>NC_137342.1:43365395-53365395 GCF_965287045.1 Carcharhinus amblyrhynchos
ACCTTTGGCTGAATCCCTTCCGCAAATAATAAAGAGACTTGCTAAGAACCTTTTGTGAAGTCAGTGCAGCTGCAGGGAAGTTCTCCCTGTTGCCTTTTCAAGTGTACAAACAGCCTTGCCGACAATTAGTTATTCACAATCTGCCCAGTTTCACTCAGTAGGGAAGTGGGGGGGGTCTGTCTGATTTCATACAGGCATTTGCAAATTGATCTCCCCCTCAACTGAAGAATTATATCCCCTTTTCAACCCTCATAATCACTGAAGAATTATACTCCCTTTACAACCCTCACAATGGCTGCTGTAAATCTCAGATGGCTAAACCTGGCCTCCTGTGTCCAACCTAAAGAGAAGGTTTTGAAACATTTCAAAACTTAAATTAAGTAACTACTGGTAACAAGATTGAAGGTTATTAGCCTTGTCACAATTGGGGGACTTTAACAAGACTAAAACCACTTGGCAATACGAGTAAAAAAAAATTAATAATTTTTCAGTTGCCTTTTGGAATTAGCTCTCAGAAGCTGCCATGACAGGAGTCAAGATTTAATGATAAAATGACTGAGGAGAACGGTGTGAGACAGAATCCAGTGATTAATGTACCAGCATCACAGGCTTAAAATACCTCACTGGAGGAGCAGAGAGAGTTAACACCAGGCTGGAAGAGATGCATTGATATGTAATGTTTTGAATGGAGCCAAGACGCACCATTCTACTTCACTGACTGAGACATATAGTTCCAATTAGCACAGGGAAACGGCTCGACAGAATGGATTGCACACTTGCCTCGACTCAACCCATCGGGTCCTCGTAGAATTCTGCATTCCTCTATTTGCCCGAATGTCGAGAACATCACTCTGATGTCGTTCTCGTTGCACTTTTTCGAAACCATCCCTATGAACAACTTTCGGTCTTCCACAGCTGGAAGGGCGGAGGAAAAAAGAAGAGAAAAGAGAATAGATAGATGGGGATTAGTGGCAATGTTTGATGGTCTTCTCCGGACGGGCAGCATTGCGCTCGCGCGATCGGCAGTGAGGTGAGGCAGTAACGAGATATCAGCCACAGCCCCAGAGCGTGGACCTTTTAAAAACCTCCCTCCAGTCAGCCCGCTGCCGATTTAGTTCAAATAACAAATCAAACTGTGAAAAATGTCTGCTGCCATCGCTTCCCTGCTCACCCCAAATCCCATGGGTGAGCTCCAACACCCCCACTGCTTTGAAAGGCAATCAGAAGGGATATGCCTACCTTCCGTTCAACAACCTTCCAAGAGCTTTGCAACAAAATCATTTATAAATTAATATATTTATAAGCACGTGGGCTAATTTACAGCAGGTCGTGTTCCAATACCTTCAGCGTTTAATAATGTGCATCTGGATTGTTCCACCTCACAACCCCAAACACTCAAAAACAGAAATCAAATTTACTGTAAAGGTGTAGGCTGTGAACTGTGTAACCCACAGCGATTTTTTCCAAAGAAATGCGAGCAGTGGAATCTGAGCACTTGAATTCCTCGATGGTATGGCTACACAACATCAGAAGGAGGTTCCCCAGAGTTTTAATAAACAGCGCGTAGTTAACAGGCCTTCCTTGGAAATTCAGAACCGAGCCTTTCTCGCCACGGCTCTGTGTCAGTGTTTCAAACAGGCAAGACTAAATTGGCACCACCTCAGGGTTCAACTGACAACAAGTTATCTGGCTGCATCGACAAAAAAAAATGCATATTTTAAAAAAAAAGGGATAGATTTCCAGTCAGATTCAGTGCAGTCAAGGACAGAACTGGAGTGAGAAAACTGTCACCAGCCTCCAGCTTGTTATTCTATTTCCAGAACTGATGGAGTCATCACCTAATCAACTTTTTTTTTTAAAAAAAGAGTGAGAATTTTAGTTTCTGTGAGCTTTAAGGACACAAAAAAAACCCCTGAAACTTATCTGAAAATGATAGATGTTTGCCGTTTTGGTAATCCAAAAAAAAATGCTAATTTAGTTAAAAATAAATGTGCCCTAATGTATACAGTAAATACATAGAAACAGGGAAAATAAGGGCAGGAGAAGGCCATTTGGCCCTTTGATCCTGCCCCGCCATTCATTATGCTCATGGTTGATCATCTAACTGATCGTGTCCTCCCCGCCCCCGCATATCCTTTGATCCCCTTGGCCTCAAATGCTACTTGAATGCTACCTTTTCTTGAAATCATACAAAGTTTTGGCCTCAATTATTTTCTGTGGTAGTGAATTCCACAGGCCGACCACACTCTGAAAGAAATTTCTCCTCCTAAACATTCTACCCTGTATCCTTCTTGCATCTACCTTGACTGGTCCTGTTAGAGTTTCATTGGTTTCTACAAGATCGCCCCCGTCATTCTTCTGAACTGCAGTGAACATGATCCTAACCAACTAATCGCTCCTCGTACTTCAGTCCCATTAGCCCAGAAATCATTCTTCTAAACCTTCTCCACACTCCCTCTAGGGCAAGAACATCCTTCCTCAGATAATAAGACCAAAACTGCACACAATATTCCAGGGGTGACCTCTCCAAGACATCCCTGCTCCTCTCGCTATGAAGGCCAACATACCATTTGCTTTCTTTACCTGCCTGCTGCACCTTCACGCTTACCTTCAGTGACTGGTGTACAAGGACACCCAGGTCTTACTGCACATTCCCCTCTCCTAATTTACGGACAGTCAGATAGTAACCTGCCTTCCCATTTTTTACGACCAAATCTCACATTTTTCCAAATTACACTGTATCTCAAATATTCTCCCTTGCATTTAAATTTCTTCCCACAGTCCAAAGATGTGCAGGTTGAGTGGATTGCCCATCTTAAGTTGCCCCTTCACGTCCAAAGATGTGCAGGTTGGGTAGATTAGCCCTGGTAAAAAGGCAGAGTTGCAGGGATGGGGTCGGGTTGGGCCTGGATAAAATGCTCGTTTGGAGAGTCAGTACAGGCTCAATGGGCCAAATGGCCTCTTTCTGCACTGTAGTGATTCCACGGCTTTAATTAGTTGAAATCTGCTTCTGATTTCATAGCTTCATATGTTTACTTATAAATCCACCTATCTCAAGCTTGAGACATCAATTGCGTGCTTATTGGTTGCAGCAAACTTCCCGAATGCATCTACTGCACACAAGAACATCACAGCACAAGTTGGGAAAAGGATGTTTAATTATTGAGAAGCCAGGGAAGAACTTGAAGGAGTAGAAGAAAATATAAGGTAAACCAGGGAACGGTGGTGAGACAATGCAAAGATTTGATTTGATTTATTATGGTCACATGTATTGGGATATAGCAAAAAGCATCATTACTTGCGCGATACAAAGCATACCGTTCATAGAGTGCATAGGGGAGAAGGAAAGGAAAGGGTGCAGAATGTAGTGTTAGTCATAGTCAGGGTTAGAGAAAGTTCACTTTAACATAAGGAGGGCCATTCAAAAAGTTGAAGGCATCAGGAAAGAGGGATTGAGGGAGGGATTATTGTCGCTGCACTAATTCACCAGATTCTCTATTTCTTTCCTGTACTCTGTTAAAGCCGGTTATGACTGCTTTATCCATTCTGACTTCAATAGCTATCATTCCCATTCTCTCTACAATGAAAATGGCTGCTCAGAAGGGCAACTGGATTTGATTACATGAAATGGAGGAACATTCTAGGAAGACTAGTGTTCCATAACTCAGAACTGCGTGATACAAAACGTTGGTTTCCCGTCTTCATGCAGATAGAAGGACATTGCCATGTCTTTCAATCTATAAACGAGTTGAAGCCCTCTCGGCTACGGACCAATACTTTTGTAGTAAAGCAAAGTGATCAGGGAGCAAGAACTCATTCCCCAACATGAAACACAGTTCCAAAATTAATCTAGTCGTGGTCTCAGAGGCTCCTAAGCTACACTTTTGTACAGTAATAAGATTGCATTTATATAGTGCCTTGGAAATTGAAGCGTCCCAAAGGGCTTCCTGCATCCCACACGGTGAATTACTGTTTGACACGAATCCTGGGCAACATCAGAGAATTCACAGGCTTACATTCTCGAGAGATGCACATTATCTTAAAGGCAGTCAGCAGCACTAAATGTAATGATTTATCCTATTGACTGCTGGCCATCCAACTCAATCCCATCAACAGGATTAACAGTGTGTGATAGTCCTTCAGCGTCAGAAAGACAGTTAGCGGGGAATTGATGATCTGCCACTCAACTCGCTGTGTTGACTCAATACTCAAACCGTTGTCTACTTCCATTCAGTACTTCTCAAAGCCTCAAGTCTGTGGATTTCTCTATCTCTTTCAGTCTCCATTCTCCAATTCTCAGGCTTTCAAAATCCAAGCTTACTATTGCCAAGGCAGTTTTGCAGGATTTCTGGCCAGATTTTTACATCTCCTTATTCCAGGGCTGCTGATAAATGTAATAACTACCCTAAATCATCGCTTTGGTTACAACGGCCAGTTCAGCATAGAGCAGGGATTGAAACTTGTGGCACTCCTCATCTGCATGGCTCTGTTGCAAACTGAGAAGTGCACGTGCCAAGTGAGTCATGGGGAACGATCCACGCCAACTACAAAGTTACTGGCAAGGGTTTTAACCTCTCTGTCGACACATGAAATGATGGATGCCGATCGCATTGCTTGCGATCAGTGGCATGATGAAAATGGCAATCACCTCGTCCACATTGTTTCCTTCCCCCAAAACCCTTTGATACAAAAGCCTGGTGCAACTCCAATGAGTAATCAGTCATTGTGGAAAGAGCCTCCAAAGTGTCTCATTTAATTAACCGGCTTCCTGTTTGTTAATGTCAACATATGGTATTTAATTACAGTCTGAAAATTCACAAGCATACTCATTATGAATTTTTATGACAACTTAATCTATAATTACTATTACTTGAAAACTGTTTTTTTCTCAGAGTCATTTGTTTTCGAAACTGCAATATTATCAAACATTTGAAAATGGATTGTTTCAAATCGCAATCTTCGTTCTGAACAGGATTCAAGATAAAGGAGCTCATCCTTCAATCACAAAAGTCAAAGGTTCTGCTCTCACACGGTTCGACTTGCAATTCCGGGTTTCTGTGACAGACAACTTTTGAATCCAGTAGTCAAATGTGAAATAGAAAGATTCATCAGCCCCATGCAAAGGGCACCGAGTCAAGACAACATAATTATTTTCCACGGGAATCAATTAGACTCAGTTAAGACTCCTCTGCCCTTCTTCATTATCACAAGGTTGCGTCTGTTGAAGAGTTCTATAAATACATCGCAAGGCTCAGTCTACTGAGGGAGGGCAGCACGGTGGCACAGTGGTTAGCACTGTTGCCTCACAGCGCCAGGGACCCGGGTTCAATTCCCGGCTTGGGTCACTGTCTGTGTGGAGTTTGCACGGTCTTCCGGTGTCTGCGTGGGTTTCCTCTGGGTACTCTGGTTTCCTTCCGCAGTTGGAAAGATGTGCTGATTAGGAGCATTGGCCATGTTAAATTCTCCCTCAGTGTACCCAAACAGGCGCCGGAGTGTGGCAACTAGGGGATTTTCACAGTAACTTCGTTGCAGTGTTAAAGTAAGCCTACTAGTGACACTAATAAACAAACTTTTAAAACCTATTTGTAGATAAATTTCACATGATTACCCAAGGCATGAAAACAAATCCTTGCACATCTCATCAAGTCAAGTGCGAAGCAAGAGTGATCGAAGGTTTTGGATGCACCATTGTACACGTTTCTGGGTGAGTTTGCCTACTGAGATCACATTCAGATCAGATTTACGCACTGGGTCCATGCACCTCCAGCTGGGTTGTGACCGGATGGATCTGCTCCAAAATACCGAGTCAGGTACCTTAAAAGTGTGAGAAGATTGAACGTGGATGCAAGTAAACCATTGTGCATTCAAATGCTCAACGTTAGGGTGCGGGCTGGGTGCCATCTTGGACATTTGATGAATTGTGTTACATCTTGGCTAATTCACCAGACTCAAGCGCTGTAAAAGAATGTGCGATGCTACCACACGCATGTCAACATCCAGAGGGCACCTCCACAGATGGGGGAATACATGCAGATGCATTTTTAGGAACAGCAAGACCATTAGGCCTTAGAAAACAATCTCCTTCTCATAAATCAACCATGTCATATCTGTCAGTACCCACTCTCTCCAAAAACTCATTTGTCTTGAACCCAGTTATACTGTCGGCTTCTGGGGCTGTCTCCCAGCCTCTTTTAAATCACTATTCCCTGAAATGAAAATGAAGGGGATTTGGCCAGTCCCTCTCAACTCCATCCCATGTTTAGTATACACACAAGTCACATTCCATTGACGTTCTGCCCTTGTACTAAGCCTGCCTCCTGATTCTGAATTAGTGGGTGGGGAGTTAGGCTTGGCACCTCTGGGTGAGGGCAAAGGGTGAAAAAAATACCAAGGAAGAGTTCATGTAAACTTACAAAGAGTGGGATATGAAGTTGTTGAGCTGCAATTAGTCACATTGTAATATGGGGCAGCATATTATGGGCAAAGGGGTGGGGTGCGGGGGGCAGTGGATAACTGCACCCCACCCCCCACTCAATCCATTGGTAGCAAAGTTGGTGTGGAGCCAATGAACATAACGCGCTGTTGGGGGTGGATAGATTTAGCCCGCCAGTGGAATTCCTGCCCCTCAGGGGAAGAAGTCACACCCTCGGGGGCTGCTAGGCAACCTGATTGACTAGCAGCTCCAGAGGTGCTGACTGTGCCACGAATGCATTAGTGGGTATTGTCAAGACTGTAAACAGGCCTCAGACCAATGTCTGTGGATCCCAGAGAAAAGTCCAGGGAGGGTTT
Source organism: Carcharhinus amblyrhynchos (assembly GCF_965287045.1). Taxonomy (NCBI): domain Eukaryota; kingdom Metazoa; phylum Chordata; class Chondrichthyes; order Carcharhiniformes; family Carcharhinidae; genus Carcharhinus; species Carcharhinus amblyrhynchos. The sequence goes on from NC_137342.1 coordinate 43,372,185, forward strand.
GGGAATTTAAGGTTGTGGGGGGGGGGGGGGGGGATGGGTTTTTAGGTGGGTGGGTGGGGAGGGGGGACTAGTGTATTTTGAGTAGAGCAGTTGAGTAGGAACGAATAGGTGGGACTATTTTAAGATGATTTTCAAGTTTGCTGACAACACCACCACAGTGGATCGGATCTCAAACAAAGATGAAACAGAGTACAGGAATGAGATAGAGAATCTGTGAGCTGGTGCATCGACAATAATCTCTCCCCTCAATGTCAACAAAGCAAAGGAGATAGTTATTGACTTCTGGAAGTGTAAAGTAGAACATATCCCTGAACACTTCAATGCGGACGAAGTAGAAAGGGTCGAGAGCTTCAGGTTTCAGGTACCCAGATCATCAACAACCTGTCTTGGACCCAAAATGCCGACACTATAGTTAAGAAAGCCCACCAACGCCTTTACTTTCTCAGAGGTCTAAGGAAATTTGGCATGTCTGCGATGACTTTCTCCAACTTTTACAGATGGACTATAGAAAGCATTCTTTCTGGTTGAATTACAGCTTGGTATGACCCCTGCCCTGTCCAAGACTGCAAGAAACTACAAAGGCTCGTGAATGAAGCCCAGTCCATCATGCAAACCTGCCTCCCATTCACTGACTCTGTCTACTCTTCCTGATACCTTGGCAAAGCAGCCAACATAATTAAGGACCCCAGGCACCCCAAACATTCTCTCTTCCACCTTCTTCCTTTGGGAAAAAGATATAAAAGTCTGAGGTTACGTACCAACCAACTCAAAAACAGCTTCTTCTCTGCTGCCATCAGACTTTTGAGTGGACCTACCTCACATTAAGTTGATCTTTCTTTACATCCTAGCTATGACTGTAACACTACATTCTGCACCTCTCCTTTCCTTCTCTATTAATGGTATGCTTTGCCTGTCTGTATAGCGTGCAAGAAACAATACTTTTCACTGTATACTAATACATGTGACAATAATAAATCAAATCAAACCAAATCAAAAATTCTCTCTCAGTGTAACTGAACAGGCACTGGAGTGTGGCGACTTGGGGATTTTCCCAGTAACTTCATTGCAGTGTTAATGTACTTGTGACACTGATAAGTAAACTTTAAGAAACTTAATTTCTTAATTCCGTCCCCCCCCCACCCGTATTATGGAGGTGAGCATGGGGTGGGCATGTAGGTGATGGGGTTGGCACCCGCACCCCCCCTCCCCCAGGGCATGTCCAACCATAACATTCTGGTGACAACAGAGACTCAAATAAAAAGGCAGGAGTGGATACTAAGAACACAAGGTGTGCAGGAAAGATAAGGAAGGAACGAGAAGGGAATTAAACATAGAAGCTAGGAGTAGGCGAAGGCTATTTGGCTGTTTGAGCTTGCTCTGCCATTCTATATGATCAAGGCTGATCCTCTATCTCACTGCCATATTCCCGCTTTCTTTCCGTATCCCTTAATACCAGTAAAATCTAAAAAAATCTCATCTTTGAACACATTTGGTGATTTTTGTGGTAGAGAATTCCACAAGTTCATTACCCTTTGGGTGAAGAAATACCTCCTCATCTCAGTCCTAACTTGTCTACCCCGTATCCTGAGACTGTGGCCTAGATTCTCCGATCAAGGAAAACATCCTCCCTCTATCTAGCCTGTCCAGCAAAAGACGTTGATTCGTGGGGTGGAGCATTTATTGTCCATCCTTAATTGCTCTTGAACTGACTGGCTTGTGATGGGCTTTTAGTGGCCATTGATTGATGGATGACAATTTCACATGCAGGTTTCTGAAGGGGTTGAAGGGGTGGCTATTGAGAGGTCATTTCCCCAGTGGAGGAACCGAGAACACGGGAGTATGGTCTCAGGACAAGGGGCTGATTGCTTAAAGCTGAGATGTGGAGAAATTCCTTCGCACAAAACATTGAGTTTCTTTGGAATCCTCTACTGGAGGGGGTTGTGGATACTGCCACTGAATATGTTCATGGCTGGAATAGACAGGTTCTTGATCTCTCAATAGAATCATCATAGAATCCATCCTTACAGTGTAGAAGGAGGCCATTCAGCCCATCATGTTTGCACCGACTCTTACCCTGTGACCCCATGTATTTACCTCGCAAATCCCCCTGGCCTGCACATCCTGCGACACCAAACGGCAAGTTAGCGTGGCCAATCCTCCTAATCTGCACATCGTTGGATTGTGGAAGGAATGATGTGGAGATGCCGATGAAGACGAACATCAAGCCAAGGCCAGCCCCACACCTCCACTTCTTGCCTTCAAACAACCGCACAACCTCAAACAGATCATTGTCTGCAGCAAACTACTCAACCTTCAGGAGAACAGTGACCATGATACCACACAACCCTGCCACAGCAACCTCTGCAAAACATGCCAGATCATCGACACGGATGCCATCATCTCACGTGAGAGCACCATCCAGGAGTACATGGCACATACTCTTGTGACTCGGTCAACATTGTTTACCTAATACACTGCAGGAAATGATGTCCTGAGACATGGTACCTTTGGGAGACAACGCAGACGCTACAACAATGGATGAATGAACACCACTCGACAATCACCAGGCAGGAGCATTCCCTTCCAGTTGGGGAACACTTCAGAGGTCACTGGCATTCAGCCTCTGACCTTCAGGTAAATGTTTTCCAAGGTGGCCTCCACGACACACAACAAGCTGAGCAGAAACTGATAGCCAAGTTCCGCACACACGAGGACGTGTCAACTGGAATCTTGGGTTTATGTCACACTATCTGTAACCCTCACGACTTGCAAAATCTCACTAACTGTCCTGGCTGGAGGCAATACTAGTCATGATGTGAGTATGCCGGTGTTGGACTAGCGTAAACACAGTAAAAAGTCTGACAACACCAGGTTTTATCTGGTGTTGTCTGGTGGTGTTAAAACCTGGTGTTGTCAGACTTTTTATTGTGGAGACAATACAACATCTCCTTAACTTGTGCTTGGCCATCTCTCCACTCACATTGTCTGTACCTTTAAGAACTGATTACCTGTAAAGACTTGCACTCCAACTATTGTAAATTGAGTTTGTGTGTATATATATGCCCTGTTTGTGAACACAACTCCCACTCACTTGATGAAGGGGCAGTGCTCTGAAAGCTTGTGCTGCCAAATAAACCTGTTGAACTTTAACCAGGTGTTGTGAGACTTCTTACTGTGGGAGGAAACCAGAGCAGACATGGGGAGAACTTGCAGACTCTGCACGATCACCCAAGGCCGCAATTGAACCTGGGTCCCTTGCATTGAGAAGCAGCAGTGCTAACCACCATGCCACCCTCTAGGTCACCAATCAAGTGGTATGTGGAACGGGTGGGAAGATGGAGCAGGCTCAGGGCAACCTCTGGTCTACTCCTGCTTATATTTCTTCCAATCTAACATAAAACCTATGGAACTGCATCCACCTACAGTCAGTGCACTCGGGAGGAAAGGGAAAAACATACTGAGGGGGCATCAAAACATGACAAAAACGCCCAAAACAAAACATGCACAAAAATCCCATCCCCCATTCGTCAGTGCAGATGCCTTGCTTACCATTTGATTTTTCACTATCAGCAGGTTTCATCTGAATAGGATGATGCATCTGAAAAGAAAGAGAACTCAAAATTATTCTCTGCAACACAAAAAAAGTAAAATAACCGCTCCAAACAGACACAATTTTGAATATTCCCAGCTGAGCGTCGCCACAGAATAGTATCAATTCTCTCTCCATTATTTAAAATCACAATACCATGAAATGCAGTAGTTCAAATAAAAATGAATGCCCTTTTCTATTTTACAAGCAATTCCCCATCATCAGAAGGTGCTTATCTGCACATTTCCTCAATTATCTGTCAGAGTTTGTGTAGAATTATTCCCTAGGCACCAGCTTGCTTTGCCCCATTCATTGGTTGCCTCCAGTCTAGGTGACTCCTGACATTGTGCAAGAGTACAAAGACAGGCGATCGTGAACCGGGCACATGTTTTATATCCCTGGTATTTAAATCCTTTGGTTCCAACTCCCAGCCCCCAACAAATTCAATTCAAAATCCTTTGCCGTGCCAATTTCCCTATGGCCTTGCCCCACGCTCTCTTTGCCTTTTCCATCAGCCTCACATAGGTGAGGTGATGGCCTATAGGCATTATCGCGAGACTTTAATCCAGAAACTCAGCTAATGTTCCGGTCGGGGGTTCAAATCCCGCCACGGCAGATGGTGGAATTTGAATTCAATAAAAAATTATCTGGAATTAAGAATCGACTGATGACCATGAACCCATTGTCTATTGTCAGAAAAACCCATCTGGTTCACTAATGTCCTTTAGGGAAGGAAATTGGTCATCCTTATCCAGTCTGGGCTACATGTGACTCCAGAACCACAGCAATGTAGTTGACTCTCAATTGTCCTCGGACAACGACGAGGGTTGGGCAATAAATGCTGGCCAGCCAGTGACACCCTTGTCCCACAAATGAATAAAAACATCCTCTAACTTGACGCTTTTATGTATTTCCTTTCTCTTTACCCAACGATCTGTGGCATCTTTGGCTACTCTGTCCTATTCCTTGTGATTCCTCCCCCAACTTGCACTGCTCGAATAGATGGCTTCTTAGAAGAACAATGCCAATTTTACAGCAGGGCGGCCAATTGAAAACTTAGCCCTCTCTTCCTCTTGTGCTGATTCTGACAGACTTGAACATTCAGGTATCCAGCGTCTGAATTTATGTATTTCTCCAGCTCTATTGTTAATACAATGAACTCTGTGGCACCCAGGGTGTCTGAATCAGAACAAGATTACACTCATAAAGAATATTAAACACTTGAGTGCAGCTCTTTTTTTTTGCAAAACATAACACTTCTATTAGATTCAATACTGACCTATAACAGTTCCATGGCTCATACCCATTTCCTTCACTGCAACAAATAATGGGCAGTAAATCTGAGCAGGAAACTGTTTGAACTCTCAACCTCGATAAATTATGGTTTAAAAAAAACAACAGAAAATCAATATTACAGCACAGATGGTAGACACTAGTCACTTTGTCACAAGTGAATAAAGTTAATGGCAGTCTATAGACAAGTCAGAAGTAGAAGATAAAGCGTTATAAATAGGATGTTAATATTTGCTGGTGATCATCCACACGTTAGCCAGACTTGCAAAACCATTCCAGCTTTGAAACAAGCACGGAGGACACTTTCTGTCCCAGCGGCTCACCTCTCTGAGGACGGGCTCCTTTGCTATCTCTTGGGTCTGGCAAGGGAATGCAGACTTCATGCAACGGAAAGGCGGCGCATCGCCTTGTTCAGAAAGGCACACTGTAGTATCCATTGAGAGGTTTCCCCAGTGACACACTGTCCTGGGTGACTTGTGCCATGATGGAAAGCGGTGCTGATTGAAGCACTTGAGCTGGGGGTTGCCAGGGTCCCAGGCACCACCAAACTAATTCCTAATCACTCTGTTTTTAAGCTGTCTTTATTTCAGCCCAATGTGAATCACTTTGAAGTACCGTTCTACACTGGCGATGCCACACTAGCTGTTTGGTGCTGTTTTTAATGTGATTTCATGCATCATTTTAATTTTAATTGCATTAGAGTTTCTGTTAAAATAGAAGAATGTTGTACAAATGCATGAAATGCTTGTTAGCTAACAATTTAATAACTTATAGAATAGAATCCCTACAGTACAGAAAGAGGCTATTTGGCCCATCAAGTCTGCATCGAGTCTCCGACAGAGCATCCAACCCAGGTCCACACTCCTGCTCCATCCCTTTAATCCCATGCATCTACCAGGGCTAATCCACACATCCTACACATCTTTAGACATTAAGGTGCAATTTAGCATGGCCAATCCGCCTAACCTTTGGAGTGTGGGAGGAAATCGGAGCACCTTGAGGAAACCCATGCAGACATGGGGAGAATGTGCAAACTCCACACGGACAGTCACCCAATGTCAGAATTGAGCCCTGGTGCTATGAGGCAGCAGTGCTAACCACTGTGCCACCCATAAAAGCACTTGACATTCAATGAAGTACTTCTGAAGTGATGTCGCAAACAGAGTAAACAACAAACTCCTGCAAATGGCTATGTGATAATGGCCAGATAATCAGATTGTTGTGATGTCAATCAAATGTTAAATATTGGCCAGGATCCCAGGGATCTCTCTGAAACAATGTAGCGGGATCTTTTACAGCCACCTGAACAAGAAGATGGACCTCAGTTTAACATCTCATCCTAAAGACAGCATCTCTGACAGTGCAGTGCTCCCTCAGTGCTGCACTGGAGTATCAAGGTTAATGTGTATGCACGAGTCCTGGGGTGGAACTTGAACACGGAACCTGTGACCGATCAAACCAGCATCATCAACCTGGGCAAGTTGGAGGCACCAGCGGGGAGAATCCCAGAGAACCCCGATATCCTGGCTGAAGGCTTTGGCAAAATGTTGTTGTTGTGAGGGGAGAGGCTTGGTTCGAAGAGTTGCAATGGACTGGAGGTCCATCAGGCCGGAAGGGAAGCTTTGCAACAAAGAGGAACATTTTGGAATCGAAGCTTTGGGGATTGAGCCCGGTGGAAGTAAGGCAGGCAGCATTAGGCAATACAAGATAGCATTTGGCTGGGAGAGACTCCAGAAATTGTGTATCTTCTTGATTGCAAAGTATAACCACATTTACTCATTCTTTGTACGACTTGTCCTTGAAGCAATCATCTTTCCTGGAATCTATTTTATTCAGTTAAAAAAAACACAGAAAATGGTTTCCTTAAAAAATGGGACTAGGATAAGAAGAAATATTTGGTGAAGTGAATCATTGTGGAGTCTCAGTCAAGGCCAAGTCGACGAATTGGACCCCAAGCAGAAAACTTTTCATGTTTCTCTATTGAACTGAGCTCTCTGCAATTTAACAAAAAAAAATCACACCGCAATTACATTGCTCAACACAGGTCAGTCAATAACCTACATTTGATTCAATAAATCATCTTGGCTGTAGCCTTTAAGAGTTATACAGAGTCCCTCTTGTGCATCTCATTAACAACACCCAGTGGTGACCTCTTGAGACAGGAATTCGTGATGGTCCATTTTAATGAAGCCAATGCCCATAAAACATTTAACATCTACAAATTAATGTCTAATGGGAGTGCAAGCAGAATACAAAACTCAAGTGCATAAATGAAACTCAATCTCCACAAGCATTGAGAGGCGATTGATCAGAAATTAAGAAAGGTTCTCGATCTATATTATCAAATCAATCTCAAAAGATTAGTCGGGGAAGCGTTCAAAAATTAGCATAGAACTTTTACAAGAGAAGGAATGAAAGTTTATCCCGTTCATTATGCCTCTATTTTGCTCTCTCCATCCTTCTTTCACTTTCTGCCCATTACTACATTCACAATCTTATCTTTCACTTGCATTTTTCTCTCAATTTTTACATTCCATTTTCCCCCCTTCATAGTGGCACAGTGATTGGCACTGCTGCCTCACAGCGCCAGGGGTCCGGGTTCGATTCCCAGCTTGGGTCACTGTCTGTGCAGAGTCTGCACATTCTCCCTGTGTCTGCATGGGTTTGATCTGGGTGCTCTGGTTTCCTCCCACAGTCAGAAAGATGTGCTGATTAGGTGCATTGGTCATGATAAATTCGCCCTCAGTGGACCCGAACAGGCGCCGGAGTGTGGCAACTAGGGGATTTCCACAGAAACTTCATTACAGTGTTAATGAAAGTCTACTTGTGATACTAATTACTAAAAGTAAACTTAAAACTTTCCTTTCTCATGCTTTTCCTCCCATGCTTTACTTCTCTCCTGCTTGTCTTGCTAATTGGATGAATGTAGAATACCAGTGTCAACAAGCCCCAGGTAGGCAGGTGGGGAAGCAGCAGAGTGTTAGGATGTAGGAAAGAGGCAGACAGAGGCACTTGGATTGAGACTGAGATGGTGCAAGGTTGGTAGAAAGATCTGAAGTGGACGGGCTGAGTGGGACAGACTGTAACATTGAAAGTAAGAGCAAAACAACAAAGAAGTCTTGGGGGAAGATGGACGCCATGGCAATCTTGCTGGGCTGATAATCCAAAGGCCCAGGCTAATGTTTTGGGGTCCTCAGTTCAAATCCCACCGTGGCAGCTGGTGGAATTTAAATTCAATTCATAAACCTGGAATCGAAAGCGATTTTCAGTGATGGTGATCATGACAATTATCACTGATTGTTATAACAGCCCACCTCGTTCACTCGAGCGAAGGAAACCTGCTTTCCTTACTTGGTCTGGCCGACATGCAACTTCAGAGCCACAATGGCACGGCTCACTCGTAACTGCCCTTTGAATTAGCCCAGCAAGCCACTTATTCAAGGGAAATTGGGAATGGGAATAAATGCTGGCCAGGAAATAAAAAGTATTGGGGGGGGGCAGTCTGTTCCATAGAGGCAAGCAGCCATCAGCTCCAAATAAATCTGATATCAAGGTCCAATATCTCACGCCAACGGAACCTTCCAGGTGTTGAATGAGACCCTGACGGATACTGGGAAGCAATCCTCTGGGGTAGATTGGTGAGTCATTGGAGGCACCTCCCAAACACTCTATGATGGAACTGCAAGGCTTAAACAGTCACAATCGTTCCTGGCCTTCTACACCGATGGCACTTACACCTCAGGGCCTGACTTTTAAACGGCTCAACAGATAATTCAAGAGTGCCTCCAATTTGAAGCTTCCTTGCTGTCGGCTGTCCACTCTCCACGTCCGCTCAGTGAGCTCCCTACGTCACCACCCCACCGCCGTCCATAACTGGACGAGGAGAATGGAGGTGGCCAATCAGTAGGCTGCTTCATGATAATTTGCTCTGCTGCGGATGCCGAGGCTACGCATTGGATCGAGACCTGCGTTTGGTACTGTTGTGTTTTTTTATTAACTCATGGGACACAGCTGATGAAGAGAATAAACACTGGCAAAGACCAACTGGGCTGAGTGAGCTGTTTATATTCTGAAAACCCCGTATGATCCAAGTGATATTTATAAGAATGAGAAGTAGGAGCACGAGCCAACAATTCAGCATCTCGGATCTGCTCTGCCATTTAATACGATCATGGCTGATTCCATCTTGGCCTCAGTTCCACTTTCCTGCATGTTCACGATAAACTCAAAATCTGTCCACCTCTGCCTTAAATTTCCTCAATGTCCCACCATCCACCGCACTCTGGGGCAGTGAATTCCATAGACTCACGACCTCCTGAGAAGAAATTTCTCCTTGTCTCTGTTTTAAATCTGCTATCCCTGATCCTAAAACTATGGCCTCTTGTTCTAGACTGCCCTAGCAGAGGGGACATCCTCTCCACATCAACTTGTCAATCCTCGTATCATCTTGCCCACCTCAATAAGACCTCCCCTCATTCTTCTAAACTCCAGGCAGTATCGGTCTAAACTGCCAATCTCTCTTCTTTAGTCCAACCCCTCATTTCTGGAATCAACCTGGTCAATCTCCACTGGACTGCGTCCAACGCAACTACTCCCATCCACAATGAAGGGAGCCAACACTGTTTTCCAGAGGAACAAACATAAAGTAAAAGTTTATTTATTAGTCACAAGTAATCTTACACTAACACTGCAATGAATTTACTGTGAAAACCCCCTAGTCACCACACTCCGGCGCTTGTTCGGGTACTCTGAGGGAGAATTTAGTATGGTCAATGCATCTAACAATCCCACCCAGGCCCTATCCCCATAACCCCACATATTTGCCCCACTAATCCCTCTAACCTGTTCATCCCAGGACACTAAAGGGCAATTAAGCATGGCCAATCAACCTAACCCGCCCGTCTTTGGACAGTGGGAGGAAACCGGAGCACCCAGGGGAAACCCATGCAGACATGGGGAGAATGTGCAGTCCCCGCACAGACAGTGACTTAAGCCAGGAATCGAACCCGGGTCCCTGGCGCTGTGAGGTGGCAGTACTAACCACTGCGCCACCGTGCTGCCCACATCTTGACAAATGCATGGCGATGCCTGACCAGGCTTACAAAGAGGAATGGGGAATGGGACAAGCTCTGCCGGACCATCGTGAGTCTCTCAAAAGAGAGTTAAGATATTCGTGACTCTTCAGGCTTTCCCTAACGAGACAGGTTACTTAACACAATAAATATGCGCAACATAACAAGAACACAATGTCTGTCATTCTATAAATTCCACTGAAGGAAAAAGCGAAATAATCAATGAGAAAGATAAGGAAGATTTACAGGTACAACGTCCTTTATGGGAGCCATCAGCAGCTTTGATTCACGTTTCAGTGAAGTAAGCATGATTTAATATATATTGAATTTCTGGCATCTCTTTCTGGGGCCCATCCTCACTGATATCAATCAACCTTGACAATGTAAAACATGGGAAAACATAGAGAACCACCCAATAAAAGAATAAACGCACCCTACTTTGAAAAAGATGGTTTGATTTATTTTAAGATACTCTTTGAAAGATGGGCAAAATGTGTGCCTGCATTGATTTCGTCCGGGTGCTCTGGTTTCCTCCAACAGTCTAAAGATGTGTGGGCTACACAGATTGGCCATGCTAAATTGCCCCTTAGCGTCAGGGGGACTAGCTAGGGTAAATGCATGGGATTGTGGGGACAGGGGCTGGGTGGGATTGTGGTTGGGGCAGACTTGATGGGCCAAATGGCATGGTTGCACAGTGGATAGCACTGCTGCCTCACATTCTCCCCATGTCTGCACGGGTTTCCCCTGGGTGCTCCAGTTTCCTCCCACTGTCCAAGGATGAGTGGGTTAGGTTGATTGGCCACGCTAAATTGCCCTTTAGTGTCCTGGGATGGATAGATTAGAGGGATTAGTGGGGCATGTATGTGGGGTTATGGGGATAGGGCCTGGGTGGGATTGTTGTCAGTGCAGACTCAATGGGCCAAATGGCCTCCTTCTGCGCTGTAGGGTTTCTATGATCTAAGAGTTAGTGAGAATGTGAAGAGTGTTCCTTGTTCCTTTCCTCACTTACAGGCGCTGACTTAACCAGAGTCCATTAGGCAGGCAGGTGCAGGTCAACCTCATTTATCGTTTTCAACTAGTCTTGTGTTTGTGTGGGAGAACAGGTAGTCTGGACGGTCAGCCTGGTCTTTCCCTGATGCCACACACGTATCACCTGATTTACACCCTTGCCTGACCCTCCAGACGGCATCTGACAAGACATTTAATGCAACGTAAAAGATCACATCATAGAATCCCTATAGTACAGGAGGAGGACTTTCGGCCCATTGAGTCTGTACTGAGCACAATCCCACCCAGGCCCTATTCCCGTAACCCTGATTTACCCTGCTAATCCCACTGACATTAAAGGATAATTTAGCATCACCAATTCACCTTAACCGCACATCTTTGGAGTGTGGGAGGAAACCGGAGCACCCGGAGGAAACCCACGCAGGCACGGGCAGAACATGCAAGCTCCACACACAGATCGTGACGTGATGGAAATGATGATTTAATCTGCAAGGCTGCTGGAAATTCCCAGGCAGAATTCTACCTGAGTTAACCTAATTTAGTTGGAATATCTGTGCCAGAGGCAGATTGTTCTGCATTGTGTTTTGTTTTGTCCAGATGTCTCAGGGCATTTGAGCAGTGTGTGAGTAGACAAAGTGATAGTGTAAGGAAGGAGCAAGGCACTCTGCATATGTTTAGAGGTCTGTCGCTTTTCATTTGTCAAACAGACTCAGTGGCTAAGTGAAGTGCCAAGAGCTGTACTCAGCCATGAAGCCAGGGAGGTCTCAGGTTCTGTGTTCAGTGCGGTCTTAATGCCCCCATTTTAAGGGGCAAAGCAATGGCAGAGAGGTTAGCACTGCTGCTTCACAGGAATCTGGGTTCGATTCCGGCCTTGGGTCAATGTCTGCGTGGATTTTGCATGTTCTTCCCATGGGTCTGCATGGTTTTCCTCCCACAGTCCAAAGATGTGTGGGTTAGGTTGATTGGCCATGCTAAACTGACCTTTGTCTCAGGGGATTAGCAGGGTAGATGTGTGGGGTTACGGGGATTAGGGCTTGGGTGGCATCCTGGTCGATGCAGACTTGAAGGGCTGAATGGCCTCCTTCTGCACTGTAGAGATCCTGTGGGACCCTATAAAGGGTAGGAAAAATGCAATCAGCTAAGGTTTCTGCTCCTAAACACCAGCATCACTAACACAGATTACATGGTCATCATCAAGTCTGTGGGACTTCCGTGTCTCATACATTAGACCAGGGACTGCAATCCACGTGCACTTATCAGGCTGGAAAGCACTCTGGGACATCCTGAGATTGTGAAAAGCACTACATCAATGCAAGCTCTTTGTTTCACTTGCCAAAATCCAGCAAGTATTGGGAACAGTGCAGGGAAGGGTCATGAGACTGACGGGTCCAGTTAAAGAGCTGAACATATCTAAACATAGAAATTCAGCTTGAAACTCATTTTGTCAGGGGCCATGGGAGTGCGACTAGCCCGTCGCAACAATTCCACGTGAATTGCGATCATGACGGTCAGAATCAACACGGCCCATAGGCAGTGGAACGGCAGACGAACAGTCACAGGCTATGCCTCACTGGCGCAAAAACTGGAATTGTTTATGTTCTGAGCAAACAGGTCTTACATTTGTCCTGCTGGTCCCAAATTGGCAAAAATGGTCACTTAACAGAGCCAGTGGAGCACAAGTCAAAGGCAGCATGGTAATCTGGTTTGTGCTGGAGGAACTGGATCAGCATTATTGATCGCTGGTGATTCTCACAAGGTATTGCTATCAAATGAAGCATAATAGGCAACACCGACATTATCTCTGTTGTGAAGCCCTGACCAGCCTCCATGTTTTATGTCACTGAGGATGGCCATGAGGACAGTTCTTCAGAAAAAGTACCAAATATTCAAGTACTGGCCTTGGGTGAGTTTGCACGTTCCCCCTGTGTCTGTGTGGGTTTCCTCCGGGTGCTCCGGTTCCCTCCCATAGTCCAAAGATGTACATGTTAGGTGGATTGGCCATGCTAAATTGTCCCTTAGTGTTCACCAATGTGTAAGTTAAGGGGAGAATTAGCCTGGTAAAAACATGGGCTTATGGAGATAGGGTGGGGTGGGCCTGGGGAAAATGTTCAGTTGGAGAGTCAGTGCAGACTCGATGGGCCAAATGGCCTCCTTCTGCACTCTCAGGATTCTATTATTCAGTAACAAACAGAAATACTAACTTTCTCTCAGGTAATTAACTTTCACTGATTGCTTCAATAAAGAATAATCTGTCTCTAATTATTCCTTATCTATTTATAGATTGTTTTCTCTCTGACATAGCCGGTCAAGTATGTTATCCCTTCTGGGTTCTGGATACTTATTTTACTTCAACAGATGGTTAACAGTGAGGCGGAGTGTCTTGGGCAAGATATCGATGGAATGGTCAAATGGGCAGATAAGTGGCGGCTGGAATTTAACCCTGAAAAGTGTGAGATGATACGCTTTGGAAGGAGTAATTTGAAAAGAAAATTGAATGAAAGGCAGGACACTAGGAAGTTCTGTTGGACAAGGGGACCTTAGCGTGTTTGTCCACAGATCTCTGAAAGTGGGAGGGCTCGTCAGTCGGGTGGTGAAAAAGGCAAATGGGACACTTGCCTTTATCAATCGAGGCATAGATTACAAAAGCAGGGATGTCATGTTGGAGTTGTAAAGAACATTGGTGAACTGCAGCTAGAGTACTGTGTGCAGTTCTGGTCACCACATTATTGGAGGATGAGATTGCACTGGAGCGGGTGCAGCAGAGTGGAGGACATGTCCTTGTCGACGTCAATGGGGATGATGTAGAAATGGTTAAGAGTTTCAGATTTTTAGGTATCCAGATCACCAACAACCTGTCCTGGTCCCCCCGCAATGCTGAAACTATAGTTACGAAAGCCCAACAAAATCTCTACTTTCTCAAAAGACTAAGGAGATTTGGCATATCCTCTACAACTCTCCCCAACTTTTACATTCTTTCTGGATGTATCGCAGCTTGGTATGGCTCCTGCTCTGTCCGAGTTCACAAGAAGGGCTGTGAATGAAGTCCAGTCCATCGTTTAAACGAGCCTTCAACCCATTGACATTGTCTACATGTCCCTCTGCCTCGGAAAGGCAGCCAGCATAATTAAGGACCCCACGCACCCCGGACATTCTCTCTTCCACCTTCTTACGTGGGAAAAAGATACAAAAGTCTGATACATACCAACCGACTCAAGAACAGCTTCTTCCCTGCTGCCATCAGACTTTTGAATGGATCTAACTTGCACTAAGTTGATCTTTCTCTCCTTTCTCTACACCCCAGCTATAAGTGTAACATGGCATTCTGTATTCTCTCCTTTCCTTCTCTATGAAGAGTATGCTTTGCCTGTATAGCACGTGAGAAACAGTAGTTTTCACTTTATGTTAATACACGTGACAGGAATAAATCAAATCAAAGCAAAGAGGAAATTCACCAGGATGCTGCCTGGGATGGAGCATTTAAGTTACGAAGAGAGGTTGGATAGGCTTGGGCTGTTTTTGTTGCAAGAAGTCTCACAACAGAAGGTTAAAGTCCAACAGGTTTATTTGGTAGCAAAGGCCACTAGCTTTCAGAGTGCTGCCTTCAATAGGAGCAGCGCTCTGAAAACTAGTGGCTTTTGCTACCAAATAAACCTGATGGACTTTTAACCAGGTGTTGTGGGACTTTTTCCTGTGTTTACCTCAGTCCAACACCGGCATCTCCACATCATGTTTTCATTGGAACAGAGAAGGCTGAGAGGGTGTCCTTTTTGAGGCGTAGAAGATTATGAGGGACATGGACAGAGTGAATAGGGAGCAGCTGTTCCCTTTAGTTGAAGAATCAGTCACAAGGGGACACAGGTTCAAGGTGAGGGGCAGGAGGTTTAGCCGGGATATGAGGAAAAGCTTTATTTTCCAGAGGGTGGTGAGGGTCTGGAATGTGCTGCCTGGGAGGGTGGTGGAGGCGGGTTGCCTCACATCCTTTAAAAAATACCTGGATGAACACTTGGCACATCATAACATTCAGGTCTATGGACTAAGTGCTGGCAGATGGGATTAAGTGGGAATTCAGGTGTTTCTAATGTGTCAGTGTGGACTTGATGGGCTGAAGGGCCTCTTCTGCGTTGTGTGATTCTTTTCTCAATACTTTTTTAAAGGAAAACCTTGAATTAAATTGCTTCTCAGTTATCCATACTGGGCTATGGTTCCATTGAATACTTTGTGTCACTCTATCCAAGCAGTGAAGTTGTAAGTGTAGATTCAGATATGATGTTTGCCTGTGGAAGAACTGAATTATTTATTATTGTTACATGTATTGGGATACAGTGAAAAGTATTGTTTCTTGCCTGCAAAACAGACAAAGCTCATAGAGTACATAGGAGAGATGGAAAGGAGAGGGTGCAGAATGTGGTGTTACAGTCATAGCTAGGGTGTAGAGAAAGATTAGCTTAATATGTGATAGGTCCATTCAAAAGTCTGATGGCAGCAGGGAAGAAGCTGAATAAAAGGATGCTGGACACTGAAAGCAAAAGAGAAAATGCTGGAAAATCTCAGCAGGTCTGGCAGCATCTGTAAGGAGAGAAAAGAGCTGGTGTTTCGAGTCCAGACTATCAAAGCTCAAAGTGAAGAAGCTGTTCTTGAGTATGCGTTTTCAGACTTCTGTATCCCTTTTCCCGACGGAAAGTGGTGGAAGGAGGTACGTCCTGGGCGCATGAGGTCTTTGATTATTCTGGTTGCTTTCCTGAGGAAAGTGTAGACAGAGTCAATGGGTGGGAAACCGGTTTGAGTGATGGACTGGACGAGGGACTGGTTTGAGTGATGGACTGGGCTACGTTAGGGTAGCTCAGAATGTGGCAGGTGCATCTGCCCTGTCTTTATGCCAAGCAATGGCAGCTTTACAGGAGGGAACACTGGGTTGGAACCCTGAGTGGAAACACCGACAGACATTTTGTTTCCCGAGCATGGGGACAGGTGGAGGCTCTGAACACTGCACGCTGAGATCAGCAAAGTCAGCACACACATTGGTGGTCGAGTCCTGGAACTTCCGACTCTAATCAGGTTAGTCCCACACTGGACACTGTCCTTCATCAGCAAAGTCACCCGGGAAGGTTTTGGCCGAGCGATTTATAGCCTGACTAGTTTAAGAGGACAGAAGTCATTCTTTTCTCTGCCAAATCCGATTAGATCTTTCTAAAGCCCCTGAAGACATCGACTCCTTTAAAAGAAAATCTGTTCTTGTTTAAAAGCAAAACTTTCCTCCATTTACATTCCAGTCGATGTTTTGTCAGAACCACAGTCAGTAAAATTTTAATTGTTTTAATTGATTTATTGATTTCGCCAAATCATGTTACCTGTTAATTCTGATAGTTAAGTCAGTGTTAATTTGTGGGTGGACACATCAAGTCCCAGACCTGTATTTTACAACTCACAGTTTATGACAGAATACATTGAATAAAGCTTCCAGTGAGCTAATTTTTGAATGTGATATTATAAGCTTCACTGCTAATTAGCCTAGCGAAAGTCTGTTTTCTACTTTCCAGAATAGGCTTATTGGATGCGTGACTCCATTCATTTTACTTCTGCAGAGGCCAAGAGAGGGGGATGGGGGCAAGGTGGGGGGGGCTGCGTGCGAGAGCCTGAGGGAGGGGGGAGGTGCTGGAGCCTGAGGAGCAGAGGGGTGAAAGCCTGAGGGAGAGGGGGAGCAAGAACTTGGGGGGGGAGCGAGAGCCTAAAAGGGGAGGGGGGGCGCCAGAGTCTGAGGGGGTGGGGTGGGAGCCGGGGTGGTGGGAGCTGGTGGGGGGGGGTGAGAGCCTGGGTGAGGGGCGTTGTGGTGAGAGCCTGGGTGAGGGGAGGGGGGTGGGCAAGAGCCACAGGGGGGAGGAGGAGGGGCAAAAGCCAGAGCTGGGAGGGCGTGGGGAGCGGGGAGGGGACGTGGGGGTGGGGGCTGAGAGGCGGGGGCACAAGAGCCGGGGTGGAGGGAAGGGGCGAGAGTCACGGCTTTTGGGGGGGGGGGGGGAGTGCAACAGTGAGAGGGGGGGCAAAAGCAAGAAATGCTGTGGGAGGGGGGAATCCCTGTGGACAGGCAGTGTACACCAAACCTGCAGCCAGACTGCCAGGGTCGACCCGGCAACTTCAGCCTGGCTCTGTGCTGGTGTAAACACTGGCCAGCTGCAATCTTCCTATTTCTCCATTTCTATTTCCACCAAATTCAATGGAAACAAAAGGCAGGGGAGGTGTAAAATGAAGCTGACACTTCACTGGCTGATACAGTATCACAGTAAGAAGTCTCACAACACCAGGTTTAAGTCCAACCAGTTTATTTGATAGTAATCCCACAAGCTTTCGGCGAAACCGTTTCCAGTCCAACACCAGCATCTCTACATCATGATACAGTATCACACAAAGATCCACCTCGTACAGTGGTTACTCCAGCTGTCATACAATGCAGGTACTCCGTAAGGGAATTATTGCCGAGGAATGTGGGATTTTACTGATCTGAGTGGTTACAGAACATGGCCTGAACTCCAGGACTGCTTCATTCTGTTGAATGAAGAGTTAAATCTACTTGTACGTTAATTCCCATCAAAAGAACTAGGTCAGTGAATTTTTAAAAATAAGCTCACAGGTATTTGTAACATGAGATGGATTGACATTGAGAGATCAATGTGTAAAAAGCTTTCCAGAAAACGGTGGCACAAGTTCTGTGGAGACTGGGGAAAGTTATCTGTAACTGGTCTGGGTTAGTACTCTGCTTCTGTATTGGAAAACTGCAGAACTCACCCCATAACAGGTATTTAAAAAGGGAAGAAAAAAACCAGGTAACTCCAGGTCGGCTAGTTCAACATCAGTCATCGGGAAGTTGTTATTCATGATGTGGAGATGCTGGCGTTGGACTGGGGTAAATACAGTAAGAAGTCTCACAACGCCAGGTTAAAGTCCAACAGGTTTATTTGGTAGTAAAAGCCACTACCTTTCAGAGTGCCGCTCCTTCGTCAGGTAAGTGGGCACTTACCTCATTAAGGAGCAGCGCTCCGAAAGGTAGTGGCTTTTACTACCAAATAAACCTGTTGGACTTTAACCTGGTGTTGAGACTTCTTACAAAGTTGTTATTGCCAGGGACAGCATCGGGGGATTAATAAATTCAAGGATCTGGACTGTGGCCGTAGCTCCTTATTTTAAACCTTGGGCAGGATTTTACTGAAGTTTGGGGGCAGCATGGTGGCACATTGGTTAGCACTGCTGCCTCACAGCGCCACGGACCTAGGTTCAATTCCTGGCTTGGGTCACTATCTGTGTGGAGTTTGTATATTTTTCCCACATCTGCATGGGTTTCCTCTGGGTGCTCTGGTTTCATCCCACAGTCCAAAGATGTGCTGGTTAGGTGGACTGGCCGTGATAAATTGCCTCTAAGTGTCAGGGTGACTAGCTAGGGTAAATGCGTGGGATTATGGGGGTAGGGCCTGGGTAGGATTGTGGTCGGTTCAGACTCGATGGGCCGAATGGCTACCTTCTGCACCGTAGGGATTCTATGAAAATTTATCAAGTGGATCGGGCTCAGTCAGAAACTTTCCAGCTCCACAGGCCAGTTTTCTCTCCCAATTTTCAACCTCTCTGATTAAAAATGGTTTCTGCCATCACTCAGGTGGGGTGGATACATTGCAAGCTGGTTGCACAGAGATTGGGGCACCCAGAGCCCCTGCCCCCCCCCCCACCCCCCCCCCTCCACCATAAAGAACTGAACACCTCCACCCTCCCCATGCAGATGCCTCTAGGACTTGCCCCAGCACAGGTTCCAAACTGGCAGTGCCAGGGGGCACTGTCCCTCTCCCCCGAGGGCTATTGGGAGCGGAGGGATGATTCCAGTCGACAGGTTTACTTCTTAAAACACCTGTCGAGAACCTGATTGACACAACGTCATGGCGATGAGGTCTGAATAGGCCATGAGGGGCGATAATTTAACGAGGGGGCTACTTGATCATATTCCAACTTATTAAGATCTATTACAATCAGATTCTCACATGTTATTGGCATTAGGTT
The DNA here is from genome assembly GCF_965287045.1 of Carcharhinus amblyrhynchos. Classification (NCBI taxonomy): domain Eukaryota; kingdom Metazoa; phylum Chordata; class Chondrichthyes; order Carcharhiniformes; family Carcharhinidae; genus Carcharhinus; species Carcharhinus amblyrhynchos. The sequence goes on from NC_137342.1 coordinate 43,391,181, forward strand.
GCCTGCGAAGGGTGGGGGTAATTGGAAATCGTGATCTTGCCGGTGAAATTTAGTCTCTGGATTTTGCACCCCTGCTAGCAATCCTGCTCACCGAGAATGTGGACTCAAGATCCCGGCTCAGAAATTTGAATGCTTTGGATGAAGGAACCCAGTAAGAAAGTCTCACAAAGGAGGTTAAAGTCCAACAGGTTTATTTGGAATCACGAGCTTTTGGAGTGCTGTTCCTCACTTCTTCAGGTGACTCCACTCACCTGAGAAAGGAGCAGCGCTCCAAAAGCTTGTGATTCCAAATAAACAAGTTCAGCTTGAATCTGGTTTTGTGAGACTTTCTTACTGTCTATTGGTCAGGCTTCCCTTGTTTACTACATCTCAGGAAGGATGTAGCTGCTCGAGAAGGGGAATATTGAAGTGTCACCAGAGTGAGATCAAGCCTTAAAGAGCTCTATTGTAAAGACAGGATGCATGAGCCTGGCTTGGATCCCCTTGAGTTCAGAAGTTTCAAAGAATCTTAATCAAGTTGTTTAAAATGGCAAAAGGATTTGCTACTGAGGAGGAATCCAGAACAAAAAGGCAAACCCATAACATGAGTGAAATCAGGAATAATCTCTTAACACAAAGAATTGTGATAACTTGGAATCCTCTCTCATCCAAAAGGCCCTGAATGCTGTGCCAATTGAAATTTGAGAGACTAAGGCTGATGGGTGTTTAAGTGAGAGCGCTGAGTGACAAATAAAACCAGAGGGAGCTGAGATATAGATCAGCTTCGATCAAAGTGAAATGGGGAAAAAGGTCTAAGGTGCTGACTGACTACAGAACAGCTACAACAACAACCTGCAATTATATAGCGCCTTTAACTGAGTGAAATTCCCTAAGGATCTCTTTCAAAGTTTATTCCATCGTTGGATGTGGCTGGACCAGCATTTATTGCTCATCCCTAATTACTCTTGAGAAGGTGGTGATGAGCTGTCTTCTTGAACCACTGCAGTCCATGAAGGTGTAGGTACACCCACTGTGCTGTTAGTTGAGTTCTAGGTTTTTGACCCCGTGGCAAAGGAGGAAGGACAATATAGATCCACGTCAGGGTGGTGTGGGGTTTGGAGGGGGCCCTGCAGGTGGTGATGTTAAATTGAATTGATTTGTTATTGTCATAGTGTTGGGATACAGTGAAAACTATTGTTTCTTGCAAGCTATACAGACAAAACATACTGTTCATAGAATATGTCAGGGAGAAGGGAAGGGTGGGATGCAGAATATAGTGCTGCAGTTGCTGGTAGGCTGAGGAGAAAGATCAGCTTAATATGTGATAGAGCCATACAAAAGTCTGACAGCAGCAGGAAAGAAGCATGTGTCTGCTGTCCTTGTCCTTCAAGGTAGAGCTATCAAAGGAGCCTTGATGAGTTACTGCAGTGCATCTTGTAGATGGTACACACTGTTACTACTGAGCTTCAGTGATGGACAGAGTGTGTGTATCCGGTGTGGATGGGGTGCCAGTTAAGTGGGCTGTTTTGTTCTGGATGGCATTGAGCTTATTCAGTGTGGCTGGCACCCATAGTCATCCCAGCAAGTGGAGACTAATCCATCACACTCCTGACTCGGGCCTTGCAGTTGGTGGACTTTGGAAAGTCAGGAGGTGAGATGCTCACAACAAAATTCCCAGCCTCTGACCTGCTTGGGTAGCCACAGCGTTTATAGGCGAAGTACAGTTCATTTTCTGGTGAGCGGTAATCCCCCAGGATATTGACAGTGGGGGATACAGTGATGGTAATGCTTTTGAATGTCAAGGCGAGATGGTTAAGATTTTTTCTTGTTGGAGATGGTCACTCACTGCCTGATCCTTGTGTGGTGACTCATCAGCTCCAGCCTTCACAAGAACATCATTGTGCAAAATCTGACACTGACTTACACAAGGAGCTATTAAGACAGGTCAAGAGGCAGGTGGTGCAGGAGCATTTTAAGAAGGATGCAAGTTGTGTTAGCAACCCAATAGCTGTAATTCCCCTGGAAGGGCTGTTTGAGGCCAGCACTGTAACTGCATGTTGATTGATGTGATTATCTGTGTAAGCTTTCAAACCTTGATTTAAATCAGTGTTAATCAAGTGTAACCGCAATAGAACTGGTATGTAAATTACATTTTTCATTCATGGCTTCATTAGTTGCAGAAGAGTTCACAATTACTGTAGACAGGCCAACTATTGACACTGGTCTCTGGGGCTCTTGCAGATGTCTGATGGTTTACAGCAAATCAATAGGAAGGAACTGCTAGCAAACCGTTTTTCTCAGACCCATGAAAGCACAGTGGATTGAAAACAGTTGTTGCGAGTTAAGTTTCTATCCATATATCCCTTTCCAATTTTACGCAACAAAAAAAATCATCTATATTTTAAATCATTTATTTTGTCCTTCCATCTGCCACTAACCTCCCCCCTCCCCACCCCAGCTATCTGGATATATCACACACCTCTTCCCCTGCTGAGGTGACAGGCCTGGAGGGCCTCCTTGAGAGCAGACTGTGGTCACTTCAACCCCTCCCTGACCCGGGTGGCAGTTCATAAGTTCATAAGATAGAGGAGCAGATTTAGGCCAATCGGCCCATCGACTCCGCTCTGTCATCCAATCATGGCTGATAGGTTCCTCATCCCAATTTTCCTGTCTCTTCCCCATAACCCTTCAACCTGTTACCAATCTAAAATCTGTCTTAACACCGACTTAACTTTACTTAACACTGTCCCAGCATCCACTGCACTTTGGGTTAGCGGATTCCACGGATTCACAATCCTTTGGGAGAAGTTGCTTTCCCTCAACTCTGTTTTAAATTTACCGTCCCTTATCCTATGACCTCTCGTCCTAGAACGCCCCACAAGAGGAAGCATCAGCTCCATGTCGACTTTATCCAGACCTTTTTATCATCTTATATACCTCAATTTGATCTCCCCTCATTCTTCTAAATTCCAGAGAGCATAGGCCTAAATTGTTCAATTTCGCTTCATACAACAAACCTCTCAATCTGTGGAATCAAGCTAGTGAACCTTCTCTGAACTGCCTCCAATGTCACTACATCTTTCCTCAAATAAGGGGACTAAAACTGTGCACAATACTCCAGGTGGGGCCTCACCTCAAATGGTAGCCATTTTCTACTAAAGGCCTTGCTACCTTGGCTCAGTGTGCGATGTAAACCATCACCCGAATACTGGGAGGCACAATCACTATTGGGGAAAAAAAAACCTCAAAAGCTGAATTATGTCTCGACTATAACAGCGGGGACCAAGGCTGCCAGTATCGATGAAAGCTGCTGAATTATTTAGTGCTGTTTGAGGAGGAGACACGAATGTTCTGATGAGATCAGAACAATATTAGAGACACTATTCAACTCAGTGACTACTTTGAAGAAAGGGTTTGAAAACCACAATGGAAAATGCTGCACCTTCGAGCCTGATCATGACTTTGTAATAGTCAGCATTGTATTAGAAACAGCAGACAGTGGTGGCCCTGTAGGCAGGACCATCTCACTGGTGCAACAGCAGCAAACAAAAAAAAAAGCCTTCTGGTGGACCAAGTTGAATTTAAAGATTTCACAAATAGAAAGCCCTGTAGTTATAAAGTGCATATACAACTTTGGGGTGGCATAGTGGTCAGCACTGCTGCCTCTGCGCTAAGGACCCGGGTTCGATTCCCGGCTCGGATGACTGACTGTGCGGAGTCTGCACCTTTTCTGTGTCGGTGTGGGTTTACTCCGGGTGCTCTGGTTTCCTCCCACAGTCCGAATGATGTACTGGTCGGGTGCATTGGCTATGCTAAATTCTCCTACAGTGTTCCCGAACAGGTGCCAGAGTGTGGCGACTAAGGGATTTTCACAGTAACTTCATTTGCAGTGTTAATGTAAGCCTTCGTGTGACGCTAACAAATAAACTTTAAACTTCCTTAAACGCGTCTCCTCACTCAGCTAAAAATGAAAGCTGCCAGAATGAGAAATGAGGCAGTTCTTGCATCTGAATACTACTGGATGCCTGGAGTGTATTTCCCTGCATCTTGGAACACTCCTTGGCTAAACCCGAAGATATGTTCCCCTCCCCTCCAAAAATTCCTCATCTCTTGATGGTGGAGGTACAGTTACCACTCTCCCTATTAGTACCTTGCTCAAAAGCCCACTTTTTTCACATGCAGACCAAAGCTCAGCTAGTTGAGGCAATTGAACTGCAGGGGGCATCACAGTCAAGTCTGATCCCATTCCCCAGTCGGCATCCACACAGGCTCCTCATAGACTGGCAGTAAAATTTCAAGCCAGTTGGAGAGAAATTTTTCCGGGGGATGGGGGTCAGTATCGCCTCGCATGCAAAAGTATTTAGCATCTCCATTCCAAAGAAGAAAACTTGAATCTCCGTGGACTGGCACGGTGGACAAAAAGACCATTTTCATCTTTTAAACAAGGCTGATTGAGGTCCACATAAATCATGAATTCAAATAGAGAGGGAGAAAGAAATGGTTTGCCTCATTTTAATTAGACTATTAACTCAGCATATCTCAAAGTTCAAACAAGCATCAGCTCAGGAGAAGGGACAGAGAGAGACTGTAAGCATTAATGAAGGTTTGCAAAACTGCAAACGGCACAGATGACAATAAAAGACTGTGTGGAAACACGCGATTAATATTTAATGTGGCCTAATAAATAGGCTTTAAACCTATAAATCTACTTTTTCCATTGAAGGAAGAGAGTTAAATTTTTTAAAAGAGAGTCTACAATAGTAGCAGTGGCTCATTTTTGTAATTACACAGTTAATTAAATTGATTCTGCTAACAGCTGGGCTAATGACACTGCAATAGCATTTGCTGAGTAAAGATTCAATAAGATAACTCTTATCTTGACAATATTTACTGCTGGCAAAAATTAGAAGCCACATTTCTCACTGTGCTCTCCCTCGAAAGCCCTGCGGTATTCACCCGGATAAGCACTGCCGCAGAAAATCCATTTCATTTTTTATGAAGAATGGTAATTGTGGGCTTCAGACAGCAGCCTGTTCATTGCCCAGCTTGGGTTACCACTCTCCCTTCCACTACCAAATTTTGAAGGTTTTCTTAATTTCAGTTTGTGAGCAAATTACTGGCCAAATTCCCACTTTCCAATAAACCAATACCCTCTAATTACAATGCCTCCCGGGTGTGATTATTTTATGATGTGGAGATGCCGGCGTTGGACTGGGGTAACCACAGTAAGAAGTCTCACAACACCAGGTTAAAGTCCAACAGGTTTATTTGGTAGCAAAAGCCACTGTGGCATTTGCTACCAAATAGACCTGTTGGACTTTAACCTGGTGTTGTGAGACTTCTTACTGTGATTATTTTAACCAGCCCCATTAAAAAAAACAATATAGACCTTCAAAATATGCTGCAAGAATGTTGTCACACAAGTGGCTGTCCTGGTCAAAATGTAATTCTTTTCTCCACTATTTCAAGTAGCCACAACCTGGGTTAAAACAGACAACCACACAATCCCTATAGTGCAGGAAGTGGTCATTGGCCCATCAAATCTGCACCGACTCTGACAGGCTAACTTACCCTCTCTCTCGCCTTATCCCCATAACCCCACACATATACAGTGGTGAAAGCTATGCAGGTTAGGTTGATTAGCCATGTTAAATTGCCCCTTTGTGTCCTGGGATATGTATGTTAGAGGGATTAAGAGGGCAAATATGTGGGGTTTCGGGGATAAGGCCTGGGTGGGATTGTTGTTGGTGCAGACTCGATGGGCCGAATGGCTTCCTTCTGCACTGTAGGGTTTCTATGAATCCCATCCAACCAACACACCTTGGGAATGCTAAGGGACAATTTAGCATGGTCAATCCACCTAATCTGCACATCTCTGGAATGTGGGAGAAACTGGCGCATTTGGAGAAAACCCACACAGACACAGGGAAAATGTGTAAACTCCACACAGTCACCCAAGGCTGGAATTGAGCTCGGGTCCCTGGAGCTGTGAAGCAGCAATGCTAACCACTGTGAATTGCATCCAAACACAATCATTTCGAGGACATGACCCAACTTTCTTCAAACAGTCTGGTACAGACTTGAGCTGGGGTTCTCTGATCTCATTTGCCCTGCCATTGCTGCAAGCGAGAACGGAGAATTTGGCGCTCTGCCAAAACTCCATTCATTGCAGCGGGACTGGAAAATCCCAGCCATGGGCAAGCTCAGAGAATTCTAGCCTTGGAAAGCAATGACCCAGAATATGTTGGAACAGGCCACTTGGTGGTGTCCCTTTCCTACTCCCTCATTCTACCGCTCAAAACTCAAGCTGTGCTGGAATAATAAGCTGGCTAGGGCAAGAATATATCTGGGAGATTAATGAACAAGGGGACGAGCTGTTAATGTCTTTCAAAAATGACATTTAAGGATTGAGAACAGCTCAGAAGAATGATGGAGAAGAAAAAATGGTAAATTAAAGACAAATCAGAAACAAAAAGAGAAATAAAAAAGGGAAAGAATAAATGGCCTTAACGAGAAAGAGGCAAGAAAAGACAAGTGAGAAAAAACTTTAAATATAAAATTTTCAAGATATAAAACAACAATTGACTACCTGTAAGAATGAGATACTGTGGTTTAAATTGTCACTTTTTCGGATCAGATAGGTTGAGTGACATTGCAGAAACATAATTTCTTATTTGACGATTTTTGCGCTGTTAAGTACAAGTCCTGACTGTCAGCAGGGAGGTTCATTGCTAATTAATATGTTGTCTTAAAATTTAAGGGGATATTAAGGGCTCACTGTAATTGTTGTGAGGCTAATGGCAGAGTGACCAAAGTTATCTGGCAATTTGTGACGATTCTCAAGTCCTGGGGTATCTCCTTCTCATCACAAGTAGCTGTATACTTTATACCTTAATAACAGCAAGTGCATTTAACTCACTGTTATTTTGGTAGCAAATTTTGGCCCAATATGTGGGGTATAAAGGGACAAAGAACCATGATTTACACTTTCTTGGTGCAGTGTTTCAGTCTGTTAAGAGTCTGTGCCGCAGGTCCCTAATCCGTTCATTAGCTTGGATTAACACAGACCAAAGCAAGAAATAACGCGCTTTCAAAGGCAACATAATCTCATAGCTAAGATTGTACAGCAGTTTTTCATTGTCACGGCACTGCATAATACTTGAGAAGTCAAAGGCCTTGTAGTCAAAGAAGAACAGGGAATTGATTCAAGTGTCCTTTCTAATATTCATCCCTCAGGTGCAGAATGGTATTCTCTTAGCACAGTGCATTGGGGGATCAGAGTGCATGCATAATAGTGCCCTCAAGCAGTCAGCAGCCAGTTTTCCAGGATGAATAGACTTCGTCCACTCCTCCTACTGGCGAGAATTACACTTTGCTTCTTTTTATCTCCTAAGTGTCATGAGACGGGTGTGAGACTCTCCTGTATTCATGCTCCTTCGGCACTTAGAATTTCTTTTGGTAAGATCGCCTCCAGAATGCTTTGTGATTCATCTCTTTGTTGTTTACGGGACCTTGCAAGGATAACCTGGTTATCAGTCAACACAACAATTCAAAGTGCTTCATTGCATTTGAAATGCTTTAAAGATGTTAATGAGAAACGTGATAAGATGTAACATAAATACAAGTATTATGATAATTAATTTCAAAAAGTCTTCCAGCTTGTAAGTAAATACATAAAAGAAAATGTCGGGCAAAAAAAATTCTTGGGGGGGGGTGAAATTTGATTACAATTTGAAGAATAATTTCAAAGCTGACAGGATGGGCTGATCTTCTGGAAGAAGGAAGTGAGGTTATTGGCATATTGATTTATCCGTGTTTTAATGGATAACAGGTTACGAAGGTTCTCTATAGATGATCAGATTCATATTTACACTGAATTAACAGCATATTGTGGCACTAGGTTTTGATAAGGTTCTGAAGGGAATTTAAATGCAGTCATGGGAAATGCTCACAAGCATCCCATTTTCCCCTCCCCCAATAATACCTTTCCAGCAAGGAATACCAAATGACCTTCTGCCAAAACATGTGCAAGTTGCTTTAGACAGCTTTCTGAGCGCTGCCCACAATTTAACTACATCTAAGGAGTGCAGGGAGCAATAACTACCATTTACAATATGAAAGCACTTTCCAGCTGACAAAATATTTCTGACCAATCATAAAATCTCCCTACAGTGGAGGAGGCGGCCATTTTGTCCATTACATCTCCTTGAAATCAGACATCATTTTGGTCTCAACTACATTTTGTGGTAGTGAATTCCACACATTCACCACTCCCTGGGTGAAGAAATTTCTCCTCACCTCAGTTCTAAAAAGGTTTATCTCTCATTCTCAAACTATAACCCCTAGTTCTGGACTCCCCCGTCATTGGGAACATTCTACCCTGTCTAACCCTGTTAGAATTTTCTAAGTCTCTATGACATCCCCTCTCACTCTTCTAAACTCCAATGAACGTAATGTTAACCGAGTTAGTCTCTCCTCGTACGAGAAATCTGCCGTCCCAGGAATCAGCCTGATAAAACCTTCACTGTACTCCCTCTGAGGCAAGGGCATCCTTCCTCAGATCAGGAGACCAAAACTGCACCCAATACTCCAGGCATGGCCTCACCCAATGCCCTACACAATTGCAGCAAAAAATAGAAGATTGGGAACCACTGGTGCAAGTCATATATCTGGGGAGGGGACTTCAACTCAAGACGTTCGGACTTGAGAGGTTAGCGTGCCACCAATGAAGTCCTGGTCGACACTTTGAACAACCAACTGAGTGGCAACAGATTTGTTGAACACTGACTGAGGATTTTTTTGTTTCATGTATATAGATACTACTCACAAGTCAGACTACTGGAATTGCCTGCATGTTTGAACATGTTTCTATAATATGTATCTTCTAGTTTATGTTTATCAGTGTAACAACACTTGGAACTGTACTATGTTGCTGAAGCCAATACATAATACTGCCTGGGGATGGTATACATTATTGGCACAAATCGTCTGCTGGGTAAATGATATTTTGTGGATGTTGGCTCGTGCTTCACAAAGAATGGTGTGCCAGGCGTTAAATTCCAATTAGTTCTGTCTGAAACCTGATGTATTAAACAACTCCCCAGATGACAGGAGGAATTACTTTTCTCTCTACCCTTTTCCCTAGGATAATAGAAATAATCATTATTGATTACCAATCCGTTAAGAAAGAATTTGGGACTTCCTGCAATAAAAAGTCTGCTTTGATTTGGTTTGATTGACAGCTACACGCTCAGAGGGTTCTCAAGCTGGCTATGTTTTTTCCGCCATATCCTTAGCTTATTTATTTCAGCAATTTAATGCAATTGTTAGTGATGAGATGGAATTGGAAAAGTCATGTACATTCAAGATTCAGTTTGTAGATGCTGGAAAATTTATTTAAAATTCAAAATGTTTTGCTATTTAATTTCAGAAAGCCTCAAAGTATTGGCACAAGTTAAATACATTTCATCTATGTATAAATTTATGTCTTAGAATAAATATAATCAGAAACTTAGCCTGAAATTTACGGCATAGTACCGTTTATTTCACCCAAAGAGGCTTCTAGAATATAAAGTAAGCATTCTGAACAATGTCTGGTCTATACCCTTCAGGGCAGCGGTGGACTATTATGTTGGAGGCATACTGTTAAGTCCCAGGCCAGAAATGTGTTTTATGAGCTTTTTTCCAGGATGGAAGAATCAATTACTTGGGGGCATAGGTTTAAGGTGCGAGGGGCAAGGTTTAGAGGAGATGTACAAGGCTGCCGGCGGAGGTAGTGGAAGCAGATCTGATAGATTTAAGGAGCGTCTTGACAAATTCATGAATAGGATGGAAATAGAGGGATATGGTCCCCGGAAAGGTAGAGGGTTTTAGTTCAGTTGGGCAGCATGGTCAGTGCAGGCTTGGAGGGCCGAAGGGCCTGTTCCTGCGCTGTAATTTTCTTCATTTGAGGTTAGCCGAGACCCAGGTTTTGTATTTTGATTTTGGCATAGTTAGGCGCAAGGAGTTTCACTGCAGGTATGATTCAAGTGATCCACCAGGAAGCTTTTATCAAACAAAGTTTATTTAAGAACACAATTAAAAAAAACAGAAAGAATTAGCAAAACTTTTACCAATTACAAAGCTTAAACCTGACACAGCATCATTCCTAACAGCTAGCTATCTATGCTGTTCCAAGTCAAACACCATTCCACAGATGTACAACCCATTTCAAGACTTGACTCAAAAAGCAATGCTGGGTTTTCAATGTTTTAACACCTGCTGTGAATTGGTCCTTTGAATGTTGGATCAATTCTCTGGGGTTTCCCAGTCCTGGAACTTCCAGAAAGCCTCCGGAGAGAGGGAGATGTGGAAACTGCTTTCTTCCACCAACTTCCAGCAGCAACTAAAGCAAAGTTAAATCTCCAACTCCAGAGAGGGGGAAAAACACTGTTGCTTCTCTCCAAGGTACTACTGAAAAGCGAAACTAAAAGCTTGGAATGCTCTGAAAAGAAAAGCTGATCTGTCAATCATCCTCAAATTAAGCTCCGCTCAGCAATCCCCAACGGACCACTAAACCACAGAAGGCTGCACTGGTCCACATTTAAATCAGCACAATGCCCATTATATTGCTTCAGCAACAGTTAGAGGACACCGGCTGCAGACGACATGGTGCCGACAAAGGAACATTATCAGACTACATTTCTTAAAGGCACAGTACTGTCACAATACTAACCCAAACACTATAGAAGGCTTCGGAAACTACCCATTGTAGCGAATGAAAACAAACAAGCCGAAAGAAGCCACTGGAAAGAGGTGTATTGGTTTTTGTTGACTTTGATCTCGTGCAGCTCCATTAAGCAGGACTTAGTGCTCTATGGATTATTCTCAGGGACAAAAATGAATGGCTGATGGAGGACCACCGACTCAGCAAAAGATGGTCTTTGGTCTGCGTAGAACCTAACTGACCAGTGTGAAGAGCAGCCAACAATAGGGTGTTGCAGACTGACACGTTCCAACGTCCAGGACTGTGTGCTGAGCGACACATTCAAGCTCTGGGTAGCTGCCGCAAAGGCCCAACGGGGAAAGGCTCCTGACAAAGGCCACCCCACCAACAGAGGTCTAAGACCCTGTAAAACCACCTCATGCTGAATGCACCAGAGAATACTTGACATGAACCTAAATGTGCATTTTAAACATAGACGTAAAGGCAAGAGATGCAATTCATTCTGTGTTGAAAGAAGAGAACTTCCATTGCACTCGAGGTCAATTTGAACGGTTACATAATATATCTTTACAAACGTTATATAAAGTATAGCTTTGGGTGGCGGGGGGAGGGTTGTGACTGATGGGAAACCTTGAGAAGAATGGCTCACTGTTAAACCGTTCAGAAATCAATGGAAGATCTCAGAACCAAATATTCCATCTCTCATGTTTGAGTCAGAGAGCCGGTAAGATATTTAGCTCAGGAGTCAATATCTGCTTCCATTACCTCCCCCGGCAGCCTTGTACATCTCCTTTAAACCTTGCCCCTCGCACCTTAAACCTATGCCCCCAAGTAATGGATTCTTCCACCCTGGGAAAAAGCTCATAAAACACATTTCTGGGCCATCAAATCTGGGCCGATCCAGAAATGCTTCTTCCCCACCTCCCCCCATCAACCCTCTCCCCCAGTCCCAGCTTTCCTTTCTCCTTTCCCAAAGATACGGACACAGGTTGTAGTCGACCCCTCAGCCCTTCCTCACCATCACACAACTGAAGAATCAATGCACAACTGCCACCCTCTCCAGTGTCAGCAGGGTTTAATCACATATTGAGAGATATGAATCCAGATGCAAATAATGACTTTTCTGATTCGAGGAAATAAAGTGAGACACACTCATCTGGACAGCAATCTCGATTCTTATATTTTCATGGTGTGTGCATATGCACTTTAACCTTTCTGTGGGCTTGTTGGTACAATAGTGGCTGGAATGTGTGTGTTTTTAATCAAATTACAGCTTTACATCCTCTGTTCCTGAACCGTGGCAGATGTTTTAATCCATACATGAAGTACAATCATCTGTATAAAAGCAAATTACTGCATCAGCTCTGCCCTCCTCAACAGATGCTGCCAGACCTGCTGAGATTTCTCAGCCTTTACATTCACCTGGATTGTAGGCCAGCAACCCATTTCCAAGATACAGGAAGACAGCCAGTGGATCGGGCAATTTTCCAGACGCCCCAGGTGGGCCTAAAACAGGCCTCTCACACGCATAATGTCTTTCTATGGCTAAACCTGTAGGATCGAATAGATTCACTTCACTCTGATATATGATATCATGATATATTTGGCCTGGGAGTGCATGATACAAGGTCCAGAGTCTCTCTGGTGTTATTTCGTCACTGGAGGAGGAAGGCGTGAGTAATGGAATACTAAGTTTTAACATTAATTATGAGATGTGGCTGTCATTGGCTGGGCCTCCATTTATTGCCCTTCCCTGGTGGCCCTTGAGAAGGTGGTGGTGAACTGCCTTCTTGAACTGCTACAGTCCCTGAGGTGCAAGTGCATCCATAGTCCTGTTAGGGAGAGCGTTCCAGGATTTTGACCCAGCGACGGTACAGTATTGGCGATGTATTTCCAACTCAGGATGGTGAGTGACATCGAGGGGAACTTACAGAAGGTGGTGTTCCCAGCTATCTGCTGCTCTTGTCCTTCTAGATGGTAGTGGTCGTGGATTTGGAAGATGCTGCCTAAGGAACTTCAGAGCATCTTATGGTTGGTGCACACAGCTGCCATTGTTCATTGGTGGGGGAGGAATTGAATGCTTGTGAAAGGGTTGCTTTATCATGAATGGTGTCAAGCTTCTCGAGTGTTGTTGGAGTTGCAGCCATCCAGGCAACTGCAGAGTATTCCATCACACTCCTGACTTGTATCTTAACACAACACTAATCAGGCAAGTTAGGAAAAGGTCACCCAAATTAGGTGCTTCATTCTCTTAATGCACTTCAATTTGATGAACACAAAATTCACCATAGAAGCATCTATAGAATCCTACAGTGCAGAAGGAGGCCATTCAGCCCATTTGCACCAACCACAATCCAACCAAGGCCCTATTCCCATAACCCCATGCATTTACCCTAGCTAGTCCCCCTGACACGAAGGGGCAATTTAGCACGGCCAATCCACTTAACCCGCATGTCTTTAGACTGTGGGAGGAAACCTACGCAGTCACGGGGAGAACGTGCAAACTCCACACTGACAGTGATCCAAACTAGGAATCGGGTCCCTGGCACTGTGAGGCAGCAGTGCTAACCACTGTGCCATCCAAACCCCTTGTGGATTGTACTGTCGTATGGAGATGGAAAAGAATCTTCTCGATGTTCTCCGCTCCTAACAACAGAGACAGTCCCTGTTTCAAGCAAGGTTTTTGCAACACTCCAGCTCAGGCTGCGTAGCTGCAAGCGATGAAGAATACATTCCCACAAGCAATTATAAACAGTTTTCCCCACAAATTCTTCATCAGTGGGTAACATGTAAACTGGTCAGAGATAATCCATCCATCACATCCTGACGACTAATGCAATTATTTCATAAGCGACGTCGGAGAGTATCCTGCTGTTTGATTAGCACTGGCATTATTCAGAGCTCCTCAAAATCTAAGCTAATATACACCTGACTCTCACTGTGATACCGAGATGGTGCTTCATTTAGCTGGAGCCATGTTGTGTTAATTTGAACTACACGCTCAAAGCTTCACCCCCCGTTTAAAACCCGTTTCTTTTTGGTGGCTGTTTTTTGTGGACTGGATTTCACGTAATTAAAAAAAAATCTTCCCAGCACTCTTGACGAAGCGCACTGCATTCTGCACCAAGTCGTTTTGCGTGGTAATTTTAAGCAAATTAAATTTTGAGCATGAGGCAAGAACGAGCAGTGAGAGAGCGCTCAGTTCACCATCTCAGAGGCAGAACTCGCTCTCCTGCCAACTCTCCCGTGTTTTTTTTAAATGCTGCTAGTTTTTGATACAATGAGTGCCTGAAACCTGTCGTCACTGGTGAGCTTTTCTGTTAGATTTGACTTTTGGCAGAATGCCGTTAGCTTTGTGCCAGCTGAAATAGAGCAGGTATAAAAGAAAGTGGGGGAGAAAATGATGAGGGAGAGAGGGAGGGAGAGAGGGGGGGAGGGAGGAAGGAAGAGAGGGCTTGGTAGACTCAAAAGAGTAAGAAAAATAATGCAGAAAGAGGAAAAACAAAGCAACAAGGAAGAGGGGCAGGGTGGAATTTCACCCCCCACCACCTCGGGTGAGTGGCTCGTCACTAGAATCTTTACAGTGCAGGAAGAGGCCATCAAGTCTGCACCAAACACAATTCCACCTCAGCCCTAACCCCACAACCCCATGCATTTAACCTAGCTAGTCCCCTTGACAGCAAGGGGCAATTTAGCATGGCTAATCCACCTAACCCGCACATCTTTGGAGTGTGGGAGGAAACCGAGCACCTGGAGGAAACCCACGCAGACACGGGGAGAACATGCCAACTCCACACAGACAGTGATCCAACCCAGGAACTGAACCCGAGGCCCTGGCGATGAGGGGCCATGATGTGGAGAGGTCGGCGTTGGAATGGGGTAAGCACAGTAAGAAGCCTCATAACACCAGGTTAAAGTCCAACTGGTTTATTTGGCAGCACAAGCTTTTGAGTGCTGCTCCTGATGAAGAAGCAGCGCTCCAAAAGCTCGTGCTTCCAAATAAACCCGTTGGATTTTAACCTGGTGTTGTGAGACTTCTGACTGTGCTGTGAGGCAGCAGTGCTAACCACTGTGCCACCGAGCCTCCCATAGTGGGATTTTCCAGTCTTGCTGACGTTTGTAGCGGTTTGCACGGCTCACCTGCCCTGCTGCGGGAGATCCCACCACTGGTGGTCCTACCATGGGGTGGGGGTGGTTTTGCCTTCAGTGGGACCAGAAGATCACGTCTGCAGGAAAGGCTGGAAAATCTCGCATACAGAGTCAGAATTGCAGAGTCAGGACAAGGAAGCAGAGTAAGAGGGAGTGAGAGAGAGATAGGAACACAAGGGGTTTGTCGTGGGCTTCTCTAAACCTCGAGCCAACTGAACTAGTCCCCTGCACCCCCAGTGATGGAATGCAGCTGTCAATTTTACCTGCAGCAAGCTCCCACAAACAACAATGAGATAATGACCAGATAGTGTTTTTGTGATCAGGACTGAGGGAAAATATTGGCCGGGACATTGGGGGTAACTCCCCGGCTTTTCTTCAGAGTCGTGTCAGGGGATTTTATGCCAACTTACAAAGGCAAGTGGGGCTTTTGATCAAATTTGGTCTGAAAGATGGTTCCTCCGACAGTACAGTATTCCCTCAGTACTGCACTGACACGCCAGCCTGGGTTTTGTACTCAGATTTCTGGGCATTTGAACTCAAAACCTGGATTCAGAGGCAAGGACGCAGGGCCAGAACAGGAAAGCAGGCTCATAAGGAGAGAGAAACAGAGACATAAGGAGTTTGTAGTGGGCTTGTAATCCAAAGATATGCAGGTTAGATGCATTGACCATGATAAATTGCCCCTTTGTGTCAGGGGGACAGGCTAGGGTAAATGCATGGGGTTGCCAGGTAGGGCCTGGATGGGATTGTGGTTGGTGCAGACTCCAAGTGGCTACTGCACCGTAGGATTCTATGATTTAATGATGCTACCCCCCTGAAACATGGCAGTTAAGGCTACCTGAACCTCAGCGATAGGTAAGCAACAGTGAGTTAGCACTCCGTCAGGCTGCTCTGTAATTCAGCACATCAAAGCTTTCAGTTACACTGTGGACATCATTGACAGGATTTGACGCCATATTGATTCAACTTCAATTAAGTATTGCTGGAAAGTAGTGTTGCACTGTATAAATGGGGCTGAAAGGACCAAGTGTTAATGTTTGGTAAATGATTGCGTTACAATAATAAATATCGGTTTGGTTCAGTGGGCAGTACGTTCACCCCCCCCAAACCCAGGAGGTCCGAGATGGGTTGTTAATCTGATCTGCCATACAGTGAAGTGCTGTGGGAGCAGAATCATTAACAATAAATAACAGCAATGCTATGTCGCACCTTTAGTGTATCACAGTGCTGTACGGGACTTCATGTGGACACTGAGCAAATTAGGCAAGTTGACCAAGAAAGGTCTTTTTCCCCCTCAGGGAAGTTTGGCTTTGAGTTGGTAAATTTAGAGATGAGTAAAGTCAAGACAACCAGTTGCCCTTGAGCAGGCCAAGATAGGGTCAAAAGGAGGTCAGAGTTGAAAGGATACAGGCAAGCAGAAAAGGTTGCTCACGGACTCTGCCTTCCACCGTAGACACCCAAACTCAAGAAACTCTTAGGACCTAGTGACAGAGGGATTAGCAAGGTAAATATGTGGGGTTACAGGATTAGGGTCTGGGTCGGATTGTGGTCGGTGCAGACTCGATAGGCCGAATGGCTTCCTTCTGTGCTGCAAGGATTCTATGATCCATGTTACAGGTACGCTAACGTCGTTAGTGTATGCTTCAACTGGACCATCTGACGGGCAACATGACAGCTCAGTGACTATCACTGTTTGCTGTGCAGATACATGGATTTGGGCCGGTGTCTGCAGGAATTTGCACATTCTTCCCGTGATTGTGTGGGTTTTCTCCAGGTGCTCCGGTTTCCTCCCACATCCCAAAAACGTGCTCTTAGGCTGATTGGTGTAACAAATTGTCCTTAAATTAGTCTTCCCTCAATCTTCCCCAATAGGTGTAGACAAAGGTCATGGGTAGAGGAGGGCACTCAATGTTAAAATGGTGGCGTGGGCTCGTTGGGCCGAAGGGCCTGTTTCCCGTGCTGTGTTGTTCTTTGTGGATCCAGCAGAATTCCAGAATAAAATAAGCAACTAAATAATAACGAGCCTGTTTCTCTTCCAACTAAAATGATGCACTCAACATGCCATGCAATCTATTAGTTTATTGGCAATTATCTTCCATTTCACAGATCCACCTACAAATCCTTCAGGATTACCTTCAGTTACAAACTGCAAATGGTTTCGTTATTTTTTTTGTCTACTCGTTCATTTTAATTCAGTAACTCCATAAAATAAATCCCAGGAAATAGAACGAACCTTCCCTCACCAAAATCCTAGTGTGCATGTAGCGCTGAGTCTCAGTACTCCCCATCAGAAGATGAAGTGAGGTCGGGTGACTTGTTGAAAGTCTATTCGTCTCTAATCATGGAATTCATAAAATCCCTGCAGTGCAGGAGGCCATTTGGCCCATTCAGCCTGCACTGACAACAATTCAACCCCAGGCCAATCCTGTAATCACACAAATTGATCTCCTGACAGTAAGGGGCAATTTAATGTGGCCAATCAACCTAACCTGCACATCTTTGGAATGTGGAAGGAAATTGGAGCACCCGGAGGAAACCTACGCAGATACGGGGAGAATGTGCAGTCTCAGCGCAGACAGTGATCCGAGGTGGGAATCGAACCTGGGTCCCTGGCGCTGTGAGGCAGCAGTGCTAACCACTGTGCTGCCCAACTATTTTTCTCCATCACTCAGAAAACTGATATTTGACAAATATTGAATATTAACACTTAAATTTTTTACTATTGACTTTAATCCCGTTGATCAGTATATTATATTTAAGGCTTAATGTATATTTACAGCTTGTTTGTATTTGGACCTTTTTGGAGCTCATTCAGATTAATTTCCTCCCTTCTTTCTACATGAACTTAGCCGCTGTCTCAAGTGCTATTCTCTGTCCAGCACCTCATTCATGTGTTCTGAGTGTTGAGTGCCAGCAGGTTAATGGACTGCAGGCAGAACTCCAGGAAGACGCAATCCTTTTCAGTGAGTCCACTCTGCTATTGTTAGGTGGACTGGCCATGATAAATTGTCCATCAGCATTAGGGGGGTTAGCAGGGTAAATATACAGGGTTACAGGAATAGGGCCTGGATGGGATTGTTGTCAGGTGGTCCAAATGGCCTGTAGGGACTCTATGATTTTATGAAATGTGTGTGAAGCAGTTGGTACACAGACGGTTTGCATTATTACGTGATGGTTTATCCTGCAGACAATCAACATGAAGGTACCCTTGAGGATGAGTCCCCTCAGTGGAAGAGTGGAGGGGAGTCACCACTGATGTGAATAAGTGACTTTGAGGGAAGAGAACAGAAGACTGGGAAGAGGGGAGGGGGAAGAAATTTAAAACCTGACACCACAAAACATTAAGTCGGAAAATTCTGTGACCGCAAAGATTTAAACCAACTCCACATGATTAGCTGTAATGTTTAACTTGTTGCAGTACACAATTTGGAAAATAAACCTAAAGCATGCATTATACACCCACCAGGGTTCAATTATCTCCAATTTAAAAGAAAACAGACAACTCTTTGAACATGCTCCAAGATTATGGACTTAACGCAACCTCAATAAGTGAATAGTCAACTGTTCCAGATTGAACATACAAACACAAGAGCGCAGAATGTGACAAGGGAGGCTTAGTGGTATTATCACTAGAGTATTCATCCAGAAACTCAGCTAATGTTCTGGGGACCCGGGTTCAAATCCCGCCATGGCAGATGATGGAATCTGAATCCAATAAATAATACCTGGAATTAACAATCTACTGATGACCATGAAACCATTGTCTATTGTCAGAAAAACCCAGCTGGTTCACTGATGTCCTTTAAGGAAGGAAATCTGCCGTCCTTACTTGGTCGGGCCTACATATGACTCCAGAGTGACAGCAATGTGGTTGATTCTCGGGAAACCAAGATGGGCAATAAATGCTGGCCAACCAGCAATGTCTATGTCTGACAAATGATTAGTGGGGTATATGCATGGGATTATGGAGATAGGGCAGGGTGGGAAGGGATAAGATGTGCTGACGGAGGGTTGGTGCAGACCTGATAGGTCAAATAGCCTCCTTCTGCACCATGGGGATTCTATTATCCTGTAAGGAGGAATTTCACCTCTGGGTGCATTGGTCTATTCTATTCCAGAGGGAGCTAAGGAGGCTGGGTCATTGAAAATATTGAAAGTTGAGCTCGGAAGGTTTTTCATCAACAAGTGGGTGGAAGGTTAAGCCGAACAGGCAGGAAAATGGAGTTAAGACTAGAATTGCCAGAGCCATGATCTTACCAAATGGCAGAGCAGACTTGATGGGCTGAGTGACTAAATCCCTATGTTATCTTTACAAGAATCAGCACACTGATTTAATCCTTTGGAGCAAATCTTCGGAGGGGTTGGGAACTCATATCGTTAAAATTTTGTTTTATGCTCGGTGCAGAGAGCTGCTTAATTGTGTTTTTTTTTGACTAGCCTTTTTGGGTTAGACACTCCAGTCCCCGTGACTCACAAACCCCTTTCTCAGATTTGTCTCTCAGTCCCTCTGAATTACCAGCCCTTACAGATGGCCTCATCAGCAATTGGAACTGAGTTGAATCCAGAACCTTGGAGATTGTTCAAGAAGTCTTTCTGCATTTGCTTGACATTGAGCATATTGAAACATTCCTTCACCCCAACGGTTATTGAGCCTGTGGAATTCATTACCGCAGAAACTAGTTGATGCCAAAACATTGAATGTAATCAAGAAGCGGTTGGATATGGCACTTGGGGTAAATTGCATCAAAGGTTACGGAGAGAAAGCAGGGTTAGTGTATTGAGTTGGACGATCAGCTATGATCATGATGACTGGCAAAGCAGGCTTGAAGGGCCAAGTGGCCTCCTCCTGCTCCTATTTTCTATGTTTTTATTATGTAACAGTAGATACTTAATGCATATTGAGTTTTATTTTCTAAATTAAGCACTGAAGCAATTTGAACAATTTCACTCTTAAATTAGTAGGTGCCATTTTGAAAACAGTCATGGTAACCTTCCTTTCTTGAATATTCCTGTATTAAATACTGTCTAGTGGAGTCATGAGTAAGTCCATCACAGGCTTACACTACGCCCAGTGCTTTTCAGTGCAGAGCTGGGCAAATGGTGGCAGGTCTGATTAAACAAGATCTCACTGTGGTTCAATGCTGATACTGTACTCCAACTTTCAGTGGGCGACACAGTGGTTAGCACAGCTGCCTCGCAGCGCCAGGGACTCAGGTTCAATTCCAGCCTCGGGGGATTGTTGGTGTGGAGCTTGCATGTTCTCCCCGTGTCTGTGTGGGTTTCCCCCGGGTGATCCGGTTTCCTCCCACACTCCAAAGATGTTTGGGTTAGGTGGACTGGGCATGCTTGAATGCCCCACAGTGTCAGGGGGATTAGCAGGGTAAATATGTGGGAATATGGAGACAGGGCCTGGGTGGGATTGTGGTCAGTGCAGATTCGATGGGCCGAATGGCCTCGTTCTGCACTGGAAGGATTTTATGACTCTTCCATGAGTGAAGCATATTATGTAAGTGTGTTGTTTGCATGTGGGAGTAAATTAAGTGAACACTGTCATTTTGATCTTGGACAATTGAACAAACCCATTTCCCTCCCCAGTTCTGGGACAGTGATGATATTTATGGTCAATTACACACAGACAAGAAGTATTTTAATCAGTTTACGAATAGCAGACTCTACTCTGATGTAGTAGACTGGACAATTATATAATCTATATTTGGTTATTTCTTTCTACGGCCAAGCATGGACATATACACTCATTGAGTAACAGTCATGGATATACACACCCACTGAGTAACAGCTATGGATGTACACACTCATTGAGTAACAGCCACGGACATGCACACTCACTGAGTAACAGCCATGGACATGCACACCCACTGAGTAACAGCCATGGATGTACACACTCACTGAGTAACAGCCACGGACATGCACACTCACTGAGTAACAGCCATGGACATGCACACCCACTGAGTAACAGCCATGGATGTACACACTCATTGAGTAACAGCCACGGACATGCACACTCACTGAGTAACAGCCATGGATATACACACCCACTGAGTAACAGTCATGGATATATACACCCACTGAGTAACAGCCATGGACATATACACTCACTGAGTAACAGCCATGGACGTACACACTCACTGAGTAACAGCCACGGACATGCACACCCACTGAGTAACAGCCATGGACATGCACACTCACTGAGTAACAGCCATGGATATACACACTCACTGAGTAACAGCCATGGATATACACACTCACTGAGTAACAGCCACGGACATGCACACCCACTGAGTAACAGCCATGGACATGCACACTCACTGAGTAACAGTCATGGATGTACACACCCACTGAGTAACAGCCAAGGATATACACACCCACTGAGTAACAGCCATGGACATGCACACTCACTGAGTAACAGCCATGGACATGCACACTCACTGAGTAACAGCCATGGACATGCACACTCACTGAGTAACAGCCATGGACATGCACACTCACTGAGTAACAGCCATGGACATGCACACTCACTGAGTAACAGTCATGGATGTACACACTCACTGAGTAACAGTCATGGATATACACACCCACTGAGTAACAGCCAAGGATATACACACCCACTGAGTAACAGCCATGGACATGCACACTCACTGAGTAACAGCCATGGATATACACACCCACTGAGTAACAGCCAAGGATATACACACCCACTGAGTAACAGCCATGGACATGCACACTCACTGAGTAACAGCCATGGACATGCACACTCACTGAGTAACAGCCATGGACATGCACACTCACTGAGTAACAGCCATGGACATGCACACTCACTGAGTAACAGTCATGGATGTACACACTCACTGAGTAACAGTCATGGATATACACACCCACTGAGTAACAGCCAAGGATATACACACCCACTGAGTAACAGCCATGGACATGCACACTCACTGAGTAACAGCCATGGATATACACACCCACTGAGTAACAGCCAAGGATATACACACCCACTGAGTAACAGCCATGGACATGCACACCCACTGAGTAACAGCCATGGACATGCACACTCACTGAGTAACGGCCATGGACATGCACACTCGCTGAGTAACAGCCATGGATATACACACCCACTGAGTAACAGCCATGGACATATACACTCACTGAGTAACGGCCATGGACATGCACACTCGCTGAGTAACTGCCATGGATATACACACCCACTGAGTAGCAACCATGGATATACACACCCATTGAGCAACAGCCATGGACATACACACATTGAGTAACAGCCATGGATATACACATCCACTGAGTAATAGTTGTTTGTTACTGTTTGCTAGCAGCAGAACTCTCAAATTCTGATCTACCCGATACTCCCGGTATCTAGAAATCCAATCAGAATTGGCTGTTTTGGTGGCCTTGAAGGGAGCTTAGAACACACACAAGTGCACACAGCCAACCTCGTTAGGTCATCCCTTAATGTTACATGCTTGAGGATTACTTACAAATGACAATACCTCACTGGTGTCAGGGGGACTAGCAGGGTAAATATGTGGGGTTACGTGGATTGGGTCTGGGTGGGATGGTTGTCGGTGCAGACTTGATGGGATAAATGGCCTCCTCCAGCACTGTAGGGAGTCTATGATTCATAATCCATGTTAGTGAAGACGGAACCTACCCCGACACATATATAAACATACACCTACCCTCTCCACCATACCTTGGGTTTCATTGTTACTGAGCATAATGGGGAAACACTATCCCCATTGTTACAGAATCAAATCTCTCTCAATCTGAAAAGAAAGGACGAGACAGGTGAGGTGAACAGAAGAACTCAGCAGGGAAAATAAAAATGGGGAATAGTTAAAGTACCTACTTTACATGTTGGATGGTTTCACTCGGCACATAGGCTGAGATTCTCCAGCTTCCCAGCTGCGTGCATCCCGCTGGTTGTTTGCTAGTGATGGGATTCTCTGATCCTGCCGCTGTCAGTGGGAATTCCCACTGACGTCACCCCTCGCTGGCTGGGAACCTGTGGGCGGGCGTGCGTTGCCAGCGTGAATGGCCGGAGAATTCCGGCCACAATGTGTTAATAGCATTGAATACAGAAACAACTGAACTGGCCCACCAAACCTGTTCCATTATCGATAAACCATGAGTCACCCAATGGACTCTCTCTCCAGTCCAATCCTCATGACCAGAACAGAATAGAAGAGTCATTACAGTGCAGAAGGAGACCATTCGGCCCATTGAGCCTGCACCAACAACAAACCCTCCCCAGCCCCATCCCAGTAACCCCAAATATTTACCCTGTTTGTTCTTGTCACTAAAGGGCAATTTAGCATGGCCGACCAACATAACCTGCGCATCTTTGGACTGTGGGGGGAAACCGGAGCATGCGGAGGAAACCCATGCAGACATGGGGAGAATGTGCAAACTCCACACAGACAATGACCCAAAGCTGGAATTAAACCCGGGTCCCTGGCGCTGTGAGGCATTAGTGCGAACCATTGAGCCACCATGCCGTCTTTTATGATTGGTTGTTATTTTTGCTATAAAATTTCACATATCGTACAGCCGCGGTGTAACAATTCTTTTCCAACATCCCTGTTAATTCCCTTCTTGATTATTTTAATTTTGTACCCTCTTGCTACCATCTCACCAACCACTGGGAACAATTTATCACGATTACTTCACTAATAAGCTTAAAGCCTCTTTCAAGTCAGTCCTCGACAGCACTGAGGGAAAAGTGTCCTAATTCCTCAAGTCCATCTCCATCAATGTATTCCTCATTCTTGGCAACACCGCGCTTTCCTACTGCTTTTCCACCCATCTTGGATTGGGCGCCTTAAACTCCATGTGGTGCTCCAAACACATCTTAGGTCAAAGTTTAGCATTAACTTCTTGCTCCTGATTTCAATGCTTCTGGATTCAAAAACCAATCCATTTTCAACACACGCATGAACAGAAAATGCTGGAAAATCTCAGCAGGTCTGACAGTATCTGTGGACAGAGAATACAGCCAACGTTTCGAGTCTGGATGACCACTCATCAGAACTTTTAACTAATCCATTTTGTCCTTTTTAAGGCCTAATGAGAACAGTTTATTTTCTGTGAGCAGCCATAGTTCACAAAGACAATAGGAACCTTAGTAATTAGTTATCTACAGCTTGAAGGCTGCAACTCCACAGTGTGGGGTTAGGTGAGGAGGCAGGCCTTTGTTCACTATCACAGCCAGTACAAGGGCTCTGTTAACTAGCCCAGCCAGTATGAGGTCTCTGTTAACTAGCACAGCTAGTACGAGGCCTTTGGTAACTAGCATAGCCAGTACGAGGCCTTTGTTAACTAGCATAGCCAGTACGAGGCCTTTGGTAACTAGCGTAGCCAGTACGAGGCCTTTGTTAATTAACACAGCCAGTACGAGGCCTTTGGTAACTAGCACAGCCAGTATGAGGCCTTTGGTAACGAGCATAGCCAGTACGAGGCCTTTGTTAATTAGCATAGCCAGTACGAGGCCTTTGGTAACTAGCATAGCCAGTATGAGGCCTTTGTTAATTAGCATAGCCAGTACGAGGCCTTTGTTAATTAGCATAGCCAGTATGAGGGCTTTGGTAACTAGCATAGCCAGTACGAGGCCTTTGTTAACTAGCATAGCCAGTACGAGGCCTTTGGTAACTAGCATAGCCAGTACGAGGCCTTTGTTAACTAGCATAGCCAGTACGAGGCCTTTGTTAACTAGCACAGCCAGTACGAGGCCTTTGGTAACTAGCACAGCCAGTACGAGGCCTTTGGTAACTAGCACAGCCAGTACGAGGCCTTTGGTAACTAGCATAGCCAGTACGAGGCCTTTGTTAACTAGCACAGCCAGTACGAGGCCTTTGGTAACTAGCGTAGCCAGTACGAGGCCTTTGGTAACTAGCACAGCCAGTACGAGGCCTTTGGTAACTAGCACAGCCAGTACGAGGCCTTTGGTAACTAGCATAGCCAGTACGAGGCCTTTGTTAACTAGCGTAGCCAGTACGAGGCCTTTGGTAACTAGCATAGCCAATATGAAGCTTGAACCCGCACTGCTGTCGATCGGCACCATATTCTAGCCATCTAATCAACTGAGTTAACCAATACTCCCGAAATAATTGTGCCCATGTGGGTCTAATAATGGTATCTTTAATCAGTCTGTTCCCCTATTCCACTGAAAGTGTCTTATTATTAAACCTGTCCTTTCCCGAGTCTTACTTCTGAATGATACCACTCGCGATTCCAGTGGTTATCCTTTAAGTAGTACCACAAAGAACGTAACCTGCTCACCGACTACTTGTGATGAAATGATTACAATGTTCAGATGATATTTCTGCATATTGTTTTTGACAAAACTGTTCATCCATTTAAGATGGGAAGATCATCGATTCCTGCTTTGTCTGGGCGACACAACGTGCCAGTGGGATCAGTGCTGTAATGGAGTATGTGGTAACTCAGCTCAAATTAGGATGAGAGATCTTAATTGAAAAAGTACATGCCTGACATTTTTACTTCCTACTGTGACGGAATTGTCAGTTTACATTAAACCAAGACAGCGGGGCACGGGGAACAAAAGCGGTGGAACAAAGATAAATTTAGGATCGATACAAAAGTGACACACACATGCACACCCACACACGCATGCACACACACGTGCACACGACAAATACATGTAAAGGAAAAATCTGCAGGCTTCTGGGGAAAGAACAGAAGGAATGGGACTAAGGAAATAACTCTTCCAAACAGCCAGCACAAGAAGGATGAGCTGAACAGTTTTCACCTGCGCTGTCCAACTCTCTGATTTTATATGTGGAGTGGACTTCCGATATTTTAGTTTATTTATTAGTGTCACAAGTAGTCTCGCATTAACACTGCAATGAGGTTACTGAGGAAATTTCCTAGTCGCCACACTCTGGCGCCTGTTTGGGTACACTGAGGGAGAATTTAGCATGGCCATTGCATCTAACCAACACTTTTAAGGTAATGTAAAATGTTCATTTTGAATAAATCTTTTAGTCCATATTGCGTGAGCTGGGCTCTGGGAGGAAACCCACGCAGGCACGGGGAGAATGTGCAGACTCCACACAGTCAGTTACCCAAGCCGACAATTGAACCCAGGTCCCTGGCGCTGTGAGGCAGCAGTGCTAACCACTGTGCCACGTTTCTGCTGAAATCACGGAGAAAACAAGTTGGTTGCTGTGTTAGGGAGCCTTTGACAGTGTTGCCGGGAGCTGGGGAGAAGAGAATATCACATCCCATTCAGGCAATCTGCACACATTGTTGGTGCTTTCTAAGTAGCTATCAGCAGCGGACGTTTTGGCAAATTGTCTAAATTCTGTACCTTGCATTTAATCTTATCAGAAGCGAGCTTGACGACACCAAACCATTAACCACAGTGCTTCTATTCCAAAGCCTGTGCATTTGCTCTTGTCTTGCTGCATAAAGGCTTCCAGTCAAGTATCTAATTAAGATAATGTTTTACAACAGAGGGAACAATGTGCACTACTTTCCATTTCTCTCTATAAATGCAGCAAGCTCTGCAGTAAGGCACACAATTATTTCCTCAAAAAAATAAAGATAAAGACCCATTAAATTGCCAGTTGTTTGGAACTCTGTACTGAATATATAATCGCAATTCCGAGCCAAGAGCATGCAGCAGTGTCACACAAATAACTCTCTCGCTGTTGCATAAAATTGCAATCCTTGACTCTAAACAATCATCAGGAGAAATTCTCAGACTTGTACATTTTCAAATTAAAATGAAGCCGAAAAACCGAAACACATTTTCTGCGCTCCCCTTGGCCAGTCCACCCTGAGTGACATCCATTATTACAGCAGGGGGACAGTGGCGTTGTGGCATTCTCACTGGACTCGCAATCCAGAGACCCAGGACAAAATCTGGAGACCGGGGTTCGATTCCCAGCGTGGCAAATGGTGGGATTTGAATTCAATAAGAATAAAAAAAACAATCTGGAATTAAAAGTCTAATGAAGACCACGAAACCATTGCCGATTGTGGTTAAAAACCCATCTGGTTCATTAATGTCCTTCAGGGAAGGGAATTTGTCATCCTGGTCTGGTCTACATGTGACTCCAGAGCCACAGCAATGTGGTTGACAACTTGAAAAATAACCCTCTGAAATGGAGGGCAGTTAGTGATGGGCAATAAATGCTGGCCTAGACCACAATACACAGGAGCAGAATTAGGCCACTCAGCCCATCAAATCTGCTCCGCTATTCAATCACGGCTGATATATTTCTCATCCCCATAACCCCTGATTCCGTTATTAATCAAGAACCTATCTCTGACTTAAAGACACTCAATGACCTGACCTCCACAGCCTTCTGCGGCAAAGAGTTCCACAGGTTCACCACCCTCTGGCTGAAAAAATTCCTCCTCGTCTCTGTTTTAAAGGATCGTCCCTTTAGCCTGAGGTTGTGCCCTCAGGTTCTAGTTTTTCCTACTAGTGGAAACATCCTCTCCATGCCCACTCTATCCAGGCCTCGCAGTATCCTGAAGTTTCAATAAGATTCCCCCTTCATCCTTCTAAACTCCAATAAGTACAGGCCCGGAACCCTCAACCATTCCTCATACTGCCAGCCCTTCATTCCAGGGACCATTCTTGTAAACCTCCTCTGGACTTTTTCCCAAGTACTAGCTATTTATTTGATAATATACTCGCAAGCTTTCGGGTTAGCCCCTTACCCGAAAGCTTGCGAGTATATTATCAAATAAATAGGTTGGACTAAAACCTGGTGTTGTCAGACTTTTTACTGTGTTTACGCCAGTCCAACGCCGGCATACCCACATCATGACTTTTTCCCAAGGCCAGCACATCCTTCCTTAGATATGGGAACCAAAACCGCTCACAATACTCTAAATGGGATCTGACCAGAGCCTTCTACAGCCTCAGAAGTACATCCCTGCTCTTGTATTCTAGCCCTCTCGACATGAATGCTAACATTGCATTTGCCTTCCTAACAGCATAGCCAGTGTTACCCACGTCCCCTGAACACAAAAAAAACTTCAGTAACAAAGGACCCCAAGCATGAAAATAAACAGAAGCTGTAAAGAAGCAGTGTACTAAAAAGAAGTTGTTCTGCCAAGAATTTAATTGAGCCCCCTGAACACACACCAATATGTTTGAAAATGGTCACTTGTGCTCAATCACTGCTGGGCCTTGGACACCCAGGGAACCAAAGTCCCAGCAATAGTGAGCACCATCAGCAGAGAAGGGCAGGAGCCTGGAATGCCCCATTAACACATCAGACCAAATCAGACTTGGATTAAGGAAAGTTCTGCAACCTCCAGAATCTGCCCGTTAAAACTGCCAATCTTTGCTCCTCTTGCTCTCTTATCCATTTCTTGCTCCTCCGACTTTATCCGTATTCCTGAGTCACCGCAAGGGGGGCGGATTTCAGGATTTACTCTTTCAAAATTAAATGCGGAGGTTTCCATATGTTTAAATTTTCCAGTTGAGGTGTGAGCAACACAAAGACTTGCAAATCGCAGGGTATGCAGGGAAAACAACCATCGCTAACAGCCATCAATGGCAAGGCTGTTCCTCATAGTCTACCCTATTCAAAGGAGGAGGCCATTCGGCCCATCAACCTACAATCCCACCCCGGCCTATCTCTGTATCCCCGCATATTTATCCTGCCAATCCCTCTGACACTAGGGTCAATTTAGCTTGGCCAAGCAACCTAACCCATACATCTTTGGACTGCAGGAGGAAACCGGAGCACCTGGAAGAAACCCATGCAGACACGAGGAGAAAGTGTAAACTCCACAAAGACATTGGCCGAGGCTGGAATTGAACGCGGGTCTCTGGCGCTGTGAGGCAGCAGTGCTAATCACTGTGCGACCTTGTCATCCATAGTAGGCTTACATTACCAGAATTGATCACTTTTTGCCTTAAAGAGTATTTCCTGACCCCCAACCATTCACCAATTTTAACCTCAGCCTCTTGTTCAAGTATTCTGGCATACTCAGAAGTTTTATTCTGGATTAAGCTGATCACAGCCATTTTTTTGGGACACTTCTATATCTCCTCTCCTCAGTTACTTTCAAAAGGACCAAGAAGGAGGAAAATCTCAAAGTCTCGTGTGAAATTAATTTTATCTTGTTGATGGTACAGCATTGCATTCTGGACATGGTCACCACGTCCAGTGATATCCCCACGTTCACCACAACCTGATGTCTGTCATATGAGGAGAGACTAAATCGGTTAGAATTATATTCACTGGAGTGAGAGGGGGTCTCAGAGAAACTTATAAACCTCGAATAGGGTTGGACAGGGTAGATTCAGAAAGAATGTTTCCAATGGTGGAGGAATCCAGAACTCAAGGTTATAGTTTGAGGATAAGCGGTAAATCTTTTAGAACTTAGGTGAGGAGAAATTTCTTCACCCAGAGGGTGGTGAATGGATGGAATTTACTACCACACAAAGTAGCTGAGGCCAAAATGTTGCGTGATTTCAAGAAGAAACTGGATATAGCTCTTGGGGCTAAAGGGATCAAGGGATACGGAGGGAAAGGGGGAATCAGGATCTTGGATTCGATGATCAGCCATGATCAAAATGAATGGCAGAGTAGGCTCGAAGGGCTGAATGGCCTACTCCTGCTCCTAGTTTCTATCTCAGTCACACTAACTAAGGGATATTTCTCCAGACAGAAGCCAACTCTTCCAGCCTGTCTAACCTCATGAGGGATTGTTAAACACTTCTGGAAAATCCAATTAAACCACTAAACACTGGATTACCCTGGTTTACTAACTTAGCTCAATGAACGTCAATAGATTTGCACAGTATGATCCACTGCTTCTTTGACTGCTGCTTTCTTTAAAGGCTCAGTTATAGCATTGTGGAGCAAGTCTTTGAATATTTGACCCTTTCTGGCTGTTAGGCTAAACAGCTGTAATTACTGGTTATGTCTTTCTCTCTTTTTGAATAAAACATTACATTTATATTCAGCGTCTTCTAATGCTCAGATAATTCACCAGTATTTATGGAGCACTAAAGAATATTAACCAGTGCATTTAATCTCGCCCCTTTCATTCCCTAAGGATATAAGGATGGATCCAATCTGGTCTTGGACCCTTAATCCTTCCAGTTTCCACATAAAACTTCAGGGTTTAAGAAACAGGAACAGGAGTAAGATCATGACTGGCCTAATTGTGGTCTTCAATCCATTTTCTTGCCTGTCCCCCGAGAACCTACGATTCCCTTCCAATTAAAAATCTATCCAATACAGCCTTGAGTAGATTCAATGGCCCAGCCTTCATTTTATTTATCAATCTCTAGGAGAACAATAACTTAAAGGAATCTAAGAAAATGTTGGACAAGGGAAAGCAAGATCCATTTCATTTGCCTTCTACCATTCTGCTGGTCACATGATGCAACAAAAATAGTGGTGGTGGCTAATCAATTCAGATCATGTCACCTCAGATCTTTTCGTTAAAAACAGTGATAAAGAGAGATAAAATACCATTATTTTTACTTCAGTTTTAGCAGCTTTTAATATCCCTGTTTAAAGCTACAGCTTCCAACCTTGCACTGAGCCCCTTAAGAACGAGCAAAGCTTTTTTCTCCCTCGGAACTTTAATTGTTATTCACTCTTGCTGCAAATTTATCCCATCTGCCTAATTAAAGTGGGTGTGTTTTCCTCTCTCGTTCTCACTTTGAACACACTTGCACAATGTCGCTGGTTTTCCGTGACATCACTTCTGCCGTTGTGTCCTGGAATGTGTCCAGCCAGAGTTGCCAACCTTCAAAGAGAGAGGGATGAAAAGATGGAGCCGGAGAAGGATTCTCTTTAACCCAAGCGTTCTCCGAGACTACTGCACTGGCAGGCCTGTGCACACAGATGACTGCAACAAGAACTAGAAAATGCTGGAAAATCTCAGCACTTCTGACAGCATCTGTGGGGACAGAATAGTGCCAACGTTTCAAGTCTAGATGGCCCTCTGTCAGAGCACGACAGATGACTGCAATCTTGTCAGATTTTGACTATATTACAATCAGAATGACTCGAACAGTCAAGTCAGTTGGAACTCCTGCGGTGCGCTTGCCTCCCGGGAACTGCTGGACTCTGGCCACCCCAGTTTGCCCCGGGGAGAAAAACAGAACGTCCAGTGAACAATACTCAGAATGACCTCAGTTTCCTTTCCAATATTGCACTCAAGCTCTGGAAAAACTAGCATTTTGGCAAAGCAGCCTCTCGGATTTTTCTGCCCCCACTTCTGTCTCCGAGCGGCTGGGAAAACTCCCCCCCAGTGTTTCTGTACACTAGTGATGCGTTTAGCCATACCTCAGGCACCGGTCCCACCCTCTGGTCCCAATGCCCCAGGCAAGGTGTGACAATTCATCCTGGCTTACATTTAAAAATAGTTTTAGATCCCAAAAAAAACAGGAATTACATCACCTCACATCCATCTCTTTTCCAGCGAGCACATGTCTAATTCATATAATTGCTCCAATCACTCAAATCATCCTGGATGCTTTTGTTTGTGTCCTGTTCTTTATTGCAATGACCAGAACGGTACACAATATTCTAAGAGTGGTTACATCAGTGATTTATAAAGTGGCTGGATTACTGTGGTACTTCAGTTCAGCACTGACCTTTTAATAAATCCCAACATCTGATTTGCTTTACTCACCGCTCGAGTATTGTTATGATAGCTTCAATTTATTGACAATCAGGACCTTCGGATCATTTCCATTTTCCATGCACAAGATTGGCTACGTTTGCCTGGAATCTTCTGTGGAAACTGCTGCAGAGACGCCACTTAACACGAGTGCCAAATCTGAACAACCGCAAGAGTATAACCCAATTGATCTTTTAACATCCCTCATTTGAATGGAATAAGTTGAGTTTGTCTCAACCCAAATTCCCTTGGCTGAATGAGCACAGACTTGCTGCATTAACACATGACTGGCTTCAATCAGTAAACTCAATGATTTCTTCTGGCAGCTCTCAACTGACAAGGAACTTTCATGCAACATAAACAGAATAAGAGTTTACAAGGGTCCCGGGACATCTTGATGTGCCAGAGTTGAAAAGGAACAAATGCTTTCAGGACATATGGATGCAAATAAGGTTTGGGGCTTTGTTTGTTCAGAACTATAGCCGCTCAGAATTTCATATTCAGTGAACCAAGTGGGCCAGTGAACCGTATTCAGTGGGCCAAGGTGAACCACTGAATGCAGGCTGAGTGCTATTACTGTATTAACTTGCTCATGGTGGAGGGGTAGGTGTGATGGAATCAGCAGTGACCCATCCAGGATGGGCGATATGGTGGCACAGTGGTCGGCACTGCTGCCTCACAGCATGAGAGACCTGCGTTCAAATCCAGCCTTGGGTGACTGTGTGGAGTTTGCAGGTTCTCCCGGATGCTTCGCTTTCCTCCCACAGTCCAAAAATGTGCAGGTTAGGTTGATTGGCTATGCTAAATTGACTCTTAGTGTCAGAAGAATTAGCAGGGTAAATGTGTGGGGTTACAGGGATAGGGTGAGATTGTTGTCATCGCAGGCCTGCTGTGCCAAATGGCCTTTTTCTCCACTGTAGGAATTCTATGATTCTATGATGGGTGAGTCAGTCCAGGCTATTGCTGAACACCATTGAAGGGGTTCTTCCAGAGTGATGATAGTGGAAGCCCTTCCACCACTGACCAGCCTGGCCTGTCTCCTACAACAGAGTCACACAACAACGGGGGAAGCGTGACTGAAGAGACACAACATGACTATTGGTTATTAAACAATGGTTTCATTGGGTGGTTTGTCAGGAGAACAAAGATAGTTTTAAGGGACTAATATTTGTATTGTTAAATATTAGCGTCTCCCCGTATCTGTTTGGGTTTCCTCCCCCGGTCCAAAGATGTGTGGGTGAGGTGGATTGGCCATGCTAAATTGCTCCTTAGTATTGGGAGACAAGCTAGGGTAAATGCATGGGGTTATGGGGATAGGGCCTGGGTGGGATTATGGTCAGTGCAAGCTCAATGGGCCAAATGACGTCCTTCTGCATGTAGGATTCTATTCGCTCCTGATGCGTATAGTCTGTGCTATGCTCCTGGAAGATCCAGGCTAGATTGTGGTGACAGAGAGCCAAGTCAAGTCATGAAAATCCTTGTCTGGTTGGGGTGATCAGCAGCAGCTGGGGTGGCACCCAATTCGCAATGGTGGTTTAGATGGCAAATGGTCCTATGGTTTGGCGATGCCATAGGCATTGAGATGATTGTGGCCATTATGAGTAAAGTTGTGGTCTTGGCGCCCTGGCACGGATGTTTGCAGGTCCTTATTTAGGGATTGTATGTGTGTCTATTTTTACCCTCCATTGAAGAACAGGCTGAGTTGATTGACATGAAGGTTGTGCGGCATTTACCTGTCTTTTATATGTGCTGTAATCCTTGCATCTACACCGAGGGAGTAGAATCTTTAGTACCCCTTACTTTATTTATAGATAAATTGAGGATGTGGACTGGGGCAATATCCTGTTTCTTATGAGGTTACGCTATTCTTTTCCTGGTATCCTTTTTACAAAAGTGTACACTTTTAAAAACCATGTCTGGCACCTCTTGGTGGATCCCAGTGTTCCTCCCTCTCTGGGATTTCATTTCTTTATCTGGGTGCGTGAGGTGTTGATACAGACTGTGCTCTGTAATATTTAATTCTAGAGAATTTCCCATATCTTGTTGGGGGGAGGATACACTGTTGGTGGTTGTCCGGATGATGTTACTTCTCCACGTCGATAGGGTTTTTTTGATGGAAAACGGTTTAAGTTTTCCAGTGATGGTGGGCCATCACTAATATGGCTGGAGTCACTTATATGGCTGGAGACGAGTGAGATCTGTTGTGTGAGAGTCTTGGCATGGTGCAAGAATGTACACTGCCAGCCATGTCTTGTGTCGATAGCAGTGGTATCCTGATGTTCCCCTTTTTCCGGGGTATCCTTTCATTGCTTGGAGGTCTTGGGATGCTGAGTTAGGTCCCAATTGGTTGTATTTTACCCTATAAGGGATCCTGTAAATTGTGTAGCTTTGTGTTTGTTATCCTGTGGAGGAGGGCGTGTACCATTGTGCCATGTGCTCATGGCTTTATCCTGTTACCCTGAGATCCCCTACTCTTTCTGGTATCCTTTCTTCAGCCATATGAAAGGAGACGCTGATTACAATGGCTGATAATCTGAACCATTTGTATAAATATGTACACATATTTTCTGGATGCGCATAAGGAATAATGATCACTCTGCACTGTATTAGATTTTGGGGATTTGTTGCATCATGTACTAAAATGCGCAATAAAAATATTCATTAAACAAACTGTGCTTCTATTGTGTTTAGAGGGGGTTATGGTGTGAAAACTAAACACTCTGGCAGAGCGTAAAGTCGTTGCTTAGCAACTGGGGGCACCTTTAAGGTAGGATGGCTTTTTGAGTTCCATTTTTAGCTGGATATATTACAGTTGAAGATAGGAAGCTGGAGAGTGAACATCTCTTTGCTCTGCCAGAAGAGATGGACAGGACAAAGGGGATATAAAAAGGCAGACTTCCCAAAGAACCAGATAAAGTCCAAATAACAAGGAAATTAGGGCAGAGAGAACATCTTAGAAAGACTGAGGTTAACGGTACAGGGACTAAGAAGTTGAACAAGGAGAATTGTTCAGGAGAATTCAGGACAAAGTAGACAAAAGTGTTCTGAGTTAAAGAGACAACTGGGATAACCAAATATAAAGAGGGACAGCAGACTTCAGAGGTAAATCAAAGGTTTGATGCCATCTTAAGCCAATCTGGGAATTGATAATTAAAGCTATTATGAAGAGTTTGTGTCATAGTCCAGACAAAAAGAATCCTGAAGGGAGAGGTGTGAAACCTGGAAGTGAACCCATGATGGAAGCACCTGAGGGAAAGTATTGTTTAAAAGAAGATTTGGAAGTGTGTCTTTTTGAAAGTGGAATTTGAAATAACTCATCTGGAAGCCGGAGTTCAGGGAGACAAGGTAGCTCACGGTGAAGAAACATCTGGGGACGGGGGACGGGGGTGTGTGTGTGTGTGTGTGTGTGTGTGTGTGTGTGTGTGTGTGTGTGTGTGTGTATGGATTTTGAGAAATCCACGGAAATTCCCTCAGATTCAGAGTGGAGTGTGTCTGACTATAGGCAGCTTAAAGGGACTGTGTGTTACTGCGACCATTATCGCCGGAGGAATATTTGTAACCCGTGTTAACCTTAAAATCTGTGTATATGTGTGAAGATAAGAGGGAGTAACACCATCATCAAACTTCTTATGTTTAATCATTTTTTTCTTCTTGTTAAAATTAATTAACGGTCCTTTGACCCTTTTTCAAGAAGACATGGAGGAATAAAATAAAAATCTTGAGCTAGGGTTCCATCTTCTCATCCAGCTATGATACCAACTGGGATGGTGACAGGCTCAGTATAGTTTTCTGTCAGGGGTGAATCTTGATGGACTGATTATCTTCATTCAAACTCTAACGAGATTGCAACTCTTGTCATTAACTTTATTCATTTACAATTATACCCATCAGGAATGACGGAATAGGCCTGAGCTCTTCTCTTCTCAAACAAGAAAAGCTGAGAGGTGACCGAACAGAGGTCTTTAAGATTATGAATGGTTTGATTGGATCGATACAAAGAAAACTAGCGGTGAACTCCAAAATTAGGGGCCTTTCCGAAAAAAAAATCCAATTAAGGGTTCGCCCAGTGAATGATGAGATGTGCCACTTGTGACCATGAGGAGTTGCAAATAGAAAAGACGTTTATAAAGAGAAGCTGAATAAGTACATTCAGGTAATGGATCAGAAGACAGCATTGAGGGCGGCACAGTGGTTAGCACTGCTGTCTCTGCATGTTCGCCCTGTGTCTGTGAGTTTCCTCTGGGTGCCCTGGTTTCTTCCCACAGTCTCAAGGTCTGCAGGTTAGGTAGACTGGCCATGTTAAGCTGACCCTCAGTTTAAGCTTAATTAGTGTCACAAGTAGGCTTACATTAACACTGCAATGAAGTTACTGTGAAAATCCCCTAGTCGCCACTCTCCAGATACACTGAGGGAGAACTTAGCATGGCCAATGCACCTAACCAGCATGCCATTTGGACTGTGGGAGGAAACCAGAGCACCTGGGGGAAACTCATCCTGACACAAGGAGAATGTGCAGACTCAACACAGATGGCGATCTGAGCTGGGATTGAACACAGATCCCTGGGGCTGTGAGGCAGCATTGTTAACCACTGTGCTGCCTATGACGTGTAGGTTGGATGGATTGGCCAGGCTAAATTTCCCCTTAGTTTTCCAAGATGTGTAGGTTAGGTGGATTAGCAGGGTAAATACACAGGGTTACAGAGAGAGGGCGTGGGTAATATGTTCTGTCGGAGAGTCGGTGCAGACTCGATGGGCTGAATGGTCTCCTCCTGCACTGTATGGATTCTATGATTAAGAAGGGTAACTGTCCTACCATCCTCCCTCATCCAACAGCACCGAAACAGATTGATAACTCAGCCTTCTGTTATTTACAGGACTTTGGTAAATGCAAACTGGTGGCAGCATTACACTGCAGGAAATAGTGACTGCATTTCAAAAAGCAACACTTCCGTTGTAAAGAATTTTGGGATATCCTGTGGACGTGATAAGGCCAGCATGCAAACAGGCCAGCTGACCCAACTGGTAGATGTTCATCATCACATAAACCTCCTCTCCTCATCCCTCTAACACTATCAGCATATTATATCAGGATCTACAAAAGGTCATGACTGTAGCCCTATCTATCACACGATCCAGCTTCCCATCCATTGACTCTGTCTACACTTCCTGCTGTCTCGGCAAAGCAGCCAGCATAATCAAGGATCCCACCCACCCTGGACATTCTCTCTTCCACCTTCTTCCTTTGGGGAAAAAGATACAGAAGTCTGAGGTCACGTACCAACCGACTCGAGAATAGCTTCTTCCCTGCTGCTGTCAGACTTTTGAATGGACTTACCTTGCATTAAGTTGACCTTTCTCTACACCGTAGCTATGACTGTAACACTACATTCTGCACTCTCCCGTTTCCTTCTCTATGAATGCTATGTGTTTTGTCTATATAATGCGGAAGAAACAATACTTTTCACTGTGTGTTAATACATGTGACAATAATAAATCAAATCAAATTTACCCCTCATCTGTCTAAAAGGCTCAGCATAAATGGATGCTGATGATTACCTAAATTAGCTACCTTGCTGAGCAGTACAGACAAGGTCAAACATCATCAGCCAAAAGCTAAATCTTAAAGCTATGGCTTCAATAAAGAGATAGAAACAACTTCAAGGAGGAGTAACAACATAATAAATGATAAGGTAAGTGAAGTAAGGTCTGTATACGTCAAACCATGATTTATGCCATTACATTTTAGCAATACAAGGCACAATGCTGCCTACAGCCCTGAAATCAATCCCCTGGATTTGTCTGTTTGATTGTAAAATACCCTGTGGAGTTTGGAGTGGGTGGATTTAATGCATCTTCATCCTCTTTTGGACCCATGGTGTGGAAACAAGCTAGTGCACTTCCCAAGTTGAGGTCCACATGAGGTGTTAATAGGGGAGATTTTTAGGAGCAGAGAAAAGTCACTGAACAACCTAAGTCCTGACCACTGCACAATCATTGCTGGAGTGGTGGAAGATATGATAATGATATCCGGCAATATCATCACAGGGACAGGTGCAATTTCTCCCCCGCTTCATTTACGCACACACCATGCATATATTTTTAATATATATTTATTAAAATGAAAGCATCTCGTTTGTGGTATCTATCCATCATATTCCAGGCATTGTACCGCAAATATAAACCAATCTTGAAAAAAAAATGAAAGGAAGTCATGCGTTTTGCCCCAGGGTTTTTCTGACCTGGAGCCTGAAACGTACAAGCAATTTACTGACCTCCGATTTGCAAGCAGCCATCCAGAAACATTGGAGCAATGCCACAGGAGTTTTACTAATCCGTGTAAAGCACAAATTGCCATTCTTTCCTCTCTTGACTACACCCATATGTTGTAATGTACATCACGCATCGGTCCATTTAAACAGCAATCTAAGCAGAGATTCCAGCTTCATAAGGTATCATAGAATAGAACTCCTCCAGTGCAGAAGGAGGCCATTCAGCCCATCAAGTCTGCACTAACCACAATCCCACCCAGGCCCTATCCCCATAACCCCCATGCATTTAACCTAGCCAGTCCCCCAACATTAAAGGGCAATTTAGTACGGCCCCAATCCACCTAAACCATCTTTGGGGTGTGGGAGGAAACTGGAACACCCGGAGGAAACCCAGGTAGACACGGGGAGAATGTGTAAACTCCAGACAGTGACCCAGGTCTGGAATCGAACCTGGGTCCCTGGTGCTGTGAGACAATAGTGCTAACCACTGTGCTGCCCCTAAATCCTTAACAAAAAGTCCAATTCCAACAGGTACATTTACACAGACTTTTAACCTACTCCTGTGTCAACTAATATGGGTTCACTGATGTCCCCTAAACAAATGACCGATTTCACTTGTTTGTATTGAACATTTTTCCAGTTTAATGCTGTAATTAAAGCATTTCAACTCCAGCTTTTAAAACAACACAATAACAGCAACCTGTACTTATTTTTTTGAAGACAGAAATACTTCATCTCTGGACTGAATTAGTCTTTCTTTAAAAAAAGATCACTTTACATTCCCACTCAGCTGTGGCAGGAATAAAGTTTAAAGTTTATTTGAGAGTGTCACAACTAAGCTTACATTAACACTGCAACAAAGTTATTGTGAAAATCCCCGAGTTGCCACACTCCGGCGCCTGTTCGGATACACTGAGGGAGAATTTAGCACGGCCAACGCATGTTTTCCAGACTATGGGAGGAAACCGGAGCACCCGGAGGAAACCCACGCAGACATGGGGAAACATGCAGACTCCACACAGACAGTGACCCCAGCCGGGAATCGAATCCAGGTTCCTGGCATTGTCAGGCAGCAGTGCTAATCATAGTGCCGCAGGGTTCCTGATTAGATCAGCTCTTAGCATCGATTATTTGCTGAGCCTACGTGTGTGTGAATAAAACAGTTATGATTCTCAGACTAGATTGTGGTGGATACTGCTTATGGTCGCTCAGTGAGAGAACAAGCATAAGATTATTAGAGATGGGAAGATGCCATTATGTCCCATAAATGCACAACATTCTCATCGAGCATCAGTATTTGTCATTCTTTTCAACAACAAAGTCAATTTCCTTCTTGCCTATAAGACAAGATTTAGTTTTTGAATAAAAACAAGGCATCCACACATAACTTTTTTTTTACATTAAACGATGACAACTATGCAGCACGGACACAGGCCACTTGGCCCAGCAAGCCTCTCCTTGCTTCCACTCCACCTGAGTCTCCCTCCACTCCATCTGCAGTACCTCAACTTAGCCTCAGCACATCTTCCCTTGCAATTTTCCCTTGCTCGGTCCCAGCTCTGTCAAAGCACCGGAGCTTTCGGTTGATTTAGCAGCGGGGAATTTCACTTGGACCTCAAGTCATTCAACCTGCAGAAATGCTTCGAATTTCGAACACTTCTACTTATTCCATTAACCTGTTTACTCTTTGGGTGACAGCATTCCCAGCTACCCCAGCGTTTTCCATTTTTATCTCTTGTCCCTCGGAAACCACCCTTTTTTTTTCCCCCAGTCTGCCTTCACTGCCACGATCTTGAAGACTTTTGATTAGGTCACCTCAGGATCTCTTGTCCTCCAAGGAGGACCCTTCCAAAGTGGAAGACAAGCCTTGAACTCCTGTTACCATTTGAAATGAAGTTAGTGGTACTCACCGCAGGTAAAGTTTTGATGTTGTGCAGAGCATTCTGTGCCTCAAGTGCAGCTTTCCGCGTGTAAAACGTAACAAAACAACAGCCTGCGAAAGAAAAATGCAGGAGCTTTAAAAGATGGGAAATGAAAATTATTTAAAAATAGACATTAATATACACAACTCATTAGACTACCAGACATCATTCCGCCACATTATTCGCCCACACTAGCCTTCCATCCCCACCAACCTTTCAAAGCTCAGACTCCATTTACAGTAATACCAGTGTACGCAGGGAGCAATTAGTTTTAGATGATTCAGCCATTATGTCTTATTTAAATGATTAAAAACTAAGTGTGATTAGGTGGATTTAATATCCGGCAGCTCTGAATATTCGAGGTGCTAGCCACAACAAACGTATCCATGTTCCCAAGCAATAACAATTCTGTATTATTACATTCTCCAAAGCAGGCTTACAAATGAAAATATGGCAAGTTTCAAAACAGACAAAATACAAGCAGCATAAAGAATAATGCACGAGCAAAAAGTGCTGGAAGGACACAGCAGCATGCCTCGCATTTTTCTCAACGATGCGCTGCATGTTTACCCTAATTTCTTTTCACATTTCTCACAATGAGGTGGGGTTTTTTTTTTAAACCCCCCAGCTTGCACCTCTCCACAATGACCGACGGCAGCAACTCCATAACCACATGCTGCCTCAAAACACCTCAGTCCAATGGGCATCGCCTACACAGAATGTAGAAACTGGAAGCAGGAGTCAGCCACGTAGCCCTTTGAACCTACTCCGCCATTTGCTTTGATCATGGCTGATTGTCAAATTCAATATCCTGATCACCAGCCCCCCACCACCACATAATCCTTTAGCCCCAAGAGCTATATCTAATTTCTTCTTGAAACCAGACCATGTTTTGACCTCAATTCCATTCTGCGGTAGTGAATTCCACACATTCACCACACCATGGGTGAAGAGCTTTCTCCTTCCCTCAGTCCGAAAAGCTTTACCCCTTATCGTCAAACTATGATCCCTAGTTCTGGACTTCCCCGTCATTGGGAGCATTCTTTCTGATTCTACCCTGACTAACCCTGTTAGAGTTTTATAAGTTTCTATGAGATCCCCTCCCATTCTTCTAAATGCCAATGAATATAATCCTAACTAACTTAATCTCTCCTCATATGGTAGACCTGCCATCTCAGGAATTAGCCTGGCAAACCTTTGCTATACTCCCTCAAAAGCAAGGACATCCCTCCTCAGATAAGGACACCAAAACTGCAAACAATACTCCAGGTGTAGCCTCATCAACGCCCTGTATAATTGCGGTAAAATTTCCCTATTCCTTTACTCAAAACCTCTTGCTATAAAGGTCAACATACAACTTGCTTTCTTATAGTTCAAGTAGTGAGTGTGAGCAGGTCACACGACTCAGGAGACAACGGGGAAAAATTATCATAGCTAGCCACACTTCTGGCGGCACAGTGGTTAGCACTACTGCCTCACAACACCAGGGACCTGGGTTCGATTCCTGGCTTGGGTCACTGTCTGTGTAGAGTTTGCATGCTCTCTCCTTATCTGTGTGGGTTTCCTCCGGGTGCTCCGGTTTCCTCCCACAAAGATGTGCAAGTTAGGTTCATTGGCCATTCTAAATTCTTCTTCAGCGTACCTGAACAGGTGCTGGAGTGCGGTGACTAGGGGATTTTCACAGTAACTTCATTGCAGTGTTAATGTAAGCCTACTTGTGACAGTAATAAATAAATTTTAACTTTCTGTCTCGCAGTGTGTCCACGTATGGACTTCCCCCCAAAAGCTGGCCAACCTTCAATCTCCTTGGCTGAAAAGAAGGGGCCAACTACATCATTCCTACAGTCATTCCAAACTATAATACAGGTCACAGTACAAACTATAATAATACATTCAGAATAAACAGGGAAAATATAAACACGTACAACAGGAACAGGGCAGAATTGAGAATAGGGCACAGTAATTTGATAACAGATTTGTAATAATGTGCCGAGCCACTGGAGAATTAGGATTTTTTGCAGAACAAATTAAAAAACAAAGTGCAATAACAATAAGGGCAGACAAAATTACTGCTGTGTTTCTGGGTATTATACTCCCATTGATGTTGTGTTTTCTTTTCATAAAACACTTAACTCTCCTCTCTCGAGTGTAGCTTCACTGGTCATGTGAAACACTGAACGATCAATAGGACCGTGATTTAATAGAAAAACAAACAAGGAGCCGCTGAGCTGCCGGCACTTCATCCCCACAGGCCTGGAACTCCCGAGCCTTTATAATCCTGGGAGTTATGAAAGGATTTCCCCATATATGAGACACGTGACATCTGAAACTGGAGGTGTCTGATACCTGGATAAAAAAATATTGCCCATCCTCACAGGTCTGTCCTCTTGTGTGTGCGACCACTGAATCCCGACAGTGCAGAAAGAGGCCTTGTGGCTCTTTGAGGCTGCAAGGCCTCTCCAAAAGTCCCCAACTCCCATCCTATCCCCCAGTAACCCTGCAGATTTACTATGGCTAATCCATCTAATTTACACAACTTTTGGACACGAAGGGTCAATTTAGCATGGCCAATCTGTCTAACCTACTCATCTTTGGATACTAAGAGGCAATTTAGCATGGCCACTCTACCAAACTGACACACCTTTGGACACTAAAGGGCAATTTAGCATGGCCAATCCATCTAACCTGCACATCTTTGGACCCAACGGGACAATTTTGCATGGCCAATCCTAAAGTTTATTTATTAGTTACAAGTAAGGCTTACATTAACATTGCAATGAAGTCACTGTGAAATTCTCCGAGTTGCCACATTCCAGCACCTGGTCAGGTCAATGCACCTAACCAGCATGTCTTGTGGGAGGAAACCGGAGCACCCAGAGGAAACCCACACGGATACAGGGAGATCGTGCAAACTCCACACAGGCGGTGACCCAAGCTGGGAATTGAACCTGGGTCCCTGGAGTTGTGAGGCAGCAGTGCTAACCATTGTGCCACCATGCTGCCACGATCCATCTAACCTGCAGATATTTGGAGTGTGGGAGGGAATCGGAGCTACCCGAAGGAAACCCACGCTGACGCAGGAAGAACATGCAGACTCCACACAGACAGTGACCTAAGGCCGGAATCGAACCCGGGTCCCTGGCTCTCTTGAGGTAGCAGCGCTAACCACTGTGCCATCACGTGCTGAGGGATGGGGTAGGTTCTGATACATAGAAAGGAAGGTGGCTGCTGGTTTGCCAGCACAACTTTAGTGGAATGACGCGGCAGATAGATTTTCTGACAGGAAGAAGGAAGATTATTTTGAGGCAGCAGCGATGTGCAACAACACATGGAAAGATGATGTTTTTTTTTGCATCTGCCAGTCCATTAAACCCGGGATCAGGCACCTTTGCAACGGTGTCACAGTAGTTCAGACTGAGCTTCCCCTGAACAGGTCAAACCACTTGGCCAAGAAGATTGAACCAGGGAGAAAATAGATTCTGCCAAGCAAAAATTATGGATTCAGATGAAAGCGTGCAACATGATTTTTATTACATTTTAAGTCTCTATCCAGTTTTATATTCAACCTGATGCTATTTTAATCTATTTTAATTCATTGCTCGGCAGCAACAAATACCATCTGGAATCAGAGCAAGCCACTAACCACAGCTGTTAGGAATGCTGACAACATTTTTACCAATAAAAAAGCACAGCCGAATATTACATGATATTCCAATTAGTATTTTTTTGAGACAGAGACTTTTTACATAAAGGGACTTCAGCAGCTGTTAAGGAGGGGACGTCTAGGGGAGGGGAGGTGGGGGACAGAATGTATTCTCCTGTCAATTTTACTCTGCCAAGGCTTTGTTAATGATATTATATCAGATAGAACTCAGTGCCTCCTCTGCCTGCTCGCACCCACACGATAGGTCTTCCGCCTCCTGATAAGCGATTAGTGGGTGCAGTTGCTCGAGTTGATGGCTTGTGATGCTTGGGGTGGAGTCGTGTCACACACAGCAGAGATTTCGTAGCATCGGTCCCTAGGCTTTCAACTGACTGGCAGTGATATGGAGCTCGCTATCGCTGGGGAGTCAGTCAGGGAGGGAAAGGACTGGAGGAGAGTGAGGGGGACACATCTAAAGGTGGGCAGGGGGTGAAAATTCATCAATGGCAGCCGGGGGGGGGGTCTGTCAGAATGTACACAGGGGCGGCATGGCGGCACAGCAGGGCAAGCGAGCCTTGCAAACGGCTGTAAACATCAGCAAGCCCAGAAGATCCCACTACGGGCGGCAGTGGTTAGCACTGCTGCCTCACCGCCAGGGACCCGGGTTCAATTCCTGGTTTGGGTCACCGTCTATGCAAAGTACGCACATTCTCCCCGTGTCTGTGTGGGTTTCCTCTGGATACGCTGATTTCCTCCCACAGTCTGAAGAACGTGCTGGTTAGCTGCAGTGGCCATGCTGTATTGTCCCTCAGTGTGCCCAGATCAGATCAATGGAGGCTGATTTGTTGTCCCTTCTGCACCGTTCAATGACACATCCCCACTGAGCCTTGTAAATTATAGCACAGGATCACAATTTTCAGCAGGAACGTTGGAAATTCTAGAATAGCCTTTTGCTGAAAAGCTCTAAGCAAATAAAGACTGAAACGATGTCAGCGAGCTCACGGACCTGGTCTAGGTGCTTCTAGGAGTTGCCCTGGGAGCTGTGGGAAATTAGCATGAAATGCAGCTACGCTGACTGCTGCTACAGATTGTGTTTAGTCTGCATTTCTTCTCCTCTCCATCCATTCCTCCCCACCCCCCACCATCAGCCGCTGGCCAGGTACTATGTTCAAGTT
Organism: Carcharhinus amblyrhynchos; assembly: GCF_965287045.1. Classification (NCBI taxonomy): domain Eukaryota; kingdom Metazoa; phylum Chordata; class Chondrichthyes; order Carcharhiniformes; family Carcharhinidae; genus Carcharhinus; species Carcharhinus amblyrhynchos. Next base: position 43,435,688 of record NC_137342.1, read on the forward strand.
ATGTTATGGGTTCATGAGCATTGGCTTCCCTCTGAGGTCCTTGCCACAAAAACGATACATCAACTGGGTGAACGTTTGCAGCCTCGGGGCCCTTCAGAATTTCACTCAAAGGAAGAAAAACTGCAAAGCTGCTCTGAAAACTCTCTGCTCTGCTGGTTACGCCCTCCAGGTTTAATCAGTTGAATCCCATTTACGCTCGCAATCAGAACGGCACTATTTCAGATCTCTCCAAGCACTGATTACAATTGGGGCTACTCGCTACACCCCTCACAGTACGAGGCACTTTCGGTGATAGAAATTTAATTGATTTCACCTCACCAAAGTAAACCAGGCTAGGATTCATTCAGTACAGGAGATTACTAACACATGCATTCATTTAGCAGCTTATTATGTTGATTTGTCTCAAAGCACTTCACACAATGAATTACTTTCTGAAGTGCACTGATTGTTGTAACGTCGGCAAAGGCAGCAGCTGCTCGAGGCAAGCAATGCCCCATAAATAGCAACAAGACATATGGCTATCTGCTGAGGGAGGATGGTCGGTGAGGGCAACAGTGGAGCTGCCTGCTCCTTGAGTCACACCTGGGGATTTTTAACGTTCACCCGAACCAACAGAACAGTCAGGAGGGGGACTATGGGTTTAACAACTGTTCTGAAGATTGGCACTTCTGGCAATGTAGTACTCCCTCAGTAATGCAAAGGAATCTCAGTCTGGGTTGCAATGGAGCCGCAGTATGATGGAAGCAACATGGTGCCTTGAATTTTTTTAATACAATCAAACTTTGTTTGTTGTGCCTTTCACCATTTTGCTTTCTCGTTGGCTCTCAAATCTACAGTAACTCACGCACGCACACAACACTCGGGAAAACCTCATACTGGGGAACTTGCTGTGCGCGGTTTCATGCTGCCATGTCCCTCTTGTGAAGGGACCTCTCTGCAGGGGGCAGCATAGTCTTGTCCATGAAGGAGAGGCAATGGCAAGTGCTAACACCAGAGGTTACATTTGTACATGAATTCTTGCGCACACGCTACGCTGATTTGCGAACTGGATGCAGGGCTGTGCAGAATGATGAGTTAGACAAAAGGAAAATGTTCTCTCTCATTGTCAGGGACATCGGAACGTGGAATTCTTCCACCTACAATAACCTGCACCTTGTTAATTTTAATTAACTGAAGATGTGAAAGACCCACAGAGACTAGTTGGACAGCCGTTTTAATTGGAAATTTACCAATGACCTGCTGATCCAGCAAGATATTGAAGTACAGAATCATACAGCACAGAAGGAGGCCAATCAGCCCATTGTGCCGATGCAGGCTTCTTGCTAAAACGACCCAATTAGTCCCACACCCAACTTTTTCCCCATGGTCCTGCAAATGTTTCTATTTTAAGTATATATACAATTCCCTCTCCATGGTCTGAGATAATGGATCTTCCGGTGATGCCCTCTTTAATGAGAAGTGAATATCTAAGCATGCTGGCCTATATGAAGAATAATGTGCCTTTTGATTAAACAGAGGAAGTATTTGCACAGCTTTAATTAGAATCCTAAACTTTGTAGCGATTGGTTGCTTGACGAGACTGTACGATGCACCAGATTTTCCTGCAAAGGTGAAATCTGTGACCTGATCGTAAACTTTGTCAACTAGTTTGGCAATCTCTATGCGGCTATCTGGTTCCAAGTTTTGTAAATAGAATACTTTGCAGTGGGTGTCGCAGTGAAATCAGTCACTCAATGTCAATCTATGAGCTGAGATAACAGCACACTTGCTATGCAAAATCATGGGAGGGATCAGGTGAACCAAAGTGTACATTCTGAAATAGAGGTTAACCTACAATTCGGAAATTCGACATGTCCGCTATGACTCTCATCAATTTTAATAGATACACCATAGAAAGCATCCTTTTCAGATGTATCACACCTTGGTATGGCTCCTGTTCTGCCCAAGACCATGCTGACCATGCCAACACTATAATGAAGAAAGCCCACCTCTACTTTCTCAGAAAACTAAGGAAATTTGGCATGTCAGCTTTGACTGTCACCAACTTTAACAGATTCACCATAGAAAGCATTCTTTCTGGTTGTACCACAGCTTGGTATGGCTTCTGCTCTGCCCGAGACTGCATGGAACTACAAAAGGTCGCGAATATAGCCCAATCCATCACACAAACCAGCCTCCAACCCACTGACACTGTCTACACTTCCTGCTGCTTTGGGAAAGCAGCCAGCATAATCAACGACCCTACACACCCCGGACATTCTCTCCTCCACCTTCTTCCATTGGGAAGGAAGATGCAAAAGTCTGAGATCACGTACCAACCGATTCAAGAACAGCTTCTTCCCTGTCGCTGTCAGGCTTTTGAATGGACCTACCTTGCAGTAAGCTGATCTTTTTCTACACCCTAGCTATCTACGACTGTAACACTACATTCTGCACTCTCTCAATTCCTTCTCTATGAAAGGTATGTTTTGTCTGTATAGTGCGCAAGAAACAATACTTTTCACTGTATGTTAATACATGTGACAATAATAAATCAAATCAAATCAAAGACCACAAGAAACTACAGAGTGGTGATCGTAGCCCAGTCCATCAGGCAAACCAGCGCCCCATCCATTGACTCTGTCTACACTTCCCGCTGCCTCGGGAAAGCAGCCAGCATAATCGAGGACCCCACGCACCCCGGACATTCTCTCTTCCACCTTCTCCCATTGGGAAAAAGATGCAAAAGTCTGAGATCATGTACCAACCGATTCAAGAACAGATTCTTCCCTGTTGCCATCAGACTTTTGAATGGACCTACCTTATATGAAGTTGATCTCTCTCTACACCTTATCTGTGACTGTAGCACAGTCTATCTGCATCCTCTCTTTTCCTTCTCCATGATGTACCCTATGAATGGCATGTTTTGTCTGTGTAATGTGCAAGAAACAAGTTTTCACTGTATCCCAAAATTAGTGACAATAATAAATCAAATCAAATCAAATCAAGCACTTAAACTGGGTTTAATCTAGTAGATCCCACTAGATTACCCAAGTTAAAAAGATAGTGACTTGGCTAAATAAACCATCGAGCAAAAACTACCTTGGGACCCTTTTGGATTTGAGGCAGGTGTAATGTTCTCAGGATAGTCACAACCGCAGAATTATAGTAACAGACCTCTTGAGTCTAAATGATACAATAGAATACCATTGATTTTGGCTCTCAGTTTGCCATTCTGATTCTGCAGTAATAAATCACGCTGTTCCTGAGTCTCCAACACAATTAGTTTTAAGTCTAAGTGGCAGCGACATGATAATTGGCTCATGCAGGAAATAGGGATCACCATCGATTTTGATGGTGGGTGGGTGGGGGCATTAATTAACTTCTCACTGACACAGATTGGTTGAATTTGTGTGTGCAGCAAGTGTAAATACTAGTTTTTTAAAAAAAAATCCTTGATCCCAAATCCCCATGCCAATGTTTTTGGCCTCCAGGTGTCACTTCACTCTGCTTCACAGCTGAAATCAGTAACTCAGTGGAGCAAGGCATCAAACTCACCTTCCATCACTGCGTGGCACGCACACCAACACCTCAATGCACCATATCAATGCTGGCAGTTTTAATCAACGCTACAGGCCCTTGCGCCCCTGAAGATTCATGTAAGCAATGGTTAATGTAGTGAGTACATGAGCTGTACAGATCAGGTCTGCTCCCTGCTTTATACAGAGTTAGCCAACTGCGACTACAGCAGTGGTTCAGCTGCTATGTTCGTTTTCCCCTATGTTCCAAGTATTAACGCGCGTAAATGGAAGTTGTTGATGTTGATACAACTGGCTTCAGTGATCCGGGGCACAGAAGACAGGTTTCCAATCCCCAGTTGATATAGCGTGTGTTCCTCTGGACATTTTGAGTGAACAGAAGAACGTGAGCTTGACTGTCAGGGTTTCTACTTCTGAATAGTTTGTTTTAGGTTTAAACATGAGGAATGGTCACTTGGTCGAGGAGATCAGAAAATTCCTACAGTGCAGGAGGAAGCCAATCAGCCCATTGAGCCCACACTATCAATAATTCCACCCAGGCCTATCCCTATAACTCCATGCATTTACCTTGCTAATCCCTCTGACACTAAGGGTCAATTTAGCATGGCCAATCAACCTAACCTGCACATCTCTGGACGGTGGGAGGAAACCCACGCAGAAACAGGGAGAATGTGCAAACTCCACTCAGTGACCTGGGTTGGAATTGTGAGCACAGTAAGAAGTCTCACAATACCAGGTTAAAGTCCAACAGGTACTTGTACAGGTCTTGGTACGATTCTGGAGTTGTGAGGCAGCATTGCTAACCACCGTGCCGCCAATTCTAGTGACAATGGGGTTTAACATTGTTGCAAGGGCATCTTTCAGAAAAGCAGAGGAGGAGAAATGGGTTCATGTCCCCACACGATGTAGAATGCTCCCCCACAAGAATTCACTGTCATCAGATTGCTGGTGCCACCCAGTTAGGGCAATAAAACCAAAACTGTCACCACTTACAATGGAAATGCCTAATGATACCTTGGCTTCTGTATTATCACAGACCTCTGCATAATGCTGATGTTAATATAATTGAGTCTTTCTGTCCCGTTGTACATTAAGTGCAGAAATTCTGCATTTCTGTTGAAATAAAGTGATGTTTCCCATTAAGTGACAGTTCACTTGGTACTATTCAGTCAAAGGCAACTTCCTAATGCACATTTCATCTCCGCAATAGCATTTAGTGTAGGAGTAAAGCACTTACTTCACTGAGCTTTGTAGTGGTTGTCAGTGCGTAGTTAACATTTTACAGTGAGGAGATTGTTCGTTCCTAAGTGATGGAACATTCGCATCTCTACTTTATGGTCATGAGATATCTAGTTCACTGAATCTATTGACACTTTTGAGAATGGGTTTTGCCAATTCTAGATGGGGGCTAAAGGGTACTGTTCATCATTGGAAGTGAATGTTTTGTGGGGTTGGTGGAAATGGGGGAAAGAGACTATTGTCACCCACGATGGCAGAGTGCACTGCTGCCTCACACCGCCAGGAACTTGGGTTCAACTCCGGCCTCGGATGACTGTCGGTGGGGGTTTGCACCTTCTCCCCGTGTCTGCGTGGGTGTCCTCCGGGTGCTCTGGTTTCCTCCCACACTCCAAACATGTGCAGGGTTAGGTGGATTGGCCATGCTAAATTGCCCTTTAGTGTCCCAAGATGTGTAGGTAAGGGGGATTAGCAGGGTAAATACTTGGGGGTATGGGGAACAGGTCTGGGTGGGATTGTCCTTTAGTGTCAGGGGGATTATGTGGTGTTACAAGGATAGGACCTAAGTGGGATTGTTGTTGGTGCAGACTCAATGGGCCTCCTTCTGTACTGTATGATTCTATTGGTGTTTTGGTTAATCATGAAGAGAGCTGTGATGTGGACTGGTTTATGATCCAGCCTACATCTCGACAACAGGTTAGGTACTTGTGATAACAGTAAGGTGGAAAGGCCTTCAGATCCTAATAATGGGCTTCCTTGATGCCGCCCTGCGGCTTATCCAGTGTTGATCAAAAGGTGAAAGGACCCTGGGCTTGATCCTTGGCCTTTGCATCGTAAACCGGTTTGAGTTGGGATGGCCCTAAAGGTACAATTGGTTTTAGGTCTGCTATGCATGGCAGGGAAAGAAATCGTCTAAGATCTCTGCATCTGATTAGCAAACCCCTTACCCAACGCAAAGCAACTGGGTGACACATTTGACTTTTTCTCATGTTAGAAGATATGATAATGCTCTCCTCTTGTATAATGTCAACATTGAGCAAGACAAACAGCTAGTTAATCTGCTTATGATAATCAAAGATTGTCACATTTCCCAATTACTACCCTGACTATACTTCAGAAATATTCCATTGGCTAAAAAGCTCAGGTCCTGAAAGTAAATTATTATGAAATAAATGCCAAGTTCTTTGTTTCTATGTGAGTTCCACATGTCCTACTGCAAGATAAGAACAAGCAGACAGGAGATTGTTTCACGGATCCACTGAGAGCTGACAGTGATATCCTTGGAGCACTTCTTCAGAACTGGAGCATTAGTATCGAATTCACAAGCTTCCAAATCTAAGCACATTCCATAGAAGGGTGTAGGATTATTGTTGGAACAGAGAGATAATGGCATCCCTCTGCAGCCAGCAAGGACGGAGAATTTGGGGCTCAACCAAACCTCCATTTACCACAGTGGGACTGGAGAATCCCGGCTGTGAGCGAGGTCGGAGAATCCGGCCCAAACATATTTGGGAGCAAATCTGTCCAATGTTCTGGCAATTACCTGTGCAGTTTGCACAGTCTCCCCGTATCTGCATGGGTTCCCTCCACGTGTTCTGGTTTCCTCCACAGTCCAAAGATGTGTGGGTTGGGTGGATTGGCCATGCTAAATTGTTCCTTGGTGTCAGGGGAGTTATTAAGATAAATACATGGGGTGATGGGGATAGGGCCTGAGTGGGATTGCAGTCTCGAGGGGCCAAATGGCCTCCTTCTGCACTGTAGGGATTCTACGATTATTGATAATTATATTTATTCTGGGATCGGGTGGGCTCATTGCTGGAACTGCTTTTGAAAGAAAACTGTTGGATTTTATCGGTGTCTGATTTTTTTTTGTAGGAATCCAGTAGGAAAATCATATTGCTGCAGAAGATTGAGAGGGAGGAAAAGTGTCAACCCCGTTAAACACATTAATGTTTTCCACTCGCTTTCCATCACCAGCCAATATTATTTTAAAATGCTGCGGGATTCTTTTAGGAAATGGATGAATTTACAACTGCTGTTTGTGAAATGCCTCAGGGAATCATTCTTGGTGATGTATTTGGGTTTTACCAGATTTCTCCCCTTCTCAATCTCAGAGATACCAGTTCCTGTCAGGAGGCAGTTTGTTAGGCATTATGGCTGTCTGCTGCCTTACCCAAGTGATCATTCTTAATGTGAAAGGCAACAGTGATTGTCATCTGCCTATTACTCACAAGGTTTTTTCTTTATCTAATATATATTCTTGTGCCAATTATTATTCTGTTTATGTTACCATAGATCAATGCATCACATTTTCTTGTAGCTAATACTCCGAGTCCAATAGTTCTTTGCTAGTTAACTTTTTTTTATTCACCTATTGGACATGGGTGGCACTGGCTGGCCAGCATTTATTGCCCTTGGAGTGCAGTTGAGAGTCAACCACATTACCATGGCTGTGGAATCGCATGTCATAGAGCCATAGAGGTTTACAGCGTGCAAACAGGCCCTTTGGCCCAGCTTATCCATGCCACCCAGTTTTTAAACCACTAAGCTGGTCCCAATTGCTTGTGTTTGGCCCATATCTCTCTATGCTCATCTTACCCAAGTAACTGTCTAAATGCTTTTTGAAAGACAAAATTGTACCCACCTTCACTACTACCTCTGGCAGCTTCTTCCAGACACTCATCACTCTCTAAATGAAAACAATTGCCCCCCCCGGACTCCTTTGTATCTCTCACCTTAAACCTACATCCTCTAGTTTTAAATTCCCTTACCTTTGGGAAAAGGTGTTGACTATCTCCCTTATCTGTGCCCCTCATTATTTTATTGATCTCTATAAGATCACTAGGCCATCACCTCCCCTATTTATGAAGATTTTCCCTGCCAGATCTAACTTTTGTTAGCTGTTACCAGTTACTGCGGGTTACTTTTATCTTTGTGACACTTTTGCTGGATAGTACTCCGCAAGCTACTGCCTTGTCAGTTACTTTGCATGCAACACTCTTGCTATTATTGTTTGTACGACATCTATTACAAGTGGACACTTTTCTGTCCAGGGGATTTTTGTCCCTGGCTGGGGATAGTCACCTCCATGTTCCAGTCTTGACCTTCAACACCTGGTGGTGAGCTGTAGTCCCAGCTGGTGTGTCAGGTTACACTCTGTGTCCAGAAGAAACTCAACGTTTTGTCATTCTCCAAGTGCGACCTTCGAGTTCTGGAACATTCCGACTCGGGTTTCCTGCTTTGAACATCTTGAAAATTATGTACTCTCTTCGGAGAGAAGGAGGTGGCCAAAGTGACAAGTGGAGAACCAGTGGCTGAACCCCACCATGATTAACCGGTCAACGGGGCAAATACCTAAATGCCTTTTGGTATTCTGGTTAGCTCAGTTGGCTTGGAGGGCTGGTTCATGATTCAGAGAGATGCCAACAGCGCAGATTCGATTCCTGTACCGGCTGAGGTTATCCATGAATGCCCCGCTTTCTCAACCTTGCCCTTGCCTGAGATCCTTGGGTTAAATCACCACCAATCAGCTCTCTCCCTCAAAGGGAAGAGCAGCTTTTGATCATCTGGGACAATGGCGTCTTTATCTTTTACGATCACAATCCGATCGTTCACAAGGGGCAAATGCAGGGAGGTGGACTGGAGCAGGGCCTGGAATCTGTTGGCAAATTAATGGATCTCATCTCTTCACCGATGATTGTTGCCGGCAACTCCTGTTGCTTGGGAGCTACTTGCGTTTATCTAGCGCCTCAGCGTGTCACTGAGAAATCACGAACAATGAACTATTCTCAGTCACAGTCAGTGCTGCGCTGCAGGCTAACACAGCTGCTTATTCTGCCCAGAGCACAAACAGCAACGAATCACCAGTTCTCTCCACTCCTGTAGATGTATAAATCACAGAATCCCTACAGTACAGGAGGCCTTTCAGCCCATCGAGTCTGTACTGACAACAATCCCATCCAGGCCATATTTACTCTGCTGATCTCCCTGACGCTAAGGGACAATTTTAGCGTGGCCAGTCCACCTAATCTGCTCATCTTTGGAGTGTGGGAGGAAGCCGGAGCACCTGGAGGAAACCCACGCAGAGTAAGGGAAAATGTGCAGACTCCACACACTCACCCGAGGCTGGGATTGAAACTGGGTCCCTGGCGCTATGAGGCAGCAGTGCTAACCACCGTGTCGCGATTGGTCTATATTTAACAGTGCTGTAAATGGTGAGAAACCTACACATCTGCAATCAGCCACATTCTTGGAATGTACAACTGTCCTTTAGTATAATATACAACTAGGGTGGCACAGTGAATCCTTCCGCAGGTCAGCAGGCAAACCCAACAAGAATTTACATTTCAGGTTTTCAACGTGATAGTTCTCCTGTCCATCAATGGTTGAATACCACTGGCAGCAAGATAAAGGCCTTCAGTAAGCTTTAATTGCTCACCTACATGCCTCAACTAGCATCTGAACCAGGTGTGAAGGTGGAAGGGTCACCTTTCTGTCTGAAGAAGCTGCCTGGGGGCAGGAGGGCATCAAATTCCACCACAGATTTAAAATACTGAGTAACTGGGGGGACACAAGGGGGGGGAACTTCCTTTTATGCAGCGAGTTAATGTGGATCTGGATTGGACTTAGTGGCAACCTTCAAAACCGAGTTGGATATTGACAGGACTGTTACTTACGTGGCGAAAAATTGCAGCATGCGACGGTGCAGAGGGACCTCGGGGTCCTTGTGCATGAGTCGCAAAAACCCAGCTTGCAGGTGCAGCAGGTGGTCAGGAAGGCGAATGGGATGCTGGCCTTCACAGCGAGGGGGATTGAATATAAAAGTAGGGAGGTCTTGCTGCAGCTGTATAGGGCATTGGTGAGGCCGCAGCTGGAGTACTGTGTACAGTTTTGGTCGCCGCACTTACGCAAGGATAGTTTGGCCTTGGAGGGAGTGCAGAGGAGGTTTACTAGGCTGATACCGGAGTTGAGGGGGTTGAACTATGAGGAGAAGCTGAATAAACTAGGCTTGTACTCGTTAGAGTTTAGAAGAATGAGGGGAGATCTCATTGAGACATATAAGATGATGAATGGGATGGATAGATAGAGGTGGAGAGGCTCTTCCTGCTCAGAAAGGACAGTAGGACTAGAGGGCACAGCCTCAAGATAAAGGGGGGGCGGTTTAGAACGGAGTTGAGGAGGAACTTCTTCACTCAAAGGGTGGTGAATCTCTGGAATTCTCTGCCCGTTGAAGTGGTGGAGGCTGCCTCGCTAAATATATTTAAGACGCGGGTTGATGGGTTTTTGATAAGCGAGGGGATTAAGGGTTATGGGGAGAGGGCGGGAATGTGGAACTGAGCCACGACAGATCAGCCATGATCTTATTGAATGGCGGGGCGGGCTCGAAGGGCTAGATGGCCTACTCCTGCTCCTATTTCTTATGTTCTTATGACAGGGAAAGGCAGTTTGGCTGGGAATAGCAGGGGAGTGAGTTTAATTGGATGGCTTTATTCAAAAAGCCAGCACAAACAAATGAGCTGAATGGCCTCCTTGCATGCAGTATGATTCTATGCCAAATCACTGAGTCTACTCCCTCCACAGATGCTGCTCATCAATAGGTAGTTTCTCTGTCACTGGTTTACGTACATATTCTCCATGCCTCCATCTTCCTCTCCCTCCCTCTTACCCCCCTCGCCTTTCCCTCTTCCCCCTCCCTCCCTCCTCCCTCTCCCTCCCTCCTCCCTCAAAAAAATCTGCAGCTGGAAACTAAAAGCTGCAATTGTGACTTCAGAGCAGCAATCTCTCTCCAGCACCCCCCTCCCCAACCCCACCCCACACGTGCTACCGTCGTCCCGTGATCACCAACACCCTTGATTTCTACGTGACGGTCCGAGGTGGATGCCCGGGTGATGGAAACAGAAAAACAACATGGCCTTGTGCAACATCAATGAGATGTTATCATATCCGTTACAAGAGGCAGTTGGCAATTCTGTTGTACTTCCAACTTCACTAATTGGCAATTAATGGTGCTGACAAAAGTACAAAGAAACCTCAAGTTAACTTTGGATGACTCGGATGTACCACAGGTGAAGAACAAAATATAACAGCACTAGTGTGATACCAAGGACAGCAGCAGAGAAACATGTAACCACTGTGATTATTTTTCATTAATATCTAGCCACTGAATGAAAAGCATTTTTCGGATTTTCTCTGCGTGCTTTCTCTTTTAGCCTGCGGCCTCGTCGGGAGCCTCGCCTGGCTTCAAAACGCCACCGGATTTCTTTTAATCGTACATTATAAATTCTGCTCAACGCCCTGCTTTGGAAGTCAAAGGCCCAATGGATCAAGGAAGGCTGGCCTGAATACAGCATCCTGCACAGGGATGACCTTGTTCTCTCTGACTGAAAAGGTCTCCCATCCTCTTTCCCTTCATATTTCTCTAAGTGGGGGATGTAACTGCTCTCAGAATATTGATTGTTAAATTGGTTCCAATGGCTTAATTTTCGGCTATCCCAGCACAATTGGGTTGACACTGAGAGACTGTAATGCTCTTCAATTCTCTCTGAGCTATATTCCCTGGCAGCGCTAATCCTCTATCTCGTGCACATAATCCCCCAGCGCAAGGGGGATAGGGGAGTCAGAGAGAGGAAATATCTCAAATCTGCCGTTAATACTTCAATCACCCCGCTGAAACCCCAAGCGCAGGTTGCGAGGAGGCTACGGTGTCACCCTGCAAGGACTGGAGGTGTCTGTTTCAGGTTTCTGTGTCACATTGTGAACATGATTGAGGCAGCGTGGAAAAAGCCTGAGGAACTTTGTTCCAATCAGTTCCTTGTAGCACTTGACAGCCCTAAAGTTGACGGATCAGTGGCTCAGTTGGACACTGATTCAAATCAGGATCCCACTATGGCTCAAAGTTACTAACACCTGTCCGTGTGTCACTTAAAAATATCCCCCATTGTTAAAGCCAACAGTGCTCCGTAAATATGTTCCATTTTATCTGGTCGTGTACCCAACAGGTCGATGTGATGTGCCTAGCATGTGGGTGAAGTCAGTTAGCAAGCTTTCCACTTTTATGTGCTAGTTTCCTTCACTTTTTCAGCCTGCAGCTGAATGAACGAGCAACGTCGTGAGAAAGCGAGCCAGACGTGTTAGTCTCTCCCTGTCAGTACGTAGCCTCCCCATTGGCCAAGTCCGGAGCTGTCCTTACCAATGGTGGCCCACGGCAAGTGGGAAACATAACATAATTAAGATAATGAAGGGGACGGATAGGGTAGAGGTAGAGAGACTCTTCCTGCTGAGAAAGGACAGCAGGACTAGGGGGCACAGCCTCAAGATAAGTGGGGGGCAGTTTAGAACGGAGTTGAGGAGGAACTTCTTCACTCAAAGGGTGGTGAATCCCTGGAATTCTCTGCCCGTTGAAGTGGTGGAGGCTACCTCACTAAATATATTTAAGTCACGGGTAGATAGGTTTTTGACAGACAAGGGAATTAAGGGTTATGGGGAGACAGCGGGAAAGTGGAACTGATCCACCTCAGATCAGCCATGATCTTATTGAATGGCAGGGCAGGCTTGAAGGGCGAGATGGTCTACTCCTGCTCCTATTTCTTATGTTCTTAACACCTGAATTCCCAGCTAATCCCAGCTGTCAGCACTTGGCCCATATCCTTGAATGTTATGATGTGCTAAGGGCTCATCCAGGTATTTTGTAAAGGATATGAGGCAACCCGCCTCAATCACCCTCCCAGGCAGCACATTCCAGACTGTCACCACCCTCTGGGTTTTTCCTCACATTTCCCCCTAAATCTCCTGCCCTTCACCTTGGACACATGTCCTCTGGTGCCTGACCCTTCAACTGAGGAGAGCAGTTGCTCCTTATCTATTCTGTCCGTGTCCCTCATAGTTCTGCAGATCTTGATCAGGTCGCATCTTGGACTTCTCTGCTCCAACGAAAACAACCCAAGCCTAACCAACCTTTCTCTATAACTTAAATGTTCCATCCCAGGCAACATCCCAGTGAATCTCCTCTGCACCCCCTCCTGTGCAATCACATCCTTCCTATAATGTGGTGACGAGAACTACACACACTACTCTAGATCTGGCCTCACCAAAGTTCGATAGAAAAGCCCAAATAGGTCATCTTTCTGCCAACTCCTGCATCAATGCTGATGCCAAACAGAGTGCTTTACATTCCTTTCGACTCAACCACAAGAGGTTGAGAGGAGCACCGTGATACTTGGGCAAACTCGCTCCTCATAAATTTGCTCTGTTATTGCCTGCTCCCTGAAGAACTTTGCTGTTGAGGGTTAACACAACATGGAAGACAGTTTCAACAAATGCTTAAGATCTCTGCTCAACGAGTATATGGAATCCATCACACCAGGCAAACAAATAAAAAGAAGCAAGATGTCAACTAGTAGCTTGGTGGTATACAACTTGAACATTCCTGAAAAAAAAAGACATTCCATCAAAGCATTCAAAGCATCCTGCATTCAACAGGACAGATGCAAGAATAACAAATTTCAAAGGGAGCAGTAATCTATACCGCGTTAAAAAAAGTGCTGATTGGTTGTTGAATTTGGTTGAGGTGTTACCATGGAGAATACACTAAGAATCTATTGTTCTCCCCCTTGCTTTTGTTTTAGTTCAAAAAAGGTGCAATGCGTGGCCTTGTTTTTTCTCCTCATCAGAATATACATATATTAGTTTCTCGCAAGTTTGGTGAGACAGACTGTGAGATCGACTTAATCTTAAATTGTTGTCTTCAGTAGGTGGAATACTGACCGTACCCAACTAGCCCTCTGAACAATCCTGGGTGTGCTAGGAATTTCATTAATAACCAGAAAACAATCAGGAAATTGGTAAACCACAGTCTAAAAAGACGGGAAGGAGAACTGCCTCCAGTGCGATCAGCTAAGAATGATTTTCCCTTGCTAACAGGCTCGGCAACAACTTGCATTTACGTAGCACCGTTAACATTGTGAACATTCTATAGTGTTCACAGGAGCATTGCCCAAAGCCACAAGGAACTACAAAAGGTAATGAATATAGCCCAATCCATCATGCAAACCAGCCTTCAATCCATTGACTCTGTCTACACTTCCCGCTGCCTCAGGAAAAACAGCCAGCGTAATTAAGGACCCCACGCACCCTGGGCATTCTCTCTTCCACTTTCTTCCATCGGGAAAAAGATAACAAAAGTCTAAGCCACGTGCCAACCGACTCAAGAACAGCTTCCCTGCTGCTGTCAAGACTTTTGAATGGACTTACCCCGCACTAAGTCGATCTTTCTCTACACTTTAGCTATGACTCTGACACTACATTCTGCATTCTCTCCTTTCCCTGTCTATGAATAGTATGCTTTGTCTGTGTAGCGTCCAAGAAACAATATTTTTTACTGTACGTTAATATATGTGACAATAATAAATCAAAACAAAAAGTATTGGCGATCAAAATCTGATGGAGAGAACCACGTTAAGAGACAGGTGATCAAAAGCTTGGTCAAATGGATCTGAGCATCACCAGATGTGACTCATTGAACAGTACTCTCAACACAGGTGGCTACCACAGCACACTCCTTTACAGTGGTGTCTAGGCAGGAGGAAAGACTGAACGTTTTTCACCGTTACTGTCTTGGGATAAGTTCAGCGGCTCAAGAGGTCCTGAAGTTTTTTTTAATTCATTCATGGCACATGAGCATTGCTGACTGAACCAGTATTTATTTCCCATCTCTGGACACCCTTGAACTGAATGGCTTGCTCAGCCATTTCAGAGGGCAGTCAAGAGTCAACCTCATTGTTGTGACTCTGGAGTCATATGTAGCACAGATCAAATAAAGATGGCAGCTTTCCTTCCCTAAAGGACATTAGTGAACCAGATGGGTTTTTCCGACAATCGACAATGGTTTCGTGGTCATCAGTCGATTCTTAATTCAAGATTTTTTTTTATTGAATTCAAATTCCCATGTCTGCTGAGGTGGGATTTGAACCAGGTCCCCAGAACTTTAGTTGAGTTTCTGGATTAATAGTCTAGTGATAATACCACTAAGCTATCACCTCCCCACTGTGTGCCATTTGTGTGTTAATTCCAACAGCATACACTCATTGCCAAGTGAATGGTGCCTGCACTGGCTCAGCCATGTTCGGCAGGTGGATGATGGTCCCCAAGCCCAAAGACTGTGAGATGGTCACTGGGTCAGAACCTCCTGGGTGCCCGTGCCTCTGCTGCAAGGACAGTGTGATATGGAGAGGGTGGACAGTGATGCTGACAACAGGGAGACAGCTGCAGATGGCCAAAACATCTAGAGGAGGTTCCTGGAAACTAAAGGCATTGCTGGCGAAGGAGAGAACCCAGACAGAAACCGAGGAGAGCGAATCATGCATCTTCCCAGCCCACTGCCTCCCTCTGCAGCAGGTATGGCAGCGATGGCCATGCCAGAGTTGGGTTGCTGAGGTATGCCAGGACAGCACTGTGATATGTCTTTGGAAACAGAAGTCACTTCACCAAACTCCCTTTATTTACAATTTCTAACAGCAGTACACAGAGTGCTAGCAGTCAGCAGTCTATCTCTGGGGGTGCCAGATGAACGGTTAAATACAAGGCAAAGGCTCCCTGATTTGACCCATCAAATGGATCCTTAATCAGGGAGTTTCCAATAGGCCAACCTCAATGGCCTGATCGAAGTCATTACAGGTGCAAACCACAGTCTAAAAAGACGGAAAGGAGAACTGCCTCCAGTGCGATCAGCTAAGCATGATTTCCCCTTGCTAACAGGCTTGGCAACAACTTGCATTTATATAGCACCATTAACATTGTGAACATTCCACAGTATTCATTGGAGCATTGCCCAAGGCCGCAAGGAACTACAAAAGGTAATGAATATAGTCCAATCCATCATGCAAACCAGCTTTCCATCCGTTGACTGTCTTACACTTCCTGATGCCTCGGGAAAAGCAGCCAGCATAATTAAGGACCCCACACACCCTGGACATTCTCTCTTCCACTTTCTTCCATCGGGAAAAAGATAACAAAAGCCCAAACCATGTACCAACCGACTCAAGAACAGCTTCATCCCTGCTGCTGTCAAGACTTTTGAGTGGACCTACCCTGCACGAAGTTGATCTTTATCTACACTTCAGCTATGACTGTAACACTACATTCTGCATTCTCTCCTTTCTATGAATGGTATGCTTTGTCTGTATAGCATCTAAGAAACAATACTTTTCGCTGTACGTTAATACATGTGACAATAATAAATCAAATCAAAAAGTATTGGCGATCAAAATCTGATGGAGAGAATGACGTTAAGAGGCAGGTGACCAAAAGCTTGGTCAAAGGGTTAAGTTTCAAGAAGCATTATAAAGAGGAGGGAAGGGGTAGGGGAGTTGTGAGGTTAAAATGGGAATTCCAGGACTGCAGGCCAAGACAGTTGAAAGTCATGCCAATGTTACAGCGATTGAAAATCAGAGGCAAGTCACAGTTTTGAACGACTAATTAAGGACTGGCATTGACACAGCTGTAGAAGCTGTTTTCTTTCTGCCTTCATGGCTTGTGATGGGAGTGAGGGTAAAGTGAACTTTAAGAGTTCTCCATCCAAGAGGAGGAGATTACGACATTTTATGAAGTTACAAAAAAAAAAGTCTCCCTGCTGTCAAAAGCCAGATACAAATTTTGCTCTCCAGCCACAGCTCCAGTCTCCTGCTGTAAACGCACTCAGTGTCAATCTCGCTCAGTTAAAGCGCTCACAGATATTCATCTACATCTGGTCTGTTATGGAAATGCAATGTGCTTTTCTGAACTTTTTTTTTTGCTGAAGATGTCAACACTTTCATGTCAGCTATTATCCTTATTCTCCAGAACGTTCCACGCCTGCATGTGTAACACTTCCTCCTCGACTGGTGAGGGGAATGTTTCTGAAGCTGTCACCAGTCACAATGTAAGCCTGACACTCTCAGCCTTGTCAGTCAGTCTGGGAATAACAGAATGCCGGCTCTCGTGTGCGTTAGGTGCATTATTGTCAGCGGGAAGCATAACCATTGCAAATAACTTTGTCTCCAGTAATTTATAACCTGTAGAACAATGAATAATAAACAAACCCTTTGGACAGCGCTGGAATGCCAATCGGGCAGCTGTGCTACTTTAGCTGACTTTAGTGTTAGCACCATGCTAAGACTTATAAAAGAACATTGCAACCCATTATTGATGTGCCTTCTGTAACTTTATAGCTTATTACCTCGCCATGGTGAATTTGAAAGGCTTCTAAGTGTAAAAATCAATTGGTTCCTAACCTCCTGATATTACAGTAATTCTCCCCAGAGCATTTAAACACTGTACATGTTCATTCAATTGGAAGAAACTTAACCCCACCTCCCTTTGAGTTCATGTGCGCCAATGTAGCGTTTCGCAAGGATTCTGTAAAACTTACAGAGAGCCATAAATATTTAGTGCCGCCAGCCCCTTTATGATATATAACTTAATACAGAGTCATAAATCACTGTAACTGAATTATTGTGGCATCTCAGCATTTACCAGCTATGTGAAAACAGCAGATTTTAATAACAGCTAGACAATTATGGGGTTGTAGTTATTATGCGCAGGTGTGGAGATTTCACTCTTAACTCTTTCACCCCCGCTGATCCATCAGTTTACAGGAGCAACTGAGAAACCAAGGTGAAGGGTTGGGATCAGATATCAAGGCTGAAATTACTGCGAGAAAGTAGTGGGCTAGATGCCGTGTTCAACTTTTACTTCCTTCTTTGTCCCCACCCATTTTACTGAATAACATTCCCCTTCCCTCTCCTGAAGATTCCTTGCTGGAAAATTTATGGGCGAGCCCTCATGCTGAGACACAGCGGCGCAGTGGTTAGCACTGCTACCTCACGGTGCCAGGGACCCGGGTTCAATTCCGGCCTCGGGTCACTGTGTAGGGTTTGCACATTATCCTCATGTCTGTGCGGGCCTCCTCCGGGTGCTCCGGTTTCCTCCTACAGGCGCAGGTTAGGCAGGCCAGCCGTGCTAGGTTGCCCGTGGTGCCCCAAGATAACATAGGCAAGAGGGATTAGTAGGGCAAGCCTGGGTATGAGTTGGTGCAGGGTCGAATGACCTCCTTCTGCATTGTAGGGACTCTATGATGGTTCTATGATTCATCTGACTCAGATGGCAATGGTCTGCGTAGGTAGCACAATGCTCTCTTCTCAAGCACTGGAGAATAAATGCCAGTCTTGCCACTGACGCTTATGTTCCAACAGTAACTTGTTTTATGAAGTTGCAAGCATCCATGGAACCGCGCCCTTCCTTTCACGAGACAGAACTGAGCGAAAAGGGCGATCGCCCGTCTGTGCGTGAAAATTTTCGTGGAAAGTGGTTGGTACTACTTTCGGAGTGACAAGGAAAGTGACCTGTTTTCAAATACAGCAAGGAAGGTAAAGAAAGAAAGTGCTCCGTGGGGAAATGAAAGAGAGGGCAAGAGATATTTACTATTAATAGCCCATTTACAGGACATTGTCATTTCAAAACTGGGACATTGCAGTGCATATGACACAGCACAAGCACGATATATATGTCCTTCATGGGGGAATTTAACCAGTCACCATCAACTAAGATTGCATGTGGCCTTCTGCAGATTGAACCCATCCTAATCACCTGCAACTATTGTTATCTTATTCCTAACAGACTTAGATTACGATAGAAATGTTTCATAATCTAACCAATTTACAGTCAATGAAGCATTTTTGAAACAAAAAGCCACAAATTATTGCGGATGCTGGAATCTGAAACAAACCAGAGGATGCTGGAAAATCACAGCAAGTCTGACAGCAGCTGTAGAGAGAGAGAATAGAGCCAACGTTTCGAGTCTGGATGACCCTTCGATAGAGCGAAGGCAGAGCACTGACGAAGGGTCATCCAGACGTGAAACATTGGCTCTATTCTCTCTCCACAGATGCTGTCAGAGCTGCTGAGATTTTCCAGCATTTTCTGTTTTTGTTGAAGTATTTTTGAATGCGTGTGTAGGTACTTTGGTAAAGTTTATTTATTATTGCCACAAGTAAGGCTTACATTAACACTGCAATAAAGTTACTGCGAAATTCCCCTAGTTGCCACATTCCAGTGCCTGTTTAGGTCAATGCACCTAACCAATAGGAAACACAGCAGCCAATTTGGGCACAGCAAGCTCCAAGAAACAGCAACGTGCATCTGATATGAGATAATCTGTTCTTGTCCTCCGACAGTGCGGCACTCCCTCAGCACTGACCCTCCGACAGTGCGGCACTCCCTCAGCACTGACCCTCCGACAGTGCGGCACTCCCTCAGCACTGACCCTCCGACAGTGCGGCACTCCCTCAGCACTGACCCTCCGACAGTGCGGCACTCCCTCAGCACTGACCCTCCGACAGTGCGGCACTCCCTCAGCACTGACCCTCCGACAGTGCGGCACTCCCTCAGCACTGACCCTCCGACAGTGCGGCACTCCCTCAGCACTGACCCTCCGACAGTGCGGCACTCCCTCAGCACTGACCCTCCGACAGTGCGGCACTCCCTCAGCACTGACCCTCCGACAGTGCGGCACTCCCTCAGCACTGACCCTCCGACAGTGCGGCACTCCCTCAGCACTGACCCTCTGATACTGCGGCACTCCCTCAGCACTGACCCTCCGACAGTGCGGCACTCCCTCAGCACTGACCCTCCGACAGTGCGGCACTCCCTCAGCACTGACCCTCCGACAGTGCGACACTCCCTCAGCACTGATCCTCCGACAGCGCGGCACTCCCTCAGCACTGACCCTCCGACAGTGCGGCACTCCCTCAGCACTGACCCTCTGATACTGCGGCACTCCCTCAGCACTGATCCTCCGACAGTGTGGCACTCCCTCAGCACTGACCCTCTGACAGTGTGGCACTCCCTCAGCACTGACCCTCTGACAGTGTGGCACTCCCTCAGCACTGACCCTCTGACAGTGCAGCACTCCCTCAGCACTGATCCTCTGACAGTGTGGCACTCCCTCAGTAGTGCAGTGGAATTCCAGCCTAAACGGTTGTGCTCAGCCCAACTCCCTAGACTTGATCCTTCAAGTTTAAGTTTATTTATTTTGTTAGTGTCACAATTAGGCCTACGTTAACACTGCAATGAAGCTGCTGTGAAAATCCCCGAGTTGCCACACTCTGGCGCCCGTTCGGGTACACTAAGGGAGAATTTAGCATGGCCAATATACCTAACCAGAACATCTTGTGGATTGTGGGAGGAAACTGGAGAACCCAGAGGAAACCCATAGTCACGGGGAGAATGTGCAAACTCCACACTGGCAGTGATCCAAGCCAGGTTTCGAACCTGGATCCCTGGCACGGTGGGGCACTAATCACTGTGCCACCCATCAACCGTGCCCTTAACCTGCTCATTCAGTGATGGATGACACTGCCAATGCAAAGTCTTTCACATTCTTCACTCGAATCTACCCTGTGATATGTACACAGTGGAAATAGTGTCGGAAAATATGAAGGTGGCACATCTGGAGAAAGGGGCACACAGAGTGGGATTTTGGGGCCTCGCTTGTCCGTAAATCCTGCCCACTTTCCACTGGACTTTCCCATTGTCTGGCCCTCGCCTGCTCTGATTCCAGTGGCGGGCTGGTAAAATTTCGGCCACAATCTGTGAGATACGTCTCACCATGGCCTGGGAGCACTCCTCATTGAGCCTCTGATACAGGTTTCAGAATGTGAAGTGTCAGCTCCTTGGTTCAGCTCTATATTTGGCTGCACATTTTTCAGTGCCTGATATCAGACGAGAGTTGCCTTGCTGGGATTCCATTAGGTAAGTGGGGCGGCTGAATTCTTTTTTCTCTGGTGGACAGAAACCTTCCAACAAAAATGCTCCGAGAGCTGGCAATGTCTCACCGATACAGCACCATTTAAACTCCTCAGAGAAAGCAGAGGGCTGAGATGGACGTTCAGTGTGACACTTTTCACATCCATTATTTTGCACATTCTGCCTAAGCTGAGACACTGATACAAGAGGTGACAAAAAGTATCATTTGTTCTTTTTAATATAAAAACACGCTTCCATTAAAGCATCTGAAAAATTCATGCCTGTCCTAACTTCTTGAAATGCATTAAGATAAATTTTGAACATGGAAAATGTTAAGTACTGTATGTCAATCTCACATACTTTCAACAGCTCTTAAACTTGTGCTGCGCCATACATTATTTATAAGCCTTTTCCTTTCTCTCATTCATTTACTACTGCAGTTCACAGACTTGCCTGGAACAAACTGCATCTTGCCACGGGCTGCGCCTGCCTCTCCTTTCAAAATGCTTCAATGTTATGGCTCTGCCAGTGGACTTTGGCGATATCAATGTTGGCATTTTGCCTGCTGAGGTGCGAAGGCACAGCAATTTCCCCCTTTCATATTGAAACACAGCAGTATATTGTAAATAGAGAGGCATGATGGCACAGTGGTTAGCACTCCTGCCTCGCAGCGCTAGCGACACAGATTCGATTCCTGGCTCGTTTCACTGTCTGAGCGGAGTCTTCACATTCTCCCCACGCCTGCATGGGTTTCCTCCGGGTGCTCCAGTTTCCTCCTACAGTCTGAAAGACGTGCTGGTTAGGTGCATTGGCTGTACTAAATTCTCCCTCAGTGTGCCTGAACAGGAGCCAGAGTGTGGCATCTAGGGGAGTTTCACAGTAACTTCACTGCAGTGTTAATCTAAGCCTACTTGGGACAATAATAAATCAATGTCTTTGGGTTGGAGTTTGCTACTTGTTTGCGCACTGGCCCCTTGGATACAATCTTGCGGTTTGTCTCCTGCTGTTGTGGAATGTACCACACTGTAAACAGGATGGGTGTCCCATTACTGGCAGACCTCTGCTTGAGGAATAGGACATGCTGATTTTATACTGTCAGGTGCCAGTACAGTATAAAATTAGCATGTCTTATAGAGTCACACCCATATCCAAACAGGCGCCAGAATGTGGTGACTGGGGGAACGTTCACAGTAACTTCATTGCAGTGTTAATGTAAGAGAAAATGCTGGAAAATCTCAGCAGGTCTGGCAGCATCTGTAAGGAGAGAAAAGAGTTGATGTTTCGAGTCCTGAATACCCTTTGTCTTTTTTCTCCTCACAGATGCTGCCAGATCTGCTGGGATTTTCCAGCATTTTCTCTTTTGGTTTTGGATTCCAACATCCACAGTAATATCATTACAGTGTTAATGTAAGCCTTATTTGTGACTAATAAATAAACTTTAAATTTGCTTTTATTAATGTAAGTCTACTTGTGACACTAATAAATAAACTTTAAACCCAAGATGTGTAGTTTAGCTGGATTACCCATGATAAAATGTCTGGGATTGTGGGGATAGGATGGGGGAGAGGCATGGATACGGTCCTCTATTGCAGGGTCGGTGCAGACTTGATGGGCCAAATGGCCTCTTCTGCACTGTAGGGATTCTCTGATTCTATTGTAATTCTACTGGTCAGAACATTGAATACAGGAGTTGGATGTCTTGTTGAAGTTGTACAAGACACTGGTAAGGCCACACTTGGAATACTGTGTACAGTTCTAGTCACCCTATTATGGAAAGGATATTATTGAACTATAAAGAGTGCAGAACAGATTTACTAAGATGCTACCGGGACTTGATGGTTTGAGGTATAAGCAGAGGCTGGATAAACTGGGACCTTTTTTCTCTGGAGCGCAGAAGGCTGAGGGGTGATCTTATAGAGGTCTATAAAATAGTGATGGGCATAGACAAGGTAGATAGTCAATATCTTTTCCTAAAGGTAGGGGAGTCCAAAACTAGAGGGCGCATGTTTTGGGCAACATGTGGAGGGGAAAGATACAAAAGTATCCAGAGGAGCAATTTTTTCACACAGAGGGTACCTGGAACAAGCTGCCAGAGGTATTAGTAGAGGTGGGTACAATTTTGTCTTTTAAAAAGCGTTTAGACAATTACATGGGTAAAATGGGTGTAGAGGGATATGGACAATTTGGGACTAGCTTAGGGGTTTAAAAATAAGGGGCTGAAGGGCCTGTTTACATTCTGTAAACTTCTATGACTCTATGAATAAGTAGATACATGTGGTGAATGCATTTTACAGATTTTTTGGGAGATTCTGAACACTTGTCCTTTGGCAATCCTTCACAGTAACAGGCACAGATTAAACTGGACAAACCAGGTCAGCAATTATGGTCTGGCTCAAGCGGATCACAGGAACTATTCGTGCAGTGACACCTTTGGGCTATCACAGAACTGCAGCAGCGGTGGGGCATGCAGTTTTTAGACTGTCCAGTAGTGTCACGAGAGAACGGAGTTAGTCCCCAACAACCAAAGCAGTTTTAACAAAAAGGCCTCTTTTAAAAATCCCCCGACAGAAAATACAGATGATCTAATCACACAAAGCTGAACTAAAGATTAAATGGTTTCTCCAGTTACAACTAAAATCCCAGAAGGCTGGTGAACACTGGGATCATGCGACAAAGGAGAAGTTGTCCCACATAATTAACCTTCCCTCTGGGAAATTAAATACTAAATGCCCTCAGAGGCAAACAAAAATACAGATACCGTATTGTTTTCTACAATCTGCAGAAGTGTCGCCACTGACTGATGTCAGCTGAAGTGCACAACTGGTCTCAGTGATTCTGAACAGGAGAATTACAGAACCCTCGCAGTGCATTAAGGAGATCATTCAGCTCATCGAGCCTGCACAGGCTATCTTACATCCACTAATCCCCCTAACCTATACATTTTGGAAGACTAAAGGGGCAATTTTAGCATGGCCAACCAACCTAGCCTGCACATCTTTGGGCTGTGGGAGGAAACCCGAGCGCCCAGAGAAAACCCACGCAGACACAGGGAGAACGTGCAAGGTCTACACAGACAGTCACTCGGAACTGAAACCCAGGTTCCTGGCGCTGTGAAGCAGCAGTGCCAACCACTGTGCCACCTGAATGTTTATATTTGGTTTTGGGGTTATGAGCATTGCTGGCAAGAACAGCTTTTATTGCCCTGGAGAAATTGGTGGGGAGCGCTCATCATTTTCTTGCCTCACCCATTGGGGAGGAATGGGTGTGAGGGGGACGGGGGGGGAGACAGAAAAACCAGGATTGGGCTGGACAATTGTCCAGGCTGTTCGCCCACTGACACAGTGTGAACATACATCGGGCAAGGTCCAAGTTGAGTTTGCTACATATGCCAACATAAGCCAAGAAACAGCATGGGGGGGGTTGGAGAGCGAAAGAAAGAGGGAGCGAAAGAAAGAGAGAAAGAAAGAGACAGAGCAAGAAGGGCTTGGAAAAGTAATTCCAGTGCATTGAAACTGAAGAGGGCCACTCAAGTATCACATTACATAGATTCCTCTGAGGCTGCTGGGACCTGCAGGCCTCTGTAACGTACCCTGCTGACAGCTGTCCCAGCCTGACCTCGAGGCTGGTTCGATACTGAGGCTCGTTTGCCAAATTTACACATGACCAGAACCTCAAAATTGCCAAGGTCCCTTCAGATCCTGAAATGGGCAACCAGCCAGTGCGTTCAGCAGGTCCCAGGAACAAGAGTGGGCCACTCAGCCGGCTGAATCTGTTCGGCCACAATTCAATCAGAACATGACTGATCTGTACCCTTCAGCCCCATTTCCCTTATACACCATTGTGGCAAATATTCATCAATCCCAGATTTAAAACTATTAACTGAGCTGGCACCTGCTGCTTTGTCTGGGAGCTCCAGGTTTCATACCATCCTCTGTGTGAGAAAGCATTTCCTGAATGGTTTGATTTTAAGGTTCTGTCCCCTTGTCCTAGACTTAAACACTAAAATCATAGAATCCATACAGTGCAGAAAGTGGCCATTTGGCCCATCGAGCCTGCAGTGACGACAGTCACACTCAGGGTCTATCCCCGTAGCATAAGTTGTACATCTGCCTGACACTAAAGGGCAATTCACATGGCCAATCAACCTAACCCGCTCATCTTTGGGCTTTGCGAGGAAACTGGAGCACCCGGAGGAAACCTATGCAAACATGGGGAGAATAAACTCACACAGACAGTGACCCAAGGCTGGAATTGAACCCAGGTCCCTGGTGCAGTGAGGCAGTAATGCTAACCACTGTGCTACCCTCTCGTACTCAATCCTTTGAACGCAGGTTTTGTTTTGTTAAATCTACGTTGCAGTCCCACCAAGGCCGATTACACCTTCCTCAGGTATGGTACCCAGAACCATTCTCAGTATTCCAGGTCTGGCCTAACCAGCATCTTTCTATCACTGTAGCACAACTTTCCCTATTTATATTCCAGCTCTCCAGTTAAAAGGCCAAACGTTCCATTAGCCTCCATTATAAAAGTGTCCCAAGATATGTAGGTTAGATGGATAAATATGTGGGGTTATGGGAGAGGGTCTAGACGAGACACTCTGTCAATGTATCAGGTCAAAGTCAGTGCAGGCTCGATGGGCTGAATGGCCTCCTTCTGCACTGTAGGGATTCTAGGCTCTATTCGATGATCAAAATACTGTAGATGCTGAAAATATGAAGTAAAGAAAGTTGGAAATGTTCAGCAGGTAAGGCAGCTTTGGTGAAGAGAGAAACAGAGTTGATGCGTCAGACCTGCGATCTTTCCTTGTGACTGAAAGGGTGGGGAGTGTGGTGGGGGTGTAGGAGGTAATAGGGGATGGAGGAGAGGAGAAATGAAGTGACAAAAAGATTTCATGACAATTTCATAATTTTTCTAGTTGTTTTTTTCCCCCCACAGACGCTGCCTAACTAGCTGGGTACTTCCAGCATTCTTTGTTTTTATTCCATTGGCTTTTTGTTATTTTTTGTACCTGTGTAGATTTTAATTTGTACACGGACATCTAATTATCTCTCCACTGTTGCTAGCTTTTCACCATCTAAAAAAATACTCAAATCTATCTCTTTTCTGTTTAAGAAAAAGAATAACTTCACACTTAGCTGCACTGAAATCTGTCAGCCACAATTTTGTGCAATGAGTTTATCAATATTTCTTTGTAATTTTATGCTCTGCTTACGATGCCACCTAACTCGTGTCAAACTTGAATAGTCATTCAGTTGAAAGACAAAGTTGACCACCCCCCTACGCCCAGGTTTCTCTCAGGTAAATGTCGCAAGATTCTCAGCTCTGGGTGAAGGCAATGGAGTTAGATTCTGGACAGCCTGCTGGGTTTATACATAGAGAATGGCGACTTGGGAAAAATGTTTAAGAGAAATGAACCTCACTTTGGCCTGTCGGAGAACAGGGGAGTGGGGTGCAAGATCATAAGACATATGAGCAGAATTAGGCCAATCGGCCCATCGAATCTTATCTGCCATTCAATCATGGTTGATATTTTTCTCATCCCCATTCTCCAGAACCCCCGATCCCCTTATTAATCAAGGACCTGTCTATCTCTGCCTTAAAGACACTCAATGACCTGACTTCCACAACCTTCTACAGCAAGGAGTTCCACAGATTCACCACGTGGGTGCGAATTGGAGCAACGCTCCGAAAGCTCGCGCTACCAAATAAACCTGTTGTATTTTAACCTGGTGTTGTGAGACTTCTTACGGAATTGAAGGAAGCTTCAAAGAAATCCATTGTGTAAACCTGTTGTCCTTAAAGGCTGTCACAGGGTATAAATTTTTACAAAAACAGCACCCTCCAAACTAGGTGACACCTACAATGTGTGGGCATTGCAATGTGTGGCCCAGCGAACAGTAACAGCATCGGGTAAAAAAAAAAATCTATTCAGCTACTGATGCCAGACACATGCTGTGTCAAACATTTCTCCCGCTTCCCAAACACCTCCAGCTGCTGTGGCTGCTTTGTTTGGGGGCAACTGGCGGGTTCGCGCGCCGTTACTATTTCACAGCTGCAGACACCTTTGCACCCGGGCCTCAGCAGGGCCGGTGAGCATTGGCAGAGGATCCCACTGCTTGTCAAACCTGCCCTTACAAAGAAGGAAAGTATGACTGTTAAAACGCAATGAATCAAAAGGCCAATCTGCATCGAACAGACCATCGTAGTTTACTCTGGGGAGTGTTTATTATCTCGCCGAGGCAGGGCTACACAAGATAAAGCCATTCAGAGTGACTGATTTCGAGACACTGCTTCAGCCTTCGTCAAGGGCTGGCAGATTACTAAATGAGGGACTCAATTTCACTGCACTTCCAGAAGAGCTTTTTAGAGGGAGACTGGCTTCATTTCAGAATGAAGACATTCAAAATGCTATTATGTTACCAATTTTGGGTTAATAATGAGCCTAGTTTTTCCTCGCCACACTTCTTGGCAGAAGGACAATACTCGCGGTCTCTAGTGGCTGCTCGGAGGCAATGTGTGCTCAGGATGTGAGAGATAAATGTTTTGTACGGAGAGTGTAGAAACCAATTCACAGAAAATGTAAGATGAATGGAAAATATGAACAGTGTTTGCTTTCTGGAGTGGACCCGACAACAGCCATTTGTTAAAGAAAAGATTTGCACATTTCAAGCACCCAAGCTATTCAAATTCTAAACGCTTTAGAATTTCTCGCGTTGAAGCAACGGGCGCGATGCCACATTGTGACACAAAGTCAGAAATATTTTTATTTGTCACTGCGAAGAATATATCAAAACTGTGCTGCTATTTGTTGTGTGTAACAATGCGGGAAAATGTAAGGCATTGACACAATGCCAGAGGATAGTCACAGTCTATTAGAGATAAGCTGCATTAAAGATTGTTTTAGATTACAACTCACTAATTTTCCTCCAACCTCACCCCCGGCCTCCCCAACTCCCCTTGTCCCACCTCTCCTCAGCTGATATCTTTGTGTCGATCTGAGGCCCATTTCTCCGTGTGTGAGTCAATTTTCATGATCAAATTTTTGCATTCAACACTGCAGTGAGAGTGGCCCACCCAGCCCATCACAAGCCTCATCACTCGATCTTGATGTACAATCCCTTTTTTAATTCATTTGTGGGACATGGGTTTCACTGGTTGGCCAGCATTTATTGCCCATCCCTAGATGCCCAAGGGCAGTTGAGAGTCAAGCATTTTGCTGTGGCCCTGGAGTCACATGTAGGCCAGGCTGGGTAAGGATAGCAGATTTCCTTCCCTAATTAACATTCGTGAACCAGATAGGTTTTTCCGACAATGGTTTCATGGTCA
This sequence comes from Carcharhinus amblyrhynchos, assembly GCF_965287045.1. Taxonomy (NCBI): domain Eukaryota; kingdom Metazoa; phylum Chordata; class Chondrichthyes; order Carcharhiniformes; family Carcharhinidae; genus Carcharhinus; species Carcharhinus amblyrhynchos. Next base: position 43,463,545 of record NC_137342.1, read on the forward strand.
TCAGTAGATTCTTAATTCCAGATATTTTTTACTGAATTCAAATTCCATCATCTGCCGATGTGAGATTTGAACCAGTTCCCCAGAACATTAATGAGTTCTGGCTTAGTAGTCTAGCGATAATATCACAAGGCTATCATCTCGCCGAGACTGGTATTGGGGATGGGGATAGAGTATATGTGTGTGCACATATGCAGGTATGTGTGTGCACATATGCAGGTATGTGTGTGCACATATGCAGGTATGTGTGCATGTGTGCACGTACAAGAGGGGTTGTGGAAAACCCCTGTCTGTCTTGTAATTCAAGTGCAAGTCAACTAATGTACAATCCATACTGACAACCCAATGTGAGATTAATAAGTTCACTGCAAGGTTTTGCCGAAAATCCGTGTATTTGTCCCAAAATAGTGAAGGAAGTTAAAGTTAATAGTTTATTTATCAGTCGCAAGTAGATTTACATTAACATTGCAATGAAGTGAAAGTCCCCGAATTGCCACACTCCGGCGCCTGTTCGGGTACACTGAGGGAGAATTCAGCATGGCCAATGCACCTAACCAGCACATCTTTCACACTATGGGAGGAAACAGGACCACCGGAGGAAACCCACGCAGACACAGGGAGAATGTGCAAACTCCACACAGACAGTGACCCAAGCTGGGATTTGAACCAGGGTCCCTGGTACTGTGAGGAAGCAGTGCTAACCATTATGCTGAGTTGGCGTACTCTGGGCCACACTATGTGCTTTCAGTACACACCCTGAACCGTGAAGGTGTTCATACCTATTCACTGAGGAAGAGTGCATGCAGCTTCCTATTTTCGGTTGGAATGCCTTGCAAGGCCATCGTACAACAGATGGGCTGCGTAGTCTCAGAAATTCATACTCGCAACATTGTCTGACTTCAATCCATCTCTAATAAAGCCACCTCCAACAGCTACAGTTCCTCCTGTCGCCCCGAATAAGAAGCTTTCCTCTGAACAACTATTCAAATTCCCTACAAAGTCCAATTTGCTCACATATCTGAGGGATACTGGAAAAGGCCATCACTCCTGTGGATCTCCTGAGCTTCTGTAAGCGATTAGTGGAACTGTACCTGTGCGCACGTGCTGAAGCTACCAAACCAGCACGCTGACTGCTGCCATCCAGAACATTTCAAACCTTGCTTAATTTGTCTCATCGCACAACATGTTGGACCAATTGACCAGCAATTGGCAACTGGCCAGAATCAGAGCAGGAGAGAAACAAAAGCATTTAATCTTCCAATTACAATGTTTGCTTTTGTGTAGCAGAAATAATTCTGGGCTGCTGCAAAATAGCAAAAATCCCCAAACTCCATTCAGGAGCAAACTGCGATTCAATTCAACACTGATTTGAGTATTTGAGGCAGACTGAGTGCGACACACAAGGACTAATCCCGTACTCCCCGTTGTGCCTCCTTGTGGGCACACAGCCTGTGCCTCTGTTAAAATGATTGCACTGGGAGTCTCAAGCCACATGCATCTTAATTCAGGGGAGGCGATGGCCGAGTGGTATTATTGCTCGACTATTAATCCAGGAGCTCAGCTAATGTTCCTGGGAACCTGGGTTTGAATCCAACCAAGGCAGATGGCGGAATTTGAATTCACAAAAAAAAATTCGGAATTAAGAATCTACTGATGACCATGAAACCATTGTCGATTGTTGGAAAAACCCATCTGGTTCACTAATGTCCTGTCGGGAAGGAATCTACCATATTTCCCTGGTCTGGCCTACATGTGACTCCAGAGCCACAGCAATACAGTTGACTCTCAACTGCCCTTGGGCAACTGGGAAGGGCAATAAATGCTAACCAGCCAGCGACACCCATGTCCCACAAATGAATGAATAAATCTCTTGTGAGCAACTTGGAGTGTGTTTTTTTTTGATTTGATTTGTTGTCACATATATTGGAACACAGGGAAAAGTTTCTTGCACGCTATTCAGAGAAAGCATACCGTTCACGGAATACAAAGGAGAGAAGGAAAGGAGAGACTGTAGATTGCAGTGTTACAGTTATAGCTAGGGTGTAGAGAAAGATTAATTTAACATAAGGTCGGTCCATTCAAAAGTCTGATGGCAGCAGGGAAGAAGCTGTTGGTTGTTATGTGTTCTCAGACTTCCGAATCTTTTTCCCCATGGGAGAAGATGGAAGAGAGAATGTCCAGGGTGCGTAGGGTCCTTGATTATGCTGGCTGCTTTTCCGAGTCAATGGATGGGAGGCTGGTTTGAGTGATGGACTGGGCTTCCATGACTCTTTGTAGATTCTTGCAAGCTTGGACAGAGCAGGAGCCATACCATGCTGTGGTGAATCAGGAAAGGATGCTTTCTATGGTGCATTTGTAAAAATTGGTGAGATTTGTAGTGGACATGTCAAATTTCCTTAGCTTCCTGAGAGAGACATTGGTTGGCTCATGGAATTGGATCTCCACCTTCTTCGCCTAGAGGGTAGTGGGAGTCTGAACTCTCTACCTGAAGGAGTGGTGGAGGCAGAGATTCCCATAACATTTAAGAAGTATTTAGACGTGTGCTTTCCATGTTAAGGCATACAAGGCTATGGACCAAGTGCTGGAAAAATTGGATTAGAATGGTTGTTTTTGACCAGCACAGATGGAATGGGCTGAAGGGCCTTTTCTGCACTGTAGACCTCTATGACCATTTTTTCCCTTTCTATTACATTATTTGCCATTTCCTTTCCTTCCACTTTTAGCTGGTGCTCGCAGTCACTGGGAGGTCTGTGCAGTCATCCAACTTCCATGTGTCTGACATGGGTAGCCTTCTTTAGAATTGCATAAACTAGACTAGTTGCTGTATTTCTGTACTTATTTGCATATCATGTCTGTGTCTGCAATGACTGCACTGTTTCTGTTCCTCTAGCTGAGATCATTGTTGTTAAGTCAGAACAGAGAATCCTCAGTGTATCACCACATTCGTGGGCTGCACTGGGGTTAAGTTGGTGGTTGGGTGGCTGGAGAGGTCATGACCGTTCCTCACCACATTAAGGTCAAACAATTTTCTATGTCGAAGCTTGCCCAAAATTGGTGGAAAATAACGTCTTCTCTTAACGTCTAAATTGCCAACCAGTTTCTTGCTTTGAAACTGACACAAAAGACAGTTCAGCTTTAAAGGATGTCATTGTATCAGACTGTCGGCCCAGTCTAGACTTTAACCCCTTTTACTTTGACCTTATAGGGAGTCTCTGGGGCTCCACCAATGCTTGTAGTGGGGGTCACCAGCATTCCACCAATGTTTGCATGGGGTAATCTCTGGGACTCTACCAATGCTGGGGGTGGGGGGTGGGGGGTGGGGTGGGTGCTACGGTGGGGGTGGTCTCTGGGACTCTACCAATGCTTGTGGGGGTGGGGGTGGGGGTGGGTTCTCCAGGTCTCAACCAATGCTCACGGAGAGGCATCTGGGACTCCATCAATGCTTGTGTGTGGGGGGCGGGGGGGTGCGCAGGGGGTGGTCTCTCTGGGACTCTGCCAATGCTTGGGTTGGGGGGGGGGCCTCCAGAACTCTGCCAGTGCTCGCGGGATGCCGTCCACTTGGGAAGTTTGAAAACCGCTAATCTACATATGACCAGGATAGAATGTTAAATATTGGGAAGTTGTATCAGTTTGGATGCAGGTATTTGGTGTTTGATACTAGTTGAGGAGAGGGTCATGTGAATCAGCAGAATTGCTCCCAAACTTATTGACAGATGTTCTCCTCCCCAGTGTGGAATTGTGGCAGGAACGGACATCAACTGTAAGAAATTTTCTTTGCTTAGAATAAATGTATCTAATGTGCGACTGTGGCAGAAGTTGCGTGCGTGACACAAGAAGCTTGATGAGAATGCATGCTGGATTGATCATTTTTATTGGAAATGGATCGATGGAGGAGCTGATTCAGATTCTTATCACTGAAAAGTATAGGATCAGCATGCAGTTTACCCGAGCGGTTCAAGTTCCTATCCAAATCTCCCTCAATTTTTAAACTTATTTATCTTTCCTGTTTCGTCACTTGGAGGCAATTGACTTGAAACCCAAATAACATTGTCTCAATCAGAAAATTCTAGCCAACATTTGTAAAACATTCCGTGTCTGGATCAGACACTAGGCAATACAGAAGTAAATTACTGCGGGTGCTGGAATCTGAAACAAAATCTGAAAATGTTGGAAAATCTCAGTTGCTGTGACAGCATCTGTGGAGCCAGAACTGCGATGATATTGTGCCTTTAAGAAATATATTAAAGACGAGTATGTTTAAAATTCAGTTGTTTTACATGGTGCCAATTTGTCTGCATCAGGCAACTCAAATGCTGAGAATACAGGCTATGATTGATTTTTTCTAAGGATGTGCTTATTTGAACCGGAGTTAATGCGCTTTATTTACTTGGTTTTTCCCCTGGGATTTCAGTGTAGGGTTTTGATTAATTTGATTGGCAGAGTTATGTGCCTAAGGGGGGAAGCTCAGCTTACAGGGAAAGGCAGCCAGTTACTGCCAGGTTCTGAAAGAAGCAAGAGGTTAATTACTGTCACAAGTCGGCTTACTTTAAACACTGCAATGAAGTTGCTGTGGAAAATCCCCTAGTCATCGCATTCTGGCACCTGCTCAGATACACCGAGGGAGAATTTAGCATGGCCAATGCACCTAACCAGCACGTCGTATTTCTTTGTCTCTTACAAATCGGCCAACTCAAGAAAAGCTTCTTCCCTGAATCAGACTTTTGAATGAATTTGAAACCTTGCATTAAGTTGATCTTTCTCTACACCCTAGCTATGACCGTAGCACTACATTCTGCACTCTCTCCTTTCCTTCTCTACGAACGGTATGTTTTGCCTGTATAACGCACAAGAAACAATACTTTTCACTGCATCTTAATACATGTGACAATAATAAATCAAATCAAAAAATTTGCATTGAGATGAATTACAGAGAAAGTCTCTGTATAGTGCATGTGTAGTGATCAGCATGTTAGAAAAGGCTGTGAGAACTATGATCAGTTATTGAAATCTCCTACTTTGGGGTATTTTAGGAAACAAAATGGGAACTTCACTGACTGAAGGGGCACCTGGTAGCGAGCAAGGTGTTTGAGTGACTGTTTCACACCCAGGTTCAAATTAATAAGTGGAGATGATCATTCAGTCCCTCTAGCTTAGCCATTCCACTAACTGATGGTTCACCTGCATTTTAGTTCCATTGACTGACATTTGTTCCAATTCCATCCTAACCCACTCCATCGGCCTCAACAGCCTTTTGGGAGATCCACACTCCAACTATCCGACGTCACCCCAGAACAATCTTGCTCTGATTTTAAGGTCCGATTCCTCTGTTCTGGAGATCCCCCAAATTGAATAGGCACAGAGGAGGTGTACAAGGTTATGAGGGGTGTGGACAGAGTGGATAACGAGTAGCTGATCCCCTTAGTTGAAGAATCAGTCACGAGGGGACATAGGTTCAAAATGAGGGGCAGGAGGTTTAGGGGGACGTAAGGAAAACCATTTGTTTTACCCAGAAGGTGGTGACGGTCTGGAATGTGCTGCCTGTGAGGATTGTGGAGGTGGGATGCCTCACATCCTTTAAAAAGTACACTTGGCACATCATAACATTCAAAGCTATGGGCCAATAGCTGGTAGGTGGGAGTTCAGAGGTTTCTCACGTGCCGGCGCAGACTCGACGGGCCGAAGGGCCTCTTCTGCGCTGCATGACTCTGCGTTTTTATGAGGATCATAATTTGGTAAAACTATCAAAATATTCTGTAAATCCAGTCGGAGGCCAGCCTATTACAAATTAAACAAGAGCTCAATTATTCTCAGGGAATTGACTGCAAAAGGTTGCAGTCACATCAGTCCGAGCTCAGACCTCCCAGCACTACTGTGCGCGCTCAGTGCTGGAATCTGGAGCCTGTCCCAGATGGGAGGAGTGGAGGACAGTGTGCAATGTCATCTGAAGATTGGGGAATTATGGGGATCGTTACAAAAGTCATTTGAATCCTATTTTGTCTTCAGCTTTTTGAGGAGTCAGGAGATGGGATTTCAGCGCTGAAGTGGTATCGAGAAGCTTTAAAATTTGGAGAGGGCTCCAGTGGTAAATGATTCGGCAAAATGCCTGATGAGTAGTTTTGCCAATCTGTGACAACCCGTTCAGCTTCAAGCTTGATTGTCCCATGTTTTTGTGCGTGTGTTCAGGCTGAATCAACCTATTTCTGTGACAAGTTCCTTTAAAAAAAAAATCATCTTGGATGACAAGTCTAAGGGTCTTGTGTGACTTCTCTCTGTGTTCCAATGAGGTGACCTTGCCAGGGACCTTGATTAACAGACACAATTTGTCTTGCGGGTTCTGCTCATCGTTGGAAATTGCAACCCTTTCAGATGTGACCTTGTGCTTTGCCCACACCGTACATTTTACTTTTTTTGTCTCTTTTTGTGGCCTTCATTGTGCAAAGAACAGTGAGCAATAATAAATTGGCTTTTAAACCCTCTTACAAATTAATGACAATCAAATATTGTCCTGCACTAAAATTTTCCATTTGTTTCTCCCAGGTTTCTTTACTGTTACAGCTTTTAAAAAAAGGTACGATTTCACCACAATCCCAATTATTGCTGCAGTCGGAATGGATGTTCTTTGATTGACTGGAGAACACACGGCTTGATCAGAGAAACAAAGCTCGGGATGTCTGCTACTCGAGTGCAGGAACCTGTAGCGATGTTTATTGTAACTGTTAACAGATTGAATCATTTTCAGATTCATTTATGGAAGCAACAGCCCATGAATTCCTGAAGAATTCTCTCACCGAGTGTTTTAATTCACTGCATTTGTTTCAGGAATGCTTGCTAGCTTTCAACGCACATTAAGGTCTACGCCAATGGCCAACTGGGTCACTCGTCCCTATGAACCCATTGACTCAATTCCCCTCCCAACCGACTCGCCCGCCTCCCTCCCTCCTCCCCCGAGGACCTGTGGCTGGGTACAGTTCGGGGTTGGATGTTTCCCCTGGAGGTTTTTCATCCATCCAATCCCTCTCTGTACAAGCAATTTACCCCTCATCTCCAGGATACCATTTTGCAAAAAACTAGTAACTGTGTTCAAACAGAACCCACATTTTAAATGCCCCTTATGGCTTTTCCCATGGGCTGATGGAAGTAGCTTGACGGGGAGACAATGGTGGGGTGGTATTCTCATTGGACTAGTAACCTAGAGACCCAGGTCCAAACTCCCACTATCCAACATCACTCCAAACGACCTTGCTCTAACTTTAAACTTCCACCCCTTCCTTCTGGATATCCCCCAACTCTTACAGGCAAAGGGGAGGTGTACAAGATTATGAGGAGCATGGACAGAATGGACAAGGAGCAGCTGCTCCCCTTCGTTGAAGAGTCAATAAAGCTTCATGGACTTAGGTTCGAATCCCACCATGGCAGATGGCAAAATATGAATTTAATGACGTATTAAAAGTCTAATAATGACCATCAAACCATCTGCTTCACCTGGACTGGTTGACATGTGACTCCAGACTCACAACAATGTGGTTGACTCTTAAACACCTTCTTAAAAGCTCGAGCAAACCACTCAGTTCAAAGGTCATTAGGGATGGACAATAAATACTGCCCCAGCCAGCGATGACCACATCCCATGAATTTTTTTAAAATTCCAAGAGCCCCCAGTGTGCTCTGACAATAACTTTGTGGAAAGGCCAGAGATAAATTCCATTTCCAGTGTATGTAGCAGCTTATTAACAAGATCTACATTCACTGAGCCAAGTCTAAATGTTGCTTTGTTAACTTGGGGAGGCCTAACAGTACATTTTATTTTCTCACTTTGGTTTGAGAATTGTGGCCATGGTGACTGACTATTGTCAAAGGGAGATGTTTGAAAGGGCTTCATATTTGTTCATTCTTTCAACTGTTCCCTGCTGTCTGTGATCATAAGAACATAAGAAATAGGAGCAGGAGTAGGCCATCTAGCCCTTCGAGCCTGCCCCGCCATTCAATAAGATCATGGCTGATCTGTTGTGGCTCAGTTCCACTTTCCCGCCCTCTCCCCATAACCCTTAATCCCCTCTCTTATCAAGAACCCATCAACCCGCTTCTTAAAAATAGTTAGCGAGGCAGCCTCCACCACTTCAACGGGCAGAGAATTCCAGAGATTCACCACCCTTTGAGTGAAGAAGTTCCTCCTCAACTCCGTTCTAAACCGCCTCCCCTTTATCTTGAGGCTGTGCCCCCTAGTCCTACTGTCTTTTTTGAGCGGGAAGAGTCTCTCCACCTCTATCCTATCCATCCCATTCATCATCTTATACGTCTCAATGAGATCTCCCCTCATTCTTCTAAACTCTAACGAGTACAAGCCTAGTTTATTCAGCCTCTCCTCATAGCTCAATCCCCTCAACTCCGGTATCAGCCTAGTAAACCTCCTCTGCACTCCCTCCAGGGCCAAAATATCCTTGCGCAGGTGCGGCGCCCAAAACTGCACACAGTACTCCAGCTGCGGCCTCACCAATGCCCTATACAGCTGCAGCAAGACCTCCCTACTTTTATATTCAATCCCCCTCGCTATGAAGGCCAGCATCCCATTCGCCTTCCTGACCACCTGCTGCACCTGCAAGCTGGGTTTTTGCGACTCATGCACAAGGACCCCGAGGTCCCTCTGCACCGTCGCCTGCTGCAGTTTTTCGCCACGTAAGTAATAGTCCTTCCTACCATTCTTCCTACCAAAGTGGACCACCTCACACTTGCCAACATTAAATTCCATTTGCCATTTCCTGGCCCATTCGCCCAGCCTATCTAGATCCTTCTGCAGACTCTCCACACCCTCCGCACAATTTGCCTTTCCCCCAATCTTGGTGTCATCAGCAAATTTCGACACCCTGCACTCGGTTCCCTCCTCCAGATCATCTATATAAATGGTAAATAGCTGAGGCCCCAGCACCGACCCCTGGGGCACCCCACTAGTCACCAACCGCCAATCCGAATAGCACCCACTGACCCCCACTCTCTGCCTCCTATTTGACAACCAATCCTCTATCCACGCTAACACCCTACCCCCAACTCCATGTCCCCTGACCTTCTGCAATAACCTCTTGTGAGGTACCTTGTCAAACGCCTTCTGAAAATCCAGAAAGACCACATCCACCGGCTCTCCTCTATCCACTGCCCTAGACACATCCTCATAGAACTCCAGTAAATTTGTCAGACACGACTTCCCTTCTTTGTCCTTTCTAATGCATGCCCGTGAATTTGCATTCAACCATTGCATATCATTTAGAGTGTATGATACCACAATGCTGTCCAAAAAGGTACTTATGAAGGTATTTTTACTTTATTATGGGATTTCCTGTCAACATTATTCAGACTGGAGCAGCACGATGGCACAATGGTTAGCACTGCTGTTTCACAGTGCCAGAGACCCGGGTTCGATTCCCGGCTTGGGTCACTGTCTATGTGGAGTCTGCACACTCTCCCCATGTCGGTGTGGGTTTCCCCCGGATGTTCCGGTTTCCTCCCACAGTCTGAAAGACGTTTTGGTTAGGTGCATTGGCCATGCTAAATTCTCCATCAGTGTACCCTTACAGTATTAATGTAAGCCTCCTTGTTAACCAAATTATATAAACTTTAAAAAAGAACTTAGCCTTCAATGTTTTTTTTCTGTTCACTTACAGGGTGTGAACATCAGCATTTATTGCCCATCCCTAATTGCCCTTGAGTGGTTTGCTAGTTCATTTCAGAGGGCAGTTCGGAGTCACCCATTCGTTACCCATCCTGAATAGCCTTTGGGAAGATGGTGGTGAGCTGCCTTTGTGAACCGCTGCAGTCCACGTGGTGTAGGGAGGGAATTCCAGGGATACAGTTCCAACTCAGGATGGCATGTGATTTGGAGGAATAACTGAATGCAAGGTGGTGGGGGTCCCATGCATTAGTTGCTACTATTCTGCTCGGTGGATTGGAAGATGCTATCAAAGGAGCACTGCTAAGTTATTGCATTGCATCTTGCAGACGGTGCACTATTGCCACTGTGTGCCAGGGAGGGCTACATTTGAATCCAGAACTTATTTCTTTTTCGCCTTTTCTAAACTTGCCTATTTACTTTAAGAGTTCAGATCCACCAGCAGTAGGATCTCAATGATAGATTGTCTTGTTTAGAAAAATGTTGCCAGGGCTAGAAAAGTGTAGCTGAGGAGAAATCAGACGGGTTGGGGTTATTTTCTTTGGAACAAAAAAGGCTGAGGGGTGACATGATAGAGGTGTACAAAATGATAAGGGGAAGAGATGGAGTGGACAGGATAACATTGTTTCCCTTGGTGGAGAATTCTGGAGTAAACACAGTAAGAAGTCTCACACTACCAGGTTAAAGTCCAACTGGTTTATTTGTAGCAAACGCCACTAGCTTTCAAAACCGGCTGTTCCTTCGTCAGATGGGTGGGTGTCTGGAACTAGGAGACAAAGGTTCAGGACAAGAGGTAGTAGATGTCGAGGGGATATGAAGAAGAACTTTTTTTTTTACACAAAGGGTGGCAGGTGTCTGGAATGCCTGAGTTGGTGGTGGAGGCAGAAACCCTCAACTTTCTGATCTGCTCCTCATCCCCATTTTCCTGCCTTCTCTCAACAACCCTTCAACCCCATTACCAATTAAAAATCTGTCTAACTCCTCCTTAAATCTATTCACTGTCCCAGCATCCACCACACTTTGGGGTAGCGAATTTCACAAATTCACAACCCTTTGGGAGAAGTAGTTTCTTCTCAGCTCTGTTTTAAATTTGCTATCCCTTATCCTAAAACTATAACCTCCCGTCCTAGAATGCCCACCAGTGGCAGCATCCGCTCCTACTTGATCCTCACCTTTTATCATGTATACCCCAATTTGATCTCCCTTCAGATCCCTGGACGTTGATCACAAACAGGAGCAAAGAATGATTTTTCTTTTGATGTCTTTGGTCTGGGACAATGAGGTCAAATATATTTGACCAAACAGAAATCAGCAAAGTCTACGTCTGAAACCAGGAGATGGTTTAATCAGTGTGACTCAAGCATGTACCCCAAAGTTAAACAGCAAAGCTAAGCATAGTTTCTTCAATGGTGACAACTACATCTTCCATCTGCAGTTTTGTACACTACACAGAATGGACCATCAGTAATTTGTCCAACCGATAAGGAAATCAGATAGGGAAACCATGACTGAACTTCCTGAGCTATCAGACATTGTCTGATGTGCAAGCTGCCATGTTAGAGTCCACACATTCATACAGGTCAGCACAATATCAAACTAAGGCAGCATTTTCAGTTCCTCTGATCCAGAATGAAGCTTGCTCAATATCGATATTGCAATGGAAAAGCTTGGAGCTCTCTCAAAAAAAACTTAGTCTTAGATGAAATGAGGCTCCCCCATTTGAAAATCCATGATTCGTACCTCTACATCATTTCTTTTCTTTTGTTAGTGTCACAAGTCGGCTTACATTAACATTGCAATGAAGTTACTGTGTAAATCCCCTAGTCACCACACTCCTGCGCCTGTTCGGGTCCACTGAGGGGGAATTTAGAATGGCTAGCATGTCTTTTGAGTGCAGAAGGAAATAGGAGTGGCCCAGTGGTTAGCACTGCTGCCTCACAGTGCGAGAGTTCCAGCTTTAAATCCAGCCTTGGGTGACCTATGTAGAGTTTGCACGTTCTCCCCCTGTCTGCATAGGTATCCTCCGATTTCCCCCCACAATATGCGGGTTCAGTTGATTGCCCATGCTAAATTGGCCGGAGTACCAGGAGGATTAGCAGGGTAAATGTATGGAGTTATAGGAATAGGGCCTGAGTGGGTTTGTGATTGGTACAGACTCGATGGGCCAAATGGCCTCCTTCTGTACTGTAGGGATTCTATGAAACCTACACAGACACAGGGAAAGCGTGCAGACTCCTCCAAGCATGAAGAATCATTCTTTAAAATTATGATTATAGAAACTTCCTTGGCAGACAAGAACCTTTGAAGGAAGAATCGCTATTTTGAAGGAAACTCCAGGGCCTTTTCCTGTGCTATAAAATTCGATGGTTCTACGCGCAAGGCTAGGTAATAAATTCAGCGATTGTGGTATTAGAGAATTACACCCGAACCAGCGGATCTCAGCCAACAGCATGACACGGGAGGCAAATTCAACTCAGGAAGCTCCCCAGTTGGATGACTGTGTGCAGAGCTAAGCCACACAGGAAGCTTAGAATACTGGCCTGCTCCTGTAACTAGTTAACTGATACAGACCTGTGCCTTGTTAGCTGCATTCACTGAGGCAATAGGAGTTATTTTCACCACCACATAGCACTGTGTAGTCACACCTACGGGGGCCACATTTTTTTTTTAATATCAGTGAACACTTGCATGTTGCTGACAAACAAAAAAGGTGATGTTTCGCGTCCTCAGTCCAAATCAGGCACTGGCTGCCACGTACCCACGACAAGTCAGGTTAGAAGGGAAGTCTGCCCCCACCAGCCTTACTTTGCCTGGATGCTCCATGATGCTGACTACAGATGGCACAAGTCAGACTCGCTGTAAGAGATCCGCGGTACGTACCAGGTGAATACAAATCAAACCGCGTGAGGGGCTTGCTTGGCAGCCTGCAGCGCCTCACGGCTTTGTCTGGGAACGGTGGAAAAGAACTTAATTCGGCCCCTCCAGCGATGTGAGTGGCTTTTATCAGGATTTAACTGGAGGTGCTCAAAGACAGTCTGCTAAACACATGGAAGAGACAGATTCAAGCCTGATTTTCTTTAGTTTAGACAGATGTCATATTGTTTATTTCATAGTAATAAACTGGGAATTATAACTCCCTGTAGACTCCAGCTGTGATTAAGGTTGCAGAATATATCTGATTATACACCTGCTGGAATTTATTACTTTAACAAAAAAAAAACCTATTGAAAACGAGAGGTGTTTGTCTTCAATCCGACCCCAGGAGAGTTGTGAACCAAACTGGTGCGTGGTCACACTGGTATAAGATGGCCTCCAGCCAGCTAGGCATTATTCAAATGGCATCAAGAGGGTGCATGTCAGTTGGCATCAAAGCCAATCTCTGTCCTGTTTTCATTTGATGCCCACAGAATTATTGCCTCCAGAAGAAATTAATTAAGAGTCAGAATCCAGGATGATACAGGGTGGCACGGTGGCACAGTTGTTAGCACTGCTGCCTCTCAGTGCCAGGGAGCTAGGTTTAGTTCCCGGCTCGGGTGACTAGAGTTTACACGTTCTCCCCGTGTCTGTGCGGGTTTCCTTTCAGGTGCTCCGGTTTCCTCCCACAGTCCAAAGATGTGTGGGAGAGATGCATTGGCCATGCTACATTGCCCCTTAGCGTTCCGGGATGCGCAGGTCAGAGGGATTAGTGGGGTAAATATGTGGGGCTACGGGTTTAGGGCCTGGGTGGAATTGTTATCGGCGCAGACTCAATGGGCCGAATGGCTTCCTTCTGCACTGTAGGGATCCTATGATGATATATCCTCAGTCCACCACCCCCACTCCCAGCTCTGAGTTACCTCACCCCACATGTTGCCAGCTAAGATTAGCTAATTTGGTGCACAGATGCACAATCAAACATGGCATCTTTCGGATTTCTGCTACAGGTATAAAACATTTCAAAAGTGGAAGAATCTGTGGTATTCCTGCATGTTTATAGAAAATCCTGAAGGTGTGCAACAAAGTATTAATTCAATGGAGCGTCGTGATCTCTTGACTGGAACGAGAATGAAGCTTTTGTACTGTGGCCCTGCCGAACATGTAGCACTGACCACCTCATTTTCCTGCAACTGGGCTACTGAAGACTGTTATCTCTGGAAAGGTTATGAAGAGATAGTTTCATTTATTTATTAGTATTGTTTATTAGTTATTATTTAGCTTATTAATATAAGCCTATATTAACACCACAGTCGCCACACTCTGATGTGTGTTCGGTTACACTGAGGAAGGATTTAGCACCTAACCCGCACATCTTTTAGACTGTGGGAGGAAACCAGAGCGCCCGGAGGAAACCCACGCAGACACAGGAAGAATGTGCAGACTCGGCACAGACAGTGGAATCGAATCCAGATCCCTGGCGCTGTGGGGCAGCAGTGCCAATCGTGCCAGCATTTGCTGAAAGTACACATGGCACCTTCCTGTGAACACCAGTTTGATTCCAGCAGTAGGAATGACACGAGTATACATGATCACAAATTGCATTGATATGGCTTTTGTAACCCAGTAAAACATCCCAAGATACTGCACTGGAGGGTAATCAGCCTAAGATTGGATACTGACATACATAAGGAGATAGTAGAACAGAAAGCCAAAGTTTAGCTAAATTGATAGGTTTTTTACAAGAGTCTTAAAGGAGCTGAGAAAGTGATAACGACGTTTAAGGAGGGAATTCCAGAGTTTAGCACAGAGGTTGCTGAAGGCAGAGTTGCTAATTAAACTGGTTATTAAAGCAACCTGCACTTATATAACACCATACATCCGGCTCTACATTATACACTACAGTCAATAAGGTATACACTGTACCTTATGCATTAAATTAAATGTCTCTGAATACATCTCATCACGCAATGTATAAACTATAATCTGCAAAGTACAATAAATTATCTGACATCTCTTTTGACCACATTCACAACTTGGCTGAGAATAGGGACCCATGAGTGGTGAAAACAGCAGATCAGACACGAGTTCCCACTCCACGGGACAGTCTGTCAGCTGTCTGCGTGCCACACATTTAAAAAAAACAAAAGGGCGATTGTCAATTTTCCACTATCACAAAACCTATATTTAGGCTGTCATGTGAAATTTTCTTGATTGAACAAGTGTAATGAGATGGAAATGTAATCTAATTCAGTCGATTTACTTCAATGCAAAGTACAAAGACAGATTTTTTATTACAAAATTACAGACTGGCTGGATGTAAAATGTAATAAGTACAATGTAATCCTTGGATATGCATTAAAGGGAAGGTACCTTGAGGGTAAGTGCCACTCCTGATAGACTCTTACCCTCTGGAGATCCATCTTGGTCTTTAACGATTTTTGAATTTTTGTCCTGGCTTCGCTTCTCACTGACAGAAATGAAAACGCGAAAGGTCTTGTGTCACCTGAAATATTGCCATCGGCATCTGACCCAGTGTCCCAGGGTGCTACCTAGAAAACAAGAACCTTTTCTTCTTCCTCTCGCACCCTCACTGCTGCATTCAGATTGCATCCAATCACTGTTGCTGGCTTACCTGCTGCCAGAACGATTGCAATCCCAGAAGGCAGCAGGGCACACCCACCTCTCCGGGTGGGTTTCAGCCCCTCGACAGGAAGCCATTTTGGTCACTTAACTGACTGTGTCTGTTCAAGGACAATGCTTTAGTGGTACAATATGGCCATCAACTGCTCACTCCGCCTCCCGAGAGATAGGATTTCAGGGGTCTGCATTTGTCCAATTCTTGCCTCTTGCATATCCCTGACTTTAACTGCCCCACCACTGGCGGCCAAGCCTAGATTCTAATCTTTGGAATTGTCTCCTTGACCATCTCTGTCTCTACATCCTGGTTTCCTCTTTTAAGTCCCACCCGTCTGACCGAGTTGGTCAGCAGTCCTAATGTAGCACGTGGCTCCGTGCCAAAATTGATCTGATAACGCTCCTGTGAAGCAGCTTTCACTAGGTTAAAAGATGCTACATAAATAAAGCTGTTTTTTTAGTTTGGAGAGTTACTCCATTCCACTGATCTATCTGGTGCTGGTTTAGGTCACTCCTACCTCATGGAATCACAGAATCCCTACAGTGCAGGAGGCCATTTAGCCCATCGAGTCTGGACTGACCACAATCTCACCCAAGCCCTATTCCTGCAACATCTGCATCTACCCCGCTAATCACCCTGACACAAGAGTCACTTCACCATGGCCAATCAACCTAACCCGCACATCTTTGGACTGTGGGAGGAAACTGGAGTGCCCATAGGAAACCCACGCAGACATGGGGAGAACGTGCAGACTCCACACAGGCAGTGACCCGAGGCTGGAATTGAACCTGGGACCCTGGCGCTATGAGGCAGGAGTGCTAACCACTGTGCCATCATGACTCTTAGCCCAGAAGGCTGTTGAGTGGATTGAAGACACTGTGGATCTGAGCACATCATCTAGTCTTCCAATTCAGTACAACATTCGTAAGCATTGCCGGAGATGATGGCACTACATTTAGGCACTGTCAACATGAGCATTAAAGATCCCACGTCCCACTCTGAAGAGAATCAAAGCAAACGGCCTGACAGTAAACTAGCCAGGAGTAAAAAAAACTGACAAGAGCATTTACAAGTATATAAATAGGAGAGTATTAGCTAAAATAAATGTTGATCTCTTACATGCAGAGATCAGCGAAATTATCATGGAAAGCATGGTAGTTAGCACTGCTGCCTCACAGCGCCAGGGACCCGGGTTTGATTCCTGGCTTGGATCACTGTCTGTGCACAGTCTGCACGTTCTCCCCATGTCTCCGTGGGTTTTGTCCTGTTTCCTCCCACAGTCTGAAAAACGTGCTAGTTAGGTGCATTGGCTGTGTTAAATTCTCCCTCAGTGTACCCAAACGGGTGCTGGAATGTGGCAACGAGGGGATTTTCACAGTAACTTTGTTGCAGTGTTAATATGAGCCTACTTGTAACAATAATAAACAAAATAAAGAAATGGAATTGGGAAATAGCAGAGACATTGAACAAATTTCTCCATGGTAGAAGTCACAATTTATGTAAAAGGAAGAGAGAGTAACAGAGGGGTTAAGAATGAGGAAATCAAGGTGATTAATATCAGCAGAGAAAAAATACTGGGGAAACTCAAGGGACAAGTATCCAATTAAAATCCCTTACAGGATCTGATGGCTTACATTCTCGGGTTCTAAGAGATGGTCGCAGAGATAATGGACCAGGATTATTCTAAATTCTTTGGACTCTCAAACTGTCCCAGCTGAGTGAAAGCTAGCTGATGTAACATCGCTGCTTAGAAAAAGAGGGAGAGTGAGGAAGACAGTTAGCCTGACATCAGTCAGCTGGAAAATGTTGGAGTCTACTATTAATGAAAGCTTGACACCACACTTAGAAAAGTATATAATGATCAGGCAAAGTCAACATGGTTTTATGAAAGAGAAATCCTTTTTTGACAAATGTATTCAATTTTTTGATGATGTAACTAATAGAGGAGAATAAAAGGAAATCACTAGATGCAATACATCAAAATATACTTGGATTTCCAAAATTCATTCAATAAAGCACCAACAAAAGGTTAATAATATACAAGATAAAGGCTCATCGGGGCTGATATATTAGCACGGGAGGATTGGTTAGTGGACAAGAAGCAGATAGTAGGCAAAATTGGGGCACTTTCAAGTTGGCGGGCTGCGAGTGATGCAAGGATCAAGTATTGCGATCTCAACTATTTACAATCCACATTAATGACTTGGTCAAAAGGGAAGAATAACGTGAGTAAATTTCTAGATTACGTAAAGCTAGGCGGGAAAAGCAAGCTGTGAGAAGGACACAAAAAGGCTAAAGAGAGATATAGACAGATTAAGTGAGCGGGCAACAAGGTGGCAGAGTACAATGTGGGCAAGTGTGAGGTTATTCACTATGGTCATAAGAAGAGAAAAGCAGAATTTTTTTTAAACTTGTAAATGTTCCATGAGACTTGTGTATACTCATACAAGGAACATAAAATGCCTGCATGTAAGTACAACAAGCAATTTGGAAAGCAATGGCATGTTGACCTTTATTGCAGAATAAGAATAAAGAACTGAGACCACAAGATACAGGAGAAGAATAAGGCCATTCGGCCCATTGAGTCTTGCTCTGCCATTCAAGCATGGTTGATATGATTCTCATCCCCATTCTCCTGCCTTCTCCCCATAACCCTTGATCCCCTTATTGATCAAGAACCTATCTATCTCAATGACCTGGCCTCTGCAGTCCTCTGTGGCAATGAATTCCACAGATTCACCACCCTCTGGCTGAAGAAATTCCTCCTCGTCTCAGTTTTAAAGGAGTGTCCCGTCAATCTGAGTTTGTGCCCTCGAGTTCTAGCCTCTCCCACTAGTGGAATCGAGCTCTCCATGCGCACATCTAGGCCTTTCAGACCACACCTAGAATACCGTGTGCACTTTTGGTTTCCATATTTAAGGAGGGATATACTTGCATTGGAGTGAAAGTTCATTAGACTGGTCCCTGAGATGAGGGGGCTGTGCTACAGTGAGGGGTTGAGAAAATTGGCTCTGCATTCTCTGGAGTTTAGAAGAATGAGGGGGCGATCTCATTGAAACATACAGTATTACGAGGAGGCTTGTTAGAGTAGATACTAAGAGTTGTTTGCTCTGACTGGGGGATCTAGAACCAAGGGACACATTCAAAGGATAAGAGGTTGATCATTTAGTACTCACTCGAGGAGAAGTTTCTTTACTTGAAGGAAAAACAAAAAACAAAGAGCAGTACAGCACAGGAACAGGCCCAAACGCCCTCCAGGCCTGCACCAATCATGATGCCTGCCTAATCTAAAACCGTATGCACTTCGGAGTCTGTATCCTTCCATTCCCATCCTATTCATCAAGTTGCCCCTTGAATGCCACTATTGTACCTGCTTCCACCACCTCGCCAGGTAAAACGTTCCAGGCATTCACCACCCTCCGTGTAAAAGATTTGCCTCGCACATCTCCTCTAAACTTTTCCCTACACACCTTAAACCTACACCCCCTAGTACTTGACTTTTCTACACCGGGGGGAGCACCTGACTATCCAGATTGTAAATCTTTGTAATTTTCCACCCGCCCCAGGTTGTGGGTGGTCCATTGTTGAATATGTTGCAGGTTGGGATAGGCGGATTTTTGGTCTTGAGGAATCAAGGGACGCGGGGAAAGGGCAGTTGATGCCCCCAAGATCAGCCACGATCATACTGAATGGCAGGAAAGGGCTCGATGGGCCATATGGCCTCCTCCTGATCCTATTTCTTAGCATTCAGCCCTCAACCAACACTGCCAGAGAACTGATAATCAAACCGCTCATCATGTAGATTGACCTTGCCCTTGGCCCAATGACTGCCTAACAACAGCGACTTGCATTTTAAATGGGAGGCGTGGAAATAAAGTATTTGGTTCCAAATTGCTAAGATGCAACATAAACACAATTTCTTTCCTTGCTACAATCTGATAATGTGACACGCAACTAATGCCTTACCCAAAATGGTCAGGACAGGCTGGGTGATGTGTGCAGGAGGCGGTGCAGTGACAGGGGGACATTCCCTAAAATCTACAATTCCACTGCCAAACATGGGCACTGTCTGGCTCCTTGCATTGGGTCTGTCGCACCCACAGGGAAGATTGGGAGCGGCACATGCTGTCTGCCAATAATACAGCAAAATGACATCGCGAGTTACATAACTAGATCATGAACCAGCGTAATTATACACTGGGTCACCTGCTATGACAGCAAGA
Organism: Carcharhinus amblyrhynchos; assembly: GCF_965287045.1. NCBI lineage: Eukaryota > Metazoa > Chordata > Chondrichthyes > Carcharhiniformes > Carcharhinidae > Carcharhinus > Carcharhinus amblyrhynchos. Next base: position 43,482,974 of record NC_137342.1, read on the forward strand.
GGCTGGAATCTTGCTGCTGGAGGGGCGCCAGCGATTCCACTATTATTTTAAGCTCCAGCGGGACACGTTGTCGACATTTCAGCGCTAAACCTGCACTGAAAGGGGCTTAAAAGAAGCGAGACCAGGATGACAGGATAGCGATGGCCTTAAGATTGTCAGTGCTCTCAACTAGATCCGTCCATTGTATGCAAGCTCATGTACGCTCCCGAAAGCAGCTTACATTCCTGAGAAATCTAAGTTCTTCCCTGAAAATGTCCTTGGATGGTTCAGTAAGGGCTTGGTGCCTTGAAGATATATCCAAGGGAAATGGGCTTCGTCTCCAGGGCATTCAGAGTAACACGAATGAAAGACGCGAAAATAAAGGGGTGGGTAGAGCAAAACACATGGGGATGTCATTAGTTGCTCTAACTTATAGGTTTCAATGAAACAAGATGTGGAGATACCAGCGTTGGACTGGAGTGGGCACACCAAGTCATCTCATAACACCAAGTTAAAGTCCAACAGTGGTGTTCCGAAAGCTCGTGCTTCCAAATAAACCTATCGGACTTTAACCTGGTGTTGTGAGACAACTGACTCAAAACAATAAGAAAGATCTGCATTTATATAGCACTTCTCATGACCAGAGAACGTCTCAAAGAGCTTTCCAGCCAATCAGGTTTTTGAAGTGGAGCCAGCCCCGTAATGTAGGAAACACAGCAGCCAATTTGTGCACAGCAAGCTCCCACAAGCAGCAATGTGATAACGAGCAGATAATTTGGTTTCATTTGGGTTGAGGGTTAAACGTGGGCCATAAAACAAGGGACAACTCTCTTCTCATCTTCAAAACAACGCAGTGGAATCTTTTACTGCCATTGGAGCAGGCAGCAGCAGCCTCGTTTTAACCTCTCATCCAAAAAACAGCACCTTCAACAGTGCAGCACTTCCTCAGCACTCCAGTGGAGAGTCAGGTTTTATTTCGTGCCTTTAAGATCTGAACCCGGAACTGTGTGACTCAGAAGTGAGAGTGCAACCAACTAAGCCACAGCGAAAGCACTATTCAACTTTAATGCTCCTTCAGTTAATTGTTAGCTGTGGCTCGGTAATAGCACTCAGTCAAAAGGCTGTGGGTTCATCCTTCACTCTGGAGATTTGAGTTATTGATATTGACTGACACTTCAGCCCCATATCAAAGGAGTTGGAATACATAAGAACTAGGAGCAAGAGTAGGCCATCAGGCCCCTCCAGCCTGCTCCGCCATTCAATAAGATCATGGCTGATCTTTTCATGGACTCAACTCCACTTATCGCTGACTCACTCTAACCTTTAATCCCTTTGCTGTTCAAAAATTTATCTATCCTTGCCTTAAAAACATTCAATGAGGTAGCCTCAACTATTTCACTGGGCGGGGAATTCCACAGATTCACAACCCTTTGTGTGAAGAAGTTGCTTCTCAACTCAGTCCTAAATCTGCTCCCCCTTATTTTAAGGCCATGCCCTCTAGTTCTAGTTTCACCCATCAGTGGAAATAACCACCCTGTTTCTATCTTATCTATTCCTGTCATAATCTTATATGTTTCGATATAAGATCCCCCCTCATTCTTCTGAATTCCAATGAATATAGCCCCAATCTACTCAGCCTCTCCTCACAAGCCAACCCTCTCAACTCTGGAATCAACCTAGTGAATCTCCTCTGCATCCCCTCCAGCGCCAGTATATCCTTTCTCAAGGAGACCAAAACTGTACATAGTAGTCCAGATGTGGCCTCGCCAGCATCTTATACAGCTGCAACATAACCTCCCCGTTTTTAAACTCCATCCCTCTCGCGCTGAAGGTCAAAGTTCCATCTGCCTTCTTAATTACCTGCTGCACCTGCAAATCAACTTTTTGCGATTCATGCACAAGGACACCCAGGTCCCTCTGCCTTCTTTGGAAGAAGGCCCTCTCAGGTAGACGCAGATGCTCCAACAGCCCTATTCACAGAACCACAGGGGCAGTCTGCCCAACGTTTGCTCCTCAATTTGCAGCTAAAACAGATCACATGGTCACGTATTTCGTTGCCGTTTGTGAGTGGGAGCTTGCTGTGTGCTAATTGGCTGCCATGTTTCCTACATCACACACATTTCATTGGTTGTAATGTCCTGAAGGAGCTGCCTGACCTCAGCGCCCTTTCAATACAACGTAGCCGCTCCCCAGACCTCCATCAGCACTCCTTCAATCTAATGCATAGACTTCGCAGTGGTCTTCACTGTAACCTAGCATCGTTGAGCATTTATCAAAGAATGGCAATAAGGTTTCCTTGACTCTGCATTTTATTCCCAGATGTTTTGAAAATCATGCATTTCAAATCAAGTGCGCGGATCTCACAACTTAACCCAGTCCATGCCACGCAAGTCACATAACACTGATCTGCGGAAATGTTAAGAAATTAGGATGATAAAACTGCCCCATGAGGCACACATCTACAGTCCTTCTCCCAACAGAGAGGGTGACTGGACAATGAAAGCAAACTCTGTACCTTTGCTCTGTGGCGGGTTCTGGCTGCGATCTCGGAGGACGTTGATCTGGTAGACTGTTCCGTACGGCTCAAACAGTTCCTTTAGCTCTTTTTCCGACCAAGATCGTGGGATCTGGCCAACAAACATCTTAATGGCATCTGGGTCTGGCTGGTCCGAGTGATCTATTGCACCATTCATCTTGTTATTTGTACCGTTACTGTTTAAGAAAAAACACAAACACAAATATAAGGTGAGACATGTATCGCGGTGGCAACCCAAATCATCTTGTGATGAAAACGATGGCAAACTGCAGCCATTTCTGAGCAAACCGACACCCCAGGATACGGTGACTGATCTGAATTCCTCATCGCAATGGTGTCACCTCTTTAATGTTCTCCTTCAGAATAGTTACACCACACCGATTATCTGGGCTCAGCCCTGCACAAGGCAGCAGAGAGGATTTGCATCGATGAAACTCGTAGCAGATTGTTATCTTGAGAGAAACGCAGCAAACAAAAGCAATAACCGTGGTGGCTTCGCGACTTGTTGCTCTCAGAGCGCGGCCTTCCAAAAGCAATTCACCGCATTACACTTTGGGTGTGATGCGAGGATGGCGTAAATGCAATTACGACTTACATTAGGCAGCTTAATAACGAAATGCAAATTACAAAGTCAAAGCTGTGCTTTTTGTCACCAGGGCTGGAGTCAAAAATAAGGCAAATTTTTTTTTAAAAAAGATCACATGACAGGAAGTGCTCCGAACCCCATGAAGTGACTCCAACAAGTTAAATAGGCAAATGATCTTATCAGAGTTAATTTGCACTTAGATATGATCAACAAAAGTGTCCTTTACTCTGCCCGTTTGTGTCTTTATTAAGCTACTTAATATGACTGGTATGATTTAAGGACTATTAAAATCACTTTCTTTTTGGAGGAGGATGCAGCTTGCCTTTTTTTCTTATCATGCGAGTTATTTTCTTCCGCTCTTCAACTGGGTCTTCCTGTACCTTGTTCAACCACAAGGACTTGTGACTACACACTGCACTCCTTTCAATAACGACGCAGCTCAATAAAAAACCAGTCATGAAGGAGAGAATTGCGCAACACTTTCAGATGCTTCAAGCCCACTGACGAGGGCCCCGTGATGGATATCCCATAAACAATCTCACCCTTGTCGGACTGACAAAAAGCAACGCGGCTCGCACTCTGTTAACCAGTTCGGACAAATTTTTGAAATACAGATTGACGTCTCGATATGCCTCGTGAAAGCAACGTTCTTGACAAGTTCACAAACTGACCAACCCAAAAATAAAAAACGATTGAAGGCAAGCGACTGCGGGATGCTGCAGATCAAAAATAGAAACAGAAAATGCTGGGAAATCTCAGCGGGTCCGGCAGCATCTGTGGAAAGCGACAGACACAGGGCAGGATTTTCCTGTCCTGCTCGGCCCAAGGCCGTAAAATCCCACCTGAGGTTAACGCTCCTTTGCATGATCTACCCTCAGCCCCCTACAATTCCCTTGGCGGGCAGGATGGAAAATTCTGCTCATAGAATTAGCATTTTGGGTCCAAAAATCATTCTTCTTCAGAATCATAGAATTGAATTATAGAATCCCTACAGTGCAAACGGAGGCCAGTTGGCCCATCGAGTCTGCATCGGCCACAATTCCACCCAGGCCCCATCCTCCAAAACCCCATGTTTACCCTTGCTGGTCTCACCGGCACTAAGGAGCAATTTTGGGTGGCCAATCAATATAACCAGCACATCTCTGGACTGCGGGAAGAAACTGGAGCACCCAGAGGAAACCCAGGCAGACACGGGGAGAAGGTGCAGACTCCGCACAGATCATGACCCAAGGCTGGAATTGAACCCATGGCGCCATGAGGCAGCTGTGCTAACCACTGTGCTGCCCTAACTCTGAAGAGGTTTCAAGGAAGAATTAACCCTGTTTCTCTCCCCCAGCAGCTGCCAGACCTGCTGAGTTTTTCCAGCATTTTCTGTTTTTAATAAACAAAATGAACAGTTGATGATAGGGAGTTCAACAAAACAACCTCATGAAAAAGGCCTGGGATACTATGGCTTCTCACTTTGACCAGTCACATTTGGCTCACTCCCATAGCGAAGAGAATTAAATATTACAGGTGGAGAGTGTGGAAGTGTCATAAAACACTATCTTCCTAAATCCTTTCTGCCTTTTCTAAAGTTTATTTATTTATTAGTGTCATAACACATTAACACTGCAATGAAGTTACTGTGTAATTCCCCTAGTCGCCACACTCCGGCTCCTGTTTGGGTACATTGAGGAAAGGTATTGGCAGGTTTAAAAGCGGATAAATCTCAGGGTTGGGATGAATTGTGTCCCAGGGTGCTGTCGGAGGTAAGGGAGGGAATTGTAGGGGCTCTGACCCAAATTTTTAACTCCTCCCTGGCTACTAGGGAGGTGGCAGAGGACTGCAGAACAGCTAATGTGGTCCCACTATATAAGAAAGGTTGTAGAGATTAGCCAGGGAATTAGACCAGTGGGTCTCATGTCTGCAGTTGGAAAACTACTGGAGAAGATTCTGAAGAAGAGAATCGATCTCCATTTGGAGAGGCAAGGTTTGATCAGGGATGGTCGGCATGGTTTTGTCAGAGAGAGGTCATGCCGAACAAATTTGATTGAATTTTATGAGCGTGTGACCAAGATGAGGGTTGTGCGGTTGATATCGGTTACATGGATTTCAGCAAAGCCTCTGACAAAGTCAATGCGCCTAACCAGCACGTCTTTTGGACTGTGGGAAGAAACTGGAGTGCCTGGAGGAAACCCATGCAGACATGGGGAGAATGTGCAGCCTCCACACAGACAGTGACGGTGCTGTGAAGCAGCAGTGCTAACCACTGTGCCGCCAAGTCTTCAGCTGTAACTCTACAAAGTGCCGGATCGCTTGACCAAACGGTCTTTCTGCAGTGCAGAACTAAACAGTAGCCGCCCATTCATACATGAACAGATAGTCACATGAACAGGCTGGGAATGGAGGGATAAAAATGAATGATCTAGTTGGGTGCATGAGCGGCGCAGGCTTGGAGAGCCGAAGGGCCTGTTCCTGTGCTGTACTGTTCTCTTTGGACACGCTGAGATCGTTTAAGACTTATCGAGATAACAACCTATTCAACCACGATGGCATCACAGCAGAGCTAAATTTCATCCTTTCTGGGAGTGTAAATGTGTGCCATCTTAAACCACCGGCTGGTTACTAGAAACAGGAAACTTTAGCTAATTCTATTTCCTTTCAAAAAACAAAGAGCAAAGAAAATTACAGCACAGGAACTGGCCCCTCGGCCCTCCAAGCCTGCACCGATCATGCTGCCTGACTGAACTAAAACCCCCTACCCTTCCAGGGATCATATCCCCCAACTCCCACCCCATTCATGTATTTGTCCAGATGCCCCTTATTGTACCTGCTTTTACTACCTCCCCTGGCACTGAGTTCCAGGCATCCACCACCCTCTGTGTAAAAAAACTTGCCTCGTACATCTCCTTTAAACCTTGCCCTTCACACCTTAAACCTACGCCCCCGTGTAATTGACCCGTCCACCCTGGGAAAAGGCTTCTGACTATCCACTCTGTGCATGCCCCTCATAATCTTGTAGCCGTCTATCAGGTCTCCCCTCAACCTCTGTCATTCCAGTGTGAACAAACCGAGCTTCTCCAACCTCTGCTCGTAGCTAATGTCCTCCATGCCAGGCAACAACTGGGTAAATCTTTTCTGTACCCTCTCCAAAACCTCCACATCCTTCTAGTAGTGAGGTGACCAGAACTGAACACTATATTCCATGTGCGGCCTAATTAAGATTGTATAAAGCTATTACCATTTTTTTAGCCCAGGAACGCTGAAACCAATGATCAGACTCCAAACACTGCCCTGACTGGGAGCAGCTGGCCCAGCACAGCCAGGACTTGGCAACAACAGCAGGCACCATTACCCACCTCAAAAATGGTTGCTGAAGAATGGTTACCCCAAAACAGCTACGTACTTGTTGGGTGCGACAGGAGACTGATTGTACTGGCACCATGAGCATCGCAAGCCAGTTTCCCGGAGGTGGGATGGAGATTTGAGTGCTAACCACCTGGGTGTGGCGGGGAGCCAGTTCACATGAGGAAATGGTCTATTCCAAACGGAAGTGGCCAGTTAGTCTATGGGCAAATCCCTGTGGCATTGGGAACTAGGCCAATTGCCTGTGGGCAGCCTGTTGGTAGCACGTCATGAAGGTCAGCGCTCCCGATAGGCTTTGAAGCTCTCCCTGCCTTTCCTGGTCAGCGCCCCCTTGTGAAGGGATGAATCCTCTGCGAAGGTGACCCACAGTTGTGGCCATTTTTATTTTCGAAGGTGCTGAGAGGGCATGTAAAGATGGAGGCACTTTGTTTCTGGAAAGTCCGTCCGCTACTCCTGCTGAGCTGGACGGCTTCAGGAGTATCTCCTTCCTACCCTGCCGTCCTCCACTGGACAGCAAGTGCACTTTCTAGCTACTCATTGGCCAGTTCAGACCAGCGTTGCCAGGTTAACTGCTTCCCATACGATATAGGTTCAGAATCCCAGTTGAGGAATCAAGGCCCCAACAAAACCTTGTCCTTCAGCTTAACGCTTGCCTCGGAGTCACAAAATGTCACCAGTCTCTGGCAAACGGAGACATGAAGCATGCAAATCTAACATCTGGGCTGCATCCAGCATAATACTCACATCCCTTGGGTGACCATTCTCTATCCCCTCCCCCCACCCCCCATAGTGTTTATCCAGTAGAAGGTACACTTCGGTTATAGGCGATGAAATGAGCCAAAACTTACTCCAACAGATAAATCCAAGAAAAAGGTTTCATAAAGAAACTTCATTACTCCAACACTTGAGGCCTCATCCTGGGCCTTTCCAAACTCCTGGACAATTCCCAACAGGTTCTTATTCGTCCCGAGTCAGCTGATCGTCACATCATTGGCTACATGGTTTGCTGGGTCAGCTGACCTTTACAGTTTGTTTCCATCGGTCACACCACAACAGATCCAATGTTACCATTACGTTCTAGCACCCCACCCCCAATGTGTACACGCCAAGGGTTTATTGATCCTACGAATCCCACCACGCCAGCACAATGTTTATTATTGATCTATCGGATGGCTCGCTGAGCCAAGGACCTGACAGGGAAACGATCCCATGGGACTTTTACAGAGGAGAGCAGGGGAGTTCGACCCCATCTCTTAGTCAATATTTATTCCGCCACAGAATGGATTATCTGATTGCAGTTTGTGGGATCTCGCTGTGCACAAACTATCTGCTGTGATTTGTGTGTTACAACAGTGTCCACGCTTCATCAACGGTACAGCACTTTGGGACATTTCACCCCCCCATTAAATGAATGCATAAGCTCAATTATTTTTATTCTCCAAGGGAGGACTCAAACAGAACGAATAGCACCCCATGCAACGGCGAGAGGAGTCAAAACCAACCCTGCCTTCAAAGGAAATAATTCATGGAAAACTGATGTGCTAACTGTCCAGAAATACGACACGCGCCTGACAGACAAGCGAGAGAAACAAAATGAATCAAGTGACATTAATTTCTGCTGCCAAGCGCAAAGGAAACCGTCCTGGAAGAATGCGAGGAATCTTCATCCTTTTTCAGCCCTTAACCCTTACTCTGCTGACAGATTTAAAAAGTCAACAAAAAGCTACACAAGACAATGTACGTCACAGCTGCTCGGAGAATCGTTGTACGAGGGGAAAGATTTCTGGTCCACCTTGGCACCACAATTCATCAGGCTTTTGCCAAGGAAGGCCATCAGTCAATGATGGGTAACGGGGGATGCAAACACTGGATCAACTGGGAGCCCTGAATTACAACTTTTGCCCTAGAAAGCAAGAACCCAATGCTCTCAGTATAAACATCACAGCCATCGTAGTACAGCTAGTTGATTAAACAATCCCTGCCCCTTGTGTTGAACCTCCCAGATCACCCCAACTCTTCACCTACCCCTACCCTCCCCCCACTCTTCACCTACCCCTACCCCCCCCACTCTTCACCTACCCCTACCCCCCCCACTCTTCACCTACCCCTACCCTCCCCCCACTCTTCACCTACCCCTACCCTCCCCCCACTCTTCACCTACCCCTACCCTCCCCCCACTCTTCACCTACCCCTACCCTCCCCCCACTCTTCACCTACCCCTACCCCCCCCACTCTTCACCTACCCCTACCCCCCCCAACTCTTCACCTACCCCTACCCTCCCCCCACTCTTCACCTACCCCTACCCCCCCCACTCTTCACCTACCCCTACCCCCCCCACTCTTCACCTACCCCTACCCCCCCCACTCTTCACCCACCCCTACCCCCCCCACTCTTCACCTACCCCTACCCTCCCCCCACTCTTCACCTACCCCTACCCTCCCCCCACTCTTCACCTACCCCTACCCTCCCCCCACTCTTCACCTACCCCTACCCTCCCCCCACTCTTCACCTACCCCTACCCTCCCCCCACTCTTCACCTACCCCTACCCTCCCCCCACTCTTCACCTACCCCTACCCCCCACAACTCTTCACCTACCCCGCCCCCCCCCCCACTCTTCACCTACCCCTACCCCCCCCCCACTCTTCACCTACCCCTACCCCCCCCCCCACTCTTCACCTACCCCTACCCCCCTGCCCACCTGCCAACAAGTAGTCACAGGTGTAGGTTAAGAGGTGGTAGATTTAACACTGAGATGAGGAGGAGAATTTGTGGAACTGACTGCCTCATCGCTGAATGGTTTCAAGAAGGAGATAGATATATATTCCTAATAAACAAAAAGGATAAAGGGATATGGGGAACAGGTGGGGAGGAGGATTTGAGACCAGGGAGAGATCCGATTGAATGGCGAAGTAGATTCGTAGGGCTGAATTTGCCCACTTTTGCCCCTAATATCTACGTTCCAATGTTCCTAACCATATGACATGTTAGCAGTCAGTGACAAGGTAACATTGTACGCTCTAAATATCAGAGGGATCTAGTGAGTGGTGTACAATTACTAAAGAGAATGCAGCCAAACCCAACTGTTGCTAATTTCCTCCGGTAATCACTGAACTACAGGGCCATCACTCACAACCCTGGACTCATCCACATCTATCACGTTACATGAAGATTTGTGGTATATCCCACTTGTCAGTTTAATAGCTCAAACCATCCTCCGCTTGGCTAACCTGCAGGTTTTTTTTAATATCCTGTTTACTATTTCGGCAGAACTATTGCGCGTGTGTATGTTTAATCATCTGCCTCTGCAATAAAACACACTTCTTAAAAGCCTTTAGCAGATATTCATTTGGATTTAATTGCACCATTATTAATTTGATTACACCCGACACCGTCTTGCATTGTGCCGAGGTGACAGCTGTGTGAAAATGCCACCGCTTGTTCACAATTCCAGGCACGTCTGTCAGCTGCTCGCACACTGGCATCTCAGGCGACTCTCTCCCCATGCTCTCTATTCATACCAGCTGAAGTTTAAACAAAGGTACAACCAGCCCCTACCAGCTGTACTGTTCAAAAGTCCGAAGCTCTTTTTTCAATGCACCACCTGATATCCCCGTCCCATCCCCGAATTCCTAATTTAGGGAGAACTCCAACGTACTGGCGCCAACTTTTAATGAAGACGTGGGGAATGGGAGGAAGCTTTGAGATGCAGAGTCGGATAAGGCAGTAAAAGAGAACGTAAGAACTCGGAGCAAGAGTGGGCAATCTGGCGCCTCGAGCCTGCTCTGCCATTCAATAAGATCACGGCTGATTTTTTCGTGGACTCAGCTCCACTTACCCGCCTGAACGGAAAGTACTTCTCGCAGAGGTTGGTGAATTTGTGGAACCAGCTGCCCAATAGTGCAGTGGAGTCTGAATCTTTGAATGCTTCAAGGAAGATACATTTCTAACTTAAAAAAAAACAGGATAAAGGGTTATGTGGAGCAGGTGGGGAGGTGGATCCGAGACCAAGAGATCAGCCATGATCTGATTGAATGCCTTCTGCTCCTCATTCCTATGTTCCCTATTTCATAACATTAAGAGACCTGGCTCCAAGGAAGGCAGGACTGAGTGTGAAACATCCCTGGATACAAAGTTTTCAGGAAAGATAGGAAAGGAAGAAGAGGGGGATGGTATTGATTAAGGAGAGCATTGAATTGCTGTCCTGGGGATCGAGGGCTGGAGCCAAAAAAACAAAACAGATGCAATTACATCACTCGACATAGTCTAGAGACAAACAAATAGTGGAAAGAATGTGGAAAGCAGAACAATTTTGCAAGGAAATTATAGAGAGATGCAAAAAATATAGAACAATTATAATAAGTGGTCTTCGATTCACTGAATTTAGACTGGAATAGTAGCGGTATAAAAGGCAGTGAGGGACAAGAAGTTTGTGTGTGTTTGGGATAATTTTCTTCAGCAGTATGTTTCCAGTCCAACAACAAAGGAGGTGCTGCATGACATGGTTCTTGAGAATTTGATCTACTGTCACCATGTACTGGGAGACAGTGAAATGTATTGTTTCTTGTGCACTATCCAGATAAAGCATAGGTGAGAAGGATAGGAGAGGGTGCAAAATGTAGTCTAACTGTCATAGCTGGGGTATGGAGAAAGACCAGAGTTTAAGAGAGTTAGAGTTAAGTTTTAAGAGAATAAAACAAGAGTAAAGGATAAGATTAAAAGGTATACTGGGGACAGATTGCAAGGAATCACGTTGTTCCAGCGCCACCTCGAATGCTATGAGCTGGGCCAAGTGGATCAAGTGTTAGTCGGAGGACATTACGGAGACAGCGATCATTGATTCCCAAGTTTTAGGCTGACTATGGAAAAGGACAAGGGACCAACTGGAGTGAGAATCATGAACTGAGATACAGCCAACTTCAATGGCATTAGAACGGGTCTGGGCCATAGCTGAAGTATTACATGAATATTTGGCATCTGTCTTCACCAAGGAAGACGACCCTGGTGACAGAGGAGGTAATTCAGGCACTGGAAGGGTTTGAGATAGAGAAGGAGATGGTATTGGGTGGGCTGTCTGTACTTATTGACATGAAGGCACCAGCTTGGGATGAGAAGATTTGATATTCAAAATCATGAAGGGTCTGGATCGAGAGAAACTGTTCCTACTTGTGAAAGGATTGAGAACTAGAAGGCACAGATTAAAAGTAAATTGCAAAAGAAGCAAAAGCAACATGGGAAATAACTTTCTCAAGTCCGGAATGCACTGCCCGAGGGGGTGGTGGAGGCAGATCCAATCAAAACATTCACAAAGGAATTCAACAATTATTTGAAAAGAAAGAACGTTCAGGGTGATGGCGGTAGAATGAAACTAAGTGAAATGCTCATTCAGAGAACCAGTATAGGCACAATGGGCTGAATGGCCTCTTTCTGCACTACAAAAATTCTGTTCTCCTGGAATGAAACACATTTGGAGGAGGTCACCTCACGGAGCTGCATCTATCTGTTACCGTGTTAAAATGCAGCCTTCAGGTAATGGATCCAGAGCTTCTGAGCCAAGAGGTGGGAACATCCTACCTGGCATTTATGGAGCTACTAAATCTCAACCTTACCGAGAGAATCCCAACTCCTAATTGTCGGCTGAGATGATATTCTGCGGCTTAAAGCAGCTCCATGTTATGGATTTTACACTGGGTTAAAAAAAAAATCATTTTTGGAGGAGAGTCATGCTTTCAGACAGAAAAATCCTCAATCCCCTCACCATCTGATGCTCACTGAATGCAGAGTTGAGGCTCTTTGATGCTGAGGGTGGGGGAGAGGGAGGACTTTTCCCCAGTGTTTAAGTAGGTCTCCAAAGTAAATAGTGAAGATACATTGTTACAATGTTGATTTTAATTTCACTCAAAATGTATGTATTTACTCAGAGGGTAGTAAGGGCGTGGAATGCCCTGCCTGCAGCAGTTGTGGACTCGCCAACTTTAAGGGCGTTCAAATGGTCAGTGGATAGGCATATGGCTAACACTGGAATAGGTTAGGTTAGAGGGTCATTAGACTCGTTCCACTGGTTGGCGCAACATCGAGGGCCGAAGGGCCTGTACTGCGCTGTAATGTTCTATATGCAGGAACACATGACAAAATATACAAATAATATTAATCAGAACAAAATGTGTGTATGTTTTGTTTCGATTGCTGACAACAATTATATTTCAATAACATACCCCTTCAAACTCTTATTTCATGTTAATTTTAATATCCTTTCGTTCCGCTGCCGTGTGTAGAAGTGGTCCAATCTGGCTAACATCTGCATGTAATTGTGCTGCGCCACAATTCACTGGTACAAGTTCACTGCACAGAAGGTTGTGAATCTTTAGAATTCTCTACCACAGGGGGCAGTGGAAGCGCAGTCATTGAGTGTGTTTCAAGCAGAGATTAATAGATTTCCTATGAACAATACCGTAAAGGGTGATCGGGCTAACCACTGTGCCACCGGAGGGGGCCAACACCTAGACCACAAGAAACTACAAAAGGTCGTGAATGTAGCCCAATCCATCACGCAAACCAGCCTCCCATCCATTGATTCTGTCTACACTTCCCACTGCAGCCAGCATAATTAAGGACCCCAGGCACTCCAGACATTCTCTCTTCCATTGGTAAAAGGATACAAAATTCTGAGGTCACGTACCAATTGACTCAAGAACAGCCTTTTCCCTGCTGCTGTCAGACTTTTGAATGGACCTACCTTGCATTAAGTTAATCTTTCTGTACACTATAGTTATGACGGTAACACTATGTTCTGCACACTCTCGTTTCTTTCTCTATGAATGGTATGCTCTGTCTGTATAATGCACAAGAAACAATACTTTTCACTGTATGCTAATACAGGTGACAATAATAAATCAAATCAGAACAGTGGTTAGCACTGCTGCCTCACAGCACCAGGGACCCGGGTTCAATTCCGGACTTGGGTCACTGTGTGGAGTTTGTACATTCTCCCTGTGTCTGCGTGGGTTTCCTCCCACAGTCCAAACGTGTGCGAGTTAGGTTGATTGGTCATGCCAAATTGACCCTAGTGGCAGTGGGATTAGCAGGGTAAGTATGTGGGGTTACAGAAATAGGGCCTGGGTGGGATTGTGGTTGGTGCAGATTCAATGGGCTGAATGGCCTCCTGCACTGTGAGAATTCTATGATAATGGGGATAGTGGGTGTAAAAGGCGCTGATGTGCCTGATCAGCCACGATCATATTAAACGGAGGATCAGGCTTAACAGGCTGAACGGCCTACTCCTGTTCCTATGTTCTGAATTCCAGAATGGTATATTGCTCTGACACAATAGCCCAGTGGTCATAAGTTCAAATCCTCCCTCTCTGAAAGTACCTGAATCATTATCGGACCAAACGAGTTTTCAGGTTTGTTGGATGGATGTAAAATGCTGACGGGATCATTTGATGGTTCTGTGGGTCAGAAACACCGTTTCCTGCTCTGGCTCCATCACCATGGTTGGCAGAGCTATTTTAACCTAATCTGATGAGACTGGATCAGACGCCTGATTTTACCACCTGTCTGTTTTACTGTGGACCAACCTCACTGCAAAATCAGGTGGACAGTCCAATCCTGTCAGTCTGGTTGGGTTAAAATAGTTCCTTGAATGCACTCTGATGTATCACACCAAGATACTCATACTCACTGAAGAAATAGGCCCACCACACTTGCTATAAATATGGTCACACCAGCAATGCTTACATTGGAAACAATAGTGGTTGGTCATATCAACATGCAACACCAAACACATCCGAGTAACTTTGTCTTCCGTTCAAGCATTTTCCCATTTAAAATGAGTATCTCAGAATTGAAACAGCAGATAAAACAATGCCGTGCTAATGTTACAAATAGTTACTTCTCACACACAAACACTACTTCATGCAGGTTGGTAATTCAGAGAAATCCGACAGTACAGAAGGAGGCCATTCGGCCCATTGAGTCTGCACCAATAACAATCCCACCCCGGCCCTATTCCTGTCACCCCGCATATTTACCCTGCTAATCCTCCTAACCTGCGCACCCAGGGCACTAAGGGGCAATTTAGTTTGGCCAATGCACTTAACCCACACATCTTTGGATTAATTTACCATGTTGTAATACATTGAATTTAATCTTTGCAATAGTGATTTAGACACTCTCCTGCCAATACAGTGAATAACTGCCCTCGAATATGAGGCAGAGTCCAGTGAGTCAGACTAGTGGGGCGAACAGACACAAACACGCACTTGCCAGCAAAACATTCAAATACACTTGGAAATAAATGGACATATTAGCAAGAGGTGACATGGTTTTGTGAAGGGGAGGTTGTGTTTCACTAATTTGATCAAGTTTTTCGAGGAAATGACGAAGATGATTGATGAGGGTAGGGCAGTGGATGTTGTCTACGTGGACTTCAGTAAGACTTCTGACAAGGTCCCCCATGGCAGACTGGTGCAGCAGGTAAAGTCGCATGGGATCCGAGATGAGTGGCAAGGTGGATACAGAACTGGCTCGATCATAGAAGACAGAGGGTAGCAGTGGTTTCTGAATGGAGGGCTGTGACAAGTGGCGTTCCTCAAGGATCAGTGCTGTAATTTTCTTTATTCTTTGTTTTGTTCTTTATTCACACCCTGAGCAGCACCTCCCTCACCTTACAATATTAACAAAATGGAGTGTTCACCTCATTAAATTCTGATTCTTTGCAAACGATTGATGCTGTCCTAGAGCACAGATCCAGGTGCCAAGTAGCTGTGCTTCAAGTGTGAGCTTGGGCAGTGAACACTGGGCAATGAGGGAAGGGGAAGGAGGATTTTTGACTGTGGAAGAAATGCCCAAGTATTTTCCAGTACAGAGTCACCGGGTAGCGATCGGAAGCTGGCATACTCGGTGAGTTATCCAACCAACACTGTCTTTGTATTCCCTACTCCCATTGTCCTGGAGATCAACAAATTCACGTGCTATACAGACAGCTTCAAGTTGAATTTCTGCTCTGTCTGAATCCCCAAGCCTCTTTATCTACACTCATCAGTGCTTTTTCATAGAATATATTGTCCCATTCATTGCTTACCCTCACAAAATGTGTCACCTTACACTTAACTGTATTTTTTTTACAATACACTTAACTATATTAAACTGCATTAGCCATTGATTTGCCCAGCACCTTAACATATCTTCCTGAAGGTTTTCTCATCATTTAACACTCCCACATCTGCGTTATCAGCAGTTTGAGATTGTGCTTCCCATGCCCAAATCCAGATTAGCCATAAGTATAGGGAATAAAAGTGGAGTGAGCGCTAAACTACTTAACTTTCTTCCAGTCCTAGTAACACATTTACTTATCCTCTTTATATCCTGTCAGTTAAGCAGCTTCCTATCAATAGAGCTACTTTGCCTTTTAGTCTATAGATTACAGAGATCATAAAATCCCTACAGTGCAGAAGGAGGCCATTTGGCCCATTAGGTCTGCACCGACCACAATCCCACCTAGGTCCTATCCCTGTAAACCCCACATATTAACCCTGCTAATATCCCTGGCACTAAGGGGCAACTTAGCATGGCCAATCCATCTAACCTGCACATCTTTGGAGCGTGGGAGGAAACCGGAGCACCCAGAGGAAACCCATACAGAGATGGGGAGAATGTGCAAAATCCACACAGACAGTGACCTAAACCAGGAATTGAACCGGGGTTCCTGGCGCTGTGAGGCAGCAGTGCTAACCATTGTGCCCCCTTGATGCCCAAATTTTCCTATCGCATACGAGACACTTAATGGACATATTTAGAAAATCAATGTAAGCTACTGATTTCCCTTTAACTGTCTAATTAGTCACCCCTTTAATTGAAAAAAATGGCTTTTCCCAAACAATTACTTGTCTTGGTTAATTCCTGCATTTCTAATTGTGGGGCACGAGAAGGTTGGGGGGGGGGGGGGGGGGGGGGGCGCGTGCAGTGTGAGCTGAGGGAGCTTGCAGAGGAACCAAGCCATGACGAGTTCTGAAACCAACGCGCAAGAGGGAATAGGGTGGTTCCATCAAAACCCTACAGTGCAGAAGAAGGCCATTCGGCCCATTGAGTGTACACCAACCACTATCCCACCCAGCCCTATTCCCGCAACTCCACATATTTACCCTGCTAATCCCCCTGACACTGAGGGTGATTTAGCTTGGCCAATCAACCTAACCTGCACCTCTTTGGACTGTGGGAGGAAACTGCAGCACCCAGAGGAAACCCACGCAGGCAAGAAGAGAACGTGTGGATCGCGCACAGACAGACACCCAAGGCAGGAATCGAGCCTGGCACTGTGGGGCGGCAGTGCTAAACACTGTGCCAGCTGACAGGAGCTGGGTTGAGCAGGACAGTATAGGGCAGGATGTGGAGACTGATGGCCTGGGGTTTGTTGTCAGGTGGAGTTCAGCAAGACCCCGGATGACAGAACGAGATGGTGCCGGCGGGAGACACAGCAGCAGCTGCTGCTCGGAGGACACAGCAATTGGCAGTTGTGTTGGAAACAGCAGCTGGAGTGGAGGGGGAAATGGATCTTAATGGTGGAAGGTAGTTCTGAAAGCAACTGCAGAGTAAAACCCTTTCACACCACGCACGCTTCAGTTAAAAGCCCATTAAATGCATTCTGACTGCGTTAAACGTCAGCAATAATTCTTCACATCAATCCATCAGCCCAGCTAATTTGTCACCCGGATAACGTTTTAACAACACTTTCAGGTGGGCTTTTACCTCAGTAAAATGCACAGACTTGGCAAGGAGTTCTGAGGCGTCGCACCTTTGTCGCTTTCCTGTGGTGCAGCACGTCACACAGGTCAGCGAGGACAATATGATGGTGAGACGTGACGGCAATAATTAAAAACTCTCAACAACATCAAGGATCTCAGTTTAAAAAATTATAGCGACGGAATGGGCGTGTTTACCCCTGCTGGCACCACGCACCTCTTTGATATGTGGGTCTGGTGCGGCCCACTGGAATGTGGAAGCTGCCCCTGAAGTAACATTGGGTCAACCTTCCCTAAAGGTTGTTGAATTCCAGTGAGGCCCGTACCTGGGCAACTGGTATAATCTAAAGGCACTTTTTGGTAAATTGGAAAGTTTATTCACAACATTGCTGGGCCCCTCTCACACCATCTTCTCTTATTTATTATCACGGGTTAGCATTGCTGCCTCACAGTGCCAAGGACCCGGGTTCGAATCCCGGCTTGGATCACCGTCTGTATGGAGTCTGCATGTTCTCCTCGTGTCTGCGTGGGTTTCCTCCCACAGTGCAAAAGACGTGCTGGTTAGGTGCATTGGCCATGCCAAATTCTCCCTCAGTGTAACCGTACAGGTGCTAGAGTGTGGCGACTAGGGGATTTACACAGTAACTTCATTGCAGTGTTAATGTAAGCCCACTTGTGACACTAATAAATAAACTTTAAAATTTTGCTAAAGGTGTTGACAATTGCTGGGCTTTTTTTCTGGGAGCACCAGGCTCCCAACACTAGTTACTCCAAAAATCATGAATCTTCCACTATCAACATCGCCAGCAGGTTAGAGTTCATCGAGAGTGGCACCACTATGCCAGCAGGGTCACACTGACCACCTGTCTCATGCCCAGCTCAATACCGAGCTCCACTGGAGTCAATCTTTCATTGGGATCTCTGCAGAGCATTTGACCATTGTCTGAGCTCCATTCTGCCCTCAGCTGACATCCATGTGCAACTGGAAGTCCCACTGGGAATTTCCAGTGCCCACTTCCTAGGCAATCCAAGCTTAACAAAGGCCAGGTATTAAACACTAGCTGCTTGGAGTTACAAATGGTTCACATCCACACAGTGCAGTACATTCACAGAGCTGTGACCAGAGGTTAAGAAAACGGAGTCATTGGTAAGTCCAAAACCGAAAGATTTAAAGCTCCCAGCAACTTACCAGAAGACTCCACTGTGGAAGCTGACTCCTTATCTGACAAGTTCAGAAACTCGGAAACAGGAGAAAGATACGAGGAAACGTAATAGCACTAAATAAGCCGGGAATGAGAAAGGCCATTCCGCCAATTAGAACACTACGCCCAGAGCCTGCCTACAAACCAGCACAGATTTGACACCGATATCTATTCAAGAGACAGAACTCTGCCACATTTCTGCTGGTCTCCTCAACTCCTCCCTTGCGATTCAAGCAAAACAATACGTCTCAATGCTCAGCTATTTAAACCTGGCCAGTTGCCTTGGCAGCTCCATGTTTTCAGCCAGAGCTGCTCCATGTATTAGCAATGATTCTTGTTTACTATCAAGCCTGGGATACTTGTAATTCAGAAAGTGCTGGGAATGCTGAGACAGATAACACAGACATGAAACCGTAATAATACATTCAAAGTACCTCATCATTCTGACTGCTGAGATCTTTGACAAAACTTGCTTGCTAAAGAGGTGCCTTGGTGTTAAATGGAGGAAATGAAGCATACAACAGAACGTATGGCAATCCATTAATCGGAGGGAGTGAGTGGAGGTGTAACGGGCTATTAAATGCAGGGAGAAAGCAGAGATAGAAGGAGGTAAGCAGTGATTGCTGCCTCACTCGTGGGCTGAAAAATGTACTATTTTCTCCTCAAATAATCTGGCTAACTGCGAGGGAAGGTTTGCAGTCTCTCTACAGGGCTGCTCTGTCGTGTTCTGTAATAGGTCTAACTGAGACCGTACCTCACTATCGTTGTCAGTGTGTCATCTCACCACCCCGCTCCCCCCCCCCGTAGCTCATTTTACAACCCGACTGGCAAAACATAATGTTATCGAAAAGGTTTGACCTGTAAAAGAAAACCAAGTGTAACAAAATGTTTCTCCATTGGATCCAGCAGGTCAGAAAGGAAGGTGTGAAATGCAGCGCATGGCCCAAAAGCAGTTACGCGTTTGTCTAACGATGTGAGATGCTTCATAATATTAAAAGAACCAAGCCCCAATCCTTGGCATTAACCGCCTTTTTATTGTTTCTCGTTTCCCCCACCCCCCCCACCCCGGTTATTTCTTTCACTGTTGACGCTCCATCTGGCTTGGGGAGTTTACATCATGAGTCAATCGCACTTCATCATAAAGTCCTGAGCCTCCTTTAACACACACAGATGGAGCCATTCAGAATCAAATTAATTTCAGATTAATGCAGTCTGGACTCACTCCAGTCTCACAAGGCAATGCAGACTCGGGGCCCTGAGTTGGAACTGAGCATTTTCCGCTCTGCAGCACGTGCGGGCACTTGATGGTTTGCGCGACACATTCCCGGCATCTGCAACTTCCGCTGAGAAAAGCGACCCCCTCGGTTTTGCTAAACCCGCCAGAGAAACAACATGTGCGCCAGAGGCGGTCGCACGTGGCTGCACGAGTACGCTAATCAAAGAACAAAGAAAATTACAGCACAGGAACAGACCCTTCAGCCCTCCAAGCCTGTACCGACCATGCTGCCTAACTGAATTAAAACCCCCTACCCTTCCGGGGACCATATCCCTCTATTCCCATTCTAAGACGCCTCTTAAAAGTTACTACCTATATTTGCCTCCACTACCTCCCCCTGCAATGAGTTCCCACTACTCTGTGTAAAAAATCTGCCTCGTACATCTCCTTTAAATCTCGCCCCTTAAACCTGTGCCCCTTTAGTAATTCACTCTTCCACCCTGGAAAAAAGCTTCTGACTATCCACTCTGTCCATGCCCCTCATAATCTTGTAGTCTTCTATTAGACAAACCTGTTACGAAATAGATACAATCGCACAAATTAGGAGCAGGAGAGTCCACCCCTACAGCCCGCTCCACCATCCAGTAAGATCGTGGCTGATCTGATTGGAATCTCAATCCCATAATCCTGCCACCCCGTTGCCCCCCCGGCCCCCCTGCTCCACCCCCCTCCATCCCACCTCCCCCCGGCCCCCCCTCTGCCCCCCTGCCCTGCCCCCCAGCCTCCCCCTCCAGCCCCCCCTTGTTAATCGAGAATCTATTTGCTCTGTCTTAAAAATATTCAACACCTCCAGGGAGAATTCTCTGGCCTCCCAGCGACTGCTCCTTAGCTGCAGGAGGTGCTGGCATGCTGTTCATTGGTGACAGAGTTCTCTGGTTCATCTGTTGTTCGTAGGATTTCACCCCACATTACCGCAAAGCCTGTGGGAAGGGGTGCAATGCCAGCGGGACCAGAGAGTCCAGCTGGTGCCAATGGCTGGCGAATTCTCCCACCCCTCTTCCCCCAGGCTCCTGAGGAACAGAATTGCAGAGAATGATCCTCAGAAAAAAAATCTCCTCATCTGTATCTTAAATGGGTGACTCCTTATTTTTTAAACAATTCTAGATTCTCTGACAAGAGGGAACATCCTCTCCACATCCATCCTGTCATAGAATCCCGAAAGTGCACTAGGAGGCCATTCAGCCCATCGAGTCTGCACTAGTCACAATCCCAACCAGGCCCTATCTCCAAAACCCTACTTATTTACACTACTAATCCCCTGACACAAAGGGGCAATCGAGCATGGCCAATCAACCTGACCCGCACATCTTTGGATTTTGGGAGTAAACCGGAGCATCTGGAGGAAACCCATGCAGACACAAGGAGAATGTGCAAACTCCATACAGACAGTGACCTAAGCCGGGAATAGAACTCGGTTCCCTAGCGCTGTGATGCAGCAGTGCTAAGCACTGGGCCATCGTGCCTCTCAGGATTCTAATGGTTTTGATCAAGTCGCCTCTTAACTCTATTGGGTACAAACCTGTTCTCTTCAACAATGCCTCGTAACACAGCCCACCCATTCCTGGTATTAGTCTGGTAAACATTCTCTAAACTCTTCTAACACACATCTTTCTTTAAATAGGGTGATCAATACTGTACATGATATCCAGACGTGATCTCACCACTGCCCTGTACAACTGAAGCATAACTACCCCCCCCCACTTATGTAATCAATTCCTCTCACAATAAAATAGTTTTCCCAATTACTTGCTGTACTTGTAAACTGGCTTTTTACGATTCATTTCCCAGGACACCCAGATCCGTCTGCACCTCAGAGCTCCGTCATCGCTCACCATTTAGATTATTGGCTTTTTTTTATTCTCCCTGTCAAAACGAACCATTTTGTATTTGTCCAATTACACTCCATTTGCTAGGTTTTTGTCCATTCACTTAACCTGTGCTCCTTTGTAGCTGCCTCCTCACATCTTCCCTATCCTTGGCATCAGCAAACTTAGCAACCATACCTTCAGTCCCTTCAGCCAAGTCATTTATATAAATTGCAACAAGCTGAGGATCGAGCATTGATCCCTTTGGGCCACCACTCATCCATCCTGCCAACCAGAAAAGGCCCCTTTAGCCAACTGTGTTTCCTGCTGGCTAATCAATCTTCTTTCCATGTCAATATAATGTCACCCCCTGCACCACGAGCTTTTATTTTCCAAAATAACCTTTAGTCTGGCAGGTTATCAAATGCTTTCTGGAAATCCCAAGTAGGGTATATCCACCAGTTCCCCTTTAGCCACAGCGCATGCGTCTCCTTCAAAGAGTTGGTAAATGCTTCACCTGTTCACCAGTACAGGTAAATGGAAAGCTTGGGACATCATTTCAAAATAAATCTTGACAGCAAGACAAAGGAGTTTGGTGAAAGGCAAATTCAGGACTTGTTGTGAAGCTGACATCAGAGTCAGTCGCACATGGAATGGGTTTCCTATTGGAGACAAAAATGTGGAACCATTCAGGAATGGATGGATGGGTGGGGGGCAGGATATCTTTTAGGTTGGTGGGAATACAATAGGCTGAATGATATCCCTTATTTCCGCCTCCCACAAGGACTGGGATTAAGATCAACCTGTAAAATTAGAGATGATGATCGGAAATTCTTCTGTTCAGTAAAGCTATTGGAAATGGTGGTGCTCGCAACATACAGACACACTCAAAGCACCACCAATTCAATCCCAGCCATTCAGATATTCACAACCTTGTGTTTTTCTTCGCCTTGTGGTTAGGGGTACCAACAGAATTATACACATGTAAGGGTTTGGCTAACACAAAGATCTCTAGGCTCGTTTATTAAGGATTTACTAAGTTGATAGCTGCATTATGCAATTGGAGAACATGTACATACGTCTGAGTCGGCAGCTTCTCCAGAACAAACTATAACCAAGTCTGAATCACATGACACATTACATCACTTCCCCTCTAGTCATACATATGGAAAACATAAACACACCCACTTAAAGGTATACCACAATGCACACAACTCCATAAATTCACCACCACAGGATGCAGTTGAGGCCAAAACGTTGTTTGATTTCAAGAAGAAATTAGATCAACCGCCAGGGCTAAAGGGATCAAGGGATATAAGAGCAAGGGGGAAATCAGGATATTGAATTCGGTGATCAGCCATGATCAAAATGAATGATGGAGGGGGCTGGAAAGACCATAAGACAGAGCAGAATTAGGCCGCTCGGCCCAACGAGTTAATCATGGCTAATATTTTTCTCATTCCCATTCTCCTGCCTTTTCACCATAACCCCTGACCCACTTATTAACCAAGAACCCATCTATCTCTGTCTTAAAGGCACTCAATGACCTGGCCTCCATGGCCTTCTGCAGCAAAGAGTTTCATAGATTCACCTTTCTCTGGCTGAAGAAATTCCTCCTCATCTTTGCTTTAAAGGATCATCTTTTAGCCTGAGGTTGTGCCCATTGGATCTAGTTTTTCCTACTTGTGGAAACATCCTCTCCACGAATGGCCTACTCCTGCTTCTAGTTTCTAGAAAGGCTTTAATACAAAATAAAATCTTCTGTCTCAGTCCTGCCCAATAAATCGTAAACCTACTGCTCATTAGACATCATGGTAAATGGGTGACCTGAAGGTTTGGAGCGTGTCGTTAGCTTCAGGAGGGCACACGGCAGAGGGGGCAGCGTCTATCACAGACTCAGAGTGAACTGTAGGCTACAAGAACACAAACTGAGAAGTAAAATGAAAAGGCCATTATATTGGCAATGTCTACCTTGAGGCAACCCAGCTTCAGTGGCTGTGTTTGAGTGGGGAGGGAGAGAGAGAGAGAGAGAGAGAGAGAGAGAGAAAAATGGGCCTCTGGATCTTTCTGAATGTAGACACTGGAGATATTCTTTCAAAATGCCTTTCCAGCTGACCTATGCTTCATTGTTTACAAGTGAGGAGAGATGCTCGAGAAATAGTTCTGGTATTTGTCGACTCTCGTGCTGCGGTGCCAATAGCAGACTGACATATCTTGGCCCAGCCCAGATGACTCAGGAACACATCCCTTCCTGTGTGGTTGGTGCTTTGGGGATGTTTTGTAATCACAGCTGTAGCCATGTGGGAATTGTTGACACGTCGTGAATTCCCCTCTTATTACACTGTTTTGTGCATGGCCTCAATTTTTATTCTTATGAAAATGTTTCAGTCAGAAATGTTTTGAAAAGAAACCAATTGAGTAACCAGGCCATTGAATCCTGTCCCACTGTCTGTCACTTTCTTTCTTTTTTAAAAGAGAGTTACATAGGGCTGGCTAACAGCAGATTTCTTTCTCACCTCCTGACTGCACCCAGTTTTTAAAGCATACTATTTTGGGACTGCATTGCAATTAATGGGGTATGGGATAGCGGGAATGCCATCAACAAACAGTGTGCATCTATTTCACAATTCAAAAACATTTGTCTCTCTCTAATCTCAGGGGCCTCACCCCCATTTTCCTGCATCCACAGCATTCTGGAGTGGGAAGAGTTCCAGATTTCAACTATCCTTTGCGTGATAAAACGCTTTCAGATTCTGCTCACGTAGCCCTAATTTCCAGATTACATCTGGAATCCTTTGTCAAGGGATACAGTCCCATCACCATTTATCCTGTCAAATCCTTTTAGTGTTTGAAACACCTCACCTAGATCAGCCCTTAACTCTCGATACTTGAAACTGGTTCATCAGGGATGGTGTGGGCTGCTATTATAGGTGTGAGGTTATGCTGGAGTTGTGAATTAATCAAAGGCCATCCTTGTGGGAGCCAACAAGTTGTCATACTGACCTGCCTTGCCTGAAAGACCTCAAATGTTCACAGAATTGTCCTGCAGAGCTGAGCTGACCAATTAACTATCCTAGTCACCTGAAGCAACCAAGCTACTTTCCCATTGGTCTGAATTAGCTCAATGCTATTGGTCAAAGAAGAGTCTATTTATAGATTCTAGTTAGCAGCTGTGGAGGGTAGTTTTGTTGATGTGAACAAAGTGCTGAGTGAGGGGGTTAAGGCCCTTATGCAAATAAAGTATTAACAGAAGTTCAAGAGTATACAAAGCCTTGATCAGAAATTTCATTCTATTAAGCAAAATTCTCCAATTGCTGGTACCACTTCAAGCATATTGTATTTAGTTCCTTCTTCACGCACACTTTCTTAATAACCAAACTCATCAACCTACTCAAAATCTTAAAAATAGCCAACTTATCAAGGAATTAGGATGAAGACTTGTTCTCCAGAGCTTGCTGAGCCCCTGTCCAAGCTGTTTCAATACAGCTACAGCATTGGCATCTACCTGGCAATGTTGAAAATTGCCCAGGTATATCCTGTACACAAGAAGCAGGGCAAATCCAACCCGGCCATTTACCACCACATCAGTCTACTCTTAAACATCAGTAAAGTGATGGAAAGCGTCATCAACAGCGCCATCAAGTGGCACTTGCTGAGCAATAAGTTGCTCAGTTTGAGTTCTGCCAGGGTCACTCCACTCCTGACCTCATTACAGTCTTGGTTGAAAGATGGACAAAAGATTCCAGAGGTGAGATGAGGGTAACTGCCCTTGACATCGATGCCACCTTTGATCGAGTGTGGCATTAAGGAGCCCCAGCGAAACTGAAGCCAGTGGGAATCAGGGGAAAATTCTCTACTGGTTAGAGTCATATCTGGCACAGAGGAAAATGGTTGTGATGATTGGTAGTTAATCATCTCAGCTCCATGATATCACTGCAGGGGTCCCTCAGTGTAGTGTCTTAGACCCAGCCATCTTCAGCTGCTCCGTCAAAAATCATCCCTCCATCGTAAGGTGAGAAGTGGGAACGTTCGCTGATGATTGCACAATGTTAAGTGCCACTCTTTCAGATACTGAAGCAGTCTATGTTCAAATGCAGCAAAACCTGAATAATATCCAGGCTTGGGCTGACAAGTAACATTCGGACCACACAAATATCAGGCACTGACCATCTCCAACAAGACAGATTCTAACCATTGTCCTGTGGCATTACCATCACTGAACATTCCCCCCATTAACATCCCAGGCTTACTACTGACCAGACTGAACAGGGCGAGCCATACAAATATGTTGGCCACAAGGGTAGGGCAGTGCTTTGGAACCCTGCAGTAAGTAACTCACCTTCTGACTCCCCAAAGCCTATCTACAAGGCACAAGTCAGGTGTGTGATGGAACATTCCCCACTTGCCTGGATGAGTGCAGCTCCAACAACACTCAAGAAGCTCAACACCATCCAGAACAAAGCAGCCAGCTTGATTAGCACCCCATCTACATACTTTCATTCCCTCCCCTACCAATGGCCCGAAACAGGCACGTGTACCATTTACAAGTTGCACTGCAGGAACTCACGCATATTCCATACACAGCACACCTTTCAAACCCATGACCACTACCACTTAGAAGGATGAGGGCAGCAGATACATGGGAGCACCATCACCTGCAAGTACCCCTCTAAGCTACTTGCCATCCTGACTTGGGAATATATTCTTCTTCCTTCACTGTCGCCAGGTCCAAATCCTGGAACTCTCTCCCTAACAGCACTGTGGATGTACCTACATTTTGAGGACCGCAGTGATTCAAAAAGGCAGCTCACCACCACCTTCTCGGGGCAATTAGGGATGGGCAATAAATGCTAGCCTAGCCAGCGCCACCCACATTCTGTAAATGAATTGAAAAGGAAGTAGCGATCGTCTTTTTCCTGCTGATAAAAATCAGTCATGTTGAACTTTTCTAATCTGCTTGTGGTCAGCACAAGAGCCTCAAACCTTCAAGGTTCTCATCTATACTTGGTTATCCAGCTGGAATGAAAGAATCTGCAATGGTTTTCCTTTCTGCTTCCTCACCATCACCTCTGGTGCCTCCCAAAGATCCATCCTTGGCCTCCCTGCCATCTCTCTTCTGCAGCAAAATTTGAAAATGGAGTCAATGTCCACATGGGTGCTGAAAATACCCAGCTTTATCTCACCCTCACCATTACCGCTCGCCTCTCCTCCACTGCTGCTCAACTGTCATATCTGACATCCAGTACCGGATGAGGAGAAACTTCCTCCAACTAAAGATCAGGAAGACTGATCAGTCTGTTCCCTAGCTCTGTCTGGCAAATGTCTGAAGTTGTAGTGGTGCTGTATTTGACCCCGAGATGCACTTCCAACACATAGTCGCAACATCATAAAGATCACCTGTTCCCACCTCCAGAGTAGCACCGGCCTGCCCTTGCTTCAGCTAATCCGCTGCTGAAACCCTCGTCTATATCTTTATTACCTCCAGATTTGACTATTCCAACCTTCACTTGGATGGCTTCCAATTTTCTACCCTCTGTAAACCTGAGGTTACCCAAAGCTCTCCTGCCCACGTCCTAATTCCCACCAAGTCCCATTCACCCTTCAGCCCCGTGCTCACTGACTCACAGCTTGATGTAGTTGTTTTCAAACCCCTTTATGGCCTTCCCTCTCCTTGTAATTTCCTCCAGCCTCACTACCCTTTGAGCTATCAACGTTATTTCAATTTTAGACTCTTGAACATCTCTGATTTCGATCACCCTGCAGACCTGCCTTCAGCCGCTGTCCAAACTTTTGAATTGTCTCTCTAACCTTCTGTGCCTCTTCTTCCTCCTTCAAACATACCTTCTTGAGAGTTTTACCAGGAACAGGTGGCAAACCTCTTGCCAGAGGCTAGTAGCATGAGGGGGCGCCACTCCACACCAAGTGTGGCTGATCAGGAGTCTCCCACTCTTACCGCCTGCCAGTGGTGAGTTGGAAGGAATTCCCAGGTTGATATTCAATGTGTTGGCTACATCATGAACACAGCTACCTTGAGTGGGGCATAGATCAGCTTGGTAGACTTTTCCCAAAGGTAGGGAAATCTAAAACTAAAGGGCATAGGTTTAAGGTTAGAGGGAAGAGATACAAAAGAGTCCAGAGGAGCAATTTTTTCCACACAGAGGGTGGTGAGTGCCTGGAATAAGTTACCAAAGGTAGTAGTAGAGGCGGGTACAATTTTGACTTTTAAAAAGCATTTAGTTACATGGGTAAGATGGGTATAGAGGGATATGGGCCAAATGTGGGCAATTGGGGCTAGCTTAGCGGTAAAAACTTGGTGGCATGGACAAGTTGGGCCGGAGGGCCTGTTTCTGTGCTGTAAACCTCTATGAATATAAGTCTACGGTCCGAATCTTACCACCCTCGGAATCGGGGTGAGTGGGGTTCGCAGAATGCAATTCTCCGTTGACCACGAGTGGGATTTTACGAGCTTTGCTAAAGCCGGGTCATAAAATCCCGCATAATGAGAGGGACCCTAACTCAGAGCTTCTGCCTCAGAGGTGGGGGCGCTACCCACCATGCCACACAAGATTGTCTTGCCTCAAGATGCCTCACCATGCCTCAAGATTGTCGTCATCTGCTCTAATTCCTTTTTTAGTGGCTTGGTATCAAGTTTTGTTTGATAATCCTCCTCTGAGGTACCCAAGGACTTTGGAATGCTGAGGGAGTACAACTAGCCACTTCTCCTCACACTGTGCCACCCCTTGCGGGTCGATGGAGGCTTCAGGCGAAAGACCCATGGCACACCAGATTCTACAAACACCCACAGGTCCAGGGAGCGCGACGAGGTGTAGAATTGACGCCCACCCGAGCTGGCAGGAGGAGCGTGTCAATAAAGTTAAACCAACTAACTACACTGAGGGTAAATGCAGCCATTTAAAGCCCTGTGATTTCATGAATCCAACGGACTGGCATCCGACTCGTGTGATTAGAGTTTCCAAGGAAACATGACCATCAATTGTGATGGGGAAAAGAATAAGATATGCATCAGGCCAGGAAGCTCTGGCAATGAATCTTCACTGACACGCAGTTTAAATAATGAGCTTACTCATTAATAGAAACCTCCCCCCCCCCCCCACTCCACCTCTCCAACGTACATCCAAGCGAGGGATGAAACGGATGCCAAAATCTGACCCGTTCTAAACAATACAAATCACAACATCAATTAGAAAGAAGTTTGCGACTCAGAACAATAATGATCAGATTCCCACACACAGCCAGTGACAACAAAGCATGGATTTGACAAACTATTGTGGAGGTTTTATATTTGCACAATGTATTTTCTTCCCCCAGACATATTTTGCTTAAGCCACAAAATTGCTTTTTCAATGATCCACCACAACATTCAATTTAGACGACCTTCAAATAATTCCCAAATCAATCAACACCAATCTCTATTTGGCTCAAGCTAGTTGTAGGATCGATAGATCTACTGTTTGAAATCTGAAGAAGTCGAGTGCACAACTGCATGATTGGGGTTATGCAAGGGGAATTTGATGCTCTCGATGTTAATGGCATCTTAATTCGGAGTCAATGAGACATTAAGTAGAGAATTGAAACAAGGCTTGCAAGCACGGAGATGGATTAAGGATTTGCCCTGTCCGATCTGTACACTGGCTTTGTAACTTTAAGGAAGGCGTTCAGTTTGAAACAAAAAGCGGGTAGCTAGGGTTAAAACACTCCCTCGATGCTGCAACTCTCTTGGGAAGTATGCTTCAGAGTAAAGAATGTCTGTGGATCCCAAATGAACGCTAGGGTGGGAGATGGAGAAAATTGGTTTGCTAGGAAAATCTAGATCGAGAGAGCGTGCCTGGAAAAGTCAGTGCTTCTTTTAAAGATGGATTCCATTGCTTGTGCCCTTTCCCTTACCCCCATTCTCCCCGTCAGAAACCAAGCTTAGAAACTTGTTGTGGGATGTGGGCATCACTGGCAAGATCAGCATTTATTGCCCAATCCTAATTGCCCTTGCACTGAATGACTTGCTAGGACAGTTAAGAGTCAGCCACGTTGTGTCTAGTCTGGAGACAGAGGTAGGCCAGACCAGGTAAAGATGGTAGATTTCCTGCCCTAAAGGACATTGATGAACGAGGTGGGATTTTGCAACAGAGAATGTCATAGGCGGCCTTTACTGAAACTAGCTTTCAATTTCAGATTTTATTAACTGAACTTAAATTCCACTAGCTGCCGCGTTGGGATTTGAATCCATGTCCCCAGAGGATTAATCTGGGCTCCTGGTTTACTGATGCAGTCATGTTACCACTTCACCACCATGTCCACCAATGCCCTAACAATGACAAGGCACAGATTAGCCGATCCACCAAACTATCCTGCAACTGGATCCTTGTTTAATCAGTTCATCAGGCTGTGGTTTGCTAAAATTATAAAAAAGACTTGCTTTTATATAGCTCCTGATTACATCTGGGGGCATCCCAAAATACTCAAACAACATGATCATCGTTGTTATGCGTGCAGCATAGATACAGATGACCCAAACACAGAAAAAGAAATAAATCACTGTTTAATCTGCTTCTGATTGGAAGATATATTCTTTCCAAAATATCAGAATTTCACGCTCTTCTGACAGACAATGGTCACAAGCTCAGTGCCTTGAGGGGTTTGATTATGCCCTTGATACTCTGAATTGGGGCCTGAAGCCAGAGTCCAATGTGACTCAGAGATAAGTGCTCCCATTCTCCAAGATTGACCCATAGGATCACCCATCCAATTCCCACCCTCTAACCCCCCCCACAACCAAAACTGTTATCCTAACTGAGTTGACATGGCTAAGTACAAGTGAAAGCCCAATGGATGCACTGGTAGCACGGTGGCACGATGGTTAGCACTACTGCCTCACAGGGATCCGGGTTCGATTCCCGGCTCGGGTCACTGTCTGCGTGGAGTTTGCACATTCTCCCTGTGTCTATATGGGTTTCCTCTGAGTGCTCTGGTTTCCTCCCACAGTCTGAAAGACATGATGGTTAGGTGCACAGGCCATGCTAAGTTCTCCCTCATTGCACCCGCGCAAGCGTAGGAGTGAGGCAACTCGAGGAATTTCACAGTTATTTCATTGCAGTGTTAATATAAGACTAATAAATAAACTTAAACTCAAACTCTTCATAGAATTATGCAATGAGATCTTTATTGGCAGACTGGACATCTTATTAGACAGAATATGGTCTAGAAATTAAACGATGCCTGAATCGTGGCACGGTTCAGCTGGCAGTGCTTCATGCCTTGTGCCCATTGAGGTCAGTCCAGAGAGAGCTGTGCAAAACCGTTCCCTGGCCTCATATTAATTCTGACTGAGTTGTGGGCAGTGGTTGTGGGCCAGGGGGGGCCTGAACTGACTGTGAAACACTTCATCACTGGCGACCGCCAACGGCTGGTGAATTCAGCGAGCGAGCCCACTGCTCCTAGCTCTACAAATAGGCAGGAGTCAGCCTTCAGAACGAACGAATGTGTGATGGACCTGCTGGTTTCACTGCCAAGTGCCTGAGGACGCTAACCATGAATGCCACCTGCTGCTGCCAGCCACAAATGAATGGTGTAAAGGGATTTGGAACTAGGCATCAGGCTGCCTGAATATTACCATGGGGACAGTTTCAGGCACATGACTAAGATGCCTGAATAGGGATCTTTCCCAATATGGCGAGAGCCGTATTTCCATCACACACTCGTCCATTGCCTTACTGGTCACTTAGACTCCTGTCACAATCCAATAAATTTCCAGGCCAGTACTGTCAAAAATGCAAGAGCTCCTCATTCAACTGCCATCTTAGATTATCTGCCTAGGTCATACATTGGGGCTGAAGGGCCTTCTCTGCACTGTACAACTCTATGTGTCGACACTGAAACCACCATCTTCTGGGTTAAGAGCACCACTGACCAAAACAGATAACAATTCTCTGCCAATCTCTTCTAATAGGGTTGATCTTTGTGAGGAACCTTGTTGAGGAGGTATCTTCTTGTTTATTAATGCTACAAATAGATCTCCCAAAGCCTCTCTGGACCGTAATCGTTTCCTGAAAATCTGTTAATGAAAGCCAGCCATGGACTCGAAATGGAAACTTTAGGCTTGACTAACTTAAAATTAAAAACACATCCTAAAATATCTCGCGTACTCGAGAGCTTGCATCATATGGCAACAATTTTGGAAAGTACTCTTTCATGAAAGACGACATCTATATCGTGTTTTGGGTTGCCATGGTAGTTTGGAAAAATATGACATTGCCTTGGTGTGAAAATATTATCAGCAATGTTCTGTTTGAAATCTTTTGCCAAGTAATATCTTTTTTTTGAAAAAAAGGAAATCTGGTTGTCGAAGTTTTGGACCAGGGAATAGTAACTTGTAACAAAGATTTTGATCGAGAAGTCACTTCCTTATTATATATTTGGAGAAGTCTTATTGTCTTGGATGGTTGCTGTCAGTACTGCTTCCATTGTAAATAAAAAGAGCTTCATAATTTCCTGTGGAGATTGTGGTCTGTTGGCTCTGGAGACAGTGAGAACTCATTATAGGGAAATGGAAGGGGGCAGAGAACAAGTCATAAGGCACAAGTGACATTTCCTCTCGAAATAACAACTGTACGAACACACACCAAGAATTGATAACCCTTTGTCTTTTTAGCACATATTTTAAAACTGGTTTTATCTAGAATTTTATCCAGGTGATTGCACTGGAACAAACGCTGTCAGATATTCTTGAACCTAACCTTGCATTATTTTACATGACCGTTTTTCTAGATCAGCGTCATTTCCAAAATTATTTTTTGATTTTGTTCTGTGTTAATCAAGCAGCCAGTCTCACAGAAGGTTGGAGCCTGCCTCTGCTCTGAACATTTGCACCAAGAATCCGGAGAACATGTCCTGCTAATGACACTGGGTTTCAAACTGTGACCAAGATGACATTAGCATAAAATGAATGGATTCTTTGGAATGGGGGGATTTGAGAGGGATAGGCTCCCATGGCAATTAAGACTCGCCACTTGTCTCATTCAATTCATCTATTTGGAGGTGTTTAAATTATCAATGATGCAGATACAGCAAAACAGGGATCGACATCAAGCCTCTTTCATTACACGAGGACTAAGTCTTCCTGATGTACAGTGATGCCAAGAAGGAGGAGGGCTTTTATAATTCATTATCAGTGCTCAGAACGAAGGTCAGGAAAATAATTCAGCACTATTTATGGTTAGAAACCCATTTGCAAATTGGCTGAAAACCCACTATTACAGCGCAAGCAACATTTACAAAAAGCTGGCAGAAACAGAGATTTGTACGTATATAGGACCTCATTACATTGCTTGAATATGTCTCAAAACGCTTCATCCACAACAGATTACTCTAATGTGTCATTACTACTGTTCATTTGACAAACACAGTAGCCATTTCCTGCACAGCAGGATCCCGCAACCAAGAATGAAACGATAACCAGATGAGTTGTACATCTCTTTCAGTGGCGTCTGACTCAGAGAGGAATGGTGGTCAAGACTTTAGTGTGCTCCTTGGCTCTTTAAATCATGTCCCAGGTCGTTCACCTCCATTCAGGGTGTTGGCTAAGGAATGGAAAGCGACAGCTAAAGTCTGCAAACCCTACTTGAGCTGCGGTAACCTGAAGCTTGAAACTGGCTCCAAATGGTTAAGCTTACTTAGTTACGTCGGAAGCGCCTCTGAGCTGGTGCTCCGGTTGCTGAAAGACGCGCTGGTTAGGTGCTTTGGCCATGCTAAGTTCTCCCTCAGTGTACCCGAACAGGTGCTGGAGTGTGGCAACTAGGGGATTTTCACAGTAACTTCATTGCAGTGTGAACGTAAGCCTACTTGTGACTAATGAATAAACTTTAAGTGATGAAAGATACAACAGGAATTTTCTGAATCTGAGAGCAGATAAGAACAATGTTTGTTTGCAGCACGATGATTTACATTTTATTGGAAAATAAATTTGACTCGCCAAAATTGATATATTTTATAAAATTACTCTTTCGTTGCAAGGACTCTGCTGCCTTCCAGCCTGGTATAATTCATCACAATTATATAACAAACCTTATTATTTGTTTATTTTTTGACTTCATGAGATATTGCTTCACAGTGACAATTATCCAAACCATATTACTGTGTAAATTGTTGCCAGCTCCCGGCCAAAGCCCTCAGCGAAGTGGGCACTGTAACATGTTGCTGGAAAGACACTCTTAGCAGCTTTGGCCAGCAAGACGTCTCGCTGGCTCAAAAGGTCAGAGGTTAATTCCATTCGAAAACAGTAGCAAGCTGATTTTTTTTTTGACTCAGCTGAACACGCTGAGAGAAACCCCCATTCCCTTTATCGTGTCAGGAGCTACCTGAACGCCGGGGCCAACTCATAGTTAAAAATCCCAACCTCGCAGTCTCCTCCCCTTCCCTCGAGGGATCGCTAATGTCAAATTACGACTTGTGATTACTGGTGTTGATTACTAATGAACCGCTATTCCTGATGACGCCAATCCCACTAATGTCATTTGCTTTCATCGTGGAGATAGTCATTAAACCTAGCAGCCAAAAGATGAAACGCGGGCACGCAACAAGATGCTGCAACATTAAGCCCGACGTGAGGCAAATAACTAGCCCATTACAGTCCGGGGTTTCTTGTTGCTGCTTTCATGTGACTCCTTTCTACATGTTAGAATTTAAAGGAAGACGAGGAGGCCATTACATCCGAGAAACCTCCCCTTCTGTGAGAAATCTCAAACCCAGCTGACCCTTAATCCCTTCTGGCCTGAAAGGCTTTCACTTGCATCTTGAACACGTTTATATTGTCTAATTGAAACCCTAAAACTATGACCCCTAGTTCTGGACTCCCCGGCCATTGGGAACATTCTTTCTGAATCTATCCTCTCTAACCCTGTTAGAACTTTATAAGTTTCAATGAGTTCCCCTCTCACTCCTCGAAACTCCAACGAATATAATCCAAACCGATTTCATCTCTCCTCACACCTTCCATCCCAGGAATCAGCCTGGTAAACCTTCACTGTACTCCCTCTATAGCAAGGGCATCCTTCCTCAGATAACTTATTCCTGGGGTTGCTCGTGTGATAAGATACTGTCTCATATCCTTTTCCCTTCTGAATTGCTAACTCATTCTCCTTGCAGTGTCAATCCTTTTCTGCAGTGAAATGTTTTTATCCATTCCATTTATATTCTCGACTAGCTCTATTTATTTGATTTATACCCTCAAGAACTTCTCTTAAAGTCATGGTAAAGTGTCCTCTTTCTCCAAGAAAACAGACCCCCTATTTCCCAGCCAAAGGAATCCTTGGAGGACTCTCATAGAAACTAGAAGCTGGAATAAGCCATTTGGCCCTTTGAGCCTGCTCTGCCATTCATTTTGATCATGGCTGATTATCAAATTCAATATTCTGATCCTCCCTCTTCCCCCTGTGTCCTTGATCCCTTTAGCCCCAAGAGTTATATCTAATTTCTTTTTGAAATCAGACAATGTTTTGGTCTCAACTACTACATTCTGTGGTAGTGAATTCTATACATTCACCACCTTCCGTGAAGAAATTTCTCCTCACCTCAGTTCTAAAAGGTTTACCCCTTATCCTCAAACTATGACCCCTAGTTCTGGACTCCCCCACCACTGGGAACATTCTTTCTGAATCTACCTCATCTAAACCTGTTTGAACTTTACAAGTTTCAGTGGGTTCCCCTCTCACTCTTCTAAACTCCAATGAACATAATCCAAACCGACTTAGTCTCTCCTCACACGACAGACCTTCCATCCCAGGAATCAGCCTGGTAAACCTTCCCTGTACTCCCTCTATAGCAAGGACATCCTTCTTCAGATAAGGACACCAAAACTGCAAGCAATACTCCAGATGTGGCCTCACCTATGCCCTGCAGCAAAATGCCTTAATCCCTATACTCAAATCCTCTCGCTCTGAAGGCCAGCATACCAATTTGCCTTCTTTACTGCCTGCTGTACCTGTGCACTTACTTCCAGCGACTGATGCAAGAGGACTCGCAAGGTCTTGAATATCCACCTCTCTCAATTTACACCCATTCACGTAATGATCTGTCTTCCTATTATTGCTACCAAAGTGGATAACCTCACATTTATCCACATTATACTGCATCTGCCATACAGATGCCCATATACTCAGCCTGTCCAAATCATACTAAAGCATCTCTATATCCTCCTCACAGCTCACCCTCCCACCCACCTTTGTATCATCTGCAAATTTGGAGATAATACATCAGTTCCCTCTTCTAAGTCATTAATATATAATGTGAACAGTTGGAGTTCTAGCACAGATCCCTGCGGAACCCCATTAGTCACTGACTGCCAATCAGAAAAAGACTTATTTATGCCGACTCTTTGCTTCCTATCTGCTAATCAGCTTTCATAAGAACATAAGAACATAAGAAATAGGAGCAGGAGTAGGCCATCTAGCCCTTCGAGCCTGCCCCGCCATTCAATAAGATCATGGCTGATCTGTTGTGGCTCAGTTCCACTTTCCCGCCCTCTCCCCATAACCCTTAATCCCCTCTCTTATCAAGAACCCATCAACCCGCTTCTTAAAAATATTTAGCGAGGCAGCCTCCACCACTTCAACGGGCAGAGAATTCCAGAGATTCACCACCCTTTGAGTGAAGAAGTTCCTCCTCAACTCCGTTCTAAACCGCCTCCCCTTTATCTTGAGGCTGTGCCCCCTAGTCCTACTGTCTTTTTTGAGCGGGAAGAGTCTCTCCACCTCTATCCTATCCATCCCATTCATCATCTTATACGTCTCAATGAGATCTCCCCTCATTCTTCTAAACTCTAACGAGTACAAGCCTAGTTTATTCAGCCTCTCCTCATAGCTCAATCCCCTCAACTCCGGTATCAGCCTAGTAAACCTCCTCTGCACTCCCTCCAGGGCCAAAATATCCTTGCGCAGGTGCGGCGCCCAAAACTGCACACAGTACTATCCATCTCAAGACATTGCCTGCAATCCCGTGTGCTTTAACTTTACATAGTAGTCTGCTATGTGAGACATAAGAACATATATTGTCCTTGTCGAAAGCCTACAGAAAGTCGAAATAAACCACATCCACTGGTTCTCCTCAGTCAATGCTACTAGTTCCATCCTCAAAAAATTCCAATAGATGTGTCAAGCATGATTTTCCTTTTGTAAATCCATGCTGACTGTGTCTGATTACACCACTGCCTTCCAAATGCTGAGTTATGAAGTTCTTGATAATAGTCTTTAGCAACTTCCCCAGTACCGACATCAGGCTCACTGGTCTATAGTTCCCTGTTTTCTCTCTACTTCTCTTTTTGAAAGGCAGGCCATAATTCCTTCATGGATACCCATCATGTCAGGACCCATATCAATGATCAGGGTGGCACAGTGGTTAACACTGCTACCTCACAGCACCAAGGACCCGGATTCAATTCCGGCCTCAACTTATGGTCTATGTAGAGCTTGTGTGTTCTCCCCATGTCTGCATGGGTTTCCTCTGGGTGCTCCAGTATCTTCCCATACTCCAAAGCTGAGTGGGTTAGGTGGATTGGGGCCATGCTAAATTGCCCCTTAGCAGCAGGGGGCTATCAGGGTAAACACATGGAATTGCGGGGATAGGACTGTTGTCGGTGCAAGCTCGATGGGCTCAATGGCCTCCTTCTCTATGGTAGGGATTGTATAACTTTCTGTGGCATTCATCTATTTCAAACACGGGAGTATGTAAGTAGCGGCTGGAGACGTCACACTCCCAGATTTTCATGTTCCTGTTTCTGAAACACCTGGACACAGCTGGCAAAGATGAAAAAAAGGTTGGAAATATGGCTGGCTCCCTCACAGGAACCTGACTCTCCCCGCCTGATAGGCCCAAATTCGGAACACAAGAAATCTGCACCAATTTTTAAAAAAAAATTAAAGAGGGACAGGAGTCAGTGTTAATTTTGTGAATTAGAATCATAGAATCCCTACAGTGCAGTAGGTGACCTTCAGCCCATTGAGCCTACATCAATAACAATCCCACCCAGGCCCGACCCCACAAATTTACCCTGCTGATCCCTCTGACATTAAGGGGCAATTTAGCCATCAACCTAACCCACACATCTTTGGACTGTGAGAGGAAACCGGAGCACCCGGAGGAGAACCACGCTGGAATTGAACCCAGGTCTCTGGTGCTGCGAGGCAGCAGTGCTAACCACCGCGACACTCTGTTTTCCATTATCGAGAGGATTCATCTTTATGGTGCGTGCGCGCAGGCACCTGTCAGCAGGACACACAGTGATCTGAAAAACAGCACCCCCAACAGGGCTGCACTCCTTCAGTACTCCACTGGAAATGTCAGCCTAGGTTTTGTACTCGAGTCTCCAGAACGGAACGCCCCCGCCTCGTCTCCTGATTCTGACACGTGAGATTATACCCACTGAGTCACTGCTCAGCTTAGCTCAGGCAGCTCTGCAAAAATCCGGGGATGAACCTTTGGTATTTTTCTGTACTGTGTTACACAGCACCACATTGAGCCATCAAGGGGAGCATGTCATTTATTAAAAACCCAACGTAAAGTGTAATCGAACAGGAGCCGTCGTGTTCTGTACCATTAATTTTAGTAATAAGTTATCTTGTAATGTGCCATTAGTGTAATAAAAAAAACCTGCTCTACTTTAAACAAAAGTTAATCACCCATGAAAGTGTGTTAGGTTTAACAGAACGACGTTCATTGTTCGCAATGTTTAACAGGCTGAATGTGTGCCGAGGCGCACTGCCCCATCAACTCTCTGTTTTCATTCCATAAACCAGCCAAAGCCAAAAGTATCAGGCACCAAAGTACTGCACTGAAGCAAAGACTTTTGGCAAAAGGGACCAGTTTGCAGTTTTCGTTCCAAAACGGAATTGTGTGACGGAATCCCCACTTTCCCAATAAAAATCCTGTGATTCTGTGTCATCAAAATCGAGTGCGATTTACTAGCGTTGATTTTGCTCCCTCCTGCAGCCTGGATACCCCACCTCCTGACACACAAAGTGACAGACACCCATTGCGCCAGGATCCAGTGAGGTCCCCTGAGGGAATCAAGACGGATTGCTTTTCTCTAGGACAGGCAGAAGGAATCAACCACCATCTAACATCAGCAATGCCTCCTACTGGTCTGCCGAGCTCCCATTGCTTGTTTCAAGTCAGGTATCGTTAGATTTTTTTAAAAATTCGTTCGTGGTATATGGGCATCGCTGGATGGCCCAGCAGTTATTGCTCATCCTTAGTTGCCTAAGGGCAGTTGAGCGTCAAACACATTGCCGTGGCTCTGGGGTCACATACAGGTCAGAGCAGATAAGGATGGCAGATTTCCTTCCGCAAAGGACATTTGTGAACCAGATGGGTTTTTCTGAGAATGGCTTCATGGTCATCAGTAGATTCTTATTTTTTATTGAATTCAAATTTTACTATCTGCCGTGGTGGGATTCGAACCCGGGTCCCCCAGAACATTAGCTGAGTTTCCGGATTAATAGTCTAGCGATAAGACCACTGTCTCCTCTTTGATGGGCAATCTTATAACGGGCTACCAATGAATCCCTTCTTGCCTTCAAACAGGTGCATAGTTTCCTTTCCAGGTTATAAGAAGGAATTTCTGACAGCTAAATTAGACCAATGAGCTTCGAGGGAAACGGGTGGGAGGAGGCACGCGAGGAGCAGAAACATTGGCATGGACCAGATGGGCTGAATGGCTAATTCCAGAGCTTTTAATTAACATGACAGAGCACTTATCATAAGAACATAAGAACATAAGAAATAGGAGCAGGAGTAGGCCATCTGGCCCTTCGAGCCTGCCCCGCCATTCAATAAGATCATGGCTGATCTGTCGTGGCTCAGTTCCACATTCCCGCCCTCTCCCCATAACCCTTAATCCCCTCGCTTATCAAAAACCCATCAACCCGCGTCTTAAAAATATTTAGCGAGGCAGCCTCCACCACTATTTTTGTTAAAGGATAAAAAAGGCCTACTCCTAATTTATTTCTTATGATTTTAAAGGAGCTCATGTTTAGCGCTGTGGCTGAAAAAAAAATTGCTAGTCTTACAGGGTGAACTAGGTCAGCCTTGCTTGATAGAACATTGCCTGGGTCAGGATACTGTAAGCACAAGTTCCACTTCATGACTTATGCTAATAACTCAACAGTGAAGCATTCCGCCAGTAGTCCACCAGATGTACTGTCCATCGAATAAGACATTAAAATGATGCCCTGTCAGTTCTCTAACAATCTCATGGTGGCACGGTGGCATTGTGGTTAGCACTGCTGCCTCACAGTGACAGGAACCCGGGTTCAATTCCCGGCTTGGGTCACTGTCTATGTGGAGTCTGCATGTTCTCCCCATGTCTGCGTGGGTTTTCTCCGGGTGCTCCAGTTTCCTCCCACAGTCCAAAGATGTGCAGGTTAGGTGGATTGGCCGTGCTAAATCACCCTAGATGTAGAAGAGAGTTTTCCTTTTAAAGAGGAGAGAGGTGAAGATATTTGGGAAAGTAATTCCAAAACCCCCAGGGACAAGAGGGGAAAATGAAGACAAGACCACCAGAGGCCAGTGATGGAGGGACACAACAGTTCCAGAGGGTTTGTCAGGCTGAGATGGAGAGGCCAAACCCCAAACGCTTTAAAGATGAGGGTGATCATTTTAAGACTAAGGTGTAGGTGGAGTGGAAGGCAGTGTAGGTTAGTGACCACAGAATGGGTCACAGGATCCCTACAGTGCAGGAGGCCATTCAGCCCATCGAGTCTGCACCAACCACAATCCCACCCCGGCCTTATCTCATAACCCCACCTATTTATCTGTTCCTTCCCCTGACAGTCAGGGGGCAATTTAGCATGACCAATCCACTTAACCCACACATCTTTGGAGGAAACTGGAGGAAACCCATGTAGACACGGGGAGAATGTGTAGACTCCGTACAGACAGTGACCCAAGTTGGGAATCGAACCCAGGAGCCTGGCGCTGCGAGGCAGAAGTGCTAACCACTGCGCCGCCCCTACAGATGGTGCGTGAAGGGGATTAAGTGTTGGGGGACTTGGGTTGTTTGTGAAATTGCAATCTACCCAGAAAGAACTATCTTCAAGGGAGGACAGGAGGAAACAAGTGGACAAGGATAAAAAATAATCACCAATCTAATGCTAGAAAAAGAACAAAATGATTATTAGGCACGCTGTGCAAGAGAGATCTTGTGTAGAGCAGGTTCCAGCTGAAAGCACGATCGACCCATAACACATAGGCATTTGAGTAATTATCATACAACGAGCGAAAGACATGTCAGCATGTTCCTCACCACAGAAAAACCTTCAGAAAGTTACAGTAATTAGCTGCCTGCATTTTCTTTCTGCAGCCTATACTTTTCAGCCTTGCTGGGTGACTGTGGGCTGTAACTGGGATAATTGCTGGCCTTTCCAGGCAACCTCTCTCTGCGTTCACACACCATCACACTGGGAATAGCGTGTGTCACAAACAAGCTCACTAATAGCACGCACCAGGCTAAATTAGCACGTCAGAAATGCTGTGGAATAGAGTGGTGGTGGTGGTGGTTGGGGGGGGGGGGGGGGCGGAGAGCGACTTGGGAGCATGTCTGCGAGTTAATGCAGAATAATTCAAAATGCCTGCTGAGTGGGGTTTGATCATTGACCCAATTCTGTTTGAATCCCCTCCACAAGAACCCAACTGGTTTTATATTCCAGCTCATTGTCATCTTCACAGGCATTTGCTCGAATGCTCTTCAGTTGAGACTGTGGGATATTGTGGGGTACACACTCCCCCCCCGTTCAGCTCAGACTGTGATATATTGTGGAATATACAGTCTCCCCATTTTACTTTGGAGTATTTTACTGTCCTGCTTTCCTCTGCCCCCGATCCCCGCGACATATACAGACACAGACGGACAGGCAGACACACACACACAGGCACATGGACAGGCAGACACACACTCAAACACACACAGACAGACACACACACAAACACACACTACCAATTCAGTCTGTATGAGGACATTGACAAAATGGAGGCCACGCCACCATCATGGGCTTCACTGCATATGGTCCGATTGATCACTCAGTGTAGTTTCAGTCTGTGGCTCTGTTCATAAGGCTCAATGCAACAGTTATAGGCTGCACACGGCACACCCACAGCTCCTGCTGTGTCCCACATGTAGCCTCATCACCAAACAAACCACAAATGTTAAATATTACAAACAACAAACAGGGCCCAGGAAAGGTCCAATCTGGAACTCGTCAAGAAAACCCTTGACATGAGCACGAGCGAGATCAACAATTGTGCTAAAACAGAGAGATGGTGCCCCTCCGGGTTGGATTATTGGATTCTGCTTACATGTTACTTTGGCCTCATCATTAACTGGCATTTACACGGTTTGTTAAGCTATTGTTTTTGCCTTTGCAAAATAAGATCAATCCAGTGGTTTTAAAAGCACTGCTGATACAGGCCACTATACAGGAATTAAAATCTACCGTTTTGAGCAAGGTTTTTGTTCGAGTTGCTGTCCTGAGGACAGAAATGGTGCTGGAATTTTACCACCTTGGCCAGCCCGAGGCCAATGG
This sequence comes from Carcharhinus amblyrhynchos, assembly GCF_965287045.1. Classification (NCBI taxonomy): domain Eukaryota; kingdom Metazoa; phylum Chordata; class Chondrichthyes; order Carcharhiniformes; family Carcharhinidae; genus Carcharhinus; species Carcharhinus amblyrhynchos. The sequence continues at coordinate 43,525,026 of NC_137342.1, forward strand.
AGAATGCCATTCTGCGAGCCTTGCCCTCCCCAATTCCGGGTGAGCATGGGGTAAAATTCCAGTCGTGTGTTATAAAGTAGATAAAGAATTGGAAAGTATGACCAAGCACCAGTATGACAAAGTGGTGGAACATCGCAGTTGGGAGACAAATCCTTCTCCCAGGGCTAACTCTCTTGCATCCCCTACCAATCAGGCGGAGAGCTCAGAGTGCCTGGTCTGCCAGTCCCTCGCAGCCTGGGTTGTCACATGTCACTGGGGTGGGGCAGGAGAAGTGACCTTAAGATAACATGCCGGAGAGTAAATACGAGGCATCTTAAAAGCAACATGAAAGGATAAAGTGTACACATCAGCCTGGCTGAAGGAGTCTAGTGAAACCCTTTTGACTAACGGCTTGTGATTTGTTTACAGGCAGCGAACTTCAGATAGCAGCAAGACAAAGAAGTGAATGCCTCGGCAGTCTGCGTCTGCCCCTCGACCGAAAGGAGATAGCAGGCTCGAGCCGAGCTTACCCTGTGGATTTCTAGACTTGATCCCGGATGGATACTGTAATGGCTGCTTATCTGTGCTGGTTTCAGCTCCAGTTGTTGCGTACAGTCAGGGCCCTGATGTTACACGTTCTGAAGGATTGGGGGTGGGGGGAGGACAGACAAGAATAAAGATCCCGATTGCTCCCATGGGAAGGATGAACTGATGGTGCACAAACTGAATGTTAAATCAAGGAGAATAGTGATACTTTATAAAGAGAAGAATGGAAAAGGTTACTGCACTGTGAGGCCACAGTACAATTGATAGGTTGTGACAGAATTCCAGGCGCAGAGGCTCTGCTAGAAGCTCATTTAAACTTCTACAACGGGATTATGACAATTGACCCTTTATAAACTATCCATTATTAATGCTTTTGTTTGATGATGCATTCATGCTTAGTCAGTGTAAGCCAGATCATGGGATCGCTCTGAATGAATCAGACCCTATTTGGCCCATTTAATTTTGCCAGCGTACCTCCCCCACTGCACACGGCCAAGCGTAGCACAGGTAATGCCACAGAAGGAGGTTACACCTTTTCTGCCCTACAACATGCCTTCATCATAAAGCTGACAGACACTTTCTCACCAGGCATCCCCTATGTAGCACTGCGACAACCACCCTCTCAGAATGACTCACAGCCTGAATCCCTGGCTCGTGGGAAACTGTGTGAAATTACCCATTTCACTTTCATAGAATCCCTATAGCGCAGAAGGAGGCCATTCAGTCCATCGAGTCTGCACTGACTCTCTTTAATCTTATCCAGGCCCTTTCCCTCACCCTATCCCCATAACCCCACACATGTACCATGGGCTAATCCATCTACCCTACACATCTTTGGACACTAAGGGGCAATTTACAAATGGCCAAACCGCCTAACCCGCACATCTTTGGACTAGGAGGAAATCAGAGCACCTGGAGGAAACCCACACAGACAGGGGGAGAATGTACAAACTCCACACAGACAGTCACCCAAAGCCAGAATCGAACGCGGAGCCCTGGTGTTGTGTGGCAGCAATGCTAACCATTGTGCTACCGTGCCTCTTGGCAGAAGCCATATGATGATGCAAGGAGAAAGATATCGGCATTAAGTGGACCTTCACTTGTACTTAGTAATGTCGACTCAGCTAATGTAACAGTTTTGGTCATGGGGGTTAGAGGGTGGGCATTGAATAGGTGACCCTAAGGGTCAATCTTGGAGAGTGGGCGCGTTCATCTCTGAGTCACATCGGATCCCAATTCAGAGTATCAAGGACATAATCAAAACCCTCGAGGCACTGAGCTTGTGACCATCGTCCATCAGAAGAGATGCAAAGCCATGAGGCGCAGTCCCACCCCCACTCACTGGGCGGTAAAAGGATTTGGCGACACAATTTAAGGAAGAGTTAGGGAATCTCCTGGGCTTCCAGCCACGACCCACGGAAACGAATTATCCCATCACCTCATCCCATTACTGTTTGTGGGATCCTGCTGTGTGCAAACCGGCCACTGCACTTTCCTACGTCTTTACAATAACCACCCAAGTGTGTTCTGACTTGTTGGAGATGTCTTGAAGTCGGGAAAAGTCTGATATCAATTTAAGTGCCTTCTTAAAATGAAAATAAGCATCAAGAATCAAAGATTCATCAAGCTCCCCCATGAGGGATTAAGCAACGTTAGTTAAAGATGGGACAGCCAATTAACATTGCATTACTGCACTGATTGGTGCAAGTCTAGTCTGGATGCAAATTAGAAAACTAGCAGATGGTTTACCAAATAAAAATAATTCACTGGAATGATCAACATTTCTCTTTCTGTTCACACCCATGTTAACTCCATTGCTCTGCTAGCAGGGGGGTTTTAATCTTTGCAGCAACGTGACACTGGCCTGGCGATGGGCTACCAAGAAGAGGAAGGCCCTCACTGTCTTGGTGCTGTCTGCAGTTATGTTTCAGCTTCGTTATCCACAGGGGATGTTTGGTGGCTCGGCATCATCTCAGCTGCGGGTTCTGCCCAAAAATCTTTCCCAATCCTCGCTCATCTCCCCCGTCACCGAGTCGAGCTGTTAACAAGGGAGCCAGCTCGTTCTCACCCTCTTCCATCTAATTAGCCCGACGACAGACGCTTGTTCACATTGCAAATGTTCCCCTTCTTTCCGTGATTGTTATCCCAAGTCCCCCGTGTCTATTCTCTGCGCCCTTTCAACACACTCACAATAAAAAGCTCAAACTGTCACTCTCTCTGAACTTCATCAACGTTTTCTCTTTTGATAAACACCGTGTGTGTGTGTGTGTGTGGGTTTGAGTGTGAGATGGAGTACAAGTGTGAAAATGTGTGTGGGTGAGTGCATGGTTGAGTGTGTATCTAAGAGCGTGTGTGAGACTGTGTGTGTGTGTGTGTGTGTGTGTGTGTGTGTGTGTGTGTGTGTGAGAGAGTGACTGTACAAAGTGAATGTGTGTGAGAAAGTGAGTGAATGAATGCATGTGTGTGAGTATGCGATTGGGTGTGAGATTGCGGGTGTGTGTGTGTGAGAGATTGAGTACGAGTTTGTAAATGTGTAATTGTGAGCCTGAGTGTGTGAGAGTACATGCCTGTGTGAGTGAGTAAGAGTGTACATTTGTGTTTGTGAGTTAATGTCTAAGTGAGTCTAAATGTGAGCTTTTGTGTGCGTGAGAGAGTGTGGATGTGTGGGTGCAGGTGGATGTGAATATGAGTGCAAGTGTGTGCGAGTGAATGTGACCTTGTTCCCACAATCCCCTCAAACTCAGCTGTGTTGTTATGATTGCCACCTCGAATTGAGGGAGAGGAAATTTGGTCCAAGAGTCATCCCTAAGGGCTCCTGCTACCCTTTAGTAACCAGTACCCAATGAGCCATTGCTACAGGGAGAGAAACATGATGCAGAGGATAATATAGACAAATAAAGATGTCCTTCTCTCAGAGAAGGCGTACTTTCTGACTGATTCCTCAGATAAGCTGACAAACAGATTTAATTAAATTGTACACAGTCACAAAAATATAGAAACGTTTCCCTGTTGCATCGACTGACCTCGTTCTTTGCTGCAGACGATTTGAATCATTAAATCTTGTTCAGTGACTGGAAGAATATTTATTTCCTCAGGTCACATAATGCATGTGTTTACAGACCAATTACAAACGGCCATCCTCTCTGTGACATGACCTCCATTGATTCTACATCGTATCAAATCACAGAAAGCAAATGTTCGAGTGTAACAGTCATCTACCATGGGTAGAAACAGAAAACTGCAACATCATGGGTCACGCTGGTGAATTTCAAACAAATCCATACTCCTGGGAATATAGTGATAGGAACAAACACTCCCTAAAAGTACCTGGGATCGATGACCCTAAGATTTGGTTATCCGGCTTTATTTATTAATGTAAGCCCACCTGTGACACTAACACTACAATGAAGTGAAAATCCCCAGTCGTCACACTCCGGCACCTGTTCAAGTACACTGAGGGGCAACTTAGCAATGGCCAATGCACCTCACCAGCACGTCTTTGGACTGTGGGAGGAAACTGGAGCACCCGGAGGAAACCCACGCAGACACAGGGAGAATGTGCAAACTCCGCACAGACAGTGACCCAAGCCAGGCCCTGGTGCTGTGAGCTTGCAGTGCTAACCATTGTGCCACCCAGGTTGACTGAATGCAGCAGAAAGTGCTCCAGGGTAATGAGCATGCCTGAAGATAATACACATCGATGAACGCTCTCCAGGATACCTGGAGAACCCATGAATACTCCTGCTGAGAGTACCTGGGAATTTTTTTTTTATACATTCGTTCATGTGATGAGGGTGTTGCTGGCATTTATTGCCCATTCTTAGTTGCCCGAGGGCATTTACGAGTCAACCACTTTGCTGTGGCTCTGGAGTCACTTGTAGGCCAGGCCAGGTAAGGATGGCAGATTTCCTTCCCTAAAGGACATTAGTGAACCAGATGGGTTTTTTACGTCAATCAATAACGGTGTCATGGTTATCATTAGACTTCTAATTCCAGAATATTGGATTCAAATTTCGCATCTACAATAGCGAGGTTCGAACCTTGGGTCTCTGGACGATACCACTATGCCATTGCCTCCTCGATAACCTGTGAACGTTTCTGAGGGGATGCGGGCGAGAGGGTGGGTGTGTGGAGATGGTGGAAAGGGATGTACACCCCTGGGAGGTCTCTGAAGGGCTGTTACTCCTAAGTGGTCTTGGGCAAGGCAGGCTGATATCCCAAGGTTATCCAAGAAAAGTGAATACTTTGATAAGTACCGGATTCGTGGGGAGTTATTAACAGACCAAATCTAGATTCGCTTCTGTGATTTTATTAAATCAACCATCTTTGCTATAAATCCCCAAAGCATTTCCAACATGTCTGCAAAGACACATCACAGCAAACGAAGCTTCAATATGCCTTTACGTGACCACCCTTCACTGCTCTCTCAAACCACTCACGCTGCGATGAGGCACGTTTGGAGTACGAGAATTGTTGCTTTTATCGGAAAATGTGGCCGGTGCTTGCTCAAATTAAGATCCCCACAAACAGCAAGGAGGTAAATCAGGCAAATCTACTTAGCTGAGCTCATGGGGAATCCTGTTTTTTTTAAAAAAATTGAATCAGTCGCAAAAAAGATAACTCTTTTCCACATCAGGGTACATTACAAAATGTACACGAGTGGGCTTATTAACACTGCCTGTGCAGAAGGCTGATTGTTGTGTATTTTTCTGGCTTCCCGTCTAGCTGCCCTCCGCTTTTGGTCAATGTCTGCTCTGGGCTGGACGACTGCCTTCGAAAAATGCAAAGCACTCGAGGGAAATGTCTCCGCGAGAGTCAATTCTATGAATACACTCAGGTTTATGAAAAATGCAGAGCACTGGCTTGAGAAAGGCTCCGAGCTATGGCATGTCCTGTCGTGTTATGCATGCATGAGTTTGTTGCTTACAAGATCAGGGCTGGGAGATGATCATGAATACTATTCTGTGACACTGTTTAAGGAGAGGGTGAAGAGATTTGACTCGGGGTTGGGGGGGGGGTGGGGGGGTGGGTGGCAAAGGAATTGGACAAATGACACCTGGAACTCAGGGACCGTGGGCACTCGGATTCCCTGCTTTGCCACAGGGTTCAGGATTTAACCTGTTCACGCGGCATACCCTGCCCTCTCCCATTTTAATTGAGGGGATCGTCCACATTGCTACAGTGCAAAAGGAGGCCATTCGGCCCATCAGGCCTGCACTAACTTCCCGAAAAAGCATCTTACCCAGGCCCAACCCATCCCCGTAATCCCACATTTTTACCCTACTAATCCCCCTAGCCTGCTCTGAGAGGCAATTAGTATGGCCAATCCACCTAACCTGCACACCTTTGGACTGTGGAGGGAAACCCACGCAGGCACCAGGAGAATGTGCAAAGTCGACATAGTCACCCAAGTCTGGAACTGAACCCAAGTCTCTGGCGCTGTGAGGCAGCAGTGCTAACCACTGTACCACCTTGCTGATGCTTCCTTTGAAAATGTTCCTGATCTGCTGTTTTAAGTCAAGTGTATGGGGGAACAAATGAGTTGACATCAAGGCAATTCTAGTGCTCTGCCATTCAATCATGGCTAATATGCTCCTCACCCTCATTTTCTTGCCTTCTCCCCATAATCCTTCAACTTATTACCAATTAAAAATCTAACTCCTCCTTAAATTTACTCACTATCCCAGCATCCAGCACACTTTGGGGAAGTGAATTCCACAGATTCACAACCCTTTGGGAGAAGTAGTTTTTCCTCAACTCTGTTTTAGGTTTGCTGCCAGGCCCTATCCCTGGAATCCCACATATTTACCCTGCTGGTGCCCCTGACACTAAGGGGCAATTTATCATGGCCAATCAACCTAACCTGCACATCTTTGGAGTGTGGGAGGAAACGGGAGCACCCGGAGGAAACTCACGCAGACACGGGGAGAACGTGCAAACTCCACACGGACAGTGACCCGAGGCCGGAAATGAACCTGGCTCTGTGAGGCAGCATCCAATAAGCCTCAAATCAGGTCTGCTCATTGCTCTGTGAGGGAACTTGCTACGTGTGAATTGGCTGCCACTCTTCCTACATTAGAACAGCAACACTTCCAAAAGTAGCTGCGAAATACTTCGGGAGATCGTGAAGGTTGTGAAAGGTGCCTTATAAATACAAGCCTTGATGTTTCTTTTAGATATTTAATGTTTATAAAAGTGACCAGTTCACATACCAACCATGACGATTCCAAATGGAGTCCTTCACTATTCACCTCTATATCCCGTGGGAAGTTCAGTTTAGGTTAGCCAAAGCAAATGTGGTAATATAGAAATTACTGTACAGAAAAGGGCCACTCAGCCCAACTAATTGGTGCTAGCGTTTATGCTAGCCTCTTACCAGCTACTTCATCTCATTATATCAATCTCTCTTCCTATTCCTTTCTCCTCATGTAGTTATCTACACATCTTCCTTCCCCCAACATCTCGAAACAAAGCTTTGTGTCTTGTACATTTTGTGCATCAGATCTATGCTGAGATAATGTTACTTTCTGCATGTGTAACAGATTTTGTAGATAGTGCTTTAAGATGTCTGCTCCACCTTTCAGCTCTTTCTGAGGCTTGTTTACACTTTTCTGACTAGAATTATTTCTGCACAGATTAAAGATATATGTATATATATATATATATATGTATATATACATGAATCATTTTGTACGCGAACACATAGAACTGTCCATTACCTCGTAAAAGGTTAAATAAACAAGCTGGGAGAAGTTATGATCATGTTAAGTGTGAGAAATAGCAATGTTTCAATTGGACTGGAAGGTGTTTCTCAGGACAGGTGATGCTGTCTCAGTGGCTGACTGTCAGTAGCTTCTTCAACCCACTGGGACACCACAACTTGATCCCATTCCCATTGACTCTGCACACAGGCACTTCCCAAATGGAAGAACTAGGAGTGGGAATGTGTGCCAGAATTCTACCGAGCCGCCCGCAACAGGAATCGGAGCGGGTGAGGGAGGGACAACAGGAAGATCTGTTGACCTTGGGAGGGATTTTACGGTTTCGGGATGAGCGAGGCCATAAAATCTCACCCCTGAGCTGTCAGCTTTCACCTCTCGAGCTCAGTAAAGTGAGGCACCCCTTACAGAGACCCCAGGACAAACCAGCTAATCCTCACCTCGGCTGCTGGTCAAAGGAGGAATATTCTTGTGCAGTTTAGTTTCACATCAGAAATGCCTTTAGTATCTAATCTGTTAGGGAGGCGACATGGAAATGCTTGGTGCAGAGGCACGTACTGCTGTATATGTAACTTGTTCAAAGATTATAGTGAGTTAACCCAAAACTACAATCCAGCATGGCTGATGCTGCAAAGTGATGTGGCTCCAATGTCAAATAGCAAACAGAGGGTGCTCTCCTCAGATGCATGTTACTGGAGTCACGCAGCTCCTTTAATGCAGTCTGCGCGGATACCCCACTCACAGTCTGCGCGGATACCCCGCTCACAGTCAGTGCTTGCCTACCTACTCTCACATTCAAGTGTTTTTTGACAGAAGAAAATGTATTAAGTTTCCATTTGAACATTGAAATACACTTTACACAGAATCTGGGGATCAATTTTTTCAGGGTTCACCTACAAAGAACTTCATCTATCAAAGGCCTGTAACACACGGATGTTAGGGTGTATACACCAAATTCCAGTTGCTACAGATGTAAAAGAATTTTAAACCCTGCTGCTTCTGAACTGTAGCTGCAACGTACGCTGCAATCAGCAAATTCTGCTTTGCTTATTCATTCATGGGATTTGTACGTGGCTCGTAAGACCAGCATTTATTATTTATTTTCAATTACCCTGGAGATGTTGGTGGTGAGCTGCCTCCTTGAACCACTACAATCCAATCTGACTATAAAAATAAAGCTGCTTTAATATCATAAAACATCCCGAGCTGCCTCTGAACCATTATAAAACACCAGATGCCATCTACACACAAAATGAGGTATTGGGGCAAAATTTTGGTCCAAGGGTTTGACTGTAAGGAGTGTCTTAAAGGAAGAAATTGAGGTGTAGAGAGGGTTTTCCACACCTCGAGGCCCAGGCAACTGATGGCATCACCAGTGGAGTAAAGAAAATCAGAAATAAAATGTTAAAAGTTTCAAAGTTTATTTATTGGTGTCACAAGTCGGCTTGCATTAACAATGAAGTTCCTGTGAAAATTCTCTGGTCATCAAACTCTGGTACCTGTTCTTGAAAGGCCAGAATTTGAGTTTCACAATCAACTCGGAGGGTATCGGCGGAGGAGGTTGGGGAGATATGGGAGGCACGGTGGCACAGTGGTTAGCACTGCTGCCTCACAGCGCCAGGCACCCAGGTTCAATTCCTGGCTTGGGTCACCTCCCGTGTGGAATCAGCACATTCTCCCCGTGTCTGCGTGGGTTTCCTCCAGGTGCTCCGGTTTTGTCCCACCATCCAAAAATGTGTGGGTTAGGTGCACTGGCTATGCTAAATTACCCCGTAGTGTCCTGGGATGCATAGGTCAGAGGGATTAGCAGGGTAAATATATGGTGTTACGGGTATAGGGCCTGGGTAGGATTGCTATCAGTGCAGTTTCAATGGGCCGAATGGCCTCTTTCTGCACTGGAGGAATTCTATAATTCTATTCTTTAATATGGAAAAGGAAAGGTCACAGCGGGATTTGAAAACAAGGATGAGACTGTTAACATCGAGACGGTGCTTAACTGGGAGCCAGCAGGCCAGCCAATGTAAGCCAGCAGGTACAGGGCTGACAGGTGAACAGAATTTGGTGTGAGCCTGCAGGTTATTAAAAAAATTCAACATTGTGTCCTTGAAGAAAGCGTCTCCACAGAATAACATGGTGCATTATGTGGTGTAGCAATCCTGCCTCAGTAAAGCTGCGTCTCATCTCCCAGCACTATCAGCAATGCTACAGGTAACCCACTCACATAAGCAGTACATCTATTGCCAGCCACACCTGCTGATCGGCAAGCTCCTAATGTCACACTTAATATTCAAAAGAGAAGTAAGAGTCAAGGATCTGCAACATGTAGAAAATAAAATCAGCCAGCCAACTGAAAATACACAAGTTACAGTGTCTGCAGCCTGTGACTGGACTCTAAAAACACATGTATTGGGGCGGCACAGTGGCTAAGCACCGCTGCTTCATAGTGCCAGGGACACGGGTTCGATTCCCGGCTTGGGTGACTGTCTGTGTGGAGTTTGCACATACTCCCCATGTCTGCGTGGGTTTCCTCCAGGTGCTCCAGTTTCCTCCTCACAGTCTGAAAGGCGTACCCGTTAGGTGTACTGCCTGTATTAAATTCTTCCTCAGTGTACCCGGACAGGTGCCGGAGTGTGGCGACTAGGGGATTTTCACAATAACTTCATTGAGGTGTTAATGTAAGCCTCCTTGTAACACTAATAAATGAATTTAAAATAAATAAACTTAACGTATCATCTCAATTACCATGAACGGAGGCACAAGGAATTAGCGCATTAAGAGTTTACAGTAAAATCTAGGAATGGCCCATTTCTTGAAATGGGATCTAATTTCCCCTGCTAGCACACGTTAACATGTTTGGGTGCAACTGTTGGTTTTGTTGAAGTAGATCAGAAAAATATTTTATGTAACCATTGCAAAACCAGAGGAAATTAAACCCATTGAGACATTGGCCGAAATTTTACCCGTCCGCCATGGGAATCGGAGCGGGCGAGGGCTGGACAACGGAAAGATCTGTTGACCTTGGGTGGGATTTTATGGTTTGGGAATGAGCAAGGCCATAAAATCCTGCTCAGTCTGCTTGCTTTTGGAAATTTTCTCCCCCCCCCCCCCCCCACCATTCTTTTTGCCAATATCCAGTCTGACAATGTGAGCAGTACATTTGTAATGCAGGAGTTTGCTGAGGGACTTCAGGAATTGCGAAATACAGGCCCCATTAAACCCCTGAGCCACCATTAAATTTAGGCCCTAATCAGGGTCAATAGGTGTCAATTGGTTCATTAATGAGTCTAATTGACACATCACTAACAAAGGCTCAGATTTCCACACCATCTTTTCCCGCTCTCCATTTTAGAATCATAAATCCATAGAGTGCGGCAGGAAGCCATTCGGCCCATCGATTCTGTACCAACCCGCCAAGCCCTATTCCTGTAATCCCACAAATTTACCCTGCCGATCCCCCTGACACTAGAGTTAATTTAGCATGGCTAATCAACCCAACCCCTCTCCAACTCTCAGTTCTGAACCGCTCCAGCTCCTGCTACACTTTATTGCAACAGATCACTCCAGCCCCAACTGACAGCTCATCCCAGCAACTAATCTACTGGTTAGCTGAGCTCCAGGTCCTGCTCACCAACCTCAGGCCGCTTGAGTGTATGAGCTGGAGGAGATATAAAAGCAAAATGCAGCGGATGCTAAAATCTGAAACAAAAACAGAAAATGCTGGAAAAACTCAGCAGGTCTGACAGCATCTTGGGGAGAGAATAGAGCCAGCGTTCTGAGTCTGGATCACCCTTCATTGCAGTGTTAATGTAAGCCTACAAAGTTTAAAAGTAAAGTTTATATATTAATCGCAAGTAAGGCTTACATTAACACTGCAATGAAACTACTGTGAAAATCCCCTAATCGCCACATTCTGGTGCCTGTTTGGCTATATGTTATGGAATTGCCGGCATTGGACTGGGGGAAACACAGTAAGAAGTCTCACAACACCAGGTTAAAGTCCAACAGGTTTATTTGGTAGCACGAGCTTTTGGAGCGCTGCTTCTTCATCAGGTGTTTGGGTACACTGAGGGAGAATTTAGCACGGCCAATGCACCTAACCAGCATGTCTTTCAGACTGTGGGAGGAAACCGGAGCACCTGGAGGAAACCCACGCAGACATGGGGAGAACGTGCAAACCACACAGACAGTGACCCAGGCTGGGAATCGAACCCGGGTCCCTGGTGCTGTGAGGCAGCAGTAAATCACTGTGCCACCATCTGTTCACTCTATGCCCTACTTGGTGGCCCAGCTGGTCTTATCCTCTCCTTTGCTTCCATACATAACTTGAAAAGGGATTCACACAGGGGAAGAGTTATGTGTTACAGGCACTGTACAGCTGCCAGTCACTGCGAGCGGATAAATTACCAGAGAGCTGCTGTGACCATGAGAAATGCATCCCAGTGCGAGACAACTCCTCGAGGCAAAAGTTGGTGGAGGAATCAAAAAAAAAAGCCTGCCTTGAGATCCACTGGATACCTGCTGACACATCTCATGTCCGCGGTTTTATTTTTGAGAGTAACAAACACAGTCTGATCCTCACCGTGACAAGTTGTGTGAACAGTATTTTGTCAGCATTGACATGCTAGATCAATACTGCCACTAAATGCCAGCTACAATTTGAGCGGAAAGGCCAACGCCAGTCAACATTTGACTGACAAACTGCCCTTATCTGAGCGCCTGCATGCTTCATTGACTGAAAATGCAAGCATTTATCTTGTTGTCAACCATTTAAAAGCTCTGAGCTTCAAATAGTTTTTCTACAACAAGCCAAAAGGTATGTTTTGATGATAAATATCTTTCGTGCGTAGAGAAATGGTATTTTTTTTCCCTCTCTTCTACTTTCTTCTCCTCTGTTGGAGGTGCTGATTTTTTTTTCCAGGAGGATTGAATCCTGAGGCACTGGCAGCACTGCACAAATTCACTCAGTCATTTCCCCATGCCTGACACTAGACCGTGAGGGGGTAATTTTAACCCAGGGGTGCCGTGAGATTGGATGTAATGCCAGCATTACACACCACCCAAACAGGGACATCAATGGAGAGTATATTCAACGCTGTTTTGTCAATTCAAAAACTGTTCTGCCGCAAACGGGTGAAGTTAAAATTGCGCGTCGACTGTGGAAGGTGGCACAGTCAGACCCTGGGCAGAATTCTCTGGTCTAAAAGCCGGAAATTCCCGTCTGACTGTCAATGGGCCTTCATACTGTCCGCAACCTGCCCGCTGCAATTGGAGTGGCGGGCGAGATGGGAGAATTCCAGCCTGTCTTCGCCTTCTCTAAATTCCAAACACAAGGGTTGGAATTTTCCGGCTGTTCACTATGGCGGGATTGTCCGATCCTGCTGGCAGCGCACCACCACCCCCACGTGGGTTTCCGGCCAATGTAGGGTGACGTCAATGTGAATTTTTATTGACGGTGGCGGGACAGAGAATCCTGCCACTCGCAACTTCCCTACTGCAGGAAACACGTGACTGTGAGGCTGGAGAATCTCACCCAAGCTCTTCCCGGCAGGAATCACTGGTTGTTGAATGGGAGCTGGAACTCGGAGTTACTTAACCCAATCCCAACTGGGAATGTTGAAGGCAAGTTGGATGACTGCCTCAGCTCGACTCAGCATTGAGCAGCGGCTGAGCTGGGATCCTTGCTCACCCTGGAGCAGGAAGTGCACTGGGGGTTTCCCATCAGAGTCCATTGAATCTTGCTGGAATGTGTGTCAATGTGGACAACCAGTGGGGTGGCACTCTTACCTCTGCGTTATGGGTCACAAGTTTATGGGTTCAAGTCTCTCTCTGGAGACTGGAACACAAAATCTTGGCTGACACTCCAGTGCGGTAACGAGGGGGGGCTTCACTGTCTAAAATGCCATTGTTCAAACGAGATGTTAAACCCGTCTTCTATTGCAGGTGGATGAGAAAGGTCCTGCGGTACTATTTTAAAGAGGATCCAGTGAGTCCTCCTGGCCAATACTTGTCCCTCAACCAAAGTCACTGACAAAGATAACCTGGTCTTTGTCTCGCTGCATTTGTGGGAGCTTGCTGTGCACAGACAGGCTGCTAAATCATTACATTTCCTAAATTATTACAATGACTACATTTCATTAACTGCAAAGCACTTTCATGGGATGTGGGCATCGCTGGCAAGGCCAGCAGCGATTGTCCATCCCTAATTGCCCTTGAATTGAAAGGCCTGTTAGGCCATTTCAGAGTCAGGTGACACATGAAGACCAGACCAGATAAGGAAGGCAGATTCCCTTCCCTCAAAGATGGATTTTTACAGCAATCGACAAGGGTTTCATGGTCTTCAGCTGAAATCTTTAATTCCAGATTTTGTTTTATTGCATTCAAACCCCACCCCACCACCAATCTGCCGTGGTGGGATTTGAACCTGGGTCCGCAGGGCATTATCCTGAGACTCTGGATCACTAGTCCAGAGACAGCACCATTATGCCACTTCCTCCCCCTTGAGGGTATGCAGAGGTACTGAAAGGTGCTATGTAAACACAAACCTTTCTTTAGCCCCAGGACCACGAGGTAGATTGTCTATGCTGAAGGACTTATTGCAAAGATGTTGGTTTCCTCTATATTTATGTTTTTGTTTTAAATACAATTTTTTAGCAATTTTGCAATTATTGTACATTCAGGTTATCAATGAATGATTCAGCTGGGAGAGACGGTGGCATAGTGGTTAGTATTGCTGCCTCACAGCGCCAGGGATCTGGGTTCAATTCCCGGTTTGGGTCACTGTCTGCGTGAAGCCTGCACCTTCTCCCCATATCTGCATGGGTTTTTTCCAGGAGCTCCAGTTTCCTCCACATTCTGAAAGACATGCTGGGTAAATGAGTTGACCCGAACAGGTGCCAGACTGTGGCAACTAGAGGAACTTCATTGCAGTATTAATGTAAGCTTTACTTGTGACTAATAAATAAACTTTACACAGAAGGTGGCTATTTCGCTCATTATGAATGATCTAGTGTTTGGAAAGAGCTGTCCAATTAGTCCCACTGTCCTACTGTTTCACCAAGGCCCTGTAAATGTCTTTGTCATTGCAATACAATGAAGTAAACAAATCAATCAATGTCGGGGTGTTAATGAACACTGTCAATCAGAAAAGCAACGATGGGAACTGACAAGGACTGCAAAATGAGGGAACTTTCCCCTTCCTTTCCCTCACCTCCCCTCCCTTCCTTCCATTTCCTCCACCAATGTTCTTTCCCCATGGTTACCTGTTCACCCCTTCTGCCAGTTTGGTATTTACAAAATTGACGACACATGATTAATTACAAGAAAGTAGAAGGACAGAGGGGTAGAGAGCCAGGCTGCTGATGGGATTGACAGCATTTGAGCATTGTTGTTCTGTCAGAATCATTACATTCTGGAGAGCAGATGAAGTAACCATCTCCAGAGAAATGGGCACACGAGTGTTAATGTCAGGATAAAATTGCACATCACGGTGCAATTCTAACATATTAAAATCTGAAAAACATCAACATCAGCTGATTCCAAATTTCCACACCCTTCAGAAGAGCATAAAAACTAAGAGCAGGAGTAGGCCATCTGGTCCTTCGAACTTGCTCTGCCATTCAATAAAATCATGGCTGATCTTTTTGTGGACTCAGCTCCACTTACCCATCCCTTTACTGATCAAAAATTTATCTATTCTTGCCTTAGAAACATTCAATGAGGTAGCCTCAACTGCTTCACTGGGCAGGGAATTCCACAGATTCACAACCCTTTGGGTGAAGGAGTTCTTCCTCAACTTGGAGGGGAGGGGATGCTTGTCAGAGGCAGCCCTTGTGATTCTGCCCGTTTGATGCGATTGGACAGTGCGCATTTCTTCTCCCTCTCGCCACTGTCGAAACGGCCAGTTAGTACAAGGATTCAGTCCATCACTAACACGAGGTAAGAGCCTTACGGGATTTTCAGTTCGTTTCACTGATTCCATTTTTATCAACTGTTAAATGGAATCAAGGTCAAAGATGATTTTGGATCAGACAGAATACAAGAAAATGTGGATTAATGACTATGTGCTGAGGTTACTAACACAAGGGAGAGGCCCAATCATAAGGTTTGTGGCAAAAACAGCTGTATTTTTTGAACTGTTTAAGATAGGCCTGTGTAAAAACAGTGGCACACAGGAACGCAATGCAAACACACTAAGCTGAAAGGAATTTCTACTCAGGAGGTGTCTTAGAACCATAAGTGACATCTCTCTTTTTGATAGATCTCAACCTTAGCTTTCTCAATCCTTGCATTCCAGAAAGTTAAATGCAGGGGAGGCGATGGCCGGGAGGTATTATCACTAGACTATCAATCCAGAAACTCAGCTAATCATAGAAATGCTACAGTGCAAAAAGAGGCCATTTGGCCCATCGAGTCTGCACCAACACAAACCCACCCCAGGCTCTACCCCCACTACCCCATGCATTTACCCCGCTAATCCCTCTGACCCATACATCCCAGGACACTAAGGGGCAATTTAGCATGACCAATGCACCTAACCCGCACAGCTTTGGACTGTGGGAGGAAACTGGAGCACCCGGAGGAAACCCACGCAGACGTGGGGAGAATGCACAAACTTCACACAGACAGTGACCAAAGCCGGGAATTGAACCCAGGTCTCTGGAGCTATGAGGCAGCAGCGCTAACTACTGTGCCACTGTGCTGCCCATAATGTTCTGGGGGCCCAGGTTCGAATTCCACCTCTGCAGATGGTGGAATCTGAATTTGCTAAAACGGAACACCTGGAATGAAGAATCTTTTATGACCATAAAATCATTGTCGTATGTCGTAAAAACCCAAATGGTTTACTCATGTCTTTTGGGAAGGAAATCTACTGTCCTTACCTGGTCTAGCCTACATTTTACTTCAGAGCCACAGCAATGTGATTGACACTTGCTGCCCATGTTCCTTGACTGAATGAAAAAAACCTTTTCCTCTAATTGTAAGAAGTCTCGCAACACCAGGTTAGAGTCCAACAGGTTTATGAGCTTATGGAGCACTGCTCCATCCTCAGGTGAGTGGATGAAGGGGCAGCACTCTGAAAGTTCGTGACTCCAAATAAACCTGTTGGACTTCAACCTGATGTTGTTAGACTTCTTACTGTGCCCACCCCAGCCCAACGCCAGCATCTCCACATCATTCCTCTAACTACACACGGCTTTGTTGCAACACAGGCAATAATACCAACCATATACCCTCACCTTTAACCCCAACTTTCACAGTAACAACAGTGGGAATATATGTCCATGGGTAAAGAGGGATATGGGCCAAATGCAGGCAATTAGGACTAGTTTCAGGGTTTAAAAAAAAGTGCGGCATGGACAAGTTGGGCCGAAGGGCCTGTTTCCACGCTGTAAACCTCTATGACTCTAACCTATTTGCCCCAGTATGCTCTCCGAGGTTATTTGATTGAAATAGGTCTCTCGGAGTTTCCCAATTTTTCAAATTTGCCCACTTGGCTTTTGTTCCGTATAATTCTGAACATTGTAAAAGATTTTTCCTTTTCCAAAAAGTAAGATCCAATTTTCTTAATCTTTCTTCATCGCCTGGTTTGCTGATACCCACATCATCTTCAGGTTGCTGTGGTACAACATCTCCACTGTAATTATATCCTCCCAATGGAATGCCATTCACAAACAAATCATCAAACTCACCACAGTTTTACACTTGATATTTAGAGAGAGAGAGAGAGAGAGAGAGAGATGGAGAGAGTGATCGCAGGACACAGTGAAGAGTTTATTGATGTAGCTGCAGGATATAGCGCAGTACTGGCAGGTTGGTGATTTACATTCTAATGTTTCAACAGTTAATGAAAATTGCATGACTGAAATTGGCTGGGGCAATGGGATTACCAATAAAAGATATGGAGGAGAGCTAATAGGTCCATTTAAAGAGCTCTTATGAACTACAGCAAACAGAACTCATAACCAAAACTACAGCAACTTCTCCTGATAAAAGCTGGATGATTTCTGAAGCAAAATGCAGTGAGTGCAGGGGCGGCACGGTGGCACAGTGGTTAGCACTGCTGCCTCACAGCAAGAAGTCTGACAACACCAGGTTTAGGTCCAACCGATTTATTTGATAATAAACTCGCAAGCTTTCGGGGTTTGCCCCTTTGTCAGGCGAATGGAGGGTTCTGGCCTCAGATAGAGCATAACTGATTGTGTTTACCCCAGTCCAACGCTGGCATCTCCACATCATGACTACTGGAGCCTCACAGTGCCGGGGACCTGGGTTCGATTCCTGGCTCGGGTTTTCCCCATGTCTGTGTTGGTTTCCTCTGGTGCTCTGGCTTCCTCCCACACTCCGAAAGGCATGCTAGTTGGGTGCATTGGCCATGCTAAATTCTCCTTCCCGAACAGGCGCCGGAGTGTGGCGAGTAGGGGATTTTCACAGTAACTTCATTGCAGTGCTAATGTAAGCCTGCTTGTAAACTTCAACTCCAGTTACACGGTGCAAATAGTGTGTCTAATTCAATGCCAGTCACTTGCAACAGTGCAGTCTCTAGATAGGTTTGACAGGGGAATTAGCCAATCATCTCCATCTGGAACTCGGTTGCTAAGTGCCAAAAATCATTTCATGAAGGACTCTTCAAGCTGGCAGGGAGAAACCATGCAACCTATGAACATAGACCAGATGTATGCCAGGCTCCAGAGGCAAATAGAATGAGACTCCTTTCCGCTGAACCCCTACAGTGCAGAAGGCAGCCACTTCGCCCATCGAGTCTGCACTGACTCTCCGACAGAGCATCCCACCCAGGCCCTATCTCCGTAATTACCTCAGTACAGTAAGAAGTCTCACAACACCAGGTTATAGTCCGACAGGTTTATCTGGTAGCTTTTGGAACACTGCTCCTTCCTCAGGTGAGTGCTAATTCCCCTAACCTATACATCTGGGGAAACCAAGGGGTAATTTAGCACGGCCAATCCACCTAACCTGCTCAACTTTGGAGTGCGGGAGGAAACCGGAGTACCAGGAGGAAACCTACGCAGACACGGGGAGAACATGCAAACTTCATAAATCGGTCACCCAAAGGCCAGATTCGAACCCGGGTCCCCGGTGCTGTGAGGTAGCAGTGCTAACCACTGTATCGCCCCTTGAAGGGGTTAACAGTGCCTGCAACTTGATCAGAGCAACCAAAAAATCCGAGGCCTTCAAATTTATACTCCTCCGATTTTAAAAGGAGGATTTTTAAAAATTTAAATAGTTCCTATGATAGCAGTTGAGGTGCGGGGGGAGAACAAGAATTCAGGCTGCTTTTGAAAGGATCCAGCGCACGCAGCCCATTACAATTGTTAAAGACTATACCAGCATAACTGGACAAATATTGAAAACCATGGACATTTCCAGAAGGATCTTGTAAGCAAATTTTAAGGAGATAGCATACTTCAGCAGACCTTACATTACGTGGCTTTATTACCTCTGTTCCACTGTGGTGTAAACAACAATCACAAGATGATTGGAAGACATGGGCACATCTTGTCAGGATGAGAAATAATCTCACAATATTGCTTAGTTTATAATAGAAGAACGATTGAGAACATTGTTTTTAAACAAATGAGGTATTTCTTTTTCAATTAAGTGAACTGGAATGGAAAACCTAAAAAGCATTTGACTCAAAATTACAGCATCCGCTGCGGGAGGAATAGGAAATGACCGGATTCCAGGAATTCTGCAGCTCGTTAGAATCATAGAATCCCTACAGTGCAGGAGGCGGCCATTCGGCCCATCGAGCCTGCGCTGACAACAGTCCCACCCAAGCCCTATGCACTTATCCTGCTAGTCCCCCTGACACTAAGGGGCAATTTAGCATGGCCAATCCACCTAATCTGCACATCTTTGGATTGTGGGAGGAAACCGGAGCACCCAGAGGAAACCCATGCAGACACGGGGAGAATGTGCAAATTCAACGTAGAGAGTGACCCGAGGCTGGAATTGAACCCGGGTCCCTGGTGCTGGTGAGGCAGCAGTGCTAACCACAACCGTGTTGTGAGACTTCTTGCCACATTATCCATTCACAGTGACTGCTTAACAGGGTACCTGTTATCAAAAACTGATTCCCAGAAACATCTTTCCAAAAATAATTCAACCAGGGTAGTGCTTTGCTCATTACAATCGGTGTCCAAATGCAGCAAGACACGGACAATATCCAGGCTTGGGCTGCCAAGTAGAAGGTAACATTTATGCCACACAAGTGCCAGGCAATGACTATCTCCAACAAGAGAGAATCTAACCATCACGCCTTGATATTCAATGGCATTACCATCGCTGAATCCCCCACTATCAACATCCTGGGGGTTATCACTGATCAGAAGTTGAATGGACCAGCTATCTAAATACTGCGGCTACAAGAGCAGGTCAGGGGCTGGGAATACTGCAGCATAACTTCATGACTCCCCAAAGCCTGCCCAGCATCTACAAAGCATAAATGAGCAGTGTGATGGAATATTCTGCACTTGCTTGGATGAGTACAGCTACAGTAACACTCAAGGAGGACAACACCACCCAGGACAAAGCAGCCCGTTTGATTGTAACCCCTTCCATAAACATTCACTATCTCCACCACCAACACACACCTCCTTGTACCATCTACAAGATGAAATGCAGAAACTCATAAAGGCTCCTTCGACAGCATCTTCCAAACCCACAACCACGAGCATCTAGTTGAAATTTATCTAGAACCTGATGCATGGGAACCTGCAAGTTCCCTCTCCAGGCCACTCACTCCAGCTTGATTTCAAACTAAACCACCTTTCCTTCATTGTCGCTGGGTCAAAATTGTGGAACTGCCTCCCTACACTGTGGGCGCATCTACACCATGTAAACTGCAGTTGGTTCAAGAGGGCAGCTTGCCACCACCTTCTCAAGGGCAATTAAATATGGACAATAAATGCTGGTGCAGCCAGTGAAGTCCACATCCTGTAAATTAAATTTTTAGAAATTATTTAACACTTGATCACTCCTCTCAGCAATGACCCAATTACTCTGCATCGACAGGCACAGATCCCATCAACCAAATGGCCTCGTCCTGTGCAGTATTGTCTCTAAGTCAATAAATGATTCTGGAGTGCGACGACTTGTTGATATACAAGTGACTCACTGATGAAAGAACGACATTTTCTGAAGCTACATTACTCAGTGACGATCCGAGGCTGGCATTTAAAATCCATTTTATGTTATTTTAATTTGTAAACCATTCAATGGTAGGGTTGCTAAATGCGTTTGGCCGCTGAAGATGTTATCGCAAAGCCTCCTGATCTTAAGCAGCCACATAAATCAAGAAGTGTTCCTGCCATCTACAATATTTTTACAATCGATAATAGAAGTATTCAAAGAAAACAAAATAAAAACATTTTTCTCCAATGATTGAATGATTTTCTCTCCTGCTCGTTAGCAGCAGAGACTTAGGAGGCTGGTATTTAATTCCTGCAGACTCCACAGTAACACTGGTGCAATGGCAGCTCCGAGGCAATGGGTGATTCTCGAGATGTTTGCTGCATTCGTGCCTGGTTAGTGAGTCAGGCCGGCCTATTTACAGCACTGAGCGGACTGACTTTGAACTTTCGTTGCACCGGGGGCAGTGCCTTCTCTGTGGGCAGTTGTTCTGAACCTGTTCATGAGGAGACAGCTGCCCTCTGTTGGGAACGGGGCTCACTACTGGAATATAACACGAACGTGCCTCAGTGTGCGGACGAAATGCTGAACTTGGCACAGCCTGTGGAGGATCAGCACGGATGTGACCAAATTGGCAAGCATTTGAAGATTGGAAAACACAATGATATTTTGAAATGAAATTTAAAATGAGTACCTTGTACTTGACCTCTCGTCGAACAGTTTTACAGAAGGGGAGAATTCAGTCTGTGACCTAGTTATGTGCAACCATGCCATCTGAGAACATTTACATTCATTGCCTGATACGTGCAAACTTATTGAGAGGTCCTACGTTGCCTTATACACATTTAGTAACGATTCAACCAGTTCACTCTCCTAACAGTCTAATGTGTAAATAAAAATGCCAGGAGTCGTACAACAACTGTACTTAATGCCTTTAACAAAGTTAAATGCCACAATCCCCTTCCCAGAACGTTATCAGAGAGTCTGACATTGAGCTGCATAATGACATGTTACAGCAGGCTGATTCAGCACGTGAGGTTTTAAGAAGCATTTATAAGGGGGGAAGAAAAGGACAAAGTGGCTTAGGGGGAAATTCTAGAGTTAAGTGGGATGGCATGGTGGTTAGCACTGCTGCCTCACAGCACCTGGGACCCAGGTTCAATCCTGGCCTCGGGTGTGGAAAACATAGAAACCTAGAAGGTAGGAGCAGGAGGAAGCTATTCGAATCTGCTCCGCCACTCATTACGATCATGGCTGATCGTCCAATGCAATAGACTAATCTCGCTTTCTCCCATAACCTTTGATCCCATTCACCCCAAATGCTCTCTCCAGCCATCTCTTGAATACATTCAGTGTTTTGGCATCAACTACTTCCTGTGGTAATGAACTCCACAAGGAGTTAGCACGTTCTCCCCATGTCTGCTTGGGTTTCCTCCGGGTGCTCTGGTTTCCTGCCAAAATCCAAAGATGTGCAGGTTGGGTGGATTGACCATGGTAAATTAATATCAGGGGGACTAGTGGGGTAAATATGTGGAATTACAGGGATAGGGCACGAGTGGGATTGTTGTTGGTGCAGGCTTGATGGGCCAAATGGCCTCCTTCTGCACTGTAGGGATTCTATGATTCTGAAACCAGGTAGCTGTAAGAGCACAATTGTGGGTGCTGGAGCTGAAACTGGGGAAACTGCACCAGAGTTAGAGAATGGGGAGGTATCAGAGGGTTGAGGCTTTATAGGAAGGTTGGAGGGTTGAAGCTATGGTAAAATACGGAGCCTACATCTCAGGAGAGTCTGTGGGTCTTGGCTGAGGCAAAGTTTTGATATGGTCCAATTGGCTGCTGTGTCCATGGGAGAGGAAAAGGCAGAAGGAGAAAAAAAAGCTCAGAACCCCTCTTCCAATAGTGACTCCCACTAGACACTGCGACCAACAATAAACCATCCCTCTTCAGAAGACGCAGAAAGTGTTGGGATAAATAATAATGGTCTAACTATTCTGTTAGATATTCTACTCCAGTCTGTGTGGGGATCAAACCTTTCAAATTACTTTTCTGTTCATATAAAGAAAGGTCACTTTCTACAGACCTGTGACCTAAAAAGTGGACCCTCTGCAGAGAAATAAATATGAAATACTATTCTTGTCCTCTGAAGCTTGACGACACAACAGCTTAGAAGTGAGCCGTGTGCTTGGAGGTCATACTTGAAGTGAAAAGATAAACATTGTTTCCTCATCTCCGCATGAAACATTCTTTCTATAGCATGTGTAAACACATTTACTGACATGAACTTGGATGTCCGTGCCTTTTATCACCGGTTGACCTTTAAGTACTTGCTTAAGGACACTGAGGTCAGAAGGGGTGCTCTGTTACACTAAAAGAGTTATTGAGAAGTTAGAGAGTAACCTGGGAAGGTCAGTCTGCCTTTCCGCCAGTTTCAACTGGACTTACACTCCCACTCCTCATCTTCACGTGACCAACCTAAGGCCATCCACCCCCCATCCCTCCCACTTTATCCCCAGTGGCGCAGTGCTTAGCACTGTTACTTCACAGTGCCAGGGACCCAGGTTAGATTCCTGGCTTGGGTCTCTGTCTGTGCAGAGTCTGCATGTTCTCCCCACGTCTGCGTGGGTTTCCTCCGATTTCCTCCCACAGTCTGAAAGACGTGCTGCATTGGCCATGCTAAATTCTCCCTCAGTGTACCCGAACAGGTGCCGGAGTGTGGCGACTAGGGGGTTTTCACAGTAACTTCATTGCAGTGTTAACGCAAGTCTACTTGTGACAGTAATGAAAAAACTTAAACAATCTGGTCAGGGTTACCTTGCTGCTTAAGTGGTGTTACAGGGCTACAACTGACATCTCCTTTTGACATTCAACCATCTTTACAGATTCAAGATAATCTTTCACAAAAAAGTGAAATTTTAGGTGGGGGAGCGGTAATATTTTTCTTTCAGGAGGGTTGGAAATTTTTAAACTAATAATCCTTTTATTTTAAAAATTCCTATGGCAAGACTTAATTGCATGCCATTCCTCATATTTTCTTGGCGATTCCATTCATTACTTTCTGTTAATGTAACCTCGCTTCTCAGTTCCAATGGATTTGAGCACTCTCACCTGTTAGTCAGAAGGTTGTGTGCTCCAAACCCCACTCGGTGCTGCACCAAGGGAGTGCTACACTATCAGGGTTGCAGACTTTCAGATCAGACTTTGAATGTCTGCTCTCTCACCTGGATGTAAAAGAGCCCATGGCATGAAGGAGAGCAGGAAGGTTCTGTCAATGCCCTGGCCAATAGTCACCTCTGATCCAACGCAATAAACGATCAGATTGCTAATATGGCACTGTTGTGCGTGCAAATTGGTTGTCCTGCTTCTTATATTAGAATGCACTGAACTGCACATGACAGCACACACTAAAAAAAAAATTAGTGACCGCACTTCAAAATATTTCACTGGTTGTTCATTGCCTTGCTGTTGTGAAAGACACAATAAAAATGTGGTTTGGTTGTTTACGTTCCATTCAGCTAGGAGCACACACACACACATTGGTTTTACTTATAGAAGGCCTCAGGATGAGGGCTAGTGGTTGGTTCCTTCCACCTCATTGCCCCAACAAGAAACCCAGTGAAGAATCGCAGTGTCATTCATAGATTAACAATTTTGGAAACATAGGAGCAGGAGTAGACCATTTAGCTCTTTGAGCCTGCTCCACCATTCATTCTGATCATAGCCAATCATCAAACTCAATAACCTTTGTCCGCTTTTCCCCCACTACCCGGCCAACCCCTACTCCCATATCCTTGAATCCCCTTTGCCCCAGGGGCGGCACAGTGGTTAACACTGCTGCCTCACAACGCCAGGGACCCGGGTTTGATTCCTAGCTTGGGTTAGGGTCTGTGCGGAGTCTGCACGCTCTTCCTGTTGGTTCCTTCAACAGTCCGAAAGATGTGTTAGTTAGCTGCATTGGCCACGCTAAATTCTCCCTCAGTGTATTCGGACAGGTACTGGAGTGTGATGACTAGGGGATTTTCACAGTAACTTCATTGCAGTGTTAATGTAAGCCTACTGGTGACATCAATAAATTTCAAAAAAGCCATATCTAACTCCTTCTTGATAACAATGTTTTGGCCTCAACTGCTTTTTGTGATAGAGAATTCCACAGCCTCACCATTCTGGGTGAAAAAATTTCTCATTTCAGTGCTAAGTGATTTACCCCTTATCCTCAGACTGTGACCTCTGGTTCTGGATATCGGATGACTCACCATCAGACACATCCTTTCTGCATCTACCCTTTCTGGTCCTGTTAGAATTCTACAGGTCTCTATGAAGTTCCATTCTCACTCTTCTGAACTCCAGTGAATAATCCTAACCGACTCAATTTCTCCTCATACGTCAGTCCCACCATCCCAGGAATCAGTCTGGGAAATTTTTGCTGTGCTCCTTCTACAGCAAGAACATCCTTCCTCAGATAAACAGACCAAAACTGCACACAATGACAAGGATTCTCCAATCTCCTTCGCCTCCCCACTGCTGCCAGTGAGAACGGAGAATTTGGCGCTTAGTCAAAACTCCATTCCCTTGCAGCGGAGCTGGAGAATCTCAGTCACGGGCTAGGTTGAAGAATTCCGGCCAATATTCCAAGTGTGACCTCACCAAGGCCTTGTATCATAGAATCATTCAGTGCAGAAGAGGCCCTTCGGCCCATCAAGTCTGCACCAACACATTAGAGACACCTGAACTCCCACCTAATCCCAGCTGCCAGCACTTGGCCCGTTGCTCGTAAATGAATTTAAAAATCACAGAAACTCTGGGTAAATTTTTCCTGGACTCTGGCCTCCTGAGGTGAATTGAAATGCTATCATGTAATTCTGTGGTTGAGATCAGGTGAACAAGCACAGATCAGAGAAAGAACCTAAGAACCACACCCAATGGTGCCATCACTCAGTGTGGCTTTGCAGGGTCTTACAACAACCCTGCTCTTGTATTCGAATCTTCAGACTTTCTGAATTTGAGTTCCACAGCAGTGGGCCAGGGAGATCCCATTCGTGGGCTGTTTCAGTTACAGTTTATTGGCTATTCTTACCCACCGACCTTGTCAAGTTAGTTAGCAACTCGGCTGCCAAGGTCACGACATTATCAGAGGAATGGGCTGCACCCAGTCCACACATTTTGTAATAAATCAAATGGAAATGACAGGATTTGGTAGAATAGCAGACACTGTGCAGTTCAGAAGGGCAACATCCAAGTAATATACAGTCTGAGCCTTGTGGATTTGTAAATCTGTGTCCCAATGACAGTTATATTCTAACCATTGCTCCATGGTCACTATCCAGTGTGGGCTTTTTTTACTCTCCTTTCCAAAATGCAACTCTTGTGTTTAGCAGCTGCAATATGCAGTCAACGTGACTCTGATATATGCCACCTGGTTCTCATTATACCTAAACGGGGCTTCTTAATGACACAAAACTCGCAGATTTATTTTCCTTTCCTGAATAACAGTTTTTGGAACCTTTATCCACATGCTGCAATTTTAACTGTAACTCTATCCCATTTGTTCCTCCGACACGACAGGCTTTTGTTGAATGATTGTCAGCTCTGACGCGTTGCAGCAGGTTTTGTCTCCAAACGAGCTACGAGTGAAGCTGAAGGAGCCGTGAGGTTTACACGAAATGCCCCCAGAACAATATTTAACCCCCCCCCCCCACCCCACACAGGGAGCCAAACTTCCTCTGGGTTTCTCAGAAGCATTAACCTGGGGGCCCAGGTGAAGCCAATTTTGGTGCATTGTCACGAGGAGGCAGGGCCGAGGCCCCTCTGATGGAGAGGCTGTGTAGCGACACAGAGAGACCTACACACTGAGGGGGGCACGGTGGTTAGCACTGCTGCCTTACAGCACCAGGGACCCAGGTTCGATTCCCGGTGTTCTCCTGTGCCTGTGTGTGTTTTGTCCCACAATCCGAAAGATGTGCTGGTTAGGTGCATTGGCCATGCTAAATTCCCCCTCAGTGTACCTGAACAGGCGCCGGAGTATGGTGACTATGGGATTTTCACGGTACCTTCATTGCAGTGTTAATGTAAGCCTATTTGTAATGAGTAAGTAAACCTTACTCTTAATCCATCTCTGCAATCAAGTTTCTGCTCCCATATTTACTATCTCCCTCCCTGCCTCAATATATATTGTTGCCCAGTTATATTTCTAGGAAGTACCTCATGACATTTCGCTGTTAAAGGAGTTACAAAAATGCAGTTTGCTGGTGCAGCAGCTACTTCCTGTCCTCCAGGTTCTCATCTAAGTGACTGCACTTAGAAAGTGGAACTCACTGGCATGAGGTATGGTTGAGGTGAATAGCATGGATACCTCCAAGAGGAAGCTAGTTAAACATGAGGGAGAGAGGAATAGATACGTGCTTGATGGCTGGCATGGGCGCGATGGGCCTCCTTCCGCGCTGTAAAACCCGATGGATGGCAGTTAATGCCGATAAGTGGAAAGAAGTTCACGTGGTGCATGAACACGGCAGCCAATGGTCAATCTCTGTGCTGTGCATCCTATATCATTTCAGACAAGCGTTGGCGAGAAATGGTGGTGGGAATGACAGCCCATTCTGATCCAACTGCTCCCACCCAACAAACATTTACTATCATGGGTCAGTGGACAGCTCAAGTCAAGGAATGTCCAGGTCAATTTTAGTATCTGTCCCATCACCCCAACTGCATCACAGCCAAAGATTCATCTCTGGGACCTTGCTGTTGTCTAGGGCTCAGCATCCTGGTGACAATGTATTACTTATCCGCTGTGGGGCAGAATTTTTCAAAACTGTCTCCAAGGTCATTTTGCACTTCTCCAAAAGGAGAAAACGCACCTGTGTTGCACAATCCCCTGTTTCGCAGGCTCGAGGTAAGCGCTTTGTAAAAGTGTTTCCGACATTAGGTAAT
Organism: Carcharhinus amblyrhynchos; assembly: GCF_965287045.1. Lineage (NCBI taxonomy): Eukaryota > Metazoa > Chordata > Chondrichthyes > Carcharhiniformes > Carcharhinidae > Carcharhinus > Carcharhinus amblyrhynchos. Next base: position 43,552,340 of record NC_137342.1, read on the forward strand.
GCACTTGACAACTTTCAGAGTAAGAGTGAAAACGGGAGAACAGACAGAGACACAACCAAGTTGCTCACCGACTGAACTCCTAGTGGCTTGCTTGGGAACACAGCAGGTATTCCATGGTCCTGAGACACAAACCCAGAGAGTACAACCCTCTCGTTTCTTCTTCCTCTGTGGAGTAATCTTTCTTGATCAAGTCAAGTCACAAATCCTATTAACTGATGTGACCATTTTTAAAAGGTTTTGGCCTTTACTTACAGAGCTAGCAGCCTGCGGTTTCAAGAAAAATACAGCTTTAATGATGTGAAGTCTGAGAACTGGAAATCCTGTGGAAGTCAAGAAAAAGAGAATTTCGCTGGTGAGATTTGTGGGGAGGGCTCCCTGTGTCCGTGTAGGGGGGTTGGAGGTGGAAGAGTGATGGTTTGTGTGGGTTGGGCCATGCCTGCAGATTTTTATTGCATCAAGTGGGCAGCATTGTGGCACAGTGATTAGAATCATAGAATCCCTACAGTGCAGAAGGAGGCTATTCAGCCCATCAAGCCTGCACCAACCACAATCCCTATTTCTGTAAACCCATATATTTACTCTGCTAAACCCTCCGACACTAGGGTCAATTTAGCACAGTCAATCCCCCAACCCGCAAATCTTTGGACTGTGGAAGAAAACCGGAGCACCTGGAGGAAACCCGTGCAGACACGGGGAGAATGTGCAAACTCCACACAAACAGTGAGCCGAGGCCTGAATTGAACCTGGGTCCCTGGCGCTGTGAGGGAGCAGTGGTAACCACTGCGCCGCACTGCTGCCTCACAGCGCCAGGGACCCGGGTTCGATTCCAGCCCTTGGGTGACTGTGTGCAGCTTACACATTCTCCCTGTGTCTACATGGGTTTCCTCTGGGTGTTCCGGTTTCCTCCCACAGTCCAAAGATGTCCGGGTTAGGGGGATCGACTGTGCTAAATTGACCCTTCGTGTCCCAAGATATGGAAGTTAAGGGGATTAGCTGTGGGGAATGTGCAGGGTGATGGGGATACAGCCTGAGTGGCATGCTCTGTTGGAGAGTCAGTGCAGACTTGATGGGCTGAATGGCCTCCTTTTGCACTGTAGGGACTCTATGATTCTCAGTGTTGGATTATCTGGTGAGAAAAGGCAGCTGTGCTGCCGGTAAACTGCACCAGTTTTCCTGCCTTAGACAGTGCTTGGTACAAAAATGGGAAAATCCCGACCTCGGAGTTTTATACGTGAAGCTTTCAGCTGATCCGCGAGGTTTTGTTTGAGAGCGGTCCAGTCATGCAGGCAATGTCTGGGATAGAGGATTGGGTTCACCAGTAAACATAATGCTGCGGTTCCCTGCAGGGTTCAAATTCAACTACAAGGATGCGTAGTGGGGAGCAGGAATGACTGATGGGCTGAACGGCCTCCTTCCGTGTTGTATTAACACCTCCCCTCACTCTGTGACCAGCTTACATCATTGACAGCTCAGCGAGAGTCCCTCAACAATAGCAGTGACCCTTTCCTATGCACTGCCAACACTCGACCTCATTCAGGAACCCCACATTAAATCTATTGTGCTGTTTTACCTCTGGCGCCGTGGGTATGAGAGACTGGTTCTCCGACGTAAATTGGGGGTAACGTGATCTCTCGAGAGCAAGATCGGAATCAAAAATCGAGACAACTTAAGATCCTGGAAGAACCATCCATTCTTGGGAATGAGCCTTGTAATAGGAGCACGGTCTCCAAAACACACTGCCAGCCCCTGCTGGCTGTGTTTGCAGAACTTGTAGTCTGTGTTAAGTGGATGGCCATGAGCTAGTACAGAATGTCATCAGAACACTGACACCATCGCCTTCACAAGTTCTGCCAGTCAGCAGGTGAAAATTAGCTAACACTATCTTATTCCCCCTTCTCAATTTACAATAAACCCTATTTAATTTCTTGTCATCTTCGCTCTCTCCAATAAGCTGCGATTTCTGACTTGGATGATCATTTAACCAAAGTGCTTGCAACTGCAGCTCAACCGTGCAACCACAAAATGGGCCGGATTCCCTTACTCCAGCGCCTGGGCCCACTGGCACAGTGTCGGGGGTCGGGGGGGGGGGAGGATTGCCTGACTGCGGCAAGGCACTCAGGTCTTCCAGACACAGGAATAGGAAAATCCTTGCCAGTGCTTCATGCAGGCGAGCAAAGCCCATAAAATAAAAACAAGCACATCAAGCACAAGGGTGCATTTCTGGAGGAATAGACTTAAAGAGTGAGAAAGTTATCCTAACCCTGCGTCAAGCCACACTTAGTTGCGCGATTTCAAGAAGAAATTAGCTACACCTCTTGGGGCTAAAGGGATTAAAGGATATGGGGGGGGGGTGCGGTCAGGAGGGAGGCAGGATCAGAATAATTAATTTGATGATCAGTCACGATCAAAATGATGGTGCAGCAAACTCAAAAGGGCTGAATGGCCTATTCCTGCTTCTGTTCTTTATGTTCAGCGTACTGCACGCAGTCTTCGGATCATCATATAAAAAGGATACAAAGGTACTGGGGAGTGGGGATAGGAAAGGGTTATAAAAAACGTGTGGGTATAATAATCAGGCTGGGATTCTTGAATACGTACTGATCGATGACCTAATAGAGTCTTTTAAAATTATGAGAAGGTTTGATACAGGGAGAATAAGCTTTTCTACACAAAAAGAATCAACTAGATGCCAACAATACAATAAAAGCAAAATACTATGGATGTTGGAATCTGAAACGAAAGCAGAAAATGCTGGAAAATCCCAGCGGGTCTGACAGCATCTGTGGAGAGAGAAAATAGAGCTTTGCTCTGACGAAGGGTCATTCAGATGCGAAACACTGGCTCTATTCTCTCTCCACAGATGCTGTCAGACCTGCTGAGATTTTTCAGTATTTTCTGGATTCTTTCTTCGCCAACAGTATACGATAGTCACTGTGAAATCCTAAAGGGAATTCAGAAAAAAACGTCTTTGCCCCCCTCAATGAGATTTGTGAATGTGGAACTCACGACAACAAAGGGTGGCTGAAGTTTTGCTGCAGTTACAGGGAGATTAGACAAGCATATGAGGGAGAAGGAAATAGTGGGTAATACTGATGGATTTAGATAAGGAAAGAGAGGAGGGAGTTCGAGTGGAAGAGAAACACTGGCGTGGACTCACTGTGGCCAAACGCCCTGTTTCTGTGCTGTCTTTCCTACATAATGTGTGGCCTTCTCTTAACGAGTTCAGGAGGCTTCAAGATGCTTCCAAAAGTAGGGGGGAGGGTAAGGCATTGTTTCCAAACCTGTGCTTCTCCATCACCTAGAAAGACAAGGGCAGCAGAAGCATGGGAACACCACCACCTACAAGCTCCCCTTAAAGCCACTGGGTTAGCTTGATTGGCCATGCTAAGTTGCCCCTTAGTGTCAGGAAGACTACCTAGGGAAATAGGGTTCAAGGGGATAGGGCCTGGATTGCCTTTGTGGTCGGTGCAGGCTTGATGGGCTGAATGGCCTCCTTCTGCAGTGTAGGGATTCTATAATTCTATCCTGATTTGGAAATATATCACTGTCCCTTCACTGCCACTGGGTCAAAATCCCAGAACGCACTCCCCAATGGCACTGTGGGTGTACCTACACCACGTGGACTGCAGCGGTTCAAGAAGTGGTTCAGCACCACCTTCTCAAGGGCAACTAGGGATAGGCAATAAATGCTGGCCTTGACGGTCCCACTCAACTCATGAAAGATTTTTTCAATAAAGGGCACTTCCGTTGGCCTTAATTCCACAGGGAAGGGGACGGAAAGGCAACAGCAGGGATCCTGCCCTTTACCGAATAAACCCTGCTTGAACTGCGCACGTCTGAGTGGGAAATGAGGGCAGAATTGGGTGTCCTGACATTGCTTCCCATGGCCAAATAGCCATCTCCTGCTCTCTCTATCCCTTTTACTTGCTCGCTGGTAGGGATGACAGGCTGTACTTGCAAAGCTCGGCACCATTCGAAGAATCTTGGTTCACACACAGACTCCAATGAGGGCCTGGGCGAAAGCCTTCTCTTGTTTTGAACCTGTTTCACTGTTGGAATAACATTGGCTAAGTATCTGGGCTCTTTCTGAATAAATATGTCGTAAAACATTCACTGTACAGCTCATTTCTGGGGCTCCGAGTCCAGCTTCCAGGAAGGAACACTAAATCACATTTTTCTTGGAGCAAGTTGCATTTGATTTCTTTGCCAGCTTCCCAACATATTCCCGTGTTCTGTTTTATGTTAGCATTTGCACAAGCTTCTCGTTCTGTTTCTACCAAAAGACATTCAATCTGGGCACCTGGAATTTTGTTTGAAGCATCTGCTTTGATTTTATTGTTCCTCCCCATCCCCTCCTTCTAACACAGAAGGTTCTAGACCACGATCTGGGGGCAGCTTGATAGGATCCCTCCCGTAAATCATCCTTGGAAGTCCACCTTCATAAAATGGGACCGGAACTCCCATTTTAACCTATCCCACCTGGCAGGAACAGGTGTGTTGGTGTCAGATGCCCCCTTGTCCCCATTTAACTCCCATTCACTTCAGCTGAGAGGGAGAACAAGCCTCCCACTCACACTTACTGCACCCGCCAGCAAGGTCAGGTGTCCAGCTGAAATTGAGTAGGTTTTCGATCGCTGAGAGAGAGTTGGCCACTGCAAGAAACAGCAGAGAATAATAAAACATCAGCCTGCGACTTTGTACAGGACATTGACAGCTGGGTGTGTCGTCATAGAATCCCTACAGTACAGAAGAAGGCCATTCGGCCCATCGAGTCAGCCCCACTCAGAATCCCACCCTATTCCTGCAACCCTACATATTTGTCCTGCTAATCCCCCTGCATGGGAGCAGGTACGATAGCAGCATTTGAAGGGCAACTAGACGAATACATAAATCGGATGGAAATGAAAGTGCATCGGGTTTTAATTTAGGCAGGCATCATGATCGGTGCAGGCTTGGAGGGCCGAAGGGCCATTCCTGTGCTGTACTGCTCTTTGACATTAGGGTCAATTTATCATGGCCAATCAGCCTAACCTGCACATCTTTGGACTGTGGGAGGAAACCCACGCAGACACGGGGAGAACGTGCAAACTCCACGTAGACCCAAGGCCGGAATTGAACCCAGGTCCCTGGCGCTGTGAGGCAGCAGTGCAAACCATTGTGCCACCACCCTCCAGCTTTGAATATTCCAGGATCTGCCACTATAAAGATGAAGGGAGGTACAAGAATGAATTAGAAATTCTTCCAGCCTCAATGGCAGAGCTATGAAGTTGCCACACAGTTAACCAAGCAAACTGAACAAGTAAGAGGAGCAACTCAGTCACCCAAACTGGTGAAGCATTGCTACAAGCTGCATTGTGCTCTACACCTTACTGACGAGCTGTAAGACAGTGGATCAGCAACAATAATTATAACAGCATCAACACTCCAGACAGGGAACGTTACCCCAGGAATGAACAACTCCATACAAACAACCAGTAACAATCCACACATGTACCATTAGAAGACCCAATAGTTCAACAGTAATTAATCGGTGGTAAAGCTTTTAACAGAGTCCCAGGATTGTCAACGGTGCCGCAGAAATGCGAGATATTCTTCCTCTCTGAGCTGAGGGCAGGTAGGAGATCGGGGGGTAAAGCTGGCATACAGCTGATGTCTGGGGGACACTGAGGCTAGAGTGTAATGGAAGGGCTACACACGCAGGGGTTGCGCGTACATCCTCAGACAACATCCTGAGGATATAGTCCATGGCTATGACCAAAGCAGGGAGCTATCCTTTATTAGCAGATTGACAGCTCTGTTCTCTATTCTCAGAATCCACGATGGCAAACCATCCCTCCCCCACCACAAAAAAACAACCTCCTCAGTTTAGAAGTGAGCAGTGACCCCCATCTCCCCAAGGCGGGGGGGAGAGAGATGGGAGATAAGGAGTGCATTGCCCATTGTAACGGTTCATGTCCTGTTCTACAGGGAGATTTTTACTTTATTATTTATTAGGCACAAGTAGGTTACATTAACACTGCAATTAAGTCACTGAAAATCCTCTAGTCGTCACATTCCAGTGCCTGAGGGAGAATTTAGCATGACCAACGCGGCCAACTAGCACATCTTTCAGACTGTGGGAGGAAACTGGAGGAAACCCATGCAGACATGGGGAGGACATGCAACCTCTGCAAAGGCAGTGACCCGGGAATCGAACCCGGATCCACGATGCTGTGAGGCAGCAGTGCTAAACACTGTGTCGCCGTAGATACTCGGGGGTTTAAAAATTCACAAGCTCTTATTAAGATGTTATTTCAGTGTCGGTGGCCCTATTGCTCCAGATTTCGAATCCGTCAACTCAGTGCATTTCCCTGCTGATCCAAGGTATTCATCTTCCACAGCCCAGCTCCCTGTTCCAGTAGCTACAGGGCTTTCCAGTTCACTTGTTTCCTTGGTATTAAAGATCTCTGTTATTTATTATCATGGCTCTGAAAACCATAACAACACAGTATATATGTAGCACTGAAGATGACCGTGGCTCGCCTTGAAGACTTCCAAAACAACATATTATTGATTTGTCTGCTCAGCACAGCTTAGCTTTGGACTTCTGTATATTTAACTCCCATTTAAAAAGAGGCCGGACGATCTCTCAGTCGTGACGTGATCATTTCACTCAAAGTATTGGAAAATACTCCGTAAAGAACCAGGACATTATCGCCTCAGATTCTGTCGCTCTTGCGTCTGATGTGGTTCAGTGGGGTGGTACTCGTCTTCCTGAGTCAGTGGCTGTGGGCTTAAGCCCCAGAGCAGAGAGTTGAGCACTGAGGCCTAGTCCGACCCTCCAGCGCGGTACCAGACCCTCCAGTGAGAGTGAGGTACTGAGAATGCGCTGGGAAGCTGGAGATCTGTCAAATAAGACCTGGAAATGAGGCCCATAATCCCTCTCGGGTGGACACAAGACGATCGATTGCCTGGCACTATTCGAAGAACAGCAGGGTAGTTATCCCCGATATCCTAGCCAACGTGCATCACTCAAACAACAAATTCAGACTGTGATCGTAATGACGTTGTTGTTCGTGGGAGCTTGCTGTGTACAAATTGGTTGTCACACTTCCCACATTACAACAGTGACCACTTACATTTCAAGAAGAAATTAGATATAGCTCTTGGGGCCAAGGGGATCAAGGGATATGGGCAGAGGAGTGGAGAGAGAGGAGGTAGAATCATAATATGATGATCAGCCATGATCAAAATGAATAGTGGAGCAGGCTTGAAGGGCCGAATGGCCTACTCCTGCTCCTCTTTTCTATGTTTCTAATTCATTGGCTGTCAAGTTCTTTGAGTTATCCTGAGGATGTGAAAAGACAATATATAAATGCAATTTTTAAAAAATGGAGACACCATGGTTAGCACTGCTGCCTCACAGTGCCAGGGATTTGGGTTCAATTCCTAGCTTGGGTCACTGTGTGTATGGAGTTTGCACATTCTCCCCAAGTCTGCGTGGGTTTCCTCCAGGTGGTCTGGTTTCCTCTCACAGAATAAAGATGTGCGGGTTAGGTGGACTGGCCAAAATAATTGTCCCTCAGCGTCAGGAGGACGAGCTAGGGTTAATGTGTGGGGTTATGGGGATAGCGCCCATGGTGTGATTGTGGTCAGTGCAGCCTCGATGGACCGAATGGGCCGCAATTCACCAAGACTGAATCCAAAAGCCATAGATAGATGTCTGTGTTTCCAGTCTGGCTGGACAGGCCCACAGTGAGTCTTTAGCTGCCTTATGGTCTCTTCTGTTGTGACTGTAGGAGCAATTGTACTGCCAGAGGCTGGGATCTGTGAGAATCCAGCTGTTGTCCGACTGTTGCTCCCAATCTCCAAACTTTTTAAGAGTTACTAGAGTCATAGAAGTTTACAGCATGGAAACAACTAAGATAGTCCCAATTGCCTGCATTTGGCCCATATCCCTCAATAACCATCTCACCCATGTAGCTATCGAAATGTTTTTCAGAAGACAAAATTGTACCTGCCTCTACTACCACATCTAGCAGCTTGTCTAGACACTCACCACCCTCCGAGTGAAAATATTCCACCTCTGGACCTTTTTGTATCCCCAGAGGGGCAATTTCTTTACTAATGTCCCTTAGGGAAGGAAATCTGTTGTCCTTACCCGGTGTGGCCTGCAAGTGACTCTAGAGCCCTTGGGCTCTAGACTCTAGAGCACGGTGACTCTCAACTGCCCTCGGACAACAGGGGATGGGCAATAAATGCTGGCCCAGCCAGTGACGCCCATGTCCCATGAATGAATAAACTTTAAAAAGGCACAGGAGGAGGCCATTGGGCCCATTCTTTTGCCATGCTGCCTCTCTACAAAGAGCACTCTCTATAAAATGCTGCAGAAAAGACTGTGCAGAATAGAAATCTATCAAACGGTTAATCTGTCATTATCCCCTTGACTTGCCTGGAACATTGAGAGGAGATTCTATAGTTTAGCAGACACATATTAAGCAACTAGCACTGGCTTCTTGATGAGTAACACAAAACTCCAAAGTTGGTTGCATCGAACACGGCTAATTTTACCTGATTAGGCAGAGAAGAACGATCTTTTTGGCAGGTACTAAAACATCCCCCTGCGGCTTACAGCTTCACGTTTTGTGATCATTATTTTGAGCCCGTGGCACCTTCATCCAGTAACTAACTGCGTTTTCACAGCAGCCCTGACAAGCGGGGTTAGCACCAGGGTCAACTCAGGCCTCTTACTCCCTTCCTTAGTAAAGCTGCAACAATGATTCCCACGGCACAACTGAACACTTTCACCCCGCACTCAATTAGTTACTGGTTCCTCTCACACAAAAGGCAGGCCAGCACAAGAACACAAGTGTCACGGAGGAAAATCCATTTTCAGCGATTAAACAAACCAGGGTGCTTGCAGAGCAGCAACAATCAGAAGGGAAACTAGCAGCATTTAAGAATCATAGAAACCCACAGTGCAGAAGGAGGCCAGTTGGCCCATCGAGCCTGTGCCGACAACAGTCCCACCCGGGCCCTATCCCCACAACGCCACGCGTTTACCTAATCCCCCTGACACTGAGGGGCAATTTAGCATGGCCAATCAACATAACCTGCTTCATCTTTCAGGCTGTAGGAGGAAACCGGAGCACCCGGAGGAAACCCACGCAGACACAAGGAGAACGTGCAAACTCTGCGCAAACAGTGACCCAAGCCGGGAATCGAATCCGTGTCCCTGGCGCTGTGAGGCAGCAGTGCTAACTACTGTGCCACGCTACGCCCATCAAAATATGTCACAACAATGCCTTAAATATAGGATTCTCATCCACGTATTTTGATCTCTCCATGGCCCACTCCCTCCCTGTGTCTGTAACCTCCTCAGACTCAACAACACTCTAAGACCGCTACACTCTTTATATGATGAGTGACTACATGACAAAGGAACTCCATGGGCTGTAAAGCACTTGGAGACATTTGATGGCCATGAAAGGCACTATATAAATGTAAATATGTCTTTTCATTCTAGCTTCTTGTACATCTCCATTTTCACTGCTGCATCAATGGTCTTCAGCTGCCTGGGTGGGCCCTAAGCTCTGGAATTCTCTCTGCCTCTCTTTCCTCCTTTAAGACGCTCCGACCTCTTTGACTAATCTTTTGGCCAGTTGCGCCAAAAGCTCCTTATGCAGTTTGGTTTCACATTGTTTTATAATACTTCTGTTAAATGCTTGGGAATGGTTCAATGCACTAAAGGCACTATATAAATGACATTTGTTATTGTTTAAAAACTGAAGTGGAGTTTCTTCCCTCTATTCTCAGTCCAGAGCACTGGCAGGATCTCTGGACCGAGTCAGAGGGGGGATGAAATACAGCAGTGGGGAACATTACCTCCCGGACTGGTCTCACACATTCCATCTCAGTGACTCTTATAGCCGGACATCCTATGGTAACCTACTAGCCAACTGAATGTCCATAAGTGCCAGGCACTTTCAACTCCCACGTGCTGCTCATGGTATCCCTTTAGCAGTGAGAGTCAAAATTCTCCAGGCCCCAGGACTACTATCCAATGGCCCCTGGTAGGACATGTAGGGGGGCCCACCCTCAGCCAGAATGTAGTGGTACCTGCCTGGGATCGCTGATGGTGACTGGTCAAAGGTCGTGGGGTCAGGATCTCTGATGGTGACTGGTCAAAGGTCGTGGGGTCAGGATCTCCGATGGCGACTGGACAAAGGTCGTGGGGTCAAGTTGCCTATTTTGCATGACAATGATGGGCACCCATGTCAATGGGGGTGGGGCCCCCTCCAATGACAACATCAGGAAGCCACAGGCCAAAAGATTTAAGAACTATTCCAGGTCCTCTTCATGGCTTCAGGCCTCAATCCTGTCCTGGCTACCTGCCTGGGCCCCACATCCACCAACTGGTGAATAGCCTCACGAAGCGGCTGGGGATGAGAATGCACCAACGTTGGTAAGTCTCCCATTCCTCCTTCGCCCACTGTCCACCGGTATCACGAGGGACAGCATAGAGAGGCCCTGCCCCTGTCTGAGAGTGAATTCACACACAAAACTGACATCCATTGTATCCAAGTTCCAGGCTAGAATCCAGCCCTTTTGGTGAACTCTTGCTGATGTTATGGCAGGAATATGTTTGAAGAGGGGTGGAAATTTTGAGTGTAATAGCATACTTAAATACATTTCCAAAACACAAGGCCCTCTTGTTCAGCATCAATCGCACTGACCTTCTTGGGGCTAGCATGAGGGGGACAATCAGACACCTCTCAAATTAAATATTCATCTGCCTTCTACTAAAACTCAGTTGGATTTTTATTGTTTCTTTACAAGATTGCACAATTGGCCTATTTTAAAACTGCAGAACAGTTTCAAAAAATGTACTGGCTCTTAAATAAGTCTTTAAGTTCTTAACACAGGAAATATTTACACAAGAGTAAAACTTTATGAGATGTAATAACAGCCCTGTTTTTTCTTATACACAAGCACATTGTCCCAATCCTGGCTTTCAGCAGTGCCTGAAGACAACAGCCTGCATTTTTATAGCACCTTTAAACGTACTGAAACATCCCAAGTTATTTACAGGTATGATACCAGATGACATTCGAAGCTGAAATACAGGAGGTGGTACTAGGACAAGTGGCCAAAAGTTTACCAAAGAGGTAAGTTTTGAAAAACGTCCAAAAAGTAGCGGGGGGGGGGGGGGTGGAGAGAGAGGAGGAGGAGGAGGAGGAGGAGAAGAAGAAGAAGAAGCAGAAGAGTGAGACAGAGAGAGAGAAGTGGTGAGACTTATGAGGTGAGGTCTGAAGCTTAGGGCTTCACGATCTGGAGCAATCTTAGGAATCTTGCCCAAGCAAACTGTGGGGATTACAGATTGTGTGACACGAACCCAAGATCGCCAATTTCAGCTCACATCAGGATGACCTCAACCAGGATCTTGGGTTCATGTCACATTATCTGTAACCCCCACAACTTGCCTGGGCTTGCAAAACCTCACTACTTTCCTGGCTCTTTAACCTGTGCTTAAAGCTCTCTCCACTCACAATGTCTGTACCTTTAAGACTTGATTAGCTGTAAAGACTCGCATTCCAATCATTATCTTGTAAATTGAGTTTGTGTCTATACATGCCCTGTTTGTGAACACAACTCCCATTCACCTGATGAACGAGTAGCGCTCTGAAAGCTTGTGCTACCAAATAAACCTGTTGGACCTAAACCTGGTGTTGTGAGACTTCTTACTCTGCAATCTTACGACCCAGACTCATTTTTACTGCTGACCTAAATGGAGACCTGGACAATGCATTGGTATGATGGCACAGTGATTGGCACTGTTGCCTCGCAGCGCTAGAGACCCACGTTCGATTCTGGCCTCGGGTGACTGTCTGTGTGGAGTTTGCACATTCTCCCCGTGTCTGCATGGGTTTCCTCCAGGTGCTCCAGTTTCCTCCCACAGTCCAAAGATGTGCAGGTTAGGTGGGTTGGCCACACTAAATTGCCCCTTTAACGATCAAATATGTGCAGGCTAGGGGGAATTAGCGGGGTAAATATGGGGATGGGGGCTGTGGTAAGATGCTATGGCGGAGAGCCGGTGCAAACTCAATGGGCTGAGTGGCCTCCTTCTGCACTGTCAGGATTCTATGAAGTTACTCATTGCGCCTACTGAAGAATCTCTACAATTCCTGGAGTGGACTCAAGAGACTCTGTGTAACCGTTTGGACAGAACAGCCCTTTCAATGTGGTGCACCAAACAATAAGTATCCCACAGAACCACTGAGGTCATTTTAATTCTCGCTGATTGAGTTGGGCAGGCAATATTGGATCAGTCACCCGCTATACATTGTTCTGGAAAGTAAAATTAGATGGGCTTTAGAATAGGTAACTGTCAGACACCATCACAGATATGAACATGACTCCCAGAGATCTTATAGCACAAAAGGAGGTCATTTGGCTCATTTCTAGTAATTTCTTTCAGGATGATGGTTGGAGGATGATGATGAAATGATTGATCACCAGACCATTTCCTCACACTTAGAAATGATTGCATCTCTTCGCAAAATGCTTCACGTATTATGCAATTACCCGCTTTTATGTAGGTGTCCATTTTGCACAAAGCAAGGTCCCACAGTTGGACAGCACAGTGACAGAATGGTTCGCACTGTTGCCTCATAGCGCCAGGGACTCAGGTTCAATATTCTCTTTCTCTTTCCACAGATGCTGTCTGACTACTGAACGTTTCCAACATTTCCTGTTTCTGCTCTCTGACCTGGCTGGCATTAAAATAAAGCACCCCCCTGGTGGCTTGGCCGGCAAATACCTCACCCAATGAGTCACCCACTGAAGAGCAGAAAGCCAATCTCAACTGGAATGGCAGCTGAGGCAAAGCACTAAACCCGAGCCTCAGGGGAAAAGAAATTAGACCAGATCCCCACTCCTGATAACCGTTCAGGGGAAAACACTTGCTTCTGTCGGCTATGAATCAAACACAGCCCCCAACCCACCCCAATAACTGAGCCTCGGCCGAGGGCGGTATAATTGGAATGGTCACATGGATGACGAACAAGAGACTGATTTGATTTATTACTGGCACATCTATTAGTCTACAATGAAAAGTATTGTTTATTGCGTGTTATAGAGACAAGACATCCTCTCAGACAAAGCATACCGTTCATAGATAAGGAAAGGAGCGAGAGAGCAGAATGTAGTGTTACAGTCATAGCTAGGGTGTAGCGAAAGGTCAACTTAATGACAGGCAGGTCCATTCAAAAGCAGCAGGGAAGAAGCTGTTTTTGAGTCAGTTGGCACATGACCTCAGACTTTCGTATCTTTTTTCCAATGGAAGAAGGTGGCAGAGAGGATGTCCAGCCCTTAATTATGCTGGCTGCTTATCCAAGGCAGTGGGAAGCGTAAACAGAGTCAATAGATGGGAGGCTGGTTTGCGTGATGGACTGGGCTACGTTCACAACCTTTTGTAGTTTCTTGTGGCCTTGGGCAGAACAGGAGCCATACCAAGCTGCGATATAACGAGAAAGAATGTGTGCATCTGTAAAAGTTAGTGAGACGGATATGCCAAATTTCCTTAGTCTTCTGAGAAAGTGGAGGCGTGGGTGGCCTTTCTTGACCTGATCGAGGCAGCTTGTGGTGGAGAAAGGAGGGAGGTTTGTGTTTCTAAGTGACTGAAGAGGGCAGCACAGGGAACGTGGGATCCCTTTTATGAGATCCCTCTTCAGTAATTGGGGGGGTAGTGGTATTCCCACTTCCCAAGGAAGCTCTGGATGAAGATGTGCCCACAAGGAAAGATGTGCATGAACAAGATCAGTTCACAGTTAGGAGACACTCCATCTACCCCTCAAACCAGGAGTCATCTTCCAGCTCTGCCCCGTGGTGCTTTGATATCGCAGCTTCCCTTCCTCCCCAGCAGAACAAAGCAGAGTTTCTTGGAAGGAGTTGTATACAGGCAGGATGGATTTTCCCTCATAGATTTCAAGGAAAGGGCAGACTACAGGAGCACACTGGAGAATACTGCTGACATTATCTTGCTTGACAGAGACAGATAAACCCTTAAAACTTGCTACAGCGGATGCATCAGGGATTTTATTCAAACAAATCTATGAGAGTTACATCTACATAACTACACAATAATGTATGCTGAGTGAACCAGGTACTCAAACAGCAGATGAAAGCCCATTTGCAGCATCTGTCAACTCTTGTTAGTTAAGTATTATTACCACAACACCGTATGCGGGCTTTAAACACTAAAGAATCACAGCTGTTTGGTTGGCTGAATTAGAAACTGAATAATTGAGTAAATACTTCAACATTTATTTTCTTAATTCATTCGTGGGACATGGGAGTCACTGGCTGGCCAGTATTTATTGCCCATCCCTAGATGCCCTAGGAGTGCAGTTTTGCTCTGGAGTTCTGCCAGAACCAGCTAAGGACGGCAGATTTCCTTCCCTAAAGGACATTAGTGAACCACTTGGGTTCTTCCAACAATTGACAATAGTTTTATGGTCATCAGTAGATTCTTAATTCCAGATTTGTTTTATTGAATTCAAATTCTACCATCTGCCGTGGTGGGATTCGAACCTGGGTGCCCAGAACATTAGCAGGAAGTGGGGAGACACGGAGTGGTGGCACAGTGGTTAGCACTGCTGCCTCACAGGGTCAGGGACCTGGGTTCAATTCCGGCCTCAGCACTGACATGTGTGTGGAGTACGCACATTCTTCCCGTGTCAGTGGGGTTTCCTCTGGGTGCTCCGGTTTCCTCCCAAAGTCCAAAGATGGCTGCCCATGATAAATTGATTGTAGTGTCAGGGGGATTAGCTGAGGAAATATGTGGGGTTATGGGAATAGGGCCTGGGTGGGATTGATGTCAGTGCCAACTCGATGGGACGAATGGCCTCCTGCACTGCAGGGATTCTATGGATTCTCCAGTGGTTCCACAGCTAATTGACTGAGCCAGCGTGGTACTGAGCTGTTTAGATTTGCTAATCCCTGTTCAGTGCCGAGGAATAACTGGGAAACAACAATGAACCCAATAGCCCCTGGTTAGGAAGCCATAAAATGTCTCAAGTTCCAGATTCCTCTCCAATAGCTGCTGCTGATAGCAGGATCGGCTGTGATCCCTTCCAATTGGGGGTAACAGTTAGAATAGAATAGATTCACTGCAATACAGAAGGAGGCCATTCGGCCCATCCAGCTGCACTGACAACAATCCCTTTCCCCGTAACGCCATGTATTTGCCCTCCTAATTCCCCTGACACTCAGGGGCAAGTTAGCATAGCCCATCAACCTAGTCCACACATCACTGGAGTGTGGGAGGAAACTGGAGCACCCAGAGGAAATCCACGTGGGAACATGCGCAAATGCCACAGACCGTTACCCAAGGCTGGAATTGAACCCGCGTCCCTGGCATTGTGAGGCAGCTACTGTGCCGCCCCACAATACTGCTTTTAGGACGAGATGCAAAAGTAAGTTCCGCCATGGACAGGCACTAAAAATCTCATGCATTGTTCCAAACAACAGCAGGAAGCTAAATGAATAAAGAGAGAGTATAAAATAGCAACGGATTCAATGTAAGAGCCTCTCTCGAGCCAATGTCACGGACTATTTCCAACCTCACTGAGTATTCTAGCGATGGTTCTGTGGATGGTCAGTAACCGGTTTCTGCTCTCACTCAGACTGCGCTAACCTTCAAATAGGCATCACTTTCTAGTGGACTGAGCAGGCAGATAATTCTGTCACTCACGGCAAGTTATCAGCGCTGAAAGACTGTTTTAACCACGTGTACAGTTGTAGCCGAAGCTTGTGCATCTTCTGTATTTATTCTTTTGTGGCGTTCTCAATCAAGTTGTTGAAAGGTTTGCACAGAGCACAAAAACCGCAAAGGCTAATGCGCGCATTAAAAATACTTGAAGGGATTTTGCAAGTAATAAATAAAAGACCTTTTAAAGATTGAACACTTTACAACAAGGTCTACAGAAAGACTGATAAGAACCTTTAATTAAAATATTCAGGTGATGTTTCTCGAACAGGCAAATTGCAACCCATTTTCTGCAGTAAATTAAAGTAATTTTGTGCAGGTCAAACCAGCTGCCCTGCATTCTCCGCAGATTAAAAAGAGAATCAGTAAAGCTTGAAGGAAATTAGAAAAATATGGTTGCAAAACAGGCATTTACTGTTTCTTTGACACCATCATTTCGGAGCTTCTTTCTCCCAAAGATATTTTTGGGGGTTCAATTCTACTTCCCCTCACCACCACCTCACTCCGTTATCATTCTTCATGTGGCCATCTACGTATTGCAACTGAGGAGCACTCTGCGCCCAGCCAGAGTCCCGGGTTCAGTTCCGGTCTCGGCTCACTGTCTTTGTGAAGTTTGCACATTCTATCCGTGTCTGCAAGGGTTTCTTCCCACACTCCAAAGATATGCGGGTAATGTTGATTGGCCACGCTAAATTGACCCTAGCATCGGGGGGGGAATTAACAGGACCAACATTGGGGTTACGGGAACAGGGTCCGACAGGGACTGTGGTTGGTGCAGACTCAATGGGCCTGCTTCTGCACAGTAGGGATTCTATGATTAGAGTGTAAAAAGAAGCCATTCGGCCCATCGAGCCTACACAATCCCACTCAGGCCCTATCCCCATAACCCCACATATTTAGCCTGCTGATTTCTCTGACACTAAGGAGCAATTTTAGCATGGCCAATCCACCTAACTCACGCATTTTTGGATTGGAGGAAGAAGCGGGAGCACGCAGAGAGGAGGAGAATGTGCAAACTCCCCACAGACAGGGACCTGAGGCTGGAATTGAACCCAGGTCCCTGATACTGTGAGGCAGTAGCGCGAATCACTGTGCCATCCTATGAACTAGATGGAAGTTGACATTTTCCTCTAATATGTTTTCAACACTAAGCCTGCAACTAGGCAATTAGAGGCATTAATCAGCAATTTAATAGGGTAATGCTCAGGCATAACTTCCAAAATTTCAGTTTACATGGTATGCCACACTCTTGTGATTTTTGTGAGGATAGCACTGTTCTGTTCCATCGACCCAGGAGCTTAGCTGGTTTAGGTAGATGGATGGACGCTGCCTATTCAAAGAGCTGTGTGTTGGCATTACCTGGAGGCTTTGTCTGGGCTAAACAGCTTGGCGACGAGTTGCCCCTCGTTCTCATAATCTAAGACCTTTTTCTCTTTACTGCAAGTGAGAAGCACCCTAGCAGACAACCGAAAGTTGCCGGCATTCAAAGACTGAGCTAGTCAGCTCTGAATAGCTTAGCCAAACAAACAAGCCTTGTTTATGTGAAGTGAACCTACATTTTATGAAGTTAAGAAGTTGCACCTTTATTATTTCCCAAACTTAAACAGTGTTTTGCAAATGGACAATTCACACCGTGAAATCTGTACTCCATCCATTTTATATAAAGCAAGCCCATTTATCAATATGAAATTGTACTTCATCTTGATCTCTGTTTTTCAGTCCATTTTCCTGAAGGACAGGATAACATTTGTGGCCAGATATACAATATTTCAGTAGCCAGTCTCCAGGGTGAGCAATCTCTATTATAACCACTGGACCACGCCGTTAGTTATTTAGGAGTAGAAGGTAAGTCTGGATTGTTGCAGGCATGGGGTTCACATACAGGAGGGCCAAGTGCCCTGACACTCGAGACAATGTCAATGGGAAAACTCTGAAAATTGCAGCACTCATCAGTACACACACATCTTTCAGCAGGGTTCTCAGAGTTGTGACCAGGAGAAAGAATGATAGCCGACTTAGAAACAGAAAATCTACAGCACAAACATGCTTATCCAAAAGTCTCTTAAAAGAGAGCGAGAGAAAGAGAGAGAGAGAGCAAGAGAAAAAGAGAGCGAGAGAAAAAAGGAGGGAGACAGGGAGAAAGGGGGAGAGAGGGAGAGAGAGAGAAAAAAAGGGAGAGAGAGAGAGAGAAAAAAGGGAGAGAGAGAGAGAGAAAAAAGGGAGAGAGAGAGAGAGAGAGAAAAAAGGGAGAGAGAGAGAGAGAGAGAAAAAAGGGAGAGAGAGAGAGAGAAAAAAGGGAGGGAGAGAGAGAGAGAGAGAGAGAGAGAAAAGGGAGGGAGAGAGAGAGAAAAAAGGGAGGGAGAGAGAGAGAAAAAAGGGAGGGAGAGAGAGAGAGAAAAAAGGGAGAGAGAGAGAGAGAGAGAAAAAGGGAGAGAGAGAGAGAGAGAGAGAGAAAAAGGGAGGGAGAGAGAGAGAGAGAGAAAAAAAAGGGAGGGAGAGAGAGAGAGAAAAAAGGGAGAGAGAGAGAGAGAAAAAAGGGAGAGAGAGAGAGAGAGAAAAAAGGGAGAGAGAGAGAGAGAGAGAAAAAGGGAGAGAGAGAGAGAGAGAAAAAAGGGAGGGAGAGAGAGAGAGAAAAAAGGGAGGGAGAGAGAGAGAGAAAAAAGGGAGAGAGAGAGAGAGAAAAAAGGGAGAGAGAGAGAGAGAGAAAAAAGGGAGAGAGAGAGAGAGAGAAAAAAGGGAGAGAGAGAGAGAGAAAAAAGGGAGAGAGAGAGAGAGAAAAAAGGGAGAGAGAGAGAGAGAAAAAAGGGAGAGAGAGAAAGAAAAAAGGAGAGAGAGAGAGAAAGAAGGGGGAGAGAGAGAGAGAAAGAAGGGGGAGAGAGAGAGAGAAAGAAGGGGGAGAGAGAGAGAGAAAGAAGGGGGAGAGAGAGAGAGAAAGAAGGGGGAGAGAGAGAGAGAAAGAAGGGGGAGAGAGAGAGAGAAAGAAGGGGGAGAGAGAGAGAGAAAGAAGGGGGAGAGAGAGAGAGAAAGAAGGGGGAGAGAGAGAGAGAAAGAAGGGGGAGAGAGAGAGAGAAAGAAGGGGGAGAGAGAGAGAGAAAGAAGGGGGAGAGAGAGAGAGAAAGAAGGGGGAGAGAGAGAGAGAAAGAAGGGGGAGAGAGAGAGAGAAAGAAGGGGGAGAGAGAGAGAGAAAGAAGGGGGAGAGAGAGAGAGAAAGAAGGGGGAGAGAGAGAGAGAAAGAAGGGGGAGAGAGAGAGAGAAAGAAGGGGGAGAGAGAGAGAGAAAGAAGGGGGAGAGAGAGAGAGAAAGAAGGGGGAGAGAGAGAGAGAAAGAAGGGGGAGAGAGAGAGAGAAAGAAGGGGGAGAGAGAGAGAGAAAGAAGGGGGAGAGAGAGAGAGAAAGAAGGGGGAGAGAGAGAGAGAAAG
This sequence comes from Carcharhinus amblyrhynchos, assembly GCF_965287045.1. Classification (NCBI taxonomy): domain Eukaryota; kingdom Metazoa; phylum Chordata; class Chondrichthyes; order Carcharhiniformes; family Carcharhinidae; genus Carcharhinus; species Carcharhinus amblyrhynchos. The sequence goes on from NC_137342.1 coordinate 43,571,506, forward strand.
AAGGGGGAGAGAGAGAGAGAAAGAAGGGGGAGAGAGAGAGAGAAAGAAGGGGGAGAGAGAGAGAGAAAGAAGGGGGAGAGAGAGAGAGAAAGAAGGGGGAGAGAGAGAGAGAAAGAAGGGGAGAGAGAGAGAGAGAGAGAAAGAAGGGGGAGAGAGAGAGAGAGAGAGAGAAAGAAGGGGGAGAGAGAGAGAGAGAGAGAAAGAAGGGGGAGAGAGAGAGAGAGAGAGAGAAAGAAGGGGGAGAGAGAGAGAGAGAGAGAGAAAGAAGGGGGAGAGAGAGAGAGAGAGAGAAAGAAGGGGGAGAGAGAGAGAGAGAGAGAGAAAGAAGGGGGAGAGAGAGAGAGAGAGAGAGAAAGAAGGGGGAGAGAGAGAGAGAGAAAGAGAGGGGAGAGAGAGAGAGAGAAAGAGAAAGAGAGAGATTAATCTTACAGTCCCTATCTACTGTGGGAATCATTGCGGGCAGCTTGGAAAATCTGACGGACCACTGAAAGGTCCATTACTTTGGTTGGGAATTTCTGGTCTACGGGCAGATGGGACCAGAAAGTCCTGCCCAGAGACAGGGAAAGGAATTATTGCTGTGTTGAGAACAACAGCAACTGCTGTGAAGAGCAGGGTCAATTGCTTTTGTATTAACAAAAGGAAACTGCTTGTAGAAATTGCTTTTCTGTTTGAACGGAAGGGGACTGGACTGATGGGACTTTCTGAAATTTAAGAAACAAAGAGTCACTGAGGTGGGCCTTGCTAGTCAGTCCCGGAATAGTCAGATAGAGAGGAGTGATTTTCAAAGCACACCAGAAGGCTCTACCTGGGAGGCAATGAGAAGTGAGCTTTCTAGAAAGCTGGGATTAACTTGGGATTTAAACTTGTATTGGCACACATCTGCCAGAAGCATGGTGTAAATAACGGTATCACATAACTAAATATTTGAGGAGTAAAAGATACAGTCTGGATTGTCACAGGCATGGGGTCCACTTACAGGAAGGCCAAGTTTCTTTTGCTGTATTTTGATTGTGTTAATCAGTTGCTGTAGAAGTACCTTCTCTTTAGTTTGTTGTATTCATTGCACGTTAAGGTTAATCTATGTTGATTTTAACTATTTGGTCACAGCGCAGTCTTAAAAAAAATGAAATTTTGTGCTTTAGTAATTTCCATTGGTCGCTGGGAAATTTATCTTTCAAAACAAAAAGTTAAGCAATTTCTATGGACAATTAAGAAAATAACACTGCGAGAACTGTGTGTCTTACAACAGGAATTTCCATTCTGAGCATTGATAATAATTCACCGGTGACAATATCGCACATTGATATTCTTCTGCGAACGCTGTCCCAAAGGAGCAACCGAAAATCCCCGGAGGATTTTCGGGAAAGACCATAATTCTCCACTAAAATTCAATGCAAAAATTCAGCAATCCAACAACAGCTTGTATAGATCCATTAATATTGTCAAATGTGCAGTGCAGTCAATGAAATTATACTTTCATCCCATCTGCAGGCCACATTAGCTTCTGAATAACATGGTATCTAGGTCAGACACATTGCTTAATGAGTGTTTTTTTTTCTCCCCTTTGGCTTTCATGCTCTGGATCCTCTGAATCATGGATAATAGTCTCTCTTCTTTATTGGTAATAAGGAGGATAATTCTGCAGGGCCACTTGTAAGTGAAACATAAACAAAGGAATGAGTGTGTTTTGGTCATTGCTTCCGGTAGCACATTGCAGCAGCGATTTAGGACGCTTGTCTCTCACACAACTAAAATTTCTCTTCTCCTTGTCAGGGAATATTTTATAGGCATTTCCTGTACCTCCACCCCAATGGCTATTATTGGTGCAGGGAGCCTAGATAGCGAGTGGCACCATCTCACCACAGCAAACCGAAAGCCCACCTAGAAGGACAGGAGCAGCAGGTGTACAGGAACACTAGTATCTCCAAGTTGCATGAAATCCTGTCTTGGTAAAAGATCACTCTTCCTTCGTCCCCACTGGGTCAACCTCCCAAAATCCCCTACTCAGCAGCACCATTGGTGTATCTTGACCTCACCGACTATAGCAGTTGAAGGTAACAGTCCGATATCACCATCACAAGGGCAACTTTGAATGGGCATTAAATTATGGCCTAGCCCATTTCCCAATAATCAATGAAAAAGTAAGCTTTAGTGGGGTCAGCATCACCTTCCAACCTGATGTCCTTAACATCCACGTGTGCAAACTTTCCAAAATCACAGACCATCAGGAGAATCCTGTGTATGCATAGCCCTGTTGCTTCAGTCTATGCAAAGACTTTGTTTAAAGATGTTTCTGCCTAAACATAAACGCATTTAAATGCTAGACTGTAAGGGTTAACTAACTCTGCTAAGCTGGACAATTGGAGCTAACTTGACTACGTGCAGAATCAGAAGGCATGATGGGTTTGCTGAAAACTGACTGCATTCCTGAAGGGTACACAATGCAGGCAAACCACAGCTTCCCACTGCAAGGACTGTTTTTCTAAATGGAGACAGCATACGAAAAACACTTTGAATAACGAGATAAGAGTTGAAATATATTTTGATTTCAGAGTATGTGCATTCAGTTCAGTTCAAGGGAATGGCTGTGAAGCCAGTCTCCAAGTTCATTTTTTTGGCTTCTGTCATGTTAATTCTTTAAGTTTGTTTCAATAAAAGAAAACCATTTAAAAACATGGACCAGTGCTGTCCCCTCGTCTCTTCAAATGAATGATTGGACCCAACACTTGCTAAGGCTCTTTCTCCTATCCATGATGTACTGAACCCAGTCTTGGTGATCCAATTGCTGCCTCACTGGACCTCTGCTCACATAGTACAAACCCAGGATTGAACCTGGCCTCTGCTTCACTGGCAACTTTCACAACTCGTTTGGACTGAATGGGACAGGTGGATAGGCCATGCTCAATTGCCCCTTAGTGTTAGGGGGAAAAACTAGAGTAAATGCATAGGATTATGGGATAGGGCCAGGATGGGATTACAGTCAGCGCAGACTCGACGGGCCGAAGGCCTCCTTCTGCACTGTAGGGATTCTATGGATTCTATTCTATAGAATGGAATGGGTGGGAGGTTGGCACAGTGGTTAGCATTGTTGCCTCACAATGCCACGGACCCCGGTTCGATTCCTGGCTTGGGTCACTGTCTCTGTGTGGAGTTTGCACGTTCTCCCCATGTCTGCATGGGTTTCCTCCCACAGTCCAAAGATGTGCAGGTCAGGGTGATTGGCCACTTAGTGTCAGGGGTACCAGCAGGGTAAATATGTGGGGCTACGGGCTGGATGGGATTGTGGTCGGTGCAGACTCGATGGGCTGAACTGCGTTCTTCTGCACTGTAGTGATTCTACGAATTCCAGTGACCAGCATCCATGAGTCTGATTCAGCTGTTTATACCACTAACTCAACTTCCTTGAGCCCACAAACAGAATCACAGAACTGTCTGTTGGTGCAGCAACATTTATCTTCTCAACATTGAGTCATCCCAGTTCTCTCGGGGAGGTGATGGCTGAGTGGTATTATCACTAGATTATTAATCTGACTATAATTAGACTATTAATTAGACTATAAACTCAGCTCATGTTCTGGAGATCCTGCCATGGAATTTGAATTCAATTAAAAAAAGAAATCTAGAATTATAAATCTCCTGATGACCATGAAACCATTGTCAATTGTCGGAAAAACCCATCTGGTTCACTAACGTCCTTTAGGGAAGGAAATCTGCTGTCCTTACCTGGCCTGACCTACATGTGACACCAGAGCCACAAAAATGTGGTTGACTCTCAACTGCCCTCGGCAAACTAGGGATGGGCAATAAATGCTGGCCTGCCAGCGACACCCGTGTCTCATGAATGAATTAAAATTCTCAAATAAGGGCAAGAATGCTTTCAACTGAACCAGCTACTGCACACACTCAGAATAAGACAAGGGTTTCTCTCTGAATTCTGACCCTCCGAGTGGTCTCGTGCAGCCTTAGCAAGGTCACGGAGCAGAAAATACCCTTGAACCTGGAATAGTCGCATCATCACATGGCTGATGGACTGACAGACACTGGCTTTTATTCCCTTCTACAAAATATGAATGCAAAGCGGTTCATGGCAGAGACTGAGCCTCCACACTCACTACAGTAGTTTCTCCATCCAGCTGGGTTTATAAGACAGGGTTCATTGCTTTACCACACTTAAAAAGCATGAGGTTTCACTTCAGTTTCATGTTGGCTGTGGTTCAATCATACCTTTGCCATTTACAACAACTTGGCATCTTAGTCGGCCAGTTGGCTTGTTTGACTCAATTGAAGAAGTTTCCCTTTCCTTCCAAATGTAACATGTGGGTTTCAGCAATGAATTACACCAAGAATAAGAGAACCACACTCTCTCACACACACAGGCACACACACAGACACACACACACACACAGACACACACACACACACACACGTGCAGACACACACATGCAGGCGCACACTCACTCAGGCACACTAACACATACCCACACGCACACTCACGCAGGCACACTTACCCACACGCACACTCACGCAGGTGCACACTCCGGCACACCCACACTCACACACATGCAGGTGCACACTCACACACATGCAGGTGCACATGCACGCAGAGAGGCAGACACACACACACACACACACACACACATATGCAGGCCTTCGCACAGACGGGCACGCGCACAGAAACATGCCATTCTGTAGATGACTCGTAGATTGAAAATGCTGAATTTTACATTTACAAATGTGAATAATTTATGATAACTGTGAAATGGTTTAAGTGGGAGATGAGAATGTTTCCCAGAGAAATTGTGCAAAATTCTGCAATAACCATTTGCAACTGTACATGTGCATGACCAATTATGCAAAGTGCCCAGAGATGAGAGTCAAGCTCTGCAGGTGTATTAGTCCAAACACTGTGCGTGATGGAAGCGCTGTTTTAGTCACCCAGACTCAGGCCTGAGGTAAGGCAAACTGGATCAGCACCAGGAGGGCTTTGATACTGTAAACAGCCTAACCCAGCTCTCAGTCAATCGGACTCAAAGGTCACTAGATTGGGGGATTGATTGAAATCAGACATTTAACTGACTTATTAATTATTTAAGAACAAATTAGATTCCTTTGTACTGCGTACATTTATGAAGAGCCTTGTCTATTTATACAGAATAGACACAGACACTATTCCTTCTAAATGTGATTGGTCAGGCCTTTAATATTTCTGAATCTAAATGGTTATATCTTATCCGATCAAAGTGAGGACTGTTTGTCTGTGATAGCTGGTTTAGAAAAGGATTTAAGCGAAATGAAAGACAATAGAACGTTATCCATCGAGAATTCAGTTATGTGACCTCCCAGTTATCTGCCAAAAATTTCACAATATCATCAGGCTGTGCATGGAACATTGTAACTATATAATATTTTTTCTGATACTTGTATTCGTCTTTATTCTCAAGATTCTAGGGTGTTCTTGCATTGTTGAATATTTAGGGACTCTTATGCTCTACCTACGATCCTCAAGTATTTAAAAGCTCAAGCTTGAGGTTACCAAATCATTACTTTCTAGTCGTCCTCTCTGCTTTCTACTCATTTCACCCTCTGTGATGTTCTTTCTGTACTCATGGAGCCTGGTCCTGCATTCAAGATTCTCATTAAAATCTATTTAGGCAGCGGCCGTTTTCAGAGCACTCATGCTCCAGCACTTCAAGCTCACGATTTTCCTTCCTTACACGGATAAACCTAGAAGGTGTTGGCAATTTTAAGCACAAGAGCACAGGACAGCATGAGGTGCAAATGACAACCTGTAATGATGGGCCGAAGGGCCACTCTTTGTGCTGTAAAACTCTGTGACATCACTATATAATTTTTTTATTCATTCATAGGACGTGCAGGCTAGGTCAGCATTTAAAGTCCGAACATAATTGCCTTTAGAAACTGAGCTGTTAGGGAGGGAGTTTCAGGAATTTGACCTAGTGACAGTGAAGGAATGGCGATATATATTGTAAGAAGTCTCACAACACCAGGTTAAAGTCCAACAGGTTTATTTGGAAGCAAACGCCACTAGCTTTCGGAGTGCTGCTCCTTCATCAGGTATATGCCCTGTTTCTGAACAGAACTGCTACTTACCTGACAAAGGAGCAGCGCTCCGAAAGCTAAAGGCGTTTACTACCAAATAAACCTGTTGGACTTTAACCTGGTGTTGTGAAACTTCTTACGATATATTTCCAAGTCAGGATGGATAATGGCTGGGAAGGGGAATTTACAGGTAGTGTTCCGACACATCTGCAGCCTGCGTACTTCTTGATAGTAACAATTGTAAATTTGGAAAAAAGTTTATTTATTAGTCACAAATAGGCTTACATTCACACTGCAATGAAGTTACTGTGAAAATCCCCTAGTCACCACAGTCTATCGCCTGTTCAAATACACTGAGGGAGAATTTAGCGTGGCCAATTCACCTAGCCTGCACATCCTTGGACTGTAGGAGGAAACCAGAGCACCCGGAGGAAACGCACACAAACATGGGGAGAATGTGCAGACTCCACACAGACAGTGACCCAAGCCAGGAACCAACCCAGGTCCCTGGCTTGCGATGCAGCAGTGCTGACCACTGTGCCACCGTGCCACCTAAGAAGCCTGGTATGTTGCTGCAGTGCATCTTGTAGATGCCACAGTGCATCAATGGTGGAAGGCGTGAAACTTAATGGTAGCAAATGGGATGTGAATCAAGCAGGCTGCTTTGTCCTGGATGATTTTGGGCTTCTTGAATGAGGTTGGAACTAGACTCATCCAAGCAAACGGAAAGTATTCCATCCTACTCTTGACTTGTGTCTTGTAGGTGGTAGTCAGGCTTTGGAGGAGGTCAGGAGGCGAGTTACTCGCTGCAGAGTTCCCAGCCTCTGACCTGGTCCTGCAGCCACAATATTTATATGGGTGGGTTATCCACCTCTGTGTCAATTTGCTCAAATGATAACATTTTACTGAAATGTATTTTTGGTGTCACATCTCTACCCTGACAGATCGAAAAGAAACAACATTCCTTGTTCTTGGTCAGATAAACTGCACAGATAAAGAATTCTCCGTGGGTTGTGACGAACTAAGTTGGCTACCTTTTTTCTTTTATATTCCTGGTCGAGAGAGGAGTTAAAGTCAGCTATGATGCTGGTGCTAAAACTTGTCTGAGAATCTTTCATTTGTTTTGTGGTAGGCTGGTCTTTTAAGTTGGATCCAATTGTTTACAGTGTTGGATCAGGTTTCTTTAGACATGATGTGGAGATGCCGGCGTTGGACTGGGGTAAACACAGTAAGAAGTCTCACAACACCAGGTTAAAGTCCAACAGGTTTATTTGGTAGCACAAGCCACAAGCTTTCAGAGCGCAGTGCTCCGAAAGCTTGTGGCTTGTGCTACCAAATAAACCTGTTGGATTTTAACCTGGTGTTGTAAGACTTCTTACAGTTCTTTAGACTTAGCAGCAGACTTCGATTTGCCAGGATTTACATCATCGGTCAATGGAATCCAGATTCAACAGAAATTCTCAGTCCCAGAAGCTGAATTCATCGAACATCAGCTTTTCTTTGAAAAAAAGAACTCAATACTGGTTAAGATTCGCCTTTAGTTTTCTGCTTAAATGGACTTTAATTGACACGAGTAATGCCAGCAGTGAGTGACAGTTACAAGGAAGGGACAAGAAAAAAGTCCTTTATGCTGACAAATAACCACATTGCAATAATAAAGAAGTTTGAGTTTGCATTTCAAGGAACTCTCCTGTAAAGAACGAGCAGGCATGTGCCATTTTTATCACAGACAATTCACGTGGCATCAAGTGTTGCCGGGAAAGTATGAATTATCTGAGCAGTTTGATTAGACAGGTTTCAAGTTCTGCCGACTGAGACAATGACCATATGCGCTCCGCAACATTCTCCCTCCCAACCAGCCTTCCACATTCCTCATCTGACATCCTGGGGGACATTTTGACTGTAGAGGATAGTATAAATCATACAATTTATGTTTCCCTGTGGATCTCATTGTACTGAAGCCTAATCCTATCGGCACTCGGTTCCCATACACAGGGATCCCAAGGAGGGGCCCAGGCCAACCCTTTCCCACTTGGGCCAATGTACGGTGAAACCAATTACAATATGCCGACAGGCAGACAGAATTCAAACGAATGATCAGGCCCTGCTCAGTACGGCTCTGTGACTCATTGCAGGAATGTAATCACGTACAACTGGGACTAGTTTATCATTCACGACCAGGGTCTTCCCCTTTGTACATCTCAGCTTTTTAAACAATCATTAAATGGAAACAAATTAAGTTTCCAGGCTGCACACAGATCTTCCTCTCAACTCCGTCCCTGAAGGTTGTGGCCATCAGTTTGGCCGGATAGAGTTCCGATGAGACCCAGTGGTCCTCCTGCACCTTGCTCAAAGTGGTTGTTACTCATGTGTGAATCATGACATTGATTATTGACAAGGTTACGCAAACATTGTGTGTGCGTGTAAATGATTCAAATTATTATTGTCACATGTATTGGATTAGAGTGAAAAATATTGCTTCTTGCACATTCTACAGGCAAAACATACCATTCATAGAGTGCATGGGGAGAAGGAAAGGAGAGGATACAGAATGTAGTGTTAAAGTCAGAGCTAGGGTGTAGAGAAAGATCAACTTAATATATGGCGGGTCCATTCTAAAGTCTGATGGCAAAAGGAAAGCTGTTCTTGAGTCAGTTGGTACGTGTCTTTTTCCCACAGAGGAAGGTGGAAGAGAGAATGTCCGGGGTGCTTGGGGTCCTTGATTAAGCTGACTGCTTTTCCAAGGCAGCGGGAAGTGTAGGCAGAGTCAATGGATGGGAGGCTGGTTTGCGTGATGGACTGGGCTACGTTCATAATCCTTTGTAGTTTCTTTGGAACAGGAGCCATACCAAGCTGCGATACATCTGGAAAGGATGCTTTCTGTGGTGCACCTGTGAAAACTGACATGCTGAATTTCCTGTGTGTGTGTGTGTGTGTGTGTGTGTGTGTGAGAGAGAGAGAGTGGAGAGTTGGTGATGAGACATGTATCACAGTTGGGTGCGACATAGTTACCGCAGGCAATCACTTTGTAACATTGTGCAATACATCTCAGATACCAGCAACTTTACAGCGGAACTCGCTGTAAACTGGACCTGACTGGTCAAAAGTAGCAGTGTTGGAAAATGACATTGCAGCTGATATGAAGATGATGACAGAGATTTGTTGCAAGAGTTTGCCATTGCTATCTGCCTTTCCAATTTAATTTTCCCTGTTCAGAATCTGCGAAACCTTTAAAAGACCATTCAGTGCCAACAGCGCAACTTGATGGTTAAAAATGTTCATGTACTCAGCAGTAAGAACGATATTACTCTTGGCTTGGCTGCAATACATTTGAAAAGAAAGCACTTAAGCAACTGTATTACTGGATCGTACAATGTGCTTTGTTTTAAATTATCAACATACTTTCTTCAAGTTATTAGTTGTTGTAAATGACTGTTTCATTAGAACAAAACAATTGATTTTAATGGCTGTGGCAGCACTGAGACCATAACCAAGCACCTGCTTAGCTCAATTTAGAGTGCTAATGGTTCATAAAACAAAAATTCATGGCGACATTTGGAATTTGTAAAAAAAACACTTTTGCCCAAAGGATGTCCCGTCTTCAGAGCTTATTTTCACAATCTATTTATACTCTCCCCCTTCCCGTCCACCTCCTGTCTCATTCTGCTGATTAGATTTTATCCAACCTTCTCTGTTCTTCAAATTTCAAGTCGCACTATAACAACTTACATCTTACACTTTCACTTATGTATCAGTGACGTCCAAAATTCAAGCACTTAAGATGTTGGTTTCATCAGAGGTAGGAGAATTCGAGCGGGTCACAATATCCCGGACTTAGGAATGAGAGCTTAGGCTGAATTTCAGCTCTTGATCATTATCCACTATTCTACTGGAAGGATGTGTGCATGTGTGTGTGTCTACATGAGTCTGTATTTGTTTACGTGCATGTGTGCTAGTTTGGGTCCACCGTAGTGGACCGGATCTCAAACAATGATGAGGGGGAGTAAAGGAAAGGGATAGAGAATCTGGTGAACTGGTGCAAAGACAATACTCTTTTCCCTAGCGTCAGTAAAACAAGATATAGTCATCAACTTTGGAGGTGTAGTGGAGAATATGCCCTGTCTACATCAGTGGAAATAGTCAAGAGCTTCAAGTTTCTACATGTCCAGATTGCCAACAACCTGTCCTGATCCCACCTTGCTGATGTTATAGTTACAAAAGCCCACCAACGCCTTTACTTCTTCAGGAGGTTAAGGAAATTTCACATGTCCACTATGACTCTCAGCAACCGTTACAGATGCACCATAGAAGGCATTTTTTCTGGTTATATCATAGCTTGGTATGGCTTCTACAAGACCGTAAGAATCTACAAAGGGTCGTGAACGAAGCCCAGTCCATCACTCAAATCAGTTTCCTGTTAATTGGCACTGTCTATACTTCCTGCTGCCTCAGAACAGCTGCCAGCATAATCAAGGACCCCGGACATACACTTTTCCACCTTCTTCCATCGGGAAAAAGGCACAAAAATCTGAGGTCACGTACCAATCAACTCAAGGACAGCTTCTTCCTTGCTGCCATCAGGCTTTTGAATGGATCCACCTCGTGTTACATTGATCTTTCTCTACACCCTAGCTATGACTGTAACACTACATTCTGCATCCTCTCTTTTCCCTCCCTATGAATTTGTCTGTGCAAGAAACAGTACTTTTCACTGTATACTAATAGATGTGACAGTAATGTATCAAATCAAATCAAAATACACAAGGTGAGATGAGGATTGGGTTAGTTTATGGTGCTGTTCACGGTGCAATATCTCAACAGCACTCACTAATCAATGAAGAATGGCTAGTTTGATGAAGCACTTGGACACAACTGTTAACAATGGAACTTTATTCCAGTGAGTGACTTGTGAAGAGAAGTTGGAAGTGAGAATACTGGGGACAAAAGTTAACTGTTGTGAATGCCACGAACTGACAAAATTAATCAGTACACAATGTCCCGAACAAATATCAAAATCTCACTCTGCATTGGTGATAAGTTACTGGTGCATAAACGGGTTCTCAGGTCTACTTACTCTGTTTATAGAGTACTGCCTGTAACACTGTAAATGCATAACACTAACCTCTCACCCCGATACTCACACACAGAGCCTTCCAACCCCAGCACACTAAGACAATCAGTAAGGTCCACACATGAAGTTGCTTTTCTTGGCCAAAGATTCAACGTGTACACAGGATGGCTTCTGTGCATCTTCCAGCAGCAGACTAGACACTGATGATGACAAAGCGTTAGGGCGGCACGGTAGCACATAGGTTGGCACTGCTGCCTCACAGCGCCAGGGACCTGGGTTCAATTACAGCCATGGGTCACTGTATGTGCAGAGTGTGCATGTTCTCCCCGTGTCCATGTGGGTTTCCTCCAGTTGCTCCGGTTTCCTCCGACACTCCAAGGCTGTGCGGGTTAGATTGATTGGCCATGCCAGATTGAACCTTAGCGTCGGGGGGGGGGGATAAGCAGGATAAATGTGAGGGGTTACACGAATAGGGCCTGGGTGGGATTGTGGTCAGTGCAGACTCGATGGGCTGAATGGCCCCCTTCTGCACTATAGGGACTCTCAAGTCTAGGAGCATCTCTGCCCTCTACAATCATGTTGGTATTTGGGTTGGAACAATGTGTATATTCAGATTTGTTGGATAAGCTTTTGGACTGGGCACCCTGTCAGGACTGTGTCCAGAAATAATTCCCTGTGATTCAGTGTAACATTTCAATACAATACTGTGGCAGTGCTGCATTGGCTCTGGAGCTATCTGACAGTTTCAATGTTACAGGAGACCCTGTCTGCTTGTTCAGATTCATACAAAAAAAAACATATTTAGACAGAAGCTAGAAGACTTATATTGCTGGTGAACAATTCTTCTCCTAATGGCCCCACCTAACATTAACAAAATACTGTGGGATGCTGGAAATAAAAACAGAAAAGGCTAGAAACATGGGGAAGAGGGCAATAAAACAAGAGATGGGAACCGAGGAGCAGAATCATCATTAGCTGCTGCTGTGTGGGAACACTGGGAGGAGCAGTGATGGAATTGTTGAACCCAGTATTGAGTCCAGAAGGCTGCAACCATCCATACCTCCTCTAAACTCATATCTTGATGCATGACTTGAGTTGTGGCATCACTTTTGCCATTTAACCAATCACAGGCACCTTTGCTCTTTCCTAAGCCTGACTGCTTCTCTTGGTTGGGATCACTTCCTCACTCTTCATAAACCTGAGCGTCTGCTGCCCATATCCTAACTCACACCAAGTCCCGGTCACGTATCACTTTGGTCATGCTAAATTGTCCATTACTGTCAGCAGGATTAGCAAGATATGGGGTTACAGGGATAGGGACTGGGTGGGATTGTTGTTGGTGCAGACTTAATGGGTCAAATTTCTGCTTTCTGCACTATAGGAATTCTATAGCCTCATCTTTCCCCATCTCTGTTACCTCCTCCAGCCCTACAATCTTCCAATACCTCTGTGTCCCTTACATTCTGACCGTTTGTACACTTCCAATTTCAATTTCTACCTTGGGGTTCGAGGGTGAAATTTTCCTGTCCTGCCTGTGATGGACATTGTAGTAGGTGGAAGGTGGACCACGGAAAGACCCGTTGACCTTGGGTGGAGTTTTCCAGTTTTGGGGCAAGCACGCCTGGAAAATCCCATCCCATGTCATCTACGACTCTCACCAACTTTTACAGATGCACCATAGAAAGCATTCTTTCTGGTTGTATCACGGCTTGGTAATGCTCCTGCTCTGCCCAAGCTGCAAGAAACTACAAAGGGTTGTGAACAAAGCCCAGCCCATCACTTAAACCAGCCTCTCATCCATTGACTCTGTCTACACTTCCCTTTGCCTCAGAAAAGCAACCAGCATAATTAAGGACCCCCCACACTCTCACTTCCACCTTCTATTGGGAAAAAGATACAAAAGTCTAAGAACATATACCGACCAACTCAAGAACAGCTTCTTCCCTGCTGCCATCAGACTTTTGAATGGACCTACCTCTCATTAAGTTCTCTGTATCCTAGCTATGACTGTAACAGTATATTCTGCACTCTCTCCTTTCCTCCTCTATGTATGGTATGCTTTGTCTGTATTGCGTGTAACAAACAATACTTTTCACTGTATGCTGACGTATGTGACAACAATAAATCAAATCAAATCAAATGTCTTTAGCTAACAAGTTCCCAAGCTCTGGAAATTCCTCCTTAAACATCTCCATTTCTTTACCTTTAAGAAGCTCCCAAAAACCTAAGCAAGCTTTTGGTCATCTGTCGTCATATGTCTAATTTTTAAAAAAAGTTTGTTTATTAGTCACAAGTAGGCTTTCATTAACACAGCAATGAAGTTAGTGTAAAAATCCCCTAATTGCCACACTCCGGCACTGTTCAGGTACACCAAGCGAGAATATGGCATGGCCATTGCACCCAACCAGCACAACTTTCAGATAGTGGGAGGAAACCGGAGCACCTGGAGGGAACCTACACAGACACAGGGAGAATGTGCAGACTCCATACAGACAGTGACCCAAGCCGGGAATTGAACCTGGGTCCTTGGTACTGTGAGGCAGCAGTGCTAACCACTGTGCTGTCCTAATGTGGCTCAGTATCAAATGTTCCTTTGCCAACGCTTCTGTGAAGCACTTTGGGATGTTTCACTATGTCAAAGATCAATGCAAGCTGATGTTTTCCTGTACCATTTTTCCCTGACTCTGCAGTTGTTAAAGAAATGGGTCAGCTCTGACATTCTCCAGGACTGGTGACAGGTCGTTGTGCTGGAATATTAACTCAGTTCCTCTCTCCACAGATGCTCTCAGACTTGATGAGTACCTCCAACATTTCTGTTTTGATTTCACATTTGCAGCATCCGCGATATTTTGCCTTTGTTTGATTAGTCATCCATCTCATTTGCAACTTGGTAAATGAATTGTGTACAAACTGACTGCCACAGTCACCCATGTAACAATGGTTACACTTCAGGATGCAATGCATTAGCTGAGGGGGCTTGGAAACACCTGGAGAGATACGATAAGCTGCGGCCTAAATCCCAGTCCTCCACTGAAACGTTCAACTGAGGACTAAAATGTGAAATGCCAGGCAAGGCCGGGAATGAAACCTCCAGTTGGGAAATAGCCCAACCTGGAAATTAAAAAGGTTTCCCTTTGACAACGAACAGTTCTCCAGTGTGGCTAAAACAACCTTACATCATTGTGGGCATGCAGAATAGAGCCAAGTTCATAGAATACCTACAGTGCAAATGAGGCCATTCGGCCCATCAAGAGTATACCCACCCAGGCCCTATCCTTGAAACTCCACATAATCCCCTTCATACAAAGGGGCAATCCCACCCATATTTATTTCCCACAACTCCAAGTATTCATCCCGCTAATCCACCTAACCTACACATCTTGGGACATAAAGGGGCAATTCAGCATGGCCACTCCACCTAACCTGCACATCTTTGGGAGGAAACCGGAGGAAACCCACGCAGACACGGGGAGAAAGTGAAAACTTCCCACAGTCACCCGAGGCCAGAATTGAAGCTGGGTCCCTGGCGCTGTGAGGCAGCAGTGCTAACCACTGTGCCGCCCTAGGTTGTCATCAGAAAGTTAACTGCACTTGTCAATGATCAGTGGTTCAATGTTTTACAAGGCCAATGGTGGAATTTTGTGGTGTGGTTTTTGGCAGGCAGTACTCTGACTCCTGGAGTCCAAAACCATTCACAGTGAGCAGAATGATCCTTGCTGTCCTTTAGCCAAGATCCACAAGAGAACTGGAATGTTGCGACAAGCCTGAGACCAAACCAGCGCTAAAGGAGATCCTGGTGCTTAAGTCAGGTTTCCCTGACCACCTCAAGAATTTCTGAAGCTGACTCTCAACAAAGAAAAAGAGAGAGTTGCAGAGGTAGTGGCAGCACTGGAAGGAACAAAAATAAAACCAAGCTCAAAATAACGTCATATTAAGACCATGCATTGCAATTGAACCAAAAACATGACGGGAAAGTAATGGCTCGTGAAGCTAACTAATTGCCTTCACCACAATTATAAAGCAAAGGCCAACCAGCAGAGGTCCAATCTGTTTCGCAACAACAACTTGTGTTTATATATAAAAGCAAAATGCTGCAGATGCTGGAATCTGAAACAAGAACAGAAAGTGCTGGAAAGTCTCCAGTGGCCTGATAGCAACTGTGGAGAGAGAATGGAGCCAATGTTCTGTGTCACCCAGTGCCTACAGTCTTTTTATGATATCATGGGGAGATGGAGTCCTGGCTATTCCTTTCTCAACCAAAGAACAAAGAACAGTACAGCACAGGAAACAGGCCCTTCGGCCCTCCGAGCCTGCGTCGTGCATTGGTCCAACTAGACCATTCGTTTGTATCTCTCCATTCCCAGGCTGCTCATGTGTCTATCCAGGTAATTCTTAAACGATGCCAGCGTGTCTGCCTCCACCACCCTACTTGGCAGCGCATTCCAGGCCCCCACAGCCCTCTGATATTGGAGTTATACCTCGCCCCCCCCCTCACCTTGAGCCTGTGACCCCCTCGTGATCGTCACCTCCGACCTGGGAAAAAGCTTCCCACTATTCACCCTATCTATACCCTACCTCTATTAGGTCTAACACCAGCACCAAAAAACAGCCCCGTCTCCCTGCGATTCATGCAATGTCAATGTGTATGAAATGCTGTCTTCCATAACAGCTCATTCATTTTTAAAAAAAAATGTATTCACTGTGGATGAAGGAATGAAACACTTTGTGATATTTGAACCTCATAAAGGGGCTGTACAAATGTGGCTAATACCATTTCACTGAAATTACCAGCGAGTGAAACAATCAAGAATCTCTCTGTGATTCAACTTAGTATTTATTCCAACCCCCCCTCGAGTTCTGCTTCGAAATGAAAAATGCAGAGAGCGGTCTCGCCAACGTGACAGAGATTGGCTTTTATGGTCCTGATGTGAGTACTGTACAGATTATTACTTTTATGATAACAACTGTTGTGCTGATTGTATGACACACGAGGGCAATAAGGTTGGAAGCGAACGGTCCAGCAGGTTTAATGCTGACATGGGAAGACAGAAAGCTCATTAGGAAGCACAACACAATAACTCAGAGATGGCTGGGCTCCGAGGAAGGGTGTCCAGTGTGGAGCTGCCTCATTCAAACCCAGTCCCATTACCAGTCTCGGGCTTACCATCAGCATGGAAGTGTGAGAACCACACATTCCGTGGTTTAGGGAGTGCTGGCCTATTTCTGGAGGATGGACATTTATGCGAGTTCTTCTGTGACTGCCAACCCTTCCTCCTCTGTGGCCACGTAAAAAGTTAAAGTTTATTTATTAGTGTCACAAGTAAGGATTACATTAACACCACAATGAAGTTACTGTGAAATTCCCCTCGTCGCCGCAGTCCTGCACCCATTCGGGTCATTCCACCTAACCAGCACACCTTTGAACTGTGGAAGGAAACTGGAGCACCCGGAGGAAACCAACGCAGACACAGGGAGAATGTGCAAACTCTACACAGACAGTGACCCAAAGCTGGAAATTGAACTCAGGTTCCTGGCGCTGTAAGGCAGCAGTGCTAACCACTGTGCTGCTGTGCATAGGTCTGGGGGCAGTGAGTGAGGGGTACTGTGATCTGTGTCCCAGGTAATGGCAGTCTATTCCGTATGGCATGGTGAAATAAATTGGGGAATGATGCAGAAAGTTCAGAACTGACCAACTGGACAATCTTGTTCACAGTCCAGCAAGAACCTCGATGGCCAGAGTGGGGGCCTCTTCCCAAATTAATTTAAAAAAAATCAAATTAGAAAGGACACTTTAAGAGATGCGGGTATTGCTGGTGAGTATCTGCTGTGTTTTTAAGGAGCTTTGGAATGGATCGATTCACAGAGCTGGAGGGCCAGTCGAGGACCACATGACTCCCACTGCGACACTGCACCAATAAATGTCACTGACACAGCAGTGGTAATCCAACAGTTACAGGCAGACAGATCCACCGCACAGTTTTTTTTATATAGACCTCATTAAAATACCACGGACAGCATCCCAGATCATTCCGAGTGCTTGATTTATCCAGTGCCTCCACTTTGCACGCTCAAAAAAGTTCTGTCTGAGGGCTGGGGTCATTGTTAAACGTATACTGCTGTGTCCCCAAGATGACTAGAAGTTGTCGATCGTCATTGTGTAATTTTAAGGTGGCTGTCGCAGTGTCATTTGTCTCAGCCGGGAAAACAATTTTTAATTAGTTTGCTTTACACTCCTGTGCAAATTTTCACTTTGCGGTGAGGTAGAAATTTGCCGAAACCCGGGCAGAGTGGGAGTCAAGCTTGGTGTTTGCTCTGGATCGCACAGAAGCAACTGAGGCCCCAAACTAAATGTTCATGGTTTATTTTAATAGGTGCACTGCCAGGACTATCTGTGCTGTACGACTGGTGAATTGCTGACCCCATTTAAAAATCAACGTGCACTCTTAAAGGTGAGCTGCACTTTGTCTTCTTGCAATTGCTGCTGAAGTTTGTCAACAATGGCAAGAACTGGAGAAGCTACAAAAGGTCTAGAGGTTTTCTTTGAAGGAGGTCAGCAGGAGACTGAACATCTTGTATCCGTTTGGACGTATTAAGGCAAGCTGCTCTGCACTAGCGGGCCAAGATAGCGGAGTGGTCGAGTTAAAGTTTATTTATTAGTCACAAGTAAGGCTTACTGCACTGCACTCAAATTACTGTGGAATTCCCCTAGTCACCACACTCCAATGCCTGTTCAAGACAATGCATCTAACCGGCACGTCTTTCAGAATGTGGAAGGAAACCGGAGCACCCAGAGAAAACACACGCAGACACGGGGTGAATGTGCAGACTCCACACAAGCAATGACCCAAGTCTGGAATTGAACCCTGGTCCCTGGCACCATGAGACAGCAGTGCTAACCACAGAAGCATTGTCTGTATCCCCCCCCAAATATTACCCACTGCCCCACCTCTCCCACCCCACTGCCCCCAGATGTGGATGCTTAGCTAAGTTTAAGGAGCTCACAAGGCTCGGTAAGATAAGTCTCCCGACTCACCTCATCCTAGCCATGTGCCAGCTGTAGCCCCAACATTCCCAATCCTTCTCTCTGGCCATGGACATTCTTTTAAAATTGTTATACCACTCCACCTCCTTCTGCTCTGACGACTCTCCTCACTATTACTTCCTTCACCCCTTTATAAATTCTACCAACCTCACGCAGATCAGCAACACAATCTACCCCGACATGCGTGCCCTCATTGAAACAGATGCTTCAATAAAGAGTAGGCAGCTGCAGGAGGTGGGACAAGAGCTGCCCACAATGGCCATCTTGAAAGCCCTTAGTGAGTGTTCAGTGGCCTTCCACCACGTGAACCGTAATGGAATGAGAGCATTAGAAGAGGTGCAAGCCACTCGATACTTCCACAAGCTACATTTCAGGTGAGCGTGGACACTTATTAACGTATTTACATAGTGACTGCATTTGTTCCTGGCAACCACCAGGGGCACCTATTGAACACTCAAATCAATGTGATATTGGGGTGGTTCTGAAGAAATGTGTCATGTTGCAAAGCTTGACTTCTGTAGTGTCCGTTTTGGAACCAAAAAAAGGTGCAAAACATATTTCTATTCCAATGTCCCTTCAGTCCAAACTTACACACAGCAGGTACAACAACCTTTCATTTTTAAGAACATAAGAAATAGGAGCAGGAGTAGGCCATCTAGCCCTTCGAGCCTGCCCCGCCATTCAATAAGATCATGGCTGATCTGAAGTGGATCAGTTCCACTTTCCCGCTTTCTCCCCATAACCCTTAATTCCCCTGTCTATCAGAAACCTATCTACCCGTGACTTAAATATATTCAGCGAGGGAGCCTCCACCATTTCAATGGGTAGAGAATTCCAGAGATTCACCACCCTTTGAGTGAAGAAGTTCCTCCTCAACTCCGTTCTAAACTGCACCCCCCCCCCCCTTATTTTGAGACTGTGCCCTCTAGTTCTGTTTTCCTTTCTAAGCGGGAAGAATCTCTCTACCTGTACCCTATCTAGCCCCTTCATTATCTTACGTCTCTAACAAGATCCCCCCTCAGCCTTCTAACCTCTAACGAGTACAGACCTAGTCTATTCAATCTCTCTTCATAAGCTAACCCCTCATCTCCGGTATCAGCCTGGTGAACCTTCTCTGTATTCCCTCCAAGGCCAATATATCCTTTTGCAAATAAGGGGACCAAAACTGCACACAGTACTCCAGTTGCGGCCTCACCAGTGCCTTGTACAGTTGCAGTGAGACCTCCCTGCGGTTATATTCTATCCCCCTCGCTAGAAAGGCCAACATTCCATTCGCCTTCTTGATCACCATTTTTCTTAAATGTCAATTTTTTCTCTGATGTTGCGCATGACGCACGATAGCTCAGTAACAATGGTACCATGCAAACTGACCACAGGCTTCTTTGATAATGCCAAAACTCTGTCGAGAGGAAAAGCAAATAATGTGCCGTTACGAGTATATCTACATGCAATGGAACGCAAACCAGTCATAATTTGCTCCACGATGTCTACGGCAGCCACAATGGTAATCTGCGAGGAGCCTGACAGACTTCACATAATAAGTTCCATCTCACAGAGACATCACTTGGTGACATAACAAGAGGAAAAAGAAAAAGAAATCAAGGATCTTTAGCATGCTGCTGTAATTACCAATCCACTCAGCGTACTTGGCCCAGGTTTAAAGCCTATATTACTGCCAACCAGAATAAACAGACCCAAATGGAACCCTATTGATACAGAATTCCACCACGCGAAAAGCCTAGATGTCTCCTCTTCTTTTCCTCCTGCAATTTTCTCCCCGTCTCTCCAAAAGAGGACTCCTGCCTTTGGGAGACCAGTTTCCCCGGTCACAGCAGTAGCTTGCAGCAAAGTCATTCGGGCGGCACAGTTGTTAGTACTGCTGCCTCACAGCGCCAGGGACCCAGGTTCGATTCCAGCCTTGGATGACTATACCTGTGGGATTCGCACATTCTCCCCGTGTCTGTGCGGATTTCCTCCGGGTGCTCCAGTTTCCTCCCGTAGTCCAAAGATACGCGGGTTAGGTTGATTGGATATGTTAAACTGCCCCTTAGTGTCCCAGAATGTGAGAGGTTAGAGTGATTAGCAGGGTAACCAAGCAGGGATCGGGCCTGGGTGGAATTGTTTTCGGTGCAGACTCAATGGGAAAATTGGCCTCCTTTTGCATTGCCATTTTTCTGTAGGGTTTCTAAAGATGCGAACAGGTCACCCAAATAGCTTTGATGCTCTAAGTGAGCTTTTCACCGTGCTTTGTCTTCTTCCCCCTTCCAGTTTGACTCGTTACTTGGTGATCACTCCAGACTCTATGGGGATCCTTGAACACATTTCTTCATACACTGTTTGAAATACAGACACAGGAGTAGGGCCACTCTGCCCCTCAAACCTGCTGCACCACTCAAAGAGGCCATGGACTATTGGTGCATTAACTTCATCCGCTTGGTTCCATAACCTTTAAATATCATTGCGTAAAAAAATTCTAACCATTTGAATTTCAAAATTTTCAAGTGATACCCCAGCATCCTCAACAGATTTTTGGGGCAGAGAGTTCAATTTTTGCTGCGTGAAGAAATCCTTTCTGACATCTCCACTGAATGTCCCATCTTAAATTTTAAGCAACAAAAAAAAAAGAACAGATTAGAAGAATGTTTACAGTGCAAAAAGTGGCCATTCAGCCCGTTGAGTCTGTGCTGACAACGATCCCACTCAGGCTCTATAACTCCATGCATTCACCTTGCTAATTTCCCATGACATTAAGGGGCAATTTAGCATGGCCAATGAACCCAACCTGCGCAACTTCAGACTGTGGGAGGAAACCGGAGCCACCCGGAAGAGATCCATGCAGACATGGGGAGAACATGTAGACTCCACAGTGACGTCACCCAAGGCTGGAATTGAACCTGCATTCTTGGCGCTGTGAGGCAGCAGTGCTAACCTCTACTTTCCTGAACTGACCCACCAGAGAAGATCTATTAGCCCAGGTATCATTCTACACTGTTTGGAATTTAAAGTTTATTTATTAGTGTCACAAGTAGGCTTACATTAACACTGCAATGAAGTTACTGTGAAATTCCCCTAGTTGCCACAGTCCGACATCTGTTCGGGTACACTGGAGGGAGAATTTAGTACGACCAACGCACCTAACCCGCACGTCTTTCAGACTGTGGGAGGAAACTACAGCACTGGAGGAAACCCATGCAGACACAAGGAGAATGTGCATACTCTGCACAGACAAGTGACCCAGGCGGGGAATCGAACCCGGGTCCCTGGAGCTGTGTGGTAGCAGTGCTAACCACTGTGCCACCGTGTTCCCCATTACGGTGAAGCTATTCCTCCTGCCTCCCCAAAAAGCACACCAAAAGGTATCTGTGGGGTGGTCAGGACTTTAGGCTGAAGGCATTTCCTGCGTGTGAGGTGATGACCATGAGGCCACATGTATGCGTTTCTACAAGGCAGCTCAAGCTGCTGGCTGCATTTCCGACTTAAACCCATTGAGTTCACGCCACCAAAAAGAAAAACTTTTGTATTTAAGAAAACAGGATCTTGCCTTTCAGAGATAAATTTCAGGGAAAGAGCAGGGTTGGCGATCAGTCAGCAATTTCAGAAACAGAATTCCTGGCACCGCAACAACTTAAACATTTGTAGCAAAGAGTCTGCTTCAGATTCTTTTCAGTTCTTCATTCTATGCAGACTCTTGTCAAATTGTTGCAGATATCTGCTCCATTGTCTTTATCACACTCTGATAACCATACCTCGAGGCTCATTCTGTTCCTGTGCTCCCTCAGACACGATAGTGCCTTCGCTTTACTGTAGATACTACTCCCAGTGGCATGAGCACAAAGACTATTTCGATTGGGCACTTTCCCCCTGAATCCGGAACAGGCCAATCTGTTGCTCTGTACATACCAACTCGTAGTGATTTGTCTCCTTGAAGGAAGTGGTTTGCATTCTACCTCACAGCGCCAGAGATCTGGGTTCAATTCTGGCCTTGGGTCACTGACTGTGCAGAGGCTGCATGTGGCACGGAGGCACAGGGATGGCACAGTGGTTAGCATTGCTGCCTCACAGTGCCAAGGACCCGCGTTCAATTCTGGGCTTAGATCACTGTCTGTTGGGAGTCTGCATGTGGTATGGTGGAAAGGTGGTTAGCACTGCTGCCTCACAGCACCAAAGACCCAGCTTCAATTCCTTGGGTCATTATCTGTGCAGAGTCTGCACGTTCTCCCCACGTCTGTCAGAGTTTCCTGCGGGTGCTCTGGTTTCCTCCCACAGTCCGAAAGACATGCTGGTTAGGTGCACTGGCTTTGCTAAACTCTCCCTCAGTGTACCCAATCAGACGCCAGAGTGTGGTGACTCGGGGATTTTCACAATAACTTCATTACAGCATGAATGCAAGCCTACTTGTGACATTAATAAATAAACTTTAAACATAAATCACCACTGAGCTGGATTTGCTGCTCTCAGTTATGTTGGCACGTCACATTTGGGTTGAGGTGGATGGAGCTATTAATTGTTCTCCAGGGATGGGTTAAGCAAGTGTCAGCAAACAATGGTTGAGAAGAGAATTGGTAGGACTGTGATGCCCATTACAGTTGAACAGCCACACATAAAACTGGCGCTCCATGGGCAAGATGGCTGCTGGCATGAAGACAGGATGTCTTTTGATTAAAAAGAAAATCACAACAGGCCATCATTTTCAAATCAAACTCTGTCGACATGCCAGAACTACTTCAAAAGCTGAGACTATCAAACGTACAAGGGAACTGCATGGCTTCTGTTGCCTGCAAGGCAAAGCTAGAGATTTTGTTTAAATGTCAAATAGAAGCATAATTCCACAGCTTAAAAGTGCCTAAGGATATGTGGCAGCATGGTGGCACAGTGGTTAGCACTGCTGCTTTATTGTGCCAGGGACCTGGGTTCGATTCCTGGCTTGGATCATTGTTTGTGTGGGGTTTGCACACCCTCCCAGTGTCTGCTTGGGTTTCCTCTGACAATCCAAAGATTGCGGTTAAGTGCATTGACAATGCTAAATTGCCCCTCACTGTCACTGGGACTAGTTGGGTAAATACATGTGATTACATGAATATGGCCTGGGTGGGATTGTTATAGGTGCAGGCTCGATGGGCTGAATGGCTTCCCTCTGCACTGTAGGGATTCTATGATATGGGTGTTGCTGGCAAAACTGGCATTTATTATCCAACCCCAGTTATCCTGACCTGAGTAGCTTGCTATGCCACTTCAAAGGACAGGCAAGAGTCAGCCATGTTGACATGAGACTGAAGTCACATATAGAAAACAGGTTTCCCCTCTTGAAGAACGACATGAATAAATCCACTGGGTTTTAGTAACAATGCCACAAATTCATTATCACTTCTTATTGAAGCATCTGGTATTGGCCATCGCATTTTTAGTAAGATGTGAAGGTCCTTGAGAGCGTACAGTGGAGGTTTACTGGAACATGATGAGGGTTGGAGAAGCTGGGTTGGTTTCCTTTGGAGGAAAGGGAATGGAGTGATTTGAGAGAAGTGTACAAGATTATGACTAGTCGAGATAAGGGAGACAAAAAAAAAATACAGTTCCCGTTAGCTGATGATACATGGGTTTGGGGGTGCAGATTTAAAGTCTTTGTCCTGAGATACAGGGGGAAGGTGAGGAAGAACCTTTTTTTTTTCCCCCACACAATGAGTGGTAACGACCTGGAATTCTTTGTCTACGAAGGTGGTGGAAGCAAAGACAAAAGGGAAACTGTATGGGCGCCTGAGGCAAATAAATTTGCAGGGGTACGGGGTTAAAGCAGGGTTTCTTTATTCATTTGTGGTTCAAGGGTGTTGCTGACAGGCCAGCGTTCATTGCCCATCCCAAGTTACCCAAGGACAGTTGAGAATCAACTACAGTGCTGCGTCTCTGGAGGCACGTTGGCCAGACTAGGTAAGGGTGGCAGATTTCCTTCCCTAAAGGACATTAAAGAACCTGATGGGTTTTTCCAATAGTGGTTTCATGATCATTCGTAAATTCTCAATTCCAGATTTTTTTATTGAATTCAAATTCCATCACCTGCTGTGGCAGGATTCAAACCCGGTCCCCAGAACATTAACTGCATTACTGGTTTAATAGTCTATTGATAACACCACTAGACCATCGCCTCCCCATTTAGATAGATCTGAAGGATTTCTCTACAGACAGCTAGCATAGATTTGGTGGACCGAAAGGCCTCCTCTGTGACAAAATGACTTTCTCACTAAGCTTTTGGTTTCCAGGCTTTTTATTAAACTATATTAAAACTCTCAAATTGCCATGATGGGTTTTGACCTTTCATTGAGCCCTGTTCCCTCAATTATTAGTTCGGAAACATCACTACCACATGGCACAGATGGCATGGTGGCACAGTGGTTAACACTGCCACCTCACAGCACCAGGGACCCAGGTTCAATTCTGTCTTCGGGTCACTGACTGTGTGGAGTTTGCACATTCTCCCTGCGTCTGTGTGGGTTTTCTCCAGTTTCCTCCCACAGTCCAAATATGTGCAGGTTAGGTTGACTGGCCATGCTAAACTGACCCGAGCATCAGAGGGATTAGCACAATAAATATGTTGGATTATGGAAATAGGGCCTGGATGGGATCGTGGTTGGTGTAGACGCAATGGGCCGAATGGCCTCCTTCTGCACAGTAGGGATTCCGTGATAGAAAATTGCCACTTGTGTTCAAGGCGAGGGAAATATAATATTAGGGCGTGATCTCCTACTGTTACATTGATCTGCATGAAGTATCCCAATGTAATTGGGCTATTTCTGCCCTGGTTTTACACTATATGAGAGTTGTCAGCATTGTGATTCCCAGTGCATGCTGTCCTGTAGCTGGCCACAACCCAAAGGTTAACCTGTTAGGATTCACTAAAGTTTGCTTTATCCTTCTTGGTCATCAGCCAAAGTCAATGCTGGCAGCTTTACTTGCAGAGGCAATTATCGGGAACCACCAGCTCCACTCTGACATGGTGTAAAAGCAAAGAGTTTACAACCATTGATGAACAAATTACAGACTGGCTAATGTCACTACAACAATAAATGGAACCAAAGGTTACCTTTACAGCTGCGTCGAGGTACTTGCTCAACCCTGATACATTGATTGACGTGTCTGTGTGATCCTTGCTAAAGTGGCCATAACTAATTGAACAGCTATCAATAAGGCTTTTTTCAACAGTTATCATTAGCCACCTCCTTCCCCCCACCAAAACACTCCCCTTGAGGCCCACATTAGAAATAAAGATGCAAACAAGGTTCAGGATAACCAGGGCTGAAATAGTCTTTTCTCCCTTGGGAAATCTTTTTGAAAAACTCATGACATGAAGCAAATCGTAACTTGGTGCCACAGCACATGGGCACACTGACTTTACACATCGTGGTATGGGTGGAATGTCAAACTTTCCTTCAATTCCCTTTGGGATATCAAGGATTTCAAGACAACTAGCCTGAGGGGAAGTGGCGGCATGGTGGTGTTGTCATTGGACTAGTAATTCAGGGTAATGCTCTGGGGACCTGGGTTCAAATCCCACCACAGCGAATAGTGAAATTTGAATTCAATAGAAAAAAAATGGAATTAATAGTTTAGTGATGACCATAAACCATTCTCAAATGTTATAAAAACCCATGTAGTTCCTTTAGGGAAGGAAATCTGCCATCGTTACCTGGTCTGACCTACTTGTGACTCCACATCCACATCAGTGTGGTTGACCCTCGAATACCCTCAAAGAGCAGCACAGCGGTGAGCACTGCTGCCTCACAGCACCAGGAACCTGGGTTCAATTCCAGCCTTAGGTCCCTGTCTGTGTGGAGTTTGCACATTCTCCCCGTCGGCATGGGTTTCCTCCGAGTCCAAAGACGCATGGGTTAGGTTGATTGGCCGTACTAAATTAACCCTAGGGTCAGGGGGATTAGCAGGGTAAATATGAGGGATTACGGGAATGGGGCCCTGGTGGAATTGTGGTTGGTGCAGACTCAATGGGCTGAATGGCCTCCTTCTGCACTGTAGGATTCTATGAAATGGAGGGCATTTAGGGATGGGAAACAAATACTGCCCCAGCCAGCGGTGCCCATATCCCATAAAATGAATAAACGAAGAAACATGTTAGAAGCTTCGAACTTGGTCAACGGTCAACACTGATACCAAACATGCCTGCAGATACCAGCGTATTGTTAATGATTGGTCTGTTAACCTGCTTCGTGAATGGAATTTGGACGTGTAGAGCAGTCATTTGGGGTTTGAATTCTTCTGTCATAACTTCAGAATTCCCCAAAGAGGAAGGAAGGTGAGGCTGTGGTGTATTTAATCGGTTGAACCTAGAGGTGCTGGGGTATTCATGGGGAGAAGGGGAGGAGGTGGGGAGAGAAGAGATGGACAGTAGGGGGCCTTAGCTCTGCCAACAGGCCTTGGTGTTCAGCACTACAGTGAGTGGAACGTGTAACAAACTGGCAAAACAGAAACCCTCCAGGTGGTTGTAGATTTAACAGTAGCTTTATTTGGGAACTCCAAAGCATTGCAATAGATTTTTGCCATACATTTGGCCAACGCCACACCGTGAGGCATCTCGTTCATTTTACCTGGCTGGGTCATTTGGGCAGATTCAGCTGTGGCACAAAAAGCTAAGAAAATTAGGATTTTCATTCAGGGCAACACACCATGCCAAAAATAATACAATTGCAAACAACTTATGAAAAAAAAATCACAGACATGAGTTAAACAAAGGGCAGTGAATTGGTCTTGTTGTCCTTGTAAAGTGAGAAGATTATAAAGAGAAATCAGGATATGTTCCAGTTCCAGATTATGACCCAATAAACATTGTTGTAAAGTGTGCGCGCTTTGGAATGGAGATATGGGATGAGGAAAGCAGCACGTCACACATGTTCAAGCAACATGCCAACATGTGTCTAGCCTTGCACAGGAAAGATGACTCCTGGGAAAGGCAGTTGAAGCTTGAAAGTTCTCTCAAAACCGTATCCCAACATCAATCAATAGCTTTGGGGATAAAAAGGAAGATTGAAGACGAGGAGAGACTGTGTAGAGAGCCCATTGCAGCATCAGGTCCCAGTCAAGATGCCATCGGTAATGATGCACATGTAATGTTCATGATATAATAGTAATGGGCAGCACGGTGTTAGCACTGCTGCCTCACAGCGCCAGGGACTCAGGTTCGATTCCTGGCTTGGGTCACTGTCTGTGTGGAGTTTGCACATTCTCCCTGTGCCTGCGTGCGCTTCCTCTGGATGCTCTAGTTTCCTTCCACAGTCTGAAAGACATGCTGGTTAGGTGAATTGACCCAGACAGATGCCATAGTGTGATGACTAGGGGAATTTCACAGTAACTTCATTGCAGTGTTAATGTAAGCCTACTTGTCACTAATAATAAATAAACTTTAATAATTGATGATATTGCCAACGGCATAGATACCGTTTTTAGAGCAAATGGATCCAAATGGCAACTGAGAGAAAGGTGAACCCTGCCATACAGTGCCTACATGGTGATGGAAACAGTGGAGTCCATTTTTGACTCGTCACCCCGACAGATTGCCCACCGCCTCTGAAACCATCCCAATTTCAACCCAGCGCTTCTAGAATGGGCGGATAGTCCGCTAATACCATGCTCATCTCCCAAATCCCGAGTTTATCGATAGCTGGGACAACACTATCACGTTAAAAATTGTATCTGCAAGACACCAGACAAACTGCCAGAGTAATAATTCTCCAATCAAGTCATTCCGCAGAAGTCACTTAATGGGAACTGCGTTCCTCCAGATGGGAACCGTAATTCGTCTTATCCAATTGTTCCCATTAAAACTTCCATTAGGTAAACACCGCAGATTGCATGGGGGGTACGGGAAGTGAATGAATTTCCAATCTCATTAACATACGGCTCATTTATCTGCAGCTCCACTATAAATATAAAGTCAATGATTCCTTAGGGTTGATTCATAATTAGCCGTATCTTCACAAGTATGCAAAAGGAGCAACGGGGCTGGGTCGCGTAGGGGGATTGAGTAATGGTTTGCATGTAATTTTTGGACATTTATACACACAAACATACACAGCATATTAAAATTAGAATTGCAGAGGTCCAATTCTCATAACTGTAAGCTTTTATTAAGGAGGGAGTAAAAATTGCACTTTGTACTCTTGAAAAATTATTGTAATTAAGCCCACTCCCTTAGCCAGGCTTAAACCACTTGCAAGGCACGTTAGTGAGAAGGTTAAAGGAAACAGTATCAAATTCATCTGTGCTAAAATAGCAAGCCTGGCACTTGCTGACTGTAAAATTTCTCATCAACTAATTAAGCAAAACATAATGTTTGCAAAAAGGGCGATGGGCATGGCCACTTTGCGAATTGTTAGCATGTAATGGCTGGTGCTTACGTTTAATGGAGTTTAATTTCAAACAACCACTTTCCCTTGGTATAATTCATTACAGCCGCCTTGACTCTGCTGTGTAACAGCAACCTCTCTCCAAAATCAAAATATGAACACATTACCTCCTCCATGAAGGCTGCTTTATATAATTACAAGCATCCAGTACTTAGGAAGTGCAGCAATATTAACCTGCTACACTCACTCAAAAGCTTGCTCCTTTGTTTTTGTCTCTTTCCCTGCCTCTCTCAACCACACAGTAATTTCCTTGTCTGTTTATGTGCCAGGGTAGAGTCCCACGGGCACTGTGTCTCCATTGGTAGCCCTGCCAAGTGGCCACTGTCCAGGATGGAGCCTGGGCTTGTTACTACAGGCAAACCTCTGTTATGAAGAGTATATTGTTTGTTTATTAGTCAGCTTCCATTTACACTGCAATGAAATTACTATGAAAACTCCCTAGTTGCCACACTCCGGCACCTGTTCGGGTACACTGAGGGAGAATTTTGCACAACCAATGCACTTAACCAGCATATCTTTTGGACTGTGGGAGGAAGCTGGAGTACCCGGAGAAACCCATGTGACACAGGGAGAACATGCAGACTCTGCACAGACAGTGACCCAAGGTGGGAATCGTCCCTTATGCTGTGAGGCAGTAGTGCTAACCACTGTGCCACCATGTTGCCCCGTGTCACTGACATCCAGGAGAAGCTAAATTAAAAGTTAAAGTTTATTTATTAGTCACAAGTAAGGCTAACATTAATACTGCATTGAAGTTACTGTGAAATTCCCCTAGTCGCCACACTCTGGTGCCTGTCTTTCAGATTGCTCCAGTTTCCTCCCACATCGAGACACCGTTTGTATGGAGTCTGCACACCAGACAGGGACCCAAGCTGGGAATTGAACCCGGGTCCCTGGCACGGCGAGGCAGCAGTGCTAACTACTATTTCTAACTTTGACGAGACCCGGGTACAACTCAAACCACAGCCTTTTCTTAAAGACTGTTTGCATTCTTTTAACAAAACAGGGTAACACTGGCATCAGTTGCCACTGCTATCAGCAAGGATGCCAACAAGTGCAGTAGGGAATGAAGATAAACTCTTAGGCAAAACAATCTTCACAACCTAATCCTCACAGTCAAAGGATCATCTCTAGTGAGCAGAGAGCTCAATCACACTTTTTAATCTTTAGTTTGTGTGTTCAAATATTCTCTTCAAGAAATACTTTTGTTTGCAACAACGGTTAATGAAATCCGCAGCCACTCAAAGGTGTAATTAGAGTTAATGTCTGCACCAGTGACCAGCAGATGATGTGTGCACGGGGCATAAAATATTCCCCAACAATCACATTTGCTGGAGTTACTGAGCCCACATCTTCCCAGGCAAGAAGTCATTTCAACGAGCTAATATTCATTCTAAAAAGCACTACCGCGCCATGCCAATCCATGCATGAATTCCACTTAAAGTAATCCATTATTACCTTGCTCTGCATTGAGTGCCAACGGGGAAAGCTACACTCGCAAATGGATTGGTGACAGCTCCTGCGAGACTTCACCTCAATAAAGAATTCGAAAGTAGATCGAAAAATATACCAATAATGGGTTCAAAAGTAGGAGCAGAGGAGAGGAAAGTGTCTATTCCTCTCAAGTATTCCTTTCTGGATCATTCTGCATTTGTCTACCCCAGCTTGCTAATAGCCCTAATCCAATATGCGTTTGATAAAGGACAACAGAAATATACTTACTGTTAAACAAAGAACAGTGCTCTGTAAATAGGCAAGTTTTTAAACATCTTTTGGCGAACTTCCTTGCTCATTAAGTTTGTTAATGCTACCGCTGATGAATAGAGCATTGTCCATTGCAGACATCAGGCACTCCAGGGTCATCTGAGGCACACTCAGCACAGAATTTAACTTCTACTCTTCCACAGTATTCTCCAGCCCTGACCTCAGAAGAGCTCCCCTCGCTGCATCAGTGTGACATTTCCCATTTCCTTTAGCTGTCTGTGGCCTCTTGAGTAAGACTGCCAATTTAGTGCCACTTAGTGGCAACTTATAGGCAGTTTTGTACTGGAAGTAGCCTGTGACTCATTCAGCACACTGTCCTAGGTGGTCAGCAGTCAGAGGGCACTTTCGCCCTGCAGTCTGGGTAGGATTTGTATGCAGTTTGTCAAGGTCAGTGTCTTGACTCCTGATTTGTTCTCAAAGAGAACACTTGCAGTGCTACGGATGCAATTTACTCCAATACACCCGACCCCCTTTATCTGCTGAACTTTTCACTCCCAATTACTCGCCACAGGAAAGAAAAGTACCAGACGTCTGTGTGGAATTCTCCCCTTGTCTGTGTGGATTTCCTCCCCCAGTCCAAAGATGTGCAGGTTAGGTTGACTGTCTATGCTAAACTGTCCATGCTAAACTGCCCCCTTAATGTCAGGGGGATTAGCAGGGTCAATACGTGGGATCACAGGGGATAGGGCCTGGGTATTGTCAGTGCAGGATCAATGGACCAAATGGCCTCATTCTGCACTCTGGGAATTCTATGATCAGGAGAAGAGAAAAAAAAACGCAAGTGCCATAATAAACCTTCCCACTGTAAGTTAAACACTTCCTATGGTAAATTGACCAAAGAATTTAATTATTGCTCCAATGAGTAAGAGAGAAAGTGAGCGGTGGTGGCAGACTGCCCTGTTATATATCAACTTGAATGGCGAGGGAAATTAGTTGGAGTGAATAAAGGCAAGTTGACCCCCACCCCCCCAACTCTCGCCAATAGCTATTGAATTTTACCCAACATCGTGTACAGATATATAATCACATCACCGTCTAAAGATGTCAGGGCAAAAGCAACCTTTTCTTTTAAAGAAATGAGGTTGGGGGGTCTTAAAAAAATGTATTGTCGCCCACTCCCTGCCGTGCTTCCCACTCCTAATGCCAAGGACCCCCTCCTGAGCTGACTGCCTCTCTACAACTCACCACAGTGACTAGAATGAACAAAAAACTTCTGATATTCAGTCACTGGAAGGATAGAACACACAGGCTGAGATACTAATTGATTTGTTTGTTGTCTCTCCTCTCCCCACATCCGAATGAAAAAAGTTTAAAGTTTGTTAGTGTCACAAGTAGGCTTACATTAACACGGCAATGAAGTTACTGAGAGAATCCCCTAGTCACAACACTCCGGCGCCTGTTCGGGTACATTGAGGGGGAAATTAACCTGGCCAATGCACCTAACCAACACGTCTTTTGGACCGAGAGGGGAATCTTTTCTTTGTCCTTTACTTAAGAGGCATCTGGATGAGTAGGGATTGAATAGAGGATTTTGATTTGATTTATTATTGTTACATGTATTAACATAGTGAAAAGTATTGTTTCTTGCGCGCTATACAGAGAAAGCATACCGTGCATAGAGAAGGAAATGAGAGAGTGCAGAATGTAGTGTTACAGTCATAGCTAGGGTATAGAGAAAGATCAACTTAATGTAAGTCCATTCAAAAGTCTGACAGCAGCAGGGAAGAAATTGTTCTCGAGTCAATTAGTATGTGACCTCAGATTTTGTGGAAGAGAGAATGTCCAGGGTGCGTGGGGTCATTAATTATTGCTGGATGCTTTGCCAAGGCAGCGGGAAGTGTAGACAGAGTCAGTGGTTGGGAGGCTGGCTTGCGTGATGGATTGGGCTACAGTCACGAGCTTTTGGAGTTCCTTGTGGCCTTGGGCAGAGCAGGAGCCACACCAAGCTGTGATACAACCAGAAAGAATGCTTTCTATGGTGCATCTGTAAAAGTTGGTAAGAATTGTAGCTGACATGCCAAATTTCCTTTGTCTTCTGAGAAAGTAGAGGTGTTGGTGGGCTTTCTTAACTATAGTGTTGGAATGGAGGGATCAGGACAGGTTGTTATTGAGGAATATGGACCAAGTAAGGGCAGAAGTTTTTTTTAGGTTTAACTAGGGCATCATGATCGGCACAGGCTTGGAGCACTGAAGGACCTGTTCCTGTGCTGCACTTTTCTTTGAAACCAGAGCATCCAGAGAAAACCCATGCAGTCTCGGGGAGGATGCGCAGACAGTGACCCAAGCCAGGAATCGAACCCGGGTCCCTGGCGCTGTGAAACTGCAGTGCTAACCACTGTGCCAGTCCAGGGAAGTCACAGCTTCAATAACTGAATAAAAGTCAAAAGATTGGAAACATAACGGGGCAATACATGGTGATGTTCATTTAAGTTTTTTTCAACAGGGCCACATTGGGACAATGCTAGTTAGCGTGGTTTGGAACACAGCTCCCTAAACAGAACATGAAGCTGAAGGGAACATTCCACAAGACCATAAGAAATAGGAACAGGAGAAGGCCATTCGGCCCTTCAGGCCTGCTCCGCCTTTCAATGGGGTCATGGCTGATCCCACATACCTCACGTCCACTCTCCTGTCCTTTCCCCATAATCCTCGATCAGAAATCTACCTCGGCCTTAAATATACACAACGGGTGGGATTTTCCAGCCCCATTTGTCCCAAAACCATAAAATCCCGCCTGAGGTCAATGGATCTTTCCGTGGTTCTGATTCTGTCCCACTGCTCACTGCGGCAAGGAGTTCCAAAGACTCCCAAAGAAATTCCTCATCTCGATCTTAAATTGGCTCCCCTTTATTCTAAGGCGATCACCTCAATCCACAATTTTTGTCTCTTCTGTTTGGCCTCCAGAATCTCAAATAATACATTTCTCCCTTTCTGATCCAGTATTACCTTTCCTCCCTCTTACTGTGGAGCTTAGTTAGATTTTTTTTTGCCCAAGGATAACCTCAGTAAACTTATCAGTACCAGTAAACAAAAGAAGCATTTAGTGGTTACTTATCATTTCACATTCTATCTTGGAGTCATTTAAGTGCAACAGGATTACCACCCCCACCCCACCCTGTTCTCCCTCCTCCTCTTCCGAAGGTGCTAAGTCAAGCTGGAGTAGAGTTTAATGGTCGACTAGCCTGCTGGAATGTCACCAGTGTGAATATTCTTGGTGTCTGCCTTGACAGAAAATGCTGGCAGGCAACTGAGCTTCATCCCAACCAAGGCTCCCAGCCTGGTCTCACCTGTCAGCTGCCCCCATACACTGGGGTTGGAGCCCCCAACCAATTTCCCTCAACATTGTCCAGACACAGTCGCCAATTTTTTTATTCATTTGTGGGACATGGGCGCCGCTGGCTGGTCAGCATTTATTGCCCATTTCTAGTTATCCGAGGGAATTGAGAGTCAACCGTATTGCTGCGGCTCTGGAGTCACACGTCAGCCAAATCAGGTGAAGGTGGCAGGTTTCCTTCCCTAAAAGGGCCTTAGTGAATCAAATAGGTTTTCCCCGACAATCAACAATGGTTTCACGGTTATTAGCAGATTCTTAATTCCAGGTATGTTTTATTGAATGCAAATTCCACTATGGCAGGATTCGAACCCAGGTCCCCAGAACATTAGCTGAGTTTCTGGCTTAATAGTCTAGTAATAATACTGCTAGGCCATCGCTTCCCCCAGAGGCCTAGGTGTCATCGCAATACAACCTGACTCCAATCACCTATGGCACCAGTGACCCCTGCCACATTCCACACACCCACCCTCTTTAAATCTCTGCGCCAATTAGAAAACAGACTGACACTATTGCTCGATTCCTAAAGGTCAAACAACCTTTTTTATTTAACCCATCCCCAAATCATTTACAACTAATAAAACTAGAAGTGTTGAAAGGACAGAAAAGGAAACTTATTTTAACACCGCGTTATTTTTCAAGTGGATGTTGCTCACGTGCATTTGGTCGATAATTCCTGAAGTCTCCAGGAACATTCCTGAGGGCAGCCCCCATCCAGGGAAGCTGGAGGCCATCCGAGCAGCCAAACCACTCCTTTAAAAACTCAGTCAACTTTGGAAGTTAACTAGAGAACTATTTGTACCTCCTCAAGACATTTCAGACAACCAAAATTAAACTCTCTCTCTCTCAAGCCAGTGCCTCAGGCTTTCCATTCTAATTTTCAACTGACATCTCTAACAGCATAGGGGAAGGTTCAATACCAATCTGTTAAAAAAAAACAGTAAAAAGTCTCACAAAAGTCTCATCAAGAAAAACCCACAGCCTTCGAACAAAAAAAGGCAAACGATATTGAGATTTAGTGCTTAAGGATGACCGCGAGCTTTATTTCTGAGAAACTATGGTTAAAAATAAGAGCTAAAGCAAAGTTTTCCAACAGAATCAAACACAGCACAGGTTACATTCTGCTCCCCAGTGTGGGAGGGGGGCCTTTGTTGATCAGTCCCTGATAGTCCCAGCTTTGTTACGACGCACACAAGTGTAAAAGAGACATTTCTGGCCCTGTTGTCCCTCTTTCTGCAGCTGCTGTCTTTATGCACCTCCCCAACTGGTATCCCAGCGCTGATCGCAAATTTCATGCTTGTACACAAATGCCCCTTTCTGGCCGCACAAAAAAATGAATCTGATGTTCTCAAACTACCTCTGAGACATGGTCTGCCATGGATTTTACAATGAATGTCTGGGACAATTAATTTTTCTTGCAAGTCCAATTTCAACTAGGAGAAGTGACGGCATGGAATCACCCTCCCCACCCCTACTTTATGCACTCCCCACCTAGACACTTCTCCCCTCCTTCACTCCTGCCCCACCCACCACCCCCATTCCTACCCAGTCGCTCCCCATCCCATTCAAACCTCCCCTGCCCAATCTCTGCTACCAGCAGAACCCCCTCTCCTATCCTTCCCCACCCTCCTATCCCCAGAACCTTCTCTGCTCCCCTACCCCAGAATCTTCCCTCCTCCCCCTCTTGTCTTGCCCCAGAATCCTCCCATCTCCCCTACCCCAGAACTCTCCCTCCTACCCTCCTCCCCCTTTTCTCCTGTCTTCCTCCCCCTCTCTCTCCTACCTTCCTCCTCCTACCCTCCCCCTCTCTCTCCTACCTTCCTCCTCCTCCTACCCTCCCCCCTCTCTCCTACCCTTCCCCCAGCACTTTCACATCCAGTTCTGCTTCTGTCACATGGCAAGCAAAATGCTGCAGTTAAAAATACATATATATTCACACACATAAATCTCACCTCCTTCCCAGAAATATTCACCTGATCAGCAAAGATGTCTTGTTATCTCACTCGGCAGGAGGAAGGGGGAGGGGAAAGGGAAGATCAGGTTATTCAGCTAGGAGTGTGTGTGTGAAAGAGAGAGAGAGAGAGAGGCAGGGTGCTTAAACACAGACCAGAACCGAGATGGTGGCAGAACAGGAAAGAGAAACTGCTCTCAGAGACACGGGGCAACTGCAGAGTATTAAATGGACCAACCTTCACGCCTTCAGCAAATGACCTAATCTCTTAACCCAATAGTTTAAAAATCAGTGGACACAATCTGGTCACCAGTGTTCACAGAGACTGGGGAATGCAGTAGCAGTCACTCCACTCCATATGTTTGTATGGGGAAGGTTATATCCCTCGTATCTCTCCGAGTAACGATAAAAAAAAAGCTTCCACACCCCATACACTTTCCAATCCCCATCTCCAGACTGCATTCCTGTCTTTACACAGCATTCCCTGACCTCAGAGCTGAGAGCGAGGAGCAAAGTCAATTTAACCCCGTGATACGAACAAGCCAGTGAATTGTATCTTTTTGACTGGGAGCCTCTGACACTTTTAGACAAAGAAAGTCTATCTTTTCTCCTTTTTTTTGTTAGAGAAAGCTGCATTATCCCGTTTAACAAATCACACACAACATATAATTCTCCATCTTGTATTTACACACACTTTACCGTCCATCACACACTTGAAAAGTGCTGAGAATGAAACGTCCCTACACAATGTGGCAAAGCGGCTCAGTTCTGAATGTAACCAGCCTTCTCCCCCCCCACCCCACACCCACACCCACACAGTGCTTTCATCCCGAAAGCTAGCGCTACCGTTCAGTTTCTGATGCTAATTCCAGCCCCCCCCGCCCCTTGCTAAATCTCAGCTCCCTCTGTAAGGCAGCGGGTATTTACTGTGGCTGCTTTCTGGATCCTTACAGCGCGTCGCATTGAAAGAGGGTCCACTTACATTCTGTCCGACACCAGCCCGCAACTGTCAACCATTATCTCCGGCAGAAAGTCCAGTTGGAAAGAAGTCATGTTCACCACCCCCCGCCCCCCCTCTCTCTCTCTCTCTCTCCCTCTCCCTCCTCCCCCAACTCCACACGCCGCTCTCTGTAGCAAATAATTCGCCCTGTGCGTGTCTGATTCCACAACTGTTGCCCACAGACAGACAGGGGCAGGTGTGTGCGAGGCCTCCCTGGGGCAGCCTGCCTTGCAGTTGTCACATTTCTTTCTCTCTTTTCTTTCCCCAATCTTCACAGAAACAGCACACACTCTCTTTCACACACACTACATATATATGTATATATTTAAAGGAGCTGTCACAGAGGCAACTGTCTACACAGCACCAGGTGCTGAAAGTGGGAGGTGCAATTCTGATCAAAACTGGAGCCAGAATTAAGTGCGAGGAAAAGCGAGAGAGAGAAAAAATGCAAAAGTCTTTGTTTTAATTCCAAAAAAAACCCTTCAACTGAATGAATCCATGTGGCAGATTTCCCTAGGCATCACATTCATTCACACTGGGAGAGCATTTACTGGACCAGATAAGTGGCCAAACAAAGAATACTTGCCTTTATGTAACCCCTATCTCATCCCCAAATTTATCTGCCAAAAAAACACAGCATAATGTTTTTTTTGCTCACAAGAGCACCGACATGGCACTTCCTGGGCCAGGCAATAGAAATGTGAGGAAGACAAAGGATACTTGCATTTATGTAGCGCCTATTCCTAAACGCAACCCAACAGTGAGTTATTTATTTGTCAGGAAACATAGCATGTTTTTCTTCGTCAGAGCGCAGACAAAGAGCTGTGATGAAGGGTCGTCCTGACTCGAAACGTTGTCTCTATTCTCTTCATAGATGCTGTCAGACCTGCTGAGATTTTCCAGCATTTTCTGTTTTTGTTTCAGATTCCAGCATTTTGCATTCACAATGATTTTCTTCTTTGGTCACACAGCTACAAACAGCCTCAAGACTCAAGAAAGCTTACAAGTATCATACAATCCCTACAGCGCAGAAGGAGGCCATTTGACCCATCGAGTCTACACCAGCCACAATCCCACCCAAGCCCGATCTCCGTAACACCATGCATTTAATCCAGCTAGTCCTGCTGACACAAAAGGGCAATTTAGCTTGGCCAATCCACCTAACCCACTGTGGGAGGAAAGTGGAGCACCCGGAGGAAACCCATGCAGACATGGGGAGAATGTGCAAACTCCACACAGATAGTGACCCAAGCCAGGAATCAAACCTGGGACCCTGGCAGCGCTGTCAGGCAGCAGAGTTAACCACTGTGCCACCATGCCATGTTCTTCTTCCCTGATACCATTGGACTTTTGAATGGAGTTACCTTGCATTAAGTTGATCTTTCTCTACACCCTAGCTATGACTGTAACACTACATCCTGCACCCTCTCCTCTCCTTCTCTATGGACAGTATGCTTTGTCTGTATAGCGCATTAGAAACAATACTTTCCACTGTATATTAATACATGCAACAATAATAAATCAAAATCAAGATGAACAAATACAATTAAAAAATCCTCCTGAGGCAGCTGGGGAGATGTTTCAGTGCCGCCAAGAGCACAAAGTCAAATGGTAAAGGTTAAGGTCGCCATATCATGTGAGGTAAGAATTAAGATCAGTGGCCATGAGCAACCAGGTACACCACCCCCCCCCCCCCAAACCTTTTGGGATCTTCTGACTGATCTGCTTCAGTGAATTCCAGCAATTTTCCATTTATTTTGCGACTAGCTGGTAGGCTTTGAACCTCCATCTCGTAATATGCAAACACCTCGGAAGGAAATGTTCCAGCGAGGTCTTTCAAGATTGTAAAGGTGACAGATGATAGCCAACAGTCAGGAATATGATACCAGGGACACATGGGTGCAAGGCAGTTGCAGAGAGAATTAAAGGAAAGGTTCAAAAACATTCTTTCAACAGAGAGTGCGGAATCTTCTGCCACAATCCACAAAATTATTCATCAATAATTAGAAACAGGAGTCAAATCATTGCTTGAACAAGAATATTAAAGGGGTCTCAGGATTGAATTGGGTGGTACAGTGGTTAGTTAGCACTGCTGCCTCACAGCGCCAGGGACCCAGGTTCAATTCCGGTATAGGGTCACTGTCTGTGTGGAGTCTGCACGTTCTCCTCGTGTCTACGTGGATTTCCTCCGGGTGCTTTGGTTTCTTCCCATACTGCAAAGGTATGCGGTTTAGGTGGATTGGCCACGCTAAATTGCCCCTCGGTGTCAGGGGGATTAGAAGGGTAAATGTGTGAGGTTATGGGAATAGGGTCTGCATGGGATTGTTGTCAGTGCAGGCTCAATGGGCTGAATGGCTTCCTTCTGTATTGTAGGGATTCTATGAATAGGAAAATGTTAGCGCACGACTGAAAGTCTGGATTTATTCCATAACATTGTCCACGTTTCTAAAAAATACTACAAATGATGGCATGTTCTAGAGCACCATTCATAATTGTATTTTGTGCTAAGTGGGTCTGGATAGTCACAGAATCGCATTAATAAACTGAGCTCCCTCTGCAGAGCTACAAGCAGAGCTTTGCTGAAGATGCCAAAGAGATTGCACAGAAATATCACAGCAGATGGTGGCGTAGTGGTAATGTCTACTGGACTTGTAATCCAGAGGCCCGGGCTAATGTTCTGGGAATGTGGGTTCAAATCCCACCATTATTAAATGTGGAATTGAAAACATTCTCAATTATGATGAGCATGAAACTATTATCGATTGTTATGAAAACCCATCTGGTTCACTAATGCCCTGTAGGGAAGGAAGTCTGCTGTCTGACCTACATATCACTCACATGAATGTGGAAGAGTCTCAACTGGTTGGAGCACACAGTTGAACGGCAATTGAGGCAACAAATGCTAACCTGGCCAGTGATGCTCACATCCCTTAGAAGAATGAAACAAGGTACAAAACCAGCCAAGGCAAGGAAAGTCCTGAGAGTGGATCAGAGCTTCTATTGACTGACTTCACCTTGTAATGTTACTCATATTATATGCTATGAGTGGCATGGTGGCACAGTGATTAGCACTGCTGCCACACAGCTCCAGAGACCTTGGGTTCGATTCCCTGCCCGCGTCGCTGTCTGTTAACATTGGCCATGTTAAATTCTCCCTCTGTATACCTGAACAGGAGCCGGAGTGCAGCGACTAGGGGATTTTCACAGTAACTTTATCGCAGTGTTAATGTAAGCCTACTCGTGACACTGATAACATTTTTAAAAATCATAGCACCGTACAGCATACAGACTGCTCCAAAGAGTTGTATTCACAAATGTGCGCCATGTCAATAGAAGACAACGGGGCTCCAAATGATAAAACGGCAGATAGATTTACATATCGTTATCATGTCTCTCCAAAGACCCTCAGTGCGCTTCACATTAAATTGCACAGTGCGGCAAAGAGAAATGCGGCAGACATTTTGTGCCCAGCAAGTCCCCAATAAACAAAATGAGTTGTTTAATCTGTAGGTGCTGGTATAAACAAATTAAAACTCTGCCTCTCCATTCCTATTTCATTAAGGAGCCTCTCACAAATGCGCTACAACATTCTTTAGAACCAATTATTAAAACATTATTGAAAGCTATCAAAGCTGAGATTGAGAAGTTCAATCTGAGATGAGTGGAAAAGACATGGAGATTATTTTAAAAGAAAACCTTATTAAATTTATGTAAATTCCATACTATGTTAATGTGGAATATGGAGAAACTACTGGAAATCTAATCTGTTTTTCTAATTCAGTTTATAATTGTAATTATTTCCACATTAAGGGGTTGATTCCATTAACACTTACATTTCCATTGAGATATATGTGACGTGGCAGTCTCCATGTGTCCGTGTTCATATGTCTATTTGCCTGAGTGACAATGTCCACGCATGATTCTGTGCACATTGTGTGTATATCTGCCCATTTGTGTAAGAGCACACGTGTGCACAAGCATATGGGCATGTATCCCTGTCCACGTGTGTGTCTACATACATGCGTGTGCATGCATGTGTCTCTCTCACCGTTTACCAAAACCCTCCATGCACTTTGTAAAATTCTTACAGACCCAAATCCCTGGAGGGAAAACTGGTTTCAAAGCAGCTTTTAATCATGGTATCAGGGGTAAAGCGGTATGTAAGTAGGTCACAGACTACATTCTAAGCTGCACAGGATACTGTTATAGTTAACATCTGCACAACACCACACATTTAAATACTTTCTCCTTCACCATCATTTAAAGGCAGGAGCAAAAGGTCAGTTAAATAAACAGCAAGAAACCACTGGAAATTTCAATTAAGAAAAGGGTTGAGTTGATGCCGAGATACATAGATGCTGCAATGCGCCATTACTAACTTACTTCTTTGATGACCTACCTGTGAGTAATTAAAATTGTGATAGTGAATATATTCACAAACGCTACACATAGACTTCGCTTACAATGAGAGTGGTACAACATAATTTGTTTTTTAAGTTTGGATTTGCACAATAACTTGCACAGTAACACACTAACAATAAAT
This sequence comes from Carcharhinus amblyrhynchos, assembly GCF_965287045.1. Taxonomy (NCBI): domain Eukaryota; kingdom Metazoa; phylum Chordata; class Chondrichthyes; order Carcharhiniformes; family Carcharhinidae; genus Carcharhinus; species Carcharhinus amblyrhynchos. The sequence goes on from NC_137342.1 coordinate 43,612,671, forward strand.
AAATAAACGTATTTATCAGTGCCACAAGTAGGCTTACATTAACATTGCAATGAAGTTACTGTGAAAATCCCCTAGTCACCACACTCCGGCACCTGTTCGGGTACACAGAGAGAGAATTTAGCATGGGCAGTCCACCCAACCAGCACCTCTTAGTCGGGGGGGCAACCAGAGCACCTGGAGGAAATCCACGCAGACACAGGGAAAATGTGCAAACTCTGAACAGACAGTGACCCAAGCTGGGAATTGAACCAGGCACCCTGGCGCTGTGGGGCAGCAGTGCTAACCACTGTGCCACCACACATAGGGGAAGACCATTCAACCCACCATGCCTATACCAACCCACCAAAGCGCACATGCTTTTTGAAAGGGACTCATTTCTCAAAACCCTTTTAATTTTTCCCCTTTCAAAGCAGGACTGAAGGATAGTAATCCAGACCCAGGATCTCAACTGTTATTTTTACCCTCCTTAGCTGAGGGGTACCTGTGGATTCCCCAGTGCTACTCAGGCTGAGGTACTGGCCTAAAATCAAACCAAGGCCTTCTATTTGCATTACAAATGGTAATTCCACATCTCCATTGCCTGTACTGGTTAACATAGAAACACAGAAATATAGAAGATAGGAGCAGGAGGAGGCCATTTGGCCCTTCGAGCCTGCTCCACCATTTATTATGATCATGGCTGATCATCCAATTCAATAGCCTAATCCTGCTTTCTCCCCATAACCTTTGATCCCGTTCGCCCCAAGTGTTATATCTAGCTGCCTCTTGACTACATTCAATGTTTTGGCATCAACTACTTCCTGTGATAATGAATTCCACAGGGTCACCACTCATTGGGTGAAGAAATGTCTTCTCACCTCTGTCCTAAATGTTCGACACCGAATCCTCAGACTGTGAGGTTGAACAATCTATTTTCTTCTTTGGTTTCCCTGTGTCTTATTTTTTAAACCTTAAATCATACTGAATTTGTTGGTGGCTGTGAAGGATGGGGCTACGGCCATTGCCAATGTCTTCACAGGCACGAGCTATTCAATATGAGTATATGGATAAGGAGCTGTAGCAGGCCATTCAGCCCCTTGAGTCTGCTCCACCATTCAATAAGATCATGACTGATCTAATCGTACCCTTAAACCTGCATCCCACCTCCCCCAATAACCTATCACCCCCTGCTGATCAAGAATCTATCCACTTCTGCTTTAAAAATATTGTAAGATTCTGCTTCCACCGCCTTTTCAGGAAGAGAGTTCCTGAGCCTCACTTCACCTGATTTCCACTTTAAATGGGCGAGCCCTTATTTTTAAACAGTGATCGCTAGTTCTAGACTCTCCCACAGAGGAAACATCGTCTCCATATCCACCCTGGCAATACCCCTCAGGATTGTAAATGTTTCAATCAAATCATCTCTTACTCTTCTAAACTCTAGTGGATATAAGCCCTGCCTGTCTAATCTTTCCTCATAAGACAACCCGCCCATTCCAGGTATTAGTCTGGTAAACCTTCTCTGAACTGATTCTAACACATTGCTATCCTTCCCTAAATAAGGAGACCAATAGTTCTCCAGATGTGGTCTCATCAATGTCTTGTACAACTGAAGCATAACCTCCCTACTTTTGTAATCAATCCCCCCTCACAATAGCCATGATCTTATTGAATGGCGGGGCAGGCTCGAAGGGCTAGATGGCCTACTCCTGCTCCTATTTCTTATGTTCTTATGTTCTTAAAAGAAAACATTCTGTTATCTTTCATAATTACTTGCTGTACCTGCATGCTAACCTTTTGTGATTCATGCACTGGGACACTCAGATTCCTCTGCACCTCAGAGTTCTCTTACCATTTCGACAATATGATTCATTTTTATACTTCCTGCAAAAAGGGACCATTTCACATTTGCCCACATTATACTCCATTTACCAGATCTTTGCCCGCTCACTTAACCCATCGATGTCCCTATGTAGCCTTCTAAAGTCTTCATCACAACTTACTTTCCTACCTATCTGTGTCATCAGCAAATTTGGCAACCATTCCATCCATCCCTTCATCCAATTCATTTCTATACATTGTAAACAGTTGAACATAAGAACATAAGAAATAGGAGCAGGAGTAGGCCATCCAGCCCTTCGAGCCTGCCCCGCCATTCAATAAGATCATGGCTGATCTGTCGCTGCTCAGTTCCACTTTCCCACCCTCTCCCTATAACCCTTAATCCCCTCTCCCAGTACTGATCATTGAGACACACCACTCATTACATTTTGCCAGCCTGAACAAGACCTATTTGTGTATACTGTTTGCTTTCTGTTAGCCAGCCAATCTTCGATCCTAAACCAGCCTCCCGTCCATTGACTCTGCTTACACTTCCCACTACCTTGGGGAAGCAGCCAGCATAATTAAGGATCCCACGCATCCTGGGCATTCTCTCTTCTACCTTCTTCTGTCAGGAAAAAGATACAAAAGTCTGAGGTCACATACCAACCAACTCAAGAACAGCTTCTTCCCTGCTGCTGTCAGACTTTTGAATGGATCTACCTTGCATTACGTTGATCTTTCTCTACACCTTAGCTATGACTGTAACACTACACTCTGCAGCCTCTCCTTTCCATCTTCCCGATGAACTCTATGAATGGTATGCTTTCTCTGTATAGCGCGCAAGAAACAATACTTTTCACTGTATCCCAACACATAGTATCACAGAAACATAGAAACTAGGAGCAGGAGTAGGTCAATCAGCCCTTTGGCCCTGCTCCTCCATTCATTTTGATCATGGTTGATATCAAATTCAATATACTGATTCCTCCTTTCCCCACATGCATTACATTGATCTTTCTCTACATTCTAGCTACGACTGTAACACTACATTCTGCACTCTCTCGTTTCCTTTTGCTATGAACATTATGGTTTGTCTGTATAGGGTGCAAGAAACAATACTTTTCACTGTATGGTAATACGTGTGACGATAATAAATCAAATCAAATCACAAGCTTTTAGTTGATGTGGCACTTTATCAAATACCCACTGGAAATTTAAGTACAGTACAACCACTGTAAAGGTTCCCCATTATCCACAGCACATGCTACTTCCACAAAGAACTCCAATAAGTTGGTTAAACATAATTTCCCTTTCACAAAACCATGTTGACTCTGCCTTGAATGTTTCTAAGTGCCCTGCCGTAACATATTTAATCATGGCTTCTAACATTTTCCCTGTGATAGATATTAAGCTACGTGTCCTGTGGTTTCCTGCTTTCTGTCTCCTTCCAGCACAGCGGTTAACACTGCTGCCTCGCAGCAACAGGGACCCGGGTTTGATTCCCAGCTTGGGTCACTGCCTGTGTGGAGCTTGCACATTCTCCGCGTGTCTGCGTGGGTTTCCCCCAGGTGCTCCAGTTTCCTTCCACAGTCTGACAGGTGTACCGGTTAGGCGCATTGGCCACGCTAAATTCTCCCTCAGTGTACCCGAAGAGGTGCTGGAATGTGGCGACTAGAGGATTCCCACAGTAACTTCATTGCAGTGTTAATGTAAGCCTACTTCTAACACTAATGAATAAACTTTAAACTACCTTTGTGAATTAAGGAGTTACATTTGCTATCCTCCAATATAATGGATTCGTCACCAAACCTACAGAATTTTGGAAAATGAAAACCAATGCAACAACTAACTCACTAGTCACTTTTTTTAAGGATGAAGTCCATCAGGACCTGGGCTCTTGACAGCCCACAGCACCAAGGAACAGGGTGTTCTCTGGTTCTCCCTCTTCCCGAACAGATGGAGTTTCCACCTTCCCACATCAGATCAGGAGCTCAGCAGAGTGGCTCACACCTGTCAATGAATCCTGGTGCCAGCCCCGGAATAGGGATGCATTTCCAGGGCAACTAGATAAGCGCAGGAAGGGAAAAGAAATAGAAGGGTAAACTGATAAGGATAGGGTGAGAGAACGTTGGTGGGAAGGGGACATGGGCAGAAAATCACCATTGTGGTTCGCAGCTGGGATTCTCTGACACTGCTGAAAGTGAATGGAGTTTTAGTTTAGTTTATTTGTTAGTGTCATAAGTAAGCTTACATTGGCACTACAATGAAGCTACTGTGAAAATCCCCTAGTCACCACACTCTGATGCCTGTTCAGGTACAGAGGGAGAATGTAGCACGGTCAATGCACTTAACCAGCATGTCTTTCGGACTGTGGGAGGAATCTGGAGAAAACCCAAGCAGACACGGAAAGAAAATGCAGACTCCACACAGACAGTGATCCAAGCCGGGAATCGAACTTGCAGCAGGGTGGCCACAGATGAGATGTAACAGTCCTGTCCTGCATACAGCAGCGAGGGTCAGTTGGTCTGAATGGCCTATTTCAATTCTGTAAAATCCATGCAACAATCCACAGCATCAGGCTGCCCCCATAATGGAAGTTCCCTGTTTGGAGCGAGTGTTACCATCATCTTTCCTCACCCAGTTGGGAGAATTGAATGGTGCAGGCTCCAGGGTTCGTCTCAGCCACTAACTAACTATGATCATATCCATTGCTCTCGCACCATAGACTGGCTGGAGGGATCAACCATATTGGGAGAGTCAAAGTCAAAATTATTGCCCCTCCAACTTGCACTGGCCACTTGCTCATGCATTGCCACTCAACCAAAAATCTAACAAAAAAAAGGAAGGCACGGTGGCACAGTGGTTAGCACTGCTGCCTCACAGTGCATGGACCTGGTTCGATCCCCAGCTTGAGTCATTGTCTATGTGGAGTGTGCACATCCTCCCCATGTCTGCGTGGGTTTCCTCCGGGTGCTCCGGTTTCCTCCCACACTCCAAAGATGTGTGGGCTAGGTGGATTGGGCCATGCTGAATTGCCCTGTAGGGGGATTAGCAGGGTAAATACGTGGGGTGAAGGGGATAGGGACGGGGTGTGATTGTTGTTGGCGCAAACTCGATGGGCCGAATGGCCTCTTTCTGTAGTGAAGGGATTCTACGAAAAGGTGATGAACTGAAATATGGAGAGAATGACGTAACAAAATGGCCCTGGGAATTCTTCGAAGTGGTGCAGTGAGGGCAGGAGGAGAATGAGAGGTCCAAACACCTGTCCTACAGTGTCTGAGAAAAACAAGCTGAACATTTGATCTGACTCTTAACAATGGTTTGTTTCATCCGATGGTTTGAATGACTCCCAATGGAACAAGATAAAATCTGACTGTTTGTCCTGTATGATTTGTTTCGACAAAGCTCAGATATCTCACGGGCTCTGATAGAACATTCTCGACAGAATTTCTCTTTGTTTGTTGCACAATGGTGATTGGTATTGCTAAATTGTTGCCCTTTTCACCCACACGGTAATAACCATCAACCTGACTGCCAGGAGAGGTTGACTCATCCGCAGTCCCCGCCCGCCTCCTTTCAGAGGTGGCTCAGTGGCACACTGGTTAGCATTGCTGCCTCACAGCACCAGAGACCCGGGTTCAATTCTGGCCTCGGGTCACTGTCTGTGTGGAGACTGCATGTTCTCCCCGTGTCTGCATGGGTTTCCTCCGGGTGCTCGGGTTTCCTCTCACACTCCAAAGATGTGCGGGTTAGGTGGATTGGCCACGCTAAACTGCCCCTTAGTGTCAGGGGGATTAGTCGGGTAAATGAGGGTTACGGGGATAGGGCCTGGGTGGGATTGTGGTCGGTACAGATGCGATGGGCCAAATGGCTTCTGCACTGTAGGGATTCTAGTCTTCTAGTGTTTCCTGAATGTTGGGGACTCTTATTGCTGGTGCACGTTCCCAGAGAGCCAGCAGCCCTCTGGAATCTTCCTTCACCTCCATGATTGGAAAGGCGGTGGTGTAACCACAGATCACGCGACACCCTTTTCCCATATTGATGTGAGAGGGTGGGGAATGGACACACCGTGCTCTGGAATGATTGCCTTTGTCAATCTTCCCATTCTTTTTAAATCGTGGTAACCCCACGTTGATTGTGGCTTCACGGCCAACTGAGATAAGCAGAATTAGCGCAGGCCAGAAATCCTAATCCGGAAACTTCTGGGCCTGCTCAACCCTTCGCCACAGCACGTGGAGATTTACCCAATGAACCGTAACAATCTTTTCTTGTTGAATGCAAGAGATAGCCAACAAGTAGTTGTTTCTGGCAGCAGGAAAGGGAAGTCAACTCATATCGACACTGCACAAGCTCGCCTTGTCGCACAGACAGGATGAAGAGGCCTACAAGATAGGTCTCGCAACCCCAGGTCGGCAGTTGGTGCGGAACCTCAAACATAACTATGAATATTGAGAAACCACATTTCAAGAGGAAGGAAAGGGGTGACAGTTTCCAAAATGACGGGAATCCGGACTAAAGCCACGCTCATCTTTAAAATCATGAAAGAACAGTTCTCGCGCCTATTACACAGACACAGCCATCTAGCAGCTCACTCACTGACACAGCAGAAAAGTATAACAGACACTTACCTATAATGTACGTTGAGACCTTAGACTGGCTGCTAGCTCTTTGTCTGAAACTAGCAATTAGGTCAAATTCCCCGGCCACCGGCAGGCAAGGATTATGCTCGAGTTTGCGCTTGGCCTCGGCAGAGGGGGCTGGTGGCGTTTGCAACCTTCAGCAAACGAAGGGAAGTCCGTATCTCAACTCTCGGCCACACAGCTGCACAGTTGTATGACTGACGTCATCAACTCACTGGCACTTGTGATGTAGAAGTTACACTTCTTGTTCATGCCAGGAGAAAATGGAAACCAAGCCATCGCAGCTAAAATTAAACCAGCGAGTGCCAAAGTGATGCAGTGTCGCCTTATTAAACACAAAGGAAATCAAACTCGCCACAAAGATCCTCCTCCAATTTCCCATTCCAAGAAATGGAAAGCAGTGTCCTATACCACCATCAGCTGTTGCCATTGTAACGTTCGCCCTCTTCCGATCAACCCTCCCAGAGCTGTTGAGTTCCACCCACCAGTCTCTCTATTCCAGTTACCTACCAGTCTTGGTCAAATGAAAATGGAGAAGTATTCTGAATGGATATTTCATTTTATGATTTTTTGTGTTTTAGATAGCTGGGCCGGAATTCTCCGGCCATTCACGCCGGCTGGATTCTCTGGTTCCCACCCAGAGCTCACTCCTGCCCGCAGGTCTCCCGCCAGCGAGGAGTGACATCATTGGGAGTTCCCACCACAGCAGAGAATTTCGCCGCCAGCAAACAACGCGCCACCTCCCTCTTGTCCATAACTTCTATTTTTGGAAATTGATTGGCCGTTCACACATGCCCCTGTGAGCGAGGATGGAGGATTTGGCACTCAGCCAAGTCTCTGTTCACCTCACCGGGACCAGAGAATCCCACAGGTGTGAATGGCCGGAAGATTCCGACCAGATTTTTAAATGAAGATAAATGGAAAAAAAATGTGGGTTTGAGGAATTACAATTACAATTCAAAGGATGGTTCATGTCCAGGGGTCTGAGGGTTCAGGGTAGACCATTTAGGATGGAGATGAGGAGACATTTCTTCACCCAACGAGTAGTGAGTCTGTGGAATTCATTACCACAGGAAGTAGTTGTTGTCAAAACATTGAATGTATTCAAGAGACGACTGGGCATAGCACTCGGGGAGAACGGGATCAAAGACATGGCGAGAAAGCAGGATGAGGTTATTGAGTTGGACAGTCAGCCATGATCGTGATGAATAGTGGAGTAGGCTCGAAGGGCCAAATGGCCTCTTCCTGCTCCTATCTTCAAAATTTCTATGTTTTACTTAAAAGGATTAGAATTAAGGGTGAGAAAATAAAGAACAACAGCTGGTCTTCTCTTAGCTTTGCAACGGGGCCAGTGAATCTGGTAAGATTATAGTTGTTCACACTAGTGGTGTAAATTATTTATCTGGGTCCCAGAATCAAAAGGATGTTTTGAAGGTAAAGTTTGTTGGCTTCAACCTCTCTCTTGGACATCCTGGGTGAGCCACGTTGCCAAGGGGATAGAATGCAAAGAGTTACTTATTTGGTTTCGGATCTTACCGATGTGATTTCTCACAGAAAAGGCATCCAAAGTCAGACTGGGAGCTGCTTGGAGACAGATAGAGATTGAGACAGAGAGCTGAAGGGTCTTCTCGCAGTGAAGGGACCCCCAAGGAATCTCACCTCTCTCAGAAAACTGGGAATACCGAGGAGAAGCAAAGGGAATTCATGACAGTTCTGGAATGCCTTGGATAAGTCCCAGTGAAGTGAAGGAACGCTCAAGACCCTGTAAAAGGGAACTTTTGGCTGGAAATAAAAGCAGAAAAGAAAGTGATTTTTGGCGTTAATTAATGTGCTTACGAAATAAGTGTTTACTTAGCAGTGCCTGTTTAACCCTTGTACAGCAATTTTTTAAAATTTTAAAAGGTGGAGTCTTGTGCTACAATTTTTTTGGTTAATATTTTTAAAAGTTACCGGCCTCTATTGAGATCGTAATGTATGCTAATTTTTGAGTAACACTGAGTTTGCTTATCCTCCTGTCTTCCGCCTTTATTAGCTTTTATTTCCTTGCAGCTGATTCTTATTTGGCTTGCTGCGGTTTCTCTTTACCCTAAATGACTAGCCCTTTATCCAAGCTAAATGCACGCTTTATTCCTTTGATTTGCTGCCTCTTGTTAAAACTCAAAATAACAAGTTGTTTGGGAGTGTGAAACAAGCTAGCAATTTAACCGGTTCAAAATAAAAGTTGCACAAAATGGTGACCGGCTCCTAAAGAAGTCACAGCTCAGAGCTCCGACGCCAGCTCTGTTGTTTAAAGTTTATTTATTAGTGTCACAAGTAGGCTTGCATTAACACTGCAATGAAGTTATGAAGACCCCTTAGTCACCACATTCCGACACCTGTTTGGGTACACTGAGGGATGAATTTAGCACGGCCAATGCACCTAACCAGCACGTCTTTTAGACTGTGGGAGGAAACCGGAGCACCCGGAGGAAACCCATGCAGACTCAGGGAGAACGTACAAACTCCATACAAACAGTGACCCAAGATGAGAATCGAACCCAGGTCTCCGGCGCTCTGAGACGGCAGTCCTAACCACTGTGAGGTCCCTGGAGCTGTGGGGCAGCAGTACTTGCCAACGTGCCACCTGTTGCGAGGATTCATGCCCCAGCTTTGGGGCAATTTGCCCACTTCAGGACATCATGCCCTGATTCACTATGGCAACTGGGCATTGAGAGGGGCTCAGGCTGACAAATTTGATTTAAATGTTCACAGGCAAGGAGCGACTACGCCTTTAGCAGGAGACAACCGCGTAAAACAAACATTTTTCCAGTTAGCGATCCAAAAATTCTTTCCAGGCTTCCAAATTTATAGGCCTTGCCTGCGTTATGACCCAAACTAAGGTGGGAATGATTTATATCTCCCGTCAAAAAGTGCAGACAACTTGGCATGCACACCTCCAGCATCTGCTACACACAAATAATGCCAACCCACTGTGGAGGAAGGGAGGAAAGATTGCCAATACCAAATCAGGTCATGCAGTTCCAAACCTTCTAAATTTACGCAGAAATATCAGCCTTAAACTGTTCTGACAATGGGGCCTTAATTAACGGCGCGGACCCGAGGAGACGTTGCTGGGCCATCGCCTTGGCACCCAAACCATTCACTCAGCATCAACCGCAGCCTCTGATTAGTATGAAATGGGTGAAGGACGGTATGCTTTATTTGGTTACCAAATTCCCCGGAGCTTTGGAGAAGTTTGGAATTCCTGCCAACGCAAAGATGATTGGAACCAAACTGCATTCAAAAAAATAACAGCAATGTGTTGTGTGGCTTGCATGTGCAGCCTTCGGCTGTCGCCACTGTGCTGTAGTCTGAATCACTTACGACAAAGGCTGATAGATATTGAAGTGTTGGATCAGAGGTGTTCCAATTTTGTGATTGTTTGGCAAAACATTGGGGGAAAAAAAGGAAACTCAACTCAAATCTTTGTGGTTTTCATTCTGAGGCCTTTCCACTGATTTCAATATTAATTTGAACGTGGAACATTGTGTTACCTTGTTGTGGCAGGTCATTCTACACGCCTTACTTCACTACCATTTGTTACATGCAAACAGAGAGGCTGCAGGAGACTGTAAACCTACTAAACACAAAATGGAACAGCTCAGGAGGCTGTTTGGTGCACTGACTCTTTTTTTTAAATTCATTCATGGGACACGGGCATCGCTGGCTGGCCAGCTTTTATTGCCCATCCCTAGTTGTCCTTGGAGGACAGTTGAGAGTCAACCACATTGCTGTGGCTCTGGAATCTCATGTAGGCCAGACCAGGTAGGGATGGCAGATTTCCTTCCCTAAAGGACATCAGTGAACCAGATGGGCTTTTCATGGTCATCAGTAGGTTCTTGATTCCAGTCATTTTTTATTGAATTCAAATTCCACCAGCTACTGTGGTAGGATTCGAATTCGCTTCCCCAGAACATGAGCTGAGTTTCTGGATTAATAGTCCAGTGATAATACCACTAGGCCATTACCTCCCCATGAATGAGCAACTCTCTTTGTGATATTCTCTTGCCTTCTCCCTGTAACCCTGCACACTCTTCCTTTTTAGATAACTGTCCAATTCCCTCTTGAATTCTTCAATTGAATCTGCCTCCACTTTGCACTCAGAGCATGCAGTCCAGACCTTAATCACTCGCTGAGAGAAAAAAAGATTCTCCTCACGTCGATTTTGCTTCTTTTACCAATTACTTTAAATGTATGCCCTCTCATTCTCAATCCTTTCACGAGTGGGAACAGTTTCTCCCCGGCCACTCTGTCCAGATCCCTCGTGATGTTGAAATTCTCCATCAAATCTCCTCTCAGCCTTCTATTCTTCAAGGAAAACAGTCCTAACTTCTCCAGAGTATCTTCACAACTGAAGCTCCTCACCCTTGGACCATTCTTGTGAATCTTTTCTGCACTCTTTTCCCAAGATCTTCACATCCTTCCTAAAATGCCCAGAACTGAACGCTGTGCTCCAGCTGTGGCTGGACCAGTGTCCTAGTTCAACACAATCTCCCGAATCTTGTACTCAGTGTCCCTACTAATAAAGCCTATGATATTGTATGCTTTATTAACTGCTCTCTCAATCTGTCTTAACACCATCAATGACTTCTGTATATATTCACCCAGATCCCTCTGCTCCTGTACCCTGTCTAGATTCATGCCCTTTATTTTACCAAATGAATTTGTACCAAAATGAATCACTTCGTATTTCTTTACATTGGCCTCATTTTCCACCTGTTTGCCGGTTCCACAAGGTGGTGCATTAAAAGACTGGACCGTCATATTAAACAACACTAACACCCTTTCAGGAAGGAAATCTGCTTTCCTTACCCAGTGGGATTATATAGCAATGTGTGCTGCAATTTTGCCCCTGTACTCACTGCAGGTACAAATGACAACGTGGGCGCAAAATATCGCAAGTCTTGGAAAAGGAAAATCTCTCCAGCGAGATCTCGTTTCCCAATTCCAGCCCCTCCTCCCCCACCCTGTGACATCATGAGGTTCCTGCTGAGGAAAGTCAGGAACCGAATTTGATTATATTCCAATACAATTTGATTTGATTTATTATTGTCACGTATATTAAGTGTACAGTGAAAAGTATTGTCGGTTGCGCACTATACGGACAAAACTTACTGTTCATAGAGTACATCGGGGAGAAGGGAAGGAGGGAGTGCGGGATGGGTGGCATGGCAGCACAGTGGATAGCACTGCGGCCTCACAGTGGCAGGGGCCTGGGTTTGAATCCCGGTTTGGGTCACTGTCTGTGTGGAGTTTGCATGTTCTCCCTGTATCTGCATGGGTTTCCTCTGGGTGCTCTGGTTTCCTCCCACAGTCTGAAAGACGTGCTGGTTAGATGAATTGGCCGTGCTAACTAGGGCGTTTTCATAGTAACTTCATTACAGTGTTAATGTGAGCCTATTTGTGACTAATAAGTAAACTTTTTAAAACTTTAAACATAGTGTTATAGTCATAGCTAGGGTGAAGAGAAAGATCAGCTGAATATAGGACCATTCAAAAGTCTGATGGGGCCTCCTGCTGTACTGCCCCTTCCCTCCACATTTCGATTTTCCCCTTGCTGATGTGATGTTGCGTCAATGAGGTTTACAACTGCTTTTTAAAAACGGCGGCCAGGTGAATGGAACCCGCCAGGTGCGCACAGGTTAGCCCTCGGGGGACAGGGACTGGCCGGACAGTGCCAGTGGGGCACCTCCGGGGAGCTCCATGTGGGTGGTCCTCTTATCGGCAGCAGTGCTAACCACTGTGCTGCCCAATGGGCTGAGATGGAAGGGAGCACAGGAATCTCAAACCCTGGATTCAACAGCTTTGTATTGTTTGTTTCTCTACGCAGCTGATGTTATAAAATACAAAATTCTCCATGGATACGAGTGTATTGAACAGGCTGCCATCAATGTGCTGCTTCTCAGTTTTGCAAACATTTTAACTCAGTCTTTACAGTAAAGGCTGTGGGGAAGGGACCATCTGACAAACCTCAAAATGAGATAGAATTTTCAAAAAAGCAAACATTTATTTCTGAGCTGAATTTTAAAACTTACATCGCTGTGAGTGTTCATGACAATTTCTACAGACGAAGGAAACCTGCAAAATGGCATTTCACTTTCAAATGATTTTATCTAACCCTCAATACAGAAAACTCTTAAACCTATTTCCAAATATTTATCTTATCCTTCTCGCCAAGCCAACATTCATTGCCCATCCCTTGTAGACCTCAGATGGTAGTGGTGAGCTGCTGCCTTCAGCTGCTGCAGTCCCCAAGGTGCAGGTACACCCTCTGTGCTGTTAGGGAGGGAATTCCAGGATTTTGACCCAGCGACAGTGAAGGAATGGCCAATATATTTCCAAGTCAGTATGGTGAGTGGCTTGGAGGGGAACCTTCAGGTGGTGGTGCTCCCAGGTATCTGCCGTATCTGCCCTTCTAGGTGCTAGAGGTCGTGGGTTTGGAAGGTGCTGCCCAAGGAACCTTGGTGAGTTCCTGCAGTGCATCTTGTAGATGATACACACAACTGCCACTGTTCATCGGTGGTAGAGGGAGTGAATGTTTGTGGAAGGGGTAGCAATCAGGCGGGTTGCTTTTGTCCTGGATGGTGTTGAGCTTCTTGAGTGTTGTTCGAACTGCACTCATCCAGGCAAATGGAGGGCATTCCATCTCACTTGTGCCTTATAAATGGTGCACTGGCTTTTGAGGAGAGGGGTGGGGGGGGTCAGTGGATGATTTACTCACCACTGGATTCTTAGCCTTTGACCTGCTCTGGTAGCCATAGTATTTGTATGGCTGAGTCCACTTCAAAAACATTTAAACAAATGATATGAGGCAATGATGAATGCAAGGATGAATCGAAACAAATGTTTTGGAGTCTTGGACCCCCTTAATATTGAGTTCTGTGTTACAGCAGGACCCCAGCGTGGCATTGAAGCAGTTCTATACTTATCAGGGCCACTGCATGTTTGAAAAGATATCAAGCCACTCAGAGGGGTAGTGAAGACCCCTTTTGGAAGAGACGCAGGGAATTCCCCTGGCTTTCCTGGCTAGTGTTTATCCTTTAACCAGCAGCACAAAAAGAGACTATCGCGCCATCGTTGTGTTGCTGTTGTGACACTGCTGCACCTCCATTCACGGCTGCATTTACCGCCTCACAGATTGTGACATTACAGAAGACTCCCAATCACATCCTGAGGTCACAAAGGGCGCTACGGAAATGCAAGTATCCTTCTCGCCTCACGCTTTTGAGGTTTCTGCCGAGATTAGGCTGGGAGATTGTGGAACGTTCCCATCCCAGTCACAACAACTCTTCCCACAAGAGAAAAAACAGCCAGGGATTCAGACGCCATGAGCTACAAAGTCAAACTTGCCATATTTTGAGGACAAAACAAAGCTTTGTGGATTGGGGGGGTGTTTGTGTGTGCATTCATGGTTAGGAGGGTCGTTACAGTGCCGAGCCTGGACCTGCAGTGCAGTCCATAATTAGTAGCAGATGCTTTGTGGCCCAGTTGGTGGTTATAAGACACAAGGTGGCCTTGCCAAATGGCTGAGGTACAGTCGCGTATTAGTCATTTGAAAATTATTCACGAGCCGCTCCAATTAGCAGAAGATGGATTTTTCTTATCCACAATCAGAATGAATAACTGGAAGTTGAATTGAAATCAAGCCTTTCCGACGTGACTTTTAATAACATGCCACAAGAGACCAGTGTCCTGCTAAAATCTTCACAGGCTTCCACAACCAGCGGTGCACAATTAGCGTTTATCCCAACCTCATTTACTGGTGGACCTCTGTCTGAAAATCGCAATGGAAAACGAAATAGTAAAATAATAATCAGTCCAGCCTGCCTTGGCCACAATCCGCTCTCATTACTTCCAGACACAGGGAAACCCCCCCAGCTATGTTGGACCTTTCACTCCAGTTTCCTCTGGCCCTTTTTGTACAACATAGACATCCGAATAAATTACAATGCAAGAACTTGCGTTTATGTAGCGCCCTTCACTACTTTTGGGCTTTTCGGCCAATAGAACGCAAGGCAGTCGCTTCAAGCACAGCGAGATCCCAGCAGCAATAATTAAATCAATGCCCAGATTGCCCTGTTTTCCCTTGCAGTGAGTGAGGGTGTGCTGGGCTGATGTCCTCAATACATCACAGCAGTCTTGCTGTGCACCAATTCGGCTGCATTTCAGAAGTGACGGTACACTAGAGTCTGTTGTGAAGCACTCTGGGGTGCCTTAAGGCTGCGAACTGCTCTATATGAACGTGAATTTGGTCTTCTATCTCTTTCAGATGTGCTCTCCCAGTCTGTAATTAGCCGCCCGTCAACAGGCCGGCAGCGCACGTCTTTGGGATGTTCTCTCCCCAGACGTGCCAGGTGAATTTTGGCCTGTGAGTGTGTGACTCTTTTAGGCATTTGGCACAGACAGGATGTGCTGAGTGGCCTCATCAGTGCTGCTGAGAATGAATACAGCCTCCCTGCACTTTCCTTCTGTCCACTGCCCATTTTTACAAACACAGTTAAACGAGTGGGCCCGAGAACTAAAACACAGCGTCGCAAAACGCAGGAAAAAGAAACTGAGATATAAATAGCAGTTCTGACAGAGCTGCAGCCATAAAGATGATTCAGGTGCTATTCCACACTACATCCAGATTGCCAACAACCTGCTCTGGTCCCTCCATGCCAAACACAATAGTTAAGAAAGCCCACCATAACTACTTTCTCAGGAGGTTAAGGAAATTTGGCGTGTCCGATACGATTCTCACCAGTTTTTACAGATGCATCATAGAAAGCATCCTTTCCGGATGTATCACAGCTTGGTATGGTTCCTGCTCTGTCCAAGACGGCAAGAGACTACAAAGGGTCATGAACATAGCCCAATCCATTACTCAAACCAGCCTCCCATCCATTGACTCAGTCTATGCTTCCCGTTTCCACGGAAAAGCAGCCAGCATAATCAAGGACCTCATGCACCCTGGACATTCTCTCTTCCACCTACTTCTGTCAGGCAAAAGTTACAAAAGTCTGAGGTCACAAACCAACCGACTCAAGAACAGCTCCTTCCCTGCTGTCATCAGACTTTTGAATGGACCTACCTTGCATTAAGCTGATCCTAGCTGTGACTGTAACACTACATTCTGCACCCTCTCCTTTCCTTCTTCCCGATAAACTCTATGAATGGTATGCTTTGTCCGTATAGCACGCAAGAAACAATACTTTTCACCGTATCCCAACACATGGAAATCATAGAAACATAGAAATTAAGAGCAGGAGTAGATCATTTGGCCCTTTGAGCCTGCTCCGCCATTCATTTTGATCATGGTTGATATCGAATTGAATATCCTGATTCCCCCTTTCCCCCCATGTGACAATAATAAATCAATTCAAATCAAATCAAACTACAGATATATAGAAGTGTAGTAAATGGTGGGATTGCTGTTACCTCTCTCTGGCGGTGAAGTTCCATCCATTAATAGGTCTTGTTTTGAGTGGTTTTGAACCCGTTTTTGTAATGATTTTAATCAGGCCATTGCGATTGGCCTGCTTGAATATGAGCTCCCTGATTAAGGGTCAAATTAATGGTCTAATCAGGGAGCCCCATGCTCTGTACTTAAATAAGAGTGTCAGTTCCTTTGGCACTCCGGATGTGGATGGCACACTGAGAGCACTCTGGATCTTGTAAATAAAGGGATTTTGGTGAAGGGATCTCCACCTCCAATCACTTATTACAGTTTTGAATAGACCTACCTTATTAAGTTGAAATCTTTCTGCACCCTACTTATAACTGTAACATTACATTCTCCTTTCCTTCCCTATGAATGGTATACTTTGTATAGCTCGTAAGAAACAATACTTTTCACTGTATACTAATACATGTGACAATAATAAATCAAACTGAATAATGGTCAAGTATGTTGCAGATCCGATTCCTGCTCCATTGCTGTAGCTTTGCCAGGAATGTGGCAGGATTCCTGCCAAACTGCCGGGATGTGGCGGTGGGGGGATGTTCGCCCCTCACCAGGTGAGGTGACAGGTGCTGGAGCATGAGTATCTCTGAGAGAACTCCCAGTCTGCTGGATGAAGGTCATTTGAAGGGAATAACTACACAGAAGCACGTGCACCTGAGAGCACTGTGCTGTTGTATAATGGACGGTAAGCAGCGCTCATTTTGACACATTTCGAGGAAGCTTCTTTCAATGCTAAATATAAAGTACAGGGTGACTGCTACACCAAAGATGCTGTACTCACCCACCCACTGACTCACCACCGCCCTCCCCACCTGCCCCCCCAAACAGGAACAATAATCTGGCACACTTCTGCTGAACTTCCCCATCCCATCAGCCTCAGTCATGTGACCAACTCTATATTCCCCACTTCCTCTGGTGATATCATCTGTTGTGGAGGGTCAAAAAAAGGTGACTCAATTTAACCTTCTTGAGGGAGCGGTCAATGCTGACCTTACCAGCAATGTCTACGTCCTACGACTGAATGAAAAAAACATGAAACGCAGAAAAATGTAAGCAAAAAGTAAAAAAAAAGTAAGGAGCATCCCTGCGCTTATGTGGCAGCACTGGCTTCCGGTTCACCAACAGCCCCATTTTAACATTCTGACACTCAGATCCAATGGTCTTCATGGCCTGACCAGAAGATCATAAGACATAGGAGCAGAATTAGGCCACTCGGCCCATTGAGTCTGCTCTGCCATTCAATCATGGCTGATATTTTTCTCATCCCCATCCACCTGTCTTTTCCCATAAACCCTGACCCTCTTTTCTATCCATCTACCTGTCTGTCTGTCTATCTACCTACCTATCTGTCTATCTTTCTATCTGTCTACCCATCTATCTGTCTATCTATCTATCTTTCTATCTGTCTATCTATCTGTCTATCCGCCCACCTACCGATATATCTCTCCATATCTGTTAATGATGAGAGGTGGGTTAGAGGGGGCGATGTAATTGGGGTGGGAGGGAGCATTCAGATAAATGAATAAATGCAGCATATCAGGGGAACAATCAAAGTAATGGTGGACAGATGTTAGCTCTGTCTTCTCTCTCCACAGATGCTGCCAAACCTGCTGAGATTTTCCAGCATTTTCTGCTTTTGTTTCTTATTCCAGCAGCTGCAGTATTTTGCTTTTATTTATATCATGGTTAACTGGGTTTTACAACAAGAGGTTGGTGTGCAGAAGTGTGATGGTGCACCTGTACACAACTGGAATATGATATGTACGTAATAGGAAAGTTATTGAGGTTAAGAGAGAGCGTATAATGCAGACTTGCTGGCATGCTCTCCGGTCATGATGTGGAGATGCCGGTGTTGGACTGGGGTATACACAGTAAGAAGTCTGTCCGGTACCAGAACGTTACGAGGAAAGGTTGGAGAAACTGGGACTGTTCTCATTGGAAAGACGGAGATTGAGGGGGGACATGATAGAGGTATATAAGATACTGAAGGGAATAGACAGAGTCAATAGTGAGAGACTGCTCCCTAGATTGGTTACAAATACAAGAGGACATGATTTAAGGGTGAGGGGGGAGAGGTATAATTTGGATATGAGAGGAAGGTTCTTTACGCAGAGAGTTGTGGGGGTATGGAACGTGCTACCGAGTAGGGTGGTGGAGGCGGGAACGTTGGACTCGTTTAAGGTTCAGTTAGATAGGCACATGAGTGAAACGAGGATGGAGGGTTATGGTAGGGGTTATTAAATAAGGGTTAGAACCTCGGGAGACAGTGGAAAGGCAGGCTTGTGATTAACGTTTTTGTCTTTTTATTCCGCAGGTGGAGGTCCACCTCGTTGTCAAACGAGGGGCATGCACACGGTGGGTCGTGCGTGGGCTGCTCTTGGAAGTTCCGGGAGTGGCCTAGTACTTCGTGTTGGTGTGTGTGCTTGATCCTGGACCGGTAGACGGGCGCCGCAACAGCTCGGTGACTAGCACTGCTAGCTGTGCAGATACATGGATTTGGGCCTGTGTCTGTGGGAGTTTGCGCATTCTCCCTGTGGATGCGTGGGTTTCCTCCGGGCGCTCCGGTTTCCTCCCACACCCCAAAGATGTGCTCTTAGGCTGATTGGTTTTACCAAATTGACACTATTCTCCCCTGAATCTGGCTAAGTCAGGGGTTCTATTTGTAGATACGCAGGGTAGAATAGGTGTAGGGTGATGCGGCGGCATGGGCTTGTTGGGCCGAAGGGCCTGTTTCCCGTGCTGGGTTGTTCTTTGTTCTTTGTTACAGTGCAGAAAGCAGCCATCCAGCCCACCGACTCTCCAAAAGAGCATCCCACACACTCCCCTCTGCCCTATCTCCTTAACCCTATGCATTTAGCAAGGCCAATCCACCTAACCTGCACATCCATTATTTAGACACTAAGGGACAATTTAGCGTTGCCAATCCATTTAACCTGCACATCTTTGGGCTGTGGACGGAAACTGGAGCACCCAGCGGAAACCCATGCAGACACAGGGAGAATGCGCAAACTCCACAGAGACAGTGACCTGAGGCCGGAATCGAACCCAGGTCCCTGGCACTGTGAGGCAGCAGTGCCAACCACGGTGCCAACGTGCCACCCTATGAGGAAAGACAAGTACAAATTAAAGACTCAAAGCATTGAACTGTTCGAACAGAGCGGAGGTTAGAGTGTGATTTAATGTGTTTAAGATTATGAAGGGACGTGACCAACAGATAGAAGACATTTCCACCGTTTGAAGGATTGGGAATAAAGGGCCATATGTAAGATTGCAGCTAAGAGATTTAGGGCAGAAATTTTTATTTTGATTTAAAGGTTGTACAACTGTAGAACGTGCTGTTAACATTGGGAGCAGAGATTGTGTCAACATTTAATAATAAACCAGACAATGGCTGAAGGAAAGGAGAATTGAAGAAGCTTGGAATGAGGAACTCCTGTGGAGACTGAACAAGCTAGCTGAGCTGTGAGTTTCCTTGCTGTAATTTCCGGGTAATTATACATATGCTAAATACCAACCTTCACTTCCAGTCAGACATGGTGGAAAGGGGAAACAGAGGCCACATTTTGCATTTCCACCCATCCTGAGCCATCCCGACAATAGACGTTAAACCTTTCAGAAACATGGGCCTCCCTCACTCTTTTGAAAATGCATCTTCAATATGTTCTGTGCATTGTCAACACTCCAAACTCTCCCCCAATCACCTACTCCCATGGAGTGAAATGCTTCACTTAATGTCGCCATGTGTTTGAATTAAAAGTCTTCATGGACCTCTTTGAGGATGAGAACACGAGTAAAAGATCCGCAGGGAGGGGAAATCAACAGGAACTGGACAATAAATTGTAAAGTAAGATGTATTCCACAGTTCCTGTGTGGGTATTATATCTAGATTTAGTTTGCTATTCCCAATGTGAAGTGTTTCCTATGTCAATACATCTAGGGCAGAGTTCATTAGAAAAGGAATGGCCCGGTTTCATTTCTGTCTAAGCGCATCCAGCGACAGAGACATTTCAGTGACTTGTACAGCTGGCGATGTAAGGGTATTTACTGTGGAAATGCAACAGATTATGCTGTTTAAATCTTGTTCATTTCACAAGACAATGACAGTCTACTGTTGCTGCTAAGGTGTGAGTGATGTGCAAGTCTGCACAACCAACCAATGTCAAAGTAGATCATGTGCAGTTTATACATATCACAGAGTGGCAGAATATCAGGTATAGTCTATTCTGTTGTGGAGTTACAGGATAGATCAGGTACAGTCTATTCTGTTGTGGAGTTACAGGGTAGATCAGGTACAGTCTACTCTGTTGTAGAGTTACAGGGTAGATTAGGTGCAGTCTATTTTGTTGTAGAGTTACAGGATTGATCCATGTGCAGTCAATTTTCTTAAAGAGTTACAGGGCAGATCATGTACAGTCTATTCTGTTGTGGAGTTACAGGGTAGATCAGGTAGTCTATTCTGCTGTGCAGTGACAGGGTATATCATGTACAGTTTATTCTGTTGTAGGGTTACAGGGTAGATCATGTATAATCTATTATTTTGTGCAGTGATGATCACTTCTAGAACTCAGAAGTGATCAAGTCTAAGTTTTCTTCCAGAGATTAAATATTCCTAGATGGATTGTTGTGCAGAAATAATTTCTGATTTCCACTGATGATTAAGCAAAACCTCAGATTATAGAACATTCCACCTTCTTCTCCTCTCCAATATTCACCTCTGAAAGTCAGACAATTGGGTTGCATGGCACATATTTGATCTGGGTGGTCTCCTGGTCACAATGTATTCATTTATTAAATGTTCTTATGTGATTTAGTGAGTCGCAGCAACTGCTTTAAATGGTTGGTTAATAACCTAAATGGTCTTTAATGTACAATATTAATGAGTTGCTGGCCACATGTATTATTACAGCAGCTGTATAAAAGGGTAAAGCATTACAGGTTACATGTACTAGTGATAGACTTCAGATTCTGCGAGTGTGCAGGTTAGAAATAGCTGCTGTCTGCAGACTGAGTGATAGGGGCAGAGGGGAGTGAGAGATTCATGAGCAATCTGGCTTCCCAAAACAAAACTAATTTCTACAGTTTTGCATTTCAGAATTTGTCCTCTGCTTTTAGCTGCATTCTAATGAGAAATTATTGGATATCACATCTTTAGTAGGTAAGAAAACACATCCCATCCTGGGGAATGAATGGAAGTTCTTGTGGTGATCACAGACACGATGGATTATGGAATTTACCTTGTTCTCAATAAGCCAATCATGATAATTGTATTTTTGCACCAGTTTTGGGCAATTTTCTATTACACACTGACTCACACAGATGTGAGGTTCCACCATGTCTGAAATCAGTCTAGTTTCTTACCCAATTGAACACTCCGTGTAAGGATCGATACAACAGGTATAGTCTGTGTATTGGAAGTCTGTGTCACAGCTAAAGCAATACCTGGAAGTTCCATCCCAAGTCGCTCACCATCCTAACTTGGAAAAATATCGCCGTTCCTTCACTGTTGCTGGGTCAAAATCCCAGAACACCATTCCTAACAGCACCTTGGGGTACCTACATCTCAGGGACTGCAACAGTTCATGAAGGCAGCTCACCACCACCTTGTGAAGGACAACTAGGGATGGGCAATAAATGCTGGTCCAGTGGTGATGCCCACGTAGAATCATAGAGCGCAGAAAAGGCCATTTGGCCCATCAAGTCTGATCTGACACGTGAGAAACTCCCTCCTAATCCTACTTGCCAGCACTTGGCCCATAGCCTGTAAACAAATTTTAAAAATTACACCTGGGGCAGAAACTCTGGCTAAAGTTTTCCTCGATTCTGACCTCCTGAGGTCAACTGAAGTGCCATCATGTAATTCTGTGGTTGAGATCAGGTGAACAAGCACAGCTCAGAGAAAGAACCTAATGTGTACAGTTAAGAACCACACCCAATGGTGCCATCACTCGGTGTGGCTTTACAGGGTCTTACACAATGTCTTTGATACGGCTGTCATGTTGTGAGTGCAAGGGTATAGAAATGTACAAGAAGGTTTCTCCTGCTCATCCTCCACAGCATTGTTGATCACATTATCAGAAGGATGTAGAGGCTTTGGAGAGGTTACAGGAAAGATTTACTAGGATGTTGCCTGGTATGGAGGGCATTAGGTATGAGGGGAGGTTGGAGAAACTTGGTTTGTTCTCATTAGAATGACAGAGACTCAGGGGCAACCTGATAAATGTCTACAAGATTATGAGGGACATGGACAGAGTGGAGAGTCAGAAGTTTTTTCCCAGGGTGGAACAATCAATTACTAGGGGGCACAGGTTTAAGGTGCAAGTGGCAAGATTTAAAGGAGATGTACGAGGCAAGTTTTTTTTACACAGAGGGTGGTGGGTGCCTGGAACTCGTTGCCGGGAGGATGTAGTGGAAGCAGATACGATAGTGACTTTTAAGGGGCATCTTGACAAATACAGGAATAGGATGGGAATAGAGGGACATGGTCCCAGGACGGGTAGGGGGTTTTAGTTCAGATGGGCAGCATGGTTGGTGCAGGCTTGGAGGGGGAGTGGCTGGGCCTCTTCCTGTGCTGTAATTTTCTTTGTTCTTTGATGGAATAGCCCCAGAAACCCCAAAAAAATGCAACGCTGCTTAACTGCACAATTCCAGGGTATCTCCCGCCAAAGTTCTGACACATGATCAGGACAACACTGTTGGAAGTTGACATACCACAGCCACACTCTCATCAACGGGCTGAAATTGTGCTGAGCAAAATCCTTGGCCGGAACTCTACCACCTTGCCTGCCACGGAATCGGAGGAGGTGAGTGTCCAACAACAGAAATCTCCATTGACCTGGGGCGGGGATTCCCAGTCTTGCCCGAGTGAGGTTGTAAAATCCCACCCCACGTTTCATCTGATAGCTCAAGGTCACCATAAGATAAAACACACACATTAAACAAGAAAAGCTGGCGTAAAGCTTTAAGCTTGAATATTGCTGTGGATCAGTTGATCTTTACAGAAAGCACCTGATTACCATTTCCTGTGAACTAACTGCTACACCAGTTTCATGTCGGGTGGAAAGGTAAAAAAATCTATTCCAATGTGTGTTATAAAAAAGGGCAATCTCCATGTGAATTAACAAACTCACATAATATTGAGCAAAGCCAGAAACTTCATGGTGTTTCATGAAGTCAGCCTAGACTTCATAAGTTTTGCATTTGAATTTGGCACTGTGAGCATCAGGTGTTTTACTCCAGGTATGATTCAAATAACCCACTAGGGAGCTTTTCTCAAACAAAGTTTATTTAAGAATACACTTAACATTAGTGTATTAGAAAATTAGCATAACCTTTACCAACTACAAAAAAAACAAGATATTGTTCAAACTTTAATAGCTAAGTATGCTGTTCCAAATCAAACAACCCTCACACAAACATCTACCTCCTTTATAGGGTTGGCACAGAAAGCAAGTATGCTCGCATGATGCTGGATTTTACAGCTTTCCAACACCTGCTATAGATTACTTCTTTGTATGTTGAATTAAAACACTGAGGCCTTTCCAGTTCTAAACTTTCAGCACCCTTCAGGATAGAGATTCTGCTTGCCTCTAATTTCCAGCTAGCAAACCACCGACAGCAGAATTTTCACTCTGGAATGAGACAAGAAACACTGCTTTCAGTCTGTAGTCCAAACAGCTTCCAACCAAAATGAAACTAAAACCTTGGATTCTTTTTTTGTGAAATAAACTGTCCAAAGCCAGTGGGTGACCAGTCAAGCATGCTCTACCTAAAAATTCCAAAAGGGTCATAAAACTCCAGGAAACTACATTAGGCCAAATTAAAAATAAATATTGCTTCAATGATCCAGGCAACAGTATCACCAAGGCTTGCTTGAAAATAAACTACAGAAAACATGATTAAAATATTTCTCTTAATGATAAGTATTGTCACAACATCTTTAGTAGGATTTGAATTCATGAAATGTTTTATGTTTAATGGGATAGCATGGAGTAGGAGAAGGTGTCTAAACTGCACCTCATGGGCCTTTGCATTATATCCCATGAAGCCTGGGCAACTGAGGTCATTGAAACATGAAACAGCACAAAAAAAAGGCAATTCGGTCCATCAGGTCTATGCTAGTACGTTTTTCCTCATGAATCATCTAATTCTCCTGATTATTCCCAATTGCCAGTCATCCTTACAAGCAACTTTCTGATTTCCATATAACATTTACGAATTGGTTTGCGAGAGAATTTCACATTCTAACTGTCTTCTGAATTATGTTTTTCTATCCCTTCTTTAATTATTTTTATGACTACCTCAAATTGCTAACTTTTTTCTCGACAATTTACCACTGTTGAACTTAATGATTTCTCTAACGTTATTCCTAACCTCAGCTCTCAGGGAAAAGCCCCAGCTACCTAAATCTCTCTTTTACAACTGTTACTCCTCAATCCTAACATCTTTGTGAATCTATTCTTTTCAATACCCTTCACCAATTAGACTGCAATAAAATGATGACAGTATCCAACCATGACCTAACTAAGAACTTGTACTAGGGATGGGCAATAAATGCTGGCCAGCCAACGATGCCCATGTCCCACGAATGAATTAAAAAAACCTTCTTTCCATTCCATACTTCCATATATAAAAGCAAGAATTACATTGTCTTTTATTGAATCTTTTTCAACCTTATCTACTTGTTGCACCATCTCTAATGACCTAGATCTATGCAAGCCCAAGATCCCTCTCTTCCCTAATTCCATTGAACCACTTAAGAAATATTTAATTTCCCTATTGATATTTTCAAAATATATTATCACATTGGTATTCTCCCATAGGTATTGAGAAGCTGTTTCCCATAGCTGGTCACTCTAGAACTAGGGGCAATTGTCTCAAAAGGGGTTGACAATTTCTGACTTAGATGAGGAGAAACGTAGTAAGTCAGAAGGTTGCACATTTTTGAAATTCTCCACTCCAAAGAGATGTGGTTGTTCAGTTGTTGAGCATACTCATGAAAAAGGTCAATAGATTTTTTAACTCTTTAAGGGTATCGTGTGCAGCACAGTGGCACAGTGGTTAGCACTGCTGCCTCACAGCACCGGGTGCCCGGGTTCGATTCCCGGCTTGGGTCACTGACAGTGTGGAGTTTGCACATCCTCCCTGTGCCTGCATGGATTTCCTCCAGGTACTTCAGCTTCCTCCCACACTCTGAAGATGTGCTCATAGATTAGATTGGGTTGGCCATGCTAAATTTCCCCATTTTGTCAGGGGGGATTAGCAAGAGTAAATGCATGGTGTGATGGGGATAGGGCCAGGATGGGATTGTGGTTGGTGCAGCCTCAATGGGCTGAATGGCCTCTTTCTGCCTGGTAGGATTCTATATGATTCATGATTCTATCATAGAGTCACAGAGGTATACAGCACCGAAAAGAGCCCTTCACCCTATTACATCTGTGCCAGCCAAAGACAAACCACCCCCTAATTTTCAAGCACTTGGCATTGCAAGTGTACATCTAAATGCTTCTTGGCAAGGATTAGGGGGGCAAGTGGAGTTGAGTTGGATGATCTTTTTGAATGGCGGAGTAGGCTCAAGGAACTGCATGAGCCTATTCCTGTTTCTTATGTTATGGCCTGCATCCGCCAGTTATCTGCTCATTTCTACATCTTCCTGCAGTCTTTCACAATTTCCCAGGGAAATATTTGAGTTCCATCAGCAAATTTGATATCGCTCCCTTGGTTGCTGAATGCTGTTCTATTTGTATGAGTATTTCTCAATGGCCTTGTCCTGCTTAAATGTTACGAGCCGGAAGACTTGGAAATGGATGTTCTAAATTCTGTTGTCTTACTGGTGGATCAACCCTGAATTAGAACACCAAGATCCTCAAGTTAATGAGAATGCTAATTTAAACTCAATACGTGGCCAAGAAGGCTCCATTGTGCGCGTGTCGGAGTCCCACATGCTTCTACTGTACACTCCTGGCCTAAAGCAAGCAAATTATAAATTAATTTCCTGTTAATGGTCCAATCCACATAAAACTCCTGACGCACATGAATCACTTTGTTCCAATTGCACAGTCCTGTCTCCACAGTGATTGGCTTACATCATACTTTTTGCGTGCAACAAGAGACCTCTCCACTGAACAAACTGGGCCACACTCTATAGCAAGTTCTCATTTCTCTAAAAAAATGAATCTTTCTCAGATGGTCCCGCCTGATGCTCAGCGATATTCTCCAAGGCACCTTCTAACTAAACACACCTGGAGAATGTGCAACTATTAAATTGGAATGGCACAAGGTTTATTTTGAAAGGAACATGAGAGTACTTGAACATAGCCACAATATAGAGGCAATAAATTGCCTATGTACTGAATGATGGACAGCTGTTGGCTGGTACAGGGTTCGTGTAGATCTCAAGAAGCCCTCAACATTCAGGGATCAGACAAAGGTTAATAGTTAATCTCCTGAATATCCCTTATTTTTGTACATAAAATTGTTCAATTAACCTTCTTTTGCTAAGCGTGTTTCAGATGAGGGAATTAAACATAAAATTATTGCATTCTGCAGCAAACCATTGTAATCAATGTGGAGGACCTAAACCTTCATAACATTCTGGCGATAGTACTCAAGATCTGTGACTCCAGAACGTGCCTGGCCCCTAGCCAAGCCGTTTCAGTACAGCTACAATACTGGCATCTACCCAGCAATTGGAAAATTGCCCACATATGTTCCATACACAAAATGCAGGACAAATGCAACTCGACCAATTACTGCCCCATCAGTCTACACTTGGACATGAAGGAGTCAGCAACAGCACAATCAAGTGACTCTTGCTAAGCAATAACATGTTCGTGGGTTCTCCATTTGGGTTCTGCAGGGCCACTCAGCTCCTGACCTCATTACGGCCTTGGGTCAAATATGAACAAATGAGCCGAACTCCTGAGGTGAGGTGAGAGTGGCTGCCCTGACGCCAAGGTAGCATTTGACCAAGTGTGGCACCAAGGAGTCCTGGCACAACTGGAGTCAATGGGAATCAGGGGGAAAACTCATCACTGGTAGAAGCCGTGCCAAGCACAAAGGAAGATTGTTGTGGTTGTTGGAGGTCAATTATCTCAGTCCCAGGACAACACTATAGGATTTCCCCAAGAGCATGTCGGACATCCAACCATCTTCAACTGCTTAATCAATAACCTTCCTTTATAAGGTTAGAAATGGGGATGTTCGCTGATGACTGCATAATGTTCAGCACCTTTCACAATTCCTCAGATACTAAAGCAGTCCATGTCCAAATGCAACACGACCTGGGACAATATCCAAATTTTGGCTGACAAAGAGCAAGTAACATGCGTGCCACAAAAGTGCCAGGCAATGACCATCTCCAACAACTGAAAACCCTGACATTCAATGGCTTTACCATAGCTGGATCCCCCACTATCAATATCCTTGGCATTAGCACTGACCAGAAACTGTTTGCTAGCCATATGGCACTAACCACAAGCAAGAAGTCACTTCTTACTGTGTTTAAATCCAATCCAATGCCGGCATCTCCACATCATGACTAACCGCAAGAGTAGATCAGAGGCTAGATATCCTGTGGCGAGCAACACACCTCCTGATTCCCCAGTGCCTGTCAACCATCAACAAGGTACAAGTTCGGAGGTCATTTGCCTGGATGGGTTCAGCTCCAACAATACTCAAGAAATGTGGCACCATCAGGAATAAGAAACTTGCTTGATTGGCACCCCACCACCAACACACAATGATAGCACTGTGTATACCATCTGCAAGGCGCACTGCAGGAACTCACCAAGGTTCCTTAGGCAGCAATTTCCAAAGCCATGGCTGCTGCCATCTAGAAGGACAAGGACAAGAGAGCAAAGAAGGTTCACCAGGATGTTGGCTGGTCTCGAGGGGGTTGGCTATCAGGTGAGGTTGGATAAACTAGGATTGTTTTCACTGGAAAGATGGAGGCTGAGGGGAGACCTGACAGAGGTCTACATAGACAGGGTGGATAGTCAGAGGCTTTTTCCCAAGGTGGAAGCGTAAATTATAAGGGGGCACAGGTTCAAGATAAGAGGGGGAAAGTTTAAGGGAGATGTGGGGGGGAAGATTTTCGTGCAGAGAGTGGTGGGTGCCTGGAATGCGCTGTCAGAGGAGGTGGTGAAAGAAGGCACATTAGCAACATTTAAGAGGCATCTGGATGGGTACATGAATAGGGAGGGAGTACAGGGATGCGGTCCGAGTTAGGGAAGAAGGTTTTTTTTAGGTTAGTTTGGACACATTGATCGGCACGGGCTTGGAGGGCCGAAGGGCCTGTTCCTGTGCTGTGCTTTTCTTTGTTCTTTGACAGCGGACACGTGGCAACACCACCACCTGGAAGTTCCCCTCCAAAGCATACAGCATCCTGACTTGGAAATATATTACCGTTCTTTCTCTATTGCCAGAGCAGGAGTCACTTGGTGCAGATTCTAAACAGCAGATGTAGGACAGGCATCATACAGTTTTCATTTTAGAATGAAGGGGATTAACAGGTTGAAGAATCCTCCAATGATCATTGTCAGCTGTTTGTCCCTCCCAGCCCACACTTCCCCTCTGCCTCAATCATTACCTGTTCCGTGCCCCTCTATCAGAGTCCCTTCTTTCAGACTCTAAAGTTCTCTCCCTTTGATTGCATCCTCAAAACCCTTTTTGTTGTGCCAGTCTTGGTTCAGTTAGCCCTCTTGCCTCTGAATCATCTGTTCTGAGTTCAAGTCCTACTCTAGGACCTGATTACAAAAATCAAAGCTGACAATCCAGTACTGAGGGAGTGCTGCATCTTCCGAGGTGCTGTCTTTCAGATAAGATATCCAAGACAAGTGAGAACCCATCTGCCTGCAGTGGTGAAGGTGAAAGATCCCATGTCACCTTTGTTTGAAGTAGAGTAGTAGTTTTTACTAGGATGTGCTACTGGGACTTGATGATTTGAGTTATAAGGAGAGGCTGGATAGACTGGGACTTTTTTCTCTGGAGCGCAGGAGGCTGAGGGGTGATCTTATAGAGATCTACAAAATAATGAGGGGCACAGATCAGCTAGACAGTCAATATCTTTTCCCAAAGGTGAGGGAGTCTAAAACCAGACGACATAGGATTAAGGTGAGAAGGGAGAGATACAAAAGGGTCTAGAGGGGAATTTTTTCACACAGAGGGTGATGAGTGTCTGGAATAAGCTGCCAGAGGTAGTAGTAGAGGCGGGTACAATTTTGACTTTTAAAAAGCATTTAGACAGTTACATGGGTCAGATGGGTATAGAGGGATGTGGGTCAATTGGGACAAGTTTAGGCATTTAAAGAGAAAAGGGATGCATGGACAAATTGGGCCGAAGAGCCTGTTTCCATGCTGTAAACCTCTATATGTCTATGATTGTGGAGCAGAGGAGTTTTCTCCAGTGCCCTGGCCAATATTTACCCCTCAATCAACATCACTGTCATGATTACACTGCTCTTGGCAGGAGACTGCTGTACAGAAACTGGCTGGTGCTTTACCTACATCACAACAGTAATTACAAGTCAAAGAATGTGAAGAACCGTGAAGCATCTGATGGACAAGAAAGTCGTTATATAAATGCAGATCCTAGTTCCCTATAAACCATCCAACTCCTCAAATTTTTCTTTGTTTTGTTCAGTTTTCATTAAATAGTCTGATCAGAATTCCCCGACCTTGCCCCCGGCTGGGATTCTCCAGTCCCGCTGTAGTGAACAGAATTTTGGCTGAGTGCCAACTTCTCCCTTCTTGCTGGCAGTGGGGGCAGGGTGTGCGAGACCAGAGAATCCCGGCCCCTGGAATCGAGCTTCAATTGGGTTACAAAACCAATGTCTCCATCATGTCCATGAAAGTCCAACAATTTCTACAATGAACAGCTAATTGAAACTGCCAATCTTAAGCCAAAGAGACAATTTGAAAATCTAGCCCTTTGTTCCTGCCACATAAAAGGAGAACTTAAACAAATGTATCTTATTCAAATTGAACTGTGGCTTTCCACGTACCACACAAATTAGTGCTTGATTTATTGAAATTAAGGCAGGCCGAATGAAGAGTGTTCCTTGATTTTCAACAGCACAATAGAAAAATGCCACTTCACTGAGCTGTGGCTTGGAGATCTGTTGCCCTCTTCAGTTCTGACTTGGCTCCTTTTCAGGGGAAGAACTATTATTCCAGCACCCCGCCCCCTGCCCCTCACACTTCAAAGGAAGTTCCTCAAGAGGAACTCAATTCATTGTTGCTTCGGTTCATAATGTTGAATAATGCTACAGTCAACAAATCCTTGGCAGAGACTGAAGACCCATTTTATCAGAGGAAGCAAAGCCAGTTGTAGATGGAAACCAAAATGGCTCAGGACATCCAGTCTGGGAAATGCTGCCAGGAAAGAACAGGGATCAAGGATTTTGACCACAATTAAGGACTCTTTAGGTCTGCATCAGTGACTGATTTGCTGTGTCTGTCTTAATATCAAGTTCTTATGCCCAAAATCTTCACAGTGTTTGACAGCAACAAAATATAAGATTAGATTCAAAACAAAATAATAGTCAACTTTAATGAAGTTTTACAGTAGATGTTGGGAGCAGTTCCAGTGTATTGAGAAAGAATTTAAAGTTTATTTATTTATTGGTCACATCATATTATATTAACACTGCAGTGAAGTTACTGTGAAAATCCCCTAGTGGCCGCACTCTGGCATCTGTTCAGACACGCTGAGGGAGAATTTTGCATGGCCAATGCACCTAACCAGCAGAGTTTCAGACTGTGGGAGAGAACAGGAGCACCTGGAGGAAACCCACGCAAACATGGGGAGAACATACAGACTCAGCACAGCCAATGACCCAAGCTGGGAATCGAACCCTGGTCCCTGGCACTGTGAGGTAGCAGTGCTAACCACTGTGCCATTGTGCGCCCTGATGAGCTGAGTTCGTCAGTGACAGTATAGTACAGCACATGGTGACATTAGGGTGTACCAGTGCGTACAAAATGCACTGTGGCAACTTGCCAAAGCTTCTTCAATATCACCTTCCAAACCCACGACCTATACCGCCTAGAAAGACAAGGGCAGCAGGCAAATGAAAACACCACTACCTGCAAGCTCCCCTCCAAATCAAACACCATCCTGATTTGGGAATATATTGCCATTCCTTCACTAGGTCGAATTCCCGGAACCCTCTCCCCAACAGCAGTGCTTACCTACAACATGCAGAGTGCAGAGATTGAAGAGAGTGCCTTACCATCACCCCCTTCTCAAGGGCAGCTAGAGATAAGCAAAAATGCTTGTTACGCCAGTGCTACTCACATCTTCAGATCAAAAATTAATGATAAAAGCATTACTATTATTAACTACAGTAGGTTTGTTGAGATTGATGGGAGACGGGTTAGTGTAGTTAATGTGATTAGAGTAGATTTAAGTAGCTTTTCCTACTCTTTTATCTCTTACTGAAGATGATGATTCATACTGGTCTGTAACTCCACAGACCCTGAGTAACCACTCATACGAACATATGACTGAGGAACCAGTGTTGGCCATTTGGCCCCTTGAGTCTGCTCTATCATTTGTTAATTATAGAATTCCTACAGTGCAGAAAGAGGCCATTCAGCCCATTAAGTCTGCACCAACAACAATACCATGATCCAGGCCCTCTCTCTGCTAATCCCTCTAACCTATGCACCCTGGCATACTAAGAGGAAATTAAGCATGGTCAATGTACCTATCCTGCACATCTTTGGACTGTTGGA
Source organism: Carcharhinus amblyrhynchos (assembly GCF_965287045.1). NCBI lineage: Eukaryota > Metazoa > Chordata > Chondrichthyes > Carcharhiniformes > Carcharhinidae > Carcharhinus > Carcharhinus amblyrhynchos. The sequence continues at coordinate 43,644,333 of NC_137342.1, forward strand.
GGAGTGGATAGTAGTCATGATGTGGATGTGCCGGCATTGGACCTCTCGAAAGCTTGTGAGTTTACTATCAAATAAATCGGTTGGACTAAAACCTGGTGTTGTCAGACTTTTTACTGTTGGAGGAAACCAGAGCACGCAGAGGAAATCCACACAGACATGGGGTGGGGGGGTGGGGGGAGGCGGGGGTGAAACAAGCAAACTCCACGCAGACAGTGACCCAAGCTGCGAATCGAACCTAGATCTCTGCGGGGCAGCAGTGCTAACCACTGTACCACCATGCCGCCTTAAGATCATTGGCTGATCTGATTGTGGCCTTATTTCCTTTCTACCCCTGATGACTAGTATTCTATTTTATAGTGCGCCTGGCTTATTTCCGACTGAAGTTACTGGAAAAGGAAATCAGGCATGGTGTATAAAATAGATGGCAATTTGTTTTGAATCCAAGACACACTTCTGCTGATGGCCATTTAACCTCCCACACGTGGCTATTTTTCCCATGTGTAAAACTACACGATGGTTGGTTTATGCTGCTCTGCAGTGGGCTTTTCACAAGTGACATCTCGTCCTTAGCCTCCCTGTTATTTTTGCAAACTTGCAGGATTTGCACATGAATTACCCATTCAACTCATTGTTAGAGCGCAGAAAACTTAAAATCAACATAAGCTTAAAGTTTATCTGTTAGTCACAAGTAGACTTACATTAACACAGCAATGAAGTTTCTGTGAAAATCCTCTAGTCGCCACATTCCGGCACCTTTTTGGGTACACTGAGGGAGAATTAAGCATGGCCAACGCACCTAACCAACATGTCTTCGGACTGTGGGAGGAAACCAGAGCACCCAGAGGAAACGCACGCAGACACGGGGGAGAATGTGCAGATTCTGCACAGACAGTGACCCAAGCTGGGAATCGAGTCCAGGTCCCTGGTGCATAGTTGCAACGTGACATTAATTAAACTATTTTGCCCAGAATGTGAATCATTTCATACATTACAAAGGAATATAGCAACACTGGACTGAGGACAGGAGAAGGCCATTCAGCCCTTCAAGACTACCATTTAATATGGATGGCATGGTGGCAGAGTGGTTAGCTGTGCTGCCTCGCAGCTCCAAGAACCCAGGTTCGATTATGATCTTGGATGATCGTGTAGAGTTTGCATGTTCTACCCGTATAACTTGGGTTTTCTCCAGGTGCTCCAGTTTACTCCCACAGTCCAAAGATGTATAGGTTAAATGGATTGGCCATGCTAAATTGCCCTTTAGTGTCCAAATGTGTGTAGGCTAGGTAGATTAGCCATGGAAAATGTCTGGAGTTTGCAGTAAATAGCTGAGACCCAGCAATGTTCGTTGTGGCACCTCACAGCTTGCGAACCTTGAAGAGACTTATTTATTCCAACTTTCTGCTTCAAGTCCAATTCTTTATCCATGCTGATATGTTACTCCGTATACGAGCTCTTAATTTGTATAGTAACCATTGATGTTGCACCTTATCAAGTGCCTTTTGGGAACTCAAGTACATCACGTCTATTGGGCCTGCTTTATCTACATTGCTCATTAGTTCCTCATAAAACTCTTAACAAATTAATTAAAACACGATTTCTCTTTCATAAGAACACGTTGACTTTGCCTGATCCATTAAGAGTTTCTCACTACTCTGTTGTACCTTCCTTAAAGGACAGATTCTAGCTGCACAAAGGTTGGTTGAATTGCAGATAGTGATGAGGACCGTTGGTGGATGCAGCAGGATATAGATGGGTTGCACACTTGGGCAGAGAGATGGCAGATGGATTCTAATCCGGACAAATATGAGGTAATGCATTTTAGAAGGTTTAATACAGATAGGAAATATATAGTAAATGGCAGAACCCTTAAGAGTATTGATAAGCAGAAGGATTTGTGTGCACAGGTAGACAGGTCACTGAAAGTGGCAATAGAGGTGGAGAAGGTAGTCAAGAAAGCAAACGACATGCTTGCCTTCATTGGCTGGGGCACTGAGTTTAAAAATTGGCAAGTTGCAGCTTTATAGAACCTTAGTTCGGCTGCACTTGGAATATAGTGTTCAATTCTGGGCGCCACACTACCAGAAGGATGTAGAGGCCTTGGAGAGGGTGCAGATAAAGATTTACCAGGGTGTTGCCTGATATGGAGGGCATTTGCTATGAGGTGAGGTTGGAGAAACTTGGTTGTTCTCACTGGAATGACAAAGGTTGAGGGGCGACCTGGTAGAAGTCTACAAGATTATGAGAAGCATGGACAGAGTGAATAGTCAGAAGTTTTTTGCCAGGATGGAAGAGTCAATTATGAGGGGGCATAAGTTTAAGGTGTGAGGGGCAAGGTTTAGAGGAGATGTACGAGGCAAGTTTTTTATACAGAGGGTGGTGAGTGCCTGGAACTCGCTGCTGGGGGAGATGGTGGAAGCAGAAACGATAGTGAGTTTTAAGGGGCATCTGGACAAATACCTGAATAGGATGGGAACAGAGGGATACGGTCCTCAGAAGGGTCAGGGGTTTTAGCTCAGATGGGCAGTATGGTCGGTGCAGGCTTGGAGGGCCGAAGCGCCTGTTCCTGTGTTGTAAATTTTGTTCCTTTTTCTTTGTTCTATTTTTGTATGACATACATTAGGTTAACTGGTCTATAGTTTTCTACTTTCTGTTTCCCTCCTTTCTTGAATAAAGGTGGGGTGGCACAGTGACACAGTGGTTAGCAGCACTGCCTCACAGCGCCAGGGGCCTGGGTTTGATTTCAGCCTCGGGTTACTGTCTGTGTGGAGTTTGCATATTCTCCCTGTGTCCCTTGTCAGGCCTCATTTAGAGTATTGTGCGCAGTTCTGGTCGCCTCACTATAGGAAAGATGTAGAAGCTATTGAGAGGGTACAGAGGAGATTTACAAGGATGTTGCCTGGACTGGGAGGCATGCCTTATGAAGTTAGGTTGAGGGAGCTGGGACTCTTTTCCCTGGAGAGATGAAGGTTGAGAGGCGACCTGATAGAGGTTTACAAAATGTTGAGAGGAATAGATAGGGTGGACTCTCAGAGGCTATTTCCCCGGGTTGAAATGGTTGCTACGAGAGGACACAGATTTAAGGTGCAAGGAGGGAAGTTCAGAAGTGATGTTAGGGGTAAGTTTTTCACTCAGAGGGTGGTGAGTGAATGGAATCGACTGCCGTCAGTGGTGGTGGAGGCGAACTCGCTGGGGTCTTTTAAAAGACTTCTGGATGAGTATATGGGGTTTAATGAGATTGAGGGTTATAGATAGGTCTGTAGGTTGGTAGGTGTTGATGTGATTGGCGCAACTCGTGGGCCGAAGGGCCTGTTTGTGCTGTAGTGTTCTATGTTCTATGTTCTATGTCTGCGCGTATTTCCTCCGGATGCTCCGGTTTCCTCCCACAGTCTGAAAGATGCGCAGTTTAGGTGGATTGGTAACGCTAAATTGCTCCTTAGTGGCAGGGGGGCTAGTAGGGGAAATGATAAGGTTACGGGGCCTGGGTGAGATTATGGTTGGTGCAGACTCAATGGGCTGAATGGCCTCCTTCTGTACTGTAGGGATTCTTTCTAATCTGCAGGCACGGTTTCAGAATTTATGGAACTTTGAAAGACTATAAATGCCTCTACGATTTCTGTAGACTTCTGCTCAGGCCCCAAGAATACTCAATCTCATTCCTACTTCAACTCAATTTTTCATAATTAAAAATGAAGTTACGTTTTTCTCCTCACTTCTTCTTTCTGCTTCTTTCACTCCCTTGCTCACACTTTATTCCCTCTCTTTCTGTGCCTGATTTAACTCTAATCTACCCTCCCCTTCCATCATTTGATGATTTCCTCCTTAATCCCTGAATCTCACTGGTTAGGGAAATACACTTTTGGTCCCGGCATTCACCGAGATCCCAGATGTCAGCTGTCCTCGCTGTGCCAGTTATTGGGAGCACACTTCCTGCCAGTGAGCAGTTTTCCAGCAGAAATCAATGAATCATTCCAAAAAGAAAAAGAGCCTTTATCACAGTCTTCACTTCGTAGCCTCTTGGGCATGGCCACATTGTGTGGCCTTGGCCGAGATTGCAGGATATAACCTCATTCAGAAAAAACAAAAGCAGTGGATGACTGGTCTGAAATTTCCCACCATTTCCTGATAACCTTTAACGAAAGACAAATTTGATCCGTTCCATTGTCAGTCAGTGACTCCCTCCCGTGACTGACTGTAGATCCACGTGTGTGCTAAATATGCAATCCTGACAGAAGCAGATTTCCGGCTGTCTTCATAGATTCATAGCATCTCTACAGTGCAGAAGGAGGCCATTCAGCCCATCGAGTCGGCACTGACCACAATCCCACCCAGGTCCTATTCTCGTAACCCCACATATTTACCCCGCTAATCTCCCGACGCTAATTTAGCATTGGCCATTCAACCTAATCTGCACATCTTTGGAGTGTGGAAGGAAACCAGAGCACCTGTAAGAAACCCATGCAGTCATGGGGAGAATGTGCAAACTCTTCACAGACACTGACCCGAGGCTGGAATTGAACCCAGAGCCCTGGCGCTGTGAGGCAGCAGTGCCAACATGCCGCTCATAATCTTCTGATATGTGCAGTCTGTTTCCAAATTCCTTTGTGCAATTTTGCTCCATAAACAATGAAGAAACATTATAGTCTCTAACAGCTTAAAGTTAAATGCTCGCTCAATTAAAATTTATTTCTGACTGATTTCCTATCAGACAATCCAATGGTTTTAACTGTGTAGCCATGCCAACAATTTACAATTCACTTGATTTATCATTTCTCCAGACTTTTATGTCTCCTGTTTCTTACCGACATGCATCTTTATCATTTCATATATCATTCTTTATTGTTTCATTGTACTGGCACTGTCTGCTGTTTTACGGTTTGTGAAATAGGCCTCGCTAACCTGAACTGTCAATTCAAGAAAGCGGCGGTCAACCAATTAAAACATGCAAAGGCCCAATTAAGGGTCATTTTACAAGGCCCTCCGCATCGACCCCTGTGAGGAGGTCGTCAGCTAAAAGGGGTGGGGGAGGTGGGGCAACATGCCATAGGTAGCCAATGAGGCGGTAGGGGGCTGGAGGGGGAGGGGGTTGTTTTTAGGCCACAGGCTGGGAAGACAGCCCCCACAACCCCAGCAATTTCCTCAAAGGGTTTACTCTCCATCATTAACATATTTTTTTTACTTCAGCCTACCCACAGAATGCAGCACATTTCCAGGTTGCCTCAGCATTGGCCACTCTGGCACTGGTTGGCTGCTGAACCTTTGATTGGACGGACAGATTTTGGGAGTGCCCTGAACTTAACAGCAACCTGGGTGGAAGCCAAGCATCTGGGTGGGCTGGGGTCCTGCTGGCCATCCAGATGTGCCACGATGGACAAAGTTCCACCCTATATTTTTGGGCGAAGTCGCTGAGGGACAGAATGTAGTTGAGAAAATGGAGACAACCAAGGATAGAACACTTGAGGATATCAAAGCTATTTTTGTTTACTTGATTCATAGGACATTGGTTCGCTGGCCAGCATTTATTGACCATCCCTAGTTGCCCGAGGGCAGCTGAGAGTCATAGAATCATGTGCAGAGCAAAGGGAGGCCATTTGGCCCATCGAGTCTGCACCGATCACAATCCCACCCAGGCCCAATCCCCATAACCTAGGGTATTTACCCTGCTAGTTCCCTGACACAAAGGGACAACTTAACAAGGCCAATCCACCTAACCCGCTCATCTTTGGACTGTGGGAGGAAACCAGAGCACCCGGAGAAAACCCATGCAGACACGGGCAGAATGTGCAAACTCCACACCGACAGTCACCCAAGCCGGGAATCGAACGCGGGTCCCTGCCGCTGTGAGGCAGCAGTGCTAACCACTCTGCCATCATGCCGCCCAGTCATCCACATTGCTGGAGTCATATTTAGGCCAGACCAGGTAAGGATCGCAAATGTCCTTCCTTTAAGGACACAGTGAACCAGATGGGTTTTTCTGACAATCCACAATGGTTCATGATCATCAGTAAATTCTTAATTCCAGATATTTTAAATGATTGGTGATATTATTATTAATCCATACACTCAGCTAACGTTCTGGGGACTCAGGTTCGAATTCCACAGCAGGGGTGCAATTTGAATTCAATAAAAAAAAAACTGGAATTAAGATTCTGATAATAATGATCGATTGGAAAAATCCATCTGGTTCACTAACATCTTTTAGGGAAGGAAATCTGCCATCCTTACCTGGTCTTGCCGCCATGTGACTCCAGAGTCACAGCGATATGGTTGGCTTGTAACAGCCCTCAGGAGCCGAGGATGGACAATTAATCCTTGCCAACCAGTGACACCCATGTCCCATGAATTAATTTTATCAATTGTCAATGAAATGATCGACCCCAAAGCTTAGTATTGCATTTACTGATGGTCTTACATTGAGGTTCTGTACATTGTTTTATGTTTGTTTTGCTTAACGTAATTGCTGTGCAAAAAGGAACCTGCAAATCTCACAGTTGCAGCCAAATCTTGGAATCCATGTGTACAGAACTTGGAAATGTCAAAGTCAAGAGAAGACAGTTGAGTTCACCCCTTTTGTCCTTCAAACTGTCCCTCTGAGTTGCTACTGAATTGGTAGCCAAGTCATTCAAGAGAGAAACATGGTGGCCACCGTACAACCCATGCCCCAACTTTTCCCAGTAAGGTGTCTCACAACACCAGGATAAAGTCCAACAGGTTTATTTGGTAGCAAAGGCCACTAGCTTTCGGAGCGCTGCCCCTTCATCAGGCGAGTGGGAGTTCCAACTTTTCCCACCAGAGACCACTCATAAATGCTCCTACAACACCAAAAATACAAAATTGCTTCATAGAATCTCGACAGTGCAGGAAAGGCCATTCAGCCCATTGAACCAGCCCCAACAACAATCCGACCTAGGCCTTATCCCCGTAACCCCACATATTTACCCTGCTAATTCCCCCTTGACACTAAGAGGCAATTTTGCACGGCTAATCAACCTGATTGTGGTGCATTGAGTATAAAAATTGGCAGGTCATGCTGCAGCTGTACAGAATCTCAGTTAGGCCTCATTTAGAGTATTGTGTATAATTCTGGTCGCCACACTACCAGAAGGATGTGGATGCTTTGGTGAGGGTACAGAAGAGGTTTACCAGGATGTTGCCTGGTCTGGAGGGTTTTAGCTATGAGGAAAGGTTGGATAAACTTCATTTATTCTCACTGGAACAACAGGGGTTGAAGGGTGACCTGATAGAGGTTTACAAGATTGTGAATGGCATGGACAATGCGGATAGTCAGATGCTCTTTCCTCGAGTAGAAAAGCCAAGTACCAGGGGACATAGGTTTAAGGTGCACGGGGAAAAGTTTAGAGGAGATGTGCGAGGCAGGTTTTTTTTACACAGAGGGTGGTGAATGTTTGGAACACGCTGCCCAGGGAGTGGTGGGAGCAGGTATCATAGCAGCATTTAAGGGGCAACGAGATGAATACATGAAGAGGATGGGAAAGGAAGGATACAGACTCTGTAAGTGCATTCAGTTTTAGTTTAAGCAGACGTCATGATTGGTGCAGGCTTGGAGCGCCGGTTCCTGTGTTGTACTTTTCTTTGTTCTTGTTCTTTGTTTGTCCACACAGACTGTTACCTGAGGCTGGAATTGATCCCTGGTCCCTGGCTGTGAGATAGCAGCGCTGATCACTGTGCAACCCATCTTGCTAATTTTCTTCCTGAAGACCCTTGGGGGCAGCTCCCCTGACACTGTCAATCTTCAGATAGCTCACATTCATCAGCATCACAGCAGTGGCATTCCAACCCTATCATTATGCATTGCTCACAGAAACATGAGTTACTGGTGAGCAGGAATCATGCTGAACTTATCCCCTTTCCTACCCTAGAGATACTGAGGCCATTTTCTTGATCCTCAGCACTGGCCTGGTTGAAATTACCAAGATGTGGAGATGCTGGTGTTGGACTGGGGTGAACACAGTAAGAAATCTCACAACACCAGGTTAAAGTCCAATAGGCTTATTTGGTAGTAAATGTCACTAGCTTTTGGGGTTTGCCCCTTCATCAGGTTATCCTGGACTTTAACCTGGTGTTGTGGGACTTCTTACTGAAATTACCAAGCTAACTCCAGAACTACACCAGGTCACATTCGAGACTGTATAGAGTGACAGCACAAACCCTGGTATTTCCCTCGCCTGGTGACTGCACACCTCTGAGTGACTGGCGCTGATATTAAGCACATAATTTGTGTTGTGTAACTGTTCTCCACTCATCATATTTCTGTGGAGAGAAAAAAAATCAACCCTGTATTATCGAACTATCTTCTGCTTATTGCACCTCACCATGTTTTTATCGGGAGAAGCTGTTGCAGTTTGGCTCACGAGTTCTGTTTCTCCTCATTCAAAGAGAATCTTAAAGTAGACTCTGTAGATTGTCGTGGTACACTGTCTTTGCTGAATGAGTCGATTTTATTTGCTTTGCGATTTGGTGAACAAAAATGCACGTCTATTGTAAAATGGGACACTTGCGACACACACCAGGGCACACTGCGAACAGTCTATGGTGTTAATAAACACCATCTTTCAGAATCAGCCTTTGAGGGAGCCTGGAAATGGATCTCAAGCTATTTTGGTGTTTCGGATTCCAGGCAACTCGAGTCTGCACCGACCACAATCCCACCCAGGTCCTATCCATGTAACCCCAGATTTATCTTGCTAATCTCTCTGACACTAAGGGGCAATTTATCCATCTAACCCACACATTTTTGGACTGTGGGAGGAAACTGGAGCACCTGGAGGAAACCCAGGCAGACACGGGGAGAATGTGTAGACTCCACACAGACAGTGACCCAAGCCAGGAATTGAACCGGGGTCCGTACCGCTGTCAGGCAGCAGCGCTAACCACTGAGCCACCATGCTGTCCCCTGCAAAAATGAGCCCATTTTCTAAAGGCCAGTCTGTTTAATTCCAGATTTTTTACTGAATTCAATTTCACCATCTGCCTTGGTGGGATTCGAACCTGGGTCCCCAGGACATTACCCCAGTGACACTACCTGTCACTGAATTACAGGTTCAGTGACAATACCACTCTGCCACTGCCTACACTTCTTGGCTCTTTCCCCTCAGCCCTGCAAATTTTGCCTTTGCAAGCACTTATTCAACTCTGGTTTGAAAGTTGCTGTTGAATTTGCTCCCTCCACTCTTTCAGGCAACGTATTCCAGTTTAAAACAACTCGCTGAATAAGAAAACAATCTCACCTTGCCTATGATCCGTTTAATATCCTTTTCCTCTGGTTACTGACCCTTTCACTATGAGAAACAGTTTCTCCTCATTTACTCCCCACCAAAACTCTTCACAATGTTAAAGAGAAAGAAAAATAATTGTATTAATATAGTGCCTCACTTGACCTCAGGATAACTCAAAGTGTTTTTTCAGACAATGAATAGATCCAACAAAAAAACATATTTTGAGTCTGCTTCTGTATAAATGATTTGGGATTTTGGCGCAAGTATCACCTATCTCCAATCCATAAAACCATAGAATCTCGACAGTGCAGAAAGAGGCCATTTGGCCCATTGAGTCTGCACTAGTTCTCTGAAGATGCATCCCATCCAAGCCCTCCCCTACGCTCTATCTACCTAACCCCACCCATTTACCGTGGCTAATTTACCTAGCCTACACATGGTTGGACACTAAGGGGCAATTTAGCATCTTAGGACTGTGGGAGGAAACCGGAGCAGCCAGGGGAAACTCACACAGACAGGGGGAGGACGTGCAGACACTGCACTGACATCCAAGGCTGGAATTGATCCCGGGTCTCTGGCGCTGTGAGGCAGCAGTGCTAACCACTGTGCCACCACACCACCCATTCTCTAAATTAAAACAGCGCTGATGTAAAAACAGTTTAAGAAAATCTCACACTCCACATTCCTGATGTAAAAGTAATCCTGAGTTTTATTAAAGCAATAATTCAGGAAGTAAAATCTTAAATACTGAATGAAACATTACATTTAGACATTAGGCACCATAACACTAGCAATATGTGAAGGCTGTTGAAACCACCCTTCCATCTGTATTAAATAGAGTAGGAAGGCTATAAAGTACTCACGACGTGTAATGCCTTCTGGTTCTCAGAAGCTCAGAATAATCAAACCATTGGACTGAAAATGTTGGAATTTCAACGAGTGCGTTTGTTACAACTAGAAATGTGACTGCTGGATTGACACAAAGGGTGGGACTTCCTGCTCCCCCAGCCCACCTCATTCCCTTCCCCTATCCTTCCTCCCCTCCTCACCTCCCCCATGGTGCATTTTGTGGTGACTGAAACTGCCCACCATTGGCTGGCGGTGGAATTTTCCATTCCTGCCGTTGCCAATGGGATTGCCCATTGTTCACACCCTCTGCTGCTGGGGAACTTGCCGTGTGTGTGTGTGTGTGTGTTGTGTGTGTGTTGGGAGGTGGTATTGTCCTCAGCAGGAAAGGAAGATCCCAGCAGTCAGAAAAACGCACCCATTCGTTGCTCAGTATCTAAATTTATTTATCAGTGTCACAATTAGGCTTACATTAGCACTGCAATGAAGTTACTCTGAAAACCCCCTAGCGGCTACACTCCAGCGTCTGTTTGGGTATACTGAGGGAGAATTTAGCATGGCCAATGCACCCAATCAGCAGGTCTTTCGGACTGCAGTGCAGTGGTAAGTGTGGCAATGAGCGGTACATTCGCATAACAATTAGTTCCTGAGTGTTTATGAATAATATAGCAAAATAACAGGATGTTGCTGGACTGGCAGTGATATTAAACTTACACCATGAATTCTGCACTCCACTGATCTTCCAATGAAAATGCCATTTTTAATCATTGTGCGCTTATTCTACTCAGATCCTTTTACAAAGCTGTCTGCTGTTGGCACGATCATGCTACATTAAAGCAAGGATCAGAGAATTGGTCCTCCGATTTTCATGTCCAGAGGCTCTACGCCGTGAGCAGAACCTAAACTGGTCCTATCATCTCAGCAGCATCTCAATGTAACAGAGAGAGAATATGTGCTACCTGGGTTTGCTTACAAATCACTCGCCTCGAGGACAAATTCAAAGTGCTGAAATTTATGATCATCATAAAGATGCCATTTGTTCTAGCTCAAGTCAAAGATTCCCCCAATTGAATCATAGGATATCCACAGCACAGAAGGCACTGGCAGAGCACCTTATCCGAGGCCACTCCCCACCTTATCCCCGTAACCCCATATCTTTTACTGCCAACCTACACAGCTTGGGACACTAAAGGGCCATTTAGCATGGCCAATGCACCTAATTTGTGTATCTTTGGACAGTGGGAGGAAACCTGAGCACCCAGAGGAAATCAGAGAATCCCTTCAAATCTGCACCAACTCTCTGACAGAGCATCATACCTAGGCCTCTTCCCTGTCTTCTCCCCACACATTCATCCCGCTAATCCACCTAACCTACACATCTTGGGACACTAAGGGGAAATTTAGCATGGCCAATCCAAATAACCTGTACATCTTTGGACTGTGGAAGGAAACCGGAGCAGCCAGAGAACGTGCAAACTTTATAAAATTTTGTTTCCTCTTGTCCATTCATAATCCACATCCCTATCAGTCATAGATTACATCCTGAATTGTTAAGATTTATCCTAGAATTTAAATTGTGGTGACATTCAAATCTGGCACTCTCAGAGCATTGCTCCAGGGTTTGTGGTTTACCAGTTCAGTGAACGATACCACTAGGCCACAGGACATGTTCACGATTTTATTATAGGTGCCCAACTGAGGTGATTGTGGCTCCTTTATTCTCTGTCAGACGCACTATTCGGCCTCAGTTTTGCCAAAGTAACTCGCTAGCTAATTCCAAAAGGGGACTCAAATAGGAGCGAAGCTATGTGCCTGGGCATCACTGAGGGTACATATTGTCCAGGATTAATTGTAGCAAGCTTTCATTCCCAATATATATACACATACATAGGAAGATAAGCATTTCGTCAGATTAATGTGAATACTGTTTATCTTGAAGTGCAATCACTGTTGTAATCTTGTAAATGCAGCAGCCAATTCAACCTAAATAAAGTCCCCCAGTTGAACAACAAATGACCAGCTCACCTGTTTCTAATCTGTTTCTTAGTGATGTTGGTTGGAAGAAGGAATATTCACTTTGATTTGATTGATTATTGTCACATGTATTAACATACAGTGAAAAGAATTGTTTCTTGCGCGCTATACAGACAAAACATACTGTTCATAGAGAGGGAAAGTAGGTAGTGCAGAATGTAGTGTTACAGCCATAGCTAGGATGTTGCAACTTAATGCAAGGTAAGTCCATTCAAAAGTCTGATAGCAGCAGGGAAGAAGCTGTTCTTGAGTCGGCTGGTACCTGACCTCAGACTTTTATATCTTTTTCCCGAAGGAAGAAGATGGAAGGAAGAATGTTCGGGGTGCATGGGGTCCTTAATTATGCTGGCTGCTTTGCTGAGGCAGTGGGAAGTGTAGGCAGAGTCAGTGGATGGGAAGCTGGTTTGCGTGATGTGTTGGGCTACAGTCATGACCTTTTGTAGTTCTTTGCAGTTTTGGGCAGAGCAGGAGCCAGACCAAGCTGTGATACAACCCAGAAAGAATGCTTTCTATGGTGCATCTGTGAAAGTTGGTGAGAGTCGTAGCTGCTCCTCTTTGTCTAGAGTCATGTAGGATATTTTATATCCACTTGAGAGGGCAGATGGCATCTTGTGTAATGTAGGGGGATTTGCAGGGTTAATATGTGGTGTTACGGGCCTGGGTGGGATGCTCTTTTGGAGAGTCTGTGTAGACTCAACAGGCCGAATGGCCTCCTTCTACATTGTAGGGATTCTATGACAAGTGAAATGTTACCAGAGAGATTTTCCTCCACTCTGGATGTACGGGGCTCCTGCATAGTCAGTTAAAATCTCTGTGTGGCACTATTTGCATATTAAACTGTTGTCAACGTTTGGGCAGAGGATTACGTTATTTATATAGAATGTTTAGACGGTGTCTGAGGTAAGCGAACATAATGTGCTACAGCTAGAGGAGAAGCGTCCTCTGTGATCAATTAGTAAGAAAATGATCACTGCAACATAAGCTGAGATTTCTCCTCTTCTGCCTAAAGACTCCCTCGCTAAATAACCCACAGTCATCAAACAAAAGAGAAATCTGATGGCAACACACTGTTAATTACCAGATATTTCAACGTGAACAAGAAAGGCTGAAGAATAAGATGATACATCAAGAGGACAAGGATGCATGGAGTGGGGAGGAATCTTCCGGCCCATCGAACTATCACAGACAGAGGAACTTTAAATCCTTGCAATCCCAAATCTTTGTTGAGTAAGTTCTGCATAGGTGGACGGAAAATGGTTCCACCGTACAATTTTGGATGAAAATAGGGGAGTTGTCCCGTTCCCTCGGTCAACATTTAATCCTTCAACAGATGATCTGGTTATTATCACATCGCTGTTGGTGTGAGTTTGCTGTGCATAAGTTGGCTTGTCGTGTTTCCCATATTATGTCAGTGATTACACTTCAAAAATTCTGAGGTAATAAAGACGCTATACAAATGCAAACATTCTCTTTTAGATATTTTCTATTCCCAAAGATCATCAAATAGCCTTCAGAATATATATCCTCCCCTCCCCTCTCATTATACCCAACTGCCATTCCTTCTGGTGTAAGCCAGGCATTATTCCTGGATTGTCAGCAAGGGAAATAAGCATTGCAATGCAATTAGAATCATAGAATTCCCACATGCAGAAAGAGGCCATTAGGCCCATCAAACCTGCACTGATAACAATCCCACGCAGGCCTTACCCCTGTGACCCCATGCATTTACCTTGCTAATCCTTCTACTCTACATATCTTGGGACACAAACGGGCAATTTAGCATGGCCAATCCAACTAACCTGGACATCTTTGGACTGTAGGAGGGAACCGCAGCACCCGGAGGAAACCCACGCAGACATGGGGAGACCGTGCAGACTCTGCAAAGACAGTAATCTGCGGCCGGAATCGAACCTGGGTCCCTGGAGCTGTGAGGCAGCAGTGCTAACCACTGTGCCACCCATTAGTCTATAACTCAATGGGGGAAAAAGCAGCTTCAATCAGGCAATGCAACGACTAGAGGAGAGAATCGCTGGACCCTCTTCCATGATGGTGATTTAAAGGATCAATGACTGTGGTGGATATTGCTTCGTCTCACAAATAAACTCCTCGCTCTCTCTGTCAGAAAAGGGAACGGCCAGGAGACAAATTACAGTCTTCGAGCTGAATTCAAAAGCCTCTCCTTCGAGAAACTGTCAATTCCTCATGACCTGAGGCAGTCAGTGATTTGATAGCACAAATGGAAGTGGCTCGCTCCTGCCGATCTGCATCTTATTTCTGCTCTGGCGACAGTGACCACTGGGGTGTCAGCCATTTTAGATCAAGCCTTGCCGGAGTTACACTGTCTCCCCTCTTGGTTGCGTTTGAATGTATAGCTTCATGTATAAGCCCATATATGGTTATGCCAGGTCTCCATCATATTTGGACTGTGCTAGGTTTTCGGTGGGGTGTGGAGGGTGGGGTGGTGAGCGATGCATAGGTTTGAATTTTGTCTTCTTGGGGCCTGTTGGGATGCCACCACCTGGAACTACAAAAATAGTCAACTCCCAAAAAGATCTGCTTCAAATGCTTCCAATACATTGAACGTTCGTGTCAGGTGGCAGAAACAGAGCCCACCAACTTTGCAAAATCTTCACTTCCCCATTAAATATATTTAAAGTGTATTTTTTTTTACCTCAGCCATCACACATGGTAGTCAAATCAGAATCTTTTTCTAAAGACCCCTCCCCCGCTACTCATCCTGTTGGCAGCCAATCATGAAGCAATCCGTTGGCCCTAATGAGAGTGTCCCTCCAAGGATCGTCACCACGAAGGGGCCCTTCGACCAGACAGGACAGCACCTGGGGCTTCGAACGCAGCACCTGCTCTGGTGACAGTGACCACTGGGACGGCAGCCATTTTAGGTTAAGCCCCGCAGGAGGTACACAGTCTTCCCTGCGTTTGAATGGAGAGCTTCATGTATAAGCCTGCACAGTGATACGCAGAAAACCCGCCAAGTTTATGGCAGGGTTGGTGCACAACTGGTGGTGTGGGACAGGACGTCATGGTTACGCCTGACCTCCATCATACTTGGACGGTCCATACACAGCAAGCATATAAACAAGAGTATCCCCCCACCCACGCATTTATTTTATTTGTCCAACCGCTGGAAATTCTAGCAGGATCAGGCCCACGGTTATATGCAAATTTTCAGACCAATATTTTTGACCGTGGTTCCTGGAATGAGAGCCATGGCAGCCACGATTCACCTTGTTTTCATCTGATGTCAGAATTCAATGGGAGGAAACAAGCGACCAACCTCATTTTCTTTTCCCTGCCTTGCCTCAGCACCTATTAGGAAGGTTGCACTGTTCTCTTCCTCTCCCCCTCACCCTTAACACCTCTGATTGAAATTCTCCGGTCTCACACGGCCAGCGAGAATGGAGAATTTGGCGCCCAGCCAAATCTCCATTCACAGCAGCGGGACTGGAGAATCCCAGCCACATGCGAGGTTGGAGAATTCTGACCTCTATCTTTCAAATATGAATTTTCCATCACAGCCCTGTTTTTTTAAATACCTTGGGATTGGAAGTTGGGAAGAACTAATTCACAGACCTTACCACCCACTTAATGGGCACCTGCAGGAATATCTCTATGTGACACAGTGCTGGATGACGCATGCTCCAGAAATTGGTGATATATAACACTCAGGCATTACAGACTCCATCTCATTAATTTCCCATCTCAATATGGGCTAGTTAATTCAACTATACCTCACAGCTCAACCCTCTCACATTCCACAGCCACACTCTTCCTTCCACAGAAAACCATAAAAAGCATCCTTTCCGGATTCTTCACAACTTAGTATGGCTCCTACTCTGATCAAGACTGCAAGAAGCTACAAAGGGTTGTGAACATAGCTCAGTCCATTACGCAAACTAGCCTCCTATCTATTGACTCCGTCTACACTTCCTGCTGCCTCAGAAATAGGGTTGTGAATCTGTGGAACTCCCTGCCCAGTGAAGCAGTTGAGGCTATCTCCTTGAATGTTTTTAAGGCAAAGACAGATAGATTTTTGAACAATGAAGGAATTAAGGGTTATGGTAAGTGGGCAGGTAAGGAGGAGCTGAGTCCACGAAAAGATCAGCCATGATTTTATTGAATGGCAGAGCAGGCTCAAGAGACCGGATGGCCTACTCCTGCTCTGAGTTCTTATGTTCTTATAACTGAGGACCCCACGCACCCTGGACATTCTCTCTTCCACCTTCTTCCATCGGGAAAAAAATATAAGAGTCTGAGATCATGCATCAACCGACTCAAGGACAGCTTCTTACTTGCTGCCATCAGACTTTTGAACGGACCTACCTCATATTACATCGATCTTCCTCTACACCCTCGCTATGACTGTAACACTATATAAGCACCCTCTCCTTTCCTTCTCCCATTTGTGCTCTATGAATGGTATGCTTTGTCTGTATAGTGCCCAAGAAACGCTATTTTTCACTGTATCCCAATACGTGTGACAATAATAAATCAAATCATATTCGACTGTATCACCTGTAAAATTTTCTACATTCCAACAGTGGAATTTATTGGCTGACAAGTGCTGTGAAAGGCTGTGAAAAGATGCCACGTAAATGTAACCCCTTTCTTTCCTAACTTACTGCGGGATCATTCCTTGACCAGGTAACAGGGAGCTCACAGATGATAGAATCGCTGCATTCCAAATGCTGCCCAGCTGAAATCGGGCTAATACCAAACAACATTGTCAGTCGTAACAGATCATCAGCCACGTCAGGTAGTGCACTTTCTCTCAGGCAGAGAAAGGCTGTACCAGCTCTGCAGGCGGTGCCGGTAGATTTGACTGTACATGAAGCTTTAGGACGAGGTTAGACAGCACAAAGATTTATTGTGCATCAGGTGGAAGACCGCTCTTAAATTCAGCTGAGGCTCGCGAAACAGGAAGGTGGAGCTTTAAACTGCTAAGTATATCCGAGCAAGCTGACTATTGTAACATTAGTCTTCAAAAACAAGTAATGAAACTCTCTGCCCTCCCGCCTGCATCACTGTCACTTCAGCCATTCATAAAATGTCATTGCCAGCTGGGCACTTTGTCTCGTTCTCCTGCCCTCTGCTCAGAAAGGTGCCAACGTGTGTCAGCTGTCCTTCAGAACCTCACCCCCCCCCCCCAACCCACCCACCCCACCGTACCCCCTGTACCACCCCCTGCCCCCGCCCTTCACTTGTTGTGAGCCTCTTGACATATCCAGAGCAGACGCTAACTCAACCCGTTGACTGGGATCAATATATGGAGGTGGCGTAAAGGAGAAGAAGCCTTGGGATAAAAGGTGGTTGATTGGCGGGGGTGCTCTTCAAAGAAACTTCAACTTGACTACCACATATAATGGTTAAGGGAAGAATACGCTCTTCATATAAATTCAATGGGGGAATGAAGATTTTCCAAGGTCCTTTTTTTCCAAGTAGCAGAAAAGATACAGAACAATGGTAATTTTTTGTGAAGGTTTATTTCTAAGTACTGAGGATTTTTAAAGGGGAGAATGCTTTCTTTTGTTCTGACTTCTTTTTCTTCTTCAAAATGTACACTTAGAGTGCCTCTGCAGCCAGAATACAATGAAGAAAAACAAGAACGTGCATTTATATATCGCCTACGGACACAGAGCCATGCAAGTAGGCGTCGGACAAATGACCAAGGTTGTGGTCAGAACTTCTAAACAGCACCTTAAAAAAGAGAGAGGTTTGATTTGATTTGATTTGATTTATTATTGTCACATGTATTGAGATACAGTGAAAAGTATTGTTTCTTGCGCGCTATACAGGCAAAGCATACCGTTCATAGAGAAGGAAATGAGAGAGTGCAGAATGTAATGTTACAGTCATAGCTAGGGTGTAGAGAAAGATCAACATAAGACAAGGTAAATCCATTCAAAAGGCTGATAGCAGCAGGGAAGAAGTTGGTCTTTAGTCAGTTGGTACATGACTTCAGACTTTTGTACCTTTTTCTGGATGGAAGAAAGTGGAGAGAATCTCCGGGCTGCATGGTTCCTTAATTTTGCTGGCTGCTTTGCTGAGACAGTGGGAAGTGTAGACAGAGTCAATGGATGGGAGGCTGGTTTGTGTGATGGGACTCGGCTACATTCATGACCTTGGTGGAGAGGTTTAGGGAGGTACCATGTACTCTATCCCCATAACCCTGCCCATTTATCATGGCTAATCCACCTAACGTACACAATCTTTGAGTGTGGGAAGGAACTGGAGCACCTGGAAGAACCCACACACACATGGGAGAACGTACAAACTCCACACAGACAGATTCAAGGCCGGAATCAAACCTAGGCCCCTGGGGCTGTGAGGTAGCAGCATTAACCACTGTGCCATCGTGCCACCCAGTTTAGTCCCAAGGAATATCGCAGAGGTGCAAAATGTGAAGCACACATGTACCCCGTTAGTCTTTCCTCATCCAATGTGACACAACATAACAACAAACAATTGTAAGGGAAAATTAGGAGAAATATCTAAAGGCTTCCATAGGTGGAAGAGGAAAAAGGCTTTAGGGACAGAGTTTTAGTCTACCCCATGTCAGGAGGGATAGCAACATATATCTCTACATCTTTGTTCTCCGAGTTAGAATTGACATTCTCAGCCAATCAGCTTGTCCACATTGACTACAGACAATGGAGTCATCGAGCTCGAGTGTGCAACACTCATTGCGAACACTTCTTTGGACCTACTGTTCTGATTGTTGAAAAGTCGCATTAGCTATTTAATATGCTTGCTTTATTAGTTTCTAATGGAAAGTAACATAACCAATGTAGAAAACACTCTGGTCACTCTGGGCACCTATAACAATGTGTAAAGTCATTAGATTGTCTCACTGCTTGGGGTCTGTGGATTCCAACACACGCACACGTATACATACAAACATGCACTTGCATGCATGCATATATGTACACATGCACACACATACATACACACACACACAAACAGGCACACGAATACATATACACATGCACACACACACACACACACATGAATACATACACACACATGCACACACGCACTGTTCATTCATCACAAACTGCTGTTGTTGATTTTATGCAAGAATCCATTGGACTCAACGAGTCTGTCCCTTTTCCATCGATCAATCCTAACCATCCTAATCCTTGTCACGGAATCCCCCAATACATTCCCTGACCACAAAGGGATACCTAATTGCATTAGTACAGGGCAAACCGATTCCAAAAAACACTTTTAAAATGCAGAGACTGTAATTAAACTCAATTTTATCGATAATCTTCACATAGTTTGACATTTGGTGCCTTATTTTAAAGAAAATGTGAAAGTTGATGTGCGCACTCTGACAATATTGTCACTATATAGCTTAGAAAATGTCACCTCGAAAGGTGACAAGATGACGATTGGAAACATTTTGCGATTAACATATCACGGTGACACAGCATGACATTCACATACAGTTAACATCTCACTAGAAAGTCCTAGTCACAAAAGGAAGACCTGAATTTCAGTAGTGCTTTCCATAACCAGCGGCAGCCTCAAATCACTTTAGAGCCAATTAAATATTTTTGAAGTGTGGTCACTCGGGGGTCAGAGTTTGAGGATAAACGGTAAACCTTTTAGAACTGATGGGAGGAAACATTTCTTCACCCAGAGGGTGGTGAATGTGTGGAATTCACTACCACAGAACGTAGCTGGGGCCAAAACAATGTGCGATATCAAGACAAAATTAGATATAGCTCTTGGGGCTAAAGGGATCAAGGGATATGGGAGAAAGGGGGGATCAGGATTTTGAATACGATGATCAGCCATGATCAAAATGCATGGTGGAGCAGGCTCAAAGGGCTGGGTGGCCTACTCCTGCTTCAAGTTTCTATGTTTCTATTGTAATGTAGGAAACACAGCAGCCAATTTGTGCACAGCAAGCTCCCGCAAACAACAACGCGATACCTGACCAAACCTTCTGTTCTTTGGGATGTTGAGTCAGGAATAAGTATTGGCCAGAGGACCAGGGATACCTCCCTGGTTCTTCTTCGAAATCACGTCATGGAATCTCTTGTGTCATCCAGAGCAATAAAATGGGGCCTCAGTTCAATAATTCAGTCAAAAGATGGTACATGTAATTGTGCCACACTCCCTCAGTGCTGCAGTGGAGAGTCAGTCCTGATTTTTGTGCTCAAACCCTGGAAGTGGGCCTTGAATCTGGAACCTGTGGCAAAGGACAGTGTGCTACTGACTGAACCATTGCTGCCAGGCAAAGGGAAACATGGAAGTAAAATGTAGATGCTACTGTAAAGCCACAAGTCGCACCCTTTTTCATTAAGGTCAGCAGGTATCCAACCACCACAGAAGTCTGGGCAGAGTTGATTGGGTGAAACTGTTCCCACAGACAGAAGGTCCAAGAGGGAACGGGTTTCAAGTAATCGGCAAAAGAGAGAATGGAGACATGAGGAGAAATCTCTTTACACATTGAGTGGTTCAGATCCTAATTACGGTGCCTGACTGTGTGGTGGAGGCAGATTCAATCAAGGCCCTTGCACTGCATGTTTATATAAGTTTGTAAGCTTACATTAACACAGCAGTGAAGTTATTGTGAAAATCCCCTAGTTGCCACACACAGGCACCTGTTCGGGTACACCGAGGGAGAATTTAGCAGGGCCAATGCACCTAACCAGCGTGTATTTTGGACTGAGGAAAGAGACCAGATGGCCTGGAGGAAACTCCCGCAGACACGGGGGGAACATACAAACTCCACACAGACAGTGGCCCAAGCCGGGAATCGAACCCAGGTCCCTAGTGCTGTGAGGCAACAGTGCTAACCACTGTGCCACCGTACCACCCCAATATATATTGTATATTGGTGTTTGGAGTGTAGAATGCCCCTTTAAGAATGCAGGTCAGGTGACCCTGAGCAATTAGCTCCTCCCAGTGTGGGATTCTGTTGGGCGGTCTCAGACTGGGGAAGACATGATAGCCCTCAACAGACTGGGTTATTACCTGAAAAAGAAGAATGTCTTCTACCTTCTTCCGTCAGGAATAAGATACAAAAGTCTGAGGTCATGTACCAACCAACTCAAGAACAACTTCTTCCATCAGACTTTTGAATGGACTTACCTTGCACTAAGTTGATCCTTCTCTACACCCTAGCTATGACTGTTACACCACATGCTGCACTCTCTTGTTTCCTTCTCTATGAACGGTATGCTTTGTCTGTACAGCGCATAGGAAACAATACTTTATACTGTATGTTAATACATGTGACAATAATAAATCAAATCAAATCAAATGTGCAAGGGAGAAGATGGGTGGCGGGGGGGTGTGGGGAGGGGATGTTGATATGAAGTGAATTGCTAGTCCTGATAGCCAATGCAAACCTGATGGGCTGAATGGCCTTTTTCTGTTCTGCAGCAATTTTGTGATTTTGTGAAATTAAAAACTTCTGATTTGAAATGCACATGAAAGGGATGTGAGCATTCACACAGTGAGATATCACATGCCCAGGGCTTCGTAAAACACTTCACAACCAATACATCACTTTTAAACTGCAGTGACTGTTGTTGTGGAGGAATATGTAAGCACCACAAAATAACAATTAAAGCTAAAATCAAAGGAGAACACACTCATATCCAAAAGCAACCTCAGCGCAGTGCGCAAGTCAAAATTATGCAGTAATAAAGTCTAATTATGTGCTCTCTGATATAGGGAAGGCCAGAAGCATAAGAGCGACTCCCTTTTAATAAACTTAATAAGCCAGAAATGAACAAGGCCTCCAAGTGCCTACCTTTTTGCATTACGCTTATTTTTAATCCATGCTTCAATGACATAGGAATGTCTTGAATTTTATCCCCCCACCCCACCAGAGTTTTATTAATAGTTACATGCTAGGAGCGGCCGTAATTCTCCCAAAAACTCTTAAGCGTCAAATTCACATGAGAACTGGAGTAATTCATGCTGGCTTTTTCAGTGGAAGTTCAGAGAAGAATCTCTCACACTCTGCACACTGCAGAAGTCACCAGTGAGAATATCATTAAATTTTAGGGGACGGGACATGTTGCTGCTGAAGAGGATGAAGTCAGCTCGCTCAGAGAGCCATTGCGCATGTGCCGATTTGTCAGTGCCAAGATTGGCGCATGCGCAGTGGCTCCGCACTGCCATCTTCCCGATTATCGGCCAGCCAGATTGGTGGCCTGCCCCGCGACCCCTGCATCACCAGCCCTCCACCCCCCAGGCCGATTGCTGGCCCCCTGACCATTCTCGGCCCCTCCCCCCACCGATCACTGGCATTCCTCTTTCCCCCAACAATCCCTACGCAAAGTGGCAGCGGCACCCCCACCGATCAGCCCCGGGGTCTGCCCCACCACCTAGGTCCTGCCCCCATATGCCCCACCCCCCTCACACTGCCCCTTGCCCCGTGTGCAGTGCCAGAGTGTCCAGGGGGCACTGTCAGGGGGCACGCTGCCCCTCCCTTGCAGGCGACCCTCTAAGGGGCCTCGATTGACTCCCCCCTTCACTCCAGTGGGGTTGGGCTGCTGGCTCCCCGGAAGTGAGGACCAACTATAAACCCCGCTGGAGTGAAACATTTCTGGTGGGGTGGGATAGGCTAGCGGGCACGAAGACTTCAGAACTGGGCCCGCTAATAGGTTTTAAAATACATGGTCATTTACGTGCCTCCCCACTGATTTCCAACACAGAGTTGATGCTACCGGAAATCCGGCACTGAGAGACACCAGCGGGTCAGGACGCCCTGCACAGATACCATGCATCGGGCTCCGCTGAATCCTTCCAGCCCACTGCACTAAGTTTTTAGCACAGCAGGATGCGAGAACCGTTATGAGAAGGACATTGAATCTGAGTACCTAATTGAAAACATGTAGCAAACCCTTTTGTGCAGAATGACTGCCTTCTCCACTCCTGACTCGTGCGATGCGGTCTTACGAGATTGCTTAAGAAATGCCAGCACTCAAGCCAACATAAAACATGCATAATAATCTATTAATTGTACCCTCTAACACTCCAACAAATAACAACCTCAAAAGTAAAAGGCCACTTCACAAAAAAAAAACCTCGGTCTGTTTGCTGATTTCTATAATACGCAAGTCCGGGTGTCTATATAAATGTGGCAAAAGACCATCGATCTGAAATGTTAAAGTTTATTTATTAGTGCCACATTAACACTGCAATGAAGTTACCGTGAAAATCCCGTAGTTGCCAGACTCCAGCGCCTGTTCGGGTAATCTGAGGGAGAATTTTAGCATGACCAATACACAGTCTTTTGGACTGTGGGAGAAAACCAGAGCTCCCAGAGGAAACCCACGCAGACACAGGGAGAACATGCAGACTTTACACAGACAATGACCCAAGTTGGGAATTGAACCCAGGTCCCTGGCTCTGTGAGGCAGCAGTGCTAACCACTGTGCCACAGTACTAGAACCATTCAATGGAAAAACTTTTTGTCAGAGAATTAGCCTCACCTGAAAACAGCTATTTTACCTTGATGACTCTATAGACAGTTGCATAGGTACAATGGATATAGAGGGATTTGGGCCAAATGTGGGCAATTGGGACTAGCTTAGGATTTAAAAAAAAAACATTAATGGATAAGTTGGGCCAAAGGGCTTGTTTCCATGCTGCAAACCTCTTTGACACTATAACTCTAGATTTTAAGGAGCAGCCTTGGAGGAGGAAAGGGAGGTAGACAGGCAGGGGTTTAAGAGGGTATTGAAAAGCTCGGTGGCTGGAGTGTAGAATGCACAACCACCAATGGTAGAATAATTAAAATCAAGCCTGCTTGAGGGGTCATCACTTATATAGTCCGTGCATTGCACTAATTATTCCATTAACAAACAGTTAGTAACTGAAAAAAATTTGAGAATAACAGAATCCACGCTATGTTTAGAGCACTGTGTCTCATAACATGTTCCATTCAAAAGCTTGCTGTTAGGTTTTGGGATTTAGTGCTTGTCACACTCGCTAAAATAAGATTACCCTAAAAATATATACTGCAATGTCATTATTTAGCTTCACCAGGGTATTATGTGCGATTGTTGCAATTTTTGATTCAAGTGTCTATCAGCTGTGTCATCTGGCCTGAACTAGCAGCTTATTACGAGTAAAATAGGAAAATATAATACTGCCACAATTCTGTTCTGAAAAGTAAAAAGTGTCCTTCTCCTGAAAGTATATTGTACGACATTTTCAGAGAATGGCTTCTATTAAGATTGCCATTCTCTTTCTTCACCGCTACCCCTTGTTTAGCAGCTGCACTGTTCCGGGGTGTAGCCATGGAATTGTGTGAGCCAAGGGCAACTAGGTATGGGTAATAAATCCTGGCCCAGCTAGCAATGCCCATGCATGAATTAAAAGAGATGCCCCAATAAATTCAACCAATTCAATATTCCCTCATTTGAAACACTTGGGAAAGTAAATAACTTCAACAGGGATGCGATTCCTATCACTGGGGCATCATCCCCTTGACTCCCACAATGGCTCTTGGATTTGCAATGGCCTTGCTGGGCAAGGACAGCTGGCATCATTCATTTGCTTATAAGAACATTAGCAATAGGGAAAAAAACATGAAACACATTGAGGAAATAAACTTGCACTCTTTTTTATACACAGGCAGGATCTGGTGATCGCAATAAACAATAAATGCGATCATCTTACATGGGGACAATGCTGTTAAATTGGAAGCTGCGGTGTCTCTGGTGTCACTGGGATGAGAAGTTCTTCACCTGGGCAAGGGGCCTTCAATTATTTCCAAATCCGTGGCCTGTAGAAACCTTTCCACCATCTATCCCTCAGGAGGGCAGAAGAGTAAACTTTGTCATCTTCCACAGCCCCAGAGGCACCTACTCCTGAAAGCAATGAACTTCTTATCCCAGGCTATTCCAGCTCCTAATTAACCTTCCTGATTAAAGTAATTAGAGGTGGCTTGCTCGCGAATGACTACCTCAGCAACGTGCACCATGATCTCGTCGAAAGTTCCCCGTATAAATATTAATGATCACACGCCAGGCATCTCTGTATCTGATCTTCGGTAGTGCTGCAATGCATCACCACATTCAACGACCTGATAATGATTGTAAGTTTTAACAATATTATGGATAACAAAAGTGTTTGGACCCTTGGCCTCTTCTCTCACCATTCCAACGTTGCCCATTTTTTAAATATAAGGTGAATAGCCAAGACTTTTTCTCCAGGACAAATCTCCAGGGGAGATCAAAACTAGAGGGCATAGGTTTAAGGTGAATCATAAAATCCTACAATGCAGAAGGTCATTTGACCTGTCAAGTCTGCATCAACCACAATCCCACCCAGGCCCTATCCCCATGTATTTACCCTGCTAATTTCCTGATACTAAGGGGCAATTTAGCATGGCCAATCCGCCCAACCTGCACATCTTTGAGGGAGGAAACTGGAGCACCCGGAGGAAACCCACGCAGACACAGGGAGAATGTACAAACTCCACACAGACAGTGACCCAAGCCAGGGATTGAATGCGGGTCTCTGGCGCTGCGAGACAGCAGTGCTAACCACTGTGCCACCAAAATACTCAGGTCCCTTTTAAGTCTTTTCCTGTTTTTGCACAGAGGGTATACGGAATAAGCTGCCAGAGGAGGTGGTAGAGGCAGGTACAATTACAATATTTAAAAGACGTTTGGACAGGTACATGGATAGGAAAGGTTGAGCGGGATGGGAGCCAAAGACAGCCAGATGGGACTAGTTCAGTTTAGGAAGCCTGGTCAGCATTGACAAGTTGGGCCAAAGGGCCTATTTCTATGCTGTATTATCTACGACTCAGTGGTTTGTTATGAAATTAAGAATTATGGCAACACAATGTCCTTTTTCTTGGTTATATTGGGGAATGACGCAACATGGGTCATGTGGGAACATGTGGCACAAGACAACACAACAAGTGGGCTGTGAGCAAGCCACAGATACTCTGGCATAGAAAAATAATTTTCTAGCAGAGAGTCTGGAGAAAAATCATGTGTTTTCAAATGGAGTGATTCCTTCATGTCTAAAAGCAATGCTTTCCTACTGTTTTGTTCATACCTTGTGACTAAGGGAGCTTTTAAAAAATATATGTTCTTGAAAATCTACTTTGGAACTGGCAGCTCCTTTTGAAGTGGACAGATGTTGACAGCACCAATCCTTTCCAAAAAACAACACTTTGAAGTACAGTCTCTGCCAGAAATGGCTGGCACATTTCATACCTTATAAGTGGCATCTCTATAATTGATTCTAATGATGATGGGAAACATTCAACAGCGTTTGCCCTATGTAGGTGAGTGCCTGCGATAAGCGGCAATGGTGTCAGTGATGGGGACTGTTACACCCTCCAGTTTTCAGAAAGGAGTTCAACCTGGCTGGTGCTGGACTCGCAATCTTAGCTGGGTGTTCGGGGTGGCAGGGGAAAGGGCCAGGCTAGGGAGGGGAAGGGCAGACAGTGGGGAGAGGGAGAGTGGGGGAGAGGGAGGGAGTGAGGAGGGGGAGGAGAGTGGGGAGGGGTAGGGGCGGAAGTGAGGAGGAGAGGTGAAAGAGTGAGGAGCGAGAGGGGAAAGAGTGGGGAGGAAGAGGAGGCAAGAGTGGGGATGGGAGGGGGAGAGAGTGGGGAGGGGAAAGGGGAAAGAGTGGGGAGGGGAGGGGGAAAGAGTGGGGAGGGGAATGGAGAATGGGGAGGGGGAAGGAGAGAGTGGTGAAGGGCAACAGGGAGGGATAGATTAAGGGGGAGAGGCAAGAAGGGAGGGGGTTGGTGTGAGAATGCAGGAATGAGAAGCAGGCTACAGCAGCAGGAGGGACAGGCAGTGAGGATGGGAGAGTGGGAGCAGGGGGACAGCGATCAGAGAGGTGGAGGGGAGAGGGGATGCAGAGCAGACAGGGTGTTGGGAGTGGGGAGGGATGGAAATCAGCTTTCCTGCTCTGCATTGCTACCCAGTGACACCTGCTGGAAAATGGATATGTGTCAACAGCGGGAAAGCTCTGCCCTCCCCCTCCCCACTGCCTTCTGACAGTTGTGAGTTCCAGTCCCGCTGGGGCAGTGTGCCAATTTCAATTCCGTTTTTAAAAATATCTGCAGGTGAAAAGAAAAACTGGTCACGACAAAAGAAAGGCCTGAACCCAGTTGGTTCACTCCGGGTGGCAGGAAGGGCACTGTCCTTGCCACGTTTGGTCTAACAGTGACACCCACATAGTAGACTTTTAAACGTCTGCTGAAGTGATCTAAATAAGCCAGTCTGTTGTATCGTAAAGACAGACACGAAACGTCAGCCCCATTTGGCAATGATGTCTGCGTGGAATCGGTATGTTCTCCCCGTGTCTGCGTGGGTTTCCTCCGGCTGCTCCGGTTTCCTCCCACATTCTGAAAGACGTGCTGGTTAGCTACACTGAGAATGGATTAAAGGTGGGACTGAGAATTGGGCAGATTCTAAAATGAATTGTAGGAGTGGGTTTAAAGGTTTAAAGTTTATTTAAGTAAGGCTTACATTAACAGTGCAATGAAGTTACTGTGAAATTCACCCAACTCTGGTGCCTGTTTGGGTCAATGCAGCTAACCAGCACGTCTTTCAGAATGTGAGAGAAAACTGGAGCAGCCAGAGGAAACCCACGCACACATGGGGAGAATGTACAGATTCCACACAGACAGTGACCCAAGCCGGGAATCGAACCCGGATCCCTGTGAGGCAGCAATGCTAAGCGATGTGCCACTGTGCCACCCTGATGATTCCCAGTGGGCACGTTGAAAATTGACCCGAGTTGGTGATGCAGTTGGAAGAAACATTCAATTCAATAAATTATTTCCCAGGTTTTTTTTTAATTCACTCGTGGGACGTGGGTGTCTCAGGCTTGGTCAGCATTTATTGGCCATCCCTAGTTGCCCTTGAGAAGGTGGTGGTGAGCTGTCTTCTTGAATCGCTGCTGTGGGTTAATCCTCAATGCCGTTATAGCACATTTATGTTCAAATTAAAATGTGAAAGATATTTGTGTTATTTAATTTGGAAAGCATAGCGATGTTCGAGATTATTGGGTGAGAATTGCATAGTTAGGAGGGGGGGATTATTGAACTGTGATGATAATGACCTGACTTGTCTGAACGCTCCAATCGGTGCTCACCGGGAGAGCTTTGTGAATATGATAAGGTTATTTAGCACTGAATGTTTTTAAAGGGGGAAGATGAAAGAATGTTGGATCCCCAGCCAGCAAGCTGTGAGCCCAAGTCCCTGGGCCGCCGCCGCCTGTCACTCACGATGACTCGCTTCAGCTGGCTGAGCTCAACCAGACTGGCAGATGGAGCTCTGGGCGGAAGCGAGGTTTGTTTAATCTCGGCAGAGAGGCGGCGGAACCACAGTGTCCGAGCCACCTCAGCCATCCTTTCTCCCTCCCCCACGCTGCTGCCTGACCCCGCTCCATCTCTCCCCCAACAACGCCTCCTGCTGTTTCAGGAAAGTAGGACGCGGAATGGGTGGGGTGGCTCGCAGTCGCAGACCATGCGGCTCAATGGTGAAAATCAACTGGAGGAAGGGGGAGAAGGACAAGAGGGGGGAGGGATGGGTGGAACAAGGGGAGCGGGAGAAGGGGGGTGAAGAAGAGGAGGGGTGAAGAAGGGGGGGTGAAGAAGAGGAGGGGGGAAGAAGAGGAGGGGGGAAGAAGAGGAGGGGGGAAGAAGAGGAGGGCGGAGAAGAGGAGGGCGGAGAAGAGGAGGGGGAAGAAGAGGAGGGGGGAAGAAGAGGAGGGGGGGAAGAAGAGGAGGGGGGGAAGAAGAGGAGGGGGGAAGAAGAGGAGGGGGGGAAGAAGAGGAGGAGGGGGAAGAAGAGGAGGGGGGAAGAAGAGGAGGAGGGGAAGGAAGAGGAGGAGGAGGAGGAGGAGGAGGGGAGGAGGAGGGGGAGGAGGGGGGAGGAGGGGGGAGGAGGGGGGAGGAGGGGGGAGGAGGAGGGGGAGGAGGAGGGGGGGGGAGGAGGGGGGAGGAGGGGGAGGAGGAGGGGGGAAGGAAGAGGAGGGGGAAGGAAGAGGAGGGGAGGAAGAGGAGAGGGAAGAAAAGGAGAGGGGAGAAGAAGAGTGGGGCGTTTTGAACGGGGAGGCAGAACAGAAGGAGGGAAGGACAGGAGAGGGGATGAACAGGAAGAGGAGAATAAGGGGACGGTGATTGGGAAGGGGGTGAACAGGAGAGGAGGTGAATTGGGGGGGTAGATCAGGAGCGGGGAGAACAGGGGGTAGAACAGGAGGAGTGAAGAACAGGAGGGGGAGAATGAAGGGAGAACAGGAGGGGGGAGAATGAGGGGAGAACAGGAGGGGGGAGAATGAGGGGAGAACAGGAGGGGGGAGAATGAGGGGAGAACAGGAGGAGGAGAGAACAGGAGTGGTAGCCAGTGGGGGAGGCTAGATGTAGGAGATTTTGAACAACATCTCTCACAAATAGAGCGTAGGAGAAGAGAATATTTCACGTTACCTGCTGAAAGTGAAGCAAGCTCAAATGGACAATGTGAGAACAAGCATGTCCTTTGACTTTAACCACTTTTATCTACAATATATTTGCTAGAAGCCAGGCAAAAATAAGAGGGAGAGAAAGAGAGAGAGAGAGAGGAAGCCTACAGAGCTTAGCAGCAGCCAAACTTGACAGCACAGTGCTGGGTGAAATGATAACGGCAGCCATCTGGTAACAAGCAATAGAACAGATTGATAGGGACATTATTGTCAACCTAAATTGATTCTTTAACCTGACGTTCCGTGCTTAATGGGGAGAGCGCAAATAAATCTCCCACCTAATGCCACAAGCCCATTTCCACTCTCCAAAAAAAATACTTCAGCAATTATCAATACGATAGTATCAACCAGATAGGACACAAAACTGACACAGAAAAAGAGGCGAGTTTCTTCTGACAAAAAATGGTATTTCAAGGAATAGGAGGAGGGGGATTGGGAAGGGGGGTGGAAATGGGCAGGAAGGGGGGGTGAAGGAGGCAGGTTTAGACGATGAAAGTGTACCAACTGCTCCATTGTTCTGGTGTCCCGCCGGCAGCGAGAGCAAAGATGTATTCGGGCTCTCCACTGCCCGTCAGATCAGACAAAGGGGCCGCAATTCCTCCTCTCAAACACGGCCCCTCCAGTAACCCCTAACATCCCCTTCACTCCCGACCAGACCGGGTGCTGCTGGCCACCACAGAGGGAGAGAAGTGGCACCCCAACCTAGGGTGGGGAGAATAACTCAAAAAGCTCTGAACTCCAGCCCCCACACTCTGTGTGGGAACACACACAGCAATTTTCAGCTGGGGAAGGAGGGGAGTGTGGAAACGTACAAACCTCTCCCTCTATTCTTCCCACACATGCACACAATGAAAGAAAACACAGCACCTACAGAAACGAGCCTGACATCGCCTTCACACCGGGAGAATAGTCCACATTGTACCCTGACACACATGCACACACTCCCGTACCTCAAAGGCAGCTCATCGTCTCTCACTGTAGCAGCAGATTTGGGACAGCGCATGCTTTGTGTACAGATATTCTCGACAAAAGGCAGCCCACAGGCGTGCAAAAAACATCAATGGCACAGTATCTCCACTCTCTCAATGGCCACTCTCTCATCAATACCGCAGAGGAGAATGGGGGGGAGGGGGGGAGGGCAGGCTAAATCACTGAACAGGAATAATGTTCCCTGACAAGTTATGTTGTCTGAGCGTATCTTACAGAAATGCAGCATGCAGCCCCGGGGGGGCCCTTGTTTGCATTCAGCCCCGGTGTCTGAAGCCAGCTCCAGTCTCTGTTAATTGTGAGTACCGAGAGGTGACCGCACCAAATAAAAGCTCCCTCCCCCCCTCCGACACTCTAATGGTCACTGTTCCAGTTTGGACATGCAAGCGCCAGACCCGGAGCTCCATTCAGAATCTGCCACGCGTTAAAAACAGAATCGAATAACTTTGCCACACTGGCTCAATATTCCCGACTCAATTTTCCTCCCCACTGCTTCTGTCGGGAGTGTTAGCAATGAATTCAATGTTTCATCCTGGACTCAAGAGAACATGAAAAGTCCAAGGAAAGCTGACCGGGGTCAGACAGAGCCCGTTTTCTGGTCTTTATTTTAACTCGAGTAAGCAATTGTTAAACAAAGAAACTGTAGGTTTCGCCGTTCTAACAGTTGAATGAGTTGATTTGATTTATTATTGTCACATGTTGTCACTAGTATACAGTGACTCGCCTAATGAAGGAGCAGCGCTCCAAAAGCTTATAATTCCAAATAAACATCTTGGACTTTAACCTGGTGTTGTGAGACTCCTTTCTGCGCCCAACCCAGACTAAGGTGGGCATCTCCACATCATGTATACAGTGAAAAGTATTGTTTCTTGCGTGTGATACAGACAAAGCATACTGTACACAGAGAAGGAAAGGAGAGGGTGCAGAGAGGGGCTTTGACAAAGGGTCATCTGGACTCGAAACATCAGCTCTTTTCTCTCCTTACAGATGCTGCCAGACCTGCTGAGATTTTCCAGCATGTTCTCTTTTGGTTTCAGATTCCAGCACCCGCAGTAATTTGCTTTTATATAGAGGATGCAGAATGTAGTGTTACAGTCATAGGTAAGGTGTAGAGAAAGATCAACTTAATGCAAAGGAGGTCCATTCAAAAATCTGATGGCAGCAGGGAAGAAATTGTTCTTGAACCAGTTGGTACATGACCTCATATTTTTGTATCTTTTTCCCAATGGAAGAAGGTGGAAGACAGTGGGTTGCATGGGATTTTTGATTATGGTGGCTGCTTTTCCGAGACAGCAGGAAGCGTAGATGGAGTCAATGAATGGGAAGCTGGATTATGTAACGGACTGGGATTATGGTCACAGCCCTTTGTAGTTTCTTGTGGTCTTGGGCAGAGCAGGAGCCATACCAAGCTGTGATATAACCAGAAAGAATGCCTTCTATGGTGCATCTGTAAAAGTTGGTGAGAGTTGTAGCGGACATGCCAGATGCTAAGTAACTGCCCCAAACAAAGGACCAGAGTTCTTCATGGGAAATAATAGCCAGTGAAACTGTGAGTCAGCTGTTGCTCAGTGGGTAACATGTTTGCTTCTGGGCCAGAAAGTCATGGGTTCAAGTCCCACTGAGACTGGAATGCAAAATCCAGGCTGACATTGCAATGTATTTCTAAGGGAGTGCAGCACTGTTGGGGGTGCTGGTCAGAATTTTACTGAGCCGGCCACCACAAGAATCGGAGGAGTGGACCACAGAAAAATCAGTTGACCTTTTGTGGGATTTTAAGGTATTGAGACAAGTGAGGTCGTAAAATCCCGTCCACTAAAATTCAGACAAGATATTGACTGAATCACCCCCGCCCCCTCAGTAGGACATCAGATTATCTGGTCATGATCACTAAGTTGTTTGTGAGAGTTTGCTCTGTGCAAACTGGCTGGCACAACTTCCTGTGTTACCCAGTGGTTATACTTCGAAGAGACACGATTGGCTGTAAAGTGGTGTCCTGAGATAGTGAAAGGCGCTACATAAATGCGAGGAAGGAATATTACGGCTGTCCATGCCAGCGGGATTTTCCCATCCTGCTGCAGTAAACCGGGATTTGGCTGGGTGCCAAATCCTCCGACCTTGCTGCAGTGGGAGCGTGGCGTGAATGGCCAGTCAGATCGTGCCGTTTGTCTTTTGTGGAGTGGGATCTGTGTCGGGAATGGTTGACAAATTGGTCTTTTATACAAAAGAAAGGGGTTGAGATGTGGTGGCGAGGTGAATGGTGCAGTATGCTCAGCTGCCAGTGAAGCAGGACACTTACTAGTGAATTAACTGTGGGAATTTTTATTCCCCCAATCCTCACTACAATACTTATCTCAGGAAATCCATCAGCAATAATTTTATTGCCATTTGTAACCTCAAGAAATACATTATTCAAGCTGCTTTATTATAAGAGAAACATCAACAGCTGTTCTCCAGCCCCTCCAGCATCCATTCCATCTGCTTCGTTTGTGCAACCATTGGTGAATCCTCCTTTCGATTCCTGTTCCAGAAGCTCTCAAGAGGAGGATAGCATTCAGTCCTCCAACTCTAACCCCAGTGATCTGGCGGCTGAATCGCTTCTCATTGTTCCTTAACCAGCTGGAGGAGCTCTGCATTCACTTTTCCATCTTAGAAATTTGCTTCCGGTCACTCAGGGGGAGTTGGTCTCTCTTACAACCTAAACTCCTATATCCCTTACCATCTGAGTCTCTTACAATCTGAACCATCATCTCATTGATTTATTGTTGGGCCAAAGTAAGGAAAAGATGTAATGATGACGACATAGCTTGGCATTATGGGGCAGCTGGTGCCAAAGGGTAGATGGAAGGGCAGAGCTCGACATAGGAGGCCTGAGAGCAATAGGGGATGGATCGGTGCGTGTAGGGCATGGGGAGTCTTTGGAGGGTGGGGGGGGGGGTTTGAGAGGTGAGTGCCATTTTGTTTTTAACGGGAACTGGAAGAGTGGCATGGTGGCATAGTGGCACGGTGGCACAGTGGCTAGCCGCACTGCCTCACAGTGCCAGGGACCCAGGTTCAATTTACGACTTGGGTCACTGCCTGTGTGGAGTCTGCACATTCTCCCCATGTCTGTGTGGGTTTCCTCCGGGTGCTCCACTTTCCTCCCACAGTCTGAAAGACATGCTGGTTAGGGTACATTGGCCATGTTAAATTCTCCCTCAGTGTATCCGAACAGGTGCCAGAGCCTGGCAACTAGAGGACTGTCACAGTCACTTCACTGAAGTGTTAATGTAAGATTACTTGTGAGACAAATAAAAAAAAACTGGTGTCTGGAAGGCCTGTGAAGCAGCCCTGTCTTCACACCCAGCAACTGACTGACTCCAAATCTTTCGAGATCAGCTGACCCAAGTGCAGCCCCCTCCACCTGGCGATGAAAATTCCGGCATTGCCATCACATTCTCCCGAGGCAGGGAGCATTTCCCCACTGCCCAATTCGAGGTGAAATTCCTGCCCATTAAATGTGTTAATATCATTTAACTATCTCCATATTCCCGTTTACACACTGTCTACTTCTCCTGGTTTATTTGTGTATAGGCGTAACAGTTTGTGTGTGTGCTCCCATCCTGTGTGTGTAGATAAGTATGTTTTGTTTCAGTATGCAGGTGTGCCCATGTGTTTGTCTCTGTATGTTTGTGCATGTGTGTGTGTGTGTGTGTGTGTCTTTGTGTGTTTCTGTGTCTCAGTATGTCTGTGTGTGTGTGTCTGTCTCTCTGTGTTTGTGTGTCTTTGTGTATTTGTCTGTGTGTGTTTGTGTCTCTGAGCGTTTGTATGTGTGTCGTGTGTGTTTGTCTGAGTCTGTGTGTGTATTCCTTTTTGTATGTGTGTTGTGTGTGTTTGTGTGTCTCTGTCTGTTTGTGTGTGTGTTTGTGTGTGCGTGTGTGTCTGTGTTTGTGTGTCTCTGTGTGTGTGTGTTTGCATATCTATGTGCGTGTGTGTCTGTGTTTGTCTGTGTTTGTGTGTGTGTGCTTGTGTGTCCGTGTGCGTCGGTGTTTGTGTGTCTCTGTCTGTTTGTGTGTGCGTTTGTGTGTCCGTGTGTGTCTGTGTTTGTGTGTCTGTCTGTTTGTGTGTCTCTGTGTGTTTGCATGTCCATGTGTGTGTGTGTCTGTGTGGTTGTCTGTGTTTGTGTGTCTCTGTGTGTTTGTGTGTGTGTGTTTGTGTGTCCGTGTGCGTGTGTGTCTGTGTGTTTGTCAGAGTTTGTGTGTCTCTGTGTGCCTGTGTGTATGTCTGTGTTTGAGTCTCTGTATGTTTGTATCTGTGTTTTTCCCTCCTCCTCTCCATATTCCAAGCAGTCTGGGCTGCAACATCCCAACAGTCCCCTAGCGAGGCAGCCCGCAGTGCTCCGGGCTCCTGACACCGGACATACAGACAATGTGTTCTCTTCACAGACACTGACTGATCTGCTGTGTGCTTGCAGCCTCTTCTGTTTCAGGAATGTCACATCAGTAAAATACTGCCAGGCAGCCGGCATCAGAGGAGTTCTACCTGAGCGAGAGCCAGCACCATTAGCAGAAAGGGGGAAGAGCCAATAAATAAATAATTTCTGAATGTGAAATATGCTTTAATAAAACATGAGAGGACACATGCAGATTTTAACGGTGGAAAAATGAAATCCCCCCCGCCACAAGCAAAGATCAGAGGAGAGTTCATTCATACATTGTCGTGCTTGAGCAGAATCACATTAAATACTTGCCTCTGATAACACAAACTACAAAAGGAATCGACTCCTGGCATGCAGAACCTTTCAGTCTTTCTCTGGTTGTGAGGGCCTATTTTTAAACCAACACGCTAGGATATTCCACAGGGGCCCATTAAACTACATTTCTCAGCAATTCTCCACAATATGTTGGGGAGAAAATAAATAAAAAACCTTCTGCTTTTCCTTCTAAAATCGGGTTCCTCGGTGTACAAAGGAATCCCTAAATTATAACTGAACATTGGAGAAGATTTATGGCCCAATTTGACTGGGGGTGGGGGGGGGAGGTGGGGAGAGTGGAATTTCTTCAGCCAGAGGGTGGTGAATCTGTGGAACTCTGCCGCAGAGGGCTGTGGAGTCAGGAGTGAGATGGAATAGTCCCTACTTTTGCCTGGATGAGCGCAGTTCCAACAACGCTCAAGAAACTCAACACCATCCGGGGCAAAGCAGCCCCGCCTGATTGGCACCATATCTGCAAACATCCACTTCCTCCACCATCCACGCTCAGTAGCAGCAGTGTGTACCATCTATAAGATGCATTGCAGAAATTAACCAAAGATACTTAGACAGCACTTTCCAAACCCACGACCGCTTCCATCTAGAAGGACAAGGGCAACTGATACACAGAAACATCATCATTTGCAAGTACAGTGAAACCCCGATTTTATGCGCCCTGATTTAGTGCGAATTCGGATATAACGTGACGAATCATTGGACCCTTTTGTTTTGCTCTTTCTTATAACAGGGCCACACTGTATCTATTCTGCAGTAAATAAATACAAGAATAGTGAGATAGAGCTTCTGCTTTGGGTACATGCAGTGATTCTGTCACAAATCACAACTACTGTGAAAGAGGCTTTTATTCTCCTCCATTTCCGCTTAATCAGTTTGAACACTGATTTTCTTGAACCCTGATTTAGCGCGACCCTGTTTTCTTTCGCGATAACATTTTATGGACCCCAACACTGCGTTCTAACAAGGCTGCACCGTACCCCTCTAAGCCACTCACCATCCTGGCTTGGAAATCTATTGCCATTCCTTTGCAGTCGCCGGATCAAAATCCCGGAATTCTCTTCCTCACGGCATTGTGGGCCAACCCACAGCACGTGGACTGCAGCGATTAATAATTAATTAGTAATGAATAGAAAAAAGGGGTCGGACCCACAGCAGGCCCAGAATCACCAAATGGGGGCAATGCAGAACACGCCAGCACTGGGGTCACTGACTATGAACTGGATTGACCAATGGCTTCGGAACAGAATCCACGTCCGTCAGTACTGCTAATGTGTCAATTAAATATCCAGACAACCACAAAGCAAGGCCTCAGCTCGTTAAAATTTCTTTTATTACCTCTGAGCTGCTACTCCATTAATTTTAATGAAGTTACTCTTAGATTTTAGATGTTATTAATGTGACAGGAGAAAAGGGCTTCATCTTGTTAACAGGAACATTAGAACATAGAACATAGAACATAGAACATTACAGCGCAGAACAGGCCCTTCGGCCCACGATGTTGCGCCGACCAGTTACAAAAACAATGACCCACTAGCCTATACCAATCCCTTTTCGTCCATAAACCTATCCAGAGATCTCTTAAACGCCCCCAAACTAGACGCATTTACAACTGCAGCAGGCAGGGCATTCCAATCCCTCACCACCCTCTGGGTAAAGAACCTACCCCTGACATCCGTCCTGTAGCTACCCCCCCTTAATTTAAAGCCATGCCCCCTCGTGCTAGCTTTCTCCATCCGAGGAAAAAGGCTATCACTATCCACCCTATCTAAACCTCTAATCATCTTATATGTTTCAATAAGATCCCCTCTTAGCCGCCTTCTTTCCAACGAAAACAACCCTAAATCCCTCAGTCTCTCCTCATAGGACCTCCCCACCATACCAGGCAACATCCTAGTACACACGCACACACCCGGGTGGATTGCCGATTCGGAACTTTCCACCATCAGCCTCCATCACTGTTCCTCCCAAACTCAAATCAGATTTCAGAAGGAAGGTAAGTGTGTATTGAAACAGTTTTTTTCCCCATCCTCGGGATGTCCCGGTGTTTTACATCTAATGAGTTTACTGTTGTAGTGTAGGACAATGGGAGATCCCAAGAGCAGAATTCACTGGATGGGGTGGGGTGTTTTGGGGGCCAGGGGTGGGGGGGGTGCTGCATATCAAACTGTGGGGCTGCAATTTTCTAACCTAAAACCGATGGCTGGAAAATCGCTCCCTGTGGATTCATTCCCATTAATTTCTCTTTCTCCTGGGCACTCTGCAGCCCCTCACCTCCAGTCAGGACAAAGATCCAAGATTCTCCATCCCCATAATCCTCCCTGTTTTACATTAGGGACCCAAGATGCCAGCCTAGACTGTGTGTTCAAATCTTGGAGTGGGGCTTCAACAGACAGGTTCACAGACAAACAGTCAGACAGACAGACAGACACACACACAGATATGCACACCCAGATGCATGCACACAGACAGATAGAAACGCACACAGATACACGCACACAGACAGACAGACAGACACACACACAGATGGGCACACATATATGCACACACAGACAGACACGGACACACAGACAGACAAACATGCACACAGACACGCACGCACAAACAGATCATAAGAACATAAGAAATAGGAGCAGGAGTAGGCCATCTAGCCCTTCGAGCCTGCCCCGCCATTCAATAAGGTCATGGCTGATCTGTCGTGGCTCAGTTCCACATTCCCGCCCTCTCCCCATAACCCTTAATCCCCTCGCTTATCAAAAACCCGTCAACCCGCGTCTTAAAAATATTTAGCGAGGCAGCCTCTACCACTTCAACGGGCAGAGAATTCCAGAGATTCACCACCCTTTGAGTGAAGAAGTTCCTCCTCAACTCCATTCTAAGCCGCACCGCCCCTTTATCTTGAGACTGTGCTCCCTAGTCCTACTGTCCTTTCTGAGCGGGAAGAGTCTCTCCACCTCTATCCTATCCATCCCATTCATCATCTTATACGTCTCAATGAGATCTCCCCTCATTCTTCTAAACTCTAACGAGTACAAGCCAAGTTTATTCAGCCTCTCCTCATAGCTCAGCACACACATAGATCAGCACACACAAACAGACATTCATGCACAGACAGACATGCAAGCACAGGCATGCACACACAGACAAGATACAGACACAGACATGCACATACAGACACACACACACACGTACAGACACACATAGATGCACACAAACATACAGACACACAATGACATACACAGATGCACACATACAGACAGGCACACATACACACACACATATGTGCATACACACACATGCATGCACACACACAAGTGCACATGTTTAGATATAGAATGCAGCAGACCTGTGGCCTCATATACAGGATCCATCAATATTGGCTGTTGCAATATTTTTCCGCTGTCCCTCTCCCTCACAGGCTGCTCGAATCGCAATCATCCCTGTTGTTGCGTAGGAATTTGTTTGGGCTTTGCCTGTTTATCCCACTTTTAGATAAATATTTGCTCTTGTTGGCATTAAAAAGGCATAATAGTTCGCCTACACTGAATGGGCTTGCTGTACATTAATAACCTGCCATGATTAAGATGAGAAATTATACCTTAAGAGCTTCATAGAGGAAAGAACAGACTACTGCCTACCAGCAAGGTAAAACATGTAAAATGATGCACCTTCCAGTCTCTGAGGCCCAATTCTATAGATGCTGTAAATTGCAGCGTGTAAGTTGACCCACTTTTTTATCCTCACAGACCATGTTCTTGCATATATTTAGCATACAAGTCGACCCCCGTCTCCAGCTGTGCTTTGCCATCCTTGCATTATTAGTCAGCCTCAAATTTTCAGCACACAAATTGATGTTTTACTTATCAATACCAATAACTGGCGCCAAGGGATCAATTAGGCAATATTAGCTGTGTTACAAAGACACACAAGGAGTAACCATTAAAAGCAGATAACCCAACCGCCCTTCCCCCCCCACACAGAATAACAATGGCAATCACACACACCAGCAATTCATACAAACAAAGGAGCTGAGATCATAGGAATAGGCCATTCAGCCCTGCATTAGGCCTGGCACAGACCATCAATCACTTATCTATTCTCATCCCATTTTCCAGTGCCTGCTCCTTGTATGCTACGGCGTTTCAAGTGCTCATCTAAATGCTTCTTAAATGTTGTGAGGGCTACTGCCTCTTCAACCCTTTCAGGCTGTAAGTTCCAGATTCCCTCCATCGTCTGGGTGAAAAGGTTTTCCTCAAATCCTCTCTAAATCTCCGGCCCCAATATCAAATCTATCTCCCTGGTTATTGACCCCTCTACTAAGAGGAAATGTTTCTTCCAATCCACCCCATCTATGTCCCTCATAATTTTGTACACCCCGCCCAGGTCCCCCCTCAGCTTTCTCTGCTCTAAGGAAAAACAACCCCAGCCCAAACAGCCTCATCTTCAAACGCTCCAGCCCAGGCAACATGGCGGCACAGTGATTAGCATTGCTGCCTCACAGCATTCGGGACCCTGGTTCGATTCCTGGCTTGGAATACTGTCTGTGTGGAGTTTACACATTCTTCCTGTGTCTGCATGGGTTTCCTCCGGTTTCCACCCACAGTCCAAAGATGTGCGGTTTAGATGGATTGGGCCATGCTAAATCGCCCCTTAGTTTCAGGGGGAACTAGCTAGAGTAAATACTTGTGGTTATGGGGACAGGACCTGGGTGGGATTGTGGTTAGTGCAGACTCAGTGGGCCAAGTGGCCTCCTTCTGCACTGTAGGAATCTATGAACATCCTGGTCAATCTCCTCTGCACCCTTTCTTGTGCAATCACATCCTTGAATGTGATGTACCCCATGGTAGAACAGTGTCATGACGTACACTTGTTTAGAACCACTCAAGAAAACTTGCCAATTGGGTGAGAGCTGACAGAACCACAGTTCAACATAAGCCAATTATTGCAGGAAAATAAAGGGAGGAGGGAAAAAAAACAATTAGCCCAAAGAATAGCCTCACTTTTGCGGTACAATCTGAAATTAATACTCCATAGTTACAGGCTGTAGTAAGAGATGGCATCACATCCAAATTTGTTTGTTCTCTATTCTCCTGTAAAGTTGTCA
This sequence comes from Carcharhinus amblyrhynchos, assembly GCF_965287045.1. Classification (NCBI taxonomy): domain Eukaryota; kingdom Metazoa; phylum Chordata; class Chondrichthyes; order Carcharhiniformes; family Carcharhinidae; genus Carcharhinus; species Carcharhinus amblyrhynchos. Next base: position 43,684,768 of record NC_137342.1, read on the forward strand.
TGTTTTTTGAAAGATTAACCTAAATCACAGGAGGTGATGGGGTTTGTAAAATAATTCCTTTAAAATATTTATGATCCAGAATTAACGTGTCCAATCGAAGCAAGAGGAGGAAAGAGAAGTGCTCCCCATCTAAAAATAAAACGAGATGCATTATAGTGAAAGCAAGAGCAGTTGTCATGGTTACACAATAAAGTACTCTTGACGATTAGAGATTAGTTTATGTGATGTTATCAAGTTAATGGGACCTCGGTGACCCCTTACTTTTTTTTTGCATAATTTCTATCTACATGAAGTATTTAAATAATAGGCTGACTTACTTCAGAACGCCTGGGTTAGAACAAGGTGACGCTTCTTAAATGCAGAACATTAGGCCTTATTGATTTCTGTTGTACTGCTAATCTGAAAAGGGCTGGGTGAAAATGGGACGTCTCTCCCTCTTATTCCACTTTTAGTTTCGAACAGTCGCACAGAATCGTCTTCCTTTACTTGCTTTTGTCACTTTCTTTGTTCCTGCCCAGACATCATTCTACCCACTGCCACCAATCCTCAACCTTATCATCTCAAGTCAGTGAACTACATGATGGGATGGAAGGGAACAACAGTTCCATGCGCATCACCAGATCGCTGGCACTTCATGCATGTGACTGTTCTTCAGTGGAACATCTCGATAGCAATCTTCCACAAGCTGTTTGATGGAGAGCAGTTCAGTTGAACCTCATTTGAGTTGAACTATATAGAAGTCTCCACACAGCATAAACTTGGGACCTGTCAACCACAGTAAGAACTTACATAGCACTTTCAAAATGGAAACATGTTCACTGGAGTGGTATCAAACACAACAGACCGTGGTGGTACAATGGTTAGCACTGCTGCCTCGTAGCGCCAGGGACCTGGGTTCAGTTCTCGGCTTGGGTCTCTCCATATGCAGAGTCTGCACGCTATTCCTATGTCTGCTTGGGTTTCCTCTGGGTGCTCCGGGTTCCTCCCACAATCTGAAAGATATGCTAGTTAGGTGCATTCACCATGCTAAATTCTCCCTCCATGCCCCCAACCAGGCACTGGAGTGTGTTAACTTGGGGATTTTCACAATAACTTTATTGCAGTGCTAATGCAAGCCTACTTGTGACACTAATAAATAAAACGAATAGAATTATAGAATTCCTACAGTGCAGAAGGAGGCCATTCAGCCCATCGAGTCTGCACTAACTACAATCCCACCCGGGCCCTATCCCCATAACCCCATGCATTTACCCTAGCCAGTCCTCCTCACACTATGGGGCAATTTAACATGGCCAATCCACCTAACCCGCACATCTTTGGACTGAATATGAAGAGATATTGGTGCAAATGCTTGGTCAAAGAGGCAAGTTTTATGGATCACTATGTTTACCCATCAAGTCAACTCCTGATGGCACTTTTGCTGTCTCATTGCTTTTGGGGTGGGTGAGAGGGAAGTATGGTAGCTTAAACAGAAAAAGCGATAGAAAAACAACTCAAATGACAGGAAACATTGCTAGATGAAAATAATCAATCCTTTATGACTCCGATATTTTTGTTCTGCACACAACCTGAAGCAGTAGTTTGTACAAGACGAGGCAACAACTCTTCAAATCTCTGAAGAAAATATGTTCCTGAAGTAGAGGTTTGTGCATTTGACCAATACACTGAACATCTTCCACTTAATAGTGGGCCAGCTGACCTTTCTAATGCACACAGCCAGCTTGCAATTATCACTTTTTTTCTGTTTAATGAAATAGCTTGGATAGATTCGCTCGTCCTTAAAACACTCAATCCAGCCTCGATTGTCTTTAACATCGAAAAAGGTCGAGGACCAATGGGTGCGTACAGAAAGGGAATGTCAGCTCTCCAGTTATTGCCATGGTGACGCTTAAAGCATTGCACTAGGGTGCATTCACTGGTCATTGTTAAGTGACTGCTATGTCAGATTAGCACAGCACTGTAAGAAGTGAAGAGATGGATTGCTCGTTGCTAACAAGCCATCGCATCTTTTTCCTCTCCCTCTTTACAAGGCCTTCAGTCCCAGCTGGGCTACTCTTCCTCTGAGTGCTGGCAATTCAAAGGCAACCCATCAAAAACACCAGTTTGCATTTATATAGCGCCTTTAATACAGTAAAACGTTCCCAGCTACTTCTCAGCGGCATTATCGATCAAAATTTGATGTTAAGACACGAAGGAAACATGAGGACAGATGTCAAAAAATAGGTTTGGATGAGCATCTACCAGGAAATGAGGGAGATCTAGAGACAGAGAAATTTAGGAAGTGAATCCCAGAACTTAGGACTTTGGCAGAAAAAAGTAGTTGCCCATGATGGAGCGATTTGGGGATTGTATCTAATGGCCAGTCACCTTGCTTTCTGCTAAGGACAGCACCAAAGCCAAACTCAATCTTGTCTTTCAGCAGAGGCCAATATCCAGCTGGGATCAATGAGTAACATTGAAGGACAGGAGTTACATATATACGAATTAGTAGCAGGAGTCAGCACTCAGCCCCTTAAGCCATTCGATAAGATCATGGCTCCTCTGACTGTAACCTCCTGCCTACCCTTGATAACCTTTCACCCTTTTGTTTATCAATAATCTATCTATCTATGCCTTAAAAATATTCACAGATTTTGCTACCACCACCTTTTCAGGAAAGGAGTTCCAAAAACTTACTACTTTGGGAGAAAAAAAATTCCTCACTTCTTGTTCTAGATTGTCTGCAAGAGGAAACATCCTCTCCACATCCACTCTCTCAACCGCCCTTAGGATATTTTAATCAAGTCACCTCTTACCCTTGTAAACTGTAGTGGATTTAAGCCAAGCCTATCCAACCTTCCCTCATAAGACAAGCTGCCCATTCGAGGTAAACTTTCTCTGAACTTCTTCCAATAAACTTTCATCATTCCTTAAATAAGTATTGTGTACAATACTCCAGATGTAGTGTCACCAATGCCCTGTAAAGCTGAAGCGTAACCACCCAGTTTTGTAGTCAATTCCCCTCACCATAAATGATAACACTCTATTAGCTTTCCTAATTAGTGTTGTACCAGAGTTTTGTGATTCATGTGCTAGGACACCCAGATCCCTCTGCACCTCAGAATTCTGCAATCTCTCACCATTTAAATAGTGACCTTCTTTTACATTCTTCCAGGCAAAGTGGACAATTTCACATTTTTCCACATTTTCCCAAATCTCTCACTTATCCTATCTATATCCCTTTGCTACTTCCTTGTGTTCTCTTCACAACTTACTTTCCCGCCTAAAAACAAAGGGCGGTATGGACAGGTGGGGCTGAAGGGCCTGTTTCCATGCTGTAAGCCTCTCTGACTCTGTCTCAGGAAATTGAGCAACCAACCTTTCGTTCCTTCGTTCAAGTCATCTATATAAATTGGGGGGAACTTGGGTGTTAAAAGATATGCAAGTTTAGAATACAGCATGAACAGTTCCCTCAAAGACTTAGTATGTCCATCCAATCAATATGGAGAACCCTCCAGAAGATGGAAGTGAGAGAATTGGTCCTAGTTCATGCTGAGTTATTCAATCTCAATCCAGATCCTCAATAGGAAGTACAGTAAAATGATTTACGAAACGCAAGAGAAAGGTGGGTCTCTGTTCCAAACTGCTGGATGCCAGGTGAGTACGGGTGAGGATATGATGCCACCCAACAGGTGAGCGCAGGGCTGACACACAAGACTTGTCGCTGGGGGTTTTCCTTCTTCCCTGCAAGTGGGAATTGTGCCAGAAGCTATCAAAATTGTTAACATTAGGACAGACCCTCCCAGGACTGGGTTTGGTGCTGAGAAGTTGGTCGGTATGAGTGGGTTATTCTGAGGTGAGATGGAAGCTTCATCTTCTCAATGCTGGTTGGATTCTACCACTGCAAAATATCCCACCCTCACGAGAACTACATCTGAGCAATAACTCAACATCTTGAAGAGATGGGAGGAAGATTGGATTTGATAATGCATTAGATTTTTAGAATGGCTTCATCCAGTGCCCTTAATTAAACTACACCCTTGTTGCATCACTGTACTCTTGGGAAAGCTCCTTCTCCTGGCATGTGATGTCACTGCAACTGTTCCTCACCCACAGGGCTCAGAAACTTTGCTTTGGCTTAAAACTTTCAGATGTATAGAAGACATGAACTGCATCATCATTATTGCATTGCTGTTTGTGGGAGCTTGTTGTGTGGAAAGGAGGCTGTCCCTTTTCCCTAAATCGCAACAGTAACCACACTTCAAAAGTAGTTCATTGGCTGCCGAATGCATAAATGTGTGCTGGAAGGCACCACAGAAATGCAATAAAGGTTCAGATAGATTATGCATCACCCGGCCCTTTTTCTGAAATTGGAATGAAATGAAATGTAAAGATCTCTAAAGAGAGGCATGTAGCTGCACTGAGGATTTGTGATTAGACTGGTAGCAGAGTGAAATCAAGATTTTGTTAAACAAAGTAGAATCTAACAATCACAGAATCCCAATTCTATAGTGCAGAAGCAGGCCATTCTGCCCATCGAGTCTGCACTGATCACAATCCTTTAACCTAGCTAACCCCCCTGACACTAAGGGGCAATTTACCATGACCAATCCACCTAACCCGCAGATCTTTGGAGGAAACCCACGCAGACATGGGAAGAATGTGCAAACTCCACACAGACAGTGATCCAAGCCGGGATTCAAACCCAGGACCCTGGCGCTATGAAGCAGCCGTGCCAACCACTGTGTCACTGTGCCACCCTTGTGTCCTAGATCATAGCCATGGTCAGTTTGCAAACAGGGCCTTTTTTTCCCCTGAGAGAGAGTTTAGCTACTGTACTGAAAGCAGAAGAAAGTTGCCTATGGTAGACCCCAGATTTTTCACTAAAAGACGCTTACAGACCTTGTGTGGTAATCATTTGTTGGATTTAGGTCATAGTGTTAAAACCTATGGGGAAGGTGTATTCTCAGGGTTTGGGAAAGTAGGTGGATTTCAACTGGGTGTAATTGAAATATACTTTCCAGGTAACCATTATTATCGTTAATTGTAAACGTTGTGTGTTTTAAAGTTTAATTAAACATTTTGTTATTTGAATAATTTACTACAAGACTGATTCCTCTCCTCACCAGCTTTCTTCTCTTGTTTCACATTTTTCCAAATCATTCAAGTAAATAATTATAAACCGGCATTCCAAATTTCCCTTCTGGGATTTGAGATGTCCTCAAATTGAACATCGGCAATATTGAACACCATACTGAACTTTAAAAATGGAAATCGATGCTCAAATTATGGACAATGTAGATTTATTCATAGAATCCTTATGGTGCAGTAGAGCTCACTTGGCCCATCGAGTTTGCACTGACTCTCTGACACAGCATCTAATTCAGGCCCTCTCCCCACATTTGCTATGGTCAATCCATCTAACCTACGCACTTTGGGACTCTAAGGGGCATTTTAGCATGGCCAATCCATCTAACCTGCCCATCTTTGGCCTATGGGAGGAAACCAGAGCACCCAGAGGAAACCCACACAGACATGGGGAGAATGTGCAGGCTCCGGCACAGAGAGTAAACCAAGCTGGGAATTGAACCTCGGGCCCTGGTGCTGTGAGGCAGCAGTGCTAACCATTGCGCCACTCCAGAAAATAAAATAGAAATAGTTTCAGTTGTACAAGTTGACCTACAGTTTAAAGTTCTGTTAAGAGTGGAAGTGGTGTTTGAAGATGTGTGAATAAATTCGAGGGCAGCGCGGTATATCCCTATTTAAACCTAGAAGGCTGCTCCACTTGCCAGGAAAACCTGAACACAGTATCCGTCAGTGACAGGTTTAAATAGGGATATATCATGTGGAAAGTTCAGCAAAAAGAGTGGGATGTTTATTTCCTTTCTTTTCAGTGTTGCTGAAGTGCCTGAAGGCCTTTAAATAAATATTCATATTTTGTGTTTGGACAACCATTAAAACTGCGTGAACTCCACCCCACACTTAAGAGGCATCTGGATGGGGACATGAACAGGGAGGGAATAGATGGATACAGACAGAGTAAGTGCAGACGGTTTGTTTTAGTTTAGTTAGCGCATCAAGATTGGTTTGGACTTGGAGGGCAGAAGGGCCTGTTCCTGTGCTGTACTTCCCTTTGTTCTCATTTCACAGACTTTGCAACATCACGGTGTCAAAATGAAATCCTTTTGGGGCGAAATTTTCAGAGTCGAGGATAAAAAGAATTGGCCAAAGCCTCTGTCTCGAGAGTGGAGTGAGGGTGTACAGAGTTGTCTATTGAACCAATCAGAACAACAGTGTCCGAATCAAGGCACTGCCGTGTTACGTAACCAGTGCTCGATAACCTTTCCTCTAGTAAGAAGCTTCGTGGGAAGATTACTGGGGAGTGGGGGTGGGGAAGACGGGGTGGGGGCTGCGGTGGGGGGGTGGGGGAGTCAGGATGTAACCTGATGCAAAGAGCGTGTTTTTGTACACACTGTAGTAATCAGTGCACTAAGCCCTCCCCGTACACAATTACTGCAGGCTGGGAGGGCCCAAGTTTCTCCTCCGACACACCAGAGGGGTTGCCAATTGCAGCTGCACCATTTCTTCTGATGTGACAGGGTCAGGGGAGGTTGCAACACTCAGAGAGAGAGAGAGAAAGAGAGAGAAGGCAGCCGTTGCCGAGACGGGAGAGTGAAAAAAAAAAGAAAAGAAAGAAAGGTCGAGAGCGCTGGGGTTTTTATTTTGCTGCCTGAGGCGTGGGCCCTGCGTTCAATCATCTCGGCGTGTAAACCGCGCACTGACAGGTGTTGCAATCGCACACGCTCACTTGTGCTCTGGCCCGACTCACTCTGCGTTGCGAGACAAATGAAGGGCCCGTGGAGAATGTGACTTCTATTTTGTTAAACTGTGCAAACACAATCTATTCTGTGTCACAGTCGCCGGCCAAAAAACGGATTAGAGTCACTGCCAGGAGATTGGTTGGTTGGGGGGGGGGAAGGGTGGAGGAGGCTTTTGTTGGGGGGGGAGGCAGGGTGAGTGAAATCAGTACCCAAGCCTTTTCAGAAGGATCACTGTGCGCCGGTTGCCAAACACTTGTCCATTCTGTAAGGCTAAACTCTCGTGAAAATGGGCCGTTCGTTTCTGTTTCCTTCTCTTGACTGACTATCTGACTTCCCAATCGTTCCACGATTGAGAGATCAGGGTGCAGGATCGATCTGAAAAATTGCAAAGCAGTTCAAGTGAAGAAGTGATACGCTCCTGCGTGCTCAAGAGGGCAAGTGTTGTCCAAGTGAAAATCATTGAATCTTCTGGTCCCTGTACTGCTCAGAAGCAGCTGGCGAATGCTTTGTAAAAAGAAATGAGAAATTGCCCGTGTCAGTGGATCTACAACAATGACCAATATTGCTAATCTCACCAGACACCGGCGCACGGGTATAATTTTAGGTCTGACAGAATCATAAAGTGGAATCTTGCGGAGGCAACAAGGGTCTTTTCAGCTGGAGAGGTGGCTGGAGACTCCCCCCCCTCCGGCCTCCTCCAAGGACAGGTCCGCCAAACCACGAGCTAGTCAGACCTGGATGGAAGTCCCTCCTGCTAAAAGATGTCAGTCAACCTGAGGCCGGCGGCTCCCTTGCTCACCGGGGAGGCAGGGGCTGCTCCCACTGGGGCGTGCACCAAAGGCCCAGGATTGCCAACTGACCCAGGCCAGAGTCGAGTCATGGCAGGAGGGGTTTTGTGGGGTGGCTGGTCATAGGAAGAGGGGGTCAGCAGCAAAGGCAGGGAGGTGGATCTCAGGTGGCCCTCCATGTCCTGATGCTGGGTTCCTCAGACAGCAATCAGTAAGGATAGGCACCAACACTTCCTTCACGATTATCCCCAACACCATGCTCCGCAAGACTGTGTCCTCAACCCCTTACTCTACTCCGAATACAGCTATGACTGTGTGGCCAAAATCCCTTTCAATTCGATTTTCAAGTTTGCTGATGACACAAGTGTAGTCTCATAGAACACAGAACACTACAGCACAAACAGGCCCTTCAGCCCACAAGTTGCGCCGATCATATCCCTACCTACCAGGCCCATCTATAACTCCCAATCCCATTAAATCCCATGTACTCATCCAGAAATCTCTTCAACGACCCCAGCGAGTTCGCCTCCACCACCACCGACAGCAGCTGATTCCACTCACTCACCACCCTCTGAGTGAAAAACTTACCCCTGACATCTCCTCTGTACTTGCTCCCCAGCACCTTAAACCTGTCCTCTCGTAGCGATCATTTCAGCCCTGGGGAAATAGCTTCTGAGAATCCACCCTATCTATATCTCTCAACATCTTATAAACCTCTCTCAGGTCACCTCTCATCCTTCGTCTCTCCAGGGAGAAAAGACCTAGCTCCCTCAACCTATCTCAAACAATGATGAGCAGGAGTACAAGAAAGAGATGGAGAATCTGGTGAACTGGTGCGACGACAATAATCTCTCCCTCAATATCAGTGCAAGGGAGGAGGCAGTCATCAACTTCAGGAAACATAATGGAGGACACGCTCATGTCTACATCAATGAGGATGAAGTGGAAGTGGCCAAGGGCTTCAGGTTTCTAGGTGCCCAAATTGCCAACAACGAGTCCTGTCCCCTCCACGCAGATGCTATAGTTAAGAAAGCCCACCAACACCTCTAATTTCTCAGGAGGCTAAGGAAATTTGACATGCTCGCTACGATTCTCACTGACTTTTACAGATGCTTCATAGAACACAACCTGTTTGGTGGTGTGGCAACTGCCCTGGCCAAGACTGTAAGAAATTACAGAAATTTGCAAATGAAGCCCAGTCCATCGCGCAAACCAGCCTCTCATCCATTGACTGTGTCCACACTTCCCGGGAAAAGCAGCCAACATAATTAAGGACCCCAAGCACCCCGGACATTCTCTCTTCCACCTTGCCGGGAAAAAGATACAATAGTTTGAAATCACGTACCAACCAACTGTTGGCGTCGCTCTGCATCACCAATCAGCTATCCAGCTAAACTGACTCTAATTAAGGTAAGCTGAATAAGGAAGACAAAAAGAAAAACAAAACTGCCAAGCTGCAATTAGACTAACCTCAGTACAGTTATACTTGCAGACTGTGGGCGGGAGTTTCCAGCTGTCCTGGTCCCAAGGCCAGAAATTCCCATCTAAGGTCAACAGACCTTTGTATCACTGCCAAATTTTCTGACCTGCCCGTTACAATTCCTGAGATGGCAGAACAGGAAAACTCTGCCTCCCCTCATAACTCCTTCAAATGATACTTGAAACCAGATTTTCTCAATCTGGCCCGGAGGCAAGGTATGCGAGGCACTGTACCACAGGGGCAAAGAATTACCCCCTCCTCCTCACTGCCTGCCCCATGCCCATTACAGTTGCACTTACCCTCTCTGTGGTAGTGACACCAGAGCTAGCAACCGGTTGTTCAAACATCAATCTGAGGCTCAGTCTGGCTTTGCGCTGCGTGAAATGCGAGTCAGATATGCTATTATTCCAGGGAGGCACTTAGAATTCAAAGAAAAACTCAAGAATAATCACTGACAACTCCGCTGTATGAAGGGCAGTGTTCCAGGCAGCGCTGATGTCTGGAAGAGAGCTCCACAGGCAGGAGAAGGAACAGCTGGACACTGCGATGGGGCCACTGTACGTTCTTTCTGGATGGATGAAATCAGACTGCATGAATTGCCTCTTTCATCCATATCTATCCTGCCATCTGGTGGGAAACAGTGTGAAGCTGGTACTCCAAGTGGGATGTTCAGAGGCTCTGTGCTCCTAGCAACCATCAAGGTCACACAATGATTGAAAGGCTACCTCCAACCAATCTTCAATGCGGTCGTGGAGCATAAAGCAATAAGGGGATGCACAACGTTACAAATAAACAGTAATTATTGGATTAACAATCAAATTAGAGTGCACTTTGTTAGACCATTTACTTTTCAATATTTTATGCCATCTTTCATCTCGACAATGGATGCTTACTTAATATTGTATGAGATAATTTGCCTTTCTGCACCTGTCCTTTATATCATTAGTTTCTGGAGCCCCCAGTGCATTGGTGACAATACTGCAATGCTAGTCGGGAGATGTGCCACTTATCTGCGTGGAGAGTTTGAGGAGTTATTTCCTTCATTTGAGAGAGAATTTTGGCCAGTTGAATTCACCATTTTCTCTGGTGCTTTATGCCCTCCCTCCCGCGCCACCCGAAGCTAGCCTGACAGTATCTGGACTGTGGGCAAAGTGTTCAGCCGTTCACTGCTTTCACTCCCAATGGAGTTGTTATAAAATGCAGACTGGGGGAACCATACCACAGCGGGGAGGCAGATATTCATTATGTATGTCGTTGGTAGTCTCTGGCAGTGAGGGGACTGGGAGGACTTGTATTTGGAGTGAGAAACAGGCAGATGCGCTGTTCTACCACCTTCCACCATACGCTTATCCAAGATGCAAGAATCACTAGTTAGAGGCTGCCTGTCGCGACCCAGTTATTCTCGGCTGGAATGGAGGTGATTGGGTAATTTTTCACCAGTCATTTCTGAAGGCCACATAAAGTGACTAAGACTGACTTTATGTGCATCATTTGTATTATGTAATTACCTTAAACTCAGGGCTGCAGGGGTGTACAGTGGTTAGCACTACTGCCTCACTGCGCCAAGGATCCAGGTTCAATTCCGGCCTTGGGTGACTGTGTGGAGTTTGCATATTCTCCCCATGTCTGCATGGGTTTCCCCCCATATTCAAAAGATGTGTAGGTTAGGTGGATTGGCCATGCTAAATGTGGGGGGTGATGGGGAAAGGGTGGGGGTAAGATGTTCTTTGAGAATCAGTGTAAACTTGATGGGCTGAATGGCCTCCTTCTGCGCTGTAGGGATTATGTGGTCCTATGACACTTCTGGAGAAATAATGTGTATTATAGAACTATCCGCCACTTACTGCACTTTGTTGGAGAAATAATCAAATTATCTTGTGGAATAAAAGGCGATGGGGAAAAGGCAGGGAAGTGGAGTTCGGATGAGATGGAGATCAGCCATGATCATATCAGGGATATGATATGATATTGGAAGGATGTCAGAAGTTGCAGCGAGACATTGATAGGATGCAAGACTGGGCGGAGAAGTGACAGATGGACTTCAACCCAGATAAGTGTGTGGTGATTCATTTTGGCAGGTCAAATAGGATGACAGATGATAATATTAAGGGTAAGACTCTTGGCAGTGTGGAAAATCAGATGGATCTTGGGGTCCGAGTTCATAAGATGCTCAAAACAGCTTCGCAGATAGAAGCTGTGGTTAAGAAGGTGTATGGTGTACTGGCCTTCATCAATCAAGAAATTGAGTTTAGGAGTCGGGAGCTAATGCTGCAGCTGTATAAGACCCTAGTCAAACCCCACTTGGAGTACTGTGCTCAGTTCTGGTTGCCTCTTTACAGGAAGGATGTGGAAGCCATGGAAAGGGTGCAGAGGAGATTTACAAGGATGTGCCTGGATTGGGTGGCTTGCCTTATGAGGATAGGTTGAGAGAGCTCAGTCTTTTCTCCTTGGAGAGACAAAGGATGAGGGGTGACCTGATAGAGGTGTATAAGATGTTGAGAGGTATTGATCGAGTGGATTCTCAGAGGCTTTTTCCCAGGGCTGAAATGGTTGCCACAAGAGGACACAGGTTTAAGGTGCTGGGGAGTAGGTACGGAGGAGATGTCAGGGGTACGTCTTTCACTCAGAGGGTGGTGGGTGCGTGGAATCGGCTGCCAGCAGTGGTGGTGGAGGCAGATTCGATAAGGTCTTCTAAGAGACTTTTGGATAAGTACGTGGAACTTAGTAAGATAGAGGGTTATAGGTATGCCTAGTAGGTAAGGACATGTTCGGCGCAACTTGTGGGCCGAAGGGCCTGTTTGTGCTGTAGTTTTTCTATGTTTCTATATAGTATGGCAGAGTGAGTTTGAAGGGCTAAATGGCCTAGTGTTGCTCCTGATATGGACTATCCTCCACCCACTGCTTAGTGCCGGAGAAATAATCAATGCCTATTATGGAACTATTCTCCACTCACTGCGTAGTGCTGGAGCCTGGTTGTATCACAGCTTGGTATGGCTCCTGCTCTGCCAAGACTGCAAGGAACTACGAAAGGTTGTGAGGGTAGCCCAATCCATCACGCAAACCAGCCCCCAGCCATTGACTCTGTATACACTTCCCTCTGCCTCGGAAAAGCAGCCAGCATAATTAAGGACCCCACACACCCCGGACATTCTCTCTTCCACTTCTTCCTTTGGGAAAAAGTTACAAAAATCTGAGATCACGTACCAACCAACTCAAGAATAGCTTCTTCCCTACTGCCATCAGACTTCTGAATGAACTTAGCTTGCATTAAGTTGATCTTTCTCTCCATCCTAGCTATGACTGTAACACTACACGCTGCACACTCTCGTTTCCTTCTCTACGAACGGTATGCTTCTTGCACGTAAGAAACAATACTTTTCACTGTATATTAATACAGGTGATAATAATAAATCAAATCAAATCAAAATCAAATCAGATACCACCCTGCTTTTATTAGGAGCGGTGTTAAGTTTCGCTCATGAATTCAATTTGCTGTATTCTCCTTGTGAAAGGACCCTGCAAATATCCTTCCAAAAAATCTCAGCAGGTCTGACTGCATCTGTGGGAAGAGAATAGAGCCAACGTTTCGAGTCTGGATGACCCTTTGTCGGAAGTTCTGATGAAGAGCCATCCAGACGCGAAACATTGGTTCCATTCTCTCCCCACAGAGGCTGTCAGACCTACTGAGATCTCCCAGCATTTTCTGTTTTTGTTTCAGATTCCAGCATCTGCAGTATTTTGTTTTTATCTGTAAAAATATTCTGTTTGTTGCAAAATGCACTGTTTTCTCCAAGTCCGGCAGTAAATCTCACCTGGCCTCCAGTTCCGGTGTGAACACAGTGGTGCCAATAAACACTCTGCATTTTCAATACAAGGGTTGGAATTTGAAGCAGCAATGCAGTCAGAGTTCAAAAGCAGAAGAAACTTCATGGCGGAGTTCCAGTAGAAAGCCTTCACACCTCATTTGTTCACAGAAAATGAAACATCGGCATTTTATAAACTCTGGACCTCCCTCTTCTGTAATTAATCTCTGAATAGCAGGGCCTTTTGAGATGGTATCCCAATGGTCCTTTTGTTCGTGTCTCAAACCAGGGGAGACAGAGACTTGGACCAATTGTTTGCAATCCTGCACCACTTAAAGTTTAAAGTTTATTTATAAGTGTCACAAGTAGGCTTACATTAACACTGCAATGAAGTTACTGTGAAATTCCCCTGGTTGCCACAGTCCCGCCACCTGTTCCGGTCAACGCACCTAACCAGCAAGTCTTTCGGACTGTGGTAGGAAACCGGAGCACCTGGAGGAAACCCACGCAGACACGGGGAGGACATGCAGACTCCTCACAGACAGTGACTCAAGCTGGGAATCAAACCTAATGCCCTGGCACTTTGAGGCAGCAGTGTTATTCACCGCGCTGCCCTGTCTTGCTGACCAAATTCCAGCTTTCTCCTATGAGTGACATTTCTTCTTGGGCACGGTTTATGTGTGAGCCTGCACTGTTAAAACGTGATGGACTATTCAATTGAGAGGACCATGAGAACCCGATCTTTTAGGCGTACATCAAACTGAGAGTCCATCTGCTTGCTCATGTGGATGCCAAAGATCCCAGGCGTTCCTCGAAGAAGGAAAGCATCAAAACGGATTATCTGGTCTTTTATCTTATTGATGTTTGTGGGATCTTGCTGTGTGCAAATTTCCTGTCATATTCGCCTGTAAAACACCATATTTCAAGAAAGGAATTCATTGGCTGTAAAGCATTTTATGAGATGTCCTGAAAACACAAACTATACTCCAGAAATATCTTCCTCAACTCAACGGCACAATTCAATTTTGCTTATTACCCAGCTTTCAGCTGCGTGCACTCTGCAGCACGGGACACTGGATAATAATCAGGTGCAGGAAAACTAGATGTTTCCTTATCCCCAGGCATGAGGAATGCAATTGTAATATTCCCGAGACTCACTAACTCTGCACTGTCCAAGGACTGAACCCTAGATATTCTGGTAGGTTTGACTTAACTGCCACAGGACTCACTCAACCGGGGGTGAGAGCTTTTTATAGAGTGTAATGATTCAGGAAGTCCAACTGGAAAGGAACAGAGTTTATCACAGAATGCATAGTAAAATCACTACCATGGCGTACACCTACTAGTCCCTACCTGGGACTACACTTCAGCAGGCCCAGTCCAGGGTATGCCTTACAAAAGACAGGTAAGGAGTTCCAACTGCGCAGGCCATTGCCTGTTACCAGGGGAACTCATTCTCAACCGAGCCCCACAGTTTTAAGATTATTTATGTTTTTACGTGTATTTATTAGTGTCACAAGCAGGCTTACATTAACACTGCAATGAATTTACTCTGAAAATTCTCGAGTCGTCACACTCTGGTGCACTGAGGGAGAAGTTAGTACCTAACCAGTTCGTCCTTCGGATTGTGGGAGGAAATTGGAGCACCCGGGAAAACGTACAGACTCCACACAGACTGTGGCCCCAGCCAGGAATCGAACTGTGCCACAGGGAGATGAATCAGTGATCCCCCATGGTCCTCGTGGAGGTTACCACATAAAGTTTTGAAAATATTCAGAAACACAAACAGAGATCATGGGGACCTGGAGGAATGCAGTCACTGGACCACCGATATCAACTCTTGCTGCACGAGATATCTGCACAGTACAATGTGCCCCATTGGACAGTAGTCAGGTACTGTCTATTCTGGGGTTAAATCTGCTCTACACTGATGCTGGTGGTGACTTGGGAAATTTCAATAGAGGAAGAAAAAGTTTCAAAAATCATCAGTGCAATTTGATAACTAGCCAGAAGCTATGCTGTAGAACAGATTTGAACAAAATGATAAACACTGAGTTTGCTTTACAGCCTTCTGGACTCAATATCGAGCTCAACAAGATCGTAACCACTGTTTCCATATTTTTCAGATAGTAAGTGGTGTGAGCAATGATGTTACTGTTGCCATCTGCTGCTCTCTGGATTCCTCTTTTGTTTCTTTATCATAGAATCCCTCCAGTGCAGAAGAGGCTTTTCAGCCTATCGAGTTTGCACCGACTCTAACAGGGTATCTCACCCAGGATCTTTCCCCCACGCTGTCCCATTAATCCCACACAGTTACCATGGCAAATCCATCTAATCTACACATCTCAACACAATAAGAAACAGTCTAACATGGCTGGTCCACTTAACCTGCATTACAAAAGGGTCCAGAGGAGCAATTTTTTCACACAGAGGGTGATGAATGTCTGGAACAAGCTGCCAGAGGTAGTAGTAGAGGCAGGTACAATTTTGTCCTTTAAAAAGCCTTTAGACAGTTACATGAGTATAGAGGAAATGGGCCAAATGTGGACAATTGGGACTAGTGTGGTGGTTCAGAAAAAGGACAGCATGGACAAGTTGGGCCGAAGGGTATGTTTCCATGCTGTAAACTTCTATGACTCTATCTTTGGACTGTGGGAGGAAACTGGAGCACCCAGAGGAAACTCATGCAGACAAAGGGAGAACATGCCAACTGCACACAGGTAGTCACTCATGGCCAGAATCAAACCCGGGTCCCTGGTGCTGTCAGGCAGCAGTGCTAACCACTGTGCCACTGTCCCACCCAATCTTCGTTCATTACCATCTCCCTTTTGTCACTCAATCTCTCCTGCATTCTACCCTACCACACACCTTTCCTCTTTCAACTTTTCTCCACCCCACTCCCACTTGCTTAAAACCTGATATCCTTTTCGCAGATCTGATGGATGGTGTTCGACCTCTAACGTTAACTCTGTTTCTCTCTCCATAGACGCTGCCAGACCTGCTAAATATTTCCATCATTTACTGAATCCCTTTCAGTTAAACTAAAAGTGTATTTCAAAGAAAGATAATGAAAAAGGAGAACATAAAAGGGAAAGGATAATAGAAGGATAAGATGGCATGGTAGCACAGTGGTTAGCATTGTTGCTTCACAGTGTCAGGGACCCAGGTTCGATTCCCATCTGCGCAGTGCATAGAGTGCGAAAATTCAGGTGAGAAACTGAACTGACAAAACAGTTGGGATTTAGAACGGTTTTCCCGCCTATTCAGCACTTTCCTGGCACTGTAAGGCAGCAATGCTAACCACTGTGCCATCATGCCACCCCAGGAATCAGGGATCTTGCATTAATTTTTTCATCGCCTGAGGGAATCGATATTTCCTTTCCTACTTCTTTGCTCTCCAAAGGACATCAAATAAAGGCATCATCAGTGCCCAACTTGACCTGGACTTTCTAGAATGAACATACAAATGAGGTGGTGCAGGCCATTCTGTCCTTTGAGCTTGCTTCACCGTTTGACAAGAATCAGTCAGTCCAACTTCCCTCTCCGCACTTGACTTCAGTTGACCCTGAGCCTTTGGTCGGGATTCTCCGATCTCTGTTCGCCCCAATCACCGCTGCTGGTGCCAAATTCACAACGGAGAATTTGGCACTCAGCCAAATCTTCATTCAGCGAGTGCGGGGCCAGAGAATCCCAGCGGTGGGCGTGGCTGGAGAACTCTGGCCTCCATTTTATCCTCTTTCTCGCTGGGCAGTTCAGAGAAGTGACAGATGAACTCACACCGTACTTTTACATCCAATCACAAGTTTGTGGGACTGAATTCTCTTTTCTGAAGATGGGTGCCTTCTGAAATAATTATTTGAAAAGAAATTTCCGACCGATCTCATGAAACAATAAATCTTCTTCAACCGCTGTTTCGAGCAGTATTTAAATAGGGTTTTGTGCAGACTTCGCCATAGCGCTTGATGGATATCCTTGTAAGACTTGCTTCAAAAAGAAAGAACATTTCCTTATCCTAACTGTGTACAGTAACTGGCTGCTAATTTGCCTACTTCAAGGTCTTTAGAATTTGGATGAATACCACAGGATAACAATGAAGGAAAACAAAGGGTTGGCATAGTAATGAATTTGGCAATTGTTCGTTTCAAAGTACATTGCATTCTGCTCTGCAGCTATCGCGCCTCCAGTTGAGAAGCATCTTTGCATATCAGCCTGAAAGAATTTTTAAAAGATAAAAGAATTGCAGGGGATAAAGGAAAGGGAAACAAAGGATAAATGAAGATTACCTCGAGGGTTGGGGGAAACTGCACTGAGTTTCACCTTATTGCAAATTCATGCCGACAAGTGCAAACTGTATATCGTTTATTAGAGGGAACAGGCTACCTTTATCCGCTCCAAATGTACTTTTGCAGGTCTAATTTGAAAGGAATTAAAGTTGGTTTCTTGGCCATCGAGGCTCCCTCAAAATTAAACCCACTATTCAAAGGTCAACCAATCCCACAATGACAGCAGATACACTTAAACGACGTCCTCAAAGTTCCCTTGAAGAGGACACGCATCCTCGCCAACCCGTCTCCGACTCATGGCTGACCAAAATGGAGAAGGCGCATTCGGAAAAACACCAAACGCTCCGAGAGACTTTGTTGGGAATGTGTGGGGGTGACGTTGAGGCATTGGATGGAGCAACCAAAATTCCAGTCAACCGATCTGCCTATTCTGCAGATCACACATGGGACTAATTGGCCATGTCAAAACCCATCAAACTCATTGGAATGGAAGAGAGTCATTCTCGATCCAGAGGAACTGCTTAAGAAGAAGATGGAAAATTAATGATTCGACAACTGGCTTGGACTCGGGATTCTGTTGATCCAGGATGGCTGGAGTGTTTGTCTCCATACCAGTCACTTCACTTCAAAAACAATTTGCTGTGGAAAGTGCTTTCAGACATTGTGATGTGAAAGAATGTGCTAAATTAAGCGTTCTTTCCAATTCTCCTTACAGGAAAGAGAAAGAAAGTGAAAAAGAATCACTGTTGATGATCCCTGATTTGAACATAAGAACATAAGAAATAGGAGCAGGAGTAGGCCATTTAGCCCTTCGAGCCTGCTCCGCCATTCAATAAAATCATGGCTGATCTGAAGTGGATCAGTTCCACTTTCCCGCTTTCTCCCCATAACCCTTAATTCCCTATTCTATCAGAAACCTATCTACCCGTGACTTAAATATATTCAGTGAGGTAGCCTCCACCACTTCAACGGGCAGAGAATTCCAGAGATTCACCACCCTTCGAGTGAAGAAGTTCCTCCTCAACTCCGATCTAAACTGCACTCCCCTTATCTTGAGGCTGTGCCCTCTAGTCTTGCTATCCTTTCTAAGCGGGAAGAATCTCTCTACCTCTACCCTATCCATCCCTTTCATTATCTTATACGTCTCTATAAGATCCCCCCTCAGTCTTCTAAACTCCAATGAGTACAGACCCAGTCTATTTAGTCTCTCATCATAGGCTAACCCCCTCATCTCTGGTATCAGCTTAGTGAACCTTCTCTGCACTCCCTCCAAGGCCAATATATCCTTCCGCAAGTGTGGCAACCAAAACTGCACACAGTACTCCAGCTGCGGCCTCACCAGTACCCTGTACAGTTGCAGCAAGACCTCCCTACTTTTCGATTTGATTTATTATTGTCACATGTATTAATGTACAGTGAAAAGTATTGTTATTTGCGCAGGATACAAAAAAAGCATACCATACATAGAGAAGGAAAGGGAGAGAGTGCAAAATGTAGTCATTGCTAGGGCATAGAGAAAGATCAACTTAATATAAGATAGGTCCATTCAAAAGTCTGATGGCAGTAGGGAAGAAGATATTCTTGAGTTGGCTGGTGCGTGTTCTCAGACTTTTGTATCTTTTTCCTCATGGAAGGAGGTGGAAGAGAGAATGTCTGGGGTGCGTGGAGTCCTTAATTATGCTGGCTGCTTTTCCAAGGCAGCGGGAAATGTAGACAGAGTCAATGGATGGGAGGCTGGTTTGCCATGATAAAGACACTAATGATACATACGAGTGAAACTGGTCTGTGCCCGTAATGCATAATGGCTGATCGTGATTGGGTCGCCCATTTTTTCCACTGGCAATTTCTATTCAAGTTAGTGAAACATAAAATCAGACACAACATACACTGTGTTGTTGATTTGCCTGCAGCCTGTTTCACGCTTCTGCCATAGTTTAGTTTGGGCATTGTGGCTGGCATAGGCTTGGAGGGCTGAAGGGCCAGTTTCTGAGCTGTACTTTCCTGTGTTCTTTGTTCATAGATTAATTTAACACACAAAAGCTACCAGAGAATTAAAAGGAAGAGATAATTTTGACTCTGTCAGATAGTCCCCTCAGATACACCGACTTATTGGAGCAGAAACTCTGGCACTCTGGTCAGACCACTCCTCCACTTTAACCAACACCTCTCCTGTCACTCATGACACCTTCCAGTGCAGTCGCTGAAGGTGTAGCACCTGTCCCTTTACGTCTTCTATGTTTACCATCAAAGGTCCAAAACATTCATTCCAGCTTAAGCAGTGTTCCACTTGCACCTCTTTCAATTTGGTGCATTGCATTAGCCACTCTCAATGTGGTCTCCTCTATATTGGAGAGACCTCTTTCAAAGTTTTTATTTCCCATCTCTGGTTTTAGTTCAGGCATGTAACATGCCAGTGCAGATCTTAAACATGAACAAAAACCTTTGTTCTGCACACCCCAGAACATCACAAAAACTGTTTCAGCCACGTCACAAACACCTTTAGATTCTCATGCCTGTCCGGCTAAAAACAATTTCTCTCTATGTGCAGTTTGCATGTTCTCCGTGTGTCTGCATGGGTTTCTTCCGGGTGCTCCGGTTTCCTCCCACAGTCTGAAAGACGAGCTGGTTAGGCGCATTGACCCAAACAAGCATCGGAGTGTGGTGACTAGGGGAATTTCACAGCAGCTTCATTGCAGTGTTAATGTAAGCCTTACTTGTGACTAATAAATAAACTTTATTAATATGTGTTTTTTCCTCAACCGTGGATTCCTACCTACAGTTGTCGACAGAGTCCTCAACAACATACAGTCCATCTCCCGTGCCACAACCCTCACCCCCTCTCCTCCTCTTAGAACAAGGATAGACTCCCCCTCTGTTCCACCAGCCTCCGCATGCAAAGCATAATCCTCCGCCATTTTCACCCACTCCTCTGTGATGCCATCATCAAACACATCTTCCCTTCACTCCCTCTGTCAGCATTCCACAGACACCGTTCCCCCTAGACCACTCCTCCACTCTAACCAACACCTCTCCCGTCACTCATGACGCCTTCCCATGCAGTCGCAGAAGGTGTGACACCTGTCCCTTTACCTCTTCTACATGTACCATCAAAGGTCCAAAACATTCATTCCAGCTTAAGCAGTGTTTCACTTGCACCTCTTTCAATTTGGTGCATTGCATTAGCTGCTCCCAATGTGGTCTCCTCTATATCGGACAGACCAAGCATAGCCTGGGTGATTGCTTTGCTGAGCATCTTCAGTCTGTGCGCAGTCAGGACCCTGACCTTCTGGTTGCTTGGCATTTTAACACATGATCCTGCTCCCATGCCCACATATCTGTCCTTGTCCTGCCGCAATGTTCCAGTGAAGCTCAATGCAAACTGGAGGAACAGCATCTCCTCTCCCGGATAGGCACTTTACAGCCTTCTGATCTCAACATCGAATTCAACAACTTCAGATGATTGGCTCAAACCCACTGCCACCCCTTTGTTTTCATTTTATTTTTAAAAAATTACTGTTCTCTACCTTTTATTTCTTTATTGTCTTTCTTCATTTTTCTTCCCCCTCCAATTTTTCCCCCTACTTTATCCCTTCTTTCATTACCTTTTCTCCCCCTTTCCCCCTTTTCTAAATGTTCTCTCTCCCATCCATCCTTTCCCCTCCCCCCGCATCTTCATCTCTCACAGCTCTCATTTTAGCTCCTCTGCCATTTGGCCATTCACACCATTTATTCTCTTTCTGGACTGCCATTAGCAGTCTTTTTCCCTGGTTTCTCTGCCTATGACTCCTCTTTCATTCCCTCACCCTGCGGTATAAATATCTCCCACTTTCTTTGCCTTTTAGCTTTGACAGAGGGTCATCTGGACTCAAAACGTCAGCTCTTTTCTCTCCTTACAGATGCTGCCAGCCCTGCTGAGATTTTCTAGCATTTTCTCTTTCGGTTTCAGAAAGGACACAGGCTGTCCCAGTCCATCACTCAAATATAATTGTGCTGCCACTATATCACAAGTTTACATTTTACACCTTGCAGGAATAAAATGCACATTTCAATCTGACTGGCCATTACTTCAAGCAGTAATTGGGAATGACTTACACCATGGAGACCAGAATAGGGCCAAATGATATGTTGTGTAAGTGGCCAAACAGTGTTCACACTTGTCTATACAGAAGCTGCACCAGAGAGTGTTACAATGATTCTTTGATTATTAAATCAACAGGGACTGAACGCCAGATTAAGAATGTTTCTGATTTCACTATAGTGCTGTTGTTATGGATAATGATGTTTTGCAGTGCTATACATAATGCTCAAATCCACTGGATTCTAGTCCCTTACAAAACTACCACTGTTTTGCCTTTCAGACAATTATGGGAAGTCACCAGCACTGCTCAGACCACACGACTAACAATTAGTATAATCTCACTTAATGTCAGGGGCATCAATCATCCTGTAACAATCCTTCCATTCTCCAACCAAGGCACAACAAGGCACTACACATCTATAACAACCTCACTTTAAAAAAAAGTAAGGATATTCTCAGAAAGCTGGCAATTATTATTCAGCCGTGTTGATGGTGGGCCATTTTCTTGAATTGCTGTAGAGCTTTGATGCATCTGAAAATGTTTTGTAGGAAGTCTCACAGCACCAGGTTAAAATCCAGTGGGTTTATTTGGAATCATGAGCTGAGAGACTCAACTGATGAAGGAGTAGTGCTCCAAAAGCTTGTGATTCCACATAAACTTGTTGGACTTTAACTTGGTGTTGTGAGACTCCTTACAGAGCTCACCCCAGTCCAACATTGTCCGCAGAACATTGTCCGCATCCTGAATAGGTTTGTTATACCAGCCCACTGAGTAATTCAGCGAAACACAGGGGGAAGTCTCGCAACACCAGGTTAAAGTCCAACTGGTTTATTTGGTAGCAAAAGCCACCAGCTTTCGCAGCGCTGCCCCTTTGTCAGGTGAATGGGAGCTCTATTCACAGACAGGGCATATAAACTCAATTTACAGAATAATGATTGGAATGCGAGTCTTTACAGGTAATCAAGTCTTAAAGATACAGACAATGTGAGTGGAGTTAAGCACAGGTTAAAGAGATGTGTATTGTCTCCAGACAGGACAGTTAGTGAGATTTTGCAAGCTCAGTCAAGTCGTGGGGATTACAGATAGTGTGACATGAACCCGAGATCCTGGTTGAGGCTGTCCTCATGTGTGTGGAACTTGGCTCTCAGTCTCTGCTCAGCGACTCTGAGTCGTTGTGTGTCATGAAGGCCACCTTGGCGAATGCTTATCTGAAGATCAGAGGCCGAATGCCCGTGACCACTGAAGTGTTCCCCAACAAACAGAGAACACTCTTGCCTGGTGATTGTCGAGCGGTGTTCATTCATCTGTTGGAGAGACCATGCAATGTCTGCATGGTCTCTCCAATATACCATGCTTCGGGACATCCTTTCCTGCAGTGTATCAGGTAGACAACGTTGGCCGAGTTGCAAGAGTATGTACCGTGTACCTGGTGGATGGTGTTCTCACATGAGATGATGACATCTGTGTCAATGATCTGGAACGTCTTGCAGAGGTTGATGGTGCAGGGTTGTGTGGTGTCATGGTCACTGTTCTCCTGAAGGCTGGGTAGTTTGCTGCGAACAATGTTCTGTTTGAGGTTGTGCGGTTGTTTGAAGACAAGAAGTGGGGCTGTGGGGATGGCCTTGGTGAGATGCTCGTCTTCATCAATGACATGTTGAAGGCTCCGGAGAAGCTTCTCCATTCTGGGGCATGGTACTTTGGGGAGACCATGCAGATGCTATGATAATGGATAAATGAAAACTGCGCGACAATCACCAGGCAAGAGTGTTCTCTTCCTGTTGGGCAACAGTTCAGCGGTCATGGGCATTCGGCCTCTGATCTTTGGGTAAATGTTCTCCAAGGTGGTCTTCATGACACAACACAACATAGAGTCGCTGAGCAGAGACTGAGAGCCAAGTTCTTCACACATGAGGATGGCCTCAACCAGGATCTTGGGTTCATGTCACACTATCTGTAATCCCCATGACTTGTCTGGACTTACAAAATCTCACTAACTGTCCTATCTAGAGACAATACACATCTCTTTAACCTGTGCTTAATGCTCTCTCCAGTCACATTGTCTGTACCTTTAACACTTGATTACCTGTAAACATTCGCATTCCAACTATTATTCTGTAAACTGAGTTTGTGTCTTTACATGCCCTGCTTGTGAATAGAACTCCCACTCACCTGAAGAAGGGGCAGTGCTCCGAAAGCTCATGGCTTTTGCTACCAAATAAACCTGTTAGACTTTAACCTGGTGCGTGAGACGTCTTACTGTGTTTACCCCAGTCCAACGCCAGCATCTCCACATCATGACTAGTTCAGAGAAACCCAGGTTGGTGCAGGACTGGAGACGCAGGTAGGCCAGAGCAGGTAAAGACAGCAGCTTCCATTCGCTAAGGGTCATTCGTGACTTAGCTGGGCACTCATTGCAACCTGTCCGCAAGTAGCTCTATCCGTAAGATGCAAAAGCACCAACAAATACTTTTAATGGTGGAAGACATTGTGGGGCTTGAAGGAGGATTTGTCATTTAGGAGAATCTAGTCATTGACCAGTCCAGTTCCTCATTCAATGCCGCCCCTTCCATCCAACAGGGGTTTCATTTGATGCAGCTCTGTAAACACTGACAGGCCACTTATCGCCCACAAAGGTGGTAACTCCTCAATATGAGCCCAGATGGTTTGTGTCAGAAAGGCTATTTGACTGTGGGGCATTGTGCTTGTGCCAGCTTTTTGGAGAACTTATCCAATTAGTCCCACATTGTCCTTACAGCCCTGCAAACACATCCTATCTTTAGTTATTTAACTCCCTTTTGAAAACGATGATTAAATCCATTTCACCATCCATTCAGGTATTGAAATCTGTATCCTAACAACTCATTTGTGCAGAAATATTTTGCCTCACCTCCTCCATTTTTTTGGCAATTGTCTTAAGGGTGACACGGTGGCACAGTGGTTAGCACTGCTGCCTCGCAGCACTAGGGAATGGGTTTGATTCCTGGCTTGGGTCACCGTCTGTGTGGAGTCTGCATGTTCTCCCCATATCTTCGTGGGTTTCCTCCAGAAGCTCCGGTTTCTTTCCACAGTCTGAAAGACGTGCTGCTTAGGTGGACTGGCCATGCTAAATTCTCCCTCAGTGTACCCGAACAAGCGCTGGAGTGTTGCAATGAGGGGATTCTCACATTGCAGTGTTAATGTAAGCCTACTTGTGACACTAATAAATAAACTTTAAATCTTTGTCCTTTGATTACCAGCCCACCAACCCATGGTTTCTCCTTACTACTAGGTTTATAAAATGTTGAGAGGAATAGATAGGGTGGATTCTCGGAGGCTATTTCCCAGGGCTGAAATGGTCGCTACGAGAGGACACAGGTTTAAGGTGCTGGGGAGCAGGTACAGAGGAGATGTTAGGGGTAAGTTTTTCACTCAGAGGGTGGTGAGTGAGTGGAATCGGCTGCCATCGGTGGTGGTAGAGGCGAACTTGCTGGGGTCTTTTAAAAGACTTCTGGATGAGTATATGGGATCTAATGGGATTGGGAGTTACAGATAGTTCTATGGCTTGGTAGGTATAGATGTGATCGGCACAACTTGTGGGCCAAAGGGCCTGTTTGTGCTGTAGTGTTCTATGTTCTATGTACTCTATCCAAACTCCTCCATCATTTGGCACCCCCTTAATAAAATTTCTCCTTCACCCGCTCTGCGCTGGGAACGCAACCTCACTTCCTTCAGTTTTTCACCCTGGTATCATTCTGGTAAATCCCCTCTCCAAGGCCTCTTCCAATACATGGTGCATGTGTTATTTCACACTGAAAGCAGTTCTCCCTCCAAAGCTAAGTCATTTTAAATTAAAATCTAATCCAGTGACAAAGAATAGAGGTGGCCTTTATACTAGTGGGTAGTGGAGAGACTCAGGCAAATCACACACAATGAGGATAAATGCAAATACTAAACACAAATGAATAGCATTTGATTAAAAGATGAACGACAGACGCTCAAAAGAGGTTTAGCAGGAGATGGATCTGGGATTAACTGGAGGGGCTGATGATTAATAAAAGTGGGGGAACCATGAGTAATGTCAGCAGGATATTGGGACGGAAACCCCAATGCTTTCACCAAGATGTCCAACGCTCTGATATTAACTGGGGGAGATGACACTGTAACACAGTTGTGATTCACGCACCAGGATAGCGATGTGAGGCAGATGGGAGAAAACAGAGGTGATTCCTGGATTTAAAACAGGATTGAGTTGCCAACTCTCTAGGATTGTCGTGGAGTCTCCCGGAGCTGAGTGTTAATTGTCCGGAAGTTGAAATGTAACGGAAAGCAAAGGACTGGATTGCAAAAGAAACTGGTAGATACTTAGCTGCACTGTGGACTCGTGAGATGTACATTAGACTAGTGGCAGGGGGAAACAAATATTTCGCTCAGCATTGAGGGCGGCACGGTGGCACAGTGGTTAGCACCACTACCTCAAGTGCCACATACCCAGGTTCAATTCCAGCCTTGGGTCACTTTCTGTGTGGAGTTTGCATGTTCTCCCCGTGTCTGCATGGGTTTCCTCTGGGTGCTCCAGTTTCCTCCCACACTTCAAAGAGGTGTGGGTTAGTTTGCTTGGCCGTGCTAAATTGCCCCTTGGTGTCGGGGGGAGGGGGGGGGGGCGTGGTTAGCAACGTAAAAATGTGTGATTATGGGGATAGGGCCTAGATGAGGATTGTTGGTGGAGACTTGATGGGCCAAATGGCCTCCTTCTGCACTGTAGGGATTCTATGAAAGTGGACACTAATAGTCTTGGGACAAAGAACACTACAGCACAGAAACAGGCCCTTCAGCCCTCCAAGTCTGTGCTGACACTGATACCTCTCTAATCTGATATTTCCTGCCTCTACATGGTCCATATTCCTCTATTCCCATGTGTTCGTGTATCTATCCAGATGCCTCTGGAACATTGCTATAGAATCTGCTTCCACCACCTCCTCCACCAGCGCGTTCCAGGCATTCATCACCCTCTGTGTGAAAAACTTGCCCCTTACATCTGTTTTAAACTTTCTCCCTCTCACTCTCAACCAATGCCCCCAAGTAATTGGCCCTTCGACCCTGGGAAAAAGACTCTGATTATCCACTCCATCCAAGCCTGTCATAATCCTGTAAACCTCTATCAGGTTCCCTCCTCGTCCTCTGGAGCTGCAATGAAAACAATCCAAGTTTGTTCAACCTTTCTCCATAGTCCATATCCTCCAAACCAGGCAACATCCTGGTAAATCTCTTCTGCACCCTTTCCAATGCATCAACATCCTTCCGGGATGGCAAACAGAATTGTACACAATATTCCAATTGCGGCCTAACCAAAATCTTATACAGCTACAACATGATTTTCCAATTCCTATACTCAACATCCTGACCGATGAAGGCCAGCATGCCATATGCAGTCTTGACCAATTTATCCAGCTGAAATGCCACCTTCAGGGAACTATGGATCTGCACACCTAGATCCCTCTGTATGCTAATATTTCTAATGGCTCCGCCATTTACTACATATTTTCCTTCCAAATTGCACATTTATTGAGATTAAATTCCATCTGCCATCTTTTGGCCCAGGCCTCCAGCCGATTTATATCCTGCTATATCTTCTGACAGTCCTCCTCGCTATCTGCTACTCTCCCAATTTTTGTATCTTCTACAAATTTTCTAGTCAGACCACCTACATTTTCCTCCAAATCATTTATATATATTGCAAACAACAAAGGCCACAAAATCCTTGTGGAACACCATTTTGTCCAGACCTCCAGTTAGAAAAGTACCCTTCCACTGCTGGATCATTGTCCTGCCGAGGTGCAAAGCAGAGATCTCTCAGAGAATCGAGCCGTTATGCAGGAAAATAAAGCAGAAGAAGTTTGTCTGTGGGTGTCAGACCCCATAAGTTTGACTTTAATGGTTCCCAAAAGAAAGCTACAGGTGCTGAGTCAACCCCACCTCAGGTGAGAGGGAAGGTTGAGAAAGTGGGGTCTGACATGAATAACCTCAGCTGGTTCAGGAATTGAACTTGTGCTGCGAGCATTACTCTGTATCACTAACTAGCTGTCAAGCCAACCGAGCTAAACCAACCTCCACCAATCACCTCAAGCTACTGAGCAATTAGCAACCTGGCCATGACTGACAACATTATATGATGAATGTGTTCAAAGCTAACAGTTTGAGCTAATAAATGAATATGGAGCTGTGCTCTCCATTAAAAATAGGACACAATTGGCTAAATGATTCGGAAGAGAAGCTTTACATGGCATATATTAAATTTAGCCTGATTTAAACTGCTCCCAGGACCCTAGGAGCGGGATTCTTGACTAATTCCATCTCACTGATTTCAGCCTATGTGACAATGCATTAAATTCAACATTACAGTTATACCAGGGTTTGGAATGATTAATTTGATACAACCAAGAGCTTCCGATAAGCAAAATAAAATTTAAAAATTTTAATTTTAATCACCTTGTCACTTCGTTGGGTCCTTATTCTCTGTTCTCCCTCCATTCTCTCACTGTCCTTGTGTTTAACCTTTCTTTTCAAGTTAACTCATTCACCTGTTTGAAATAACTCCTCTGATGCCAAATTTAGGTTTCTTTACATAGTCTTTACATTCTCAGACAGGAACTTTCTCATACAGAGTATGAACCCAGTTGTCAGTAATCCTGACACTCCGCACACAGGCAGGGCTCCCTGGCTGGAAAAGCCATTACTGTCTTAATCTGGGATCTTTTATTCTAAGAGGTCCACATCATGAGCCTTGTTAAAGTCATTATGTTAAAGAAATTATACGCAAACCTTCAAAAAAGAAAATGGATTGGATCAGATGTGAAACACCCTTTACAAGTAGCCTCTTCAAACAATGAAAAGTCAGACTCGACCAAGAGTGGGCACGGTGGCACAGTGGTTAGCACTGCTACCTCACAGTGCCAGGGGCCCAAGTTCAATCCCAGTCTTGGGTGACTGTGTGTGGAGTTTGCACATTCTCCCCATGTCTGCATGAGTTTCCTCCGGGAGCTTCAATTTCCTCCCACAGTCTGAAAGACTTGCTGGTTAGGTGGATTGGCCATGCTAAGTTGCCCCTTTGTGTTAAAAGATGCATGGGTTAAGGGAATTAGTGGAGTTAATGTGTGGAGTTATGGGGCTAGGGCCTGGGTAAGGTGCTCTGTTGGAGAGTTGGTGCAGAATTGAAGGTCCAAAGATGTGCAGGTTAGGTTGATTGGCCATGTTAAAATTGCCCCTTAGTGTCCTGAGAGGCGTGGGTTAGAGGGATTAGCGGGTACATGTGTAGGGATATGGGGATAAGGCCTGCGTGAGATTGTGGTCGGTGCAGACCCAATGGGCCAGGTGGCCTCTTTCTTCACTGCAGGGTTTTCTATGATTCTGCACTGTAGGATTCAATATGTCTGTGTGGAGTTTGCATGTTCTTCCCGTGGCTGCGTGGGTTTCCTCCGGGTACTCGGCTTTCCTCCCACAGTCTGAAAGATATGCTGATTAGGTGGACTGGCCCTTAGACTCAGCCTAAATTCATGAGGCTACACACGGATAGTGCCTGGGTGGTATTGTAGGTTGTGCAAGTTCGATAGGCTGAATGGCCTCCTTCTACACTGTGGGGATTATTGTGACCCAAGAGGGGAAAACGTGATCAACTAATCCCTTACTGACACCACAAATGCAAATCCATTTTCTTATTAACACACACAATTATGCATTTCCAGTTGGAGTTATTAGGAACAAAAACCCTGGGTGCGATTACTGCCTCTCGAACTCATGAGATCAGGCGACCTGCTCATTCAGCACATGTTAAATATAGCTCACTGAGTCTTGTTTGTCTTGCAAAATACCAGCGAAATTCTTCCTCAAGTACTGCATTTCCACAATTTAAATCCCGCACTCATCAGACAGATAACACCATGTTAATCTTCGCAGAGACAGTAGCTTTAGTAACCTACTGCTCATCTCTAATCTAAACAGATAATGAAAAATCACACACTGCGTTGGAGATGATCTTTTCAATATTGTACTGGTGCAGTCAAACAAACATAGTACATTGTCAACAGTCATTACACGGGGTCTTTTTTTCAATCACAAGCAAGCAGCCCGGTGCTAATCTCATCCAAAGATCGCTGCAGTCCTATCAAATAATTACACTCTAAGCAGAGTCCAACACTTATCAATAAATTCTCAAAATTTGTGCTCGGGACAATGTCAGATTGCATCATTACTTGCGACTAATGGCCATGGCGTCACTGGAGATAACAGGGAACCTTCACAATATTAAACATTGCCATTGGAGTCCCCGTGGATGGCCTTGTGATGGGGCTACATTATAAAGATCGTGTCTTTCTGAATTCCGGCATAGGCAATGTGAGCAGCGCCACTGAGGTCCATTTGCTTGCGTCTAACAAATTTCCAGGCCTGATCACTGCCCCAGTGATGAATGCTGGAAAGCACGTGTGCACGAGACATGGAAAATCATTTTTTTAAAAATTCTTTTGTAGGACCTGTGTCCATCCTTAGTTGCCCTTGAGAAGGTGGTGGTGAGCCACCTTCTTGAGTGATTTTTACAACTGCATGGCTTGCTAGGCCATTTCAGAAAGCAGTTGAGAGTGAATCACTGTAATGACTTTAATCAGGTGATTGTGGTTGGCCTGTGAGAATATGAGTGTCCTGAATGAGGGCCAAATTGATGGGCCAATCAGGGAGCCTCTTGCTTTGTACTTAACCAGGCGTGTCAGTTCCTCTGGGACTCCTAGTGCAGACAGCTAACTGAAAGCACTCTGTATGCTGTTGTCAGACTTGTAAATAAAAGGATTTTGTGAACAGAGTGCCTCCTAAGACTTATTACAACCACATTGCTGTGACTCTGGGGTCACACAGGCCAGACCAGGTAAGGACGGCAGTTTTCCTTCCCTAAAGGACATTAGGGAACCAGATGGGTTTTTCTGACAATGGTTTCATGGTCATCAGTAGATTCTTAATTCCAGATATTATTTATTTAATTCAAATTCCACCATTTGCCGTGGTGGGAATCGAACCTGGGTTCCCAGAACATCCGTTTCTGGATTAATAGGCTAGCGATAATATCACTAAGCCACTGCCTCCCCTTGAATAAAGACAGACTTACATTTATCTAGCTCATGGTGTTCCCAAAGTGTTTCATTGCCTGTGAAGTACGTCCACAGTGTTTTCATTATTGCAAGGTTGGAAACGGGGCAGCCAACTTGTGCACAGCGAACTCCCATAAACAGAAGTATTATAATGACTGGATGATCTGCTTTAGTGATGTGGTTAAAGGAATAAACATCAAGGCCAAGCACTGGGGAAGACAAACTGTGTTCGGGTCAGATGGAGTTGAAATGTTAACTCTGTTTCTCTCTGTACAGATGGTGCCAGACCTGCTGAGTTGTTCCTGCACTTTCTGTTTTTATTATTACTGGGGATTAATTCCTTGTTCTTTATTCATGCAATCTTTAACTTGATGGACAGACATGGCCCTGGTTTCGTGTGTCAGGCAAAAGATAGTACCTCCTAACAGGACAGCCCTCCCTCAGTACTGCACTGGAGTGTCAGCTTAGCTTTTGTACTCATGTTTCTGAACCCACAGCCCTCTAGCTCAGAGGTGTGAAGCGATCCATTAAGTCACAATTAATGCTGAGGAAATCCAGGGTCAGCCTCAATGTGACAGTCCTCATGCTGACACTCAGGCCTAGATACATACACACACACACACACACACACACACACACACAAGCATGTGCAAAGTGCAACCCATTATCGTTGACAGAATAGAATCATAGAACCCTACAAGGCAGAAGGAGGCCACTCAGCTCATCGAGCCTACACTGACCACGATCCCACCCAGGCTCTATCCCCATAACCCCATTTACCCTACCTAGTCTCCCATGCAATTCAGCATGGCCAAGCACACTTTTGGACTGTGGGGAGGAAACCGGAGCACCCGGAGGAAACCCATGCAGATACGGGGAGAATGTGCAAGACAGCAGTGCTAATTACTGTGCCACCGTGTCGCTGCAAACCAATATTTTGTTTTAAGGGGAGGGGAAGCAAACTTAAATCTTCTCTTAGCCTACCCAATCAATAATGATAGCTTGCAGAGCGGATGGAACTCCATAAAACCTCACAGGTCAATTTTTGTCAGGTAAATGCAATAAACTGTCCATTTAGATTGAGCTGCCTAGAATTCTGCTTTTATATATTGCAAACAACTGAAATATCCTGTCAAGTGTGTTTAAACTTTAAACAAAGGGCAGCATCCAAGCAGAATTTTGCCCTTTGCCATGTAATCCTGACAACCTTCCTTGTAAAGACAAAAGGAATAACTTACACTTACCAGCCTCCATCCATTGAGTCTGTCTACACTTCCTGCTGCCTCGGCAAAGCAGCCAACATAACTAAGGACCCCAGGCACCCCGGACATTCTCTCTTTCACGTTCCGTTGGGAAAAAGATACAAAAATCTGAGGTCACGCACCAACCGACTCAAGAACAGCTTCTTCCCTGCTGCTGTAAGACTTTTGAATGGACTTACCTTGCATTAAGTTGATCTTTCTCTGCACCTTGGCTATGACTGTAACACTACATTCTGCACTCTCTCGTTTCTTGCTCTCTGAATGGTATGCTTTGTCTGTATTTCACGCAGGAAACAATACTTTTCTCAGTATTGTAATACATGTGACAATAATAAATCAAATCAAATTACGTGGCACCTTTCACCGCTAACTGGCTGTCCCAAAGCAAAGCACAGAGATGTTCTGAAGCCTGCTCTGCAGCTATATGCAGCAGCAAACGTCTGCCAAGATAGCTGTTCTATTTCGATCTCATTGCGATGCATCTCACAAGCTATAATTTATAATAAGCCATTAAATAAATGAGATAGATAGAAACTGAATATGCTGCATAAAGTCAGCAGATCTGGCAGCATCTGCGCAGAGAGAAACAAGAGTTAATGCTTCCAGTCCATTGACCCTTCTACAGAACACCAGACTCAAAACATTTACCATGTTTCCCTCCACAGATGCTGCCAGGCCTGCTGGGTTAATCCAGCACTTTCTGTTTTTATTTCAGATCTTTATCATGCACATTATGTTGCTTTTATTAAATGAATGTGGAAACTGTTGAGTTTTGTTTTCAGTGTCTGCTTCTGTGTTTCACACAGGCTTATTTACAAATGTATGGATCCAGCTTCAGGGAGGCTGGCACCAGTGTGCTGGCTTCTGATGTTTACAGCATTTAATCCAGCTCCCTCACCCCGGATTTGGAAAATTGGTCCCTGGCTGTCCCTCTCCTTTCCTGAAAGTGCTGATTCATGCTGGGATGTGTTATAAAGTGGAGGTGGATTCCCCCCTCTGAGAACTAACACTTGACCACTCAAAGACCATCACCTCACCTCCTAATCTGTAAAGTGAGTGTGAAGTTGTAAGACCTGCTCTTCAGTAACTTCTAGCGGTTAAATGAAAATAACTACTCTCTAAAATCCACAAGCACCAAGTTATTTATCAGTGACCAGGTTAACTAAACTATTAACAAACCAAATAAAACACAATTCTAATGGAATGTTGTTCAGATAAGTATAATTCCCACTCATTAACAAAAAAATAGAATTTTAGTTACTCCCTAAATTACAACCAGGTTTTGTGCCTTCTGGAATATTCTGGGCTTTCTCTGTTATTTCTTCTATTTCGAACTTCTCTCATCTTTGGTATCTAGATGAAGCTTTGAGCTAATAATTGTGAGCTGTGGCAGTTGGCAGTTACTTTCCTCCTCTGTCACACTGTACCCCCCTTCCTTTTATACTTGTGATGACAGGTCAATATCACCCAAAATATGATTGGTTCTAGGTTGCCAAAACCATCCAATTTAAATTTAATGGATTCTTGGTATTAAAGTGCCTAATTCAAATTAATAAGCAGAGTTTGAATAATTTAAATGTCTGAAAGCCTGTTGCCTTGGTAACCCTGTTGCTTGGCTTTTTGATACAAATGTTTCAGTCTGAGTTCTCTATATGCACTTTTTTAACTTTCTAAGCACAGAAAAAGCACATCCTCTTAAAGGGTCTATGCAATGCTTTTTCCCTTGCATTTTAAAAACACCAATTTACAATTACTCTACTCAACTTCACAACAGATGCTTTCCCATGGACACCAGGCACACTCTCCAGTTCCATGTCAAAGTGACAGCTTCTCACATTAGGGTCTAGACAGTTCACATTAATGTTAGCTCTATTTCTCTCTCCATCCTCAGATGCTGCCAGACCCATTGAGTATTTCCAGCATTTTCTGTTCTCATCTCAGATTTCCAACATCGACAGTATTTTGCCCCTGTATTTGCCCAAGTTATCTAATCATGGCATACATCATCATTGAGACCACTCTACCATTTCACAACGTTCACCCATTAACATACACATAAAATCAAGGTTAACACTCCAGGTTTTTTTTAAATTCATTCATGGGGCATGGGCATCACTGGCTGAACAGCATTTATTGCCATTCCTTGTTGCCCTTGGAGTCACACGTAGGCCAGACCGGGTAAGGATAGCAGATTTCCTTCCGTAAAGGACATTAGTGAACCAACTGCGTTTTTCCGACAATGTTTTCACAGTCTCAATTCCAGATATTTTTTATTGAATTCAAATTACAACACATGTT
Source organism: Carcharhinus amblyrhynchos (assembly GCF_965287045.1). Classification (NCBI taxonomy): domain Eukaryota; kingdom Metazoa; phylum Chordata; class Chondrichthyes; order Carcharhiniformes; family Carcharhinidae; genus Carcharhinus; species Carcharhinus amblyrhynchos. Next base: position 43,718,671 of record NC_137342.1, read on the forward strand.
ACGGTGGGATTCGAACCCTGGTTCCCAGAACCTTAGCTGAGTTTCTGGATTAATAGTCTAATGATATTGCCACTGGGCCATTGCCTTTCTTATGTACTGAAGGAATGCTCCACTTCTATGAGGTACCAGTTTTCAGATGAGACATTAAACCGAGATCCTGTCTGTGTGGCGAGCAGAAAATATCCCATGGTTATTGGAGTTCTCACCAATGTCCTGGCCAATATTTATCCCTCAATCAACATCATTAAAACAGATGATCTGGTCATTACCACATTGTTGCTTGTGGGACTTGGCCTGACCTAAAGATTGGCTGCTATGTTTCCCACATTACAATAGTGACTACATTTCAAAGTACTTCATTGGTTGTAAAGCACTTTGTGGAAAGGTACTGATTGAATGGTTAGTGTTTCCTTCACTCTGTAACATTCATAATCTCTCTCTAAGAGTGATCCCAAAACAGGGAAGAGAAAATTGCAGGGAAACAGAAGAAGAGCTAAGGGAAGGGGAAGAGATGGAGAGGTGAGGGGAGGGATAGGAGGGAAGGTGAGGGTAGGGAGGAAAGGACCAGGAGAGGAAGGGTGGAGAGGAGGAGGTGGGGGGTAGAAGAGAGGAGTGAGGGAGATTGGAAAGGAAAGGGAGGGGATTGGAGAAAAGGAGAAATCTAAAGAGACAAAAAGTGTAAGGTTGTTTGGCAGTTCTGTCTCATTCATCGCTCAACATTAGTATTGAGACTATTGACTTGGAGTTATACAGCTTCTGACAAATGCAAGACATGAAAGACTCAATAAATTGACAAGTGTGGTTAATCACTGAAGCTGTAAACAGTTACAGACTGATTGTGCCTGCGCATCTCTCTGATGTGCTTACTCCACAATACTGCATTCTATTCTACAGAAGACGACTTTAAGCTTAGCCTGAAGCACAGAACAGCAACCCATTACATAAAGCTATCCTGCCATGAATACGATGCTTTATTGAGCAGCATAACTTCAGAGAGGTAAAAGGCTTTTATTGGTGAGAGGATGAGCAATGAAAGGGAGACTTTAGTGCTGCACAGAACCGAAAAAACACAAGCACCCTACAAAGAAATCACCACACTGTCGACTTGGACCATCAACTCAATATCCTGGGGCCAAAATCAAAGGCATTCAATACAATTCTATCTAAATATGTAAGCATATATACTAGCTTTAACTAGTGCCGTGGGCTGCACTGGGGGCTGTGTACAAACACAAAGGGCTTTGATAAAATCCTATACGTGGGGGATTGCTGCTGAAGCCATGTTTATAAATGTACACATTTCTGCTATTTTTCTGTCCCACCCCAGCCCCCAGCCCCCCCCACCACAGCAACAGCATTCCAATCTCATGCAACAATGAATGAGAGGCGACCTGGTAGAAGTCTACAAGATTATGAAGGGCATGGACAAAGCGGATAGTCAGAAGCTTTTTCCCAGAGTGGAAGAGTCAATTACTAGGGGGCGCAGGGTCAAGGTTTAAAGAGGGCGTACGAGGCAAGTTTTTCCACATAGAGAGTGATGGGTGCCCGGCACTCACTACCAGGGAAGGTACTGGAAGCAGATACGTTGGTGACTTTTAAGGGGCGTCTTGACAAAAACATGAATAGGATGGGAATAGAGGGCTATGGACCTTTGGAAGGGTAGGGGGGGTTTTTAGTTCAGTCGGGCAGCGTGGTCGGTACAGGCTTGGAGGGCCGAAGGGCCTGTTCCTGTGCTGTAATTTTCTTTGTTCTTTGCTCTTTGGCAACTGGGTGGGAAGGGCAAAAGCAAGGAAATATGTCTGGTAAATCCTGAGAAGGTTTTATGGCTCCTCCCCCACACACAGCAGCACCAGCAAAGCACAAAACTGGGTCCATTTCGAATGGGAATGGTCACTACGCTCGCTTACTGCCGCCACAGCTATTGTTACCAGTCACAACAGCAACCGCGTCCACACCCGAGTGTATTTTGCTCTTATTTAGATGAAAATTGCACTGGAGTAGCGATTTTCCTTCTGTGGGATGGTCAGGAATGTTAAACACATCATTCCCACGCAGAGCGCTGGACGAGCTTCACATCAGGGACCATGTCCAGTTTCTGTGTAAGTGATAATCAATCATTTTTACTGCACACTTCTGACAGGGGACAAGCTCAGTAAGATGATATTCCTGTGAGCAAAGATGATAATTGCAGATGCTCGCTAACCAGGTGTTTGCTGGCAATGTGAGGAGCTGTAGATGGTAACGGAAAAATAACCGGAATACACGGAAAATATTGAAATTATATCGCAACGGATCATTTGGCCCAACTGATCTAAGTCATCGTTTATCCTCCGCAGCAGGATTTATCCTGTTTCTGTAACTCTGCAACTGCTTTTACTTTATCTGTAAAATTTGCTTATTTATCAAAGTGTGGAACTTGGGTTGCCATGGAAACGCACCAGTTAATAGCAACTGACAGTCATCTGCCAAATGATGTTTGGAAATGTAAACCAGACAGCTAGATGTTGATTAATAAAGGCATTACCCAGAGGAATGAACTAGTGAATAGTATGATGTAATTCTTTAGCTGAAATAGGCGCAATATGTATATCTGCTCCTCCTGTCTTCAAAGAATAGAGCCCTGTGTATTAAGGTATGTAGCTTCCAGAACACACAAGTACATCTTACAGTGAGCCTGACTGACAATCTTAAATTGATTGTCAGCATATTTCTTAGCACATTGAGGACTATCGAGCAAATGTTGTCCAATCGCAGAGTCTTATCCTATGTTGGACACTTGCTTTTGAGCTTTGCAAGCATGGGTTGGTTGGCTACAGTCTGCACCTTTCCCGTGGTGAACACTGGAAGGGACATGCTGTTTAATATGACCCGCCAATCTTTGTACGTCTTACATACCTGCTATTGATATTTATTTGCCATCTTACTCATTTGTGTGACTGGCAGAATATCTTCACGGCTTGATGGCAGCATCCTGTTTATGGTGAATAACACTCGTATCGCGACTGAATACGAGCAGTCTGAAACAGCTAAGTGAGTAACGTTTCAGTTAAACAAAATCAGAGTTGGCCATTCACTTGTTTGTTTCTCGGGGCAATGCTTTGACCAATCAGCTTTAAGCAGCCTGGTTTAAATTTTCAAACAATGCTTGGCAGTTAACTACCTGTCTCCATTAACTGGTGCACTCTTCATGATAACACCTCTGCCAGTCAGAGTCCACTTACCAAACAATCAGCACTCTCTTCCCATACAGTATAAAATTGTTGTTTCCCCTGACATTGGTATTTTTATGATTGTCCTGACAAGTGTGAGATGAAAAGCTTTGACAAAATGTCCTTTTTCTTCAGCAATCTCGTACTTATTTTCAAAGCTCCCCATGACCTCCCTACGTACATAATCTTCTCCAGCCTCATGACCTTCTGAGGTGTCCACGCTCCTCCAATTCCTGACGCTTTGTCATTTCTGGTTTTAAATTCTCTATTGTTGACAGCTGACCTTTTCACCTGCCTTGGCCCTCAGCTCTAGAATTCCCTCTTTTTAACTTCCCCAGCTCACTCTCCCCTTCCTTCTTTAAAACGTTCCTTAAAACCCAACACTTCAACCAGATTTTTGATAATCTGCTCAAACCTTCAGATCTCCTTCTGTGCCAAATGTTGTCTGGTAACCCTCCCATGAAGCACCATCAAGGTATGGTGTCAACGAGGCCATAGAAATACAAGTTGTTGCTGTTTAGTTCACCCAACTATCACATCCACTCTTGGATATTATCACGGTTTCAGCCTCAACTGGTAACCCGGAAATGAATTCCACTGCTCTGCTCACACTCACTCTCTTTGACCCTCTGAACTACTGGAAAAAGTCTGCTTCCATCCATTCTCTTCCACCCTTCCAAAACACGTGCCAATTAAATTATATTGTGTCAGCACAGCTGCCTCACAGCGCCAGAGATCCAGGTTCGATTCTGGCCTTGGGTAACCGTATACAGTCTGCATATTCTCGCCTGGTCTGAGTAGATTTCCTCCAGGTGCTCCAGTTTCCTCCCACAGTCCAAAGATGTGCAGGTTAGGTGAATCATAGAATCCGTACAGTACAGAAGGAGGCCATTCGGCCCATTGAGTCTGTACCGACCACAATCCCATCCAGACCCTATTTCCATAACCCACATTTACCCTGCTAATCCCCCTGACACTAGAGTCAATTTAGCATGTTCAATCCACCTAACCTGCACACCTTTGGGCTGTGCCAGAAAACCGGAGCACCCGGAGGAAACCCACGCAGACTCGAGGAGAAAGTGCAAACTCCACACAGACAGTGACCCGAGGCTGGAATCGAACCCAGGTCCATGGCACTGTGAGGCAGCAGTGCTAACCACTGTGCCACCGTGTTGTCCAATGGCCATGCTAAATTGCCTCTTAGTGTCCTATATGTAGGTTACGCGGATTGGCTATGGTAAGTGTGTGGGCTTACTGGGATAGAGTGGGGGAGAGGGCCTGAGCAAAAGATACTCTGTCAATGAGTTGGTGCAAACTCAAGCTGAATAATCTCCGTCTGTACTGTAGGGATTCTATGGTTCTGTGAATGGCATTAGTGTCCCTTGTCTGGTGTGGGGGGCAGGGGAAATAATCAGCCAACATTCCCATGTGTCATTTTTATAGAACTTACACATGGATGTGTTATGGGAGATGATTGGAAAGCCTTTTGGCATTGCTGACCTTCTCGGCTTACCAACCGACTGATCACTCAATTTCTAACTCCACAGGTGAAAAAGATGCCTGAGGTCTTGGCCAGTAAGAGGGACCCTCACTGAGGATTCAAGCAGCATGGGGGCACAGTGGTTAGCACTGCTGCCTCACAGCACCAGAGACCCGGCTTCAATTCCCGGCTTGGGTCACTGTCCGTGTGGAGTCTGCACGTTCTCTCCGTGGGTTTTCTCTGGGTGCGCCGGTTTCCTCCCACAGTCCAAAGACGTGCAGATTAGGTGCATTGGCCATGCTAAATTCTCTTTCAGCGTACCCAACGGAGTGTGGCGGCTAGGGGATTTCATTACAGTGTTAATGTCGGCCTACTTGTGACTAATAAATAAACTTTAGTTTTAGGAGGGTCCGTAACCTGGTGGACAAAAGACAACTTAATTTGAAAAACAAAAGTAACAGCAGCTCTCCTGGATTATAAAATGTTACTAAGTCTTTGATAGCAAACTTGTAAGCCAGAGGAGGCCAAAGCGTCACATGGCACTTAATATTTGCAGCAGGAGCTCTTGGGAGGAGTCCCCAAATGCAGAGTGAATCACAGGGAAAGCGCTCGGGGTTGTTGCTGTCGGGAAACATTACAGATCAAGAGAGGAAGGCAGAAATCATGTGATGGAATAGGCAGCAGTAACATCAAAGGCTGATACAAGCCATTACTGTAGCGATTGGAAATGCTAAAGTACATTGTCTGCCCATGTTTGGAGTGATGAAGATGCATGAAGCAAGGGAGATAAGGAAAGAGAGATAGAGAGTGTGTGTTGGGGGAGAAAGGGCGCAAGCAAGAAAGAGGAAAACAGAGCCTTTGCATGAGTGAGTGCGTGTGTATGTGAGGGCCATGCTCATGGGGAATACTCCTGTGGATATTTTCACAAAGGGTGAAGGGAAAACTAGACGTGTATCATTTAGACGTGTGATTGCATAACAGCCTTGTTAGGAAATCTGGGAGTAGGTAATCTGCCCCTGTTCTGGCCCTGGAATAGTGTGTGCTGCAAACTGATGAAATATTTACTTTTAAAAAAATGTATCCTTTCATGGGATGTGAGCAAAGCCAGCTTCTGCAGCCCGTCCCAACTCATCCTCTATTTGTGTTGCAGGCTGGGCCATTTCAAAGGGCAATGAAGAGTCAACGACATTGCAGTGTGCCCCGGAGTCACGTGTACATGATGCCCTTCTCTAAAGGACATGAACAAACCAGACAAATGACAACGGTTTTATGCTCACTCAGGAATTTAAATTCCACCAGCTGCTGTTGTGGGATTTGAACCTTTGTTCCCAAAGCATTAACTGTGTCTCGGGATTACCAGTCCAGTGGCTACCCCCTAAGCAACATTATGAAGAGGAATTACAGCAGAGAAACTGGCATTGCGAGAAGTTCCTGAAATAACTCCTCAGAAGCCGGTGTCCCATCACCAGATTCCCTTGATTTACAAACTCTGTTCTACTTCTGGAGGGCTTCAGGTATGTAGAGTCAGAATCTGGAGTGTTTGTAGACCTGACACTCCCATATTTACATAAAGGTGAGACTCCCCGATCGGACAGGCAGTCAATATCTCAATCAGGGAGCTCATACTCCAAGACGCCAACCTCACGGGCTTTGTTGAAGTCATTACACCTTTTCTCTCCCGACTACCTGTAGGTACTGGTCTGGCATTCACCAAACACTTCCAACATGCGGGCCTCAGCAGAATTGATGCTGCAACCAAGCCTGCTTCTTTACTGTCTCTACCAGACACACAGACTTTCCCACAGGGTGACAGGGAGACCTGGTGATATTTTTCTCTCCAACAGAGGGAAAGGAATTTCAGCCACCGTAACAGCCTCAGTAGTCAGGAATGTTGATTTAGCGCAGTTGGCTAGATAGCTGGTTCATGATGCAGAGTGACGCCAATAGTGCAGGTTTAATTCCCGCACCGGCTGAGGTTATACAGCCTTCTCAACCTTGCCCCTCCCCTGAGGTGTGGTGGCCCTCAGGTTAAATTACCACCAGTCACAGCCTATGGTCACCATGGCGATTGTACCTTACCTATCATCAGTACTTTAACATCCTGTTCTGCATGATGTTGGAATGTAACCGGTGGCAACTTTGTATTGGATGTAATGTGACCAATGGGAACAAGATGTAAGTGTCAGCTGACCTAGTAAACCACGGAACCAATTACAGAGCGATGCAATAATTAGCTGACTCGCTATAAATAAGGAACTATGTAGAATTGTGGGGAGCTTGGAGTAGTCCAGGGTGAGGCCCCAAGTTTGGAGTAATGAAGTTTCTTTATTAAACCCTTTCTTTGATTTATAAGTTGGAGTAAGTATTGTTGTACTTTCATTAGCTGCATTTTGAAGAGTTCCTTCTGAAGAAACAATGATACCTACTGACTGGCCACTCAATTTCTAATTCCGCAGATGAAGAAAGTGCCTGAAGTCCGAGCCAGTGAGAGGAACCCTCACTGTGGATTCTTGAGCAGGAGGGAAATTAACCTGGCGGACAAAAGGCAACTTCATTTGAAAAATGAAACAGACATTGGAATCATCTCTGCAGCTCTACCCGATCATTAAACATTCCTGAATTCTTGATTGCAACTCGTAAGCCAGAGGAGTGGGAATCCCGACAGGACTCTGCACAAGTTCTTGGGAAGAGTCCTCAAGGACAGAGAGGATCACAGAGAATTACATCATACCATGCTGGAAAGAATGAGTCTTGTAGGCCAACAATAAAAGTGATTAAAGACTGGGTGGATTCTGTCTTTGTGTGAATACACATGGCAACAAGCACCAGTTGCTATGAAAACACAAACTCTGTGTGGTGTCTGCACATTCTCCCTGCATCTGCATGGGTTTCCTCCGGGTGTTCCAGTTTCCTCCTGCAGTCTGAAAGATGTGCTGGTTAGGGTGCATTGGCCACGCTAAATTCTCCCTCAGTGTATCCTAACAGGCACCGGAGTGTGGCAACTAGGGAATTTTCACAGTAACCTCATTGCAGTGTTAATGTAAGCCTGCTTGTGATACTAATAAATAAACTAACTCAGGGGTATGAAGCGCCCTTGCTATTTTACACTTATTTTCTTCATCCTAAATGAAAAAAGGAAATCCCGGGTATGGGGTGATGAAAAGAAAGGAAGACCGGACAGATGACAAATTTTTGAATGACTGACAAAGTTTAACAGCTAGTCCTGCTGTTAGTGATTATCGGGCCATGATAGGAATGGACATGTGACAAAACATTAATGCAATGCTTGCCAGTCAGTGCAGATCACTGAAGGAGACCAACGGTGAACACAACACTTTCTCTTCAATCTGCTTCTGGCAAAGGATGAAATGCATTTATTAACTGCATGGGGAGAGGGGAAATCCGTGGATTAAAGGGTATCAAAAGCAAATGCAGCTGGCAAATCCACTTCTTGGTAAGAGCCTATGAGACGCAGAGGGGAAAACATGAACCATTGTTAACATACAATCAGTGAGTGGTTAGTGATCTCTTTTGTGTCATATATTTGGGATCGCGTCCAAAAATTGTTGGATGGCTTGTCACAATATAGCAGAAATGGATCTAGAAAAAGGTGTTAGGAACATAGGAATTGGGAGGAAGAGTAGGCAAATCAGCCCTTTGAGTCTATTCCGCCATTCTATATGATCATTACTAATCTCCATTTCATCCGAACTCCACATCACTGCCTTTTCCCAATTGCCCTTTATCCCACTTTTGAACAAATATTTATCTATCTCCTTCTTGAATTCATTCATTGATTCTGTATCCTCTGCACTCTGGAGCAGTGAGTTCCACAGATACACAATTCTCTGTGAGAAGTAGCTTCTCCTTATCTGCGTCTTGAACCTCTCGCCTCTTACTTTGTGGAGCTTTAAAGATTTGAATAACAGAAGGTGTGAGTGTCACTTATATATGTGGCGTTCCCTTCTTTTCCATGGGAAATTTGGGACACGAGTCAGAATGGGGTCAGATTTTATTTGTCCTGTGGAGTACAATGTGAGGCATTGTAGAGGACAAAAGCAAATCACTGCAGATGCTGGAATCTGAAACCAAAAGAGAAAATGCTGGAATTTCACCCTATTTTCTTTCCCCTTTCCTTATCTTTTCTTCCCCTTTCCCCCTTTCTTTCAATTTTATCTCGCCCACCCATCTCACCTCCCCCCACATCTCCATCTGTCACATCTTACCCTCTGATTCCAGCTTGGCCATTCACACCTTCTATTCTCTCTATGGACTGCCATTAGCAGCCTTTCCCCTTATTTCTGTGGCTCTGACTCATCTTTCATTCCCTCACCCTGCAGTATAAATATCTCCCAATTCTGATGCCTTTTTGCTTTGACAAGGGGTCATCTGGACTTGAAATGTCTCTCCTTACAGATGCTGCCAGACCTGCTGAGATTTTCCAGCAGTTTCTCTTTTGATTGTAGAGGACAACATGAATTCACCCTGAATGACAGTGAAAAATGGAGGAGGGCAAATCCACTCTGGCGTTGGACAGCCACCCCAGTCTTCGATTGCCCCAAGGCAGGAGTGTAAAAGTGAGGAAGGGGGTAGAGCCTTAATCACACCCCATCCAGAAATATTACATTCAATATTAGCATCAACCCTCAAGTGCCAATTCACCATAACAGTGAGGAGGTAAGTTATGACATCTGGTTGGACAACCACTCATTTTGTTTTCCAGAGCTTAGAAGGTGCGGTGGCATCAAGTCAATGTGTTTGAAAATGGGAAAAAAGATATTTGACAGAGAATGTGTTCTGTTCAGAACACCAATGTGTTCTGTGGTGAGGGAACAGAATCTCAACATTGAGCTAGATGATAAAGCAGTGAAATAAGGAAACACTTTTCATCTAATGGGTCGAGGAAACGTGGAACTCCATTCCCCAGAAACCTGTGCAAATTGTGCAGCTAAATAAAGCAGCCAGTGGAGCTTTCAAAACAGAGAATGATGCATTTTTGTTAGCCAAATGGTGCAGAGCCAGATAAATAAATGTTGATATAGATCAGTCACCATGGTGGCACAGGAGTGACATGGTGGCACAGTGGGCAGCACTGCTGCCTCACAGCGCCAGGGACCCCAGTTTGATTCCTGGCTTGGGTCACTGTCTGTGCAGAATCTGCACATTCTCCCTGCATCTGTGTGGGTTTCCTCTGAGTGCTCCGGTTTCCTTCCACAGTCAGAAAAATGTGCTGGTTAGGTGCTAAATTCTCCCTCAGTGTGTACCCAAACAGGCACCGGAGTGTGGTGACTAGGGGATTTTCACAGTAACTTCATTGCACTGTTAATGTAAGCCTACTTATGACAGTAATAAATAAACATTAAACTACCTAATTATAATAGCTTGTATTCAATTTTATCCTATGTTTTTCATTCCATGATAAACATCTGGAAAAATCTACCAAAAATGTTCCAGGTGCTAGTTGGAGCTCTGAAGACAAGATTCACAGTTTGATCATTCTTGAGGTTCAAATTTTAGTCTGTGATATTACTTGACTTGTTCTTTCATCCACTGTGCAGGTTACCCGCAAGACCAGCACTTGTTGCCCATGCCAAATCGCCCTTGGTTTTCTATGCCGTGTTGGAGGGCAGATAAGAATCATCCACACTGCTATGGATCTGAAGTCACGTGTAGGTCAGATCAGATAAGGAAGGCAGATTTCCTTCCCTAAAGGACACCAGTGAACCAGATGGGTTTTTACAACAACCAATGATGGCCTAATGGTCACTGCGTCTAGCTTTGAAATTCCAGGATGTGGAATTGCCGGCATTGGACTGGGGTGGGCACAGTAAGTGGTCTCACAACACGAGGTTAAAGTCCAACAGGTTTATTTGGTAGGACAAACTTTCGGAGCACTGCCCCTTCATCAGCTCATGTTACCAAATAAACCTGCTGGACTTTAATCTGGTGTTGTGAGACGACTTACTTTAAATTCCAGATTTATTCAGTGAATTTAAATTCCACCAGATGCCATGGTGGGAATTGAGCCCAAGCTCCCACAGCATTAGCCTCAGCCTCTGGATCACTAGTCCAGTGACACTGAGGTGGGGGATATTGGCTGATACTCTACCACCTTGTCCCAGAACCGAAATCTCCGCTGGCCTCAGGCGAGGCTATAAAATCCCACCCATTGTGCTTTAATTGTGACTTATAGGTTTTCCCTTTTGTTTGCCTTTGATATATCATTCAGTCTTTCAATTATTAGACTTCCATAAAAAACTAGAAAGACAAAATCAATTGTGCCTTTCCATTATGCACAGGGTAACAGCAGCGATAAGTGTCAACTTGGCTTCTTTGGTGCCACTCACATCTGCGGAGTAAAGGGTTAATTCTGATGCTACTCTAATAATAGCTACTGAGTGAGGGAGCCATGTCATAATAATGTCATTCAGAGAGAGATGAATAAGAAGAACCCTGGAGAGGAACACTAGCTCTGTCCTGATGTTCTGTAAATTTGCATACTGTTAGTTATGTGAATAAAAGTGCTTTTAAGGAGAGATCTTCAGCCAGATCTCTTACTAGAGGAAGAACCCAATGTCCTCCGAGACAACCGAACAGTGGTAGAATATCTGACTTGCAATGTTGTGAGTTCAAACCCCATTCTCGGCCTTGAGCACATCATCAGGGGTGGCACGGTAGCACAGTGGTTAGCACTGCTGTCTCATAGCACCAGGGACCTGGGTTTGATTCCCGGCTTGGGTCATTGTCTGCATGGGGTTTGCACTTTCTCCCTGTGTCTGCGTGGGTTTCCTTTGGGAGCTCTGGTTTCCTCCCATAGTCTGAAAGACGCACTAGTTAGTTGTACTGATCCAAACAGGTGTCAGTGTGGCAACTAGGGGAATTTCACAGCAACTTCATTGCAGTGTTCATGTAAGCCTTACTTGTGACTAATAAATAAAAATCAAAATAAATAAATAAAATTTCGGTGTGGCACTGAGGGAGTGCAGTCCTGTCAGAGGTCAGTCCTGACAATGAGATAAGTTGGTGGCCTCTAGGTTTGTTCCAATTGACAGTAATTATTCACTTTGTGGCCTTTTGGATAAGACCAAGCCCAAGATAGGGTGCAATGCCTTATCTTGTCAGCTTAGATCTTGTTTGCCTCTTGGGGGAGGGATGACAAATCGGGTTCAATTGGAAGTTGAATTTGGTTTTTGGAGCAGGCTGGGAATGGATACGGGTCCACCTGGTCTACTTTGAACATTGGCTTTATAACTTTAAGAATAAAGTAAATTTATTTTTCATTGTCGGTAATTATTCTTTCATGGGATATGGAAATCACTGGTTAGACCAGAATTTGTGAGCTGTTGCCTTGAACTGCTGCAGTCCATGTGTTGAAGTTCCATTCTCAGTGGTGTTAGGGAAGGAGTTCTAGGATTTTGTTCCTGAATATTTTTTATTTGTGCATGGGATGTGTGCACCGTTGGGCCAACATTTGTTGTCCATCCCTTATTGTCCTTGACCAGACTAAGCCATTTCACTGGGGATTTAAGAGTCAATCACATTGCTGTGGATCTGGAGTCATATATAGGCCAGATTGGGTAAGGAAGGTAGATTTCCTTCCCTAAAAGGGCATTAGTGAATAAGATGGGTTTTTATGATCACCATTTGACTTTTATTTAATTGAAACGCCACCATCTATCCTGGGTCTCTGGATTATTAGTCCAGTTGCAATACCACTTTGCCACCTCTTCTAATGACACTATTTGTAGAAAGGCAGGCAACCTTATTGGTTAATGTTCCTCCCTCAACACCAGTAAAAACTTGCCTAAAAATGGGTAATTTTAACATCATAAAACATTCCAAGACTTTCACAGGAGCATTATCAAACAAAATTTACACTGTATTATGTAAGGAAATATTGGGACAGATGAACCAAACGTTAGTCCAAGCGGTAGGTTTGAGTAAGTATCTTAAAAGGAAGGGAGGGAATTCCAGACCTTAAGGCCCAGCAACTGATGGCATGTCACCAGTGGTGGAGTGGTCAAAATTGAGGAAGCGAGAGGTTGGGACAGAGACCTCAGGAGTGTTGTGCGCTGGAGAAGGTTACAGTCCTGATCTGAACTAACCACTTTCAAGGAAGAACAGTGCAAACGACCAGGAAAAAGCCTTTAAAGCATCTGTCAGATGACAACGTCTTGATCCATATTTTGTTCTTTGTGTGAATACATTTGACAATTCCTTTCAAATTCAATCTGAGGGAGCGGCACGCCAGTTATTTATTTGGTCAAATTGACTCAAGATCAACTATTATCTTTAAGGAAAGAACAACCATCAGCCTTCTGACAGATGGAAGCAGAGAACACAGAGGGAATTAACCTATTTGACCTGTCTCGGGAATGCTTCATCTTCAATTATGTCAGTGGCAGGCATGGCCCCATGTCTACACCTGGCAACCCCTCTTCAACGTGGAGTGGCCAGTTTTAAAATAAGGGGTCGCCTCTCCAGGGCAGAGATGAAGAGAATTTTTTTCTTTCAGAGAGTTGTCCAACTTTGGAACTGTCTGCTTCAGAAAGCGATGGGTGTGGAGGTAGTTGGGAGGGTGAAAGTCAAAACGCAAACAGAATAGCTGTGATCTACTTGAATGGTGGAGCAGGCTCGAGGGGCTAAATGGCCTACATTACTCTTGTTTCATTTGCTCATGTGTTCATAAGACCTGTTGGAAACATTTCTTCAGAGTACATGGGGGGATCACAGTCCATTACTCAAACCAGCCTCTCATCCGTTGACTGTCTATATTTTCCGCTGCCGCAGCAAAACAGCCAGCATAATTAAAGACCCCACGCACCCTGGACATATTCTCTTCCACCTCCTTCTGTCGGGAAAAACTTACAAAAGTCTGGCTCAAGAACAGTTGGCTTGTTCTTGGCTCAAGAACAGTTTCCCTGCTGTCATCAGACATTTGGATGGACTTATCTTTCATTAAGTTGATCTTTCTCTACACCCTAGCGATGACTGTAACACTGTTTCCTTATCTACGTACGGTATGCTTTGTCTATGTAGTGTGCAAGAAACAATACTTTTCGCTATATGCCAATACATATGACAACAAATCAAATCAAATACATAATCTATTCATAGAACATCATTTGTCTCCAATACACCAGTAGCCTCCACTGCTTGAATCTATGGGGATATCGCTCACGGCCAGGGATACACAATAATCTTTGAGTTGAAGAGAGTTGCATGCTCTAGGACCCCACACCTCCAGTCATTCTCCAGGTGGACCATACTCGACAATCCGTCAGATTATTAAATGGCGTATAAGAGGATGGTCTCTTCCTTGAGGAAAACAAAGCATGTTGGTGCAGGTCCCTTACAAATACCTTCTCAAAGAAAATGCTGTACAAGAATTTGCAACATGTCAAAAAGAGCTTGCACGTTACTTTTTAGCAGATTTATTTTGCTGTCATGCCATTTAGAAATAAATTAACCAATTGGTGAAAATTCTAGAAGGAATAACTGATTGAGTTCTGAAGATCCTGAGCTTCAAATGCACTTCAGAGTTCCACCCTCCCTGTCTAAAGATCATAAGATATTACAGCAGAATTAGGCCATTTGGCCCATTGATCTGCTCCACCATTTGGCCATGGATGATATTTTTTGCAATCCTATTTTCCCACCTTTTCCCCATAACCTTTGATCCGCTTACTAATCAAGAACTTATCCATCTCTGTCTTAAATACACTCAATGGCCTGGCCTCCACAGTCTTCTGTGGCAATGAATTCCATAGGTTCACCACCCTCTTTATGAAGAAATTCCTCCTCATTGCAGTTCTAAAGGGTCATCCCTTTATTCCAAGACTGTGTCCTCGGATGCTAGTCTCTCCTACGAATTGAAAGATCACTCTATCCAGGCCTTTCAGTATTCTGTAAGTTTCAGTGAGATCCCCCTTCATCCTTTCAGACTGCATCGAGTACTGACGCAGAGTCCTCAAACGTTCCTCATACGTCAAGCCTTTCATTCCAGGGATCATACTCGTGAACCGCCTCTGGACCATCTCCAAGGCCAGCACATCCTTAGATAGCCCAAAATTGCTCACAATATTCCAAATATGGTCTTGCTGCTAATCTTCTCCATACTGGGCTATGGTTTCACAGATTGCTGTTCTCGCTCATGCGGATTATTTGAGTTGGAACAAGGGAATGTCAAAGCCAAACACTTTCCCCCAGTGGCCATACGCAATCACAATTCAATAATAGTCATTGGATGGTGATTAGGTATGGAAATTCTTCATTAAACTCCTTCATGTGACGTGGGCAGCACTGGCCAGGTCAGCATTTATTGTCCATCTCTGAAATACCATCTTCTTGAATGAAACCAAATGACTTGTGAGGCCATTTCACAGGGGGGGGGGGTGAGAATCGATCACAATGCTGTGGATCGAGAGTCACATATTGACCAACTGGGCAAGGATGGCAGCTTTCCTTCCCCGAAGGGCATTAGTGACCAAATTAAGCTTTATGTACAATCCAGTCGCTTCAGTCACTTATGCCAAGGCAAACCCTTTATTTGAGATTTATTTAATAAACTGAATTTAAATTTCCAAGCTGCCATATTGGGATTCAAACTCTTGTTTTAGATCATTAATTCACATCTGTGGGTTACAAGTTTAGTAACACAACCACTGTACGACCTGCACCAGAATTTTGCCTGACTACCCCAACTTCCTATTTTGGATTTCCTGGAATTTTGATTCAGGTGTTCAACATTCTGAGATGGTTTGCAAAGGTGAATAAAGGAAAGCTTTTCATTGGATGATAATTCAGTTCAGAGAGAACAAAAATTTAAGAGTTCCAAAATAAGAGAGAGACAAAGTTTAGGGAAGGTCATTGGGATGCAGAATGCACTCAACTCTGTGCTAATGTTTTATAAGAGAAGTAGATATGTATTTGAAGGAGAAAATTGGTAAGGGTATGGAGAAAAGATAGGGAAGTGGGACAACATGGCTAGCTCTTTCAAAGAGTTGGCACAACAATGATAGGACGAATAGCCTCATGCACTGCAGTATTAGAAGGGTCATATAAGAGAATCCCTACAGTGCAGGAGGAGGCCATTTGACCCATCGAGTCAGCACCGACAACAATCCACCCAGGCCCTCTCCTATTAACCCCACATATTTACCCTGCTAATCTTCCTGTCTCGAAGGGACAATTTAACATGGCCAATCAACCTAACCTGCACACCTTTGGAGTATGGGAGGAAACCCACACAAACATGGGAGAACATGCAAACTCCACACAGACAGTCACCCGAGGCTGGAACTGAATTGGGCCCCTCGTACGATGAGGCAGTAGTGCTGCCTCATCGCACCAGGACTTACTCAGTTAATAGTAGGGCGTTGGGGAGAGTTACAGAACAGAAAGCTCTAGGGGTACATGTTCATAGCTCTTTGAAAGGGGAGTCACAGGTGGACAGAGTGGTGAAGAAGGCATTCAGCATGCTTGGTTTTATCAGTCGGAACACTGAATACAGGAGTTGGTACGTCTTGTTGAAGTTGTACAAGACATTGATAAGGCCACACTTGGAATATTGTATGCAAATCTGGTCACCCCATGAAGAAAGAATATTATTAAACTAGAAAGAGTGTAGAAAAGATTTACTAGAATGCTACCAGGATTTGATGGATTGAGTTATAGGAGAGGCTGAATAGACTGGGACTTTTTTCTCTGGAGTGTAGGAGGCTGAGGGGTGACCTTATAGAGATCTATAAAATAATGAGGAGCATAGACAAGGTAGACAGTCAAAATCTTTTCCCAAAGATAGGGGAGTCTAAAACTAGAGGGCATAGGTTTAGGGTGAGAGGGGAGAGATACAAAAGTGTCCACAGGGGCAATTTTTTCACACACAGGGTGGTGAGTGTTTGGAACAAGCTGCCAGAGGTAGTAGTAGAGGGAGGTACAATTTTATCTTTTAAAAAGCATTTAGATAGCTACATGGGTGTGATGGGTATAGAGGAATATGGGCCAAATGCAGGCAATTGGGATTAGCTTAGGGGTTTAAAAAAAAGGGCGGCATGGACAAGTTGGGCGAAAGGACCTGTTTCCATGTGGTAAACCTCTATGACTCCAATCACTTTGTCACCATGCTGCCTAACTCTGTGATGCCACGATCAACGACTGCGGGAGGTCGACTCTGAACAAAGCCAAAATTCAACTGTTGAATCACCAAAATCACGAGGCTGAAGTTTACGAAATGACCGTCTGTCAGTTGATCAAAAAGCAGCAGCGGAAAAAAGTGAGAGAGAGTTTGGGTGGGATCCGCTTCAGGGATCAATTTTAATCAAAAGTACTCATTCTTTATGAGTTTGACGTACCATTACAAAGAATAGATCAGGACTTACAAATTGGACGGGGGAAGGGTTAAGGAAATAACATTAAGTGAAAAAAAAACTCAAGTCACACTTTTCACCGAAAATGTGTTTTTAATTGAATTGATTTGACTTTCCTTCCCCTCCATCGCCGAACTTGCCTTTCATTCCCAGTGCCGCCAGATGCTTGCTTTTTGTCACACAGAACAGAACAATTACAAAGTGACAATGCAATGTGTACACAGGCCAATTACTAAAGATTTTCTGTTGGTCCTAATGACACACAATTGATTACAGCTGGAGGCGGGCCAGGAAACACAGCCCACAGCCCACGAGAGCCCAATAGCCTGTCTTGTGGAAGGCTTTGAAGCAATGCAGATGGAATGAGGGCCCAGTTACCTGTCACTTAATAGATTCAATCAGCCGCGTGCTTGCCTGGGCTGCAATCCATGTGCTTTCAATCAGTGTGCAGTGACATTGTTTAATAATTGCGTCACGGCAACCACAGGCTCCAATACTAATGGGGGGTTTGCTTTTCCCTCCAGACATCCATCAAATTCGATTTGCTCTGCTATAAACAAGTGCACATCCAAGAATCTGTTCCAGAGCCCATTACAGACCAATATCTTAGTGTTATTCACATTTCCCAAGTTTAAAATAAGAAAGGAAATTCAACCAGAAACTTCTCCGAACCAGCCACATAAATATTGAGGCTACTAGAGCAGGTCAGGGGCGTGGGGCTCTGTAGTGAGTAACTCACCTCCTGACTCCCCAAAGTCGGTCCACCATCTACAAGGAAGGCACAAGTCAGGAGTGTGGTGGAATACTCCTCACTTGCCTGGATGGCTGCAGCTCCAACAACACTCAAGAAGCTCGCCATCACCCAGGATAGAGCAGTCCACTTGACTGGCACCTTGTCCACTGTCTGCTCCCTCCACTCATTAGAGTGGGAACAGGCCTTTGTTCCATACACAAGATGTTCAACTCGCTAAGACCCCTTTGATCACCCCTTCCAAAGCTGTGATCTCTACCGCATGGAAGGACAAAGGCAGCAGAAGCATCGGAACACCACTGTCTGCAACTTTCCCTGTATACAACACAGTATCCTGACCTGGAACCATATCATTGTTCCTTCACTCTCACTGGGTCAAAATCCTGGAACTACCTCGCTAACAGCAGTGTAGGTGTACCACAGGAACTGGAGCGGTTCAAGAAGGCAGCTCACCACCATCTTCTCAAGAGCAATTAGAGGTGGACCATAAAGGCTGACCTTGCCTGCGACATGGGTAACACATGAAAAAATAAAGAACTCGTCATTCTCTCGTAACTGTCACACCCTCAGGGCATACCAATGCAGGACGCTTTAAAGGGTAGTCACTGTTGAGATGTAGGAAGCGTGGCAGCCAAATTGGCACAGCAAGATCCCATAAACAGCAATGTGCTACTAACCAGATCATCTCTTTTTTTTAAGTGATGTTATGGTAGGAACGTTTGTTACAGCACCAGGGAGAACTTGCTTGTCCTCCTTTGAAAGAAAAGCACTGGGAATTTTGAGGACAGGCAGGGCCTGGTTCAACTTCTTATTCTGAAAAACACCACAGAAAATGCAGCACTTCCTCAGTACTGCACTGGAGCATCAGCTGGGTTGTGCGCATATGTGTGTGTGTGTGTGTGTGTGTGGGTGTGCGCGCAAGTCTCCGCAGTGGATCCTGCACCCAAGCTTCTAACAAGTGCTACCTCTGAACATCAAAAGAATATGTCAGACTGGAAATGTACATGTGCACAAAACTACCACTGAATCTGCTGACTAAAGATGGCACTTTTTCTTTTGTTGTTACTTTCTCGTCTCCAATTTCCCCCAACAAGGAGTTCATAGAAACCCTACATTGCAGAAAGAGGCCCATCGAGTCTGCACCAACCACAATCTCACCCTACCCCATGTCCCTACACGTTTACCCAATAATCCCTCTAACCTACACATCTCAGGACACTAAGGGGCAATTTTAGCATGGCCAATCAACCTAACCCACATATCTTTGGACGGCGGGAGGAAACCGGAGCACCCAGAGGAAACCCACGCAGACATGAGGAGAATGTGCAAACTCCACACAGACAGTGACCCGAGCCGGGAATCGAACCCAGGTCCCTGGAGCTGTGAAGCAGCAGTGCTAACCACTGTGCTACCGTGCCGCCCGAGTTGACTCGTGCTTGGTCCAATCCCATTGTTGTTCACGTTGTCCAAAGCAAATTGGACACAGAATCATTGTGCGCAGGTTCCACCATTCTGAACACCGTAGCTGAATCTGCTTCCTGCACCGGGAAGACGATGGCCTAGCGGTTTAATCACTAGACTATTAATCCAGAAACTCAGTTAATGTTCTGAGGACCCAGGTTCAAATCCTGCCATGGCAGCTGATGGAATTTGAATTCAGCAAAAGATATCTGGAATTAAAAATCTACTAATGACCATGAAACTGCTGTTGATTGTTGGAAAAACTCATCTGGTTCACTTATGCCCTCCAGGAAAGGAAATCTGCCATCCTTTTCTGGTCTGGCCTGATAATGTGGACGTTGATTGGCCATTAAAAGGCTTAAATACGTGAAAGGGTGGCAGGTTTCCTACCCAAGGCTGAACTACCTAAGCATGAAATTGGGTTTGGGTGGGCGAGTGAGTTCCCACTGTGCCCGGGGTGGCATCCATTCGATTTTACACCTCCGTCACTTCAGAACCCACCTTCAGGGGAGTGTAAAATTTAGCCCTGGGGCGAGATTCACTATGCTCTCACTGCAGCAAAATGGTAAGTTACTTCATGGTGGCACAGTGGTTAGCACTGCTACCTCACAGTGCAAGGGACCCGGGTTTGATTCCCAGCTTGGGTCACTGTCTATGCGGAGTCTGCATGTTCTCCCCGTGTGTGTGTGGGTTTTCTCCGGGTGCCCCTGTTTCCTCCCACAGTCTGAAAGATGTGCAGGTTAGGGTGCATTGGCCATTCTAAATTCTCCTTCAGTGTACCTGAACAGGCGCCAGAGTGTGGCGACTAGGGGATTTTCACAGTAACTTCATTGCAGTGTTAATGTAAACTGACTTGTGACACTAATAAATAAACTGAAACTTTGCTGCACATTTTGTGCAGAGAAACTCTCAACTCAACATGTTTGTTGGCACTTCTGGAGTCTGATATTGGAGTGGGGGGTGTTTCTGATGGTAATGTTTAAATGGAGCAATGAAAGTGATGGCACTGAACACCAAACACATTCTAAAGTTGCTGCAGGAAAATAACTGAAATTAAAAAAAGCAAACACATTGGATAAAAAAGCAACGAGGATAAAATCCACATGTGGACAATTATGAAACCTGTGCAGGACCCAAAAGGAGAGAACACTCGTTTAAATAATGCAGCCTTAATGAGGTGTAAATGAATTCATGATTTGTGAATTTGTAATGGTCAAAACGGAAGAAATTGAGGCTCCAATTAACTGAGCTGCAAAATGTTTCGGCGCATTCTCTAAACTTTGGCTGTCTGACGTCAATGAAGTACATTTCAAATTCCTTTCGAAAGGACAATTAAATGTAAATTAAAACTGTGGGGGAGCTGAAAGGACAGTTATTGTTGTGGTGAGTCACTCTTGCTGACCCAGCCATGGGGATCTGTGGCTGACAGAGACAAGCACTCCGTTCAGACAGACTGCAGGATTACAGGCCCTCGCTGGTACGCTGTTCCTTCTCAAGTACCATCTGAGTGCAGGAAGCATTTTCCTGCGATGAACAGAAAATCTGGTTATAATTATATTGCCGCTGTTGTGCTATCAATGAAGATTTATTTGCACAGCCTCAGGCAGAAAGTTTTTCTGCTTTGCTCTCTTCCTTGCTAATCTGTTGCACTCCTTTCACTCCTGGATGGCGCAGTGGCACAGTGGTTAGCTCTGCTGCCTCATAGTGCCAGGGACCTAGGTTTGGGCAGCACAGTGGCACAGTGGATAACTCTGCTTCCTCACAGCGCCAGGGACCTAGGTTTGGGCAGCACGGTGGCACAGTGGTTAGCACTGCTGCCTCGCAGCACCAGGGACCCCGGTTCGATTCCCAGCTTGGGTCACTCTCTGTGTGGAGTTTGCTTGCTCTTCCCATGTCTGTGTGGATTTCCTCTGGGCGCTCTGGTTTCCTCCCACAGACCGAAAGACGCGCTGGTTAGGTGCATTAGCCATGCTAAATCCTCTCTCAGCGTACCCGAACAGGCACCAGATGTGGTGACTAGGGGGTTTTCACAGTAACTTTATTGCAGTGTTAACGTAAGGCTAATTGTGACAAATAAATAAATGTTTTTACTTTTTCAATTCTGGCCTCGGATGACTGTCTGTGTGGAGTTTGCACAGTCAGAAGTCTCGCAACACCAGGTTAAAGTCCAACAGGTTTATTTGGCAGCAAAACCTTTCAGAGTCTCAGGCTCCTTCTTCAGGTGAATGAGGAGTTGTGTTCAGTAACAGGGCATATAACGATACAAAATCAACTTACAAGGTAATGGTTGGAATGCGAGGCTTTTCAGGTAATCAAGTCTTAAAGATACAGACATTCACATTGTCTGTGTTAAGTTGATGTTAAATTGAGATGGTGTCTGCCCTGTTTGTGAACACAACTCCTCACTCACCTGAAGGAGGAGCCTGAGACTCCGAAAGCTCGTGCTGCCAAATAAACCTGTTGGACTTTAACCTGGTGTTGTGAGACTGCTTACTGGGCTTACCCCAGGCCAAAGCCAGCATCTCCACGCGTGGAGTTTGTCATTTACAAAATCATAGAATCCCTACAGCACAGAAGAAGACCATTTGGTCCATCGAGTCCACATCACCAACAATCCCACCCAGGCCTGATCCCCATAACCCCACGTATTTTACTCTGCTAATCCCCCGACACCAACACACACGCCACACAGTCAGTGACCCAAGGCCGGGATTCTCCCTGTGTCTGTGTGGGTTTCCTCCGGGTGCTCCAGTTTCCTCTCACAGTCCAAAGATTGGCCGTGCTAAATTGCCCCTGTGTCCTGAGATTAACTATAGAGTACTTAATGGGGTAAATGTGTGGGGTAATGGGAACAGGGCTTTGGGGGGGACTGTTGACGATGCAGGTTCGATGGGCCGAATTTCCTTCTCCTGCACTGTAGGGGTTATGTGACGGTGGCAGCAGCTCCCATGCTGAACTCCACTTTGACCAACACACATAGCCTTCAGCTCAAATGTGTCAAGGTGTTAAAAACAAACACAAATGGGTGTTTTGGATGTGTTTATCAATGGAAATTGGTGGGGGGGGGGTACAGTTTTCTTGTCCCGCCTGCCAAGGGAATCATAATCAGGGGGTGGGGGTGGGGGGTACTATATAAAGGTCTGCTATCCTCGGGCGGGATTTTCCGGTTTCGGGGCGAGCGTGGCTGGATAATCCAGCTGACGAAGAGTGAGGGCTCAAAATCCCCCGTGAAGGCTTCATAACGACCTTGACAGATCTCTCAGAACTGTGTCAAACACACATGATGAATTGGTGTGAGATGCACTGACTGTTGCCTAGTTAGCAATTGTCACAGCCATTTTGCACACCCCAGGATCCTACAGATGGCCGGTGATACAGGCGGCCAGCTTAAACAGTAGAATGCACTGTTCAGATTGCTCCACTTTCCACTCCATCCACAGGACGCCTTTTCACTAAGAAAGTGACCTAATGCTTGGGAAAACAAAAGCAGTGGGGCAGCAGTGAGGGGAGATATCAAAGACTTACAGTGATGGAGACATTTGATGCATATCATCACTTCAATGCTGAGTAATATTATGATTAATGTCACTGGATTCTATTGTCAACACTGATGCATTCCTCTCCGAAATAGTTTGGTATAATTTAATCAGCCCCAAAGTGTTCAGCGTAGTATAAACAACCCTCACATAACTTGCACTCTGTTCTGTGATATCTTTACGGTTTATACCTGATACCCTTCCTTCAAGAGGGGTAAAGGTAGTGAACTGAGACTTAAAAGAACTCCAATCTAAAACAAAATGATGGAACATCATCAATGGCATCTTCCTACCCCCATGATTAGTCTTTTTTTATTCATTCATGGGACACAGGCATCACTGGCTGGCCAGCATTTATTGCCCATCCCTAGTTGCCTTTGGGCAGTTGAGAGTCATCATAGAAATCATAGAATCCTACAGTGCAGAAAGAGGCCATTTGGCCCATCGAGTCTGCACCGACCACAATCCCACCCAGGCCCTACTCCCACATGCCCACACGTTTACCTGCTAATCCCTCTAATCTACACATCTCAGGACACTAAGGGCAATTTTAGCACGGCCAATCAACCTAATCCGCACATCTTTGGACTGTTAGTCAACCACATTTCTGTGGCTCTGGAATCACATGTAGGCCAGACCAGGTAAGGGTGGCAGATTTCCTTCCCCAAAGGACACTAGTGAACCAGATGGGTTTTTTTCTGACAATCGACAATGGTTTCATGATCATCAATAGACTCTTAATTCCAGATATTTTTTATTGAATTCAAATTCCACCATCTGCCGTGGTGGGATTCAAGCCCAGGACATGAGCTGAGTGTCCTGAATTAATAGTCTACTGATAATACCACTAGTCCATTGCCTCCCAAGATGTCAGAATAAAGCACTGCACCCCATCTTGGGCTTTATCTGATGCTTAACTTTAGCTAAAAGGCTGAGAAGTGATACAGCATCGAGTTGAAAATAGCATTGAGAAAGACACAAAGGTAAAAATAAAGACTCAGATAAGATCCGGCTTCAACTTGCTTACTTTACACATTCAGCTGGAAGTACCTGTCAAAAGATGTACAGTGCTGCAATTTTGCTTTATTCTGTAAAGAATGCAAGTCATTATATCGCATTAATCATAATCATAGCTACACTTTGAACACCGGCTTTTAAAATCTGGTACTTAATAAATCACAGCAGTCACTTTTTTTTTAATTTTATGTCTTATTACAGTTGAGAACTGTTACAATCTCCATAGAGACCAATAACTTTTAAAAAGAACTTCAAACTTCTAGTTAATAGCTGAAAGAATGGCACATTAAGTGCTAAAACGGTTCCTGTAGCAAATGATTCTGCTAATCTGATTCTGTTCTGATCCTGAAGCAAAAGACACTATAAACTAAACACTATTTGTACGCGATTTGTGCTTTAAACCACAGGCCCTTCTTAGCCCAACTAAAAATAAAATTCACAGGTACATTTTACACTGTCCTTTATGCTGACATTTAATTTTCCCAGAATCAATCAAACTGATTCTTATCTCCTCAGCATTTTTTTTTATTCATTCATGGGCATCACTGACAGACCGGCATTTATCACCCATCCTTAGTTGCCCAGAGGCAGTTGAAGGCACATTGCTGAGGTTCTGAAGTCACTTACAGGCCAGACCAGGTGGGGGTGGCAGATTTCCTTCCCTAAAGGACATTAGTAAACCAGATGGGTCTTTCCGACAATTAACAATGGTTTCACGGTCATTGGTAAATTTATAGTTCCAGATTTCTTTTTTAATTGAATTAAAATTCCATCATCCACCATGGCAAGATTCAAACCCGGATCTCCAGAACATTAGCTAAGTCTATACTCTAATTAATCATCTAACTGTAGTCGGATTAATAGTCTAGCGACAATACCACTCGGCCAGCACCTCCCTGAGAGAGCTGGGATGACTCACGGTTTTTCCGACAATGGTTTCATGGTCATCAGTAGATTCTTAATTCCAGATGTTTTTTATTGAATTCAAATTCCTTCATCTGCCGTGGTGGGATTCAAACCCGGGTCCCCAGAATATTCGCTGAGCTTCTGGATTAATAGTCTAGCAATAATACCACTATGCCATTGCCTCCCCCTGCTCTTATTTCTTGTCTCTCCCGTTCTTATTCTTGTCCTTTTCTTTTCACAATCTCTGAACTATTTTTCACATAACTTTTTCTTTTCCCTGAAGCTCTCCCACTAACCCAATCTGGGTAACTCTTCCAGCCTCATTTTAACTCCCCACAAATTTAGTCTAGCTCCAACCTACATGGCTTGCATGTATACATATGTGTGGTGAGACCTAGAAATACTTTATGGCCTCTAGCTGCTCATTCTTTACTGGTTCAGGCAAACACTGTCTATGATATTCAATTATGTTCTAGTAAAGCCTGTAACCTGTTCTTCAACATAGCTTTCGCTACTTCCTTTCCCTTGGCAACATGAATCACATGGGCCTTGTACCTAGGTAGAAATGCTAATTAATTATTCTGGAAAGCCAACCATCTTTCATGCTGAAACCAAACGGACAGTGTAAAGCATAAATGAGATCTTGGACACTCTCGGTTTCCACCGTTAACACGCTGGCATTGCCTTCACTTGTAAATATCTTGCACCTTCTTCCCAATAAAACAATCCGAGCTGTCCTTTGATCTCTAACAATCACGCCACCAAGGATTACAGTCGGGCAAACTTCTGAAAGGCATGTGATTCCCCCTTATTTCACTTTATATTTTAAAAAGCACAGTCCTCCAAAACATTACACTATTGCAATCTTATAAATCTCGTAGCAGGATACAAAGGATAAGAATAAAATAGGATAAGATAAAAATACTCATTGAGGTAAGGCTTATATTTGGGTCTGTACTCGTTGGAGTTTAGAAGGATGAGGGGGGATCTTATAGAGATGTATAAGATAATGAAGGGGATGGATAGGGTAGAGGTAGAGAGATTCTTCCCGCTCAGAAAGGACAGCAGGACTAGAGGGCACAGCCTCAAGATAAGGGGGGAAGCAGTTTAGAACGGAGTTGAGGAGGAACTTCTTCACTCAAAGGGTGGCGAATCTTTGGAATTCTCTGCCTGTTGAAGTGGTGGAGGCTACCTCGCTAAATATATTTAAGACACGGGTAGATAAGTTTTTGGTAGGCAAGGGAATTAAGGGTTATGGGGAGAAAGCGGGAAAGTGGAACTGAGCCACTTCAGATCAGCCATGATCTTATTGAATGGTGGGGCAGGCTCGAAGGGCTAGATGGCTACTCCTGCTCCTATTTCTTATGTTCTTACGTTCTTATGTTCTTATTTCTGACCCTTTTGAGTTCCCTCATGCATTGAAATTATGTAAGTGTGACTAACCCATCAATTTTCCCATTGTGTAGCAATGGCTTTAGACTTTCAAATCTTTCTGGGTGGACAACAGAAGTAATGATATTCTGTGGTCAAAACTGGTCAAGGAAAACCAATCTATTGCAAGAACCAGGAAGAAACCAGTCAGTTTGGAAACCATTCCTCCAGCCAGGAGAACAGAACCCTGACAAACAAAGCAGTGCGAGGGGGATAGGTTCATTTGTATCTGCAAGATTTGCCTCTAAAGCAACTCAGCCATAACCCCAGCTGAAAAACCAGAGACTTCCCATTTCCATTCCAAAGAACCATAAAAGAGAACCCACTCTGGCTTGCATGCGTACAACATAGAGTAGTCAACCTGAGCATGAGTTGCTCCTTGTATTCAAAGTTTATTCATTAATCATAAGTAAGGCTTATTATTAACATTGCAATGAAGTTACTGTGAAATTCCCCTTGTCGTAACACTCCAGCGCCTTTTCAGGTCAATGCACGGAACCAGCACGTCTATCAAACTGTGGGAGGGAACCAGAGTACCTGGAGGAAACCCATAAAAACACAGGGAGAGCATGCAGACATTGGCCCAAGCTGGGAATCAAACCCAGGTCCCTGGCGCTGTCAGGCAGCAGTGCTAACCACTGTGCCACCCATTCTGTTTATGTTCTAGCTGCAAGCTGTATTCTCTAGAATCTATCATTTTTTGCATGTGCTTGTCTGTGTGCATGAAAGTGCGAGTGTTTCTAAATGCAGTCACATTTCAGGATGTGGTATGAATAAACATAGGGAGTGATCTTGCTGGCTTTTCACATTGCGCACCTGCTGCAGCAATGTCAGAGAATTTGGCGCCCAGTCAAATCTCCGTTCACTGCAGTGGGATAGGAAAAACCTGCTGGCGTGAATGGCCGTGACAATCTGGCCATAACATTTTCTTCTGATTTAAACTTCTCTGAAAGCCTGCATTGTGCCTATCAGCAAAAATCACAACACTCAAAGGTAAAACACTCTCTCAAAACATACATCCAGTTGCAGACACCTAAGAGGTGAGCAAAAAGGGGAGTAAAGTTACTCCCTCCGTCTGGAAAATGGTGACAGATTTTGGCTGTTTTTTTCTGGAAAATTCACCCTTTCGTTATCCCCCATTTTGTCTCAATTGATGACACAGTAAATATGGAAAATATACACCGTTGGTAGGAAAATAGAACAAAGAACAGAATTTTAACATAAAAAGTAAGTCTACTATTTGTCACAGGTAGAATTACATTAACACTGCAATGAAGTTACTGTGAAAAATCTCTAGTCACCACACCCAGTGCCTGTTCAGGTACACTGAGGGAGAATTTAGCACAGCCACTTCACCTAACCAGCCTGTCTTTTGGACTGTGGGAGGAAACAGGATTAAATCCATGCAGACAACATGCAGACTCCACACAGACAGTGACCCAAGCCAGGAATCGAACCCAGGTCCCTGGTGCTCTGAGGCAGCAGTGCTAACCACTTTGGCACCAAGCAAATCTTGGTTGTCACCCGCATCAAAATGTTATGGATTTGAGCGTATACACTCCAATGCAACACTGAGGGGATGCTCTGCTTCAGAACAGAGGTTGAACCCATGCACCCTCTGCGTAGATGTGATTGATTTCTATCAGGCAATGGCATGAAAGGGTGTGGAACCAAGGCAAGTGATGATTCTACGATACAAATCAGCATTGATATAATTGGATTGCGTTACAGATTCTAGAGTCTGAGAGGCCCAACAACTGTGCCTACGGCAACTCCTGTGGTTGGTGAAAGGCAATAGTGGGAAGGTGTTCAGGATGGATGAACACAAATCTCCAAGGCGGCCTTCACGACACACGTCAACGCAGGCTCGCTGAGCAGACTGACAGCCAAGTTCCGCAGTCATGAGGATGTGTGACATGAATCCAAGATCCTCAACCAGGACCTTGGGTTCTTGTCACAATATCTGTAACCCCCAAGACTTGTCTGGACTTGCAAAATCTCAATAACTGTCCTGTCTGGAGACATCTCTTCAACCTGTGCTTAATGCTCTCTCCACTCACATTGTCTATACCTTTAAGACTTGATTACCTGTAAAGACTCGCATTCCAATCGTTATTTTAAAAATTGAGTCTGTGCCTTTATATGTCCTGTTTGTGAATACAACTCCCACTCACCTGACAAAGGGGCAGCACTCTGAAAGCTAGTGGCTTTTGCTACCAAATAAATCTGTTGGATTTTAACCTGGTGTTATGAGACTTCTTATTGTGTTTACCCCATCCAATGCCGGCATCTCCACATCATGATCAACACAAAAGCAGGCATCTTTTAGCAAAGCAGCACTATGGACTGAGACTTAATCTTAAATATATAGCTGGAATAATTTTATCATGGAACAAATAATGGATCCTTTACTATTTGAATCTGAACAAAAATACTACAGCCTGAATTGTATTCCATATCTCTCCAAGCCTGTAAAAACACACTAACAAACTAAGCAGCTCAGGAGAAAAACTATGAATTCATTCTTTTTAAAAGGTATAATTATACAGTAACAGGAAGAAATGAACAGGTCAGAAAAAAAGTGCAATTAGTTTTAAATTATCATTACTTCTTCTCAAAGCAAAGATTTTTTTGAGGCACATTTTTAAATCAAATTTTGTAAGGGTGGTACAGTGGTTAGCACTGCTGCCTGAACTGGGTTCAAATCTGCCCTTGGGTCACTGTCTGTGTGGAGTTTGCATGTTCTCCCCGTGTCTGTGTGGGTTTCCTCCAGATGCTCTGGTTTTCTCCCACAGTCCAAAGATGTGGGGTTAGGTTGTCTGGCCATACTAAACTGACACTTAGTGTTAGGGGGATTTGCAAGGTGAATACTGGGGGGTTACGGGGATAGGCTATAGTTGGGATTGTTGTCAGCGCAGGCCCGATGGGCCAAATTGCCTCCTTCTGCACTGTAGGGTTTGTCTAATTCTATTCGATTGTGGGTGCTGAATGTCGAAATAAAAACTAAATAAAATGCATTCATGAGGCTATCCCTCCACCACCACTACTTACACAGCTATGAACTGAACTAAAGATCTAGGAAAAGCTTGTATTATATTTATCCTGTTGTCAGGCTGCCTCTTGGTACAAAACTGTCAGTCAAGATAAACAGCAAGAAGTGTGTGTGGGTAGCTTCCAGGATCCCTGACAAAGGGCATTTGCCTCCAGTACAATACAAAGCAAAACTTACCAAGTCACGAGACTGTCTGGTGGGAATGGCCATACTGGACATCTACCCGGTCATTTCCAGGCAAATGCGCAGCCATTGAGCAGAGATTTAATCGCGTTTTCTTTAGATTTAATCCTGGGACAAATTACAACTGCAAATGACTAAAGTGCAAGTGATTGATAGGCTGGTGATTTATGTTAACTATTATTAATTATTTCTATCACCTTGGATAAGCTGTTAATTTTGAAACAGGGGGTGAAACCATGATCAGACAGGGGATGAGGCTAACCCATTGCGTTTGGGGTGTGCTGACACCTGCGATCGTGGTTTCCCTGAGCCAGGGTAAAGGATCAGAGCAGCCAGTGAGGTTAAGCTGAGGCTTCACTTGATGCAATCTTTTAAAGCCATCTGGGCCTTTTGGCTAAGACAAAGCGTTAGATCAAGCCCGGGAGGGGGTGCAATGCTTCATCCTGTCAGCTTGGATTTTGTTTGATCGAGCCCAAGATGGACTGCGATGTCTTGTCTTGTCTTGTCTTGTCAACTTGGACTTTGTTTGTCATCCATGTCCATGATTGGACTTAATTTGAACTGGCTTTTTTTGATTAGAATTAAAATACCGGAAAGTAAAAAAATAGCTTGTGTCCTAAGAGCCATTACATCATAAAGTATGAATTACTTCAAAGACTCTTGAACTTAATCACTGCAGGTCAACATGCCACTGGCAAAATGTAAAACTCACCTGATGAAGGAGCAGTACTCCGAAAGCTAGTGGCGTTTGCGACCTGTTGGACTTTAACCCGGTGTTGTGAGACTTCTTACTGTGTTTACTCCAGTCCAACGCCAGCATCGCCACATCAAATGCAAACCTCGCAAAAAATTCCCCACCCCCCAACACTTATCTGCATCCTAAGCCCTGTCCTGATGGCACAATGGGTGCATCCACTACTTAATAAGAAGATTGAAACAGCTTGTATTTCTGTCGCACCTTTCACGGCCTCAGGACTCATGAAAGGTATTTAAAATTTATTTATTAGTGCCACAAGTAGGCTTACATTTACACTGCAATGAAGTTACTGTGAAAATCCTCTCGTCGCCACACTCCGGCACCTGTTCGGGTAAACTGAGGGAAAATTTAGCACAGCACGCCTTTTGGGCTGTCAGTGAAGTATTTTGAAATGTTACAAGGTAGGGAAATCCAGTTTTAATCGATCGCTATTGTTCAGCTAGCTGCTCTGCATCAGGTAGCACTGCTCAACTAACAGTGGTACTGCATCTTCGGGCGAGAGAAGGACAAACTCAATAGTGTTTTCACCGATTACTACAATCAAAATACCGCAAGTGCTGGAAATCTGAAATATAAACAACAAATGCCGGATAATCTCAGCAGGTCTGTGGAATGAAAAACAGAGTTAACGTTTCGAGTTCATGTGACCCTCCTGCAGACTTGTAACTTGGGTGGGCACAGTGGTTAGCACTGCTGCCTTACAGTGCCTGGGATCTGGGTTTAATTCCAGCCCTGGGTGACTGTCTGTGTGGTGTTTGTATGATCTCCCCATGTTTTTGTTAGTTTCCTCCCACACTCCAAAGAGGTGGATTGATCATGCTACATTGCTCCTTAGTGTCAGGGGAATCAGCAGGGTCAATATGTGTTGGGTGGGATTGTTGTTGCTGCAGTTTCGATGGGGTGAGTTCTCCCCTTCTGCACTATGATAAACAGAATTGAATCAGGATCCCAGGTGCTGTAAGGCAGCACTAACCACTGCGCCACTAAGCCATCCAAGTTTTAAGTCTACAATTGTCATATCGACTCAAAACGTTAACTGTTTTTTTTTCTCCGCAGATGCTGCCAGACCTGCTGAATTTATTCAGCATTTTCGTTCTGTATTGCAAGCAAAAGAGCCTTTTGGACTGTGGGAGGAAACCAGAGCACCCGGACAAAACCCACACAGACTTGGGGAGAACGTGCAAACTTCACACAGACAGTGACCCAAGCCGGGAATCGAAGCAGGGTCCCTGGCGCTGTGGGGCAGCAGTGCTGACCACTGTGCCGCCCATTTATATCATTCATAGAGTACATAGGGGAGAAGGCAAGGAGAGGGTGCAGAGTATAGAATTACAATTACAGGTAGGGTGTGGGGAGCGCTCAGCTATGTACGCACGCGTATGTATGTAATAAGTCCTCAGAGGCAGAAGTCCCTTCACCAAAATCCCTTTATTTACAAGTCTGACAACTGCATAGAACGCTTTCTGTGAGCAGTCTGCACTAAGAGTGCCAGAGGAACTGACACTCCTGGTTAAATACAGGGCAAGAGGCTCCCTGATTGACTCATTAATTTGACCTTTCATCAGGGAGTTCATATTCTCACAGGCCCACCTCATTTGCCTCATTAAAGTCATTACAACGTAGTTAACTTACACACACACACACACACACACACACACACACACACACACACACACACACACACACACACACACACACACACACACACACACACACAATATATTTGACAGCCAGATTGGTTCAAAATTATGACCAGATAACAATCTTAACCAATCACTTACATTTCAAAACAATACTGGATTCAGCAAAGGCTATTTTTATTTCCCAGTCACTCAGAAATTAGATACACTTTCTCTGCAAATTCTGAGTTAATCTGGTTCACTACCAAACTTAATGTCATTTTTTTCCCAATATTTATTAATTCTGGTGAGTGATGAATGGCATCTTAACAGCAGTCACGGTCTATAATGTCAACCTTCAGTAATCATCAGTAAGACCACAAACATCTCTTAGCTAAAGAAATCAATTCGAACTGTCATACTCTGCCCAAGCTTTCATTGTCCAAGGCCATTGATAGAGGCTGTGAACAGCTGGGACTTCAATCCAATTACCATCTCCTATGAGCCATCATATTCCAGTTTTATTAAACACGAGTTTCCGTAGAGAATACAAACAGCTTCTGGCATCAACTCTAAAGATAGTCCTGATGCAACAGTGCATGAGACTGTTTTAATTTGTATTGACAAAAGTACGCAGCGCCTTTGGAAGATAATGGAGGAAGGTGGCGGGAGAGGGCAAGTCAAGTTTGCCCCTGGTAAGATCGCCAGATACAAAGCAGAAGGTTTCACAGAGCCACAAACAACAGCAGCATAAAGTGAACACATATCATCATTACTCAGCTGGTCACTGAGATGACTGTGTGACCTAGCTCCATCACACCATCAGCAGCTCTCTCAACCCCTCCCCCGTGTCTGAACTGTCACCCTGATTGGCTGACACGATACTAAACGAGCTGAAATTTCCTCCAGCCATATATCGGAAAAATAAAGCCTCCGCCACAAACTCTGGTCCTTGGCTACCAATTCCATCTCCTTGCCTAAATTGTCTGAAGGTTGAACAAAGCCGTTTGTATCCTTGGTGTCATATTCGGATCTTGAGAAGGGCTTCCTATCACATATTGGCAGCATTATGATCGCCTATTTCCACCTCAGGAACATTGCTCAATGCCACCCTTGTCTCAGTTAGAATCATGGAATATCCACAGTACAGAAGGAGGCCATTTGGCCCAACGAGCCTGCACCAACAGCAATTCCACGCAGGGCCTATCTCTGTTATCCCACTTATTTACCTGGTCATCCTCCTGACAATTTAGCATGGCCAATCAACCTAACCTCCACATCTTTGGACTGTGGGAGGAAACCGGAGCACTTGGAGGAAACCCACGCAGACATGAGGAGAACAGACAAACTCTGCACAGATGATGACCCAAGGCAGGAATTGAACCTGGGTCTCTGGCTAACCACTGTGCTACCCAAAATTGAAGCCAATGGGATAAAGGGCAGAACGGAAACAAAAATGGCTAACGGAAAGGAACCAAGAACATTTAGCTCTGGGCAGCCCACATTTGGAGTATTGTGAGCAGTTTTGGGCTCTGTATCTAAGGAAGGATGTGCTCGTCCTGGGAACAGTCCACAGGAGGTTCACAAGAATGAAGTCATATGAGGAACGGGGGGTTGAGGACTCTGGGTCTATCCTTGTTGGAGTTTAGAAAGATGAGGAGGGATCTTATTGAAACTTACAGGATACTACAAGGCCTGGATAGAGTGGACATGGAGAGGTTGTTTCCACTAGTAGGAAAAACCAGAACAAGAGGGCACAATCTCAGGCGAAAGGAGCGATCCTTTAAAACAGAAATGAGGAGGAACTTCTTCAGCCAGAGAGTGGTGAATCTGTGGAGCTCTTTGTTGCAGAAGGCTGCGGAGGCCAGGTCATCGAGTGCCTAATTTAACACAGAGATAGATAGCTCTTGATTAATGAGGGGGTTAGGAGAAAAGGCAAGAAGATTGGGATGAGAAAAATATCAGCCATGATTGAATGGTGGAGCAGACTCAATGGGCTGAGTGGCCTAATTCTGCTCCTTTGTGTTATGGTCTTAGTAAATGCCTGCTTTTCAGATTGGAGGGAGATACACAGTGCTGGTCCCTAAGGTTCCACGTTAGGATCACTGCTGGTTTTGATACACATTAATGACTTGGATTGGGGGCACAATTTTGCAATTTGCAGATGACTGTTGTCAATAAGTAAAGAAAATAGACAGAAAAGAAAGATGTCAGAAAGAGGCCAGTGGAATGAACAGACGCATGGCAGGCAGAATTCAACACAGAAAAGTGCGAGGTGATATATTTTGGCTGAAAGAATGAAGAGCGATCATAATATAAGCTTAATGGTACAAGTTCTAAAGGAGGCAGATTTGGTTAACAAAGGCCTTTATAAAGGGAGGTGATGGCCCAGTGGTATTATTGCTAGACTATTAATCTAGAAACTCAGCTAATGTTCTGGGAGACCCTGGTTCGAGTCCTGCCATAGCAGATGGTGGAATTTAAATTCAATAGAAAAACATCTGGAATTAAGAATCTAATGATGACCGCGACCCCCTTGTCGACTGTCTGAAAAACCCATCTGGTTCACTGTTTTCCTTTAGGGAAGGAAATCTGCTGTCCTTACCTGGTCTGGCCTACATGCGATCCCAGAGCTACAGCAATGTGGTTGACTCTCAGCTGCCCTCTGAGCAAGGGCAACTAAAGATGGGCAATGAATGCTGGCCAGCCAGCATGCCCACGTCCCATGGAAGAATAAAAAAAAGTAGAGGTATAAAGTACAAAAGCTAGGGAGTTATGCCAAACCTACATAAAACATTGGTTCAGCTTTAGTATTTTAAGCATTCAGAGTAGAATACTGAAGGTTTTCGAGAGATTTATTAAAATGGTCCCAGGGTGAGGGATTAGAGTTGTGTGGATAGACTGGAGAAGCTGGGGCTATTCACCTTAGAATAAAAACACTCTGAGGAGGTTTGATGCAGATGTTTCGAATTATGAATGGTTCAGCACGGTGGCACAGTGGTTAGCATTGCTGCCTCACAGCACCAGGGAACTAGGTTCGATTCCCGGCTTGGGTGACTTCTCTGTGGGGAGTCTGCATGTTCTCCCTGTGTCTGTGTGGGTTTCCTCCCTCAGTCTGAAAGACGTGCTGGTTCAGTGCATTGACCCAAACAGGTACCAGAGTGTGGCGACGAGGGGAATTTCAGAGCAACTTCATTGCAGTGTTAATGTAAGCCTTACTTGTGACTAATAAATAAACTTTAAGTTTTTAGATAGATTATACAAACAAAAGTGAGAGGCAAAGACTTATGTTGATTGGCAAAAGAACCAGAAATGACATGTTTAAAGTTCAAAGTTTTTATAATTTATTCATTAGTACCACAAGTAGGCTTACATTAACACTGCAGTGAAATTACTGGTTAGGATTTGGAAAACACTGCATGAAAGTGTGGTGGATAGAGAATCAATTGTAACTTTCAAAATGAAATCATATAAATACTTCACGGAGAAAAGAATTGTAGAGATATAAGGAAAGAGTAGGAGACTGAAACAAAAAGCAATGGGCCAAATGGCCTTCTTCTGTGTTGTACTATTCTATGATTATTGCTGAAAAAAGTGGGTTTCCTCTGGGTGCTCCAGTTTTCTCCCACAATCCAAAGTTATGCAAATTAGGTTGATTGGCCATGTTAAATTGATCATTGATGTCAGTAGGATTAGCAGGGTAAGTATGTATGGTTGTGGGGGTAGTGCATGGGTGAGATTATTGTCAGTGCAGCCTTGATGGGCTGAATGGCCTCCTTCTATACTGTAGGGATTCTATGAAGTCCCTTCAATTGGAGAGGTTCAGATGCCATCCCAAGTTGCAGGAAGGGTGCACTCGGACTGGGGGCTGTTGTTTGGGGTACAGCGTCTGAGCAATAAGGAGAGACTGGATAGGCCTGGATTGTTTCATTTAGAATAGAGATGTCTAAGAGGGGGGCATTACTGAAGCGTATAAGTACATGAGGGGGATAGACATGGTGAGTTGGCAGCCGCTGTTCCCCTTGATTGAGGGGGGGGGGTCAATCACAAGGGGCAGCAGATTCAGAGGGGATTTGAGAAAAAACTCTTTCACTCAGAGGGTGGGAATCTGGAATGTACTGCCTGGAAAGGCAGTGGAGGCTGGAACCACTAGAGCCCTTAAAAAAAATTATTTGGATGAGCCCTTGAAATATCACAATAATCAAAGACGTGTAGGAAAATGGGACTAGCGTGCCTTTAGTGGTAGCTATTATTGGTGCAGACTCGATGGGCTGAAGGGCCTTTTCTGTACTGACTGACTCTATGGGCTGGATTTTACAACCTTGCTCGAGCGAGATCAGAAAATCCCGCCCGGGGTCAACAGACATTTTCATTGTCCGCTGCTCCATGGCAGTAAAGTTACCTCCCGTCTCTTTGATCTTGAAAGAGGTCAGAGCATGAGTGATTTTGTAGGCACTTCTATGGGGATCTTCGGCGTCCAGAGTACCTGATGCTCTATCTATTGGTAGAAGGTATAGCTTTAGTCGTGGCTATGATAAGGAAAATCCTGTCATCAAGGCACATAAAAGAATGATGGTGTCAAGTAAGCAGTGCTTGACATGGGTAGCAAGTTTTAATATATATGATCATAAATGTAAACTCACATTCTACATGATAAAGGTTCTCAGTAGCTTGTTTTTATTCATTTGTGAGACATGGGCATTGTTGGCTGGGCCAGTGGTTATTGCCCATCCCTAGTTGCCCAAGAGAAGTTGAGAGTCAACCACATTGCTGTGGCTCTGGAGTCATACATAGGCCAGACCAGGTAAGGATGGCAGATTTCCTTTCCCAAAGGACATTAGAGAACCAGATGAGTTTTTCCAACAATTGGCAATGGTTTCATGGTCATATGGAAATATCAATTCCAGATATTTTTTATGGAATTCAAATTCCACCATCTGCCATGGTGGGATTTGAACTCGGGTCCTCAGAACATATTAGCTGAGTTCCTGGATTAATACCACAAGGCCATCACTTCCCCTGGAGGTGATGATAAAGGAATTACACACTGGACAAGGTAGGCTCAGCTTGGGTAACACAGTCAGTGTTACAGACACTGGAGATAAAAGCCAGGACGTTCCCAAAAGCTTCTAATCTCATGTCTAATTGCCTGAGCACTGAGACCGTACAGAATCCAGCCCAGCAGTGTGGGACACACTCTTGCTCATTCATGCATTGTGTGGAAAGGTAAGTGGCTGCAACTTCCATGGGGATATCCCTAATGGGCCTGCGTATGCCTGGTGGAAACCTCTGAGAAATAGTCTCTGCGGCCGTTTGCAAGGGGCGATTGGGAGACCCTCTGCAAATACTCCACCTCTGAGATTTATTCTTTCCAAGTTGCTTTTATTGCAGGGCGGGATGCTTAAATGTTTGGCCACACAGTCAAATCCCAGCGAAAATTTGACTGGGAATGAGGAATATCTTTCTCCAGTACCTCGATACACAAGGTGACTTTAATGTTTCTCATTCCAGCTCGAAGACATCATTCCCCCTCCCAACCCCCACTCCTCTGCCCCCCTCCACTGCCCAACTCCCCCCGCAACAGATCGTACTTTTTCAGAAATATTTCAGTTTTGTCCCATTGGACGTTCCAGACGTCACTGGATTCTGGGGAAGTGCCGGAAGATTGGAAAGCGGCTAATGTTACGCTGTTGTTTAAGAAGGGTGCCAGGCAAAAGGCAGGGAATTATAGGCCGGTTAGTTTAACGTCTGTTGTAGGTAAAATGTTAGAATCTGTCATCAAGGAGGAAATAGCGAGGCACCTTGAGAGGAATTGCTTGATAGAGCAGACGCAGCACGGTTTCGTTAAAGGGAAGTCGTGTCTGACAAATTTACTGGAGTTCTATGAGGATGTGCCTAGGGCGGTGGATAGAGGAGAGCCGGTGGATGTGGTCTTTCTTGATTTTCAGAAGGCGTTTGACAAGGTACCTCACAAGAGGTTATTGCAGAAGGTCGGGGACATGGAGTTGGGGGTAGGGTGTTAGCGTGGATAGAGGATTGGTTGTCAAATAGGAGGCAGAGAGTGGGGGTCAATGGGTGCTATTCGGATTGGCGGATGGTGACTAGTGGAGTGCCCCAGGGGTCGGTGCTGGGGCCTCAGCTATTTACCATTTATATAGATGATCTGGAGGAGGGAACCGAGTGTAGGGTGTCAAAATTTGCTGATGACACCAGGATTGGTGGAACGGCAAATTGTGCGGAGCGTGTGGAGAGTCTGCAGAAGGATCTAGATAGGCTGGGCGAATGGGCCAGGAAATGGCAAATGGAATTTAATGTTGGCAAGTGCGAGGTGGTCCACTTTGGTAGGAATAATGGTAGGAAGGATTATTACTTACGTGGCGAAAAACTGCAGCAGGCGACGGTGCAGAGGGACCTTGGGGTCCTTGTGCATGAGTCGCAAAAACCCAGCTTGCAGGTGCAGCAGGTGGTCAGGAAGGCGAATGGGATGCTGGCCTTCATAGCGAGGGGGATTGAATATAAAAGTAGGGAGGTCTTGCTGCAGCTGTATAGGGCATTGGTGAGGCCGCAGCTGGAGTACTGTGTGCAGTTTTGGGCGCCGTACTTACGCAAGGATATTTTGGCCTTGGAGGGAGTGCAGAGGAGGTTTACTAGGCTGATACCGGAGTTGAGGGGGTTGAGCTATGAGGAGAGGCTGAATAAACTAGGCTTGTACTCGTTAGAGTTTAGAAGAATGAGGGGAGATCTCATTGAGACGTATAAGATGATGAATGGGATGGATAGGATAGAGGTGGAGAGACTCTTCCCGCTCAGAAAGGATAGTAGGACTAGGGGGCACAGCCTCAAGATAAAGGGGGGGTGGTTTAGAACGGAGTTGAGGAGGAACTTCTTCACTCAAAGGGTGGTGAATATCTGGAATTCTTTGCCCGTTGAAGTGGTGGAGGCTACCTTGCTAAATATTTTTAAGACGCGGGTCGATGGGTTGTTGATAAGTGAGGGGATTAACGGTTATGGGGAGAGGGCGGGAATGTGGAACTGAGCCACAACAGATCAGCCATGATCTTATTGAATGGCGGGGCAGGCTCGAAGGGCTAGATGGCCTACTCCTGCTCCTATTTCTTATGTTCTTATGGACAATGCCATAAATAATTCCTAGTGATTTCTGTTGCATCTCGCCGCATCTAGAGAGGGATCTTGCCCTGATCACTCAGCACAGCTGCAGAATAACAGTTTTTCCAACGTGTGTTTAAACTAGAATTTTTACAAAAATAAACTGAGAATGTAAATATAGAAAATGTGAAGACAGGGAAGGAACATCAATAGTGGAGAGTTGGGGTTGAGATCTGAGGCATTATATTCACTGTAACAGACCCTCCTTCAGAAGGTGGAAAAAATATATCTCTTCCCCACCTCCACCCCAGCAAATATTCCAAAATACGCCCTTCCTAAGGTGGTCTTTGGGAGACTCACTACCTGAGAGCTCTTCCAGCTGCTGACCGTAGTATGAACCACAATGGCATTCTTTTGGCAAATTTGCTGAAATTTCGTTTCACATTCTTTTCCCACAGATGGTAAGTGGGTCTCTGCTGTTTTCTCCTGTTGTAGACCTGGTGTTGAATACCTCTTCTCAATAAATAATCCTCAATCCCCCGCATTCCTGCAAGTGTTCATTTACCCCAGCGAAAGGCAGCTTTCTTATACTTCACCCAATTATGCCAGCTTGTTTTTCTGCCATTCAAGGAATGTGGACATCATTGACAAGGTCAGCATTTATGGCCCATCCCTAACTGCCCGTGGAGAAAGTGATGGTGAGCTGCCTTCTCGAACCGCTGCGGTTCACTGGTGTCGATACACCCACACTGCCGTCAGGGCGGGAGTTCCAAGGACTTTGACCCAGTAACAGTGAAAGCTAGCGGGCTGTTCGACACAAGAGGGGTTGTAACTCTGCTTAGAATCGTAGAGCGTTACAGCACTGAAGGAGATCATTCTGCCCATCCCACCTGTGCTAGCTCCTTGAAAGAGCAATCAATGAGTCCCATGCCCCCTGCTCTTCCCCATAGCCTAACAAGCGTTTCTTTTTCATTCAATTCTCTTCTTGTCCTTATCCACCATCAATGCCAAGAGGTCACTGGTACAGGTTGAGAGGTGGTAGATTTAACACTGAGACGAGGAGGAACTAGTTCTCACAGAGGGTGGTGAATTTGTGGAACTTGCTGCCCCATAGTGTGGTGAATTTTTGAATGGTTTCAAGAAGGAAATAGATATATCCTTAATGAAAAAAAGGAATAAGGGGATATGGAAAACAGGTGGATTTGAGACCAGGGAACGATCAGCCATGATCTGATTCATCAAAGGGGTGAATATACCTACTTCTGCTCCTAATTCTTATGTTCCAACCTTTGTTCCTACGAAACATGGACAAGGTTTGAGCGAAGCCGTGAGTGGTAGCAACTGTACCTTGGACTTGTGATGTTGCCTTTGCTGCCAATGAGAATTCACCAGGCACCGTGCTAACCACACCTGTTAACCATCTGATGTGGAAGAATGCAGAATTTCCATCCTAGCGGCAGATTTTGGCCCTCAGATTTTGGGGCAGAAGATGCCCTCATAAGAACAGGATATGGCTCTTGACTCATAGATCGACAGTTCCGATGCGCCACAGCAAAAAACCGCACCGATCTCCTCAGAAGACAAACATGGGACACGGTGGACAGAGTACCTTCGTCATCTAGTACTTCCCCGGAGCGGAGAAGCTATGACATCTTCTCCGGAGTCTTCAACATATCATTGATGAAGACGAACATCTCGCCAGGGCCATCCCCCCACCCCCACTTCTTGCTTTCAGACAACCACACAACCTCAAACAGACCATTGTTCGCAGCAAACTACCCAGCCTTCAGGAGAACAGTGACCACAATACCACACAACCCTGCCACAGCAACCTCGGCAAGACATGTTGGATCGATGACATCATCACACGTGAGAATACCATCCACCAGGTACATGGTAAATACTCTTGCAACTCGGCCAACGTTGTCTACCTGATATGTTGCAAGAAAGGATGTCCCGAAGCATGGTACATTGGGGAGACCATGCAGACGCTACGACAACAGATGGATGAACGTCACTCGACAATCACCAGGCAAGACTGTTCCCTTCCTGTTGGCGAACACTTCAGTGGTCATGGGCATTCAGCCTCTGACTTTCGGGTAAGCATTCTCCAAGGCGGCCTTCACGACACACGACAGCGCAGAGTCGCTGAGCAGAGACTGATAGCCAAGTTCCGCACACATGAGGACGGTCTCAACAGGGATCTTGGGTTCATGTCGCACTATCTGTAACCCCCGTGACTTGCCTGGGTTTGCAAAACCTCACTTACTGTACTGTCTGGAGACAATACACATCTCTTTAACCTGTGATCAGTGCTCCTTCCACTCACATTGTCGGCCACTTTAGGACTTGAACAGCAGGTTAGGTGTAAAGATTTGCATTCTAATCAGTAATCTGTAAGCTGTCTGTGCTTTATATGCTCTGTCTGAGGCCAGAACTCTCCCTTCACCTGACGAAGGGACTAACCCCGAAAGCTTGTGAGTGTACTATCAAATAAATCAGTTGGACTTAAACCTGGTGTTGTCAGACTTTTTACTGTGTTTACCCCGGTCCAACGCCAGCATCTCCACATCAGATTCTGGGGGTCAGCTTTAACTTCCAGGAACTGATGCTGGAAGTTTACATGAAACACATGGCAATTTTAAGGGGAGGCGGAACTGCCCTGGCTTAGCAGAAGCTGGTTGATTCACATTGTTCAAGATTAAAACATAGAACATTACAGCGCAGTACAGGCCCTTCGGCCCTCGATGTTGCGCCGACCAGTGGAACCAATCTAACGACCCTCTAACCTACACTATTCCAACATTATCCATATGTCTATCCAATAACCATTTGAATGCCCTTAAAGTTGGCGAGTCCACTATTGCTGCAGGTAGGGCATTCCACGCCCTTACTACCCTCTGAGTAAAGAAACTACCCTCTGAGTAAAGAAAGTTCTCTAACAGTAAATGATGGTGGTCATTGAGGAACATATTTTTTATTTGTTCATGGGTGTAGCTGGTTGGAGCGGCATTTATTGCCCATCCCTAATTGCCCTCGGACTGAGTGGTTTGCTCGGTAATTTCAGGGGGCAGATGAGAGTCAACCACATTGCTGTGGCCCTGGAGTCACAGGTAGGCCAGACCAGATAAGGATGGCAGATTTCCTTCCCTATCGGACTTACGTGAATCAGATGGGTTTTTTTTCTGACAATCGACAATGGTTTCATGGTCATCAGTAGATTCCTAATTCCCATTTTTTTAAAAATTGAATTCAAATTCCACCATCTGCCATGGCGGGATTTGAACCCGGGACCACAGAACGTGAGCTGAATTTCTGGGTGAGTAACCTAGCGATAATAGCACCAGACCATCGCTTCTCCAAGCTGTTGTTCCTCAAGCAAGAAACAAATATTTGTGAGGAGGCTTGCTCACATCTTTAAAATGCTAAACCAGACTTTCCTGAGGCCAGGAGAAACAATGATTGGAATCATTTGTTTTGTTGAAGCCCGATTAATTTTGTTTAGTTTAGCTGCAGTTTGATGAATAGAGTAGAATCGAATAGAATCCCTACAGTGCAGAAGGAGGCCACTCGGCCCATTGGATCTGCACCAACCACAATCCACCCACGCCCTAGCCCCATAACCCCATGTAGCTAGTCCCTTTGCTAGCTGGTCCCCTTGACGCTTCAGGGCAATTTAGCACGGCCAATCAACCTAACCTGCACATCTTTGGAGTGTGGGAGGAAACTGGAGTGCCCGGAGGAAACCTAGGAGCAGTCACGGGGAGAACGTGCAAACTCCACACGGATAGTGACCTGAGACCAGAAATGAACCCGGGTCCCTGGTAGCTGTGAGGCAGCAGTGCCAGCCACTGTGCCACCATGCCACCCCCATGACATTCAAAACCTTCCTGAGATATGATTTATTGACCTGGATAATGCCCCTCACCCCCCCCCGTCTCTCCCCTTTTTTCTCCTCAATGAAAACAAGTTGCTTTCTTCCTTTGGTGACCCTGATGGGCAAACTGGCTCTGAAGTGCTGGCTGGAGCCGGAAACGCTTTCCCCAATGTGCCAATCTGCTTTCCGAGACAAGGCAGCTAAAACCGGCAGAAATCCTCCAAATATAGTGACACCAATGAATTATACAGGGTGAAGCAAAAGTGATTGTGATTGCTAATCGATTATGTTTCAGCTGAATGCGAGAGCTTAATTTACCACGCTGGCAGATACAGAAAAGTGGTAAAGAGGGTTTTAGCAGCAGAATAATTAAAATACCTCAATAGATATATATCCATGTTCCAAAAAGTACCAACATTTCAAATTGAAATTCTTACATTCTATTTAATTGGCAATTGCCGTGAAGGAAGCATTTTGTACAGTTTAAAGTCATTGTGACCTCACACACAATGATATAAGATAAAGTTCCCCAGGGTTTGCTGGATTTGCCATAGACCTCTTTAATGGAGCTTTTACTGAACATCAGACTCCTCCACTTGTCAGTGTGAATCAGTTTTCATCGCACTGAAAGGACTCATTGTGTTTCCCTTCCTGACATTCGACTTTAACACGAGACACAACAACTTGATGACAGGATACAATCGTCGGAGTACTCTTTCTGAAGCTCCCCGCCCCCCCCCACCCCCACCCACCCCCTCACTCTCCCAGTTCAGTTCCATCCTCTCCTGAATGTGCTGACTCCTTTCAGAGAGTATTCCAACCCATTTACTGCCACTCTGCTCAAGTGAATTTCTTCTGTGCGGATACAGTGAGTGTCAGAGAGGTTTTTGGCCAGAGGTTGTGACCCTGCCTCAGCTGAAGTCTCCCTTTCACCCTAGGTGGCACAATGATTAGCACTGCTGCCTCACAGCAGTAGGGACCTGGGTTCGATTCCAGCCACGGGTTACTGCATGTGTGGTGTCTGCACATTCTCCCTGTGTCTGCATGGGTTTCCTCTAGGCGCCCTGGTTTCCACCCACAGTCCAAAGATGTGCAGGTTAGGTTGATGGGTGTTATTAAA
Organism: Carcharhinus amblyrhynchos; assembly: GCF_965287045.1. Classification (NCBI taxonomy): domain Eukaryota; kingdom Metazoa; phylum Chordata; class Chondrichthyes; order Carcharhiniformes; family Carcharhinidae; genus Carcharhinus; species Carcharhinus amblyrhynchos. Next base: position 43,762,545 of record NC_137342.1, read on the forward strand.
TTGATCATTAGTGTCATGGGGATTAGAAGGGTAATATGTGGGGTTAAGGGAATGGGGCCTGGGTGGGATTGTGATCAGTGCAGACTTGAGTTGCCTCCTTCTGCACTGCAGAGATTCTATGATTTTCCAACAGAAAGGAACTAGGGGCCAACTGGGTGCTTTGTTCTGTCTTTTCACCAAAGATTGCTGCGGCCAAATTAGCATCTTTGTCAATTGTCACCTCAAAAATGTTCAAACCAGGCACAAGTCATCCAGGTCGATACAATTCAGTTTCACACTGGTACTTCAGCCAACTGAAGATCATTTAATTTACCATGCCTGATAAAGATATTTAATTGATCATAGAAGCATAGAAACCATACAGTGCAGAAGGAAGCCATTCAGCCCATCGAGTCTACACCAACAACATAGAGTCATAGAGGTTTACAGCATGGAAACAGGCCCTTTGGCTCAACTTGTCAATGCCGCCCTTTTTTTTTAAAACCCCTAAGTTAATCCCAGTTGCCCCCATTTGGCCTATATCCCTCTATACCATCATGTAACTATCTAAATGCTTTTTAAAAGATAGAATTGTACCCGCCTCTACTACTACCTCTGGCAGCTTGTTCCAGACACTGACCACCCTCTGTGTGAAACAATTGCCCCTCTGGACACTCTTGTATCTCTTCCCTCTCACCTTAAACCTATGCCCTCTAGGTTTAGACCCCCCTACCTTTGGGAAAAGATATTGACTATGCCCCTCATTATTTTATAGACTTTTATGAGGTCAGCCCTCAGCCTCCTATAGTCCAGAGAAACAAGTCTATTCAGCTTCTCCTTATAACTCAATCCATCTCAAGTCCCAGTAGCAACCTATTAAATCTTTTCTGCACTCTTTCTAGTTTAATAATATCCTTTCTATAATAGGGTGACCAGAACTGCACACAGTATTCCAAGTGTGGCCTTACCAATGTCTTGTACAATTTCAACAAGTCGTCCCAACTCCTGTATTCAATGTTCTGACTGATGAAACCAAGCATGCCGAATGCCTTCTTCACCACTCTGTCCACCTCTGATTCCACTTTCAAGGAACTAACAATCCCAGCTAAGCCATTTCCCCCCATCCCACATATTTACCCTGCTAATCCCTCTAACCTGCGCATCCTGGGACACTAAGGGGCAATTTAGCATGGCTGATGCACCTAACCCGCACACCTTTGGAGTTTAGGAGGAGAGCAGAGTGCCCAGAGAAAACCCACACAGACACGGGGAGAATGTGCAAATTCCGCACAGGCAGTGACCCAGTGCAGGGAATCGAAGCCAGGCTTCTGGTGCTGTGGGGCAGCAATGCTCACAATGCTGCCTGTCATCTTCTACCCAGTATTAAAACTAGAAGATGGGTAGCAGAAAACCTTCTGTGCTCTGGCACAAAGGACAACAGTTGTGATCCCGTTAGGGATGGCTAACTGGGAGGTCTGGTTTTCATCAGTCGAAGCAAATCCGTCACAAAATATATCTACCTCCCAGTTTGCTGATTAAGGCAGGCCGCTTGTTTTGGCAAATAGCCTCTGGGGCTAAAACAGATTATCGGACCATCATCACGTGGCTGTTAATGGAACCTCGCCATGTGTAAATTGCTTAAACCATTGCATAATCACACTTGGTTTTTGCAACAGGTCTAAAATACTCTGGGCATAAAGAGCTTTTGGGAATCCCGAGGTTGCGAAAGACCTGAGGTTAACGCAAGCCTCCCTTCGCTTCGCTGTGCTGTGGAATCTTCCGACAAGTGGAGGTGATTGGAAACTGTTGAAGAATTATAGGCTAGAAGCTACTATTGCTAATATATTATCCAGCGAGCACCCCAAGGCCAATTTAACAGGAGTTTTGCAGCTGGCATGGAGTTTCACACACCTGGAATGCGCGTCAGGAATTTGGCTGCACGATTCAGCACGCCTTTTCTGTCCATTAAGTTTGACCTCCATAAATAAATTCCTGCTCGAGGTGGATGAGTGCTCTCGGCAGAAGCACAGATTCCGCAGCATCCATCCATTAATGACCTTCATTGTGGAGGAGTTAGCTCCTGTCAGTCTGAAACTACTGACATGAAAGTGGTGGACAGCAGAATGATAAAGCAATGCAATAATAAACTGCTGCACTGATTCTTAAGATTTGATTTATTTGTCCAAAAGCGACCTTAGAGAGGTCTATAAAATAATGAGGAGCATGGACAACGTATAGATAGTCAATATCTTTTCCCAAAGGTAGAGGAATCTAGCACTAGACGGCATAGGTTGAAGGTGAGAGGGGAGAGATACAAAAGTGTCCAGAGGGGCAATTTTTTCACACAGAGCATGGGGAGTGTCTGGAACAAGCTACCAGAGATAGGAGTAGAGGTGGGTACAATTTTGTCTTTTAAAAAGCATTTAGTTACATGGATATGATGGGTATAGAGGGATATGGGCTAAGTGTGGGCAATTGGGATTAGCTGAGTGGTTTTAAAAAGGGCGACATGGACAAGTTGGGTCGAAGGGCCTGTTTCCATGCTGCAAACCTCTATGACTCTAAGTGAATGATGGGGTAGAAGGAAGATACAGGCCACAAATGACCCAGACCCACTTCCTGGGTAAATGTACACACAGTGAGGTGTAAGAAGTTGTTCATTTTTTCCTTCATCACCATGTCCATTTGAAAATTGAATCCAAGCACGTCAGCTCAATGCTGGACAAAGGTCGGTCAGATCGGAAGGGTCCGGCAGGGTGGTGGGACCAAGATCAGTTGTTCCTTTTCCAGTTAGACTGTCTGACCGAGCTCTCGGGATGAAGCTTGACTCACAGGGTGGAACTTTCCTGTCATGCCCACCACAGAGTTGCAGTGGACAAACACGGAATGTGCAAAGGTCCGCTGACCGCGGGTGAGATTTTCCAGTCTTGGTGCGAGCGCAGCTGGAAAATCCCACCCACAGGCCAGAATTTTACCAGCACGCCCACCCAGGCCAGGCTCGCAGCACGGAATTCTCTGTTGGCCTCAGGTGGGCTTTTATGAGTCTCGCCCGAGTGAGTTTGTAAAATCCGAGCCACAGTCTTACAGACTACAAAACCTTCCGTTTGGAATGCAGATAGAACCGTGCTGTAGTTAATGAGTAGGGCTCTGGATAAGTCAGTGTATCAACAGCTTTTAATCCACATAACTGACTTCAACGCTGAAACCACCAGTGAAGTAGCCAATGAGAGTGAAATAATGGCAGCCGTAGAAGCGACGGGGGAGCAATTTTAAACCCGCACTTTCCATTTGCATCCTGCTGGAGTTGACAGGGACCAATGTGTGGATGTGGCTGTAATGTCCTGAGTGCAGGGAGTGAGGGATGGCATTGAGGCACTGGCTGATTGTGCTGCCAATGGGTGGTACAAGCTTTTGGGGCGTTGCTCCTTCTTGGAAGGAGCAGCGCTCCGAAAGCTCGTGCTATCAAATAACCTGGTGTTGTGAGACTTCTTACTGTGTTTATAGAACATAGAACATTATAGCACAGTACAGACCCTTCAGCCCTCGATGTTGCGCCGACCAGTGGAATCAATCTAATGACCCTCTAACCCAGTCCCAGTTTACCCCAGTCCAATGCCGGCATCTCCACATCTTGGGTGATAGTCCCAGAGGAATTGAGGAGTGAAGCTCGGGACTCTCTCACGAACCCTTGTAGCGTACTATGGTTTCCTCCTACAGTCCAAAGATGTGCAGGTTAGGTGGACTGGCCATGCTAAATTGCCCCTTAGTGTCTCAAGATGTGTAGGTTAATGGGATGAGCAAGGTAAATATGTCGGGTTATGGGGATAGGGCCTGGGTGGGAGCCCTGCCGAACAGTCAGTGCACACGCGATGGGTCAAATGGCCTCTTTGTGCACTGTAGGGTTTCTATGATTCAATGAAAATGGCAGCCCCCTTTCCTACATTACAACGGTCACTACATTGTTTCAAACATGCCTCATTAGCTGATAGATGTTTTGCGACACTGAGATTGTGAAAAGCGTTTTAGAAATGCAAGTCAGACTTTCTTTTCTGCGAAAAGCCAAATTCTTATCGTAGCACATCCATTGTTATTTGGAGGAACTGTTACATAAGTATGAAAAAATAACATGACACAAAGATTAGCATTGATTTACAAAGATTTCAGGGCTTTGTATCTGTGGTTTGCAGAATTGCTCATTGAAGAGTAACATTTGTTGGCAAACAAGCGACCACAATGCACCCTTCAGCAACTGTAATCACAGGAAAACATTGGCAATGTTTAAGAACACGAAATAAGCCTTCAGGCCTCACAGAGTTCTCCCTTTTTATAGAATCCCTACAACTGCAGAAGGAGGCCATTTGGCCCATCAAATGTACCAAGCACAATCCGACCCAGGCCCTATCCCCATAACTCGTCTACCCTAGCTAGGTCAATGTAGACTACATGGGCCAAATGGTCTCCTTCTGCATTATATTATTCTATGATTCTAGTCCCCCTGACACTAAGGGGCAATTTAGCACGGCCCATTCCTGTGCTGTATTTTTCTTTGTTCTTTGTTCAATCCACCTAACCCGCACATCTTTGGACTGTGGCAGGGAACCGAAGCACCTGGAGAAAACCCACGCAGACACTGGGAGAATGTGCAAACTCCACACAGATGGTGACCCAAGCTGGGATTCAGACCCAGGTCCCTAGTGCTGTGAGGCAGCAGTGCTAACCACTGCGCCACCATGATGGACCCCCTCCATTTAATGCTTGCTGCATTGCTTGTCCCTCCCGTATATCCTTTGACTGATTGGAAAGCACGTCCTGCCCTATCCATCACAAACCGATAAGTCTCAGGGGGTAGATTTTCCACCATGCGGTGGATGCAAAATTCCAAAACGGTGGAATTTTGGAGTTACTCGTGACAAGTTCCCAGCTCCCTGATCACCCTTTATGGGATGGGCTGGCATGAAGGCTTGAAGTCAGTTCCTTAAAGATATATGGAGGCATATTGAGGGGAGGGGAAAGTAAGGTGGGGTTTGGCAGTTCAGGAAACATTGGCAGAATTTAGAAAGACTGCAAATGGTATTGATGGTGCACTTCCTGTCTCGAGTGCTTACAGGATTACTGATGCGTATCTGTTGCTTATTGATCTTGAAATCTCAATTTGAAAACTCACATTGCCCCTGTCACACAATTAACATCATGTCCAACCTCAATAATGCTGAATACTATGGAATTTCAAATATGTACTGTTTTACAATGTAACATTGATGCTTACAGATCACGGGAATTCCTGGAATCACACAGCACTGGAGTAGGGCGATTGCGTTCATCATGACTCCAGGAGTTCTTTGAAAGCTCTTCATTCATCTCACTTACCTTCTCTCTCCCCATAGCCCTATAAAGATATTCTTTTCAAGTACAAAGAGTCATTTTAGGTCAGGGGGTGGCCATTTGGCCTATCAATTCCGTGCTAGCTCTCTGTAGAGCAATCCAGTTAGTTTTATTTTAGTTTCATTTTATTTGTGTCACAAGTAGGCCTACCTTAACACTGCAATGAAGTTACTGCGAAGTTAGCTGCCACATTCCGGCGCCTGTTCAGGTACACTGAGGGAGGATTTAGCATGGCCAATGCACCTAACCAGCACTTACTGTGGGAGGAAACCATAGCACCCTGAGGAAACCCACACAGATACGAAGAGAACATGCAGATTCCACCCAGACAGTGACCCAAGCCAGGAATCGAACTGGAGTCAGACCCATTTCCGTACTCTATCCTCACAGCCCATTTTAAAATCATTCATTGTCACCACTTTCATCATCCTGGTCAATATATCTAATTCCCTTTCCAAAGTTACTATAGAATCTGCTTCCACCACTTTTAGGCAGAACATTTTAGTGCACAATAACTCTTCGTGAGTACATTTCCAATACCATTATTTATAAAATCATAAGAGTCTCGACAGTGCAGAAAGAGGCCATTTCACCCATCGAGCTTGCACAGACAACAATCCCACTCAGACCCTATCCCCGGAAGCCCACATATTTATCTTGCTAATCCCCTTGACATTAAGGGTAATTTATTGTGGCCAATCAACCTAACCCGCACATCTTTAGAGTGTAGGAGGAAATCAGAGCACCTGGAGGAATCCCACGTAGACAGGGGGAGACTCCACACAGATAGTCATCCAAGGCCGAACTGAACCAAGAACCCTGGTGCTGTGAGGCAGCAGCACTAACCACTGTGCCGCCTCTTGCTCTTAGATTCTTTTCAGTTTTGTGGTTTTAATCAGATTATGCACACAGTAGATTGGGCTGTCCCAGAGCCTAAAATAGAGTAGAAAGCAAATAAGCCAAACTTCCTGCTCCAGATTAATACCCAGGGACATCCTTCCAGAATAATGGCACACGCAGACATTGGATGAGGACAGCGATAAGGTGTTGGTCCATTCTGTACCTTGTGGATGCTGACTGGACCTCATTTTCAGAGCAGCTAATCTTACCAGTTGCAACCATCGGGGAAATCATAGGCAGAGTCCCATGACTTAGTGCCCACTGATTTTTAAAGTTGGAAAAATGCGGGAAGTTACTTGTAATTTCTTGATAATAGGTGGCCAGTGGGCGGGAGTTTCTCTCCAACAATGCAAACTCAACAAACGAGCCCGACTAATTTTTCTCTTCATTCATGGAACATGGGCGCCTCTGGCTGGCCAGCATTTATTGCCCATTCCCAGTCGCCCTTGAGAGGTTTGGCAGTAAGCTGCCTTTTTGAATTGTTGATACAACTGAGTGGCTTGCCAGGTCAGGGCGCAGTTGAAAGTGAACCACATTGCTGTCGCTCTGGAGGCACATGTAGGCCAGATCAGGTAAGGATGCCAGATTTCCTTCCCCAAAGGATATCAGCGAACCAGATGGGTTTTTCCGACAATGGTCATCAGCAGATTCAGACATTTTTTATTGAATTCAAATTCCACCATCTGCTGTGATGGGATTCGAACCTGGATCCCCAGAACATTAGCTGAGTTTCTGGATTAGTAGTCTAGCAATAATACCAATAGATCATCACTTCCCGATCTCAGGCATTACAAACAGACGATCCTGAAGGATTCTGTGGAGCAGTTAGCAAGTGCAGAACTAATAACCTAAACATGGATCAGGGTCTTCAGAAATGGAGAGGTGTGCTTTCAGGGCAAGCGGAATGTTATTTTTTTTTCATTTGTGGGCACTGCTGACTAGCCAGCATTTATTGCCCACCCCTAGTTGCTCGAGGGCAGTTGAGAGTCAATCACATTGCCATAGCTCTGGGGTCACATGCAGGCCAGACCAGGTAAAGACAGCAGATTTCCTTCCTTAAAGGACATTAAAGTTTATTTATTAGTCACAGGTAAGGCTTACATTAACTCTGCAATGAAGTTACTAGGGGGGAAATTCCCCTTGTCACCACAGCCCGGTGCCCGTTCAGGTCAATGAACCCAACCAGAACATCTTTCGGAATTTGGGAGGAAACCAGAGCACCCGGAGGAAATCCACGCAGACATGGGGAGAATGTGCAAACTCCCCACAAACAGTGACCCAAGCCAGGGATCGAACCCAGGACCCTGGCAGTGTGAAGTAGCAGTGCTAACTACTGTGCTACCATTAATGAACAGATAGGTTTTCCAACAATCGATGGTTTCATGGTCATCAGTAGATTCTTAATTCTAGATTTTTTGTATTGAATTCAAATTCCACCATGTGCTCTGCTGGGGTGGGATTTGAACCTGGATCCCCAGAACATTAGCTGAGTTTCTGGATTAATAGTTTAGCGATAATACCACTAGGCCATTGTCCCCCCTTATAAAAGCAATTGCAATGTAAATGCTGTGTGCCTCTCATAGGATTACTGACATTCGTAAACCTCTCGTGGGATAGGACAGGAATTGTTTTGGTGAGTTTGTTTTTAAATGTTATCGTTAAACATAGAAGGACCCAGGTGGATCCTGAAAATCTGCCTTTCAGGTTAAAGCTTGCCCTCGCCAGTCCTTGGGCACAGCCATCAGTGCTACTGGTGAAATAAGCTCAGCAGTCAACACCTAATCCTGTTGGGCATGTCGCCACTGGTCAGGTCCACATTTCAGCACCTGATATGTTGAGCTCTCGGCTTAATTCCCCTGTCATTCTTGTTATTACGTTTCATGTTTTGTGCCTTGGGTTATGTAGAGATGCTTGTGAATGTACTTTCCCCCCACCCACCTTTCATTCTGCCTTTGAGAATGCTTTGACAGCAACTGAGCATTTACCTTCAGCAGGATATGAAGAAATTCCTCATTGACACCCAATGTTCTGCCTCTCCTTTGATCATTAGTATGGAGTCAGCAGTCTATGCTAGATTTGCTTTATGGCGTGAACCCCCTGGACCCCTGTGATATTCCTTTCAAATTCCATTCGAGGATTTATCGGTTCAGCACCCGTACGAGACTCGGCAACACTTCTATTTAATTGCAAGGACTGCAAAGTACAGGAGGAGACCCATCAAGTCTACACTGGCCCTTTTGAAGGGCAGTCCAGTTGGTTCCCACTGCCCGTGTCCCTGCACAACTCTTCATAGTTGCTCCTGCTCTGACAGAGCCACAAGAAACTGCACAAGGTTGTGAATGTAGCCCAGTCCATCACACAAACCAGCCTCCCATCCATCGACTCCGTCTATACTTCTGCTGCCTTGCAAAAGCAGCCAGCATAATTAAGGACCCCGAACATCTTTCTTCCACCTTCTTCCGTCAGGAAAAGGGTACAAAAGTCTGAAAACACATTCCAACCGACTGAAGAACAGCTTCTTCCCTGCTGCCATCAGGCATTGATAGAATCCTTACAGTACAGAAGGAAGCCATCGGCTCATTGAGTCTGCGCTGACCACAATCCCACCCAGGTCTCATTCCCACAACCCCTCATATTTACCCCGCTAATCCCCCTGACACGAGGGTTAACTTAGCGTGGTCAATCAACCTAACCTGCACTTCGGACTGTGGGAGGAAACCGGAGCACCCGGAGGACACTCATGCAGAAATGGGGGAGAAAATGCAAACTCCACACAGACAGTGACCCAAGCCTGGAAGTGAACCCGGGTCCCTGGCACTGTGAGGCAGCAGTACTAACTCCACTGTGCTATCATGGATAGAGAACATGGCTGTGTTGTGTGGACAACACCAAAGGGTCACACATATTGCCCTCTTGAGGGCTGGCTATTTGGATGAGGGGACAAGGTGACTGTGAAATCTTAAGCCAACTCAACTGGAGTTGTGGTAAGAGCTGCCATGATTTAAATGAACGGCTTAAGTGGCTGATTGGCTTACCCCGGTTCCTGAAGGATGACATGGTGGCATAACGCTTAGCACTGCTGCCTCACAGCTCCAGAAACCCAGGTTTAATTCCATCTTGGGTCACCTTCTGTGACATTTGCACTTTCTCCCCGTGTCTGCATGAGTTTCCTCCAGTTGTTCTGGTTTAAAGTTTATTTATTATTGTCACAAGTCGGCTTATATTAACACTGCAATGAAGTTACTGCAAAAATTCCCTAATCTCCATACTCTGGCATCTGTTCGGGTACACTGAGGGAGAATTTAGCATGGCCAATGTACCTAACCAGCACATCTTTCTGACTGTGGGAGGAAATCAGAGCACCTGGAGGAAACCCACGCAGACATGGGGAGAACATGCAGACTCCACAAACCCGGGCCCCTGGTGCTGTGAGGCAGCAGTGCTAACCACTGTGCCACCATGTTGTCCCTTGATGGTTTCCTCCTCCAGTCGAAAGATGTGCAGGTTGGGTGGATTGCCCATGTGTCGGGGGGATTGGCAGGATAACTACATGGGATTACAGAGAGGGCCTGGGTAGGATTGTTGTCGGTTCAGCCTCGATGGGCCAAATGGTCTCCTTCGGCACAGTAGGGATTCTATGAATAATGTTCCTAAACCAATATCTTCATGAGAAAACAAAATAGAGAAGATCACAAAGAACAAAAGAAAATCCACAGTGACAGATTCCGGGAAGCCAGTCAGGCATGAGTTTGCAATGTAGTTGGGTCAACAGAGTGGGAAAAAAATGCGTTTTTATTTTCTAACGCATCGTTTGACTGAAAGATGAGGGGCAAGGTGATAATACTTGCATGGAAAAACCAACTTTTATTCCTTCAGTTTTGGGGCCACAGGGGCATTCTGAGATGGAAATAGCAAATGGAAACCATCCACTGTAATTATTTTTATGGAGACTGTGCGGTGCACTCGAGAAATGAATTTTGCAGCGAGGCGCGTGCTTTGGTAAAGCTGCCGATGTATTAATAATGCAGCAGTGCTTCTCAACAACTGAGGTCTAAATGCCAACAGGAAAGCAAAATAATACACACAGCAGGCACGGTCTGCGGAAACTGAAGGAGCCCCTCAAAGACTCAAGGGGGCAAGATTTGAACAGGAATTTAGTAACCGCGAGCTCAGAGGACGTGCTCCCAGGAATTAAGCCCCAGTCAGTGAGCTTGCAGGTGCGTCAGGAGTAATGGCCTATGTCTAATGTGCTCGAAAGTCTAAAATAATTAGAGGGTTAGAACACACATTATCTCTGACTGCAGAGTGCGCGCCCTACGTTTTAATAGTAGATTTGAAGCAATCACTCATCATCCAGTGTACAGTTTTCTTTTTGAGAACACTGATTTTGCTGCCTGTTTCAAACAAAACCTTCTTCGCTTACAACTGTTGCTGGCCTCTGATACATGGAGCACCTGCTGGGGTCTTTATTTCCTAACAGAGACTGGGATGGCATGGTGGCACAGTGGTTAGCATTGCTGCCTCACAGTGCCAGGGACCCAGGTTTGATACCTCGCTTGGGTGACTGCCTGTGTGGAGTTTGCACGTTCTCCCCATGTCTGCATGGGTTTCCTCCAGGTGCTCCAGTTTCCAAAGACGTGCTGGTTAGATGGATTGGCCATGCTAAAATTCTCCGAACAGGCGCCAGAATGTGATGACTAGGGGATTTTCACTGTAACTTCATTGCAGTGTGAATGTAAGCCTACTTGTGACTAATGAATAAACCTTTTTTTAAGACTGGAGACAAAGGCAAGATGGATACTTGAGCTACGAGTTTGCAAAGTGATGTCTGGATTTAGATGGTGCTGTTCTATGTATCTCAGTAAAAAGTCTGACAACACCAGGTTTTAGTCCAACCAATTTATTTGATAATTTGATAATCTATTATCAAATAAATCGGTTGGACTAAAACCTGGTGTTGTCAGACTTTTTACTGTGTTTACGCCAGTCCAACGCCGGCATACCCACATCATGACTGTGTATCTCAGCCCAGAGATCGGGTTACTCTGTATGTTTGTTTTGTAAGGCATATGGTTTAACTCGAGGGTACTAAAGTTGTATCACGTGGGCTGGATCCATCCTGGCAATGTCGCTCATGAAAGCCGAGGCAGCTTACATCTCCTTCAGCTTATATTTCTTACACGGAAGCTTTGTCCTGTTTGGTTTCTGAGGGCCAGGAGGATTGGAAAGGGTTGTTTTTGGTGCCTAGTTGCCTCATTATGTAGGGTTACATAAGATATACAGCAGAGACACAGGCCATTTGACACAACCCAGTCCATGCTCAACTTGAGCCTCTTCCATCTTTTCTCAGTTAAATCCACCAATGTAACCTTTATCTCACTCCCTCAAATAAAAAAGACAAAGTGCTGGATAAAACTCAACAGGCCTGCAACACCAGTTCTGTAGAAGAGTCACATGGACTCAAAACATTAATTCTGCTTCCCTGTCCACGGAAGCTGCCAAACCCTCGGAGATTATCCAGCATTTTCTGGTTTTGTTTCATCTGCAGCACTTTGCTTTAACCCCCTCGAATACTTGTCTAGTTTGTCCTTAAATGCAGCTGAACTGTTTGCTTCCACCATTCCCAGTGATCGAGGTCTCCAATTATCTTCATTCTTTGTGTAAAAAAAGTTAATTGGGGAACAAATCCTAAATCAGAACACCAAAATCTGTTTGCATCAGATCAGGGATGGCAGGGTGGTTAACACTGCTGCCTCACAACTCCAGGGGACTCGGGTTCAATTCTGGTCTTGAATGACTTTGTGGAGTTTGCATGTTCTCCCTGTGTCTGTGTGGATTTCTTTCGGGTGCTCCGGTTTCCTCCTACAGTCCAAAAATGTTTAGATTAGGTGGATTGGCCGTGTTAAATTGCCCCTTAGAGTCCCACGGTTAGATGGATTAGCCATGGGAATTATGTGGGGTTACAGGGATAGCATGGGGGAGAGGGCCTGGATGGGATAGTCTATCTGAGAGTCATTGCCAACTCAATGGGCTGAATGGCCTCCTCTGCACTGTAGGGCTTCTCTAACTGGGATATCAACCAATCAGTGGCAGTATTCCTCCAAAGCAATGTCCCTGGCACCCAGGATTGGTTGATGGGAGAGGATGAAAATGGTTCTAAGATAAAATCAAAATTCTGCAAGATGCTGGAATCTGAAACAAAAACAGAAGATGCTGGAAAATCTCAGCGGGTCTGACAGCTCTGAGAACACAGTAAGAAGTCTTCCAATACCAGGTTAAAGTCCAACAGGTTTATTTGGTAGCAAAAGCCACTAGCTTTTGGTTTATTTGGTAACTGTTGCTACCAAATAAACCTGTTGGACTTTAACCTGATGTTGGAAGACTTCTTACTGTGTTTACCCCACACTGGCATCTCCACATCATGACTACCAGCGTCTGTGGAGACAGCGTTTCAAACGTTACCTCTGTTCTCTCTCCACAGATTATTTTCTTTATTCATTTGTGGGGCATGGGAGTCGTTGGCGGGCTAGCATTTATTGCCTATACCTAGTTGCGTGAGGGCAGTTGAGAGTCAACCATATTGCTCTGGAGTCACATGTAGGCCAGACCAGGTAAGGACAGCAGATTTCCTTCCCTAAAGGTCATGAGTGAACCAGACGGGTTTTTCTGACAATCGACAATGGTTTCACGATCATCAGTAGATTCCTAATTCCAGATATTTTACATTGAATTCAAATTCCACCATCTGCCATGGTGGGATTCGGACCCGGGTTCCCAGAACATTAGCTGAGTTTCTGGATTAGTAGTCTAGCGATAATATCACTAAGCCATCGCCAACCCATTAGGCGATGCTGTCAAACCTGCTGAAATTTTCCAGCATTTTCTGGTGTTGTTGATAAAAGGTGTCTCGCGGGGTTAAATGCTGACTTTTGTCTGCCGACCTCCACTCTCAAATTCCTAATGGATGTTCCGGGCAAGGAAAGTCCTTTGCTGGGAGCAAAATGCAACAGTCCAGGTGTCCCACAAGAGGGCAATGCTCTGCTCTTTAACTGACTCACAAAATGGTTTGGGGAAAAGGAGATGGGATGATTTAATGGAGACCCAATTTCCCCTCGATGCCTACAGTAATCGAGTGGAAGTGCCCAGTTCTCATTCCAATAATCCTCGTCAGTGCCAGTGGAAATCTATTAAAATCTCTCTTCCCTGCCTCAATTAGGTTGCAGAAAAATTTGTCCAAACATTCCATTATTAGCAGTCATGTTCCAAACAGCAGGGATGCTTTCTGGTTTTGGGGAGTCTCTGCCTTAAAATAGAATAGAATTCCACAGTCCAGAAGGAGGCCATTTGGTCCATCGAGCCTGCACCCACCACAATCCTACCCAGGCCCTATTCCTGTAAAGTCACATATTTACCTTACTAATCCCCAACACTTAGGGTCAATTTAGCATGGCCAATCAACCTTATCCATACATCTTTGGACTGTGGGAGGAAACCCACGCAGACATGGGGAGAGCGGGCAAACTCCACACAAACAGTCACCCGAGGCCGGAATCGAACCCGGGTCCCTGGTGCTGGGAGACAGTCGTGCTAACCACCACGCCACTGTGCCACCCGTTATATTATTTGAGAATACAATAGAGAGCTGATAAATGGAATACTGGCACTGGAGCTCCAGCTTGTTGCTGTAGTTGGTGCTTTCTAGAGCAGTCACATGGTTTTGTTTTTTGGCACAAAAATAGGAGTCTGAGGGCAGGTGCTGTGGCACAGTGGGCAGCGTCCCTGTCTGTGAGCCACAAGCTCCAGGTTCGAATCCCACTCCAGAGCTTGAGAGTCATGAAAGATTTGCTTATAACAATTCCAAACACATTGCGATCTATCTAGTGGATGGTAACAATGGGAAAGTCTCCTGATCAGCTACACTTGATGTGGCCTATATGGCAATAGGCTGGAATTTTTACTGGGAGTGTTTATTGTGTTTACCCCAGTCAACGCTGGCATCTCCACATAATTTTCACTGGGATCCAGCCAATGGGATCTTTTGGTCTCTGCCAATGGTGCGCCTCCTTTCAGGTCTCACGGCAACAAGGGATGCATTCAATGGGAAAACCTATTGACAATGGTAGGATCTGAAGATCCTACCGCTGGCCATCCCCACCGCATGATGGATTGGGCAGAAAATCCCACCCATAGTCTCTCTGGCAACAGCTGAGCGACCAAAACCAGCCTTTGAAAGATATATGCATGTGCTTTGGTTATCTCATAGAAACTAGAAGCAGGAATAGGCCTTTTGGCTCTTTGAGCCTGCTCCGCCAACCATTATGATCATGGCTAATCATCAAATTCAATATCTTGAACCCCTCCCCCGCCATATCTCCAAAGCACCAATTTCTTCTTGAAATCACACGTTTTGGCCTCAATTACTTTTTGTGGAATTCCAGATGCGCAACGCTTCTAAGTCTGAGGCAGGAGCCCGACTTCAACAAAACCATCAGTTGAGAGGGACAATGGGGGTGGGGGTGGGGGGGTAAGTTGGCAGGGTGGCTGGTGGAGGGGTGTGGTGGGGGGGGGGGGCGAGTTTTTTTAGGCTGCCTGGTGTGGTTGGATGAAGTGCAAACTCGCAGCTGAGAACACGCTATCAGGTCGTCTACCCCTCCTCGAAGGTTCGCCAGTAGTTGGCATGGTGCTAGTGGAATGGGGTAGTGAGCAGGATTGATGGGAGAGGTTTCAAGAAACCCGGAGGAAAATAAAGTAACTTGCAGCAAATTAAACCACTTTTAGGTTGGAAAGGCAAAGGCCATAACCGGGGGGGGGGGGGGAGGTGGGTGTTGGTGTCTGTGTCTGTGTGTGTGTGTGTGTGCGGGCATGGGGGGCAGGATATTGGTTCGATCTCAGTGCTGGTAGGCACTGCAAAAACTGTGCAGCCGAGAGAGATTTGGGCAGTTTGTTTCCATTCTGTGCCGAGCTAGGAGTGTTAAAAATTCCTCACCATTGCAACTAGGCCAGGCAGGTCAGCAGGAAATCAGCTGACGTTTTCACTTACACACCTTATCCAAGGCAAGTTCCTGGAAAGGGGCTGGTGTAAGGAAGTTGATGGGCGGCACGGTGGTTAGCAGATTCACAGCACCAGGGACCTGAGTTCGATTCCTGGCGTGGGTCACTGTCTATGTGGAGCTTGCACATTCTCCCCGTGTCTGCGTGGGCTTCCTCCAGGTGCTCCGGTTTCCTCCCACAGTCTGAAAAATGTGCTGCTTAGGTGCACTGGCTATGCTAAATGCTCCCTCAGTGTACCTGAACAGGCGCTGGACTGTAGCAACTAGGGGATTTTCACAGTACCTTCATTGCAGTGTTAATGCAAGCCTACTTGTAACACTAATAAAAAGTAAAAACTGGCGTTGACACATCTTCATGCCCAGCTGCGATACCCTTTAGGTGACAAAGAGGATTCTGAGGGCTAAGGAAGAGCTTCAGCATCACAGACTAATAACCGTATCCCACCATTATTCCTGTGGGTACCACTAACTAAGTTAGGCATGACCTGCTGTAATGGTAATCCTAAAAAAAAAGAAATAATCCAAAACTTGTCTTGAAGATTTTCAGTGATGGGGTTGAACTATTTCCTTTGGCAGCTTGTTCCATTGTGGGGTTGTCCTTGGGAAGAAAGATTGTTGATATACTGTCTTGGAAACAAATGTTCTTTGTATAGTTTGTGTGGGTGGCTACCTCTCGTTCTGTCACTGCCGGAGGGCACCAGGTACTAGTTTCTGTCAATTCCCAGGAGCTGTTGCATATTTTATAGAACATGGTCAGTCTATCCTTTTCCCTCCTTTGCTGCAGTGATTCCCAGTCTAAATCTTTGATGAAGGACGTGACACCGGTAAGTTTCCCAATCGTATTTCGATCACTCGCCAGATAAGGATCCACACTCACATCCTGCACACTCCAGGATTGGATGAGTAAATGTTTGATAAACTATATCTTTGATATTTTTATGTTGCAATATCAAAGATTTCCTCCTCAGAGATCCAAGAACCCTGTTTGTTGTAGATCTGGTCTGTTGAATGTGGCATTCCCATTAAAGATTGCTGTTAAGATAACTCTCCTGTCTGGCTGTGTTGGAGAATTTGCTTACAGAACGTTGGTGGGTCTGTTCTGTTGGTGATGCGCGTGGCATCGCATTTTTTGGCATTGAATGCCAACTGGTCCTGCCATTTTTGTAAATCCAGAAAATTACCTTGCAATGACTAGCCAGCATTTACTGCCCCTCCCTAGTTGCCCTTACCCAGTTCAGAGTCAACCACATTGCTGTGGTTCTGGAGTCACATGTAGGCTAGGCCAGGTAAGGATGGCAGATTTCCTTACTTGAAGGACCTTAAAGAACCAGATGGATTTTTCCAACAATCGACAACGGTTTCATGGTCATCAGTAGATTCTTAATTCCAACCATTTTTTATGCAATTCAAATTCCACCATCTGCTGCGGCGGGATTCGAACTTGGGTGCCCAGAACATTAGCTGAGTTTCTGTATTAATAGTCTAGCGATAATACCACTAGGCCATTGCCTCCCCATCTTTCCAACTTGCTGATAAGTCAAGATGATTAAAGGTCCAGTGCAGTTCTCTGAAGCATTCCAGAGAGGACATATCTTGGAGAGGACACCTCGAGGAGGGGATGATTCCCCTTCTGCCTTCTGTTGGGAAGGAAGTGCCCAACCTAATTTAATAATGTCTCCCGCTTTCATTGTAGTGACAAATAGACAAGAGCTTCTCATGAGAAACTCTGTCAAAGGTTAATTAGAAATCTAGTATTGCCATGTAAGTCTTTCCATCTCTTTTGAAACTTGAAGCTAGGTCGTTGCCAGTCTATAAAAGATATGTTTCAGTAGATCTTTCTAACTGAAAACCATGTTGACTATTTATCAGGACATTGTGAGCTACAAAGTGCCTGATGATATAATAATGAACAAAATGTTCAAGCAATTTACAAATGACACTGGTAATTTTCAATTTCTTTCTCAAATATGCCACGGATGTTAACTTGCCTTCTCTGGTCTGGTAAGTAGCTAGCATTGATGGACTCTGGAATGAAATTGGACAAGATTGGAGTCAGTTCATCATAGAGTCATAGAATCCATACAGTGCAGAAGGAGGCCATTTGGCCCATCGAGTCAGCACCGATCACAATCCCATCTAGGCCCTATCCCCATAGCCCCATGTATTTGCTTTCCTAATCTCCTGATGCTAAGGGGCAATTTTGCATGGCTAATCAACCCAACCCACACATCTTTGGACTGTGGGAGGAAGCCAGAGCACCCGGAGAAAACCCACGCAGACACGGGGAGAATGTGCAAACCCGAAATTGAACCCGGGTCCCTGGCACTGTGAGGCACCATTGTGCCACCATGCTGCCCATTCATCAGCTGCCAATTTTAAAATCGAGGGAGGGGTTTCATTTGGATCCAAAGCTTTATTTATTTCTTGTAAGACACCCTCTTTATTTGTCATGAGTTTTAGTATGTCACTGCCTAGGTTGAGTACATGTGTTAAATCTTCACTGGTAAATACACTAGAAAATTGATCACTTAGTGTTTGTGCTTTGCCTTTCGGAGTACAGATAACACTATTGACTATTTTGGTATCTGAAATGTCCACATCTTCCTTTTTGATTTTCTGAATGAATGAGCAGAAACTCTTAGGATTCTCCTTAATGGAGATTGTAAGATAGCGAGAGACATAATATTTCCTTGCTTTGTTGACAGCTTTCTTTCCTTTCCTCTGCCAGGTTTTTAATTCCTTCCAATCCCCCTTATCTCCAGGCTTCTTAGCCTTGTTGTAAAGATGCTGGCAGAATTCTCTGATGTCGGGCACCACGCTGCCAACAAGAACGGAGAATTTTGCACTCAGTCAAATCTGCGTTCACAGCAGTGGACTGGAGAATCCCAGCTGCGGGCGAGGTCAGAGAATTCGGCCACTGTTCCTTTTGGTTTAGTCTGCGGTGATCTCTCCATTGGAAGTTTCCCTGTTGGATGAAAACTTGAATCATACACATTTACTCATGGCTTTGTCAAGGCATTTTGCAGTTTGTCCCATTTATCTTGTGCTGACAAAGATGTTAAATTAATAAAGTAACAATTACTACAATTCTGAAGGTATACCTTCCTTGCCGTCTTTCTCCCCTGAGTGAAGATTTTCCTCCGAGCCTTTTTCTTATGTTTACATGAGAGATGCAGGTCGGATACGATGATGGATTGGTAACGAATCTCTGGTTCCACAGACACCCTTGTGAACAACCTTGTATTGTGCAGAGCACAAGGAGCTAGCGGAGGACATGCCCCTGTCTACATCAACGGGGATAAAGTGGAAAAGATCGAGAGCTTCAAGATTCTAAGTGTCCAGATCACCAACAACCTGTCCTGGTCCCTCCACGCTGACACTATAGTTTAGAAAGCCCATCAATGCCTCTACTTTCTCAGGAGGCCAAGGAAATTCAGCATGTCTGTTATGACTCTCAGCTAATTTTTACACATGCACCGTAGAAAGCATCCTTTTCAGATGCATCACAGCTTGGTGTGGCTCCTGCTCTGACCAAGGCTGCAAGAAACTACAAAGGGTTGTGAACACAACCTAGTCCATCACACAAACCAGTCTCCCATACATTGACTCCGTGTACACTTCCCTCTGCCTCGGAAAAGCAGCCAGCATAATCAAGGACCCCACAAATACTCTCTTCACCTTCTTCCATCAGGAAAAAGATACAAAAATCTGAGAACACATACCAACCGACTCAAGAACAGCTTCTTCCCTGCTGCCATCAGACCTTATATTAAGTTGATCTTTCTCTACGCCCCAGCTATGACCGTAACACTATCTCCTTTCCTTCTCCCCTATGCACTCGATGAACATTTTCTGTGTTGCTAAACAAGAATTTTCTAGAGATGGATTTTTTAGCAATCTCTCAGATTTCTAGTCTAAACAGAATGGAAACAAATTCGCTTTAACCTATGAAGGCAATGTTTTCATCGCCGGCACATATTTAATTTTCTGAATGGAGATAATCAGAAATCTTGAAAGATAATGACTAGTGTTTGTTGGGTTTAATGGTGACAGGTCAGCTAATTATGGGTTATTTGTATGCATGGTTCTAATGACCATAAATAGCCATAATTAGCTGACTCACTGAATGAAGACAATCAAGATTTGCAATCAGCAGACGATTAGTATCGGGCTTGCCATTTCGGAGTGTCTAATGTAAATGGTGCTAGTATTTAAAAATAACCACCATCGCAATTACTGAAAACAGATCTATTATGGACACTGCAATTACAGGAGCAAAATGGAGTTTTGGAACACAGCGGCCGGAATCTTACCACCATTCACGTTGGTGATATTTTCCCATCCTGCTACACTGAGCGGAGTTTTGGCTGGCTGCCAAATTCTCTGACCTCGCTGCAGTGAGAGCATAGCATGAACAACAAGACAGACTGCGCCCAGTATGTACATGCATGGATGCGGTGGGGGATGTGGGGTGTCTAAGATTGTCACATGAAATTGAGTGTGTATGTGTGTATGACTGGGTGGCACAGTGGCAAGCACTGCTGCCTCACAGTACCAGGGACTCGGGTTCGATTCCCGGCTTGGGTCACTGTCTGTGCAGAGTCTGCACGTTCCCCCAGTGTCTGCGCGGGTTTCCACCAGGGTGCTCCGATTTCCTCCCACAGTCCAAAGATGTATGGGTTAGGTGGATTGGCCATGCTAAATTGCCCCTTAATATCAGGGGGATTAGCTCAGGTAAATGCATGGGGTTATGGGGATAGGGCCTGGGTGGGATTGTGGTCGGTGCAGACTCGATGGGCTGAATGGCCTCCTTCTGCACTGTAGGATTCTATGAATGCATGGAATGGTGAGAGTTTGTGTGTGTATATGAGAGACTGTAGATGTCTGTGATGAGAATGTGTTTGTATGTGAAAGAGTGTTTCCGAATGTGTGTATATATGCGTATGAGTGTATCTGTGTTGCATCGCTGTGCGCGAATATGTAGGTGTACAGTAAGACATCAGAAACATCAGCCTGAATAAGCCATTCAGCCCATTGAACCTGCTCTGTCTTAAAACAGACCATGGCTGGATCATCTACCTCTCTGTCATTTTTCCCAACTATTCCCATATCTTTTGATGTCATTGGCATCCAGAAATATATCAATTTTCACTTATCCGAGGAAGGATGTCCTTGTTATAGGGAGAGTGCAGTGAAGCTTTACCAAGCTATTCCTGGGATGGCAAGTTTGTTAGGAGAAACTAAGTCAGTTAGGATTATATTCATGGGAGTTTAGAGGAGCGAGAGGAGAATCTCATAGAAACTTATGAAGTTCTAACAGGGTTAGACAGGGTAGATTCAGAAAGTATGTTCCCAATGGTGGGGGAGTCCAGATAAGGGGTAAACCTTTTAGAACTGAGGTGAGGAGAAATTTCTTCACAGAGGGTGGTGAATGTGTGGAATTCATTACCACAGAATGCAGTTGAGGCTAAAATGTTGCCTGATTTCAAGAAGAAATTAGATATAACTCTTGGGGCTAAAAGGATAAGGGTAGTGAATCTCTGGAATTCTCTGCCCGTTGAAGTGGTGGAGGCTACCTCGCTGAATATATTTAAGTCACGGGTAGATAGATTTCTGATAGACAGGGGAATTAAGGGTTACGGGGAGAAAGCGGGAAAGTGGAACTGATCCACTTCAGATCAACCATGATCTTATTGAATGGCGGGGCAGGCTCAAAGGGCTAGATGGCCTACTATTTCTTATGTTCTTTCTTATGGATCAAGGGATGTGGGAGGAAGTGGGGGATCAGGAAATTGACTTGGATGATCAGTCATGATCAAAATGAATGGCAGAGAAGGCTCGAAGGGCCAAAAGGCCTATTCCTGCTTCTAGTTTCTATGTTTCTATATAACATACTTAGTGATCGAGCTTTCACAGCTCAGGGGGTAGAGGATTCCAAAAGTTCACCATTCTCCCTCTGAGCGAAGGAATTCTTTCTCAGCTCAGTCTTAAATGGTCTACCCCTTATTCCAAGATTGGGTCCCCATGTTCGAGATGCAATAGCCAGGTGAAACATCCCATCTACATTTACCCTGTCACACCCTTTCAAAACTTTGTCAATTTCAATGAGGTCACCTCTGATTCGTCAAAACTCTGGAGAATTCAGGCCCAGTTTCCTCAAACTCTCCTCACTGGCCAATCCCACCATCCCAGGAATTTCCTGACGAACTTCTGTTGCATTTCCTCTTTGGGAAAGTATATCTTCCCTTCGATAAGGAAACACACAAGGGTGGCATGGTGGCATAGTGGTGAGCACTGCTGCCTCACAGAGCCAGGAACCTGGTTCCATTCCATGCAGTGTCTGCACATTCTCCCCATGTCTGTGTGGGTTTCCTCCAGATGCTCCAGTTTCCTCCAACAGTCCGAAAGACGTGCTGGTTAGGTGTATTGGCCATAAATTCTTCCTCAGGGTATCCGAACAGGCTCCGGAGTATGGTGGCTAGGGGATTTTCACAGTAATTTCAGTGCAGTGTTAATGTGAGCCTATTTGTGATACTAATAAATAAATCTTAAAATCATACTGCACACAATACTCCAGCTGTGGTCTTACCAAGGTCCTATACAATTGCAGCAAGGCATCTTCACTTCTCTACTCAAAACCTTTGTTCTGAAGGCCAACATACTGTTTGCTTTCCTAATTGCTTGCTGTACTGCTTGCTAGCTTTTAGTGATTTATGAACAAGGACACGAAGACCCGTTTGGATAGGAACACTTTCCAACCTCTCACCATTTAAGAAATACTCTGCCCTTTTCTGTTCTTTCTATCTAAGTGGCTAACTTCATACTTAGCCACATTCATCTGATGCATTGTTGTCCATTCACTTTGCCTGTCCAAGTTCCCCTGATGCCTCCTCCTCACAGTTCACACCCTCATCTCATTTTGTCTCATCAGAAGATTGGAAATATTTCACTTGGTTCCCACATCCAAACAACTCATATAGATTGCAAACAATTGTGGTCCAAGCACTGATTCTCGCAGTACCCCACTGGTAACTGCCTTCATCCTGAGAATGATCCATTTATTCCTGCTCTCTGTTTTCTGTCTGTTAACTAATTCTCAATCCATACCAGTATACTACCCACAATCCCATGTGCTCTAATATTATTTACTAGTCTCCCGTGTGGGACCTTATCAAAAGCCTTCTGGGAATCCAAATACAAAGATTAGTCACTCCCTCAAAATACTCCAACAGATTTGTCAAATATGATTTCCCTTTCATAAATTCATGCTGACACACTGCCCAATCATATCATTTTCTCAGTATCCACGATGACATCCTTGATAATAAATTCTAAGATTTCCCCTATTACTGATACCAGGCTAACTGCAATTCTCAATGATCTCTCTGATGTGTATCATAGAAACCCTACCATGCGGGAGAGGCCACTTGGCCCATCGCGTCTACACCGACTGTCTGACAGAGTATCTTACCCAGGCCCTCTTCGCCTGCCCTGTCCCCATAACCCTGCACATTTCCCATGGCTAATCCATCTAACCTCCACAACTTGGGACACAAAGGGCCAATTTAGCATCGTCAATTCATCTGACCTGCACATTTTTAGAGTGTGGGAGCACCCGGAGGAAACCCACACAGACATGGAGAAAACGAGCAAACTCCAGACAGACACTCGCCCAAGCCTGGAATTGAATCCGGGTCCCTGGAGGTGTGAGGTACCAGGGCTAACCACTGTACCACTGTGCTGCCCTGTGTTTGGTGCCTGTCTCTTTAATACAATACAGCAGAAGAAGGTCAACTGACTTGAGGGCCCAATGGGAACCAAGAGCGAGTGATCACCAGAGAGTGGAGTCCTCTCTTACTTCTGGAAGTATGTAGGAAGAATATAAAGACTAGAAGTCCAAGGCAGCCTTGTGTTGTAAAATCTCCAGTGCCCACACTCTCTTTATCAATAAATATCATCTTATTCCTAATGATGTCTGAAGTCTCTTGACAATGCGAGAATTCAGCCACACAAATCATCACATTCTCTCCTTCCCTTGGCAGAGCAGGCTCGATAAGTTCAATGGCCTAGTCCTGCTCCACTGTTCCCTCCTTTAATAATGGGATAATGTCTGTGCTGTGTGTGCACGGTGTGAGAGAGAACACGTATGTGTGCATACACAAATATGGATATAATTGGCAGACTTATCCAATATTCCTAAATTCACCAAAGATTTTGTGGCTCTGGGAGAGAGATGCACAGGTCTATTATTGGGAGTTACCAGCCTTAATGTGTAGGGATATTGTAGTTAGTTATGATGTCCACCTTCATTGCTTTCCATTTCTCTCTTAATGTTGGACTCATTTTCCATTCCCTCACCCTACTGTATAAATATCTCCCACTTTCTAAGCCTTTTAGCTTTGACAAAGGGTCATCTGCACTTGAAACACCAGCACTTTTCACTCCTTACAGAAGCTGCCAGACCTGCTGAGATTTTCCAGCATTTTCACTTTTGGTTTCAGATTCCAGCACCCTCAGTAATTTGATTTTATGATGCTCCTTCCATTTGCTCTCCAGTAAATAGTAAACTCATCACAAAAGAACAGAGGATGTCTTTCCAAATGTAGGAATGTTATTGGTATACATACTGAAGAAACAAATTCTTACCCCTATCCCCACATCTATAAATAAATGTTACTCTACTTATTAGTGTTCACATTGTTGGAAAGATGTCTTTGGAACTTAATGGGGTCTTTATCTCAAGGGAAAAAAAATCTTTCAACGCTCCTAAATACTTAATCATCCTAAAGAGCTCTTGTTTTAATGGCAGTGTAATGGGAATCCGGAACACATCTCAACTTTCAATGACTTCTTTATTTCCCTATAACTTGCAGCATAAGAACATCTGCTGAGTAATTTGGGTGGAATTTTTTGCAGTTGATTTTATAGGTTTTTTTTTCCGATCTCCCTCAACGTCAGTCGACAAGTTCACTGTCTGGTACACGGCTGCGTTACAGCCCTGCTTTCATTTACTGATCTCAGTTGTGTTACAGGGCCATAGGCTGGAATTTTACCACCATGCCAGTCCAGGAATTGGGGTGGATGCGGCTCACGGAATGGAATTCTCCAATGGCCCCAGGTGGGGTTTTACAAGCCTCACCTGAGAGAGATCATAAAATAACACTGGGCCAATTTTCCTGACCCGCCGCTACGGGAATGGGTAATGGGCAGGGGACAGACAATGCAAAGAACTGTTGACCTTGAGTGGGATTTTCTCGTCTTGGGATGAGTGCAACCAGAAAATCCCATCCATAGATTTTAAAGCATCAAAAGAGGCCCTTTGGCCCATCATGTCTGTTCCGGCCATCTTGCACCTGTCTATCCGAATCCCATTTTCCGGCACTTGGTCCATAGTCTTTCATGCTTTGGAGTAGGGATGGTACAATTAGCTTCTGCACACATACAGAAAAGGAAGTGGGGGGGTGAAGGAAGTGGCTGGAGTTTTTTTTTGCTTTTGATCCTTACATGTACAGAGTAGCTAATCAGTCATTTAGCTGGGTGTTTGCTTGCTGCTTACAGAATGGCTTCAACCAAAGTAAGTGAGCAAGCCAATTCATTGGTATCAGTCAGTTCCATGAATGAGTCATTGTCTCCAAAAGGAGGTTATGCTAACCTTTTTGTTAAATAACTGGCTAGGTTTCAGCTGGGATATTGTGCCCTTATCAGGACACTAGATGCAAAGCTATACAGAGGCTGCCGACGAGAGTTATGAGAATGGCATTGGGGTGAACGAGTTACTTCTCAATTGTGTGGAGAGATTGGAGAAGCTGAGATTGGAGAAGCTGAGATTGTCCCGCCTAAAGCAGAGAAAAAGGAGAATTCACAGAGACATTCAAATCATGAGGGGCTTCGACAGAACAAATGGCCTCGCTCTGTGTCCTATGATTCTGCGATTGTCTGGCAGATAATCAGGAAGGCAGGTAATAAATAACTGAATATTTCTTTATAGGGTGGCACGGTGGCACAGTGGTTAGCACTGCTGCCTCATAGTGCCAGGGACCTGGGTTCAGTTCTAGAACGTAGAACATAGAAAACTACTGGCACAAACAGGCCCTTCGGCCCACCAGTTGCACTGATCATATCCCTACCTACTAGGCCTATCTATAACCCTCAATCCCATTAAATCCCATGTACTCATCCAGAAGTCTCTTAAAAGGCCCAACGAGTTCGCCTCCACCACCACTGACGGCAGCCAATTCCACTCACCCACCCTCAGGTGACCATCTGTGTGGAGTCTGCATGTTCTCCCCATGTCTGCATGGGCTTCTCCCACATCCTGAAGATGTGCAGGTTAGATGGATTAGCCATGGGGAATATGTGAGGTTCAGGGGATAAGGCTGGGAGTGGACCTCTGTCGGAGAGTCGGTGCAAACTTGAAGGGCTCAATGGCCTCTTCTTCAGTCACGATTCTGTGATTCTATCTTGAAGCTGATGCTTTGGTGTCTATATGCCTTCCACTGGGCCAGTTGCAAGAAGCACAAAATGCTGCTTAATTGGGATTGAGAGGAAAAACTTAATAGAATTATCCCAAGGAAGTCATGCCTTGAAGGATCAACTGAAAGGAACACAAATTCCCAAAGAGGAAGACACAGCCAATAAAAATCAAACTCCTCGAGTTCATGTATCAGTCTGCGAAACCGCTCATTCTCTAGAGCGCTCCACCATAAATACTGCATGAGGTCGAAACACCAGTGATTAATATTTTAAATAAATAAAATGACTATGACTTATTCACAACCGCAGAATGGAACACACTGGTCCCTTGATTTGATTGCCTGAACTCGTTAGGGGCCCGAGCCCTGGGTAGGTACTGCCAGGGACCGCTGATCCTCAGACATGCCACACCAGCAAAGGGCAGCGTGGGTCGCTCTGAAGAGTCTTGGACAATACCTCGTGGAATGCTCTCTGTGAAGGTGACTGAGCTGGATGCTGAGCTGTGTCCCTGGAACTTGTAAAGCAGCCCAATAATCTTTGGATCTGGATTGAGAGATTGACAGCTCTGGGCTACTACTGGAGCTGAAAGGCACAGGAGATTGCCTATTGTGTATGAGAGGTGGGGAAGACATAGAAGGGTGGGAGGAAGAGAGTGAAAGGGGAGACAAAAATAAGCAGAAAGTATTAGAATAAGCAGCTGAATTTGCACAATGTTTGGTCTGCAAAATATCTTTAAGTTAGTCACTGCTCAATAAAAAGTAGACCTGGCTTATATTTAAAATAACTGTTTTCGGCCATAGTTTGGAAATGGGGCTGTCATTAGTAGCTCAATAATACAAAAGTACGAAGATGTCACAATTAGTATGTTTACCTGGCTCCACAAACTCCCTTTTGCAAATGTCTCGCTGCAGCAGATATCTTCCAGCTCAACCACATTGATCAGAAATGCCCCCCTTCAAGTGTTTGGCCAACCATCTCGCACTAGCCCAGCCCTCCCGCACTAGCCCAGCCCTCCCGCACTAGCCCAGCCCTCCCGCACTAGCCCAGCCCTCCCGCACTAGCCCAGCCCTCCCGCAGTAGCCCAGCTCTCCCGCAGTAGCCCAGCCCTCCCGCAGTAGCCCAGCCCTCCCGCAGTAGCCCAGCCCTCCTGCAGTAGCCCAGCCTTCCCGCATTAGCCCAGCCCTCCTGCAGTAGCCCAGCCTTCCCGCATTAGCCCGCTGTGAAATGATGTGAATGGGATCTAAATAGATCAGGATGCAAATGGGGCATTGCTTTTGCAGTTGGTCTCCTTTTCCAGTTCTGTGACAGATTGAGCAGATTCCTATCCTCCTCCAACAAAACCTCCACCACTTCAGTCTCGGAAACCCCAATTACAGAGCACTATTGCAGACTAAAGCACAGAACATTAGCTCGGAGTTTCTGCTCAACTCAAGCCCTTTCCCTCCCTTCATCATCTATCCTGAATACATATCTGCCAGGGTCACTCAGCCCTTGACTTATTACAGCCTTGGTTCAAACATGGACAAATGAGCTGAATTCCAGAGGTGAGGTGAGAGTGAGTACCCGTGACATAAAGGCAGCATTTGACCGAGTGTGAGATCAAGGAGCCCTCGCACAACTGGAGTCAATGGGAATCAGGAGGAAAACTCTCCACTGGTTGGGCATTTAGCACAAAGGAAGATGCTTGTGATTGTTGGGGGTCAACCATTTCAATCCTGGGATATCACGACAGGAGTTCACAGGGGAGATGTCCCTGGCACACCTATCTTCAGCTGCTTTATCAATAACCCTCCCTCCATCATCAGGTCAGAAGAGGGAAAGTTTGTGGATGACTGCACAACATTCAGCACCATTCGTGACTCCTCAGATACTAAAGGAGTCTGTGTCCATATGCCTCAAGAATTGGACAAATATTCAAGCTTGGGAGCTACCTAAGTGCCAGGCAATGAACATCTCCAAAAAGAGAGGATCTCACCATCTCCCTTTGACATTCAATGGCATTACCATCATTGGGGTGGCATGGGGGCACAGTGGTTAGCACTGCTGCCTCACAGTGCCAGGGACCCAGATTCAATTACAGCGTTGGGCAACTGTCTGTGTGGAGTTTGCACATTTTCCCTCTGCATATATCATACAGAATCCCTACAGTGCAGAAGGAGACCATTTGGCCCAGCGAGTCTGCACCAACCATAATCCATTGGGCAAGGAGATGGCAGGTGAAGTTTAATCCAGACCAATGCATTTTGGAAGGTCTAGTACAAATAGGAAATACAGCAAATGGCAGTACCGTTAAGAGTGTTGATAGGCAAAGGGATCTGACTGTATAGGTACACAGGTCAAAATGGCAATGCAGGTGGAGAAGGTAGTCAAATAGGCATGCAGCATGCTTGCCTTCATCGGCTGAGGCACTGAGTTTAAAAATTGGCAAGTCATGTTGCAGCTTTATAGAACCTTAGTTAGGCCGCACTTGGAATATAGTGTTCAATTCTGGGTGCCACACTATCAGAAGGATGTGGAGGCTTTAGAGAGGGTACAGAAAAGATTTACCAGGATGTTGCCTGGCATTAGCTATGAGGCGAGATTGGAGAAACTTGGTTTGTTCTCACTGGAACGATGGAGGTTGAGGGGCAACCTGATAGAAGTCTACAAGGTTACGAGAGGCATGGACAGAGTGGATAGTCTGAAGCTTTTTCTCCGAGTGGAAGAGTCAACTACTAGGGGATACAGGTTTAAGGTGCGAGGGGCAAGGTTTAAAGGAGATATACGAGGCAGATTTTTTACACAGAGAATAGTGGGTGCCTGGGGGAGGTAGTGGAAGTGGATACGATAGTGACTTTTAAGAGGCATCTTGACAAATACATGAATAGGATGGGAGTAGAGGGATATGTCCCTGGAAGGGTAGGGGGTTTTAGTTAAGTCAGGCAGTATGGTCGGTGCAGGCTTGGAGGGTCGAAGGGCCTGTTCCTGTGCTGTAATTTTCTTTGTTCTTTATAACCCCACCCTGATCCTATTCCGTAACCCCACATATTTACCCTGCTAATCACCCCGGCACTAGGGTCAATTTAGCATGGCCAATCAACCAAACCCGCATATTTCTGGACTGTGGGAGGAAACCAGGGCATCTGGGGGAAACCCACGCAAACACGGGGAGAATGTGCAAACTCCACACAGACAGTGACCACATTTGTGCCTACATGGGTTTCCTCTGAGTGCTACAGTTTCCTCCCACATTCCAAAGCTGTGCAGCTTACGTGGATTGGCCATGGTAAATGATATCCCAAGATGTACAGTTAGGCAGATTAATGGAGTAATTACTTGAGGTTACAGAGATAGGGCCTGGGTGGGATGTTGGAGAGTCGTTGCAGGCTCAGTGGGCACTGTAGGGATTCTGCGATCTTCTGCGAATCCCCCATGAACAACATTCTGTGGGGATCCATTGAACAGAATCTGAACTGAACCAGCCATTTAAACACTATTAAACACCAGCTTTGACAAAGGGTCATCTGGACTCGAAATGTCAGCTCTTTTCTCTCCTTACGGATGCTGCTGAGATTCTCCAGCATTTTCTCTTTTGATTTAAACACTGTGGCTCGAAGAGCGGGTCTGAAGCTGTCAGCTCCTGGAGGATAACTCACCTGCAAATTCCCCAAAGCCTGTCCACCACCTACCAGGAATAGAGCAGGAGTCTGATGGAATACACTCCACTTGCCTGGATGAATGCTCCTGATTTCCTTCCCAAGTATCCAGGCTCTAATTCTAACTTCAGGCATCAGGGCTCATATTTCACGCTGACACTCAGTGGTATACTGAGGGCGTGCTGCAGTGTTGGCTCTATCTTGTGCTCACTGTCTGAGGGACCACACATGAAAAAATGAAAGTGCTTTAGAATGCACTTGCCGGCGACACCCACATTCATTGGATGAGCATGAACAATATTGAGAATAGGTTCAGCCACTGTGTCAATCTGTTTCCAAACATGGCAAATTTAATCTGTGACTACTTACAAACTAGATAAGTCTTGACACCAGAAGAGAAAGTGAGGGACCATGAAAGGTGCAATCCAGAGACATCATTCTTTTCTGCTTCATGGGTTACCTGTTAGAAACTGGGCTGAAAAATGTCACTCACCTGACAGCTTGGGGCAAGCTACCCAGTGGCTGACATTTTAGACAAAGGCAATTTGCTTACTTTCGGATCACGTCACTGAGCTGAACTCTCTTTCCTTACTTTCTTTGCTGCTTTGTAAGTGAACAAATAAACACAGCAGAGTCGGACTACAACCCGCCCTGTGAAACTCAACCCCGCCAGCTAGGAAGGGAGAGATTGTGAGAGACAACTGCACCCCACTATCTGCAATGACTGAATGGAAAACGCCACAGCCCAGGGACCAATTATTGGGATGTGCAGTGGACTTTAGCAGCTGGCACACATCTGGGATAACCTGGAATGCGTTGCCTGAAAGGGTGGGGGGTATAGTGGTATTGTCACTGGACTAGTAATCCAGAGATCTGGGGTAATGTTCTGGGGACCCAGGAGTTCGAATCCCACCATGGCAGATGGTGAAATTTGAATTCAATAAAAATCTGGAACTACAAGGTCTGTTGACCATGAAGCTATTGTCAGTTGTCATAAAAACCCATTTTGTTCAGTAATGTCCTTGAGGGAAGGAAATCTGCCGCCTGGTCTGGCCTTCATGTGACTCCAGACCCACAGCAATGTGATTCACTCTTAAATCCCCCAAGGAATGGGCAGTAAATGCTAGCCAACCAGTGATGTCCACATCCCACAAGCAAACAGAAAAGATCTGAGCTGGGATAGCCCATTCAGTGTGGAGCCAGCTCCGACATTCATTGCGGCCAGAATTTCACTTTCATCCCATCTCTCATAACCTTTGACTCCTTCTCAGATCAGCCCTGAATATATCCAATGACCCATTGTCGGCTGCTCTCTCCGGAGAGACTATTCAATGTCCTAATGACCCTCTTGAGAAAAGAAATGAGAGAAGACGCCCTTTCATCCTGGGAATCAGTCTTATGAACCTTCTCTGAACTGCTTCCAATGCAAGAATATCTCTCTTTAAGTAAAAAAACCAAAATACACAGTACGCTTGGTGTGGTCCCCCAGTTGCCCTGTAACAAGACGCTCCTACTTATATGCAATATTCCCTTTACAATAATGCCAAGGTTCCATTTGCATTTCAAATTTCTGTTGTACTTGTTGCGAACTTTAGTGATTTTTCTATAGGAATGCCCAGTTCCGTTGTCCTGCAGCAATCTGTAGCATCTAAATAATATTCTGCTTTGCTGTTCTTCCTGGCAAAATGGACATTCTCAAATTTTCCCACATTAAATATCATCTGCCAAATCTCTGCGACTCACTTCCATCTTAGACTCGCTACTTGCTTTCTACCTTTTTTTATACCATCATTAACTTGGCTAGAATTCAGTCAGTCCTTTGATCTGAGTCATTAATGTAGGTCGTGGAAGTCGAGGTCCAGCACTGATCCCTTGGGATATTCCCAGATTTAAGCATTTGGTCTCTCTGCACTCAATTTCCAGCTGGCACCTTGATGTTAAGCGGATTCAAGAATAAATTTCAAATGAGCATTACACGTATACTTTAATTAACGGCACGGTGGTTAGCACTGCTGCCTCACAGCGCCAGGGACCTGGGTTCGATTCCAGCCTCAGGTGACTGTCTGTGTGGAGTTTGTATGTTCTCCTTGTGTCTGCCTGGGTTTCCTCCGGGTACTCCTGTTTCCTCCCACACTCCAAAGATGTGTGGGTTAAGTGGATGGGCCATGCTAAATTGACCCTTTGTGTCCAAAGATGTGTAGGTTAGGTGGATTGGTGATGATAAATTGCCCTAAAAGATCCGTAGGTCAGATGGATTAAAGTGTGCAGGGTTGTGGGGACAGGGAGGAGGGGGGAGCTGGGTAAGATGCTCTTTTGGAGAGTCAGTGCAAACTTGATGGGCTGAATGACTCTTTCAGCACTGTAGAGATTCTATGGTTCTTATGTGGCAGGGCTATAGGGGAAAGCGCAGAGGAGTAGAACTGAACGATAGCTCTTTCAAAGAGAATAAAAGGTAAAATGGCTTCCTTCTGTTGTTCCCATCACTCAAACATCGTTGGTAGGTGTACTGGTAGACAGTAGCTCTGCTGCCTCTGTTAGAACATTCTGGCTGGGCTCACCCCAAAACTGGAAAATGCTGCCCACGATCAACAGACCTTTCTATGGTCCACCTCTCGCCTGCTACAATTCCTGTGGTGGGCAGAATGGAAAAATATTCTCCCTTTGGGTTCAATTTGCCAATAGGCTGACATTTCACTGCAGTACTGAGAGAGTCCTACTCTGTCAGAGGTGCTGTCTTTTGGACAGGGCATTAAACCTGGGTACCATCCACCCCCTCTGAGGTGGGTATAAAACATTCTGTGGTACTATTCAAATGAAGCACGGAGGACTTTTTCAGTCAAAAGTCATCCCTCAACTCGTACCTAGAAATGATTCAATCATCAATTGCTTGGAGTGGGATCTTTCTGTGCACAAATCGGTAGCCATGTTTCCTACGTTGCGACACGGACAACCAGATGTATTTCGTTGCATGTAAAATGCTTTGGAAGGTCATGAAAGACAATATATAAATGCAAGTTATTTAGTACCTTGTAGGTTCTATTGTACAAGAGAGAGATTTGATTGCTACTGGCTTTGCAGAAACAGGTAGCTTCAACATGAAAATAATTTGAGAGTTTGTGGTCATGACTAGATTTTACTGGTCTGGGAGATCATTGCCGAAACAAAAGGTTTGCATCTATATAACGCACTTTGAATATCCCAATGCCCTCTGGACTGACCTCCCACCTTCCATGTGCTCATCCAGAATTCTGCTACCCAGATCCAAACATATATCCGGTCCTGAACAGCAATTACCCCTGTCTTGCTGACCCACATTGACTCGAGGTCTGCCAGTCCCTTGCTTTTCCAAATTCTCACCTTTGTTTATTTCACTGCTCCCTCCCTTTGTAACCTTCTCCAGCCCTGCAACCCTCTGGGATGAATGCTTGCTTCCAATTCTGACCTTTCACGCATCTCCTTTCACTATTGGAGACCATGCATTTAGTTACCCAACACTTAAGCTCTGGAATTCCCCCCGCAAACCTCGCTGCCTCTCTCTCTCCTGCTACTTAGAATCCTTACAGTACAGAAGGAGGCCATTTGGCCCATCGGGTCTGCATTGAGTGTCTGAAAGAGCATCTTATCCAGGCCCCCCCTCCTTAGCCCCATGACTCCACACACGCACCATGGAACCTACATATCTTGGGACACTAAGGGGTATGGCTAATCCACCTTAACTACACATCTTTGGACTGTGGGCGTGTGTTCGGATACACTGAGGGTGAATTTAGCATGGCCAATGCACCTAAATGTGGGAGGAATCCAGAGCACCCGGAGGAAAACCTTGCAGACACGGGCAGACACATTGACAGCAACCCAGTGCTGGAACTGAACCCGGGTCCATGGTGCTGTAAGGCAGCAGTGCTAACCACTGTGCCACCGTGTCACTTCTTTGATTAAGAGCCAAGCACTAACAGTGCCTCATGGGCCTTGATGTCAAATTGTGTTTAATAGTGATTCTGTGAAGCACCCTAGACTTTAAAGATGCTATATAAATGCAAGTCATCATCCACAATAACAGAATTGCTGGTGACCTCCTCTCTAGTGACATAAAAACATCTGCCAGCTTCCAATAATAACCCTTCACTTACTTTCCCATTTAGCAAAAACGAACGTTGCCAAGGAGGAGAAAAAAAATCCTACTTCCAAAAATAGTATTTTCCCAGCACCGCACTGGACTCTGTTTATTTACTTCTGTTAATTAAATCCACAGATGAGGAGCATTTAAATAAACAAGCCATAGCTTACCTCTCTCTTTATTCTCGGACTCATGGGGGAGGCGCAGTGGGAACTCGTGTGCAAAAATCATCGGTAATCAGGCTGGACTTTACATCAGGCCACCAGACATTAGTGTCTCGAGTTTCTGGCAATATTGCTAAACCCAAAAGCTTTATCCAAGGCTTTTACTAACCGCCTCCGCTTAATGGACACTCAACTCCTTCACAAAATGGCTGCATTCCAGTACAACTCCAAAGGTTTCAGAATAGCGAGCCACTCAGCGAGCTCTCTAACATCTGCCTAAATCACATCACTAAAAAAAAGGGGAAAATATAAATACAGATTAAAATCCATCAGCTGTTAATCAGCTCTGAATTATTCAGGGCTCTGCTAATTGTTTTTTTTAAGAAGAAGATAAGAATCTTTGTTAGCTCTGCTGACTACTGACAAATTGGGCGCAATGTGTAAGTGCCCATACGGAAGTGAGATGTTTACTGGCCCCAGGGCAGAGAATTCATGCATGGACAATATTGTTAAACTGCGCCTTCTTCTAAGATCCACAACATCGTCTCCTTCTCAAATTCAAGAGGGGTGAGTCCCGACTGGGTGCAGCTCCCAGGAGCAATGGAACAAGGAGGACAGTCCCTACTGCACTATTTACTGAGCTCCTGGTTGGTCTGGAAGCTAACTTCATTTACCCACTTTTAATACTTTTGACCAACAAAACCTTTCAAACTCAGCTTTCAAATCAACAATTGATCAGAAATTGGTTGCAGAAAAGAGTTTCAGACACTTACTATGCAAAAATGTTTCCTAATTTCACTTCAGGAATATCTGGCTGTAACTTTAGACTGTGCTCCCTAGCCCGCCATTCTCCAACTAGCTTCAAGGTTTTCTCCAAATCTACATTTTCAGTGCTCCCTCATATGTTGAAAACGTTCATCAAATCATCTCCTAACCTTCAAAATTCTGCAGAAAACAACCCGTACATTTAAAACATAGATCTCTTTCCATAACTCAATTTTTGGACCGTCCTGGTAAAATATATCCTTCCTAAGGTACAGATCCAGAACTGTCTCCAGTACTCTAGATGTACAGAACTGCGTCCAGTACTTCAGGTGTCCAGAACTGCCTCCAGTCCTTCAGGTGTACAGAACTGCCTCCAGTACTCCAAGTGTCCGGAACTACCTCCCATACTCCAAGTGTCCGGAACTACCTCCAGAACTCCAGGTGTCCGGAACTACCTCCAGAACTCCAGGTGTCCAGAACTGCCTCCAGTACTCCAGACGCACAGAACTGCCTCCAGTACTCCAGGTGTCCAGAACTGCCTCCAGTATCCAGATGCACAGAACTGCCTCCAGAACTCCAGGTGTCCAGAACTGCCTCCAATACTCCAAATGTCCAGAACTGCTTCCAGAACTCCAGGTGTCCTGAACTGCCTCCAGCACTCCAGGTGTCCAGAACTGCCTCCAGTACTCCAGATGCACAGAACTGCTTCCAGAACTCCAGGTGTCCTGAACTGCCTCCAGCACTCCAGGTGTCCAGAACTGCCTCCAGAACTCCAGGTGTCCTGAACTGCCTCCAGCACTCCAGGTAACGCACTTTTTCAGAAAATCGGTGCAGACTCGATGGGCCGTATGGCCTCCTTTTGTACTACTGGAATTCTATGAAGTCTGCGAAATTCAGGCACAGCGGCCATCACACAATTAAAGGCTGGTAGGATTTGCCATTGTTTAATTTTACCCATTATGTGGCTGTCTGCCAAGCCCTTGGCAGCTGACCCTGCTCCTTGTCGCTCTACACTTAGAGCAGCTGAACCATCCGTATCACTCACCTGATAAAGGAGCAGCGCTCCGAAAGCTCGTGATTCCAAATAAACCTGTTGGAGCCCAACCTGGTGTTGTGAGACTTCTTACTGTGCCCATCCCAGTCCAACGCCGACGTTGCCACATCAGTGTCATGCCAGGCTTCAGGTCCCAGTGGACAATCCCGAAACAATGGACTCTTTCGGTGCAGCCATGGGACTCACTAGTTTGCGGACTCAAGCATCAGAGAGTTGGGAGGGGAAATCTTTTCGATTTCAGCCCCTCAGATATTGTTTATTTTCCTTTAACGGTATCCCTCAAACCTCTCCGCCATCTAGGAAGACAAACGCAGCAGGACACGGCAGGGAAAAAATTTCCCACTTCCGCCTACCCCTCCAAGTCACACTGCATCCAAACTGGGACATAAAAATGGCCAACCCTGGTGACTCACCATTCTCAAGGGAAATTAGGGTCGGGTAACACATGATGGTGATGTCTATGTTGCGAGACTGAATTTAAAAAAAAATTTTGCGAACGTGATATAACCATTTCTCACCCGATGGGCGCAAACTAAAATGTGACACACAGTACAAGGGAAGAAACAAGTGGGAAAACAACATATTTTCACATTAGCAACACCTTATTGTCAAGTCTTTTCTGATGATTATGTGCAGGGATGGGCATCTGGGAATTAGGCAATTTGGTGACATCTGTTATGCGGAAACAAGCATGAAGCTTTCTTGCACAATGCAATGATTACGCTGATAGTCAGATGTCCCTGCTTCCCTTCATCGAATGTATGAGGTAAATATTGGGCAGGATTTTCCAGCCCCACCGTGACGAGTTTCCCCACGGTGGATCCGGTGAGCCAACCAAAAAGCCGTCAGCATCGGAGGGACTGGAAGATCCTGCTGGTGGGCAGGGCTGGAAAATTCTGGCCATTGATAATCCGCTGATTTCAGCTGTCATGTCCCTGTGACACGTGGAGATCGTAAACCGTTTAAGTCAAATCTTACCTTCTTGTTTCTGAAAACAAAGTGGACCTTGTCGAACCAAAAGATGGCCGCTACAGATCACCTGATTCACAAGTTTCTGGAAATTTCCCACAGCAGTTACAAGACAAAAGCACAACCTTCATCCTTTTCAAGTTTCACACCTCTCATTGTAAAGACACATTAAAATGAACAAAACCAGGGACTAGTGGCTGATCTCTTTCCAAAGCTTCATCCTCTAACAAAATTCACTTTACTTGCAGAGACACTAAAAGCTACCACCCGTCTCCCAAGGTGAACAATAGATTTTGACCAGAGGCTTGGAAACTTCTTATTAATGGACATCACAAGACCTAAGCTTCTGGCCTTTGGGAAGTTTTAATTTTGTATCTCCAGGCTCGCAGCTCAGTTTTAAAATCTAGCCTGCAAACATCATGGCAGGACTCCAGGCTGACCAATAGCTTGCACCAAGTCTGAGCCTCCTCAAAGCCTGTTTCTCTGGAAGATCCTTGCCATTGGCTGCTGCCAAGCAGATCAAGTCTCTGAATATCAATCTTATCTCACTGCACCATCTTCAACCTTGATGGAATTCATGCAAATTCTGCTTCAGCTAGCTGAACCCACCTGAACGGTATCTCCTCCATGAAGAAACCCTTCCTGGACTCCAACATTCTGGACTCATGTGAACTGATATCATAATCTGTGGTGCTTTTTCTTTTAAATTCGCCATAATTGAAAAACTCCTCTTTCCAACTGTCTTATTGCGTGTTTGTATGTGCGAACATGTGTGCACGTGTATGCATGTATGTATGCATGTGTGCATGCATGTGTGTGTACATGCATGTGTGTGTGCGTGTGTATATGTGTGTGTATGTATGTGTATGTGTGCATGTGTATATATGACGTTGCGACAATCCCCCAGATTTGAATATATGAATAAATTATACTTCTGAGTTAAGGCTAAAGATATCTTTCTCAAAGTTACTTTAACAATTGACCTCACAAAAAGAGCAATAGGGGAGAAACATGCCACAGTCCATTTCAAAAATTTAAACACCTGTTTACTGACAGAGGGTGAGAAAATAAAGAAATTTTGAGTTTTGCCTCCATCTCCTATCCCTGACACAAGAAACATCGGATTTTTACGTCATTTGATAAGATGAAATGACTTCACAATTCGTAATTGGAAAAGAAACCTGCATTTAATCAGATGAGGGAACATCTGTGAATAATAAACCCTTGAAAGCAAGTCACAGTGCGTGGTGTTGCCCATATCCCAGTCTGCACCAAGTTCAGCTTATCCATCACCTCTGACCTTGTGCATCTACATTGACCCTCAGTTCCTGAGGTTTGTGGTTTAAAATTGTCATTATGTACAAATCCCTCCATAGCCTCACCCACCCCTCACTCTGTAACCTCTTCCAGCCTCACAAACCTCGAAGGATTTGGCATTCCTCTGGATTCGGCATTCCTCTGGATTCCTACATACCCCACTATTCAATTCCATCACCATGCCTTCAGGAAGATAAAAATTAGAAGCAGAATTAGGCCATTCAGTCACTTGAGCCTGCTCTGCCATTCAGTCAGATCATGGCTGATCTCTCCCTCATTTCAAATCTCCCTCCCTACTTGTTCCCCTTTAACCCATTTTTTAATCAGAAATATATTTATCTCCTTCTTTAAATCATTTAATGATTCACACTCCACTGTGCTACGGGGCAGCGAGTTCCACAAGCTCACCACCCTCTGCGAGAAGTAGTTCCTCCTCATTTCAATTATAAATCTACTGCCGCTTAACCTATACCTGTGACCTCTTATTCTCAAAACATTTGGTCTACATTTACCTTATCAATCCCTTTTAGTATGTTATATCCCTCAATCAGTTTCCCTCTCATCCTTCTAAACTCCTTAGAGTACAAGCCCAAACAGTTTAATCTCTCCTCGTACATCAACCCCTTCATCCCCAGAATCAATCTGGTGAACCTCTTCTGAACCCTCTCCAATGCCACCATATCCTTCCTCAAATAAGGAAACCAAAACTGGACACAATACTCCGGATGTGGTCTCACCAATACTCTGTACAATTGCAACAACACTTCTCTACTTTTATACTCCAGTCCTTTTGCAATAAATGCTAGCATCCCATTTGCTTTTTTAATTACCCGCTGCACCTGCATACCGAATTTCTGCGATTCATGAATCATAGAACCAACACAGTGCAGAAGGAGGCCATTCAGCCCATTGAGTCTGCACCGACAACAATCCCACCCAGGCCCTACCCCAATATCCCTACATATTTACCCATTAATCCCTCTAACCTACACATCTCAGGCCTCTAAGAGGCAATTATTTTTAGCATGGCCAATCAACTTAACCCACAAATCTTTGGACTGTGGGAAGAAACAGGAGCATCTAGAGGAAAGCCACACAGACACAAGGAGAATGTGCAAACTCCACCCAGACACCCAGATCCCTCTGCCCAGACACATTTTGAATCTGCTTTCCATTTAGGTAATAAATTGCCTTTCTATTTTTTCTGCCAAAATGGACAACCTCACACTTATCCACCTGCCAAACTCAGCTACATAAATCCTCTAATTCTGGAATGACCTCCTTGGCTCTTTATGTCCCTCCAACCTTCTCTCCTTTAAGATGTTCCTTCAAATCCACCTTTCAAATAAGCTTCCAGCCACGTCTCCCAACATCTCCTTCTTCACCTCAGTGTTAACTTTTGGCTGAAAAAATACTTTGTGATGTTTCCCTCTGTTAACATCGATCAAACTCCTGTTCTGACAAAGAGTGTTCCCTCAAAATAAACCAGGACAGAAGGACAAGAAGTTTGGATTCACTTGGAGAAAAGGAAAGCAAATTTAGGACCATTCTCAGCAAATTATTCTGCAAACAATGACTAATTAATACACTCAACTAGGGTGGCAGATGAAAAAAAAATCCAGAAGTCATTTGAGTGACACTTGGTCAGTGGCTGGCTGTGACCATGTTTTATACGTGAATGAACTAAGTTGCAGTGACTAGTTTACCTCAGCTGTATTTATCTTGTGACCTTCAGAAATATCACTGAGGAAATCAGCAGGGCGTACAAGGCCTTGGAACTGGAAAAAATCAACTGCGTGATGAGAGACTGAATAGACTGGGAATACACTCACTGGAATTCAGAAGAATGAGGGGAGATCTTATAGAGACATATAAGATTATGAAGGGAACAGACAAGATAGAAGCAGGGAGTTTGTTTCCACTGGTGGATGAAACGAGAACTAGGGGGCACGGCCTCAAAATAAGGGGAAGCAGATTTAGGATTGAGTTGAGGAGAAACTTCTTCACACAAAGGGTTATGAATCTGTGGAATTCCCTGCCCAGTGAAGCAGTTGAGGCTACCTCGTTGAATGTTTTTAAGACAAGGATAGATACATTTTTGACCAGTGAAGGAATTAAGGGTTATGGTGAGCGGGTAGGTAAGTGGGGCTGAGTCCATGAAAATATCAGCTTTGATCATATTGAATAGCGGAGCAGGCTTGAGAGGACAGATGGCCAACTCCTGCTCCTATTTCGTATGTTCTTTGCTGGTTCTACAGATCCCTGCGCTCCCTCTCAACTTACAAGGCAACCAAAATTCCATTCTTCCAATATAACATAGATTGACTGAAATAACTCTTCAGAAGCCATTGTCTCTTCATCAGATTCCCTTTATTTACAAGCTTATCTCCACTCATAAGAGTGCTTCAAGGACAAAGTCAAAATCCAGAGTGTCAGTAGATCTGATATCCTTCGTTATATACACAGGTGAGGCTCCCTGATTGGATAGGCAATTGTTATCTCAATCAGGGAGCTCATACTCCCAGAGGCCCACCTCATGGGCCTTGGTGAGGTCATAACACATAGCAATGTCTCCAAAGGGACCTTGTATTTCACATTCCCAATTCAAACCAAAAAGGACTGGTGCATCAGACTGAGAAACATAGCATTTAGTTTCACTAAAGAGAAATCATGGCCTTACCTTTGTAATGATCCAGTTATCTCTGGGCTGCTCTGCCTGCAAAAGAGAAACAAGACAATGAATTGAGGGAAAAATATCTCATGGGTAGTTTCCACACTATTGCCGTGCCTAGCGATTCCCTTATTGCCACTTTCCACTATGGCCTTGACCATGGTGGAAAGTCTTTATGTGTGACTGCAGCTCAATGAATGTTGGCAGGCTATCTGACCATGAGTCATTGAGCCTGTTTCCCTTCTTTCCCAACATCCAAACAAGTCCTTTTCAGCCAGAAGGCACTAACTGGGATGGGAACCCTCCCTCACTATTTCCCTTTCTAATCCAGCATTGCTGTGGCCTTTAGTAGTGACACAGGCCTTGATCAGTGAGCGTAACGGACATCAGTGCTTCAACCTTCCTGGGCTACACACCACAGGAAAAGGTGTAGGCCACCTGGCCCATTGAGGCTGCCCTATCAATATATATGGTGACAGAGTGGTTAGCACTGCTGCCTCACAGCGCTAGGGACCCAGGTTCGATTCCCGGCGTGGGTCACTGTCTGTGTGGAGTCTGCACGTTCTCCCTGTGTCTGCGTGGGTTTCTTCTGGGTGCTCTGGTTTCCTCCCACAATTAGGTGCACTGACCATGCTAAATTCTCCGTCAGTGTATCCAAACAGGGTGTGGCTACTAGAGGATTTTCACACTAACTTCATTGCAGTGTTAACGTAGGCTGACTTGTGGCATTAATAAACTTTAGTATCACACAGAGCTGTGCCTTTGAAATCATCCAGCGTGCTTGTCCATCCATTCAGGGACAATGAAAGTTAATGTACAGCAATGTGTGCACCGGTGATGGGGTGACCTGCAGTGCAACATCATATAAAGCCTCCATTCCCACCGCCTGCATACTGCAATTATCATCGCTTCTTGCTCTGACCTTTCAACATCGGGTCATCGTGTTGAGACATGTATCTCACACCTGTTCTCCACTCCTGTTACAAACAGTTCAATAAAATCTTGATAAGGTAGCAACAGAATCCAATCTGCTGGCTTTGCCTGCTTACAATAAGTCCATTTTAAATTTAAAGACAATAGTTTTAGCCTCTCTTGAAGCTATTGTTTCATGCTGGGGTCTGGTCTCCACAGGTATTGTTTTTGCCTGGCACCTCACCAATTCCAGAGTGTGGCTGGGCAGTAATGCATTTTGATAAAATATCATATTATATATTAGTTAGCAAAATTGAGAATCCATGGAATAAAAAGCACAGTTGCAATATAAATGCAAAACTGGTTAATAGATAGAAAATGGAGTTGTGCAAAATATCTTTCGGTCTTATTTGTACTCAATCCCTCCAGTTTAAGAAGTTCAGGAGACCATCCACTTTATTAACTGTCCTGTCACCTTCATAGAGTTATACACAAACACTATCATTCAACACCCCTTTTTAAAATTACATTAGTTTGTATTGTCTCTCCTTACTTTTCCATCCAAAATGTACCACCTCAGACCTTTCTGCTTTGCCTCTCTGAAGTTTCCAAACTATCTTCCTCGCTGTTCTCTAAACTTAAGCTGTGTGTCATCTGCAAATTTCAAAATTGCCCCATCAACTCATCAATGTACATCAAAACTACAAAGGGTCGTGAATGAAGTCCAGTCCATCATGCAAACGAACTTCCCATTCACTGACTACACTTCCCAATGCCTCAGTAAAGCAGCCAGCATAACCAAGGACCTCACGCACTCCGGACATTCTCTCTTCCACCTTCTTCCATCAGGAAAAAGATACAAAAGTCTGAGAACACGTATCAACTGACATAAAAACAGCTTCTTCCCTGCTGCCATCAGGCTTTAAAGTTTATTTATTAGTGGCATGAATAGGCTGACAATAACACTGCACTGAAGTTACTGTGAAAATCCCCTAGATGCCGCACTCTGGTCCCTGTTTGGGTACACCAAGAGAGAATTTAGCATGATCAATGCACCTCACCAGCACGTCTTTTGGACTGTGGAAGGAAACCGGAGCACCCGGCGGAAACCCACACAAACACGGGGAGAATGTGCAGACTCCACACAGACAGTGGCCCAAGCTGGGAATTGAACCCAGGTCCTTGGTGCTGCGAGGCAGCAGTGCTAACTTTTGAATGGACCTATTATATATTAAGCTGATCCTATTCTACATCCTATCTGTAACTGCAACACTATATTCTGCACCCTCTCCTTTCCTTCTCCGCTATGTACTCTATGAATGCTATGTTTTTTGCGCAAGAAACAATACTTTTTATGTATCCCAATACACAGGACAATAATAAATCAAATCAGTTCAAAACAGCAATGGAGACAGATTTACAGTAATAATCCTCAAAGATTCAGTATTTGGACCATTGCTTTTATGCAAAGCATGCAAATGAGCTCCGAGTTAATCATCTTATCCACAGGATGGTATCCATGCTTATGAAGCACCACAGTGTCCCTCTCCGATACATGTTCCAGGTCTGCAGTGGGCTTGGAACCCACAACCTTCTGAGTCAAGTGTGCCATCAACCGGACCAAACTCACACTGGGTAATAAGAGCAGAGTTTCAAGGTTATCAATTTGCTGCCACTTCCTGTAGGGAAGAGAAGGCGAGGCAATGCGCTGTGATGAAAATGTGATTCCCTACAGAAAAACCAGCAGGCAAGTAATCTTGGCAGTGAGAGAGACAGAGAGAGTCTTAGGGTCATGGTATTTACTGAGTTGCTCAGCTCGCAGGGGGGGTGAAAAAAATTAAGGAGCAGAGAGGAAGCAACGTTTTGGTTCACATAGAGATGGATTTAAAGTGTTTTCTTTCACTAGAGGCAAACAACATTTGACATTTATAGAGCCATTCTTTTCCTCCTGAGCTTTCAAATTTGACACATATCATTTTGTTAGATAAAGAGTATCAAGAGATAGAGGTAGAGTTTATACATGAACTCATTGAATGACGGGCTGAATGGTCTACTCCCACTTCTTTGTTACTAAACAGTTGTGACTGGGAGGCCTCTCCTAGGAGGTCAGGCTCCATTTGTCCCCCTAACCTCTGATCCATCTCATTGCTGGCAAAAAGGGTTGGATGTGGGCCAAAAGGGAAGTGCAAAGCACAAAGGAGACATGTCCTCTCTCTGTCTGATCCCAAAAGCCTATCTCATTGTCGGGGTCATCCATTGTGTACCATGTGCCCTTGAAGGGGGAGGGAATATGAATTACATGTGGGAGGACTTTGGTGTTGCAGGGAGCGCATTGGTGTTGTGGGAGGGGGCATGGGCGGTGGGAGGATGGAAAGAGTCACAAAATCCACTTGGAAGCGGGGCTCTTTCTCCTCTCTTGCCCACTGTGAGACAGGAAGAATGATCAGAGAGCCACGTGGATGGAGGGAAGTCCTGGTCAGGGCTGAGAGAAACAGGTTCACTACCTGCAGCTCTCACGCTCCCTGTTCCCATCCTACTACATTCTGGGGCAAGATCACAGGGCAATATTTTACTCTAAATGTCTTCATTTTCAAGATTCTTTCGGTCAGTTGCATCGAGTTCCTACAGTGCAAAAGGAGGCTATTCAGTCCATTGGGCCCCCCTCCCCACCATCCTATCCCCATAGCCCTGTACATTAACCACGGCTAATCCATTTAACATATTCAGAGGCATTGGCCGGGAGTTCACCACTTTGCCCGCCCCAGAATGAGCGTGGGTGAGGCTCGCAGAACGGCATTCTCTGTTGGCCTTGGACGGACGAGGTGATAAAATTCCGGCAATTGGCTTTGCATACGAGGCGCGGTAAAGAAACTCAAATGGTATTCTTGTCATTGAAGACTCACTAAAGTTAAAGCTTATTTATTAGTTACAAGTAAGGCTTACATTAACACGATGAAGTTACTGTGAAATTCCCCTTGTCTGTTAGGGTCAATGCACCTAAACCAGCACGCCTTTCAGATTGTGGGAGGAAACCCACGCAGACAT
The DNA here is from genome assembly GCF_965287045.1 of Carcharhinus amblyrhynchos. NCBI lineage: Eukaryota > Metazoa > Chordata > Chondrichthyes > Carcharhiniformes > Carcharhinidae > Carcharhinus > Carcharhinus amblyrhynchos. Next base: position 43,806,978 of record NC_137342.1, read on the forward strand.
GGGGAGAACATGCAGACTCCGCACAGGCAGTGACCCAAGCCTGGAATCAAACCCGGGTCCCTGACACTGCGAGGCAGCGGTGCTAACCACTGTGTCCTGCCTGCTCGAGGCTCGTAAAATTTTGCCAGAGGTCCCTCCCCCCCCCCCGCCCGATTCTGGGGCGGGCAAAGTGGTAAAATTCCAACCAATGTCTCAAATATGTTAGGTGGATTAGCCATGGTAAATGTACATTTCAAACATTCACCACTCTTTGAGTGAAGAAATTCCCCCTCAACGCAGTGGTGCATCTGTGGAATTTGCTTCCGTCAAAAGAAGTTGAAGCCAAAATGTTGTGTGATTTCAAAAAGAAATTAGATACAGCCTTTGGAAATAGAGGGATGAAGGGATATGGGGGGATGGCAGGATGTTGCCTGGATTGAGAGGCATGCCTTATGAAGATAGGTTGAGGGAGCTAGATCTCTTCTCCCTGGAGAGACGAAGATTGAGAGGTGACCTGATAGAGGTTTATAAAATGTTGAGGGGTATGGATAGAGTGGATTCTCGGAGGCTATTTCCCAGGGCTGAAATGGTCGCTACGAGGGGACACAGGTTTAAGGTGCTGGGGAACAGGTACAGGGGAGATGTTAGGGGTAAGTTTTTCACTCAAAGGGTGGTGAGTGAGTGGAATCGGCTGCCGTCAGTGGTGGTACAGACAAACTCACTGGGGTCTTTTAAGAGACTTCTGGATGAGTACATGGGATTTAATGGGATTGAGAGTTATAGTAGGCCTGGTAGGTATGGATTTAATTGGCGCAACTTGTGGGCCGAAGGGCCTGTTTGTGCCGTAGTGTTCTATGATCAGGATATTGAATTTGATGATCAGCCGTGATCAAAATTAATGGTGGAGCAGGCTGGAAGGGCAGAATGGCCTACTTCCACTTCTAGTTTCTATACTCTATACATTAAATGGCTTGTCCCTTATTCTGAGATTGCGTTCCCTAATTCTAGGCATGTGTGTGTATGTGTGCACGCTTGTGTGTGTTATCTATGTATGTATTCACTTCTGCTATGAGTTCTGAATGGATTAAGGCTTCATTTTCTGGAACAAATGTTCTCAAGGACAATGGGGACCAGACACTTCAGTTATAATGTACAAGCCTGTACATCTCTTTGGTGAAAATAACAAAATGAAGCCAGTAGTCTGTTCCGAAGAACAGAACTGAGGGACTGTAAAAAAATTTAAAATGTCTGCCTGAGCATTCAAAAGAGAAAAATATATCAGAATGGAGCATCAGGTTCTAACATCCTGGAAGCCCATCATTAAGGGAGAGCTGCAGGCCTGATAAATATTACGAAGTGATAAGGGAGGATGAGGAATAAGAGTGAATCAGATTAACAAACAAGCGAGCACTGTAGAAGAACCGCACCTGCGCAAGGATATTTTGGCCCTGGAGGGAGTGCAGAGGAGGTTTACTAGGCTGATACCGGAGTTGAGGGGATTGAGCTATGAGGAGAGGCTGAATAAACTAGGCTTGTACTCGTTAGAGTTTAGAAGAATGAGGGGAGATCTCATTGAGACGTATAAGATGATGAATGGGATGGATAGGATAGAGGTGGAGAGACTCTTCCCGCTCAAAAAAGACAGTAGGACTAGGGGGCACAGCCTCAAGATAAAGGGGAGGCGGTTTAGAACGGAGTTGAGGAGGAACTTCTTCACTCAAAGGGTGATGAATCTCTGGAATTCTCTGCCCGTTGAAGTGGTGGAGGCTGCCTCGCTAAATATTTTTAAGAAGCGGGTTGATGGGTTCTTGATAAGAGAGGGGATTAAGGGTTATGGGGAGAGGGCGGGAAAGTGGAACTGAGCCACGACAGATCAGCCATGATCTTATTGAATGGCGGGGCAGGCTCGAAGGGCAAGATGGCCTACTCCTGCTCCTATTTCCTATTTCTTATGTAAATAGCATTTTGGTCCAAGCGTGCCAGCATTTAGACTCCATATGAGCCTCCTTCCAACCTACATTATCTAAGTCCATCAGCAGAAGCTTTTATTCCTTTTGCCCTCGTGTGTGTATCTATCCTTGACATACTTCTATGCACGTTGAAGTCAACTGGTTGTGTCTCCCTCTGGACATTCTTCTCTTGTGCCTTCCAAATTGAAAAGACCTGTCGCACACATGCTTCTCCTTTGACTGGTATCTGCCTTATGTTGAAAGTCAGATTCTTTGCAAAATCACCTCTGACACCTCCTGGGGCGGTACGATGGCACAGTGGTTCACACTGCTGCCTCACAGCGCCAGGGACCCAAGTTCAATTTCAGCCTAGGATGACTATCTATGTGGAGTTTGCATGTTCTCCCTGTGTCTGAGTGGGTTTCCTCCAGGTGCTCTGGTTTCCTCCCACAGTCCAAAGATGTGTGGGTTAGGTGGGTTGGCCATGCTAATTGCCCCTTAGTGTCAGGGGCAGTAGCAGGGTAAAAACGTGGGGTTAGGGGGATGGGGCCTGGGTAGGATTGTGGTGAGTGCTGACTTGATAGGCCAAATGGCCTCCTACTATACTGTCGGGATTCTATAATTGAGTGAAGACCTCGGAACAGTGAAACTCTTTTATGTCCTTCAATCTGCTCCTTCCTGCAGCTTGTGAAATTTACTCACTTGTCTTGTCTTTTCAACCTCACGTGACATCCTGCACTCTGAGTTCTGGCTAATATTTATCCCTCAGCTAACATCACCGCAGCAGATTATCTGGTCAGTGGCCTGGAACTTGCTGTGATAATGATGATGAAACTGTCACCGTTTTTCCTCCACTGACTCTTAACAGCAACTTGAGGATTTCAGACATACAGAATTCTGCCAAAATCTGGAAGTTGCCATCAATGAATCCGACCTCTTCCATAGGCGTGTTCTCAAGATTCCCACAAATTGTGACCTCTCTCGCAATCAGGATTAGTGAGGATATCCACTCTAAAGCTAGGAATCTAACTGTAAAATTCTGGAAAAGAGGTGTAAACGAGTTTTTGCCTCCTGTCCATTGACTCCATCTATACTTCCCACTGCCTCGGAAAAGCAGCCGGCATAACTAAGGACCCCATGCATCATGGAGCTACCTGCTTCCAACTTCTTCTGTCGGGAAAAAGATACAAAAGTCTGAGGTTATGTATCAACCATCTCAAGAGCAGACTCTTCCTTGCTACAGTCAGACTTTTGAATGGACCTATCTTGCAATAAGTTGTTCTTTCTCTACACTCTAGCAATGACTGTAAGACTACATTCTGCACTCTCTCCTTTCCTTCTCTATGAACGGCATGTTTTGTCTGTATAGCACGCAAGAAACAACACTTTTCACTGTATTCTAATACATGTGACAATAAAAAAACTGATCAAAAATCAAATCAAATCACACTAACATTATAAATAAACAGCCCATTTACCTCAACAAAGCTAATTTTAAAATAATGTGGAATATCAAATTTCTCCGTGACCATTTTAAATGCACGCTTCTTCCTCTTTTGTGAAAAAATTGTTTCTCTTCATCTCAGCCGCTATCTTAATGCAGTTGAACATTTATTTTGTTATCTGCTAATTGAATTCCAGGATTTTAATTGATTTTAACTTTTTGGTTTGCTACATGTGACTGCTTCAGTTTGATTGGTTGACTCCATGCATGTTGACATCAGTGCTGCTATGCATCAAGATTTGGCGCCTGACGTAAACTGCTGCTGCTGAGAAAGAAAATTGTCCATCATAGAGATTGCTGGACTTTCACGGGCAGTTTTCTTCAAGGTCTTCCAAGTCTCAGTGCCTGGAAGCTGGCTGTTTGCAAAATGGCACCTACATTACAACAGTGGCGATACTTGAAAAGTACTTCAAATGACTACACAACACTTTGGGGTGACACAGCAGTTAAGAAATACCGGGGTTTAGCGTGAGTGGTCTCACTGAACGGCAGAGCAGACTCAAATGCTGTGCGGCGGCCTACATCTGCTCCTGTTTCATGGGAGCTTATAAGGGCGACACGATGGCACAGTGGTTAGCGCTGCTGCCTCACAGCGCCAGGGACCCGGATTCGATTCCAGCCTTGGGTGACTGTCTGTCCGGAGACTGCAAGTTCTCCCCATGTCTGTGTGGGTTTCCCCTGGGTGTTCTGGTTTCCTCCCACAGTCTGAAAGATGTGCTGGTTAGGTACACTAGCCGTGATAAAATGCCCCCCGTTGTACTCAAACAGGTGCCAGAGTGTGGCAACTAGGGGATTTTCACAGTAACTTAACTGCAGTGTTAATTTAAGCCTACTTGTCACACAAATAAATAAAATGAACTCCCTGGGTGGAATTTTACTGGCACATCCACCCAAGGTTCGTACGATCCCTCCCGAGGCCAACGAAGAATGCCGTTCTCCAAGCCTCGCCCACCTCCAGAATCAGGACAGGTGTGCCGGTAACATTCCGGCTCCTGTGTCTGTGTGGGTTTTCTCCGGTTGCTCCAAGTTTTCTCCCACACGCGAAAGAGCCCCTAAATGCCCCTTGGTGTTAGAGGGACTAGCACGGTACACAACATAAGAAATAGGAGCAGGAGTAGGCCATCTAGCCCTTCGAGCCTGCCCCGCCATTCAATAAGATCATGGCTGATCTGAAGTGGATCAGCTCCACTTTCCCGCTTTCTCCCCATAACCCTTAATTCCCCAGTCTATCAGAAATGGTAAATATGTGGAGTTACGGGGATGTATGGGTCTGGGTGGGATTGTTGTTGGAGCAGGCTAAATGGGCTGAATGGCCTCTTTCTGCACTGTAATGATTCTATGATTTCTATGTTATGACTTGAGTCTTTCTTTCCTCATTCTTTTACTCATCCACGTTTCTAGGTACCCTCAACCCAACCAGTGATATTTGAGGTTTGGAATATTTATCTACCCTTTGTTCCATCTGTTTCTTATTTATGAGCAATATTCCGATACAGCTATCATGCTTTTGAAATTCAGCGCCGCAGAGTGGTTCCAGAGGTTACTCTCATCATAAAATGATGATCAAACATCGCTGTACTGTCACCATTTTATAGATTACTTGAGATCCTAGCCACTAAAGTATATATGTGTTCTCTTAGCTTCCACAGGTAAACACTTCCAGGCTTATTCTTCAAAGTGAATAACAAGTGAAAGGTCTTCATTATTCTTGTGGTAAACTGGAATAAATATTTTACAAAGCAGGACAAGTTGCACGGTTGAGATCAACACACGAACTTGGATAAGTAATGTAGCTGGACTACACTGCCACATCATCTCCTTTCACACTGAGTCTTGGCTAGAGCTAAATGTTCCCATTTCAATGATCACAACCCATTACTGGCCACATAGAACTATACATGAAGTATTTCATGATATTTTTGAACGTGAGGCCCATAAGTTAACATTTGCTTTTTCACCCTCACTTTGCTGATCTGCATTACCCCATTTTTGATAAGCAATGGAAATGGTCAAGATCTTCAAGTTTTTAGGTGTCCAGATCACCAACAACCCTGGAGCCTCCATGCCGACGCTATAGTTAAGAAAGCCTGCCAACGCCTCCACTTTCTCAGGAGGCTAAAGAAATTTGGCACATCCACTATGACTCTCATCGATTTTTACAGATGCTCCATAGAAAGCATTCTTTCTGGTTGTGTCACAGCTTGGTACGGCTCCTGCTCTGACCAAACCACAAGAAACTACAAAGGGTCATGAATGTGGCCCAATCCATCATGCAAACCAGCCTCCCATCTATTGACGCCAACTACACTTCCCACTATCTCGGAAAAGTAGCCAGCGTAATTAAGGACACCACACATCCCAGACATTCTCTCTTCCACCATTTTCCATTGAGAAAAAGATACAAAAGCCGGAGGTCACGTACCAACCAACTCAAGGACAGCTTCTTCCCTGCTGCCATCAGACTTCTGAATGGAGTTACTTGAAATTAAGTTGATTTTCCTTTACACCCTAACTAGGACTGTAACACTATACTCTGCACTACCTCCTTTCCTTCTCCCCATGTACTCTATGAACAGTATGCTTTGAATATATAGTGTGTGATAAACCATACTTTCACCATATCATAATACATGTGACAATATTAAATCAAAGCAACCACTGGCTGTTATGACCGATATTATGACATGGGCAGCACGGTGGCACAGTGATTAGCACTGCTGCCTCACAGTGCCAGGGATCCGGGTTCGATTCCTGGCTTGGGCCACTATCTGTGCAGAGTTGCACATTCTCCTCATGTCTGCGTGGGTTTCCTCCGGGTGCTCCAGTTTCCTCCCACTGTCTGAAAGGCGTGCTGGTTAGGTGCAGCTGCCATGCCAAACTCTTCCTCAGTGTGTCCCAACAAGTGCCGGACTATGGTGAATAGGGGATTTTCACAGTAACTTCATTGCAGTGTTAATGTAAGCCCACTTGTGACACTAATAAATAAATAAGATGAACTCTCTGTATTTGCCTGTTAATTAAGCCTCCTTGTGACAATAATAAATAAATATATGGTTTACACATTTATCTACTTTTAAAATTAGCAAGGGGAGATACAAATGTAACCCCGAGGGTCCGATTGTATCAACAAGGAAAACTTGGTAAAGTCAGGCGTGAGGTGAGTACTGCGATCTGCGCCTGCCTCCGCGCCAGTTCCCCCCTTTACCCAGGTCCGAAAATGGTTGCGATTGGGACGTGCCCAAAACAGGTATCACAACCATTTAAAAGCATTTACATGCATTTAAGTTGACTTAATGGGCTGTACGCCCAATCTTACCGGCACTTCCCCCTTAACCCCTGTGTTCGCCAACCAGAATCGGCACGAAACAGACATGCTCCACAAGAGTGCAATTAGGGCGCTCCAGTTAATGCCAAATGTCCGACGGCTCTGCTTGAGATGGGGGGGGGGAGCAGTGTGGGGGGTTGGGGGGGAGCGGGTAAGGTGGGATCCGCTGCCACTCTGCCTGAGATCAACGAGGGGGAAGGGCCCGCGATCGGTCTGGGTGGCGAAGGGGGATAACGGGGTCAGTAATATGGGGGGGGGTGTGGTGGTGGTGGTGGGGTAATGTCTGTGGGGGTCAGGGAGAGCCATTATCTGGCCTGAGAGGAATGTTGTAGAGATGCCAGCATTGGACTGGGGTAAACACAGTAAGAAGTCTCACAACAGCAGGTTTTAAGTCCAACTAAGATAGCAATCTGGGATTACTATCAAATAAACTGACGGGGCTTAAACCTGGTGTTGTGAGACTTCTTACTGAGAGGAATGTGGCACATACTATCATGTTTTTTTCTGCGCATGTGCAGTTGGAGGCTCCAACTGGGGCTGCAGGATTTCGGGTACGTTAAGCCCCACCCACAGGCTTCTGCAGCACATTTCGGAATTGCTGATATTATTTCAGGCAGAGTGGATGGGTCTAAAAATCAGATCTGAAACACTCCCAGTTTCAAGTCTGCCCAGCACTTAGAATCAAAATGGTAAAACAGGGCCCTAATAGACTGCTGTGAGCAATGTAGAAATGTTCCCAATCGCTCGCACCCCTATGTGTCCTGTGACAGTCTAGATGTAACTGAAGTACCTTTTACACCTCACATTCGAAATCCGATGGTAACGATCCACAAAAACACAGTGATAAATTGAATTGTGTTTGAACCAGCTTCACACCCAATTAAAGTCCAAAATCAGCAGCTCCTGTGGTATTTTATGGCTGATGCTATCCTAGCCCCGCGGGAGCATGTGCTTTAACTGGGACCTTAACTCGAGACACTGATGAACATAACAACACTTCAGGGTTACTGGTGTGGTCACTGCATGACCCTAATTTCAGGACTTGCGTTTACCAATTCTTGAAGCTACGAGGGATTTCCCAGAGGGGAGAAACAGATATCCATTAAGGTCAGAAAGTCGACCATTAATCTTTGGTACATTCTGACTCTCAAGCCATGAAGCAGTGATATTCGAGGTTTGGAATGCCTGTGTTCCATGTGTATTTTATTGATGACTAACATTCTGACTGCAGCTACTGTGTGCTTTCTAAGAAGCTCAACACCTGAACAAGTGGCCTCAGAGGTTACACTTGTTATAAAATGATGATCAAACATTGCTGCAGTGTTTTTATTTTATATTTGCCTTGGTGACTCGGATCGCAAGTAATCTATGTGTTCCATTCTCCGAGCTTCTTATGCGCAAACTCTTCCAGGCTTCATTCTTCAAACTGAATTAAAAGTGAAAGACCTTCATTATTCTTGTGTCAAACTGAAATAAATATTTTACAAAACAAGTTGGATGGTTCAGAGCAATATTGCATGATTTAAACAATCTGGCCCCAAAGGCTCTGAACCCTTCTGAATATAAAGTATATCCTCCATGTATATGCCATGTACACATTGAGGGGGAGGCACAACAGCTGCTTTACGGCCTCTGGTCTTCAGGAAGGAACACAAAGGGCGGCACAGCTAAACTCTCTTCAGATCTTTAATCTTATTCTTTCCCTGAAGGGGCTGCGAAACACTGGCACGGTGACACAGTGGTGAGCATTGCTGCCTCCGAGCGCCAGGGACTCGGGTTCGATTCCCAGCTCAGGTCACTGTCTGTGTGGTGTTTGCACAATCTCCCCGTGTCGGCATGGGTTTCCTCCGGATGCTCCAGTTTCCTCCCACAATCCAAAGGTGTGCGGGTTAGGTTGATTGGCCGTGCTAAATTGTCCTTCAGTGTCAGGGGGATTAGTAGGGGAAATATGTGGGGTTGTGGGAATAGGGCCTGCGTGGGATTATGCTCGGTGCAGACTCGATGGGCTGAATGGCCTCCTTCTGTACTGTAGGGATTCTATGAATTCCCCCATTCTGGCACAGCACTTCTTTTTGTTCACAGGCATTCAGTGCCCATCCCTAACTACTATCGAGAAGGCAGTGGTGTGCTGCCTTCTTGAACTGCTGCAACCCATGTGGTATAGGCATCCAAAGTATTGTTAGGAAGGATTCGATGTACCGATAGGAACAGTGACATAGTTCTAAGTCAGGGCAGTGTGCGGCTTGGAGGAGAATTTGTGGGTGACGATATTCTCATATGTGGTAGCGGTTACTTCAGGGTGGTAGAGGTTACAAGCACGGAAGGCACTGTCAAAAGAGCCTCAGTGAGTTGCACTGTTGCCACCGTGGGCCGGTGCTGGAAGGAATTGATGTTCAAGGTGGTGTGTAGGGTACCAATCAAGTGGGCTGCTGTGTCCTGGATGATGTTGAGCTTCCTGAATGTTCTTGGGGGTGGGGGTACGATATGCCAGTGATTACTGTTGGGGAAATGGGGCGGGGGGGTGTTGTTCAGGAGGGAGGGAGGGAGCCCCTGGGAATGACATGGTGGGGTGGGGTGGAAGGGCAGCAGCAGAGAGAGGGTGAGGAGGAAGGTTACTTTTTGGTCTGAGTGGGCTTTACTGGCTGGTTTATCTCCCACCCCTCAAAATTATCATAGAATAGAATCCCTACAGTACAGAAGGAGGCCATTTGGCCCATTGAGACTGCACCAGTCACAATGTCACCCAGGGCCTATCCCCTTAACCCCATGCATTTTTCAAACTGGAGGCCTGTGACCAGCAGTGTGCCTCAAGGATTGGTGCTGGGCCCACTGTTATTTGTCATTTATATTAATGATTTGGATGAGAATATACGGAGCATAGTTAGTAAGTTTGCAGATGACACCAAGATAGATGGCATGGTGGACAGTGAGAAAGGTTATCTCCAATTGCAGTGGGATCTTGATCAATTGGGCCAATAGACTGACGAATGGCAGATGGAGTTTAATTTAGACAAATGCAAGGTGATGCATTTTGGTAGATTGAACCAGGGCAGGACTTAGTTAATGGTAGGGCGTTGGGGAGAGTTACAGAACAAAGAGATCTGGGGGTACATGTTCATAGCTCCTTGAAAGTGGAGTCACAGGTGGACAGAGTGGTGAAGAAGGCATTCGGCATGCTTGGTTCCATTGCTCAGAACATTGAATCCAGGAGTTGGGACATCTTGTTGGAGTTGTACAAGACATTGGTAAAGCCGCACTTGGAATACTGTATGCAATTCTGGTCACCCTATTGTAGAAAGAATATTATTAAACTAGAAAGAGTGCAAAAAAGATTTAGTAGGATGTTATGGGACTTGATGGATTGAGTTGTAAGGAGAGGCTGGATAGACTGGGACTTCTTGTCTGGAGTGTAGAAAGCTGAGGGATGATGTTATAGAGGTCTATAAGATAATGAGGGGCACAGATCAGCTAGATAGTCAGTATCTTTTCCCAAAGGTAGGGGAGTCTAAAACAAGAGGGCGTAGGCTTAGGTGAGAGGGGGGAGATACCAAAATGTCCAGAGAGCCAATTTTGTCACTCAGAGGGTTGTGAGTATCTGGAATAAGTTGCCAGAGGTAGTAGTAAAGGCAGGTACAATTTTATGTTTTAAAAAGCATTTAGATAGTTACGTGGGTACGATGGGTATAGAGGGATATTGGTCAAATGCAGGCAATTGGGATTAGTTTAGGGGTTTTAAAAAAAAGGGCGGTGTGGACAAGTTGGGCCGAAGGGCTTATTTCCATGCTATAAACCTCTACGACTCTATTTTAACCTAGCTAGTACCCCTGACACTAAGGAGCAATTTAGCATGGCCAATCCACCTAGCCCGCACATCTTTGGAGTGTGGGAGGAAACTGGAGCACCCGGAGGAAACCCACACGGGCACAGGGAGAATGTGGAAACTCCACACCAACAATGACCCCAGCTGGGAATTGAACCCAGGTCCCTGGCGCTGTGAGGCAGCAATGCTAACCACTGTGCCACCATGCTGCACCTTTGGGATGAAACACACCCCCTTTTTTTTGACAAAGTGCCCAAAGATTTGGCAAGACAACATGTCCGTTTCCCTGAAGAGAAACACAGCGATTGTCAGTCAGAGCCTGACACTTGGGAGAGAACAAATGATGGATGGATAAATTAGTTGATTAAAAAATCCTTATGCTGTCAGGTATCGAATTGTGATGACGATATAAATAAAACAGTGGATCATAAATTGGAATCTTTGAAAAAAATGACTGCACATTTCTGAACATTGTGGTATACAAATAATTACAACACATTGCAAAATGCAGATCTTAACCCACAGATTAAAACTGAAAAGGCCCACTTCATACAGCACTTTGTATTAAACTTCATGAATCATATATTGTCAGGGTTGAGTTCATTAAATTCTCAATCATTTACCACACACAGAGCTCACTGAGGCCAAGCATGCTTGGAAGAGATTTAACCAGTCCCATTCCCCCTGCCTTTACTCATACTCCTTCAGCTGTTTATTTTTCAAATACTTTTTAAAGATTATTAAGGACTCTACTTCAACCACTCTTTGGTGAGTCATTAATAACTCATCTGCCTAAGAAAATTACCCAAAATAATTCCCTGCGGATTTTACGGATAATGATCTTAAATTTGTGTCCTCTGATGACAGACTCACAGCCGCTAGAAATAGATTTTAACTCGCTTTCTTAATTCTGTCCTTCACCTTGTCTGAATGGAAAGGGCTGAGTTTTCAAAGTCTTACTTCAAGACGATATTCTGGTATCATCTTCTCCATAATCTGGGCATCCTTTCCAAAATGGAGCACAATATTCAAACTCTAGCATAAGTAAAGAGGTATACTGCTTCTTTCGTCTGATTTATTCATTTTTCATTCATTCATTGAACATGGGCATCGCTGGCTGGCCAGCATTTATGGCCCATCCCTAGTTGCCGTTGGAGAGCACTTGAGAGTCAACCACATTGCTGTGGCTCTGGAGTCACATGTAGGCCAGACCAGGTACGGATGGCAGATTTCCTTCCCTGAAGGACATTAGAGAACCAGATGGGTTTTTCAGGACAATTGACAATGGTTTCATGGTCATCAGCAGATTCTGAATTCCAGATACTTTTCATTGAATTCAAATTCCACCATCTCAGGTCCCCAGAACATTAGCTGAGTTTCTGGGTTAATATTAGTTATTATTGTCACATGTATTAGTTCACAGTGAAAAGTATTGTTTCTTGAGTGCTATACAGACAAAGCATACATGTTAGAGTCATAGCTAGCGTGTAGAGAAGGATGAATTTAGTGTAAGGTAGGTCCATTCAAAAGTCTGATGGCACCAGGGAAGAAGCTGTTCTTTAGTGGGTTGGTACATGACCTCAGACTTTTGTATCTTTTTACCGACGGAAGATGATGAAAGAGAATATGTCTGGGGTGTGCGGGGTCTTTAATTATGTTGGCTTTTCCAAGGCAGTGGCAAATGTAGACAGAGTCAATGGATGGAATGCTGGTTTGCGTTACGGACTGGGCTACGTTCACAACTCATTGTAGTTTCTTGCGGTCTTGTGCAGAGCAGGAGCCTTACCAAGCTATGATACAACCAGGAAGAATGCTTCCTGTGGCGCATCTGTAAAAGTTGGTGAGAGTCGTAGAAGATGTGCCAAATTTCCTTAGTCTTCCGAGAAAGCAGAGGCGTGAGTGGGCTTTCTTAACTGTAGTGACAACTTGCTCTCCTGAGTGGGTCAGGGAGCCACTCCTCACACATATGAAGTGAGACAGCTAAACAGGTGTACCACGCAACCAAGAGGCGGTAAAACTAATCCCATTCCAACTATCACCAGGCAGGAAACAATGGATAGCAAGTGGCCACCTGATCAGGGATGCTCAGACCAACAACCCAGCCTTTTGGCTAAGATCGAGGGTCAGGTCAAGCACAAGATGGGGTGCAGTGCCTTCTCTTGTCAGCTTGGCTGTTGTTTGTCTCTCTCTTGAGGGGGCCTTGAATTGGATTCAATTGGATTTTGAATTTGGGGTTTGGAGCGAGGAAGGAATGGATTTGGGCTTGCCCAGTCCACTCTGAACATTGCCTTTGTAATTTTAAGAATGGGTTAAAAAAAATTAACAAAAGACAGTGAGGGCATCTGCAAACTCAACCACTGGGGGATCTCAAACTTACCCGAAGGACTTTCAACTGACTACATTTGATTATTGACTGTGCCTCCATTGATTTCCTTTTTTGAATGCTTTGTACTCAGGCCTGTGGAAGTGGAAAGTTAATTGCCGCTAATTGTTTCTGCAATAGCAGGTGGTTCGTGCACCGAATGCAAGGACAGCCATCAGAAATGAATAACTGTGCCTCTTTGTTCAAATTGGTACCTTTTCTCTTCTGAAGTTACTTGACAGCTGTGTACAGAAGCTGCAGTTCAGCGAGAAGGTGCAGTGGCCTGGATGAATTTGCACAGCGTGTCAACGCTCTTGCTGTGGTGGGTAACAGACAAGAGTGGAGCCACCACCTCACTCGCACCTGTCCAGAGGAGCCCTCCTCTCTCGCCAGCATCACCCACTCCGACGACAGGTTTGATGATCCTTGCAAGCAGCTATAAATACCGCAGCTGCTTCGAGTCTCGTGACTTCTGAGTACTTACTGCTGAGAAGCTAATCTCTCAGATCAGGTGGCGGGCAAACTCTATCGTGGAACTTCTCTTTTCCTTCAATGAACCGGAATAATCGTTCCACAACTGACACGTCTTCCAGGGAGAAACAATTTCAGCGGAAAGCGAAGCTTCATGGAGGAGAACGCACTCACGTCTCTGGAACTCTCTCCCTCAAAAGGCAGTGGGAGCAGAGTCTTTAGATATTTTTAAGGCTGAGTTTGGTGGATTTTCAATTAACAAGGGGGTGAAAAATTACTGGGAATGTGGGGTTGACATTATACTCAGGTCAGCCCCGATCTTATTGAATGTCAGAGCAGGTTCGAGGGACTGGCTGGCCTGAGAACAAAGAGCGAAGAAAACTACAGTACAGGAACAGGCCTTTTGGCCTGGTAAACCTGCACCAAACATGTTTCCCACCTGAACTAAAACCCCCTACCCTTCTGTGGACCTCATTCCCACCCTATTCATGTATTTGTCCCGGCGCCCCTTAGAAGTCACTATTGTATTTACTCCTGCTCTTCATTAGCCTGCATACATCTTCCTGTTGGGAGCGTAACTGCCAGTAATAAGCTGCACTTCAGTCGTGCTTCTAGTTGGCAGCGGGCCCTCTAGCCGGGAACACCACTCACACAAGCCTCAACTGGTAACATCAATTTTCTGGTCGTTACATCTAATGGATGACAGAGACTATGAGCCTGGAGGGAAGACCAATTTAGAACCATCGAATTTGTTGGCTTTGTTAGTCAACCACAAAATACAAACACTCTCAATGGTATCAATGCAACACCACTCACTCATTACAGTGTTAATCGAAAACAGCTTCTTCCCTGCTGCCGTCAGACTTTTGAGTGGACCTACCTCGCATCAAGTTGATCTTTCTCTACACCCTATCTATTACTGTAACACTACCTTCCCCACTCTCTCCTTTCCTTCTCTAAGTACGGTTTGCTTTGTCTGTATAGTGCGCAAACAATACTTTTCACTGTATATTAACACATGCGACAATAATAAACCAAATCATACGATACTGACTCACAATGAGATTAACAAACACTTTGAATATTTATTATAGATGCCAGCCCCACTAGGCTGTGGTACCAACCATCTCATGCACAATACTCCAGATGTGGTCTCACCAATACCCTGTACAACTGAAGTATAATCTCCCTACTTTTTTAACTAATTCACCTCACAATGAATGATAACATTCTATTAGCTTTCCGATACTTGCTGTATCAGTATGCTAGTCTTTTGTGATTCATACATTAGGACATCCAGATCCCTCTGCATCCTCTCACCATTTAGACAATAAGTTTTTTCATTCCTCCTGCCAAAATGGACAGTTTCACTGTTGCCCATACAATACTCCATTTGCCAGATCTTTGCCTACTCATTTAACCTATGTCTCCTTGTTGCTTCCTTAGATCCTCTTCACAATTTACTTTGAAATACAAGCATCATCTTGTATGAATGGACCTGATCTTACGTGCCGTTCACGCCACATTCCTGCTGTAGCGAGGTTGGAGAATTTGACGGCCAGCCAAATCTCTGTTCGTTACAGCAAGATGGGAAAACGCTGCCAGTGCGAAATGTGGTAAGGGTGGCGCTGTTGCCTCACAGTGCCAAGGACTGGGGTTCAATTCTGGCCTTGGGTCATGTCTGTGTAGTATTTGCACATTCTCCCCGTGTCTGCGTGGGTTTCCTCTAGGTGCTCCAGTTTCCTCCCACAGTCTAAAGATGTGCAGGTTTGGTTGATTGGTTATATTAAATTGTCCCCTCGTGTCAGGAGGCTTAGCAGGGGAAATATGTGGGGCCTGGGTGAGATTGTTGTTGGTGCAGGCTCAATGGGCCAAATGGCCTCATTCTGCACTGTTGAGATTCTATGATTCTATGCAGGCTAGCAATTTTAATATTTACTCCTGAAGTCATGAGTGTCTGTGGGAATGGCTGAACCATTTATTTTATCCATCCATGGCACATGGCCGTTATTCGCTGGGCTAGCATTTATTGGCTATCCCTCCTTGTCCTTGAACTGAGTGGCTGCTCAGCCATTTTAGAGGGTACTAAGAGTCAACCATATTGTTGTGGACCTGGGGTCACATGTGGGCCAGACCAGGTAAGGATGGCAGATTTCCTTCCCTAAAAGACCTTAGTGAATGAGATGTATTTTTACAGCAATTGGCAATGGTGTCACGGTCATCAATGGGTTCTTAATTCCAGATTTAGAACATAGAACATAGAACATTACAGCGCAGAACAGGCCCTTCGGCCCACGATGTTGCGCCGACCAGTTAAAAAACAATGACCCACTAACCTAAACCAATCCCTTTTCGTCCATAAACCTATCCACGGATCTCTTAAATGCCCCCAAACTAGGCGCATTTACAACCGCAGCAGGCAGGGCATTCCAATCCCTCACCACCCTCTGGGTAAAGAACCTACCCCTGACATCCGTCCTATAACTACCCCCCCCTTAATTTAAAGCCATGCCCCCTCGTGCTAGCTTTCTCCATCCGAGGAAAAAGGCTATCACTGTCCACCCTATCTAAACCTCTAATCATCTTATATGTTTCAATAAGATCCCCTCTTAGCCGCCTTCTTTCCAGCGAAAACAACCCCAAATCCCTCAGTCTCTCCTCATAGGACCTCCCCTCCATACCAGGCAACATCCTGGTAAACCTCCTCTGCACCCTCTCCAAAGCCTCCACATCCTTCCTGTAATGTGGGGACCAGAACTGCACACAGTACTCCAAGTGCGGCCGCACCAGAGTTGTGTACAGTTGCAACATGACGCTGCGACTCCTAAATTCAATCCCCCTACCAATAAACGCCAAGACACCGTATGCTTTCTTAACAACCCTATCTACTTGATTCCCAACTTTCAGGGATCTATGTACACATACACCTAGATCCCTCTGTTCATCCACACTATTCAAAGTCCTCCCGTTAGCCCTATACTCGACACATCTGTTATTCCTACCAAAGTGAATTACCTCACACTTCTCCGCATTAAACTCCATCCGCCACCTCTCGGCCCAGCTCTGCAACCTGTCTAAGTGTCCCTGCAAACTATGACACCCTTCCTCACAATCTACCACACCTCCGACTTTGGTGTCATCAGCAAACTTACTAATCCACCCAACTATACCCTCATCCAGATCATTAATAAAAATTACAAACAGCAGTGGCCCCAAAACAGATCCCTGAGGCACACTACTCGTAACCGAGCTCCATGACGAATATTTACCATCAACCACCACCCTCTGTCTCCTATCTGCTAGCCAATTCCTGATCCAATTTCCTAGATTACCCTCAATCCCATACATCTGCATTTTCTGCAGAAGCCTACCATGGTGAACCTTATCAAACGCCTTACTAAAATCCATATATACCACGTCAACTGCCTTACCCCCATCCACCTCTTTGGTCACTTTCTCAAAAAACTCAATAAGGTTAGTAAGGCACGACCTACCCGCTACAAAGCCATGCTGACTATCTCCAATCAATTCATTACTCTCCAAATAACTATAAATCCTATCCCTAATAATTTTTTCTAAAACCTTGCCCACAACAGAAGTGAGACTCACCGGTCTATAATTCCCGGGGAAGTCTCTGTTCCCCTTCTTAAACAATGGGACAATACTCGCTAACCTCCAATCTTCCGGTACTATACCAGAGGCCAACGATGACCTGAAGATCAGAGCCAGAGGCTCTGCAATCACTTCTCTTGCCTCCCAGAGAATCCTAGGGTAAATCCCATCCGGACCAGGGGACTTATCTATTTTCAAACCCTGTAGAATATTCAGCACATCCCCCTTATCAACTGCAATACTGTCTATTTCACACCCCTGCAACCCAGTGTCCTTCTCAGCTATATTCATGTCTCCCTGCGTGAACACCGAAGAGAAATATTGGTTCAACGCCTCTCCAATCTCTTCTGGTTCCACACATAACTTCCCTCTGCTGTCTATAACTGGCCCTAATCTTGCCCTAACCAACCTTCTGTTCTTGACATACCTATAGAACGCCTTAGGATTCTCCTTAATCCTATCAGTCAAAGTCTTCTCATGTCCTCTTTTAGCCCTTCTTAACTCACTCTTCAACTCCCTCCTAGCCAATCTAAAGTTTTCTAGTGCACTACCCGAGCCCTCAAGTCTCATCCGAACATAAGCCTCCTTTTTTTTAACCAACAAATCAACTTTTTTAGTGCACCACGGTTCCCTAGCCCTACCAATTCCTCCTTGCCTGACAGGGACATACCTATCACAGACTCGCAGTAGCTGCTCCTTGAAAAAACTCCACATTTCGGACGTTCCCAGTCCCTGTAATCTCCTAGTCCAACCTATGCTTCCTAATTCTCTCCTAATGGCCTCATAATTACCCTTCCCCCAGCTAAAACTACTGGCCTGAGGTTCATGCCTATCCCTTTTTTTTATTGAGTTCAAATTCCACCAACTGCCATGGTAGGATTCGAATCCGGGTCCCCTAAGCATTACTCTAAGTCTCTGGATTACTAGCCCAGCGACAATACCACTTAGCCACTGCTTCCCAGGTGGACAACATTTCACAATAATACACCACCCTGCCTCATGGGAAAACAGACTTCATGTCTCACAAGATTCTCCAAGTCTCCAAAGATGTGCGGATTAGGTGGATTGACCATGCTAAATTGCCCTTTAGTGTTGGGGGGACCAGCTCAGGTCAATGCATGGGGTTATAGGGATAGAGCCTGAGTGGGAATGGACTCCTTCTGCCCTGTGGGGTTCTATGAAGAGACATAATTGTTGCAAACATAACCCAATAATCACAAAGTTTTAACGAACTGGCGACTGAGAAAGACGGCACATCAACACTGAACGTTCTGTTGAACTAACCTTGATGACTGCTTTGTAAAAGTGTATTGAATATTTTATTTAATGGAACATACTTGAGGCTGGGTATTAAAAATTAAATAATCAGCACTCCTCCGTAATTGAAATGAAGAGGTCAAGTTCGCTGAGATGTTTATTTGTCTTCCTTTTTTTAGTAAGACTCTGGGATGTCATCCAGGAGCCATTTTGAGGGTGGCAATTTATACAAGACACGTCAAAACCCTGCAATCAACGAGGGCACAACGTACAAGTGGCACTCACAAAAGTCAATTTCAGCAAAGGGAAAGAAAGGTTTGTACCTCTGAGACCTAATGGAGCCACACTATGTCTATTGTTATCTTTTTGTGTTTAATTTTTAATTGCAGTTCTGCGGACTGAATTGAATCAGGATAATATATGGATGCAGCATAGTTCAGTAGTATAAGAAAATGCAACACTAAAAGACTTATAAAGATTCCACGGGTCCTTGTTTGGAGACTCAGGGCAGTGCAGAGTTCAAAGAGTCCCTACAGTGCAGAAGGAGGCCATTTGGCCCATTGTGTCTGCACCTACCACAATCCTACCCAGGCCCTATCCCCATAATCCCATGCCTTTACCCTGGCTAGTCCCCCTGACACTAAGGGGCAATTTAACATGGGCCAATCCATGGGTTTCAACCTCCCATTTTGATTTTGTCTGGGACAAGATTATTTACATAGTTCAGATGTGCGATTTGACTACCTGAGTAGAAACAATGTGGAGGGTTAAGAGTAGAAAGGCAGGAGAATGGCACTAAGTCAGGGTGCTCATGCAGACATGATGGGCTGAATGGCCTCTTTCCACAACATGACAATTCATCAATTCTGTGACTTGACTAAGGGATTTGGTAGAAATGAGGCCCAGGAAAGGCCTGAAGGGAATGCTTTGGAATGCTCCCAAGGAGGTGGAGAGACAGCTTTATTTCTGCTACCCTAGATGACATTGCAAGGCCCAGAATGGGAGCGCGCTGGATGGAATTCCTGAATATTCCCCACACTCAACCCAGAATGTTGAAGAAAGTCTATGGGGTGGATTTTGGGAGCACAGAGACCCAGTTGGACAGGGATTTGTGGTGCTTCTCCGTTAGAGTGGAAATCAAGCACAATCTGTGTTCTGCCCCAAATTACACTGTTCCTGCACACCTCCTTACCCACTCAACCCCCCCTGCCCCCTCCCCCACCTCTGCCCCATCAAAAATGCCTCCCATCACCTTCTCTCCGACATGACTGATCTGCATTTCTGCCCTTCCTGGATCCGGACAGTTCAAATCCATGCTTTCTATGTTAAAAGCATGAAATGACGAAAGGGTCTTGATGATGTATATCTCATAGGATCCCTACAGGGCAGAAAGAGGCCATTTGGCTCATTGAGTCTGCACCAACCACAATCCCGCCCAGGCCTTGCCCCTGTAACCCCTCATATTTACCTTGCTAGCCGCCCCAATACTAGGGTCAATTTAGCATGGCCAATTCACCTAACCCACACATTTTTGGAGTGTGGGAGGAAACCGGAGCACCCGGAGGAAACCCATGCAGACACGGGGAGAATGTGCAAACTCCACATCATGACCCGAGGCTGGAATTGAACCTAGGTCCCTGGCACTGTGAGGCAGCAGTGCTGACCACTGTGCCACCGTGCCGCTCCTGATATACCATGTAATTAACAGATGACTGCATCCAGTTCTTCTAGGATATCTGACATCGTCCTCCCAAAGATCTTAGGCACTGATGTGATGTTGAAAGGAAGGTAATCAAAACATCTCAATCCATGTAATGAATGTTATGAGTAACTTAGATGCTTCACTGAGAAGGAGTTGCCAAAATCTACCATTTGCATCTGAGCTCTCGTCCATAAACAACATGGGATGAACTTTGCGATCAATTGCTTTGCTCAGCTGAGTAATATCTATGCAATTCTGGTAGATTAGTAGGGTTTTGTCCATCCCCTTGTGCACCCTCTTCTTTCCTTCCCCCTGATGCACTCTATGTACATTATGCTTTGTCTGTATAGTGTGCAAGAAACAATACTTTTCACTGTATACCAATAATAAATCAAATCAAATCAAATTGCTTCTGTCTCAGGTGAAACAATCTCTTACTTGAAAATAGTCAATATTCTTCTTTATCTTCGGTAGGAGTGAATGAGGTGTTTTCTGGGTGTTAACATGCAGATTGGTTTTGAAGTGAGAAGAAACTGGGGAAATGGTAGACAACTTTGCAAGTTTGGTGAACAATTGTGGAAACTCAGGCCTGGAGTTTCCCCGCTGACCTTTTTAGCTTTCCAGTTCCTCCACTCTGCAAATCAGAAGGAAAAAGTCTCTGCCTTACCAGAAGTGTTCGATCAGGTCACAGGTCTCAATCAAGCAGAAGTGTAGCTGAATTGGCACCAAGCCTTTGCCAGGTATTGCATCCGGCCTTGTGGCGAAGCCCAAGCAGCAGGCAGGTCACTACGCTGTTATATGCGATGGGTGGCTGTGCAAACAATATCTTAGTCAGGCAAAGGATCGACAAAGAGAAAACTATGTACGCTGAAGTAATAAAAGCACCTGATGCCTTCTACAATCTGTGAATGATTGTTGAGTGCGCAAAATTTTAACAATTGTACCCAATGACAAGGGGAAAGCATTGATATGTTGAGCAATGATCTTTGTGAACTTGCAGAGGCTTTTAAGTTTAAGAGCCAACAACTATGATTCAACAGCATATATAAAATTTTCAGTGATTTTACTTTTGAAACCGAAGGGTTGAATTCAGTTGTCCAATAACCTTCAGTCCGCTGTCTTCAGGCTAGTACAGATTTTGAATAATTGTGAAAGAAAACCTTTTTCCAATTGTGGTTCAACATCAGAAAGCTGCCACACCTGCTATTTCCCTCTTCTAAGATATCCAAAAAGTTTCCACTTGGTTCCTGGTCTCTCCAAGGAAAAGCATCTCAATATCATTGATATCTTCTACGTCATGGATCTTGCCACGTTTTGGAAGGCTTTTTATTTTTCCCTATTCTGCACAAATTTCTTACTACAACATAGCCTGAAAGTGACCTTTGTTCTGTGAAAATGGCATTAGGTCACTTGGCAGAACAATTTTCACATCTGTGTTTTGTCTGGCCACACTGGTTACCATTTAGCTGGGGTGGTTGACGGACACTCTACCTGCCTTCCTTGCCTTTGTACATCCACCTCTTTGGCCTTAAATTGAATATATCCCACTGAGTCAGCCAATTTTGCGATGTGGCTCAGCCGTCACCCCAAATCACTGATTGATTTTGCTTCCTGACCTCTGGTTGTCTAGTCAGCTGACTTTCCTTTGTTAAGGCTAAATCATTCATTGACTGCAAATGGTCAGACTATGCTGCACCCAAAATCAGTTCATTTTCTAAACTGCCATATTTAGAGTTCTCTGCAAATCCATACAGATCATTGAAGAAGGTATCAATACTTTCCCCTTGTACATTTCTTAAATTATAGCCCACTCCACAGTGGTATTCTTTCATAGACTGAAATACGCATCAATTGCTTTTATCATTTCATCAGACATTGCCTTTCCTTTGTTGATCTTTTGTCCAACTACAACATCATTTGCACCGCCACCCATCGCATACAATAGCGTACTGACCTGCTAACCATTTGCCTGATGCAGTGAGATACCTGGCCAATCTTCAGTCCCAATTCAGCCTTGCGTCTGCTTGGTTTGAGACATGCAACCTGCTCAAAGCTTTCCGCTAATGGAAGAGACTTTTCCATTCATGTTCTTTTACTTGCTATTAGCATATAATATCAGCTTTTGGTTTTGTTGTTCTATATATTTACAGAGTCTGCTAAAGTAAGGGAAATATTAACATGGTGCAGTGGCTTCATCTTGCCATGGAGGTCCAGACAGCAAGATCATGAGATATGGGGAGTAGGTACAGAAGAGATGTCAGGGATAAGTTTTTCACTTAGAGGGTGATGGGTGCATGGAATTGGCTGCCGGCAGTGGTGGCGGAGGCAGATTCGATAGGGTCTTTTCAGAGACTTTTGGATAGTACATGGGACTTAGTAAGAAAGAGGGTTATAGGTAAGCCTTGTAGGTAGGGACATGTTTGGCACAACCTGTGGGCCGAAGAACGTGTTTGTGCTGTAGTTTTTTCTATGTTCTATGTTTCTATATTGCAACTCTGCCTCTGATGATGTATACTGTGTCTCATTAGAATATCAGTTAGTATTAACCCATTTAAGTTTATTAGTGTCACAAGTTGGCTTACACTGCAATGAAGTTACTGTAAAAATCCCCTAATCACCACACTCCAGTGCCTGTTTGGGTACACTGAGGAAGAATTTAGTCTGGCCAATGTACCTAACCAGCCTTTTGGACACAAAACACAGTCTTTTGGACTGTGGGAGGAATCCAGAGCACCCGGAGGAAACCCATGCAAACACGGGGAGAACATGAAAACTCTGCATAGACCCAAGCCGAGAATTGAACCTACATCCCTGGCACTGTGAGGCAGCAGTGTTAACCACTGTATTCTTGTCTAACTTTAAATTTGGCTTTACTCATCTTTACTCTTCCTACACATGTCACATGTGGAATAATCATGATCTAACAGTCATTGACTTTAATATCTTAAATATCCCAAGTGATGGGATTAGAAGGGATGCTACAGTTGTCCTCAATGTGTCTTTGGTTAGGGAGAGAATAATCAGAGAGGACTGCCTTGCTGATCACTATCCGGTGACCCCTGTTGGAACTGTGTGTGTCTCTATACATCTATTGGGTATTGAGAAGGGGACTGTCAGGTTTGATGGTAACAGCCCAATTAACTAAATAACTTTCTGATGCTCATGGCTCGTGGGAAACTAATGAACACTTGAAGATGGAGACAATAACCAAAACTTGTAGACTCTCACTCAACAAGAGACAGCACCTTCAGGGATGGGGGAAAATTACTGATGAGGAGAGACAATACATAATCTGTCAGAACTAAACCTCTTAAATCAGCAAATATTCACTCAGCTCAATTTTTTTTTGTTGAAGCTGTAAATCAAACTGACAGAGGGGTCTGAGCACGGAAGTGTGGTTAAAAGCTTAACAAGTCCCCAAAGGGGAAACTTTGTCCTGCTTAGCTCTTCACATCTTTCTCCTTTTGCATTGGAAGAAGGGGGTACAAAAGTCCATCCCCAATCCCAACCACGCCTCTCAAAATCTCAAAAGGTGGGAGGGATATGAAAGCCAACTTTCTGTTTTAATACAGTAATATAAAGAGCCCACTAAAAACAATCACAGCACAAATAATACTAACTTTCCTGTAACTCCAGAGTTATGAGTTGCCAAGAGAATCTCACTCTAGTGTTCAGACCTTTTTGCGATCTCACTGCTGAGCCAAATTTAACAGTATTTCCAGAGTGTCCACATAGTCACGCTGGAGGACACAGTTCAACCCGCAAACTGGCCTCCCATCCATTGACTCCGTCTATGCTTCCTGCTGCCTCGGAAATGCAGCCGGCATAATCAAGGACCCCATGCATTCTTGGACATTCTCTCTTCCATCTTCTTCCGTCGGGAGAAAGACACAAGATTCTGAGGTCACGTACCAACACACTCAAGGACAGCTTCTTCCCTGCTGCCATCAGACCTTTGAATGGACCTATCTTGTATTAAGCTGATCTTTCTCTACACCCTAGCTAATGACTGTAAACATTACATTCTGCACTCTCTCCTTCGCCACTACGTACTCAATGAATGGCATGCTTTGTCTGTATAACGCACAAGAAACAATACTTTACACTGTGCCCCAATATGTGACAATAATAAATCAAATCAAACCATGGCTTATGTGGTTTCTTGGGAGTAATGTTTGAAGTGGCTTCCACACGTGCTGAATTCTCATGTCCCAAGAAGTCACTGAAAATGTTCCCACATTCCAGTTCTTCCAATGAAGAATATTTCCAAACTATTCTTCTCCCCATTTTGCTAAAACAGAAAGTGCTAGATATGGGATTATAAACAAGTTGTGGTATGGTCAGCTCACTGTTCAGTTTCCTTTCTCTCCTTATATTTTATTTTCTAATAAAGTCTGTACGAAAGGTCAACGTTGTGAAGTTTCAGGCAGCCGAGTGGTAAAAATATTGGTTTTGTTTTTTTTAATCACAATAGACTTCGTCCTCCCCTAAACATAGGCTCACTCACAACTCCACAAAAGGCAATTGTGTTAGCAAATTATTAGGCTGTATTGTATATCGTAACTTAGACTACTCTTATCCGTGCCTTATGTTCCATCCACCTACTCTTCCAGTCCTGTCACTATCCACGTTCAAGAGAAGAAACCTTAAACATCTGAGACCCCAAGGATTCTGCTCTGAATCCCAACACTGTCTGATCACGTTACCTGGCCAACTGTGTGTGGTTTGCCATTTTGTGGTTGACCTTCCATCTCAACTCTGTCTAATCCATTGAGTTTTCTAGTATCAGGTTTGCCAAGAGGTACAAGGGAGAGCCACTCATAGCACCTCCAATTTGCCCGACCCAGCGACGACTCAAGCAAACTTCTTAACTTTGCATGTCATTACAGAGACTGGACAAACTAGCGTTGTTTTCTCCAGAGCGGGGGAGGCTGAGGGGAGACTGATAGAAGATAGGGCTGACAGTCAGAATCTTTTTTCCAGAGTTGAAATGTCTAATACGGGTGGGCATGCGCTTAAAGTGAGAGGGGGCCAGTTCAAAGGAAATGTGAGGGGCAATTTTTTTTACACAGAGTGACAGATGTCTAGAAAGCTGCCAGTAGTGGAGACAGATACAATATGGGCGCCTAAGGGGCTTTAAGATAAGCTCATGAATATGCAAGCAATAGAGGGATATGGACCAAGAGCAGGCAGAAGGGATTAGTTTAATCTGGCATCATGTTTGGCACAACATTGTGGGCCGAAGGGTCTGTTCCTTGCTGTACTGTTCTATGATCTATGAATACAGCTTCATTTTCATGGGTCCACTGACCACCATCTTCTAAGCATTCTTCAATCATCTCTCTAGACAGCATCAGGGACCCATGTTCAATTCTAGCCTTGGGTGACTGTCTGTGTGGAGTTTGCACTTTCTCCCCGTGTTCTCCCACAGTCCAAAGGTGTGCAGGTTAGGTTGACTGGCCATGCTAAATTGCCGCTTAGTGTCGAGGAGCAGTAAGGTAAATATGTGGGGTTATGGGGATAGGGTCTGAGTTGTGATTGTTGCCGGTGCAGGCTTAATTGTCCAAAGGGCTTCCTTCTGCACTGTAGGGATTCTATGATTCCATGATTCTCTTCAATTAGGGACACAGAAAAACATCTCACTGTCAAGTGTATTAACGGAGAAATGAAAGAAACATTTTCTTCCTGCTATGAATCCTTCTCTGGTTTATTGGAGACAGCTTGACTTGGTTGCTGTGATATGTAAGGGATCCTACATATTTTTTCTTCTTGCTGAGGGAAAATTCTTTACCTGTGTGGATAGGATGGGATGTCCAAGGTCAACAACAATTGTACTTCGCTCCTCTGGTCAGTTACTTTGGAGCATAGACTGACAAATAGACATGTTTTGTAAAAACTTAAAATTTTACCTCCTGTGGTGGAAATGGTTTACTAAAAAGATGTAATCGAGGAGAGCCGGTGGATGTGGTCTTTCTTGATTTTCAGAAGGCGTTTGACAAGGTACCTCACAAGAGGTTATTGCAGAAGGTAAGGGGGCATGGATTTGGGGGTAGGGTGTTAGCGTGGATAGAGGATTGGTTGTCAAATAGGAGGCAGAGAGTAGGGGTTAATGGGTGCTATTCGGATTGGCGGTTGGTGACTAGTGGAGTGCCCCAGGGGTCGGTGCTGGGGCCTCAGCTATTTACCATTTATATAGATGATCTGGAGGAGGGAACCGAGTGTATGGTGTCGAAATTTGCTGATGACACCCAGATTGGTGGAACGGCAAATTGCGCGGAGGGTGTGGAGAGTCTGCAGAAGGATCTAGATAGGCTGGGCGAATGGGTCAGGAACTGGCAAATGGAATTTCATGTTGGCAAGTGTGAGGTGGTCCACTTTGGTAGGAATAATGGTAGGAAGGACTATTACTTACGGGGCGAAAAACTGCAGCAGGCGACGGTGCAGAGGGGCCTCGGGGTCCTTGTGCATGAGTCGCAAAAACCCAGCCTGCAGGTGCAGCAGGTGGTCAGGAAGGCAAATGGGATGCTGGCCTTCATAGCGAGGGGGATTGAATATAAAAGTAGGGAGGTCTTGCTGCAGCTGTATAGGGCATTGCTGAGGCCGCAGCTAGAGTACTGTGTGCAGTTTTGGTCGCCGCACTTACGCAAGGATATTTTGGCCTTGGAGGGAGTGCAGAGGAGGCTTACTAGGCTGATACCGGAGTTGAGGGGGTTGAGCTATGAGGAGAGGCTGAATAAACTAGGCTTGTACTCGTTAGAGTTTAGAAGAATGAGGGGAGATCTCATTGAGACATATAAGATGATGAATGGGATGGATAGGATAGAGGTGGAGAGACTCTTCCCGCTCAGAAAGGACAGTAGGACTAGGGGGCACAGCCTCAAGATAAAGGGGGGGCGGTTTAGAACGGAGTTGAAAAGGAACTTCTTCACTCAAAGGGTGGTGAATCTCTGGAATTCTCTGCCCGTTGCAGTGGTGGAGGCTGCCTCGCTAAATATTTTTAAGACGCGGGTTGATGGGTTTTTGATAAGCGAGGGGATTAAGGGTTATGGAGAGAGGGCGGGAATGTGGAGCTGAGCCACGACAGAACAGCCATGATCTTATTGAATGGCGGGGCAGGCTCGAAGGGCTAGATGGCCTACTCCTGCTCCTATTTCTTATGTTCTTATGTTCTAAAACGCAACTTCCAAAAAAATTCCTCCCCCTAGGGAACTGTTGTTCCGAAATGGCATTCTGAATACAATTCTCCAATTCTATTCCCAGGCAGATGAGTCATCATAGCCGTGCAAAAAAGTCTGTAGAAATGTGGGGCACATTAGGAGAGGTGACAAATTCCAGGAATAATACATCCTCAGTGACACCATCCAGACAAGGCCATCCACCACACTCATTGTCCCAAACGCCTAATCTCAAAAGATTATTAATGGCAATAGTGAGAGTGTTATTGTAAGGAAGTTGCAGCAATCAATGACATTATACACGGAAGTTGAAAACATTCAAGGGATCCAACCATTGTTTAAATGGAAATATCTTTTCGTTTATGACTCTGGCTATGATTCATCAAACCATATTTTTGACAACTATACAATACGCAGAATTCTAAAGGAAAAATAATTGACAATCTGCATTGTTTATTTCTCAGCTGTCTGTTGCCTTCCAGAACAAAAAGCCCTCCATTACTGCTCCACATTCAGAAATCTTACCCATAGCTGGAAAGGAAAAGCAATCTCCTTCCTGCGTCACGGTGGCACAGTGGTTAGCACTGCTGCCTTACAGCGCCAGGGACCCAGGTTCGATTCCCAGCTCGGGTCACTGTCTGTGTGAAATTTGCACGTTCTCCCCGTGTCTGTGTTTCCTCTAGGTGCTCTGGTTTCCTCCCACTGTCTGAAAGATGTGCTGGTTAGGTGCATTTGCCCTGCTAAAAAATTCTGTCCCAGTGTACCCAAACAGGCGCCGGAGTATCGCAACTAGGGGATCGCCCACAGTCACTTCATTGCGGTATGTCTGCTTGTGACACGAGTAAATAAACTTTAACTTCAGCACTTAGTGGGGAAAATTTACCAATCATTGGGCTATTCAAGATAGATGTTGAGTTTCTCTCCTCTCCCCAGCAAAATGTCAGAGCCTGCTGCATATCTGAAAACAAACAAAACCCATCAAGGCAAATCTAGCTGTCAAATTTGTGTAAATGAACCAGTGTCCAGGATTGACTCCACTGAAGGTAATCTGTGAATGTGGCATCTCAATCAGATGACTAACTTTGTATTGTGATCTTGAGGGAGACAATCAACTTACAAACAGATATTCAAACTCATAGCTATTAAAGAACTACCCCACAGGATTCATGTTCTGAACTAAAACTTTTACTATTCCAAGAATTAAAAACAGCAAGCAGTATTGGTTTAGAATCATGGAATCCTTACAGTGCAGAAGGAGGCAATTCGGCCCATTGATCCTGCATCAACAACAATCCCACCCAGGCCCTATCCCCATAACCCCACATATTTACCCTGTTTGTTCCCTTGTCACTAATGGTCAATTTAGCATGACCAATCAACCTAACCCACACATCTTGGGAGTGTGGGAGGAAACCGGAGCACCCAGAGGAAACCCACGCAGACACGGGAAGAATGTGCAAACTCCACACAGACAGTGCCCCAAGGCGGAATTAAACCCTGGCGATGTGAAGCAGCAGTGCCACAGTGTCGTCCCACAATGTTTTGTAAACATTTAATATTTAAGTCCACAAACTCTTAACAGACCACTTTCCATTCTGTTTGAAATTCCACCCCAGTGTTTCCTTATACATGATAGGCTCTTGAGGGTTCCTTCACTTTTCCTCAGATCAAAATCAGGGTATGCCACAGATCTGAGGAATTCACTGGATTTCCTCAGTTTTCCAGTCTGGCACTTAGGACTTCAGACCTCCTTCTCGTTACAAGGATTCCACTGACAATTCTTTCATTAGATTTAAGAACAGATAGGGCAATTTTAATTCCTCATGAATTTGTATATTTTATTCTGAGTATGGGCACCACTTGCAATTCCTGGTTTCATGACTCCAAATCAGGAACACTCGCGATGCTAATGGCCTTTATGCTCCTTGTTTTTGACTTATGGGGAGGGGGTGGTGCAGTGCTATTGTCACTGGACTAGTAATCCAAAGACCCAGGTTAATGGTCTGGGGATCCGGGTTCGAAACCTACCAAAGCACATGAAAAAATCTGGAATGGAAAGTCTACTGATGGCCATCAAATCATTGTTGACGGTCTAGACGACCCTTCCTCAGAGCTCTGGTTTGAAATATCAGCTCTGTTCTCTCTCCAGAGATGATGTCAGCCCTGCTGAGAATTTCCAGCGTTTTCTGTTTTTGATTCTTTTCCCCCTCCCTGCTTGAAACAATTAACCCAACCTTTAACCCAACCTCCTTGGCAAAAGTGTTAAACTAGGCTTTGACTCCACATATCTGGCGCCAACAGATATAAGTATGTATATATATGTGGAGTCAAAGCCTGTTTTTTTAATGCATATAAAATAACATATTTTCACTCTCAGCATAAGACCCTCCTGATCAAAGCAGCCAATGTTTGTAGCTCGCAATCATTGTTATTGAATTTCTTTTCAAATCACATGCCCATGAAGGGGTCATTCATAATGTGTGAACTAATGAGATTCTGTAGCGGAACAATCAGCAAATCATTGCAAGCCCAGAGATCTCTGCAATGAAGAATGCATTGCTCAACATTTAAATTTACCTTAACTTTTTGCATTTCCACAGTATTTCCAAGGATTTCTGGAGGGAGAGGTAATGCTACAACTGGACCATTGGCTGTTATGTCTGTTAGGGCATGCCCCTTTAAGAGTACGGATCAGGTGACTGAGTCTTATGCTCCACCTGGGGTGGAACTTGCCTAAACACAGTTAGAAGTCTTACAACACCAGGTTAAAGTCCAACAGGTTTATTTGGTAGCAAACACGGCCCGGTGGTACAGTGGTTAGCGCAGCTGCCTCACAGCGCCAGGGACCTGGGTTCGATTCC
This sequence comes from Carcharhinus amblyrhynchos, assembly GCF_965287045.1. Lineage (NCBI taxonomy): Eukaryota > Metazoa > Chordata > Chondrichthyes > Carcharhiniformes > Carcharhinidae > Carcharhinus > Carcharhinus amblyrhynchos. The sequence goes on from NC_137342.1 coordinate 43,836,995, forward strand.
AGGCTTGGGTCACTGTCTCTGTGGAATTTGCACATTCTCCCTGTGTCAGCGTGGGTTTCCTCCAGATGCTCTGGTTTCCACTCATAGTCCAAAAGATGCATTGCCCCGAACAGGCGCCTGAGTGTGATGACAGGGAATTTCACAGTAACTTCATTGCAGTGTTAATGTAAGTCTTGTGATTAATAAATAAACTTTACTTTAGTCCGTATCAAAATCTTTTCCCAAAAGTAGGGGAGCCTAAAACTAGTTTAAGGTGAGAGGGGGAGATACAAAAGGATCCGGAGGGGCAATATTCCACACAAAGGGTGCTGAGTATCAGGAACAAGGTGCCAGGAGTAGTTTAGAGGGGGGTACAATTTTGTCTTTTAAAAAGCATTTCGACAGTTAGATGGGTATAGAGGGATATGGGCCAAATGTGGGCAATTGGGGCTAGCTTAGTGGTTAAAAATAAGGTGGCATGGACAAGTTGGGCCAAAGGGCCTGCTATAAACCTCCTGTGACTCTATATTAGACCTCATATATAATACTGGCCATTGGCAGTTTCCCCACACAGATAATCACTGAGCAGTCATAGCCGTGTCTATTTGAGGGGAGGGAAAGAAGGGGATTCAAGCAGGTAGAGGAGATGTACGAGCAAGATTTTTACACAGAGGGTGGTGAATGTTTGGAACGCGCTGCCTGGGAAGATGGTGGGAGCAGGTACGATAGCAACATTTAAGGGGCAACTAGATGAATAGGATGGGAATGGAAGGATACGGACTCTGTAAGTGCATACGGTTTTAGTTCAGGCAGGCATCATGATTGGCACAGGCTTGGAGGGCCAAAGGGCCTGTTCCTGTGCTGTACTTTTCTTTGTTCGTACCTGCCACATCATGGGGGAGGGTGGGAGAGGGGAAATGGGAGTGTTACCTGGGGATACTTTCTGGCACACCAACCAGTTTAGTTATACAGCAGAGTCATTGTCTCAGGTTGCTCTCTCGGGTTGGGCCTGTTCCTGTTTTGCTACTCAAGCCTCAATCCTCCCTGCCCAATAAAGCAGCCCCACCTCTGATGGTGTTATAACCGATTGTCAGAGGTGTTCAAAGCAAAATAAATAAGAAAAAGATCCAGTAAACCGCACCCCCCCCCCCCCCCCCCACTGCTGCTTCTCCTGGCTTACTGGCACCTTGAATTCCTGGAAATTCCAGAACAAGTCTGGAAAGGTATGGTGCATGACGTGGGCAGCCAGACAAAGGAGAGAAGAAAAAGAGGAGGATAAAAGACCAGCCAGCTGATCGAGCCTGCTCACGAGCTGTGCTCATGGATCTGACATTAACCCATTAGAGGTAAAGAAAGATCCCATAAAAAGTGAAATGATGAGTGACCAGTTAACTCTTATTTTAGTTGTGGTGACTGAGGGGGGAGTATCGGCCAAAACACCCAGAGAACTCCCCGGTCATCTGCAAATAGTGTCACGGCGCAGAATCGTTCCAATGGAGGGACTCTCGTTGGCCACTGGAGGGGGGATTTAACACTCCGAGGAGGGCAGAGGTCCTGCCTCAAGAGCCAACTAGACTGGGGGATGGGGAGGGAGGTGGTGGTGTCACGCTTTGAAGGCCAACAGGAAGAGCCTGCAAGGCCCGGGGGGAGGGGGATTTCAGAAAGGGCCAGTAATGGGAGGCAGCCACTCTCCATCAACCCTCTCGAACTCCCTGAGCAGGAAAACTTTCTGGGCCTCTCCCTATCCCTGAACCACACCCACTGGCCTCAAAATTGTGGCTGGACAGAGAACAACCCTTCAGTAATCACTTATGAGCCTGTGGGCGGCATGGTGGCACACTGGTTAGCACCGCTGCCTTGTAGCGCCAGGTTTGATTCCCGGCTTGGGTCACTATCTGTGTGGAATTTGCATATTCTCCCAGTGTCTGCTTGGGTTTCCTCCCACAGTCCAAAAGAGGATTTTTGCAGTATTTGTGACTAACAAAAGGCATGCTGGTTAGGTGCATTGGCCATGCTAAATTCTAAATTCTCAACTCTCAACTGGAACAAGCCGTCCTCTGTAATATTGTGGACATGTCAGTGGAGGGATTAAGATTACCTAGCAAAGTTAATGGTTGCCCTCCCTCCTGCTTTGCTGGAAATCCTCCAGTGGATCCCATAAAATTCTGCCCCTTTAATCTTTAACCCTCCTGTCTGAGCCATGGGGACAGACAGACACCCTTGACGTCTCAACTGAGTGACTGCTGCTCTATCAGTGCGGTACCCCCACCCTCTGTACTGCAATGGGCAGACTAACTATTTACTCCAGTGGGGCCCTGAACTTGCGATCTTCATGCACAGTTTGACCATGTGAATCATCGCTTCCTAACTTCCATTTCAGGGTACAGCTTTTTATTCAACTTGACTGCGTGCAGCTTTTAAAAAAAAAATCAGGATTGGTTTAAAAAAAAACACAACCGTTCTGTCAATTGAAAATGTCATTAAAATAATGTTTACGTAGGTCTGTAAGGAACAGTCACCTCACACCTCAGCACACAAATAAGCAGAATGCGAGACGTAGCGCTGTCCTGTTAAACATTACAGATAGGCTCCATAATTGCATGTAATTATACTTGTACATGATTAGGATAAATTACTGCTATTATAGTGCTTTTTTGCTGCAAGAGTAGATTTTATAATGCAGCCCATAGTTCTCCATTCAGAGTTGTAAAACTACAAAGTGAATATTAATTAGGACTGGGAATTTGAACACTTTCTTCCTCTAATTTTCCTCCCCTGTTTTGTGATGTTGGTTTTAGGTGAATGTGCCCTTGAAATGGTGACATCTGAGCCTCGGCCGCAAGCAGCAAGAGCCCACACTGACCACGAGGGACAGTAGAGCCAAACTCAATCCTGATGTTAACTGAATATCACTGTGCACAGGGGTGTCCAGAAGAGTGTCTGTTTCCCAACATTCTCAAGAAGCTTGACACCATCCAGGACAAAGCAACCCGTTTGAGCAGCACCACATCTACAAACATCCGCTTCCTCCACCCACTGATGCTCACTAGCAGCAGTGTGTACCATTTACAAGATGCACCACAGCAACTCACCAAAGATCCCTTGACAGCACTTCCCAAATCCACTTCCATCTAGAAGGACAAGGGCAGCAGATGCATGCAAGTTCCCCTCCAAGCCACTCACCATCCTGGCTTGGAAATATAATCACCATTTCTTCGCAGTCGCTGGGCCAAAATCCTGGAATTCCCTGCCGAATGGCATTGTGGATCAATGGACTGCGGATATTCAAGAAGGCAGCTCACCACCGTGTTCTCAAGGACAACTAAGGATGGGCAATAAATGCTGGCCAACCAGCCAGGGACGCCCATGTCCCACGACTGAAAAAAAAGTGCGTGTTGCTGGTTGGGCTAGCATTTAATTCCCACTTCAGATCGTCATTGAGATGTGGTGAGTCACTGCTGCATTCTATGGCGTTGATGCATTGCAGTGCTGTTGGAGAGGGATTGTCAGGATTTTGATACAGTGACAAGAAAGGAACAACAATATAGCTCCAAGTCAGGGTGGTGTGCATCTTGGGGAGGAACGTGCAGATGGTGGTGATCCTTTACATCTGTTGCCCTTGTCCTAAATGATAAAGGTTGCTGGTTTGGAAGGTACTTACGGAAGGTGGTTTGGCTCTGAGATTGGCAAACACAGTAGAAGCCTGGGACAGAATGTGGGGATCTGTGTGCTCTGTACAGCTCTGGGTCACACCAGCCAGTGTAAGTCATCAGGGGAAACTCAAATCTGTTGTTCCAGTTCATCAGAGGGACTACCCTTGGACTCAATGCCAGCCCCGTCCATCATGGGATGAATTCAACATTCATATAATACAGTATGCCATATTCGGACCCATCATTAAACAGTGTCTCCTAGGATGGGTCATGCAGCAAGCTCTGATGACGACAGTAGAAAACTCTGGGGCAGAACTAGATACAACTCCGTATTAGTCTTGAAAACAGGCCAATCAATACTGACATTTTACAATTACCAGTCTGGGAAAACTGCAATTAAACTGACAGCTTTCAGCCACTGTATGGAGCCAATGGGCTGATAAATATCAATACATTACTGCCTCGTAAGCAAACTCTTTGGAATGAACAAGGGTTCCAATTGTCCGCCTGCCAAGGACCAGAACCAGTTGCAAGCTGTATCAGAAGTAAATCTTTCACTTGAAAGGAACACGTAATCCACTTAAAACAAAACATTGCTGAAGAGAACGAACATCAAAAGTTTTAAAGTTTATTTATTAGTGGTACAAATAGGCTTTCAATGAAGCCGCAATGAAGTTGCTGTGAAAATCCCCGAGTCGGCACCCTCTGTTCAGATACACTCAGGGAGAATTTAGCACGACCAACGCATCTAACTAGCACGTCTTTCGGACTGTGGGAGGAAACCGGAGCACTTGAAGGGAACCCAGGCAGGCACAGGGGGAGCGTGCAGAAGCCACACAGATAATCACCTAAGAATGGACCTGAAGCTGGGTCTCTGGTGCTGGGAGGCAGCAGTGCTAACCACTGTGCCAGTGCAAACCTACAAAGTTCTCTTCAAACCAGTTTCTACTGAATGGTTATGATGACCACAGACCATGGCATCTAGCAATGACAGGTCAGAATACAGAATCTACTGCTAAATATATAGAATATAAATGACAGCGCGTCACAGTGAAACGCAATGGACCCAGCAGTACCTATAATCCCGCATTTTGATCTGGTAGTCAAGGTAACAAGGAAGCCACATAATTGGAAGAGCCACAAGGTTTGTCCCCAGCGAGAGGATTGAGTTAAAGGGATAACAGGGAGAGGCTGGAACTCTACTTTATGAGAAGGCGACTGGGAGCGAAATGTTTAAAAATAGGCTTTAAATTGCATGGGAAACGATGGAGAAACAACATCACGTGGCAAGGCCTGAGAAATGGAATATGGGTTCAGAATGGTGAGGGCGAATACAGACATGGGTGATTAAATATTGTGCGGGGAAAGACGGTTCTTGAGCTGTGTGATACTAGGACATGACACATCAAGGAATACAACACGGCAAGAAAGAATAACATAGGCTATCTAGCTTTTTATTTTATATACTTTTGGGGTCATAAAATCTTTCCTCTGATTTAAGGAACAGGCTGAACGGGATGTGGAGGCTTTGGAGAGGGTATAGAAAAGATTTACCAGGATGTTGCCTGGTATTAGCTACGAGGAGGGGTTGGAGAAACTTGGTTTGTTCTCATTGGAATGACGGAGGTTGAGGGGCAACCTGATAGAAGTCTACAAGATTACGAAGGGCATGGATAGAGTGGATAGTCAGAAGCTTTCTCCCAGGGTGGAAGAGTCAATGACTTGGGGACACAGTTTTAAGGTGCGAGGGGCAAGGTTTAAAGGAGATGTACGAGGCAGATTTTTTTTTACACAGAGGGTAGTGGGTGCCTGGAACTTGTTGCCAGGGGAGATAGTGGAAGCGGATACGGTATGACTTTTAAAGGGTGTCTTGACAAATACATGATTAGGATGGGAATAGAGGGATATGGTACCAGGAAGGGTAGGGAGTTTTAGTTAAGTCAGGCAGCACGGTCGGTGCAGGCTTGGAGGGCTAAAGGGTCTGTTCCTATGCTGTAATTTTCTTTGTTCTATGGTTAGAGTCTGTGGCTTTGTCTATGTTTTTTTCATGAAATTTTTCTATTTCTTGATCTTGCATTGATGTTACAGGGTCAATAGGATAAGGCTTTTCTGTTTTTTACCTTATTTGGCCATGTTCATATGACTGGTGACCTATTTTGACTGCTATCTCTTTCAAAGCTTTAATTGGCCTGGTCTTTGCACCAAATATCTCTTCAAGAAACACAAACACAGTAAGGTTGCATCTTTGAAATCAATAGTTTAAAGGCTTTGAAATTTGCTGTAAAATCTGCCATACCGTTTTACATCAAGTTTGTGCCTGATGCCATCCTCTTCCAACCAAACCAGCCACAGAACTCCTGCAATGCGGATGGAGGTCATTCGGCCCATCAAGTCTGCACCAATTCTCTGTCAGAATATCTAACCCAGTCCCTCTCCCCCACCCTATCCCTGTAACATCACACATTCACTGCAGCTAATCCCTTTAATCTACACATCTTGGGACACTAACGGTCAATTTAGTACAGCCAATCCCACCTAACCAGCACATCTTTGGACTGTGGGAGGAAACAGGAGTACCCGGAGAAAACCCACCCAGACATGAGGAGAACATGCAAACTCCACACAGACAGTCACCCAAACTGGGAATCGTAGCCAGGTCCCTGGCGCACTGAGGCAGCAGTGCTAACCACTGTGGCACTGTGCCACCCTAAACCTAACAGAAGACATGGTTTCAGTTCTGCTGGCTCATTGTTGCTCCTAAATCAGCTGCAACAGAAGCCTGGTGGAGGTTCGCTGGCTCTCCCTCCCTGGATGAAGAATTCCCTTTGGTCATTGAGTGAGGCAGCTTTAGAAAAGACAACACGATTTCCCATATTTACTCTTTCGAATTGAAATTTTGGACAACAGAATGAGTTTCAGAAATTAACAACACTGCTATGCCTTGCCACCAGAGGGGTCGTTGCCATCTGAAACACCTGGGGACTTGGCACACATAGTAAAGAGCTAAACAGCAAGATCAAGGCCCCTACCCGTGTCAGAAATCAAGCCTGTTCATGGTTGGTACTCAATATACAGCAATGTAGTGGAGCACTGTCTGTGTGAAGTTTGCATGTTCTCCCTATGTCTGTGTGGGTTTCCTTTGGGTGCTCCGGTTTCCTCTCACAGTCCAAAGATTTGAGAGTTAGGTGAAGTGGCGATGCTAACTTTCCATCTAAAGTTCTGCAGCTTGGGTAGATTAGCCACGGCAAATGTATGGGGGGTTCAAGGCTGGGAGAGATTTTCTTTCAGAAAGTCAGTGCAGATTCAATGGGCTGGATGGCCTCCTTCTATAGGGATTCTGTGTTTCATTGCTTTAGTTACAGAGGAGCATAAGACACAAAAAGACCATTAAAAAGGTCAATGGGCCTGATTTTACAGCCTTGCTTGACCTGACACTGTAAAATCCCGGGCCTTCCCATTGTCCGCCCCTCGCCCTTTCCGATACCTGTGGCAGGCAGGGTGGTAAAATTCCCGCACATGTATTTGGCTCTAGTTAAGCCAAAACAAAAACATCCCGACAATGTTTCCTGTAGTATTCATAGGTCCACGGCAAGTCTTTGCAGCTATTCATTCAATGTAAGCTGAACCTTGAAGTCATGTTTAAAACAATTTCATTTAACAAGCAATATTTCATGTTAAATGGCGCAAGGATGGGCGCCCATTCACTAATGAGCGCATTGAAAAGATTTACAACAAACACCATAAGGAGGACAAGCCACAACAACAAAGATAAATAAAATCGTTCAATATAGGACTGCAAATCCCTCAAGTTTTAACTCAGTCCCTGGATTCACAGAGTAGATACATTAATATTTTATTGCGGGAGTCAACATGCTGATTTTATTTGTCTGACGATGCTGCAGGATTGTACAGAGCGAGTCCATTTCCATGCTTTAGAACTCCCGCCCCACCCCCCGACATAGTTCCTGCTTGGAGCAAAACAAATTGATCGAAAGATTGCACATATTTTGCCCTCTGCTCCTTATTTCCCGAGCACTGCCAGTTGCAAGCAGGAAAGGATGAATATGTTAACATTTCCATTGTTGTATTTGGTATTGTCCCAGGATTGAACGTGAGGCATTGGACCAAGAGCTTTCACTCAAATATTTACAACAAACAGATGGGCTTTTGGAAAAAGCTGCTGGCAGTTTGTGGCACTTGGCTAGGTACAGTGCCAGGCAAACCTGCGGCCCATGGGCCACATATGCCCCAGAGTTCTCAATGCAGCCCATAAGACATTTTGTTGACTGTCGCCCCCTACGCAGAGTTGCCACATTCGACCAATGTGACTGGTATGAATCATACATTGCAGGAGGCCATTTGGCCCATTGAGTCTGCACCGACCACAATCCCACCCAGGCCCTACCTCCACAATCCCAAGTATTTACCTTAGCTAGTCTCCCTGATGCCAAGAGGCAACTTAGCATGGCCAATCCATCTGACTTGCATATCTTTGGACTCTGGGAGGAAACCAGATCACCCGGAGAAACCCACACAGCGAGAGCGTGCGAATACCACACAGACAGTGACCCAAGCTGGGAATGGAACCAGGGGGTTCCTGGCACTGTGAGGCGGCAGCGCTAACCTTTGAACCACTATGCCCTCATAAAGCAAGGGCATGTGAAGTGAGGTGCGTGCAGATTGCTCACAACATTGACTGTGAGAGCCGTGCGCTCCCTCTGTGTCCAATCAAGTGTAAATATTTCTGTTGTTTTGAAGTTGGTGACAGTTCTATTAATACATGAATGATTAAACATTTTCTATAACTTGTTATGGAATTGTTGGCGTGTATTCAGTTTTATTCAAGGATCATGGTTAGCGAACGAGCCAGAATTCTACCTTGCGGACACTGAGATGGAGGAGGGCCACACATGCGGTCCACTCACTAACTGAGATTACCCATCACTGCCTAAGTCAGTGTTGCATTGAATTCCAAATACTTGTCTGCTTAGCTCAATGGCAGCACTCTCATCAGAGAACATAAAAAACGTATTTTTGGGAGATACGAGTTAACCATCCACGTGGAAAAGTGAAAACAAAAACATTCACAATTTCAAGACATTCCAAAGAGTGTTTCATGGACAATGAAGCTGTCATTGAAATGCTGTAAAGTAGGGTAAGGCCACAGATGATATGCGTACACATGTGCCAATGTTGGATTCTGTTGGTGATGGACAATTGGAGAAGGTCTTTTGGAGGGAGGGCATTTTGTAAAATCCTTCCAGTGCAGAAAGAGGCCATTCAGCCCATCGAGTCTGCACCAACTCTCTGACAGAGTATCTTCCCCAGGTCTTATCCCTGTAACCTCGCAAACTTACCCCACTAATCTCCCTAACCTACAAATATTGGGGCACTAAGGGGGAATTTAGTATGGCCAATCCACCTAACTTATACATCTTTGGGAGGAAACCCACGCAGACATGGGGAGAATGTGCAAACTTTCACAGACAGACAGTCACCTGAAGCCAAGTTCAAACCCAGGTCCTTGGTATTGTGAGGCAGCTATATTAGCCACTCTGCCCCCGTGTTGTCAGAGAACATCCTTTGGCAGAGCACATAAAAACTTGGGAAGGTCAGCTGATCAGCTAACATGGACCTGTGAAATTAATCTTTCAAATCTGTCCCGCAGGCATGATCCTCTGATCAGGAGGTGGGATGAGTTCAGCAGAATCCACAGTCAAATGGAATGGACCAGGCCTGTTGAATGATCAAACTCAATGAGCCAAAATGGCACCCCTCAGTCTATGCTTTCCAATGTTACACAATGGGGAGAGGAAGTTAAGATGGGTGTTGATTTTCCATCAAAATAGTTCCAGGATCCACTATTACTTTCTGTGAGAATTGGTATTGGTGACAAGAATATACCATCTAGTTATTGTCACCACATCAGTTCACCATATCAGTTCACCATATTCTCTATCTCTTTCCTGTACTCTGTCTCATCATTGTTTGAGATCCGACCCGCTACGGTGGTGTTGTCAGCAAACTTGAAAATCGAATTGGAGGGGAATTTGGCCACACACTCATTAGGTTTATAAGGACGATAGTAAGGGGCTGAGGGTACAGCCTTGTGGAGAACCAGTGCTGAAGATGATGGTGGAGGAGATGTTGTTGCCTGTCCTCACTGATTGCAGTTTATGAAACTAATGCTGCACACCCTCCTTGCTTGTTGTTTGAAGGAAAGGTTCCTCCTTTCTCTGTATGTGGCAGGCTGGAGCCCAGAGGAAAATTCTTTGAGCAACTGAGCGAGCACCCAATGATAAGGATAACTGCTTTATCATCTTAACAGAAGGCCTCAGAGGCTTTGAAAGCTCCTGCAGACTACAGGAATATTAACCTTACCAAAGGACACTACATCATTTGGAATCTCTCTGTGGCTTGGTTCATGACCAGCCATTTACCTGTGGGACCGTTTACTCTGATACAAAGGAAAGAGAAATCTGACAAAGATATGCTACTATTTCATGGCAGCAGCCACTTGCAATATCAAAGGAGAAAGGAGCTGATGGATCACAAAGTTAGGGGAACATGAAAGGATTTACCTTTTAAAGTGCAGATTCCAACCTAAACAGCTTCAACAAGGATTACTCAGTCACAGTGAGTGAAATCTCACTACAGTCAACATGCTGTTGCCTCTTTGTAACTTATCACTGGCATCTTCATATCAATCAGTTTCCCAAACTCACCAAGAGGTGCATTAAGTCCTATTTGATAAAATCAAGGGCTGACAATAAGAATTCTTACTGAGCATTGCCTCCAATACTGTTTTGCCAATTAATAATATAACTTCACACAATGCTATTTCATTTGGAAGGTCTTTTCAATGTCCCCGCACATGTCTAACTGTGGACCCATACGGATGTTAACTTTGGGAGGGTTATGATCATTTTAAGGGAGGCAATGGCTTGGTGGTATTATCGCTATCCTATTAATCCAGAAACTCAGCTAATGTTCTGGGGGCCCGGGTTCGAATCCCGCCACGGCAGATGGTGGAATTTGAATTCAATTATTTTTAAAAATCTGGAATTAAGAATCTACTGATGACAATGAAACCATTGTCGATTGTCAGAACAACCCATCTGGCTCACTAATGACTTTTAGGGAAGGAAATCTGCTGTCCTGACCTGATCGGGCCTAATGTGATTCCAGACCCACTGCAATGTGGTTGACTCTCAATTGCCCTCTGAAATGGCCTAGCAAGACACTCAGTTCAAGGGCAACTAGGGATGGGCAATAAATGTTGGCCCAGCTAATGATGCACATGTCCCACAAATGCATTTAAAAAAATGATGTGGGATTGCTAGATACGTAACTCATTCTCCAATTCAAGGATGGAACAGTTTCCTGTATTTCACAACCAGTTGGAGTATTGAGGTATAACACAGATTGCAACAATTCCAATTCCTTCCATGTACTTTGCCCACACACTCAACGCAACATTCTGCTTCTGAGGGAAAGCACGCGCTTCTGATTAATTAGAACCTGGCCTCGCATGTAGAGCACCCAGGGTAGCATCCAGCTGAACAATGAAACTTTCACCATGCTGCTATGTACTGGAAATAACAGATACCGCTGCAAACCCCTGTTTCAGTGCAGTGCTAAGGGACTGCTACACTGTTGAAGGTGCTGTCTTTCAGGTGAGATGTCTCTCAGGCAGACATTTAAAAAATTGGTGACACTTTTTCAAGGAAGAGCTGGGAATTATCCACAGTGCCAATAAAAAAATATCTGGCATTCTGCGCTTTGTGGGAGCTTGCTGTGCACAAATTGAAAAAAACAATTTACCCAGCCCTTTCACGCAGTAAAACATCCCAAAATGTTTCGGAGGCAACATAATGCAAATGATGAGAGTGAGCCATTGAAGAGGATATTTGGCCTGTGACCAAAATCTTGGTCAGAAAGGTAGATTTGAAGGTGTATTGAAGACGGAAGTGGAGCAGAGAGATGGAGGCGTGTAGTGAAGGAATTCCAGAACTTAAAACCTAGGCAACTGAATACACATCTGTCAATGTTTGAACCATTAAAATCAGGGATTATCTGCCCAAATGAACAATTTCACATTGCCCACATTCTGCCTCATTTGCCAGATTTTTGCCCACATTGTGGCCTCCTGTCCTCTTCACAATTTTCTTTCCTACCTATCTTTGTGCCATCAGTAAATTTAGCAACTACACCTTCAGTCCCTTAATCCTAATCAGTTATGTACATTATAAAAAAAATTTGATGACTATCTTCTTTGTTTTGTTGACATTGAGGAATAGATTATTGTCGCTGCATCAGTTCACCAGATTCTCTATCTCATTCCTGTACTTGTCATTGTTTGAGATTTGCCCCACTATGGTGGTGCCGTCAGCAAACTTGAAAATCAAATTGGAGGGGAACTTGGCCACACAGTCATAAGAGTATAAAGAGTATAGTAGGGGGCTGAGAACACAACCTTGTGGGGCATGGTGGTGAGGATGATCACCGAGGGGGTGTTGTTGCCTATCCTTACTGATTGTGGATCTGATTCAGGATCCAGTCGCAGAGGGAGGAGCCTAGGCCCAGGCCACGGAGTTTGGAAATGAGTTTCTTGGGAATAATGGTGTTGAAGGCCGACCTGTCGTCAATAAATAGGAGCCTGACATAGGTGCCTTTGTTATCTAGGTGTTCCAGGGTTGAGTGCAGGGAGACGGCATCTGCTGTGGATCTGTTGTGGCAATAGGCAAACTGTAATGGATCCAGGTAGTCCGGGAAGCTGGAATTGATTTGTGCCATGTCGAGCCTTTTGAAGAGTGTCATAATGATGGAAGTCAGAGCCACCGGCCGATAGTTATTAAGGCACACTGCTTAGTTTTTCTTCAGTACTGGGTTGATGGTCATCTCCTTGAAGCAGATAGGGACCTCAGGTTGTTGTAAAGAGAGATTGAAGATGTCTGCGAATACCGCTGCCAGCTGATCCACGCAGGATTTCTGTGTCCGAGTACCCCATCCGGGCCAATCACTTTCCGTGGGTTGGCTTCCAAGAAAGCTGCTCTGACACCTGCAGTGGTGACTCCAGATCCAGGTTCATCCAGGGCTCCCAGGGTGGAGTATACGCTCTTGCTGACCTCTTGCTCAAAACCGCCATAGACTGCACTGAGTTCATCAGGGAGGGATGCGTTGAAGCCGGTGATTTTACATGCCTGTTACATCTTGCAGATCTTGCCATAGTCAGCGGGGGTCGGTGTGGCTAGCCTGGGACCCTAGCTTGGTCCTGTACTGTCTTTTGGCATCTTCGATGGATCTCCTTAGATCGTATCTGGCTTTCTTGCATTGATCAGTGTCACCTGACTTGAATGCCTCAGACCTGGACTTCAGCAAGCTGTGGATATCCCTGTTCATCCATGGTATCTGGTTGGGGAACATGTGGGGATTTGCCTCTGTGACACACAGTCTTCTACACACTAATGAAGTCAGTTACTGTAGTGGCGTACTCGTTCACGCTGGTCGCAGAGTTTTTAAAAATTGACCAGGCCACTGAGTCCAAATGAGAGGTGGCAGAGAGGTAGAGCAGAGTGGTGTCCAGGGCATGGAAACTGATGCTATGTTTTTGGATATGCCAAACTACGCTAAGTGGTGTGGCCAGAATTCCCATTATGCTGAAGATAGGGGGCAGGTTCCAGCCAAAGGGAAAGCCCTTGGTGGCATGCCAGTTGTCAATACATCAAAGATACAATCCCACTACATCAAGGTACAATGCCATAAATTCAATGTGATTTTGTTGCTTGCCAGTATTACACACAGTATTACTCCTGACTGTAGCTTTTGGGTTAACACAAACAGGTTTGACAATCCATGCGAGCATTATTTAATAATGTTTGCAGTTGCTTGCTCATTGAGCTTTTAAAGAAAGAAAATCACTAAAAGGTCTGATTATATTTCACTGTGGAAACAGATCTTGCTGCACAGTCTGGAGCTGATTTCCATCCTCCCATGCACCCCCCCAATCCCCCTTCAATTGATGGCCTCCTGTGGATACAGTCAATTCGCAGTTTGATTTACAAAATAGGCTCCCACAGTAATCTTTCAGGAAGGAAAAAACGAAAACGACACCAGTAAACCTTTATTGACACGACAGCGAGCTTTGGAAGTGTTTACGTTGTGCCCCTTGCACGTGTGAAATATCACGGTTCTAATGACAAACGCAAATCAGGCCTGTTCTCCAAGTGGCCTCAATCCAATTCCCATTAATTAAAAAGCACAATAGTTCACGGGTTCACAAATTAATGAACGTTGAGGCTGCAAATGATGGTGTGTTGAGTAAGGCCAAAAATAGTGAATGCAGTTGTACCAAATTCCATTGTCTGCTAATTTGGGATGTGCAAAGTGTGATGTTTATACCTCTCAAAGATACCATGAGGGATTCAATTTCTAAGTAAACATAAGCCTCACTCATGATCAAGTTCTGTAATCTTAGAGTACTTCAGACATTCAAAACTGCTGCTACGTCCTGCTTCTCACTCAGTGCATCATGTGGTCTGACTTCTCTGACGTGACCTCTCTCTCAACAAGGTGGCAACTTGTCCCTTCGTTAGATCCTCTCTCCTTTCCATTCTCTGGTTGCTATGTTGAGCAGCACTGATAAGATCTTAAGGCTTGTGTATCCGACATAAACATAGGCTTTAACCGTGTACATTTCCAAATATAGTCTTGCATGGACTTCTTCCGTGCAGGCTTGCTGCTTTTCTATTCACATGACCATTTCAGCAATCTGGCACACGATCTCAGTCTCCTTCTCTGTCTGAGCTGCTGATTCTGCTGTCAACTTCAATGTTTTTTACTTCTTCAGTTAACCTTATGGCCATCTGCATATGTATGTGATCTAGTCAAACTGGACTAAACTAGTTTTCTGTTGGGTACTTTGAACTCCATGTGCCGCATGAAGTTTCTTTCCCGTCCTGCAAAGTATCACACTGTGATCCTACCCTAGTCGTGAAATCGTACAGCGCAGGGGCAGCCATTTGACCTGATATACTTTGCAATGAGAGTCTGGTCAACAAGCATCAGCAGTCTAAAGCAAGCACACCATTAAGAAGCTGTACAGCCAGGGGTTAACTGTGATGTACAGCAAGTACTTACCTCAGTTAATTGCCAGCTAATTTGTTTTGTTTTAAAAATCAATTAGTTGGTTCAATAATCTCTAGTTACAGAAGCCTCTGAGAGTCTGCAGAGTGACGTGGGGTAAACTGACCCCTTGCAATCACAGCTGCTCTATAACAGTCCTCCCAGGACTGAGGCGACTGTTTGGCATCAACATTCTCGAAAGACTCCCTCATCCACAATGCCTTATCTCACTCCAGTACCTGCTCCTCCAAAATATAATTGCAACCATTAATATAATTATCAATTTTTAACAAATCATTATCTGGAAGAGATTATCTAGAATGTTGTCTCTATTTTAAAACCACCTTTCGCACCCCCCTCCCCTCCCCAGCCTTTAACTCTAAGCAACTGGCAGGAAGCTTAACTTATTAAAATCATGAATAAAGCTTTGCAATTCTGAGGAAATTATCAAAGCAAAGTTGGAATGTTTTTTCTTTACAAGTCTGGTTGAAGTCTTGAAGGGTTATCTCAAAGAATACAGAACAAAGTCCAGCACAGGATCAGGCCCTTCAACCCTCCAAGCCCATGCTGATCATGATGCCTGAACTAAATTTAAAGAAACCTTGTGCCCTAACTCGATCCATATCCCTCTGTTCCCTCCCTATACATGTATCCATCCAGGTGAATCTTAAATGTTGCTAATGTGCCTGCTTCCAGCACCTCCTCTGGTAGCGCGTTCCAGGCATTCACCACTCTCTGCATGAAAAACTTCCCCTGGACATCTCTCTTAAGCTTTCCCCCTCTCACCTTGAACCTTACCCTTTTGTAATTGATACTTCCATCTTTAGAAAAAGTCTCTGGCTTTTCACCCTGTCTATGCCTCTCATAATTTTGTAGACCTCTATCAGGTCTCCCCGCAGCCTCCTTCTATCCAATGGAAACAATCCTAGTTTATTCAATCTCTCCTCATAGTCAACACCCTTAAAATCAGGCAACATCCTTCTCTTCACTCTCTCCAAAGCTTCCACGTCCTTCTGGTATCGTAATGACCAGAACTGCACGCAATATTCCAAATGCGGCCTAGCCAAGGTTTTATTTAGCTGCAACATGATTTCCCATCTCTTGTACTCAGTACCTAGAGCTGCCACTGTGGGAAAATATTGGCCTCTTCATTGAGTCACCCTTTGGAAAATTAAAGTAAGGATATAAAACTGCAAAAATCCAAAAGGCCCACTTAGAAAAGCAAACTTGTTATATTAGTCAGGTTCTTGGAAAAGAGGCGCTGAGGCTAATTACATTCCACTACACTGCGGAATGCAGAAGCTGCTTTTATGTGTCATCAGTCAGGATTAAGACAAATTGGGAGCAGGAAGCTGAACTATCTTTTTCTCACAATTACCAAGATAAACATACAATACTTGACACACATCGATGATCAAGCCTGCCACATTCCAGACTGCAGTGACGTACTAGCTGAATTGGCACCAATTATTTACCCATATTTGCTGAGATGGCACCATTCATACATTCCTGCTCCTGGCTTGGCAAGGTGGCACAATGATTAGTACTGCTGCCTCACAGCGCCAGGAACCTGGATTCGATTCCCGGTTTTGGTCACTGTCTGTGGGGAGTCTGCATGTTCTCACCAATACTGCATGGGTATCCTCCGGGTGCTCTGGTTTCCTCCCACAGTTTGTAAGACATGCTGGTTAGGTGCATTGGCCATGCTAAGTTCTCCCTCAGTGTACCCAAACAGGTGCCAGAGTGTGGCAACTAGGGGATTTTCACAGTAACTTCATATAAGCCTACTTGTGACCCTAATAAATAAACTTTAAACTAGTGTGGTTCAGAGACCTGCATATCACCAGCTCTACTTAGAGGGTAAGAGACTACTTTAAGTTGGGGGTTCAATGGTTATCTACATTTCACAGACAGCAATGATTCTTGTTCTATTTCATCCATGGCACGGTGGCACAGTGGTTAGCACTGTTGCCTCACAGTGCCAGTGACCTGGGTTCAATTCCAGCCTAGGGTCACTGTCTGTGTGGAGTTTGGTAAGAAGTTTCACAACATCAGGTTAAAATCGAACAGGTTTATTTGGCACCAAGGGCTTTCAGAGCAGTGCTCCTTCATCACTCACCTGATGAAGGAGCAGCGCTCCAAAAGCTTGTGATATGAACCTGGTGTTGTGAGACTTCTTACTGTGCCCACCCCAGTCCAACGCCGGCATCTCCACATCGTGCGTGGAGTTTGCACATTCGCCCCTGTCTGCGTGGGTTTCCTCCCACAGTCCAAAGATGTGTGGGTTAGGTGCATTGGCCAGACTAAATTGCTCCTCAGTGTCAAGGGGGCCAGCAGGGTATTGGTGGGGGGGGAGCGTGGTATGGTTTACATGGATAGGGGTTGGTTGGGATTTTGTTGGTGCTAGCTCGACAGGCCGAATGGCCTGCTTCTGCACCATATGAATTCTATGATCCCCATTCAAAAACAGCAGACATCACTGAGTTCCATGTGACTACATCTGAACCAAGTTTATCAACCCATGCTGCCCTTATCAAATGATTAACAGGTTCACATTTAAAAAGCGCAGCATTAAATTTTGCTGAACTACTTTGCTTATTTACTTTGGACTCTGCCGTAGGTTTGGACTTACCAGTCAGGACCATATAGTCATAAATTTGGTCTGTTTTTTTTCCCTACAGATGCCACTACTAATGATGCTGCCACTTGCTGTCACAGTTACATCAAACAAAGAGCAATTTTTGAACACTTGAGCCTTTCAGGCAGTATTAGTAAAGCATTTAGTCTTATAGATGGGATGCTTTTATTGTGCTACAATCCAGGAACATGTAATGAACCCTCAGTTCTCTGTTCATCTTGTTCTATCTGAAAAGAACAAGTTGTCTGTCAAGCATTGAACCACAATAATTCAGCTGCTTCCTTGGGTCAAGCCTGACCTATTATCAATTCACCCAGTAACACTCGCAATGTCACGGTCAGTATGAATATGCAGTATTCAGGGCAGAACACATCCCTTTCACTCAAGGCTTTCTGACTCTCAAAGTGCTTTCACATTGAGTGTGGCGGAGTACTTCAGCAGCTGGTGCTGAATGTGCGGGACACGCACGGCCAGAGGCAACAGCAAAATAAGTAACGCTGCTATAATCATCCAGGCTGGTCTTCCTAACATCCCACTACACTCAGTGTAAAAGCTGAACATCCCACTACAGTCTAAAAGCATGATAACATCTCAGTCCATTACAGCATCAAAATCCATTCGACTATAAGAAAGAAACTCATTGTCAGTATCCCTCTTTATTAGAGATTAGACACCAAAAAGAGATGTGATTAACTCAGGTATGAAAGAAAATTATAAACTTTATTTATCAGTCACAAGTAGGCTTACATTAACACTATAATGAAGTTACTGCAGAAATCACCAAGTCGCCACATCCTGGTGCCTGTTCGGGTACACTGAGGGAGAATTTAGCATGGCCAATGCACCTAAGCAGCATGTCTTCCGGAGTGTGGGAGGAAACTGGAGCACCCGAAGGGAACCCATGCAGACACAGGGAGAACATGCAAACTCCACACAGACAGTGATCCAAACTGGGAATCAAATCTGGTTCCCTGGCACTGTGAGGCAGCAGTGTTAACCACTGCGCCACCACAAATTGCTCCTATGCTGGAATCTGAAACAAAAACAGAAGATGCTGGAAATTTCCAGCAGGTCTGACAGCATCTGTGGAGAGAGAATACAGCCAAAGTTTCAAGTCTGGATGACCCTTCATCAGAACTCAATTGGTCAGATTAATTCAAAGTCTCCTTTTGTTTATCTGCCTCTTGTTGAATGTTTAAAACTTTTATTTTTTTTAATGCAGCGAGGGCTTTTGCATCAATATGGAGCTGGCTGAGGGGAGACACTGAGCCCAATGTTGGTAGATAGTAGAATTGACATGAATGGAAACACATCATTAAGTTTCAATGATTCTTTAATTTCAAATGTTGGTGTCAGCTTGTAATAAGGTCCTCTGGTTTCAATGGGATGTCTGTACCGTTTGTGTTTGTAACGCAGTGAAATGATTTCAACGCAGCAACGCAGCGTGCAGTAATCGGCACACAGTCAGGATCTGCTGCTGGTTCTTCTCAGTTTCTTTACCAGGTTCCCAGGTAATCTGCTGGTTCATAATTTGGAGACTGAAACCTCAACTTAAAGTAAAAGTTTAGTTATTAGTGTCACGAGTGGGCTGACATTAACACTGCAATGAAGTTACTGTGAAAATCCCCTAGTTGCCACACTACGGCGCCTGTCCGAGTACACAGAGGGAAGTTAGCATGGCCTATATACCTAACCAGCACACCTTTCGGACTGTGGGAGGAAACCAGAGCACTCGGAGGAAACCCACGCAGACACGGGGAGAATGTGCAAACTCCACACAGACAGTGACCCAAGCCAGGAATTGAACCCGGGTCGCTGATGCTGTGAGGCAGCATTGCTAACCACCGTGCCGCCATTGTGAAAATTGGTGAAACTCCTGTGTCTGCTTTTCAAAGAATGTGTAAATAGATGTAAGACAAATGGGTAACACACTCGTGAAACCTATGCATCAAAGAGATTTTGTCCAAATGTGTTAACTATTTTCCTATAAGTACATTTGAAACATAAAAATGCACGAATGCATTATTTAACAAATTTCACATTACACAAAGTGCAACGCAGTTGATTTTTTTCATGGCAATACATTCACTACTTAAGTCACTTAACCTTTTTTCAAACCTTTTACCCCTTTTAAATTTTTGCTGGCTATATTGGTGGCACGGTGACACAATGGGCAGCATGTGGCACAGTGATGAGCACTGCTGCCTCACACAGCACCAGGGATCCGGGTTCAATTCTGGCCTTGGGTCACTGTCAGTGTGGAGTTCCGCATGGGTTTTGTCTGGGTGCTCTGCTTTCCTCCCACATGCCAAAGATGAGCAGGTTAGATGGATTGGCCATGCTAAGTTGCCCCTTATTGTCCCAAGATGTGTGGGTTAGGGGGATTAGCAAATGGCAAATGTGTACAGTTTTGGGGATCGGACAGTGCAAAGGGCCTGAGTAAGACACTCTGTCGTGCTAAATTGCCCCTTAGTGTCAGGGAGATTGGCAGGGTAAATGAGTGGGGCTATGGGGCCTGGGTAGGATTGTTGTCAGTGCCAGCTTGAAGGGCTGAGTGGTTTCTTTCCACACTGGAGGGATTATATGATTACCAGGCATACATGAACAAGTGCTTACGAATTCTTGTGTGTGTGCAATTTTAACGTGTTAATTTTAGGCAGGTTAACATTTCCATTAAAAAGCAGAGTGTCATTTATATACTTTGGAGTGTTGACGCAATGGCAGACCAGGTCCGATGGCTGAAAGATCTACCTTTGCTTTTATGCTCTATTCGCTAATTCTAACAGTAATTTTCAAGCTTCCCTTCCATCTTTAAAAAAATAACTTGCCTTCATGTCGCACCTTATCTCAATGAAATCTCTAAATACGCCACAGAGAATTAGTTCCTGTTTTTATTCTTTCATAGTAAGAAGTCTCATGATACCAGGTTAAAATCCAACGGGTTTATGTGGAATCATGAGCTCCTTCCTCAGGTGCGTCACTTTCACATTTTTTCATGAAATTAGTGCATCACTGGCAAGGCCAACATTTACCACCCATGCCCAATTGCCCTTTTTGTGTTGAGTCACCTTCTTGAACCACTGCAGCCTGCCATGGTGTACGTACACTCACAGTGCTCTCAAGGAGTTACAGGATTTCAACTCCGGGGTGATATTGTCAAAAACGCCTTGGTGAGTTGCCGCAGTGCACCTGAAAATGATACACGTTAGTGTCACAGTGCAACATTGGTGGACGGAGTCTATGCCAAAGGTGGTGGATTGGTTGCTGATCCAGGTGAGCCTTGGATGGTGTTTGGCTTTTTTGCTTGGTGTAGGAGCTGCTCTCAAAGAGCGTAGCTCTGTTGCTAAACAGGCAGCTATTAAACACTCAGAGACTACAACGAGATGTTTGTCCAGTCTATTTATGGCGAGGTTGCCTGACGATAGAATGTTATCGCGGAGTAAAAGATGGCAGTGCAGCAACCCCTCAATAACACCAACTTTTACCTTAGATTTTGTGTTCAGATGTCTGAGGGTACCAAGCACAAAACTTTCTGACACAAAAGGCACTAGAGAAGTGGGATTAAAAAAAAGGGACAAAATGTTCCAAATCAATTGCACTCACTCACATTTCCTATCAGCTGACATTCTCGATCCTGTTTAGCACAACATGCATGTTTTTTTTCAAATTCATTCATGGGACATGGGTGCCACCGGCCGGCCAGCATTTATTGCCCATCCCTTGTTGCCCAGGGCAGTGGTGAGTCAACCACATTGCTGTGAATGCTGTACCCTCCAGTTTCCCCTATCCTAGGGGAAAAGACCATGGGTGGGATTTTCCCATTCCACCCACCGCGGGAATTGTAGTGGGCGAGACGCAGATCATACAAAGTCCGTTGACCTTGAGCGGAATTTTCTGGTCTTGGGGCTAGTGCAGACGGAAAATCCAGCCCCTTGGCAATTCACCTTATCTGCATCCCTCACGATTTTGTAAACCTCTATTAAGTATCCTCTCATCCTCCTACGCTCCAGATAAAAAAAGTCCCAGGCGACCCAGCCTCTCCTTATAATCCAAACCTTCTAGTCCTGGAAACATCCTTGTAAAGCTTCGTTGCACCTTCTCCAGTTTAATAACATCCTTCCTACAGCAGTATACTTCCTATATTCAGTACTCCAAATGTGGCCTTACCAATGCCTTGTACAGTTGTAACATAACGTCCCAACTCCTGTACTCAATGCTCTGACTGATGCCTTCTTCACCACCCTGTCTACCTGTGACACCACTTTCAAGGAACAATGTACCAGCACTTTCAACCGGAAATGAAAGGCTGACAGTAACTGTTACACCCACGGAGTGTTATTACTAGAACATGATGAGCATGCGGTGACACAATGGTTAGAACATAAGAACATAAGAAATAGGAGCAGGAGTAGGCCATCTAGCCCTTCGAGCCTGCCCCGCCATTCAATAAGATCATGGCTGATCTGTTGTGGCTCAGTTCCACTTTCCCGCCCTCTCCCCATAACCCTTAATCCCCTCTCTTATCAAAAACCCATCAACCCGCTTCTTAAAAATATTTAGCGAGGCAGCCTCCACCACTTCAACGGGCAGAGAATTCCAGAGATTCACCACCCTTTGAGTGAAGAAGTTCCTCCTCAACTCCGTTCTAAACCGCCTCCCCTTTATCTTGAGGCTGTGCCCCCTAGTCCTACTGTCTTTTTTGAGCGGGAAGAGTCTCTCCACCTCTATCCTATCCATCCCATTCATCATCTTATACGTCTCAATGAGATCTCCCCTCATTCTTCTAAACTCTAACGCGCCAGGGACCCAGGTTGGATTCCTGTCTGTGTGGAGTCTGCATGTTCTCCCCGTGTCTGTGCTGGTTTCTTCCAGGTGCTCCGGTTTCCTCCCACAGTCTGAAAGACGTGCTGGATAGGTGCGTTGGCGATGCTAAATTCTTCCACAGTGTACCCAAACAGGTGCTGGAATGTGGCGACGTGGGGATTTTCATTGCAGTGTTAATGTAAGCCTACTTATGACACTAATAAAGCTTCAAAAAAAAACCTCTCTCAGCATTGTTAATAGATGGGAATATTCCACAGCAGCGCTTGTCAAATCGCGATTTTCCTGTCTGTTTGCGGGAACAAAGTGAAAATCTACAGATGGGTGGACACGCATTACCAGGAAAACTCCAGCCAATCTCACCAGAGGTTCCCAGATCAGCCACCCTCAGCATGTATCGATTCAGTTGCCTGCGAATGTGTCAAACAATCACGTGTCAATCACTCTCCTCCGGAATTTCTCGCAATTTTCGCTGATGTGCAATGAATCTGAACCTCTGTGGATTTTGGCAAGAGTTTTTGAATGGAACTGAAAAGCTCAAGTGGTAGTGTTCGCAGACCAGCTGGTATAATGTAATGTTATTTTCCAACAGCTGGTTTGGATTTATTCGACATTGCTGGAACCCTGCTGCATAATCGCGGAGACCACAACACTCGATAATTTTTGCCTTAGGAATACATTTTGTCACATCGAAATGCCACAGCACTCTTACTTTACAAAGTTGTAAAAATAGATCTCGCGGAAAGAAAAACAAGGAAAATCACAGCAAACAGCGCGGATTCGTTTTGTTGACTTTGTTCCCGCTCTTTACCTCACAGGGCTCGGAGATCTTGCGTGCCTTTATTTTTCTGATTGCTATATCAGATGGAAGCACTTTCCAAGATCTCACTTCTGGGCCCAGGGAGAAGATTTAAAAGGCCATCAGCTTTTAACGCCATAAAACACGCACCACTCCAAAACTTGTGCGTGTGCGATAAGACGTAATAAAGCACCTCGGGACGTTAAAGGCACCATATCAATGCAAGTTACCACTGTGGCTGATGGGATTGCTGGGACAAATCGGAGCCTTCAGCTCTTCTTTCCCTCAACAAAAACTTAAAACTCCGTCAAATAATTTCTCATGATGACACTGCCCTTTTAAGGCTCCCTGTTGCACTCGCGTTGCAAGGGAAAACAGTCATGTGGGTCTGATTTGAAAGAAAATGCATATTTATGTAGTGCATGGTTACGTCTTAAAGCATTTCACAGTATAATTAAAATCGCTGACATATTGGAACTGTTGCAGAGCACATGTGTCTGGCAATAATTTTTACTTCAACTGGAGATGAGCTTAAATACCTTCTGCTTTAAACTTGGCCAAATGTAAGGATAACTATGCAGTTAACTACCAAACCATAAGCATCTGACCAGAGGGGTAAAATATGTTCATAACTGATAGGACAAAACTGCAATCGCGATCAGGTAATCTGTTAATGCTACCGAGAGAAGCATGTTTTAAACTTAAGCTAAGGAGAACATGGGCAGGACTAAGGGTTACTCACCATTGTTGATACCAGTTACTTTCTCCTTTAATTGCATTCTTCGACTAGACTTCACACTATCTAATGGATGGCACAGTGGTTAGCACTGCTGCTTCGCAGTGCCAGGGACCCAGTCTGTGCGGAGTCTGGATGTCTTTTCCATGTCTGCATGGGTTTCTTCCGGGTACACCGGTTTCCTCCCACAGCCCAAAAGACATGCTGGTTAGGTGCATTGGCTGTGCTAAATTCTCCCTCACTGTGCCCGAACAGGTGCTGGACTGTGGCGACTAGAGAATCACAGATCATAGGATCATAGAAACCCTACAGTGCAGAAGGAAGCCATTCAGCCCATTGGGGCTGCACCGACAACGATCTCCTCCTAACCCCACAACCCTACACATTTACCCCGCTAATCCCTCTAACCTATATATTTGGGACACTAAGGGGCAATTTAACATGGCCAATCAACCTAACATGCACATCTTTGGACTGTGGGAAGAAACTGGGGCACCTGGAGTAGACCCACGCAAACACAGATAGGATGTGCAAACGCTACACAGTCAGTGACCCAAGCCAGGAATTGAACCTGAGTCCCTGGAACTGTCAGACTGGCCCACTGCGTCACCTTGCCGCCTCACAGGGATCTTCACAGTAACTTCATTGTCGTGTTAATGTAAGCCTATTTATGACAACAGTAAATAAACTTGACATAGTTTATTTTCCAAACACGATCTACCTAGGTCCTTTTCATTTACATAATTGACCTTTAACAACACGCACAGCAAATGTGCACATGCCACCTTAGCTCATTTGGTAGCATTCCACTACCAAATCAGAAAATTATCTGTTGAACTCTGGTCTGACAACTGTGGAGGTGCCAACCTTCAGATTATTCATTTATCCCATTCTCTGAAAATCTCACTCATTCAAAGCCACTCCCCAGTTTTCTCTGTGGTTTGGTCAACATTCCCCCCTCAACTGTTTTTAGCCAGGAACAGATCAGCTGGTCATTCATCACCATCAGTCTGTTTGCATACCAAGTCACTGCACTCCAATAACATACGTCATACCAGATGTAAGAAACATCAATACTATCAAGTAATGTAAACAAGAATTTGCAACCAGCCCTATGCTCTCTATGCACATACAGATAGGCATACCAATGACACAGAATAAATAGTGACATTATATATGCCTTGTAAATACTAATTACAATGTTCCATGTCATATACAACAAGGTTCAGCTACATGGATGGCATAGTGGTTTGCACTGCTGCCTGTCTGTGTGGAGTCTGCATGTTCTCCCCGTGTCTGTGTGGGTTTCCTCTGGGTTCTCCGGTTTCTGCCCACAGTCTGAAAGCTGTGCTGGTTAGGCGCATTGGCCATGCTAAGTTCTCCCTCGGTGTACCAAACAGTGTGGCGACTTGGGGATTTTCAAAGTAACTTCATTGCAGTGTTAATGTAAGCCTACTTGTGACACAAGTAGATCACGCCTTTATTATTGTGCCGATTTACAAGTGTGTAATAGTGGGAATGGAATGTGTTAAAACACATTGCTAAATTTACTGCTCCAGTTGCGTCAATATCCAATGCCAAATATTCTGGCAGGAAGAACTTTATTAATAAATACAAATTGAACTTCAAGAAGGACACACTGCCTCATGGCATTTGAACCCACTCCTGCCACCCCTCCCCAGTGTGAAGCTGTGGGGAAAGATAGTGAAACTCGCAAAGATTTTTTTTTTAAAAAAAAGTTCCATTTTGAGGGGTCAGAAAGGCCAGGACGCTATAAAGAAAATCCAGGCCAATGATGATTTAGGGTCCCCTCGCCTTTCCCCAGCTGCTGAGAACTATAATCAGCTCTTATTTATGCAGAGATAATGGTGTATTACTGTAAAATATTGCACACCCAAAATTAAAATAAGCAATGAATATAACATAAACAGCATTAACAAGTACTTTCTATAAACAGGTTTCAACATTTCTGTTAGCTATCAGAATGGTTTATTGTGATGATACTATGCTATTAAGAAATATATTTATATCATGTTTCTTGTGAGCGGTATGTTTAGAATTCAGATCTGTTTTGCAGGGTACTGATTTGTCTTAGAAAAAACTTATTGGCTGTGAGAGCAAGGTAAGGACATGAAGTGTTTAATTAATCAAAGCCAATGCCTTTGTGTTTACTTACGTTTCCCCTGGGGTTTCAGAGTTGGGCTTCAGTTAGGTTGATTGATAGGGACAGAATCATGTGCTTAATAGGAGGAGCTAAACTGGCAGGGAAAACAGTTTCTCTTTCGTTTTAAAACTAACAGTTATTGCCTGGTTCTGGAAGAAGCAAGATGTGTCTCTCTCTTTCTCTCTGGAGGTTACCTGAAAGGTCCAAAACTGGCAAGCTAAGTACAAGCAAGTCAGCCTGTGTTTTGCTAATTAATTTTAAAGGGGAGCTTTAAGACTATAAGAGGAATTTTGCTTGAATTCAGAGATAGGATAGCAGTTAAGATTGTATCTTGTCACGTTTAAGTATTGTTCAGTTGTTAAATGTTAAGCTAATTTATTTGTTAGAGTTAAACTGTAGCATTAGATAAGATTTGTTTTGATAAAAGCTCCCTAGTTTCACACTTGGAGTGAAACACCTTATCCTCAAACTAATGCCAAAATAGCAAATTGTTAGGATCTAGTCTGACTTCATACTATACTCGGGTATATTCGTACTATATTCGGGTACACTGGTTTTCTGATCTTATATCCTAATATTATTATCATCAGTACGGGACAAACAACAACTATTCATATTTATTTACTGTTTTGAATGCAGTAAGTGTGTGCGGTGCGTCAGAAGTGTGGTATCAAGGAACAAAGCCACGTGGAAAATCTGGACACATGGTCAAGAGGCAGATTTTGAAGGAAAGTTTTTAAAGAGAAAAAAAAAGGGGTTTAGGGAGAGAATTCATGAATGTACTCCCTGGCAACTGAAGGCACAGGGATCCTCAAGAGGCCCGAATTGGAGCAGCTATTATTGCAACACACGTTTAATACCTTAACATCTACCACAGATTATAGCTTCAGTTGAAAAAAAATACTTCTCATCATTACAGCAGCCAGTGCATTACTGGGAATCTTCCTGAATGCCAAGAAGTAGGAGGTGAGCAATAAATCCCCCCTTCACAAGGCAGAATCTTCAGTGCAATTCACTGTCTCCTCTCACCCTAACTCATGTTTCACCTAAAAACACACACAAGCCCATAGGTTCGTTAAGTAGAGCCACCACATCTTTGATCTATACCTGACCCCCAAAATAGATCATTTCCAAACTGATGGCAACTAATCTGCCATGTTTCTTAAACCACTGTTGTCTAATTATTTATCTGCGGTCTACCTCATTGATCAGATGATTATATTTCCCTACTCCATTGATTAGACAATGCATTACCTTGTCTATTTTCAGATGCAAGCAGTTCTACCTGATTTGTGATGAAATTGGTTTAGCTTGTGTTTTTAAGATCCCTCTAGTGGGCAGCATGGTGGCACAGTGGTTAACACAGCGCCAGGGACCCGAGTTCGATTCCCGGTTTGGGTCACTGTCCGTGTGTGTGTTTCCTTCGGGTGTGCTCTAGCTTCCTCCCACAGTCCAAAAGATGTGCTGGTTAGGTGCAGTGGCCATTCTAAATTCTCCCTCAGTGTACCCGAACAGGCGCTGGAGTGTGGCAACTAGAGGTTTTCACAGTAACTTCATTGCAGTGTTAATGTAAGCCTACTTGTGACACCAATAAACAAACTTAAACTGATCTATCCCCCTTCTTGCTTGGATCTTATCTAGATAGATACTGTAAACCTGTGAAACCCTATCTAATCCATTCTTTCTCAAAAACATATTTGGCCAAATCGCCTCCTTCTGCACTGTGACAATTCAGTTTTAAGTGTATGCAAATTATTTAACAATGGAGAGAACACTGTGGCTTAGTTGCAACTCATTCTGAGTTGAATTGCACAGTTTTTAACTAGCGCATTGGATAGCGTTCTGGAACAAGACTACAGTAAGACCTGGACAATATTCAGGCTCCAGTTGGTAGGTGACAAACTACATTCACGCTGCATGAGGGGAGGCAATGGCCGAGTGGTATTATCGCTAGCCTATTAATCCAGGAACTCAGCTTGTGTTCTGGGGACCTGGGTTTGAATCCCGCCCACAGCAGATGGTGGAATTGGAATTCAATTTTAAAAAATCTGGAATTAAGTTGCTGATGACCTGAAACCATTGTCAATTGTCAGAAAAGCCCATCTTGTTCACTAATGTCCTTCAGGGAAGGAAATCTGCCATCCTTACCTGGTCTGGCCTACATGTGACTCCAGAGCCACAGCAATGTGGTTGACTCTCAACTGCCCTCTGAACAAGGGCAACTAGGAATGGGCAATAAATGCTGGCCAGCCAGCGACACCCATGTCCCATGAATGAATTAAAAAAACAAGTGCCACACAATGACCACCCTAACCCTTTCTGGCATAACCATTGCTGAATATCTTAATATCAACATGCTGGAAGTTAACCATTGACCAGAAACTGTACTAAACCTGCCATATAAATACTATGGCTACCAGAGCAGATCAGAGGCTTGGGATACTGCAGTGACCAACTTATCTTACGAGTCCCAAAGCCTGTCCATCATATACTACACACAAGTCATAAGTGTGATAGAACAGTCTTCACTTGTCTGAATGAGTGCGGATTCAACAATAGTTAAGAAACTTGACACCATCCAGCGCATGGCAACTTTCTTGACTGGCACTCCATCTACCACCGACACACAATGGCAGCAGAATGGACAATCCAAAAGTGGTACTGCAGCAGCTCACCAAGACTCCTTTTACAGCGCCTTTCAAACCCACCACCTCTATCACATAAAAGGACAAGGGCACTAGATACATGAAAACACCACTCACCACTTGCAAGCTCCCCTCCGAGCCATACATCATCCTGACTCAGAAATACTTTGCTGTTTCTTCACTGTCGTTGGGTCAAAATCCTGGGATTCTGTCCCTAACAGCACTGTGAGTGTACCTACATCATCTGAATTGCAGCATTTCAAGAAGGCATCCCAACACCACCTTCAAGGACAATTAGGGGCGGACAATAAATGCTGACCTAGCCAGCAAAGCCCACATCCTGTGAAATGGTAATAAGAACTCTGGGGTGGTTTACTTCCTGCTGTATTTCCATCACATTCCTGACTTGTGCCTTGTAGATAGCGGACAGGCTTTGGGGAGGCAGGTATATTACTTGCTGCAGGATTCCTAGCTTCTGACCTACTTTTGCAGCCAATGAACATCAAGGGTCAATGGTTGGATCCTCTCTTGTTGGAGATGGTCATTACCTGGGCACTTGGGGTGGCACAAATGTTACTTACTACTTATCAGTCCAAGCCAGAAAGCTGTCCAGGTCTTATTGTATGCAGACATGGACAAGTTCCCTATCTAAGGAGTCCAAATGATGCTAAACATTGTGCAGTCAGCTGGAAACATCCCCACTTCTGACCTTATGATGGAAGTAAGTTCATTGATGAAGGAGCTGAAGATTTGAACCTAGGATACTGCTCTGAGGAACTCCTGGAGCTGAGATGACCAACCTTCAACAACTACAACCATGTTCCTTTCTGCTAGATATGACGGCAGCCAGTGGAGAGTTTTCCCAATTCCCATTGATTCCAGTTTTGCTAGGGCTTCTTGATGCCACACCTTGGTCAAATGTGGCATTGATGTCAAGGGCAGTCACTCTCACCTCATCTTGACTGCAGCTCCATACTTGCATGAAGGCCGTGATGAGGTCCAGAGTTGAGTGGCCCTTTCAGAACTCAAACTGAGGAATGAGCATGTTGTTTTTGAGAATTTGCCATTGTTAGCTCTGTTGACAACATGTTCCATCACATTTCTGATGACCGAGAGTTAACTGATAAGGTTCTAATGGACTAGGTTGCATTTATCCTGTTGTTTGTGGTCAGGAGATATCTGGGCGATTTTCCACATCGCTGTGTTTGGCTAGGGGCATGGCGAGTTCTGGAGCACAAGTCTTCAGTACCATTGCTGGAATATTATCAGGGTTCATAGGCTTTGCAACTTCTAATGCCTTCAACCATTTCTGGATGCCATATGGAGTGATTCAACTTGGCACTGGATGTGGTGCTGGGGAGCTCAGAAGGAGGCCAAGACTTTTGGCTGAACATTGTTACAAATGCTTCAGTTTTGTCTTTTGCACTGTGTATTCTCAATGTGAAGAAGGGACTTAATCTGCACAAGCACCCTGTGAGGTTGTCACTCCTACCAATATCCACATGGACAGACTCAGCTGGGATTGATGGTCAGTGGCACAGTGGTTAGCACTGCTGTCTCACAGCGCCAAGGTCCCCGGGTTCAATTCCCGGCTTCGTTCACTGTCTGTACAGAGTCTGCACATTCTTCCTGAGTCTGCGTGGGTTTCCTCCAAGCACTCTGGTTTCCTCCCACAGACGTACTGGTTAGGTACGCTGGCCATGCTAAATTCTCCCTCAGTGTACCTGAACAGGCGCTGGAGGGTGGTGGCAGGGGGATTTTCACAATAACTTCATTGCAGTATTAATGTAAGCCTACTTGTGATACTAATAAATAAGCTTTATAAAAACTGATCTATAAAAGTAGATGCCGCTAAAATGGCTGTTGCACGCCATCATGATTTTTCTACTGCGTCCCCTTTCGCTGAAGGGTTAAAGCTCTGTTGATACTTGTACAATACAGACTAAACTGTCAACTCGTTTGTTGTTGTTTAAAATGAATTGTATTGTTGCATAATTTTTGTCACTGCCGCATTAGCCTCTTGGCCAGATCGTTATTGTAAATGAGAATTGGTTTTCAATTGACTCTCCTGACTAAGTGAAGGTTAAATAAAATAAATAGGGGGCTTTAAAGATTATGACAAGTTACAATAAGGTAACTGCTAGTTGATCGCTTTCTCTGGTTGGTGACAGGGTAACAAGAGAACACATGTTTAATATAATTGGAAAATGAATTAAAAGGCTATATTCCCCAATCTCGTACATTTCCAATTATAACTACTCCACCACTGGCACACATGCCTTCATTTGCTTCTGCCCAAGCTCTCAATTTCCCTCCCTACACCTCTCCTCCTCACTATCCTCCTTAAAGGCACCTGCTAACACTTATCCCTTTGCTTGAACATTAGATCATCTGCTGATGTGGCTTGGTGCCACCCTTTGTTTTACAATGCTCCTGTGAAGGCATTTCATGATGTCAAAAGGTGCTGTAAGTTGTGTCTTATGGTACAATGTTGTTACACAGAGAGTGCTTAAAATGTGGAATCCTGTGACACAAACTGTTGTTGAAGCAGTGTAATAAATTTATTTAATAGGGAGTGAGCTGCTTAAAGAATAAAATATTAATAAGCATGGGGAGTGAGAGCGGATTAGATGAGGTGCCTCATGGAGATAAACATCAGTGTACATTTGATAGGCCAAGTGACCTGTTTCAATGCTGTCACATTCTATAAAATCAGTACTTAAGCCTAGCGGCCATTGTTATAAGGGCATAAGCTCAGACATTAACTGTCAGCAGGCTATCAACCGCAAAACACATTGCATTGCAGCCTGATCCTGTTCTGGGATCACTGACTAGCCAATTAGCTCGGTGCCTGGATTTTTGTTTAAATCTGCAGAAAAGCTGAGGCAACTTGCAGCATCCCAAATGCTGCATTATCTGAGATCGCCGAACTAATCACAAACTAATGACAAGACGGTCCTCCCGAGCCTGCCCCGCCATTCCAGACGCCGTGGCTCATCTGCATCCTAACTCCATCCACCTGTTTTGACTCCGCATCCCCTAATACTCTTGTCCAGCTCAAATCCCTCAGTCACCCATTGAAAATTAACTGAGCCAGCAGCCGTTAAAAGTTTATTTATTAGTCACAAGGCTTACATTAACATTTCAATGAAGTTACCGTGAAATTCCCCTAGTTGCCACACTCCGGCGCCTGATCGGGTCAATACACTTACTCAGCACGTCTTTCAGAATGTGGGAGGAAACTGGAGCACCCAGAGGAAACCCACGCAGACATGGGGAGAGCATGCAAACTCCACACAGACAGTGACCCAGGCTGGGAATCGAACCTGGGTCCCTGGCGCCTAGAAGTGGCAGTGCTAACCACTGTGCCATCCCACTGTATGTGCAGGGGAGAGAAATCCAGGCATCTACCATTCCAAATTTCTTATCTGACAGTCTCACTCTGATTTTAAGGTTATATCTCCTTGTCTTGAATTCTCGCACAAGTGTGAAAAAAAGGTTTCCAGCCTAGCAATTATTTTCAAAATCCAACAAATCTCAACCAAGTCACCCTGGAATCCTCTGCATTACACTGAGCACAAGTTGATCTAATTTCTCCTCATAATTTAACCCTTAGTTTTCTGGTGGCATTTGGATCCTTCCAGGATCAACAAACCTATTTCAAAATGCATTGCTCAGAAATGTATACTGTACCCCAGCTGTGTTCAAACTGGTTATTATTGTAAATATATGTATGTGTGTGTGTGGATATACACACATACATTCCCCTCCAAGCCACTCACCAACCTGACTTGGAATCAAATCATCACTCCTTTGTAGTCGCTAGGTCAAAATCCTG
Organism: Carcharhinus amblyrhynchos; assembly: GCF_965287045.1. Taxonomy (NCBI): domain Eukaryota; kingdom Metazoa; phylum Chordata; class Chondrichthyes; order Carcharhiniformes; family Carcharhinidae; genus Carcharhinus; species Carcharhinus amblyrhynchos. The sequence goes on from NC_137342.1 coordinate 43,869,392, forward strand.
GAATTCCCTCCCTAACAGCATTGGCATCAACCCACAGAACATGAAGTGCTGTGATTCAAGATGGTAACTCACTACCACCTTCTCAAGGGCAACTAGGGATGGGCAATAAATGCTGGCCAGCCAGTGACGCCCATGTCCCATGAATGAATAAAAAAAATTAAAGAGCCAAAAATATATAGAGAGGGAGAGAGAAAAAAGAATATTTGATTTATTATTGTCACATGTATTAGTATACAGTGAAAAGTATTGTTTCTTGTGCACTATATAGCCAAAGCTTACCGTGCATAGGGAAGGAAAGGAGAGAGTGCAAAATGTAGTGTTATAGTCATAGCTAGGGTGTAGAGAAAGATCAACTTAATGAGGTTGGTCAATTCAAAAGTCTGATGGCAGCAGGGAAGAAGCTGTTTTTGAGTCAGTTGGTACATGTCCTCAGACTTTTGTATCTTTTTCCTGATGGAAGAAGGTGGAAGAGAGTATGTCTGGGATATGTGGGGTCCTTGATTATGCTGGCTGCCTTTCCGAGGCAGTGGGAAGTGTAGATGGAGTCAATGGATGGGAGGCTGGTTTGAGTGAAGGGCTGGGCTATGTTCATGATCCTTTGTAATTTATTGCGGTCTAGGTTAGAGCCATACCAAGCTGTGAAACAAACAAAAGTTTTCCATAGTGTATCTATAGAAGTTTGTGAGAGTTGTAGTGGACATGCCAAATTTCCTTATCCTCCTGAGGAAGTAGAGGCATTGGTGGGCTTTCTTAACTATAGCATTCGTATGGAGGGATCGCGACAGGTTGTTGGTGATCGGGCACCTAAAAACGTAAAGCTCTACTTCATCCCCACTGATGTAGACAGGGGCATGACCTTCACTATGCTTCCTGAAGTCGATGACTATCTCCTACAGTTTGTTGATATAGAGGGAGAGATTATCATCACACCAGCTCATCAGATTCTCTCTCTCTTTCCTGTACTGTGTCTCGTCATGGTTTGAGATCCGACCTACAACTATGTGTCATCAGCAAACTTGAAAATCAAACTGGAGGGGAATTTGGCCATACAGTCACAGGTTTATAAGGAGTACAGTAAGAGACTGAGAGCACAGCCTTGTAGGGCACCAGGATTGAGGATGAAGATGGAGGAGGTGTTGTTGCCTATCCTTATTGATTGTGGCCTATGTGTTAGGAAATTCAGGATCCAGTCGCAAAAGAAGGGGCTGAGCCCCAGACTATGAAGTTTGGAGATGAGTTTTGTCGGAATAAAGGTGTTGAAGGTTGAGCTGCAGTCTATGAATAGGAATCTGACACAGATGTCTTTGTTAAGTAGGTGTTCCAGGGTCGAGTGCAGGGATGGGGAGATGGCGTCTGCTATCAATCTGTTGCAGTGATAGACAAATTGTAGTGGATCCAGGCAATCTGGGAGGCTGGAGTTGATTTGTGCCATGACTAACCTTTTAAATCACTTCATAATGATGGATGTCAAAGCCACCGGATTGTAGTCATATGAGAGAATGTATGTACAGGGAGAAATATATGTAAAGAAAGAAAAAGAGGGAGAGAGAGAGAGAGAGAGAAAAAATATATACATAAAGAGGGAGAGGGGAAAAGAGAGAAAAATATATATGGAGTAGAAGAGGGAGAAAGAGACTGCTCAAATTGAATAATTAGGTGAGAGAAAGGGAAAAGAGAGCAATTGGAAGATACTTCTCATGAGGAAAAGGATATAATGGACACTAAGTGTCTGGCTCAGTTGGTAGCACTCTCACCTCTGTGTCAGAAGGTTGTGGGCTTAATTCCAGAGATTGGAGTGCTCGTTCGAAGTAGCGTACGAGGAGAATAATAAAACACAAAGGGGTACTGACTTCTGGGCGGGCACCACATTAAACTGAGACCGTGCTTGCTCTCTCAGGAGAGCATGAGAGGTCCCCTGGCACCGATGTGAAGAACAGCAGTGGGACTGGTGTATGTCTGTGTGTGTGTGGCTGTGTGTGCACATCTCTCTGTGTGCGTGAGGATGTTGTCCCCAGTGTCCCCGCCAATGTTTCTCTCTCAGTCAACCTCGGATTATCTGGCCATCATCACGTGCTGTTGGTGGGAGCTTGCTGAGTGCAAACTGGCTCGCTGCTGTGCCTCTGACATGACAACAAGCACTGTACCCGAAAAGTTCTTCAATGACTGTTCAGTGCTTCAGAGCATTGTTGCAGTCAGTAACTTTGTCAGCAAATGTGTGAGCCAAGTTGAAATCGAAGACAGGCGGTTTCTTGCCCGTGGCTCAACAATTAACAACAGGGACATTTACTCATGAAATTACAGAGCAGCTGGAGAGCTGGCTGATCCCATTCCAACACTAATAAACGCTTGGATGAGATATATTACGACAGCGTTGGCCCATATTTATGTGTCGCAGTTTTACTTTCCAATCGCCGTGTAATCAATATATTGCCACATCTGTGCTCTGCAAATGTTAAAGCAACCCCAACTGAGTATGAACTGGAAATTATTGTAATTATATTCAGCTCGATATGCTGAGAACACAAAAATAAATGCTTAAAAGACAGTCCTCACATGAATTAACCAATTAAGTCTTGCCTTTTTGTTAATGACTCAATAAATAAAAGTAGCTTGGAACTTTTAATACCAGTTGTTTGGAAATGGAAACAACCTCTGGATCACCATCTCTAACGCACCCACCACCCCCTAATCTCCTAATTCCTCTGTCCCCAAGAACATCTTTATATTCCACTTACTCTGCCTTGTATGGCACAGTGTTTAGTATTGCTCCCTCACAATGCCAGGGACCTGGGCTCAATTCCAAGCTTGGGTCACTGTCTGTGTGGAGTTTGCACGTTCTCCCCATGTCTGCATGAGTCTCCTCCGGGTACTCCGGTTTCCTCCCACAGACCAAAGATGTGCAAGTGAGGCCATGCTAAATTGCCCCTTACTGTCAGGGGGATTAGTAGGGTAAATACACGGGGTTACGGGGATAGGGCCTGGGTGGGATTGTTGTCGTTGCAGACTTGATGGACGAAATGGCCTCCTTCTGCACAGTAGGGATTCTATGATTCCAGCAGCCCAATCATTATCCCCTCCCAATTGCTGTGTTTCTAATGGCACCAGTGTTCTGAATAACCCCATCCGGTCAACCCACATCTGATGGGTTAATCATTGCCAATTTTGGTTGGAGATAGGTTGGACGTATCCAGGAGGTTTCAATACAGGACCCTTCACTTCCAGATGCCTGGCTCAGTCAAATAGCCAACCCCATTCCCATCTCTAAATTGCTTACAACCAATATATGCAAGTATTGAAAGGAAATGAAACCAAAATACTTCAAATCTAATTAATTTTTTTCCCCTTTGTTTCTCAGAGCAGTGTCCAGGAGATTAATTTTCAGTTCCTGGAGACGCTAGGGTACTTTCCGAGGTTTGGCAAACTTGCCTGGAACAGCGTTAGAATGTAACATTGAATCTGTTGTAGTGATCAATGGTAACATGCTGTTACTGGGTTAGCTGACCCAGTAAACTATGTAACCAATGACAAATTGACGTGGTGACCAGCTGACTCAGTATACAAAAGAATCTGCTGAGGTTTGTATGAGTTTGGAATGGCCCAGGCTGAGGCCTCAACTGTTGGAGTACTGAAGTTTATTTTATTGAACCTTTATCTTTGATTTACAAGTTCTAGAAAGTTTTGTTTCATTTTATTGCCTATAACTGGACAATATATCCTGCTGGATCAACAGGCAGACCATTCAGCCACCTCAGTCTTAATCTTTGGAATATCTAATCGAAGACTGGTGTCCGGGACTTCTTTCTCTGGAGAGTAGAAGGCCGAGGGGTGATCTTATCAAGGTCTATAAAATAATGAGGGGCACAGATCAACTGGATAGTCAATATCTTTTCCCAAAGGTAGGGGATTCTAAAACTAGACAACATAGGTTTAAGGTGAGAGGGAAGAAATACAAAAGGGTCCAGAGGGGCAATTTTTTTCCACAGAGGGTAGTGAGTGTCTGGAACAAGCTGCCAGAGGTAGTAATGGAGATGGGTACAATTTTGTCTTTTAAAAAGCATTTAGACAGTTACATGGGTAAGGTGGGTGTCAAGGGATATGGGCCAAATGCAGGCAATTGGGATCAGCTTCGGGGTTTAAGAAAAAGGATGGCATAGACAAGTTGGGCTGAAGGGTCTGTTTCCATGCTGTAAACCTCTATGAGTCTAAGTTGCTATGACCCTTAGGGCCCAGTTTTAACATTGCAACGTGCCCGTTTTTGGGTGTGAGGCTGTTAATTTGATCCGCACCCGTGTCCACGCAGATGGCCACTTGACCAAAACCCGGGAATGGCAGCAATCAGCTTAATGCCCAACATGGGCACAACAGCAATTTAAATGCAATTGCATGCATTTAAATTGAATTAATGAACTGCCCGCCCAACTTTATCAGCATTTCCCCCTTTACCGCCGTGTTTGCCAATCTGGAATCGCGCCGAAATGAACCTGCTGAATAAAAGCCTGAATCGGGCGCTCCAGCTGCTAAAGTGCACGTTCAGAGCTTCCAACAGCTTTCTGACTCAGATCGGTGGCAGGGAAGGGGAGGGGGTGAGGTGGGGAGGAGGGAGGTGGATCAGATCATTCTCTGGTTTGGGGGTTTGGCAAGGGAGTGAGGCCAGACTGTTGTCTGGTTTGGGGGGGGGGGGTGGAGGAGGAGGAAGCCGGTCAGACGCTCCTCCGGGGCGGGGCGGGGTGGGGGGGGGGAGGGGGAGGGGGAGGTGATTGAGGCCAGCCCATTCTCTGGGAGGGAGACGAAGTGAGGCCAGGTTGTTGCCTTGGGGGCGGGGGAAGGAGTGAGGCCAGATCATTGTCTGTGGGGTGTGGTGGAGGAGGTGGGGGGGGGGCGAGTAAAATGTATCTCTGGTGGTGGGGGAGGGAGAGGCCCAATCTCTCACTGGTGGGGGGAGGAGGGGGGGTGCAGATGGATCCACTGCCACTCTGTGGGCAGTGGGGGGGAGGCGGGTGCAGCGGTGGTGATCAGTCTGGGTAGCAGGGGGGTGGATAAGGGGGACAGTATGTGTGTGGGTAGTGGGGGAGTTGGATAAGGGGGACAATGAGGTGTGCGTGTGCACCACTGCTCCTGCTTTTCACTCCCAGGCCGCTTCCTCTGCTTTCTGCAGCCCGGGGAGGGATCTGACACGGGCGCGCTTTTCCACATTGTTTTCTGACTGCGCGTGCGCTCCGATCGTTTTGGCGTGCTAAGCTCCACCCACAGCGTGAATGGGACCCACGATTTTTTTTTTCAGGCTGAGTACAGATTTCCCAGCCGAATCTGCATTACACCCAGATTCAGCGCTTGGAATGAAAATGGTAAAATCAGGCCCCGCGTCACTGGGGGTCCGCATCTCTGTGGGTCCGCGTCACTGGGGGTCTTCACCTTCACTGGCTGCCTGAGATTCCCATCTTTTAGGCTCAGCTTTTACTTGCCCTCCCTGATCTTCTCAATCTCTATCTACTTTGCATTGTTAAAAGTGCTGTTATTGCAAGAGGTTTTTCCCTCCTTCAGTGGCTTTTCCTGCTCATTTACTTCATCAATCCATCACCCTTTTGTGTATAAAGAAGTTCTGTATGACTCACTTCTTCCTTGCTTTAAGTTTATGCTGCGATAACCCCAAGGGACGGTACAGCATTTCAACAAGAAAATCTTCTTTCCCTGCCAACTTTCTCCATAAATTTCCTTTCCCGAGACCATTGACTACATTCGCTGGATTTTGGCTGCATTGGCAGCTCGGTGATGAATATTTGAACAATTCTTGTCCCAAGCTGACATCCAGACGTTTGCATTTCCAGTAAACGTCCCGAGGCAGCTATCCGAAGTGGAAACCTTGGATGAGATTCCTCTGCCCCGATGAGAAAACAGAGCACAGGTGCACCATTTCAACTGCCCGCAGTAAGAATGAACGGAGCAGTGGCTGGCAATCAAACCCTGGGCCTTGCTGTTTTGTATCATTCCCCAATTTCTCAGACAAGCTATCAGACCACACCGGATAAACGGCACACACAGGTCATTTGGGCAGCACAGTGGTTAGCACTGCTGCCTCACAGCACCAGGGACCCGGGTTCGATTCCCGGCTTGGGTCACTGTCTGCACGTTCTCTTCATATCTGCCTGAGTCTGCTCCGGTTTCCTCCCACACTCTGAAAGACGTGCTGGTTAGCTGCATTGGCCGTGCTAAATTCTCCCTCAGTGTACCCGAACAGGCACTGGAGTGTGGCGACTCGGGGATTTTCACAGTAACTTCATTGCAGTGTTAGTGTAACCCTACTTGTAACACTAATAAATAAACATGCCAGCATCTCCAATTCAGCCTCCTTCTGTCTTTCGCAGCCTATATCTATCTTAACCTCCTATTTCCTCCTCCCTTATAGGTTTGTCTAGTTTCCCCCCAAACACCTCAATATTATTCATTTCTACATTTGCATCACTTTCTGGATAGAGAGGTTTTTCTGAATTCCCTATTTGGTATTTTGGTCACTACTTGTACTGATGGTCTCTAGTTCTGTTTTCCCGCACAGGTGGAAACATTCTCTATGTCCACTTGGTCAAAACATTTCATCGTTTTAAAGAGCTCTGGTCACTCCTCAGCCATCTCCATACAACATCAATTGGCCTTGCTGGCGACATCCACAGCCCATGAAAGATAAGTGTCTAGCTCAGCACAGTGCCGCCTCGCAGTGCCAGGGGCCCGGGTTCAATTCCAGCCTCGGGTGACTGTGTGGACTTTGCACATTCTCTGTATGTCTGTGTGAGTTTCCTCCAGGTGTTCCAGGTTTTCTCCCACAGTCCAAAGATGAAGGTCATGCTAAATTGACCATTAGTGTCCCAAGCTGTGTAGATTAGGGGGATTAGCAAGGCAAAGATTGTGGTTGGTGCAGGCTTGATGGGCTGAATGGCCTCCTTCAGCACTGTAGGGATTCTATGATTCTAACCTTGCGTTGCTCAGCACCACCTCTCTCAGTCCGTCCCCATCTCTAAATGGTCACACTGCTTGTCTGACATCTGCTACTGGATACACAGAAAGTTTCTCTTGGACTAATTATTGGGAAAAGCAAAACCGTAGTCTTCAGTTATTGCCACAAGCTTCTTTTCCCTTTACTGACTCCATTCCCCTCCCTAGCTGAGGCTGAACAGACTTTTCACCAACCTTGTGTCATACTGGAAAAGGAGCTTCTCACCATGTATCCCACCCTCAAAAACCACTTGTAACATCACCCAACTCTAGCCCTGCCTCAGTTATGCTCATCTGCCGCCAACTCCATCTTCTGTAAACTTGGGATAGTCCAAGACTCTTTTGCTCGTATCTCAATTCATACCGAGTCCCATTCACCCATGACCTAACTGGCTCTTGGTTAATCAATGCCTTGCTTTAAACATTCTCAAACTGGTTTTCAAATCACTTCATAGCCTTGCCCTTCCCCATCTCTCTCATCTCCTCCAGCCCCACAACCCTCGTCCTCTCCCCATCTCTCTAATCTCCTCCAGCCCTAAGATTTCTATGCTCCTCAAGTTCTGACATCTTGGGCACGCCCAATTTTAGGTGCTTCACCTTTGGTGACTGTACTTTCGGCTCCCTAGGTCCCATGCACTGGAATAATTCCCCTAAAGATCTTTCCCTCTATCTTTCCTTCTTTGTGATGCCCCTTGAAACCTGAAGCCCAATACCAAGGTCACAATTTATCAGGCAGCGAATACCCTCAAACTCCAAATGCTTCAGAGATTTGGTTAACCTACAACACGGGCCTTAAAGAACTGAAGGAATTCCATCAGTGCTGCCCTCACAAGATCCTCCAAATTCAGTGGCAAGAATTCAACAAGAGCATCTTCTCCCATGCCAACTTGACCAGCACCCCAGACATTAATCAGTCAATACCAGCTACGTTGGGCAGGAGATGTCATTAATTTGTCCAACACCAGACTCACAAAGCAACTGTCCTAATCAGAACTCAGCCATAGTAGGTGACGCTCAAGAGGGCAATGAAAAAAGCTTCGGGATGTCCTCATCCTGCCTGCCAACCCTAAGGATCCCTGGACTTGAGACTGACCGAAATGGCGAACATTTATTTGCGAAGGCACCAAACACACCTAGAGACTTTCTCAGGACCATGCAAGTCGAAATATCAGCGAGACCTTGTCTGCCTGACCCTTCCAGCATCACCTGTCCTACATTAGGCAGAATCTACAGCTCATGCAATGGACTTATCAGCCATTTCCAAACCCGTTAAGTGGGAGTGAGTCATCCTCCATCCTGGGGGGGCTGTCAACATAAGAGAAATTGAATAAGCTTCGAGTCATCTGACCTAACATCGCGTGTCATTTGGTGAAGGGCCTGAGGACCTTTTTCTTTGTGAAAGGCGCAGTAAAAATACAAGTTGTTGTTGTCTGAATAGACAAGTAGCTCATGAATAAATCGTCTGTTTCACCGTTCATCTACTCATCTTGTTTAGGAAATGGAAACAATATCCCACCACCATATGCATCCACTTGCTCAAAAACACTGTGGTTACAGGACACGGGGATCTTCCAGGGGACCAGTCCTTGCTAAAAATTGGGTTGTTGCACCTAGTTCCACCTTTGCGCTCTGGCACCCACTCTGTCCTGTGCTCAAGGGGCTGATTCATCCTTACATTTCCATTGCACTAAATCATTTAAAAGGTGGCAGGCACATGGCCTATCAACATGCACTGTTTCCTTTGTACCTGCATTAGCACAACAAAAAAATAATTTACATTTCAAACAGGCTCGAAGAGGTTTCTGGCATTCAGCTGTCTCTGTTCCGAGGATGCCAGTCACATAGAGAATGCATTCTATTTACTTCACGTTGCGCTGTTGGCAATCTGTGCTTCACATCCTGAACCCCTGGCAATGATGGGAGTGGCATTGCTTACATAACCCGCTCAATCTTCAGATAACATGCTTAAATTGTGCCAGGGGTGTTAGTGATGAGTCCCAGCAGTGGGCAGGGTCTTGCTAATGGTTGAAACATAGAGAGAGAGAGAGAGAAAGATATCCCAAACTTTCTTGTTACTCTTGCCTAATATGTTGCTACTGCCATAGGGGTGCTATTAATTCACTGCCTGCCACCACCATTATTCCAATGATACATATAACACAGCGGGTGGGATTTTCCAGCTGCACTTGTCTGGAATCCAGAAAATCCTGCCTGAGGTCAATGGACCTTTGCATGGTCCGTGTCCCACCCGCTACGATTCTCATGGTGGGCAGGATGGGAAAATTTCACCCACACTGACCAGACGTAATCTGGCTTCAGAAGGACAAGGCCAACATATCCTTATCTCGCCATGTTGGCTCTGGCTCAGTTGGCAGCACTCCTACCTCCAAAATCACAAGGTTGTGGGTTCATGTCCCACCTCAGAACCCAGAGCACAAAACACTAAGCTGCCACTCCAATGCAGTTCTGAGGGAGTGCAGGAATGTCAGAGGTTGGATGAGATATTAAACCTCTTTTGCTGGATGCAAATGATGCCATGGCATTATTTCAAAGTGGAGGGAGGGAATTATCACCAGTTCCCCATCAACATCTGAAAAAAAAAGTGGGCGGGATTTTCTGGATGTGCTCTCTCCAAGACCGGAAAATCCCGCCCGGTGGGTGAAACTAGAACTAGGGGGCATGCCATCAAAATAGGGGGCAGCAGATTTAGGACTGAGTTGAGGAGGAACTTCTTCACACGAGAGGGTTGTGAATCTGTGGAATTCCCTGCTCAGTGAAGCAGCTGAGGCTACCTCACTCAATATTTTTAAGGCAAAGATAGATTTTTGAACAGTAAAGGAATTAAGTGTTATGGTGAGCGGGCGGGTAAGTGGCACTGAGTCCAGAAAAGATCAGCCATGATCTTATTGAATGGCGGAGCAGGCTCGAGGGGCCTGATGGCCTACTCCTGCTCCTAGTTCTTATGTTAAAATGCTGATAAAAGTGATGGAGGGACACAAACAATTCCTGTGATTATACTTAGGACAAAGCAACACACTTTGCAGTCTTCCAACTTACGATCAGGAGAATAAAAGTTAACAAAATAAAATTGTTAATTGATAGATCTTGGAAAGGCTATAACTGACCCTTTTGTTAAGCACTGAACATTTAACATCGGACAACCATATTTCACATCAGCTGGAACTGGAGGCTTGACAAAGAGTACATGACCTCCACTCATCAATTCCTAACTCTTCATCTGTTCTGGTAACACAATGAAGTCACATCAATGATTTATGAGCGTAATGCTTGATCTACGTATATCCCAGTAGATATCATAATTACCCGGTAAATTATTTACCTTGATCAATCATCATTTTCTTTTATACTTTCATCCAACAATTGTCGAGGCTGCTTTCATTCAGTGCTAACTGTTTGCTTTTGTCTCAAAAGACTTGTTATGTGGATAGATGCAATCGAAGTTTTGCAACCAGCAATGAGATTAGCAATCAGTCTGACCATGTTTTTGATGGCATTGGTCAGGAGACATGGGGTATTCCTACTCTTTGAGTATGGTCATTTGGATGGAACATCTCAGCTGAGTAATGCTATCTCCAGTGGTACAGCACTCTCTCAGTGGAGCACTGGAGTGGGGTTTGAACCCACAGCCTTTGAATTCCATGCTGAAAGTGTAACTAATGGAAGATCTCTCCCTCCCTCTCTCTGTACACTGTTTAAAGTTTTATTTATCGGTCACAAATAGGCTTACATTAACACTGCAATGAAGCTACTGTGAAAATCCCCTGGTTGCCACACGCGGTGCCTGTTTGGGTACATTGAGGGAGATTTTAGCACGGCCAATGCATCTAACCAGCACATCTTTCGGACTGTGGGAGGAAACTGGAGCATCCGGAGGAAACCCACGCAGACACAGGAAAAATGCGCAGACTCTGCACAGACAACGACCCAAGCCGGGTTCAAGACACTGACTTCAGCATATAAAAAAAAAATCAACAATGCATTACGGAGGGAGTTGCTATGTTTCACATGGGACATTAAATTAAAACTCTTTCCACCCTCTCAAATGGATGTAAAAGGTTCCGTGGCATCATTTTGAGAAGAGCAGCAGGCCAGTATTTAGCCCACAAACCAACAGCAGTAAAAGAGAATATCTATACCTCGTTGCTGTTTGTGGGATCTTCCTATCTGCAAATTTCCTACATCACAATAGCGAATGTGCTTCGAAAAGTATGTCGTCGACTGTGAAGTGTTTTGGGACATCCAGACGTAGTGAAAGGCACTATATCAATGCATGCTCCATTGTCCCTGAAGCACACTCGTGAACCGGTTGGATCTTTACAAGTTGCCTGGACCTTCATGGCCTGTTTCCTGATGCTAAACAGCGACTTCAGTTTAATATCATAGTTTATAATGGAGAGATTGAAACACTCAACCTCCTCATTGTTAGTCCACTCCCCTAATCCCTACACTATCAAACCCACATCCAACTTAATGTTGGCTTTGCTGAGCTGAGAGTCTGTAGTTAAACCCCTCATTACTCTGCAGTGCCATCTCTTCAATCATATTATTTTATCCCATTACCTTTTATTGAAGTAATCATTTCTTAATGAGCTCACTGCTGGTTCTGTAGTTTTGGAAGGTTACGAAGCAGATCTTAAATTGACAGCTACTACAGTCCCAAGAATTTGCAGCTCCTTTGAAGCATCCCAATTGTGGAAATGGAATATGTCCATTAAAAGATTTACATTTGGGAACTTGCCGTCTCGTTTTGCCGACAATTTCCTCCCTCCGCTTGAGAAAGGATGAACTTGAGTTGGGATTTGAGGAATTCTGCCGCAGAGGCAATGCAGACTGGTAAAAATGACCCCTCCTTCACATGCCCACATAGGTAGGCATGGTGGCACAGTGCAGTTGAAAACAGATCCTTGGACAATTCACCTACATTTTGTATCAGGGCAGCGGAAAGAGTCGGCATCCTGGAGCAATCCTTCTTACCTTTCAAAAGTTTATTATTAGTGTCACAAGTAGGCTTACTTTCACACTTCAGTGAAGTCACGGTGAAAATCCCCTAGTCGCCAAACTCTGGATACAGTGAGGGAGAATTTAGCATGGCCAACACACCTAACCAGAGCATCTTTGGACTGTGGGAGGAAACCGGAGCACCCGGAGGAAACCCATGCAGATACAGAGAGAACATGCAGACTCCACACAGACAGTGATCCAAGTTGCCAATTGATCCTGGGTCCCTGATGCTGTGAGGCAGCAGTGCTAACCACTGTGCAACTACCTCCAGATTGCTAAAGCAACTGTAACATTCCCTTTCGGGTCAGCTAACACAGCAAGAGGAATGTGGGACCTCCTGAGCTTTGAAGATAGAGTCATAGAAGTTTACAGTATGGAAACAGGCCCTTTGGTCCAACTTGTCCATGGCGCCCCTTTTTTTTTAAAACCCCTAAGCCAATCCCAATTGCCCACATTTGGCCCATATCTCTCTATACCCATCGTACCCATGTAACTATCTAAATGCTTTTTAAAAGATAAAATTGTACCCGCCTCTACTACTACCTCTGGCAGCTTGTTCCAGACACTCATCACCCTCTGTGTGAAAAAGTTGCTCCTCTGGACACTTTTGTATCTCTTCCCTCTCATCTTAAACCTATGCCCTCTAGTTTTAGATTCCCCTACTTTTGGGAAAAGATATTGACTATCTATTTTGTCTATGCCCCTCATTATTTTAGAGACCTCTATAAGGTCACCTCTCAGCCTTCTACGCTCCAGAGAAAAAAGTCCCAGTCTATTCAGCTTCTCCTTATAACTCAATCCATCAAGTCTCGGTAGTGTCCTAGTAAATCTTTTTTTTGCACTCTTTCTAGTTTAATAATATCCTTTCTATAATAGGGTGACCAGAATTGCACACAGTATGCCAAGTGTGGCCTTACCAATGTCTTGTACAACTTTAACAAGACGTCCCAACTCCTGTATTCAATGTTTTGACCGATGAAACCAAGCATGCTGAATGCCTTCTTCACCACTCTGTCCACCTGACTGCACTTTCAAGGAGCTATGAACACGTACCCCTAGATCTCTTTGTTCTGTAATTCTCCCCAACGCCCTACCATTAACTGAGTAAGTCCTGCCCTGGTTCAATCTACCAAAATGCATCACCTCGCATTTGTCTAAATTAAACTCCATCTGCCATTCATCAACCCATTGGCCCAATTGATCAAGATCCCATTCACATTGGAGATCACTTTCTTCACTGTCCACTATGCCACCAATCTTGGTGTCATCTGCAAACTGACCATCCATGCCCCCTATATTCTCATCCAAATCATTAATATAAATGACAAATAACAGTGGACCCAGCACTGATCCCTGAGGCACATCGCTGGTCACAGACCTCCAGTTTGAAAAATAACTCTCTACAACCACCCTCTGGTTTCTGCCAAGAAGCCGATTTTGTATCCATTTAAATATCTCACTCTGCATCCCGTGAGATTTAACCTTATGCAACAACCTACCATGTGGTACCTTGTCAAAGGCCTTGCTAAAGTTCATGTAGACAACATCAACTGCACTGGCCTCATCTACCTTCTTGGTTACCCCTTCAAAAAACTCAATTGAATTGTGAGACATGATTTTCTATTCACAAAGCCATGCTGACTGTCCCTAATCAGTCCTTGCATCTCTAAATGCCTGTAGATCCTGTCTCTCAAAATACCTTCCAACAATTCACCCACCAGAGGTGAGAGGCTCACTGGCCTGTAGTTCCCAGGCTTTTCCCTGCAGCCCTTTTTAAAAAAAAGACACAACATTTGCCACTCTCCAATCTTAAGGCACCTCACCCATGACTATCGATGATTCAAATATCTCACCTAGGGGACCCACAATTTCCTCCCTAGCCTCCCACAATGACCTGGGATATACCTCATCAGGTCCCGGTGATTTATTTATCTTGATGTGCTTTAAGACTTCCAGCACCTCCTTCTCTGTAATATGTACACTCCTGAAGACAGTTCCCTAAATTCCCTAACATTCATGCTTTTCTCAACAGTATATACTGATGAGAAATATTTGTTTAGGATCCCACCCATCTCTGGTGGATCTGCACTTGGATGATCTTAAGAGGCCCTACTTTCTCTCGTTACTCTTTTGCCCTTTATGTATTTGTAGATGCTCTTTGGATTCTCCTTTGCCTTATCTGCCAGAACAATTTTGTGTCCCATTTTTGCCCCCCTGATTTCTCTCTTAACTCTTTTCCTGCACCCCCTATACGCTAAGAAATTCACTTGATCCCAGCTGCCTATGCACGTCATGAGCCTCTTTCTTCTTCTTGACCAGGGCCTCAACATCCCAAGTCATCCAGGGTACCCAACTTCTACCAGCCTTGCCCTTCACTCTAAGAGGAATGTGTTTACCCTGAACCCTGGTTAGCACACTTTTGAAAGCATGCCACTTACCAGATGTCCCTTTGCCTTCCCATAGACTTTTGAAAGTTCCTGCCTGATACCATTAAAATCGGCCATGCCCCAATTTAGAATTTTAACTTTTGGGACAGACCTATCATTCTCCATAGCTATCTTAAAACTAATCGAATTATGGTCACTGGTCCAAAAGTGATCCCTCACTAACACTTCTATCAACTGCCCTTCCTTATTTCCCAAGAGGAAATCAAGTTTTGCCCCCTCTCTCGTCAGGTCACCCACATACTGAATGAGAAATGCCTCCTGAATACACTCAACAAATTTCTCTCTATCCAACCCTCTAATACTATGGCTGTTCCAGTCAATGCTGGGAAAATTAAAATCTCCAACTATTAGCACCCTATTTTTCTTGGAGCTATCAGTAACCTTCTCACATATTTGCTCCTCAATGTCCCACTGACTACTTGGGGGCTTATAGTACGACCCTATCAAAATGATTTCCCTCTTCTTATTTCTCAGTTCTACCCATATAGACTCAATGGCCGAACCCTCAGATATGTCCCCTCTCAGTATGGCCGTGAAGCTTTCCCTAATCAAAAGTGCAACTCCCCCTCCTCTCTTGCCTCCTGTTCTATCTTTCCTATAGCACCAGTGCCCTGGAACATTGAGTTGCCAGTCCTGTTCCTCCCTTAACCATGTTTTGGTAATTACTATAATATCCCAGTCCCATCTACCCATACATGCCCTGAGTTCATCTGCCTTGCCTGTCAGGCCTCTTTCATTGAAATAAATGCAGTTTAATCTGGACTTCTCTTGCTCTCTGTCTTGCTTCCATCTAATCTGTCTGGTACTAGGATTACTGACACTGCCTTTACTAATTAACGTGCTCTCTTTAACTTCTGTGCTGTCCTCAAACTTCTCTTCTGTCTCCCTACTCCCCTGGATCCCATCCCCCTGGTTTAAACCCTCTCAAGTGGCTCTAGCAAATCTCCCTGCCAGAATGTTAGTCTCCCTCCAGTTCAAATGTAACCCAGCCCTCTTGAACAGATCAGCCCTTCCCCAGAAGAGATCCCAATGATCCAAAAATCTAAATTCCTGCCCCCTGCACCAGCTCTCAAGCCAGGCATTCATCATATTTGAAATATCAAGCCATACTTGTACAAGTAATCTGGAGTTAAAGTAAATGAAGAGCAAAGAAAATATTCTCAAGACCATTCCACAAGAAATTAGCTCCCTTACACTATCGGTTAATTGTATTTCAAACAAGTCCCAAACTCTGCCACACTATTCCAGAAAATGTCTGACACTTTTAAAATCACACATCTGTTCTAAATTCATTTTCCTATTTGTGTCCTCAGATCAGCAATCCTGACGTGCTTTTAAGAAAGAAACTGGGCTTTACCTTAACGTATACCATTGAATAGATTGAACATATATGGAATCAGGCAGTACTTTTCTTTCAGGGCTGCAAAGCTCCCTTAATCTTTTCTCTTAAGTCATCATCTTAGCACTTAGGATCAGAGTCTACAAGCTTCACCAAGCATGGAAATCTTTTTCTGTGGCATGTCTACCCAACTGAACACAGTACATCATAAAGCTTAGCAACAGTTCCTGTAGGCCTCCCAATCTACTGTCCTGGCTATAATTCCTAATAGTTTAATTACTTTTCACCTTAACCAGACACTGGAAGTCCTGAGTCTAATATCAGGAGCCTATTTTGTTCCATTTATTGTCCACTTCTCATATGACTTACAACCTATCAATAATTTGAACTGACTAATGTTAAAATTCCATATCTCATGTCTCCTCCGTTACACAAACTAAATTCTCTGGCAAATCTCTTGCATCCTCTTGTCTCTCCAGGCTGACACTACACCCCTCATTTGTACTCTGTTGTTTCCAGGCCATTAAGATCTTCAGAAAATTGAATGGAATACAGAAAAGGCATCACAAAACTGTAGGAAGACTCGTGGGTAATATAACAGGAAAATTGCAAGGAATTTTATAAGTTATGATTTTGGGATTTCGTTTAGATCGACAATATTGAATTGTTTGATGATGCAAACACAGGGGGTTTCAACAAACACCAAGCGGGTTATAGGTACATTGACTAAATGGATAGACAGATGAATGTTGAATGTGAGGGAATGCAAATTAGCAAAAAAACTAGAAAATGAGTGGATCCATTTTAATGGAAAGATACTGGGGAAAGTCTTGACTTTGTGCGAATGCATAACATGACAGAAGAGAGAGTTAGCAGCTTAGTTTACATCTTCATCCCTCAATTTTTATTGCTATTGACTTCAAGTGCTAACAGATAAAGCAAAGCGGCAATAATATTTTGGATTTCGGTAGTAGAGCATGAACTGGACAGATTAAGATGCGCGCTTACCAGACCCATGTCAAGGTGCCTAAGGGGCATATATTACACGAAAGGAGACTGATGTCAATGGTGTCAGAGCTCTGAAGAAGGGCCATCTAGAATCAAAATGTTGGATCCATTCTCTCTCCACAGATACTTTTACAAAATGCATTTATATTTCTGGCTAGTTTACTTATTTTATTTGTAACTTTTTTTTCAGCTTTTTGGTGGTTCTTTGCTGGTTTCAAAAAACATTCCCAAACTTCAGACTTGTTACTGTTCTGTTTTACAATACTGTGAGCCTCTTTTCTTCATTTAACACTATCCTCAACTTCCTGAGTCAGCCCAGGGTTGGGTTTTTTTCTGCAGAGCTTTTGTTTCTTTCCCCAGTGAGAAGTATATTAGAACATAGAACACAGAACACTACAGCACAAACAGGCCCTTTGGCCCAAAAGTTGCGCCGATCATATCCCTACTTACCAGGCCCGTCTATAACCCTTAATCCCATTATCAAAAATAACAGAAATTTATTTACTGCATTCACAGCATACAAATCACATTGAATTGTGTGCGAAATATGCAATTTATAGAATAATCTGGTTTATTTTTGACAAAAAAATTGCTAAGCAAAGACTAAAGGCATGTCACACAATTATACTTTTCTGATCAAATAAATACTTTATAATAATATGGAATTTTGACGTATATTTGTTGAGCCTTTCGAATTGTTGTTTTTAATGTTTCCTTCTGTTCATTTACTGCCATACCTTTTAGTCCAATTACCCGATTAATCTTTTCCGAGCCAGTTCTCCCCTCACACCTATATAATCAATTTTGTTTAAGTTTAAGATTCTTGTTTGTGATTGGAGTAAGTCACTTTCAAACGTAACATAGAATTCAATGGTATTATGATCACTATTTCCAAATGATCTTTTATTATGACATTTCTAATTAACTCTGCTTCATGACATAAGACTAAAATAGCTCTGTCTTTGGTCAGTTCAAAGAAACTGTCACAAAAACATTCTCCAAACTCATCTTCTGGATCATCTTGTCAATTTGATTGACTCAGCTTACATGATAGGTAAATTCCCCATAAATATTACATTTCTTTCTAACAAGTCCATGCTCTCTTACTCAATGCTCTATCCACTGGTATAATAGTGTTAGGAGACCTAGAAACTGCTCCCAAAAGTGTTTTCTGATGATTGCTATTCCTAGTTTCCCCCAATTGTTATTGTATTTCATGATCTTCTGAGGCCAGATCATTTATCGCTAATGTCCTATGTCATTCTTCACTATCAGGGTGACATCCCTCCTCCTTCTGTTTGCCTCCCTGAAATATTATGTTCCCTGGGATATTTATTTCCCAACCTGGATCACCTTATATCCTCTGGCGATTAGGTTGAAACTAATTACTCCTATTAGTGCCATCACCTCATCCATCTCATTGCAGATACTTCAAATAACAAACCTTTAATTTCATTCTTTAAAACTTCTATTCTCTGCAAAGGTTCTATTCACGGATGTAGAATGCTTGTTTATAGAAACAAAGAAAATAGAAGCAGGAGAAGGCCGTTCGGCCCTTTGAGCCTGTTCTGCCATTCATTATGATCACGGCTGCTCATCAAATTGAATTTCTTGAATCCCCCCCGCCTTCCCCTTTGATCCCTTTAACCACAAGAGCTATATCTAATTTATTCTCAAAATTATACAATATTTTGGCCTCAACTACATTCTGCGGTAGTGAATGCCACACGTTCACCATCCTCTGGGTAAAGAAATTTCTCCTCACATCAGTCCTAAAAGGTTTACCCCGATCCTCAAACTGTGACTGCCAGTCTGTATACGCCCCCCCCCCCCCCCAAATCGGGAATATTCTTTCTGAATCAACCCTGTCTAACTCTGTTAGAATTTTATAAGTTTCTACGAGATCCCCTCTCACTCTTCTAAACTCCAATGAATATAATCCTAACCCAGTTAGTCTCTCCTCATACGATAGTCCAGCCATCTCAGGAATCAGCCTGGTAAACCTTTGCTGTACTTCCTCTATAGCAAGGACATCCTTCCTTAGATAAGGACACCAAAGCTGCCCACAATACTCCAAGTGTGGCCTCACCAATGCCCTGTACAATTGCAGTAAAACATCCCTATTCCAATACCCAATTCCTTTTGCTATGAAGGCCAACATACCATTTGCCGGCTTTACTGCCTGCTGTACCTGTGCACTTACTTTCATCGACTGACGAACGACGACTCCAAGATCTCGTTGAGTATCCACCTCCCTCAATTCAAATAATAATAATCTGCCTCTGACCCTTCCTCTTCCCCTTGCCTTGCCTTTACTCATATTGCTATTCTGTTCTGTTGCTTCAAATCTCTCTTTTCGGATTTCAAAAGCTCCCTTTGCCTGAATGCTTGCACACTCCCTTCTCTCAGCCCCTCTGTTAGAGATGTAGACTAAAGGAGAAGCTATTTTATCTGGTTAGAAAGTCAATGTAAAATCATTGCTCAGAGAATGAGATGGGTTAGCAGACATTCTCAGAGAGAATTGAGAATACAGGATGTTTTTTTCCTCAATGACAATTGTATTTTTTAGGGATTTGAAGTAGAGAACGTGGTAAAGGTTACAGGTGGTCAGCACGGCGGTAAGATTAGTTTTGGATTGCTCTGGCAAAGAGCCAGCTCTGAGGCAATGGACAAATGGCCTTCCTCGGCCTCCCATGGTTTACCATTTTAAGCACCTTATTTTCCAGCCACAATTTGGAACCCATCGGGAGCACAGCGGTTAGCACTGATGCTTCACAGCGCAAGGGACCTAGGTTCAATTCCGGCCTTCGGGTCGGGGTGTGTGTGTGTTTGCATGTTCTCCCCATGCCTGCATGGGTTTCCTCCAGGTGCTCTGGTCTCCTCCCACAATCCAAAGACGTGCAGGCGATTGGCCATGCTAAATTGCCCCTTAGTGTCAGGTGGACTAGCAGGGCAAAAACGTGGGGCTAGGGCCTGGTGGGATTGTTGCTGGCACAGACACGATGGGCTGAATGGCCTCCTTCTGCACTGCAGGGATTCTATGATTTGCTATTTTGCATTCCAGTGATTTTTTTTCAATATAATTACAAGTATTTAATGTCGAACCTTTCATGTGGCTCTACCGGGAATCGATTTGTTTATAGTTCTTTTTTTAAAAATCAGAGCTGCACTGATTACATCCTCAATTAAAACACTTGCAGATAATTCCTGCAGATGCTCTGTAAGCTGTATAGAGATGCTGACAGTCAGCCTTGCACCTGCTCCATCAGGAACAACGTACATTTGTACAGAATCATTACCATAATAAACGTCCCAAGGAACTTCACAGAGGAGATAAAAGACTTGCATTGATTTAGCGCCTTTGCGACCATAGGAAATCCCAAAGCATTTTACAGCTTGAAGCACATTTGATGTTTAGTCACTGTTGTAATAGTATGAAACATGGCAACCAAATTGCGCACAGCAAGCTCCCACAAACTGCAATGTGATAATGACCAGACAATGTGTGCTTCTGACATTCCGATGGAAAGATCAACACTGACCACGACATTGGAGTCAACTCTCCTGCAAAATAGGATTTTTTTTCCATTCGCCCCAGGGGCCAGACAAGGTCTCAGTTTAATGTCTCAGCCAAAAGACAACAGTGTAGCACTCCCTCTGTACTGCACTGGAGTGGCAGCCCAGGTTTTAGTCTTCAGATCTCTGGAGCGAGACTGGAACTTACAGCCCCCTGACTCGAGGCGCGAGAGGGCTACCCGCTGACTCATGGCTGACATTCGCACTGACGAATGGACATTGAGCAGGAGATTAGCAAGGGACGCACTTGGCGAATGAGGGATGGTGGGAAAAGGGTAAAGTCTATGAACGGGGGGCTTTAGTGCTTTATAAAACAGTGAGTTAAGCCCAATGGTTAACATTGATTTGTTCCCCAAAACCAACTACATGCAGAAATCTGTAACACCTTTGTATCCCTGGTATCCTGCCCTCTGATATTGCAAAGAATCTTATCATTTTTCAAGTTTATTATTGTAAGTAGGCTTACATTAACACGGCAATGAGGTTACTGTGGAAATCCTGACGTCGCCACACTCTGGCGCCTGTTCGGGTACACTGACAGAGAATTTAGCATGGACAGTGCACCTAGCCAGCACATCTTTTGGACTGTGGGGTGAAACTGGAGCAGCCAGAGGAAACCCACGCAGACATGGGGAGAATGTGCAGATTCTACACAGACAGTGACCCAAGCTGGGAATTCAACCCGGGTTCTTGGCAGCAGTGTTAACCACTGTACTACCATGCGCTGCTCTCTGCTGGTTGGAGTCATACTTGGCATAAAGGAAGATTGTCATAGTGGTTGGGAGGGCAACCATCTCGGCTCCAGAACATCACTGCAGGAATTCCTCAGGGCAGCGTCTTAGGCCTAACTGTCTTCAACTGCTTCATCAGTGGCATTCCTTCCAACAAAAGGTCAGAAGTGGAGATGTTTACAGATGACTGCACAATGTTCAGCATCATTCCCGACTCCTCATTTACTGAAGCAGTTCATGTTCAAATGCAACAAGATCTGGATAACATCCAGACATAGGCTGATAAGTGTCAAGAAGCATTCACATCACACAGGTCCCAGGCAATGACCATCTCCAACAAGAGTGAATCTAACCATCTATAAGGCACAAGTCAGGAATGGGATGGAAAACTCTCCAATCACCTGGATGGATGCAACTCCAACAACACTCAAGAAGCTCAACACCGTCCAAGACAAAGTAACCTTAGCACCTTATCCACAAACCTCCACCATGATGCACACTGGTAACAATGTGTACCATCTACAAGATGCACTTCAGGGACTCACAAAGGCTCCTTAGGCAGCATCTTCTAAGCCCACAACTGTTACCAGCTGGAAGGACAAGTGCAGCAAATAACTACCACCCGGAAGATCCCCCGCTGCACCCCCCACCACCACCACATTCTCAAGGACAATAAGGGATGGATAACAATTGCTGGCCTAGCCAACAACACCTAATTAAAAGTGTATATTATTTTAAATTTATGTGGATGAACTAGACAAATAGGTACTCTTGTGGAATATTATACATTCCATGTTGCTGTTGCTCCCGTTTAGTTATCATAAATGGTAACTTGCAAATCAGAGCTCAATAGTAATAATGTAGGACATTCTGCCAAGTGACTCTGGTGCATCTCCCCATTGGGTTTCCTTGTCCTGTAACTGGAAATGTTTCTACCCCTCCACCCATACCCATAACTCTGAGTCCAGGATCGCTCAAGCTGGTAAAAGGGATAAAATTTCAACTTGGGCAAATTTAATTCCATTGCTGGTAGCAGAATGGAATATTGAACAAGCCCGTGGGGAATTGCCCGCTTGGTGCTGGTGCCCAACTTGATCTTCTACCCACCAGTGTCCTCAGCATCATTCCAGCGCAGACGAACAAACCTGGTCTCGGCCACTGGAGGAACAACCTTGCTCCATGTGGACTGGCTGCTCACCGGTGAGAGCAGTGAGCCACTGAGTAAGTCCAGGCTCCTGACTGTTAAAATCCCACCCCTGGAACAGAGACAGCGGGAAGAAAGCTGAAATGGGAAGAACAGCTCCAGGATCTGGGAGCCTCAGAGGCTCGATATTCCAATCACAGGCAGGAAGGGGGTGTGCAAGGAATGGAGGAGGAGACCTTATTGTTGGCGACAGAAATTTATGCTGAAATTCTCCGAATGTTTCATTTCAATGAGAAGAAAACACAAAATAAATTTACAGTGGCAAAAACCACACAATCGCTCCCAGTGGTCTAAAATATAAGGATAGGCACTGGACGATTTGAAATGTCATTATAAAGCACTTAAACCGTGTTAGAGATGAGATCATTCCTTTCCATAATGGAATGTTATCTGCATGCTGAGATGTTGATGGCTATCCACGCTTCAAACCTGTTCCAGATATCTCCTTCCAATGCACCTCCTCCCATCACTGATTGCTTGCAATGCTCCCTGCACTTTGGGGTGGCCAAAAGCAATTCCTCTTAATGAAACAAATCCATTTTTATTGTTGCCTCTCATTGTTTCATTAAGACAGATCGCTCCAAGAACAGTTGCCTTTGCAAGCATCGGAGTGCCATAGACTGGCACCGTAGCATGGTTGCTACTGGTAGCAGTTAAAGTTGTTCTCAGCAATCCCCAAAATCAGTCACTCCGCAGAACGGGTTCAAAGTGCTTACACCCGAGAAGTTATGCTGAGTTGGCATGAGAATGTTGGCAAAGTAGTCACAAATATCTCCTTTTGTTTTAATTCAACAGCAAACTGTGTCAAAGCCAAAGCAACTTTGGGGTGGCACAGTGGCTCAGTGGTTAGCACTACTGCTTCACAGCTCCAGGGACCCGGATTCAATTCATGGCTTGGGTCACTGTCTGTGTGGAGTCTGCACATTCTCCCCGTGTCTGTGTGGGTTTCCTCCCACAGTCCAAAGATCATAGAATCCCTACAATACAGAAGGAGGCCATTCAACACATCAAATTTTTACTGACCACGATACAACGTGGGTCCTATCCCCACAACCCCAGGCATTTACCCTGCCAATCCCCCTGACCCGAGGGTCAATTTAGCATGGTCAATCAACCTAAGTTTGCTGGATTGGCCATGCTCAATTGCCCCTTAGTGTCAGGGAAATTCTGTGGGATTACGGAGATAGGGTCTGGGGTGGGATTGTTGTCAGTGCAGGCTCAGTGGGCCGAATGGCCTGCTCCTGCGCTGTAGGGATTCTATGATTCGAACTTAATCTACTGATTGATAACTTCATATCCACAGTGTTAGCTGCTTTGTCAGAATTTCACACTTGCATTGTACAGTCACACAGGCATTTGTATGTGCTCAATTGTGGGCCAGGATAGAATACTGTGTTCTGAAAAATAATGCAGAAGAAGCCAAAAGCTGGAATTTCAAACCAGAATCTCAGAGTTTTTGGTGATTGATTTAGATGAGCATTCAATTCAAATTCCCTGCTTGAAGGTTACGGTAAGCTGTTACAAGAAAATTTATAATTTTAAGATGGTACCAAATGCACTTTGTCTCACAAAACTAAAGAGCCTCTTTATATTCCAGCCAAGAAAATTATCATGAAGAGTAATTGACACATTACAGATTTTTCTCCTGCGTGTTTTGTGCTGTATATTCAGACACACAGAGATATTGTGCTCCATATCGCTGACTGGAAATAAGTCAGCGCTGTAATCTGTAAAGACTGGTCTGTATTTAATCCACACCACTTGCGAGTAAATTGGGCAACACAGCATTGGTTTCCATTACATTCAGTGGATGGATCACAGCAAATAGGGAATGATTAATCCCCAAAGAATGTGCTTCGAAGGTTAGTTATTAGAGAGGTGGTTTCTGCACCGCACAGCAACACCAGTCAAATCTTGATTCCTGAGCACAGCCAAACAAAGCAGAACTCTGATTACCCACTTCTAATGCTGGATTTCCAAAATTCTTTCCCCCCTTCACTCTTTAATCCCAATGTTCCCAAGCCCCAAATCCCTGCATTCTCCACTTAATGTGGAGATGCTGGCATTGGACTGCGGTGGGCACAGTAAGAAGTCTCACAACACCAGATTAAAGTCCAACAGGTTTATTTGGAATCATGAGCTTTCGGAGCACTGCTCCTTCCTCACTCACTTGATGTAGGAGCAGTGCTCCAAAAGCTCATGATTCCAAATAAACCTGTTGGACTTTAACCTGGTGTTGTGAGACTTCTTACTTCTCCACTTAAACCACCCCCTGGCAAGATGTTGGCTCGCTCTGACAGCCTGGCTAAAGCTTCACTGACAGTAGCACGGTGGCACAGTGGTTAGCACTACTGCCTCACAGTGCCAGGGATATGGGTTCGATTCTCTGCTCGGGACACTGTCTGTATGGAGTCTGCACATTCTCCCTGTGTCTGCGTGGGTTTCCTCCAGGTGCTTCGGTTTCCTCCCACAATCCAAGGATGTGCGGGTTAGGTGCATTGGCTGTGCTAAATTCACCCTTAGTGTCAGGGGACCAATAGGATAAATATTTGGGGTTATGAGGATACGACCTGGGTGGGATTGTGATCGGTGTAGACTCAATGGGCTGAATGACCTCCTTCTGCATTGTAAGGATTCTCTATTATATATTCCCCCTCTGATAGTGGAGGTCAACTCTGCAGTCCTGGGCGCAGCAAACTTGCAGCTGCATTCACTCCCTGTGACAAACCAGGGGCAATTTCCACCCATGTCTGTCCCCTGCTTGTTGAAGGAATGTTTTTGTGTGGTCGCACAAAGCTTCCTTCAATCTCCACTAGACAGTGATATTCAGATCAGGAATCTATCTGTGCTTTTGGTGGCATTTCATTGAATCAACAGGCTCAATGCCACACAGCTCACTTACCCACACAGTTATTAGGCACTGTGGCCAGGCTGGGCTGGCGAAGGGGGAGTGTCTTCTGATGGGCCCCTTGTGAGTGTCTGGAGTGACAAGCAATAGGAAGCATAATG
This sequence comes from Carcharhinus amblyrhynchos, assembly GCF_965287045.1. Taxonomy (NCBI): domain Eukaryota; kingdom Metazoa; phylum Chordata; class Chondrichthyes; order Carcharhiniformes; family Carcharhinidae; genus Carcharhinus; species Carcharhinus amblyrhynchos. The sequence continues at coordinate 43,894,712 of NC_137342.1, forward strand.
AGGGGCAAACAACATAGGGGGGGATCACTAGGGCAGCACGGTGTTTAGCACTGCTGCCTCACAGCAGCAGGGACCCAGGTTTGATTCTGGCCTTGGATCACTGTCTGTGTGGAGTTTGCATTCTCCCTGTGTCGACAAGGGTTTCCTCCGGGTGCTCCAATTCCCACACTCCAAACATCTGCGGGTTAGATGGATTGTGTGCGACACAGTGGTTAGCACTGTGGTTATAGCACCTCGGACCTGGGTTCGATTCCCAGTTTGGGTCACTGTCTTTGTAGAGTCTGCACTTTCTCCCCGTGTCTGCATGGGTTTCCTCCGGGTGCTCCGGTTTCCGCTCACACGCTGAAAGATGTGCTGGTTAGGTGCACTGACCCTGCTAAATCCTCCCTCAGTGTACCCGAACAGGTGCCGGAACGTGGTGACTCGGTGATTCTCACAATAACTTCATTGCGGTGTTGATGTAAGCCTACTTGTGACAGTAATAAATAAACTTTGAACAACTTTGGTAATAACGCCAGGCAGATGAAGCAACATCAGCTAATGAAGGGACTTACAGCTGGTTTTACCCCTAGCAGCCTAGGGTCTGGGAACAAAATGACCATCACCATAAGTGAATTATATTAATTTAAAAGAACCATGCAAACGCATGTGCAGATTAATTGAAATTCATGATGTTGCCGTGAAGAATAAAATATTCTTCTGCATAAACTAAGATATCACATTACAGGTTTCCCTTTGAATACATTCAGGTTGTTAATATGTTTGATTTACATAATTTAAATTTCAACTTCCATTTAAAATCAGCGGCTGCCTGTAATGTGATTTCCTCTAAGGGGTTTTAATCAGTGATGGAGGAACTGGGTGAGAAAGGTTTAATATTGTGATTTTTTTTTAAAAAAAAACCCTCCCAGGCTGAAACCTAGCTGCCATTCACACTTAACACTGGTTATGCTAATATAATTAATTTTCATTTCAATAATAAACACCAACACTGAAGTTCGAGTTGCTGGAAACAAGACTTTTCCCTTTGATGGTTTGCACAACACCAAAGCCACTTTGAAGGTTCTTTCGTTCTGTCACGGGGCAGTGGGGGGAGAACGTAAGGGTCACCTTCCACTGGCCATGCTACACGTGGTCATGTGCTCAAGAAACCTGGTGAACTCCGGGGCTCCTTTAGCGATAATAGTTCCCGAGAGGTCTCTCCAGACGCCTCAGTCAATCCAGTCAGTGAGCCATGTGAAGTGGCCTTGATTCTCTGCCCTCTGTAGGAGAGCCACTATTGTCCTCTGAGCCCCTGGGTTTAGGAGTGGGTGGAAATGACCTCATTGCTCATTACAGTTTAAGTCACGGGTAGATTGATTTCTGATCGATAAGGGGATTAAGGGTTATGGGGAGCAGGCAGTAAATGGAACTGATCCACTTCAGATCAGCCATGATCTTATTGAATGGCGGGGCAGGCTCGAAGGGCTAGATGGCCTACTCCTGCTCCTATTTCTTATGTTCTTATGTACAGCTATTAGGTGACTTCTGTCAAGGAAACAGAATGTCACTGAGGGCAAGATCAGGCTTGGCAACATGGCAACCTGTCTGCAGCTGCCATTCACATATGAATGTGGGGCATCTGAGCCAGATACTGAGGTGAGGATCTCCAGAGTTATAACTGGGAGAGAGCGAGCGAGCGCAAGAGTGAGCGCTAGAGTGCGCAAGAGGGAGGGAGCAAGAGAGAGTGAGCAAGGGCGAAAGTGAGGGAGCGAGTGGGCAAAAGTGGGAAATGGAGAGAGTGAGCAAGTGAGCCAGAGGGCGCCAGCGAGAGGGAGCCAGTGCGTGAGCGAGCGGGAGCCAGTGGGTGAGCGAGCGGGAGCCAGTGGGTGAGCGAGCGGGAGCAGGCGGGCGAGCGAGCGGGAGCAGGCGGGCGAGCGAGCGGGAGCAGGCGGGCGAGCGAGGGGGCGCGAGGCACGGGCAAGGGGGAGGGTGAGGGAGACAGACTGACAGCATATGAGAGAGCGAACGAGTGCGTGCGAATGAGAGAAAGAACGAAAGACAGAGCGAAAGTGAACAATAGACAGAGAATCAGGGAAAGCTGAGAACGAGCGTGGAGGATACAGAGGGAGGGAGGTGGTGAAACTTTGGCTCCAATAATCAATATTCCACCTTCCATCATCTGTAAGATCATTCTGCTGTTCACTTCGAAATTCACACCATGTTCCATTCGCCCATCATTGCTGAACTTACTGAGCCTCAGTTAAACCACCCCCACTCTAACATTTTCATCCTTTTGTTTAATTCCATCGGTGACCTCACTGCCTCCCTGTCACGGTCATCTCCAGCCCTCAGATAGTCACAATGCCATATTTTGCACATTTCCAGCTCTGAAGATCCCTAATTTTCAATTATTCATCCCCGAAACTCAGGTATTCCCTTCCTCAGCTCCTCCCAATCTCCATATCACTCTCCTCTTTTACAATGTTCCTTAAAACCTAACTCCTCGACCAAGCTTGTGGTCTCCTTAAATGGTTCAACGCTGAGAGTGCTGATGCTTCACTACATTAAAGGTGCTATATAAATGCAGTTGCTGTGGAAATTCCACAATTTGGGTGTAGATTAAAGGAAATGGGAGTGGTTTGCTGATCATGTGGTGGTTCTCTCAGTTCCTCTGAGGATGCTCAGAGTCTGCAGGGTGACTTGGACAGGCTGGCTGAGTGAGCAAATAATTGGCGAATGCAAAACAATGTGGATGAAGGTGGGGTTATTCACTTTGGCAACGAGAAAGGAAGATTATTATCTCAATGGTGGTAGTTCAGGAAAAGGGGAATTGCAATGTGACCTGGATGTCGTGGTGGAACAGTCGCTGAAGTTTGGCATGTGGGTACAGCAGGCGGTGAGGAAAGCTAATGGCATGCTGGCCTTCATAGCAAGAAGATTTGAGTTTAGGAGTAAGGATGTCTTGCTGCGGTTGTACAGGGCCTTGGTGAGGCCACACCTTGAGTATTGTACGCAGTTTTGGTCTCCTAGTTTGAGGAAGGACATTCTTGCTATTGAGAGAGTCCAGCAATGATTCCTGGAATGGCAGGACTGATATAAATAAGGACACTGGATCGACTGGGCTTGTACTCATTGGAATTTAGAATGAGAGGGGATCTCATAGAAACATAAAATCCTGACAGGACCGGACAGGCTAGATGCGGGAAGAATGTTCCCGATGTTGGGGGAGTCCAGAACTAGGAGTCGCAGCCAAAGAATAAGGGATAAACCATTCAGGACTGAGATGAGGAAAAACTTCTTCCAGTTGTGAACCTGTGGAATTCTCCACCACAGAAAGCTGTTGGGACCAGTTCATTAGATATAGTCAAGAGGGAGTTGGATGCGGCCCTTGTGGCTAAAGGGATCAAGGGGTATGGAGAGAAAGTGGGAGTGATCATATTGAATGGTGGTGCAGGCTCGAAGGGCCCAATGGCCTACTCCTGCACCTATTTTCTCTGTTTCTATAAAGAAGGCACCTGACTCCCTACACTCCCTTGAGTGTGATAGAATCTCTCCACTTGTCTGGACGAGTGCAGTTCTAACAACACTCAAGAAGCTTTGACATCAATGCAGGAGAAAGTATCTCGCTTGACCTGTGACCCACCCACTATCTTACGCATTCACTCCATTGGTGGCAAAAGTCCACACAATATACAAACGCATTTCCGACAGCAAATTTTATCTACTGGTCACAAGTAAGGCTTACATTAAAACTGCAATTAAGTTACAGTGAAATTCCCCCAGTCGTCACAGTCTGGCGCCTGTCTGGGTCAACACACCCAACCAGCATGTTTTTCAAAATTACGCTCCTTCATCAACTTTGACTCACCTGATGAAGTGGCAGTGCTCTGAAAGCTCGTGCTATCAAATAAACGTGTTGGACTTTAACCTGGTGTTGTGAGACTTCTTACTGTGCCTGCCCCAGTCCAGCGTGGGCACCTCCACATCATATCTTTCAAAATGTCCAACCCAGAATCTCTACCAGTGAAGGTCAAGGGCAGCAGGTGCATAGAAACCAGAACTAATAGGACTAACGGAATAGTTCCCTTCAAGGATCATGCATCAGCCTGACTTGGAAATACATCAGCATTCCTTCAGTGTAACAGGGTCAAAATCCCAGAATTCCCTCCTGAACAGCACTGTGGATATACATACACCACAATGACTGCAGAAGTTCGTGGCGATGGCTCATTAATACTGAGTGGCCTACTCATTCTTCTATTTTCCATGTTGCTACGTCATCTTCTCAAGGGCAACTGGGGATGAACAATTAATGGCAGCCAAGCCAGTTATGCCCACATCACATGAACTTGTAAAAAAAAACTGAATGGAAAAATACCATTTAAGCATGAGACAAAATAGCTACTTTAATGTCATTCATTGCTTAAGGCCCACGGAGCCTCCTGTCTCCTTTCTCTGTCTCCTGTGTTAAAAATGCACCTGAGACTCCTTGCTGAGCTCAAGAGGCCTACGCAGCAAGGAACCGGATATACCTCAGGAAGTGAGGAGGGAATGAGAGAAGGTCTGAGGGAGTGGGGAGGGAAGAGTTAATAGGGAAACTTCAGGACAAATGGGGCAAAAGTCAGGCCCACCAATTCTCCAGCATTTGACAGGAACCTCTATGTGAAGGCACTGGGCAAATGCATCAATCCTGCTGTCAGCCGAGCTGGGAAAAAAATAGAATTTCAGCAAGACCATTGTGAACATTCTTCAACCCCACTCTCCTCATGCTTATAGCTTCCTGCTTTATTTTTTTATTAATTCACGGGATATGGGCGCTGCTGGCTGGCCAGCATTTATTGCCAACCCTTAATTGCCCTTGAAGGGCAGTTGAGAGTCAATTGCATTGCTGTGGATCTGGAGTCACAAGTAGGCCAAACCAGGCAGATTTCCTTCCCCGAGGAACATTAGTGAACCAGATGGGTTTTTTCCGACAATGGTTTCATGGTCATCAGTAGATTCTTAATTCCAGATTTTTTTTTGATTGAATTCAAATTCCACCATCTGCCATGGCAAGATTTGAACCTGGATCCCCAGAACTTAGCTGAGCTTCTGGGTTAATAGTCTAGCGACAATGCCACTAGGCCATTGCCTGCCTATTGCTTGGAGAATGGATTTGGTAAATTAACCTCAAAACCCCACAAAAATCAACAACTTTGGTTCCAATGAAAGCAAATTGGCTGCTACTTGCATCTTCATCAACATTCTGTGGCAACGATTTTAAGAGATTCCAAAAATTCAAGAAGGACAAAAACTAAACACTAGGACTGATTGTTTATTTTTAGAAATGCAACGATCAAAGAAGCTTCTTGGCCTTCTGGCTAAGATCAAGTCCAAGATTGGGTGCGATGCTGTTTCATGTCAGCTTGGATCTTGTTTGTCTCTCTTGTGGGGATCATAAATTGAATTGAATTTGAATTGCTTTTGGAGCAAGCAAAGGAGAAGAATTAAGGGCTTGCCCTGACCATTCTGTGTACTGGCTTTGTAACTTTAGGAAGAGTGGCACAATAGCTAGCACTGTTACCTCACAGCGCCAGAGACCCAGGTTTGATTCCAGCCTTGGGTGACTGCGCATTCTCTGTATGCTTGTGTGGGTTTCCTCTGGATGTTCTGGATTCCTCCCACAGATCAGTGATGTGAGGTTAGTTGGATTGGTAAATTGCCCGTTAGTGTCCAACAATGTGTAGGTTAGGGGAGTAGCGGAATAAATGCGTGGACTTGGGTCTAAGGTGGGGGCAGAGTCAGTACAGACTTGATGGGCCGAATGGCCTCTTTCTGCACTGTAGGGATTCTCTGAATGGAAATTGACTCAATGTTTGGAATTTTTTCCAACATTGTAATTGAAACTGTGCTGGGCTGTTGGCTTCGAGGTGGGAGGTTAAACAGAGACCCTGGCCCCTATTTTACCATTTTGATTCTAAGTGCTAGATGGATTTGAAACTGGGAGTGTTTCAGTCCGGCTTTTAAGCTTGTTCTGAGGCACTTCCATACGCGGTCTACCTGAAAAAATATCAGCGATTCCGAATTGTGCTGCAGAAGCCTGTGGGTGGGGCTCAATGTGCCCAAAACTCTGCAGCTCCGATCGGCATCTCTGATTGCGCAAGCGCAGAAGAAAGAGTGATAGAACGCGGCTCCCCTGCAACATTGCTCCTGGGCCGACTAATGCCTCTCCTTGTCCCCCCACAGACATTGCCCCACCCCCACAATATTACTGACCCCCTTATCCCCCCACCCACCCGCCTTTCAGACTGACTGTGGCCCCTTCCGCCCTCACCAATCTCAGGCAGAATGGCAGCCGACCCCCCCCACCCCCCCAAATTCCCTCTCACTGATCTCAGGCAGAGTGGCAGCGGACATCCCCCTCCGCCACTTGTCCTCCCCTGCACCGATTTCAAGCAGAGAGCCATTGGACGCTCAGCACTTAACCTCCTCACTAGCTGGAGTGCCCGAATTGGACTTCTGTGGAACGTGTCTGTTTCGCGCTGAATCTGGATGGGCAAACGCGGTTGTAAAGGGGGACGTGCCGGTAAGGTTGGGCGTGCAGTGTATCAATGTAAATGCGCACAAATACATTTAAATGGCCGCCGCACCCGTTTCGGGCACGGTCCCGATCGCAGCCATTTTTGGGCCTTGGTAAGGGGGGACCCGGCACAGACGCAGGCACAGATTGCGCTACTCGCTTCATGCCCGACTTTACCAAGTTTTCGTGCCCAAAAACAGGCGCAACTTGATGATAAAATCGGGCCCCCTGACTGCTCTCTGAGGTGGATGCAAAAGATCCGAAGGCACTGCCTGAAACAGCAGGGGACCTCTCCCTGGTGCCCTGGCTGGACACCAGTGTCGAAACTGTGCGACCGTTCCCACTGGTGGGATCTTCCAGTCCTGCTGATGGTGAAAACCCCCCCCTCCACCTCTTCACCACAGGCTCCCCAGCAATGGGAGATTGCAAACAACGGGAAACTTGTTGACCATGACGGGATCGGCAGATCCAGCCATCAGTCAATGGCAGGCCGCCTTCACAAAACATGCCGCTCAGGGGGTGGGGCTGGGAGTGGAGTGGGGTGGGGTGGGTGGAAAATTGATTGCCGTGTTTCCCACATTGCAAACGTGACTTCACAAACGCTGTAGTGGCTTTAAAACACTTCCTGAAAGTCATTATATTCTTCCTATAATAGATGCAAAAACAGCACGTGTGTGTTGTAAATGACACTACAACGAGCTGTGCTGGCAATCTTTCAGAATCCCTGGAGGTGAGTTTCACCAGGAATGCGGCAACACTCCTCGCTCAATCCCACTCCAAGGCTTGAGCCCAGAATCATAGGTTCATCGAATCCCTACAGAGCAGAAGGAAGCCATTTGGCCCATCGAGCCCGCACCAACTCTCTAACAGAGCACCTTTACCTAGATCCACCCTCTGCCTGATACCAGTAACCTTACACAAGCATCTGGGTTTGATTCCCAACTTGGGTCACTGTGTAGAGTTTATACATTCTCTTTGTGTCTGCGTGGGTTTCCTCTGGGTGCTCCAGTTGCAAAGTCTCACAACACCAGGTTAAAGTCCAACCAGTTTCCACGCACCTGACAAAGGAACAGAGTTTCCGAAAGCTTGTGGGATTACTCACAAATAAACTGGTTGGACTTTAACCTGATGTTGGACAGACTTCTTACTGTGTTTACCCCAGTCCAACGCCGGAATCTCCCCATCATACTCCAGTTTCATCCAACAGTCCAAAGATGTGCTGGTTACGTGCACTGAAGCATAGTTACAAGAAGAAGGAGTAGGCCATTCGGCCCTTCAAGGCTGCTCACCATTCATTTCAATCATGGCTGATCATCAAATTCAATTTCCTCTTCCTTCATATCAGTTGATCTCTTTAGCTCCAAGGGCTGTATCTAATTTCTTCTTGAAATCACACAGCGTTTTGGTCTCAACTACATTGTGTGGTAATGAATTTCACACATTCACCACCTTCTGGGTGAAGAAATCTTTCTCAGTGCCCATGCTAAATTCTCCCTCCGTGTACTGGAGAGTAGCGACCGGGGGAATTTTAACAGTGACTTGACTGCAGTGTTAATGTGACATTAATAAATAAACCCAAACTTGTTTCAGATTCCAGCATCCGCAATATTTTACTTTTATCTGGAACATAACTTGTACCTGTAAAGACCACATCTTGGATTTCTCGGGCACTGTCACTTGTGTCAAAAAACTCTCAGTCCTGTGCTGGGAGTTTGTACAAATTAACCACCGCCTTAAAATAGGGGAGACCCGCACGTTGAAGAAAGGCCTCCCATAGTAAAGTAACACAAGTGCTCAACATAACAGAACAAAAGCCTTACATTTATTGCAGGCAGAAGCTGGCTCTTTGTTTCAAGTTTATCACCCCCACCCCAAAGCCTGCCTGCCTCCCCATGTTAATTCTGACCTGCACCCTGCACAGATAAAGCCCTGGGGAAGGGGAAAACAATACTATTGAGTATCCTCATTCATCACAGAGAGAATGTCTTCACCTCCCCCACAAACTGAAAATCCATCCAAACCGGACAGTCAGGCCGATAAAAAAGTTACAGAAAAAATGTCACCCAATCCACTTGTACGACTCTCTTTAACTCCCAATCACACCGATCTATTTGTGTTAAAGACAGACACACATACATACAATTAAATCAAGCACTCCAAATAATAACCTGCAGCATTTCATTTTTGTTTCAAGAAATGAAAAACAGTCTCTGGAGCTTTTCTGAATGTCAGCCAAACTCAAAAGCTTTCCAAGTCTGCCGGGGGATCTTATTACATGGAGAAAGCAGACTCTCACTGCATGAGGGGCAGAGAGAGAAGAAAAGAGGGACAGAGGGAGTGAGTATGTACATGTGAGAGAGAGAGGGGAAAAAGAGAGACGGAGGAAGAGAGGCAGAGAACAGAAAAGGAGGTGTGTGTTAAGTAGGAGAGTGGAAGCGAGATGAGAGAGGAGAGGGGGAGAGAGAGGGAGGGAGTGTGCACATGCGAATGAGAGAGGGAAAAAGGAGAGACGGAGGAAGAGAGAAAGAAAAGAAAGGGTAAAGGGGTGTATGCAAGTGTGAGAGAGAGGAAGCAATCAGGAGAGAGGGAGAAGAGAGAAGGAAACAAAATCACAGAGGAAAGAGGAGGGGGGTGTGCGAGTAAGTGAGAAGAGAGGGAGAGAAAGTGAGAGGGAGAGAGGAAAGGGAGAGTGTGTGAGTATGTGAGAGAGTGTGAAAAGGAAGGGGGCAGAGAGGAGAGAAAATAGGGGAGGGAGAGAGGAAAGGGTGTGTGTGTGTGCATGAGAATGAGAGAGTGGGGAAGGGGAGGGAGAGAGAGAAGAAGGCAGAGAAAGAAGAAAAATAAGAGAGGGAGAGAGTGTGAGAGTGGGGAGGGAGAGAGAAAAGATAGGGGAGGGAAGAAGGAGAGAGCGGGTCGAGAGAGGGGGGAAAAGGGAGAGATGTGAGAGGAGGGAAGGGTGGGAAGGAGAGAGAGATGTGAGAGGGGCGGGGGAGGAAGGAGGGAAAGATACGTGTGAGAGAGAGAGGAGACTCCAGTAGTAGCAGCTTCTGGCTGAACTGAAACGGCCACAACGAGTTTTCTTTGAAATGGGACACAGCAGAAAGATTGTGGACAATAATCAGCACAAACTCTGGAGCTTACCTTAGAACTTTCCAGCTGTCCAGCGAATCCAGCTCGGAAATGACAGAAACCATTGTAAAGGAGCCAAACAGAACAGTAAAATGCACAGGGAGAGAGAAAGCAGTGACTTCCTCACTGCTGCCAGAAGCGAGGAGAGCAGCTGATCAGCGCTTGTCATTTCCAACCCTCCGCCCCTCCACCCAAGCTGCCACTTTCTTATTGCTCTCTCTCTCTCTGGTGCCTCTTGTTCCTCCACTACCTCCACCTCCCCCCCCTTCCCTTCTAAAAACCCCGGGAAATCTGTTACAAAAGATCAAATCCAATCTTGTTCAGCAGGCACTTTCTGTTCGGTGAAGCCTGACTTTAATTCGCTCTGTATTCATGTTGTTTCTCTGGGGGATATAAAATCTAGATCCGTTGACTCCAGCCCTTGCTGATTCTTTTTTTCAAGCCCGAACAGCTGGAAAATATACGAATCCAGTGCATCGGAATAGACAAAACTCTCCCCCCGTCAATATCCTCAGGAATTCTTACCTGTCCACAGAAGCTTGGACACCTGCACAATAACTCATGCCTGAGGTTCTTCAAAAAGCTTCAAAGCCTCAAATGTTTTGTGTCCACCCCCTTCTTCGCCTGGGTCAAAGCAGCTCTGGGCACTTGGGAACAATGTGATAAATCGTCCCAGACCAGCCCCCAAGCCCCACTGGGGGGGATGGGGGGTGGAATCTGCCAAAACCTGAACACACTGAAACTCTTTATTCCCCTGTCACTTCTGATGCATGGCTGATAAGGGCAATCAAGTCATTGCCCTCTCTCATTGGGTGGCCCCCTTCGTCTATGCCTCCAATGTTAGTGGCTGATAAAAAGCCCCCCCATCTTATCCTCCTTATCTTCATCCCACACTTGTGAGTCCCCCCCGCCCCACCCCACATGTCCATCATGAAAGGGAGATGGTCCTTTTGCTTCCTGTCGCTGCCTCAGAACTCCCTTAGCCGAGAAATTCATAGAACTATAGGCCCCCTGCAGTGCAGAAGGAGACCACTCAGCCCATCAAGTCTGCACTGACAACAACCCTACCCAGATTCTAACCCCGTAACCCCACATATTTACCCTACTAATCCTCCAGCACGCGGGGGAAATTTAGTGTGGGCAATCAACCTCACCTACACATTTTTGGACTGTGGGAGGAAACCGGAGCACCCAAAGAAAATCCCTCAGACACGGGGAGAATGTGCAAAGTCCACAGTCACGTGAGTCCAGAATTGAACCCGGGTCCCTGGCACTGTGAGGTAGCAGTGCTAACCACTGTGCCACTCTTTTAAATCTCACCAGTTGCTGTGGTGAGATGTTCACACTGGCAAAGCAAATACAAAAGTCTGAGGTTACGTACCAACTGACTCAAGAACAGCTTCTTCCCTGCTGCTATCAGACTCTTGAATGGACTTACCTTGCATTAAGTTGATCTTTCTCTACACCCTGTAACAGTACATTCTGCATTCTCTCCTTTCCTTCTCTATGAATGGTATGCTTTGTATAGCGCGCAAGAAACAATACTTTTCACCGTATCTCAGTACATGCGACAATAATAAATCAAATCAAAAATCAAGCCTGGATTGTGGGCAGAAATGGCTCCTTCAACATGAAGTGGTAAATCTGGACCCGGCAGAATTGATCCACGTTGAGTCCACTTTCAGAGAACAGCACGGGTTAGCACCAGGAGATAGTTGAATAAGTTATGGGAAGGCCTGAATTCATCATTGCCAAATTGTCCTCGGGGCCGCCTGGTTACCAACTTTGGCTGGACTCCTGGACATTTCATTGCATGACCATATACCTCGAACCCATCCTTCCTATCACTGAGCCCCCTCCCCTCCCACAACCCCGGGCTTGGAATATTCTTAATGTCCAATGTACATAATTGCTCAAAGAGGCAAAAAAAGCAGCAATTTTTGTCCGACGTAAGTGTTGTTCGCATCAATGTCCAAAAAAATGGCTTGCATTTATATAGCGTTTTTCATGACCACCAGGCATCTCACAACCAATGAAATACACTTGAAGTGTAACCACCATTGTAAAGTAGGAAACACAGCAGCCAATTAGTATGAAATAAGCTCCCACAAATGTGAACTGGAGAACCTGTCTTGTCTGATGTTGATTGAGGGGAGAAAGTATTGGACAGGATATTTAAGGTTATCATAGAATCATAGAACCCTACAGTGCAGAAGGAAGCCATTCAGTCCATCAAGTCTGCGCTGACCACAATCCCACCCCTATTCCCATAACCTCACATATTTACCCTGCCATTCCCCCGACAACAGGGTCAATTTAGCACGGCCAATCCACCTAACCTGCACATCTTTGGACTGTGGAAGGAAACCAGAGCACCCAAAGGAAACCCACGCAGACACAGGAGAATGTGCAAACACCACACAGACAGTGGCCCGAGCCAGGAATTGAACCCAGGACCCTGGTGCTGTGAGGCGAAGTGTCCCTGCTCTCCTTCAAAATAGCTCCAAAGGATTTTTCACAACCACCCAAGCAGGCAGATGGGAGCATGCCCATCTATCTCATTCAAAGGACAGCACTTCTGGCAGTGCAGCACTCCCTCAATACTGGAGAGTCAGCATTGCTTTTTGTACTCAAGCCCTAGAGTGGGACTTGAACCTGGAACCTTCTAACTCAATGGTAAGAGTGCTACCAACTAAGTCACAGTGAACCATTGCTTAGCCTTTAGATATTCAAGGACAATACTGGAGGGTCGGCCACCCATAATTCAAGCAGAAGTGTCACCAGGCATCATGGGAGGCATGGTTTAGTGGTATTATCGCTCAAGTATTAATCCAGAAACTCAACTAATCTTCTGAGGACCCGGGTTCGAATCCCATCTAGGCAAAGGGTGGATTCAATAAGAAAAATCTGGAATAAAGAATCTACTGATGACCATGTAACCATTATCGATTGTTAGAAAAACTCATCTACTTCACTAATGTCTTTCGGGGGGGGGGGGGGGGGAGATCTGCTATCTTTACTGGTCTGGCCTATATGTGAATCCAGAGCCACAGCAATGTGGTTGACTCTCAACTGCCCTCTGAAATGGCCGAGATAGCCACTCAGTTGTCACCACCACCTTCTCAAGGGCAACTAGGAAGGGGCAATAAAATGCTAACCAATCAGAGACACGCATGTTCCACAAATGAATAAAAAAAGAATTCACTGAATGATTTCTTCAATTATTCAGTCCCAGGCAATCTCTACCCCAAAGTAGGCCAAGACATTCAGTTCCTGGGGAATAAAACATATAAAATTCTATGCTCATGGACAAGTTGTTCATTGGATTCCGGCTCTGAAAAAAAGGGTTGCTAAGCTAGTTAAATAGCAAGGAAAATTGCTCCAAAAAACCCTGTTCTTCATGGAGAAAACAATGTTGATATGGTCGTACTCATCAATTTCCAACAGGACATTACTAAAGTGAAGGGATTCCACATTTTTGAATAAATTGTGTATGCGCCACAGTAAGTGACAATGGCATACACTTATAGAGGGTCTTCAACAAAGAGAAACATTCTATAGCACGTCACAGAACACTAGTCAGACAAAAATGGATGACAGATCAGTGTTTGTGACTTGACCTGACAACGGCTGAGCTAAGGTTGGTTGTCAAAGATGTCAACCTTGGACAAATCCCAGGTGTGAGATTTACAGTCGTGAGCTGCATACCTGAGGGCCTTCCATTGCACAGAGATGGCTAATAAAACAGCAAGCTGCCTCTGACATGCAGACCATAGGAGAGGCCCCAGTGACATTAATATATTCTTCCCTCTCTCACTTCTGTCTCTCTGTCCTTCTCTTGGCATGATGGCACAGTGGTTAGTACTGCTGCCTCACAGCTCCAGGGACCCTGGCCTTAGGTGACCGTCCGTATGAAGTTTGCACGTTCTCCTTGTGTCTGTGTGGGTTTACTCCGGCTGCTCTGGTTTCCTCCCACAGTCCATGCTGTGTAGGTTAGGTGGATTGGCCATGCTAAATTGACCCTTAAGCCTTTTAAAGTTTATTTATTAGTGTCAGAAGTAGGCTTACATTCACCCTGCAAAGAAGTTACTGTGAAAGTCCCCTAGTCGCTGCTTGTTCGGGTACACTGAGGGAGAATAAGCAGGAATAGGGAAAATGGGGACAAAGTAGGTAAGACTGAGTTGGAGTTACAGCGATCTGGTGGGTGGGTGAGTGTGGGGGTTGCGGGGGTAGTGGTTGTGAACTTGGGTAAGATGTTAAGTTGCTGCAGATTCAATGGACTGAATGGCTTCTTTTCCCACTGCAGGGATTCTATTCCACCAGCGTGATCCAGGGAAAACACACCGCATCTGTCTGCATCTTGAATGGCTTTTTAGAGTTACTAAGCTGGAGGCCAAGCTGCAGACACTGCAACACAGCAGGGAGGGAGAACATTGTCTGGACACCTTATCTAGGAGGGTCTTAGGATAGGGTGTTCCGATTTAATCAGTAGTCCAAAACAGGTGTGGGGCAGGAATGATGATCCAGAGATAGAAGTGGAGGTGCTTTGGCTTTTTTAAAATTCTTTTATTTAATTCAATGGTGGAACACCTATTGCCCATCCCTAAGTCACCCGAGGGTAGTTGTGAGTCATCCATATTGCTGTGGCTCTGGAGTCACATGTAGGCCAGGTCAGGTAAGGATGGCAGATTTCCTTTCCTAAAGGACATTAGTGAACCAGATCAGTTTTTCTGACAATCAACAATGGTTTCATAGTCATCAGTAGATTTTTAATTCCAGATTTTTTTAAAATTAAATTTAAATTCCACCATCTGCCCTGGTGAGATTCAAACCTGGGTCCCCAAAACATTAGCTGAGTTTCTGGTTTAATAGTCTAGTGAAAATACCACAAGGCCATCCCTTCCCCTAATTGATTGTCCAACAGGTTTGAGGTGCTTGCAACCTGAATGGGTAAAAGTGGAGGTTGCCGGGTGGTTCAGCAAACTGACCGTGGTACAGGAAGCTATCTAAGTTGCGGAGGAGAGAGTAAATAGGATTGCAGGGGTAGTAGGAGACAGTATAGTTGGGGGGTTAGTCAATGTTCTCTGTAGCCAAGAGTGAGAGTATATAGGGCTTTGTTGATGCGAGAGTTCAGGACATCTGCTCCACACTGGAGGGGAATGTGCAGGGCGGGGTGGAGGATCCAGCGCTCATGGTCCATGTAGGTACCAATGACATAGGTAGAGCTAGGAAAGAAGTTCTGCTCAGGGAATATGGGCAGCTCGGGGCTAACTTAAAAAGCAGGATAAGGCAATTGATATGTTGGCCTTCAGAGTGAGAGGATTTGAGTATAGGGATCGGGATGTTTTGCTGGGATTATATAGGGCGTTGATGAGGCTGTACCTGGAGTATTGTGTGCAATTTTGGTGTCCTTACCTGAGGAAGGATGTCCTTGCTACGGAGGGAGTGCAGTGAAGGTTTACCAGGCTGATTCCTGGGATGGCAGCTCTGTCATATGAGGAGAGACTTATTCAGTTAGAATTATATTCGTTAGAGTTTAGAAGAGTAAGAGGGGATCTCATAGAAGCTTATAAAATTCTAACAGTGTCAGACAAGGTAGATTCAGAATGTTCCAAATGGTGATTGCCAGGCGAGACTGTTCCCTTCCTGTTGGCGAGCACTTCAGTGGTCACGGACTTTCGGCCTCTGATCTTCGGGTAAATGTTCTCCAAGGCGGCCTTCACTACACACGACAGCGCAGAGTCGCTGAGCAGAAACTGATAGCCAAGTTCCGCACACATGAGGATGACCTCAACTGGGATCTTGGGTTCATGACACACTATCTATAATCCCCATGACTTGCATGGGCTTGCAACATCTCACTTACTGTCCTGTCTGGAGACAATACACATCTCTTTAACCTATGCTTAATGCTATCTCCACTCACATTGTCTGCACCTTTAAGGCTTGATTAGCTGATTAACTGTAAAGACTCGCATTCTAATCAGTATTCTGTAAACTGTGTGTACCTTTATATGCCCTGATTGTGATCAGAACTCCCCATTCACCTGATGAAGGAGCAGCACTCCGAAAGCTAGTGGTGTTTACTACCAAATAAACCTGTTGGACTTTAACCTCGTGTTGTGAGGCTTCTTACTGTGTTTACCCCAGTCCAACGCCGGCATCTCCACATCATGGGGAAAGGGGCCATTCAGCCCATTGAGTCTTTTAGGACTGAGGTGAGGAGAAACTTCTTCACCCAGAGGGTGGTGAATGTGTGGAATTCACTACCACAGAATGTAGCTGACGCCAAAATGTCTGATTTCAAGAAGAAATTGTAGCTCTTGGGGCTAATGGCTTCATGGGATATGGGGGAAAGGGGATTAGGATATTGAATTTAGTGATCAGCCATGGTCAAAATGAATGGTGGAGCAGCCGCGAAGGGCAGAATGGCCTACTCCTGCTTCTAGTTTCTATGTTTCGATATAATAATCTCTTGTTTATCTAAACACGAGCAATTTGGCACAGGGTAAACTAGATTAGGGAGATGAACACGCAGCTCAAAAATTGGTGTGGAAGAAATGGGTTTTGACTCAAGGAGCACTGACACCATTACTGGGGAAAGTGGGAACTGGGCCATTGGGTCAGTCTTCACCCAAACCATGCTGGGACCTATGTTTTGACAAGTCACATAACTCAGGCAGTAGAGAGGGCTTTAAACTAAATAATGGGGGCGAGGGATTAAGTTTGGGAAGCTGTGATCAGTTAAAAAGCGAGGATAGAGCCAAGGAGCAATAAGGGAAATAATAATCAGTGCATGGCATGAAGGGAGAGAGCGTTCAAACTTAAGCAGAAGAGGCCAGAGGTTGCAGAAATGCTAACAAGCCAGAATGAAAGGCTCCGTATCTGAATGCAGGTGGCGTTTGTAACAAAGCAGATGAATTGTCAGCTCAAATAGAAATAAATATTTATGATCTGATAGCCATTACAGAGACATGGCTACAGCATGACAAAGGCTGGGACCTGAATATTCAAGGACACATGACATTTAAGAAGGACAAGATGCTCAGAAAAGGTGGAATGGTAAATTCTGTTAATTAAGGATGTCAGTAACACAATAGAGAGAGGTGATCTTAGTTCCAAAAATCAAGGTGCAGAATCTGTTTGAGTCAAGATAAGGAACAGTAAAGGTAAGAATTCAATTATGGTCGTCATTTATTTTGAGGCAAAGAAATAAGGGAGAATTACAGAGCAGTTAGCCTGACATCAGTAGTGGGGAGGATGCTACAGTCTATTATGAAAAATGTGATAACAGAACATTTGGAAAGCATTAATGGGATAGGACAAAGCCAGCAAGGGTTTACGAAAGGCAAATCATGCTTAACAAATCTACTGGGGTTTTGCAGAAGTAACCAGCAGAATAGATAAGGGCGAACTATTGGTTGTGATGTATTTGGACATTTAGAAGGCTTTTGAAAAGATCTCTCATCACAGATTAGTAAACAAGATTAAAACACACGAAATGGGGGGGTGGGGGGGTAACATATTGGTATGGATCTATGAATTGGTTTATAGACTGGAAGTAGAGAGTGGGAATAAATGGGTATTTTTCCTTGTGGCACGCAATGACTAATGGAGTACTGCAGGGACCAGAGCTTGGACCCAAGCTGTCCATGATGTATATAATTGACCTAAATGAGGGAACCAAATATAACATTTCCAAGTTTGCTGATGACACAAAACTGGGCAGAATTATGAGGAAGATGCAAAGAGGCTTCAAGGTGATTTAGTCAAGTTGAATGAGTGGGAAAACACATGCAGAACAACATGGCTAAATGTGAAGCCATACACTTCAGTGTGGAAAGCAGAAAGGAAGAGTATTATTTAAATGGTGATATATTGGGGTGTGGATGTACAAAGGGAACTGAGTGTTGCTGTACATCAATCAATGGAAGTGGAGAGGCAGATGCAGCAATTAGGGAGCAAATGGTATCTTGGCTTTCATTGTAAGAGGATTTGAGTTCAGAAGTAGGGATGTCTTACTACAGTTGTTCATGACCTTGTATGGCCACGCCTGAAGTATTTTATTCAGTTTTGACCTGTAGCTATCTAAGAAAGGATATACTTGACATACAGGGAGTGCAGCATAGGTTCACTAGACTGATAGTTGGGAACCTGAGGATGTGCTGTACCTTGATTTCCAGGAGGCATTTGATGAGGTGCCGCACAGACAGATACCTGATGTTGGAATCGAATCTGGGTCCCTAGAGCTATGAGGTAGCGGGACTAACCATTGTGCCATTTAAAAATGTACAAAGGGATTGTAGACAAGTTAAGTGAATGGGCAAAAATCTGTCAGATGGAATATAGTATGAGAAAATGTGAACGTGTCTACTTTGGCAGGAACAATGGAAAAGCAGTATCTTATTTAAAAAGGGAAAACATTCAGACCTCCGGAGATACAAAGGGATCTGCAGAAAGTTAGTATGCAGATACAGGTCAGGTAAGCAGTTAATAATTTTATCACTTGTAGTCTCAGATGTAATCTCTCTGGTTTATGGTTTATAAGAGTTATATTAGATAATAACAAGGAGCAGGAAAGAAAGGCCCTAGAAAAATGGATATAATCTGAAACAAAACATCTTTCAAAAGTTTAACTTAAAGAGGTAAGATATGACAGGGGACCTCCAAGCCATGGTCTGCTCTTCATGCTCTATGTGGGAGGCTGGGAACATTTCCAGTACCTGCAGCCAGCATATGTGCAGGTGTCTCCAGCTGCAGCTCCTGGAAGCCTGCATTTCGGAGCTGGAGCGGCAGCTGGGGAGACTATGGAGCATCTGCGAGGCAAAGAGTATCGTGGATAGAGAGATGCTCACACCACAGGTTCAGACTACACAGGCAGGAAGGGAATGGCTGACCACAGGCAAAGAAAGGGAACTAGGCAGACAGTGCAGGACTCTCCTGTGGCTATTCCCCTGCAAAACAGATATGCCGCTTTGAATAATGTTGAGGGGAGTGGCCTTTCAGGGGAAAACAGTAACAGCCAAATCCGTTGCACCACGATTGGTTCTGCTGCAGAGGGGAGGAGTAAAAATGTGGGATTGCAATAGTTATAGGGGATTCAACTGAGTTCAGAAACAACAAGGGGCAAAAAAACATTGGTATACAGATCACCATACTGTATTGGGAAAAGCATTAGATAGGAAATCAGAGATGCATGTGTTAAAGGAATATGTGTGATTATGGGCGACTTTAATCTTATATAGTTTGGGAGAATCAAATTAGTCACAGAATAATAGAGGAGGAATTTCTGGAGTGCATATGAGCTGGTTTTCTGGAGCAATACATTAAGGAATTGACAAGGCCATCTTGGACTGGCTGTTGTGCAATGAGAAAGGATTAGTTGGCAATCTAAATGTGAGAGAACTCTTGGGGATGAGTGACCATAATATGGTAGAATTCTTTGTCAAGGTGAAGTTGTTGATTCTGAGACCAGGGTCCTGAATCTCAGTAAGGGTAACTATGATGGTATGAACTATGAATTGGCCATGACAGACTGGAAACATTACTGAAAGGAAAGACAGTGGACAGGCAATGGCAGGCATTTAAAGAATGAATAGGTGAACTCCAGAAGTTGCTTATTCCTGTTTGACACAAGAGTGGCAAGGGAATTGTGGCCAAACCAAGGCTGACAAGGGAAATTAGAGATAGTATCAGATTCAAGGAAGAAGCTTACAAATTGACAAGACAAAAAAATAGGCCTGAGGATTGGGAGCAGTTTAAAATTCAGCAAAGGAGGACCAAGGGATTGATAAGAAGCAAAAAATAGAGTATAAAAGTAAACTCGCGGGGATCATTAAAAACCCACTGTATAAGTTTCTATAGATATGTAAAGAGAAAAAGATTGTCCTACACATCTTTGGACACTAAAGGGCAATGGTCAATCCACTCAATCTGTACGCCTTGTGTCTGTGGGAGGAAACTGGGACACCCAGAGGAAACCCATGCAGACATGGAGGGAACATGCAGACTCCACACAGACAGTAACCCAAGGCTGGAATCAAACCTGGGTCCCTTGTGCTGTGAGGCAACAGTGCGCACCATTCTGCCACCGCACCGCCCATGAGATAATGATGTGTATTTGCCAGATTTACACTGATCTGTGTTTCCTAAAAAGAGCACCCATGATCTTGTGGTGTCCACAGCACTGGCTTGCACAGATACACTGATTCAGTGACTGAACCAAAGACGGTTGGCACTGTCACCAGGGGCATTTTCTGGCATTTCTGCCCCATAAAACATAGCCCAGTTTCGTGACCCTCACTGGCAAGAATGCTTGGTCCTTAGCGATAAGATGTACTTGTCATTTGTTTACTTCCTTCCTATAAGTCCCTGGTTGTGTGCAAAATGGCAGCCATGAATACTGATGACAATGAATGCTCTTCAAATGGATTCTTTGTATCTGAAGTCCTTTGCAACATGGATGTGTTGAGGTGCTATGTAAATGCTCCCTTTTCATTACCTGTAGTATAAAGGGGACACATATTTGCAATCAGCAATGTGTGTGTAGAATTTACAGCAGGTCATTAGGTCCAGTGGGCCCAAGCTGGTATTTATGCTCCACACAAGGCAAACTATTGACAATAGCGATGATGCTCATGGGGACAATTGTATTTCAGACTCTTAGCCGAAAGAATATTCTCAATGGATAAGAGAGGGAACCAATGTGGAGGAAAGCCAAGATTAACAAACCACCTTTGAAGGTTAAAGCGCACGTCTGCTTCACGAGCAAAGGAATTCAGGTTGACTATTGAGGTTTATGCAGCTCACACCTGATCACCAAATGATCCTTTCTGCACAATCCCAGCCCCCTCTCCCCTACCACTACCACCATCCCCCTGCCCCCTCTCCAGCAGCACCACCGCCAAACCCCCCACCCCCTCTCCCCCACCACCACCACCAACCTCCCCCCCCCCCTTCTCCTCCACCAGCCCCCTCTCCCCCACCAGACTTGTAGCCACATAGCACCCACCCCCATTTTAAACTGTTTCACATTCAATGGACAAATACGGTTTGCAATGATGGTTTTGCAGTCAAATGCGACCTCTGTTTTATGCACTCTGCAAGATCCCACAAGTACCAGTCAAGCGAATAATCTGTTCGCGTGAATTTGGTGGTCTTGGTTGAGGAGGAGGAATGATCACCGTATTCTCCATTATCAACAGTGCTATGACATTTTCAACATCCATTCTAACCTATACTGTTCCCTGGTTAAGCAAAACCTCCATCTGAGAAGTCTCATCCTTGTTCACAAACCCCTTTTGGCATTGCCCCTTCTATTTATTTATTTATTAGTGTCACAAGTAGGCTTGCATTAACACTGCAATGAAGTTACTGTGAAAATCCCCTCGTCGCCACACTCTGGCGCCTGTTCAGTTACATTGAGGGAGAATTTAGCATGGCCAATACACTTAATTAGCACAGCTTTCAGACTGCGAGAGGAAACCCATGCAGACATGGGGAAAATGTGCAGATTTCACACAGACAGTGACTCAAGCTGGGAATTGAACCTAGGCCCCGGTGCTGCGAGACAGCAGCTAACCACTGTGCTGCCTCTCCTATCTCTGTAATTCCTTCCAACCCTCCCAGCAGCCTGCATTGCTCCAAGTATTGCTTCCTGAAATTCCAGATTTTAATCATTCCACCTTTGTTGACTGTGCCACCAGGTGCCAAGATCCTAAGCTCTGGAATTCCCTCCTTAAATCTTCCGACCTCTTTTACTTCCTTTAACACATTAATTTGAGCAAGCTGTTATCATCTTCTGTAATATCTCATTATTGTCAAGTTCTATTTGCTATAACTCCTGGGATCTCCTGTTGAGCTTAAGACATTGTATGAATGAAAGGTGCTGGTTTATAGGCGACAGGGATTGAAATAGCTCCAAAGGTCCCCAGTGTCCTTCAGATAGGTCTATACTTGTCCATGGCTCAAAACACAGGAATCGCTCAGTTGTGGGAGGGTTAATTCTTTATATGTTTATTTAAAGTTTTGATTAGATCGTAGAGAAGGAAGAATGAATGGGATATAAAGCACACTGTGCAGAATAATAAATAGTACATTATCGCGGCTGCATTGATGTATTACATGGAGATTCTGATGACAAGTGTTAGTAATGATGTGGAACATGTTCGTGTTGAGGAGATCTGAACAGCGATAAATAGTTCTAAATTGCTTGATGTCTGAATCATTTCTCTTTCCTTTGACTTTGCATCCAATGATTAGAGCTAGCTCGGTACCTCCTCTTGGGTTGGTTTATTTCTCAAACGTTTCAGGAGTTTTCGTTTTACCTACGGACATAAGCTGCTCTCTTGGTTTTGGGGTTATACAACAGAGGGATGATATTCACAGATGACTGATTGGAAACAGATTTTGGGCTCGAGATTGGACACAAAGAACTAGGAGGAGGCACTTCAGATGGCCTCAAGAATTAACACCTATGACTCGCCAGGTGAAGCCCAAGGCTAACTTTGAGATGAGCCTCAGGCCTATGCTTTCTGAGGCATGCCCCAAGAGTGTCACTTACCTCACGTCCAAAATCAAGACTAAATGTCTTTAAAATTGCACCTACCCCCATTTTAAACTGTTTCACATTCAATGGACAATTATGGATTGCAATGATGGTTTTGCAGTCAAATAGAGCCACGACATAATGCAGTCTGCAAGACCTGATAAGAACCAGTCAAACAAATAATCAGTTCATGTGAATTTGGTGGTCTTGGTTGAGGAGGGAGGAATCATAGAATCCTTACAATGCAGAAGGAGGCCATTCGGCCCATTGAGTCTGCATCAATAACAATCCCACCAGGCCCTTTCCCCATAACACCAATATTTACCCCATTAATCCCTCTAACCTACGCATTCTGGGACACTAACGGGCAATTTAGCGTGGCCAATAAGCTAATCCGCACATCTTTGAACTGTGGGAGGAAGCTGGAGCACCCAAAGGAAACCCGTGCATACACAGGGAGAATATGCAGACTCCGCACAGTCACCCAATCCGGGAATTGAACTTGGAGCTGTGAGGCAGCAGTGCTAACCACTGTGGCACCATGCCACCCTCACCAAACTGGAGGAAAGTCACTCTTCATTCTCAACAATGCTATGAAATTTTCAACACTCGCTTCAACCACAGGAACAGTCGCACTGAACTTTGGTTACCTCCTCTGAAAGGGGGCGCATCTGACAGTGCAGCACTCCCTCAGTACTGAACTGGAGAGCTCGGAAAAAATACATGCTCAGGTGGGATAACCTTTCCAATCTAAGGTCAGAGTATGAATGCAATTTTGTTTCATTTATTCATTTTTACAGGATGCTAGGCCATCATTTATTGCCCATCCCTCTCTGCCTTCAATTCAGAGGGCAGTTGAGAGTCCACCATATTAGTTCTGGAGTCAGATGTAGACTATATCAGGTATGCACGGTAGATTTCCTTCCCCAAAAGGCCATTAGTGAACCAGATGAGTTTTTACACCAATCGACAATGGTTTCATGGTCATCATTAGACTTCTAATTCCAGATTTTTATTGAATTCAAATTTCACCATCTGCTGTGGTGGGATTCAAACACAGGCCCCCAGAACATTACCCTGTGCCTCTGGATTGCGAGTCCAGTGGTAAGTCAACTGTGCTGTCGCCACTTGCATTTATATAGTACCTTTCATGGCTTTATTGTCAGATCCAAAGGGTTCTTGACAGGATGCTGATGGATATTTCTCCTTGTGGGTGAGACTTGAATTAGGGGTCACTCTTTACAAATATGGAGTGTCCCATTTAAGATTGAGATGAGAAGAATTTTTCATCTTAAAGGTTTATGAGTCTATGGAACTCTTTTCCCCAGGAAGGGATGGAGGCAGAATCATTGAATATTAAGGCAGAAACAGATAGATTCTTGACTCATGCAGAGTCAAAGTGATCGACAATGTGCAGTTGCAGCCCACAACCAGATCAGCCATTAATTTATTGAATGGTGGAGTAGTCTCAAGGGGGCTGAATGGCCTCCTCCCTTCTCCTAATCATAGCCTCAGGACATCCTAAATTGCTTAGAACCTGTGAAGTTTGCTCTTTTAATCACACATTTTTTGCAACTAAAAGATTTCAATGACCTTGCTGAGCATGTAGCCTGCAGACAATAGAGGAAGAAAAATATGAGTATCAGCAAAGAACGAGAAACCATAGTCTCGATGAATGATTCCTGTGGGTAAAAACATCTTGTGGTCCGATAGCCACAACTAGAGTCAGGGTTCTTGGGCTAAAGATGGAAAATCAACCCGGGATGTCTGCCCTGATTGCGATTGAGAGATCTGAGCTGGAAAATGCACGGGTGGAAACTGCTTAAGGTCAGGGTGCTTAAGGTTAGGGATGTCATCCAATAGCATGCTGGCATTCACGAGGGCTGGTGGAACCGTACCCCCACTGGAGACAGACTCTTCAGGAGACAGAGAGAAAGAACTAAGAACTGATTTCCCAGTTTTGAAAGCTCTATGGAAAATAGAAGCAGGAGCAGGCCATTCGCCCCTTCAAACCTGCTCCGCCATTCATTCTGATCATGGCTGATCATCAAATTCAATATCCTGATATCCCCCCCTCTCCCCATCTCACTTTAGCCCTTGGAGCTATATCTCATTTCTTCTTGAAATTAGACAATGTTTTGGCTCAATTACATTCTATGGTAGTGAATTCCATACATTCACCACCTTCTGGGTGAAGGAATTTCTCCTCACCTGACCCCTTGTTCTGGACTCCCCCACTATTGGGAACATTCTTTCCGAATCTACCCTGTTCCTCTCGCATTTACAAACCCCTGAGGGAGGGAATTCTGAATTTCCCAGGTGCTCTTGAGTGAAAGAATGCTTCCTAATTTTGCTCCAAGTGCGTGAGACCGGTTCTGCTTTGGGAATTATAACAGGCCTAGGTCTTCTGCGCAGTGGGTACACTGAGGCAGAATTTAGCATGGCCAATGCACCTAACCAGCACATCTTTCGGACTGTGGGAGGAAACCGGAACACCTGGAGGAAACCCATGCAGACACAGGGAGAACATGCAGACTCCACACAGACAGTGACCCGAGCTGGGAATCGAAGTTGGGTCAATGTTGTTAGCGTTGTCTACTTGTGACACTAACAAATAAACTAAAAAAATCTGATTGGAGAATCCATACTATTGGAAAGTAATAACTGTCTGCCCCACTCCATCCTCAGTATATTTATTTGCTTTCACCTGGAATGGGCTATTCAGCTATCTTTGTGAGGCATGGAGCGAACTGGAACCTATAATTCTATGAGCCCAGATATGCACTCTGGTGAATCTAATGATAGCAAAAAGTCTCACAATACCAGGTTGAAGTCCAACAGGTTTATTTACACAAGCCAGAAGCTTTCGGAGCACTGCTCCTTCATCAGGACTCACCTAATGAAGGGGCAGCGCTCTGAAAGCTTGTGGCTTGTGCTACCAAATAAACCTGTTGGGCTTTAACCTGGACTTCTTACTGTGCCCACCCCAGTCCAACACTGGCATCTCTACATCATCAAACCTAATGATCCCATGGCAGTATGCTGGAGAAGATCAGGGGAGTTCTTCTTATACCTATCCCTCAAGCATTATTTTTTTAAAATAAAAATCCACGCTCAGAATAACACTGCAATGAAGTTACTGTGAAAATCCTCTAGTCGCCACACTCTGGTGCCTGTTGGGTACAGTGAGGGAGAATTTAGCACGGCCAATGCACACCGTTCGGACTGAGTGACCCTTTATTTTTTAATAGTGACCCCCCCCACCACATTCAGATTCTCCTCATCCATCGCTGGGTAAAATCTGTTGTGATACAAGTTCCATTGTGACTGCAACATGAAACTTGCCCTGAATTCACAAAGGGGCTGATTCCATCGCACTAGGCACCCTATGACGTTGCAGAAATACTTCAAGTCGTGGAGGGGAGAGGACATTACTTTATCACATAACACAGCATGCACGATAACACAGAATCCTCCTTGTGCCCAGCAACTTATCAGGCGCTACACTTATCCTGGGTTTTAAAATAGCAGCAGAGTCACCGAGAATCGAGATTGCTGTTATCGTCCGATAAACACGACATTCTTTACAAACACTTCCAGTAGTAATGGGTTTTATCTGCATTTAATTATACTTTATCTGAATTAACTCTCTCCAGCCCATTATCTGCTAAAGTGTAAAAGGCTTTAAATCACATTTAAAATGTCCTGCGAGTTTGTTCTTTAGGCAATTTTACTCCAAAGAGTAAAATATTTCTTTAAACAGCAATTGCTGTGGCTCAGGTCGCAATTTGGCCACTAAATCAGAGGGTTGTGGTTCAAATCCTACTCCAGAGACATGAACATGGGATTCCAGGTTCATTCCAGTGCTGCACTGAGGGACGGCTACGCTACCATGGGTGCAAATGTTCAGGCCGTGGTGATCGGGGCAGCCTGGTGGCACAGTAGTTAACACTGCTGCCTCACAGCACCATGGAGCCAGGTTTGATTCCGGCCTTGGGTCACTGTCTGTGTGGGATTTGCATGTTCTCCCTGTGTCTGTGTGGGTTTCCTTTGGGTGCTCCGGTTTCCTCCTGCAGTCCAAAGAAGTGCAGGTTAGGTTGATTAGCCATGCTAAATTATCCCAAGATGTGTCAGTTAAACGGGTTAGCCATGGTAAATGTGTGGGGTTACAGAAATAGGGTGGGCCTGGGTAAGATACTCTGTCAGAGAGTCTTTGCAGACTGAGATTTGTTGAATCACTACAGTGCAGGAAGAGGTAATTTGGCCCATTGAGCCTGCACTGACAACAATCCCACCCTGGCCCTATCCCTGCAGCTCTGCTAATGTCTCTGACAGAAAGGGGCAATTTAGCATGGCCTAGCTAGCCCGCTCATCTTTGGACTGTGGGAGGAAACCGGGGCACCCGGAGGAAACCCACACAAACGTGGGAAGAATGTGACAACTCCATTCAGACAGTCATCTGAGGTCTGACTTAAACCCGGGACTCTGGCACTGTGAGGCAGCAGTGCTAACCACTTGACAGGCCGAATGACCTTGTTTGCACTTTAGGGATTCTACAAAGTTGGGCTGAAGAGCTTCTCCCCAGAGGACCATAGGCTGACCGGTGGTGATTTAACCTGAGGCTCGCCACTCAAGTGAGGGGCAAGTTTGTGAAAACTTCATGAATAACCTCAGCTGGTTCGGGAATCGAACCCAGGCTGTTGATGATCCAGCCAACTGAGCTAACCCATATACACTGCACCAAGTGCCACACAATAAACTGTAAGCAGGCATTGATCTGTTAGGTAGCAGTGAAAAATGAAGCATACTTTCGAGAACAGAACATACCTGACTCATCTTATAAATCACTTTAATTAGCGCTGATTAAATCCCTGACACTTCCGCACTCAAGAAAATCAAGCAAAGCTGCAACACTTTGCATTTTCCTTTGTATTTAAAATGTCTTCATTTTCAGATCCCCACTCTTGAAGCCAATGACTTGTGCTGTGTGTATTGGCCAGGCTCCTGTATCCTGAGCAGACAACCCTAGCTCTCTCTGTGCTCAATGTCCAGATGTGTACACTGTGCAGCAATGGGTAATTATACTGCAACCCATGTAAACAAAATGAAGGAAGACTGACCTGCAGCTCTCGATGGGAGTTTAAAGGAACAAGACCAAATCTTAGCATCCAAAGGGCAGGAGTGCTGCACCAGAGCTCCATTAAATCACTACAGTGCAGCAGGAGGCCATTTGGCCCATTGAGTCTGTACAAACTCTCCGAAAGATCATTCCATTCCCCATTCCCATAACCCTTTGAATTTAATCTATCTAACCTACACATCTTTGGGCACCATGGGGCAATTTAGCATGGCCAATCCACCTTTAGACCGTGGAAGGAAACTGGATCACCCGGAGGAGATCCATGCAGACATGGGGAGAACGTACAAACTCCACATGGACAGTCATCCAAGGCTGGAATTCAACCTGGGTCCCTGAGGAACCACTGTGCCACCATGCTGCATCAAGAGACAATGGAAATACTTAGCAATTCAGGTGATGAGGTGAAGTTACTGATTTCAAGAAAGATAGGAATCAAGAATAATCAAAATGACCAACCTGCTTTATCACTACTAGTGTTGCAGTTGTCATGTTCCAGTACGCCAGGAACTTACGATCAATCCTAGTTCAATCAAAATTTTGAAAACAAACAGTCTATTGCAAATTACGTGATCTTAGATGTTAGATCTTTTATGAAACCAATCTTTAGGAGTTATAACAATAGATTTACCTCTGACAGTCTCTACTGCAGCGAGGACCCAGAAAAAGATCATTGCAGCCTGCAACTGAACTGCTCCCCAAAAATTTAGTTTATAATAAGACTATTTAGATGTTCCACACAATGTCCATTTAAAATGTGATATAACTGAATAAAATCTGTAGTTTCCCCCATGACAACTGCATCTTTCCCACATTCCCATGATGATAGAATGAGGTGTAGTTCTGAAATTGTACCTGGTGCATCAGTATCAGTACACCAGGGCTTTGGGCTTATATAGAAGAATGCAGAGAGATATAGATTACCATATATTAAGCTCATGAGTTTCCAATCTCATCTAATCATTGAAAGGCAAAACTCCCCCCAGAGGGAGGGAGGGTTACCCTAAAACCAGCCCTTTCTTAGCTCCGAGTCATCAGCTGTCCACCATCTCACTCGTAGATGCTAAAAATGATGGGAAATCCATCATAAAAAGACTTTGAAGTTTCTTTATTAGTCACAAGTAAGGATTACATTAACAATGCAATGAAGTTACTGTGAAATTCCCCTAGTTGCCACAGTCTGGTGCCTGTTCGGCTCAATGCATCTAACCAGTGCGTCTTTCAGACTGTGGAGTAAACCGGAGCACCCAGAGGAAACCCACGCAGACACGGGGAGAACATACAAACTCCACACAGACAGTGACCCGAGCCGGGATTTGAACCTGTGTCCCTGGTGCTGTGAAGTAGCAGTGCTAACCACTGTGCCACCATGTCAGTAGATGTGCATTCTTGCACCGCACCTCAACATGTCCTATGTCCCAGAGTGCCAATGAATTGCGTTGAAATATTACTAACAGCTCTTATGAAAGCAAACATTGAGGAGGAGAAAGCAAAATCATGTAGAACGAGCCTGGTTAACAATGATCCCGTGTAGGATTTGGCAAGTTTGTGAAGTGTGGTGTTGTTAATTCCAAATCCAAGGCAGCCACAACAAAAGTCATACCTGTGAAACTTTGAAGAGCGAATGAAACACCAAATGAGCCAATGTTCAAATGGACAAAATTCTCATCTCAATAGCAAAATTATTTTGAAATCTTATTTAATTAATACGAATGGTTTGTCTGAGGATCTCATTGGATGGAATGAGTTTAAAGTTTATTGATTAGTGTCACAAGTAGGCTTACATTAACGCTGCAATGAAGCTACTGTGAAATCCCCCTAGGGTCTGTTGGGTAAAGTAAGGGAGAATTTTAGCGTGGCCAATGCACCTAACCAGCATGTCTTTTGGACTGTGGGAGGAAACTGGAGCACCCGGAGGAAACCCACGCAGACACAGGGAGAACGTGCAGACGCCGCACAGACAGTGACCCAAGCTGGAAATCGAACCCAAATGCTGTGAGGCAGCAGTGCTAACCACTGTGTCGCTTTAGATTTACAAAAGATAATAGTAGAGGAGATGGCCATTCAGCCCTTGGCAGTATCCCTGTAGATCATGATATTTCTAATGGATAGCCATGCATTGCATGTTTTAGAAGCTTTCTGCCTCTATACTGCTCTGCATCCCTCATCTCTAGTTAAAGTAAATTTCGCTCAATTCCCCTCTAATCCTTCAGCCTGTCACTTTTAACCTATGCCCCCTGGTAACTCCTCTGCTTTTAGAGTTAGGTCCTTCCACTTCCACTCCTTCAAGGCCCCCTCATTATGTTACATACTCCAATTAAATCTTCCCTCAGCCTTCTCTGTCTCAAAAACCCCAATAAGAAGCATCACAACACCAGGTTAAAATCCAACAGATTTATTTGGTAGCACAAGCCACTAGTTTTCGGAGCACTGCCCCTTCATCAGGTAAGTAGCCCACTTCACAGCGCTAGGGACCTGGGTTCAATTCCTGGCTTGGGTCACTGTCTGTGTGGAGCTTTGCATGTTCTTCCCGTGTCTGCATGGGTTTCCTCCGTGTGCTCCGGTTTCTCCCACAATCTGAAAGATGTGCTGGTTAGGTGCACTGACCTGAACAGGTGCCCAGACTGTGATGACTAGGAAAATTTCACAGTAACTTCATTGCAATGTTAATGTAAGCCTTACTTGTGACTAATAAATAAACTTTACTTTTTTAATCTTTGTGCAAGTGACGGTGTGGGTGAGTCGAGTAAGCACTGTGCTTTAAACCTATTTTCAAATTCATAAAAGGCTTGCTGCTGCAATTATTTAAACTGGGACATTCATGCTGAGGCTAGCAAAACATACATCCCTTACATACAAAACACCCCGAAAGCAGACAGCAAGAGAACACAAAATTCTGTCTGTCGCACAATCCTGGGTATAACACTGTTGGCAATATTTGTACATGTGAAGCATCGGTTGGGAGGGGGGTTTTTTAGAAAGATACAAATTCTCACGTCTTTTGAGGTGGGATCAAAAATGTTTATCAGTCACTGTATGGGTTACTTATTGTGTGTCTGGCTGGATAATTTTGAAATTGGTAAGCTTAAATGATTCCTATGTGGGTCAGTCATCTTTCTATTGGTAACGCTCAATCTTCTGAGTTAGATACTCGAGGGCTAGGTTTTCCTGGGGTGGGGTTGGGTACAGGTAGGGGAAGAGACAGAATGACACCCCCCCAACCCCCCTACCAAAAAGGACAATGGCCAGCAGCTGAGACACCTGAAATAACCCCACTTCACAGATTTTTGATTTTGAATTGATTTATTATTGTCACGTGTATTGGTATACAGTGAAAAGTATTGTTTCTTGTGCACTACACTGATAAAGCATACCATTCGTGGAGAAGGAAAGGAGAGAGTGCAGAACGTAGTGTTACAATCATAGCTAGGGTGTAGAGAAAGAGCAACTTAGACCGTACCACAGTCTAAGGTAGGTGAGAGTGGGACTTGCGGCCTGCAGTGGGTGGAAGTCCTGCCTTCAAGAGCTGCCAGCTGATCAGATTCCCTGGCAGCTCCACCAGCCCTGCAGTGTCAGGGTTTGAGAGCAGGTAGTGCCAGATCTGGAATCACATGTGGGCCAGGCAAGGATGGCCACTGGTGAACCAGGTGGGTTTTTCTGACAATGGTTTCATGGTCATCAATGGATTCTTAATTCCAGATTTTTTTTATTGAATTCAAATTCCTCCTTCTGCTGTGGCGGGATTCGAACCCGGGTCCCCAGGACATTAGTTGAGTTTCTGGATTAATAGTCTCGCGATAATACCACTGGGCCATCGCCACCTCAGCTGAGTGGCACTCTGTCCAGAGCCATTTGAGTTGAGGAACAAAATGATATGAGTCGCAGTTTGAATAGTTCTACGAACTTTATTGTACATAACTTCAGTAATCATGGATTCGAATAATGCAGAGACTATAGCATGGAACCGAATGGGATTAATCTGATCACAGGCCTTAACGATTTAACAACTTCAGGAGAGAATACTGCCTTAATGAGTTTACAACTCCTCAGTGCACACTTATATCTTAAGCAAGTCTTAACATCACTTAATTCTGTTAACTTACTGCCATCCCCCCCAACGTGTAATGAAGTCTTTGGCGAATTGGAGAAGGTGAACTGAAACATTCCACAAACAAAGCGTGGAAATGGTCACTTAACTGACAGCACGCTATTGATGTCTTTATCGTTCTGGGATGACTCAATCAATGTTCAACCTCCCAGTGGAACCAGCATTCTGAAGTTGCACTGTTTTTAGTACCACAGGCATAATGAGTAAAATAAGACATCCCAATTAAAGCAATATCAGCCTTGCTTGAAAACCTAATTGCACCCTCTGTACTCCCATCTCCTGAAAACAGGAAGAAAGATTTGCATTCATATAATGTCTTTCACAATTTGTTTTTGACGTCCCAAAGCACATTATAGCCAACGAAGCACTTTCGAGTGTAATTGCTGCTATAATGTGGGAATCGCGGCAGCTTTTTGAAAATCCTTCCGCAGGATCTGGCTTGGTCAGCATTTGATCTTGAGAAGGTAGTGGTGAGCCACTTTCTCATTAGCCTGGTGCACAGAAAGCAATGCGATAATGGCCAGATAATCTACCTTTTCAGATGCTGGTTGAAGGGCACTGAGGAGCACTCTTCAGCTTTTCATAGAATCCCTACAGTGCAGAAGGAGGCCATTCAGCCTATCGTGTCTGCACTGACTCTCTTTCAGAGTATCTTACCCAGGCCCTGTCCCCTGCCCTATTCCTGTAACCCCCACACACATTTACCTTGGCTCATTGTTCTAACCTACACACCTTTAGACACTAAGGGACCATTTAGCATGGCCAATCCACCTAACCTGCACATTTTGGAGTGTGGGAGGAAACTGGAGCACCCGGAGGAAACCCATGCAGACGTGTAAACTCCGCACAGTCATCCGAGGCCAGAATTGAACCTGGATCCCTGGCGCTGTGAGGTAGCAGTACCATAATTAGAGCCATGGGATCTTTCTCGTCAATCTCAGAGAGCACGGAGCATCTTCAGTGAGGGACATAGATCAGCTAGATAGTCAATATCTTTTCCCAAAGGTAGGGGAATCTAAAACTAGAGGGTATAGGTTTAAGGTGAGAGGGGAGAAATATAGAAGCGTCCAGAGGGATAATTGTTTCACACAGAGGGTGGTGAATGTCTGGAACAAGCTGCCAGAGGTAATAGCAGAGGCGGGTAAAATTTTGTCTTTTAATAAGTGTTTAGACATTTACATGGGTAAGATGGGTATAGAGGGATATGGGCCAAATGCAGGCAATTGGTGCTGGCTTGCAGGTTTAAAAAATAGTAGCATGGACAAGTTGGGCCAAAGGGCCTGTTTCCATGCTGTAAACCTCTGTGACTCTATAACCCATAAACTCAGATTCAGAGGCAAAAGTGTGACCACTGAATGGTGACTCCTGATGGATTGCGGTTCCATGGGGTATCTAATATTTTAACCAAACACTGTTGGCTGGCTACTCATAGAATCGTAGAATCCTACAGTGCAGAAAGAGGCCCTTCAGCCCATCGAGTCTGCACCGACCACAATCCCACCCAGGCCCTCCTCCATATCCCTACATATTTTATCCGCTAATCCCTCTAACCTAAGCATCCTAGTACACTAAGGGGCTATTTTAGCATGGCCAATCAACCTAACCCGCACATCTTTGGACTGTGGGAGGAAACTGGAGCACCCGGAGGAAACCCATGCAGATACGAGGAGAATGTGCAAACTCCACACAGACAGTGACCGGAGCCGGGTATCGAACCCAGGTCCCTGGAGCTGTGAAGCAGCAATGCTACCGTGCTGCCCATTCAGCAATGGAAAGCTTCAAAGATATGCTCAATTCCATTCTCAGCAGAAGTGTACTCCATGCACTGACCAACATCAGTCACTGGATAGCAATCAGAACACTGTCTGCTTTTGACTTTCAAGCCTGGGTCCTGATGGTTATCTTGCAGCAAGCCCATGACCATCTGAGCTAATATCACCCAACTCAGGGCTGAAACGCAGGGCCTTCCTGATCCAGGTGGCTCAGCACCTTGCCTGATTTTTACTCGTTCCGCCCGTTCTGTACAATCAAACACTTTTAGTGGGCCTTCGCAATACTTCTTCAATCATTCCAAATTTAGAAAACGGAAGAACAATGCACTTGACAATAAAGAACCATCTATAGTGAGAGCGCGAAAATAAGAGCGAACCGAGCTACTTGCGATAAAAATAGAGCAGCTGCTCCACAACCAAAAATGGGTTACTGAAGAAAAATGCTTCTCTCGTGGTATTTCCTGCAACCGAACACATTAAACTCCCCTCAATCTCAATCAAAGTTCTCCATCACTGAGTACATTAATAACACCACTGACCTTGTACACAGGGCTACACCGTGATCATATATTATTTCCGCTGCCGTCAGAATTCTCAGGTGGAATTTTTTTTTTTCATATGCCTGAACTTGTAGTCACTCTGACAGACAATAGCCAATCTCCCCATCTATCTTCCTTCCTAATATAGCCGTAAGTAAACCTTGCTGTGCACAGGCACTGCTCCAGTTTAGATTCATTAGGCCCAACATCTAAAACCAGTAATCCCAGAACAATACATGACCTACACTGAGGAAATGAGTCTAAATTGTTCTTTTTTTTTACCCCTTTTCCTGTCTTCAACCATATGAAATAGGGTCACTGAGCAAGCAATATTAAATGGGATTTTTCCAATTAGTCTAGTTACGACTAAAGCTTCTGTTTTCCTTTGTTCTTTCAATTCTGACTTTATTTTAGTCCAGCAATAGATTTGAAGAATTCTGAAGCCTTTAGTTCAGACTGTTCAGTGATGGATTACACAACTCAATTTTTATTTTTCCAAGTCTTTGTGGTCCAGTTGACAAGGAATAGACTCAGTTAGGCCACTGGTGTTGGTTAGTGGTTACTTAGCAACAATCTTCATAAGTCATCCAAACCTATGGCAATGCCACAAAAAAACCAGGAAAGTGGCATGGTGGCACAGTGGTTAGCACTGCTGCCTCACAACGTCAGGGATCCGGGTTTGACTCCCGACTTGGGTCACTATCTGTGCCAAGTCTGCATGTTCTCCCTGTGCCTGGGTGAGTTTCCTCCAGGTGCTCCAGTTTCCTCCCACAGTCCAAAGATGTGCTGGTTAGGTGCATTGGCCGTGCTAAATTCTCCCTCAGTGTACCCAAACAGGCGCCAGAATGTAGAGACTAGGGGACTTTCACATTAACACTGCAATGAAGTTAATGTAAACCTAATTGTGACATTAATAAATAGACTTTAAAAAGACTCAGGCCAGAATTCTCTGGCCATTCATGTCCTGTCACCACTGCCAGAGAGAACGAAGAATTTGGCACTTAGCCAAATCTCTGTTCACTGCAGCGGGACTGGAGAATCCCAGCCACGGGCAAGGTCAGAGAATCCAGCCCGCAATTCATGATGGACGGAATGCATGTGTTTAATGTTCTAATTATTGGGAACTGAGTGAAATGGCAGAAGAAGTGCATGCGCAGGCTGAAACATAAAAGGTGAAAGATGAGGCAGAGGTCCAGGTGAACGACTGCTGAAGATGCAGTATTGACCAGGCTTTGTTAAATCTTACATGGTAAATGGACTCTGATGCTTCTGTTTATACATCTTTTTCTAAGACAATCGGTTTCGAGGCACCTTGGACGCTGGTCATAGAAGACCTTGTACATTGATCTGTTGTGGTACTCTGCCTTTATGTACAGTAGTTGCAAAATAAAATGGGAAAACTAAAAAAAAAATTAGAGGGGGAGTGATGTGGCATGTGTCCCCCTTTATGGAGTGATCTGGCAAGAGAATCATGTGACTCAGGTAACCAATCCTGGGACAGGGCAGGTGTTACCTCACAAAGATTGATCTCCTTTTGAAAAGCCACGCCAAATCCCCCAAAGAGGAATAGCTCGCTTTGTAATCTGTTCAAGGTACTTGGGAAAGTGTAAACTGTGGTTCATTCACATTTAGAGATTCATTAACATGATACTCGCTTTAAGTGAACAATTAACAAGTTATTTATTTCACCAACCAGGAACTTTAACTAGACAAGTAACACCTCAATTAAACTAATGTTCTACTGGAATGCTGTTCAAGTCAATTCATTAACAAAAAAAAGGACTTGAGTCACTCTCAAAACATATATACATCCAGATGGCGTTCTTCTGTCAATTCCGCTGTCTGGAAGCTCTTTTTGATTTTTGGTACCCTTCCTTAGATAGATGGAGAATTCTCTTGAGAGGTTTTTTTTAGCTGGCAGGGAGATGCTCTCTCCTCTGTCTAGGTGTTGAGATGTGACAGCTTTTCAGTTGCAGGCAGGCAGCTGAATTACTCTTTGTAATTCTGATGACCTACCAATTTTCCTACACCAGGATTGGTCTGATGTTGTCGACAATAGCAAATTCAAATCTGATTGGTTCCTGACAGCTGAGTGTCTTCTTTAAACTGGTAGGCTGTCAAAATGCAATAACCTGCAAAGCTTGTTACCAAGGCAACCCTGATGCTTGGTCCTCATTACAAATGTTGCAATCTGTGTACCCAGTGTGCCTGCATTTAAACATCCACGCACTCACTTAACCAGATTTTAAAGGGACCACACTTCACAAAGTCAACTTCATAGCACTGGGGGAAATCACTTTGGTGAGCTTGGGTTTCTGTTCCAGAACCTTCTTGGAAGCTGACTGGCAGCCAATAGGCTGCAAGCTTCTATATTATAGTTATATGTAAATATACATCACAGTTGTTATTTGCCTAGCTGGTGAACAGGAATTATGACATTCTCCTTATCCTGTGTCACAATCATTCCTATCCCTACAATGTATCACACTGACCTCTCTCCTTATCCTGCGTCAATCATTTCCCGTTACCCATCCTAAATACTTTTTCTTTCATCAGAAGATACCTCCAACCTAGAAGTTATTTCCTAGCACCTCTCTTGAGAGAAGTACCTCTGTAGGGTAACATCCACTATGAGGACTCCCAACACTGGGAATCAATTGACTGGCAGCTGATTTTTTTCTGGCCACAATGCGGGATGCTACAAACAAAAAGACGGTTTGCTAGTTTGCTGTTCACCTTTATCACTAGTGACAGAGGTGTAGGGTTAATGCTGACAAGCAGGCGTGGTGGCAGCTGCCTGTCTCCATATCTCGTATCCTGTGCCTTCCAGTTCCTGTAACCTTTCCTGCTCCCACCTGATCAGGTGAGAACCAAACAGCTGCTGCTAATAATTAATCACAGCTCCATCACACTCTCAAAATTAAAACAAAAATCGCACGTTACACACGAGAGGCCCAAAGTTTAAAAATAAATTAAGAGGCGTGCGCTGTGTTTTCTCGCCGTGAGGGTCCTGCGGCTTCGCTTTATTCGGAAAGACTCTACTTGTTGTATGCCTGCCATCGACATCTCAGCATGACCTAATACTGCCAAAGAATGGAGCATCAGGAGTTAGGAGGAGAACCGGCTTCACAGTGAGAAAGAGGGCAAGGTTCATTTACAATAAATGGCTACGATTGAGCCGTGTGCTTTCGGGAAGGCCTTGCAATTCCCCGCTGCACCGTAGTGGTCTATAGAAAGATGATGCAGTTCTGCACGGAGTCAATGCAGACGTCAATTTTTCTTTTATATTTTAGTTGAAGCGTACATAAATAGAACAAGGGCATTATATTGGGAAGAGTTGGTATATAAAAGGTGTTCTCTTCATTCAGAGTGACTCAGAGTGCTGCCTTACTAAAGGAGGGATGCATCAAAATGCTACGTGACAAGAGATAGAAGCCGAAAAATTCTGACTCCCAATGTTGCAGAATTCAGACAGAGTTGTGATGGGGTGGCTGTTGCAGTTTCAGGCTGGTTTCTGCCTTGATCCAACATATCACTGTGTGGTGAGTGCCCCTTTAAGGCGGAGATAGGCAACTCAGGTTAATGAATAGGTTGCATGAGTGATCCTCCACGCAACCCGGACATTCTCTCCTCCACCTTCTCCCATCAGGAAAAAGATACAAAATTCTGAGGTCATGTACCAACCAACTCAAGAATAACTTCTTCTCTGTTGCTGTCAGACTTTTGAATGGACTTACCTGGCATTAAGTTGATCTTTCTCTACACTCCAGTGTGACTGTAACACTACATTCTGCACTCTCTCCTTTCCTTCTCTAAGAACAGCTTGCTTTGTACAGTGCGCAAGAAACAATACTTTTCACTGGACACTAGTACATGCGACAATAATAAATCAAATCAAAATCTGAGGGTCACAAGATTGAAACGGGACTTGTTCACTAACCTTGACCCCATGAATAAGATTAATTATACTTAATACGCATCAAATTTTTCTTAATGAGTTCCAGAAAATGCTTAATCACTTATATATTAATAGAACTGTCATCAACTTCAAACAGGAAAACCGAAATAAATATTTGCGCTTTGGACACAGAGGGAGAGCACAGCTCTCACTGACAATGTCGTGAACAGTCAGCTTACACCTCACTTCACTTGTCCTTGCTTTACGTGTGAATCACGTCAGTCACACCGATCAGAAAATAAACGACACAGATGGAAATCAGTGAAATGTGGCAATCCTGTGTGTCGGCAGTAGTCAGCAAAATGTTTCATGGGATGCACTCGGAATTCAGATGGGTATATAGGGCATGTGACCCCTTAGCTGCAGGTTGCCCACCGCTGCTTTAAGGGCAAAACAGCAGAGTAAGGGTCAATCATCACACTTTGCCAATTCAGTTCCCCAACAACCAGAGGAGGTTTACTAGGCTGATACCGGAGTTGAGGGGGTTGAGCTATGAGGAGAGGCTGAATAAACTGGGCTTGTACTTGTTAGAGTTTAGAAGAACGAGGGGAGATCTCATTGAGACGTATAAGATGATGAATGGGATGGATAGGATAGAGGTGGAGAGTCTCTTCCCGCTCAAAAAAGACAGTAGGACTAGGGGGCACAGCCTCAAGATAAAAGGGGGGCGGTTTAGAACGGAGTTGAGGAGGAACTTCTTCACTCAAAGGGTGGTGAATCTCTGGAATTCTCTGCCCGTTGAAGTGGTGGAGGCTGCCTCGCTAAATATTTTTAAGATGCGGGTTGATGGGTTTTTGATAAGAGAGGGGATTAAGGGTTATGGGGAGAGGGCGGGAAAGTGGAACTGAGAAGCGACAGATCAGCCATGATCTTATTGAATGGCGGGGCAGGCTCGTAGGGCTAGATGGCCTACTCCTGCTCCTATTTCTTATGTTCTTATGTTCAACTGAATCCACACCTCTCTCTGGCAGCTGAGGATCTATCAAACTGTCTGCCACCATGCCATCCAATTGGCCCTGAGATGAGCTTCCGAATGCCACGCCTGCCTCATCACCATGATGGCCGGTTTCCACCCCCATCGCAATGCCCACTCTGCTCCTGCCCCTGCTGCTCAATCCCTCACCCGTTGTGGAATAACCCGAGGTGACTCCAAGTGGCAAACAATCAACTAAAGGGTTTATTGATAAGAAGAAATTGATACACAAAGAGTTCAACAGCACAACTGATACTGCTCCACACCCAACAACACCCAGATTCCAACTGAAGCTCTCCAACCCCAGGACTGCTCATTCTTACACCAAAATGGCCCATGTTAATACACTCGCACTCCAGTCCAGTCATGTGGAGTGCAAAAGCTGGCCCCTTAAAGGGGCCACACTACCACAAATTGTGACCTTCAGACTTGACCGGTCTCCCATTTTCTTCATTCCATAAATTTAAGCTCATTTAAAACATTCTAAAGCTAAAAGTTAAAGTTTATTTATTTATTAGTCACAAGTAAGGCTTATATTAACACTGCAATGAAGTTACTGTGAAATTCCTCTGGTCGTCACAGTCGGGTCAGTGCACCTAACCAGCACATCATTCAGATTGTGGGAGGAAACTGGAGCAC
Organism: Carcharhinus amblyrhynchos; assembly: GCF_965287045.1. Lineage (NCBI taxonomy): Eukaryota > Metazoa > Chordata > Chondrichthyes > Carcharhiniformes > Carcharhinidae > Carcharhinus > Carcharhinus amblyrhynchos. The sequence goes on from NC_137342.1 coordinate 43,934,055, forward strand.
CTGGAGGAAACCCACGCAGACACAGGGAGAATGTGCAAACTCCACACAGACAGTGACCCAAACTGAGAATTGAATCCCTCCCATCTTTTAACTTGTGTCCAGTCCTTTTCACCCCTCACCCTGAGCTACATTGCTTTCCAGTCTGGTAACACCGCAATTTTAAACCTGACATCTTCATTTTCAAATCCCTCCTTGATCTTATTTCTCTCCCCATCTCTATGATCTCCTCTGAAGCTGCAACCTTTTGTCATAACTGTGTTTCTCCAATTCTGGCCCCTTGCACATTCCAAATTTTAACCCTTCCACCATTAGTGGCTGATAACCAAAATGCTCTCAGAGCTTGGACAGGGTTAGTCCAGGGATGATGTCTCCCCAGGCTGGAAATACGGGAATAAGGGGTCACAGTCTCAGAACAAGGGATTGGCCATTTCGACCTCAGGGCAGGAGGAATTTCCTCATGAGCATTGTGAATCTTTGGGATTCTCTAACTCTGAGCAGCAGACGCTCAGTTAGTGATCAAGCTCAAGAACAATAGATTTCTGGATAGAGCAGGAATGGGAAGGATACAGGGAGAGAGCAGCAACGGGAAGGATATGGGGATAGTGTGGGAATGGGAAGGATATGGGGATAGTGTGGGAATGGGAAGGATACAGGAATAGTGCAATATTGGGAAGGATAGAGGGATAGTGCGGGAACAGGAAGGATACAGGGATAGTGCAGGAACAGGAAGGATATGGAGATACTGCAGGAACGGGAAGGATATGGGGATAGTGCAGGAACAGGAAGGATACGGGGATAGTGCAGGAACGGGAAGGATACGGGGATAGTGCAGGAACGGGAAGGATACGGGAATAGTGCAATAACGGGAAGGATAGGGGGTAGTGCGGGAACAGGTAGGATACAGGGATAGTGCAGGAACAGGAAGGATATGGAGATACTGCAGGAACGGGAAGGATATGGGGATAGTGCAGGAACGGGAAGGATACGGGGATAGTGCAGGAATGGGAAGGATACGGGAATAGTGCAATAACAGGAAGGATAGAGGGATAGTGCGGGAACAGGAAGGATACCGAGATAGTGCAGGAACAATAAGGATATGGGGATAGTGCGAGAATGGGAAGGATACGGGGATAGTGAGGGAACAGGTAGGATACAGGGATAGTGCAGGAACAGGAAGGATATGGAGATACTGCAGGAACGGGAAGGATATGGGGATAGTGCAGGAACGGGAAGGATATGGGGATAGTGCGAGAACGGGAAGGATACGGGAATAGTGCAATAACGGGAAGGATACGGGGATAGTGTGAGAACGGGAAGGATACAGGGATAGTGCAGGAACGGGAAGGATATGGGGATAGTGCAGGAACGGGAAGGATACGGGGATATTGCGGGAACGGGAAGGATACAGGGATAGTGTATCCTGCCCGTTCAAGGGGCTCCATCGATTAAAACTGGCGAATGGACTATTGAGGGCAGATGTCATGGAGCAGTGCTTTACAGGTTAACTCTTGCACTTCCTGGTTGGGTACTGGAGATGGGAAGTTCAGATTCATTTGAGATATGGTTCAGTAACACCTTGAAAGAATGCAAGATTCCTTCCTCCTCGGATAGATCAAATAATTTCTCTTACCTTACAATAAAGTGATTTCAGCTACTTGCCCTGGCCTCTGTATGATGCAGTCACGCTATTTCAAGGTACTTGGGACAGCCGAGTTAGCCATTCTTTGGGAGCAACAGTCGGCTTTGAGTTTTGACAATTAATAAAAAAAAATCTATCCTGTTTGGTGTTTGCAGTAAATTTGACTCTGAGTGTTTGACTGATCAGAAGCACATAGACAAGGCACCGCAAAGTCCCAAGTATCAGAGCTGCTGGAACATGTGCCTGGGTAAATAAATAAATACTCCCCGGCTATGACTCTGGCCTGACTGCTGTGCCCATTAAGATAATGTCAGCTCAGATAAGTCACTGTCAGGGATTCTTTTTCCCTCAGTGTTCCTGCATTTTAATCTGATACGGAGGGATTTGAATGTTTCAGTATCTGTGAGCTTTATAACCTAATAAACAGATAACATCACCTCAGTATTTGGTTTAAAATGCATGAATGATATGGTCTGGAATGCATCAGAGGCAGGCTGCTTCATTCATCAGATAGGATCGCTCCGAATGGCAAACGCACTGTAACAGACTCTTTGGCACGTGATGCCCAGAGGTGACATTGGAAGCAGCAGTTTCCTTCTAGGGATAATTTAATGGAACACTGTGCCAAGCGTAGTCAAAGGGCATGGTTCCTTAGCGACTACTATGATATTTTCACCCTTTTGAGTCTACATTTGGATGATCTCAACTCTCCATTGCCCATGCACGGAAGACTTGGCTTCTTTGGTACGCATCCCCCGAGAATTCAGGAGTGGTCAGTATTGAGAACTAAAATCATAGAATCCCTACAGGGCAAGAGGAGGCCATTTGGCCCATCGGGTCTGCTCTGACCACAATCCCACCCAGACCCTATTCCTGTAACGCCACATACTTACCCTGTTAATCCCCTTGACACGAGAGTCAATTTATCATGGACAATCCACCTAACCAACATATCTGTAGACTATGGGAGGAAACCTGAGCGTCCGGGGAAAACCCATGCAAACATGGGAGAATGTGTAGACTCTACACAGTGAGTGAGACTGGAATTGAACCCAGGTCCCATGGTGCTAACTACTGTGCCACCGTGCCACCACATCCCCACAATAAACTCACAAGCAAGGATTTTAGGCGAGGTGTCTTGCAAGTTCCTGCTGGGATTACAGACTTCAATGTCACTAGCGTGTAGCTAGTGAGTGTATTATCAAATAAATCAGTTGGACTTAAACCTGGTGTTGTCAGACTTTTTACTGTGTTTACCCCAGTCCAATGCTGGCATATCCACATCATGTTACACACTAACAGACTTCATCAGGAACACATAAAAAAATAGAAAATAGAAGCCACAGTAGGCCATTCAGCACTTCGAGCCTGCTCCGCCATTCATTTTGATCATGACTGATCATCAAATTCAATATCCCTTCCCACCCATATCCCTTCCTCTCTTTAGTCCCAAGAGCTATATCGAAATTCTTCTTGAAATCAGACAAATGACATTTATTAAAAGGGAAAACTGTATAGAAGCCATTACCGCCCCCCAACAAATCCTCCCCAAGTTGCCCTAGAGCAGCCCAGTGTGTGCCCTGGTCCCTACATATCTACTAGATGTCCCCTGCCCAAGATAGGAATCTATCCTCAAGGTTGATTATCCACTTAAGGGAGGCAATGGCCTCGTGGTATTTTCACTGGGCTATTAATCCACAAACTCAGCTAATGTTCTGGAAACCCAGTTTCGATTCCCACCACAGCAGATGGTGGAATTTGAGTTCAATAAAAAAATCTTGAATTAAGAATCTACTGATGATCGTGAAATCATTGTCGGAAAAACCCATCTGATTCACTGGTGTCCCTTTAAGGGAAGGAAATCTGCTGTCCTTACCTGGTCTGGCCTACATGTGATCCCAAATCCATAGAACAAAGAACAAACAACAAAATCAGCCCGGGAAACAGGCCCTTCGGCCCAACGAGCCTGCGCCGCCATCTCAACACCACCAGTCCACCTCTCTACCCATGACCCCTATCTAATGTTTTATGGCCATCCAGATTGAGGGAAACTGATTTAGGGACAATTTATTCCTGCCAATCAGCACATCTTTGGGGTGTGGGAGGAAACCGGAGCACCTGGAGAAAACCCATGCAAGCACAGGGAGAATGCGCAAACTCCCACAGACACCAGCCCAAATCCATGTGTCTGCACAGCAATCAGCGATAGTCACTGAGCTGTAGCAATTTGGTTGACTCTCAACTACCCTCCAAAATGACTTAGCTAGCCATTCAGCTCTGTCAGGCAGAGGGTGCATTCCGAAAATGCTGGGAAACAAAAACTCTGCAGCTTTGGCAGCGTCTGTACGGAGAGAGAATCCGAATGAGTGTTGTAGCCTCGTGGCCTTTGGTCAGAATCGGAAAAGATTTCAAAGTAGAAGAGAGGGGTGAGTGGGACCAGGATAAAAGGGTCTGTGATTGGGTGGAAGATCGGAGAAATGGGGGAGGTGATCGAACAGTTAGTCCTCCAGGGCTACAGGGCATGGGGTTGGAGGTCAGAAAGGGAACAAATAAACAAAAAGATGTGGTGCAACACTCAAAAAAAACAAAATGGGGGAAAGGGAATCTGGGCAGAATTTTGTAAACTGCCAAGGCAGCTACTGAGGCACGGGGAGGGGAGGGAAGGAATATTTGAATGGGTGGGATTTCCCCCAGGAGCCTGCCTGTCCAAATCCAGGTGGAATTTCATGCTTGGGCAGGTCTTGCCCACCCTGTTCAGGCCCTTTCCCACGTAGCCTCAACTTTGTGCTGGTGGGAGAGGATGCAGATAGGAAATGGACAAAAAGCCTTGGGCGGGAGAGAGGAACCTTACTCTGAAGGCCCCCATAGTGTTGGGGTACTCTGGAGTTGAAGCTCTGGGATCTTCTTCCCTGACCATCTAGTCTTCCCTCAGTGCCATGATCACCACCAGTCCCCTGACCCCCAGGTTGTCTTCTACCCTCCTGCCTCAGGGGCCCACAGGGCTTAGCATTACAAACATCCTGGGAATTAGGCCAAGTCAGAGAACTAAAGTACTACTTCTGGCCACTGCAGCGCTGTGCCTGGTCAATCTGATTGACCAACAGCTCTCAAGGGGTTGGACTAAGTCCTGCTGACTGCCAATCAAGGCTCAGTGAGTATGAAATAGCAGTGGGAGTTTGAGAGTAGGCGGCTGTGTGTTACACATCGACTCTTGGGATGGACAGTGCTGATCGTTCGCTAAACTTAAAATCCTACTCTGTGATCTGGAATTGTTGAACTTGAGGCCAGAAGTTTGTAAAGTGTCTAAATGAAAGATGAGGTGCTCTTCTTGAAGCTTCTGTTGAACTTCACTGGAACAGTGCAGCAGGCCAAGGACAGGGATGTCAGTGTGAGAACAAGGTGCAGGATTAATTTGGAAAGATAGAAACTTAGAAGATAGCAGGAGGAGGCCATTTGGCCCTTCGAGCCTGCTCTGCCATTTATTATGATCGAGGCTGATCATCCAACTCAAAAGATGGCAGGCCACCAGAAATTCAGGGTTATGCTTGAGGACAGAATGGAAGGATTCCACAATAGCGCCCCCCGGTATAGTGGAGGCCACATTGTGAGCACCAAAAACAGTAGATTGGATTGAAAGAAGGACATGAAAATCACTTCTTCACCTCGAAGGCTTGTTTGGGGGCTTGGACAGTGAGGAGAGAGGCATTAAAAAGACAGGTGTTACCTTTCCTGCACTTACTTTGTGAAGGGGAAGGGACGTTGGGGATGATTGATGAGTGGTTCAGGCTATCACAGAGGGAGTGTTCCCTCTGGAATGCTGAAAGGGGAGGGGAAGATGTATTTGTCATGACATCTTGGTGGAGATGGAAAAAATGGTGGAAAGTGATCTATTAAATATAGGGTCGGAATGGTGGCACAGTGGTTAGCACTGCTGCCTCACAGTGCCAGGGACCTGGGTTCAACTCCTGCCTCGGGTCACTGTCTATGTGGAATCTGCATGTTCTCCCCATGTCTGTGTGGGTTTCCTCCGGGTGCTCCGGTTTCCTCCCACACTCCAAAAATGTGCAGGTTAGATGGATAGGCCATGCTAAATTGCCCCTTAGTACGCAAAGATGTGCAGGTTAGGGGGAATTAGAGGAGTAAATATGTGGGATTATAGGGATAGGTCACGGGAGTGGGCCTGGGTAAGATGAGTAGCTGCAGACTCAATGGGCCAAATGGCCTCCTTCTGTACTGTATGACTCTATGATAGGTTGGGGGGTGGAAGGGGAGGATAGTGGGAACCTTATCCTACCCCAGCTTTCTCAAAACCCATCCATTTCTCATTTTGCCCAGTGCTGATAAAAGGCCACAGGCTGAAATGTTAACTCTGACTCTCTCTCCACACTGAGGCATGTTTTTCCCCCTGGTACCTCAGTCGAACTGTCTCCTCTTTAATTTGTAGGTACTATCTGCCTCCTGTAGACAGTATGTTTCAGTGCCCATTCTCAGTGTAAAGCAACTGAATCTAACTGACCTCTTTCTTCTGAACTTGAGTCTATATCCTTTCAGAGTGAGAGTCATTATGACATGGAATGAGGCCATTTGGCCCATCAAGTCCATGTCAAACACTTTGTGATTATTATCAAATGCCCTGAAAATACAGCCTCTCTGTATTGTTTTAAAATCTTCACTATTGCAATAAAATCCTCTTTGATTCTTCATTTCACTTCACTTGGCACGGTGGTTAGCACTGCTGCTTTACAGCGCCAGGGACCCAGTTTCAATTCCGGCCTCGGGTGACTATGTGGAGTTGGCCCGTTCTCCCCGTGTCTGCATGGGTTTCCTCTGGGTGCTCCTGTTTCCTCCCACACTCCAAAGATGTGCGGGTTAGGTGGATTGGCTGTGCTAAATTGACCCTTAGTATCAGGGAGATTAGCAAGGTAAATATGTGAGGTTGCGGGAATAGGGCTTGGGTGGGATTGTGGTCAGTGCGGACTCGATGGACTGGAGGAAACCCACGCAGACACGAGGAGAATGTGCAAACTCTACAAAGACAGTGACCCGAGGCCAGAATCGAACCTGGATCCCTGGTGCTGTGAGGCAGCAGTGCTAAACACTGTTTCTCAGAGAGCCAGGGACCCGGATTGATTTTCTGATCCAACTCTCCAGCTTGCACTCGTTAATCCAGCTCCATTGTCCCGGCAGGGCTCTCACAGAGACAGTTTATTTTGCAGGTTTTATGCTCTTGCAGCTGAGCTGGATTTGGGAGCTGGTTGAGAGTTTTGCTCTCCCAGAATCGGTATTCAAACAAGCACCAGCGAGGATAACAAATGCTTATCATCAGCCTTTAATGTGGAAAAATCTTCCGTGGCATCTCACAGAGGCAGATAAAATGAATGTAGAGGATGCACACACACATCTATGCCATACACCTTCAAATGGCCCATCTTTAATAGCACTAAAGCTATTAATGATATTTAGACACAAGGAAACATCTCCCTTTCATGTATAATTTCCTGTATTATTTCCTGCACCATTCCTAATTTCATATGTTGCTTCCTACATATATGTTTTGTTTAAGTTGCCTATATGTGCACTGTGCCCGTCTATCATTAAAACCTCCAGAGGGCTTGAGAAACAGTTGCACAGAAGGAATTACATTTATGTATTCAAGAGGCGGCTGGATCTTGGGGTGAATGGGATCAAAGGTGATGGGGAGAAAGCAGGATTAGCCTACTGAGTTGGATGATCAGCCATGATCGTAATGAACAGTGGAGCAGGCTCGAAGGGCAAAATGGCCTCCTCCTGCTCCTATCTTCTATGTTGCTATATAGCACCTCACATGACCAAAAAGTGTGCCAAATTGCACTTGCAGACAACGAAACACTTGATTAGTGTAACAGCTATTGTAATGTTGGAAATGCGGCTGGCAATTTGCACACAGCAAGGTTGATGTGAAGAAGATCAGATAAAGTTGGCCAGGACACTGTGGAGAACAATGTCTTCATTTGGCTTCTTCCATTATACGTAGAGTTGTCACAATGATGGGTGACCACCCTTCTCCATCTCCTCCTAAACCCACTTGCCACTGCATCCTTCCATCTGGTCTTCAGGCCTTCCTTTGGCAGTCCCATCTCCATCGCTCACCTCAACACATTTCTCTCCAAGACTGATGACCATACCACTTCAATCTCTTCTCAGTTAGTTTCTTCACTGCTCCTGCAATCCTGATTGACCCCCTGATGTACTGGTTCCTGACACCGTCCCTTCTCAACTCTCCACAGAGGATCTCTTCCTCAATTCTGGGCAAAGGGATTTTTATGTCCACTGCAGTGGTCTGCTTAATGTCTTACCTGAAAGGTGGCACTTCGATACAGTAACATTCACTGTGCACTGTGCTGGAGCAATCATCCTAGATATTGCGTCCCTTTACCTCTTCCATGCTTACCATCCAAGGTCCAAAACATTCATTCCAAGTTAAGCAGTGTTTCACTTGCACCTCTTTCAATTTGATGTATTACATTCACTGCTCCCAATGTGGTCTCCTTTATATTGGAGAGATCTAGCATAGACTGAGTGATTGCTTTGCTGAGCATCTTCGGTCTGTGCGCAGTCAGGACCCTGACCTTCCGGTTGCTTACCATTTTAACACACGATCCTGCTCCCATGCCCACATGTCTGTCCTTGGCCTGCTGCAATGTTCCAGTGAAGCTCAATGCAAACTGGAGGAACAGCAACTCATCTTCTGGCTAGGCACTTTACAGCCTTCTGGTCTCAACATCGAATCCAGCAACATCAGACGATTTGCTCGACCCCACCTCGACCTCTTTGTTTTCATTCTATTTTGTTAAAATTTTTACTGTTCTCTACCTTTTATTTCTTTATCGTCTTCTTCAATTTTCTTCCCCCACTCTTTCCTCCTACTTTATCCCCTTTCCCTTACCTTTTCTTTTCCTTTGCTTCCCCGTCCTACATTTTACCTCTATCCCATCTTCCCCCCCACCCCCCAACATCTTCATCTGTCGCAGCTTACCCTCTGATATCAGCTTCTCTGCCGTTTGGCCATTTACACCCTTTGGACAGCTTTTAGCAGTCTTTTCCTCTGGTTTATGTGACTATGATTCATCCTTCATTCTCTCACTCTGCAGTATAAGTATCTCCCACTTCGTTTGTCTTTTAGCTTTGACACAGGGTCATCTGGACTCGAAACGTCAGCTCTCTTCTCTCCTTACAGATACTGCCAGACCCGCTGAGATTTTCCAGTGTTTTCTCTTTTGGTTTTAGATTCTACCATCCGCAGTAATCTGCTTTTATCAACCTGACAGATACACCTTTAGACTGTGGGAGGAAACTGGAGCACCCGGAGGAAACCCACACAGAAATGGGGAGAACATGCAAACTCCACACAGACAGTGACCTGGGGCTGGCATGGGTCCCTGGTGCCGTGAGGCAGTACTGCTTAATCACTGTGCCACCTTGTCACCCATAGGGACAAAAGCAAGTCTTGCTTCCTTAGAGATTACCCATTTTCTGAGATTATTGTGCGTTGTCTAATGCAAGATAGAAACAGCAGGAACTGACTCTTCTGATTTCTGTGTAGATGCAGTTTTGAACTCTGGATACTATAAGCAGCAGTCTACAGAAAGCTAGCTTCAGAAATAAAAAAAAGACGCCAAAACAGTAAAGAATGTATTCAGTCTGGTTGTTACAGATGAAGCTCATTATATCTGGAACAATGCGCCAGTAAAGGTCAGTGGCGTTGAGAGCAGGAGGAGGAGGAACTGAGAACGCTAAAGAAATAAAATTAATATTCTGACTTCAAAAGCCCACAGCAAATAGCACTTCCGTCACTTGAAACCTCAGTTTTAAGAATTTCTTTCTGAGGAAGTAAATTATACCTCTTGCGCATGCAGGCTGTACTTTGTGTGTCTAATTTCTTGGCAGGCTTTGTAATATTGGCTTGTCTGATTTAAAAGGTGGCATGCTAAATAGTATGTGCGGTACCCAACAGTTCACAGGTTCTGCGTCAGTGACATGTGCGGATCAGACCATGAAGGCAGAGGAGGTGCTTACAATTATTTTGTTTTTGTGAAACTTGCTCCAAAATTATTCCTTTTCACTGAGGGTTGTTACAGCTCGGGAGGCCACTCTGCCAGCCATATCTGTGCCAGCTCTCTGAATGAGGAAGGTAACCAGTGCCATTACCTGCCTTCCCCCCGTAACCCCGCATACTCTCCCTTTGCAGATAATAATCCAACTCACTCTCGATCCAACCCTGTCTCCACCACACTCTCAGGCACTGCATTCCAGATCCCTAACCACTCACTGAGTGAAAAGGTCTTCTCAGGTCTCCAGTCCTTCTTTTGACAACTAACTTCAATCTGTGCTCTCCTGTTCTGGGTCATACCACCAACAGGAACAATTTTTCTTTATCTATGCTGTCCCAGCCCCTCATGATTTTGAACAACTTTATCGAATGTCCTCGCAGTCCTCCTTCCACTCTTAGGAAAACAGTCCCAATTTCTCCAAACAGTCCCAGGAACTGAAGCTCATCATGAATCTTTTCTGCACTTTCTAGATCAAAGATCATAGATCATAGAACCCTACAGTGCAGAAAGAGGCCCTTCGGCCCATCGAGTCTGCACCGAATACAATCTCACCCAGGCCCTACCCCCATATCCCTACATATTTCACCCATAATCCCTCTAATTTATGCACCTGGGGAACTAAGGGGCAATTTTTTTTTAGCATGGCCAATCAAACTAACCCGTGCGTCTTTGGACTGTGGGAGGAAACTGGAGCACCCGGAGGAAGCCCACGCAGACACGAGGAGAACGTGCAAACTTCACACAGACAGTGACCTGAGCCAGGAATCGAATCCAGGTCCCTGGAGCTATGAAGCAGCAGTGCTAACCACTGTGCCACCCTTTCTCTGAAGTCTTTGCATTTCTACTGAACTGTGGTGCCCAGAACTGGATGTGATACTCTAACTGAAGCTGAACCAGTGTCTTATTTAAGTTCAGCGTAAAATTTGGTCTCGCACTTGATGCCCTATTGAAAAGCCTAGGATATTTTATGCTTTCTTAACTGCTTTCTCAAGCTGTTCTGCCACCTTCTACAACTAATCAACATCAACGCCAAAGAAGATGCCCCTTTCTCGAGACTGCTCTGATTTTCTTTCAGTGAGCTAGCCACCTACCTGTTAATCATTGAACAGAATCCCTACAGTACAGAAGAAGGCCACTCAGCCCATCAAGTCAACAACCCCACCCTATCCCCACAACCTCACATATTTACCCCACTAATCTCTCCAAAACTAGGGTCAATTTAACATGGCCAATCAACCTAACCTGCACATCTTTGAACTGTGGGAGGAAACCAGAGCACCTGGAGGAAACCCACACAGACACAAGGAGAATGCGCAAACTCCACACAGACAGTGACCCAAGCCGGGAATTGAACCCAGATCCCTGGAGCTGTGAAGTAGCAGTGCTAATCACTGTTGCTTTCCATGGAACTTTCCATGGTCCGCCCCTCGTCCACTCCAATTCCAATGGCAGACGGAGCGGTAAAATTCCGGCTTATATGTCTCGTCCTGCTTTACACAAATTGCTTTAACTTGATACACCAGAATGAGTATATTTGGCGTATTGTCAGATGATAGGTAATTAGAAACTAATAAAATTACTATCACTGACCTGAATTAATAACCTTTTTCATAGTCAAAATATCACTTGCATTGATAATTGTTATAGTCAAATATATTTAAGATCACAAAGCTTAGAATCCCTGGTGCAGAAGGAAGCCACTCGGCCCATCAAGTCTGCACTGACTACAATCCCACCAGGCTCTATTCCCGTAACTCCACACATCTGCCCTGCTAATCCCCTGACATTAAAGTCGATTTATTATGGCCAATCAACTTAACCCACACATCTTTGGGGTGTGGGAGAAACAGGAGGACCCGGAGGAAACCCACGCAAACATTGGGAAAAATGTGCAAACTCCACACAAGCAATCAATCAAGGTTAGAACTGAACCCGGGTCCCTGGCGCTGTGAGGCAGCTGTGCTAACCACTGCGCCACTATGCCATCCCATTTTAATAATTTTGTTACAGAGCATGAAAGGAAATAGATAAAGGACAAATAATGTTCGTAATCCACTGGTTAATCTATCACCCAACATATACACACATGGGTGATTTCCCTGTACTATACAATTTTCCTGACATTCCCAAAAGACATCCGGTTATATGCAAACACAGACAGAGTGAGGCATGAATATTCTCCCAGCAGTCGGTGCAGTTCTAAATATAGGTACAGACGATCTTTTCAATGCTAGAGATTTGCAGAAGTTCAAACTCTTTTTTTATTCATTGGTGGGACATGGAGATCGCTGGTTGGCCAGCATTTATTGCCCATCCCTAGTTGCCCTTGGAAGGCAGTTGAGAGTCAATGACATTGCTGTGGCTCTGGAGTCACAAGTAGACCAAATCAGATAAGGACGGCAAATTTCTTCCCCTAAAGGACATTACTGAACCCAGTTGGGTTTTTCCAACAATCAAATTAATTAGTAGATTCTTAATTCCAGATTTTTAAAAATTGAATTCAAATTCCACCATCTGCCTGGGTGGGTTTCAAAACCCGGGTCCCTAGAACATTGGCTGAGCTTCTGGATTAATAGTCTCGCGATAATACCACTAGTCCATTGCCTTCTCCAGTCGTAAGGTCGTGTCCATTCTGCCAGAACAACATACCATGACTTACGATGGTTAGAAACTATTCAATCTCACCAACATTTGCCCATAACATGTTGCCTCATTTGCTCATTCATTTCCACATCCAGAAACACCCAGGGACTTGGCAGCAAGACCTACCAGAGAGTTTGCAATTTCAAATACGCGAGCTGAGAAAAGTTTTGGTCAGCATCAGGCCATCACCTGATGCTGCTACGAATAATACAGATGACCCACACCTTCCCCAAGCTGGGGTCATTTTCATCGGGAATATCCCATAGGTTTGCAGTGATTGGAGATTGTAGGGAAAGCGGTGGAGAAATCCTCGGCTCCAAAGAAGAGTGATATTGGGCTGGAAATGTGAACTCTCTTTCTCCACAGGTGTTGCCAGACTTGCTGGAATTTTCTTGCTATTTCTGTCCCATGCCAGCCTCGGATGGGCAATTAGCAGCAGATTGGCACTCTGCGGTGACTTAACCCACACTCAAATTCCAAAGCACTTGTCTCATCCAATCTTCCGGACTCAAGAAGAGTGAAATTGAAGAAGCAAAGCAGGTCAGTGGTTCCAACGATGAAGTGAGAAAGGGGCGGGATGAAAGGGAACTTCCGCCTTTTATGCCAATAACCACCGTAAAGCAGATGCATTTAAAGGGAGCATTGAAATGGGGAAGGTAAGTTTCTAAGGTAAGTGAATAAGTGAATGGGGGATGAGATGATCTGCCCAGCAGTGCGGGAGGGGGAGCCGGTGGCGGGGAAGGGAGAGGTGTGCGAGGAGGGGGGGTCAGATTTTTGGGTCAGGTCCAGACAAGGGGTGGGGTTGCTGGGAGCTAGAGGGGGGTGGGTTGGTGATTAGGGGAGGTGGGAAATGTCCAAGAGGGATTCCCCAGCGCATCACCGGAGTACCCCCCCAAATCCTACACTGGGGACTTAGAATCTGTTTTTATTTGAGAAATGCCTAACCCCCCATTCCTATAACTTGCACAACTCACTGCAGAGTCTGACTGCTCAAGATTCCTCCTCCACCTTATTCGAACGGCAATCTTCAGCAGTAAAAATCAGCAGACACATCGGATGCTGCATTCTTTCTCCACTGCCTTCACCGTCTCCAGTCAAAAGCCTGTTTCTTTCAATTTTTCAAAAGCACACTTCTTGCGAATCCCCCCTATAAATCTAAATTGTAGCCATCCCAGGTGGTGCCATCCTGATCCTGTCTTCAGTTATCCACATTACTGACATTATTATCACCTCCGCTCTCTAATGGAGCTCATATATCTCATGGTGCTAAAGCTGCTTCCCAGCTGTTTCCTTTCTTATTTTGTGCCAATCGCTTCTCCTCAGTAACTTTTTCTGAGGAAACAGAGATTTGTGTATATCTTAAGTACTGCAGCCATGCACCCTCAGTTGCCTCACTGTTTTTCTCCATCTATTGTTTCACACTTACACAGCAAGGTTTATTAGAGGCGGAAGTCTACCTCACATTTGGTCTCCGTCTGCTCTGCTATGCAATTGCAGCCATCTTTGTCCTTCCCTACTCTACCCGTACTACTGAGGTGATACTTCTGAACAAAGACCAGTGCAGCACAGGAACAGGCCTTCGGCCCTCCAAGCCTGTGCCGATCATGATGCCTGCCTAAATTAAAACTGTATGCACTGACAGAGTCCCTATCCTTCCATTCCCATCCTATTCATGTATTCACCTAGTTACCCCTTAAATGCCACTATCGTATCTGCTCCCACCACCTCCCCGAGCAGCGTGTTCCAGCCATTCACCACGCTCTGTGTAAAAAACTTGCCTCGTACATGTCCTCTAAACTTTTCCCCACGCAACCTAAACATATGTCCCCTCATACCTGACTTTTCTACCCTAGGAAAGATCAGCGGACTATTGATTCTGTCCATGCCACTCATAATCTTGTAAACCTCTATCAGGTCACCCCCTCAACCTCCGTCATTCCAGTGAGAACAAACTAAGTTTAGCTAACCTCTCTCCACATAGCTAATATCCCCAGACCAGGCAACATCCTGGGAAACCTCTTCTGTCCCGTCTCCAAAGCACTGTGGTGACCAGAATCATACACAATGCTCTAAACGAGGCCTAACCTGCATCTCTTCAAACACACCATCTCTGGCACGCTTCCTCCTCTCCAGATTCCCATTATAAAATCAAAGCTCACTGCACAGCTTCTGTTCCCAGATCTTTCTTCCCAGGTTAAAATTAAAAAAAAAAATTACTCCTGATGCTGGAATCTGAAACAAAAATTGAAAACGGTGGAAAAACTCAGCAGGCTGGCAGCATCCGCAAAGAGAGCAAACAGGGTTAACATTTCAAGTCCGCCTGAATCTTTGTTCTGAAGAAGAGACATATGTGTCGGAATTCTACTGCCTTGCCCGCCACAGAATCGAAGCGAGTGAGGGACGGACAATGGGAATGTCTGTTAACTTCAGACCGGAATTTCCAGTCTCGCTCAAGCGAGGCCATAAAATCCCACCAAAGGACTCATAAGAAATAGGAGCAGGAGTAGGCCATCTAGCCCTTCGAGCCTGCCCCGCCATTCAATAAGATCATGGCTGATCTGTCGTGGCTCAGTTCCACATTCCCGCCCTCTCCCCATAACCCTTAATCCCCTCTCTTATCAAAAACCCATCAACCCGCGTCTTAAAAATATTTAGCGAGGCAGCCTCCACCACCTCAACGGGCAGAGAATTCCAGAGATTCACCACCCTTTGAGTGAAGAAGTTCTACCTCAACTCCGTTCTAAACCGCCCCCCCTTTATCTTGAGGCTGTGCCCCCTAGTCCTACTGTCCTTTCTGAGCAGGAAGAGTCTCTCCACCTCTATCCTATCCATCCCATTCATCATCTTATACGTCTCAATGAGATCTCCCCTCATTCTTCTAAACTCTAACGAGTACAAGCCTAGTTTATTCAGCCTCTCCTCATAGCTCAACCCTCTCAACTCCGGCATCAGCCTAGTAAACCTCCTCTGCACTCCCTCCAAGGCCAAAACATGAACTCTATTTTCCCTCTCCACAGAAGCTGCCAGATCTGTTGAGCTTTTCCAGCATTTTTGTCTTTTTCTTTCACCCCAGAGACTATTTTATTCATGAGCCATGGCTGTCGCTGGCAAGGCTGGCCTCTATTGCATCCCTATGTGCCCTTCAGAAGGTAGTTAAGGCCATTTAGATCCAGCCCTAAAGAGGAACCTCAGATCTCCAAGTCCTTTTCCTGCTCAGACAATCTTCAGGCTTTTCCAACCCAGGCTCAGTGATCACTACCTCCTGTTAAAGATTCTGCCTCTCCTATTGTAACCCTGGTGCTATCATGGGCAATGCGTCTTGTTCCTTTACATTGATGTATATAATAAAAAGACTCATTGTGTTACAGCTAGGGAAGTAAAACTTTCAATACTATGACTCTCATTAATATTACAAAGTGCAGCATACTCTACGCCTAGAATCTCTACAGTGTTGAAAGAGGCCATTTGGCCCATCGAGTCTGCACCAACCACAATCCCACCCAGGCCCTATTCCTGTAACCTCCTATATTTACCCTGCTAATCCCCCCGACACTAGGGTCAATCCAACCTAACCAGCACATCTTTGGAATGTGGGGTGAAACCGGATCACCTGGAGGAAACCCACGCAGACACGGGGAGAATGTGCAGATTCCACACAGACAGTGATCCAGGATGGGGATCGAACCTGGGTCCCTGGCACTGTGAGGCAGAAGTGCTAACCATTGTGCCACCCTTGGGACCAGTGGTGGTGGTGGCAGGATGGTGGAGAGATTTTCTGGCCTCCCCATGGTGTGTTTCTTACAGTGGGAGGTGGCATGCCATTTGCCAGCAGTGGGATTTTTAGTCCTGCCTCTGTCAATGGGATTTTCCATCAACTGCACCCCACGCTGGGGGTGTGATCCACCGGAAAACTCCAGCCATGGCTTTGAGTGAGTTGCCAGCCAATCAGATAACCACAATCCATCAGCAAACTGTAAGACAGCCAATGATTTTCAAGAATGACGATATGTCACACCGCTGACAGTGAGTGCAACAGGGGCAGCCCAGAGGTTGCGCTGCTGCCTCCCGGCACCAGGGACCCGGGTTCAATTCCCACCTCGGGTAACTGGGTGAGTTTGCACATTCTCCCCGTGTCTGTGTGGGTTTCCTCTGGCTGCTCCGGTTTCCTCCCATAGTCCCAAGATACATGGGTTAGGTTGATTGGCCATGCTAAATTCTCCCTCGGTGTTAGGAGAATTTCAGGGTAAATACATGAGGATGTGGGAATAGGGCTGGGTGGGATCGTTGTTGATGTAGACTCGACGAGTCAAATGGCCTCCTTCTGCCTTGTAGACACTCTGTAACTCTGACAGTCGTAATTTAACATTGAGGTCCACAATGGGCATTGATTTAAAAGCTATAATTACCATCTGTGAATGAGATGTTAAACTGTGGCCATATCTTCCGGTGGATATGGAAGATCCCATGGCACTATTTTCGAAGAAGAGCAGGGGAATTATCCTCAGTGTAACAGCAAGTATTCATTTCCCATTGGGAACAAAACAGATTGTCTGATTGTTATCACATTACTGTTTGTTGGAGCTTGCTGTGCACCAATTGACTGCTGCGTTTCCTACATTACAATCGAGACTGCACTTCAAAAGTACGTCACTGGATGTAAAAGCACTTTGGGATGTCATAAAGTTGTGAGAGGCTCAGGACAAATGCAAGAGATTTGTTTAGGAGATAACTGGGAGTGAATGACCGGATGGTTACTGAGCTGTGAATTGGTGCATTAAGGGGTTGTAATTTAAGACCGAGTTGCACAACTGTCACAGAACTGTCAGTTCAGCCAGAAGTTGCTGGTTCTGCTCTAAGAAAGCGGCTGTAATTAACAAAGTAGTTCTGACGGTGTCACAACATTTCAAACATGAAGTGCTTGTAGTTTAACAATGTCAGCAGAACCCAAAGGCTGGATACAGCTTTAGATTCACTGCTTGGTTTTGGTTATTTTTTCAGGATAGATCGTCTTCCTCCACATTTTGAAAATGTTAGGTATTAGAAAGCTCAGCGAATGTGCTGGCCTGTCAAATGATAAAACTGCAAGGTTGCGATTATGCGTAGAATTAATGCTGTGCAGAATTTGTCCATCTCTCAGCTTACGCTGGGGCAAGAAAAGAAAAGCCAGTTAGTAGAAACACAGGATATGTCCCGCACAAGATATTTATTATTAAGATAAACAGAAAAATACTGCGGATGTTGGAATCTGAACCAAAAAAACGGAAAGATGCTGAAAAATCTCAGCAGGTCTGACAGCGTCTGTGGGGAGAGAATAGAGCCAATATTTTGAGTCTGGATGACCCTTCATCAGAGCTGAGAGGAAAGAGAGTCAGCAGAGATGAGGGTAGGGAGGGGTGGTGGAATTGAACAAAAAGAATGTAAACGAGCGCGCAGAAGGCCGAGGTGGTGTTGAGAGTGTCTGCGAAGTGATCGGAATGTGAGAATGGCAAAACAGAGGTACAACTCGGTAAAGGACTGCCTGAGGAACGTGGCAGTTGGCTTGAAATGTTGGCGGGGTGGCAGTGCTGGAAAAGGAGAGCGATCAAAAGGAGAGTGAAATGAAATGAAATGAAATAAAGTAAATGGAACTGGGGTGGAGGTGGAGGAGAGAGTTCACGCTCTGAAGTTGATGTTCAGTCCGGAAGGCTGTAAAGTGCCCAATCAGAAGATGCGGTGCTGTTCCTCCAGTTTGCGTTGGGGTTCACCATTGCAACAGGCCAAGGATGGAGATGTGGACAGGAGAGTAGGGTAGTGTGATAAGTGACAGGAAGGTCTGGATCCTGCCTGCAGATGGACCGAAGGTGTTCAGCAAAGCGGTCAACCAGTCTGTGTTTAGTCTCTCCGATGTAGAGTAGACCGCATTGGGAGCAGGTAATCCAACAGACCAGATTGAAGGAGGTTATTTATTATTTACTTTGAAATGTTCATCTTTAAATCTTTCCATGCTTCTTTTCTCAGTCTTTGTAACCTTTTCCATTCCTATATTCCACTGTTAGCTCTTTACCCGTCTCATTCTGGTCTGCAGCACATTCCTTTCCTCATTATATTCCACCATAAGTGACAGAGCCTTCAGATGTCACGCCGTTACCTCCCCATCATCCGCTGAAATTCTCTTCTTAGTCTCCAGCTTGTCACCTCCCTCTCCTTCCTCCCAGGTCTTCCTCTCCCCTTTGCTCACATTCACTGACCCTATTGCAACGTGCTACGGTATTGGGAAAAGATACGGATGCCAAGTACACTGTGTGTGTGTGTGTGTGTGTGTGTGTGTGTGTGTGGTATGTAAGTTGTGATGATACTGTGCCTTTAAGAAATGCGTTTGCATCATCTTTCTTGTGAGGGGTATGTTTTAAACTTCAGCTCTGGTTATGCTGCTGATTGTCTACAACTGGCAGCCCACATGCTGAGCATACAGACAAATAATTGCTCCTAATTATTCTGGTGTTTGGTTTAATCTGAATTAACGCAGTTTTGGTATTTTTGGGTTGTCCCCTAGGGTTTCAGAGTAGGGTTTTAGTTAGGTTGATTGACCAGTGAAAGAATCATGTGAATGGAAGGTGCTAGACTAACGGTAGGGAAAAACAGGAGGCTTCTGTTTGGATTTGCAGGAAGCAGCAGCTCTTTCTCTCTCTCTCTCTCTCTGGAGATTGAAGTCTGGAACTTGTTAGAAAATAGGCATCTCCCTCCAGAGGTCTGCAAGAGTCAAGAGGTGTTTATGGTCCCTCTCTCTCTGAAGTTCTGCTGTTTGAAGACAGGTCTTTCTCTAAAGGCTGCTGACTGGGAGTCAGAAGACAGGTGTCTCTCTGTATCGCTTCTAGGGATGTTAAAAGGCTTGAGGACTGGCAACTCATAGAAGCATATACATGTTATGCTAACTGATTCTGAAGAGCAGTTTATATCTATGAGAATATTGCTTAAATTGGAACTAATAGAGATAGCTAGCAGTTAGGAATTAAGCCTTGTCATGTCCATGTTTTTCAATTGATAACAGTTAAGCTAATTCATTTGTTATAGTTAAACCCCATTTTTAAATAGAGTTAATAAAAGATTTCTAGTGTGTCAATAAAGCCTCAACTGGAGTGAAACACCTTATGCTCACACTAATGCCAAAAACAAAAATAGTTGGGGTTTAATCCAACTTCATAATATACCTTGGAGTTTCTGATGTGGTCCCTAACAGTGTTTGTGTGCGTGCAGCAAGGGGGTGTATACGGTTGGGAAAAGGCTACAAGGAAGAAAGTGAATTTCTAAGTGGGTGCAGAAAGTCTGAATTAAACGCATTTCCTAGCTTAGACACAAGAGTTCTACATTAGCTGTCACTTTATCTGAAATATAAAGAGATGTGGTCCGTGGACAAGGCTCCTCACTCAATATCATCTGCTATTTCTCGATTCATAACCTGATGCTGGAGAGTTTTCTCAGGAGCAAGTGGAAAATTGGTTGAGGAATGGTCTGTCGAAGGACCTGAAGGAGTTGCCGCGGTTGGCCACAAATCGCGATTGCATTTGACAGGTGATCGACGCCAATCTCGTAGTCACCTTGTGCTAGAAAGTCTTCTCCAAGCTGGATCTCCTCCAGGAAAATTGCCTGCATGGCCTCTACACCCTTCTGTTTTGGCATGTGGGAGAGCCCATTGCCCTTTGTGGCCAATCTCTGCTTCCTTCTTCGCTCCTGGAGTCGCTTCTTGAAGCTGGGGTCATTCCGCCGCTTCCTGTCGAAGTAGATGCAATAGCCGACAAAGAGGGCCCCGCAGATCCCCACTGCAATAGCACTGACCTTACTCATCATAGCCCTATCCGTGTCCACACTTCACACTTCCCTTACCTTTTTTTCTCTGATGGGCAGACTGAGGCTAGTCACTGTGGACAAAGCTGATTGTGATGTCTCGCCTGAAGCCCTTTGTCATCATGACAAATGCCACAATACCACATGCATTGTTTTTCTTGAAGCGACAATTTATTTTGATTGCTAAAGTCAAAGGGTTGAGGCAACAGTGTGAGATCCCGCCAAGTGTACAAACTGCGGAAGGGCAGACAAGATAAATTGGGGAGTGCTGATTATAAGACTGTAGGATTATAAGCCATAGGAGTAGAATTAGGCCATTCGGCCCATCGTATCTGCTCTGCCATTCCATCATGGCTGATATTCTCATTCCCATTCTCCTGCCTTCTCCCCATAACCCTTGTTCCCCTTATTGATCAAGAATCTATCTATCTCTGTCTTAAAGACACTCAATGATCTGGCCTCCAAAACGCTCTGATTCTTGATCAATAAGGGGATCAAGGGTTATGAGGAGAAAGCAGGAGAATGGGGATGAGGATGATATCAGCCGTGGCAGAGCAGACTCAATGGGCCGAATGGACTAATTCTGCTCTTATGGTTTTATGGTCTTATAATTCACCACCCTCTGGCTGAAGAAATTCCTCCTCCTCTCAATTTTAAAGGATCGCCCCTTCACCCTGAGGTTGTGCCCTCAAGTTCCAGTCTCTCACACTAGTGGAAACATCCTCTCCACATCTAGTCTATGCAGTCCTCTCAGTATTCTGTAAGTTTCAATTAGATTTCCCCCTCCATCCTTCTAAACTCCGTTGAGTATTGACCCAGACAACTCAAACGCTCCTCATGTGACAAACCCTTCATTTCTGGGATTATTCTTGTGAACCTCAGACAGAATAACAAAAGTGAAAACTCTCTCCGAAATGAATCTCTCCCAGTCATTCCAGCTCAGACACTGATCTGCACACTTCCTTCCCAAAACAAAGGAAGGAAAGAAGTGAAAAGGTGAATAAAAATAAAGGAAAGCTTTAAGACACAGGCCTGGGGATTAAATTGTGATTTTTTGGGGGGGTGTAAAAGACTGAGTGGGTTTTCTCAATGTTTCAGTCAGACAGTCTAGTGAAATAACCGAGCCACCAGAAGGCCCCAAGCTGATTCCTGATTGGTATTGAGTGAACCAATGTTAGATGTGGCAATAGTAGGAGTTCCACGGCAACCCCTGGTGCAGGGGAGGGAAAAGATTGACCCATTCTTATCGTGCAAGAACATATGCAGACACTATCTGTGATGACACTCCATTCTTCTCATGTTAAACTGCCACAGCCCAGACATGAGAATTATGGTCACTTGGACGGGGTACTAGATTGCCAGTAAATGGAGAGTAAAACTAGTGGCAAGAACAGAATGAGTTAAAATGTAAGATTTCTGTGTATGATTTTAGATAGACTGTGTAAACATAACTTACAAGTATCTCCAACCAGTTGTATCTGAAAAACTTCTGTTTCTGTCACAAGTGATGGGCAATAAACATTGTTGATGACAGCCATAAGTGCCTGAGGAAGGTGGCTCACCTCATGTGTGTCGTCAGTATTCAGAGTTTAATAGTGCGGAAGGATTACTCGTATCTGAGCCACTCTTCTGAGAGGTTAATACATATGGAATTTGGGGTACACATTTTTACTCTGGTGAAGGGTTCAAACAGGTTAAATGATTAATTAAGGCAAATCAAGTATTGGAAGAAAAAACAGGTGCATGTCTTTCAACTAATGGGTTGTGGAATAACTGGAAACAGATCATGTAGATTGGTTCAAGAAAAGGTGCATTGTAAATTAGGGAGGGAATGAAATCAAGGGCTGGAGAGAATGTGGGTAGATGGATTTCAGATTCATAAAAAGGAACAAATAGGTTTCATGGCTTTTTCCTGATCAAAATATTCGTGAAGTATCTAATTCATCCTGTGCCAGAAGCACCCATACCCTATCCACCAAATGCTGACACTGAGATTTGTACCTTTCCCACAGTGTCGAATGGCGACCATCTTGGCTTTAGTGCTGCGTGGAGTTTGCTCATTGAAGCTAACCATGTTCCTAAAGGAAGACAGAGGAAAGGTCGCTTCAACCATGACAAAGTTCACGCAGCTTCCAAGCAGTTTGTTTGGAAACAGCATTAGCAAACATTTAGGACGAGGCCTGTTTCTGAACATGGGAGGAAGACTGCTGACATATCATTCCCACTCATTTATAACTACATGCCTTCCTTGGTCACTTATTCCATGGGTTTAGTTGACAACATTCTTGGCCGTTCCAGTGACGGATTCAAAACCATTTTCACCTTTATAAGAATTGACATCTCCAGTAATACTGGCACCTAAAATACAGGAATGATGGAACTAATGAGAGTCAGAAGCTCAAACTTCAAACTCTGGGGTCCATTTCTTCTCAGTGATGAAGACCAAATGGTGAGGAGGAAATAACTTTGAAAAGGGCAGTGTGTCTCATTCTTAATAACAGAACAACCTTGCTTCTGGTTTTAGTTAATGTGTCGTTTTCTCTGAACTACCTCACACTGCTGTCCAATAGCCAGCGTGCCAAACATTTTCTTTTTATTGAGGTTGGTGATTCTGAGCCTGGGATAAAATGTGAAAATTTCAACAACCACAAGTAGCCCTGACATCAAGAGCTAGCTTAGGACAAACATCTGGAAGTGTTTCTTTACAAAGACTTATAGAGATTGCCAGGAAGGATTGTTGCGGTCAGGATATTTAGGTTAAAAAAAGACTGGTGCCTTTCATGAATTCAGAATGGCCCTAAGTATTTCACAGTGCAGGTTAGGTGGATTGGCCATGCTAATTTGCCTCTTAGTGTCCAAAAGATGTTCAGGTTAGGTGTATTGACCATGCTACATTGTCCCTCAGTGTCCAAAGATGTGCAGGTTAGATGGATTGACCATGCTGAATTGCCTCATAGTGTCCAAAGATGTGCAGGTTAGGTGGATTGTCCATGCCAAATTGTCCCTTCGTATCCAAAGATGTACAGGTTAGGTGGATTATCCATGCTAAATTACCCCTTGGTGTCCAAAGATGTGCAGATTAGGGGGATTGGCCATACTAAATTGATATGTATCACATTTTTAGATGGTTCCTATTGTACCACCTGTCAGAGGTTGGACTTTCTGGTTAATTGCCACGCAATCCTTGTCTGGGAGTCTCCAGGCAAGGTGTGGTGTGGGCAGGGTGGGGACTGGAGGTCAGAAATTATGGGTTAAAGATTTATGGTCAAAAATGGGGCGAAGCTTTGACAAAGGGCTGGACTCGAAATGTTAGCTCTTTTCTCTCCTCTTTTCTCTCTGCTGCCAGACCTGTTGAAATTTTCCAGCATTTTCTCTTTTGGAAAGATTTGTTGTCTATGTCTGTCTTGAAATAATGATGAAGAACATCATCTGTGAAATGTTCACAAACCTACATAGAAATTCATCCTTCTTTCTTTCATTCTCTATCACTGCGCATCACTATTCAATCTCTGTCGGTGAACAGGATGTGTAGCAAACCAGTCCACACTTTCCATCTGTCTGTATCTGAAAGTGTACAGCTTCCAATCCTGGAGAAGATGTAACTGCAATAGTGATAGTGGGTAGCTCTGAGTCAGAGTGAGCTAGAATATCACCATGTCTGTGATTTTCTCAAGCTCTCCGCTGCACTTCTTCCCAGCCCCATGTATTGCCTCGACACAACAGCTGACGTGGTGACTCATTGACAACAGCTAGATTGGGCAGGAACTTTTTGACTTTGTTTACTGTACCCATCAATCTCTGGAGCTCAGTCACTTTGCGAGGAGCTGGAAACTTGATTCTTCTCATCTTCTGTAGATCGATTCTGATGTTGGATGCGTCCACAATATGTCCAAAGAACTTAACAGTCAGCTGTGAGAATTCATAAATTCGGTTGAGTTTACACTCTGACAACAATTCCATCCCTGATTAGTTTACCTTTTAAGCTGCCATATTCACAGTCATCTACATGTCTATGCAGATCACTGATAAACGTATCTGTACTCCCCCTTTGACTTGGGTATGCTTGCTAGATTTAGCTCGCTTGTGTTCTTTCACAGACTAAAGTAGGCACAAAGTAATTTTCTGACTTTCTTTTTTGTTGGTCCCTTGCCTGACTAGGATGTTGTCTGTACAGCTATTCATCACATATAACAATGTACTGATCTGCTTGTTGCTGGCTTCTCCATGAGGCCTGATGTGCCAAAATATTGAGTAATTCTTCAATGCCACGCTTCTCCTTGGTTAAGATCCACAACCTCCTTTAAGTTTTCCGGTAACAATGTCGACTTTTCCCACTCTTGTTCTTTCACTCGCTGCCACCATATAAGACTCTTGGTTCTCGTCATGCTAACACAGAATATTTACATAATCTACTGAGGTAAAGAAAACACTTACCTTCACTGGATCATCTCTTACTGAGGTTTCCTTGCCATGAGGTCTATGAGAGAGAGTAGGATTATGGGATATTTTTTCACTTCCTGTGATGATGTTAACTGTGTCTCAGTAGCATTTCATACAGTTAGGCCTTAGGCTATGAAGGCCAGGAGAAGGATTTACTTTGGCCGGGTTTTCTGCGCCCGTTTTCGCCAAGCGGCTTTGGGGGCAGGAGCGGAAAATCTCACAGGGTGTCCAAATCACATTTCGTGCCAACGTAAAAATATGATGCAATTATCCTCTCTCCTCTCAGTGAAGTAACGCGTTCCCCAGTGTTCAATTTCAGATGCATTGTTAGTGTATCATAACCAGGCCTCCTTGCCTGAATTGTCATCTCTTCCCTTCCCATAAGAAAGTCCATTGATGTTGGCATGAGGACAGACTGGCATGAAACCTGACTGATCTCACAAGGCGTGTACCTGGTGAGCAGACCTCCCAGAGGAGCTCAGGTGAGTGCACCACTCTGTGTGTGTGTGTGTGTGTATGTGTGTGTGTGTGTGTGTGTGGAGGGGTTGGATGTCAGGGGGTGCACCAGGGGGCAGTGCCAGCAGATGGGGGGTGGGATGGGCTCCAAGTGAACTCTTGTGCACTGGGCGGCCTTTAAAAATGATCTTCAAAAAAACAGTTGCCCGTGTGACATTATGGGACCCACCCCTTGCCCCTTATTTCTTTATGTTGGTGCCAAGTGCTTCAGTGCCACTTCTTGTGTCTGTTATTGGCAGCGCGTGATTCCAAATAAACTTGTCGGACTTCAACCTGGTGTTGTGCGACTTCTAACTGTGCCCACCCCATTCCAATGCCAGCATCTCCACATCAAACTCAAAAGGGGCACAGACAGAAGATACAGACAGAACTGTTGAAAGTCTGAGAAGGCCAAAGCCTTGGGATCAAAGAGGACTATGAAATTGAAGAGACAGGGTGGGGAGATAGAGTAAGATAACGCCCCAGGATCAATGGGACGGTGCTGAGAGATTGAGGGAACAGATTGAACAAGACAACAGGCACAGACTAGAAAGTGAAGAAAGCTGGCAAACTGGGAAGACCAGCGCTAGAGGAATTAGACTACAGGACTAGTTGATGCCAAAAAACCCACATGAAAATGAAGGAGGGAGAATGATAAAAAAAAACCCCAAAAAAGCTACAGCGTAAAAGAAAGACTGAAAAGAGACAGAGGAAGATGAGACACGATATGGGGGTAGGGCCTGGGTGGGATGGTGGTTGGTGCAGACTTGATGGGCTGAATGGCCTCCTTCTGTACTGTAGGGTTTCTATGAATATGTATATTTTAAAACACTGTGGAAAGATCATTATCTATTACATGGGTGCGAATAAAGAACTGGGACGGTTTAAGTTTATTTATTAGTGTCACAAGCAGGCTTACATTAACACTGCTATGAAGTTACTGTGAAAATCCCCTAGTCGCCACACTCCAGCGCCTGTTCAGGTACACTGAGGGAGAATTTTAACATGACCAAGGGCATCTAACCAGCACGTCTTTCGGACTGTGGGAGGAAACCAAACGGCTTGGAGGAAACCCACACAGACATGGGGAGAACGTGTCCCAAGCCGGAATCGAAGGCAGGTCTCTGGCGCTGTGCTAGCTGCTGTGCCACATTGCCACCCTGGAGTTTGACGTTAATAATGATTGTCATTACCCCCAGTTTGAACTTATTGTTTAGCAGCCTTAGAATATATAAAATAGGTTGATATAAATCCATTATAATATGAGAAAATCAACCTGCCTTTTTGGAATTTCAGCTGCTTAGGAGGTTGGGGAAATTCACAAAATCATTGCACTTAGTAGAGATTTAATCTTAGCTTGCAGTCACTGTAGATTTTCATTTGCGCACACAGACTGGAAGCAATCTCATATTTAATACATGCACTTTAATGATCTCTCTAATCCTATCATAATTGTGCTGAGTTAATTTAATTGTATTTTGTAGAGAAATTCTTCATTAAGAGAGTCCCACCTAGTGGGAACATGCAGACAGAAGCTGATATAATGGACTTTTGTCCTGATTTTTGCACAGCCGAGCCTAACAAAGCCCTACACCATGACATAACATGACAAGGAAAAGAGTTCAACATGGATACAAGGCCACTGTTGTTTTAGGATTGTAACAACAGTGGAGCTGGATTCTATGTTGTGCTTACGTTATATTATGTTGTTAGTGTTTAGAATAGTTCAGTCTTAAGTGCTAATGGAAGAAGAGTCAGATTTATTATGGCTAAAAATAACTGCCTGCTTACTCAGTGTGCTTAAACATGTCAGGAGGAATATTAACCCATTCATGCCTGCAGGCGATGGAGTAGGGACCTTCAAGATAGAGCCAGTCCCACAGGAATTGTAACTGATCATTGCCAGTGAGGTGATCGAGGCAACTTTGTTCATACTGGGATCAGAAAGGAAACAAAAAGCAAGAAGAGATAGAAGGAACAACGGATGGGATATGAAAGAAAAAATTTGCATGATTAGCACCTTTCATGACCACAGGATGCCTTAAAGTGCTCTACAGCCAATGTAGCTTTCATGTCCTATCCCCATAGCCCTACATATTTACCATGCTAATCCCCTGATACTGGGGACAATTTACCATAGCCAATCAACCTAGCCCGCACATCTTTGGGCTGTGGGAGGAAACCGGAGTACCTGGAGGAAACCCATACAGACACAGGAGAACACATAAACTCCTCACAGACAGTGAACGTAAGAACATAAGAAATAGGGGCAGGAGTAGGCCATCTAGCCCTTCGAGTCTGCCCTGCCATTCAATAAGATCATGGCTGATCTGAAGTGGATCAGTTCCACTTTCCCGCTTTCTCCCCATAACCCTTAATTTCCCTGTCTATCAGAAACCTATCTACCCGTGACTTAAATATATTCAGCGAGGTAGCCTCCACCACTTCAATGGGCAGAGAATTCCAGAGATTCACCACCCTTTAAGTGAAGAAGTTCCTCCTCAACTCTGATCTAAACTGCACCGCTCCCCCCACCTCAACCCCCCCTTATCTTGAGGCTGTGTCCTCTAGTCCTGCTATCCTTTCTAAGCAGGAAGAATCTCTCTACCTCTACCCTATCCATCCCCTTCATTATCTTATATGTCTCTATAAGATCCCCCCTCAGCCTTCTAAACTCTAAACAGTGACTGGAGGCCGGGATTGAACCTAGCGCTGTGAGGCAGCAGTATTAAACACCGTGCTGCCGGTAAATACCTTGTCTTTATCTCATTGTGGCTTTGTGGGGCTTTGGGTGCACACAAATTGACTGCTGTAATACGGACTGAAAAGATTGAAATGATGGTGTAGTTTCTTGGTTAGCACTACTGCCTCACAGCGCCAGGGTTCGATTCCCGGCTTGGGTCACTGTGCGGAATCTGCACGTTCTCCCTGTGTCTGTGTGGGTTTCCTTCGGGTGCTCCTGTTTCCTTCGAAAGACCTGCTGGTTAGGTGCATTGGCCATGTCAAATTCTCCATCAGTGAACCCAAACAGGTGCTGGAGTGCGCGACTAGGGGATTTTCACAGTAACTTCATTGCAGTGTTAATGTAAGCCGACTTGTGACAGTAATAAATAAACGACATTTTATTCACATATTATGACTACAGTTATGCCGATTAAGGTTAGCGAATGAAAAAGCTGCTCGTTTAATTTAGTGTGGGATGTCATAAACCAGGATCTCGCAATAAAGCCTGTAATTTTCAGGGTCAGGATACATTCCAATGGTACCAATATTTTGATTATCAAGACACAAACATTAAGAAAATCTTGAAACTTCTGATTTCATGGGGTTATCATTGTAGTCAGTGTGTGGGAAGCCTTGGAAAAGTGTGACAATTCTAGAATCACAGAATTCCAATAATGCAGAAGGAGGCCATTTGGCCCATTGAGCCTGCACTGTCAACAGTCCCACCCAGACCCTATCTCCGTAACTCTGTATATTTACCCCACTGACCCCCCGACACACAGGGTCAATTTAGCATAGAATTTCACGGATTAATGCCTTAGGTGGCCATTTGGCCCATCGAGTTTGTACCGATTCTCTGAAAGAGCATCTTACCCGGGCTGTATTCTCATAACCCCACATGTTTACCCCACTAATCCCCCTAATCTACACATCTTGGGACACTAAGGGGTAATTTAGCGTGGTCAATCCACCTAACTTGCACATCTCTGGATTGTGGGAAGAAACCGGAGCATCCGGAGGAAACCCACGCAGACGTGCAAACTCCGCAAAGGCGGTCACCTAAGGCCGGAATTGAACTCTGATGCCTGGTGCTATGGGGCATCAGTGCTAACCACTGTGCCACCCCAAATATTGGGTGGGATTTACCAGCCGCATGGGCCCCAAGAACGGAGATTCCTGCCTGAGGTCTACAGATCTTTAAATGGCCCCGCCCAATTTTCCATCTCATCCGCTAGGATTCCTGTGGCGGGTGGAATGGGATATTTTCAGTCATGAACTCAGTTTCCCTCTGGAAAGATGCTGCTGATCTGTTGACGAGGGCATTTGCAGCATATCCTGTTTTTATTTTTAAAAAATGCATGGTCATTTTGTGTTTTCTGTTTGGCAGTTCCAAGACGAAATTAAGATGGGAGGCCTCCCTCACCTCACCACATCCTTAGGCTGGATTAGTTTTCACTCCGGGATCGTGCTCAGTTCTGCAAATCTGGTGAAGTATAAAAAGTTCCGGTATGGGTCAGAACAACGGCACTTCGATCCTTTTCCACTGTATCAGGAAACTGTACATTCCTCCTCCACGCACAATGGAAATGTTTCCTTAGAATCCCTACAGTGCAGAAGGCCATTCATCCTATCGAGTGCGTACCGACAATGAACCCACTCTGGCCTTATCCCGCAACTCCATATATTAACACTGCTGATCCTCTAACATTAAGGGGCACTTTACCATATCCTATCCACCTATCCTGCACATCTTTAGAGTGTGTGAAGAAACTGGAACACCTGGAGGAAACCCACGCAGGTATGAGGAGAATGTGCAAACTCCACACAGACAGTGACCCGAGGCCAGAATTGAACCTGGGTCCCTGGCGCCGTGAGGCAGCAGTGCTAACCACTGTGCCAATCTGCAGACTTCTCACTGAGTGACAGACTCTCATTTGCTTTTGAAATGTAACCTTCTTTATTATGTTCCCACTCTTAAAAATAAACCCAAGCTCCATCTGCTTAAATGGATTTTTGATCTGCCTCATTCCCTTTGATCATAAATCTCGCTAACATTTCCCAATGTTGTCAGCCCCTGATGGTACATTCCCAAGTAGATCATCTAAGGAGCTAAATGGGAATTAATTGACACTGTATATCTGACCTTATTACCTGTAATTAATGGATAGGAGGGGGAAAGAAAGATTAATTGAGCAATTACCTGAGTTATCAGCACTGCCTCAGTATAGCTATACCCATTTGTGTGAAGGTTAGACTGACCCTGTGAGATACTACCCATTTAGTTGTGAGGTATATTGTATAAAGTACAGCAACACTATTTCTAACGGCACTTATGCAAATGTACTTTAGGATTTGCCTTTTAAATTATTTACTCTTCCTACACAGGGCCGTACAGTGGTACAGTGGCTAGCACTGCTGTCTCATGGTGCCAGGTTCAATTCCAGCCTTGGGTGATTGTCTGTGCGGAGTCTGCACGATCTCCCTGTGCCTGTGTGGGATTTCTCCGGGTACTCCGGTTTCCTCCCACAATCCAAAGATGTGCAGGTAGGTTGATTTGCCCTTAGCGTCCCGAGGTATATAGGTTGGGGGGTGGGGGGTGGGATTAACGGGGTAAATATGTGGCATTACGGGATAAGCTTGGGTAAGAGTTGGTGCAGACTGAATGGGCTGAGTGGCCTCTTTCTGTGCTAGAAGGATTCTATAATTCAATTAAATCTTGTAGTACTTGGCTCCAGTGGCAATTTGTTATGTATTAGCCTGAAAAAAATAAGTGCTGCTTACTTATTCAGCCAGAGGGGTATCACAGCAAAGTCTTTTCTTCATCTGATGCTCACATACCTTCACTTGGCACGGTGGCACAATGGTTAGCATTGCTGCCTCAGAGCTCCAGGGACCCGGGTTCGATTCGGGTCACTGTCTGTGTGGAGTTTGCACATTCTACCCGTGTCTGCGTGGGTTTCCTCCGGGTTCCCTGGTTTCCTCTCTCAGTCTGAAAGATGTACTGGTTAGGTGCATTGACCCGAATAGGCGCCGGAGTGTGGCGTCTAGGGGAATTTCACAGTAACTTCATTGTAGTGTTAATGTAAGCCTTAGTTGTGACTAATAAATAAACTTTTTAAACTAGTCAGGAAGGAGGAAGAGTTGACTGATTTATATGCTCTTCCCCAACTCCAGGGGGCAAAGAGCAATTTTATTCCACTCAGCATTACCACTGAGACAAGCTAATTGTGCATAGAGTGGAGTCAGAGGCTATTCCAGTGTAGAAGGGTGAAATCAGTTCATAGGGGTTGCGCTAATGCTTTTAATATTAACTACCCAATTATTCCCAGTGTCCTCAACTATCTTCATAACCCTGTTGATTATCCACCTTGAAATATATGTGCAATTCTCTTTTGAAAGTTATTATTGAATCTGTTTCCAATATCCTCTCAGGCAGCACATTCAGAATCGTAACAACTTGCTGCTAAAAAAACGTGAGAGCTTAAACCTGTCTGGTTCAATAGTATAGCAAGAGATGCACTTGCCAAATCCGCTTTCAGAAGGACTTGCTTTAAATCCTTACAGACCTTTCATCCGGTTGTGCAGGTAAGAAGCTGTCTCCACCGGGTTTAACATTAAACAAGCATGGTGGCCTGCTTATCAACTTCCTTAAGATTTAATTCCCTACTTGTCGAGGAAGCCCTTTTAGCTGGCTCTTTTCTTTTTTTATTCATGCATGGGACATTGGCATCACTGCCTGGCCAGCATTTATTGCCCATCCCTTGTTGCCCAAGGGCAGTGGAGACTCAATGACGTTGCTGTGGCTCTGGAGTCACATGTAGGCCAGACCAGGTAAGGGTGGCAGATTTCCTTTTCTAAAGGAGATTAGTGAACCAGATAGGTTTTTCCGACAATCGGCAATGGTTTCATGGTCACCAGTAGGTCCTTAATTCCGGATTTCTTTTATTGAATTCAAATTCCACCATCTGCCATGGTGGGATTCGTACCCTGGTCCCCACGACATTAGCTGAATTTCTGGATCATTACTCAAGCGATAATACCACTAGGCCATCATCTATCCATTGTGCATTGACTCTGAAAGTGCAGCTCCTGTTCTGTATGCTGCCACCTCAAGCTACCTTGTCAGGATTCACAAAGGCCAATGGCCAAGATAACTTTTATCTTCAGTGTACAGCCAGCTATGTGAGACCCCATCACAGCAGTAGCTGGTACCAATGACACAAGCTCCCCACCACCCCCTTCAAACTAAACCAACTAAACCATCTCTTCCTCGTAAAGATAGGGCTGCATCTTTAATATCTCGCATAAATGCATGGATGATACAAGTTTCCATGTGTGCAACAGATTTTATTCACAAAGCTTTTAAATGACTACTCAATGCTTCTAGTTCAGTTTTTTCAGGTCTTCCTACATTCTGTTTCATTTGCTCTGAGTCCACCCCCAGGCTTTACCAATCGTGCACAGTGAGCATCAATTGTAAATGGGCTCACATAATCAAACACAGAACATTTGAGCATCACATGCAGGGTTGCTAACCTTCCAGGGTTAGCCTGTCATCTCCAAATTAATCTCCAGTACACTGCTGCCAGCAAGTTGAAAGAAACAAAATCGAGGGAGTACTAAAATAAGTGTTTTTTTTTCATTTTCTTTGGAATAATGTTTATTAGTTAGAAAATATTGGAGCTGGAGGATAAGGGGCTCAAGGGTTATCAAACCAGGTAATAAAACCTGGCATTTGTCTTCCAATTGGTTTGGGAAGGCGATGGACCCTGAAGGTGGACATGTTAAGCAGCCAAAGGCAATGAGGGATGTGGGGAGGTGGACCAGAGAGGAGGTCATTTGATGAAAAGTCCAGCAATCCCATCAATTGGAGTTGACAGCCTAATCCGTGACTGTATGGCACAATCTTCCAACTTGTTGTTGGTGGAAATCCGATTGAAGAACGTGGAGGGAATTTTCCAATCCTGCCCGCCACGGGAATCGTAGCGGGCAGGGTAGAGGGGGAACCATGCAAAGATTAGTTGACGTCTGGCCAGGTTTTCCAGTTTTGGGTTGAGCGAAACCTCCCCCCCAGCATTGTAAAATGGCAAATCCAGTGGCTGGGACGGGAGGGGTGGTGGGAGGGGGGGAGAGAAGAGGAGTGGGGCCACAGTTACAGTAACCATAGGGACAGAGAGAGTCATGACTGATCCCTTTCAAGCTGTTGGGTGCTTGTACATGCATTTTTATTAACATTGGGTCACACCAACACTGGTCGGGGGCGAAATGGCATTTGTTTTTTTTCTTAACTCTCCCTGCTGTGCCCTCAATACATCTGGAAATATCTTGTTTTATAAAGCACCAGTTATTTTGCACTACAAAACATCTTTTAAGATGAATGCAACTATTATTACCTTTGGTGCACATTCAAAGAATGCATTTGGACCCCACTGAGCCCAGAAAAACCATGTTATTCTCAGTGGGGAAACCTCACTGATCTTGACGCAAAGTACAAAAGAGCTTTGTTTATTCAGTTGCTCAAGGCACTGGGCAATGTTAATCCATAAACTTTGGCATGAAAAACAGTAATGATAGGACGGCTTAAGAGAGATTGAGTGTACTTTTTTTTTGACCATCTACATTTTAATGGAATATGGATTTATCACGCTTCACCTGTTGTGTTATTCTCTCATTTTAAAATGAAAACCTAAATCGCGTTCTTACCCCGTGCAGTCAAGGTCCACGGTCTCAATCCGATCAGACAACACCTGCACCACAGCCACTGATAGCTGAGGGAGGCAGCAGATGGAAATTATTGGCCAGTTAGCCTGAGTTTGGTCATTGGCAAGATTTTAGAATCCATTATTAAAGGTGAGATTGCAGAGTACTTGGAAGTGTATGATAACGTAGGACTGAGCCAGCACGGCTATGTCAAGGGGCGATCATGTCTGACAAATCTGTTCGAGTTCTTTGAGAAGGTAACAAGGAAGTTAGATAAAGGAGAACCAGTGGACTGATTTATTTAGATTTCCAGAAGGCCTTTGACAAAGTGCCACATAGGAGACTGTTAAATAAGTTAAATGCCCATAGTGTTAAGGGTATGATCCTGGCATGGATAGAGGACTGGCTGATTGGCGGAAGGCAGAGAGTGGGGATAAAGGGTCTTTTCTCAGGATGGTAGCCAGTGATTAATAGTGCACCCCAGGGGTCGGTCCTGGGACAACAACTTTTCTCAATATACATTAACGATTTGGAAGAACGGACTGAAGGCACTGTTGGGATCCAGGGTGAGGTATCTAAATAGATACAAAATCGGCTTCTTGACAGAAGCCAGAGAGGGTGGTTGTCGAGAATTGTTTTCCAAACTGGAGACCTGTGACCAGCAGTGTGCCTCAGGGATAAGTGCTGGGTCCACTGCTATTTGTCATTTATATTAATGATTTGGATGAGAAGCATGGTTAGTAAGTTTGCAGATGACATTAAGACTGGTGGCATAGTGAACAGTGAAGAAAGTTATCTCCAGTTGCAATGGGATCTTGATCAATTGGGCCAGTGGGCTGACGAATGCAGAAGGAGTTTAATTTAGACAAATGCGAGGTGATGCATTTTGGTAGATTGAACCAGGGCAGGACTTACTCAGTTAATAGTAGGGCACTGGGGAGAGTTACAGAACAAAGAGATCTAGGGGGACATGTTCATAGCTCCTTGAAAGTGGAGTCATAGGTGGACAGAGTGGTGAAGAAGGCATTCGGCATGTTTTGTTTCATTGGTCAGAACACTGAATACAGGAGTTGGGATGTCTTGTTGAAGATATTGTGCAAGACATGGGTAAGGCTACACTTGGAATACTGTATGCAATTCTGTTCACCCTATTATACAAAGGATATTATTAAACTAGAAAGAGGCAGAAAAAATTTACTAGGATGTTATCAGGACTTGATGGATTGAGTTATAAAAAGAGGCTGGATAGACTGGGACTTTTTTCTCTGGAGCATAGGAGGCTGAGGGACGATCTCATAAAGGTCCACAAAGTAATGAGGGGTACAGATCAGCTCGATAGTCAATATCTTTTCCCAAAGATAGGGGAGTCTAAAACGAGAGGTCATAGGTTTAAGGTGAGGGGGGAGAGATATAAAAGTGTCTTGAGGGACAAATTTTTCACACAGGGGATACTGAGTGTCTGGAACAAGATGCCAGAGGTAGTAGTAGAGGTGGGTACAATTTTGTCTTGTAAAAAGCATTTAGATAGTTACATGGGTACGATGGGTATAGAGGGATATGGGCCAAATGCGGTCAATTGGGATTAGCTTAGAGGTTTTAAAAAAAAGGGCGGCATGGACAAGTTGGGCTGAAGGGCCTGTTCCCATGTGGTAAACCTCTATGACTCTATGCTAAGTTTGAAGATGTTACAAAGATATGCAGCGGGACAGGTAGTATTGAGGAAGCGGGGGCATAGAAGGACTTGGGCAGGTTAGGACTGTGGGTAAAGAAATGGCAGATGGAATACAGTGTGGAAAAGTGTGAGGTTGTGCACTTTGCAAGGAGGAATGGAAGCATAGACTATTTTCTAAATGGGAAAATGCTTAGGAAATTAGAAACACAAAGGGACTTGGGAATCATTGTTCAAGATTCTCTTAAGGTTAATGTGCAGGTTCCGTAAGCTGTTAAGAAGGCAAATGCAACGTTAGCATTCATGTCGAGAATACAAGAGCAGGGACGTACTTCTGAGGCTGTATAAGGCTCTGGTCAGAGTCCATTTGAAGTATTGTTAACAGTTTTGGGCCCCATATCTAAGGAAGAAGGTGCTGACCTTGGAAAGGGTCCCGAGGAGGTTCACAAGAATGATCCCTGGAATGAAGAGCTTGTCATATGAGGAATGGCTGAGAACTCTGGGTCTGTACTCGTTAGAGTTTAGAAGGATAAGGGGGAACTTACTGGAACTTACAGGATACTGTGAGGCTTGGATAGAGTGGATGTGGAGAGGATGTTTCCACTAGTAGGAAAAACTAGAACCAGAGGGCACCACCTCAGGCTAAAGGGACGATCCTTTAAATTACAGATGAGGAGGAATTTCTTCAGCCAGAGAGTGGTGAACCTGTGGGACTCTTTACCGCAGAAGGCTGTGGGGGCCAGGTCATTGAGACCTTTATCTTTAAGACATAAATAGGTTCTTGATTAATAAGGGGATCAGGGTTATGAGGAAAAGACAGGAGAATGGGGATGAGAAAAATATCAGCCATGATTGAATAGCGGAGCAGTCTCGATGGGCCGAGTGGCCTAATTCTGCTCCTATATCTAGTGGTCTTATAGTCTTGTAATGTTGGGCACGGAGCCCAGCTGTGTGAATGAGAAGGAGTGATGGATGGGAGGAGAAGCTATGCAGCACTCACACCTGATGCTGGGAGCAGGCCAACTGTGGATCATAGATCATAGAATCCTACAGTGCAGAAGGAGGCCATTCGGCCCATCAAGTCTGCACCGACCACAATCCCAACCAGGCTCTATCCCCATAACCCCATATATTTATCCTAGTCAGTCCCCCCTAACACTAAGGGGCAATTTTAGCATGGCCAATCCACCCAACCTACACATCTTTGGACTGTGGGAGGAAAGGGTCTTTATAAGACCCTTGTCAGACCCCACTTGGAGTACTGTGCGCAGTTCTGGTCGCCTCACTATAGGAAGGATGTGGAGGCTATTGAAAGGGTGCAGAGGAGATTTACAAGGATGTTGCCTGGATTGGGAGGCATGCCTTATGAAGATAGGTTGAGGGAGCTGGGACTCTTCTCCCTGGAGAGACGAAGGTTGAGAGGCGACCTGATAGAGGTTTATAAGACGTTGAGAGGAATAGATAGGGTGGATTCTCAGAGGCTATTTCCCTGGGCTGAAATGGTTGCTACGAGAGGACACAGATTTAAGGTGCAGGGAAGCAAGTACAGAGGAGATGTTAGGGGTAAGTTTTTCACTCAGAGGGTGGTGAGTGAATGGAATCGGCTGCCGTTGGTGGTGGTGGAGGCGAACTCGCTGGGGTCTTTTAAAAGACTTCTGGATGAGTATATGGGATCTAATGGGATTGGGGGTTATAGATAGGTCCATGGCTTAGTCGGTATAGATGTGATCCGCACAACTTGTGGGCCGAAGGGCCTGTTTGTGCTGTAGTGTTCTATGTTAAACCAGAGCACCTGGGGGAAACCCACACAGACATGGGGAGAATGTGCAAATTCTAAACAGACAGTGACCCAAGCCGAGAATTTAACCCAGATCACTGGCGCTGTGAGGCAGCAGTGCTAACCACTGTTCACCTCGCCATCCATGCGGCACGATAGAGCACATCTGGATGTCAGGTGTTAAGTCTTAAGGGACTTGAAGAAATTGGAGTATCGAGTGTAAAAGTTGGAGTGTTATGTTAAGGTTATATAAAGCATTGGTGAGGCCAAATTTAGAGTATTGTGTACAGTTTTGGTCACCTAGTTACAGGAAGGATGTAAATAAAGTAGAAAGAGTGCAGAGAAGGTTCATGAGGATGTTGCCAGGACTTGAGAAGCTGAGTTACAGAGAGAGATTGAATAGGTTAGGACTTTATTCCCTGGAGCGTAGAAGAATGAGGGGAGATTTGATAAGAGGTGTATAAGATTTTGATGGGTATAGATAGAATGAATGCAAGCAGGCTTCTTCCACTGGGGCTAGGGGAGAAAATAAACAGAGGGCATGGGTTAAGGGTGAAAGGAGAAAAGTTTAAAGGGAATATTAAGGGGGGGCTTCTTCATGCAGAGAGTGGTGGGAGTGTGGAATGAGCTGCCGGATAAAGTAGTAAACGCGGAGTCACTTTTCACATTTAAGAAAATCTTGGACAGGTTCATGGATGAGAGGGGTGTGGAGGGATATAGTCCAAGTGCAGGTCAGTGGGACTAGGCAAAAAATGGTTTGGCACAGACAAGTAGGGCCAAAAGGCCTGTTTCTGAGCTGTAAATTTTCTATGGTTCTAATAGGCCACCTTGAGGAAAAACATGGACGTTGATGGGACATGGAAGATGATGAAAGTGTGTCTGCGGTATCACAGGGCTAGATTTTTAGTGCAGATAGGGGTGAGCCCAAAAACAGACAGATATGGAAACTCATGCTCAAAAGATGTGCAGGTTAGGTGGATTGACCGCGCTAAATTGCCCCTTAGTGTCAAGGGGACTAGCAGGGTAAATACATGGGATTATCGGGATAGGGCCTGGGTGGGATTGTGGTCAGTGCAGACTCGATGGGCATACGGCCTCCTTCAGCAGTGTAGAATTCTATGATTCCATGCTGCTGACATCCCATGAACAAATTTTCAGGGGAGGTGATGGCCATGTGGTATTATCGCAAGACTATTAATCCAGAAACTCAGCTAATGTCCTGGGGACCCGGGTTCAAATCCCACCACAGCAGATGCGGAACTTGAATTCAATAAACAACATCTAGAATTAAGAATCTACTGATGACCCATTGTCAATTGTCGGAAAAACCCATCTGGTTCACTTTTAGGGAAGGAAATCTACTGTCCTTACCTGGTCTGGCCTACATGTGATTCCACAGCCACAGCAGTGTGGTTGAATCTCACTGTCCTCTGAAATGACTGAGCAAGCCACTCAGTTCAAGGGCAACTAGGGATGGGCAATAAATGCTGGCCAGCCAGTGACGCCCATATCCCGCAGATGAATAACAAAAATCGATGTGTAAGCTTACTTATTCCATTCGCCGCTGGTCCAGTTTCAGGGATGCAGTACAGGAGCTCCCCTTGTGTCGTCATAACAGTAACCCATGGCTTATTGTCAGAGGGGTTGGGGAACAGGCCCCCTGTGTGGAAGTGGCCTCCTAGCAGCAGGTCGGGGACAGGATGTGGAGAGTGGGGGCAGGTTATGAGGCCCTCCCTGCCTTCCTGACTTCAGAAGTCAGAGGGTTCCCCCTCTCCACAATGTTTGCCCAGCTGTTAAGGACACCTTTTAAAGTTCTCAATGCCTCCAGCTTTCTTACTTCCAGGAAAAGGAATCTGGAGCTAACTGCTGCACCAGATTGACCTGCCAGTTTTAAGGGCCCACTCACCATCTTAAATTGGATGGTGAACCCACCCTCTTATCCCCAATTCAGGGAAAATCACTACTTGCTGACCTTTTCCCTCTGACCTCTGTTTGACCCTGATGTTGAGATCCCTGCGGGGAAAATTCTGCCCTCTATATGGCATGTTGTGAGCGGTCAAACTAAGGAACATACCTTACATGCTGACAGTAACATGTCTGATTATATAGAGCAGCACGCCTCAAGTAATGGGAATATGCCTTTTCCGTATGGACAAGGCATAGACTGGGAGTTCTGTGGTGAGCAACTCACATCTTAACTCACCAAAGCCTGTCCACCATCTACAAGACACAAATCAAGAATGAATGGAATGCTCCCCACTTGCTTGGATGGCTGCAGCTCCAACAGCACAAGAACCTCAACACCATTCAGGACAAAGCAGCCTGTTGTATAGGCACGCAACCCACCACCTTAAACATCAGTTCCCATTCACCACAGATACACAATGGCAGTCACGTGTACCATCTACAAGATGTACTGCAGCAACTCACCGAGGCTCCTTCAACAGACCGTTCCAAACCCCTGACCTCTGCCACCTTGAAGAACAAGGGCAGCAGATGCACAAGAATACCACCACCTGCAAGTCCTCCTTCAATCCCCTCACCCGCCTGACTTGCAACAATATGCCCATTCCTTCACTGTCACTGGATCAAAAATCCTGGAATTCCCTGCCCAACATCATTGTGGGTGTATCCACATCACATGGACTGCAGCAGTTCAAGAAGGCAGCTCACCACCACCTTCTCAAGGGTAATTAAAGATGGGCAATAGATGCTGGCATAGCCAGCGATGTCCACACCATGTGAAAAATAGACACGGAGAGCATGGCGATTTGCCTTACATTTGTTACAATGCCATTATGGCACAGAGGGAGGCCATTCAGCCCATTGACTGATTTCTGTTGAGCAAAATCCAAACTGTTCCATTCGTCCACTCTATTCCCATAACCCCACAAAACTGGCAGCACAGTGGTTTGCATTACTGCTTCACAGCGCCAGGGACCCATGCTAAATTCTCCTTGGTGTACCCAAACAGGCACCGGAGTGTGACAATGAGGGGATTTTCACAGTAACTTCATTGCAGTGTTAATGTAAACCTACTTGTGACACTAATAAATAAACTTAAAATTTTTTGAAGGGTAACCAAGAACGTAGATGAGGGCAGCGCAGCTGACATCTCCATGGACTTTAGCAAGGTCTTTGACAAGGTACCACATGGTGGGTTGTTGCATAAGGTTAAATCTCATGGGATCCAGGATAAGCTAGCCAATTGGATGCAAATTGGCTTGATGACAGAAGACAGAGGGTGGATGTAGAGGGTTGTTTTTCAAACTGGAGGCCTGTGGTCAAAGGTGTGCCTCAGGGATTGGCACTGGGTCCACTGTTACTTGCTGTTTATTATTTATATTTCTGAGTTGGATGAGAATTAGGAGGCATGGTTAGTAAGATTGCAGATGACACCAAGATTGGTGGAATAGTGGACAGTGAAGAAGATTATCTAAGATTGCAACGGGATCTTGATCAATTCGGCCAGTGGGCTGACAAATGGCAGATATAGTTTAATTTAGGTAAATATGCGGTGATGTATTTTGTTACATCAAATCAGGGCAGCACACACTCATTTAATGTAGGGTGTAGGGCACTGGGGAGAGTTATAGAACAAAGAGACCCGGGGGCACAGGACCTCCACCTCTATGTAAAATCTTGGCCACAAGGACAGAGAGGGGCACCATAGAATCCCTATAGTGCAGTAAGAGGCCATTCAGCCCATCAAGCATGAACTGACAACAATCCTACCCAGGCCCCATCCCCGTAACCCTATGTAGATACCCTGCAAATCTCCCTGACACCCAGAGGCAATTTATCATGGTCAATCAACCTAACCCACACATCTTTGGACTGTGGGAGGAAACCCATGCAAACTCTACGCAGTCACCCAAGGCCGGAATCGAATCTGGGTTCCTGGCACTGTGGGGCAGCAGTGTTAACCACTGTGCCACCCATGAGAGACAGGAGAAAGTAAGAGAGGTTCAGAACTGAGGGACACTGCTGGGGTGGGGGAGG
Organism: Carcharhinus amblyrhynchos; assembly: GCF_965287045.1. Lineage (NCBI taxonomy): Eukaryota > Metazoa > Chordata > Chondrichthyes > Carcharhiniformes > Carcharhinidae > Carcharhinus > Carcharhinus amblyrhynchos. Next base: position 43,975,055 of record NC_137342.1, read on the forward strand.
CTTGACTTCATGGACAAGGGAAAGAGCGAGAACAGCAAATGCAGCTGAAGGAGTGGTTTCTAAGCTGGCCACAATCACCCTTGTCCATCTATCAGAGATCAGCTATTGTCGTCAAAAGTTACCGACAATTCAAGAAACTTTTCATCAGACAACCTGTGCGATCCACGTAATCTGATTCAGACACGCAATATGTGTTCAAATGGACAGATTAACTTCAGGGGACCAGGTGAATGAGTGTAACGAAATAGCTGAGGATTTGCAAAATATGGAGACAACATTTGCCCGTGCAACGATCTCATTCTGTGGATGAAATCCAATACAGATATGCTCTGGACCAAAATAAAGTATGGAGTATACTTTGAGCAGGGTAAGTTCCTGCGCTTTAATCGTGGTTTAACAGTAACAGCTGATTTTAAAGCGTATCCCTTTACGGTAATGATATGGAAACCTGCTGGAGAATGTGGGGACTCGATTCAAAAGGCAGCATGACCGCAAATGCTCCCTGCAGTATTTCCGCTGTAAACCCTGGGCGGCAGTCCAGGTTGGCTTGACTAAGGGACTCTGAAACGCAGCCAAGAGCTCACTTTATTTCCTAATCTCGTCCAAGTCAATGGAGCCGGAACCTGGCAGCTGAGATACCGCGGATCATTATGAGCCTTCTCTCTGGTTTCGGAATAGGATTAGATGAGGTGAAAGATCTGGTCAGCTGCCTGAGGTGGGACATGTGCTACAAGGCGATAGAGGTGGACCCAAGTTCAGGAATGGATTTCTGGATCAATTTGTCTGTTAAGAAAACAAGAACGTTGCTAAGTTCAGAGCCACAATGTGCTACTTAGGATGTGAAACTTCACATTGCAAATATAAATGTGGCAATCAGTGCATCTGCACAACATAAGTTTTAATTTAACAAGTGGAACATAAGCTTTTAAAGCATTTATTAGTGTCACCTTAACACTACAATGAAGTTATTGTGAAAATTCCCCAGTCGCCTGCAGCGCCTGTTCAGGTAAACTGATGTTAATGTAAGCTTGCTTGTGACTAATAAATAAACTGAAACTGAGGGAGAATTTGGCATGGCCAATCCACCTAACCAGCATGTCTTTTGGACTGTGGGAGGAAACTGGAGTACTCAGAGAAAAACCATACAGACACAGGGAGAGCATGCAGACTCCACACAGACAGTGACCCAAGCTGGAAATCAAACCCACATACCTGGTGCTGTGAGGCAGAAGTACTAACCCCTGTGTCACCCTGAACATTTATATAATATTGAGATGTTGCCACAGGATGAAAAAAAACTTGCATTTACATAGCACCTTTCATGTCCTCAGGAGATTCCAAGACAAGTTACAGCTTACAAGTTACAGTGAGCTATTTGCAGTATAGTCAGTGTTGACAGCTCAGCAGCTAATTTACACAGCAACTCCCACAAAAGAGGAAAGTGAGAATAACCAGGATAAATACTAGCCAGAACACTGGAGCAAACAACCCTTCATTTCTTCAATATTTTGCTATGGGATCTTTGCCTTGCATCTGAGAAGGCAGAATGGGCCTCATGCTAAAAATGGCACCCTGACAGTTCGGCACCAGATTGTCCACTTTGGGTTTTAAGCTCGCATCCTGGGTGGGCCTTGAGCCTGTTACAACTGATCTAATCAAAGTGTACAAGATTATGAGGGGCATGGACAGAACGAATAAGGAGCAGATGTTCCACTTAGTTGAAGGGCACACGGAGGACACAGGTTCGAGGTGAAGGGTAGGAGGTTTAGGAGGGACATGAGGAAAAACTTTTTTACCCAGGGGATGGTGAGGGTCTGGAATGTGTTGCCTGGGAGGGTGGTGGACTTGGGTTGCTTCACATCCTTTAAAAAGTGCCTGGATGAGCACTTGGCACATCATAATATTCAGGGCTATGAGCCAAGTGCTTGTAATTGGGATTAATTGGGAATTCAGGTGTTTCTCGCATGTTGGTGCTGACTCGATGGGCTGAAGGGTCTCTTCTGCACTGTATTATTCTATGATTCTATCTGAGCCATCACAGAAACTAAACAAACAGAACGTCACATCACAGTGTCAAATCTAGCTGCTTCTGCAATTCCCAAGATCCATGCTGAGAGTCAAGATCAAAGAACAAATTAATTACAGCGCAGAAACATGCCCTTCGGTCCTCCAAGCCTGTACTGACTATGCTGCCCGACTGAACTAAAATCCTCGACCCTTCTGGGGACCATATCCCTCTATTCCCATCCTATTCATGTATTTGTCAAGATGCCCCTTAAAATCACAACTGTATCTGCTTCCACTACCTCTCCCAGCAACAAGTTCCAGGCACCCACTACCCTCTATGTAAAACATCTGCCTCGTACATCTCCTTTAAACCTTGCCCCTTGCATCTTAAACCTGTGCCCCCTAGTAATTGACTCTTCCACCCTGGGAAAAAGTTTCTGATTATCCACCCTGTCCATGCCTCTCATAATTTTTTAGATTTCTATCAGGTTGTCCCTCAACCTCCGTCGTTCCAGTGAAAACAAACAAAGTTTCTCCAACCTCTCCTCATAGCTAATGCCCTCCATACCAGGCGACATCCTGGTAAATCTTTTCAGTAGCCTCTCCACAGCCTCCACATCCTTCTGGTAGTGTGGCGACCAAAACTGAACACTATATTCCAAGTGTGGCTTAACTAAAGCTGCAACACAACTTGCCAATTTTTAAACTCAATACTCCGGCCAACGAAGGCAAGCATGCCGTATGCCTTCTTGACTGCCTTCTCCACCTGCATTACCACTTTCAGTGACCTGTGTACCTGTACGCCCAGATCCTTTTGCCTATCAATACTCTTAAGGGTTCTGCCATTTACTGTATATTTCCTATCTGTATTAGACCTTCCAAAATGCACTACCTCACACTTGTCTGGATTAAACTCCACCTGCCATCTTTCCGCCCTAGTCTCCAACTGATCCATATCCTGCTGTATTCTCTGATGGTCCTCATCGCAAATCCACCAACCTTTGTGTCGTCCGCAAACTTACTAATCAAACCAGTTACATTTTCCTCCAAATCATTTATATATATTACAAACAGCAAAGGTCCCAGCACTGATCCCTGAAGAATTTGTTACAGCTCTCCATTCAGAATGCACCCTTCCACTGCTCCCCTTAACTCTAGTTGGATGTGATTCTGGTCTTATCGTGTGAACACCTCCTCCAAATGCCCGTCCAGTAACACACTACTCCTTCTCATTCCCAAGACCTCTACGAAATTAAATTTTCCAGAGAAATTGAATAAAACTCATTTTTTTCTTCAAAACACCCCAACAGCCACTTCCATGCCCACTGACCCACTATGTATTGTATAGTAATGGATTGAAGGGTTATGGATAACAGGCAGGAAAGTGGAATTGTGGCCAAGATGATCATATTAAATGGTGGAGCAGGCTCAATGGGCTGAAATGCCTACTCCTGCTCCGAGGTTTTACGTTCTGATGCACTTTTTCTCCTGGGTTGCAGAGATGGGATGAGTAGGACAGAACAAAAGATTAATCTACAATTCTGGAGAAATGGCAAGCCTAAAATACTGCTGGTGCCCAGAGTCATGGACATGTGGGTAGCACGGTGGCACAGCAGTTAGCACTGTGCCTCACAGCGCCAGGGACCTGGGTTTGATTCCCGGCTTGGGTCACTGTCTGTGTGGAGTTTGCACATTCTCCCTGTGTCTGCATGGGTTTCCTCCCAACATCCGAAAGATGTGCTGGTTAGGTGCATTGACCAAAAACAGGCGCCAGAGTGTGGTGACTAGAAGAATTTCACGGTAAATTCAATGCAGTGTTAATGTGAGCCTTACTTGTGACTAATGAAGAAACTTTTCCGATAACTGGATAAAATGTGACTCGCTACATATCAGGACGTGGCAAGACTGGTAACCAGGAAGAACTGCTATTTTATAAAGGTGAGGCCGATAAGAGCCTGGGGCTGCACTGTCACCTCTGGTCAGGACTTCCTTTGTGAGATGCACTTAGATCTGCTAAGTGAGACACAAGTAAAGCAGTGGAGAAAGTGCACAGGAAGAAACACCAGATGAGAGGAGAGAAATAGAGAGAAGGATAGTTTGGTTTATTGAAAAATCACAGTGGCGTGTGTTGCATTGTAATGATGAAAAATAAAACAAGTAATCATAACTCATAACAGTTATAGATAATCATTAAATAACAATAAAATATAAAATAAAAAAGGATTACACAATTAGAAACATTTCAATATAGGGATAATTACATTACATTGCATAATTCACGTCTCCTTAATTTATAGAGTAAATGCAAAGGTTTATGGCATTCTTCCATCATCTGAGAGCAGGCTGAGTTCATTTAAATTCTTAATCATTTACATACTATGTACTAGTTTTATAAAATAGGGAATTGAGTTGTCTCGTAGTCTATTCTAGCATTTGTTTACTTCGTGTAGTTGTGGCAAGGTTGGAAACATAGCACCACAAGATGTAGGAGCAGAATTAGGCCATTTGGCCCATCAAGTCTGCTCCGCCATTCAATCATGGCTGATACGTTTCTCAACACCATTCACCTGCCTTTTCCCTGTAACCTTTGACTCCCTTACTAACCAATAACATATCTATCCCTGTCTTAAATATACTCAGTGACTTGGCCTCCTCTGTAGCAATGAATTCCACAGATTCACCACCCTCTGGTTGAAGAAATTCCTCCTCATCTCAGTTCTAAAGGTTTGTCCCTTTACTCTGAGGCTGTGCCCTCCGATTCCAGTCTCTCCCACTGATGGAAGCATCTTCTCCAATCCACTCTATCCAGGCCTTTCATTATTCTGTAAGTTTCAATGAGATGTGTGCAATTCTGGTTACCTATTATAGAAGGATATTATTAAACTGGAAAGAGTGCAAAAAAGATTTACTAAGATGCTACCAGAACTTGGTGGATTGAGTTATAAGGAGAGGCTGGATAGACTGGGACTGTTTTCTCTGGAGCATAGTAGGCTGAGGGGTGATCTTATCGAGGTCTACAAAATAATGAGGGGCACAGATCAGCTAGATAGTCAATATCTTTTTCCAAAGGTAGGGGAGTCTAAAACTAGATGGCCTAGGTTTAAGGGGAGAGAGATACAAAAGTTCCAGAGGGGCAATTTTTTCACACAGAGGGTGGTGAGTGTCTGGAACAAGCTGCTAGAGGTAGTAGTAAAGGCAGATACAATTTTGTCTTTTAAAAAGCATTTAGATAGTTACATGGATAAGATGGGTATAGAGAGATATGGGCCAAATGCGGGCAATTTTTTATGTTTTACTCATATTGAACTATGAACCTGTACCCCTAGATCTCTTTGTTCTATAACTCTCCCCAATGCCATTAACTGAATAAGTCCTGCCTTGGTTCAATCTACCAAAATGCATCAGCTCACATTTATCTAAATTAAATTCCATCTGCCATTTGTCAGCCCACTGGCCCAGTTAATCAAGATTCCATTGCAATCCTCGATAACCTTCTTCTCTGTCCACTCTGCCATCAAGAATGAATTAATGAAGGGGCATAAATAAGTAACAGCTAAGTTCAGGAGTGAGCTCCTACTCTCACACTTGTGGCTATTTTCAAGGTAGAGATCAATAGATTTGTGACAAACAAGGGAATCAAAGAGTATTGGGATAGGCAGGATGGTGGCAACGATCTAAACAGCCACGACCTGATTGATAGGGGGGTCTAAAACTAGAGGGCATAGATTTAAGGTGAGAGGGGAGAGATACAAAAGGATCCAGAGGAGCAATTGTTTCAAACAGAGGGTGGTGAGTATCTGGAACGAGCTGCCAGAGGTAGTAGTAGAGACGGGTACAATTTTGTCTTTTAAAAAGCATTTCGATAGTTAAGATGGGTAGGATGAGTATAGAGGGATATGGGCCAAACCCAGGCAATGGGGACTAACTTTGGGGTTAAAAAAGGGGGTGGCATGGACAAGTTGGGCCGAAGGGCCTGTTTCCATGCTGTAAACCTCTATGATTCTTTGACTCTATCATGGCTGATCATCAAATTCAATTTCCAGCCTTCCCTCCATATCACTTGGTCCCTTTAGCCCCAAGAGTTATAACTAATTTCTTTGTGAAATCACACAACGTTCTGGCCTTGACTACTCTCTGTGGCAGTAAATTCCATTCTGGGATCAATCAGGAATCAGAACTGGGCAAAGTGTGGGGTTCCAGATGGAGATGGACTGAATGGCCTAGCTCATCTGTACCTATCATTGTGTGAATAGAAAGCACGCACTGGATGCAGTAACCAAACACCTGCAGGATAATTGCAGCATAAAAGCTGTGGCGAACAGGCCACTTTCCTAGTGCAGCACTTCCCGATGAGTCGCAATATTTAATAAATCTGTTTACATGGAGCATCAAACTCAATTTAATTTGCTTTGATCTTAATTGCAGCTTTCTGCTCTGACAATCTGTTTACACGACTAGCCCCCAGTGCTGAGACACAGAAGGAAATTTGATGGACGGCCAGTAATGATGGATAAACAGTACTTGTGCGTGTCATGCGTTGGCACATGCCAGTCTGCAACAGGCACAGCCTGGCGGCTGATCTGGTAACAGTACGGAGGGGGAATTGAAAGCACAAATCAGTCTCCACCATAAGCAATTGCCCTGCTATTGTGGCATCAATCACAGAAGAACCAAAAAACAGTGCAATGGATTTGCCCGCAGGATTGAGCATATCAACAGCTCATCCACTTCATGGGTGGCACGGTGATTAGCACTGCTGCCTCACGGTGCCAGGGACCCAGGTTCAATCCCAACCTCAGGTAACTGTCGGCGCACAGTCTGCATGTTCTCCCCATGTCTGTGAGAGTTTCCTCCAGGTGCTCCAGTTTCCTCCCACGCTCCAAAGATGTGTGGGTTAGGTCATTAGGCTATGCTAAATTGACACTTAAGTGGGATTTTCTGGCTGTGCTCACTCGAAGACTGGAGAATCCCCCCCTGAGGTCAATGGACCCTTGCATGATCCACCTTAGTGTCAGGGGGATTAGCAGAGTAAAGATGTGGGATATGTGGACAGGGCTTGGGTGGGATTGTAGTCCGTGCAGACTTGATGGGCCAAATGACCTCCACTGTAGCTGTTCTATAAGTTGGCCAAGGAAAGTGCCTCAAAAAGTGGCCTCCTTTTCTTCCAAGGTAGGCAAAAAGCAGTCCTGCTTCACTCTCAGCAAGAATCTCAGCTGGGCTTGGCTCTAATTTTATTCAGTGCCCATCTCTGCCCAGCAATAGGGAATCACGGGACAGGGACCAAGAGCAGTGAAGTCGTCCAGACCCATATCTGTCATTTTTCGGATCGTATTTTACAGAAAGGATTTGGCGGAAGAAATCAGTTCTTTATAACGGCGAGTTCTTGAACGTTTCATAGGTAAATGTTTATTTTTTAGGAAAGAAGGAAGCAATTTTGAAGAAGGTATCGATTCTCCTCCTTATTGTGGCTGCACAGATTTCAAATAAAATTCATCCAGCTAAAATTGGGCTCAAGTTTACTAAGATACAAAGGAGAAAAAGAGGGGAGGGCCATCAAACCAGCACCATCCATTCAGGGCAAAAGCTTTCACTTGCCAGCATCACTTGCCCAAGTAAATAGTCTCACAACACCAGATTGAAGTCCAGCAGGTTTATTTGGTAGCACGAGTATTTGAGTGCAACCTGATGAAGGGGCAACACTCCAAAAGCTCCAAATAAATGCGTTGGACTTTAACTTGGTTGTGAGACTAATTACTGTGTCTACCCCAGTCCAATGCTGGCAACTCCACGTCATCACTTCCCCAAGGTATGCAAGCTCCTGGGAAGTGCTTTGAAGTTGCTGTGGTCAAATATTCGTGTAAAAAAAAATTCAAAAGTCTCCACTATCAAGTATCAATCCGTTTCAAAAAAAAACTGGCTCGACACCTGTGTTAAAACAGATGACGAAGTTCGTCGGAGCGTGTGGAAACATCTGGAGCAATTGTATAGTGCAATTTCAAAGCCTTTGGTCTCTCCAACCTGTTTATTCCACACCTGTTTTGAGTTTGGTTAAAACTATTTGCCGTTTTGTCTCGCTGGAATGAAGGGAAGACGTGAAATTGGCATGGAGCAAAGTGACTAATTTCCTGCAGTGTACCACTGTGAACTTAACTATCTGCAATTACAACCTTGCGTGCTGTCTCACACGGATTATTATTGATGGTGTTCTATCAAAAAGGGTACAGCGTGCATTCTGCTTGGTGTATCCCAGTGAAGAACCATGGGATATTTCTGAAACGTAACTTATTTCATAGATCTATAGAATCCCTACAGTGCAGAAGGAGGCCATTTGGCCCATTCAGTCTCTACAGACCACAATCTACCCAGGCTCTATTCCTGTAGCCCCATATAATTACCCTGCTAATCCTCCTGACAGTAGGGTCAATTTTAGCATGGCCAATCAACCTAACCCGCACATCTCTGGAGTGTGGGAGGAAACCCACCAGACACAGGGAAAATGTGCAAACTCCACATAGTGACTGGAGGCCGGAATTGAACATGGATCCCTGGTGCCGTGAAGCAGCAGTGCTAACCACTGTGCCATCGTGCCGCCCAGTTCATTCCTCCCTTTTCTTCTCCGGTATCTCAGCCTTTTCTTTCAACTTTTCTCCTTCTGTCCCTGCCATTTTCCCCTCTCTTCTACTTTCTCACCTCTTGAGTGAGATTTTCCAGCTACTGCAAGACTGGAAAACCCCACTCAAGGTCAACGGATCTTTTGATGGTTGCCCCTCCCCGTCCCCCACCCACCCTTACTCCCACCCTTCCCCCCACCTGCTGCGATTCCTGTGGTGGGTGGGACAGGGAAACTCTCCTCTTTGAGTCACAGATTCCAGCTCCAAGTCCCTGTGCAGGATTCGAGCTCACAGACGCACATACAGGCAAAATCAAGGCTGGCGCTCCAGTGCTGTACCGAGGGAGTGCCACATTGCTGGGGGAGCTGTATTTCTGATGAAATATTAAATCGGGCTTTACTTGCCTAATCTGGAAGATCTGAAAGATCCTAAGACACTATTTCAAAGAAGAACAAGGGAGTTATCCCCAGTGCTGGTTCCTCTTCAGACTTTTCCCACATAGAATCATAGAATCTCTACAGTGCAGAAAGAGGCCATTCGATCCATCAAGTCTGCACCTACACCAATCCCGCTCAGGCCCTATTCCACGTAATCTAACATTGGTATCCTGCTAATCCCTCTAACCTACGCATCCCGGGACATTAAGGGGCAATTCAGCATGGCCAATCCACCTAACCCGCACATCTTTGGACCGTGGGAGGAAAACGATGCAACCCGAGGAAACCCACACAGACACGGGGAGAACGTGCAAACTCCACACAGACAGTGACCGGAGGCCGGGAATCGACTCGGGTCCTTGGCGCTGTGAGGCCGGAGTGCTAACCACTGTGCCCCACATTGTCTGGGATTGCCACAGTGCCGGATGATCGGCATTCATATCAACCAATATTTTGGGATTTGGCAGGCGGTGGAGTTGTATAATCGAGGCTGGGTGATGAAAATGATATGCGGATCAACAATGGTCTAATTGAATGGCTCAATGGGCTGAATGGCCTCTGCCTGTTCCAGCCTTCCTTCTCATGTTGCTTATTTGGGTTATTCTTGCGGAGCGATGCTTGTGTGCCACGTGTGATGAAATTATACGTACCTAGCTGCAAGGAATGTGCTGACAGTTCTTCTGTGCCTCGTACATGGAGGATATCTCCTGTTCTTGTGATCCTCTGGAACACCAAGGGGGCAACCACAGCATAAATCTCCCAGCGCTGGGTAACAGTGATTAAGAGCAGGCAGAAAGGGTTGGCCAGTTGCCAGGCCCAGGTGCTGAAATGCTTGGCTTCAATGAAAGCAAAGTGCACAATGAAATTCAATACTTCATCCCTCCCACCCATCCCTCGCCAAGCAATCACGAAAGCCCACTATGAATGGAATTAATGGTTTACAGCGTAATGTGACCCCTTTGGGAGATTGTCTCAACACTTCTGAAGGATTCGAGGCACTCGAGCTGATCCGAGGCAGACGGGTTTACACGTCCATTAGGTATTGTTCACGAGAAGCAAGCGCCGTGGGTTTTTTCATTTCTGTTCTGTCGAGTGCTGGGATTGAATTAAAATAAACACTTTGTTAAAATAAATAAATGGCACTCCGCCCTCCTCCTCCGAAGATGCCAGCTGCCCGCTTTTCAAAGTGAAAGGAAATGTAAAAGCCTAAACTGTAAAGAGGGGCTGTGTAATTTTTCACACCATGCACTGCTTAACATTGAAAGCTGGCCCCAAAGTACAGACACATGTTAGAGGCTCATGCCCATTCTCAAGTGCTGTGTAGAAACATATGTTTCAACATTGATTCAGTTAAACCCTGTGAGCTTGGTTCCTGGTAGATTACCTCTTACCTTTCTTCATTTTTCCTCTGATTTCCTCCCATTCTCTCCCGCAGGCGATGACCCGAACCGAGGTATGTGCCCTGGCACAATTCCATAACTTAACTTCAGCTGCTCTATCCCAGGCCCGTGTGTGGAGGAAATGTGTCAGCCAACTGCATGAGCACAAAGAGGCACCATGGGTTGATTGTGCCAGTGCAAGTCCCCTTTTCCAACAGGGATTACTGGATAAAACAACAACGCTGGACCCTGGGTCCGTTGAGCTGAAAAGCATCTCCTACGCCAGGCCCTGTTCCCTCAACTCTCAAATGGCCAATGCTGCGGGGGAGGACAAACAACACTCTTCAAAAGCACTCTGATTCTCTCCTTGAAGTGCGGTGGCAGTGACATTATTTGACTGAGAGGAGCTAGTGGCCTATTTTTTAAAACGGCAACAACTTGTCCATGTGCCAAAGATCATAGAATCTTAGAATCCCACAGAAGGAGGCCATTTGACTCATTGAGATTCTACTGGTAACAATCCCACCCAGGTCCTATCCAAGCAACCCCACATACTTATCCTGCTAACTCTCCGACTTTAAGAAGCAATTTACTCTGGCCATCAACCTAACCCACACACCTTTGGAGTGTGGGAGGAAACTGGAGCACCCAGAGGAAACCCACGCAGACACGGGGAGAACATCCAAACTCTATACAAACAGTGACCCAAGGCCTGAAGTGAATCAGGTCCCTGGCACTATGATGTAGCAGTGCTAACCACTGTGCTGCCCATAGGTCATAGGTTATAGAAAGGTCACTTCATAACATGGAGCCAGTTTTGTTAATTGTGGCCCAGGTCCTTTGAGACGAGTGCAACCTTATTGGATCAATTCACTCTGCATTTCGGTTCCAGACCATTTTAATTTAAGGACGATTAGTTAATTTTTGTCTGTTCATGTCTCTCTCTCTCTGTCTAACCTCCATCTTGTGCTCTTTGTTTGCAAGGGTGAAGATCAGTCAGAATTCCTGCAAGCTTAAGGGAAGCATGGAATCAGGATGAATGCCAACACATGCCAGAGAATGGTTTACCAGCATTCAATGTCCAGACTAGGGGGCAACAAAGAGTAATTGTCACCACGGGACTCAATGTGAGGCAGGACAACCAAGAGAAGGGGGAGAAAACCAGTTTGGAGGAGGTGACCCGTTTCGTGTTCGCTCCTGCGGATTAAGCAGATAAAGGGCCGCTTCTGCGAAACAACTGAGAGGTGCGGCCAATTTCCAATTCTAATTGGAGACCATGCCCTCCTGCCCACACATTCCCGCCTGCTCCCTTGTACAGGTCTTTAGTACACAATGCATGTTCGCCATCATCTGTCTTCCATTGTAATTCAAACTAGGCCAAGCATGAAATAAAAAAGCATTCTTTTCAAAAAAAAAACCTATTATGAAACATTTTTAGATTCATTAGGGAGAAATGCCGGCTGCGCAAGGTACACACTCAAGTTAGGGATTTGTGTTGATCAACTGCAATTCATAGAACTGTCGTTGTGATGACTGTACTCACTAACCACCCCCCCCACCTCCGCTCGCCCCCACCCTGCCACTCCCACCATCATTGTGCATGTTTGTCTCTTTATTATAAAACAATGAATAACATCATTCATGTTGTGTCTTCTCCAGAGGTTTGCATGGATAGACAGGGTAAGTTCCTACCAAGGGTTGCTCACTGCCACCAAAAATGTCAGACGCGGTGGCCGGGATTTTACAACTTGCTCGGATGTGGTTTGTAAAATCCTGCCCGAGGCCAATGGAGAATTCCGTTCTGTGAGCCTCGCCCACCCCGATTCTGGGGCAGGCGAGGTGGTAAAACTCCAGCCAAGGATATTTGCTTTGATTTGATTTACTGTTGTCACATGTATTAGTATACAGCAAGAAGTATTGTTTCTTGCAAGCGACACAGACAAAGCATACCATTCATGGAGAAGGAAAGGGGAGAGTGCAGAATGTAGCGTTACAGTCACAGCTAGGGTGTAGAGAAAGTTCAACTTAATGCGAGGTAGACTCATTCAAAAGTCCAATGGCAGCAGGGAAGAAGCTGTTCTTGAGTCAGCTGGTACGTGTCCTCAGACTAATGTATCTTTTTCCCAACTGATGAAGGTGAAAGATAGAATGTCCGGGGTGTGTGGGGTCCTTAATTATACTGGCTCCTTTTCCGAGGCAGTGGGAAGTGTAGGCAGAATCAATTGAAGGGAGACTGGTTTCCCTCCAATTGGATGGATTGGTCCTTGTTCACAATCCTTTGAGTTTCTTGCAGTCTTGGGCAGAGCAGGAGCCAAACCAAACTGAGATACAACCAGAAAGAATGCTTTCTATCGTGCATCTGTAAAAGTTGGTGAGAGTCGTAGCACACATGCCAAATTTTCTTAGTCTTCTGAGAAAGTAGAGCTGTTGATAGGCTTTCTTAACTATGGTGACAGCATGGGGGGACCAGGACAGGTTGTTGGTGATCTGGACACCTAAAAACTTGAAGCTCTCAACTGTTTAGTGGAAGAATCTGATTGGTGGAAGGATCAAAAACCAGAGAGTACAGATTTAAGGTAGTTGGCAAAAGAAGCAATGGTGAGATGAGAAGAAACCTTTTCACACAGAGGGCGGTCAGGAACTGTCTGAGAGTGTGGTGGAGACACTTTCAATCAAAACATTCAACAGGAATTGGATTAGAACCTGAAAAGGAAAAGTGTGTGGGACTGCAGGGAGAAGGCGGGGGAATTGCTTCTTCAGAGATGGGCCGAATGGCTTCCTTCTGTGCTGTAACCATTCTGTGATTCTGTGACACTACAGTAGAATGGTAAGGGAGCGTTGCACTGACCTCCAACAGCCACAACAATCTTCCCTTATGCCAGGTCTGACTCTAACTAGTGAAGACTTTTCCCCCTGACTCCCATTGACTCCAGTTTTGCTGGGGCTCCTTGATGCCTCACTTGGTCAAATGCTGGCTTGGGGTCAAGGGCAGTCTCACCTCGCTTTTGGAATCCAGCTCTTTTGTCCATGTTTGAATGATGGTTTGTAATGAGATCAGAAGCTGACCCTGATGGAACCCAAATTGAATGTTCTGCTTGATAGTTTCTCAGACACTCAGGGCGAGATTTTCTGGTGGGGCTCGTCCCAAAGCTGGAAAATCCCATGATGGGTGGGATGGGAAAATTGTGCCCTCAGTTTCAGTAAATCTGATTAACTGGTCTACGTCATTGCTGTTCGATTTGCACAAAATTAGCTTGTTAAAAATTCATTCATGGGATGTGGGTGTCACTGGCTGGCACCCTTCAACTGAATGGCTTGCTAGGCCATTTAAGAGTCAACCACATTGCTGTGCATCTGGTCTTACATGTTGGCCAGACCAAGTGAGGGTGGCAGATTTCCTTCTTTGGTGAACCAGGTGGATTTTACAACAATCGACAAAAAGCTTTATGGTTATCCTTCGACTTCTAATTCCAGATTTCACCAAGTGCCATTGGTAGAATTTGAACCCAGGTTCCCAGAGCATTGCACTGGTTTCTCTGGATTATTAGTCCAGTGACAATACCTTTACGCCACTGCATCCCCGCCATCCCTGTGGCTTACAAAGTGAGAACACTTTGGGACATCCTGAAATCATGATAGAGTCTCCATGTATTAAAGCTATTTCTTTATTAACTGAGAAACATAGTAAAGCACCCTTCACACATTTTGCGGTATATTGATAGTTGTATTGGGAAATGTGATAACGCAGTGAACAACAAGACCCCACCCAAAGCAGCAATGAAATTGTCTTTGCTTTAGGTGGTGGTACAGTGGTTAGCACTACTGCCTCAGAACACCGGGGGCCCGGGTTCAATTCTGGCCTTGCGACACTGTCTGTGTGGAGTTTGCACATTCTCCCCATGTCTGCTTGGGTTTCCTCTGCATGCTCTGGTTCCCTCCTGCAGTCCAAAGATCTGTGGGTTACGCTGCTTGGCGATGCTAAATTGCCCCTAGTGCCAGGGGGAATAGCAGGGTATATATTAAGGGTTACGGGGATAGGCCCTGGGTGGGACTGTGGTTGGTGCAGACTCGATGGGCCAAATGGCCTCCATCAGCATTGTAGAGATTCTATGAAGTGAATCACCAGTTGGTGTGTTCTTGGTGATAGGTGCCAGTACTGACACTGGAAGTCTTCTTCATGCCTTTCAAAATATTCTCCTGGGATCTTTAACACCCATTATCTTCTCAAAGAATGGCACCATTACCACTTCAGCATTTCCTCAGCAACGCACTGGAATGCTAGCTTCGATTATCTGCTCTAATTGTCTGCTTGTTTAATTGAATATTCTAGTCTGTGTGCATGGCTCCATTTTATTGCCCTTAACTCTGAATTATCCATGCTGGTTGGCACTTTGAAGGCCTGGTTATGAAACATTGTTTTCTCAACTGGGACAACCTCAGTGTGGTACGTCTCCCTGCAACTTAGAATTTATGCCAGAATTTTCTTAATGCTGTCCGCCAAACTTCTGGCAAGGCATCAAGGTACTTTTGTCAATATGATGCCTGCTGCATCCAAAATTTCATAGGGTTAAGTAACTTGTTTCGATAAACTTACTTTAAATACTACCCAATAATTGATTACTCTTGGTGGCAACTTCCTATTGACCAAATACTTCCAGCGGATAACCAATAATTAAACCCAAATCTTAATGACTCATTCTGTCTTTGTTAATCTTTGTTAATCTGGCCTTGTTGGGGTGGCGTGGTGGCACAGTGATTAGCACTGCTGCCACACAGTGCCAAGGACTTGGGTTCAATTCCATCCTTGGGTCACTGTCTGTGTGGAGTTTGCACATTCTCCCCAGGTCTGTGTGGGCTTCCTCTGGGTGCTCCGGTTTTCTCCCACGGTCCAAAGATGTGCGGGTTAGGTTGATTGGCCATGGTAAATCAACCGTAGTGTCAGGGGATTAGCAGGGCAAATGTGTGGGGCTACGGGAATAGGGATTGTGGTGCAGACTTGATGGGCCAAATGGCCTCCTTCTGCACTGGAGGGATTCTATGATTCTAATCAGAATTTCTAAATCAAGCAGGACGTTCAAACTGAATATCCCAGCAGCTACCTGAATTAAAATCCCTCTATCAGATTTTTGTCTATCTTATTAATGTTCCAAGATCCAATAATGGTGATTCTATCAATGTTCCCCCCAAGTATTCACTCTGTAAGTCCATTAAAGGCCTTGTCATCACACTTTGTTTTTACAGTAGAGCTCTCTTGTAATGACCGCTCTGTCACTCACAGTGACACTCCCAGTAATGGCTATGCTGAGTCACAGTGACAGATCACCCAGTCTAAAAGCTTGGAGCTGTGCTCCCATGGTGCAGACTCTACCTGCTATCGTTCAGACTGCTAGCCCAGGCAACCTGCTCAATCGTGCACGTTTTAAAATGAAGAAAACAGCAGGAACTATTCAAAACACCCAAAAAAGTCACCGATAGCCACAACTGTGTCCAAATTATTCATAGTGGAACTAAGATTATGGGCAGAGCAATCTACTGTAGTTGAAAATAATGTCCTAGGAAACTGGATCGTTTGAACAGGAGGAAAAGTAGCTTGCTATGAATTTCTCTAATATAAAATTAGGATTTTCACCTCAGTAAGTGCAGTAAATAGAATGGGCTTTGGATCAATTGCTGTGGATAGTAACTCGTTCCTATTGCAATACAGTTTGTCTTAATTTAGTGACATTATGGCTTGCAGAGTAGAACCATATTGTACATGACATTTCCCTATAGGCTGTTTCTCAAGCACTTTCATGCTGTGTCTGTCTGTCTGGTTTTGTTGGCTCATTTTTCTTTACATTCTGATCTTTTCTTTTGATCCAGCTCCACGACACACATTCCTGAAATCTGACCTCCCCTTCTCTTAAAGGGGAATGCGTGACCTGGCAATGGTTAAAGAAACCTATGTCCATCAGCAGCAGCACCCCCCCTGCCCCGCTTTTCTAAATACTAAACAGCCATTCAAGATCATTGACGTTTAACATCCTGTTTCTGGCCTTCACTGTTGTTGCTGGATTTGATGTGGAAATGCTGGTGTTGGACTGGGGTGGGCACAGTTAGAAGTCTCACAACACCAGGTTAAAGTCCAACAGGTTTATTTGGAATCACGAGCTTTCAGAGCACTGCTCCTTCATCAGGTGAGTGATGGGACTGATTGGATGATCTGTGATTCGCAGTAGCCATTGCTGGGAGTGTCACTGTGATCAACAACTGACTCACCTGATGAAGTGCTCCAAAACCTAATGAATCCAAATAAACCTGTTGGACTTTAAGCTGGTGTTGAGAGACTTCTTATTATTGCTGGATCGGCAGAGGTGTGAGATCTGGCTGATGCTTCCATACTGCTGAGCAATGCCAAGATTGGGAAGAGTTATGTTTTTGAACGTTTGCAGACCGCTGAAGGAATGGGTTATGTGATGAAAGAGCAGAAATATTCTGCAAGGATGCAGTGAGGAGGGAGGGTTTGTTGAATAGTGTATTTGGAGCTTATAAGAAACACAGAACCGGAGCAGGAGGCCCTCTCAGCCTACGCCACTAATCATTATGATCACGGCTGATCATCCAACTCAACAGTCTTATCCCGCACCCTCCCCCCTCCCATCCCAATCAATATCCTTTGATTCTCTTTGTCCCACGAGGTACATCTAATTCCTCCTTGAAAACATGCAATATCTTTGGCCTCGACTGCTTTCTGCAGTAGTAAATTCCACAGGCTGACTGAACTCTGGATGAAATAATTTCTCCTCACCTCAGTCCTGAGGGGAAAGTTCAGTAAAAGAATAACGGCAATGGCACAGCAGAAACAGCTTAATTGGGACATCTAATTGGAGATGGACTAGACCCGAGGAATAGGTTAGACATATCAGCTAGCAAAAGTCACAACTGACTGGCATTGGTGTGATTCACTATGAAATGATATTTCAGTCCGCTCTTGGAGCCTTACTTACTTTGTGATTACGCTATTAAAATTCACCCAATTCCCTCTATTTTTTAACTTTTAATGTCTTCACTCAGCTATTTACTACATGTCCCGGGGCTACAATGTGAAACATAAGAACATAAGAACATAAGAAATAGGAGCAGGAGTAGGCCATCTAGCCCTTCGAGCCTGCCCCGCCATTCAATAAGATCATGGCTGATCTGTCTGAATGTGGCTCAGTTCCACATTCCCGCCCTCTCCCCATAACCCTTAATCCCCTCTCTTATCAAAAACCCATCAACCCACGCCTTAAAAATACTTAGCGAGGCAGCCTCCACCACTTCAACCCTGGCCCTGAATACTTTGCCTTGACCCAGCAATATAAGTAGTGCACATAATAAGGAGTTACTGTCTGTGCGGAGTTTACACATCTCCCTGTGTTGGCGTGGGAGGAAACCGGGTGCTCCGGTTTCCTCCCACAGTCCAGATATGCTTGTTAGGTGCATTGACCGTACTAAATTCTTCCTCGGTGTACCCGAACAGGTGTTGGAGTGTGGCGACTCGGGGATTTTCACAGTAACTTCATTGCAGTGTTAATGTAATCATTATTTCCTTGAGAAGCTCTTATTAGTTAAATATGATTTTCCTTTTGAAAAGCTGTGTTGACTTTGCCTGATCATATTTTCTGAGTATCTTGCGCTAATCATCTTAATAGTGGAAGCTAACAATTTCATTGTTACAAATGTAAGGCTAACTGGCTTACAGTTTTCTGCTTTCTGCCTCCCTCTTTTCTTGGATAAATGTGTTATATTTGTTATTCACCAATCTGCTGGGATACTTCCAGGACCCAATAAATTATGGAAGATTATAACCAATGCATCCACTATCTTTGTGTTATGATTCAGGTCAGAAACTCCAAGTATTTTATGAAGCTCGCATAGATCATAAGTTTTGCACCTTGAATTTGGCTAGGATAAGCTTGATATGCTTCACCTTATGTATGATTCAAATGACCCACTAGGGAGCTTTTATCAAACAAAGTTTATTTAGGAATATAGTAAACATGTATAGTAAGAATATTTACGGTAACTGTTATAAACTATAAACAAGCCAACTACAATAATGTATATCCCTTAAATATATTTGTTAAGGTGTTCTAATCAAACAAATCCCATAAACAAAAGCCCTTCCACATGTTTAACACAGCAAAGACTAATGCTTACATGATACTGGAACTGAGTCCTTTGGATGAATATTGCAGTTCTCTTGATACACTCAGAACAGTTTGAAGTCAGAACAGCTTCCCAGAACACCAGGGGAACTCCGGTCAAACCACCAATAGCAGATTTTCTACTGCAGGAAGGCAAGAAGCCTTGCTTTGAGCTGACCAACAGAACTTCCAATACCCAGGGAGAGAGAGAGAGAGACACTGCTTTCAGTTTGAGTTCCACTCCATTCTCAACTAAACCATTGCTGCCAGTCAAAACAGAAAATTTTGACTGTTTTGTAAAAGTATATTGGAAATCCCTTGGAAGGATAAAAACTGACCAGAGCCCAGACATTCCCCCGAACAATGCAGGGCCATAAAAATAAACAAACCCCATCTAAATCACTGAAGAAGCAATAAAAAGGACTCCTACAGACGGCCCGTCAACAACGAGAAAATCAAACTGAAGAAGCTCTGCTTACAATCGCAGAGAACATGATTTAAAAAAAACTCTTAACGGTACACTAATGTCACATCTACAACCACATCTTTTAAGATCCTGGCTAGGATACAAACCATCAGGTCCTGGCTATTTGTTAGCTTTTAGGTCAAAAACCTTTCCCAGTAGCTTTTTCCTGGTGATAATGATTGTTCTAATTTCCTCCCTCCTTTTCACCTCCTGATTTCCAAATATCTTAATTTAGGTTTACAACACCAGTATTAGAGTCACACTTTTCACCTTCAAACTTGACATGATATTCTATTGCGTTATGATCACTGTTGCCTAGAGGCTTCTTTATTGGGGTTGTTGATTAATCCTGTCTTTGTGCACACTACCAGGTCTAGAATTGCCTGCTACCTGGTTTTCACTGGAATGCACAGCTCTATAACATTGTTCTGCATACACTCTAGCTTCTGACAGTAGCTCTTTGGAACCTTTCTCAAAATGATTTGCACAGCAAGGTGAAATTTCAAAACTTGATCCAAATATGGATTGTTTGAACAGTTCTTTGAGGACAGAGTGTGCCTGGGAGAGGGAAAGGGAAAAGGGAGAGTGAAAATATAGAGATCCACCTAAAATATGGCAGGTTGCACTGCTGCAGCTTTTGTTGAATTATAAATGAACCATCAATTATTTTTCTCAGTGGAAAACCTACATCTTCTCTATTTTGCAGGGTAATCTTTGAGTTCGACTGTTTTTACATGGAATTAAATAGAATGTACAGCACAGGAACAGGCCATTCAGCCCAACAGGTGTATCCTGGCATTTCTGCTACCCATGAACTGGCTCCCACTCCCCTTCATGCAAATCTGTCAGCATAACCTTCGAGGCCTTTCTTCTCATTCCTTTACCCAGCCTTGCGTTAAATGCATCTATTAGGGGCAGCACTGTGGCATAGTGGTCAGCACTGCTGCCTCACAGTGCCAGGCACCCAGGCTCGATTCTCAGCTTGGGTCACTGTTTGTGCAGAGTCTGCATACTCTTCGTGTGTCTGCACAGGTTTCCTTCAGATGCTCCATTTCCTTCCACAGCCTAAAGATGTGCGGGTTAGGTGGATTGGTCATGCTAAATTGCCCCTTAGTGGCAGGAGGACTAGCTAGGGTAAATGCAAGGGGATAGACCCTGGGTGGGATTGTGGCCAGTGCAGATTCAATGGGCCGAATGGCCTCTCTATGCACTGTAGGGATTCTCTGATTCTATACCTCAACGACCACATCCTAACCACTCTTGCATTCAAATGTAACTTCTGTATCTTTTTACTCCAGTCTTTTGAGATGAAGGCTGATATTCCAAAGATCAGTTTTTTTTATATATCTACCCCTGGATTTCTAAATCTCTTTGCTCCTCCACACTTCCTTGCTTATGTTTCTGCCTAAACATACCACTCCTGGCCTTGAACCACAGCTGCATGCTTACAGGAGATATCCGTTTTTCTGCTCACCAGCTGTTTTACAAACTTCATTTGTGTTCACATGGCCGTGTAGCCTAGTTCATTCCCAAGTATTCATTCACTTTTTTATTCATTCATGGGACATGGGCATCCCTGGCTGATTAGCATTTATTGCCCATCCCCGCTGTCCTTGGAGGGCAGTTGAGAGTCACCCACATTGCAGTGGCTCTGGAGTCACATGTAGGCTTAACCAGGTAAAGACGGCAGAGTTTCTCCCCTAAAGGACATTAGTGAACCAGATGGGCTTTCCCGACAATCGATAATGGTTTCATGGTCATCAGTAGATTCTTAATTCCAGTTATTTATTATTCCACCATCTGCTGTGGCGGGATTCGAACCCGGGTCCCCAGACCATTAGCTGAGCTTCTGGATTAATAGCTCCGCGATTATACCACTAGGCCATTGCTCCCCTTGAGCAGGACAGATTAGTTAGCACATGAGGGCTGCTGGCAGGCGACTGATAACAGCTTAAATGTTCGCTTTCCTCATGCAAGTAAACAAGACTCTCCGTCGAACGGTCCTGTTAGCATGGATGAACTGTACTTTTATAAACAATTCATCTCAGCCTAATCCAGTTAGGGCAAGATATGGTGCTTTATGATACACAATTTCAGTTCTAATGGATCTGAAGATGCCAGCAGTGCGCTGCAATGAAGAAGCAATCAACAGCTTTTGATTGGGTCATTGTCCATTGCAAAGAAGCTGCCAGTGACTTAAAGCACTTAATTTTAGCTTTTGTGTTGAGGAAATGAGAGAATATTTGAGCACTGCAATGCTCCTGATTTTCAGAGTGTTGGAAGTAAATATAACAGCAAGCTAAATCATTATTGAATTGCTGAGTACTCCGCGCTGCCCTCGCTATTTAAGGGAAGGAGCGGCGCACATGGTTTGGCTTGTCTGGCCAAGGAAGGTGGTGATGGAAATCAGACTTGTGCCAAATTTTGACCTCAGCTGTGTCAAAACATTTAAACCAGCCCTTGGGTAGTCACCCGACACAAAGTGCAACAGTAAGTCCATGATTCAGCAAAGGAGTAAACACAGGTGTTGGTTCGAACAGATATGAGGAATCCTAGTATCAGCCATGGAATCTGGGGACTTGAGGTCCGTGCCTTCTAATGGAGAAAGGGGCAAAAGTTAGTTGTAAAGTCTTGGGGGCTTTCAAGTGCACCAGTGGTTGAGGCTGAAGAGTAGATTCCTTGACCACTTAGGCCATAACTAGAGTGGAGAGAAAAAGTCTGCTTTTGATGAGAGAACAAAGAACAGTACAGCGCAGGAAACAGGCCCTTCGGCCCTCCAAGCCTGCGCCGCTCATGCTTCCAACTAGACTATTCATTTGTATCCCTCCATTCCTGAGACAGCCTGGTTTTCTCCACCATTAATTGTCATTGAAGTTCATCGTCAAAGATGTTTACAGCATGGAAACAGGCCCTTGGCCCAACTTGTCCATGCCACCCTTTTTTTTAACCACTAAGCTAGTCCCAATTGCCTGCATTTGGCCCATATTCCTCTAAACCCATCTTACCCATGTAACTGTCTAAATGATTCTTAAAAGACAAAATTGTAACCGCCTCTATTATTGCCTCTGGCAGCTCATTCCAGACAGTCACCACCCTCTGTGTGAAAAAATTGCCCTTCTGGATCCTTTTATATCTCTCTCCGCTCACCTTAAACCTATGCCCTCTAGTTTTAAACTCCCCTATCTTTGGGAAAAGATGTTGACTACTCAGCTGATTTATATCCCTTGTTATTTTATAGACCTCTATAAGATCACCCCAAGCCTTCTACACTGCAGTGAAAGAAGTCCCAGTCTATCCAGCCTTGTCCTCCAACCAGATTCTAAGGCTATGGCCACAAAAATTCATGGAGGTTCCAAACTTCCACCGCATGGCATGGCATGGCATGATGGCATAGTGGTTAGCACTGCTCCATCACAGTGTCAGGGGCCCAGATTCAATTCTTATCTTGGGGTCATTGTGTAGAGTTTCCACATTCTTTCAGTGTCTGCGTGGGCTCCCTCCGGGTGCTCCGGTTTCCTTCCACACTACAAATTAGATCTATGTGGCCATGGTAAATTGACCCTTAGGTGTCAGGGGAATGAGCAGGGTAAATATATGGTGTTATGGAGATAGGGTCAGTAGGATTATTGTCAATTCAGACCTAATGGGCCCAATGGCCTCTTTCTGTACTGCACTATGATTCTATGATCTCTGGAGACTTGTAAAACCCATTGGAAAATGGCAGTGGCTTGTTTGCTCTGAGGGAATGCTTTATTTATTCTTAGAGGTTTTGAATGAGGTGTTCAGCTGAAGTTAATCTCCCTGGTACAGATGGATATGAGAGATTCAAAGGGTCTAATCAAGGATAAAGGACTTCTGGGTAACAGTCCTGCACCAATCAATATTAGCCAGAACCAATTGACAGATCACTGACTGCAAATGGGATTATACTATGTCGACTAAATGCCAAATGCCTTTTGTGTTCAGAACAATTGGCACTCTATTTCAAAGCAGTTGACTTATGCAAAGTGTGTTGAGAGCTTGCTGATAAATGCAAGATGAGCTGTACGTATTCTCCTTCAGTGTACCCAAACAGGTGCCAGAGTTAGTGACTAGGGGACTTTCACAGTAACTTCATTGCAGTGATAATATAAGCCTACTTATGATAATAGTAAAATAAACTTCAAACTTTTAAGTTAACATTGCAGGTCAATGGCCTCTGATCACAAGTTGTGCTCATACCTGACCTGATGAGATTTTCCAGCATTCTCTATTTTTGTTTTAGAATTTCAGCATCTACATTATTTTGCCTTGTTTTCAAATTCAAAAGTCATCTGTTTTCTTCCTCACTATAAATAAATTCCATGCAGCACTACAACATATTGTCTGGACAGGTTTGGGGAGGATGATGGCCTCATGGCATTATCGCTAGACTATTAATCCAGAAACTCAGCTAATATTCTGGGGACCCAGGATCGAATCTCGTCACAGCAGACAGTGGAATTTAAATTCAATTAAAAAAATCTGCAATTAAGAATCTACTAATAACCATGAAACCATTGTCAGAAAAACCCATCCGGTTCACTAATGGCAGGATGTTCCTGTTGGTGGGGGAGTCCAGAATCCGGGGTCACAGACTGAGGATTCAGGATGGACCATTTAGGACGGAGATGAGACATTTCTTCACCCAAAGAGTGGTAAGCCTGTGGAATTCATTACCACAGGAAGTAGTTGATGCCAAAACATTGAATGTATTCAAGAGGCGGCTGGGTATGGCACTTGGGGTAAGTTGGATCAAAGGTTATGGGGAGAAAGCAGGATTAGTGTATTGAGTTGGATGATCAGTCATGATCGTGATGAATGGTGGAGCAGCCACCTCCCGCTCTGATCTTTTATGTTTCTTTGTTTCTATGTCACTTAGGGAGGGAAATTTGCCATCCCTACCCAGTCTGGCTTACATGTGAGTCCAGAGCCACAGCAATGTGGTTGACTCTCAACTGTCCTTGGACAATGAGGGATGGGCAATAAATGTTGGCCAGCCAATGTTGCCCATGTCCCAGAAATGAATAATAAAAATGAGGATTAAATGGTTGGAAATATTGTTTTGAAGCTTTTTGGGTAATCTTTAAACATACCATGTTGATGGAAATATCACAATCTACATTCATTAGGCGAATTTATCAAAACATTCTATTTCCACATCATTGCGAATACATAATCGGCACATTTGGGGCAAGTGCCTCTCAAACCTGATGAGTCACTGCGGACTGGCAAGAGTTAAAAGACTCTGAGGTGCTGAGGGGCATGCAAGAAATAAAGCTGTGGCCTTTCCGTCAACGAGAAGATCAACTCAGCTGGACACAGAGTACTATCGATTGTGATTGTGAAGTGATTCGAGGTTTACAGATCTGGTTAGTGCAGCGTAAGTAGATAAACAGAGGGGGTATAACACAGTTCTTCAAACCATTCAGCGAATAACCATGGCAACAAACTTTTCTCCTGACCACTGAAGACTGCTTCTTTTAACCATTTTTCATGCACCAAATTGTAGCGAGTAATGGTCTCACCAGTCAGGGCTGACAGCTCCACACAATGTCAATTAATCCATCTGACAAGGTAGCAGCTTTGAATGTCTACATTGCCATGCCAATATGAATGACATCAAATAGAAATCAATTCTGTGTACCCAGTACCTTCATGTACTGTCAAGCTTTTAAAGGCATGAATGATGGAATGGCATTGTTTGGTGTCCTGTGGTCACTTTGGAATGGTTATGATTGGAAGAGTTGTCCTACACTCTTTGGGTGATCCCAAATGCTATTGTGGAAGAGGCTGCAGCTTTGCCAGTTTGCTTTGTGTTTGGTCTCACATCCACACACAAACAAAGCACCAACGCACCACCAAAAATGCAGCAGAAAATCAACACAGTTGGGCTAAAAAAAACATTTTTTGATTCAATGCGGGTGGCAGGATGGCATAGCGGTTAGCACTGCTGCCTCACAGTGCCAGGGACCCCGCGTCGATTCCCGACTTGGGTCACCGTCTGTGCAGAGTCTGCACATTCTCCCCGTGTCTGTGTGGGCTTCCCCCAGCTGCTCCAGTATCCTCCCACAGGCTGAAAGACACCCTGGTTAGGTGTAAAGGCCGTGCTAAATACTCGCTCAGTGTAACTGAACAGGTGCTGGAGTGTGGCGACCAGGGGCATTTCATACTAACTTCATTGTACTGTTAATGTTAGCCTACTTGTGACACAAATAAATAAACTTTAAACTTAAGAGACTGCAGCTTTGCCAGTTTGCTTTGTGTTTGGTCTCAGATCCATGCACAAACAAAGCACCAATGCACCACCAAAAGTTTAGCAAAAAGTCAACAGGGTTGGACTATTCCAAAACATTTTTTGATTTAATGCAACAGATTAATGTTGGACCATGTCCCCTTTAAAAGAACAGGAGACCCGGGCTCAATCTCCACCCTGGATGGAACTTGCCGAGCCAGTCTTAAGGCAACTGTGCTCGAAAACAGATGTATTAATTAACAATTCCAGTTAATTTATTACCACTAACCTCATGGTTTATTATTAGTCTCAATATCAGACCTTAAGCATCATAATTAAGGTCTGTCAAAAATAAGATTTTGATGAACGGTCCCTATAAATACATCATTTATTTTGGGTGCTAGACTAATGCAGTGTCAATGTCATGAAACGCTGGGGAGCGTTTGATCACCTTAATCCTTCCTCTCAACCCCACACTTAATGATACTGCAAAACCACCAAGGCAGGGGCTTTGATATGAGTGACAAATTGGAAGAAATTGTCATGGTCATGGCTGGTGTTAGAAACATCCAAGGGTCTGAACTAGAGTGGAAAAAAAGGGTAAAATTGAATAGATCAAGAGCAGGAGAGCTTTTCTGAATCAAGTTTTGGGCAACATGGAATGTCCAGAGCTTGGCACTATAAACCACTTCCCAATCCGACAAAGAACAAAGAAACTTACAACATAGAAACAGGCCCTTTGGCCTCCAGGCCCGCACTAACCATGCTGCCCGTCTGAAAATCCCCCTACCCTTCCGGGGACCATATCCCTTATTCCCATTCTATTCATGTATTTGTCAAGGCACCCCTTAAAAGTCACTACCGTATCCACTTCCACTACCTCCCCTGGCAACGAGTTCCAGGCACCCATCACCCTCTGTGTATAAAACTTGTCTCATACATCTCCTTTAAACTTTGCCCCTCGCACCTTAAACCCTTTAGTAATTGACTCTTCCATCCTGCGAGAAAGCTCTACAACAGGTCTCATGAAATAGGATGGAGAATAAGAAAAGATGATTGTAAGAAAACATAGCCCATTAAGCTTGAATCCTGTAACTTGCCAATTATCGCATATCAATTTGGATGTTCTTAATGCGTGTACAAGTTTGCTGGAGGTTATTCTTCTATCTTCTATTAAACGTCCCTCCTCATTCCTCATTCCCTATGATTTATTTGCCGGAATTTTACCATCCCGCCCGCTATGGAAATCGGAGCGGACGAGGGGCAGACCATGGAAAGGTCCGTTGATGTTGGGTGGGATTTTACGATTTTGGGATGAATGATATTCTCTAACATATATTCTCTAACATGCATTTTAAGGCATCTGAGAAAATCAATGATAGCTACCAATTAGTATGGTGTTGTTGAACAACTTTTGCCAGTTCTTTTTATTACCGGCAAGAGTCTGGCAAATAAGCCTGAAACCAGAAACCCTGTAGCGGTGGATTGTTCACCCTGTAGTGGTGGATTGAGCCAGGTTCCCGCAACAAAGAGTTGCGGCTGTGAGGATGGCTTGGAGAGGTTGGGACTCTTGAAGAGAAGACTGAGAGGAGACTAGATCGAAGTATTAAAGATCCTGAGGGGTATGGACAGGGTAAATAGTGAGAAACTGTTCCCACTCAAGAGAACATCAAGAACTCAAGGGCATTGATTCAAAACACTGAGCAGAAGGAAAAGTGACACGAGGAAAAATGTTTTCACCTAAAGAATGGATGGAGCCTGGAACAAATTCTCTGACAGGAAGTCAGGGATCAGGTTCAATTCTGGTCTCGGGTGACTGTCTGTGTGGAGTCTGCACATTCTCCCCATGTCTGTGTGGGTTTCCTCTGGGTGCTCTGGTTTCCTCCCACAGTCCAAAGATGTGCCTGTTAGGCTGATCAGCCATGCTAAATTCACTCTAGTATCAGGGGGATTAGCGGTGTAAATATGTGGGGTTAAGGGGATAGGGCCCTGGGTGGGATTGAGATCGATGAATACTCGATGGGCCAAATGGCCTCCTTCTGCACTGTAGGGATTCTATGAGGTAGGTTCGATCGAGCTATTTAAAGGGGAATTGGATTGCTGTCTCAAAGAAATGTCCAAAGGTACCAGAGTGGGACTGGGTGAGAGAGTGCAGACTCGATGGGTCAAATGGCATCCTTCTGCACCATAAAGATTTGCTGACTGAGAGTACCATCAGATATGATTCTCCACAATTAGTTACAGAGCCAACTTGGAAACAAATTTGTGCAGTTACCAAGTTCAATTATTTCTTACAACTAGCCTCACCCTTGAAGACTTCTTCCTGCAGAAGTTCTGAACTTATTGGAGTCACAAAGCAACTCGAAGCATTCCACCTTCACTATCAGAGATCAATTTGTAATACTAGGCGGCAGGACAAAATATGCAGCATCCAGCTTCTTGCGCAGTACTGCAGAGCTGATATTGAGCATGTACACATCAGAGCTTAAGAGTTTCCATGGAGGATTCTTGGCTATACTCTACAACCAGATGAACCCGGAGACACACACCCCATGACAATCCAAATTTTGATATAAAGGGACATAATGTGAAGTCAATTGTGCATTCCCTCCCACTCCCAGACTGTACCAATTAACTCAAATTAACTCAGATTTTTTTTTGATCCTACTGACTAGGTGCCATAATACAATATATTCTTCTATCCCTGGATTTCTCTGTTCTGTACATCTTTATGCAGAGTTGTATGTTATCAATAAACACTTAGGGCAGGATGTTACAGGCTCGCTCATGCGAGAACAGAAAATCTTGCCCAGGCTCAAAGGACACTCCCCTTGCCCACTGTGATTCCATAGAGAGCGGGGTGGTAGAATTCCAGCATTAAAGTTCAACTATACAAGGTTCAGAACCTCTTTGTAAGGCCAACTGAACATATAACATACACAACTTACCAATATCCTGGGGGTTACTATGAACCAGAATCTGATCTAGACTATCCATTTAATTCTGTGGCTACAGGAGAAGGTTAAAGGCTAGGAATCTTGTGATGAGTAACTCACCTCCTGACTCCCCATAGCTTGTCCATCTACAAGGGACAGGTCAGAAGTGTGATGGAATATTCTTCACTTGCCTACATGACTGCAGCTCCAACAACATTTAAGTTCGACATTATCCAGAACAAAGTAGCTCTGCTTGATTGGCACCACATCCGTTCACTCCAACACTGATGCACCAGTGGTGCAGTGTGTATCATCTATAAGATGCACCATCTATAAGTGTGTACCATCTATAAGATGCACCGCAGGAATACAAGGCTCCTTCAACAGCATCTTTCAAACCCACGACTGCTACCATCTAGGACAAGGGTGGCAGACGTATGGGAACATCACCCCTTGGAAGTTCCCCTCCAAGCCACTCAGCATTCTGACTGAGAAATATATCGCCGTTCCCTCACTGTTGCTGGGTCAAAATCCTAGAACTCACTCCTTAACAGCACTGAGATTACTGACACGACCGGAACTGCAGTGGTTGAAGAAGGCAGCTC
The DNA here is from genome assembly GCF_965287045.1 of Carcharhinus amblyrhynchos. Taxonomy (NCBI): domain Eukaryota; kingdom Metazoa; phylum Chordata; class Chondrichthyes; order Carcharhiniformes; family Carcharhinidae; genus Carcharhinus; species Carcharhinus amblyrhynchos. Next base: position 44,003,917 of record NC_137342.1, read on the forward strand.
ACCACGACCTTCTTAAGGGTAATTTGTGATGGGCAATAAATGCTGACCTAGTCAGCGAGACCCACATCGTATGAACAAATTAAAAGAATGTTCTTGTTGGATGAACACATCTGAATTAAAGTCAGTCAAGTAAAGTTTAATCTGAAAATCAGATTGTGATGGGTTCTGAATGATTGGAATGCACTTTACTAGGGTTAGATTTAAGCTAATATAACAAATTATTGAAAAAGACTTGCATTTTAACCACATCTTAAAGCACAAAACCTGCTTTGATAACTTTGTTGCAAAGCCTGACATTATCCAGCCAACATTCTGCAGGTACTTAAGGATCTTACTGCAATCCTCCCAAATCCAGACGGTCATTCATATCAAACTGACTTAACAGAACAGTCAAGGCCGGAGTTCTCTTTCCTTGCACCACCTTCAATTAAGCCTACTGTATTCATTTTAAATATTAATTTACAGGATGTGGGTGCCACCGGCTAGGCCAGCATTTATTGCCCATTCCTAGCTGCCCTGGAGAAGGTGGTGGTGAGCTGCCTTCTTGAACTGCTGCAGTCTCTGAGGTGTAGGTACACCCACAGTATTAGGGAGGGAGTTCCAGGATTTTGACCCAACGACAGTGAAGGAATGGCGGTGATATATTTCCAAGTCAGGATGGTGAGTGGTTTGGAGGGGAATCTCCAGATGATGGTGTTCCCAGGTATTCGCTACTCTTGTCCTTCTAGATGGCAGTGACCATGAGTTTGAGAGGTGCTGTTTAAGGAACCTTGGTGAGTGAGTTGCTGTATCATGTAGATGGTACCCACTGCTGCCACTGGTGATGGGGGGGAGGGAAGGGGGGGTTAACTGTTTGTGGAAGGGCTAGCAATCAAGTGGACTGCTTTGTCCTGGGTGATGTTGAGTTTCTTGAGTGTTGCTGGAGCTGCACTCATCCAGGCAAGTGTAGAGTATTCCATTACAGTCCTGACTTGCAGATGGTGGACAGGCTTTGGGAAGTTAGGCGGTGAGCTATCCACTGCAGAACTCCTAGCCTTTGATCTGCTATTGTAACCACAGTATTGATATGGTTGGTCCACTTCGGTTTCTGGTCAATAGTAATCCACCCAGGATGTTGATAATGGGGGCTTCGGCAAGGGTAATGCCGCTGAATGTCAAGGGGTGATGGTTAGATCCTCTCTTGTTGGAGATTGTCATTGTCTGGCATTTTGTGGCTTGAACGTTACTTGCCACTTGTTAGCCCAAGTTGGGATAATGTGCAGGTCTTGTTGCATTTGGACACAGACTGCTTCAGTATCTGAGGAGTTGTGAACGGCACTGAATATTATGCAGTCATCAACAAACATCTGATTAATGATGGAAGAAAGGTCATTGATGAAGCAGGTGATGATTGGGCCTAGAATACTACCCCAGTGAACTCCTGCAGTGATGTCCGAGAGCTGAGATGATTGACCTCCAACCATTACAACCATCTTCCTGTTGCTACTCACAATGTGGTCTCCTCTACACTGGGGATACCAAATGCAGACTGGGGGCGGGTGCTTCTGACTAAGTCAAGTTGACATCATTAATTGCGTAAGAAAAAGGCAGTGATTAACCTAATCGGACCTTTTCAAACTACAATGGCTAAAACAATCAATCGTACAGCAGTGAAATTTTAATTCAATAAAAATTGGAACTAAAAGTCTAACATTTAAACCATTGTCAATTGTCGTAATGTCCTTTAGGGAAGGAAATCTGGTCTGGTTTAAAGGTGACTCCAGACCTAGCCAGCAACTCCTACATCCCATGTACAAATGTTAAAAATTAGTCGCAGTTTGTTGATGCCACCTGTAATAATGCTTCACCATTTTAATGTGCCAGTCGTAATGATGCGTCTGGATGAGTGTAGCTCCAACAACACTTTTAGCACCTCATCCACCACCTTAAACATTAACTCCCTCCACCACTGGTGCAAGGTTGCAGCAGTGCGTGCCACCTACATGTGGCCAAACAGGTCACCTAAAATGGCAATTTGTAAAGACAGAGATAAACAGACGACTGAATACACAGGAAATAGGCCATCTCAAAGACAATGGGCACTTCCTGGTCAAACATAGCGGCAGCTACAGTAAGAGTGGTCGCAAGAGAGGAGCAGGAGGTGGCTACTGGAATTGTAACAGGAGGTCGGTATGATACGGAAGACCGCGATAGCTATTTGGGTGGGTACAAGGGCCAAGGTGGATATTACTATGGTGGTGGTGGTGGTTACAGAGGCTGCTCATACAGGGACTATGACTGATCAAAGCAACAAAAGCATTTCTGTCAGATTCAGAATCAACCTCCCACCTTGTTCCTAAAATGGCTCTGGAATCTCCTTCAGAAAGCAGTATCTGATAAAATTTGATTTGCCTTTATGTTAAAATGCTAGAAAACCATTTTCACCATGTTTAATCTTGTTATCCAGTTGCTGACTTGGTTAACTTGGATTGAGGATTGAACATTTCTTTAAAAAAAAAAGCCGTGTGGCTTTTAATGAATTTAAATGTTTTCATTTGGAAAATTGGCATGGAACATCTGTTGAGGGATTGAAATCACAAGTTGAATATAGCCAGCAATGTATCCAGCTACTTTTGAGTCATTTTCCTTGCCACCGAAAAGTAATGAAAGATTTTCATTACTCTTCATGTAACTTAGTGCAAGACTCTTTGAAAGCAAACTGATGGTCTTTTGTTTTAGCACTCATATCTTGAAAACTGTGTACTAACAACAGGAAAGTTGTTAGACTCAGTAACAGCAGAAATTACATTGAACTCCTCAGGACAACGACGGATAACGACAAAGATGCAACTTAGGATCTATCTCATTGGACTCATCATCAGGATAAGCACACAAGACACTCCAAGATTAACTTTTCATATCCTGGCTATTTGTGGTTTGGCACAATGACAAGATGTGAGGTTTGCCCTCGAGTCACAGTCCCCTCTAATTCATGAGCAGAATGTTTACATAGAATCCACCAAATTGCACTCTGCACTAATGGACAATAATGGACAGTTGAAAATCTTAATATCGAAATGTACCCTGAACTCACGAATACTTATTGTAATGCTTTGCTGTTTGAATGTAGGTTTGTAATTAGCTTATTGTAATAATGGTGTTTGGAAAATGTGGTTGTTTATATTTGTAGAATGTTGTTGTCTGCAGCTTCTGGAATGTCAATATGTTATAAGGATGTATGATTACTGTACATACCAATACCTGGGCCTTGCTTGACTGTTGAGTGACTGGGAAATTCCTGACAGATGCTGGTCCTGAGTTTCTGATCCATCACGCTTCACGTTCAGGATCAATGGGGGACTGTGGCCAAACGGGCTATCTAAAATGGCGATTTGTAAAGCACTCTGGGACAATTGGGCAAGAAATAAAATGACAGGCTGCAGCCTAAAAGACAAAGACCAACAGGCTGCAATTCAGAAGACTGAATACACAGGAAATAGGCCATCCCAAAGACAATGGACACTTTCTGGTCAAACATTCTTGTTTACTTTAACCCCTTATTTGGGCAGGGGGGGAAGTATGTGACGTATGTGCCTCCAGCATCTAAGGGCATGGCCATTGGGTACACACCCAGATATTGGTGTGGCAGCACCTGATTGGACTCTTATCGATCAGGATGATCAAGCCCTGATCGACTGATTGACAAGAATCAAGAGACAGCCCTAAAAGGATATGAAACAGAAGCTCTCTCTCTCTCTGACCCCATGAACGAGCTACAACAACGGTGACCATCGCCAGCAATGACCAGCATGAGAAAAGCCACCACACCCAAGAAGGAAGGCAGGCCAGAGCCAGAGTGCCAGAAACCAAAAGGACCAGACAATGCAGACGACTACCGAGACCAGCGCACAGATAAAGGCCAATATCTGCTTGGGTACTAGCCAGTCGCACGAAGTTAAGTCAAGGTCTAGAATTGGACTTGAACTTTAGTATTTTCTGTAAGATAACTTATTGTTGGTTGTGTGGGTGATTACTGATTGTGTGTTTTAAGTAAATATTGGTTGTATTAACAAGAAGTCTATTCGTAATTCTTTGTCCATCATCCATTGTAAAACAGACAATGCGGCAGGCACAATGTACAAGATGCACTGCAGAACTCACCAAGATTCCTTCAATGGCACCTTCTAAACCCACAATCTCTTTGACCTATTAAAACAAGGACAGCAGGAGCATACGAACACCACTAGTTGCAAATTCCCCTCCAAGGCCCACCCCATCCTGGCTCAGAACTACATCGCTGCTCCTCCATTGCTACTGGGTTAGACTCACTTCTGAACAATTCTGTTAGTATTATAAGGGGAGGCAGTAGCAGAGTGGTCTTGTCACTGGAGTAGTAATCCAGAAATCCAGGGTAATGCTCGTGAGATCTAGGTTTGAATCCCACCACAGCAGATGGTGGGATTTGAATTCAGTAGAAACTCTGGAATTAAAAATCTAATGATGACCACGAAACCATTTTTAATTGTTGTAAAAAACCATCTGGTTCACTTAATGATCTTGAGATAAGGAAATCTGCCATCCTTACCTGGCCTGGCCTACTTATGGCTCCAGACCCAGGGCAATGTGGTTGACTCTTAAAGGAATGGGAAATAGACACCTACATCCCGTAAACAAAAAAAAAATGACTACATTGGTTCAAAAGGTGGCTTGCCACAGCATTTCTAAGGGTAATTAAGGGTGGGCTATACAATGCTGACCTTGCCAGTGATGTACACATCCTATGAATGAATTTAAAAATATTATGCTCTGGCCACCTGTTTGGTGCAGAAACAGGAGCACCAACTAAGCCAAGTTGACACCATTAAATTGCATTACAAAAAGGCAGCGATTAGCCTAATCGGACCTTTTTGAACTGCAATGACTGAAACAATCAATCGTACCGCAGTGAAATTTTAATTCCTGGATCCTTACTTAGTATACAGTATTACAGCCAATTAAAAATGCAATCCAGCTGTTCTTTCTCATCTTGCAGCTGCTGCACTGTAGCCTCAGTGAGTTTAAATGAAATAATCACAATTTCTTACCTGGCATTTTACTGATTAATTGTGTAACAAGCAATAGGCAGTCAGGTACACGCAGAAAGAGAGATGAAAGTCACAGAGTCCACTTGAATTAATCGATTGCAAAATGGGTTGCCCTGAAGAATAGTGGAGGGCAGACGTTGACATTTAAGTAAAGGTGGTTCTTGCAATCAGGAGGTTTTTTTTTAAAGTTTATTTATTAGTGCCACAAGTCGGCTTACATTAACAAGGTAATAAAGTTACTGTGAAAATCCCCGAGTTGCCATACGCTGGTGCCTGTTTGGGTACACTGAGGGAGAATTTAGCATGGCCAATTTGCCTAGCCAGCACATCTTTCGGACTGTGTGAGGAAACCGGAGCACCCAGAGGAAACCCATGCAGACACATGGAGAACGTGAGACTCCGCACAGACAGTGATCTAAGCCAGGAATCGAACTCAGAACTTGTGCATCTTAAGGGTACACAAGTTCTGCTGAAATGCAGTCATCGTTGCTATTGTCAGTTCAAACTGAATCAAACTGCAATCGCTGATAGCGTGCAGCCAATCTGTACATGAGACAATCTCAGAAATAGCAATGATGTGTTTTGGCTCAAGACGGGAACTCATGCATCCTGTGAACAGAGCGGCGAGGGGAGGGATGGGTGGACTGAAGGGACAATGTGCACACCTCCTCCAGATGTTAGCAGTAGCACTCCCTTGGCTGAATCTGACACCAGGGTCTTGCCTAAATCTGGGGGAACAATTTTGCACTGGAACAAAAAAAATGGAGCTGGAGATGAAAATGGGGGAGGGGGTGGCAGTGAGACGCGAAACAATACAATAGATTTCAAAGCAATTTTTATGTTGCAAGAAATTCTTAGCTGCCCAATGGCACCATCCCCAAATGCTAAAAGTATGAGAAACGACAACATAAGATGTGTTGGGCCCAACCCCCCCTCCTCCTTTCCCCACCTTATTTGGGAAAGGCCTTTGGATTTGTATAGGTCAGATGGTTAACTAAGGCAGCCATGTTTGGACCTGTTTTTGAACGCTACAGACGAAGCGGTTCAGGTCCGAGGAACAGCAGGAGAGATTCTCCCTGAATGCTCATCTGAAAAGCAGTCAAACCAACTCTAAGTCATTGCTGCCAAGGTGAAACAATTACAGCTTGAGAGCAGGAGAAGGGTTCACCCACCAACCTGTTACACCTAAGGTGGCATGGTGGCACAGTGGTTAGCACTGGTGCCTCACTATTCCAGGGATTTGGGTTTAATTCTGTCCTCGGGTGACTGTCTGTGTGGAGTTTGCTCATTCTCCCTGTGTCTGCGTGGGTTTCCTCCGGTTGCTCCGGTTTCCTCCCACAGTCCAAAGATGTGCAAGTTAGGCGGATAGGCCATGATAAATTGCTCCTTAGGGCCCAAAGATTTGCAGACTAGGTAGACAGGCTATGATAAATTGCCCCTTAGCGTACCAAGATGTGTAGGTTAGATGGATTGGCCATGGAAAATGTGTGGGATTATGAAGACCTGGGTAAAATACTTTGTCAGTGAGTTGGTGCAGACTCGATGGGCTGAATGGCCTCTTTTGCACTATAAGGATTCTATGATACAACTGAGAGCTCAACACCTGGCAATTCAATGCCAAGAAATCCCAAAGCTTACCGAGAACCCTCTGCTTTAACATAACCTCCTTTTCAGCTACACAGAACCAACTAATACAGGCCTGTGCGAAACAGACTGAAATCATTTCAGCTTGTAACTTTTTTATTCTCATTGTAACTATTCCTTGTATCTGTGATGGTATATTTGAGACCCTGCGTTAAAAACTCTGGAGCAAGAGTGTGCTGGTAAATCACCCTCTTTAATTTTAAATTCAGAAATGCTGTTGTTAAAATCAGGATAAAGCACTTGAGAGGGCAAGAACTTTAGAGAGAGAGAATGACCTAGTAGTATTATCATTAGACTGTTAAGTCAGAAACTCAGTTAACATTCTGGGGACTCGGGTCTGAATCGAACCGCGGCAGATAGCAAATTTGAATTGAATAAAAAATATCTGGAATTAAGAATCTACTGATGACCATGAAACCATTGTCGATTGTCGGAAAAGCCGATCTGATTCACTAATGTCTATAGGGAAAGAAATCTGCTGTCCTTACCTGGTCTGGCCTATATATGACTCCAGAGCAATGTGGTTGATTCTCAACTGCCCTCCAAGGGCAACTAGGGAGGATGGGCAATAAATGCTGGCCATCCAATGATGCCCATGTCCCATGAATGAATTTAAAAACACACTAAACTCACACATACAAAAACATCTTTTCCCACGGACGATGATAAACAGAGGGGCCCTGATTTTACCGGCACGCCTGCCCTAATTCTGATCGAGGATCGCAAAACGGCTTTCCCCATTGGCCTCGGGCGAGGTCTTATGAGCCTGGCATGCCAGTAAAATTCTGATCGGATACTCTGTCTGCTCAGACGCACGTATGTCATCTTTACATCCAAACCCAATACAAACTTGACTTTGCCAGGTCCAAATTTACTGTTGTGTTATAGAAACAGGTTTCCTTTTCGTTCATTGCCAGTTGTTGTGTAGCCTATTTTAAAATGTTTGCATGCTGGCTCACTGGGATGGTTATTCACTGACCAAAGTCAATTGACAGCAAACTAATAAATAATAAGTTCTTATGCACTTAAAAATGGAAATTCTGAGGTATATAGAACATAGAACGTTACAGCGCAGTACAGGCCCTTCAGCCCTCGATGTTGCGCCAACCAGTGAAACCAATCTAATGACCCTCCGACCTAAACTATTCCAATGTTATCCATATGCCTATCCACTGACCATCTGAACGCCCTTAAAGTTGGCGAGTCCACAACTGCTGCAGGCAGGGCATTCCACGCCCCTACTACCCTCTGAGTAAAGAACCTACCTCTGACATCCGTCCTATAATTACCACCCCTTAATTTAAAGCTATGCCCCCTCGTGTTAGCCATCACCATCCGATCTCAGCTTACAGACTGTCACTCAACTTATACATGGCAAAGCAATATTTGCAATGAATCAAAATGGCATCACACTTTCCATCCACAGTGGACTTTTCTATCTTGATATGAAGACTAAGTTACATGCCCTCATGGAACTGGTCATATAACAACTCTGGATGAAAAGCACTCCTTTTGCGGAATAAAAGCAGAAGACAGATTGACTTTCTTTGTTATTATCCCTTTCATTCATAGTTCTGGAATGCTGTTCTGCGCCAACTGTAGCGAGGAAGAATGAAATACAACATCTCCTTCAAGTCAAGTGTAAAAGTCCAGGGATGTAGCCTCCCTCAGCTGGGTACTGATAGTGAGCTGGAGTCACTTAGCTGATCTCTGCCAAACCAAGAGGCCAAATTCAATTAACACCACCGCCTCCTGGGCTCTGTGAAAATGGGTAGGGGGATGGTGGGGAAATCAGGGGCCCCTACCACTGATCATTGTTCAGTGTTGATGGTGTTACCATCACTGAATCCCCCACTGTCAACACCCTTGGGGTTACCAGAAACTCAACTGGACTCACCACATAAACACAATGGCAACAAAAGCAGGTCAGAGGCTCAGAATACTGCGGGGAGTAACTCACTTCCTGACTCCCCTAAGCCTGTCCATCATCTCCAAGTCAGGAGTGTGATGGAATATTCCTCACTTGCCTGGATAGGTGCAGCTCCAACATTACTCAAGAAGCTTGACACCATTCAAGACAAAGCAGCCTGCATAATTGGCACCACATCGACAAACATTCAATCTCTCCACCACTGAAGCTCAGTAGCATCAGTGTGTACTATGTACAAGATGCACTACAGCAATTCACCAAAGATCCTGAGACAGCATCTTCCAAATTCACGGCCATTTCCATTTAGAAGCACAGGGCAGCAGATACATGGAAACACCACGACCTGCACATACCCCGCCAAGCCACTCACCAAGCTGACTTGGAAATATATCGCCATTCCTTTGCAGTTGCTGGGTCAAAATCCTGGAATTCCCTCCCTGATGGCCAATACACAGCAGGTGGACTGCAGCAATTCAAGAAGGCAGCTCACACCACCTTCTCACCACTTTCTTAAGGGCAACTAGGGATGGGCAATAAATGCTGGCCAGCCAGTGATGCCCATGTCCCACGAATGAATAAATAAAAGCACAGTTGAGGGTGCTTGGATATAGCTGTTGAGTGGAGATAGTTTGTGTGTGATTACTGGGGGCTATAACACTGGTCACTAGACTGATTACATAGTACAGTATTTATAATACAGAAACAGGCCATTCAGCCCAGCCTGTCCATTTATGTTCCACTCGAGCCCCCTCAAACATCTGGTTTACTGTCAGTTGCTATGGGCAGTATTAACCAGCAGTTTGGTGGTTGTTATTTACAAGAGGGCGCAGGGCAACCTTCAATGTGCAACATGCAAGAAAGCAGAGAAAGAAATCTTACTGTGCCCATCCCAGTTCAATGCCGGCATCCCCACCTCATTCAGTGTGCAAGACAGAATCAAAGTTGAGATCCAACCACTGATAACTGGGCAATGAGGGGAGAGAAATAATGACAATATTTTCCTCGGGGTATGGGTATCGCTGGGTGTCCAGCATTTATTGCCCATCCCTAATTGCCTGAGGGCAGTTGAGAGTCAACCACATTGCTGTGGCTCTGGAGTCACGTGTAGGCCAGGCCAGGTAAGGACGGCAGATTTCCTTCCCTGAAAGACATTAGTGAACCAGATGGGGTTTTTCTGACAATCAACAATGGTTTCATGGTCGTCATTAAACTTTGATTCCAGATTTTTATTGAGTTCAAATTTCACTATTTGCTATAGTGAGATTTGAACACGGGTCCCCAGACATTAGAATCATAGAATCCATACACTGCAGAAAGAGGCCATTTGGCCCATCGGGCCTGTACCGACTCCCCAACAGAGCATCTTCCCTAGGTCCACTTGCGCCCTATCCTTGTAACTACATGCATTTACCCCACTAATCCCCCTAATCTACACATCTTGGGACAGTAAGGGGCAATTTAGCATGGTCAATCCACCTAACCATCACATCTTGCCCTGGGTCTTTGGATTACTGGTCCAGTGACAGCACCATTGCACAACTGCCTCCCCAGCAACAGGTTCCCTGTGAGAAAGTGCACAAAGGCAGGATGGCTTGGGGTTTGAGTTCTGACTCTCCAGGACTCACAGGGGGCTTGAATAACAAATTGAGGGCTCGTAGCCCCTGACTTTCCTCTTATTAGCTGAGCTGGATGGCAAATGGTGGGCTGCTGGTTTCTGCAGTGCTCTCTATCACTCTGTGTCACAAAAACCGCAGCTGGGAAATCTGTTCTTTTGGTGCTTTCTAATGGGGTCAGAGGCAGCAGTGGCCAGGGTTGGCGGTCGGGTGGGGGGGATGGTGTCGGGAGACTGGGGGTCTGCTGGACAGAGAGAAAGAGAGCAAGAGAGAAGAGGGAGAGAATGAGAGCGAGATAGAAGATAGAGAGAGCAGAGGGAGAGAGAGTCAAAGAGATAGAAGATAAAGACAGGGAGAGAGAGAATAGGAAGAGCATCACTATAGTGGTCATTTTAACCTGATCAAGCTAGCAGCAAGCTAACAGGATTTGAACGGCCACATGCTTTATAGCCAGTCTGCTCAGACTCTCTTATCCGTTTCCCACTGGGCGGGTTAGGTTAAAATTACACTTCACTCATTCCCCCGTGTCCTTTCCAACAAGTTGTCCTGGCAGTGAGCTTGCTGTCGCAAGCATTTAATGGCTTGTTAGCATGACACCAGCGCAGAACTGCTTTTGGAGTTGTTCTCAAACTGTGGCTTTTTCTTGCAGGGAGAAAGATGAACGGAAGCAGCCGACGCACTGGATCTCATTAAGTGCAAGCGTAGAAGCAGACGTGTCAATCACTGACAGCTCCAGCCAGTGTAGCTCTGAGACCCTGTCATCACCTGCGTATCCGGAGTCAGAATGTTCATTCTGCTCATAACCACAATGATCCATGAAAAGCCAACTCCCGTCTATAAGCTTTGCCTGAAATGCATGAAATGTACAACAGTGTCTGTCTCTCTGACAGGCTCTTCCACTGCTCCATTATCTTTCTCGGCAAGCTCCTTCCTGGAGCTGCGATTCTCTGCTTCATTTTTATTTCTGCGCTGCTTCTCATTTCATGTTTCTCTTTCCCTGAATCACTCAGGGTGCCAAGGTTTAATGGGAGGAGCAGTCTAACTGCTGAGTTGCATACGAGGACAGATTAAGGCTTATTTGTGCCGGAGTTTAGAAGTATGAGGGGGGGGATCCGATCAGGGTATGTAAAATATTAAAAGGGATTGATAAAGTAAATGTAGGCCAAATGTTTCCTCTTTTGGAGGCAATCGGGAACAAGAGTACAGGTTGAGAGGCTGTAGATTTAAATCTGAGGTGAGGAGGAACTACTTGATAAACTACAAGATTATGAGAGGCATGGACAGAGTGGGTAGTCAGAAGCTTTTTCCCAGGGCAGAAGAGTCAATTACTAGGGGGCGTAGGTTTAAGGTGCGAGGGGCAAGGTTTAAAGGAGATGTACGAGGCAAGTGTTTTTACACAGAGGGTGATGGTTGCCTGGAACCCATTGCTGGGGGAGGTAGTGGAAACAGATACAATAGTGACTTTTAAGGGGCATCTGACCAAATACATGGATAGGACGGGAGCAGAGGGATATGATCCCCAGAAGAGGAGGGGGTTTTAATTTAGTCGGTCAGCATATTGGTTCAGGCTTGGAGGGCCGAAGGGCCTGTTCCTGTGCTGTAATTTTCTTTATTATTTGTACTTCTGGCAGAGGGTGGCAAATCTGTGGAACTTGCTGCCCCATAGCACGGTAGATTCTGAATTGTTGAATGGTTTCAAAAAGGAAATAAGTAAATTTCTGGTTTTATAAAAGTGTTAAAGGGATATAGGGAACAGTGGGGAGGTGAATTTGAGATCAGGGAGAGATCAGCCATGATCCGATTGAATGGTGAAGCAGGTTCGAAGGGCTGAGTTTGCCGACCTCTGCTCCTAATTCCAATTTTCCTATGGACCAAAAGATCCCACCAACCCCACCCCCACTCTCCACCACTGGTCCGACTCCAGAGAACAGAGCACAACATTGAAGTAGACAGTCCAGTGCAGTAACTGAGGGAGTGCTGCACTGTTGGAGGTGCTGTCTTTCAGATAAGACATCAAGCAGGGGCTGTGCCTTCCCACTCAGGACCACATTAAAGATTTCATGCTACTCACAGAATCACACAGTGCAGAAAGGGCCATTCGCCCATCGAGTCTGCACTGACTCACACCCTGGCTTACCCCGTAACCGCATGTATTTACCCCACTAACCCTCCTGAACCACACATCTTGGGACACTAAGGGGCAATTTAGTATGGCCAATCCACCTATACTGCATGCCTTTTGGACTGTGGGAGGCAACCAGAGCACCCGGAGGAAACCCAAGCAGACACGGGGAGAATGTGCAAACTCCACACAGACAGTGACCCAAGCCGGGAATCGAACCCGGGTCCCTGGCGCTGTGAGACAGCAGTGCTAACCCTTATATCAAAGAGGATCAGGGGAGTTCTCCCTGGTGTCCAAGTCAATGGTTCTCCCCCAGCCAACATCAACAAAAAACAGATTGCCTGCTCAATATCACACTGTGGGAACTTGCTGTGCATCATTTGGCAGTCATCTTTCCCACCTTACATCAATGAGCATACTTCAAAAGTCTTTCATTGGCTGTAAATGTGCTTTGGGAGAACGGTTGTGAACGGTGCTATATAAATGTAAGACTTTCTTTCATCGAAGCTAAAAATAGGACAAGGGCAGCATAATAGAGCCATGATATTGCAAATGCATAGAGTAAAAGATAGATGCTAAAAAGAACAGTTGGCCCAATCCCAACCAAAGTCCATTAACAGGACATCCCACCCCACCTTCCAACAGGCACTGGAAAAATGTTTGCACATGGATATCAGGGTTTGTATTGGGATACAGTGAAAAGTATTGTTTCTTGTGATATATACAGACGAAGAATAGCGTTCATAGACGGAAGGAAAGGAGAGGGTGAGGAATGTAATGTTGCAGTTACAGGTAGGGTGAAGAGAAAGATCGGCTTAATGTAAGGAAGATTCACTTAAAAGTCTGATGGCAGCAGGAAAGAATCAGTTCCTCTGTTGGTTGGTACGTGACCTCAAAGTTTTGTATCTTTTTCCCAATGGAAGACGACAGAAGAGAGAACGTTTTTAAAAGTTTATTTATCAGTGTCACATGTAGGCTTACATTAACACTGCAAAGTTGCTGCAAAAATTCCCTCGTCGCCACATTCTGGTGCCTGTTCGGGTACACTGAGGGAGAATTTAGCACGGCCAATGTGTCTAACCAGCACACCTTTCAGACTGTGGAAGGAAAGTGGAGCACCCAGAGGAAACCCACGCAGACATGGGGAGAATGTGCAAACCCCACACAGGCAGTGACCCAAGGTCAGCTCATTTCATGTTAGATCCTCGAAGCCACTGGAAGCCCCTCAGGCCAAACTGGAAGAAATGCATTGCCCAAAAATTGGTGTACATTCAACCAATCAAACCCATTGAAGCCAGGTTCCTGGCACTTTGAGGCAGCAGTGCTAACCAGTGTGCCAACATGTCACCCCGGGGTGTGTGGGATCCTTGATTATACTAGCTGCTTTTCCGAGGCAGTGGGAGGTGTAGATGGAGTCAATGGATGGGAGGCTAGTTTGCCTGATGGACTGGGCAACATTCAGAATCCTTTGTAGTTTCTTGCGGTCTTGGTCAGAACAGAAGGTATACCAAGCTGTGGTACTTCTGGATAGGATGCTTTGAATGGTGCATGTGTAAAAATTGGTGAGAGATCTGCACAGCCCTGGTACAGCGCAGGATTCAACACTCCACCGACACTCGAGCGGTTGACGGAGGTATGGGTGCCTGCAACGGGCACCCCCGCCCACATCAGCAGCCCTAGGGTGGCAGGAGAGACAGTAATAAAACTGGTGGCACAAAGCCCCTGCTTCTGCAAGGAGCATCCTGCACACCATCATGAAGTCTGCAAGTGGTGTGATGTACCGCAGCGCAAGGCTGTTAACATAACAAACTGCGTATTAGCCTCCTTAATAGGTCTGATGCTTATGATTCTGTGTGAAAAAAACACAATGTTTGAAAATGTTAATCTATGCAGCGCAAGGTAATTTGAATAAAGATCTTAACATGCCACACTCTGCAAACTCTCTCAGGTGTTAATTATCCGGCCATCAGGAAGTTTGCAAGGAGTGAAAGTTTCTCCTGAATGCAGGAGAGAAAAAATAAAATGACAACCCCTGTATCACAATCAGTGGTGTGAGCTGACATTAATTGTTCTCACTTCCTCTTAGGCATTTGCATTTGAAATAACCTGGGAGCAGAGTGGCACCAAGATGATTTTTTCCCTAACAAGATTCAAGCACAGTTGGAGAAGATATTAGTAGCTCAAGTTGTGGATTTGGCTGTAATAAGCTCGGGAATTTATTGCACTGAGTAAATGTGAGTGCTCTGGATTGCTTGGATGTACACGTATTTCTGGGCCTTTCCTTTCTTCCAATTTGGCCTGAGGGGCTTCCAGTGGCTTCAAGGGTCTAACGTGCGAAATGAGCTGTGCTGTCACTTTCCAGCTCTGAATGGAATGGGCTCCGCCACTAATTGGCACTGAGCTGGCAGCCTCGCTCACAGAACACCGCATAGACAATCGTCCAAATCTTCTGGCCCTCCGGATCATCAGAAACTAGACAAACAATGGAAGATGTGTTTCAGGATCCCTGCGGACAGCCTGACACATGGAACCAGGTGGGAGAGACTGGGAACTTGGTTTGTTCTCATTGGAATGACGGAGGTTGAGGGGCAACCTGATAGAAGTCTTCAAGGTTATGAGGGGCATGGATGATCAGAAGTTTTTTCCCAGGGTGGAAGAGTCAATTACTAGGGGGCATTGGTTTAGGGTACAAGGGGCAAGGTTTAAAGGAGGGATATGAGGCAAGTTTTTGACACAATGGGTGGTCAGTGTCTGGAACTTATTGCCGGGGGATGTAGTAGATGCAAATACAGAAGTGAATTTTAAGGGGCGTCTTGACAAATATTTGAATAGAATGGGAATAGAGGGATATGGTCCATGGAAGAGTAGGGGGTTTTAGTTCAGTCGGGCAGCATGTTGGTACAGACTTGCCAGGCTGAAGGGCCTGTTCCTGTGCTGTAATTTTCTTTGTTCTTTGGAATTGCCCGGAAAGTTGAAACTTCTGATGGGCTAATTCCCTGTTCTCTGGCACAGTCTGCAAATGTCTCCAGTTCTGAGGTGGAGTCAAACACTTGCGACAGATATATGGATACCTGGGTAGTTCGCCAGGAAAGGTGAGACAACTTACAACCGAGTCTACCCGTTGGGTAACTCCACAACCGACCACTCCTCCCATCCCCAGTCAACCGGCCAGCCACCTGACCACCTCCTGACCTGGTCCAACCAGTACCCCTACCCGACTATTCCCCTGACCAGGTCCGACTACCCACTGATCACCACATTACACTCCCACTTAACTGCACTCCTTATCAGGCCGGAGTAACTGCCCGACTACCCCTCTCCTACCTACACATTTACCAACCTCTCTCACTCACTCATTCACTGAAAAGTTCATACACTTGAATACAGCAGCTGGTGTGCTGATAGCTCCATGGATTCCTACATTAGGCGATTTCTGCTATTTTCAAGATCAGAAGTTTGGCCTTGAAGAATTTGGGTAGATAAAGAACACAGCTATTAGTCCGGTTGGTGTTCGCTGCAGTGTTTCCAACAGTGATCGGTTGGAGAATTTAGGGCTTTATGTCATCGGGAAGGAATGGTGGGGTGGGGGGGGTGCAGTTGGGCAGAGAGCGTGGTGGTGCACTGGTTATTGAATATAATTTGGCTGGGTTCAAGGCACAGTGGTTAGCACTGCTGCCTCACAGCACCAGGGACCTGCATTCAATTCCAGCCTTGGGTCACTGCCTGTGTGGAGTTTGCACATTCTGCCCGTGTCTGCGTGGGTTTCCTCCAGGTACTCCGGTTTCCTCCCACAGTCCAAAATGTGGGTTAGGTTGATCGGCCATGATAAATTGCCTTTTAGTATTGGGGGAATCGCAGGGTAAATATGTGGGTTTATGGGGATAGGGCCTGAATGGGATTGTTGTCAGTGCAGGCTCAATGGGCTGAATGGCCTCCTTCCGTAATTTTTTGCTTTTGTCCTTCTAGATGGTAGAGGTCATGGGTTTGGAAGGTGTGGTCGTAGGAGCTTTGGTGAGTTCCTGCAATGCATCTCGTAGATGGTACAAACTGCTGCCACTGTGCACTGGTGGTAGAGGGACTGAATGTTTAAGGTGTTGGATAGAGTGTCAACCACATATACTGCTTTGAGCTAAATTGCATTCAGCTTCTCAAGTTGGAGCTGCACTCACTCAGGCAACTAACGCATTTACCATCACACTCCTGACTTGTAGATGATGGATGTGTTTTGGAGAGTCAGGAGGTGAGTTACTCACCACAAATTTCATAGCCTCTGTCCTGCTCTTCTACTCGCAGTGTTTCTGTTATTTGGACGGTGGTGACCCCTAGGCTGTTTAACCCAGTAGCCATACCCTTGAGACCAGATGACTAAGAACCAAGTTTAGATCCTGACTGTATAAACTCACTGCATAATTTGCAGAATGTCTTTCTCATTTGCAGTCTAATAATTCATGAGTTACACTTGCTGCATTAGCACAGTACAGAATTGTTCCACACAATCCCACAGAGGGTTCATGAGTTGGTGAACTGGAGGTACAACAACACAGACTTGAACGTCAAACTGGTTCAGTGAAAGCCTGGCAAACCCCACGCAGAGCAGTCAGACACCCCAGTTTGTTCTTCCCACACTGCTCCACACAACATTCAACACTAACAGGCATCAAAATAACTTTCTCAAAATAAATCAACCAACACAAGATAGAGTAGCTTCTTGGCTTTCAGGGGCCTATGATACGGTGGCACAGTAGTTACTAGTGTTGCCTCACAGTGCCAGGGACCCAGGTTCGATTCCCCGCTTGGGTCATTGACTGCAGAGTCTGCACGTTCTCCCTGTGTCTGCATGGGTTTCCTTCAGGTGCTCCAGTTTCCTCCCTCAATCAGGAAGACATGTTGGTTAGGTGCATTGGCCTTGCCAAATTCTCCCTCGGTGTACCCGAACAGGTGCCTGGTCTCAAGGGTATGGCTACTGGGTTAAACAGCCTAGGGGTCACCACTGTCCAAATAACAGAAACATCCACATAAACACTGTGAGTATAAGAGCAGTAAAAAGTCTGACAACACCAGGTTTCAGTCCAACCGATTTATTTGATAATAGACTCACAAGCTTTCGAGGTTTCCCTCTTCGTCAGGTTCACCTACGTGGTTAGCACTGCTACCTCAGAGCATCAGTGTCCCGAGTTCGAATCCTGACTTGGGGTCACTGTCTGTGTGGAGTCTACATGTTCTCCCTGGGTCTGTGTGGATTTCCCTCGGATGCTCTGGTTTCCTGTCACAATCTGAAAAACGTCCTGGCCATGCAAAATTCTCCCTCAGAGTACCTGAACAGGCGCTGGACCGTGGCGACTAGGGAATTTTCACAGTAACTTCATTGCAGTGTTAATGTAAGCCTACTCTTTACATTAAGTAATTAATAAATAAATACATGGTGCTGCAAGTTCTTTTTCAGCCAACTCTTTTGACCGGTGCTGTGGGATCTTTAACAAGCTCAGCAAGATCCATTGATCTAAAGAACAACACTTCTGATAACGCAGGATTCTTTCATCCTTACACTGGAGTTACCAGCTTAGATTAAGTGCTCAATACTTGGGGTGTGACAGTCAAGCCCACGAGGAAATTTGGCATGTCAGCTAAGACTCTCACCAACTTTTACAGATGCACCATAGAAAGCATTCTTTCTGGTTATATCACAGCTTGGTATGGCTCCTGCTCTGCCCAAGACCACAAAAAAACTACAAAAGGTTGTGAATGTAGCCCAATCCGTCACACAAACCAGCCTCCCAACCATTGACTCTGTTTACACTTCCCGCTGCTTCGGCAAAGCAGTCAGCATAATTAAGAACTCTATGCACCCAGACATTCTCTCTTCCACCTTCTTCCTTTGGGAAAAAAAATACAAAAGTCTGAGATCACCGGCCAGCCGACTCAAGAACAGTTTCTTCCCTGGTGCTGTCAGGCTTTTGAATGAACTTGCCTTGCATGAAGTTGATCTTTCTCTGCACCTTAGCGATGACTTTAAGACTACACTCTGCACTCTCTCCTTTCCTTCTCTATAAACAATATGCTTTGTATAGCACCCAAGAAGCAATATTTTTCACTGTATACTAATACATGTGACAATAATAAATCAAAACAAATCAAGAGATGAGAATGCCTTGTTGGTCGCCTACAGAAGATTGCAACTTTAGTTAGAAGGCGGCCAGAACTCGATGGTAGTGTTCTGCTAGTGTGACAATAAAAGGTTCCTCTTTATCTTGTCAGTTTATGTTCGTCACTCTCCAATTGATCGGAGCTTTCTGACATTTAGCTGGTCTATTTATTTGTATTTATCTGTCCTTTCCTTGTAATGGATCCACGCACAGCAACTGAGATGTGACGGTTCCCTGTCAGGTCTGATGACCAATATAATCGGGTTAGACGACCCACAGTAGTGTGATTCACTGTAGCCAGCACCCCACCCCCCCCCTTGCCCCCAGCCCCATCCCTCCAACGCCCCCTCTCCCCACAGAGCTTCATCTTCAGGCGCTTCTTGAAATCTACTGGCTCATTGGAACGTGGTCACTATGAGTATCACAGCACAAAGCTTTCAGGAGGAAACTGGGATAATAGATCTTTCTTTCAGTGCCGGCATGATATTGGTGAACTCGTGTCTAACCTCTGACACCAATAATATCTGCAGCCTTGCTGAAAACATGGGGTGAAGGCAATATCAGAAATGATTTCATTCCATGTGACATTGCAGAGAATCACACTGAAAGAAAGAAACATGACTAACATTGTGCAGCATTGCTGTTTGGCAGCTTCCGAGCCCATCAGCAGTAGTCGCATCAATCAAATGTATTGCAGAATTTTTTTGCATTAAAAGGATGAAAAAGCAATATTATTCCTACTCTGCCCTCACCCCCACATTTGTGTAACCAACTAATATCTCCACAGACAAAGCCAAAATCCTTCCCCATCTCATGTACAAGGAACACAGAACATGCATCACCATTCTCATCGCCGCGCCCAGCACAGAAACTTAACCTGGTCGGAGAACAGCAGCCCTGGAATTATAGAATCACACAGCTCTATAGAAGGCCATGCAGCCCAAAGTTCCTGTGCTGGCTTCTTGAAACAACAAACCAATTCATCCCACGCCCCTGAGACTTAAAAGTAATTTGCTGAGTGGGGTGCCGTAGCATTGCCGAAAACGTCTGTTTGTGACCTCTCAACATCACAAGCCATGAAAACATTCTTGAAGTAGTCTTCACACTTCGGGAGCTTTTGATTGGATAAAGAGTTGATTAATAATTGAGGATATTTTAAAATTATTATCGTTCACTCTCGTCGGTGTGTTTGGCCTTTTCATCACTTTTTAACCCAGAAGGAGAAATGCAGGAGGTACATGGAGACATCATCCCCAACTTCCTGTCCCCCACACACCCCGCTTAATTCCACACCCCCTACCCCGCTCCCCCCCCCACCCCTCTTAAAAAAAAGTACTTCATTCATGACGTCAATGAGGGTTACACTACATGACTTCCCATTCAGTGTAATCCAGTACAGTGTGTAGAATGCAGTGTGTGACCCTCTGAAGGAGTTGACATATTAGTTAGATTTCTAATCTTCATTTCCTACCAAACATTCTTCAGTGTGTTGGGCTGCACAGATCAGATCGAGCTGGGCACGGAAAAGACCACCCAGACTCCCTCTGCCCACATCTCCCACCTCTCGCTCACTCTCTCTCTTTCTCCAACCCTCTCTCCATCTCCCACCTCTCGCTCTCTTTCTCTCTCTCTCCAACTCCCTTCCCCATCTCCCAACTCTTGCTCTCTCTCTCTCTCTCTACTCCCCTCCCCATCTCCCACTTGTTGCCTCCTCGCTCTCTCTCTCTCCACCCCCTCCCCATCTCCCACCTCTCTCTCTCCAACCCCTCCCCCATCTTCCATTCTCTCTCTTTCCCTCTCTCTCTCCTACCCCCTTCCCCATCTCCCACCTCTTGCCCTCTCTCTCCAACCCCCTCCCCCATCTCCCACTCTCTCTCTCTCCAACCCCCTCCCCCATCTCCCACTCTCTCTCTCTCCAACCCCCTCCCCCATCTTCCATTCTCTCTCTTTCCCGCTCTCTCTCCTACCCCCTTCCCCATCTCCCACCTCTTGCCCTCTCTCTCCAACCCCCCCCCATCTCCCACTCTCTCTCTCTCCAACCCCCTCCCCCATCTCCCACCTCTCGCTCTCTCTCTCTCCAACCCCCTCCCCCATCTCCCACCTCTCGCTCTCTCTCTCTCTCCAACCCCTTCCCCCATCTCCCACCTCTCGTCTCTCTCTCTCCAACCCCCTCCCCCATCTCCCACCTCTCGATCTCTCTCTCTCTCCAACCCCCTCCCCCATCTCCCACCTCTCGTCTCTCTCTCTCCAACCCCCTCCCCCATCTCCCACCTCTCGTCTCTCTCTCTCTCTCCAACCCCCTCCCCCATCTCCCACCTCTCGTCTCTCTCTCTCCAACCCCCTCCCCCATCTCCCACCTCTCGCTCTCTCTCTCTCTCCAACCCCCTCCCCCATCTCCCACCTCTCGTCTCTCTCTCTCCAACCCCCTCCCCCATCTCCCATCTCTTGCTCTCTCTCTGTTTCCCCACCCCTATGTACTGCAATGGCTTCAAAATGACAGCTCACCTCCACCTCCTTCTCAAGGGCAATTAGGAATGGTGGCTTCGTCAGCAACACCCTGGATGAATCTTATAAAGTGTTTTATTGATGTCGACCCATCAAAGGATAAAGATGGCCAGTAATGGAAAACCCCTACACCCCATTCTGTCCGAGTCCTAGACTGCTCCACAAGAGCAGTGCCTAAACAATGGGAGATGATGAGGGGAGGGCAGATACTTTTGGTTAACATGCATTCCTGGACCACATGCACTTTTTCTTTAAAACAGAGATGAGGAGGGAGTTCTTCAGCCACAGAGTGGTAAATCCGTGGAACTCTCTGCTGCAAAAGTCTGTGGAGGCCAAGTCGTTGAGTGTCCTTAAGACAGAGATTGTTAGGTTCTTGATTAATAAGGGGATGAGGGGTTATGGGGAAAAGTCAGGAGAATGGGGATGAGGAAAATATCAGCCATGATTGAATGGCAGAGTAGACTTGATGGACTTAATGGCCTAATTCTGCTCCTATGTCTTATAGTCTTAACAGAGGGATTCCCTCACTCATTCACGATGTTTTCACCACTCTGGTATGACAGACAAAGGCTCCATAATGCGCTATCATCACAAGCCTGCTCAAATTGCTGGTGACGACCAGCCCGTTGCGAACTCGACAGCCACCATCTCCATGGTCCCAGGAATACAATTACTCACAAGTCCTGAGAATGGGGCTGGAGTCTTTGGACAGCAAGTTTCTCTTCTTCCAGCCCCTGAAGCAATAGTGAGTGTGGAGGGATGACGGGAATCCAGATCGCTGTGTGCATTTTGCTGCCCCCACCCACCCACCACCCCCACCCCCACCCCCCCCCCCCCCCCCCCGGAGGCTGAGCAACTAGAAAGATATCAAGGGCAGCTGAGGGCAAAGATAGTGGCACATTGGGAGATAGCTCTCTCATAAATTAATCCAATGATATCAATCTAAAACTAGTGGCCAATGGCTAAACTGGCACATAATAGTAAATAATATGCAGTTAAACAACAACTTATCGCAATCAAATCATAGGATCCCAACAGTGCAGAAGGAGGCCAGTCAGCCCATTAAGTTTACTACCCCAGCCCAGGCCCTAACCCCATGTATTTACCCTGCTAATCCCCCGACACTAAGGGGCAATTTAGCATGGCCAATCCACCTAACCTGCACATCTTTGGACTATGAGGGGAAACTGGAGCACCCGGAGGAAACCCATGCAGACACAAGCAGACCATTCAGGCTCCACACAGACAGTGACCCAAGCTGGGAATCGAACCCGGATCCCTAGCGCTGTGAGGCAACATTGCTAACCACTCTGCCACTGCGCAGCTCCAGTTCATCTCAGATGTTGTTGACAGTGACCTTACTGAGTGTCCTCTCTTTCTGCTACCCTATCCACCACCCCCCCCTCTCCCCAGCAACTGCACCCCAGCACTCAGATTGAAACCAGAAATACCAGGCAGCTCCTGCACATCATTAACCCACCTGGAGAATTGTAACATCATGACTGGTGTGATACCTGTATCTGTTTTGACTGATGTGGGGGCTAGCAGACCTGAGTTATATTGGGCGGCACGGTGGCACAGTGATCAGCATTGCTGCCTCACAGTGTCAGGGACATGAGTTTGATTCCTGGTTTGGGTTACTGTCTGTGTGGAGTCTACATGTTCTCCCCGTGTCTGCATGGGTTTCCTCCGGATGCTCCAGTTTCCTCCCACAGTCCAAAGATGTGTGGGTTAGGTGGATTGGCCATGCTAAATTGCCCCTTGGTATCAGGGGGATTAGCTAAGGTAAATGCATGGGGTTAAGGGGATAGGGCCTGGGTTGGATTGTGGTCGGTGCAGACCCGATGGGCTGAATGGCCTCCTACTGCGTTGTCGGGTTCTATGTGTGTACAGTCTCACTCACTAAGGCTCAAGTGACCATGTAACACTTATGAATGGAAGAAAGGTTCATGATTACACAAGCAGAGAGGTGATTTGCAAAACCTTGTGATCCACATCCCCCCCCTCCCCATAACAACACTGATGTGTTGCCTATTGTTGAAAGTTGACTAGCTCACCGGGGTAATTATTTTCTCTCTAAAAACAACAAAAACATCAAGATCTATCTGAATGGATGGACAGAGCTCCAGTACTTCCCCTCACCCACCCCCGAAAGCAGTAACACATCCTCAGCAACAGTGGAGTGTGCTCAGGTAGAGCACTGGGGATGGACCCAACCACCATCTGACTCAGAGACATGTGGTGCAATAAAATGACCAAACCGATAAGCATTAAGCTCTACCAAAGATGCGCAGGTTAGATGGGTTGGCCATGTTAAATTGTTCGCTAATGTCCCAAGGTGTGCAGGTTAGGGGGATTAGCGGGGTAAATACTTGGGGTTATGGGGAGCAGGTCGGGGTGGGATTGCCCCTTAATGTCAGGGGGATTATGTGGGATTACAAAGATAGAGCCTGGTGGGATTATTGTCAGTGCATACTCGATGGGCCGAATGGCCTCCTTTTACACTGTAGGGATTCTACGTTTCTACCACTAATGGCTGTCAGCATCCATCGGGTTAATAATGTTTCGATATTTCTATTTGCAGGTTAGAATGTTTGATAGATTTCAGTCTAGCAAGCCTGCGAACTATTGCATTCAGGATGTGTAACTGCAGTTAGCGCCTGGGAAACAATCCAATCGGGGTATTCTGTGAAGACGATTGGAATTTGCTTGCAGTGAGGGTTGTGAGCTGCAATGACCTAGCTGGGGTCAGCGGTGAGTGAGTTTGAATTCACAGTGCAGGGGGTGGTTGGCCTTGCAGGGGACTGTGTGCAGTTAAGCTTTCAATTTAATACTGCCTGTGTCTCCATCATAAGCAGAGCCAGTGGGCTCTTGTCACAATTGTGTTAGGTTTTGTATGAAAGCCAAAGGCACGACATTAGTACAAAGAGGTTGGTTGCTAAAACAGCAGAGGGTTGTGACGCCTTTAGGACACGATCGATTGCAAGGCTTGCATTTAAGCAACTTCTCCACCCTTAAGCTCAACACTGCACAGATGGTAGGGATCACTTGTTAGCTTAATGCTCAAGTCTATAAAGGCCAGCAATTTATTTCTTTGTTGATCCATCCAGAAACCTCACCCACCCACCTCATCTCCATCAGTCATTTCTCCCACTGCTCTGGCCTCAGAGTCCATTTCTCTTCTTAATCCCTCGTTATGGTGGTAAAATCTTTTTGCCTCTTCTAGTGGATGGCAGGGCTTGTGTGGGCAGAAGACTGATCAGGTGAGCCCAGGTAGGCCAGCAAGCAGCAACCTGCACTGTGGCTAATTAAGGTGCCCTGTGGTCTTTTGGCTGCCAAATGTTTGTAATAATCACGCTTGAAATTTGGAAAGATCAGAACACTGTACATTTCAGGGCGGCATGGTGGCACAGTGGGTTAGAACTGCTGCCACACATCGCCAGGGACCTGGTTCGATTCCCAGGGTTTGGGTCACTGTCTGTGAGGAGTCTGCACATTCTCCCCGTGTCTGTGTGGGTGCTCCAGTTTCCTCCCACAGTCCAAAAGATGTGCTGGTTAGATGCATCGGCCGTGCTAAATTCTCCCTCAGTGTACCCGAACAGGCGCCGGAGTGTGGCCTCTAGGGGATTTTCTCAGTAACTTCGTTGGAGTGTTAATGTAAGTCTACTTGTGATGCTAATAAAAAAAAATTGCCATGCTGCTTTGTACAGGGAGGACCAGATTGAGCTGGTTCTAGCACAGCTTTGAAATGTACTTCCCCCGCCGTCCCCCGGAACACTTACACATAATAACTGGTTCCTAGCTGTTTAGTTCTGACCTCTTTAGGATGTGCTGGCCTTGGAAAGGGTCCAGAGGAGGTTCACAAGAATGATCCCTGGAATGAAGACCTTGTCGTATGAGGAACAGTTGAGGATTCTGGGTCTGTACTCGTTGGAGTTTAGAAGGATGAGGGGGGATCTTATTGAAACTTACAGGATACTGCGAGGTCTGGATGGAGTGGATGTGGAGAGAATGTTTCCACTAGTAGGAAAAACTAGGACCAGAGGGCAAAACCTCAGGCTAAAGGGACGATCCTTTAAAACAGAGATGAGGAGGAATTTTTTCTGCCTGAGAGTGGTAAACCTGTGAAACTCTTTACCGCAGAAGTCTGTGGAACTCAGGTCATTGAATGTCTTTAAGACAGAGATAGATAGATTCTTGATTGATAAGGGGATCAGGGATTATGGGGAAAAGGCAGGAGAATGGGAATGAGAAAAATATCAGCCATGATTGAATGGCGGAGCAGACTCGATGGGCCGAGTGGCCTCATTCTGCTCCTACGTCTTATGGTCTTAAGGGATACTTACATATAATACAACAATATATAACATATGGGAAAATCTTAATCCTGCCCGCTACCAAAAAATAGTGTGGCTGCCTACTCCTCACTCGTATTCACCCCTGGATCTTGCTGCCTTCCTCAGGTATTACCTCCCTCCTTGTCCCATCAGAGACGTTTATCTGTGACAAGGGATTGTCACTGCAGGTCAGAACTTCCGGTGGCTGTGGAACCAATGCAGCATTAACGAGTACAGAGTAGAAGCTTGGAAACAGACCCGGAATCTCCAGGGGTTGTGGTGCCAATTGCCAAAGATTTTCACAGAATTTGGGCCATTAATTGTCACACATTTTCAATCTGTGAAGGTGTTGAAAGGTGCAGAGCAAACAATGCACAATGGACTTAACTTTAAAAACACATAAACGCTAACACGATTACCCAAACTCTGAATGTGGAGCCACGTCAATTTGACAGCGGATCCTTTTTACTAGAGAAAGCCTGTCCTTTGAATTCATTAGCATCTGTTGAGTTCCTGAGACTGATTTCTTTCCATTTAACTCTTTGATTCCCAAATCCTCACTCAAACAAGTGCCTTCCTACAGTTCCTGCATGAATCGGTTGCAGATTTCCACTGGGGAATCTTGATTTGAGGTTAGTTAATCCAGTTTGGCAGCTGCGCTCAACACAGAAACCTACTTACCACAGGATGAATAAAAAATGAAGAAAGACTTGTATTTA
Organism: Carcharhinus amblyrhynchos; assembly: GCF_965287045.1. Classification (NCBI taxonomy): domain Eukaryota; kingdom Metazoa; phylum Chordata; class Chondrichthyes; order Carcharhiniformes; family Carcharhinidae; genus Carcharhinus; species Carcharhinus amblyrhynchos. Next base: position 44,029,993 of record NC_137342.1, read on the forward strand.
TGTAGTGTTTCTCCCCCCAACAACCTCAGGGTGACACGGTGGCACAGTGGTTAGCACTGCTGCCTCACAGCGCCAGGGACTCGAGTTCGATTCCTGGCTCCAGTCACTGTCTGTGCAGAATCTACATGTTCTCCCTGTGTCTGCGTGGATTTTCTCCTGGTGCTCCGGTTTCCTCCCGCAGTCCGAAGGATGTGCAGGTTAGGTGCATTGGCTGTACTAAATTCTCCCTCAGTGTGCTTGAACAGGCACCGGAGTGTGACGACTAGGGGATTTTCACAGTAACTTCATTGCAGTGTTAATGTAAGCCTACTTGTGACACTAATAAATAAATTCAAACTTAGCATGTCCCGAAGCACTTTCCAGCAATAAAATAGTTATTGAAGTGTAATTGCAATTGTAAAGTGTGTGGAGATGGCAACCAATTTGTTCATTCAAAGTCTCACAAAAAATGATATAAATGACTTTGTAATGTGTATTTTACTGATGTTTTAACTGAGGCGCCGTAGTGTGGTGATTAGGGGATTTTCACAGTAACTTCATTGCAGTGTTAATATAAGCCTATTTGTAACACTAATAAATAAACTTAAACTTATGTTGGTTGAGGGACAAATACTGGGCAGCATACTGGGTAAACCCCCCTGTACTTCCTTTGAATAGTGCCATCAGATCATTTTACAAGAGAGAAGGCAAGAGGGGTTCCATGTTGATCCAGTAGGCAGCATTTGTAACAGTGTAGTAGCAATCCCTCAGTACTGCAATGAAACATCAGCCTAGATTTCCTGCTCAAAGCAGATACTTGAAGTCAAACGTCGGACGCATAGAGCTCCCAGTGAATCTGTTCAGTTGAAACTTCTTCGATACATTGCCATCTATAAGAGTTGCCAAGCAAAGGTTATGGGGGTTGGTCCAAAATGGAAATGTACATCTCCTGCCTGCAGGAGCAGAATCACATATCACATTCAGGAAGGTAAGGCACAGAGGGAATACTGGAGGTGAAGCAGCTAGAATGACATGAGTTTACTGATACAGAGCACTGTGCTGCCAGGACCCATCCTATCCTGAGTGAAAGAACATTTGAAAAATATCTGGAACCCATCGAGAGCACGGTAGCACTGCTGCCTTGCCTCGCCAGGGACCCAGGTTCAATTCCAGTCTTGGGTTTTCCTTGTATCTGCGTGGGTTTCCTCCGGGTGCTCTGGTTTCCTGCCACACTCCAAGGATGTGCGTGTTAGGTTGATTGACCATGCTGAGTTGCCCCTTAGTATCAGGGTGTTGAGCAGTATAAATGCATGGGGTTACGGGGATAGGGCCTGGGGTGGGATTGTTGTCAGCGCAGGCTCAACGGGCTGAGTGGCCTCCTTCTGCACTGTAGGAATTCTATGATTCTTCTCAAGTCACACTGGGCTAACAAAATCAAAACCAGTCACTGTTCAATTGTCTCTTTTGGGATTGCTACCAGCATTGTGAATGCGGTGGGTACCAGGAGAAATGCATGTGAGTTCAAACATACTATATCCATTCATTCAGACGGTTCTTCATGGGCCATTGGACAGAAAACCCCCCAATAAAACTCTGGATTAAGGTGGCGAGGCATGACTTCCAACAACTACCATTCTGATTATTTGTACCCCAGCTCACAGTAATCTGGCATCATTTTAAATACACAACAGGGTAGATTTTGTTATGGATGTAATTGGTGAAATGGTGTGAAATGCACCCAGAATTGCACCCTTTGGAATTGCATCCTTGTATCCTTTGGGATTACATCCTTGCTTTCTAGTGCTTTTGCTCATTTGCATTTCCAGTTGACAAATGAAAATTCTGCCAAGGACCATTGCGATCGAGGTTGCGTTTTAGAAAGTGATTCATTAAAAAAAAATTGTTTTTAAAAGTAATTCCTTGATATATGCAGCAGCAGATGGGTTTATCATAAAGAAATAAGAAATTTTCATCTTATTGTCAGCCCAGCAGACAGTAGAAACTTGATTTTAAGCAATTCAAAATGACTTTTAAAATATAAACAGAGCAATTTCCTAGTTATATTGTCAGCTCCTGAGTAAATTAAAATAAATAACATTCAAAAGCTTTTAAAACAGGCTACTCATGTCCTTGCGTCCAAAAGAACCAGTTTAATACTTACAAACTCTGCAAAGGCTGGCAAAGAAACATTCTCAATGCAAATGTCCAATGATAATGAATTCATCAGTAGGGATGGAGGGGGAGCTAGCTTCCAGCACAGTTGTCTGTGAGGGAGAGTGTGAGTGGGACAGTGTAAGAGAGAGAGAGAGACAGACAGACAGAAAGATAGAGTGTGGAATTTTCTGGTCACAGTCGCCCCGAAACCAGAAATTCCCGCCAGAAGTCAATAGATCTTTCCATGGTCTGCCCCTCACTCACTCCGATTTCTGTGGCAGTCAGAATGGGAAAATTCACATCGGAGAGTAAGTGAGTGAATGAGTGAGTGGTGGGAGGATAGGTGAGTGAGAGAGGATGGGTGAGTGAGTGAGTGTGAGTGAGAGAGAGGATGGGTGAATGAGTGAGTGAGTGAGTGAGTGGGAGGATGAGTGAGTGGGAGGATGGGTGAGTGAGAGAGGATGGGTGAGTGAGTGTGAGTAGTGGTAGGAAGGACTATTGCTTACATGGCGAAAAACTGCAGCATGCAACGGTGCAGAGGGATCTCGGGGTCCTTGTGCATGAGTTGCAAAAACCCAGCCTGCAGGTGCAGCAGGTGGTCAGGAAGGCAAATGGGATGCTGGCCTTTATCGCGAGGGGGATTGAATATAAAAGTAGGGAGGTCTTGCTGCAACTGTACAGGGCACTGGTGAAGCCGCAGCTGGAGTACTGTGCGCAGTTTTGGTCGCCGCACTTACGCAAGGATATTTTGGCCTTGGAGGGAGTGCAGAGGAGGTTTACTAGGCTGATACTGGAGTTGAGGGGGTTGAACTATGAGGAGAGGCTGAATAAACTAGGCTTGTACTCGTTAGAGTTTAGAAGAATGAGGGGAGATCTCATTGAGACATATAAGATGATGAATGGGATGGATAGGATAGAAGTGGAGAGGCTCTTCCCGCTCAGAAAGGACAGTAGGACTAGAGGGCACAGCCTCAAGATAAAGGGGGGGACGGTTTAGAATGGAGTTGAGGAGGAACTTCTTCACTCAAAGGATGGTGAATCTCTGGAGTTCTCTGCCCGTTGAAGTGGTGGAGGCTGCCTCGCTAAGTATATTCAAGACGCGGGTTGATAGGTTTTTGATAGGCAAAGGGATTAAGGGTTATGGGGAGAGGGCGGGAAAGTGGAACTGAGCCACGACAGATCAGCCATGATCTTATTGAATGGCGGGGCAGGCTCGAAGGGCTAGATGGCCTACTCCTGCTCCTATTTCTTATGTTCTTATGTGAGTGAGTGAGTGAGAGGATGGGTGAATGAGTGAGTGAGTGGGAGGATGGGTGAGTGAATGAGTGGAAGGATGGGTTAGTGAGTGAATTAGTATGTGCATGCATGTGTGTGTGTATATGCTGGGGTTAAAAGCTTTGCTTGGGATGTATTCTTGGAACTACGATTACGTGACTGTCCACCTTTATCTTCTCTATCCAGTCGGTTTCTCTCCCCCTCCCCTATCTGCAGTATATTTCCAGCTAATCACAATGTTTTTCAAACAAAATGTAAAGTAGTACACGACTTCTGAATAAGTTTTCTCCTGAGTTGCTTCAAGCAGTGCCAGTGAGATGAATGTTTAATTCTTGGAGACTTCAGGGCAATCCTTGAAACTTGGCAATCTTTGGTCTATCTATGTACACAAATTGGAAACAAATTTGGAAGATTCCCATGTTCTGCTTTGCCAGTGAAATTATGGAATCATTTTGGAAGAACACATTTATGATCTTTTTCATGCTGATTGGAAGTTATTGGTTCGGGCAACATTTATTGCCCATCTCTAATTATTCTTGCAAAGACGTTATCCAACCAATATCCTGCAGATACTTGAGGATCTGACTGCGATCCTTTCAAATCCAGAGGATCCTTCATATCAAACTGAGTTAACAGAATAGTCAAAGTGGACTACTTATTATGGGGCTAATACTCCTTTCCCTGTATCTCACCTGCACCTCCTTCAATTTAGTGTACTGTATTCATTTTTAAAATTCATTTGTGGAACTTGGGTGCCATTGGCTGGGCCAACATTTATTGCCTATCCCTTATTGCCCTCGAGAAGGTGGTGGTGAGATCCTTTTTTGAATCGCTGCAGTCCATTTTGTGTAGGTACCCACTTTGCTGTTAGGGAGGGAGATCCAGGGCTTTGACCCAGCGGCAGTGAAGGAAAGGTGATATATTTCCAAATCAGGATGGTGTGTGGCTTGGAGGGGAACTTGCAGTTGGTGGTGCCCCTGTGAGTCTGCTGCCCATGCCCTGCTGAGGAGATTTGAGGTTTGGAAAGTATTGTCACAGGATGTTGAGGGATTATAATTTCACTAGAAAACGTAATCTACCGGTAATGTTGTTGCAACTTGACATAATAAGAGATACTTATTGTAAGAGACGTTAATGTTATATTAATCAAAATTTGTGTTGAGGCTTGTGAGTCTATCCATCCAGTGTTATCGACACTACAAATTAAATACAGAGTACAAATTAAATATGGAAAATTATGCTGTATGTAAGTTGAACAGCATTTTTTCATTACAGATAACAGAGGCATTGGTCTGTAACACTGTCAGACTGTAGGATCAAAAAGCACAGAAGTGGTAAAGTGAGACAAAGCCAATAAAGAGGCATATTTCTAAGCTATGCAAAAATCAAAATGTTGGACTACCGGCTGACAGAGCAGCCGGGTACAAGACCGAGCCTCTTCAAAAACCTATTCCTTTGGAGCTTCCCAGTCCTGGCCTGCCAAGTCTCTGAATATCAATCTCATCTCACTGCAACACCCCAAACGGTAAAGGAATTCTGCGCTTCTGTCAGCAACCTGCCTGAAGTGGGACTTACATAAGAACATAAGAAATAGGAGTAGGAGTAGGCCATCTAGCCTTTCGAGCCTGCCCCGCCATTCAATAAGATCATGCTTCTTCCTGCACGCACCCACCCCCCCGCCCCCACCCCTCCCCACAGCCACCCCCAGATCTGGATTTTCTGGACTCTGGAGATTGTATGGATTGATATCGATCTATGTGGTTCTCTTCACTATTAAGTTCTGTGTCTGTTTTCGAGTGTGTATATATGTGTGGTTGCCATCATCCCACCAGATGTAAATATATGAATAATCTAAACTTCCAATTTAATCCAAAGACAGTTTGTGGTGAGTCACTTCGAAAATTGACTATACAAACAAATGTTTTTGGAATAAACACCACAGTGCATTTTTAAAACCAAAGACACCTCTGCTTATGGAAGATGGCGAGAGAATGAAGGAGTATAGTTTTTGCCTCCCCTGTCCATAACAGGAGAAACCAGGAGACACTTTTGAAAACATGCTTTATAAGTTAAATATTAATTCTCCAAGCAACAATTGGTAAGAAGTAAATAGTGTTAAAAGATTTTGATTGTTTATTTATCCTGTGTAATAAAATATGACAGGGAAAGAACATTGCTGTTATATTTACTAATAAACGTCTTGAAGACATATGCAACATGCACGAGGGATGGAAAGTTTCTGAAGGAGTTTAAACAGATGGACATTGTCAGGCGAGTCTCTAATATTGTTGTTTTAAGAAAGAATTAGACACCTCTTAGGCAATTGCATTTAAGGTGTATTTTGATAGGACAGCACGATTTTATCCACAATACATCCTGCTCATCCCAGAAAGAAAGATCTCAGAAAAATTGCAAAAAGTGATTTGATGCACAAATGGAATGGCTTATTTGGCTACTGAAGGTTACAACTGAGAGGTAGGTTGACTACTCGTTGAAGGATAAAATAACCTGTCAAGAGTAAAAGATTATAATGTCCCCAGAGGAACATGGCATAAAGAGCTGGAACAAGACTAGTTGATTTCAAATGGGGCAGTTTATATTTTCAGTATGATTTTGAAGATTTCCACGGCAAAACAACAGAAATTCCGAAAAAGGCAAACCAAAACCATTTTTTTAAAGAATAAGTTTTTAAAAAGTTTCCCCCACGCATTTGTCTCTCATGATGTGGAATGATTCAGTCCAGAGGTTTACATCAGTCACAGCAAAATAATGTACCGGATGACAGTTCCAGTTCCACCCCTCTGTCCTATTACATTTAACAAAAACAGTCAGCTCGATGGAAACATACAAACATACAAATGAGGAACAAGAGTTGGTCACCCGGCCCTGAGAGCCTGTTCCACTATTCAATGAGATCGTGGCTGATCTGGTTGTTACACCAACGCCACATTCCCGCCAACCCCATAACCTTGCACCTTCTTGTTAATCAAGTGGCACAGTGGTTAGCACTGCTGCCTCGTAGTGCCAGGGACCCGGGTTCAATTCCTGACTTGGGTCTCTGTCTGTGCGGAGTCTGCACATTCTCCCTGTGCGGAGTCTGTATGTTCTCCTCGTGTCTGCGTGGGTTTCCTCTGGGTGCTCTGGTTTCCTTCCCCAGTCCCAAAGACACGCTGGTTAGGTGCACTGGCCATGCTAAATTCTCCTGCAGTGTATCTGAGTGTGGCGACTAGGGAATTTTCACAGTAACTTTATTGCAGTGTTAATGTAAGCTGACTTGTGACACTAATAAATAAACTTTAAACTACCTCCTCAACCAAATATTGAGTCATTCATCTGAGAAGTGGGAGCTAGTGGCCAGAAGTCCATTTGTGAGTTCCTTCTTCTGGTCTATCTACCCCATCAAGTAAACTGCACATGACATAAAACAGCGGTGCTTGTGTGGAATGAAGAATGCTGTGTCAGAACTTGCCAGGCTCCCATTAGTGATTACAGTTCATGCAGTTCTACAAATTAGGGTTTGTAACACCTGGCAAGATATTTCTGGTCCCAAACGTTACATCTGGAAGAGCAGCAGTTTAATCGATGCCAAAATAAAGGGCATTTTACCTCCAACTTGGCTTCCAACCAACTCCCTTCCCCTTAAGGTCTAGAATCATTTGTACTGTTCACTTGATGAATGAAGAGATACATTCTATTAATCTATAAAGCACATCTGGTTATACAGCTACTCAACAACAAAAAGCTATAAAACGGTTCTCCAATTCTTAATTAAAAACACAAACAAAGGCATTTATTCATCACCTTGTCATTTCTCTCAGAACCATTCAAAACAACTCTCACACAGCAAATTCCTGTGGCAGAATGTCTGCCACAGAGGCAAATATCATGACCATTTTACATGTAGCAAGATCCGACAAACAGCTAGAAATCCAATTAATTTGATTTTGGAGAAAGGAAACGTTTTAGCAGCAAACAAGGTGAACTTCCAACTTTGCTTAAAACATTGCCATGGAATTGTGAGCCATTAGAAAAGGCAAGTAGGTACAGTTTAACATCTCACAAAAAGATCTGGACTTCTGATAATCCCTCAAAATTGCACTGGAGAATCAGCTAGATCATATTGGTGGTTGGTGACTACTGGAGTGCCTCAGGGGTCGGTGCTGGGGCCTCAGCTATTTACCATTTATATAGATGATCTGGAGGAGGGAACCGAGTGTATGGTGTCGAAATTTGCTGATGACACCAAGATTGGTGGAACGGCAAATTGCGCGGAGGGTGTGGAGAGTCTACAGAAGGATCTAGATAGGCTGGGCGAATGGGCCAGGAACTGGCAAATGAAATTTAATGTTGCCAAGTGCGAGGTGGTCCACTTTGGTAGGAATAATGGTAGGAAGGATTATTACTTACGTGGAGAAAAACTGCAGCAGGCGACGGTGCAGAGGGACCTCGGGGTCCTTGTGCATGAGTCGCAAAAACCCAGCTTGCAGGTGCAGCAGGTGGTCAGGAAGGCTAATGGGATGCTGGCCTTCATAGCGAGGGGGATTGAATATAAAAGTAGGGAGGTCTTGCTGCGGCTGTATAGGGCATTGGTGAGGCCGCAGCTGGAGTACTGTGTGCAGTTTTGGGCGCCGTACTTACGCAAGGATATTTTGGCCTTGGAGGGAGTGCAGAGGAGGTTTACTAGGCTGATGCTGGAGTTGAGGGGGTTGAGCTATGAGGAGAGGCTGAATAAACTAGGCTTGTACTTGTTAGAGTTTAGAAGAATGAGGGGAGATCTCATTGAGACGTATAAGGTGATGAATGGGATGGATAGGATAGAGGTGGAGAGACTCTTCCCGCTCAGAAAGGACAGTAGGACTAGGGGGCACAGCCTCAAGATAAAGGGGGCGCGCTTTAGAACGGAGTTGAGGAAGAACTTCTTCACTCAAAGGGTGGTGAATCTCTGGAATTCTCTGCCCGTTGAAGTGGTGGAGGCTACCTCGCTAAATATTTTTAAGACGCGGGTTGATGGGTTTTTGGTAAGAGAGGGGATTAAGGGTTATGGGGAGAGGGCGGGAATGTGGAACTGAGCCACGACAGATCAGCCATGATCTTATTGAATGGCGGGGTGGGCTCGAAGGGCCAGATGGCCTACTCCTGCTCCTATTTCTTATGTTCTTATGTATACTCAAACCTTGGAGCGGCACAGTGATTAGCACTGCCACCTCACAGCGCCAGCGACCTGGGTTCATTTCCTGGCTTGGGTGACTGTCTGTGCAGAGTCTGCACATTCTACCCATGTCTGCGTGGGTTTCCTCTGGGTGCCCCGGTTTCTTCCCATAGTCAAAGATGTGCGGGTTAGTTGGATTGGCCATGCTAAATTGCACATCAGCGTCAGGGGGATTAGCTGGGGTAAATGTATAGGGTTATCAGGATGAGATCTAGGTGGGATTGTGTTCGATGGGCCGAATGGCCCCTTCTGCACTGTTGGATTCTGTGATTCTGTGGAGTTTCCATCAATTTAAAAAATCTCAGAATATGACAAAGGATAAATCAAAATTGAAATCATAAAAGGGATAATTAATAATTGACAGATCCACTCCAAAGATGTGCAGGTTAGGTGGACTGGCCATGCTAAGCTGCCCCTTAGAGTCTCTAATTATGTAGGTTTGGTGGATTAGTGGGGTTACGGGGAAAATTTGGAAGGTAAGCCTGGGTAAGATGCTCTGTTGGAAAGTCGGTGTGGGCATTAATGGGCCAAATGGCCCCTTTCTGCGCTGTAGGCATTTTATGGTACAACTCACGGCGGTGCAGTGGCACAGTAGTTAGCACTGCTGCTTCACAGCGCCAGGGATCCAGATTCGATTCCTGGCTTAAGTCATTGTCTGTGCAGAGTCTGCATATTCCACAATGGTTAAAAGCAAATTACTGCGGATGCTGGAATCTGAAACCAAAAGAGAAAACGCTGGAAAATCTCAGCAGGTCTGGCAGCATTTGTAAGGAGAGACAAGAATTGACGTTGCGAGTCCCGATGAGCCTTTGTCAAACCAGCTTTTGACAAAGGATCATCTGGACTTGCAACATCAACTCTTCTCTCTCCTTACAGATACTGCCAGATCTGGTGAGATTTTCCAGCATTTTCTCTTTTGGTTTCTGCACGTTCTCCCCGTGTCTGTGTGGGCTTCCTTTGGGTGTTCCGGTTTCCTCCCACAGTCCGAAAGATGTGTTGGTTAGGTGCACTGGCCACGCTAAATTCTCCCTCAGTGTACCCGAACAGGCACCGGAATGTGGCGACTAGGGGATTTTCATAGTAACTTGATTGCAGTGTTAATGTAAGCCTATGACACTAATAAATAAACTTTAAAAACTCTATGATTCTACTCAGTCAGCAATGCCTTGAAGTCTCCAACAATAAATTGAATTTGTCTCAAAATCCACTCGATTGGGAGATATCTTTCGTAGTTCTCAGAATGCGCATTTTAAATTCTCCTCAAGCGCAAACATCTTCTGAAACTATTTTAAAATAAATTATTTTGTAGGGTACTGGCTGTTGATGTGCAACTTTGGTGATTTTGTTTGAAACAACTGCCAAAGTCCCTGTGACTCCCAAGGGTCAAAGGTGTGAGTGCAACTCGCTGATCTTTCATTTGGAATGGTAAGCGTTCCGATTCCTCTCTGCAAATGGTCTGTTTGTTCAGCAGCTCTGCAGTACCATTGCCCATCCATGGATGAAGCACTGTGTAGAAGTGATGGCTGCTGGGAACCTGAGTGCTTCAACATTTTGGCGAGATTAGATCCTGATCAGCCACATTCTATAATGTAACACTCTTACCTCCAAATTCTGAGCACAAAACGTAGGCTGACACTTCAGCGTATGCAAGGGAGTGCTACATTATTGGAGGTGATAACTTTCAATCTCAAAGTTAAGTGCTGGCCCTTCTCCTGTGAAGGGGGTGACCAAATCGTGGGGAAATAATTAGGGGACACATTGACGTTGAAGACTGATGCTGGGGGGAGGTGGTGGTGAAACTCGGGGGGAGGCAAGGTGCACTATGGATTGTTCAGTAAGTGCAACCCAATCACAGAATAACATCTAACAGTAGACATTTCCATAGAATCATAGAATCCCTACAGTGCAGAAGGAGGCCATTCAGCCCACTGAGCCTGCACCAACCACAATCCCACCCAGCCCCGATCATCATAACCCTATGAACTGAGTGGGTTTCCTCCGGATGCTCCGGTTTCCTCCCACAGTCAAAAAATATGCAGGTTAGGTGAATTGGCCATGTTAAATTCTGCCTTGGTGTACAGGTGCCAGAGTGTTGTGACAAAGGGATTTTCACAACAACTTCATTGCACTGTTAATGTAAGCCTACTTGTGGTTAATAAATAAACTTTACCTCCTAACACTGAAGGGCAATTTAGGGCCAATCAACCTAACTTGCACATCTTTGGAATGTGGCAGGAAACCTGAGCGCCCGAAGGAATCCCACGCAAACATGGGGAGCATGTGCAAGTTTCACACAGATTAGACCCAAGCTGGGAATTGGACCTGGGTCCCTGGTGTTCTGGGGCAGCGGTGCTAACCACTGTGCTATTGTGCCCGTTGCTTTGGGTTTTGCAAGCACTGGCTGGATGATTACAGTCAGTATGCTGACTGTGCCGCCTGCGTACCTGGCATCACATAAGGACATAAGAAATAGGAGCAGGAGTAGGCCATCTAGCCCTTTGAGCCTGCCCCGCCATTCAATAAGATCATGGCTGATCTGTCGTGGCTCAGTTCCACATTCCCGCCCTCTCCCCATAACCCTTAATTCCCTCGCTTATCAATGTGTGGAGTTTGCACGTTGTCCCCCGTGTCTGCACGTTTCCTCCAGGTGCTCCGGTTTCCTCCCACAGTCCAAAGATGTGCAAGTTGGGTGGGTTGGTTATGCTAAATTACCCTTAGTGTTAGGGGGATTAGCAGGGTAAATACATGGAGCTATGGGGATAGGGCCTGGGCGGGTTTACAGTCAAAAAACAAAGTACAACACAGGAACAGGTTTCCGGCCCTCCAACCCAGTGCCGAATATGATGCCCTAACTGAATTACAAAGAAAAACCTCTGTCCTTCTTCAGACCGCATCCCTGTATTCCTTCCCTATTCATGTACCCATCCAGATGCCTCTCAAATGTTGCTAATGTGCCTGCTTCCACCACCTCCACTGGCAGCACATTTCAGGCACCCACCACATTCTGTAATGATAAAACCTCCCCTGCACATCTCTCTTAAACTTTCCCTCTTTCACCTTGAACCTGTGTCCCCTTGTAATTGATACTTCTACCTTGGGGAAAAAGTCTCTGGCTATCCACCCTGCCTATGCCTCTCATAATTTTGTAGATCATGATTAGACCTCCCTTCAGTCTCCATCTCACCAGTGAAAACAATCCTAGTTTACTCAATAAAAGTAAAATACTGTGATTGCTGGAATCTGAAACAAAAACAGAAAATGCTGGAAAATCTCAGCAGGTCCGACAGCATCCGTGGGGAGAGAACGGAACCAATGCTCCCAGCCTGGATGACCCCTTGTCAGAGCTTAAAAGCTCACCCTGGCTCAACACATTGGCTCCACTCTCCCCCCACAGATGCCGCCAGACCCACTGAGATCCCCCAGCACCCTCTGTCCTTGTCTGAGTTTACTCAATCTTTCCCATAACCAACACCCTCAAGACCAGGCACCATCCCGCTGAACCTTCTTTCCACTGTCTCCAAAGCTTCCAAATCCTTCCGGTAAGTGTGATTGTTGCAGGCTCGATGGGTTGAATGGCCTCTTTTTGCACTGTGGGGATTCTACTCTATGACAATATGAGTCCCAGGTTCAAACTGCTCTTGCTAAAAGACCAGAACCACTATTCTCAATGTTAATCATGCAGCATACACACGCAGGCCATTTCTCTGGGTACAGTGATCCCAGGGGAATGACACACTGGCACTGCAGCCTCCAATCCAAAAGGACGTTCTGCCCAACACACAAAGGAGAAACATTGGGTGGAATTTTATGAAAAAATTCAAAGTGTCAAACAAGTGTGAAAATGGGAAAGAATTGTGGCAGTTTTTTAGGCTAGCGCTTATGTCATGTGTATTTAAATTGGCCTTGAGCTCTTCCTGGGTATGAAGCTGATTTCGTTGGAAAATCAGTCCGGGTAAGATTGTGAGAGGCAAGAAAGCAGGCTCGATCCCGATTTTTTGTCTCTCGCGGTATCTTACCGGCTTACCTTGCTGATCGACTGGCGGGATGAGCCGGTTAGATTGCACCCATTGTATCTGAAGTTCAGTGCCAGCGTACATTTCAAAAAGATGGACAAAATGGAAAAGGATGGCGGAGTGGGACAGACCAGGTAATAAAGGATAACAGAAGGGAAGTGGTGAGAAAGGACCCTGGCTTGGAAGAGTAGGGAATAGCACAATGTGGGTGGAGATAAGAACAAAGAAAATTACAGCTCAGGAACAGGCCCTTTGGCCCTCCAAGCCTGCAATGATCATGCTGCCTGACTGAACTAAAACCTCCTACCCTTCCAGAGACTATATCCTTCTATTCCCATCTTGTTCATGTATTTGTCAAGACACCCCTTAAAAGTCACTATCGCAAATATAAAAGAGATAAGAAGCGACAAGGGTGACAATGTTTCATAAACTTCTTAATCATGGTTATACTGAAGGACAAAGTATTAAGAGGAGGTTGTAACATTGGCAGTGCAATAATCCTGGTGCCTTAAATCATCACCTAGACGGAACAAGACAAATCAGCAAAAGTAGTTTTGAGGAATGAATTTGAGATCGTTCCCCAGATTCTCTACATGCCATAGAACAAATCAGGGAAGTGACTATTTGTTTTATATATGATATAGGGCTACTTTCATAATAATAACTCTACATGCAGAAGGAGGCCATTCAGCCCATCAACTCTGCACCGACAACAATCCCACCTAGGCCCTTTCCTCGTAACCCCACATATTTATCCTGCAAGTCCCTCTAATCTATGCATCCTGGGACACTAAGGGTCAATTGAGCATGGCCAATGCACTTAACCCACACATCTTTGAATATGTAATCTGATAGCTCGGGATTCAATGGGGTAGAGTGACCAAATATGATGGAATTTCATATTTCTTCATTTCAACCTCACCTGATGGAATATGAGGTTGAGAATGAAGTCAATGGATGTGATCTCACTGGCTGTTCACGCCCCACTATCGCTACAAGGGAGGACGGAGAATTTGGCACTCAGCCGACTCTCTGTTCACTGCAGTGGGATGAGAAAATCCTGCTGGTGTGAATAGCCCAAAGATTCTGCTCCACAAGTTCTGACACTAGATCACTTGATGTAAATAAAGCCAAATATACAGGGTGAGTTTGCTGAAGCGGACTGTGAAATGAGTTTGAAAGGTGGATGAGCAATGGCAAACCTTTAAAGAAATAATTCACAGCTCTCAAGGAATCTACATTCCATTGAGAAATAAGAACTCTATTAAAAATAGATTCACTGCAGTTAGAGGTTAGAGATAGTATTAGATTAGAAAAAGAGGCTTATGATATTGCCAAGACTGATAGTAAGCCCAGCAAAAGATGAGCAAAAAATTGATACAGTGAGAGAAATGGACGTAAATATATTTTAAAAAACAGGCTGTAAGAGCTTCTATGTGTATGTACAAAAGACAGTATTGAAACTAAATTAGGGCAAATTAATTTTGATTTATTAATGCCACATGTATTGGGATACAGTGAAAAGTATTGTTCCTTGTTACAGCACAGGAAAGTCCCTATTATATCCCTATTATAGAAAGGATATTATTAAATTAAAAAGAATGCAGAAAAGATTTACTGGGATGCTACTGGGACTTGATGGTTTGAGTTATAGGGAGAGGCTGGATAGACTGGGACTTTTTTTTCTGGAGCGTAGGAGGCTTAGGGGTCATCTTGTAGAATTCTTTAAAATAATGAGGCATAGGTCAGCTAGATGGTCAATATCTTTCCCCAAAGATAGGGGAGTCTAAAACTAGAGGGCAAAGATTTAAGGTAAGAGGGTTCAGAGCGGCAATTTTTTCACACAGAGGCTGGTGAGTGTCTGGAACAAGTTGCCAGAGGTAATTGTAGAGGCGAGTTCAATTTTGTCTTTCAAAAAGCATGTAAATAGTTACATGGGTAAGATGGTATAGAGGGATATGGGCCAAATGCGGGCAATTGGGATTAGCTTTGGGGTTTTAAAAAAAATTGTGGCACGGACAAGTTGGGCTAAAGGACCTGTTTCCATGCTGTAAATCTCTATGACTCCACGACTCTGTTGCATGCTGTACCGACAAAACGTACTGTTTGTAGATTACATATTTCTGTTCTTATGTTCTAATGTACATAGGGGAGAAGGAAAGGAGACAGTGCAGAACGTAGTGCTGCAGTCATAGCTAGGGTGCGGAGAAAGATCAGCCGAACGTAAGGTAGTTCCATTCAAGAGTCTGATGGCAGCAGGGAAGAAGTTGTTCTTGTGTTGGTTGGTACATGTCCTCAGACTTTTGTATCCTCTTCCCGATGGAAGAAGGTGGAAGAGAGAATGTTCAAATTGCATGGGGTCCTTGATTATGCTGGCTGCTTTTCCGAGGCAGTGGGAATGGTTGAGACAAGAGACAATTATAGCAGGGAATTAAGTTTTTTGTATCAGTTGTATAGAAGACAACATTTATCCCTTAACCACCAGCTTAAAATGGATTATCTGGTCATTATTACATTGCTGTTTGTGGGAGCTTGCTGTGTGAGTGTTAGATGCCACATTCCCTACATTACCATAAGAAATAAGAGCAGGAGTAGACTGTTTGGGCCCTCGAGGCTGCTCCGCCATTCAATAGGAACATGGCTTGTAACAGTCATTACACTTCAAAAGTACTTCATTGGACGGCATACACAAGTTGGGCTGAAGGGCCTGTTTCCATGCTGTGAGCCTCTATGACTTTCTGGCTCCTGAAGCTGTGAATGATGCCACAAAAAAACTATTTCCTTAAGGACTGAATTTTTGCGCTCTGATGCTGTGGTTGTGCTGGAAGTGCTGGTTACACACTAAGATATAGTTCTCTGATTTACTTCTGTCAGAGAAGAGAAATGCTGTGGAAATACCTGGTCATGGTCTCGTGCCTAAACCATCTGAGTTTCCCTTACCTCAGGTTCCTGCCTCAAAGAGAAAGATGAATGCCGCGCTGCTGCAATACACATTCAGGTTATTGTAATGACTCAAGGAACCCGACGGGAAAGGAACATAATTTATTACAGAACGTAAAGTAAAACCACTACTGTGCATACACCAGTCCTGGCCTGGGATTACCGTTCAGCAGGGCCAGTCCTGGGTCTGCCTTATAAAAGCCACAAGCAATGAGTTCCAGCTGGGCAGGCCACTGCCTGCTATCAGGGCAACTCACACTCAACGAGCCCCACAGGGGCATCCGTCAGTGATTCCAATGGGTCTTGTGTGGGTTATCCCAGTTATCTTCTGCCAGTTAGCCTGGCACAATAAAGTTCAGCAATTTTGATTTGCCACTCCCAAGAAGAACACCCATACCCCTTCAGGCAGGCACGTCTCATTGGAAAAGGCAGAGCATAATCAAACTGGAGAAATAGACATTCAGTTTTGACACAAAATAGCAGAGACAGGAGCATTAATAAGGGAACCTGGATCAAATCTTGCAGGATCACGCACACCACATTGTCAATCTGTCTCAGCAAATCCCTACTGATCTATAAAGAGAGATAGCAAGGTGCAGATCATTTCAATACAAACCCCTTTGGTAAACCTGTGATCTTTATGATGTATTACTAGTAAATTCCATTGGACCTCAGGGTAGAAATGACTATCTGCAGTTTGATCTACAGAAAGAAATTGGCCTCAGCAAGCGATTGAGATATAAATTTGGTCCTGCCCTACGATGAGTGCGATTTTACAGAGGAGAAAGAAATATCAAATGGAAGGCTGTAAACTTTCTCCCAAAAATGTCAACGGTAACTTTTCTACGGCTCTTCCTCTGAAGTGTATATTCTCTCTGAGGGTATAATTCCTTGGCTGTTGATAATTCCTCAGTGTCTTATGGAGATGACCACTCTTCACATATGGATTGAGGCACACTGGGGAGGGGAATGGGGGAGTGAGGTGCGGTGGCAGCCAAGCCAGATTCTGCTCTCACTGGATATCTGTGAAAATACATACTTTACTGGGTTCACTGTGGAGCAATTAGGAGCTGCAACTCTGACTCACTTCCCCCAATCCATTACAATTCCAGTCTCTGACATGGGTCATAGAATCATAGAATTCCTACAGTGCAGGAGGAGGCCATTCGGCCCATCGAGTTTGCACTGACCACACTCCCAACCCCACATTTTAACCCAGCTAATCCCCCTGACACTAGGTTCAATTTAGCATGGCCAATCAACCTAACCCATACATCTTTAGACTGCGGGAGGAAACCAGAGCACCCAAAGAAAACCCACACCGACACAGGGAGAATGTGCAAACTCCACACAGACAGTGACCCAAGGCCGGATTGAACCTGTGTCCCTGGCGCTGTGAGGCAGCAGTGCTAACCGCTTTGTTGCCCCTTTTCACAACAATCTGGAGGATTTCTCATTATTGTTAATGAGACTAGCTTTTTATTCCAGATTTATTAACAAATTGAATTTAAATTCCACCACCTGCCATGGTAGGAGCATTAATCTGGGCCTCAAGTCCATTAACAAAACCCTTGTGTTACTGCTCCCTCTGTTCCAACTAATTTCAGCCAAAGCTTGTCCACCCCGACTTCTCCTCCTGCCCTCAGTTATCACATTCGAGTCCCTCAAGGACTGATCCATGATTCCCAACTTTTCCCATTCGGAGCTGCTGGTGCTCGTCCACATCATCTCCAGGTGTGGAGTCAGTTCCACATGTGCATCAAGCACACCACATCCAGCACTGCCTCTCCAGTGTCTCTGTGCTGTTAAACCCTTCAACCTGAATTCAAGCCTTGGATGAGGTGCAATTTGCTCTCGTTAAATATAGAGTCATAGAGCCATAGAGGTTTACAGCATGGAAACAGGCCCTTCAGCCCAACTTGTCCATGCCACCTTTTTTCTTAAACCCTTAAGCTATTTCCAATCGCCCGCATTTGGCCCATATCTCTCTTACCCATGTAACTTCTAAATGCTTTTTAAAAGACAAAATTGTACCCACCTCTACTCCTACCTCTGGCAGCTTGTTTCAGATGCTCACCATCTTCTATGTGAAAACATTGCCCCTGTGGACACTTCTGTATCTCTCCTTGCTCACCTTAAACGTATGCCGTCTAGTTTTAGACTCCCTTATCTTTGGGAAAAGATATTGACTATCTAGCTGATCTATGCCCCTCGTTATTTTATAGACCTCTATAAGACCATCCCTCAGCCTTCTACGCTCCAGACAAAGAAGTCCCAGTCTATCCAGCCTCTCCTTATAATTCAACCATCAACTTCGGGAAGGCTATTGTCTTTGGTTCCCAACATTCATTTTGCACTCTTGCCACTCATCCCATCTTCTTCACTGGTCACTGAATCTGGTAGAACAGGTTGTTCATAAACATCAGTGGCCCATTCGATCAAAGCTGAGCTCCCAACCTCATAATCCTCACGTCCACCTGTGCAATACCATTCTGCCTCCATCTCTATCTCAGTCTATTTACTGCTGAAATGCTCATCCAGACCTTCTGTTACTGCTGGACTCTATTATCCCAATGCTCTCTAAGCCAGCCTTTCATTCTCCATTAACTAGATCTACTCTGTTGCTCATACCCTTCCCTGCATCAATTTTAAGAATAAGAGGTCTTTCTTTTAAGACAGAGAGAAAGTTATTTTCTCCATCAAAGGGAATCATTAGTCTGTAGAATTCTCTCCCCCAGAAAGTAGTGAAGGCTAGCTCTTTACATTTATTCAAGGTTAAGTTAGATAGATTATTGATAAAGGAATTAAGGATTTGGGGCAAGGGGTAGACAGGAAGGTGGAGTTGAGACCAGGTCAGCCATGATCATCTTGATTGGAGGAACAGGCTTGAAGGGCCAAATGGCCTACTTCTGCTTCTATGTCCTCTGTTTCTCCAACTTTTGTGTGTTCCTCACCCTCCATTCTTCCCATTATTGGCAACCATGTCTTCAGCTGAGGCACGGCAGCACAGTGGTTAGCACTGCTGCCTCACAGCCTCAGGGACTTGGGTTTGAATCCCAGCTTGGGTCACTGCCAGTGTAGCATTTGCACGTTGTCTGCGTGGATTTCCTCCAGGTGCTCCAGTTTCATCCCACTTCCAAAGATGTGCAGGTTAGGTGCACTGGCCAAACTAATTTGTCCCTTAATGTCCTGGGATGTGTAGGTTAGAGGGATTAGTAGGGTAAATATGTAGGGCTATGGAGATAGGGCTCAGGTGGGATGGTTGTTGGTGCAAACTCGATGGGCCAAATGGCCTCCTTCTGCAGCATAGGGATTCTATGATACAAGCCAGTGCTCTGGAATTCAGTGCCTAAGCTCCGGCCCCCTCTTCTCTATTTAATATGCTTGTTAAAATCCAACTCCCTAATCAAGAACAGTATGTCTATGAAGCACCTTGGGATATTTTATTTTTCAACATTGAAAGTGCTATATAAATGCACACCATTGTTGTAGCTGTGTGTCTCCTCTGTGTGCCTGTTTGGTGACGTGTTTGGGGCAGGGAGAAAGCAGATTAATTCCAGTTATTTAGCACTTTGTTATAATGGGATCATTTAATCTCCCCAAACCTGAATAATTTCAAGTTAAAATCACTGTGGGTGTTTTTGATAGACTTGGATTTTTTTAAAAAACTGATTAAACCGCCTCGCAACTGCACAAGAGGAAAATTATCACCACTGGGGCCAAAATGTTAAACACTTTTCATAATGGTTGGCTGTTCTGGACTAGTGGTCTGAGTAATTATCCTGATAGATGTGCCTAGTGTTCTTTATCTGTGTGGGTCCAAGCTTTATTCTCAAAAATGAATACCGCATTTCCTTTTCACTTTACAATCAGTGTTAATTATTCAATTTTACTGCAGAAATAATTTTGTTGGCTTGTATGATTCTTAAACAAATTCTGGAAAGGAACTTGATCAATTTACATTGTCATCAATTACAAAGTGCTTGTAGAAACACGAGTTAACCAAAACCCCATCTGGCCTTATGATGCACCTTAACATTGCAAGCTCGGTGTAATGTAACTAAAGGGGTAGCACGGTGGCCCAGTGGTTAGCACTGCTGCCTCACTCTGCCAGGAACCCGGGTTCCATTCCCGGCTTGGGTCACTGTCTGCACGGAGGCTGCACATGCTCCCTGTGTCTCTGTGGGTTTCCTCCAGGTGCTCCAGTATCCTCCCGTAGTCCAAAGATCTGCTAGTTAGGTGGATTGGCCGTACGGAGTTGCCCCTTCCTCTCAGGGGGACGAGCTAGGATAAATACATGGGTTATGGAGATAGGGCCTGGGTGGGTTTGTGGCCAGTGCAGACTTGATGGGCTGAATGGCCTCCTTCTGCACTGTAGGGATTCAATGAAAGATATTTTGCATTCATATCATCCCTTTCACAAACTCAGGATGTCCCATGGGGGCTTTTCAATGAATGGAACATTTTTAAATGGAGGAAAAATAGCAGCCAATTTGTACAAAGCAAGCTCCCACAAACAAAGATGAGATAACGACCATAAGATATAGGAATGGAATTCGGACATTTGGCCCATTGAGTCTTCCCCGCCATTCAATCGTTGCTGAGATGTTTCTGAACCCCATTCTCCCCACCTTTTCCCCGTAATAACCTTTGATCCCTTTAGCAATCAAGAATTAAATAGACTCAAGACCCAACCTCTGCAGTCTTCTGTGGCAATGAATTCCACAGATTCACAATCCCCTGGCTGAAGATATTGTCCAGGTAATCAATTTCTTCCAAGTGATGTTGATCGAGACGTAGAAATTCAATTCAAGGATTGCACGGAAAGGTTACAAAATGGGAGTCTTCTATTCCATTGGTATCACAACCATGAATGAAAAAGTTCAACTCCAGCAAAGAAACTACTTACAATGGACACTCCCAGTCGCTGTTCTAGATCCACCAGGATCAGAGATAGGGGTACAGCTTTGACATTCACCAGTGAAAGCAAAAATTAAGCAGGTAAATGTAGACCATCCAGCTCTGATTCCCCTGCCTCCCACCCCAACACCATTTCCAACCCCACCCATCCTTTGACAATAGGAGATCACCTCGGCTGGCCCTTATACAGACTCTGAGGGATTGTGCTATTGTTGGGGCACTATCAGTGTGTGGTATGACTAATGCATCTTTTGCAGACTTTATTAAGCCTAGTTCCTCCAATATGAGGCAGTGGGCAGGGACCCTCACCATTTAATGGGATTGTTTAGCTAAGCACGTTGCACATCAGTGCCAAGCACTGCCTAGTCGCCTCACGATGTGCTATTTCAATGACGACAAATTATTGGAGGACATAGGATCATCCCATGAAATTTTGCCGCGGAGCAACGTGTTATTACCATCAGTCTATCAAATGGTCCGCAACTAAGTACGGCCGACACAAAAGCTCTTTTGATATCCAGGAACCTTTATCAGAGCTCAATCAGGCATTTACACGCCAGGGTAACTCGTCTTATCTCTCTGGCACAGATAGTGGCTGGCATTACAGCAGCACAGAGATAAGGCTGGGCTGTGTCCAGACTGTCAAGTGTTTCTGATACACTTATTGTTTTTCTGCTTCGCAACCTAATCAATTCATGCTTATATGTAGTGTGTGTGGAGGGGGGGGTGGTGTTGGAATGAAGGATTCTTGGCAAAGGTGGGGTGGGGGAGGGCAGAGGGAGGGTGTCAGTTAATTAGACATTCAGCAAAAGGAGACAAAGCACGCAATAGCGATTGTGCAAGTGGTTTGATGTTTTATCTTTCTTTAAATAAAGGATATGTTACTATATAGGGTGGTGGAGGCAGACACGCTGGCATCGTTCAAGAATTACCTGGATAGTCACATGAGCAGCCTGGGAATGGAGGGATACAACTGAATGGTCTAGTTGGACCAATGTGCGGCACAGGCTTGGAGGGCCGAAGGGCCTGTTTCCTGTGCTGTACTGTTCTTTGTTCTCTTTATGCTCCTTATTATCAGCAATTAGGAGCCATCATTTTCCACCAATGGCCAACATTTAACAATAGGGATAAGGAACCAAAATCGGTCGATGGAGTTAACATAGGGATCAACTGTGACCTAACTCAATGGTTGAATGGACTCAAGGGGCTGAATGACCTCCTCTTGTTTCTAACCTTTTATTGCTTCACATTTTTCTTTTGAATTAAGGCTGGGATCTTCCAGCCCCGCCACCATCTCTTAATGTGTCCGCTAAAAGGTGGATGGTGTCAAGCTTTTTGAGTGTTGCACTCATCCATGCAAATGGAGAGTACTCCATCACACTCCTGACTTGTCTCTTGTAGATTGTGGATAGGCTTTGGGAAGTTAGGAGTTGAGTTACCTGCCAAAGTATTCCCAGTCTTTGACCTGCTATGGTAGCCATTCCAGTTCAGTCTCTGCTCAATGGTAATCCCCAGGATGTTGAAAGTGAGGGTTTCAGTGATGGTTAAGCCATTGAATGTCACAGGGTGATGGTTAGATCCTCTCTTGTTTGAGATGGTCATTGCCTGTCACTTGTGTGGCACGAATGTCACTTGCCACTTATCAGCCCAAGTTGGATATTGTTTTAAGTCTTGCTGCATTTGGACATGGACTGCGTCTGTATCTGAGGTGTCGCGAGTGGCGCTGAACATTATGCACACTGTTTGGAATGCGTTGGGCCATTTTGTGGGCACGGTGCCCCTGCAAAGGCGGGTTGGGAATTGTTCAGAGAAGAACGGCAAGGATGATTCTGAGCACTGGGATTCTATGCGATAAAGAGTAAAGCGAGGCTTGCAGAATTGAACCGGTTTTCAACAGCGAAAAGAAGATTAAGAGGAAGCATGATGAAGGTTATTAAAATGCTGAGAGCCATGGAGAATGTAAATGTAAGCTGGTTACTTAACTTGGACAGTGATCACAGAGCTAGGGAATACGAGTACTAACAACAAGCCTCAAGCAAAGGGCTTTTCTTCCTTTTACAGAGATTGCCGAGTATGTGGAACAGTCTTGCATAAGGCAGGCCACACCGATTATCACCTTGAAAAAAACTGGTTAGTGAGCTGATTTAAGAGCAAGCCTTTCAAGATGAGAGCAGAAAATCAGAGAGCTTCTATGTAGCGTGCTCATAAAGTGATCTCAACTATTCAAATTAATGAACAGATTCATTGGCTGGGAGTCAGAAACAGTAAGAAGTCTCACATCACCAGGTTAAAGTCCAACAGGTTTACTTGGTTGCACAAGCTTTCGAAGCGCTGTTCCTTCATTAGGTGAGAGACTTACCTGATGAAGGGGCAGTGCTCCGAAAGCTCGTGATTCCAAATAAACCCGTTGGATTTTAACCTGCTGTTATGAGGCTTCTTACTGTGCCTATCCCAGTCCAATGCCAGCATCTGCACATCAGGGATTCAGTAAAGGCAAACCCTTCACCCAAATCTCAGATTTCTCTGCCCTAACTGTGCTCAATCTAACTGACCAAGCACTAGAGCAAGTATGTCTGGATTATATCTAATTTTGCACTTTATCTTTACCATTGACCTGTTGCTTTGTACAGAGCATCCTTCTATAGACTCATTACTATGCTTAATACATGGACACCCTTCAGTGAAAGAGAACCCACCTAAAATAGTGACTACTTTTTGTGATGGATTTTACTCCCAGAAATTTCCTTATTTATTTTGGATTTTCAGTTTTCTAAAAAACTTTTTTCTGATTTGCCTCCAAGAGAAGCTTTGCCAGCTCTTTGCTCAGGAACTGGATGGAAAGGGCAATGGTTTCCTGCGGTCAGCGGAAGGAGCTTGAATATGTTAGAACACAAGAAGTAGGAGCAGGAGTAGGCCATCTGGCCTCCCTTGAGCCTGCTCTGCCAATCAATGAAATCATGGCTGATCTGATGTGGTCTCAACTCCACTTTCCTGCCTTGTCCCTCATAACCCGCAACTCCCTTATCAATCAACATTGAATAGATTCAGTGACCAGGCCCTCCTTTGCTCGCTTGGGGCAGGGTTCTTGGGAGAGAAGATTCCAGCTTTGCTTTCTCCCGAAGTGGGTGGACGCACCCAAGTTGGGAAATTTCCCAGCTCCCACTACCCACACTGAGAATGAAGATCCAGCTCTTTGTATCCTCTTCACAACTCGCTTTCCTACTGATCTTCGTATCATCAGCAAATTTGGCTGCAACACAGTCAGTCCCTTCATCCAGGTTATCAAAATTTGGAGGGGGAGATTGCTGCTTCTTGCTTCATGTGAACAAAAGAAGAGAGAACAAAATACAGTTGATGAATTAGAGGGTGCAACATCAGGGTGGCATGATGGCACAGAAGTCAGCGCTGCTGTCTCAAAGTGCCAGGGACCCAGCTTCAATTCTGGCCTTAGGTGACTGTCTGTGTGGAGTTTGTACATTCTCCCCATGTCTGCGTGGTGCTCCGATTTCCTCCCACAGACCAAAGATGTGTGGGTTAGGTTGATTGACGATGCTAAATTGACTCATTGTCACGGGGATTAGCAAGGCAAATGTGCAAGGTTATGGGAATAGGCCCTGAACGGAATTGTGGTCAGTACAGACTTGATGGGCTGAATGGCCTCCTTCTGTAGGGATGCTATGAGTTCTATTTTCATATTGGTACAGAGGGGGAAGAGATGGTTCTCATTGCTGGCTGACGTCTCAATGGAGATTAGAAGAGCAGAGGTCCGTACCTGCATACTGAAACACTGCTCAATGAGGCTTCGACTGCCAGTGGGAGTTTCAGTGATTGAAAAGATAAGGGCTGATGCGACAGTCTGTTCCTTTCAATTATTAAACAGTGAATGGTGTTTCGATGGACTGCCAGAGTCTTTTTCGAACTTTAATATCTCAGGCTGGTTCGTTACCAAGTTAGCCTATTGTCCGTGGGGTAGTAGCTGCAATTGTCATCAGCTTGGATGGAGGGGGTGGGGATTGGGGGAGTGGAAATGACCCATGATTGTGTCACCCTCCTTCCTGTTACTGGAAAATGAAAATGTGGAGAGTGGGCAGGACTACAGCTGATAGTGGGCGGAATTGTACTGGCACGTCACCCCGAGTTTCGTATGATCCCGCTCCAGGCCAGAGAATGCCGTTCTCTGAGCCTCGCCCGCCCCCGAAATCGGGGCGGGCGTGACAATAAAACTCCAGCCACCGTGTCCATCCATGGTTGAGTATCAAGCCAGAGTGCTCCATTTTTTTTTATTAATTCGTGGGACATGGGCATTGACTGTCTGTCCAGCATTTATCGCCCATCCCAAATTGCCCTTGAACTGTAGGGTGACCACTTAGCAGATGTACCAGTGGGCTGGTGGTATTTGTGGAACTATACTAAAAAAAAAATGGAGCAATTATTTAGCTTATAGGAACAGGAGTAGGCCACCCAGCTCATCTGTCTTAAACAGCCTACTCCTTATTCTGATATCATACCCTCTGGTTCTAGACTCACCAGCCAGTGGAAATATCCTATCTGTATTTACTTTATCATGACCCATAAGAATTTTGTAAGTTTCAATGAGGTCACCTTTCATTTTTTGGAACTCAAAAGAATACAGGCGCAGTTTACTCAATCTCTTCCCATAAGACAATCCTGGCATCTCATGGTCTAGTAAATTTCTGTTCCACTCCCTCAATGGCAAGTATATCCTTCCTTAGATAAGACGACCAAAACTGTACACAACACTTCAGGTGTGGTCTCACCATGGTGTTATACAACTGCAGCAAGACACCTCTCTTCATCCCTTTGTGGATGAAGGGAGCCATTTGCCTTACTTGTTGCTTGCTGCACTTGCAAGCTAATTTTCAGTGATCCCTCTGGACACCAACACTTTCCAACCTTTCATCAGTTAAGAAATATTCTGTTTTTTCAACCAAAGAGGAAACTTTAAAAAATAATCATTCAGATGTCGTTGGTGAGGCCAGCGTTTATTGCCCATCCCTAATTGCCCTGGGAAAGGTGGTGGTGACCTGCCATCTTGAATTGCTGTAGTGGGTGTAGGTACTTCCACAGTGCTGTTAAGGAGGGAGTTCCAGGATTTTGCCCCAGCGACAGTGAAAGACCATCATAATTGTGTACAGATACCACATTCTTGCCCAATTACTCTGCCTGTCCAAGCCCACTTGAAGGATTCTTGCATCCTCCTCTCAACTGACATTCCCACATGGATTTGTCTAAGCACTGTATGAGCTGATGTGTATCTTCCCAATGGGAAAGACTGCGCATTGACCATGTCTGTTGTGTGTTGACCATGTGTTCTGTGTGGTGACCGTGTGTTATTTGTGTGGTGACCATGCATTATGTGTGTTAACCATGTGTTAACTAGGTGTTGACATGGCTGGAATGTGCCTTTTTTGTTTGCAGCTTGCTCTTAATGATACACCGCATCTGCACCCAGAACGTAGCATAAATGCAAATACATTGTCGAAGAGAAAAAAGGTTAAACGTTCCAATAGGCCTGGACGCAGGGACTGCCAAGTATCATTACCCTGTGCCCAGTAAAATTGGCAAAGGCAGCACACAAACTTTATGTTCCTTGTTCATTTCAATGATCATGGTTTGCAGTCCAGTGTGAGGCAGGTTGGTGATCGGCTGTATGCTCAGCATAAGAACATAAGAAATAGGAGCAGGAGTAGGCCATCTAGCCCTTCGAGCCTGCCCCGCCATTCAATAAGATCATGGCTGATCTGAAGTGGATCAGTTCCACTTCCCCGCTTTCTCCCCATAACCCTTAATTCCCTAGTATATCAAAAACCTATCTACCCGTGACTTAAATATATTTAACGAGGTAGCCGCCACCACTTCAATGGGCAGAGAATTCCAGAGATTCACCACCCTTTGAGTGAAGAAGTTCCTCCTCAACTCTGATCTAAACTGCCCCTCTCTTATCTTGAGGCTGTGCCCTCTAGTCCTGCTATCCTTTCTAAGCGGGAAGAATCTCTCTACCTCTACCCTATCCATCCCCTTCATTGTGTTATACGTCTCTATAAGATCCCCCCTCATCCTTCTAAACTCCAACAAGTACAGACCCAGTCTATTTAGTCTCTCTTCATTGTCCAACCCCCTCATCTCCGGTATCAGCCTAGTAAACCTCCTCTGCACTCCCTCCAAGGCCAATATATCCTTCCGCAAGTGCAGCGACGAAAACTGCACACAGTACTCCAGCTGCGGCCTCACCAGTAACCTGTACAGTTGCAGCAAGACTTCCCTACTTTTATATTCTAATCCCCTCGCTATAAAGGCCTATAAAGGTCAGCGAGGGGGTCCTTGAATGTTGAGCATGACCTACAGCTAGTTTGTCTTTCTGATAGGCAGGCTGGCCTTCTTAAAGGGGAGGCTGCAGTGACTGATGGAACTGTTAGTGTCACCCTCTCCCTCAAAGCCTCTCACCATCAGTACAACAACAGGCCAAAGAGAAGTCTTCGAAGATCTCTGATGCGTGACTGGGTGGCCTTAGTCTAGTAAGCTGAAAGGAGGAAAGAAGTCACCTCTCTGCGGTTTGCCAGGAGGCCCTCAAGTTATAACCTGCAAAGAGAATTGGGTGTCACGGTGGCATAGTGGTTAGCACTGCTACTTCACAGCCCCGGGGACCCTGGTTCAATTCCAGCTTCAGGTGACTGTCCGTGGAGTTTGCAAATTCTACACATGTCTGCGTGGGTTTCCTCCGGGTGCTTCGGTTTCCTACCACAGTCCAAAGATGTGCTGGTTAGGTGGGTTAACCATGCCAAAATTGCCCCTTAGTGTCAGGGGGACTAGCAAGGAAAATATATGGGGTTACAAGGATAGTATCTGGTGGGATTGTTGTCGGTGCAGGCTTGATGGGCTAAATGGCCTCCTGCTGTGCTGTAGGGATTCTGTGGAGATCAATTCCAGGGGTCTGCCCTGAGGACCCACTTATTTTTTGATTCATTTGTGGGACGTTGCTGGCTGGCCAGCATTTATTGCCCATCCTTAGTTGCCCTTGGAGGGCAGTTGCGAGTCCACCACATTGCTGTGGCTCTGGAGTCACATGTAGGCCAGACCAGGTAAGAACGGCAGATTTCCTTCCCTAAAGGACATTAGTGAACCAGATGGGTTTTTTTCCAACAATGGTTTCATGGTCATCAGCAGATTCTTAATTCCAGATATTTTTAATTAAATTCAAATTCCACCATTTGCCATGGCAGGATTTGAACCCGGGTCCCCAGAGCATTAGCTGAGTTTCCAGATTAATAATCTAGTGATAATACCACCCGTTGCAGTGCCGCAACAACGTCAATGACCTCACGCGCGATCAAATGGCGGCAATGTGAGGAGTGAAATATCGTTTTAGCCAAGTGGTGTATATCGAGCAGGAGGTTGTGCTGACCCAGGGTTTACTGGGTATCTATAGTTCGTCCGTCTGTGCCCGAATAGAGGTACGTGTGTCATTCAAATGATTTTATTCCACGTAAATCGAACCCACTCCTCTCAGAAATGGCGTAATATTTTTGCATGTTTCTTTCCTTTGCTAATTTTTTCCAGTGACTGAAACCTTCTGAAAGTGATTTCTGCCTGGCAGCCTCTCGCAGTAACAGTCACATCGAAGAGTGATGCAGGTGGCTCTGGACCCAGTCTATGCGAAGATTTATTGAACCCTTCTACACTGTGTTGTTTTATGGGCATTGTGATAAGACTGTAATATTATTTCTGCGCTGTCACAAAAATTATTGCTGTTCAGTTGTGAATCAATAGTCATCTATCTCGAATTTTTCATCCTAATGGCAGGATACGATGCAATTACAATTTGTAAGGAGAATGGTAACATTAAAATTGCAATATCTAGTTTCCTGGGCTTTTATAGGCCCATAAGGAAATCTTTAACAAAATAAAACCTTTATTGATTGCCGAATAAACAAATAAATCATTCTATTTTTACAACAGTGTTTCTGCCGCGAATTTAAATTTTAATGCTGTGATCTTTTTCATTGACTTCTTTGTTTTTGTCCATGGCCTTTCTGAGGTGAACTCCTTCACTTGAACTTTCTGCACAGGTTTCTTCCCCCCCTTCCCCACCACTGCTAAGATCAGCAGAAGAGCAGCGGAAAGCTCTGAAAGACAGCGGAGGGGGAAAGACCGTTTCTGTCGAATTTTTTTTCAAAGGTCTATTGGCGTTGGAAGCAGTCCAGAGAAGATTGACAAGATTGATCCTGGACATGGAGGGGTCTTCTTATGAGGAGAAGTTGAGTCAATTGGGCCTGTACTCATTGGAGTAAAGTCATGATGGAAGAGCTTTCTGCCCTTACCCCGCCCCCCACCCCCCTCCATTCACCAACCCACCCACCCACTGACTGATAGTCATTCTTCACCCCAAGATAAGTAGCCTGGGGAGAGGAACATGGGAAATCACAAGAGATGATGGGCAACCTCTCTCTGACCTCCCTCCCCACAAAGGCCAGGGGGACACAGTGGTTAACACTGCTGCCTCATGGCTCCGGGATCAATTCCGGCCTTACGTGACTGTATGGAGCTTGCACATTCTCTCCGTGTCTGCGCAAGTTTCCACCCACACTCCAAAGATATGCATGTGAGGTTGACTAACCCAGCAAAATTGCCCCTTAGTGTCAGGGGGTTAGCAGGGTAAATACATGGGGTTATGGGGATAGGGCCTGGGTGGGATTGTTATTGGTGCAGCATCGATGGACCGAATGGTCCCCTTCTGCATTGTAGGGATTTGATGATTCTATGAAAGACTCACCATTTCTCCCTCCAGTCATCTTTCTGTCGGCAAGTCACACTTTGAACCCAAATCTTGCAGAGAGATTGCTGTTCAGTGGATTTTCTAGTTAAGAGGCCAGGCAGGTTCACAGTGAGTTGATGTCGCTGTGAGCCACACAGCTGACTGCCAGGAGATTGTGAACAGTCCTATCTTGCTTCTTGTGTGGTTCAAATTAACAGTCTTCAACATCACCCATCTCCACCTCATCTCAGCCTCACTCCTGTTAAAACGCGTATCCGTGCTCCATCATCCCCGCGGTTTGATTTTGGCAATTTTCCATTCAGCTTCCTGTCCTGTTCCCTTCATACACTTAATCTCATTCAAAATTCAGCTCTTCTGTATTCTGTCCTGCACTAAATATCACTTTTCAATGCCTCCTTATCGATCTATTCCAGTTCCCATTGCCAGGTATTTAGAATTGAAATTCTTCACCTTCATCTTTGAGTCTTTGCAACCCCACCTGGTTCAGTAACGTCCTCATCTCATCTACACAACTCAACTGCCCTCTGAAATGACCGAGCAAGGGCATCACCGACGGGCGGCACAGTGGGCAGCACTGCTGCCTGACAGAGCCAGGGACCTGGGTTTAATTCCTGACTTGGGTCACTGTCTGTGCGGAGACTGTATGTTCTCCCCGTGTCTGTGTGGGTTTCCTCCGGTTCCTCTGGTTTCCTCCCACCATCTGAAAGGCGTGCTGGTTAGGTGCATTGACCCGAACAGACGCTGGAGTGTGGCAACTAGGGGATTTTCACAGTAACTTCATTGCAGTGTTAATGTAAACCTTACTTGCGACACCAATAAAATAAGCTTCTATTTTGGAATGTGGAGTCAACTGTTTAGGATTGAGATGAGGAATCTGTTCACTCGGAGGGTTATGAATCTTTGGAATTCTGCATCCCAGGGAGCCATGGATACCCAGAATTATGTTATGGAGGAATTGTGGGAGGAAGCCAGAGCACCTAGAGGGAACCCATGCAGACACAAGGAGAATGTGCAAACTCTGCACAGACGGTGACCCGAGCCGGGAATCGAACGCAGCTCCCTGGCGCTGTTAGGCAGCAGCGCTAACCACTTGGCCACCATGCCTCCCCAAAATGGGTGGTGCCCTATGTCAAAGGTCTTGGCTCTTCATCAAGGCTTCTTGATAGAAGCAATTAGAAAACCAAAGGGAATAAAAGTCTAAAATAAACAGAACGGTGACTTATTTTCATAGAAAGCATACCTAACATACATCAAATTACAAAGTTGCTTACGTCTTAGCAACACTGGGTAAGTGTTTTTCAATGTTTAACTAGAGCTTAACCGATGATTTAAAGTACCAAAATTAACCATGGGCGCCAGAGTGTAAGTACAGTAGCATTGTACAAGTAAATATTCAGTGATCAGGGCAGATAAATCACTGCTCACTATATTTTTTGCTTCAGTTGTTGAGAAAAAACAAATGGAATCCTTTGTGAAGGTTGTGGAAATAAATTAATCAACTGCCGTCAGACTTTTGAATGGATCTACTTTGCATTAAGTTGATCCTTCCTTACACCCTAGCTATTACTACATTCTGCACCCTCTACTTTCCTTCTCTATACTTTTGTCTATAGTGCGCAAGAAACAATACCTTTCACCGTATACTAATACACGTGACAATAACATGTCAAATCAAATCATAGCGAGCTTTTTGTCAGCTGATGTTGTCACAATAGGGCCGAACGTCCTCCATCCATGCCGTCAACCTTGGTGGCTTCAGCAGAATTGACCTTGGGCAACTGGCCCATTGCGTCGCTTTGAAAGGACTCCCCAGTTAATCCCACTTCCCCTGTTCTATCCCCACAGCCCTGTAGATATTTCGCTTCAAGTATTCCTCCAATTCCCTTCTGAAAATTATGATGCAATCTGCATCCCCATCCCTCTCAGGCTATACGTTCCAGGCCACAGCAATCCCTGTGCAAAGGAAATTGTCACGTCACCTCTCTGGTTCTTCTGTCAAGGCTGGTTAAATCTGTGTCCTCGGGTTACCAACCTTCATGCCGCTGGGAGCAGTTTTCTCTTGTTTAAATCACCCCGTCAACTCTTTGTGAAACAGCTGTCACAGATGCAGCCGCACTCTTCCTCTGGATCAGATGACATGCTGCAGGAAGCAGGAGCTTGGAGTCAAACTGGAAAGCACTGCAAATATTGGTGAAGGCTTGCAGTCCATTGCTGTGATAGGGTGAGAGCACAGTGCTGTCGGGTCTGAGGTTCGTCCCCTATCTCCTCCAGCAAGGCAGCCCAAGCACACATACATCATTGCTGAAAGACACCACTAATGCCAGGGGAAGTGTTCTACACATTCACTTACACTTCACTTACCCTCGTTATGCTTTTTGACATGCATCAACCCAATACAGTTGTGTTGGATGATCTGGAATGCATTCATGCCTGCAGGAGTTCATCTTTGTTGAGGGAGGAATCATACTCCTTCAGACAGAATGATGTCATTAATACTTAAACACTTAAGGATTGCTTGCAAATTCTGAAATGGAACAGAGGCTGTTAGATACCTGAACACTTACTGGTGTCCCCCCGGTCCTCCACATTGCCCGGGATTCATGCACTCTCACTCTGAGAGTTTGGTTCGAGTCCCCTGACAGAATGAAGTCTCTCTCTCGGAATCTTTGCTTTCCTTAATGGCATTGCTGGATCTTCAGCGATGACGTCTCAGTGACCCCCTAGACTAAGCTTGTAGACAGGTGGCATGGTGGCACAGTGGTTAGCGTTGTTGCCTCACAGCGCCAGGGAAAGCCAGGTTCAATCCCAGCTTCACGTCACCATCTCTGTGGAGTCTGCACTTTCGCCTCGTGTCTGTGTGGGTTTCCTCCGGGTGCTCTGGCTTCCTCCCACAGTCCAAAGACGTGCAGGTTAGGTGGATTGGCCATGCTAAATTGACCCTAGTCTCAGGGGATCAGCAGGGTAAATATGTGGGCATACAGGAATAGGGCCTTGATGGGATTGTGGTAAGTGCAGACTTGATGGGCCAAATGGCCTCCTTTTGCAGGATTCTATGAAAATATTTGCCTCTCACTAAACAATAAAAAGCTAAAAGCACAAGATTAAGTCACACTGAAACATGTGTAAGTGGAAAGAATTTTCTCATTGTGTACGTCCTTAAGTAACACAATTATCCATATGTCTATCCATTGACGTGTATCAATGGATAGACATGTGGATAATATTGGAATAGTTTAGGTTAGAGGGTCATTAGATTGGTTCAACTGGTCAGCGCAACATCAAGGGCCGAAGGGCCTGTACTGCGCTGTAATGTTTTATGTTCTAAGTGAACAGGCTTTTTAAAATAATGTCATTGGAAGTCTAACTTTGCTCGTTTTCTCCCTCTTGCTCTTTACCTTCCATTGTTCCAGCTCCTCTTTTCTCTCGTATGGCCCTCAGAGTTTCTCCCTTCATTATCTCTACACCTCTATTTTTCTCCAGCCTTTTCTCACACTTTCCTGGAAGCTGCTTCTTTCCCCTTTTTCCGTCACTCTTTATCATAAATCTTTCCCTCTCCCTCCCACTCTGACTGCCACTGTCTTTTATTTGACTTGATTTATTTTTGTCACACATACTGGGATACAATGAAAAGTCCTGTTTTTTGCAAGTTTCACAGATGAAGCATACTGTTCATAAAGTACATGGGGAGAAGGAAGGTGCAGAATGTAGTGTTACAACATAGCTAGGGAATAGAGAAAGATCAGCTTAATATAAGGTAGGTCTATTGAAAAGTCTGATGGCAGCAGGGAAGAAGATATTCTTGAGTGAGCTGGTACGTGACATTTGTATCTTTTTCCCCAATGGAAGAAAGTGGAAGAGAGAATGTCTGGGGTGCATGCGGTCCTTAATTATGCTGACTGCTTTTCTGAGGCAGTGGGAAATGTAAACAGAGTTGATGGATGGGAGGCTGGTTTGCCTGATAGACTGGGCTCCACTCATGACTCTTTGTAGTTTCTTGCAGTCTTGGTCACAGCAAGAGCCATACCAAGCTGTGATGAATCTGGAAAGGATGCTTTCTATGGTGCATTTGTAAAACATAATGAGAGCTGGCTTCATCTTCA
The DNA here is from genome assembly GCF_965287045.1 of Carcharhinus amblyrhynchos. Taxonomy (NCBI): domain Eukaryota; kingdom Metazoa; phylum Chordata; class Chondrichthyes; order Carcharhiniformes; family Carcharhinidae; genus Carcharhinus; species Carcharhinus amblyrhynchos. The sequence goes on from NC_137342.1 coordinate 44,063,377, forward strand.
TTTGTCTCCCTTTCTCTCATTCGGTCTCCTGTTTCTCTCACTTTCAGTGGCAACCTAGATCCAGACTAGGGATTTCAATCCGCAGAGATCCAGGAAATGGATCTCACCTCCTCCTGGTACAAAAGTTGGAGCAGAGAAAATGGACATGGGAGGGAAGAGCAAGTGGCTGAGGCCAACAGGACAAACCAAGAGATGGATAGGATAGATTCCAATTGCACAGGAATGTGTGCAATTGGTATCAATATTGGAGTTGAGGGTAAACATTTTTAAGTCAAACTGTCAAGAGTTCCTTCGTGCTTTTTAAGAGAACAATGGGAGAATACAGGGTATAAAGTTCCTTTGTGCTCTCGTATTTCCTCATAAGAGATAGCAGTTTAAATTTTATGTATTAGTGCCACAAGTAGACTTATATTAACACTTCAATGAAGCTACTGTGAAAATCCTTTAGTTGCCACACTCTGGAGCCTGTTTGGGTACACTGAGGGAGAATTTAACATGGCCAATTCACCTAATCAGCACATCTTTTGAACTGTGGGAAGAAACGGGAGCACCCAGAGGAAACCCACACAGACACGGGGAGAACATGCAGATTCTGCAGTCACCCAAGCTGGGAATCTAACCCAGGTCTCTGGTGCTGTGAGGCAGCAGTGCTAACCACTGTGCCACCCCTAGCGTCACATGTTGGTGTTTTTGCACTTTAATATTGTCTCAACTTCCCCCCTATATAGAGACCAAAACTGCAAAAACTCCAAATGAGATCTCATTAAGACTTCATACGGATCCAGAAGTCAGTTTAATTTGGTTGGCTGGACGGCTGATTGGTGATGCAGAGTAATGCCAACAGCGCGGGTTCAAATCCCGTACCAGCTGAGGTTATTCATGAAAACCCTATCTTCTCAACATAACTTGAGGAACACTACTCCTCAGGCGAACACACAGTCAGTCAGCTCTCCCCCACAAAGGTGGGAGCAGCCTATGGTCCTCTGGGACTGTGGTGACCAGGGTGACACAGTGGTTAGCACTGCTGCCTCACAGCATTGGTTCCATTCTCGGCTTGGGTCGGTGTCTGTCCAGAGTTTGAATGTTCTCCCCATGTCTGTGTGGGTTTCCTCCAGGTGCTCCAGTTTCCTCCCCCAGTCCAAAGATGTGTGGGTTAGATTGATTGGCTGTGCTAAATTGATGCCAGTTTCAGGGGAATTAGCAGGGTAAATAGCTGGGGACAGGGCCTGGATGGAATTCTTGTTGGTGCAGGCTCAATCGGCCAGATGGCCTCCTTCTGCACTGTAGGGACTCTATGATTCTACGACTTTCTTTCATATAGATCCACCGTTACACCTGGACTTTCATATCCAATATTTCTTGCCATAAAATCCAACTTGATAACCTCGATGTGCGAATTATGGCCGAGATTGATTGCCGATAGAGCAATGTGGAAAGTCTATTGTGCCTTGAAGCTCCAATCGTCAACAACCTCAGTGCGACAGAAGCAAAACCTCCAGATTCCCTCAGGGACCAGTTCCCGGATTTGTTATTCCACGTAAGTCTTAATGATCATCTGCCTCCGGTTTGTACAAGTGACCCAGTTCATCCAAAGGTTCGCACATTTGTCAGAAGATATCCGCGTTTAAAAAATTAAATTGTAAAGCCGCAGATCCCCCAGCGTGGCCTCATCCATTCTGGTGAACCAGTTGTCACAGCGAGTCAACAGAAAAGCTGTCCACGGAAAGTCATTATAAATCAGATCACAGAGCAACAGGACTACATCAACATTACAATGAAGTCTGAACATCGGTGTGTTACTGAGCTCTCAGACAAGAACATCCTATGGTGCAGAATGCACAGGCCACATAAATACATAAACTATCAACATTTTACCAGCAGCAGAGGAAAGATAACCTTGAGGTATCAGCTTTTAACAGTCTGATTTTTAGTCATGTCACGTGTATTTAACTCATTCATGTTGAGGCGATGAAACAAAGAAAATAATTAAAAGTTAAAGTTTATTTATTATTCACAAGTAAGGCTAACATTAACACTTGGCAATAACTCCACGGAGGCGAAAGTCCCGTAACCAAGTTAATTTATTTACACCGTACATTTGTTCACAGCTCCAGTTGCTCCCTGCTGAATGCAGGCTGGGAGTCTGACATACCTGCTTTAAATAGGGAGCATGAAACTCCCTGATTTAACCATCAGTTAAGACTCATCAGGTATCTCTTTTGGCAGACGTCTCTTTTGACAAAGACTCATCAGGTAGTTCATACGCTAGCAAGCCAACCTCATTAGCCTGGCTGAACTTATCACACACTGCAATGAAGTTACTGTGAAATTCCCCTAGTTGCCACACTCCAGCGCCTGTTCGGGTTAATGCACCTAAACTAGCACATCTTTCAGACTGTGGGAGGGAGGAGGGGGGGAAACTGGAGCACTGGGAGGAAACCCAAGCAGACACGGGGAGAACGTGCAAACTCCACACAGACAGTGACCCAAGCCAGGAATTGAACTTGGATCCCTGGCGCTGTGAGGGCAGCAGTGCTAACCACTGCACCACCGTGTCGCCCTGAGGGGAGATGGTCTCCCATCTGAGAGGAGATCAAACTGAAGTATACAAGTTGATAAAAGGTATGGATGTTGAGCAGATGCTTCCTCTTGTGGGGCATTCTAGGGCAAGAGGTCATAGTCAGGATAAGAGAGAGCAAATTTAAAACAGAGTTGAGGAGAAACTACTTCTCCCAAAGGGTTGTGAATCTGTGAAATTCACTACCCCAAAGTGTGGTGGATGATGGGATAATGAGTAAATTTAAGGAGCAGTAAGACAGATTTTTAATTGGTAATGGGTTGAAGGGTTATGGGGAGGAGGCAAGGATAAGAAGCACATGGGTCAGGATTGAATGGCAGAGTGGACTTGATGGGCTGAATGGCCTAATTCTGCTCCTATATCTTATGAACTTACGGTAGATGGGCAAAAGGATTAACTCCAAAAATTCCAAGAAAAAAACCTGACAAATGGATAAACTATGCATACACCAGCAGTGGGAAAGAATGGGAATGGAATGTTAAGAGATGTGACAATGCATGGAAACAATAGTTTACCTGTATTTCTGATGTTCGTCCGTTTTCCTGCATGTGACAGGTTAGAGATCTGGATGCACTCTTGCCTGTATTAAAGGGTGGAATTACCAAGCCTGGCCACCCACCCGCCCCCGCCCCATTGCGTGCTTCATGGCAGTGGCTGATGTTGAGGGTTTCCCATTCTATGAAACCCCTCCCTGCCAGGAAACCTACCAGTGAGAACAGTTGGAAAATTTGTCTTCTCGGTCTTCTCCTCTTTTGCTTCTTTGTCCTTCTTCTCTAATCCCTCTCTCTCTCTAATTTGGATTCTTTGCTTCTCTTTCTGCCCTCCGCTGTCTTTCAACTTGTCATTTCTTTCCTTCTCTTTGGGTGGGCAGGGCGTATCATGTGACATGACGTGATGGGGTGAAGAAACACTACTGGTTGAAGTTTAGATTGGTGGTGGGGAGGGTGGGGGATGGGGTTTGGGTGGGATTACAAGATAAATGGTAAATGCAGCCTCAGTAGCTACCTTCCCATCACCTCAATTAATTGTGCTTTGTGTCAATTTCACCGTGTTCCCAATATTCTCACCATGCACCATGCACATTTAACTTCTGACCTTTCCTATCACTCTCACCTCCTCCACTTTGAAATTCCCAATCAGCTCCCGTATTCTCCCTTGTTACTTATCACAACCCTCCATCCCCACTCCCTTACTCCCATTTGATCATTCAGGAAAGCACTTGAGAATCCTTGGCACTCAGTTTCCACCCTGATCTTCCCTTCTTAGGTATTTCTCCAAAAGAAACTTCATTTGCTTTGAAAATTCAATGTATTTTTAAAAGATATCGAATTAGAATGAGGAAACAAAATGGCCTGCCTTAGCTCTCCACTTGTATATTTCTCTCTTCCTCTCTTCCTTCCTGGTGTATTTTTGTTTGAAAATTGAAGTATTATTGAATGAAGGAAGTCACACCATCTCCATCACTTTCTTGCTCACCGACCCCAGTCTTTCTTTCATCACATGCTTGCCCTAACCTTAAGGCACTTCTGAAGAGAAGCTATGGAACACAAAACAGACGCCTCAACAGGTTTATAAATGAAACCTTTGGCCGGTGTTTTACGACCTCGCTTGCGTGAGGCTCGTAAAATCCCGCCAGAGGCCAACAGAGAATTCCATTCTGTGAGACTTGCCCGCCCTGCTTTGGGGGCAGGGGGCAAAATTCTGCCAGAGCCACTCTATTTGATTTTAAAAACCCACCATACTTAAAGTCATTGTTACCTTACCAAGCTTCTTAAATTTGTCTTCTTATTTTTCAAAATTAGTTGAAAGTAAGTGATTGAACAGAAGTGTGAAGGGGGTAAAGAGAATTATATATCACCTTAGCACAGTCAACTGAACGATAATGATGTATTACAGAATCTCTACAGGGCAGCAGGAGGCCATTTGGCCCATCAAGCCTGCATAGACAACAATCCCACCCATGCCCTATCCTCGTAACCCCACGTATTTATTCTTCTAATTCCCACGTCACTAAGGGCCAATGGCCAATTAATCTTTGGACATACTAAGAAATTAACGGGGGGGAAGGGGGGGTGGGTGGGGTCAGTGTTGAGAAGACACAAACAAATTCTGATCACAAGCTCTGGGCAAAATACCATGTTTGAGCCCGCAACTTTGGGAGTGACGACAATCTTCAAGTACAAGTTTCAATGAAGGCATTTTATAGCATGAAATACAGTTTAAAGGATAAATGTTACAAAATGTGCAATTATTTATTTGTTATTTTGAACCATAGCTTGCAGAATTTTGCAACTGTGAAAAATTGAAATCGGAAAAAATATTTCAGAAGGCATTTTGGAGTGAATTTTTGGGAACCCAGTGACTGGGTTGGCACACAGTACGATGATGCCTTTTCTACTCATGTTTCAACTTTGAATAGGCCCACAGCAGTGCCACCTACAGGAGTATCAAGCTTCCAAGAAGTTTTCAATGAAACTTGTGTTACTTATATTAAATTTTGTAGATAATCGATTGCCACATTGCTAGTCCAAACTTTTCTCCACCCAAACTATTTTCAGGCATGTCAGAAATTCCTCATTGTCAGACAAGATTTCTCCTGTGCTGTATCTGTAATGAAATCTTAATCCGCTTTGCGAAGAACAGGCTTGCAATTGCGTGATGTGTGGCGCAGAGATGAAATTTCCCCTCAAACCCTCATCCTTTGCCCAATCTCTGAAGCACAGCTACTGGTTAAACTGATGCCTCAAAGGCAACTTTTCACTGGGAAATCTCAAAGGCAAAAGTTCCAACTACCCAACCTTCCATTACTATGGATGACACACCACTAGCCTACAGAGGGCAAAGATGCCGATTAGTATCTTTACTACGATCTGCTCTCATTCTGTTGTCTCCGATGCTTTCATATTGACTATCTCCACATTCTATCATTGGCTAAGCTGATGGAGTATGACAGGGTCTTCAGAGACAGCAGAGAAAAGTGAAAGTGTCTGATAGTGAATAACATCAGTGTCGAAAAAAGCTACATGCACCAACACAGAACGCGGACGCAGTCATTATCAAAGATGTGAGGGAATGTGGAGAGAATGCACCAACGATGCACATTTTAAAAATTTTGTTTTTGGGACATGGGTGTTGCTGGCTGGTCAGCATTTATTGCCCATCCCTAATTATCCTTGGAAGGCAGTTGAGAATCAACCACGCTGTGGGTCTGGAGTCACATGTAGACCAGGCAAAGATGGCAGGCCTGACAAAGGGTCATCCAAACTCGAAACATTAGCTCTATTCTCTCCCCACAGATGTTGTCAGACCTGCTGAGATTTTCCAGCATTTTCTGTTTTTGTTTCAGATTCCAACATCTGCAGTATTTTGCTTTTATATTAAGGACGGCAAATTTCCTTCCCTAAAGGACATTAGTGAGCCAAATGGGTTTTTTCTGACAATTGACAATGGTTTCATGGTCAACAGTGGATTCTTAATTCCAGATATTTATTATTGAATTCAAGTTTCACCACCTGTGCCAGCTGTGCTAAAAAGGCAATGCAGCAGGATAGAATCGCCCCCTATGACTGTAACACTACATTCTGCACCGTCTCCTTTCCTTCTCTATGAATAGTACGCTTTGCCTGTTTAGCGCGCAAGAAACAATATTTTTCACTGTATACTAATACATGTGACAATAATAAATCAAATTAAAAAATGTCAGAAAAAGCTTCATTTCTTTATTTAGTGCATCATAATTTTATTGTCAATGTTCTCTTCTCTCCGCTCTACAGGTTGTTGGCCTCTTGTTATGGTGTAGTTCCTTAAGCACCAATGACTCTTCATTTCTGATCTAAATGGCTGTTCCTTATTGTGAGCACTGAATTTGAGCCAGGAACCCAAATGGCTGGGTGAGGCAGTAAAATTCCGGCAATACACTCTTCTACCTTCTTCCGTCAGGAAAAAGATACAAAAGTCTGAGGTCACGTACCAACCGACTCAAGAGCAGCCTCTTCCCTGCTGTCATCAGACTTTTGAATGGACTTACCTTACATTAAGTTGATCTTTCTCTACACTTTAGCTATGACTGTAACACGACATTCTGCACTCTCTCTTTTCCATCTCTATGAATGGTATGCTTTACTGGGGAAGGTAGTGGAAGCGGAGACAGTAGTGGCTTTTAAAGGGCATCTTGACAAATACATGAATGGGATGGGAATAGAGGGATAAGGTCCCCAGAAGGGTGAGGGTTTTAATTAAGTCAGGCAGCCTGGTCAGTGCAAGCTTGGAGGGCTGAAGGGCCTGTTCCTGTGCTGTGAATTTTTTTGTTCTTTTCTCCGTATAGCGTGGAAGAAGCAATACTTTTCACTGTATCCTAACATACGTGACAATAACAAATCAATCAAATTGAAACAATTCACCCTCTATCTCTGCCTCCTCCCTCCTCAACTTATCCATTACCCGATTTTGAAACCTGCAGACCTCCTTACCTTCTTCGACTGTCCCCTTCTCTGGCAAACGACTGACTTTTAAAATTGAATCACGGCCGGGGAAACTCGAATCATTTTCAGCTTCTCTGTACCATCCTCTGAGGCGTCCAGTGCTACTGCCTTTGGCCTGTAATCCAAGCTTCCGCTAATTTAAAAAATGTGGCTTTTATATTTTCCCATTATTTAATTCTCCCCTCGAGCGAAAGAACATGGTGGCAAATAGGTCCGACAAATTAAATTTTACTTAGCACTGTCGTGGGTCTCTTAAACAATGTTTTTTTTTTAAATCAGGCAGCAAAGCGCGATACACTATTTATAGTTCAGTTATATTAAAAATTGAAGCATTGTGTGTGCATAGACCTGTCGCATAGTTACTTAAGTATTGGATTAAAAATCAATTATTTAACTCATAACTCTGATTTGCTCACAGAGCAAGAGGCAATAACTCAACACAGACAGCAATATTTTATGAGGCAATACTCAGTAAACTATTCCATTTCTTTTCAGTACAATGTGTCACACACAGAAACCGGAGTGTAATTGTAATAAAATGACACAGACACCTTTTGAAAAAAAATAATCTTTGACTCTGATACCACTGTCTTCACATTCCAGTCATGTTTGGAAGCTTTTATTGCATTGTCCAGCTCTTCATGCACATCCACAGTCCCAGTTGACTTGTATACTGTAGCTCCCCACTATATGATACTGTCAGTTTCTCATGCAACGCTGTCACAGAGAGTTGACTTACAACACAATCCCTATAGTGCAGAAGGAGGCCGTTCGTCCCATCGAGTCTGCACCGACCACAATCCCACCCAGGCCCTATTTCCGTAACCCTACATATTTACCCTGCTAATCGCCCTGACACTAGGGTCAATTTAGCATGGCCAATCAGCTTAATCAGTACATCTTTGGACTTTGGCAGGGAACCAAAGCATCTGGAGGAAACTCATGCAGACACAAGGAGAAGGTGCAAACTCCATACTGACAGTGACCCAAAGCTGGAATCGAACCCGGGTCCCTGACGCTGTGAGGCAGCAGTACTAACCACTATGCCACGGTGCCACCCCTTTATGGATGTCTGAGCTAGTTTCTGGCACTCCATCTCCAAGAAAGCATTAAAAACCACCTGATTTCTCGTGCAACTTGATCTTAATTGGCTTCAGGGAGCCTTTAGCACAACACTTCATCTTGGCCATGATCCAGTGACACTTGTTGAGAAGCCTGGTTATCAAGTGAGGACATAGAGACTCCTGGTTAACAGGCTGGATTTTATTTGCTTTGATTTGATTTATTAATGTCACATCTATTAGTATATAATGAAAAGTATTGTTTCTTGTGCACTATATGGACAAAGCATACCGTTCATAGAGAAGGAAAGGAGAAAATGCAGAATGTAGTATAATAGATCATAGCTAGGGTATAGTGGAAGATCAACTTAATATAAGGTAGGTTCATTCAAATGTCTGTGGCAGCAGGGAAGAAGCTGTTCTTGAGACAGTTGGTATGTGTCCTCAGATTTCTGTATTTTTTTCTCAAAGAAGGTGGAAGAGAGAATGCCCGGGGGTGTGTGGGGTCCTTGGTTATGCTGGCTGCTTTGTCCAGGCAGCAGGAAGTATAGACTGAGTCAACAGATGAGAGGCTGGTTTGCCTGATAGACTGGGCTTCGTTCATGACCCTTTGCAGTTTTTTGCATTCTTGGGCAGAGCAGGAGTCACACCAAACTGAGACACAATTGGAAAGAATGCTTTTTGTAAGCAACAGGGGTCCCACCACCAAAGCTGAAGGCGAGGGGCAAACTTGCTTTACGTGGGATCCAGGGCCTTACTGTTATGGTGGCAGCATAGAAGTCCTCATTAAGGATGCAAGGCCTTTCTAAATAACTGTTGGCCCAATCAGAGCACTGGCAGCTCAGCAGTGACAACGAGAGCAGTGGCCACTGCTGGAACTGCACCCAGAGCAGGCTGAAGCCCTCAAAGACTCTCCCACAAACAGCACTGAGGAGCAATCACTTGTTAACTTTTAAATCTGATATTGATCGATTTTTATCCAAAGATATGGAGCAAAGATGGATCAATGGAGTTATGCCACAGATTAGCCATGGTCGCATTAAAGGGTGGAACAGACTTGAGGAGTTAATGTCTCCTCCTATTCCTATGTTCCTATCTCTCTTAAGCAGCATTGCCTTCGTGTCTGCTGACAGATATGGTGCATGTATGAAGCATGCACTAATTTTACCTTCCTATTCCAACAATCATTCTCTCCCCTCCCCGATAACTATGTGGTACATGCAAATAAATAACAAATAAATAAACAGGTGAATAGTGCAGCGTGTCGACCACAATCTCGTGATTCAATATATAATGCAATATCAGTACTACAAATTTGTTTGCACTGCAAAGCCTTGTGACATAGACAAATTAACAACTCTTGAGAGTGGAATTTCCCCCTCTTCTCCTTCCTTACACAGTGCCAAATCAACACGCTGAACAATCCAAGTCAGTAATCCGAAACCTTAGCTGGACAAACCCATAAGATCATAAGACACGGGAGCAGAATTTTACCACTCGGCCCTTCGAGCCTGTTCTGCCATTCAATCATGGCTGATATTTTTCTCATCTGCATTCTTCTGCCTTTTCCCCATAAGCTCTGATCCCCCCTAATAATAACCCCATAGTACTGACCACTGCCAATGGTCTTTAACATTGATGGAAGAATCTGGAACTAGGGTGGGTCACTGTTTAAAAATAAGGGGTCGCTCAGTCTGAAAGACATGCTGGATGGGTGCATTGGCTTTGCTAAGTTCTCCCTCAGTGTACCCGAACAGGTGCTGGAGTGTGGCGATGAGGAGATTTTCACAGTAACTTCATTGCAGAGCTAATGTAAGCCTACTTGTCACACTAATAAATAAACTTAAACTTAAAGATTCCATCCAGAAACTAGAAGTAGCAACAATTTCAACACTGAGATTGGTACATTTGTGACTGACCTTCCTTCCCACCTCTAACATTTACTCAAGGCCTGTACATCTCCCTGAACTATTTTCCAGTTCTGAGAAGAGGCCACCGAACTGAAACATCAACTCCATTTCCCCCCCTGCTGAGTGTATCCAGCATTTCTCGGTTTGGTTTTGATTGGTTTGTTCAGCATGGACATGCAGATCACACCCTGCTTACAGCACAGGAGGAGGACAATTGGCCCATTGAGCCTCCAGCAGCTCTCTCTGCAAGAGAGATTGAGCTAGTCCAGTGCATCTTGCCCTTTTCCTGCTAACTTTTACCATTCAGATGCTTTCTTATTCAGTCACGGAACCAATGGTCTCTGGGCAGTTGGAGTTTTTGTTGCAGATAAACCATGATCTAACTGATTGACAGAACAGACTTGAAGGGACGAATGGCCTCCAACCATTCCTATGGTTCAGCGGGTGAGCTAGCAGTAAATGAATAAACTGCCCGCTAGCTAACAGCCTGCTTGCAAGTTCTAGAACTTTCCAGCGACGACTGTCATCCCTCCCTACCCACTCAGTCTTCCGCTGTTGGATACGTGTGTGGGTAGTTCTTGACTGAGTATTAAGCGAGAAGCGTATTAAGGTAGAATATTTAATTCAGACACGGGAATAGGAGCTGGCACATTACTTTGGAAATGGACGGCCTGTCAGTCCTTATTGAGAACGGTGAGGTGAACACCAAATTGCATTGTGGGGGGAGTCCAAATCTGGAAGTTATCAAGGTAGACATTAATAAATAAAGTAAGGGATTCAGGAGAAAGCTCTTTGTGGAATGTGGAATATATTGCCAGATGGAGTGGTTGAGGTGAAAGGCATAGATCTATTTAGGGGAAAGTCTGATAAACACACAAGGGAGAAAGCAATTGAAAAATCATAGAATTTAATGGGATTGAGGGTTATATGTAGGCCTAGTAGGTAGGGATATGATTAGCGCAACTTGTGGGCCGAAGGGCCTGTTTGTGCTGTAGTTTTCTATGTTCTAGAATGCCTACAGTGCAGAAGGAGGCCACTCAACCCATCAAGTCTGCACTGATGACAATCCATGCATGCCCTATCCCCATAACTCCATGTATTTACCCCAGCTAGACCCCCTGAAACTAAGGGGCAATTTAGCGCAGCCAATCCACCTGACCCACACATCTCTGAACTGTGGGAGGAAATGGGGAGACACAGGGAGAACATGCAAAAACTCCACACAGGCAGCCACCCAAGACTGGAATCAAATCCGGGTGCCTGGCGCTGTGAGGCAGCAGTGCTAATCACTGTGCCACAGTGCCAGTTCCTGGAGGGAAGGGTGGGGATGGGGAAGGTCATACTGGGAAGTACCCCAGCAGATGTGCTTGGAGAATCCCCCTAGAAGTCCTTATACAAGGAATGCAAGGGAGTTTCCTGGGAAGCTTAAAACTTCTGATGAGCAATTATTCTACATCTTGAACCATTCAAAACCCTGATTTAAATCTGAGACTTTGGCTAGTGCAGAATCTCTTAGTGGAATAATTACCCAGGAAAGGTTAGAAGGATTAAAACCATTTCTAACTCCTGGGTACACATGAGTGTATGAATTAGGATCAGGTATGGGCCATTCAGCCCTCTGAGCCTGCTCTGCTGATTTGATTCTAACCTTAACCACACATTCTTGCCGACCCCTTTTAACTTTCCACCCCCTCATTAATCACGAATCTATCTGGGTCTGCCTTAAAAATATTCAAAGATTCTGCTTCCACTGCCTTTTGAGGAAACGAGTTCCAAAGAATGACAACCCTCTGAGGAAAGAAATTCTAATCTTTGTCTTCAATGAGCAACCCTTTATTTGTAAACAGTGACCCCCTAGTTCAAGATTCTCCCACAGAGGAAACATCCTTTCCACATCCATCCTCTCAATACCCTTCAGAATCTTAAAGATTTCAATCAAATTGCCTCTTATTCTTCTAAACGCCTGTGAGTAACTTATGCAGCCTTTCCTCATAAGACAACCTAAACATTCCAGGTATTAGTCCAGTAAACCTTCCCTGAATGGCTTCTAGTAGGCAACTATGGTAATGGCCATTCTCCCATCCCCAACCTCCAACCCCCCCCCCATTGGAAACAATTACTATCCCCACTCTTGGGTCACAGTCTATGTGGAGTTTGCACGTTCTCTGGGTTTCCTCTGAGTGCTCCAGTTTCCTCCCGACAGTCTGAAAGACATGATGTGGAGATGCCGGCGATGGACTGGGGTAGGCACAGTAAGTAGTCTCACAACACCAGGTTAAAGTCCAACAGGTTTATTTGGTTGCACGGCTTTCAGAGTGCTGCTCCTTCATCAGCTGAGTGTTGCCTGAAAGATGTGTTGGTTAGGCGAATTGGCCATGTTACATTCTCCTTCAGTGTACCCGAACATGTGACGATGAGGGGATATTACAGTAACTTCATTGCAGTGTTAATGTAAGACTACTTGTGACATTAATAAACCACTTTACCACCATACCGACTACCCAATACTGCCCCATAACTACTCTCCCGATCCCCTGACCTTTTTCCCAACCATCTAACTACTGCCCACATCCCTGACCACTCACCCCATCTGGCTCCTCCCCAATTTGCTCCACTACCCACCCCTCGACCACTTACCTTACGCATTTCTCCCTGGGTCTCAAACCGGTGGGGACCTGTAAACTTACCCAGTTTACCGCAGCTGGTGTTGTAAAGAGAGGACATGATGTCACTTCCCTCAGTGCTGCTGCCCTACTTGGAAGGTGTCCGGAAGAACCAGCGACTCTGCACACCCCTCACCAGACCCAGGATGGAAGACTGGATAACGTTCATACTGCTCTGCTGCAGTTAATTATAAAGGAGCGAGGTAGCAATCCGGCGTTATTACTCTTTCACTGAAATCCGAAACCAAAATTATTCGGATGGTATGAGGTGTAAGAAAGGAGGGAGAAGGCTTGTGTAGGGCAGAAACTCAAGCACGGCTCTGTTAAACTTGTAACAATACTGTGCCTTTAAGAAATGTACATGAACCAAGTTTTTGTGCAGGGTCTGTTATAGCAGTTTCATGCACTTGGTGCTGTTCTCTCTACTGGCAAGCTATATTGTTGCCGTCTCAACATAATTGTTTTTAATGGCTAGAATGTTGGTTTCAACCTGAACTAATACTGTTCTACTATTTCACCTGTGATTTTGATTGGGGTGATTGGCAGGTATGGTCATGTCACAAGTCATAGAGGTTTACAGCATTGAAACAGGCCCTACGGCCCAACTTGTCCATTCCGCCCTTTTTTTTTAAACCCTTAAGCTAGTCCCAATTGCCCACATTTGACCCATATCACTCTGTGCCCATCTTATCCATGTAACTGTCTAAATGCTTTTTAAAAAGACAAAATTGTACCTGCCTCTGCTACTATCTCTGGTAACTCATACCAGACAGTCAGCACCCTCTGTGTCAAAAAATTACAATGTGGAGATGCTGGTGTTTTAAATGCTTTTTAAAAGACAAAATTGTACCTGCCTCTACTGCTGTCTCTGGTAACTTGTACCAGACAGTCACCACCCTCGTAAAAAATTACGATGTGGAGATGCCAGCGTTGGACTGGGTAAACACAGTAAGAAGTCTCACATAACCAGGTTAAAGTCAAACAGGTTTATTTGGTAGGAAATGCCACTAGCTTTTGGGGTTTGCCCCTTTGTCGGGTGAATGGGAGCTCTGATCACAAATTTTACTCCCAAATAAACCTGTTGGACTTTAACCTGGTGTTGTGAGAATTCGTACTGTGAAAAAATTATCCCTCCAGACATTTTTATATCTCTCCCCTCTCAACTTAAACCTATGTCCTTTAGTTTTTGACTAGTTTGTGACGGGTAAGCTGGGCTTACACAGAAGATTCAAGCTTACATGTTGCTTTTGGGTAAATAGAGAGCAGTGGTTCTCTTTTCCCCTCTCTGAAGTTGGAGACTGGAATCTGTCAGGAGATAAGTATCTTTCTTGTCAATTCTGCTGTATGAGAGCGGATCTTTCTCTGAGAGCTGGTGTTTCTGGAAGCTGCAGAGATAGAGAGGTCCCCCTTTTCTGTCTCTGGAATCTGGAAACAGGGAAGCGCTGAAGGCCAAATTTGTCTGAGGTTTTGCTGTTTTGAGGATATATCTGACTTTGAAGATTGCTGTTTGGATCCCTATCCAGGAGTGTTGAGGAGCTGGGGTCTAGTATCACATGGGAATCTTTGGTCTTTAAGCTGACTGGTTCGACAGAGGGGATTCATGTCTATAGGATATTGCTTTAAATTGGAACAACAGAGATAGCTAACTGTTCAGGATTATACATTGCCATGTCTAAGTATGTTAATTGGTCTTTCTATTGCATTCTAACTGTATTCTTAAATAAAGTTTGCTTGATAAAAGCTTCCTAGTGAGTCACTTGAATCATACCTGGAGTGAAACACCTTATGTTTACCCTAGTGCCAAAATCAAATGTAAAAGTTAGTGTTTAGGTTAACTTCATAAAATACCTTGGAGATTTTGGTGTGGACCTTAATAATCTGAATATTCTGATTCCATGCTGCAAATGCACTGTGACCTCTCCTGCCTAGAATACTTGGGATCAAATTGTTTATGGATTTTGGGATTTTCTAGATTTCAGAATGATGTTAAAATGTTTAACTGCAAGTGCATAAACCAAAAAAATTGCAGAATTAAATATTTACTTGAAAATAGTGATAAAACATTATATTAGCTGTTTTGCTTATCCAAATATTGCAATTTCCATCTTTCTGCTTCTAAAATACTGCAGTAAAACAAAGACGTGACTAGCTTGGGTCTGTTCAAAAGATTTCCAGATAACTGGTATTTCTCGAACAATAGATTTCCCGACTGGAGCTGTTATAGTGCAATACATAATTGTACAAGATATCTGGCTGGAATTCTCTGGCCTCACCCATGTCTAGGATTCTCCGGTCCCATTGCTGTGAACGGAGATTTGGCTGAGCGCCAAATTCTCCACTCTCTCTGGCAGAGCAAGACCGGAGAATTCTGGCCACTGTCTAGCATCGAAAAATAGGATGATGATGAGCAGGAATTGGCCACTGGGTGATGAGATTTCTTTTCCTTTTTCCCTCATATGTTTATCCTGCTTTGCCTTAAACATTTCAATGTTATTTATTTCATCTATTCCTTGTGGTAGCAATTCTTAAGTTTAGAGTTTATTTATTAGTGTCACAAGTAGTCTTACATTAACACTGCAATGAAGTTACTGTGATAATCCCCTAGTTTCCACATTCCAGCACCTGTTCAGGTGCACTGAAGGAGAATTTAGCATGGCCAATTCACCTGACTAACACATCTTTCAAACAGCACTCACCTGATGAAGGAGCAGCACTCCGAAAGCATGTGCTACCAACTAAACCTGTTGGACTTTAACCTGGTGTTGTGAGATTACTTACTGTGCCTACCCCAGTTCAACACCAACAACTTCACATCATGTCTTTCAGACTGTAGGAGGAAAATGGAGCACCAGGAGGGAACCCATGCAGACATGGAGAGAATGCCCAAACTCCACATAGACAGTGACCCAAGTCAGGAATCGAAACAGGGTCCCTGGTGCTGCGAGGCAGCAGTGCTAACCACTTTACCATCATACCGCCCTATGCTAATAACATTCTGGGTAAAAAAGTTTCTGAATCTTGTCACTGTTGGGTGTTCCTCTCTTTCTCTACTACAATAAATTTGCTAACATTCAAAGTGTTACCAACAGAACAAGCTGATTTGTGAATACAGCACACCTGTCAGGATATCAATGACAAAATGATTAGTCATTCGAGTTTGTAACGGAATAATCCTTTGATGTCAAGTTTCTAGAAGATTGCCTTAAATGTTCCAGTGGGATGCCGAAATGTCCAACTATCATAAACAGACACAAAACTATTGAGATGCATCCTATAACACACATGACCAACACGAAAGAAAGAAAATTAGCCCAACAGGAATACTCTGTGATTGCTTTCCTGTGGCCACTTATCATTCAATACATTTTCTGCATAATTCTGGATTATGTAGCCAAATGCACAAGGTGGTGATAAAGAATCCATTCGCAATTCATGAGACAGACAGATACGTGGAAGGCAGGCCTTTTGACCTATTGTAACTCAGCTATCTGAAAACCAGCATACGTTCCATTCAATCATGGAATCAGGTTGTTTCTTAAATGATGTAAAGATTTTCATTTCTGCTATTCTATCCAAGAAGGCAGATACTGGTATCCGTTGTACTTTTCCTTGAATCACTAACGGGTTTTTTTTTCTAGAAATTACCAGGGTTATGTTGCTTTCTTTGTAATTAAGACCTCAAAGTGTGGGGAGGGGTTGGATTGAAATTATTGAGGGGAAAAGCAAAGACAAACTTAAAAAGGTAAAGACGATCTTAGTCATCGCCTGGTTTTTAATAATTTTGTGGAATGTACGGTACATGCATTCACTAATGTTCTTTAGGGAAGGAAATCTGTCGTCCTGACCTGGTCTGGCCTACATGGACTCCAGAGCCACAGCAATGAGATTAACTCTCAACTGCCCTCAGACAACTATGATGTGGAGATGCCAGCGTTGGACTGGGGTGGGCACAGTAAGAAGTCTCACAAGTCCAACAAGTTTATTTGGTGTCACAAGCTTTTGGAACACTGCTCCTGAAGTGCCTGACGAAGGAGCAGTACTCCAAAAGCTTGTGATACCAAATAAACCTGTTGGACTTTAATCTGGTGTTGTGAGACTTCGTACCCCAGGCAACTAGGGATGGGCCAGCCAGCAATGCCCATGTCCCACACGTGAATAAAAACACAGGGTATAGGGTCATTCCGCCCAACTGGCCTATGGAGATTTCTATGCTCCACAAGAAGCCTCTTCACCCCACCCTAGAAATATAACATTTTGTTCTTTCCCTTGTGTGTGTACCTTACTTCTCCTTTAAGTTTCAATGCTATTTATTTAATCCATTACTTCGGGCAGAGAGTTGCACATTCCAATAATTGTCGGGCAAAGATGTTTTTCCTGAATCCGATGAGGAATTCACAGACAACAAGCTGTTGTTGAATTCCTTACTGGATTTATTAGTGATTAATTCCCTAATTTTGAATTCCCCAACTAATAAGGACACCTCCATGTCACCCTATCAAATCTTTTCATAAGATCTCCATCAGGGTGCACGATGGCACAGTGGTTAGCACCGCTGCCTCGAAGTGCCAGGAACACAGGTTCGATTCCTGGCTTGGGTCACTGTCTATGTGGAGTTTGCACATTCTCCCCGTGTCTGCGTGGGTTTTCTCCAGGCGCTCCGGTTTCCTCCCACGGTCCAAAGATGTGCTGGTTAGATGGATTGGCCATGCCAAATTGCCCCTTAGTGTCAGGGGGATCAGTTAGGGTAAATGTATGGAGTTTTAGGGGTAGGGCCTGGGTGGGATTGTGGTTGGTGCAGACTCGATGGGCTGAATGGCCTCCTTCTGCACTGTAGGAATTCTATGATTCTGTGAGATTACCCCACAGCCCTCGCTTGTCTCGAGAAAAGAGGCCAACCTGTCCAATATTTCCTTAATTGTGTTCATGTGGTTTTTTTGTTGCTTGACAAATCACACATTATTCGAGACTAGTCTGCATAATATTGGATTTTTCACAAAGTACATTCAGGCCCTCCTATTAAGTAGTGTGACATTCTCAAACTGACAGAGAAACAAATTCTTTACCAACTGTGGCCAGGGAAAAGGTTTATTTTAATAAATCAGAACAGATTCTGATTTCTGTGGTTGCATGTCATGTTGTAAACAACACTCTCCTCACAGCGCACAATTATCCCTTACTTCAACGTGAACACAACATTGCATGGGCATAAATTACTGTAATTGTGTTACATGTCTACCTCCATTCCAATTAATCTGTTACCAAGCGCTCCACCCTTCACTACAAACGTATTTAAGACTTTCGTATAGCTGAACCGCAGATGCCTTTGAACTGTGTCCAATTTTGTCACCTTGTTACTGGTGCAGTACAGAACACACAGTTTCGAAAGAATTTGCATCCGTTAACAGGAGCCTGCGCAGGTTTATCTGTCTTCGATTTACGCAGTCGCATTCAGAGGGCTGCTGAACTCCACTTTGCCTCACAATTATAGGGGAGGCGATGACCCAGTGGTATTATTACTGGACTACTAATCCAGAAACTCAGCTAATATTCTGGGGGGACCTGGGTTCAAATCCCACCACGGCAGATGGTGGAATTTGAACTCAATAAAAAAAAGTCTGGAGTTAAGAGTCTACTGATGACCGTTGTTGATTATTGTAAAAAAAAATCTAGTTCACTAATGTCCTTCAGGGAAGGAAATCTTCAGTCCTTACCTGGCCTGGCCTACATGTGACTCCAGACCCACCACAATGTGGGTGACTCTCAACTGTCCTCTGAACAAGGACAACAACTAGAGATGGGCAATAAATGCTGGTCAGTCAGTGATGCCCATGTCCTAAGAATGATTTTTAAGAAATTTCCCGCACATTGTACACAGGACATAAAATTCTGGCTATTGCTGTGATACTTTTATGACACTTTCCTACTTCCCAAGGCTTGTGTAGTTTGTCTGAATCACATAAGGAATTTCAGGCTGAGACTTAGGGCTAGTATCATAGATTTCATAGAATCCCTACAATGTAGAAGGAGGCCATTTGGCCCATTGAATCTCCATTGACCACAATCCCACCCAGGCCCTATTACCATAGCCCTTCATATTTATCCTGCTAATCCCCCTGACACTAGGGTTAATTTAGCATGGCCAGTCAACCTAACCTGCACATCTTTGGACAATGGGAGGAAACCAGAGCAGGCGGAGCAGACACAGGGAGACACAGCCAGTGACCCGAAGCTGGAATTGAACCTGGGTCCCTGGCACTATGCCACCGTGCCATCCCTTACACATTAGGTCTTGGCAATCTCAAAGTTAGAGACAGAGGCTGCTCAAATTATTTCTCATTGGGCCCTGACAACCTGAAGACAGGGAAGTCTTTAATCCCATCACATTGAGGCTGGATTTAGGGTGGTGCAGTGGCACAATGATTAGCACTGTTGCCTTATTGTGTCAGGAACCTGGGTTCAATTCCAGCCCTAGGTGATGCCTGTGTGGCGTTTGCACGTTCTCTCCATGTCTGCGTGGGTTTCCTCTGGGTGCTCCTCCCACAGTTCGAAGGTGTGCAGGCTAGACTGATTGGCCATGCTAAGTTTTTGTGCCCTTTAGTGTCCCAAGATGCATAGGTTGGGACAGTTAGATTGGGGAGTGGTAGGTATGTAGGGTTACAGAAATAGGGCCTCGGTACAATGCACTGTCGGAGAGTCAGTGCAGATTTGATGGGCCAAATGGCCTCCTTCTGCACTGTAGGGATTCGATGAAAAACCAGTTTCCAGAAAGGAATAGCAAGAATCTGACCTATTAGATTCTTCCCAGAAGCTTTTTTAAGAAAACACAATTAAAAATTGTGCCTCACTAAGATGCCTTCTTCTGTCAGGGCGCTCGGTTCTTGGGCAAGTAGCACACCCCTACCAGATTTCTTCCTACGTTATGGGAAAAAGGATCACTCCTTTGTTAAAACAGCGCAGAGGAGAATTTGGCACAAATGCAAGAAATGTCTGTAATTGTTACTCTTGTATCTTTTACCAACAGCTGAGAAAGTGAATATAAATCAAGCATATCGTGGGAAAGACGTTCTCAAATGCTTTGTATCAGCAACTAAATGTGACACACTACGGCAGCTGCGCTCTCTCCGACTGGGAACTGTGTGGCCCCCTCGTTGCCCAGCGGTCTGATGTCTGAGGCATCAGCAAATGTCACTCAATATTACAGCCACTAATAATGACAGGAACTGTGTGCTGCCACTCCTGTCCCATCAGCACAAGAGCCATAAGAAGTTGTAATGTCTATTTGACAATGTTCGGTCTTTATATGCAAAGTTTGGCCAATGGACGCAGGGACCTGGGGGGGGTGGGGGTGATGACAAAGTACCACCTATAGCATTCCCACTGCAGAGCTTGACACCCAAGGAGTGTTGAAGAGGGAGATTTATTTTATCTACTTTCATTATTAGATATTCGCTTTGTTTCTTCTCCCAAGCTGCCTACTTAGAAAGCAATACATGGCTGGGGCTCTGGGGAGCAGTAACTATGTTAAATTTCGCGAGTAGATACAACATGCACTTTACTGTTGTTACCTGAGCTACATGGCGAATATTGACAAATTTCACTTCTGTCTTTTGCTGGACTTATTTCTGAATTGGAAATTGAATGGAAAAGGCATAACTTTGTAAAGCTGTGAAGCAGGTTCATACGTAATGGCTTAGCCAATGCTAATAAGCTTCATCTGACAGGGTCCTTGGCCGGAACCTTACCACTCGTCACGCCAGTGGGATTTTTCCACCCCGCCGCAGTGAACAGAGATCCAGCTGGCTGCTAAATTCTCCGACCTCGCTGCAGCGGGAGCGTGGCTTGAACGGGCGGCTTGATCAGACTCCTTGGATTTAAGCAGAATGGATTCAGAAAGTGCTGGAAACATACAGCAATCTGGAGTCAAAACTCTTTGCCCTCTGTCCTGTGCCCTCTTTCCAAATTGTCAAATTCTGCCGCTCCCCCATTCTCTCTCCTCCTACAACGTAATGTGTTTTCCAAAGCAAAGAAATCTTAACATCGTCTAAGAGTTAGTCCTGAAATGACACTGTGCGCACTCTTATGCATTTCAAACATTGCGGATTATAAAGAACAAAGAACAACACAGCACGGGAAACAGGCTCTTCAGCCCAACGAGCCCCTGCCGCCATCTTAACAACGTGTTTTTCCTCCTCCACCCTTGACCCATGTCTATGCTTATGGTACCCCCAGTGGATACCAGATTAAGGGGAGAATAATTTAGGGATAATCAGGGCAGGCCATTCAGCTTGACTTCCCCCCCATATTTGAGGAAGGAAATTTTGAGGCTGGAGGTCATAAGTTCAAGGAGAGAAGGGGAAAGTTTAATGGAGATGTGCAGGGGAGGTTTTTCACACAGAGTGGTGGGTGCCTGGATCACGCTGCCACAGAAGGTGGTGGAAGCAAGCACGTTGAAGTAAAGTTTGTTTATTATTAGTCACAAGTTAAGCTGACATTAACACTGCAATGAAGTTACTGTAAAATTCCCCTAGTCGCCACACTCCGGTGCTTTTTTGGGTCGATGCACCTAACCAGCACGGCTTTCAGACTGTGGCAGGGAACTGGAGCACCCAGAGGAAACCCACTCAGACATGGGGAGAACATGCAAACTCCACACAGACAGTGACCCAAACTGGGAATCGAACGCAGGTCCCTGGCACTAGTGCTAACCACTGTGCCATCTGGATGGGTACTTGAATAGGGAGGGAATAGTGGGATGTGGATTGAGTAAGGGCAGAAGTTTTTTTTTAGTTATGGCATCATGGTGGATATGGTCTTGGAGGGCTGAAGGGCCTGTTCCTGGGCTGTACTTTTCTTTGTTCTTTGAAAGGGAGGCCATTGAATGAGCCAGGAGTATCAGTTTCAAGCCAGGGACACAGCTTGGTGTCACCCAGTGGAAAAGGAACTCTCGGGCTTGTCCACCATAGATTTGTGAGCTTTGCAGTCACATCACCTCGCAGTGCCCTAGTGACATAGGAAGTGTTGTTTCTGTGGGGAAAAGAACAGCATGTAAAGCAGTCACTTTATTCCAGTCACTGCACATCCCCCAATATAGATGACGGATGATAGAGTCTTTAATTTGCACTTCTAGATGCGGAATCGGAGCTTCCCTGCTGATATGGATAATTGCGATCTACAACCATTGACAAGGTTTATAATGTGGTTTCCTCATCTCTGTCATCTAACTGTACAACTGCCTTCATTTGACTCTGAAATTCCACTGAAGCCTGCTACACTTTAAAGTATTTGTCATCACCTTTCGAATACTCTATACAGTTTGATTTTAGGCAATCTTATTGAACAAAGTCTAGATCTTAATTTTACATTTGAAAAGGTTTTCCTTCCCCTTGGTCCTGATTGCATCATCTCTTGAACCTTATTGTTCTCCATCCCTCCGTTGCCCTACTGAAGTGACTGTAATTCATGACCGAGAATTAACAGTGGGAGTGATATTGGTGTGCGACAGGATTCCAAGGAGGCCAGCAGTGAATCAGCAGCCTGTTTTACACTTGTGCCCCATTCTCTTTTCAAATGGAAGGACACATTTGCATTTAGATAGCACTTGGCCCACCTCAGGACATCCCAACACGTTTTACAATCAATTTTTGAATGCAGTTAGTGTTTAAATGTAGGAGAAATGGCAGCCAATTTGAGCAGATCACTGATGGCAGATGAAGGGCAAAGATTAGCTGATACACTGGGATGGAGGGGGATTCTCCCTGGCTCTTTGTATGCTCATGTGGACTCTTTTACATCAATGAGTGGTCAGACAGAATCTTGGTTTAAATGTACCCCTGTGCCACACTGGAGTGTTGGCCTGGGACTAGATGGTTTGAGTTATAAGGAGGGGTTGGATAGATTGGGACTTCTTCCCCTGGAACGTAGGAGGTTTAGGGGTAGCCTTATAGAGGTCTATAAAGTAATGAGGGGCATAGGCCAGCTAAGTAATCAACATCTTTTCCCAATAGTAGGGCAGTCTAAAATTAGAGGGCATAGGTTTAAGGTGAGAGGGGAGAGATACAAAAGGGTCCAGAGGGGCAATTTTTTTTTTTTTACACAGAGGGAGGTGAGTGTCTGGAACAAGTTGCCAGAGGTAGTAGTAGAGGCGGGTACAATTTTGTCAAAGATTGTTTAAAAAGCATTTAGACAGTTACACGGGTATACAGGGATATGGGCCAAATGCAGGCAATTGGGAATGGCTTAGGGGTTTAAAAAAAAAGGGCGCCATGGACAAATTGGGCCGAAGGGCCTGTTCCCATGCTGTAAGCTTCAATGACTTTATGGAACAGACCCTGAACATACAACCTTCTGATTTAGAGGACCTTCACAAATAACTTGTTTCACCAACTCGGACACCCTACCCCACCCCCACCCTGCTTCTGACTGCTACTCCAGCTTTGATCCAGTTCTGTGAGTATTTGACCATGGCAAGAGCTCAATGGAATTGAATCCTCTCCTCACTCATTTCTCTCCTCTCTATTACACTTCAGCTAGATGTTAAGAAGAACTGCCCAGGCTAACTTTCTCCAAATTGATTTTCAACATAAGATGAAAAAAATCTATTTTGCAGTTAATTGGTAAATCTGCATTAGTAATGGTGTCAAAATGGAGCTGGTAACTTTACAGTCGCATTACTGCTGGTATTCTGCTTGGGCAAAGGCCAATCTGTTTTAGGCAGCAGTCTTCTTTTATAATGCAATATCTGATCAACATTGGATTCCAATTGCCATTTAAGACATTTTGGGCTTAATCAGAACAGGTTCCATGCAGTTCCCAACCATGTGCCACTCGAAGTGTGGCACGATGGTACAGTGGTTAGCGCTGCCGCCTCACAGAGCCAGGAACCCCGGTTCGATTCCTAGCTTGGGTCATTGTGCGGAGTCTGCACGGTCTCCCTGTGCCTGCGTGGGTTTCCTCCGGGTGCTCTGGTTTCCTCCCACAGTCCGAAAGATGTACTGATTAGGTGCATTGGCCATGCTAAATTCTGTGTACTCGAACAGGCATTGGAATAGGGGATTTTCACAGTAACTTCATCGCAATGTTAATGTAAGCCTACTTGTGAAACGAATAAACAAACTTTAAAAACATAATTTGCCAACTCTTGTACTCAATGCCCCAGTCGACAAAGATAAGCATACCATATGACTTCTTAATCACCTTGGCGCCTGTGTTGCCACTATTAGGGAACTGCGGACCTGCGCGCCCAGATCCCTCTGTATGTTAATGTTCCCAAGCGTTCTGCCATTTACTGTATAATTCACAGCATTTATTGCTGGTCGAGAACTTAAGTTGGACAGGGAACATGATTGCAATGAGCACGAGTTATACTGGACTTGAAACATTCACTCTGTTTTTTTTTCTCTCTCCACAGATGCTGCCAGACCTGCTGAGTCGTTCTAATGTTGTCTGTTTTTATTTGCCCCAACAGGTCAGATGGACATGACTGACCAACCAATTTAGGAACTCTGTTGCACTGATGTCAAAGGATCCCTACAATGCAGAAGGAAGCCATTCAGCCCATTGAGTCTGCACCAGCCACAATCCCGCCAAGCTCCCTATCCTAGTAGTTCCATGTGCTTATCCTCGCTATTCCCCCGACACCAAGGGGCAATTTAGCATGGCCAATCAATCTGATCCGCACATCTTTGGATTGTGGGAAGAAACCGGAGCACCCAAAAGAAACCCACGCAAACACTAGGAGAATGCGCAAACGCCACACAGACAGTAACCCAAGCCGGGAATCGAACATGGGTTCCTGGCACTGTGAGGCAGCAGTGCTAACCACTGTGCCACCGTGGTTTTAGTTAGTTGGACCTCAGCAGTGCCCTGAGCATTGGCTTTGTCAGCTTTTGCTCTCTGGTACTGGGCAAGTGGAACCCAAACCAATTGGGAGAGCGATGGGCGCTCAGTGTTGGGCAAGCTGAAACTTTGCCTGTTTGGACTTGGCTGGCGGGCTGTGGCCGAGTTTCTTATCTGTGGCAGGCACCAGGGTGGCTGAAGGGCAAAGCTCCCTGCTTGCCTGCCTGATATGTTTTAATACCTTAGTGTTGCATCTCTGGAGCTCTGAACTGAAAGGAGTTAAATCACAGGAGGAAAGTGGTTTTGTATATTCCTGTTTAATTTGTCCCTGTTGGATTGATAGGCCTCTCTCTCCAGACAATCGTAATTACAAGTAATTTGTAAAAGTAATAAGAATGGCTTTTTATTAGAGTCAATAATATCAATTCTTCATTCAATTATCTTGTAGGTTATGATATGATAGCCTCCCCTTGGGCAGGTACAGCAAGGATATGCCAAGCTAAACACTGGTGTTGTGTCTACATGCTGCAATGTGATAGTACTTGGGGCTGCCACTTTTTATTTTGTTATTATTTTACATTCCCGATGACAAACTAAATGAGATAATGGATAGCTGAAAACATTATAGTGTGATGACATGCGAAGCACTGTAGTCCGTTGTCACGGCAAAGTAACCATGGCTACCAGACACAGGCCTTTGACACTAGTGAGAGAGAGAGCAGAACATTTCATTCCTCTGCCCTCCCCCTCCCGCCCCAGCTGCCCCTCATCCCACCCTATTATTTGAGCGACTGCAGGAAAATGCTTAAATACCAGAAAATGAGGAGCACGAGAATGCTCTGTGAATTGTCAAATTATTGCCGCTGGCTTCGCTAAGCCTGGAACTTCTCACCCATCTTGCTGTTCTATTTCAGGTTCTGCTGTATTACTTGCTCCACAAAGGTACAGCACAGAAGGTGGTAATTCGGCCCATCATGTCTGTGACAGTTCGCTGACCGAGTAATATACCTAATGGTATTGCCACTGGAATAACATCCCAGTGTAACACTCTGGGGGCCCGGGTTCAAATCCCACCCACGGCAGATGGTGAAATTTGAATTGAATAAAATTCTTGAATTAAATGTCCAATGATGACCATGAAACTATTGTGGATTGTCTTAAAAACCCATTTGGTTCACTAAATGTTAGTTAGGGAAGGAAATCCGCCATCCTTGCCCGGTCCGGCCTACACGCGACTCTGGACAGCAATGTCTTAAATGCTCCCTCAAGGACAATTAGGGAGGGCAATAAATGTTTGCCCAGGCAGCAACACCCACATCTATGAAAGAATTTTTAAAAAAAGATTCCCCACCTTCTTCCCACAATCCTTCCTAGTGTGTCTAATGTGCCTGTACACATTTGATGGGCCGAATGGCCTCTTCTGCATTGTATGATTCTATAACTCTGTACATTCCATCTTTTCATTTAACATTCAACCTCCAGTTTTTTGTCCTGTTTTTGTCAGATTTATCACTACAAGTATATGAAGAATTTGAATTTAAAGTGGGTCTTTGATACTGATAACACACATCATGGTTTCAGCCCAGTTTGAGAATGAACCAGAAAGTAGAAGTGGCTTTCTTTTCGAAGGTCCAGGTTTTTAAACAGGGTGGGGGATACTTCACTGTCCTGTAGGGGGTAGGGGACATACCATTCAAAGGTCCGTTGACCTTGGGCGGGATTTTCCAGTTCTGGGGCGAGCGTGGCTGGAAAACCCCGCTCCAAGCATTAATTCAGCTTAGCGAAGTGAGGGCAAACATGTTGCCGTGACGTGTCTCCACATCTTTAGAACGCTTCTGTGCTGACAAGACAGTGTAGCAATTTTATAATGTGCCAGTGATCCCAAGAACTTGACAATCAATTCCATCGCAATATCCACAAACTATAATTTGGAAAGGGTATTGGTAAACAGGCATTAGTTTCTAGTGGCAACACTGGCCAGTAGCTTTGTCAACACCTGCTTCACCACAGCAGAACCAGGCTCAAGGATCTCATTGTCCATCCCAGGTGGTTACAATGATACACGTTTAAACACCACTTCACTCAACTGGACTTAGGAAACTGGACTTAGTATGGGGTGATTACCAGTTTAAAGTCTATTTATTAGTCACGAGTAGGCTTACATTCACACTGCAATGAAGTTGCTGTGAAAATCCCCTGATCTCCACACTCCGGCGCCTGTTAGGGCACACGGAAGGAGAACTTAGCACGGCCAATGCACCTAGCCAGCATGTCTTTTGGACTGATTTTCCTTTTTCATTTGATTTATTATTGTCACGTGTATTATTATAGTGAAAAGTATTGCTTCTTGCGCACTATGCATACAAAGCATACCGTTCATAGAGAAGGAAACAAGAGAGTGCAGAATGTACAGTCATAGATAGGGTGTAGAGAATGACATGTAGGAGGAAACTGGAGCACCCGGAGGAAATCCACACAGACACGGGGAGAATGTGCAAACTCCACACAGACAGTGACCTGAGGCGGGAATCGAGCCTGGGTCCCTGGCGCTGTGAAGCAGCAGTGCTAACCACTGTGCCACGGTATCATACCAGCGGCATTAGGGAAGAAGGGGATATGATCTTCTAATGTTGCGTTACGGCATAATTGTTGAGACAACTGAGAAACACATGCCTTGTTTCAAACTACGCATGAAAAGTGCAGCCCGGACAGTTGGGAGAAGATTCCTACAGCTGGTAACAGTAATCAGACTTTAATGGGTTTCTCTCAGCAAGAACTGTCACTTCCAATATGAATGAATACCACTATATCTCTGTATTTCTGTACATTTCACCACACATATCATTTGGTGGAAGTCATACCAAGGAAGAACTCAACTGAGTGCACTTGAACTGGATTATTCATTGGTTCAGCATCTCTTGCTAGAACTCTGATGCAAGGATGGTTGAACCCAATAGAAAACTGCAGGCACCAAGCCATGCCAGGTCTCTACTGATTCTGCCGTCTTTGAATGTGGCTTGTAAAGGGAGGAACTTCCACAAATTCCAAACAAATGTTGTGAGGAATGGATGGAATTGGGGCATGGAACTTCTCTTTTTCCCAGTTCACCCTGAGGTAGTACTGGAGGCAGTACACTTGCTCAGATCAGATACACTGACCTCCAGACAGATTGTAGTGGATGCGAGTGATGAGAAGGTACAGGATTTTCTAGTTGGGTGTAGCAGGAGATACATCAGCAATTTCATTTGTGCCCACCCCATGCCACTTCTCTGTCTCTAGACTGCCCATGCAAACTCAGACAGTGCTGGAGGACACCAGTGGGTATGACTCAAGCATAAATACCAAGGTTCCACCCTGCCACATTTTGGTGGCCTTTCATAATCATAGAATCCCTCCAGTGCAGAAGGAGGCCATTCAGTCCATCGAGCCTGCATTGACTCTTTGAAAAATCATCCCACCCAGGCCCATTTTTCCTGCTCTCACAGCAGTAAATGGCAAAACTTTTAGAAGCATTTACAGAGAGATCTAAGCACACAGGTCCACAGTTCCCTGAAAGCGGCAACACAAGTGAATAAGGTGGTCAAGAAGGTATGGCATGCTTGCCTTATCAGTCGGAGCATAGAGTATAAAAATGGATAAGTCATGTTGCAGCTGCATAGAACCTCAGTTAGATCTCACTGGGAATATTGCATACAGTTCTGGTCATCACCAGAAGGATGTGGGGGCATTGGCGAGGTTACAGAAAAGGTTTACCAGGATTTTGCTTGGTTTGGATGGTATTAACAATAAAGTGAGATTAAACAAATTTGGCTTGTATTCACTTGAAAGTTGGAAGGCTGAGGGACAACCTCATAGAAGTTTATAAAATTATGAGAGGAATGGATAGATTGGATAGTTGGAGTCTTTTTTCCATATTATAAATGTCAGTTACTAGGGGTCATAGGTTTAAGGTAAAAGGGGGAAAGTTTAAATGAGATGTGAGAAGCAAGTTTTTTAACACATAAGGTGCTAATTGCCTGGAATGCACAGCCAGAGGAAGTGGTAGAAACAGACTCAATAGCAACATTGGCTGCATTGACCCGAACAGGCACTGGAGTGCGGCCACTAGAGGAATTTCACAGTAAGTTCATTGCAGTATTAATAATAAACTTTAAAAATGTTTAAGAGGCATCTTTTCAGATACACAAATAGGCGGGGAATAGAGGAATATGGAACGCGTAGAGGCAAAATGTCTTTAGGGGGTCACCTATTGGCACAGGGTTCATGGGTTAAAGGGCCTGTTCCTGTGCTGTACTGTTCTTTGATCTATCTCCTTTATCCCATACTTTTACCATGGTTACATATTCTTTGACACCACGGGGCAATTTAGCATGGCCAAGCCACCTAACCTGTACATCTTTGGACTGTGGGAGGAAATTAGAGCACCTGGAGGAAACCTGTACAGATATGGGGAGAATGTCTGTGTGGAGTTTGCACAGTCACTCAAGGCTGGAATCGCACCTGGGTTCCTGGCTTTGTGAAGCAACAACGCTAACCACTGTGCCACGGTGTCGCACTGAGGCTTGGTCACGGCATTATTTTGAAGAAGAGTGTGGGACTTTTCCTGATAATCTGGCCAATAATTATTCCTTAATCAACATCAGAAAAAACAGATTAGATGGTCATTGTCACATTGCTGTTTGTGGGAGCTTGCCGTGCACAAATTGGCTGCTGTGTTTTTGGCATCGCAACACATGAAAAAGAAGTTTATTCACTGTGAAAGACATTGTAGAATTGCAAGTGGCTCTTATATTTCGGAGAACAACGGAGCTCCAGGACATTAGGTGACTCATTGCTTAATGAATGGGACTTCCTCTTCAAACTTGCCATATGTAGGGCCCTTGAACTTTAACCAGAAAGAGAGGAAAAAAAAACTTTGAAAAGAAAAAAAGCTTTCACTTGGAACTGATGAGTAAGAAAGAGAGATTAACTCCAAGAGCCTGCTAATGATAATTAAGCACCCCACGTACCCCGGACATCCTCTCTTCCACTTTCTTCCTTCGGGAAGGAGATGCAAAAGTCTGAGGTCACGTACCAACCAACTCAAGAACAGCTTCTTCCTCTGCTGCTGTCAGACTTTTGAATGGACCTAATTCACATTAAGTTGATCTTTCTCTACACCCTAGCTATGACTGTAACACAACATTCTGCACTCTTTCCTTTTCTATGTATGGTATGCTTTGTCTGATAGCATGCAAGAAACAATAATTTTCACTGTATTCTAATACATGTGGCTATAATAAATGAAATCAAATTTACCACAGGCAATAGGGAAAGAATAAACAGCTGGAGCCAGAAGTGGACGGTATTTAGGTGCAATCAAGGAAGGGGTTTGGTTCAGTTCCATGCTGGGAAGTAACTAGTGTCAGGTGAGTTGCCAAGTGGAATATTCCTCATTGCGCCTCACTGAGGTGTAAATATTGCCATCATAACGAGGTGATGAGAACCCAACTAATCCAACTTTAGTTGTTGTGTTCAGTAAGGTGGGAGTGGGGGGTTGGTGCAGAGCAGGAAGGAAGGGAATCTCAGAGAATGTGCTGATGTAATCATGAAGAATGGAACATGGTGGAAATCTCCAGGGTTTGGGTTCATTCTTCAGATGAAAATGTGAACATTTCAATTCACTTTGAGAATGGGGGAGATCCACTAATTCCCTCTTCTGGTGGTTTCCAATTTCCTAGAATCAGAGCACAGAAGAGGCTCTTCCGCTCAGCAAGTCCACACCGACATTAATTAGAAACGCCTAAACTCTCACCTAATCCCATCTGCCAGCCCTTGGCCCATAACCTCGCATGTTATGATGTGCCAAGCGCTCATCCAGGTACCTTTTAAAGGTTGTGAGGTCTCTACCACCCCCCCCACCCCAGGCAGCGCATTCCAAACCATCACCCCCCTCTGGGCAAGAAGGTTTTTCTTCAGATCCCCCCCAAACCTCCCGCCCCAAACCTCCCGCCCCCCCTCATTTTGAAGCTATGTCCCCTTGTGACTGACCCTTCAACTAAGGGGAATAGCTGCTCCTTATCCACTCTGTCCACATCTCTCATAATCTTGAACGCCTCGATCAGGTCACCCCTCACTCTTCTCTGCTCCAATAACAACAACCCAAGCCTGTCCAACGTCTCTTTATAACTGAAATGTTCCATCCCAGGCTGCACCTGGTAAATCTCCTCTGCACCCTCCTCCAGTGCAATCACATCCTTCCAATAAATGTGGCCACCAAAGCTGCGCAGAGTACTCTAGCTGTGGCCTCGCCAAAGCTCCATACAACATAACTTCCCTGCTTTTGTAATCTATGCCTCGATAGTTAAAGGCAAGTGTCCCATAAGCCTTTTTCACTACACTCCTAATTTGCCCTTTTGCTTTCCGAGATCTGTGGACAAACATGCCAAGGTCCCTTTGCTCCTGGTGTCCTACCATTCATTGAATACTTTCTTCTCAAATTATTCCTTCCAAAGTGTACACTTTTCAGGGTTAAATTTCATCTGCCATTTATCTGCCCATTTGACCATTCCTTCTGTATCTTCTTGTAGCACAAGACACTCCGCCTCACTGTTAACCACCCAGCCCATCTTTGTGTCACCCACAAACTTACTAATCTTACCTCCCCCGGGGCATCTATGCCGTTTATACAAATGACAAATAATATTGGTCCCAACACAGATCCCTGTTGATCCCAGATCACTCTCTTCCAGTCACTAAAGCAGCCTTCTGTCATCGCCCTCTGTCTCCATCAACTGAGTCAATTTTGAATCCATTTGATCAGATTAACCTGTATCCCTTCTTTTCAAGGCTCCCTTGTGAAGCTTTCTGGCTACTTGTCTCCCTCTTGAAAATGTTTGTTCTGCTAACTCAGATATCTGCCAGATTTATGGCTTGATTTGCTTTATGGCTGCTCCCTTCATTATCAGCTGTATACTGTGCCAGGTTGCACACTGGATGTTATTGATGTCTTATGGTTTTAAAGTCTGAGCTCCCACCTCGGTTTAATATATCATAGAATCTTAGAATTCCTGCACTGCAGAAGGAGGCCATTCAGCCCATCGAGTCTTTACAGACAACAATCCTACTCAGGCCTTATCCCCATAACCCCATGTATTTACCCTGCTGATTCCCCCTGACATGAAGGAGCAAATTAGCATGGCCAATCCACCTAACCCACATATCTTTGGACACTAAGGGGCAATTTAGCACAGCCAATCCACCTATCCTGCACATCTTTGGATACTAAGGGGCAATTTAACATAGCCAATTCAGCAAACCTGCGCATTTTTGGGCTGTGGGAGGAAACTGGAGCACCTGGAGGAAACCCATGCAGGCACAGGGAGAATGTACAAACTCCACAGAGACAGTGACCCAAGGCAGGAATTGAACTTAGCTGTAACTGTTTGCTATGAAACACAACCATAATGAGAATAATTCCTTGCCTGACATGGTTGTTGAGCATCGTTTGCAGGAGAATGCTCGCTGCATTGTGCTTCACAATTCCAGCTGAAAGAGTGGACAGATATTTGCCTTTGATATCCTTGGGCAACTGGCAGAAAGGGGCTTTTGAGCTGTGTAGGTGATCTCCCACCATATCCAGGGAATCGCTTCATCTAAGACTTCCTCCGAAGGGATTGCAAATTAAATCATTGGCTTGGCTTCGCAGCATAAGTTTGGAACACAGACCACATAGAATCATTGAATCACCATGGTGCAGAAGGAGGCTATTTGGTCCATCCAGTCTGCACCAACTCTCCGACTGAGCACCTTACCCAAGTCCGCCCCGCCTTAACCCCACTTATTTACCTCACTAATCCCCCTAAACCATGGGGGATATGGGTGGCAGAGTGGCACAGTGGTTAGCACTGCTGCCTCACAGCACCAGGGACCGGGGTTCAATCCCTGGCATGGTTCTCCGTCTGTGTGAAGTCTGCACATTCTCCCTGTGTCTGCGTGGGTTTCCTCCGTGTGGTCTGGTTTCCTTCCACAATCCAAAAGACGTGCTGGTTAGGTGAATTGGCCGTGCAAAATTCTCCCTCAGTGTACGCGAACAGGCACCAGAGTGTGGTGACTAGGGGATTTTTCACAGTAACTTCATTGCAGTGTTAATGTAAGCCTACTTATGACAGTGATAAATAAACTGCACACCTTGGGACGTTGAGAGGAAATTGAGCCTGGCCAATCTGCCTAAGCTACATATTGTTGGACAATGACACCATGTTGTGCCAGGGTAGTCGGAATGCAAAGGTTTTGCCCATGAGAAAAAGCAAACACGTTTCTCGGCAGAATTGTTATTTTCAAATGACTTTTACATGTGTGAACTGAAGATTTGGAAGCAACTTGATTCAGGAGTACAATATATTCAACTTCATTGCCAGCAATTTTTGTCAAGTGCTGAGTATTACCCAGAATACTTCAAGATAAAAGAGTCTTTCATCAAAATCAGGCATCTATTAGTCTTCAATGTCACCCGTGAGCAGTTGTGCTGAAGAGCATGAAGTCAAGCTACAGATTAGAGTCATTCTTTTGCCTGAGTTTTGGACCTTTTCCATTTGCAGTATTCTGAGCACATGTAGCTGGGAAAAGTCAGCTTCTTTTCTGTGGGTTAGAAAGGAAGTGAGTAAGTTCCTTAAAGCACAAACCTTTTAAGTGATTTGTAGAGAGCCAAGGGGCCATGCGCTCCCTTCCCTTTGATCTATCGCTAATTTGCTCCATGATTGCTTAGATATAAAGCTCTATTCATGTTGATGCGAGCCAGCAGGCATGTACTCCCCAGGCATGGCAGTTACATTCCAACCAGGTTACTTCCTCCTCCTTTCAAGCCACTTCAACATGTTGCCAATGTTTAGTTGTTGTGCTGCATTGCAGGCAAAAAAAAAGTCCCTTGATAGGACCGAATATATTACTGTTATTATTTTCCTCAACCTCTGTTCACTCCTGCAACATGGCATCAATGAGGTAAATGGTCACAATATTCTTGGCAATACCTATGCCGACTAGACTTCCCCATTAAGGAGTCATAGGGTGTCACGGTGGCACAGTGGTTAGCACTGCTGCCTCATAGCCCCAGGGACCTGGGTTCGATGCCCAGCCTCAGGTCACTGTCTGAGTGGAGTTTGCATGTTCTCCCCGTGTCTGCGTGGGTTCCCTCCAGGTGCTCCAGTTTCCTCCCACAGTCCAAAGATGTGCGTGTTAGGTGGATTGACCATGCTAAATTGTCCATTAGTATCAGAGGGATTAACAGGGTAAATATGTGGGGTCATGGGGATGGGTGGAATTGTTGTCAATGCAGACTCGATGGGCTGAATGGCCTCCTTCTGCACTGTAGGGATTCTATGGAGTGCAGCCCCCTGATACCACACAGGTGAATGCAAACTGTAGCTTCTGCTCCTGTTGTGACACAGCAGCCCCCAACTTTCCCATGATGAAAGTGGGTGAAACATCAGTGCGACATTGAGTCAAAATGGGTGATGTATGAACATAACTGACGTACAATGCATAGGTTCAGTATA
This sequence comes from Carcharhinus amblyrhynchos, assembly GCF_965287045.1. Lineage (NCBI taxonomy): Eukaryota > Metazoa > Chordata > Chondrichthyes > Carcharhiniformes > Carcharhinidae > Carcharhinus > Carcharhinus amblyrhynchos. The sequence goes on from NC_137342.1 coordinate 44,097,438, forward strand.
ATATTTACCAGACTGCTGATATCCCACACTAGTGAGAGCTAATGGACCATTGTTAGACTACCCTAACACATTAACGCATCCACCAAACAGAGCCTGTTCCCAATATGTGCACAAATGCCTATGGTACAGGAGGAGGTCATTTGGCCCCTGAAGCCTGCACTGACTCTCTGACAGAGTATCTTACCCAGGCCCTCTTCCCTGCCCCATTGCCCACTCCTGACACATCTACCATGCCTAATTATTCTAACTGAAACATCTTGGGACACTAAGGGGCAATTTAGCATGGCCAAACCACCTAACTTGAACATCTTTGAACACTTAAGGACAATTTAACATATTCAGTTCAACTAACATGCACATCTTTGGACTGTGGGAGGAAGCCAGAGGAAACCCACGCATACATAAGGAACAACATGCATACTCTGCACAGTTGCTAACCCAAGGCCAGAATCGAACCTGGGTCTCTGGAGCTGTCAGGCAGTAATGCTAACCACAATGTCACCATATACCAGTATATGTCTTAAGTACTGTGACAAACCATACAATCAATTCATGAAATGCGCACCTGAACATTTACTCAAGGTATATTGCAAAACTTGGGAGGAAAAAATAACTTGGTGGAAATTTATTGTGAAAAGGTAACATTTGCTTCATCTTTTACACTGAATAAAATTGTGTCATTAGCTGTTAGTAGAAGTAGGTAGAAAGGTTCTCACAAAATTTCCCTGCAAGGATTACCTGAGAAGGATTGAGTTTGTGATATTACTGATTGGGTTGAGTGTTTGGAAGTGGTCTGGATGGCTGAATGTCCTTTCCTCATTTCATTATATTGTCATTGTATCAAGGAACAAAGAAAATTACAGCACAGGAACAGGCCCTTCAGCCCTCCAAGCCTGCACTGAACATGAACTAAAACCTCCTACCCTTCCGGGAACCATATTCCTCTATTCCCATCCTATTTATGTATTTGTCAAGGCGCCCCTTAAAAAGTCATTATCGTATCTGCTTCTGCTGCCTAACCCGGCAGTGAGTTCCAGGCCACCTTCTCTATAAAAAACTTGTTGTTTTCCCTTCTCTCCCTCAGGATTGAAGGAATAAGTGGATGTAATAAGAACATAAGAACATAAGAAATAGGAGCAGGAGTAGGCCATCTAGCCCTTCGAGCCTGCCCTGCCATTCAATAAGATCATGGCTGATCTGTCGTGGCTCAGTTCCACATTCCCGCCCTCTCCCCATAACCCTTAATCCCCTCGCTTATCAAAAACCCATCAACCCGCGTCTTAAATATATTTAGCGAGGTAGCCTCCACCTGTTGGCAGAGTCTTGTGGATCCCGCACTGGACAAGCTGGACGACTCCCGTTATCATCACAATTTGGCGTGGTGACCTTTGTCTATTATTTGCTTGGAAACATTAATCTCACTCTCAGTCCATTGTTTACACGCAGTGTTGAGTAAAGGATTTGTTCCCATGTTTATTTACATAAACCACAATCTTACGGCAGTTTTCGCCGGCACGATTTTCTGGTCCTGCCAATGGTAACCCCGCTGCGACGGCAGGAAGCTCTGCCAGTCACTGGTGGGCCCCCTCTGCTACTGCAAAACACGTGTGGATGGAATATCCCACCAATAGCGCCTTTCACAACCACAGGGCCTCCCAAAACTCTTGACAGTCAATGAAGTCTTTCTGAAGTGTAGCCAGTGTTTTGTGGTGGGAAGGGCAGCAGCCACATGGCAAACTCCCACAAACAGCAATGTGATAATGACCAGATATTCTGTCCTAGTGAGGTCCGTTGAGGGATAAATATTGGTCAGAACATAGAGGGTAACTCCCCCGCTGTTTTTCGTAATCGTACCACGGGGCCTCTTTTAACCGGGTCCGCAGTTTAATGTTTCATCCAAAAGGCGCTGACAGTGTGGCAGTCCCTCTGTACTGCACGTAAACAACTTCTGTTGTGAACGTATCCTTTATGTCCACACATCAGCCTTATCTGAGCTTAGTTAGTCTTAACCCTGAGTGTTCTGGGCTTACAGCTCAAAGTTAACAATCTGGTTAACACTACCCTTTCCCTCATCGCATTGACGGGCTGGATGACTCATCAGCTGGTGATTAACAGCATGATTTTTCTTGCAGCCCAGAAATCTGTTCCGTGCAGACTTATGAATAAACTAGAGACATTCAACCCTTTCCTTGCGAGAGAGACAACTGATGTAATCTAAGCACAATTGGGCTCTGGGGAGTTTGTTGAAGCGATAATTCATTCAGCGACAGCCCTCCCCGGGTTTTGTACATGTATAATGTGCTCAGGCAATTCTTTATCTTCGTGGCATTCAACTGATGGCAAAAGGAAACAATTTTTATCTTTGCGAGTGGTGCGGTGTAAACCAATATTCAACCTACACCAATGTAATGAAAACGTAGCCAGCTTAAATAAAAGGATGATGGAAGCCAGGAAGAGATGGGTAAATAATGGCCTTGTTCAGAGATAAAATGGATCAAATTAGTTAAGATTTTTTTAGCTCAGAGAATAACAAGAGTAAAGCTAATTAAAAGTGGGACGAACATCGAAAATAGGTCGGGTTTCCTTCTTTAATTGTTATTTGGAGCGGGCCCAACTCTGATACACACTTTATTGAGTACCTGCAGGATGCTTAAGGAAAGGTCTGCATTTATATAGCATCCATAATATACGTTCCAAATAACTTAGACAAAGGCAAATTATTGTGGATGCTGGAATCTGAAACCAAAAAGAAAACTCTGGAAAATCTCAGCATCTGTAAGGAGAGAAAAGAGCTGAGAAAAGTCCACATGACCCTTTGTTAAAGTTAATAGACTTAGAAAGTGGAAGATGTTTATACTGCAGGGGGAGGGAATGAAAGATGAGTCACAGCCACAAAAACAAGGAGAAAGGCTGCTAATGGCAGCCCATAGAGAGATTAAAAGATGTGAATGGCCAAAGGCAGAGAAGGTGATATTAGAGGGTAAATTGCGACAGATGATGATGTGGGGGGTAAGGTTTAGATGGGTGGGAGAGAAGTAAAATTGAGAAAAAGAGAAGGGGAAGCAAAGGGGGAGAAGTCATAGGGAAAGGGGGATAAACGGGGCAAAGAGCGGGGGGGGGGATGAAATAAAAGGTAGAGATCAGTTAAAAATGAAATGAAATGAAAACAAAGGGGTCGGGGTGGGGTAGAACTTCATCTGGAGTTGTTGAATTCGACGTCGAGACCGGAAGGCTGTAAAGTACCCAGCCGGAAGATGAGATGCTGTTTCTCTAGTTTGTGTTGAGCTTCACTGGAACATTGCGGCAGGCAAAGGACAGACATGTAGGCATGGGAGCAAATGACTTTAGCAAGCAAGTAAAATAGTTTATTTTTTGGTTTAAAGAAAATACATACAACCATTGATGAATATTTCACACTTAAAAAGTTATTCCATGTTTTAATTCTAAACTGCCCTTTTACCCCTATTTTCACCACATCCCTGATTTCACTTGCATTCAAAAATTCAGGGCAACATCGGACCATCTCCTATACTCTCACTCATTCATTTTCCTTCAACCACGAAAATCCTTACCTCCCTCAATTTTCCCTTCCTCCTACAATCTACAAACCCCAAGCTTGGTGTCACCTAAGAGAGAAAACAGAAAGATTTGCGTTGAAATGACACCTCATTCCATCTCTCAGAAACATCGCACAGTACTTTACTCATCAGGTGTTATTTTGCAGTGAGTGACTGTTGTCATGGAGGCAAAAGGAGCAGTAGATTTCTACATAACAAATAGCAAGTGTCTGATTGAATCCTTTTATTTTGTTCCCAGGGATAAAGGCTGGCCAAAACACCCAAGGAACTTCCATCTCTCCAGTAAACCATGCCAAGTAAACGTCAACGCTACTGGGGAAAGAACGCAGGTTATGAACTGGAGTTCATTTAACATCTCTTCTGAAGAGTGGGCAATATAATACACGCTGAGAGTTAGACTCAAGGACCAAGCTTAGATTGAGAGTTCAACGACTATGCTTGAACCTTCTGAACTTTAGGCTGAAAGACAAACAAACGAGCCAAGCTGGCACCAACTTGATCACCACAGTATGACTCCTTTAATTTTCTTCCTTACTCTTTTCAAATGAGATCTTGTGGTGCAATGGGTAGAGTCCCTATCTCTGTGCCAGAAGCATCAGGTTCAAGTCTTACATCAGATTCCCACTACCTACTGAACAAAGAACACCACAGCATGGGAAACAGGCCCTTCGGCCCAACGAGCCCGCGCCACCATTTTAACATTATGAGTGCCCTCTTCTACCCATGACCTTTGTCTGCACCGATTGGGGAAGATTGAGGGAAGACTAATTTAGGGACAATTTGTTACACCAATCAGCCTAAGAGCACGTTTTTTTTGGATGTGGGAGGAAACCGGAGCACCCGGAGAAAACCCACGCAATCACGGGGAGAATGTGCAAACTCCTGCAGACACCGGCCCAAATCCATTTATCTGCACAGCAAACAGTGATAGTCACTGAGCTGTCATGTTGCCCTCAGATGGTCCAGTTTAAGCGTACACTAACGACGTGAAGCACTAGGCAACTCTCGAAGGAACATCCAAGAGCAGCCATCGCACGACCCACCGCATGTATGCCCCTTGTTGGTCAACAAGGCGGACTGGGTGGAAAAGATCTTCCTCAAATCCACTCTAAATCTCCTGCCCTTTGCCGTAAATCTGTGTCCCCTGGTTATTGACCCCTCTATGAAGGGGAAAGGTTCCTTCCAATCTACCCTATCTATGTCCCACATAATTTTGTCCATCCCAATCATGTTCCTCAATCAGCCTACTTTGTTCTAAGAAGAACAAGCCCGGCCTAACCAGTCTCTCCACATTCGGTTAGGAAGATGGGATGGATTCTTCAATGGAAACCAGGGAACGTTCAAGCTGACCAAATTGGTTTCTATTCAAGCAACACATTGGTTGTAAAATTCTCAAGTCCATCCAATAGCTTTGCCCTAAAGTTAAAGAACAAAGAACAAAGAAAATTACAGCACAGGAACCGGTCCTCCGGCCCTCCAAGCCTGTACCGATCATACTGCCCGACCTAACTAAAACCCCTACCCATCCGGGAACCATATCCCTCTATTCCCATCCTATTCATGTATTTGTCAAGACGCCCCTTAGAAGTCACTATCGTATCCGCTTCCACTACCTCCTCCGACAACGAGTTCCAGGCACCCACTACTCTCCAAATAAAAAATCTGCCTCGTACATCTCCTTTAAACATTGCCCCTCACACCTTAAACCTGTGCCCCCTAGTAATTGACACTTCCACCCTGGGAAAAAGCTTCTGACTATCCACTCGACCCATGCCTCTCATAATGTTGTAGATTTCTATCAGGTCGCCCCTCAACCTCCGTCATTCCAGTGAGAACAAACCAAGTTTCTCCAATCTCTCCTCATAGCTAGTGCCCTCCATACCAGGCAACATCCTGGTAAATCTTTTCTGCACCCTCTCCAAAGCCTCCGCACCCTTCTGGTCGTGTGGTGAACAGAATTGAACACTATATTCCAAGTGCGGCCTGACTAAGGTTCTTAGCAACGTGACTTGCCAATTTTTAAACTCAGTGCCTGACCAATGAAGGCAAGCATGCCAAATGCCTTCTTGACTACCTTCTCCACTTGCATTGTCACTGTCAGTGACCTGTGTACCTGTTCACCCAGATCCCTTTGCCTAACAATACTCTTAAGGGTTCTACCATTTACTGTATATTTCCTATCTATATTAGACCTTCCAAAAATAAAGTTAAAGTTTAATTATTAGTCACAAGGAAGGCTGACATTAAAGTTGCTGTGGAATTCCCCTAGTCATCACAGTCCAGTACCTGTTCGGGTCAATGCACCGAACCAGCATATCTTTCAGAGTATGGGAAGAAACCGGAGCACCCAGAGGAAACCCATGCAGATACAAAGCGAACATGCAGACTCCACACAGACTGTGGCCCAAGCTGGGAATTGAACCTAGGTTCCTGGTGCTGTGAGGCAGACATGCTAACCATTGTGTTACCGTGCCACCTCCCTATATCTGTGACTCTTCTCCAGCCCTACAATTCTGGGAAATCTGCACTCATTCAATTCTGACCTCTTGCACATCTCCAATTTTAATCATAGCACCATTGACGGCCGTGCCTTCAGCTGCCTAGGCTCAAAGAACTGGGATTCCCTCTCTGAAACTTTCCACCTCTCTTTCTCCAAGGCGCTCCTTGAAATCTACTTCTTTTGCCAAACTTTTGACCACCTGCTCTAGCATCTCCTCATGTGTCTAATTTTGCTTCATAACACCCCTGTGAGGTGCGTGGGCAACTTATTATATTAATGGTGCTATATGTTGTTGCTATATCTCCCTGGTAATATATTGAAACAACCTGGGAAAGATTTAACTAATTTGTTCCTCCTTCAAAAGGCCCACCTTTCCAAACCGAGCAAGACTATCATTGGTGATTCGGTCTCCCATTCCAGCTTATTTTCAGTCTCACTGGCTTTAAAAATAAACACATTACTGTGGCTTGGGTGGGCTCATAACACAGTGTTATGAGCACTGGACCTTATAAGATGGTTATATTTTCAACAGTCTTCTTTAATACAAGGTAATGTGAATAGTTTGGAGAGAGGGAAGTGACCCCATTATAAAGTCCTCCCCGAGACAAGCCCATGTGACCTCCTACAAAATCTGCCTAGAGACAAGCCCCAGTGATCAAGTTGACATAGGGATTGGGGTGGGGGGGGAGGGGTGTGTGTGTGTGTGTGTGTGTGTGTGTGTGTGTGTGTGTGTGTGTGTGTGTGAGAGTGAGTGAGTGAGGTGGGGGAGGTGCCAGGGCAATAAAATATACGTGTATATATTGGTATGTATGCCCGAGTCCAAGTGCACATATATCATCTATTGCATTTTAATAACTTACAGAAAAGCTGATAATACCTCAGAACCTCTCCCTGATATTGGTACAAGCTGCCTAGAATGGGTTTGTCTTTCACGGTTTGGTCTGTTACAATTGATTGACCATTACATCAATGATAATTTTCTTGTACACCTTTACAAGGTTTCTTATACTTGTTAGAGCCAAGGCACACAGGTATATTCAAAATAATATTGTGAATTCTAAAGGTAAGTTTTCCTGTAAATCAATAGCATGTAAAGTATACTTAAAGCAACATTAATACACATTACAAACAATGGATTCAATATTGAACTCTACTGCCAGAGTTTGGAGCTTGTAATCTTGTCAAAAGATGACTAGCTGTTGATATACCTGCATCCAGCATCACTGAAAATGACTGCAGTGGGTCAGGACTTTTACATCAGACATGCTAATTGTTTGATTTGGTTTGATTTATTTGATTTATTATTGCCACATGTATTAGTATGTAGTGCAAAGTATTGTTTCTGGCACGCTTTACAGACAAAGCATGCCATTCATACAGAAGGAAAGGAGAGAGTGCAGAATGTAGTATTAAATAATAACTGGAATGTAGAGAAAGATCAATTTAATGCAAGATAGGTCCATTCAAAAGTCTGATGACAGCAGGGAAGAAGCTGTTCTTGAGTCGGTTGGTACATGCCCATAGACTTTTGTATCTTTTACCCGATGGAAGAAGGTGGGAGAGAGAATGTCTGGGGTGCGTGGGGTCCTTGATTATGCTGGCTGCTTTTCTGAAGCAGCGGGAAGTCTAGACAGCGTCAATGGGTGGGAGGCTGATTAAACCATCTGCATTATGGTCCAATTATTTGTCACCAGCTCTGTTTTATTTGAAATTCATAGATGACATTATTTTCCTATGAGTCTCCATAATCCACTTACCTTAAAGAAATGTCAATGACTATTGCAGAGATGCACAAGTGTCCAACATTTCTACACTTGGTTTGAAGTCAAGCCCTAAACGGATTCTGCCTAAAGTTAGAATCCAGGGTTGAGACTAATTCTAAGGACACAAAATAAAATTATTGGTGCCCAGGCTACTGGACATAGTCAATGTATGACGTAAGATGAAGTTGTCTCTGGGATTTCCATTTGTCTTGTTTACCTTGTTCACTACCATTGGGCTGTTGCTGTGCTGTACATTCTGTGTAATTCTACAGAAGTTTAAATTTAAAGTTTAGTTATTAGTGTCACACGTAGGCTTACATTAACACAGCAATGAAGTTACTGTGACAATCCCCTAATTGTCACACTCCAACACCTGTTTGGGTATACTGAAGGAGAATTTAGCACGGCCAATGCATCTAACCAGCACGGCTTTTGGACTGTGGGAGGAAACTGGGGCACTCGGAGGAAACCCATGCAGTCATGGGGGAGAACGTGCAGTCCCCACTCGGACAGTCACCAAAGCCGGGAATCAAACCTGGGTCCCTAGTGCTGTGAGGCTGCAGTGCTAACCACTGTGCCGCTCTTAAGTGTAATGTACAATTACATTGTTGGTGTTTTATAGGAACATTATCAGGCAGGTATGCATATGAAGTGTTCAACTATTGCGGTTCTGTAAACAAAACATGCAATTACATTCAAGAAATGTGCAAAGTGGTTTTGTCAGAAAAGATCCCACTTTCTTACTGCAGAGTTTGAGGAAAATTAACGAAGGGCAAAAGCATCACACATGCACAGTACTACCTTAAACTGAGGGGAAGTTCATCTGATTTCAAGCTGGACTTCCTGTTCATGATGGCTAAAGTCTGTGGGCAACAAATTAACAGCAAATGCCTACAGCAGCTTGGAGCTATGTCACACATGCATTGCGTGCTCCTCAGTTTAAATTAGAGAACTTGCCATCGGATTCGAGGCTGTTTAGCTGCCTGAGAAGTGAGTAAAGGGCAGGATCTGAGGTGTGCAGTTATTTGATTCCTGCTAATCCTTTAGATTGCAGAGAATCCTCAGCAGCAAGCACACCTTGATTGGAGGTCGTTGTTATTACTAGCTTTAAGCCAATGAATTTCTTCTTCAGCAAATGAGGAAACTGCGACCTTGAAAAACTAAGTTTGAAGTTTATTTATTAGTGTCACAAGTCAGCTTATATTAACACTGTAATGAAGTTACTGTGATAACCCCCTTCGTCGCCACACTCCGGTGCCTGTTTGGGTACACTGAGGGAGAATATGGTATGGCTAATGCACCTAACCAGCATGTCTTTCGGACCATGGGAGGAAACCAGGGCACCCGGAGAAAATCCACGCAGACATGGGGAGAGCGTGCAGACTCGGGGAGAGCGTGCAGACTCCTCACAGACAGTGATCCAAGCCGAGGATCGAACCCAGGTCCCTGGTGCTGTGAGACAGCAGTGTTAAACACTGTGCCGCCCACACTAACTGAAACCTGTGAATGACAAATTTTCATTCACGGATTTAAATCCGAACAGAAGGAGAGCAAAGGGCGAGTAGGCAAGGGAAAAAAAGGTGCAGGACCTTTGAATTTTGAGCTTCTATATAATAGGAACACAGAATGACAGAGTGCTCACATAGTTGATTTATCAGTGTCACATGTAGGCTTACATTAACAATGAAATGAAGCTACTGTAAAAACCTCCTGGTCGCCACACTCTGGCACCTGTTTGGGTACACTGAGGGAGAATTTAGCGTGGCCAATCGACCTAACCAGCAAGTTTTCGGAGGAAACTGGAGCACCCGAAGGAAACCCACGCAGACACAGGGAGTGTGTGCAGACTCCACACAGACAGTGACCCAAGCCAGCAATTGAACCCTGGCGCTGTGAGACGGCTGTGCTAACCATCATGCCACTGTGCCGCCCTCACAGACGAAGTTTGTTGGTGTCAATGGATGCACGGGAGAAACATAGGAAACTGTAATAATTGGAAAAGGTTTTCAACTCAGAAATACTGCACACCTTTAATTCCGGAACCAAGGCCACCTACTAATCTTATCACCAATCTGCTCTATTTCCAAGAACATAGATTCCTGCTGCTGATAATTTTACCGAGCATCAGCTTGTTCCCTTACGTTACTCTTTCAAGAGACATCACTGACAGGGAGCCTTTTGTCCTTCACTGTTGCCTAAGCCTGAACAAGGCTTAGCTTAGTCAATATTAATAATACCCTTTGTGTGAAATACACCTGTCCGAATCCCCGAATTGATGTTACATTCTGAATCTTACATTACATTCCCCAATTCTGTCTGAATAATTTTGTCATCAATCCCCCTCAGTTTTAATACTGAAATGTTTACTAGGTCACATCAGATACACACAAGCTAAACTTCCTTAACGTTCCCTCACAATCCATACGTCCAAGATCCGGCTTCCATCTTAACGACTCTATGCTGCACTCACACTCAAGATAAATAATATCCCATCACAGGTGTGTACCAATCTTGGATGCAGTACTGCAGAAGGGGACGGAATCAACCACAATGTCACCTCCTTTTGATTGGAATTCTGAGAGAACGACACTGGCCCTGGTGTCCCGCAATCCTATATTGCAATGCAAGTCAAATCCCCTGAAACATGGATTCAAATAGTCTGACCTATATCTGGAACATCTTGGGGGACACAATCTTTCGCGGTTTTCTTTTCATAACTGACAAAGCACAGCGTGCCTTTATCTACCCCAGTTATGCCAGGATAAGGAAATCTGTGCAAAAAAATCTCTAAGTAACTCCACAATTTATTCTGGTGTAAAGAAATGAGTTCACAAGACAAAACAAAGGTGCAATTAAATGAGTGACTATTAATGCATTTACTGATGCAGGGCTGGTTGGGATGTACAGTTGCTTTGCCCAGCGAACCTGCTGTGCTGGTGCCACCAAGTCAGCAGATCTCTGAAGCAAATATTCCAATATACCCTGAACAGTAATTGCAAAGGCAGTTTGTATTCTGCGAGTTGGACAAGAGGTGGAAGCAATCAATAACTTGAGTCAAAACTGCTGCACATCCACATTGTACCTCCCGCCTGCACTGAAATACAAATAATAACCTACAGCAAGGCAACATTTTTCGCCCTTGTCAAAAGTGCCAAGACACCACATAGCTAATGTTGACCTTACACCGTCCCTGCTTTCTCAGCTGTGTTAAGGGTTAAGCAAGTGCCCCTGCTGTTGATATGGCTAAACGCAGAGCCCTCACATACAAACACACACAGAGCATGGGTTGGTTAGAATCGGAACATATTCTGTTCTCCTCGTTCCACAGCAAGATGCTCGTCTCATTCATGCCTTAGTTTGGATTTCTGTGGAATAATTTAAGTGAATGTAACTGCATTTTGCTTCATATCACAATATAATTTTGATTCCGACAACATCTCTCCCGAGTTTTGCATTAAATAAAAATGAACGAGGGTTGTTTCCGTCAGTGTACTTTGTCTTTTCATTATTTTTTTCTGGCACGCTTTTAGAAAAGGGCTTTTCTTGAACGAGCTTCAGCCCTTGTTACGGACGACCGACGATAAGGCTGAACACTACTTTACACCATGACTTTGGCCCCTTCCTCACCCCTGGATTTAAACTCTAAAAGAAATCTTCTCAAACCTGTCATTAACAGCGACCTTTTCTTTTTAATCGGTTGGACCCAGAGTATGTCGAAGCACTGAAACATCTCAAAGCTTTCTTGGAAAAAAAAGTATGAACGCTTCTTTTTTTTTGTCTCACAGGGAAACAGAAATGAGATGGACACTGCTGGCTGCTCTTGCTATTTTAGGAAGGCAAATACTCAAAGTTTGTCACAGCAGAAGTCACAAAATCACTTTATTTCTTCACCAGTTTCTCTATTGCTAGCTGGTGGTGTCTAGTCTCACACAAGATGGGGAGAAGAAAAGTGTGTCTACAATATATACAATAAACACACACACACACACAACATGCCAGTACAGAGAACAAAATTACTTAGAGCCACGCCAACACATCCAAAAAGGACAGAACTAAGTGACTTTAATATCAGTTCATGGCTGCTAACTGCTTCGTGGCAAGTGGATTGTCAAAAAACAAATGAAACACAACTACTGGATGAAGCTAGGAGCAGAACAGCATCAAATGCTTGCCCATTCACCAGGAATGGGGAAGTCTGTTCCTTGTTTTTCACCCAACAGGCAAGTCAGTGCTGAAGGAAGCATCATCAGAAATGACACCGACGCGGTTATCACCTATTATGAGTGAGAAGCAAAGGTCAGAGAAATGGTAATGACACCCCCACCATCAGCTCCTCTGCCAGCCAAGCCAAGCCAAGCCAAGCCAAGCCAACCCCCCCTCTTTGCATTGTCTCCCTGCGCTCGGAAATCTCACAACAGGAAAACCATTCAGTTTCTCTAAGAGATACACAAGGCTCACAGAATATCTTTGACAATGGAAAGGCAATTGCATTTTCTTTAACAAAACGAGAGAGAGAGAGACAGAGGAAACAAAATTGCTCTTACCTGACTCTTGAAGACTGGGGCTCAGATAAATGTTACTTTAAAAGATATATCTTCCCTTCTTTTTTTGTTTTTTTTTGTTTATATCCTAGAGAGTGAGAACAAATGGAGACGGTTAAAAAATTTCTTCACTCCGGGGTCTTTCAAGCTGTCCCACACACACACACACACACACACACACACACAGAGACACACACAAACACACATAAATAGAGCTGCTACAATAATTTCCTTTTTGCTCTCACTGCTGCAACACTGTGTTCCGCCTTTCTCTTCCCATCCCTTCCCTCTGGCTTTTTTGTTGACTACCTGCCGGCTTTTCTTGAAGAGCTTCTGTGAGGAACAGCAAAAGAGAAGGGAGTAAGCATGCTGGAACATTGCTGTCTGGTTGGTATCTGGGTACTGTCTAGGTTTCTGTTTTCTTTTGTAACCCCACCCCCAGCAGCCAGCCCTGCTGTCAGTTCAGCCTGTGCAGTATATTTTTTAATATATAATATAAACCATCACTATCAATTAATATCAGTGGAATGGGACTCAACGCTGCCCTATTCAACAAGAGGGAGGGGGGAAAAAAATAAGTTGCAAGTGCTGGGGTCTCCAGAAGCAATCTTTTAACCATTCCCTCACTGCATTTCAATTGAATGTATTTTTTAAAGAAAGGATTTGCCGCAAAGCCACCTTCAGCTTATTAACTGACTTTGCCATGGAGAGGGCCAGTAATGGAAACACGAATGACTCCTGTTTAAAAGAGGGCTGTGTGAAAAGTAGGAAGTTCTTTCTGGTTGTATCGCAGCTTGGTTTGGCTCCTGCTCTGTCCGAGACCGCAAAAAAACTACAAAGGGTGATGAATGAAACCCAGTCCATCATACAAACCAGCCGCCCATCCATTGATTCTGTCCACACTTTCTGCTGCCTTGGCAAAGCTACCAGCATAATTAAGGACCCCACGTACCCCAGACATACTCTCTGCCACCTTCTTCCGTCGGGAAAAAGATACAAAAGTCTGAGGTCACGTACCAACCGAATCAAGAACAGCTTGTTTCCTGCTGCTGTCAGGCTTTTGAATGGACCTACCTGACATTAAATTGATCTTTCTCTACACCTATATGACTATATTCTGCACTGTCTCCTTCCCTTCTCTATGAATGGTATGCTTTATTTGTACAGTGTGCAAGAAACAATACTTTTCACTGTACACTAATATATGTGACAATAATCAAATCAAATTTAAAAAGTGGGGAAACAAGAGAAAATTGTCCACCTCAGATATTAATTCACTTCTCTGAAGAATGGATTGTTAGTGCATCAGGTCATTCAGTGACCAGTACAGTTGTGAACTTGTGGAGCCCTGGTCAGCATATCTATGCCTTGTCTGTAAAGAGGTAGTGTTTAACAGATGCTGGGCTTCAAATGCTACTAAAACGTTTATTTATTAGTGTTCTAAGTAGGCTTACATTAACACTGCAGTGAAGTTACTGTGAAAATCCCCTAGTTGCCACACTCTGGTGCCTGTTCAGGTACACTGAGGGAGGATTTAGCATGGCTAATGCACCTAACCAGCATATTTTTCGGACTGTGGGTGCAAGCCAGAGCCCCCGAAGGACATCCATGCAGACATGCGGACAGCATGCAAACTCAACACCGACAGTCAACTAGGGCGGCACAGCGGTTAGCACTGCTGCCTCACAGTGCCAAGTTTGATTCCCAACTTGGGTCAATGTCTGTGTGGAGTCTGCACGTTCTCCCTACATTTGTATGCGTTTCTTCCGGGTGCCACGGTATCCTCCCACAGTCTGAAAAGACGTGCCGGTTGGGTGCATCGGCCGTGCTAAATTCTCCCTCAGTGTAGCCAGACAGGTGGTGGCGTGTGGTGACTAGGGGGATTTTCACAGTAACTTCACTGCAATGTTAATGTAAGCATACTTGTGACACTAATAACTGGACATAAAAACATGATGTGGAGTTGCCGGCGTTGGACTTGGGTGGGCACGGTAAGTAGTCTCACAACAGCAGGTTAAAATCCAACAGATTTATTTGATAATCCTTTTGAACTTTAACCTGGTGTTGTGAGAATACTTACTAAACTTAAAAACAAACACGAAGCCAGATTTTATGCTTTTCCCATTCACGCTCTCTCTCCATTCTCTTTCCAACCCAGTATTGAAGGTCCTTTCAATTAGTTTTTGCTACCATTGGTTTGTTCCGTTAGAAGATTCCAGAACGTTCTGTAGGATTGATGTATGGTCATTGGAAGGAGCTGGGCAACTCTGCCACTCTCCCCTCAAAACTTGCAGCAGCACCACTGCATTCCATTGAAATAAAATGTAACACTTCTCATTTGTCATCGGTGTTAGTTATTTTTTGTCTCACTGTCTGGGAACTAATCCCTCAGGCACATCCATTATCACACAGGCTATTTAAAAATGTCCTACTGGAGAGGAAGGATCTCTCTAGTTTCTCTTTACAGAGCTCTGCTATGATTGCTGCACATTAAAGTGTATCAGAGGTGACTAACAAGAGAGATTTCTGAAGCATAAACTGAAGCAATTATGTAGAGTCATCAAGTGCAAATGAATCAAGTTAGCCTTCGAATTATTTACTTAATGTGCCCTTACCAGAGAATTCCACTCTCTTTCAAATCTCTGGGTGCATTTACACTAAAACTACGGTGCTGGTGAGAAGTGGTTTTTATAATGCATTGATGCTGTTACTATAGTGGAAGTGGAACGCCCCACTATCAAATACTGGGGCTTTACCATTGACCAGAAACCGAACTGGACCCAGTCTTATAAATACTATGGGTCCTGAGCAGATAAAAGGCTAGAAATCCTATGACAAGTAAATCACCTCCTGACCCCACAAAGCTCTATCTATCATCTGCAAGGCACCAATCAGGAGTGTAGTGGAATACTCTCCACTTGCCTGAATGAGTGCAGCTCCAATAACACTCAAGAAGTTCGACACCGTCCAGGAAAAAGCAGCCCCGCTTGATTGCTACCCAATCCCACAAACATTCACTCCCTCCCCCATCAATGAACAGTACAAGATGCACTCACCAAGGTTCCTTAAACAGCACCTTCCAAACCCACGACCACTAACATCTGGAAGGACAAGAGTAGCAGATGCCAGAAAACTCTACCAACTGGAGGTTCCCCTGCAAGTTACTCACCAGCCTGACTTTACTGGGTTCCTTTAACGTGACTGGGTCAAAATCCTGGAATCCCCTTTCTTAGCGCATTCTGGGTATACCCACACCTTAGAGACAGCAGTAGTTCAAGAAAGAAGTTAACCGTCACCTTCTGAAGGGCAACTAGGGGTGGACAATAAATGCCCAGGTCCTGTAAATTAAGTTTAAAAAAGACTGGAAATTAAGCCACACTCCCTCGAGGACAGAGTGTTTCTCTCAATTCAGGCTTTCACACCAATTCAGACTCCAGGCTTAATTCTGGGTGTGAAGTAGTTTCCAAGCTCTTGGGTGTGAACACTCTGTCATGCTGGCTTGAAATGTTCAGTGAGGGATCCAGACACGAGAATAATTTAACACAGTGTCATCGTCCCTGTACCAAGCACCAATGTTTTTATTCATTCAACCATGTGGGCGGCCAGTATTAGTTGCCGCTCCCATTTGTTCTCGAGAGGATGGTTAGCCACCTGAACCATTACAGCCCTTGTGGTGAAGGAGTAATTCCAGTTGGCAGTATTTATCTGAAAGTTCCAGTCATATCTTGCGATGAAATCGCTATCGAATAGTTGAATGCAAAAATCCAACTCATTGCCAGGTTAGAGTTTCAGGGTTTGCAAAAGGTACTAATGATTGTCTATAGTTTTCCAACAATTCTCCCTTCTCCCAGAGTCCATGCATTCCTTATCCTTGTTCTGCAATGATGTGGAGCTGCAGGCGTTGGACTAGGATAGGCATATTAAGTTGTCTCACAACACCATGTTAAAGTCCAACAGGTTTATCTGGTAGCACGAGCTTTTGGAGCGCTGCTCCTTCATCACTTATCGGATGAAGAAGCAGCACTCTGAAACTGCTACCAAATAAACCTGTTGGACATTAATCTAGTGTTGAGACACTACGGAGGGTGTGGAGAGTCTGCAGAAGGATCTAGATAGGCTGGGCGAATGGGCCAGGAAATGGCAAATGGAATTTAATGTTGGCAAGTGTGAGGTGGTCCACTTTGGTAGGAAGAATGGTAGGAAGGACTATTACTTACGTGGCGAAAAACTGCAGCAGGCGACGGTGCAGAGGGACCTCGGGGTCCTTGTGCATGAATCGCAAAAACCCAGCTTGCAGGTGCAGCAGGTGGTCAGGAAGGCGAATGGGATGCTGGCCTTCATAGCGAGGGGGATTGAATATAAAAGTAGGGAGGTCTTGCTGCAGCTGTATAGGGCATTGGTGAGGCCGCAGCTGGAGTACTGTGTGCAGTTTTGGGCGCCGCACCTGCGCAAGGATATTTTGGCCCTGGAGGGAGTGCAGAGGAGGTTTACTAGGCTGATACCGGAGTTGAGGGGATTGAGCTATGAGGAGAGGCTGAATAAACTAGGCTTGTACTCGTTAGAGTTTAGAAGAATGAGGGGAGATCTCATTGAGACGTATAAGATGATGAATGGGATGGATAGGATAGAGGTGGAGAGACTCTTCCCGCTCAAAAAAGACAGTAGGACTAGGGGGCACAGCCTCAAGATAAAGGGGAGGCGGTTTAGAACGGAGTTGAGGAGGA
This sequence comes from Carcharhinus amblyrhynchos, assembly GCF_965287045.1. Classification (NCBI taxonomy): domain Eukaryota; kingdom Metazoa; phylum Chordata; class Chondrichthyes; order Carcharhiniformes; family Carcharhinidae; genus Carcharhinus; species Carcharhinus amblyrhynchos. The sequence continues at coordinate 44,114,544 of NC_137342.1, forward strand.
ACTTCTTCACTCAAAGGGTGGTGAATCTCTGGAATTCTCTGCCCGTTGAAGTGGTGGAGGCTGCCTCGCTAAATATTTTTAAGAAGCGGGTTGATGGGTTTTTGATAAGAGAAGGGATTAAGGGTTATGGGGAGAGGGCGGGAAAGTGGAACTGAGCCACGACAGATCAGCCATGATCTTATTGAATGGCGGGGCAGGCTCGAAGGGCTAGATGGCCTACTCCTGCTCCTATTTCTTATGTTCTTATGTACATACTTGTTCTACAACATACAATGGAAATGCCAACTGGCCAGGACATAAAATGGACTGAAATCCAAGATTTCCAACCTCAGTTTATATTCACATCTTCTGTTAAAGACGTTTAAGGCATGCAGAACCTTACTCAACCTAATCCCAATGCAACTAGCCTTCAGAAGACTGAAGACTCAAATGTAGAAGGCATGATGAAGAAGTTGGTAGATGATGACAATGAGTTGGCCCTGTGATGGATGGAAACTGTTAGACTGCAGGAAGGTATCAATGGATTTGCCAGGTGGGCAGAAAAGTGGCAAATAGAATTCGATCTAGAGAAGAGTGCATTTGGTGAGGACAAACAAGTGAGGGGAATACACAATAATTGGTAGGGCATTGAGATATATAGAAGATCAGAGGGACACTGGAGAGCATCCCCAGCAGGTAAATATGGTGGTTAAGATGGCATATGGGAGACCTTTTATTAGTCAAGACCTAAAGTTTAAGAGCAGGGAGGTTATGCTAGAGCTGTATAAACACTAGGCAAGCCACAGCTAGAGTAATGTATAAAGTTCTGTCCACGACATTACAGGATGTGATCACACTAAAGAAAGTGCAGAGACTTACGTGAATATTGGTATGGGGAGACATGTAGCTCAGAAGAAAGATTTAGTGTGGAGGAAAGTGTAATAACCTCGCAAAGGCCAGTCCTCTGGTACAATGGCACAGACACACAATGGTTAGGGCGCACAATGGCACAGTGGTTAGCACTGCTGCTTCACACCACCAAGGACCCAGGTTCGATTCCTGGCTTGGATTACTGTCTGTCTGTGTGGAGTTTGCACATTCTCCCCACGTCTGCATGAGTTTCCTCCGGGTGCTCTGATTTCCCCTCTCAGTCCAAAGACGGCGGATTAGATAGATTAGGAAAAGAACAAAGAAAATTATAGCACAGGAACAGGCCCTTTGGCCTTCCAAGCCTGCACCGACCATGCTGCCTGACTGAACGAAAACCCCCTACTCTTCCGGGGATCTTATCCCTCTATCCCCATCCTATTCATGTATTTGTCAAGAGGCCCCTTAAAAATCACTATTGTAACTGACCATGATAAATTGCTCCTTAGTGTCAGGGGGACTAGTTAAGGTAAGTTCATATCTGGGTGGGACTGTGGTCAGTGCAGTTGTGATGGGCCGAATGGCCTTCTTCTGCATTGTACATTCTATGATTTAAATAAAAAAGGGCCATGCTCGTTGCTTGTAATAACTCAAACCAGTGCTCCAGACTTACAACACCCACGGTGCAGGCTGTTAGCGTAGGTTTTAAACTCCCACCACTTGTCTCTTATTGGACAAGCTCCCAATAGGGAAGCCCTGTTAATGATGCCCCAGGATCTTTGTGGCCACCACAACAATTAGGTAGACTGCAGCTGTTTTCTTTTGAACAGAGGAGGCTGAGGGGAGATATAATTCAGGTGTATAAATTATGAGGGGCCTTTATAGTGTGGATAAGAAGGACCCTTTCCTGGATTGGCCAATAACCATGAGCCGTAGATTTAACACAGTTGGTAGAAAAATAAAGGTGGTACTGAGCAGAAATTCTCTCATGTGGTGGATGTTTAGAACTCATTGGCCGGAATTCTCCAGTCTCGCACACCCCAGTGCTGCTGCCAGCGAGAATGGAGAATTTGGTGCCTAACCAAATCTCCATTCAGAGTGGTGGGTGAGATCGGAGAATTCCAATCACTTTCTGAAAGGGTGGAAGCGGAAACCCTTGTCTCATTAAGTGTGGTAACCTACAAGGCTTCTGACCAAGATCTTGGATGGCTATTCTTTGGCTGGCATGGGCACGATGGGCTGAATGGCCTCCTTCTGTGCTATTAGATTCTATGAACAGGCTAGCTCAGCCTACTGAGCTGTGTTACTGCCTGTACAAACACTGTCTTCACAGGAGAGCTGGACGAACTGACCGCTCCTCTGGTAATCACCACCCGAGCAAAATACACAATTGATTAATTAACTATCCATGGCAATGTGTACCAAAATGTACATGGGCCTTCCAAGCAACAAGATTCTCCATTGCTAGGATGCTTATATATTGTTGCTTGCCCTGTGTGCAAACTGTACTCCCCTATGCAAGAATACAACTCACAGGTGCAGTGGTGGCTTTTCTCATTCTTTTATTGTGCATTGTAACTTTATATTTAGGCATGTCCTTTTTTCGTTTTTGCCAAAGGTTTATTCAAGTTTATTTTTCTCAAAGTTTATTTATTAGTGTCACCAGTAGGCTTATATTAACACTGTAATGAAGTTACTGTGAAAACCTCCTTGTCGCCACACTCTGGCATCTGTTCAGGTACACTGAGGGAGAATTTAGCATGGCCAATGCATCTATCCTGCACTTCTTTCAGACTGTGAGAGGAAACCAGCGCACCCAGAGGAAACCCACACAGACACGGGGAGAATGTGCAGACTTCCACACAGACAGTGACTCAAGCTGGGAATCGAACCCAGGTCCCTGGCACTGTCAGGCAGCAGTACTAACCACTGTGCCACAGGACTGCCCTCATCTGCATGCAACCTGCAGTTAAAAGCAGTTTGTGGCACTCTGGAAGCATTCCACTCTGCTTTGTGATCCTCAACCTGGATCATGCTCCATTTCCCTTCTTTGCAAAAACTCGAACCCCCCCATGCCAGACAGGACTTCTGGATGTTGCTTCAAGATGTTGAACCAACTAGCAAAAAAAATTTCACTTCTCTGATCAAGGTTGGTACTGAGGGAAAGAAAGCATCAGAATGTTGCATTTCCAGCTATGGTCCAACATGGCTCAATGTGAAAGCCAAACGTCCTCTACTTTGCTATGACAATGCAAGTGAGCCCAAGTCCCTGGTGGCACGGTGACACAGTGGTTAGCACTGCTGCCTCACAGCACCAAGGACCGGGGTTCGATTCTTGCCTTGGGTCACTGCCTGTGTGGAGTTGGCACGTCCTCCCCGTGTCTGAGTAGGTTTCGTCTGGGTGCTCCGGTTTTCTCCCACAGTCCAAAGAAGTGCAGTTTAGGTGGATTGGCCATGTTAAGTTGCTTCTAAGTGTCGGGGGATTAGCAGGGTAAATATGAGAGATTATGGGGATAGGGCCTGGGTGAGATTGGTGTTGGTGCAGGCTCGTTGGGCCGAATGGCCTCTTTCTGCACTGTAGGGATTCTAGGATTCTAACCTCCTCTTCTAAGATATCCTTTAAATCTGTCACTTTGTTCTGGTGCCCCCTCTTACAGTCGCTGTCACACATTGTCCAATTACATGACTACAGAGCATCCTGGGGTGTTTTACTACATTCTTCTTTTCTTTTCTCACATTTGGTGACACATGAGGCAGGAAAAGCACTTCTAATGTCTGTTTCCATAGCTAGATTTTCCTGGAACAGGTCACTAGACCATCACCTGAGGTGAAAGCTTGAGGGGGGTCCACTCTATATCAAGCATGGCTGACCAGGCCCACTCTTACTGTCTGCCACAGTAGGAGGATTTATGGGTTGATACTCAACCTGTTTGGCCATGTTACAAACACGCCTTCATTGACCAATGAGACCTAACCCAGGCTTGCTCAGAGGCAGGGACACTATGCACTGCACCAAAAGAACTCCCCATTTTACGGTATTAAGGATGCTACCTAAAGACTAGTTGTTGTTGTAGTTGTATCCATCTTTCCACTTCCATTTTCCCAACATGAACTGTTTAGTTGAGTTCTCCAAAAGGGGAATTTCCACATTGGCTCGGTTGATTTGGTCAGTGGCTCTAGGAACTGGTCTGAACCTGCCCAGATTCACAGCGATGACAACAACAACAACAACAACTTGGCAGTCCCAATCGTAAATATAGGCCATTTCTCCCAACTGACCAATGTCTGAGTTAAAGCTCCACACAAGAAATTTACATTTCAGTGCTTCTCATGTAGAGAATGCACTTGACCAGACAGGAAGATAAGGTCTTGTCAAAGACACAAATCTTGCATCCTACTAGCCTGACTTGGAATGTTAGAGGTGCTAATCCAGCATATTAACCCAATTCCCTAATGCATTCACATTTAGTGCACATATGGTGCCATTTTATTAGCATCATAAAGTTATAGCGCAAGAAGCAGCAAGCTGGTTCCCTGCCAATCTAGTTAGTTGCTAAGTTGTCATGACATGCACTCCCTGTTGCTAATCCAATGATGTCTTAATAGGCCATTCATTCACTTTCCCCTCAGATAATTGCATCATAAAGATGTCCTCTTTTAATCTGCACCAACTGTTAACAAATGTGATGTAATAAAGACTGGGAGAACATTGTTACAAGTGATAGATCTGCAATGCAAGTTTGATTTTGATGATTGCTAAAGTAATGAGATTTTTTAGCACTGTTGTCAACGTCTCTCTCTCTAACACTCCAGTACATTGACGGTTGTCAGCAATTCTATGTTGACCAGATTTTCATTTTCAATGAACAAATGGAAATGTTCAAAATGGCAGCGCGCCCTCGGTGAACTAGAGGTCATCCAAATGCCTGCTGCCCCTGTCCTAACTTGCACCAAGCTTCCTTCCCCTATCACCCCTGCATTCATTGACCCACATTGGCTTTCAGAACAAGCAATGCCTTGATTTTAAAAATCACACCCCTGTTTTCAGTTCCCCCCACATCCTCACCCCGCTCCCCCCATCTTTGTTATCAACTCCACCTCCACAATCTTCCAAAATATCTGTGATCCTCTAATTCTAATCTCTTGAATATCCCCGATTTCAATCACTCCACCATTTCGGAAAGGTGATGGCCTAGTGAGATTATCGTTAAATTATTAATCCAGCAACTCAGCTCATGTTCTAGGTTCGAATCCCACCATGGCAGATGATGGAATGTGAATTCAGTAAAACATATCTGGAATTAAGAATCTACTGATGACCGTGAAACCATTATTGATTGTCAGAAAAACCCCTCTGGTTCACTCATGTCCTTTAGGGAGGGAAATCTGCTATCCTTACCTGGTCTGGCCTACGTGTGACTCCAGAGCCACAGCAATGTATGTGGTTGACTCTCAAGTGTTGACCAAGCACAATTGGGGATGGGCAATAAATGTTGGCTAGTTTTTTGAAATGCGGTCAGTATTGGAGCATTGAAACAGAGCAGTGCATAGTCCCAGAAACAGCAATGAGATGTAACCTTCGCCAGCAATATTATGTCTTCAAAATCTCAGTCCTTCTCCAATGCTCTATCAGGGAAGCAGTGGCACAGCAGTATTATCGCTGGACTAGCAGTGCAGAGAGACCCCGGGTGATGCTCTGGGGACCCAAGTTCAAATCCCACAATGTCAGATGGTGAAATTTAAACTCAGTAAGAATCTGGAATTAGTCTAATGATGACCATGAAACAGTTGTCAATTATCATAAAACCCTGTCTGATTCACTAATGCTCTTTAGGGAAGGAAATCTGCCATCCATTCCCAGTCTGGCCTGCATATGACTCCAGACCCACAGCAATGTGGTTGACCCTTAAAAGCACTCTGAAATGGCCTAGCAAATCAGTCAGTTGTGTCAATCGCTACAAAGCTAATAAAAAGGAATTAAACCGGATAGGCCACCTGGCATCAACTTCGGTACCGGAAAAGACAACAGCAAAACAAACAGCCCTGTCGATCCTGCAGAGTCCTCCTTACTAACATCTGGGGGTTAGTGCCAAACTTGGGAGAGCTACCTCACAAACTAATCAAGCAACAGTGTGACATAGTCATTCTCATGGAATCGTAGCTTACAGATAATGTTGATTGTCATAACACAACCATCACCATTCCTGTGCGACACAGTGGGATACAGTCAGGAGGTAGTTGCACTGGGAGTCCTCAACATCGACTCTGGCCTTTATAAAATCTCATGGCACCAGGTTAAGTATGGGCAAGGGAACCCCCTCAGCTGGTGAATCTGTACTTCTCCATATTGAATACCACTTGGAGGATGGCAACTTGCACTGGGGGACTTCAAGATCCATCACCAAGAGTTGCTCAGTAGTACCACCACAGAATGAGCGGGTCTGATTCTAATAGACGAGATCTGCATTACAGAAACTCTCTCATTGCTGTGCCTGGGACTATACACTGTGCAGTTTGACTGCTCTGTTTCAATGCTCCCCGCACACTGATTATATTTCAAAAAAACTAGTCAACATTTATTGCCCATCCCCAATTGCCCTTGATCAACACTTGAGAAACCAAGAGGGAAAACATACTTAGCCTTGTCCTTACCAATCTGCCTGCTGCAGATGTGCAGTCCAAAGATGTGCGGGTTAGGTTGATTGGCCATGCTAAATTAACCCTTACTGTCAAGGGGATTAGCAGAGTAAATATGTGGGGTTACAGGGATAAGGTCTGGGTGGGATTATGGTCAGTGCAGGGATTCTAAGATGCATCTGTCTCTGTCAGTATGGGTAGGAGTGATCTTTTTCACATTGAGGATACAGTCCATTGTGTTGTATGGCACTACTACTGTGTTAAAAGGGATAGATGCAAACAGATCCAGCAACTCAAAGATGAGCATCCAGGAGGCATTGTGGGCCACCAACAACAGCAGAATTGTGCTCAACCACAGTCTGTAATCTCATGTCCCCCACTCTACCATTACTACCAAGCTAGAGGATCAACTCTGGTTCAATGAATGCAGGAGGGCATGTCAGGAGCAACACCAGACATACCTAAAAGGGTCAACCTATCAAACAGGGTTATTTGCAGGCTTAGTGACGAAAGCAGCAAACGATAGAAAGAACTAAGCAACGACACAACCAACAAATCAGATTGAAACTCTGCAGTCCTGCCACATCCAGCAGGGTGCGAATTGTGATGGACAGTTAACCGACTGACTGGAGGAGGAGGCTCCACAAATATCCCCCCTCCTCAATGATGGAGGAACCCACACATCAGTCCAAAAGGTAAGGCTGAAACATTCACAATAATCTTCAGCCAGAAGTGCCGAGTGGATGACCCATCTTGGCCTCGTCAGGAGGTCCCCAGCCTCACAGATGTCAGTCTTCAGCTTATTCAATTCACCCCACGTGGCAGCTGAAAGTACTGGATACTGCAAAGGCTTTGGGGCTCTGATAATATTTCAGTAATAGTCATGAAGACTTGTTCTCCAGAACTTGCCACACCTCTAGCCAAGCTGTTCCAGTGCAGCTACAACACTGACATATACCTGGCAATGTTAAAATATTGCCCAGGTACATCCTACACACAAGAAGCAGGACAAATCCAACCCAGCCAGTTACCACCCCATCAATCTACTCTCGATCATCAGCAAAGTAATGGAAGAGGGCATCAACACTGCGAACAAGCAGCACTTACTCAGCAATAACCTGCTCATGGGTGTTCAGTTTGGGTTCCACCGGGGTCACTCATGATCTCATTACAGCCTTGGTCCAAACATGAACAAAAGTGTTCAGTGCAGGGTTGAGTTGAGAGTGACTGCCCTTGACATGAAGGTAGCATTTGACCTAGTGTGGCATCAAGGAGCCCTAGCAAAACTGGAGTCGATGGGAATCAGGGGGAAAACTCGCCAGTAGCTAGAGTCATACCTGACACAAAGATAGATGGTTGGGGGTCAACCATCTCAGTTCCAGAACATCATTGCAGGAGTCCCGAAGAGCAGCGTCCTGCGGCCCAACCACCTTCAGCTGTCTCATCAATGACATTCCTTCCATTATAAGGTCAGAAGTGGGGATGTTTGCTGATGATTGCACAATGTTCAGTACCATTTTATGAAACAGTTCATGTCAAAATGCAGCAAGCCCTGGACAATATCCAGACTTGAGTTTACAAGTGGCAGATAACAATCGTGCCACACAAGTGCTGGGCAATGACAATGTCCAAAAAGAAAGGATCTAACCATCGCCCCTTGACACTCAATGGCATTATCGTTGCTGAATCTCTCACTATCAGCATCCAGGGGGTTATCGTTGACCAGAAACTAAGCTGGACTAGCTATATAAATACCATGGCTACCACAGCAGTCAAAGGCTAGGAGTGAGCAACCCACTGCCTCACTCTCAAAATCTATCCATTATCTACAAAGTACAAGTCAGGAATGTAATGGAATACTCCCCACTTGCCTGGTTGAACGCAACTCCAACAACACTCAAGATGCTCGACACCATCCAGCAAATTGCTACCCCTTCCAGAAACATTCACTCGCTCCATCAGACAAACAGTGGCAACCGTGTGCACCATGTATAAGATGCATTGTAGGAACCTATCAATGTTCCTTAGACAGCACCTTCCAAACCCACATGCACTAACTTCCGGAAGGACAAGAGTGGCAGATATCTGGGAGCACCATTGCGTAGCAATTCCCCTCGAAGTCACTCACTATCCTGACTTGGAAATATATTGCCGTTCCTACACTATCGCTGGATCAAAATACTGGAATTCCCTCCGTACCAGCTCTGTGGGTGTACCCACCCATTAAGGACTGCAGCAGTTCAAGGCAGCAGCTCAACAGTACCTTCTGAAGGACAACGAGGGATGGGCAGTAAATGCTGGCTTAGCCAGCGACACCCACATCCCACAAATTGAATTGAAAATAAAGATGTTTCTGCTGCTCCAACCTTCACCATTCCCTCTTGGATTTCATTATTGTTGTGAGGCTCTGTGATGCCACGTGTACTATCATAGAATCACTACAATCCAAAAAGAAGGCCATTCAGCCCATCGAGCCTGCACCAACAACAATTCCACCCAAGCCCAATTGCTGTAGCCCCACATATTCACCCTGCTAATCCCCCAAACGTTAAACAGCAATTTAGCATAGCCAATCAACCTAACCCGCACATCTTTGTGCTATAGTGGTCTAACTTCAGTGTGACTGCACAATCAGCAGGATGCTGTTCAAATGTCCTTTGTAAGGATGTTAAACCTTATTTGTCCTCGCTGCATGTTGGTGTCAGGCTTTCACAGTACTCCTGTAATTAAATGGAATAATTTCATTCCTTGATCTCTTCCAAACCGCTCTGATTAAGCCGGGATTGTAGGAAACAAGTGCTATTCCAGTCAACCATGAGCAGCACTGCTGGACAGAGTGACACTAATAACTCGAACAAACAAATAATAGCACTCACTGCCCCTCACAGGAATAAGTTAGAGATGCACATTAATGACTTTGGCATATATCAGGCTGTAAATGTGTATTCTCTGAACTTGGGAAAAAAAAACACAGCTCCCACCAACTAAATTGAAACCTCAAACCAAAGTAAGTGCTGTGAATGCTGGAAATTTGAAATAAAAATATTGTGCCTTACGGCTCAGATCAAACCCAAGATGGGGTGTGATGCCTTATCTTGTCAGCTCGGATCCTGTTTGTCTCTCTTTTTGGAACTTTGAACTGGATTCGATTAGATTTTGAATTCATTTATTGGAGCAAGGAATGGATTTGGGTTTACCCTGAGCATTGACTTTGTAACTTTGAAGATGGAATGAAAAATGTTTTTAAAAAACCTGAAGTAAAGATGTCAAGTGCTGGAAACACTCAGTATCTGTGGAATAATAGAGAGAAAAACAGTTAACCTTTCAGATAAATATTCTTCATTCTTAACCTCACTTCCACGCTGACCTTTCTGTTCTCAGCCTTTCACATTATTCCAGTGAAACTCAATGCAAGCCTGGCCCTTAGAACGGCAACTCATTCCATGAGACATCTTTTCACCCTCAAAAACTCAACTTTAAGCTCAACAGCTTCAGATCTTAACCAGCAAGTGCTGGTATTGTTCTGCTTTAACTATTTACAGCTCCTCTGGACCTATTTTTTGTTTTCTTTTTGCCCCTGCATTACCCCATTTCGTCAGTCAGATTTTGTTCTTTAATTCATTCTGCCACAGACCTCTCCTTCCCCAACCTCCACCGTTTCCCCGACTTTGTACCATACCTTGAGTTTGTCTTTACATGCCTTGTTTGTGAACACGACTCCCACTAACCTGATGAAGGGGCAGCGCTCTGAAAGCTTGTGTTACCAAATAAACCTGTTGGACTTTTGCCCAGTGTTGTGAAACTTCTTACTGTGCTTACTCCAGTCCAATGTCGGCATCTCCACATCTTGTACTGGCTAACAACCTTGTCCATGAAAGACCTTTTAAATTCTATTTCTGTGGAGGTTAGCACTGCTGCCTCACAGCTCCAAGGACCTGGATTCAATTCCAGCCTTGGGTCACTGTCTGTGTGGTGTTTGAATGTTCTTCCCCGTGTCTGCGTGGGTTTCCTCCAGGTGCTCCAGTTTCCTCCCACACTCCAAAGATGTGCGGTTTAGGTTGATTGGTCATGCTAATTGACCCTAGTGTCAGGAGGACTAGCAAAGTAAATACATGAGGTTACGGGGATAGGGTCTGGGTGGGAATGTTGGCGGTGTAGGTCCATGAGCCAAATAGCCTCCTTTTGCATTGTAGGGATTCTATGATTCTAATGAAATGTTAATTCTGTTTCTCTCTACGCACACACTGCTGGACCTACTGATTATTTCACAGAATGGTTACAGCATGGGAAGTGGCAATTCGGCCCACCATATCTGTGCTGGCTCACCCAGCATCTCCCCAGCCTTCTCCCATATCCCTGCACATTCTTCCTTTTCAAATAATTATCCATACTCCAGATCCCAATCACTCGCTATGTGGAATAGTCGCACTGTTTTCTGTCTTTATTTCGGATTCCCAGCATCTGTGGTGTTTTACATAAGAACATAAGAAATAGGAGCAGGAGTAGGCCATCTAGCCCTTCGAGCCTGCCCCGCCATTCAATAAGATCATGGCTGATCTGTCGTGGCTCAGTTCCACATTCCCGCCCTCTCCCCATAACCCTTAATCCCCTCGCTTATCAAAAACTCATCAACCCGCGTCTTAAAAATATTTAGCGAGGCAGCCTCCACCACCTCAACGGGCAGAGAATTCCAGAGATTCACCACCCTTTGAGTGAAGAAGTTCCTCCTCAACTCCGTTCTAAACCGCCCCCCCTTTATCTTGAGGCTGTGCCCCCTACTCCTAGCCTTCGCTATATTGCTAACTTCTTCCCCAGATCAGATGGAAATGTCGCTGACCTGAAACTTCAGCTCTGTTGCTCAATGAGAGATGCCTGACCCGATTACCCTCTTAACATTTCATGTCTATCTTTCATGTTCAATCCTCCTGGTTCTGTGACTAGTTAAAAATAAAATTCAGAAATAATCTCTTTAACGCAAAATTGTATTCAAGAGGGGGCTAGGTATAGCACCTGGGGGCAAATGGAATCCAAAGTTAAGGGGAGAAAGCAGGATTAGGCTGCTGAGTTGGACAATCAACCACGATTGTGATGTATACTTAGTGAATAGTCTCTAGACTTTGGTTAAAGAATATTTCTCAGTCAATCTTCTGCAATTTAGATATAAACGATAGTGACTTTTAAGGGGCATCTTGACAAATACATGAACAGGATGAGAATAAAGTTAAAGTTTATTTATTAGTCACAAGTAAGGCTTACATTAACATTGCAATGAAGTTACTGTGAAATTTCCCTAGTCGCCAGAGTCCGGTGCCTGTTCAGGTCAGTGCACCTAACCAGCACAGATTGTGGGAGGAAACTGAAGCACTCGGAGAAAACCCACGCAGACACGGGGAGAACATGCAAACTCCACACAGTGACCCAAGCTGGGAATCGAACACAGAGCAGTGCTAACCACTCTGCAATTGTGCTGCCTGTAGAGTGATCCCCGGAAGGGTAGGGGGTTTTAGTTCAGTTGATGTAGGCTTGGAGCGTCAAAAGGCTGTTCCTGTGCTGTAATTTTCTTTGCTCTTTAAATGGTGGAGCAGGCTCAAGGGGCTGAATGGCCTCCTCCTGCTTCTATGTTTCTATGTTTTCCAAAATTCTTCAAAAGATTTGCTCAGAATCGATGAGTTAAGATAGCCATCCTCCTCTGTATCTATCTTGCGATGGTTAACAGTAAAAGTTTTAATTGTGTTTGTCTAAATGTCCCCCAAATTGGCTCACTGCTCCAGCAAGCTGTGCTCATATGCATCACTGTCTGGCATGCGGAAGGCATTGATATGTGTCTATTGCTGTTGTCTGCTGAGTGCTGTTATTAGTGCCATTCTCACAGTGTTCCCGTATCTGGCCGCAAAAGTGTTAATTTGCTCTCCGACTGGGGTACCAGAGCTATGAGTAATTCTGGGGCGAAGGAGGGGTTTGCTACTGAGCTTTACATGCTGACCTGCAAAACGACTTGTCCTGACCTGTGACCTTTGCACTTCCACCCATGAGAAGCGGTGTCGCTGATCAGCAATCTTTTTGGCAAACCAATGTATTTGTAAATTCGAACGTGTGACAAAGTTTCCAGCACTGAGCAAAGAGAAAATAAAATCTGCGTGTGACTGGGCGAGATTAGACACCAGATGGTTGCTGGTATTTAAGGCTGTAATTTCTGCAAATGCCATTTTCAACTTTTCCAGACTCTTTCACAGTTATGAACAGTAATTATTGCTGGAGACAGGGAGAAAGAAAAGATCTTTAACTGCTTCACTCCCCCTCCCAGTGTCCTGAAGGCATTGACTCTTTGAATCATGGGGTGGTGTTTTATGGCCTTTCTCGTTCCAAAACCGGAAAATCCTGCCCAAGGTCAACGGACCTTTCCATTGTCCACCCCTCGCCCGCTCTGATTCCCGTGGCGGACAGGCCGTAAATTCTGGCCATAGAATCATAGAGCGGCACAGTGGTTAGTACTGCTGCATCACAGCTCCAGAGATCTGGGTTCGATTACAGGCTTGAGTCGCTGTCTGTGAGGAGTTTTGCACGTTCTCCCTGTGTCTGAATGGGTTTCCTCCGGGTGCTCCGGTTTCCTCCCACAGTCTGAAGGATGTGCTGGTTAGGTGCATTGGCCGTGCTAAATTCTCCCTCAGTGAACCCGTTCAGGCACCGAAGTGTGGCAACTGGGAGCAGTTCAGAGTGACTTAATTGCAGTGTTAATGTAAGCCGACTTGTGACACTAATAAATAAACTTTTAAGCTTTCATAAACTTTTTAAATAATCTTTAACACAGTAAAGCATCCCAAGGTACTCGTCAGAAACGCAAGCAGAGATGACACAACCATATGAGGAAACATTTAGATGGATGAGGTAGGTTGGGAAGAGTGCATTTAAAGGAGGATGGAAAGCTGAAGATGCTTAGGGGCGGAATTCCAGAATTTAAGGCTAATCAACTGAAAGAAGAGCTGTCAAACAAAATCTGGAATTTTTATGTGTGGGAATCCCATCTGGGATTTTTCCCTCTGTAGCATGTGTAAGGATTGGTGACCACCAGTTAGTTTTGGGAACTATAAGGGGTTATTTACAATCAGATGAGTATTTTCACAAAGTTCACACACCTAGTTCTAGGATCAACTCTGGCCGCGAAAGCCTGTGCTGAGCACCGAGATCCCCGCGCTCATAGAATCCCTGGCACTGTGAGGCATTGGTGCTAACCACTGTGCCACCCGGTGACCTCTGCAAACTGAGTGACTGTGTGCAGGTTCTGGCGATTCAGGACCTGTGATTAGAGTTGCTTAACCTGATTCGTACAAGCTTCAGTGACACAGGGCGGGATTTTTCTCCAGACTCTTATTGCGTCACATTGTGGACTTAATTCACTGACACCAAAGACTTCCAACAAAGGTAGCTTATTCCTATACTGAACGGTTACATACAGTATTTGTGCTCTGTCCGAGAATCTGGGGATAACTCCCGCACTCCTGCCATTTGACCTCTCGTGGCTGTGTCATCTCGTTCTCACGTGACCACTTGGCCTACAGCTATCCTGCACTTGTGTAGCACTGAGATAACCTATTCTGTCCATCAAGTCCACGAAAGTGCTTTAATTATCCACACTCACCCTACTCTTTCCTCACAGCTCTGCAACTCTTCTCGAAATTTCTCTTCAAGGTTACTATTCCAAGTATATCTATGCTTTTCTGCAGTCAACAGCAACTGTCTGTGTGCAAAAACAGTCTCCCTCATTCACCCTTGGCCCATCACCTTGAATCTGTGTCCCCTGGTTCCTGCCACTCTTGTCGATGGAACGGGTTTCTGTTTACATTCTCTGTTAAAACGCCTCAGAATTCTGTGTTGATTTTCCCCTTAACTTCCTGCACTTCAAACAGAATAATCCAGCTATCATAAAAAACCTGAATCCATACAATGAGACACAAGGAATCTGTCACAATTGGCAGTGGGGTTGCAGGGGTCTGTTGGACAATGGCTTCAGTCTCAGCAGATATTGCAAATGTGTCGGCAACCATTCAAAAGATATTGATTCTTTTGTAAAATGGATGATACTTGTACCTTGAGTGAGGGTTGAATGTTATTGCCCTCTACAGATGAGATTGTGACATCACGATGCACCTTGGTAGATGTTTAAGTTTTTTAACAAAGTTTATTTGTTAGTGTCACAAGTAGGCTTACCTTAACGCTGCAATGTAGTTATTGTGAAACTCCCCTAGTTGCCACATTTTGGTGCCTGCTTGGGTACACTGAGGGAGAATTTAGCATGACCAATGCACCTAACCAGCACATCTTTCGGACTGTGGGAGAAAACCCATGCAGACACGGGAAGAACATGCAGGTTGTGCACAGACAGTGACTCAAGCAAGGAACAAAGCCAGGTCTCCGGCGCCGTGAGGCAGCAGTGCTCACCATTGTGCCACCATGCTGCACCATTTCTGGGTATCGCCCAATAATGAGCCCCCACGGGCATTCCCACAGAAGGCAAGCATGGGCTCAAGATCCCATCCTTGGGTTCAAATCCCTTTCCAAACACTTGAACACACAATCTTGAACTCACAGTATTGAAACAATGCTGTATTGTCAGAGATGCTCACCAGAATTCTATCGCCTCGCCTGGGATCGGAGCGGGCGAGGGGTGAACAACGGAAATGTCTGTTGACCTTTGATGGGAATTTCTGGTCTCGATCAAGGCCATAAAATCCACTGTCATTTGGGATTAAAGGTAAAACAGAGGTTCAATCTGTCCCCTGTGGTGAATGTAAAAGATCTCATTGCATCTGTTGAAGAAATGATGTGGAAGAATCCCTGTTGTCTCAAGCAGTATTTATCCCTTAACCAATATTCTATCACAAAAACATTTATCTGGTCAGCACTGCTTGTGGGATCTTGCTGAGTGCAAATTAGTTGTCATATTTCCTACATTATAAGAGTGACTACACTTGCAAAGTACGTCATTAGTTTTAACGAGCTTTGCAACATCCTGAGATTGAGAGAGATGCCATATAAATGCAAATTTGTTCTTTCTTTATCTAACTTAACTGTGTTCATTTAAAAGTTCCCTCCAAGGAAATATCAAGCACAACGGATGTTTTTGTTGTCCTCATGGGGAAACTTCCTTTGACTCCCTCCCCTCTGAAGCAATCTTGTTTAGTTATCTCTTTACAGCAAAGTATTCAAGCGTTAAACTCCGAACAGTCGGAGGTGAAGAGACTTTAGACATAGGGTGGTAAAAGCATGGAAGTTTCAAAGAGGCAGCAGTGAAAGTTTATTTTTCATTAATTCGTAGGACATGGGCATTGCTGGCTGACCAGCATTTATTGCCCTTCCCTAATTACCCTTGAGACTTTGTAGCAATTGATACAACTGAACGGCTTGTTGAGCCGTTTCAGAGACCAGCCTCCCATCCATTGACTCTACCTACACTTCCTGTTGCCTCGGCAAAGCAGCCAGCATAATTGAGGACCCCACTCATCCCGGACATTATCTCTTCCACCTTCTTCAGGAAAAAGTCTGAGATCATGTACCAACCGACTCAAGAACAGCTCCTTCCCTGCTGCTGCCAGACTTTTGAATTGAGACTTGTTGACTTTGAAGTAAGAATTGTTGACTTTTGTCAGACCTTGAATTAAGTTGATCTTTCTCTACACCCTAGCTCTGACTGTAACACTACATTCTGCAGTCTCTTGCTTCCTTCTCTATGAGCGGTATATTCTGTCTATACAGCGCGCAAGAAACAATACTTTTCACTGTATGTTAAAACATATGACAATAAATCAAATCAAATGGGCAGTTGAGAGTCAACCCCATTGCTGTGGCTCTGGAGTCACATGTAGGCCAGACCAGATAAGGATGGCAGATTTCCTTCCCTAAAGGGACATTAGTTAACCAGATTAGAGAACTGACCAATCAACAATGGTTTCATGGTCATCAGTACATTCTTAACTCTAGATATTTTTTATTGAATTCAAATTCTATTATTTGCCGTGGCAGGATTCAAACCCAGATCCTCAGAACATTAGCTGAGTTTCTAGATTAATAGTCTAGCGATAATACCACTAGGCTATCACCTCCCCCATGTAAATAAATTTCAGTAAATAATTTCAGCCATTTCAAGATGGAACTGGATAGACATTTGGCAGAGGATTGATGGCAATGAGAGAGGGTGGTGTAGGCCTGGGAAGATTGGCCCCAAAGGGGAATTGTCTGTCCAATTTCTATTTTTCCTATTCAGCATGATACAGAGTATGTTCAGCGTTCCCAGCCTTACACATCCTGGAACTGTGTGCGTGCAGGCTACCTTGTATTAGATCCATTGTTACTGAGTTAGAATGGGAAAGTTTGGCAAGCAGCAAAGCACTAATCTGCGTCATTGTCCACTTCATAAAGTAACTCCCTGTCTAAGCACATTAGCTGGTCTTGTTTCAATGTGGGATGTACTATTCAGCCAAATGCCTACAAAATCTAACCTCTCATTTGAAGCTTTCTTGTCTGAAATGGCACAGCCACGCTGCAGGATGGGAAGTCTGCAAAGCCAATAAAAAGTTCAGCTGGTTCTATCTGAGCTAACATCTTAAGGGTGGCACACAGATCCAGGGGCCTGGGTTCGATTCCCAGCTTGGGTCTGAGTGGAGTCAGTGCATTCCTGTGGCCCCAAGTGTGATGACTTGGGGATTTTCACAGTAACTTCACTGCAGTGTTAACGTAAGCTGACTTGTGACATTCATAAATAGATTTTAAATTGAAGTTGTGAATCTTGGCAAGGTTGCAGCTTCCGATTTTCGCTGCCCCTCATTGGCAGAATCATTAGGTTCACGCTTACAACAGGTATGAATGTGATTTACATATACTGTCTGCATTTGTATTATTAAAACCACCCACCCCCGCCAGATATTGAGCCTTTGCTGTATTTTCAAACCATGCCGATGTGATGTTACGACCGCAAGGTTTGTAACATGTTCGTCCAGGCGTGACTGTGTCGTGGGGATCACCCTGGAGGTGTAAAGGGGAGTTGAGACCCTGGGGCAGCAGGACATGCTGACTCTGATCAGGATGGGGGAGAGGATGCTGGGTCCAATTGGTGGTGGGGGTTGACTGATCATGGAGTAGGGATAGGGTGGGGAGCCCTTGGGACTTCCATGGTGGGGTGAGGGGGGCTGGTACTTTTTGCTTTGACTGGGGCACTGTTTAATCATGGAAGCCCGATCTCAGTGCAGCCTGGCTTTGCTGGTGTGTTCAGGCCCCGTTCTCCCTACAAGACAGCGTGAAACATGCCCACCTGTTTTATTGTGACAGAGTGTGGTAAGATCTCACTGCAACAAACACACTGCAATTTTTTTGGTAAGACTCCACCCCTATAGCTTTTTAATTGTGACATTCTATGTTCGAGTAGAGCAAGTTAGCACTGAGCAAAGGGCCATCGAGTCAGGAATATGACACCCAAGAGATCTCACCATAGCTCAAAACACAATTGTGGGCCTATTATACGGCCCAGGGCCACATGTGAGATATTTCTTGACCATTGAGACAGGATAATATTACATTAGAGTCAAAAGATGAGCATACTGGCTTGATTTCTTCATGGTCACAGCTCCTTGGTGAGTTTTAAATGATGGAAATTTGATAAATTGATCAGTAAAGGTCATCCTTAACATCACTCATTTAAAATCCAAGATGGGTATCACCAGTTTTTTTTTTAAACGCAGTGAGTGGTAATGTTGTGGAACTTACTGCCTAAGAGGGTGAAGGAAGTGGAGATGATGAAATAACTTATTGGACTTTTATTATGCACCAGACTGAGGCAATAAGAATTTTTATTTCGATGCAAGGCAATTTTGGGCACCGTACAGCCCGGTGCCACATGCAAGAAATTTCTTGACCACTGCCCACATGCAGGGTTGGCACATTCTGTTGGTTCCCATCTGCATAGCTTTTCTTCCTACTAGTATGACTGAAGTGATACATACATAAAGCAAGGCCAAGTGAGGCTCACAGCATTTGCAGTGAGACCCGTGTGCTCCCTCTATGTCCAATCAAGTGTAAATATTTGTTTTGCTTTTACCATTTGAATTTTTAAAAAAATTTATTCATTCCTAGGACATGTGTCACCGGCTAGCCAGCATTCATTGCCCATCCCTAGTTGCCCTTGAGAAGGCGGTGGTAAGCTGCTTTATTGAGCAATTGTTATAACTGAGTGGCCAGTTCAAAGGGCAGTTGAGAGTCACATTGCTGTGGCTCTGAAGTCACTTGTAGGCTAGGACGGCAGATTTCCCTTCCTAAAGGATATTAGTGAACAAGATAGGTTTTTTCTGACAGTCAGCAATGGTTCCACGATCATCAGTAGATTCTTAGTTCTTACTTTTTTTGATCGAATTCAAATTCCACCATTTGTCGTGATGAGATTCGAACCTGGGTCCCCGGGCCATTAGCTGAGTTTCTGGATTAATAGTCTAGTGATAACACCACTAGGCCATCGCCTTCCCATGTTGATGACAGCTCTATTAATTTATGAATGATTAAGCATTTTCAAGAACTCATTATGAAATATTCAGCTGTATTGAATATCCTTAATCTTATTCATGGAGTCACAGTTAGTGAACAAGCCCAATTTCAATCTTGCAGCCCATCGAGATGAAAAAGGTCCACTCATGCGGCCCACTCACCAGCCTAGGTTGCCCATCATTCTTGTATGTTTATCAACGTAAAATACGAACTCTGTTTCTCCCTCCACCTACGCTGCTTGTCTTGCCCAGTATCTCCAGCATGTACCACGTACCAACTGGCTCAAAACAGCTTCTTCCCTGCTGCTGTCAGACTTTTGAATGGACCTACCTTGCATTAAGTTGATCTTTCTCTACACCCTAGCCATGACTGTAACACTACATTCTGCACTCTCCTGTCCTTTATGTACGGTATGCATTGTCTGTATCGCGCGCAAGAAACAATACTTCTCGCTGTATGTTAGTACATGTGACAATAATAAATAAAATCAAATCAGCATTCTCTCTTTTTATTTTAGATGTCCATCTTTTACAGTACTTTGAAGAAATGATTTTGTTGAGGGAGGAATGAATTGACCTTGATCTTCATGGGCCTGGGATGGATTTAAAACAAGGCCGAATATTTTTATGAACTATAACCATCCTATTCTACATATGGCAACTGTTAGTATGAGGGAGGCCAGGCAAGATATTTCTTACTGTCTGTAAAATGCTCAACTTTACTGTTTGGTTATAATGAGAATCAGGAAAAAGAACAAATAACTAAAGTGATTGTAATTGCCAAGAGCTATACCGTCAAAACATAATATCTTAATTAACAGTTCAAGTACGTTCTTCACAAAGATCCCATTGATGTTTATCATTCTTGAATCATGTTAAAGCATCAAATTATTGGCTGTAGCATTTTCAAAGCTGCAGCAGTCAAGGAAATGAAAACAAGCCTTTCCTTTCTCACCAATCTGCAAAATTGTTTTAGATCTGGCCTATAATGCTACCTTGCTTCGATGTAGAATGGATACAACTAACAGAACATGCAGAGCAGTATCACACAGTGTGAAATGTCACAGCACACCAGCACAAAGGATACTGCAACTAGTTGGCACATGTAGCTTTTGCAACACATTAGGCATCAGGGTCTGGCACCATGGGATGCACAGGCCTGCTAAGCACTCAGCACACGGGGCACACAGTAATTCAGTCTGGAATCATCTGTTCTGCTCAAAGTCTTCATACTCAGCCTGTCTTGGACTCAAAAAAGGTACAAAAGATATACCAATAAACGGAATGCATCTGAATGAGCCTGAGCAGTGCCCCAAATGCTCTCTGAATGGATGGAAGCAGCACAGAATGGGCATTGCATTCAACTTCATGGCGGTGATACAGACATCAGCTGCTCTGCTTCTTGGTGTTTACTTAAGCTGGAACCATTTATCTAATTTTCAATTTGAATATCTTTGGAATTTGAGTTGGGTGCCCACCAAACAAAGAACAAAGAACAAAGAACAACCCAGCACGGGAAACAGGCCCTTCGGCCCAACGAGCCCGCGCCACCGCATCACCCTACACCTATTCTACCCTGCATGTCTACGAATGGGACCCTACTCAGTCAGATTCAGGGAAGAAATAGTGTCAATTTGGTAAAACCGATTAGCCTAAGAGCACATCTTTGGGGTGTGGGAGGAAACCGGAGCGCCCGGAGGAAACCCACGCAACCACAGGGAGAATGCGCAAACTCCCACAGACACAGGCCCAAATCCATGTGTCTGCACAGCCAGCAGTGCTAGTCACTGAGCTGTTGCGGCGCCCGTCTACCGGTCCAGGATCAAGCACACACACCGACATGAAGTACTAGGCCACTCCTGGACTTCCAAGAGCAGCCCACGCACGACCCGCCGTGTGCATGCCCCTCGCTTGACACGAGGTGGACCTCCACCTGTGGAATAAAGACAAAAAATATTAATCATACAGCCTGCCCTTCCGGTGTCTCCCGAGGTTTAACCCTATTTAATAGCCCCTACCATATCCCTCCATTCTCGTTTCACTCATGTGCCTATCTAACTGCATCTTAAACGAGTCCAACGTTCCTGCCTCCACCACCCTACTCGGTAGCGCATTCCAGACCCCCACAACTCTCTGCGTAAAGAACCTTCTTCTCACCTCCAAATTATACCTCCCCCCCCTCACCCTTAAATGATGACCTCTCGTGTTCGTACCCAGTCTAGGGAGCAGTCTCTCACTATTAACTCTATCTATTCCCTTCAGTATCTTATATACTTCTATCATGTCCCCTCTCAATCTCCGTCTTTCCAAGGAGAATAGCCCCAGTTTCTTCAATCTCTCCTCGTAACCCAGCCCCTCCATGCCAGGCAACATCCTGGTAAACCTCCTCTGCACCCTTTCCAGAGACTCCACGTCCTTCCGGTAGTAAGGTGACCAGAACTGGACGCAGTACTCCAAATGCGGTCTAACCAACGTTCTGTATAACTGAAGCATTAGACGGCAGCTTTTATACTCTATGCCCCTTCCTATAAAGGCTAACATCCCATAAGCCTTCCTAACAACGTTCTCCACTTGTGACGCAACCTTCATGGATTTGTGAACCTGCACTCCCAGGTCCCTCTGTATGTCTATACTCCTAATCGGCCTACCTTTTATCACATAGCTCCTCTCTGCATTATTCCGTCCAAAATGCATCACCTTGCATTTGTCAGGATTAAATGCCATCTGCCACCTATCTGCCCACTGCACCAACCTATCTATATCCTGTTGTATCACCTGACAATCCAGTTCCGTACCCGCCAACCCTGCCATCTTGGTGTCATCAGCAAACTTGCTGATCACACCACCTACGCCCTCTTCCAAGTCATTTATGTAGACTACAAAGAGGAGAGGTCCCAGTACTGAGCCCTGCGGCACACCACTGGTCACTGGCCTCCAGCCCGTCAAGGTCCCCTCCACAACTACCCTCTGTCTCCTATTTCCCAGCCAGTTCTCAATCCACCTAGCTACCTGGCCTCGTATCCCATGCGCCTTAACCTTTTCTACCAGCCTACCGTGAGGGACTTTGTCAAACGCCTTACTGAAATCCATATAGATGACATCAACGGCTCTCCCATCGTCAACCGTTTTTGTCACCTCCTCAAAGAATTCCACCAGATTCGTAAGGCAAGACCTCCCTCTAACAAAGCCATGTTGCGTATCCCTAATCAGATCGCAACTCTCCAAATGCTCATACATCCTACCCCTAAGTATTTTTTCCATTAACTTCCCTACCACCGACATCAAACTCACCGGCCTATAATTCCCAGGGTTATCCCTACTACCTTTTTTGAACAACGGGACCACATTTGCTACCCTCCAGTCTTCTGGGACCTCACCTGTGTCCAAAGAAGAGACAAAGATGTGCGCCAGAGGCCCAGCAATTTCATCTTTCGCCTCCCTAAGCAGCCTGGGATAAATACCATCAGGCCCCGGAGCTTTATCCGTCCTTACGCTACCTAAAAGCCCTAGCACTTCCTCTCTCGTAATAACCATATCCTGCAACTGAACCTCCGCTCCCTCCAAGAGACCGCACGATTCCGAACCCCTCTCCTTCGTGAATACCGACGCAAAGTATTCATTCAGGAGCTCCCCCATTCCCTCCGACTCAATACACAACTCTCCACTCTTGTCCCTAAGAGGACCAATTTTCCCTCTAACTACTCTCTTGCCTCTAACATAGGAATAAAATGCCTTAGGATTTTCCTTAATCCTACCAGCCAAAGCCATCTCATGCCTTCTCTTCGCCCTTCTAATTCCCTTTTTTAGCTCCCTCCTACTCTCTCTATATTCCTCCAGCGCACACTCTGTACCCATTTGTTTTGACCTAACATACGCCTCCCTCTTCTTCCATAACCAAGGGAGAAGGGCACCCACCCATCAAAACTGCCTTCATCTTGAATTCGGGACTCTGTGCATCTCAATATTGGTGGGTGAGTCAGGAGTTCATTCTCACCAGCAATTAATAGCCCCCACCTGGGGAAACGTGGAAAATTCAAAAAAATTCAGAAATATATAAAGGCCAGGTAAAGATGAAGAATGTGACTGTCATTAAGTTGAAGAGTCAACAGGCTCCCCCTGTGCATTGCCTGTTCCATAGTGGCGAGGCAAACAACAGGGACAGTGCCACAATCCAGTGATCCTGCAGGTCTGTGAGGTTTCTTTATAATGCAATTCCTTCTGGGCTGAATGGAGGCTCCAGGAATACTGCGTTGAAGTAAGGTTTTTGGGAGTGATACACCATGGGCACTGGGTATCTGCATGATCTGTCATGCTGCCTTGTGGACCTGGTGACTTAGGTTTCCTAATGGGCCTTGTCCTTTAACCTTTTATTTTAAGGAATCCCTATGAATCAAACCATTTGAGGGTATTTTTAAAAAATTCATTCATGTGATATGAGTGTCACTGGCTGGCCAGCATTATCCTGAGAGTCAACCACAATGCTGTGGCTCTGGGATCACATGTAGACCTGACAAAATCAATTCACTAAATGACATTAGATGGGTTTTTCCAACAATGGTTTTATGGTCATCAGTAAATTCTTAATTCCAGATATTTTTTCTTGAATTCAAAATTTCACCAGCTGCCATGATGGGATTCGAACTCGGTTCCCCAAAACATTAGCTGATTTCTGGATTAATAGTCTGGTGATAATACCACTAGGCCATTGCCTCACCTGCTTTGTTCACATGTACCTAGTTTTCATAAGGCCCTCAACATTTTGGTCAGACCACAATAAAGTTGCAACAATCAGGGAGTGTTAGAAACACAGTGTGGTAAGTGCAAAGAAAAGTTTTGGAGGCAAAGCACTGGGGTCGTGCTAATTGTTAAACAGATGATCTCTCATGGTGAGATTGCAGCCCATAGCCTTTCAGTTCCAGGAGTGGGACTGCGCATCGAAAGGATCAGCACCAGGCTAACTCAGTCAGGAAAGGTGAGTGGCCAGGTGATGGACTGGATTGAAAATGAGGAAGGGTCAAAGAAACAAAAAAATCCTCACAAAAAAGTCAGGTCAGAGAAGGTTGCAGTTATAAACGGGTGGCTTTGGGAGGTACATTGAATAAACCAAAAACACACCACCGCTGGATGGTACATCTCCACCATAACCTACTGGTTTGCATGTAGAGCTTCGGAAAAGCAACTGCAGTGACACTCATCCAGGTGGCATGGTGGCACAGTGGTTAGCACTGCTGCCTCACAGTGCCAGGGACCTGGTTTCAATTCCTGCCTTGTTCAGTGTCTGTATGGAGTTTCCCTGTTCTCCCTGTGTCTGTGTGGGTTTCCTCCAGGTGCTCCGGCTTCCTCCCACTGTCCAAAAATGTGCTGATTAGGTACAATGCTAAACTGTCCCTTGGTGTCCCAGAATGCATAGGTTAGAGGAATTGGTGGGAAGGATGTGTGTAATTATGCGAGAGGGACGAGTTGGGATTGTTGTTGGTACAGACTTGATGGGCTGAACGGCCTCATTCTGCAACGTAAGGTTTCTATGGTTTCATCTCAGATACTATGGCAGATGGATGGTCAAAAGAATATTGTCAAGACTGTCCACAAAATTCCCCAGATGTAGCTGACCTACTATCCAAATTCAGTGTACAGAGCTGTGGTGTCTTGGCTCAGGTGGGTCTGAACTACACAAGCCACAAAACTCCACCTAACAAATCGGGAACGTATGTCTACACAGGCCGAACACATCAGGATTAACAACAGGAGAGCTCGCAGGTCCCCAAAACATGGATTAAATTGGAAAGCTGATTGGCAATCAGGTTAATATTCCATATTCACCGATTAGAACTCATTTCATTTTGACAACAACCTACAGGATCCTTGGACCACTTCATCAGCAGATACAGATAAAAAGACATACACTGGGATTGTCCAAACACAGAGCTCCAGACTGAATTATGGAGTTGGTGATTGCATCCACTCCCATGGGAGAGTTCCAGAAAGATCTGCGCAACAAGCCCAAAAACATATAGAACTACTTGAGGGTGGACATAAATACAAAATGATCCTCACAGGTTTAATTTAAAGTTTATTGTTTAGAATCACAAGTAGGCTTATATTAACACTGCAATGAAGTTACAGTGAAAATCCCCAAGTCGCCTTTTCAGGTACACTGAGGGAGAATTTACCATAGCCAATGCACCTAACTAGCACTGTGGGAGGAAATCCACACAGACATGGGAGAATGTGCAGACTCTGCACAGACAGTGACCCAAGGAAACAAAGCATACAGGTGGAAGCACAGCCCCAATTGTTGACACACCCATCAGCACACTCAAACCTAGCAAGACATGTTGAAGTTGTGACCTTCTATTCACACCAAAGAAACGGCAGGCTTTTCATCAATTCTGATGACGTGTAGCAGAAAGGGCCATTGGCAGCGACAGTACACAGGAGCAAAGGCTGATACAGCTACAAAGAGCAGTACTCTGATCCAAGCAAACCATACTCAACAGCTATCTTTAACCAAGAAGAATGGTTGTCTGGTATCCCATCAGAAACAGATACACGAGGCCACAGGCAATCTAGAAGATGATGATTATGTCCACGACAAGACTAGGAGTGATGAGCACATGTTTCACACCATCAGTCTTGTGGAAAACGTAAATATCAAACCATCTGATTATGATGGCCAAAATTCAAATTATCTATCCTTAAAAAGGATGGTGACTATTCATTATTGGCCAAGATTGCCACAGGAGCAAATGGCCAGACCACCACTGCAGATTCTAAAAAACATACATCCACAGACATGGGAGACCATGGTGAATCATACTACTGCGAACCTTTCAGCGTTTAATCATTAATTCCATGTGCAGGATCTATAGCTATGGAGTGCAAGTACAATCAATCCGCCTGGATGTCAATGATGTTCTACACCATGGAAAGATTTAAAATGTGAAGAGCAAGAGAATAACCAGGGAAAGATTAGGGCCAATTGTGGAGCGTCTAGGTAATTAGTGTGTGGATCTGGAAGACATTGGTACTGTCCTCGATGAATACCCTATATTGGTCTTCACAATGGAAGAGGACAGCAAATATTAACCTAGTGACTGTGAAATATTAGAGGTAATTAATAGAGAGGAAGGAGGTGCTACCAGCCTGAGGAATGTGGCAGATGGCTCGTATGAGGCGGAGGGGGTCGGGTAGGAGGAGGAGAGTTCATACTCTGAAGACTGAACATTGAGTTCAATAACTTCAGAGCATCAGCTCTCCTCCATTCCTGTTCCATTTATTCAATTTCATTTATTTTTCTCTTATTAATCATTTTTTATTATTTTGTGTTCTTATTATATATGTTTAATTTTAATTTCTTCCATTGTTTCGTTTGTTCACTTCTAAACCTCGCTTTCCATCTTGCTTCCACCCACCCTCCAGTACCCCCTCCACCCCACTAGGGCCATCTGCCACATACGTTTGTTCTGCCATTTACGCATGCCGATCTCTTAATGGGCGCTATTAGCACCATTCTCAGCCTTTACCACCACCACTTACATTCTCTTTGTCTTTTTGTCTATGACATCTTTGCTAATTACATCCCCCCCCAAAATGAACCCCTCACTGTTACCGTCTAAATCTCATCCTATTTTCTTTGTCTTTAGCTCGGACCACTCATCCAGACTTGAAATATTGGCTCTATTCTCTCTTCACAGATGCTGTCAGACCTGCTGAGATTTTCCAGCATCTTCTGTTTTTGATCCACAAAGCTCTGATGCCTTCAAGCTTTTTACCCACGTATAACTCTTTTCATCTTCACAAATGAACCCACAATGTGTTTACCCAATCCCTTATGAGTGATGGATGCCCTGTGTCTTATACAGAAAATAAGCGCAAGATATTATATACCACGATCATAATAAAACAACCTTGCACTCATCTGACCTTCCCCGGGTGAAGCATAAAGAAAGTTATCTCCGCGATTAATAACCCAGTTGCAGCCAACCTTTGCTTCAGGTGGCGGTTTTCATTCTTATTGTTCATGTTCTTAACAGGAAGCAAAAGAATTTGGATTTTTATAGCATCTTGTCACAGGTCCCAGGGTGAGTTATGATCTGGAAAGAACTGTCTGAAAATGGTGTAGGGAAGTAGCAGATTTAAATTACTTTCAAATGGGTATTGGATAAATATGTGCGAAGGAGAAAACATTGCAGGGCTACACGGAAGGGAGGGGGCAATGGCACTGATTGGGCAGCTCTTTCATGGAACAAAATCACAAATATATTGGGTGGGGTTTTTCTCCCCCTCCCTGGCATGTTTTGCAGTGGTGGGAGTTGGCGCATCACTCGCTAGCAGTGGGATTTTACAGTTATATAGGGCTTTCTACACAACCCTCACCATTGGGAAAGCCCATGGAAGGGATGCATTGTTGGCAGGACTGTTGGATCCCACCAGTGTGAACGGCAGCAAGGCATAGGCGGATGGGCCTCAATGAAGATTTCAGGATGCCTCTGATAACAATCACTGAAATCTCCATCCTTGTTCACGCTGGGATTCTCCAGTGCCGCTAAAGGTGGATGGAGATTTCTCTGACACACCAAATTCTTTGTTCTGACTCACAGTGGGGCGGCTACGGACGAGATCAGAGAATCCCACTTGATATTAATTTATTTTGAATCATGGGGGGAGACCTATTATCACTCTACACTATTAATCCAAAAACTCAGCTAATGTTTTGTGGACTTGGGTTCGAACCTCGCCACGGCAAATGGTGAAATCTGAATTCATTAAAAATAATAAAATTTGAAATTAAGAACCTACTGATGACCATGAAGCCATTGTCGATTGTCAGAAAAATCCATCTGGTTCACTAATGTCCTTTAGGGAGGGAAATCTGCCACCTGTTCTGGCCTATATGTGACTCCAGATCCACAGCAATGTGGCTGACTCTCAACTAGGGATGGGCAATAAATGCTGGCCCAGCCAGCAATGCCTGTGTCACATGAATAAATAAAAACAAAAACCATTTGAAATGAAAGGAATCAAGCTGGTGCGCCACAGCAGGACGAACACGTGGATGCTCGAGAAAGGTGGAATTAAGGGGAACTTGTTTGAAGAAGCGATACTGAGAAAGCGCATGTATTTCTGACCTGTGATGCAAAGAGAGGGGTTTGGAACACGAGGCAATTCAAAGCAAAACAAGTGGAAAACATATACAAGGAATGTGAACGGGCCTCTCTAAGGAAGGGCAGCAGAGAACTGAAATCAGTGCAGAAAGATTGTTCATAGTGTGACCAACCCTTCATGACGGCACCGGGGTGTGTTGACTTCTGACAAGCTGTCCCCAGCATATTCTTTAATTCTATTGTTTACTCTTGTTCTAAGCTTTTAAAACCATAACTCTTATAATCTCTCTAACAATACTCTATTTCAATCATGTTGCAGATTTGATGATCCTCCAGACCCTGAAGACAATGATTTTTCTCTTCACCCTATCTGTAACTGTAACACTCCATTCTGCACCCTTTCCTTCCCTTCTCCCTTATGTACTCCATGAACAGTATGCTTCATCTGTATACTGCGCAAGAAACAATATTTTTCCTTGTATCCTAATACATATGACAATAATAAATTAAATCGAGAAAGACAAGTGATTTGATTTGATTTGATTTATTATTGTCACATGTATTAACATACAGTGAAAAGTCTTATTTCGTAGAGAAGGAAATGAGACAGTGCAGAATGTAATGGTACAGTCATGGCTAGGGTGTAGAGAAAGATTAACTTAATGCAAGGCAAGATTTATTATTGTCTTATGAATTAACATACAGTGAAAAGTATTGCTTCTTGCGTGCTAGACAGGCAAAGCATACTGTTCATAAGGAAGGAAACGAGAGGGCAGAATGTAATGTCATGTAATGTAGGATGTCGAGAAAGATCAACTTAATGCAAGGTAAGTCCATTCAAAAGTCTGACAGCAGCAGGGAAGAAGCTGCTCGAGTCGGTTGGCTCGTGGCATCAGACTTTTGAATCTTTTTCCCGATGGAAGAAGTGGAAGAGAGAATGTCTGGGATGCGTGGGGTCCTTAATCATGCTGGCTGCTTTGCTGAGGTAGTGGGAAATGTAGACAGAGTCAATGGATGGGAGGCTGGTTTGAGACACAGATTGGGCTACATTCATGACCTTTTGTAGTTCCTTGCGGCCTTGGGCAGAGCAGGAGCCATACCAAGCTGTGATACAAACAGAAAGAATGCTTTCTATGGTGCATCTGTAAAAGTTGGAGAGAGTCGTAGCTGACATTTTCCTACGTCTTCTGAGAAAGTAGAGGCGTTGGTGGGCTTTCTTAACCATGGAGGTGTCCAGGACAGGTTGTTGGTGATCTGGACACCTAAAAATGTGAACTCTTGACTCTTTCTACTTTGGCACCATTGATGTAGACAGGGGCATGTCCTCCTTTATGCTTCAGTAAGTGGCAACATTTTATGTAGGTAGTAGGAATTTTGTGCACAGCAAGACCTCACAAATAGCACCAAAACAGCTGTTTTTAGGAAGGATAGAAGAAAGAAAAATGTAGAACACGGTGAGAATTGCTTACTCTCCCTGGAATTAAATGGGACAATGGGAAGTCATAGATTTAGGCACCCAAACTGGACAAAAGACAAGATGAAAGCCAACATGAGTAATTTCAGTTTCATTAATTAATGCAGTTATATTATCTCATCAGTAGGTAGCACAGTGGCATAGTGGTTAGCACTGCTGCCTCACAGCACCACAGATCCAGGTTCAACTCACAGCTTGGGTCATTGTCTGTGCATTCTCCTTGTGTCTGCATGAGTTTCCTTCAGTTCCTTCCCACAGTCTAAAAGACACGCTGGTTAGGTAAATTGACCATGCCAAATTCTCCCTCAGCTTACCCAAACAGGCGTCAGAGTGTGGCGACTCAGGGACTTTCACAGTAACTTTATTGCAATGTCAATGTAAGCCTACTTGTGACACTCAAAAATAAACTTTAATTCAATGTTGCAAGAATGACAAAATTTCATGTCATCAGGTCCTGCGCGTTAGAGAAACAGAAATAGTATAATCCTTAACTCACTAAGTAGCAAATACTTCAGACTTGCTATGTTAGTAATCTCACAACACTAGGTTAAAGTCCAACTGGTTTATTTGGAATCACGAGTTTTGGAGCACTGCTCCTTCATCAGGTTAGTTCACAGACACAGTGTATATATAGGCAAAGACACAATTGTAAGATAATTACAGATTAGAGTGCGAAGAATGGTCAGAATGTAAGTCTTTATAGCCGTTGCACCTCCACTTCATGCTTGCTGTGAGCATTGGGGCAGATATCAAGTGCATCTCAGCAATGATGAGGCCAACCATCCATTCAGGGCTCTGTTCAGTAGCGACTCCCCTTGGGCCCCAGGCCTCAGTGTGACAAGGAAGAAAAATAAAGAGAAAATGAAGTCCTATTAAAAATAGGGAGGGGGAAAAAAAAAAATCAGAAGAAAATCTCATTATTTTCTTGCGTTATGCACCACAGGAAATTATAAAATATTCCTCTGCTTGTATTCAAAGAGAGGATTTTTTTTTGTGTGTGTTCCTAAAGCTCGCAAGAAGTTTGATAGTCTCTCTCACGAAGAGCGGCTTCCCTTTGACGTTATCCAACTTAAAAGGTTGGACTGACACATCAGCTCCAGGTAACATCGCACCAAAATGACACTTGATGTAATTAACACCGTACATACAGGACAGCCCGAGAGCGTGTTGAAGTGGAAGTCTCTGACAGTGGCAGAGTCAAACCGCAGTGAGCACTGGCTCATCCCTGACCTGATTTCTCCCCTTCGGTCCTGCCTTCCGTGCAGCGAGAAAATCCCAGTGCCCCGGTGGCTGACAGCTCCGCATCTTTGTATTTTGTGCCGCGCGTTGCCCGTAGTCCTTTACATTTTTCATGCGCTCAGCCATCCCTGGGGTGCATCTCCCATCACCCTGATACAATCAAAAGGATTGTGCCAGTGTCTCAACAGGCTTAGTCGGACCTTTGATAAATTAATCCAGCTTTGCATATTCAGCTTTCAAGCACACTTTTCCTTTTCGCCCGGCTTTCTCTGCGGAATTATTCATGACCACAACCTACTTACATTGAAGCATAGCCACAAGCAGCTCCAACCTGTAATGCTTCAACCCTCTTTCCCGGCAAAATATTTTAGAATTAAAGATAAATTCATTGATCTCAAGTACAGGCGCCAAGTGGAAAAAAAAAGCTTGCTTTTGAGTTTCTTTTTTTTTCAAAAAAGAAATGCCTCTTAAGATCTGGAGACAAGATATATCATCTATGGTTCGGGGAGCCTTCGGCTGCTCTGAACTTTCTTCCTTTGTTCTTCCATGTTCTTAATTTATTCTGCTCAGTGCACAGATGTCATTTTGCCGACAGAAGTGCCCACACTTCAAAAATAATTCATTGGTGGGTGATGCATTTTGGGTTGTCATGAGGATATGAAAACGGGCGGCACGCTGGCGCAGTGGTTAGCACTGATACCTCACAGTGCCAGGGACCCAGGTTCGGTTCCTGGCCTCGGGTCACTGTCTGTGTGGAGTTCGTACATTTTCCCCATGTCTGCATGGGTTTCCTCCAGGCACTCTGATTTTCTTTGATTTGATTTGATTTATTATTGTCACATGTATTATAAAAGTGAAAAGTATTGTTACTTGCGCACCATACTGACAAAATATACCATTCGTAGAGAAGGAAACGAGACAGTGCAGGATGCAGTGTTACAGTCATAGCTAGGCTGTAGAGAAAGGTCAACTTAATGCAAAGCAAGTCCATTCAAAAGTCTGACAGCAGCTGGGAAGAAGTTTCTCTTGAGTCGGTCAGTACGTGGCCTCAGACTTTTGTATCTTTTTCCCGATGGAAGGAGGTGGAAGAGAGAAGGTCCAGAGTGAATAGGGTCCGTAATTGTGCTGGCTGCTTTGTCGAGGCAGCGGGAAGTGTAGACAGAGTCAATGGATGGGAGGCTGGTTTGCGTGATGGACTGGTTTCCTCCCACAGTCCAAAGGTGTGCAGGTTAGGTGGATTGGCCATGCTAAATTGCACCTCAGTGTCAGGGGGACTAGCTAGGGTAAATGCACAGGTTTATGGGAATAGGGCCTGCGTGGGATTGTGGCTGGTGCAGACTCTATGGGCTGAATGGCCTTCTTCTACACTGTAGGATTCTATGATTCTGTGACCAATACAATGGCATGCTCTCCATTC
Organism: Carcharhinus amblyrhynchos; assembly: GCF_965287045.1. Taxonomy (NCBI): domain Eukaryota; kingdom Metazoa; phylum Chordata; class Chondrichthyes; order Carcharhiniformes; family Carcharhinidae; genus Carcharhinus; species Carcharhinus amblyrhynchos. Next base: position 44,146,785 of record NC_137342.1, read on the forward strand.
AATTTTTATTTCTTCCCTACACCTAGTCCCTGACTGGCTAACTGCATCTCTATCCACATTCTCTAGTTCTCCATGCCATTCTTTTTCTCTGTTTGCTTCTCACTCTAACCATGTCCCCAGTTACCTCCCTCACCCAATTTTGTTGCTTATGTATGAACAGACACGAGGAGTAGGCTATTTGGCCCCCTTGAGCTTGCTCTGCCATTCAATAAGGTCACGGCCAGTCTGATTTTAACATCAATCTCACATTCCTGCCTATTCTCGATAGCCTTTAACCCTCTTCTTAATCAAGAATAAAAATATTCAAAGACATTGGCCAGAATTCTCTGGCTGTTCATGCTGGCGGGATTCCCTTGTCCGGCTGGGAGCACATCCCTGCCCACGGGTTTCCCACTGGCAGCGCTGGCACCAGAGAATCTCGCCACTAGCAAACAATGCGTCACCTCCTGCTAACAAGAAACACGTGACTAGGAGGCTGGAGAATCTCCTTCACGACTTTGAGGAGGAGTTTTCCAAAGACTCAATCCTCAGAGAAAGAAACTTCTCCTCATCTCTGTCCTTAAATGAACCACTCCTTTTTTTTTAAGTCAGTTTATCACTCTTGGACTACTTTTGTGTGCAAGTTTCGGTTCAAGATTCTTGGTTCAAACATGGACAAAGGAACAGAACAACAGAGACGAGGTGAGAGTGACTGGCCTTGATACCATTTGATTGAGTGTGGCACCAAAGAGCCCTGGCAAAACTGGAGTCAATGGGAATCAGGGGGAAATCTCATCATGGCTGGAATCATACCTGGCACAAAGGAAGATGATTGTGGTTGTTGGAGCTCAAATCATCTCAGCTCCAGGATATTACTGCAGGTATTCTTCAGAGTAGTGTCCAAGGCCCACTCATCTTTGGCTGCTTTATCAATGACCTTCCTTCCATATTAAGATCAGAAGTGGGCATGTTCGCTGAACATTGCACAATGTTCAACATTGTTTGTGACTCCTCAGATACTGAGCAGCTCCAAAAGCAGCAAGACCTGGACAATATCTAGGCTTGGGCTGACAAATGGCAATAACATTCACAGCGGACAATGACCAGGCAATGACAATCTCCAACAAGAGAGAATCTCAACATCTTCCCTTGACATTCAGTGGCATTGCCATCACTCAGTCCCCCACTAACAACATCCTGGGGTTACCATTGACCAGAAACCAACTGGATTAGCCATATAAATACTATGGTCACAAAAGAGTGGCACGGTGATGCAGTAGTTAGCACTGCTGCCTCAACTCCAGGAATCGGAGTTCGATTCCTGCTTGGGTCACTGTCTGTGTACAGTTTGCACATTCTCCATGTGTCTGCGTGGGTTTCCTTTGGTTGCTCCGGTTTTCCAAAGATGTGTAGGTTAGGTTGATTGGCCATAATAAATTGCCCCTTAGTGTCTTAGGATGCGTAGGTTAGCAGAATTAGAGGAAGTAAATATGTGAGGTTACAGGGATAGGACCTGAGTGGGGTTTTTGATGGTTCAGACTCGATGGGCTGAACGGCCTTCTTCTGCATTGTAGGGATTCTACAATGCCGAAGAAGCAGTTCAGAGGCTAGGGATCCTGTGGAGAGTAACTCACCTCCTCATTCCCCAAAGCTTATCATCATCTGCAAGCTCAAGTCGAGGGAATGATGGAATACACTTCACTTGTCTGGATGGGTGCAGCTCCAACAACACTCAATAAGCTTGACACCATCCAGGACAAAACAGCCCACTTGATTGGCACCACATCCACAAATATTCACTCCTTCCACCACCAACGCACAGTGGTAGCAGTATGTGCCATCTAAAAGATGCATTGCAGGAACTTGCTCAATCCTTTGACAATACCTTCCAAAGCCACGACCCTACCATCTAGCAGGACAAGGGCAGCAGACACATGGGAACACCACATCCGGAAATTCTCCTCCAAGTCACACACTATCCTGGATTTGAAAGATATTGCTGCTCCTTTACTATCACTGGATCAAAATTCTGGAACACACTTCCTAACAGCACAGTGGATGTATCTCCACCACACACACAAACTGCAGCAGTTAAAAGAACGTAACTCACCACCAACTTCTCCAGAGAAATTAGGGATGAGCAATAAATCCTGTCCTAGCCAGCGAGACCCAAATTCCAAGAATGAATAAAAAAGTCCAATACTCCCTCAACCTTGTTAGCCACCCACACAGTACATTCCAGTTTTCTCTCCTTTTCTGCATATTGACACGGTGGTGCAGTGGTTAGCACTGTTGCCTGACAGCACCTAGACCCAGGTTCGCTTCCCGGCTTGGGTTACTGTCTGTGTGGAGTCTGCATGTTCTCACCGTGTCTGCGTGGGTTTCCTCCGGGTGCTCCCATTCCTCCCAAAAGTCCGAAAAATGTGTTGGTTAAGTGCATTGGCTATGCTAAATTCTCCCTCAGCGCACCCAGAAAGTGGCGACTCAGATTTTCATAGAAATCATCTTAGAAACCCTACATTGCAGAAAGAGGCCCTTCGGCCCATCGAGTCTCTACCAATCATAATCCCACCCAGGCCCTACCCCCATATCACTACACATATACTCTCTAATCCCTCTAACCTACACATCCCAGGACGCTAAAGGGGCAATTTTAGTATCGCCAATCAACCTAACCCTTTGGGCTGTGGGAGGAAACTGGAGCACCTGGAGGAAACCCACGCAGACACAAGGAGAATGTACAAACTCCACACAGACAGTGACCTGAACTAGGGATCAAACCTAGGTCCCTGGAGCCGTGAAGCAGCAGTGCTAACCACTGTGCTACCGTGCCGTCCAAAGTAACTTCAATGCGGTGTTAATGTAAGCCTACATGTGGCACCAATAAACGAACTTCAAAAATGCCTTAAGTCCTCATGCACCTAAAGTACTCCATATGTGTAAAGCTTTGCCCCAAGGTTGTGCAAGGCATACAAATACAAACGCGCTCACTCTTACCAGTTCATCCATCTATATTCCCCTCCACCTATAGTGTGACAGGAGGGCAAGAAATTCTGGGGAGTGACAATCACAGCAGCTTCTTTTCATTTACCCAGATCATGAGCTGCATATTTCTCATTCATGCCTCTGACCCAGGATTCCTGAGAAAGGTTCCAGCGACCTTCCAGTGCAGTCAGTGTTGTGGGGAAGGAAACTGCTCCCCCTTTTCAGAGTATTAGCTGCCGTGAATCAGGTAAGGTCAAAGGCCCCAACCACTTTGAAAAGCCAATGGAGAAGCTAAGTGTGTAAGGCAAGTTGGCAAGATGTGTCTGATTTGGAGTGGTGGGAATACTCGGTATGGTTGGTATAGTATAGTTCATTACTCAGGAGGTAGGACTGGCTTTAACCCTTCTAACTTTTCCCGGGTAATTATTCTGTGAAGAGAATCGGGACCATCCAAAGTCCCTGACTGCAAGGTAATTGACCAAGGGAAGTTTAAACTTCCCAGGAAATTCCATCCTTGTAGGAGGACATCTGGGGTCTGCCCCTGCACTTTATTATTAGTATTTTATTTATTAGTGTCACAAGCTTCACTGCAGTGAAGTTACTGTGAAAATCCCAAAGTCACTACCCTCCGGCGTCTGTTTAGGTACACAGAGAGAATTTAGTGTGGCCAATCCACCTAATCAGCCGTATAGACGGCTGAACTGGCAGTTTAGCATGGGCAATCCACCCAACTTGCTCATCTTTGGACCGTGGGAGGAAACTGGAGCACCCGGAGGAAACCCACACAGATATGAGGAGGATGTGCAGTCTTTGCACGGACAGTGACGCAAGACTGGAATTGAGGGGTACCAGTGCTAACCACCGCACCACCATGCCACCCTAGACCTCAAGAACAAAGTACTGAGCCACGGACTTGACTATTTAGTGGCGTTGAGCTGAATAGCAGCACCCAGATTTGAAGGTAAAAGCACGTACATAACAGGCTGACATTGAAATATTCCTTTCAAAAACTATTGGAAACTAGGTTCCTGTGAGGAACAATCAAATTGTAATTGGACTCAGTGTTATCTGTTACTTATAATCGCATCTGAGGACACTGTGCAATAACACACAATTAAAAGTTAAACACATATTTCTGAATTCTGTTGGCGTTAATTCATTGTGATAAAGATGTGTTGGATTCTTGATGTTATGCTTGAGTAAGGAGGAGAAATTTAATTTTATTTGATGATTAATGAGACTTGAGTTCTGGTGGAGCTGGGCAATTAATAGTTGCCATGCAAGCTTATGCTGTTGATCCTGAAGCTGTTGTTAACATTTTGAGTCAAGGTGTCTGCATATTGAGACTTTCAGCTTAATTGCCACAAATAGCAGTTAGTCAACTTGTGAGAAAATGGCCTAGAAATTCATTGCTCTCCCTCGTCCTGTACAGGGGCAAAATGGGATCCTTGGCACCAATATGTTGATGTTCGCTCACATGTTCCATATCAAAAATACATCTCTTATTATTCTGGGAAATGTGGAAGTGTAAACATCCAAAGCATGAAACAGTCAGCAGGATCTTTCCCTGTTTCCCTCCCCCAACCCCTCCCTTCCACATAGAATAGAACCACGGAATCCCTACAGTACAGAAGAGGCCATTCGGCCCATCGGGTCTACACTGACTCTCTGACAGAGTGCCTTATCCAGGCCCTCCCCCCTGCTCTATCCTGGTAACCCTACATATTTTCCATGGCCAATCCATCTTCTCTACACATCTTCGAACGTTAAGGGGCAATTTTGTATGGCCAATCCACCTAACCTGCTCATCTTTGGACTCTGGGAGGAAACCAAAGCAGATACAGGAAAAACAGGGAGTTTGCACATTCTCCCTGTGTCTGCGTAGGTTTCCTCCGGTGCTCCAGTTTTCTCCCACACTCCAAAAACGTGCAGGTTAGGTTGATTGGGCATGCTAAATTAACCCTTAGGTCCCAGGATGTGACAGATTAGGGGGATTAACAGGGTAACTAAATAGGGATAGGGCCTGGGTGGGAATGGTGTTGGTGCAGACTCGATGGGCTGAATGGCCTCCTTCTGCACTGTTGAGACTCTATGATTCTATGAACATGCAAACTCCACTCAGGCAGTCACCCAAAGCCAGAATCTAACCCAGGTCTCTGGCACTGTGAGGCAGCAGTGCTTACCACTGTGCTGCCCCAGATTGTTTTGCTGCACATGCTTCATGATAGATCATTGCAATGCCTGTCTGAGTGCTAGTTTGAGTTTCAGTTGGTAAATGTAACTTCTGAAGTTGAGCTAAGAGAAACTAGATTCTATGGAATCTCAGCCAGGCTCAGAATATGCCACTATACATCTCCTTCCTCCTCCCTCCATCCTCGCTGTGTTGGAATGAAGGGTTTTCATACCATCTGCTGCTCAAACTCTCTCTCAGCCAATTCCTCAACATAACACAACCTTTCATTTGCCAAATTCTTTCCTTCCTCCTACAATCTACTGATTTTAAAGTTTGTTTATTAGTCACACAAGTACACACACCGTACATTAATACTGCAATGCGGTTACTGTGAAAATCCCCCTAGTTGCCACACACTCTGGCTGGCATCTGTTTGGGTACACCGAGGGAGAATTTAGCATGGCCAAACCACCTAACCAGCACGTCTTTCAGACCGTGGGAGGAAACTGGAGCACCGGAGGAAACCCACGTAGACATGGGGAGAAGGTGCAGACGCCGCATAGACAGGTGACCCAAACCGGGAATCAAACCTAGGTTCCTGGCACTGTGAGGCAGCAGTGCTAACCACTGTGCCACCCTGAAAACCCTCACTCAAAGTCACCGTTGCACAAAAGCATGTTTTTACATTGACACAATTTCTTCACCTGAGCCACAGCTAAGAAACAAAAGTTCAAAGCCACTTCCACCGGAGTACAATAACATAGGCTGTCACAGACACAGTATTGAGGACTTTTCCCGTTCCCGAGGGGCCACCATTTGGGTGAGGACCCAAGGTTTCGGCTGCTTAGTCAGATATAAAATTCCTGATTAACGCTTAATTTTCAATTAACACCAGCAAAAAAAAGTTTAACTCGCCAATTGTCTCAATACAATGGGACCATGCTGCGCACAGAATTTATTAGTATATTAACCTACGTAACATCAGTGACTACACCTGCCTCTTGAGCACTTTGGGAGTTCCTGAAATCATAAAAAGGTGACATCAATTTAGTATCTCTTACTCTGTTCAAACTTGGTTACAATTAGATGTTGTTGTTTGTCCTAAATTAAGTCTCGCAATAAACAAATCAGCATCCAACTTAGAAGCAGAAATCATAGACTTACAGATTCCTACAGTGCAGAAGGAGGCCACTTGGCTCATCAAGTCAGCACAATCCTGCCCAGGCCCTATTCCCGTAACCCCATACATTTATCCTGCTCCCTGATACTAAGGAGCAACTTAGAATGACCAACTCCCCTAACCCGCATATCTTTGGACTGTGGGAGGAAACTGGAGCAAATCTACACAGACACAGGAAAAATGTGCAAACTCCACACAAATAGTCACCCTAAGCTGGGAATCGAACCCACGACGCTGGCACTGTGAGGCAGCAATGCTAACCACTGTGCCACCGTGCATCACATTCACAAACACAGGGAATTGAAACCATATCCCCATCACACCATTTTAAAACCATTATTACAAAGAAGAAAATTATAGCACTGGAACAGGCCCTCCGGCCCTCCAATTCTGCACCGACCATGTGGCCCGAATGAACTAAAACTCCCTACCCTTCCAGGGACCATATCCTCTCTATTCCCATCCTTTTCATGTATTTGTCCAGATGCCCAAAAAGTCACTATTGTACCTGTTTCCACTACCTCCCGCGATAGCGAGTTCCAGGCACCCACCACCCTCTGTGTAAAATACTTGCCTCGTACATCTCCTTAAAACCTTGCCCCTTAAACTTATCCCTCCGAGTATTGACTCTTCAACCTTGGAAAATGCTTCTGACTATCAACTCTGTCCATGCTCCTCATAATCTTGTAGGCTTCTATCAGGTCGCCCCTCAACTTCTGTCGATCCAGTGAGAACAAACCCCCAACCTCACCTCGAAACTATTGCCCTCCATTCCAGGCAACATCCTGGCAAATCTTTTCCGTACCTTCCCCAAAGCCTCCACATCCTCCTGGTAGTGTGGCGGCCAGAATTGAGCACTATGGGCCTGATTTTACCATTTTCATTCTGAGTGCTGAATCTGGGCGCACTTCAGATCCAACTTGGAGATCTGCTTTCAGGTGCCCCCATTAGCACTTCACCTGAAAAAAAAATTGCAGGTCCCATTTGCACTGTGGGTGGGGCTTATTGCACCTGAAACGATCGGAGCTCTGAACCGTGCATCTGCAGTTAGAAAAAAATTTGAAAAAGCGTGCCCATGTCAGGTCACTCCTAGGCCGTAGAAAGCGGAGAAAGTGGCCCGGGAGTGAAAAGCAGGGGGCAATGGCCTCCACAGACATCACCGTCCCCCTTATCCACCCATCCCCCAGCTACCCAGGCCAATCGCGGCCCCCTGCCCCCTTCCCCCCCACCGATCACTCAGTGGCAGTGGACCCCCCACCAGTGAGCAATCAGGCCTCCCCCCTTCACCAGAGATACATCTTACCCGGCTCCCTCCTCCACCCTCCCCAAGAACGATCTGGCCCCCTTCCCCCACCACCAAGAATGACCTGGCCTCACTCACCCCCCCCCCCCCCCACCAAGAGAATGATGTGGCCCGCCTCCCTCTCCCTGCCCACATTCGGATGATGATCTGCCCTCTTCCTCCACAAAACCAGACAACGACCTACCCTCCTCCCCCCCCGCCACCAGACGATCGGCCCTCCCTCCTCCTGCCGACCACTAGAGAATGACGTGACCCTCCCCACCTCCAACGATCTGAGTCAGAGTGTGGTTGGAAGCTCTGAACTCGCCTCTTTAGAAGCCGGAGTGCCTGATTCAGACTTTAATTCAGCACGATTCTGGGTTGGCGAGCGCGGCAGTAAAGGGGGAAATGCTGATAAAGTTGGGCGAGCGGTTCATTAATTCAATTTAAATTCATGCAAATACATTTAAATCGCTGTTGCGCCCGTTTTGGGCACGAGTCAGATCGTGGCCATTCCCGGGTCTCAGCGAGGTGGTCATCTGTGCAGACACGGATCGCATTAATGGCCTCACACCTGACTTTACCACATTTTCGCGCCCAAAAACAGATGCGATGCAATGGTAAAATAGGGCCCCATGTTCCAAGTGTGGACTAAGGTTCTATTAAACTGCAACATGACTTGCCAATTTTTAAACTCAATGTCCCAGCTGATGAAAGCAAGGCAAGTATGCTTTCTTGACTACCTTCTCTACCTGCGTTGCCACCACCCTCTGTGTAAAATACTTGCCTCGTACATCTCCTTTAAACCTTGCCCCTCGTACCTTAAACTTATCCCTCCTAGTATTGACCTGTGTACCTGTACATCCAGATCCCTCTGCCTATCAATACTTTTAAGGCTTCTGCCATTTACTGTATATTTCCTATAGTTATTAGACCTTCCAAAATGCATTACCTCACATTTGTCTGGATTAAACTCCATCTGCTGTCTCTTTGCCCAAGTCTCCAATCAATCCATATCCTGCTGTATCCTCCAACATTATGTGACATTAACATAGTGCCTGGGAGAGCAATTTTTCTTAATGTTGCAGCTTCAGTTTCTTCAGATATCATAGAACGCATTTGACTAACATTTGCAAGTGGGAAGTGAGCTGGAATTGTAACAGCGAACTCTAGATGCCACCGGGCTCCAGGTTTTCAGCTGTGATTAACTTTCTTATCCTGTGCCAAGCATTTTTTTTAATGTTATATCCGCCTCAAATATACTGGCAATAAGACATATTACAAAATATCTTGTGATGGACCCTAATGTAAATATATTTAAATATACAAGAGATGCAGCAGATTATAATAGCCACGGATAGATGTTTGAGACTACAATACAATCTCACCCTCCACTTCCAGTGTTCCATTCAAAATTGTTATGTGGAACACTGCTCAGGTTGGTGTCCGATCTTTTTCAGCACACCCCTTGTGACTTGGTTCAGAGTGACAATGGTCAAGCATAGAACCGTAGAATCTCCACACTGCAGCAGGAGGTTACTCAGTCCATCGAGTCTGCACCAATTCTCCGAAAGGGCATCTTACCCAGGCCCACCCCCTCCCCCACCCAATCCCCTTAACCCCACGTCTTCATCTCGCTAATTCCCCCGAACCTGCACATCTTTGGATGCCAAGGGGCAATTTAGCATGACGAATCTGCCTAATCTACACATCTTTGGATGCCAAGGGGCAATTTAACATCGTTAATCATCCACCTAACCTACAGAGCTTTGGAATGTGGGAGGAAACTGGAGCACCCGGAGGAAACCCACGCAGACACAGAAGGAACGAACGCCACTCAGTGACCCAAGCCGGGAAGCAGCATTGCTAATCATTGTGCCCCCCCAGCATGAAGACCATTCACCCTCTCTCTTGGCAATGGTCTTTAATAGGACCAAATTGCAGAGAAACTGGAGAATCTGGTTATTTATTTAATACGGAACAGGAAAACATGGTCAGTCCCAGTAACCCCAATCCACTTTGGTGGTTCAACCCTGCCTACTCAACATATTGCTTAAAGCTTTCTCTGAGCACAAACACATTAAGCTGCCTCTTGAACCCATTCGCACTGGATCATATCAGTGTTATGCCCTCAGGAAATAAAAGCACCAGTTAGCGAGCTCAGAACAGTAACCGAATCTCGGATCTGCTGAGTTTCATAAAGCAAGCTGAGCATCACTCCTGGGTTATGGTCTCCAGAGAGGTACCAGAATGAATCATTACCTTATTACTCCATGCCAACCATATATAGTCCCACATTTCTTGGTTAGAATATTTCAATACTTACTGATTACCTCAGAACCCATAATCCTTTAAACTTCATGATCTGCCTTAAGTTTTTGCAGAATGTATCTTTTCGTACTTTGGAATCATCATACCCAAAAAGCATTCTTCATACAGTCTGATCCAAACTTGGCAATTTTTGGATCGTTGCAAGTAACCTCAGGACGCCAGGTGAAGAAACATCCAGCATTCCCACTTCACTTGGCTAACCACTGACCCTTGTTAAAATGCATGTGTAGGGCATGAAGTGAGGACAGAATCTAACACGGGTACAAGAACAAGCCAGCAAAGTTGATCAGCACACGGACGTTGACTGCATCAAATGGTTGCTTGGGGCAGCACGATGACACAGTGGTTAGCACTGTTGCCTCACAGTGCCAGGGACCTGGGTTCACTTCCCGGCTTGGGTCACTCTCTATGTGGGATTTGCACATTCTCCCCGTGCTTGCGTGGGTTTCCTCTGGGTGCTCCGGTTTCCTCCTACACACGAAAGATGTGCGGGTTAGGTGGATTGGCCACGCTAAATTGCCCCTTAGTGGCAGGGGGACTAGCTAGGATAAATGCATGGGGTTGTGGGGAGAGGGCCTGGGTTGGAGTGCGATCGATGCAGACTTGATGGGCCAAATGGCCTCCTCCAGCTCTGTAGGGATTCTATATGACCTGTGCTCATGTAAAATATAACCCAGCAAGTGCTACTATTTCAGGCATGGGTTGAGTACTGAACAGAAGCTTTGGAAGTTCATGAGAACACTCAAAGGTTAGCTTGTAATCAAATTTCAAAAAATACATAATACATTATGTGTGAACCTGCTCAGTTGTTCCAATGTTTTATCCGAGCATCACTGATGCATCATCACTTAATGTGCTTGTCGCTTACTGAAGGATATCTGATCTGCATGACATTTCCTTTCACTGGAGATCGTGAAGTGTGCTATTCGCAAGAAACTGATCATTCAAATTTTTATTCTGCTTAGAAAAACATTAATATTGGTCAGTGCAATCCCACAATTGTAATTCAGCAATGCGTCATAACCTATTCAGGTAAAAGTACGTCCGCCAACGCCTCTACTTTCTCAGGAGGCTACAGCTCTCACCAATTTTTACAGATCTACCATAGAAAGCATCCTATCCAGTTGTATCGCAGCTTGGTATGGCTCCTGCTTTACCCAAGACCGCAAGAAAGTAGAAAGGGTCATGAATGTAGCCGAATCCATCATGCAAACCAGCCTCCCATCCAATGTCCCTGTCTACACTTCCCACTGCAACGGCAAAGCAGTCAGCATAATCAAGGACCTTCACGCACCCCGGACATTCTCTCTTCCACCTTCTTCTGTCAGGAAAAAGATACAAAGTCTGAGGTCAGGTACCAACTGACTCAAGAACAGCTTCTTCCTGTCAGCAGACTTTTAACAGACCTACCTTATAATATTAAGTTGATCTTTCTTTCCACCTTAGCTATGACTGTAACACTATATTCTCCACCCTCTTTTTCCTTCTCCTCAATGTACTGTATGAATGCTACGCTTTGTCTGTATAGCGCACAAGAAACAATACTTTTCATTATACCCCAATACATATGACAATAAAAAAATCAAATCCAATAAAGACATTTTTTGTCGGTGTTATATTAAAGAGCCTGTGAACTGTTGCAGTTTGAGAAGGATGGTGAGGGCTGAGTAAAAGCCTGACACCATTTGCTCCAGGTAATCTGCTCATTGACATTGTGGGACCCTCAAATCATTTCCTGCACAATGTCACGATTATAGAGTGATTGTGGTTGTGGACCCTGGTACAAGAAACATTGTGGTACATACACTCATTGTGGTACATATGGCCTGTGCTATAGGGTGCACTGTAGCACAGTGATTAGCACTGCTGCTTCACAGGTCCAGGGACCTGGGTTCGATTCCCGGCTTAGGTCACTGCGTGGAGTTTGCACATTCTCCTCATCTCTGCATGGGTTTCTTCTGGTTTCCTTCCACAGTCCAAAGATGTGTGGGTTTGGTTGATTGGCTATGCTAAAAAATGGGGGTAGGGCCTGGGTGGAATTGTGGTTGGTGCAGACTCAATGGCCCCTTTCTGCAATGTAGAATTTCTATGATACACTCTGTACTTCAGGGGGCCACTTGACCTGGGAAGGTCAATAGACAGATAGTTTGTTAGGAAGGGTTGTACAAGGCTGCGGATGCCTTGCAGTTGTGTCTTCAGGTTATGAAAATGTGTTCTTAAATTTTGTTTGATGTTGGCTATCCTGTATCATAAGAGATGTAGACTGCAAGATCCGAGACCTGACCCATCACAGGGTGTGTGAGAATCTCAGCCTTTGGTATTCCAGGGTAGAAATTACCTCTCACATTAGAGTTTTTAGATTCTGCTATCCCTGTGCGTTGAGACAACTGACCTGTCATCATTTTGTTTTGGAACCCTGTCTTGTCCTATCTTACGCTTGAGAAAACCTTCTTCCATATCTAATGGAAATCTCCATTAAGATCTAGTCTAATATTTAGTCTGGCTTATTGTAGCTCTATAATCAGATAAATATCTGCTCCACGCAGGCAACGAGGTGCAAAAAAAAAACACAAGCAGAGATGCACAGACTTGCACTTGATCCAATATTCAAGACACTTTAAGTGGCACAGTGGTTAACACTGTTGCATCACAGTGCCAGGGACCCCGGTTCAATTCTAGCCTTGGGTGACTGTGTGAAGTTTGCATGTGCTCCTTGTGTCTGTGTGGGTTTCCTCTGGGTGCTCCGGTTTCCTCCCACAGTCTGAAGATGGGCGGGTTAGGTTGATTGGCCATGTTCAATTGCCCCTTAATATCAGGGAGATGAGCAGGGGCTACGGGGATAGGGTCTCAGTGGAATTGTTGTCGGTGCAGATTTGATGAACCAAATTGCCTATTTCTGCACTGTAGGGATTCTCTGTAATTCAACAAACTTTACACTTCTCTCAGCAATGGGATTTGCCAGCTCTCTTCAATCTGCTGGCATGCCTGAACCAAACTAAATAAATCCATCCATCATCATTGAACGCCAACTCCATCAATCATGGCTCAGGCTCTCGCCTTCTTAATAATCTGAACTTGGGTGTGATATTTTCAAAAATCAATAACATTTAATGGAAAGAAAGGAAGAAATAAAACATTGGCAAGTCAGGTGCTCAAGGAGGACAGTGGTTGAGACATTCGCTTCACACAACTTGGGGCTTAACACTCAAAGCTATCCATTATGCTGCTGAAAAATGTGAAACAGGAAATAAAAGGAGACAAATTGAACCATTTTCCCAGTGCAACCTCTTATCTCAATAAACAAGAACGTGACATAGTTAGCACAATAAAACCGTCATGGGTACCACTTTAGACATTAAACAAGATGAAAAGACCCATGCCTGAAGAGTTACATAACAAAACACTATTTTGCAATGCGTGGGGTTTGCAACAGCAGTCCTCCAGGCTGCCCCCGAGCAGGGTAATGTTCAGCACAATGTTTGGCATCTCCCTGCAAAGCGGGGCTGAGAAACAGAAGATGGACAGACTGGATGTGATGGAGTGCTGCCAAGTGACACTATGGTCTGAATTTTCATGCAGATGGAGAGGTTGCCTCCATTATGGTAGCAGGAGATGGGGGCTGGTTCTACATTGCACATTGTGGTTCCAGGAACTGCCTCTACTCACGTGCAACTGAGAGGAGGTAGGTATTTGAAACACAAAGATTGCAGATTAAACCTGGTAGGAGCATATCTGAATCTTGTAGATTTGTTTGGATAGTCAGGGTAGCCTTTTGGTGAAGAATGGTACCCTTTGGACAGTCCCAGGAAACCTTCTGGAGAGGTTGGAGACTATTTGGGGGTAGAGGTAAGGTAGATATGAGAGGGGTTGGGCATCCTTTACGTAGATAGTGCACTGATTTATTGGATTTGTCAAAGAACTGTCATCTTGTTATGGGGTTTAACTCTGCCGGCTTTAAATTTACGAAAGAAATGAGAATTTAAAATATAAAGTCAATGCTGGCTTTCTTGTCTTTGAACATAAGCCCAAGGATTTCATTATATGATTTGTGCTACATAGTTTGATTTTATAACCTATCATTATCACAATAGGGTGTCTGTTGAGTGAGCAATTTGATTGGCAGCTCCACGTGGTTATAGATTAAATACTTAAGTGAAATGCTTGTTTTCATTAGGCACCAGTTGAAAGAATTTCAATATATTTAATATTTTTAAGTCAATGAGGGTGTTTGTTTTAAATAATATTGTCTTGTTAGCATGGCCCCTGAGGTCTGCCCATGTTGATTATTAGGGTAGTTGGCATGAGGGAAGTATGGACAAAGGAAGCAGGACGGGGGGCATGGATTGGCACTAAGTTAGAATGAGGACTATAAAAGGCCAAGGGGAAAGTTGGTGTGGAGGATTTGGTGGCCCATGGGATATATGGGAGGAATGTGGATTGGCATAGGAGTTATGAGACATCCTCATGTACTCCATAACCTGTATGCCAACCTATGCTCCTGTATGGAGGTACCAGAACATAGGTTGGCATACAGGGTATGGAAGGCATGAGTGTGTGGGAGGGGTGAGGGTTGTTTTTGGTTTTGTTTTGTTCCCCCCAATCTTTCACACAGTGCTGATGTATCGAGGCAAGCCTTGTGGCCAGCCTGTCTCTGCAAGCATTCTTGTTGTGGGGGACCAAGCTTCTAATCCAATCCAGTGCTTTGGGATTGCTCATTCACACTGAGGAGAGACCGTTCAGCACAGAGTTTTAAAACATCATCCCGTTTTCAGATCCACCAGTGAATTGACATTGGGGAGAGGCCCTTCTCCTGTCCTATCTGTGGGAAGAGGTTCAATGCTGTGTCTAACTTGAGGGCACACCAGCCAGTTCACACGAGAGAGAGGTTGATCTCCTGCTCTAAACATGGGAGAGAATTCACTTGTTATGTAACCTGCAGAGGCATCGGTGACTTCACAAATAACTACAGCTATTTGGCCTTTTTCAAATAAACTGAATGCTTTGGGCAGAAAGTCTCAACTTGTCACGACTCTATGAAACCTACCCGGGAGCAAAAATCTGGGCCTCCATCTCCCAGTGACAGTCAAAGAGCCTGGTGGCTGAAGTCTTGGCTGTAATGTTTTTAAGGCAAGGATAGATAAATTTTCGATCAGTAAAGGGGTTAAGGGTTATGGTGAGCGGGTGGGTAAGTGGAGCTGAGTCCACAAAAAGATCAACTACAATCTTATTGAATAGCGGAGCAGGCTCAAGGGGTCAGAGGCCTACTCCTGTTCTTAGTTCTCATGTGATGCTGTGAAACTCATTTGGAGGTCAGTTTAAAACAGAGAGAAAAGGAAATGGAGGGTGTGTGTCCTTTCAGTATCCTGACCCCCTGATTCCCCTTCATTTCTGATTACTTTAGTCCTGCAATGCATCATTAATCAAACCAAAAGGAAAATATTGCAGATGCTGGAATAAGAACAGAAATATGTTGGAATGACTCAGGTTAGCATTAAAAAAACATACATGTTTTTGTTGAATTCAGAGTTGATGGCTGAAAGCCCAAATGGATGAAGAAACTGAATTCAGATCACCAGACAGTCTTTAACCCATAATGCCTCAGCGATCATCCCATCAACTGTGCATATTAATCGAGCTCATTCATATTGCTTGGCTCACCAACTCCAGTCCCCTGCTGGGCTGGAAGCAGACAACAAAATAATCATGTTAAAGTGAAGGGTAATTGTTTAAAACATTGAATTTTAGGCTCAGTGTCACTCTTCTGTCACCGTTTCAAAACGGTGCAGCAAAAGCCAAACTTTTGTGGACATTGAGCTTCAGAAGGAACATAAAAAGAGTAGATTTTCAGCTTTGAACAAAATGGGCTAAAGTCAAGTCAGCATCCAGTATTACATCTCTCCTGACATTCATTTTTACAGATGCACCACAGAAAGCATTCACTCTGGTTGTATCACAGCTTGGTACGGCTCCTGCTCAGACCCAGACTGCAAAAAAACTACGAAGAATTGTGAATGTAGTCCAGTTCATCACGCAAACCAGCCTATCCATTGAATGTGTCTATACTACCCGCTGCCTTGGCAAAGCAGTCAACAGAATCAAAAGCCCCACACACCCTGGACGTTCTCTCTTCCACCTTCTTCTGTCAGGACAAAAACACTCAAGAACAGATTCTTTCCTGCTGTCATCAGACTTTTGAATGAACATACCTTAAATTAAACTGATCTTTCTCAATACCCTAGCTACAACAGTAACACTACATTCTGAACTCTCTCCTTTCCATCTCCCCTATGTACTCGATGAATGGTGTGTTCAGTCCATATAGTGCGAAATACTTTTCGCAATACTTTTCATTGTATCCCAATAATAAATCAAATCAAGGGCAGGATTTTGTGGCTACACTCGCCCCAAAACTGGAAAATCCCAGCCAAAGTCAAAGGATCTTTGCATGGTATCCCTCCCCCCACCTCCTCAACCTGCTGTAAGGGCAGGATAAGAAAATACCCCCCTCTTGCAAATATTATTTTCACTGACGTTAGATGCTCAAGAGACAGACAGAGACAGAATGGGCTGCCTGTTTCGCTATCCACCTCTAACACCACCACACCAGGTCAAAATTTAACCCAAAAAGGTTCTTGGTTGTCTTGAAGGGTTGCACAGAACACTAAATGATAGTTTAGCAGGAGGTCTTTCACACTGGAATGCACATTGGAACAGGTTATTACAATTTGCCATTGTCACTGCAAGTGGGGTCCACCCCTCAGGGACACATACTTCTGTTCAATAATATTTTGGAAAGATTGTTTACACCAGAATGGCTGTGTTCTTCATGGCTGACTACTGAGATTTCATCTCAGAATTAACTAGTTTAAGGGGCAGCTCCACATTACGCAGAGTGAAATTTGTTTTTGCAATAAAAAGCCAAGTGAACTTTTATCCTTCACACCTCACGCTGTGACAAATAGCTACATCATCTAATACATACACAGCTTTCAGGGAATTGAACCAAGTTAAAATCAACTGTTTGGAGCATAACAATTTCACACAAAATAACATGAGTGAAACAAATCTTTATTATTCCCACAGGATGCCTAGACTGGATTCCATATGCAAGGGTTGGAACAAGAACTGCTGTGGGACTTCCTTCTGCCCCAGAACATGGATTGCAGAATCTGCACATTCTGAATACTTGATATGGAACTGCCAATGAGAGGATACTGAATCTTCATTTTCCCCTCCCCATTCACAATATTTTATAATAACTCATTCCGTAACCTTTGTACATCACTCCTAATATTTCCTTTTTACTTTCCATCAAACGCTGATGTGATCTGTTAAATGGTCATCAGTTGGCTACCACCCATGTTTGGGAAAACAATCAGAAGGAAGTCCCACACCAGTCCTTGTTCCAACCCTTGCATATGGGATCCATGTTCAACCACACAGTATCACAATCTGCCTCAAAATATTTGTTAAACCTCAAAAGTTCTTTTTTTCAGCAATCAACGCAAATGGGGTTGAATGACATGAGGACTAGTCAAGTCCTCAATAAGGCAATGGGGACTAGATTTGATGGTGCTATAGTCAGCATGGACCAGTTGGGCTGAAAGGCCTGTTTCTGTACTGTGTTGTTCTTTGATTCTAAGGACATAAGAACATAATTAGGAGCAGTAGTAGGCCATCTAGCCCTTCGAGCCTGCCCCGCCATTCAACAAGATCATGGCTGATCTGAAGTGGCTCAGTTCCACTTTCCTGCTTTCTCCCCATAACCCTTAATCCCCTTGCCTACCAAAAACCTATCTACCCACGTCTTAAATATATTTAACGAGGTAGCCTCAACCACTTCAACGGGCAGAGAATTCCAGAGATTCACCACCCTTTGAGTGAAGAAGTTCCTCCATTCTATGAGGTATTGCATTGTCAGTAGATGCTGGAGTATTGCTTATTGCATTCCTGTACTTGGTTTCAGCATGAGCTGTGTATTGTATACTTAAAATTTTGTGCACCAGTATAAAGACTTTTATGTTGTTAATAAGCTAGCAGTGATATTGCAATTCTGCAAATTAACCCCACAGGGCACGAAAAAAAATATACCTGCATTTATATCACGCTTTCAATAACTGCCAGACATTTCAAATCACTTCACAACCAATGGCGTGCTTTTGAAATAAAGTTTTGTTTATTATTAGTCACAAGTAGGCTTACATTAACACTTTAATGAAGTTACTGAGAAAATCCCCTCGTCACCACACTCTGGCATCTGTTTCGGGTACACTGAGGGAGAACGTAGCATGACCAATACACCTGACACGCACATCTTTTGGACTGTGGGAGGAAACCGGAGCACCTGGAGGAAACCTATGCAGATATGGGGAGAATGTGCAGACTCCACACAGACAGTGACCGCAGGCTGGGAATCGAACCCAGATCCCTGGCGCTGTGAGGCAGCAGTGTTAACCACTGCGCCACCGTGTAGTTGTTGTCATAATGTCAGGAGCCAAATTACACACAAACAGGAATGTGATAAATGACCAAATAACGTTTTTGTGTTATTGGTTGAAGGACAAATATAAGCCAGGACAACAACTGCCTGTTGCTCTTTGAAATAATGCTATGGAGCCTTTCAAAGAAACAGGCAGATGGAACAGCAGTTTAATGTGTCATCTGAGGACGTGGCACTTCCAACAACACAACATTCCCTGACTATTGCACTGATGCATCAGCCGAGGTTTTTGTGCTCAAGCCCTAGAGGAGGATTTGAACCTGGAGCCTCATGATTCAGAGACAAGAGTGTTACCAACTGAGCCAAGGCTGACATTAAGAAAGATGCTACTGGTGAATCTGTCCTGTCCACAGATTGTGGTCTGTATGGTCAGGGTAACTGTAATAAGACCACAAGACAGAGGATCAGAATGAGGCCACTCAGCCCATCGCATCTGCTCCACCATTCAATCATGGCTGATTTTTTTTCCTCATCCCCATTCTCCTGCCTTTTCTCCATAACACTTGATCCCTTTTTTTTTAAATCAAGAACCTATCTTTCTCTGTCTTAAAGACACTCAATGACCTGTCCTCGACAGCCTTCTGCAGCAAAGGGTTCCACAGATGCACCTTTCACCGACTGAAGAAATTCCTCCTCATCTCTGTTTTAAAGGATCGCCCCTTTAGCCTGAGGTTGTGCCCTCTCGTTCTAGTTTTTCCTATTGTGGAAACATCCTCTCCACATCCACTCTATCCAGGCCTCACAGCATCTTGTAAGTTTCAATAAGATCCCATCTCAACCTTCTAAACTCCAACAAGTACAGACCCAGAGTCCTCAACCGTTCCTCATGCGACAAGCTCTTCACTCCAGGGATCATTCTTGTGAACCTCCTCTGGACTCTTTCCAAGGCCAGCACATCCTTCCTTAGATATGGGGCCCAACATTGCTCACAATACTCCAAATGGGGCCTTATACAGCTTCAGAAGCACATCTCTGCTCTTGAACTCTAGACCTCTCGACATGAATGCTGGTTTAATACCAACAAGGAAAATGATATCTTTACAAGCATCACCTTTTCTGGAATTATGATGCTGTTAACTGCTAAAACCTTAGATCCAGATGTCCACCATGACAGAGAACTTCTTGGTTATGGTGAAAATAACGGAATTGTCTGAAAAATCACAAGTCCCACTCCTGAACCCAGGCATTCCCATTTGTGTGGGCGTGGGATCGGAGCCAAGGCACACTTTACACATCTGTGTCTTACGGGGGTGTCTGGACATTTAAATCTTTGCCTGCTCCATTGAAGTGGGATTTTGGTAGCCTTGGAGTATGCAACACAATGTGCGTAGATTAAACCTGGTCAGAGCAGGTTTGAATGCTGTGGATTCATTTGGACAGCTAGGATACCTTTCTGGGGAGGTAAGGTGCCCCTTTTGATCTAGTCCTGAGACACCACTGGGGAAGATAAGGTGCCCTTTGGAATGTTTAAAAGTAGGCATAAGCGTGCAAAGTGCACAAACTCATTACTGTCAAGCTCATTGGTAAGTCATTGGGGCCTATCAAGAGGACTTGTCTAAGGAAATTATCAAGCCAGTTAAAAATTCTGCCCCGTAAACCTTTGAAAACAATGTCTGGAGTGCTAAAAGATTGCTTGCTGTTTCACTCAGTCTTGTTGAAATTGTGATGATACTGTGCCTTTAAGAAGTGTATTTTAATCATGTTCCTTTGCAGGATGTTTCCAGCAAGCTCTGGAAGTTGTCGGTGCTGTGACTGGTGTCCTTTATTGCACTTGGGGCAATATAATTTATATGTTGATTTTAATCTGGACTAATGCAGTGTCCTGGGATTTTATGATCCTTTGGGGTTTGCTGAGGGAGTTTGATTTGGCGTTGATTGACAGGTCAGGTGACCTGCCTGGGGACAGTTTTTTTTCATAGAAAAGCCCAAGTTTTAGTTTCATTTTCTCAGTTGCTGTTAGAAGCTGATGGAAAAAGGCAGTATCTCTCTCTCTCTCTAGAGGCTGACTGAAAGTTCCAGGACTGGAAGCCTCAGAATTGACCCAACATTCAAAGGACCAATTCACAGCAGGTGTTAAAATACTGAAAACCTAGCATCATGTGAGCATACTTGCTTTTTGTGCCAAGCCTGAAGAGGGGTGTGTGTCTGCGGGATGGTGTTTGACTTGGAACAACATAGAGAGCAAGCTGTTAAGAATTATACTGTGTTACATTTAAATCTTGTAAATTGTATAAGTTACGCAATTTTTTGTGTTATATTTTAATTGTATTCATCAATAAACTTTGGCTAATAAAAGTTCCCGAGTGGGTCACTTGAGTTATACCTAGAGTGATATACCTTATGCTTACCTATGCCAAATTCAAATGTAAAAAACTTAGGGCCGAGGCTAACTTCATAAAACACCTTGCAGTTTCTGGCGTGGGTCATAACAAAATAAGCCTGAGGGTCCATTGCCAGATTAGTGCTGCCTGCTTGATTTCACAGCCATCCCTTATCACAGTAGGGTGCCTGTCATTTCACAGTTCACTAACTCCAAGTGGTTACAGACTCGTTGATATGGGACTATGAATTCCAATGCCTATGATTAGAAGGGAACAAAATATTTGTTACAAGGCTTTATTTACTTGAAGGAATGTAAATGTAGCAATTTTCTTATGAACAAGAGTATTTTCAATGCATTAAAGTATGCAACAGACACTCAGACCTTTATTTTATCTCATCTCTGCATGGTGAATACTACATGAGTTGGCAGGCTAGATGCTAGGGCAAAGTGTGGTGGGGCATGAGCTGGTACGAATTGAAACCAAGTTGACATAAAGGCTATAACGGGCCATTGGGGTGAGTGGGGGAACATAGGTCATGTGTGGTGGTGATGGGGAAGGTGTGGGGGGGGGGGGGGGGGGGGGGAAAACAGGCAGTTCATGTTTATAACCATATATTCTGAACACTTAGCCAAATCCCCAAGGCAGGCCTTCTGCCCAGCCCACCTCTGCATCTGGCATCCCCTTCAGTTCCTTGGGGTTGCCCACCTGGACTTCGGATGCAGTCCGCACCCTGGATTGCAAATCCAACATCTGGGCAGCCATTTTAAAAGGTCAGGTTTGCGTAGCCAGGAACCCTCTCGTTCCAGTGCACCTGACCTGCCAGTGAAAATTCGAGTCTTATTCTTTCTGAAGTATTGAGAAGATGTGGACATCTTCACAACACTTCAGCTATCAAGTTGTTTAAAAAATACCCTTCCAGGAGTTTCTTATTAATTAGCTGTGAACAATCCCTAACAAGTAAAAGGATGGCATTTTTGTACTAATTGCTAATGACCCATTTCAGGATGGGTACAGGATCCACCTTTGTAGAAATAGTCAAATACAGATCAGTACCATTTTCTATCATCTTGCAATTAAGTTTACAAGTATACAATTACCACACAAGAAAATAAGTTTCCCCTGCAAACTTCACCCAATCTTTCACATTACAGCAAGTGCCAAGATATGATGGCACACCAATCCATGCAATGCTGCATTTAAGATATATTTTCAGTGATGAGGCACAGTAACACCAGTGCCAACAAGCGGAAAGATCCAGGATGGCTCCATAACAAAGTTGAGCGAGGGAGACGATGGCCTAGTGGTATTATCGTTAGATTATTAATCCAGAAACTCAGCTAATGTTCTGGGAACCTGGGTTTGAATCCTACCACGGCAGATGATGGAATTTGAATTCAATAATTATCAGGGATTAAAGAATCCAGGAATTAAAGAATCTAGGAATTAAAAAGACCATGAAACCATTGTCGGAAAAACTATAAGATTCACTAATGTCCTTTAGGGAAGGAAATCTGCCATCCTTACTTGATCTGGCCCACATGAGTCCAGTGCCACAGCAACGTGGTTGACCTGTAACTGCCCTGGGGCAATAAATGTTGGCCAGCCAGCGACGCCCATGACCCATGAATGAGTTAAAATAAAAATACAACCTCCAATTAGGCTCACTGTGCTTTGCCTGGGTGGGACTTAACTCTGACGGTAACTGCAGGCTTCTGGCAAAAGAAAAACACACTCGATGGAGCCGCAGAGGGAAAAATAGTCTCGTGTCGGTAAGAAATTGAACTTTCAGAAAATGTTACATTTGAGGAAATTAGCAAAAAAGGAAACAATGTTGAACCATGAAAGACACATAATGAATGTACAAGGGCCATGCACTCAGCATCTAATATGTACCACTCCTTCCAGTATGCCCTTGTAATTAAAGGGTATGCTTGATATATGAGCTAATATAATCTTCATTATTGGAGATAATTATTGAAAGACCTTCTCTGGCTGTTCAAGCCAGATGTGGCACTCAATCAAATTTCCGTCCACCACAGCAGGACTGGAGAATCCCTCTGGTGCAAAGGGCTGGAGAATCCCACCCCTTGAACAAAGGCCTGGCTTTTTTTTTGCAATTCTGCTTATGTGGCTTTCATGACCGCAGGTGGTTTCCAAATGTTTTACAGCAAACAAAATAATACCGATGTGTAGTTATTCCAACAATGTAGAAAATGGGGCACCAATTTGTGCACAGCAAGCTCCCACAAACAGCAATGAGGTTATGACCAGGGCATCTGTTTTTTTTAATATTGATTAGGGGATTAGGTTTGTTAAGATGCCAGGAAAAACTCAACAAGCGTCATTTTGGACTTGCAACATTAATTGTTTCTCTCTCCATAGATACTGCCAGACCTGCTTGATTTTCCACCATTTTCTGTTTGTATTTCAGATTTCCAGCATCTGCACTGATTTATTTTTATTATTTTACCAGGAAAATGCCCCACTTCTTCTTCAAATACTGCCATGGTATCTTCTATGTCGACCTGAGGGGGCATTTGGGGCCTTGGTTTAACAGCTCACCTGAAAGATGGTACCTTCGATCTGTGGAACTCTCTTTGTGTTGCACTATAGCGTCAGTTCAGATTTTTCTGCTTAAGCTCTTAAGTGAGACTTGAACCCACAACCTTCTGATTCGGAAGTAGGAATACTCCAAATAAGCCACACCAGACAGGCACTCGTGTCAATGTTTCATGTCCAGCCATCATGGTGTGGGTCAGCCTTGTTGGACCAGCCAATTTTGTATATTTAAAGTTTATATATTCATGTCACAAGTAGGCATGCATTAATGCTGCAACGAAGTTACTGTGAAAATCCTTGAGTTGCTACACTCTGGCGCCTGTTCGGGTACACTGAGGGAAAATTCAGCATGGCCAACGCACCCAACCAGCATGCCTTTCGGACTGGGGGGAGGAAACCAGTGCAGACACGGGGAGAATGTGCAGATTCTGTGCAGACAGTGACCCAAGCTGGGTGTCAAACCCCGGTCCCTGGAGCTGTGAGGCAGCCACCGTGCTAGTTCACTTATACCATTTCCTACGTTACAGCAATGATCAGACCACAAAAATATTACATTGTCTGTAACACATTTTGGGAGATCCTGAAGTCATGAAAGGTGCTAACTAATTGCAAATTTTTGTTTTCTATATTTCACCACTCCCTACTTGTGTCTAATTTTTTTTGCCAAGAATAGCAAGAATAAATAGAATTATTGAAAAGAAAAAAAATCCCACATTCCAGTGAGTCTATTTCATCTTGATAAATACAAAACCTGCCCTGAAATATTTCTCTCTGGCTACTTATATTTATAGGGTTCCCAAGATTGGTCCCACAACCAGGGCAGCCACTTCTTATTAGGTCTTCAGCAATCTGCAGTTAGTCCTCTCTCTGCCACTGTCCTGTCACTTTGGCTCTTTTCATTTATTCTGCATGAAAAATGCCATTGAACTTTAATAAGTATGAAAAATTCAAGCACATTCGTGAGGTGTGCATGCCAGGGAACGTTGCTGCTTAATGGGTACAAGAATTGGAATCTTTTCTCCGTCACTTGCATCTCTGCGAACTCACTGGGCTTGTGCAGAGTCCGATAATGAATTTGCAGTGTTACAAAAAAAACAATGAAATGTTCGCATTGTGTTCAACAACAAATTAAATAAACATGGAATGCTGCCAGCTTGCAGCCATTTTACATCAATATAATTGCTCATCGGAAAATGACAATGGATTTCACGGTTTCCAGGGCAACGTGTATTGTCAGTCTTTCTTCAACAGGTCTCATTCTTGCCTCCGAATTTGAGGTTTGTTGGGTCAGGTTCCACTCTGCATAATCCAGCCCCACTGCAGGAGGGAGGGAGTGCTACACTGTTGGAGATCTCTCTTTCTGGATGAGATATCAAACCTGTGCCGTTGCTAAAAACAAAAATCCCACGGCGCTATGGCGGCACGGTGGTGCAGCGGTTAGCACTGCTGCCTCACAGTGTCATGGACCTAGGTTTGATTCCAACCTCGGGTCACTGCCTTTGTGGGGTTTGCATGTTCTCCCCATGTCTGCGTGGGTTTCCTCCAGGCGCTCCGGTTTCTTCCCACAGTCCAGAGATGTGCGGATTAGGTTGATTGGCCGTGCTAAATTGCCCCTTAGTGTCAGGGACATTAGAAAAGGTTAACAAAGAAACTAGAAGCAAAAGTAGACCATTCGCTCCTTCGAGGCTGCTCTACCATTCAACTTGATCATCAAATTCAATAGCCTGATCTCCCCATATCCCTCAATCCCTTTAGCCCCAAGAGCTATATCTAACTTCTTCTCCAAGTCACACAATGTTTTGGCCTCAACTACTTTGTGGCAGTGACTTCCACACATTCACTACTCTCTGGGTGAAGAAATTTCGTAAATGCATGGGGTTAGGAGGATAGGGCCTGGGTGGGGTTATTGTCAGTGCAAACTAGATGGGCTGAATGGCCTCTTTCTGCACTGTGGGGATTCTATAGTCTTGAAGAGCAAAAAGGAGTATTTTTCTGATGTCCAGGCCAGCTGACATCAGTGAAGGACGGATTATTTGGTCATTATCTCATTATTACTCACATCACCATCCTGTGAAGAAACTGGCTGCCATGTTTCACACAATCACCACGATAGCGACACTTTTAAAAACCGCTTCACTGACTGGACAGTGCTTTGGGACATTGAGGTTACGAAAGCGACTTAAAAATGAGGACTAGTGGCTGATATGTGATGTGCATGTTATAGTGATATAATTACTCATAAGAACAAAGAAAATTACAGCACAGGAACAGGCCCTTCGGCCCTCCAAGCCTTCACTGACCATGCTGCCTAACTGAACTAAAACCCCTTCCCCTTCCGGGGACCATATCCCTCTATTCCCACCTTTTTAAATATTTGTCAAGATGCCCCTTAAAAGTCACTAACGTATCTGCTTCCACTACCTCTCCCAGCAGCGAGTCCCAGGCACCCACCACCCTTTGTGTAAAAGCCCTGCTCGTACATCTCCTTTAAATCTTGCCCCTCGCACCTTAAACCTGTGCCTCCTAGTCATTGACCCTGGGAAAAAAAGTTTCTGACCAGTCACTCTGTCCATGCCTCTCACAATCTTGTAGACTTCTATCAGGTCACCCCTCAACCTCTGTTGTTCCAGCGAGAACAAACCGAATTTCTCCAACCTCTCCTCATAGCCAATGCATTCCATTCAAGGCAACATCCTGATATAAAAAAAAAACTTTTCTGTACCTTCTCCAAAGCCTCCATATCTTTCTGGTAGTGTGGCCACCAGAATTGAACACCATATTCCAGGTGCGGCTGAACTAAGGTTCTATAAAGCTTGCCGATTTTTAAACTCAATGCAACAGCCGATGAAGGCAAGCATGCCATCTGCCTTCTTGACTACCTTCTCCATCTGCGTTGTCACTTTCAGTGATCAATCTTCTATACCTTTTCCCTGTGATTGTTTCGATATTTCCAGCAATTTCCCCTTTCCGGGTAGCATTCGCTCTTACTCGGGATGGTTACATTTACTCTTCTATCTCACATACATGATCTATCCTCAAACCTGAGGACAGACAATCCACAACTGACTTTATCACTGACAACACGTCAGCCCGGTGCTCACTCAACAGTCCCATTCCGAAAATATGGTGTTCAAACATTCAAAGCTTGACACAGTCAGGTAACTGATCTGTGCTCGATTGGTCGAGCCTGGATGATGACCCAGTGCAAAGTAAAACAGATGCCACAGAAGGTGCTGGAAGCTGAGCTGGGATAAGCATGAGTGCAGACATTTTGTGATTGCAGAGATGTTTTAAAATTCCTGTAAATAAACCTGTCACAGACTTAGTTTCATCTTTGCATAGCTCACAGATATATAAAATAAATCAAACCAGTAGATCTATCATTAGAAAAAAGTGATTACAATGGTGGTTAATGTGCACTTGCTAAAATTAGCTGAGTTTAACTCGTGGAGCACACGGCAGATCTTAACCTGACTCTTTCCTAATCAGGCAATGAATCCACTATCTGCGACATCTCAGACATGAGATAGCAGAGTAGGCTTGAGGGACTGAATGGTCCATTCCGATTTGTGCATTCCTATCATTGGCAGAAAGCATGCAGTGGCATGAGACAGTACCTGTATGAATAAAGTTTACTTATTAGTTATAAATAAGGCTTACGTTAGCTTTGCAATGAAGTTACTGTGAAAATCCCTGAATCGCACAGTCCAGAGCCTTTTCAGGCACACTGTGGGAGAATTTAGCATGGCCAATGCACCTAACTAGCATGTCTTTCAGACTGGAGGAAACCCACACAGACATGGGGAGAATATGCAGACTTCACACAGACAGCGACCCAAACCAGGAATCAAACCTGGGTCCCTGGCACTATGAGGCAGCAGTGCTAACCGCTGTGTCACCATGCCACCCAATTTCCATTTGGCATCCAAAGATGTGCAGGTTGGATGGATTGGCCACAGTAAATTGCCCCGTAGTGTCCAAAGACATGTAGATTGGGGGGGATCAGCAGGGTAAATGCATGGGGTTATGGGGGTAGGGCACGGGCTGGGTTCGGTAAAATGTTCTGGTCAGAGAGTTGGTGCAGACTCGATGGGCTGAATGGCCTCCTCCTGCACTGCAGGGATTCTATGATTAAGTAGAAGCTTCTCAACACACCCTCACCTTGGGTTAAACCCCTCAGGCAACACTAGGCAGGAAACAGGTCTCTAATGAAGCAAGTTGCTGCTGTGAAAAGTGGGTTCCATAATTAAAAGGCAACACTGCTCTTAGGTACGGAGTGGACCAGGTCACCTTGCCCGACTATTACAGTGCAGCATCCCTACAGAAACTAAAAGGGAACACTCGATTACAAAAATCGTCTCCACGAGATACGAGAAAATGAGCAGGTCACCTGTCAATTCTGCCAATGAATTGCATTTAAGCATCGCTGGGCTGAGAGAGCCAAATAAACTCAACACCCCAAACTTCCCAGCAAGTAGCAGATAATCTAACTGACAGTCACCATGGCAACGCAGGCCAGGAAGAGCAAGCCACCAGCCTATAAACTCCACAGAGAAGCCTCTCTTAATTGGAAGGCCTTTAGCCCATTTCTCATCGCAGCGCAGCTTCTTGCTAAGAAGATTATTAAATTCTTCTGTTGACTTATGGAGGCTGGCACACACCATAATACCCTGCTTTTTGGATCACCCACTGTAATGTCACTTGCGTCTCGCTGATATTTCAAAGCCAGCAGTATCCGATGACAGCAAGGCGGGAAGCTCTCTCTGATAGGCTCCTGCAGACACTTGACAGCCACTGATCTTGTGTATAATGCCAGAAAAATCATGTGATTGCTGAAGTATAAGCTAAGAGTGAAATAACACTGCAGATCAGCAAAGTCTTACCCCAAAAACGAGTCTCAAATTTCCTCGCACCCCCCAAAGATGTTACCTTTGTCCGAATTTTAATTTGGCAACATTAGACGTTTATTGACATTGTTTGCCCGCTATATTGCATGGTTGCTATAGTTACGCAGCCTTCTTGTGAGATTTTCCAACTCGGAGTACAGGGGGTTGGGGAAAAACGCTCATTTTATATATTCATTCACACGATGTGGGTTTTGCTAGTGATGCAGGCAAGGTTACCCATCTGCCGTGGCCCTCAACAGTGTGGTACCCCACCTCCCTCAACTATTGCTGGTCTGGGTGGTGTAGGCATACCCTCAGTGCTGTTAGGGATGAAGCTCCAAGGCTTTGATCCAGTTACACTGGGAAAGGATAGTTCCAAGTCAGGGTGGCGCCTGACCACACTTCTGCTGCCCTTCTCCCTCTAGACAGTTGAGAGTGGGAATTTGGAAAATGTCATCAAATGTGAGTTGCTACAACTAATCTTGGAGTTGGCATGCACTGCTGCCACTGTGCACTAGAGGTGGAAGGTGTGAATGCTTAAGGTGGATGGGGTGCCGATTAAATGGACTGTTTCATTTTGAGTGGTGTCAAGTTGCACTCGCCCAGGCAAGCGGACAATATTCCATCATATTCCTGACTTCTGCTTGTAGATAGTGGACGAGATTCAAGAGTCAGGAGGTGAGTCACTTGCCAGGGAGTACCCAGCCTCAAAACTGCTCGTGGTCACAGCGTCTACCTGCCTGGTAGTTTCTGGACAATGCTAACCCCCCAGATGTTGGTAACGGGGGATTCAGTAACGGTAGTGACATAAAGTTTATAGTTCATTTATTAGTCACAAGCTTACATTAACACTGCAATGAAGTTACTGTGAAAATCCCCTAATCGCCACACTTTGACACCTGTTTGGGTACACTGAGGAAGAATTTAACACGGGTCAATGCACCTCACCAGTCTTTCGGACTGTGGGAGGAAACCGGGGCACACAGAGGAAACACACGTAGACACGGGGAGAACGTGCAGACTCCGCACAGACAGTGACCCAAGCTGGGAATCGAATTTGGTTCCGGTGCTGTGAGGCAGCAGCGCTAGCGTGCCTCAGTGTGACATTGAATGTCATGAGAAGATTTTTGAATTTGATTTATTATTGTCACATATATTAACTTAGTGAAAAGTATTGCTTCTTGCGTGCTATACAGACAAAACATACCGTTCATAGAGAAGGAAACGAGAGAGTGCAGAATGTCATGTTACAGTCATAGCTAGGGCAGAGAGAAAGATCAACTTAATGCAAGGTAAGTCCATTCAAAAGTCTGATGGCAGCAGGGAAGAAACTGTTCTTATGTCAGTTGGTATGTTATCTCTGACTTTTGTATCTTTCTCCTGAAGGAAGAAGGTGGAAGAGAGAATGTGCATGGGGTCCTTAATTATGCTGGCTGCTTTGCTGAGGCAGCGGGAAGTGGCTGGGAGGCCGGTTTGAGTGACGGATTGGGCTACATTCATGACACACTTTTGTTTTGACACACACTTGCCAGAGATGGTCACTGCCTGACACTTTTAGAAGGTGATTTGCTACATCAGCCCCAATCTTGCTGTAGATGGGCATAAACACAGCATTGCAAATTCAAATTTAAGACTGGCATCTGTGTTGGTGGGAAACTCAAGTGGGAGGGTACAATGTATCATCATCCACTTGGCACATCAGGCTGAAGATGAGTTTAAATGCTTCAGCCTTGACTTTGGCACTGATGTGCTGGTCAATACCATCATTGAGCGGAGGAGACACAATGAGTGCCCTTATCCTCAGTGGTTATTTCATTCTCCGTTGCTATTTATGACCGGATGTGGCAGAAGTTTGGATTTGTTTGACTGTGGGATCATTTTACCATGTCAATAAAGCAGCAACGCAAGTCTTTGTTACAGGTGAACATTTTTAGACACTGCTCCTGGTATGTCTTCCTACAGATCTCACTGAACTAAGAATTTTCATTTGATTTGGTTTGACTTATTATTCTCACATGTATTAGTGTACAGTGAAAACTATCACTTCTTGTGTGCTATACAGACAAAGCATTGGGAAGGAAAGAAGAGAGTGCAGAATGTACCCTTACGGTCAAAGGGTGTAGAGAAAGGACAGGTTAATATAAGGTAGGGTCATTCAAAATTGTCATAGCAGCAGGGAAGAAACTGTTCTTGAATTGATTAGTATCTGATCTCAGACTTTTGTATCTTTTTCCCCAAAGGTGAAAGAGTACGTCCAGTTTGCATGGGGTCTTTGGTTATGCTGGCTGCCTTTCCGAGGCAACAGGAAGGTGAGAACAGAGTCAATTGATGGGAGGCTGGTTTGAGAGATGGGCTTGGCTTTATTCACGACCCTTTGCCGTTTTTTGTGGTCTTGATCAGAGCAGGAGCTATGATATATCCAGAAAGGACGCTTTCTACGGTGCGTCTGTAAAAGTTGGTGAGAATTGGCCGTCATGCCAAGTTTCCTTAGCCTCCTGAGAAAGTAAGAGTGTGGCTGAGTTTTTTTCAACTGTAGTGTCGGCATAGAGGGACCAGGACAGGTTGTTGGTGAGCTAGGCATCGAGAAACTTGAAGGTCTTCAACCCCAGTGGATTTAGACAGAGGCCTGTCCTCCACTATGCTTCCTGATAGTGTCTTGGTTTAGTGGTAAAGGCAAGGTGAGGGGTATCCCAGGCCTCGAGGTTATAGATTCTGCTGGAATAGGATCCTGCTATTGATAATGGTCGGTTTGGTGCTGCTGGATCGATTCTGAATCTTGTTGCAGTCAGCACAGTGATTGTTTCACACAAATGTCATCTTATTTTCTTAAAGGGACACCACCTCATGGGAAGGAGGAGTGTATTGAGTTATATTATCAAGTTACGTAATGATACTTTTATAGGGTATGGTTTTTTGACACTGGCAGTGTTATCGCAGAAAGAAACGTGTAAAGGACTGTCACTTTTTTCTAATGAAGCCTTTACCCTTTCACCATTACTCTTCAAATAAGAAACATTTAATTGAATTTGTGATTAAAAAAAAAAGCACTCTACTTTATAAGCCCCAGGGGTCAAACATTCAGTGACTGATCATCAAATTAAATGTCAAATTCTGCATATTAAGATACCACCTGTCTCAATCTCATCATTCCTTTAATATTTTTCTCCAAGATATTAGTTTTAGGTTATCCCATTAGGTAGCACATCATCTAATCCCACCTCTATCTGCGCAGCACACCAATGATCCAACTCATTAGAGCAGTAAGTTGTTCTCAAGTTATTTGCTTTCTCAAAAGAGCAAGTTAGGAAGTGCAGAGCTGCAGAGCGCTTGGAAAATAAAAGCAGGTTTTCATTAAACAAGCCGAGGGAACACATTGAAATAAAGGAGCGACGCAGACACCAGCCTGTTAGATCAATAAGGAGCACATAGGCTAAACAACATGTTGTTGAGAAACAGCTTCTGCTGAAGAGGAACTTATTGCTGACAAAAAAGAATCGATATAAGGAGCAACGTTACACTTATCAGACTTCCGCTCAAGTAGCAAAATACTTGAAACCTATTGCTTGTTTCTTTGTCAATTGTACTCCAATCCCCACCCCCCCCCCCCGCCCACTTTCTTCAGGCCTCAGGGTGCAATTCCAAGGACCTGGCATAAATAGGCCTTGCTTTTTGTCTGCGGTGCACGATGGCACAGTGCCTAGCACTGCTGTGTCACAGTGCCAGGGACCTGGGTTTGATTCCTGATTTGGGTTACTGTCCGTATAGGCAGCACGGTAGCACAGTGGTTAGCACTGCTACTTCACAGCTCCAGGGTCCTGGGTTCAATTCCTGGCTTGGGTCACTGTCTGTGTGGAGTTTACACATTCTCCTCATATCTGCATGGGTTTCCTCCGGGTGCTCTGGTTTCCTCCCATAGTCCAAAGATGTGTAAGTTAGGTTGATTGACCATGCTAAATTGACTGTAGATGCATAAGTTAGAGGATTAGTGGGTAAAATATGTATGGATACGGGGGTAGGGCCTGGATGGAATTGTGGTCAGTGCAGACTCGATGGGCCAAAAGGCCTCTTTCTGTACTGTCAGGTTTCAATGATTTTCTATGATATGGAGTCTGCACGTTCTCCCAGTGTCTGCATGGGCGTCTTCCAGATGCTCCGGTTTCCTCCCACACTCCAAAGATGTGCAGCTTAGGCACATTAAAGGGCAATTTTGCACAGCCAGTATGTAAAGATATTGAGTTTAGGGGGATTGGTCATGCTAAAATTGCCCCTTCCTGTGTAAATTAGATGAGTTAGCCAAGGGAAATGTGTGGGGCAACTGGGAAGAGAGCCTGGGTAAGATGTTCCATTGGAGTTGGCGCAGAGTTGATGGGCCGAATGGCCTCTTCTGCACTGTAGGGATTCTATAATTCTTTGGCAGTAACCGATAACTCTGCTTTTCTCTCTGTAGATGCTGCCCCTTTCCAGGATTTTCCATTTTCATTTTAGATGCTATATTTTGATTTTGATCATAGTTTTGGCACTTGCAGCAACCCCCAATGTCTGCCAACCAGGAGGAGGAGGGGGGGGCAGGAGAATCTCATCATTGAGGCAGTGATTTCCAATGCATGTAGTTTAACATATGGATTAATGTACAGCTGAGTGTATAAATAGCTTGATGTACATCATAGGATGCATATCAAGTAGGTAAACATGTGATATAATAGTTAGAGCCGTGTTGGTCTGCAGTGTATAAAGAACTCTCCTGAAATTCTGTTATTCTTTAATAACGAGCTCTGCGTAAAGGAAGCAGATGGAAAGGTCCTCAATCCCACAGCCCCCAACATGGAATTTCATGGCCTCCTCTGCAGGGCTGGAACCAATTACAATAGAATTCTGGCCCGCGTTTTGCACCCCCGCCTTAGTTACCCCTCCAACTTATGTTGGGAAAGCTCAAGAGGAAAATTTCAGTCTGTATTCTGAAGATTGAGAGGAACAAAAGTTTTGTTACATCATTGGAGGGCAAGTTGTTACAATACGAATTACTATGTTTCACATTTGACCCCTTTATCCTAAATTAGTGGACTCCAGGCCCGCACAGTATATTGCATGGGTTTTCTCCAAAGATGTGCAAGTTAGGTAGATTGGCCACACTAAACTAACATTTAGCATCATGGGGACTAGCTAGGGTAAATACATGGACTATCAGAGTAAATATATGGATTATGGGGATAAGTGAAATTGCTGTCAGTGCAGTCTTGATGGGCCGAACAGCCTCATCCTGCACTGTCAGGATTCTATGATACTATGATTCAGACAAGGTCGCGGTGGTGACAGCACTGCTCTCAAACTCCCCCTCCACGCGGAAGCGTAGGGGCTTCATGATCCAGTTTCACTCCTTGTTGAATCAGCTTGGGTGGACAATGTGAACTGCATCTCATTTAGCCATGGCACACTCCCCATTTACTCAGCCACCCATCACAACTTGCATCTGAATTAGCCGATTGTTCTGGGACCAGGCGTCTAGCAGTGGGGCAGAACTCTGGCTTGAACCAGCACCTTCAGCAAAAAGGGAGAAACCCTGAAAGAAAACAGGATGAAGGTGAAAACTGCTCTCACCAGCCTGTTCCACTGCTATTTTTAAAAACACCAGGCAAGGATGCACAGGCATAATGAAAAGGGGGCAGAGCAATAAAAGTCAATGTCAATCATACCTTCTCCTTTTCTATTAGAACATTCAAATGCTGCAATCAAACTGTGCACACACTTTATTCAAAATTTGTGGCTGAACATATAATTTCATTTCTCAGAAAATTTAATAATCAAACTGCAGCAGGACTTTATGTTCCCCGATGACAGACCTGACAATTTCATATGTATAATCCTTTGAGAAATTTGTCTCAACTCCCACAGTAAAGATTGAGGCTGGATGGTCGCGTTCCACAGTGACAACTCGTCCTCCGAATTCTGTTCATTATCTCTCTCCGCAATGAAATATCCTCTCTTTCATGCAAAGTATCTTTCTTGTCTGCCTTTCCGCGACAAATACAAACACATACCTCGGGAAACTAATTGAAAAAAGGTCACCCTGATTGAGAAAGCCAGTGACCCAGCGAGGAATTGTGGCAAATCTCTTTTCTTTTGTTTGTAGACACAAAAGGAAATTGCACAAAAGCACGTCAGAACAAGGCGCATTGCTTCCGTGTGATATCGTTACGAAGGTAGTGAAACCTCGCTTCTTTTCTTCCACCCAAAACGGGAAACAAAAATTGCTAACACATTCTCAAGCTAGCAGAGACAAAAAGTGGGTATATTGGTCACACAAGCGTGCAACATCTCAGTTTTGATCACAGCTCAGAATACTTTAGTTCCCAGACGGGGCAGTGGTAGGGAGGCTACAATTGTTTAAAGTTTTAAGTTTGGAGGGGCAATTTTTTCCACGTAGAGGGTTGAGAGTGTCTGGAACGAGCTGCCAGCGACAGTAGCAGAGGTGGGTACAATTTTGTCTTTTAGAAAAAGCATTTAGACAGTACATGGGCAAGATGGGTATAGAGTGATATGGGCCAAATGCGGGTAATTGGGATCAGTTTAGTGGTTAAATCTGGGTGGCATGGACAAGTTGGGCCAAATGACTTGTTTCATTGCTGTAAACCTCTATGACTATGTTACTATTAGTGTCAGAAGTAGGCTTACATTAATACTGCAATGAACTTACTGTGCAAATCTGCTAGTCGCCACAGTCTGGTGCTATTCGGGTACATGTAGAGAGAATTTAGCATAACTAACACATCTAACCAGCACGTCTTTCAGATTGTAAGAGGAAACCAGAGCACCCAGTAGAAACCCACACAGGCACGGGGACAATTTGCAGACTTCACACAGACATTGACTCAAGCTAGGAATCGAACCTGGGTCTCTGGTGCTGAGGGGCAGCAGTGCTAACCATTGTGACACTGCCACCTGATTGCGCCCTGGCATGGGGGAGGGAATTGTTGTAGTGGTGTCAAATGAAGATAGGATGAGGGGTGATCATGGTACTGAATGTTGAAGAACTCTTAGCACTGAAAATGGAAGGGAATGTTAGTTGGGTGGTGAAAAGGACATTCCTTTAACCAGAACGAAAGTATTTTAAAACCAGTCAAATGCACTGTGCTGGTATATCACAAGACATAATTTGCAGATAGATTTGGGAGTATTAAAGGCACATTATGGGGAGGCAACGGCCTAGTGGCATCATCAGAGAATCATGTTCACTAATGTCCTTTAGGAAATCTACCATCGTTACCTGGTCTGGCCGACACGTGACTCCAGCGCCACAGCAATGTGGTTGACTCTCAACTGTCCTCTGAACAAGGTCATCTAAAGATGGGCAATAAATGCCAGCCAACCAATGATGCCCATGTCCCACAAATGTATCAAAAAAACACATTGGAAGTGGCAGTGAGGATAAAGTATTGGACAATGTGGTGGAGCACATGGGATCTAAAATGGATGGAGATATTTAAACAGCTTTTCTGCTCAAATATTGTTTCATAACAAGATTCATTAAGTGCTTCAGGAATTCATATTGGCGATAAATGAATAAACACGTGCACATATTTCTATCAACCAAAGACAGTTATTGCTAAAGAAGAAATAAAAATCAAGGATTGAGGTAACAGCTGGTCGAACGATAGTCAGGAAAAGTAATAGCAGGGGTGAGACTGAAATTTTGACACCGACAAAAAGACTGGGTTGAATTTAGAAGACAACTAAAGAACAAGAAAGCTGCAACATGGCCTTTATTCTGACAAACTATCATAGTAACTGAGGCAGCTTTCCATTGGAGCCCACAAGGTTGATGACCTGCTTGTGTGCTGAAATGATGATGCAATGATGTCAGACAGCTCACCAGCTGAATAACGCTCCCAGGCCAGGAGAAACAACTTGGAGAAATGAAGAGCGTTTAGTACTTTACAAGGTGCGCGTAATATTCTCCAAGGCAGTTTAATCTTTAATTTACATTTGCTACACTTACGCATCCTGCTTCACACTAATATTGTCAGCAGATCAATGCAATTCCTCTACCATTAGTAAGAAAGCAATTTTTTTTGGTAAGATATTGTATCTTGGCTTAGTAGGGTAGGGCTGTTATTTTTGGATTGAGGGGAGCAGGCTGTCAGAATGCTTTTTCCTCTTTCCCTTCCCTGCAATTTAGCGATTCATTGGGGGTAGGGTTGGTGGTGGTGGTGGGGAGGGGGAAAGAAACGGGGGTCGGGGCATGCAAGTTTCTTTGCATCTCTCCACAACGAGGGGGATCAGAAGAAATTCATCAAGTGACAGCATTCCCAGAAATTCAGGAACAGTAAAACAGCAACTTCCTCTAAAGACTCATCCAGACTCAAAAATGTTAACTCTAATTTTCTCCCTCCACAGATGCTGTAAGAACTTTCAGAGTTTTTCCCAGCATTTTCTGTTTTTGTTTCAGATTAGCGATGAGAGAAAATTGGAGAAACTTGGTTTGTTCTCACTGGAACAACGGAGGTTGAGGGGCGATGTGATAGAAGTCTACAAGATTATGGAGGGGCACAGAGAGAGTGCATAGTCAGAAGCTTTTTCTCAAGGCAGAAGAGTCAATTACTTGGGCGCACAGGTTTAAGGTGCGAGGGGCAAGGTTTAAAGGGGATGTACAAGGCAAGTTTTGTTTTTAAACATAGGGTGATGTGTGCCTGGAACTCACTGCAGTGGAAGCAGATCCGATAGTGACTTTTAAAGGGGTGTCTTGACAAATACATGAATAGGATTGCAATAGAGGGGGATGGTCCCTGGAAGGGCAAGGGGTTTTAGTTCAGTGGGGCAGCATGGTCAATGCAGGCTTGGAGGGCCGAAGGGCCTGCTCCTGTGCTGTAATTCTTTTTATTCTTCATTATTCTAGCATCTGCGGTATTTTGCTTTAACTTGTACCGAGTATCGGCGAGACTATACTGGGGGCAGGATTTTCCAGGCATTTCCTGGAAATTCCCGCCGCAGTCCAATGAATTTTCTGTCCCACCTGCTACAATCCCCATGGTGGGCGAGATGGGAAAATTCTGCCCTGGAGTACGGCATGCAGTTTTGGTCTCCTTAAAGGAGTGACATACTTACATTGGAAGCAGTACAGAGAATGTTGACTAGGTTGATTCCAGGGATGAAGGGATGTTACATGAGGAAAGGGTGAGCAGTTTGGGCTGATGCTCATTGGAGTTTAAAAGGATTGGAGGCTTGGTGGGGTCAACGCTGAGAGGATGTTCCCCCTCATGGAAAATTCAAGAGCTTGGGGACTCTTATCCAGGCAGAGATAAGGAGGAATTTTGCATCGAGAGTCATGAATCTTTGGAAAATCTGAAATAGCAGGGAAGAAGCTGTTTTTGAGTCAGTTGGTACGTGACCTCAGACTTTTGTATCTTTTTCCCCTGATGGAAAAAGGTGGAAGAGAAAATGTCTGGGGTGCGTGGGGGTCCTTAATTATGCAGGCTGCTTTGCCAAGGTAGCGGGAAGTATAGACACAGAGTCAATGGATGGGAGGCTGGTTTGCATGATGGATTGGGCTACATTTATGAACTTTTGTAGTACCTTGCAATTTTGGGCAGAGCGGGAGCCATTTCAAGCTGTGATACAACCAGAAAGAGCACTTTCTATGGTGCATCTGTAAAAGTTGTAGACAGTCATAGCTGACACACCAAATTTTGGCCATAATGTGTGTAAAGATGAAGAATCTGAATTGTTTAAAAAGCTGACGATGTTGAAAGCAGATACAATTCCTAACTTGGATAATATTCGCAACCTACTGTCTTGATGGCACTTCCTGATTAAATTCCCAAGTCACGTTTTTCTCCCCTCACCCTCCCCCCCTCAGCTTTCGAACGTGAAACATTTGTGTTGGTGCAGACCTCAAAGCGGAACAGACAAGAAATATAACGAGAAGACACTAATGAGACCTACTGCTGCCCTGAATTTTCACATGATGTAATATCCTGATTCAGCGCTCCAGCTTCACGGAACACCGGAACACTTGAAAGAGTTTCTTTTTACAAAACTCAAAATGAATAATGGGAAGGAAGACGTCCGGGTTTAGCTTTTATTTCTTTTCAATGCACTTCAGTTTTTTTTTTGCCAATGCTTTTAAATAACAATTTGCTGATCCCCTTAACATCCCTCCCACATCATGTGTCATTCACATAAGAATGCCAACTACCAAGCAACTCAGAGACAGGGACAAGCAAATGTGGGAGAAGGGAGAGAGAGAATGACAGAATGCAGGAGGATTTCAACCTGGAGGGCAAGAAGCTTGCTCTCCCTTGTCTGAGAATGGGAACTAATCACAAACAATCAAGGCAGATGGCATGACAGTGGCCATTTGGCCCATCAAGAAGAATCTAAGAACAAAAAGAACAAAGGACAGTACAGCAAGGGACAGGCCTTTTAGCTTTATAAGCCTGCACTGATCACGCTTACCTATCTAAACCAACCCCTTATATCCCTCTATTCCCCATTTGTTCACAAGTCTTAAATATAGCTAACGTAATCTAGGATCCTTCTAGAATGGAATGAAGTTTTAAAAAACAATATCAATCTTTACACCAGGCATATTTGAAAGCTTACCCCATATACTTGTCAACATTTGCATGAACTTTGCAAAAATCGATCCTAAATTTGCTCTTTGACAGCCAAAGTGCTCATGTCAAAACATTGGGCGAGATTCTTCAGCCTCCCAGTTGCATGTTTCCCGCTGGGGGAGTTGGCGCATTGTTTGCTTGCGACAAGATCATCTGGTGCCACCGCTGTCAATGGGAATTCCCGTTGATGTCACCCCATGCCAACTGGAAACCCACGGGCAGGGATGTGCTGCGGTCAGGACTGGAGAATCCGGCATGAA
The DNA here is from genome assembly GCF_965287045.1 of Carcharhinus amblyrhynchos. Lineage (NCBI taxonomy): Eukaryota > Metazoa > Chordata > Chondrichthyes > Carcharhiniformes > Carcharhinidae > Carcharhinus > Carcharhinus amblyrhynchos. The sequence continues at coordinate 44,185,854 of NC_137342.1, forward strand.
TGGCCAGAGGATTCGGCATTCTGTGCATAAAGATGAAGAATTCTTATGATTTTGAAATTGCCCTCAGAGCCCTTTCAGCACTTGAATATATCCTGTGTTCCGATACCAATTCAAATGCATTTGTGTGCAAAAGCTTTTCCAGCTTGGGAAATGGAGAAGTCTTCCTCTTTACAATCAGCCACTTTATAATGCCAGTCACACTCTGATTGGCTTCGGCAGAGTGTAGGTTAGCCCGTTCTCACTGCTGCTCCAGATTCGAGCTCGATTGTCCTCTTCCTGCTGCAAAACCCAATTCAGAGGGCAAGCTGATTTGGCTTCAGGGGTGGCACAGTGGTTAGCACTGCTGCCTCAAAGTGCCAGGGACCCAGGTTCAATTCCCGGCTTGGGTCACTGTCAGTGTGGAGTTTGCACATTCTCCTCGCGTTTGCATGGGTTTCTTCCGGGTGCTCCGGTTTCCTCCCACAGTCCAAAGATACGTGGGTTAGATGGATTGGCTACACTAAATTCTCCCTTAGTGTATTTGAACAGGTGCTGGAACGTGGCAACTATGGGATTTTCAGAGTAACTTCACTGCAGTGTGAATGTAAGCCTACTCGTGATGAATAAATAAAAACTTTTTTTCCCCCACTTGAGATCCCAAAATGCCATTCTCATGCCAAGATTATCTTAATGGGCTCTAATCCACATGGCAGTCAAGAACACTTACTGTTGATTCGGAATAAGTCAGAGCAAATCCGAATTTCGTCTAGGCCGACAAGCCCCCAACAGTTGACCCAGTCAGGGATGCAACTCAGATCTGGAAGAACTTCAACTCCTGCCGCAACCTGATGTGGAACAGGACATCTATGGTCGGGTCTGAGAGGAAAGTTTTGACACACAGTGGAGTTTAGAACTATGGTGATTGTCCGTTTAAGGATCAACCTGCAGGGTAAAGATCACATGACCCAGGGAACCAATTGGGGAGCAGGATGGGCGGTCACCCTGATGAGCTCTGTCCCAGAACCTTCTTGGGAGCTGACTGGCAACCATGGGGCTGCAAGTTACATGTAAATAAACGTTGAACTGGTGAACTGGAATTATTACTGCTTAAGCCAGGCAATGTATCTGTTCTGCGTAAGCATGAGGGAGAATGAAACAGTCTCTGGGCCTGCTGTACTACACAGTCACTGCACTGAGATTCCAAAGCTAATTTTATTGGGAACCGCAACAAACACCAATTTTTAAAATAAGTTCTATCTGCCTTATTTGGCTCTTAACATGGAGGAAACAGTCACCCAATTTACCAAAGCAGTTTCAAGGCGATTCAATTGAAGTTTGCATAAAAGGGAACTGATAGATAGGTAGTGAGGGAGAATGCTTCTGTCAGCTGAAGAGTCCAAGACTCAGAGATAGAGCCTAAAAGTTTCAAGAGAGTCAGTAGGCTATTGGCCAAGTGAACGGCATGGTGGCACAGTGGTTAGCAATGCTGCCTCACAGCGCCAGGGACCCGGGTTCAATCCCAGCTTCGGGTCACCTTCCATGTGGAGTTTGCATGTTCTCCTTGAGTCTGTGTGGGTTACCTTCGGGTGCTCCGGTTTCCTCCCACAGTCCAAAAATAGGTTGATTGGCCGTGCCAAATTGAACCTAGTGTCAGGGGATCAGTAGGGTAAATGTGTGGGACTATGGGAATATGGCCTGGATGGGATTGTGGTGGGTGCAGACTCAATGGGCTGAATGGCTGCATTCTGCACTGATTTGATTTATTATTGTCACCTGTATTAACATACAGTGAAAAGTATTGTTTCCTGCATGCTATACAGACAATACATACCATTCATAGGGAAGGAAATGAGAGAGTGTAGAATGTGTTACAGTCATAGCTAGGGTGTAGAGAAAGATCAACTTAATGCAAAGTAAGTCCATTCAAAAGTTTGACAGCAACAGGGAAGAAGCTGTTCTTGGGCCGGTTGGTACGTGACCTCAGACTTGTGTCTTTTTCACGAAGGAAGGAGATGGAAGAATGTCCAGGGTGCATGGGGTCTTTGAATAGGCTTGCTGCTTTGACGAGGCAGTGGGAAGTGTAGACAGAGTCAATGGACGGGAGTCTGGTTTGCATGATGGATTGGGCTACATTCACGACCTTTTGTAGTTCCTGTAAGGATTCTAAGTGCTGGTAAATGGGGTTAGGTGGGTGGGCAGATGTTTCTTGTGTTGGTACAGACTCAATGGGCTGAAGGGCCTTTTTGGCACTGTATGATTCTATGAGTGAGGGCAGGAAACACCTTTGCACATAAAACAGGGTGGCAGGAGTTTGGAACCTGTCTCCCACAAAAGGCAGTTGATGTTCGGTCAATTATAAAAATTGGAGATTGACATGTGTTTTGACCTGGTGCAGCGAGGGATATGGGGCAAAGACAGGTACATGGAGTTAGGTTACAAATCAGCTGTGATCTTAGGACATGCTCGAAAGACCAAATGGTCGTCTCCAGGTTTTTATGCTCTCAACTCAGGCAGGGGTCTGGAGGAGCAACAGTGATCTGGTTCCTGCCCATCAGTCGAAGTTGCATCAATTTACATCTGCTTGAACGCAATGGAGTGCGGGAGAAGTTGAGTGCACTTTAAAAATGGATAGGCAAGCTGCTTCACGAGATTACTACCCATAACCTTCAGTAAAAAGCTTACAATAATAACACTTAAATAGCTCCAGTAAGAGTACACTGATAAGGCTGGTGCTTTGTCTGTGTAACAGGCTTTTAAACAGTGTTCTTCTTCTTTGACAGAATGATGTGCAAAATGTACATTTCATATAATAAGCTCGAGTTTAGGCAGGACTGAAAACCTGTTTGTCACAATGTATTAAAGTATCTGTTCTGTTAAGCAAGTTTACTGGTGGCCTTGCTTGCACATCTCCAAGCTTCATTACCGTGGGATGAACTGAAAGTTGTGTGTTAAATTAAATGTAAATTGTGCTTAATTAAATAACAAATTGATATTAATTCTTCTGATATTTTAAAATTGATTCCTCTAGCTTTCCTTCACGTTTCTCCCACCATGGTTAGAGCATAACTCAAGCAAGAGGGTAACATGGTGGCACAGTGGTTAGCACTGCTGCCTCACAGCCCCAGGGACTCAGATTCAATTCAGGCTTTGTGACCATCTGTGTGCAGTCCACACGTTCTCAGTGTCTGCATAGGTTTCTGCTGGGTGCTCCAGTTTTCTCCAACAGTTGAAAGATTTGCAGGTTAGGTGGATTGGCAATGGTTAGACCATAAGACCACATGACAGAGGAGCAGAATTAGGCCACTAGGCCCATTGGGTCTGCTCCGCTTTTCAATCATGGCTGATATTTTTCTCATCCCCATTCTCCTGCCTTTTCCCTGTGACCCCTGACCCTCTTATTTCACCAAGAACCTATCTGTAAGACAATAGGACATAGGAGCAGAATTGGCCATGGTAAATTGCCCCTTAGTGTCCAAAGACATGCAGGTTTGGTGGATTGGCTATGGTAAATTGCCCCTCAGTGTCCAAAGATGTGTAGCTTAGATGGATAAGCCATGATAAATTGCTGATTAGTGTTCCAAAATGTGTAGGTTAGGGGGAATGAGCGGAGTAAATATATGGAGTTACTAGAACAGGGCCTGTGAAGCATGTTCTGTGGTACAGTTGGTACAGACTCAATGGGCTGAATGGCCTCCTTCTGCAATGTAGGGATTCTATTCGATCTGATGGAGCCCGAGTAAAGTTGGTTGCACTCCTACCTCTGAGCCAGAAGGCACTAGGTTCAAGCCCCACTCGAGAATATGTCGACCATTGAAAGTTCATTGGCAAAGCTCAAAGCCAGTTGCGAGTTAGCCGACAAAATCCTTAATCCGTTGGCCCCTTCCCTCCTTTGGAAGGAGGTGGCATGTCACCATGTCTCTGAGGATATGGCTGGTGTCCATTTGCAGAAACCCAAATAACTGTCATGACAACACTGTGCTATCTCTGATCCCGAGTTTTTTTCTATCTTAACCAAAAGGCTGTGAAGTTCTTAATTACAATTCAATCAAATCCAGTCCAATTTGGAGTGTCAACAAGTTGAGACATTCCCGATGGCTCTCACCTCCTGTCTTGGGCTTGATCTACATGATCCAAGCTGATTGGAGCGGGCATAGCTCCTAGTCCAAGGCTTGATCTCATTTGCATCTTAGCCAAAAGGCCGAGATGCCGCTTTTAAAAATTGCTTCTCTTCCAGTGTCCACTGAATCAGGCAAGTTGCACAGGTCAATGTGGGGTCAAATTTAATTCTTTTCTATTTGCTGACAGGCTGCATGTCACCACTTAGCCCCAACACTCCTGGGTTGGATAGAGGTGAAAGAATCCAAAGTTTTCCTGTCATGATCACTATCCAATTAATTCTGCTGTAAGCAAATGTGATGTAGCTGTGCATCCCAGTGCCATCACTCAACATGGAGGCTCACACACACACACTAGTAGCTGCCAATGCAAGGTATTGAAGAACAGGAGGTGACCTATTGCAACATATTCCATAAAAGAGACAATGCATTAAAGAGGAAGGGGTGAAAATGATGGCAAACATTGATAAGAGAAACAGAACTACCCCTGGGCTAATGCAGACAACAATTTTTAAAACAACAATTCAAGTGAGGTTGAATTAACCATTACTATTCTCCTCAGTTTAGTGAAGATAAACTGGTCTCCTAGCCGTGTTTCCCGCTGTGGGGAGATGGTGCGTTGTTTGCAAACGGCATGATTCTGTGGTCCGCTACTGTCAACGGCAATTTCCATTGATGCCACCCCATGTTGGCAGGATCCCATGGTCAGGGGTATACTGCCAGTGGGATTCGAGAATCCCACCAGCGTCAATGGCTGGAGAATTCCGACCACAGCATTTATGCTTTAAAGAACAAAGTTTAAAGTTAATTTATTGGTCACAAGTAGGCTTACATTAAGACTGCAATGAAGTTACTGTGAAAGTCCCCTGTTCGCCACATTCTGACACCTGTTCAGGTATACTGAATTTAGCATGGCCAATGCGCCTAACCCACAAATCTTTCAAACTGTGGGAGGAAACCGGAAAAACCTGACGAAACCCACGCAAATGTGGGAAGAACGTGCAGACTTAGCAAAGTGACCCAAGATGGGAATTGAACCCAGGTCCCCAGCACTGTGAAACAGAAGTGCTAACCACTGTGCCACCTTATTTCCTGCCAATTAATCTAATTACACAGATGCAGAACTAAACAATTTGCATGATTCATACAAGTGTTTGCGATGTCCTCAAAGAGCACTAACCTACAAGTTTCAGGAAGGGTTGACTGTGAAGTCCCAACAAGGGAAAATGAGAGAACAAACATTGCAGCAACATCATTTTCCAAATCTGTTCTGCCGAGCAAATGATGTCAATAATGAATGATGGCACTGGGAATATTTACAGAACTTCACTACATCAATACTGACTTCATAACAAGGAAAATATCAAAAGATTTCTGAAGCATGCAAGTTTATAAACTGTCTGCTTGGAGTTTAAAGAAGATTGAAGGAGATTGACAAGGCAGCAAACTTTAAATCAAATCCATTAAATTCTTTTCCCGCATTAGTGCTATCCCAAAGACATTGGTGACTTGCAATTTCACAGGTAATTCAATGCTTTACCTATCCTTCCCCTGTCAATGTGGGACCATTGAAGTTTAAGACATGTGCAACAACTTTTGCAAACTCAAGGCCGCACTTGGGAGGGAATCTCACCTGCCTGCAAGTATCTATTTCGAATTTAGACAAAATTTATCCCTGCGTGTACCAAGGGATATTGTAGAACAGAGGCACCACAGGGAAGGTGATGGCCTATTTGATTGATTTATTATTGTCACATGTATTGGTATACAGTGAAAAGTATTGTTTCTTGTGCACTATACAGATAGAGCATACTGGTCATAGCGAAGGAAATAAGGGCATGTGGAATGTAGGGGTACAGTTATAGCGAGGATGTCGAGAAAGATCAACTTAATGCGAGGTAGGTCCATTCAAAAGTCTGATGGCAGCAGGGAAGATGATGTTCTTGTGTCGGTTGTGTACGTGACCTCAGACTTTTGTCTCTTTTGCTCAACGGAAGAAGGTGGAAGAGAGAATTTCTGGGGTGCGTGGGGTCCTTAATTATTCTGGCTGCTTTTCTGGATGTGGGTATGCCGGCATTGGACTGGCGTAAACACAGTAAAAAGTCTGACAACACCAGGTTTTAGTCCAACCTATTTATTTGATAATATACTCGCAAGCTTTCGGGTTAGCCCCTTCACCTGACGAAGGGGCTAACCCGAAAGCTTGCGAGTATATTATCAAATAAATAGGTTGGACTAAAACCTGGTGTTGTCAGACGTTTTACTGCTTTTCTGGAGGCAGCGGGAAGTGTAGATAGCCCTAGTGGCATATCACTAGACTATTAAACCAGAAACCCAATTAATGTTCTGGGGATCTGGTTTGGAATCCCACCATGGCAGATGGTGGAGTTTGAATTCAAAAAAAAAATCTGGAAGAATCTACTGATGACCATGAAACCATCAACAATTGTTGGAGAAAGCCATCTGGTTCACTAATGTCTTTCGGGGAAGGAAATCTGCCATTCTTATTGGTGTGGCCTACATGTGACTCCAGAGCCACAGAATTGTGGTTGACTCTCAATTGCCCTCGGGGAGGTAGGGATGGGCAATAAATGTTGGCTAAGCCCCTGACGTCCATGTCCCACGAATGAATAAACAAATCGTCACGCTGATACTGGTCAAACTCAAAGCCCATCTGCACAGATGTCCCCTCTCCCTGCTCCAGGATCTTGAAGCCACAGTGTGCGCCCATCAATGGCTTCCACCCAGTAAAGCTTAGCAAATTCAGCACAGATCAGGGATTGTTGCTACGCCTTCCCCACGTTCAGTGCCGGCAGTGTATTAACCAGTAACCCATCACGGAGAGAACCGAACGTTAATCACTTCTTGCAAAAGAAATTTTCAAAAGCCGCTGCATAAAATTTCCCAAATGCGAACAATCACCAAGATACTCTGTGAATCTCTTTTCTTCAGCACTTGCGACAGTTCTCCTTTCCAACCACCGTATTGAATTAATAAAACACTGCTGGAAACTCAGCTTAGATAATCAGTTACAGCAGCTGTAGATGAATGTGTGTGGCATTCCGTCGGTGATATGCGGACAGCAAGGCAGAGTGCTGATAAGCCGGGAGACTGATGGGTTTTGCACAAAAAAAAATCGGTCAAACGATCGAGTATGATGCAGAAAGGAGCTATTGTCTGTTAAATTTGATATTAGACACTGACAGTCGACAGCCGCGATACTGCTGGAGATACACTTAAAAAGGATGTGTTGAAATGATCTGAATACAATACTGATAAGGAGTAGGCGCTGTATCAGGTGCATTTTCTTTCCAATTGACAATTATAATTATGATTTACAGAGATGAGCAGGAGATTCGGGTTTCATACTGCATTTCAGCAGCAGATATTACATGTTGCTGTCTTAATACTCCTGGGAACAGCAGCCCAGCACTTTTGAGTAGACCGTGCCTTGTCCAAAATAATGCAGATGCAACCTCTCTCTTGCCACCCACACAAACTAACCTGAGGTTTGCTGCTGCTGGGAAGTGTTTGCCCTCAGCAATTTCTGTGCACCCTAAAGTGACAGGCTTCATGCACTCTGCTTTTAGTTTAGACTTGGAGTGGGCCATGTGCTTTGTATCCCAGTGCCACAGACCATCCACAGCTGAGGACAAGCATGATGTACCATAAAAGGTATCTTCCTTCAAAATTCTCACCCCTGGTTACAAATCCCTTCATGCCTTGCTGCTTGCTATCTTCCTATTCTCCTCCAATTCTGCATTCTTGCACATCCCTATGTTCATTCCACCATTGGTGGCTGTGCCTACCACTGCCTGGACCCTCAGCTAAAACTTTATTAGTCTCACAAGTAGGCTTACGTTAACACTATGAAGCTACTAATAACACTATTGAAGCTACTGTGAAAAATGTCGTCATTACTCTCCGGCACCTGTTTGGGTACACTGTGGGAGAGTTTAACGTGGCCAATGCACCTAACCAGCACTTCTTCTGGACTGATATAATAATAGGAACACAGTATGAGAGAATCGTTATATAGTTTATTTATTAGTGTCACAAGTAGGCTTACATTAACACTGCAATGACGTTACTGTGAAAATTCCCTAGTCACCACACTCTGGCACTTGTGTGGATACATTACGAGAGAATTTAACATGGCCAATGCATCTAACTAGCACATCTTTTCGACAGTGGGAGGAAACCAGAGGAAACTCACGCAGATGTGGGGAGAATGTGCAGACTCTGCACAGACAGTGACCCAAACTGAGAATTGAACATGGATCCCTGGCATTGTGAGGCAGCAGTGCTAACTACTGTGCCTCCACAAGCTCCAAGTTCCCTCTCTCTACATATCCTATTGTTTCCTTAATGGCTGCTTATAAACTTTATTTTATTACTTTTTTTCCATTGCCTAATTTTGGCCGATAATGCTCCCGTGAAACACTTGGGCATGTTTTACTATGTTCAAAGCACCATATATATCTAACATCTTGCTGTAGGTTCCTCTTGTGCCGCAGACCAACCATTTGCTTGGAGAATCCTGTTTCTGTGCATCTGCTATCTCTCAGTAGAAAGGAAGTGACCATGCTTCCAGCCCCACCTCTTCCTAATACAATCAATTCATCTGCTCCAATGGCGTTATCTGTCACAGAGTACAGCTTTTAGTGATGTGGTCCGAAGTCCAACATATTCTTTTTCTATATTGAGTGCTTTGGTTACGGCAGCTGTAAAAGGGGATAAATTCTTTGGAGAATGCTAAAAATCCCTAGCGCTACTTCTTCACCACAGCCACAGTGTCTAATTTGGCTGCAAAATTTCCTCAGTTTGCAGGGGTCAGAGTTATCCTGTCTGGTTTTCATGGGCAGTTTGCATTTTAGGTACTTGTCCCATAACTCTCACTAGCTGTGCACTTAGACGAAAGCAAGCCATGCACCCCCTCAGTATCATTCTCCACCTCAGGTTGAATTCTTGAACCATCTCCAGTCCATAAGGAAAACAGTTTCTTCTCTTCCAAACCATCACTCACATTTTGGGTGGCACGATGGCGTAGTGGTTAGCACTGCTGTCTCACAATGCTAGAAATCTGGGTTCAATTCTGGACCTTCCGAATCCCTACTGTACTGTCATTCAGCCCTTTTGTACTGGATTAGTAGGGTAAACGTGTGGGGTTACGGAAATTGGGACTGTGGTCAGTACAAATGGCTGAATAACAGTACAGTAGGGATTCTATGTCTATGATTTCCCATTGTGCTTCCTTTCAGCATATCTAAGGAAGGCAAAGGACTGACCCCCACCCCACCTGCAAAGCAGCTGCTCACCTGAGGTTTAGCTTTTCTGCCACCACCCAAGGTTCACTGGTTTGGCTGCTGGCCATTACTCATAACCCTGAGCGTGGGACCCTTCCCTGGGTCGGGGCCAACTCAGAGGATGGGGACGCACTGAGGTTTGATGCGATTCAGCTTCTTCAATTACTGAAATCAGATTGACCATCAGCTGTTGCTACTTGTGGGAAATTACTGTGTGCCATTATGGAATTCAGCTACATTGCAATGTCAAAAGCACCTTCACAAACAGGATGAAACCTGACTAAACTGCAACCTGAATTAGGAGACTAATTCAGGGTTGCAATTTAGTCATGTTTCATCCCAATGACCTTTGGCCGTCCTGCTCTGGTTACGTGCCACTCAACAAGCCCATCCTCAGACTGCATTACCTTACCATGAGTTGGAAATGAATGAGACTTTGTTAACAGATTTAATGGTCAAGAATCTTCTAACAACCTTTCCCCCTTCCTCCCCCATCTCCAATACTTTTGTTGAATGAATGAATGTCTATAGAATTGAATTGAATTGGGGTGGCATGGTAGCACAAATGGTTAGCACTGTTGCCTCACAGCGCCAGGGACTTGGGTTCAATTCTGGCCTCATGACTGTGTGGAGTTTGTGCAAACTCTCCACATCTGCATGGGTTCCAGTTTCCTCCCACACTCCAAAGACATGCAGGTTAGGTGGATTGGCCACGTTAAATTGCCCCTTAGTATCAGGGGACTAGAAGGATAAAAAAGTAGGGTTACAGGGATAGGGCTTGGGTGGGATTGTAGTCAGTGCAGACTTGATGGGCCAAATGACCTTCTTCTGCACTGTAGGGATTCTATGAATTATCTATTTTTATAAAAATCCGCATTTTTTCCAATGTCCAGGTGATTTTTCTGTCAAGTTGCTTGCACTGGAGTTCTGGAGGTAAATCTTAATTCATAGAGGCCCTAGGGCAATCCTACTTTCATCTTGGTCACTGGTGAGAGGGCTGGATTCAAACCCAAACCTCAAGCCTCAACAATTAAAAAACAGAGTGCTGGAAAAAGTCAGCAGACCTGGCAGCATTTGTGGAAAGAGATCAGAGTGTGATAACTAATTGACCTCCCAGTTGGGCTCATTGAATATGAGCCCCCTGGAGATAGGTATTTAACTAACCAGGTGGCGCTCGTATGCTGAACCCTGCATAAAGCAGGACCACAAGTGGGTCCGTTATTCCATTGTCCTGGTTGGGACCTGTGTGTTCACCCACAGGCTTGTGGCTTTTGTTTATTTTATCTTGTGCAATAAAAGCACTTTTCCTTGACAGCCAACTCCCACAGTTACTATACAGAGTTAACTGCATACAGAGTTAACGTTGAGTCCAATAAGACTCTTCTTTGGACCCCTAACCTCAGCCTTTCTTTCACAAGTAACTTGTCTTTATTTGATTCTCTTCTAATTGGGCCTCAGAACTCTTGCACTACACTTCAAAAACTCAGCAAATCGCACACTGTTTTAAATCTACTTATCCAAGCTTTTCTTCAGAACTGCAGCTTTCTCAGTTGCAGCTGAAATGATTCTGATCTGTATGGTTTGCCAGTTGGGGGGGGGGGGGGGGGGGGAGGGGCGGTCGGTGTTGGATTTGAAGCCACTTGCTTCAAAGCAGATGAATATTTCACCGAGAGAATCTACCAGTTACAGTAGACAATCCTTCATGTCTATCCTGGCATTTTTTTTGCTCCCCACCTCCGTTTTGTTTCAGCTCAGTTCTGATGTTTCCAATGCTCTGATGACATCTTTAAGAATGATGAACTGAAAGCAACCGTCAATGACTCTTCTGGTCAATAACGTCACTCTGATGTTAAATGAGCAACTTGCAGATCATACAGGGTCCTTCATATAAAAATGGTCCCAGGCTCTTCACAAAGGGGCATGGATAATGGAAGAGAAACTCTCCCATTGAGGTTGTTGAGGTGTTCGATTGAATAGTTAAATATTATTTTTAAGCTTTCAACTAAAGGTGGTGAGTGAAGATATAGTGATGAGTGTCACTATTCCAATTCAAGCTCTGATATTCCACAAAAAAAAAATCAACAGGATCTGGTTCAGTACGAATAGGAAAAAATCTTTGGTATTGGGCTTATCAATAGTTGCATCCCAGCATACCTTCCACTGGACTCCAGCCAATGTGTGTCTCTGATGCTCCATGCAGTCCTCTCTCCATATAAAATCACCCACTGTCTGCCTATGTCAAACGCACAAAAAACTAGCTGATATCCCATACAGCATTGACTATATGAAAAATACAGCTTGTATCCTACCCAAAGTCACAATAGCAGATGATATCTTGAACACAAATTATGGGGCAGGGACAACGTTTCAATTTCCAATGCAACATCCTGGGATAGTTGTTATGGGGTAGGTATGTACAATCTTATCATCTTTATCACCAAGAGTGGCTCGGTAGCACCATTACTGACAGAGCGCTGAAGAGCATAGCTGCTAGGCTAGTGGTGAAGAAACCCCACCTCGACCATATCCTCACCAACTTGTCTATTGCAGATGCATCTGTCCATGACAGCATTCATAGGATTGATCACCGCACAGTTGCTGTGGAGATGAACTCCCATTTTCACATTGAGGATACCCTCTAATGGTGTTGTGTGGTACGAACACTGTGGTGACATAGACTTTGAACAGATATAGCAGCTCCAAACTGGACATCTATGAGGCACAGTAGACCATCAGCAGAATTGTATCCAAACAGAATCGGTTAGCTCATGGCCCACCATATTTCCCACTCTACCATTGACATCAAGCCAGGGGATCAACTCTGGTTCAAGGAAAAGTGGAGGAGGATATGCCAGGGGTAGCGCCAGACATAACTAATCATGAGTTCTCAACTGGGTGAAGCTGCAACACAAGGCTACTTCCATGTAATAGACCAAGTGATCCCACGACCAACTGACCAGACTAAGCTCTGCACTTCCACTGCATCCAGTTGTAAAGGGTGGCGGACAATTAAACAGGAGGAGGAGGATACACAAATATCCCCATCCTTAAAGCTGGCGGGGCCCAGCACATCTGTGCAAAAAGGACAAAATTGAAGCATTTGCAACCATTTTCAGCCAGAAGTGCTGGGTGGATGATCCACCTCGGTCTCATCCTGAGGTCCTCAACATCACAGAAGCCAGTTGAATCACTCTACATGATATCAAGAAACTGCTGAAGACATTGGATACTGTAAAGGCTATGGGTCCTGACAATATTCCAGCAATAGTACTTGAGCTCTAGAATTAGCTGTGCCCCCAAGTTATTCTGGTACAGAGACAATACTGGCATCCACAACAATGTGGAAAATTGCCTAGGAATGCCCCATCCACAAAAAGCAGGAAAAACCCAACCCAGCCAATTACCACCCCATTCATTTACTCTCGATCAGTAAAGTGATGGAGATGGTCATCGACAGTGCTATCAAGCAGTACTTACTCAGCAATAACCTGCTCACCGCTACAGGGTTGGTTTCTGCCAGCTTCAGGAACTGAGTGATTTCATTACACATTGGTCCAAACATAGAAAAGAGCTGAACTCAAGATGTGAGGTGAGAGTGATGGCCCTTAACAAGTCATCATTTGAATGAGTGTGGCTTCTAGGAGCCCTAGCGAAACTGGAGTCAATGTGAATCAGGGGTGGGGGACTCTCCACCATCATACCTACTACAAAGGAAGATGGTTGTGGTTACTGGAAGTAAAGCACTTCCAGGATGTCTCTGCAGGAGTTTCTCAGGGTAGCATCCTCGGTCTAGCCATCTTCAACTGTTTCATTAATTACCTTCCTTCCTTCGCAAGGTCAGAAGTAGAGATATTAGCAGATGATTGCACAATGCTCAGCACCATTTGCAACTCCTCAGATACTGAACCCATTTGTGGTTATATACAGCAAGACCTGGACAGTATACACTCAGGCTGATAAGTGGCAAAATTTGCCAGGCAATGACCATCTCCAACAGGACAGCATCCAACCATCTCCTGTTAACATGCAATGGCACCAAGATCACTATCTTGAGGGTTACGATTTACCAGAAAATGAATTGGACCTGCTACAAAACCATTGTAGGTACAACAGCAATTAAAAAGTTGGGAATTCTGCATAGAGTAACATACTTCCCGATTCCTCAAAGCCTATCCAACATCTACAAAGGTACAGGTCAGGATTGTGATGGAATACTCTCCACTTGCCTGGATGAGTGCAGCTCCAACAACACTCAAGCTCAACATTATCCTGAACAAAACAGCCAGCTTGATTGGCACCCCATCCACTGCCATAAAGATTCACTCCGTGACCAGAGTGGCAGCCATCTACACGATGCACTGCAGTACCTCATCAACGGTTCTTCGGCAGAACCTTCCAAACCTGCAACCTCTACTATCTTGAAGAATAAGGGCAGCAGACACATGGGAACCCTACCATCTGCAAGTTCCAAACCACTCACCATCCTGACTTGGAACTATATTCTGTCACTGTCGCTGGGTCCAAATCCTGAAACTCCCTCCCTAATAGGGCTGTGGGTGTTCCAACTATACATGGACAGCAACGCGGCAGCTCACCTTCAAGGGCAATTAGAGATGGGCAATAGATGCTGGCCTAGCTAACGTGACCTACATTTCATGAACAACTTAAAAAAAATCCATAAAATTATGCCAATATTTATGCAGATAACGTGTCCGTCATTTAAAATTACAGCCAGAAGTCTGGCTAGCTATTTGAATTTTGCGCACAATGCGGTCACTTTTATATCCCATCCTTCTACCGTACATCCCAGCAGCTACAGCAAGGACAAAAGCTTGCCCATTGCCTAAACTTCTTATACAAGATAAGCAAACTAAAAAGGTGAGCTAAAACCAACTGCCTCTATGGCCCAGATGAGCTGGATAATTATTTAAAGCAACTCTTCACTTCCCAGACACCAGCCTGTGGTACTGGGGCAGGGTAGGGGGATACAAAGCACATCACGCTATCGCAGAACGTTTGGATGCTGCTGGGACTCAGACATTACGAAGACATGCCAAGTACATTGCACATGTTTCCAGGGCACACATTTTCCCCACTGCCAAGGAGAAAGTTGCCGGGCAGCAGTGCCATTCAATGCCTGCAGCCCACGAGCCTCACATCCTGTTATTGCTGGACTCTCTCTTGGGCAGCTGTGGCACAGCTGGTAAAACAGACTGCAGCAAGCTGAAGAGTTCATTTTCTCTCAGCTTTTCTCCCCTCCGCTCTCTCGTTTCTCTACACCTTCTTCGCTGTTTTTTTTCCCTCCAACCCCAAACAAACTTTGGGTGGGTTCGGGAGCAAATTCTTACAGCGGGAGTTCAGGGAGATTCAGGATAGCCACCTGGAAGCTTCACAGTGGTACTGGAGCGCAGCCGATATTCGCAAGCCTCCATGGGGCTGGGACCAGGGAGCTCCTGTCATCAGCACCTGTGGTGTTATACTCTGTACAAAGCTCTCTTACAAAAACGAGAGGAGAGAAAAAAAATCCAAAAGAGACACGAACCTCAGCTGAGCGCGGAGGTGTGAACAGATGGCTCTCGGAACACACTGCGTGGAGCACAAGATGAAGAGAAAGTTCATTTGAATAAGATTCACAGATCAGATCTTCGCACCTTTGAGTCCAAGTAACAGCACTTCCTGACAAAGGCTGTCTTCGCGCACACACACACACTTTGCCAGTAGATGTGACGATGGAGCTCTTACAGATAGATCAGAATTCTTGTAGCTCTACCTTTGAGACTCAACTTCAAATGCAACGCAGAGCGACCTTTTCTTTCAACATCCCTTTGCTTAACACACTTTTCTCAGAAGAAAAAGGAAATTTGGCATGTCAGCTACGACTCTCACCAACGTTTACAGATGCACCATAGAAAGCATTCTTTCTGGTTTATCACAGCTTGCTACGCTCCTGCTCTGCCCAAAACTGCAATGAACTACAAAAGGTTGTGAATGTAGACCAATCCATCACGCAAAACAACCTCCCCTCCAATGACTGTTTATACTTCCCGCTGCCTTGACAAAGCGAGCCAACAAAATTAAGGACCTCATGCACCCTGGACATTCTCTCTTCCACCTTCTTCCTTTGGGAGAAAGATACAGAAGTCTGAGGTCACATACCAACCGACTCAAGAATAGCTTCTTCCCTGCTGTCAGACCTTTGACTGGACTTGCCTTGCATTAAGTTGATCTTTCTCTATGCTCTAGTTATGATTGTAACACCACATTCTGCACTTTTGTTTCCTTCTCTATGAGTGATATGCTTTGTCTGTATAGCACGCAAGAAACAATGCTTTTCACTGTATGCTAATATATGTGACAAGATCAAATCAAAACAAAATCATTTGCAGTGAGTTGCGATGACCTTTATCCATTGACCCCCACTCCCCACCAAAAAGATTTCTTGTTGATTTGGCCAGGTTTGTGTCAGAGACAAGCTGAGAACGATGATGACCTTTGGGGAATTGGAAACCTAAGCTAAAGCTCCTGTGCAACTGGGAGAAAAGAATGATGTGCGATGCTACAGATCAGTTCGAAGAGAGCTTTTTTTTAAAAACACGAAGCGTTTTCCCTCTTATGTATTCACCCATTTCTTGTTATAATCACAAACTATTCTGTATTTTGTTAGACAAAGAAACAACAGGCTGGTGGTTGGAATTGACACAAAAATATATTGAAATTTGAATAACCAAAGTTTTTTCCTCAGACAGTATAAGTGCAGAAACTGGAAGCTCAACTCTAATGCTAGTTCTGCTCAAAGTTTACCCTCTTCCCAAGTCCCATGTTTCTTCTTCTCCTGGGTCTGTTTTTCATAACTCCCGTGGGATTTTCCCCATTCTTTCCATCTACTTGGCCTCATTCTTCACAGGAACCACTCATCACCTTCCCTGCTCTTCCTCTGGCATGTCCTCAGGACCATATGCTCCCTGTTCCAGTCTTTACTCACTCCTGCTGAGTTTTGTGGTTTGCTCGATGTCCTCAAGCTTCTGTTCGGTTTCCATGAATTGCAGATGAATGCTAGTTCCCACAACAGGTCTTGGTGGCATCACCAGTTGTGTCCGTGCTCCTCACCATCCAATCTTACCCTGGCCGATGGTTTTCCACAGAGATCTTCTGCCAGTCCAAATTACTTCTGCCCAAGGCTGCCTCATTGATGCCAACACATGTTACCATTTACATTGTTGCCAATTGATATTATTGAAGCCAACTTCATGGGGTGAGAATGGATCTGACCCAGATAAACTGGAATCAGAATGTTGGCAGGGAAACTGTAACTGAACAATGGGCTGGCTTTAAGGATGAGTTAGTCCTGGTGATGTCAATATATATCTCAATGAAGGGGAAAGGTAGGGCGAGCAAACCCAGGATGATCCCTGGATGACAAAAGGGATCAGATTAAAAATGGCAGCACAGTGACATTGTGGTTAGCACTGCTACCTCACTGCACCAGGGCCTGGGTTGAATTCCGGTCTCGGGTCGCTGTTTGCATGGAGCTTGCATGTTCTCCCTATGCCTGCGTGGGTTTCTTCTGGGTGCCCCAGTTTTCTCCCACAGTCCAAAGATGTGCAGGTTAGATGGATTGACTAAATGCTAAATTGCCCCTTAGTGTCAGGGGGATTAACAGGGTAAATATGTGGGGTTGTGGGGAAATGGCTTGGTGGGATTGTTTTAGTGGGTTCCTTGTCACAGTAAGTAGTCTCATAACACCAGGTCACAGCCCAAGTTTATTTGATAGTGCCACTCCATCAGGTGAGTACCTTGTCCGTGTGAGTTTCCTCCAGGTGTTCCAATTTCCTCCCACACTCCAAAGATGTGCACGTTAGTGTCCTTTAATGTCAGGGAGAATAGAAGAGTAAATATATGAGGTTAAGGGGTAGGACCAGGATTGAACTGTTGCTGGTGATGGGCTGAATAGCCTCCTTCTGCATTGTAGGGAATCTAGTATTATAGAAGATTGTAATATTGAAGAAGATTCAGAGGGGAAGTAAAAAAAAGCAGATGAGGAGAGGAGCAAAGACAGTACGGTAGCTAAATAACAAGGAATCCCAAATTCTGCTAAACACTCAAATAGTAAAAGGATGGTAAAAGGAGTGGGACTGATTAGGGACTAAGAAGGGGATTCATGCACAATGGCAGAGAGTATGCTGAGGTATTAAATGACAGCATTTGTCTTTACCAAATGATGCTACAAAGGTTATGGTGAAAGAGGAGGCAGTTTTGACACTCAATGTATCACTGGGATATTGGATAGGCTGTCTTTATTTAAAGTTAGTAAGGCATTGGGACTGGATGAGATGTGCCAAAAGGATAATGAGGGAAGCGAGAGAGAAATTGCAGAGGCACTGGCCATAATTTTCCAATCTTCCTTCGACTCTGAGCTGGTGACAGAGAAAATCGAGTAAAGCAAATTCTACATCTTTGTTACAAGGGCAGCATGGTGGTTAGCACTGCCGTTTCACAGCGCCGAGGACCTGGGTTCAATTCTGGCCTCGGGTCACTATCTGCGTGGAGATATTCTCCCCATATTGGCGTGGGTTCTCTCTGGGTTCTCCGGTCTCCTCACACAGTCCGAAAAATGTGCTGGTTAGGTGCATTAGCCATGCTAAATTCTCCTTCAGTGTACCTGAACTGGTGTTGGAGTGTGGCAACTTGGGGAATTTCGCAGTAACTCCATTGTAGTGTGAATGTAAGACTACTTGTGACATTAATAAACAAACTTTAAAGCTTGGTTTTAAAACACTTCATGGTAACAGGATTACACAAATCTCAAAGACCAAAATATTGGACAATATTTCTCCAAAAATGAAATAGATTTCCTTTCTCTTGTGAATTGAAAAGCAAATGGATGGACACATTGCTGCAACTTGCAACTTCAGTAATGAACATTTGGATAGCAGCAAATAACAATCAGGCGAATGTGTATCTGTAGCAATAATTGCTGTACATTTTTAAGCAGATAACTTACTGTCTGACTATTCCGCTGAGGAGTGAACAGTGATGATGAGCAATAAGGAGACACATCATAGCTTGCTCCAGAAACCCTGCGCAGAGCAAGATTCCAGTATTAAGGCAAAAAGAACTTGCATTTATATAGCACCTTTCAAACCCCCATTCCGTGCTGAAGTATTTCACAGACAGGAATTACTTCAAAAGCACAGTCATTATTGTTATGTCGCACACAAGAATCTGCAGTTTTTCAGTAATTTTGATTAAGAGACAAATGCCAGTCAGAATACCAGGAGAACCCCTCCCCCTATCCGTTTCCCCAAATAGTAATTTTAAATCTCAATCCGCCTGCACAGCGAGATGGGGCCTGAGGCCTTTATCTTGTCCAAAAGACAATTTAATTGGGTAGGTGGGGGTTACTTGGGAGTGGTCCAGTACCATTGTTACCCAGGACTTAGGAAGAGTATTAGTTCTAACTTTTCCTTAGTAACTATTCTTCCAAGGAGAAAGTGATAACACTCCCAAGGTTCATGGGGAATGACTGATTGATCCCTCCCATGGGGGCTTGTTGAGCATGAGTTCCCCTGGTAACAGGCTGCCCAGCTGGAACTCTTATATGAGCCTTTTGTAAGGCAGGCCCAGGACTGGGCCTGTTGAACTATTTGTCCCAGGCTGGGACTAGCACAGTACACCACACTAGTGGTTTTACTTTGGATTCTGTGAATAAACAATATTCCTTTCCAGTCGGGCTTCATATTCCAGAGAGTCAGAACCATCCAATATCTCCCATTTAAATTGAATGGTTCCCAGTGCAAGGTAACTGCCCATCACAAGTTAGAGTTACCTGGGCAATTGCTGCACAGTCCTTACGTGGGGCCTTGTGGGCAGAGGTGGGGGTCATCCAGTGCCTCTTCTGGGGTACCTGGTATACAAGGTCCATCCTGGGAAACGGAAGTTATGTAGTGTACTTAAAGCCCAATGTGCAGCTCAACTTTTGCCTCCTGACTTTCACTGAGCCAAGCCGACACAGAAACACACAATGAAGTGTGAGACTTTCAAAACCTATATTGCCAACATATTGTGTGGTCTCCTTGGTTGTGGGCTGGGGGGGAAGATGGAATACAGGAATTTTGAATTTGCTCAGGAGAATAAGAACTTGTGATAGTGAATCAGCAACACATTTTGCATTTCTCCCAGTTTTTACTTTTTGATTTGAATGGAATTGATGGAGACAGAGAGAAAGAGAGAATCGGGAAAGCTACAAAACCACCTGCTGAGCTGCTGCCACAAGTGTTACTCTGCAGGAATCAAAGCTTCTGTCTTTGGGGCTGGCAGGTGATTGAGAGAGAGGGGACAGGAAACTCAACTCTGATACCAAACTTGGAGGGAGAATTTTGACGGAAGATCGGCAGAATGGTTGTTTATTCTAGCATTCTGTAGACAATACAATCGGGAAAAGACTGGAAATTTCAGGGCCAGGGTAGGTCTTAAGTACGTGCATTGTGCAATCAGCTTCTGACCTTTTGCGCAATATATAAAATTTATTACTTTTGGTTGCGAGGTACCTGTGAACAGGCAGGTGGGAAATCGAGACATGGCCAGGGTGGAGTGTGGAACTGTCACTGGGAGTCATTAAGCTGATAAACATGGATACATTTAAATGGAAGCTGGCTTTTATTTTATTGATTCATGGGATGTGAGCATTGCTGGGTGAGGATTTGTTGCCCATCCCTAATTGCCCCCCCGAGAAGGTTGTGGTGAACTCTCTTCTTAAACCGCTGGAGTCCCTGTGGTGTAGGTTGACCTGCAGTGCTGTTAGGGAGGGAGTACCAGGATTTGGACCCAGTGACAGTGAAGGAACGGCAATGTATTTCTAAGTGAAGACGGGATGTGACTTGGACGGGAATTTACGAGTTGTGTTCTTTTTGTGTATCTGCTTCACTCGTCCTTCAAGATGGTAGTGGCTGAGTGTTTGGAAGATGCTGACAAAGGAGCCTTGGTGAGTTCCTGCAGTGCATCTTGTAGATCATACACACTGCTGGTATTGTGTATCATGATAATAAATTGATGAGCTCAAAAGTTGTGAGAGAACCCTCATCTAGACCAGAGAGGAACTATCATAGTTATCCCTATAACACAGAAGGAACCCATTCGGCCCACTGAATCTGCACCAACAACAATCCCATCCAGACCCTATATCCATAGCCTCACGTACTTGTCCTGCTAATCCCTCTGACACTAAGGGATAATTTAGTGCGACCAATCAACCTAACGCACACATCTTTGGACTGTGGTAGGAAACCCACTTAGACACAGAATGTGCAAACTCCATATAGACAGTGACACAAGGCCAGAATTGAACTTGGGTCCCTGGCGCTGTGAGGCAGCAGTGCTAACACTGTGCCACCGTGCCCATAGCCCAAACAGAATGAGGGTCATATAAAATCCAAAGGCATGTTAGGTGCAGAAAGTTGTACTTGGCTGGCAGATGGAAATAACAGTTAACATGATGTAAATATTGGGTAGGCCCATGTCGATTAAGGCTGATTTTCAGTTTGATACTTTTAAAGTAGAGCTTTGGTAGATAAGTCAAAGCAATGCAATGTTCTTGTTCAAAGAAAATCCACCCTCAGTGCAGCACTGGAACATAAAAGTACACTGCTTACTTTTGATCTTCTAAATAGCTGTGTGTTAATTGGGCCTGATCCGAGTAACCTGATTCAATTTAACAACTCCAGGGACCAACATTTTAAGACTGATTGCATATATTATGGAGATTTTGCACTATAGTGATGCCACGTTGACCGCATTTAACATTTTACCAATGTAATGAATGAATACATTCTATGGCTGAAGGATGGGGAACATCATCGTTGTTGACAAAACATGGCTAAAGTATTTCAAGAAGAGGGGAGTAGTCTATTGAAGTGAGCAGACATACACAGGATAAGAGATGGGCTGTGTAATTTTGCTAAACACTAGGAGCTTTAAAGTGATGTTACCCAAAGCTTTGCTGCCCATATCTTATTCACAGCAAGTCCCATTCCCCATCACCCTTGCACTTGAAGACTGGCATCAATCCCCAGTCACACAATGTCTTGATTTTACAATTTTCATCCTATTTTGAAAGCCTTCTGTGGCCTTGCCCCTCTCCAGTGGGGTGGCATGGTAGCACAATGGTTAGAATAGAATCATAGAACCCCTTACAGTGCAGGAGGCCATTCAGCCTATCGAGTCTGGTCCAACCACAATCCCACTCATGCCCTAATCCCGTAACCCCACATATTTGCCCTGCTAATCCCCTTGACACTAGGGTAAATTTAGCATGGCATAGCAACCTAACCTACACATCTTTGGCCACACAGTGCCAGGGACCTGGGTTCAATTCTGGCCTCGGATCGCTGCCTGTGCGGAGTTTGTATGTTCTCCCAGTGTCTGCACGGGTTCCTCAGGGTGGTCTGGTTTCCTCCCACACAGTTCAAAGATCTGCAGGTTAGGTTGATTGAATGGCTATGCTCAATTGACCTTTAGTATTAGGGGGGGACTAACACACGTAACTTCTCTGCTAACGGGAACAGGGGCTGCGTGGGACTGCTGTCTGCGCAGGCTTGATGAACTGAATGGCCTCCTTCTGCACTGGAGTGATTCTATTTCTATGATCTCCTCCAGCCTCACAAGCTTCCAAAATGTCTACCCTCCTCACATCTGTCCTCTCTTGCCTCCACAATATTAATTGCTCCACTATTACTAGCTGTGCCTTTAGTTGCGTAATCCTCAAGCTCTGGAACATCTTTTCCATATTTACCACTTAAAACCAACCTCTTTGACTAAGTGTGTATGTGGTGTGTGCGTATGTGTGAAAATGATCCAGCACCATCCAGCTACTTCTGGCCAGAAAAAGCATTAGACGACTGGCGAAGTACATTTGAGCTGTGGCCATTGCGGTAAGCCAGGAATCATGCAGAGCAAGATCCCACAACAGAAAGTGTGATAATGACCTGTTGGCCTGGTTTTAGTGATTTCAGTTGAGACAAATATGAACCAGAGCTGCCCTCTCTTAATCCTCTTCAAAATAACGCCATGACACCTTTGCATCCACCTGAAGGACAGTCAAAGATCGCACCTCCGACACTGTAGCACCCCTGCATGAGGGAGCCAGCCCGGATTCTGCACTTGAGCCTCTGGGAGTGGAAATCCCAGTCAAACCCATAACTCTCTGAAGAGGCGAGGATGCTGTTCATTAAGCCAGTTTGCTCAGTTGACTGAATTGACTCTGTCTACACTTCCCGCTGACTCAGAAAAGCAGCCAGCATAAATCAAGGACCCCACACACATTCTCTTTTCCATCTTCTTCTTTTGTGAAAAAGATAGAAAAGTCTGAAGTCACGTATCAAGTACAGCTTCTTCCCTGCTATCAGACTTTTGAATGGACTTACCTCGTGCTAAGTTGATCTTTCTCTACACCCTAGCAATGACTGTAACACTACGTTCTGCACTCTCTATAAACGGTGTGCTTTGTCTGTATAGCACGCAACAATATTTTTCACTGTATACCAACACATGTAACAATAATAAATCAAAATCAGTACACGTATGTCTCATAGCCCCAACTGAACTGGGAATTGAATTAAAATTATATTTATTAGTCACAAGTGGGCTTACATCAACACTACAATGAAGTTACTGTGAAAATTGCCACACTCTGGCACCTGTTCGGGTACACTAAGGGAGAATTTAGTACAGCCAATGCACCAGCCCATCTTTCAGATGGTGGGAGGAAACTGGAGCACCCAGAGGAAACCCACGCAGATATGAAGAGAATGTGTGTACTCCACACAGACAGTGACCCAAGCCGGGAATCGAACCCGGGTCCCTGGCGCCGTGAGGCAGCAGTGCTAACCGCTGTTATTCTGAACAATTATCAGTTTTGTACAGTAGGAGAAAGAAAGGGACAATCCTAAGCAGCTGAAGGATGAAAATATTCCTGCCTGGAGTTATTTTAAAGGCATGTAATCAGTGAAACCTGCAAGTGACCAATACTGACTGTCAGTCCTGAAATAATCAATAAGTTAAAACCAGATGAGGATTTTGGAACATCTGCTGTCCTGTATTAAGAATGATAAAACAGCGCTAAGCGGATTCCAAATACTCTTGCAGTGGTTTGATGGACAGTTATACCCCTCATCTTAGCTGCCTGGTTATAGATACTCTAAGCCTTTTGCTTAAGCATGCATATTTGATGCAAGTATTTTGTGCATTCTACAAATCCAGGTTAGCATGCAAACAACATTATGACGCTGATTGTTAGGCAGCTGGAAAACTGAACTTTTTAAAAAAAAACTAACAATTAAAATCGGCTGAAGATAGTAGACACTGTTTTCCACAAAGAAAATGCAATAAAAGTCTCCTTGCTTGCAAAGACAGTACGGGTTCACCACCTAACACCTAGAAATGGAGAATGTCAGTGACAACTCTAGGCTACCAACATGTCAGAACTTATGAGATTGTGCCTTCTGTTTATTTTTGTTGAGAATCCAATCTCATTCGGGATTCTGTCTGAGAGGTTCTCGGCTGAGCTTATATTGTTTCTCCAGACTTCATGAGTGTCAGTTTTATCATATATTCTTCTGCTTTTTTTTCCCGTAGTAAATCGAGCCCAACTCCGGAGTTTGACAGATTAATAAAAAGCTATGCCTCAGAACCATAAATCCTGCCCGGAGCTTGCCCTCCACGAGCCAAAAGGTGCCTCCTGGGAGACACAAAAAAGGAGGCAAACCTCCAGCCTTGACTGGACTCACTCAGGGTGGAGGAATGATGGTGCACTGTATTGCTCAGAATCCACCCAGCTAATCAAGCTATCAGGTATGCCCCAGGTCAGAGATAATACAGCGCTCCACTCCGCGTTACCTTGACAATGGGAACGATCCTTTCCTTTTTATTACGTGTGCAGCAACTAAACCCTGCCAGGAGTGCTAACATTCTCGGCAGCATCAAATGGAGGATAATGGACCCAGAATGAATATTTGGAAGTCCTTTGAAGTGGCCTTTTTATTGCAGTGCTATTCGACACGTGATAGAAAGCCTGAGGAGTGGGAGGAGAGGAACTGTCGGATTGCAGGCAGTTTGATCAATTGCAAAGAAACTTCATTTCCAGCCCTAGGGCAGCGCGCAAAGGAAAAAAATCAGGAGCCCCAATACGGAGTCCACCCTCCTCGCGATCCGCACAGATTATCTGATGGCCACTCACTAAAAAAGGCAAATCTGTAATTGTTAATCCCAGTATTCGTCAAGCCAATCGCTCAAGTGAGAAACTAAGAAACCATTGTCAGTGTGCACCCAATAAGGTGTTAGCCAAGCACAAGATGGCAACACTCTTGCCTTTGAGTCACAAAAATTGTAGAGGCAGAGTCATAGAGGTTTACAGCATAGAAACAGGCCCTTCAGCCAAATTTGTCCATGCCTCCCTTTTTTTTAAAACCTCTAAACTAGTCCCAATTGCCTGCATTTGGCCCATATCCCTCTATACTCATCTTACCATACCCTATACCCATGTACCTGTCTAAAGGCTTTTTAAAAAGACAATCGTACCCACCTCTACTACTATCTCAAGCAGCTTGTTCCAGACACTCACCATCCTCTGAAAAAAGTTGCCCCTCTGGACACTTCTGTATCTCTCTCCTCTCACCTTAAACCTATGCTCTCTAGTTTTAGACTCCCCTCCCTTTGAGGAGAGATATTGACTATCCAGCTGATCTGTGCCCCTCATTTTATAAACCTTGTAAGATCACCCCCCAGCCTCCAACACTCCAGAGAGGGCATAGGTTTAAGGAGGGAGGGAAGATATATGAAAGGGTCCAGAGTGGCAATTTTTCAGGTGCAATTCTATCTTTTAAAAACCATTTAGACAGTTACATGGGTAAGATTGGTATAAAGGGATATGGGCCAAATGTGGGCAATTGGGACTAGCCAAATGGTAAAAGCTAGGCAGCATGGACAAGTTGGGCCAAAGGGCCTGTTTCCATACTGTAAACCTCTGACTCTAGATGCCTGCTGTCTCAGGCTGGATGTAAAATTTATGGTAATATTCAAAGAGCACCGATAGCTTTCTCTCTGGTGACCTCAACCAACATCACTGACAGATTAGATGTTTAAGGTTTATTTATTAGTATCACAAGTAGGCTTACATTAACACTGCAATGAAGTTACTGTGAAAATCCCATAGTTGCCACACTCCGACACCTGTTCAGCAACACTGAGGGAGAATTTAGCATGGCTAATCTACCTAACCAGCACATCTTTGGACTGTGGGAGGAAACAGGAGCACCCAGAGGAAACCCACACAGACATGGGGAGAACATGCAGAGTCCACACAGACAGTGACCCAAGCTGGGAGTTGAACCCGGGTCCCTGGCACTGAGGTGGTGGTGCTAGCCACTATGTCACCGTACCGCATATCTAGTGGCACATGGATGGTAACTGCATGGAGCCTGGTCTGACTTGGCCCAAAATGTCTTAAATGGCAATTGGAATCTGATGTTGATCAGGTATTGCATTGTAAAAGACGACTGCTGCCGAAAGCAGGTAGGCCTTTGCCCAAGCGACAAATAGAGCACCAGCAATAATGGGACTGTAAAGTTACCAGCCCCATTTTGACACCATTACCAACGTTACTAATGCAGATTTACCAACTAACTGTTTAATAGATTTTCTTTCATCTCAAGTTAAAAAACAATTTGGAGAAAGTTAGCCTGGGCAGTCCATTGTAACATCCAGCTGAAGTGTAAGAGAGGAGAAAAATGAGAGAAAAGAGAGCTTAACCAAGGCCTGAAGATTTTAAATACTTGAGCAGCCTATGGGCAGTGACTTATGTCAAATCTGATTTGTAGGAAGAGCGAGCTTACACTTATATAGCACCTTTCAAACTTTAAGATATTCCAAAGCCATTGAAGCATTTTATTTTGAAATGTAGTCAACATTGAATCATAAGAAACAAGTGTGCACAGCAAATTCAATAAGCTAATGCAATAATGGCCAGTTTTTTTTTAAAAAGAGATGTTGGTTGAGGGATAAATATTGGCCAGGGCAAACTCCCTCTGTTCTTTTTCAAACTAGTACCCCAGGAATTTCCACACCCATCTGAAGGGGCAGATGGACCCTTTGTTTAAACGTCTTGTCTGAGACAGCACTGCCAATAGTGCAGCACTCCCTCAGTACTGCAGCGTCTGCCTGGAATGTGCGCTCAGGTCTCTGTCGGGACACTTGAGCCCATAGCCTCCCAGCATGACAAGAATGTTACCCGTTACATCTCAACTGGCTCCTATGTTGCTGCTCACTGATAAGGCAATATTCATTTATGGCTACAATAATGTGTGCATATAAAATTGCCTGGTGTTTTTAGCATCATTAAACTTATTTGAAATGGACTGATGCTAAACCAACCCCACCACTCCCCCCCACCCCCAAAAAATGGGCCAAGGAACATGAATAAGGTCACATACTGTTATAATACAGCATTATTTAACCCCATAAGCCAAAGAGAAGGACTGGTACAACCTAAACTGTTTGCATGTGGTTTGTAGTTGTCCCTGTGTATGTGTGGGTGTTCCGGTTTGCATCCACAGTCCAAAAATTAAGTTTTAATTACGATTATTTATTACTGTCACAAGTAGGCTTACATTAATACTATAATGAAGTTACTGTGAAAATCCCTTAATGGCCACATTCTGGTGTCAGTTCAGGTACACAGAGAATTTAACATGGCACCTAACTATTTGGACTGGGGGGGAAACTGGAGTGCCCGGAGGAAACCCATGCAGACACGGGGAGAACATGCAGACTTCTCAAAGACAGTGGGACCCAAGCCAGGAATCGAACCCGGATTCCTGGCACTGAGAGGCAATGCTAACCACTGTTAGGTTAGCTGAATTGGCCCTGTTAAATTGCCACTTTATGTCCCGAGATTTGGAGGTTAGCGGGATTGGTGGGCTAAATGTGTGGGATTCACAGGGATAGGACCTGAGTGGTATTCTCTGTCAGAGAGTCAGTACAGACTTGATGGGCCAAATGGCTTCTTTCTGCACTGTAGGAATTCTATTATTCTATAAACTGATTGAATGGCGGGTTTTCTATTAGAAATCCTCACTGTTGGAAGTGTTCTCGCCGGGAACAGTATTAATATGCATTTTATGCAACAGCAATTAAAAACGTGTTACTGCCCAAGAAGATGCATGAGCAATCGCAATTTACGATCACGTTAACAAGGGAGTGCTTCGGGGAATTCAAAAATCAAACTCTGGTCTAAAAAAGTGATTCATTTGCTAAAAAAACCAGCCCCGGAGGAAGGTGTCGGAAAGCTCATTTTCCTTCGATTGGGGACCGTCACCGAATCTCCGGCAACTCAGAAGTTTCTCATCATGATTTGATTCGATTTATTATTGTCACATGTATTAGTGCACACAATGGCTCCACAATTCACTCGGTGTGTCAGTAACAAACTGTTCCGCCGTGCCAAAGTGGATATTGTGCAGGACTTTCTTCCTAATGATCGACCAATTTAGATACAAATTCTGCACCCCCCGGCCAAAGGTAAAATACTAGTTGAATTTGACTTGCAGCTGAACAATAAGACTGGTGGATGCAACTTAACAAAAGAAAGCAGAGACTGACCAACAATACACATACACACACATACATTCCGGGAGAACTCGCAGCCACTCCTGACATTTGAACCCCCAAATTGCAGCACAAATCTGAAAGCATGTAATTAGTCAGCAGGCTGTCTTTAGCTGCTGTTGAATGAACTGTTAATAAAAAGCAGCAGACCACTGTGTGTCGTGTAATTGCTATGAACCCGGTGCACTGGCAGTTGCTGGAAGGAATAATGGGCACCGTGCTACTAATAAAGCCATTTAAATGCACATTTAAAAACAAACACTGGGCCTTAATGAACATTGCGAGTTAACCAATTCGCTGGAGCCCTACTGAGAGAGAGAGGGAGAGAAAAGATACATTTCAGCTGCTCCGGTTATTGGGCATTGAGAGAGGCGGACCTGAAGTTTGAAAGCTGTATTTTGCTTTTAATATTTGCCCCTTATTTCTGTGGATTAATACAATGTCAACTGATGCAGTGGCGAGCTTTATGCTCACGTGTACTTAGTGAAAACAAGGCGTCACAGCCGGGGCAGGAGTTTGAAACGAAAACAGTGCAAGGAACAGAGTGAATGAAGCGCAGACGAGCAAGCTGTCTGTCGGTGTCCGGGGAGAGAAAGGAAAGAGTCGCTTTAGAATCACCGGCATCCTTGAGAATTCATTCATTAAACATTCGTTAAACAGCTTTTGGGAAGCAATGCCCATGCTAACTTGCCCCTTATTGTCCAAAGCTACCTTTGGAGGATTGGCCATGCTAAATTGCTTCTTAGTGTCCGAAAATGTGTAGGTTAGGTGGATTGGCTATGCTGAATTGCCCCGTACTGCCCAATGATATGCATATTAGGTGGATTAGCAATGCTAAATTGACCCTTAGTGTCTAAAGATGTGCATGTTAGGTGTGTTGGCCATGCTAAATTGCCCCGTACTGTCCAATGATGTGTAGATTAGGTGGATTGGCCATGGAAAATTGCCCATTAGTGTCTAAAGATGGGTAGATTAGCTGGATTGGCCATGCTAAATTACTCCTTAGGATCCAAAGATGTGTAGGTTAGATGGATTAGCCATGCTAAATTGCCCCTTAGTGTCCAAAGATATGCAGGTTAAGTAGGTTGGTCATGCTAAATTGTCCTGTACTGTCCAAAGATGTGCATGTTAGGTGGATTGGTCATGTTAAATTGCCCCTTACTGTCCAGAGATGTGTAGGTTAAGTGGATTGGCTATGGTAAATGCAAGGGGTTACGAGGATAGGGCGGCATGCGTCTGGGTAAGGTGTCCTTTTGGAGAGTCGGTGCAGACTTGATGGGTTGAATGGCCTCCCTTTGCACTGTAGGGATCTATGCTTCTTTTGGCTACAAGCCCAAGAATGACTCAGTGGCATGGTACATAATCTTACATCATTGGAGCAGACCATTTGGCCCACTGTGCTTGTGCCAAGTTTTTTGAGAGGCTTATCCAATCAGCATTACTCCTCTGCCCTTTCACCATAGCCCGACAGGAGTACTCCCCTCTTCCTTTAGAAGTATACGTCCTATTCTGAAGTTTATTTTCAATCTTTTTCTACTGCCCTTTCAAGCATTCCATAATTATTAAAAAAGGCAGGTTGCGAGAAACTGGAATAGAGTCTTGTCCTTCCTGGCTCATACAATACAAAACAGGACCTCCTCACATCATTTGGACATCCCAAATTATCATACAACCACTTTTGTGCTTTGGAAGTGTAGTTACTACTGTTTGAAGGACACAAACAAGCAACTTTGCAACCAGCAATCTATGCAGCCATCTACTGAGCTTAGCCAGGGCTAGGCAAAGTGCCTCCAATTCATCTGAATGGATTTGGGGGCGAGGTAGCAGCAGATGGGAAGTATTCAAGATTGCCACCATGATTACTGGGGATAACCTCTGCTGCAAACAGTAGTTGATTTGTAGGAAAAGGATCCAGCTTGCTGATGAGGGCAGCACAGTGGTCAGCACTGCTATCTCACACTGCCAGGGACGCAGGTTCGATTCCCGGCTTGGATCACTGTGTGCAGTTTGCGTATTCTCCCTGTGTCTGCATGGGTTTCCTTCAGGTGCTCCAGTTTCCTTCCACTGTCCAAAGATGTGGTTAGGTGGATTGACTGTGCTAAATTGCCCCTTAGTGTCAGGAGGACTAGCTAGGGTAAAGGCATGGGGTTATGCGGATAGGGCCTGGGTCGGATTGTGGTCGGTGCAGACTCGATGGGCTGAATGCACTGTGTGATTCTATCATTCTATAATTTGTGCTTTTCATGGCAGAATAGCTTTCTGATGCTTAATGCTAACTAATCTACAAAGAGTGGCCACTTTGGTGAGGGATCAGAAGCAATCTTTCTTCCATTAATTAAGCACTGGAGCTAAGATGATAATAGTCTCACCTCCCAGCTAGCCTAGGGATAGTGTGACACATGTGGGCCTGAACCCAGACTGATGAGATTAAAGTCCCTCCTCTCTGTTGAATGCAAGGGGTCATGTTATTATGTGGAATCAATTTGAGCTGTTTCAAATTTGACCTTAAAAAGGAACAAAACAATGTTTCGAGTCTGGATGACCTTTCATCAGAGCTGCTGACAAAGGGTTTGACGATGGGTCATCCAGACTCAAAATGTTGGCTCTATTCTCTCTCCACAGATGCTGTCAGACCTGCTGAGATTGTCCAGCATTTTCTGTTTATGTTCCAGATTCCAGCATTCACAGTATTTTGCCTTGAACTTAAAGGGCTTAGAATCATAGAATCCCTACAGTACGGGGAGAAGTCATTCGGCCCATTGTGTCTATATTGACCAGAATCCCTCCTTAATTAACCTTCTTCCTTAAGAAAAACTGTAACAAAAAAAACCACAGGAAAAGCCGCAAATACTCAACTGACCAAAAAACACCTGAGCGAGAGGGAAAATGGTTAATATTTCAGGATTAGCTCTTTAATGAATTACACAAGGCAGCCGCCACACTTCAAGTGTACGTTGGCAGTAAAGCACTTTGGGACAACCAGAGGTTGTAAAAGCAGTTATGTAATCCAATTGATGTCCGTTCTTATGTTCTTTCTAACTTGGCAAGATTGGCGTGTTGCAAAAAAAAAGCAAACAGTTTAATTGTGCAGGAAATATTAATGTAACATGGCATTGTCAGGGCGGAATAGAAGATGTCTTACTCTGGGTCTCACAAACACAGAGTGCATCAAATGGAAAATCATCTTCAAAACAACCACCCGCATTTATATAGAACCGTTCCAGTGATCAAACACTTCCAAGCCACTGCACTGGAGCAGAGCAGAACATAAATGTTCAGCAAACCAAAAATGGAAACACGTGGTCAAAGGAACAGGTTTCACGCAACAAAGAGATGAAGATGGAATATCAGTTTAAAATTTGTGTTACAGGTAGGCTTATATTAACACCTCAGTGAAGTTACTATGAAAATCCCCTATTCGCCACACTCGTGCCTACTCGGGTACATTGAGGGAGAATTTAACACCTGACCTACATGTCCTTGGAGTGGAGAAAACCGGAGCATCTGGAGGAAACTCACACAGACACAGGGACAATATGCAGACTCCAAAGATGTGTGGGTTAGGTGCATTGGCCACGCTAAATTGTCCCTTAATCTTCCAGAATGCGTAGGTTAGAGGGATTAGCAGGGCAAATATTTGGGGTCACGGGGATGGGAGGGATTGTTGTTGGTTCAGACTCGATGGGCTGAATGGTCTCCTGCACAATAGAGATTGTATGATTTGTCTCTATCACTTGCTTTGATAAAATCCATAAAGTTGATCAAAAAACCATGAATACTTTTTTTTAAAACAAAAATTGCTTCTCGCTACATTCTTTCGAAGAACTTTAAGAATAATGCAACTGGGCATCAGATACAGATTGCATTATCCTCAAATGGCTATTAAAATTGAAATGATATTTTAGTGAATTTGTACAAACACTTGAAAATGATTAAACGACATGAACGACGAGCAGGGAAATGAAATTGGCGTAACTTCCATGATTAAATTCTGTAATTCTATCATCCAGGTACAATGCAATTAACTTACATTACCAAGTGTTTTAAGATTCCTTCGTGTTGGACTTCGGGTTATTAGTAATGTTTTGCTGAATAGTTTGTTAAGGACAGTGTCACAGATTTTCTGGCAAATTCCCAATAATCCAGGAATGGACCTTACATTCTAATAGCCTAATTATATTTCTTCAAAAGGTTCTTAAGAAAGCTGCTGTAAAATGGGTGAACTGAACCGCTCAGTTCTCCAGGCCTGAAAATCTAATCCTGATAAACATTGGGTC
Source organism: Carcharhinus amblyrhynchos (assembly GCF_965287045.1). Lineage (NCBI taxonomy): Eukaryota > Metazoa > Chordata > Chondrichthyes > Carcharhiniformes > Carcharhinidae > Carcharhinus > Carcharhinus amblyrhynchos. The sequence continues at coordinate 44,218,185 of NC_137342.1, forward strand.
AAGAGAAAGTGCGTCAAATACTCTTTCATCATGATATTTTTTAATGAGCAAAGAATCATTTAGAACAAAGAAAGACCCTTCAGCCCATCATGTCCCCAGGTCTGGATAGCCTGTCAAATATTCCAGGGTGGCATTGCTGTCAATGGGGTCTTTGGTGTGGGGAAAACAACATACAAGCTTCTCCTATTTCTACAGAATAATAATGTGGAGATGCCAGCGTTGGACTGCAGTGGGCACAGTAAGAAGTCTCAACACCAGAAGTACGCCAAAAGCTCGTGATTCCAAATAAACCTGTTTGAATTTAACCTGGTGTTGTGAGACTTCTTACTGTCCAGAATAATATAGGAGATGCAAAAATATTGCCTGAATGTTCTCCTCCATTTCTCTAACCTTTCAATATCTCATGATATTTTGACCTCCCATTAACAAAACTCAGTTTCATCCGGAACCCATCTGTGAGAACCTACCATGACCTCCAGTGAGGCACTGAGATCTATTACTGCTCCCCTCCAACCCTATAGTGGCATTTCAGCAAACCCTGAACATTTAAGAGAACCCTCTCGGTGGTGAACACAGCAATCCCTTAGTGTACTGATGTTGATAATACCAAAGGGAGCTGTAGTGAAATTCTTCCTGAAAAACAGCAATCACTGAGGCACATTCCCCACACTCTCTGCACCATTAGTATCAATGCTACCAAATGCGGCACGGTTCCACATCGCAATGCAGTAGACACATGGCTCTGTAACAGGGTCATCACCACAAGGAATAGATATGTTAAGTGAGACCATTTGATTTAAGTACATCAGTGGCTGGAAACACACCAAAACTTGAGTGGCAATAAAATGAATAATCTCAATATCTTGATAACAGATGGATTGAAAACGTTACAACTTAATCTAAGTTTCCCACAATGTATCTATGGGTTTGTTATGCTGTACTGAGCCAGTTCCACACTAAGATACCATATCCAATTTGGAGAATGTGCTGCTATGTAAATTAATCTAATTGTTGCGTGAAGTGATTCCTTACCAGTGTGAAAATTAATTCCTTTTGTTCACCATGTAAAACATATATTAACTTCTTAGGATCAGCCATTTATTGGACACATGGGAGATGATGGTCCCTGGATTTTCACAATGACACTCTGCAGTCTGCTGATTGTCAGTCAATGTCCCTCCTCCCGCCCCTTCTTCAGTTCCACAAAGTAACACCTTCCCTTCCTCCACAAGAACTGGTTACTGACCATGTGAAAATCCAGGAGTCTGAAAGTTTATTCAGCTTCCAGCTGTACCTGTATCAGCCACTAGGAGGTGCACAAGAGCAGCACAGGTTGATTGGTCACCCAAAGTTTCCAAACCTCTGTCACTGCTTGGCACTGCCTACTAGGTCAGAGCAACATCAGGAATTCATCGCATTGGCATCAGCAGGTGCAATCCCACTACAATGAGGTACACTTTGCTGATGTCTTTGTTTTAAAGAGGAGAATTCAGTTGGCAAATGTTAGTTAAAAAAATAATTCAACTGAGAAAGAGGCAGGCATACCAACTGTATCTTATTTTTAAAGTCATGTTTGCGAGTCCCAATTCTAGCCCTGATTTCTAATTCCCACTTCCTACTGGAATAGTGTGTGCCACATTGGACATGGACCAGCTAGCCCGAAAAAGTGTATTCTGGAATTTACAGTCCCCGAAATTTCAGGCAGAGGAATTACTAAGTCTATTTTGTTTGTCAAACAAAGACACCCTAACGACTGAAGGCAGCTTTTCATGTTCCACATCTCTAAACTACATGCCAATGCTGTGATCTGATGGGAATTGTAACCCTGTTGAATTAGCTAATACTCAAGTAATACTGTGACAAAGATGTTTTTAAAAAAGGTGTGGGGGTGGGGGGGGGGCAGGGGCTAACTGATTGGAAACTGTGCAACTTGGAGTTGTGGTCAGGTTAATGAACCCACAATAGCAACTTCGCTGTACACCACAGTGGGCTATTGAGTGGGTTCAGTGATGTTTACAATGCACGTTCAATGCACCACCTATCCGTCATCCATGTGGTCACTGAATTCTAATGAATTATGTGCCATCTTCCCTTCAGCTATTCAACCGATCCGTTTCGATCGGTCCACTAGTTGGTAAAGTAACTGAGGACAAACTGTTGGCTAAAAAAAAAATCTAACAATAAACAGGAAGAGAGAAGAGAAAGGTTAAAAACACCACCACCTGTGGACAGCTGGGTGCCCAAAGACATCCAGCGAGAGAGAAAAAAAAACTATGCAAATAAATAGCACAGAATGGCTGCAAGTTGCAAGTCAGGGAACAAAAAGGAAGTTTGCGAAGCAGAAATGTTCTCTCCTCACTAGAGAGGCTTGTAATCTTCCCGAAATTTGCCAGCAGATATCGCGGCTTATAATTACAGCTGTAAAAGTAGCCACACACTGATCTTTTTGGCGACAAAAGGTAACTATTTCTCGCTCTGGCGCACAGAAGCATCCTCCCCACGGCGCTAAACAATAAAGCCAGAGCGCTTACCTACTTAGTGTCAACATCTGGGAACTCTGAGTCATGTGGAACAGCGCAGGGAGACACTAAAAACTCAGTTTTTTTTTAAAATTTCTTTAAATATATAAACACACACAGCCATCTAGTGCCGGACAGTCCAATAAAATTGTTAACTCACACAGACGGAGGTTGGTTCATTCATCAATAAGCCAAAACAGACAAATATTATTATAAAACCCAAACTTAAAAAAAGACAAAATAACACAGCTTAAAACACAATGATTTCAAAGCGTATGTCTCAATCTCCAAATGACAACTTGATTGCTTTTATGTTTGCAAGGGCAAGCAAATCAAGTCGGAAAATAAATGAGAATGAAGTTGATAAATGTAAGGAAACATTCCAGCAATGACATACCTGCTCTTGGGGAATTGAGTTTCCAGACAGTAAACACGAGGCGAGAGGCTAGAAGCGTAACTCCCTGTGTCCTCTAACTGTGACAAACCCAATATTCAGTGCAGCCTCAAACTGCTGCGCTTTAATGAAGATTTCTGTGGGTTTTGCAAACGGTTGCGCACGTCAGGTGCACATCAGGAAGCAGGGCGGGCATGTTCAGACAGAGAGGAGAGAGAGAGAGAGACGTGCACCATGAGTACCAGGAGCGATTTGAATAATGATCAGCATGCAAACGAGTTCAACTTAACTGACTCACCAAAAGGGCCTTTGGTCCATCTCCCAAGTTCAGGCAGCTTGTTTTTTTAGAAAACAAAAGAAAGGAGGAGAAATATCCGCACGGGGGGAGAGGGGAGAGGGTATTAGAAGCCAAATCAAAACAGCATCTAATGTGTACCACGGTAAACGCTTGCGGCAGAAGAGGAAATCGCAGGGAGAAATATATGTGGATGGTACCAGATAGCAAACAAAGTGGGAATCGTGTAGAAAGACGGACAGGTAGACAGCGATTAACGTAGAGTGCTAGTGACCGTTGGAATCACATTCACCAAGGTTTAAATTTTAAACTGCTCCAGAGAGAGAGGTATGCAAATAAATATCTTGACTCGTGTTTCAAACTTCAGTTCCAATCTAACATTCATTTGCCTGGTTGCGATATCTGTCGATTTTCCCTCCTCCTTCCCTTCTGGATAGTAATTGCAGACAGAGGAGCTTCATTGTATGTAATTAACAATATTTTTAATCACAAACGCCACTGACAATTTTGTGGTTCTAACCTTTCTTTGTACTGCTTGAAGGGTTGCGAGTCCAGCGTTGAGTAACAACACGGTTATTATTCAAACGACTTCATATGCAACAGGTCTATTTTGAGGGCAGCTGCGTTACCTCTTCACCTGTCTGAATCTACACCCTAGCTACCACTGTAACACTACATTCTACACTGGGTCATTTCCTTCTCTATGAACGGTATGTTTTGTACAGCGCGCAAGAGACAATACTTGTCATCGTATGTTAACACATGTGATAATGATAAATCAAATTAAGTCCAAAGGGTTGCTTAATTGCCACATCAATTGGACCACTTGCCAGTGTCGAGGTGTCTCAAACTTCTCACACTCAGACTGTTATGTTAACTCAGGAATGGCACAGTAAGCTGCCAGTTCAGACTTACAATGTGTTATACAGAATCTCAACAACAACGTATTCAAGAACCATCCAGCACGTTAACATTCATTGTGTTCAATGTGGAGTACCATGGAGTTGGTTGGCTCAGTTGGATGGATGGTTGGTTAGTGATGCAGAGTGATGGGAACACTGTGAATTCAATTCTTGTACCAGCTGAGATTATTCATGAAGGCTTGCCTTCTCAACCTTGGCCCTTCATAGAATCCCTACAGTGCAGAAGAGGCCATTTGACCCAACAAATCTGCACCAACTCCCAGACAGATTATCTTACTTAGACCCACTCACCCACCCTATCCCTGTGACCCCACCCACTTATCAGGGCTAATCCACCTAATCTACACATCATTAGACATTACGGGGTAATTTATCATGGCCAATATACCTAACCTGCATATTTTTTGGTCATTAAGGGGTAATTTACCATGGCTAATTGACTTAACCTGCACATATTTGGACACTAAGGGGTAATTTAGCATAGCCAATCCACCTAACCTGCACACCTTTGGATTGTGGGAGGAAACCGGAGCACCCGGAGGAAACCCACACAGACACGGGGAGAATGTACAAACTCCACACAGAGAGTCACCCAAAGCTAGAATTGATCTCAGGTCCCTGGTGTTGTGAGGCAACACTTATGCCACCGTGCTGCCCCATCTTGCCTGAGGTATGATGACCTTCAGGTTAAATCACCACCAATCAGCTCTCCCCCCTCAAAGGGCACAGCAGCCTACGGTCCTCTGCTATTACGGTAACTTTGCTTTCACCTTAGAGCACCCATGCAACATAAAAGCCAATGGGTAGTTCAATTCAGAATGTTACAGGTAAGCACACTGTCTGTGCTGTGTTCACCTTTCTTTTGTGCACTTGAGTTAGCACCAGCCAGATTCAAATCTGTCAACTACAATAACAAAGATTCATCTATCAGGATTTTTAATAGTTAAGGGACACATTGCTTATCTTGTGACCAATGACACCAGGCAAAAAAAGAAGTGGTTCGAAAGCACCCCTGCTGAACGATCACCTTGTCCTATTTCTTTGGATGACATGGGCAGAGAGATTTTCAGAAAATGCAAGATGTTACAAAAAACGTGAGTCAGGAACCGTACCTCAGTCTGTGCCTGGGCCAACTCTACCAGCAGGGGTGGAAGTACATTTTTCACCACTGTCACTGCTAAAGTGACGCAACCCAGTAAAGATTCAGGGGGCCAGGGGTGGGGCAACATCTGGCTGTACAGTCTCCCACCCTAATGAGTCCTAGTTACACTACTAATCCCCCAGGCACATACACACAACTGTGGTGCCAATGTTGCTTCCTTAAATACCAGATTAAGGATACACATCATTGCTTTATTAGGATGAAAATCGTTGTGCAATATTCTTTAATTTTGTAAAGAATATTTGTTCAATTAAAAAAAAACCTGGTCCATTAAACTTGAAGAAATACTTGCATTTATGTTGCACCCTTCCTGACATCAGAATGTCACAAAGCTCTTTCTGACCAATGAAGTACTTCTGAAGTGTAGTCACTGTTGCAATGCAGGAATGTATTCTGAAAAAACGTCTTGACCTGAAATGTTAGCTGTCCACACTTGTTGCCTGACCTGCTGAGCTTTTCTGTTTTTACTCTGTTGGATGTTTACCAGCAGTTGCATGGTAATGCAGAACATGTTGAGAGACATGTTGCTGAAACTTTTCATCTTGCACTCATCAGAACAAGCACAAAGAAGCCAAGTTTCAAACTATAACAACACTTCATATTACAGGGAAAAAGGGGGTGTTGATTGATTGACAAGTCAGCTCTGATTGGTTGACGCATTGGCATGGAGAAAGCAACAGGGAACTATCGGCCCCCCCAATGCTTCTGGGTGATTCAAAAAAGCCTTAAGCTTGGACATATTCCTATTGTTTGCAAAGAATGGTTCCCTGTGTATGAATGTATGTTGGTTCTAGAAAATGAAAGTGCACCATGTTGCAAGCTCATTGGTTGTTACTGTGACACACTCAGGCTTATTCAGCCAGTGCCTTCCAATCACAGAATCACAGCTAACATTCAATATGTTGGGTTTGCAAGCATGGGTTGGTTAAGTATAGTTCTGCATTTGCCCTGATGAGTGCAAGACTAAAATCTTCAGCAACATGTCTCTCTTTTCACAGATGTTTTCCAGTTGTTCCTGCTTCAACTCATTTCTTTATAATAGTTAATTTTCTGAAATGAAATTGAAATAAAGTTTGAAATTGTAAAGGAAACAACAGTAAATGCATATTAATCTTTAGATTTTAATATTGTGGACTAATTTGTTCCAGTTTCCTAATCAGCATTTTTTGATTCATTCAGGAGAGGTGGGCATTGCTGGCTGGGCCAGTAATTATTGTCCATTCTTAATTGAACTGAGAAATTTAAGAGTTGCTGTGGGTCTGGAATCACATGTAGGTCAGACCAGATAAGGACAGCAAATTTCCTTCTCTAATGGATATTCACTTGGGACAATTTGGGATAATTCCATAATTGATTGGAGGAGACATACTTTCTATCTTTAAACACTGGATGTAACAGAATGTAGTCCAACCGATTTAGTCCAACCGAAATCGGTTGGACTAAAACCTGGTGTTGTCAGACTTTTTACTGTGTTTACTCCAGTCCAACGCCGGCATATCCACATCATGTAACAGAATGACCATAAAGAAACACAACCCAATATTGATCCACATTCAAAGATGTGCGGATTAGTTTGATTGGCCATGCTAAATTGACCCTAATGTCAGGGGGATTAGTAGTGTAAATGTGTGGGATTACCGGAATAGGAGCTGGATGGGATTGTGACAGGTACAGACTTGATGGGCTGAATGGCCTCCTTCTGCACTGTAGGGATTCTATTCTATTCCATTTTTGAACCGAATGGGTTTTATGACAACAATGGTTTCATGGTTGTCATTAGACTTTTAATTCCAGATTTTTAAAATCCATCTCTTTGGCTTAATATCTCCTCGTCAAATATTGTCTGATATCACTCTATGAAGTAGCTTGATTTGTTTTACCACATCAAAGGTGAGGTTCCTCAAAGTTGCTCATTCCGGGGGAGACTCTTAAATTTGTCACCACCTGGCTAGCATATTACGTCAAGGCTTCTGGCTGAGGAGGTAGATCAAGTTATCTCCATATCCAGCTTCTTTTCCCTTCTGCCATGTTATACATTGCTTCCTCTCAATTTTAAATTTCCAATTTGGGATAATTCCCAAAATGATTGGAGGAGGTATACTGTCTGTCTTTAAACGCTGGCTGTGACAGGCTGACTGTAAAGAGACACAAGGTGGTTAAACCCAATAATTGATCAATAACAATGACATGCACTTTGTCACGATGATGGAGAAAAAACACAATTATTCACAAAATGTTGAACTTTAAAAAAAGACCTGTGAGTTTTGAAAAAATTTATATACAAACCCAAAGATGGCTGAAGACGTGCAGTCAACCACTGGCAGAATTGCTGCAAGAATGGTTTGATCTATCAGACGCAGCACAGATTTGTGAAGGGGAAGTCATATTTGACGAATTTATTGGATTTCTATGAGGATGTGACTAGTGCGGTAGACAGAGGGGAACCGGTGAATGTGGTGTTTTTAGATTTCCAAAAGGCCTTTGATAAGATGCCTCACAAAAGGTTAGGGTGCACGGAGTTGGGGGTAAGGTGTTAGCGTGGATAGAGGATTGGCTACCTAATAGGAAGCAGAGAGTTGGTATAAATGGGTGCTATTCTGGTTGGTGGTTGGTGACTAGTGGAGTGCCGCAGGGATCGGTGCTGGGACCTCAAATATTTACCATTTATATAGATGATCTGGAGGAGGGGGCTGAGTGTAGGGTGATGAAATTTGCTGATGACACGAAGATGAGTGGAAAAGCAAATTGCGTGGAGGGTTTGGAAAGTCTGCAGAGAGATCTGGATAGGCTGAGCGAGTGGGCGAGGACCTGGCAGATGGAGTATAATGTTTGCAAGTGTGAGGTTATCCACTTTGGCAGAAATAATAGTAGGAGAGATTATTATTTAAAAGGCGAAAAGCTGCAGCATGCTACGGTGCAGAGGGACCTGGGGGTGCTTGTGCATGAGTCGCAAAAACCCAGTCTGCAGGTGCAGCAGGTAATCAAGAAGGTGAATGGAATGTTGGTCTTTATAGCGAGGGGGATAGAATATAAAAGTAGGGAGGTCTTGCTGCAACTGTACAGGGTACTGGTGAGGCCGCAGCTGGAGTACTGTGTGCGGTTTTGGTCGCCGCACTTGCGGAAGGATATATTGGCCTTGGAGGGAGTGCAGAGGAGGTTCACTAGGCTGATACCGGAGATGAGGGGGTTGGCCTATGAAGAGAGACTAAATAGACTGGGTCTGTACTCGTTGGAGTTTAGAAGGATGAGGGGGGGATCTTATAGAGGCGTATAAGATAATGAAGGGGATTGATAATGTAGAGGTCGAGAGATTCTTCTCACTTAGAAAGAATAGCAGGACTAGAGGACACAGCCTCAAGATAAGGGGGGGAGGCAGTTTAGATCAGAGTTGAGGAGGAACTTCTTCACTCAAAGGGTGGTGAATCTCTGGAATTCTCTGCCCGTTGACGTGGTGGAGGCTACCTCGCTAAATATATTTAAGTCACGGGTAGATAGGTTTCTGATAGACAGGGGAATTAAGAGTTATGGGGAGAAAGCGGGAAAGTGGAACTGATCCACTTCAGATCAGCCATGATCTTATTGAATGGCGGGGCAGGCTCAAAGGGCTAGATGGCCAACTCCTGCTCCTATTTCTTATGTTCTTATGATTCTTTAATGGACAATAGATGCTGCCCAACTATCAGACAAGGTACTTCTCAAAGCACCCAGAAACTAACTGCTATCTCTGGGATACAGTATGAAGTCATCAGGTTGAAATCCAACAGATCTATTTGGTAGTACAAGCCACTAGCTTTTGGAACGCTGTCCCTTCATCAGGTAAGTGGGATTTCAGTTCACAAACAGGGCATGTAAAGATACAAACTCAATGTACAAAATAATGTTTGGAATGCAAGTCTTTACAGGTAATCAAGTCTTAAAGGTACAGACAATGTGAGTGGAGAAAGCGTTAAGCACAGGTTAAAGAGATATGTATTGTCTCCAGACAGGACAGTTAGTGAGATTTTGCAAGCCTAGCCAGTCTGGGGGTTACAGATAATGTGATATGAACCCAGGATCCCGGCTGAGGCTGTCCTCACGTATGCGGAACTTGGCTATCAGTTTCTGCTCAGCGACTCTGCATTGTGTGTTGTGAAGGCTGCCTTGGAGAACACATACAGGAAGATCAGAGGCTGAATGCCCATGACCACTGAAGTGTTCCCCAACACGAAGAGAGCATTCTTGTCTGGTCATTGTCAAGCAGTATTCATTCAGCCATTGTCGCAGCATCTGCATGGTGGGAAAGGATGTCCCGTACATTGGGGAGACCATGCAGATGCTACGACAATGGATGAATGAACGCCGCTTGACAATCACCAGGCAAGAGTGTTCTCTTCCGGTCAGGGAACACTTCAGTGATCACGGGCATTTGGCCTCTGATCTTCAGGTACGTGTTCTCCAAGATGGCCTTCACGACACATGGTAATGCAGAGATGCTGAACGGAGATTGATAGCCAAGTTCTGCACACATGAGGACGGCCTCAAACGGGATCTTGGGTTCATGTCACATTATCTGTAACCCCTACAACTTGACTGAGCTTGCAAAATCTCACTAACTGTCCTGGCTGGAGACAGCACACATCTCTCTAACCTGTGCTTAACCCTCTCTCCACTCACATTGTCTGTACCCTTAAGACTTGATTACCAGTGAAGACTCGCATTCCAACCATTATTTTGTAAGCTGATTTTGTGTCTTGATATGCCCTATTTGTGAACAGAACGCCCACTTGCCTGATGAAAGGGCAGTGCTCTGAAAGTTAGTGGCTTGTGCCACCAAATAAACCTGTTGGACTTTAACCTGGTGTTGTGAGACTTCTTACTGTGTTTACCTCAGTCCAACGTCAGCATCTCCACATCATCTCTGGGACAGACAATGGGACATATGGCCATCTCATCAAAAGAACTCCTGTTAAATACCCAGATTTATGTGGATTCACTGTCCCACTTGGAATATATAAAGAATGTGTTAGAAACCAGCTAGAAAATGGCTCCAGCCGCCTGTCGGTGTGTGCTCTGTGGAAACAAGTGCTGGAGTTTGACACAGAAGTAAAAGCCAGCAAGTACACTAACAGTACTCCTGCAAATAGCCATTTTGCAAGTATATCTTAATCTCTCTAAAATCATAGAATTCCAACACTGCGGAAGGAGGCTATTCATCCCATTGATCCTGCACCGACAATAATCCTACCCAGGCCCTATCTCCTTAACCCCAAGTATTTGCCCTGATCGTCCCCCTGACACTAATGGGCAATTTACCATGGCTAATTAACCTAACCTGCATATGTTTGGACTGTGAGAGGAAACTCACGCAGACATGGGGAGAATATGCTAACTCCACACAGACAGTGACCCGAGGCTGGAATTGAACCTGGGTTCCTGGCACTGTGAGGCAGCAGTGCTAATCACTGTGCCACCCCCTCTGTCTTCCTCTCTGACGGGGGAGTCAACTAAGTCAGGGAAAGACCACAGCTGAAAAGGGGAACTAGCGAGCTTCTCCGCCAAGCTGCAGAACAATGGAATCGCCAAACTGGCTGTTCACTTTCTGATGCCAACTCCACTGAAACCTCAAAACTAACTATTCACCTGCTGAAGTCAACTCTACTGCAATCTCAAACTGTAACAATCGCTATGCACAAACATTACTCCTCACGAGTCAAGGACTATTCCATCATCTTTTTTCTTAATTTGCTTACTTTGAACACAATTAGGGGACAAGCAGGGTAAATAGATGGGATTAAAGGGATGGGGCCTAGGTGGGATTGTGATCTGTGCTGTCTTTTTGGGCCAAATGGCCTCCTTTTGTACTGTAGGAATTCTGTGATCCAATTCTCCCTTCTAATCTGTATGAATGAAAATGCACATTTTTAAAAAAAATCATTTTTTTGCCTTTAATAATTCATAAACTCACTTTATCTTTAACTCAAGAAAGTCTGGTTAAAGCGGCCCTTTTTAAAACACAACTATTGGGTCTGGAAATATGTAATTGTTATTTATATGTAAGAAGGGATTCTTTATTGATTAAATCTTGCTGCGACCAACAGAGGGTGATGAATAAAGACAGGAAGATCATCCCTCCGTATCTGGGATTGTAATATTTTGGCAGCATCTCAGTCAGATGGTGATAAGTTGAGGAGTCTTGCCTGGATGAACAACTTTGGGGAACCTCACCTTTGACATGGTGAGGCAACCTAAGGGGATTCACAGGAGCAAAATCAGACAACATTCAAGAAGGAGATATTAGGGAATGTGCTCGAGGAGGTGGGTTTTAAAAAGTGTCTTATAAAAAGAAAAAGTGAGGTAGCTAAGTCTGGGAAGAGACTTCCAGGGCCTGGAGCCTGAGCAGCTCAAAGCACATCTGCTGTTAGTAGAGAGCTGAAATCAGGGAGGCACTGTAAGTTCAGAATTGGAGGAGCCCAGATATCAGAGGGTAGTGGAACTGGAAGAGATTAGCAGGGATGAAATCATGAAGGTATTTCAATACACGGATGACATTTTTAACTCTTCTTCAATTTGAGAAACACATCACTCCCACTTGAAGAACTTAATTAAAGTGTCATGCCTCCATTTAAACACTAAAATATTATGGTTTAGGCCTTAAACTCATCATCTTGGGGAATTGCATGAACAAGACACATCCTTCCAACCATATCCCCAATCCAAAGTACATCGAGAAGGAGTCTTTTGTAATGAATATTATTAGTTTAGCAAGGGTTCTGGGGACAATTAACTGAACTCCTTGCAGACTACAGAACACAATGGGCAAGATTTTAATTCTATTAACATGGAAGCAAACTGTGACAAAATATGCCATGTAATTTTTATATTGCTGACTTTATCTGGATACTCCCAGGACTCATTCATTTCGTTTCCCTTTTCCCTTCAACAGAAACAGGTTGGTTGATGCGATGCTGTATTTATGATGCATTCTGTAACTGCTTCTTCATGTAACTTTATACATTGGAGATTGAGCTAAGTTTGAATGATATATGTAAATACTTCTGAATTGACTGTTGAACATAATTAAGCTTCTTTCTCTTGCAAAGCCTAATTGTGCAGGTACATTTATGTTTAAGTACATTAGGCAACATCTTACCTTTGATAGCTCCACACTTAACTCAAGTGTAGAGACTCCTGGCATTCTTTGATCTCACATTGAACTCTTGAATATCCCTCCCTTGCTCAAGCTTCAGGTGAGTTGCAAAAGAAGCAAACGTGATGCGAGAAGACACTTTTTCCCATGACGAGCAATTCGGGCCTGGCATGCACAGCCTAGAAATGTGGTGGTGGTAGGTTCAATCGAGGCATTCAAGAGGGCATCAGCTGATTACTTCCAGATTTACAGGGGTATGAGGATGGCGTGCAGTCATGATGCTCATTTGGAGAGCTGGTACAGACATGATGGGTAAATTGGCCTCCTTCTGCGCTGTTACAATTCTGTCATTCCGTCTCCAAGAAGAATGTTTTCACTCCTTTGTTCCGAGTAACCCACCACTCCATAGACATCGCCCAGAACCCAGACTACAACTCTTAAATCTCCATTCGTTCCACATCCATACAAAGGTTGAATCTTGCCCCCAGGACAGGAGCACCATGAGGGATATGCAACATTGAGTTCCATGACAGAGAACATTGGGAATGGCAATGGGACCCAGGCCTAAGAGGCATACTGAAGGGAGCCAAACAGGATCATTTCTTTCTTTATTCTTTCATGGGATGTGGGGGCACCACCAGCAAGGCCAGAATTTGTTGCCCATCCCTAATTGCTCTTGAACTGAGACCTTTCCAGAGGGCAATTAAGAACTAACACATTGGTATGGACCGGAGTGACATGTCGGCTGGACTGGGTAAGGGTAAAATTGTTTCTGTGTTGTTCATAATGGGCTGAAGAAAATTATTTTTTGCTGAATGAAAAGAACAGTCAGACAGTGCAAGGACAGCCATGGAATAATGTTTATTTATTTATTAGTCACAAGTAAGGCTTACGTTAATGCTGCAATGAAGTTGTTGTGAAATTCCTCTAGTCGCCACACTCCGGCGTCTGTTCAGGTCAATCCACCTAACCAACACTTCTTTCAGACTGTGGGAGGAAACCAGAGCACCCGGAGGAAACCCACGCAGACATGGGGAGAATGTGCAAGCTCCACACAGACAGTGACCCAAGTCAGGAATCGAACTCGAGTCCCTGGCGCTGTGAGGCAGCAGTGCTAACCATTGTGCCACCTATGGAATAAAGGGTGATGGTGGAGATGTACAATAGCTTGTTACAGGTAAGCAAATAGTTTTATGGTCTTAGGTATGCTTCTGGGAGCTGATCTCATGTTTTAGGATTATGTTACTGATCGTGTTGCCAAATCTGTTGGATGCATTCCCAGAAATGTCATTACATAACGCCCCTCCTCCCACACACCCGCCACCATTAGTCTCCCAATTAGGAAATAAACAGACTCTTCATGGCTCAATTAGATGAATCTTGACATGCAGCCTTTTTTAATGCGCAATTCCTATAGTTTTGCAATTGATAAACAAGGAAAATGGGAAAAAAACACACACTTTTAAATGCCCTTATGATTTCCCTCCTGAGTTCCGTTCACCGCACTTTCCTGGAGATAAATCTTCTCCGGGAGACAGCAGGGCAATCCTGGACAATTGGTGACCCTGGTTACTGAGGAGTGGCAGATAGGGCAAGAATGGGGGGGTGATCAAACTGGGAGGTGATATGAAATCATTGCCCTGTGAGCCTGTTATAAGAGATATGTGTGTGTGTGAGGTCAGTATACACAAGAGCTCATAGTGGATGAATTTCAACATTTGGTGTGGGTTGGTGGGGGACTTTGGTCTTCCTAGTTTTCGGGGTAAGTCCCACGCTCTTGTAGGCTTCCTGTCAACCATCTGCTGTAGTTTCGCTTCAAAGTGAGCACCAACTTGTGCATCATCAGCACACGGCAGTTTTACTGCAGAGGTGATTGCTGCCTTTATTGTGTCCTTCAGCCGGTTGAAGTTGCCAACAGTGCGACAAGTTATTACGATGTCTTGGGGGTGGGGGGGAGGTCAGGAGGAAGAGCGCTTTGTCAGTAATACGTTGCAGCATCACTGCAAGGAAGTTTGACACACAGAAACTTGGAAACTAGAAGCAGGAGTAACCATTTGGCCCTTTGAACCTGCTTCGCCATTCACCTTGATCATGGTTGATCATCAAATTCAATATCCTGATCCCCGCTTCCCCCCTTATCCCATAATGCCATTAGCCCCAAGAGCTATATCTAATTTCTTCTTGGAATGTGACAACATTTTGGCCTCAACAACTTTCTATGGTAGTGAATTCCACACTTTCACCACCCTCTGGTGAAGAAATTTCTCCTTACCTCAGTTCTAATAGGTTTACCCCTTATCATTAAATTACGACCCCCAGATATGGACTCCCTCACCAGTGGGAACATTCTTTCTGAATCTACCCTGTCTAACCCTGTTAGAACTTTATAGGTCTCCATGAGATCCCTTCCCACTCTTCTAAACTCCAATGAATATGATCATAACCAAATTAATCTCTCCTCATATGACAGGCCTGTCATCCCATGGATCAGCCTGGTAAAACTTTGTTGTACTCCCTCTACAGCAAGAACATCCATTCTCAGATGCGGAATATTGCACACAATATTCCAGGTGTGGCCTCACCAATGCCTTATACAATTGCAATATTGAGAATAATGTTGATGCGTTGACACATCAGGAACACCACTCCTAACCTTGCATCAACAGCATCAAATCTAAAGCCTTTGAAATTCAATGTTGTAAAATGTTCCTCATATGTCTTGGCAGCTATCTATCTTGCAATATGACAGGGCAGCACAGTGGCTAGCATTGTTGCCTCACACTGCCAGGGACCCAGGTTCAATTCTGGCCTTGGGTTTCTGTGTGGAGTTTGCATGTTCTTCCTGTGTATGCATGGGTTTCCTCCGGGTGCTCCAGTTTCCTCCTACAGTCCAAAGATGTGTGGGTTAGATTGACTGGCCATGCTAAATTGTTCCTTAGTGTTTGGGGAATTAGTATGATAAATTTGCCGGTTACGAGTTTTGGGCCTGGGTGGGATTGTTGTCAGTGCAGGCTCAATGGACCAAATGGCCTTCTTCTGCACTGTAGTATTTCTCTGATTCCCTGAATAATGGAAACATGCTAGCTTAGCCTGAGAACAATTACATACTCGGGTTTTTGTGAATCGTGATACCAGATCTGATACTAAACTCAAAGTTAATCAAACAGTGATTCTCCTCACAGTTCTCAAGGATGCTAAAGCTTGGATAACTTATAATCACAGCTCTAGGCCTCAGAACAACATCATCAGTACTGCTTTAGGAAGATCTTGCAAAGTTTTTTTTATTAATCACAAGTAGGCTTACATTAACACTGCAATGAAGTTACTGTGAACATTCCCTAGTTGCCACATTTTGCCACCTGTCTGGGTATTGAGGGTGAATTTAGCACGGCTAATCCACCTAACCCGCATGTCTATTGGACTGTGGGAGGAAACCAGAGCACCTGGAGGAAATCCACACAAACATTGGGAGAACATGCAAAATCCACACTGACAGTGACCCAAACTGGGAATCGAACCTGGGTCCCAGGTGCTGTGAGGAAGCTATCCACTGTGGTATTGTGCCACCCCGAGGCGGAAGAACAAAACAACAAACATGTGCATTCTCCAAATTTCTGCCGTGCCAGTTATAGGGACCATGATAATCTCCCCGTTGAGATGGACAGGGCATGTGGTCAGAATGTCCAACTCAGGACTGCCCACAAAGGCAGACTACTCAAATTTTAGTTATTCACACAGGGACCAAAGAGACTTTTTCAAAGATAATCTCAAAGCCTTCATGAGGATCTGCTGTATTAACAACAAGATGTGGAGATGCCAGCGTTGGACTGGGGTAAACAGCAAGAAGTCTCACAACACCAGGTTAAAGTCCAACAGGTTTATTTGGTAGCAAATGCTACTAGCTTTCGGAACGCTTGCTGCCTCTCTGTCAGGTGACTCAGGCTTGGATGGGGCAGAGTTCTGTAAGGAGCACTCAGGAGGGCTTCTTGAAACATAGATCGTACAACTGAGGATGGGGCTGTAATGGACCTGTATTGAGGAATGACACCAGCCAGACAGTCGAGGTGTAAGTAGGTGAACAGTTCAGGAATAGGTGTTCTGAGACTTCTTACTCTATTAACATCAACACATGGGAGGCAGATCATGACCAAAACTCTGATTCATCATCAAAAATGGTGTCAAAACGCACCAATCAATAGGAGCAGCTACTGAGAGAGAGCAGCGAGAGAGGGCTGCTGCCTGTGCCAACAATCCGCCAACATCTCTTCCAGCTGACAAACTTGGTATCCTGATCCTGGGAGAACCTGTAAGGTTAAGTTTAGACTCATAAACCCTCTGCAAACACACCGGCCACACTGGCATCTCACTCAAACCCAACTATCAGCAAAAAAGAATCCCTCTTGACAGGATGATTGCCGATAGACAGAATGTTGTTCTGGCATCGCTATTTGTGGTCATAATCTATTTTACGCTGCACTCATGTGAAAGCAGCAGACAGAGAAATGCCATGTCAGAGGACAGACATTGATAAAACCATGATAAATTTCTAGACCTGTGATATTATTTCCAATATTAGTAATAGTAATAATAATGGATGGCACAGTGGTTAGCACTGCTGTCTCACAGCGCCAGGGACCCAGGTTCAATTCCGGCTTTGGATAGCTGCCTTGTGCGGAGTTTGCAAGTCCTCCCTGTCTGTGTGGGATTCCTGCGGGTGCTCTGGTTTCATCCCAAAGTCCAAAAATGTGTAGGATAGGTGGATCGGCCATGCTAAATTGCCCGAAAATATGTAGGTGAGATGGATAAGCCTTGGGAAATAATGGGGGGGGGGGGTTATGGGGATAGGGCAGGGGGGAGGGCCTGGGAAAGATACTCTGACAGAGAGCCAGTGCAGATTGAGGGGCTGAATGGCCTCTCGGCACTGTAGGGATTCTAATTTTGCTGCGATAATGATTATTCCGGAAGCATGAGTGACTGGCCCTGCCTGTCTTTACTATTCAAGGTGGAAAAAAACAAATTGTCTTAATTGACAAAAGGACATTGGGTCTACTGTGAATTCTTTCTACAACTGAAGAATTCCATCAGTGTTCAACCAATAGATACAGATCCAGCCCACTCTATAAAATAAGCCTCCTGGAGGGAATGATGGAAGTGCAGAATTAGACTCTTTTATATTCCCTGGAATTAATATTTTGTTATTGTTCCCTGAGGTGACAAGAGTCATTTGCTGAAGTCCCAAACGATGACTGAGGAAAATGACACTGTCACTTATCAGTCAGCGAGTGTTAACGGAGAACAGCGCTGGCACATTGAAAATATCCTTTAGGTGTCAGGATCCAACAAGACTGAGCGCCTTAGAACTCTGTGGCCTGCTGAGTGCTACACAACATCATGAAGAGTTGGGATGAAAAGAATGACGGTGAAATATATAAAGAAGAAACAGAAGTGCTGGGAAAACAGCCAATTCACATCTGAGGGTGGGTGACAGGTACATGCTTTGAACGGAAGGATTCATCAGAACCCTTCAATCCTCAAGCATCGACCTGTCAGATCCTGACTGACCTGCAGTGCATCTCGTCACAGGACGTGGCCTGTTACTTTACAAGATGCAGCTGATAGCAAATTGTTGGTTCTTTCACTACCAGACAATCGGACAATTTCTTCGATGTAGGCTCCCCACTTGGAGAATCAGCTGAAGACCCAGACCATTTGGGGCACTCATCTGCCAGCAGGGATTGTCCGTCTGCCTGTTATAGAATCTGTCAAGTTTTCATCCGCAATTCCTGCCCTTACAATGAAGACTGCCTTGCCTTCACAGTGTTTCAGGAGCAGAGGTGCTGGGAAGCGGTTATTCCAGCCCACTCCTCAGAAGCAGCGTGATGATTTGAACACCACTTCGCAATCATGATTGACCTCCTTAAACCATGTTAAGCTTCATTTCCCAAGAGAGCAAGCACACTAATTAAGAGTAGAAGTAGGCCAAATGTTCCCTCCAGCCTGCTCCGCCATTCAACAGGATCATAGCTGAACTGATTGTACTTCATTCCCACCTACCCTATGGACAGCATGATGGCACAGTGGTCAGCACAGCTGCCGTACCAGCACCAGGGGCCCAGGTTTGATTTCTGGCTTGGGTCACTGCCAGTGTGGAGTCTGCACGTTCTCCCCGTGTCTGCGTGGGTTTCCTCCGGGTGCTCTGGATTTCCCCTATGGTCTGAAATACTGGCTGGTTAGGTGCATTGGCCATGGTAAATTCTCCCTCAGTGTACCCAAACAAGCGCCGGAGTGTGCGACTAGGGGATTTTCACAGTAACTTCATTGCAGTGTTAATTTAACTTAAGTGTGACATTAATGGATAAACTTTAGACCTTAAATCCTCCCCAGTAACCTTTTACTCCGTCCTTAGTCAAGAATCTATCCACCTCTGTCTTAAAAGTAATCAATGACACCACATCCACAGCTCTCTGGGGAAGAGAACTAATGACCCTCAGACAAAAAAAAATCCTCATCTCTGCTTTAAATGGGAGATGGCTTATATTTAAAATGTGTCCCCTGGTTCTAATCTCTTTCACAAGGGGAAACGTCATTTTAGCATCCAACCAGCAGTTGCGTCAATAAAATCACCACTCATTCTTCTAAAAGCCAGACTAACCGGCCAACCTTTCCTCATATGATAACCCCCTGCCCCAATCCCAGGTATCAGTCAAATGAACCACCTCTGAATTGCTTCCGATGCATTTATATCCTTTCTCAAGGAGAACAAAACTGTACACAGTACTCTGGTCTCACCAACACCATATACCATTGTAGCAAAACATTTCTACTTCTATATTCCATTTCCTGTGCAATAAATGCTAACACTCCGTTTGCTTTCCTAATTACTTAATGGACCTACATACTATCTTTTATGTGATTCATGTACCAGGGTACCCAGATTTCCTTGAACTTCAAGTGTTCTGCAATGTTTTTCCATTCTAGTATGAAACTGCTTTTCTATTCTTTTTACCAAGGTGAGCAAGTTCACATTTTCCTACATGATATTCTGACTGGAGTTCTCCTGTTTCAAATGCCCTGCTGCCACTGCCAGTGACAATGCAGAATTTGGCACTCAGCCAAATCTCCATTCACTGCAGCAGGACTGGAGAATCCCAGCTGCTGGTGAGGTTGGAGAATTCCGGTCACCACCTGACAAATTCTTACCCACTCACTTAACCGATCCATATTCCTTTGCAGGCTCCTTGTGTCCGCTTCCCAACTATTTTCCTACCCATCTTTGTGTCTTCAGCAAAATTAGCACATTTGATCCCTTCATCCAAGTTATTGATGTAAATTATAAATAGTTCAGGCCCCTGTGATACTTCAACATCACATGTTGCCAATTTGATAATGACCCATTTATGCCTACCCTCTGTTTCCTGTTAGCTAGCCAATCCTATGTCCATGCAAATATGTTACCCAGTACACCATGAGTGGGATTTTCTAGCCGCACTTGTCCCAAAACTGGAAAGTCCTACCCAAGGACAAAAGACCTTTGCATTGTCTGCCCCCTGCTCACTATGATTCCCATGGCAGCAGGGTGGAAAAATTCTCCCCCTTCCCTCCCCCTTGATTTTGAGTTGTGCCGTACTTAGATTTCCAGAAGAGCTTCTGAACTTGTGAAAAGTTCTTCTGGAAATCTAAGTGCAGCACATCCACAGGTTCCCCTTATTTCACATTGTTTGTTATTTCCTGAAGGGACCCCAAAGAATTAATCAAACATTATTCTCTTTTTCATAAAACCATGGTGACTCTGCCTGATTGCATTGAGATTTTCCAAGTGCCCTGCTATTATCGTGTTAATAATAGATTCCAGCAATTTCCTTTTTTCAGATGTTAAGCTTACTGGTTTGTAGTTCCCTGCTTTCTGTCTCCCTCCTTTCTTGAACAGAAGAGTCATATTCACTCTTTCCCAATCTGATGGGACCTTTCCAGAATCTACAGCATTTTAGAAAATTTAAACAATGCATCTTATTTTTAACAGCCACTTCTCATAAAACCCTGGGATAAAGCTTATCAGGATCTGGGGACCTGTCAGCTTTTAGTTCATTACATTTCTCAGTACCCTCTGTCTAGCAATTGTAATTGTCTCAAGTTCCTTCCACCTTTTATCTTCTGATTCACAATTATTTCTGGAGGGTTATTTATATCTACAATGAAGACAGTCATTCTTTATTGTTCTTTATAGTCTCTCCAATCCTCTGGTGTGTCAGTCACCTTAGCGGAATTAAATGATTTTTCTTTCAATTTAGAATCATAGAATCACACAGTGCAGAAGAGGCCCGTCAGTCTATCAAGTCTGTACCAGTACATTAGAAATACCCAAACTCCCACCTAATTGTATCTACCAGCACTTGGCTCATAGTTTTGAATGTTATGACATGCCAAGTGCTTATCCAAGTATTTTTTAAAGGATGTGGGCAACCCATAAGACATAGGAGCAGAATTCAGCCATTCAGCCCACCAACTCTACTCCACCATTCAATCATGGTTGATATGATTCTCATCCCCATTTTCCTGCCTTCTCCCGATAAGGCTTGATTCCCTTATTGATAAGAACCTATCTATCTTTGTCGTAAAGATAATCAATGACCTGGCCTCCACAGTCTTCTGTGGCAAACAGTTCTACAGAATAACCACCTTCTGGCTGAAGAAATTCCTCCTTATTTCAGTTTTAAAGGAGCTTCCCTTCACTTTGAGGTTGTGCCCTCGAGTTCTTGTCTCTCCCACTAGTGGAAACATTCTCTCCAATGCCCACTCAATCTAGGCCTCTCAGTATTCTGTATGTTTCAATTAGATGCCCCCTCTACCTATCTCTATCATTCTCCCAGTCAGCACATTCCAGATTGTCACCACCCTTTGGCTAAAAAAGATTTTCCTCAGATCCCCCCTATACCACCTGTCCCTCACCTTTGAATTGAATTCAATTTGAAACAATCTTTAACTTTCTTAGACAGCCATGGATGGTATGTGCTTCCCATCAAGTTTTAATTCTCACTGGATTGTATCTTTTCTGAGTATTCTGAAATATCTCCTTAAATGTCTGCGCTCTGCTGCTCTGCTGATCGATCCTTAACCTAATTTTTCAGGTTAGCCAGTTCTGCCCTCGTAATTGTTCTCACTTAAGTTTAAAATGCCAGTCTTAGATCACTCCAACCTCCCTCAAACAGCATGGAAAATTCAATCATCTTATGATCAATTCTATTTAAGGGTGCCTTCACAATGCACTCATTAATGAATCATGTCTCATTGCCCATAATCAGATCTGGAATAGCTTGCTCTCTGGTTGGATCTATAACCTGCTGGTCTCTGATTTTGTCCCAAAACCAAACCATGAAATCATCATCCAAACTACTTTGCCAATCTGATTTATCTATTCTGTGGATTGAAATCACCCATGGTTATCACTGTACCTTTCTCACACGTCCCCATTATCTCTTTCTATATACCCTGTCCTATGGTGTGGGTACTGCTCGGGGGGCCTATTAATCATTCTCACAATCTTTACTGTTGCTTAGCTCTATTGTTTCTATGGACGGGAATCCTAGCGGGCGGGACACGGACCATGCAAAGGTCTGTTGACCTCGGGCAAGATTTTCCAGTCGTAGGGCAAGCGCAGCTGAAAAATGCCGCCCTACATCTTGATCTCTGGGACTAGAATTCCTACAGTGCAGAAGGAGGCCATTTATCCCATTGCACCAGCAACAATCCCACCCAGACCCTATCCCATAACCCCATGCATTTACCCTAGCTACTTCCTCTGACACTAAGGGGCAATTTAGCCAATCCACCTAACCTGCACATCTTTGGACTGTGGGAGGAAACCGGAACACCCAGAGGAAACCAAATGCAGACACAGGCAGTACGTGCAAACTCCGCACAGACAATGACCCTAGTTAGGAATCAAGCCCAGGTCTTGGGCGCTGTGAGGCAGCAGTGCTAACCACTGTGCCACCATGCCGCCCTGAGGGCTTATTGCTCAGAATTGTACCAATTGCATCTTTAATTAACAAATTTACCACTCCTCCCTTTTTCCTAACTTTTTGTCCTGAGCAGTAGTGTGAGTTGAGGCCGCCTGTCTACCAAGCAGAAACAGGGTGAAAACAACTAATGTCATTAATTTAGTTAAGGGTGCTTTCAATTCTGTTGATGCAGAGTACCATGGAAAGCACACCTGTCATCTTTTAACTATCGGAGACATGACACTTAATTAATTGCTTCAGTAGTGCCTGGTATATACACAAACTGAGTTCATGACTATTGGTCTAGCCTGGTTGTTATTGTTAATACAGAATTAACCAGGAGCTTGTAAGGTCATCTCATTGGTGTCTTTTGATCATTGATCCTTCTTAATGAACAGATTTCCATTTTAAATTACCTGAATAGAATTAAATTGTAAGTAAATGCTTCTTATTAAAAAACATTGAGCATTAACAAATGTCAAGCAATTTCTTGTGAATCCTAGAATCTGAAACGAAAGAAAGGGAATGCTGGAAAGACATAGCAATCAGCAACGATGGAAGGAATGGACAAGTTAAGTATTTCAGTATAAATCTTTCATCAACATCTCTTTTTGGGGGATTGGTTGAGACTGGGAAATTGAAGGAGAGAGACCATAATGTGGTAATAAGACAAACCAGAGGCAAGCTAATGCAGAAAACACACTGCAAAAAGGCAAGGGCAACCCTCAACTTTAATAAGCCTTTCTCTATTTTCATTCTTGATACAGCCCACAAATTGATGGGCTAGTTTGGATAACACATTTTCACTTGTTCTGACCCATGTCAAACACTCCCAGATCAGTAGAATGTGGAAGGAGGCATAGTGAAACTTCACTTACTCCCATCGAACAGAGTGCATCAGTCTCAGTCTCAGGAGAGATTGCCAACATAATCCCCCATTCTTCTCCCACCTCACCTCACCTCCCACATGGATGGCATAGAGGCACAGTGGTTAGCACTGTTGCTTCACAGTACCAGGAACCTGGGTTCGATTCCCAGCTTGGATCGCTGCCTGTGCAGAGTCTGCACATTCTCCCTGTGTCTGTGTGGGTTTCCTCTGGGTGCTTTGGTTTCCTGCCACAGTCCAAAGGACATGCTGGTTAAGTGCATTGGCCATGCTTAAATTCTCCCTCAGTTTACCCAAACAAGCACCGGAGTGTGGCGACTGGGAGATTTCCACAATAACTTCATTGCAGTGTTAATGTGAGCCTACTTGTGATACTAATAAATAAACTTAAAAAAAACCCTACTTATCAGCCTCGACCTCATGACCCTGGTCAATCATCTTGGCAGCACAGCTTCGACTTATGCAATTTTGTGTTGCCAGCTGACAAGGTACCGCATGGTGGGTTGTTGCGTAAGGTTAAATCTCATGGGATCCAGGGTGAAGTAGCTAAATGGATACAAAATTGGCTGGATGATAGATGACTGGATGAGGGTGGTTTTAGAGGGTTGTTTTTCAAACTGGAGGCCTGTGACCAGCGGAGTGCCTCAGGGATCTGTGCTGGGTCCACTGTTATTTGTGATTTATATTAATGATTTGGATGAGAATATAGAAGGCATGTTTAGTAAGTTTGCAGATGACACCAAGATTGGTGACATAGTGGACAGTGAAGAAGGTTACCTCGCATTGCAACGGGATCTTGATCAATTGGGCCAGTGGACTGATGAATGGCAGATGGAGTTTAATTTAGATAAAAGCAAGGTGATGCATTTTGGTAGATTGAACCAGGGCAGGACTTACTCAGTTAATGGTTGGGCGTTGGGGAGAGTTACAGAACAAAGAGATCTAGGGGTACAGGTTCTTGCTCCTTGAAAGTGGAGTCACAGGTGGACAGAGTGGTGAAGAAGGCATTCAACATTCTTGATTTCGTAGGTCAGGACATTGAATACAGGAGTTAGGACATTTTGTTGAAGTTGTAAAAGACATTAGTCCATGCTTGGCATACTGTGTACAGTTCTGGCCACTCTATTACAGAAAGGATATTATTAAACTAGAAAGAATGCAGAAAAGATTTACTAGGATGCTACCAGGGCTTGATGGTTTGAGTGATAAGGAGACGCTAGATAGACTGAGACTTTTTTCTTTGGAGCGTAGAAGGTTGAGGGATGGATTTATAGAGGTCTATAAAATAATAAGGGGCACAGATCAGCTAGATAGTCAATATCTTTTCCCCAAGGTAGGGGAGTCTAAAACTAGAGGGCATCGGTTTAAGGTGAAAAGGGAGAGATACAAAAGTATCCAGAGGGGCAATTTCTTCACACAGAGGGTGGTGAGTGTCTGGAACAAGCTGCCAGAGATAATAGTAGAAACAAGTACAATTTTGTTTTTTAAAAAGCATTTAGATAGTTTCACTATAGATGGCTATAGAGGGATATGGGTCAAACGTGGGCAATTGGGATTAGCTTAGGGGTTTAAAAATAAGAGCGGCATGGACAATTTGGGCTGAAGGGCCTGTCTCCATGCTGTAAACCTCTATGAATCTATGGCTCATTCTATTAAGGATTCGTTTGAGATTATGAAACTGAATTTAACTTTCGGCGGTGGTGACACATGAACAGTAGCAGTACGTCGTTCGTTATACCAGTTATACCCCCTGCTAAATGTATACCTCACCCGCTGTGCACTTGCCAATCATACACCCTGCCCATTGTACACCTGCCCATTATACACCATCAGTTACATGTTCATAGCTTATATTCACATCTACATTCACTCACGCATTTTACATTCAATCCTTGCAGACCAACTTGTTACACATACACTCATTATACATTCACCTGTGACATACTCACTTATTACAGGTTATATATACCTTGTTCCTCCTAGTTAGTGTAGCTTATCATATTGGGTGAAACTAAATTTAAGTTTTAAGTTTAGTTTTTAGTGTCACAAGTAGGCTTACATTATCACTGCAATGAAGTTCCTATGAAAATCCTCTGGTCGCCACACTCCTGTTTGGGTACACTGAAGGAGAATTTAGCATGGCCAATGCACTTAACCAGCACGTGTTTTGTATAGAATGATATAGAATTTGTATGGAACGCTGTTTAGAATCATCGAATCCCTGCAGTGCAGAAGGAGGCTATTCAGCCCACTGGGGCACTGACTCTGACTGATATACTGACAGAGTATCTTACCAAGGCCCTCTCCCTGTCCTATTCTCATAACCCTGCGCATTTGCCATGCCCAATCCACCTAACCTACACATCTTGGGGCACCGAAGGGCAATTTACCACGGCCATTTCCCCAAACCTGCACATCTTTGGACTGTGGGAGGAATCCGGAGCACCCAGAGGAAACCCACGCAGATACGGGGGGAACATGCGAACTGCACACAGACAGTGATCCAAGGCCAAATCTGGGTGCCTGGCACTGTGAGGCAGCAGTGCTAACCACTGTGCCACCGTGTCACCCTGTGATGAGCAGGGAACGTATGAAGAGAGTCTGGAGTATCGTCACTCAGCCTGTCTTGGGGGAACCAAACTGTTCTGCAGGTTTTAAAAGCCTTCATTGATGTAACAAATTAAAGCACCGATAAATAATAATGTTACAGTTCATTCCAAGAATTAAGTGAGATTTTATGGCTCTGTACATTTCGCTAATTCTGCTTTATCATAATCATTGCAAATTCATTTCTGCAGCTGTGGAAAGGAAAGGTCTGCTTTTTTCAGTTAAAGAGTCCTTCAATTCTCAAAAGAATTAAATTAATTTCAGAACAGTGCTCACAGCTGCCAAATCTGCACATGTGTCTTCTCATTTCTGTTTCGCAGTGATGTTTACTGAGGTTGCAGTGGGCAGCGAAGTGATCGACACATGCCATGAAGTTAGGCTTCCCCTATTTGATTCAGCTGGCTGGGTTTGTGGCTTTGGGATTGCTTCCCTAAGCCTTACCCTCTCTCCTCCAGCAGGACATTCCCTAAAACCTACCTCTTTGATCTAGCTTTTTGGCACCTGTGATTCACTCCTTAAGTGAATCAACGTCACATTTTGTTTGGCAATGTTCCTGTGAAACAGCTTGCGATATTTTACCATGCTAAGGGAGCTATATAAATGCAAGTTATTGTTGCTGTTGTTGACAAGAGAGCTTGGTACTGTCCTCAGGAAAGTGTCCACAAGCTCCTAAATTAATTGTATTCCTCCAAATATTCCCCCAATCAGAATAAAAGGGTGGCATAGTGGTTGGCACGGCTGCCTCACAGCGCCAGGGACCTGGGTTCAATTCCCGGCTTGGGTCTGCACATTCTCCCCATGCCTGCATGGGTTTCCTCTGGATGCTCCGGTTTCCACCCACAGTACAAAAGACGTGTTGGTTAGGTGCATTGCCCATGCTAAATTGTCCCTCTGTGTACCCAAGCAGATGCCAGAGTGTGACGATGAGGGGATTTTCACAGTAACTTTATTGCAGTGTTAATGTAAACCTATTTGTGATGATAATAAATACAGAAAATGCTGGATAAACTCAGCAGGTCTAACAGCATCAGTGGAGAGAGAATGCCAATTAATGATTTGGAGAAGCATCATGTGAACTTGGAACATTAACTCTATTCCTCTCTCCTAACTGCTGCCAGACCCTTCAAACTTACTTGAGAAAGGTAATACTGGCACTGGAGGGGCTGCAGCAAAATTCACTAGGTTGATCCTGGAGTTAAGAGGGTTGGCTTATGAGGAGACACTGAGTAGACTGGGGCTACACTCATTGGAATTCAGAAGAATGAGGGGAGATCTTATCGAAACATATAAGATTATGAAGGAAATAGATGAGATAGAAGCAGGGAAGTTGTTCCATTGGTGGGTGAAACTAGAACTAGGGGGCATGGCCTCAAAATAAGGGGAAGCAGATTTAGGACTGAGTTGAGGAGGAACTTCTTACACCAAGGGTTGTGAATCTGTGGAATTCCTTGCCCAGTGAAGCAGTTGAGGCTACCTCACTGAATGTTTTTAAGGCAAGGATAGATAAAAGGATAGATACTTTGAACAGTAAAGAATTAAGGGTTATGGTGAGTGGGCAAGTAAGTGGAGCTGAGTCCATGAAAAGATCAGCAATGACCTTATTGAATGGCGGAGCAGGCTCGAGGGGCCAAGTGGCCTAATCCTGCTCCTAGTTTCCTAGTTCTTATGTTCTGTATCTATGCAACATTTTCTGTTCTTATTTCAAATTTCCAGCATCCGCAGTATTTTGCTTTTATTTGAGAGTTGGAAGTGAGGTTGTAAGTTTCAATGTTTCCTCAAGACTTGAAACTCCTGGGCGAAAGGAGGATTCTCTGTCTGAAAGTGCCACAGCTACTGTCAACTCATCATTCATGCAAACTCCTGCCATCGTCCGGCCTACAGGTACTCCAGAAAAATAGACAAATGATTCATTTGCAAGCAAACCTCTGATCAGTTGTGAGGTGGATTGCAGTCTTTATTTGATTCATGAAGGTAATAGACTGTGAAAGTGGCACAGTGGTTAGCACATTGCCTCACAGTGTCGTGGACCTGGATTCAGTTCCGGCCTCGGGTCACCGTCTGTGTGGAGTTTGCACATTCTCCCCGTGTCTGTGTGGGTTTCCTCCGGGTGCTCCGGTTTCCTCCCCCAGTCCAAAGGTGTGTGGTTGAAATTGATTGGCCGTGCTAAATTGAACCTAGTGTCAGGGGGATTAGCATTCATAAATAGGTGGAATTACAGGAATAGGACCTGGGTGGGATTGTGGCTGGTGCAGACTTGATGGGCCGAATGGCCTCCGTCTGCACTGTAGAGATTCTATGATTCTCGTCAAAGAAACCTTGAGACAGACTGGACTTGAGCCTAGGGTTTTCACCAGGAGCGGGAGAGGGTTTGCAGTGTCCATATTTTTGATCATGCTCTGCAGGTTGGTAATTTATTTGCCCACTCCTGAACAATACATGTCATGGATCATCATTGTGATACTTTGGAGCTGTATAGAATGATTGACACGCTTTGAAATTAGTCCATGAAGTTCAAATGTTGGATTACCAAAGAACGTTTTTAGACAGGTGCTTTGTAGCTGATGGATGCCCCCTGTTTATCTGTGAGTCAACCAACTATATGCCTCACCATTCCTCACTCATGTTTTATACTTCAATCATCTGTTGTCCTCTGTAGGTCTGGGTGGTGTGAGATGCTGTGAAGTGTAAGGTTTGAGGCTGTATAGTTGGCTTTTTCTTGGACTCTTGAAGGAGCAGGAGAGAGCACACCTTACACTGCCATACACCCCTTGAAACAGAGCAAGAGACGGCAATGCATCACACTGAAAGATTGCAGTGTGGGGCTCTGCGGAAGGGACAAAGCAGCCAGTGAACGAGGAAGTGAGGAACGAACAGCACAGGATTAAAAAAAAATTGTGATGATATAAGATTTTTCACTACCACGGGATCGCTCAAAGTGTTTTGGTGCTAATGAAGTGCAGTAAGTGTTGTAAGGTGGGAAACATTTGCAGACAGTAAGCTCCCACAAACAGCAATGCAAAGGCAACCCGTTAATCTGTTTCTTTTCTGATGTTGATTGAGGATAAATATTGGCTAGGACAATGGGGATAAATGGTCTTCTGGGATCTTGTGCACCCACCCATGCAGGCAGGTGAAGGTTAAGATCTCATCTGTGACAGTGACAGTGACTGTGACACCTATGACACTGCGGCATTCCCTCTGTACTGCACTGGATTTTTGTGCTCAAGTTCAGGAGTGGGACTTGAAGTTGAAGCTTGAATCTGAAACCTTGTGATTCAGAGGTGAGAGAGTTGTAAGCTGAGACACAGGACACAGAGACCTATGACTTCCATATTCCACCTTTCTTGATTGCCTTCGTGCGCTTAACTGAAATGGCACATTGCCTGGGTGGGATTCTCCAGCCCCAACCCACCAGCGGGATCTTCTGGTTCTGCCAAAGGCAAATCTCCCCCCATCCCACCATTCAGCTGCGCCACCCAAAATGCTGCAGACATCGGCAGGACCAGAATATCCCACTGGCAGCCGACGGTAAATTGGTGAGGGAGGGAGGGGGATGTCGGTGGCAAATCTGACTCTTCTGAAGGAACTTACCCACTGAAATTTTCCACCCCCTTCCCACAGGCAGGATTTTCTGGTCCTTCTGATGGTGACCCACATTGGAGGGTGTGGGGCAGGCAAAACCCCATAGGTATCGACGGTGGGACCAGGAAATCCTATTGCCGACCAACATCAGGCTGTCCCCACCACTGGAAAATATGCCACAGGCAGGCTGGAGGATCCCCACAAAGGAGGGTGGCACAATGGCACAGTAGTTAGCACTGCTGCCTCACAGTGCCAGGAACTTGGGTTCAATTCTAGCCTGGGGTGACTGTCTATGTGGAGTTTGCACATTCTCCCTGTTTGCACATTCTCCATTCTCCCTAGGCTACCTCGCTGAATATATTTAAGTCACGGGAAGATAGGTTTCTGATAGACAGGGGAATTAAGGGTTATGGGGAGAAAGCGGGAAAGTGGAACTGAGCCACCTCAGATCAGCCATGATCTTATTGAATGGCAGGGCAGGCTCCAAGGGCTAGATGGCCTACTCCTGCTCCTATTTCTTATGTTCTTATGTGTCTGTGTGGATTTCCTCCTGGTGCTCCGATTTCCTCCCACAGTCCAAAGATGTGCGAGTTAGGTTGATTGGCTATGCTCAATTGGCCCTAGTGTCAGGGGATTAGTAGGGTAAAAATGTGGGTAACGGGAATAGGGCCTGGGTGGGATTGTGGGGGTGCCTCCTTCTGCACTGTAGGGTTTCTATGTTTCCCTCACCCTGCCTCAGTGAATTCCTCCCTGCATACATTTGCTCCAAAACCTCTTTTTGGACTCACTCCCTTCATCCAATAGCTAACACACGACACAGGAGGTCTGTATTATGTGAGTACTATTGTAGGCTGATTATCCCAGAGGTTGGGATGACCATACCATTCCAAATCTTGAAAGTTACATGTTTGATTCTTCCTGCTCAAGCTCGATGGATGGCAAGACAAAGATAATTTAGCCCTGTCAACAATGTACCATCTGTTCTGACTGACTGACAATCTTGGAAGCATATAATTTGGGATGAAATAATACCCTGCCCATCAACATTAAGGAACACATGCTGGGAAACATCAGAATCCCTGCCAAACAGAATGTCTCGTAACGTGATTGTCCCTCACATAGATTCATTTGCACAAATTAAGTGACTTTTTTTTCAAATGAAGGAAATATAACATTTTTTTACAAAAAGAAATTACTCCAGTTAAGATGGGATCAGGTTAGCATTTGGTGGTTCCTTAAACTGAGAAAAAGTCAATTAGTGAGTCAATCTCCTGATGCCTTAGACAGTGTCTAGACAGTGAATTTTTTCTGCTGCCTTGGAAGGTACAAAGAACAAGGAGCAAAGAAAACTACAGCATAGGAATAGGCCCTTTGGCCCTCCAAGATCATGATGCTACATGAAAAGACAGAAAAGAAAAAAGTTTATATTTGAGTCACAAGTAAGGCTTACATTAACACTGCAATGAAGTTACTGTGAAATTCCACTAGTCACCACGCTTCTGCCCTTACTTGGTCTGTATCCTCTATTCCCTCCCTATTCATGTACCCATTTCAGATGCCTCTTAAATGTTTACATTTTATTTTTATAGTCACAAGTCGGCTTGTTTTAACAAAGTTACCACGAAAATCTAGTCGCCACACTCCGACGCCTGTTTGAACATACATAAGAACATAAGAAATAGGAGCAGGAGTAGGCCATCTAGCCCTTCGAGCCTGCCCCGCCATTCAATAAGATCATGGCTGATCTGCCGCTGCTTAGTTCCACTTTCTCGCCCTCTCCCCATAACCCTTAATCCCCTCTCTTACTATTATTATTATTATTGGGTATACTGAGGGAGAATTTAACATAGCCAATGCACCTGACAGGCACGTCTTTTGGGCTGTGGGAGGCTACCGGAGCACCTGGAGGAAACCCACACAGACCCAGGGCAAATGTACAGACCCTGGACAGGCAGTGATCCAAGCCGGGAATTGAACCCGGGTCCCTGGTGCTGTGAGGCAGCAGCGCTAACCACTGTGCCACCGTGCTGGCAGTGCGTTCCAGGTATCTATCACCCTCTGCGTGAAAAACTTCCCCAGCACATCCCCCTTAAAATTTCCCCCTCTCATCTTGAACTCATGCGAGGTTAAGATAATTTAGTCAATTCACCGTACATTAATTATTTGATGCTTCTGATATCCCATCATGTTTTCACTTGTATAGGGAAGTTTTTTATTTTGGGATATGTCTGTCATTTCCCATTTCCTGAGGCTGTGCACAAGTACAACCTCAAGAGGCTTTGTGAAAATAAGCCTATGTAGTAATGGCAAGATTTGAGAGGCATTGATCGGCTGGTGTGGAGTATTGTAAATGATTGGATGGGAGCCCCAAATGGTGAATGATTTCGTGGTCTTGCAAAATTTACACTGTAATTTGGGAGACGCTGACATTTAAACAAGACAATGAAAGGGGTAATTTGCTGGCAGTTATCTTTTCCAATCCCATACTGCTTTTGGAGTACAGAGTGTGATATGATGAAAGATGTGATTAAATGTTATACAAGAGAGAATCTAGTTATCTCCCCTTGATATTCAATGGCATTGCCATCGCTAAATCCCCCACTATCAATATCCTGGAAGTTGCCATAGACCAGAAACTTCACTGGACTAGCCATATAAATATGTGGCTACCAGAGCGGGTCAGAGTTTAGGAATTCTGCAGCGAGTAACTCACCTCCTGACTCCCCAAAGCCTGTCCACCAGCTATAAGGCACAAGTCAGGATTTTGATGGAATTCTCTCCATTTGCCGGAATGAGTCCTGCTCCAACAATTCTGATGAAACTCAACAGCACCTAGGACAAGACAGCCCCACTTGATTGTCACCCCATCCCCCACTTTCAACATTCACTCTCTCCACCACCAGCACACAGAAGTTGATTTATTTTGTATCTTCATGTACATTTTTCTCTTTGGGGGTGCATTGCAGGAACTCACCAATGTTCCTTAGGCAGCACCTTCCAAACTCATGATCGCTACCATCTAGAAGGACAAGGGCAACAGATACCTGGGAATATCACCACCCTCAAGTTCCCCTCCAAGTCACCCACCATCCTGACTTGGAAATATATTGCCATTCCTTCATTGTCGCTGGGTCAAAATTCTGGAACTGTCTCCCTAACAACACCCGGGCACTCACCTGATGAAGGGGCAATGCTCTGAAGGCTTGTGCTACCTAGTAAACCTGTTGGACTTTAACCTGGTGTTGTGAGACTACTTACTGTGCCTACCCCAGTCCAACACTGGCAACTCCACATCATGCCTAACAGCACCGTGGGTGTACCAACACCACAGGGATTGCAGTGGTTCAAAAATACAGCTCACCGACACCTTCTGAAGGGCAATGAGGGATGGGCGATCACTACTGGGCCTAATCAGTATGCTCACATCCCATTAATGAATTTTAAGTATGGCACCGATTTGGCTATGGGTACAACCATTGCATCGTGGTGTTTATTCTCCACTCGAGCCGCAATCCCCCTCTCCCTCATCATTGCTGTAATGGTGCCGGAGTGCACTGCATTCCCCGCTCCGTCACTGGGCAGACTTGTAAACTCACCGCGGCCTCCCAAAGTCCAGTGACTGATATTTGAAAAATGCTGTAAAGCTGCTGAGATCCAAACACGGCCCCTCGGCATTTGCTGCTGATAGGCTTCAGTGAGACTGTCAGCAGCAACTCAGAAACCAAAACAACGATTGGACAGGCAGTAGAGAATGGGAGGGTAAATTCGGAAGGTATGTTTCAGGGCCCAGGTGAGGCAGTTGGAGTGGGTGTGTGGGACCCAGGTTAGGCAGCCTGAGTGGTATTTTGGGCCCCAGGTTAGGCAACTGGAGCATTGATGTAATAGATCCCATTGGTGTCTGAGTGAGTGAGTGGCTAGAGACTGTAAGAGAATGGTAATGTGTAGGAGCGGAAGTGAGAGAGTTTGAGGGGCTGGGGGGGGGAGAGAGTCTGAAGGAGTGGGCAAAGGGTGTAGGGGTGGGGAAGAGACAGTGTCAGAGAGTGCGGGGAAGAAGAGAGAGTGTGAGCAGATGGAGGAAAGAGAATATGAGGGTGTGGTGGGAGGGAGAGTGTGAGTGGGTGGTGGGAGAGAGAATGTGAGGGGCTGATGGGAGGGAAAGGAAAACCAGATACTTTCGTGCCCCATTGCACAGTTGACAACATTTGCAGATGGAAATATAGCTCCTGAAGGCAGTACTGGCTGCTGGGGCAGCACACTCAAATGGTCTACATATTTCCAGATGATCCTTCCCCCGTGTCCACTTGATAAGACAAGGGTCCAGTTTTGGAACCAACGACTCAGGGGGCCCAATTCGACACATTTCCAAAACTCCTCACCTCGGTTGGGCAAATTAAATGTCAACCAGGCAGCAGCGAGCCTTCTCCAGGAATAACTATTCCAGGGTTGGAACTGCCGGCCAATCAGCAGGGTAAATATGTGGGGTTATGGAAATAGGGCCTAGGTGGGATTGTGGTCGGTGCAGACTCGATGGGCCAAATGGTCTCCTTCTGCATGGTAGGGATTCAATGATTCTGAATCAGAGGTCAACAGCTGTGCATTGCTCAGCAGCGCCACTGGGGAGATAGTGGTTGCTGCCGGTAGTGCGCACACCCAAAGCCCAGAGTCACAGAAGGGACCCAGGCCACAGGTGAGTGATGGTAATGGTGGTGATTGGGGTGAGGTGGGGTTGGGGAGGGGGAAGGTGTAGGTGCCATAGGCTGGGGACCTGATAGGATACGGTAACAAGAGCAAAAGGTTTGTTCTCAGTCGAGTGGCATAGGTTTAAGGTGAGGGAAGGAGAGACACGAAAGTGTCCAGAAGGGCAATTTTTTCACGCAGGGGGTGGTGAGTGTCTGGAACAAGCTGCCAGAGGTCATAGTAGAGGCAGGTACAATTTTGTCTTTTGTAAAGTGTTTAGGCAGTTACATGGGTACGATGGCTACAGAGGGATATGGGCCAAATGCAGGCAATTGGGACTAGCTTAGGGGTTTAAAACAAAAGGGCAGCATGGACAAGTTGGGCCAAAGGACCTGTTTCCATGCTGTAAACCTCGATGACTCTATGAGTTCCATCTTTCCTGATGCCAGCTTCCTCAATCAGACACTGAATGAGGGCTTGTTTTTCTGGGCTCCCCGTATGGTGAGTACCCCACTGGCCACTAGGTAAATACCAGTGACAGAGGGTGAATCCTGAAGTTTGCATTAATTGCCCACTTTAGAGCCTAAATTAGCAGTGCGGCAGGAAAGCCTCCCACCAGCTCACCTGCTCAGACTTAAATAAGGCAGAGATAGGGAGGTGCCACATTCCCTTTCACCAACCTCTTGCCCAATTCAATGCCCCCACCACCAAATTGCTGGGGAGAGAGATTCTCCTCATTCTCTCTATATCCCCTCCATCTAAACCACTCATAATTTTAAAAATCCCTCAGCCTTCTTTTTTAAGAGAGAAGGAACCCAAGCTGTTCATCCTGTCCTGATATGCATGTGCTCACACTTTTGGTATCACCCCTATAGATCCCCTGCTTATTTTCCAGTGTCTCTACCTGTATCCTTTCTATAAAATGGCAATGAGAACCGCACATAATGTAGTCTAACCATATGATTTACGACAGAATCATAAATGTGTTGCTACATAAATGATTGTTGAAAAGACTTCAGTGCAACCCTGATCTTACACCACAGAAGGCAACACTAAAAATAAACAGAGGCTATGATGTTGGCACGCCATAACATTCAAGCTATGCGCCAAGTGCTGACAAGTGGGATTAGGAGGGCAGGTCAGGGCCTTTCATGAATCAGTGCAGACTCGACGGGCTGAAGAGCCTCTTCTGTGCTGTCATATCCTGTGATACTTAGGCAGTTGTGAAAATAGGTGATCTGAAGGCGTGAGGTAGGCCTCATTAATCTGTGGTGTCAGACCAAAGAATTGTCTCAATCGATGTAGCAGGTAGAGAAAGAAGCCCAGAGAAAGTAATGGTTGTAGTGGGTTGTTTTCCAAACTGGAGATCTGTGACCAGCAGTGTGCCCCAGGGATCAGTGCTGGGTCCACTGTTATTTTTCATCTATATTAATGATTTGGATGAGAATATAGGAGGCATAGTTAGTAAGTTTGCAGATGACACCAAGATTGGTGGCATAGTGGACAGTGAAGAAAGTTATCTTGGATTGCAATAGGACCTTGATCAATTGGGCCAGTGGGCTGATGAATGGCAGATGGAGTTTAATTTAGATAAATGTGAGGTGATGCATTTTGGTAGATTGAACCAGGGCAGGATTTACTCAGTTAATAGTAGGGCACTGGGGAGAGTTAC
Organism: Carcharhinus amblyrhynchos; assembly: GCF_965287045.1. Classification (NCBI taxonomy): domain Eukaryota; kingdom Metazoa; phylum Chordata; class Chondrichthyes; order Carcharhiniformes; family Carcharhinidae; genus Carcharhinus; species Carcharhinus amblyrhynchos. Next base: position 44,254,026 of record NC_137342.1, read on the forward strand.
AGAACAAAGAGATCAAGGTGAACAGGTTCATAGCTCCTTGAAAGTGGTGTCACAGGTAGACAGAGTGGTGAAGAAGACATTCCGCATGCTTTGTTTCATTGGTCAGAACATTGAATACAGGAGTTGGAATGGCTTATTGAAGTTGTACAAGACATTGGTAAGGCTACACTTGGAATACTGTGTGCAGTTCTGGTCACCCTATTATAGAAAGTATATTATTAAACTAGAAAGAGTGCAGAAGAGATTTACTCGGATGCTACCGGATCTTGATGGTTTGAGTAATAAGGAGAGGCTGGATAGACTGGGAATTTTTTCTCTGGAGAGTAGAAGGTTGAGGGGTGATCTTATACAGGTCTATAAAATAATAAGGGGCATAGATCAGCTAGAAAGTCAATATCTGTTCTCAAAGGTAGGGGAGTCTAAAACTGGATGGCATAGGTTTAAGGTGAGAGGGAAGAGATACAAAAGTGTCCAGAGGGGCAATATTATACTCTCCACCTATGCCCTCTAGTTTTAGACTCCCCTACCTTTGGGGAAAGATATTGACTTTCTAGCTGATCTCTGCCCCTCATTATTTTATTGACCTCTATAAGGGTGGTGACTGTCTGGAATAAGCTGAGGTAGTAGTAAAGGCAGGTACAATTTTGTCTTTTAAAAAGCATTTAGACAGTTACATGGGTAAGATGGGTATAGAGTGATGTGGGCCAAATGCGGGCAATTGGGATTGGCTTAGGGGTTTCAAAAAAAAGGGAAGCATGGACAAGTTGGGCCGAAGGGCCTATTTTCATGCTGTAAACCTCTATGACTCTAATTATGGAAAACTTACAACTAGCATGGATGTTCACCATCAAGGGACAAAGGCAGGCACACCATCTTGAGCTCCAGTGTCAGGAGGGAAGATGGAATTGTTTCTGTGAACCTCATTCTCCTCATTGAGAATCTGGAACATGGGGTCAGAATTTACAGGATGTGATTGTTCAGTGTTTGCTGTCCTGAGAGTCGGCATGTAACCCATACCCACTGACTCCATTTTTTAAATCCAGTCATGGGACATGGGCATCACTGTGCACCCTAATTGCCCAAGGGCAATTGCGAGTTAACCACATTGCTGTGGCTCTGGAGTCACATGTAGGCCAGACCAGATAAGGACGGCAGATCTCCTTCCTAAAGGACATTAGTGAACCAAATAGATTTTTCTGACAATCGACAATGGTTTCATGGTCATCAGGGCAGCATGGTGGCACAATGGTTGGCACTGCTGCCTCACAGTGCCAGGAATCCAAGTTTGATTCCCAGCTTGGGAGACTGTGTGGAGTTTGTACATTCTCCCCATGTCAGCATGGGTTTCCTCCGGGTGATCCTGTTTCCTCCCACACTCCAATGATGTTCAGGTTAGGTGGATTGGCCATGCTCAATTGCCCCTTAGTGTCAGGGGGACTAGCAGGGTGGGTTATGTGGATAAGGCCTTGGTGGGAATGTTATCGGTGCAGACTTGATGGGCCGAACGCCCTCCTCCTGCACTGTTGGGATTCTATGACAGAAGATTCTTAATTCCAGACGTCTTTTAGTGAGTTCAAATTCGCTGTGGTGGGATTTGAAACTGGGTCCCCTGAATGTTAGCTATCTGGATTAATAGTCTAGTGATAATACCACTTGGTCATCGCCTGCCTCTATGGCAGGTCCACTGCCATTTCATATTCAGTTAAGCTCTGATTGGCAGTAGGAGGGCTTTTCTTCTCACCTTGGAAGCAAGTCCCACTTTGGAGAGCTGTCAGCCAATCTCAGGAACCTTGTCAAGGCGATGTTATGCTTCACCCACCTCAGAACCCAACAGGGGCAGCGGGATGGGAAGTGTAAAATGTTGCCTGCTGTAACAATCACAGAATAAAGTGCAGGCAGTCTAGACTTGACAGGAGAAATCTCTTCACTCATGGGGTTGTGAATCTTTGGAATTCTCTACTCCTGGGAGCTTTGAATAATCAACTGTTAATTCAAGAAGAGCTCGATAGATTTTAGGATATTAAGAGAATTGGAAGATATCAGGATAATATTTAAAGGTGAGGCTGAGGTAGATCAGCCATGATTTAGTTGTATGATGGAGTAGCTCGAAGGGACAAATGGCCGACTCCAGCTCCTATTTCTTGTGGCATGAACATATCAGGCAGTTACTGTCTTCAGAAGTGTTCCTCAAGAGACTTGTACATTGAAGTGATTTGAAGACTTGAGATTAAGCAAATGGTTGCCTTTTCATTGCAGACATAATTTTGCTTTTCATTGAGGTTACTCAACTGATCTATACCAATTAACAAGTTATTGTGAATCATCTGGAACTGTTTAAAATAAGCCTACAGTGCTTCTAACAAGCCATGTGAAAATACCTGAAAATGCCTCTGAGAGAGGGACAAAACAGACGCCATCGTCAGAACTCTACCACCTCGGCCTCCATGGAATTGGAGTAGGTGAGGGGCAGATGACGGAAATGTCCATTGACCTCGGGTGGGAATTTAAGTTTAAGTTAATAAACGTAAACTTAAGAACGCGACAAGAAATCAGGAATCTCATTCAGATGGCTGGTGCAGGAAGCAAAAGAATGCCTCAACGGTACAATGTGGGCACCATTCTTCCATTGGAGCCAGATGGAGTCTACTTTCACCTGAGGGTGGCTGATGCTGGTACTGAGTGGGCAAAAAAAGACACAATTCCATCCCTTGGCATCTCGCAGAGCACCAATAGAAATTTAAAAACAAAAAGGCGGAAGGAAAGTTCCAGAAAGAAGATAAGTTGCAGCTTTGTCGAATTATGCGGGACGTAAAGGAAAATGAAATCTGAAAAGCAATGTCTCCCCTGTGTTACAAAATGGAAGCTGTGCCTTTCCTACGTCGGCAGCTCAGTTAGACAATGGCTAGTGTATTTAAGGCAGCTTCCATACTGGGCAATGCATTTAGTGCTCAGTGTGGGGCTAAGCTTTTCAAAGGAGTCCAACAGAGCCCAAAAAAGGGAACGCTCCCCTGAGCACTGATTAAACACAGTGCCAGGCAAATACATCACTTACTGGTGCTGCTTTAACCAGGGTTGCAAGCTCTGTTTGAAACGCTTTCTGCAAATGGTTTCATTGATCAAGGTCAAAAGTGTAACAAAGAAAAAAGTTAAAGGAACTCCCACCACTGTAAGCAGCTCTTGTGGAAGAGAGAGAAAAATACATTTGTCAATCTCAGCAGCCTTCCACTCCACATGTGTGTATGCATGTGCGACACTTAAATAACTGGCATCAATGTGGTTGACTCTTAACTGCCCTCTGAAGTGGACTATCAGGCCACTCAGTTCAAAGGCAATTAGGGATGGACAATAAATGCTGGCCCAGCCAGGGACGCCCACGTACCATTAACTAATTTTTAGAAAAATCAAGCGATGATCGCAGAGGACACGATGCAGCCAGATTGACTCAGAAAGGTTACAGGTTCCCTATGAGCGATGGTTAGAATCATAGAATCCTTACAATGCAGAATCCATTCGGTCTATCGAGTCTGCACTGACCACAATTCCAGCTGGGCCCTACTCCCGCAACCCCACATATTTATCCTGCTAACCCTCCTAAAACTAGGGTGAATTTGGCATGGCCAATCAACCTAACCTTAGCGCTGCTGCTTCACAGCACCAGGGTCCTGGGTTCGATTCCCAGCTTGGGTCGCTGCCTGTGCGGAGTCTGCACATTCTCCCCATGTCTGCATGGGTTTTCTCCGGATGCTTCAGTTTCCTCCTGCAGTCTGAAAGATGTGCTGGTTAGGTGCAATAGCCATGCTAAATTCTCCCTTAGTGTACCCGAACAGACGTAGAGTGTGGCGACTTGGGAATTTTCACAGTAACTTCATTGCAGTGTTAATCTGAGCCTATTTGTGACACTAATAAATAAACTTTAAAACTGCTAACTTAAGGTTCAGGCAGTGGAAGGCATGGTAGAATGAAGGAACTTGGGATGTGGAAGAGTGCAGAATTAATAAATAAACACTAATAAATAAACTTTAATAACTATTTGTACTTTACCTCACTTTCCGAGGTGAGTGTTCACTTTTACACTTTGGATGTGCCTTCCACCACCTGGGTTTAAAGCTAAAAGTTTTAAAGTTTATGTATTAGTTTCACAAGTAGGCTTACATTAACACTGCAATGAAGTTGCTATGAAAATCCCCTAGTCGCCACACTCTGGAACCTGTTCAGGTACACTGAGGGGGAATTTGGCATGGCACCTAAGCAGCACATCTTTCGGACTGTGGGAGGGAACCGGAGCACCCGGAGGAAACCCACGCAGACACTGGGAGGTGTGCAGACTCCGTGCAGACAGTGACCCAAGCTGGGAATCAGTGTACCTCTTGTCCACAAATTTCTTCAAATCGATTTAGACCTCTCTGGCAGGAGATGCAAGGAAGCTTAGCCAAAAACACAAGGCAGGGACTGAACCAGAAAGACCAAGGAGCTCAACTTGCTGCTGTAGTCACAACAAGCAGGCTAGGACTGAAGATGGATGATTCTTACAAATTGAAAGCTCCTGGTCCCAAGAGGGCCCAGTGAAGAGAGGCCTAAATAAATGTGTTTCATAAAGGCTGGTTGTGACCTATTTGCTTTTGCAATTCAAGTGTCTGAATGCCCTGCAGTGGGATGTGTTCTTACATGTTTATAAAAAATGATAGTGCATGGTGTGTGGACAATAGGTATGAGTTCAGTGAGTCAGACTCTCATATCTGTGTTGGAAAGTTGGAGTTCAAGTCCCATCCTGGAGACGTCAGCACTAAAGCCTCGGCTGAAGCTGTTGTGTTGTGGACAAAATATGAATCCAAAGTCCCAGTCGCTCTCTCAAAAAGACCCTGCGCTGCTATTCTGGAGGCAAGCCTGATAATTCTCCTCACCAATATCATCCCTCAATCTCCACGACCGAAATGATAATTTGGTGGTTTTCACATTGCTGTGTGTGGGATCTTGCTGTGCACAAGTTGGCAGTCGTGCTTTCCTGAGGATACATCTTGATGGCTGTGACGTTCTATTGGACATCATGAAATCATGAAAGATGCAATTTAAATGCAAGATATACAAAAATAGACGATGAAGGGAATTTAACCCCCGTCCCCCACCCCACCACGGGAACTTTAGTTGGCCAGGACGGATTAGGCAAAGGCTCGTTGACCTCTGGCGGGATTTTCCAGTTTTGGGGCAAGTGTGGCAGGAAAATCTCATCCAAGGTTTCCGCCCATGGGGTAATCTAGAACAAGGGGCCACGAATGTAAAATGGTTGGTCATAAATTCATCAACAAATTCGGAAGAAGCTTCTTGACCGGAGGGTGAATATCACTGGCAGGCACAGGGAGTGGTTGAGGTGAATCGTGTAGATATATTTAAGTGACTAGACACAGGGGCTGGAACTTTCCAACCTTGCCCCACCACAAAGTCCAAAAGCCCTTTCGACCGTAAGACATGAGCGGAAGGCCATTCAGCCCAATAAGTCTGCTCCGTCATTCAATGAGATCATGACAGATTTGATATTATAATCCTCAACTCCACTTTCCCATCTTAACCCCACAACCTTTGATTCCCTTACTGATTAAAAATCTGTCTATCTCAGCCTTGAATGTACTTAATGACCCAGCCTGTGGAGTCCTCTGTGGTAAAGAATTCCACGAATTCGCTATCCTCTGAGAGAAGAAATCCCCCTCATCTCTGTATTAAATGGATGACTCCCTTCCTCTGAGATTATGCCCTCTGGTCCTAGACTCTCAGTGGACTCCAGACTGGCTCGCCACATCCGCTGTGCAGGTCCCACCATGGCAGAATCGGAAAATCCTGGAAAAAAATAGTTACGTTAATAGAGTGAGATGGAGAATCATAGAATCCCTACAGTGCAGACGGAGGCCATTCAGCCCATCAAGACTGCATCAACAACAATCTCACCCAGGGCCTATCGTCGTAACCCCGTGTATTTACCCTAGCTAGTCCCCCTGACACTGAGGGATAATTTAGCACGGCCAATCCGCCTAACCCCGCACATCTGTCGGACTGTGGGAGGGAACCGGTGCACCCAGAGGAAACCCATGCTGAGAGGGGCAAACTTCACATCGACAGTGACCCAAGCGGCAATCGAACCCGGGTCACTGGCGCTGTGAGGGTGCAGTGCTAGCCACTGTGCCACTGTGCCGGCAGGGTGGGTGGAACGAGGCTGGCATGGGTGGTAACAGCGGCAATAGTCTTCTTGGGCTAAAACATCTAGTTCTGCTCTGCAAATAATATGTAAGTCTTTCCTTTATAAAGTAGACTTGGCAGCCAGAATTCTCTCACCTCGCCATTGCTTTCCGTGATTACTGGGACCTAATCGGCAAAAGACATCGGCAGTAAACTGCCTCAATTTTATTTTTGGTGTTTTTCAAGGTTTCGCCTTCGTTAAAGCTGTGCAAATCTCTGAGTGGAATGCTGAGAGAAAAAAGCAAGAAAGGAATAAAAGAAAACTTGAATTGAAGAATAGAATATTGCAGTCCTGCATTGATCACCGTAACAAATCTAGTCCACTGGAAGTAATTTGCTGTCAACTCCTGTTACGGCACCAGCATTTGTTCAGGTAGTAATCTATTACACCTCAGTGTGTGATGAATTCTACAGGTCTTTGCCACTGCTGTTACAGCTTAAGATCTATCTGTGAAACTATCTTCGCGCTGACCTGTGAACCATTGATTTTTGACACGGTTTAATGGGTTAGCTAACAGAAAACAGGACAGCACACGCACCTCTCTGGGTTTATTTTGTGTAGTGTTGACAACCACTGACAACATCATTAATACACACACACACACACACACACACACATATACACAAGGTAAGTAAAAAGCAGGTGAACCATACAGTTGGCCTATTCAAAACAGTAGCAGGGAGCTAAAACCTTACCAAGTTATTAAATATTGATTTCAAACCTGTCTTTATTTGGCAAAGAGTGGGAAGATGCCCAAATTGATTTCCAGAGCTGTACAGTATGTAGATAACAAAAGATATTGATATAAAATGATCCAATGCTGTGGCTCTAAATATGTTAAATTGCCCCTTTGTGTCAAGAGGATTAGTAGGGTTATTATGTGGAGGTTATGGGGATAGGGCCTGGGTGGGATTGTTGTCGATGTACAATGGAGGCTCGATGGACCGAATGGCCTCCTTCTGCACTGCAGGGATTCTATGATTCAAGTAGTGATAGACAGCACGCAGAATTTTCCAGCCGTTCACACCAATGGGATTTTCCGGTTCCGCTGCGGTGACTGGAGTGGGCGCCAAATCCTCTGGGCGGGATTTTCCAGCCACGCTCGCCCGAGACTGGAAAATCCCACCTGAGGTCAGACCTTTGCACGGTCCGTGTCCCGCCCCCCCATACGATTTTCCACGGCGGGCGGGAGGGGAAAAATGCCGCCCTCTGCCCTCGGCTTGTGGTGGCAGCGTGGCGTGAACGTCCAGCAAGGTCGCCACAGCTCAGGAGGATTTAACATAAAAACAAACAGCAAAATACCGCAGATGCTGGAACTCTGAAATAGAAACAGAAAATACTGGAAATACACAGCGTCTGCGGAGAGTTAACATTTCAGGTCATTTTCAGGAGAATTTAGCTCTTTTTAGGTCACTTTGTGGGTTGACGCAGTATAATGGGACTGAATGTCAATGAATTAGAATGGGAGTCAGCAGTCAAAGGATAAAATGTGCACGAGAGGTAGTAAAATCGAGAATTTTTGGGGCTGGCTAAAACGGTGCAGAGCTACAATTTTTCTGAGGCAATTTTCTGACAAAAGGCCCTCGATCTGAGGCATTAACCGTTTCCCACTCCACAAATAACCACCAAACTTGCTAAGCATTTCCAGCAGTTTTCTTTTTGTTTCGAAAATGCTCCAGATTGCTTTAAAGGGAAATGAATGCAATTTTCCTCGTTGCAGTTGATATTTGAAAAGGCAACAATTTACAAGGGGAAATTTGAATAACTCTTGCAAAGAGTCAGTAAGGCAAATGGGCTGAATGGCCTCTTTCTGTGCTGTGTGATCCGATGTGAAGGAAGGGGCCTTGAGAAGCTCATTCAGAATTTCAAAAATATGGGATTGATGTATGAACAAAGGAAATAGGAAGAGGAGGAGACATTCAGTCATAGAATCATAGAATTATAGAATCTCTACATTGCAGAAGGAGGCCATTCAGCCCATTGAGTCTGCACTGACCACAATCCCACTGTAATAAGTCCTCAGAGGCAGAAGTCCCTTCACCAAAATCCTTTTAACATAGAAACATAGAAGATTGGAGGAGGAGGAGGCCATTTGGCCCTTCGGGCCTGCTCCGCCATTCATCACAATCATGGCTGATCATTCAACTCAATAGCCTAATCCTGCTTTTTCCCCATAATCTTTGATCCCAAGTGCTATATCCAGCTGCCTCTTGAATGCATTCAATGTTTTGGCGTCAACTACTTCCTGTGGTAATGAATTCCACAGGCTCACCACTCTGGGTGAAGAAATGTCTCCTCATCTCCGTCCTAAATGGTCTACCCGAAATCCTCAGACTGTAACCCCTTGTTCTGGATTTCCTCACCATCGGGAACATCCTCCCTGCATCTATCCTGTCTAGACCTGTTAGAATTTTATAAGTCTCGATGAAATCCCCCCTCAATTGCCTGATCTCCAATGAAAACAATCCTAAGCTAGCCAACCTCTCCTTATACATCAGTCCCGCCATCCCTGGAATCAGCCTGGTAAACCTTTGCTGCACTCCCTCGAGAGCAAGAACATCCTTACTCAGAAAAGGAGACCAAATCTGCACACAGTACTCTAAGTGTGGCCTCACCAAGGCCCTGTATAGTTGCAGCAACACATCCGTACTCCTGTACTCGAAACTGCCTCATTTACAAGCCTGACAACAGCAAACAGAATGCTTTCGTTTAGCCGTCTACACCAGGAGTCCCAGAAGAACTGGCACCCCTGGTGAAATACAAAGCAAGAGGCTCCCTGATTGGCCCATCAATTTGGCCTTTCATCAGGGAGTTCATAATCCAACAGGCCCACCTCAGTTGCCTAATTAAAGTCATAATACCCCCACCCCCCAGGCTCTATTCCTGTAACTCCACACATTTACCCATGCTAATTCCCCTGATATTAAGGATCAATTTAGCATGGCCAATCCACCTAACCAACACATCTTTGGAGTGTGGGAGAAAACCGGAGCACTCGGAGGAACCCCACACAGACACGGGGAGAATGTGCAAACTCCATCCAGACAATGACCTGAGGCCGGAATCGAACCCGGCTCCCCTTGCTGTGAGGCAGCAGTGCTAACCACCGTGCCACCCAAAGTCCTTTGAGCTGCTCTGTCATTCAGCCAGGTCATGGTTGATCTTCATTCTGAACTCTATTGTTCCATCCTAACCCCATTTCCCTTAATTCTATCAAACTCTGTCTTGAATGTACTCAATGACAACATATCCACAACCCGCTGGGAAAGAGAATTCCAAACAATCACAAATGTTTGAGTGAAGACATTTTTCCGCATCTCAGTCCTTATTCTGAGAATAAGAGCCCATGTTCCAGAATCCCCAGCCCAGGATCGAACATTTTCTCAACATCTGGCCTGTCAAGTCCTTTAAGAAATTAATTTGCTTCAATAAGGTCACCTCTCATTATTCCAAACTCCGGGGAAATTGACTCAACCTCTCCTAACCCTCTCACCTCAGGAACCAGTCTAGTCAACCTTCATTAAACTCCCTCTGGGACTTTCTCAGGTACGGAGACTAAAACTCCACATAGTGCTACAGAAGTGACACACTATTTGTTGTTCGAACTCTCTGCTCCTGTACTCTGATCATTTTATAACACATCATTTCATCTTTTAATAGTTTTCTGCATCTGCGTTTTAACTTTCTGTGATTCATGTCGAAGGTTTTGAACTTTGGCTGACTGCCTGCCCTGGTAGGATACAGGGGGCTGTGATTTAGGAGTCTTGGCTTCATCGACGTCAGTTCATCAAGCGTAAACTGTCCACTAATAGGTCCTCCTGACTGGCAGCAAGGTAAGGGTGTATGTGATTGAGCCTGGGGCCTCGGGTGGCAGTTGTCTAGATTAATCTAGTGGAGCCAGAAAAATACACTTGTGAAAAGCTGGCTTGTGATGAATAAATAAACTTTACTTAATTTTACTTTACTTTCACTTTTGTTATCTTTTTATTGGATATCTTCTCCACTATTGCCTGTGGAACTGTTCACGCCATCCCAATGTGCTCTCTCCTAAAATGATTATCGGCTTGTGTATGTCAAAGGATCCAAACTTACCTCGGGGTCTAACCGCCCAAAACAAATCAGGGGCCACACAGATGCACAGAGGAATGTCCCTTTCAAAATGATGGTTGTAACAGAGGTGCCGGCAGGATGGTAAATTTGGGTGGGCTTTGGTGATTTTGTTGCTGCTTCCCTAACTTTGACAATCTTTCCTGTCAGATTTACTGAGAAGGCGGGGGCTGGGTGTGAAGAATGTTAGTCCCCAGTCGTGGAATGGTGGTGTGACACTACTGTGCCTTTAAGAAATTTTTTTTAAAATCATGATCTCTGCAGTTTGTAAACAGGTTTCTTTCATTGTTGCTGACCTGTCTGCTGAGAGTCTTTTTTTTTGCTGCTTCAATGGTTTAAATAGAGCTTTGTTAATTTTTATTCTGGGCTTCATGTGGAGCCCAGGTCTTTACAATCTTTTGCATTGTTAGGAGCAAGAATCATAGACAGGTCAGGTGGTAGGAGTTCTTCCGTTTTCAGTGTTTGGACTGCTGGTTGCTATTTTAGTTTAGAAGGTGTTTGGACATCAGTCTGAAAAGCAGTGTTTTTTTCTCTCTTTCTCCCTGGTATTGTAAATTCTGCTGATTAGTTGGAAGTAGATGTTCTTACCTTACTGGAATGAAAATTCTGCTGTATGCTAGCTAGTAACTAGAATATCTCTCTTTCTCTCTCCCTCTTTCTCTCCTCCTGGTGTTTTGGGAAGCTGTCCTGACTATAAGCTTGTCTGTGTGTATGTCAACAAACTGCCGAATCCAACCAAACTACTAACTTCCAGCATCACATGAGCATTCGTATTTTCTGTGTTAAACCTGTAGAAGAGGTATGTTTTAAGGAGGTTTGTTTGGTTGGAACATTTCATATATAATCCTTTGATTGTTTGTAAATGGTAAAAGTTATTGCTATATTTTAACTATATTCTTAAATAAATTTTGTTTGATAAAAGCTCCCTAGTGGGTCATTTGAATCATACCTGAATTACGAATTTTACTCTCCCACCTGGGAAGTGGGGCGAGGTCATGAAATAGGGCGGGGTGAAGGCACCATGTGTTCCACCTTCCCATCTTTACTGGAATTTTACCAGTGGCTGGGAGTCTGTGGGGGGACTGCCCATCCTTGAATTAATTTAAATGGGAAAATAATGGGCGCTTATAGGTTTCTTCCCCATGTTGCTGGTATTTTGCCAGCGGTGGGGGTAGGCAGGGAGATCGTTTTGTCAAATGGAGAGACTGCCCAGTAAAACCTGTTAGCCAGCCAGAATATTCGGGACATTCTCCTGGCTGATCAGACAGGTTATGGCACATGGAGAGCCACTAGAAGAAAGGGTTGCCATTGCGGGAAGAACCCCTTTCTACCTTTGTACTGAACGTCCATCGCCCTTACCAACGGGGGCCTGCCCAACCCTACTTATCTCCACCCTGGGCCTGCTGCCCCAGTGTTGACCATATTCCTGGTGGCATGCTGGGATGGAAGAGCTGCCAGCACTCTGACTGGTCTGCTACACTTGACGGCAGGACATCCTGTCTTGTAGGAGTGTATTACAATTACAATTGTTATGTTTAAGGACTGTCTCTTTAACTTAATGTACAGAAGATGAACGAAGGAGGCCATGTGACTTACTTTGAATTCTGCCTGACAACAAGCTTGGGTGGCATGGTTGCTAAGGAGACAAGAGGGGCCCAAATCAAGAGACATGTGCAGAAGATGCAAGATGCTCACATCTGTGGGCACTGATAAAAGCGTTCGTATTTGGTATACTCTTAGTCTCCAAACTACGGGTAGGTTTTAGAAATGTCTGTTTTTTAAATGATTACACATTAATCTGTCTGCTTAATTTCAAGACAGAAGGCAGTTGGGGCTTAGGGGATGTTTAATTTCTATTTCTGCCTGGATACAAGGCCCCCACAATTCACATTGCCGTAGATATTAGCATAAAGAAAGAAATGTGCATGGAAAACCATTGTGCTATCAGGTAGTATATTTCTGTCTAAGATATCCCTGGACCTCACAGATACAAGCCTGCAGGGAGATAGAGGCTAGCACTGCATCCGTAACAGAGAAAATGTTTGAAGGAACATAATGTGAGAGAAGAATCTAAAGCACACTTGTAAAATACAGTCTGATTAGTAACAGTGTCCCCATCCTGCTTCTCAATGCTTCCAGTTTTTTTTCTCTCCTGAAGAGAACCTACACTAACAGGATGGCCCAAATGGCCTCCTTCTGTGCTATAACCATTCTGAGCTTTCAGTCTCTTGTCCCAGTGACTGGTCAGAGATACTCTTCAATCATCCATATTTCTAAATCCAAGAAGATAGGAATTCAGGCACAAGTGAATAACATCCCAATTGTTCGGTTGCTACAACAATCACGAGCAATAAAATATTGTTTGGTTCTTGAGCCCTGTTATCAGGAATGTGTCAGACTCAATTCCTGATAATCTTTGCTGAATTTACTGAGCTCTCCCGGGAAGGGAGGGGAGGGGGGCGGAGGTATGTGTGTGATAGCTGGAGTACCCAGATGGAGTCAATGGCCTGGATCCAAATTGATAGCCGAGGTTCCTGTTCTCTGTTGCTATTTAGTGACCTCTGCTGGTGTGTGTGTGAGTTTGTTTCCCTGTGCATGCCCAAACACAAGAACTGACCATAAGATGTAGGAGCAGGAGTAGGCCATTCAGCCCATCTGGTCTGCTCCTCCATTCAATGTCATAATCCTCAACTCCACTTTCCCACCTTATCCCCTTAACCCTCGATTCCTTTACTGATTAAGACTCTTGTCTACCTCAGCCTCGAACATATATAACCCAGACTCTACAGTCCTTTGTGGTAAAGAATTCCACAGATTCATTCTTCTCTGAGAAAAAATTCCTCCTCATCCCTGTTTAAATGAGCGACCTTCTTCCTTCGAGATTATGCCGTCTGGTCCTAGACTCATCCACAAAAGGAAACAATCACTAGGCCCCTGAGTGAGCCCCCTGAGAATTGTGTATGTCTCAATGAGAGAATTCTATGGGTGGGATTTTACAGCCTCGCTCGAGTGAGACCAGAAATTCCCGCCCGAGATCAATGGACATTTCCGTTGTCGGACCCTTGCCCACCCCGATTCCATGGCAAGCAAGGCAGCAGAGTTCTGGCATATATGTCTCAATGAGAAAATTCTATGGGTGGAATTTTCCCATCCCACTTGCCATGGGGCAGACCATATAAAGGTCCATTGAACTCGGGCAGGGTTTTCCGGTCTTGGGGCAAGCATGCTGGAAAATCCTGCCTGTATGATTCTCTTATTGATATGCATAGGGTGGGATTTTCCAGCTGCGCTGGTCCCAAAGCTGGAAAATCCTGCCCACGGTCAAAGGACCTGCACATGGTCCGCGTCCCATCTGCTATGATTCTCATGGCGGGCGGGATGGAAAACTTCCGCCATATGTGTCTCATCAGACTTAGGCCTGAGGCCTAGCTGTGTTGCCTTTGTGGTGAAATAGTTGGCTGACACACTCAGGTGAGGTATTGAGCTTGGTTTTCAAGAGGTGAAGGAAATTTGACCAGAAAAAAGGCATTGGAAGACTATCTCTCAGCATCCTGACATCTCATTGCCACTCATTTTATTTAACTTTGGCTTTCATCAGTGGGCTATATAAAGCTGGCAGATATGCAACTCCAATTTAAAAAAATAAATATTTTTCTCCGGCAAACACACAAATAAACTAGCTATCAGCAGTACTTGTCTGAATCTAACCCATGCCACCAACATTGATCAGCTAGGTTTACTGGCTAATTTAAAATTTTAAACTCCGTTGAAAGGAAAATTGCTTGGGGTCCATAATAGGAGGGGTGTAATGGGTAGTGGTGTAATGAGCATGTGTGTGTAATGGGCAATGTTTGTAACAGGCAGGGTGTGTAATGGATGGGTGTGTAGCAGATGGGTGTGTAAAAATGTGCCTGTATGAGACAGCTGTGTAACAGATAATTGTGTAATAGATGGATGTGTGTATGTGTGTGTATGTGATGGACAGGTGTGTAATGGACAGGGATGTAACGCACTGCTGTGTAATGGATGGGGATGTAATGCATGGGTGTATAATGGATAGGTGTAGTGGGTGGGTGTGGAATGGACAGGTGTGTAAAGCAAGGGGATGTAACATGTGTGTGAGAAATGGACAGGTGTAATTGATGGACTTGTGTAAAGGATAAGTTTATAAAGGATGGGGGCATAATGTGCAGGTATGAAATGGATGGGGGTGTAATGGATTGATGTGTAATGGATGGGTATGTGGTGGACAGTTGTGTAATGCGCAGTTGTGAAATAGATAGATATGTAATGGACAGGTGCGAAATGTGTGGATGCGTAATGGAGGGGGGAGTGTGTGTGTGTGTGTGTGTGTGTGTGTGTGTGTGAAATGTAACAGATGTGAGTGTAATGCACAGGTGTGGAATAGTAAGATGTGTAATGGATGTGGGTGTGTCATGGACACGTGCAATGGACAAGAATAATGCTTGAGTGTGGAATGGACGGATATGTAATGGGTGAATATATAAAACAGGTGGACAGTTCAGCTTTTTTTCCCCTCGTGCCCTCACACTGTGGCCAGGGTGAATCTCCACATGCTCTGTCACACGAGTACTCCCTTTAATTAATTCTTCCACACATATTTACCGGATACTGCTCGCTGTTAACTTTTATCTGCCTCTTGTGAGAACCACCATCAAAATCAGTGAAAATCAAGTGAATTTACTGCACTTACTACATGGCAGCTGTCAATTAAAAAGCCAGGTTATGTCCCAATTGAATTATTAAGCTGCACCTGGAAAGGGGACGGAAAAAAAATCCTGGAGTGTTGGAAAACCCTGAGGGAAGCAGCTGGTGGCACCCACCAGCAGACGGTTAAATGGAGCCAATCTGGAGGTGTTGGATTGAAAATTGGAGAGAGTAAGGTTCAGGCTGAGCAGATGCCACAGCAAAGATACAATTATCTGATTGGGAGCTGTGTCAAAAGAAAGAAAATAAAGCTGTCTAACCCAGGGTTATCAGTGTAATGACTTGAGTAGATGACATTTTGATAAAGAGCCAGCATTCAGTCATCCTGAAGAAGACTTTTTGTGAGATACAATGAATCTCTGTGTAAGTGTAGGTCTTGTCTGCTTCCAAAACACACACACACACATACATGGACTGATCACTTGGGCAAAGTATTTGTAAAAGAAAAGCAAGACAAGAAAATGCCTTCCTTAAGTCTTACCACCTTCTGCCTCACCCTCCTTTGTCATCACCCTTTAAAACCCACTTCTTTGTCCATAATTGTGGCCACTAGTCTGAGGAAACAAATCCAGGCTGACAGTCCAGTACTGTATGGAAGGAGTGTTATCTCTCAGACAGAAGCATAGAAACTTAGTCAGCATCTTCCAAACCCACAACCACTCCCATCTAGAAGGACAAGGGCAGCAGACACATGGGAACTCTGCCATCTGCAAGTTCCCCACCATGCTGACTTGGAAATATATCGCTGTTCCTTCGCAGTTGCTAGATCAAAATCCTGTAATTTCCTCCCTAATGACATTGTGGGTTAGCCCACAGCATGTGGACTACAGCAATTCAAGAAGGCAACTCACCAACACCTTCTCAAGCGCAACTAGGGGTGGGGAATAAATGCTGGCCAGCCAGCAATGCCTATATCCCACGAATGAATAAAAAAAAGAAGTGGGGGAAGGCCATTCGGCCCTTCAAGCCTGCTTCACCATTCATTTTGATCACAGCTGATCATCAAATTCAATATCCTTACCCTGCCTTCCCTCCATTTTCCTTGATCCCTTTAACTTTAAGACCTGTAACTAATTTCTTCTTGAAATCACACAATGTTTTGGCCTCAACTAGTTTCAGTGGTAGTGAATTCCACAGATTCACCACTCTTTGGGTGAAGAAATTTCTCCTCAACTCAGTCCTAAAAGATGAGGCATTAAACCAAGGCCCCATCTACTCTTATAGAAAAATGTCCTGGCATTCTTTCAAAAAAAGAGCAGAGGATTTATCACAGTCATCTGACCAATATTTGTCCCTTGATCCCTTACACAAGAGTACAAAGTATGCCATTTGGCCCCCTTGAACCAGCTCTGCCATCCAATAAGATCAAGACTGATCTGTTTATGCATTGAATTCCACCGTCCCTTCTAACCCTAATAACCTTTCATTCTTCTTATCTGACAAGAATCTATCTACCTCCACCTTAAAAATATTCAATGACACCTTTCTTCTGAGGCAGAGAGTTCCAAAATCGTGCAACCCTCAGAGAAAAAAATCGCCACTCTGTCCTCTCAGAGCGATACCTAATTTTAAAATAGTGCCCACTAGTTGTGCGCTCACCCACATGAGGAAACATCCTTTTAATGACTACCTTGTCAAAGCTGCTCACGATCCTATATACTTCAATCAAGTCATCCCTCACCCTTCTAATCTCCAGCGGAAACAAGCCCAATCTGTCCAACCTATCTTCATCAGACAACCCGCTCATTCCATGTATCAATCTAGTCATCTTCTGAATCACCGCCAATGGATTTACACAGTTAAATAAGGAACACAAGCGTTGTTGGGGAACACAAGATTAGTGAGAGGGAGGAGCTGATGGAAATCAGTACTAATAGGAGTGATCTACAACCCACACTACTTAAGGAAGCTGTCCTAGAACAAATGGACACATTAGTGGTCACCTCCCAAGATTCTATATACTCTGGAACAGTTTCTACAGAGTGGAGGGTGACTAATGTAACCCCTCTATTTAAAAAGGGAGGTAGAGGGAAAGTGGGGAATTATAGACCAGCCAGCCTGAAATTGGTAGTGGGAAAATGCTAGAGTCTATTATAAATGACTTATTAGCAGAGTACTTGGAAAGTACTCAAATGGATAGAAAATTGGTTGGCAGACAGGAAACAAAGAGTGCTTGGAGAGAGCGCAGAAGAGATCTACAAGAATGTTGCAGGATCCAATGCACTGAGTTATAGAGAGGGATTGGACAGGGTACGATTTTTTTCATTAGAGCATAGGAGACTGAGGGGTGATCTTATAAAGGTGTATTAGATCATGAGAGGCGTGGATCGGGTGAATGCAC
Source organism: Carcharhinus amblyrhynchos (assembly GCF_965287045.1). Lineage (NCBI taxonomy): Eukaryota > Metazoa > Chordata > Chondrichthyes > Carcharhiniformes > Carcharhinidae > Carcharhinus > Carcharhinus amblyrhynchos. The sequence continues at coordinate 44,271,428 of NC_137342.1, forward strand.
TCAGTCTTTTCCCCAGTGTTGGGGAGTCGAGAACTAGAGGGCAGAAGTTTAAGTCAAGAGGGGGAAGAATTAACGGGAACCTGAGGAGCAACTTTTTTACACAGAGGGTGGTACGCCTGTGGAATGAGCTGCCAGAGGAAGTGGTCAAGGCAGGGATATTTGGATAGGTACGATGGATAGGAAAGGTTTAGAGGGATATGGGCCAAATGCAGGCAGATGACGTCAGTTCAGATGGGCATTTTGGACAGCATGGACCAGTTTGGGCCAAAGGGCCTGTCTCTGTGCTGTAGATTCTATGATTCTAAAAGAGTTCCAGAATCTGACTGAACCAACATGGATTAATAAAAAGGAAATAATGCTTGACAAATCAACAGGAATTCTTTGGGACTATAATTCATAGAGTTGACAAAGGGGAGTCAGTGGATGTGGTTTATTTTGACTTTCTGAAGGCTTTCAATTAAATCCCACATATGAAATTAGCGTTTAAAATTAAAGTGCATGGGATTGGGATTAATAAATTGAAATGGATAGAAAACTGGTTGGCAGATAGGAAACAAAGAGTAGGAATAAAGCAATCTTTTTCCAAATGGCAGGCAGTGGCAGTGGATAGCAAATGGATCAGTGCTGGGACCCCAGCTATTCACAATTGTCTAAATCTTGCTGCCATTCACACCGGCAGGATCTCCGATGGTGTACCTTCACCATGGCTTTCCCAGCAGTGAGGGATGTATTCCACGGGAAACCCCCATTGACAATGGTGGGACCATAAGATCCCACCACCAGGAAGCAGCACACCACCTCCCGCTGCAGTAAAACACATTGCAGAAAGGGAGAATAATTCCACCCAACATCTATCAATGATTTAGAAGAGGGAACTAAATGTATTATCTTCAAATTTGCAGATGACACAAAGTTGGGTGGGAGGGTGAGTTGTGAGGAGGATGCAGTGATGTTTCAGTGTGATTTTGACAGGCTGATTGAGTGGGCAAATGCTTGGCAGATGCTGTATAATATGAATAAATGTGAGGTTATCCACTTTGATAGTAAAAACAGGAAAGCAATAGATCGAGAGTGGGGAACGTGCAACGAGACCTGGATGTGCACCAGTCACTGGAAGTAAGCGTGCAGATGCAGCAGGCAGTAAAGAAGGCAAATGGTATGTTTCATATCAAGAGGATTTGAGTACAGGAGCCGTGATGTCTTGTTGCAGTTATACAGGGGCTTGGTGAGGCCACACCTGGAGCACTGGCAGTTTTGATCCCCTTATCTTAGAAGGGATGTTCTCGCTTTAGAGGGAGTGCAGCAAAGGTTTGCCAGACTGATTCCTGGGATGACAGGAATGATGTATGAGGAGAGATTGAGTCAGTTAGAATTACATTCACAGCAGTTTCGAAGAATAAGGGAGGAATTTCATAGAAATGGTTTACCCCGTATCCTTAGACTGTGAGATCTGGATCTGGATTCTTCCACCATTGAGAACGTCCTTTTTACCTCCTGTCTAGTGCTGTTAAAAATTCCCCCTCTAAAGCAAGAACATCCTTCCTAAGATAAGGGAATCAAAACTGCCAGAAATTCTCACAGGACTAGACAGGAGGCAGAAAGGATGTTGGCAATCCTGAAAGAATTCAGGTCCAGATCTCACAGTCTAAGGATTCAGGGGTAAACCATTTTGAATTGAGATGAGGAGAAATTTCTTCACCCAGGAAGCAGTGCGCCTCTGAAATTCATTAGGAATTTCATTGTAATTGAGGCCAAATCATTGTATGTTTCAAGAACGAGTTAGATATAGTTCTTGAAGTGAAGGAGATCAAGGATATGGAGAGAAAGCAGCAACAGGTAATTGAGTTGGGCGATCAGCCATGAACATAGTGAAAAGCAGAGCAGGCTCAAAAGGTCTGTAGTAGAGCAAAACCCAGGGAGTGTGCACAACAGTAGGAGAGGAATGAATGGAAAGGGTTAAACAGACATTACTGTAGTATCCACACTCACTGCAGGCAAACACATGACAAATGACAAATAGCTACATCTCAGACAGCACTAACACACATCAACAATAAGGGAATTGATATCACTTATCAAGGCTCCAAAAAGTCTTGAGGAGCCATCATGCCTCTGAAAAGCTAATCAAGTATCAGAGAGATGGGACAATTACTATACCACCAAAATCGGTTTGACAAACATAATTCTTTAATATTGTGTAAACAGGTAGACAGGAGATGTCCAGAAAAAGAATAGAGCTAAAGTACACAGGACAATGGATTTGTATAATGTGATCAAAAACAGAACTGTAACCAATTTAAAGTAACAATCTGATGACCTAATTGAAATGTAGCATGTTGCAATGCAAAAAAGTATATGAATATGTAAGAACCAATGTTTAGTAGAATAGCGCAGAAGCAAGCTGTAATAACAACCCCAAGTTCTGCTCACCCTCAGTGCTGAATAAAGTCATTTTTGTTGAAGTTCTACAGAGTGTCTGATGTCTTACTTCATTTATTCCTTCCTATAGGCCAAATGTCCTATTCCTGCCCCTATTTTCTGTGTTTCTATTTTCCATGATAAAGAGACTAAAACTGCATACAATATTCAAGAAGTTTTCTCACCAATGCCCTGTATAACTGAAACTTAACATCCTTACTCTTATGTTTGATTCCTCTTGTTATAAAGGATAATATTCCATTTGCCTCCTTAATTACATGCTGTAATTTGTGATTTATGCACTAGAACACCTAGATCCCTCTACACCAGGGAATTCTGCGGTGATTCTCCATTTAAGTAATATTCTGCCTTTTTATTCTTCCTGCTGGGGTGAACAGCTTCATGTTATGATTATTTGGTGATTATCATGTCGCTATCTGTGGGATCTTGCTGTGCACACACTGTCTGATTTCCTACAACAGAGATCACACTTCAAAAGTATTTAATTTGCTGTACAACATTTTGTAGTCATGAAAATCATCAAGTAAATGTCAGTTTTTCTTTAGTATTTCTTTACATGGCTCAGTGAGCACATTGTGACTAATAGTGCTCTCGCAAAATACCTTGAGACATTTGACAATGTTAAAATAGTTACATAAGTAGGCAGGAATTTTCTGCCTTCTTTTTCCGGTGGTCAGGAAGAGCAGTGGGGGGGATGATCGAGTCCCAAATTGGATTTCTCACCGGTGGGATTTCCTTGCTCAATTTTCTCCATGGCATGAGGGCACAGTGGTTAGCACTGCTGCCTCACAGTGCCAGGGACCCCGGTTCGATTCCTGGCTTGGATCACTGTCGGTGCGGAGTCTTCATGTTCTCCCTGCGTCTGTGTGGGTTTCCTCCCACAGTCTGAAAGACATGCTGGTTAGGTGCATTAGCTATGCTAAATTTCCTCTCTGTGTACCCGAATAGGTGCTAGAGTGTAGCGACTAGAGGACTTTCGCACTAACTTAATTGCAGTGTTAACTTGAGCCTATTTGCGGCAACAATAAATAAAACTTTAAACTTTAAGCAGTCACCAGTGACATGGCATGTGACGGGAAACTCACTATTGTACCACAAACGTAGCGGGAATCCTCTGTGTATCATCCCCATAAGTAAGGAATTTCCCCCACCAGTGTGACGACTTTGTAAAACCAGAAACTGGTGAACAGAACCGTTGAGGGTGCACAGATATGTAGAGCCCCAGAGGGAGGCAAGGGTGAGACCCGGGCAGTGCACTGGCGGTAGCGAATAATTACCTTGGCACGGCGAGAAATCCGATTTTGGACTCGATTCTCCACGCCCACTGCTCTTCCTGCCCACCAGAAAAAGAGGGCAGAAAATTCCTGCCTACTTATATAACTATTTTAACATTGTCGAATGTCCTAAGGTATTTTGCGAGCGCACTATTAGTCACAATGTGCTCACTGAGCCATGTAAAGAGATACTAAAGAAAGACTGACATTTACTTGATGATTTTCATGACTACAAAATGACTGGCACTGCCCACTGTGGGGTGGGGGGTGGGGTTATCCCCTGGGTGGGGGTGTAGCCTGCAGGGTGCTTTTGTTTATTGTATAGTGCTTGGGGAGCAGTATAAAAAGGGCCCCTGGATCTTTTTCAAACCTAAGCTGCTGGAGGGACGGTTCAATCTGTATCCGACTCACTGGTGTGACACTACAGGACCCCTCGATTCCATTTTTGATTCAGAAAGTTTAAAAATGCAGCGGGTAAAGGTGGCAACAGAGCTTGCAGGCTGCGTTCTGGCTTTTCCCGCCCAAGGCAACAAAAATCGGTAAATTCTGCCCACACCTGTCAAAGTTCCAAAAGCCTATTACTGAGGATACTGGAAATCTGATATAAATAATAAATAAATCTGAAATCCGCACTTGTTGGAAATGCTCAGCAGGCCTAGCAGTATGTGTGGAGAGAGAAACAGAGTTCACATTTGAAGAGGAGTTCTAATAAAAAGACCATTCGTCTGAAACATTAACTCTGATTCTCTATTTACAGGTGCACCATGTCTTCTAAACAGTTTGCTGCTGTTGTTGCTAAAACAAAAAATGCTGGAGAACTCAACAGGCCTGACAGCATCTGTGGAGAGAGAATAGAACCAGTGTTTCAAGTCTGGATGACCCTTTGTCAGAGCTAAAAGCAAAGTATCGTGGAATCCCAACAGTGCAGAAGGAGGTCATTCAACTCATCAAGTCTGCATTGACAACAATCCCCTCCAGCCTTACCGTCACAACCCCACATATTTACCCCACCAATCCTTCCAACCTGCACATCCCAGGATACTCACGGTCAATTTAACATGGCCAATCAACCTAGGGAGGGAATTGAAGCATCCAGAGGAAACCCACACAGAGACGGGGAGAATGTGCAAACTCCATACAGGCAGTGACCCAAGTTAGGAGTCGAATCTAGGTCCCTGGAGCTGTGAGACAGCAGTGCTAATCACTGTGCCACCGTGCCGCCCAGATTTATACTATGAGGGTGAGTTAATTCTAACCCTATCAGAGCCAACATGTCACGTTCCTCAGGCGATCCCCTCACAATCTGTTCTTTTGTTCTTCCATTCACACATTCTGATCACGTAATGGATGCCTTTAGCACCTATCTCAGCTTTTATCATCACCATTTACATTCCCTTCATCCAATTATGGCCCTTTACCTCCCCCTCTCCACACCTTCATCGCATATATCTTGTTTGATTTTTATTCTCTTCAGCTCGGATGTTGGTCATCCAGACTCTAAATGTTGGCCAGTATTTTGTGGCCTCGCTTGGGCAAGGCTCATAAAATTCCGCCCGAGGCCAATGGAGTCCATTCCGTGAGTCTCACCCACCCTGGAATCGGGGCAGGGTGTGACAGTAAAATTATGATCGTTGGCTCTATTCTCTCCCCACAGTTGCCGACAGACCTGCTGAGGTTTTCCAGCATTTTCTGTATTCTTTTCAGATTCCAGCGTAAGAACATAAGAAATAGGAGCAGGAGGAGGCCATCTAGCCCTTCGAGCCTGCCCTGCCATTCAATAAGATCATGGCTGATCTGAAGTGGCTCAGTTCCACTTACCTGCTTTCTCCCCATAACCCTTAATTCCCCTGTCTATCAGAAACCTATCTACCCGTGACTTAAATATATTTAGCGAGGTAGCCTCCACCACTTCAACGGGCAGAGAATTCCAGAGATTCACCACCCTTTGAGTGAAGAAGTTCCTCCTCAACTCTGATCTAAACTGCACCCCCCCCCCTTATCTTGAGGCTGTGTCCTCTAGTCCTGCTATCCTTTCTAAGCGGGAAGAATCTCTCCACCTCTACCCTATCCATCCCCTTCATTATCTTATACGTCTCCATAAGATCCCCCCTCATCCTTCTAAACTCCAACGAGTTTAGTACTGCATCCGCAGTACTTCGCCTTTATCTTGTTGTTGTGAAGGACGGTACCATGAATGAACACTGGAACATGAAGCTTCGTGAACAAAGTAAGAGTTGGTTTGATTAGGACTTGGAGATACTCAACAGATTTCAACATGCAGAAACAAAATGCAAAAGGGACACCTTTACGGTTCAGAGAAGGATTGATGTTTGAAGAGTCTGATCACTGGGACAGCAAATGTCAGCTCCCTCTCCCAGCAAAGGTAAAAAAAAACTATTTGGTGGGTAACTGCTCAGGATCTCAAAGGTAGAGGCAGAGGTTGTGATTAAACAGCGCGGAATGGAGTGGGAGTAGAGAATTTTGACACAGCGAGTGAATCAGTGCGGCAGGTTAGATAGTGAATTTTATTTGCTGTTGAATAGCAGATTGTAAAGATTGGCAGCCCTGAGGCAAGGGGATATTTAAGTACATGTGATCATAAAGGTTTAATGTGTGTTAATGCTAATCTATCAAAGAGAACATGTTTTCAGGAGAACAATTTTAATTTGAAAAAGAGAGCAAGAGAGTTAAAACTGGCTCTATGTTAACAGGGGAAAGGAACTGTGGGACTACAAAATTATTTTAGAGATTTGGGGGGGATTTTACCACCTCACCCCTCCCATCGATGGGCAGAGTGAGCTGGTAAAACCGCAGAACATAAGAACATAAGAAATTGGAGCAGGAGTAGGCCATCTAGCCCTTCGAGCCTGCCCCGCCATTCAATAAGATCATGGCTGATCTGTCGTGGCTCAGTTCCACATTCCCGCCCTCTCCCCATAACCCTTAATCCCCTCTCTTATCAAAAACCCATCAACCCGCGTCTTAAAAATATTTAGCGAGGTAGCCTCCACCACTTCAACGGGCAGAGAATTCCAGAGATTCACCACCCTTTGAGTGAAGAAGTTCCTCCTCAACTCCGTTCTAAACCGCTCCCCCTCTATCTTGAGGTTGTGCCCCCTAGTCCTATTATCCTTTTTGAGCGGGAAGAGTCTCTCCACCTCTATCCTATCCATCCCATTCATCATCTTATACGTCTCAATGAGATCGCCCCTCATTCTTCTAAACTCTAACGAGTACAAGCCTAGTTTATTCAGCCTCTCCTCATAGCTCAACCCCCTCAACTCCGGCATCAGCCTAGTAAACCTCCTCTGCACTCCCTCCAAGGCCAAAATATCCTTGCGTAAGTACGGCGCCCAAAACTGCACACAGTACTCCAGCTGCGGCCTCACCAATGCCCTATACAGCCGCAGCAAGACCTCCCTACTTTTATATTCAATCCTCCTCGCTATGAAGGCCAGCATCCCATTCGCCTTCCTGACCACCTGCTGCACCTGCAAGCTGGGTTTTTGTGACTCATGCACAAGGACCCCAAGATCCCTCTGCACCGTCGCCTGCTGCAGTTTTTTGCCACATAAGTGATAAAAACTGAGATATCAGAATCACGCCTAATTTCTCTGCTCTCATGATCTTATGAGAGCTGGATTTCCGGTGAGGTCAGCCTTGCAGCACGGGGACACTACGGTTAGCACTTGGTCTCATGATGCCAGGGATGTGGGTTCGATTCCTGGCTTGGGTCACTGCCTTCTGGAGTTTTCACATTCTGCCCGGGTCTGCGTGGGTTTCCTCCGGGTGCTCCGGTTTCCTCCCACAGTCCGAAAGACATGCTGGTTATGTGCGTTGACCATGCTAAATTCTCCCTCAGTGTTCTGAACAGGTGCCAGAGTGTGGCGACTAGGGGATTTTCACAGTAACTTCATTACAGTGTTAATGTAAGCCTACTTGTGACTAATAAATAAACTTAAACTCTCTGGAAATGTGCAGAAGACTGAACAATTTATTTAAATATATTTAAATATTTATTTGCATATGTTAAATAATCCCAGGGCTCACTTGCCTTTATGGTCCCACTGGGGAGGGTTCGCTCCGGTGAGGAAAACACCTGCTCCCCATGAATGGGGAAAAGTTGTGTTGGCCTTGCCAATGGAACTGAAGGCCATGGAGGCCTGGCACCTGGGCAATGAAAAGTGGGCAGCTGGGCAGAGACTGAAGGGGTGAGTCCTGAAGGGATTGTGCCTGAAGGGGGTGGGGCCTGAAGGGGTGGGGAATAGGGGGTGGCCCAATAGGGGGTGGAGGGGGGTGTCCACTGCCACTCTATAATGCGATTGGATTGGGGAGAAGCGGGGAGTGATTGGTCTGGGCAGTGGGGGCTAGATGTCTGTACATTGTCGGCCTTGTGATTGACCATGGACCCCCACGATTGTGGGTCAGGGAGGTTTGGCTCCAGCAGCAGAGGCCTGACATCTCTCTCTCTGTCTGTCAGACCCCTGCTGCTGAAATTACGCATGTGCAGCATTCGCAGTCTGCACATGAGCTGTAGCTCTCTCTACAGGCTGACTGGTGAATTAAGCCCAATCTGCTGCTTGCGGCAGCTGGCAACAGTTTAAACCATTTTTTCAATGACTACGAAGAGTGAGTGTGAAAACCTGTCCAATAAATGCATCAGAAACTCTCCCATTTCCATTCTAGCTGGTCACTTAGAACCATTCTCATAAAATTCAGCCCTTGGGGTAGAAGGCATTTAAAGGGAAGCTAATTAAGACTCAGACTTAGGACAAAGCTGGAAATCTTAAGTCCTGCCCCTAATCTGGCACTTCCATCTCTTGAGGAGGGGTGGAACTGGAATTGGGCCAAGGTTCATGCATTCCTGACTTACAGAGACAACTGGCCATTTAAATCAGCAGCTACTTCCACTGATGTGAGATTTCGGTAGATCAGGAATCAGATTAGAGCTGGCCTAAACTTGTTGGATTCATTTGGCAAGGTGCCCCTTTTGATCTAGTCCTGGGAAAGGTAAGGCACCCTTTAAGATACGTAAGTAACTCTTTGAGAGAGATAAGGCACCCTTTGGAACTGTCAAAGCTGTCAAAGAACTGTCAAACCATAAAAGAACTGTTAAACCATCAAAGAATTGGCAAAAGGTGATGGGTGACAGCATGGTTTGGCATGAGTTGGCATAGAGGCAATAGAGGGCCATGGGAAATTGGGGGCATGGAGTATGAGGGGCATTGGGAGGTGGGTAGTCCGAAGTAGCATAGGTTGGCAAGTATGGAGCAAAGGGACTGTGTTTGGGGTAATGAGGGAGTGGAGGAATGTTGTTGCTTCAATCTATTTTTAAATTTAGTTCAACATGGTGCAGAAACACAGAAGCAGACTTCCTGTCCTGGTTGGTTCATGGAGAGGCAAAACATATAATCGTGTTCTAACCAGATCACCAAATAGAGACATTGAGGGAGGTTTTGACCTTGTGACAGAGAATAAAATGGGCAATAGCAAATCAGCAAGCAGTTCTACATCTCTCCCATTGATGTACAAAACCTGCCCTTCGAGTTGAAACAGAACAGTTACAAACAAGACGAGAAGTTGGGCAAGGGAGAACACGGTAGCCTTAAACAGAAAAAATAAATTATTTCTCATAATGCCTTAATTTTATCTCCCTGAAGTGATCTAAATGCAACTGAGTCATAGAAACATAGAAACTAGAAGCAGGAGTAGGCCATTCAGCCCTTTCAGCCTGCTTTGCTATTCATTTTGATCGTCAAAGTAAATATTCTGATCCCCCTTTCCCCCGAGATCCCTTTCGCCTCCAGAGATATGTCTAATTTCTTCTTGAAATCAGACAACTTTTGGCCTCAACTACTTTCTGTGATAATGAATTACACACATTCATCACCCTCTGGGTGAAGAAATTTCTCCTCATCTCAGTTCTAAAATGTTTATCCCTTATCCTCAAACTATGACCCTAGTTCTGGACACCCGCCACCATTGAAAACTTTCTTTCTAACCTTAGAATTTTATCAGTTTCTGTGAGATCCCATCTCACTCTTCTAAACACATTGCTGTGGCTCTAGAGTCATATGCAGGCCAGACCAGGTAAGGAAGGCAGATTTCTTTCCCTAAAGGACCAAGGTGGGTTTTTACAATAATCAGTGAAAGTTGTCACGGTCACTGTTAATGCAACTAGCTTTGTGTTCCAGATTTGTTAATTGAATTTAAATCACACTCATGGTATTTGAATCCAGGGCCAGAAATCTCCTGCCTTTCACGCTGGCTGGATCTTGCAGTCCTGCTGGCATGAACAGCGATTTCAGTGGCTCACTCGCCAGCTGCACTGCATTGAAATTTGCAGTGGAAAGTTCCAACCATGTGGCCAGAGTATTAACCCGAGCTTACGGATTACTAGTCCAGTGACATTCCCTTAACGCCACTGTGCCCACTTCCCTTCCATCTTCCTAACTCTCAAATCGAAAGGTCTTTTGACCTTGAACGGGAATTCACATTCCTTATTTAACAAGTGAGCAGCGTGGTGGCACAGTGGCTAGCATTGCTCCTTCACAGCGCCAATGACTCAGGTTCAACTCTGGCCTCAGGTGACTGTCTAGAACATAGAACATAGAACACTACAGCACAAACAGGCCCTCCGGCCCACAAGTTGCGCCGATCATATGCATAACTACCAGGCCGTTCTATAACTCTCAATCCCATTAAATCCCATGTACTCATCCAGAAGTCTTTTAAAAGACCCCAGCGAATTTGCCTCCACCACCACCGACAGCAGCCGATTCCACTCACTCACCACCCTCTGAGTGAAAATCTTACCCCTGACATCTCCTCTGTACCTGCTCCCCAGCATCTTAAACCTGTGTCCAAATTTATGAAGTCAGAAGTTATGAAGAGATGTAGAACTGCTTGCTGATTTGCAATTGCCCATTTTACTCTCTGTCACAAGGTCAAAACCTCCCTCAATATCTCTATTTGGTTATCTGGTTAGAACACGATTATATTTCTTTGCCTCTCCATAAACCAATATTTATGCAATTGTAAGTTATGAAGTTATTATGCAGTTGTTATGAAATTATTTGTGAATTTATGAATCTATGTGGAGTTCGCACATTCTCCCAGTGTCTGCATGGGTTTCCTCCGGATGCTCCGGTTTCCTCCCACACTCTAAAGATGTGCGGGTTATGTGGATTGGCCATGATAAATTTCTGTTTAGTGTCAGGTATTACGCAGGTTTACAGGGATAGGGCTTAGATGGGATTGTTGTCAGTGTAAGCCCGATGGGCCAAATTGCCTCCTTCTGCACTGCAGGGATTCTATGATTCTGTGGTCCTCTTGGATGCACGTAAAAGATTCTTTCGGACGAGCTGCGAGATCACCATTGACAGCATGGGCATGTTGGGCCAAAGGGTCGGTTTCCGCGCTCTATTGCTCTCTGACTCCATGACTCTAAGTGAACAACTTTCCTGTTTTCTTCTCGAGCTTAACCCAGCCTGTAGTGAGCTCTTACTCTTCAATTAAAATGAAGTTCGAGAAGGTGTAAGAAATTAATGCATATAGCTTCAAATAATGAGTGGTGCCATCAAGCAGAAGAGAACTAATGCTTTCAAATTAATCAGAATAGGATGGTCTTTGCAAATACAGTTACACACGGCAAATAAGTGCTGAGAAGGAATTTCTTCACCCCGACTTATTAATTCATCAAAAAACTACAAACCTCATCTAGCAAATACCAGGTCTACAGAGCTTTTCTGAAAGGAAACCAATGCAGCAAATGAAACAGAATGAAGCTAAGGTCAAAGACAAGACAAGAACAGAAGTGCTTCTAATTTCGAGGCAAAATGAACTGTACATTAATAAACTGCATTTCTACGGCACCACTTATGACATCCCAATGTGCTTCATAGACAATGAAATACTCTTGAGGTGCAGTCGCTGTTATACAGTAGGGAAAAGTGACAGTTAATTTACTCACCGCAAAGGCTCACAAACTGTGGTAGGACAAATAACCTGAGCCCAATTTTAACTCTGCCTTCACAAATGGGTTTTCTTCAAGTTACAATCTCACCTTCTGTTTTTTAAGTGATAATGATGTGGTGAGCCTGTGAAATTTATTACCACAAGAAGTAGTTGATGCCAAAACATTGAATGTATTCAAGAGGTGGCTGGAAACAGCACTTGGGGAAAAGGGGATCAAGGTTATGGGGAGAAAGCAGGATTAGGCTATTGAGTTGGACGATCAGCCATGATTGTAATGAATGGCAGAGAAGGCTTGAAGGGCCAAATAGCCTTCTCCTGCTTCTTTCTTCTATGTCTATGATTAAAGAGTAAATGTTGGCCAGGACACTGGGAGAACACTAGTGTTCTTCTTTTCAATCATGCCATGGGAGTGTGGATGGCATCTCAGTTAAACCACATATCGAACTGATGGCACCTTTGACAGTGCAGCACTCCCTCAGTGTGGAATTGAAGTGTAAAGCTCGATTATGTGCTCCCACCCTGGAGTGAAACTTGACTCAGGAACTTCTGACTCAGGTAGGAGTGCTACCGCTGAGAAAAGACTCATATCAATTAGCAGAAAGCCAGTTTTCTCATTCTTTCTTGGGTTGTGAGTGTCACTGGCTAGGTCACCACTTATTGTCCATCCTGAGTCGCCATTGGTAAGATAGCGGTGAGCCACCTTCTTGTACCGCTGTAGTCCATTTGGTGTTGGTACATCCACAATGCTGCTAGGAAGGAAGTTCCAGGTCTTTAATCTGTTGGTGATGGCGAAGAAACAGCAATATAGTTTCAAACCAGGGTGGTCAGTGACTTAAAGTTGGAATTGCAAATGAGGATGTTCCAAATTATTTTTGGCACTTAGCCTTCTGGGTGGTAAAGGTCACCCAGAAGCACCTGCATTTGGAAGGTGCTTTTGAAGGAAGCTTTGGTGAGTTGCTACAGTCCCTCTTGTAGATGGTACACACTGTAGGTAATGCCCTGGTCTCTGAGCCAGGAGCTCTGGGTTCGGGTCCCATCCAGGATTTGTTGGGGATGCAAGAAGCAGTCGTGATGTGATTCAGCAGCTTGATAATCATCTTAATAATCCTTCCAACACTACCCCAGTAAACCCCAAAGGGAAGAATGTTTGTGAAGATACAAAATAAATAAACGGCTGCCACTGTGTGCCGGTGATGCAGAAATTGACTTTTTAAGGTAGAGGAGGGATGGTAATCAGAGGGGCTACTTTGGTGTGCAACTTCAAGAGTATTTTTGGAATTGCACTCATTCAGGTGGATCATATCGCTAATCTGTAGCTTCTTATTTTCAAAAAATTAGGCAGGATCTTCAGCCCCCGCTCTCTGTCTGTGAGGCTGCCGGCAGCGCTCAAGATGTGTAGAGATCAATGGTGAATCTAGCTGGTGAGAACACAATCTCTGATTTTCACCATAAAGCGTGAGAATCTGATTTCAGTAAATGTAAATTTGATTCAACCCCCTCTCTTCCCAGATACACACCCCTCATGAGATCTTCATTCCCCACCAACGTGACGTAATGTCAGTGAGGTTTACAACAGATTCACCTAGATGCGAATGTGCCGAGGAGCGCTAAGTATGGCCAATCAACCTAATCTGCACATAAGAACATAAGAAATAGGAGCAGGAGTAGGCCATCTGGCCCTTCGAGCCTGCCCCGCCATTCAATAAGATCATGGCTGATCTGTCGTGGCTCAGTTCCGCATTCCCGCCCTCTCCCCATAACCCTTAATCCCCTCTCTTATCAAAAACCCATCAACCCTCTTCTTAAAAATATTTAGCGAGGTAGCCTCCACCACTTCAACAGGCAGAGAATTCCAGAGATTCACCACCCTTTGAGTGAAGAAGTTCCTCCTCAACTCCGTTCTAAACCGCCCCCCCCCTTTATCTTGAGGCTGTGCCCTCTAGTCCTACTGTCCTTTCTGAGCAGGAAGAGTCTCTCCACCTCTAACCTATCCATCCTATTCATCATCTTATACGTCTCAATGAGATCTCCCCTCATTCTTCTAAACTCTAACGAGTACAAGCCTAGTTTATTCAGCCTCTCCTCATAGCTCAACCCCCTCAGCTCCGGCATCAGCCTAGTAAACCTCCTCTGCACTCCCTCCAAGGCCAAAATATCCTTGCGTAAGTACGGCGCCCAAAACTGCACACAGTACTCCAGCTGCGGCCTCACCAATGCCCTATACAGCCGCAGCAAGACCTCCCTACTTTTATATTCAATCCCTCTCGCTATGAAGGCCAGCATCCCATTCGCCTTCCTGACCACCTGCTGCACCTGCAAGCTGGGTTATTGTGACTCATGCACAAGGACCCCGAGGTCCCTCTGCACCGCCGCCTGCTGCAATTTTTCTCCACGTAAGTAATAATCCTTCCTACCATTATTCCTATCAAAGTGGACCACCTCGCACTTGCCAACATTAAATTCCATTTGCCAGTTCCTGGCCCATTCGCCCAGCCTATCTAGATCCTTCTGCAGACTCTCCACACCCTCCGCACAATTTGCCTTTCCACCAATCTTGGTGCCATCAGCAAATTTCGACACCATACACTCGGTTCCCTCCTCCAGATCATCTATATAAATGGTAAATAGTCTTTGAGCTGTGGGCAGAAACCAGAGGAAACCCATGCAGACATGGGGAGAACATACAAACTCCACACAGACAGTAACCCAAAGCTGGAATCGAACCCGGGTCCTTGGTGCTGTGAGGCAGCAGCGCTAACCACTGTGCCACAAAGGAGAAGATGACCAAGTGACCAGAGTCAGAGGAACAGAATTAGGTGGGCGGAATGGTGGCACAGTGGTAAGCACTGCTGCCTCACAGTTCCAGGGATCTAACTTCGATTCCCGGCTTCGGTCATTGTCTGTGTGGGGTTTGCACATTCTTACTGTGTCTGCATGGGTTTCCTCCCACATTCCGAAGATGTGCTGGTTAGGTTGATTGGCCATTCTAAATTGCCCTTAATGTTGTAGGGTGTGTAAATTAAGGGGAATTAGTGGGGTAAATGTATGGGGATAGGATCTGGGTGGGATTGTTGTCGGTGCAGTCTTGATGGGCCAAATGGCCTCCTTCTGCACTGTAAGGTTTCTATGATTCTATGAAGGGAGGGGATTACTGATGATTGCTCAGCTGGAGGATTTTGTGGAGATGGAAGAAGCAAGGAGGTTAAGGAATTTAAATTTGTATGTTATAGGATAAGAAGCCAATGAAAACCAGAGGTGATAGATGAGTATGATAGGATAGAGGCAGCAAAGTTTCCATCCAGCGGGTGTTTATGGAGAGCAGAGAAGGGAGGAATGGAAGACTGGTTAGGAAAGCATTAGGCAGCCCAACCTGAAGATGACAGAAGTAGAAAAGTGTGGTTCAGTGTTTCAGGAGCAGAAAGGATAAGATGGGGTTGGTTAATGTTACTGAAATGAAAGTAGGTTGTCTTTATGATGGAGAGAACATTGGGTTTGAAGATTAGCTTGAGATTGAAGAGGACACTGACCTTAAAGAGTGGCTGGGGCAGGCATAGGAATTGGTTGGAAAGTTATGGAATCTGCGACACCTAATCCATTGACTTTGGTCTTCACACTCTTCACACTAGAAGAAATGACAGTTCACCCAAAAAGAGATGCCTGATGAGCAGCTCGATGGCACAGAGAAAATGGAGGGTGCATGAAAGAGATGAGATGCATCATAATCTGGATGCATTGTACCTGTTCCAACCCAGAAAAGTGGGTGCATCAACACCAGAATATGGACACAGGCATGGTGGCACTGTGGTTAGCATTGCTGCCTCACAGCGCCTCACAGTGCCAGGGGCCTGGATTCAATTCTAGCCTCGGGTCACAGTCTGTGTGCAGTTTGTACATTCTCCCTGTGTCTGAGTGGCTTTCTTCCAGCTGCTCCGGTTTCCTCCCACAGTCCAAAGATGTGTGGGTTAGGTGCATTGGCCATGATAAATTAATCCTGGGGGATTAGCAGGATAAAGAACAAAGAACAAAGAAACACACAGCACGGGAAACAGGCCCTTCGGCCCAACGAGCCAAATATTAAAGGTTATGGGAATAGGGCTTGGGTGGGATTGTTGTCAGTGGGCCTTATTCAATGGACTGAATGGCCTCCTTCTGCACTGTGGGCATCCTATGATTCTATGAGATTGAACAGTGGGATGGCTGTGTCCAATTAATACGTTAGTATGGATCATTGCTGAAACCTTGAGTTCAATAGAAACAGAAACTAGAAGCAGGAGTCGGCCACACAGCCCTTTGAGCCTACTCCACCATTCATTTTGATCATGGCTGATCATCGAGTTCCATATCCTGATCCTCCCTTCCCCCCATCCCTTGATCCCTTTAGCCTCTCATACTTACTATTCTAACTAAGACTCTCTTGAATGAACATTCTTCCAAAAATCTGTATGATACCCACACAAATTTTTATTCATCCAGTGAAAATCATCTTGAATATTTCTCTATAACATTACTCTTCTGAGGCCACAATGATTCTTGTCAATCTTTGAATTCTTTGCACTGCATCTGTGGGCTTGATTCTCCAACCTCACCGTGGATGGGAGTCTCCAGTCTCGCTGTAGTGAATGGAGATTTGGCTGGGCATCAAATTCTCCATTCTGCTGGCAGTGAACAGCTGGAGAATTCCATGTTCATCTCAAAAATGCAGTGTCTTGTCTACCTTGTGACATATTGTTTGGAGATGTTTATTCAAATTGAAAACCGTGGATAAAGCAGCAAGGCAGAACACCGTTGCTTGGAAAGGTTTTCACTCATATCAAGTTAAAACTATCACTCCCCTCAAGTAGCCAGACAAAATCACAGGGTGGTTTAAGATGATTTATTGACAACTGCTGTGCTACAGCATCCTGATCCAATCTTTAAGACAAATCAGAGTACCAAATCCAGATATACACAAGCAATTATAGTTTCAAATTCAATTACTAGTAATTAGCATATACCAATCAAAGTATAGGAATTATCTCTATCCACTCACAATTATTGATTAAGGTTACATCATGCATACATAATAGTATAGTGTCCAATTATACCTTGTGCATGTCTTCTTAATTATATCATCAAGTAATGATATTATATCTCTGTATATCAACCTCCCTTTCCATTGATCCTTGTTCTAGTGGACAAACATGAGCTGCAGCTGCACATTGTTCGTTAAATGGTCCTTGACTCTTAGCTGGGTCTGCTTTAATCAAGACCTGTTATTTTCATATAGCTTTCCCTGAGCGACTGAGATACAGCTTGCAGTTTATGTGATTTTTTTTAAACTTGTGTGATTATTGACCCTTTCAACATGAAGGCATGTTAGGCGAGGTGACCAGGAACTTGGTCAAAGGTGTAGGCTTCAAGGAAGGATTTAAAAGACGAGGAGAATCAGCAGACGGGTTTTAGGCACAGGGAATCCAGAGCTTAGGATCAAGCCAGGGTTGACATAAGTGGATATTTGACACAAGGTCAGAGTTGGAGGTCGGTAGAGTTCTTTAAACTTTGTAGAGCTGAAGGAGGTTACAGAGATAAGGTGGGGTGAGGCCATATGTGGGGATTTAAACACGAGGATGAAAAGTTTAAACTCTAGGTGTTGCTGAACCAGGAGCCATTGTAAATCAGTGAGCAAAGGATACTGAGTGAACTGGACTTGGTACACGAATGTAGCCCAATCCATCGCACAAAACAGCCTCCCATCCATTGACATGTCAAATTTCCCATTGCCTCAGAAAAACAGCCAGCACAATTGACGACCCCACCCACCCTGGACTTACTCGCTTCTACAAAAGTCTGAGGTAGGGTACCAACCCATTCAAGAACAGCTTTTTCCCCGCTGCCATCAGACTTTTGAATGGGCCTTCTCTACACCCTAGCTATGACTGTAACATTACATTCTGCATGTTTCCTTCTCTATGAATGGTATTCTTTGTCTGTATGGCATGCAAGAAATAATACTTTTCATGGTATACAGATACATGTGACAATAATAAAATCAAATCATAGAATCCTACAGTGCAGAAGAAGGACATTCAGCCCATCAAGTGTGCACCAACCACAATCCCACCCAGACCTATCCCCATAACCTCATGTGTTTACCCTCCTAGTCCTTCAGACACTAAGGGGCAATTTAGTATGACCAATCTACCTAACCCCCACATCTTTGGACTTTGGAAGGAAACCGGAGCACCCAGAGGAAACCCATGCAGACACAGGGAGAATGTGCAAACTCCACACAGGCAGTGACCTAAGGCTGGAATTGAACCCAGGTCCCTGACACTGAAGGGCAGCACTGCTAACCACTGTGGCACTGTTAGGGTATAGGCAGTAGAGTCTAGAGTTTTGCATCAGTTCCAGGTTTTGAAGGATGGACGATGGGAGGCAATCCAGCAGAGCATTGGGAATAGTCGAAACTAGAGATAGGAAAGTCCGGAATGTAAACAGTAGAATGAATGAATTTA
The DNA here is from genome assembly GCF_965287045.1 of Carcharhinus amblyrhynchos. Classification (NCBI taxonomy): domain Eukaryota; kingdom Metazoa; phylum Chordata; class Chondrichthyes; order Carcharhiniformes; family Carcharhinidae; genus Carcharhinus; species Carcharhinus amblyrhynchos. The sequence continues at coordinate 44,289,612 of NC_137342.1, forward strand.
ACTTGTCTGATTGCTGAACCGTTAAATGGGAAAATATAAGCAGGAGAACTGATACGTAATCGTTAACTCTCCACCTTGCAAAATGTGACAGCTGAATTCAAAAAACTGCTTGTAACATTGAATAATCCTCATAACATCAATCACTGTACAGATTGCTCAGGTTCTTAGTTCTGACTGGAGATCTGAACTCTGTGGGTGTACTGAGAATTTGCATCACCCACGCACATTACATGATGAAGATCTCACATTTCATCCAATAATCCTGTCGCTCATCAAGCTGTGTGAGGAGTACATTCTAAGAAAGATATTTAAACCTCTTATAGGCTGATGCTATCTCTATTTGCACTCTCAGTGTCTTGTTGTGTTCCACCGCATCTATGAATAATCTATCGCATTATTCAATCTGTAAATGATACTTCTGAGCCGTAACCTGCATGCATTCGTCTGAAGAAGACCGGAGTTGTTTGGTGTATGCGTCCATCGGTGTATGGCACACCCTAATTAGCAGTGACTGGTAATCTCGGCAACACTATTCTGCATATAGGGCAGCACCTATAGATCATAATGTCCCCGATTGCCTTTCCAGCTTGAGCTCAGGATGAAAGGGTCCTGGGAAAAGAAAGAAATGCCACGATTTTAGGAATAAGTCAGAGGAGGAAAGAATGCAACCAATCCTATTTTTAACACAGTTCAAAAGATGACAAAAGGTTTAATTTGCAAAAGAAAAGATAATTATCTGTACGTGTCATTGCCTTGAACTGAAAATATACTAAAGGCTGTAAGATACTCATGCTGTGATATTGTTTTTCTGCCTCAGTGGAGGTACAATTTAGGCACTCTGACAAATTAAGTACGAGCACTCTTTTAGGCAAATGAAGAATCAGAAATGGTCTGAAAACTTCCTCTTGAAATGTCAATATAATAAAGACACAAGTGACCAGCTCCAAATGATCCAGATCTGTGTTATTCAATGTGCACGCTTGTGAAAGAGGGTGGCAATAGTGAGGACACCACTCCATTTTTGCCTATTGAGTTTGGACTTGATTTGATTTATTATTGTCACGTGGATTGGTATGCAGTAAGAAGTTTGTTCTTACATGCTATTACAGACGAAGCTTTCCATTCATAGAGAAGGAAAGAAGCTACAGAATGTAATGTTACAGTCATACCTAGGGTGTAGAGAAAGATTAGTTTAATATGAGGTAGATCCATTCAAAGTTCCGATGGCAGCAGGGAAGAAGCTGTTCTTGAGTCGGTTGGCACATGATCTCCGACTTTTGTATCTTTTTCCCGACGGAAGAAGGCGGAAAAGAATGTGTCCGGGGTGCATGGGGTCCTTGATTATGCTGGCTGCTTCCAGGGCTGTCAATGCTTACTCTTTGCGTATTTATACTTGAAAAAATAACTAATTAAAATGCATCTCACTCTGGACAGCAAAATCCTCTCCACATATTTAAATTGGTTTGCTGTCCATGTCACTCTTTTACATCACAGATATCAGGCTTCACATTTTCCTTAGGTGCCCAGTTGTGGTTGGGAGTGTCAACATCACAAGCTGACAAATGGAAGTATTCTCCCTGGGTCAACTGTCAGCTGAGAGAGAGAAAGAGAGAGAGAAAAGAAAGGCCAACAGCAACACCAAGAGGTGAGTTTGCTGCATTCACGCTTGAGAGACGGGACACTAACCATCACGATTGCTTGACTTAACACGATCAGTGAAAAGCTTTTGTCACTGCTCTTGTTTGTTTTACAGTGCAGAAGGAGGCCATTTGACCCATTGAACCTGCACGCACTATCCCACTCTGGCCCTAACCCTGTAATCCCACGTCGTTACTTTACTAATCCCTCGACACTAAGGGCAATTTAGCAAGGGCCAATCAACCGAACCCGCATATTTTTGGGAGGAAACTGGAGGACCTGGAAGGAAACCCACGCAGACACAGGGAAGAATGTGCAAACTCTACAAAGAGAGTCACCCAAGTCAGGAATCAAACCCAGGTACCTGGTGCTGTGAGGCAGTAATGCCACTGTGCCAGCCCCTCTATTTGTGTGATTAAAAGCACCACTGGTCACTGACACAGGTCGCTCTACCTTGAAATATAAACCGCCTGATACCGAGGGAAGGAACTCCACATTCACGTAACCAACAAGTTTGCCTAAGTCATGAAACAGAGTTTTGAATTTTTAAGTAAAACCTGTAACTGGAGGAAATGCTCCCCCTTCCCTCTCCCATGGTCACACATTAGGAATATCCAAACTCCTAATCTTTCAGTTCAGGGATCACACGTTAACCTGATCAGACAGGGATTGATTGCCCCTGAAAGAGGACACTTCCAAAAATAAGTCCACCAAAGTGTTAGTCCACATTGTTCAAGTACATCCTGGAATGGAACTAGAAACTGCAACCTATTGATTGAAAGGCGAGAAGACTATTAACGAAGCCAGACTGATAGCCCAAGTATTGTGTGTATAAAAGATCCATCTGTTCTGTCAACAGAACCCAAGCTGATTGTTGAAGTCAAAACCAAGTAGTTTTCTTTATAGGGAATGTTTATTGACTTATTCAGCCTCATAGCTCTCCTCCCACTCAACCCAGTGTCCCAGCTATCTCTGACTTATGTGTGCTCAATTACCCATCACTTGTTTACCTTACCTTAACAATGTAATTGACATTAACAATCAGTAATAATGATCAACCTTTAACATCTATATGTGTTCATCTAAGCACCAGAGCACGATGGCACAGTGATCAGCATTGCTGCACCACAGCGCAAGAAACTCAGCTTCAATTCCGGCCTTGGGTGACTGTACGTGTGGAGTTTGCACATTCTCCCTGTGTCTGCGTGGGTTTTCTCCAGATGCTCCGGTTTCCTCCCACGGTCCAAAGATGCGCAGGTTAGGTGGATTGACTATGCTGAATTATCCCTCAGTGTTAGGGGGATATTTCCCGAACTGCAGAGTTACAGACTCGGGGAGAAGGAAGCAAAACCACAACGCACATCTACTCATCAATATATCATCTAAGCACCAGTAACAAACCTTCATATCTACTCCAATTGGGTAGACTTGGCAGCCAAAGGATAAGAAAGAAGATTTAAAACAACACACATAATTCAAGTATAAACCCATCATTGGTGGATGTGTATTTTTTTCAGGCTATCCTGATGTGTGCATAATAACCTAGAATACAACTATTTGCTTGAGCATTCCAAACAAACAAAAAACAAGGATAGCAGTCATAATGAACAGCTGGGGATAACAGAATGAGTGCCGAGTAATTGTAACTATTCAGTGAAGCAGACAAATTAATGGAGCAAGCTCCACAACTGACAAAGCAGTCATCTAAAACCACAGGTTGTCTCCCAGATACAAAACAGTGTGAACCCATCCTTGGGGTTTAGCATGAGTCACGGGGCGGGGTCTCAGTATTTAAGGCAAATGTAATGGCGTTTAGTTCATGCAGTTGAGAAGGTGGAGGCACAGAGGTTTAACATGGCGCTGACCACATAACTTCCACTGGAACTTTTTTCGTCATTGAATAACTCTGTGCGAATGTGATCCGTTTGTCTGTCAGCCTAAACTCACTTTCAGCATGAGTGTCATTCTCTACTAACAAGCTATTAATTGTTGTGCTCATGTGTTATGCAACAGCCGCAAGTAGCTAGAGATTTCTTCATACTGTGGCTGAACTGGTTGTGGATGTGGAAAGGGAGCAGTGATGCGCACTTGCAGATATCACACTCTGTCTCTACACATTACGGAATTTGCACCTAGTTATGACTAAACCTGCGAGATATAAGAATTAATCATCCGTACTTGTTCAGTGTACCCTTGCTGAATTCAACAAGAAGCCAGCACTGTGTATTTTCCTAATGTCTTCTTCCCCCCTCATAAATTATAAACCCGTTCCTCTTTTTAAATCCAATGCCCACGGGAAAATGCTGCAAACGTGAATATGGAACAAATTCCGTCAATTCCACGGAGAGGCAAAAAGCTTCTTAGAGAGGCTGGTGTGTGGGCTGCAATACGACAGGTTCAGGTCCGCTTCTTCTCGCCTCCAAGTGCTCCTGACAGCGGGGCTATCTAATTTACCGAAAGGTGCAATTGTGGGTTTTCGCTTGTCAAGGCGTTTGGAGAGACAGAGAAGTGACATTGCGCCACACACTACCTAGGGTCAGTGTTCCATAATGTGACAGCTAAGAGGAAGGAAACCTCTTGACTGGAAGCTAATGTAGCTTAGATAGCCTAGAAATAAGATGACACCATAGGATATGGCAGCTAACTGGTGAGAAAAAAATGATTTTTTTTTGGTGTGACTTAACACTGACTATAGATCATGACGTTGTGTGAGAGAAAGTCTTTATCAAGAAAAGCCTGAGTTAGAAAATAGATCAGTATTTTTAATTTGATTTATTATTGTCACATGTATTAGTATACAATGAAAAGTATTGTTTCTTGCTATACTTTAGAGTAGTTAATGTTCATTTATTAGTTACAAATAAGGCTTACATTAACACTGTAGTGAAGTTACTGTGAAATTCCCCTAATCACCACACTCCAGCACCTGTTCAGGTCAATGAACCTAAGTAGCACATCTTTCTGACTATGGGAGGAAACCGGAGCACCTGGAGAAACCCATACAGACACAGGGAGGACGTGCAAACTCCATACAGACAGTGACCCAAGCTGGGAATTGAACCCAGGTCCCTGGCATCGTGAGGCAGTAGTGCTAACCACTATGCCAAGGACAAAGCATACCATTCATAGAGAAGGAAACGAGAGAGTGCAAAATGTAGTATTACAGTCGTCAGGTTGTGGAGAAAGATCAATTAATTGTCCAATTGCATTGCTAAAATTATGTTGCGCTACTAACAGTATTACAGGGAATCATAAAGCCATGTATGGAAGTATTTAAATGAACAGTTTTATAAGAGCAAAGAACAAAGAATAAAGAACAACACAGCACGGGAAACAGGCCCTTCGGCCCAACGAGCCCGCGCCGCCGTCCCACTGTCTCAGTGACCTATTCATGATTTTAGTCTACGCCTAATCAGGGAGGTCCAATATAGGGATAATTTAGTACCCAATCAATCAGCCTAAAAGCACATCTTTGGGATGTGGGAGGAAACCGGAGTACCCGGAGGAAACCCACGCAACCACGGGGAGAACGTGCAAACTCCCACAGACACAGGCCCAAATCCATGTGTCCGCACAGCGACAGAGATAGTCTCTGAGCTGTCATGTTGCCTTCGAGATGGTCCAGTTTAAGCACACTAACGACATGAAGCAATAGGCAACTCCCGAAGCAACGTCCAAGAGCAGCCCACTACAACCTGCCGCATGCATGCCCCTTGCTGGACTTAAATGCCTGTGTGAGAGAAAAAAAATTCATTATTAAACAGGCAAAGACTGTAACATCCCTGAGGCAAAAACGTAATCCCAAGCCTACAATGTTTAGTAAGGCCTGCTATATCCCCCTATATGTAGCCCGCTCATGTGGCTGTCTAAGTGACTCTTAAACAACCCTAGCGTGCCTGCTTCCACCACCTTACTCGGCAGTGCATTCCACACCCCCACTACCCTTTGCGTGAAAAACTGCCCTCTAATATTTGTCTTATACCTAGCCCCCCTCACCCTAAGCCCGTGACCCCTCGTTCTATCCATTTCTACTAGCGGAAAAAGCTTACCACCATTTACTCTATCTATCCCCTTCATAATCTTATAAACCTCTATTAGATCCCCCCTCAGCCGACGTCTCTCAAGGGAAAACAGCCCAAGTTCGTTCAATCCTTCCTCGTAAGACAGCCCTTCCATACCAGGCAGCATCCTGGTAAATCTCCTCTGCACTCTCTCCAGGATCTCTACATCCTTCCGGTAGTACGGCGACCAGAACTGGACGCAGTACTCCAAGTGAGGCCTAACCAACGTTCTATACAACTGCAACATCAGACTCCTACTCTTATATTCTATACCCCTTCCTATGAAGGCTAACATACCATACGCTTTCCTCATCACATTCTGCACCTGCACCGACACCTTCAGGGACCTGTGCACTTGCACCCCCAGGTCTCTCTGTGTATCTATACTCCGGATAGTTCTACCTTTTATCGTATAACTCCCCTCCACATTATTCCGGCCAAAGTGCATCACCTCGCATTTCTCCGGATTGAATTCCATTTGCCATCTATGAAAGATATTGCCAATTACCAAATGCTGGTTAACTTGCAGAATTTAGCATTGGGTGTTCACACTTGCAGCCCTGGGGAGACCATATTGAATAAATTTAACTTCTCCCATTAGTGAATCAACTCTTATTCAGCAAGTAAACCAATTCCACCCCCCCCCGCCCCCAGCAGAAGATTAGTAAAGTAATCTACAAAAGCAAAATCAAAGATTGATGTATGGGGCACAGGAATATTTGTAATGTTTGACATATTACTTTCTTTATAGTCCTAATTTAAACTAATAACTGAGAGGAGGAAGAACAGATAATTTTCTTTTTGTAAAGTATATTTTGAGATTTCTGCGTTCTGTAAGTCCTGGCCGCTTGTGCATTTCCAATTTCAATCACTCCAGGAAGAGGCCATTCGGCCCATTGAATCTGCACTGACCAAACCCCACACAGACCCTCTCCCCATTGGGCATTTATCCTGCTAGTCCCCCTGACACTAAGGGACAATTTAACATGGCTAATCCACACATCTTTGGATTGTGGGAGGAAACCGGAGCACCCAGAGGAAACCCACGCAGGGAGAACGTGTAAACTCCACACAGACAGTGACCCAAGCTGGGAATTGAACCCAGGACCCTGGTGCTGTGAAGCAGCAGTGCTAACCACTGTGCCATCATGCCAACCTGATGGCTGGGTCTTCAGTTACTGAGATCCCGGCTCTTGGAATTCACTCCCTAAGCCTTTTAATCTCTACTCTGCTTTGCTCCTTTAAAATCTACCAAGCTTTTGGTCATCCCTCCCCGTGAGTCTGCCCTCAGAACATGGACTGTAGCAATTCAAGAAGGCAGTTCACCACCACCTGCTCAAGGGCAACTAGTGATGGGCAATAAATGCTGGCCAGTTAGTGACACCTATGTCCGACAAATGAATAAAAATCTATCTGACGAGCTAATATATCTCTTTCTGTGTGTCAGTCATAATTTGTTTGATGACAACCCTGTGAAGCACCTTGGAATGTTTCACTACGTTAGAGGTGCTATATAAATATAAATTGTTGTTGTCTTTGAGTGACTAACTGGTTCACCTTCTCTGTTGTTTAATTTGTAGGTTTTTTTGAACTGGTCATTTCAGATTAGTTCTGCTTGCAGGTCCTCCATAGTTTCTTAATGGGGGTTTTCTCTCAACATTTGCTCATTTTTCACTTCCACCTGTGAGATCGTCAGTTCTGAATTGTTGCCATTTCACTTTGAACCAACCAACAAACTGTGAAGGCAAAAGTATGGCGACTGAGAGTGGAACCATCCGAGGCCACACTGGGAGGAGGCTTGACAAGTAGGGGAGCTTCATTGAGTGGGGAGCCAGAAACCAGCTCCCTGATGAACTTTTGCAATTAAACTCTCAGAATTACAAAGGTGTGTCAAGCTTCCCAATGAACAGAATTGGGAAGTCCTTTTGCATGCTGATTAAGAGGCAGTTTAATCAGTTCAAGCAGAATTTGGTTGTCTGTTTCATTTAATTTGAGAAAAAGAATAAAAAAAAGAGACCAGGTGGGTATTGCTGATTCAAACAAAGTTGGTAGGTCCTACTATTGAGGTGTTTGTGTCACTATCACATGAGATATCTGGGGATTATGCTAGAAGCCTACAAACAATGGTTTAGAAATCAAAGGAAGGAACCAGGTCAAATATGCATAGAATTTGATAGGGTCAAACAAAGTAACTTTGACAGGTGGAAAAGATCCCTGAAAATAAACCAGGTTGTTCTTTGGGAAAAGGTTATTTTGGAGGAGTTTAAAAATTCACTTCTTGATGTAGTGAGAACTCATGTGGAAGAGCAGAGGGTTGAAACTGTAAGATGAGCAGCAGAAATGGCAGATGAATATGAATTAGTACATAAATCAAAGTTTGATTCCTGACATCAATTTCAGGGAGGAAAACCAGGGAAAAGAGAAATCCACAGGTGGCAATGGCAAAGGAGATGTCATTGGAGATTGTAAAGATATTAACCACATGTTAAAAGGGAAACCCATGAGGGTGGAAGAGAAATAAAAAGCCTCAGATGTTTTCACTGTTAAAAAGTAGGACACACAAAGTTGCAGTGTTGGTGCTTTAAGAAAAGTAATGGGAAAACAGACATTCTAAAACAGGATAAACCAGTGGGTTTAAAGTGATAAAGGAAACCACAGTTGAAGTGAAAGAGGTGCAAAAAAAACATACTGCCTGGCCAGGGGTTAGTTGATACGAAAGTGCCAGATCTCTTTAAAGATTTAATTAGTGTGGGTAAGATCTACTCATGTTGTACCAGGAGGAGAAGCTAAAGCAGTTAAAATTTTAAGAGATACGGGAGCAAAGCAATCTTTATTGGTGAGAGATGAGGAGATATGTATATTGTAGAGAGTATTGCCAGAAAAAATGGTAATGTGTGGAATTCAGGGTGACAAGAGTGGTATTCCATTATATAAATGAGGTTGGAAATCCTAGTGAAAAATGATGATGCTGGAAGGGCTGCTGTCATCTCTGGGAATCAGGACCTCCCAACTATCCCACCTGAGCTTCTTTCTTGTCCATATGTACTCAGTTAAACAGCGCAAGCTCACACATTGCAGGCTGCTCTGAGCAGAAATCAGTTGCATTTCCGCTCTTGTAGAAGGTATACTCAGGGCTGAAGATACCTCTCAGGAAATCAACAAGACAAACAGGAAGTGTGAGCAGACGCTAGACCTCGACTACAACAACAACGGAAACAACAGCTTTTAATATTGGTCAATATGCTGTGTAAATCTTCATTCAGTCGCATGCTGAGATGTTTGAAAAGGACAAATGTGTTGCACCACGTAACACACAATGTATTATTCTGGGATTAGACTGATGATGACCATGAGACCATGCTGTAAAAGTCCATCTGGTTCACTAATGTCCTTTAGGAAAGGAAATCTGACATCCTTACCTGGTCTGGCCTGTTTGTGACTCCAGAGCCACAGCAATTGGTTGACTCTTGAAATGCCACCTCAAGGGCAATTAAGGATGGGAACATTCTGAAATGCTGACCCAGCCAGCAATGTCCACATTCCATGAAAGAATAAAAACAAATAAATCCACCAGGGTGCAGCTGTGTCGTTTTAAAGGTACCAGACACAATTGCATTGAATTTGCAGCATTGAATCAGAAACAGGTCCTTACTCCTTCCATTCCACCATTTCAACCTATTGGTGGTGGCACAGTGGTCAGTGCCTCTGCCTCACAACACCAGGGACCTGGGTTCAATTCCAGGCTTGCATCACTATCTGTGTGGAGTTTGCACATTCTCCCCATTTCTGTGTGGGTTTCCTATAGGTATTCCAGTTTCCTCCCACAGTCCAAAGGTATGAGGATTAGATTGATTGGCTGTCCTAAATTGTCCCTTAGTGTCAGGGGAATTAGCAGGGTTAACCTTGGGTGGGATTGTTATTGGTGCGCTTCACCTGAACTATTGCATGTGGTAGCAAATCCCACATTCGTAGAATTCCTACAGTACAGAAGGAGGCCATTTGGCCCATTGATTCTGTACTGACTACAATCCCACCCAGCCCCTATACCTGTAACCCCACATTTATCCTGCTAATCTCCCTGACACTAAGAGTCAATTTAGCATGGTCAATCAACCTAACCTGCATGGCTTTGGAGTGTGTGAGGAAACCGGGGCACCTGAAGGAAACCCACGCAGGCACAGGGAGAACATGCAAACTCTATACAGACAGTGACCCAAGGTTGGAATTGAACCTGGAAACCTGACGCTATGAGGCTCAGTGCTAACTACTGTGCCACCATGCCATTTTTGAGCCAGGAAATGGGTTACTGCCAAATTCCTAATTGGATTTAATAGCGACAACCTCGATTTGGACACTCTACAAGTGGGAATATCTCTACATTTACTCTATCAAACCCTTTCATAATGTTACTGATTTCCAAAAGCTCAGCACCCTTTATCATCATTTTGCATTAACCGTGTCACTTAATTACCTGTGTTGCAGAGAGGGGAGAATTGATAACAATTGATGCAAGGAATACCAGTCACATATTTTCAATAGCTTTCTTTTCTATTTCTCCTTCTGTTCCCTCTCCTTGGTCTCCAGGTGAAAAGAACTCAGCAAGCGAAGGGGTCTCCATAGATACCAAGGACACCACTGATGGTGTTGTGTTTCGGAGGAGGTGTTGAAATGCAATTGTGAAGCACTAGCAACGTTTTGCTTCCTTTTATTGGCCGTGGCTCTTCCTTTCATTCAGGTCTGAACATAAAGACTGTATCGGGGAAGTTGGAAGAGATCAATAAGGGTTAGAGCACAAATATCTTTTCTCTTTTAAATCTTAGCTGAGAACAATCGAGTAAATACAAAATAATTCTGAGGCGATATTTAGTTCATGAGGCACTTCTTTGTTGTTCATTGGAGAATTTTTTTTACAGTGAGCAAGATTTCTCCAATTGTTGCGGTGGCACACTGGTTAGCACTGCTGCTTCACAGTGCCAATTCCCGGCTTGGGCCACTGTCTGTGTGGAGTCTGCATGTTCTCCCCGTGTCTGCATGGGTTTCCTCAGAGTGCTCCGGTTTCCTCCCACAGTTGAAAAGTGTACTGGTTAGGTGCATTGGCCTGAACAGCTGCTGGATTGTGGCAACTCGGAGAAATTTCACAGTAACTTAGTGGCAGTGTTAATGTATGTCTTACTTGTAACTAATAAATAAACTTTTCTTACCATCTCGTCTGTGAAACAGGAAAGTAAACAAAGTGATTTTTCCCTCAAAGCCACCCTGTACAAATGTCTCTGTAATCAGCTACTTGCAATTAATTGTGCGCCTGGGCTACCAGGGTCTTAATTTTCAATCTATCACCCTGGGTACAAAGATTTCAAGATCTACATATTATCATGGGATTTTTTTTTAGACAAATTCCCAACAGTGCCACAATGCTCGTTTTCAAAGTTCATTTGTGCTGATGTCACAGGCAAAGTCAGCATTTATTGCCCATCCCTAATTGCCCTTGAAAAGGTGGTGGTAAGTTGCCTTCTTGAACTGCTGCAGTCCCTGTGGTGTAGGTACACCCACAGTGCTATTAGGGAGGATGATGCAGGATTTTGACCCAGTGATAGAGAAGGAAGGTGATATATTTCCAAAACAAGGCAGTGAGTGGTTTGGAGGTGAACTTCTAGGTGCCGTTGTTCCCAGGTATCTGCTGCTCTTGCTATTTTAGATGGTAGTGATCGTGGATTTGGAAGGTGCTGCCTAAGGAGCCTTGGTGAGTTCCTGCAGTGCATCTTGTTGATGGTATACACTGCTACCACTGTGTGTTGGTGGTGGAGGGAGTCAATGGTTGTGGATAAGGTGCTAAGGTTGTATTATTTTGGATGGTGTTGAGCTTCTTGAGTCTTGTTGGGGCTGCACCCATCCAGACAAGTGGAGAGTATTCCATCACACTCCTGACTTGGGCCTCCTAGATGGTGGACAGGCTCTGAGGAACGAGGAGATTAGTTACTCACTACATGATTCTAACCTCTGACCTGCTCTTCTAGCCACAGTATTTTTATGTCTAGTACAGTTCAAAGGAGATTTCAGACCCTTGACCGCTCTGATTCTTTGGCGGGTAGGGTGATAGAGTTCCGACCTTAGTGTCAGGAGGATTAGCAGGATGAATATGTGAGGTTATGGGAATAGGATCTGGGTGGGATTGTTGTAGATGCAGGCTCGATGGGGCGAATGGCCTCCTTCTGCATTGTAGGGATCCTATGTGACGTAAACTGGACACAAGTCTTAACTTATTAATACAGCATAGAGAAGTTTGCTGTACATAGACTTTCAGACCACTCATTATGTGCTTACGTAAACATTTTGTTCACCTTGGCAATCACTGCCATTCTGTCAGATGATCATTTTTCTACAATTGACAGTAGCAGAATACATTCACCATTTTACCTTAGTCAACAACATTTCTTTCACTGTTTGACATGTTACTATACATTTAGAATCATAGAATCCCTACAGTGCAGAATCATACAAACAACGAGTACTGCAGTGTAGAAGGAGGCCATTCAGCCCATCAAGTCTGTACCGACCACATCCCACCCAGGCTCTATTCCCGTAAACCCGCACATTAATCCTGCTAATCCCCCTGACACTAGAGTCAATTTAGCATGGCCAGTCAACCTAACCTGCACATCTTTGGACTGTGGGAGGAAACCAGAGCACGCAGAGGAAACCCAGGCAGATGCAGGGAGAATGTGCAAACTGCACAGAGACAGTAATCTGAGGCCAGAATTGAACCTAGTCCTTGGTCCTGCGAAGCAGCCATGCTAACCACTGTGCCGCCATTTCTCAACGATGTGAGAATATTTAGTTTCAGCACAAGTGTAAAGGGTCAAATGGCCCGTGTTTCCTATCTTTGATGCTAAATCCTTATAAGTCATTACTGGACCTCAGCTGGAGTATTTGGAGTGTTGTGCGCAGTGAGTAGCGTCACTACCTCTGAGCCGGAAGGACTGGGTTTGATTCCCATCCCAGGACTTGATGGCTAAGGAAGATGTGTTCATAACACTGCCAAATAAGTTGGCTGAAATTTTCCCAGCCGCCATGGGAATCATAATGGGTGGGACAGAAAATGTGGCAGCCCATTCAAAGGTCAATGAACATAGACAGGAATTTCCAGTCTTGGGGCACATGTGACTGGAAAATCCTGCCCAATGAGTATCAACCTGCAAAATTCTCCCAACACATGCCAATGGCAGGCAATGAGTAGGAGAGACTCCTGGTCAACCATGCTTGATGCAGAGCAAGCGCCCCCTCAAGCTATAAACCCCTGACTACAGGCTAGCAACCTGTTTTAGGAAAAACCTCAGTATAGGAACAGATGAAAGTCTGCCTTGTGCCACCACGAGATGTGGGAAGAAGAACAATAACAAACAACAATGGGAGGATCGTGTACAATGCTGGGCTCATTACTGCCAGAACCTTGGAGATGTTGCAGAGGAAATTTATTCGGGTGAAGGACTCCAGTTACGCGGAGACTTTGGAGAAGCCAGGGTTCCCCTTGGCCACCATCAGCTCAAGGAGAGTTAGGATGGGACATAGAAAATAGGAGCAGGAGGAGGCCATTTGGCCCTTCAAGTCTGCTACGCCATTCATCACAATCATGGCTGATCATCCAACTTAATAGCCTAATCCAGCTTTCTTCCTATAACCTTTGACCCCGTTTGCCCCCAAGCGCTATATTCAGCCACCTCTTGAATATATTCAATGTTTTGGCTTCAGCTCCTTCCAGTGGTATTGACTTCCACAGGCTCACCACTCTTTGGGTGAAGAAATTTCTCCTCGCCTCCATTCTAATTGGTCTGCCCTGAATTCTCAGACCGTGATCCCTGATTCTGGACTCTCCCACCATCTGGAACATCCTCCCTGCATCTATTTTGTATAAACCTGTTAGAATTTTGTAAGTCTGTCTGCGATTCCCCCTCATTCGTCTGAACTCCAGCAAAAACAATCCTAATTGAATCATAGAATCCCTACAGTGCAGAAGGAGGTCTTTCGGCCCATCGAGTCTACACTGGCCACAATCCCACCCAGGCCCTATTCCTGTGACCCCCACCTATTTATTCTGCTAATCCCATGACACTAGAGTCAATTTAGCATAGCCAATCCACCTAACCTGTACATCTTTGGACTGTGGGAGGAAACTGGAGGAAACTCACACAGACAGGGGGAGAACGAGCAAACTCCACCCAGACAGTGACCCTAGGCTGGAATTGAACCCGGGTCCCTGGCGCTGTGAGGCAGCAATGCGAACCACTGTGCCACCTGTCAATCACTCCTCATACATCCCGCCATCCTCAGAATCAAATTAATGTTGTTCTTGCCCTTGGGCGCATTGAGGATAATTTGTTTAATGCAGCTAGTTGTCATCATCAGGAATGAATTTCCTGAAAGGGTGATGGCGGAAACAGATTCAATAACAACTTTCAAATGGAATTGGATGAATACTTATAGGGGAGAAAGTTTCAGGTTACGGGGAAAGTGCAGGGTGGAGCGAGGAATTGGATAACTCAACATCTGGCATAAGTATGATGGGTCAAATAGCCTCCTTCTTGACTATATCATTCTACAATTCAAATTCAGGTTCGTTCTTGTGCAGAGCGAACAGCACTCTGTGACTCTCTGCTCAGCAATTTATTCCTGGTAAACAGCAATAGATTATCTGGGTTTGACATGGAGATAAAGGGTTGCACTACTCGCTGTTTGGCAACTCAACTATTGATGGGGGCTGAATTGGAACAGTTGTCCGAGTTGGGATCTACTCCTCCCACCCACACCATCAATGAAGAAACAACATTGCTGAGAAACAAAGGAATAGCTTTCCAGCCTGTCGCCAAAGTTCCCTCTAATTGGTGTTTGTTGTGCGCGCACTGTGTGTAGCACAGCACAATCTGACTGCTGCGTGGGTGTACACGAGTATGTTTCAAAGGGCTGTAGATTGTGCACGACCTGTTTGTTGCCCCTTGCAGGTTGCTCTGCAGCGAAGCACCCATAAAGGTCGCTTGACACCTCGGTGTGTGAGTAGCAGGTCAGCTACTTATTTTAGCTTGTGTTGACATCGGTCAGTTTCTGTATCAGTTACTGAGCTGTCACGCCAGTTTCATATACGGTTGGCAAGCCGACACTTTACCCAAAACGTTAACGTGCTGGGGCTACAAATCTATCCCCGCCGCATGTGGGGCTCACATTAAGGGTGAAACACTCCCACCTTGGCTGCCACTGGAATTGTAAAGGGCGGAGGCAGACCATACAGAGGTCTGTTGACCTCGGGTGGGAATTTCTGGCCTTCATGTGACTGTGACTGGAAAATCCTGCCCCGACGAGTTGCTTTTCTTGCTGTTTCGTTGGAGTTTATTGTGGAAGGAAAACTTGGCTAATTTGGGCTGTGAGCATGGTTAATGCGGCCTGTCCCACTTGCTTTGCAAAGGCTCGAATATGTCTCTATCAAATTGCCCAATGTTACGCACACCACTTACTCTCCCCATAGTTTGCTTAATTGCGATGGCTGGTTCTCCGCGTTGCTACATTTACCGCGTTCCCCTTTTCAATCTAATCACAGACAAGGAGGGAGGAAAAAAAGTGCTTTATTTCACTGAGCCAAGAGCCACAGCTGTCAGACACAGCTGTTAACCAATATGATCACAGTTGTTGTGTAATTTCATCAGTTCTTATTGTGGGGAGTCTATGTGAAGTATACGTCCAGTGATCTCGAATGACAGAACGGGATCGAAGCTCTTGAAATGGCTTATATGATTATATTGGTCTTGGAGAAATTTCAAGAGTCCTCATGGAGGAGAGAGGGATGACTTTGCCAAGAATTCAAAGCCTTTTAAATGCAACATGCTGTTAGTCTTCACACTTTGAGAGAGAAAATATTTTCCCACATGTAGGAATGACTCTATCTAACATATGTTTGCGATATTTTGTGCTCAGGGCCAGTGACGTAATTGTTAGGTTAAGGTACGGTTAGATCATAGAACCCCTACAGTGCAGAAGGAGGCCATTCGGGCCATCAAGACTGCACAACTCTTCGGCAGAGCATCCTAGCCAGGCCCTGTCCCTGTAACCCCACCTATTTACCCTGCTAATCTCCTGAGCCTACGCATCTTGGCCCACTAAGGTGCAATTTAGCATGGCTAATCCACCCAACCTGCACATCTTTGGAGCATAGGAGGAAACTGGAGCACCCGGAGGAAACCTGCGCAGAGACTGGGAGAATGTGCAAACTCCACACAGATAGTGACCTAAGCCAGGAGTTGAACCCGGGTCCCTGGCACTGTGAGGCAGCAGTGCAGATCACAGTGCCACCATACCACACAAGGTAAGAGCTCATGGGATTGGAGATGATCTATTAGCATAACTATAGGATTGGCTCATAAAAAGGAAACAGCAAATCACGATACAGGAGCAATTTTCAGGTTGTGGTGTGCCTCAGAGATCAGTGCTGGGACCTCAACTATTTACACCCTACATTCATGACTTGGCTGAGGGCGGAGACTGTGCTGTAGCCACATTTGCTGATGATCCAAAAATAGATAGTGAAGCGAGTTTCTGAGGAGGATGGATAGGTTTGCGAAGGAATATAGACAAGTTAAATCAGTGGGAAGAAACATTAGCAGACAAAACAAAGGACTGAATCTTCCCCTCAGTGTGCAGAATGCTGGCTGAGGCAAGAAAACAAGCCTCAAGTCTCCACCTACACAGCTGAGTTTTCTCTCCAGTGCACTCCACGCAGAACCATCTGGAGGTGTGGTTCCCACCATCATTCTAGTGGAGCGAGGACTAATAGAGCCAGCAAGGCTGTATCCACGCAGAGCCATCTTTAAAGGGTGCCTCAATCTGTGAGGATGCTGAACTACCCTTCAAACCCTACAAGCATTGAGGTGACCCTGCCACAATGTCGGGTGAACCCGCTCCCCCCGCGCAAGCATTGAGATGTGGCCCCCATCCCCAGACAGAGCATTGCCCACCCTTCCTACAAGCATTACCCCACTCCACGCACGGGTGTGAGACTGCCACCTCCCACCACACATAAGTAGAACCCCCAGAGGATTTCCCCAGAGGGCCTGCTTGAACTGAATGGTTTACTAGGCCATTTCAGGGGGCAGTGGAAATATATCGCAGCTCCATTACTGCTTCTGAGTGAAAATCCTGGAATTCCTTCCAAGAGCACTGTTGGTGTACCTACACAATGTAGAGATGCCAGTGTTGGACTGGGGTAAACACAGTAAGAAGTCTCACAACACCAGGTTAGAGTCCAACCAGTTTATTTGATAGTAATCTCACAAGCTTTTGGAAACGGTATTCCTTCATCAGGTGTGTGGAAGGTTCCGAAAGTTTGTGAAATTACTATCAAATAAACTGGTTGGACTCTAACCTGGTGTTGTGAGACTTCTTACTGGGTTTACCTACACCTCAGGGATTGTAGCAGTTTAAGGTTTATTTATTAGTGTCACAAGTTGGCTTATGTTAATACTGCAATGAAGTTACTGCGAAAATCCCCTGGTCGCCACACTCCCAGTGCCTGTTTGGGTACACTGAGAGAGAACTTAGCATGGCCCGAACTAGCACATCTTTCAGACAGTGGGAAGAAACTGGAGCACCTGGAGGAAACCCATGCAGGCACGGGGAGAACCTGCAAACTCTGTGTAGACAGTGACCCAAGCTGGGAATTGAACCCAGGTCTCTGGTGCTGTGGAGCAACAGTGCTAATTATTGTGCTGCCCACTGTGGATCTGGAGTCATATGTGAGCCAGACCGGGTAAGGATAGCAGATTTCCTTCCCTAAAAGACATTAGTGAACCGGATGGGTTTTTTATGACAATCAGCAGTAGCTCCATGATCATCATTAGACTTTTAATTCCAGATTTTTATTAAATTCAAATTTCAAACATCTGACAATGTGGAATTCGAACCCGTGTACCCAGAGCATTAGCCTGGGTGTCCTTGTACCTGAAAGATAAAAAGTTAGCATGTAGGTACAGCAAATAATTAGGGAGGCAAATGAAACTTCGAGTTCCATTGCAAGAGGGGTGAAATATAGAAGTAGAAAGGTCTTGCCACCGCTATATAAGGCATTGATAAGATTGTATCTGTAGTACCATGTGCAGTTTTGGTCTCCTCTCTAGAGGTGGAACATACTTGCTTTAAAAGCAGCTCTGAGGGCTGACTGGGTTGATTCCTGATGTGAATGGAGTTGTCTTATGAGGAAAGATTGAGTAGGTTTAGCCGATACTAATTGGGGCTGAGAAGAATGAAAGGTGAAATTATTGAGAAATATAGATTGGGATTTTTCTGCTGTTTGATTTATCTGGTGGGAGCTCTCGGTCTTGTCAATGGCAGCCCCCTCACCCCACATAAATGTATAAAATGGGAGCGGATGTAGGCCATTTGGCCCCTCAAGCACTTTCTGCTATTCTATTTGTAGTTTGAATTCTGCATTTGCATCTATCCCCGATAACCTTTGATTCCTGTGCTGAACAAGAATCTACCTCCACCTTAAAAATATGCAGTGGCCCAGTCTCTGCTGCCTTCTGAGGCAGAGAATTCCAATGTAGTTCAACATTCTGAGAGAAATCATTTCTCTTCATCTCTTCGAAGGGTGACCCTAATTTTAAAACAGTGCCCCCAAGCTCTGGAATCACCCACAAAATGAAACATCCTTTCCACGCCCATTTTGCCAAGACTGTTCAGGTTCTTATGTACATCAATCGAGTCACTCCTCTCTCTTCTAAACTCCAATGGCACGAAGCCCGTTCAGTCTAAAGTTTCCTCATACGACAACCCACTCATTTCCAGGTATCAAAGAACAAAGAACAGTTCAGCACAGGAACAGACCTTCCAGCCTTCCAAGCCTGTGTTGATCATGATGACTGCCTAACCTAAAACTGTATGCACTCATCAAGTTTGTATCCTTCCATTTCCATCCTATTATAGAGTCATAGAGGTTTACAGCTTTGAAACAGGCCCTTTGGCCCAACTTGTCTGAGCCACCTTTTTTTTAAAACCCCTAAGCTAGTCCCAATTGTCCACATTTGGCCCATATCCCTCTATAGCCATCATACCCATGTAACTATCCAAATGCTTTTTAAAAGACAAAATTGTACCTGCCTCTACTACTACCTCTGGCAGCTTGTTCCAGACATTCACCACCCTCTGTGTGAAAAAAAATGCCCCTCTTGACACTTTCGTATCTCTCCCCTCTCACCTTAAATCTATGCCCTCTAGTTTTAGATTCCCCTACCTTTGGGAAAAGATATTGACTATCTAGCTGATCAGTGCCCCTCATTCATGTATTCATTTATCTGCCCCTTAAATGCCACTATCCTACCTCTCACACCACTTCCCTGGGCAACGCATTGCAGGCATTCACTACCTGTGAAAAAACTTGCCTCGCACATCTCTTCCAAACTTTTCCCCACGCACCTTAAACCTATGTCCCCGAGTACTTGACTTTTCTACCTGGGGAAAGAGCATCTGACTATGCACTTGGTCCATGCCACTCAATCTTGCAAACCTCCATCAGGCTTATTTATTTATTTATTCTATTAGTCTAATAAACCTCCTTAGAACTGCCTCCAATTTACATTCTTCCTGAAATAAGGAGACCAAAACCACACACAGTATTCAAGGATCTCGCTAATGCCCTGCATAACTGAAGCATAATGTCCTTACTTTTATGTCCGATTCCTCTCAGAATAAAGAGCAGCATTCCATTAGGTAGGGAGAGCAAGGAGGTGAAACAGCAGGAGTTACCAAGTCTTAGATTGAGTTCTGGAGGCAGGAGAGTGAGAGAGTTAATGGATTGAGTTCTAACTTACTGTGCCATTCTCCCAGAATTTCCAGCTTTAGGTGTGAATTATACTGTAAATGGCAGAACCCTTTTGGAACATTAAAATGTGGATCTGGGCATGCAGGTCCACAGTTCTTAAAAGTGGCAATATCAGCAGATAAAGTGATGAAGAAGGCATATGGCATGCTTGTCTTCATCAGCTGGGTCACTGAGTACAGCAATTGGCAAATCATGTCGCAGTTATGTAAAACCTTGGTTAGGCTGCATTGGAGTTCTGGTCGCCACACTCCCAGAAGGATGTGGAAGCTTTGGAAAGACTACAAAGAAGGTTCACCAGGATGTTGCCTGGTCTCGAGGGTGTTGGCTGTGAGGAGAGGTTGAATAAACTAGGAATGTTTACACTGGAAAAATGAAGGCTGAGGGGAGACCTGATAGAAGTCTACAAAATTATTAGAGGCGTAGACAGGGTGGATTGTCAGAGGCTTTTTCCCAGGGTAGAAGTTTCAATTACAAGGGGCACAGGTTTGAGATGAGAGGGGGAATGTTTAAGGGAGTCGTGCGGGGTAAATTTTTCAGACAGAGAATGGTGAGTGCCTGGAATGCGCTGCCAGAGGAGTTGGTGGAAGCAGGCACATTAGCAACATTTAGGAGGCAACATAGATAGGGAGGGAAAAGAGGGATGTGGTCTGAGTAAGGCAGAAGGCATTTTTTAAGTTTAGTTAGGGCATCATGATTGGCACGGGCTTTGAAATCTAAATAGCCTGTTCCTGTGCTATACTTTGATTTTGCTTAGCTACATTCTTCATTGTAGCGGCAAAGTTAATTTAGTGACCAAAGAGTTAAAATGTAACTTGTATGTCGCATTAAGCCCAAAGCACAACTGCGTTCAACACACCTAATTCTCTCAAGATGTTCTGTGATTACATTACCATATCTGCCCACACAGTGCGCCATACTCATAACTGACAACACAAAGCTTTGTTTAGTTACAAAAGTAAGGAAAATTTTAAACACATGTCATTGTAAAAACTTTTACAAGTAATTTCAGAGTGATTGTTAATGTGACAAATTATTTTCTTGTTCAACAACCAACGTGGCAAATTCAGTGGTTTCTGAATATTGTACATGCATACTATTTTATATATATTTATGTAAGTGAGAGAAGCAGACTGAACTTCTTTATCTTTTCACCGTATATCCAAAAGCGGAGATGTTTTTGAATTATTTTCAAAGTTGTCTGAGGTGTGTTTTCTCAAACCTTCAATTTGTGTGATCCAGTTTTACAGGTAACAACGTAGATAACTCTGTATACTTAACTCGGAATGTTAGCGTAGACTGTGTGGTCACATGAGAACTTGATGTTGTGGCTACAAAAGGGATCATGTAGCAGGAGTACGGGAGTTATCCCCTGGAAGCACGGGATTATCCCTGGCAACACAGGAGTTATCCCTGGGAGTGCGGGTCTTATCCCCAGGGGGGATTGGCTAACTGATAGAAGACGGAGAGTTGGGATAAGAGAGACATTTTCCGGATGGCAACCTGTAACTCATGGAGTGCCACAGGGATCAGTGCCGGGGCCACAATTATTTACAATATATATTACTGGTGTGGACGAGGGAAGTAAATGCGCTTTTGCCAAGTTTGCAGATGACATGAAAAATAGGTGGAGAGGCAAATAGTGAGGATGACATAAAGAGTCTAGAGAGGGTATTAGACAGGTTAGGTGAGTGAGCAAAAGCTTGGCAGATGGAATATAATGTAGGAAAAGGGAAAGTTATGCACTTTGGTAGGAAGAATAAAGGAGCTGAATATTATTTAAATGGAGAAAGACTGCAGAAAGCTTCAGCACAGAGAAATTTGGGAGTCTTTGTGCATAAATTACAATAATCTAGCATGCAAATTCAACAGGCAATGAGGGAGACAAGTGAAATGTTGGCCTTTATTTCATAGGGAGTAGAGTGTAAAAATAGGGAAGATTAAGTCTGGAATACTGTGAGCAGTTTTGGTCCCCTTATCTAAACAAACATACTCTGGCATTGGAGGCAATCCAGAGAAGGTTCACTCGGTTGATTCCGAGAATGGAGAAATTTTCTCCTGAGTAGAGGTGAGTAGGTTGGACATGCATTTAGAAGAATGAGAGGTGACCTAAAAGAGACACATAGGATTCTCAGGGTCTTGACAGAGTATGCTGAGAGGCTGTTTCCCCATGTGGGAGAGCCTAGGACAAGAGGGCATAATCTCAGAGTAAGATTTAAGACAGAGATGAGAGAGGATTTCAGAGGAGGTAGAACTCAGAGTAAGGAGGTCACCCATTT
This sequence comes from Carcharhinus amblyrhynchos, assembly GCF_965287045.1. Lineage (NCBI taxonomy): Eukaryota > Metazoa > Chordata > Chondrichthyes > Carcharhiniformes > Carcharhinidae > Carcharhinus > Carcharhinus amblyrhynchos. The sequence goes on from NC_137342.1 coordinate 44,311,442, forward strand.
AGTCATAGAGTCATAGAGGTTTACAGCACAGAAACAGATCCTTCGGCTCACCTTGTCCATGCTGCCCTTTTTTTAAAAGCTGCTCAGCTAATCCCAATTGCCCACACTTGGCCCATATCCCACTATACCCATCGTATCCATGTAATTATCTAAATGCTTTTTAAAAGACAAAATTGTACCCGCCTCTACTACTATCTCTGGCAGCTTGTTCCAGACACTCATCGCCCTCTGTGTGAAAAAATTGCCCCTCTGGAAACTTTTGTATCTCTCCTCTCTCACCTTAAACCTATGCCCTCTAGTTTTAGACTCCCCTATCTTTGGGAAAAGATATTGACCATCTACCTGAACTGTGCCCCTCATTATTTTGTAGACCTCTATAAGATCATCCCTCAGCCTTTTACGCTCCAGAGAAAAAAGTCCCAGTATATCCAGCTTCTCCTTATATCTCAATCCATCAAGTCCCGGTAGCATCCTAGTAAATCTCTTCTGCACTCTTTCTAATTTAATAATATCCTTTCTATAATAGGGTGAACAGAATAGCACATTGTATTCCAACTGTGGCCTTACCTGTGTCTCGTACAACTTCAACAAGACATTCCACCTCCTGTATTCAATGTTCTAACCAATGAAACAAAGCATGCCGAATTCCTTCTTCACCACGCTATCCACCTATGACTCCACTTTCAAGGAGCCACAGATGTGAAGCTCACTGGCCTGTAATTTCCAGGCTTTTCCCTGCAGCCCTTTTTAAACAAAGGCACAACATTTACCACTCTCCAATCTTTAGGCACCTCACCCGTGATTATCGATGATTCAAATATCTCGGCTAGGAGACCCACAATTTCCTCCTTAGCCTCCCACAATATCCTGGGATACACTTCATCAGGTTCCGGGGATTTAACTACCTTGATACGCTTTAAGACTTCCAGCACCTCCTTTTCTGTAATATGTACAATTGCAGGAGCATGGATGTTAAGGAATTTCCCCAAATTCCTTAACATCCATGCTTTACTCAACTGTAATAACTGATGAGAAGTATTCATTTAGGATCTCACCTATCTCTTGTGGATCTGCCTTTAGATGACCTTGTTGAATCTTAAGAGGCCCCACTCGCTCCCTTGTTACTTTTTTGCCCTTAATATATTTGTAGAAGCTCTTTGGATTCTCCTTTGTCTTATCTGCCAAAACAATTTCGTGTCCCCTTTTTGGCCTCCTGATTTCTCTCTTAGCTCTACTCCTACACCCCCATGCTCTTCAATGGATTCATTTGATCCCAGCTGCCTATGCATGTCATGTGCCTCTTTCTTCTTAAACAGAGATAAGGAGGAATTGCTTCTCAGAAGATAGTGAATCTGTGGAAATCTTTACCACAGAGGACTGTAGAGACTCTGTTATTGAGTACATTCCAGGCTGAGATAGATTTTTACTCAGTAAAGGAATCAAGGATTATGGGAAAAAAGTCAGAAAATGGATTTGAGTATTATAACATCAGACCAGTCATGACCTCATTGAATGGCACAGTAAACTTGATGGACCGAATGCCCTACTTCTGCTCCTATGTCTTATGGTCTTTCTCACGGTTGAGTAGCATTTGGACTTTCATTCCATTTCATCCACCAATGCAATGTTTAGTCTATTGTTAGTTGACCATGAAGAGTCTTCCAGTGAGACTGACTTGCATAACTCCTTGATGGTGTACAGAAAAGAGGTAGAGAATCTGGTGAACTGGTGCAATGACAATAACCTCTGCCTCAATGTCAACAAAACAAGGGAGATAGTCATTAACTTCAGGAAGTGTAAAGGAGAACATGCCACTGTCTACACCCAATGGGGACGAAGTAGCAATAGTCAAGAGTTTTAAACTTGTAGGTGTCCAGGTCACCAACAATCTGTCCTGGTGTCCCCCCCCCCATGCCAGCTGTTAAGAAAGCCCATCAATGCCTCTACTTTCTCAGAAGATTAAGGGAATTTGGCATGACCACTATGACTCTCACCAACGTTTACCGATGCACGATAGAAAGGATTCTTTCTGGTTGTATCACACCTTGGAATGGCTCCTGCTCTGTCCAAGACTGCAAGAAATACAAAGGGTCATGAACGAAGCCCAGTCCTTCACTCAATCAGTCTCCCACCCTTTGACACTGTCTACAATTCCCGCTGTCTTGGAAGAGCAGCCAGCATAATTAGGGACCCCACGCACCCCAGACAGCCTCTTTCCCACCTTCTTCTGTCGGGAAAAAGATACAAAAGTCTGAGACCATGTAACAAATGACTCAAGAACAGCTTCTTCTCCAATGCAAGACTTTTGAATGGACTTACCTCACATTAAGTTGATCTTTCTCTACACCTTAGCTATGACTGTAGCACTACATTCTGCACTGTCTCCTTTCCTCCTCTATGTAAGGTATGCTTTGTCTGTATCGTGCGCAAGAAACAATACTTTTCACTGTATGTTAATACATGTGACAATAATAAATCAAGTTAAAATCTATGCCAGCTTCCATAGAAGATCACAGAGTTGGTAGCACTTACTTCCAGGGATGAAAGTCAATTGATGCCCGCACTTCAGTCCCAGCTCAAAGTCTTCTTTACACGAGAGCTGTTCTTCACAGAAGCTGAGAGAGAATCTTCAGAGCTTCTGAAGTTGCAGAATCCTGCGCAGAAAACTTGTCTGTAGGAAACTCATTTCCAGGAAATTCATCTTCGTGTCGTTGTAGAGATTGATTCCCTTGTAGAAAATGATGCTGTCTTATCTTCATATTCTCAAAACGTCTTCCCATTGCTCACCGTGGAGCAGACTCACACAGAGAAAAGTGTGGCAATGTTACCACTGTCTACAGAAAGAAAACATACTTTCTGAACTTTAATTGGACAAACATTTCTTTTCCATTTCCTGAAATGTCTACAGGAATGTTGTTGTTTTATTCTTCTTGTCATCCCAATGTGATACAACCTCAGATCTCTGATGCTTTTTAGGCCTTCAATGCAGCGGTGAATGATACAGCTTTGAGCACCTTCAATACAGCTGAAGATCCTTTTATTGCCTCTGGTCTTTCCCCAGTGTGCTTTGGGAGAACAGCACGTTCCTGAGAAAGTCCTCATTTCTTTTCCTCTAGTTCAAGGGTGTCCAAAAGTTGATTCACTTCAGTCTTCTCTCTTGCATTGGCCTTTTGTTGCAAAGGATGAAATGTCCTTACAGTTCAGTAGTCCTGCCATCTGATTACCAGCAGTCCTGCAAAGTTGCTGTCTCATTTTGCTGATGATGACCACCTCGTGGGATGGCATGGTGGCACAGTGGTTAGCACTGCTGCCTCACAGCGTCCGGGACTAGGGTTCAAATACCGGCTTGAGTTACTGTCTGTGTGGAGTTTGCACATTCTCCCCACGTCTGCGTGGCTTCCTTCCACAGTCTGAAAGACATGTTAGTTAGGTGTATTGAAGCAACAGGTGCTGGAGTGTGGTGACAAGGGGATTTTCACAGTAATTTCATTGCAGTGTTAATGTAAGCCTTACTTGTTCCTAATCAATAAACTTTACTTTTACCAAGGATAATAAGAAAGCTCTCATGTCTCTTTGATGTCCTCCATTAGGGCAAAGAACACTGTGGGAGATTGAATCCCTTGTTACAGTGACTTGGTGGAGATGATGAGTAGGAGTGGGAGTTGATTCTACATTCTGCACTCTCTCCTTTCCTCCTCTATGAGCAGCATGTTTTGTCTGTAGAGCATGCAAGAAACAATACTTTTCACTGTATCCCAATACATGAGACAATAATAACTCAAAGATAAAATCAAACCAAAGGTCATGAAGAAATTTTAAAATTATGGTGAGAATTTTAAAGTTAAGGTGCCATATCAAGAATCCACAGATCATGGTGGCTGTACAAAATAAACAGGATATGAGGAAAAGCTTCCCTCTTCAAAGTAACATCATTGTATCTCCCATATATCCACATGAAGAAGGAAATGGAGACTTGGTTTAATTCTCCCCCTCAAAAGCCAACCATTGACCCCACTATCCTTGGAAAGTCCTCAATAATGTTGTTGCCTTCCAAAGCCATTCTTGCCTTTCCTGGAACTCCAAACATCCCTTTCACAGTACCAAAGCTGCTCTTCTCAAAGTTACAAGTGACATGCCATGTGACTGTGACAAAAACAAAAGATTAGATTGTTTGCCTGACAGCCAGAGCAGAAATTTCCTCCAATTAAATATTTGGAACACCAAAGTCATGGTTTCAAGTCCTTGCCACAAACTCCTTTCTCAAGCCAACAACTCCATCTCTCTCCTGGCAACAGTCTGAGGCTGAACCAGACTGTTTGTAAATTTGGTGTCCTGTTTGACCCCAGGATGAGCCTCTGATAACATATCTGCACCAACAGTGAGACCATCTACTTCCACTATGGTCACATTATTTGACCTCTGCCCCAGCTTCAGCTCTTCCGCTACTGAAACCCTCATTCATGCCTTTGTTATTTCCAGATATGAATATTCCAATACACTTCTGACAAGGCCTCTCATATTAGTCACTCTGTAAACTTGAGCTCACCCAAATCTCTGCTGCCTAAGTCCTATTCGCCCGTCACATGTTGCTCAATTATTCCCAGTTAAGCAGCATTTTAATTTTAAAATTCTCACCATAGTTTTCAAATTTCTTCATGAGTTTGAGTTTATTTGATCCTTGATTTCATTTAATGGGATTGAGGGTTATAGATAGGCCCGGTAGGTAGGGATATGATTGGCACAACTTGTGGGCCAAAGGGCCTGTTTGTGCTGTAGTGTTCTGTGTTCTATATTCTATTATTATTGTCATATATATTAGTATGCAGTGAAAAGTATTTTTTCTTGTGTGCTACACAGACAAAGCAAACCATACATAGAGAAGGAAAGGAGAGGGTGCAGAATGTAGTGTTACAGTCATAGCCAGGGTGTAGAGAAAGATCAACTTAATATGAGGTAGGTCCATTCAAAAGTCCAATAGCAGCAGGGAAGAAGCTGTTCTTCAGTTGTTTGGTACATGTCCTCAGACTTTTGTATTTTTTTTCTGCTGGAAAGTGGAAGAGAGAATGTCTGGGGTGTGCGGGGTCCTTGATTATGCTGGCTGCTTCTCCAAGGAAGTATGGACAGAGTCAATGGATGGGAGGGTGGTTTGAGTGATGGATTGGGCTTCATTCACAACACTTTGCATTTTTTTTTCAGTCTTGGGCAGAGGAGGAACCATTCCAAGCTGTGATACAACCAGAAAGAATTCTTTCGATGGTGCATCTGTAAAAGTTGGTGAGTGTCATAGTGGATATGCCAAATTCTCCTTTAGCCCCACAACTTTCCGATACAACTGTGCTCATCTCATTCTGGCCTCGAGTTTCTGGATTTAAATTATGCCAAGATAAGTTGTCACATACTCACCTGCAAAATATAGAATTTTCTCTCTGAAGCTCTCTACCTCTCCTTCATCCTTTAAGAAGTTCCTTAAGATTTACCTCCTTGACCAAGATTTTTGTCCTTTGGCCGAATCACATCTTTATGGACAGGTGTCAAGATTTGTTTCATAATGCTCCTGTGATGTGCTTTGGGATATTTTATTACAAGTTATTGGTGTTGAAAGGCGACACCTCTGACGATACACTTGGGCAACAGTGCTGCACAGGAGTATCCCTAGATTTTCCACTCAAATCCTTGGAAAGAGACGGAAAATTGCCAGTAGAATATCTCAGATTTCTTGATGGTTTGTCCATTTTCAGCCAGACCATGCCAGTAGTTGGTACAAACTTTCCCTCTTCTTCCTTTTGTGTAGAGATTGCTCTGCTTTTGAAACTTCGGTTTATTGACATCCAGTGCTAAGTAACGCCTGATTTCACAAAGAAAATTATAACATTAAAAGGAAAAAATATATATAAAAAACTATTTATCTTGGTTACAATGTCTGGGCCGCTACTTTGTCAGAAGCACTTCAGCTACCAGTAACGTCAACTGAAATCATAGCAGTTCGAGTTGATCGATTAAAGTGAAGGACAGGAACAGTGGAGCAGCGCAAGCCCTTTCTTTATGGGGCACAGGCTCAAATTCAACAGATGCAAATGGGAATAGTTCACTTCAATCTGGATCTAGGGGTCTGTTGTGAAATGAGCCTGGGTCGTCTTAGTCTAGTTCCTAATGAAGCTACCCCCTCAGCACAAACCTTCTCAAACGCAGCGCTAATTGGCAGTCTCACACTGAGAGGCCACAGGATTGCCAGCTTAATGGGCATCCTCTTCAGAAGCTGAGGCTAAGACGCCAAGGCTGGAGGCAGAGCAGAGGGAGCTTTATTCTGCATCCGACTGCAGAGTAAAGCCACCATTGTAACTAAAGCCACTACACTTCAAAGTAATTCAGTACATGTGAAGTGTTTTGAGGTACTTCTTAGATGTGAGAAGACACTGTTTGAAATCAGATCTTTTTATTTCACTTTAATTATGCTACGCCCGAATGCAATGATCGCGATTGACACTGGATATCTAAGACTGAGAATGTTTTATTCTCAAGGCTTGTTGAGCATAATATTATTTTTAAGGAAGGAATTATTGAATGTTTTGTCTATGCGCAGTGTTACTATGTCACTTAATTTTAATTGAAAAGCTATTTAAATTTAATTAACTTAACACTTACTCGTCCCACAATAACCCACAACAGACCTGTTCTAAAATATTTCAATTTACTAATGCATTCCATAATTAATCTGATTAGACTCCTTAAATATAACACTCAAGAGTTCATGCAGCATCAATTAAAGTTTGATTGCCATTAAACTCCTGGTGTCAACAGTTAACGTTCTGCATTGTAAAATCTGGTTCAGATGCTGAAGCTTTTCCTTCAAACTGGCATTTTTGAATGAATCGCTGTGCTAATCGGGCTGCTAGCTGCCTGCACTTGGAATTGGGGCACTGGTTTGCTTTTTCATCCTGTCTCCTGCTCCTAAGTCCTACTTCGCTATGGGTAATTTCCATAGCCAACACTGTAGAAGGTTCCCTACATTGCAGTAACTTGTCCAAACCTTAGCCCTGCAATTGCTTTGCTTGGGCAGCACTGTGGCATGATGGTTAAAACTGCTGCCTCACAGCGTCAGACACCTGGATTTGATTCCCAGCTTGGGACACTGTCTGTGCGAAGTCTGCACGTTCTCCTTCTGTCTGTGTGGATTTCCTCCAGGTGCTCCAGTTTCCTTCCACAGTCTGAAAGACGTGCTGGTTAGGTGCATTGGCCATGCTAAATTCTCCCTCAGTGTACCCGAACAGGCACAGGAGTGTGGAAACTTGGGGATTTTCATAGTAACTTCATTGCAGTGTTAATGTAAGCCTGCTTGTGACACTAATAAATAAACATGACAATGGCACAATGGTTATTACTGCTCTTCACAGTTCCGGAGATCTGGGTTCGATTCCCACCTGGGGTAACTGTCTCTGAGGAGCTTCCACGTTCTCCCATGTCTGCATGGGTTTCCTCCAGGTGCTGTGTTTTCTCCCACAGATTAGGCAGATTGGCCATACTAAAACGCCCTTAAGTGTCTAGGTTAGATGGATTAGCCATGGTTAATGTGTGGGTTATGGGGATAGGGTGGGGAAGAGGGCCTGGGTAAGATACTTTGTCGGAGAGCCAGTACAGATGAGTTGGGGGCGAATGATCTCTTCTGCACTGTAGGGATTCTATGATTCAAGTTGCAGCACAGGAGATCACCTAGTACGTCAGCTGGTGCCAGCTGTTTATGAGAGCTACCAAAACATATCCCAGTACACTGCCTTCTCCCTTGTCTTGCAACCTTCATCTGCTACAAGGTTTTCTCCACCAGTGTGAATTTTTCCATTTTTCACAATAGCGATTCTTGTCATTTCTTTAGTGAGAATACCACTTCAGTGCCAAGGTCGCTAGTTTTTTAAAAACCAAATGCTGTGACCTTGTAAAATTGTGCTGAGACTGTCCAAGGTTAACTCATCATCAGATGTTGGCAGAGAATGAGCTAGATTGAAAGACCACAGATGAAAGTGAAGATGCTTTAAAATGTGTTTCCTATAATACGCCAGTGATTTCACTCCACAGTTGCTTTAGGATATCCAAAATTTGTGAAAGACATTATATAAAGGCTCGTCCTTATTTTAAAAAAACATAATCTCGTGCCAGCAAGGCAGACATTTGTTGCTCATCCCTAATTGCCCTTGAACTGAGTGTCTTGTTAAACAATTTCAGAGGGCATCTAAAAGCCAAACACATAGCTGTGGGTTTGGAGTCACATGTAAGTGTGACTCCAGACCAGTTAAGGTTGGCAGATTTCCTTCTCTAAAGGATGTTAGTGAATCAGGTGGGTTTTTACAATTAGTTATTGTGTTATAATTAAAGTTAGGAACTCCAAGGTATTTCACTGAAGTCAATCAAGGCCACAGGTTTTGCACTTTGGATTTGGTTAGGGTAAGCAGGAGATGTTTCACTTCAGGTATGATTTAAATGACCCCTTAGGGAGCTTTTATCAAACAACGTTTATTTAAGAATACAGTTAGCACAAAGAAAATTAACAATAGCTTTTTCCAATTAAAAAGAAGAAAAAAATCAACCATGATATTGTGTAAATCTTAGCAGCTAAATGCATTGTTCCAATATAACTTAGAAACATACACCTACTTAGATTTAGCACAGAAAACAAGAATGCTTATATGATTTTGTAGTTCAGCAACATCTGCTGTGAATTGCTCTGTCTGCTCTGTCCTTTGGACAAAGAATTGAAACTCTGACTTCCCAGCCTTAACTTCCAGTAGACCTTGAGGTTGAGATTGAAACAGTATCCAGGCTTGAGTTGACAAGTGGCAAATAACATTTGCGCCACACAAATGCCAGGCAATGACCCCAATACGAGACACTTTAACCACCACTCCTTGGCATTCAATGGTGTAACCATCACTGAATCCCCCACTGTCAACAGCTTTGGGGTTACCATTGACCAGAAACTCAACTGGACTCACCACATAAACACAGGAGCTACAATAGGAGGTCAGAGGCCAGGAATACTGTGGCAAGTAGCTCACCTCCTGACTCTGCAAGGCCTATTCACCATCTACAAGGCACAAATCAGGAATGTGATGGAATATTCCCCACTTGCTTGGATGGGTGCAGCTCCAACAATACTCAAGAAGCCTAACACAACCCAGAACAAAGCAGCCCACTTGATTGGCACCACATCCACAAACATTCAATCCCTCCACTACTGATGCTCTGTAGTGTACTATCTCCTAGATGCATTGCAGCAATTCACCAAAGATCCTTAGACAGCACCTTCCAAACCCACAACCACTTCCATTTAGGAGAACAAGGGCAGTAGATAAATGGGAACACCTCCACATGAAAGTTCCCCTCCAAGACACTCGCCATTGGAAATATGTTGCCATTCCTTTGCAGTCGCTGGGTCAAAATCCTGGAATTACCTCCCTAATGGCATTGTGGGTCAACTCACAGAACATGGACTGCAGTGATTCGAGAAGGCAGCTCACCACCACCTTCTTAAGGGCAACTAGGGAAGGGCAATAAATGCTGGCCAATTAGTGACACCCATGTCCCACAAATGAATAAAAAATAAATAAAACCACTGCTGGTCCTAGCTTTTGGCCAGTAAACCACTTACAGCAAAGTTTTCACTCCAGAAAGGCAAAAAAACTGCCTCCATCACAGCAGAATTTGTAATAACAGGGAGAATGACACACATGCTGCCTTCAGCCAGGAGTCTAAACACTTTCTAACTAAAACAGCCAGCAGCCAAAAAATTAAATGAAGGACATCTTATCACCTGAGCTGTTGATCAGTCTTTCCCCAAACAATTCAAAAGGGTCGTAAATTCAGAAAGCTCTAGGATATTGCATTAGGCCCAGATTAAAATAAGCAAAACCCCATATAAATGGTGTAAGCAGCAATAAAAGAACATCTAAGCAGAATAGGTTGGCAACAATGAAAAAAAATAAAGCTGCTTACAAACTGCAGAGAACATGATTTTAAAAATACAGTGGTCAGCACAGTGGCAAAGTGGTTAGCACTGCTGCCTCACAGTGCCAAGGACCCAGATTCAATTCCTGGCTTGGGTCACTGTGTGGGGTTTGTACATTCTCTCCGTATCTGCGTGGGTTTCCTCCCACAATCTGAAAGATGTGCGGGTTAGCTTGATTGGCCATGCTAATTTGCCCCTTAGGTTCAGGGGGATTGGAGGGGTAAATAAATGGGGTTATGCGGATAGGGCTTGGGTAGGATTGTGGTCAGGGCTGACTAGATGGGTCAAATGGTCTACTTCTGCACTGTTGATTCTATGGTTCTTTAAAAGCACAGTAGCGTCACAATTGCTGTCATAGCCATTACTGAAACTAGCATCATTCTAGCATACATATTCATGTATTTGAATGAATATAATACATTCAAAATATTAATATTGAATGTAATATTTACATTCAAATATTAAATTTGAATGTAATTTCAAATTCCACTCGGATTTGAACCCACATCCGGAGACCATCAGCCTGGGCTTCTGGATTACTGGTCTTGTGATGTTATCACTCCACCATCTTCCCCAAATCCACTGCCAACCACAATTCTTTTCACTGGTTTAGTGCTTTCATTACCATAGAATAGAATCATAAAATCCCTACCATGGAGATTTGGCCCAGCCCCCACTGCTTGACCTGCATACCCCGCATATTTAGCATGGCCAATACACCTAACCTTCACATCTTTGGACTGTGGAAGGAAACCGGAGCACCCGGAGGAAACTCTAAATGTAAGACTACAACTTGTAGAATGGGAACGGTGAATGTGATGTGTCTGGTTAAAACCAAATCATAGACCAGAGTTTAAAGTGGAAGGGTGCAGAGGACAAGAGTGCAAAAGGGAATTAAAATTAACAAAGGGACTAACAACTTGTAGAAATGTACCAGCATTTTGAATTGACTTTATGGCTGGAATTTTACCAGCACGCCTGTGCTGGATTTGGGGTGGGTGAGGCTCGCCCAAGCGAGCTTGTAAAATCCTGGCCTGTGTGCAAGAAGCAGGTTTGCTTGAAGCCTTGGACCAACTCACTAAAGAGCTCACTGAGCTTCGGTCTGCATATTTCAAAAGAGAAGAGGATCAATGGCAGTCAGAGTGAGAACTTCAGAGATATTGATACATCTGCTTTTGCAAGTGTGACTGGGAAAATAATATAAAGATCTGGTGGTGTGCATGGACTTTGAAAGGAACAGGCGCGAAGGGACAGTGGCACAGTGGTTAGCACTGCTGCCTCACAATGCCAAGGACCCAGGTTCGATTCCAACCTTGGGTCACTGTCTGTGTAGAATTTGCACATTCTCCCCGTATCTGCGTGGGTTTCCTCCGGGTACTCCGGTTTCTTCCCACAGTCCGAAGATGTGTGGGTTAGGTTGATTGGCCATGCTAAATTGCCCCTAGTGCCAGGGTGATTAGCAGGATAAATGCGTGGGGTTACAGGAATAGGGGCCGGGTGGGATGTGGTTGGTGCAGACTCGATGGGCCGAATGGCCTCCCTCTGTGCTGTAGGGATTCTCTGATGGGCTGAACAGTCTCTGTCATGAGCAGGCAGTGAAGGTTTTATTTAGTTGGTTGGGGGAGGATTCTGGTAGAATATTGGCACACTCTGGCTTTGAGTTTGGCATCAACATGAAGTGAATGAAACACCCAAGGCTGCAGACTGAAGGTGGCAATGGGAATAAAGCCACCAGCAGCCTTGCCATCTGCTTGTGACTATCGAGTGCCAAGCAGTTCAGTTTGCCTATATTGTAGGGTTCGTCTCATTGGCTGACACTGGCATTGCCTTGGCCATTGGGAAAAAGGAAACAGAAGCACAAACCATGACTTTAAAACAATTGTGCACGAGTTTGCGGTGCTTGAATCTTTGCTTCACAAATGGATGAGGTGGATTCGTAGCACCAGTTTACTCAGTGTTTGAGAGTTCTACAAGTGTTAGAAGGAGTTGAAAGGCTAAATTTCTCCAAAGAATTAAAAAAAATTACAGCACAAAATCCAGACATTTGGCCAATCTGAACAGTTTTATACTCGAGCATCTCCCCAATCTATTTCATCAAACCATTCGTCAGCATATCATTCTAATTCCTACAGTGCAGAAGGAGGCCATATCTGATGCAGACACGAGGAGAACGTACAAACTCCACATAATCACCCAAGGCCGGAATCGAACCCGGGTCCCTGGCACTGGGAGACAGACATGCTAACCACTGTGCCACCCTTTTCTCATTCATGTGCATATCTAACTTTCCTTTAAATGCTTTCATAATATCCACCTCCTTTTTGTGGTAGTGTGATCCCCTTTCAATCTGGGTAAGTAACTTTCCCTTGAATTCCCTATTGGGTTTATTGTGACTACCTTCTATTTTATGACCTAGGGTCTGGGCTCCCTGAAAAGTGGAAACATTTTCCCTTCAACATTTATCCTACATCTCTCTGTCTCTCCAAGTGAGGAGCCCTGTAACACCGGGATGCTGTTGTGCCGTGTGGACATAGCACTTTCTGTGGTCATCAAATATGACTTGAATCCAAGAGCTTCTGCCTCAGAGGTAGGGATGCTTACTCATTGTGACACAAGACCTCCAACTGTTCATATTATAGCATCATAGAATCATAGAATCCCTACAGTGCAGAAGGGGCCATTTGGCCCATCGAGCCTGCACCAACAACAATCCCATCCAGGTCCCATCCCTGTAACCCCACATACTTACAGGCCTAATTCCCCTGACACTCAGAGACAATTTATCATAGCCAATCAACCGAACCCACACCAACCAGCCTCCCATCCATTGACTCCGTCTACACTTCCCACTGCCTTGGCAAAGCAGTCAGCATAACTAAGGATCCCACACACCCTGGACATTCTCTCTTCCGTCTTCTTCCTTTGGGAAAAAGATACAAACGTCTGAGGTCACGTACCAACCGACTCAAGAACAACTTCTTCCCTGCTGCTGTCAGACTTTTGACTGGACTTACCTTGCATTAAGTTGATCTTTCTCTACACCCTAGCTATGACTGTAACAGTACATTTTGCACTCTCTCGTTTCCTTCTCTATGATCGGTATAGTTCGTCTGCATAGCACAGAAGAAACAATACTTTTCACTATATGTTAATATGTGACAATAATAATTCAAATCAAATCATTTTTGGACTGTGGGAGGAAACCAGAGCACCTGGAGGAAGCCCATGTAGACATGTGGAGAATGTGCAAACTCCACACAGACAGTGACTTGAGGCTGGAGTTGAACCCAGATCCTCCTGGCACTGTGAGGCAGCAGAGCTAGCCACTGTGCTGCCCCGTGGCATAGAATCCACATTGTAGTATCATACAGTGCAGAAGAGACCTTTCAGCCCATCGACTCTGCACCGACATACGAGTAAGACCCTTCCTTCCCCTTCTTAATTTTAAAAAGGTGTTGGATAATTAAAAAAAAGAGAAAAATATTTACTGAGAACCACAGGGAGAGCATCAGGCCAACAATATTTTAAAAGAAGCTAGCAAAGCTTAGCTACTTCATTATATCCTGGGCATACATCTGCAATTTTAACATTACTTGTGCAAATACATTTTGAAATCATTCAGCTCTGACAATCCTCTGTGAAGTTCTGATTCTTTAGGTTATAATTATTGGCAATTTCTTGAAGGGGAGAAAAAAAAAACTGTAATTTAATTGTCAGTTTAAATCTTCAATGAACGCAGATTCAGCGCTGCACAAATACACAAACGCTCAAATATTTGGCGGAAGATCAGACTTCAGCACCTAATTAAGCATCATGCACTGCAGATTAAGAGAATGCATTTCTGAACTTTTGTCATGACTGAGATTTTTTTTCTGAGGCACTAGTTATAGGACGTCAGTTAAGTTGCTGCCTCTTCTGTACCTCCCTGTCTCTAATTGGTACCCAACCGTTGCACTAATTAGAGTAGGTGGCCCGCTGCTCCTCAAACTCACAGGCTGAAGGAAAGATGAAAAAACAATAGCAAAGACTTGGAGGGGAAAAGCATGCATAAGTAAAACTAACTACCCGTCGCACCAATGTGCTGCAGCCTCAACAGTGGTTACAGAAAGCTAGCTGGAGGATACGAGTTGGAAGGGAAGCAAGCAGAGAATCCCTGAATCGCTAATGATGCGCTCATCTTCCATTTTTTTTTTAAATGCGAGTTAGATCAGCTTTTGCTGCCCACCCCTAGTTGCCCTTGAGAAGGTGGCGATGGGCTGTCTTCCGGGACCGCTGGAGGCACAGGTACTCCCCACGGTCCTTTTATTCCTGCAGCCCTTTGATTTAACCTAGTGGCAGGCTGGGCGATTTCTGAGGTCAGTTCAGTCAACCACATTGCTGTGGGTCTGGAGTTACATGTCCGTTAGGATGGCAGGTTTCCTGCTCTGAAAGATATTGATGAACCAGTTGGGTTTGTGCAACAATGCAGTCATTTGGCCATCATTGATAAAATTCGATTTATTATTGTCACAAGTATTGGTATTCAGTGAAAAGTAATGAACGGGATTTTATGGCTCATCCCCAAACCATAAAATCCCACCCGAGGCCAATGGACCTTTCCATGGTCCGCCCCTCACCCACTCTGATTCCCACAGTGAACGGGGCCATTCTGGCCATTGTTTCTTGCACGCTATACAGACAAAGCATACCGTTCATAAAGGAGAAAGTGCGGAATATAATGTTATACTGCTGATGACACTCACATTTGCTTAAGATTTATTAATTATTTGAAGTTAAATCCAGACGCCTTGGTGGAATTTGAGTTTGTCTCTAAAATGTTAGTCCACATCTTAAGCTCTGAGCGTAGTAACATAACCTCTACATCAACGTTACACTGCGTAATACCTTAGCAGAACGGGTTGCCTGCAGATCCTGTAGATCCTGATTGCTTTACAACACATTGAAATTGACAGACTGGAAATTGGACAGGCTCCACAAAGGGCAGATGCCCCGAGGTCACCGTCCAGTCAACTGAGTGGAAAACAAGCTCGATTATATTTGTCCGTCCATTCCCAGTTCGCTGTGTATCCAGAGTTATTTCAGTCAGTGCAAATTAACAACATTACAATCAAAAATACCTTTTGCTTTGGGTAGCTGACAGTTACTGGACAAGGGGATACTCAGGGGTGCCCAGCTTTTAGAAAGGATGTCATCCCCTGCCACACAGACAACTTTGAAAGCCACTCATTTGTGACCAACAGAAAATAAAACACGGCATCAGGAAGCTCGGTCACTAAATCATTTCTAGACAAAAGAGATATAAATATGTGGAGTAGACAAGGGAGAGACATTCAAACTTTATTGAAGAGAAACTGAAGAAGAATAGAAAGGAAGTCTCGTGTTTATGGCAAAGCTCGGGGAGATTTAATATGAAAAGGATCATTCAAGAACTACAGAAAATATAAAAACAAGAAGTAGTCTTGCTTATCATTGTCAGCAAGCTAACTGGAAGGAATGCCTTCTGTCCATTGGTGTTTTCTGTCTCAAAAAGAGGTCTTGCATTCATAAAGCACCCTCAATGTCCTCAGGACATCCCAAAGCACTTTACAGCCAATGAAACGTATTTGAATTCATAGAATTTCTACAGTGCAGGAGGAGGCCATTTTGCCCATCAAGTCTGCACCAAGTCTTCAGCAGAACATTGCACCTAGACCCTAACCCCTTAAACCCAAGTATTTACTCCATTAATCCCTTAGTATACACATCTTGGGATATTAAGGGCAATTTAGCCTGGCCAATCCACATATCTTTGGAGTGTGGGAGGAAACCGGAGCACCCGGAGGAGACCCACGCAGAAATGGGAAGAATGTGCAAACTCCACACAGACAGACACCCAAGGCCAGAATCGAACCTGGGTTCCCTGGTGCTGAGTGCTCTAATTGTGATGAATGCTGCAATGTAGTGAATGCTGCATTACAGAATCGTAGAATGGTTGCCGCACAGAAGGAGGCCATTCAGCCCATTATGTCAGTGCCAGCTTTTCGCAAGAACAACGTAGTATGTTTCACTCCCACACCCTTTGCCGTAAATATGTGCGCAGCAGTGCGGCAAAAATGTAACAGTGATCAGATCATCTTGTTTCATGATATTGTTTGAGGGATAAATATTGGACATTATTAGGGCGAAATCCCCTATTTTTATTTAAAATAACAAGATTCTTCGCATTGATCAGATGGGGACTCAGTTTAAAGTCTCATTTAGCAGACTATGCTTCCAGTGGCACAGTGCTCCCTCGGCTACTGCACTCAAGCACCAGTGTAGATTTTGTGCCCAGTACTCCATGCGTGAACCCACAACCTTCGGATTCAAAGGGAAGAGTGCTTCCCACTGAGCCATGCAGCTGACGCTGATGGAGGGCACTGATAAAAGGTTCCCACTTGGCGGGTTAGCCTATCGTCTTTTCAGATGTTGATTAACCTGCTGTGTTATGCCAGCATGCCCTGCCTGAGTGTTTTGCCTGCTGCACACAGCAAATTTTGAGTGACAGGCAGTCGTTTGTACGCATGTCATTTTCCGAGTACTCGAGACCTCTGCACAAGATGTGAGAAAAAGGAAATCCCTGAACACGAGATCCCCCAGCTCCTTAAAAGTAACAAAGCAAGAAGCAAATGTTGCGTTTGGTTGAATGCATCGATTCATAAGAAAGCAGCAGCTGTAAATGGATGTGTGACAGAGTATGACTGATAGAGGAATTTACAGCACACTGCATATGATCTAAAAGTCTGTAAAATGAAAAATATCCCAAGCTCTTTTTTGGCACTGCTTCTCACTCTAGTTTACTGTCTCACTCCATTTTAACCTCTTTTGTTTTCACTTCCTGACAGCAGTGACTCCCTGACTGGTTGCTGCTCACATTGGCACTCAACTGGTCAACATGTGTGTGCTGGGAACTTAGTCAATGAGTGCCAACAGGGTGTCAGACCTGTACACCACAGCTGAGTTCAGTCAGTCAGTCACTCATCTGGTGTGCACTGTTCACACACACACTTTCGCACACACACATACACACACATGTGCACACACTCATACATACACACAAGTGCATGCGTGTGTGCGCACACACGCTCATATGTGCACACATTCAAACAGACACTCACAAGCACGCACTCGCGTCTTTTTCCTAAGGTAGGGGAGTTTAAAACTGGAAGGCATAGGTTTAAGGTGAGAGGGCAGAGATACAAAAGGGTCCAGAGGGGCAATTTTTTCACTCAGAGGGTAGCGAGTGCTTAGAGCGAGCTGCCAGAGGCAGTAGTAGAGGCAGGTACAATTTTGTCTTTTAAGAAGCATTTAAACAGTTACAAGGATAAGATGGGTATGGAGGGATATGGGGCAAACGCAGGCAATTGGGACTAGCTTAGTGGTAAAAACTAGGTGGCATGGACAAGTTAGGCTGAAAGACCTGTTTCCAAGCTGTAAACCTCTGTGACTCTATACCTCCCCCACCGCCCCCGCCACACACACGCACACACACACACAAACACGCACACATTGCCTCACGCAAACACACTTACACATATACATAGAAACACACAATTCGGAAACCTGGACTAACAATCCAAAAACATGTGCTTAAATCTCACCGTGGCAGTTGAGAAATTTAAATTCTGTTCATTAGATGAATCTAGAATATAAAGCTCATCAGTTATGGTAACCTAAAAATGCTAATTGTTGTAAAAAACTAGCAAGTTCACCCATGACCTTTAGGGAAAGAAATCTGCCACCCTTATTTGGCATGGCCTACATGGGCTTGTTTGGCTGCTCTCTGAAATGCCACAGCAAGTGAGTGGCAAGGTGATAAGCACTGCTGTCTCACCGTGCCAGGGAGCCGGGTTCGATCCCCGGCTTGGGTCACTGTCTGTGTGGAGTTTGCACGTTCTTCGCATGCCTGCATGGGTTTCCTCTGGGTGCCCCAGTTTCTTCTCACAGTCCAAAGATGTGCGGGTTAGATTGAGTAACCATGCTAAACTGCCCCTTAAATGTCCAAAGGTGTGTAGGGTAGATGGGATTAGCCATGAGAAATGTGTGGGATTATCAATGGGGTGAGATTCTGGGTAAGATGGTCTGTCAGAGAGTTGGTACAGACACGATGGGCTGAATGGCCTCTTCTGCATTGAAGGGATTCTACGATTCTATGACCATTTGCACTTGGTGATATTGGCTGAGGGGTTAATGTTGGCCATAGGACCGGCAAAGATTATCTCATGTAACTTTCATCAGACCCCAACCCTGACCATGGTCAATGAGCCAAATGCCCTAATTCTGCTCCTTTATCTCATGGTCTTATGTCAGAAACCGATTGACATTTCAATGTGACATTTTGGAGGCCATGCTCAATACTTGACCAGCACGATACATGGCTGTGTTTTCATTTATTCCTCATTCCCCAAACAGTAGGCCCAGTCATGCATTGTTATTGGATGTTCCAAGACTTGAACCACTGACTCACAACACTGCGGTAACTAGGCCTTCAAAGTGCTGGGGTGACAGCACCGCTCATTAAGATGTCTTTCCCCTTGTGCATTAGCTGTGCTTGGACTCATCCTCGCACACGAACAGTGTGAGGTGTCTCTTAACCTTCAGGATACGATCACAGCATGGTTCACTAGCATTCAAACCGAAAGAAAACGGTAATTATTCAAGAACAAAAGCCTTGCATCATATTAGATTATAGACTTACAACAGTTGTTGCCATTGCACAAGAAAACTTGCCCTCTTCTTCCCTTCCTCTCTGCTCTCTGCCTTTCACTCTGGCTGACCAAATCATTTGATCCAATTTAAGAGAGCTCAGGTTGAGAATGCCTCTTGTTTTAAACACATTTTTCAATTTGCTTAATGACACAAAATGCCATGATGTCAAGTAGCAAAAATAAAGTTGAGAAGCCTAGATTGTGAAGTTCATATCAGTACTTGTTGTAGGATTAGTTGTAATAACAGTTTGAATGAGAACAGAATAATGTTTTGAAGGTTTTCCATGACTTTACATACAACAGCTTTCAAACTTCATCTTCATAGAATCATAGAACCGCTACGGTGCAGAAGGAGACAATTTGGCCCATCGAGCTTGCGCCGCTAACTGTTCCACCAAGCTCGATCCCCATAACCCTACATATTTACCTTGCCAATCCCCAATTTAGCATAGCCAATCCACCTAACATGCACTTCTTTAGAGTCTGCGAGAAAACCCACACAGGCAGAGGAAGAATGTGCAAACTCCACACAGACAGTCACCCAAGCCTAGAATTGAACCCGGGTCCCTGGCACAGTGAGGCAGCAGGTGCAACTTTAGTCCACTTATGGACGCAAGTCCCACCTTTCAGAGCTGTCGGCCAAATGGATTAGCGACAACTCTTCTGCCCCTCCAGGCAGAGGACTGCAGTGGCCGGGAGAGGTACTGCAGTGCTGAGTCTGAGCTGAAGTCCCAGGGCATCACTTTAGGTAAAGATCAGAAATCCCGGGGGAGGGCGTGAGGTTTGGGGGTGCCCTGGGAGGGCAATGTTGGTGTTGAGTGATAGGCAGAGTTGGGGCGGGGGGAGGCGGGGGGAGTGGGTGGGTGTGGGGAGGGGAGTGTTGGGTGTGGGCCTGAGAGGCCTTCAGATTGATGTGATCCCCAGACTGAAGTTCAGTGGGAAAAAAACCTTAAAGTGGCCATTAAATAGTCACTTAAGGTCCTTAATAGGCCCATTGGCACGCTTCCCATCTGCCCTCCCCACCATGACATTTAATCTGTTACGGGGAAAGCAGGATCCCAGAGGGAACCCCATCCATGGAATTTTCCATCCCCCCCCCCCCCCACTCCTCAGAAGCCGCTGGGTGCAGGGAATAAAATTCTGGCCTTACTTATCTGCTTATTCAGCCTGATATGAAATATTGACATGTATTTAAGTCGTAATCAGATGCAGATGCACATCTCCCCTCTGGTTTCTTTAGGTTCTCGCACTGAAATGTCTAAAACTCAATCCATTCTGTTCCAGAAGCATTGCCTTGATTCATTCCTGCTACACACTCTTGTCTTCCCCTCTATCTGTCTGTTGCATGTGTCCTCATCCCCACTAAAACACACACTCATCACCTTGATATTCACAAGCTGACACTGAACCCCGTTGAAGCAATGCTAAGATTTTAAAATTTATACCCTGATTTTGAAATTCTTCCATCATCTCGCCCTTTTCATCTCTCTAAGCTTCTCCAGCCTAACAATGTCCTGAGGTACCTGAGCTCCTTCTATTTTGGCATCTTGCAAAACATCCTTTAATTGTTCCACCATTGGTGGCCATGGCTGCAGCTGCCTGGTCCCTAAGCACTGGAATTCTTTCCCTTAATCTCGCTGTCCCTCTATCTCTCACAACTCCTTTCATACACTCCCTGGTACCACCTCTGTCTTTGACCAAGCTTCGGTCAAGTGCCCTAACATTTCCTTTTATGGCTTGAGATCAAATGTTTTGTTTGATAATGATCATTCAAAGTTCCTAGGAACATTCTGTGTTAAACACAAGCGGCACGGTGGCACAGTGGTTAGCACTGCTGCCTTGCAGCACCAGGAACCCAAGTTCAATTCCAGCCTCAGGCCACTGTCTGTGTGGAGTTTGCACTTTCTCCCCGTGCCTGTGTGGGTTTCCTCGGGTGCTCCGGTTTCTTCCCACAGTCCAAAGATGTGTAGGTTAGGTGGATTGGTCATGCTGAACTGCCCCTTAGTGTCAAGGAGATTAACAGGATAAATACATGAGTTTATGGGGATCAGGCCTGGGTGGGATGATGCAGCCTTGATGGGCTGAATGGTCTTTTTCCCCACTGTTGGGTTTCTATGATTCTAAATCCCCTTAAATGGCCCTATCCTATCTGTCTGCATCACCACCCCTGGCAGCTTGTTCCAGACACTTCCCACTCTGTGTTAAAAACTTGCCCCTCACATCTCCTTTGAACTTTCCCTCTCTCCCCTTAAGTACATGCCCCCTAGAATTGGACATTTCAACTCTGAAAAGAGGTTCTGACTATCAACTTCATGGAGACAATAAAAAGGGGCCCATTGCTTTTGCAGTTATGAGATGCTATGTGATGGACCTGGTTCCACTGTGAGATGTGATATCTAGCTAATAAATATTCAATGTTTAATAATGCCATGTTGCAAGATGTGATAATATACCAAAATCTACATGGTCACATTTCGGTTCAAATCATTAACTGCAGATGTAATCATATTTCAGTTTGCTCTTCGGGAACCAACTATTAATAACTTTTTTTATTTTATTCAGAAGGGTGAAAATGTAACTCCACACTTATCCACTTGGCTCTGCTGTCTACAGACTCCTATTAAAATAGCAGCGAGAGGTAGCAATGTACTGGAGACCTTTCATATCGAGACAGAATCAAGTTGCGGAACTTGAACTGCAATCCTACTAATTAAACCAGACTTGGAGATTAATAAATCAAGAAGTTTTTTTTTCCCTACATGGCAAACCTATTAGCAAATCTCAGCTCTTGCTGGCGACCATTGCAATCACGGGATGTGAGGAGAGTGGGTCTGGCAGGCAGGATGAAATACATATTAAGCATCTCACTTGTGAAGAGTCAAGATGAGATGCCTTTTGGATCAGCTCACACATGTCAAGCAGATAGTGGCATGCATGAACGCTGCAGACCATGTCTCAAGATGTGTCAGCCTCGTGTATGTTTCTGGAACAAAACGACAGAACCGCAACAACACAAATTAGCTTCTGTTATCAAGATTGCAGAGCTCGGAATCATGCCTCGATTAAATCACTCATCACTGAACACCAGCGTTAGAAATAAACCAAAAGGAAAAAGTTTGATTTGATTTATTAGTGTCACATGTGTCAGCATACAGTGAAAGGTATTGTTTCTTGTGCACTATACAGACAGAGCGTACCATTCATAGAGAAACGTGAACCATAATACAGGGAAAATAGTTGAAATCCTATGTAAAAACAGAAAAAAAATGGGAATTTACATTGGGTCGATCAGCAACTGATGGGACAAGGGAATCCCAGGACAGTGAGGGAGGGGGGTGAGGTAATCATAAAACTAAAGCTAAATCTTTCAGGGAGGATGTCAGAGAGCACTTTGTCACTTAAAGGATAATGGGACTTAGGGACTCTATTCTGTAAAAAGGTGTTGAGATTGCTGGGGGAAGTGGGGGGTTGTGGTGGGTTGTTGGAGTGGGCCATGAGTGGAGTGGGTGATTCACGAAAGTCCCAAAAATTAGATTGGTCAATTTTTGATCGGCAAGGGTAAGTTAGAACCACAGAATCTCTGCAGTGCAGAAGGGGGCCATTTGGCCCATCAAGTCTGCACTGACCACAATCCCACCCAGGCCCTATTCCTGTAACCCCACATATTTACCCTTTTAATCCCCTGACACAAAGGTCAATTAACATGGCCAATCAATCTAACCTGCATATCTTTGGACTGATTTCTATCTGTCAGCTTGGAAGATGTGATTCCACATCTGTGTGTGTTTCCTCTGGGTGCTCCGGTTTCCTCCCACACTCCAAAGATGTGCGGGCTAGGTTGATTGGCCATGATAAATTGCCCCTTAGTGTTAGGAAGACTAGCAGGGTAAATAGATGGAGTTAAGGGACAGGGCCCGGGTGGGATTGTGGTCAGTGATGACTTGATGGGCCAAATGACCTCTTGTACTGTAGGATTCTATGATTTTTCAAACAAATGAAGGGCAGCACAATGGTTAGCACTGCTGCCCCATAGCTCCAGGGACACAAGTTCAATTCCAGCCTTGGATGACTGTCTGTATGGAGTTTTTATGTTCTCCCTTTGGCTGTTTGGGTTTCCTCCAGGTGCTCTGGTTTCCTCCAATTGTCTAAAGATGTGCTGGTTAGGTGGATTGGCTGTGCTAAATTGTCTCTTAGTGTCCCAAAGTTTGTAGGCTGGGGAGATTAGCCATGGGAAATGTGTGGGGTTACACGAAGATACTCTTGTCAAAGTTCGGGTGCAGACTCGTTGGGTTGAATGGCCTCTTCCACACTGTAGGGATTCTGTGATTCTGTGGTCTTAAAGCTGACAAAGGATGGGATTTCCCTGCCAGGCTCGCCCCAAAGTTGGAAAATCCCACCTGAGGTCAATGGAACGTTTGCATGGCCCGTGTCCTACCTGCTATGATTTCTGTGGCAGGTAGGACAGGAAAATCCTGCCCCCAGTGTGAGCTGTTGCTTTCGAACCACGATTATAATGCTACCTAAAAATCAATGCTTAATTCTTATTGGTATGTAATAATGCAACTGGAGTTCAGATAGAGGTTAGACTTAATCAAACTGAACTGTGGAGCGGGAATGGGAAGACAAATGGTCTACAACAACAGCCTCTATTCATGTAGAACCTTAAACTTACTAAAATCCACCAAAGATCATTATAAACAAAGTATGAAACCGAGCCACATAAGGAGGTATTAGATCAGATAGCCAAAGGCTTGGTTAAAGAGGTAGATTTTGGGGAGTGTCTAATAGAACAAAGAACAAAGAACAAAGGAAGAATAATAGGAAGAAGTAGAGAGGCAGAGAGAAATATTGTGAAGGAATTCCAGAGTTTAGCTCCCAGGTCAATAGAAGTTATTGTTGTTAGGCAATCGAAGGGTGCCCAGTCACAATGATGGAGCAATTAATGTCAAGAATGTCCAAGAGACCAGAATCAGATGAGTGCAGGTGTCAGGAAACTGGATGGACACTTGAAGGAAGTAAATTTGCAGATCTATGGGTATCGAGCGGGGCTGAATGGATTGTTTCCTGGGATGCCAGCATGGGTTTGATGTGTCGAATGGCTTCCTCTTGTGCCGTAAATGGAGCTACGGTTGTGATTTTACGTTTACAAAATCGGAACTGCTGTGGTCCTGAGACTCAGCGTGATGATATTGGGTTGTGAACCTGACACCAGTTTCCCATAATACAGAAAGCAGGTGGGCACTAAAATTGGCAGCCTGCCCACCATTGCAAATAGTCATCAATGGGCAATTGAACTTATAAACCTATTGACCCAAATATTACACTGTCCCTGGGCAATTGGGAAAGTGGGTGTGTTCTTCGTCAGGAGAGGGGGTGGTGGTGGTCTGAGTGCATTATGGGTACCCCCTCCACATCTCCTGCCACTTTTGGCCTCCCTGCCTGGCCTCCAAAACCCACGCTGTCTCACCCTTGCCCCACTCCCTCATTCCCTAGGTTGTCTGATTCCCCCCCTGCCCAAACATTCCAGATTTGATTTGATTTATTATTGTCACATGTATTAACATACAGTGAAAAGTATTGTTTCTTGCACGTTTCTTGCAAGTATTGTTTCTTATATAAACAAAGCATACCATTCATAGCGAAGGAAACAAGAATGTGCAGAATGTAGTGTTACAGTCATAGCTAGGGTGTAGAGAAAGATCAACTTAATGCAAGGTAAATCCATTCAAAAGTCTGACAGGAGTCGGGAAGAAGCTGTTCTTGAGTAGGTTGGTACGTGACTTCAGACTTCTATATCTTTTTCCCAAAGGATGAAGGTGCAAGAGAGAATGTCTGGAGTGTGTGGAGTCCTTAATTATGCTGCCTGCTTTGCTGAGGCAGTGGGAAATGTAGACAGAGTCAATGGATGGGAGGCTGGTTTATCGAAGTCCAGTGTCCATTTCTCTTTGTGGGCCTACTTGCAGCCCAGGCAGAGTTCAGGCAGTGATGGGACTACGGGAGGGGTTGGCCAGTCTGATTTGCCATCTGCTCTCAAGGTCTTAGAGGCAGAAGTCCCACTCTCTGCTTCTCCAGGCCATCCAAAGCAAGTTTCACTGTGGGATAACCTTTTTCAAAGCAATGACTTTTCTAATGGGGAGAGGTGAGCATTAACACCCCTCACCCACTCCCCCCTTGTAAAATCCAGCCCAATGACTATCTCAGATGGTGGCGGAGGAGATAGAGATCAAGAGGGGCGAGACCATGGAGGGATATGAAAACAAGAATGGAGATTTTAAAATCAAATGTCGCTTGAGCAGAAGACAATGAAGGTCAGTGAGTCCAGAAGTTATAGGTTGTTGGATTTGGTGTGAGTTAAGTCACAAATGCAGAATTTTGGATGATCTCAGGTTTACTGCAGTCAGAATGTGGGAGACAAGAATGCATTGAAATAGTCAATGCTAGAGATAGCAGAGGCATGAAAGAGGCACGATGGCACAGTGATTAACACTTATGCCTCAGCACCAGGGACCTGGGTTCGATTCCTGTCTTGGGTCACTATCTGTGTGGAGTTTGCATGTTCTTCCCATTTCTGCGTGGGTTTCCACCGGGTGCTCCAGTTTCCTCCCACATGTGTGGATGAGGCCATGCTAAATTGCCCCTTAGTGCCCTGGGATGCGTAGGTTAGAGTGATTAGCAGGGTAAATATGTGGAATTATTGCCGGTACACACTCGATGAGACAAATGGCCTCCTTCTGCACTGTAGCATTTCTTTGTTTCTATTCCTATGCTTCAAAGCCGAGACAGGGGCAAGGTTGAGCAACGTTACAGAGGTGGAACTGGATGGTTCTAGTGATGGTATAATTATAAGGTTGGAAACTTACCTTGGGATCGAATATAATACCAAGGTTGCAAACAGACCAGTTTAATTTCAGGCTGCTGTTGCTAAGGAGATAAATGAGGTTGAAGGCTGGGGAGCGGGGACCAAAAACAATGACCTCAGTCTTCCCAATATTTTGTTGGAGCAAGTGTTCATCCGGTACTGGATATCTCAATTTATTACCTCTGATGGTGAAAAAACATTCCCCTCTCTAAGACTTGCCCATGCCCACAGCAGTATGGTGAGCACAGCGTAATATTCGGATCAGTTGGCTAATAACAAGCTCAACTGCTGGTTAGTAACTTTTATTTCCCCCAGTGTTGGCCAGGCTGCCAATGTTCGGGGTGGCAGTAGTGTGGGGTATTGTCACTGGACTCGTAATCCAGAGACCCAGGGTAATGCTCTGGGGGCCCGGGTTCAAATCCCACCGTGGCAGACGGTGAAATTTTAATTCACTAAAAACTTAGAACTAAAAGTCTAAAGATGACCATGAAACGATTGTCGATTATCGTAAAAAAAACCCACTTGGTTCACTAATGTCCTTTAGGGAAGGAAATCTGCGGTCCTTATCTGGTCTGGTCTATGTGACTCCAGACCCACAGCAATGCATTGACTCTTAAATGCCCTCAGGGATGGGCAAAAAATGCAGGTCCAGCCAGGGACACCCCAACATCCCGTGAACAAATTTAAAAAATAAGCAGGCAATCTGATAACTTAGCAACAGTGGAGAAGTTGCACTGTTAACACAACTCACCTTCACTACTTTCTCCTCATTGTCCGTTCCAGCTTAATTTCTGTTATTTAAACTTTAGTGTGACTTTCTTCTGTTTAACCTAACATTTACTGCAAACCTTTTTAACTTTGAAAAGTTTTATTTACATGCCTTCGGTTCCTATTTGGAGGTGGGACAAAATAATAGATTTTCATTGGTTAAGAATCCACCCTAAATCCTATTTTCAAAGTCATCATAGAATTCATCCAGCGTAGAAGAGGCCATTCGGCCCACTGACTCTGCACTGAATCTCACCCAGGCCCTATCCCCTTCTCTATCCCTGTAACCTTGCACATTTTACCATGGCTAATCTCCCCAATCTACACATCTTGGGACACTAATGAGCAATTTAGCATGGCCAATCCACCTAACCTGCACATTTAGCATTGAAAGGAAATTGGATATCAATGTCAAGTTGACAGTGCAAAGGTTGACCCAGGCACCTAACCCCCTGTCAACCACTGATGCATTGTCATGCTTCAACCTTTTAGATAAATTTCCTTACAGCAGGAAACAAGATGTCTGGGCACAGGAAACATGATTTTTTTTTCACAAACAGAGGGATGCTTGTGGCACAGGAAAGGTTAACAGTCGCAGATTATGAGTGGCACAGTGGTTAGCACTGCTGCCTCACAGCGCCAGGGACCCAGGTTCGATTCCTGGCTTGGCTCACTGTGTTTTGTTTGCACGTTCTCCCCGTGTCTGCGTGGGTTTCCTCCGGGTGCTCCAGATTTCTCCCACAGCCTGAAAGATGTGCTGGTTAGGTGCATCGACCAGAACAGGTGCCGGCTTGTGGCGACTGGGGCAATTTCACAGTAATTGCATTGCTGTGTTAATGTCAGCCTCACTTGTGACGAGCAAATAAACTTTACATTATTTCAGTAGGCATAGTCTAAAAAAAAGAGCCCAAATGATTGTCTCATCTGCAAGGTTTTCCCACCAACAAAACAGGGCTTCTAAAAACAGAAGATGCTCGACACAATTTGGGTTATATATCAGTGCTGGAAAAAGTGCTCTACATTTACACGGATGCCCACTTTACCTGCTCTGAGACAACTGACGCTCTCACTGCTGGGAGAATACTGAAGAAAAGGCAAAAGAAAAAGATTGCATTCTGCACCACTGTCATTCCTCACTTTAATGAGCACAAAAATTTAATGTGGATCAGGACTGGCGTTCTGTCCCGGAGCAGCATCCATCCCACGTCTACACAACCTGCTCCACACTGGGCGGATCCATTTCGCTCCAGAGATGATAAAACATTGCAAGTAATAATTATAAACTTATGGGGAAACACAGCTGAGAGGGAAGGAAGAG
This sequence comes from Carcharhinus amblyrhynchos, assembly GCF_965287045.1. Taxonomy (NCBI): domain Eukaryota; kingdom Metazoa; phylum Chordata; class Chondrichthyes; order Carcharhiniformes; family Carcharhinidae; genus Carcharhinus; species Carcharhinus amblyrhynchos. Next base: position 44,339,107 of record NC_137342.1, read on the forward strand.
CACCTTAAGTACTAATGAGAAAAGATGACAAGCTAAAATTAAACCAAAAAACAGAATGTGAGCAAAACATCGTCAGCCTGGTCATTAGCTTCATGGATCTTCAAAAAAAACGACAGATTCATCTGTGTGATTCCTGAACAAAACTTGTCAAGTGCTGATTGGTAATTAAAAATTATGGGTGGCACAGAATTATGTACATGTCAAAGAAACATTGAAATTAGGCATTGCACACATTTGTACACTTGTACTTTGGAGGAATTTTAATTATAACAATGAGAACCAGGAAACATGATTTTTTTTTTGCAAACAGAAGGATGCTGCAGTGAGGCATCGTCCAGCTTACGTCTCTGTAGCGCAAAGACAAGAAGGAAAGAACTTTCATTTATCAGGGCTTCTTGAGCCTATAGAGATGATAGAGACAAAAGACTGACGGTGGACTTCAGAATGATTGGAGAAACATGTGCCATTCTTCAATCGTAGAATCATACAGCACAGAAGGGGCTCTTCGGCCCATCGATTCTAGACCAACACACTAGAAACACCTGAACTCCCACCTGATCCCATCTGCCAGCACTTAGCCCATTGCCAAGTGCTCATCCAGGTACTTTTTAACGGACGTGAGGCATCCCACCTCTACCACCCTCCCAGGCAGCACATTCCAGACCGTCGCTGTTCATCCAGCAGAAGGAATTCTTCATTTGAAAGCAATAAAAACAATTTAATTCAGAAAGTAAATCGAAGACTAAGGTTTAATAAAGAGACTTCATTACTCCAACACTTGAGGCTACACCTTGGGCCAAACAATCTCCCCACAATTCCTGAATTATATTGGGTCAGCTGACCACTACATCATTTTGTCATTGGTTACATTGTCTACTGGGTCAGCTGACCCCCATAGCATGCTACCATTGGTTACGTTATAACCCATCCAATGTTATAATTTGTAACATTCTAACAGGTTCCCCTTTTCTCCCCTCTCAAATGAATTTAAGACAACCATCCTCATGTATTCTCAACTTTCCAGTACCTGCACCCCTTTTAGTAAAACAGTTGGATAGCTGTAGGTTTGCATCAACTCAGCTGAGCTTTGAAACTTCCTTGTTTTCCTGCATTTGGAAAAAGCTGGCCAAATAAATTCTCAGTCGCTTTTCTGTTACACTTTTTGTCGAGTGAACATTGTCCACATGACACTCAATTGGTACCTTCTTTCCCGATGTTGCCATGAAAATTAACCCTGTTAATGTGTCAGACAAACATATCCACATATCCACCGCCTCCACTAATGCTAGAGTTTTAGCTGCCAATGTACTTTTGACTACCCTTTTTACTTTCTTTGCTTCCCAGGCCAAGGGGCTACATTTTCCTTCCTTATCTATCAAGATTATTATGAATCCGGCACCGCTTGAATGTCTATCTGGTAGATTGGCATGTGAAGCATCGCTAAACACAACTAACTTCATGTCTTCTGGTTCTCCTAGTGCTGGGAATTTAATTACACATTCCTCAGCTTTTAAAGTTTTATTTGTCTGCAAGATCTCTCACTGAATCACACCTCAACATATTAGCTTAGCTCTAGGACATTATAGCTCCCGTCCACTCTTGTTTGTGTGCGTAGCCAATTTAACTGTCCTATCATATTCATCAACAATTCTGTTTATTTTTTGACCAACCTTTCTCTAATTATGGGACCAGGATCAATGCTGTCTAGATACCCCTGTTGATTCATCATTACCCCGGACTTGCTTAGTTGGATATCAAGACCGAAAAGTACCAGCTGCTTGACTCCCTATTTTAAATTCTGTCTTTAGCCTATTAGGTACCCTTGTTTCAAGCTCTTCTGTGCCACCGCATAGAAAGTCATCAACTTGCATCATGAAAATTCCAGCCAATTTTCCTTCAGATTTCCAATAGAACATTGCAGGATCTAGTTTTAGCCAGTTTTCAGCAATACAGATCATACAGAGAAATACCAAATTCCTGATGCATCATTGAATTGTTTATGCATTTGTTCAGTTTCTACAACTGTCTCTATGTATTACCTACTTCTTTGGGTGACTTCAAAAAAAACTTTCCTTCAAAACATTTCGCCCTGTGTAAATGCTGCTTTATTTCTATCAACTTACAATCCCAACTATTAGATGCTACCACAGTGAAAAATAATTTCAGTGTCTCTTTCCCTTCTGTGGGTGAATCAACCCTCATGCCTCTCCCCTCCAAGAGTTCCTCAGACCCACAGGCTATTAATCTGGCTTTTGTTTTATATATCACATCTTGCAAAACTTCCTCTGTGTAAATCCATCAATAGGACAGAGCAGGCTGCCCTACATCTGGTACTTCAGTACACACCCCAAACTCTTTCCTACTGTCCAATTCTCTTTGTTTGGCCTCTCCTATCTTCATGAGCTCCATTTTATTGGCAGCTACCAACACTACCCTATGATGGGGACTTCTATTCTTATTACTATCTTTGGTTTAATTCTTAGCCTTCCCCATTAAACTCTGACCTCTACTATTATGTCTGTCCCTGTAGGGGCTGCTACTCTCGGATTGCTATTCTCTGTTAACACAACTTTGGTCACAGATATGTGACTTTATTCCTGGGTTCATGAGTGCTCACTGTCTCATCCTCAGAACTTAAATCTCACTTTTTGGCTTCCATCTTTCCACCCCATTTTCCCAATGTATAGCTTTTGCTTTTGCCCTTGCTCTTGGACATTGAGCCAGTGTTTGTACTTTCCTGAGGCTGTTCCTGCTCTTTCGATTATAGTGGCCTCCCTCCATTCACTTGATCCTGCGGGTATGTATGGTATCCCTGTGCCCACTTTGGGTAACTGAACTTTTGAGTTCATCCCCTGCCTCAATGTTACTTAGCTGATCAGATTTCTCCTCATCCATAGCTGTCTGCTCAGCATAGTTGCTCAAGGTGAGCATGTGTGAGGTACAAGATACTTTTTCTATTTCTACATCTTGTTCAGATACTCGAAATTCATAATCAATTCCTACTACTCTCAAAGAATGGGCTTGCAGTGTCCGGTTACTGTGTTGTACCTTGTCATCTGTCCCTATCACTTTCCTGGACCCTTTCTATTCTTCTAGGCCCTCTCTTTTATAGTAGACCGTATCACCTTTTCCAAAATATAACCCCTAGGGTTTGATGCGATGCCTTAGGGTTCACCGTAGCCGTTCTGAAAACTCAACCTTAATGAAGGGCTGTCTTCTGCCGTGCATCGTATTTAGATGTGCAGAAAAAGTGCAGCTAAAGCTTGTCCCTTCTAATGCCAGTGGAATACTGACGGTAACCTTGGGTTCCTCCCGTATTTCAACTGGTACGGACTATAGCCCCCCACCATTTGTAACAAACTTTTCGTGTGCACTGTTCACACTAAGCAATCCACAATTTACAGCCTGGTTGATCTGACAAAATTTTATGCGGCATATCATCTATAATTGTGTGATTTCTTCACAGAGACCATTGCTGAATGGGCTTTCTGCTGCTGTGTGCATTATTACAGTATTCAAATTTTCACAGATATCTTGAAATTCATCATTTGCAAATTCACCCCCATTGTCCATCAAGAATCTACCTCCAACCCTGTTCCCACCCAATGGGTCATAATTTTTTCCAAAACAGTATTTTTACCTTTGCTATAAATCACCTTAGATATGCTAAACCATGTTCTTGGAGTGCAACAAATAGACACTTTTGTCTTTATCCCATATCTTCAGATCCATCGCCACTATGTAATTGAAATCTCATGCTAATGGTAGACTCTTGACTGAATACAGAGGGGTCCTTCTATATTTCATACAACTTTTACACTGGGCTGTTATTTGGTCCACGAGATCATTATAGTCTTTGTCCAGCACACCTACATTCTGCAGCAGTGCTTTCAGTCTCTGTGGTGCTGGATGAACAAACTGCTAATGGAGTTTCAGAATAATCTTCTTTCTGTAATTGATACTAATGCACCATGGATCCGTTGGTCTGATAATTTTGGTTTGCTTAAGGGAAGACAGTAATGGCCTGGCCTTGTAAAATGTAGATCTACACTTTGTTCAAATACCATGGCTTTATCATGTTTCAACTTGATGGTCGTCTGGACTTTTTTCATCACAGACATGCTTAACTGCAAATGTATTTCACTGAAACTACACCTGCACTTATGAATAAGCTGATTCCTGTAATCTTTCAGGGAAGTACCATCCTTTTGGAAGATATTAAAGTAATGTCATCTTCAAATTGAAAACAGGTGGAACTATCATATTCTTTCACTCTTTATGATCAAGAGACCCTAAATAATAATTTAATCAATTTTGGCCACAGACAATGGATGTACATCCATTATCCAAAGCAGCACTGTTGAAAGGGTCTATCATCAGGATACTCATTATAAGATTTAACTTCTGTGACCAAAACAATGTCTTCATGGTCCTTATCTTCATCACTGTCAGTTTCTCTGCATCCTATATCATGTGTAGTTTCAAAGACATGATTTCTTCTTTTCAAACAGTTTAGTACATAGTGATTTGGGGCAATTGCATTGAGAACAGCAATTCACAATCCCTGTAGCATTTCTTCAATTTAAATGTCTTTTATCACTTTCCCGTGTGCGTCTTCTTTCCCCCATTATCAAATCAGTTATGTTTGGTTTCAACATCAGGTCTGTTATTAGCGTAACTGTCTCTGTTTAAGGGCCTTCATGTACCATTAGATCTGGCACACAGCTGAATCCTCTATTCTGGGCACAATGGCATTCAGATCTGTATCGAAGAGAGGGGCAGGGAACAATTGTTTCCCAAAAAACTTTTTTTAATGATGCTTTCATGTAATCAAAGAGGGGCTTCCTCTTAATTGTACTCCAGTCATTATTAACAGACTATCCATGTACGACAGACATGCACAATCCTACTACTTAAAGGCAAATACCGCATCTGGAATCTCCAAATTAAATTTCATTAGCCTGTTACAGCCCCTATCAAATATCAAAATCCATGATATACTCTTCCATGGGCAGGTCTTCTAATCATCCTGATAATTCTCCAAAAATTCATCTTTTTGGTAAAACCTAGTAAAATATAACAGGAGCTGTAACCCTTTTTTGTTTAGGCCATCTACATCCACTCAAAACACTTTGCACCTTATCTTACTTCTAATCAGAAGTGAGAAAGCTCAGGCCATGCCTTGCTTTTTCCTCCATATTGTGGAAACAATGGTTCACATTTCAACCTCTGCCTTCCATTGCTGACATGGTTCAGCATCCGTCAAGACAAGGGGACAATCAAACAACATCAGTTTACCTTCTGATATGGTTGTATCCTGAGTCTGTAGCACTTTTTCCACAACAAACACTAAGTTATGGTGGGTTTTCCTCTGCTACCAATGTTCATCCAGCAGAAGGAATTCTTCTGTTGTAAGCAATAAAAAAACTTACTTCAGAAAGTAAATCAAAGAAAAAGGTTTAATAAAAAAACTTCATTACTCCAACACTTGCAGCCACACCCTAGACCATAAAGCTCCCCGCAAGTCCCAAACTGTTTCTTATTTATTCTGGGTCAGCTGACCACCACATCATTTTGTCATTGGTTACATTGTCCACCAGGTCAGTTGGTCAGCTGATCCTCACAGCATGTTACCATTGGTTACATTATAACAGATCCAATGTTATCATTAGTTACATTCTAGCAGTCCCCACTCTCTGGATAATGAAGTTTTTCCTTACATCCTCCTTAAACCTCCTGCCCCTCACAAAAGGAAGCACCTCATGGAAGAACATGGCCAGAATTCTCCAGCCATTCACGCCAACCAGATTCTCCAGTCCTGCTGTGTTGAGTGGAGACTTGGCTGAGTACCAAATTCTCCGTTCTCACTGGCAGCATGAATGGAGTGTGAACAGTCGGAGAATTCCAGCCCATGGCATAGAATTGGGTGGAAATCTCCAGTCCTTCCTGGTGGAAGTCTTCCTGCCTCACCGAAGTTGACCCATGCTGTGGATTCCCTGATGGCTGCACAGACGATGAGTATAAATCGCCATCAATTTTGGTGGGATTGGAAGATCCTGTCAGTACTAGTTGGTAAGTCATCTTCACCGTGGGAAAACCCACCATGGAGTGGGGGTGGGGACTAAGAATTTCACACATAGAGTCTTACATCACAGAAGGAGGCCATTTGGCCCATCTGCCCTAGTTCTTTAAAAAGCTATCCAATCAGTTCCACTCTAGCAAGATTATGATTGCACTAGAGGGGGTACAGAGGATGTTGCCTGGGATAGAGCATTAGAGCTATAAGGAGAGACTGTTGTTTTTTTTCAGAGCAGAGAAGGTTGAAAGGGGTGACATGATTGAGGTGTATAAGATTATGAGGGGATGGACAGGATGAATAGGAAGCAGCTGTTCCCTTTGGTTGAGGGGTTAATCACAAGAAGGCACAGTTTTAGGGGAAGGGGCAGAAGATTCAGAGGGGATTTGTGAAAACTTTTTCACTCAGAGGATGGTGGGAATCTGGAATGCACTGCCCGGGAAGGTAGTGGTGGCGGGAAACCTTTAAGAAGTATTTGGATGAGCACTCGAAACATCATAACATTCAAGGATATGGGACAAGTGCTGGAAAATGGGATTATTGCAACTTTAGTGGTAGATATTGCTGGTGCAAACTCGATGGGCCAAGGTGCCCTTTCTGTGCTATGGGACTCTATTCTACTGCTTTGTCCCAGAGTCCTACATTTTTCCTCTCAATTATTAATCTTCTTCAAGTTTTAACCATTGAATCTGCTTCCATGACCACACTTCCAGGTTTGGTATTCCAAATCATAAGAACTTGCTGCATCAAAAGTTATTTTCCAAATCCCTTTCCAAAGCTTTTCTCATGGTTCTTTTGGTTATTGTGCAGTAAATGCATTGCACAATACGGATACTGAATCACACAGACTATTTGTGGCCAGGTAGCCTACCTCACCTTGGGTATGTTAATGCTTCCAAATCGTTAAGTTTATTTATTAGTGTCACGAGTAGGCTTACATTAATGCTGCAATGAAGTTATTGGGAAAACCCCCTAGTGGCCACACTCTGGTACCTGTTTGGGTACACCGAGGGAGAATTTAGCATGGCCAATGCACTTAACTGCTGCTCCCCTGCTGCCATCAGATTTTTGAATGGATTTACCTTGCACTAAATTGATCTTTCTCTGCATCCTAGCTATGACTAAAACACTACATTCTGCACTCGCTCCCTTCCTTCTCTATGAATGGTATGCTTTGTCTGTATAGTGTGCAAGAAACAATATTTTTCACTGTACACTAATACATGTGACTATAATAAATCAAATCAAATCAGCATGTCTTTCCAACTGTGAGAGGTAACCTAGCACCCGGAGGAAATCTTGGCAGACACAAAGGGAATGTGCAAACTTCACACACACAGTGACCCAAAGCAGGAATCGAACATCTAATCGGACATCGAAAAAGCAGAAAACTCAGCTCACGTCGTCATGTGTCCTACAGATAAACAATTGACAGTCACAGCACCTCACATTCATTGACTGTGTGTGAAACACAGTAAGAGATTTCCTAAGGGATGCAATGAAATTTCATCTAAATACCAGTCTTTCTCTTGATGTTATGATAAAAAGCAAAATACTGTGGATGCTGGAATCTGAAACAAAAACAGAAAATGCTGGAAAATCTCAACAGGTCTGACAGCGTCTGTGGAGAAAGGGAATAGAGGTAATGTTTCGAGCCTGGATGACTGTTCTCACTGAGGCTCAAAATGTCGGTTCTATTCTTTTTCCATTGATGCTCTCAGGCTTGCTGAGATTTTCCAGCATTTTCTGTTTTTGCTTCTGTAACTGTAACAGCATCTGTCAAGGTTCACATATGAGGTGATGTGTTTGTAAAAGAAAGAACTTCAATTGATATAATGTTTCCACAACTGCAGCACATCTTGAAGTACTTTACAGCCAATTGTACTTTTGGATTGCATTCATTATCGTCATGTAGGAAAAATGTGCGTTATAAACAACAGCAACGGCAAAGAATTAATAACCACGTAATCCCCATTCGTGATATTGGTTGCAGGATAAATGTTGATCGAAACAACAGGGAAACCCTCCTTGTTTCTCTTCGATGAGATCCCCCAGATCCACTTAAAAAATGGACGGGGCTTCAGTTTAATGTTACAACTGAAACCCAGCACTTCTGACAGTGCAGCACTCTCAGAGTTGCACTTACCTCAGTATTCGTTGACAACTTCCTAAGAGATTGCAGCAAAAATTACCTGATATTAAGGAAATATAATATAAAATAATGAGGGGCATAGATCAACTAGTTAGTCAACAGCTTTTCTTAAAGGTAGGGGAGACTAAAATTAGAGGGCATAGGTTTAAGGTGAGAGGGGAGATATACAAAAGTGTCCAGAGGGGCAATTGTTTCACACGGAGGATGGGGAGTGTCTGGAACAAATTGCTGGAGGGTAGCAGAGGCAGGTACAATTTTGTCTTCTAAAAAGCATTTGGACAGTTACATGGGTAAGATAGGTATAGAGGGATATGGGCCAAATGTGAGCAATTGGGATCAGCTTCGGGGTTTAAAAAAAGGGCGGCATGGATATGTTGGGCCAAAGGGCCTGTTTCCATGCTGTAAACCTCTATGACTCTAATTATATTGAGTTGATCTTTCTCTATACCCTAGCCATGACTGTAACACTACGTTCTGCACTCTCTCGTTTCTTTCTCTATGGACGGTATGCTTTGTCTGTGTTTTGCATAATACTTTTCACTGTATCCCAATACATGTGACAATAGTAAATCAAATAGATAAAAATGTAGGGAAAGAAGATTTTGAGTCATGATTGGTTTGGGATGCCCTGAGAGTTTGCTCTGCTGAATCAGTGATTGACAAGGGCAGAGGAAAGAAAATAATGTTACTAAAATTGCTTTGAAACCCAGAGCAGCTGAGGTTGGAAAGAAACTTTCCAAAGGTGCTTGTCTGTTTAAACAGACAAGCTCCTTTGTATCGGATTCGCAATATGGCTGATAATAATTATGTAGTCACATTTTAACAGTGAAGGTATGAAGTCTACAATCTAATAACAGATCATAATTAAAATGCAGAAGAAAAAGCACGATGTAAGTGATGGAAGCATAAAAGAATACTCTCATTGCTAGCTAATTTGAAAGTCCCACCTAACATTGCTTCACTAATAAAGAATATAATCCAACAGTATTCAAATCTTCCCAATGTAATTACATTACTTAGAGGAGTAATTGAGTTCGGTAAACATGCTCACTAATTCAAGGTGCCTGCAGTGTTTGCCCTGCTCAAACACAGGCAGTCCATTCAGTGTCAATCCTACCAAGATCTGCAACTTGTAGATATTTGATAATCTTCCACAATAATGGAGCTTTAGGGGATTACTTTTTGGCTATGAGGTGCATAAATTTTATAAAGCAAATTCCATCATTTCCCCACTGTGTCATAACTTGACTATTGTTTTAATATGAATGACTGAAGCTTCACCTACAAATGTGCTGACAGAGGAGGTGGTGGAAGCAGGCACTTTAGCAACATCTAAGAGGCATCTGGATGGGTACATGAATAGGGAGGGAATAGAGGGATACATGCTGAGTAAGGCAGGAGGTTTTCTTCATTCATTTGTGTGGCATGGGTGTCACTGGCTGGCCAGCATTTATTGCTCCTTCCTAGCTACCCTTGGAGGGCAGTTGAGGGTCAAGCACACTGCTGTGACTCTGGAGTCACAAGTTGACCAGACCAGATAAGGATGGCAGACCTCCTTTCCTAAAGAACATTAGTGAACCAGATGGGTTTTACCAACAATCGACAATGGTTTCATGGTCATCAGTTGATTCTTAACTCCAGTCTTTTTTTTTTGAATTCAAATTCCACCATCCGCTGTGGCTGGATTCGAACCCATGTCCCTAGAACATTAGCTGAGTTTCTGGATTAATAGTCTAGTGATAACACCACTAAGGCCATCACCTCCCCATTTAGTTTAGTTAGGGCATCATGATCAGCATGGGCTTGGAGGGCTGAAGGGCTTGTTGCTGTGCTGTACTTCCTTTGTTCTTTGTTTTGAAACCTTAACGACTGTCCACCATCAAACCCGATAGTTTAGTCCCCTGGCAGCATTGCAAGAAGGCACCTTTACACAAACCTATTATTTCACAGCAATTTTAATTTGCTCCTTTGACGTCGAGTTGTATTGACATTACAGTTCAGAAATGGATTATTTGTCTCCATTGATCTCCGCTCATGTTCCAACTCTGCCAAAGCCTCCTCCCAACCCTCTTTTTCTAATCCTATCAGCGTTACTGCTACCCTTGTTTTCCCACTGCTATGACACTTAGAAATTTTTTGGGAAGATTTCTCTCCTTCTTTTTGCCATTGTAACATCATGCTCTCTTTTAACCCAATTGTCATATAGAATTATATCCTTCACCATTTTAATCTAAAGCATTGTCACCACCCACCTGTTAGTCGGATTGGTACTGAAGGCTTGGTATATTGCCAGAGATGCCATTCTGAGACTCCATCTACCTGTCAAGGTGACCATTAGATGTCTGCCAGCACAATTGGAAGAAGTGTAAAGAGGTTCTCCCAATGTCCTGGCCAAATGTCTGTCCCTCAACCAAGAGCATTAAAAAAAAACTCAAATTAACGGGTGATCTAAGGGATCTACAGTTGTTTCTGCGAGTGTGAAAAAATGGCTGCCAAAATTTCCCACAAGGCATTGTCATGCACAGCATGGGACTTCCTTAGGATATGCAGAACACTACATAAAAGCTTTTCCTTGCTTCTCTTCTCTTTATTGCTGTTGTCCATTTTGTACATTACCCATTCCTCTGCGCTGTCATAAATCCACTGATGTCACAGATACAATGGGTTCTTAGTAACTCTTCATGATGTCACTAAAGAAGACAATCCACACGAAATGGATGCCGCCTTCCTTTGGATATATCAATTGAACGAAATGAAATGAACTCAGGGACAAAGCGAGAAGGGCAGCACACAAGAAGAAGAGGACTGCCCGAAACAAAAAAACAAGAAGAATGGAAACTTAAAACATCAAATCAGAATGTGATTAAGGAGGTTGATTATATACCCCAGTCTCTGCGCTGCCCAGCAAGAGGAGGCCTAGACGGTGCTTTTGGACACCGCATGGCCCTCACCGGGGATACCTAGCTGTGAATATAGCCAAGGTAGAGGGGCAGACAGTTGGGCTGGATGACCCCATTCATTTGCCCGCTGCCAGGACCAATTTATGACTCGCTTGGTTGGGCCCAAGAGCAAGTTGACTGCCTCCAGCCTGGCTGTGAACCGTGAACAAACACAACATTGACAGACAGACAATTGACTTTTCATTATGGGACGGCAGAGTAATTAGCATTGCTGCCTCACAGCACCAGGTTCAATTCCTGCCTCAGGTCACCGTCTGTGTGGAGTTTGCACATTCTCCCTGTATCTGCATGGGTTTCCTTTGGGTGCTCCAGTTTCTTCTCACAGTCCAAAGATGTGCAGGTTAGATGGATTCGGTAAATTGACCCTAGTGTTAGGGAGACCAGCATGGTAAATATGTAGGGTCATGGAAATAGGGCCTGGGTGAGATTGTGGTCAGTGCAGGCTCGATGGGCTGAATGGCCTCCTTCTGCATTGTAGGGATGCTATGATTCTATGAAAAAGCAATGTGAGAATACACTTCTTTATTCCTTAAAATAAGGAAAATTCGATAAATGACAAATAATAACCCTTCTTTTGAAAAAGGAAAGCTTGCATTTTCATAGCACTTTTCACGCCCACCTGACATCTCAAAATGTTTTACAACCAAATAGGTACTGTAAACTAGTCACTGTTGTAACACAGGAAACACGGCAGCCAGTTTGCACTCAGTGAAACAGCAGTAACCAAATGAACTGTGTTTTTAAATGTTAATCAGGTAACTAATCTTAATCAGGACCCGAGGGAGAACCCTTCCTTGAGATTGTGCCATAGATCTTGGGTGGCACCCGTGTCTGTGTGTTTTTTTTTCTGGGTGCTCCGGTTTCCTCCCGTACTTCAAAGGTCTGTAGGTTGGGTTGATTGGCCATGGTAAATAGAATATAGAACATAGAACACTACAGCACAAACAGGCCCTTCGGCCGATAAGTTGCGCTGATCATATCTGTACCTACCAGGCCTATCTGTAACTCTCAATCCTATTAAATCCCATGTACTCATACAGAAGTGTCTTAAAAGACCCCAGCGAGTTTGCCTTTGCCACCACCGATGGCAGCCGATTCCACTCACTCACCACCCTCTGAGTGAAAAACTTACCCCTGACATCTCCTCTGTACCTGCTCCCCAGCACCTTAAAACCTGTGTCCTCTCGTAGCGACCATTTCAGCCCTGGGAAATAGCCTCCGAGAATCCACCCTATCTATACCTCTCAACATTTTATAAACCTCTATCAGGTCGCCTCTCAATCTTTGTCTCTCCAGGGAGAAGAGATCTAGCTCCCTCAACCTATCTTCATAAGGCATGCCTCCCAATCCAGGCAACATCCTTGTAAATCTCCTCTGCACCCTCTCAATAGCTTCCACATCCTTCTTGTAGTGAGGTGACCAGAACTGCGCACAGTACTCCAACTGGGAATAGCCCCTTAATGTCAGGGGGATTAGCAGGGTAAACATGTAGGGTCAGAGGGTTAGGGCCTGGGTAGGATTGTTGTCAATGCAGTCTCGATGAGGCCGATTAGGCTTATTGTGCGCTGTAGGGATTCTATGATTATGTGGTCCACCCCAAATTGAGGTGGGGCCTCGGTTTAATGGTTTATTTGAAAGGCGGATTTTTGTTAGGCCTATATTTTGGATCCATGGTGATGGGCAGATGCTGACAGAATTTGGTCAATAAGATTATTTTCTCCACTTCACAGTGTAACTGCGAAACATCACAGAATGCAGTAATAAACAAGGCGACCGTTAAGGACATACAGGGCAGATGACCCACCAGTAATTGGATGGCAGGACAATGAGAGATGGTCAGTGACAGAATAGCTAATCAATGCTACCACCTGATGAGCAGATACAAGTGAAGAAATTTAATTTATATATTCATTTAACTTAACAAATGGACATGAATTGTTGCACATTTGGAATTAGTTTCTGAAATATAAGTTTTTTGATAGTAAACACAATCAAGCTGAAAATTAATCTGTTGTTCTTCACTCGTGTTCTCGAATCTGCGCAGATGTGAGTTAAAATTCCTTGCTCACATCAACTCCAAAGTGAATAGCAGTCATAGAATCTCTACTACTGTGCAGAAGGAGGCCATTTGGCCCATTGAGTCTGCACCGACCACAATCCCACCCAAGCCTTATCCCCGCAACCCCACTTATCAGCCCTACAAATCCCCCTGACACTCAGGGGCCAGTCAACCTAACCCGCACATCTTTTGGACTGTGGGAGGAAACCGGAGAACCCGGAGGAAACCCACGCAGATACGGGGAGAACGTGCAGACTCCACACAGATGGTCACCTGAGGCCGGAATTGAACCTGAGTCCCTGGCGCCGTGAGGCGGCAGTGTGTTAACCACTGTGCCACCGTGCCGCCCTCTATGTGTTCCACATAAATGAAAAAAGAACATCAACTCCAAAGCTGAAGTAGTGACCTGCACAACAAAACATTGAATATCTCAGTTAGAACACATAATATTGTATTATTTTCACAGTAACTTCATTGCAGCATTAGTGTAAGCCTACTTGTGATGCTAACAAATAAACTTTAATTAGACTGAGCCTTTCAATGAGTTACTGTGCTGGGAACTGCTGTAAAAGGTACATGTGTTTGACATACATTGGGCAGGATTTTCCAGCTGCACTCGCCTCTAGACCAGAAAATCCTCCCCAGGGTCACCTGGCCTTTGTATGGTCGCTGTCCAGTCCGCTACAATTACTGTGGCGGGCAGGATGGAATAATTCCGCACATTGTGTTCCTAGATTAACATGGAACTTTCTGTTGATCGTGATCTAGTGAGTTGTAAAATGTTAGAGACAAAGACTGTGACCCGTAGTTCTCAATTCCCCAGCCAGGGAAAACATCCTCTCTACATCTGGTCTGTCCAGTCCTGTTCGAATTTAATACATTTCAATCAGATCTCCTCTTACCCTTCTAAACTCCAATCAATACAGGTCCAGTCGAACCAATCTCTCATCAAAGGACAGTCTCACCAACCCTGGTAGTACCATAGGGCCAGGAGGAACACCCTATCTCGCTTCTCACAAAACCTGCTCGAAGCCCCTCTTTTGACTACGATTTTGTTCCTGCCTTGATGTCATGCAGATCCTGTAAGTAACTTATTAATTTAGTCCTATCATTGAAGCATTTCAGGACACTGGCTGCATTAAGAGTGAATGTGGAGCTTACTATCACATGGAGTAGTTGAGGTGAATAACATAAATGCATTTCAGGGGAAGCTGGATAAGAGCTTTAGGGAAAAAGTAATAGAAAGGTATGCTGATGAAGTTAGATGAAGTGAGGTGGGAGAAGACTCATATGGAATATTAAGACCAGACCACACTAGGTGGGCTGAATGTTCTGTTTTTGTGCTGTAAACACAATGCAATATGATGTAAATTTATTTTTATTCATTGACATGTGGGCATTGCTGGCTGGGCCAGCATTTATTGCCCATCCCTAGTTGTCCTTGAAGTGAATGGTTTGCTGGGCCATTTTCAGAGGACATTTAGCCATCAACTACATTGCTGTGGTTCTGGAGTCACATGTAGGACAGACCAGGTAAGGACGGCAGATTTCCTCCCCTAAAGTACATCAGTGAACCAAGAAATTTGGCAAGTCAGCTAGGCATTAGTCAGCTTTTACAGATGCACCATAGACAGCATTCTTTCTGGTTATATCATGGCTGCTGCTCTGCCCAAAACTGCTAGAAACGACAAAATGTGGTGTTACAGTTAAAGCTGTCTGTCATGAATGTAGCCCAATCCATCATGCACACCAGCCTTCCATCCATTGATTATGTTTACATTTCCCGCTGCCTCAGAAAAGCAGCCAGCATAATTAAGGATCCCACGCACCCCGGACATTCTCCCTTCCACCTTCTTCCATTGGGAAAAAGATACAAAAGTCTGAGGTCACGTACCAACCAACTCAAGAACAACTTCTTCCCTGCTGTCATCAGAAATTTGAATGGATTCACCTTGCATTAAGTTTATCTTTCTCTATACTCTAACTATGACAGTAACACTACATTCAGCACACTCCCATTTCATTCTCTATGAATGGTATGCTTTGTCTGTAAAATGCACAAGAAACAATACTTTTTATGTTAATACATGTGACAATAATAAATCAAATTGGGTTTTTATGACAATCAACCATGGCTTTATGGTCACCATCAGACTTTAGGATCCAGATTTTCTAACAAATTCAAATTTCACCACCTGCCATGATGGGATTTGAACTGAGGTCCCCACAGCTTTATACAGTGTCTCTAAATTATGAGACCAGCAAAAGTACCACTACGCCACTGCCTCCCCTTGGATGCAACTACAATATAGGTGCTGGTCATTTTCTAGGAAAGAAAGTTAGGCATCCTGTGAAGTTAGTTAACAATATACAAACGGTAAAACAGACTATAAATGGGTTCATGAGACAAGTGGATGAGTAAAATGATTGCGGGCTATGATGTGATGACGTTCGATGAAACATAGAAACATAGAAGATCGGAGCAGGAGGAGGCTGGCTGGATCAGGGCTTGCTGGATCGAGAATGGCAAAATATTTCGGCACTATGAGCGCAGCAGAGAAAAACTCACAGCAATAAAAGAAAAATCAAGCATTATTTACAGCTGTCTGTTGCATAAATAACAGGTAATGGAAAATAAAAAAAGTGGTCACCACAAAAATGAGATGTGAAGTGAACAGTCGCTTGGTCAGTTGCTGTACATGAGGTTTCATTAAGAGAAATACACATGTGGTTGTCAGCAGTGCCCACATATCCACTTGCCTTGCTCACAACTGTCAGTGCAATGTTATCAAGATGGCAGTCTGCTGATAACACCCCTCAGGCAAAATCCTAATTACACATATGGTGCTGGCTTTCTATTCCTTTTGAAATGTTGAAGATGTTAAAGCTATTCAGCTGGTAAATTTTCCATTAGAGAGAAAAGAATCCGATGAAACGAAATCTGCCCAGAAATATGCTGTAGATTAGGGTCTGGCTGATCAGATGAGCATATCCTTGTTGCATTCTCTGAGAAAAAGTCCTTCATCATCAGTTAATTTCTATGTTCAATCAGCATCTTTAGTCATATCGTAAAAATCTGAATTCGTCAAATCTACTGCTGCCTGTTTATCATAAAATTATACATATCTTAGTCCAGCAGGAGATCATTTGGCCCATCATGTCAAGTTGGGGGCATTCCACAGCAGAGCAATCTAATTCCAATTCCTTGATTTTTTTTCCATGTACATGGGGGGCACAGTGACACAGTGGTTAGCGCTGCTGCCTCATAGCACCAGGAACCTGGGTTCAATTCCAGCCTCAGGTGACTGCATGGAGCATGCACGCTCTCCTTCATCCCACAGTCCAAAGATGTCCAGGTTCGGTGGATTGGCCATGCTAAACTGTCCCTGAGTATTCCGAGGTGTATAGGTTAGGGGGATTAGTGGAGTAAATAAATGGAATTACGCGAATAGGGCTCAGTTGGAGGGTCAGTGCAGACGCAATGGGCCAGATGGCCTACTTCTGCACTGTTCTGTGATTGGAATTGGTGGACAGATTCACAAGTCTACCAATCTCAAACCAAACTGCAGAGATCAATAGTGAGCTGGTGGCATAAAGAGAGTGGGGTGATGTGATAATTAGTCTCTGTCCTGAGTGACTTGTTTCGGGATTTGTAATGATGGTGCGGGGCAGCTGAATGAGTTAAGGGGCCAAGATTTTGGATACCCATTGAATAAGGTGAGGAGGATCAGCATCCATTCATGACAGCTGATCACAAATCTGCCCAATCGCAAAACAACAGATCACAAACTCATCCAATCATGCTGCAAAGGGTGGTGAATCTCTGGAATTCTCTGCCCGTTGAAGTGGTGGAGGCTGCCTCGCTAAATATTTTTAAGAAGCGGGTTGATGGGTTTTTGATAAGAGAGGGGATTAAGGGTTATGGGGAGAGGGCGGGAAAGTGGAACTGAGCTACAACAGATCAGCCATGATCTTATTGAATGGCGGGGCAGGCTCGAAGGGCCAGATGGCCTACTCCTGCTCCTATTTCTTATGTTCTTATGTTCTTATGTTCTTAAATGATTCTAAATCAGTCCAATCAGCTGATCATAACTAAAGCTGCAACATGATTTTCCAGCCAGTATGTGGAAGTTTTGGAGAGAGAGTGCAAAGGAGGTTCATTAGGATGTTGCCTGGTCTCAATGGTATTGGCTTTGAGGAGAGGTTGAATAAACTAGGATTGTTTTCACTGGAAAACACAGGCTGAGGGGGGACCTTATGAGAGGCACAGACAGGGTGGATAGTCAGAGGCTTTTTCCCAGGATGGAAGTGTTAATTACAGGTTCAAGGTGAGACGGGAAAAGTTTAACAGTGTTGTGCGGGGAAAGTTTTTCATGCAGAGAGTGGTGAGTGCATGGAACGCACTGCCGGGGAGGTGGTGGAAGCAGGCAAATTAGCAATATTTAAGAGGTATCTAGATGGGTACGTGAATAGAGAGGAGATAGAGGGATACGGACCAAGTAAGGGCAGAAAGATGTTTTTAGCCGAGTTAGGGCATCATGATCAGCACTGTCTTGGAGGTCAGAAAGGCCTAGTCCAGTGCTTTTCTTTGTCCTTTGTTCCAAATCCATCGAGCTCACAACAACTGATCTGAAATCCACCCAATCCCATTACAACTGATCCCAAATGCATCCAATCACCCAATAGTGGATCCTAAATCTATTCATTTGCACTGCAGCTGATCTCAACTCTTTTCCAATCACATCACAGCGTATCTAAATCTGTCCAATCAGACTCAAGCAGCACCCACAGCTGTGCATATTAAAAGTGAGGGAACATTTTTCATGAAGGAACAGGATGTTCTTTCTGTTTCCTGCCAGCTTTCTTAACCACGGTCAAAAAATAAATTAGCCAGTCAATCATCACGTTGCTCTTTATAACACCTCTCTGCATACAAAATAACTGCTACGCTTGCTTACATAACTTCACACATTCCAAGACAATTCATTGTGTATAAAATACTCCAAACACAGTTTCTGAATTAATTGATAAAGTGATTATATGACAGAAGTCATCCTTTTGACTGTATCTTTGAGGTAACCCTCAATTTGACATTGAGGGATTCCAGGTAAACATTGGCATGGCAGTTGCGCTTCTCCATGTGTACTCAGTCCAGGTTCCTTGGGACTTTGAACACTGCAGCCAGATCTCCTCACAAACATCTCCAAGAGAAAGAAAATCCTAGCGTCTCCAATTCATCTGTGTAACTATTTCCTTGGGTGGATGTAGCTGTTACTAGGAAACAGTTACAAAGAGTTACAAAGAAACTCATTGCTGGTTGGAGTTATATCTGACACAAAGAAAGGTGGTTGGAGATCAATCATCTCAGTTCCAAGACATTACTACAAGTATTCCTTAGGGTAGGTCCTTAGGCCCAACCATCTTGAGCTGCTTCATCAATGACCTTCCTTCCATCACAAGGTCAGAAGGGGATGTTCACCGATGACTGCACAATGTTCAGTACCATTCACAACTCCTCAGATACTGAAACTGTCCATGTCCAAATGCAACACGACCTGGATAATATCCAGACCTGAGCTGACAAGTGGCAAATAACATTTATGCTACACATGTGCCAGGCAATGACCATCTCCAAAAAAGGAGAATCAAATGATCATCCTTGATATTACCACCACTGAATCCCCCACTATCAACATCCCGGGAGTTACCACTGACAAGAAACTTATTGAACCAACCATATAAATACTGTGGCTGCGGGAGCAGATCACAGGATTCTGCCACAAGTAACTCACCTCCTGACTCCCCAGAGCCCGTCCACCATCTACAGGGCACAAGCTAGGAATGTAACAAAATATTCTCTACCAGCTTGGCTGAGTGCAGCTCCAATAACACTGAAGAATCTTGATACCATCCAGGACAAAGCAGCCCGCTTGATTGACATCCTTTCCATAAACATTCAATCCCTCTACCACAGAAGCAGCAATGTGTACCATCTACAGGGTGCACTGCAGGAAGTCACCAATCCTCTTCAGAAAGCGCCTTCCAAATCCACAACTACTATCACCCAGAAGTACAAGGGCAGCAGATGTCTGGGAACACCACAACCTGTATGTTCCCCAACCACTACCCTGATTTGGAAATATTTTGCTGTTCCTTTTCTGTCGGTGGGTCAAACTCCTGAACATTCCTCCTTATCAGCACGGTGGGTGTACCTACATTTCAGCGACTGTTTGCAGTTCAAGAAGGAAGCTCACTTCCACCTTCTCAAGGGCAACTAGGGATGGGCAATAAATGCTGGCCAGCCAGTGACAGCCACATCCCATGAATGAATAAAATGTTTGCTGCGCTTGCACCAATGCCTTCACATCCTTCTGAAACTGTAGTGTCCAGTACTGGATACAATCCTCCAGTTCAGACTGAACCAATGTTTTATGTAGGCTTTTTGTAGCTTACTTTCTTTCGTACTCTGTGTATAAAGCCCCTATGTATAAAACCCAGGACCCAGAATGCTCCTTAAACTGCTTTCTTGACCTGTACAGCCACCTTCTATAACTTTTGCACAGATAACCCCCTGGTTACTGTGTTCCTGCATCCCCTTTAGAACTGTCCCCTCTATTTTCCATCATCTTTCCCTGTTCTTCCTAGTAGAATGAATCACTTCTCCATTCTCTGCATTAAGTTACAACTGCCACTTGCCCATCCATTCAGCCAACCTGCCCGTGTCCATTTTCTTTCCTCGCAGTTCACAGCTCTTCCAAGTATTGTTGAAATTGTGATTTCCTCACCTGGGAGACAAAAACTGACCCAATACATTGGGCCTGAACTTCCCAGGAGTGGGAATCACAGTCGGATTGCCTTTCTGCTCCATTTACTTCCCTTGGTCGTGAGCTGCACATTTTTGACTCGTGCCTCCTCAGAAAGTCCCAGCACAGCGGCTTCCTGAGATCTAGGGCAGGGCAGCAGCATTGGAGGAAAAGAAGCCACACCTTCATGAGCGACATTGGCTGCTGTAAAGCAGATTCGTGTAAAGATCCCAAGTAAAATGGGAAGCCAGGCAGAAGGCAAAGTGTTTAAGGTTAGTGGGTGAGGGTTAGAGGGTTAGAGGAGGTCAGGGTGGGGGTCGGAGGGTAAGATAGGTTTGGCTTTGGTGGGGGGAGGGGGGGATTGGCTGATCAGTCAAGCCAGTGGGAAAGAGGTAGAAACAGAGAGAGAGAGAGAGCAAGAGAGACAGGAAGAAACATCAAGAGATAGAGATAGGGAGTCAAAAATAGACTGAGATGGATGGATGGATGGATGGAAGGAGGGAGGGATGGATGGAATGAATGGATGGATGGATGGATGATAGTCAAGTGATGGTGGGCGTGGGTATGGGGGGGGGTTTAATTGGGCATCAGGAAGTCAGACGTACAGTCAGAGAGACGGGATCATCTTAATTCTTGGGTTTAAACCATAGTTTCAGATGGTTCCCAGTTTAAACTTCCTGCTTGACCTGATCTCCCGCACACTACAGATGGACGACCCCCGCCAACACCCCCACCCCGATTAATCATCCTCCTCCCTTACCTCACACACTTACCCTCCCTTCCTGGCTTCCCAATGTGACTGGGACCTTTAAACTAAGCTGCTTTACAGCAGCTAGTGCTGTAAAAAGGGAGTGTCGCTTCCATTCCTCCAACCCTGTTGCCCTGCACTGATGGCCCCTGGGCTCTGCTGCACTGCACTTCCCTGTAGAACCCTGAGTCAGGAGATTGGGTGAGAAATGTACAGCATAAATAAAAAGGAATAGAATGGCAATCCCACACGATCCTTGTATGGGGTCTTCCATGGGGCAGGGAGGCCTTAGCCTGGGGTACCTCTGGGGTTGTGACTCCCCCCAGAGATTAGACATGATGGGCCAATATCATCCCCCTTTGCTTCACACACTCAATCATTATGTTCAATCAACCTTGCCTTTCATCCGATCAAAGGCCTTTCCATCTGTTCTTTCCTCTTCTAGCTCCTCCGTTATCCTGGCTCCGTACCTGTGTATAAACTGTTAAACCTTTAACTTCAGTAGGTTCTGATGGGAGGTCATCGATCCCGGGTGTGAACTTTCTCTCTACAAGTGTTGCCTAATCTGCTGAATTTTTTCCAGCATCGCTAGGTTTTATTTCAGATTTCCAGTCTTTGGATAATAGACACCGATGCGCTTTATGGTTTTCCACATTTGAAGTCCTTCAAGTGATACTTTTTTTTTTGTTGGAATGAAAAGAGGTAACAACAGATAGCAATAAATATTAAAGAGTAAAAAGGCAAGGCTGGCTGAAGCTGCAGGCTGGAGGCTTGGAGACGCAGCTGTCGAGTGCCCATCACTTCTCATCGCCCGGCACGTTTACATTATGGGACAGGCTCCACTGGGCTGACAGCAAGTGATGTGGACATACAGCTGCTTCCAGATTGTGATCTGCAACTTAATTTCTGGCTGATTGACGCTTGCTGCTGTCTGGGGAAAGTCTACACCAGGCTGCAGCTAAGAAAGCCGTATCCACGGCCCTGTGCCCCAGGCTGACACCGACAACGGGAAGTCCTGAACTAGAAGTCAACAGCAATCCCTTCTCCAGAGCAATGGGCTGGGATTGTGAAACAGGCGGCTGCCGAGATGCCACTCTCGGTTTGACTTTTGATTGACTTAATTGGAAGGAAGAAAATTGACAAGTCTAACATTTTCCCACTACGAGTGGCTGGGGTGTGTGGAGTCCACTGCCTGGAAGTGCAGCGGAGGCAGATTCAATCAAGGCATTCGAGTCAGATGATTACTCAAACAGAAACAACATACAGGGGAATGGTACTGAGACATGGTGCTCTTTTAGAGGGCTAGCAAATGGCCTCCTTCTGCGCTGTTACAATTCTGTGATTGTGTGAATTGAGCATGTCTCACAGTCAGAGGTCTCAGCAGGTTAGAATCATAGAATCTCTACAATACAGAAGGAGGCCATTTGGCCCATCAAGTCTGTACCGACCACAATCCCACCTAGGCCCTACTCCTGTAACCCCACGCGTTTATCTTGCTCAACCCCCTGACACTAGGGTCAATTTAACATGGCCAATCAGAGCTAACACATACATCTTTGGGCTGTGGGAGGAAACCAGAGCACCTGGAGGAAAACCATACAGACATGGGGAGAACATGCAAATTCCACACAGTCACCTGAGGCTGGAATTGAACCTGGTACCCTGGTGCTGTGAGTCAGCAGTGGTGACCACTGTGCCCCCACACTGCCCAAATAAAGGTTGTGTCTGGTTTAGCTAACACTAGCAGGTTAAATCCTGGGATGAGAGGGTTGTCCTGTCAAGAGAGACTGAATAGTCTGGCTCAGTATTCCTTGGAGTTTAGAAGAGTGAGGGGTGACCTTATTCAAACATATAAGATCCTGATGGGGCTTGACAGAGTAGATGGTGAGATGTTTTCACTCGTGGGAGAGTCTTGAGCAAGGGGACACAGCTACAAGATAAATGGCTGGTCATTTAAAACTGAAGTGCATAGAAATTTGTTTTCAAAGAGAATGGTGAATCTCTGAAATTCTCCGCTCAAAGGGTAATAGAGGCTGGGTCATTCAAAATATTTAGAGTGGAGATGGATAAATATTTGATAGATCGAGGCATAGAGGACCATGGAGAAATGGCACAGAAAAGGAGTTGAGGCCCATCTAGATCAGCTATGTTTGTATTGAGTAGTGGGGCAGACCTAAAAGACCTATTCTTGCTTCTATACCTTGTATTCTTGTGTACCTAGATAAATGTTGACAGAATACAGATATTAATTTGTGATGCTGACACAAGCAAAGCAGAAACAGCACACCAATCAATTTCTTGACCATTTGACACATTATCCATATGTGAATTTGAGCAGAGATTCCAAACAAGGTACTCAATCAAAGAGGACTGCACAACTATGTCAGATCCTATCAGCATTCAACATCCACATACATGAATTTCCCAGTGTGAGTGTTTTGATAGAGATCAGATGAAGGAACAGGTCTGACTTTGTCCCCCGCTGACTTGCGACTTTGATTAGCACTAATAAAATCACTGGATTGCGATGACAGGGAGCTAACCAAATGTACAGCCGCTTTTGCAGGTTTGTTACTGGTGTTTGGTTAATAAAGGAGTTCAAGGAAGCCAAGCATGGCCCAGGTTCATCAAACACAATGGATTGAGTCATTGTACCGAGGATTACACACAGCACAAAAACAGGCCATTCGGTCCAACCAGACTATGCTGGTATTTATCCTGCACTCCCCCAGCTTTCCTCATGTAAGTCAACTGTCATAATCGTCTATTTCCTCCTTGACATGCTACTCCTTAAATGCATCTACACTATTCACTTCAACCGTCCCTGTGATAACAGGTTCCACATCCTCTCTCCTTCCTCCTCCCGACTCTTTCCTTTCCCCTAATTCATCCTCCTTCCCTTACTTTCTCTCCCCCACTTCCCCTTTTCTACATTCTGTCTCTGTTCCATTCCCCTCCCACCCCCAACATCTCTCTGTTACAGTTTACAGCTTCTCTGCCGTTGGCCATTCACACCCCTTATTCTGTTTGTGGACAGCCATTAGCAGCCTTTTCCCCTTGTTTTTGTGGGTCAGATTCATCTTTCATTCCCTTCCCCTGCTGTATAAGCATCTTGCACTTTCAATGCCTTTTAGCTTTGACAAAGGGTCATCTGGACTCGAAATGTTAGCTCTTTTCTCTCCATTCAGGTGCTGCCAGATCTGCTGAGGTTTTCCAGCATTTTCTCTTTTGGTTCCACATTCTCATCACTCCCTGGATAAAGAATCTTCTTCTGAATCTTCTATTGATTTCATGGTGACTATCTTATATTGACAGCCTCTAGTTAAGCTCTTCCCTGCAAGAAGACACATTCTTCCTGTATCCACTCCTTTAAATCCTTTAATCCTTTTAAAGACCCTGATTGGGTCACCTCCAAGCCTTCATTTCTTTCAAAGAAAAGATACCAATCCTGTCAACCATTTCCTCATATATATACCCATGTATTTAGAACATAGAACATTCAAATGCATACAGGTTCTTTGGCCCTCGATGTTGTGCTGACCTGTGAAACCAATCTAAAGCCCATTTAACCTACACTATTCCAATATGACCATATGTTTATCCAATGACCATTTAAATGCCCTTAATGTTGGCGAATCCACTACTGTTGCAGGCAGGACATTCCATGCACTTACTACTCCCTGAGTAAAGAACCTACCTCTGACATCTGTCCTATATCAATCACACCTCAATTTAAAGCCAAGTCCCCTCATACTAGCCATCTCCATCCGAGGAAAAAAGCTCTCACTGTCCACCCTATCTAATTCTCTGATCATCTTATATGCCTCTATTAAGTCACCTCTTAACCTTCTTCTCTCCACCGAAAATAGCCTCAAGTCACTCAGCCTATCCTCATAAGACCTTCCCACCATACAGGAAACTTCCTGGTAAATCTCCTCTGCACCCTTTCCAATGCTTCCACATCCTTCCTATAATGTGGCGACCAGAACTGTACATAATACTCCAAGTGCGGCCGCACCAGTGTTTTGTACAGCTGCTACATGACCTCATGGTTCCGGGACTCAATCCCTCTACCATTTCTGGTATCATTCCTCTAAGTCCTCTCTGTAGCTTGCCCAGTGCCTCTATCTTTTGATAATATGACAACCAGAACTGCACATAGTGCCCTAAGTTCGATTGAACGTAGGTTCGATAAATATTGAGCATAACTTCGCTAGTTTTCAATTCAGTCCCTCTAAAAATAAATCCTAATGATCAGTTTGCCTTTTTAATAACCTTGCTGATCTGTGGCACACTGTTTCAGTAATTGATACAATTGTAAAAGAGGTTCCTTTGTTTCTCTAACCTCCCTAGGCTGCCACCTCCCAAATAATAAGTGGGCTCATATTTCCTACCAAGGTGTATTATCTCATATTTATTTGTGTTGTATTTCATCTGCCAATTATTTGTCCATTCTGCAACTCAATAAAGTTAAAAGTTTTTCTTTAGTCACAAGTAGGCTTATATTAACGCTGCAATTAAGTTACTGTGAAAATCCCTGAGTTCCCACACTCCAGCACCTGTTCGGGGACACTGTGGGAGAATTTAGCACAGCCAATGCACCTAAGCAGCACGTCTTTCGGACTGTGGGAGGAAACTGGAGCACCGGAGGAAACCCATGCAGACATAGGGAGAACGCACGGACTCCACACAGACAGTGACCTAAGCCAAGAGTCAAACCCTGGTCCATGGCACTCTGAGGCAGCAGTGCTAACCACTGTGCCACCCATGTATGTCTTCCTGTCATTTGACATGGTTTTCCTCAGTATGGACTACCTTCTTCACTCCTAATTTGAAGAGATCTGTGTTAATGTTCTGTTGCTTATGTTATTAACATGTTTCAATGTTAATCACATGTTAAGGTTGGGAGAAACAGGTGATGGATGTGAAATGTCATTGAGTAAATACAAATGGGGGATAGCTGGGACTGGTTTGAGTGGGAGGAGGGCTGTGAAACTGAATAAGTTAATAAACTCAAAAGAGAAAATCACTGTCTAGGTTTCAACTTGACAAACTGGCTTGGATCAGCTTAACAACTCACAAATTTAGAAGTTGTGTTCTTGATTCCAAAGTCTAAAACACGAATGTAAAACACTCGTGGTGCCAGCATTTGGCACACCACTTCCCACACACATTCTGCCACTCTGAATAGCTACCCTTTATGCCATTTCAGCTCCATCATACTACTATTACTCCCAAAGAAGGAGTCCAGATACAGTATCCTGCTTAAAGCAGTGGCCAGCAAGGGATTGGAGTAGGTCCATTTTTGCATCCTTGACTGGAGAGAGGCAGTGGGGAAGGGATGGGTGAGGGTGACTGTCGGAAAACAGGACATTTTGACAAAGGTGATAACAGTTGGGAAAAATGAGATGGGGTGACATGGTGGCACAGTGGTTAGCACGGCTGCCTCACAGCGCCAGGGACCCGGGTTCAATTCTGGCCTTGGGTGACTGTCTGTGTGGAGTTTGCATGTTGTCTGCGTAGGTTTCCTCCGGGTGCTCTGGTTCCCTCCCACACTCCGAAGATGTGTGAGTTAGATTGATTGGCTGCGCTAACCTGACTCTTAGTGTTAGGGGGAGATTAGCAGGTTAAATGTGTGGGGATAGGGCCTGCATGGAATTGTGGCCAGTCCAGGCCCAATGGGCCAAATGGCCTCTTTCTGCACTGTGAGGATTCTGTGAAATCTGACGGAGTGGAAGCAATGCAGGACAATGGCTTTTAGGCAGCAGTGGGGTCCTGGGCTGGACAGTTCGAATGCTGGAGGAACGAACTTGCACTTGAACAGGACGTTCTCACATCCTTGGCTTGTACTGTGTCCTCATTGTTGCTGAGAATTACTAAATGAAAAACTTGGTCCGTGAGTGTGAGTTCATTCAGCTTTCGCAACTTCAACCACAGCGCATCCAAGTGCATCACCCCCCCACACCGCCTAGTTTAGCAATATCAACATTAGAAAGACAAGAAGATAGACAAAAGGATGTTAATCACAATCCTTCTTTAGGATGTGAAATATTAATGACGAAAATCCCTTTAATCCTATAATTTTTTTATATACTATCCTCTTTCATTTGCAGTTTTTCCTAGCCCATTTTTTAATTAGCGGTAGAGTACATTGGGTGAATTAATACAGTAATCAGAATAAATGATGCTTGTTCTCAAGTGTAATTAGATAGACTGGACTTGTGCCAACTGTGCTAACACCTCTACACAGTCCAATTTAGTCATATTTTCTCCCTCTAATGATTTCAAAATGTTAATGCAACCTCCGCATCCCACGTACTTTATTACTTTACTGTATTTTTTTTTGCTTCCTGTCAGTAGAAATAGCCTTTCTTTTCCAATTCACTTACTTCCCTGAGCATCCCTGCTGGAAAAAGCAACCTTCAGATCATTAGTTTGTGCTCGGCTGGAACTCAGATGCCCATTCAATTGGATAGCATTGTCACCCAATTTCCTTCTCTCTCTCACTCTTGCTCTGTCCCTTTGCCGTTTCTCTCGTCTTCTCTTGTTCTGTTTTCTCACTTTCTATTTCCCTGAGCCTCCTCATATTCTCGCTGTGAAAAAAAATCGCAACTCTACCACAAAAGAGCATCGATTTAAGCCCAGAATTGCGAAATGAGCAGCAAATTCAGATTTAACTACATTACACAGCGGCTGGTAAAGACGCAAGGCAGACATCATGACAAAGGTAGAGACGGGCTGGGGAGGGGAAGGGGGGACACAGGAGGCAAATTGAGGAGGGAACTCGCTACATATTCAGCAGAATGTTTGACTGAGGGATGGAGGGAGGATGGGCATGGGGATGCAGACGGAAAGGGTGCCTTTTGTCCTCTTTACATCTTTAAATGGGGGGACAGCAGATAAACATCGAAGGGAAAATTATTGGTTACCCACTGGAGATGTTCCCACTCAGGTAGACCCTGATTTAGGTGTGGCCAGTGCTCCTCATAGAATCCCTACATTGCAGAGGGAGGCCATTTCATAAGTACATAAGTTCGTAAGATATCAGAGCAGAGTAAGGCCATTCGGCCCATCGAATCCGCTCCACCATTCGATCATGGCTGATATGCTCCTCATCCCCATTTTCCTGCCTTGTCCCCATAACCCTTTAACCCATTACTAATTAAAAACCTGTCTAACTCCTCCTTAAACTTACTCACTATCCCAGCATCCACCACACTTTGAGGTAGCGAATTCCACAGATTCACAACCCTTTGGGAGAAGAAGTTTCTCGTTAACTCTGTTTTAAATTTGCTGCCCTTGATCTTAAGACTTGTCCTAGGATGCCCCACAAGAGGAAGCAACCGTTCCACGTCTACTTTATTCATACCTTTTATCATCTTATATAACTCAATTTGATCTCCTCTCATTCTTCTAAATTCCAGAGAGTATCGGCCTCAACTGTTCAATCTCTCTTCATATGACAAACCCGTCATCTCTGGAATCAATCTAGTGAACCTCCTCTGACCTGCCTCCAATGCCACTACACCTTTCTTCAAATAAGGGTACCAAAATTGTGCACATTACTCCAGGTGTGGTCTCACCAATGCCTTGTATAGTTTCAACAATACTTCCTTATCTTTATGTTCTATTCCATTAGCTATAAATGCCAACATTTCATTCGCTTTCTTAATTATCTGCTGTACCCGTATGTTATATTTCTTTGACTCATGAACAAGGATACCCAGATCCCTCTGCACCGGAGCACCCGGACGTCTCTCCCCATTCAGATAATAAGTCGCCTTCCCATTTTTCCAACCCATTAGGCCAATTAAGCCTGCACTGAATACAATCCCACCCAGGGTCCTATCCCTGTAACCTCACACATTTACCCTGCTAGTCCCCCTGACACTAAGGGGCAACTTAGCATGACCAGTCAACCTAACCTGCACATCTTCTGGCACCTGCCAGAATGAAATTATTGCTAAAGGCGGGGTGGGGGGAAGGTTTGGGGAGGGGAGGAGGGGGGGGTAGGCGGGGGGTGGTTGGGGGTGGGGGGGTTGGGGTCGCTTCCACTGTTGCTGTCAGGATCTTCATTGAAATTGTTTTCATGCCAGTCAGCACCTGACATCATTGTTTCTTCAACTGCTGCTAAACAATGGGCAGGACAGGTCGGGAAGCAGCCATCATAGCTTGCCACACTCGGAGAGAAACCGGAAACAGGTCTGGCATTCAACGCTTCCTTCCATCTTTTCCGTCTCCTTTTTGGCTGCACGGGCCTATCAGATTTCTCTGAGCCTGAAATCTGTTATTCTGTCACTACGGCAACAGCTCACATTTATATGGCACCTTTAATGTAGCAGAAATCCCCCCACACCCCTGCCTATAGTTCTTCACTGTCAAACAAGATTTGACACTGAGCTGCATCAGCAGATAATGGGCCAAAGGCTTTAGTGAAACAACAATTTTATTCTGGCAGCAGCACTGGCCACCACTAACTTGAGGTCCACTCGAGTGGGAACATTTCGGTGGGCAACCAGTAATTTTCCCCTCGATGTTCGTCACCCCATTGAAAGATATAATGAGGACAATTGCAAGATCAAAAGGCACCCTTTCTGTCCACACTCCCGCCCTCCCCATCCCCCTCACCTCCACCATCCTCCTTCCATCCTTCAGTCTTGCACTCTGCTGAATGTCTAACTAGTTCCCTCCTGAATTTGAGGGGCTAAATTCTTGACGGAGCAGGTAGCTGGTGAGATTTTGGGAGGGACTTATAGAGCTTTAGGTCTCAGCAGGCAAAATCAGGGCAGCCAACAGTGGGGTGATTAATTCTGTGGGTGCTCAGGAGGCCAGAATTGGAAAAATGCAGGGATCTTAGATGATTATGGGACTGGGCATGCAGAGACGATGGATGGATTTGAAACAGAGGGCGAGGATTCTAACATTGAGGCATTGCCAAACAGGAAGCCACTCTGGGGTCTGTAGGCACAGGCATAATGGGTGAGTGGGACTTACAGCAAGATAGGATGCAAGCAGCTAAGATTTTGTTGAGTTCAGGATACAGGAAGGTGAGAGATCAGTCAGCCAGCAGCCTAAGTAGCACCAACAACTCACCGGTGCTGTTTTAGTGAAGCCCAGCCAATGAAATAGACCAGCTTCCTCACTAATGTTGTCAAGTTGGCAGAGTGGGCATCCTGCCCATTTGGTCTACACTTTACAAACCCATCCCACAGGGTGATGAAAGGTGGCTTTTGAATTTGAGATCAGCCAGAAAGGATAGTTACATCATTCAATTACATTCCTATGTAACACAGAGCTGAGGATCTCATTAGACAGCTGGAATCTTCGTATCCTTCAGTGTTTTGAGGGAGGGGTAGAAGAGAAAGGAGAAAGAGAAAGGAAAAGGACTCATTTTTACAGCCAACAAATCATTTTTGAAGTGTAACGTTGCAATCAATGTGGGAAATGCAGCACTCAGGTTGCACTCAGTAATCCCCCACAAAGAGCAATGGTGAGAAAATAATCTGTCTTAGTGACGTAGTCAACATGTTGGCCAGAACATTGGGGAGAACTCCCCTTCTTAAAAAAATATTGCCATGGGATCTGTTTCATTCAGCTGAGCGAGCAACTCATAGAACCATAGAATCCCGACAGTACAGAAGGAGGCTTTTCAGCTTATCAAGTCTACACCAACCACAATCCCACCCAAGCCCCATTCCCATCACCCACACATTTACCCTGATAATCCACTGACACTAGGATCAATCTGGCGTGGCCAATCAACCTAACCTGCATATTTTTGGATGTGGGAGGAAACCGGAGCATCTGGAGGAAACCCACACAATTACGGGGAGAATGTGCAAACTCCACACAGACAGTGATGGTGTCAATGTTTTCTAAATGAAGTTTTACTGGATCTGGGCATCGCTGGCGAGGTCAGCATTAATTGCCCATCCCTAACTGCCCTCTAGTTCAGAGGGCATTGAGAGTCAATCACATTGCTGTACATTTGGAGTCACATGTAGGCCAGACCTGGTAAGGACGGCACATTTCCTTCCGTAAAAGACATTAGTAAACCTAGATGAGTTTTTTCAACAATCGACAATGGTTTAGTTGTTAGACTTTTAATTCCATATTTTTATTGATTTGATTTGATTTGAATTATTATTGTC
Source organism: Carcharhinus amblyrhynchos (assembly GCF_965287045.1). Taxonomy (NCBI): domain Eukaryota; kingdom Metazoa; phylum Chordata; class Chondrichthyes; order Carcharhiniformes; family Carcharhinidae; genus Carcharhinus; species Carcharhinus amblyrhynchos. Next base: position 44,370,056 of record NC_137342.1, read on the forward strand.
ACATGTATTAACATACAGTGAAAAGTATTGTTTCTTGCACGCTATACGGACAAAACATACCGTTCATAGAGAAGGAAAGGAGAGTTCAGAATGTAGTGTTACAGTCATAGCTAGAGTGTAGAAAAGGATCAACTTAATGCAAGGTAGATCCATTCAAAAGTCTGACAGCAGCAGGGACGAAGCTGTTCTTGAGTTGGTTGGTACGTGACCTCAGACTTTTGTATCTTTTTCCTGAAGGAAGAAGGTGGAAGAGAACATGTCCGAGTGCATGGGGCCCTTAATTATGCTGGCTGCTTTGCCGAGGCAGCGGGAAATGTAGACAGAGTCAATGGATGGGAGGCTGGTCGATTGCTTGACGGATTGGGCTACATTCACGATGTTTTGTAGTTTCTTGTGGTCTTGGGCAGTGAAGGAGTCATGTTACGCTATGATATAACCAGAAAGAATGATTTCTATGATGCATCTGTAAAAGTTGGTGAGAGTTGTAGCTGGCATGCCAAATTTCCTTAGTCTACTGAGAAATTAGAGGCATTGGTGGGCTTTCTTAACTATAGTGTTGGCGTGGGGGGACCAGGACAGGTTGTTGGTGACCTGGACACCTAAAAATTTGAATATCACCATCTACTGTGGTGGGGTTTGAACCCAGGTCCCCAGAGCTTTACGCTGGGTATCTGGATTGCTAGCCCAGTGATAGTTCTATTGTGTCACTGCCTCCCATCTGAAAGACGGTAACTCTGTCAATGTAGGACTCCCTCATTGCTCTTTTGGTAGGGTGAGCCTAGGTTTGTCGCAGACAAAATGGGACTGAAACCCACAACCTTATGCCTCAGGGGCAGAAATTCTATCGCTGAGTGAGAGCTGAAAGATAGACAGCTGTTTGGGGACTCTCCAACACAGGATTCAGAAAAGACAAAAGTAAATTACTGCAGATGCTGGAATCTGAAATGAAAACTGGAAAAGCTGGAAAATCTCAGCAGGTCTGACAGCATCTGTAGGGAGAAAATAGAGCCAACGTTTCGAGTCTGGATGACTGTGATGACTTCAGCCTAATGAGATATCTCTTTTGACACCAACCAAATAAATGAACTCAGATTAACTTAGAAACAAATTAAAAGGGGCAGCTCCCCAAAAAGGAAGGGGGGACAGCCCGAACAAAAAACAAAGTCAAAAGGAATCTTAAAATATCGAATTAAAATGTGATTGGCGGGGTCTATAATACACCCCAGCCCCTGCGATGCCCAGCGGGCACAGAAGGTGTCGACTGCGCCCATAGACACTGCATGCTCCCTCTCCAGAGACACCTGGCCGCGAATGTAGCTGCAGTAGAGGGGCAGATAGTCGGGATGGATGACCCCTCGATTGCCTGCTGCCTGGACCTATTGATGGCGCATCTCGCCAGGCCCAGAAGCAGGTTCACGAGGAGGTCGCCATCCTGACATGCCCCTCTCTGCGCCAGATGCCTATAGATTAGAAGCATGGGACTGAAGTGCAAACAAAACATCAGTAAAAGATGTTTGAGAAAACCAAAAAGGGTGTGCAGTGTATAACACGGAACATAGACATAGTCCATGGACTCCATAAGACTAATGAGGTAGAGTATGAACTACCTGGTGAGTCTTAATTGATGGTTAAATCAGGGAGCCTCATGCTCCCTATTTAAAGCAGGTGTGTCAGACTCCCAGCCTGCATTCAGCAGGGAGCAACAGGACAGCTGGCTGTGTACAGATGTGCGATGTAAATAAAGTAACTTGGTAACAGGACTTTTGCCTCTGTGGAGTTATTACAATGACCTTTCGTGAGAAAAGGCCAAGCCTATCTCCTGATCAGGCTTTACTGTTTTGTTTTGATATGGTCTTTAATAAACTGACCACTTGAAGAAAAGTTGTGCAATTCCTCCTTGCTCTGCGAAAGGCAATTGACCAAGATTTCCAGAATATCTGTCCTACATTATCCACCCCTGATTGGTTGCTTTCTATGTCATGACATTTGTATGATCCCGGCAGCTCAGGAAAGATTGCATTTTTGATCATTCTGCTTTATACAATTGGAAGCCAATTATCCAAGTATCATTCACTCAAGTCAATTGGTTAACTTAACTGGCTGTATCTCCAGAATGTTGAACAATCATTTAATTGGATTTGACATTGTGCGAAGCTACTATTTTTGTGGTACTGTGCATCGCTGAAATTAAGCATGCTGAAACCTCTATCATTTATGGTCCAATTATCTGCCTCCCTGACTAGATACCAGAATTAGTTCAGGACAATGTCTTGCACAATATGTCGTCTCACTGGAATCTGGTAACTCAAATCAACATCACAATCCAAGAACAATTCAACTCAATTCACACAAGAAATACAAAATACTTGGGTTATGAGAAATTTGATTTGATTTATTATTGTCACACGCATACAGTGAAAAGTATTGCTTCTTGCGTGCTATATAGACAAAGTGTACGGCTCGCTGAGAAGGAAAGGAAACATTGCAGAATGTAGTGTTACAATCATAGCTAGGGCATTGAGAAAGATCAACTTAATGCAAGGTAGTTCCATTCAAAAGTCTGATGGCAGCAGGGAAGAAGCTGTTTTTGAGTCGGTTGGTACACGTCCTCAGACTTTTTCCCGATGGAAGAAGGTGGAGGAGAGACTGTCCGGGGTGCGTGGGGTCTTAAATTATGCTGTCTGCTTTTCCAGCGGGAAATGTAGACAGAGTCAATGGATGGGAGGCTGGTTTGAGTGATGGAGAGGACTTCATTCACATCTCTTTGTAATCTCTTGAGGCCTCGGGCAGGCCAAGCTGTGATACAACCGGAAAGGATGCTTTCTAAATCTGAAATAAAAACAGAACATGCTGGAAGCACTCGGCCGATCTGGCAGCATCTGTGGAGTGAGGAAGAGAGCTAATATTACATGTGAAAGATCTGATGTAAAATCAGCTTTGGCCTGAGGCATTAACTCTGTGGCTGGAATTGTCTGACCTCACCCGCTGCTGGGATTTTCCTGTTCTGCTGCTGTAAATGAAGTTTTGGCTGAGTGCCAAATTCTCTGCTCTCGCTGGCATCAGTGGCAGGGTGTACAGGACTGGAGAATCCCAGCCTATATCCCTCTCTACAGTTGCTGTCTGATCTGGTGAGTATTTCCAGTATCTTCCAATTCAATTTATATTATTTATACTGCATAACTATTGATCCAGAGGTGCTAGCTCCCAAACACATTCATTCCCCTCTATAAAATAAGAACTTGCATTTATACAGTGCCTTTCATGCTCTTGGAATATCTCAATAGACTTTATAGCTAATGAGGCACATGTTATGAAGTTAACTCAGACCTCAACTTTTTTTGATTTTAGCATTAGTATGAGCAAGAGGTGTTTCACTCCAGGTGTGGTTCTATTGACCCGCTAGGAAGCTTTTATTCAAACAAACTTTATTTAACAACACAGCCAAAATATAACAAAAAAAATTAACATACTTTTTACTAATTGAAATACTTATACTTGACAAAGTATAATTCTTAACTGCTAGCTGTCTCTATACTTCCAACTTAAGCAATATCCCCCCCAGTATAAATTCCTCTTCAGAATCAGCACAAAACATATAGGCTTACGGGGGTGCTAGACCTCCAGCCTTTTAACACCTCTGGACAAAGATACAGAAAGACACATGTCTTCTGACTCCCATACAGCAGCTTTCAGAGAAAGACCTGTCTCCAAATAGTGGAATTTCAGAGGAATAGACTCATTTTCTGGCAAGTTCCAGACACCAAGCTCCAAAGAGTGAGAGACAGAGAGCTACTTCTCTCGAAAGATTCCAAGCAGCAACTGTGCTTGTTTTTCTGTGTGGGCCTAACCTCGCCCAGTCACAGAATTTTTTTTCTGTCAATCAGTTGAATCATACCCTACTCTGAAAAGGGGGAAATGCTAAAATAGCAAAGCTACATTAGCCTAGATCGAAACAAACACTCCAGCTACCAACCCTGCTGCGCTTTTCCAGCATTTCCTGTTTTTGTTTCAGAATTCAGGCAACACAGAGGGTTGTAGGAATGGAGAATATTGTCTGTTGTTATGATTGACAGGCCTGTGATTAGTCCATCAGAACAGATACACACACATTACAAATGATATTTAGATATTGTAACAGCTATTGCTGCTTTCACAATTAATTACAGTGCTGGTTTGCATATATTTTAAACTTGACTCTTTACTAAGCCCTCGGTGTGTGCATACTGCCTGTAAGCTACATTGTAAAGCACCAACACTTGTTTAAAACAAACAGGGACCTGTCAGAAAGCCTCAACTGAAATTGACAGAGTCGAGCAGGTTTTACATTCCCTTTAATGTTCCCTTTCACTTACAGCTACGTTAAAAATGATTGAAATCAATACCAAAATTGTATTTTGCATTACCTGCACAGAGGGATGCTTTCAACCCAATTGTTAAGAGACAAGCTGTGTGAAACAATAAATGATATAGGTCACAGGTACTAGCAGCTTAGCACTGAGTCCTCAGCACCATCAGGTCTTAGATTTGGAGTTATGATTGGAATAGAATGAAGAGCTTGTTGTATGAGGAACGGTTGAGGACTCTGGGTCTGTACTCGTTGGAGTTTAGGAGGATGAGGATTGAAACTTACAGGATACTACGAGGCCTGGATGGAGTGGACATGGAGAGGATGTTTTCACTAGTAGGAAAACTTGAAACAGAGGGCACAATCTCAGAGTAAAGGGAATACAGAAAAGAGGAGTGATTTCTTCAGCCAGAGAGTGGTGAATCTGTGGAACTTTTTGTTGCAGAAGACTGTGGAGGCCAGGTCATTGAATGTCTTTAAGCCAGAGATAGATAGGTTTTTGATTATAGAGTCACAGAGGTTTACAGCATGGAAACAGGCCCTTCGGTCCAATTTGTCCATACCGTCCTTTTTTTTAAAACCCTTAAGCTAATTGCAATGGCACGCATTTGGCTCATATCCCTCTATACTCATCGTACCCATGTAACTAAATGCTTTTTAAAAGACAAAATTGTACCCACCTCTACAACTACCTCTGGCAGCTTGCTCCAGACACTCACCACCCTCTGTGTGAAAAAAATTGCCCCTCTGAACACTTTTGTATCTCTCCCCCCTCACCTTAAACCTATGCCCTCTAGTTTTAGACTTTCCTACCTTTGGGAAAAGATATTGACTATCTACCTTGTCTATGCTCCTCATTATTTTATAGACCTCTATAAGGTTACCCCTCAGCCTTCTACACTCCAGAGAAAAAAGCCCCAGTCTATCCAGCCTCTCCTTATATCTCAAGTCATCAAGTCCCAGTAGCATTTTAGTAAATCTTTTCTGCACTCTTTCTAGTTTAATAGTATCCTTTCCATAATAGGGTGACCAGAACTGTACACAATATTCCAAGTGTGGCTTTACCAATGTCTTGTACAACTTCAACAAGACATCCCAACTCCTGCATTCAATGCCTTAATAAGATTATCAGAGGTTATGGGGAAAAGAAGGGAGAAGATGCGCTGGGCCGAGTGGCCTAATTCTGCTTCTATGTCTTATGGCCTTATGGATAATTTGATGCTTACAGCTAGGTTTTATATTTTGGAATTCCCTCTCCAGGCCCTTTCACCTCATTGCCTCTCTTCCTCTTCGCTAAGATTCTGCTTAAACCCACCTCCTTGTCCGAGGGTTTGAACACTTGTCCTACTATCTGCTTCTTGGATTTAGTGTCTTAATCCCAAACATGTGAAGTAATTTGAGATATTTTAACACGTTAAAGGTGCTACAGAAATACAGGGCGGCATGGTAGCACAGTGGTTAGCACTGCTGCTTCACAGCTCCTGGGACCTGGGTTCGATTCCCGGCTTGGGTCACTGTCTGTGTGGAGTTTGCACATTCTTCTCATGTCCGTGTAGGTTTCCTCCAGGTGCTCCGGTTTCCTCCCACAGTCCAAAGATGTGTGGGTTAGGTTGATTGGCCATGCTAAAATTGCCCCTTAGTGTTCTGAGATGTGTAGATTAGGGGGATTAGCAGGTAAATATGTAGGGATATGGGGGTAGGGAATGGGTGGGATTGTGGTCAGCGCAGACTCAATGGGTGAAATGGCCTCTTTCTGTACTGTAGGGTTTCTATGATTCATTTTACTTTCCTCAATGTTAGAATGCAGATGCTTGTTAGTTAACATGTCCAGACGGGTGCAGCTCCAACAACATTCAAAAAGCTTGACACAATCCAGAAAAAGCAGTCTGCTTGATTAGTACCAGTTCTATGAACATCCACTCTCTCCACTATTGATGCTCGGGAGCAGCAGTGTGTACTATCTACAAAATGCACTACAGCAATTCACCAAAGATTTTTAGGCAGCACCTTCCAAATCCATGACCACTTCCATCTAGAAGGACAAGGATAGCATTTACATGGGAACACCACCAGCTGCAAATTCCCCTCCAAGTTACTCACCGCCCTGGCTTGAAAATATATCACCATTACTTTGCAGTCGCTGGGTCAAATTTGTCCCTAGAATTCGTCCCATTACAGCATTGTGGGTCTACTCACAGCATGTGGACTACAGTGAGTTTAAGAAGGCAGCTCACTACCACCTTCTCAAGACTAACTAGGGATGGACAATAAACCCTGGCCAGCCAGTGATGCCCATGCTCCATGAATGGTTTAAAAAAATGCGTTGCAGCATCAAATGGTGTTTGGTGGACTGAAAGTTATGAAGTTGACAAATGGACAGAGCCAGTGAAGAACAACTCAGAACTTACACGAAATAACTCCATTCAAGCTCTGTTCCTGATTACATCCATAATGCTGTACGCTGTGGAGGGAGAATGAGGTGGAGTGGAGTGGGGGGAGGCTCTGAGGAGATGGAGTTGTGAGGGTCAGTGAGGGGGTGAACGGGGTTAAACAGAATCATAGAGAGTGAGGGTGAGGGTGAAAATGAAAAGCTAATCTCTTCATGCTACCAATGGCAAAATGGCACAGCGATTAGCCTGACAGTGCCAGGGACCTGGGTTCAATTCAGGCCTTGGGTGACTGTATGGTCACCCAAAGAATAAAGAACAAAGAAAAGTACAGCACAGGAATAGGCCCTTTGGCCCTCCAAGCCAATGCCAATCATAATGCCCTAACTAAATTACAATAAAAAACTTTCTGCTCTTACTCAGTCCATATCGCACTATTCCCTTCATATTCATGAACCCATCCAAATGCCTCAATTGTTGCTAATATGCCTGCTTCCGTCACCTCCTCTGACAGTGCATTCCAGGCACCCACCAGTCTTTGTGTGAAAATCTCCCTCCACACATCTCCCTTAAACATTCCCTCTCTCACCTTGAACCTGTGTCCCCTTGTAATTGATACTTCCACCCTGGCAAAAAGCCTCTGTTTATCCACCCGGTCTATGCCTCTCATAATTTTGTAGACTTCTATCAGGGGTCTCCCCTTAGCCTCCACCTTGCACATTCTCCAAGAGCCTGCATGACATTCCCCTGGGTACTCCGGTTTCCCCTGCAGTCCAATGATGCGTAAGTTAGGTGGATTGGCCATGCCAAATTGCTTCTTAGTATCCAAAAATGTGTAGGTTAGGAGCATTAGTGGGTTAAATATGTGGAGTTACAGGTCTGGGTTGGTTGCTTTGTTGGAGACTTGATGCAGACTCGATGGGCCAAATGGTCTCCTGTGCTATAGGAATTCTATGATTCTAGATGGCTTAAGAATTGCAACATTAGATGGCTAGATGACTGGGTACCAATTCTACTCCTTGCACAAGGTATGCAGCCTGATGAGGCTGAAAGGGGTAAAGTGAAACATCCAGATACATTGCAGTGTCAGTCTTTGACTGATGGAGTCATTACAGCACAGAAGGTTCTGTACAGAGAATTCAGTCCCATTGCCCCGTTCGATTCTCATAGCCCTTTAGGTTTAGTTTCCGCAAGGGCATACGCAATTTCCTTTTGAAAAGAGCGATCATCTCCATTTCCACTGCTCTTCTCAGCAGCGAGTTCCAGTCCAGATCATCAGCTCAGATTCAGATGTAAACTTTGAGCCCAGCCTCTCCAAGTGCCGAAGTGGCATTTCAAAATAAATGGTGAAATTGGGCAGCACGGTGGCACAGTGGTCAGCACTGTTGCCTCACAGCACCATGGTCCCAGGTTCAATTCCAGCCTCGGGTCACTGTCTGTGTAGAGGTTGCATGTTCTTCATGTGTCTGTGTGGGTTTCATAGAATCTTGGAATCCCTATAGGGCAGAAGAAGGCCATTTGGCTGATCAAGTCTGCAGTGACCACAATCCTATCCAGACCCTACTCCTGCAACCCCACATAGTTACCCTGCGAATCCCCTAACATTAGGGTCAATTTAGCATGATCAATCCACCTGGTGCTCCGATTTCCTCCCACACTCCAAAGCTGTGCAGGTTAGGCTGATTGGCCATGCTAAATTGCCCCTTATTATCAGGGGCATTATCAAGGCAAATGTATGGGGTTACAGTGATAAGGCTTGGGTGGGATTGTTTTTGGTGCAAATGCGATGGGCCGAATGGCCCCCTTCAGCACTGTAGGGATTCTACGGTTCTATGACATGAATAGTTACATATGGCTTCACATTCTGACATATATAACTTGGGAAATGACCTGTCCTACAATACCAGACTATTATTATCAGGGACACTTATGATAGCTTTATTTAATATTCCTATCAGAGATAACTTCAAATCAATAAAGAGAAAAAAATGACAGTGCTTCAAATCACTGAAGCAGCAAGATCAAAAGAGTAATTTTTACTATCTTGAATATAACTATATAGCAGCTCTTATCTTCATCCTCATAATCCTTTTCCATCATGCTTTGAATGTTAAGCAAAAATTCCAGGTCACTTTTCTTCGAATAAGTTGTTCATCTTCTCTAAGTAGTGCCTATGATCAGTGTTTTCTCACATCTGCTGACTTTAATATCTTACAAAATCCATAGTATAATGAAATCTAGTGAAGGAATTTGGGGCACAGAACTGAATTATGTTGCAGTGGCGTTCCTCTCCCTGGGGGCAGGCTCACTCAGCATGATCTGCCAGGCATTCTTCAATGACAAGGGCACACCTAGCTGCCTCCCCTAAATTGGGCAATTGGCGATATCCTAACATTACATAGCCCGACCGGCTGACATGCTGATCCCAGATTTGGATAATCAAAGGCCTAGCAATGTTTACGCTGTCCACACCAAAACAAAGCAAAAGAAGCAACAAGATGGGCTCCCTTTCAAGGGACAGGAACCCTGAGTGGAGATAAGTTACAGTTTTTGAACTTTCTCCTGCAATGTATCTGAAAGTACCTTGGATTGTTTCTGAGGGTGTTTTGGTCCAGTTGCAGTGAATGCTGTCGCATGACAGAGGAGTGGTTGACCTGTCCACACTAAAACTGCAGTAGAAACGGGGGAAACAGTGACCCTGTCTATTGGTTGGCAGCTAGATGGAGATGGCATAGAGGTTGCAGAAGAACAAATAGCAAAGAACAAAGAAAAACACAGCACAGCAACAGGCCCTTTAGACCCCCCAAGTCTGTGCCAATCATTGATGTCTGAATTAAGCTAAATGGAGAGGTGATGGCCCAGTGGTATTATCGCTGGACTATTAATCCAGAGACTCAGCCAATGTTCTGGGGACCTGGGTTCAAATCCTGCCAGGGCAGATGGTGGAATTTGAATTCAATAAAAAAATCTGGAATTAAGAATCTACTGATTACCATGAAATCATTGTTGATTGTCGGAAAAACATATCTGTTTCACTAATTCCCTTTGAGGAAGGAAATCTGCCTTCCTTACCTGGTCAGGCCTACGTGAGACTCCAGAGTCACGGCAATATGATTGACTCTCAGCTGCCCTCTAAGGGCAACTAGGGATGGGCAATAAATGCTGGCCAGCCAGTGACGCCCATATCCCACGAATGAATAAAAGAACTAAAAAAAAATCTTCTGCCCTTACGTGGTCCGTTACCCTCCCTATCCATGTACCTGTCCAGATACCTCTTAAATGTTGCTAATGTGCCTGCCTCTGCCACCTCCTCTCACAACGTGTTCTAGGCACTCACCACTCGTTGCGTGAAAATCTTCCCCTGCACATCTCCCTTAAACTTTCCCCCTCTCGCCTTGAACCTGTGCCCCTTGTAATTGACACTTCCACCCTGGGAAAAAGCCTCTGGCTATCCACCCTGTCTATGCATCTGATAATTTTGTAGACCACAGTCAGATCTTCTCTCAGCCTCAGTCTTTCCAATGAAAGCTATCCTAGTTTATTTAACCTCTCCTCCTAGTCAATACCCTCGAGACCAGGCAACATCCCGGAGAAACAAAAACAGAAAATGCTGGAAAATATCAGCAGGTCTGACAGCATCTATGGGGAGAGAATACAGCCAATGCTTCGAGTCTACTTGAATCTTCATCAGAGCTGAGAGCAAAGAGGAAAGCAGAGATGTATACTGTGGGTGGGGGTGGAATGGGATAATGGGAATGTAAGTGAGCATGCAGAAGGCTGAGAAGGTGCTGAAAGTGTCCATTAAGTGATCAGAATGTGTGAACAGCAGAACAGAGGTACAGGTGGTATAGGGGCTGCCTAGCAATTGCCCTGAAGGCAGGGGGTGGAGGGTGGTGGGGTGTGGAGGTGGGGGCAGATGAAATGAAATTAAATGAAATCTCATTCACCCATTTTATCATCCTTCTTTCTCACCTCCATTTTCCGCTTCTCCATTCTAGCTCTCCTCCCCTTCCGTATCCTGACTTACATTTCCTTTGTCTCATTACACACCTCCCAGCCCCACCCCGATTGTATAAATCTCCGCTGATTCTCTTTGCTCTCAGCTCTGACCTAGGGTCATCCAGACTCGAAACGTTGTCTCCATTCTCTCCCCACAGGTGCTGTCAGACCTGCTGAGATTTTCCAGCATTTTCTGTTTTGTTTCAGATTCCAGCATCTGTAGTATTTTGCTTTTAACATCCTGGTGAACCTTCTTTGTACTCCCTTCAAAGCTTCCAAGTTCTTCTGGTAGTGTGGTGACCAGAACTGCACACAATACTCTAAATGCAGCCTAACCAACATTTTATATAACTGCACCATGAGTTCCCAACTCTTGTACTCAACTTCCCAGCCGATGAAGGCAAGTGTGCTATATGCCTTCTTAATCATCTATAAGCTTCTTGCCATTACCCTTTGCCAAGTAGGAGCTGGACTCCTCCATGCTCCTTGTCAGGGACAGCAGGAAGCCATGTAGGCCAGCCAGTGCACACGGCATCACAGTTTGCATGTTCATTCAACTCTTCTGATTGCCTTCCTATCTAAGCCTTAATCTGAGTCCTCGGTGGCAGAAACTGCTTGATCAGTTGGACTGAGTGGCCTGTTCCAGGGGAGCTTCAGTGTAATCCTAATGAAAATCTTCTGAATTCAAAATAAGATTACTAATATAACAAAATTGTTGCATGTCCCATTGTCGCTGCATCAAAATTGGCACTTGCAGAATTGGTTTGGGGCATGGTAGATTGGGCAGACTCTTTCTAGTCATTGAGTGGCCTAGAACAATGGCTATTAACTCAAAATAAAAGAGAGATTTAGAACGGAGGGAAGGAGAAACCTCTTTACATAAAGTGTTAAGAGGCATTGGGAATTCACTTCCTGACTTGAATATTAAAACTATGTCAACACTCAGAATTGGATTTGGATGCCTGGATAGAGGATAAGGGGAGAAAAGATATGGGAACAGCTTTTGCATACTTGTGAACAGAATAAACACTATCTAGTTGGATTAAATGCCTATTTATGTGTTGTCTTTTATATCTATGTATTTCTCCTAAGAGCTTTGGCTTTGAGTTACTGCTCTCTGTCCCTGAAGCAATTGCTTTGTTTTCTTGTGGGGAGTTAGCTGTTGACATTAGCTACCCAAATGCCAAATTCTGAGCGGCACGCTGCGCAAATTCTCCTTGGATGTATCTGTGTGGTACTCTCTCTGTCAGTCTTTCTAGTTATGTTGCTGGACTTATAAACAGAGAGATCAAATTGGGTGTGGCATCACAGTGTGGTGACTTCTTGTGAACTGTCCCCAGCATGCCCTCTATTTGATTTGATTAGATTTGATTTATTACTGTCACATATATTAGTATACAGTGAAAAGTATTGTTTCTTACGTGCTATACAGACAAAGCATACCGTTCATAGAGAAAGAAAGTAGAGAGTGAAGAATGTAGTGTTACAGTAAAAGCCAGGGTGTAGAGAAAGATCAACTTAATGTCATAGCTAGGATGTAGAGAAAGATCAGCTTAGTGCAAGGTCCATTCAAAAGTCTGACTGCAGCAGGCAAAAGCATTGTCACTCACTCCTCTCCTGCCCCTGACTCAGTGGCATTGGCACCAATGTGTTCCATGATAAATGGGGCGTTATTTCGCTTTACAAAGGCATTTAATGGACAACATATTATACTTCAGCCATGGACCTATGTTTAAGTATGGCCTGTTCCATTCAGGTCACAAAGTCTAATCCAAAGAATTACACAGCACTGATGGTATGTGCCAGATCTATCTCCAAAGCCCCACATCATTCCCCCATTTTGCATGCATTACGTTCCTTTTTGAAAATTATGACTAAGCCTGATTCACTAGCTTTTCAGGAAGTGAATAGCATATCATATCAACATTATTTAATGGAAGTTGGGCAGTTCCCAGCTTGAGTTTCTTCACTCCTGCACACAATTGTGAAGCTTTTTTGTAGCCATTTCCATCGACACTGCGATTTCTACTGCTGTCTTCAAAATTGAAGCATGTTCAGGAAGCAATCTTCTTTGGATAGCCTCATTTCTGGAGGCCACAACGCAGGCAATCTCAAACAGTATCTTCTAATGACTCACCAAACTCACAATGTTGTACCAGCCTTTTTAAGGTGGCACACAAACTGACAATGCTTTTGCCTGCTGCAGTCAGACTTCTGAATGGACCCCGCACTAAGCTGATCTTTCTCTACATCCTAGCTATGACTGTAACATTACATCCTGCACTCTCCACTTTTCTTCTCTATGAACAGTATGTTTTGTCTCTATAGAGTGCAAGAAACAATAATTTTCACTGCATACTATGTGGCAATAATAAATAAAATCAAGTCAAATTCCATTTGATTCCTTTGGCAGGACTTGATGTGTTCTGCGATGGTCAATGGCTTTGGAGAGCAATGCTCTTCAAGGACCTTTGTCAAGTCATCATAAACTTGGGTTCCTGGCTTTGCTGGATGAACCAAGTACTGGATCAAATTGAGGTGTTACTTTCTATTGTGCTGAGAAAAGCTGGTACGAGCATTTCATTTTCAATTTTATTCAATGTACTAAAAATACTTGGCAAAAGAACTCCATGATTCATTTTCTTAACTGAAAGGACCCATGGATCCTAATTGACTCACTATTTTTCTCGCAGGCACTAGCAACTCGAGACTGCTCACCAAATTTTGTTACTGTCTTCCCTGTTCTCCTCTTTTTACCCTGGAGGCTGTTGACTTGATGTATTTTATTTTTCAATCGGCTCCAGCCATACAGCAAAGCGTCCCTAGTTTTTCGATATGACAGATACTGCCTGGAACCATGCTGGTTAGGCGCATTGACTCGAATAGGTGCCGGAGAGTGGCAACTAGGGAAATTTCACAGTAACTTCGCTGAAGCAATTATGTATTCCTTACTTGTGACTAATAAATAAACTTTAAAATAAAATCCCATCCGTCTCTGATCTGAAAAAGAAAATCCCTTTTTAAAATCACACATAGAGTTTCAACTCTTTTTTTTCTTACTTGGCTTCCTCCGCTATCATTTCAGTCTTTAATCATTTTGTTGATTTCCCCCCAGCCTTTAACATTCAAAATGTGAGCACCCACAATGTTTTACTTTCTCTTTTCTTGAAGTTTTCGATGAAACAAAGTCCCGACTTGTCGCCAATTTTCTTTTTGTAATGTCCTAACTATGTGAGGAGTTATGGGTTTTACACAAAGGAAATGATGTGGTTTGCATGCATAGAATCATAGAAATCCTACGGTGCAATAGGAGGGCATTTGGCCCATTGCGTCTGCGCCAACAACAATCCCACCCAGGCCTAAACCCGTCACCCCACATATTTACCCTATTAATCTCTCTGACCTGCACATCTTGGGACACTAAGTGGTAATTTAGCATGGCCAATCTACCTAACCCGCACATCTTTGGAGTGTGGGAGGAAATGGGAGCATCCAGAGGAAATCCACGCAGACACAAGGAGAATGTGCAAGCTCCGCACAGACAATGACCCAAGCCGAGAATTTAACCCAGCTCTCGGGAGTTTTTGGACAGCATTGCTAACCACTGTGCCACCGTGCCCCCCTATAAAGTTTATTTATAGGTTCAAGCTAACAACAACAAGGTTCACTGTAAGAGTATTGACTATACAGAGTAGAAGCTAAAACTAAACAGCAGCCTGTGAAACACCCTAATGATATTATCATCAAATTATGTGAACAGTCTGAAAGCATTTGTGCAACCACTTAAATATATCAGTTTCATTATCAATTGCAGTTTTCGGTTCTTTTGGTTTCCATCAGATAACTTTCCTTCATTCACAACTAGCAGCTGACTAGGTTCTTTCACCTCCTATTGCAGTTTGGCTCATGTATCAGCATTTGTCAAAAGCCTTTTGACTGTTTCTGAGCCTTTATTTTCTTCTGCACTAGACACTTCAGCTCATGCCCTTCATTATGCTGATATGGTCTACAACCATATGCTTTTACGTATTACTCCATTAGCCTGTGGTTTTCTGCCTCCTTTGACTTGGGTGTGCTGTCTCTCTCAGCAGCTGAAAGTTGATTTATTTGTGTCACCAGTAGGCTTACATTAATACTGTAATGAAGTTATTGTGAAAATCCCCTCGTCGCCACACTCTGACACCTGTTCAGGTATACTGAGGGAGAATTTATCATGGCCCAATGCACTTAACCAGCACATATTTCAGACTCTGGGAGGAAACACACACAAACATGGGAAAAATGTGCAATCTCACAGTTACCCAAGCCCAAAAATTGAACTTGAGTCTTTGGCACTGTGTGTGCTAACTATTGTGCCATTTTCTCCCACTCGCCCCTGTGTCTCCATGCCCAGGTGTTGCTTTAATATGGATGTTCTAGATTTTGTTAAGGTCTGCCCTCTCCACAACTTGGAGATTTAAAATATTTGTCAAAGGCCTTTAATATCTCACCAAATGTGGTTTAGGATTCATCCATACATTGTATCAGGATGACCTTATCCACAAATACATGTTATTTGGTAGAGTTCTTCAGCCTGAATGGGAGTTCTTTTTAGACAACCTCCAATTTAAAGTTTTTTTAAAATTTATTAGTGTGTCACAAGTAGGCTTAAATTAACATTGTAATGAAGTTACAGTGAAAATCCTCAGCTCACTACACCCCAGCGCCTGTTCGGGTACACTGAGTGAGAATTTAGCATGGTCAATGCACCTAACCAGTACGTTTTTTGGACTGTGGGAGGAAACCAGAACACTCAGAGGAAACCCTCGCAGACACAGGAAGAATGTGAAGCCTGCACACAGACAGTGATCCAATCTGGGAATCAAACCTGGGTCCATGGCGTTGTGAGGCAGCAGTGCTAACCACTGCGTCAATGTGCCGCCTTGCGGGTGAGACTGCAGTTTCTTTACTACTTCATATCTTGGGATCTTGGGTTCCTTCTGCAGCTTCTCTGGGGTTTTGATTTCCATCCCACCACTGCCACCATGTTGCAAAATTGTTTGCTGTCTCATTAAGAGGTTTGGAGGTTTGTATGGTTGAACATGAGCCACTAATTGATAACTCACAACGATACACATATCTCAGGCACAGCCTGCATGGCAACTGCCTCCATGTTGGCTCCTTCCACACTCTTCTACACATTGTCTCTGACCACATGGCTCCCCACCTACATCATAACATGGCTGGAACTGTTCTCCAGTCTGACATTAACCCTTGCTATGTGAAGAGATTGGCTGGAGGGTTCAGACCTAGGGAGCCATAAGCCAGGACTTTCCCAAAAAAATGACTAAGTTTCACAAAGGCGAGAAAACTTGAGCGATCCACATTGGTCTGTCTGATATTGTCTGGAATGCAAACGTCCCACACTTGGTCATTTTTTTGGGAGAGTAGTGAGTATCATGCTGGTTCTGGGAAAGCCAGTGAGCCTGGGTGCAAAGCATCAGGTGCCTTTGTGAAAGAGTGCACCAATTTCACAGAGCACTGAAAGACCCTTTCCCACACCCTCCCCCCCCATTGACATGGGTACCCCACCCTCTCATTGGTGGCATGTTCCCCCACCCCCTTCCCGAAATAGATCAGGAACACTGGGGGCTTTTAATGGGTCCTCCTGCATGGCCCTCGACTTGACCCTCCCTTCCTGATCCAGTGCCAGATGGACACTGCCCAGCCATGTCCCCTGAGGGGTCCGACCAGCATGCATTGTCTCCATGAGTGGAGACCAGTAGCGATTCCCACCAGACTCGCTCCATAACTGATGGTTGGAGGATCTTGGGGGCTGGGAGAAGCTGGCATTGAATGGGCTAAGCACATTTAAATGCTGCTTTAAATAGGCTAATCAGGCTCGCAACTTGCAAACAATTTGGACTGAGGTAAGGAGAATTGTCTTTGTTCATATAGTTGTACAACTTTGTAAATCTCTACCCTAAAGAGCTGCAGATGATCAGTGGTTCAGGATATTTAAGACTGCGATTGATAGATTTTCGGACACTAAATGAATCAAAGAATACAGGGGAGAGGGTGGAAGAGTGAAGGTGACAATGTAGAGTTGATAAAGAAGTTCTGTCGTAATTTTATTGAATGATGGAGTAAGCTTGAAAACCTGAGTGATTTAAATTATTTTGCATGATATGCATTTAACACATCTAAGTTTTAAGTTTATTTATTCGTGTCACAAGTAGGCTTGCATTAATATTGTAAAGAAGTTACTGTGAAAGTTCCCCCATCTGGTGTTAGTCTACAGTGTATGATACTCAGAGGGTGGTGACAATCTGGAATGTGCTGCCTGGGTGAGGGATGGAAGCGGGATGCCTCACATCCTTTAAGAAGTACTTGGATGAGTACTTGGCACGCCATAACATTCGAGGCTATGGGTCCAGTGCTGGCAAGTGGCATTAGGTGGGCAGGTCAGGGCATTTCATGCATTGGGTCAGACTCGATGGGCTGAAGGTCCTCTTCTGCACTGCGGGATTTTGTGATTCTGTGATACATTATGTTCTGGGCTACAAAATTTCTTGAAATCAGATTTTCAAACTGGATTTTTAATGAGTTATTTTTCCTTTTCAGGATGGGTCCTTGTAAATTTAGGAACAAATTTTTAGTTGCCCACTAGTGACATTTCTGATGTTGAGATTGCGGCAGTGTGACAAGTTTTGCGAATGATGCAGCAAGGGGGTTCTGACACTAAAGATTAAAATATGTGTGTGGGGTAAATTTCCAGCTTTAGTACCTATAGCAAATGAGGTTGCAAGTATGCTTTTACTACACACTGGAGGCAGTGTTGACCTTTGTGAATGCATTTACAATTTTGTTACAAATAGAAAGCCAAAAACATCTCCCACCCACCCCTACCTTCTCCCCCTGCTTTGGGACAGAGTAGCAGGGAGCCACGCAACATCTGCCTTTCGATTGTTAGACCATAATATCCCCCGCTGCGCTGATCTGAAAAACAAGTACAACATGGAGAAAAACACAAAGGAAAGAAAGGGAAAAAAAACGTATCCTACAGGGGAGCATGGGAAATATCCTTAAAAATCTATGCTAATGCCTATCTATGCGACATTTTAATAACAAAGGCTTTTCAGACACTGTCAGTTAAAAACAACAGACAGAGGTAGGAGTAAATGACGCTCGTAATAACCTTCAGAGTAAATAGAATCTGCATGAAGCCAAGAGTTTGGCTTGCAGTCAAAATTCCCTCAAACTGAAAAGAGTTTGTGAATATTCCTATCTCTTATAATTAGGAAATAAATTGATGAAATGTTACGGAAACATGGAAAATATATAGACAATGAGATTGGAAGACATGGGGAGAGATAGATAGAAATAGAAATAGAGACTTCTGCTACATTTAGTTATTGTAGAAAAAGAGATGGAAAGGGAGAGAAAAGAGAGAGAAAACGAAGAAAGAGAAAGGTAGAGGGGACAGAGAAGCAAAGGGAGAGGAAGAGAGAGAAGGAGAGAAAGAGAGAGAAGGCGAGAAAGGGAGAGAAGGAGAGGAAGAGATAAAGATAGCGGGAGGAAAAAGAGGGAGAGAAGAAGAGTGAAAGAGAGGGAGGAAAGAATGAAAAGTGGGAGAGAAGGAGATTGAAAGAGAGGAAGAGAAGGAGGATAAAAGAAGAAGAGAAGCAGACTAAGAGAAGAAGAAAGAAGGGGAGAAGAGTAGGATCAGAAGGAGAGACAAATGAACAGACAGACATGCAGACAGGCAGACAGATAGATAGATAGAGATAGATAGATGGATAGATGGATAGATAGGTGGATAAACAGAAAAATAATATCCTGATATAACACCATTTCAAGCTGTAGTTATATAAATGTGGGGTTCCTTAATAGAAGCATCTGGATACGGCTGACACTGTTACTTATAGAGTTAAGCTGTTTTTGACTTCCTAATTGTGCACCTGTTGATATTCATGTGGCATTTGACGGGCGAGCAGGTGACAGTCGTGCTGCTGGAGTGAGGAGCCCTGTAGGTATTTCATTGTGTAGAAATTCCTGGCATCTTTCAGTAGATATGCAAGTATAATGCAGTGTTAATAAGGTCAAATGTTGGCAGATTAAAGGCCACATCACACAGTTTTCACTGCAGAACTCATTTTTGTTGGATAATCTGTATCTCTTCAGAATTTGCATTGCTTAACATGCTCTGCATTTTACTTTGTTACATATAAACCACAGGCTTCCAATTAACAAATGAACGCAGCAGTGGGTTAAAATGCTTTAAATCTTTTTCTATTACTGTTGTCTTTTGCCTCCTGAGCTTCAGACACATCACATGCCACACACACACTCTCCAGCTGCATTGGAATGATGCTTCATGCCACCATTCCTCATTCACTTATACGTGGGACTTCAAACACTTCACCCTCCCTGCATCTTTCTCTTCTCTTATGCCTTACAGGTTTCCAATATTTAAACTTGGCATAGAATAGAATCATAGAATCCCTTCAGTGCAGAAGGAGGCCATTTGGCCCATCGAGCCTGCGCTGACACCAATCCCACCCAGGACCTATTCCTATAGCCATACGTAACCCCAATTGGCAATGCGCATCTTTAGAGTATGGGAGGAAAGCAGAGCACCTGCAGAAAACCCACACAGACACGGGGAGAATGTGCAAACTCCACGCAGACAGTCACCCAAGGCTGGGAATCGAACCCGAGTCCTTGGCACTGTGAGGCAGCAGTGCTAACCACTGTGCCACCATGCTGGCATCATCTAGCATTTTTTAAAAAAATCATCTCCTCATTCTTTTCTTAGGCCTTTAAGTTTAAAGAGAAACCTCTTTGATATGGTATCTA
The DNA here is from genome assembly GCF_965287045.1 of Carcharhinus amblyrhynchos. Classification (NCBI taxonomy): domain Eukaryota; kingdom Metazoa; phylum Chordata; class Chondrichthyes; order Carcharhiniformes; family Carcharhinidae; genus Carcharhinus; species Carcharhinus amblyrhynchos. The sequence continues at coordinate 44,389,625 of NC_137342.1, forward strand.
ACTTCACAATGTTCCAACTAATAGGTCAGCATCTGCTAACTGCATCTTAGATGCACTCCCTATCATTTGTATTTTGGCCAAAATTCCTTTTGAGATGTCCTCACCTATGTACCCCCCACCAATCTATTGCCATAAAATTGCTGGAAGTACCTAAACAGCAAACTGGCCTTATCCCTGGTCAAGTCACGAAGGCAGAATGGGACAGGTTGAGGGGATACAGTGGCGTAATAATATTGACACTGGATTAGTAATCCAGACAACCAGGGTAATGCTCTGAGGATGTAGATTAGGAAGCCACCCCGCAGCTGTTAGAGTTGAAATTCAACACAAATCAGGAATTAAGAGACTTATGATGACCATGAAACTATTGTCAATTGTTGCACGAAACCTATCTGGATCACTAATGTCCCACAGGGAAGGAAATCTGCGTCCTGACCTACATGTGACTGCAGATCCACAGCAATATGTTTGACTGTTAAAATGCCTTTTCAAGGGCTATTAGTGATGGGCAATAAATGCTGGTCCCAGCCAGCAATGCCCGCATCTCTCAACTGAATAAAAAAAGAAAATGTGAGGAAATTCTTGGCCACAGCAGTCAAGAGAAGTGTCTTCAAATTGTCTTCTGCATTTTGAATCTCCCTGCGCGATGGACCCAGTGAAAATAAGGCTGAAGCCTCTCTCTAAATGTGAAGCTGTGCAAATAAAACTGTTCTATACTGAGAAGGCAAAATAAATAACTCAACAAATACAGGGGGAGCAAATACCAAAATCTGCCAAGCAGAAATTGGATGGCCACGTTAATTCTTTCGTATTCCTCCTGGAATGCTAATTTGGATTTTTAGGCCTCACAATAATGCAAATAATGTGAAGATAAGATCTCATGGATTGTAACCTGAAAACTAACGCACAAGAAATAGAAGCAGGGATAGGCCACCAGCTCCTTTAAGTCTGCCTCATCATTCAATACGATCGCGGCTGATCTATGCCAACTTTGACTCCTTTTCCGTGCCATTTCCCAATAATTCTATCCTTCGCTCTATCAAATATTTATCCACCTTCACTTTACATACTTTGAATAATCCAGCCTCCACTGCGCTTTGGGGCAGAGAATTCCAGAGATTTACCACCCTCTGTGAGAAGAAATTTCTACGCACCTAAATTTTAAATGACCAACCATTTATCCTGCAGCTGTCTTCACTTGTTCTAGAATGTCCTACTAGTGAAAACTGCTCTGTCAAGCCCTTCAGAATCTTATATGTTTGATTAAGGTCAATCCTCATTCTTCTTAACTCTAAGGAATACATACCCAGACAATTTAGACTCTTTTGGCAGGTCAACTCTCGCATGTCAGGAATTAACTTGGCAAATTTCCTTTGGACTGCCTCCAGTGTTACTAACATCCTTTTCTACTGGCAGTAGTCACTGCTTCCCAGGTGGTGCTGCCGAGTGATGCAGGCTCGCACTGGCTGGCAGCTCTTGGGAACCAATACTTCTGCCAGGTGTGGGTCCTTCATCCTGGGGAAGGCCCGCAGCTGCCCAGTTAAGTGCCTGAATGGACCTTGACCAGGCCTGTCTTCCTGAAAGTAGACAACGTTGGGACTCTCGCCAACTCTCCAGCTGACGAGCGAGACCCTCATCACCCGAATTAAATCCTGTCTGTCGTGCTGGAAATTAAAGTGTTGCAAACTGCCAGATAACCCATGGGCAGAGTTAAATATGGCAGGAATTAATCATTACCCAGGGCAATGACAAAGGGTGGATACGGTTGTTGTAGTCGCTAACCTGAGCTGCACTCTCAACAAATTGTGCAAGACACTCTCCATTTCAAACCATCAAAGTTTTACTCATGGTAATGTACAGTTTTTCTGCTTTCTTGATGGCTGAATATCCCCCTCATGTCCACGCCCCCACCCCCCACCCTGCCTTCCCCATCTACCCCACCTTCCCATCTTTAAACTGCATTAATGAACTTCTCATGCGTGGCAGTGAAAATGGGGTTTCATTTTGTGAGCCTCAGGATTAAAAGTTTGTCACGTCAAATCTAGTCCCGCCAGCCACCGTCTATTTAACAACTAGGCCGCAGGTTGATGCCACTTCCTGTCCCAAAGGCCGCATTCCCAACCCGAAATGAGGCAACTAATTGGTGCTCAGGCTGCAGTTTTTAGGCACAATAAATAACATCTTCAGCTTTCACGCGTAGCCTTTCCCTCAGGGACCCAGCACCACATCTTTCTTCCCTTCTCTGTTGCATCTATCATGCATAACCAACGACAGGGATGCTCAGCAGATTACAAATCAGAGCAGTAATTACTTTCTCCCCCTGTCAGGCTGATTAACATTTTCTCCGTGGAGTTGGCACAGAGTTTACTCTCCAGCCAACGACGAGAAAAAGGAAGCCTCCTCTGCCCGGTCTGAGGAGACCCTTGGGCGGAGGGGGAGCTGGCAAGACAGGACTCCATTGTGTAATCTCTATTTTTAACATCAGTTCGAGTGGAATACATTCAGAAAGCAAGGCTTTCTTGCTGAAGGAAGAACAGCATTTAAAGAGAGATGTGGAGCTTGTTGGTGACAAAATAAACTAAAGGATGGAAGATGTTAAAGTATTTCTCATGCTGCAATGCCATTTTTTAACATTCTTTCACTGGATGGCGGGTATCGTTGGCTAGTCCATCCCTAATTGTCCCTGAGAAGGTGAAGCTGAGCTGCCTCTTGAACTGCTGCAGTCCATGTGGTGTAAGTCAACCCACACTGCTGTTAGATAGAGAGTTCCAGGAAGGTGAAGCACATGTGTGTACTGTCTACAAGATGCACTGCATCAACTGACCAAAGATCCTTAGGCAGCACCTTCCAAACCCACGACCACTTCCATCTCGAAGGACAAGGGCAGCAGATACATGGGAGCACCACCATCTGCAAGTTCCCCTCCAAGTCATCACCATCCTGACTTGGAAATATATTGCCAATCCTTCGGAGTCGCTGCGTCGAAATCCTGGAATTCCCTCCTTAATGGCTTTGTAAGTCAGCCCACAGCATGTGGACTGCAGCGATTCAAGAAGGCAGCTCACCACCACCTTCCCAAGGGCAACTAGGGACGGGCAATAAATGGTGGCCCAGCCAGCGACACCCATGTCCCACAAATGAGCAAAATTCCAAGTCAGGATGATGTGTGGCTTGGAGAGGAACTTGCAGGTGGTGATGTTCCTGTGCTTCTGCTGCCTCTGTCCTTCGAGGTGGTAGCAGTCGTGAGTTGGGAAGGTGGTTTTGACTGATCTTTGGAAGATTCAGTTACTAGGGGGCATAGTTTTAAGGTGCAAGGGGCAAGGCTTAAAGGAGATGTACGAGGCAAGTTTTTTACACAGAAGGTGGTAGGTGCCTGGAACTTGCTACCAGGGGAGGTAGTGGAAGCAGATACGATAGTGAATTAAGAACAAAGAACAAAGAAAATCACTGCACCGGAACAGGCCCTTCAGCACTGCAAGCCCGTGCTGCCCGACTGAACTAAAACCCCCTATCCTTCCAGGGACCATATCCCTCTATTCCCATCCTATTCAGGTATTTGTCTTTTCAATGACTTTATGGGGCACCTGGAAAAATGCATGAATAGGATGAGAACGGAGGGGTATGGTCTCCGGAAGGGTGGAGGGTTTTAGCTCAGACAGGCAGCATGGTCAGTTCAGGCTTGGAGGGCTGAAAGGCCTGTTCCTGTGCTGCAATTTCCTTTGTTCTTTGCTCTTGTAGTTGCTGTAGCTGGTACACACGGCTGCTGTTGTGAGTCAGCGGTGGAGTGAGTGAATGTTTAAAGTGGTGGATGGGAGGGAAACAGCTACTTTATCCCATGTGGCTTTGAGCTCCTTGAGTGCTGTTCCCTCGCTACCTTTCCCGCGGCGGTCAAGTCTCTGTTATCCTGTTCAAGTATCCATTCTGCAAATGTGAGCTAAGACAGCAAGAATCAACAGCCTGTAAACCATTGAAAAGCATGGAAGCCAAATCTATTCCTGGAAGCATTTGTGTGCCCATTCCCGCACTCTGGGTGTTGAATGTAACATTGTTCAACTGTGTGGTAATTGTACAGTTAGAAAAATCTTTTCAACCCATCTGTGGAGATTATGGGCAGGGTTTTCCCAAGGGCTGTGGAACCCCAGGATGGAATCTCATCAGGGTCACAAGCCCACACTTGCCAGCAACGGAACTGGCTAAGCTATTTTCACAGTAAGAAGTCTCACAACACTAGGTTAAAGTCCAACGGGTTTATTTGACAACACTAGCTTTTGGAGTTGGTCGCTTGAAGAAGGGACTTGAGGTTCCGAAAGCTGGTGCTGCCAAATAAACCTGATGGACTTTAACCTGGTGTTGTGAGACTTCTTACTATGTTTGCCCCAGTCCAACTCCACATCAAAGCAGTTTTCAGACAGGGTGTCTGTTAATTGAGTGTTTTAAGGCTTGCCAGTGAGGTCAACAAGCAGGATGTAGAAGCTGATAGTACAGCCGTGCTGGCTGTGATAAGCACTTCCGAAGCAACTTAGGTTTGTGGGCAGGAAGAGAGGGAGATTCGAGATTAAAATTCCGTGGGGCTAAGTAGGAAGGCCCCTTGAATGGCCCATTGGGGCTGCAGGGTGGCCTTCCCTACCATGGTCCCCCTTTCGGTCCACGCAACCTACAGCTCCAAATGTAGATCCTCCCCCCAACACCTGGCCATCAAAGAGGGGGCCACCTCCATTGAAAGCATGTAAAATAAGAAGCAAAAACAGTAAATGCTGGAAAATCTCAGCAGTTCTGACAGCATCCCGTAGAAAGAGAGAATGAAGCCAAACTTCCAAGTTTGGCTCTATTCACTCTCCATAGATGGTGCCAGAAAGGCTGAGATTTTCCAGCATTTTCCACTACACATTCCAGGATTTTGCTTTCATCAGGAAATAAGAAATTTTGTTTTTAAAAAAGAAAATCCCAGTAAGCGAGCAAGCTCAATATTCCAATTCATTATCATTTTGGTTTTGCAGGTACATCAAGTAAGGTGTCCGTCGAAATGTCACCTCTTTGCATCAGACAGTGTGCAGTGCAGTGACAGGCATTACAGACTCAATTAGACTCACAATGATATAAATTCTACAGTGTTGGAGTACAGCTATCGGCAGGCCTGTAGGCCACTTAGCATCAATTCCATCACACTTGCGAACTCCGCCAACCTGCAGTCAAATTAAAGCCACCCATTGTTCTCCAAGATTTGAGTGCAAAGGAGCTTAAAGATCTGAAGCTGGTGAGGTTGATTCCTAATTTAAAAAAAAGGAGAGTGAGGAACATGTGTGTCCCTGGGGACCATCTTTACCAGGATTACTGCAATGGTCTGTTCGATCCAGGGAATGTCACAAAGCAGGGCTGGTTCAATCAGTGGCAGCCATCATGCAAACCTTGTTCTGAAACAGATAAAGAAAATGTCTCCTCCTCTTGCACCCTTCCACGTACTAACCTATAGACAGGGACAGAAAACCATTGAATCCAAATACACTGTCGACTGAAATAGTTCCTATTAAAAACAGGCCACCAACTGACCAACAGGTGACGCATTCATTGGCTGTTAAATAATCTCAGTGACACTATTAAACATTCTTCGCAACATCTTATTCCAATCTGCGTCTCATCTTCTCATCTGTTTTTATAAGTGGATGCTCCAACCGGCTCAGTTCGACTTGCTAATTAAAGGGAAATATTCAAAGCCATCAACTCACATTTTGCCTTTCCAATTATAACATCGTAATTGGTGTCGTGGCAAGGCGCACTGGAGTACCATGCACTGCTACAGAATACAAAGCTTAAAGGGCCAGTTCCCCATACATAGTGGTCCTGGCTTGGGAGATGCAGTGTGCTGTCTCCCCTTTGGGGACACAGGCTGCTGCCACATTGCCAGTTAAGGAAGTGGATGGAAGGTTCTTTTGTTTCAGACCTATTGCCTACCAATTGAGCAGCACGGGCTGTTTTGTATGTAAAGAAAAATATATGAGGGTGGCACAGTGGCATAGTGGTTAGCAGTGCTGCCTCACAGCGCCCGGGACTCTGGCTCTGTGTGGAGTCTACATGTTCTCCGCATGTCTGCTTGGATTTTCTCCAGGTGCTCCGGTTTCCTCCCATTGTCCAAAAGACGTGCTAATTAAGTGCATTGGCCAAGCTAAATTCCCCCTCAGTTTACCCAAACAGGTGCTGGAGTGCAATGACTAGGGGATTTTCATAGTAACTTCATTGTAGTGTTAACGTAAGCCAACTTGTGACACTAATAAATAAACTTTAAAAAAGGTGTCAAATATCTGAAGCTTTCATGGGGGACAAGTACCTTCACAGAAGGAGAAAATATAGTTGGAGAACCGTTAATGCCATTTCCTTTTTGGAGTTGAATTTCTACAGTGTTAATCATCATAGCATCCCTACAGTGCAGAAAGAGGCCAGTCAGCCCATCGAGTGTGCACCAGCTCTTACTCAGGCTTCCCCCTATTATTATACTGATCCCTCTAACCTATATATATCTTGGGACACTTAAGGGCAATTTAGCATGGCTAATCCACCTAAACTGCACATCTTTAGAGTGTGGGAGGAAACTGGCATACCCATACAGACATTGGGGGAACATGCAGATTCTACACGGGCAGTCACCAAGGCTGGAACTGAACCTGGGTCCCTGGTGTTGTGAGGCAGCAGTGCCATGTTCTATTTCTTAACCATGAAATATCAAATCAGAAGTCCTGGTACCTCAACCAGAATTGACATATCAATTCTCTATGGGCTGATTTCAGACTCAGGGCAATTGCTGCTATAGCGGAATAGGCAACATGATTCAACTCAAACCCCACACAACCCCAGTTTTCTGATCTTGAGCAACACTGGACTGCAAGCAGGATTTTGTGTTTAATTATGTGAAGTTTTGGGACTTTTGATGGAAATTTGAGAAAGTTTTCCACAACTTCATCTGGTTATAGTCAGAGCTAATAGATAATGGTGAGTGACTGAATTAGCCAAATCATTTGCTTTTAACACGGGAGACATTGGCACCAAACATAGTCCTACAAGATATTTTATGACCCAACACTGCGTTCAATTGCAGTGGATTCTACATTTGGAAATTATGGGTGGGAATTATGCCCGCCCTGGGAATTGTAGACTATTTAAAAATGTGGACCATTTAAAAATCTGTTGACCTTAGGTGGGAATCTCTAGTCTGAGGGTGCACATGGCCAGAAAATACTACCCAATCATTAGGAACATAGGAACCATTAGATGAAAAAAAAACAGGGCAAGATTTTCCAGCCGTGTTTGTCCTGAAACTGGAAAATCCTGCCCCTGTTCAACGGACCTTTCTATCGTCCACCCCTCGCCTGCTACAATTCCTGGGGGGGTGGAATGGGAAAATTTGCCCCACAATGTTAATTTAATTCAGCCATTATCATTATGGTCTTTTTATATACAACTATAATAGTATTGTTGAGCAATAAGTAAATCAGTTTACTGATGGGTCTACTACAACCCAGAAACAACACAAATAAATCTCCAATGGTGGAAAGCTTTGGGAACCATTGGGCCAATGTCAATTGTTTATTCCAATTATGCTAATTACTGTACCCCAAAATGGTATCTTCTGATGGAAAATTTGCATTGGATACTCTCCAACCTGATAGAATTATAACCCCAACCTTGTTCATACGTAACTACAAAGTTCATCTCACAAATAGCATTGTAAGTGATTTGCTCCATGTCACCAGATGCTGTAAAGCACAGGAAGTGCTTGTTTTTTAAAACACATTTATCAGTTGTGGATGTCGCTGGCTAGGCCAGCCTTTATTATTAACAGAATCCAAGTCGGTTTTGTGCAACCATTTTTTACCTATACCGTTGGTGCCAATATGCACCAGAACTCAGGCTCTATAGGTCGGAACTTCTATTTTGTTTACCTTCCCCATCCAGAATGCCCTGTAGCTGCTCCAAGACAGCCTTAACCCTTGCACCAGGTAGGCAACATAAAAACATAAAGAACTAGGAGCAGGAGTAGGCCATCTGGCCCCTCAAGCCTGCTCTGCCATTCAATAAGATCACGGCTGATCTTTTTGTGGACTCAGCTTCACTTATCCCCCCGTTCACCATAACCCTTAATTCCTTTCCTGTTCAAAAATTTATCTTTATGCTAATTACTGTACCCCAAAATGGCATCTTCTTAAAAACATTCAATGAGGTAGCCTCAACTGCTTCACTGGGCATGGAATTCCATTGATTCACAACCCTTTGTATGAAGAAGTTCCTCCTCAACTCAGTCCTAAATCTGCTTTTCCTTATTTTGAGGCCATGTCCTAGTTTCACCTGCCAGTGGAAACAACTTCCTGCTTCTATCTTATCTAGTCCTTTCATAATTTTATATGTTTCTACAAGATCTCCTCTCATTCTTCTAAATTCCAATGAGTATAGCCTCAGTCTATTCAGTCTCTCCTCATAAGCCAACCCTCTCAACTGCAGAATCAACCTAGTGAATCTCCTCTGCACCCCCTCCAGTGCCAGTACATCCTTTCTCAGGTAAGGAGACCAAAATTGTACACAGTACTCCAGGTGTGACCTCACCAGCATCTTATCCAGCCACAACATAATTTCACTATTTTTAAACTCCATCCATCTAGCCATGAAGGACAAAATTGCATTTACCTTCTTAATTACCTGCTGTACCTGAAAACCAATTCCTTGTGACTCTTGCAAAAGGATACCCAGGTCCCTCTGCACAGTCGCATGATGCAATTTTTTTACCGTTTAAATAATAGTCCATTTTGCTGTTATTTCTACCAAAATGGATGCCCTCACATTTACCAACGTTGTACTCCACCTGCTAGATCCTCGCCCATTAACTTAGTCTATCTATATCCCTTTGCAGGCTTTCAGCATCCTCTTCACACTTGGCTCTGCCAAGTGACTTACTGACTTACTGTCATCTGCAAACTTTGACACACCACACTTGGTCCCCAACTCCAAATCATCTATGTAAATCATAAACAATTGTGGTCCCAATATTGATCCCTGAGTCACACCTCTAGTCACTGATTGTCAACCAGAAAAATACCCATTTATCCCCACTCTTTGCTTTCTGTTAGTTAACCAATCCTCTATCCATGCTACTACATTACCTGTAACACCGTGCCCCTTTATCTTATGTAGCAGTCTTTGGTGCGGCACCTTGTCAAATGCCTTCTGGAAATCCAGATGCACCACATCCACAGGTTCCCCACTGTCCACTGCACATGTAATGTTCTCAAAGAATTCCATCAAATTAATCAAACATGACCTTCCCTTCATGAACCCATGCTGCGTCTTACCAATGGGACAATTTTTTTCCAGATGTCTTGCTATTTCTTCCTTGATGATAGATTCAAGCATTTTCCCTACTACAGAAGTTAAGCTTACCAGCCTATCGTTACCCATCTTTTGTCTACCTCCTTTTTTATACAATGGTGTCACATTTGCTATTTTCCAATCTGCGGTGTGACAAACTCACTGAACACGCTATCCACATTTCCTCAGCATCGTGGATGCTCCAAAATGAATCTATCCACAGCTCCACAGCCATCAAGCGGACTAACAAGAGCTACAGTTGGACACAGTTCTTGCACGTGAAGGAGCCAGGGAGACCGGATGGGTCCCTGAGTTCCCACATTGCACAAGAGGAGCATGGCATGGGTCTGGGATCTCCTGCCATGACTTTATCCTTTAATGAACTTCCAACAGCAACAACAATGCCAAGAGAAAAAAAAGCAAACAAACAAAAAAAACACTGCTTACCTCCAGCCCATCACTTACTTGCTGGCTGTGACGTCAAGGTTTGATTTCTTTTTACTTCTCACTCGCCCTCGAGTCTCCCTCGCAGGTCCACCTCTCCACTCCTCCGGAAAATGAGCACCTCTTTGCCCTCAGCACCATCCTCAACATTTCTCATTTCTAATCATAAGCATAACTTATTTTGTAACAGATGATGAAGCAAAATTCAATGTGCAATATCCTTGGAATGTATATATATAGCACAATCTAAATCTTGTCATTAGAGCTTGATTGTACTTGCCACTGCAAATCTTATTATGAAGATGATGAACTGAATATTTAAAGCAAAATAAAGCTTATTTAACACAGATCAATAGCTGACTGGATTAAACACTGAACTATTACACACCCAGACATGATTGGAATATACTTGTCCATTTATCAAAACCGTTTCCTATACCATGAATTCAATCACTTTATAATAATAAAAATAGTAATAATAGGGCGGGGAGGGAGTTGTGCAGTAATATTGTCATTGGTTTAGTAATCCAGGGACCCAGAAAAATGGATGACGCAGTGGCACAGTGGTTAGCACTACTGCCTTATAACGCCAGAGGCCTGGGTTTGATTTCCAGTTTGAGTGACTGTCTGTGTGGATCACTATAAAACAAACAAATTATCTAGTCATTATCACTTTGGAGTTTGTGTGAGTTTGGTGTGGTTGTGATCCCAGCTGATGTTACCACTGGACAGTCAGACCATAGAGCAGAACTCAGGCTCTATAGATCAGAACTTTTATTTTTGTTTAGAGACCTGGATGAATAAAGTCACAAGCCTGCCAATTAATTTTTAACAAAATTACATTTATTAAACAAGAAAAGATTAACCATAATACATGCCTTCTTCACCTCACATATATCTTTAGAGATGTACAAAGGTTTGTAAGGATAACACAAGTTACAAAGTAGATTGTATGAGCATGATTTTACTGGCCCTTCACACCATGCTTCCGTTGCTACAAAGGCAGAGAATTTGGCACCCAGCCAAATCTCCATTCACTGCAGCGGGATGGGAAAATCCCGCTGGCATAAACAGTCAGAAAATTCCAGCCTATACCCTAATGTTCTTATAGGTATACAGTCCCTGCAAACCAACAGGCCAACTGTGGTCAGACCCACTACACTCTAAAACTAAGCATCAAATGCCACCCAATACAACGTCTGTGGATTTCTCATCAAATCCACCCAGATGTTCATTGCACTGTCAGCCAATTGGTTTCACTGGAGCTCTGACTTCCATACTACTGTTTCCAAACACCATTTTAAAAAAAAAAACATGTTGTGGAATCTTCTCCCTTTCAATATTTCTTTGCTATGCATTGCCATGTGCATTCAAGCTCCTACGCTATCTCTCAGGTACTCAGCCATGCTAACAGAACACAACTGCTTCACAGGCCATAAGAAGGTGTCACCAAACTTTTGATTTACCTCGGATGCCTGGTTTATCACTTTAAATCTGGCTCTTGCAGCTATTTCTTTAACCCAGAGCATTTTCACTGCTTTTTACTTGAATTCTCCTGAACAGCTTCTTGTTCTTTGTTCCTTTAATTTAGCTGTCTTCCTGAGACATTCTTCTGTTTCAACTCCCTATCTTTCTGTGCTTTCCTTTGATCCTTTTGAAAGTCTGCTCTCTGCAGCTCCATTGTCCTTGTTGGTTTCTCCAAGCTCCACTTCAAACTAAACTGAAAAGTTCTTTCTATCCTAGGGTGGCCCCTGGTTACTAAGTTTTCCTTTAAGCCCTGTTTGCTTTCACATAATAAACTTTCATCACCTTACATGTATCTGGACTAAACTGGACTCATTAACCCTTTCAAATAGAGAACCACAAAGTTAAACTTAATTAAAGCCATACCCTATTTGTAATACCCACAAATAAAAATATAGATTATTCAAAAGAACCTCTATTTTCTGATACTTTCTTGTTTCCTACATTATTACCATGACTATCCTCCAGCATATAATTCATTGTCTGTAAAGGCCTGAGGATTTACACCTTGTGCTTTTGTTGTAAATGAAGCCAAGGGTAAAACACATCTAGGGCGGGATTTTTTGGCCACGCTTGCCCCAAGCCTGGAAAATCCCACCTGAGGTCAACGGGCTTTTGCATGTTCCATGTTTCGCCCACTACGATTCCTGTGGCAGGCGGGATGGGAAAATCCACCCCTAGTATTTGTTTTATGTGGATTACGCTGTACAGTCATGTTGTGTCTAGTGCTGCCTGGACAACCTGTTCTCCACCTGCCTCTGCAGTGAGATGACTGTTTGTTTACTCGTCCGTGCCACTCGTAACTTTTAAATCAATGATCAAATTCCGTGCAACTAATCACATAACCTAAATACTGGAAATGACTCCTGAAAAGGAACTGGGGTTTGTCAAGAGGCACAAATATTTCTGTGGCAGCATTTAAAGTGTTTAGGAGTTCAAAGCTTCAGTTTATCACTTAATCCATCCAGTCCTCCCCCATGTTTGAGGCATATCTGTCTCTTCAAACTCTCTCAGCTTTACATTATCTAAAGCTCTAACAACAGTGGGAAATATATATTCACATATCGTGGAGGTGATGGCCTAGTGGTATAATCGCGGGACTATTAATCCAGAAACTCAGCTAAAATTCTGGGGGCTCAGGTTCGAAATCCGCCACGGCAGATGGCGGAGGGAATTTGAATTTAATTAGAAATAATCTGGAATTAAGAATCTAATGATGACATGAAACCATTGATGATTGTTGGAAAAACCCATTCGGTTCGCTAATATCTTTTAAGGACGGCAATCCACCGTTCTTACCTGGTCTGGCCTACATGTGACTGATGAGCCAGAGCAATGTGGTTGACTCTCAACTAACCTCGGGCAACTAGAGATGGGCAATGAATGCTGGCCAGACAGAGATGCCCATGACCCACGAATGAATAAAAAAATTTATCCTGTTTATTTTTTGCCTGCTTATTTTGGATAATTAGTCATCTGACAGAGGTTGAAAGAAGAGCTGAGTCAGTTTTGCTTCTTTCCTAAGGAGAGCTGGCTAGATGACAGAAGATTTGAATATTGTTAAAAAAAGTGTCAAACTCATGCACCAGTGAAGAAAATTGAAAGTCAAAGATTTCTCACAAAGGCAACATAGTAAAAATAAATTTCTGCACCCCCCCCACCTCACTGAGTCACTCACCTCATTAATCAGTTAAGATATAAAAGGAAAACAAGGTCTTGCATATTGTTTAAACATATTAAAGGATACATAATCTCCGCAGAATTATCCTTCACCCAAGAATATTTGGATGAATTGAGAAGATTAAATGAGATCATTCTTTCAGCTCCTGTTATCAGAGTAGGATTTTCTGAGAGTGAGAATGAAGGATCTTGGTTATGAATGTTGGTAATTAAAGCAAGCTTTGTAAGAGCTTCATGCTAGATAGCGATCATTTTATTGTAGGATCTGTAACAATGAACTCTCTGGGTTTATGGTTTTAAGTGGAATTCACTTCCACGGCTTTCCTGAATGCTTGAACGGCCAAGTAACCCTTGAAACATTGGCACACGTTTCCCAGACAATTCCTTAAATTCTCCCCTGCCTCCCCTCTTAGAGTCACCACAGTGCAGAAGGGGGCCATTCGACCCATCGAGCCTGTGCCAACAACAATCCCACCCAATCTCTACCCCGCAACGTCATGTAGTTACCCCGCTAATCCCCCTAATCTTCTTGAGAACAAAGGGGCAATTTAGCACGGCCAATCAGCGTAACCCATACATCTTTAGACTGTGGGAGGAGGAAACCCTCACAGGCACAGAGAATGTGCAAACTCTGTACAGACAATGAATTCAAATTTGCATCCCAGATACCGTGAGGCAGCAGTGCTAACCACTATATCGCTACTGAAGTGTAGTCCTGAGTTATTCATTACGGGGCAGGTACCCCTTTGGCATCTAGTCCAAGTGTCCAATCTTCGCTTGTGCAATTAAGTTTATTTATTAGTGTCACCAGTAGGCTTATATTAACACTGCAATGAAGTCACTGTGAAAATCCCCTAATCGCCTCACTCCAGCACCTGTTTGGGATAATTTAGCAAGGCCAATACATGTAACCAGCACATCTTTCAGGCTGTGGGAGGAAACCGGAGTGCCTGGGGAAAATCCGAGGAGAAAATGCAAACTCCACACAGACAGTGACCCAAGCTGGGAATTGAACCTGGGTCCCTGGCACTGTGAGGCAGTGCTGCTAACCACTGTGCTACTGTTCCGCCCCAGATTGAGCATCATCAAAATTATTCCATTATGGTTGCTATTTCATCACAGTTTCTTAAAAACCATAAACTGTACCTCAAATGGATGCAAAGTGCCTATAATTTGTTTTAAAATAATTGAACATGTTAAGACTCTCCTAATCATTTCAGGCTCCCCAATCACACGCCATCCTGAATTATATTGCTATTCCTTCAGCATCACCAGATACAAAATCCTGCAACCTTTTCTCTCCCACTGACTGCAGCAGACCAATAAGATTGTTCATCTTAACGGGAAACAGTTTCTCCTGCTCAACCCAATGAATTCCTTTCAAAATCCTCAAAATTTTACCCAAGTCACCCCTTAACCTTTATTATTCCAGGGTTTGCAAGCCTGGTTTCTGTAATACCTCCTCAGAATCTGATCGAAATTCTCCCTCAGTGTACCCAAAATAGGACAGTACAGGGGTGGTACGGTGGCACAGTGGTTAGCACTGCTGCCTCACAGCACCAGGGACCTGGGCTCGATTCCTGGCTTGGGTCACTGTATGTGTGGGGTTTGCACATTCTCCCTATGCCTGCGTGCGTTTCCTCGAGATGTTTTGGTTTCCTCCCACTGTCCGAAAGATGTGCTGATTAGGTGCATTGGCCATGCTAAATTCTCCCTCAGTGTGTCCAAGCAGGCGCCTGAGTGTGACATCTAGGGGATTCTCACAGTAACTTCATTACATTCATATATAGGCTACTTGTGACACTAACAAAGTAAACATTACAAACTTCTTGCAGCCCTGGGTAACATTCTCGTGAATCCATGTTGCAGTCCTACAGAGGCCAGTGGACGGGATTTTACAGTCTTGCTCAACCTGAGACCAGAAAATCCCACCCACGGTCAATGCATGTTCCCATTGTCTGCCCCTCGCCCTCTCCAATTCCTGTGGCAGGCGGAGCGGTAAGATTCTGGTGAATGTATCCTCTCCAGAACTACAGTGCCCAGAACTGTACAGAGTATTCCAGATGTGCTCTGCGCAAGATATTGTACAGCTGCAAAAGAAAATCCTCCCCTTTACATTATAGCCCAGTGGCTGTAATGGTTAACATTTCAAAAGGCTTTCGATTATAATTTTGTAATAAACCAACCCTAACACACACATGGGGTACTTGTTATGAATACTATGCCACTAGATGTCCCTACTGCATGAAATATTGTGCCATCACAAGATGTGAGGGTTGGGTTGATTGGCCATGCTGAATTGGCTCTAGTTTCAGAGGGATTAGCAGGTAAATTTGTGGGGTTACGAGAATAGGGCCTGAGTGGGATCATGCTTGGAGCAGATTCAATGGGCCAAATGGCTTCCTTCTGCACAGTAGGGATTCTGTGGATTCTATGATTACCTGTCTATATTGAGGAAACTGTGACAATGCAGCATAGCAACAATATGGTGTCACGTACAATTTTCAAAGGTAGATTAAACTTCAGCCAGTTTTATTATCTGCACGCTAAATCATCCAGATCATTCCAGACACAATTAAGAAAACACTATCCAAGATAGGTATCAGTTATGCATAAAGAAATCCAGTGAAGAATTGGTTGACAACTCATTGAGATTCCTGTTAAGCCCATGTGACATTGTCTTTATTGACAATGTAAAATTGACCATAAACTGAACTGGACCAGCCATAAACCACTGCAGCTACAATTCTGTAGGGAATAGCTCATCAAATCCTGTTCATCATCTACAGGTCTGGAATATTATGGAATGCTCTTTGCTTGCCTGGATGAGTGCAGCTCCAACAACACTCAAGAATATCCATGTCACCCAGAACAAAGGAGCCCACTTTGTTGGCACCCCATGCACTACCTGTAACATTCACTCCCTTGATCACTGATGCACAGTGGCAGAAGTGTGTACCACCAAAAGATGCCCTGCAGCAGCTCATCAAGGCTCCTTTGACAGACCTTCCAAAACTGCGATCTCTACCACCAACAAGGCCAGCACCATCACCTCTGCTTTTCCTTCCCAGTCACTCACCATCCTGACTTGACAATACATGGCCATTACTTCACTGCCACTGGGTCAAACCCTGGGGGAGGCAATGGCCTCATGTTACTATCACTAGACTATTAATCCAGAAACTTATTTAATATCCTGGGGAATCTGGGTTCAAATCCCACCATGGCAGATGGTGGAATTTGAACTCAATCAAAAACATTTGGAATTAAGAATCTACTGATGACCATGAAATGACTGTCAGGGAAACCTATCTGGTTCACTAGTGTCCTTTAGGAAGGGAAATCCATCTTCTGTATCTGTTCTGGCCTACGTGTGACTCCAGAGCCGCAGCAATGTGGCTGATTCAAAAATAAATGCTGGCCCAGGCACCAACGCCCACATCCACGAACGAATATTAAATATATCTCCAGGAGTACATCCAAGCAGAGCTGACCATTCCCATTGCATCAGCTATCAGTGCAGATTACTCAGAGTATATGCCACAACCAGTCCATGCCCGCGTTTATACTTCAAACATTGTATTTCCACATCCATCCCCATCCGTGGTACCCTCATTTTCCTTCTCCCCTTCATGTTTGTCCTGGTTTCATTTAAGTTCCAGAGGAACACAAGCAACATTCAACCTGATCTCCCTCAGCTTTGCAACCTTTCAACACCTAACAAAGCCTCCTGAACAGTACAGGCACCATATCCGAGTCCTTAGTGTACAAACGTCCTGACATTTTACAATTTAACTGCGATCCCTTTTTCTCCTTTGCATTTCTGGAGTTAGTTAATCATTAGCAGCTCACTTTTCCCCAAATGCAGCAAATCATAGAATTCCTACAGTGCAGTCGGAGGCCATTTGGCCCATTGCGTCTGTACTGACAACAGATATAACAGATGTGTTGAGTATAGGGCTAACGGGAGGACTCTGAATAGTGTGGATGAACAGAGGGATCTAGGTGTATGTGTACATAGATCCCTGAAAGTTGGGAATCAAGTAGATAAGGTTGTTAGGAAGGCATACGGTGTCTTGGCGTTTATTAGTAGGGGGATTGCATTTAGGAGCCGCAGCGTCATGTTGCAACTGTACAAAACTCTAGTGCGGCCGCACTTGGAGTATTGTGTGCAGTTCTGGTCCCCACATTATAGGAAGGATGTGGAGGCATTGGAGAGGGTGCAGAGGAGGTTTACCAGGATGTTGCCTGGTATGGAGGGGAGGTCCTATGAGGAGAGACTGAGGGATTTGAGGTTGTTTTCGTTAGAAAGAAGGCGGCTAAGAGGGGACCTTATTGAAACATATAAGATGATTAGAGGTTTAGATAGGGTGGACAGTGATAGCCTTTTTCCTCGGATGGAGAAAGCTAGCACGAGGGGGCATGGCTTTAAATTAAGGGGTGGTAGTTATAGGACGGATGTCAGAGGTAGGTTCTTTACCCAGAGGGTGGTGAGGGATTGGAATGCCCTGCCTGCTGCAGTTGTAAATGCGCCTAGTTTGGGGGCGTTTAAGAGATCCGTGGATAGGTTTATGGATGGAAAGGGATTGGTTTAGGTTAGAGGGTCATTGCTTTTTAATTGGTCGGCGCAACATCGTGGGCCGAAGGGCCTGTTCTGCGCTGTAATGTTCTATGTTCTATGTTCTAACAATCCAACCAGCCCAATCCTTGTAACACCATATATTTATCCTGCTGATCCTCCTGACACTAAAGGTCAATCAACCTAACCTGGACATCTTTGGAATGTGGGACAAAACTGGAGAACCTGGAGAAAACCCGCGCTTACATGGGGAGAATGTGCAAACTCCACACCGACAGTCACCAGAGGCTGGAATTGAACCTGGGTCCCTTGCATCATGAGGCAGCAATGCTAACCATTGTGCCACTCTGCTGCCAGGTGTCATAAGAACATAAGAACATAAGAACATAAGAAATAGGAGCAGGAGTAGGCCATCTAGCCCTTCGAGCCTGCCCCGCCATTCAATAAGATCATGGCTGATCTGTTGTGGCTCAGTTCCGCTTTCCCGCCCTCTCCCCATAACCCTTAATCCCCTCTCTTATCAAGAACCCATCAACCCGCTTCTTAAAAATATTTAGCGAGGCAGCCTCCACCACTTCAACGGGCAGAGAATTCCAGAGATTCACCACCCTTTGAGTGAAGAAGTTCCTCCTCAACTCCGTTCTAAACCGCCTCCCCTTTATCTTGAGGCTGTGCCCCCTAGTCCTACTGTCTTTTTTGAGCGGGAAGAGTCTCTCCACCTCTATCCTATCCATCCCATTCATCATCTTATACGTCTCAATGAGATCTCCCCTCATTCTTCTAAACTCTAACGAGTACAAGCCCAGTTTATTCAGCCTCTCCTCATAGCTCAATCCCCTCAACTCCGGTATCAGCCTAGTAAACCTCCTCTGCACTCCCTCCAGGGCCAAAATATCCTTGCGCAGGTGCGGCGCCCAAAACTGCACACAGTACTCCAGCTGCGGCCTCACCAATGCCCTATACAGCTGCAGCAAGACCTCCCTACTTTTATATTCAATCCCCCTCGCTATGAAGGCCAGCATCCCATTCGCCTTCCTGACCACCTGCTGCACCTGCAAGCTGGGTTTTTGCGACTCATGCACAAGGACCCCGAGGTCCCTCTGCACCGTCGCCTGCTGCAGTTTTTCGCCACGTAAGTAATAGTCCTTCCTACCATTCTTCCTACCAAAGTGGACCACCTCACACTTGCCAACATTAAATTCCATTTGCCATTTCCTGGCCCATTCGCCCAACCTATCTAGATCCTTCTGCAGACTCTCCACACCCTCCGCACAATTTGCCTTTCCCCCAATCTTGGTGTCATCAGCAAATTTCGACACCCTACACTCGGTTCCCTCCTCCAGATCATCTATATAAATGGTAAATAGCTGAGGCCCCAGCATTCCCAGATTTCAAAACACGGAGACACAAAAGAAGGGAGGCATTGACAAGTTGGGCCGAAGGGCCTGTTTCCACGCTGTAACCTCTATGATTCTATGTGGAAACTCAAAGAGTAGCTGCTCCCTGTGCATGCTCACATTGGTTGTGATTTAAAGCAGGATCAATAATGATTTGAACAAATGAAGACCAGTGACCTTATTAAAACGGCATCTATAATGCAATAGATTCCTAACAAAAGCAGTGTTGTTCCGTTAAGGTCCTGCTCCCCTCTTGGGACTGAAAGAGACACGATCCCCTTCTTTCTCAGGCCACAGTACTTCAATGTGCAATGCCCAGTCGCCCTCAACACTATCACCTTTGCACTCTGATCTTTTACGAAAGCATTGAAAGTAAATATAAATGTAACACTCTCACCCTGGGGGTGGGGTCAGATCAGCTTCCAAGGTATTGATCTCGTGTTTACTGTTCCGTATCTTTCAGGGCAACCTTCAATTTAAGCGTGTTTTATTTTTATTGTGCCCCAGATTAATCCCAGAGATTTTACAGCATCTGAGCTAATGTCTCACTGTCCAAAATAATCCTGTGAAAGGATTCAGAATGAAACAACAAGACCAGTCGGACGGAAAATAATTATTGTAGTATCGTTCGTTAAGACCCAGAATAATATCTGGAAAAAGTATACCGTTTATCAGACTGAACATGAGTTTTAGAGGTAAAACCAAAATGCTGGATAAACCCAGCAGTTCTAGCAACATCTGTAGAGAGGTGAGGTGGAGATGCTGGCATTGGACTGGGGTAGGCACAATAAAATGTCTTACAACACTAGGTTAAACATGTGTTCTCATGTGATGTTCTCACACATGACAACACCATTCACCAATCATTTTTTCACACGTGTTCTCATTCACCAGATACACGACACGTACTCATGCGACTCGGCCAATGTTATCTACCTCATACACTGCAGGAAAGGATTTTCCAAAGCATGATAAATCTGGGAGACCATGCAAAGCCTACGGTAATGGATGAACGGATGCCATGCAACAATCATCAAGCAGTAATATTTCTTTCCAGTCGGGGAACACTTCAGCAGTCAAAGGCATTCAGCCTCTGATCTTCCGGTAAACGTTCTCCAAGGCAGCCTTTAAGACACACAACGCAGAATCGCCAAGTTCCACATGCTTGAGGACGGCCTCAACCGGGATCTTGGATTCATGTCACACTACTTGTAACTCACACCAAACTGCCTGGGTTTGCAAAATCCTATTGGCTTGAGACAACTCACACTTTTCTAATCTCTCTCCACACACACTGTTTGTTCCTGTAAAGACAAGATTACATGTACAGACTCACGTTCCAACCATTCTTCACATTCCAATCTATAATTATCTCGCAATTGTGTCTTTGCCGTGTTTGCGAATGTACCTCCATTCACCTGATGAAGGGGCAGTGCTCCGAAAGCTCGTGCTACCAAATAAACCTGTTAGACTTTAACCTGGTGTTGTGAGACTTCTTTCTGTGGCGAGAAGCAGGGTGATTACGGGGTGATTTTCTGACTTCACCGCACCTGTTCCAATCCCGGAAAATATTGTGTGGGTCTAAAAACGCCTGGTACCAAATGGTTTTCATTCACCCGGCCCCAGTACAAAGTGGATCACACCCAGAAAGGGTGCGAGGCTGATTAGCATGAGATTGATTGTATTTCAGTCTCATTAGCGAATTTGGGACATGATCGCTCCCCCCCATTCCCGAATGTTGCCTCCTCTCTGACAGGACGTCACACGGTCACGATTCAATACTGCTCTCTACTACCAAAGGCCTGGCATAATGGCCATATCAGGGTGCTCAGATACCATTGAAGCCCGTGTGTGGTCGGGGGCATGGCTGAGCTGTGCTCACTTGGCAGTGTTCACCTGGCAATATCCACCTGGCAGTGCCCACCTGGGTGGGTCTTGAATGGGACAGCACTAGGAGGAGGGGATAGACAGTACTAATGTGGGGTGGGGGAGGCCTGATGTCCATGGGGCTGGGAGGTGGTCTTCCAGTATGCTGTGGGATCAGGGTGCCCTTGCATAACAATACCCAAACGCTCTGCAACCGGACTCACCAGTATGTTTAGACCCCACCTGTCCAGTACTGGAGTGCAACTCACCACTCTTCCAAGGAGTGATTGAATGTGGGGCGATTGCGGTCCGGATTGCACCTGACGGACCAACATGGATTGCTCTGTTCTTCTCAACATTTTTCCGCCCAATGTTTTGGATCCATATCATCCCTCCACAGGGCTGACTATGTGAACACATTCTGCTACCTCACCTTTGCCGCTATCCACACTCTTTATCCCTTAAAGGCACCATGAACACTCCCTTTGTCTTCACGTCCATTGCCACCCTGCCATTTGCTGCCAGCAGGAACAGAGAATTTGGCACTCAGCCAGACCTTCATTCACTGCAGCGAGACTGGAGAATCCCAGCCGCTGGTGAGGTTGAGGAATCCGATCCATATCTCCTTTGCCCTGATCTATCCCGGTTGTTTTATTCAGCCCCTCCTCTTGCGTCCCCTTCCCAATTAGATAATCCTTCAGATTATCTTGCTTCAGTTCTGTAGAAGGGTCATTTAGATCCGAAATATTGGATGGGATTTTCCCACCCCGTCTACCACGGGAATTTTAACGGTTGGGACACATAGAAATATAGAAACATAAGCAGGAGGAGGCCACTCGGCTCTTCGAGCCTGCTCTGCTGCCATTCATTTTGATCATGGCTGACCACGGACCAGGCCCGTTGAGCTTTGGTGGGATTTTCCGGTCTAGGGGGTGAGTACTGCCAGAAAATCCCACCCATTAACTCTGTTTCTCTCTCCACAGATGCTGCCACACCTGCTGCGTCAATCCAGCATTTTCTGTTATTATTCCAGATTTCCAGCATCCACAGTATTTTGCTTTTATTTGAGGCCTTAGAAGTAAACCACATCTACCCAGCTCGCCTGGAATTTGCTTTATTCCTTGGTTAACAATCCATTTATGTCAAGTTGCAGATTGGCAATTCCTCAGTCCACCGGAATACTTAAATGAGAAGAAATACTTTGCAGATATTGAGTGGCACACAGGCAAGCTGCCAGCATGGATTGGCATCAAATCAGCCCAGGGCTGGATGTATACAGGTTTCTCAGTCTCTGTGAGCACTTATTGATGAAATTCAGAGCAGGATTTGAATTTCCTGTCAAAACACTGCTGACAAATTCTCTTCAGACTGTGCACTTCTGCAGCTGCACCGTGAGTAAGCAGTTGACCAGTTGTCTCTCATTTCTCTCGCTTGACGTCTCTGCTGTTTGGTTCTGACGCTCCAGGTGCCGTCTTACAGGAGCTTCAGGTTTTCCGTGAGTTTCCAGAAAGCCGGCTGACCTCAGGAAAGTGTACCTAAAAATGAACGAGTGACACCAGGAAAGTTGGACACATTTTCTTCTCTCCTGATGGTGCAGACAGCTGCATTTTTAATGCGTTAATCCAAAGCCTCCCCATGGCCACCCCAGCACAATCGATTTCTCAGCAAGGCTCACCATCCCAGCCCCTTCCCCAACCCCATCTCCTTAACATCTTCCAGCTCTACAAACCCCCACTCCTTGGGCAGACCCTTCCCCTACTGAATTGGTTTGATTTTGATTTACTGTTATCACATGCATTGTTTCCTGCGCGCCATGCAGACAAAACATACCATTCATAAAGTATGTGGGGGAGAAGGAAAGGAGAGGGTGCAGAATATAGTGTTGCAGTTTCCGATAAGGTGTAGAGAAAGATCAGCTTAATATGTGATTAGATCGTTCAAGAGTCTGATGGCAGCACGGAAGAAGCTGTTCTTGAGTCAGTTGGTACGTGTTTTCAGATTTTTGTATCTTTTTCCCAACCGAAGAAGGTGGAAGAGAGAATGTCCGGGTGCGTGGGGTCCTTGATTATGCTGGCTGCTTTTCTGAGGCAGTGGGAAATGTAGACAGAGTGGATGGATGGGAACTTAGCCTTTTACTCCCTCTCAGGTGGAATCTTCCAATCTGTAGTTCTAAGTTTGGTGGCTGGTGCCAGATGGGGAAGGGGAGGCAGGACAGCTATCCAGAGTCTGATCTTGCTGTTCAGCTCAATAGATTCAATACATGTGAGAGTCCCTTCACTTCTCACAATGCACACAGGCAGGCCCTAACCCTAACCCTCCCCACCATTACCTCATGGAGCTAAATACCTGAGCACCAAAGTGAAAGGGCACCCAGGCAGCCATTTGCTCCCTGCAGGCTAGGCGCATCAGTCTCACTGTCATTCAAGATTCTGTTGAGATCAAAATGTCACACTGGTGTCATGGATCAACAAAGCCTCCTTGGCAATGCTTCTCCAGTCTGTCCAGGAATACTGGGAGGTGCTGGTTCCCAGGAAGGGAGACAGAAGACCCTCACATTTGACCATGACAGCTAAGATGGAGGTTGCAGTGAAGGTGAGCGTGCTTGGGGGCCCACAGGAGGACTACCGAGCAATGCAGAAAAAGAATGAATGATCAGTTGTGCTCCGCCAGGGTAAGTAGCATTGCCCACTCGCTGAGAAGTGGCACTCATGAGGGCATCTGAATAGCCTGCTCCTCTGTTCCTACCTTTCAATCAGGCAGTGTGAGTGTGTGATTGCACAGGGATGTCAGACAGGAATTTGGGTTGGAGGACTCAGCAGGAGATGGGACACATATATGAAATGTGTGCTAAATACTTTGTGCTGTCAATCTTCTATCAGTAGCAAAGCACCTTGCTTGTTAATCACTCACTGGGGAAGGCTCTGAACTGCTCATGCGCCCATTGGAATGGCACCCAACCCTTCTGTCTACAGGACAAGAACTTGCACAAGACGGGGGGAAGACCTGAAGTAGCCTGCTTGACACAGAGTCTTCACCTCTGTCAAAGAAGAGGTTGTCGAACTAGCTGGTTCAGGTGGAACAGGGCTGTGCTTGCACTGAAGGTGAAGTAGCAAAACCAGTGAGGAAGCTTCCAGAGTGCAGTTGTCAGATGTGAGGACTAAGTCAGGCATTGTGAGACCCTGCTTCAGCGTCCACTAAATCTTTCTTTTCTGCATTTCGGGTACCAACAAGAAAAGAGGGAGGCCCACAAGGGAGGCCAGCAACAGAAGCCCCAAAGGATGCACTGCCATGGTATTCACCTGCACCCTCCACCAAAGCAGATACAGTCATCTTGGTGGGAGCACGTTCAGGATTAGCTAAGGATCACTTCAGAGGCACAAGTCCACAACTGGCAGAAGTAGTGAGAGATGACTTCTCTGAGCTAAGCAAAAAGGGGGGAGGTGAGGGATCAATCTTGGGAGGTTATGGCCTAGTAGTATTATCACTGGACAATTAATCCATAAACTCAGCCGACATTCTGCGGCTCCAAGTTCAAATCCCACTATGGCAGATGGTGAAATTTGAATTCAATAAAAGTCGGGAATTACGAAGTCTAATGATGACCACAGAATCCTGACTGTACAAAAGGAGACTGCTCAGCCCATCAAGTCTGCACCAACTCTGATAGAGCACCTTACCCATGCCCTATCCCCATAACCCCACATATTTACCTTGTATATCTTGGAACAATATGGGGCAATTCAGCATGGCCAATCCACCTAACCTGAACATCTGTGGGAGGAAACTGGAGCACCCGGAGGAAACCCACGCAGACATGTGGAGAATGTATATACGCCACACAGAGGCCAGAATTGAACCTGGGTCCTGGCGGTGCAGCTGTGCTAACCACTGTGTCACCATGCTGATCACATGAAACCATTGTTGATTCTCATAATAACTCATCTGGTTTACTATTGTATTTCCAGGGGAGGAAATCTGCCATCCTTACTGGTCTGGCCTACATGTGACTCCAGAATTTTTAAAATGTATTTCTGGGACATGGGTGTTGTTGGCTGACCAGCATTTATTGCTTATCCCTTTTTGAATTCAATGAAAAATATCTGGAATTAAGAACCTACGATGACCATGAAACAATTGTCGAATATCAGAAAAACCCATCTGGTTCACTAACTTAGGGAAGTCTGCCTTCCTTACCTGGTTTGGTCTGCATGTGACTCCAGAGACACAGCAATTGCCCCTCTGAACATGGGCAACTAGGGATGGGCAATAAGTGCCAGCCAGTCAGCAATGCCCATATCCCACGAATGAATGAGAAAAAACAGTAAATCAAGCCATAGATTCAAGGCAGGAGAGCAACATAGTAAAATGGAAAATATAGTAGCAGGAAGGGATACGGAGGTAAAACCTAGGAGTACATCAATAGTCAAGACTAAGTGTTACAAATATATCAAAAATGCAGAATAAAAGCTTTGTATCTGAATGTGCATAGCATTTGTAACAAAGGAAATGAACAAATAGCACACCTTGAACTAAATAAAATGATCTGATATGGAGATGTGGCTTCAGGATGACATTGCACTGGGGGCTGAGCATTGAGGGTACATGACATTCAAGAGAAATAGGAAGCTAGGTAAGGATGGTGGGGTAGCATTGTTAATCAGAGACAACCTTGGTGCAATAGTTAGACATGACCTCGGTTCAGCAGATTGGGATATAGAACTGGTTTGGGTGGAGATGAGGAATAGTGGAGGAAAGCAGCTGCTATTGGGAATGATTGACAGGGCCACTAATAATAACCATAATGTAGGACAAGGTATACTAGAAGAAATATTGGATGTGAATGATAAAGGACCTGATTTTAATCTACTCATGAACTGGAAAAATCAGTTTGGCAGTAATAGCCTGGATGAGAAGCTGATAGAATGCTTTTGAGTTTTGTTTTAGAGGAGCGCATTCTGCAACTAACCTGAGAGCAGATTATATTACACTTGGTGTTGTACAATTGTTTCAGTTTGAAAGAGAGAAGAGAGGGTCTAAGACTAGTATTGAAAACTTAACTAAGGGCAACTCTGTGGACATGAAGCTGAGCTAGCTGAAGAGAACTAGAGTGTTTGGCTAGGAAATAGATTAATAGACAAGTAGCGGCAGAAGTTTCAGAGATATTTCAGAATATTCAGAATAACTATATTCCTGCTATAATGAAAAATTATAAAGGGAGGATCCACCATCCATGGTTAACTAAAGTAATGGGGAAAACATCAAACTTAAGGAGAAAGCATATAACTGTGCAAAGTTGAGTGACAGGGGAGGTAATTGGTCAGAATATAAAGAACAGCTGGGAATGACTGAAAGATTAATCAGGAGAAAGAAATCAGAGTATGTGAGAGAGCTAGTTAGAAATGTAAAAACGGATAACAAGAATTTCTATTGATGTTTACATGAAAAAAAGTGAAGTGAGTGTTGTGTTGCGAAGTTGTTGTTTGTAAAATTGTATTTTTAAAAGGTGTTTTTTTTCTTTTTCTGTACTTAGAGTTGTTAAAAAAAAGTGATGTAGACACATATACAGTACACACTCTGAAACATTGCACTGAGAGGCCTGGCAGTATGTTACCAAGACAACCGGCTGTTTTTGAATTTTACTCAATCAATTTAAATTCGGCACTTGAATTACAGCTGCCTACCAGATTTGAATTTGATGTTTTGATAACCTGAGAACCAATCCTATTACGGGGATACTATTATGTCATCAGGGGTATAAGAGACAGCTCTCCGACCCAGAGAGACACAGCAACTGCTCTTTGTCACAGTTCATTTATGTCTTAGAAGAGAAACTAATCTCGATAGTGAAGAAAGCAAAGAAGAAAGAAGATTCTGGAAGATAAAGAACAAAGAACGAAGAAAATTACAGCACAGGAACAGGCACTTCAGCCTTCCAAGCCTGCACTGACCATGCTGCCCAACTGAACTAAAACCCTCTACCCTTCCAGGACCATATCCCTCTGTTCCCATCCTATTCATGTATTTGTCAAGACACACCTTAAAAGTCACTACTGTATCCGCTTCCACTATCTCCCCCGGCAACGAGTTCCAGGCACCCACTGCTCTCTGTGTAAAAAATCTGCCTCACACATCTCCTTCAAAAATTACCCCTCGCACCTTAAACCTGTGCCCCTTAATAATTGCCTTTTCCTCCCTGGGAAAAGCTTCTGACTATCCACTTTGTCCATGTCTCTCATAATCTTGCAGACTTCTATCAGGTCGCATCTCAACCTCTGTCATTCCAGTGAGAACAAACCAAGTTTCTCCAACCTCTCCTCGTAGCTAATGCCCTCCATATTTCCTGGTAAATCTTTTCTGTGCCATCTCCAAAGCCTCCATATCCTTCTGGTAGTGTGGCGACCAGAATTGAACACTATATTCACGATATTTTGAGAGTGACTAAAAAATTTCTATTTTTTTTGTTAATAAATGGGAAATGTAGTTATCTAAACAGCATTTCATTTCATTTCATTTCATTTGGTTTGTTAATAATTTAGTTAAGCTGCTCACTGTTATTTGGATAAATAAAGTGTTACTTGCGATTTTACAGAGAGAGTCTGAGGTAGTTATTTTGATTTAATCACAAAAAGTTGCTGAAGAACAGATCGTACTATTTCTCACATGCACTTTAACAGAATATAAAGCAAGGTACTCCTCTTGAGTGGTTAGTTGTTAGCTCTCCAAGAGGGGATCAATCTCCCCTTTATAACGGTTGGCCTTCGAGAGAGTGACAATGGGAGTTAATAGCAGATAATAAGGAAATGACAGATGAAATTAACAAACATTTTGCTTCACTATAGAGGACCAAAAACATTCCAGTAATAGCTGTAATTGGAAGGATGGAAGGGAGAAAAGAACTTGGTAAAATTACAATCACTAGGGAAGCAAATTTCCTAGGGTCTTAAAAGAAGTAGATGCATTGGTGTTAATTTTCTAAATTTCATGAGCTCCTGGAAAGGTTCCATCAGGCATTGGAAAATAGCAAATATAATCCTTCTATCCAAGGAGGAAGTGAGGCAGAAAACAGTAAACTATAGGCTAGTTAGCTTAATGTCTGTCATGAAGAAGGTGTTAGAATGGATCGTTAAGGAGATTATGGCTGGACACTTAGAAAAGAACTTGAGGTTATTGGGAAGAATCAGCATGGTTTTGTGAGAGGGTATGGTCATGCTTAACCAATTTATTGTAGTTCTTTGAAGGAGTAACATGCTGCATAGATAAAGCTGGACCTGTAGATGTAATATACTAAAATTTCCAGAAGGCATTTGATAAGATGCCACATCAAATGTTACTGTGGGAAATAAGAGTTCATGGTGTAAGGGGTAATAAATTACCATGGATTGAAGACTAGCTGGCTGGTAGCAAATAGAGTATGCATAAATGGGTCTTTTTCAGATTTCAGGATTTTAATTTAATTCATTCATGGGACATGGGTGTCTCTGGCTAACCAGAATTCATTGTCCATTCCTAATTGCCCTTGCTCAGAGGACAGTTGAGACTCAACCACATTGCTGTGGCTCTGGAGTCACATGTATGCGACCAACTAAGGATGGCAGAATTCCTTCCCTCAAGGGCATTAGTGAACCAGATGGGTTTTACTGACAATCAACAATGGTTTCATGGTTATCAGTAGATATTTTTTATTGAATTCAAATTCCACCATCTGCCATGACGGGATTCGAACCTGGCGCCCCAGAATATTAGCAGAATTTTTGGATTAATAGTCTAGCAATAATACCACTCAGCCATCGCTTCCCTTTGATAAGTGGAGACCTGCAGGGTTCTGTGCTGGGGCATCGACTTTCTACAATTTATAACAATGATTTAGATAAGGAGAGTGAAGGTAAATTTTCTGATGAGGAAAAGATGGATAGAAAAATACGTTGTGAAGAGAGCATGAGGATGTTGCAGTTGGATAAAGATAGGTTGAAAGAGTGGGTAAAAATCTGGCAGGCTGAGCATAATGTCAGAAAGTTGTCTGCCTTGGCAGTAAGAATATAAGTCCAGAGTTTTATTACTCAAACAGATAACGGCTGCAGTATTCTGACGTACAGAGGGGTCTCGACGTTCTACTGCATGCGTCACAAAATGTCAGTATGCAGGTACAGCATACTAATAGGAAGGCTAATGGAATGCTATCCTTTATTACAAAAGAAATTGAACATAAAAGTGTGGATGTTATTCTTCAATTAGCCGGAACATCTGGTGAGACCACATTTCGAAGTTGTGTGCAGTTTTGCTCTCCTTATTTCAGGGAGGATTTGATGTGGAGAGGCCAGTGTTGGTCTAGGGTGGGCACAGTGAGAAGTCTCACAACACCAGGTTAAAGTTCAACAGGATTATTTAGTATCACAAGCTTTCGGAGAGCTGCTCCTTCATCAGGTGAGTCCTGATGTTGTGGGACTTCTTACAAAGAAGGATTTCAATAAGTCGGAGACAGTTCAGTGGAGATTTACTTGATTGATGCCTGGAATGGACAGGTTGTTTTATGGGGAAAGAATGTACAGTCTGGGCTTGTTTCCACTGGAATTTGGATAAGTGAGGGGTTATTTGTTTGGAGTACATAAGATTTTGAATGGTGCTGACAATGTAACAATTGAAATTAGGGGGCACTGTTTTAAAATTAGGATCTCCTTAGGAATAGGTTAAGGCATTGGCTGCCCATATGGGACTGAAGTGAGTTGCTCAGAAGGCAGGATCTTCCAGCTGTGCTTGCCCCGAAACTGGAAAACCCCACCTGATGTCAGCGGACCTTTCCATGACCCACCCTCACCCACTCCGATTCTCATGGTGGGTGGAATGGGAAAATTTGCCCAGAAGGTCCAGCAGCTTTGGAACTCTCTGCCTCAGAGGACGGTGGGGATGAAGGCATTGAATATTTTTAAGGTGGAGGTAGATAGACTCTTGTTAGACAATGGAATCAAATGGGAATACAGAACTTGAAACACCAACGTGATCAGCCATGATTTTATGGAATGGCGGAGCGTAGTCGAGAGGTGGATTGGCCTAATCCTGCTCCTATTTTGTATGTTCGTATATCACCCAGAGGACCACTGCAGATTAGGCTCCTGCTCCGCCCCATGGAGATTATGAGGCTCTCAATTCCCCCCTAGAGATATATTGGAGGTGCAGAGACAGGCAGGGAAACAGCAGGCAGGGATGCCAGAGGCCATGTGCAGACTGCACTGAAGGCTGAAAGAGTCCATCCCTGTCTTTTCTGCTGTTGTGGCTGCCTCCATGAAAAGGATGGTGACCGCATTGGAGCCCTAGGTCCATCTGTCAGATGTGCACTAGGACCGGCACTCTGTCACTCCATCCATGGGTGTAAAGCAGCAGTGGCCATGGCCTTAATCTCTCTTCAAGATGGGCGGAAGGTACCAATGTGTACCCACAAAGGAAGAGGCACACTAGCCAGACACCCTGGAACTTTCAGTCCAGGATACTCCAATAGGTCAGGCTGAGGAAGATGCATGTGCCCCTCAGCAGGAGATCCTTAGCAGGCTGGGGCCCTCTAGCATCGGGCCACCAGAGGGCACTACAGAAGCCATCCTAGCAAACAGTGCACAATAGTCAGTGGGCTGTGGGCGGCACGGTTGCACAGTGGTTAGCACTGCTGCCTCACAGCGCCAGGGACCCAAATTCGAGCCCCGGCTGGGTCACTGCCTATGTAGAGCCTGCATGTTCTCCCCATGTCTGTATGGGTTTCCTGCTCTGGTTTCTTCCCGCAGTCCAAAAC
Source organism: Carcharhinus amblyrhynchos (assembly GCF_965287045.1). Taxonomy (NCBI): domain Eukaryota; kingdom Metazoa; phylum Chordata; class Chondrichthyes; order Carcharhiniformes; family Carcharhinidae; genus Carcharhinus; species Carcharhinus amblyrhynchos. The sequence continues at coordinate 44,420,238 of NC_137342.1, forward strand.
ACATGCTGGATAGGTGCATTGGCCATGCTAAATTCTCATTCAGTGTATCTGAACAGGCACCAGAGTGAGATGACTCAGAAATTTTCACAGTAACTTCATTGCAGTGTTAATGTAAGCCTACTTGTGACACTAATTAACTTTAAACAGGCTGCCTCCGTCTTAGCTGCAGATATTGTGTCTGAGCCTCGGCATTGCGATAGGTAACAACAGATTAGGAGGTTTTGAAGGCACAAGTGTGGCGAGTTGTAAATGAGATTTTTACTGGTGTCCAAGGATATGAGAGAAAGGAGTGCTGAGCAGATTGTTAAGTGTGCATTAACCGCCACTGCTTTGTGTAGAATGTATTCTCCTTTCTGTCTTAACAAAGTGTGAGTAACTCCGGATGGGAGGGAGGGGGGGCCCCAGCTCCATTGATGGCTCCTCGCTAGAACAGGGCCAGGCCCCTGAGAATGTCAAAAAGGAGTCCAGATTCAGGAGGGAGAGCGAGTAAATAGGAAAGGAAAGATAGGAAATGAGACAGCAAGTGGGAAAGACGGAGATATTTTCCCTGTTTTTGTCAGACAAAAATTCCAGATTTTGTCTGGAATCTCAGCCAACCCTCATTATGTATTCTCGGTTGAGAGTCCAGATATTCATCTTGGTAATAAAACATCTAACCTCCAGGGAAACATTGTTTGTCTGACAGCTCTGCTTAGCAGAGACGTGCTGTCAATTACACAATGCTTATTTTACATAAGATAAAGAGGCTTAAAATGCTTGCAGTTTCTGCTATGCAACTTTAAAGGGTCTGGATGATTGACACTTTTATTGGGTGGTAGTAAAAAGGAGTTTTTTTTAAGGAAGTGGATAGTTATCAATCAATGACTTTTATTCAATGGTCTTCCATATCATGTATAATGGGTGAGTAAGAATGGATGTTCCATTGGCCATCATGTGGCTTGAACAGTCACGGTGGTATCTTGGCATGGGGGCATATATTGCCCTGAGAGGCATCAGGGGCCATAGGTGTTGGACAGTGGGGGAGTGGTTGGGTGGGTGGGGAGGCATAAAATTACATGGTTAGCATGAGGAGTGCTTGGGGTTGTGACGAGAGAGGGCTTTACTGTTGCATTCTAAATGGGATGAAGTCCCTTTTAAACAGCCCTCTTCAACACTTGTCAGGTTAATGCCTGCCTCAGAATGAGTTCCTGGGTTGGCTGACACCTGCAGCCCATACTTGCCCCAAGATCAGCAATGAAAATCCTGTCTTTGTGGGGACTTTCCTCCCATGGTGGGTGAGGCTAATGTAGAATCATAGAATCCCTACAGTACAGGAGGAGCCAATCAGCCCATCAAGCTTACATCAACAACAATCCCATCCAGGTCTTACCCCCGTAACCCCATGTATTTGCCCTGTTAATCCCCCTAACACTAAGGGGCAATTTATCATGGCCAATTCACCTAATCAACACATCTCTGGACACTAAGGGGCAATTTAGCATGTCCAATCTACTTAACCTGCACATCTTTGGACTGTGTGATGAAACCAAAGCACCCTGAAGGAAAAATGTGCAAACTCCACATAGAGAGTCACCTAAGGCCAGAATTGAACCTGGGTCCCCGGCGCTGTGAGACAGCAGTGCTAACGACTATGCCACCGTGCCACCCCAAGTTTCCACACTCCCTCTACCCAACTTAAGGATGAAAGCTCAGCCCAGACGGACAAGCCATGACTGGGTGCAACATTGGCAATAGTAGCACATCTGTAATAGTGTACCTCAGAATTTATCTTGTTGCACATTTGAAAAAAAGTAGCTTAAGTGGAAGGGGGAAACAGCACCAAGCACATGAGGGATTCTGTCGGCATACTGTTTGGAGTTTGAATCCAGGCAATCTGTGAGCAAGCTGTAAGGGTCGTACACTAAATACATTTGGACATTCTCAATTAAGTTTCTAATGGTCATGGGCACATCTTGCTCACACAATCATGAACATTTTGGCAGTGGGCAATGCAATTATTCCAACATTCTCTTCATGATAAGAGATCAATGCAGCAGTCATAACATTGATGGGAGGAAAATAATAGAATTCCCACAGGTGAAAATAGACAAAAAAAAACTAGAAATCAAAAAAAGGGAATAATGAATCACCGGCATGGACTTGAAAAGCAAAAAATTTGATTCACAAATATCATGGAATTCTTTCAAAACATGACAGAGTGAGTCGGTAAGGGTAACATAGTAGATATAATTAATCTAAATTTGAAAATGGTCTTTGCTAAACTCCCACATAACAGAATAAGTTTAAAAGTTTATTTATTATTGTCACAAGTAGGCTAATATTAACACTAACTTTATGACATTAACATTAACTTCATTTCAGTGTTAATGTAATGTGACTAATGATAAATAAACTTTATAAACTTCTTTAAACTTTAAGTTACTGTGAAAATCCCCTAGTTGCCACACTCTGGTGCCTGTTTGGGTACACTGAGGGAGAATTTAGCATGGCTGATACACCTAACCAGCACGTCTTTCAGACTGTGGGAAGAAAGCGGACGGAATCCATGCAAACATGAGGAGAACGTACAAACTCTGCACAGACAGTGACCCAAACCAGGAATTGAACTCGGGTCCCTGGAGCTGTGAGGCAGCAGTGCTGAGCACTGTGCCACTGCCATCCTTACCTGGCCTAGCCTACATGTGACTCCAGAACCATAGCAATGTCATTGACTCTCAATTGCCCTCTCAACAAGGCAACTACGGATAGGCAATAAATGCCGGCCAGCCTGCAGCACTCATGTCCCACAAATGAGTTAAAAAAAACCTGGAGTCACATGTCGGCCAGACCAGGTAAGGACAGCAGATTTCCTTCCCTGAAGGTATATTAGTGAACCAGATGAGTTATTATGAGAATCATAATAATGGTTTCATTTAATCAGCGTGGTGGCAAAGTGGTTAGCCCTGCTGCCTCACATCACCAGGGACCCAAGTTCATTTCTGGCCTTGGGTGACTGTCTGTGTGGAGTATGCACGTCCTTCCCATATTTGCGTGGATTTCCTCCAGGTGCTCCGGGTTCCTCCCACAGTCCAAAGATATTCAGGTTAAGTGGATTGACAATGCTAAATTGCCCCTTAGTGTTCCAAAATGTACAGGGTAATTATGTAGATTTTCAGGGAAACGCCCTAAGATATTCTGTCAGGGAGTTGGTGCAGATTTGATGGGCCAAGTGGTGTCTTTCAGCATGGTAGGGATTCTGTGGTCATCATTAGATTCTGTAATTCCAAATTTTTAATTGAATTCAAATTTCACCATCTGCCATAGTGAGATTCGAACCTGGGTCCCCCAAGCATTACTCTGGTTCTCTGAATTACTAGTCCAGTGATGATACCACTATGCCACTGCCTCCCACAAATGGCCTTTTTCATTATATTGTGATATCAATGAATTAAAATATTAAATATCCGGTTGCTCAGTTGGTAGAACTTGCTTCTGTGTGATATGTTTGTGGATTTTATGCCCCACTGGGTTTAAGCATGGCCTGACATTCCAGTGCAACTGTCAGGAGTAGTTGCATTGTTGAATGTGTCATTCATTGAACAACATGTTAAACTAAGGTCTGTTCCAGTGCTCATGATCCCATCGAAAAGGACACGGAAGTTGCTTTAATCTGGAGCAACATTACCATCTCAACGAACAGCACGTAAGCAATTTACTTGCATCTTTGTCACATTGCTGCCTGTGGCATCTTGTGTGTCCTAGTCTACTATATTTACAACATAAATTTATCAATGCACTTCAAAGTGATACATTGGAGCATTAAAAAAAAGGGAGCTGGAGTAACTAATTTAGTCCTTCAAACTTGCTTCACTATTCAATTATACCAGGGCTGATCTGCTGCTATAACTTGGGGTGGCATGGTGGCACAGTGGTCAGCACTGCTGCTTCACAGCACCAGGGATCTGGGTTCAATTCTGGCCTTGGATGACTGTGTGTGTGGAGTTTGCACCTTCTCCCCATGTTAGTGTGGGTTTCCTCCAGGTGCTCCAAATTCCTTTCACAGTCCAAAGATGTGCAGGTTAGGTGGATTAGTCAAGCTTAATTGCCCCTTAGTGTCCCAAAATGTGTAAGCTACTTGGGTTAGCCATGCAAAATGTGGAGGAGGGGGGTGGTTACAAGGCAGGGGGAAGTCCTGGATAAAATACTCTGTTGGAAAGTTGCTGCAGACTCAATAGGCCAAATGGCCTCAGCTGCATTGTGAGATTTTATGATTCCATTAATTCCACCTTACTGCACACCTTATCATGTTGAAAATGTTCAACAACTGAACATCCACAAAGAATTTTAAAGATCAGTTGCCCACTCAACGAAAATATTTCTCATTTTGGTTGCAGTGTGGTGATTGCTACTTTAAGAGCACATGATCTGAACAACCAATCAACACCTAGCATGGGCAATCTCTCTGAGGGAGTTTTTGGCATTAGGAAGAATATCCAATGGATTAGCTCGAAGGAAGCAGCTAATGAAGAAACCTTGTAAATAAAATTTCTTTCTCAACTTAAGAAGTCTCCAGAAGTTGATCTTCACACTTAGTTGCTCTGAATACAGTGTCTTGGCCAGGAGTCACATCGATGCATAAATCCTTGGAGTTATAGAGTCATTGAGGTTTACAGCATGATAAACAGGCTTTTCGGCCTAACTTGCCCATGCTGCCCATGAGCTGTCTCTCAAAGCTCATTCCAGACACTCACTATCCTCTGAGTGAAAAAATTGCTCCTCCGGACTCTTTTGTATCTCTCTCCTCTCTACTTAAACCTATGCCCTCTAGTTTTAGACACTCTTACCTTTGGGAAAAGATAGTGACTATCTATCTTACCTGTACTCCTCTTTATTTTATGGACCTCTATAAGATCACCCCAAGCCTTTTATGCTCCAGGGAAAAAAGCCTCAGTCTATCCAACCTCTCCAAGTAACTCAAACCATCAAGTCCCAGTAGTATCTTAGTAAATCTTTTCTGCATGTTTTCTAGTTTAATAATATCATTTCTATAATAGGGTGACCAAGTATACAGTATGCCAAGTGTCGCCTTACCAGTGCCTTGCACAACTTCAACAAGCCATCCCATAGATTATAAACCACTTTGTATATGGTTCTGTATTCTATGGTTTGATATGCAGAGAATAAAGATGTACTCACTCTTCTGACTAATACAGAAAATTAGGTCAGCATTTGAGATCAAAATTAGTAGAAAGGATATATTGCCTCATATGTTCTTCTATATAATGGACAGATGGTCAAAGCATTATACAAGAATTGTCAAAGGGGAGAGTGGAGTTTGCTGCTATCCCAGTAATAACAATTCACCAGCTGACAGACAGTTGAAGCACACTGGAAAATCTCATTCAACAGCTTTCTTTGATGTTAATCAACCAGACAAAATCCTCCGTATAAGATATCAGCAGGTTACAATTCTCTAAAAATGAATTTCTAAATTTAACCCTCGACACTGTCTAGGGTAATATCTACTTAGATTCTGAGACTTTGTGTTCTTAACCTATGTTAGGATGTCTGGTGCAGAATATTAGATCCTCAATTCCGCAGTTTTGTACCCATTTAAAGGACCTGAAGTGAACGCACTGATAACCAATTTAGCACCGGAGAGGCCCATGCCCAACTGGCACAAGCCCTTCAGCCTCTGTTTAGGTCATTTTGTTGTTAATTAACTTCGAAGAGAAGACACCAAAATACACATAAACTGCACAAGTGTATATGTCACATTACTATTCGCATGAAAGTCTTCCCCCCAAAACAATATAAATGTCACTTAGGGGGGCATGGTGGCACAGTGGTTAGCACTGCTGCCTCACAGTGCCAAGGACCCAAGTTCCATCCTGGCCTTGGGTGACTGTACAGAATTTTCATGTTCTCCCCATATCTGTGTGAGTTTCCTCCGTGTGCTCCCGCAGAGGGGGTTGGACTATGAAGAGAGACTAAATAGACTGGGTCTGTACTCGTTGAAGTTTAGAAGGATGAGGGGGGATCTTGTAGAGATGTAAAGGATAATGAAGGGGATGGATAGGGTAGAGGTAGAGAGATCCTTCCTGCTCAGAAAGGACAGCAGGACTAGAGGGCACAGCCTCAAGATAAGGTGGGGCAGTTTAGAACAGAGTTGAGGAGGAACTTCTTCACTCAAAGGGTGGTGAATCTCTGAAATTCTCTGCCCGTTGAAGTGGTGGAGGCTGCCTCGCTGAATATATTTAAGTCACGGGTAGATAGGTTTTTGATAGGAATTAAGGGTTATGGGGAGAAAGCAGGAAAGTGGAACTGAGCCACTTCAGATCAGCCATGATCTTGTTGAATGGCGGGGCAGGCTCGAAGGGCTAGATGGCCTCCTCCTGCTCCTACTTCTTATGTTCTTATTAGTCCAAAGCTATGTGGGTTAGGTGGATTGGCCATCCTAAATTGCCTGTTAGTGTCCAAAAATGTGTAGGTTAGATGGATTGGCAATGGTAAATTGCCCCTTAGTGTCCCAAGATGTGTAGGTTAGGTAGATTAGCCATGCTAAATTGCCCCATACTGTCCCAAGATGTGTAGGTTAGGTGGATTAGCCATGTTAAATTGCGCCTTAGTGTCTCAAAATGTAAAGGTTAGGTGGATTAGGGAGTTTAAATGTGTGAGGTTAGGGGGATAATGAGGGGAGTGGGGCTTGGTAAATGCTCTTTTGGAGAGTTGGTACACATTCAATAGGTTGAATGGCCTCTGTCTGCACTGTGGGGATTCTATGGTTCTTAGATTATAAACCACTTCATATATGGTTCTATATTCTGTGGTTTGATATGCAGAGAATAAAGAAACAAAGGACTGGGTTATATGATGAGGGTTTAGCTCCTTTCAACCCAGTGTGAATGTCAGGGTAAGTCTGCCTTTGCTGGCCTTGCTTTCATTTCTCAGACAACAGGCCTTTAATTGAGTTTGGGGTGGAACTTCTGCGCATTTCCAGGAGAATGTCCTGCCTCACTGAGCTATTGGACAATTGGCCACATCAGGATCGATGGCCACTGCCACTATTGCAGGAAAACTTGGAAGAAGAGGAACTATAGATGCCCCAAATCTGAGTGAGCCTGAGATCTCACCAGGGCTGGTTAACAGGAGTGTAGAGGCGAATGTGTGGAGGGAGTTTCCGATTGGCACAGTGGGTGGGTGGGTGGTGGGTGCGATTATGGGGACTGGAAGGAAGGATTCCTCTGCCCCACTCCCCTGACCCCCTGCTTTTTCACTTGGCATCAGGCTGCAGGCTGCAGATTAAAGCTGGTCAGCACAAACCTACCTGGCTGCCCATTAAGTTGGAGTGGCGGTGGAATGGTGCCCTTGCTTGCCCAGTTAAGGGAGGGGGTGGCACAATCAATGATTCTCCCCCTATCTGTAAGATTGTGACAGGGACAGGCCAGTGGCGGGCATGCTGCTGATCTTAATTTTGGTACCTCCCCTACCCCAGTGTAATTTTGTTTAGCATGCGAGAGGTACTGGGATCGATACCCAAATTCTCTACTTTGATTTTACGATAGTGCCTTTTAAGGGGCATCTTGACAAGTACATGAATAGGATGGGAACAGAGAATACGGTCCCCAGAAGGGTAGGGGGTTTTAGTTCAGTCGGGTAGCATGGTCGGTGCAGGCTTAGAGGGCTGAAGGGCTGTTCCTGGGCTATAATCTTTTTCGTTCTTTGTTCTTTTGTTTATTCTGGTACACAGCTGCCCAGTAAAATTCAGCTGATGGTGTACTGCATACATTAGATTTTACAGTAACATTTTGCCATTATTATCCTTCAAACTGTTAAGTTTAAGCATCAGATTTGGCAAAGAGCGATTCTTTTCTGAGAAATAAATAGTCACGCTTGATGGCTTCATGCTGAAAAGAAGCCATGTGAAATAACATGATCATCTTTTCCTTTTACAGTCAATTGTATTTATCTTATCTGTCACATAATCCCAAACAATATAGATTTATTGAAATTTCCAGCACATTCCTGCTAGAGGCAGAGTTATGTACAAAAATCTCAACTCCCCGCCCTTTCTTGTCAAAAGAAACACTTGAACAGTCACTGAAACCTTTTATTGCACCCCGTGCCTTTCCACCTCCCATCCTTTGCTTTGAAATGACAGACTAAAACCAGCTTAGGGACAGATACTTTGTGTGGAGTTTGCACTGACATGATGGACTGTCCTTTGCAGCGACCCCATTCAGTCGGACTCTGGGTAGCTTTAGCAAACTCTGGGTAGCTTCCCTCGCTCGCCACATCCAAAAAGCGTGGCACGTCGCACAATTCACAACCTGCCTGGTGATTGTCAGCAGTGCTCTGTCCCTACTTCTCCGCTGCCTCGCGGTTGACCGCCCCATGAGCCTCCAAGCAACCATTGGCAGGAATTGGCGAAAGAATGTGGGTCAGGCTGTTCGGCTCTTACAGGAGAGCGGCAGTATTGAAATGAATTTAAGAAATTCAACAATTGCCACACTTCTCATTTCTTCAACGGTTCTGCCAGAAAAAGATAATACCGGAGCTAATAGAGACAAGGACATTTGAATATGACATTTAGCCTCCTGAATAAGTCTTTACTCGAGTAATATTTTCAAAGGTCTACAGAAAATGTCACATTATGTGCTCCAGGAGTCAATATTTGCTATCTTATATTGGAGGCTCAGACCTTTGCTAAATTACGGGCAGAATAAACGGATTCTTCAAATTTTCATTTGAAAGAATGAACCCTTAAGTCATGTGCAATTTTATGTTTCCTACTGAGATTCTGGAATCTTTCAAAGGTAATATTTGTATTGAAATTTCGTCAAAAGAAGAATCTACTTTCACTCCTTTAAAAACGCTCATCCTTCTGAAACATTGGAGGCCAGCCTGACTTTAAAGAGTTTAATAAAGCCATCCAAAGCCGCATCTTTAAAAGGTCTATTCAGCACTTGAGACTTCTTAAAAAAATCACTGCAACAAAATACAACTCAAAGTTACTTGCTAGCATAAAGGAATGCATTTTGAAGAAAACTATTAGTTTGGACTAAAAATAAATTTCCTTCTCCCACATTCTTCACCTCCCCCATCCCGTGGACCCACTCCAAATACCTGTGGATACACCTGTGGGCTGCATGGTGGCATAGAGGTTAGAACTGCTGTCTCACAGCACCAGGGACCCAGGTTTGATTCCCGGCTTGAGTCACTATTTGGGTGGAGTTTGCATGTTCTCCCTGTGTCTACGTAGGTTTCCTCTGGGTGCTCCGGTTTCCTTCCACAGTCCAAAAGACGTGTCGGTTAGATGCATTGGCTATGCTAAATTCTCCCTCAGTGTACCCAAACAGGCACCGGAGTGTGCGACGAGGGGATTTTCACAGTAACTTCATTGCAGTGTTAATTCACATTACTTGTGAATTAATAAATACATTTAAAAAAGGATACCAATTCACAATGGTGTGCACTTACATGGATGTTGCTGAGTGCTCAGCACCTGACCCAGATGACTGAAGTGCAGAGTAAAGCTCCCCTCACAATGGATCTCAGTGCCAATTTCTGGAGAGTTTTATCATATAGGTCTACACCACTATAGTGTCTGAGCTAGGGTGCTGGCAACATAAGAACATAAGAACCAGGAGCAGGAATAGGCTATCTGGCCCCTCAAGCCTGCTCTGCCATTCAATAAGATCATGACTGATCTTTCCATTGACCCAGCTCCATTTACCCGCCTGTTCACCATAACCCTTAATTCCTTTACTGTTCAAAAATTTTATCTGTCCTTGCCTTAAAAACATTCAATGAAGTAACCTCAACTGCTTCACTGGTCAGGGAATTCCACAGATTCACAACCGTTTGTGTGAAGAAGTTCCTCCTCAACTCAGTCCTACACCTGCTTCCCCTTATTTTGAGGCCACGCCTCCTAGTTCAAATTTCATCTGCCAGTAGAAACAACTTCCCTGCTTTTATCTTATTTATTCCCTTCATAATCTTGTATGTTTTTATAAGATCTCCCCTCATTCTTCTGAATTCCAATGAGTATAGCCCCAGTCTACTCAGTCTCTCCTCATAAGCCAATCCTCTCAACTCCGGAATCAACCTAGTGAATCTCTTCTGCACCCACTCCAGTGCCAGTATATCCTTTCTCAAGTAAGGAGACCGAAACTGTACACAGCACTCCAGGCGTGGCCTCACCAGCACTTTATACAATTGCAACATAATCTCACTGTTTTTAAACTCCATCCCTCTAGCAATGAGGGACAAAATTCCATTTGCCTTCCTAATTACACCTGCAAACCAACTCCTTGTGATTCTTGCACAAGGACACCTAGGTCCCTCTGCACAGCAGCATGCTGTAATTCTTTACCATGTAAATAACAGTCCATTTTGCTGTTATTCCTACCAAAATGGATGACCTCACATTTACCAACATTGTACTCCATCTGTTAGACCCTTGCCCACTCACTTAGACTATCCATATCCCTTTGCAGACTTTCAGCATCCTCTGCACACTTTGCCCTGCCACTCATCTTATTGTCATCTGCGAATTTTGACATATTACACTTGGTCCCCAACTCCAAATCATCTATGTAAGTCATAAATCATTGTGATCTCAATACTGAGCCCTGAGGCACATCACTAGTCACCCATTGCCAATGAGAAAAACACCATTTACCCCCACTTTTTGCTTTCTATCCATGCTAATACATTATCCGTAACTCCGTGCACCTTTATCTTATGTAGCAGTCTTTGGTGTGGCATTTTGTCAAATGCCTTCTGGAAATCCAGATACACCACATCCACAGGTTCCCCATTATCCACTCCACATGTAATGTTCTCAAAGAATTCCACCAAGTTAGTCAAACATGACTTTCCCTTCATGAACCCATGCTGCGTCTTACCAAAGGGAAATTTTATACCCAGACACCATGTGACCACCCTTCACTTGGTTTTGTTTCTTGCTGTAACATGAAAGGGTGCTAGCAGATGAATCACCTTGGGATTTCACATTGATGGTGTTGTTGGAAGTAGACCTTGAATTCAGTGCAAATTGATTGGTTGAAGAGAGGTTTTTGGCGTGAATTTTGAAAGTGTGGATTGATGCTTTGGCACGATCGGTTCCAATTTTACCAATTCAGCAAACTGCCACATTGGTGAGATGCTCAAGATGAAGGGATGGCACGGTGGCACAGTAGTTCGCACTGCTGCCTTACAGCACCAGAGACCTGGGTTCAATCCCCGGCTTGGGTAACTGTCTGTGCGGAGTCTGCACGTTCTTCCCATCGTGCTTGTGTGGGTTTCCTTCGGGTGCCTGGTTCCCTCCCACAGTCTGAAAGACTGGTTAAGTGCATTGACCATGCTAAGCTCTCCTTTGGTGTACCTGAACAGGCACTCGAGTGTGCCAACTAAGGGGTTTTCACAGTGTTGTGATATTAAAACCTCAGATACTTTTGACCAGTTTGCTTACTCTAAGGTTTTACCCCAATGCCCTTATTTGCAAGATAGACAAAGGACAAACACAAGTAAAGGACAACAAGTTTATTAATAACACAACTAACCCTTAAATTACCCACATAAAACAAGAAGATACCCCAGATTTAAGTATACTACCCATAAAGATAGTTTGGTTAAAACTGCAGGCTCAATTCTCTGAGTCCCTCTGGTCAGTTATCACGAAGGTGAGTCTCGATGACAGCTTCTTCCTTCCTTCCTTCTCTGGTCAGTCTTCCTAATGGTCAAGGGTCACCTCCTTCATTGAGTCATCGCTCCTGGTATCTGAAAATGTGTTCCTTTATCCCCTGCCTGCTTACCTTTCCAGAAACTTCTCTGGCTTCTGGCCAATGAGGTCCCAGGAGGGGGGGTCCAATACCCAGTGGGTTTTTTGATGTCTGCCTGACAGGACACCAGGGTCCACCCCTAGGTGTCCATCTCCATGCTGTTGCTTACGTGTAACCTGTTATCAGATTAAGCCAACTGCAGGAACTTGTGGTGACAGAAAGTCTGGCCTGATCTGGGCTTCTAACAATAGGCTGGTGCATTTCAATGGGGTGCAATGATCTCCTGCTAAGTATCAGTGGGGTGCAACGATCTTTGATGGGAGATTGATGAATCAGGCCCAGGCATGTTTGTGTATTGTACAATTGGCCTGCCTGAGGTTTGTCTGTGTTTGATTTTTAATATGCCCAATTTTTTAATTTAGGATATCCAATTTTATCAGCCTTAAAACTAGGCCCTGTTTATGTTACAACAGTAACTTCGTTGCAGTGTTAATGTGAGCCTACTTGCAACATTAATAAATAAACTTCAAGTGAAAATTTGTTTGAGAGGATGTTATTAATTCAACATTTACCGTTCACGTACAAAGACATTGTGGCTCATCAGCAGTATTGTTCCATCTGAATAAAAACACGGGTGGAATGAATGCGAGGACTATCTGTCAGGTTTCTCTTCTCTTGAAATAATGCTATACTTCTGTGAGCTGCTACAGTTACCAGATTAACTGAGAACTGATAAAAATTCAGAGCAGCTTTCAGTTTGCTCAGAACTGAAGCTTGCATTCAAATTGGGTTCTAACAGTCTAAGAATTGGCCATATGCTCACTTCTCTGAGGAGACAGTTGACAGTCCAATAAGACATCACAGAAAGGATCTCAACTGTCTAATACAATAAAAAAAATCACTCAATATTTATGTCCTGCGCGTTGCACGTTGTAAATAACATCATGCCACACGCAGCGACACGTGCTAGAGACACCTAGAGGCTTATGGCTCTTTTCACCAGTTGGATTTTAACTTATTCTGTCCCAAAACTTTGATAACTGTCAAAGTTTTAGGGGACGATTCTCCAGCTCTGTTCGACACAGGTGCAAATCCTGTTATGGCTGGGAATTCTCGCGAGAGGCCCATAACGGGAGTATTGCCAGGGAGACCTCAGGATGAGATCTTCTCCCTCACCCACCCTCTTCCCTGCAAGGACATTATCAGGTTCACACCCAATGAGAGCGTCAACTAGATTACCATTCATTTAGATATTAAAAATTGGCTCAATGCCGTAACTCCTGGGAACATCATCGCTTCCCATTCACTGGTGTGATCAGCAGGAATCATTACCGGCCAACAGAAATGGAGACCAGCTGTAATGACTATTTTGGGGGCTTAGAAACCAGTGTAACCTCTGAGTGGTCAGGGACTTGGCCGTGCAGTATCCTGGCACTTCCTCCCTGGCACCCTATCAGTGTCAAACTGCAGGCGACCAGATAATGAGGGTTAATTTCACATAGAATGCCTACAGTGCGGAAGGAGATCATTCGGTCCATCAAGTCTGCACCAACCACAATCCCACCCCAGTCCTATTCCCGTAACCCCACATATTTACCCTGCCTGTCCCTCTAACCTATGCATCCTGGGACATTAAGGGGCAATTTAATATGGCCAATGCACCGAACCCGCACGTCTTTGGACTGTGGGAAGAAACCGGCGCACCCGGAGGAAACCCACACAGAGACGGGGGAATGTGCAAGCTCCACACAGACAGTGACCCAAAGCTAGGAATTGAACCCAGGTCCCTGGAGCTGTGAGGCAGTTGTGCTGATCACTGTGTCACTGTGCCACCCCAATGGATCGATGGAAGTTGCCGATGCACCAGAGATTGGAGATGGTGGTGGTGGTGGGCTGATGTTCTGAAGATTCAATGTCGGTGATTGGGTGGATGCAGTCCAATGCTGGTACTGATGGGGAAGGGTGGTGCCTGCTGTACCTGCACACTTGTTTTCAGCGACTGATGCACAAGGACACCAAGATTTCGCTGAGTGTCCACCTTTCTCAATTTATACCCACTTAGGTAATAATTTGTCTTCCTATCATTCCTACCAAAGTGCATAAGCTTACATTTCTCTGCATTATATTGCGTCTGCTTTGCATAGGTCCACGCATTCAGCCTGTCCAAATCACACTGAATGAAGAACTGTTTGACACCACAATGGCCTGTTACTCACTGAGAGATGTTTCACATCCATCAAATGTGTTGCAGGCTTTAATGTTCAGCCTTTTAGTTTATCACTGCTTTACCTTTCAAGTATCCAGGCCAAGCCACTGGGTTCTCTTAAACAGCTGTTCTAATGCAAGGGCCCTGGAAAATCACAGGTCATTGCCAGTAACAAGCCAGGTTTCAGAATTCAGGAATACAGAAGCAGTTATAGTTTCAAATTTGATTACAAGGAATTAGCCTATACTAATCAAAGAATGGGATTTATTTCTACCTACTCGCTGTTATTGATTAAAGTCACATCATTCATATGATACAGATATTAAAACTAATCACAATCATCTCACACTCAATTATAATATTCAATCGGAGTCCTGGAATGAGATAGAGAATCTGGTGGACTGCTGCAGCAACAGAAATCTTTCCCTCAATGTCAACAAAATGAAGGAGATTGTCATCGGCTTCAAGAAATGTAAAGGAGAACATGCCCTTATCTATACCAATGGCGCCGAAATAGAAAGGGTCAAGAACTTCACATTTTCAGGTGTCCAGAACACCAACAACCTGCCCTGGTCCTCCCATGCTGACACTATAGCTAAGAAAGCCTACCAACGCCTCTAATTTCTCAGGTGACGAAGAAAATTTGGCAAATCAGCTATGACTCTCACCAACCTTTACAGATGCACCATAGAAAGCAATCTTTCTGGTTGTATCAGAGATTCCTATGGCTCCTGCTCTGCCCAAAATCTCAAGGAACTACAAAAGGTCGTGAATGTAGCTCAATCCATCAAGCAAACCATCCATTGACTCTGTCTACACTTCCTGCTGCTTCACCAATGCAGCCAGCATAATTATGGATCCCACGCACCCTGGCATTCTCTCTTCCACCTTCTTCCATCAGAAAAAAGATACAAAAGTCTGAGATCACATACCAGCCGACTCAAGAACAGCTTCTTCCCTGCTGCTGTCAGACTTTTGAATGGACTTACCTTGCATTAAGTTGATCTTTCGCTACACTCTAGCTATGACTATAACACTACATCCTGCACTTTCTCATTTCCTTCTCTATGAACGGTATGCTTTGTCTGCATCGTGCGCAAGAGACAACACTTTTCGCTGTTTGTTAACACATGTGACAATAATAAATCAAATCAGCGTGAAGACTTAATCGTGTTAGCTGATCTAATTAATCATGATTAGAAGTTATCACTGATGTCCCAGTTTGTGTCTGTTTGGATATCTCTCCCTTCTTCCAGATGTCAGATTTCATCTAAAGGCCTTAGTGCTTCTCTGTGAAGACTTTTATGAAGACCTCTGTTCTTTTTCTCAATAGCAGCTGATTTGATATTTAAACTTGTGTGACTATCTACCCTTACAAAAAGATAGTATTAATACTGGAAAAATACATGTCATATGTTGACTACAAACTCCAGGCCAAAGTTTATTATATCTGTGCTGTGATTTTGGAGATTATCCTGTGTTGTTATAATCGATGCAGGCTTGGAGGGGCAAAGAGCCTGTTCCTCTGCTGTACTGTTCTTTGTTCTTTGTAGGGATTCTATAATTCTATGAACTGTAAGAGTGGTGATTGATTAGTTAGGTTGCTGTGAGTCACATTTAAGACTTTTCCCGAACCATCAAGTATCCTGCAAAGCAATCTGAAATCAAAACCACCAACCTGTTTATTCATTACTCTCCGATCTCTGAATCATCTTTAAATATGGGCGCAATTGGTGTGTTTGGCTAATACTAAAAGCAACCGAGCTATGAAGTAGAGTTGCTATCATACAGTTTATATACTTATGAATATTTCTGCTTATTCAATTTTGGTGTACCTCTCAGCAATTAATTTTATCACAGTCCAGATGAATGCAATGTAGCTGAATTTAGGTAAATAGCACATTGCTGTCCTCGATTAAGCCTCTGAACTAATAAATGTGGAGCCGTACTTAGTGTTGCACTGTGGTCTTTGTAAATTTTCCTGTTCCATCCATTTCGGAAATTGTAGCAGGCGAGGGGCGGACCATGGAAAGACCCATTGATCTCAGGTGGGCTTCGGGGTCAATGCGGCTGGAAAATTCCGCCTATTATCTTCCTAATTGGTTCATATGTGATCATTTGAGGTGAGCTAATTTACATAAATAAAACCATAAACAGGATTGAGTAACGTGCACATTTCTCACTTGTGCATGCTATCGAAGAAAGGGGAGGGGAAATTCTCTATTCGTCTAAATTGCCCTCTCTGTAACTGGAATTACAGGGCTTTATGCAACAGCTGACAGTTACCGTCAATGTCTTTATGTATTCATTGATTATATTGTTCAACTTGTGCCAATAACGGAATGGCCCTGAACGACACAACGCACACATGTCCATAGCGGGGTGGCAAAGTGATTAGGACTGCTGCCTCACAGTGCCAGGGATCCAGGATTGATTCCTGGCTTGGGTCACTGCCTGTGTGGAGCTTGCATGTTCTCCCCGTGTCTGCGTGGGTTTTGTCCCGGTTCTCCGGTTTCCTACTGCATCCAAAGATGTGCGAGTTAGGTGGATTGGCCAGGCTAAATTACCCCTTAGCGTCATGGGGATTAGTTAGGGTAAATGCATGGTGTTATGGGGATAGCGTTTGGGTAGGATTGTGGTTGGTGCAGACTCGATGGGCCAAATGGCCTCCTCCTGCACTGTATATTCGATGATTCAGTCCTCTGAAGTTTTGGTGAAGGTATCCAGCATTGATCTTCACGTTAGCTGAAACAAATCAAAAATACAGTTGCTGAGACAGGATATTATTCCAGCTACTTACAGAAAAGATGATGATTCACCCGAGCTAGTAAAATCTGTGACACCATTCACTAACGTAGGTAGCACAATTACCTCAATGGGAACTGTTCTGACTGCCATTGCAGCACTGCACTTGCAAACTCTACATCAGCCCCCTCTCTCAGATATGGAGATTAAGCTTAAGTCATAATCACAAACCATGGGCTAGATGTTAACTCACTAAAACTCCTTTCGCTTAAACAGGGTTAAAATTGGGCCCAATAACTCTCAACACACCAATCACACCCATATTTAAAGATGATTCAGAGATCGGAGAGTAATGAATAAACAGGTTGGTGGATTTGATTTCAGATTGCTTTGCAGGATACTTGATGGTTCGGGAAAAGTCTTAAATGTGACTCACAGCAACCTAACTAATCAATCACCACTCTTACAGTTCAGAGTTATAGAATCCCTACAAAGAACAAAGATCAGTACAGCAGAGGAACAGGCTCTTCGCCCCTCCAAGCCTGCGTTGATTACCTTGTCCTCCTGCTTGTATCCCTCTATTCCTTGACTGTTCATGTGTCTATCCAGATAAGTCTTAAATGTCGTTAATATGTCTGCCTCAACCACTTCACTTGGCAGTGGGTTCCAGACCCTGCCATCTTCTGAGTAAAAAACGTCCCCCATACATCTCCCCTGAACATTTCCCCCTTTATCCTGAACTTGTGCCCCCTTGTGGTTGTCATTTCTGTCCTAGGAAAAAGCTTCCTACTGTTCACCCTATCCATAACCCTCATAATTTTACAAACTTCTATCAGGTCGCTCCTCAGCCTCCACCTTTCCCTAGAGAACAATCCCAGTTTATTCAGTCTCTCCTCTCATAGCTAATGCCGCACAGTGCAGAAGAGGCCATTCAGCCCATCGAGTCTGCAGTGACAGTGCATCTTATCCAGGTCCTCCGCCCCATCTTTTCCCTGTAACCCCACATATTTACCATAGCTAATCCGTTACATTTCAGGACATGAAGTGGGAATTTAACATTGCCAATCCAGTGAAACTGCACATATTTGGACTGTGGAAGTAAATCAAATCACTTGAAGGAAATCTACAAAGGCACAGGGAGAACACGCAAACTCCAAACAGATGCCAAAGGCTGGAATGGAGCCTGGGTCCCTGGAGCTGTGAGGCAGCAGTGCTAATCACTGAGATACCGTGTTTGTTGACTATTAATTTCTCTCTCGCAGATGGATACGTTATGCTTCACCCTAGATCTGACTCTGCACAAATATTCACCACCAACCCACCACCATCCTGGGGGAGGTCAGGAGGCAGACACAGAACAGGATGGGACGACACCATAAATGTAACAAACTGGGCCTTACTGCCGATGAACTGAGTCACAGGGTAAACATGATGTGGAGATGCCGGCGTCGGACTGGTTTGCTAGTGGATTTTGCTACCAAATAAACTTGTTGGACTCTAACCTGGTGTTGTGAGACTTCCCACAGGGTAAAGCCAGGCCCCTTAGAGTTACGACTATAAACAATATATAAGAGTCATCGTTGTTCCTTCAAAACCGATTTACAGCTACAATGTATGGAGGCCAAGCCCCATTCTGATAACACTCATGTTTGATAAAACCATAAAAACTCCCTGGACCCCTTTCTCTTCCAGTTGCAAAGTTCATTCTGTAGCCAGGGCAGCCCGACTAATCCAGGTCACTGTCAGCACTGTCTTGCTGACTACCCAAAAGGTGAGAGAGAAACATGGAAATTTTGCCAGTTTTCAAATTTCACCCCCAAAACGGTTCTGCCAGGAACAGCGAAAATTAAATTAATCCCGTTTGGAAGGGGGGGTGGAGAGAGGATGGTACAAAATCACAATCATGCTAATAATGGGGACAATGCAGCCTTATTCATCAACCAGTACCTTCACTTCAGTGAGTGATGATGGAATATACTGCTTGGTTTTGTAATGACTCAGACTTGGTGTTGAAAGTGATGGGCAATTTCATTCCAGGTATGAAACAAGAAAAAAAATGAACTCAAAGAGAGAGAAAATGCTGGAAAACCTCAGCAGGTCTGGCAGCATCTGTAAGGAGAGAAAAGAGCTGACGTTTTGAGCAAGCTTTGACAAAGGGTCATCTGGACTCGAAATGTCAGCTCTTTTCTCTCGTTACAGATGCTGCCAGACCTGCTGAGATTTTCCAGCATTTTCTCTTTTGGTTTCAGGTTCCAGCACCCACAGTAATTTGATTTTATAACAAAGTGAATTTGCTTGCTTCAAAGCACGGAGCGACCCCTGTGAGAATTCTCACTGCTGAACAATGTTCCCTGACACCAAGAGGCCTCCTTGAGGAATTCAAGTTGACACAGTTAAAAAGAATAGTAGATACAGCTACCAGCGACTCCGCCATGCCAGCAGTTGAGTGTTGCTCCATGATGTTACATCCATGTCCAAACTGCCTTCCCAATGTGTGTGAGTTCCTCAGCAGGGGTGAGCCTAGTTGTTTCAGCTAGGACAGAGGACCCCCTCCTCCTCACTGCTCACCCTTAACTCCTGGTCAGCTGGTTGACGAGGACCACAGGTAACATAGAATCCTAGAATCCCGACGGAGCAGAAGGAGACTATTCAGCCCATCGGGTCTGCCCCGCTGGTTAGCCAGGTTTATCCCATAACCCCATGTATTTTACCCTGCTAATCCACCTAATCTACATGTCTTGGGACACCAAGGGCAAATTTAGCATGGCCAATCCACCTAACCAGCACATCCTTGGACTGTGGAAGGAAACCGGAGCACCCAGAAGAAATCCACAGGGAGAATATGCAAACTGCATGTAAACAGTCACCCAAGGCCAGAATTGAACACAGGTCCCTGGAGCTGTGAGGCAGCAGTGCTAACCACTGTGCCACTGTGTTGCCCTTATGTGAAAAACATGTTTATTCATTAATTAGTTACAAGTAAGGCTTACATTAACACTGTGATGAAGTTACTCTGAAATTCTCCTCGTCACCACACTCCGGAGCCTCTTCGGGTCAATGCACCTAATCAACACATCTTTCAGATTGTGGGAGGAAACTGTAGCACCCGGAGAAAACCCACGCAGACTTGGGGAGAACGTGCAAACTCCACACAGACAGTGGCCCAAGTCGGGAATCGAACCCGGGTCCCTGGTGCTACGCGGCAGCAGTGTTAACCACTGTGCCATGTGTGAAACCTTTCAAGGTTAAATCATTCCATTCCCTTAACCCGCCTCCCACATCTAATAAAGCGGAGTATCTATCCATCGAGTTAACTTAGAGGACAGATAGTATAGTCAGCAGGTAGGAACAAAAAAAGAGGGAGAAGAATTAGATTGCCCAATTGTCTGAACAGCCCTGGATTCTGTCATGCTGCATTTTCCATACCTGTGAAGCTTGATACAAGCGATTTCCCTGATGAGTTGTGGGCATGCAATGCAATGTGACAGCTGAGAATTTTTACAACCGAGTAAAGATTATCTACTGCTTTCAGAATTTAAGCTTCTTCTGCTCTAAGTAAGAGTTCTGGATGAATATGTGAAATTTGTGCCTGCTGTTGGATTTGTAACACAACAAATTTGGTAAAAACATTTAAGGCAGAAAAATTAGCTCTTTAGCCCGAGTGTTTTTGGTGCCACCCTGAGAATTTCAAAGTGATGTCCGTGAAGCCAACTCTTCACTCATCTGATGAAGGAGCAGTGCTCTGAAAGCTCGTGATTCCAAATAAACCTGTTGGACTTTAACCTGGTGTTGTGAGATTTCTTACTGTGTCTACCCCAGTCCAATGCTGGCTTCTCCCCATCGTGTCCATGCTGTGCACTATGTGGGGTGGATCACAAGACACACCTTACTGGTAGAAGCATCGGTGCTTGAGCAGAGTAGGGAGATAATGACAGACAGCAGTGTGCTATGCAGGTGCCAGAACAGACATTTTGGACCTTTGTGCTCCAGCTAACACATTCTCTTAATCTCGTATATCAAAACACATTATCGGCAGCACACATCAATGGCATTTAGAGAGATCATCAGCTCCTTAAAGTTTAGCTTCTGGTTGATTTCTTCAGGCAGTTGTTGTAATTCTACAGGTGGGTGGTGCATCTGTAGTTTAAAGTTTGTTGATTAGTGTGACAAGTAGGCTTACATTAACACTGCAATGATGTTATTGTGAAAATCCCCCAGTCGCCACACTCCTGTTTGGGTACACTGAGGGAGAATTTAGCAAGACCAATGCACACGACCAGCACATCTTTGGACTGTGGGAGGAAACCAGACCACTCAGAGGAAACCCACGCAGACATGGGGAGAACATGCAGACTCCTCACTGACAGTGACCCAAGCTGGGAATCGAACCCAGGTCCCTGGCGCTGTGAGGCAGCAGTGCTAACCACTGTACCACCGTACCATCCAGTGGTAGTGATGTGGCAGATGTTGAAGGACATTTTCCTGATACAAGGCTTTCACAAAACCAAGACATGGATGCACTAATAGGGCATCTCATTGGAATACAGCATAACTGGGAGCATGGAAAGAGGTCATATAGAGCAGGACAAGCAGCAGGAAGAGGGAGGAGAAGGCAGATGGGAAGAAGTGCTCTCATTAGATGGCTATATCTGCCCAAGATGCTTAAGGAGCAATTCTCCAATTGAACCTTAGTGAGGGACTGTGTGCTTCAGTAAGAATTTCCTCACTGCCACCAGTTGCAACTACAATGATAGCCTCGGAACAGAGCAAGGATGGCATTGCCAGTTGCTGTGAAGGTGAGCATGGTTATGAACGTTTGTGGTTCCATTCAAATTGGGGCTGGTGATATTTACAGCTCCGTTCAGATTGCCCTCCACTGTTGTGTTAGGGAGATCACTGAGGCTTTCCATTCAGATAGAACTAACCACAGTTTGCTGTCGCTGGAGACAAGTAGAGTGAATATGTGTCTTCTCCATGATCTAAGATGCCACTTGATTACATGCAGATTGCATTGCCACTTGTCACCTCTACCCCGTACTGGAAATGGACATTATTGAGGTGTATAGGATTAGGAGGGGTATGGACAGGGTGAGTAAAGAACAGCTGCTCCCCCGTGGCTGGGGGTTCAATCAGTTTTAGGATAAGGGGCAGAAGATTCAGAGGGTTTGAGTAAAACCTTTTTCACTCAGAGGGTAGTGGGAATTTGGAATGCGCTGCCTGGGAAGGTAGTGGAGGCCAGAAACATCAGACCCTTTAAAAAATATTTGAATGAGCACCCGGAATATTAAAACATTCAAGGGTATGGGACGAGTGCAGGAAAATGTGGTTAGAACAAACAAAGAACGGTACAGCACAGGAAACAGGCCCTTCGGCCCTCCAAGCCTGTGCCGCACATTGGTCCAACTAGACTATTCGTTTGTATCCCTCCATTCCCAGGCTGCTCATGTGACTATCCAGGTAAGTCTTAAATAATGCCAGCGTGTCTACCTCCACCACCCTACTTGGCAGCGCATTCCAGGCCCCCACCACCCTCTGCGTAAAAATCGTCCCTCTGATATCGGAGTTATACTTGCCCCTCTCACCTTGAGCCTGTGGCCCCCTCATGATCGTCACCTCTGACCTGGGAAAAAGCTTCCCACTATTCACCCTATCTATACTCTTCATAATTTTACACACTTCTATTAGGTCTCCCCTCATTCTCTGTCTTTCCAGGGAGAACAACCCCAGTTTACCCAATCTCTCCTCATAGCTAAGACCCTCCATACCAGGCAACACCTTCTCTGCACTCTCTCCAATTCTGGTAGTCCGGCGACGCAGTACTCCAAATATGGCCTAACCAGCACCTTTAGTGGTAGATATTATTGATGCAGACTCGATGGGCCAAAGAACCTTTTCTGTACTGTATGACTCTATGGGTGGGATTTTATGGCTTTGCTTGAGTGAGACCGAAGATTCCTGCCTGCTGTGAACAGAGATTTCCAATGTCGGACCCTCACCTGCTCCGATTCTGTGGCGAGTGAGGTGGGAGAGTTCCAGCCTATAAGTCTATAACACGATGATTTTCTCAATGTACAGCTGCTGCGTGACCATGGGTAGTGAATGATGTGAGTCGACGCTCAGCCTCTTGGCAGCTGTTGTGATACATTGATTCTGCAGCAGTCTGCGATGCCCGTTGCATTAACACCACTATGATAAACCAAAGAGCGGCTACAGGGCGACAAGGGTGCATGCTGATGACTCATGTCCATAACCCATCCACATTTACGCGGCAAGCACACAATGAACTGAAAACGGGCGAGCACAGAGGTAGGCCGTTGTGCCACTCACCACTGTGCCCGTTCCCTGGCACTATTCTGCCACTGAGCTGATTCTGAGAGGTGGGATTGGGAGGATGGAGGGTGGCAGGGTGTGGCACGACTACCAACCCTCGAGTGTTGGATAGATAATTAAGATTTTGAAAAGCATATTAACTGTAACACTACATTCTGCACTCTTTCCTTTCCTTCCCTATGTATGGTATGATTTGTCTGTATAGTGCACAAGGAACAATACCTTTCACTGCATAGATCAAAGAACAAAGAAAACTACAGCACAGGAGCAGGTCCTTTGGCCCTCCAAGCCTGCACCAAACATGCTGCCCATCTGAACTAAAACCCTGTACCCTTCCGGGGCCCACATCCCTCTATTCCCATCCTATTCATGTATTTGTCGAGATGCCCCTTAAAAGTGACTACTGTATTTGCTTCCACTACCTCCCCCAGCAGCGAGTTCCAGGCACCCACCAACCTCTGTATACAAAATTTGCCTTGTACATCTCCTTTAAACCTTGCCCCTCCCACCTTAAACCTGTGTTCCCTATAACTGACTCTTCCACCCTGGGAAAAGACTTCTGACTATCCACTCTTTCCATGTCTCTCATAATCTTGTAGACTTCTACATAAGAACATAAGAAATAGGAGCAGGAGTAGGCCATCTCGCCCCTCGAGCCTGCCCCGCCATTCAATAAGATCATGGCTGATCTGTCGTGGCTCAGTTCCACATTCCCGCCCTCTCCCCATAACCCTTAATCCCCTTGCCTATCAAAAGCCTATCAACCCGCGTCTTAAATATATTTAGCGAGGCAGCCTCCACCACTTCAACGGGCAGAGAATTCCAGAGATTCACCACCCTTTGAGTGAAGAAGTTCCTCCTCAACTCCGTTCTAAACTGCCCCCCCTTTATCTTGAGGCTGCGCCCTCTAGTCCTACTGTCCTTTCTGAGCGGGAAGAGTCTCTCCACCTCTATCCTATCCATCCCATTCATCATCTTATGTGTCTCAATGAGATCTCCCCTCATTCTTTTAAACTCTAACGAGTATAAGCCTAGTTTATTCAGCCTCTCCTCATAGCTCAACCCCCTCAACTCCGGTATCAACCTAGTAAACCTCCTCTGCACTCCCTCCAAGGCCAAAATGTCCTTGCGTAAGTACGGCGACCAAAACTGCACACAGTACTCCAGCTGCGGCCTCACCAGTGCCCTATACAGCCGCAGCAAGACCTCCCTACTTTTATATTCAATCCCCCTCGCTATGAAGACCAGCATCCCATTTGCCTTCCTGACCACCTGCTGCACTGCAAGCTGGGTTTTTGCGACTCATGCACAAGGACCCCGAGGTCCCTCTGCACCGTCACATGCTGCAGTTTTTCGCCATGTAAGTAATAGTCCTTCCTACCATTATTCCTACCAAAGTGGACAACCTCACATTTGCCAACATTAAATTCCATTTGCCAGTTCCTGGCCCATTCGCCCAGCCTATCTAGATCCTTCTGCAGACTCTCCACACCCTCTGCACAATTTGCCATTCCACCAATCTTGGTGTCATCAGCAAATTTCGACACCATACACTCGGTTCCCTCCTCCAGATCATCTATATAAATTCTATCAGGTCGCTCCTCAACCTCCGTCATTCCAGTGAGAACAAACCAAGTTTCTCCAACCTCTCCTCATAGCAAATGCCCTCCATACCAGGCAACATCCTGGTAAATCATTTCTGCACCCTCTGCAAACCCTCCACATCCTTCTGGTAGTGTGGCAACCAGAATTGAACACTATATTCCAAGTGCAGTCTAAGTAAGATTCTATAAAGCTGCAACATGACTTGCCAATTTTTAAACTCAGTGCTCCAGCCAATGAAGGCAAGCATGCCGTATGCCTTCTTGACTACCTTCTCCACCTGCATTGCCACTTTCAGTGACCTGTGTACCTGTACACCCAATTCCCTCTGCCTATTAATACTCTGAAGGGTTCTGCCATTTACTGTAAATTTCCTGTCTGTATTAGACCGACCAAAATGCATTACCTCACATTTGTCCAAATTGAACCCCATCTGCCATCTATCTGCTCAAGTCTCCGACCGATCTATATCCTGCTGTACTCTCTGATGGTCCTCATTGCTATCTGCAAATTCACCACCCTTTGTGTCATCTGCAAAGTTATTAATCAGACCAGTTACAAGTTCCTCCAAATCATTTATATATATTACAAACAGTAAAGGTCCCAGCACTGATCCCAGAGGAATGCCAGCTGTTATAGCCCTCCATTCAGAAACACATCCTTCCACTGCTACCCTCTGTTTTCTTTGACTGAGCCAGTTTTGTATCCACCTTGCCAGCTCACCTCTGATCCCATGCCTATACTAATACATGTGACAATAATAAACCAAATCAAAGGCCTAGTATTAGAGATTAACTGGAATTTTCCAGTCAGCCTCGAAACACTTGAATAGAGGTTATTGGGGACTGGTGTAATCCATCCTTTGAACACTAGTTGGTCAATTTGGGTCTGTTCCCCATACAGTGTGGGTCTCTGACATCCATTTGATTCCAATACTGGGGCCTTAAAGCCCCTGTGGAATGTCCTGCCAACTGAAAGCCATGCTGCCACACAGAGCAGACCACTGCTACAGTCAAACAAGAGCTTTGCTGTCTGGACCACTCTGGGGGAACCCTGCAATACTGGGCAGCAAGTGATGGCAAGAGTCATGAGAGACTGCACAACCTCCCTATCTTGCTCTGGGTGGTATGGCAAGCAGCAGGGGAGCAGCAGCATGAGGTGGAGGGGGAGAAAGAGAAGAAGGAAGAGGAATCATTGAAATACTACATTGCAAAAGAGGCCATTTAGCCCATCGAGTCTGCACTGACTCTCAGACAGAGTACTTTGCCCACGTCCTCTCCCCTGTAACTCTGCATATTCACCATGGATAATCCATCTATACATCTTTGGACACTAAAGGGCAATTTGTTGTGGCCAATCCACCTAATCAGCACATCTTTGGACTATGGGAGGAAACCAGAGCACCTGGAGGAAACCCATACAGACATGGGGGAATAGATATCCAAAGCCAGAATTGAACCCGGGCTGCTGGAGCTGTGAGGCAGCAGTGCTAACCGTGTTAGTGCCACCGTGCAGAAGTGAAATGGAGGGAGCAACTCATTTCAGAGCCGAGTATTCTAGGAAAACTCAATTCCATCTGTCCTTTTCCCTTAGACCTGTATTTTTCCCCTTCAATTATATCAAATTCCCTTTTAGAAGTGAATATTGAATCTGCTTTCATCATTTTCTAGGGCTGTGCATTCCACATCCCATGATGTGAAATATTCACATCATCTTACCTTTGGTACTTTTGTCAATTACTTTAAACCGGTGTACTCTGATTCCTGGCCCTCTGCTACTGGAGAGGAAGGTGGGAGGGAGGGGGGGGATGGTGGGAAAGGTTTCTCCCTATATACTTTATCAAAAAAGCTTCTATAAGTTTAAACACCTTTATTAGGTCTGCCCTTAACTTTCTGTGCTCGAAGGAGGTTAACCACAGAGCTTACATGAAGAATAAAGTTGCAAAGGCTTTCATACTGACAGTATTACGGGAAGGTAGGATTTGATACCCTGGATTCCAGCAATGATTCTTTTAATATTTGGTCTCCAATGCAATCATTTTTTTTTCTTCCAGAGTTTCTGGAAAACTGCAACCTCAGTAAAACAGGAAGCTGTGAAATCAGCACAGGGACAATTACAGAAGAGTCGTTTTGAATTGAATTTTTGTGGAATATGGGAATAGAATCTCAGGGAAGTGTTCGCTGCAACTTTGATTTACATTTGGCTCTTTCAGCAACTGTGTTAAAAGGAAATTCAAATATAAAATACATCAGCTTGTATAACTGTTACCAAGACAACCGGATTCTGCATATCTGGTGATAACGCACCATAAAACAGTAACACATTTTCACTTTTTAACTGTTAATTCACTCTCTGAATGTGGGTGTTTTTTGGCAAGGGCAGTATTTATTGCCTATCCCTATTGACCCTCACAAGCTAGCTGCTGGTGAGCAAGTGTTTTTAGCACTGCTGGCAGTGAATTGGTATAAGGGAACAGGACAATTGAGATTCATCAGAATCCTGAAAAGAATAGACCTAATTTTGACCTGTGTAAATGAAAGGGTTTACAGTGACTTAAAACCGGGGTCATACAGTCTGGAGTAAGCTATCCAGGTCCTCAAACTTGTCAACATTTCCACACTGACGCTATAGTTAAGAAAGCCCACCAATACCTCTGTTTTCTCAGGAAGCTAAGGAAATTTGGTATGTCAGCTACGATTCTCACCAATGTTTGCAGATGCACCATAGAAAGCATCCTTTCCAGATGTATCACAGCTTGGTATTGCTCCTGTTCTGCCCAAGACTGCAAGAAGCCACAAAGTGTTATGAATGTAGCCCAGTGCATCACGCAATCCAACCTCCCAACCATCAACACAGTCTGCACTTCCTGCTGCCTCGGGAAAGCAGCCAGAGTAATTCAGGACCTCATGCACCCTGGGCATTGCCTCTTCCACCTTCTTCCGTCAGGAAAAAGATACAAAAGCGTGAGATCACAAACCAACCAACTCAAGAACAGCTTCTTCCTGCTGTCGTCTGACTTTTGAATGAACCTATCTTATATAAAGTTGATCTTTCTCTACATCCCATCTATGACTGTAACACTACATTCTCATTCTCTCCTTTCCTTCTCTATGAACAGCATGTTTTGTCTGTATAGTGCACAAGAAACAATATTTTTCACTGTATATGAATACATGTGGCAATAATAAATTAAATCAAATCAAATCAAACCTTAGCTGTGACTGCAACAGTACATTCTGCAGCCTCTCCTTTCCTTCTTCCCTTTATGAACTGTATGCTTTGTCTCTGTAGCGGGCAAGAAACAATAGTTTTCACTGTATCCCAAAGCCTGTGACAATAATAAATCAAATCAAAATCATGGTTACTCCATAAGTTAACTCCATCTACACCAGGATTAACAAAAATCTATCACTTTCAGTTTTGAAAGCTTCCATTGACCTCCAACCTTGCAGTGTCAACACTGAGAAAGCTCCAAATTTCCAATCACCTCTGTGTAAGTCAGTGCTTCCTGACATTGCTCCTGAATGTCTTAGTTTCTCCAATTTTAAGGTTATGGCCCCTTAGGCATGTTGGTCAGTTCTGGAGTCACATATTGACCAAACCAGGCAGGAGTGATGGGTTTCATTTTCAGAAAGTGCGGGCTAAATCTGAATTGTTTCAGGTGAGAAAACTGATTGGCTTTCTCTCCAGATCTTACCACACTCTGTCAGAAACCAGGGGTTAAAAAAGTTAAAGTTTATTTATTAGTCACAAGTAGACTTATGTCAACACTGCAATGAAATTGCTGTGAGACTTCCCTAGTCGTCACACTCCGGTGCCTCTTTGGGTACACTGAGGGAGAATTTAGCAGGGTCATTGTGCCTAACCAGCACGTATTTTGGACTGAGGAGGGAAACCGGAGCACCCGGAGGAACCTACGAACACATGAACACATGGGGAGAATGTGCAGACTCTGCACAGATAGTGACCCAAGCCAGGAATTGAACCCAATCCCTATGCTGTGAGGTAGCAGTGCCACCCTGCTGCCCCAGGGGTGTGTTTCATGCCATCATACAGGGGGGCAGGGCCACAACACTCCAGCAAAACTCGGTTGAACTGAGATCGGGACACCTTTTTAACGGACCGTCATGATCTCTGTAAACCTCCCACCTCACCCGTCCGATCTGTTTTACTGATGTCCTTTAAGGAAGGAAATCTTGCAGACCTTACCCGGCCTGGATGATTCCAGAGCCACAGCAATGTGGTTAACTCTCCACTGTCCTTGGGCAACAAAGGATGGGCAATAAATGCTGGCCAGCCAGCGATGCCCATAAACAACCAATAAATAAAAAAAACCCGTTCTTCCCCCTGTCCTGTTCCCCCCATCGCTGGTATTTCATGCTCCTTTATGTTCCCCTGGGGAGACCCACAACAGGTTCATGTCCAGGTGAACCTGTAGCAAACCATTCTGACATCATGTCACATCAGTGCGGTGTCAATATCCAGTGGGGGGGTGTCAATATTTGGTTAGGGATTGAGTTAATAACATTTAAATACATTCAAATTCATGAGAAGCAGGTTTGCACCCATTAAAGGCTGAATTCTGATGACATTGCTGTTGAGGGACAAGGCAGATCTAAAATTGCATTCTTGCCAGTGAGAACTGAAGATCTTGAGCCCAGACTCGCCATCTGTGCGAATTATAGAATCGCTACCAGAAGGAGGCCATTCAGCCCATCGAATCGGCACTGGCTCTCTTTCTGATAGAATACCTTCACAGGCCCTTTCCCCACCCTATCCCCATAACCCGACGATTTATCATGGCTAATCCACCTAACCAGCGCGTCTTTTGGACTGTGGGAGGAAACTGGAGCACATCGAGGAAACACATGCAGACATGAGGAGGACGCGCAGACTCCGCACAGACAGTGACCCAAGGCTGGAATTAAACCCCAGTCCCTGGCGCTGTGAGGCAGCAGTGTTAACCACTGAGCCACCGTGCTGAATGCTGGCGAGGGGCTCAAGATCACCCTCTGTGTTTCTGAATATTCTCACAATTTTGTTGTCACTGGCATTGATCTTTTAAACCAATTTAAAATTCCCTTAGTTTCTCTAGTGGGACTGCTTTGTGCCTTCATGTGAAATAATAAATGGGTGTGACAGAATGTAAACTCACAAGCCCTATCCTTCCTTTTCATCCAAAAGATAAAGGAACGTTGGTTGACAAGTACATGTTTTAATTCATTCATGGGAGATAAGCATTATGGCTGAGCCAATATTTATTACCCATATCTAATTGCCCCTTGGACTGAGTGACTTACTAGACCATTTCAGAATTAACCACATTATCCGATTTCCATCTCTAATGGGCATTAGTGAACCAGATGTAAGATCATAAGAAGATAAGAAATAGGAGCAGGAGTAGGCCATCTAGCCCTTCGAGCCTGCCCCGCCATTCAATAAGATCATGGCTGATCTGAAGTGGATCAGTTCCACTTTCCCGCTTTCTCCCCATAAACCCTTAATTCCCCTGTCTATCAGAAACCTATCTACCCGTGACTTAAATATATTCAGCGAGGGAGCCTCCACCATTTCAACGGGCAGAGAATTCCAGAGATTCACCACCCTTTGAGTGAAGAAGTTCCTCCTCAACTCTGATCTAAACTGCGAACCGCGCTGCGCACCCCCCCCCCGCCCCGCCCACCACCCCCCCTTATCTTGAGGCTGTGCCCTCTAGTCCTGCTGTCCTTTCTAAGCGGGAAGAATCTCTCTACCTCTACCCTATCTATCCCCTTCATTATCTTATATGTCTCTATAAGATCCCCCCTCTGCCTTCTAAATTCCAACGAGTACAGACCCAGTCTATTCAGTCTCTCTTCATAGGCTAACCCCCTCATCTCCGGTATCAGCCTAGCGAACCTTCTCTGCCAATATATCCTTCTGCAAATGCGGCGACCAAAACTGCACACAGTACTCCATCTGCGGCCTCACCAGTACCCTGTACAGTTGCAGCAAGACCTCCCTGCTTTTATATTCTATTTATATTGTATGTGTTTTGACACCAATCGACAATGATTTCATGGTCATCATAAGACTTTTGGGTCCTGATTTTGTTTATTGAATTCAAATTTCACCAC
This sequence comes from Carcharhinus amblyrhynchos, assembly GCF_965287045.1. NCBI lineage: Eukaryota > Metazoa > Chordata > Chondrichthyes > Carcharhiniformes > Carcharhinidae > Carcharhinus > Carcharhinus amblyrhynchos. Next base: position 44,451,002 of record NC_137342.1, read on the forward strand.
CCACCATGGTGGGATTCGAACCCGGGTCCCCAGAACATTATCCTGTGTGCCTGGGATTAGGAGCCCAGAAGGATGTGGAAGCATTGGAGGGAGAACAGAAATGGTTTACCAAGATGTTTCCTGGAATGGACGGTATTACCTATGAGGAGAAATTGAATCAACTGGGATTATTCTCCTTGAAAAGGCAAGCTGAGGGATGACCTGATAGAAATTTATAAAATTATGAAGGGTATAGATAGGGTGAATGGTTGGAAGTTTTTTCCAAGGGCAGAAATGACAATTTCAAGAGGGCACAAGTTCAAGATAAGGGGGGGGATGTTCAGGAGAGGTGTATGGGGGAAGTTTTTTATATAGAGGGTAATGGCGGCCTGGAACGCACTCCCAAGTGAGATGATTGAGGCAGATACGTTCAGAACATTTACAACTTATCTGGTTCGATACATGAACAGACAAGGAATAGAGGGATACAGGCGGTTGACAGGTCGAAGGGCCTGTTACTGTGCTGTACTATTCTTTGTTCTTTGCTCTTTGTTCTTTGTAGACAACACCAGTACGCCATCATCTCCCCAGCAAAGCACATACCTCTCGTTCCCTCTGCAATAATATCCACTTCTGTTCTCTTGACCACAGTAACTCATGTAACTAATTAGTTGCTCTTTCATAATGCAACGAGTTGGAATTTGGACTGTTTCAATGTTCCACAATGATCCAAAATTTTGGGTGGAAATTTTTGGCCATTCACGTGGATGGGATTTTCCAGTTCCATTGCAATGATCAGAGATTTGGCTGAGTGCCAAATAGCTCAGTCCTTGCTTGGCACTGGAGTGTGAGCGGCCAGTAAGTTCTGGTCTTTATCTGAAAATGTAACCTACTTGGTCTTACAATGGACTGCAAGAGGTGGGGTTAGGGAGGCCCGGATACTGGAAGGGGGGAGGTTGGGTGTTGCTATCAGTTGTGAAATATTGATTGCCACAATGATTAAGGATTCTGTTGTAACTTCCAGAAATGATCAAAAGGTTTAAAATTGAAACTTAAATATTTTAACAGGCTCCATCTCAATCTACCATCAGCAAATATTGCATTTTCCAAAGCAGTGTTGCTGAACATTGCTGGCAGCATTACTAACTGAGAGGACAGAATAGTATGAACTGACTCTTTCCCAATCCCTCACTTCTCCAGCACTTCACTCTGGCACAACCTTTCTCTATTTTTACCCTGTTTTTCTGATAATACAGCTGCTCTGAAAATTTGAGGGGTTATTCTTCCATCCCAAGGGGCAAAGTGCCAATGCCAAGGGGGCATCTTGACACTGCACACCAGTGCCAACTGGTGAGGGATATGGAGACGGGGCCTCGGGGTGAGGCCTGATGGGGGCTGGACCGCAGGGACGATAGGTGAGGGTGGGGACTCCCGCTGTCACTCTGCAGTTGGGATTGGTGGGGGAAGGAGGAGGCCAGTGATCGGGACAGGCTGGGATAAGTTGGGAGATAGCCTACGGTGGGTGGGTGGGTGGAGGGGGGGGGGGGGGGGGGCGGTGGGCGGTCGGGTGGGGGGTCAGGACTGTAGGGGGATTACACTCAGGCTGGGTGATCTCGGCAGAGTGTGGGATATTCTTCTCTGAACCCTCACCGAAAACAAAACAGCGTGAATTACTCTAGTTTTCACATGAATTTGACACTTTGGATCTTTTGGGGAGAATTTTGGCATTGGTTCTTATTCTTTCATTTGGTGTGGGTGTCACTGGCAAGCATTTGTTGCCCATCCCCATTTGTCCTTGAACAGCATGGGTGGCCTTAGATGCCACTTCAGAGGGCGGTTAAGAGTCAACCACATTACTGTGGGTCATTTATTGCATAAGGACACCAGATTTCCTTCTCTAAAGGACATGAGTGAACCAGATGGGGTTCATGACAATAGATGACAGTTTCATGGTCACTATTGCTGAGCCTAGCTTTATATTCCACATTTATTAATCACATTTAAATCCCACCAGCCATAGTAGGATTTTTAAATTTCTTTTATCGGACATGGGTGTCGCTGCTTGACCAGCATTTATTGCCCGCCCCTAATTGCCCTTGAGAATTTAGAGTGAGCTGCCTCCTGAACTGCTGCAGTCCCTGTGGTGTAGGTACACCCACAGTGCCTTCAGGGAGGGAGTTGCAGGATTTTGACCTAACAACAGTGAAAGAATGGTTGACGTATTTCCAAGGCAGGATGATGTGTGGCTTGGAAGGGAAAGTTCCAGGTGGTGGGGGTGTTTCCAGATGTCGTCTGCTGCACTTATCCCACTAGATGTTAGTTGTGGTGTGTTTGGAAGGTGGTACCAAAGAAATCTTGGTGCGTTCCTGCAGTGCAACTTGTTGATGGCACACACAGCTGCCATTATTCGTTGGTGGTGGAGGGATTCAGTGTTTGTGGAAAGGGTAGCAATCAAATGGGCTGCTATGTCGTGGATAGTGTTGAGTTTCCTGAGTGTCATTGGAGCTGCACTCAACCAGGCAAGTAGGGAGTACTCCATCACACTCCTGACTTGTGCCTTGAAAATGGTGGGCAGGCTTTGGGGAGTCAGGAGGTAAGTTACTCACCGCAGTATTCCTACCTTTAGCTGCTCTAGTAGCCATAGTATTTATATGGTGAGTCCAGTTCAGTTTCAGGACAATAGCAACCCCCAGGATGTTGATAGTAGGGGATTCAGCGATGGCAATGCCATTGAATGACAAGGGGTGAGGGTTAGATCCTTTCTTGTTGGAGATGGTCATTGCCTGGCATTTGCGAATGTTACTTGCCACTTGTCAGCCCAAGCCTGGATTTGAATCCTCCTCCTCAGCGCATTAGCCTGGGTCTCCGAATCACTAGCCCAGTGCTTGGCCTCGTTTCCCTCATTCTTCTTCCATTTGGTGACATTTTCTCCTATGATTCAGCTGGTTGTGGTCTCAAGACCACCCCAGAGACATGAGCACAAAAATCTTGGCTGATACTGCCAATTATGCAGTCTCTTGGAAGCAGCATAAATCAAAGACCCTGCCAGCCTTTCAATGGACATACAGATCCCATGGAACTATTTTGATAAATAATAAGACACATATTACAATGCCACATACAAAACCACAGAACAAATGCTGGAAAATTGGCTTGATGGTCAGTGCAGACGTGATGGGTTGAAGGGCTGTGTTTTATGCTTAAGACTCTATTGGGGGGGGGCACTCTGACCGGCTCGTTATGCCAGTCTCTCAGCTTGGTGAGCCAGTAAGACTGCGAGAGAGGTGCCCAGTTTCTCACCTCTCACGATGTCACTGGCCCTGAATCACTGGCATAAATCTGAATTTAAATATGATCAGCAAGCCCTCAACACAATCCTCCAGGATCATTTGCCCTCCCGTTGGAGGTTCTCATCACGTATGGTGCCCAGTGACATGGACCAGGCGTGATGGCCTCACTGGTGGGATTGAAGACTATTGAGGCCCTCCATATGGTTAGGGGCAGGAGGGACAGCACCGAGGGGCAGGGCCTAAGAAGGGGTGGGGCCTAAGTGGAGGGGTGGGGCTGCATGTGGGGAGCCGCACACTCTGCAATCAGGGATTGCAGGGGCGGTGATTGACAACGGCTGGGGGGGACGGTTGTGAAAGGAGCAGTGATGGGCTGAGGGGTGAATAGGATGCCCGATCAGCTGGGGAGTGGGTAAAATTGGGATGGTTGGGAGGCAATGTCTGAGGGAATGGGGGCGTGACAATCTTCCTGTGTGTACATAGTGCATTGGAAGATCAGGCGCACACACAATAGCGCCCTCTAGCATTCAGCAGCCGGCTTCCTGGCATGAATAGACACCGTCCACTCCCCCTACTGGTGAGAATCACACTTTTCCTCATTTCTTTTCTCTAAGTGTTACAAGAAAGCTTCTGGGAGTTTGCCCAAAAAATGAGTTTCCCCCCAACACTTAGAGTTTTTCTGATAAGATCATCCCCTATGATTCTATCTCCCCAGCATCCAGGTCAATATTTATCCATCAATTAACATCACTGAAAATAGATTGTCTGCTCATTATCTCAGTGCTGTTATTGCAAAATGACTGCCATGCTTTCTACATTTAAAACAGTAACCACATTTCAGAAGTATTTACTCAGCTGGATGGGCTTTTTGACATCCTGAGGCTTTAAAAGGCACTCTATAAATGTGCATGTTTCTTTCTTTCTTTAGTTTGAATAAACTGTAGCAGCCAGCGATGCCTCGCTGCTTGTCATTGGGCTCAATCCACAGTAGGCTGCATTTCATCATTTTCTGCCATCCAACATTGAACTCAATCCAACAACCTAACCGAACGACTGTTAATGAAACAGGAGCTCTGGGGCACACAGTCTGGACTTTGCCAAGTTTCAGACTACCCTGCTTGAGGACCTGGGTTGCCCCAGTGCTCCTATTTTACGAGTTAGGATGCCACAATCAAGCACAGCAAGGAAAGAAAGAATGATTAAACTCGTTTCGAGCTCCAATCTGCATTCAGCCCTCAAGTGTAGTAATGTGTCAAAGTTTACATTAATTAGACTGGAAGACCTGTCATTTTAAAAATGAATCGGTGCCTTACAACAAACTGGCCTCTACAGCCTAACAGAATAGATGTTTCATTAAGCTGCCAGCAAAAGCAATTCAGTGAGGGCACTCACTAAAATGTAGTAAATCGTTGTAAGCATTATATAGAAAACACTGCACTGGCAAACAACACAATGCATACTTGTTTGCATCATCCATTATCCTGTTTGAACATATACAGATCACAAAAGGCCTTCATAGCAAGTGGATTTGAGTATAGAGATAGATTTAATTTTGATTTGATTTATTATTGTCACATGTATTAATATACAGTGAAGAGTATTGTTTCTTGCATGCAACACAGACAAAACATACCGTTCGTAGAGAAGGAAACGAGAGTGTGCAGAATGTACAGTCATAGCTAGGGTGTCGACAAAGATCAACTTAATGCAAAGTAGGTCCATTCAAAAGTCTGATGTCTGCAGGGAAGAAGCTGTTCTTGAGTCAGTTGGCACGTGACCTCAGACTTTTGTATCTTTTTCCCGAAGGAAGAAGGTGGAAGACAGTGCATCGGAGGTTCATGCTTTCCTTGATTATGCCGGCTGCTTTTTCTGAGGCAGTGGGAAGTGTCAACAGAGTCAATGGATGGGAGGCTTGTTTGCATGATGGATTGGGCTACATTCACAATCTTTTGTAGTTTCTTGCAGTCTTGGGCAGAGCAGGAGACATACCAAGCCGTGATACAACCAGAAAGAACGTTTTCTGTGGTCCATCTATAAAAGTTGGTGAGAGCTGTTGCTGACATGTCAGATTTCCTTAGCTTTCTGAGGAAGTAGAAGCATCGGTGGGCTTTCTTAACTATAGTGTCGACATGGGGGGAACCAGGAAAGCTTGTTGGTTATCTGGACACCTAAAAGCTTGAAGCTCTTGACCATTTCTACCTCGTCCCCATTGGTATAGTCAGTGGCATGCTCTCAATTGTGCTTCTTGAAGTGATAATAATCTCCTTTGTTTTGTTGACGTTGAGGGAGAGATTATTTTTGCTGCACCAGTTCACCAGATTCTCTATCTTATTCCTGTACTCTGTCTTATCATTGTTTGAGATCTAACCCACTACGATGATGTCATCAGCAAACTTGTAAATCGAGTTGGGGAGAGTTTGGTCACACAGACACAGGTGTATAAGGAGTATAGAAGGGGGCTGAGGACACAGCCTTGGATAGAGATGTTTATTGCAATTATGTCAGGTATTGCTGAGCGCACACCTTGAGTTTTATTGGCAGTTTTGGTGTCTCTATCTGAGGAAGAATGTCTTTGCTATAGAGAGAGAGCAGTGAAGGTTTACAAGGCTGAATCCTGGGGTGGCAGGTCTATCATATGAGGAAAGACTAAATTGGTTAAGATTGTAAACTTGAAGGTACTGTTAGATAAAGATAAGTGTAGTCCTCAAGTTAAGGTGCTAAATTGGGGGAAGGGTAATTGCAACAACATTAGGCAGAAACTGAAGAATGTGGATTGGGGGCAGTTGTTTGAGGGCAAGTCAACATCTGGCACGTGGGAGACTTTCAAGTCTAAGTTGATAGGGATTCAGGACCAGCGCATTCCTGCAAGGATAAAGGATAAGTATGGCAAGTTTCAGGAACCTTGGATAATGAGAAATATTGTGAGCCCAGCCAAAGAGAAAAAGGAAACATTTGTCAAGGCTAGGAGGCTAGGAGCACACGAAGCAAGTGTGGAATACAAATAAAGTAGAAAGAAACTTAAGCAAGGAGTAAGGAGGGCTAAAAGGAGTTATGAAAAGTCATTGGTCAGCAGGATTAAACAAAATCCCAAGGCTTTTTATACATATATAAACAGCAAGAGGGTAGCCAGGGAGAGGTTTGGCCCACTCAAGGACAGGGGAGGGAATCTATGCGTGGAGCCAGAGGAAATGGGTGAGGTATTAAATGAGTACTTTGTGTCTGTCTTCACCAAAGAGAAGGACTTGGTGCATGATGAGTCTAGGGAAAGGTGTGTAGATAGTTTGGGTCATGTTGAATTCAAAAAGGAAGAGGTATTGGGGTTCTTGAAAAACACCAAGGCAGACAAGTCCCCAGGGCCTGATTTGATATACCCAGAATACTGAGAGATACAAGGGAGGAAATTGCTGAGGCCTTGAGAAAAATCTTTGTATCCTCACTGGCGACAGGAGAGGTCCCAGAAGATTGGAGATACCAATGCTGCTTCCTTGTTTAAGAAGGATAGCAAGGATAATCCAGGTAATTACAGGCTAGTGAGCCTTACATCAGTGGTAGGGAAATTATTGTAGAGGATTCTTCGAGACAGGATTTACTCTCACTTGGAAATAAGTGGACGTATTAGTGAGAGGCAACATGGTTTTATGAAGGGGAGGTTGTGTCTCAATCACTTGATTGAGTTTTTCGAGGAAGTGATGAAGATGATTGATGAGGGCAGTGTAGTGGATATTGTCTATATAGACTTCAGTAAGGCCTTTGACAAGGTCCGTCATGGCAGACTGGTACAGAAGGTGAATTCCCACAGGATCAGAGGTGAACAAAGTCATATGATGATATAAGATGGATACAGAACTGATTCAGCCATGGAGGATAGAACGTAACAATGGAAGGTTGTGTTTCTGAATGAAGGGCTGTGAGAAGTGGCATTCCTCAGGGATCAGTGTTGGGACCTTTGCTGTTTGTAATGTATATAAATAGAGGTTTACAGCATGGAAACAGGCCCTTCGGCCCAACTTGTCCACGCTGCCCTTTTGGAAGATTTGGAGGAAAATGTAACTGGATTGATCAGTAAGTTTGCGGACAACACAAAGGTTGGTGGAATTGTGGATAGCGATGAGGGCCATCAGAGGATAGAGCAGGATATAGAGTAGTTGGAGGTTGGGTGGAGAGATGGCAGGTGGAGTTTAATCTGGATAAATGTGAGGTAATGCATTTTGGAAGGTCTAATAGATAGGCAGAACCCTTAAGAGTATTGATAGGCAAAGGGATCTGGGTGTACAAGTACACAGGTCACTGAAAGTGGCAATGCAGGTGAAGAAGATAGTCAAGATGGCATATGGCATGCTTGCCTTCATTGGCCAGTAAGAAGTCTCACAACACCAGGGCGCACTGAGTTTAAAAATTGGCAAGTCATGTGTCAGCTTTATAGATCCTTAGTTAGGTCGCACTTGGAATATAGTGTTCAATTCTGGCCACCACACTACCAGAAAGATGTGCAGGTTTTGGAGAGGGTTCAGAAAAGCTTTACCAGGATGTTGCCTGGAATGGAGGGCATTAGCTATGAGGAGAGGTTGGAGAAACTTTGGTTTGTTCTCACTGGAAAGACAGATTGAGGGGTGACCTGATGGAAGTCTTCAAGATTATGAAGGGCATGGACAGAGTGGATAGTCAGAAGCTTTGTCCCAGGGTGGAAGAGTTAATTACGGGGGGCATGGGTTTAAAGGAGATGTACGAAGCATGTTTTTTTACACAGAGGGTGGTGGGTGCCTGACTCGCTGCCAGGGGAGGTAATGGAAGCACATACAATAGTGACTTTTATGGGGTGTCTTGACAAATACATAAACAGGATGGGAATAGAAGGATATGGTCCCCGGAAAGGTAGGGGGTTTTAGTCCAGTTGGGTAGCATGTTTAGTGCAGGCTTGGAGGGTCGAAGGGCTTATTCCTGTGTTGTAATTTTCTTTGCTCTTTGTTATTTGCATTTATTGGAGTTTAGAAGAGTGAGAGGGGATCTCATAGAACCTTATAAAATTCCAACAGGATTAGACATGGTGGATTCAGAAAGAATGTTGCCGATAGTGGGAGAGTCTAGAACTAAGGGTCATAGTTTGAGGAGAATGGACTGAGGTGAGGAGAAATTTCTTTACGCAGTGAGTGGTGAATCTATGGAATTCACTACTGCAGAAAATAGTTGAGGCCTAAACATTGTGTGATTTCAAAAAGAAATTAGATATAGCTCTTAGATCTAAAGGGATCAAGGGATGCGGTAAGGAGAGATCAGTATATTGAATTTGATGATCAGCCATGATCATAATGAATGACGGAGCAGGCTGGAAGGGCAAATGGTCTATTCCTGCTTCTAGTTTCAATATGTTTCTATAACTAACAGGTTCTGCTGTGTATCTTGTGTTACCCTACCTGAAGATGTTGATATCTTTTTTTGTTTTCAAGTTTGCCATGCATCCTGCTTCCGTTTGTTTGCTGCCCAACTGGCTAACTCCTCCTTCCACTCCCTGATCACATTTTATGTACCTCATTTCCAAGAACCAGGTCTAGCACAGTTAAGGAGAGATATTCTCGAATTGGAGGTGGTACAGCGAAGATTCACTAACTTCCTCCCTGGGATGAGGAGTGTTATTACAAAACAAGTCAGATCTCAGTGTGGAACCGAGGCCGAATAGATCCTAACTTTTATTTTGTTTAGTAACATGGAGAGTGACTGCTGAATAAAGTCACAGAACCTACTGATGAACTTTAACAAAAGAATGAAACACTTATTAACAAAGAAAAGATGCAACATGTTACATTATTGTGACATTAGTGTAACTTTAATTTTTTTTAAAATCATGTTCTCTACATTTATAAGCTGTTTTGGTTTCATTGCTTCCAGGCCATCTGCTCCTTCAGTGGTTTAAATGTGGTTGTTTATTTTTACTCTGGGATCTTTTATGATCCTGCATTGTTTGGAGGAAAGTTGTGTGTTTTGGACAGTTTCTCCTTCTTCCCAGTGAATTTAATGTTTCATTTTCTGCCTTGGCCAACTGCAGTTTTTAGTTTTAAAAGGGACATGAAGCTGAAAATAAATGTTTTTCTCTTTCCTTTGTTTTGGAAATTTGACTGCTTCGCTGAAAACAAGGCTTTTTGCCTCCCTGGAGTCGAACATCTGCTGTTGGTGGCTTCACCAAAGGCTCTCCCTGGTGCTCTGGGAAGCTGTTCTAGCTTGAAACTGCTCTGGGGGGGCGTGTCCAGAGGGCAACTAAAAGTTACAAGGCTGAGAAGCCAGGGTTTCAATTCTCCAACCAAAGGACTCAGTTCCAGTATCACTTAAACATTAGTCTTCGCTGTGTTAAACCTGTGGGAAGGGTTTTTGTCTCTGGGAAGGTTTTGTTTGGTTGGGACATTTTAGATACACTTGTTAAAGGTTGTTTTATTTTTGTTTGTAATTGATAAAAGTTGTTGCTAACCACTGGGGTAGGGGTGGTGGTGTGGTGCGGCGGGGCTGCGGGGGTGTGGTGGCACAGGGGGAGGGGGTGGACACTAGCAAGTCTGGAGACTTCAGCTCCAGGCTTGCTGATCGAATATAAATTCAAATTTAAATATTGAAATCAACTCCGCTCCAATTTTCACTGCCTAGCTGATGATGCTACAAATCTTTGTCTGGGAGATGCATGGAGACTATGGCAACTAGCGGGAAGCCTGTGAAATGGTCTCCACTGCTGTCTCCCACCCAGCTGCCCCCTGCAGCTTTATCAGCTGGGTGTGGCTATGGTTGTAAGAAGTTGTCCTCACTTCCTCCTCTCCTGCTTTACCTGGTTATCCCACTGTAGATATACTGTTTCCCTCCTTTACCAATGCTCTACTTAGATAACACCTCGGACCAGGCTTTTAGCATTTTTAACAGCAATGTATTACAATTTCTTTTTAAAATATAAACCCATTCCATTAGAGCTGCAATGCCATCAGCTAAGGCTCCCGGTGTAAATATAGCATATTTTAAGAATGCTTATTTGTTTTTTCTTCATCATAAGGACATCCTTCCTTATCTGAGGAAGGAGGTCCTTGTTGTAGAGGGAGTACAGCGAAGGTTTACCAGGCTGATTCATAAGAACATAAGAAATAGGAGCAGGAGTAGGCCATCTAGCCCTTCGAGCCTGCCCCGCCATTCAATAAGATCATGGCTGGGATTCCTGGGATGGCAGGTATGTCAGAAGAGGAGAGACTAAGTCAATTAGGATTATATTCACTGGAGTTTAGGAGAGTGAGAGGGGATCTCATAGAAACTTACAAAATTCTAATGGGGTTAGAGAGAGTGGATTCAGGATGAATATTCCCAGTGGTGGGGGAGTACAGAACTATGGGTGGTAGTTTGAGGATAAGGGGTAAACCGAGGGTGAGGAAAAATTTCTTCACCCAGAGGGTGGTGAATGTGTGGAATTCACTACCACAAAATGTAATTGAGGCCAAAACATTGTCTAATTTCAAGAAGGAATTAAATATTGCTCTTGGGGCTAAATGGATCAAGGATATCGGGGGGGGAGAGGGGGGATCCGGGTATTGAATTTGATGATCAGCCATGATCAAAATGAATGGTGGAGCAGGCTCGAACGGCTGAATAACCTACTTCTTTCTCTAGTTTCTATGTTTCTATAATGAGATTAGTAACTTCTCTGTGCATATCCCAGGTGAAGATTTGTAGTTGACAATTGTGTTCAACACAATCTTGGAGAATATGAAACAGAAATTCATAATTTGTAATGTGGACTAAAGAAACCTGAATAACAGGACGCTCAGATCCAATTATTTAAGAGTGGATGAAGTAAGTGCTGATACAATCCAATCTTTACATGTAAATTCAGGAACGTACAGGGCAGAAAGGATCGCCTCAGCCAGCTGGTCAGTCTATTTTTGTGTTTTTGTCTTTGTGAGGGAGTGACCTAGTAGTATTGCCAATTGGACTAATATTCAAGAGACCCGGGGCAATGCTCTGGGGACTCAGATTTGAATCCCACCATGGCAGATGGTGAAAGTTGGATTGAATGAAATCTGAAATAATGGGGGCGATTTTCCCAAAAGTGCTGAATTGGCGGGAAAACTGTTCTAGATCACGACTGTTTCTTCAGGGCAGCTTCACACTCGATTCTCCTCACTCTGCGAACTGCAGAGGTCACAATCGTGAATCTCATTAAAAACCCAGGGTGGTGGGGCCTGATCGCACTGGAGTTTGACAGTCCTGGAACTCGGCATATGTGCAATGGCCCCAATCTAGCAGTCTCCCCATCTGCTGGCCAGCTCAATCGCTAGCCAGTCCGGGACCCCACAGTGCAGCCCCTCCCCCCATGACTTGATTGCGGCCCCCAAAACAATTTCTGGGCTAGCCCTGACCACCGCACCCCCCCCCACCCCGGAATAAACTGATGCTCAACCCATGTCCCCAGCAGGGCGATCCCCCCACCCTTTCACCCTGGCAGATCCTCCCCCCCCGTGACCCCCCACCCCCCGAGGCCAGACCCCTCCCCACCTCAGGAGGCAGGCCACCCCGACAGACCACCTCCTGCCCCGGGCCTAGTCCAATCGCTGCCCTCCCACCATCCCAGACCGATCCCCATGCAGAGTGGCAGCAGGACCCTCCACTCCCACCCGTCGCCCCTATGGCCTGCTCACAGTAGGTCCCACCCCTTGCCACTGCCCCATGTCCGGTGGGCAGTGTCAAGGTGGGCATGGGCACTTTGCCCCTTGGGCAGTGCCAGGGGGCACTGGCTGGCACCACCAAGGCGCCTATGTCCAGGGGGCACCATCCCTCTCCCTGCCGCACTGCCAGACCCCCGGGGGGCCCCAAGTAGTCCTCTTTATTCCGGCGGGGTCTCCCGTTAGTTCCCTGAACGTGGAAAGCACATCTGAACCTCGCTGGAATGAAGTACTCCTGGCAGGCTGGGAGATTCTATTGGGCCTAGTAAGTACCAGGCCAGACAATGACACTCAAAATATATTTAAACTACATTAAAAAAAGATTAAATGACTTATCTCTCTGCTCGCCAGTTTCCAGTGTAGTCAGGACTCCGACTGCTCTCTGGCTCTGGGAGACTCGCATGCATTCCCAACGTATGCACAAATCCCGGAAAGATGCCAATGATGTGGTTCTCCCAACCAGATCTGCCATAAAAGCTGCAGGTTGCAACGGGAGAATCAGACCTTAAAAGTTTAACGTTAATTTATTAGTGTCACAAGTTGGCTCATGTTAATACAGGCAATGAAGTTATTCTGAAAATCCTTTGGTTGCCACACTCTGGCGCCTGTTCGGTTACACTGAGGGAGAATTTAGCACGGCCAATGCACCTAACCAGCACGTCTTTTGCACTGTGGGAAGAAACTGGAGCAGCTGGATGAAACCCATGAAGACATGGGCAATATGGGGAGAATGTGCAGACTCCACACAGACAGTAACCCAAGCCTGGAATCGAATCCGAGTTCCTTGTGCTGTGAGGCAGCAGTGCTAACCACTGTGTCATCGTGCCAAGCCTAATGATGACCAGGAAACCATTGCCAATTGTCATAAAAACCCATCTGGTTCACTAATGTGCTTTAGGGCAGTAAATCTGCTGTCCTTACTCCAGACTCACAGCAATGCTGTTGACTCTTTATCAAAAAAATGCCGCAACACAGGCAACTGGGATGGGCAATAAATATTAGCCCAGCCAGCGAAGCCTACATCCCAGGAAAGAATAAAAAAGTGTAGGAAATAGACGGTATTCTCTGAGTACTTACTGAATATTCATCACATTTCTACATATGCACCCTGTATCCTGTTTTTTCTTTCTTAGTAAAGTTTATTTATTAGTGACAAGTGAGGCTTACATTGACACTGCAATGAAGTAACTGTGAAATTTCCCTAGTCGCCACACTCTGACGTCCATTCAGGTCAACATACCTAATCAGCACATCATTCGGGCTGTGGGAGGAAACCGGAGCCCCTTAAGGAAACATAAGAACATAAGAACATAAGAAACATAAGAAACCCACGCAGACACAGGGAGAGCACGTGCAAACTTCATACAGACAGTGATCCAAGCCGGGAATTAAACCTAGATCCCTGGCGCTGTGAGGCAGCAATGCTAACCACTGTGCCACCATGCTGCCTCTGTCTAGTACACCGAGTTTTAAAATACCATTAGACTTGGAAACTATGTCACCGAAGGTTACCAGAGATTTTCCACAGCATTCAGATAGAGGAAGGGAAGGATGAAATCAAATGGGCTAAATGTCTTCTTTTTAAACTGAAATAATTTTTAGATCTGGCGAAGTGTTTTAATAAATTTTCTTCCCTCATTCTGCAAACCGGTCGTCAATTGTGATCCATGGAAATAAAATCCGTGATTAAAATGTTGCATTAAAAAACCTCACAGTTAGTCCCTGTAGCCCGTGCTGCCATCAGCAGCCAACTGTGGGAGTGTAAAGAGGAGCCAGATTATGCCACTAACGAGGAGAACAGTGTCATGACGACAATGCAAATTAAAACAATCCTGTCATAATATCAACTGCAACTTGGCTGTTTATCTTTTAATAGGAGAAAATCCGGAACTTAATTTGAATTAAATGTTGCAACAGAAGGCAATATTTATTTTGCATATTGAAACGAGTATGTTGGATGGTGGCAAAGGAGAGACAATTACATTATAACGATGGAAAAATTAAGCAACCATTACCCCCAAGGGATTGAGTTGACTACATATTATTGATCTGAGCAACTACACTACCTGGTAAACCAGGACTGACAGGTCCAGTTGCGCAGGATTAACCCAGGCTGTGTATCACTCGGCGGGGCATCCTGAAAGGTACACGTGGATAGTGGCTACAGGCAGGGACAGATCAACAATGCTCGCTCAACATGATTGACTGATCAATATCATGGAGATCACTGCTGCTCGCAACCTGCCACGGGAGACTCAAGGGCTCCAGTGCATCATCTGCCACTGATCAAAAACATAATGCTGCCTTCATCTGTGTTGTAGCTGTGCCGGTAATTAAAGGGAAGGTGAAATAGTTGAGGAATTTCATCAAAGGCTTTTGCCATTGCGTTGACTTCTGAAATTCAGTACAGGATGTGCTCTGTTGAAGAAATGAAAGCTTCACGTTAAGAACTTTTGAAAGATAGCCTGTCAGCTCTCCATGATTAATATCAACTCTTACAAATTAACAATCTTTCCTGAGATATTCTCTCAGAAGAAACAGTGATAAAGTTCCTGAAAGTGGTCTTAATTTCTTACACTGGAGGATGTTCTCAGTGTCTAACTATGTAACTGGACTCAGGGATGTGCTCTGAACTAGGCCCTCATGCATTTTACAAAGTGCATCTTCAATTTTTTAAAAGACTGAGAGAACATACAATAGATAAGAATATGAGTCAATTAGCTGTTTTATTTTGTTGAGTGAATATGAACAACAATTACAGTTTTACTCCTTACGAATCAACACTCTCTTTTCATAATGATATAACATTTGTGAATGGGTCACCTTCCTTGATTTAAGAAAATTTACTTCTAGAAACCTCAGAACATGGACAAAACTATTCATAGAATCATTCAGTGCAGATGAGGCCATTTGACCCATCGAGTCTGCACTGACTACAATCCCACCCAGGCCCTATCCCCATACATTTACTGTAATGAGTCTCCCTGACACTAAGGGGCAACTTAGCAAGGCCAGTCCACCTAGCCCGCGTACCTTTGAACTGTGGGAGGAAACCAGAGCACCCAGAGAAAACCCACATGGAGATGTGGAGAACATGCAGACTCCACACAGACAGTGACCCAAGTTGGGAATCGAACTGGGGTCCCTGCCGCTGAGGGGCAGCTGTGCTAACCACTGCATCACCGTGCCACAGTATTGCTTCATTTTCTTTAAAATTTAAATTTAGGCTATGTGATTAATTAAACACTCAACACATTAATGATGAGATCTTCAGCAATTGTGTTAGCTTTTCTTATCGTTGGCATATAGTTGTAAATTGGTTCCATTTTGGCAATGTTCTGCGTTGCAGACACACGATATGCAGGCTATCCAACTGCACTTTCATGCAAAAAGGATCATCTACTTATATATCACCCAATCCTATCTCAGAAATATCCTCAAATATCTTCACCTCTACATTTCACTGCTGTTCAATGTACAATGGAGACCAACTGGGAATGGTATTCGTTTTGGATAATTGGCAGGATTTTACAGACTTGCTCACCCCAAAACCGTAAAAGCCACCTGAGGCCAATGGGCCTTTCCATGGTCTGCTCTCAATTCAATTACAGGATGGTAAAATTCTGGCCCAAGAGCAAATTACCCCACTATGTGGCATGGATATCCAGGTTCTGTTTAAGAAAGTATGATAGCCCATCATTGAGATGAGATGGTCAAATGGTTTTTAGTGATGTTCTGTTGGGGAAGGATAAAGCACTTAGGAAATCCTGTTCTGCTTCATGTAGATTCATAGGATCATTAAATTTCAATTAAAGCACTGGGACAGTTGGATGAGATGTTGATGAACTGCACTGCCAACTGATTTTCCTACTGGGACTCTAACCCCAGATATTTCATGTTAATTTGTGAACTGAAGTTTAAAACACCTACAGTGGTCCCAATTGGTTCTGACATCCTACATTTACTAGACAAAACAAATTCACCATCACATCCATTACTGTCTCATACCCACGACAGGAGTTTACTTGGATTGGAAGCTTGATCTAATTTCCATACATAATTTTAATATTGCTGAAAAAAGACATTTTGTCAAAGCTTTTCATCTTGCATTCATCAGGCCATCGCCAGAATATCAGAGTACACTATCATAAATAGCTGCATCTCTACATATAGCAACTGTGTAACATACAATGTTATGGTGAGACCAATATGGCAATTGTCCAGATGAATCCAGGATGAAAAACTTCAACAAACTGTACTTTTTGATCACATTCTATAATACCAAGTGACAAGTTTAATGTTGGAAATTGGACCAAATGGGAAGAAAACCTTCAAACTGTTGAAAAGCCACAATTTAACTCTTAACAAATGCCTTTCACTTTCAAGAATCCACCAAGACACTAGATATTTCAATTTTTAAAAACTTTATAGAAGCATAAATACAAGCTTTGGAATTCTCTGATCCTTGCCCACTGCTGGGAATCTCCGGTGCAGTTGCAGCAAACGGAGCTTTGGCTGAGCATCAAATTCTCCATTCTCATTGGCAGCAGGGGTGGAGTGAACAAGATTGGGGATTCCTGCCCATCAGACTAATGGTTACGGTTAGTGATGATACTGGATGAATAATTGAAGATTGAGTACATTGTTCCTCCACTAACTACACATGGCATTCCATAAAAAAGGACCACATCAAACTAGCAACAAGAGGAATGTTTTACGTCCATTTTCTATATGGCATTTAAAACTTATTTTAAAAAGCCTTTAAAAGGATGGAAAGATTTGATAGGATCCACCGAGAGAAAGTTAGGCGACACAAACATAGGAATTCAGGAGAACCTTTTTTGCTCAAAGTTGCTAAAATGTCAAAACATAGAAATACAGAAAATAGTAGGCCATTCAGCCCCTTTAGTCCTGTTCCACCATTCAGTATGGTCATGGCTGATCCTCTATTTCAATGCCATAATCCATGCTCTCCACAGAGCCTTTGGCCCTGATTTTATTGGCACATCTACCCCGAAATCGGGTCAGACGAGGCTCACAGAATGATATTTCGCATTGCCTTCGAGCGTGATCTTACAAACCTCAGGCGGGTGTGCGGGTAAAATCCAGGCCTTTGACTCTTCTAGAGTCTAGAAATCTATCTATTTCCTTTTTAAATGTATTTGGTAATTTTGCTTGTACAGATGGTCCAGAATCACACCCAGTCACAGCCTAGAAATAACAATCTCCAGCACAGAGCGATGAACAAGTTTAAACAAAGTTTCAAAATACTTGACAATATTGGATTCTCAAAACCACCCACATATAGGTCAGTGCTTCGAATCACACAGGAGAATCTAAATACGGCAATCTCTGTGCCATTTTTAAACTAAGTAAGGCAAATCGCTACTCCAACATCACCAGATTTTGCTTCCAAATGCAGGTCAGTGTTACTTTGGAAATTCTCAAATTAGCTTATTAATACGTTCAGGCTAAATAACATCCTCCTTGACTCAAAAGGCAATCACACCTGGTCCTGGAAATAAATATTAAATAAACATACCTCTGACAACAACTTGCATTTATATATTGCTTTCAAAGTAGGAAACTGACCCAACACTGTTACTGATGGTCTACCACCAACAGTTCATTTTAAAAGCTTTCTTTCTACCTTACCATTATAGAATCCCTACGGCACAGGCATGATGCCATGTGGCCCATCGAGTCTGCACTGACCACAACCCCACCCAGGCCCAACCCCCTCAACCCCATGCCTTTACCCTTGCTAGTCTCCCTGACACTAAGGGGCAACTTAGCATGGCTAATCCACTTAACTCGCACATCCTTGGATTGTGGGAGAAAACTGGAACACCCAGAGGAAACCCACGCAAACACAAGGAGAATGTGCAAACTCTACTCAAACAGTGAGCCAAGCCAGGAATCGAACCCTGGCCCCCAGTGCTGGGAGGCAGCAGTGCTAACCACTGTGCCACCATGCCACGCACAACCAACATGGGGAAAGCTGGATTAGATTGATGAGTTCCAAATCAAGTTCCATCCACTAATTCCCTCCTCTAAACCTTTGGTTTTCAACTCTTACCGTGGACCTGCCCCTGTCTACCTCTGATAACCCTCCCCCCCCCGGCCTACAACCCTTGATGCCTTTCCGATACTCCCCTCTTGTCGATCCTTAATTCTTCACCCTGCCTCCAGCTGCCTGAACCGCAAGCTCTAGAACGCCCTCCCTCAACCTGTCAACCACTTCCTCCGCATTTATGGCATCCCTTAAAACTTATCTCGTTAACTAAATTTAACGTCACCTATCCTAATATCTTCTGGAGAGGCGTGGTGTCAAACGTTTTCAAATAACACTCCCATATCATACCTTGGGAAGTTGCACTAGATGAATACAGATTGTTGGTGATGATAGATTCCAGTCCTACTTATTTGTCCATTTAATTTGATGTGAGCAGCCTCCAATCCCAGTGAAAGCCATTGATATTTCCAATGAACCAGCTGACACCCGGTTGAAGTGTCAGCTAACATTTTTTGATTTGATTTATTAGTTTAATTAGTTATTTATCAGTGTTATCAGAGATCTGGATAGGCTGAGCAAGTGGGCGAGGATCTGGCAGATGGAGTACAATGTTAGCAAGTGTGAGGTTATCCACTTTGGCAGAAATAATAGGAGGAGGGATTGTTATTTAAAAGGCGAAAAGCTGCAGCATGCTACGGTGCAGAGGGACCTGGGGGTCCTTGTGCATGAGTCGCAAAAACCCAGTCTACAGGTGCAGCAGGTGATCAACAAGGCGAATGGAATGCTGGCCTTTATAGTGAGGGGGATAGAATATAAAAGTTGGGAGGTACTGGTGAGGCCGCAGCTGGAGTACTGTGTGCAGTTTCGGTCGCCGCACTTGCGGAAGGATATATTGGCCTTGGAGGGAGTGCAGAGAAGGTTTACTAGGCTGATACCAGAGATGAGGGGGTTAGCCTATGAAGAGAGACTAAATAGACTGGGTCTGTACTCGTTGGAGTTTAGAAGGCTGAGGGGGGATCTTATAGAGACGTATAAGATTATGAAGGGGATAGATAGGGTAGAGGTAGACAGATTCTTCCCACTTAGAAAGGATAGCAGGACTAGAGGGCACAGCCTCAAGATAAGGGGGGGGGCAGTTTAGATCAGAG
This sequence comes from Carcharhinus amblyrhynchos, assembly GCF_965287045.1. Taxonomy (NCBI): domain Eukaryota; kingdom Metazoa; phylum Chordata; class Chondrichthyes; order Carcharhiniformes; family Carcharhinidae; genus Carcharhinus; species Carcharhinus amblyrhynchos. The sequence goes on from NC_137342.1 coordinate 44,470,110, forward strand.
TTGAGGAGGAACTTCTTCACTCAAAGGGTGGTGAATCTCTGTAATCTCTGTAATTCTCTGCCTGTTGAAGTGGTGGAGGCTACCTTGCTGAATATATTTAAGTCACGGGTAGATAGGTTTCTGATAGACAGGGGAATTAAGGGTTATGGGGAGAAAACGGGAAAGTGGAACTGATCCACTTCAGATCAGCCATGATCTTATTGAATGGCGGGGCAGGCTCGAAGGGCTAGATGGCCTACTCCTGCTCCTATTTCTTACGTTCTTATGTTGTATTAGTGATGTATTAGTATACAGTGAAAAATATTGTTTCTCGCGTGCTATACAGACAAAGCATATCGTACAAAGGGAAGGAAAGGCAGAATATAGTGTTACAGTCATAGCTAGGGTGTAGGGAAAAATCAATTTAATATAAATTAGGTCCATTCAAAAAGCTGATGACAGCAGGGAAGAAGCTATTGGTTGATACATGTCCTCAGACTTCTGTATCTACAGTTTAACAGATTGACGATTCCAAGTTCTGGGAGGTATATGTGTTATTACGTATATTTATCACTGATCGCAGGGGAGCGGGGCTAGATAACATCACCTCACGCATAAAAGGGAAACAGTTCTTATAAAATCATTACTTCAGTATATGTCAAACATGACATCAGCAAGAGCAAAGATACATTTCCAATGCCTGGGCCAAGACTGCTAACTGGAATTGGTGAAGTAACCAAGGCAACCATTGCTCTTCTTCATCCAGTTCCATTAGACAGGCTTGTGTAGTAATGCTGTATGTGCATGATTTTTATGAATGCTGTTTCACCTCAACGAGGCAGGGTGGTATAGCTCAGTGGGAAGGTATTTGACTACCGATCAAGAGGTCCATGGTTCAAATCTGCATGTTCCCTTTTGTACGGTGGCAAACACGGGGGGACATAGGTGTAAGATGTGAGGGGCAAAAGAGATGTATGAGGCAAGTTTTTTACACAGAGGGTGGTGGGTGCCTGGAACTCGCTGCCAGTGGAGGTGGTGGAAGCAGATACAACAGTGAGTTTTAAGGGGCTCTGACAAATTTGTGAATAGGACGGGAATGGAGGGATATAGTCTCCTGAATGGTAAGGGTTTTAGTTTCGTCAGGCCGCATGGTCAGTGCAGGCTTGTAGGGCCTGTTCCTGTGCTGTAATTTTCTTTGTCCTTTGTTCTTTGTTCACTGCTGCCTCACAGCACCGGGGACCTGGTTTTAATTCCCTGCTTGGGCCGCTGTCTGAGCAGAGTCTGCACATTCTCCCCATGTCTGTGTGGAATTCCCCTCCGGGAGACCTGGTTTTCTCCCACAGTCCGAAAGGTGCCCGTTAGTTGCAATGACTATGCTAAATTGCCCCTCAGTGTCGGGGGGGTTACTATGATAAATGTGTGGGGTGAACCTGGGTGGGATTGTTGTCGGTACAGACTCGATGGACCAAATGACCTCTAACTGCACTGTAGGGGTTCTAATTTAAAAAAAAGTTTCAAATAATGTTTCTGCAAGAAATTTTAATGAGAGGGTAGGAACCTGGACTCGTAAAATCTGCTTTAAATTAAACAAAACCCTCCAGCTGTCAGACAAGTTCAAGATAAATGATTCTTGCAATTGTTTCTTAAAGAAAAGTTTCAAAACAGCGCTGAGAAGTTTTCTCACTCTCAGAAAAATCAAACAATGTTTAAGCAATCATTTCCATGTGTCATGTTTACCAGACAGGAAACATTTGATCCATTGGCAAATGTTCCTTGCATAAAATTGGCTTACTGAGCCTATCCCTATCTTAAACATATTAAAATCATTTACTTATACATTAACAGGATATTTAGTTTCTTGAGCCAAAAAATAACACACTGGCTCTCACTGCAGCCGCAAGCGTATACACAATGGTTCCTGACAACTTTCTGATTGCTGGGTGGCAGGAGTTAGTGATTTTGAGATATTTAAGATGGGGGGGGGGTCACTGTGTAAACTGTCATCAGATCCTGCTTTAACTCTCTCTCTGCTGCTTTATTCAAAGGTGCTGAGGCAGCACCATCAATGGCTGGAGTTTTACCAGCGTGCGTGCCCTGATCCTGAGCCATTTGAGGGCCTCATCTGGGTCACGTGTGGGCAACCCAGCTGCTGCCTCCCCCATTGCCTCTAAAATTGATTACAGTAAAAAGTCTGACGACACCAGGTTTAAGTCCAACCTATTTATTTGATAGTAAACTCACAAGCTTTCGGGGTTTGTCCCTTCGTCAGGTGAATGGAGAGTTCTGGCCTCAGACAGAGCATATAAAACAGAGACAGTTTACAGATTACTGATTAGAATGCGAATCTTTACACCTAACCTGCTGTTCAAGTCCTAAAGTGGCCGACAATGTGAGTGGAAGGAGCACTGATCACAGGTTAAAGAGATGTGTATTGTCTCCAGACAGTACAGTCAGTGAGGTTCTGCAAACCCAGGCAAGTCACAGGGGTTACAGATAGTGCGACATGAACCCAAGATCCCTGTTGAGACCGTCCTCACGTGTGCAGAACTTGGCCATCAGTCTCTGCTCAGCGACTCTGCGCTGTTGTGTGTCGTGAAGGCCGCCTTGGAGAATGCTTACCCGAAGGTCAGAGGCCGAATGCCTGTGACCACTGAAGTGTTCGCCAACAGGAAGGGAACAGTCTTGCCTGGTGATTGTCGAGCGATGTTCATTCATCCGTTGTCGTAGCGTCTGCATGGTCTCCCCAGTGGGGAGAACATCGCTCGACAATCACCAGGCAAGACTGTTCACTTCCTGTTGGCGAACACTTCAGTGGTCACAGGCATTCGGCCTCTGACCTTCGGGTAAGCATTCTCCAAGGCGGCCCTCACGGCACACGACAGCGCAGAGTCGCTGAGCAGAGACTGATAGCCAAGTTCTGCACACGTGAGGAAGGTCTCAACAGGGATCTTGGGTTCATGTCGCACTATCTGTAACCCCTGTGACTTGCCTGGGTTTGCAGAACCTCACTGACTGTACTGTCTGGAGACAATACACATCTCTTTAACCTGTGATCAGTGCTCCTTCCACTCACATTGTCGGCCACTTTAGGACTTGAACAGCAGGTTAGGTGTAAAGATTTGCATTCTAATCAGTAATCTCTAAACTGTCTGTGCTTTATATGCTCTGTCTGAGGCCAGAACTCTCCATTCACCTGATGAAGGGACAAGCCCCGAAAGCTTGTGAATTTACTATCAAATAAATCAGTTGGACTTAAACCTGGTGTTGTCAGACCTTTTACTGTGTTTACCCCAGTCCAACGCCGGCATATCCACATCATGCTTAAAATTGATGGTACGGCGTCATAATTTATGAGGCAACTCTCTTGTACTCTGTCCGCTTGTGACGTTCATGAATAAGCTTTAAGCTTTAAACTGCGTTTGCAGCGTTGGAAAGTTCTGAGAGAAGATCATCTGGGAATTACTCCTGTTGATTGTGGAAAAAAACAAAGTCTCCAATTACCACAGAGAATGTCAGGAGTGGGTGGCATGGGAATGCAGGAGAACTGGAAATGCAGAGGGGGATTCCAGCCTGAGAGCCCTCCCTGACTGCTACCCTCGCCATAACCTTGTCCAGCTTCCACTCAAACTGAAGGTGCCCATCTGAAGGGCTGACATTGTGCCATCAATTTTAAAGGCAGTGGGGGAGGCAGTAGTTGGGCTGCTCACACGTTACCCAAACAGGGCCCTCAAATGGCCAGGTCATACTGAATTAAGCACCTCATCCCACAATCCCCCTAACTCAATGGGTAATGGGAAAGGTCTGTGCCCTCCTATCGCTCAGTAGGCTTAACCTGGCAGACTGTTGGGCAGCGAAAAGAGGATGTGTGCTTGTCCTACCTTCTGGACCCACTTGGAGTGGTAATGACCTCGTAGTATTATCGCTGGGCTGTTAATCCAGAGACTCAGACAACATTCTGTGGATCGAATCCCGCCACGGCAGGTAATGGAATTTGAATTTTTTTTTTAAATCTGGAATTACGAGTCTACTATTGACCATGAAACCATTGACGATTGTTGGAAAAACCCATCTGATTCACTAATGTCCTTTAGGGAAGGAAATCTGCCATTCTTACCCAGTTGGCCTACATGTGACTCCAGAGCCACAGCAACGTGGTTGATTCTTAATTGCCCTCCAAGGGCAACTAGGGATGGCAATAAATGCTGGCCAGCCAGTGATACCCATTCCCATGAATGAATACAAGAAAATTGAAGGCCCACCATCTTTATTTATTTCTCCCTGCAGCCACCCCGGACTATGCAACATGTCACACCACCTCACCCTCACCAGGATCTGCCAACCTGGTCCGTGTGAGACCCTTTTCCTCCTTGTTCACCTGCAATACCAACATTGGCACAATTCCAGGTGTGGCTCAGAACCGTTGACGTCTAATTGGCCAGCAGCTCGATGATGCAGGAGGTCCTTAGGGAAATGATTGGAAACCCCATGCCATGCTAATGAAAGGGCCATTCATTGCCTGAAAAATTATAGTGAGGTGAACCAGCCAAGTGAAGGGTGCCTCAGGCGTGACACTAAGCTGGGGTGCACGGGGCTTGAATCGTAGAATCCTACAATGTAGAAGGAGGCCATTTGGCCCATTAGGTCTGCACCAACCACAATTCCACCCAGGCCCCAGTCCTATAGCCCCATACATTTACCCTACCAAGTCTCTCCAACACTAAGGGACAATATAGCATGGCAATATATCTAACTTGCACATCTTTGGGATATCTGGACATCAATAATTCAGATTCCAAAGTCATAATGCAAACTGTGGGAGGAAACATTCAGAGGAAACCCACGAGGAAAATGTGCAAATTCCACAGAGACAGTGACCCAAGCTGAGAATCAAACTTGGGTACCTGGTGCTGGGAGGCAGCGGTGCTAACCACTATGCCACCGCGCCACCCACCCTGTCATGACCACCCTCAGCATATAATCCAGCCCCAGGTGATACCTCGCTCCAATCCAAATGTTTGCAGGGAAATCGTGACACTTACACACCAAAATGAGTGAACGTGGAGTTTGTAAGCAATTCCTTCCTAATTTTAACAAACCGACACTTTTGACTTCCAGGCAGCTGTTCTCTATTTGGACAGAGAAGATAAATATGGCAAATAAACAAAACTGGAAAAATTATGAAATGGCTCTTGCGAGTTGGATGAAAAATGAAGCCAGAGCACAGGTGCGGAAGGCTGGAATATTGAACAAAACTAATCACCACATTGCCCCTGTGCATCACTGGCTTTTTGCTGCTTGCTATGGAATACATTTGAACAACTGATTCGCTTTTGGTAAGCATGCACACAGCAAAAAGAGAAAGTTTTATACATTATACGGCCTGACACCCACATCCCCTGAAAAAAAACACAACTCAGAAAGGCTTTATACATTATATACTTACATATAAAGAACACAGGAACAGTTACAGACTTTGCAACACCCCTCTCCCCAACCCCTCAGCCTGTCCCACTGTCACTCACTGAGATGATGCCCGATTCGTGCTTTAAATCCGTCAGACCTCTCTATTCATTTGGGACAAAAAAATAACTTTCAATTCAGTAATTGCTGGGTTGTGTCAGGTCAGGCCAGGTCTGAGTAAAGAATGACCTAAACTGGGTTTTTGCTGACATTTCATCCGGCCTATTAGAAAGCCGACAATTTTGCTGTTTCCACATTTGGATGCTGGTTGATTTTTTTGCGCTGCCTTAACAACTCATTAGATACTGTGGAAGTGTGAGCTGTGTATTACTGAGCAGGTGTGACTGACCCAACATTGGGTATGGCTCTGTAATTAGTGTTCCAGCCCAAATGTCCACACTCTGTGAAGTGGAAGTCTCAAATTTACTAATGACTTGAAACCACGCACAGACCTTGGAATTAGAGACTGAGATTTGAAATTCATCCGTGGATTGTGCAAAAAGGGAGGGTTTTCTAAACGTTATTTGCAATAACCAGGATTCTCCCATTTCCAATCTTGCTCTCACTGCAATTCCCACTCTGCCCTTGCTGCCCTTCCCAATCTCCTTTGAGTTCCTCCAGCTTCTGCCATTTGCGAGTAGCATATTAATGTGGTGTGGAAGTGACAGGAGGAAATTCGCAAACACTCAGCATTTGCTCGCTTCAGCAGCACATATACTGAAATTGGAATGATACAAGGGAAGATTAACATGGACCCTGACACGCAAATTCTTGAAGTGTTTCATTTTTTTTGAGGTGGCGCGGTGGCACAGTGGTTAGCATTGCTGCCTCATAGTGCCAGGGATATGAGTTCAATTCCTGGCTTGGGTCACTGGGTCTGTGTGGAGTTTGCACATTCTCCCTGTGTCTGGGTGGGGTTCCTCTGGGTGCTCTGCTTTCCTCTCACAGTCAAAGATGTGCGGGTTAGGTTGATTGGCCATGCTAAATTGTCCCTAGTTTCGGAGGGGGGGAGGGGGATTAGCAAGGTAAATATGTAGGGATAGAATGGGATTGTGGTTAGAGCAGACTTGATGGGTCAAATGGCCTCCTTCTGTATTGTAGGAATTCTATGATATAGAGCGGAATTTTATGGCTCCCTAATGACGTAGGGTAGACAATGCAATGTAGCGAGCTATTCAAAGATCCATTGACCACTCAGGCTTGGAAGGCGAAGGGCCTATTCCTATGTTGTAGCTTCTTTCCTTTGACTTTGACAGGAATATAAAATTGCACTATTAGAAAATATATCTACATTAACAATTTAGGCTCTCTCCTTTATTCATTCATGGAATGTGAATATTACTGAAAAAGCCAACATTTGTTGACCATGTCTAATTGCCCCTTGAGAAGGTGGCTGTCAGCTGCCTTCTTGAAGCGTTTCAGTCTATTTGGTGTAGGTACACCCACGTTGCTGATAGGGAGGGAGAACTGGGATTTTAACCCAATGACAGTGAAGGAATGGCAGTACATTTCCAATTCAGGATGGTGTGAGGCCTGGAAGAAACTTTGCAGCTGGTCATGTTCCAAGCATCTGCTACCCTTGTCCTTCTTGGTGGTAGAGCTTGGGGGCTTGGAAGGTATTGACAGAGGACACTTGGTGAGGTGTTGCAAATGCACCTTGGTAGATGGTAGACTTGGCTGTCACTGTGGTGGTGGAGGGAGTGAATTTGCCTCATAAAGGAGATATTTAGTCAGATGATCAAAAGCTTGGTCAAGTCAGTAGTTTTAAGAAGGGCCTTGGGGAGAAAAGGAGAGGTGGGGAGGCAAAGATTTAGGGAGAGAATTCCTCCCTTTGACAGCTGAAGGTGGAGCAGTTAAAATCCAGGTTGCTCCAGAAGCCATAATTGGAGGATCACAGTGATTTCGGAGGGGTGTGCGTTGCTTTTTTGGAAGGAACTCTTCAAGTGCAGACAATAAAAATGTAATAAAACTTACTCCAACTTATAATTCAAAGAAAGGGTTTAACAAAGAAACTTAATTCTCTAAACTTGGGACCTCACCCTGGGCCACTCCAAGTTCCACACAATACCCAACAGGTTCTTATTTACAGAGAGTCAGCTGGTCAGCTGACCATCACATCATTCTGTAATTGGTTCCACGGTCTACCGAGTCAGCTTGTTCCCATTGGTCACATTACATCCAATACAAAGTTGTCACTGGTTACATTCTAACACGGGTCTGGAGGAGGCGACAGAGATAGGGAGTGCTGATGACATGAAGGGATTTGAAAATGAGGATTAAAATTTTAAATTAAGGTGTCGCTTAACCAGGACTCAATGTAGGTCAGTGTACACCGGAGTGATGGTCAAAAACAGCAAAAATAACTGCAATGAACTCTGCAAGTTCAATTACATTGAATTAATGAAATATATCACATGAAGAATGAAATATTATTTAAAAAAGTTACACACACTTCTGTGATGATTTAATCAAATGCAGCAGATTACAATAAATAATTACTGTCAATAATACCCTGAGAAAATCTCAGTAGTAGAAACTGATGAAATTACCACTTACCTTTAAAATGTTCTGGCTAAGCTCCATGTTAAAAGATGCTATGCGCTGTCCTCTTGAACTGGGATATTAATACAGGCTCCTTTGCTAATGTATAACAATTAGATCCACTCTGAACATCAGTATGAACAGCTGGCATGGCACACGTAACTGAATACAGAATGGAAATGTTCGCCCAAGAAAGTAGATTTCGGAGCAGAGTGCCCCGCCTGTTTTCGAAATCAGATGATACAAAATACTGCGGATGCTGGAAACCTGGGGGAAAATGCTGGAAATACTCAGCAAGTCATACAACATCTGTGGAGATGGAAACAGTGGGCAGGATTTTCCAGTTTCCAGGCCCGCCCCCAAGACCAGAAATTCTCATCCAACGGACATTTAAACGATCCATCAGATTTTCTTGGTCAATACTGCAATGATTCCCTCAGCGGATAGGACCAAAGTCCTGATAAAACCAGACTTGAAACATTGAGTCTGATTTTACGCAGAGGCTGTAGCCCTGCCCCTCCATCAGGCTGTTAATTGGCTCGGGGTGGCAACTCCACTCCTGCCCTTCTGGGCTAACAGCTGACCCAATGGCGTTGCTCTTTATGATCTATTGCTTCTGCACAAAATCGAAGAGTTGTGTGTACATTAGTGACATTGCTTTAAAAACCATAGCACCCTGCTTCAGTGTGTGATGGAACCTTTAGCTTTAAGTCTTGTATTTTTTGAGACAAATCTTTTGTAAACAGGAAACCAAGCCTCCCAGTTTTTAAGGAAACTAAAACTGAAACTGTGATTAGAAAGAGGGAAGCTGGGTGAAACATACAAAAGGACACAAGCTCAGACGTTGCGGAGTCCAGTGGTGCAGCACTGGCAGTGGTTTGGTGGTATTGCCAAAGGGCTAGTAATCCAGAGAAGACTGTAGCCATGGAACTCAGATTGATGGTGCACTGTTATCGGCATGGGAGAGTTGAGTAGGACATGCTGACAGAGTTTGATGTTCTAGACACTGGGTAAATTCCTGAGTCAATTTGTAAGATTTGTCTTAGTTGTATCTGCCATTTAATGTATAATTTATGGTTTATAATTGGCTGCAATTTCCCTGTTAATTCATGTTTAATTGATGTGCACTTTGTGTTTGAAAATACAGGGGATTCACTAAGATAGTGGATGGAATTTTTGCTCCTTTATGGCCAAGCCTGTGGAATATAACCTATTGGCTGCACTGTCAGTGTTTCCCACCAAATTTTCAAACACCTCTCTGAGAAGTTACAAGGATTTGAACCCGGGTCCCTGGCGCTGTGAGGCAGCACTGTGCCACCGTGCTGCCATTTTAAATGCCTTCACTGAAATAGGAGGCATGAACTCCTGTTTTTTATTCTCTTTTTACTTGTTTCTTTTATGGAGTTATATCAATAAATGACAACATCTGCAAGTTAGGTTAGGTGGATTGGCCATGCTAAATTGCCCCTCAATGTCAGGAGGACTAGCTAGGGTAAATGCATGGGGTTATGGGGATAGGGTTAGGGTTGGTGCAGACTCGATGGGCTAAATGGCCTCCTTCTGCACTGTAGGGATTCTATAATTCTAAAACATCTGAATTAAAGTCAGCATTGGGCCATCAACATAATCCAGACCGAGCGAAAAATGTTAACAATAAGCTATATTAATAAAATGCTTTGAATAAATCATCCAATTATAGAATGTGTGCTGAGCCAAAAATGGTGATTTCAGAGACTACCTACAGTCTTGATCAATGAGGTAGATGTAAAGACCGTCTTAAAGAAGGAGAGGTGGTTGTGAGCTGAAGGGATTTATAGCGGGGGGGGGCGTCTTTTAGGTTGGATTTATAAGGAGGTAGTTCTAGAGTGTGGGTTTATTGACAGCTGATGTGCAAATGATGGGACAAAAGGTGGGAGGGACGCGTGCAAGTAAAAAGCAGAGGAACTGGGAGCTGGGTTGGAGAAGGTCACATGGGGTTTGGCAGGGTGAGTTGATAAAAAGGTTTGAACACCGGGATAAGAACTGATGGGAGACTGGGAGTTAAGAGCAGATTCAGATTTTTTGAAAGAGTTTTGGTGAATTATGCTGGTTATATTGAGTTGTGAATGTTAAAAAATAAGTTAAAGATCTGTACTGGTATTTTTCAGGCTAATGTGGAGGACAATCAGTTTGATAGGAAGGTTGACACAATATTTTCTTTAGCTTCTAATGCATTGGTGCATTTAATTGTTCAGTTTCTTTGAGAGCCACATGCTCTAATTGCTGGTACCCAGGTAAATTCAGAAGCCTGATTTGATTTGCTTCTGATTTGATTTGATTTATTATTGTCACATGTATTAATATACAGTGAAGAATATTGTTTCTTGCACTATACAGACAAAGCATACCATTCATAATGAAGGAAAGGAGAGAATGCAGAATGTAGTGTCACAGTCATAACAAGACTGTAGAGAAAGATTAAGTTGATATAAGGTAAGGCCATCCAAAAGTCTGATGGCAGCAGGGAAGAAGCTATTTTTGAGTTGGCTGGTACATGACCTCAGACTTTTGTATATTTTTCCTGACTGAAGAAGGTGGAAGAGAGAATGTCTGGGGTGTGTGGGGTCCTTAATTATGCTGGCTGCTTTTCTGAGGCAGCGGGAGGTGTAGACAGAGTCAATGTATGGGAGGCTGGTTTGCTTCATGGACTCGGCTTCTTTCACAACTCTTTGTAATTTTTTGCGGTCTTGGAAAGAGCAGGAACCATATTAAGCTGTGATACAACCAGAAAGAATGCTTCCTATGGTGCATCTATAAAAGTTGCTGAGAGTCATAGCAGACATGCTGAATTTCCTTAGTCTCCCGAGAAAGTAGAGGCTTTCCTAACTATAACGTCGGCATGGAGGGATCAGGACAGGTTGCTGGTGATCCAAACACCTAGAAACTTGAAGTTCTTGACAATTTCCACTTCATCCCCATTGATGTAGACGGGAGCATGTTCTCCACTACGCTGAAGTCAATGACAGTCTCCTCCATTTTGTTGACATTGAGAGAGAGATTATTGTCATCACACCAGTTCACCAGATGCTCTGTCTCTTTCCTGTACTCAGTCTTGTCATTGTTTGAGATCTGATCCACTGGAGTGGTGTTGTGACAGCAGCAAACTTTGTCTGCATTGGTTTCCTCTGGGTGCTCTGGTTCCCTCCCACATTCCAAAGATGTGTGGGTTAGGTGAATTGGCCGTGCTGAATGGCCTCTAAGTGTCAGGAGGACTAGCAAGGTAAATACGTGGGATTAGAGGGATAGGACCTGGTAGGATTGCTTTGTGCAAGGTTGAGGGGCCAAATGGCTTGTTTCTGCTTTGAAGGGATTTTATAAAACTCCTACCACAGACACATATCTGGATAGAGAACAGAAGGTATCAGGTGGGGATTTGTTCAGCACTGCTTTTGCCTGTTTCATTTGGACTTTTGAGGATTGGTTTATTAGGTCATATCCATCCTGTCATGGTACTATAATTTAAAACATCCACACTGCTATGCCTTCTTCTTTCCTTGAATGCACATGCTTTGCCATGTTCCATTTATCAGTCTATTCTGTCCTGTTGGGACTAATAGGTTCATCGACATCTCCACTGGAACACAAGTTGAGAGGTAAACTTACAGTGCCAGAATTACAGTGTTGAAGAGTGGCATCAAGATAACTGTCACTCAATGAAGGAGATCTGGTGAATGATGGCAAACACGGAAATGTAACCAAAGGCCAGGCTTTGAAAATAGCCTAAGATGATGTTGCACACATAGAATCCCGACAGTGCAAAAGGAGGCCATTCGGCCCATTGCGTCTGGACTGACTGTCTGACAGAGCATCTTACCCAGGTCCTATCCCTGTAACCCCACATAATAACCGCGATAATTGTGATAACCTATATATCTTGGCACATCAAGTGGCAATTTAGTATGACCAATCAACCTAACCTGCACATCTTTGGACTGTGGGAGGAATCCCATGCAGATATCCTTGGGGTTACCATTGACCAGAAATTCAACTGGACCCACCATATAAATACAGTAGCTGCAAGGACAGGTCAGAGACTAGGATTACTGTGGTGAGTAACTCACTTCCTTACTCCCCAAAGCCTGTCCACCGTCTACAAGGCATAAGTCAGGGGTGTGATGGCATACTCCCCACTTGCCTGGATGGGTGCAGTTCCAGCAATACTCAAGAAGCCTAACATTATCTAGAATAAAGTGACTTGCTTCACTGGCACCACATCTACAAATATTCACTCCCTCCACCACCAATGCTCAGTGGCAGCAATGTGTACAATCTACAAGATGCACTGCAGCAATTTACCAATGACCCTTGGACAGTAACTTCCAAACCCATGACCACTTCCATCTAGAAGGACAAGGGTAGCAGATAAATGTGAACGCTGCCACCTGCAAGTTCCTCTCCAAGCCACTCACCATCCTGACTTGGAAATACATCTCGGTTCCTTCACAGTCACGGGGTCAAAATCCTGGAATTCCCTCTCTAATGGCATTGTGGGTCAACCCACAGAACATGGATGACAGCGATTCAAGATGGCAGCTCACCCAGCACTTCTTAAGGGCAACTAGGGATGGGCAATAAATGCTGGTCGTGTCCCACGAATGAATTTAAAAAAGACATGGGGAGAATGAGCAAAATCTGTCAGTGAAGGCTGGAATTGAACCCAGGTCCCTGGCACTGTGGGACAGCAGTGTTGACCACTATGCTACCATACCACCCTGAGGATGTAGTCTGCTCAGTCAAATGTTAAGGACTGTGCCCATGAGTGGAGATGCATTGCCCTGGACACCATTCTGCCCTACCTGAAATAAATGGCTCCAAATTTGCTGAACATATCCAACACAAGTAAAGAAGTGAAAGCAAAGGAAGTAAAAGACTTCCTGCCATTGGCTCAGGGCCACTACTGAAGTCTTATCAGTTTTGATCTACTCAGGCAGAAAAAGAAACTGAGGTATACCTCGCTGTTCATTCAGATCTAAAGGAGCCAGAGCTCCAGGTAACCAACCAACCCCCAGTACTCACTTAATTGAATTTAGTATTCCCAACATCATTTTGTTGCAAAGTTTGGAAATTTACTGCTCTTCAGTAATGAGTTTTTGAAAAACTTGCATAGGATGTTCATAGGAGCATAGGAATTTGGAGCAGAAATAAGTAATTCAGTTCTTTCAGCCTGCTTTGCCATTCATAAGAGCATAAGAAATAGGAGCAGGAGTAGGCCATCTAGCCCTTTGAGCCTGCCTCGCCATTCAATAAGATCATGGCTGATCTGAAGTGGATCAGTTCCACTTACCCACCTGCTCCCCATAACCCTTAATTCTCTTATTGATCAGAAATCTATCTACCCATGACTTAAACGTATTCAATGAGGTAGCCTCCATCACTTCAATGGGCAGAGAAGATCATGGCTGAACTCTCCCTGGGTTCAAAGCCACCTCTTTATCTGTTCCTCCATATCCCTTGAACCTATGTTTATTTAAAGTCTGAAATCATTCTATCTCCTTCTTGAAACCATTCAATGATCCAATCGTTCGTGTTGTACTCATTATGTGTTCCAACATGGCCAATTGCTTCATGGAATCAAAAATGGCTGCTCCGGCAATGACTGGGGGCATTTGGCATCACCAAGGAAATAGGTTTGGAACAGGATGTAAAGAAGGGGGTGAGAGCAGGTGAAAGAAGTAGAGGAGTAATTGGAAGAAAGTTCCAGATTGTGGGGGGCAATCTCTTGTTTCTACCAAAATTGCACAGGGATGGAGGGTTGGAGTCAGGGTAGAACAAGCAACGGAATCACGGCGTGGAGTTGTAATGCTGAGGAGGTTCTTCGGAAGTCTTAGTAACGAATGAATTAATCAAACCCCATAATTAGTACAAATTCACCGAAACCATAACAATGAAAAAATAATTTTAAAAATATGATTAATACATTAATCAAACACATAAAATCAATAACTTTGAATAATTAATGGATCCACATCATAAGTCACTAAAATAGAAGTAGGAAAGGCAGAAATGAACCTATTCTATATAATTTAGTTCAGTAACATTTTTAAAGGAATAGGCTATTGAATCCAAGACCTCCATTAAGTGTTGACTATCTGCAACAGTCCCATATATTCCTTCACTTCGTACAATTCGATGGCAGGGAAATAAAGAATTAATATTAGAGGTAGTGTCCACTTTTTTTAAAGAAGGTTTTCTGAAAGGGAAGCAGTTGGTTTAGAAAGGAGCAAGTGATGGAAATGTCAAATTTGATTACAGATGCTGTCATGGAGAGACATTTTACACAGAAGAAGCTTCCAACTGTTTGGTTGCCTTCACGTTTTTTTTCAATAAATCTGTGACATTTGGATGCAACACAAGGAAATCAGAATTTCAATTTAAAACCATAAGTGCGAAGCTTTAAAGAAATGGAAAACAATGCAAATGCTGGGAAGACACCGTCAGAGATAAGGCAAGTTAACGTTGCTGGTGCGGATCCTTTGTCAGAACATCTGTATTCTGACTTTGTAAAACACTTGAGGTATTGGAATGGGGGTAAGACATTTGTACTGCTCAGACGAGGCACACTGCGCAACTCCAGCATTTTTCACTTTACGTGCACAGTATTAATGTTAAAGCTTCACTCGTATTTGCCTGGATTTGACAAGACATTTAGTATTACCTCTGCACAGGAAGAAAACACTGAAACGAACCAAATACAGATTTACTAAATGCATGAGGGATAGGGCAAATAATGATTTGGTGGGGGGGTAGGGGAGGGGTGGGGTGCAGGGACAGGGAGTGATTGATGGAAAAGGGCTGTGGTCAAAGGGATGCGCACACCACAAACGCAGAAAAGGAAAGAAAGAACAGGGTAAAAAAAACCCTACTGTTTAATTTCCAGCAGCCAGAACGAAAAATCCAAGAGCCAATATATTCTATAAATAACCTTAAGATGTCAACTGAATTAGAGCCTTGCGCGTGTAAGTCAGAGAATGTGTAGGCATAGCCAGCGGCCTGTGAACATCAAGATGACAAGCTGTGGGCATCTAATTGCATCAGCTTGTGACCATCAAGGCACCAGCAGCACAACTTTCAATTACAGGATCCAAAGCTAAAAACAAAGAGTCGCGCGACGGCAGCTGCTCTCCTACACAGAATCATTCCTCATAGATTTAATAAATTTCTTCCAATACACAGCTCTTAAATGTCTTAAACCGTCGCTGACATGTTTCAACTGTATGAAGAATGAAAGATGCATTTCAAACCCGCACCGTTCTGTCAGTTCTATGTGTGCTCGTTACAGAGCTTGGAAAGAAAGAGAGAAACGTGCTTGCTTCAAACGGAGCATCATCACCTCCAAGTTCTGTTACACACCAATCCTGACTCGGATGCGTTCTGCCGTTCCTTCACCGCCACTGGTTTAAACTCCTTGAATTCCGTAATTTCCAGTATTGTGAAAGCTCCTTCATTGCACAGAAATAGGGGGGCCTTGTGGCGTAGGGGTTGCGCCCCTCCCTCTGGATCAGAAGTTCTGGGTTCAAGTCCAATGCCAGGACTAGGTGGCTATGGAAAGAGATCATAAGATATAGGAGCAGAATTAGGCCATTTGGCCCACTGAGTTGCTTCATCATTCAATCATGGCTGATATATTTATCAACCCCATTCTTCTGCCTTTTCCCCATCACCTTTGATATCCCTACTCATCAAGAACGTATGTATCTCTGTCTTAAATACACTCAATGACCCGGCCTCCACAGCCTTCTGTGGCAATGAATTCTACAGATTCACCACCTTCTAGCTGAAATTCCTCATCTCATTTCTAAAAGGTCGTCCCTTTACTCTGAGGCTGTGCCCTCAGATCCTAGTCTCACCTACTAATGGAACCATCTTCCCCATATCCACTCTATCCAGCCTTTCAGTATTGTATAAGTTTCAATGAGACCCCCTCTCATCCTTCTGAACCTTATCAAGTACAGGCCTAGAGTCCTCAAACGCTCTTCATATGTCAAGCCTTTCATTCCCAGGATCATTCTTATGGACCTCCTCTGGACCCTTCCTAAGGCCAGCACATCCTTCCTTAGAGTTTGGGCCCAAAAAGAGCATTAACAAGATGGTTCAATGGGTTGATAATCAGCTTAGGATTCATTCAACCACCTCCTCACTATTCCTCAAAAGGGGAAAAGTGTGTGTGAAGAAATGCCAAAGAACATAGAAACATAGAAGATAAGAGCAGGAGGAGGCCATTCGGCCCTTTGAGTCTGCTCCACCATTCATCATGGCTGATCATCCAACTCAATAGCCTAATTCTGCTTTCTCCCAAAACCTTTGACCCCATTCACTCCAGGTGCTATATCTCTTGAATACATTCAATGTTTTGGCATCAACTACTTCCTATGGTAATGAATTCCACTGACTCAGCACTCTTTGGGTGAAGGAATGTCTCCTCATTCTCTCTTAAATGGTCTACCCCAAATCCTCAGACTGTGACCCCTGGTTCTGGACTCTCCCACCATCGAGAATATCCTCCCTGCATCTACTCTCTCTAGTCTTGCTGGAATTTTATAAGTGTCTATGAGATCCCCCATCATTCGTCTGGAATTAGGCTGGTAAACCTTCATTGCACTCCCACAAAAGCAAGAACATCCTTCCTCAGAAAAAGGATGGCAGATGGTGAAATTTGAAATCAATAAAAATCTGGAATGCGAAGTCTAATGATGTCTATGAAACCATTGTTGATTGTTGGAAAAACCCATCTGGTTCACTAATGCCCTTTAGGAATGGAAATCTGCCGTCCTTATCTGGTCTGGCCCACATGTGACCCCAGAGCCACACAGATGTGTTTGATTCTTAATTGTTCTCAGAGATGGGCAATAAATGCTGACCCAGCCAGCAACACCCACATCCATGAAAGATCATGGCTAATCTGTTAGTGACCTCAACTCCACTTTGTGTCTATAACCCTTGACCTATGTCCTCTGCTTGCTCCTAAAGATGATTCACTGGCGCCTTCTCAAGGGAAGCTAGGAATGGACAACAGGTGAAGTCCATATCCAGAGAACAGATAAAAAAAAACTGTCATCAATATCTGTCTTGAATGACTTTGCTAAAATCAGTTTACAGTCTCTGTATCTCTCTCCCGTGCTACCAGATTAGAGCTGTTTTGAGTAAATTAGATGGTATATATGGTTCCTTTGCTGGTTTCAAACCAGTACTGGTGTGGTGTAACACTAAGCCAGAAGCTAGTTCCGCAGGTTACAGTGCCAATGGGACTTGTGTGTTTGTGGAGTTAGACTCCTCACCAGGGGTGGGGGAAGGGGAAGGAGGGAGCTTGCTAATTTCTCTTGCATATAATGCAAGACCAGGGAAGAGTATAAGCTTTCTCATACCGTTGAAGCAAAAATTAAAGACTTGCATAGATATAGCATCTTCATAGCCTAGAATACCCTAAAGCACTTCATAAACTAGAAAGGGTGCAGGGAAGGTTTATTAGGATGCTACCAGGACTTGATGGTTTGAGTTATAAGGAGTGGCTGGATAGACTGGGACTTTTTTCCCTAGAGCATAGGAGGCTGAGGGGTGAGCTTACAGAGGTCTATAAAATAATAAGGGCCATAGATCTTTTCCCAAAGTTAGGGGTGTCTAAAACTAGAGGACATAGGTTTAGGTGAGCGGGGCGAGAAACAAAAGTGTCCAGAGGGGCAATTTTTTCACACAGAGGTTGGTGAGTGTCTGGAACAAGCTACCAGAGGTAGTAGTAGAGGTGAGTACAATTTTGTCTTTTAAAAAGTTACATGGGTTAGATGGGTACATGGGTTAGATGGGTACAGATGGGTATGGGTCAAATGTGAGCAAATGGGACTAGCTTAGTGGTTAAAAACTGGGCGGCATGGACATGTTGGGCTGAAGGGACTGTTTCCACGCTGTAAACCTCAATGACCCTATAACCAATTTTTGAAATGTAGTGTTGTAATGTAGGAAGCATGGTAGCTTTGTTTCCACATAGCAAGATCCCCCATCCAGCACTATTACAATGACCTAATACTTTGGCTGAGGGGTTAATATTTTCCAGGTCATTGGGAGGAGCTGTGCTATTCTTCAAAATAGTTATGTGGTTCTTTTACATCCACCTAAGTGAGTAGAAAGGCCTTTGCTTATTGTCTCATTCAAAGGGCAGAGTTTCACCAGTCCCTCAGTGCTGCATTGAAGATTTTGTGCTCAAGTCTCTTAGAGTAGGAGGTCAACTTTTCTGACTCAGAGCAGAGAGTTGTAACCTTTGCATCATACTCCATCCAACTGAGGGGCCATGGCTGTGGAAAAGAAGTCAAAACTCAGGCAATTCCCAAAAGGCCCAATTGTTCATCTGTATATGTGACAGCTTTCAAAGTCAGGGTTACTCCAGATTAAATGGAAAGCATTCCTAGGCCTGGATTTTCATCCCTGGGATGGGTGGCAGAAATGGGGAAATGTCGGCTTGAACTTCCGCTTTGGGAGATCCCGCATAGGTGGGCGGGAGAAGTTGGGGGGGTGGGGGGTCTTCATTGCTGGGTGGATGGCAGATGCAGACAGGAGTCAAGGTCCAGTGTGTGCAGGAACAGCTCTTTAAAAGGGCTGGTTCAATGATGTGGGATTTCATCCTAGCTAAAATGAAAGCAGAAATGTAAGACAGAGAGATAGTTCTTTCAGTGGGTAGTAGTACTACAGAATCTTTTACAGCAGAGGGCTGTAGAGGTTGACTTGTTAAGTATGTTCAAGGCTGAGATAGATGGATTTTTAATCTGTGATGGAATCGAGGGTTATGGGGATAAGACAGGAGAATGGAGTTGAGGGTTTTCACATCAGATCGATCATGACCTCATTGACTGGCAGAGAGACTCGATGAACTTCTGCTCCTATGTCACATACTCTAAGATGAGATGTTGAACCAAAGCCACATCTCCTGTCTCAGGTGGACGAAAGAGATCCCATGACACTATTTCAAAGAATAACTGGGGGGTTCTCCTTAGGGTCGGGCCAATATTTATCATTCAATCCACATCAAATATTACAAGTAGAGAGGTGCTTATGCAATTGGGATATATCGTAAGTTCTCCTTTAGTTTTATCTTCAATATTCACTCCACGCCACGAGGAAGATGTTTGTGCGGATTGCTTTATGTTAACAAGATCTCTCTAAAGTGCATGAGATATGGTTTAGAGCACACAGGAGCTACTTAACTCCTGGACAGAGTCCCAGCGCTGGTCTTCTAATTCTTCATAGAATCTGTTTAAGCTAATTTCATAGAGGGCCCTGGAAGCCATTAGGCAGAGAAGGCACTCAGAACCCAGACAAATGGAGTGAACCTGCAGGCAGTAAAATTCATCTGTAAAATGAGCTTGGTCAGTCTCAAGCTACCCCTCAATCTATTCTAATAAAGTTCCTTCAAACTGCTATTTTTCTGCAATTGAATACAATGTACGATTCAGCTATTCCAGCAATTTCAAATCGGTCTGAAAGATGAATTCTTTGCTTCAGGTGCAAAGGTAATGCAAGTATGAAAGAAAATTCTAGAGAAACTTTTTTTTAACCCAGGGAGTAGTTGAAATGTGCAGCTTGATGCCCTTTTGAGGCAAATGGTCTGGATGCATTGAAGGGGAATCAAGGGCAGTACATGAGGGAGAAAGAAATAGAAGGACCTGGGGAGACAGCGGTGGTGTAGTGGTATTGTCACTGGACTAATAATCTAGGGGTCCAGGGCAAGATCTGGGGTGGGATTTTATGGTCTTGTTCATCCCGAAACCATAAAGTCCTGCCTGATATCAACAGACCTTCCCATTGTCCGTCCCTCGCTTGCTCCAATTCCCATGGCGGGGCAGTAAAATTTCGGCTCCGGTGTCCCAGGTTCAAACCTCATCACGGCAGGTGGTAAAATTTGAATTCAATAAAAAGAAACTAAAGATGATCGTTGAGCCATTGCTGATTATTACAAAAATAAAACCCACCTGCTCACGAATGTCTTTCGGGAAGGAAATCTGCCATCCTTACCTGGTCTGGCCTACATGTGACTCCAGAGCCACAGCAATGTGGTTGATTCTTAAAAATGCCCTCTGAAATGAATGGACAATAAGTGCTGGCCTAGCTAGCATCGTCTACATCCCCTGACCGAATTAGAAACAACATGCTGACACAGTTGGACAGAAAGAGTTAGAAGGAGGTCATGTGGAGTATAAACATAGTGGAACAGTTTTTGCGAATGGTGCGTTTCTCTCCTGTACATTGTACGTAGTAAGCAAAAGCCATTGCTCAACTTTGGATTGTATGGTTGCTGTGGCCAGATCCCCCTACCACCCAATAGATGGTGAAGCCAGTCAGCACAGTCATTAGAAGCACCTCCTGCCAAGTATATTGCAGGCTACTGTTATACTCTTCCAGTCGCTCCTGACAGGTCTTGTTATGTGACCTTGCAAGGCAAGTCCATGCCTTCAAATCATAATCATGAGCTTCTCTCGGGTATGGTGACCTTTAACAGAGAGAAGGACAGACAGCTGGCTTTTATGGTGTCTCTCCCTTTCAAATAAAGAAGTACATGGAAAGTACTCAGAGTTAGCTATGAGGAGATGATAGTTGTGGAAACATGTCAGGGTGTAACATTTTTCAGAGTGGGAGAGATTGCTGCAGGCTCACTCGAAACTGTGCATTTATCCTCAAAGAAAAACAGACACATTGTTTTGATGCCGAAATGTTGCATTTCGGTAATAGGATGAGAACAGTATCCTAAGGGCTGCCTTGAAGGCAAAGAGACGCTTCAGAAGGCTTTTTGAAAACAATCGCAACGATGTAAGTGGAGAGTCTATTAAATCATCTGTTAACAGAAATTACGGTTAGCAACGATTGCCTTCTACCTGTGAAGGGGCAACACTAACTGTCTAGAGAACCCACTATGTTGTATGGAAATGACACCACAAAAACAGGTTGCCTATATAATGTAGCCCATGGTGGTTTTTATCCTTCATTTGAACAGCATTTCTAATCCATGTGTATCCTCAATTTCCTCTTATTCCTCTTTCTTTCCACCACTATTTATGCTTATCTTTTTTCTACTTCCATCACCTAATTTACCAAAACACCATTCAGCGTCAGAACCTTCTCCATAAGCCTCCTAAATCTCTTGTGCCTTATCCATGTCCCCTAAGACCATAGAACCATAAGATATACAAGTAGAATTGGGCATTCAGCCCATCGAGTCTGCTCCACCTTTCAATCATTGCTGATATGAATCTCATCCCCACTCTCCTGCCTTCTCCCCATAACCCTTGATCCCTTTATTGATCAAGAACCTATCTATCCCTGTCTTAAAGGCACTAGTGACCTGGCCTCCTCAGCCCTCTGTGGCAATGAGTTCCACAGATTCACCACACTTTGGCTGAAGAAATTCCTCCTCATCTTTGTTTTAAAGGAGTGTCCCTTAACTCTGAGGTTGTGCCCTCAAATCCTTGTTTCTCCCACCAGTGGAAACATCCTCTCCATGTCCACTGTATCCAGGCCTCTCAGTATTCTATAAGTTTCAATTAGATCCCACCCCCCCATCCTTCAAAAGTGTAGGGTGTCGAAATTTGCTGATGACACCAAGATTGGGGGAACGGCAAATTGTGCGGAGGGTGTGGAGAGTCTGCAGAAGGATCTAGATAGGCTGGGCGAATGGGCCAGGAAATGGCAAATGGAATTTAATGTTGGCAAGTGTGAGGTGGTCCACTTTGGTAGGAATAATGGTAGGAAGGACTATTACTTACGGGGCGAAAAACTGCAGCAGGCGACGGTGCAGAGGGACCTCGGGGTCCTTGTGCATGAGTCGCAAAAACCCAGCTTGCAGGTGCAGCAGGTGGTCAGGAAGGCAAATGGGATGCTGGCCTTCATAGCGAGGGGGATTGAATATAAAAGTAGGGAGGTCTTGCTGCAGCTGTATAGGGCATTGGTGAGGCCGCAGCTGGAGTACTGTGTGCAGTTTTGGGCGCCGCACCTGTGCAAAGATATTTTGGCCTTGGAGGGAGTGCAGAGGAGGTTTACTAGGCTGATACCGGAGTTGAGGGGGTTGAGCTATGAGGAGAGGCTGAATAAACTAGGCTTGTACTCGTCAGAGTTTAGAAGAATGAGGGGAGATCTCATTGAGACGTATAAGATGATGAATGGGATGGATAGGATAGAGGTGGAGAGACTCTTCCCGCTCAAAAAAGACAGTAGGACTAGGGGGCACAGCCTCAAGATAAAGGGGGGGCGGTTTAGAACGGAGTTGAGGAGGAACTTCTTCACTCAAAGGGTGGTGAATCTCTGGAATTCTCTGCCCGTTGAAGTGGTGGAGGCTGCCTCGCTAAATATTTTTAAGACGCGGGTTGATGGGTTTTTGATAAGAGAGGGGATTAAGGGTTATGGGGAGAGGGCGGGAAAGTGGAACTGAGCCGCGACAGATCAGCCATGATCTTATTGAATGGCGGGGCAGGCTCGAAGGGCTAGATGGCCTACTCCTGCTCCTATTTCTTATGTTCTTATGTTCTTATGAGTACAGACCCAACTGCTCCTCATACGACAAACCCTTAATTCCTGTGATCACCCCTCCTCTTTTGTACCTCGGAAACGTAGCCCATCTATTCAGTACTTCTAACCATCATCATTAAATCACTCTGAAATCTCCTCCAGCCCAAAAAAAAACCATTCCCCATTTTCAACCCCTTCTCCATCATTGTATTCTCTTTTGCCACAGTAAGAAGTTTCGCAAAACCAGGTTAAAGTCCAACAGCTTTATTTGGAATCATGAGCTTTCGGAGCGCTGCTCCTTCATCAGGTGAGTGGAGAGGTAAAGTTTCACAAACACGGTTATATAGACCAAATAAACCTGTTGGACTTTAACCTGGTGTTGTGAGACGCCTTGCTCTGCCCACCCCAGTCCAATGCTGGCATCTCCACATCATCTCTTTTGCCAGGTAACATTCGATAGAAGGGTCATACACACTCGAAATGTTAACTGTGTTTCTCTCTCCACAGAAGCTGCAGACCTGCTGAGTTTTTCCAACATTTTCTGTTTTTGTTTCAGACAGCCAGCATTCGCGGTAATTTGCTTTAATTGAGTGTTCGAGTGAATCTGCGTTGATTGTTCTTTGCTGCCTTGACATCCCTCCCAGAAAGTGAAGCCCAAAACTGCAGAGCACAATTGTGACCTTACTGAGTTTTTGTTTCAATAGATTTGCCATTACATGTCAGCTAAAATTGCTATTAAACCTGGTATTCAGTTGACTATTTTATAATGGATTTCTCTACAGGAGGTGCAGCTTTTAATGTCTTGTAAACCTGAATCCTCAAAATCACTTTGCCTTTCCACATCACTCAGCTTCCTCCCATTCATAGTACAATTAAATGGCTGAAGGTTAATGATACACTATTAATGGTACACGTCCTAATATGACACTGTGACTGGTTGATTCTTCCACCCAATGCCCAGCAAGCTTACATTTTTTTTAATATTCATTCGTAGTACATGGTTGTATCGCTGGCTGGCCAGCATTTATTGCCCATCCCTAGTTGCCCTTGAGAAAATGGTTATGAGCTGCCTTCTTGAATTGTTGCAGCCATATGTGCTGTGGGTTGACCCACAATGCTGTTAAGGAGGCAATATCTCCAGCAAGAAGGATGAAGGGCAGCATTCCTTGCCAAGTCCAAAGACGTGCGGGATAGGTGGATTGTCCAGGCTAAATTGCTCCTTAGTGCCAGGGGATTAGAAGGATAAATACATGGGGTTACAGGGATAGGGTCTGGGTGGGATAGTTGTCAGTGCAAGCTTGATGAGCCAAATGGCCTCTTGTTTTTGCTCTATTGGGATTCAATGATTCAATGATTCCAATAATGCAATGATTCACGTTTGAGAGGTATAGAAGAGGAGGGAATGATCACAGGAATGAAGGGTTTGTCAAAAACAGAAAATTCTGGAAAATCTCAGCAGGTCTGACAGCATCTGTGGACACAGTAAGAAGCCTCACAACACCAGGTTAAAGTCCAACAGGTTTATTTGGTAGTAAACGCCACTAGCTTTTGGAGCACTGTTCCTTCGTCAGGTGAGTGGGGAGTTCTGATCACAAACAGGGCATATGAAGGCACACACAGTTGACAGAATACTGATTAGAATGTGAGTCTTTACAGCTAATCAGCTAATCAAGTCTTAAAGGTGCAGACAATGTGAGTGGAGATAGCATTAAGCATAGGTTAAAGAGATGTGTATTATCTTCAAACAGGACAATAAGTGAGATGTTTCAAGCCCAACCTGTAAAGACTTACATTCTAATCAGTATTCTGTAAGCTGTGTGTGCCTTTATATGCCCTGTTTGTGATCAGAACTCCCCATTCACCTGACGAAGGAGCGGCGCTCCGAAAGCTAGTGGCGTTTACTACCAAATAGACCTGTTGGACTTTAACCTGGTGTTGTGAGACTCCTTACTGTGTTTACCCAGTCGAACGCCGACATCTCCACGGCATCTGTGGAGACAGAATCAAGTCAACATTTTGAGTCTGGATGTGACTCAAAGTGCCTGATGCCAGCCTTGTGCCCACAGTGGCACAGCTGAGACGTGGTACAAGCCTTAGTGGAAAGGCTTCAGCCACGACATTGTGCTCTACCATTCCACATCATTCAATGTGGATGGTGTGCAGGGGCATTACTCTGGGTGCACCTTGAGGCAGGTATTGCACAAAATGATGGTCCCAAACAGCTGAGTATGAAATGTGACATGCATTCGGTAACTCACCCTCCAAGCTTTACGTTCTTCCTCGCCAATTCATAGAATCGTTGAATTTGGGCAGTGCAGAAGGAGGACTTTCGGCCCATCAAATCTGTAACAACTACAATTCCACCCAGGCCCTATTTCCATAACCCCACACATTTACCTTGTTAATCCCCCTGATACTAAGGGCAAATTAGCATGGCCAATCAACCTAACCTGCATATCTTTGGACTGTGGAAGGAAAACCAGAGCGCCCAGAGGAAACCCACGTAGACATGGGGAGAATGTGCAGACTCTGCACAGACAGTGACCCAAGCCAGGAATCGAACCCGGGTCCCTGGCGCAGAGAGGCAGCAGTGCCAACCATTGTGCCAACGTGCCACAGATCCTTGCTGTCTGCCCCGTCAAATGAATTCATTTACTCAATTCACGAGGGGTGAACTCTGCAGAGAAGCCCGTGTCCAGCCATTTTCTAATGCACTCGATGCACTATTTGAACAAGGTCCCATCCGCTTATCTTCTTAGTGGCATTGCATCAGATTTATGTTGACATAAAATGCCTTTATCTAAAATGTGAAAGGCTCATTTTCCGTGCTAAAACTTTATTCAATTGGCTGTCTGACATTTCCCTCGACTACCTAACCCGCCGTGTGTCGATCGTCACTGATTAATGAACAATAACTCTTCACCAGAACAAAACAAAATGCCACAAATCTGCAACGGTGTTAAACATCCGGCACATTAATAAAAATGCTGAATAGCTAGTTAACATTTAGTGGGGGGAGAAAAAAACTTTAGTGGGTCAATTGTAATGTCAACGTGAAGTAATTGCTGACAAATGGTGACCTTCTGTTGTAATCATCTCCAAAATACCAGAGGCAAGTGAAAAACACAAAGAAAATAAAACAGAATTATAACTACCAGGAGGCTGATTTTCCGAGGTGAATTCAGAGCTAGATTGTTAGAACAGGTCATGTCATTCGCTGCAGATTAAAGGCCTGACTTGCCGGGAAACATTTCTAAGATGGAGCAAGGTCTCATTTCCATTGACTGCTGTATTTAAATGGGAACAAGTTGGCCTCGGCCCCTCAGTGCCATGGGAATTCCTCCTCATTATTCAGCCGGCAGAAGCAACCTCCTTAATTTCTTTGACATAAATGTCACTCGCTGGTGGGCAGTGTTTCGAAACAGTCCAAGGTGAGGGACGGCTCCCTGGAGCATCGGGAGACCAAAGGGACCTCGGACACCCTGCTGGTGTGGACACCGTCCCATGCTGCTGCTTCCTTTGCTTGTGGTGGAAGCTTTACGTGGAGGAATGGCTCAGAAAGACAGCACGTCATGTAAGAACCCAGCAGGACTGTATTCCTCAGGCAGCAGGGAACAGTTTACCGCTGTCAATCACTTTCAGACTGATCCCCATTTAAATGCAAACACTGTCCTGTGGTCTTAAATATTATTTACAGTTCACTGACAGCTGTCCTCAGTGGCACCTATTAGCGGCAGAAGTACAACAATTTCCATTCATCATTTCTTGCACTGTCACTTTTAATTTATTTGAGCTGTTTTACACAATACGTGTAACTACTTAACACTCAAATGCTGTTCCCATTTATTTATTGGCAATTCAGGTTTGTGTCTGGCTCCATTAACAGGATGCAACCCTTTTATTTTGGTACATTTACAACAACAACTTGCAGATTTATAACACCATTCACATGACAAAAGTGTCCTGAGGTGTTTTTCACAGGAATACTATTGGATAGAATTTGATACTGAGCTACATCAGCGGGATAAGTAGGACACGGGATGGCACAGTGGCACAATAGTTAGCACTGCTGCCTCACAACACCAGGGACCATGGTTCGATTCCTGGTTTGGGTCACTGTCTATGTGCAGTTTGCAAGCTCTCCTGGTGTCCACGTGTGTTCCTCTGGGTGCTCGGGTTTCCTCCCACAGTCCAAGAAAAGTTCTGGTTAGGGTGCATTGGCCAGTTCTAAATTCTCCCTCAGTGAACCCGAGCAGGCGCCGGAGTGTGGCAACTAGGGGATTTTCACAGTAGCTTTATTACAGTGTTGATGTAAGCCTGCTTGTGACACTAAGAATTAAACTTATAACCACTTGGCCAAAAAGGTAGGTTTTAATGAATAAGTTGAAGGAGGAGAGAACGTAATATCATAAGAAATAGGAGCAGGAGTAGGCCATCTAGCCCCTTGAGCCTGCCCCGCCATTCAATAAGATCATGGCTGATCTGAAGTGGATCAGTTCCACTTACCCGCCTGCTCCACGTAACCCTTAATTCCCCTATCGATCAGGAATCTATCTACCCGTGACTTAAACATATTCAACGAGGTAGCCTCCACCACTTCAATGGGCAAAGAATTCCAGAGATTCACCACCCTTTGAGTGAAGAAGTTCCTCCTCAACTCTGTTCTAAACTGGAGAGAACTGGAGAGGTTTTTGGGAAAAACATTCCGAGGTTTAGACTTCAGGAACATAAGAAATAGGAGCAGGAGCAGGCCATCCAGCCCTTCGAGCCTGCCCCGCCATTCAATAAGATCATGGCTGATCTGTTGTGGCTCAGTTCCACATTCCCGCCCTCTCCCCATAACCCTTAATCCCCTCTCTTATCAAAAACCCATCAACCCCCATCTTAAAAATATTTAGCGAGGCAGCCTCCACCACTTCAACAGGCAGAGAATTCCAGAGATTCACGACCCTTTGAGTGAAGAAGTTCCTCCTCAACTCCATTCTAAACCGCCCCCCCTTTATCTTGAGGCTGTGCCCCCTAGTCCTGGTGGGGCAATGAAAACAGGGATGCTTACAAGATCAGATTTGGGGTATTTAGACTTTACATTTTTATAGATTAACCAATGATCAAAATATAACTACTTGTCCATGAATCATTATCTACCTTATTAAATCCTTTCCATATCTGAAACCCCTTGATCAGATCATCCTTCAATCTTCCTTGGTGGTGATGGCAGTGAGCAGAGTGGAATGCTGTATGAAACAGGATTTGGTTTGAGAGATGCCAGGACTAATGAACAGGCTGCTCTGTGCGAAGGTGGACTAGATGCAAGACCTGCCTCTATACTCCAGCACTATGTTTAAATAAATTAATCATAATCAAATAAAATATATCCCTCAAGCCCTCATCTCTCACCCCCTTATTCCCTAAGGATGACTCATGCAAACATGTGCCACACCAAGTCCCCCCAACCACTTGCTTGGCCCCTTTACCTCTATGCCAACTTACTGCACCTCTACCCACTCCAGGGCATCCATGCCTGCTTTGCCAATTTAGTGCCAACTTATGACAAGTCATGCCCCCCTCACACTCCAACCTTTTCCTTTATCCACTCCATGCTAACTTACCCCTCAGGGTATCCTTAGACAATTCCTTGACAGCTTTGATACTTCCAGGATAGTTTTGACAGCTGGATAACTGCTGAACATTGCCTTGTCAGCTGGACAGTTCCTTGACAGCTGGACAGCTCTTTCCCAGCTTGATAGCTCCAAAGAGATTGTGTGTAAAAAGCACATAATCATGTTCACTTTTGACAATGCTAAATGGTGCCTTACCTCCCCCAAAGGGTATGGCACCTCTCCCAAAGGGCGTTGTATCCCTCCCAAAGGTGTCCCTGGATCCTATCCAAAGGAGTACACTTGTGATCCTAAAGAATACACCAAACTCAAACTAGCTATGACCTGGCCTAAACTGCATACTCCAGATTTCACAATCCAGTTCTTCGAAAGTCTGATTTTAGTGAAGTCAGCTGGTGATTTAAATGAACAGCTGCCACTGAAAATCACACATGTGTGAACTTTGACCCAGATCTGATCCTGCCTTTGTCACGATGGGAAGAGCTGGGTTTGAGATCAGGACTCGCTGCTTTTTTAACAGAAAGCAAGTGGACTGAAATGGGATCCACTTCATATTTGGGAGATCTTCCCAAACTGCAAAATCAGTCCAGAGGGCCAACTCTTTAATATTGTCCAATAAAATGACCCAATATTTTGAGCCTCAAGATACTCATGCATGATGCTGTCCCACTTTGATTTGCTTTATTATTGTCACATTTATTGGGATACAGTGAAAAGTATTGTTTCTTGTATGCTATACAGACAAAGCATACGCTCAATGAGTACCTAGAGGAAAAGGAAAGGAGAGGGTGCAGAATATAGTGTTACAATTACAGATGGGGTGAAGAGAAAGATCAACTTAATACAAGGCAAGTCCATTCCAAAAGTCTGAAGGCAGCAGGGAAGAAGCTGTTCTTGAGTCAGTTGGTATATGTCCTCAGGTTTTTGTATCTTTTCCCGATAGAATAAGTTGGTAGAGAGTACACACGGGGTATGTGGGTTCCTTAATTATGCTGGCTGCTTTTCCGAAGCAAAGGCAAGTGTAAATAGGGTCAATGGATGGGAGGCTGGTTTGCGTGATGTACTGGGCTACAAAGACAACAATGCAGGAGATGGGAACACAAGTCCCTCCCGTGAATAAAAATGTATCAACTATGTATGTATTGTCGGTATACAACTGGGGTCATAGAATAGAATCCTATAGTGCAGACAGGGGTCATTCAGCCCATCGATTCTACACCGACCATAACCCCACCCATGCATTTATCCTAGCTAGTCCCTCTGATGCTAGGGTTAATTTAGCATGGCCAATCCACCTAGCCCTCACATCTTTGGACTGTGGGAGGAGACCAGAGCACCCGGAGGAAACCCATACAGCCATGGGGCAGAATATACAAACTCCACACAGACAGTGATCCGAGACTGGAATTGAACCTGGGTCCCTGACGCTGTGAGGCAGTGGTGCTAACCACTGTGCCGATGTGGGCCTTTTTCAACCGGAGGAATGAAAGCGCTCTTTGGGACAACTTTTCTGCCATTGAAAACAGAAACATTTATGTCAACCCTGCGCACAGCTCCATGAGGTGATTAGTGGGAGAGCTCTGTTGTCCTGACTTAATTTATACTCTCACTGAAGTCATTTGACAGATCAACCCAGCAAGTGACAATGGATACCATCTGCAAATGAAAGACTCTCAGACTGCCCATCATTCAAGCTCTTTTCTGCCACACACCATGCCCCCGTGGAATGGTTTACCACCTGACTGACTTCTGACTAAACACTGGAAGGTGAGCAAGCATGAAAGGAAGAAAGACGGAGACACCGTGTGAAAGACAAAGCTCCCTGATAGCCTCCTTACAAACGAAACAAGACAGAATGAATGCTTTCCAGTTGTTGTAACAGTCACTGCATTTTAACTTGACTTATTGACTCTGTTTACAGGTGTTGGTTTTAAGTGCTGTGATGCTGGATCTGAAACTAGTGTCCAGTGCACTCTGTAAAACTGAAAAAATGTTTATTGATTGAGTCAGTGATGTGGGTGATGTTCTGGGGCTGTAGGAATGCATTGTCAGATAATGATATGTGCACAGAGATAAGCTTCAATGTTTTATAACCCTTTCCTGTACCAGTTAAAGAACAGTGATCCCCACTCCTTCTGAAGGGGAACCATCACCATTCAAACCTCCTCTTTGGAGAATCTTAGGTTCCAGGTTTCTTCAGAAAGAGTGATTTTTAATGTCCTGCCCTTTTAAAATCCAGCAACTCCCTTTATCACCTCCCTGCTCACCATCCCAGAGCCCAGATACTTCTTTCGGGTGAAACAGCACTTCACACGCACCTCCTTTAATCTGGCTTATTGTATTCGCTGCTCCCAATGCAGACTACTCTACATCGGATAGAGCAAACGCAGGTTGGGTGACTGCTTTGCTTAACATCTTCGGTCCGTCTGCAAGCAGGACCCAGGCCTTCCTGTCGCTTGTCATGTCAACACACCACCCTGCTCTCCTGTCCACGTGCCCGTCCTTGGCCTTTTGCAATGGGCGAGTGAGCCCCAATGCAAACCGGAGGAGCAGCACCCCATCTTCCGATTGGGCACTCCCGGGCTGGACATTGAGTTCAACCACTTCAGAGCGTGAAATTTCCCATCCACCTTCACCCCATTTCCATTTATCTAATTTCATCTCTTCACCTTGTCCATCTGTATTTGTCACTTTTTACTCTTTTATTTTTCTACTTCTGAAATCTGGCTCTCCATCTTGTCTCGAAACAACACCCTGCCCTCCCCTCCCCCCACCCCATCCGTACCCTCTTCAGGGCCAACTGCCACATTCGTCAGGCACCCCCGCTGACAATCTGTACCTTTGTTCTGCCATTCACATCTTTCAATCACTTAATGGACACTATTAGCACCTTTGTCAGCCTTTATCATCTTCATTTACATTCCCTTCATCCGACCACAGACCCCTCCAACACTCACACTTTAAATCTTGTCCGATTTTCTTTTCTTTCAGCTCTGACGAAGGGTCATCCAGACTCGAAACGTTGGCTCCATTCTCTCCCCACAAATGCTATCAGACCTGCTGAGTTTCTCCAGCATTTTCTGTTTTTGTTTCCGATTCCAGCATTTGCAATGATTTCCCTTTATCTCCCGCTACAGTGTTTTTTCCCTCAAACACTCACTCTCCTCACGCCAATCTCTTATCCTTGTGCACTGTTCCACATTCATCAACACCTTGCCTGTGCACTATTCCTCATGCATGAACTTCGACAGAGGTGGGGGGTTAAGTGAGGGCAAAAATTAATCGAAGCAAAAGCAAAGCACCTGGTTTCCTCCGGGTGCTCCAGTTTCCTCCCACTGTCCAAAGATGTGCGGGGTTAGGTGGATTGGCCATGCTAAATTGCCCCTTAGTGCCCAAAAGTGTGTTGTTCAGGGGTAAATGCATGGGATTACAGGGATAGGGCAGAAGCTAAGCCTAGTATGATGCTCTATTGGAGAGTCAGTGCAGACTCAATGGGCTGAATGGCCTCCTTCTGCACTGTGAAAATTCTGTCCGAAACTGAATTCAACACATACATACTTGCATGTGAACACACTGGGGCAGCATAATGGCACAGTGTTCAAGGGTACTATGTCCCTTTGTCCTATTCCACTGCTGCCTCACAGCGCTGGGGGCCCGAGTTCGATTCTCGTCTTGGGTCACTCTCTATGTGGAGTTTGCACCTTCTCCCCATGCCTGCATGGGTTTTCTCCAGGTGCTCCAGTTTCCAGCCACAGTCCGAAAGATGTGCTGGTTAGGTGGATTGGCCATGCGAAATTCTCCCAAACAGACACTGGAGTGCGGTGACTAGGGGATTTTCACAGAAGTTTCATTGCAGTGTTAATGTAAGCGTACTTGTGACACTAATAAATCAACTTTAAACTTCAAACACACACACACACACACACACACACACACACACGCACAAACATACACACACACATACACACCCACACACCCACACACAAAATCCAACCTTGGTCATTGGGCAGAGAACAGTAAAGAGAAACCGAGTTCATCCTATCCCCTTCCCATGCTAAGAACTCTTGCACCAACCAAGACCGTCACAGCATACAAACGGTTATTAGTAGGAGTTGTCCATCTTACTTTGAGAGCTAAATTACAATGCAGGGGAGCTGAATTAAAATATATACAGTTGAAGTGAGATGATTGTAGGAAGCACTCTTGGGTTAAGTCTATAAATGTTAATTCAACTCCCTCAAATTGTCAGCTTAATGACAACTCCCAGCTAGCTGCCCCATTGATGGCTGAAGCACACACCATTAAGCAGCAAATTAACAGCATAGAAAAGAACCAAAGGGTATTCATTATCATTCACTGCACTAAGCAGCATTAAGTGGGTAGACACTGGTTCACATCTGCAATCTCCCAAAGGATGAGAGCCCAAACTCGCGTGTCATGAAGAGAGAGATGATAAGCAGGTGTACTCCTGCAGGGAAAGGGGGAAACTGTTGACTCGAGCGCAGTTCCGAGCAACCACGCAAACGGTAGCGTCTTCAGAGACCTGTGAGCAGGTGGCCTGCCCATTCCCTCATACTTCTGAAAAATTGCATGGCGCTGGCGCTTCTGTGGGATTTAAAGAAGAAGATGAGGAAAGCAGAATTCTTTGCGACATAACTTCGATGCTAAAGTTGAGGCCAAGACAACCTCTCTCTAATTGGCATCATGAGATTTTATCTTCCTGTCAACAGAGAGAGGGTCAAGACAACAATGTCTCTCATTGCATTTCAAACAAAGGGGTATTGACAAGATAAATAGGGAGCAGCTGCTCCCATTGGATCAACCACGAGGGGGAATAGTTTTGGGGTGAGGGGCAGAAGGTTCAGAGGTCAGAGAGAGTTTGAGAAAACATTTTTCACCCAGAGAGTGCTGGTAATCTGGAATGTACTACACGGGAAGGCAATGGAGGCCAAAAACCTTACAGCCTTTAAAAAATATTTGGATGAACACTTGAAATACCATAATATTCAAGGATATGACAAGTGCAGGGAAATGGGATTAGTGTGCCTGGAGTGGTAGATATTGTCGGTGTGAACTTGATTGGCCAAAAGGCCTGCATTGTCTGAAACTATAGCTGCCATTCCCCCCAAATATTCAAAGTGCCAAATTTGCATAAAAAACTGGAGTAGCTCCTGCTGGTATTTTCAACAGGATTTTCAAAATGAATCTCCCACATTCTGTGCATAGCAGCATGCCTCAGGGAGATTCACGCTCGAAATCTGGGAGTCGGGCCTATTCCCACTGGAGATCCAATTGACAGCATAGCTCTGAGTGAGCCATTGCTCATGCACTGATCTATCTGAGTGGAGAGTGGTGCATGGGCCATAGCCCCTGGCTGCTGGCCTCCCGATCACTGGTCAGCCCGTGACCTCGCATCACTGGCCATACAACCCCTCCTCAGATGCCCCCAGTGACTGGCCTCCCAGGCATCTCCAGTCCAGCCCAAATGTCACCCTACTCCCTGGCAGTCCTGATCCCCTCACCCTCCCAGCAGTTGTGACCCTACTACCCCACCAATCCCAATGGCCAACCCGTTTCCTCCCTCTGCCATTGATCCCAACTGCAGAGTGGTGACAGGACACCCCCACCCTCATTAATCTCCCCCTATAGGCCCCACCCACAATAGGCCCTGCTCGCTCTCTTGGTACTTCCTGTTGCCCAGTGGGCAGTGCCAAAGTGCCCCTTTGGCATTGCACTGGCCCTTGGGCAGTGCCAGGGTGTCAGGCTGGCCCTGCCAGGCTGGCAATGCACAGCGGGCATCCCCCTTATCCGTCATCTCCTGGGGGATCTCCATGGCCTCCCTTCACTCCAGCGGGTTTGGCTGCCAACTCCCCATTGAGGTTGGGGGGGGTGGAAGAGGTGAGGGAGAGGTTAGCGGGCTCAGAGACTTTGGTTCCCTAATGATAGGAAAATAATGATTTTAATATATAAATCAGCTCTGTGTCGATTTCTGGCATGGAGCTGACAATGCCACAAATCTTGGTCCTGGAGATGCATGGAGGCCACGACTCCCAGCCCATTGAGCTGCAGGCTGGGAGGATCACCCCCTAGACACCTTGGCTGAAAATTTCCTGTCTTGCGTCTGCCGTGGGAATCATAGTGGGCAGGATATGGACCAGGCCAAAGAATGGTGGGACTTTGTATCTCAGGTGTGATTTTCTGGCACTGGGGCAAGAGAGACCAGAAACTTCCATCCCATAACTCCAAAGGACTGTGGAGTGGCGCAACCCAGGCTGCTGGTTCCTGCCGTGAATTCCCGATTTCCACTGTGCTGCGGACAGGGCAGCGAGCGTCCCACCATTTTTAGGAAGGGTGTTGTGTATGTGGCGTGTATCTCTTTAAAGCAGTGCAGCACAAGAGGGTCACCTGACTTGAGGGGACAATGGCAATCCAGAGTGACCAGGCTAGAGAGCGGGAGTTCCCTCTCAGGCGTTTGTACTTTTGGAACCATGTTATAAGCATGTGAGAACTGGGGATCTTTCCCAAAGCTGCCTTAGTGCCGCAAAACCCTCCTGTACCATAATTTCTCATTATCAATGAATGCCTTTTATTGCTAAAAAAAAGTCTGCGATGTTTTGGTGATGCCATAAGAGCCACAACATAATGGAAGGAAACTTGGCACAAGGGAGGTGCCTACCTTCACCCGACTGCTGGCAGCCAGACAACTAATCTGCTGTGGTCGACATAGAAGCATAGAAATTAGAAGCAGGAGTAGGCCATTTGGCCCTTCGAGCCTGCTGTACCATTCATTTTGATCATGGTTGATCATCAAATTCAATATCCTGATCCCTCCGTCCCCCCCACCCCCCCAATATCCCTTGATCCCTTTAGCCCCTAGAGCTTTATTTAATTCCTTCACGAATTTTTGGCCTCAACTACTTTCTGTGGCAGTGAATTCCACAGACTTGAGACTTTGGAATAGGTCCTTTAAAAACTCAAAGGAAGTCCACCTCAGAATGGACAGGGTGGTAAAGCCACACTGCAGACGTCAGGGCATATTGGAGACTGTGTTTCCTTCCGACCAGCTCAGAATCCAATTCAGCAACATTATTTCACGGACGTGTCAAGCATTCCGACACTGAGTAAGGGCTGCGGATACCGGAGGGAGAGTCGCCCTGGACATTTGGTGATGAATCTCCCACCCGCCCTGCAGCCCTCATCTCAAACCGTACACAGAACACCAGGAGAAAAGAACCTCCGCCAACATCGCTGCACGCGTGTCGAAGCGAAGAGAGTTCGGCTGGAATTCTCCGGCAGTTCACTTTCCACCGTTACTCTCAGCGAGAATGGAAAACTTGACGCTCAGCCAAACCTTTATTTACTTCAGCGGGACCGGAGAATTCCAGCTGTGGGTGAGATCGGACAACCTGTCAAAAAGAATTGCAACGTGATGGGGCAGTTTTCCTGCCTTATCCGCCATGGGAATTGTAGCGGGTGGGGGTGGGGGGGCAGAACATGCAAAAGATCGTTGACATCAGGGAGGATTTTCCAGTGAGTGTGCTTGATGTGTTTGAGTTGCAGTTGGTAATCTATACTTAACTTTAAAAGTATTCATTGTATTTACAAACCTGTCCCCACCATCCTTTATTGAACAGCTGGTTTTAAAGCAATTTAATCCTTCCCATCCTGGACTTTTAAGAATTTACATGAATTCTGATGGGAATTTGCAGCTGTGTTTGTCTATCTTTGAAGGGAAAACATCAGTGATGTTAGAATTATTTTTTTTCAAACTGCAATCTATTTAAATGCTCACAAAGTTTGATGCACCTGCAGAATTAATCAGTTTTTTTTTCAAAGTAATTTGCAGCAGTGTAAAATTCTCAATGTACATGTTTAAACCCAGCTCAGCAGAGCCTTCGACACACCTGGCCTTGCCTCCCACATACCACCTTTACAACCCCAACCAGCCCATGCCCTCCAACCACCACCTTTGCCTGAACACTCAGTCCTCTCTCTCATGTAACGCCCACCCCACCTTAGACCTACCTGCTCTCCTGAGCTACGGCTGTGCTCTTTTAGCTCCTAGCCTGTCAATCAACTTGCTCGTAGGTGGGAAAATGACACAAAAAATGTTTTCAGAGCACTGTAGCTAAAAGCTGCAGGATGTTGGGTAAGCCTGTTCTGTTGGATTCCCTCTGATAATCCATGTGCTGGGAAAAGCCTGCATTTTCTTTTGTGTGAATCCCCTTTGAGAACAAATAGACTGCGGAATATTTTGGAGTCAGGTTAATTGGTTTCCTAATTATGGCATCATTAGGTTCTCAAAAAACTCCTATGTGACTTGGGGTTGCCGTGGGGATGAACAGCTAAGAAGCAAAGGGTAAACAGGAAGCTAATTGCAGTGGAGTTGAGTCCACCTTTTTTCTGTTTGGCAGTTTAGAATACTATGTACTTGAGCAAAGAGAAAACATGGAATACCTTTGCGTTTGGCAGTTTTAAACAGATCCTGTTGTGAAGCTGGGCTCTGAGAATAGAGCAGAAACTGTGTTACTTTGCGTGTTGAACAATTAGAAAGGACAGGAAGGGCAATGGATTATTGATTGGACAATGCCCACTACTGTTGTTGAAGTGATGCCAGGGTCCACCAGGCTGTTTAAACAGGGTACTGGATCAATATCTCTCAGGATTCCAGTGACATCAAGATTGCTGTGACTCAAGTGAAGGTGGACTCATGTATATCCACCCTCGTGGCATTAACCATGACTGGGGTCTTTGGAGTGAATATAATTGCTGGTGGATGTCACTGAACGGCAGAAATGTCTAACAGTGAAGTCAGCGATCCTATAAAATGGAGGGTGAGTTGGAAAGACGGAGATTACATGTGATGCCAAATGTGTGTGGGAAGTGTAAGTTTGTAACTTTGTTGCACTGACCTGTTTAATGCAAAATTGACCTTTTTTAAAAAATTACTTCACCCCTTAATCAATGTTTGAACTATTTTAATTTCAGTTGGTTTGTTACAGTAAAAGTTTCAGAAAAGTGAAATCTTCTGTTTTTCTTTCCATTAGTGTTGTGGAGATTCCTTTATTTTCAAAAATGTTATCTGTTTCCATGGGAATTCCAACATTCCTGATTTGATTTGATTTGATTTGATTTATTATTATCACAAGTATTGGGAGACAGTGAAAAGTATCGTTTCTTGTGAAGCTCTCGACCACTTCATCACCATTGATGTGGACAGGGGCATGTCCTCCACTTCCCTTTCTGGAGTCGATGACTATTTCCTTCATTTTGTTGACATTGAGACAGAGATTATTGTCATCGCACCAGTTCGCCAGATTCTCTATCTTTTTCCTGTTCTCTGTCTCGTCATTGATCCGATCCACTGTGATGGTGTCATCGGCAAACTTGAAAATCGAATTGAGTCATGAGTGTATCAGGAGTATGGTAGGAGATTGAGAACACAGCATTGTGGGGCACCATTGTTGAGAATGATCGTGGAGGAGGTGTTGTTACCTTTCCTTACTGTTTGTGGTCTACGGGTTAGGATGTTAAGGATCCAGTCAAAGAGGGAATGGCCTCAAAGCACCATACAGTACACAGCTCTGGGCTAAAGTCAAGGTCACTTTTACAAATTACTTTTGAATTTACCTCCCTTCAAGCATAGATCACGTCCTCTGGTTCTCAATTCCAGTTCTGGCTTCAATGGGCCACTGTCCTTCCCATACTCTGGCCTTGCCTCCATTTCAGGGTTGGAATTCTCCAATCTCGCCTGCAGCTGGGATTCTCCAGTCTCACTGCAGCGGCCGAGCACTAAATTATCTGTTCCCGCTGGCAGCGGTAGTGGGGCGTGCGAGACCGGAGAATTCTGGCCCAGAAGCTTTGTTCCCAAGCTCGCTACCAACTTTCAGACAAAAGAAAATGACAATGAAATTGCAGTAACCACCAACTCTGGGTTGATTTTTTGACATCCTATGACTCTTAAAAATGTGGACACTTTGTTTTTTTGCATTGTGGCACAAAAAGCTTTGATCTGAATGTCTATCACTTTGTTGCTTCAGCCCTTATCACCTTCCTCATTGAAAATGTCAGTTCATGCTGCATACCTTTAGGTAATAATTTGTGATTGAGACCATACGCGGTGAAAATTATTTGTGCAAAGGGAGAAAAGTCAGGTTTCCTCTCATTTTTTAAAGTGAAGTATGTTATTTTGCTGATTTACAGTGCAGTAGACATCATCATCTATTTTTAGCATGTCAAGAAATATATCACCTTCCTCGTTTGTATTCCGTGTAGACAAATCAGTTACCCACCTTATTGCAACAATCATTTGAACACCAAAAGATCTTACAAATGTCAAGACAATGAAAGGGCAGGTTGTATTTTTAATGTATCATTTGAAAAAGCATTCCTTTTCAGGATACTGGGAGAACGCCACACTTTTCAAAGTCGTAAAAGAGGATTTTTAATGTTGAACTGAACAGGCAGATTGGGACCTTGGTTTAAAGTCTTATCTAAGGAGGACAGGTCTTGCGGTGAAAGCACTGATGTGTCCTGCTACATACTTGCCCTTTTGGTTAAAATGTTCAATCCGGCTACTTATCTCACTCTTGATTTGATTTGATTTAATTTGAATGTAATTTGATCTATTTATTGATTTATGGGGATGGTACAGTGGCACAGTGGTTAGTTGCCTCAAAATGCCAGGGACCCAGGTTCGATTCCCAGCTTGGGTCACTGTCTATATGGATTTTGCACATTCTCCCCGTGCCTGCGTGGGTTTTCTCTGTATACCTGGAATGCGCTGCAAGAGGATGTGATGGAAGCAGGCACATTAACAACATTTAGGAGGCATCTGGATGGGTACATGAATAGGGAGGAAATAGAGAGAAATGGAGTAATAGCAGAAGGTTTTTTCTTAGATGGGCATCTAGATTGGCACAGGCTTGGAGGGCCAAAGAGCCTGTTCCTGTGCTGTACTTTTCTTTGTTCTTTTGTTCTATATTCAACTCTATAGCAGCTCATGTCATGGTGGTTATCACTGCTGCCTCACAACACCAGGGGCCTGGGTTCAATTCCAGCCTTAGGTTACTGTCTGTGTGGAGTTTGCAGATTCTCCTTGTGTCTGTGTGGGTTTCTCTCATTTCCTCCCATGGTCCAAAGATGTATGGGTTATGCGGATTCGATATGCTAAATTCCCTCTTAGGACCAGAGGGACGAGCTAGGCTAAATTCATAGGGTTATGGGGCTAGGGCTTGGATGACATCGTGGTTGGTGCAGATTTAATGGACTGAATGGCCTCCTTCAGCACTGTAGAATTCTATGTCACATATATTAGTATCCAATGAAAAGTATTGCTTATTGCGCGCTATACTGACACAACCTACCATTCATAATGGAGGAAAGAAGAGAGTGCACAATGTAGTCTTACAATCACAGCTAAAGTGTAAAGAAAGATCAAGTTAATGCAAGGTGGGTCCATTCAAAAATCTGATGGCAGCAGGGAAGAAGCTGGTACAGCCGAACGATAATACACTGAGTGTTAAAATATCAAATGAACCTCTGTCCATAAAGATCTTTTTGCTTCCTGGTGACTAGTGGGGTGCCCCAGGGGTCGGTGCTGGGGCCTCAGCTATTTACCATTTATATAGATGATCTGGAGGAGGGAACCGAGTGTAGGGTGTCGAAATTTGCTGATGACACCAAGATTGGGGGAACGGCAAATTGTGCGGAGGGTGTGGAGAGTCTGCAGAAGGATCTAGATAGGCTGGGCGAATGGGCCAGGAAATGGCAAATGGAATTTAATGTTGGCAAGTGTGAGGTGGTCCACTTT
This sequence comes from Carcharhinus amblyrhynchos, assembly GCF_965287045.1. Lineage (NCBI taxonomy): Eukaryota > Metazoa > Chordata > Chondrichthyes > Carcharhiniformes > Carcharhinidae > Carcharhinus > Carcharhinus amblyrhynchos. Next base: position 44,510,040 of record NC_137342.1, read on the forward strand.
GGTAGGAAGAATGGTAGGAAGGACTATTACTTACGTGGCGAAAAACTGCAGCAGGCGACGGTGCAGAGGGACCTCGGGGTCCTTGTGCATGAGTCGCAAAAACCCAGCCTGCAGGTGCAGCAGGTGGTCAGGAAGGCGAATGGGATGCTGGCCTTCATAGCGAGGGGGATTGAATATAAAAGTAGGGAGGTCTTGCTGCAGCTGTATAGGGCATTGGTGAGGCCGCAGCTGGAGTACTGTGTGCAGTTTTGGGCGCCGCACCTGCGCAAGGATATTTTGGCCTTGGAGGGAGTGCAGAGGAGGTTTACTAGGCTGATACCGGAGTTGAGGGGGTTGAGCTATGAGGAGAGGCTGAATAAACTAGGCTTGTACTCGTTAGAGTTTAGAAGAATGAGGGGAGATCTCATTGAGGCGTATAAGATGATGAATGGGATGGATAGGATAGAGGTGGAAAGACTCTTCCCGCTCAAAAAAGACAGTAGGACTAGGGGGCACAGCCTCAAGATAGAGGGGGGGCGGTTCAGAACGGAGTTCTTCACTCAAAGGGTGGTGAATCTCTGGAATTCTCTGCCCGTTGAAGTGGTGGAGGCTGCCTCGCTAAATATTTTTAAGAAGCGGGTTGATGGGTTTTTGATAAGAGAGGGGATTAAGGGTTATGGGGAGAGGGCGGGAAAGTGGAACTGAGCCACGACAGATCAGCCATGATCTTATTGAATGGCGGGGCAGGCTCGAAGGGCCAGATGGCCTACTCCTGCTCCTATTTCTTATGTTCTTATGTTCTTATGAGAATGTGTCAACACACCTTACAGGCATTTTATACATATGTTAGGAACAAGTAGGTAGCTAAATAAAGAGTTTGTCCATTCAAGGATAAAAGAGGGAAATTATGGGTAGATGCAAAGAAAGTGGGTGTGACTCTTAATATGTACTTTGCATCGGTATTCACGAAGGAGAGGGACATATCGATTGATGGCATCTCGGAGAGTATGTAAACCCTTTAGAACAAGTCATCATTATGAGGGAGGAAGTGTTAGGTAAATTGAAAAGCATTAAGGTAGACAAGTTCCCAGAGCCAGATGGGATCTATCCTAGATTACTGAGGGAGACAAGAGATGAAATTGCTGGGCCTTTAACAGAAATCTTTTCCTCGTTGGCTACTGATGAGGATTGCCAAAGTTTTCCTGTTATTTAAGAAGGGTAGTAAGGATAATCTGGGTAATTATAGGCCAGTGAGCTTGACGTCAGTGATAGTGAAATTGCTGGAGAAGATTCTTAGAGATAGGTTCAATACACATTTGGAACTGAATGGTCCCGTTAGTGACAGACAGCATGATTTTGTACGAGAGAGGTCATATCTCACTAATTTAGTTGAGTTTTTTGAGGAAGTGACAAAAATGATTGACAAGGGAAGGAGTGTGGATGTTGCCTATGTAAACTTTAGTAGGGCATCTGACAAGGTCCCTCATGGCAGGCTGGTGCAAAATATTAAATCTCGTGAGATCAAGGGTGAACTAGATGGATTCGGAGCTGGCTTGGCCATAGAAGACAGAGGATAGCGGTGGAAGGGTGTTTTTTTGAATGGAGGTCTGTAACTAGTGGTGTTCCTTAGAGATCAGTGTTGGGAACTCTGCTGTTTGTAATACATATTAAGGACTTGGAAGAAAATGTCTGATTAGCAAGTATGCAGATGATACTAAGATTAGCAGAGTTGCAGATAGTGATGAGGATTGTCAGAGAATACAGTAGAATATCGATAGGCTGGAAAATTGGGTGGAGAAATGGCAGATGGAATTTAATCCGGACAAATGTGAGTTGATGCATTATAATTGATCCAATTCAGGTGGGAGCCGTCAAATAAATGGCAGAACCATCAGGAGCATAGACACGCTGTTAGAAGTGTTGGCACGGATGGAAAAGGTGGTGAAGAAAACATATGGCATGCTTGTTGTCATCAGATGGAATATAAAAGTTGGTAAATTTTTTATAGTTATATAAAATGCTGGTTCGGCCACAGTTGGAATATTGTGCCCAATTTTGGTCACCACACTACAAAAAGGATGTGGAGCTTTGGAGGGAGTGCAGAAAAGGTTTACCAAGATGATGACTGATATGAAGATTATTAGCTATGAGGAGAGATTGAATAAACTGGGATTGTTCTCCCTGGAAAGACACAGGCTGAGGGGCGACCTGATAGAAGTTTATAAAATCATGAGAGGGAAAGATAGGATGAACAGTTGGAAGCTTTTTCCCAGGGTAGAAATGACAATTACAAGTGGGCACAAGTTTAAGATAAGGGGGGAAAGGTTCATTGGAGATGTGCAGGCAAGTTTTTTACACTGAGGGTGGTAGGGGCCTGGAATGCACTGCCAAGTGAGGTAATTGAGGCAGATATGTTAATAACATTTAAAGATTTATCTTAATAGACATATGAACAAACAGGGAATAGAAGGATATAAGTGATTGGTCTAGATAGGACGTGATCAGCACAGACTTGAAGGGCTGAAGAGCCTGTTCCTGCACTGTACTGTTCTTTGTTTTTTTTAATTCTCTTTGGACAGGCAATCAAATATTTTTGGAGCATAATCATTGATGAAATGTAGGAAATTTGGCAGCCATGCCATGCATAGCAAAGCTCCACACACAGTAATGAGACAGTGACCGGATAGTCTGTCTTAATTCGATTGGAAACCAAAAGAGAAAATATTAGAAAATCTCAGCAAGTCTGGCAGCATCTGTAAGGAGAGAAAAGAAGTGATTTTCGAGTCCAGATGACCCTTTGTCAAAGCTTTGTTATATTGGCCTGGATGATCACCAAGTTGGGATGACTTGGGAGCCCTTTAAAAATGCCAGGTGGGTCCCAATTCTGGGATTTCCATTCGGGCTATCCTTTGGTTAGCTGAATCCTGAAAGGTTTATCAGCAAGGCACAAAAATGTGACTTATTGTGATCTTTGCTTGGGAATATTTCGGAAAATGAATACCGATTACAAATTGGATGTGCAACATTTTCACATAGAAACAACTGAATTGGAAATTTGTTGAAGCTAAGACTTTGCTCAGTTGGGATAAGTGACAAAACAGTAATATAATTAGGGGTTTTTTGGATTTTCTGGAGGTTCTTCTAAGGATGCGGGCTGGTCTGGGTTGTGAGTCCATACCCTGCACTCCCAACTTAGCCACTGTGGGAATACGCATGTCCTCGGCCTCTGCAATTTTTGTGGAGTTGAGTCAGTTTTTCAATGGATGCTTGCTCATGACCCCCTCAGAGGTGTTGTGAACTGGAGTCTGAACGGGAACTTTTGGAATGTAAGTTCTGAGGCCCTCTTCCTGCACTGCCATGCCATGGTATGCACCCACCCACCCACCCTCTTTAGCTGCTCATGCCCCCATGCTAAGATATGTCCCACCTTACTGATCGATTGTAGCCCTTCATTGCCCCTGTGATAAACTCTGGCACTTGCATATCCATTCACCCTCTGAGCATTGCATCAAAGCATGGGAGCCACAGGAGGACGTACAAAAAAAACTATTAAGCAAAAGCTACTCATTGATAAATGTCCTCTTCCATAAAGAAAAATCCTTATTAATATAGCCAATAATATTGACAGTCATCTAGACTCTTTAAAGGACTAATATTTTTAAGACAGAGTTAGATGGATTCTTGATGAACAAAGGGGTGAAACATTTCCGAGAGTTGGTATGAATGTGGAGTTGAGATTACAATCAGATTAGCAATAATTTTATTGAATGCTGCAGCAGGCTCAACGGTAAAGTGATCTATTATGAGCTCCTAGTAATTTCACATGTTCATAATAGCTGAAATGGCCAGCAATTGAATGACATTTTATCTTGTGTAACTACGCATTGTGAAATTGGCGACATAGCGCCAGAGCTATCAACCAAGCAATGTTTATTATCGAAAGGATCATAGAAACAGTACAGTACAGAAAGAGGCCATTTGGCCCATCGAGTCTGCACCGACCACAATTCCACCCAGGCTCTACTCCCATATCGCTACATGTTTGTCTACTAATCTCTCTAACCTACACATCACTGACCACAATCCCACCCAGGCCCTACCCCATATCCCTACATATTTGTCCACTAATCCCTCTAACCTACATATCTCAGGACACGGAGGGGCAATTTTAGTGTGGCCAGTCAACCTAACCCGCACATCTTTGAACTGTGGGAGGAAACCGGAGCCCCCGGAGGAAACCCATGCAGACACGAGAAGAATGTGCAAACTCCACACAGACAGTGACCCAAGCTGAGAATCGAATCCAAGCCTCTGGAGCTGTGAAGTATCAGTGCTAACCACTGTGCTACCGTGCCACCCACTATGTTCCTGGGGCTCAGGTGTTTCGACAGGCTAATGGACTTCTGGGCTCTCAATCAAGCCTCGTTACCTATCCATGGCTGAGACTCCAGACATCCATTATAGTACTGACTAACCACATGAACCCCTGTCTCTCTGGTCTATGATGCCAATTGCACAATGATTATTTATACAATATAAAGAGCTTTCAACTGTTTGCAGTTTCAGCAACTGATACTTAAAAGGGTCTGGATGATTGACAATTTTATTGGCCCATGGCAAGAAGGAGATTTTTAAGAATGTGAAAAATTATCAATGTATTACTGTTTCTTTTTCATTGAAACTTTTAAAATACTTACTCTTATCACTATAGAGATCATTGACTTTATGCAGTATTAAGTGGTGAATGGGCATGGAAGTGCCATAGCCTGGCATGACGATCATGAGGGTCCAGAGAGTGAGTGTGGGAAATGAGGTGGCATGGATGGAGCATGGGGAGAATGGGGGTGTGAGGGGTTCTGAGGGGTAAGGACAGGCAGGCTTTTCTGTTTATATTATAATTGGGACAATGTTCCACAACACTGAGGTGGGCTTTTTAAACAGCCTGCCTCTGTGCCTGCCAACCCCAACATTGCCATTGAGACTACAGCCTCTACCCGCTGCCCACAATGAAAATCCCACCCCCGTGGGCACTTTCTTCTTAGGTTGATGACAAAGTCGGGAATTTTTCCAACTTCCGCTACCCACTTTGAGGATGAATATTTTGTTGGATGAGGGATGAATATCCACCAAGATAATAAGGAGAATCCACTCCCTTTTATCAAGAGCAGATAGGGCTTTGGTTCAGCATTTTTAAAGTTTCTCTGTTAGTGTCACAAATAGGCTTACATTAACACTGCAATGAAGTGACTGTGAAAATCTCCTAGTCGCCACATTCTGGTACACTGAGGGAGAATTTAGCATGGCCAATGTACATAACCAGGACATCTTTTGGACTGTGGGAAGAAAGTGGAGCACCCGGTGGAAACCCACATAGACATGGGGAGAATGTGCAGACTCCATGCAGATGGACCCAAGTTGGGAATCGAACCTGGGTCCCTAGCACTGTGAGGCAGCAGTGTTAACCACAGTGCTACTGTGTCACCCCAAAGTCTCATCCAAATATAAAAGCAAAGAAAATTGAAGCAGGAGTAGACCATTCGGCCCTTCGAGCCTGCTCCGCCATTCATTTTGATCATGGCTGATCATTGCATGCGATATCCCGATCCTGCCTTCCCCCATATCCCTTGACTCCTTGAATATAAACAATGGCACCTCTGACAATACAGTGGTTCCTCAGTACTGCATTGGGGCAGCAGCCTGAAGTCAGTATTCAAGGTCTTTGGAGTAGGGTTTGTATCCAGGGAATGCAATCAACTGAGAAGTGAGGAAAAAGCGAATACTATTTTGTAGACTGAAGTTAGTCCATCAATGCGAATTTGTTACAAGAACAAAAAGGCAGAAGTTGCTCGGTTGGTTACCCATATTCTTTAGTCAAGCAATTCTGATCAAATACAAAGATTATGGCAGCAAATTGAGCACACTTGCATCTAATGAGCTAAATAATTACAAAGAGCCAATTAGTGCCAGTGTGTGTTCATTATATAAATGATTACATGGTAAAAGGAAGATAGTTACATGTTTCGTGTGCAAAGGGCAGACAAGGACGGAAGGGCACCAGAATTAAATATAAATGAACTCTTTCCAAATCAGAGGACCAAGGACTTTGAGGATTTTGAGGGGCATTTGTTATGCTGCCCTTCTCTCCGCCACCTGCTGACATTCACTAATATTCATTGTTAATTTGACAACATCTACAATCAGTCTTTCTCTTCCATAGACAATATCGATTGTATTCCTGTTAATGTGCTTGGTCACAGTCATAGTTTTTTTTATTCATTCAGGATGTGGGAGTTGCTGGCTGGGCCAGACTTTGTTGCCCTTCTCTAATTGCTCTTGAAGTAAGTGGCTTGCTCAGCCAATTCAGAGGGCAGTTAAGAGTCAACCACATTGCTGTCATAGGCCAGACCAGGTAAAGAAGGCAGATTTCCTTCCCAGAAGGACATTCCAATTGACAATGGTTTCACTAGACTTTTAATTCCAAATTTGCATGGAATTCAAATTTCACCATTTGCCATGGTGGGATTTGAACCTGGGTCCCCAAAGTATTACCTCTGATCTCTGGATTATCAGTCTAGTGTTAATACCACAATGCCACTGCCTCCCCGTGAGACAATTGGGTTTTCATTCCTGACGTTGAACAGATTAGCATTTATGGAAGGGTCCCACATTCAGATGTCCAGAGATAGTAAAGATCATTCCCAGTCAGGTACCACGGAGCCTGCAGAATAGAGTCTCCAATCTGCCCCAACCTTAGAAAAAAGCAGCTTCCAATGGAACCTTTCCACTTCCATGTCTATGATTGTTTAATGTGTTTTTGCCCTTCCTTGTTATTTACCTCCATGTGTCTCTATATTAGATTTGGGAACGGTTTTTTGTACTTTTCCCAAATGGCAATAGTTATGGGCCGAGGCAGTGTGTTGCCAGAGCATGTTATCTTTGGAGTGGGGGATGGGGATGGCACCCAACCAAACTCTATGGGTGACCCAATATTCATGCAAAGATACGATCACAGTGAGAGTTGAGAAGTCAGTGGTGGGGGGAGTGTAGACCAGTAACCAATGTGGAAATTCCAGCCTATTTTTCTTTCCCTCCACTCAGACTTGGACATTGTGGCCAATTGCCATGATTGGCATAAACTAGCTCAGCTCAGACCTACAATTGAGCAATAACTTGCATTTTGTTTTACTCATTCGTGGGACACTGGCATCGCTGGCTGGCCTGCATTTATTGCCCATCCCTAGTTGTCATTAGAGGGCAGTTGAAAGTCAACCACATTGCTGTGACTCTGGAATCACATGTAGGCCAGGTTGGGTAAGGAAGGCAGATTTCCTTCCCTAAAAGACATTAGCAGCTCAGATGGGTTTTTGTAACAATCAACTGTAGTTTCATGGTCATCAGTAGATTTTTAATTCCAGATATTATTTATTGAATTCAAATTCCACCATCTGCTGTGGTGGGATTCGAACTTGGGTCCCCAGAACATGAACTGAGCTTTTGGATTAATTGTCTCGCGATAGTACCACTAGAAGTTGCCCTCTCCACCCATCAATATTGCTTCTTTAAAGCAAAGAAAGCTGTCTCTCATGATGATAATGAAACATTGTTGTGGTTCCTGAGCCTGCATAGCTCAGTATTAGTTACTAACTAGCTAATTACCTTGCTATTAAATACAGATTTTTGATTTGAAAATATACTGGTCTTCAAAAGAGTTAATATCTACTCATTCTGTGGGGGAGAAAAAAAACTGCAAAAGACTCCTGCTTGCATATATACAGCACAGAGAAAACAGCCTTCACTTAGTATTTTATCACATTATGTAGCCTATTCAATTCTGATACACACTGGCATTATCTAATTGTAACAGACGCTCACACCAGTAAATCCTGCACTTGAACATACGCCCCAATCACTGAAACACTGACTTTCCATTGTAAATTGTGTACCACTTGAAGAGTAAATATCTAGCTAAGGACACATGGAACTTTTTGCAGACAAGCAGACTGTTAGCAATTTGGTTTGTGGACAGGAAATGTGGGCACTGGGAAAATGGCCACGACAACATAATTTAATCCTAAATGCATTGCCTGTCAATTAACAACTACCCTTTTGTTAATTCTTTGAGTGATTAAATGTCTTGTCAATTATATAACATTGACTATATATCCAATTCTCAGTCTTGTTATAGGCAAGGGGTAGGGAGGGAGTCAATTTAAACTGATTTTTCCACTCTCAGGTGGCACAGTGGTTAGCACTGCTGCCTCACAGTGACAGGGGCCCAGGTTTGATTCCCGGCTTGGGGCACTGTCTGTGTGGAGTTTGCACATGCTCCCTGTACCTGCGTGGGTTTCCTCCAGGTGCTCCAGCTTCCTCCCACACTCCAAAGATATGCGTGTTGGGGGGATTGACCATGCAAAATTGCTCCTTAGGTTCACGGGGACTAGCTAGGGTAAATGCATGCAGTTATGGGGATAGGAATTGGGTGGGATTGTGATCAGTGCAGATGTGATGGGTTGAATGTCCTCCTTCTGCACTGTAGGATTCTATGATTTTATGACTCTACCCATCCATAAACAGAAAGCTACATTTTTAAATTTTGAATTCCTCCTTTATCAATGGTGCTGTATTTTCCCCAACCCTTGAACTTGGAGTGTTCCAATTCTCTTTGAATAACTTGCAATGCAAAGCCAAGTTAAGATAAAATAAAATGGGTTGGTTTACTTTTACAGACATACATGAGAGAGGGGTTACACAACTCTCCCCCACCCCACCTCTTTTGACTCACGCAGTAAATAGGGAACAAGCACAAAGGAAAAGGGCTCAGGGCCTGGCCACAATACAACACAAGTTATGGATTTTGCATGAATCCAGAGTCTAGAATCAAAAGTCTAATTGAATTTTCTTTTAGTGGGGTTGGGGTGGGGGTAGGGGGTTGGTGGTGGGGGTTGGGTAACTGATTGTAGGGTGTTTTTTCCTTCTTTCCTGAAGCAAGACTTCCACAATGGGTGAAGGCACTTGGAGTGAGTTAGTGTTGGAGTCATGAGTTCCAAAGTTGCAACAGTTTTGGTGAGGGACAGGGTTGTTTCTGCTGGCACCTGCTTCATGGCAGACAGCGCAGGCAGTCCTGTTCTTGCAGTCCTGTTCAAACAGTAACTGCCCACAAAGTCCAAAGACTTTCTCATTGAACGAGTTCAGAGACCCCAAATCTCAATCATGTGATACTGGTTTTGGGTCGTTAAATCAGGCCCCCCTTGCTGAAACCATTGTGTTAGAACAGTTAACAATCAAATAAACAGAGGGGCAAATGAAAAAGGGCAACCCCTTAAAGGTGGGGGTGATGGTGGAGTGGAGAGAACCATTTGAAACAAAAAAACCTTAAAACATCAAACCCAAATGTGATTAAAGAGATCATTAAAAGCCCTAACTTACAGCATTAGCACCATTATTGAAGATTAGGATTTGTGAAAGGCTGCCTTTTCTCTAATTAAATAAAAGCAAATTACTGGGGAAGTTGAAATCTGAAGCCAAAAGTTGAGTTTTAACAAAGGGTCATCTGGATTCGAAACATCAGCTCTTTTCTCACCTCACAGATGCTGCCAGACCTTCTGAGATTTTCCAACATTTTGGCTTTTCTTTTCTGTAGCTGTCTAGAGTAGACAGACTGTTTATTGGGTCATTATAATGACTTGGTTGGATTATTTAATGCAATGCAGAGTGTTATATTCCAGAGGTTTGAGGTGTTTGCGTTTATTCACTTTGAAACACCTCAGAAACTTCCAATATGGGACCAGCTGAAGCCATCTTGCCAGCTCAGCAATAGTCCATTTTGAAAAGCATTTAAAAAATTGAATTCATAGTGTAGTCTGGCTGGTAAAGATTTTGTAGAATCTCTACAGTGTAGAAGGAGGACATTCAGCCTATTGAGTCTGCGCTGACTCTCAGACAGAGCACCCTTCTGGGGTTCATCCCACCCTATCCCTGTAACCCTATGCATTTACCCCACAAATCCTCCTAACCTACACGACTTTGGACATTGAGGAGCAATTTACCAGGCTAATCCACCTAACCTACACATCTTTATACACTAAGGAGCAATTTGGCATGGCTATTCCATTCACCTGCACCTTCTTCCTTCAGGAAAAAAAAATACAAAAGTCTGAGGTCACGTATCAACTGACTGAAGAACAGATTTTTCCCATCAGACTTTTGAATGGGCCTATCTTGCATTAAGTTAATCTTTCTCTCCACCCTTGCTATGACTGTAACACTACATTCTGCACTCTCTTGTTTCCTTCTCTATGAACGGTATGCCTTCTCTGTATAGCACGCAAGAAGCAATACTTTTCACTGTATACTAATACATGTGACAATAATAAAATCAAATCATATCAAAATCTGGACTGTGGGAAGAAACGGGAGTATCCGAAGGAAACTCACACAGACACATGGAGAAGGTGCAAACTCCATGTAGATGGTGACCTGAGGCAGGAATTGAACCCTGGCACTGTAAGGCAGCAGTGCTGTATAGCATATGCATCTATTTTGTTCAAGTCTTGACCATGATGTTCTCCAATGTCACATTTGATAGAATCGTACAGAACAGATTGAGGCCATTTGGCTCATTTTGGTTGTTTTGCTCTTTAATAGAAAGATCCAGTTGATCCCATAACTCTAATTTTTTTTCCCCAAAGCCCTTCACATTTCTAGTTTTCAGGTCAATATTGAATTCCAATTCTGAATGTTACTATCAAATCTATTTTTGTCATCCTTTCAGGCCATGTATAAATTCACTGTGTGAAGGAAGTTCTCATCTCCCTTTTGGATGCGTTTGTTAATTATCATAAATCTGTGTCCTCTGGTTAGCAACCCTCCAGGCAGTGGAAATAGTTTCTCGTTATCTACTTTATTAAAATAGCTGCTAATTTTGAAAGTCTTTATCAAATCTCCTTTTAGCTTCCTCTGCTGAAAAGAGATGAGGCTCAGTTTCTCCAGGCTGTCCATTTATTTATTGGTGTCACAAGTAGGCTTACACTGTAATAAAGTTATTGTGAAAATCCCCTAGTCGCCACACTCCAGCACCTGTTCGGTTACACTGAGTGAGCATGGCCAATACATCTAACCAGCACATCTTTCGGACTGTGGGAGGAAACCGGAGCAGCCGGAGGAAACCCATGCAGATGTGCAGAGAACGTGCAGACTCTGCACAGACAGTGACCCAAAACGGCAGCAGTGCAAACCACTGTGTTACCGTATCACCCACACCTAAATGAAATCCCTCCTGTCAGGGTCCATATCAGAAACTCTAAGGTATTTTATGAGGTTAGCCTGGACTCTAAATTTTAGATCTGATTTTGGCATTAAGATGGGCATAAGGTGTTTCACTCCGGGTACGATTCAAGTGACCCACTAGGGAGCTTTTATCAAAACAAACTTTATTTAAGAACACAGTTAGAATATAACAAAAAGAATTAGTATAACTTTTGCCAATTGAAATACTTAACCATGATAAAATATAATTCTACATGATGGTGTAGTGGTATTGTCACTGGACTAGTAATCCAGAGAACCCCGGGGACTAGGGGCTCCTGGGAACTAGGATTCAAATCCCACCATGGCAGATATGATATTTGAAATTAATAAAAATCTGCAATTAAAAGTTCACTGATGACCATGAAACCATTGTCAGCTGTCATAAAAACTCATCTGATTCACTAATGTTCTTTAGGGAAAAGAAATATGCCTTCCTTACCTGGTCTGGCCTTCTTACAGAAATGTGGTTGAACTCAACTACCCTCTAAGCACGAGCAACTTGGGATGTCCAATAAGTGCTGGCCAGCCAACAATGCCCACAACTAGTATCTGAATGAAAAACGTTAGCAATGTCTATTGCTCTAATTTGAAGCAATATTCCATAGACATACACTTTTATCCAGAATTAGTTAGCACAAAAACAAGTCTGCTCGCATGGTGCTAGACATCCAGCCTTTTAAATCGTCTGGACAGAGATCTAGACAACAGTTTTCGGAGAAGATATGTCCTCAAAACAGGGAAACTTCTGAGAAGTAAACCTAGTCTCTGGCAGCTCCCAGTCTTCAGAGTTTATTAGTCACAAGTAAGAGTATATTAACGCTGCAATGAAATTAACTGAGAAATTCCACGACTCACCACAGTCTGGTATCTGTTTGGGTCAATGCATCTAACCAGCACAACTTTCAGGGAGGAAACCAGAGCACCCGGAGGAAACCCAAGCAGACACAGGGAGAACATGACCCAAGCCAGGAATCGAACCCAGGTCCCTGGCGCTGTGTAGCAGCAGTACTAAGCACTGTGCCACCATGCCATCTTCTTTCAGAGTAAGAAAGGGATACTTCTCTCTCTCTGCATCTTCCAAAACAGCAACTCTCAGAGAAAGATCCATTTTCGTACAGCAGAATCTCCCAGAAATAGACTAATGTCCTGGTAGGTTCCAGTCTTTAACTTCAGAGACTGCTGCTCTGTCTCAACTCAAAAGCAGCATCTATGCTTGATTCATCTGTATAAGCTTTGCTTCACCCTGTCACATAACCATAAATTCTCCCTCAGTGTAGCCGAACAGGCACTGGAGAATAACAACTAGGAGATTTTCATAGTAATTTCATTGCAGTGTTGATGTAAACCTACTTGTGACGCTAATAAAATAAAGTTTATCTCAGTCAATCTACTTCCACAGCTGGTACCAAATCTATTCTCGCATTCTCGGCAGTCAGCAAGGCCCCACAAAGTGCAGTTCTCCAGACCTCATAGAATCATAGAAACCCTACAATGCAGAAAGAGGCCATTTGGCCCATTGAGTCTGCACCAACCACAATCCCAGCCAGGCTCTACCTCCATATCCTTACATATTTACCCGCTAATCCCTCTAACTTATTCATCTCAGGACAATGTAGAAGGAGGCCACTCGGCCCATCAAGTGCACTAACAACAATCCCACCCAGGCCCTATTCCTGCAACACCTCATATTTACCCTCATAATCCCCCTGACACTGAAGGGCAATGCTGGCATGGCCAATCAACCTAATCCGCACATCTTTGGTCTGTGGGAGGAAACTGGAATACTGAGAGGAAACCCACACAGACACGAGGAGAATGCGCACACTCCACACAGACAGTGACCCAAGCCGGGAATCAAACCCAGGTCCCTGGAGCTGTGGGGCAGCTGTGCTAACCACTGTGTTACCGTGCCGGCCCTGAGCAAATTGCTGTAGGATTGACGTGCTGGTTGCTGAGGGCTCGCATGTCAAGGCGGTTGGTCCCCTCAGTACCTGCATGATATGAGATAGAGGCAGCTTGAAACAATGATTTAAGAAGTGAGTTTGGTCACAAGTAAATACTTTAATTAATAAGAAGGTGGCAATAGCTTCATCTATCCAAGCCAGGTGGCTCAAAGAATTGGGGTGGGGGGTGTTCACTGAATCACAGAATCCATACAATGCAAAAGGAGACCACTCAGCCCATCGAGTCTGCACCAACCACAATCCCACCCAAACCCTATTCCTGCAACACCTCATATTTACCCTCCTAATCCCCCTGACACTAAGGGGCAATGTTAGCATGGCCAATCCACCTAACTCACACATCTTTGGACTGTGGGGGGGAAACCGGGGCACCCGGAGGAAACCCACGCAGACATGGGGAGAACGTGCAGGCACACAGGCAGTGACCCGAGGCTGGAATTGAACCTGGGGTCCCTGTGAGGCAGCAGTGCCAACCTTTGATAACAAATAATGAGGAACGGAGAAACAGTGGTGAAAATTAAATGGCAGGATGGTAATAGGAGGTGGTTCATTCCATCTGCCTTTTGAATTCACATCGCTAATAAAGTTGGCCATAATCCCTGTGCATTACAGAAGTTATTTATTATCAAGCTTGTAATTCCTTTAAATTTCTTACAGTCAGTAGACCTTTATGAAAAGGTTGAGCTGGTAAAAGGCATGACATGTGTTTGATTTTTTTTTCAGAATGCTAAAATACAAGCTATTAAAGACAGCCACAGGGGATTTAGTACCTTGAAAGAATTGCAATTTATGATACGCTGTCGCTGGTTTAGTACTTGCTCGACACAAATTGCTTTAAAAATATAAGGCAAGTTGTTGTGTACCCGTCAGTGGAGATAAATGGATCTAATTTCCAACGCTGCTTTGTCAAAGAACTCATTATTCTCGCTACAATTATTGGTAATAAGGATGAACAATGGAATGCAAGCGATACTTTTAAAATTCATTTTGATATTTCTTTTAAATATCTGCAACAATTGGAGAAGAGCATTTCTGAATACGATGCCAAGTAAATAAAAAAAACACACACAGATGCGAATGTGAATAATACATCGCACCTCAATCCTCTCACCACTTGCTTATATCCATTCAGTCAATTCAAAGGAATTCTCACATTGCGAAAACCTAGCAGCAGATACTAATTTAGACCTTTCAAACTGACATGGGTGAGGGTATAAAGGTTAATTAGCATAAAATCCCACATAAAGCGTTTTTCTTCCATTCCATTAATCAACACCCACCTTCACATCCCATTCTTAGCCACAACTGATGTTTCGCAGAGCTGGGGGTGTGGAGAAACAAGCTGCCAATTGCCTTTAGTCAGAGAAATAAAAACACGCACGAAAACAACATGCATCCAAGCGCGTTCACTCCTTTTTTTCTGCGGAAAAAAATCTTTTCATCCACTTACCCTCCCCCTTCCAGGCAGCCAATTTGCACGCAGCCATGTCACAATAGCAGCACTGAAATATTTGGGCTGTCAATATGTTTTTGGGTGAATAAATTTTGACCTGGAGACGGGGGAGAACCTGAGAAAATTAATTTAGGTGAATGTGAGGTGGTGCATTTTGGTAGATTAAACCAGGGCAGGATTTACTCAGTTAATGGTAAGGTGTTGGGGAGAGTTACAGAACAAAGAGATCTAGGGGTACAGGTTCATAGCTCCTTGAAAGTGGAGTCACAGATGGACAGAATGGTGAAGAAGCATTTAGCTTGCTTGGTTTCATTGGTCAGAACATTGAACATAAGAGTCTGGTTGAAGTTGTACAAGACATTGGTGAGGCCAAACTTGGAATACTGTGTGCAATTCTAGTCACCCTATTATAGAAGGGATATTATTAGAGTGCAAAAAAGATTGACTATAATGCTATCGGTACTTGATGGTTTGAGTTATAAGGAGAGGCTGGATAGACTGGGACGTTTTTCCCTGGAGCGTAAGAGGCTTAGGGGTGATCTTATCGGGTTCATAAAGTAATGAGGGGCATAGATCAGCTAGATGGTCAATATCTTTTCCCAAAGGTAGGGGAGTCTCAAACTAGAGGGCAAAGGATTAAGATGAAAGGGGAAAGATACAAAAGAGCCCAAAGGCTGGTGAGTGCCTGGGACAAATTGCCAGAGGTAGTATTTGAAGCGGGTACAATTTTGTCTTTTAAAAAGCATTTAGACAGTTAGGTGGGTAAGATGGGTATAGAGGGATATGAGCAATTGGCCAATTGGCACTAGCGGCAAAAAAAATGGGTGGCATGGTCAAGTTGGGCTAAAGGGCCTGTTTCCATGCTGTGTGTCTCTATGACCTCTGTTCATCTTTGAATATTTCCATGTTATCTTTTATGGCCACCTGTGTGGGTAGGTGGGGCCTCGGATTAAAGTCTCATCTGAAAGCTGGCACCCCTTGCAGTGCAGCACACCTTTGGCACTGCCCTGGGACTGTCGGCCTACATTTTAGATTTGGATGCCTAGGGTGGGATTTTACAGCTGCGCTCGTCCCGAAACTGCAAAACCCTGCCCGAGGCCAACGGGCCTTGCCATGTTCCGCCCCTCGCCCGTTCCGATTCCCGTGGCAGGCAGGGCGGTAAAATTCTGGTCCTTGAGTGGAACTTAGACCAACAATCTACCCTGAGGCAGCCCTGCGCTGGCAGGTAAAACCTCTCTCTCATTGTTTGCTGAAAGTAAGTCAAGTCGGCAAAACCACGGTCAAAACTCTTTTCAGCTAACTTGCAGAACCGAGAATCACCAAGCTGACTGCTCAACTGCCAAAGTCAAAGCTATCATCGATGTATATGCACGTCATGAATTATTATTGTCTTCTTGCATTTTGGTAGCTGATTTATCACTTTTCAGTTAACTCAAAAAAGCCGGGCTAAATGGGGTCCTTTAAAAACATAAATACATTTGGACTGGGAAAAGATGCCCACAAGAGAAAGGATCCTTTATAACTTAACGTTATTGTGAACAATTTGAGGGAGTTGAGTAAAGAGAACGAGCCAGTTCATCCCTCCTGAAGCCAGGAGTGTAACAATCTGAGGGCATCCCAGCTGGAATGATAATAAGTTACAGGCCCTGCCTGGGGACTAGGCACCATGCGACGTGGAGACACAGTGGTTAGTACTGCTGCCTCACAGCGCCAGGGGCCCAGGTTCAATTCCGGCCTCAAGTCACTGTCTGTGTGGAGTTTGCATGTTATTGAGTCATAGAGGTTTACAGTATGGAAACAGTCCCTTTGGCCCAACATGTCCATCCCGCATTTTTTAAAAAAGTCCCTAAGCCAGCCCCAATTGCCCACATTTGGCCCATATCCCTCTATACCCATCTTACCCATGTAACTATCTAAATACTTTTTTAAAAAGACAAAATTGGACCCACTTCTACTAGTAACTCTGGCAGCTTGTTCCAGACACTCACCACCCTCTGTGTGAAAAAATTGTCCTTCTGGACACTTTGGTACCTTTCCCCACTCACCTTAAACCTATTACCTTTAGTTTTAGACTCCCCTACCTTTGGGAAAAGATACTGACTATCTACCTTATCTATGCCCCTCATTATTTTATAGACCTCTATAAGATCACCCCGTATCTGCGTGGGCTTCCTCCAGGTGCTCCGGTTTCCTCCCACAGTCTAAAGATGTGCAGGTTAGCTTGATTGGCCATGCTAAATTTACCCTAGTGTCAGGAGAATTGGCAGAGTAAGTGTGTGGGGTTATGGGAATGGGGCCTGGGTGGGATTGTGGTCAGTATAGGCTCAATGGGCCGAATAGCCTCCTCCTGTACTGTAGAGTTTCTATGAATACAAGCACTGTGTTAAAATTGCATAGAGAGGACATTTGTACGAATGTGTTAATCAGAGAATATAATTCATGTTTTTAGTTAAAGCTTCAATTTAGAGACAGAATAAAAGGCCCAGTTCATATTTCCAAGACTCCTTTGCACTCGTTAAGGTGAAGAATGCAACATTCTTTTGCATTTCCATTTACTGGCGAGGCTGAATGCATTGGGAGCCGGGTAGGTACTTTCGTCACCATTCTGGGTGAATTATCTAACTCGTATCAAAATGACACTGCTCTTTCCCACATCAGTAATCTTTGTGACATCGCTGAGTGACAGGAGCAATTTCAATGTCAATGAGGAATGAAATGTCTGTACATTTTCATTGTGGATTTGTGCCCATGAGACTCTGCATAGCAACGCAGGCTAACAGGTGAGACAACCAGACTGGAATGAGATGGTGACCAATGATTCAACTGGTTGGTGAAATGTTTCAGAGTATAGGAAAAGGGGGAGGCTCCTTCTGATGGAAGGAGTTCAGTTCCATCATGGTTGATCAAGAACCAAGAACATGAATAGAAACGCAGTAAAACATGTGGATCTTTGAGCCTGCTCTTTGGTAACACGGGCAGGATTTTATGGTTTCGCTCTTCCCATAACCATAAAATCCCACCCGAGGTCAACAGACCTTTCCACGTCCTGCGCCTCGCTCAGTGCAATTCCCATGGTGGGTGGTGGCAGTAAAATTCCAGCCATCATGTCTCACCTTCCCATCTCCATCATCTCAGGCTATTCACAAATTCATTGCTTCCCTTAGTATCTAAAAATCTACCCACCTCCGTCTTCAATATAATCTACAACTGCACATCCACACCTCTGTGGTGTCAGAATAACAACCCTTTGAACGAAGAAATGTCTCCTCAATTCTGTGCTCGTGATATGGAGATGCCAGTGTTGGACTGGGGTGGATAATTCTGTCCTCATCAGTGACTTAACTCCATTTATGTGACTTAGTTCCATATCATTTCCTACTCAACTGAACAAAAACATTTTAATCTCTTTGACACTTCCAAGTGACCCCTAATCTCAACAGCTTTAGGATGAGAATTTAAAAATTTGACCAAGAGGAGCAGGGATAGATCAGAAGGCCCCTCGAGCTTGATCCAACATTTAATAAGATTGTGCGGCTGAAGTGCATCAATTCCACTTTCTCCGCATCCCTTCATTCAATCTGTGCTCAAAAATCTATTGATTGCAGTCTTGAATAAACTCCTCAGCAAAACTTCCAGAACTCTCTGGGGTCAAGAATTCTAAAAATTTACAACCTCCTGAGTGAAGAAATTTCACCTCATCTCAGCTCTTACTGGCTGACTTCTTATCCTAAAGCTATGATCTCTAACTCTAGACTCTCTCAACATCTGTCTTAAGCCCTCTAAAAAAATGTGTTTCAATGAAATTAGCTCCCATCCATCTAACCTCCAGGCAATGCAAGGCCATTCAGCTCATCACTCCTCATTGGACAGCTCTCTGAGCTCAGGAATCTATCTGGCGAAAGTTCATTGCATCTTCTCTGAGGTAAGGACATCCTTCCCTAGGTAAGGCGACTAAAACTGTACATGGTGCTCCATGTATGGTCTCACCTGGTGACACAGTGTTAGCACTGCTACCTAATAGCAGCAGGGATTCCAGGTTTAACTCCCGGCTTGGGTCACCGTCTATGCAGAGTCTGCACGTTCTCCCCATGTCTGCTTGGGTTTCCTCCGGGTGCTCCGGTTTCCACCCACAATCCGAAAGACGTGCCGATTAGATGCATTGGCTATGCTAACTAACTTTTCCCTCAGTGTACCCGAACAGGTGCCGGAATGTGGCGACTGGAGGATTTTCACAGTAATTTCATTGCAGTGTTAATGTAAGCCTATTTGCGATACTGATAAATTGACTTCTAAACTCACCTATATAATTGCAGCAAGATGGCCTTATGTTAACACTCTGATCTCTAGTAATGAAGGCTGGCGTGATATTTGCCTTCCTTCTTGCTGCACCTGCATGTTAACTTTTTGTGTTGCATGTGCGTGGGCACCCAAATAAGTTACAGTATCTGCTGTGCAGTGACATTGTAGTTTGTCTGCCAGGATTTTCCAATCTCAGCTTGTCACTTCCATAGAGAACCATCAAATGAACTATCAAAAGATCATGTAAACCTGCACCGCACACCCCAGTGGCTGATTTACAAGCAGGAAAGACAGAGTTTGGGAAGCACCTCTTTCTTATTTCTGGTGACTTGGCCAACAATTCATGCCTCAGGAGAACACCATTTGTAACGTACTGCAAGAGCAGAGAATTTCGCTGTATTGCCCTCTCTGTTGAGAGGGTTAATGGCTGTCTGCAGTCTAGCATGTCTTCACACAATACTCAACACTATCAAAGACAGTTCAAGTAGTCACGAACTCTCAAGCAAGCCTAAATGTTGCCCGATTTTATTGTGTTCAAAATGGCTGACACATGAATAAACTGTCGCTGGATTTCGAAGCAGTTCAGTATGTATGAGACACTTGGCTATTTTTGTGATGTGTAATTGACACTAACAAGAATGCAAGTCCTTCTGTTTCAACTGTATCTGAGTCAGAACTGTCCTTAATGAACAACAACGCTGCTATGGCTGCTAGTTCTCTATCGAACAGAAATGCAGTTAGACACTAGTTGAAACCTCGATGTACGTAATCAATAATCAACATGTCATCACCTTCATTTGAAGGTCCTCTCTGTTATTTTAGCAAAGATGTTTAGCGTAGTTAAACAAAAACAGATTGAAGGATTGCATGTTAATGCATAACACAATTATTACAGGTATCACATAGTTTGATTTCAATCTTGAGGTCTTAATGATCACAGGTTTAGACTGGAATCAAGTTGTTTCATTGGTAATAGAATCATAGAATCCCTACAGTACAGAATCGATGGGCCAACTGGCCTCCTTCTACACTGATCCTCCGAAAGAGCATCCAACTCAGGCTGTCCCCTTTACCCTATTCTCGTAATAGTGTGCATTTACCATTACTAATCCATCTAATCCATAGTGTCCATATTTGGACACTAAGGAGCAATTTAGCATGGCTAATCCACCTAAACTGCAGATCTTTGGGAGGAATCTGGAGCACCCTGAGGAAGCCTGTGCAGGCACAAGGAGAACGTGCAAACTCCACACAAGCAGTCACCTTAGGCTGGAATTGAACCTGGGTCAAAGAGCAAAGAAAAGTACAACACAGGGACAGGCCCTTCAGCCCTCCAAACCTGCGCCGACCATAATGCCGGCCTAAACTGAAACCGTACACACTTATGGAGTCCAAATCTTTCCAATCCCATCTTATCCATGTATTTGCCTAGTTGCCTCTTAAATGCCGCTATCGTACCAGCTCCCACCACCTCCCTGGACAGAGTGTTCCAAACATTTGCCACCCTCTGTGTAAAGAACTTGCCTCAGACATGTCTAAACTTTTCTCCTCGCACCATAAACCTATCTTCCCTAGTGCTTGACGTTTCTACCCTAGGATCTGACTATCCACTCTGTACATGCCCCTCATAATCTTGTAGACCGCTATCGTTCCATTGAGAACAAACCAAGTTTATCCAACTCTCCTCACAGCTAATACTCTCCAGACCAGGTAACATCCTGGTAAACCTCTTCTGTACCCTCTCCAAAGCATCCACATCCTTCTGGTAGTCTGGCAACCAGAATCGTGCCCAATATTCTAGATGAGGCCTAACTGAGGTTCTGTGCAGCTGCAGTATGACCTGCCAATTTTTATACTCAATGTCCTGACCGATGAAGGCAAGCATGTTGAATGCTTTCTTGACTACCTTGTCCGCCTGCGTTGCACTTTTAGTGATCGGTGAGCCTGTACGCCCAGATCACTCTGCCTGTCAATACTCCTAAGGGTTCTACATTTACTGTATAATTCCTACATGCATTGGACCTCCCAAAGTGCATTATGTCACACTTGTCTGGATTAAACTGCATCTGCCATTTCTCTGTCCAACTGGTCTATATCTTGTTATATCCTTTGACAATCCTCTTCACTTTTGGCAATTCTTGGGTCATCTGCGTACTTACTAATCACAGCAGTTACATTTTCCTCCAAATCGTTTATATATGCTACGAACAACAAAGGACCCGGAATTGATCTCTGTGGAACATCGCAAGTCACAGCCTTCTATTCAGAAAAGCACCCTCTACTGCTACCCTCAGTCTTCTATGGCCAAGCCAGTCGCGTATCCATCTTGCCAGCTCTCCACTGATCCCGTGTGACTTCACCTTTCGTACCAGTCTACCATGAGGTGCCTTGTCAAAGGCTTTACTGAAGTCCATGTATACAACACCCATGGCCTTTCCCTCATCTACTTCATCACTTCCTCGAAAAACTCGATCAAGTTAATGAGGCACGCCCTCTCCTTCACAAACCCATGCTATCTATCGCTGATAAGTCATTTTCTTTCCAAATGTGAGTAAATCCTGTCCATAAGAATCTTTTCTAATAATTTCCACTGACGTAAGGCTCATTGGCCTATAATTCCCTAGATTACCCCTGCTGCCCTTCTTAATTAATGGAACAACATTGGCTATCCTTCAGTCCTCTTGAATATCACTTGTAGCCCATGAGGATATAAAGATTTCTGCCAAGGCCCCAGCAAGGCCCCTTGCCTCCCTTAGTATTCTGGGGTAGATCCCATCAGGCCTTGGGGACTTATCTACTTTAATACTTTTCAAGATGGCCAATACCTCCTCCTTTTTGATATTGACATGACCCAGAATATTGACACACCCTAACCTAGGCTCCTCATCCATCAAGCCCCTCCTCTTTGGTAAATACTGAGGCAAAATATTCATTGAGCATCTCACCCATTTGCTCTAGTTCCATGCATAGGTTCACTGCACTATCCTTGATCCCTGGCGCTGTGAGGCAGCAGTGCTAACCACTGCGCCACCATGCCTTGAGCATGTCATGGCTTGCAAACGACAAGTGGTGAAATTCTGTTTCACATTTCATCAAAGGAATTTCAAGTTGGAAAACCTATTTTTTTTAAACTTCTATCAGTTCCAATTACTCTTTCTTTATTAGTCGTGCTCGTGGAAAATGTGATTGTTTATACTGACGTAATTTGCAATTAATCTGTTTGCATTCTGCCAGAACAAACTCTCCAATTTAAATACAAGTTTGTTCTGCACACTTAATCCTTTGACAGTAATGTCCATATATGGGCTTCAAAAAGCCTTAACAATGTAATTATTTATGTAACTAGAACTTCAAAATGAACAGACAGCTCATTCCACCTTGGAGTCCACTTAATGTTGTTTATCTGGTGAAATTTATTGTAATCTCATGCGAGCCCTAAATGCGAGAAGTGGATGGTGAAGTGGAATGTGTAAAGTTATTCTCTCACCCTCTATTAAACCCCTCTCTGATCTTAAGGCTCTCATTGTCCTCTTTATGCTCTAATTTTAACTTTTCATGCATCAAATGGTCACTGTGCAATGTGGCATTCTATATCTAGATTCTTCAAATAGGGCACTATGTCAAATTTAAAAACTGAATGTCCTGCCTGCCATGGGAATCATGGTGGGTGAGGGGCAGACCATGGAAAGGTCTGTTGACCCTGGGTGGGATTTTCCGGTTTCAGGGCGAGCATGTCTGGAAGGAGGGTGCACCTGTACAGGGTACTGGTGAGGCTGCGGCTGGAGTACCGTGTGCGGTTTTGGTCGCCGCACTTGCAGAAGGATATATTGGCCTTGGAGGGAGTGCAGAGGAAGTGCACTAGGCTGATACCAGGGTTGGACTGTGAAGAAAGACTAAATAGACTGGGTCTGTACTCGTTGGAGTTTAGAAGGATGAGGGGGGATCTTATAGAGAAGTATAAGGTAATGAAGGGGATGGATAGGGTAGAGGTAGAGAGATTCTTCCTGCTTAGAAAGGACAGCAGGACTAGAGGACACAGCCTCAGGATGAGGGGGGGTGCGGTTTAGATCAGAGTTGAGGAGGAACTTCTTCACTCAAAGGCTGGTGAATCTCTGGAATTCTCTGCCCGTTGAAGTGGTGGAGGCTACCTTGCTGAATATATTTAAGTCACGGGTAGATAGGTTTTTGATCGACAGGGGAATTAAGGGTTATGGGGAGAAAGCGGGAAAGTGGAACTGATCCACTTCAGATCAGCCATGATCTTATTGAATGGCGGGGCAGGCTCGAAGGGCTAGATGGCCTACTCCTGCTCCTATTTCTTATGTTCTTATGGAATTTTCTGGCTGGACTCGCCCCAAGATGGGAAGTTCCCAGCCTAGATCAACGCACCTAAAGTTTAAAGTTTACTTATTGTTGTCACAAATAAGGCTTACATTAACACTGCAATGACGTTACTGTGAAATTCCCCTCATCGCCACATTCCAGCACTTGTTCGGGTCAATGCACCTAACCCGTGCACCTTTCACGCTGTGGCAATAAACCGGAGCACCTGGAGGAAACCCATCCAGACTCCCCACAGACAGTGACACAAACCGGGAATCGAACCTGGGTCCCTGGTGCTGTGAGGCAGCAGTGCTAACCATTGTGCCACTGTGCTATGAAATGCGGTCCGCCGAATTTTCTGTCCCGCCCATTATGATTCCCGTGGTGGGCGGGACAGGACAATTCCCCCCAGTATGTCTAAAGAATAGATCATTAGATTGATTTCAAAATCTTGTCTCTTATGATAGATCAACTACATCTTCAATCCCGTTATATCTGTCAACACCTTCCCTCTTGGAACATCTTTCTGCTCAACGGACTTTTCCGGTAACCTAGTCGGCAACTCTGCTACCTTTTGGGTTAAAAAGACTCTGCCTGAATGTTTTTTTCCAAATGACTGGTTTCGATGGTTTTAGCTTGGGCCTCGGTGTTCAGGTAGTGAATATCTTTGTCTGGATCAATTGAAATTTGGCAAGTACAATTAGATTGCCTTGGAGCCATCTCTTTTCTGACCATGACGAATCCACCCCTTTCAGCTTTCCGCATAAATTGGATTCTGAATACCCACAATTATCGTCCTTGCTTGCCTCCGTGTGCTCCTCAAGGACAATAATAATGCCGTGTTTACACTGAGTCTTAACATAACAAAATGTCTCAAACTACACCACGCAGTGTGTTCTTTCTTTGAACTGCAATAGCTGTTGTTAAGATGAAACATCTGATAAAAGCTTCTGTTACCGGAAGGGAAAGTTGCCGTCACTGTAGTATTAATTCTTGTTATTAATAAACAGCAATGGAAATAATGGATGGAATGTTCCATTCTGCAATCAAAGTTCAATGGTAGGAGTGTGGGTGATTTCTGCTGGCAAGGGAAAGGGAGGAGGTTGTCCATTTTGAGCTTCTCAGCTCATTTCCTGTGCATCTGGATGGAACACAGTTGAGG
The DNA here is from genome assembly GCF_965287045.1 of Carcharhinus amblyrhynchos. Lineage (NCBI taxonomy): Eukaryota > Metazoa > Chordata > Chondrichthyes > Carcharhiniformes > Carcharhinidae > Carcharhinus > Carcharhinus amblyrhynchos. Next base: position 44,534,527 of record NC_137342.1, read on the forward strand.
GATCCTGTGTATGCTTTACCACCTTTGCCTCAGTCTATGCAAAGACTTCACTTTAAGATATTTCTGCTGATGCACAAATACATTTAAATGCTAGTCTGTAGGGGTTAACTAACTCTGCTAAGCTGACCAAGTGTAGCTGGCTTGACTACATCAGAAGGCATGATGGGTTACCTAAAAATTGACTGCATTCCTGAAGGATACACAATGCAGGCAAACAGTAGCATAATAGCAGCTGCAAGGATTGTTTTTCTAAGATGGAGACAACGTGTGAAAAACACTTCCAATAATGAGATAAAGGTTGAAATATATTTTGGTTTCAGAGTGTGCGTGTTCAGTCCAGTTCAGTTTAGTTCCGTTCAAGGGCCTGGCTGTGAAGCCAGTCTCCAAGTTTGCTTTTCTTTCCTTCAATCATGTTAATATTTTTAAGTTCTGCAACTTAAGAACAAAAGAAAACCAGTTTAAAACTTGCAACTAGTGCTGTCCCCTCATCTCTTCAAATAAATGAATGAACCCAGCAACGGTGAATCCCCTAGTGGGGACGGGGCAGGAAGCCACTGCTCCTGCTGTTACTTTGAGTGGTCAGGGGTCCAGGTGGCAAAGCTAAAAGACAGTCACTCACCCACAGCAGGCCAGAGGATTCAATCCGGCTCTCCTTCACAACTGATTGAGAAGGTCCCAGAGAAAATAACAATGTTTGTCCCTGTGGCTCAGCGAAGCTTGGTGAGAGACTCTGTTCCAGGGTTGATGTGGAGATGCCGGCGTTGGACAATAAGACACTAGGTTGAAGTCCAACAGGTTTATTTGGAATCACGAGCTTCCACCTGAGGAGGGAGCAGCTCTCCGACAGCTTGTGATTCCAAATAAACCTGGTGTTGTGAAACCTTTTATTGCCGGCAAGGAAAGTGGGGAGGTGCTTTTTTCCCCAGGGTGGGAGCAGGCAGACCTCCTGTCTAATCCCAGCGAGCAGGTATGAGGATGACATCCGTGCTGAGGTTAGCTTTCACACTGTTTCCAAGTTGCCATGTGCACCAACTTTGTGAGAGCCTTGGTTAAGTTTCAATTCCACTCACAGGTGCCTGAGGGAAGAGAATTGTGTGCAGGTTCGATGGTGAATATGGTGCAAATAAAGGATCAAACCAACAGCAAGGCAGATGGTAACCAATGCAATTTAATTCAGCTATCATAAATCAAGGTACATTCGAGAAAAAATATAATAACAAAGGATAAAGAACAAAGAAAATTGTAGCACAGGAACAGGTCCTTCGGCCCTCCAAGCCTGCACCGACCATGCTGGCCAACTGAACAAAAATCTCCAATCCTTCTGGGAACCATATCCCTCTATTCCCATTCTATTCATCTATTTGTCCAGACTCCCCTTAAAAGTCAGTATCGTATCTGCTTCTGGTACCTCCCCTGGCAGCGAGTTCCAGACACCCACTACCCTCTGTGTAAAAAACTTGTCTTGTCCATTTCCTTTAAACATTGCCCCTTGCGCCTTCAACCTATGCCCCAGAGTAATTGGCTCTGACTCTTCCACCCTGGGAAAAAGCTTCTGACTATCCACTCTGTCCATGCCTCTCATAATCTTGTAGACTTCTATCAGGTCACCCCTCAACCTCTGTCGTTCCAATGAGAACAAGCTAAGTTTCTCCAACCTCTCCTCATAGCTAATGCCCTCCATACCAGGCAGCATCCTGGTAAATCTTTTCTGTACCCTCTCCAAAACCTCCACATCCTTCTGGTAGTGTGGCAACCAGAATTGAACACGATATTCCAAGTGCGACATAACTAAGGTTATGAAGTTTTTGTCTTCACTCTCTCTCTGTCACTGAAGTTGCTCTCCCTGCTCTCAATGAATTGTCTGTAACCCAAAAGTTCCAACCAGCAGAGGATAAAGAAAATCAACAAGCATGTCGGCAGTTTTACTCTGCCTGGAATCTGATAGATATCAGGTTGCATGGGTCTTTCTGCTGCGTTGTAGCCTTTTTCTGGTCTCTGAATGTGGCTCAGTGAGGTCCTCCCCCTTATCAACTCCATCTCCTTCACCACCCTTATTGTCAGAGGAGACAGCTCGGGTCCTCCATGTCTCCCCCAGCCTAGGAATCCCACCTTTGTAGCATAAGATTATGCAAGGTACATCAGACAACTATGATTTGTAGCAACCCCTGTGAGGAATATTGGAGGTCTGAACTTTACAGCTCCAAACATTTGAACTCCCCCTGGATTGAGCTTGTCTGCTCAATGGCAGCCCTTGTGGAGTCATATAGGATCACAGAATCGGTACAGTGAAGAAGGAGGCTATTGAGCCCATCAAGTCTGCACCAATTCTCCAACAGAGCATCTTACCAAGGCCCACCACCCCCTGCCCTATTTTCATAACCACACATATTTACTCTGCTAATCCCCCTAAACTACACATCTAGGGTCACTAAATTCGGATTAAAGCAATGGCAATCATCCCTTTCAAAAGAAGCTGAATCCGGCTGGGAAAGCGATTGGTGATGTTAGGAGCAAGCGTCAACTGACATGTGAAATACTCAAAGGAACACAATGGTTCTTCAAGCTAAGTGGAGGTGACTGAAAAAAGTTGACTGGAATTCATGGTTCATAGGGGCGATGTGAGGGTTGATGTTCTTAGATTTTGGTTGATTGCCTGGCAATAAAAGACCACTCAAAAAGTAAGTTGAAAAGTTGGGAAATCTAAGTAGATGAATTTCTTTCACCAAGAGAGTGATGGGGATCTGAAACTGACTGCCAGAAAGGATAGTGAAATGTCATAGAAATCCTTGGAATCCCGTAGAATCCCATAGAAGCCCTTCAGCACAGCAGGAGGCCACTTGGCCCAAGGAGTCTGCAGCAATTCTCTTATCCAGACCCTTTCCCCCACCCTATCCTCATAACCCCACATATTTACCACGGCTAATCCATTCAATCTACACATCTTGGGACACTAAAGGGCAAGTTACATGGTCAGTTCACCTGACCTGCACATCTTTGGACTGTGGGAGGAAACCAGAGCACCTGGAGACAACTCACACAGATACGGGGAGAACATGCAAATTCCATATAGTCACCCAAAGACTGGAATTGAACCTGGACTCCTGGCACAATGAGGCAGCTATACTAACCACTGTGCCTTTGATTTGATTTGATTTGATTTATTTTTGACATATGTGTTAGTGTACAGTGAAAAGTATTGTTTCTTGCACACTATACAGACAAAGCATACTGTTCATAGAGAAGGAAAGGACAGAGTGCAGAATGTAGAGTTACAGTTATAGCTAGGATGTAGAGAAAGATCAACTTAATACGTGATCTCAGACTTTTGTTTCTTTCTCCCGACGGAAGGAGGTGGAATAGCATATGTCTGAGATGCGTGGGGTACCTTGATTACTGTGGCTGCTTTCTGAAGCAGCAGGAAGTGTAGACAGAGTCAATGGATGGGAGGCTGGTTTGCGTGATGGATTGGGCTGCATTCACAACCTTTTGTAGGTTTTTTTGTGGTCTTGGGAAGAGCAGGAGCCATACCAAGCTGTGATACAACCAGAAAGAATGTTTTCTATGGTGCACCTGTAAAAGTTGGTGAGAGTCGTAGCTGACATGCCAAATTGTGTCACCCTTGGTAGGGGTACAAACCCTCGTAACATTTCAAAAGGACTTGAATATGTACTTCAAGTACCATAAATTTACAAAGTTATGGATCAAGAGGTGGACAGTGGGATGAGGCTAACTGGCTCTTTGTTGGCTAACACATAGATGATGCTGGCTGGTCTCCCTCAGTGCTGTTAGTATCTCTGATTTTATGGTTTTATGATAAATGTTCAAATCAAAAAACCTGCTCAACGTGTGGATGAGAACACAGTCTTGTGGAAGAGAATTCCATTTCTTTTCAAGGAAGAGGTGAGCCTTGCATCTTTACTAAAATTTTTAAGGGATTATTATGGATTCAAAGGCAGCAATCGTGGCTCCCAGCTGGGCAGATATTTCAATCCTGCGTGAACGAAGAGATCTGGAATAATACCAACATCACCTGTACTCTAATTACTCCTTGTCAGAACACCTCACATAGTAGCAGGTTTCGAATCAATGCAGAGGTGATGACAAGTACTGCACTGGTAAAAGTGTGCATTGTGTTAATTGGAGAACATCTATCTCCCAGCTGCTGCCTTATGCACTCGTTTTGCAGATTCTGCGGTGAGGTGGAGGAAAGAATCACGTTCCTCGACAGATTGGGTGACACAATGAATTAAAAGCACCATTCCTCCGCCTCTGAAGACGCGGGTTTTAATTCTGTCCAGGCTGGTGGGATGAATATCTCTCACCTCTAATAAGCTTTCAGGTACTGTTAATGAAATTAGCTTGGGCAGACTGAATCAGTTCCCACTGAATCCGAGTCCAGAGCAGAAGACTAGCCATATCTCAGCGCTAATTGACATCGTTGTTGAACCCTATTATAATAAATTGTTGGCACCCACTTCATTTAATTTATTGTGTCCAATATTATTTGTACAGAAGGAAACCATGTACAGCTATATAAATAGACATGCACAGTTTACATTAAGTTACTATATAAACCATAAGAAACAAGGATTACAGCACTGCCATTTATGTACACAAGCTATTTATAACATTTTATTGATTAGCGCATTATTGACATTATTGATGTGACTTTTGAGTTACCTAAGCCGACTTGAAATGTCCGCGCGGGCTCTCCAAACAAGAAATTTACCATGTGTCTGGCCTTTTACTTGTGTGACCAGCACGGTAGCACAGTGGTTGGCACTGCTGCTTCACAGCACCAGGGATTTGGGTTCGATTCCCGGCTTGGGTCACTGTCTGTGCTGAGTCTGCCCATTTTCCCTGTGTCTGCATGGGTTTCCTTTGAACGCACCCACAGTCTGAAAGATATGTTGGTTAGGTATATTGGTCACGCTAAATTCTTTCTCAATGTACCCGAAAAGTCGCTGGGGTGTGGCAACTACGGGATTTTCACAGTAATGTCTCTGCAGTGTTAATGCAAAAACAATTTGATCACAACTTAGTGTTGAAGATATAAACATTTATAGAAATCATAGAAACCTTATAATGCAGAAGGAGGCCATTTGGCCCATCAAGCCTGCACCGACCACGATCCCACCCAGGCGCTACCCCCATATCCCTACATGTTTACCCGCTAATCCCTCTAACCTACGTATCTCGTGACTCTAAGGGGCAATTTTTTTTTAAGCATGGCCAATCAACTTAACCCACACATCTTTGGACAGTGGGAGGAAACTGGAGCACCCAGAGGAAACCCATGCAGACACGAGGAGAACATGCAAACTCCACACAGACAGTGACCCAAGCTGAGAATCGAACCCAGATCCCTGGAGCTGTGAAGCAGCAGTGCTAATCACTGTGCTACTGTGCCGCCATTTATTCAGGATTGTTATTCCAAAACTACTGAAAATTATCCTACTAGTCATTGTACTTTTGTGTATCTGAAGATGGGTCATGTTAGCTTGTTGTATAGTGCAAAACTCATGTCTATGTATCCAAGAGCTATTGCTGATATCCATGCTTGGTTCAGATGTATTTGCTGGAGTTCAGAAATATGAGGATGAGAAAATCTCATAGAAACCTATAAAATTCCAACAGGACTAGACAGGATAGGTGGAAGAAGGATGTTTCCTATGACAAGGTATCCAGAACCAGGGGTCACAGTCTGAGGATACAGGGTTGACCATTTAGAACACAGAGGAGGAGAAATTTCTTCACCCAGAGAGTGGTCAACCTGTGGAATTCACGATCACAGAAAGTAGTTGTTTTCAAGAAACAGTTGGATATAGCACTTGAGGCAAAGGGGATCAAAAGCTATGGGGGAAAAGATGGGATCAGGCTATTAAGTTGGATGATCAGCCATGATAATAATGAATAGCGGAGCAGGATCTAAGGGCCGAATGGCCCAGTCTTACCCCTATATTCTATGTTTCTATGAACTGTAAAGGATTTTTGTACTGTACATATTATCTCATCTGGTTGTAAAATATACAAATGTCTTGGACAAATCAGAGGCAAGGATATTATTACACTAAAAAGAGTGCAGAAAAGATTTACTTGGATGCTACTGGGACTTGATGGTTTGAGTTACAAGGAGAGGCTGGATCGACTGGGACTTTTTTCTCTGGAGCGTAGGAGGCTGAGGGGTGATCTTATAGAGGTCTATAAAATAATGAGGGGCCTAGATAAGGTAGATAGTCAATATCTTTCCCCAAAGGTAGGGGAGTTTAAAACTAGAGGGCATAGGTTTAAGGTGAGAGGGGGGAGATACAAAAATGTCCAGTGGGGCAATTTTTTCACACAGAGGGTGGTGAGAGTCTGGAACAAGCTGCCAGAGGTAGTAGTAGAAGTGGGTACAATTTTGTCTTTTAAAAAGCATTTAGATGGTTATACGGATAAGGTAGGTATAGAGATATATGGGCCAAATGCAGGCAATTGGGATTAGCTTAGGGTCTTAAAAAAAAGGTGGCATGGACAAGTTGGGCCGAAGGGTCTGTTTCCGTGCTGTAAACCTCGATGACTCTAAGCTAATGGAAGATTTTCAAATGCACAGAAATCTGCATAAATATATATTTCTCTCATTCCAATGTACATTGTATTCTGATCACAGTACTTTATATAATCATATTACACACATATACATGTTCACTTTATTTCTTGCCTTTCCTCTGTCAAAGTTTGTAACTAAATAGCTGGCATTAGTGAAAGTGACCTTGAAGCTGTCCGATTGTTGTAAACACCAAGCTGGTTCATAAATTTCAGAGGTAAAATACTGTGGGTGCTGGGAATAGGAAATGCTATAAATACTTAGGAAGTCTGGCAGCATCTGAGGAAAGAGAAATTGGATTAATGAACATCTGATGAAATGTCATCGAATTAGAAACGCTGTTTCTTTTAAAAAATTCTTTCATGTGTGATGTGGACATCGCTGGCAAGGCCAATGTTTATTGCCCATCCCTAATTTCCCTTGAACTGAGTGAATTGCATAGCTATTTCAGAGACCATTTAAGAGTCAGTCACTCAAGATCTGGGTTGGAAGTTGATCACCCCGCCCACCATGGGAATCAGAGCAGGCTCGGAGCGGACAATGGAAAGGTCCATTGACCTCAGGTGGGATTTCGCGGTTTCGGGACGAGTGAGGAAGTAAAATCTTGCCCCTGGCATCACATGCAGATCAGACCAGATATGGCTGGCAGGTTTCCTTCCAAAAAGGACATTAGTGAACCGTCTCTCTCCAAAGATGCTGCCTATATTTTGGCCTTGGAGGGAGTGCAGAGGAGGTTTACTAGGCTGATACCAGAGTTGAGGGGGTTGAGCTATGAGGAGAGGCTGAATAAACTAGGCTTGTACTTGTTAGAGTTTAGAAGAATGAGGGGAGATCTCATTGAGACGTATAAGATGATGAATGGGATGGATAGGATAGAGGTGGAGAGACTCTTCCCGCTCAGAAAGGATAGTAGGACTAGGGGGCACAGCCTCAAGATAGAGGGGGGGCGGTTTAGAACGGAGTTGAGGAGGAACTTCTCCACTCAAAGGGTGGTGAATCTCTGGAATTCTCTGCCGGTTGAAGTGGTGGAGGCTACCTCGCTAAATATTTTTAAGATGCGGGTTGATGGGTTTTTGATAAGAGAGGGGATTAAGGGTTATGGGGAGAGGGCGGGAATGTGGAACTGAGCTACGGCAGATCAGCCATGATCTTATTGAATGGCGGGGCAGGCTTGAAGGGCTAGATGGCCTACTCCTGCTCCTATTTCTTATGTTCTTATGTTCTTATGTAACCAGTTGAGTATTTCCAGCATTTTCCATTTTTATCTCTGGTTCATTAATATCCCTTTGGGAAGGAAACATGCCATCGGCATTTAGACTGGCTACCAAGTGACTCCAGTTCACATTGATGTGGTTGACTTTAAGTGCCTTTTGAATGGCTAGTTTTTTCCATTAACTTCTTACACTTTAATCTGTCATATTGCTGTAACAACAGCACCACTACAGCATTCTCTGGCACGAAAGGAAAAACTTTGTATTTTTATACTGAAACAATATATTATGTTACTTTTGCTTTTGTCTTCCCTGTTCTAGATATTTACATTGGCTCTTATCCAAAACAGCCTATTCTGCACAAAAGGTTTACAATAAAAGCATTAAGATGCAGGCAGTAAGACATTTGGCCCGTCAATGCTCCACAAGAATGCCATATTTGATAGTCTGGATACATTTACTCTCTGAAAAGAAGGTTCTGAAGTCTTATAGATAGAACAAGCACATTTCTGGATATGTATATCTGCCCACACTAACATGATTTGAGCATATTCTTATTACCTGCAGCACTTTCATCTGGATTTCTTGACCATTTTCAAAGAATCATAGAAGGGGGCCATTTGGCCCATTGTGTCTCTGTTGGCTCCCCAAGAGAAAAAATTGCCCTGTGTCTGGTCTTCTAACTGCAGACTTGCACATTCTGCTCTTTTAGATAATCCAATTCCCTCTTAAATGCCTCATTGTACCTACCTGCACCACATTCTCAGACTGTGTCAGGACGGGGAAACGTAGTGGTGTTGTCACTGAATTAGTTATTGAGGGATTCAGGATAATCATAGAAATAGAAATCCTACAGTGTAGAAGGAGGCCATTCGGCCCATTGAGTCTGCACTGACCATAAACCCACCCAGGCCCTACCCCAATATCCCTACATATTTACCCACTAATCCCTCTAACCTACGCATCTCATGACTCGAAGGGGCAATTTTTAGCATGGCCAATCAACCTAACCCACACATCTTTGGACTGTGGGAGGAAACCGGAGCACCCGAAGGAAACCCACGCAGACACGAGGAGAATGAGCAAACGTCACAAGCCAGGAATCAAACCCAGGGCTCTGGAGCTGTGAAGCAGCGGGGCTAACTACTGTGCTACCGTGCCACCCCATAATAAGGCTCCAGGGACTCAGGTTCAAATCCCCCCACTGCAGATAGTGCAATTTGAAATCAATTAAAATCTGCAATTAAAAGTCTGATGAGGATGAGCATGAAATGATTGTCGTAAAAATCCATCTGATCTTTTAGGGAAGGAGATCTGCCATCCTTACCTGGTCTGGCCTACATGTGACTCCAGACCCACAGCAATGTGGGGTATTCTGAAATACCCTCTGCATTGGCTGAGCAAGCCACTTAGTTCAAGGGCGCAATTAGGGATGGGCAATAAGTGCTGGCCCAGCCCACATCCCGAATTTTTTTTAAAAACTTCAGGTCCCAAACATTTGTTGCATTAATTTTTTTGTCAAGTCACCATTATTTCCTTTACCAATTTAAAAATCAGTGCACTCTGGTTCTCAACGCTTCCACCAATGGGAATGATTTTTATCTTGTCTACTCTGACTAGACCCTTATGATTTTACAAACCTCAATCAAATTTTTTCTCAACTTTCTCAGCCCCAACCTCTCAAACTCACCTATTGTAATGACGATGTGACATGTGCATAGATAATATGCATCTTTAACTTCACTGGCTGGTCAAATATATACTGAGCTGTTTTAAAGGACTTGTAAAAAAGAAACAAAACACTGTGTAGAATTGTCCCATTTTGAGACGAGGTGCAGTGGTGGTTGGCCCAGCTGGAATGTCCCATTGGCCAGAATGGAAGCTGGAATGTCCCATTGGCTAGAATGGTAGGATCCCGCATCATTTTCTGTGCTTGGAACCTCATTAATTAAGCATAAGTGCATTCACCTCTGAGTAACCTGCAAGGCGGCCAGCTGATTCATCCGTCCGTTCTCAGCTGGTGGGTTTGAAGGTCATGGTGCCATATTTACATACCAGTCCTGCGCACTCATAACTCTCTCTCCAGCCCCCTGTCTTTTCAGGCCATATTGGATATCAGCAACACAGAGGGAAAAGCCTGGCAGCCTGAAGTAGAAGCCTGCTCCTCGATTCAACCAGGTCTATCACCTGTGACGTGCTGGAGTCCTTGAAAATCAGCTTTCAGTAAATGATGTGGTATCTCTTTGGCCCCCTTGTGTGTGAGTTGTTCATGTCGCTTTGATGGGGTCCAGCTTCCCTCCCTTCAATCTTCCCTCCCCCTTCCACTGTTCGTCCACCTCCTTACACAGTCACCCGTTTTCTTTGTCAGGCAATCGGAGCAGTCGAGGAGCAGGCAACGGGAAGGTTCCTGCTATGTTCTTTTGCTACCATTCGTGGGATGGGAGAATTCTGTCCACTGGGTTAAGATGGCTGCCACAGGCCCCCCACCGTATCTGGTATTACAGGTTGGCCTTTCTGGAAGTTTCCAATGTGGATTAGAATCATAGAGTCTTAGAGGTTTACAGCATGGAAACAGTCCCTTTGGCTCAACTCATCCACGCCATCCTTTTTTTTTAAATCCCTAAGCTAATTCCAATTGCCCACATTTGGCCCATATCCTTCTATACCCATCTTATCCATGTAACTATCTAAATGCTTTTTAAGATAAAATTGTACCTGCCTCTGGCAGCTTGTACCAGACACTCACCATCCTCTGTGAGAAAAAATTACCTCTCTGGACTCCTTTGTAACCTCTCCCCTCTCACCTTAACCTATGCCCTCTAGTTTTAGACTTCCTTAACTTTGGGAAAAGATATTCACTATCTAGCTGATCTATGCCCCTCATTATTTCATAGACCTCTATACGATTACCCCTCAGTCTTCTATGCACCAGAGAAAAAGATCCCAGTCTATCCAGCCTCCCCTTATAACTCAAACCATCAAATCCCAGTAACATCCTAATAAATCTTTTCTGCACGATTTCTAGTTTAACAATATCCTTTCTATAATAGGGTGACTAGAACTGTACACAGTATTCCAAGTGTGGCCTTACTAATGTTTTTTACAACTTCAGCAAGACGTCCCAACTCTTGTATTCAATGTTCTGACCAATGAAATCAAAAATTCTGAATGCCTTCTTCACCACTCTGTCCACCTGTGACTCCACTTTCAAGGAGCTATGAACATGTACCCCAAGATCTCTTTGTTCCGTAACTCTCCCCAGTGTCCTACCATTAACTGAGTAAGCCCTGCCCTGGTTCAATCTACCAAGTGCATCATCTCACATTTATCTAAATTAAACTCCATCTGCCATTCATGGCCCAGTTGATCAAGATCCCGTGGCAATCCGAGATAACCTTCACTGCTGAGACATGCCAAGCCATCTCTTTTGGAATTTCACACGTTTATTTCAAGAACTACTTGAAAGATTTACTTAAACTGTACTGGCTGGTCCTCACCATTTGCATTTCTATAAAGTGACCTTTCAAGTGGAGACAGAAAACCAACCTGAAAAATGGTGTTATTGGTGTTTTCCTATCTCGCAATGATGGAAGGTGGATCATTCAGGGGTTAATAGCAAAAAAGAAACATTAAGGAAACCGGTACCCTATACCGTGACAATAACCATTGTCTGTCCAGGCATGAGCTAATTAATTACCTTCTGAAATCGCTGTGGGGAGAGAGTTCATATAACCATTTTGAAATGTTTTTTATTACATTTCCCAAACTGTTAGAAACAAGAGATTGGAAGAAACCTCCAGGGAACAGTAATGTCACTTCTCTCCCTTTCTCTCTCAAGTTTAAGACTCTATCTCTGATACCTTTTGGAAGAGATAGAGAAATTTCATCGAAAAGAACCTCAGCCACAAATGCACTGACTTTTGGAAAAGAGGGATTATGGTATGAAATAAACCATCTCCAGAATCTACCATATATTAAGTTCAGTAAGAAGTCTCACAACACCAGGTTAAAGTCCAACAGGTTTATTTGGAATTATGAGCTTTCGGAGCGTTGCTCCTTCAGCAGGTGGGTCACACATCATATATTAAGTTGTTCTTTCTCTATATTCTAGTTATGATCGTAACTCTATATTCTGCATGTTCTCTTTCTTTCTTCCCTCTGTATTCTGCGAATGGTATGCTTTGTCTGTATAGCACACAAGAAACAATACTATTCACTGTGTGTTACTACATGTAACAATAAGAAATCAGATCAAAGAAATTGTGGTGCACATCAGCCTCAACTACACCGGAATTTCAAGGCCATCGTGAAAAAATTCCACCCAAAACAAGGATACCAATAAAAGACTCATAAACAGTGAACTCACTACTTCTTGCTTTTTGCCTTTTTAATTTGTCCAAAGAGTGACCTCCAACTGTAGAATTTGTAACTGTGTGTGTGTGCCTGTGCATGCATCACAAGGACAGGGAAATGCATTGACTTTTTAAAGTCTTTTATGAGTGGAATTCTTCAGTCGCACTGGTCTAAAAGCCAGAAATTCCTGCCCGACTGTCGATGGATTTTCACATTGTCCACAATTCGCCCGCTACAATTGCAGTGGCAGGCAGGGTGGGAGAATTCTGCCCTATATAATTACCTGGGTGGCTTTTAAGCTCAATACAAATTAAACCCTTTCTTAAAGCTCAATTAAGCCTAGTTTCTTTGCAATCAGTGCACAAATGGTTAAGCAAAGACACTATGAGTGGGATTTTTCTCAAATCCACCCCCCCCAGCCCCACTGCATCTTTTCCAGCAAGGGAGGCAGCCCATCATTGGCTGGCCCATCATTCCAGACCTGCCACTGTCGATAGAGTTTCCCGTTGTAAGCACCCTGTGCTACTGGGGAACCCACGCTGAGGGATTGCCATTGACGGGACTGGAAGATCCTGCTGGTAGAAGTGGTCAGAAAATGCTTCCCCATTATAGATTGCAAAAAAATTCTGTTACATTTAATTGAAGAATGGGAGAGAAGGGACAAGTCCTGGCATGTGTCCTGCCCGGGTAAAACACCAAATGACTGATATTCCACATGCCTGGAACCATTAACGTCTACACATGCTTCCTCAAAGCTGGTGCCCAGAAGTTGATTAAATCCTTGGAGGTGGTGGCATTGTGGTAACATCACTGGACTCATAATCCAGAGACCTAAATTTATGGATGGCATGGTGGCACAGTGATTAGCACTGCTGCCCCAAAGATCCAGGGCCCCCAGTTCAAATCCAGCCTCGGATCACTGTCTGAAGTTTGAACGTTCTCTCTCGTGTCTGCGGGGTTTCCTCCGGGTGCTTCAGTTTCCTCCAACACTCTAAAGATGTGCAGGTTGATTGGCCATGCTAAATTGCCCTTTTGTGTTTGAAAAAATTGCCGGCGTAAATACGTGGGGATAGGGTCTGGGTGGGATTGTTGCTAGTGTGGGCTCGATGAGCCGAATGGCCTCCTTCTGCACTGCTGTGGATTCTATGATTCTCTGAAATCAGGGCCCATCTCTAGTTTTCCGCAATGACTACATTGCTCAGGAAAAGTGAATCAAACTGGCGCCTTGGGTGGCTGGGATTTTATGGTCTTGCTCATCCCAAAACTGTAAAATCCCCCCTGAAGTCAACGGACATTTCCATGGTCTGCCCCTTGTCCCCTCTGATTTCCATGGTGGGCGGGGTGGTATAATTCCGGCCACACTCTTTACAAATATTTGAAGCTGCTTCTGTATCCAGGCTATGACCACAGTGACATCCAATGTTAACAGAGAAAGACAAACTGGTACTATATTGGATGCCAGAAACCATGGGCTTATTTTGGTCAATGTGTACTGTGGACTGAGTAAACAGCTGGAAGTTAGTTGTTGATATAATAATCATCCTTCAGGCTGCAATCTCTATGATCCTCTTGTGTTTAATATTACTGCGTTTTCACTTGCTCTGCATCAAATGCATTCGACCATTTTCACTTCCACTGCAATGGACAAACTGATTATATTCCCTTATGCCAACAATATGGAACTCATGGCAGCAAACTCACCAGACATTGCGTCCAAATATTGCACTGGGGAAAGACACTGAGAAAATATACGATGAATAAACACAGCAATATTGTTGTCTCTAAAGGATGTAAAGGCACGGAATGCAGTTCAGAGAAGGTTTGCCAGATTAATACCTGGAATGGGTGGCTTGGCTCTTGAGGAAAGATTGGGTAGGCTAGACTTGTCACTGTAGATATCAGCAGGACTGAAAGATTCCACTGGTGGCCAATGGTGAGCTTCCATTTTGTTTGTATTGAGCTTAGAAGCCACCCAGGTAAACATATAGGCCAGAATTCTCCCACCCTGCCTGCCACTGCAATTGTAGTGGGCAAATTGTGGACAATGTGAAGGTCTATGACTAGAAACAAGCCGCTGGAAAATCCAGCCCAAGGACTTCCATCAATCAATACAACTGAGTATTGACTTGATTTGATCTATACAGTGAAAAGTGTTTTTTTTTGCATGCTATACAGACAAAGCATACTGTTCATAGAGAAGGAAATGAGAGAGTGCAGAATGTAGTTTTACAGTCATAGCTAGGGTGTAGAGAAAGATCAATTTAGTGCAAGATAGGACCATTCAAAATTCTGACAGCAGCAGGGAAGAAGCTGTTCTTGAGTCGGTTGGTACGTGACATCAGAATTTTGCATCTTTTTCCCGATGGAAGAAGGTGGAAGAGAGAATGTCCAAGGTGCGTGGGGTCCTTAATTATGCTGGCTGCTTTGCTGAGGCATCGTGAAGTAGGTAGAGTCAATAGATAGGAGGCTGGTTTACATGATGGATTGGGCTACATTCATGACCTTCTGTAGTTTCATGCAGTCTAGGTCAGAGCAGGAACCATACCAAGCTGTGATATAACCAGAAAGAATGCTTTCTATGATACATCTGTAAAAGTTGATGAGAGTCGTGGCTGACATGCCAAATTTCTTTAGTCTTCTGAGAAAGTAGAGGCATTGGTAGGCTTTCTTAACTGTAGTGTCGGCATGGGGCGACCAAGACAATTTGTTGGTGATCTGGACACCTAAAAACTTGACACTTTTGACCATTTCTATTTCATTCCCATTGATGCAGGCAGAGGCATGTTTTCCTCCATGCTTCCTGAAGTTGATGACAATCTCCTTTGTTTGTTAACATTGAGGAAGAGATTATTGTTGCCGCACCATTCTCTATCTCATTTCTGTACTCTGTCTTGTCATTGAGATTTGCCCCACTGTGATGGTGTCATCAGCAAACTTGAAGATCGAATTGGAGGGGAATTTGGCCACACAGTCATGGGTGTATAAAGAGCACAGTAGGGGGCTGAGAACATAGCCCTGTGGGGCGCCAGTGTTGAAGATGATCTTGGAGGAAGTGTTGTTGCCAATTCTTACTGATCATGGTCTGTGAGTTAGGAAGTTCAGGATCCAGTCACTGTGGAAGGAGCCAAGATCCAGACCACAGAGTTTGGAGGCGCGTTTTGTGGGAATAATAGTGTTGAAGTCTGAGCTGTAGTCAATAAATCGGAGTCAGACATAGGTGTCCTTGTTATCTAGGTGTTCCCGGGTTGAGTGCAGGGCCAGGGAGATGACGTCTGCTGTGGACCTGTTGCGGCAGTAGGGAAACTGTCGTGGATCCAGGTAGTCCGGGAGGCTGGAATGTATGAGATTACTAGATTGTGTGAGAATCCAGTAGTTTTAATATGTTCTTGATGTATTTATGAATGGGAACTTGAGGCAATTTTATTAACGCAGCTGAGGTTGGAGTTGTAAGAATAAAAAAGTAAGTTTCGATAAGAATATCTACTTATCACCTATGAAGAAACATAACTTCAAGTAACTGAGACTGTCTCAAAAACTACAGAACCATTACCAGTTTAACTGAAGTACACTCGTCAGTCAATGTTTTAAGAACAGTTAACCATACTTGAAAAACTGCTTTTGCAACTTAATAAAGAAATAACCTCCTCTAGATTGATCAGATGATGGCCGAAAATTTGCTGTCCTGTCCACCATGGGAATCGGAGTGAGTGAGGGGTGGAGCATGGAAAGGTCCATTGCCCTCAGGCAGGATTTTACGATTCCAGGATGAATGAGGCAGTAAAATCATGCCCTCTATCTCCACTTGTTTGCTATGAAGACATTAATGAAATGGTGCTGGACAGGGTTGGCCTAGCCCTGAATGAATACAAGTGCACAGCAGAAATGCCCTTAAGTTGATCCTGATTTGGAGATAGCAGGTGTATGAAATAAACAATGTTTTACAGAAAGGTTATGCTTCATCCTTTATTGTTTTAAAGTTTATTCGTCACAAATAGGCTTACTGCAATGAAGCTACTGTGAAAATCCCCTAGTCGCCACACTCTGGCGCCTGTTTGGGTACACTGAGGGAGAATTTAGCACGGCCCATACACCTAACCAGCATGTCTTTCGGACTGTGGGAGGAAACTGGAGCACCTGCTGGAAACCCACGCACTCAATGGTTCTGTCGTTTCTGAGACAGTCTCAGTTACTTGAAGTTATGTTTCCTCATAGGTGATAAATAGACATTCTTATCAAAACTTACTCTTATATTCTTACAACTGGGAGAACGTGCACACTCTACACATACAGTGACCCAAGCCGGGAATTGAACCCAGGTCCCCAGTGCTGAAAAGCAACAGTGCTAACCACTGTGTCACCGTGCCACTCTGATCTTCAGGTTGGGCATTCAATCAAAATCCTGTCCGTCTTTTCAGGTTGGCGCTGAAAAATGCACAGCACATTTTGAGAAAGGGCACAATATTTTCCTGGTTGCTCGAACAGCATTCTGTCCACAATTAACACCATCTAGAAAAGACAAAATCATTCAGTGGTCATTCTTTTTCTCAATGATTAATGTGGAATCTTGCTGTGTACAAATCAGCAATGACAGTCACAGCATTGGAAATACAATTTGATCTGGAGTGGTTTGTCAGAGACACAACCGGGTAGATAGTTCTCTTTTGGAATCACAGAATCCCTACAGTGCAGAAGGAGGCCATTTGGCCCATTGAAACTGCACAATCCCAGCCAGGCCCCAATCCTGTAACCCCGCATATTCACCGAGCTAATCCCCTGACACTAGGGTCAATTCAGCAGGGCCAATCAACCTAACTCGCACATCTTTGGACTGTGGGAGGAAACCAGAGCACCCGGAGGAAACCCACGTAGACACGGGGAGAAACATACAAACTCCACACAGTCACCCAAGGCTGGAATTGAACCCGGGTCCCTGGCAGTGTGAGGCAGCAGTGCTAATCACTGTGCCATCATGTCACCCACTTTGGAGTTTGGGAAAAAGCAGATTCTGATATTTTCCGCACTTAATTCATGCTGCGGCTGATGTGGGAGTGATCGATTGCATCGCTGGATCCCTATGATAAGGAAATATTCCATTGTTTTGAACCAGCAGCCCCCATTTTGATGAGTATTTAAAAAAAACTGAAAATGCACTCGTAGCAATCTTGGCTACTTTCAATTTTGACAAATTAGTTTCACCTTTCAATTTCTCAGGAGACTTTGGTTCACAGGATTCATTTTGCTGAAGATCTTACAATTGTTACTTTAGTGACATGAGAAAGGATCACTCTGACCTCCCCACCCTTCCCACCCCCACGGTTGTTGAAAAGGAGGATGCATTGCAATCGGCCTTCTTTTCAATTAAGTAGATCGCACATTCCCAGTATTTGGAGACCTTCTGATGTCTCAATGTCTCAATACACTACGCGTGTTGGACTCATTTGGGAGGGTGAAAACAGGATGCGGAGACAGTCAGCAATATTCAGAATGTGGACAAAAAGAGGACCAGAGGCTGTGAACAGCGCCTAGAAGAGTTATCCAACTCAGTCAAATCTGTGACTTGAGAGTGGAACAGATAAGTAGTTGGCTGGTGAATATTTTGCTTGCGAAGCATCAAACACCATCAATTTGTTAATACTTGTTCGGTTTGTGTTGCAGTTTTCAAGATAGTTTCCTCACATAGCACATTCATACGCTAACCAGATAACGGATTGTACTGGATCTGGTATTGTGCAACAAGATAGAATTAATTCATAGGATTGCACGGTGGCACAGTGGTTAGCACTGTTGCCTCACAACCCTAGGGACATGGGTTTGAGTCCTGGCTTGGGTCACTCTCTGTTCGAGTCTGCACATTCTCCCCATGTCTGCGTGGATTTTCTCCCGGTGCTCTGGTTTCCTTCCACAGTCCAAAGATGTGTGGATTAGGTTGATTGGCCATTGTAAATTGCCCCTTAGTGTCAGGGGGACTAACTAAGGTAAATGCATGGGGTCATGGGGATAGGGCCTGGGTGGGATTGAGGTCGGTGCAAACTCGATAGGTCGAGTGGCCTCTTTCTGCACTGTAGGGTTCTATGATAATCTCGGTAGTGAAGGTGTCCTGAGGTAATAGTGATCATTATATAATTGAATGTTATATTCACTTTGAGGGAGAGAAGAGTGGGTCCAGGATTAGTATTTTTAAATTAATTAAGCGCAATTATGAAGACATGAATGCACAGCTAGCTAACGTGAACTTGCAAATTAGATTAAGAGATAGATCAATATTTGATTTGATTTATGACAGTCACATGTATTGGGATACATTAGGGAAGCAGTGGCAGACATTTAAGGAGATATTATAGAATAGGGGAGGTGATGGCCTTGTGGTATCATCGCTCGACTATTAATCCAGAAACTCAACTAATGTTCTGAGGGTTCGAATCTTGCCATGGCATTGGTGGAATTTGAATTCAACAAAAAGAAATCTGTAATTAAAAGCCTACTGATGACCATGAAGCCATTGTCAATTGTTGGAAAAATGCAGCTGGTTCACTAATGTCCTTTAGGGAAGGAAATCTGCTGTCCTTACCCGGTCTGGCCTACATGTGACTCCAGAGCCACAGCAATGTGGTTGATTCTCAACTGTCCTCAAACGGCAACTAGGAATTGACAATAAATGCTGGCCAGCCAGCGACACCCATGTCCCATGAATGAGTTAAAAAAAGATACATTCCAAAGAGAAAGGAGAAAAGCCAAAAGGAGGATCCACCATCCATGGTTAACTAAAAAGATTAACGATAGTATCAAACTGAAAGGAAAAAAATACATTTGCACAAAGATAAAAGGCAGGTTAGAAGTTTGAACAGAATATAAAAAACAGCAAAGAATGACCAATAGATTGATAAGAAAGGCAACATTAAAGTATGTGAAGAAGCTAGCTGTAAGTATAAAGATTGATAGTAAGAGTTTCAATTGATATTTGAAAAAGAAACAAGTTAAAGTGAGTGGTGGTCCTTTAGCAAGTGAGTCTGGGGAATTAATGATGGGAAACAAGGAGATGGCAGATGAATTAAACAGGCATTTTGTACCAGTCTTCACTATAGAAGATACAAGTAGCATCCCAGGAATAGCTGTCAATCAGGAAATAAAAGGGAGAAGAAAGCTTGGGAAAATTACAATCACCAGGGATGTGGTGAAAATTGTTGGATCTATGGGCTGACAAGTCCCTGACTCTTGATGGACTTCATAATAGGGTCTTTAAAAATATCTCCAGTGAAATAGTTGGTGCATTGAGTTTGATTTTCCAGAATTCCCGAGATTCAGGGAAGGTTCCATTAGATAGGAAAATAGTAAATATAACCCCTCTATTCAAAAAAGGAAGGAGACAGAAGGCAGAAAACTACAGATCAGTTAGCTCAACATTTGTTATATGGAATATGCTGGATGTTATTATTAATGATGTTATGGCAGGGCATTTGGGAAATCAGGCAGAGTCAACATGATTTTAGAAAGGAAAATCATGTTTAAACAATTCATTGAAGTTTGTTTTAAGAAATAACATTTGCAGTGGACTAAGGGGAACTGGTGGATGTACCATGCTTAGATTTCCAGGATGCCAAAAGGCATTTGATAAGGTGTCCCATCAAAGGTTATTGCGAATAATAAAAGCTCATGATATAGGTGGTAACATATTGGTATGGATAGAGAGATTGGTTAGCTCACAAGAAACAAATGTTGGCATAAGTGGGTCTTTAGGCAAAAATTGCAGAAAGCAAGAGTTGAATTAATCAACTGGGAAGCTGAATAATGGAAACAGCATCTCTACGCTACAACAAAAAAGATGCAAGAAGAAATTTAATCCGTAGTCCAAAGATGAACTGTCATTAAATGTATTGGCTATTACTGGTGAAACAAGCCATGATTGTGTCAGTCCATTACTGGATGCTGGTGAAGATGAAGTTAGACACCGGCACTGCAAACTCACTGGTGCCAGAAGATATATATCATGAAAAGCTCTGACATATTGCTCTGAAACCCTTGAAGATAATGTTGAAAACTTGCACTGGATGGAGAAGTGGTTCCCTTGAGGGATCTTATTAATGTAACAGTGCAATGAAATTGACAATCAGCAGATTTGTCCTTGTACATAGTTGAAGGAAACAATCCAGCACTACTGGGAAGATCTTGTTAGGAAAGATCAAATTAAATTGGATCAAGATAAATCTCATGACAGATTCCAAATCAGGTTTGCCCAAAATCTTGAAGAAACATGCCATTGTCTTTAATGGCGAGCTGGGAAGCATGAAGGATATCTCAGTAAAGCTGAAGACCAAGGAAGAAAATCAGGTGAGATCTGAGATGTCTAGGTCAGTGCCGTATATAATCAGACCTAAGGTAGAGGCAGAATTAGAATGGCTACTCAGAATGGGAGCCAATGAGTAATTGGGCAATGACTATGAAGCCTGGGAAGACATAAAATGAATCTGTATTCATGTGGGGCAATTTAAAGTCAACATTAATCCTGTAGTGTGTGCAACAATCTACCCCTGATTGATGACCTATTCGCTGGATTGGCTGCAAGCCGACATTTCAGTGCAATCGACCTCAGTCAATCTTCAAATGAATCTAGATCAGGATTCACAACAATTTTTGATGGTTGTGAAACACAAAAGGTTATTTAGATGTTAAAGACTATCAGTTCACATCACTTCTGCACCTATGGGCTATAGGCCAAATTTGAAGTGATTAGACAGAGTCCAGTGTTATTTACAAGACATCTTCATTGCTGAGAAGAATGAGGAAGACTATCTCTGCGACCTAGATGCCACACTCCAGAGATTAGCAGATTACAAATTCAGAAAGACAAATGTAAAATTTTCTAATCTTTGATCAAATATCTGGGTCATGTCATTGATGCCAAGGAACTGCTTAAGTCATCTTTGAAAGTCAAAGCCTCACCGAGGCACTCATACCTCAGAATGCCAACCAACTTTGACCTTTCTTAGGCCTACAAAATTAAGACAGAAAGTTGTCCCAAATCTGGTTACTATTCTACAGCCCTTGTATAATTTACTATGTCAAAGGAGGAAGTAGGGCCTCAAGTTTGGAGTAATGATGTTTCTTTATTAAACCCTTTCCTTAATTTATAAATCGGAGTATTTCCGTTAGCTGCGTTTTGAAGATTTTCTTCTAAGGAAACAAGGTGAAATGTCACATGACAGTTGCGGGGTAAATTCAGATCAAAATGTGTCAGAACTTCTGACTTTAGTTGTGCCTCCTTGCCTTATATGAAGCTCCCTCTGCCAAGTTCCGCACACATGAGGACGGCCTCATTCGGGATCTTAGGTTCACGTCACAACATCTGTAACCCCACAACTTGCTTCGGCTTGCAAAATCTCACGAACTGTCCTGGCTGGAGACAATACACATCTCTTTAACCTGTGCTTAACCCTCTCTCCACTCACAATGTCTGTACCATTAAGACTTGATTACCTGTAAAGACTCGCATTCCAAACATTATTTTGTAACTTGAGTTTGTGTCTTTACAAACACCCTGTTTGTGCCCTGTTTGTGAATTGAAATCCCATTCATCTGATGAAGGGGCAGGCGACGGTGCAGAGGGACCTCGGGGTCCTTGTGCATGAGTCGCAAAAACCCAGCTTGCAGGTGCAGCAGGTGGTCAGGAAGGCGAATGGGATGCTGGCCTTCATAGCGAGGGGGATTGAATATAAAAGTAGGGAGGTCTTGCTGCAGCTGTATAGGGCATTGGTGAGGCCGCAGCTGGAGTACTGTGTGCAGTTTTGGGCGCCGCACCTGCGCAAGGATATTTTGGCCCTGGAGGGAGTGCAGAGGAGGTTTACTAGGCTGATACCGGAGTTGAGGGGATTGAGCTATGAGGAGAGGCTGAATAAACTAGGCTTGTACTCGTTAGAGTTTAGAAGAATGAGGGGAGATCTCATTGAGACGTATAAGATGATGAATGGGATGGATAGGATAGAGGTGGAGAGACTCTTCCCGCTCAAAAAAGACAGTAGGACTAGGGGGCACAGCCTCAAGATAAAGGGGAGGCGGTTTAGAACGGAGTTGAGGAGGAACTTCTTCACTCAAAGGGTGGTGAATCTCTGGAATTCTCTGCCCGTTGAAGTGGTGGAGGCTGCCTCACTAAATATTTTTAAGAAGCGGGTTGATGGGTTCTTGATAAGAGAGGGGATTAAGGGTTATGGGGAGAGGGCGGGAAAGTGGAACTGAGCTACAACAGATCAGCCATGATCTTATTGAATGGCGGGGCAGGCTCGAAGGGCTAGATGGCCTACTCCTGCTCCTATTTCTTATGTTCTTATGTTCTTATGTTCTACCAAATGAACTTGTTGGACTTTAACCTGGTGTTGTGAGACTTCTTACTGTGTTTATCTTAGTCCAATGCTGGCATCTCCACATCATGCCCGATTACACTCATGGGAATGGTCAGTATAAGCCTGGTGTAGGGTACATGTAGTTTATACCCAGATCATTTGAAGGGTGTACATTTCCCAGTCTACTCGATGTTCACTCAAAATGGCCTGAAGTGGCCATCATGAATTCAATACCAGTGGAGAAAATGACTGAGAGACTGGGTGAAATCTTAAGCAGGTTTTGTTACCCTGAACAACTGGTGAGCGATAATGGGCCCATGGTTCATTTCGAAGAGTTCATAAGCTACACGAAGGAGAATAAGATTCTACAGAAGCAACTCGCTCTTTATCACCCTGTCACAAATGGGCTGACAGAATGTTTTGCACAGATGATGAAACATTAATTGAAGGTAACTAAAGAACAAGGTTCATTGTCTAGCTGTTTGAGGCAATTCCCCTGCCCACATACAGGAATACTGCACACTCAACAGCCCAAGTTTCTTTAGACATCAGCCATGGATAGCATTTGATTTTCTAAAACTACCCAGGACAAAAGAAATAGCTGATTAAAAGCAACAGATCCAGGTAATGCAGCAGGAAAACAGGGGCAGTAGCGACTAATGTTGGGGGAAAGGGATCAAGTTTGGGAATTGTGATCAAATAAACGTAGAAGGCAAGGCAAGAGAGAAAGGTAACAATGAGAGAAGTGATAGTGGCAGAAAGGGACCAACCTAAGAGTGCAAAAGTGGTAAAATAAGTCAAAGTTAAAGTCTCTGGGCAGAATTTTCCCATCCCACATATCACGGGAATCATAGCTGACAGGGGGATGGGAGCAGACCATGCAAAGATCTGTTGACCTCAGGTTGGATTTTCCAGTCCCGAGACGAGCGCTGCTGGAAAACCCCACTCTCTGTGTCTGAAAACATGTAGCATTTGTAACAAAACAGATGAATCAACAACACAAGTAGAAACAAAGATGGCTGCCCTGATAGTCATTCCAGAGACAGGGCTACAGGGACCTGATTGAAGAAACCTCAGATAGGATGGAGGGGTAGCTCTGTTAATTAAGGATGACATAAGGGAAATGGGCTTTATTCTTAAAATCACGATGTAGGATCAGTTTGAGCTGTGATAGGAAATAGTAACTTGTGGGTGTAGTGTATGGATTTACAACCCAAAACATTTAGAAAGTGTTCTGCAGACAGACCCAGGAGTATCTAACATTATTAACTCCTGTGGCCATAACCAGTTAACACCTGGTTTTTTTTGGACAGGAAAGTCAAGGAAAAGAAAAGGCAAGAACCCAGAAAGATAGGGTGGAGACTAAATGAACAAGACTAAAGACAAGATACAAAGCAACAGATGAAAACAAAACTCAAGTACATCAAACCTGCCTCTAAGAGGCAGCTGGATTCAAAAACACTTGGTAGAACAGCAACAACATCAAACACAAAATCATATGTAGCTCTGCCTCAGATAAGACGGTGGGGGGGGGGCAGTTTAGATCAGAGTTGAGGAGGAACTTCTTCACTCAAAGGGTGGTGAATCTCTGGAATTCTCTGCCCGTTGAAATGGTGGAAGCTACCTCGCTAAATATATTTAAGTCACGGGTAGATAGGTTTCTGACAGACAAGGGAATTAAGGGTTATGGGGAGAAAGCGGGAAAGTGGAACTGATCCACTTCAGATCAGCCATGATCTTATTGAATGGCAGGGCAGGCTCGAGGGGCTAGATGGCCTACTCCTGCTCCTATTTCTTATGTTCTCAGCAATAACGCAGTTACCCAACAACAGAAAAACAAAACATAAATGAGAGGAT
This sequence comes from Carcharhinus amblyrhynchos, assembly GCF_965287045.1. Lineage (NCBI taxonomy): Eukaryota > Metazoa > Chordata > Chondrichthyes > Carcharhiniformes > Carcharhinidae > Carcharhinus > Carcharhinus amblyrhynchos. The sequence continues at coordinate 44,558,865 of NC_137342.1, forward strand.
GATGAGAGGATGCAACACACAAGCCAAAAGAGAGAGACACCCTAATGGTAGTCAGTAGCAAAAACTCCAAACAGCACACCTATGTCTGCAAACACCTTTTTAGTTTATTTATTATTGTCACAAGTAGGCTTACATTAAGTAGGCTGCGATTAAGTTACTGTGTAAATTCCCTAATCGCCACATTCTGGTTATTGTTCAGGTACACTGATAAAGAATTGATCCTGCACCTAACCAGCACATCTTTTTGGGTTGTGGAAGGAAACCGGAGGAAATCCATGCAGACACAGGGATAACATGCAGACTCTGCATAGATGGTAACCCAAGCTGGGAATTGAACCCCAGTCCCTTGCACTGTGAGATGGCAGTGCTAACCACTACGCCACCATGCCACCCACCTGCTCATCACAATAGGCCTACTAACAGTAACTGCACTCTAGAAACGAGTTTAACAGAATAGTAAAGATGGTTGTGAAGAGCCATCATAATCTATCTGCAGATTGGACGAATCAGACTGGCAAAGGTAGCTTGAAAGATGCGTTCATAGAGTTTTTAAGGGATGATTTCTTAGAGCAGCAAGTGCCAGAGCCACCAAGTTGGTCCATCGTATTTTTTAAATTCGTTCATGTGACATGGGTGTCACTGACTGCACAGCATTTATTGCCCATCCTTAGTTGCTCTTGCGAAGATGTTGGTGAGCTGCCTTCTTGAACTGCTAATACAACTGAGTGGCTTGCTAGACCATTTCAGAGGGCAGTTGAGAGTCAACCATATTGCTGTGGCTCTGGAGACACACATAAGCCAGGTTGGGTATGGGGGGCAAATTTCCTTCCCCAGAGGACATTAGGGAACCAGATAGGTTTATCCAATGACCAACAACGTTTCCCTGGTCATCTTAATTTTTAATTCCAGATTTTTTTAACATTCAAACATCTGCTATGGCTGGATTCAAACCCAGATTCCCAGAACATTAGCTGAGTTTCTGGACTAATAGTCTAGCGATAATACTATTAGGCCATCGCCTTCTCTGGAAAGCTACGAGACTGATACAACTAACCTCCTCATTGAGTAAAACCTATTGGAGATTGAGTGCCCATGTGAGACAAGAAAGCAAACATCAGGAGCACTTTGGATTCATCTGATCTTGCTATCACCCAATAGGCGATATTTGTGTACACTTAATTACCGGTCACCATTATCCAGAGCAGGAACTCTGACTAATTTTTCCATTTCTCAGTTGAGGGACATGGTGGTCAATAATTGCAATCCCCAATGCCAGCTCAGATGGGAGTAGTTAAATCTTACAGCCGAGCGCTGATACACAATGGCTTCATTGTGTACTATCTACAGGATGGATTGCAGTAACTGACCAAGGCTCTTTTGATTACCTCTTCCAAACTCATGGCCTCTACATCGGATGCATGGGAACAATTTACCCTTCAAGCTATACACCGTCCTGACTTGGAACTGTATCACTGCCAATGGGTCAAAATTCTGGAATACCCTTCCCGACAGCACTGTAGGCGTTCCAACACCACACAATGTGGAGATACCAGCATTGAACTGGGGTGGCCACAGTAAGAAGTCTCACAACACCAGGTTAAAGTCCAATAGCTTTATCTGGAATCACGAGCTTTTGCTGCACTGTTCCATCATCAGGTTACACTCACCTGATGAAGGAGCAGTGCTCTGAAAGCTCGTGATTGCCAAATAAACCAGTTGGACTTTAACCTGGTGTTGTGAGACTTCTTACTGTGCCTACACCACACGAACTTCAGTGTTTCACCTTCTTGTGGGCAATTAGCGATGGGCAACGCCCACGTCTTATGAACAAATGGGAGAAAAAAAAACAAAATTGTGTGTGCACTTTTCAGCCTGTAAGGTTCAGTAAATTGCTGGGGGGCTCTCTGAAAGGATTGTAAGATGATAAAAAGAGACATTATTGGGGTTTGGTCAAAACTTGATTGTGAGCAATGTAGGTATAATGACCTAGAACCATAATGTTTTTTTCATGCTCTTCTTAGTCATCCATTAAGGAGCAGGAAGCCTTTTTAACTGAAAAAAAAAACATTACTGTTTAATGTAGGTCGGAGAGCTTTTAAAGTTATAAGTGAAAAAGAAAAGAGATGTGGAATATAACAATTCACCATTGGAACCGATTACCAACCATCCACGCATGAGTACACATGACTCACCCACTTGTTCCTTCAAAAAAACATTACCTTTTTTTTGAGTCATCAGCAGTCAGCAGTTTAATTATTTCTCATGTCACGCATTGTGTTCATCTGCTCTTTCTTCCTGTGTGCCATGCTTTTTGCCACAACGCTGACGCTTTTCCATACAGTATGATCCACAACAATGGAGGCCATCTTGATAAATGAGAGCTTATCTCCAGTGCTTCATCCTGATGTCTCTTTGTTGACATTTCCTTTGAAAGAATCTTTGTCCTTAACATTCCAAATTCTCCCACCACTATTCCCGAACTCAGATATCCATGAATATCCGTATCATTTTGGTCACCAAGATTGATTACTTCCATCCGGGTAAGATGCTCTTTTGGCGATTCGTCGCAGTCTCAATAGTCTGAATGGCCTCCTTCTGCACTTAGAATTATAGAATCTACAGGCAGAAAGAAGCCATTTGGCCCATTGAGCCAGCACTGACAACAATCCGAGCCAGGTCCTATCTCCATAACCCTATACGTTTACCTTCTTAATCCTGCTGACACCTAGGGGCAATTTGGCACAGCTAATCAACCTAACCCCCACATCTTTGGATTGTTGGAAGAAACTGGAGCATCCAGAGGAAATTGATGTGGCTACGGAGAGAAAGTGCAAACTCCACATAGACTGTCACCCAAGGCCGGAATTGAATCCAGGTTCCTGGTGCCGTGAGGTAGCAGTGCTAAACACTATGCCATTGTGCCATCCTTGTTAGGGTTCTATGAGAACTATGAGAAATCCTGTTGTAATCCTGTTTTGACTTGTGCTAAACCCTGCTTGTCCATCAGCCCACCCTTGTTAACCTTTAGTGGCATCTTGTTATGAAGGTATGCACAATGACAGGTAATTACTTGCTAGTCCCTTCAGCCTGTCTCACACAATTGTGATATCTTAAGCGCCACAGCCACCACCCCACCCAAAGCCACGTGGCCTCATGAGGGAGAACCCAGGCCAATTTGGAGCATAAAGTCTGGGAAATTCCTCTCCAACCCATTTAGCTGATTAAAATGAGTCCAGAAGATCACCCGTGCTCTGAATTCCCTGCTCTACCGATCTTTCCTAATATGTAGTCTCCACTCCAAGCGTATACAGTCCGGATTTTGTTTAAAGGAACTTAACCAAACAACATCATCACGAGTCAGCAACCTCATCCAGAGAGCCAACACTCTCCAGAGGAAGAATTACCATCTGCCATCTAACCTAGATCTATCTTTATACATCTTAAACCTGAGACCCATGGTCATCTGCGGCCTGTTTAATGGGAAATTGAACTGCCTACTGGAACACAAACTAATCTCTACATCATCTTATAAAAGTTAATCATCCCTAAGTATAAGGGGAGATTTTTCCCGTCCCTCTACCATGGGAATGATAGCGGACAGGGGAAGAACCATACAAAGGTTCGTTGACCTCAGATGGGATTTTCCGGTTTTGGGGCGAGTATGGCCAGAAAATCCCACCCCATGTCTTGCTAACCGGAATGTCTCAATTCTTCACCCTCTTCTAATAGATGAGATGTTTTCTGCTGGGAATTAAGTCCTGTAATTCTCCACTTTACCCTTTTTGAAGCTTCTATATTGTCCACTATTTGACAAAACTAAAACTGGGGCCGGAACCTTCTGGCTGTTCACTCTGATGGAATCTTCTGATCCCGCCTACAGTGCACCCCAGCAATGAGTTTCCTGGCAGCATGGGGTGGAGTCAATGGGAAATACCAATGACAGCGGTGGGACCAGTAGATCCCGCCTCTGGCCAATGGCACACCATCTTCCGCCATGAGAAATACACCGCAGCGAGGCCAGAGAATCTCGCCATGGATGTAGTCTTCCAAATTAATAAGTGTGAGGCCTCACCAAGGTTTTGCATAAGAATAAACTGGCAAGACTCATCGTACAGTGAATTGTTCTAAGAATGTTCTTCTCACCCTGTTCCCCCTCGCTATAGGTTTGTGGAATTGGTCATGTACCTTTAAGGATGTAAGCACTCATTCCTGAGGGTGAAATTTTCTGGCCACACTTGTCACAAGACCAGAAAATCCTACTCAAAGTTAATGGACCTTTGCATGGACATGTTCCAACTGCTATGCTTTCTATGGTGGGATGGGAAAATTCCACCCTAAATCTCTGCATTGCCTTGTGACACTCAACTGAAGAAGTCCTCTGACCAATAAAATATGTTCCTGTGATAAACTATTCTTCTAAATGTCCTCTTGTACACTCCCCTCCCTTCAACCTGCTATCAACGGAAATCTTGGCTCTTATTCTCTGGAAATCTTTCCCTAAACCACTCCACTTTCCTGTCCTATTTTGTAAACCTTCCCATATACACATCCTCAATGAAACCTTTGATTACCTCCTCCTAACCCCTCCATTCCCAGCCCAGTGTTTATTCTGCTTATACCTCAGGGTTCTCATATTTCAGACATGCCAAATGATGCAAGCCTGCATTCAACAAATAATTGAATATTTTGGAATTTACCAAAAAAAAAAGAACGGATATCATAGTCAGATTTGAAAGATAAACAATTTTTAACGACTGTATGGAAGGAATTTTATAGAGATATTCAGAATCAGGAATGATTTTACTGGAATAAATAAGGATAAACTGCCTCCAGTGGCAGAAGGGTTAGAAGTGAATGGTAAAAGAACCAAAGATGACTCAAGTTCAAAAAAAAACTGTTTACGCTGAGAATTAAATAAATGATTATGTATACCTGGCTGGGAGGCCAGACATCCATTATACTTGTTGAAACACCTACTCCCCAGTGAAAATGTTGTTTGATTGACAGTTCAGGCTCTGATCATTTGTTTACACAATGTTAAGTGGTTTCAAGTGTTCATGCTTTTTGTTATTGATACTTTAAAGGGTCTAGATAGTTGATACGTCTATTGCCATCCAAGTGAAATAACATTCTACAACGTGAATAAAAGACATGGGATGGAATTTTCCAGCCTTTCTCAGTGACAGGATATTTCAGTCCTGCCGAAGGCAGCACCCCGATGGTGGGGTTCCAGAGGGATCCATGCAAAACTCCGTAGACATCGGTGGGACCGGAAGATCGTGCTGGTGATGGTGAGCCACATCCTACAGTCACTATTGAGTTCATTGGTTCTATATTGTGTATTGTGGGCCAGTAGGCATAGGTGTGCCATAGCTTGACACGGGGGCATAACCAAATATAGTAGGTGTGTGGAAGAACTTGACATGGGGAATGATGGGCCATAGGGGATGGTGGATGGGGGAAGGGGACTTAGGTTGGCATATTGGGCAAAAGGACTTTTACTTTATAAAAGGTCCCTTTGTGCATATTAGGGTTCATAACTGCTCTGAGGGGCCATGAACCATGACTCTTTAATAAGAACATAAGAACATAAGAAATAGGAGCAGGAGTAGGCCATCTAGTTCTTCGAGCCTGCCCCGCCATTAAATAAGGTCATGGCTGATCTGTCGTGGCTCAGTTCCACATTCCCGCCCTCTCCCCATAACCCTTAATCCCCTCGCTTATCAAAAACCCATCAACCCGTGTCTTAAAAATATTTAGCGAGGCAGCCTCCACCACTTCAACGGGCAGAGAATTCCAGAGATTCACCACCCTTTGAGTGAAGAAGTTCCTCCTCAACTCCGTTCTAAACCACCCCCCCCTTTATCTTGAGGCTGTGCCCCCTAGTCCTACTGTCCTTTCTGAGCGGGAAGAGTCTCTCCACCTCTATCCTATCCATCCCATTCATCATCTTATACGTCTCAATGAGATCTCCCCTCATTCTTCTAAACTCTAACGAGTACAAGCCTAGTTTATTCAGCCTCTCCTCATAGCTCAACCCCCTCAACTCCGGTATCAGCCTAGTAAACCTCCTCTGCACTCCCTCCAAGGCCAAAATAACCCAGCCTGACTCCGTGACAATTGTAGAGGAGCAGAACATGCATATCTTCACAAAGGAAGCAGCCAGATCTGGAGTATCAGATGCGAATATTTGACACAAACAGGCCCGGATCCTTTAAAGGCATTCCCGAAAATGAGACAGCCCGGGAATCATAGAATCCTTATAGTGCAGAAAGACGTCGTTCAGCCCATTGGCTCTGCACCCCACCCAGGTCCCAACCCTGTAACCCCATGTATTTAGCCCATCAATCCCCCGAACTTAGACATCGCTGGACACTAACGAGCAAGTTGGCATGGCCAATCCCCCTAACCTACACATCTCTAGACGCTAAGGAAAAGTTTTGCACGGCTAATCAACCTAACCTGCAGATCTTTGGAATGAGGTCAGGAATCCCAGAATTGGAACCGCTGGCTACCTCTGAAGGGCTTAATCCAGAGTCTTCCTGCCTTGGAGAAAACGCAGGCCTTTCCTAAGAATCCTAATGACATTAATTCAGTGTGGAGATTGCTCTGCACCCCGGTTAAATAACTGGGCGCACTTACAGGTTGCCGAGAGTTCCAGCCAGAATCGGTTAACTCAACAATTGTATCTGCCTTGCTCCAAGTCTCTCAAATTACCAATTTCAATCAGGTTATTTCCACAGTAAATGGTATAGCTGAGAAAACCAGCCGTGGTCTGTGACACTTTGAAGTTGAGAACACCAGTTGGATTCAGTTACACCCGCTCCGACCCCAGAATTTCCCCTCTGAGCACTATTATTCTTGAGACCAGAGTTTAAGTTTTATGGCTGGTGATATATTTAACGCTAGGTACCAGGCACCATACAGTCACTGGCATTTCTGAAATGTCTTGTTCCCCTGTTATACGGACTTTATTTATAACCTCCCTTTGTAACCATGCCATCATCACAAAGGACTGGAGTTCAAAAAATCTTAGAAATTGCCTGAAAATTGATTTGACGTCTATCACCCGTCCCTCCCTTAGGTCCCTGAAGACATTTTAATATGAGCCCTGACATTATGATGGATGAAATCTGGCATTTAACTGCAGCGACAGTACTCCCCTGTGCAACATAACAGCTTGTTCGAAGCTCCTCTTCAAGATCTGACTCACTCTTCGGCTCAAAGCCACGTACAAATCCATCTTGTGCATTTACTCCACTCTTTCCAAATGGCCTTATTTGGCAAGCGCGAAGGGGAGAAAGCCGTTTCTTTAAATCGTTTTCAAAGCAACACCATAAACCTTTTAAACACTGTAACGTTCCATCTCAACGTGGCTTTGACAGAAAATGGGACGAAGTAATCTGTAGCCGGTAGTACGTGTTTTCCGTCTGAAGTTGGGCCAACAATGTGAATCTCCACAGGATTTAAGATAAGAGCAGTTGGATTGCCAAATATTTTGTTGAAATTATGTTGGGAGTTCCAAAAAGCATAAAATTCACTGTTTCAGATTCCCGCTCTTCCGCAATCACTCAAAACCCACCACACTGACTCCTGGATTTCAAACTTTATCTGACCTCCTGTCCCTTGTTTTTTTTTAATGTTTCCAACAGCCACCCAGTGGGTTTACTCACTCTGCTATTATTGCTGTAATGCTACCGTGTGTTTGCAATTATGCTCAGTGATGACAGGCCAGCCTTGGGTTCAGTGTGTGTCTGTGAGTGAGAACAAACAGGGTTACTGCTGCTGTTAGCAAAGGTGTATTACTGTGGGAAGGCTGCTGATGATGCTAGCCCACAACTTCTGACCTCTTGGGGGTTGTACCCGGGAAGGGGGGTGGGGTTTGGGGTGAGAGGCGCAGAGATTGGCGCCCTGGAACCCCCCCCTTGAAAGGACTGCACGGAATTGTCTGGGAAGTTTGAACTCCCGATGGGCAATCTGAAACTCTGATTTAAGTTGGAGATTTGGGATGGTTCCGATTCCCTTAGTGGAATAGTTACCCAGGAAACGTTAAGATTAAAGCTACTTCTTATTCCTGTATTACGAGACTACTAATCCCCTAACTCCCCATTGAAATACTTGACTATTCAACGCCTTGCCCCATACCACATAATACCACCCATGATCAGCCCCCACCTAACACTGTACCCCCCCATCCTGCTGACTAACTACTTAACAGCCCAAGTCCCGTACTATCTGACTATCTAACTATCCACCCACACACCTGACTACCCGACTCTGCCCAACCCTGCCTACTCTAACACATCCCTGACTACCGTCCGAAATACCTCTCCAACTATCCCAATCTCCCCCCCCAACACCAGCTACTCCCCACCGCTGATCACTCCCAATTACCCTCCCATCACCCTCGAGTATCCATCCAACCACCAGACTACCACCCCCCCCCCTCCAAACTACCTCCCACTTCCCCTGACAGACAACCTGAACCTCCCCCAGCCTCTCCTACCCACTTATCTTATGCACTTACCTTCTCCCAGGCCTCTCAAAGTGCATTTAAGCACAGGGATCTTTAAACTCACCTGGTGCATGGTAACTAATGATGGAAAGAAGGGCGTGGCTTCACATTTGCATCACCGCCGCCCCCCACACCACCCAAATCCCCCCACACCAGCAACCCCCTCACACCCCGCACCCCCAGGTTCGATCCCGGCTTGGGTCACTGTTAGTGCAGAGTCTGCATATATTCCCCGTGTCTGCGTGGATTTCCTCCGGGTGCTCCAGTTTCCTCCCACAGTCCGAAAGACATGCTGGTTACGAGCATTGGTCGTATTAAGTTCTCCCTCAGTGTACCCGAACAGGCGCCTGAGTGTGGTGGATTTTCACAGTAACCTCATTACTGTGCTAATGTAAGTTTAGACATAGATATAGAATCTGGCAGTGCAGATGGAGGCCATTCGGCCCATCATGTTTGCATCGACCACAGTTGCACTAGGCCCTATCCCCATAACCCCCTGTATTTACCCTTGGAAGTCCCCCTAACACTAAGGGGCAATAAAGCATAGTCAGTCAACCCAACCCGTACATCTTTGGACTGTGGGAGGAAACTGGAACACCCAGAGGAAACGCACGCAGACAAGGGGAGAATGTGCCACACAGACAGTGACCCAACCCGGGAATCGAACCTGTGTCTTTGGTGCTATGAGGCAGCAGTGCTAACCACTGTGCCACCCCTCATTTGCGACACAATTAAATAAACTTTAAACTTTATGTGAAAAAGCCATCCAATTAGCCCAAAATTCCCCATTCCCTTAATCCAGCAAAGTTTTCCTCCATCAAGTATTTCTCCCATCCCCCTTTCGAAAGTAATTATAAAGTATATATCCACTTGGAGAAATGCACATACAGCTGGAAACTTTTGAAACACTTCAGGAACCTGAGAGCCTAAATAGGGTTCCAGATAGATTTCACAGAGCCTTAGTCCTGAACTGTTTATTGGAAACCTAACTCCTTATACTGAGTTGTAAAGAGAAAGGAAAAATTCATTAGTATTTGTGAGAAATTTGTCAGAACACATTGGAAGTGCATACAAGAACAGCAATGAAAATCTGTATTAACCATTTGGGAGAATGATTTCCAACTGTGACTCCTATTTCCGCACCATTTCTGAGTCAAAACACTGAAATAATTTGCTTCCTTAAGCGGCAGCTCCTTTACGCTAATACCAGCCTTGCCACCTCACACCCCCTCCCCCAAAAGTTATTTTAACGCTCTTTTTGCCATCTGTTTAAAAAGTAAAATCCCCTGAATAGTTTTACTTCAGAAGAATAACGTCAAGTTTGTGGCTGGCAATTAGATCCTCAAGCCAGGCATCCCTCACTGCCGGGGTGCTCCAGCAGTATGTCTGAGAGTGAGTCTCACTAAGCAGCCCCAATAGAGACACAATGGTTAGGCATGGGGGGAGGGGGGGCAGGAGTGGGGTGGGGGGGGGGGGGCGTGATTAATTCAGATGAGGGTCTGGTGTCAATCCAGAGCGGCACCCCTGGGAAACCAAGTGGTTGGAGAAAAAGGCTCCACCTGGAATCCATCCTCCCACTCCATCTCTTGTAGGCAGCTGAGTATCATACAATCGTAGAATCCCTACAGTGCAGAGAGGCCATTCAGCCCATCAAATCTGCATTGACTCTCTGACGGAGTATCCAGTCCAGGTCCTCTCCCCCACTATCCCCACAACTCCACACACTTAACATGGCTAATCCATCTAACTTACACATCTCGGGACACTGAGGGGCAATTAACCACGATCAATCCCCCTAACCTCCACATCATTGAATGGCGGGAGGAAACTGGAACATTCGGTGGAAACCGACTCAGACACATGGAGAACATGTAAACTCCACACAGACAGTGACCCCAGGCCGGAATCGAATCTGGGTCCCTGGCGCTGTGAGGTAGCAATGATAACCACTGTGCCACAGTGCCACCCATTGTGGAGTATGGCTCACTTGTAAAGTCTGGCTTAAATTGAGAACTTAAATCTGGATTTCTTCAACGTGGTGGTGGCTACACTATGTATACACTACATATCTTCAATCCCACCGTTAGTTTGAGGAGACTAGTGAGCATAGACTGGAAGCAACAAGCTGCACCAGTGAACTATTCCAGGGCTTGGTATAATCCATACCACCATTCTCAGAACCATTCCAAAGTACTGACAGCTCACAACAGACTCAACACTGGGACAACAGGAGATACAGAATGACTTCTGGTCAGAGTCATAGAGGTTCACAGCATGGAAATATATCCATTGGCCCAACTTATCCATGCTGCCCTTTTTTTAAACCCCTTAAGCTAGTCCCAATTGCCTGCATTTGGCCCAGATCCATGTATACTCATCTTACCCATGCAGCTGTCTAAATGTTTTTTAGAAGACAAAATTGTACCCGTCTCTACTACTACCTCTGGCAACTTGTTCCAGACACTCACCACCCTCTGTGTGAAATAATTGCCCCTCTGGGCCTTTTTGTATCTCTCCCTTCTCACCTTAACCTATGCTCTCTAGTTTTAGACTCCCTATCTTTGGGAAAAGATATTGACTATCTAGTTGATCTATGCTCCTCATTATTTTTTAGACCTCTATAAGATCACCCCTCAGCCTTTTATGCTTCAGAGAAATACGTTCCAGTATATCCAGCCTCTCCTTATAACTCAAACCATCAAGTCCTGATAGCATCCTAGGAAATCTCTTCTGCACTCTTTCTAGTTTAATAATATCCTTTCTATAATAGGGTGACCAGAACTGCACACAACATTCGAAGTGTGGCCAAAGAACAAAAGGATCGGGTCAGTACATTACTTTATGCAGTTGCAGCTACTACCAAATAGCATGACAGGAACTCACCAAGACTCCTTACACAGCACCCTCCAAACCCATGGCTGCCATCATGTAGAAGAACAGGGGCAGCAGATACCTAGGAATATCACCACCTGAATGTTTCCTTGCGAGTCACTCACCATCCTGACTTGAAACTTTATCGCTGTCCCTTTTCTGTTGCTGTGTCAAAACCCTGGAATTCTCTCCCTAACAGCACCGTAATTGTACCTACACCTCAGGGACTGCAGCATCCAAGAAGGTAGCTCATCACCACCTTCTGAAGGATAAATAGGGATGTGCAATAAATACTGACCTAGGCAACAATGCCCTCATCCAGTAAATTAATTTTTAAATGAGCACTCTTACAGCCTGGCTGGAAATCTTGACCACGGAATCTTGAGGGATGAATTGATTTGTGATTGATTAGTAGTTGGGGTTTGAGATGAAGCTCTATCAGATCCCTTGCAGACAAGAGAGGATTTAATTCTAATCAAGGCAGTACAAATACTGAGACATACTTGTCATGGATTTGTATTAATTTATATTGGCTTACTGAGCTCAGCTGGAGTCGTGCATTCACTGGAAGTGATGTCATAGAATCATAGAATCCTTACAGTGCAGAAGGAGGCCATTCGGCCCACTGAGTCTGCACTGACTATTTGACAGAGCATCTTATCCAGGCCCACCCTCCACTCTAACCCCGTAACACCATGCCTTTACTCACCAATCTCCCCAAATCTATACATTTTCGAATGTCATAAGTCATCATTAACCTATTATTGCAAAAAGTTAAAATGAGGAATTTGGTGTTCGCTCCCAAATCTTCTTGCATTGCAAAGATAGTAGGATTTCTTTGGTATTGTGCATGATATTTCATGAATAGGCACACAGATGGCAGCCCTTCAATCACCCACCTCATGCATTAACTCAAAAGCCATTAAGTATAAGTTGAGGTGCGTGACTGCTTCTTCACTTGGCTGCAGACTCAAAATTAACCACCCCTTCATATTTGTCCCTTCACTGCTCCAAGATACTTCAGTGGGGCACAAACTGATAATGTTCCAGTATTGCTTAAAGTCCTTCCATTGATATTGTTCTTAATTTATGGCATTTCTCTTTAATTGACTCTCTCCACTTACATTTACGAAACATGTTTTTTTTCCCTCAACACTAGGCTACACCATACAAATCTACATTATTGAGATGACTAAGAAAAATGAAACAGCTCACCATTATTAGAGAACAGGTGGCACGGTGGCACAGTGGTTAGCACTGTTGCCTCACAGCGCTAGGGATCTGGTTTTGATTCCCGGCTTGGGTCACCGTCCGTGTGGAGTCTGCACATCCCCCGCATGTCTACATGGATTTCCTCCAGGTGCTCCGGTTTCCTCCCACACTCCAAACATGGCCATGATAAATTGCCCCTTAGCGTTCTGGGATGCATAAGTTAGATGGAATAGCGGGGTAAATATGTGGGGTTACGGGAATAGGACCTAGATGAGATTGTTGTTGGTGCAGACTCGATGGGCCAAATGGCCTCTTTGTACACTGTGGGGCTGATAGGATTCTATAAGGTTAGAAAGCAGGCAAAGAGGAAAAATTCAGGCAACTTTGTCCACTGTCATCAAAGTTTGACCCCCTCTCCACCACTGCCCTCCCCACCGCCCATCTACATCCCCCGGCAACTCCAACCACAGCCCCTGACCAAGCCTCCCCGCCATCACCATAAATCTCAGAAAATTCTGTGCTTATTTCTGTTTTCTTTATGACTTTAAGTCTCTTACCTCTCTCAGTTATGATAATATTCCAGTCATGGTCGCATAAAGAGATCACATCAGAAAATGATTGCATCAGAAACAGAATCTTTAAACCAAGGCTTTGTTGCAATGATTTGGAAAATCTAGTCCTAGTGGAGGCAGCTAGAATTTGGTTGAATGGTTGATTAGCTGGTCATATTTTAGTGCCGCACCCTCCACATCACTGAGCCACGATGTGCACCTGGTAACTAGCTTTTTGCATATTTCCTTCATTTGAAGGGATCAATCCATTCAAAAGCAAAGCAAATTGATCTGACAGCACAACTTGGTACTCATTGGAGCAAAGTCACAGCAGGATGGAAACTCAGAAAAAATATATAAAGTATTGGAATTGCTTGGCAGGTCAGGTAGCATCTGTGGAGAGGTGGAAACCCAAAATAGTCAGTTACAGAGAGTGGCTGGAAATCAGTCAAGAGAATGCTGAATACACACGAACGCACACCAAAAGGCAGGTAAAGTTTAGCTGTTAGTCACAAGTAAGACTTACATTAACACGGTAATGAAGTTATGTGAAATTCCCCTTGTTGTCACACTCTGGCACCTGTTAGGTCAAAGCACCTAACCAGCATGTTTTTCAGACTGTGGGAGGAAACTGGAGCACGAGAAGGAAATCCACACAGACCCAGGGAGAACGTGCAATCTCCACACAGACAGTGACCCAAGCCGGGGATTCGAACCTGGATCCCTGGTGCTGTGAAGCAGTAGTGGTAACCACTGTGCTACCGTGCCACCCACATGTGTGCAGATTAGCGTGCATAGGGGGAGTTTTTTGCAGTTGAAAAGTTGGGGTCTGGCTCCACCCCCCTCACCCCCCCCAACCCCACCCCACCCATTCCCCCCCCCCCCCACCCCCACCCCCACCCCCACCCCCAACATCTGCAGGCCTGGGAAACCATGAGCTGATTTTACGAATGTTAAGTAACTAGGGATCGTGGCTTCTACACCCTCCTTTTCAAAAAAAAATTCAGGGAATTGGGCTTCGCTGGTGAGGCGAACATTTATTGCCCTTCCCTAATTGCCCTTGAGATGGTGACGGTAAGTGCCGTCTTGAGCTGCTGAGTCCACTCACAGTGCTAACTGAGTAGTTTGTTGGGCCATTTCAGAGGGCAGTTAAGAGTCGACCCTATTGCTGTGGATCTGGAGTCACATGTCAGTCAGACCAGGTAAGGATGGCAGATTTCCTTCCCTTTAGTGGCATTAGTGAACGAGATAGGTTTGTACAACAATCGATTCATGGTCATTATTTGACTCATAATTCCAGAATTTTAATTGAATTCATGTCCCACTACCTTCTGTATGAAATTTGCACCTGGATGCCCAAATCATTGCCCTCTGGATTACTGGTCTGGCTATTATATAACTACACCATTGCTTCTGAGAGCTGCCAATCAATCAGATGGCCATCTGCTCAACAGTCTCTCACAGCCTGGAGGCCTTATCAAAGGCTTCTTTGAAGCTAGTTAGGTAGGCCCTGGTTAAGGAGGGTGATGGGTGTTGGGGGTGGGGGTTGGGGGGGGAGATTGTGAGGCCAGCATGGGGAACAAGCAAGATGACTAATTTCCATTAGGAGCAGCTGGGCTCTATTTGGCTCTGGTTGCTCAAATGGAGAACCCTTCTAATACCACAACCAGCCACACCATGATGTGGACTTGTCCTGCTGCTTGTGTTTTATCAATGGCGGCAGGAAGAATGCATTAATCAGGCATTAATTAACCATTTAAGGGCCTCAGTTGTCCTAAGGGCTGATCGTCACCTGCTCCACCACTGGTAAAACACTAAATGGTGGCAGGTAGACAATTTTATGCTCTTTTGCCTCCCAGCCCAATCTTGAGGAAGTAAAGTTCCAGGCAATGTCCACAAATCCTTGAAAGTGGCTGGATAGATGGATGAGGTCTTCAAGAAGGCATATGAGATATGAGTTGTCTTTATTGAGCAAGGATTAAAATATGAGAACTGAGAGGTTCTGCTGGATGTGTATAAAATACTAGGTAGGCCGTGTCTGGAGTTATTGCATTCAGTTTGGTCACTGCGCACTACTAAAGATGTGATTGTGCTTGAGAGCGTACAAAGGAGATTTACAAGGATGTTGGCTGGCCTGGAGAATGTTAATTTGGAAGAAAGGATAGGCAGGTTGGTATAGTTTTATTTGCAACAGAGAGCCCTGAGAAGAAACCAAACTAAAGTGTATAATATGATGAAGGGTAAGAAGTCTCACAACGCCGATTAAATTCCAACAAGTTTGTTTGGAATCACGAGCTTTTGGAGTGCTGCTCCTTCATCAGATGAATCAACTACTAAAGGTTGTGAACGTAGCCTAATCCATCACACCAATCAGCCAGCCTTCCATTGTCTCTTTCTGCACTTCCAGCTGCCTCAGAAAAGCAGCCAGCAAAATTAAGGATCCCAAGCACCCTGGGCATTCGCTCTCTCACGTACCAGCTGTCTTGAGAACGGCTTCTTCTCTGCTGTTGTCAGACTTTTGAATGGGCTTACCTTGCATTAAGTTGATCTTTCTCTGCACTCTAGCTATAACCGTAACACTACATTCTGCACTTTCTCGTTTCCTTCTCTATAAACGATATGCT
This sequence comes from Carcharhinus amblyrhynchos, assembly GCF_965287045.1. Taxonomy (NCBI): domain Eukaryota; kingdom Metazoa; phylum Chordata; class Chondrichthyes; order Carcharhiniformes; family Carcharhinidae; genus Carcharhinus; species Carcharhinus amblyrhynchos. The sequence goes on from NC_137342.1 coordinate 44,574,638, forward strand.
TTGACTGTATAGCACACAAGAAACAATACTTTTCACTGTATATTAGTACATATGACAATAATAAATCAAAGCAAATCAAAATCAAACTCATGTTTTTGTCTCTCAGGAGGTTGCTGATTGGGCCTGTCAAAAGACAGGCCTTTCTCACTGTCTTTCTCTTCAGAGGTGTTCTGGAGGATCAAGGAATGGCAACCCAAGTACAAACATGTAAACCTGGGGGGCTGTTCACTGAAAATCTATAAGAGGAATATTACTTGAATTGAACTAATGGAGATAGATTAGCAGTTAAGAATTGTATCTTGTCATAAGAACATAAGAACATAAGAAATAGGAGCAGGAGTAGGCCATCTAGCCCTTCGAGCCTGCTCTGCCATTCAATAAGATCATGGCTGATCTGTCGTGGCTCAGTTCCACTTTCCCGCCCTCTCCCCATAACCCTTAATCCCCTCTCTTATCAAAAACCCATCAACCCGCGTCTTAAAAATATTTAGCGAGGCAGCCTCCACCACTTCAACGGGCAGAGAATTCCAGAGATTCACCACCCTTTGAGTGAAGAAGTTCCTCCTCAACTCCGTTCTAAACCGCCCCCCCCTTTATCTTGAGGCTGTGCCCCCTAGTCCTACTGTCTTTTTTATTTCAATTGATAAAGGTTATAGTTAAATTGTGTTGTGAAATAAAGTTTGTCTTGATAAAAGTTTCCCGGTGTTTCATTGGAATAACACCTGAAGTGAAACACGATGCCCTCACACTGCATTCAGTTTGGTCACTGCACAATACTGAAGATGTGATTGTGCTTGAGAGCACAGAAAGGAGATTTACAAGGATGTTGGCTGGCCTGGAGAATATTAATTTGGAAGGAAGGATAGGCAGGTTGGTACAGTTTTATTTGGAACAGAGAGCCCTGAGAAGGAACCAAACTGAAGTGTATAATATGATGAATGGTAAGAAGTCAAAATAGAAAAATTGTTGGGGTCTAATCGGGTTTCATAACTCTGGTACCCTAATATTACTCTGTGTTTTCAGTCTGTTACTCAAATCTCAATCTGTACCAGCATATTAACCCCAATCCCACATGCTCTCATTTTGAGTGGGACCTTAACAATAGCTACTGAAAATCCAAATATACCAACCACCATTGGTTCTCCTTTATCAATGCTGCAAGTAACATGCTCCAAATAATCCAACAGTTTTGTCAGGCATGATTTGCCTTTCATAAATCCATTTTGTATCCACCCAATCATATCACTTTTTTCAAAATGTCCAGTTATTACATCCTTTATAATAGGATTTAATGTTTTCCTGACTATTGATATGAAGCCAACACATCGTTCCTTACAGCCACCCCCTTCAACACTCTGAGATGTAACTCAACTGGTCCAAGGGATTCAACAACCTCTGATTCATTTATTTTTGAGTACCATCTTTCTATTAAAACTGATTTCTTTCAGTTTCTCACTTTCACAAGCCTCTCGGTTCTCTGATATATTTGGGGATTTTCTGTATCTTACTCTGTGCTTTTTATGACAATTTTATGAGAGAGGATCTCACAGAAACTTATAAAATCCTAACAGGGTTAGACAGGGTAGATTCAGAGGGAATGTTCCCAATGGTGGGAGAGGCCAGAACTATGGGTCATAGCTTGAGGATAAGGAGTAAATGTTCTAGAACTGAGGTGAGGTGAAATTTCCTCACTCAGAGAGTGGTGAATGTGTGGAATTCACTACCACAGAAAGTAGTTGAGGCCAAAACGTTGTCTGATTTCAAGAAGAAATTAGATATAGATTTAGGGGCTAAAGGGATCAAGGGATATGGGGGGAAGGGGAGATCAGGATATTGAATTTGATGATCAGCCATAATCAAAATGAATGGTGGAGCAGAATCGAAGGGCTGATTGGCCTAATCCTACTTCTAGTTTCTATGTTTCTATGCAGCGTAATTGTTTAGTTTCTCTGCCATTTCCCTATTCCTCATCATAAATTCTCTGGTCTCTGCCTGTAATGAACCAACATTTGCCTTTGTTGATCTTTTCCTTTTCACACACCTAAAGAGGCTTTGACAGTCTGCTTTGATGTTTCTTGTTAGCTTGTATTCATATCCTTTCTTCCCTTTCATTATCAGCTTCTTGGTCGCCTTTTGCTGGGTTCTAAAGTGCTCCCAATTCTTGGGCTTACCACTTTTTCTGACAGCCTTATAAGCCTCTTCTTTTGATTTCATGCAACCATTAATATCTTTGTTAGCTAGGGTTGATTCATCTTTGCTGTTGTATTCATTAAATCACAGAATCCCTACAGTGCGGAAGAAGCCATTCGGCCCATCGAGTCTGCACTGACTCTCTAACAGAGCATCTTACCCTGGTCCCCTCTCCTGCTCTATCCCCATAACCCCACACATTTACCATGGCTAATCTACCAAACCCACACATCTTTGGACAACATTCATGAACTTTTCCGGACAGGTTCCTGCAATTAAAATAGCAATGAAATAATGGTCAGATAATTGATTTTTTGCAATGCTGGTTAAGAGATAGGTATTAGCCAGGGCACCATAAGACCTCTGCTCGTCTTCAAAATGGTGCCATGCGAAATTTTACGTCAACTTAAGAGAACAAGAAGGCATATGGTGTACTGGCCTTCATTAATCGAGGGATTGAGTTTAGGAGTCGGGAGGTAATGCTGGAACTTTATAAGACCCTTGTCAGGCCTCATTTGGAGTATTGTGCGCAGTTCTGGTCGCCTCACTATAGGAAAGATGTAGAAGCTATTGAAAGGGTGCAGAGGAGATTTACAAGGATGTTGCCTGGACTGGGAGGCATGCCTTATGAAGTTAGGTTGAGGGAGCTGGGACTCTTTTCCCTGGAGAGACGAAGGTTGAGAGGCGACCTGATAGAAGTTTACAAAATGTTGAGAGGGATAGATAGGGTGGACTCTCAGAGGCTATTTCCCCGGTTTGAAATGGTCGCTACGAGAGGACACAGATTTAAGGTGCGGGGAGGGAGGTTCAGAAGTGATGTTAGGGGTAAGTTTTTCACTCAGAGGGTGGTGAGTGAATGGAATCGGCTGCCGTCAGTGGTGGTGGAGGCGAACTCGCTGGGGTCTTTTAAAAGACTTCTGGATGAGTATATGGGGTTTAATGAGATTGAGGGTTATAGATAGGTCTGTAGGTTGGTAGGTGATGTGGTCGGCGCAACTTGTGGGCCGAAGGGCCTGTTTGTGCTGTAGTGTTCTATGTTCTATGTTCTATGTTAACAGGAGACAGGACCTCAGTTTAACACTTCATCTGAAAGTTGTGGATGTTGTGAGGAGGAGGAGGGGTGTGCAGCTTCAATGAGTTAAGTATTTGATTTGACTTGATTTGATTTGATTTATTGTCACATGTATTCGTACACAATGAAAAGTATTGTTTCTTACATGCTATACAGACAAAACATACTGTTCATAGAGAAGGAAAAGAGACAGTACAGAATGTAATGTTACAGTCATTGCTAGGATTTAGAGAAAGATCAACTTAGTATAAGGTAGGTCCATTCAAAAGTCTGATGGCAGCAGGGAAGAAGCTGTTTTTGAGTCGATTGGTACGTGACCTCAGACTTTTGTATCTTTTTCCCGAAGGAAGAAGGTGGAAGAAAGAATGCCCAAGGTGCGTGGGGTCCTTGATTCTGCTGGCCGCTTTGCCGAGGCAGCAGGTAGTGTCAACAGTGTTAATGGGTGGGAGGCTGATTTAAGTGAAGGACTGGACTTTGTTCATGACCCTTTGTGGTCTTGGACAGAGCAGGAGCCACACCAAACTGTGATACAACCAGAAAGGCTGCTTTCTATGGTGCATCTGTAAAAGTTGATGAGAGTCTTAGTGGACATGCCGAATTTCCCTAGCCTCCAGAGAAAGTAGAGGCATATTTGAAGGATCGAGAAATAGAAGGCTATGGGGAAATGGCACAGAAAAGGAGTTGAGGCTGGCATAGATCAGCCATGATCCTATTGAATGGCAGGGCAGGCTTGAAGAGCCTACTTCTACTTCTATTTCTTGTGTTCTTGTGTTTTTTGATAACTAGGCACAGTAGTGATAATGGAAGAGGCAGCTGGAAGAACAGTAACAATAGATAGTGGCAGCTGGGAGGCGAGTAGAAAAACAATGTTCACCCCTCTGGTGCCAACGCTTATTGTTGCAAAACGCACCATGTTACACGTTCTCTGTAATCTCATAGAAGAAGGCAACTCAGCTGTCAAATACAGTTGTACACCTTTAACTTTTATTAGTCTAAATTACTTTAATTTGAAATGTTTTCTGCAAGCACTTTAATCCATAAATTGGTGCTTAGAATTACATCAATATTAAAATAAAAATGAGGTCTAATTACTACTATTCTTGACTTGACTGACAAAGTAGTGAAATAATTATTCTATCCCTATAAATATTGATGTGTTGTATTTTAACTGAAGGCTAAATAATGCAGACGACGGTTATTAAAAAGGTCGCCACCCACCATAATTTATTTTCTTTCGATTTCACCTTCCTTTCCTCAGTCGATAGCTGGCTTGTTATGTGGGTTAATGGGTATCGATCGCCCTCTGTCATTGACGAAAGAAATAACCTTCTATTTATACCTGGGCCGAGACACAAAAGGGCTGGGTGGTTATTTGGCTGTCGCAGGGTTTGCTTTGAGTGGGAGTGGGTGTTCACCGGACGTAAGGCCACCTGGGACCCTGATTTTCCCGATAGTGTCACCAGTTTGTCATTTGGCAAGGTCCCTGGTTTTCTCCGCCATATCCTGGCCACTATTGTGTAGGCTGGCAAGATGGGTACTTCCTTGTACACTTGACTGACATCAGATAATTGGCGGAATGAAGTTCAGATCTCGCGATCTTTTGCTGTCCATGCAGGGCAACTAGCTGAAATCCTTTAATGACAGTAAATATCTAGAACTGGAAGATTGGTTAGCAGAAAACCAGAATTCTTGCCGAAAAACAGTGAATTTTGGGAAAATTGGAGCTTTAGAGACTGAGATCTAATAGTTAAGAGAGACATTTTTTGTTTGATTTGATTTATTATTGTCACATGTATTAATATACAATGAAAAGTATTGCTTCTTGCGTGCTGTACAGACAAAGCATACCGTTCATACAGAAGGAAAGGAGGTACAGAATGTAGTCATAGCTAGGGGGTAGAGAAAGATCAACTATGGTAGCAGGAAAGAAGCTGTTCTTGAGTCAGTTGGTGTGTGATTTCAGAATTTTCTATCTTTTTCTGACGGAAGAAGGTGGAATCGAGAATGTCCAGGGTGTGTCGGATCCTTGATTATGCTGGTTGCTTTTCCGAGGCAGCAAGAAATGTAGATGGAGTCAATGGATGGGAGGCTGGTTTGCATGATGGACTGGGCTACGTTCACAACCCTTTGTAGGTTCTTGCATGGGAAGTCTTGTAGTACAATGGTAGTGTCCCTCTCCCTGGGCCAGAAGCTCCGGGTTCAAGCCCAATGTCAGGACTTGTTGACCATGAAAGGAATACTTAGGCCACAAATCAAAGGGTTGATAATCAGCTGAGGAATTCTTCCATCACTTCCCCATTATTCCCCAAAGGGAAAATAAGTGGGTGTGCGAAGATATGCTTAATGAAAAGAGAGATAGAGAGAAAGGATGTATAGAACATAGAACATAGCACAGTACAGGCCCTTCGGCCCTCAATGTTGTGCTGAGCTATGTCCAAACCCAAGATCAAGTTATCGCACTCCCTATAATTTTGGTGTGTTCCATGTGCCTATCCAATAACTGCTTGAAAGTTCCTAAAGTGTCCGACTCCACTATCACAGCAGGCAGTACATTCCACACCCCAACCACTTTCTGAGTAAAGAATCTACCTCGGAAATCCCTCCTATATCTCCCACCATGAACCTTATAGTTATGCCCCCTAGTAAAAGCTACTTCCACCCGAGGAAATAGTCTCTGCAAGTCCACTCTATCAATCCCCCTCATCATCTTATAAACCTCTATTAAGTCGCCTCTCATCCTCCTCTGCTCTAAAGAGAAAAGCCCCAGCTCCCTCAATCTTTCCTCGTAAGACCTACCCTCCAAACCAGGCAGCATCCTGGTAAATCTCCTCTGCACTCTCTCCAATGCTTCCACATCCTTCTTATAGTGAGGTGACCAGAACTGAACACAATATTCCAAATGTGGTCTCACCAACATCCAGTATGGTTGCAGCATAAATGAGGTTGAGATTGATCATAATCAAATTAAATAATGGAGTGGTGCTGAGGGGGTTGAATAGTCTAATCCAGTTCCTATGATTCAAGATATTCAGTCTAAACATTCTCAATTTGATTAAGCAAACAGATACCTCACCATCACCACAGAGGCTGGGAAATTATTCTCTGCAATGTTTGATGTGAAAGCCTTTTTTTTAAGTGTGTAGCAAACACTGTGATCGACAGATAAAGTATCAAAGAACCATGTCCATTTGGCTGTCAGCTGGCTAAATCTAATTTAGCAGCAGGCACAAATGAAGCGGTTTTGTTAAACTAAACTGGTATCATCCGACAAGGGAACATGTTTTACTCTGCAGAATGCAAACAAATGTTTACCTAACTTATCATTCAGGGAGTTCAAGTATCTCCCCTTGCATCATTGGCTGGTGACAACTATTGACATTCAACTATACTGTCTCAGTGGAGGGCTGGGTTTAGTCAGTTTTCAAATCTTAAAATGTAACTCCGGGGAGGTGCTGTTCGATGTATGGAGACCCAATATTTGCATTATTTTGCATTTGTGGGAGAGCACAGCTCTGTGTCAGCTATCCTGGTTACTCTTGTGCATCTGTTGGGCACTGACGGATGTTTTAACGGAGTGATAACTTCAGCCAGGCTAAGGAGGTGGGTTGCTGGAGTACCTGGTGAGTCTTAATTGATGGTTAAATCAGGGAGTTTCATGCTCCCTATTTAAAGCAGGTGTGTCAGACTCCCAGCCTGCATCCAGCAGGGAGCAACTGGAGAACTGGCTGTGTACAGATGTATGGTGTAAATAAAGTAACTTGATGATGGGACTTTTGCCTCTGTGGAGTTATTATAAATGGTAAGCTAAGTAGCATTAAAATGGTTCCCCCTTTCTTTCTCTTCATTTCCCTACTGTAAACAGACTTTTCAACAGACCGACCTCATATTAAATTGATCTTTCTCAACACCCTAGCTATGACTGTAACACTACATTCTGCACCCTCTCCTTTCTTTCTGTATGTGTGTATACCTTGTCTGTTAAGCACACAAAAAACAATACTTTTCATAGTATATTGATACATGTGACAATAATAAATCAAATCAATTTGACCACAGCAGGTTATTTTTGAAGAGAGTTTACTTGTCAATTCAATGACTGTTTAATTGTTTACGGGCTGTGATCATAACAGAAACAATCGGACTGTTTTTCTTGAGTTTTGAGAAAGGAAAGCTTTTACTGTACTTAATCTGGTCTAAGGACAAGCATGAAACATACATACATGTGAACATGCTTGCACAAAGATCACACAAACGCACACACGCATGTGCACAAGTACACATGTGAACTTGAAGATCACACGCACACACATGTACCCAAGCACACATATGCACACATAGATCACATGCATACACCCCCATGCACATATGTACACATGGACAGACATGCATATGCACACACACTCAAAGATCATACACATGTGCATATGCACATATGCATGTGCACATACACACATGTGCATACATTTGATGATCATACACACCCACACATGTAAACATGCATGCATGAAGATCATACACATGCACACATGTGTACAGGCACACACACTCAAAGAATGTACACTCACACACATACACACACATGCATGCACACATGTGCACATGCATGCATGCAATCTCAAAGATCACACACAGAAATAGTTTACAGAGTGGGAAAGGGTAGATTAAGTAAGGTAAAGTCCAGTAAAATTAAAGGCATGTATAACTAAAGTTTGGTGACTTGGCTGGTTGCATTGGGTGGCCTCGTGGCTGTGCCTCGGTGCTCCTGCACTGATTCCAGTGCTGTGGTGATTCAAAGATGTAAATGGACAATTTGTTTCCTTCTGCAGTGCTTGGCTGAATGATTTGGATGAATGTCCGCATCACCTCAATAGTTACAATCAGTAAACACCGTTCAAAAGCTTGCATTTTGAATTGGAAAGAGTATGAGGAACGTATTCAGATCTTTCTCCCTCAGGGTCTCAGTTGCTCGCCCTGTACTTTTCTTTATATTAGTTCTTAGGAAGTGGGTGTTTCTGATTGGGCCAGCATTTATTACCCATCCCTAACTGTCCATGAGATGGTGTTGGTGATCTGTTCTCCTGAACTGTTGCAGTCTGTGTTGTAGGCATACCCACAGTGCTATAAGGAGGGAGTTCAGGGTTTTAACCCAATGGCAGTGAAGAAATGGTGATATGGTTACAAGTCAGGATGGTTTGGAGGGGAAGTTGCAGGTGATGGTGTTGCCATGTACCCAGTGTCCTTGACCTTCAAAATGGTAGCAGTCACGTGTCTGGAAGATGCTGTCTGAAGAATCTTGGTCAGTTTCTATAGTGCATCCTGTATATGGTACATATTGCTACCGCTGTGTGTTGGGGGTGGAGGGAGTGAATATTTGTGGATATGGTGCCAATTAAGCTGGCTGCTTTGTCCTGGGTGGTGTTGAGCTTCTTGAATGTTTTTGGAGCTGCACACACTATGGACTAGTGCCTTGTAGATGGTGGATAAGGTGTGGGGGAACAGGAGGTCAGTTACTCATGACTGGATTCTTAAACTTTGACTTGCCCTTGCAGCCACAGTATTGCTATGGCTATTGCAGTTCAATTTTTGGTCAATGGTAACACTCAGTATGTTGATAGTTGAGATTCAGTGATGGTAATTCCACTGAATGTCAAGTAGCAATGATTATGTTCTGCCTTGTTGGGAATGGCCATTGCCTAGAATGCATGTTACTTTCCATTTGTCAGCCCAAGCTTGGGCATTGTCCAGGCCTTGCTGTGTTTGGATATAGGCTGCTTCAGTGTCTGAGGAGTCGCCATGGTGCATTGTACAATCATCAGCGACAATCCGGACTTCTGATCTTATGATGGAGCAAAGGACATTGATGCAACAGCTGAAGAGGACTGCACCTAGGACACTGAGGAACTCCTGCAGTGTCATCCTGAAACTAAGATGATGTACCTCCAATAACCACAGCATTCTTCCTTTGGATCAAGTATGACTCCAAATAGCAGAGAGGTTTCCCTGATTCTCATTGTCCTGATGCTTTGTTGATGGGATAAGAACATAAGAACATAAGAAATAGGAGCAGGAGTAGGCCATCCAGCCCTTCGAGCCTGCCCCGCCATTCAATAAGATCATGGCTGATCTGTCGTGTCTCAGTTCCACATTCCCGCCCTCTCCCCATAACCCTTAATCCCCTCGCTTATCAAAAACCCATCAACCCGCGTCTTAAAAATATTTAGCGAGGCAGCCTCCACCACTTCAACGGGCAGAGAATTCCAGAGATTCACCACCCTTTGAGTGAAGAAGTTCCTCCTCAACTCCGTTCTAAACCGCCCCCCCTTTATCTTGAGGCTGTGCCCCCTAGTCCTACTGTCCTTTCTGAGCGGGAAGAGCCTCTCCACCTCTATCCTATCCATCCCATTCATCATCTTATACGTCTCAATGAGATCTCCCCTCATTCTTCTAAACTCTAACGAGTACAAGTCTAGTTTATCCAGCCTCTCCTCATAGCTCAACCCCCTCAACTCCGGTATCAGCCTAGTAAACCTCCTCTGCACTCCCTCCAAGGCCAAAATATCCTTGCGCAAGTACAGCGACCAAAACTGCACACAGTACTCCAGCTGCGGCCTCACCAATGCCCTATACAGCTGCAGCAAGACCTCCCTACTTTTATATTCAATCCCCCTCGCTATGAAGGCCAGCATCCCATTCACCTTCCTGATCACTTGCTGCACCTGCAGGCTGGGTTTTTCCAACTCATGCGCAAGGACCCCGAGGTCCCTCTGCACCGTCGCCTGCTGCAGTTTTTCGCCACGTAAGTAATAGTCCTTCCTACCATTATTCCTACCAAAGTGGACCACCTCGCACTTGCCAACATTAAATTCCATTTGCCATTTCCTGGCCCATTCTCCCAGCCTATCTAGATCCTTCTGCAGACTCTCCACACCCTCTGCGCAATTTGCCGTTCCACCAATCTTGGTGTCATCAGCAAATTTCGACACCATACACTCGGTTCCCTCCTCCAGATCATCTATATAAATGGTAAATAGCTGAGGCCCCAGCACCGACCCCTGGGGCACTCCACTGGTCACCAACCGCCAATCCGAATAGCACCCATTAACCCCCACTCTCTGCTTCCTATTTGACAACCAATCCTCTGTCCACGCTAACACCCTACCTCCAACTCCATGCCCCCTTACCTTCTGCAATAACCTCGTGAGGTACCTTGTCAAACGCCTTCTGAAAATCAAGAAAGACCACATCCACCGGCTCTCCTCTATCCACCGCCCTAGACACATCCTCATAGAACTCCAATAAATTTGTCAGGCACGACTTCCCCTTAACAAAACCGTGCTGCAAATAGTCCCCTGTGGCCACAGTCTTTGATACATTTTTGCAGACATGGGGTGATGGGATTTTATGGTCTTGCATATCCCTAAACTGCAAAATCTCACCTGAGGTCAAAGGACCTTCCCATTGTCCATCCCTCACATGCTCTGATTTCTATGGTGGGTGGAGCGGTAAAATTCTGGCGAGGATTCCATCTCAATTGAATGTGGAAGGTACAGTGATGTGAATGGTGTAGCCATCTTTGTTTGTGAGCTCAGGTTACTGGAATGAGATTTTTAGTCCCTTTTTTTAGTTTAATTCAGATTTTAAAAAAACTCATTATTGGATATAAAGCGTGTTTTTGTGATAATACCTCGGTTCAAGTTTTGATTTTTGATTTGATTTTATTTATTATTGAGTAAAAAATATTGTTTCTTGCATGCTGTACAGATAAAGCATACCATTCATAGAGCACATAGGGGAAAAGGAAAGGAGATGGTGCAGAATGTTGTGTTACGGTTATAGCTAGGGTGTGGAGAAAGATCAACTTAATATATGATAGGACCATTCAAAAGTCTGACGGCAGCAGGGAAGAAGCTCTTCTTGAGTCAGTTGGTATGTGACCTCAGGCTTTAATATCTTTTTCCCGAATGTGGAAGCGAGAATGTCTGGGGTGTGTAAGGTGTTTGATTATGTTGGCTGCTTTTCCAAGGCAGTGGGAATTGTAGATGGACTCAATGGATGGGAGGGTAGTTTGCATGATGGGCTGGGCTTCGTTCATGACACTTTGCAGTGTCTGGTGGTCTTGGTCAGAGCAGGAGCCATACCAAACTGTGATATAACCAGAAAGAATGCTTCCTATGGAACATCTGTAAAAATTGGTGAGAGACAAAGCAGATGGGCCAAATTTCCTTAGCCTCCTGAGAGAGGCGTTGGTGGGCTTTCTTAACCATAGCATCAGCATGGAGCGATTTGGACAGGTTGTTGGTGAGCAGAACACCTAGAAACTTGAAGCTCTCAACCATTTCTACTTCATCACTATTGATGTAGATGGGGGCATGCTGTCTCCTATGTTTCCTGAAGTTGATGACTATCTCCTTCATTTTACTGACATTGAGGGAGAGATTATTGTCATCACACCATTTCACTGCATTCTCTCTCTTTCTTGCATTCTGTCTTCTCATTGTTTGAGATCTGAACCACGGTATCATCAGCAAACTTGAAAATGTAGCTGGAGGAGAATTTGGCCAAACTGTCAAAAGTGTATCAGGGGTATAGTAAAGGGCTGAGGACTCAGCCTTGTGGGGCATTAATGTTGAGGATGATCGTGGAGGAGGTGTCATTACCTGTCCTTATTAATTGCGGTCTGTGGGTTAGGAAGTCAAGGATCCAGTTGGAAATTTCCAACCTCGCTTTGGGTGCATTTTCTTGACAGCTGTAGCAAAGCAGCTTTACTTTGTAGCAATGCTAGGATTATTTTGTAACAGACTGGAGTCCAGAGTCAGGTTTGATGTAACACCAGAGTTCCCTGGACATAGAAACCTCACTCTGCTTTAGCTTGGAGTCAGTTGTGACCTCAACACTCGAGTTGCTGTACATAAGTTCAGCATCCGTGTGAATGTTTCCATCACACCCTTCTTGTCTAATGTTATTTTATTCAAATTGATCTTCCAAACCTTCCTCAAACTCTAGGCACCTGTTCCATGTAATGCCTGCCTCTTATAAAAATCAACAAATCTTATTGTAAAGAAGGAGGCTATTTGGTCCATTGTGTCTCTGCCAGCCTTAATCCAACCAAATCCCTCTTTCTCAGCTTGACCACTGTACACCTATAGTTTACAACATTTCAATATCCAACAATTTCTAAAATGCCATGAGTGTTTTCACATTGGCCGCGCTTCTAGTCTGTAAATTCGAGATCTCAATGATCCTTTGGGTGAAAATATTTCTCCTCAGCTCCCCTCTAATCCTTCTGTCAATTACTTTCAATCAATGGCTATTGACTGCATTGCTGAGCTAATTAGGTCCTTTCTGTCTATTCCATCTATGGCCCCTCATAATGTTGTACACCCAAGTTTAATCTTTCCACAGCATCCTCTGTTTCAAAGATAACCTCAGCCTATCCAACCTTCCCTCAAGGTTCATTTTCCCCATTCTTGCAAGTCTCTTCACCCTCTAGCAACATCCAACCCTTTATCTTCTTGCATCACCCCTCCCCCCAGTTCATTCGTCCCAAAAACGTAAGAACTAGGATCATCTTAAACTCAGTCAACCTTCCCAACCGACTGCAATCCACGGATTATTAAAACTCAAGTTGGGCAACAGTTAAATTTCTGTCCCCCCATCTTTTCCACACTTGGTTGCAGTAGTCTCAATGGACTTTGGCTCTTCACCCATTGTTTCCCACCCTCACATTCGCCTCCTTACAGTCATCAGAAAGAGGGGAGCAAGAAGGAAAGTAGCTTAACGCTGATTGCCATAGCTTCATCACTGTGACCACCCACTGATAATTTTTTTGACAACTTGGAGCGGTCTTTAAGTAGAACATAATCTTTCTCCCCGACATTTAGAAAGCAGAGGATTTGATTTGTCTGTGGCCACCTGCGAAACAACAGTCTGTGATGGAAGTCTCTGCCAACCCAATTAGTGGATCATTACAGGAAGACCTGGTGTCAGCAGATAATTTCAGAGCCTTAGCCCATCATGAACTCATACTTAATAGGAAACTGCCTTGCTAATCAAAATGGAAAATTGTCTACACCACAAATTAAATAATAGAAAAGTGATGAGCGCTGGTCATGGGTTTCTGCATGGCAAAGTCATTAATTTATTTGTTTATCTAATTGTGACAGTTGATTCATCCTTATATGATGAAGTTGTTAGGCTCCAGGTTGTACAATAAATTATGAAAAGGTAATGAATAGGCACTACATATAATTCTTCTCAATGCATCTTTAAATTGCAATAATAAATAATCCCATTACAATTATATAGTTATAATCAAATTAAACTATCAGCTGCGTTGTTAATTAATGATGCAAGGCTGTTGTCACGTTTCTCAAAGTTTAGAATCTGTAACGGCATGTTCAAAAAGAAACTATAAATTTATGCAATTATTAATCAAACATGGGCGAGTAATATGCCCCCAAGTGCTGTTTATTAATTCTGCACATGGGTTCCCATTCTGGCACCATGTGTCCTTCTAATGGTTTAATTACATCAGACAAATTGTTGGAAACAGGGCTTGTACACCGGAGTTCAATCGTCAGGGGAAATTTAAGGAGCTTCTAATTTGCTGCAGAAATCAAATCTTATACGGTGCACTGGTTTCGCCTTCCATATCATCAAACTTCAAAACAACATTTTCTATGGCGAATGGTCACCGGTCCTTAGTGCTGCCGTTTTGTTTTAATTCATTGGACATGGGCGTCACTGGCTGGCCAGCATTTATTGCCCGTCCCTTGTTCAAGGGGCAGGTGGATCTGGAGTCACATATAGGCCAGACCAAGTAAGGACGGCAGATTTCCTTCCCTACATTACTGAACCGGATGGGTTTTCCTGACAATCAATAATGGTTTCATGGTCATCAGCAGATTCTAAATTTCAGGTGTTTTGAATTGAATTCAAATTCTACCATCTGCCATAGTGGGATTCAAACCCAGGTCCCCAGAACATTAACCGAGTTTCCAGATAGCGATAACACCACTAGCTGTTGCCTCCCTTCGCATGTGCGAATGGAAATTTGATGCTGATCTATTTATTTATCGTGACACTATATTGCATTGCACCATCAGTGAGCTGGGACACCGTGATTATAAATCCAAAATCTTGACTTTTCATTATTTGTAGCATTGCTCTTCCACCTCCTGAATTTAATCTTACATGGCATAGTGGTTGGCACTGTGCCTCAACATGAACTCTGAAATATAACTGACTGAGAAAGCTGCCGTTATGCATCTTAGACTAATCTTCCCAACTCCAATGACAGATGAGGCTGACAAAGCATGTGCTTATGTCTGCTTTTGTGGCTAGTTAGTTCTTCATGGAGCAGGTTGGCAGACTGTCTCCAGAGGCTGTAGCTTGAAGGATACTACTCCGCATCAAGCATGGCTGATTAGAAAATTCTCCCATACTTACTGTCTGCCATAGTAGTAATGGAAGGATTTTCATGTTGATAATCAACCATGTTGTTATCACACTTTTGGTGGTTATCAAGTCCAACAATTCAGGGTTATAAAAAAATCCCAAAAAGTACCTGAAGCCCAGAGTAAAGATAAACAGAACCCCATTTAAACCACTGAAGCAATGAAAAAATACCTCCTTACAAACTGCAGAGAACATGATTTAAAAAAAAATTCTTAAAGGCACACTAGCGTCACAAAGGTCATAAAGAAAAACTGTTCCCTGATTGACATTGAAAACACAACTAAATGTTGGGAAGAAGTAAAAACTCCAAAAGGACTAAATGACCTTTCTTTGTCTTCTTCTGGTGTTCGGATTATCACAGTTTTCAATCTGAAAAAGTCTCCCTTCACCAAGCATTGAATTCAGCATTTTGGCCTTAAAATTGTTTGAATGGTTAACAGTTCCTTACAAGCATAACTAGCAAATAGAGATGACACTGATTATGCTATTGATATCCACTTCATGTGTGAGTAAAATTATTAAGTGCTGAGATGTAATGTTGGATACATATGGCAGAATATGAAGTGTATTTTTTTTATTCCAGCAATACGATTCATGAGAAAACATTAGCAGTAAAGAGTCATAGAATCCTACAGTGCAAAAGAAGGCCATTCGGCCTTGCATCAACTACAATCCCACCCAGGCCCTATCCTCATGCACTTAACCGAGCTGGACCCTGACACTACAGGGCAATTTAGCACGGCCAATCCACCTAACCAGCATATCTTTGTACTGTGGGAGGAAATGCACACAGACACGGGGAGAATGTGCAAACATTACACAGGCAGTGATCCAAACTGGGAATCAAACCCAGGTCCCTGGTGCCGTGAGGCAGTAGTGCTAACAACTGTGCCACTAAGTCATTTACATCATCAAGCTTACTTAAATTGTTCTGTTCCAGTTTCCTTAAAGTGAATGTTTTAGGGGAGACGATGGCCCAGTGGTGTTATTGCTACCTCATTAAGTTGATCTTTCCCTATACCCTATGACTGTAACACTGCATTCTGCACTCGCTCCTTTCCTTCTCTATGTATGCTATGTTTTGTCTGTCTAGTGCACAAGAAACAATACTTTTCACCATGTACTAATACATGTGACAATAATATATCAAATCAAATCAAATCAAATCAAAAGGAATTCCTTAGTGTTAAGATTGAGACTACCGGGGAGATAGCTCCAAAGAAGTCTGATAGAAGGACAAGCCACAGGAACAATAGGGTTTATTGATGAACTGTACTCTTCGAATACCAGTCCTCGAGTGGCCGTAGGGGTGGTTTCCTGAGAAGGTCATCCCATGCCCCAGTCACCTGACTCATCCTCTTAAAGGGGCTAATGCCTCGCATACATAACACTTAGAGCAAATGGTAGGCCTCAACGTTTGAGGCAAATTACTCTGCCTATCACCTTCAGGATGAATGATCAGAACAGGTGAAACAGCTGATTGGCCAGGCTGTTGTGTTTGCAATAGGTCAGCACATGTTAACATTCTGGCTGCTGATTGGCTGTACAGAATAGTTGGCAATGCATTGAGGGTAGCATGATGTCATAGAAACTAGAAGTAGGAGTAGGCTATTCAGCCCTTCGAGCTTGCTCTATCATTCATCTTGATCATGCTGGTCATCAAATTCAATATTCTGATTCCCCCCTTCTTCCCTTCATCCCCTTAGTCCCAAGAGCTTTATCTAATATCGTCTTGAAATCAGATGTTTTGGCCTCAACTACTTTCGGTCATAGTGAATTCCACACATTGACCACTGTCTGGGTGAAGAAATTTCTCCTCATCTTGGTGCTAAAAGATTTATCCCCTTATCCTCAAATTATGACCCCTCAGTTCTGGACATGTCACTGATGAGAAGGTCATGGAGATATATTAATACTGCACCATCACACAAGACAGCAGGCTTCTCATCAGTGACATCTGACTATCCTAACTCAGAAACACATTGAGTGAAATTTTCCTATCCCACCCGCCATGGGAATCATAGCAGGGACATGGATCATGCAAAGTGTGGAATGGGCTGCCGGATAAAGTGGTAAATGCGGGGTCACTTTTAACATTTAAGAAAAACTTGGATGGGTTCATGAATGAGAGGGGTACGGAGGGATATGGTCCAAGTGCAGGTCAGTGGGAGTAGGCAAAAAATGTTTTGGCACAAACAAGAAGGGTCAAAGGGCCTGTTTCTGAGTTGTTATTTTCTATGGTTCTATGGTTCAAAGCTCCGTTGACCTTGGGCAGGGTTTTCCAGCCTTGGGACAAGCATGACTGGAAATATTTTTAAATTCATTTTTAAAAATTCATTTGCAGAACTTGGGTTCCATTGGCTGGCCAGCATTTATTGCCCATCCCTTTTGCCCTTGGAGGGCAGTTTTGTGGCTCTGGAGTCACATGTAGGCCAGACGAGGCAAGGATGGCAGATTTCCTTCCCTAAAGGACATTAGTGAACCAGATGGGTTTTTCTGAAAATCGACAATGGTTTTATAGTCATCAGTAGCTTCTTAATTCCTGTCCATTATTGTTCATTCTGCTCTGTTGACCAATTAACAGCAAGAATGTTAACATGTACTGACCTATTACAAACATAATAGTCTGGCCAATCAGCTACAAGATCCTGTCCAGATTCCCATCCCTCACTTGTTCTCATTATTCAGCTGTTTGTTATTTTGGGCCTGTCAGTTCTTCCAAGGGACTCTTTTAAGATATCAGTCGCTCTCATTAGAGTAGGTTTAATGTGGTGTTACTGTAAAATTGCCCCACACAATAAGAGGGCTTGATACATGCAATAACTTCATTCTACATCACAGACTGATGTGGGGAAACTAATTCTCTGAATTGAAAACAAAGAACTCTATAATAGTTGAGACGGTGACCCAAAGATTGCTGTTGGCACTAACAAATGGTTGCTTCTGTGTAATATGTTCCATGTAATTCGATATTTAAGAAAAAGCTAAGTAACCACATGAATATTGGGCTGAAGCTGCACGTGTGAAACTTATCGAAGACAAGGACACATACAATTTGTCTGGTTACAGTTGATTCATTCTAATGCTCATTACAGCAATCAGAGATATGGCAAGAGAAAGCCTTGGCAAATGGGAACATCAAAACTGAACATGGATATCTGATCAATCTGGAACAAAGGCAGAGGCACAAGGTTCATCGAGCAACACAGATCTCAATCTAAAGAAATTAGACAAAAGCAAAGCTAATTAATGAGAAATGAAAAATCCACCAAACAAGACAAAGGCAGCTGAGATCAATGCATGAGAGACAAAAAAAAAACGATAAGTGCCACAATTTGGGAGCTGTATTTCAGTTGATAGGAGAATTCAAGGCTTCAAAGGCAAATATTGAACATGACGTTAGATTTGAAATCACCGCCATCATGGTAAATGGGATAGTTGTATAAAACTATGGAAATCTGAACATCTGAACAGAGGTTGGATAAACTCGATTTGTTCTCACTGGAATGACAGAGGCTGAAGGGTGACCTGGTAGAGGTTTACAAGATTGAGTGGCATGGGCAGAGTGGATAGTCAGATGCACTTTCCTAGGGTAGAAAAGTCAAGTACTGGGGGGCATAGGTTTAAGGTGTGTGGGGAAAAGTTTAGAGGAGATGTGTGAGGCAAGTTTTTTACACAGAGTGGGGTGAATATAAGGAACTCACTTCCTGGGGAGGTGGTGGGAGCAGGTACAATAGTGGCATTTAAGGGGCATCTAGACAAATACATGAATAGGATGGGAATGGAAGGACATGGGCTCTGTAAGTGCGTACGGTTTTAGTTTTGGCAGGCATCATGATCACTGCAGGCTTGGAGGGCCAAAGGGCCTGGTCCTGTGCTGTACTGTTCTTTGTTTATCCTGCAACCTACACGCTTTCCAAACCTTCTGACTTCATGAAACAATCACACCTCGATTTATTCTTAT
Organism: Carcharhinus amblyrhynchos; assembly: GCF_965287045.1. Lineage (NCBI taxonomy): Eukaryota > Metazoa > Chordata > Chondrichthyes > Carcharhiniformes > Carcharhinidae > Carcharhinus > Carcharhinus amblyrhynchos. Next base: position 44,593,321 of record NC_137342.1, read on the forward strand.
TTGCTAGTCTTGGTTCGGTGATAGCACTCTGACTCGGATTCAGTAGGTTCAAGCCCCATTCCAACAGTGCGCAGGGCCGTAACTTCCTGGTTCCCCAGGGTCGCATTCAGGGGAGTACCCCAATGATGTTCTGGGGAATCCCTCATGGAAGTTCCCATGTGAGGGTTTACCTGACAATTGTCTCGAAGGGCTAACTTTTCTTTTGGACAATTGGGCTGCTCTGGAAACCATCCGACAGAAATGATTTAAATCACTAATTTCAGATGGTTCTGGAAGTTTTACACCAATACTTACTCTGAAAGAGTTAGAAGGAATAAAACCATTTCTAATATCTGCACAACTATTTTGAACCCCCAAACCGACACTCACCCCCATCCATACTCTGGACCCCTCAACCCCAACTAATCAACACCAGGGCACTTCCAAACTGCATAACTGCACCCGCCCTCCACCTGCAACCCCCTTCCTCATGGGACTTCCCTTACTCCCCCCCACCACTACCCCACACCCCCCCAACCCCCTCCCCTGAACAGGACTCCCCAACATGTGGGGCTCGATTCTAAATTCCTCGTCACCCCAGAAAAGATCTGGACACTAAATCCACCTACACATTTCATAAATGACCTAGCTGAGGAAGTGGAGGGATGGGTAAGTAAGTTCGCTGATGACACGAAGGTCGGTGGTGTTGTGGATGGTCTGGAAGGATGTCAAAAGTTGCAGCAGGACATAAATAGGATGCAGGACTGGGCAGAGAAGTGGCAGATGGACTTCAACGCGGATAAATGTGCAGTCGTCCATTTTGGCAGAACCAACGGGATGAACGAGTACACTATCAAGGGCAGGAGTCTTAGTAGTGTTGAAGAGCAGAAGGATCTTGGGGTCCGGGTCCACAGGACTCTTAAATCGGCCTCGCAGGTGGAGGATGTGGTCAAGAAGGCGTATGGTGTACTGGCCTTCATTAATCGAGGGATTGAGTTTAGGAATCGGGAGGTAATGCTGCAACTTTATAAGACCCTTGTCAGGCCTCATTTGGAGTACTGTGCGCAGTTCTGGTCGCCTCACTATAGGAAAGACGTAGAAGCTGTTGAAAGGGTACAGAGGAGATTTACAAGGACGTTGCCTGGACTGGGAGGCATGCCTTATGAAGTTAGGTTGAGGGAGCTGGGACTCTTTTCCCTGGAGAGACGAAGGTTGAGAGGCGACCTGATAGAAGTTTATAAAATGTTGAGCGGAATGGATAGGGTGGATTCTCAGAGGCTATTTCCCCGGGTTGAAATGGTCGCTACGAGAGGACACAGATTTAAGGTGCGGGGAGGAAAGTACAGAAGTGATGTTAGGGGTAAGTTTTTCACTCAGAGGGTGGTGAGTGAATGGAATCGGCTGCCGTCAGCGGTGGTGGAGGCGAACTCGCTGGGGTCTTTTAAAAGACTTCTGGATGAGTATATGGGGTTTAATGGGATTGGGGGTTATAGATAGGTCTATAGATTGGTAGGTGTTGATGTGATCGGCGCAACTCGTGGGCCGAAGGGCCTGTTTGTGCTGTAGTGTTCTATGTTCTATGTTCACACTACCCTTCACCCTTCCTGAACCCTTTGGAGTGGAGTGGAAGTGAGTGAACGCCGATTCTCCTTCCCAGGAAAGGACCCAATCCAACTCCCTGAAACATATTCCAGAGTGGACACAACCTGAAACTCCCCAAACCCCCGAGCTCTCCTTTCTCCCACCCATGCATCCCCCCCCGCACCGCCCAAAATGGACCTGACCTGAGACACCCACCCTCCACACACCAACCCACACACCAGTCTCTGGAGTGGATCCAATCTGACCAACCCCTATCACTTGACCCCGGATTTCCTCTTGATCCTGGACCTCTTTCTGCCTTCCAGATTCCCCAGGATCTGTGCATTTACCTGGACACTTATCTTTTCCCTGGCTTATCAGTTCATTTCAAGGAACAAGCTTTCTGGCAGCCAGTGTGGTAACAAAGGGGGCATGGTCTCTGAGTTCACCAGTATTGCATTGCCCTGTGGCCTTCAGAGCCTCTTTTGCTGTAGGCCCCAGGCAGCTCCAGCTAGCAAAGGTTTCAGCCAAGTTGCCAGAGCAGATTATTGTGCCTAACGCTGTTGTAATTTCAACGGACCATCACTGGGTGGGTGTTTCACTGAGGGGGCGCTGCTCTGTCATAAGTGAAATCTTTTGAAAGAGAGATTAAACTGAGGCCCTGTCCAGCCATTGGTGGATTTAAAAGCTCCCAATCTACTATTCAGAGAAGAATAAGGAGCTGACTGGTGTCGTGGCCAATATTTATCCAACAACAAAAACTGATTATCTGGTAATTTGTATTATTGTGTTTTGTGGAATCTTGCTGTGCATGACTCTCTACATCCCTTCAGTGACTGCCTTTCAAAATTATCCAAGTGATGCGCTTTGGAGTGCCCGAGTGTGCAAAAGCTGTTGTGCAAATTCAAGATTCTTTCTAACCTCATTCTCTGACTATTCTTTGGCAGTTTTGGGCGTATTTTTGGCATGAATCTTGGCCCTTTATCCAGGCTTCTAATCGTCAACAAGAAAAGCAACAATGATAATGTGAATAAATAGGAGCTCCCAGACCAATCCAACAGTGTAGCATTATATCTGACTGTAATACTGAACATGGGCAGAAACAAGAAGACTTTGATTTGATTTATTATCGTCACATGTATTAACATATAGTGAAAAGTTTTGTTTCTTGCACTCTATACAGACAAAGCATACTGTTAATTGAGAAGGAAATGAGAGATTGCAGAATGTAATGTCCCTGTCATAGCTCGGGTGTAGAGAAAGAGTGTTACCAGGTGGCATGGTGACAGAATGGTTAGCACTGCCACTTCACACTGCCAGAAACCTGGATTCAATTTCCGGATTGGGTCACTGGCTATGGCCTTCAGAGTCAACACATTCTCCCCGTGTCTGTGTGCATTTCCTCCAGGTGCTCTAGCTTTTTCCCACAGTTCAATAAATGTGCTGGTTAGGAGCATTGGCTATGTTAATTTCTCCCTCAGTGGACCTGAAGTGTCTGAGTGTGGCATTTTTACAATGACCTCATTGCATTGTTAATATAGGCCTACTTATGACACTAATAAATAAACTTTAAATGATGCCTGAAAGCCTTATCAAAATTATAATCCATCCATAGAACTCAAATTGTCCACTGAATAGCAAAAAATGGTCCCATTGGTGGCTGTGCTCGGTCATTTCCACCAGTTGAGATTGTGTTTATTTATTATTCCCAAAATAGTTTTTGACTGTTGCTCTACAAAAGACATCATCTTCCCTTGATTTGCTGAGCAGTGTTGAGCTTAGGTGACTGTATCCGACTTGTCGATAATGAAGACTAAGGGAGTCCTGTCAGAACTGCTTTCGGGTAATAGAATCAAGTGACTAACACACGATATTTATCAGTGTGTAAAATGCAGAATTCCCTGGATGAATCGTTGTCAGTTTCCATTCCTCAGAAGTAGCTTGAAAGAATGCAAGGTTTCCCACTTCCCAAACTCACGACATCTACCCCCTAGTAGCTGACGCATGGGAATGTCACCACCTGTAAGTTCCCCTCCAAATTACACACCATGCTGATTTGGAAAGATATCGCTGTTCCTGACCATTGCTGGGTCAAAATCCTGAAACTCCAAAATGTATTCAAGAGGCGGCGAGACATAGCACTTGGGATAAATGGGATCAAAGGTTATGTGGAGAAAGCAGGATTATTCTCTTAATGGATGACCAGCCATGATTGTGATGAATGGTGGAACAGGCTCGAAGGAACAAATGGCCTCGTCCTGCTCCTATCTTCTGTGTTTCTTTCTTCCGATGTTTCCTTACCTAATTGCATTGTAATTCACACAAAGTGAATTGTAGGAATTGAAGAAGACACCTCACCACCACCTTCTCAAAGCAATTAGTGATATCCCACTGAATGAAGCAAAAAGAGAACCATTGTGTTCTGTCATGCCAATAAAAGCTTGCTTTTTTTTATTCATTTGTGGGACATGGGTGTAGCTGGCTGGCCAGCATTTATTGCCCATCCCTTAGCTGCCCAGGGGCAGTTGAGAATTAACCACATTGCTGTAACTCTGGAGTCACACGTAGGCCAGACCAAGTAAGGATGGCAGATTTCCTTCCCTAAAGAACATTAGTGAACCAGATGGGTTTTTCCAACAATCGAAAATGGTTTCATGATCATAAGTAATTTGAGATGATTTTTATTCAAATTCCACCATTTGCCATGGCGGGATTTTAACCTGGGTCCCTAGAACATGAGCAGAGTTTCTGGATTAACAGTCTGGCGAAAATATCACTAGGACATTGCCTCCCCCCTATAGCCTCAGGTTAGAAGCTCTCAATAATGTGAAGTGTTTTTTTTCAGATGTTTCAAAAGCTCCTTATTATAGTAATAGTTCCAAAATTAAATATAACACAATACACAATATGATTTAAGAATCAAAAATCAAAATCTAAGAAGTATTCTGATTTTGTAATGGATATGGTGAGTATAAGTCAACCCTCCTATTTGAGACGTAAAGCATCAAAAATTTTTATCACCATAAATCATAGAATCATGAAATCCTACACTGCAGGAGGAGGCCATTTGGCTCATCTATGACAATCCTGCCCAGGCCCTATCCCTGTGGATGGTATGGATGATATTGGAATAGTGTAGGTTAGATGGGCTTTAGATTGGTTTCATAGGTCGGCGCAACATGGAGGGCTGAAGGGCCTGTACTGCACTATAATGTTCTATGTAACCCCACATCTTTACCCTGCTAGCCCCCTGATATTAAAAGGGCAATTTAGCACGGCCAATCAACCTAACCCACACATCTTTGGACTGTGGGACGAAGCCAGAGCACCCAGAGGAAACCCATGGGAACATGGGAAGAATGTGCAAAGTCCATTATAACAGTGACCTGAGCCTGGAATTGAACCCAGGTCCCTGGCTCTGTGGGACAGCAGTGCTAACCACAGTGCCACGTGCCGCCTAATGTCTTTTCCCTCAGTTACTGCTTGAATGTCTTTTCAACTCTGGTTTACCTACACATTCCCAACTTATCATGAAATGAGAAAAAGGCTTTTTGTCCATGGCTTGTGCTTCTTATCATAGATTTCACTCACATTCAGTTCACGTTTTCTGATAGGGTTTAACTGATTTTGAAAGCACAGCTATTTGGTAGCTCACAGAATCACTGCACAGAAGGAGGCCTTTTGACCCATCATGTCTACTGGCTTGCCGAATGAGCAATTCACTCAGTTCCATTCTTTCACTTTCTCCTGATAACTCTGTACATTCTTCCTCAACAAATAAGACCCTTTCGCATGCTTTTGATTGAACTTGTCTCCAGCAGACTCAATGTGCGGAATGGTAAATTATTTGGAAGGAAAAGTAACTGGAGTGGAGCATTTCTGACCCGCTCTTGTCTTGAAGCATTTGACCAAGTCCTTGCCTGCTCATTTAAAGGAGAATAAGGAAAATCCGTGATATTCTCCAAACATTGCACCCCATGCTATACACGGTGAAGCTGCTGACTCCCCACATATTTGGTCTCCTGTGTCAGGAAACAATACGCCATTTTTAATAGGACAGTGAACAAGAAGGTAGCCTGTTTGTTGGTGGGAGAATTGCACAAAGGGGAGGACACTGGCATCATTGGGGCCCAATCCATAATTATCCTGATGCTCAAGTCGTTTAAGAATCTCTACAGAGCAGAAGGAGGCCATTCAGCCCATTGAATCTCCACTGACAACAATCCCACCCAGGCCCTATCCCCATAACCTCACATGTTTACCCCACTAATCCTCTAACCTACACAGCCCAGGACACTAAGGGGCAATTTAGTATGGCCAATGCGCCTGACGAGCACGTCTTTCAGACCGTGGGAGGAAACCGGAGCACCTGGAGGAAACCCACGCAGACACGGGGAGAACATGCAGAGTCCGCACAGACAGTGACCCAAGCCGGGAATCGAACCCAGGTCCTTGGGGCTTTGAAGCACCAGCGCTAATCACTGTGCCACTGTGTCATCGACTTAAGACTGAATGATTCTGCACTATATTTTGCCATGTGGGTTGATAAGAGAGAGTGAATGGGTGGAAGTGAATGCAATTGACAGGTTAGACCAAAGTTCTAACTCAATCCCACTGCATGACTATAAAAGCGTATAATATGTACTTCCCTACCCAGTCAACAACATCTGACAGATCAATGTGAATGTATGTATCAATATGAATGCATCTCATTAATGATTATATCTCCTGACGGAGCTTAATAACCATGGGCAATTCTCCACGGGAGGCAAACTATAAACGGCTTATATTATATTCAATGCAGTATGAAACGTCCCAAAGCGTTTTACTAGAGTGTTATCAAATAAAATTTGACATGTACGGAGATATTCGGTCAATTGTGGTACAAAGTTTAGCCAAACAGGTAAAATTTAATTAATGTCTTGTAGGAGGAGAGGGAAGGAGAAGCAGAATGATTCATGGAGGAGTCCTGGAGCCCAGATCCAAGCCAGCTGGAAATATTCCAGCTTTCATAAAATAATTTATTTTATAGAATCCCTACAGTGCAGAAGGAGGCCATTCGGCCCATTGAATCTGCACCGACAACAATCCCACACTAGGCCCTATCCCTGCAAATTTACCCCACTAATCCCTCTAAGCTACACATTCCCTGACACTAAAGAGTGATTTAGCTTGGCCAATCAACCTAATCCACACATCTTTGGACTATGGGAGAAACCAGAGCGCCTGGAGGAAACTCATGCAGGCATGGGGAGAATGTACAAACTCCACACAGACAGTGACCCAAGCCAGGAATTGAACCCTGGCCCCTGAAGCTGTGAGGCAGCAGTGCTAACCACCGTGCCACCCATTTCAGTGATTGATCAATGATGATGGAAATCCTCTCCCTATTAGCAGGGGAGTAGTGTAGCTATGTTGGAGACATTGGAGTGGAACTCCCCATGCGGATCTTCAGAACCTACTGAATATGCAACTCCAGTCAAGCAGACCTTTCTGGAACTCTGCAAATGCTTTGGGTGTTGCAAGTTTTGACAAAAAGTACAACTGGTACAGTCTTGGGACTGACACCAACAGCTCCAGCAGAGATCTGGTGAACTATCTGACAGAAGGGCCTCCAAGGCTTAACCATCCTCAAATACACTGGTCTACACTCTCCAGGCAGGGACATCATACCTCCTCTACAAATGGACTTTCAAGGACAGCCCAGTAATGTGACTGGGGATGGATAGCAACCTGTAGGGTCTGTTCTTTTCTTAGAATAGACCACAGGAAGAAATGTCAGAAGTAAAACTTCACTTCATGAGCATCATTTAAAAATTACAGAAGGCAAAAGATATTAATTTATTGGTAAGAGAGAGAAAAGAGAGAGAGACAGAGAGAGAGAGAGCTAATACAGACTTGATCTAAAAGCTTGTGCAAGATTCAACACAACTGAACAGAACTGAACTGAGCAGATAACTGTTATTAACAAGGAATTTGGTTATCTGTGTTTTTAAAGAGCTGGATACAAACTGTCTCACTGCGTAAACAATTGGCATTTGTGGCCATGAAACACCAAGAAAATCTGTTTATGAGAAGAACCATTTCAGCTTAAAATAACTTTGAAATAATGAAGCCAATTTTCTAGGCTGAACCCAGAATTCATAGAATCCTAACAGTGCAGAAGGAGATCATTTGGCTCTTTGAGACTATACTGACAACAATCCTACTCAGGCCCTATCCTCGTAACCCCACATACTTCCCCCAATATTCCCTCTAACCTACACACCCCAGGGCAGTAACGGGAAATTTAGCATGGCCATTCAACCTAACCTGCACATCTTTGGACTGTGAGAGGAAACCAAAGCACCCGAAGGAAACCCACACAGATACAGTGAGAACATGCAAACTCCACACAGACAGTGACCTGAGGCCAAAATTGAACCCAGGTCCCTGGAGCTGTGAGGCAGCAGCGTTGACCACTGTGCAACCATGCCACCCAAGCTCAGTTTTAAAAGCTGGCCAAATTAGCTAAAGTTAGCTTTAAAGCACAACATGATTAATTACATTAGACAGAAATACCTTAAAATGAATCTTTTTAGCTGAGGCAAACCATACAGAGGATCCCATACAACCTTTCCCCCATTCCTTGATAATGTTTGCCAATGGATATCCACTTGATAGCTTCACCCCAGTGCTGTTGATATTCACCTCGTGCTCGGTAGAGAAGTCACCACACAAGGATCCTGAGAAACAAACCCTGTTAGTTCACTTGTGGGTGTCTGAGGTGATAGGGGATCCTGGAAGGAAGGGGTTGGGGCCCCCTTGTTTAAAGGCCCTTGGTGTCTGATTGAGGAACATGGCATCGGGGATGTGGAGAGTCACTGAGAACCATCCCCTTGTGTCTGCTTCCCTCTTTCCCCTTTCCTTTCCCCACTGTTAAATTCTTTATTACTGCGGGTATCCTCAAGAACTCCCTCCACAGACAGGGTGTCAGGGAACACTGATATTTATTGTGGCCTTACTCGTTCCACACTCCAAGACACAACTGCCCTATCTGGGCAGTTTCTGGGCAGATTGCCCCACACCCCCGGTCACCAGATACATTCCCTTAAAGGGATTATGCCCCAACATACATAGCAGCCACTTTCTGCCATTAGTCAACTGTGCCCAGAACCCTTGGCCACTGAGTGGGTTGGGTGAGCCTTGAGTGGGTGAAGTACCAGCTATAGCCACTGCCTTCCCAATGGCACTGCTGACCAATGAATAGCTGTCAGCCTCTGATTGGTCAGCAGGTCTTGGAGGACTGAATTCTGCCCCCAGGTCATTGATCCCAGCGAAGATCTGCCATTGCCCAGATAAGTGCCCGATTGATACCATCTGCCAGGCCTTCTGACAAAGAGGTGGCAAGGGGCTCTCACCAGCTCCCCTGTTGGTAGGTGAGAAGCCCATTCCCTCCATTAAATACCACATAATGGGCCCTATTTTACCACTGCGTCGTGCCCGTTTTCGGGCGTGAAAACATGGTAAAGTCGGGTGTGAGGCCATTAACGTGATCCACGCCCATGTCTGTGCAGATGGCCACTTTACCGAAAACCAGGAATGGCCACGATCCGCTTCGCGCCCGAAACGGGTGCAACAGCGATTTAAATGTATTTCCATGTATTTCAATTGAATTAATGAACTGCCCGCCCAGCTTTATCAACATTTCCCTTTGACCGCTGCGTTCGCCAATCCGGAATTGTGCAGAGATTAACCTGCTGGATAAAAGTCTGAATCGGGCGCTCCAGCTGCTGAAAAGCGTGTTCAGAGCTCCCAATGGCTCCCTGACTCAGATCGGTGATGGCGGGGAGGAGAAGGAGGTGGGTAAGATCATTCTCTGATGGGGGCGAAAGGGGAGTGAGACCAGATCGTTCTCTGGTGTGGGGGGGGAACGGGGGATGAGTGACGGCTGGTCATTCTCTGGGGTGGGGGTGAGTGAGGCCAGACCATTCTCTTGGGGGGAGAGAGAGAGGAAGGAGGGAGGCAGGTAAGATGTATCTCTTGTGGGGGGTGGGGGAGGCCTGATTGCTCACTGGTGGGGGGGGGGGGTGGGGGGCTTGGGGGGGGGGGAGTGGAGTCTGCTGCCACTCTGCGGGCAATCATGGGGGGGAATGAGGGCAGGGAATCACGATTGGTCTGGGTAGCAGGGGGTGGGTGGATAAGAGGGACAATGATGTCTGTGGGGGCCATTGCTCCCGCATTTAGCTCCCAGGCCCATTTCTCCGCTTTGTGTGTCCCGGGAGCAGTGTGACACGGCTTCGCTTTTTCAAATCTTTTTCGAACTGCGCATGCAGTTTTAGGCATGATAAACCTCACCCACAGCGCGATTCAGATTCACGATTTTGTTTTCAGGCTGAGTGCGTATGAGAGAGCCTGAAAGCAGATTCCCAAGTTGGACCTGAATTACGCCCAGATTCAGCTTTGAGAATGAAAATGGTAAAATCGGGCCCAATGTGTCAATTTGAACAGAATGAGAAGAGAGGGAAGCAGAAAGAATTACATAGAAATGCATTTCAGGCTTAGGAAGAACAAGAGAATATTGGATAGAGCAATGTTTTGAGCCTGGTTGACCCTTCATCAGAGTCACTCTGACCAAGGGTCATCCAGACTTGAAACACTGGCTCTATTCTCTCTCCACAGAACAAAGAACAACACAGCACGGGAAACCCTTTGGCCCAACGAGGCCGCGCCGCCATTTTAACATTGTGAGTTCCCTCTTCCACCCATGACTCTTGTCTACGCTTATGGCACTCCACTTTGGAAACCAGATTGAGGGGAGACTAATTTAGGGACAATTTGTTACACCAATCAGCCTAAGAGCGCATCTTTGGGGTGTGGGAGGAAACCGGAGCACGCGGAGAAAACCCACGCAAGTACGGGGAGAATGCGCAAACTCCCACAGATACTGGCCCAAATCCATGTATCTGCACAGCTAACAGTGATAGTCACTGAGCTGTCGTGTTGCCCATCAGCTGGTCCAGTTTAAGCGTACACAAATGACGTGAAGCACTAGGCTACTTTCGAAACTCAGAAACGGAGGCTACTCAGATGCTGACAGACCTGCAGAGATTTTCCAGCATTTTCTGCTTTTGTTTCATATTCCAGCATAAGCAGTATTTTGCTTTTAAATAAGAGAAGGTTCACAGGAGAAATGACTACACTAGAGTTCATAAATTGGAGAAAGGCACAGAGGGATTACAATAGAGTGGGCCACAGAGTGGTGAAATTCACCTCTTCAGTTACATATGGAGCTGCTGTGGTGTAAAATTATCCGATCTGCCTTGGTGTCAGCAAAGGAATTCCAATCTCCACAGGACAGATTAAATTTTGCTCAGCAACACTGTAACGCAATTTACAGCAGTGTAAACAGGCAAAGACACTGATTGAAATTTCTCTCCCAGAACGTGTACACTTGGTCTGGCTGGTTAGTGATGTGTACTCATGAGGAGGGCCACTCTCTGTGCACCTCAGTGATTAACATGGTAATAAACAGCTTCTGGACGCTGAATAAATACAGGAACAGAGGCACAGATCAGCATGCAGAAGCTTTCTCTTCTTTTTCTTTTTGGAAAGAATCAAATTTTGATTAGCTTTTGCGCCGGATTCTGAACCTCAGTAATTTCCTTCGAAACCTGAGGGAGGGATTGCGAGCCTTTTCCACAACTCATTGCAAAACCAAAAGCGATGATAATCGTTCATTTACTCATAACACAACAGGTTTTAATTACAACACACATCATCTGCCAAGGGGATGATTTCCCCACATGTTTGATGCTTTAGTAAAATCCAGGATTGAATAAAAATGGAACTGATTGATGATGGCTTGATTCAATTTGCACAGAGCAGCTGTCCAGCTTTTGCTTCCAAGGTACACTCTGCAGGTTCTGCATGAATTGTTGGGACTGGTTTTAACTCATCTGTCTGGCAGACATTATGGGGTGACTCACCCACTACCTTTATGTTTCAGTGTAAACTCTTGCAATTTTAAATTGCAGGCAGCAAGGGCACCTATTCTAAGCCTTTTGAAAAACGCAGCGACACATCCCTGAGTGATTATTTTTTATCCATTCGTGGGACATGGGTGTCGCTGGCTGGCCAACATTTATTGCCCATCCCTAGTTGCCCTTGAGAAGGTGTTGGTGAGCTGCCTTCTTGAATCGCTGCAGTCCATGTGCTGTGGGTTGACCCACAATGCCGTTACGGAGGGAATTTCAGGATTTTGACCCAGCAAAGGAACAGCAATATATTTCCAAGTCAGGATGATGAGTGGCTTAGAGGGGAGCTTACAGGTGGTGGTGTCCCTGTGTATCTGCTGTCTTTGCCCTTCCAAATGGAAATGGTTGTGGGTTTGGAAGGTGCTGTCTAAGGATCTTTGGTGAATTGCTGCAGTGCATCTTGTAGATAGTACACACTGCTGCTACTGAGCGTTGGTGATGGAGGGAGTGGATGTTTGCAGATGTGGTGCCAGTCAAGCCGGCTGCTTTGTCCTGGATAGTGTCGAGCTTCTTGAGTGTTATTAGAGATGCATCCATCCAAGCATGTGGGGAGTATTCCATCACACGCCTGACTTGTGACTCGTAGATCGTGGATAGTCTGTGGAGAGTCAGGAGGTGAGTTATTCACCACAGTATTCCTAGCCTCTGACCTGCTCTTGTTAATGTGGTGATTCCATTTGAGTTTCTGGTCAATGGTAATCCCAAGGATGTTGACAGTGGGGGATTCAATGATAGTAAAACCATTAAATGTCAAGGGGTGGTAATGAGAGTGTCTCTTATTGGTGGTGGTCATTGCTGGCATTTGTGTGGCATGAATGTTACTTGCCACTTTTCAGCCCAAGCCTGGATATTGTCCAGATCTTGTTGCATTTGAACATTTTTTTTTATTCATTCATGGGACATGGTGTCACTAGCTGGCTAGCATTTGTTGGCAACATTTATTGAACATAGACTGTTTCAAAACCTGAGGAGTCACAAAAGGTGCTGAACATTATGCAATCATTGGCGAACATCCCCGCTTCTGAACTTATGATGGAGGGAAGGTCATTGATGAAATAGCTGAAGATGGTTGGGCCTAGGAACTACCTTGAGGGACTCCTGCAGAGATGTCCTGGAGCTGAGATGACTGACTCTTCATAACTACAACCATCTTTCTGTGTACCAGGTTTGACTCCAACCAGCGGAGTGTTTGCTCCCTGATACCCTTGATTCTAGTTTTGCTAGGACTCCTTGATGCCACATTTGGTCAAATGTGGCCTTGATGTTAAGGGTCTCACCTCATCTCTGGAATTCAGCTCTTTTTCAAGGATGTAATGAGGTCAGGAACTGAGTAACCCTGGCGAAAACCAAACTGGACGTCACTGAGCAGGTGCTGCTTGATAGCTCTGTAGATAACCTTTTCCATCACTTTACTGATAATCGAGAGTAGACAGATGGGGCGGTAATTGGCCAGGTTGGATTTGTCCTGCTTTTTGCGTACAGGACTTATCCGGGCAATTTTCCATATTGTTGGGTAGATTCCAGTGTTGTAACTGTACTGGAAGAACTTGGCTAGGGGAGCAACAAGTTCTGAGCACAAGTCTTCAGTACTATTGCCGGAATGTTATCAGGGCCTATTGCCTTTAGTGCCTCTAACCATTACTTGATATCACGTGAACTGAATCAAATTGGCTGAAGATTTGCATCTGAGATGCTGAGGGCCACTGGAGGAGGCCAAGATGGATCATCCATTTGTCACTTCTGGTCGAAGATTGCTGCGAATGCTTCAGCTTTATCTTTTTCACTGATGCGCTGGGTTTGTCCATCACTGAGGACGGGGATATTTGTAAAGCGTCTTCCTCCAGTGAGTTGGATAATTGTCCACCATCATTCATGACTGGATGTGGAAGGACTGCAGAACTTCAACCTGATCTGTTGGTCATGGGATCACTTAACGTCGTCTGTCACTTGTTGTTTATGCCGTTTTGTAGCTTCACCAGGTTGGCACCTCATTTTTAGGTATGCTTCGTGCTGCCCCTTCTGCACTCTCCATTGAAGCAGTGTTAATCCCTGGTTTGATGGTAATGGTTGACTGGGGGTTATGCTGAGCCATGAGGTTGCAGATTGTGCTGGAGTACAGTTCCGCTGTTGATGATGGCCCACTGCGCCTCATGGATGCCCAATCTTGAGTTGCTAGATTGGTTCGAAGTCTGTCTGATTTAGCATGGTGATAGTGCCACACAATACAATGGAGGTTATTCTCAATGTGAAGGTGGGACTGTGCAGTGGTCACTCTTACTGATACTGTCATGGACAGATGCATCTGCAGCCGGCAGATTGGTAAGGATGAGGTCAAGTATGTTATTTCCTTTTGTTGGTTCCTTCACCATCTGCTGCAGACCCAGTCCAGCAGTTGTGTTCTTAAGAACCCAGCCAGCTCGATCAGTGCTGCTGCTGCTGAGCCACTTTTGGTGGTGGACATTGAAATTCCCCACCCACAATACATTTTGCACCCTTGCCACCCTCAGTGCTTCCTCCAAGTGTTGTTCAATTTGGAGGAATACTGATCAGCCGAAGGAAGATGGCATGCGGTAACTGGTAAGAACTTCCCTTGCCCATGTTTAACCCAAAGCCATGAGACTTCATGGGGTCTAGAGTTGATGTTAAAGACTGCCAGGGCAACTCCCTCCTGACTGTATACCACTGTGCTGCCACCTCTGCTGGTCTGTCCTGCTGGTGGGACAGGACATACCAAGGGATAGCAATAGTGGCGTCTCGAGTGTTATCTGTAAGGTATGATTCCGTGAAAATTTTTGCAGGGATGACAGAGCTGTTTGTTTTGCTGTTGTCTTTTCTGGTGCCCAGGTTGGTGCCTGGTGGTCTGTCCAGTTTCATTTCTTTGTTGAGACTTTGTAATGATTAATACAACTGAATGGTTTGCTAGGCTATTTCAGAGGGCAGTTAAGAGTCAACCACATCATGGCGGCTCTGGAGTCAATATAGGCCAGATCAGGTGGGGACGGCAGAATTTCTTCTCTAAAGGACATTAATGAACCAGATGGGTTTTTCAGACAATGGACAATGGTTTCACACTCATTAATGGATTTTTAATTCCAGATATAATATTATTGGGTTCAAATTCCACTATTTACCATGGTGGGATTTGAACCCGGATCCCCAGATCATTAGCTGAGTTTCTGGAATACTAGTCTAGCAATAATGCCACTAGGTCATCGCCTCCCCTTCTTAACCCATTCAGACCCACCCACTTGTGCAGAGTTCAAATTGAGGCCAAAAGTGTGATCAAGGCGTGATCTTCCACTTTAACCTAAGGTGGACTGAGTGGGAGGAAACGGTGGGGACTCCCCACACCAGGCCAAACCTGTTGGAGGTTTGCGTTCAGGGCCAGGTTGAGCCCAATCTTTTTAATTTGTTTTGAAGGGAAATTAATTTTTCTTTTGGTGTGACTGACGTCAGGGTCTACAATAAACCCAAAGGGCTTATTTCGCCTTTTGTTCATGATCATGATCCCACATATCTCTCACCACTAACCCCTCTCCCCCACCGCTACCCACTCCCTCCCTACCTCCTATCACCACTTGGGGTCTGTTTTTGAGAGCTGCCGTTACCCAAATTCCTGCCCTGTCAGAACTCCCATCATGCTTGCTGTTCAGACTGTGATTCCTCCAAAGGTGTTGTTGACATTCTGTAAAGTTTTGGGTTCGTCATTATGTTAATGTGACCATGATTACATTGGTGATACAATATTGATATCAAGGGCAAGATTTTCCGGCTTTGCTTGCCCCAAAACCGGAAAATTCCACCCGAGGTCAACAGACCTTTGCATATTTCCATCTCCCCGCCACCTGCTACCATTCTGGTGGTGGGCGGGTCGGGAAAATTCAGTCCCCAGTGTCTGATCAGGGTTCAAGACAATGCAAAACAATCTGTGTCTTGAAAACCCATGTGCTTACCCTGAGGTTTTTGCGTATAGTTCTTAATAAATTGTTTCAAGTCAACTAAATTGACCATCCCAAGTCAGGAAGGGTGAGCCATGCAAATTAGCATTGACTTCAGCGGGACTGGAAGATCCTAACTGGCCAATGGCAAGCTACTTTCACCATGGTCACCCTAAAATAGAAAGAGTATTATTAAACTAGAAAGAGTGAAGAAGAGATTTACTCGGATGCCACCGGGATTTGATGATTCAAGTTTTAAGGAGAGGCTGAAACTTTTTTCTCTGAAGCATAAAAGGCTGAGAGGTGATCTTATAAAAGTCTATAAAATAATGAGAGGCACAGATCAGCTAGATAGTCAATATCTTTTCCCAAAGGTAGGGGAGTCTAAAACTAGAGGGCACAGGTTTAAGGTGAGAGGGGAGAGATACAAAAGTGTCCAGAGGGGCAATTTTTTCACACAGAGAGTGGTGAGTGTCTGGAACAAGCTGCCAGAGGTAGTAGTAGAGATGGGTACAATTTTGTCTTTTAAGACGCATTTGGACAGTTACATAGGTAAGATAGGTATAGACAGATATGAGCCAAATGTGAGCAATTGGGACTAGCTTAGGGATTTAAAGAAAAAGGGTGGCATGGGCAAGTTGGGCTGAAGAGCCTGTTTCCATGCTGTGCACCTCTATGGCAAATGGAGGGGGCGGGTGGGGAATGAACAGGTTGTGTGGGGGCAGCAAAGTTTTGATCTCTGTCTTTGGTCAAATTCCATTCTTCATCTCAAGAGACAGATAGTGGCTCTGCTGCATCTTCAGGTAGAATGGGTTTTGATGGCTCTCGCTTTCTTTGTTATGAGGAGAAGGCTGAGGGGGTCGGACCATCTGCTGCTGCCTTGTTTAATTGATTGGTCTCGGCAAAGATTAGTCTGGGATTCCACAAGGATAAGGGTTGGGTGTTGTCCTGTAGTTATTGTTGTAAGTTTCCAAACCATCACCAACTTGCAAATAATCTGACTTGCAGCAGGGTATTTTTGGTCCTGCGAAGTTCATTTTAAACAAGCAGAAAGTAAGATTTGATTTAAACAGTGCACCATCTCTTCCCTGTCTTATAGACATGACAGTAAACTCAAAGTTACATCTCATTATACAACAGAGTAGTTGGTGTTGAAGTTACAGTGGAAGCGCCTCGATAGCATGCATCCAGCTACATGAGACAGTGAGAGTAGCTGATGGAAAGTACAGAGAATCAAGTGCAAACTCACTTCTTCAGTCAGAGTCTGCAGAAATAGGGTTTTGACTCACAAACGGAATTTTAAAGGAGTGAGCCATTCAGCTTCCATTTATTTCCCATAGATTATTATTCATTCACATGTCTTGCAACACCAATCAGCCCGAAATCGTGCTGTCAGTTAATCTGCGCCAGAAACACGTTCGAAACATGGCTTGAAATAATGTGATATTTGGGACATGGTACTCATTAAAAGTGCCATTACATAATGCATACAATTGCTGATTTATCTTTAGTAAGACGCATATCATTTCAGGAATCTGTCTGTGCCGGGGAGTGCAGGAGCGAGGAGGAACAGATTCTGCTGTAGATGGAGTCCAAAGTTTTACTGCATGCAGAAATGCAGTATTTTCTTTTCCTTTATTCTTTCATGGGATGTGTGGGTCACTGGCAAGGGCAGCACTTGTTATCCATCCCGAATTACCATTGAACTTGCTGGATCATTTCAAAGAATGGGCTGATGTGGAACCATGTAAGGAGGTCAGACCAGGTAAGGATGGCAGACTTCCTTCGCCACAGGGCATTAGTTAACCAGATGTTTTTTTTTAATGATGACCAATGATGTTGTTGTGGTTACATTCCTGTATCATCCAGAATTATGAATTGAATTTAAACTCCACTGGCTGCAAGAGCGATTTGAACCCTTGCCCCCAGAACATTAGCTCCGGGCCTCTGTCCAGTGACAGTACCATTAAACCTCCATAATTCCCATGCGACAGAAGGATTGAATTAGCAGAAAATAATAAAAATTAAATCGCTGGCAGCAATTTGAATAGGGCAATGAGAAGGAAAAGAGATTGGAGTACAGAATTTAGCACAAAGAGTAATAGACGGAGTAGTAGAGAGAGTGATCGCACTTGGTTATTTACCTTTCTTTAAGCCTTGAAGGAACAACTTACTTTAGAGATCAACAGATCATTTTGAACGATACAATTGAATGGCTGCAGAGGCAGATCACTGAGATACATCTATTTCATTCCCGCATTGCGATCGGCCCTCAGACAAACACAGACTCAAAGTTAGCCATGGAATCTTTACCACAGTTAGATCACTGCATGGCAGGCATAGTGGCACTCTGCCTGGGCTCACAGAAGAAGGGCATTCATTTGTTTGAGTGGCATTGTGGCACAGTGGTTAGCATGGCTGTCTCACAGCAACAGGGACCCTGGTTTGATTGCGGTCTTGGAATCAAATCTTGGTCTCTGTCTGTGTGGAGTTTGCACATTCTTCCCGTGTTTGCTTGGGTTTCCTCTGAGTGTTCCTCTCACAATACAAAGATGTGCGGGTTAGGTTGATTGGCCATGCTAAATTGCCCCTTAATGTCCAAAGATGTGTAAATTAGGGGTATTAGCCATAGTAAACACATGGGGATAGGGTGGAGGGGAGGGATGCTCTTTTGGACAGTTGGTGCAGACTCGATGGGCTGAATGAACTTTTTCTGCACTGTAAGGATTCTATGGAAATAGTGAAAGGTTGCTGGCACCCGCAAGATGTATCTCAGTATAACTTCTGGAGACAAGTAGAGAAAACAAGACAGAGAAAGAAGATTGCAACCAAAATCGGTGCTTATTGCAACTATCCTCAGCTAGAAGAATTGTTAGACAAGGAGCTGCCATTGAATGGAAAGCAGGCACTGGTGCAGATTCAAAACAATTACAACCACAGAGCACATTATTGTAAAACAGCATCAACCTCATTAAAATCTGGTGACTATTAGCAAAAAGCAGGCGGATCTGAAATTCCTAAGTTATAGAGTGTTTCCTTGTGGTTTATTAGTCATGCCCTGTGCAGTAAAAACCAGATGTTGCTGTTTAAAAATACCAATGGCAAGCTGCAAAGAGGGAGTTGGCTCAATCAGAGAATTGCACATTTTAACCGATTGTTTAATTGAGTTGTCTTCTATCTGTAATAATATAATCATAGAGGTTTACAGCATGGAAACAGGTCCTTTGGCCCAACTTGTCTATACCGCCCTTTTTTAAAACCCGTAAACTAATCCCAATTGCCTGCATTTGGCCCATATCCCTCTATACCTATTTTACCCATGTAACTGTCTAAATGTTTTTTCAAAGACAAAATTGTACCCGCCTCTACTAATACCTCTGGCAGCTTGTCCCAGACACTCACCACCCTCTGTGTGAAAAAATTGCCCCTCTGGACATTTTTGTATCTCTCCCCTCTCACCTTAAATTTATGCCCTCTAGTTTTAGATTCCCCTACCTTTGGGAAATGATATTGATTATCTAGCCGATCTGTGCCCTTCATTATGTTATAGACCTCTATGAGATCACCCCTCAGTCTTTTACGCTCCAGAGAAAGAAGTCCTAGTCTATCCAGCCTCTCCTTATAACTCAATCCATCAAGTCCCAGTAACATTCCAGTAATTGTTTTCTGCGCTCTTTCCAGTTTAATAATAACCTTTCTATAATAGGGTGACCAGAATTGCACACAGTATACCAATGTCTTGTACAACTTCAACAAGACATCCCAACTCCTGTATTCAATGTTTTGGCTGGTGAAATCCAGTATGCCGATGTCTTCTTCACCACTCTGTCCACCTGTGGCTCCAATTTCAAGGAGCTATGAGCATGTATCCCTACATCTCTTTGTTCTGTGACTCTCCCTAATGTCGTACCATTGACTGAGTAAGTCCTGCCCTGGTTCAATCCACCAAAATGCATCACCTCGCATTTATCTAAATTAAACTCCATCTGTCATTCGTCAGCACACTGGCCCAATTGATCAAGATCCCGTTGCAGTTGGAGGTAACTTTCTTCTCTGTTCACTATGCCACCAATCTTAGTGTCATCTGCAAACTTACTAACCATTCTTCGTATACTCTCATCTAAATTATTAATATAAATGACAAATAACAGTGGAGCAGATCTGATCCCTGGGGCACACTGCTGGTGCCTCCAGTTTGAAAAACAACCCTCTACAACCACTCTCTGGCTTCTGTCAAGAGCTAATTTTGTATCCATTTAGATACCTCACCCTGGATCCTATGAGATTTAACCTTATGCAACAACCTATCATTCGGTACCTTGTCAAAGGACTTGCTAAAGTCCATGTAGACAACATCAACTGCATTGCCCTCATCTACTTTCTTGGTTACCCCTTCAATCTATAGCTGTCCTATTCATGGCTTGCAGATTGTTGCCTCCCCCCACCCCAGCGGGCACAGCACACTGTCTCACCAAGCAGGCAGGCTGATCTGGACAATTTCCTCACTCCCCTATCTGCCTTGTGGATGAAAATCCAGGCCAGTATATCTAAAATTGTGCAGTTTTGTTGCGTTAAAGAAAACTTGTTTATGCGATTTGAGTATCAGTGCAATCATTGCACATCCCTAATTGCCCATGAAAGGTGGGTTTTCTTACTCTGAGTTTCATAAAAACCCTGGGTGGCACAGTGGCACAGTGGTTTGCACTCACAGCACCATGAAGCTGGGTTCTATTCTGGCCTCGGGTGACTCTCTTTGTGGACTTTGCACATTCTCTCCGTGTCTGTGTGGGTTTCCTCTGGGTGCTCTGGTTTCTTCCCACAGTCCAAAGATGTGCAGTCAGGCAGATTGGCCAGACTACGTTGTCCCTTAATGTAGGTTAGATGGATTAGAGGGGTAAATACATAAGGTTACGGGGATAGAGCCTGGGTGAGGTGCTCTGTCGAGCAGAGTCAGTGCAGACTCAATGGGTTGAATGCTCTCCTTCTACACTGCAGGGATTCTATGAACTTATAATTAGAGCTGGATACTATACGTATGAAATTAGGGAGCACTTTTTCCACACAAAAGACAATGGAAATCTGGAACTCCATTTCAAAATAGTTTGAGGATTGCTGGGGGCAATGGCAGCTTTCAAAACTAAGATTGTTGATTGGGAGTATTGCAGATATGGAGCTAATAGAGTTGTGGCAATGATCAATCGGGGTCTAACTGAATGACAGAGCATACTCTGAGAGTAGAATGGTCACACTCCTGTTCATGCATTTAACTGCATTATTAAGACTTAACCTTGGAAACAAGTGGTCACTTTGCTTCCTGTTTGTGAAAAATCCCATTTACACGTTGTCATAAAATAATATTTTCCTAATGATGCAATGACCCGCTGACCTTTCACACAGCGTTCTTGGCGTAATGGATGCAAGATTGAAACTGCGTATTTGCTAAATCAGAGTTCCAGCTGATGACTGGACACCAACAAAATGTGGTTCAAGTTCCATGTTTTTTTTAAGACAAGCCAAAACAAGCAAAATAAATTCAATCATCTTGTAATGCTCAACAAGATTTCTTCAACTGAAGTCTCTCAAGAGTAGTACCAGTTTAGAGCATCAAGAGTTTGCAAACCTGAGTTATACTGACATGAGTGTCTGGAGTGACAGAATGGCCAACGGTGGTACATTGCCTCTACATAGTGGTTTACACGTGCTGAAAATGTAAACCGCCTGTTTTGTTCGATCTTCCTGACTCAGGCTGAGTAAAACTGAAGAAGTGGAGAGCATCCCCCCGGGCCCCAGAGGCAATGAGTAAAAGGAGTGGATTGAAGGAGGCCATGTTCCCTTTTTGCATCATTAAGCAGGTGAGTTTCAAAGAATCATAGAATCCTACAGCGCAGAAGGAGGCTATTCGCCCATCAAGGCCAAATGTCAGTCCCTATCCCCATAACCCCATGCATTTACCCTAGCTAATTCCCCTCCAACACTAAGCAGCAATTTATCATGGCCAATCCGCCAAGCCACACATCTTTGGGCAGTGGAAGGAAACTGGAGCAGCAGGAGGAAACCCACGCATACACGGGGAGAATGTGCAAACTCCACACAGACAGTGACCCAAGCCAGAAACTGAACCCAGGTCCCTGGTGCTGTGAGGCAGCAGTGCTAACTACTGCGCCCTTGCCATTTAAAGGCCCCATTGAAAGGGAGGAAGTAGGTCTCTAAGGTAAGGGAATGGTATGTGGGTATAACTGGAATTAAGAATCTACCGATGATCATGAAATCATTGCTGATCGTTGAAAAAACCCATCTGGTTCACTAATGTCCTTCAGGGAAGGAAATCTGCCATCCTTACCTGATCTGACCCTACATGTAACCACAGAGCCACAACAATATGATTGACTCTCAACTGTCCAAAGGCATCTATGGATGGGCACTAAATACTGGCCAGCCAGTGATACCCATGCCCCATGAATGAATGAGAGAAAAGTTTCAGACACTGACGGGGAATCCACAAAGGGATGAGGTGCACAGTTTGCGTCGGTGAGTGGTTGGATTTGGTGTTGTTCGAGTTGGGGAGGCACTGTTCAGGATTCCTCCCACAGTCCCTAAGTTGGGGGTCCCTTGAGGGAGTGCGGTCAGGGATGTACTGTGCATGGCTCGGGCTGGGTGTTTAAAATAGTTACTCTGAAGCTAAAAGTGCTTTTTATCCTTCCAAACCTTTCAGGGTAACTGGGAGAGCCATCTGAAGTTAGTGATTTAAACCACTTTGTCGGATGGTTTCCAACCCAACACAATTTCCAGGGGAAGTTAGCACTCCTGGACAGTTGCCGGGTAAATCCTTACATGGGAACTTCCAAGGGGGATTCCCCAGCACATCATTGGTGTACCCCTCAAATCCGAAGCTGGGGGACCAGGAGGTTAAGGCTCTTTCTCCTACTTGGGAAAGTGAGTTTGCATTTGCATTTGTCATTCAGAGACAAAGAAGGAAGGAAACATGGAAAGAAAGTAGGAATTTTTAATTACCTTAGATCGTGACAGAGAAGTTGATCGGGTATATAAGATCACCCATATCTTTGGAGCCAAAATGCATGTTCAGATCTGTACCTAGTGTGAAAGTTAACTCCCCATTTTTCTGTTGATAGATGCTGTTTAGTGCTAAACCCGAATTAGGAATTGGCCTCTATTTTTCAGCTCAGAATAACAGGTTTAGTGTTATACTCCCGATCTGATTCAGCACATGGGATTACGTAGGTGAGGCAGGCTGTGATTACAAAAAAGATGCATGGGAGTTTGAGACATGCCCACACAGGGCAGAAGGGGCAACTGCTAAACAGAAATGGCGATTCCGGTAAACACAGTGGTTAGCATTGCTGCTTCACAGTGCCAGGGACCTGGGTTCAATTCCTGGCTTGGGTATCTGTTTGTGTGGAATTTGCACGTTCTCCCCATATCTGTGTGGGCGTCCTCCAGTGCTCCAACACTCCAAAAAACGTGCTGGTTAGTTACATTTGCCATGCTGAATTTTCCTTCAGTGTACCCGAACAGGTGCCGGAGTGTAGCAACCAGGGGATTTTCGTAGTAACTTCATTGCAGTGTTAATGTAAGCCTACTTGTAACACTAATAATAAACTTTTAAACTTTGAATAGTGAAGTAAGAAGCTGATTTCAGGCTAAAAGTTGTAACATTTGTTAACTTGTCAAACAAGCTTAACACCTGAGGGAGCTGAGTGTTTGTGAAAAACTGGTGTGAGGATGCAAGGAGGAGGAATCTGCCCTCAAGATTGCTTGAATCCTGACCCCAAACCCCAAGGCATATTATAAAGCCAGATTAGTTTTTGTTTTTGACATAAATGTGAGGATAGGATCATTCACTCCAAGAGTGAGTCTATAGACCAACTAGGGGATCTTTATTCAAAACAAACATTATTTAACAGCACATTTTAACTATAACAAATGAATGAGCTTAACCTTTAACAGTTGAACAATACTTAAAATGAAAGGAAACAATTCTAATTTCTAACTTAACACTATTTCAGTTCCAATGAAGCAATATTTCTCTTGTAGGCTTAAAACACACTTTAAATCTAATTAGCAAACTCAGGCATACTTGCTTTGGCGTGGATAACAGCCTTGGAGCTTTCAGAAAGGATTTGATTTTTTAGAGCAGTCTCCAGACTTCTGTCTTTAAACAGTTCCAGTCAGCAAGTCCCCCTAAATTGAAACAAAAACTGTTTCTCTTGCGACAAATCTAGCTCCTCCTATTAATCACATGACCATTTGATTCCATATACCTAAACTCACTTTGCATGACTTCAATCAAAAAAACTCTATTGGAAATCCTTATTTATAAACAACAACTCTTTAAACCTTCTGCTAAATAAACACTGCATGGCTAAAATTAGTAATTATCCTGCATGTTTTCCAGTCAAAAAATGTTGAACCTTAAAGCAGTTTACAGAAATATAAAATATATCAATTACAAAGTATCATCACAAGATGCCCAAGGTCAAATTTAACCATAGAATCCCAACAGAAAAAGGCCATTTGCCCCCATCGAGTCTACACCCAATCAGTGTCTGCTCCAGGCCCACCTCTCCACCCAATCCCTATAATCTTGCACATTGACCATGGCTAATCCACCTAACCTACACATCTTGGGACACTAAGGCGAAACGTTCTTTGGTCCACCTCGTTGTCTAACGAGGGGCATGCACACGGTGGGTCGTGCGTGGGCTGCTCTTGAAAGTTTGAGAGTAGCCTAGTACTTTGCGTCGTTCGTGTGTGCTTAAAACTGGACCAGCAGATGGGCACCACAACAGCTCAGTGACTATCAGTGTTTGCTGTGCAGATACATGGATTTGGGCCAGTGTCTGTGGGAGTTTGCGCATTCTCCCTGTGGTTGCATGGGTTTCCTCCGGGTGCTCCGGTTTCCTCCCACACCCCAAAGATGTGCTCTTAGGCTGATTGGTGTGACAAATTGTCCCTAAATATTCTTCCCTTAATCTGGTTTCCAATGGGGGTACCATATGCATAGACATGGGTCAAGGGTGGAGGAGGAAAAACACATTGTTAAATGGCAGCGTGGGCTCGTTGGGCCGAAGGGCCTGTTTCCCGTGCTGTGTTGTTCTTTGTTCTTTGTAGCATTGCCAATCCCCTAACCTGCACATTTCTGGACTGTGGGTGGAAACCAGACCACCCAGAGGAAACCCACACAGGCACAGGGAGAATGGGCAAACTCCACAAAGGCAGTCGCCCAAGGTAAATATGCCAGGAGGTCAGGGACCAGCCGCTGGATCTGATACTGAGAAGCAAAAAGTTGAATGGGTCCTGGGAAACCAACAAAATGGTTACACCATCACCAGAAGTTCCATGTGCTGCAGTGGGCCAAATCAGCAACTAATTCAGAGCAACAACGAGTTTGTGTAGCCGCTTTATGGAATGAAAATATCTTTTGTTGGAGTAGAGGACCACCACAAATAGATAAGATAGATGGGATGCTTTTTTGTATGGAAAGTTGGTGTAGACTCGATTGCCCAAATTGCCTCTTTCTGCATTGTAGGGATTCTATGATTTTGTGGTTCCAGGGTAAGACCTCAATGTCAAAATTACAAATTTCTAGTGATTTGCCATCAGACCATGGCAGAAGCATGGGCACCCTAACACTGGCATGTCAGCAACATGGAACATTGACACTGTACCATCACAAAGTGAATGACGAAAACTTGGTTTGCAAATGCAGCAGGTAATTAAGAAGGCAAATGGAATTTTGTCCTTCATTGTTAGAGGGATGAAGTTTAAAAACAGCGAGGTTATGTTGCAGCTGTATAAGGTGCTGATGAGGCCATACCTGGAGGACTGTGTACAGTTTTTGTCTCCTTACTTGAGAAAGGATACCCTGGCACTGGAGAGGGTTCTGAGGAAATTCACTAGGTTGATCCTGGAACTGACAGGGTTGGCTCATGGGAGAGCTGAGTAGACTAGGGCTAAACTCATTGGAATTCAGAAGAATAAGGGGACATCTTATAGAAACAGATTATGAGGAAATATATAAGATAGAAGCAGGGAAGTTGTTTCCACTGGTGGGTGAAACTAGGGTATAGCCTCAAAATAAGGCGGAGCAGATTTAGGACTGAGTTGAGGAGGAACTTCTTCACCCAAAGGGTTGTGAATCTGTGGAATTCCCTGCCCAGTGAAACAGTTGAGGCTACCTCATTGAATGTTTTTAAGGCAAGGACAGATAGTTTTGAACAGTAAGGGAATTAAGGGTGATGGTGAGCGGGCAGGTAAGTGGAGCTGAGTCCACGGAAAGGTCAGCCATGATCTTATCGAATGGCTCGAGGGGCCTGATGGCCTACTCCTACTCCCTAGTTCTCATGTTCTTATAAAGTGGCCTCATGAAGTCAGGTGATTCGTTCAGTGGCTTCTGGACAGATACGATAACGTAGAACTTCTATGGTGTGATCCACAATATATAGACATCAGAAAGTAATTTACAGCAAATGGAGTAATCTTGAAGCGTAGCCACTGTTATCAACAACCCATGCACATGTCAAGCTTCCTCAACCAACATTGTGATAATGAGCACATTATCTGTATGTAGTGATGCCCGTCTCGGACACTGCTGAGTCTCCACTCATCTTCTTAAAAGGCATGTAGGGCTTTGACTTTAATATCCTACCTGAAAGATAGCATATCCAACAGTGCAGAAATCCCTCAGGACTGTACTGAGATGCCAGCCTGAATTGTGTGTTCAAGTCTTTGACCTGGGTTTGAAACCATTCCTTCCCAGAAGCTTTGCCAGTGACAATCTGTTTTCAAAAATCAACAGAAGTCCTTTCGTTAAAGCAAGCAGCAGCTGTCCTGTCTGCTTCAGGGCACATCAGAAATAAAGGTCGCATAGTTCAATATGACTGGGAAGCTAAAAGCAAATCTGAGCTTAGTTCCCAACTGCAGTTCTACTTACTTCCTAACCCGCAGACCGCAATCAGTGAGGATAGGCAATGACACATCCTCCACGATCATCCTCAACACCATATCACAGCTCCTTACTGTACTCTTCACACACCCATGACTGTGTCAGCAACTTCCCCTCCAATTTTCAAGTTTGCTGATGATACCACTGTAGTGGATTAGATCTCAAACAATGATGACACAGAGTACAAGAAAGAGATAGAGAATCTGGTGAACTGTTGCGACGACAATAATCTCTCCCTCACTGTCAGTGAAATGAAGGGGGAAGTCATCGACTTCAGGAAGCATAGTGGAGGACATAGTCCCAGCTACACCAATGGGAATGAAGTGGAAATAGTCAAGAGCTTCAAGTTTCTAGGTGTCCAGATCACTAATAACCTATCCTGGTCCCCCCGCCAATGCTATAGTTAAGAAACCCCACTAACAACTCTACTTTCTGAGGAGGCAAAGGAAATTTGGCATGTCCACTATGGCTCTCACCAACTTACTCAGATGCACCATAAAAGAATCCTTTCTTGCTGTATCACAGCTTAGTAGGGTTCCTGCTCTGTCCAAGACCATGAGAAACTACAAAGGAATGAAGCTCAATCCATCACTCTAGCCAATCTCCCATCCATTGACTCTGCCTACACTTCCCGCTGCCTCGGAAAAGCAGCCAGCATAAATAAAGACCCCACGCACCCCGGACATTCTCTGATCCAGCTTCTTCCGTCAACAGTAAGACACAAAATTCTGAGGTCATGTACCAACTGACTCAAGAACAGCTTCTTCCTTGCTGCCATCAGACTTTTAATGGACCTACCTCGTATTAAGTTGGTCTTTCTCTACATTCTAGCTATGACGATAACATTACATTCTGGATTTTCTCCTTTCCTTCTGTATGAACAATATGCTTTGTCTGTATTGTGTGCAAGAAATGATGGGTCTGATTTTACCATCAAGTTGCACCCATTTTTGGGTGCGGAAACTTGGTAAAGTGTGAGGCGAGTATTGCAATCCGTGTCCACCTCCGTGCCGATTCCCGCCTTTAACAAGGCCTTAGCGATCTGGACCGTGTTTGCCCATCCAGAATCGGCCAGAAACAGACACGCTCTACAAAAGTCCAATTCGACTGCTCTGGTTAGTGAGGGGGTAAGTGCTGAGCGTCCGATGGCTCTCTGCTTGAGATTGGTGGGGGAAGGGGGGGGCGGTGGGGGGAGAGGAGGGGGTGTCCGTTGCCACTCTGCCTGTAGTCAGTGAGGGGGAAGGGGGTTCCGCTGCCACTCTGCCTGAGATCGGTGGGGGAGAAGCAGGGGAGGGGCCCATGATCATTCTGGGTGGCAGAGTGGGTGGGAGGATAAGGGGTTCAGTAATGTTGTGAGGGTGGGGTAATGTCTGTGCGGGCCAGGGGGAGGCATTATCTGGCTTGGGAGCGACGTGGCAGAGGAACCACATTCTATCGTTTGTTTTTCTGTGCGTGCGCAGTTGGAGGCGCCGATGGGAGCTGCAGAGTTTCGGGCGTGTTAAGCCCCGTCAACAGGCTTCTGCAGCACGATTCGGAATTGCTGATATTTTTGCAACCAGGGTGCGTATCGGGGGTGCCTGAAAACAAGTCTAAAACACGGATCTGAAACACTCCCAAGTTTTAAGTCTGCCCAGCACTTAGAATCAAAATGGTAAAATAGGGTCCAATACTTTTGACTGTATACTCATACATGTGACAGTAATAAATCAAATCAAAGTTCAGCAGATGTGAAACTTTTGTGTTTTAAAACCCCATCTCCTGGAAAGGCTCTCACTCCTTTTACCCAAGAAAACTTTGGAGGGTTTCACATCTGAATGGCACTGTAGAGTTTGGGTTACTGTGAATCCAAATCCATTTTGCATGGTCACACAAACCAGGTAGTGCAATGAGCGAAATGACAATTGTATTCTAAATGATCTTTTATTAACCACATCAAACCATGCTTTGGATTTTTTTTTAAATGGATATAATTTCCATCCACTAGATAAACATATTGCTACCCCTTCCACAAACATTCACTTTCTCCACCACTGATGCACAGTGACAGCAATCTGTGTACTACTTACCAGATGTGCTGCAGGAACTCACTGAAGCTCCTTAGACAGCACCTTCCAAACCAATGGCCATTACCATCTAGAAGGACAAGGTCAGCAGACACACTCTGATGAAGGGTCATCTAGATTCGAAACATTGGCTCTATTCTCTCCCCACAGATGCTGTCAAACCTGCTGAAATTTTCCAGCATTTTCTGTTTTTGTTTCAGATTCCAGCATCCGCAGTTATTTTGCTTTTATATCAGCAGACACACTAGTTGATTTGCTCTGCACCACACTGTTAATGTTAATGTTAAGTGACCTTCCTTGTCACACTTGAAGCACACGTAATTACAGCATTGACAAATTTCTTGAGATTGTTCTCCCCCACATCGAAGACACACTTCAGCCCTTGCTGTTGCACATTTTCTATCGGGCATTGTTACATTTGCTCCTGGGCTGTTTTGTACCACAGCCATTTCCCACCAAAAATAACATGTCCTTGCAAACTTCGCAACTCTGTTACACCCTGCTCTGCACAGTCAGTCACTGGGCCAGCTCCACAGCTTTCTCTAAGGTAATTTTGACTTCTGCCAGTCGCTTTTGTTGTACTATTAAGCTGTTTATATCACAGACTATTCTGTCCTATAACATTTCTAATTACCATGCTAATACTGGACCAAGTTCACAGTGCTCTGCCTGTCCCCTAAGTCTTGCCCTGAAGTCTGACACTGTCTCCCTGATTCACAGGTTGCCATATGAAATTTGTATCTCAGCATAATGATTGAGGGATGGGGGTTAAAATAATATCTCACCAGCCACGCAAACTGGTGCTGAACGGCATTCTCCTGTTCCTATTTACTATATAAAAAGATAAGACGAAGTTACCAGGAAGCACAGTGGCACAGAGGTTTGCACTGCTGTCTCATAGCATCAGGGACCCAGGTTCGATTCTCGGCTTGGGTCGCTGCCTGTGTAGGGTCTGCACATTCTCCCCATGTCTGCATGGGTTTCCTCTGGGTGCTCTGGTTTCCTCCCATAGTCTGAAAGGTATGCTGGTTAGGTGCACTGGCCATGTTAAACTTTCCCTCAGTGTATCCAAACATGGCACTCGAATGTGGTGACTAGGAGATTTTCACAGTAACTTCATTGCAGTGTTAATGTGAGACTACTTGTGACACTAATAAATAAAATTAAATTTCAGTGCAACCACTCTACTCAACTCCCTGACTCCAACTACGAGACACTCCTCAATTCGTGGCATGAGCCCTCCTGCCGTTTGGCTCAGATTCCTGCCGGGACAATCCATTGGGATCTCGCGAATCATGTGCCCCTCGGGAATCGCCCTGAATTAAAGAGTTGTGCCACTACAACTGTGGGTGTGCCAACACCACATGCTCTGCAGCAGTAGAAGAAGGTTCCTCACTACCACCTCCCCAAGAACAATTAGAGATGGGCAACAAATACTGGCCTAGCCAGCGTTGTCCACTTCCCGTGGAAGATTACAAAAAAAAACCATACCCAACATTTAGGGCGTCCTGGATTCCAACAAAACTAGAGGCTGCAAGTAAATGTTCATACCTCAAAGCCAATGATAAACATAATGAGGACAATATTCTCTGTGCTGCTGTGAAAAATAACAGGTCACATTGTCTTGTTTGTGGAATGTTGCTCTACTGGTGTGAAGTGGACAAGTGAACCAGGAGATCAAAACAGCTTCCCACTTTACCTAATTGTCTACCAATGTTCTATCTTCGTATACAGAATATGCAACAGCTGCATTGAAATAATTAATTTTATGCAAATTGATATGTAATGGGAACTCACACAAAATCTCTGTTTTCTTTATACACAGAGCACGCACAGTCTCCTTAACCTAATTATTTATAATGCACATTAAAAGCAAACTGGGTCCCAGTCTATCAAGTGCTGCCTCCTTAAAGGTGCATTGCTCCAATTCATCTCCCATTGGTGGCCGTGCCTTCAATTACTGAGGCCCAGAACTCTGGAATTCCCTCCGTCATCTCTCCTTCCTCATTTAAGACGTCCCTTAAAACCTCCCTTTTCAAGCAGACTTTGTCATCTGCCCTAATATCTCCCACATGCTTCAGTAACAAATTTTGTTCAGTACCACTCACACAGATCTTCCTGATGTTTTGTTACATTATATAAATACAAGTCATTGTGGGTGGAATCGTAGAGGTTTACAGCATGGAAACAGGCCCTTCAGCCCCACTGGTCCACTCTGTCCAGTTTTTAACCCCTAAGCTAATCCCAATTGCCTGCTTTTGGCCCATTTCCCTCTATACCCATCTTACCCATGTAACTGTCTAAATGTTTTTTAAAAGACAAAATTGTACCTGCCTCTACTACTACATCTGGCAGCTTGTTCCAGACACTCGCCATCCTCTGAGTGAAAGAATTGTCTCTCTGGACCCTTTTGTATCTCCCCCCCTCACCTTAAACCTATGCCCTCTAGTTTTAGACTCCTCTACCTTTGGGAAAAGATGTTGACTATCTAGCTGATCTGTGCCCTTCGATGGGTATAGAGGGATATGGGCCAAAAGTTAGCTGCAAATGAATTACTTTTTGTGCATGAATGAAGACTCTGAAAGTGCATCATTACAAGCACACACACACTGATTTTCACTCTTTCCTTCTGGATCCTCACACTGACCAGAAGCAACCCCCCTGACTGGGGAAAAAAAAAGCTCTTGAATTCAAGCTTCAATAGGCATTATCTACTCTGGATTCACTGTGAAGCTAGTCCAGGGTTATTCTTAAAGGGACCTGCATTTCTAACATTAGCAGGTTCCTTTCATTTTAAGAAAATAATTGTGTTTTAAAGTTTATCTATTAAAGGAAATTTAGCATGTCAGTTACAACTTTCATCAACTTTTACAGATGCACCATAGAAAGCATTCTTTTTGGTTGTATCACAGCCTAATATGGGTTCCTGCTCTCCCCAAGACCGCAAGAAACTACAAAAGGTCGTGAATGTAGCCCAGTCTGTCACGCAAACCAGCCTCCCATCCATTGACTCTGTCTACACTTCCACTGCCTCAGCAAAGCATCTTGGACATTCTCTCTTCCATTTTCTTCCTTCGGAAAAAGATACAAAATTCTCACGTCATATGCCAACCAGCTCAAGAACAACTTCTTTTCTGCTGCTGTCAGACTTTTGAATGGACTTACCTTGAACTAAGTTGATCTTTCTCTACACCCTAGCTACATTTTGCACTCTCTCATTTCCTTCTCTATGAACGCTATGTTTTGGCTGTATAGTGTGCAAGAGACAATACTTTTCAGTGTATGATAATGCATGTGACAATAATACATCAAATCAAATCACAAGCAGACTTACATTAACACTGCAATGGAGTTACTGTGAAAACCCCCTAGTCACCACACTCTGGCATCTGTTCGGGTACATTGAAGGAGAATTTAGCATGGCCAATACTCCTAACCAGCACATCTTTTAGACCGTGGGAGGAAAACGGAGCACCAGAGGAGACCCACACAGATATGGGGAGAGCGTGCAAACCCTACACAGACAGTGACCTAAGCTGGGAATCAAAACCGGGTCTTTGGTGCTGTGAGACTACAGTTCTAACCATTGTGTCACCATGCAGGCAATGGCGGATCAAGTTACACATTTCAATACAGAAACAAAAATAACTAATTTCAGCTTCTTCACTGTTACATCGCGAAGCATCCTCTATTTAGAACATCGAACAATTTTTCTGTTGAGGCAATCCTCTCCGTGAAACAACCCAACTGTTGTTGTTTACTATCTACCCACCTTCGCTTTGAGATTTCTTTCCTCTCCAACAACTGCGAGAATCTATCCTAAGCTTTTTATCATTTACGTTTACATTATCTGACAAAGATCAGTTATTTGTGCAACATTCTATTGGCATTGTTCTTTCAGTTTATTTTGTTTTATGCAGCGTTTTCTCCAAGATCTCGGACAAATGGAACACTATGTCAACACCATCAACGAGAGCCAGAGGATGGGATTTTCTGGCCACGCTCACGCCAGTTCTGGAAAACCCCACTCCCAGATTTACTTGTGATTACTTGTGACACTAATAAATAAACATTAAAATAATAGGGTATGGACAGAGTGGATAGTCAGAAGCTATTTTCCAGGGTGGAAGAATCAATTACTAGGGGGCAAAAGTTTAAGGGGCAAGGTTTAAAGGAGATGTATGGGGCAAGTTTTTTACACAGAAGATAGTGGGTGCCTGGAACTTGCTGCCGGGGGAGGTGGTGGAAGCAGATACGGTCATGATTTTTAAGGGGCATCTTGAAAAATAGGATGGGAAGAGAGGGATATGGTCCCTGGAAGAGTAGGGGGTTTTAGTTTAGACAGGCGGCATGGTCGGTGCAGGCTTGGTGGGCTGAAGGGCCTGTTCCTGTGCTGTAATTTTCTTTGTTCTTTGGTCTTTGAAATCAGTGGGCCTTTGCATGGTCCGTGTCCCGTCTGCTATAATTCCCATGGCAGGCCGGACAAAAAAATTCCGTCCAGAGTATCAATGGCTAATGGGCTTTCCAATACTCTCTGTATTGCCTTTGCTTCTCATGGTAGGGCACAACTTGTCCCATTTCTTTCCCACAAGAAATATCCCCAATCCTCCAGCACTGAAAAATCCATTGCCAAAATCTGCACATGAGGCATCACTGAAAATGATTCATTGCCAGTTCTTGGGACCACCCAGAGCTGGGAACTGCAGCACAGACTTCCCTACTTTTATCTTTTTTGGAAGTTTTATTCACTCTCAAGATGCTGTCTGCCTTCCAATTTTTCATGACCGGACTTAAGTCCAGCACAGGGAAAGCTTGCATCCAGTCTGTTTGTGTGTCGAACTAACTGAACTGTTTGACATGTCTGCTCAGCTATTCCATTTCATCCTTGGTAGCAGCCATATACTTCTGCCTGGACCCAGTATGACTAAGGGTGATGGGACTGACATTGTCCAAGTTGGATTGTTGATGGAAAATTATATCTGACTCACCATCTCCAAGCCCACATATTGGAAGGCCCTGGAAGCTTGACTGCCAATTTTAAATTCCTTCCTATTTTGATTAATAGCATTTCTTCAAAGTTATTTGTGCACCGAGTCATGCATCATAAAGATGCCTGTGAGTTTTTCTTTTGAATTCCCATAGAACATGACCGGATCCACCTTCAATTATGAACACACTTACTTTAACAGAACTGCCCTGACTGAAAAATGCCACACCCCAGAAGTGCCATTTAACCCATTGGCACATTTGTCCAATTTCCAGATCTTCCCCTTCATTGCTGGTGCTTCCTTCTGAGGTTGGAAGAATATCTCCCTATTGAACAGGAAAAGCTGCTAAAGGAAAGCAACTTGGGAATCTATGGAGTTATGTTTCCAAGAATGAGTGGTTAAAACACTAAAAAGATCTTCAAAATGATCTTTCCAGCAGTGGGAGAGGTATCCCTGATCTCACTATCTCACAAGTATTCCTCAAAACTTCAGCTACCATCAGAGCCTTGGACATATAGGTTTTTCTGCACAGATCCATCTGTATGACAGAGCAGATTGACAGAAAGGATGTCAACTTCTGATTGTGCCCTGAATTCCTTCCAAAGAACAAAGAACAAAGGAAATTACAGCATAGGAACAGGCCCTTCGGCCCTCCAAGCCTGCACGGGCCATGCTGCCTATCCTTCTGAGGACCTTATCCCTCTATTTCCATCCTATTCATGTGCTTGTCCAGACCCCCTTAAAACTCACTATCGTATCTGCTTCCACTACCTCCCCCAGCAGTGCGTTCCAGGCACCCACCACCCTCTGTGTAAAAAAATCTGCCTCGTATATCTCCTTTAAACCTTGCCCCTCGCACTTTAAACCAACATCTCCGAGTAATTGATTTTTCCACCCTGGGAAAAAGCTTCTGACTATCCACTCTGTCCATGCCCCTCATAATCGTGTAGACTTTTATCAGATCAATTCAAATTCTACAGCTGCCATGGTGGGATTCGAAGCCAGGTCCCCAGAACATTAGCTGAGTTTCTGCATTAATAATCTAACCATAATACCACAAAGCCATCACCACCTCATTTGTGATATCTTTTTAAGTTTCATAAATTAGCCTCTTTTGTTGCCTTATCTTCCAATTTATTCATAGCAGCAAACACTTTTCGTTCATGAAGATTTCTTCTTCTCTCCTCTATCCGAGAAGGATCTCCAATACCCATGCTGCATTGTCACCTTGTCAAGTTGTGACCTCATTTCCGTTGTTAAGACGTCTTTGGACCTCTCCTATCAGAATGTCTTTGAGTGACCGTTTCTCCTGTATGAGATTCTTTCCTCTTTCTACACATAGCTCCCAAGTCAGTACTCAAGCTATGTTTTATTAATTCCTCACTCCTGTGCTCCCTACTGCCAATCCATGGCCCTCACCTCTTCTCCTTCACCTTGGACATTTGTCAGTGCGGACTCGATGGGCCGAAGGGCCTCTCCTTCACTATATGATTCTATGATTTAGTCATTTTTTTAATATTTGTCTGAAGACTTCCTTGCTCATCCCATGATCATGACCTCTGTCCAATTGTCTGATCCTTCCTGCTAAATAGTCAGATGCCCTTTCCTAGGGTAGAAAAGTCGAGTACTAGGGGACATAGGTTTAAGGTATGTGGGGAAAAGTTTAGAGGAGATGTGCAAGGCAAATTTTTTACCACAAAGGGTTGTGAATGTCTGGAATGCACTGCCCACGAGTAACTGGATGAATATATAAACAGGATGGGAATGGAAGTGTACGGACTCCATAGGTGTATACAGCAGACATTTTAGGCAGACATCATGATTGGCGCAGACTTGAAGGGCCTAAGGGCTGTTCCTGTGCTGTACTATTCTTTATTCTTTGTTCTTTGTTCCCAATGCTCCACCTGGGAACCTGCTTTAGGCAACTGATCCCAGCGTGAGATTCCTTTCTCATGTCCTGCATGATCACTATTTGTACCAGAATGAATTTCTTGAGCTCTCAAACTCTATCTCTCTGGCACTGTAGAACTCATGAGTATGCAAAGTGCAGGGTGCCTCATTATGGCCAATCCATGTTCTCAAAGTTTGAAAGTTAATAACCTTTTCCTATGTGCTTTCCTAGTCTGATTCCCATGTTGCATTATTATAGTGTTCCTTTCACATTGAATAATTTTTCCCAGACCACTCCATCCCCTGGTGCCCTTCCCTCATAATAAAGCAGGTCACCAAAGCAAAAATTACCCCAGAAGGTCTTACACAATGTCTTAAAGCTCTCCTAATTTCTCAGATACCTCAACTTTAATGAATGTTTTTCTGCTGGATGTGATGCAAGTGAGTGGTACAAATAGAACTACAAGTTGGCCTTTCTAATGCTGGAGGACCATCACATGGAACTGAAGACAATTTTGGATTCCAGCTGTATACTAATTTGTATCAGCTGTATCCCCGGTCATCTGTAAAGAATTTTTTACATGTGCTGCCTATGCCAGTGCCATTTTGAACTTGCAGCCTGGTTGGTCTGCTGGTATTTTGTGTAACATTTCATCATCGGAACCGACCGTTTCATGAGTTGCATCGGGCCATTCAGCCCAACCAGCCAATGCCAGTGCTTATGCCTTGTCCCACCTTTCCTTGTGAAACTCTAACAGTATTATCCTTTATTCCCTTCTCCCCTCATACATTTAGAGAGCATCCCCTTGAAGGCATTGACAGGAATCAACTCAACCATTCCCTGTGGTGGTGCGTTTCACATTCTGCCCGCTCTCTGGGTAAAAAACAAAGAACAAAAACAGCCCGGGAAACAGGCCCTTCGGCCCAACGAGCCTGCACCGCCATCTTAACACCACCAAGTCCCCCCATCCACCCATGACCCTTATCTAATGTTTTATGGCCATTTCCCAGAACTAAATCCAGTATAGCCCCCTCTCTAGTTGGGCTATCTACATACTGCTGCAAGGATCCTTCCAATACACATCTTACGAATTCCTCCCCGTCCGAACCCCCAGCTCTAGGCACCTTCCAATCCACCCCAGGGAGATTAAAATCTCCCACTACAACAACCCTGTTCTTCCTACACTTGTCCAAAATGTCTCTACATATACCCTCTTCTACTGCCCGCGGGCTGTCGGGCGGCCTATAGTACACTCCTAGCATAGTAATGGCCCCCTTCCTATTCCTCAACTCCACCCACAGAGACTCAATTCCCAACCCCTCCATGTTATCCTCCCTCTGCATCGCTGTGATCTGCTCCCTAACTAAGAGCGCCACTCCCCCTCCTCTTTTCAACCCTCCCCTATCACGCCTAAAACACTTATACCCTGGAATATTTAGCTGCCAGTCTACCCTTCCTTTAACCACGTCTCTGTCACTGCCACCACATCTAAATTCCTCGTGAACACCAAGGCCTTAAGTTCATCCGTCTTACCCGTCACACTCCTCGCATTAAAACAGATGCACTGAAGACCCTCAGGCCCACTCGGAGCCTCCTTCTCCTGGGAGATTTTCCTATCATCTAGACTTACCCTGACCTCCAACTTACTCCCACTCCCAGTGCCTGAGCTGTCTGTCTCCTCCCCACCCCACCTCCATATTAGTTTAAACCCTGCCGAAACACTCCAGCTAACCTCCCAGCTAAAATATGTGTACCCTTCCCATTTAAATGTTCCCCATCCCTCTTGTACAAGTGCCCTTTCCTCGCAAAGACTTCCCAATGGTCTACAAAACTAAAACCCTCTATCCTGCACCAATCCCTCAGCCATGCATTCAGCTGCAGGATCTTATTATTTTTATCCCTGCTATTACTGGGCACTGGCAGCAGCCCAGAGATCGCCACCCTGGAGGCCCTGCACTTCAGCCTGGCTCCCAACTCCCTGAACTGCCTACGTATTTCCCCCCTACTCTTCCTTCCTACGTCCTTCTCTCCTACGTGTATAATTACATCCACCTGGGTAGAGAACTTATTTTCAACAAGTCAATTAATGATGCCTTTGGTGACCCTGACTTGAGGTTACAGGGGAGTATCATGGTGGAGAGCGGGAATGTGGGATTTAACAGCAGCTGGAGCACAATTTGATTTGATTTAATTTGATTTATTATTGTCACATGTATTAACATATAGTGAAAAGTATTGTTTCTTGCACGCTATACAGATAAAGCATACTGTTCATAGAGAAGGAAACAAGAGAGTGCAGAATGTAGTGTTATAGTCATAGCTACAGTGTAGAGAAAGATCAACTTAATGCAAGGGAAGTCCATTCAAAAGTCTGGCAGCAGCAGGGAGGAAGCTGTCCTTGAGTCAGTTGGAACGTAATTTCAGGCTTTTGTATCTCTTTCCCGATGGAAGAAGGTGGAAGAGAGAATGTTTTTGATAAGCGAGGGGATTAAGGGTTATGGGGAGAGGGTGGGAATGTGGAACTGAGACACGACAGATCAGCCATGATCTTATTGAATGGCGGGTCAGGCTCGAAGGGCTGGATGGCCTACTCCTGCTCCTATTTCTTATGTTCTTATGAATGTCCAGGGTGTATGGGGTTCTTAATTGTGCTGGCTGCTTTGCCAAGGCAGTGGGAATTGTAGACAGAGTCAATGGATGAGAGGCTCGTTTGCATGATGGATTGGGCTACATTCACGACCTTTTGAAGTTCCTTGCAGCCTTGGGCAGAGCAGGAGCCCATACCAAGCTGTGTACAACTAGAAAGAATGCTTTCTATGGTGCATCTGTTAAAGTTGATGAGAGTCGTAGCTGACATGTCAATGAGAGGTTTTGTTCACTAATGGGCACCAGGAGTCTGTCAACAGTGGGGGGGAGAATGTGGACTTGACAGCACTGGTTAGCCAGGGACTCACAACCAACAACATTGTATTGAGGAATCACTGACTGGTGTTTGCTATTTATTAATGGGTATCTACTTTCCGTGTCTCTCTGACTGTCTTTACAATGATTGGTAATTAGAACTCATCCATTTGAATTCAAGAAAAAGATTATATCTTAATTAATATAACTTCCAACACATCATCCCACACATCTTTCATTTTCAGTATATCTACAACGAAGAATCTCTAATTCTAAATGTTTTTTTCGCTCAATATCAGAATTCCTTCAATAATTCTGTTTTCTTCCAATTTTTTCAATCATTACGCACAGCCCACTTCCCACTACAATTCATTAGGGTTAAGTATCCCCATAGCGACTGAAATATTCCAGAGAATTTATGTATTTCCTCCTTGAACTCCCTACCTCGGAACTATGCAAGAATGAAATTCATCTATCTGCTGTTTGTTCCTCTAATTACAAGCAGAATAAACACAAGATAATATTCAATATTAGACAGTAGCCTGTGGATGATTATTTTTTCCACCTCTTGAGACAGTCCTAGATTATACAGTCATTCTCATTAGGGAAATAAAATGTCACCACTTAACATTTATTTTAATTTTTTTTGGACAATTAAACTGACTCAAACTGTCTTGTGATGTGATTTATTATCTTATAATGACAAACACTAATTAAACAAAGTGACAGTCGGACTATGCACAATTTATACTCTGCAATCATTCAATTTGAAGAATAGGAAATATTATTAACTCTTTTCTTCCCTTATAGTCGTTCCTGAAAATGTTGACATTCTCCCGAGTACGGTTCCAGGGGGCACAGACTGCCTGCTGCCCCCCACCAGCCCCCCACTCCCCAAAGCTGTTCAGCTGCAAGTATGGAAGGCTATTTGACTGTGGGGAACCTCACAGTCAAGCGTGATCCCATTCTCACTGGACATAGCCACTGGCACACTTTTCAAAAGGGTGTCTCTGGATAGCAACCAGGAAGGAAAACCTTGGGCTGCCTTTTCATTGAAGGCGTTGGATCAGAACAGAAGTGGGCCATGAGGTAAATGGTACCAACCTTGTGCCGTGGGAATCGTAGTGGGTGGAAGAGTGGACCATATAGAGGACCGTTGACCTTGGGAAGGATTTTCTAGTTTTGGGGCGCACATGGCTGGAAAAACATTCCGTGTGTGAAGATTCTTGCCTCTGTTCCCAATCCCGATGCTGGGGGACTGCCTCCCAGGGGGTGGGCTCTGATTGCCGGGGGGGGGGCGGGGGGAGCTGCCTCATAGGGGAGGGGGGGGTGGATTGGGAAGGAGCTGCCTCACAGGAGGGGTCTGATTTGGGGGCATCTGCCAGGGGAGCCTACCTCCCAGGGAGGTCCGATCGTAGCTTATCCTCCCCCCCCATTCCCCCCAACCCACACGGCTCTGTCTGCTGTTTTTTGTCTTTCGTGCCCAGGCGCGCTGTTTCAGTCTTTGTTTCAAACTGCGCATGCGCAGTTCAGAGCTCCCGATCGTTGCGAAAGCGCTAAGCCCCGGCCCACAGTGCGGAATGGATCGGAGCTGGCAAAAAGCATATGGGTGCGTTGGAACGAGAATTCCGTGCTTGGATCTGGCAGTTAGCCTCCGACTGGTAAAATCTGGCCCTTAGGAAAAGTAAATGCGAGTAGACCAAGTCAACGTTGGGTGACACAGTTTCACAGAGGTGAGCACGTTTGCCTCACTGCACCAGGCACCCGGCTTCGATTACCATCTTGGGTCACTTTCTATATGGCGTTTGTATGTTCTCCTTGTGTGCGCGAGGGTTTCCTTGGGTGCTCCGCTTTCTTCCCGCAGTCCAAAGATGTGTGAGTTAGGGGGATTGGCCTTGCGAAATTACCCCTGAGTGTCAGGGGGACTATCTAGGATAAATGCATGGAGTCATGGGAATACGGTCTGGGTGGGATTGTGGGTCGGTGCAGACTCGATGGGTTGAATGGCCTCTTTCTGCACTGTACAATTCTATGAATAAAGGGAAATCCTGCTTGACAAATTTATTAGAATTTTTGAGACTATAACTAGTAAGGTAGATAAAGCTAAAGGAATAGATGTAGTATACTTGGATTTCAAAAGTGATTTGAAAAGTTATCACACAAAGGTTAATAGGCAAAATAAGTGCTAATGAAGATGGGGGTAATATATTATCATGGATAGGGGATTGGTTAACAGATAGAGAACAAAGAGTGGGCATATACAAGGTTTTTTTAAGTTTACAAACAATGTGATAAGAATCAATGCTGGGGCCTCAGCTATTTACAATCCTTATCAATGACTTACATGAAGAGACAGACAGTAAGTTGCTGATGATATCAAACGAGATGGAAAGGTGAGCTGTGGGGAGGACACAGAGAGGCTGTAAATTGATATAGGTGACTGGGCAACAACTTAGCAGATGGAGTACTATGTAGGAAAGTATGAAATTGCTCACTTTCGTTGTAAGTATAAAAAAACTGAAGATTTTTTAAAAGGACATTTGTGACAATTGATCTTGAAAGAAACTTGGGTGCGCTTGTACAAGGAACTTGGAAGGTTAGCAGGCAGGTGCAGCAAGCAATTCAGAAGGCAAATGATATGTTGGCTTTTATTATATGGGGATTGGATTACAAGAATGAAGAAGTTTTGTCACAGTTGTATAGGGTTTTAGTGAGACCACATCTGGAATATTATGTTCAATTTTAGGTCTCCACATTTAAGAAAGGATATATTTGCATTGGAGTGGGTACAGCTAAGGTTTAGTAAATTGGTCCCTGGGGTGAAGGGGTTGTCCTATGATGAGACATTGAGTAAATTTGGCTTTATAGTCTCTGGAATTTGGAAGAATGAGAAGTGATCTCATTGAAGTCTATAAAATTCTGAAAGGGCTTGATAGGATAGATCATGAGAGGTTGTTTCTGCTGATTGGCGAATCTAAAACATAAGGGCACAGTTTCAGGATATGTAGCTGATCATTGAAGACAGAAATTAGGATAAACTTATTCACTCAAAGGGTTGTAAATAGAATCCATAGAGTCCCTATAGTCCAAAAGGAGGCTATTTGGCCCATCAAGTCTGCACCGACCACAATCCCAGCCAGGCCCTATCCTGTAACCCCACACATTTGTCCTACCATTCCCCCTGACACTAAGGGGCAATTTTAGCATGGCCAATCCACTCAACCTACACATCTTTGGACTGTGGAAGGGAACCGGAGCACCCGGACGAAACCTATGCAGACACGGGGAGAACATGCAAACTCCACTGAGGCAGTGACCTGAGGCCGGAATCAAATTGGGGTCCATGTCACTGTGAAGCAGCAGAGCTAACCACTGTTCCACCCTGCCACCCTAAATTTTTTGAATTCTGTACCCCAGAGAGTTGTAGAGACTTTATCATCAAATATACTGAAAGCTGAGATAGACAGGCTTTTAGGCCCTGATTTTACCGGCACGCCCACCCGAAATCGGGGCAGATGAGGCTCACAGAACGGCGTTGTCTGTTAACCTCAGGCACTATCTTGCAAGCCTCAGGCGGGTAAAATTCCAGCCTTGGTCTTTTAGGGAATGAAAGGATATGTGGAGTGGGCAGGAAAGTGGAGTTGGAGCCCAAGATCCGCCACGATTGTATTGAATGGCAGAGCAGGCCCAATGGGCCAAGTGGTCTACTGCTCCTATTTCATGTGGTCTTATGTTGACTATGTGCTATACTCCTGAGGCACAGAGTGCACCATCATAGGAAGTGATGCCTCATGATCCTTCAGACCTCTTAGCAAGCTGAATTCATTCTAAGATAACTCTCAAATAAAAGTTAATGCTTTCTTTACCTCAGCAGACTCTGTAAATATTCTGTGTTAGCACAGCAAAATCAAGAATATTAGAAAGACCAGCAGTGGAGGGATGAGGACCTTATGTGGGCATTAATTCTTTATGTGACTTGGTGTCAAATTTTATGAGATAACATTCTTGAAAAAGTAAGTTTTCTAATATCAAAAGTGTTATTCTTCTTTATTCTTTCATGGGATGTGGGCATTGCAGCAACACCAGCATTTGTTGGCCATCCCACACTGCCTGACTCCTCTCTTGTGATTTGGTACACCTTGTTAAGCCATTCCAAAGGACACCTAAAAGTCAACCACTTTGTTGTGAGTCTTGAGTCACATGTCAGCTAAACCAGGTAAGATTTCTTTCCCAAAGCACATTAATGAAGTAGATTTTTTTTATATATATAACTATTAATTATTATTTCACAGTCACCAATTCTGAGTCTAGCTTTCAATTCTGGATTAATTTTGAAATGTTAACTGAATTCAATTTTTACCATGTTGGGATTTGGATTTCATGGAAATCCCATGTTGGGATTTCGTCCTAGTGGCGTTTACTACCAGATAAACCTGTTGGACTTTAACCTAGTGTTGTGAGACTTCTTACGGGATTTGAACACACAGAGCCTAAGATTGCTAGTCTAGTGACATTAACACTACACCATAATCTATGCTCCCCAGTTACCCAATTCATCTCACCACCCCCCCAACACCTCCAGCCCCCAAAAGATGAATGCATGTTACCATTGCTATTATTGGGAACTGGACAAGTGCTAACTGTCATCTCCTTTAACATTTGGGAAGGTCTAATGCAAGAGGGAATTGTAAAGTAAATGGCAGAACTGTTAGAACCATTACCATACAGAGGGATCTAGACATACAGGTCCACAATTGTCTAAAAGTGGCAGCACAAGTGGATAAGGTGGTCAAAAAGGAATTTGGCATGCTTGCCTTCATCAGTCAGGGCATAGAATATAAATGTTGGCAATAAATGTTGCAGATGTATGGAACTTTACTTCGGCCAATTTAGAATATTGCGTACAGTTCTGGCTAGCACACTACCAAAAGGATTTTGCGGCTTTGGAGAAGGTACAGACAAGGATATTGCCTGATTTGGAGTGTATTAGTTATGAGGACAGATTGAACAAACTTGGTTTGTTTTCACTTGAATGTCGAAGGTTGAGGGGCGATTGAATAGAAATTGACAAAATTATGAGAAGCATGGATAGAATGGATGGTCGTAGTCTTTCTCCCAGAGTAGGAAAGTCAATCACCAGCGGACATGGGTTTAAGGAAAAAGAGGGGAAATTTAAAGGAGATGTGAGAGATTTATAAGAAGGGGTTGGATAGACTGGGACTTTTTCTCCCAGGAGTGTAGGAGGCTTAGAGTTGATCTTCGAGAAGTCTATACAATAATGAGGGGCATAGATAAGGGAGATAGTCAACATCTTTTCCCAAATGTAGGGAAGTCTAAAACTAGAGGGCATAAGTTAACAGTGAGAGGGGAGAGATACAAAAGGGTTCAGAGGGGTAATTTTTTCACTTAGAGGGAGGTGAGTGTCTGGAATAAGCTGCCAGAGGCAGTAGTAGAGGCGGGTACAATTTTGTCATTTAAAAAACATCTAGACAGTTACATGGGTAAGATAGGTATAGAGAGATATGGGCCAAATGCGAGCAATTGGGGTTAGCTTAGTGGTTTAAAAAAAGGGCGGCATGAATAAGTTGGGCCGAGGGTCCTGTTTCCATGCTGTAAGCTTCTACGTCTCTATAACTCTATGAGTGGCAAGGCCAGCATTTTATACAGAGGGTGGTAAGTGCCTGGAACGCACTGCCAGATGAGGTTGTAGAAACAGATCCAATAGCAACATTTAAAAGGCATCTTTATAGATGCACAAATAAGCAGGGAATAGAGGGATAAAGATGGAGTAGAGGCAACAAGTCTTTAGTTTAACAAGACGTCATGTGTCGGTGCAGGTTTGGTGGGCTGAAGGGCCTGTTCCTGTGCTGTACTTTGCTTGTTCTTTGTATTTACAAGTTTCGTGTTTTATTATCATGCAGAATTTCTGCAGGTTGTCTCAATGATCAAGACAATGCAATCCAGCATGTATTGAAATCGGTTGTTCCAATAGCTCATCACCTTCACTTATGATCCCGCGGAATCTACAGATACAATCAACTTATCCCTTTACAAAGCATCTCAATATGTTTTGAAGTATATCATATTTACTGAACTACCCCAGATGTCTGTTACTATGTGGGTAAATACTGCAAACATTCTGTACACAGCAGGCTCATTCAAAACACATTGGACATCTTGATATATGAGTGACATTTTCTATTTTTTATTTATGCTTATCATTGGTGTCAAGCTTTCAAACACTGCATCTTTAATACCTCAAATGTCGATAGTTCCCTTCAGGAAGACCTTTCTATTTGCCCCAACAGCTTGATGTTTCTTCACAATATCCCTATCACACGAATATCTCTGATTGTGGCAACTTACCTTCTCTCTTTTGCCTGTGTTTTTCTGAATCTTTCTTGCTCCCATGTTCCTCTTTTTTTTCTCTCTCCTCATCGTTTCCTGCGATAGGGTCAACTTTGCTTTTGCTGCAAAATCCTGGAATGTTAATGCTGACAATCCCAGAATCTTTGCTTCAGCAGCCCAAAGGCCC
Source organism: Carcharhinus amblyrhynchos (assembly GCF_965287045.1). NCBI lineage: Eukaryota > Metazoa > Chordata > Chondrichthyes > Carcharhiniformes > Carcharhinidae > Carcharhinus > Carcharhinus amblyrhynchos. The sequence continues at coordinate 44,638,176 of NC_137342.1, forward strand.
GGGTTAATGTGCTGGGGACATGGACTGAAATCCCACGATGGTAATTGATAGAATTTAGGGATGGCAACAAATGCTGGCCTTGCCGTGACACCTACATCCCTTGAAAAATAGAAGTAGTGTCTTTGATAACAAAGAACAAAGAACAACCCAGCACGGGAAACAGGCCCTTCGGCCCAACGAGCCCACGCCGCCATTTCAACAAAGCATTTTCCCACACCTACCCCGCCCTGCGTGTATGTGAATGGTACCCCTAACGTAGCCAGATTCAGGGGAGAATATTGTAGGGACAATTTGGTACACCAATCAGCCTAAGAGCACATCTTTGGGGTGTGGGAGGAAACCGGAGCACCCGGAGGAAACCCACGCAACCACAGGGAGAATGCGCAAACTCCCACAGACACTGGCCCAAATCCACGTATCTGCACAGCTAGCAGTGATAGTCACTGAGCTGTTGTTGTGCCCGTCTGCTGGTCCAGGATTAAGCACACACAACGACACGAAGTACTAGGCCACTCTCGAAACCTCCAAGAGCAGCCCACGCACAACCCACCATGTGCATGCCCCTCGTTTGACAACAAGGTGGACCGACACCTGTGGATTAAAAGAGACAAAACATTAACATGTAATACTACATTTCCAGTGTCGTCCCGAGGCTCTGACCCTTTTTAATGCCGTCTACTATAGCCCTCCATCCCTGTTTCACTCATGTGTCTATCTAAGTAAACCTTAAACAAGTCCAACGTGCCTGCCTCCACCACCTTTCTTGGTAGCGCGTTCCATACCCCCACGACCCTCTGCGTGAAAAACCTTCCTCTAGTATCCAATTGATGTTGGTAAATTTCCCAACCGTTGGAATCTTGCTGTTGTTCATGCCGGCTGGACCTTACAATCCCATTGATGGTGCACCTCAGGTTTCCCAGCGGCCAGAGGCGCGGTCAAAGGGGAACAACTGTGGGACCATAAGATCCCGGCATGTAGTGAGCAGTGCACTGCGTCCCGCCGCAGGAATAAAACATGCTGTAGAGGAGGAGAAAAATCCTGCCCAAATAATGTTATCAAATCAAATGGACACTTCAAATGGTCGTGATCCACAAATATTGGATTTTGAAGTCTACTCCTGATCTTGCCTTGGTACAGAGTATAAAATAAAGTCACAGTTGTCCATAGGCCGATCTCCCCTTTGAAGTGGCGAGCTGATTGGTGATGATTTAATCTGAACAGCAACACACCTCAGGCAAGCGGCAAGCCCTTCATGAGTAATCTCAGCCAGTACAGGGATACAGTACACGCTATTGGCAATGCTCTACATCATGCACCAGCTGTCCAGCCAACTGAGCTAAACTGACCTGGTACTGAATGCACATGAACTGGCAACCATTCAGTATGCTTCCTGAATGAATGTTTGGACAATAATCGCAACTTGCCTTTACGAAACCAAAAGAGAAAATGCTGGAAAATAAGAACATAAGAAATAGGAGCAGGAGGAGGCCATCTAGCCCTTCGAGCCTGCCCCGCCATTCAATAAGATCATGGTCGATCTGAAGTGGATCAGTTCCACTTTCCCGCTCTCTCCCCATAACCCTTAATTCCCCTGTCTATCAAAAACCTATCTACCCGTGACTTAAATGTATTTAGCGAGGCAGCCTCCACCACTTCAATGGGCAGAGAATTCCAGAGATTCACCACCCTTTGAGTGAAGAAGTTCCCCCTCAACTCCGATCTAAACTGCTCCCCCCCCTTATCTTGAGGCTGTGCCCTCGAGTCCTGCTATCCTTTCTAAGCGGGAAGAATCTGTCTATCTCTACCCTATCGATCCCCTTCATTATCTTATTGACAGATACGTCTATAGAGACGATCTACAGATGCAGGTCTGGCAGCATCTGTAAGGAGAGAAAAGAGCTGATGTTTTGAGTCCAGATGACGCTTTGTCAAAGCTAAAAGGCACTGAAAATGGGAGATATTTATGCTGCAGGGGGAGGGAATGAAAGATGAGTCATAGCCACACAAACAAGGAGAAATGGCAGCCCATAGAGAGAATAGAAGGTGTGAATGGCCAAAGGGTAGAGAAGCTGAAATCAGAGGGTAAACTGTGACAGATGAAGATGTGGGGGGGCGTGGAGAAGGCGAATGGGTGGGAGAGAGATAAAATTGAGGAAAAGGGGGAAAGGGGAAGCAAAGGGGAGAAAAAGTATGGAAAGGACGGTAAAATAGGGATAAGATTGAGGAGGGAGGGTAAAACAAAGAAAGACAATAATGAAATAAAAGGCAGGGAACAGTTAGAAATTAAATAGAATGAAAACAAAGGGATGGAGATGGGGTTGAGCTAATCATCTGAAGTTGTTGAATTCGATGTTGAGACCAGAAGGCTGTAAAGTGCCTATCCGGGAGAGGAGATGCTGTTCCTCCAGTTTGCATTGAGCTTCACTGGAACATTGCAGCAGGCCAAGGACAGTCATGTGGGCATGGGAGCAGGATCGTGTGTTAAAATGGCAAGGAACCGGAAGGTCAGGGTCCTGACTGCGCACAGACCGAAGATACTCAGCAAAGTGACCACCCGGTCTACACTTGATTTCTCCGATATAGAGGAGACCACGCTGGGAGCACCTAATGCAATAGGCCAAATTGAAAGAGGTGCAAGTGAAACACTGCTTAACTTGGAATGAATGTTTTGGACCTTGGATGGTAAACATGGAAGAGGTAAAGGAGGTGTTACACCTTCTGCGATTGCATGGGAAGGTGCGATGAGTGATGGGAGAGGAGTTGGGTATAGTTGAAGAATAAACTAGGTTATCCCAGAGGCAATGGTGTCTGCGGAATGCTGACAGAGGGAGTGAGGGGATGATGTGTTTGGTAGTGGCATCATGCTGGAGTTGGCAAAAATGGCAGAGGATTATGCTTTGCACGCGGAGGCTGGTGGGGTGAAATTTGAGAACAAGGGGGACTCTGTCCTTGTTCAAAGAGGGAGGCAGAGGAAGGGGTGAGGGTCGTGGCACAGGAGATGGACCGCACACTGTTGAGGGCCCTGGTGACAACTGCAGGTGGGAAACAGGAGTACATTCCAGAGGGATATCTCCCACTTTCTTTGCCTTTCAGCTTTGACAAAGGGTCATCTGGATTCGAAACATCAGCTCTTTTCTCTCCTTACAGATACTGCCAGACCTGCTGAGATTTTCCAACATTTTCTCTTTTGCATTTGTGAAGCTTGTTTAAAATCCCAATGTACTTTGCAGGAGTGTTGTCAAATAAACTTTAGCACTGAGCTACATAAGTAAACATTAGGAATGGTAAGGTAAGCTTTAAGAAACATCTTAAATCGGAGATAGCAAGGTGGAGATGCTTAGACAAGGAATTCCAGAATCTAGGGCCAAAACAGCTGAAAGCATAGCCACCATGCCAATTAAGAATATTATTAAACTGGAAAGAGTGCAGAAAAGATTTACTAAGATGCTACCGGGACTTGATGGTTTGAGTTCTAAGGAGAGGCTGGATAGGCTGGGTCTTTTTTCTCTGGAGCGTAGGAGGCTGAGGGGTGATCTTATAGAGGTCTATAAAATAATGAGGGGCATAGATCAGCTAGATAGTCATTATCTTTTCCCAAAGGTAGGGGACTCTAAAACTAGAGTGCACAGGTTTAAGGTGAGAGGGGACAGATACAAAAGGGTCCAGAGGGACAATTTTTTCACACAGAGTGTAGTGAGTGTCTGGAACAAGCTGCCAGAAGTTGTAGTAGAGCTGGGTACAATTTTGTCTTTTAAAAAGCATTTAGATAGTTACATGGGTAAGATGGGTATAGAGGGATATAAGCTAAATGGGGGTATTGGGATTAGCTTAGGGGTTGAAAAAAAGAACAGCGTGGGCAAGTTTCCACACTGTAAACCTCTATAAGTCTATGATAAATGGCACAGACTGATGAAAACTGGGGAAACATAAAAGGCTAGGATTGGGGACTGCAATGATTTCAAAACAGTTGTGAGGCTGAAGGAAGCCAGAGAGCTGAGAGTGTGAAATCATGAAGGAATTTGAAAACAACAATGAAATTTAAAACATTGAACGCCCCACTTAAGCATCAGGATAGAATAAACAAATATTTGGATGAGCTTATGTTTATAGATGGTGGAAGATGAGCCAAACAAGAGAGCATTAAAATAATCAGTCCAGAGATAACAAAATCACGTTCAAGTGATCCAGCAGCAGCCAAGCAGATACAGGTCAGGGAGGCAATGTTACCAGAAGATGGAATCAGATGGTCTTGGTGAAGGAATGTACATTTTTAAAATTCATTTATGGGATGTGGGCATCACTGGCTAGATCAGCATCTATTGCCCATCTCTACTTGCCTTTGAGCTGCCTTCCTGAACTGGTGCACTCCCTGAGGTGTAAGTACACCCAATGTGCTGTTAGGGAGGGAATTCCAGGATTTTGATCCAGTGACAGTGAAGGACCGACGATGTATTTCCAAATCGGGATGATGAGTGACTTGGAAGGGAACCTTCAGGCAGTGGTGTTCCCAGGTATCTATTGCCCTTGTCCCTCTAGATGTTCGCGGTCATGGGTTTGGAAGGTGCTGTCTAAGAAACTTTAATGAATTCCAGCAGTGCATCTTCTAGATGGTAATCATGACTGCTACTGTTCATTAGCGATGGAAGGATTGAATGTTTGTGGATGGCAAATCAAGTGGGCTGCTTTATCCTGGATGGTGTCAAGCTTCTTGAGTGTAGTTTGAGCTGCACTCATCCAGGCAAGTGGAACGCGTTCCTTTTTGGATTGGAAGCTCATCTCAGTACGAAATAGAGTGTCCAAGCTGTGAGTGGCCATGTTCAAATTCAGAGAGTGAGGGAGAGGAGTGAAGTTGGTGAGTAGAGACTGAAGTTTTGGTGTGATATGTGGCAGTAAGCATTGGGGTGATTATTCAGCTATTTCTCAGGGGGAGAGGGAGGGGAAGTAGGGAAGAAAAGACTTGAAAGAGGGAACCATTGCTGGCCTACATGCTGTTCTTGCTCAATGTTCATCTTGCAGGTGCAATCTCTAGTCAAGGCCATTGGTTATTGATCAGGAGAGGGAACCATGAGTCATGGTTATTATATATGAAGCTCCCATATGGACTATTAAAAGACCACAAGGTAGTTACGAGTAAACTAACTGGAACAATTTATTTGTTATCTATCTATAGCACATCCAGCATGAGACTGGCTGGGCATGCCCCACCCAGGGTGGAGCTTGAGTCCTGGGTCACCTGGCCTATTGTCTTAAAGGGGCACACCTCAACACACATAAAAATGGCCTCTCTAACATCGCCCTCCAGTGTTTTCAACTCACCCACAATGAAACCAATCATGTTCTTGTCTTCTTAAAGCCCTGTACTTCTAGCCTTTCAGGATCCCAATCCTCCATCAGCATTCCAAGACCCAACAAATCAATTCCACAATTTTGCACTCACCTACAGATGCCAGCATTGCTTTAGTGACCTCCCTTAGCTTCGTGCCCCTGTTCACACACACATCACTGCTCTGACATTCAATTTAACTGAGGTGCCAGTCAGGAAGTCTGATGGGTTTGAAGTTTATTTATCAATGTCATAAGTAGGCTTTCATTATCATTGCAATGAAATTACTGTGAAAATCCCTGAGTCGCCACACTCTGGCGCCTGCTTGTGTACACTGAGGAAGAATTTAGCATGACCCATGCACCTAACCAGCACGTCTTTCAGCTTGTGGGACGAAATTGGAGCACATGAGGAAAACCATGCAGACACAGGGAGAATGTGTAGACTCCACCCAGACAGTGACCCAAGCCAGGGATCGAACCTGGGTCCCTGGCGCTGTGAGGCAGCAGTGCTAACCACTGTGCCACCATGCCAGCCTTTGGGGTTTGGGTAGATGCATGGTATTGAGTAGATGTGAGGATTAACACAAAATCTGGCCTTGGGGGTTTAGAACATTGAGCTCAGGAATATTTTAATTGAATTAAGACTTAATATGTACAGGTAGTTGGTGAATTAATACCCTGGTGTGGCAGGAGACAAAAGTACCCCCATGTCCCCTTCACCTCAAAATGATTGGCCACACACTTCACCACCTGGCTGTTGTCCTCTAGAATTTATTTTGTCTTCTCGTTACCTCCCTTGCTTTATAAATCCCCTAGAAAGTCTTTTCTTTCTGGTGGTTTTACACCTCAGTTTTTTAAATCCATTCATAACGTCCTTCTCACTAAGTGCTGATTCCCATTATCCAGCACAACAACGATAACAGCAACTAACATTCATTATAACCAGACTTGAGCACTCAGTAACCGGAATAAATAAGCCAAAACTAAATAGAAAACCAATTAGAAATGATTTGTTGTTATCATTTCAGCAAATACCGTAATCCCAAACAAAGATATTTCCCTTTGTGAAAGTATCGAAAGAAATACTTTGCTCTGTGTCATATTTATATTTCCATTGATTGGACCTGAATGTACATATATTAATAACTTAGGAAGCGCAGGCAGCAGTATAATGTGCAGTTTCTGTTATGGTTTTTGTCCTCAATGATCCTCGGAACTGTTACATTCTATCCACTCACTCTCACTATATTGGATAGATATTCACCATCTATTGTAAATGACTAAACTAGACCACAGGGGATTTCTTACTTACTTCCAATTCAATGAAGCATCTAACAGGTGTGATTCTCTACTTGGGGAGACAAGGAGGAAACGCCACCAGACTCTGTAATTGACATTGGGTGGAAATTTCCTGCCCTGCCTGCCACAACACTCGCAGTGGACAGAACAAAAAAATTAGTGGGCTGTTGAAATGTCCGTTGAACTCGGGCAGAAATTTCTGATCTTAGGGCATGTGGACGAGAAAGTCCAACCCATTGTTTGTCAGTCAACAAACCAAACAGGTTGTGATGATTCCTGTCCTCATTTTCCTCAATAGAATGGACCAAACGGCACCTTCCACACCCCCAACTCCCATCAAAACAGTATTTGAGGTATGTAGAAGAACAAAAAGACCACAGCAGGAATTCTCCCATCCTGCCCGCCACTGGAATTTTAGCGGGCAAGTTGCAGAGAATGTGAAATGCCATTGATGGTTGGTTGGAAATTTTTAGCTCTTAGACCCGCATGGCCAGAGAATTCCACCCCAAGTTCTTCGCCAATCTCAGATAATCAGATACCTACAAAAAGATTTGGCTGCACAAAAATATACCATTAATAAAAATAATTGATTCACAAAAGGAAAGATTATTGTTTGGCTTTACATTATTTTCCGAAATGATATCAACAAATCAGTTCTAATTGGTTTCCCATTTAGTTTTGGCATATTTTACAGAGTGACACTGATTCTTAGTTGGCAACAGAATAAGTTGGATGATTGTTTATGCAACTGAATTGATTATTGAGGATGCACATTCTTTGCAATACCTAGTTCACCTGCAAGGTGAATTGCAGCTACCAAAGAAAGTGTTTGGCATGTCTGATAAGGAGCTAAGATCTCTTTTTACATTAAAACCCAGTAAAAAGTGTTGTAAAGGAAATAGTGGGAGAAAAACTTCAACTAAAGTAAACCCACAAACAAACAGGCAAAGAAAATTCAGCCAACTTTTACAGATGCACCATAGAGAGCATCCTTTCCAGATGTATCACAGTTTGGTATGGCTCCTGCTCTGCCCAAGACTGCAAGAAACTACAAAGGCTTTGTGAATGTAGCCCAGTCCATCACACAAACCAGCCTCCCATCCATTGACTCTGTCTACACTTTCTGCTGCCTCGGGCATAAAAGCATGGGAGGCCATTCAGAAAATGTTAGCTAGACTGATTCCAGGTATGAAGGAATTGTCTTATGAAAAGGGATTGAGTAGTTTAGGTCGGTACTCGTTGGAGTTTAGAAAACTGAGAGGAGATCTAACTGAGAGATATATGATGCTAAAGGGGATTGACAGGGTAGACGTGGAGTGGGTGTTTCCCCTTGTTGGATATTCTAGAATGAAAGACCACAGCTTTAGTTTGAGGGGGTGGTAGATCCAAAACAGTAATGAGGAGGAATTACTTCATTCAGATGATCAGGAATCTGTGGGATTCTCACCTCCAACCTGCAGTAGATGCTGGAATGGTAAACAAATTTAAGGAGATAAATCAGTAGCGGGTTGAAGGGGTTATGGGGAGTGGGCAGGGAGGTTGAGATGAAGCCGAGATGAGATCAGCCATGATCGTAATGAATGGTGAGGCAGGCTTGAGGGGCTGAATTATCGACTGCTGCTCCCAGTTCTTATGATTCTTATATATAAACACAACAATTTAACATTATATCAGATAATCATGACAAAGTTAAGAAATATGAGGAGCAACAAAGTGACAGTCAAGCTTGGAATTTCACCTTTAAGCAGAGAGCACGAGATTTGAAAAAACAACAGATTGGGAAAAGAAGTGTGGGTGTGAGATTAACAGAAAAAAGGAATAATCATTTAAAAAACTCTGCAGCCAAGATTTTATAGAGCTGAGACAGACCCGAGAAATACCAAAAGGACCTGAACAGCCTCGATATCATTGGGAAGGAAGCCAACAGGACCTTGGGCACAATATTGAGATCCAAATGGAGACAAGGAAACAAAAACAAGTTGAAACTTAGGAGCCGGGAGCTAATGCTGCAGCTTTATCAGACCCTAGTCAGACCCCAGTTGGAGTACTGTGCGCAGTTCTGGTCGCCTCATTACAGGAAGGATGTGGAAGCTATTGAGAGGGTGCAGAGGAGATTTACAAGGATGTTGCCTGGATTGGGTGGCATGCCTTATGAGGATAGGTTGAGGGAGCTAGATCTCTTCTCCCTGGAGAGACGAAGGATGAGAGGTGACCTGATAGAGGTTTATAAGGTATTGAGAGGTATAGATTGGATGGATTCTCAGAGACTATTTCCCAGGGCTGAAATGGTCGCTGCAAGAGGACACAGGTTTAAGGTGCTGGGAAGTAGGTACAGAGAAGATGTCAGGGGTAAGTTTTGCACGCAGAGGGTGGTGGGTGAGTGGAATCGGCTGCCATCAGTGGTGGTGGAGGCAAACTCATTGGGGTCTTTTAAGAGACTTCTGGATGAGTACATGGGATTTAATGGGATTGAGGGTTATAGGTAGGCCTAACAGGCAGGGATATGATCAACGCAGCTTGTGGGCCGAAGGGCCTGTTTGTGCTGTGGTTTTCTATGTTCTATGAAACTCTCCTATCAAATGATCAGAGAAGGCAGTTCATCCTTCATCTCAAAATAAAATCAAGAACAGGGCAGGGGAATTGTTCAAGGCACTACAGACTAAACTTATGAAGTCTGAGATTTTAGGAAGAGATGTGGGAGAATGTATACAGTTGGGATAAAGGCTTGGGGAGAGATGTAGAGTAAAGGGTTAACATCAGGAGCACCTGATACTGATATAACTATGATGCAATGTCACATGGCTGAGTAACTGCAATCTGGTGGGAAGCAAAAGTACAATCCTGCATAGAGTATTGAGATGTATCTATTATGTAGATAAACAAGAATGTTTTTTCTTTCAAATAGCAGTCCATGGTAGCATTCTTTGGTAAGAGATAGACCCAAAAGAAGCCCCATCTAGACCCTGAACTCAAGATGAAACACAATGCTCCCTCAGTGTTGCCCTGGAGTATTTTAGACTCAAGCTCTGGTTGAGGCAAATGGCAGAGACACAGTTGTTAGTAACTGAACCATGGCTATGTCCACTGCTACCGGCAAGGGCGATCTTACTGAATCGTCCTGCCGGTTGATTGGTATGGTGAGCTGGTAAGATCGGGCAAGAGGCGAAAAATTGGTTTCGCGCCTGATATTTTAGCTCTCACCTGGTTACCGGCAGTGAATTACTGGTGAAATTCGCTTCATGCCCATTAAAGGGGCGAAGCCTATTTCAATATTTATGACCTTAATTAAATATCTCAGCGAGTACCAGCTACCATCTGGGCTCACTTGTCCCATTTGTCCTTACCTGCATGCTGGTGGGGATCCAGTGATGATCCAGTATGATCCCCGCCAATGGGAACCTGACATGGTTGCCTCACCGATGGGAATGGAGATCTTTGATGCCCTCCAAGTGGATGGGGGCAGAGTGGGGAAGTGCCCCTTGGGCAGTGCCCATTGGGCACTGGGCACCAGGCAGTGCCAAGGAGGCAAGGCCTGAGGGGACAGGGGGTGGGCCCATGTCAGGGGGTGAGGCCATGACAGGGAGTAGTGGGGGGGGAGCTCCACAGGGAACAGGGAATGTGGTTACTCTGCGGCAGGCAGGGTTGAAGATCACCCAGGATGGCGATCGGGAAGGGGTAGGAATTGGCATCAGCCAGGAGGGAATGATAATCGGTGATATCTGGGGACTTTGCAGGGGGATGGGGGGGGGCATCTCCCAGTATATTGTACAGACTGTCTGATCAATGGGAGATGGGGGCACCTGCGCAATGATGCCCCTACAGCTCAGCAGCCGGCTCCCTGGCAAGAATAGGCTCTGTCCCTCCACTTGCTGGTGAGTATCATATCTAGGCTCTTTTGTTTCTCTAAGTTGTGTACAATTGCAACTGGGAGCTTGTCCAAATAATCAACATGATTCTCTTTCATTTTCATGCTAGTTTGAATATTTTTGGTAAGATCGCCCCCAAAACCTTTGGATCGTGTCCGGGCCTCTCTTTCACAGACCCCGGTGGCTGTTCTTGGAAACCACTACGTACAAGGGTTCCCTTTCAGCCAAACAGGATATTATATTGTGACACATTAAAAATGAAGAAAGGCTCTCAGCACGCTGTCCATGCCGCTGTTTTCAAAGTACGCTCGCCATCACATGAAAAAAAGACTTGCATTCAATCTCAGCGAGAGAAGAAAGCTCAGTCATTCCAACACAAATCCGCAGACATGAAAGGCGTGCGCAGGAACAGCAGAGATCAGTTCACTCAGCACAGCTCAAAGTTTGAACTTGGAACCGTTCTTATTTCAATCAAAGAAAGAATGACGTGTGCTTTCTGTGCCTTTCACAACCTCAGGATTTTACAACTGCTTTACAGTCAATTAGGTAGCACTGAAAAGCAATTACTTTTGTAGAACAAGAAACAGCAACTCATATAGCAATGTGATAATAACTGTATAATCTGTGTTTTTAGACGTGGGCTGAAGAATAAATAATGTCCAAACCACCAGGGAGAAGGTTCATTCTCTTCTTCAAATCCACCCATGAGGATAGACAGTTAAATTCTTGAGGCAACATCTCCAAAACTGTCGTCCTCATTATATTCTCCAGTCTCTGGAATCACACTGGAGCACACTGCCTTCTGACTCAGAGGGCAACTCCCTGAGCCACAGTCATCCTACTGCACTTCCAAACTGAGCCATCGACAGAACCACAGCTCACACAAATGCTGGCAGCCCATCAGATGCAAACAAATCTATACAACACCATAACAGCACAGGTAGTATCAATGCATAAAATGAAGGATACATGTGAAGTAGGTCAGGGAGCACCAGTTTGGGCAAGGAATGCCAGAGTGGCACGGTGGTTAGCACTGCTGCCTCACCGCACAAGGGACCCAGGTTAGATTCCTGGCTTGGGTCACTGTCTGTGTGGAGTCTGCACGTTCTCCTCATGTCTGCGTGGATTTCCTCCAGGTGCTCCGGTTTTCTCCCACAGTCTGAAAGACGGGCTGATTAAGTGCATTAATTCGAACAGGTGTTAGAGTGTGGCGACTAGGGGAATTTCATAGTAACTTCATTGCAGTGTTAATGTAAGCCTACTTGTGACTCATCAATAAACTTTAAATTTTAAGAGACATTTCTGCTGAAGGTGCAGGATGATATGCCATTGTCCATCTGATCATCACTGATACTCACTAACCTGCATCCCATTCAGGTGAAGAGAATGGCTTCTTAGGCAATGGGTTGTAATGGCTTGGAAGGCATTGCCAGGGTGTCTGGTGGGTGCTGCCAGGGTGTCTGGTGGGCACTGCCATGTGGGCACTGCACAAAGGGCGCTGCCCAGCCATATTTTCCAACCATCCATTGACATCAATGGCCTCCGAGATTCCCGGCATGGCCATCGCACCTCGTCTCTGCTAATGGAGGCCAATACTGATTCACGCCTGTGTGACATCCTGCTGGAGAGGAGAGAACATTCTGGAATGGAGGCGATCGTGTGCCAAACTCACTAATGAGATTGAAATCAAGTCAACCTCATGCTAAGGAGCCTCATGATCCAGTCTACACTGATAGAAAGAGGCTGGACAATTGCAAATCATTTGAGGCGGGCACGGAACCAATTTCTGACCTGCACACTATTTCCCGGAATCGGTGTGATCTGTGCCAAGCGCGGTGAATTTGGAAGATTACCCCCATTATTTCTATTCGAATAATTGTCTCATGCCCTCTTCAATATCTCGATTAAACCTGCCTTCACCACACTTCCAGGCAGTGCATTCCAGACCCGACCCACTCATTGTGTGAAATAGAATTTTCTCACATCACATTTGCATCTTTTGCAAATCACTTCAGTTCTGTGCTCTCTTGTTCTTGATCCTTTTACGAGCAGAAACAGTTTCTCTCTGTCAACCCCTCATGATTTTGAACAACTCTACCAAACCTCCTTTTGGCCTTCTTTTCTCTGAGGAGAACAATCCCAACCTCTCTGATCTGACCTCATTTCTCAAGTTTCTCATCTCTGGAACAAGTCTGGAAAATTTCTTCTGCACTCTCTCCAATGTGTTGACATCCTTCCAATAGTGTAGTGCCAGAACGATACGCAATATTCCAGTTGAGGTCTAACTAGTGCCTTGTATATGTTCAGCATAACCTTTTTGATTTTATTAATTATTCTCACATGTATTGGTATACTGTGAAAAGTATTGTTTCTTGTTCACCATACAGATAAAACGTACTGTTCGTAGAGAGGGAAAGGAGAGGGAGCAGGATGTAGTGTTACAGTCATAGCTCGGGTGTCGAGAAAGATCAACTGAATATATGTTAGGTCCTTTCAAAAGTCTGATGGCAGCTGGAAAGAAGCTGTTCTTGAGATGGTTGATACGTGAGCTAAGACTTTTGCATCTTTTTCCCAACGGAGGAAGGTGGAAGAGAGAATTTCTGGGGTGTGTGACTTGATTATTCTGGCTGTTTTGCTGAGTAGCAGAAAGTGTAGACAGAGTCAATGAGTGGGAGACTGGTTCATGATGGATTGGGCTTCGTTCACAACCCTTTGTAGTTTCTTGCAGTCTTGGACAGAACAGGAGCCATACCAAGTTGTGATACAGTTTTGACTCTGTTCTTCTATTAATAAAAGCCCAGAATACTAAATGCAGCACAGCATAGACATTGATTTAATTGGGGAGCTCGTTCAAACAGCCAGGACAGCTATGATAGGCCAAATGGTTCCTCTTTGTGTTGCACGATTCTAAGACTTCCAGCATCTTTCAGCTTTAATTGAAGATTTCCAGCGTTTGCAGTTTTCCTTTACCCCGGCAGTCAAGCTTGCATGTGGCTACACATGAAACGGAAGAGTTCAAGCGAGATTTATGGCTCCATTCTGAGCCTAATCACTTCTGAAGTATTTCAGTGCAAAAATAAAAAGGATTAAGCTGGGTTTCAAACAAAGAAAAACAGTAGCGTCATTAAACGCAATTCTTTCCAGCTCCTGCTGCACGTTTAAAGCGAAAGCTGATGGACAACTGCTAATTAAATTTCAGTAATTGCGCTAGGTTTTCTTCAGCTCACATCAATTGGCAACTTGGGAACAAACCACAGCAAAAGGCAGAAAGGAAAAGGGAAAAACCTATTCTGAGCACCAGTCAAATTACTTAATGCACTTCATTAAGGGATGGATGCGGTGTTCTTTAAAGAATCCTCATGGCAATGTCACAGTGTCTATCGTGCAATTCAAAGACTTCCATGCAATCAAAAGCTGCCTGTACACCGGTCCAAAGCAATGCATCCCTATTACCTCCATACTGATGCTGCTGCTGTAGGCGACTATAAAGAGTGTTTAATTCCAAACACAAAGCTTATCTTTGAATGACTACTTTCATCGCTGTGTTTGTTCAGTGATTCAAAAAAAAACACAACAAATAATCATTAAAATGCTGCCCTCCGGAGTGCAGTGATCTTCGCTAGAAAACATACATTGGGAGGAGCGTCCAGATGGATACGCAGCCCTTCCAATCTGTGCTGCTATTCAGTTGGGTAATCTACACATGAGCTACAACAGCTCACCTTGGTTCTGTAACCCTTAATGCCCATGGTAAGGAAGCACTATGAGACTCTACTTTCCACACCCCTCTGTTATATGTTTAAAAGGGTTGCAGGTTGCTTTAAGAGTTGATCACATGATTTGATGGTGCTGTCATTAGGGTGTTGCACAGTAAGAAGTCTCACAACACCAGATTAAAGTCCAACAAGTTTATTTGGTTGCACAAACTTTCGGAATGTTGCTTTTCTTCAGGTGAGTTGTGTTCACAAACAGAATATATACAGACACAAACTCAATTTACAAGATAATGGTTAGAATTGGGGGTTGCCACAGGCTGCTGTTTTACTTTTCAGTTTTATACTTCCCAGTGAAGAGGACAGCTCATTCAATCAAACTTGTTGTGTGTTAATTTGAATCCACACATGCAAAACCACATCTTTCCATTCTGTGTAAAACCCACAAAGCCTAATGTAGTTTGTGTCCTAGCACATTAGTGTCCTAGTAGCCATGGCTTTTTCATCATAGAGAAAGTTCTAGACTTGCACTATACTTTGGCTGAAGAAGTTCTTCCTCCCATTAGGGCAACACGGTGGCACAGTGGTTTGCACTGCTGCCTCACAGCACCAGGGACCAGGTTCAATTCAGGCCTCAGGTCACTGTCTGTGTGGAGTCTGAATATTCTTCCTGTGTCTATGTGGGTTCCCTCCACATGCTCCAATTTCCTCCCACACTCCAAAGATGTGCAGGTTAGGCTGATTGGCCATGCTAAATTGACCCTAGTGTCAGGGGGTTTGGCAGGGTAAATGTGTGGGTTACAGGAATGGGATAGAATTGTGGTTGGTGCAGACACAATGGGTCGAATCTCCTCCTTCTGTACTGTAGGGATTTGAGTCTATGAAATGTCCCCATCATGACCCAGTTGTAATTTTAAGGATATATCACATTTTCCTGGACTTGTCCACTAGAGGAAATAGTTTCTCTTCAACTCATCAACTCTGAGGACATTGGAATGAGTCGGGTACTAAAGGTTTTGCGTGTAAGGAGCGTGGAAATTCTCCCTTGGGTATGGGAATATGTCAGAGCTACTCAGTATTATCAATAAACTTCAATTCCGTCCCCGGTCACCAGTTATTGTGATCCAGTATGTCTACATGGTGTCAGAAGAGGGATGCAAACCCATGGCTCCAAAGGAGACATGGAGGGCTATACTCCAGCTGTGGCAGCCCAGTCACTGTTTTGTATGATGTGAATACTTGTGTACTGTTGGCCCTGTTCAACTTTGAATGTTATAAATTAGTTACACCTTGTGACTGTCTACCAGTATGCTGTATTGTTATTGCAGCAGCCTAATTGTTTCCAATGGCTAGAATGTTGGTTTTAATCTGAACTAATGTTGTTCTGCTGTTTTCCCCCTGGGATTTTGCAGAGTGGGGTTTCACTGGGATGATTGACAGGTGTGATCGTGTGATGGGGAATCTGGGTTTTACATAGAATATTCAAGCTTAGAAACTGCTTTTATGTTAAGAGACAACAGTCTCTCTTTTTTCCCCTCTCTGAATTTGGAGATTGGAAACTACCAGAGGCTAAGTTTGCTTCTCTTAGGTTTTGCTGTTTTGAGGTTATATCCTTCCCTGAAAATTGATTTCATGTTTTCTGTTCAGTAGTGTTAAAAGTTGGAAATCAGATATCATGTAAACATACTTATTTTTGTGCTCACTAATTCTGCAGAAGGGTGTATGTCTGTGGGATATTGCTTTACATTGGAACAACAGAGATAGCTAGTTCAAGTTTTGTATTTGGCACAAGTTATACTAATGTTTTTGTTGTATTCTAACTGTGTTCTTCAATAAACTTTGTTTGAGAAAAGCTCCCTAGTGGATCACTTGAATCATACCTGGAGTGCCAAAAACCAATGTAAAATTGGTGTCTAGGCTAACTTCACAAAACACCTTACAGTTTCTGTCCTTTGGACTCCACTGTAGATTTTTTAGTCAAGGTTTGTGTTTGCTTCCTTTGCCTGCAGGTCTGGTCTCCAGTAATGTAAATGTTCACCAATGGCTGAGAGTTTGTTTTCCAAGTCCCAGGGCTTGTCCATATACTAGTGAGCCTGCAGGCTAACCAGGATGTCTTTTGGGCTGTGGAAGGAAACTGAAGTACCTGGCGGAAACCCACACAGACACGGGGAGAATGTGCAGACTCCTTACAGCAGTGACCCAAGTTGGGAATGGCTGGGTCCCTGGCGCGGTGAGGCAGCAGTGTTAACCACTTTGCCACTCTGCCGCCCAAGGGATGAGATTTTTCTGCCTCGGTCACCCCGAAACTGGAAAATACCGCCCAAGGTCAACAGATCTTTCCATGGTCCACCCTCTCCCATTCTGATTCCCATGCGAGTGGGACGGTAAAATTCACACCAAGGTCTTTCAAATATTAAGGGCACAATCTTACCGACTGTCCACACCCCACTGCTGCTGCCAGTGAGGATGGGGAATTTGACACTCAACCAAATCTCTGTTCATTGCAGCGGGACCAGAGAATCCCACCAGTCAGAATGGATGGAGGAAAAACTTTTTAAGTCAAGAGGGTGGTGATGGTCTGGAATGCGCTGCTGGGGAGGGTGGTGGAGGCAGGATGCCTCACATCCTTTAAAAAGTACCTGGATGAGTACTTGGCACGTCGTAACATTCAGGGCTATGGGCCGAATGCTGGCAAATGGGATTAGGTGGGCCCCTCAGGGCATTTCATGTGTTGGTGCAGGTTCGATGGGCCAAAGGGCCTCTTCTGCGCTGTAGTATTCTGTGATTCTGTGACTCTGTGAATGGCTGTAAGGCACTGCCCTATTACTTTAATGACAACCTGCCCACGCCAGTGTTACAAAACCTTACAGTCAGATCTGGTGGCCGGAAGGGGTAGCAGCTTCAGATAGTGATCATTGTAGAGCAAGGGAGAAAGGGCTTGATCTCATCTGGTGGAACGCTGGTTAATACGTGTAAGTTTAAAATAAATTGGCTCAGTACTGCAGTAGAGTGCTGCACAAAGGAATATTACTCACACGAGTTGAGCTGTGAATATCAGAGGAAATAAAATCCCCTAAGGGTGTTGTTATGCTGCAGGCATTGGTTCAGGACTGATAGCTGTATGTTGCTGTGATCTGCATTGGTTTTTGATCAGAAACAAACAAAGCCCTGTGTGCATACGCTTACAGCTCCACTCAGCACTCAGCACGCTGACAGCAGAGTAACATTGCATTCTTAAAGTTACAGGAGAGTGGCTGCTTTTCCAATAACACAGCAGACTCAAAGTTCAAATATAAATGTTATTTTTAAACTCATACTTTTGCAGTAATTGCATTTGTACTTCAGCAGGTGTTCAGGATGTGAGCCACACCCTTAGAGGGAGACTGAGACGGGCCGTCTAAATTTGGCCAGTTGATTTGGAGGTTGTATTGTAATCAGAATCATAGAATCCTACCGTGCAGAAGGAGGTCATTTGGCCCATCGAGCCCGCCCCGTCAACAATCCCACCTAAGTCCTATCCCCATAACCTCACATATTTTCCCTGCTAATCCCCCGATACTAACAGGCAAATTATCGCAGCCAATCAACCTAACCCGCACATTTTCAGGCTGTGGGAGGAAACCGGAGCACCCGAAGGAAACCCGCGTAGACATGGAGACAATGTACAAACTCCACACAGATAGTGACCTCAGACCAGAATCGAGCCCAGGTCCCTGGCGCTGTGGGGCAGTAGTGCTAACCACTGTGCCATCATGCCACCCTCTAATTAGGTTATAAGTTTCACCATCATAAAGCGCAGAAGGAGACCATTTGGCCCATTGTGCCTGTGCTAGTTCTTTGAAGGAACAGACCAATTCATGTCACGCTCCTGCTCCTGAACGCTGCATATTTGTCCCTTGAAAGTACACACCCAAAGTTATTTCTGAATCTGCTTTCTCCATCCTTTCAGGCATGACATTATGGGAGGAACTTTCCCATCCCGCCTGCCACAGGAATCATTGAGGGCGGGACACGGGCACACTAAGGCCCGGTGACGTCAGGTGGGATTGTCCGGTCTTGGGTCGTGTGTAGATGGGAAATCCCTCTCTACAAGTCATTGCCTAAACAAATTCTTCTCATCTCTTGTCCGGCTCCTTCACCAATTACCTTAAATCTGTCTCTTCTGGCTACTGACTTTCCTGCCAGCAGGAACAACTCCCCATATTATCGAGATTAAAAAAAAATCAAAAACAGTTTAGGAACAAGATGGCTACCATTTAAAGCAGAGACAAAGAGAATTTTCTTTCTCTCGGAGGGTTTGGTTAATTCTCTTACCCAGAAAGCAATGGAGATTGGGTCACTGAATTTATTCGAGGCAGAGATAAATAGATTTCTGATAGGTAAGGGAGTCAAGGATGATGTGAGGGGCAGAGGGCAATAGGGAGTTGAGACCACAATCTGATCAGCCGAGATCTTATTGAATGGCAGAACAGGCTTGAAGGGCTGAATGGCCTACTCCTTCTTTGTTGGTACCAAAGCCATGCTTGATTGTGAATAGCTCAATTAAACCACCTCTTAGCCTGGGGCGGCATGGCGGCACAGTAGTTAGCACTGCTGGCCCACGGCGCTAGGGACCTGTGTTCGATTCCCGGCTTGGGTCACTGTCTGTGAGGAGTTTGCAGATTCTCCCCATGTCTGCATGGGTTAGCTCCAGTTTCCTCCCACAGTCCAAAGATGTGCGGGTTAGGTTGATTGGCCATGCTAAGAAATTGCCCCTTAGTGTCCAGGGTAGTGGAGGTTAGAGGGATTGGTGGGTATAATATGCAGGGATATGGAGTTAGGGCCTGGGTGGGATTGTGTTCGGTGCAGACTTGATGGGCCGAAGGGCCTCTTTCTGCACTGTAGGGTTCTATGATTCTATGGTTCTATGATACTATGATGTGAGGGTTAGGTGGAATGGCCATGCCGAATTGCCCCTTAGTTTCAGGGGACTGGCTTGGTTAAATGCTTGGGGTTATGGGGATAGGGCCTGGGTGAGATTGTGGTTGGTGCAGACTCAATGGGCCAAATAGTCTGTTTTTGCACTGTGGGATTCTACTCTTTCGAGAATTCCAGTCTCTCTACCTGTCTAAAGTTCCTCATGGAGTATGTTAGACTAATTCCCATAAAGGGTTAAACTGTAATAGCCTGTGATGTCATAGACATACTCAAGTGATTTAGCGCCAAGAGAAATCAGTGTTGAAAGGAACTAGTGTAGGGGAGTGTCTTGTCACAACTGTAAATATGTAACATTAAAGTTAGAGGTGTTTGGAACTAACAGTCTTCAAGAGTTATTGAAACCATTCTAACACAATCACAAAATAACTTATAGTGGCAAGCAGTAGAAAAAATGGTGATAGAAAAATCTATACTAGGGGGTCTTAAGAATGTTGCAGGCTTAAATCAGCATTGCCAAATTGGAACAAGAGGTTCACTTAATTTCACACTACATTGGCAGCATGGTGGCAATGCTGCCTCACAGCGCCAGGGACACAGGTTAGGTTCCTGGTTTGGGTCACTGACTGTGTGGAGTCTGCATTCTGTCCCCGTTTCCTCCAGGTACCCTGGTTTCCTCCCACAGTCCAAAAGATGTGCTGGTTCGGTGCTTTGGCCATACTAAATTTTGCCTCCCGAACAGGTGCCGGTACGTGGCAACTAGGGGATTGTAATGACTTTAATCTGGTAATTGAGATGGGCCCGTTAGAATATAAACTCCCTGATTAAGGCCAAAATTGATGGGCTAATCAGGAAGCCTCTTGTTCCACATTTAACCAGGAGTGTCAGTTCCTCTGGCACTCTGAGTGGAGACTGCTTACAGAAAGCACTCTATGCTTTTGTCAGACTTGTAAATAAAGAGATTTTGGTGAAGGGATTTCTGCCTCTGAGGACTTATTATAGGGATATTCACAGTAACTTCATTGCGGTGTTAATGTTAGCCGACTTGTGACACGAATAAATAAACTTTAACCTCTGGGGCTCACAACGAAGCCAGATTGTGCATTGTTCAACCCACTTTGTACGCAATGGGGCGACTGACTGGGTGGGTGACATTTTAATTGCCCTATTGAGGGTAAAGTCACATATGCCAAAGTCATTGATGCATTGGAGATGTGTTTCAAACTCTTCAAGGACACTGTTGTCGAATGAACCAAGTTGAATAAATGTACCCAGAGACATGGGGAAGCATCAACACATTGATTGATGATTTATACAGATTCCAGAAGGTTGTGAGTACAGTAATATGAAAGAGGAGGTAGTTTGTTACAGAATAGCTGTTGGACTAGTGGATGATGCATCATTAAATAATCGCAGTCCTGAGATGAGTTGGCACTGATGAAGGTAATTCACTTCAGTAGATGAAGTCAGTGATGTTATGATATTGTCACTGGGATCAGGGTTTGAATTTAGAATATGAATTTTTAAAAATCTGGAATTAAATGTCTAATGATGACCGTGAAAACATTGTTGATTTCATAAAAAGCCATTGAATACTCTTGAGAGAGGAAATCTGCTGCCCTTAACTGATATGGTCTACGTACACATAAATGTACCAGAATTGACAATGGCAAACTCAACCTAGTTAACCCTGAGAAATGCTCCTTTTACTGACATTGGGGACTTGCGTAAAATGGGGAGAGCTGTCCTACAGTCTATTCAAACAAGAGCCTGACATATTCTAGTCACGGATTCATACCTTACACCTAATGTCTCTGACACCACCATTACCATCTCACTAGCAGGACAGGCCCAGCCGAGGGGGTGGCACAGTGATATGCAGTCAGGAGAGAGTTGCCCCGGGAATCCCCAACATCGACTCTAGACTCCATGGCACCATGTCAAACATGGGCAATTAAAGCTCCTGTTGATTACCATGTACTGTCGCCCCTCGGCTAATGAGTCAGTCCTCCTCCCCATTGAACACCACTAGGAAGAAGTGCGGAGGGTGGCAAGGACGCAGAAGTCCGTCACCAAAAGTGCCTCTGTGATACCACCACAGACCAAGCTGGCTGAGTTCTAAAAGACATCTGGAACAGTGGCAGTTGGTGAGGAAACAACAAGAGAGAAAAATATACTTGACCATTTCCTCACCAAACTGCCTGTCATAGATGCACCTGTCTATGGGAGTATTGAGAGGCCACTGCACAGTTGCAAGAAGCTCAGCACCAACCAGAACAAGACAGCCATCTTGATTGACACCCTTCCACTCACATTCACTCTCTCCACCACCAATGCACCCTGGTAGCAACATGTACCATGTACAAGGTGCACTGCAGGACTTCACCAAAATTCTTCAGGTAGCATTTTCCAAACACACAACTTCTATCATCTAGAAGTGCAAGGGCAGCAGGCACATGGGGACACCACCAACTGGAAGCTCCCTTCCCAGCCACTCACCGTCCTGACTTGCAAATGTATCCAAGTTCCTTCACTTTCGCTGGGTCAAAATCTGAGAATGCCCTACTGAATAGAATCTACACCACATGAACTGCAGTGGTTCAAAACATCAATTCACCATCACCACTGAATTTAGAATATGAATTTTAAAAAATCTGTAATTAAAAGTCTAATGATGACCATGAAACCATTGTCGATTGTCATTAAAAACCCATCTGATGCCCTTGAGTGAAGGAAATCTGCTGTCCTTACCTTGTCTGGCCTACACATGCATAAATGCACCAGAAATGACAATGGCAAACTCAACCCTGTGAAATCCTTCTCAAAGGTAGTTGGGGATGGGCGATGAATGTTTGCTGAGCCAACAACACCCATAAACAGATATTGACCAGAAGGGTAGTTAGAGGAGTGTGAGAGACAGAGAGACAGCACAAATCGCAAAATAACAGATACAGTTGAATGTGTCAAATATAATCACTGCAAGTCTCTCACTCCGCCACCATGGAATTGGAGTAGGCAATGGGCGGGCAATAGAAATCTCCATTGACCATGTGCCTAATTTTCTGGCCTTGCTCAAGCAGCAATGCTGTAAAATCCCACCTAACAAATGGAAAATAAAGAAAAGGAGAGATATGCGGCGTTTGAAAAGCAGTTAATAGCAGCAGTCCAGATTAACTGTTGCTGGTGTGGAGGAGAATGGCGCACATCTGGAAATGTCTCACCAAAGATGCATAATGTCATTGGTGCAAAAAGATGGGACATTTTCAGGCAGAATGTCACAGTGGGAAAAAACAGCAGAGTAGGCAAAAAGAAAATGTTTTAAAAGGAAGTTGAAAATACAAAATAATTGAGATAACCTTCTTAGTGAAGATTAAGAATTAGGCAAGAACTCCTGAAGTGCAGAGATTCTGGTGGAAGGTCACAGGCACACTTCAGTGTAGATACTGGAGCAGCAGTTTCAGTCTTTTCTAATGCTGAGCTCTAGGTTAAACAAGAGAGTTCCTAAAGCATCTTACCAAAACCTACATGGACCAGGAGGAACCAAGCTGAAGGTTCTAGGAGAACTAACAACTATTTTAAAGCATAGAGGGAAAACAATTACTGAGGATCAGATTTGTTCATTTTTAAGTAAAAAGGCATGTATGGAATTGAACTTAATTACCTTTTCTTGCCCTTTGAATTGATTTTGTTTCAGATTTCTCAAATAAGTT
Source organism: Carcharhinus amblyrhynchos (assembly GCF_965287045.1). NCBI lineage: Eukaryota > Metazoa > Chordata > Chondrichthyes > Carcharhiniformes > Carcharhinidae > Carcharhinus > Carcharhinus amblyrhynchos. Next base: position 44,661,003 of record NC_137342.1, read on the forward strand.
TTTGGCATCTTGTGCCTCCTAATAGAAGGTTACAGAAGTATGAGTAGCATCGATATAATGGATAGTTCAAGTCTTTTCCCAAGGTTATAAATCTCAATTAGTAGGGGACATAGTTTTAAATAAAAAGAGGAAAGTTTAAAGGAGATGTGAGAGACAAGTATTTTACACAGTAAGTGCCTGGAATGCACTGCCAGAGGAAATAGTGGAAGCAGATACAATGGCAATGTTTAAGAGGCATCTTGATCGATACATGAAAAGGCTGGGAATAGAGGGAAATGGACCGCATAGAGGCAAAAGGTCTTTAGAAAGGCATCATGTGTCGGTATAGACTTGGTGGGCCGAACGACCTGTTCCTGTGCTGTACTGTTCTTTGTTCTATCTTCAAAGCATCCATTAACAAGAATTCATTACTCTTTCTTTGTGCCAACAGACTTATTTGGGACAGTGACATTTTTGAAAGCATCTTGGAAACATTCACTTCACATTGAAATGTGTAATTGGCATGTAAGGTAACCAAAGATTCATTTATAGCATGCTTCCGCAAGAAATTTTGGGAGCAGGGAAAAAAAAAATTGAAGAGGTCATAAAATATGTTTACTCTCATTTTCTTTCAACTTATTTCTTAGTATCACAAGTAGACTTACATTAACATTGCAATGAAGTTGCTGTGAAAATCCCCTAGTTGCCACACTCCAGAATCTCTTTGGGTACACTAAGGGAGAATTTAGCATGGCCAATGCACCTAACCAGCATGTCTTTTGGACTCTGGGAGGAAACTGAAGCACCCGGAAGAAACCCACGCAGACATAGGGAGAACATGCAGACTTCTCACAGACAGTGACCCAAGCTGGGAATCGAACCTGGGTCTCTGGGCACTGTGAGGCAGCAGTGCTAACCACTGTGCCACCATGCTGCCCAAGTTCCATTTCTTAGTTGTTAAAAAAAAACTGGATATGGAGGAGTGGTTTTAAGTAACATCAAGCAGCATCCAATTGGAGAGCAAAGATTTTGCCTGCTTTGTGATTGGCTTGGGAAGATGATGCCCTACCACAATGAGTGTGTCAGGTGACCAATGACACGAGGGCAGAGGTGGGGAAGTCACATGAAGAAGCCTCTTGGAATATACCCACCATGAGTTGGCACCTCTGTCACCTTGTGAGAACAGCACTGCCATCACAAGTATGGTTTCAGCAGATCAGTCCAGACCCCCTTTAAAATAAATTGGCAAATCTGGTTGAATGAGTTCACAACCACCCAACATTTGGTGGAATCAAGGGTTCCGTCAACTCATTTTTACACCATGGTAACTTCTCTTGCCTGATCCATCCCTGGTCTGCATCCATCAAAAAGAAAATCACAGGCAAATTGTGCGTGATGTGGAAGAAATTGTGCTTTGTAGACAGTGCTGTCAAGTGACTGTCACATCTCATTCATCTTCCACAGCGCCGTCGCGGGCGCTCGTTATATTTAAAAGGAAAGACAGGAGAAATTGCGTGATCAGATGATTAGAGGTGAAAATGGGCTGGGAACGCGATTGAAAAAAAAGGAATTAGAACTGAACAGGAATCTCGTTAACGTCACCAATCCCAAATCTGCACCTGGTTAATTTGATGATGATAAGGAGCGAATCTGGGGAATGCAAGCTGACCACAGGCTTCTGCATACATTAATTATTTAGACAGAGATATGAAAGTACCAGTCATTCTCACCAAGACTAAAGTCTTCATTTTCATAAATAAATACAAATGACCATCGCTGCATCCATCATCTTTAATATCAGTCACAACCGCTCTCCCTTTAAACTACCAATTTAACAGGAGGTTCAGTCTGGCTAACAAAAACAAACCATACGAGGAAGTAGATTATTGCATTTAATTTTAAATAAAGCCTGAGATCAAAACTAAAACTGCTAGACTTCCAATTGCAGTGATGAAGTGGTGAGATGCAGATATGTAGAGATCAGAGAAGCCTGTTGCAATAACACAGTCATATTACGGAGGCGTTAATCCACTCATAGACGAGGGAAAGCAGCACAACTCACACACCAAAAGTAATGAACTTTTTGAGTTTATTTGGAACAGTTTTCTGGACCAATGTTTTTTTGAGCCGACAAGGGAACAGCCATTTTGGATTCGGTAATGAGCTTGAATCAGTCTGTCATCTAATGATAAGAGAACAGCTAACCAATAAGAAGTTTAAGCTTATTTATTAGTGTAGGCTTACATTGACACTGCAATGAAGTTACTGTAAAAATCCCCTAGTCGCATGTTCGGATACAATGAGGGAGAATTCAGCTTGGCCAATGCATCTAATCAGCATGTCTTTCAGACTGTGGGACTATTGACATGGTGGCACAATGGTTAGCACTGCTGCCTCGCAACAGCAAGGTCCCGGGTTTGGTTACGACCTCGGGTCACTGTCTGTGTGGAGTTTCGCACGTTCTCCCTGTGTGTGCATGGGTTCCCTCCAAATATTCTGGTTTCCATCCACACCCCAAAGATATGCGGTTTAGGTTAATTGGCCTTGCTTAAATTTCCCCTTCGTGTCAGGGGGACTAGGAGAGTACAATATGTGGGGCAACAGGGATAGGACTTGGGCAGGATCATTATCGGTGCAGGCTCGATAGGCCAAAAAACTTCCATCTGCACTGTGGATTCTAATTCTATGAAACTGGAACACTTGGAGGAAACCCATACAGACATGGGGAGAACATGCAGACTCTGCATGCACTAAGACCCAAGCCGGGAATTGAACCCAGATACCTGGTGCTGTGAGGCAGTGGTACTAACCAGTGTGCTACTGTAAATGTGAGGAGGCCACTCAGTCCTTCTGGCCTGTTCTTCAATTCAATGAAATCATGACTGATCTGCAATCTAATTCCCTTTATCATTACATGATAGAACTTGACAATAGATTTGAGCGGGAATAGATTTGTGCCATGAACCAAGGCCTTAATTTTAGTTTGACTTTGACAGGATAAGGCTGGGATTGGTGGGAGTTGAATTTAACCCCAGATAATGGGTCAGGTTGGGTTGGGTGGTCGGGCAGGGTGGGATGGGGGGGTGTATAAAGTGTTAAAAATCTGCATTTCTACCCCTCCTGTACTCCAACCTGCTAAACTTCACTTTGAACAGAGAGACGATGGAAGGGTGGAGGTTGTGGGTAATTGACCAATTCCAAGGAGGTGGATTATCAGTTTAAGCTTTACCTTGCGGCTATGTGCCTCATTTTTATACACCATTTGAAAATTAATCTTGGCCAGCTGAGTTTCCTAGGTTTTGGGAAGTCCATCAGCAGAAGCAAATTCAGTGATTACTGACTCAAGAGGACAATACCTTTCTACTTATGAATCCAGAGTGACTATGTGAACAACGTCCCTTCCCCCAGAATTCTAGGGATCAAACTTCCCCAAGGCTTCCAATCTTTCCTTTTCTTCCATTTTGCCTGACGCTTTCAATGTACCCTCACTACGCTTCTTAGGCTCTCGCCAAGGACTCTGACATTCCCATTCCCCCATGGACTTGGATTCCCTTCCAAAACCCTGAGATCTTTGACTAACCCTCCTTCCCTGAGGACATTCCCCCTCCCTTCCCCACTGCACCCCAGAGGCCTTTAATCTCTGCTTCCAGTCCTATAACCTCCCACCTTTCTGGACTCTGATCCCTCAGGCCTCTGATGTCCGATTTCCTCTGGAATTGGCCAGTAAAATTCTGTCTATTATCCAAGATTCAAAAAGTGTTTAAAAACTCCCAAAACCTTACCCTTCATGTACCTAATACTTAATCCCACGCCACACTACTCCCATGCCAGATCTATGCCCTTCATATATCTTCCGTGCCCCCTTAGATCACTCATGTCACATCTATACACCCCTCCCCATTGTCCTCCACTGCCATTCATCCTCTATGCACCATGTACAGTCCTCTGATTCCACATATCCATGGAAAATATTTAACTTTCCTTGATGGGTGGTGGCAGGGGAGGGTGTGGAATATAAACCTCTCACCATCTGGTAAATACCTCCAAATCACTGAACTGAGAAAAGATGCATTCTGCTGCATGGGGAAAAGAAATCTTTTCAGACTTGCAATCCTGTCTGCATTTTCAGCAAATGAGAAACCACAACTGTTATTACAACTTCTCAAAAATGTCACTTATTCTCAGATGAATGGAACACCTAATGTGCTGAAAATCATTGGCACTCAGCCGAGCATTCAGAATGACCACAGCTGCCCAAACAATGGCTCACACCAGTATTTCCCACACTCTGTGCAATGCAGAGGCCACATGTATGAATATCATTAGATTTCAGGGGGTGGGGACCACTGTCTAAGATGGAGAAAGCAGAAGTTGCTCATTTCAATTTTGAAACAACGTGTCAGAGAATCAATGGAAGGAGCAGGCAGTTAGATTTTTTTCAAGTGGAGATTTCTTTTCAAGTGTCAAAACCAGAACATAAGGGAGTAATTAGGTAGATTTTTTTTTCTCCAGCTGTCAAAACCAGTTTTTTTTAAAATTAGCCAGAGCTATTTAATTTGGAAAAAAAATGTAATTCACATGAAAAACTACACAATGTTGGCCAATGTGAAGTTCAAGTTCTCTTTAAAGGACAGATTCCGATGATGAATCATTGCAATAAAAAGACATCTACATTATATTGCCTAATGCTGACGTTTGAAGATGCAAAAAAACTTTCTACGGTGACACAATGGTTAGCACTGCAGCCTCACAGTGCCGGGGCCTGGGTTCAATTCCAGTCTCGACTGACTGTCTGTGTGGAGTTTGCACATTCTCCCTGTGTCTGTGTGGGTTTCCTCTGGGTGCACCAGTTTCCTCCCACACTCTAAAGATGTGCAGTTTAGGTGGATTGGCCATGCTAAATTGCCCCTGAGTGTTGAGGAGGTTATCAAGGTAAATATATGGGGTTACGGGGTTAGGATCTGGGTGGGACTATTGTTAGTGCAGGTCTGATGGGCTGAATGGTCTCCTTCTGCATTGTAGAGATTCTATGTTTTTTCAGAATGTTTTAGACTTACTCAGCAGGCTTTCCCTTTTTGTCTCCAACTCTTTCAAAGGTGTGCTTTTATTGAGCTCCCAAAACTCTGCAGCATTAGTTGAAAATGGTGTGCAGGAGAAAATCCAATTTTTGTCCCCTATTTAAATTGGGGGAGGCAGTGTTTGAGTGGCCTTGTCACTGGGCTAGCAATCTAGATGCCCAAGGTAATACTCTAATGATGACAATAAAAACATTGTCGTAAAACAAAAACATCTGGTTCACTAGCATCCTTTAAGGCAGGAAATCTGCTGTCTTTATCTGGTCTGGCCTACATGTGACTTCAAATAGTCAATAATGTGATTGATTCTTATATCCCTCAGAAGGGCAATTAGGGATGGGCAATAGATGTTAGCTCAACCAGAGCTGACCATATTCCATGAAGAAATAAAAAATAAGCAGGGCAGCACGGTGGCACAGTAGTTAGCACTGCTGTCTCACAGCACTAGGGATCTATTTTCGATTCAGTCCTAGGGTGACTATCTGTGTGGAGTTTGCACATTCTCCCCATGATTGCGTGGGTTTCCTCTGGGTGCCTCGGTTTCCTCCCACAGCCCAAAGATGTGAAGGTTAAGTGGTTTGGCTAAATTGCTCCTTAGTGTCTAAAGATGTGTAGGTCAGGTGGATTAGCCATGGGAAATGTGTGAGATTACAGGGATAGGGCCAAAGGGGGGCCTGGGCGCAGACTCGATGGGCTGGAGGGCCTCTCCTGTGCTCTATGATGTTGTGATTCTAAGATTCAATGGGCCAAATAGCCTCCATCTGCACTGCAGAGATTCTATGCTTTTAAGGTTCGATGACTTCAGCGAGAATGGTTATGTGTTTTGCACGCAGGGTTGGGAGCAGAAGGAAAATCAGATTTGTTCTGAAAACATTAAGTAGAACCATTCATGAACTGAAACACATTTCGACACCCAGGGAAAAATCCAGCCCGGAGCGTAGGAATAATGGATATGTACTCAAATTGGGAACTGTGGCCAGTACTTTCCCCAAGGATCTGTTTTGGAGTCATAACTTTTCATTTTATTTATAAATGACTGAGCTGAAGGACTTGGAGGGCAGAATGTCTAACTTTCTGGGCAATATTTAGTCAGGCAGTGCAATAAATTATGTAAATGGGGGCAGAAAATTGAAAAGAGACATTTACAGATTGAATGGGTGAACAAATCTAGGGCAGAGGAAGTTCCAACTGGGAAATGTGACAAAATCCACTTTAGGCCTAAATAAAAATAGATCTGAATGTTTTCCAATTTCCAGATATTGTGGATGAGCAGAGAAGTTTAGGAATACAAGTACAGAAAGTTGGCAGGTATAAGAATCATTAGAAAAGCTAATACAACATTGGGAGGCCTTGTAGTGCATTGGCAAAGTCCCTGCCTTGGACTAGAAGCTCTGAGTCCAGGTGCTAATCCAGGGGCGGCACGGTGACACAGTGGTTAGCACTGCTGCCTCACAGTGCCAGGGAGCCGGGTTCAGTTCCGGCCTCGGGTCATTGTCTGTGTGGAGTCTGCACCTTCTCCCCTTACCGATGTGGGTTTCCACTGGGTGCTCTGGTTTCCTCCCGCAGTCTGATGGTGTGCAGATTAGGTTGATTGGCCACGCTAAATTGACACTAAAGTCAGCAGGATTAACAAGGGAAATGTGTGGGGTTACGGGAATAGGGCCTGGGTGGGATTGTGGTCAGTGCAGCCTCGATGGGCCAAATGGCCTCCTTCTGCACTGTAGAGATTCTATGATTCTCGGGCGTGATGGGCGTGAATGGTATGTTTGTAACATGGCCGAACAGCTGATTACACCCTTAGACCTTCCAGTGTACCTGCTTTTTGGCTGTAAGAGCAGGAGAGATTCCTGGTCAGCCATACTACAGAAGGAAACCGCAAACCACTGCCGGACTTCATCAAATATAATCATGGACCAATCCAACGTAATTCCATGGTCATCAAATGCCCTTTTAAGGCAGTGTACAAAGAGAGAGAGAGAATGCAACATAGACCAAAATCACTCGAGGTCTGTAAAAACAATGGCATCAAAGTGATATTTATAAGAACATAAGAAATAGGAGCAGGAGTAGGCCATCCAGCCCTTCGAGCCTGCCCCGCCATTCAATAAGATCATGGCTGATCTGTCGTGGCTCAGTTCCACATTCCGCCCTCTCCTCATAACCCTTAATCCCCTCTCTTATCAAAAACCCATCAACCCGCGTCTTAAAAATATTTAGTGAGGCAGCCTCCACCACTTCAACGGGCAGAGAATTCCAGAGATTCACCACCCTTTGAGTGAAGAAGTTCCTCCTCAACTCCGTTCTAAACTGCCCCCCCCCTTTATCTTGAGGCTGTGCCCCCTAGTCCTACTATCCTTCCTGAGCGGGAAGAGTCTCTCCACCTCTATCCTATCCATCCCATTCATCATCTTATACGTCTCAATGAGATCTCCCCTCATTCTTCTAAACTCTAACGAGTACAAGCCGAGTTTATTCAGCCTCTCCTCATAGCTCAACCCCCTCAACTCCGGCAACAGCCTAGTAAACCTCCTCTGCACTCCCTCCAAGGCCAAAATATCCTTGCGTAAGTACGGCGTCCAAAACTGCACACAGTACTCCAGCTGCGGCCTCACCAATGCCCTATACAGCCGCAGCAAGACCTCCCTACTTTTATATTCAATCCCCCTCACTATGAAGGCCAGTATCCCATTCACCTTCCTAACCACCTGCTGCACCTGCAAGCTGGGTTTTTGCGACTCATGCACAAGGACCCCGAGGTCCCTCTGCACCGTCGCCTGCTGCAGTTTTTCGCCCCGTAAGTAATAATCCTTCCTACCATTATTCCTACCAAAGTAGACCACCTCGCACTTGCCAACATTAAATTGCATTTGCCATTTCCTGGCCCATTCGCCTAGCCTATCTAGATCCTTCTGTAGACTCTCCACACCCTCCGCACAATTTGCCGTTCCACCAATCTTGGTGTCATCAGCAAATTTCAACACCATACACTCAGTTCCCTCCTCCAGATCATCTATATAAATGGTAAATAGCTGAGGCCCCAGCACCGACCCCTGGGGCATTCCACTAGTCACCATCCGCCAATCCGACTAGCACCCATTGACCCCCCACTCTCTGCCTCCTATTTGACAACCAATCCTCTATCCACGCTAACACCCTACCCCCAACTCCATGCCCCCTTACCTTCTGCAATAACCTCTTGTGAGGTACCTTGTCAAACACCTTCTGAAAATCCAGAAAGACCACATCCACTGGCTCTCCTCTATCCACCGCCCTAGACACATCCTCATAGAACTCCAGTAAATTTGTCAGACATGACTTCCCTTTAACGAAACTGTGCTGCGTCTGCTCTATCAAGCAATTTCCCTCAAGATGCCTCGCTATCGCTGTAACGATCTCTGTTGAGACCCCTGTTTTGCGGCTGGAGCACAGATGTATCAGAATAGTAGCATAGAAGAATCATGGAATCTCTACAATGCAGAAAGAGGCAGGTAATTTCCCAAGCTATGTACATTTGGATGCAAAGCCACAAGTAATTATTCATATCATAGAATCATAGAATCCATACATTGCAGAAGGAGGCCATTCAGCCCATTGAACCTGCACTGACAACAATCCCACCCAGGTCCTAGTCCCTTAACTCCACCTATTTACCCTGCTAGTCCTGCTGACACTTCAGGGCAAGTTAGTATGGCCAACGTACACATCTTTTCGACTGTGGGAAGAAATTGGAGCAACTGGACGAAACCCATGCTGACATGGGGACGATGTGTAAACTCCGCACTGTCATCTGAGGATTGAATTGAACCTGGATCCCTGGCCCTTTGAGGCAGTATTGCTAACCACAGTGACACTGTGCCACCCTGATTGATGCCATGGGCTTGAAAGGTTAAATTAGGTTACATAGACTAAGACTGCATTCCCTTGGAAATGGAATATTAAGTCTAAAAGCTCTGATTGAGGTGATTAGTGATGTGATAGGACAGATGGTGAGAAAGTCTTCTCTCTGGTGGGGGAATCCAGGATTAGGTAACACCCAAGCACAAAATCAGCCATTCAAAGGGAATGACCTCGGGCAGTTCTTCTTCACAAAGAAGAAATCAGGATCTTCCCCTCTCTCCAGAAAAATCCTTCAAGGCCCAGGGCTCAAGATTTCATAGAAGCCTGACTGTGCAGAAGAAGGCCATTCAGCCCATCGAGTCTGCACCAACAACAATGCCACCCTGGCCCTATCCCCGTTTAGTTACCCTGCAAATTCCTCTAACTTATCACAGCCTGGACACTAAGGGTTAATTTAGCATATCCAATCAGCCCAACTCACACATCTTCGGACTTTAGGAGGAAACCGGAACACTCGGAGGAAACCCACATAGACACGGGGAGAATGTGCAAACTCCACACAGACAGTGACCTAAGGCTAGAATTGAACCCAGGTCCCTGGAGCTGTGAGACAACAGTGATAACCACTGTGCCAAAGCTGAAGTTGGTAGATTGTTGCTAAGCTATGGTAACGAGGATGATGGAACCAAGGGAGGTTAATGGAAGTTACGATAGAAATCAACAATGACCAGACTGAATGGCAGTTAGAACAGGCTGAATGGCCTGTTTCTATGATCATGGGTGACAAGAGAAACATGTTTTTGACAAAATTACCTGAAAGCAATCGTTAATTTAATAGAATAATGCACATCAGGATAAATGGTGGGGCACTGAGGAGCTAAGTCTTATCTAGAGTACTCTATTATTGTTTGCACATTATTTTTTCCTCTGCATTAAACATTGCTTTCTGCAGATTATCTGCAATGCATTATATTTTTTTTAAAGTAACTCTCAGCATGGAAACCACATAGTGTTTTTCAAAACATCCACTTCAAATATACAGAGTGACCAATTAATCAATTAACCAATTGAAGGTGCTAAAAATGACTATACACCCTTGAGAATTCTCTGCAGAGAGCTGCCTGGCAAATTGCTGCATTAAATGTAAGATAGAAGGGAAGGAAATGATAACTCTGTGAGCCACCATTCAAATACAGTTCCGCAGTTCCTCCTTTGATAGCTCAGTTGGCAAGTTCCATGCACAGTTAAAAAGACAACAAAAGCATTTTCTGAACCCCCCAGACTCAAAAAGGACAAATTTATGAGAAATACTCTATGTGCCCAGCTACCTTGAAAACAGGGGAGTTTCAGATCTGTTTTTTGGGCCAGTCCAAATTCAGTATCTTATGCACTTTGAGAAGGAATAAATAGACTAAACTATTTCTGGCCACTAGAGGGAGGGGTGGGGCATAACTCACCAGCAAACCTACTGCAACAGCAGAGGGTGCCATTGCGCATGTGCAGACCTATGGCACCCCCCCTAAGTGCAAGAGGAAGTTAGACATCTAGTAGAGGAGGAAGGAAATAGGATGGGATAATACATTGTTCATGATAATGGGGTTTCAGAAGACGTAGTGTTGCCTTGAGGTACTTTGGTACTTCAAGGCAGTTCAGATATTTCTGTGGAAATTTAAATGCTGGGACAAAGGAGGAGCAGTTTGAAAGGCTGTGACCAAATCCTTGGTCAAAATTTGGTCAATCGGGAAGAGAGGGAGGTGGAGCGGTTCAAGAAGAAAATTTAGTGCAATACGGTCACAAAACAGAATCATAGAATCCCTACAGTGCAGAAGAAGGCCATTCAGCCCACTGCATCTGCATCAGCTCTCCAACAGATCATCTTACCCAGGTACACTCCCGCCCTATCTCCGTAACCCTACGCATTTACCCTGCTAATCTCCCTAACATCTCAGGATACTAAGGGATAATTTAACATGGCCAATTCTACCCAAGCTGCACATCTTTGGGCATCTCTGATTTCAGCTCATGGCTCTTAAACTGAAATCTGTCTTCCCCTCGGGTCACAAAATAATGTGAACATGTTGTGGTCTAAGGTAGTGAATGAACATGCGTTCTGTCCTCTCTTGTGCTTCTGTTCTGATCCTGCTCTCTCTGGGCTTCTGCTTATTCCATTCTCCCTCTCAAACCTTTTGTTGGAAGGATCTCTTTCCACACGTGCAAGTGAATGGGAGGGATTGCATAAGGGATAGAATCAGAGGAATGGAGACTTGAAGAGTATGGTAGCACTGAAAGAAGTTGCAAAGGTGGAGAGGACCAAAACACTTTTTTCTTTTTTCTATTCATTGGTGGGGCATGCACATTGCTGGTTGGTCAACATTTATTGACCATCCCTAGTTGCCCTTGGAGGGCAGTTCAGAGTCAATCACATTGCTGTGGCTCTGGAGTCACATGTTGGCCAGGTAAGAATGATAGATTTCCTTCCTATAGGACACTAGTGAACCAAATGGGCTGTTTTGACAATTGACAATGGTTTCATGATCATCAGCAGATTCTTAATTCCATATATTTTTTATTGAATTCAAATTCCACCATTTGACGTTGCAGGATTTGAGCCCTGGTCCCTAGAACATTAGCTGAGTTTCTGGATTAATAGTCTAGTGATAATACCACAAGGTTATCAACTCCCCCCATGTGGAGGAGTTTAAACACAGAACGGCCATGCAAAATTCTCCCTGAGGTATCTTTTTATGCAGCAAAGCAGTCTGTGAGGACATAGAGAGGGGTAAAAGAATAAGCAGTGGAAAAGAAAGTAGAGAGAATAAGAGAGGAGGATAGTTTTAACATCATATATCTCATTTCTGTAATAAGAACATAAGAACATAAGAAATAGGAGCAGGAGTAGGCCATCTGGCCCCTCGAGCCTGCCCTGCCATTCAACAAGATCATGGCTGATCTGTCGTGGCTCAGTTCCACATTCCCGCCCTCTCCCCATAACCCTTAATCCCCTCTCTTATCAAAAACCCATCAACCCGTGTCTTAAAAATATTTAGCGAGGTAGCCTCCACCACTTCAGCGGGCAGAGAATTCCAGAGATTCACCACCCTTTGAGTGAAGAAATTCTTCCTCAACTCCGTTCTAAACCGCCCCCCCTTTATCTTGAGGCTGTGCCCCCTAGTCCTACTGTCTTTTCTGAGCGGGAAGAGTCTCTCCACCTCTATCCTATCCATCCCATTCATCATCTTATACGTCTCAATGAGATCTCCCCTCATTCTTCTAAACTCTAATGAGTACAAGCCTAGTTTATTCAGCCTCTCCTCATAGCTCAACCCCCTCAACTCCGGTATCAGCCTAGTAAACCTCCTCTGCACTCCCTCCAAGGCCAAAATATCCTTGCGTAAGTACGGCGTCCAAAACTGCACACAGTACTCCAGCTGCGGCCTCACCAATGCCCTATATAGCCGCAGCAAGACCTCCCTACTTTTATATTCAATCCCCCTCGCTATGAAGGCCAGCATCCCATTCGCCTTCCTGACCACCTGCTGCACCTGCAAGCTGGGTTTTTGCGACTCATGCACAAGGACCCCGAGGTCCCTCTGCACCGTCGCCTGCTGCAGTTTTTCTCCACGTAAGTAATAATCCTTCCTACCATTATTCCGACCAAAGTGGACCACCTCGCACTTGCCAACATTAAATTCCATTTGCCATTTCCTGGCCCATTCTCCCAGCCTATCTAGATCCTTCTGTAGACTCTCCACACCCTCCGCGCAATTTGCCGTTCCACCAATCTTCTGTGCAACAGAAAGCAACATGCACTTTTCCTAGGACTCTGAAGTTAGACATTGGAAACTCTTTCATACTCAGACCAAAATAATAACTTTTCTGAGAAGCTGTGGAGATGGCAGACTCATAGGGACCAATCGGTGTTTGAAGAGGCAGGAGCACAGTTCCTGAAAAAATGGCCACTAATGTTGAAATATTTTATTGCTTGAGGTGCAGAAGATATAAACATAAGAAGAGCAGAATTTGGAATATAAGATGACCAGTCCAAAGGTGCGCTGGTTAGGTGGGTGGGGGGGAGGCAACGGCCTAGTGGTTTAATTGTTAGTAATCCAGAAACTCAGTTGAATTAGACACTCCTGTCCCATCCAAAACACGGGTGAGATTGCAATGTACGATTAACCCGCGCCATCCCTTCTGATGCAGACACCGTATTAAAATATCACTCACAGCATTTATGGGGGAGGGGATGGTTTAGTGGTATCATTGCTAAATTATTAATCCAGAAACCCAACTAATGTTCCACATTAGATGGTAAAATTTAAATTCAATAAAAATATCTAGAATCTATTAAAGACTATGAAACCATTGCTGATTGTTATAATTCAAATCAGAAACTCCAAAGCATCTTATGAAGTCCACCTGGATCATAAGTTTTGTACTTTGAATTTGGCTAGAGTAAGCATGAGATGTTTCACTTCAGGTATGATCCAAATGACCCACTAGGGAGCTTTTATCAAACAAAGTTTATTTAAGAATATAGTTAACATGTATGGTAAGAAAATTAGCAATAACTGTTATTTAATTACAAAAAAAAACATACTATCGTATAAACCTCAATGAAGATGGGAAATATTCCAATCAAACAAAACCCACATTCAAAACAGTTGCCAAAGATTTAACATGGCAAATACAACTGCTCATGTAATGCTGAAACTTAGTCCTTTGGTTGGAGAATGGAAACCCTGGGAATAGAGGGATACAAATGGATGGTGTAGTTAGGAACATATGATCGGTGCATGCTTGGAAGGCTGAAGGGCCTATTCTTGTGCTGTATTGTTCTTTGATGTTTGTTGTTTTTTGTTCTCAGCCTTGTAACTTCTAGCAACCCTCTGGATACACCCAGAACAGTTTGAAGTCAAAACAGCTTCCCAAAACACCAGGGAGACAGAGAGAGTCTCAGAAAGCTAACCACCAACATCAGATTTTCCACCCCAGGAAGGTCAGGAACCTCACTTCCAGCTAACAGCAGAATTTCTAAAACCAGAGAGAAAGAGAGAGAGAGAAACTTTGCTTTCCAACTGATGTCCACCCTCTTCTAAACTAAAATTGCTGCCAGCCACCAAATTAAAAGTGAAATCTTGAATTCACTACGAAGGGAAAAGAAACTGTCCAAAGCACATGACCTGCCAAGCAGCCTTCCCCCTAATAATGCAGGGTCATAGAACAATCCCAGAAAGTACCTGAGGCCCATAGTACAAATAAACAAGACTCCATTTAAACCAGTAAGGATCAATAAAACAGCTTCTGATATTTATTTATTAGTGTCACAAGTAGGTTTATGTTAACACTGTAATGAAATTACTATGAAAATCCCCAAGTTGCCACACTCTGGCGCCTGTTCAGGTACACTGAGGGAGAATTTAGCATGATTAATGTATCTAACCAGCATGTCTTTCAGACTGTGGGAGAAGACCGGAGCACCCAGAGGAAACCCACGCAGACACGGGAAGGTGTGCAAACTCTGCACAGACAGTGACCCAAGTTGGGTCTGAACCCAAGGCCCTGGGGTTGTGAGGCAGCAGTGCTAACCACTGTGCCATCATGTTGCCCAGCAACAATGAAAAAAACTAAGCTGTGATAGCTGCAGAGAACATGATTTAAAAAAAAACATTTTTTATCAGTACACTGGCATCACATGATTTTCAGAAAAACCCATCTGATTTACTAATATTCTTTAGGGAAAAAAAAAATTGCTGTCCTTACCCGGTCTGACTTTTATGCATTCCAGAGCCACAGTAATGTGGTTTACTCTCAACTGCCTTCTGAAAAAGGACAACTCAGGATGGATAACAAATGCTGACCAGCCAGCGACGCCCATGTCCCACAAATGAATTTAAAAAAAGGTGGATTGGCCATGCTAAATTGCCCGTTAGTGTCCCAAAGTATATAAGTTAGATGGATTAGCTATGGTAAATATGTGAGGTTATGGGGATAGATGGGGGAAAGGGCCTGGATTCTCTGCCACAGAGTTGGTGCAGAGTCAATGGGCCAAGTAGCCTCTTTCTGCATAGTAGGAATTCTATTATAATTCTATGTTGGTGGGTGGCAATAAGACTCTGCTCAGCACAATCTCATGAAATGATGAAACAGATTCAAGGGATAAATAGTCTACTTGTGCTCTCAAGTACACGACTATAAGGCATTTAACAAGGTTCTGTGCAGATTATTGTGGACAGGGGACAGGGCCTGGGTAAGATATTCTGTCAGAGAGTCGGTGCCAAATGGGCCAAACGGCCTTCTTCTGCACTGTAGGGATTCTATGACTCTGTGACATGGCCCATTGAGGCTGCATCACCTTTCAATATGATCATAGCTGATCTTGGCTCCAACTACATTCCCCTCCACGTTCCTGAGAGACTAAAAATCTGCCTATCTCAGTAATTAGTATATTCGATGATGGAGCATCCATAACCCACTGGGGTTGAGGATCCCAAAGATTCATGACCATTTGTGTGAGGAAACTTCTTCTCGTGTCAGTCCTGAATGATGGGCCTGTTATCATGAGACTGCGCTGCCTTATGCTGAACTCTCTGAGAACCTCCTAGTGTCTACCCTTCACGTTAGTGAATTTCCCAATGAGAACACTTCTCTTTCTTCTAAACTGTGGAGAAGATAGACTTATTTTATTCAGTCTCAACATAGGACAATTCTCTCTTCCCAAAAACTAATCTAGTGAACCTTCACTGTATTGCCTCCAATGTAAGTGTATCTTGCTTACATATAGTGACTAAATCTGATCACAATATTCCAGGTGTGGTCTCACTGAAGTCCCATAAAATGTAACAAGATTTTTAAAAATATCTTTGTGCTCCAATCACCTTGCATTAAAAGCCAGTATGCCATTTGCTTTTCTAATTGCTTGCCGTATCTGCATGCTAACTTCTTGTGTTTTTGTTTGAGCACATTTAAGTCTCTCTGAACATTAAAATGAACATGTTTCATATCTTTCAAAAAATATTGTGTTTCTATCCCTACGAACTGAATTAATAACCTCGCACTTCCCCACATTATACTCCATCTACCTTGTTTCCCTCTCTTGCAGCCTCTCTGTGTCGTCCTCACAGCTACAATTCCCACCCTGCTCTGTGTCATCATCAAGTTTAAAATATATTACTCTCTGTCTTTTAGTCAAAGCCATTAATATAGATTGTAAATTGCTCAAGCCTCAGAACTGATCCTTGTGACACTCTGCTAGTCACAGCCTGCCAACTTGAAAATGTCCCCCTTATGTCCACTGTCTGCTTCTGGACAATTAACCCATTCTCTATCCATATATCACACCCAACTCCTTGATCCTTTATCCAGTGTGGTAACCTTTATTTTATTTATTATTTATTATTCACAAGTAGTCTTACATTGACACTGCAGTGAGGTTACTGTGAAAATCCCCTAGTCGTCACACTCCAGTACCTGTTTGGGTACATTGAGGAAGAATTTAGCATGGCCAGTGCACCCAACCAGCACATCTTTCTGACTGTGGGAGGAAACTGGAGCACCTGGAGGAAATCTACGCAGACACAGGGAGAATGTGCATTCTCTGCACAGACAGTGATCCAAACCAGTAATCAAACCCGGATCCCTGGTACTATGAGGCAGTGCTAACCACTGTGCCACCATGCTGCCATGCCACTGTGTGGCACCTTATTAAATGCCTTTTGGAAATACAGATATAAAACAGCCACTGATTCCCTTTTTATTTTCCCCACTAGTTACATCCTCAAAAAACACTAACAGCTTCTGAAACAGGATTTCAATTATGATCAATTATGATCAATTGTTGACTTTTGCTGGTTTTGAAAACATTTTCAATCTACAAACTTGCTTTGAATTTTTGCAACATTAGAAGCCCCTTCTTTTAATCAAATACTGTTGTTAATCGCTTTAGCAAATGACAGATGGATCTATATCCCTGAGTTTTTGCTTTTCAATGGAATGAATTTTTGTTGAACATTTTGAACTGTTTCTTTAAATCTTTCCCACTGTTTATTTACTGTCAAAACTTTTAGCCTATTTACTCAATGAACCTTAGCCAGTTCTACCCTCATGCCTATGTAATTGGCTTTTTTGTGGTTGGATAATATTGTATTCAAACTTATGTGGAATCTATTGTATCATCATATATTATTTCCCAATGGATCTTTTGCTATGACATTACGAATGAACTCTGTTCACCAACTATATGAATTCAACACCCTGAGTGTCTTGCCTTTACCCATATGAATATACTTTTCTACTTTAGGTAAGTGCAAGGTGATGCATTTTGGTAGATCGAACCAGGGCAGGACTTACTCAGTTAATGGTAGGGCACTGGGGAAAGTTACAGAACAATGAGATCTAGGGGTACAGGTTCATAGCTCCTTGAAAGTGGAGTCATAGGTGGACAGCGTGGTGAAGAAGCATTCAACATGCTTGGTTTCATTGGTCAGAACATTGAATACATGAGTTGGAATGTCTTGTTGAAGTTGTACAAGATATTGGTGAGGCCACACTTGGAATACTGTGTACAGTTTTGGTCACCCTATTGTAGAGAGGATATGATTAAACTAGAAAGAGTGCAGAAAAGATTCATTAGGACTGGAACTTGATGGTTTGAATTATAAGGAGAGGCTGAATAGACTGGGACTTTTTTGCTCTGGAGCGTAGGATGCTGAAGGGCGATCTTATAAAGGTCTACAAAGTAATGAGGGGCACAGATCAGCTAGATAGTCAATATCTTTTCCCAAAAACCAGAGGGCATAGGTTTAAGCTGAGAGGGGAGAGATACAAAAGTGTCCAGAGGGGCATTTTTTTCACACAGATGGTGGTGAGTGTCTGGAATGAGCTGATAGAGGTAGTAGTAGAGGTGGGTCCAATTTTGTCTTTTAAAAAGCATTTAGACAGTTAATTGAGTAAGATGGAAATAGAGGGAAATGTACCAAATTGGGACTAGTTTAGAGGTTTTAAAAAAAGGGTGGCATGGACAAGTTGGGCTGAAGGGTCTGTTTCCATGCTGTAAATCTTTATGACTCTATGACTCTACTGCCTTTCAAATCTCTCTTCATCCAAATCTTCATCTCCCTCTTTTAGTTAAAATTCATTTTTTTCCTTTTCTGATGACATGTTTATGTTTACATAGATTGCATAGAATCCCTGCAGTGCAGCTGGAGGCCATTCAACCCATTAAGGCAGCACTGACTCTCCAACAGAGTATTTTAGCTAGATTCCCTTCTCATCTCACCAAACACCATAACTGAATTCATTTACTCCACTAATCATTAAATCCCTACACTGCAGAAGAAAGACATTTGGACTATTAAGCCTGCACCGACAACAATTCCACCCTGGGGATTGGCCTTATCAGCCTAACCTACACATCTTGGGGCAACTTAGCATAGCTAATTCACCTAACCCGAACATCTTTGGGACGAAGCCGGAGCAAAGAAAGAGGAAGGAAACCCACACAAACGTGAGTGGGAAAGTACAAACTCCGAGCAGTCACCTGAAGTTGGAATCGAACCCTGGGTCCCTGGCGCTGTGAGGCAGCAGTGCTAACCACTGTGCCACTGTGCAGTGTTTGTATAGTCTGTCCCTTTCTGTCACACTCTGGTCAGTATTATCTGCATCACTTCCCTGCACTATTGTCACGTTCTTTCCCTTTAATTTCCCAAATCTCCCCTTACATGAACCTTCAGTCCCCCTATTTAGCCAAAAGCCCTCTTCACCACCCGAGTTAAATGACTCATCTGGATACTGGTCCCAGCACAGTTCAAGCGATTGCCTTCTCAGTGGTACAGCTCCCAGTTTCCCCAATACTGGTGCCAATGTTCCATGAATTGAAATGCATTTTTCCAACATCAATATTGAATCTTGCATTCAACTGTTTGATCTTATTTAGCCTTTATCAATTTGCTTATGGTTCAAGTAGTCATCCAAAGATCATGACCTTTGTAGTTTTGCTTTTTAATGCAGTCCCTAGCTTCTCATATGCCCTCAACACAACCTCTTTCTTCATCCCGTATTTGTCGTTCCTGACTAACACCATGACAAGTGATTCTTCCTCTCCGACTCCAAATTCCTTTCCAGACCTGAGTAGATGTCCTTATCCCTGGCATGGGGCAGGCGCACAAGTTCAAGAATTCTGTTGTTGGTGGCAGAGAACCATACCCTATCACAACTATAAATTAACTCCTTATTACTCCTTCAGCTTGAATGAAATCCCTTAAGGTGTCAGTTTACTTATCCATTTGCAATCCCTGCTCTCCTCTACACAAGCTACAGAAATCTCAAACTTGTTGGACAATAGAGTTTAATCTGGACAAATGTGAGGTGATGCATTTTGGAGGATAAAATGTAGGTATGAGTTACACTGTAAATGGTAGAATCTTTAAGAATATTAACATACAGAGGGATCTGGGAGTGCAGGTCCAAAGTTTCCTAAAAGTGGCAACACAAGTGGCCAAAGTGATTATGAAGGCATATGGCATGCTTCTCTTCATTAGCCGGGGCATTGAGCATGGGAATTGGGAAAGCTTGCTGCAGCTATACAAAACCTTGTTAAGCCATATTTCTAGTGTTGCATGCAGTCCTGTTTGCTACACTGCCAGAAGGACGTGAAAGCTTTGGAGAAAGTGCAAAGAAGGTTCACCAGGATGTTGCCTGGTCTCGATGACATTGGCTTTGAGGAGATGTTGAATAAACTAGAATTGTTTCCACTGGTGAGATGGAGGCTGAGGGAAGACCTGATAGACGTCTGCAAAATGATGAGAGGCATAGATAGGGTAGATAGTCAGAGGCTTTTTCCAAGGGTGGAAGTGTCAATTACAAGGGCCACAGGTTCAAGGTGAGACTGGGAAAGTTTAAGGGAGATGTGTAGGGGAAGTTTTTCCATGCAGAGAGTGATGGGTACCTGGAACATGTTGCCAGAAGTGTAGTGGAAGCAGGCACATTAGCAACATTTAAGAGGCACCTGAATAGGGAGGGAATAGAGGGATATGGACAGAAGGGCAGAAGATTTTATTAGTTACAGCATCATGATCGGCACAGGCTTGGAGGGTCAAAAGGCCTGTTCCTGTGCTGTAATTTTCTTTGCTCTCTGTTCAATTGCAGGATCTGAAGCTCCTCCATTGTTACCTTGTGACCCCCATATTTGCCCCACTCATAGTCACAATCTCCTGTCCCTGACCATGAGCCATGACTAGCATAAGTGGGATGATTGCTCCCTAGAACAAAGTGCTCTTCCTCCCTAACACATTGCAGTCACCAACGCTCAGAGATCAGGTCATTAAGTCTGAAATGAAGTTCTTCAAGCTGCAGACACTACCTGCATAGTACATGGATCACACTGGTGTCCATCAGAACCAGCTGCAAAATATCACCTAACCTGCCACCTTTATGTGCTTTAGTTAATTAATTCTCTTTCAATGGTCACGTGTGCCAGGGCATGGGGTTGAAGAGATCACAGAGGGTGGAACCTTCAGAATCAACTGGCTGTGGGTGAGGGAGTGATGCAAGTGCAAGATTGTTCATATAGATATAAAAATACTGATGGGGAGAGGACAAGGAGAGCTGAGTTTTTAGATGATTATAGAATCATAGAATCTAGTGCAGAAGGGTTTGGCCCATTGAAACTGCACCGACAATAATCCCACCCAGAACCTATCCCTTTAACCCCATGCATTTACCCTGCTATTCTTCCTGACATTTATGGCCCATTTACCATGGCCTATTCTCCTAACCTACACATCTTGGGACACTAAGGGGCAATTTACCATGGCCAATCCGCCTAACCTGCATATCTTGTGGGAGGAAGCCGAAGCATTTAGATGAAGCCCACGCAAACATGGGGAGAATGCACAGACTCCACACACTCACCCAAGGCTGGAATTGAACTGGGCCCCTGGCACTGTGAGGCAGCAGCACTAACCAGTGTGCCATCGCGCTGGCCTCAGTTCACGAAATGAGATCTCTGCAGTAATTGAGGGGAGGCATGGCAAAGGGTTTGCAAGATTGTGAAGGGGGAAGAAAGCAGGCTTAATGGCAGAACGGGAAAGGAAACTAATGGAAAGGTAAAACAGCAAACTTAGTTTTCACACTTTCTGAGGCAGCCTGGAGAGAGAGGTGAGGAGGTGGAGAAGTCAAGAACCAGAGGCTTCCTGCTTTTTAAACATGCTTACATTGTTGGTAATTGTTGCAAACTCAGATATGTGGCTCCAGACTTTGTTGAATTTTGGCAGCTTCAGTTACTGAAGTTCTGTACAGGATATTGTCTGGAAAATGTGAAGGGAAATCAATCTGTTGACTTAATTTGCTCAGCTCTGAACTGCAATCCATAACAGATGGAGACAATTGCAAAACTTACATCAATGTGGGGGAGCGTTAATGTTGAGAAATAGAACATTTTTGCTTTCGGCACTCAGTGGCAACACTAGTTATTCCCCAGTCAGGTAGACGTACAGAAGAATAATTTATCCACCGCTCCAACACTATGCCTCATCCTAAAATTGAAAAGAGTACCTCCTGGTTCGGGATTTCCATTTTCTAGACCGGGTATTGTAGAGGTATTTGGCTGAGATTGCGTGCCATGGGGCCAAGCTTTGGAAGAATCTAATTTCATGTTAAACCTTCAGAACCGTGAAGAAGTCTCCATTGCCTCAGTCTTGAATGAACCTCACCTGAGAGGCTAAAGGAGCTTGTCTATTTTAAGGAGAAGAGTAACAGTAATCAGGAAAAATATTATAGTCAAGATCGAGAGCAAGAATGCTGTCCACATCCTACTCAAAATGTAATCTGCTCGACATTGATAACTGTACAATATTTATAGACTGTTCAGCATTCATAAAAGTAAACAAACCTCATACAACAGCGGTAATCTACCAGTTATATAATACTCTTCTGACTGAAAAATTTCTAGCTCATGGGCATGTAAGAAATGTATCACTAACATCACAAGACATTGTCTCCACTCAAAGCTAAATTCTATTTATTAGTGTCACAAGTAAGGCTTGCGTTAATACTGCAATGAAGTCACTGTGAAAATCCCCCATTCGCCACACTCCAGCGCCTGTTCGGGTACACTGAGAGAGGAGTTAGCACAGCCAATGCACCTAACCGGAGGGTGGGAGGAAACCGGAGCACCCGGAGGAAACCCACGCAGACACGGGGGAGAATGTGCAGACTCTGCACAGACAGTGACCCAAGCTGGGAATTGAACATGGGTCCCTGGTACTGTGAGGCAGCAGTGCTAAGCACCCGGTTGGAAAAATTAGTGGGTACCTTCAACTGCACACACAAATGCTGATAACTTAACATTGAAATTGCTCCAAAGTTTCTGCATGTTGCTTGTGGTAACATTGCCAGAACAACATACACCGTGCCATTGACCTGTGATGAGGTCCACACAAGGGGCTTCAAGACCCATGTAGTACATTGCAGGATCTGTGCATTTTGTTATCTTGACCTATCTGCTGCCCTTTCTATTGGGGAGATGTAAATAAAGTTGGTTCAATAATAGCTGCCTGCAGTTGAATATATGGCCTGGTGGTTAGTACTGCTGCTTCACAGTGCCAGGTACCCGGGTTCAATTCTGGTCTTGGCTGACTGTGTGGAGTTTGCACATTCTCTTCATATCTGCATGGGTTTCTTCCCACAGTCCCAACATGAGTAAGTTCTGTGGGAATTGCCATGCTAAATT
This sequence comes from Carcharhinus amblyrhynchos, assembly GCF_965287045.1. Classification (NCBI taxonomy): domain Eukaryota; kingdom Metazoa; phylum Chordata; class Chondrichthyes; order Carcharhiniformes; family Carcharhinidae; genus Carcharhinus; species Carcharhinus amblyrhynchos. The sequence continues at coordinate 44,683,620 of NC_137342.1, forward strand.
GCCCCTTAATGTCCAAAGATAGAATCATAGTACAGTACAGAAGGAGGCCATTCGGCCCATTGTGTCTGCGCCAACCACAATCCTATCAGGCTCTATCCTCATTACCCCATGCATTTACCCTAGTTAATCGCCCTGACACTAAAGAGCAATTTAGTGTGGCCAATCCACCTAACCCGCACATCTTTGGACTGTGGGAGGAAACCGGAGCACCCAGACGAAACCCACACCAACAAGGGGAGAACGTGTAACCTCCACACAGACAGTAGCCCAAGACAGGAAATGAGTCTGGGTCCCTGGTGCTATGAGACAGCAGTGCTAACCACTGTGCCACCCCCAAGATATGTAGGTTAGGGGGATTAGTGGGTTTGAATATGTGGGGTTATGGGGATAGGGCGGGGGATTACTGTTGGTGAGATACTCTGTCAGAGAATCGGTGCAAGCTAGATGGGCTGGATGACCTCCTTTTGCATTATAGGGATTCTCTTGTGTTAGTCCAATTTAGTGCAATACTCAACAGCCAGAAAGTCAGCAGCAAAAGGTTTATCGTAAAGCACTTTGCAGCATATTGGCAGGGATTATAGGGAAATGTACAATAGGATAACGAGGAATTATAGCTGAGCACTTGGTTCATTTTTCCTTCTTTGGAAATATTGAAGCTGAACTGGCAGACACTCAGCCCATTTCTCCTCCACTGGAAAGCTTCTCAAAAGTGATTCCAAACTTCCACATTAAAAGGTCTCGGCTGGAATTCTCCCACCTCACCTGCCACTGGGAGCCTCTGGTCCTGTAGCAGTGAACAGAGATTTAACTGAGCAGCAAACCCTCTCTCCTAGCTGGCAACGGTTATGGGGCGTAGGAGACCGGAGTATTCTGGCCCTCAGCTTGGAGCGGATATGTTCCACACAATATCCTTCATGCTCAATTTAGTTCCAAATGACACATTTTATATAATTGAAAGTATTACTTGATACATCTTTATCTGAAACCCACTCCACTAAATCTGTCTTTGGATGGGCAACTCAATTTATTTTTTTTTGAATGAGCTTTTGGGTAAGTTTCCAAGTGTCCAGTGCTAATATTTTAGTTTTAGTTTTGTCTTTCCTTCCCTCCATTCTGGTCTTTTGCTCAATAGTCATAATGGATGATACACGTTCGCCAAACTATATAGCATGATCTCATTGCTGGTTAATCATCACTCGATCCACTTCACATAGAAATGGATCAAATACTTGGCATCTCAACTGGGGCCTAAGCAGGCCAAGTGGTTTTCCTGCACTTAGAATTCTTCTGTTCCTGCAGGAGCAATTTTTTCTTTAATAATCCTGTTCTTGACCCACACTCAAACTCTGCCATCCCCTGCAGAGTAATTTTGTCATCATTTGCTGAGCTGCGTGAGTTAATGAGAGAAAGCTGATAAAGATTTCGAGGGATCTGGGAGTTGGAGAAGGGGTTGGCGGCAGTTTGGAGGAGCGGGGGGAGGGGGGAGCGGTGGGGGCAGGGACTGCTTTAGAATTCCTCTAACTTATTTCCACAGTAAAAGTAGCAGGGTGTGTTATGCGAAGGATAGCACGGGCTATGCGACAAACAAAATATTTAGTGTTAAGTCAAGCTTTTAATGCGTTCCAGTTATCTTTCTAACCAGTTTAGTAAGGCTGTAATCTCCACAACATGCCTTTTAACAGATTCCAGCTGTTCAGGAACATCACAGCGCCACAATAATCTTCTGCAACTTAGCTCACTAAAACCAAAAAAAAAATCAGCGTGACAGCCTTAAAATTGCATAAATCTCTGAGGTTTTGTTTGACTCCTTTGGCTGGTATTCATATAGATAAAGAGTATACAAGTTACTTGGCTAAATGTTTTTAAATCCAACTTGTAACTTCCAAACTAAAAGTGTGGCAGTGACAGACCGTATCCTCCATGTTCACCTTTAGACCTGCCTCAGAACAGAAAATCTACCCTCTGTCCCCCCAGTCTGCGCAAAACCTATGACAACAGCACCCTCTGTCCTCAGAGTGCAGAATATCCAAAGCCAGAAACAAAACTTGTCACTGAAAATGTCAGGAACAATTACATTCAGTGTTAAATCATGCCGTCCCTCACATGACATTTCAGATGATTAGCTGGAAGAACATTGCACCATACAAAACCCACAAGTAAACATACAAACAGCACCAATCTGCCAGCCAATTCCAAATTTTATTCTCCGCAATTTGGACGTGGGCTGCAATAATCATCCACCCACTTACTGTATGTATTTTCCTCTCGAGAGCTGCCCTCACATTAATGCTAAAAGCTTTCTGAAACATGTGCGGCGTACAGTCTGTATCTGGGTAAACATGCCTCGGGTTTGCCAAGAAGTGTTATGCTTGGGTCAATGCGCGCTTGGAGTACTGGGGGTCGATTGTGGGAGTGAATGGGAATGGACCGCTGGAATTCTAAGCTGGAAATCTGTCCCAATTCCCCTTCATTTAGCAGTTAGCAAACTGTAGTCCTTTGTCTGTTTTTTTTTAAAGCTGCAACAACAATTTAAATAAAAACAATTGAAAAGACTCACTAAACTGAGGGTAAAAGTAATGATAACAAAAATTCCTGAGGAAGGCAATTAAACAGTTAGTTACACAGGTGTATATGTTTTAAATACGGTGGCTCAGTGGTTAGCACTGCTGCTGCACAGTGCCAGGGACCTGGGTTCAAATCCAGCTTGAGTCACTGTCTGTGCAGAGTCTGCATGTTCTCCTTGTGTCTACGTGGGTTTCCTCCGGGTGCTCTGGTTTCCTCCCACAGTCTGAAAGACATGCTGGTTTAGTGCATTGACCCGAACAGGCACAGGAATGTGGCAACTAGAGGATTTTCACAGTAACTTCATTGTAGTGTTAATGTAAGCCTACTTGTGACTAATATATCAACTTTAAATTTAACATTATTTGCATGAAGCACTCTGAATACTTTTCCACAGATCACCAGGCTTTGGAACTATGTAGTGAACTATGTAAACTTCTCACCCGTTAATTAAAAACCATTACAATAAAAATGATTTAAAATCAGATTTCTACTTCAGGTTCTTTCATTGTTGCCGCACTTCTCGACAAATATGAAGATGCAGATGGTTTCAACTGCAAGGTTGAGCCATCACTTACAAGATATAAGGGCCAGATCCAGTTTGGCTGTGTTACTTGCCAAAACTAAGGATTCCATTGATACTCACTATTCAGTGAGAAAGGAAGGACTGACATTTGGGTAAGATCCAGGATGATTTCTAGTATGGAAGAACTGTACCCCAAAAAGAGTTTGTAAACAGGACATAACCTTCAGGGATAAAAAGAAAAAAAACTGGAGTCAAAATCCTGATAAATAATACAAAAAACTACGAAGGGTTGTGAACAAAGCCCAGTCCATCAAGCAAACCAGCCTCCCATCCATTGACTCCACCTATACTTCCTGCTGCCTCGGAAAAGCAGCCAGCACAATCAAGGATTCCATGTACCCAGGACATACTCTTTCTACCTTCTTCTGTCAGGAAAAGGATACAAAAGTCTGAGGTCATGTACCACACAAAAAGAGCAGCTTTTTCCCTGCTGCTGTCAGACTTTTGAATGGATCAACCTTATATTAAGTTGATCTTTCTCTGCACCCAAGCTATCAACATAACAGTGTATTCTGCACTCTGTCCTTTTCTTCTCCTCTATGTACTCTATGAATAGTATGCTTTGTATTGTATTGTAAGAAACAATACTTTTCACTGTATACCAATATATGTGCCAATAATAAATCAAATCAAAATCAAACAAATAGACTCATTTCCTATAGTTCCACTAGATGCATAGTACAATGCTGTATCCCAGTATACCAACACTAATAAATGAAATATAACAGTGGCAAAGAAATGAGCTACAGCTTCAGGCAATAAGAAACTTAAAACAGAAAGAAAACACCTGTTAAAAATTTAGGCTGTGCCACCATTCCAGTGGTCATATGGCTTGCTTGTTTTCTTTGGTCTTGAGTAATGCCTCGCTCTGTTCCCAGTGTCTTCGTAGTTAGCACAGTTAATGCTTAATGAGCCGCTACCTCCAATCTTCACCTTGGCTGGAGGATTGGGTGATGCAACAGCTAAGTTTGTTCCTGTCACACTGACAATGAGGCTTGGGTTTAACGATGGAACAGATTAGGAGTGAGATCTCTTACCTCTGCTTGCTAGGAATAGAAGAACATAGAAATATAGGAATTAGGAGTAGACCTGGGCAAATTCAGCCCTTTGAGCCTGTTCAGCTCTTCAATCAGCTTATGGCTGATCTCTCCCTGGTCTCCAACCCACCTTCCCACCCATTCCACATATCCCTTTATCATTTTATTATTAGAAATATATCGATCTCCTTCTTGAAACCATTTAATGATTCAGACTCCACCTCGCTATGGGGCAGTCATGCGACAATCATGTAGATAATCAAGTTAGGTCATCTGAACCCAGGTCTGAATGAGTGCTGGCTCACAGTGGCACAGTAGTTAACACTGCTGCCTCACAGCACCAGGGACCTGGGTTCAATTCCCAGCTTGGATCGTGCCTTGTGCAGAGTTTGCATGTTCTCTTGTGTCTGCATGCGTTTCCTCCGGGTGTTCCTGGTGCTGGTTAGGTGTATTGGCCATGCTAAATTTGCCCTCAGTGTACCCGAACAGGTGCCGGAGTGTGGCGACTGGGGATTTTCACAATAGCTTCATTGCAGTGTTAATGTAAGCCTACTTGTGACAAATAAATAAACTTGATTAGGACTTGATGGATTGAGTTATCGGGAGAGGCTGGATAGGCTGGAACTTTTTTCTCTGGAGCATAGAAGACTGAGGGGTGATCTTATAGAGGTCTTTAAAATAATGAGGGGCACAGGTCAGCTAGATAGTCAATTTTTTTTCCCAAAAGTAGAGGAGTCTAAAATTAGAGGGCATAAGTTTACAGTGAGAGGGGAGAGGTACAAAAGTGATCAGAAGGACAATTTTTTCACAGAGGGTGGTGAGTGTCTGGAACGAGCTGCCAAAGGTAGTAGTAGAGGCAGGTACAATTTTGTCTTTTAAAAAGCATTTAGATAGTTACGTGGGAATGACAGGTATAGAGGGATATGGGCAAATGTGGGCAACTGGGATTAGCTTAGGGGCCTTAAAAAAGGGCAACATGGACAAGTTGGGTCAAAGGGCCTGTTTCCATGCTGTAGACCCCTGTGATTCTCTTGACTTTAACCCTGCTGTTAGGAAACTGTTAGGGGCTGGGTTACGAGGAAAGGTTGGAGAAACTGGGACTATTCTCCTTGGAAAGACGGAGATTGAGGGGGGACATGATAGAGGTATATAAGATACTGAAGGGAATAGATAGTGTTACTAGTGAGAGACTGCTCCCTAGACTGGGTACAAACACGAGAGGTCATGATTTAAGGGTGAGGGGGGAGAGGTATAATTTGGAAGTGAGAGGAAGGTTCTTTACACAGAGAGTTGTGGGGGTATGGAACGCGCTACCGAGTAGGGTGGTGGAGGCAGGAACGTTGGACTCGTTTAAGGTTCAGTTAGATAGGCACATGAGTGAAACGAGGATGGAGGGTTATGGTAGGGGCTATTAAATAAGGTTCGAACCTCGGGAGACACCGGAAAAGCAGGCTTGTAAGATTAACGTTTTTGTCTTTTTATTCCGCAGGTGGAGGTCCACCTCGTGTCAAACGAGAGGCATGCACACGGTGGGTCGTGCGTGGGCAGCTCTTGGAAGTTCCGGGAGCGGCCTAGTACTTTGTGTCGGTGTGTGTGCTTGATCCTAGACCGGTAGACGGGCGCCGCAACAGCTCGGTGACTAGCACTGCTAGCTGTGCAGATACATGGATTTGGGCCTGTGTCTGTGGGAGTTTGCGCATTCTCCCTGTGGTTGCGTGGGTTTCCTCTGGGCGCTCCGGTTTCCTCCCACACCCCAAAGATGTGCTCTTAGGCTGATTGGTTTTACCAAATTGACACTATTCTCCCCTGAATCTGGCTAAGTTAGGGGTTCCATTCATAGACATGCAGGGTAGAATAGGTGTAGGGTGATGCGGTGGCGCGGGCTCGTTGGGCCGAAGGGCCTGTTTCCCGTCCTGGGTTGTTCTTTGTTCTTTGTTCTTTGAAACTTCACACTCTGGCATCTAAAATAAGGAACCCTTGAGTGCCAATGTGGGGAATGGAAATATTTACCCTGGAAGTACCTCTGAGCAGTACAGTGGTGTAGTTATTTGCGCTGCTGCCTCACAGAGCCAGAGACCTGGGCTCAATTGCGGCCTCGGGTCACTGTCTGCGTAGAGGTGACATGATCTCTCTGTGTCTCTGTGGGTTTCCTCTGAGTGCTCCGGTTTCCTCCCACAGGCTTGCGGGTTAGGTTGATTGACCACGCTAAATTGACCCTAGTGCTAAGGAGATTAGCAGGGTAAATATGAAAGGTGGGGTTACAGGAATAGGGCCTGGATGGGATTGTGGTTGGTGTAGACTCAATGGGAGAACTTCCAAACACCTGACAAAGGGACAGGTTGTCCCGCAAGCTTGTGGCTTTTGCTACAAGTAAAACTGTTTGGACTTTAAACTGGTGTTGTGGGATTTCTTTCTGTTTTATCCCAGTCCAACACCGGCATCTCCACATCATGTTGGTACACCCACAGTGCTGTTATGGAGGGAGTTCCAGGATTTTGACCCAGCGATGGTAAAGGCATGGTGACATATTTCCAAATCAGAGTAGAGAGGAACATGCTGGCGGTGCTGTTCCCATGCATCTGCTGACCTTGCCCTATTTGGTTGTTACTGAAGCCTTGATAAGTTGTTGCAGTGCATTTTGAGGATGGTACATACTTCACTGTGCATCTGTGGTAGAGGGAGTGAATGTTTAAGATGGTAGACGGGGTGTCAGTCAAACAGTTTGCTTTGTCCTGGATGATGATGGTTTGGAGAACTTGTGACGCAGCTGGTAGCACTCCCCTTTCTAAGACAGAAGGCTCTGGGTTTAAGTCCAGGACTTGATGGTCATGGAAAGAATGTTCAGAGAATGGTCAATCAAGTTGTTCATTAGTCTGTACAATACTCCACATTATTTCCCAAGGTAGTGTGAAGACATTGTTATCTTAGTTTGAGCAATAGGAGATTTGATTGAGCTATTCAGAATCACAACGAGTCACCAGAGTAAATGAAAAGCAACTGCTTCCTGTGGCAGAACAGTCAGCAAGCTGAGAATGTAGATTTACATCAATTAGCAAAACACCCAGAGATGACATGAGGTTCTTTTTATAACCCAGTGGAGAAAATTTTCCCGTCCCACCTGCCATGGGAATTGTAGCACGCAGGACACAGACCATGCAAAGGTTCATTGATCTCAGGAAGGATTTCCTGGTTTGGGGCAAGCATGGCTGGAAAATCCCATCCAATGAGTCGTTGTGATCTGGGATACACAGCCTGGAAAGGCGGTGGATGCAGATTCAATGGTAACAATGGTAAAGTTGGACAAATACTTGAAGGAACAAGAACTTTACACGTCTAAGGGAAAATAACAAGATAGTGGGATTAATTTGGAAGCTCTAGCATAGAGCCAGCACAGACACGATATGTTATATGGTCTTTTTCTGTGCTATGTAAGTTAAAGTTTATTTAATGGTCACAAGTAAGGCTGAAATTAATACTGCAATAAAGTTACCAAGAAATTCCTCTAGTCGCCACTTTCCAGCACCTGTTCAGGTCAATGCATCCAACCGGCAAGTCTTTCAGACTGTGTGGGGAAACTGGAGCACCTAGAGGGAACCCATGCAGACAATGTGCAGACTCCCCACAGACAGTGGCCCAAGCCGGGAATCAAACCCAAGTCCTGCTGCTGTGAGGTAGCAGTGCTAAGCACTCTGCCACTGTGTCACCAACGATTGTAATATGGAATCCAATGCATCATACATTGACTCCCATTGAATTCTCTTGGATCAAACCACTTGCCCCATCCATGCATGCGCTAGTCAGGATAATAGAATCCCTACAGTGCAGAAGGAGACCGTTCAGGTGTTGTCAAGCTTGCACTGACAACAGTCCCACCCAGACCCTATCCCATAACCCTACACATTTACCCTGTTAGGTCCCCTGACACTTAAGGGGCAATTTACCATGGCCCAATCAACCTAGCCCGCACATCTTTGGACTGTGGCAGGAAACCGGAGCACCCGGAGGAAACCCATGCAGACACAGGGAGAATGTGCAAACTCCACACAGACAGTGACTGAAGGCCAGAATTGATCCTGGGTCCCTGGCGCTGTGAGGCAGCAGTGCTAACCACTGTGCCACCATGCCACCCCCAAGTGGATTGGCTATGCTAAATTGCCCCAAGGTGTGTAGGTTAGATTGATTAGCCATGGGAAATTTATGGGGATATGACAATATCACAGGGAGGAGTGTTGGTGCAGACCCGATGGGCTGAATGGCCCCTTCTGCACTGTAGGGATTCTGTGATCCAGTGCCATTATCTAAAAATCTATTGGGCCCAATAACTTCCTTGCCCTATCAACTGAAACAAGTTGCACAGGGTGGAAAAGATGGAAACAAAGACAAAAACATAGGACAGAGACAGAAAGTTTGTCAGCATCGGCAAAGAATAGTTTAATATTTCTGGCATATAATCCTTCTCAACATCTTTACATTGAAATCTCAGTGGGTTCTTAGTTGGGTTAGAAAAACACATATAAAACATATAAAATCCTGATGGGACTGGACAGGCTGGATGTGGGAAGAATGTTCCCAATGTTGGGGAAGCGCAGAACTAGGGGCCACAGTCTAAGAATGCGCGGTAAGTCATTCAGGACTGAGGTGAGGAAGAACTTCTTCACTCAGAGAGTTGTGAACCTGTGGAATTCTCTACCACAGAAAGATGTTGGGGCCAGCTCATTAGATATGTTCAAGAGGGAGCTGCCAGTGGCCTTTGTGGCTAAAGGGGATCAAGGGGTATGGAGAGAAAGCAGGAGTGGGATACTGGAAGTGCATAATCATGTTGAATGATGGCGCAGGCTTGAAGGGCCAAATGGCCTACTTCTGCAGTTATTTTCGACGTTTCTATGTAACAGGATGGAGTGAATTGGAACTGGTCCTTCAAGTATAACGAGGAAGTTAATTGTGGCTTGGGCAGGGAGTTATAATTCATCTCATCATGCAAGAACAGATCAGAGAAAGAGCAGTAGAAAATGCTGTGACTGCACATTTGGGCCATATACTGTTGAAAGGAGAGCTGGAACAGGTTAATACCTAAGGCACACACACAGGCACACACACACACACACACGCATGCGCACATACACACACGCATGTGCACATGCACACACACATGCATGTGCACATGCATAGACACATACCTAATCCTGCCATCCATGGCATGACAGCACAGAGGTTGGCACTGCTGCCTCACAGTGACAGGGACTCAGATTCAATTCTGGCCTCATGTGACTGTTTATTTTGGAGTTTGCATATTCCCCCCATGTTGGTTTTCTCCGGGTGTTCCGGTTTCCTCCCACACTCCAAGGACATATAGGTTAGCTGGATTAGTCATGGCAAATGTGTGAGGTTACAGGTGGGGGAGACAGCCTTGGTAAGGTACTCTGTCAGAGAGAGTCAGTGCAGACTTGTTGGGCCAAATTGCCTCCCTCTGCATAGGGGGGATTCAGTGATTCTATGATCTCCCTGGAGGTTCACAGTCCCAGCCTTGCACTGAAGAAAATGAATAATATTACTGAGGTCAAGAGGCAGTAGAGTTAATGTTCAGACCAGAAAGTTATCATATGCCCAGGAATGAGATTCTGCATTTTGCATATTTATTTCCTATATTCTGTACAAACAAATTCACATTCATCTCACCTTTCTACAATCGCAATGAACCAAACTCATGCCAATTGCCCTAGTTTCCAATTTCAAAAGAATCAAAGCATTCTTTATTCACTGCTATTGTAGAGATGTATTGATCTAAATTACAATTATTTTCAGCACAATGTATTTATTATTAATCCACTTGAATTTTTGCTGTAAAGATTCTAGCCCTGTATGGCCTGGCATGCGCATATACAACTCTTTCAAACTCAATTACCTTTCATGTGAAATCTGTTGCTGATAGTTTTAGAAACCCATGAGTAGATTGAATGATTGAATAGATTGTGGTACAAAGACCACAAGCAGGCTATTTTCATCTGAAGATTATGAAAATCATCCATATGTAACAATTTGAGGTAAAGTATGTGTGTGTAGGTTCACAAAACCAAAACGCAATTTAAGATTAATTTTCTTTCTGAGAAGCTCAAAGACGTAACTTCTGGTGTTTAATTTAAAGAGCAGTGCCTTTCTTCAAATTTCTCACATTCAGTACACCAAACATCACTGACTTTTACTGGGTAACTCGGGATTATTTTATTTACTTCAATCAAATAGTGACAGCTTAGAATTTCTAACATTCACTCGCAATCTCCCAAGGGCTGAGCAAAGGGGCTATGAGAGCAGAACTGTTCACTTGTGTTATCGCAAAACATTCAGTACTTTTTCTTCAAATAATTGCTTGTTTTTGTGGTGTTTCTTTAAGAGTAATTAAGCAATGACTAATCCTTTTTAAAGTGACCTCTTTTCAGTCTAGGACTGGCTTTTGGCATTGCTAAGATAAGTCATAGTCATCAATTGCCCATCATTTTGTTTGAGTGGAGAGATAGGGAGGTGATGGAAACCGTAGGCTGTTAAAATTCAGAACTAGAGAGTCTCTGGCCATTCCAATATCAGTAAGAAGTCTCACAACACCAGGTTAAAGCCCAACAGGTTTATTTGGTAGCACAAGCCATAAGCTTTTGGAGCACTGCCCTTTCGTCAGGTGAGCGGGAGTTGTGTTCACAAACAGGGCATATAAAGACATAAACTCAATTTACAAGATAATGGTTGGAATGCGAGTCTTTACAGGTAATCAGGTCTTAAAGGTACAGACAATGTGAGTGGAGAGAGGGTTAAGCACAGTTTAAAGATATGTGTGTTTTCTTCGGCCAGGACAGTTAGGACTTATCCCAATCCAACGCCGGCATCTCCACATCTCCAGTGACAACCTGAATAGTGTATTGTTCTACCATCTCCGAGGCAGCAGGGTGACACAGTGGTTAGCACTGCTGCCTCGCAGTGCTAGGGACGCGGGCTCAGTTGCAACCTTGGGTCAGTGTCTGTGTGGAGTTTGAACATTCTCCCTGTGTCTTAGTGGATTTCCTCTGGGGACTCTGGTTTCCTCCCATAGTCCAAAGATATGTAGGTTGGGTTGATTGGCCATGCTAAATTGCCCCTTCGTGTCAGGGGGATTAGCAGGGTAATTATGTGGAGTTACAGGAAAAGGGCCTGGGTGGGATTGTGGTCAGTGCAGACTCAATGGGCCAAATAGCCTGCTTCTGTACTGTAGGGATTCTATGAATTTGTGAACTCCAATTCATTTCAACAGTCAGGAAGGTATCGATTTCACCCCCATTCAATTTTATATTATTTTGCATCCAACTCCCTACTTCTCATGCATCTGACCATAGAATCCCAACAGGAGGCCATCAAGTTGGCACTGACTCTACAAAAGAACATTTTATCCAGGCCCAGCCTCTGCCCTAGTCCCTGTAAACCCACACATTTACCTTGACTAACCTACTCATCTTTGGACTGTGGGAGAAAACCGGAGCACACAGAGGAAACATATACTCCTCACAGAGAGTCACCCGAGGCTGGAATTGAGCCCAGGTCCCGGGCACTGTGAGGCAGCAGCACGAACCATTGTAAGACCATGTTAGCAGGGATGGGTGTTAGATATGTTGCACATGTGCTTTTTCCAATGAATCCTCGCTGTCAAGAACCAAGAGATTCCTGGCTGCGACTATCCCGCCCGCATTTCCTTTCCTGATGCTGGGGTGTGAGGCCCTGCCTGCCCCCCTTGCAAAGCTTCCCAGCAGTGACAATTTGCCAAGGAGCCATCTCAGCACAGCTCCCCCCTGCCACTTCCCAACCCTGGGTACCCCCTGGCCCACCTTGAGCCTGCCACTGTAGGACTGGGAAAATTCTATTCAGAGACACAGGCAGTCGTTCATGTCCAGCTATAATGAAGGAGAAAGAAATACTTACATTTATAAAGCGCCTTTCACAACCACTGGATGTGCAAAAGTACTACTGCTAATGGCGTGATTTTGAAATGTAGTCACCGTTAAAATGAGGAAATGTGGCAGCTAATTTAGACACAATAAGATCCAATAAACAACAATGTGATAATAATGAGATTATCTACTTTTAAAGTAAAATACATTTATTAGTCACAAGTAGTCTTACATTAATACTGCAATGAAGTTATTGTGAAAATCCCCCAGTCGCCACACTCTGGCACCTGTTCGGGTACACTGAGGGAGAATTTAGCATGGCCAATGCACCTAATTTGCATATCTTTGAACTGCGGGAGAAAGCCAGAGAACCCGAAGGAAATCAAGTCAATGGATGTCAACCTTGGCTTTAGTGGGTCAAGTTTTAGAGTGGGGTCTGAATCCAGTCTTGAGATGCAGAAGCAAGTGTGAGTCACGGCTGAGCAAAGACAATAATCTCCATCAGATTTAAAATTGAAAACTGTTGTGTTTTTAAACATTAGCCAGGTTCAGAAGTTTAATAAGCAGGAAGTTACTTAGCAGCTGTTTGTTCAAGTGAGGTGAGATTGATGTGAGAAAGTGTAATGCATTCGTTACTTTTCATTATCATGTGAAGACAAGCGATAGTGCTTGAACAAAATGTATTCCATCATAAATGTGTTAATTTACTGCAAAACAGAGCAGCTAAATTTTTCAGATTTGGTCTCATTCCACCAAATGATTCTCAGTTTGCCTCCAAAGATATTGAATGCAAAAAATACAAATACCAACTTTAGATAACAAGGGACTTCAATAAGCCACTAAGTTATTATATTGTTAGATAATGACAGTGCAGACATTTTGTACATGCAAGATGTTCAGACACTACGTCAGAGGCAGAACTCGACCAAGCAAGACACTAAAGGAAGACCCTATGCTTTGCAACCAATGGGTTACTCTTGAACTGCTGTTTTTTCATTTGATTTGATTAGATTTTCTTTGTTATTGTCACATGTATTACTATTCAGTTAAAAGTATTGTTACTTCCGCGCTATACAGACAAAGCATATAGTTCGTAGAGAAGGAAAGGAAAGGATGCAGATTGTAGTTTACAGTCATAGCTGGGATGTAGAGAAAGATCAACTTAATATAAGATGAGTCCATTCAAAAGTCTGACAGCAGCAGGGAAGAAGCTGTCCTTGAGTTGGTTGGTGTGTAACCTCAGAACTTTGTATCTTTTTCCCAATAGAAGAAGGTGGAAGAATGTCCAGGGTGCATGGGGTCCATAATTATGCCGGCTGCTTTTCCAAGGCAGCAGGAAGTGTAGATCGAATCAATAGATGGGAGGCTGGGTTATGGACTGGGCTTTATTCACAATCTTTTGTAGTTTCTTGCAGTCTTGGACAGAGCAGGAGCCATACCAAGCTGTGATACAACCAGAAAGGATGCTTTCTATGGTATATCTGCATAAGTTCCTGTTGTCATGGAGACAAATGCAGCAATCAAAAGAAGAAAAGATCATATAAAGGAGGAAGTAGGTTGTGGAAAGCTATAGATCCCAAGAGGGTTGGAAGACTTAAGACAGTGAACAATTTTGGGATAGGATAGAATAGGAAAGATGGGGCAATGAACCCTGGTTGTAATAGAGGGAGGAAGCAGAGATGATCATGGAAGATGGCTGTACAGAGCTTAGAAAGGATGAAAGGGGTAACAATGTCTGTAGCACATGAGTTTGGATAAGATGGTCAGTGAAGGTTCACAAATCAGACAGCTGGTATCTTTTTGGACTGTGTGCAAGGGCTCCAGTGAGAATTATTTAAGCATAGCTTTACATTATAATCTGGCAAATGATTCATATAATATTTCCATCAGATTGTCTTTAGGACTTGCAACTATGTATTATTATGCCTCCTGGTCATAGCAGGATCTATCATGCTGCTAGATTTGAAATGACTGTAAGCTTACCGGTCAGATCTCTTGATATCAGTCCCCACATCTTTGGAGATTGGCTTCAATGCATATCAGCTGCTATTAACAAAATACCTGTACAATCCAGTTCCATAAAAGAGAGACCTATTAAAACACTCACTGAGAGCAGAATGTTCCTTTCATCTCTTGGCAAAGGACTAACTGGAGCCCTTCATGATTTATTGTGCGAAATCATAAATCATCACATCCACCAGAACATCCTCACCAATCTGTACTCAGGTTTCAAACTTGCTCATCATTATGCAATAGAAGTCTTCTGCATTGCGCTTCAAGTACATCAAAGCTTAGTGAAATATCCCATTTATATTAAATTGCAGCTATCCATCTGCTTTTATACCTTAGACAATAACGCAGGACTTGGACAAAAGATGAACAGGGAGATTACTGACAGATACCAGTAGCAGTGGAGGAGCATACAAAATGGAAGTTCAGAGAGGCTACGATTATTACTGAGAAAGCCCAAAGGATCCCAGGCTCTGAACAGAGCCTTTTTGTGCTTTATTTCTATAATAGCTATAGTTTGTATCAGAATAACTTCCATTCCTTGTGACGGTAGATTGGAATTAAAAAGTTCCCTTTGTGATTTACCTTTGAAACTTTTTTTGTTAATAAAAGCAGTATTGTTGTCTCTCCTTCTCCCCTCTGGGTGAGGATATATTTGGGGTGAGACTGGTGGGAGGAGTCAGGGAGTCAGAGGGGTTTTTAAGGCTTTCTTTCAGGGGATGTGGGCATCGCTGGCAAGGTCAGCATTTGTTATTCATTCCTAATTGCCTTTGGAAAGTTAGTGGTGAGCCCTAATTGCCTGGAACTGAATGACTTGCTAATCCCAGAGGTCAGTTAAGAATCAACCAAGTGTTCTGTAGGTCTGGAGTCACATGTAGACCAGACCAGGTAAGGACGGCAGGTTTTCTTCCCTAGAAATGAATGAGATGAAGTTTTACAACAATGAATTATGGTTCCGCGGTCATAATTACAAAGGCTAACTTTAAGACTGCCATGGTGGGATTTGCACTCATGTCTCCAGACCATTGGCTTGGGCTTCTGGATTGCTGGTCCAATAACATTATCGGTATGCCACTGTCGCCCCTTATCTTGTTGGAGATGGAAGGGTGGGGAGGGACTTTCATCAACCATCACTCTACAGGTGCTTGAAAGTCATAGAATCATAGAATCCTACAGTGCAGAAGGAGGCCATTTGACCCATTGACTCTGTACCGACCACAATCCCACCTAGATCCTATCCCCATAACCCCATGCATTTACCCTAGCTAGTCCCCCCTGGCACTAAGGGACAATTTACCATGTTCAATCCACCGAACAGGCACATCTTTGGACTGTGGGAGGAAACCAAAGCACCCAGAGGAAACCCACGCAGTCACGGGGAGAACATGCAAACTCCACTCAGACAGTGACCCAAACCAGGAATTGAACCTGGGTCCCTGACGCTGTGAGGCAGCAGTGCTAACCACTGTGTCACCGTCCTTTGATAATGTTTCCAAGTGGCCATTCACAAGTGTCAAACCGATTCTGTTTCCTATGTTTCTATAAGGGATATGGGGGGAAGGCTGGACCAGGATATTGAATTGGATGAGCAACCATGATCATAATGAATGGTGGGGCATTCAGGTTTGAAGGGCTGAATGGCCTTTTCCTGCTTCTATGTTTCTATTAGCCCTGACCCAGTTGATTACAATCTACTCGCCTGTCCAAAGATCGTCATTGGCCACTGGTCTGATCCACCTATGTCCATGGCATTTTGCGTGGCTTGCCCACCCCAACCCCAACCCCAGGGAACCAAATGTTGGGGAGGGATCACCTTCGGTGGGACAGAAAGATCCCGCTGGTGGCTAGGATTGGAAAATTTAGGGTCATGAGTACAAAACCAGAGTGTAATCAACACAACATCTCGGCTAACACTCCCACTGAGGGAATGATGCAGCATCAGAGGTACTGTCTTTCAGATGAGACATTAATTTGAGGCCCCATTAGCTCTTTTAGGTGGTGTTAACGGACACCAGAGTAATACTGGAAGAAGAGGACGGGTGCTGTGCCCGTTGTCCTGGTCAACACTCAACCAACATCACTGGAAAAAAAAACAGATTCGCTGATTGTTACCTCATTGCAGTTTGTGTGGGATCTTTCTGTGTGCCAGTTGGCTCTTAAGTGCTTTTGGAACCCCTGAGATTGTGAAATTTTCTATATGAAATGCAAGTCTCACTGTTTCTTCAGACTTAAGGCTTGGACATGCACTCTAGATGAATTTGATAACAGAAAGTGTTAGGTTACCTTCACCCAAAGTCGAATAGGACATGACAGAGATCCTCAGACTAATTGTAATTCATGCAATATAGACTGTGAAGTTTATTTTGTCCCTCTGTTTTGTATGTGGTTCTTACAAGAAGCAACTTAACATTTAAACTGAGAAGCCGCAGGGACAACTGTTCAAGCATAGGAGGCACTTTGAACATTGCAACCATCCCTTATTTATGTGGGTGGCACAGTGGCAAACGGTTAGCACTGCTGCCTCACAGTGCCAGAGACCTGGGTTTGATTTCTGCCTTGGGTCACTATCGGTGTGGAGTCTGCATGTTCTTCCTGTGTGGGTTTCCTCTGGGTGCACTTGTTTCCTCCCACAGCCTCAAAGATGTGCTGGTTAGATGCATTGGCCATGCTAAATTCTCCCTCAATGTACCTGAACAGGTGCTGGAGTGTGGCTACTGGGGGATTTTCACAGTAACTTCACTGCAGTGTTTAAGTAAGAGTACTTATGACAATAATAAGAAGTCTTCAACTTGCATTATCTTTATAGATTTTACACATGGGCTGGGATTTTGTGATCCCATCATGGTGGACTTTCTGGCAGCTGCGGTATCTCCTCATTGATCACCGGTGGGATCCCGCAGTCCCATCAGGAATCCACAGCAATTTTTGTTGCTCGCTTGCTGAGGAACACATTGCGAGGCTGGAAGATCCCACCGGCAGGAAGGGCCAGAAAGTTTAGCCCAATATTCCGAAAAGGTTCAGGTCGCGGAGTCAATGATTTTCGGAAGTTTTGGGATTTCTGAATATTTTTTGCATTCCCAGCTCAACCAGTGACAGAATTCATCAGGGAACACCCCGCATGCATCTCTCAACATCTCCCCCAAATCTGTCGTGCTCATGAGGAGCAGGAATCACAGTTCATTAAATTAGAAAGTGGCCACATCACTCATACTCTCACAGAGTTTAACTGTTTTACTGTTGAGCTATATTAAAGTAGAACATCTCTGGCATGTCATCACTCAACAGTAGCAAGCGCACACTAGCCTGCCCTCTCCTCTGTGAAGGCTTTAAGCTTTATTTAGCATTGTATTGTGGTGACCAGGACGTGCAGAGTGGGAGAATTCACGGCGGAGTTTAAGGACGGCAAAGCAAAGCAGGAGTGGAGTGTGAAAACACATGATTTCTTTGCTTCCTCCTCTTGAATAATTAGCCTTTTAGGATTAAGATCAGCAGAAACATTTTCACTCAGAATGTTGCAAACTTTTGATGCTCTCTGGCTCAAAAGGTTGTGGATTCTCAGGCCCAGGTTTTCACCATGGCAGAGAGATTTGAAGATCTTGGAAATGTTTGAAAATCTCTAGTTCCACCCCTGAGCATAGCCTGTGCCAGTCTTGGGGAATTGGGTGGTGGCACAGGGGTGGGGGGATATGATGTGGTGGGGTGGAGGGGGGTATAGGAACATAGGAATTAGGAGCAAAAGTAGGCAAATTCAGCCCTCCTAGCCCACTCCACCATTCAACCAGATCATGGCTGATCTCTCCCTGGTCTGGAAATGGAATCGAGTCATTATTAAAGGGTGCCTTGATCTGAAATTGAAACTGGGGACTATCTTCCTTCCCTCCACAGGCATTGGGGGCACCCCCGTCCCTCTCCGCATTGAAGGGATATTTACACCCTCCACTCCCCACTGAAAATCACTGGCATCAGGGCACTGAAGCCACGGGGAGAATGTGCAAACTCCAAACAGTAACTCAAGGCCAGAATTGAACCTGGCTCCCTGGCACAGTGAGGTGCTGTGAGTGCTAACCCCAGTGCCACTGTGCTGTCTAATCACCTAATCATTATCCATGGTTAACTGGTCAAACAGTTTGAGTATCAACTTGTAAAACTTTCCAACATACATCAATGACAGGAGTAGGAGTGGGAGAGATCCCTGATCAGCCGTGTGATGGAAAGAACATCTATCATTGCCATTCATAGCTTCAGGATGCTGTGCGCATGTAAAAGTATACTTGGCCACAGCAACTCAGACTCCTCAAGTCTTGCTGGCTGGTGTGGATCAGATTTTTACCAACAGCACAGGGTTTATTTTTTGTTCTAGGCCTGGGGTGAATTCAGGAGTTGCCTGCTTACCACACCCACAGTGGAGATCATAGCGCTGTGCGTCAGACCCATAGAATCCCCAAAGTGCAGAAGGAGGCCATTCAGACATCGAGTCTGCACCAATGCCTTGACAGAACATCCTATCCAGGTCCGCCCTCCCACACTATCCCTGTAATTCCACATTTTTACCTTGCTTATTCTCTTAATTTACAGATCTTGGGACACTAAAGGTCAATTTAGCATGGTCAATTCACATAACCTGCACATTTTTGGAGTGTGAGAGGGAACTGGAGCACCCCAAGGAAACCCATGCAGACATGGAGAGAATGCGTAAACTCCACATGGACAGTGACCCGAAGTCCGAATCGAACGAGGGTTCCTGGCGCTGTGAGGCAGCAGTGCTCACCACTGTGGCACCGTGCCACCTTTGGGCAGAAAGTTGATGAAGAAGAACTCTTGCTGTGCATGCAGACAGCAAGCATCACCGGGCTAGTCAATCACAGGAGCACATTGCTGTTGAGACCAACTTTGGACACTATGGGGTGAAAAACTGAAGGACAGCTGACACTGAGAAATCCGCATCACCGTAACAGCCAGCACCTTCAAGGCAGGAATCAAGAAGGATGAAGAAATAACAAGTTACACAGGACAGAAAGGATTTCTGGCTTGCTGATTTACCTGCCCAGGTTCCTGAGAGGGAGTAAAGAATAACTGAACAGATTTCTGGAAACTGGACCACCCTCAATCCAACTAGTAAAGTGGAAATGGAAATGACCGCCATGTCACTGGAAGCTGGGGCTTGTTCTTCACACAAGAAGGATTGAAGGTATGAAACCACACATTGCTCCCCCTGAGGAAATAAAGCCATTTCTTGAGATTGTCTCTCAATCACTATTCTGGCATCAAAGCTTGAATGTAAAACTGTCATTTTAAAACTCGATGACACATCAAGTGCATTTAGTCAGTTTTAAATGGAAGAATCAAAAGATAAAAGCACATCAAAATCACATCAGGAATTGGACAAATTTTCCACTTGTATGTTTGTTGATAAGGCTAATCATTAAGAACAGGAGGGGGCCATTGTGCCTGTTCTGCTATTCAATGGGCGGCGCGGTGGCACAGTGGTTAGCATAACTACCTCACAGCGCCAGTGACCTGGGTTCGATTCTTGGCTTGGGTGACTATCTTTGTGGAACCTGCACATTCACCCCGTGTCTGCGTGGGTTTCCTCCGGGTGCTCTGGTTTCCTCCCACGGTCGAAAGATGTGCGGGGTAGGTTGATTGGCCATGCTAAATTGACCCTCAGTGTCAGGGGGACTAGTGTGGTGAATAAGTGGGGCTACAGGGATAGGGGCTGGAGTGGGATCGTGGTCGGTGCAGACTTGATGGGCCAAATGGCCTCCTTCTGCAATGCAGAGATTCTATGATTCTATGAAATGAGGCTTTAAATCAAAATCCTGCTTGCCTGGTCAGGTGGGTGTCAAAGATCCGATGGCACTGTGCGAAGAAGCATCAGGAGTTCAGGTGTAGGGACAAGCGCCTGACTGAGAACTACTACCAAGAAGCACATCAACAAGTCATGGAAGCAGGAGGAGGCCATTCAGCCCTTCGAGCCTGCTCCAACATTCATTTTGATCATGGCTAATCATCGACTTCAATATCCTGATCCCCCTTTCCCTCCTGTCCCATGATCCATTTAGCCCCAAGAGCTAGATTGAATTTCTTCCTGAAATCACACAATGTTTTGGCGTCAACTACTTTCTGTGGTAGCGAATTCCACACATTCACCATCCTCTGGGGGAGGAAATTTCTCCTCACCTCAGTCCTAAAATGTTTACCCCTTATCCTTATATTATGACCCCTAATTTGGGACTCCCCTACCATTGGAAACTCTTTCTGAATCTATCCTGCCTAATCCTGTTAGAATTTTATAAATTTTATGGGATCCTCTCTTATTCTTCTAAGCTCCAATGAATATAAGTCTAAACTCATATGACAGACCTGCCATCCCAGGAATCAGTCTGGTAAACATTTGCTGCACTTTCTCTATAGCAAGAACATCCTTCCTCAGATAAGGACACCAAAACTGCACAGAATACTCCAGTGGCCTCACCAATGTCCTTACAATTGCAGTAAAACATCCCGATGCCTATGCTCAAATCTTCTCATCTATCTGCTGCTGGTTGTGGGATGTGGCTGTGTATCACAAGGGTGCTGATTGTCACAGGGTAAGCTGGAATTTTACCGTCCTGCCAGCGACGGATATCAGAGTGCGCGAGGAATGGGCCATGGAAAAGTCCATTGACCTCAAGTGGAACTTTACCGTTTCGAGATGAGCGAGGCCCTAAAATCCTGTATTAAATCTTTCTTCGTAGTAAGACAGTAATATGATGATTTTTTTTAAATTCATTCGTGGGATGTGGGTACTGCTGGCTGACCAGCATTTATTGCCCATCCCCAGTCACTCTTGAACTGAATGGCTTGTTAGACCATTTCAGAGGGCAGTTGAGAGTCAACCACATTGCTGTGGCTCTAGAGTCACATGTAGACTAGACCAGGTAAGGATGGCAAATTTCCTTCCCTAAAGGGCATTAGTGAATCAGATAGTTTTTTTCTGACAATTGACAATGGTTTCACAGTCATCAGTAGATTCTTAATTCCAGATATTTTTTATTTAATTCAAATTCCACTATCTGCCATGGCAAGATTCGAACCCAGCTCCTCAGCCCATTAGCTGAGCTTCTAGATTAATAGTATAGCAATAATACCACTAGGCCATCACCTCTCCTTGGCAAACACTATGATGCCCAGTATATTGGGAATGTTGTTTACGGCTGTTTTAGGGAGATCTTTCCCAGTTGTTATATGAGTGACCCATATCCTTGGCTTGAATGCATCAGCAGACCAGAACTAATTGTACAGGAGAGCGGAACACAGAGTATTGTTCTCTACATCTTGCAGCCTCTTCATGGCTCCTTTATTAACATCTCCATAAAGACAAACACACACTCCAACAATGAACTCACCAAAATAAAGTCCCTCACCAAAATAGCTTCTCGTGGATGAATTTCTTCAGTGAAGTACTGCAGTGCATTGTGAAGATAATATGAATTATGAAATACTCTGAAATTTTGAAAACACTTTCCCAATTCCATTCCATAATACACCTCTACATTAAAAATTCATCGGCTGTATTTTTTTTTGAATATTTTATTTAACAGGTGCCATGCACATTTTGAAAACTGTAAAAGATACTCGGTTCTGAAGAGGGTTAAAGGGCCAGAGTCATTAATACAGAGCAGAATTGCAACATTCTTCCAAAATGCTGCACTGCCTTTTAGTAAGTCACTTAACAATTAAACATTGCAAACAGACGTTCCCTGAGAGATATTCATTAGTCTCAAGATTCAACCACATCCAGAAATGGGTGTGCAAAGGGGAGGGAAGTCGAAGAAGTATGCTTCCTGGCACTGTCCTCAGAATCATATAACATAGAAACATAGCAACCAGAAGCAGGAGGGGGCCATTCAGCCCTTCAAGCCTGCTCCGCCATTCATTTTTATCATAGCTGATCATCAAATTCAATATCCTGATCCTCCCTTCCTCCCATATCCCTTGATCCCTTTAGTTATATTTAATTTATTTTCAAAATCAGATGTTTTGGCCTCAATACTTTCTGTGGTAGTGAATTCCACACATTCACCACCTCTTGGTGAAGAAATTTCTCCTCACCTCAGTTCTAAAATGTTTACTCTTTATCCTTAAACTATCACCCCTAGTTCTGGACTTTTCACCATTGGGAACATTCTTTCTGAGTCAAACCTGTCTAATCGTGTTAGAATTTTTATGTCTTTATGAGCTCCCCTGTCACATTTCTAAACTCCAGTGAATATAATCCTAACTGACTTAATCTCTCCTCATATGACAGACCTGCCATTCCAGGAATCAGCCTGGTAAACTTTTGTTGTACTCCCTCAATAACAAGGACATTCTTCCTCAGATAAAACACCAAAACTGCACATAATACCCAAGGCATGGCCTCACCAAGGCCTTATGCAATTGCAGCAAAACATTTCTATCCCTATACTCAAATCTTCTCACTATGAAGGCCAACATGCAAACAATTTGCCTTCTTCACTGCCTGCTGTACCAACATGCTTACTTTCAGTGACTGATGCACAAGAATAGCAAAGTCTCGCTGAGTATCCACTTCTTTCAATTTACACTCATTCAAGTAATAACCTGTCTTCCTATTATTGCTAGCAAAGTGGATAACCTTACATTTATTCACATTATTCTGCATCTGCCATGCATATGCCCACATACTCAGCCTATCCAAATCACACTGAAGCATCTCTACCCGCCTCACAGCTCACCCTCCCAACCAAAATTTTATCATCTGATTGGCTGTACATTAGCTGCAAAACATTTATATCTTGAGAGAGTGGAATATCTCTGTGTTGAGAAAGATATCTAGGTGGCTATTGGTGGTACAAAGCAAATATGGGAGCAATCATGGCACCTTGTTGTGTCTGGCATTGTGGGCGAATTCTAATGCCCTCTTGCCCTGTTTCACTTGGGCTGTGGGGAGTGGGGTAGTAATGCTCCTCCTAATGTAGGGAACCTTGGGCCCCCTCCCCAGTGTGCTAATAGGCAGAGGCCGGGGGTGGCCTAGAGAGGTTTCGAAAGAGATTTACAAGAACGGCAAAAAGGATGAGGGAACTCAGTTGAATAGAGAGACGAGAGATGATGGGACAGTTCTCCTTAGAGCAAGGGAAGTTAAGAGAAGCTTTGAGGAAGGTGTTCAGAATGTTGGGAAGGTTTGATTAGGGTAAACAATATTTCCAGTGGCAAAAGATTGGATGACAGAGAACACAGATTTAAGACAATTGGCAAAAGAGCCAGAGGCAACATGAGAAAGTTAGTTACCTCTATTTACACAGTGAGTTGTTGTGACCTGGAATGATTGGTGGAAGCAGATTCAGCAGCAACATTCAAAAAGGACTTGAATAAATACTTGAAAGGAAAATATTCATGGGGCATGAGGAAAGAGTGGGGGAGTTGGGCCAGTTGGATAGCCCTCTGATGGGCATAGAACAAAGAACAAAGAAAATTACATCACAGGAACAGGCCCTTCGGTCTTTCAAGCCTACACCGATCACCGATCATGTTGCCTATCAGAATGAAAACCCCCTTCCCTTCTGAAGACCATAAGTTTCTATTCCCATCCTATTCATGTGTCGTCCACAAACTTCCTGATCAAACCAGTTACATTTTCCTCCAGATTATTTATAAATATAGTACAAACAGCAAAGGTGCCAGCACTGATCCCTGGGGAACACCACTAGTCACAGCCCTCCATTCAGAAATGTACCCTTCCATTGCTATCTTCTGTTTGCTATGATTGAGCCAGTTCAGTATCCGTCTTGCCAGGTCATCTCTGATCTTGTGCGAATTTATCTTCTGTACCAATCTGCCATGAAGGACCTTTTCAAAAGCTTTACTAAAGTCCATGTAGACAACATCCATGGCATGATGGGCTAAATGGTCTCTTTGTCACCTACTGTGTCCTGGGAGGATCCTGAGCCATTAAAGTTAAGCGGAATAGTGATCTTGGCTATACGCTACATTCCTTGGTTCAAAGCTGACATTGTGGCTGTTACAGGTCATATATAGCTCAGTGACAGTCTCCTTGAGAAAACAGAGCGTGTGATACGTGGCTGTTCCAAGGGGTTGTCAGAGGTTGGTGCTCCCTGCAGTGGGTATAGCATTCTGAGCAATGTTCTCCACATCCCCCTCCCTCTACCGTCCTATCCTGCCTTCCTTGCCATTCCCCCTCCAACCCGATTGCAGTCAAAACGGCCTCAAATGCAGCCCCAAATGATGCAACACCAATAATAAAAATCATCACGCGCAATCAATGACCAGTTTAAAAAAAATGCCCAGAAATACACAAGCAGCTTGAAATGACAAACTTTCAACTGATATAATGAAGAGTGCAGGAGGTCTTGCCAGAAGCAGCGCCAGGCATATGTACAGGTGTCAATTTGCTCAAGCTACAACACATGTCAAACAGTGGAGGCAGCAAGCCACGGACAGAGCTAACAACCCCATGACAAACAGACCAGATGTAGGATCTGTTATCCTGCCAGGTCGAATTGGGAATGATGGTGTATTATTAGACAATTAACTAAAGGTGGCAGCTCCACAAATGATGGGGGAACTGAGGCAATAAGTGCACAAGATTTGACTAAAGCATTTGCAGTAATTTTCATCCAAAAGTGCCCAGTGGATGATCCATCTCAGTCTCCTTCTGAGGTCCCCAGCATCACAGACACCAATTTCAGTCAATGAAATTCAATCCATGTGAAGGCAGTGGATCCTGCAAAGGCTTTGGACCCTGAGGCTTCACAGAATCACAAAGTCGCAGAATACAACTGTGCAGAAGAGGCCCTTCAGCCTATCGAGTCTGTACCGATGCATGAAAGACCCTGATCTGCTCACCTGATCCTACTTGCCAACACTCGGCCCATATGTGTTTTCATGCTGCAGAGAATCATGATCAGAAACTCCAGGGTATATTATGAAGTTAGACTAGACCTCTAGCTGTTTTTTTATTTTGGCATTAGTCCAAGCATAAGATGTTTGCTCCATGTGTGATTCTATTGACCCACTAGGAAGTTTTTATTATAACATTAAAAGTACAGTTTAACTACAACAACGGAATTATTATAATTTTATGAACTGAAATACTTAAACATGATAAGGTATCATTTTCAACTGCTAGATACCTCTATTGTTTCCAATTTAAGCAATATTCCCCATAGACATAAACTCCTCTTCAGAGTCAGCTAGCAAAACACATAGGCTTTGATGAATTCTTGAGCCCTGTAATCCCTCTGGGCAGAGACACAGAAAGACACCTATCTTCTGATTCTCAGAAGCAGCCTCCAGTCGAAAACCTGTCTTCAATCACCAGAACTCCAGAGAGAGAACTATCTTCACACAGCAGAAATCCAGTGAGGGATACCTATTTCTAGAAGGTCCTAGATGTCAATTTCCAGAAAGAGAGAGAGAGAGTGCCTGCCCTATTCAAATTAAAACAGCAACCACCTGCTTATCTCTCTGTAAGCCTAGCTCCTCCTTTAGCAAAATGACTCTTCTTGCCAAGCAGCCCAATTAAACCCTATTCTGAAACCCCAGGAACAACCCAAAAAATAGCAAAACTGCAATAACTCAGATTAAAACAAACACCCCAATAATTAGGGACAATTATTCTCCTGTGTGCCCATCATGCACACCAGCCTCCCATCCATTGACTCTGCCTACACTTTCTGCTGCCTCAGCAAAGCAGCCAGCATAATTGAGGATCCCACGCACCCCAGGCATTCTCTCTTCCACCTTCTTCCTTCGGGAAAAAGTCTGAGGTCACGTACCAACTGACTCAAGAACAGCTTCTTTCCTGCTGCCATCAGACTTTTGAATGGAATTACCTTGCATTAAGTTGCTCTTTCTCTGCACCCTAGCTATGACTGTAACACTACATTCTGCACTCTCTCATTTCCTTCTCTACGAATGTATGTTTTGTCTGTGTGGTGTGCAAGAAACAGTACTTTTCATTGGATGTTAATACATGTGACAATAATAAATCAAATCAAATCAACATGTGGACTGCTACTTGCAGACAATCAGCACTGTAATCAGAGCTAGAGTAGAAAACAGTCCCCTCACAAGAAAAATGACACAAATACTTTTCTTAAAGGCATTGTATTACCATAATTGAGCATGGATGGTCTGTTGGATCTACATCGGTATCCCTTTAACAGGATGCAAATGGGTTTCAGGCCAGCCTCCAGCAAGATTCCAGATCCGTCATGGTAGGCACTGGCTCATGATCCTGTCATAAATTCACGCTGGTGTAAAACAAAATTTAGGTTCTTCTGCCCAATTCTGTGCCTGCCCACCCGCCTGCCATTGAGGCAGCCAATGGGGCTTTGGGAGAATTCCACTACTGGAGTGAGACTGGATCCTGGAATTTTTTAAATTCTTTTTATTCATTCATGGGATGTGGGCATTCCTGGCTGGGCCAGAATTTATTGCACATCCCTGAGAGTATTTAAGAGCCAATCACATCACTGTGGGTCTGGAGTCACATAGAATCCCTACAGTACAGAAGGTGGCCATTTGGCCCATTGAGTCTGTACCCAGGCCCTATCCCCATAACCCCACGTGTTTACCCTAGCTAGTCCCCCTGACACTAAGGGACAATTAAGCACACCCAATCCACCTAACTCACACATCTTTGGGCTCTGAGAGGAAACCGGACCACCCAGAGGAAACCCATGCAGATACAGGGAGAATGTGCAAACTTCACACAGGCAGTGACCCAAGCTAAAAATCAAACCAGTGTCCCTAGTGCTGTGAGGCAGCAGTGCTAATCACTGTGCCACACCAGATCAGGTATGGACAGCAAATGACCTTCCCTAAATGACGTGAGTGAACCTGAAAAGTTTTGACGACAATCTTCAATGGATTCAGGGTCACAATTAGACATTTAATTCCAGATTTTTATGGAATTAAAATTCACCATCTGCCGCGGTGGGATTCGAACTCTGGTCCTCAGACCATTATCTTGGGTATCTGTATTATAAGTCCAAAGACAATGCCACTACACAACCACCACCCACCACCCTTTGGATTCAGAGGCAAGAATACCACCAGCTGGTCATGGCTAATACGGAAGGAAGAATCCGAAAGCTAATAAGCCTCCTGTCAGTCTGAAGATGCTGGAAAGACAGTCTCATGCTAAAACAGAATGATACAGACAATTGCCTCACAGTGTTTGCATCACAGTACACCCACATCAGAGGAATTCAGATTTGTAAAATCCGGTGGAGAAGTCAGAGATTACAATCCAATACCACACATAATCATGTCTTCAACCTTGATGGAGCTTTTAATTTTGTTTAAACACGGGCAGGGGACAATTGTATATCTCTACCACTTCAAATCAGTCGCACAATGCGAAGGGGAAAAAACTACAGTCAATTCTTCAATTTCCATTAATTTTCAAGGTCTCGCTCGGCTGAGGAAATTAAACATCGACACTGGAAATGTCACGAGCTGCCCTATTTCTGTGAAGAGAACTTTCATTAGCACATCCCGTCTCTCTCACTTGGTGATTGTACCCAGCATGGTGCTGTCGTAATATGGCGCCTTGTTTCCCGGAATATACAGCGAGCTCAAAGCACTTTAACAGCACTGATGTCAAGTTCACAGAAAGTGGAAGAATGTCTGGGCCAGTAACAAAGCAATGCTTCACAACAACGTCAATGTGAAGCTGCCGCGCAGTGCATTAAAGATTTGATCGAAGGACATGCTGTTAAAAGCTCCCTTGTGTTTTTTTTTCACCTCTGCAAAGCTCAGCTTCTTACTTTAAGCTTATTCTGAATGATAGAGGGACCTTGTTGCACCTAGAACAACTGCCAAAAGATTGCTTTGCGTGGCACCAAAGGGGGCCATTCAATCCATCGTGCCAACGCTAACTATTTGAAGGAGCTATCTAATTATTCCCAAATTCCTCTTCTCACCCCAGAACCTGCTAATCATTTTTTTTCCCCTTTCAAACACTTATCCAATTCCCTTTTGGAAAGTGACTATTGAACCTGTTTCACTGCACCTTCAGCTAGTGCAATCCAGATGGCACAGTGGCTAGCATTGCTGTCCCATCGTGCCAGGGACCCGGATTCGATTCCTGGCTTGGGGTCACTGTCTGTGTGGAGTCTGCATGTTCTCCCCAAGTTTCAAAGGAACTCCATGCTTTCCCCCTGCGTGGATTTACTCCGGGTGCTCCAGTTTCCTTCCACAGTCCAAAAGACATGCAGGTTAGGTGCATTGGCCATGTCAAATTCTCCCTTAGTGTACCCAAACAAGCACCATAGTGTGGTGACTAACGGATTTTCACAGTAACTTAATTGCAGTGTTAATGTAAAGCCTGCTTATGACACTAATAAACAACAAAGATAAAGGGGATTAGAATACAAAGAATAAGGAAATCTAGTGACAAATTTACAAGACTTTGGTGAGATCAGACCTTGAATATTGTATACAGTTTTGGTCTCCATATTTAAGGTAGAATATACTTGCATTGGAGGCAGTACAGTGAAGGTTCACTAGATAGGCTCCTGATACATATTATCTGTTCAACAGCTCTTATGAAGAGGTTCTGAGTCTTGCATGGTCAAAAATTAGGTGTTTATTGATAACACGTATCTATGTAAATATGTACATGCCCCAAGTTATCAAGGATCTCCATGCTTTCTTCTGCCCATATCTGTGTCCAGTCCACAACTTACCCTAGTTTCAGGTCATGCACCTCTTTACATCACACTGTGTGCTGTAGTGTTTCCCAATCCCACATTGACCCTTGCTGTGACAAATACTTTGATACTACAGTCCCAAGGATGAGAAGATTGTCTAAGGATGAGAGGCTGAATAAGATGGGTCTATATTCTCTGGCATGTGGAAGACTGAGAGGTGATCCCATGGAAACATATAAGATTATGAAAGGTTTTGATGAGGTAGTCACTGAAAGGTAATTTCGTTATGGCTGGGAATCTAGAACACAGGGAGACGATCACAAGACAAGCGACCAATCATTTAAAATTGAGATGAGGAGGAAATTCTTACCTGAAAAGGTTATGGATGCTTGGAATCTCTGCCCCAGAGGGTTCTGGATGCTCCATTGTTGAAAATATTTAAGGCTGAGATAAATGGGATTTTAGTCTTGCAAGGAATCAAGGGATAAGGGGAGCAGGATCAAAGGAAAATGATGTTGAAACTGAAGATGAGCTTTGATCGCATTGAATGGTGGAGTAGGTTTGATGGGCAGAACGGTCTTCTCCTGCTCCAAATTCTTGCAACTTTATTGTAATAAGTTCTCACCCTCTCCCCAAACCGTTCCTGCTCCACTCCACTCACACTCCTGGTTTATATGGTAATTATCTTAAATTGGTGCCCTTTCTTTAACAAATCACATTGAAGCATCTCTGTACGCTCCTCACAGCTCACCCTCCCACCCAACTTTGTGTTGTCTGATTTAGCTGCAGGTTAACTGCAAAACATTTGCATCTCTCTTTTGAGAAAGATACCAAGATGGTTAATTGTGGTACAAAGCAAATATGGGAGCAGCCATGGCACTTGTTGTGCCTGGAAGCCTGGCATGTAGGTGAATTCTAATGCCCTCTTGCCCTGGACTATGGGGAGTGGGATATTAAAGCTCCTCCTGATTTTGATGATTCTGTGTTTGATTATGTAAAATCTGGTAACTGGTCACTATGCTTGACTCATTCAGCCTGATATGGACTCAACAAAGTGAACACACAACACAGAAGCTACTAAAAACTGAACTGTAAGCTTGAAGACAAGCATTTTGTAATTTCTGTGACTCTTGTAAATAAGACTGATGTACACATAGAAGCAAGTGTCAGCTCTGTATATTGCTCTGAGATATGAAAAGTATACAATCGTCTCCATGAAAGCCCCTTGTAATTTTTACTGTAAAGAGAATAACCTCAGTGGCTCACAGCTTCACCACATCACTGAACGTTGGACGGGGAAGGTTAATAAACACTGGAATTTGGTAAGAGTTTGGCAACTATTTACCAAGAAGCATGTCAATGAGATGTACAGCTCAGAGGAGAACAGGAGGGTATCAAAGCAGGGAGAAAGTACAAAAGAATATTAGGGAGTGCAGAGTGCATATGAAGGAATATTCAAAGAAAGAGGGTTTTTAGCAGGACTTTTGTTAGGGGTGGTGAGAGATAATGAAAGAGAACAAGGACATAATGGGAGAAGTGCAATTGGTTAGTAGGAGGCCAGGTAGTTTCTCGAGTTGGTTCTGTTGTTCAATCAGATCTAACTGCTCTGTATTTAAACTCCAGCGACTGGCTTTGGTCCCATAACTATCCTTAACAACCTCTTGTTTCAACTTTGCAACTTTCAGCTAACTCTTGCCTCAACAACCTTTCTGGGGAGTGGGATCCAGATGTCCACCAGCCTTGCTATGAAGAAGTGTTTGGTGACATCACCCTTGAACGGTCTAATTCTAATTTTATGATTATTCCCCCAATCACAGTCATCAGGGGAATTTAGGGTGTGGTAGGATGGAATCCGTAGAATTTGTAGAATCCTGACAGTGCGATTTAATTGAACAGATGAACATTGAGGGAGGAGAGGCTAAAAGTGGATAAATCCCCAGGCTCAGATGAGGTGTATTGTAGGCTGCTGTGAAGGACAAGAGAGAAGGGAGTCTTTGGGACTCTAACTCTAGTTTTCAAATTCTTTCTGACCAGACATGAGGTGCCAGAGGATTGGAAGGAAGCTAATGTGGCACCAGTATTCAAGAAAGGAAATAGGGAAAGAACAGGTAATTACAGGTTAATGAGTCTAACATCAGTCAGTGGGAAATTATCGGAAACAATTCTGAGGGACTGAATTAATCTCGACTTGGAGAGATAGGATTAGTCACGGATAGTCAGCATGACTTTGTCGAGGAGAGATCATGGCTAATAAATTGAATATTTTGAGGAGGTGTGTAGACAAGGACGGTGCAGTTGATGTAGTCTATATGAACTGCATTAAGGGTTTTGACAGGTTCCATAGGAGACTTAATCACAAAGGAGAGCCCATGAGACCCAGGGCAAACTGGATCCAAAATTGGCTTAGAGGCAGGAGGCAGAGACTGATGATCAAAGGTTGTTTTTGTGACAGAAAGCTTGTGTCCACTGGTGTACCGTAGCTATCAGTGTTGGGCCCTTGTTGTTTGTAGTGGACATTAATGATCTAGACAGGAATATGGGGGGTATAATCTGTAAATCTATATATGACACAAAAATTGGTGGTGTGGTAAATAGTGAGGAAAGCCTTTGATTGCAGGGTGATATAGATGGGGCGATTAGAGGGGCAGAATAGTGACACATTTAATTTAACGCTGAAAAACCCAGAAGGCGTGGATCTGTAGTCTATATGACTGAAAAGGAAATCCCCGAGATGGTCATTTATTCACAATATAAACTTGTACACACATGTGAGGTAGACCAAGGTTATGGTTCAAGGACTCCTTGAAGACAAACCTCACGAAACATGGCATGTCCAGCAGAGACTGTCCTCAAAACACACAAGAGTTGCCAGGGGAGTGATCTCAGGAAATGGCCTTATTTCCTTTTGAGAGCAAGAAACACAGGCAGCAAAGGATAAAAGGCCTGCCAGAAAGCCTGAACTATTCCAATGCAGGTCTGTAATCAGACTCCAAACTAGATCGCACAACAGATGGTTCAAGGACGCCGAGAAGATGAACCTCGTTTGAACCCATGGAAATCCCAGTTCTGATCATGAAAAGAGAGTAACTATCATAGAATTCCTACAGCACAGAAGGAGGCCATTGGGCCTATTGAGTCTGCACTGACTCTCTGATAGATCATCCTACCCAGGCCCTTTCTTTGTAACGCCATGTATTTAACGCACTAATCTACACATCTTTGGACACTAAAGGGCAATTGAGCATGGTCAGTCCACGACTGCATTTCTGCCACTCCTTGTGGCTCGGGATCCAAATGGATATATCACTCCCCCTAGAGAGAAGGATTATCCATACATAATGCAGAATGACACACTGCAGCATGGATGAGGGTTCAAGTGGCTTGTTCTCACTGCAGAATCCATGGTGTTCTTATGCAGAAGCTGCAGCGTTACAGGAAATGCTGGGCAAATTGTGCATTTTGAGTTTACAAATATTGAATCACTGGCATTAAGAAAAAACCGAGAGCTTTTAGTATCATTTTTCATCTATTTTCTAATAATTGAGCCACATTTTGTAAGTGCAATTGCATCAAACATCAATTAATTACACTCTACATGGGACAAGACAGCTCTAATCATCACCAAATTATTTTATGTTTCTCAAAAATAAGTATTCATTTAAGCCACTCAATAAATCAGAAACTTAAAGCCTTTGACACTTTAATGTGGTTTAATCAATTGACTTGCAATCAGTAGGAATATAATTCAATGGTTACTGGACTGTTAAAAAAAGAGGTATCGAGGGAGCGCGATAATAAGAGTTCATTCAAGCTGTGTTAGTCCCAAGTAAACTCTTGTCATGGCAGCTGCTTGAGAAATCTCAGTTGTTTGGTTTGAAGAAACCAAAGGAAGAAAATCTCTATTAACGCAAGAGAGCTGCTGAATACGATACCATTCCACTTGATTTATGTGAACCCTTTTACTTCCTTTCCCTGCAAAGTGGCACAGTGCTTAGCACTGCTGCTTCACAGCGCCAGAGACCCGGGTTCAATTCCATCCTGAGGTCTGTGTGGAATTTGCACATCCATGTGGGTTTCCTCCAGGTGCTCATAGGAATGGGAGTAGGCCGTTCAGCCCATCAAACCTGCTCCCCCCTTAAATACGATAATGGCTGATTGGATACTTCAATGCCTTTTACATTATTCCCATTTTTCTTAAACATTGAATATCCTTCAATATTCAGTTCCTAGTAACCATACAACTCTGTTTCTGTGATGGCAATGATATAAAAAAAACAAAGAACAAAGAAAATTACACACAGGAACAGGCCCTTTGGCCCTCCAAGTCTGCACTGGCCATGCTGCCCAACTGAACTGAAAACCCCTTCCGGGGACCATATCCCTCTATTCCCATCTCATTTATATATTTGTCCAGATGCCCTTTAAAAGCCACTGTCATATCTGCTCCCACTACCTCCCCTGACAGTGAGTTCCCAGCACCCATCACCCTCTGTGTAAAACACTTGCCTCATACATCTCCTTTAAACCTTGCCCCTCGCACCTTAAACTTATGCCCTCTAGTAATTGACTCTTCCACCCTGGGAAAAAGCTTCTGACTATCCACTCTGTCCATGCCCCTCACAATCTTGTAGACTTCTATCAGGTCGCCTCTCAACTTCTGTCGTTCCAGTGAGAACAAACCAAGTCTCTCCAACCTCTCCTCATAGCTAATGCCCTCCATACCAGGCAACATCCTGATAAATCTTTTCTGTACCCTCTCCAAAACCTCCACATTCATGTGGTAGGGTGGCAGCCAGAATTGTATTCCAAGTGCGCCCGAACTAAGGTTCTATAAAGCTGCAACATGACTTGGCAATTTTTAAACTCAATGCTCCGGCCAATGAAAGCAAGCATGCCGTATACCTTCTTGACTACCTTCTCCACCTGCGTTGCCACTTTGAGTACCTGTACACTCAGAACTACATCTCACCATGGTGAGTTACTTAGATTCCCTGGTCATTATTTCATTGGTGTTTGGAGAACCTAGCTCTGTTGAAATTGGCTTTTGATTTGATTTGATTTGATTTATTATTGCCAGATGTATTAATACGCAGTGAAAAGTATTGTTTCTTGCACACTTCACAGAAAAAGAAGACCTCATTCAGAGAGAAGGAAAGGAGAGAGTGCAGAATGTCATGTCACAGTCATAGCTAGAGTGTAGATGTGTAATGTGAGTTAGGTCCACTCAAAAATCAGATGACAACAGGGAAGGAGCTGTTCTTGAGTCGGTTGGTACGTGAGCTCAGAATTTTGTATCTTTTTTGTAAATTCTACGTTACAACAGTTATTTACCTAATTGCACTTAATAGAACGCAAAGCACTTCTTGGCACATCCCAAGATCGTGAAAGGCTGCTACGTAAATGCAGTTTCTTCTTTGTCTATGCTTTGGACTTTCCAACAAAGAAGTACTTTGTTATCTCTCATTCAGAAACTGGCCAATTCTTCAATGATGTGGAGATTCTGGAGGTGGGCTGGGGTAAACACAGTAAAAAGTCTCACAATACCAGGTTAAAGTCCAACAGGTTTATTTGATAGCACGAGCCACTAGCTTTCGGAGCGCTCACTGCTCCTTTGTCAGGTGACCTCACCTGACAAAGGAACAGCGAGTGCTTCAAAAGCTATCAAATAAACCTGTTGAACTTTAACCTGGTGTTGTGAGACTTCTTACCCGATTCTGCAATGCCATTCAGTCTTCGTAACACACCCATGGCAGTAGTTATGGACCATTTTGCTCTGCAGGCGGTGAACTGAAACTTACGGACTTGGAATGTCGCACCTGGTCAAATTATGTCACCAGCTTGAGGAAGCTAATGAAACTGCCTTTCCCCATTCACATCAAGGAACAGCATTTCAGATGCTGAGTAGGATTACAGTGCTGGAAGTTGTGGTTTTGCACTGTAAGTTTCATAATTGCTGTGCAGTCCAAATAAAAAGGAAGGTCGGTAAAGGCAACAGTTAAAATAAAAATAATTGGTTTGCTGCCCATCAGAATGGGAAAGCAGACAGGTGGACTGGAGTTTTGAAATTCCAAGGCACTGCTGCTAATGCCAGCACTGCCACCAGAAGCTTGGGGTTCTGATAGAGCAAATAACAGCAGCTTCTGTAGTAATACGCCTGATCGAACATTCATGACGAAAATTAGCACGTGAATGCTGTATTCATATATTTCTATTTCTTTCCTTTTGCAGCTTTCTATGTCACAGTAACATTTCACTCTGAGCGATGCTGAAGGAGATCTGCTCGAGAGAATCTGAGCAGGGTTTTCCCATCCCATCTGCCACAGGAATTGCAGCGGGTGAGACACAGACCTTAAAAAGGCTCATTGACCTCAGGCGGAATTTTCCAGACTTGGGGCGAGTGCGGCTGGAAAATCCCGTGCTGCTGGGGTGAGTGTAGTGTGTGTGGTGTTGTCGGTTTGCGTGTGTGTGTTTCTTTGTGAGTGAGTCTGTGTTTGCGTACGTACCTGTAACTGTGTGAATGTGTCTGTGTTGTCTGTGTATGTGTGCATGTGTGTATATCTGCGTCTGTGTGGACGTATGTTGTCTGTTTGTGTCTGTGTGCATTTGTGTGTGTCTTCATCTGCACATATGTGTATGTGCCTGCCTGTGCACCTGTGTGTGTCTGCATATGCACATGTATGTGTGTGTGTGCATCTGTATATATTGTCTGTTTGTGTGTTGTGTATGTATATTTAAAGGATAGGCTTGAAGACCATGAAGATACAAACAAACAATAGCTTCATTGGAAAGTTATTTACTTTACAGGCTGTTAGGATTGAGTGTTCATTTGCTTGCACAAATGGCTAATGATGTCATCAATGCGTTACGTGATTGGACTTTTAAAATGACCTTGTTCCAGCTAAGAACAACAATGAATGTACAACAGTGTAAGTGTACACATACGTGTGAAGTGTGTTTTCAGTGTGTCTGTACATTCACATGTCTGTGTTTCTGTGTGAATGTGTGTTGTCTCTGTATGTGTGCATGTGTGTGTGTGCATGTGTGTCTGTGTGTGTGTATGTGTATGTATGCATGTGCAAGTGTGTGTGTGTATATGTGTGTATGTGCTTATGTGTGCACGTGTGTGTGTATGTGTGCATGTGCATGGCTGTGTGTGTATGTGTGCATGTGCTTGTGTGTGTGTGTGTTTGTATATGTGTGTGTGTGTGTGTGCACATGCATGTGTGTGTGTGTGTATGTATTCTGCAAACTCCTGGAGGTTTAAGGGACCAGGGCTGAGTGGCTATCTTCACTGTGTGCAAGTAGACTCGCAAGAAAGAAATGGTATGAGGACGGATGGACCAAGGGAGAAGAGAATTACAAGTTAAGATATTCTCACATCAGCCAAAAAATGGATTTGTTTTGCTTTTACGACTCAAAATTGGATTATCAGCTTCCCTTCTATGGGATGATGGTAACGACGTAGACATGGCAACCATTTTATCCATAACTTTTAATTTGTTTACTCTGTATTTATTCCATACAATGTTAACATTGCTGCACTAACTTTGACAAACCAAAGTGAACATTGGACAATCAGTGTAGCATTTCAGAGAAGAATTGAGGCTGCAGGATCATCGTTCCTGAGGTGATTAATGAAGATATCTTGGAGAAGTCACAGGTGCTACTAACAAAGTGGAAAAATCTGAGACCAAAACAACCCTGCCCAGCAAGGTCAGGAAGAGACGGCTGGGATTTCTTGGACACAAAATAAGAAGTCATGATTTAGAAAATCTGTAGCTGAGATCGAGATCGAGTTAGACTGAGAACTATCTTTCTAAAGCTCCTTGCAAACTGGATCAATGTGTCACTAACAACTTATCATCAAAGCTGCATTTAGTAGCTTGGTGCTGTTTTACACAGTAACACAAACTAAGGTTCTTCACAGCAGCATTACCAAACCAAACTGGGCACCGAGACAAGCAGATAGGACAAGTGACCAAAACCTGGTCAAGGACATTATTTTTGGTGAATGTCTTAAAAGTAGAGGGACAAATAGAGATGCAAGGAGGTATAGGGAAAAATCTTCTGGTCCCATCTGCCACGGGAATCATTGAAGGCGTAACAGACCATTTCACGGACCGTTGAGGGGTTCGTTGACCTTGGGTGGGAGTTTCCATACCTGCCTGGTCAGAAACCAGGAAATCCCACCCACAGTGAAGGAATCCTTGAGCTTGGGGGTCCAGGTTGCTGAAGACATGGCCACCAATGGCGGAATAATGATAAGTGGTGGATTTACAAGAGCCCCGAATTGGAAGAGCACAGAGATTTCAAAGGGAGCATAGGTTTAAGGTGTGTGGGGCAAGGTTTAAAAGAGATGTACATGGCAAGTTTTTTACACAGAGGGTGGTGGGTGCCTGGAACTCGCTGCTGGGGGAGATAGTGGAAGCAGATACAACAGTGACTTTTAGGGCCGTCTTGACAAATATGCGAATAGGATGAGAATAGAGAGATATGGTCCCCAGAAGTGCAGGTGGTTTTAGTTCAGATGGGCAGCATGGTTGGTACAAGCTTACAGGGCTGAAGGGCCTGTTCCTGTGCTGTAATTTCTTTTGTTCTTTATTCTTGGGCGTCAGGCTGTTAATCAACATTATTCTCTTGACTTTACCACTCAAGCTGCATCTTTACAGTGTCCATGAAACATCACACAAGCTCATTTGCTTCCCAAACCTTCCCTCTGGAAAAAAATGCAAATGTAGAGCCTGGGACGTTTATAACTAGCTAATGAATATTTATAAGGTACCACTGAAGTGCCAGAAATAACCAAGGGATAAAACTGGCCACTTATCGAGTACCCACAAGTTAGGATGATAAATGAGCTCTCGCAGTTTTATTTCAACAGAATTGTTTTCCGACCAGCCTGCAGTTGGTCTTCTGAAAGGAAGTTGCACTTCAAGTTTGTGAGAATGAAATACTTTTTAATAAGGTGTCAAGTCAGTGCCTGCAGATGAGGTTAAGAGCTTGGTCAAACAAATACAATTCAATATCCTGTCTAAAATGGAACGATTTTAAACTTTCAAAGACATGTTGAAATTGAGAGGGATAAGGGAAGGATTTGATTAAGTTAAACTGTTAATTTGTCTCAACTTTAGAAACGTTCCAGGCTTAAAAAGCTTTCGTGTAGGTTTTCAGTCATGGTTAAATTATATAGTGGCTCAGTGGGGTAATATTTTCCTTCATGCAGCAAGACCATTAACTGTTACGAGAAGTCAAACTGTGTCTCTTGTTCTGCCTTTCCCAGTTTCTCTAATGCCTGTCACAACTGTAAAACAATCTCCTTTCCTGTCACATAACACTTTCGCAAATAACAAAAATAGTCTATCATATAATGGAGAAAGGCAGTGGAAGAAGGCAAGACATCATTGGCACTGTGGTTCGCACTACTGCCACATCGTGGCCAGAGATCCAGGTTCGATTCCTGGACTCAGGTGACTGTCTGTGTGGAGTTTGTACATTCTCCCCGTGTCTGCGTGAGTTTCCTCTGGGTGGTCTGGTTTCCTCCCACAGTCCAAAAATGTGCTATTAGATAGTTCAGCCATGCTAAATCACAGGGATAGGGCAGAGGGGTGGGCCTGAGTAAGCTGCTGTTTTGGACTGTCAATGCTGGCTTTTTTTTATTCATTCATGGGACATAGGCGAGCATTTATTGCCCATCTCTCGTTGCCCTTAGAGGGCAATTGAGAGTCAACAACACTGCTGTGGCTCTGGAGTCACATGTAGGCCAGACCGGGTAGGGATCACAGACTGCCTTCCCTAAAGGACATTAGGGAACCAGATGAGCTTTTGCAACAACCGACAATGGTTTCATGGCCATCAGTAGATTTTTAATTCCAAGATTTTGTTTTGATTGAATTCATATTCCACCATCTGCTGTGGTGGGATTTGAACATAAGAACATAAGAAATAGGAGCAGGAGTAGGCCATCTGGCCCTTCGAGCCTGCCCCGCCGTTCAATAAGGTCATGGCTGATCTGAAGTGGATCAGTTCCACTTTCCCACTTTCTCCCATAACTCTTAATTCCCTTGTCTATCAGAAATCTATCTACCTGTGACTTAAACATATTTAGCGAGGCAGCCTCCACCACTTCAATGGGCAGAGAATTCCAGAGATTCACCACCCTTTGAGTGAAGAAGTTCCTCCTCAACTCTGTTCTAAACTGTGCCCCCCCGCCCCAAATTTTGAGGCTGCGCCCTCTAGTTCTGTTTCCCTTTCTAAGCGGAAAGAATCTCTCTACCTCTACCCCATCTAGCCCCTTCATTATCTTGTAAGTCCCTATAAAATTCCCCCCCAGCCTTCTAAACTCTAACCAGTACAGGCCCAACCCGGGCTGAGTTGAACCCGAGTCCCCAGTACATCATCTGAGTTTCTGGACTAATAATCTAGCGATAATAGCACTAAGCCATTGCCTTCCCTTTTGATGGACCAAATGGCCTCTTTCCACACTGCAGGGATTCTGTGGATTCTATGGAACATACAAACAAATCAATTTCCCTTTCTCTACACCAACCTCTTCTCCGAGTCAACTTTAATAGCCTCCAGTGCAATCATCTGCATTTCCTCTGAATCTAGATTCCTCCATTTACAAATAATCATCTAATTAAATTTTAGCTTTTAATAAATTTGTCAGCAAATACCTGCACAGGTCAATTGAGATTCTGTGGGCTCCAGGCTCTGGAGGTTCACTGCCTGCTCATAGGGGCAGTTTAAGATGGACGTTGCAACATACTTTTGAACAAGATACAGAACTTAGCACAAATTTAACTGACTACTTTGTGCCGGGCGCTTCGGATTAAATTCCCACCCATGTTGTGATGTGATGTGCCTATACCTTGAAGGACGCTTATCTTAAAGTACTGTAAATCATCACTGCCTTGACAGGAAATGATATATTAGTCCCATGAAATCAAGGCAAGTAGCAGTTGTTGAGGTCAGATATGTGCCTTGCTGCCACTCAGTGAAGGGTATCTGTGTACAGTCTTATCATTTACTGTTTCACCAATCCTCATGTGTAATTGGTGTATTTGTGTCAAAGAAAAGAAGACAACGCATACGTCATTTTCACTGCTAGAGATTTACACTTAAACCAAAAGTGGATCAAAAAGTTTCACAAATGGGAATTAATTTCCCCTTATTTTAAGCGTTAATTATGAAGAAATGGGATAGGATAGATAGAAACACACTGGAGGGTTGGTTGGGTCATCTCTCTGTCCCGCTGCGCTGGTCGATTCACATAGCAGGGCGGGGAAATTTAAGCAGGCGGTTAAAAATGCGAATCACAGCCGATGTTGGGCCACTTGGGACACCCCTCTCCCCCCATCCACTTCAAGCCTTTTTTGATGGCATGACAGGCACCAGGCAGATTTCAATATTTGTAAGCTCACAATAGTAGTCCAGGCTCGCTGCTGGAGTTCCTCACTGATGAGGGTCACAGGCAGTCACCACCGATGTGACAATCCGGGGGGAATTGTGAGGGGCGGGGGGAGAGGGGTGATGATTGGGAGGGGTCTGTGGGGTGGGGTGCGATCGGTGGGAGGGTGGAGGGTCTGTGGGGGGGTGGTGATCTCGGGGGGGGGGAGGTTTCTGTGTTTGGGGTCTGTGAGGATCTGGCGATCGGGGGGGCATCTTTGATGGTCAGGGGAACCATAGGCGTAAGTGACGATTGGAGGCACGAGGGTGATCAGTGGGTGGGGGGGTCCATGGTGGGGGTAGGGGGTATGATGACAATGGGAGGGGTGGTTGGAGGAGTGGTTGACACCTCTCCCATATACTGTGTACACATAGAAGATCAGGGTGCATGCCTAGCAGTCTGCAACCATCTGCCCCAGTGAGCTTAGGCATGTAACTCCCGATGCTAATAACATTGACAGATATGTGGGAAAATAGTGCAAGGTAGCTCGCTGAAAAAAAATGGAGTGAAACTCTCCGGTTTTCAAAGATTAGTGACACTTCGGGTGATATTTTCCCATACCACGCGCCGGGGGAGTCATCGCGGGTGGGACACAAACCATGCAAATGTTCGTTGACCACTGACCCAAGACTGGAAAATCCCACCTGTAGAATTTTTTTGGGAAATTCCTGTTTCCAGTGACTAAGCTTTCTGGAAAAAAATATGTAGATTAATATGTTTGAATGTAAAATGAAAAAGTCTTGCATTTCTACAGAGCCTCTCAAAGCCAATAGCCATCTCAGGGTGCTTTTAACCAACAAAATACTTTTGAAGTGTAGTCACTGTTGTACTGTAAGGAAAAGTGGCAGCCAATTTTTGCGCAGCATGATCCCAAAAACAGGAACGTGATCATGACCAGATTACCTTTTTCTCGTGATGGTCACTAAGGGATAATTATCAGCTAGGATACCAGGGAGAAATTGCCTCCTCTTCGACTAGCCTCATGAGGCCTTTTACAGCCCCTCAAGAGGGAAGAAAGAGCCTTAGCTTAGTGTCATGGTTGACTGAATGAGCTATGGTTTCTTTTCTCTTTCACCGGAGAGAAGATTGTGTATTACGCTGGCATTACTGTTTGTCAAACCTCCCTCATTAAGAGACCATGGCTATCTCCAATGACAAGGAATGACACAGATTATTATTTTTTTGCCCAGGCAACATATCCCTGAGAGCGATCATTACCAGGAATACCTTCCAATCATGGCCATAGTCCTCGGTGTAGATATCCGTTGACATTTTTCTCTTGTCACAGCAACCTGCCAGCCTAGAAGGACTCCAATTGAGTGAGTCATAAAAAATCAGGAGCAAACTGTTTGGTCCAGCATTAATCTTTGGTCCAGATTAATGGGACTGTGATTTATATACACAAGATAGCAATGCCTTTGGGCACTGGGTGATATATACATCCGACTAATCTAAATTACTCAGGACAGCAGCAAAAACTTAGAATTTACAGTTTATGTTCTGACACATATTAGGAACCAGATGAGAAACTGGTACACTGTAAAATTAGTCTAGGCCCCAACTAGTTTTTATTTTGGCATTAATGTGAGCATAAGGGGTTTCGCTCGAGGTGTGATTCTATTGACCCACTAGGAAGCTTTTATTAAAACAAACTTTATTTTTAACAATACAGTTTGACCAAAACAAAAAGAATTCACATAACCTTTACCTACTGAAATACTTAAACATAACAAGATAAAATTCTTAACTGCTAGTTATCTCTACTAGTTCCAATTTTAGCAATATTCGTCATAGACATAAGCTCTTCTTCAGAATCAATTAGCAAGATTCACAGGCTTATGTGGTTGCTAGGTCTCAAGCCTTATTATCATCTCTGGGCAGAGATATAGAAAGACACCTGTCTTCTGACTCTTAGATAGCCACCTCCGGAGAGAGACCCGTTTTCA
The DNA here is from genome assembly GCF_965287045.1 of Carcharhinus amblyrhynchos. Classification (NCBI taxonomy): domain Eukaryota; kingdom Metazoa; phylum Chordata; class Chondrichthyes; order Carcharhiniformes; family Carcharhinidae; genus Carcharhinus; species Carcharhinus amblyrhynchos. The sequence goes on from NC_137342.1 coordinate 44,725,792, forward strand.
CACAGCAGAACTCCAAAGGAAGAGAGAAAGAGAGAGAAAAAACACGACTTGTCTTTTGCAGAGCTCTGGAGAGAGATACCTATTCTCTAGCTGGTCCCAGACTTTAATTTCCAGAGAGAGAAAGAGAAAGTGCAAGACGTCTTTCCCTTTTTGGCTCTAACTATATCCTTGTTGCCTGGTAACAGCAGACACAACCGCAAAGTCAAAATGGACATTCCCCCCAGCTCGCTGCCAAGTTGAACAGACATGTGTTCCTGCATCCAGAGTCATTTTTACCCATGTGTCTGGCAGTGAATGCATCTATTCAATCATGTTGCGTAATTTTATGTTAAATAAATTATGTCTTTTGCTCTGTACAAGTTCAAACATGTATGCCCATCCTTAATTTCCCTTAAAAGGTTAATGGTGAGTTGCTGTCTTGAACTGCTACAGTCCCTGAGGTGTAGGCATACCCACACTGCTATTAAGGAGGATGTTAGCAAGAAATCTCTCCAGACGACTGCCAAAGGCAAGAAATGTTTTCTTTTTTGAAAGGAGGACAAGATTGTGTGACTGAGATGTGAAGGTGGATTTGGGAACTGAGGTTGTCAAAACATTGAAAGTTGCACCTCAAGTTGATAAGGTCAGAAACAAACTCATGGTAAAATGGATTTATGGAAAGAAATGTAGAATATAAAACTCTATCTACACAAAACTTTAAGAACATAGACCTATATGTCAGTATGGGCTCTACACAAGAGGAAGAATGTTGAGATCAAAGCATATTTGAAAATAAAGAGGAGATTCATGGGGTTATCAAAAATGTAATGGGCAGAGTAGATGTGTCCAGTACTTGATTGGTCATTGTGGAAGGGAATTTCTAACCAGCTAATAAGATTTCTAGACAGAATGCAGTCTTTCAGAGGACAAAAAATCAGCAGAGTTATATGATTATTGGGCAAACAAACATAACCAGTTTACAGATATGGGAATGCAGTAAGTGAATCAAAACAATTAATCATGATTTAAAATGTGCTATGCTAATATTTTAAATGTACTTTTAATATATTGTACACTTCAGTCAAGCAAAGCTACCGAAAGGCATGGTGGTAAAAGTCAATAGTTTAAAGCCAAAGATCTGAGAACAGGTTGGCCAGCAATCATCTTATTGGGTGGAGTTCCAAAGAGGGGATGTATTATGCAACATGAATGAATGGATGCATTCACTGCCCAGACACAAGGATAGATATGTTCTGGATGCAGAAACACATGCCTACTCAACTTGGCAGTGAGCTGGAGGGAGTGTCCATTTTGACTTTGTGGTAGCATCTGCTGTTACCAGGCAACAGAGGTGTAACTAGGGCCAAAAAGTGAAAGATGTCTGAATTTGAAGGACGAATAGAATATCACCATGCTCTAAAGTATCATATGGTTGGCTAAGGTACTTGACAGAGATTTATATTGTTTGACTGTTAAATGAAATTGATTTTAAGCTAATGAAAGGCAGAATTAATGATTATGAATAAGTATAACTGACCTGTATTTGACTCTGTAATACAGTTCTTTCGGAGGGGTTCTGTCCCTCTGTCCGTAGAACTATTTAACCCCTTGGAAGTCTCCAGTTGGCTGTATGTTTGTATTGTATTATTTTGTATTTTATGTAAAATAAATTTTGTTACATCTTTTGCACAGAGGTATTTGCCTTGCAAGCTTTGAAATGTCTAAGTTTAAAATTCCCCACAACAGTCACAGATACAAGATTAAATATAAATGCTTTCTCTCCCGACAGATGCTGCAGACCTGTTGATTTTTCCGGCATTCTCTGTCCTTGTATTAAATGTAAAAGGTTTGGAACAGAAATTGGGGCAAACGTTCTTTCAGCATAAAGGGCACGTGGAATCTGATTCAAGCAGAGACGTAAGATTAATTTGGAAAGGTGTTTAAAGTCAAGAAGAAGTAAGTAAGATGGAAACACGTGGGACTGAGTGACACAGCTGGCACGCCAGATGAACATCAGTGTTTGAACTGAAAAGTTTTTTTCTCTGTTGTGATTCTCGATCTTCCTGTTACTGTGAAAGAGAGAATATTGGGCCTTGTGAATGAAACTAGAAGCTGCTCCCTGAGCTTTGCCAGAAAACCTGCTCCTAAATACCAAGGTGAGCATTGTCTCGCAGAGATATAGATACCTCTGCACTAACAAAGCAGATATGAGGCTAGTGCCTGAGTGACACTGATTAACACTGCTTCAGCAACAGCTCATCAAAACGGTGGCGCAGTGGTTAGTACTGCTGCCTTACAGCGCCAGGGACCTGAGTTCAATTCCAGTCTGGGGTCACTGCCAGTGCAGAGTTTGCACCTTCTCCCCGTGCCTGCGTGGGTTCCCTCCTGGTGCTCCAGTTTTCTTCCACAGTGCAAAGATGTGCAGGTTAGGGTGATTGGCCATGATGAATTGAACCTAATGTCAGTGGGATTCGCAGGGTTAATACGTGGGGTTATGGGAGTGGGGTCTGGGTGGGATTGTGGACAGTATAGACTCGAAAAGCTTCCTTCTATATTGTAGGGATTCTTGGAAAATCCATACAACTTATATTTATATAGCACCTTTAAATGTAATGATATGCCTCAGTGCTCTTCACAGGACTTACGAAGGTCAATATCACATGGAGCCACATTAGGTCAGATGACCAAAAGCTTGAGCAGGAACTTTCCAGCTCTTCCTGTTGGTGGAACCTTCCGGCCTCACTGATGGTGATCCCCGTTCACCGTGGCAGGTTCCATGGCAGCGGATGCTGTAGAGAGCGCACAAAGCCCCGCAGACCTTGGCAGAATTGGAAGTTCTTGCCGTTGGCCATGGCAGACCACCTTCACCACCGGAGAATACGCCATGGGGGGATGGCCAGAAAATCACGCCTTTGATCAAAGCAGCAGGTTTGAAGGAGCAGCTTAAAGGAGGTAGAGAGGCGGAGAAGTGTAGGCGAGAGGGAACTCCAGAGCTTGGGACCTGAAGGCATGGCCAGCAAATGTAGCAATTGAAATTAGGGTTGCACAAGAGGCCAGAATTGGAGGAGCGCAGAGACCTCGGAGGGTCATGGGGCTGGAGGGGATCACAGAAATTGGGAGGAATGAGGCCACAGAGTGATTTGCAAACCAGGCTGAAAATTTTAAAATGAAGACTGGGGCCCAATATAGGACAGCGAGCATGGGAATGATAGGGGAATGGGGCTTGCTGCGAATTAAGATATGTACAACAGACTTTTACGTGACGTCAATTTCAGGATGTAGAGGGAAAATGGAAGATCAGTCAAGAGTACGTAGGGGAATGGATGGCATGGTGGTATTGTCACTGGACTAGTAATCCAGAGACCCAGGGTAATGCTCTGGGGTTTGAATCCCACCAAAGCAGATGGTGGAATTTGAAAATTCATAAAAACATAAGAACATAAGAAATAGGAGCAGGAATAGGCTATCTAGCCCTTTGAGCCTGCCCCACCATTCAACAAGATCATGGCTGATCTGAAGTGGATCAGTTCCACTTTCCCGCTTTCTCCCCATAACCCTTAATTCCCTTGTCTATCAGAAACCTCTCTCAGCCTATACCTAAATTCAATAAAAATCTAGAACTAAAAGTCGAATGATGACCATGGAACCAATGACGACTGTCGTAAAAACCCATCTGCTTCACTAATGTCCTTTCGGGAAGGAAATCTGCTGTCCTTTCCTGTTCTGGCCTGCATGTGGCTCCAAACCCACAGCAATGTGGTTGACTCTTAAATGCTTTCAGTGCTGGACAACAAATGCTGGCCCAACCAGTGATGCCCACATTCCATGAACAAATTAATAAAGCCAGCCCAGAGATAACAGAGACATGAGTGAGGATTTCTGCAGCAGGTAGGTTGAGATTGTTGGGGTTAATGGGGACTTCCAGGTATTGCAGCTATCTTACCCATTTCAGTCAGAATTGTCCTTTAATAAACACATTAATTGGTTTTCAATCAACATGCAACATTCCATGGAAAATACAATGATATAAACATTGCATAGTACTGGCAATTACTGTGTTACTTTATATTCGGCATAATCTGTATAATTTTTATGGAGATTTATTTTGTGATAATGCTACCTCACATATGAGACATAGTACATTGACAATAAAATTTCACACAAATTAGGGCTTGGTGAGATAACAAGTGCAAATTACAGTGACAATTATGACTTTGAATAGATATTTTCAGGAGCAGAGGCAATGGGTTGCAAAGTGGAATGGCCTGGGATCGCTTTTGTTACCTTGCTCTTTCTAATTTACATTAATGACTTAGATTCAGAGTGTCAATGCAAATTGCTCAGTTTGCGGATACCAGTAAACAGGAAGTCCAGAGTTCTTCCAGATAAATTAGATGAAATGTGTACGTGGGAGGAACAGTGTAGATGAAGTGGTTCATCGACATGTACACCGAGGCATCACAAGAATCCTGCTGCTGGTGTCAAAGGAGCTAAAAGTGAAGGTGAGGGAAGCTATCGAGATATTAGGCAGACTCGGTGTGAACTCTCCACCAACCACTAAGCATAAAGGAAGATTGTTGTTCAAAATCAGTCATCTCAACACCAGGACTTCACTGCAGGAGTTCCTCAGGATAATACCCGAGAGCCCACCATCTTCAACTGCTTCACCAAGGGAGCCCTCCATCATCAGGTCAGAAAAGTGTGGGATATTGACGGATATGGAGGCTTTGGAGGGGGGTACAGAAAAGATTTACCAGGATATTACCTGGTACGGAGGCATTGCTATGAGGAGAGGTTGGAGAAACTTGGTTTGTTCTCACTGAAACAACAGAGGCTGAGGGGCAACCTGATAAAAGTCTACAAGATTATGAGGGGCACAGACAGCGTAGATAGCCAGAAGCTTGTTCCAGGGTGGGAGAGTGAATTACTGGGGGGCATAGGTTTAAGGTGCGAGGAGTGAGGTTTAAAGGGATGTATGAGGCAAGGTTCTTACATAGACAGTGGTGTATGCCTGGAATTCGCTGCTGGGGAGGTAGTGGAAGCAGATACAATAGTGAATTTTAAGGGGCGTCTGGACAAATACATGAATAGGATGGGAATAGAGGGATATGGTCTCCGGAAGGGGAGGGGTTTTAGTTAGGCAGCATGGTCGACGCAAGCTTGGAGGGCCAAAGGGCCTGTTTCTGTGCTGTAATTTTTTTTGTCCTTTGTTCTTTGTATGATTGTATATCGGTCTGCTCCACTGCTCAGATAATGAAGCCGTCTATGCCTTCATCGGGGCAAGTCCTGGGCAACATTTAGGTCTGAGCTGACAAATGACAAGTATCATTGACATCACACAAATGCCAGGCAATGATCATCTCCAAAAGATAAATGGAATCTAACCATAGGGTGGCATGTTGGCACAGTGGTTAGCACTGCTACCTCACAGCACCAGGGGGACCCGGGTTCAATTCCAGCCTCGGGTCACTGTCTGTGTGGAGTTTGCAGGTTTTCCCAGTATGTGCGTGGGATTTGTCCGGGTGCTCCAGTTTCCTCGCACAGTCCAATGATGTGCCAATCAAGTTGATTGGCCATGTTAAATTGACTCCTTTGTCAGGGGGATTAGCAGGGTAAACAAGTGGAATTGTGGGAATAGGGCCTGAGTTGGGATTTTGGTCAGTGCAGACTTGATGGGCTGAATGGCCTCCTTCTCTACTGTATGGATTCAATGGTCTTCCATTGCCATTCACAGTATCAAACTAAGGAAAAAACAACGTAGAGTTAATATCAGGATTCTTTTCTTCATATAAAGAATGTTCAACACATCAGCATGGAACTGCAAAGATGTAAAAATAGCAGGCCCCTGAGCTCAATCCTTATGTTGCACGAGAGCTTCCCACCTTCATCTAAAACTATCACATCAGCATATCCTTTTATTACTTTCTTGTGTGTTTATCTTACTTCCTCTTAATTCCAACTCTGCTCTTCCTCTCAACAGCTCCTTTGTGGTTTTCAGTTTGACATCCTAATCACTCTCTGGATAAAGAAATTTCTCCTGCATTCCCAACTCGATTTATCAGTGATTCTCTTGACACTGTAGCCCCGAGTTTGGGTTTCCCAGTCTCCCATCCCACAAGTGAAAATATCTTCTCCACATCAAGCCTATCAAGCCCCTTCATATCTCACTGACACCTGAGCAGGGCAATGGATATAAACACCATGGAATCATTGGAGTCTGCGCATGCAGTACAATGATGTGAAAATGCTGGCGTTGGACTGGGGTAAACACAGTAAGAAGCCTCACAACACCAGGTTAAAGTCCAACAACTTTATTTGATAGTAAACTTACAAGCTTTCGGAACGTTGTTCCTTCGTCAAGTGAGTGGAAAATTATCCATTTTTTTCCACTCACCTGATGAAGGAACAGCGTTCTGAAAGCTTGTGGGTTTACTATCAAATAAACTTGTTGGGCTTTAACCTGGTGTTGTGAGACTTCTTATGATGTAGTGCAAGGCAGTTCTGTTGTTATGTAAATCCATCAGTGGCATGGTGACACAGTGGTTAGCATTACTGCCTCACAGCATCAGGGACCCCAGTTCAATTCCAGCCTTGGGTGACCATGTGTGTGGAGTCTGCACGTTCTCCTTGTCTCTGTGTGGGTTTCCCCCAGGTGTTCTAGTTTCCTCCCATAGTCCAAAGATGTGCGGGTTAGATTGATTGGCCAAGCTAAATGGCCCCTGAGTGTTAGGGATATTAGCAGGGTTAATGTGTGGGGTTATGGGGTCATGGCTTGGATGGGATTGTCGGTGGTGCAGACTCGATGGGCCAAATGGCTTCTTTCTGCACTGTAGGGATTCTATAATTCTATGATTCATATTCGGGGCACCTTAAATTAGAAGATGTTTATTCTGTGTGCTCCACAAACTGTGTATTTCTGGTGCATATTCTCACAGTGCTCACACTTGGGTCTGGCAGAGAAATATCAGCCCTGCTACACCATAAACTGAAATGTGAATATAAAGAGAACAGCAGAGGTTCAATCCAGAACCTCTCTAAAGCTGAATGCATGTACATTAACTGAGCACTGAACACAAGATGATATTCAATGGTTTGGTGCCTGTGGCTTAGGTAAATGAATCACATAATTCTATAATGGCTGCAGCACAGAAGGAGGCCATTTGGTCCTTATATCCATGCTAGCTGTCTGCAGAAGCAATTTAGCCAGTGCCAATCCACCACCCTATCTATGTAGCCCTGTGAATATTTGCTCAGCATAATCAAGGACCCCATTCACCCTGGACATATGTCAGTATTGCACTGCCTTGCCCGCCCGAGGCTCATAAGATCCCGTCTGAGGCCAACAGAGAATGTCAATCTGCGAACTGCGCCCGCCCCAATTCTGCGGTGGGTGTGCCGGTAAAATTATGGCCATACTCTCTTCCAAATTCTTCCACTGGGAAAAAAATGCAAAAGTCCAAGTGACTCAAGAACAGCTTCTTCCCTGCTGCTATCAGACTTCTGAATGGTCCGACCTCATACTAAGTTGATCTTTCTCTACGCCCTAGCTACGACTACAACACCATATTCTGCACTCTCTCCTTTCCTTCTTTATGAATGGTATATTTTGTCTGTATTGCGTGCAAGAAAAATACTAATACATGTGATAATAACAAATCAAATCAAATCAAAACATCCAATTGCTGTTTCAGAAGGCTGATTGAATCCTCCTTCACCGTACTCTCAGGCACTGCATTCCACATACTAATCACTCACTGAGTAAAAATGTTTTTCCTCATATCACTGTTTCTTTTGTCATTCGCCTTGTATTTGCGTCCTCTGATTCTCAACCCTTCTACCATAAGAACAGTTTTGCTCTGTTCTTTATTTCATTGCTCGTAGGATTTGGACGTTGTTGGCTAAGCCAGTAGTTATTGCCCATCCCTAACTGCCCTTGAGATGTTGGTGCTGAGTCATGTTCTTGAACTGCTGGTGTCCAGATGGCATAGGCACACCCATGGTGCTGTTAGGAAGGAATTGTCAGGTTTTTGACCCAGCGTTAGTAAAGGAACGGCGATATATTTCCAAGTCAGGATGGAGTGTGTGGCTTGGAGGAGAACTTGCAGGTAGTGGTGTTCCCATGTGCCTGCTGCCCTTCTCAGAGGTTGAGAGCTTGGACAGTGCTGTTGAAGAGGCCTTGGGAAGTTGCTGCAGTGCATCTTGGATGGTACACACCGTTTGCAGTAGAGAGAGTGAAACGTTAAGATGATTGAGAGTGCCAATCAAGTGGATTGCTGTCTTGGATGGTATCAAACCTCTTGGATACCATTGGAGATGTACATGCCCAGGCAAGTGTCTGGCCCCCTCATGAACACTTCTATCAAATCTCTTAACTTTTCATGTTCTGGCTAATGTTCTATTTATGTAACTGAACTCCCTCATTCTGGAATTGTTTTCATACATTATTGTCTTGTTAGACCGTTCTGAGTTTCCAGCCATAAATTTAGCTTGGTAATTTCATTTTGGGGTGTTTTTACCCACACGTACTAGTAATTGTTCAGATCACATTGCCAACTAATGGCATCTCTTTGGTAACATTCAAATAGTTAAAACTTAAGGGATTCATTTTACCCTAAAGTCCCCAGTGTGAAGGGATGGACTCAGGTTAAGTAGGTGTATTAGACCCCCCACTCTATTTTTATCTCTATTGAAGTGAGTGCAGATTATAAACAGATGGGGAGTGAAATGGGTGCTGGATGAGAACCTGCCTTGATCCTGTGGGGCAGTTCCATTTAAATGTTCCCCATTTTTCTTGAAAAAGTAAACTCAAAACCAGTAAAAGAAAGAAGTTGCATTTTGATACCACCTTTCAGAGCCTCATTGTAATGTTACCATTGTAATGTAAGAAACAAGCAAGCAATTTTTGCACAGTAAGCATGCCGCTCCAGTGGCCTAATAGACAAGGCACTGGCCTCCAAAGCCAGGGATTGTGAGTTCAAGTCCCAACTGGGGTGAAAACTTTTGTGCGACACAGTAGCACAGTGATTAGCACTGCTGCCTCACAGCGTCAAGAGCCCGGGTTCAATTCCAGCCCTGGATCACTGTCCGTGTGAAATTTGCATATTCTACCCGTGTCTGTGTGGGTTTCCTCTGGGTGCTCTGGTTTCCCCCTCACTGTTGGCCGGCACGGTAGCACAGTGGTTAGCAGTGTTACTTCATCACTCCAGGGACCTGGTTTCGATTCCCGTCTCAGGTCATTGTCTGCACGGGTTTCCTCCCACAGTCCAAAGATGTGTGGGTTATATTGATTGGCTATGTTAAAATTGTCCCTTAGTGTCCTGAGATTTGTAGGTTAGAGGGATTAGTGGGTAAAATATATGGGGATATGGGGTAGGGACTAGGTGAGTTTATGGTCGGTGCAGACTGAATGGGCCAGATGGCCTCTTTCTGCATTATAGGGTTTCTATGAATCTATGAGTCCAAAAATGCATGGAATACGTTGATTGGCCATGCTAAATTGCCTTTTTGTGTAAGGGAATTAGTGGGATAAATATGTGGAGTTCTGGGAATAGGGCCTAGGTGGGATTGTGGTTGGTGCAGACTCAATGGGCCAAATACTTTAGGGATTCTATTCTATGAAGTCACCACAAATAGAATATGATAATGATCTTTAATAATCCTGCACACTGTTGTTCAAGAGAGTAATGTCGGGCAAAACACCGGAAAGAAATTCTTCAGGAAGTGCAACAGGTTCCTTTATGTCTACCGGTTGCAGCAGTGCAGATGTTAATTTTGCAATGCATATTTCGGGGACACGGGTGAAATGAAAATTCCACTGCCGAGGAGGAACTCTTACAATCAGGAGCCTGGACCAAGAAGGAGACTTCTTGAGAGGACTGCATTCAGACTGTCAAAGCATTTCAATCAATTGTGGGGGAGAACAAAGGCCCTGAACACTTAGACCACAAGACCATAAGACATAGGGACAGAATTAGGCCACTCGGCCCATCAAATCTGCTGCTATTCAATCATGGCTGATATTTTTTCTCATCCCTATTGTCCTGTCTTTTCCCCATTATCCCTGATCCCCTTATTAATCACTTGGGGTGGGATTTTCAGGCCGTTCTTGCCTTGAAACCAGGAAATCCCGCCCGAGTTCAACAGACCTTTGTATGGTCTGCTACGATTCTGGAGGTGGTCGGACCCTGGATAATTTCCCCCTTTGTCTATTTGCTCTGAATTCACAGTGGACTTACGCTCCACAGGGAGTGAGACAAAAGTTGGATGTGAGGCTGCAGGCACTGAATCCTGATTTGTGATGCATCTTCAGCACAGCGGAAGCACATTTTAAGAAGTTACTCACGGAGCCACATTGACTGCCTAAATTCAGGATGAGCGATTTTTGCCTCATACATTTAATATCAGTGCAAAGATTCACTGATGAGGAAAAAAAAGCAATTTGACATAAACATAAAAAAAAATAGAATCCTTACCATGCAAAAGGAGGCATTTGGCCCATCAAGCCTGTACCAACCACAATCACACCCAGTCCCTATCGTCATAGCTCCATCCTGTTAGTGCCCCCTGATGCTAAGGATTGATTTAGCATGGCCAGTCAACCTAACGCGTACATCTTTGGAGTGTGGGAGGATACCGGAGGAAACCCACGCAGATACAGGGAGAATGTGCAAACTCCACGCAGACAGTGACCCAAACTGGGAATCAAACCTGGGTCCCTGCTGCTGTGAGGTAGTAGTGCTAACCACTGTGTCACTCAGTTGCCCATCAGCAAAGGCAAGGGATCCAAAGGTAGTGGTTAGCCGGGATTATTCCTAAGCATCTCCGACAGGATGAACCATAGCTCGGAAAAGTTCCCCCACATCCCCCGATTCTTTGCACTCTTCCAGAATTTACGATAGAGCCATCTCGAGATGATGAGCCATTTCCAAAGGAGCTAAATTGGGTCTCACCTGACTAATGTCAACCTTTACAATGCCTGCTTTTCAGTTCTATATGCCCAGGAGGAGGAGAAAACCTAGAGCAAATACAGAGAGCAATTAGTCAGAGGAAACCCAGATCTGTCATAAAGACGAGCAATCAATAAATGAGGTAAAAGCTGCAGTCAGGCGACTAATGTGAACAAGGCCCACATGGGGGTGGGGGGGGGGGTGGACTATAATATACCTTCACTAACTGATAAAATTAAAAAACTCTCCATATCAAATTAAACAACAACCAGCATCATACACTCAATACTGTCAGAAAGGGAAAGTGCTCCATCTTCATATTTAATAAGAAATCATAGACAGAATCCCTACAGCGCTGAAGAGGCCATTGGGCCCATCACATCTGCACTGCCCCTCTGACAAAGTATCATTACACAGGTCCTCTCCCCATCATTATCTCTGTAACCGTGGCAAATGCTTGAGTCTTTAAAACATCAGTATCCATTCCAATGGAGTCCAACTTGGCTGAATATGTGCTGTACAAATTTACTTTTTGTTTCATTCAATTTGTTTGACTTTGTGATGAAGTAATTTAACTTGGGAAACCTTGTCATTTTTCTTTTCGCATGGTGAGTTTATCACTGCATGTTTTTAATTAACAAGGCATATTGCTTTTAATACTGTGAACTCTGGTTCATGGTTAATCCATCTAACCTACACATCTTTAGACTCTAAGGGGCAATTTTAAGAATTCCCCGACTATGAATCATAGATTTATAGAATCTCTACAGTGCAGAAGGAGGCCATTTGGCACATCGATCCTGCACTGACAACAATCCCACCCAGGCCATAACCCTGTAACCCCACACATATACCCTGTTAATCCCCCGATATTAAGGGGCAATTTAGCATGTCCAATCAATCTAACCCACACATCTTTGGACTGCAGGAGGAAACCCATGCAGACATGGGGAGAATGTGCAAACACCACACAGGTAGTCAGAATTGAACCCAGGTCCCTGGTGTTGAGAGGCAGCAGTGCTAACCACTGCGCCACCGCTCCACCCTGCAGAAATCTTCAAGCTGTCACTAAATAATGCAAATATTACACCTCTTTCTGCTGACCAGTTAACTTTTAGTGTGGCTTTGGGCTGTAAACAAAGAAGTCTTAGATTACAAAAGCAGAGAGGTCTTGAGGGAGTTGTATAGAACTTCGGTGAGGCCACAGCTGGAGCTGTGCCGTTCTGGCCGCCATTTTATAGGAAGGACGTGAATGCACTGGAGGGGGTGCGGAGGAGATTCACCAGGATGTTGCCTAATTTGGAACATTTAAGTTAAGAAGAGAGATTGGGTAGACTTGGGTTGTTTTCTCTGGAGCAGAGAAGACTGAGGGGTGACCTGATTGAGATGTTCAAGACCATGAGAGCCATGGACAGGGTGGATAAAGAGCAGTTGTTTCCCCTTAATTGAAGGATCAGTTACGAGGGGACGAAAAGTTAAAAGTAAGGGGCAGGAGGTTTAGGGGGGATTTGAGGAAGAACCTTTATAACCAGAGGGTGGCGACAGTCTGGAATGCACTGCCTTGAAGGGTGATGGAGGCGGGATACTTCACATCCTTTAAAAAATACCTGGATGAGTACTTGGCACGCCACAACAAACAGGGCTATGGGCCAAGTGCTGGCAAGTGGGATTAGGTGGGCAGGTCAGGGCGTTTCATGTGTTGGTGCAGACTCGATGGGCCGAAGAGCCTCTTCTGCACTGTAGTATTCTGTGATTTTGCGATTCTGTGAAGCCATTTACCTGTCATACACCTTTGGGGTGGTTTGGGAAATGAAGCAGTCCCTGGAGTATCTGCTTAACCTGCAATGTCAGTTTTACTCACCTGTGTCTGAAATGTAACTAGATTGTTAATATGTGGCAACCAAGTTAACAATCTGCCATTCTTCTTGGTCCCAGTGCAAACGCAAACTGGGAGATTGCTTTGTGAGGAGCCTCCATTCAGCCTGCGAGCATTTTAATTAACCACGTTACTCTTAACCTGCCTTCTCTGTACTTAGTAAGAAGTCTCACAACAACATGTTAAAGTCCAACAAGTTTATTTGATAGTAAACCCACTAGCTTTCAGGGTTTGCCCCTTCGTCAGGTGAGTGGAGAGTTCTGGTCATTCTCTGTACTTACCCAGCCAATGAAGCTCAATGTAAATCTCGAGGGACAATACCGCATATTTTCACACTCAATTCTCCCAAAATAATTCTCAATTTGCACAAAAATGGGAGTAACTCCTGCTGGATTTTTAAGTGGGATTTTTAGATTGAATCTCCCACATTCTGAGCACTGCAGAGTGCCCGGGCGTGATTCACTCTGAAACTCTGTGGGTGAGGCCTATTCCCACTGGCGAGGCTGGCAGCATAGCGCTGAACAGGCCATGGCATATGTGAGGCCATGGTGCCCAGCCAGAAACTCGCAAAACAGCCTCCACCGATGTCTCCTGACCCGTGGTGGTGCCAGAGCAGTGCAGAAGGCTGGGCGAAGCTTTTAAAGTAAAGTAAAAGTAAATTAAAGTGGTGACACAGTGGTTAGCACTGCTGTCTCACACCGCCAGGATCCCGGGTTCGATTCCCGGCTTGGGTCACTGTCTGTTCTCCCCGTCTCTGCGTGGGTTTCCTCCAGGTGCTCCAGTTTCCTCCCACAATCTGAAAGACATGCTGGTTAGGTACATTGACCCAAACAGGCACCAGACTGTGGTGACTAGGGGAATTTCACAGTAACTTCATTGCAAGAACAACAACAAAGTAAGCCTTACCTATGACAAATAAATAAACTTTATTTTACTTTAAAATCACCCCAACATTGACAATTCAGACCCCAATTTCTTCCCTTTCTTTACATGTTTCGATTTGGCTCTCGCTTCTGCTTTTAGACCACAGCTGGCATCATTCTGCCATTCATACCTCCTCTAGACACATTGGTTGGTTCTTATCTCATTACCTTTGACCCCCGCGTCACCAAACTTCCTGTCATTTAATCCTTTCTGATTTTCCCCCTATTACAGACCTTCCCTTTGTTTTTTTCTGACCTTCACCCCTCTCACCTGCTCCAAACACACTGGATTGTTAACATTTTTCATTTCCCATGAATGATCATCCACCTGAAACGTCAACTCTGTTTCACTCTCCACAGATCCTGCCAGACCTGCTGAGTATTTTCTGTCTTTATAATGAATGAAGTCGTTCTTTTCTTTTCATGCAATCAAAAACTCAGGTTCTTAATAGGAAAATGGTAGCCGGGAGCAAGAAAAGAAAAGTGGAGCGACCTAAAATAAGTTCAAAATTGACTAATTTTGCAAATGTCTGTTTCAATGTACTCATTGGAGTATAGGAAGTTGAGGGGGGATCTTATTGAAACTTACAGGATCCTGCGAGGCCTGGATAGAGTGGACATGGAGAGGATGTTTCCACTAGTAGGAGAAACTAGAACCAGAGGGCACAACCTCAGGCTAAAGGGACGATCCTTTAAAACAGAGATGAGGAGGAATTTCTTCAGAGCGTGGTGAATCTGCAGAATTCTTTGCCACAGAAGGCTGTGGAGGCCAAGTTATTGAGTGTCTCTAAGACAGAGATGGATAGGTTTTTGATTGATAAGGGGATCAGGGATTATGGGGAAAAGATAGGAGAATGGGGATGAGAAAAAAATCAGCCATGATTGAATGGCGGAGCAGACTTGATAAGCCGAGCGGCCTAATTCTGCTCCTATGTCTTATGGTCTTATGATCTAATGGGTAACACGGTGGCACAGTAGTTACCACTGATGCCTCAAGTGCCAGGGATCCAGGTACAGTCCCCAGCTTGGGTCACTGTCTGTGCGGAGTCTGCACGTTCTCCTCGTTTCTGCATGGGTTTCCTCCGGCTGCTCCGGTTTCCTCCCACAGTCCAAAAGATGCGCAGGTTAGGTGCATTGGCCATGCTAAATTAACATCAGGAGGATTAGCGAGGCAAATATGTGGAGTTACGGGGATAAGGCCTGGGTGTGACTGTGGTTGGTATGGACCTGATGGGCTGAATGGCCCCTTTCTGCACTGTAGCGACTGTAATGAATCTGTACTTCTGCAGAACGGGGCCTGCCTCTCACACCAGTGTTACCAAGCACAACCAAAAAGAAAATACTACAAACTGAATTACCCAGGAGACTATTCTTCTTGCATTCATGGTTTCGTGAACAGAGCTCAGAAAGGCTGCAGCTGCACACACTTCATATCAGGCACCGGGTGCACCAGGCCAAAGCACTGCCTCGCTTGTCCGATTCCACACAACTGCCTTTCCCAGCAGGAATTTCATTCTGACAGCAAAATGCAGCTGCAAATCATTCACAGTTCCCTCCAGAATAGCAATAACATTTGTTCTTTTCATTAACAAATAAGAATTTCATCTAATTAACATCTGTCTCGTAAGCTGAAGAGGCTTAAAGTGTGTGTGCATATGTGCGTGTGTGTGTGTGTGTGAATGTGTGTGTGTGTGTGCGTGTGTGTGTGTGCGTGTGTGTGTGTGTGTAATCCTTCCCTCCCTAAAGAGGCATGAAAGACAGCGGCTAATTCTTTTTGTGCACATTTTGTGATCATTAAAAGAGAGGGGAGTTAGTGCTGTGAAACGGAACACTCGCAATTTGAGTCTCCGGGCTTCAGGATCAAGTTCTGCCATGCAAGATAGATCAGAATTAAACAAAGTAAAACAGAAAAATCCCTCTATTCCTTTCCAGCAATGTATTTTGAAGTGTCGGAGGACAAAAGCCTTCTGAACCATTTCCAATTTCCCAAACCTGACCTCTTGTGATCTCAATGAGTCAATTCATCAATTTAAGGACAATTTTGGCAGTTAGCCCTGTGTCCATTCGGAACCGGGTGGAGACAGTCCTTGCAGGACTTATCCAGTCAGAATTCAGAGCAAATTTTCGTTTCGTCAAATCTGAACTATGATTTTTAACCCAAAATCCCAAAATAAGAAGTCCAGCATGCTACTCTATCCACTTCCTTCTCACTTATCTGACCCAGGAAGTGAGATACCTGACAATTGGCCACATCTGAGTCTGAGCAGAGCTTCCAGTGGGCAATGTAACTGAAAGACATGAAAGCTAGACCCAATGGGCCCAAGTCCAGGCCTCATTGTTGCACACGTATCGCTCTCAGGAGATCCTCGGATTCTAAAACGCTCATGAGTCAGAAGGGCATCACCCTCTGTTAACAAGCATTTTGGTATGTAATTATTAACAGCATGTTTTGCATGTGCGTGTTTGATTCCCTAGTAACAGCCACCGTGTTTTTATACCCCAATCATTTCCTGAAAGGTTTGTTGTTTGGAGACATGGACATCCACTTTACATTGAACTCATGGCATCCATCTGGACCCCACATCCAACTGAACCATAGTCAGACCCATGGAGAAGGTCCAAGTTGAACAGGTTAATGGGGGTCTTCCATCCTGGAATCAATCAGCAGTTTTGACAGAGGAGAGCAGGAAGCTACTTTGCTTGATGTGGTCTGGCCAGATCTGGCAATGAACCGGCCAACGCAGTTTCCCGCCACAAAGTGCATCCCTGTACATAGGTGAGACGAGACATCTAAAAGGATAGAGGATTGGTTGTCAAATAGGAGGCAGAGAGTGGGGGTCAACGGGTGCTATTCGGATTGGCGGATGGTGACTAGTGGAGTGCCCCAGGGGTCGGTGCTGGGGCCTCAGCTTTTTACCATTTATATAGATGATCTGGAGGAGGGAACCGAGTGTAGAGTGTCGAAATTTGCTGATGACACCAAGATTGGGGGAACGGCAAATTGTGCGGAGGGTGTGGAGAGTCTGCAGAAGGATCTAGATAGGCTGGGCGAATGGGCCAGGAAATGGCAAATGGAATTTAATGTTGGCAAGTGTGAGGTGGTCCACTTTGGTAGGAAGAATGGTAGGAAGGACTATTACTTACGGGGCGAAAAACTGCAGCAGGCGACGGTGCAGAGGGACCTCTTAAAAGGACAAGGGCAGCAGATATATGGAATGCCTACAAGTTCCCCCTCCTAGCCACTCACCATCCTGACTTGAAAATATAATTGCAATTCCTTAGCAGAGGCTGGGTAAAAATCCTGGATGAGGATTCAAGAGCAGTGAGGCTGCACTTGAAATATAGTGTTCAATTCTGGTCGCTACAATACCAGAAGGATGTGGAGGTTTTGAAGAGGTACAGAGAAGGATGTTGCCTTGTATGGAGAGCATTAGCTATGAGAAGAGATTGGAAAAACTTGGTTTGTTCTCACTGGAACGATGAAGGTTGAGGGGTGATCTGATAGAAGTCTACAAGATTATGAGGGACACGCACAGAGTGGATAGTCAGAAGCTTTTTCCCAGGCTAGAAGAATCAATTACTAGGGGCATAGGTTTAAGATGCGAAGGGAAAGGTTTAAAGGAGATGTACAAGGCAAGTTTTTTACACATGTTGGTGGGTGGCTGGAACTCACTGCCAGAGAATGTAATGGAAGCAGATCCAATAGTGACTTTTAAGGGGCATCTTGACAAATACATGAATAGGATGGGAATAGAGGGATATAGTTCCTGGAAGGGTAGGGAGTTTTAGTTCAGTCAGGCAGCATGTCGGTACAGGTTTGGAGGGTCGAAGGGCCTGTTACTGTGCTGTAATTTTCCTTTGTTCTGTATTCTCTGTTCTTTGTTTGAGTACTCCCAGAGTAAGTACTGGAACAGTAGAGATGCTCCCATTACCAATGATGGACAGTAGCTTTCTTGTCAGCAACATAGCTTTGCCTGCCTGCATGGTTGTCTGGTGGTTAACACTGCTGTCCAACAGCTTCAGGAACCTGGGTTCGATTCCGGGCTTAGGTGACTGTGTGGAGTTTGAACATTTTCCCGTGTCTGTGTGGGTTTCCTCTGGGTGCTCCGATTTCCTCCCACAGTCCAAAGATGTGTAGATTAGGTGGATTGGCCACGCTAAATTGCCCCTTAAGTATTTCAAGATGTGTAGGTTAGACGGATTAGCCATGGTAAATGTGAAGGGTTACGGGGGTAGGGCAGGGTATGGGTCTGAGTAGGATACTCTGCCAGAAAGCCGGTAAAGATGTGATGGGCCAAATGGCCTCTTCTACACTGTAGGGATTCTAAAAGACCCCTCATTAGGACAAAGAAAACCTGTCTTCAAAATATACTGGATGATGGTATAATTAAATCATAAAGTACTGATATGCTGGAGGGGATTTAAAGACAGGTTGGTGACAGCTGAGGGGAGAGGGAAGGGAGCCTTCGCGCAATCCTCCCACGTTCTTGCTCGTCGTCCAATTAGATACCACCCTGACACCATTATCGATTTTATGACTTTGGAAAATGTATCTACTGATTGTGATGACTTGGTTTTCCACCATTATTGCACTAATTCTTTCAGAAAGACATGATAGATTTGTTAGATCTGTGCCTTTGTAAAATACTTCAACACCATCCGGTCCTAGAAAACTGATGAAGTAACTCCTTTGGGACAACATTTCAGCCATCAAATTGGTACACTTCTGTGATTAACAGTTAAGGTGTTCCAAGAATATTAACTCATGAACATTACTCATATTCAGTTTGCAGACTGGATGAAGAGTGAGGTGATTATCATGTTGTAAAAGTTAGCGATCTATACATGACATTTGCCACAGGTTTACCTACCTCTATGTCAACCTACCTTATATTAAGTTGATCTTTTTCTCCACCCTAGCTATGACTCTAACACTACATTCTTCATTCTTCCGTTTCCTTCTCTGTTAACAGTATGCTTTGTCTGTAGAGCGCACAAGAAACAATACTTTTCATTGAAAGCTAATACATGTGACAATAATAAATCAAATCAAATCAAAATCAAAACTGCATTGCTCAGAGGGTTAAAGGGAATCAGTTCTCCTGAAGGCGGGTCTGGCTCACAATCTCCAGGACAAGGAGACAGGTCCCAAATCCCACCCTGACCAGACCAAGGAAATGAATCCATGCTGTTGACACTAATCCATTCCAACTACCTGTTTCCCAAGGAATCTGAGTTGCGATGGCAACATCAACTTTTCCATGCATGTTTTAGTTATACAATAGTGATGGTAGAGGCTCCAATGTCTTTCTATCAACATGGCTGACCAGGAATCTTTCCCTGGCCTGCGTATGTTGAGAGGATTTATAGGTTGATTCGCAACTGTTTTGCGGTCTTACGAACACATACCTTCCTTGGCCATCTAATCCGCGAGTGGGACTCGAACCCTGAGCTTCTGTCTCAGAGGTAGGGAAACTGCACCTCAATGCAAATGTGTTCTACTAAATACTTTATGAATTCAGATTAGTGACTGGTGCAAGGCAAACTTTAAAAACTTGATCTTAATTTTCTACTCTCCTTAGTGAAGGAGGTCACATTGGTCCTTCCCTGTCTATCAACAGTGAATTAGAATGTAAGGACTAATGACTCCAATAATGCAAAGCTTTTGTTCTTTGGGCAGGGGGGTTTTAGTTCAGATGGATAGCATGGTCAGTGCTTGGAGGGCCGAAGGGTCTGTTCCTGCGCTATAACTTTCTTTGTTTTTTCAGAAGTGGAAAAGCGCTCTGTTCAACAACAATATGCTTACTAATCTTGGCAGGGGCAGCATAGGAGCAGGGTGACCAGCACTGCTGCCTCACAGCGCCAGAAACCCAGGTTCAATTCTAGCTTTGGGTGACTGCCTGTGTGGGGTCTGCATGTTCTCTCCATGTCTGCATGGGTTTCCTTGTGGTGCTCTGGTTTCCTCCCAAAGCCCAAACATGTGGATTTGCCATGCTAAATTTCCCCTTAGTGTCCCAAGATGTATAGGTTAGGGAATTAGTGGGGTAAATGTGTGAGGTTACGGGGATAGAGTGGGGGTGATGCTGGGTAGGATGCTCTGTTGGAGGGCCGGTACAGACTCGATGGGTTAAATGGCCTCCTTTTGCACTGTAGGGATTCTATGATTCTAAAACACAAGAATTTTTCACCCACTAGCGAATATGCAGTATAATAAAATCCTCATCCTCTTTTGCAAGTTCCTCCATGGCTTCACACCTCTTTAACCCTGTGATCTCCTCCAGCCCCATAGCTGTATGAAAGGGAAAACATTTTTGACAAACCTACTGGAATTTTTTGAGAACATAAAAGATAAGAATGAACCAGTGGTTGTGATGTATTCAGATTTTCAGAAAATGTTTGATAAAGTCCCACATAAGAGATTAAATTAAAGCACATAGAATGGGGGGGGTAATGTATTGGCATGCACTGAGAATTAGTTAGCAGACAGGAAACAGAGAATATAGTATAGATTCCATACAGTGCAAAGGAGGCTCTTTGACCCATTGAGTATGCACCAACACTCTGACAAAGCATCCCACCCAAGCCCTATCCCTGTAACTTCATATATTTACTCCATTAATCCCCCTAACCTACACACCTTGAGACACTAAGGGGCAATTTAGCATGGCCAATCAACCTAACCTGCACATCTTTGGACTATGAGAAGAAACCGGAGCGCCTGAAGGAAACTCATGCAAACATGGGGAGAATGTGCAAACTCTACACAGTCACTCGAGGCCGGGTTTGAAATTGGGTCCCTGACGCTATGAGGCAGTAGAGCTAATCACTGTGCCACCCTGGCGCTGTGAGGCAGCACAGGCTAGGAGTACAAATAAACTGATCTATTTCTGGAGTGAGGTTCCACAGGGATTAATGTTTGAGCATCAGCTATTCACAATATTCATCAATGATTTGGATGATGGAACCAAAATGCAAATTTGCTGATGATACAAAACTTGGTGGGAATCTACTTGGATGAGGGGGATGCTCAGAGGCCTCAAAGTGATTTTGACAAGTTGAGTGAGTGGGAAAATACATGATAGATGAAGTATAATGGGATAAATGTCAAGTTATCCATTTCAGCAGGAAGAACAGGATGGTGGTGTATTATTTAAATGGTGATTGCATACAAAACCTGGTCCTAGCCTTTAATAAAATGAAGGACAGCTAGCTCCTTATTTGCACATTACCATTCCATGGAATGACATGGAGTTCACACAGAATGTTGCATCGTAACTTTCCAAGGAATGGTTGGAGAAATGGTCCTTATCTACCCTGCCCTTAGTACATCATTACAAATGATATAAAAATATCCTTGGAACCACGGCAATATTCAACCATTCTTCCACAGCACCTTATAAAAATGCATGCAGTAAATAGATAGCTGGAAGTAAGGAAAAGAAAACAAAGAATCATTTTGAGCTTTGTAGAGAACTAGTCAATTATTAATAAAGCCTCACGAAACGAGACCTTGAAAATC
Source organism: Carcharhinus amblyrhynchos (assembly GCF_965287045.1). Taxonomy (NCBI): domain Eukaryota; kingdom Metazoa; phylum Chordata; class Chondrichthyes; order Carcharhiniformes; family Carcharhinidae; genus Carcharhinus; species Carcharhinus amblyrhynchos. The sequence goes on from NC_137342.1 coordinate 44,747,035, forward strand.
AAATCTTGTTAAAATGAAAATTAGCACATAACGTTAGATTAAGGTCAACTTTCAATACGCCAAGTTGCAATTTAATGAGCATCAGAATCATCACCTCGCAATTAAAAGAAATAAATTAATTTTCAGCACCCATTACCTTCTGCATGGGGAGGGGGAGGTGCAGATGCAATGGCATTTGAGGAACACATCTATAAATATGCAATAGTTCAATACTGCACAAGTACTTCTAGAAGTCATAATACTTTGCAGAATAAGAACATTTATTGACAGTATGTCGATCATTACATTTTGCTTATGGCAAGAAAATGTTTATTTATTTTCATCTACGCTTAATAACTTATTCAAAATTGAACATTACAATTGCAGACAAGTGCAGGAGAATTTAGTTCCAACAAATCCAACCCTTCGTAAAATTAAAATGCACTAGTTTTACTGATTGATATTCCACAGCATGACATAATTAAGAACTAATTTTCCCTGAAACTTCAGTCAAAAGGTCACTTGCTTTGAAATGGTTGTCATGATGTGTCTATCTCTGGTTACACAGCCATTATTGAGTATTAAATGGACCTAGTGCCCTGCAGCAGCAAGAGGTTTGTATGTGTAATTGTCTGGGAAACTGAATGATGAATTGGACTACTGGAGGGCAAGGCTCAAAACTGATGCCATGAATTACGTTGGCCATGGAATTCCCAACCTGGGGAGTAAACACACTGTGAAATAGATAAAACATCAGGTTGGTCAACAACAGAATGAAAAAAAGATATGACTTATTTTATGCTGGTACTTATTCAAGTTTGGGCTAGGAGGCACCAATGTCCATGAGGTGGTTCCATTTGCAATATTAAACCCAATCCGCTGGTAAAAAGAAAGGGAGTCTAGTAGATATTTAATGCCTTTCACAACCTCAAAGGACACCCCAAAATGCTCCTTGGCCAATGAGATACTTTTGAAGTTCAGTCACTGTTGCAATATAGAATTCATGCACAATATAAAGTCCTATAAAAAGTCATGTGATAATAACCAATCTCATTTGCAATATGGATTGAGGAATGAATATTGTCCAGGACAGCTATCCTGCTCTCTCTAAAACCAGGGCCATGTAAACATTAACATTCGCAGAAGACATAGAAGGCCTTGATGTGAGATCTCATTAGAAACACAGACCGTTCAATGGGGCGTCTGTTTAGATGTTGCGTCCAAGTCTCCAGAATAGGACTTGAATTCACAGATTTCTGACCCAGAGGTAAGAGTCATACCCATGGACCATGGCTGAGACCTAATGGACTCAGAATTATGTGGTCTGTGAAAGTGGTGAAGGTTTCTTTAGCCAACTGCTGAATTTCCAATCTCTGTAGAGATGGAGTGGAATTTAATGATAACCCCATGGGGGAGGGGTGGGGGGTGTGGGGAGGGGTGGATTTAACCCTATCACCTTCTCACCTCCACCCCTGTTAAGTCAATGTTGGGAAGGCCTATTGAAGGCCTTCCTGCCCAACTTCCTGTCCAATGCTAATTAAGGCCCTTAAGTGGGCAATTAATGCTTGTATCACACAATGCAAGTGGGCACATGAGCTCCAGTAGTGTTTGCAGTGTAGGAATAAAGTTTGGGAACCTCAACCAATATTTCCCTCTGTGACCTTGGAAAACTTTAAGCTAATCATAAGCCATTCTATCTGCTGTTGATGAGATTATCAAACGCAACACAGATCAGAGTTTTGAATTAGAACCAAACATGGAATAATAGAATCCCTACAATGCAGAAGGAGGCCAGTCGGCCCATCAAGTCTGCACCGACCACAATCCCACCCAGGCTCCATTCCTGTAACTCCTCATATTTACTCTGTTAATACCCTGACACTGGGGTCAATTTAGCATGGCCAATCAACCTGCATAAGTTCCAGACTGCTTCAAGTATTGCTTCTATCTAGTATGCCCATCCTCCTCTGGGGCAGAGTGAGGGAATGGGTGAGGAGGAAGAAGCAGTGACTACACATAACCATAGAGTGTCAGAAGATATGGCTGATTTCCAAATTGGGAAAATACATCCCATCAATCATTTGCTATGCTAAATATTGATTGAATCTGGCCAGTACAATCCACCTACATTGCTATTCAGTACAGTCAACTCTTTATACTGGCATTCCAGTATAAGGTAGTTAGAATTAAATTGGCCATTCCAAGGTTCTACTTTTAATGTCTTTGCCAAGATCAATTATAAACATTGAACAGTAAAGCCCCAGAATTGAACCCTAAAGTGCTCTACTATCCAATTATAGCTACTATCATTGATCACTGCCCTTTGTTTCTTGTTATTTGGGCAATTTATTATCCAATTTAGTTCCTTCTTTGTCCAGAAGATTTCAGTTCAGTTACAAACCTCTTGTGGTGTCTTCTGGAAGCCAAGATATATAACAAGATATCTAACAAGACATATAACACACCCCAACTTTCCAAAACCTCCAATAAATTTGTTCAGTATGATCTGTCTTTCATAAAGTCCTGTTGGCTTGGAATTATTGCCTTTACGCTTGTAAAAAGCTCTTGAATTACTTCCTTTAGAATAGGCTACATTGTTTCTCTTACTCTGGATGTCATGCTGCAGACCTATAATTCTCAGATTGTGTTTCTGACCTTTTGTTAGGAAAATGGAAAGTTAGCTACTTTCCAATCTTCTGAATCGTGTTCTGCCTTTAACGAGTTGCAACTGGCCTTTAACTTAGAGATTTGTAAGCTCCAGTTGCCCTCAGAGTTACCATAATGTCTTACCACAAAGATTTTTTTTCCAGTTTTAACCCAGATACACACATATATATGTTAAAACACATGTTTAGATTGCCCTTCTTGTGACCTCTTTGTTGCTTTGTTCCTTTACTCATTCCGTCAGTTAACCTTTACTCTGGAGCCAAGTGAATATGAAAGAGTTTTACCATTAGGAGGCTAATGGATGGGGAGTTGGGAAGTCTATTATGGAATAACACTATAATAATGTGGGTAGCATGGTGGCACAGTGGTTAGCACTGCTGCCTCACAGCACCAGGGATCTGGGTTCCATTCCCGGCTCAGATCACTGTCTGTGTGGAGTTTCCATATTGTTCCCGTGTTTGTGTGGGTTTCTTCCGGGTGCTCCAGTTTTCTCCCACAGTCTGAAAGACATGTTGGTTAAGCGCATTGGCCACACTAAATTCTCCCTCAGTATACCTGAACAGGTGCCGGAGTGTGGCGAATAGGGGATTTTCACAAAAGCTTCTTTGTAGTGTTAATGTAAGCTTACTTGTGACACTAATAAATTAGTACAAATAAATCATACATCGACTGTTCAGATTTAATGGGCATGTCTCCAAATGTCATAGGAACTAAACACAGCATCTGTGTAGAGAGAAACAAAATTGAATATTTGGGCGACACGGTAGCACAGTGGTTAGCACTGCTGCTTCACAGCCCCAGGGTCCTGGGTTCGATTCCTGGCTCGGGTCACTGTCTGTGTGGAGTTTGCACATTCTCCTCGTGTCTGCATGGGTTTCCTCTGGGTACCCCGCTTTCCTCCCAAAGATGTACGGGTTAGGTTGATTGGCCATGCTAAGAAATTGCCCCTTAGTGTCCAGGAATGTGTAGGTTAGAGGGGATTAGTGAGTATAATATGTAGGGATATGGGGGTAGGGCCTGGGTGGGATTGTGTTCAGTGCAGACTCGATGGGCCGAAGGGCCTCTTTCTGCACTGTAGGGTTCTATGATCTATGAGTTTGTATGACCCTTCTACACAAGAAATAGAAGCAGGAGTAGGCCATGAGGCTCTTCTGGCCCGCCCTGCCACTCAACACAATCATGGCTGATCTATACAGCCCTCAACTCCTTTTCAGTGCCATTTCCCCATATTTCCCTATTCCTCAATCTATCAAATATTTATCCACCTCCACTTTAAATACTTCTAATGATCCAGCTTCAACCATTGTTTGGGGTAAAGAATTCTAGAGATTCACCACCCTCTCTGAGAAGAAATTTCGATGCATATCAGTTTTAAATGACTGGTCTTGTAACTTGTTTGAGACTCTCCCACCAGTGAGAACTTCTCATAATCTACCCTGTCAAACCTCCTCGGGATCTTGTATTCAGAATGGAAGAGGGAAAGAAATGTATTGAATTGTTTGGTTGGAGAGAGAGGTAGGGCAGAATGGAGGGTCAGGAGCTAAGGAGAGACTGACAAAAATGTCATGGATGTAAGACAAAGATAATGGTGCCATCAAGGACTGAGGAAGTGTTAATAGTGGCATGAAGGTAAGCTAGCAGAATGCATTAATAGGAGAACATAGGGAGAACATAGGGGACATCCTGAGAGATTCTCTCAGGGAGAGTTGAGTTTACAGCTGAGTGTCCCATCTTGCCGTTCCTTCATGTAGAAGATGAACTGTCATTTTGGACTATCCTCGGTGATCTTCAAGGACTCCTGAGGATGGAAAATATTTTCCCTGTCAGTCCATCCAGCTAATTGCCAGGGTTACATAGAAACATAGAAGATAGGAGCAGGAGGACGCCCTTTAAACCTGCTCCAGCATTCATCATGATCATGGGGGTGGCACGGTGGCACAGTGGTTAGCACTGCTGCTTCATAGCCCTAGGGACGCGTGGTGGATTCCTGGCTTGGGCCACTGTCTGTTTGGAGTTTGCGCATTCTCCCCATGTCTGCGTGGGTTTCCTCCAGATGCTCCAGTTTCCTCCCACAGTCCAGAGATGTGAGGTTTGATGGATTGGCCATGTTAAGTTGCTCCTTAGTGCCAGGGGTGCTAGCTAGACTAAATGCATGGGGCTATGGGGACAGGGTCTGGGTGTGATCGTGGTTGGTGCAGACCTGATGGGCCAAATGGCCTCCTTCTGCACTGCAGGAATTCTATGATTCTATGATAAGTCAATGCTCAGTTACAGCACAACTGAAAAACAAGGGACACATGGTTATATGGGGGAAGGGTGAAGGTTGCATGCCATGTGAACTGTGTTTTTCTCTCCATTCGTGCTGCTAGATATGCTGAGTTTATCCAGCATTTTTTTGTTTTATTTCAGATTTCCAGCATGCACAGTATTTTGCTTTCAATGAAACAAAGTTTACTAGTTTTATATCTCAATGTTGGATCTTGCTTTGTGCAGATCGGAAGTTGAGTTTCCTTCATGGTGGCAGTGTCTACACTTCAAAAGTACCTGAGTGGTTCCAAAGCCCTTTGGAGCGAACTGGAAGGGACAATATAAATGCAAGTGAGTCCTTTTCTTTTTTAGTTCAATTCAGTGGGTCCTGATTTCCACTCTTCCCTTACAATATATGTAAGGGAATAGTTCCCTCTGACACGTTTAATAATGATATATAATACTGCTGCACTCTATCGCCAGTATGTTAATATACTGATGCTTCGATATCACTTTACAGCTGAAACACCGGGTGTTAGTTAACAGTCAATGTTTTATTTAAAAAGGTTAAAGCGAGTCGATAAGAGCTTGAAATATCATTTAAAAAAATACAGCAGAATGAGAATTAAGCCAGGCCTAGATGAAATGGACAAGAAATAGATTAGAAGGAAATTGCACAGGCTCCCATTATTATAGTTAATGCAAGACAGCGGTGACAGATCTGGTGTGTACAACTCTCCCCTGTGTCAGCCAAGCAGAAAAGCTGGTGGTATCAAGCCAATTAAGTTTCAAATGAAATTGAGAGACAAGGGATCTGAAGGGGGAAGCTGGCTAGTCCCAAGCTTTTCCCCCCACTCCCTTCTTTTGTGTAGTCTCTGTGGTTTCAGAAATGATAAGCTCTGGTTTGCTGTCCCATATTGAAGCAGGCGGCTGGAAAGGTTAGGAGCAGAATAAAGAACTGAGCAGAGAAAAGCCCCAAAGATCTAACAAGGCCTCTGTTGTAATGACTCCTGGAAACTCTAGATTATTATTCTGATGTGAGCCTGTGTTCATTCCAAATCTTCCCGTCTTGATTTAAATCCTCTTTTTGTTAAAGAAGAAGGGACAATGAGTACTCTCAGCTATGAGGAACTGGCATGAATTTTAAACATCAAAGTAGGAGAGAGACTGAAAGCATTTTTGAGGCGATTTGATTTATTCAGCACCTATAGCTTGATAGACCTCCTCAATAGTAACTATGCAGCCATAGATTCCTCCAACCTTCATAAATTCCCCATGATCAGAGTCGTCTACTAATAAAATAAAGAAACAATCATTTATAGGATGCTTGTTATTTTAAATATAATATATATTTTTAACAACTTTTTATTCATTCATGGGACATGGTGTCGCTGCTTGGTCAGCATTTATTGCCATCCTTCATTACCCTTGGAGGGCAGTTGAGAGTCAACCACATTGCTGAGCTCTGGAGTCACACATGGGCCAGACCAGATAAGGGCACCAGATGCCCCCCCTCCCCCCGACATCTTCATCCGTCGCAGCTTCCAGCTTCTCTGCTGTTTGACCATTCACACCCTTTACTTTCTCTATGGGCAGCTATCAGCAGTCCTTTTCCCCTGATTTCTATGGCTATGATTCATCTTTCATTCCCTCCCCCTACAGTATAAATATCTCCCATTTTCTATGTCTTTTAGCTTTGATAAAGGGTCATCTGGACTCAAAACGTCAGCCCTTTTGTCTCCTTACAGATGCTGCCAGACCTGCTGAGATTTTCCAGCATTTTCAGATTCCCAGCATCCGCAGTAATTTGCTTTTATTGAGGACAGCAGATTTCTTTCCCTACTGGACATTTGTGAACCAGATGGGTTTTTACGACAATGGATTTTCTGCTGAATTCAAATTTCACTATTTGTCATGGTGGAATTTGAACCTGGTTCCCCAAATTTTGCCCTGAGTCTCTGCATTACTGGCCCAGTGACAATACCTCTATGCCACTGACTCACCACAACTATCTATCAGAATGGGCGGTATGGTGGTTAGCATTGCTGCCTCACTGCGCCCAGGGCTTAGGTTCAATTCCGGCCTCGAGTGACTGTCAAGTGTGGAGTTTGCATATTCTTCCCATGTCTGCGTGGGTTTCCTTCGGGTGCTCCGGTTTCCTCCCACAGTCCAAAAATGTGTGGGTTAGGTTGATTGGTCATGCAAAATTTCCCCTTAGTGTTCAGGGTATTAGCAGGATAAATGTGTGGGGTTATGGGGTAGGGGTCTGGGGTAGGATTGTTGTCAGTGCAGGTTTGATGGGCCGAATGGCCTCCCTTTGCACTGTAGGGATTCTATGATTCAAGATTCTTTGATGAAATTATGAGTGAGTTTTTTTCCTGACTGACTGCTCAATCTCTGATAATGAGTTAACAGTAAGAGTCTCAGTTTTTGTCTGCAAGTCACCAGGCTGCTGATAATGCATCCCCATCAGAGATACCAACAAAGTGGGTGCTGAAGATTCATCTGATGAAGGAGCAGCACTCCAAAAGTTCGCAATACCAAATATACCTGTTGGACTTTAACCTGTTGTGAGGCTACTTATTGTGCCCACCCCAGTCCAATGCTGGCATCTCCGCATCATTATCAACTGAGTTAGTGATTGGAGGTAAGGAGTTGCCTCGCAGACAAATAGAGAACCACAAAAGTAGTAGTGGTTCCAGTGAATTGCCCCTTTTAAAGAGGAGCTTTCTGAAGTCTGTTCATGGAGGGGATTGCCTGGATCAATATTCTTTTTTTCTGTTTATTTATTAGTCACAAGTAAGGCTTACATTATCACTGCAATGAAGTTACTGTGAAATTCCCCTAGTCATCACTGTCTGGCCCCTGTACAGGTCAATGCACCTAGCATCTTTCAGAATGTGGGAGGAACCCCACACAGACATGGGGAGAATGTGCAAACTCCACACTGACAGTGACCCAAGCCAGGAATTGAACCCGGGTTCCTGGCGCCGTGAGGCAGCAGTGCTAACCGCTGTGTCACCAATACTCCTTGAAGAGAATTGTTGCTTCAATGTAAGATTGAAAGGAACGTGACAACTGAAAGGCAGCAGGGCATCATGGGAAAATTAAGAGAGTCAAATCTCTGGAATTTAATCATGGCTAAGTTGGGAGATCATGAACTAGATCAAAACTTTTGCTTCGAGGATGAGAAGGAGGTAAGTTTGATTGCACTGTGGTGTTAAACGTGAACCACAATTCTCTTGATCTGAGGTGTTGGACAAGCAGCCAAGGTAACGTTGGATTTTTTTGCACCAGCACTTCAAGTCAAAAATACCCCAATGTGCATGAAAGTTCATAACAGGTGAACTATAAATGGACTCTGGAAGGAGAAAACTTGATGAGAGAAATGACCTTTTCTCATTTCATGCCTCTTGAGGTGCATCTCAAAATTATAAGATTTGGTGGAATAGGTATACAGGACCGCATTTGGAGTATTGGTGTATAAGATGTTGAGAGGTATTGATTGGGTGGATTCTCAGAGTCTTTTTCCCAGGGCTGAAATGGCTGTCATAAAAGGACATGGGTTTAAGGTGCTGGGGAGTAGGTACAGAGGAGATGTCAGGGGTAAGTTTTTCACTCAGAGGGTGGTGGGAGTGTGGAATTGGCTGCCGTTGGTGGTGGTGGAGGCAAATTCGATAGGATCTTTTAAGAGATTTCTGGATGAGTACATGGGGCTTAATAGGATTGAGGGTTATAGGTAAGCCTAGTAGGTAGAGATATGATTGGCGCAACTTGTGGGCTGAAGGGTCTGTTTGTGCTGTAGTTTTTCTATGTTCTATGTTCTCTTGCATGCAGTTCTGATCACCACACTACCAGAAGGACGAGGATGTTTTGGAGAGAACGCAAAGAAGGTTCACCAGGATGTTGTCTGGTCTTGAGGGTGTTGGCTATGAGGAGAAGTTGAATAAAATGGGATTGTTTTCACTGGAAAGACGGAGGTTGAGGGGAGACCTGATAGAGGTCTACAAAATTATGAGAGGCATAGACAGGGTGGATAGAAGGAGGCTTTTTCCCAGTGTGGAAGTGTCGATTGCAAGGAGGCACAGGTTCAAGGTGAGAGTGGGAGGTAGGAGGCGGCTGGATGGGTACATGAATAGGGTTGAAATAGAAGGATATGGGCCGAGTAATGGAAGAAGGTTTTTTTAGTTTATTTAGGACATCATGATAGGCACGGACTTGGAGGGCCGAAGGGCTTGTTCCTGTACGGTACTTTTCTTTGTTCTTTGTTTTTATGTTCTTATCCTTCCCAAAGAACTTCCTTTGTTGTAAATGAGTTGTCCCTTCTCATTCAGTTCCCATTCAGAGAAGCTCTGTGAGTTAATTAACTGCATAACTTGTCCATGTAGCTTTGCTGAAGTAATAATGTCCCGTCCTCTTCATTTGTCCAGTCGTACCCACGTCCCTGGGGTAAACGCCAGCAAGGTACCAGCAGGCAAATAGTGACATTATTGCAATCCAATTAGAGATAGGAAACAGATGGGTTGATAACGGCACTGATTTATCATCAACAGTAACCATGGCAATTCCTAGAAAGAGATTAAAATAAGGACTGTAGAACAATGTAAGTCACTGCGTACTGAGGTCATAGTGCTGTGCTGTGAGCAAAAATTCAGCTTTAATATGTGGCTCATTATTAACTAGTTTTGGGATCGCTTGCTGCTTATATAATTCACTTAGATTGTCAGGCACATCTATATGGATGAATCAAAACGTTAATGATTTCACAGATATCTAATTTATCAGGCCTTAATTGGCAATAGCAGGTCATCTAACAACATCTGCCATTACTTAGCGATGCCTTTGGATGTTTAGCACTTCAAATTTATTGAGTGACAAGTTGCTGAAAATGCCAGCAAGCAACCTCACAAACAGGGCAAGTAATTGTGCCTTTCTTTCACCAATCAGGTTCAAAGATAATAAAATTAGCAGCACATGGGCTGGGAAGGATATATAAATTAGAGTGGGTGAATTAGAATGTTAAATCCGGTCTGAAAGAGAAATAGAGGGGGCAGATTTTCCCATTCCACCTGCCACGGGAAGCGTAGTGGGCGAGGGGCAGACCATGGAAAGGTCCATTGACCTCGAGCAGGATTTTCCAGTTTTGGGACAAGAAAATCCCTCCCAAAGACATGGAAAAAAGATTGGGTTAAGAGATGAGACAGAAAGGAAAAAGATTATATAAGTTTACATTTGACTTTTTTTAATATCATGAACAACTAACATCTGAAAGAATGAGACTCCACACTTGTAAAAGTTCACTTGAGGTACCAAAGGGCAGTAAAGGACGCTTAGCATGTCATTAAAACAAAACCTAAATCGGAATGGATAAAGCTTAACTTCTCTAAAGTGTATTTATTAGTGTCACAATTAGGTTTATATTAAAAATGCAATGAAGTTACTGTGAAATGGTGCAGCAAATTCAGGTGAGGGTCAAATGTACAGTTAAACCAAAATATCCAATAGTTGCAATTTAAATTACACCTCACTGCCTGACTCGTTATTGATGTAAGTATTGAATACTGTGAGTTGCTGTTTTTGCACGATAGACGTTATATGGTGATATGGTAGCACAATGGTTAGTCCCCGTGTTGCCATACTCTGATGCCTCTTTGGGTACACTGAGCGAGAATTTAGCATGGCCAATGCGCTAACCAGCACGTCTTTGGAGTGTGGGGGAAAACCGGAGCTCCCAGAGGAAACCCATACAGACATGGGGAGAATGCGCAGACACCGCACAGGCAGAGACCCAAGCGGGAATTGAACCTGGGTCTCTGGTGCTGTAAGGCAGCAGTGCAAACCATTGTGCTACCATGTCACCCATATATTATCTATCATGGAAAAACAGCAACTCAAGGTATTCAAAACATATAGCAACAGCGAGTCAGGTGGTGAGGTGTAGTTCAAACTGCAATTATTGGATATTTTAGTTTAACTGCATATTTGGCCCTCACCTGAATTTTGCTGTACCATTTTTGCATAAATAATGGAGAATGCCATCAGCCTCATCATTATTTGACAGAAAAATCTGGGCCAGAACGTCTCTTGCTGGTGATGGGTAATCCTGTAATATTTGAACACAGTCCAGTGATGCACTTTGGAGAGCTGTCATCTTTCTGGAAATATCATATCCAAAACCAGCAGGACAAAGAAAAACTAATGTAATCCAATTAAAGTGAGTGCCCACAGGGACTGGATGGCACACAGTGGGTTATTAGACTGGCATTTTAATTCCCAGAACTGGGTTTGAATCCAGCTCAGACTGGGAAAATGAGTTTCTTCTGTCAGATCACTGAATGGGCCTGACACAACATTAACCTCTGCGAGGTTAGTGAGCACACGTTGCTACATTAATCAGGAGAAAGCACAGTAGCAGCTCAAAGCACCCACAGGATGGCTGATATGGCATTATTTATTTATTTGTTGTCACAAGTAGGCTTATATTAATACTGCAATGAAGTTACTGTGAAAATCCCCTCATTGCCACAGTCCGACGCCTGTTCGGGTACACTGAGGGTGAATTTAGCATGGCCAATGCACCTAACCAGGACGTCTTTTGGGCTGTGGGAGGAAACCGGAGTACCCAGAGGAAACCCATGCGGCCACGAGGAGGACGTACAGACTACGCACAGACAGTGACCCAAGCCGGGAGTCAAACCGAGATCACGGAAGCTGTGAGGCAGCAGTGCTAACCACTGTGCCAAAGTGCCGTCCCATCATTGTGAAGTGGAGTGAGACAATTACTGGAGGAAGGTTTACCCTCTACCTGTTTGTACCGGATGTGACTGGGTGTTCTTGACATGGAAGTAAAAAAGTGTTGTTGGTCTCAGAGCTAAAATGTCTCCCCCGTTTTGAGCAGCATGGGGGCACAGTGGTTAGCACCTCTGCCTTGCAGCACCAGGGACCCGGGTTCGATTCTGGCCTTGGGTGACTGTGGAGTTTGCACTTTCTCCCCATGTCAGCACAGATTCCCGCTGGGTGAATCATTGAATCCCTACAGTGTAGAAGGAGACCATTGAGTCTTTACTGACAACCATCCCACCCAAGCCTATCCCCATAACCCCCTGCTAATCGTCCTGACACTAAGGGACAATTTAGCGTGGCCAATCAAGCTAACCCGCACATCTTTGGAGTGTGGGAGGAAACTGGAGTACCTGGAGGAAACCCACGCAGACATGGAGAGGATGTGTAAACACCACACAGAAGGTGATTCGAGGTTGAATTTGAACCTGGGTCCCTGGTGCTGTGAGGCAGATGTGCTAATCACTGTGCCATCATACCGCCTCGGGTGCACCACTTTCCAACAGTCTAAAGATGTGCAGGTTAGGTAGATAGGCCATGCTAAATTACCGCTTAGCCTCCCAAGATGTATATGTTAGGGGGGGTTTAGCAGGGTAAATACATGGGGGTATGTGAAGTGGATCTGAGTAAGATGCACGGTTGGAGAGTTGGTGCGAACACAGTGGGCCGAATGGCCTCTTTCTGCACTGTAGGAATTCTCTGCTTAATGGGCATCATATCAACCTAACCATTTTCAAGATACATGTAACTTAGACATTGTAGTGCTAAGTACCAGTATTCTAGAACGGAAAATAAAATATTAGATGGATTCATGTGATATTGAGGACTCGGAAATAGAATGCTTTCAGCACCATCAGTGAATCCCTTTAAAATCAATACACAATCAACACCACAGAAACACTTGCTTCAACAAAATGACCATTCATCAGAATTTAAGGATATAAATAAATACAAAATGCTGGGAGACTGAAGTGGACACAAGCAGCAAAAGTGTTGGTTAATATGTTATCTTGCATGTGTACTCTAAACTGACATTCAGCAATGACTTGTAAGTAGCCCCTGATGATGCCCTGCCAACTGAGTGCAAATGTAAAGCAGGAAATTAAGGCTACAGCCAAAACCTTTTACATTTTAAATTTCAGCGGACACAAATTGGATGAGTTATTGAGCGTTAATGAAGAGGGAAAGAGGTGCTCGGTGCTATATCCGCTTGTTCCTATGAGTGAGCGTGGTCTTTTTTCCTCTCTCTTAAATAGCACTCAGGATCAACAACATCCTCAGTACAAAATTCTCAGCAATTGAGCCCTTGGATGTGGAAATGTACAGATTCCCATGAGAAAAGTTGAAGGCTGTAAACAACTTGCATTTATAAAGCACCTTTGCCGTGGTAAAATAGTCCACTGCGCTGCTCAGCGACATTATCAAACTGTTTTGGCACCGAGATATTAGGACAGGTGACCAAAAGTTTGATCAAGGAGATAGACTCTCAGGGACAATTTAACAGGGGTGCAGCATGGTGCCACAGTGGTTAGCACTGCTGCCCCACAGCGCCAGGGACCCGGATTCGATTCCCAGCTTTGAATGACTGTGCGGAATTTGCACGTTGTACCCGTTTCTGCCTGGGTTTCCTCTGGGTGCCCCAGTTTCCTCCTTCAGTCCAAAGATGTGCAGGTTAGATGAATTGGCCTTGTGTGGGATTTTCCAGGTCTGGGGAGAGCGCAGCCAGAAAATCCCACCTATAGTTCCTGGAGTCCAGCACCAAGTAAATTTTGGCGGAAGGATGCGGCCCAGGGGGCAGGCAGAGAGGGAAAGGGAGAGGCCGATAGTGGAGGAAGTATCCACAGAGCCAGACTTTATGGGGCTGGGATTGGGGGGGGTGGTGTGGGGAGGAATAGGGGCTGCTGCTTTTCGATGTTGAAAAAAGCGTGTTGATGGATATGCCCACTTCCCACCTGAAACTTGAGCAGGGTGACTTCCTGGGCTTCCGCTATGCAGTAAGAAGTCTCACAACACCAGGTTCAAGTCCAATAAGTTTATTTGATAATAAACCCGCAAGCTTTCGGAACGCTGTTCCTTCATCAGGTGAGTGACAAAGGAACTCACCTGACGAAGGAACTCACTTGATAAAGGAACAGCGTTCCGAAAGCTTGTGGGTTTACTATCAAATAAACTTATTGGACTTTAACCAGGTGTTGTGAGACTTCATACTGTGTTTACCCCAGTCCAACGCTGACATCTCCACATCATCCACCATGCCCCAGAACTCTTCCCAATTGTCTTTAGGAATCATCAAGTGGACGCTTAAGGGACTCAACTGTGGCAAGTTTGGGGAGGGTGGGGGTAGATGATGGTGGGGGGGAGGACTGTCTAGGCTTTACCTGTCCCACCATGAAATTGATGAGAGGTCAGGGCAGGTGAGAGACCAAAAAGAAGGCGATCTGAAGAATTTTACGATCTACCAACCCGTCACTGGGCAATCATTAAATTTGGACTCAAGCTTCACAATCCCAGTACACAAAATTGTTACATAATAGTCCTCTCACAACTCTGAAACACTGAACTCTACATTCCCTCATTGTACCTCAAAGATACAAGTGACAACACAATAACAACATGGACCTCCCTCAAAAATGTGCTTAACTGAACTGATATTTTCCAATCATTTTCTGGATGTGGTTCATAGAACCATAGAATCAGTGCAGAAGGAGGCCATTTGGCCCTTTGAGTCTGCACCGACCACAATCCCAACCAAGCCCTATCCCCATAATCCAATGCATTTACCCTAGCTAGTCCCCCTGCCACTAAGAGAAATGGTGCCAGCTACAGTGGTAGAGGTGGATTCGATAGGGCCTTTTAAGAGACTTTTAGATAAGTACATGGAACTTAGTAAGATAGAGGGTTATAGGCAAGCCTAGTAATCTCTAAGGTAGGGACATGTTCGGCATGAGTGGGCTGAAGGCCTGTATTGTGCTTTAGTTTTTCTATGTTTCTATGTTCTAATTCAGCATGGCCAATCTGCCTAACCTGCACATTTTTGGACTGTGGGAGGAAACTGGTGGAAACCAATGCAGACATGGGGCGAATGTGCAGACTTCACACAGTTTTTTATTTATCGTGTAATTCTGTAGTTGAGAGGTATATTACCCTAATGGGCTCTTTCGATCATCATATATCCAAATTATTCCCCGTATCCAAATCATTCCCCGTATGTTCCAACTCTTCCAAATTCCATCAATCTTATTATCTATGGAAATACCTCTCCCTCAAGTCCACTTACAGACTACATCCCATATGCCCATGAGAATCTATTTTAACTGGTGAGCTGCTCCTGTTCGGGGCTGGTTAGCCCAGTTGGTGAGGTGGCTAGTGTGTAGTTCAGGATGATGCCAATGATGTCGGTTCAAGTGCTGTCCCAGCTGAGGTAGATTTACACCTGCCTTCTCCTACATGCCCGTGCTGGATATGGAATAGTGTTTCCTCAAGCGATATAACCCATTGTCACTGGACAGAATGGTCTTTTATGGACAATGACTAATTACTGAACTCCCTGTGCTGATCCTGCAGACAGCCTAGGCCTGGGTACTTGGATGGTGAGAACTGTTGTTCCCACATCAACCAACAATCAAAACAGCTGGTGTTCCTCAGAAAGAAACTACAATGATATAAAATGTGATTCTCCAAATGTCTTTGTACTGCTACAGCTGAAGTCTTTTTGCTGTGTATGTAGTCTATATCTTAAGTCCTATCATACTGAAAATCTGCATGACAATAAAGTAAATGAAATCTGTGAGAAAGAAAGAATCCAGTTTAATTGTGTACTGCAGGAAGTGGTCAGGAGTATTTTGCTCTGTGGATCCCTAGACACTCATCACTTCTCCGCTTCACCGTTTCATCATGCTCTCTTCCTGTACATCGTTCCACACAGTGCCTTTTGTACTGAAGAAAAGCTAGATCTTGCTTTGAATTGCTCATTACGAACAATGAAGCAAAGTTCAGGCAAGGTCAAACACTCTGACAGCAATTCTCATGCACTTCATAAAATAACCTGAGCCCCAACAATGTATTACAGACTCAGCATGCAGTCTCTGAGAGGTAGAGTGGTCGGGGGGTTGTGGGGGGGTGGTGGGGGGGTGGGGGGGGTGGTGATGTTCACCATGCAGTCTCTGAGGGGGTGAGGAGGCTCACTATGTGCATAAGAACATAAGAAATAGGAGCAGGAGTAGGCCATCTAGCCCCTCGAACCTGCCCCGCCATTCAATAAGATCATGGCTGATCTGAAGTGGATCAGTTCCACTTACCCGCCTGCTCCCCATAACCCTTAATTCCCTGATCAATCAAAAATCTACCTGCCTGTGACTTAAACATATTCAACGAGGTAGCCTCCACCACTTCAATGGGCAGATAATTCAGAGATTCACTATCCTCTGAGAGAAGAAGCTCCTCTTCAACTCTGTTCTAAAATGACCTCCCTTATTTTGAGGCTGTGCCCTCTAGTTCTGGTTTTCTTCCTAAATGGAAAGAATCTCTCTACCTCTATCCTATCTGGCCCCTTCATTATCAGATATGTCTCTATGAGATCACCCTTCAGCCTTCTAAACTCCAACCAGTACAGGCCCAATCTAGAACATAGAACATAGAACATAGAACACTACAGCACAAACAGGCCCTTCGGCCCACAAGTTGCGCCGATCACATCACCTACCAACCTACAGACCTATCTATAACCCTCAATCTCATTAAACCCCATATACTCATCCAGAAGTCTTTTAAAATACCCCAGCGAGTTCGCCTCCACCACCACTGACGGCAGCCGATTCCATTCACTCACCACCCTCTGAGTGAAAAACTTACCCCTAACATCACTTCTGAACCTCCCTCCCCGCACCTTAAATCTGTGTCCTCTCGTAGCGACCATTTCAAACCGGGGAAATAGCCTCTGAGAGTCCACCCTATCTATTCCTCTCAACATTTTGTAAACTTCTATCAGGTCGCCTCTCAACCTTCGTCTCTCCAGGGAAAAGAGTCCCAGCTCCCTCAACCTAACTTCATAAGGCATGCCTCCCAGTCCAGGCAACATCCTTGTAAATCTCCTCTGCACCCTTTCAATAGCTTCTACATCTTTCCTATAGTGAGGCGACCAGAACTGCGCACAATACTCCAAATGAGGCCTGACAAGGGTCTTATAAAGTTCCAGCATTACCTCCCGACTCCTAAACTCAATCCCTCGATTAATGAAGGCCAGTACACCATACGCCTTCTTGACCACCTCCTCCACCTGCGAGGCCGATTTAAGAGTCCTGTGGACCCGGACCCCAAGATCCTTCTGCTCCTCAACACTACTCAGACTTCTGCCCTTGATAGTGTACTCGTTCATCCCGTTGGTTCTGCCAAAATGGACGACTACACATTTATCCGCGTTGAAGTCCATCTGCCACTTCTCCGCCCAGTCCTGCATCCTATCTATGTCCTGCTGCAACTTTTGCCATCCTTCCAGATCATCCACAACACCACCGACCTTCGTGTCATCAGCGAACTTACTTACCCATCCCTCCACTTCCTCATCCAGGTCATTTATGAAAATGACAAACAACAAGGGTCCCAGAACAGATCCTTGAGGCACTCCTCTACTCAATCTCTCCTCACAAGCTAACACCCTCATCAACCTGGTGAACCTTCTCTGTACTCCCTCCAAGGCTAATATATCCTTTTGCAGGCCAATATATCCTTTCGCAATGTAGTCCTTTCACGATATAGTCTTTGAGGGTCAGAGGGAGGTTCACCATGCAGTCTCTGAGGGGCAGGGGGGGAACCACCTGCTACTCTGTTCATGGATCCAATACTGAGCGGTGCAGCATGATGTGGTTTAAGGGGCTTCATGGGCTCAGGAAGCAGAAGGAGTGGCAGATGATCCAAGCCTCATTCCCATTGCTGATTTGCTGGTGCTGACAGAAAGAAGCAGCTTGCAAAGTTGGCAGAGGAGCTAGACGGCAACCTAACCGAACCTTTATCCCTTCCTTTGCACAGATTGTTGCACTTTAGCAGTGAGGTGCAGAGAAAGTAAAAAAGTAACCATCATTCACAACCTCTCACGACATGTCAGTCGTGGATCTGCTCTTTGAAATGAAGTCACAACTGTAATGCAAAAAAGATGGAAGCCAATTTGCACACAGTGAACTCTCGCCAGGGACAATGCAATAAATAACCAGATTAGTTCTTTTAGTGACCTTGGGTTGAGTGGAAGAGAAGGGCATAGCAAATAGGAGGGAGGATGCACCATCAATGTTAGGAAGGAGAACGCAAGTGATTAATTTCTTAGCTTTCATCTCTTTATGAGATACTTGAGCATTGCTGTGAGACTGAAGCCAAAAGGCAGGATTTGGGCTTTACAATGACTGCAATGAGACCCATGCAGTTGGCCTTTGAGTATGAGCTCCCTGATTGAGGTAATGATTGCCTACCCAATCACCTGTGTGTATATATTGAGACTTACACCTGATTCTGACTTTGTACCTGAAGCACTCTGAGGAGTAGGGTTGAGTTTGTAAGGAAAGGGAATCTGGCGAAGGGACATCAACCTCTGAGGAGTTATTCAGGTTTATTTTCGATTTTGGAATTCATTGCCGACTGACAGGAACAAGATCTCTTCCTGCATCAAATGACCTTTCCACATTGAACTTCTATTTGAATAATAGCTAGCACATGTTTAAGATTGAGAAGTCATGATTGCAATCCCGCTAATATTTCTTCTGATCTTTGTCCAACTTGGGAACCTGGGGGCGACTTAATGCACATGCGTTACTGAGGCTTATTGTGGGAGTATTTGCCTTTAGCAGACTCTTACTAATGCAAGATTTATCACCCACCTCATGTTGCCCCAGTGAGAAAAGTTCACATTCTTCCTGGATTATAAAAATGGAAACCTTGTTTACTTGGCTCGTTGAGGACAAGTCTGGCACGTTGGTACAGAAGCTCAGTGAGGAAGAGTATATCTTAACCTAAGATGTAATGAGCTGTCTAGACTGGGTCAGTGGCTGCTTCTTTAGTTTACATTTCTTGTTTGCCAATAGATGGTGATGTAGTGAAGTGGGACTCTATGGAACTCCATGTACCCATGTTTCGGAATTTTACAACACTTCTAAGGACAATTAACTTGAAATGTTTGTTTTTTTTGGTTAAAGTATCAGCACTTGTTACGTACTCAATTGCTGTCATTTCAGTTCACATATTACTAACGCCTCTTCCTTTAATTGCCATGTTTTAGGTTTTGAACTTAGCCCATGGGTGAATGATGAAAATCAGCTTTTACTACTGGCCAAGAGCCACAATTTAATCTTGGCAAGCTCTGTGCATTTAAAAAATAATGTTTGAATTTTGAATGTTTAGAATGGGCATTATAGCATTTCATTGGGGCTATCGGTTCGGTCATGAAGACCTAAAAATTAATCCTTTCAATAATGCATCAAAAGGAATGAATGTGAAAGGGGCTATACGCCATGGCTTGGATGCAACTCCCGCTGTACCATGTCTCCTGCCTGGCTGATATAGTCAGCCAATTAAATAGCGATTTACTTTGGCAGGACTGTAATACCAACTTTTAAAGATGCACCATAGAAAACATTCATCCTGGTTATATCACAGCTTAGGGTGGCTCCGCAAGCAACTACAAAAGGCCGTGAAAGTAGCCCAATCCATCACACAAACCAGCTCCCATCCATTGACTCTGATAACACTTCCTGCTGCCTCAGCAAAGCAGTCAGCATAATTAAGGACCCCATGTACCCCGGACATTCTCTCTTCCACCTTCTTCCTTTGGGAAAAAGCTACAAAAGTCTGAGGTCACATACCAACCGACTCAAGAACAGCTTCTTCCCTGCTGCTGTCAGACTTTTGAATGGACTTACCTGGCATTAAGTTGATCTTTCTCTACATCCTAGCTATGACTGTAGCACTACATTTTGCACTCTCTCATTTCCTTCTCAATGAACGGTATGTTTTGTCTGTATAGCATGCAAGAAACAATACTTTTCACTGTATGTTATTACATGTGATAAAAATAAATCAAATCAGTATGCACTTAAAGTGAGATTGGGAAAGTTCAAAGGAGATGTGAAAAGCAAATTTTTTACATAGAGAGTGGTAGGTTTCTGAAACGCACCACCAGGGATGGTGGGCAGATATGCTAGGGGTGTTTAAGGGCCTTTTAGATAAGCCCGTGAATATGCAAGGAATAGAGGAATACAGACCAAGGGTAGGCAGAAGGGATTAGTTTAATTTGGCTTCACTTTCAGCCCAACATCATGGGCCAAAGGGCCTGTTCTAGTTCTGTACTGTTCTATGTTCTATGTTCTATTCTGCTGTGGGGAGGGAGGGAAGGAGTAATATCAGCTTGTTGTTGTGTGACTCTTATCCTCAGTGAGATGGCTTCCAAATCCACCAGAACTACCACAAGGACTGTGAGGATGCTGTTAACAAGCAGATCAACCTGGAGCTCTATTCCTCCAATGTTTACCTCTCTGTGTTCTCTTTCGTTGACTGGGATGATGTTGCCCTGCATCACTTTTGCTGACTACTTCAAGGAGCAGTTACATGAGGAACGGGAACATGCTGAGAAACTGATGGAATTCCAGATTAAACATGGAGGCAGACTCATCCTGAAGGATGTCAAGAAGGCAGAGCAGGACGAGTGGAGCAATGGCCTGGAGATGATGCGGAGAGTTCTGCAGATAGAGAAGAATGTGAAACAGAGTCTGCTGGATCTACACAAACTCTCTTCTGGGAACACTGACCCTCATCTTTGTGACTTCCTGGAGACTCACTACTTGGATGAACAAGTGAAGATGATCAAGAAGCTTGGAGATCACATCACCAAACTGAAGAGACTGGGAGCCCCTGAGAATGGCATGGGAGAGAACTTGTTTGATAGGCTCGCCCTGGGGGTAAGTGACTGAATTGTGTGTAGGGGATAAAGCTGACTGTGTAATTGAGATCTTTGGGCCAGCCATGCTTTGTTGGAATGAACAAACCATAAATAAAACTGTCCGTAATGGAAAAAAAAATGTTTACATGGATAATTGGAGCACATTCTGGGGAAGGTGGGACCTGTACAAACAGGATGGTTTGCATCTGAACCAGGGGGGCGCCAATATCCTGGGAGAGAAATTTGAAATTTGCTATGGTTCTTCGGGGTGGGGAGGCGGGGGAAGGGTTTAAACTAATTTGTCAGGGGGATGGGAAAATGAGTTGTAGTCCAAAAGCCAGTGTTGAGGGTAGTGAGGTTCTGAGGAAGATACCAAAATCGCAGGAGTGTACTGGCAGACAGGATGGTGGGTTGAAGTGTGTCTACTTTAATGCAAGGAGCATCCGGAATAAGGTAGGTGAACTTTGGATTGTTACTTGGGACTACATTGTTGTGACCTTTACGGTGACATGGTTAGAACAGGGACAGGAATGGTTGTTGACAGTTCCGGGGTATAGATGTTTCAATGAGAGTAGGGAAGTTAGTAAAAGAGATGGGAGAGCAGCATTGTTAAGCAGGGATAGTTTAACGGCTGCTGAAAGGCATTTCAAGGGGGATCTGCCTACTGAGGTAATATGGGCTGAAGTTGGAAATAGGAAAGGAATGGTCACGTTGTTAGGAGTTTTCTATAGGGGGCCCCCAAATATAATAGAGATGTGGAGGAGGAAATGGCAAAGCAGATTATGGATAGGTGTGAAGGCCACAGGGTAGTTATCATGGGTGACTTTAACTTGCCAAATATTGATTGGAACCTTTATAGGTCGAGTAGTTCGGATGGGGCAGTTTTTGTACAGTGTGTGCAGAGGGGTTTTTGACACAGTATGTGGATAAGCCGACAAGAGGTGGGGCCACATTGGACTTGGTACTGGGTAATGAACTGAGCCAAGTGTTAGATTTGTTTGTGGGAGAGCACTTTGGAGATAGTGACTACAATTTGGTGTCTTTCATTATTGCAATGGAGAGGGATAGGGTCACACAGCAGGGCAAGTTTTATAATTGGGGCAGGGATAATTATGATGCGATTAGGCAAGAATTAGGGAGCATAAGATGGGAACAGAAACTGTCAGGCCAAGGCACAAATGAAAAGTCGAGCTTGTTCAAGGAACAAATACTGCGTGTTCTTGATAGGTATGTCCCTGTCAGGCAGGGAGGAAATGGCCGAGTGAGGGAACAATGGTTCACAAAGGAGGTTGAATGTCTTGTCAAGAGGAAAAAGGAAGTGTATGTAAGGATGAGGAAACAAGGTTCAGTTGGGTCGCTTGAGGGTTACAATTTAGCTAGGAATGAGTTAACATAAAGGGCTTAGGAGAGCTAGGAGGGGCATGAGAAGTCCTTGGTGGGTTGGATCAAGGAAAACTCCAAGGCTTTTTACTCTTATGTGACCAGAGTGAGGTTAGGGCCAGTCAAGGATAGTAGTGGGAACTTGTGCATGGAGTCAGAAGAGGTAGGTGAGGCATTGAATGAATACTTTTCTTCAGTGTTAACTAAGGAGGGGGGGGGGGCATGTTTTTGAGGATGAGAGTGTGATACAGGCTGATAGGTTGGAGGAGGTAGATGTTCTGAGGGAAAATGTATTAGTTATTTTGAAAAACCTGAGGGTCAATAAGTCCTCTGGGCCAGATGGAATACATCCTAGAATACTTTGGGAGGCAAGGGATGAGATCGCGGAGTCTTTAGCTTTGATCTTTGGGTCCTCACTGTCCACAGGGATTGTGCCAGATGACTGGAGGGTGGCGAATGTTGTTCCTCTCTTCAAGAAAGGGAATAGGAATGACCCTGGTAATTATAGGCCAGTTAGTCTTACTTCGGTGGTCTGTAAGTTAGTGGAAAAGGTCCTGAGGGATAGGATTTATGGCTATTTGGAAAGATGCAGTTTAATCTAGGATAGTCAGCATGGTTTCGTGAGGGCTAAGTCTTGCCTCACAAATTTGATTGAATTCTTTGAGGAGGTAACTAAGTGTGTAGACGAAGGTAGAGCAGTTGATGTCATATACATGGATTTTAGTAAGGCATTTGATAAGTTTCCTCATGGTAGGCTCATGAAGAAAGTAAGGAGGTGTGGGATAGAAGGAAATTTGGCCAATTGGATAAGTAACTGGCTGTCTCACAGAAGTCATAATGTGGAGATGCCGGTGTTGGACTGGGGTAAACACGGTAAGAAGCCTGACAACACCAGGTTTAAGTCCAACCGATTTATTTTCTATCAAATAAATCGGTTGGACTTAAACCTGGTGTTGTCAGACTTCTTACTGTCTCATAGAAGACAGAGGGTGGTGGCGTAGGGAAAATTTTCAGACTGGGGGCCTGTTACCAGTGGTGTACCACAGGGATCAGTGCTGGGTTCTCTGCTTTTTGTGAATTTTATCAAAAACTTGGAAGGGAGGCTGAAAGATAGGTTAGTAAATTTGCTGATGACACCAAGATTGGTGGAGTAGTGGATGAGGTGGAGGGCTCTTGTAGGCTGCAAAGAGACATTGATAGGATGCAGAGCTGGGCCAAAAAGTGGCAGATGGAGT
Source organism: Carcharhinus amblyrhynchos (assembly GCF_965287045.1). Lineage (NCBI taxonomy): Eukaryota > Metazoa > Chordata > Chondrichthyes > Carcharhiniformes > Carcharhinidae > Carcharhinus > Carcharhinus amblyrhynchos. Next base: position 44,770,300 of record NC_137342.1, read on the forward strand.
TTAACACTGATAAGTGTGAGGTGATACATTTTGGTAGGACAAACTTGAATGTGGATTACAGGGTCAGCGACAGGGTTCTAAGGAATGTGGAGGAACAGAGAGATCTCGGGATTCCTATCCACAGATCTCTGAAGGTTGCCACTCAAGTGGATGGAGCCATGAAGAAGGTTGATAGTGTGTTAGCGTTTATTAACAGGGGATTTGAGTTTAAGAATTGTGGGGTTTTGCTGGAACTATACAGGACCTTGGTGAGACCACATTTGGAATATTGTGTGCGGTTCTGGTCACCTCACTATAAGAAGAATGTGGAAGCATTGACAAGAGTACAGAGGAGATTTACCAGGATGCTACCTAATTTGGAGGGTAGGTCTTCTGAGGAAAGATTGGGGGAGCTTGGGCTTATTTCTTTAGAGTGGAGGAGGATGAGAGATGACTTAATAGAAGTTTATAAAATGATGAAAGGGATAGATAGAGTGGATATTCAAAGACTATTTCTTCGGGTGAATGTAGCTGTCACTAGGGGGCAGAACTATAAGGTTCATGGTGGGAGATATAGGAGGGATGTCCGAGGTAGATTCTTTACTCAGAGAGTGGTTGGGGTGTGGAATGGACTGCCTGCTGTGATAGTGGATTCGGACACTTTAGGAACTTCAAGCGGTTATTAGATAGGAACATGGAGCACACCAGTGTGACAGGGAGTGGGATAGCTTGATCTTGGGTTCAGACACAGCTTGGTATAACATCGAGGGCTGAAGGCCTGTACTGTGCTGAACTGTTCTATGTTCTGTGTTCTATCATGGCCTATAAGAATTTCTTGGTAGGAAACAGCAAGAATAAGCCAGATCCAGTCAAGACAGCCTGCTGCATGTGCTGTTAAAACAAAGGCCTAGTCTGCATCCCCCCCACCCCCTGCACCTCCAGCTGAAAAGTTGGTTGGGAACCATGAAGCCAGCTGCCCTCTAGCCATTTTACACTTGGTTATTGGCTTAGGGTCAGACCCTCTGAGGAGGCGATGGCCTGGTGGTATTATCACTAGGCTATAAATCCAGAAACTCAGTTAATGTTCTGGAGTTCAAATTCTGCCAAAGCAGCCGGCGGATTCAACAAAATATATCTGGAATTAAGAATCTGCCGATGACAGTGAAACCATTGTCAATTGTCAGAAAAACCCATCTGTTTCACAAATGTCCTTTGGGGAAGGGACTCTGCCATCTGGCCTACATGTGACTCCAGAGACACAGCAATGCGGTAACTGCCCTCGGGCAACTAGGGATGGGTAATAAATACTGGCCAGCAAGTGATGCCCATGTCCCACAAATGAATAAAAAATTCTGCTTGAGAGAGCTGTTGGCCATTTCAATTGGCTCTGTCATCCCAGTAACACTTGGTTCAAATGGCAACCGTTGCCAGGACTACTGAATAAAAGATGGTTGGGAAGGCTGGACCAAAGATAAGTCGGGATATCATCAGGACTAGGCAGACAGGGCCCAGCAGGAGGGACTGGGAGGGGCCGGGGAGGTGGAAACTGGGTTTCAAAGGCCAGACAGGGAGGGTCGAAGGGGAAGTATGACCTTGGGGTTCCTCTGATGGCCATAGGTAACCTGCAAAGGGAGTTTCCCCTACCACCTCCCAACCAACCTGCCCAGTAAAGGCAGGTTGCCCCTTGGTGCAGACCTCCCAGGGTTATGGGTCAGATAGTGGTGGAGACCACTGATGAGCAGGCTGTTCAAAGCCTCCACTGCCTCACCCCCAGCCCCGTAAAATGAGACACTGGTGTGTGGAAAGGTGGTGGGCCAACCACACACTATATTTTACAAGCGCTCCGTCTTTGAACGTGTGGGTGGAGCGCCGCAAAATCCAGCCCATTGATTTGATTATTTTCCCTTTGTTGATATATATGTATAGTAGTCTTAAGCGAACAAATTGCATAATGTGATTTTAAATATGCTACTCACCCTCATTCCATCCATTCCAGATAAGTGGATGTGATTTATTTAGACTTTCAGAAGGCTTTTGCCAAGGTTTCACACAGTGGATTGTTATGTAAGGTTAAAGTGTCTGGGATTGCAGGTCGTGTCTTGAGATGGACAGAAAGCTGGTTAGCAGCTAGGAAGCAAATATTTGGAATCAATGTGCCTTTTTCTGTCAGTGACTAGTGCGGTTTCACAGGGAACTGTGCTATGCCCCCAGCTGTTTGCATTATATATTAATAATTTGGAAGGGGGAGCCAAATGTATTATCTCCAAATTTGCAGATGATTCAAAGCTGGGTGGGAGGGTGAGCTGTGAGAAGGATGCAGAGACACTTTGGTGTGATTTGGAAAAGTTAAGTGAGCTGCCATCTGCATGGCAGATGCAGTATAATATCGATAAATATGAGGTTACCACTTTGGTGGCAAAAATTGTAAGGCAAGTTATTATTTGAATGGGTGTATATTGAGAGAGATGAATTTTCAGTGAAGCCTTAGTCTTCTCGTACATCAGTTGCTGAAAGTAAGCGCATAGCGACAGGCAATAATGAAGGCAATCGGCCTTCATAGCAAGAGAATTTGAGTCTCGGAATAGGGATGTTTTACTGCAATTACACAGGGTGTTGGTGAGGCCACACCTGGAGTGTTGGTGCACTTTTGGTGTTCTTAGCTGAGGAAGGATGTCCTTGCCATAGAGGGAGTGCAGTGAAGAGTTATCAGGCTGATTCTTGGGATGGCAGATCTGTCATATGAGGAGAGCCTAAGTCAATTGGGATTATCTTTATTGGAGTTTGGAATAGTCATAGAATCTCATAGAAAAGTATGAAATTCTAATAGGATTAGACAGGGTAGATTCATAAAGAATGTTCCTGATGGGGAGGTCATCCAGAACTTGGGGTCATAGTTTGAGGATAAAGGGTAAATCTTTTAGGACTCATGTGAGGAGAAATTTCTTCACCCAGAGGATGATGAATATGCAGAATTCACTATCACAGGAAGTAGTTGAGGCCAAAACATTGCGTGATTTCAAGAAAAAATTGGATAAAGATCTTGGGGCTAAAGGGATCAAGGGATATTGGGGAAAGGTGGGATCAGGATATTTAATTTGATGATCAAAACGAATGGCGGAGCAGGCTCAAAGAGCCAAATAGCCTACTGCTGCTTCTGCTTCTATGTTTCTCTGTTTATAAGTAAGAAGTCTCACAACACCAGGTTAAAGTCCAACGGGTTTATTTGGAATCACGGGTTTTGGGAGCGCTACTCCTTCATCATTCACCTGATGATTCCAGGTGAGCTCATGGATTCCAAATAAAATCAGTTGGACTTTAACGTGGTGTAGTGAGACTTCTTACAGTGCCCACCCCAGTCCAAAGCCGTCATCGCCACATGTCCATGTTTTTATGTCCATTTCCTGTGGCTAAATGCCAGATATACTTCTGGCGTTGTACACAGGATGGAAATATCAGAGCTCTTATACCAACATTTTTTTCCTCTTCTCCTGAAATTCGGAATAATTAATTCACCTCACAAATGCTGCATATTAGTTTCCACACACAAGCGTACCACATTCAGGTCGGGAGGTCAGTTGTGGGTGGAAACAGCAGGGTGTGCAGAGAGGAGGCGGAGGAAGAGGAGGTGTGTTTTGAATTAAATGTAAAATGCAATAATTAAATGGAGCTGTGTTACTGATATTAAGAGTTCTGGCTCAGAGTATAATGAAACACGACAATTCTCTTCCAAACTTCAAGCAATTGCACAGACTGTGCTGTGACCGTCCTGACTACGATAATCTTCAGGGGATAGTGCTCAGCATATGTGTGACTCTATTCCTGCTTAGCAAAGGAGAAAACGTGACACGTCCTGACAACTCTTTCCTGAAATCATGAGGCGTCATTTTTTTTGGCCTGGAGAAATTAATTCTTAATGTAACCAGACAACTTGCACCATCTGGAATTGACATCAATGTCCAAAACCACTGAGAAAGTGACACAACTCTACAGCTTAATCTTTTCCAGAGAAAGTTGGCCTCTTGGCTTTGCATTATGTCAGACAAATACCCAAAGGAAATTTGATTGTTGAACCCCACCCATTATTAAATGAGCCAAGAGAACTGTCAGAAAGTAGTTGTCTTGTCGTGGGTGTAGAGGAGGCTTAAATAAGGCAATGAGTCAAGGACTCAATGTATGTACCTAAGACCAGGGTTTTGAGGTTGAGGATGAATGGACAGGCAACTGTTAGAATCATAGAATCCCTACAGTACAGAGGAATGTCATTCAGTCCATTGAGTCTGCACTGACCACAATCCCACCCAGGCACTATTGCCATAACCCCACATATTTATCCTGCTAATCCCCCCGATACTCGGTCAATTTAGCAAGGCCAATCAACTTAACCCACATATTTTTAGACTGTGGGAGGAAACCGGAGCTCCTGGAGGAAACCCACACAGACACATAGAGAATGTGCAAACTCCACATAGACAGCCACCCGAGGTCAGAACTGAACCTGGGCCCCTGGCGCTGTGAGGCAGCAGTGCTGTTCATTACTTTTATACTTTACCGCAGAGTTCCTATGAGCTTGAGCACTGGAATTTCGAGACATTAGAGAGTCAAAACAGTGTGGCACTCTCCACAGGGCATCTGTGTCAACATGGTAAGCAATGGTGTCACTCCTTGACCAATATGAGTAAAGAACTCTCACTGAGACACAAAATAGGTTTGTGGAATTCAATGTCATAATGCCAAAAGATGGGAAACCCTAAAATGTCAGCTAAACTGCTTCTGGTCATACTGCGGGGTAACATGATAGCAAGGCATGAATGTGGGAGTGCCATTTGATTTGATTTGATTTGACCTGATTTATTATTGTCACATGTATTAGCATACAGTGAAAAGTATTGTTTCTTGCACACTATAAAGACAAAACACACCATTCATAGAGAAGGAAACGAGAGAGTGCAGAATGTAGTGTTATACTTATAGCTAGGGTGTAGAGAAAGATCAACTTAACGCAAGGTAAATCCATTCAAAAGTCTGACAGCAGCAGAGAAGAAGTTGTTCTTGAGTTGGTTGATACGTGATCTCAGGCTTTGGTATCTTTTTCCCGAAGGAAGCTAGAAGAAAGCATATCTGGGGTCCTTAAATATGCTGGCTGCTTTGCTGAAGCAGCGGGAAGTGTAGACAGAGTCAATGGATGGGACGCTGGTTTGCGCGATGGATTGGGCTACGTTCAGTAGTTCTTTGCAACCTTGGGCAGACCATGAGAGGTACTAAGCAGTGACACTTCCAGAAAGGATACGTTGCGCATCTGCAAAAGTTGGTTAGAGTCGTAGCTGAAATGCCAAATTTTCTTAGTCACTTATGCATCAGAAGCTGGCAAAATGGGCTGAATCATGATGTCAGACTGTCTCCAGCACTGATTTTGGTGCATGACCTGTAAACTTGGATCCCGCACGTCCTGTTGATATCTTGTTTCAGTCACACCCTGCATGAGGAACCACCCTCCAGGGTTATTTAATGGGATGCCCACGAGAATTCACATGAAGTGCTTTTGACTTTTTGGGAGCATTGGATTTGGCGTGTCAGAAGTTTGCAATTTTGGATTCACAAGGAGTGGCCTGCACTTTGAATAGGAAGCCAGAGGGATTTGATTGCCTGTCAGGAAGTTGCCTGCTTTCACTAATGGGGGGGCTTTTGTTGCAGGCACTCTAGCTTGCCACAGCAGACAAAGCAAGCAATGGTTAAAAGCATTCTCATCAACTTTGAATTGAAATGTTTGGTTAATTATTTTAGAAGGGGCTAGATCCCAATATTAAATTGCTTTGTTTTGAGAGAATGAACATTAATCAGACTATTTTGATTACATACTAATCAAAAGTTACTAAAAATTAACATCTCTAAATCCTATGCTCAGTCAGGTCATGAAGATATGCTTGGAAATAATTTGGGTGATGGTAAAGTTATGCTTTCATAATATAACAACAGACAATTCTGGAAAATCTCTGCAGATCTGGCAGCTGCCGTGGAGACAAAGAATGAAGGAGAATATAGCACAGGAACAGGCCCTTCGGCCCTCCAATCCTGTGCCAATTTGATGCCCTAACTAAACTAAAAGAAAAACCCTTCTGCTGGTTCGTATCCTTTATTCCCTCCTTATTCAAAGGGAATAATTACAAAGGAACATGAATGAAGCCCAATCCATCACATAAACCAGCCTTCCATCCATTGACTCTGTCTACGCTTCCCGTTGCCATGGCAAAGCAGCCAGCATAATCAAGGACCCCACGCACCCCGGACATTCTCTCTTCCACTTTCTTCCGTCTGGAAAAAGAGACAAAAGTCTGACTCAAGAATAGCTCCTTCTCTGCTGCCATCATATTTTTGAATGGGCCTACCTCACACTAAGTTCATCCTTCTCTACACGTTAGCTATGACTGTAATGCAATATTCTGCACTCTCTCTGTGAACGGTATGCTTTGTCTGTAAAGCGCACAAGAAACAATACTTTTCATTATATACTAATACATGTGACAATAATAAATCAAATCATGTACTCATCCAGATGTCTCTTAAATGTTCCTAATGTGCCCCAGTGCAGGCTCGAGGGGCTAAATTGCCTCTTTCTGCACTGTAGGAATTCTATGATTCATTGTTGGGAGCACCTTAAATTCAAAGAGGTTTAATCTGTGTGCTTCAGGATCAGTGCATTTCTGGTGCATGTTCTCACAGTGTTCACACTTGTGTCTGGCAGAGAAATATCAGCCCTGCGACACCATAAATTGAAACGTGAATATAAAGAGCACAGCAGAGGTTCAATCCGGAACCTCTCTAATGCTGAATGCATATACATTAACTGAGCACTGAACACAAGATGATATTCAATGGTTTGGTGCCTGTCACACAGGAGCATGAATCATATAATCCTATAATGGCTACAGCACAGAAGGAGGCCATTCCAGACTTGTACCCGTGCTAGCTGCCTGCAGGAACAACTTGGCCAGTGCCAATCTACCACTCCATCCCTGTAGCCCTGTGAATATTTGCTGTGCTGATGATAAAGGCAGCCAGCATAATCAAGGACACCATGCATTTTGGGCATTCTCTCTTTCATCTTCTTCCTTTGGGAAAAGATACAAAAGTCTGAGGATATATAGCAACCGACTCAAGAACAGCTTCTTCCCTGCTGCTGTCAGACTTTTGAATGGACTACCTTGCACTAAGTTGATCTTTCTCTACACCCTAGCTATTCTGCACTCTCTCCTTTCCTTCTCTATGAATGGTATGCTTTGCCTGTAAAGCAGGCAACAAACAATGGCGAATGGGATGCTGGCCTTCATAGCGAGGGGGATTGAATATAAAAGTAGGGAGGTCTTGCTGCAGCTGTATAGGGCACTGGTGAGGCCGCAGCTGGAGTACTGTGTGCAGTTTTGGGCGCCGCACCTGCGCAAGGATATTTTGGCCCTGGAGACAGTGCAGAGGAGGTTTACTAGGCTGATACCGGAGTTGAGGGGATTGAGCTATGAGGAGAGGCTGAATAAACTAGGCTTGTACTCGTTAGAGTTTAGAAGAATGAGGGGAGATCTCATTGAGACGTATAAGATGATGAATGGGATGGATAGGATAGAGGTGGAGAGACTCTTCCCGCTCAAAAAAGACAGTAGGACTAGGGGGCACAGCCTCAAGATAAAGGGGAGGCGGTTTAGAACGGAGCTGAGGAGGAACTTCTTCACTCAAAGGGTGGTGAATCTCTGGAATTCTCTGCCCGTTGAAGTGGTGGAGGCTGCCTTGCTAAATATTTTTAAGAAGCGGGTTGATGGGTTCTTGATAAGAGAGGGGATTAAGGGTTATGGGGAGAGGGCGGGAAAGTGGAACTGAGCCACGACAGATCAGCCATGATCTTATTGAATGGCGGGGCAGGCTCGAAGGGCTAGATGGCCTACTCCTGCTCCTATTTCTTATGTTCTTATGTTCTTAAACAATACTTTTCACTGTATACTATTACACGTGCCAATAATAAATCAAATCAGATCATGTACCCATCTAGGTGACTCTTAAACATCGCTAATGTGCCTGTTTCCACCAACTCCTCCAGCAGCGCGTTCCAGACACCCAGCAGTCTCTGTGTGAAATACTTCACTCTCACATCTCCCTTAAACTTTCTTCCTTTAACCTTGAACTTGTGCCCTCTTGTAATTGCTTCCACCCTGAGAGAAAGCCTCTGACTGTCCACCCTGTCTCTGCCTCTCATAACTTTGTAGACCTCTATCAGGTCTCCACTCAGGCTCTGTCTTTCCAGTGAAAACAATCCTTGTTTATCCAACCTCTCTTCATACACCCTTGAGACCAGGCAACATCCTGGTGAACTTTCTTTGGAGTCAGAAATAGAGTTATCATTTCACATCCAATATTACTTCTTCAGAACTGAGGGCAGGTAGAAATGTGATGGGCTTTATACTGTTGGTAAAGGGGGGATGGTCAAGTGGGGCTAAAAAGAAGTGCCAAAACCCAGCTGCCTGTTTACTTTTGTAAGTTTCTAAGGTCCTGCCAACAGTTAATTCCACCCACAGGCTTCCCAGTGACAAGCAGTCAGTTCAACAGGAAACCCCTATTGACAATTGTCCCCATCAACAAGTGGTGCACCACATTCCACTGCCATAAAGCACACCACAGAGGAGAAAGAAAATCCTGTTCAAGGTCAGGGATAGGTTAGAGCAGGGAAGAGATTAAATGTCAAAGACTTAATGGAATACAAAGCAAAGGAAGTGGTAATGACAGTGTTAATGACACAAAGCATTGGCCCAGAGTAGTTTTAAGTCTATTTATTTGGGTCACAAGTAGGTTTACATTACCACTGCAATGAAGTTACCATGAAAACCCCCGAGTTGCCACACTCCGGTGCCTGTTTGGGTACACTAAGAGAGAATTTAGCACGGCCAATGCACCTAGCCAGCACTTCTTTCGGCCTATGGGAGAAAACTGGAACACCTGGAGGAAACCCACGCAGACACGGAGAGGATGTGCAGACTCTGCACAAACAGTGACTCAAGCTGGAAATTGAACCTGGGTCCCTGGTGCTGTGAGGCAGCAGTGCTAACTACTGTGTCATCATGCCACCAGGTGTAGATGTTAATAGCAGAACAAAGGTCCACACTGTCTGAAAGGAGAAGCATGAGAACGAGACGCCGACCGGCACTTGGGAGAAGAAAATTCAAAATGGAGGACAGAATTCACGGAGTGATGTTGTTGAACCCAATGTTGAGGCTGGAAGGTCGTAAAGTGCTTAAGATGAGGTGCTGCTCCCCCAGCTTGCCTTGTGTGGTCACTGGAACATGGCAGCAGGCTGAGGACAGAAAATGTGAGCACGAGAGAGCAAATTGATGAATTGAAATGGCAGCGACAGGAAGTTTAGGGTTACAGACTGAGTGAAGGTGTTCCACAAAATGGTTACCCAGGCTGCGATTGGTCTCCATACTGTAGAGGAGACCCCATTGTGAGCAGCGAACGCAGTTGGCCAAACTGAAAGAAGAATAAGTGAAATGTTGCTTCACTTAGAAGGAGTGTCTGAGGCCTATTTCAGGGAGGAGGTAAAGGGACAAGTGTCTTACTGTGATTGTTTGGAAAGGTGTCATGGTAGATAGGAGATGAGATGTTGGGGATGATAGAGGAGTGGACCAGTGAGTTGTGGATGTTAATGGTCCCTTTGGAATGCTGACCAAGGAGGGGGAGAGGAAGATATATTTTATGGTGGTAACATGCTGGAGTTGATGGAAATGGCAGAGGGTTATCCTTTAAATTTGGAAGCTGGTGGGGTCCAAAGTGAGGATAGGGGGAATAATAATCCTGGGATGGAGAGGAAGGGGAAATAGATCATGGTTCAAGCCCTCTCAACCACAGTCAGGGAGGAATTCTCAGCTGAGGGAAAAAGTAAGACATGTCAGAACATAGAACATAGAACATAGAACATTACAGCGCGGAACAGGCCCTTCGGCCCACAATGTTGTACCATCATGGAATGTAGCATCCCCAGAACAGTGACAGGGGCAGAGAAAATGAATGGTATGAGGAGGACTAAGCGAGGTAATGGAGTTGTTGGGCCTGTAATAAATATTAGTAGACAGTCTGTCCCCAAAAATGAAGCTGAGAAGCCAGGGAAGGTAAGGGCAGTGTTGGAGATAGATTACGTCAAGGTGCGAGAACGTGTAAATTGGAAAGAAAACTGATGTATTTTTCCACTTCTAGATGAGAGTGTGAACTGGCACAGTTACAGTCATCAACTTACTGGAAAGTGGGAAACAAACTGAGTAGGACTGGGCCAAGGATGTTCCATATACTTCATGAAAAAATGGGCATAACTAGTGGCCTTGTGGGTACCCATAATTACACCTTTTATTTGGAAGAAGTGAGACATGCTAAAGGAGAAATTGTTCGACGAGAGAGCAAAAATAAGTTCAGGTGGTGGAGGAGATGCAGGGGTGGGGTGTTGGGATGGGGATTGTTCGGGTCTCTGTTCGAAGAGGAAGTAGTGAGTCCTCAGACCATCCTGGTGGGGGATGGAGATGTAGGCTGATTAGACAGTCCTATTGAAGAAGTTAAAGCCCAGAAAGTGGAAATCGATGAAATAATGGAGGGTGTCAGAAGGGTCACAAATATAGGTGGGAAGAGACTGGGTGAGAAGAGAATAATTAGAGTCAAATAGGAAAAATTAAGTTCAGTGGGGCAAGAACAGGGTGAAGTGACGTGTCCACCAGGATAATCCTGTTTGTGGATTTTGGGAAGGAGTTAGAAGTGGGCTATGCAGGGTTAGGGACTATGAGTTTGGAAGCTATGAAGCTATCTGAGGAAATGAGGTTAGTGACAGTCCTGGAAACAATTGCTTGATGTTTGGTGGTGGGTCCTAGGCCAGGCGGAGGTAGGAAGAAGTGTCTGAGAGTTGGTGCTCAACCTCCACAGGGTAGAGGTCAGTATAACAGACAACAACATCACTTGTCGGCAGAATTGATAACAAAGTCAGCTGAGAGAAGTTTGGAGGGAGATAGGATAGAGTTGGCGAGGAAATTAGGACAGTTGATGTCATGTCAACAGTGAAAAGATCAAGAGCGAGTAAGAAGCCAGAGGGAGGACTCCAGGTAGAGAAGGAATAATGGAAGGCAGGTGGAAGTGTTTATTGAGCAGGGGGAGGATTCTTACACAAAGGAATGAGCACAGTGACGAAGGCAGCAGAGGTGGCATGGTGGCACAGTGGTTAGCACTGCTGCCCCACAGGACCTGTGTTCAATTCCCGGCTTGGGTCACTGTTCTCTATGAAGTTTGCACATTCTCCCCATGTCTGCGTGGTTTTCCTCTGGGTGCTTCAGTTTCCTCCCATACTCCAAAGATGTGCAGGTTAAGTTGACTGGCCATGCTAAATTGCCAATTGTGTCAGGGGGACTAGCTAGGGTAAATACATGGGGTTACAGGGATAGGGGCTGGGTGAGATTATTGTTAGTGTGGACTCGATGGGCTGAACGATCTCCTTCTGCACTGTAGGGATTCTATGGAGTTTTCTTCTATCTAAGAAGAGTCCAATGTCATGCCAATCTTGGAATTCATTAAGATAAATCTGATAAAAGGCTTGTGAAAGTGAGAGTGATGGGTTCAGAAAGAAAAAGAGAAGGAGGAAGGATCTGGAGGGACATTGGTACCAATAAGTAGTTGGAGCTTGTTGCTGTCTTTATTTAATCCAATTAGTCTTTCATTGGTTTACCTTGATGACACTAATCAAGATTTGTTTGGTCTGATCGGTTTGCTACACCCACTCTAAGAAGAAATAAAATAAAGTAACTAGAAGAGCTAAAAAAAACCCTGCAGCCTATGTGTTGCTATGGTAATGATGGGTTAGATCATTAGACAGTGCTGACAATGGAAATGAATAGTTTTGAACATTCAGTGTGTAATATTGTCTCCACAGTTCTTCACCTTGATACATTTCCACATTTCTCAGCTTTTGCCATTTCCTGAAAAGTCAAGGAATTCCAAGGCAAAGTCTTAGGAACAGGGCTAGGCCTTCGAGCCTCTATGCTACTCAGTTAGATAACCATCTATCTGGGCCCTGTGGTGGACCTCCATCAGACTGAGGCCCCTGACTCTCAGTACGGACAGCTGTGGTCACTGGCTCACGAGGAGCAGAAGAAGACTCTGATCAGGGGCCTGGGGAGGTAGCAGAGGATGATGGTGCTGACGAGTGCTCTACACCTTCATTCTCCTCAGTTACCTCCATAGGCCTGGGTTGACCTGTTAGGTGAGGCAGGTGGGGCTGGCCCCTGGCACACAGCAGTTGTCTATTTGGGCTAACGTTGTGATGATCCTGTTCAGGGTCACACAGCTCCTCATGTATTCCACGGATCTCGGCGCTTATACTTTGAGCAGGCTAATCCAGGCTTACACCCTTCGCTGCATTCTCCCCAAGTATTGCTGAACATATCTCTCCACAACACTGGCCAATCTCTCATGGTCACAACTTGTGCAGTTGAGACTCCAAGACAATGTAGAGGTCATGATGGCTATGGACTCTTCCATTTGCACTCCAAGATCTCCCACTACCTCAAGGGGATTTTGCCAGATTTCCATACACCTGTTCCTGATTTTGTATATACTGTGCTCAAGAAGCTGACTCCAGGGGCTCAATGTTCCTGCCTACTGGAGCATCACTGAGACTTTCCATCCTTCTCCGAGGGGGAATGTGCACTGGTTTCTCTTTGCCCTTTTGTTATGCAACTGTAACATGAATTCATAGCACACAGAGAGATAATGTTCCTCCTTCTGCACTGTAGGGATTCTATGGAGTTTTCTTCTATCTAAGAAGAGTCCAATGCGTCTGTGCAGAGTCAACTACAATGATGTGTAAGTGGTATCACACGTAGGTCAGGATGGCAGGTTTCTTTTCCAAAAGGAACTGGCAGCGAGTCAGAGAGTTAGGCTGAGCTGGCAGCCTATTCCCCTGTCCTTCTTGAAATCTGTAAGACTATGATTGTTTCAACCCTGTTTGTCACTGTGTATAACTTGATAGCCACCTTTGTTTAATTTTGACATGTACCCAGATCCTTTAACCAAAAGCATTCAGCCCAAGTCAGCAGCCGATATTATTTTATGATTTCTTTAGTTCATGAATTTTGCTTTAATTGGCAGGTCAATTATTGGTTCACAATTTTCTCTGAACTTCATAGTTGGTGGCTTTCATTCCGACTTACCAATTTGTTCAAACTACATTAGGAATTACAGCTGAATTGGTAGGCAATGTACCATTCAGGTGCAAGTGTGAAATTCAAAAATGCAAGTTACATTGTTTTTTTAAACTTGGCCCATCGAGTCTGCACCGACAACAATCCAACAGGGGCTCTATCCTATAACCCCATTTATTCACCCTACTAATCTCCCTGACACTAAGGGGCAATTTAGCATGGCCAATCACCCTAACCTGCACATCTTTGGAGTGTGGGAGGAAACCCGAGCACCCCAGAGAAAGCCCACACAGACAGGAAGAGAACATGCAAACTCCATGCAGACAGTCACCCAAGGTTTTAATTGAACCCAGGTCCCTGGCATTATGAGGTAGCAGTGCTAACCACTCTCAATAGTTTGGAGGCCATCATTAGACTTTTAATTCTAGATTTTTTTGATTGAATTCAAATTTCACCATCTGCCATGGTGGGATTAGAGCCTGGATCACCAGAGATTACTAGCCCAGTGGCAGTACCACAATGCCAATACGTCCTCTGTTTTGTCTTATGTTGTAAGTTATTAGATCCCCCATGGCATTGCTCATCAGAGTTCCGGAGATTTTCTAACAGGATGTCAGTACAACCTTTGGCTGTCAAATTATAGCCTTGTCTTTTTCTGGCTGCAAAATCCAATTGTTTAACAAATATAAACTTGAGCCAATAATTTTTATTTGCTCTTTGGGTAGGGAATGTTGCAAATTGCAAAATGCTTGTAAATGTCAGGCTGCATTTCAGAAGCCACCGCGTTTCTTTTTTGTTAAAGATTGCTTGCATTAGTGAAGGTTGACATCTGACTTGAGCTATGCATATCTCATCATTTTCCATCTCAATCAAAAATTCGGAAGTACTCCCTTTGGGTTTGCCTTTTCCTTCAGGTGCATCCAAAATGTAGCGTTCAGAAAGATTATTGAAGCTAGTACACAATGAAGAGATTTGATTTGATGCCGAAAATATCTCCGAGTAATTAAACTTACATTTAAACTCATAACCATTATAATGCACTACACCAATCTATACAAGCTCTGCTTCCACGTTAAGATTTTCAAGGACAAATGGTACTTGCAATGTGCAATTAGTGTCATTCGTCAATTTATTAGACCTGGATTCAAAACAAGGGCAAAGCTAATTCAGGCAAAGCACAGTGAATTTTAAAATGGGGCTGCAAAACTACATATCAGCATAAGGACAATGCACTAATAGTATGCGTTGATATACAGTATACAGATCATTGGCACAGTGGTCAGCACTGCTGCTTCACAGCACCAGGACCCAGGTTTGATGTCCAGCTTTGGTCACTGCCTGTGTGGAGTCTGCACGTTCTCCCCGTGTCTGCGTGGGTTTCCTCCGGGTGTTCATATTTCCTCCCACAATCCGAAAGACGTGCTAATCAATGAACTTTAAAAAACTTTAAAATTTTAAGTACGGCCCCACTGGCCTCAATGAAGATTTCAGTGATGCACCACATCCTCCGTAGATGAAGACACACTGCGAAGAGGCAGTAAACTTCTGGCTGGTATTTCATTCTGTATCAACAATCTTTTCCAGCTAATTGTGCTGACCATGTATTTTAATAGTGCTGATACATGAGCTGGTGTGGCAGTTATTGCATACTCTACACTGCAATCGACAATTCACAAGTGAAATAATGTTGTTGTTACTTAAGCTCAAAAGTTTTCAGATTGGTTTGTATGGGATGAGCGATGTCTAAATTAGGCTCTTAATGGTGCAATACATCTCCACTTGATTGGAGGAAGGTGGAAGAAGATTGCAAGGACAAACAGCTTTCCAGTCGTAATAGATTCTCCTGATAATCAGGTGACAGCAAACCGGGAGAGACTGTGGACTTAAGGGAGGCAGCACAGAAATTACAAAATGAACTAATTTAATATGGAGTCTCACAACACCAGGTTAAAGCCCAACAGGTTTATTTGGTAGAATGGGCTTTTGGAGCACAGTTCCTTCATCAAGTGAGTGCCTGATGAAGCTCTGAAAGATCGTGCTGCCAAATAAACCTGTTGGTCTTTAACTTGGTTTTGTGAGATTACATACTGTGCCTGTCCCAGTCCAACACCGGCAATTCCACATCATAATTTAATATGCAAAGAACAGAGGATATGGACCAAGGGCAGGCAGAAGGGATTAGTTTAATTTGGCCTCATGCTCGGCACAACATCGTGGGCTGAAGGGCCTGTTCCTGTGCTGTACTGTTCAATGATCTATATTCTAACTAAATGGGATGATAAAATGATGGTGATGGTAATGCGGTTGACTATTATTTATGTGAGAATATGCAAATTCAGATGAGGGCAAGGTGAGGTGTGGTCTGAATTGTGCCACTCTGCTGTTGATTTTTGCAAAAATGGCATTTTGCCATCTGCCTCACTGTTGAACATAATGAAGTTGCTGTATTTTTGCACGGGATACAAGCTAAATCTGCCACAGGTATCTCAGGCTTGTAATTAATAGAGCAAGCACAATTTAGCAATATGATAATTGCTAATGATTACCAATCAGCCTCTCTGGCACTGAAAATTAAGGATTACAAGCGTGGAGTCTCATTCCTTTCAGGTTTTGAATGCTTAAGGGAAATCTTAAAAGTGTCTAATTTCAAAGTTTAAAAATGATTTCTTTTTAATTTTCCTTTCTGTCTATATTTATTTATTTCTCTTAACCCACTTTCTTTCTCTCTAATTCTCTTTTTGTACCTGTTTGACATACAGTTCATCCACTTTAATTCATCTACTTTCTCAATCAGTCCTATGTTTATTTCCCAGCCATTAACTCTCATTTATTGAGGACTTACTCTTTGATTGACCTATTCATTTAGATACCAAGTATCTTGTTTCCCTTGCTGTGTCAGTATCGTCTCACTCTATCAGCAAATGTTGAGGCTTGATTGTAAAGATTAGAGAAACGGGAACCATTCAAGATTTCAAAGGTGTGCAGGTTAGGTTGATTGGCCATGCAAATTTTCTCATTTGTGTCAGGGGAACTAGCAGGGTAAATATGTAGTGTTGTGGGAATAGGACCTGGACGGGATCATTGTCAGTGAAGGCTTGATAGGCTGAATGGCCATCACCTGCACAGTATTGATTCTGTGATTCTATAATTCTAAGACATTTCTGAAGTGATCTGATGGAGGTTTATAGAATCCCTACAGTGCAGAAGGAAGCCATTTGGCCCATTGAGTGTGCACCAACAACAATCCCACCCAGGTCCTATCCCCATAATCCCATGTATTTACTCAGCTAGTCCGCAGGACAATAAGGGGCAATTTAGCATTGCCTATCCACCCAACCCGCATTCCTTTGGAGTGTGGGAGGAAACCAGAGCATCCGGAGGAATCCCACACAGACACGGGGAGAACGTGCAAACTCCACATAGACAGTGACCCAAGGCTGGAATTGAACCTAGGTCACTGCTAACTGTACCACTGTCAATGGGGTTTCCCATTATTTACACTCTCTGCTGCTGGGGAACCCTCAGCGGAATGAGAGATCCCGCCAGTGGGAATGTTGGAAAATCCCACCCTTAACGATTCTTCAGGAGTAATTTACTGGCTGTGAGGGGCTCTAGAATAAGTGTGAGGATTTGAAGAGACACTGTATAAATGCCAGCTTGTTCTTTACCTTTGGAAATTATGCGTGTCTCTATTATGTTTCGACAGGCATCATCAAAATGACATTTTTTTCTGTTTGCAGTTGGGAACGGTTAATTCCCCGGCTGAAGCGAAACAGTGGCTAAAGCAGCACTGAAGCAAATACAGGTTTAATTTAAATACAAGCTCATTATTTAACTATTGAAGTGGTGGTTAAGATTTGTCAGTTAATGCTTCACTGCTCTCATCTCCATGCCTGTCTTTAGATGCAGACTCTCAATAACTGTTGCAATACCCCCAGCCTAAAGGTCCATTCGTCCACCAAGATCGATATTTTCGGAGCATTGCTCTGCCTCCTTCACAGCGCACAGAAGCAGCTAAGATATTGATACATCTCCGCTCTCAGCCGTCTGCGCTCCAAGACATAATCAACCTTCATAATTATCTTATTATACATGTGTTGTGTGCATCTGCTGCTAGCTTCCTGTTTAATGGCAGGAGTACTCTTACTGTGAAACTTAGATTTCATGGCCATTTCATTTTACTCGACTGATTCTAACAGAGAAAGTCTCCCCTCAAGCTTGTTCCAAGTC
Source organism: Carcharhinus amblyrhynchos (assembly GCF_965287045.1). Taxonomy (NCBI): domain Eukaryota; kingdom Metazoa; phylum Chordata; class Chondrichthyes; order Carcharhiniformes; family Carcharhinidae; genus Carcharhinus; species Carcharhinus amblyrhynchos. The sequence goes on from NC_137342.1 coordinate 44,787,714, forward strand.
CACGTCCAAAAGATGTGCTGGTTAGGTGCATTGGCTGCGCTAAATTCTCCCTCAGTGTGCCCAAGTAGGCACCACAGTGTGGTGACTAGGGGATTTACACGGTAAAACTTCATTGCAGTAAACCTACTTGTGACACTAATGAATAAACTTTAAACTCTATGTCTGTTGTCTGCCATCTGATCCAAATGTTTATTCAGTTCAAATCCAAAATCCAACTGAATCCAATTCAAGGTCCCCACAAGGGAGAGAAGCAAGATCCAAGCTGACATGATGAGGCATTGCATCCAACCTTAGGCTTGATGCTTGATCTTAGCCAAAAGGCCGAGGTTTCTGAACATGTTCTATAAAAAAATCTTCCCGGCTACATCTCAAGGAGAAAACATGAACTTTCATCAACTCTTTAACATGTGTTACTTTTTACAAACTTATTTCAATGGATCATAAAATCCCGATAGTGCAGAAGGAGGGCACTTGGCCCTATGAGTTTGCACCGACCACAATCTCACCCAGGTCCTAGCCCTGTCAGCCCATGTATTTACCCTGCTAATGCCCCAACACTAGGGGGTAGGGCGGCACAGTGGCACAGTGGTTAGCACTGCTGCCTCACAGCACCAGGAGCCTGGGTTCGATTCCCAGCTTGAGTCACTGTCTGTCTGGAGTTTGCATATTCTCCCCATGCCTGCATGGGTTTCCTCCGGGTGAACCGGTTTCCTCCCACAGTACAAAGATGTGCGTGTTAGGTTGATTGGCCATACTAAATTGCTCCTTAGTGTCAGGGGGATTAGCAGGGTAAATATGTGGGGTTACAGGGATAGGGCCTGAGTGGGATTGTTGTTGGTGCATGCTTGATGGGCCAAATGGCCTCCTTCTGCACTGCAGGTACCCTGTGATTTAGCAAGGCCAATCCACCTAACTCGCACATCTTTGGACTGTGGGAGGAAACCAGAGCACCTGAAGCAAATCCATGAAAACACAGGGTGAACGTATGAACTCCATACAGACAGTTAGCCAAGGCTGGAATTGAACCTGTGTCCCTGGCATTGTGAGATAGCAGTGTTAATCACTGTGCCAACATGCCACCCTGTTTTAATCCTTTCACATTTCGGGATACCACTTTATTATCTATCGCTGCTTGAAAAATAGTACGGTGGAAAATAGAATTGGGGTTGGAGGGGAGGGCAGTAATTATGCACTCTCCCTTCTGGCTGTTTACAGTTTCTCCCTGTGGATTTTTTTGGCAAGAAAGGGTCAGCTAAGAATCTGTTGTAATATAATGCAGCCCTCACCACTGCTTGGGAAATATAGCTGCACTGAATGGATCAGTTTTATCCAGCATTTCTTTTTTCTTCCCATCAGCTCAAGTAAGCACATACCCCAGAGATCGCCTCAGAGAGATAAAAAGAACAACATTAAAAAAAAAGCACAAGGAAACAAACTTTCTTTCTCCTCTGTGGGAAAACTTGACATAATTAACAGGTAAGTCAATTGTAGAACTTGTAACGAGGGGATCAAAGTGTGTCAGCCACTCCCCTCATGTTTGAACATTGTTAGATTCTAATATGCTTTTCCAAATGGATTGTGTGTAACATGGGACAATTCTGTATTTTGTTGCCGGATTTTTTTATCTTGCACTCATCAAGGCAAATGCAAGAACACCAAATTTCAAACCATTGCAACAATTTGTACTGCAGGAGAAAAGGGTGTTTAAAACTGCTGCCTCATAGCGTCAGGGACCCGGGTTCAATTCTGGCCTTGGGTTTCTGTCTGTGGAGTTTGCACATTCTCCCTGTGGACTTCTTCCGGGTGCTCCGTTTTCCTCCTACATGGATTGGCCATGCTAATTTGTCCCTTAGTGGCCCAAGATGTTGTTCGAGTGTAAATATGTGATGTTATGGGGATAATTCTGTGGGCAGGCCTGGGTAAGATGCTCTTCATGACAAACAACAACGCATTATCGCTGAGCAGAAGCTGATAGCCAAGTTCCACACACGAGGACAGCCTCAATTGGAATCTCGGGTTCATGTCACACTATCTGTAACTCCCACAACTTGTCTGGGCTTGCAAAATCTCACTAACTGTCCTGGCTGGAGACAATTCACATCTCTTTAACCTGTGCTTAACCCTCTCTCCACTCACATTGTCTGCACCTTTAAGACTTGATTACCTGCAAATACTAGCATTCCAACCATTATCTTGTAAATTGAATTTGAGTCTTTATATGCCCTGTTTGTGAACACAACTTCCATTCACCTGATGAAGGGGCAATGCTCCAAAAGCTTGTGGCTTGTGCTGCCAAATAAACCCGTTGGACTTTAACTTGTTGTGAGACTGACTGTGCTTACCCCAATCCAATGTCGGCATCTCCAAAAGATGCTCTGTCAGAGAGTTGGTGCAGACTCGATGAACCAAATGGACTCCTCCTGCACTGAAGGGATTCTATGATTCTATAAACGTAGGGTGAAATCCTTTTCTCCTGTACTATAGATTGTTGTGATGTTTTGACATATGGTATTCTTGCATTTGTCCTGAGCCCTCCACAAGGCAAAAAGTCTTGACAATATCTCCCTCTTTTCAGCAAGATTCAAGTTCCGTATTAACAAGCGACTGATAAGTAGATTTAAAATGAGGCTGGGAAATGAGAGATATGTCTTGTAAAATTCTGTTCCTGAGATATAACCAGGTTCATCCTGAGTGTAGACTGGGGAATCTGGCTAGAATGGAAAGAGTAATCACTGAGGTACTAAACAAAGAGGCTTCAAAGAATGTGTATCACCAGAAAGCCTGGACAAGGGCTCATGTGTAAGATCATAGAACAAAGTTAAGTCACTGAAAAAATGGAATAAGCACAAGTATTATATGCTGACCTGCATGTTCAAGTCTCTGATCTGCAATGGAAGTAGAACTTAGCAAAATTTATTCAGATCCTTGTGGGACATAGGTCAGGTTCATTATTTTCAAAATCAGGCAGGATATTGTGAATCACTAGAAGGTGCTAAATCAGATCACCAACAATCTGTCCTGGTCTCCACGCTGATGCTGATAAGTAAGCCCATCAACGCCTCTACTTTTACATGAGGCTAAGGAAATTCATCATGTCCATTACAACTCCCATATCTGCCTGAGAGTTTTTCTGAGAGATTCTGCCCAACTTGCTCCCTTATTCAAAACCTTCCTCATTCTTTTTAAAACTTGTGCACGTGGTATTTGAACCCTTCATTGTAATACACAATGTGCCTGCATCAATGTTACTGATTCCCTTCAAAACTTCAAGTAGGACATCTTCCCCAGCACTCCACACCCATCGACACAACCAGTGTAGAGAGGGACCTCTTTAATTTGCTCTCAGCTCCTGGGCCTGAATTTTCTGTCCGTTGTGTACGCATGCCCTCAGCAAGCCTGGAAGCGAGCGTGAAATACATTTCCGGCCATGGTGTGTATGGGAAGGTGATGTCACGTTGGCTGGCCAGTTAACAAGCAGCCAGTGTGAAACGCACACTGGGAAAGACTGATCAGTGTTAGGGAGGGCAGAAAATGGGGAGATGCCAATGCAAAGAGAGGGGATGGTTGGTGAATCTGATGTATTCCCTCAGGGGCACAGCCATTGTAGAGCTGTTTCAGCACGCTACTAACCTGTGTAAAAAAAAATCAATTGCGATGAAGGAGTTATGCATTGAGGAGCTATGAGTATCTCTATCTCAGCAACACATTCAAACATAAACTTCCGTCCCCAGAAAATTTTATTTAAGACTTCCCGCCCTGGATCAAGATCGCAGCTAAAATATAAAAGTCGCTGGGAAAACCAGCCTACCTGCCAAACGTAAAAGCAACTGGCCATGTAAAATTGTATCCATTGGGCCCCTTAATGGGTCCGATTGCGTGCTTGGTTGTCAGCGGGCGCAATTCTGACTCTCGTGCAATTCGTTGGAGTGGCACGGTGGCACAATGGTTAACACTGCTGCCTTACAGTGTCAGGGACCCAGGTTCGATTCCTGGTTTGGGTCACTGTCTGTACAGAGTCTGGACATTAAAGTTAAGTTTATTTATTCGTCACAAGTCAGCTTACATGAACACTGCAATGAAGTTACTGTGAAAATCCCACATTCCGTCGCCTGTTCAGGTACACTGAGGGAGAATTTAGCATGGCCAATGAGCCTAACCTGCATATCTTTGGAGTGTGGGATCAAACCGGAGTACCCGAAGGAAACCCACGCAGACATGGGGAAAACATGCAAAATGTCTCCGTGTGTTTCCTCCGAGTGCTCCAGTTTCCTCCCAATGTCTGAAAGGCATGCATCAGCCATGCTAAATGCTCCCTCTCTGTGGCAGCTGGGGGATTTTCACAGTACCCTCATTGCAGTGTTAATGTAAGCTTACTTGTGATCCTAATAAATCAACTCAATCTTTAAAACGTAAACTTAAAAATGTTGCGTGAGTGTACGGTGAGCTTGGGATTGGCGTCAGGCAGCTTCTTGCGCAATATCACGTGCTTCTGGTTAGCCGTGCACCAGCTCAAGCAACGGAAAATTCTGGCCTTGGTTCCTGAACAATTACAGCTTGCGAAGACAGTATGAATGTTGAAATACTTTGCAGCCTAGCAAAGCACGGCATTATACACCAGCACAATAGGCATCATATTTTTTGACACAGTAATACATTTGATAATAGGGACAGACATTCACATATTGAACTTCTGTGGCAATTTCTTTCCTTGTAGAATGGGTATTGGCTCCATCACTATCTTCTACCTCTGGCACTTGGTTTGAGTGCAGCCTGAGATAATGAGACAAAAGTTGCCTTTCACTTGACAGCTGTAAAGGTCCATTGTGAAGCTACTTTCAGAAGTCCCGATACAGCTCCTGGTGGGCGTGGGTCCACAGCACTCCTCCATGGCCAGTTCTGCACTAATTGGATGCCTTACTCAAAGAACTAGAAGGATAGCCTGTGTGGGAGATAGAAAGGTTTCAGTGGTGCAATGCAAGCAAGTGTGCTCCACTGCTGAGACCATGAGACCCATATGTAACCTACGACTTAGCTGAACACGGAGTGTTTGATATTGGCTTAGATGCAAAAAAAATGAATAATTGTTCTAGTCCCAGAAATCGTGGAATAGTATAATTGAGATAGCAGCCATTTGGCCCATCATGGCATTTGAATGAACTATCCAGTTCCCATTCCCCATTTCCCCTTTCTAATCAAATTTCCACCACCATTTTGAAAGTTGTTACTGAAGTTGCTTGCACACCCCCTCCCCCCTCTCTCTCTCTCTCTTTCTCTCTCCCCGTCCCCCTCAACCCCCTTACAGGCAAAATCTTTCACATCGTCAGAACTTGCTGAATACAAAGAAAAACTCATCTCTGCTCTCGGTTATTTACTAGTTCTCTTAGATCCATATCAGGTTGGTAATCATCCTGCAAGTGGAAACTATTCCTAATCCATTTTATTAAAACACGTAGGGTGGGATCTTCTGACTGTGCTTGCCCCAAGGCTGCAAATTTCCTCCCGAGGTCAATGGACCATCGTGTGGTCCGTCACTGCCCACTGCGATTCCCATGGTGGGCAGGCAGGATGGGAAAAGTCCACCACTGAACTCTTTGAACATCTCTATTAAATCACCCCTTACACTTCATCGCTCCAAGGAGAACAATCCCAGCTTCTTTGGTCCTGCCGCATAAGACCCTCAATCCCATTTACCCTCTAGTGAGCCTCAGCTGCACCCTGCATCTCAGATGAACATACAGTACACACTGAACAAATATGTGCTCTGAAAGTTTATCAGCTAGGTAATGAATGCTGATCGTCTTTCTGGGCAATGAGAAGATGGAGCCAGCAAGTATCTCCTTTTATGTCGCAGCTTGGGTTTCAGCAGAGAGTTCACAGAATTGTTTGCAACGTGTAGATGGGCTTTGCATACTCAGGAACTAAGAATTGGTACAAGGAAAGGCTAGCTTCACTATTTTGGTTGCAAGCTGTGTAAGATTTCCCCTGTAGTGATGTGAATCTGTGCAGTTGTAGGTCAGAGAGTTTATTACATTTGGAACATCTAGACGTTAGTCAGGACCTCACTGCAGAGGTGAGTCCTGATTCCGGCAGAATCAGTAACAGCTTTCAAAATGGTGGTTGGTATTTGCTTAAGAAGGAGAAATGGGGAGTGGGAATTAGACAGCTCTTTCAAAGAGCTAGCACCGCCACAACGGGCCAAATGGCTGCTTTCTCTATTACGTTATTCCACGATTTCAGGGGATAGAAGTTCAGGGCCTCAATGCCGAGATTCTGGAGTCACCTTTGTGTGGCATCACCATGACGACGGTTCAGAAAGGGCGAGTGAAAAACAGATCCTTGTCTAAGTCTGATGGGCAAGCCGCTGGCAAGGCGGTGCTAATATGGCTACAGCAGCTCTGTGTTAAAGGAATCAATGGCCAGGAACCAAATCAGCTGTAGTTAACTTCATAAATAAGCTGATAGCCGATGAAGTTCACATCTTGGGCTGGATTTTCCCCTTGGAGGTGGGGAGCGGAAGGTGGGTTCATAGGAACATAGAAAATAAGAGCAGGAGGAAGCCATTCAGTGCTTCAAACCTGCTCCACCATTCATCACGATCATGGCTGATTGTCCAACTCAACAGCCTAACCCTGCTTTCTCCCGTAACCTTTGATCCCATTCTCCCAATATCTTCTGATCCCCTTTGCCTCAAGTACTACATCTAGCTGTTTCTTGAAAACATTCAATGTTTTGGTCTCAGCTAATTTCTGTGGTAGCGAATTCCAGAGGCTGACCACTCTCTGGGTGGAGACATTTGTCCTCATCTCTACCCTGTTTCCTCAGACTCTGAGCCTTGGTTCTGGACACCTCTGCCATCAGGTTCAGCTCCATGTTGTGAATCCAGTTCCAGCAACAGCTCGCTGGGAAATGGGATTTTCCAAGGAATGGGGCCTTAATGACCTGAGAGACTAATTGTTGCCCAATTAATGGCTGGTGGGAGAGGAACGGAACTGGAATTCTAGGAAAGCTAATCAAATTCGGCCCACATTAGCAGCCAGTGTCATGGCGGTCATTTGCAAATTACTGTTTCGGGAGCATGTTCATATTTTCCATATTTCAGAGGCTGATGGGAGCCCGTGAACTTGAGACAGGGCGGGCTGGTGACATACATTTACAATCAGTAAACTCTTACGTAATGGGGTTGGACCCTGGTGCCAAGCGTCATGTCAAACTGCATTTTGTCACATAAGCTTACAGCCAACCCCGACCCTGTTTCCACTAAGCTGATCCGATTCCCAACAGCTGCTGAACAGCTCCCTGGGAGATCCCCGGTGTGGGAGAATTGTTTTATGAGGAGCAGATTGGGACTCTACTCATTGGAGTTTAGGAGATTGAGAGGGAATCTCATTGGAATATATAGGATTCTTAGGGGGCTTGGCTGGGTAAATGCTCAGAGGATGTTTCCCATCGTGGGAGAGTCTGGGACCAGAGGACATAGTCTCAGAATAAAGGGGTTCCAATTTGAGACTCAGATGTGGAATAATTTCTTCTCTCAGGGAGTTGTGATTCTTTGGAACTCCTTGCTGCAGAGAGCTGTCAGGGCAGATCCCTTGTGTATGCTTAAGGTTGAGATAGATTTTTGATCAATAAGGGAAGCAAGGGTTAGAGGGAAAGGCAGGAAAGTGGACATGAGGAAAATCAGATCAGCCATGATTGAATAGTGGAGCAGGTCTATTTCTGTTCCTATTTCTTATGGTCTTGTGAACTCTAGTTGCCTCACAGACAGTTGAGACAGGTTCTTGTTAGGCCCATGACAATACAAATTGCTTAAAGGAAAGGGTGAGTGTTAAAGTCCACTTAATCCTTTACCCATATAGGAGGGAAATAAAATGAGTCGAGCCTTGGAGAACATGTCAAACCTCAAGAAAAGTTTTTATTCCACATGCATGGGGGAAAGGTAAGATCTCAGGCCTGAAATCCCAGGTTCCCGCGAGTTCTCTCTGCCCATAGTAGATTCAAAGAGGCTATTATAGTTTTCTGAGTCGCAAAGTTTTACATTACGATATTAATTCCTCAAGTTGGAAACAAGATGGTTTTTGTAATCTCATCATGCAAACACTTTATTCAGTATATCCCTGCCAATCATTTTTCCGGACATCTCCTGTTTACCTGATTACAATGACAAAGCGTTATGTTTGCCCAACCAATTTATAGTGATGTGTTAATCACACGCCCCCCCCATCCCCACCCCCTCTGCTAGGTAATTATGTTTCCCAGAAGACTATGGCCTCCCTAGACTATATAGAACCTGGTTGTCTCAATGCCGGTTCTCCCATTGTTGTGATAACTGGGAAAGGTCTCCTGCGCATTACTATTGTTAGAAGTTGATAGCATGCGTCAATTGTTATCTGTCGTCAGAGCAGGCATTGTCTGCATTAACCCTTTTCTCTCCTCTGGTGAGGCCTGGCTCTGTGGGCTTGCCCTATGTAACTCTGCCTGCATTATACTGAAATCAAACAAAATGTGAACGGACACATAATTAAAATATAAAAGACACGATCCCCGATATTGCTCTGCAACAGCCCACAAAGAAATGGCAGACGGCTGAAACAGTGACTGGATCTCCAACTGTGCTGCTCCAGCCAGCATAATCAAGGACCCCATGCACCCCGGACATTCTCTCTTCCACCTTCTTCCGTCGGGAAAAAGATACAAAAGTCTGAAGTCACATACCAACCGACTCAAAAACAGCTTCTTCCCTGCTGCTGCCAGGCTTTTGAATGGACCTACCTTGCACTCATGTGATCTTTCTCTACACCCTAGCTATGACTGTAACACTACATTCTGCACTGTCTCCTTTCCTTTTCTATGAACAGTATGCTTTTTTTCTGTATAGCGCAAAAAATAATACTTTTCACTGTAAGTTAATACATGTGACAACAATAAATCAAATCAAGTCAAATCAAATCTCTTCTGTCCTGGTTCAGTTGTCAGGTTAAAATTGCCCACTCCTATGGGGAAGATTAAAAGTCCTTCAATTTTTCTTCTGGTCTTATCATTTGGATACAATGGTTGGAATTCTCTGGCCATTGATGCCGGTGGGATTCTCCAGTCCCGCCGGTAGGCCTCCCCTGCCTGTGGATTTCCCGCTGGTGTGGGGTGACATCAATGGGAGTTCCCACAGACAGCGGTGGGACTGGAGAATCCCGCTGGCAGGAAACATGCTGCTGAGAGGCCAGGGAATCTTGACCACTAGCATTTATAATATGGAAAACAGACTTAAAATAAATAGAAACATAAAGCACATATGACTCAGGTTGATAATGCAGCTGGAAACTTGCGGTGGATAGTTGTGAGCTTGGAACAAAAAGGCAATACATGTGTATGAAAGCAGGAAACAAAACCATTTGTAGTCAGGGCCATTGGTTAAAAAGTAAATGAATAAATCAAATTCTATTTTTAGTATATGGGAATTCAGGAATCTTGAGGATTGCAGTCTGAGGTTCTGATAGCTTTATTGTGAATGCGGAAATCCCTGTTATCCAGCCTGTTAGATGCTGCTATTCCCATAAATGGAGCCAACAAATAAGTTGCAATCTCCTGTAATTATCTGTGATTCTCGGATTTGAACTTTTTGGCTATCTCAATCTCTCTCATTTTTCGAAATGAAAATGGCCGCGGCAATGGTTGTGTTTGAACACTCTCAACTTGCCACACGGGAGCTGACCTAGACTACCAAGCGTGAGCTGTGAATCAAGCTGATATAAGTGCGTGATGCCAATCTTTTTTGCCTTTTTGTTCTTCAGAGAAAGAATGCTACATTGGACTGGTAATGTAAAACTGCCCGGAGCATGAAGCGAATCAGTGTAGCTGTAAGTATGAACCCCAGGAGATTCCATTACGTTTCGATCATCTTGATTCAAATTTAATGTGGCCCCTACAGGGGTGGTCTATAAATGGGGCTTTAGCATTTGGTTGTGATCATCCAATCTACTAAGAAGCCAATAAAGAAGCAAGCCATGGATTTATCTCACTGCGCGTCAAACAACAGGAGGAGAACTTTTCACAGAACTGATGGGAGTAAATCAGGACATGCCTAACAGAAGAAAGAATCTCTTCCCTACTCCTCTGTTTTCTTGAGCTGCTCCCAATTCACCTAACCAGCATGTCTTTCAGACTGTGGAAGGGAAACCGGAGCACCTGAAGGAAATGTACACAGACACCGAGAGAACATACAGACTCCACACAGACAGTGACCAAGCCAGGAATCGAACCTTGGTCCCTGGTGCTATAGGGCAGCAATGCTAACCACTGTGCCACCGTGCCAACCCTGTCCCAGAGTCACAATGCAGATAGCACCCAATAAGGGCACAATGGACATGTTTTTCGCCACACGGCAACTAGAAGAGAAATGCAGGGAACAGCACCAATTCTTGTACAAGGCCTTCATAAAGACCTTCAGCTTGTCAATCGTGATGGATTATGGAGCATCCTTCTCTACTTCAGCTGTTCCCAAAAGTTTGTCACCATCTTCTGTCTGCTCCACAATGACACACAAACCATGCTCCTGATGATCGGATCCACCACAGACTCAATTCATGTTCAGGCAAGGGTCAAGCATGGCTGTGCTGTCGCATCAATAGCCTTCTCGATCTTCCTTGCTGCAACGCTCCTTCTTGCCCTCACAGGCTCCCCACTTGTTAGAGATAAACTACAGAACAAATGGGAATCTGTTCAACCCCTGCCATTGGCAGGCCAGATCTCAAGTCACCCCATCCTCTGTCATAGAATTGTAGAATCCCTACAGTACAGGAGGAGGTCATGCGGCCCATCGAGTCCGTGCAGACCACAATCCCACCTAACCCCTATTCCCACAATCCCACACATTTACTCTGCTAATCCCCCTGACATTAGATTCAATTTAACATGGTCAATCAAGCTAACTTGCACATCTTTGGAGTGTGGGAGGAAAACAGAGTATCCAGAGGAAATCCACACAGACACAACATACAAACTCCACACAGACAGTAACACAAGCCGGGAATCGAACCCAGGTCGCTGGCCCTGTGAGGCAGCAGTGCTAACCACTGTGCTACTGTGTCACTCATTGAACTACTGTCTACAGACAGTGCTTCTGTCTGCTCACACTCAGAAACTGAGCTCCAAGCCATCATCAACACCTTCACCAAGATGTACGAGAACATGGGCCTCACATTGTCTTTAAGACAAAGGCCCTGCACCAACCTAGCCATGCCACACAGCACTGTTCCCCAATTGTCCAAATGAATGACAGCGTCTTGGAAAGGTAGACGACTTTCCAAACTTTGGGAGCCATCTGTCAACAAGGGCAGACATTGATGATGAAGCTTAACACCTCCAGCAATGTGCCAGTGCAGCCTTGATCACCTGAGGAGAGAACATTTGATGACCAGAACATCAGGCCAAAATGTTGTGTGATTTCAAGAAGAAATTAGATATAGCTCTTGGGGCTAAAGGGATCAAGGGATATGGGGGAGGGGAAAGGCGGGATCAGGATATTAAATTTGATGATCAGCCATGATCATAATGAATGGGGGGGCAGGCTCGAAGGGCCAAATGGCCTACTCCTGCTTCTTGTTTTCATGGTGATTGGCAGGGAATGAGAAATTGAGCATTTTCAAACTGGCTCAGCATGCAGATCAAATCTTTTTAGTCCTCCACATGCCTTCAGTCATTGGCAGCTCATTCCAACATCAAACAGTGGCCAGGAAAGTTACAGAGTAAAATTCTCTCTGGGAAAAAAACCTAGTCAGCCTCCAGTGAACTGCAGAATCACATTCAACCCACTCGTCCCGCACTGGCTCTGTGAAAGAGCTCTCCAATTTGTCCCACTCCCTTGATGCTTTCCACATCCTTACACAGTCCTCGTCAAGCTTTTGTCAAATTCCCTTCTGAAAATTGGGTCTGCTTCTGGCAGTATATACTTAACTGCGTCTCTCCCCCCACCCCCGCCAAAAATCTCTGTACAAGTGAGGGCTGTTGCAAATTTGAAGCAAATCAGTGTTGAATCTGCTCTCTTGAGTTCAATTCACTGGAAACTGGTTAAGGTGTGTCAAGCTCTGTTTATTAAGACTATTACGAAAACAGGGAGCTTATGTGGAAAGAAAGTTCGCTAATGCGTCGTGCCACTAAGTACTCCAAAATTCCATTAAAAAAAAAGGTTGAAGCCACAGAAGTGGTCCACAAGTACACACTTATCCACTTTACATAAAAGATGCACATGACATTCACACCACTCTCGAATTTTGGACTCAATTACGATATGCCAAAACCAAGAGGAAATGCTTCTTTCAAACTTGTTTCGGGGGATTATGTGCAGGAGTCTGAAGAATGCCAGCATTGGGGAATATATATTCTCTACTCAGCACTCCTGGTGGCAGCATCAACCATTGGCACATCAAGCACAATTCAGGCTGCACAGAGTAAAGTGTCCTCGACAATTCTCCATTAATGGGTTCTCGCGTCAACTGCAGGGAAGCAGTCCTTACTGTATGAGTCGAACATTTTTTAAAAAATGTTATTATTCCTCCGACTGACAATTAGTGTGGGATCGAAAGAGAAAATGCTGGAAAATCTCAGCAGGTCTGGCAGCATCTGTAAGGAGAGAAAAGAGCTGACGTTTCGAGTCCAGATGACACTTGAGGGAAAATCTCAAACCTGCTGAGATTTTCCAGCATTTTCTTTTCTGGTTTCAGATTCCAGCATCCGCAGTAATTTGCTTTTAATTAGTGTGGAATTGTGGATAACTTTTATTTTGCTGTTCATTTGAGCGAATGGCACGAGATCATGAAATCTCACTTCACTCACGATCCTTACATCTCTGTGATTGTAGAATCACTGCAGTTCAGAAGGAGGCCATTTGGCCCACCAAATCTTCACTGATGCAACATATTATACCCAGATTCTCCCCCACCTCATCCACACAAATCTACACACCTACCCTGCTAATTCCCCAAATCTAAAAAAAAAGTTTATTTATTAGTGTCACAAGAAGGCTTATATTAACACCACAATGCGGTTACTGTGAAAGTCTCCGAGTTGCCACACTGCTCGGGTAACACTGAGGGAGAATTTAGCATGGCCAACACACCTAACCAGCACATCTTTCAAATTGTGGGAGGAAACCAGAACACCCAGAGGAAACCCACAAAGATACGGGGGGAACATGCAGACTCCACACAGACAATGACGGGAGCCCGGGAGTCAAACCCAGGTCCCCGGCACTGTGAAGCAGCAGTGCTAACCACTATGCTACCATGCTGTGCTACACATACTTTGGACTCTGAGGGACAATTTAGCTTGGCTAATCCACCTAACTTCCACATCCTTGGAATGTGGGAGGAAACTGGAGCACATGGAGGAAACCCACGCAGCCACGAGAGAATGTGCAAACTCCACATGGACAGTCACCCGAGGCTGGAATTGAACCTGGATTCCTGGATAAGGATTTAAACATTTTCTGGTCCATGAAATAATTGTTACTGTGTTCATGATGTTATCTGTTCTGTCGAGAGAACCTTCAGGGAAAAAGTGCAAACTGTCTTTGCAGTAGAAAATGGGTATTTATCACGTATCTAAGGAACAAGCTGCCTCACCAAGCTGGTAAAGAGATTGGAAGCCAAACGCAGAGTTTAGACGCAGATCTCAATCGTAAGAGTTCATAGGCTGAAATTTATTTTGCTACATCAGGCCACATTTGAAAGCAGCCCAGTTTAATTTTGGTGCCAGGGTGGGGTGGAATTGTAAATTACATGGGACAAATACGGTAACAGCTTTTGAGCACATTCTACACCTGGAGTACTGGAGAAACCTTCGTTGGCAAACAGGCTTAGTGCATCGAGATGACGTTGTTTATGCCAAAGTGGTGTCATTTCAAAGCTCCAAGAGCTATTTGGGAGCCTGTGTCAGGCTGCATTTAATTCCACTCTGAAAAAAAATACCATCTGTTTCAGAAGTGAGTCAACTATAAAGCTGTTACAGAATCTCACTGAATATGACTGCAATGATCCTTCTAAAGAGTGAAGCTGGCCCATTTTCCTCATCACCAGGAAACGCACAGCAGGTGGCTGCATTGAAATCAGGGAGGTGCTACATTGCAGGAACACCAGTGCTCACTGCCAGAACCGTTGTTGTGATGCGGGAAGAGAAGGTGCCTCTGCGGGTAACAAATCCTGTTGACAATCCGAGGACTATATCCAACATATGGCAATCTCAAGATGTCATCCTGTTGCTGACTTCACTCTGTTGGAAACTATGCATTTGCCTGTGTGGTCAGAGATGACCAAAGCGCAGAAGACCCGGGGCATCTGTTCTAACTGTTTGCCAGACAGGGTCCAGCTAAGTAACAGAGGGCAGGCTCAAAAAAGAACTTCCAAGGGGTTTCTGTTGTTTGCCTGAGGATTTAGAATGGGTGAGATATGTGGACAATGCGCACAGTCTGGAGACACATTTGTCAACCTATAAGAAAGGTACTTTTGTCAGTTGGGGATAAATAGATGAAGAGGGTTGTTGCATTGTGGAGTTTCAGAACCATTAACACACCCACACATATATGAGCCATTATTTGGATGAAGGAGGCTGTAGTTCTGTGATTCTATGCTCAGAACCGAAAACTGTACAGTGTATTTTTCAGAAATCCCCAGTGACCGATATTGATGTACATCCACCAGTACTTATAATGTCCCGCTGGCTTTCAATCTGCGATCTTTACTGGCAAGGTAAAATCATTGGAAATGATAGAATAAAAACTACCTTCACTCTGGTGAGTGGTCCCTAGTATAGCTCCTACCCAGCTTGGCTCAGTAATAGTTACGAGCATGTCATGCAACAATGTGCTGGTTTTACACATTCATTTCTTCAGCGCATTAAGAATGTTAGTTAGGTTAGTTGGTTAGGTTGGTTAGTGTCACTTGTGTTGGAGTGTTACAGGTTCAGCGTATCCGGTGCACAAATTGTTTGATCTGCCATGACCAAATCTAGATTGCCTGTTATTGCGCGCTCACCATCACAGACAAATCTTTCGACACTCCAGGTTCATCCTCAAGAGTTGGGATCCGCCCCAAATTCCTCATCGCAGCAAATTAACGGCATCCTTTGATGCTTTTGTTCCAGCCTTCACTCCATGTTATTAATGCATTACCCTCCCCATGCCCTCCTCCAGCTAAATTCTTCTGCCACACCCAACCTCGTATCTCTGGATCCCCTCAACAAACTCCCGGTGGCTCAAGTATTTCACCCAGCTCCAGTTTTCATCAACGTTTTTAATGGCGACCTTTGCATGGGATCCATTCCCTATTTCTTCAAGAATGAAGCCTTCTCCTGAATCATAGTGCAGAAGGGGGCCCTTTGGCCCATCGATTCTGCACCGACCACAATCCCACCTGGGCCCTATCCCTAGAACCCCATGCATTTACCCTAGCTGGTTCCCCTGATACTAAGGGGCAATTTTGCATGGTCAATCTACCTAACCCGCATATCTTTGGACTGTGGGAGGAAACCGGAGCACCCAGAGGAAACCCATGCAGACACGGGGAGAATGTGCAAACTCCACACAGACAGTGATCCAAGCTGGGAATCGAACCCAGGTCCCTGACACTATGAAGCAGCAGAGCTAACCATTGCACACAGTCTGAAGACACATTTGTCAACCTATCAGGAAAGTATTTTTGCAGTTGAGGAGTAAATAGATTAATAAGGTGCTGCACTGGGGAGTTTCAGAACCATTAACAGATTCACGCATAGATGAGCCATTATTTTGATGAAGGGGATTGCAGTGCTGTGATTTTATGCTCAGAACAGAAATCTGTACAGCGTATTAACCAAAAACTCCCAGTGACCAAAATTCATACACATCAACCTGCACTTCTAATCCCTTGCTGGTTTTCAGCCTGAGATGCATGGTGAGAAGTTTATCTTCTCATTCATATCATGTTGGATCTTTGCTTTCTTCTTCCAAGTGATTCCAGTTTATCTTCAGCATCTTATCTCCATACTCATACAACAATTACATCAATTACATCCCTAGAATCATAGAATCCCACAGTGCAGAAGGAGGCCATTTGGCCCATCGAGTCTGTACCAACAACAATCACACCCAGTCTCTATCCCCATAACACCATGCATTTACCCTAACTAATTCCCCTGACATTAAGGGGCAATTTAGCATGGCCAATCCACTTAATCAACGCATGTTTGGTCAGTGGGAAGAAACCTGAGCACCCTGAAGGAAACCCACGCAGACACAGGGAGAATGTGCAACCTCCACACAGACAGTAACCCAAGCCAGGAATTGAACCTGGGTTCCTGGCACTGTGAGGCAGTGGTGCTAACCACTATGCCACCGTGCCACCCTTCTTTTCTTGCTAGCCTGCACAATCTCTAATTGCTCAACTGTACCATCCACGCCAACTCCCTTTTGCTCTCTAATACATGGAGGGCTTGTCATGTCATAAGACTCCACATCTTCAACACCCATGAAGGAGATGGGACTTATTACTTCTATTTTTGTGGTGCCTGGGAGGGTATTCATGGCTCTCCGGTAAGATGTCATTCCAAAGGCAGTATACTCTTTTAATAAAACCAATACTCAATAAATTAAATAAAAATGACAGGAGTGACAGCCCCTGGTGGGGCACTGTAACTGAAATAAAAATATCAAAAGGAAATTTGACTAATTCAAATTAAAATGTCATTCCCAGAGCTGATGATGAACTTCAGTCTCCTGGTACAATTGGTCACGGAGATCTGAAGGGTGCCAGTGGGCATATATACCACCTGTCCATGGCCACCGGGCCATGAATATAGCAGTTGTAGAGGGACAGACAATTGGGTCAGAGAACACCCTCAATCACCCAATGCCTGGGTCTATTAAGGGCACATTGGCTCGTTCTGGGAGTAGACTCATGATAAGTTCCTCCTCGCTCCTCTGCACCCACTCTGCTCTGGATAACAGAAGATGAGGAAATGAGTGGGACTGCGGTGCCACCAAAAATTTGAGGAGCAGCCCCTTTGAATAACTAAAAAGGGGTTGCAACCTCGGCAATATATATAAATGTGGAGCACTGACCCTTGCCCTTTGCCCCCCAGCCACAGAAATGAAATGCACCCTGGAGGGATCCATTAACCACCTTAACCGTGTGGGGCTCTGCTGCTGTAGTACCTTTCCGGATGGAAAGAATGAAGACTGCCATTAGAGAACTCTCCATTGGAAACCTCCCCTATCGCCAAGTGCCAAAGTCATTATATCTGTGCAAATAAAGAAGTAACCACATTGTACGGTCCAATAAATTTAAGGTAAGATGCTTGGGAATATACAAATGACATCTCAGATCGGTACACTGGAGGTCAGCAGGTAACCATTGCTTTAAATTGATAACAGTTGCTCAACTCAGACTTTTGACTTTCTGTATCACACTTTTGAATTTCCCATGCAGCTTGTTCTTGGCTTATTGATTTAAGTCAAGCTATTAAAAAGACGAAAGAACACGTAAAAATCATTAGATTATTATAATACAATACTCAGAAATATTATGCTAAGGAAGGTGAACCAGATGTATGACTAAGATAATTATCATCATTGCCTTTGAAACAATACCAGGTTTAAACGTCTGTTCTCAAATAAACTCTGTATTGGCCATATGCTATTCTTCAAGGGGCAGCATGATGGTTAAAACTGCTGCCTCACAGCACCAGGGACCCAGATTTGATTCTGGCCTCGGGCCATTGTGTTTTCATGTTCTCCCCATGTCTGCGTGGGTTTCCTCTGGGTGCTCAGATTTCCTCTCTTCATGATGTGGATATGCCGGCATTGGACTGGGGTAAACACAGTAAAAAGTCTGACAACACCAGGTTCATAAATCGGTTGGACTGAAACCTGGTGTTGTCAGACTTTTTACTGTGTTCCTCTCTTCAGCCAAAGATGTGTAGGTTAGGTGGATTTTTCGTGCTTAATTGCCCTTTAGTGTCCTAAGATGTGCAGGTTAGGGGGGGAAATTAGCGGGGTAAATACATAAGGTTACAAGGGTAGGGCAGGGGGTGGGCCTGGGTAAGATGCACTTTTGGAGCATCTGTGCAGGTTCAATGGGCCAAATGGCCTCCTTCTGAACTGGAGGGATAACCTGCCTGCATCCAGAAAAGTGGCATTGTATTACAAAGTTAAAAATGTACAGGTTTCTCAATGTGCTCAGCAGCTATTCCACGAAAGATTCCAATTAATGCAAAACAGTTAAAAAAGATGAAGTCGAGTATTGGGATGAATCCCAAGAGTATTTGACTGCCAGATGAAACAAGTAACTTTGACCTTATATAGGTTACTGCAAAGGTCACATTTGGAATACCACATAAAATATTAAACATTGTGCTTTCAAAAGGGAATAAATCACTGGACAAGATTAGAGCGAAGAATGATGATTTCAAGAACGAACACCGAGATCTATAATTGTTCTCCCTGGAATCTATTTAGAGGCGATACCATTTAAATTTTATAAATGTTGACATAATGTAGAAGTAAGCAGATCATTTAATTTGTACAGTTAGCACAGGAATAGAGAATGCATGTAGAGAGAGCAACAAGCCTTGAAATTAGAACCCTTTTCCACGGGTAAATGGAACGTACTCCCTATAAAAATAAATCTCGAATGTCACGTTGATTAACTGATGAATAAAAAGATAGGCAGAGAATGAAAGGTTACATAAGTGCAGTCACAGATGATAGTCTTTGGAAAGTGATGGCTCCTTCTCTGGTTGGGCCATGAGATTGCTATCTGTGGGAAGCAACCAGCTCAAGTTGACTAATGCAGGCAGCAAGATTAAGTAGATATTTGGAGAAATGTTTCCTGGTTTCCCTTAGGAGATGAAATATGATGGGCAAAGTGCAGATAAATCAAATTATACATGTAAAGAATAGCCTTGATGGGATGAGTACCTTGTCTTGTTCAGTCTTTTTTTATGCTTCTTTAAGGAACTAGTTTATCACTGAGACACATGGTGTGGTCACAGCCTGGTAAAAAGACAGATGACCCGTTGGATTGTAGTCTTAGCAAACAATGATTTAGAGTTATTTCAAAAATGAAATTGTTAAAAGGAATTAGGGTCAGCCTTGACATGCCTTGGAATATTTTTCCTTTGTTAAAAAAAAAAGTTGCTGCATTATTGCAAAGTTGCTATTTGGAAATGAAAACTGGAATTTAATAGCAACTCCAATCACAGTGGTTAGCACTGCTGCCTCACAGCACTGGGGGCCCGGGTTTGATTCCAGCCTTGGGCGATTGTCAGTATGGAGTATGCACATTGTCCCCGTGTCTGTGTAGGTTTCCCCCAGGTGCCCCAGTTTCCTCCAAAACAGTCCAAAAGTATGCAGGTTGGATCAATTGGCAATAATAAATTGCCCCTTAAGTGTCCTGAGATGCGTAAATTAGAGGGATTAGCAGGTAAAATATGTAGGGATAAAGGGGGAGGGCCTGGGTGGGATTGTGGTCAGTGCAGACTCGATGGGCTGAATGGCCTCTTTCTGCACTGTAGGGATTCTATGATTCTGTGATGATTCTAGAGGAATTTTATGAGATATGGAACAGAAAAAAAATGAGTTCAACGTATCAGAGATG
Source organism: Carcharhinus amblyrhynchos (assembly GCF_965287045.1). Taxonomy (NCBI): domain Eukaryota; kingdom Metazoa; phylum Chordata; class Chondrichthyes; order Carcharhiniformes; family Carcharhinidae; genus Carcharhinus; species Carcharhinus amblyrhynchos. The sequence continues at coordinate 44,807,333 of NC_137342.1, forward strand.
GCATTTCATTTGGACAAATGTTATTCTGGATAACTTAGATAAACATATGAGATGTCATATGACTTAATTATTTACATAGCTCTTCAAATTTGTTCAGCCCAGCGGCACTCACAGGTTTTAGCCTCGCAGGAATGTTACTGGAAATTTTGAACATGTACTTGCTAAAGAACTGTGGAACTGGCACTGTGACAAGAAACACATTCTTCCAACAGTCTGAGTTTTACCATTTGAGCATACTCTGAGTCAAAGCAAAACTGCAAACATATACTGGATTCTTATGGAATAAAGTTTATTTATTAGTGCCACAAGTGGGCTTGTGGCACTAATAAATGCAATGTAGTTGCTGTGAAAATGCCCTCGTCGCCACTCTCCGGCACCTGTTCGGGTACACGGAGGGGGAATTTAGCACGACTAATACACCTAATCAGCACAGTCTTTCGGACTGTGGGAGAAAACCGGAGCACCCAGAAGAAACCCACGCAGAAACGGGGAAAATGTGCAGGCTCCCCATAGACAGTGACCCAAGCTGGCAGTTGAACCTGGATCCCTGGTGCTGTGGGGCCGTAGTGCTAACCACTGTGTCACTGCAAAGCTTCAAAGGAATTTGCGGACCCATTATTTTGTTCGTAACTGTGGATTCTTTGCAGATTGTAAAAGGGATCTGGTTAAGCAAAATTGAGACATTATCACTGCCAATTTTAATATATAATAAAAAGAATGTCTAGTGAAAGATTGAATGAGCAGCACATATTGGCAAAATGGTTCTTTTTAAAAACTTATTTCTACAGAAAAGAAAATTTCCCAGGTTAATGGTTTAACAGCTTAATTCGTTCTGTCACAGTCATCTTTGGAGGCATAAGAAATCAGTTTTGCATATCTTACATAACGAAAAGGGTAGATATCTAGAATGATGCAAAAGAAATTGTATTCAATTGGCTGAGTGTCGAATCCAGATTTATGCAAGATGTTAAAGAAATATAATCAGACCAGAACTGTGCTCTCATACAGTCACTGCAAAATTCCAGGTCTGCACTGGCAATAGGCAATGTTTGCGGTTTTCTCATTAACAGGGAAATCATATAAAACATCTTTTCTATCAATCTGCATGTCTTTTAAGACAGATTTAGAAGGTCTGCTGCATTCCGTAGCTGTGGATCTGCATTAAGCAGGCAGTAAGTGACAATCTTTAGGGAAACTTTTGACACTTGCCTTGCTGAGGGCTTGACTGAGTTGCAGTAATAATGGTGTCAAGATATCAAATATTATCTGACTGGTTGCTTATCGCTGTGCCAATTTCAGCACAATTCTAACTAACAAGAAACTGGCTGGTTAAAGTAGATTACACCAGGCAAAAAAGTGATCTCTTGCTCTCGAGTGAAATTATAAAGGCAATTGTTGTCACCCTGTGTGTCACTCTACTGGAATCATATCGACGTGCTGCACTGTGAAAATAGCAACACTAACAACATTGGGGACACATGTTTTCCTGTGTTCAATACAAAACTTAAAAAGCGAGAGACAACGGAAGATAAGCACGCCGCTTACAAAATATCGATGTGGACAGAAGTTGGAAATCGTGTGGATAATTCTGAGACTGCTATAACTGATCATAATGTCTAAACAACCCTTCTCCTCCAACAAAAAAAAATAGGGATTGGCAATGAAGATCCGGGAATTTGGAGGTTTACTGAATCTATTGGCATTGTCAAAACTCTGGGTGTATACAATAGCATACTTGCCATTGGTAGCAACCTGCAAAGGTGGACAGAAAAACAAAGACTTGCATTTCTGTAGTGCCCTTCACAATCTCAGGACATCTCAGTGAGCCAATGAAAGACCTTTGAAGTGCAGCCATTGTTGTAATATAGGAAATGGGGGCTTGTGCACAGCAAGGTTCCACAATCTGTAATGGGATAATAACCAGACAATCTTTCTTCTCTGTCATTGGTTGAAGGACAGATATTGGCTAGGCTACCTGGAATAACTCCCTTGTTCTTCTTTCAAATAGTGTCATGCCATTCTGTACATCCGCATGAGGGAGTAGATGTGGCCTAAACTTAACATCTCATCCAAAAGCTTGCAACTTCAAAACTCTCTTTGTACTACATTGGAGTGTCAGCCTAGATTTTTGTGCTCAATGGACAAAAGCAGGAGCTGCAGCTGAAGCCGCAACCATCAGGTAAAAGAATGGTACCAACTGAGGTACAGCGTAAAGCTCACAAGCAGCCCCATGCCTTTCAACATTTCTCTGAGCTGCAACATTTCGTTTGATAAAGAAAGCTACTTGTACCCATTGAAGGACCATATCTGCTGTGTCAGCTGTATTGTATTTCTATGTTTCTTTACACTTGTAAATCTCACACAGGACTAGTGAACTCAATGAAGGTTTGATTTGTCTGAAGATATTGCATGAAATTGTTGAACAAACAAATTTACTATAAAGACTCAACAGCTATTGTTAACAGGAAAGTACAGTTGTATTTCCTGCGCAACATATTGTGCTCTCAAAAATGAAAGCTCCTCTAAACAATGCTTGTTGGTCACATGGTTTATATTCTGCATATTTACTCCGTAGTATATCCTCTCTGAAATCAATATCATAGCATCTCTATTTTTTACCCAGGATAACACATTAAGAGTGAAAATACATAAATGTTCGGGTAGCTGCAAAAACTATCCCTTCCGTCACTTTACTAATGATCGAGAGTAGACTGATGACTTGGCAATTGATTGGGTCGGATTTGTCCTGCTTTCTGTGTACAGGACATACCTAGGCAATTTCCACATTGCTGGGTAGACGCCAATGTTGTAGTCATATTGGAATAGCTTGGGTATGGGCATGGCAGGTTCTGGAGCATGAGGTTTCAGAATATTGTCAGAGTCCAGTGACTTCAACCATTTCTTGATATCGCGTGGAGTGATTTCAGTTGGGTGAAGACTTGCATCTATGATAATACGGACCGCTGGAGGAGGCCAAGGTAAATCATGCACTCGGTACTTCTGGCTGGAGGTTGTTGTGAATGCTTCAACAACATTTGTTGCACTGATGTGCTGGGCTCCTCCATCATTGAGAATGGGAGTATTTGTGAAGCCTCCTCCTCCAGTGAGTTGTTTAATTGTCCATCACCATTCACAACTGGACGTAGCAGGACTGCAGGGCTTAGACCTGATCCATTGGTTATGGAATTGCTTAGCTCTGTCTATCACTTGCTTCTTATGTTGTTTAGCATGCAAATAGCCCTGCGTTGTTGTTTCACCAAATTGGCACCTTATTTTTAGGTTTAGATTCACTTATTTATTAGCGTCACAAGTAGGCTTACAATGAAGTTACTGTAAAAATCCCCCAGCTGCCACACTCCGGTGCCTGTTAGGGTACACTGAGGGAGAATTTAGCGTGGCCAAAGCACCTAAGCAGCACATCTTTCAGATTGTGGGAGGAAATCAGAGCACTCAGAGAAAACCCACACAGACACAGGGAGATCGTGCAGACTCTGCGCAGAAAGTGACCCAAGCCAAGAATCGAACCCAGGTCCCTGGCGCTGTGAGCCAGCTGTGCTAACATTGTGCCACTGTGAAGTCCCATACTTCTTGTTTGGTTACATCTTGCCTCTAGTCTTACCTCTGGAAACAGATTTCCTGCGTAGGTGAGACCAATGCCCTGTTACACTTCGTAATTTACAAAGATCTTGGAATGTGGGACAGCTTCATGATGGGTGAAGCAGAATGTGCTCCCCACATAACTTGCTTTCTTTCTGCATCATGGCTTCTGCTGCTAATAAGACCATAAGACCAAAAGATGTAGGAGCTAAATTAAGCCATCATCGAGTCTGCTCCACCATTCAATCATGACTGATATTTTTCTCATTCCCATTCTCCTGCCTTTTCCCCATAACCCCTGATCCCCTTATTAATCAAAAACCTATCTCTGTCTTAAAGACACTCAATGACCCGGCTTCCACAGCCTTCTGCGGCAAAAAGTTCCACAAATTCACCACCTAGCTGAAGAAATTCCTCCTCATTTCCGTTTTAAAGGATCGTCCCTTTAGCCTGAGGTTGTGCCCTCTGGTTCTCGTTTTTCCTACGAGTGGAAACATCCTCTCCATGTCCACTTTGTCCAGGCCTCACAGTATCCTGTAAGTTTCAATAAGACCCCCCCTTGTCCTTCTAAACTCCAACGAGACACAGACCCAAATTCCTCAACCATTACTCATACGACAAGCTCTTCGTTCCAGGAATCATTCTTGTGAACCTCCTCTGGACCCTTTCCAAATCCTTCCTTAGATATGGGGGGCCCAAAACTGCTCACAAATTCCAAATGGGGTCTGACCAGAGTTTTATACAGCCTCAGAAGTAATTCCCTGCTTTTGTATTCTAAATCTTTCGACATGAATGCTAAAATTGCATTTGCCTTCCTAATTGCCGACTGGACCTGCACGTTAATCTTAAGAGAATCCTAAGTCCCTTTGTTTTTCTGACTTCCTAAGCATTTCCCATTTAGAAAATTGTCTATGCCTCCATTCCTCCTTCCAAAGTGCATAACCTCACACTTTTCCACATTGTATTCCATCTGCCACTTCTTTGCCTACTCTCCTAATCTGTACTGCAGCCCCCTGCCCCCCTGCTTCCTCAGTATTATCTGTCCCTCTACACATCTTTGTATCATCTGCAAAGTTAGCAACAGTGTCTTCAGTTCCTTCCTCCAAATTGTTAATGTATAATGTGAAAAGATGTGGTCTCAGCACCGATCCCTGGGGCACACCACTGATACTGGCATTTGCTTCTAATGTTATAATGACTTTGCAGTTCTGCCGTCTTTTTGCAGTGTGTCAATGTCGTGAACTTTCTTTTTCTCTGAAAGATCTTGTTGGGAAATCTCAATTTCCACTGGGACTAGCTCCATTATTTGCTCAGAGACCTCACATTATGGGCAATCACAAGTCTTGGCTTTGGCACAAACCTATGGACAAGCCAATCTTGTGGCTGCTGTCTGTGAGTCATCGGCTCAAATGCTGGATCTTGAAGTTCCTTTTACACAAAGCTGATCTTCCAGAATGTTCAACATTGGCAGAATCCTCCTGAAGCCCCCTAGACAGGCCTGAAGTGTTGAATCTGTGCAAGGTCTCATTTCCAATGGCTATCTTTATTCTCACCACTGGTTCTGTGATAGATAAAGCTAAAAAGCAGAGTTCTATCCTTTGTTTAAATATCTTAAAATTGGTTAGGACACCTTCCTGCTTATGCAGGTGAATCTCACAGTCATCTTCCTGAATCTGCCTATCTTTTACAAATGCAGTCACTATAGATGGGATTTATTGTTTCTGTGCTGTATGAGATGATTCAGCAACGCACCAGCTGCGTGTTCTTTTCTTTCTCTTCTCCTCTTCCTGTATTTTTTTTAAGTGGAGCTTAATTTGTATTTTTCATTTCACAAACTTTCTGTCTTTTCTGTGGGTATGGCGACCGAGGACAAGATGGTGGCCCTGCTGCTTATACTGTCGGAATCAATATCAGTCATCCAATTCAAAATGAACTGCCCAATTCACCACCGATCTGACTTCCCCACAAATCAGGTACTCATTGTTCTGTGAGAGACTGTCTGTAAGGGGTACATGTGGAATTCCCCACCCAGGGGTTTCAATGCACATATAAACTGTTGTACAGCGCAAAACCTTGTCTTTTCCTGTGATTTTCAAAACTTCCTCAATCCCAGCTGCTTACCAGGTTGTATTATGATGACTGCTTCATCCAAACTTACCAGCCTCACACACGACTGGTAAATTAAATAGGGGGTCAGATTACTTGAAGACGGAGGGCAGAATTGCTCAACAGATCACAGAATCATAGAATCACACAGTGAAGAAGGAGGCCACTCAGCCCATTGAGCTTGCACTGACAACAATCCCACCCAGGCCCAAGCCACATAACCCTATATATTTATCCTGACACTATGGGGCAATTTACTATTACCAATCCACCTACCCTGCACATCTTTGGACTGTAGGAGGAAGCCAAAGCATCCTGAGGAAACCCACTCAGATGTGGAGAGAATGTGCAAATTCCACACTGACAGTGACCCAAGGCCAGAATTGAACCCGGACCCCTGACACTGTGAGGCAACAGTGCTAACCACTGGCTCTACTAAAAAGATTCAACAGCTGTTGTTAGCAGCTGTATTTCCTGAGCACCTCATGTGGCTAGGTTAACCAAAAGCTCCACTGAACAATGTCCTCTGGTCACATGGTTTACATACTGGCTACTTACTCATTAGTATACACTCTCTGAAAGCAGTATGACAACAGACAGCCCGTCTTTGACTCCTTTTTGCCCACACTAGAAAAGATAATGAAAGTCAATTGAAAAAGAAAAGAGTTCACATCATTCATTATCTGTTAATAAATCAGATAGTCAAAGGCAAAACTTACATTAATCTAAACTAAAATAACAGATCAAAAAACAAAAGCTGCTTCTTTTTGTTACTTTGATTTAGAAGTTCATCTAAATTCATGAATCATTGGCCGGGATTCTCCCAAAACAAAACTAAGTGCCCAAAAGGCGGGAAAACAGGACAATTTTCCACCCGCTTTTTTGGGCAAACTTCCCCGAATGAATCACTGACCAATGCAGAGTGCCATAGCATGATTCACGCTGAAATATCGGGGGAGGGATCTAATCCCACCTGAGAGGCTGGCAGCATAGACTGGAACTATGCTCGTTGGAATTTAGAAGAATGAGGTGGGACCTGATAGAAATATACAAGATTGTGAAGGGAGTAGATAAGTTAGAAGCAGGGGGGTTGTTTCCACTGGCGGGTGAAACTAGAACTAGGGGGCATGGCCTCAAAATAAGGGGGAGAAGATTTAGGTCTGAATTGAGGAGGAACTTCTTCACCCAAAAGGTTGTGAATCTGTGGAATTCCCCGTCCAGTGAAGCAGTTGATGCTACCCCATTGAATGTTTTTAAGGCAAGAATAGATACATTTTTGAACAGAAAAGGAATTAAGGATTATGGTGAGCCAATGGGTAAGTGGAGCTGAGTCCACAAACAGATCAGCCATGATCTTTTTGAATGGCCGAGTGGATTTGAGGAGCCAGATGCCTATTCCTGCTCCTAGTTCTTACTTTCTCATGTTCTTAAGCTACAGCTTTTGTGATCACAGATACACACCAGCTGGCTCTGCCCTTACTCTATATTTAAGCATGAAGTGCCTGTATACTGTGGCCTAGTGGTTAGCACTGCTGCCGGGGGGTTAAATTCAATTCCAACCTTGGGTGACTGTCTGTGTGGAGTTTGCACATTCTCCCCAAGGCTGTGTGGATTTCTTTCCGGTCTCCTCCCACAGTCCAAAGATGTGCAGGTTAGGTGGATTGGCCGTGCTAGATTGCCCCTTAGTGTCCCAATACATTTAGATTAGGGGGACTTTTGGTAAAACTTAAGAAGAGTTCGAGAAACAGTTCACCGCTTTCATGAGTGGGGTTACGGGGATAGGTCAGGGAGTTGGGCCTGGTAGGATGCTCTGTCGGAGAGTTGGAACAGACTTGATGGGCCAAATGGCTTCTTGGCACTGTGGGGATTCTATGAATCTATGAAATTAACAGCCGGGATTCTATGGCACACCCCACGGTATGGTTTATCTGCTTTCTGACAATAAATTTAATTCATGAGCTTTTATCTATGCGATTCAATACTGTACTGGACAACATATGTACCCACTGAGATATTTAAGTGTATATCTGTCTTGTCCTTTGAGTCCACAATATCTAATTGCTGGCTATAATCAGTGGATTCAGGTATGAAAGATTTGCAGAGTAGAAAGAAAATACAGTTTGCCTACTCTTGCGTGAATTTATCAGAACCTAATTAATGTAGTATGACAGCTATGTGAGTTCTTTCCCTTTTTTTAACACACATGATATTCAAAAGGATTTTTTTTTGTATGGAAGATTGCACAGAAAGTAAGACCCAGTTCCCCTGCAATTATTTTCTTTCTCATGAAAGCGGTGAACTGTTTCTCGAACTCTTCTTAAGTTTTACCAAAAGTGAGGCAAATTATCCTTTCCCATCCAATTATCCTAAGTTGACGAATTGGAATTTAGGATTAAAGCAACTGTTGGCTCGAAACAGTCGTGGGTCTGGGAGAGTGAGGAAAATATATGATTAGAATTAAGCTTTGTTCCCAGGCTGCTCTAGCTGAGAGCGAGAGATAGCGCTGGAAATTACCGCAGAGTAAATAAGTGTCATTGCAAAATTCAAATTCTCCAGCAGTTACAAGTCATTCTCTTCAACACTGTGTGGGAAGCTTTAATTACCAGAAGTTATTAATGCTTCAGGATGCTTCAGTAATTGCGCAGATTCAACCATATGTTAACATGTGTCACTCTTGTCATTCAACCACATTTGTGTTTCATCCAAGGCCCTCCTATGGCAGGCCAGGATGAATCAGGCACTTTGACCTACTTTGGTTCCTATCCTTCCAGACTAGCAAGCCTAATCATAGAATCCCTACAGTGCAGAAGGAGGTCATTTGGCCCACTGAGTCTGCATCAACCACAATCCCACCCAGGCCCTATTTCCATAACTCCACTTATTTACTCCCTGACAGTAGGGTTAATTTAGCATGGCTAATCAACCTAACCCGCACATCTTAGGACTGTGAGAGGAAACCAGAGCACCTGGAGAAAACCCATGCAGACATGAGAAGAACATGCAGACTCCACACAAACAGTGGCTCCAGCTGGGAATAATCAGGATGTTCCCCGTAACATGACAGTCAAATTATAAAGTCCCTGAAGTGCAGAAGGAGGCCATTCGGCCCATTGGGTCTGCACTGACTCTCCAATAGAGGATTCTACCCAGATGCTAACCCGTAACCCCACATATTTACCCCACTAATACCCCTATCCTACACATGCTGGGACACTAAGGGGAAATTTAGCATGGTCAAAATACCAAACCTGTGCATAAGGACGTAGGAATTAGGAGCTGGAGTAGGCATTCAGCTCTTCAAGCCTGCTCCGCCATTCAATCAAATAATGGCTGATCTCTCCCTAGTCTCAAACCTACCTCCCTGCCTGTTCCCTATATCACCAGTTTACTTTATCAAAAATATATCTATCTCCTTCTTGAAAACATTCAGTGATTCAGATTCCACCGCACTATGGGGCAGCGAGTTCCTCAAATTCACCATCCTCTGCGTGAAGTAGTTTCTCCTCAACTCAGTTTTAAATCTATCATCTCTCAGCCTATACCTGTGATCTTTGGACTGTGGGAGGAAACCGGAGCGCTTGGAGGAAACTCACGCTGACACGGCAGAACATGCAAACTACACACAAACAGTCACCCCAGGACGGCATTGAACCCAAGGTACATTGGCCATGCTAACTTCTCCCTCAGTGTACCCGAACAGGCTCTAGAGAGTAGTGACTTGGGGATTTTCACAGTCACTTCATTGCAGTGTTAATATGAGCCTACTTGTGACACTAATAAATAAACTTTAAACTTAATCAGTTATCCCTGTTCTTACGGCATATGTAGAACATATGTAGTATAGTTTGATCCTTATCTCATATCGGATGTAACTCTTGGAAGCTGTCATTTGGTTTAGAAAATAAATGCCCCATTTAGCAGCTACATAATGAGAAAGCATCAGATATTTATACACAATACATCAGATGTTTCCAATTGTAGGATATGCTACTTTCCAAGAGCACAGCCTCAGAGTCTAGGGACGACTCTTTAGATCCGAGACAAGGAGGAATTTCTTCAGCCAGACGGTGGTGAATTTATGGAATTCATTGCCGTAGAGGAGGCCAGGTCACTGAGAGTACTTACGGCAGAGAAAACTCAACCTCTGATTGGTAAAGGGATCAAAGTTTACGGGAAAAAGGCAGGAGAATGGAGTTGAGAAACATAACAGCTGTGATTGAATGATGGAGCAGATTCTATAGGCCAAATGGCCTCATTCTGCTCCTATATCATATGGTCTGATGTGCAAAGAATTTGAGAAACATTCCCCCCACCTCTTTCATGGCCTGTAGTCAGACTTAAGGAACATTATAAACCAACCTGTAATGGCTTCAACGAGGTCCATGTGTTGGACCTGTTGGAATATGAGCTCCCTAACTGAGGCCTGCCAAGGCTGCCCAGTCTACAGAGAGATATCATGTGGACTGTCTGGATCACCGGCACTCAGGATGAATACTCTACTGGGAAGTACCTGTTTGAGAATTACAATCCATTGTAAATAAATCAGTTTGGTGAAGGGACATCAGTTGGCCTCTCAGAAGTTATTTCACAACCATTACACAGTATGGGCAATATACAGGAACAATGTGCCTTCACACTTCGACTGAGCAATATTTAACACATATGAGGGAATTCATGTTGCCTTAAAAAACAAAAGGTTTTGCTTATATGTTTAAAATGAAGACTATCTGAGATATGGGATGTAGCATTACTGGCAGGCATGCCAACTGTGTTACTTTCAAATGAAAATAATGAATATGCTTCTATAATTTAGTCCTTTATATATTTTTTCTATATGCTCAAGCACTTAGTGTTGTTGGCATCAGTCCTCTGAGTGAATTGTTAAACCAAGTTCCCATTGTTCCAGTGGGCATTTGGAGTTACAACAAGATGGCAGAGTTGGTGTCTCCAATAAAGGAAATCAAACCCAGGAAAGGCTCTACATCTAAACCTGTCTGTGACTGTATCACATTGGGAGGAAACGAAAGAGGGAGTGGAATGAAGGAAGCGTAGTGGAGTTCGTGCTCCTATCTGCATCAAAGGGAACGAAGTGAAAATATTTGAGACCTTCAAGTTTCTAGGTGTCCAGATCATCAATAACCTGTCCTAGATCCTCCATGCTCATGCTATAGTTAAGAAAGCTCACCAATAGCTCTACTTTCTCAGGAGGCTAAGGAAATTCGGCTATGACTCTCACCAATTTTTATAGATACCCCATCCTATCAGAAACATCCTATTCAGATGCATCACAGCTTGATGTGGCTCCTGCTTTGACCAAGACCGCAAGAAGTTACAATGGGTTGTGAATGTAGCCCAGTGCATTACGCAAACCATCTGTTGGCTCTGTTCGCACTTCCCGCTACACTTAGGAAAGCAGCGAGCAGAATCAAGGACTCCACGCACCCTGGGCATACTCTCTTCCACCTTCTTCCATTGGGAAAAAGACACAAAAGTCTGAAAACACCAACCAACCCGAGAATAATTTCTTCTCTGCAGCCATCAGACTTTTGAATGGCCCTATCAAACATTAAGCTGATCTTTCTCTTCACCCTACCTGTAACTGCAACACTATATGCTGCATCCTATCCTTTCCTTCCCCCTATGTACTCTATGAACAGCATGTTTTGACTGTAAAGTGTGCAAGAAACAATGTTTTTCACTGTATCCCAATACATGTGACAATAGTAAATTAAATCACATCCAATATTTGGAACAAGTTATTGAGCTGGACTTTTGGAAATTTCTGACTGACACTTTTTACACCTTTGTACATTATTGGAAATGCAATTCACAAAAAAACTGCCCACTGTAAGTTGTAAAACATGAAGAAAGTAATCCCGATAAGACAGTGTTCCTAATAGATTTGCACATGTTCACATTCTATCACTAATCCAACCATTTCTATAATGCCACTCTGATTTGTTATTCCAACCAGCTGTGGAGTAGGAAGTAAACCCTGTACTTAAATCGAAACCAGTAAAAGTGACAGCAGATTATTAGCATTCAACAACAACACAATAGACAATTGTAAAGAACATGATCGAGGACAAGAGCAATTGGCAACATAAAATAAGATGCATTTAATGCAGCACTGCTATTAAACACTCACAGCAACATCTGCGGTTCAAATACATTTGACATCCTTGTGTTTCAGTATGAAGGAACGTACGTTAAGTTGCTCCATAAAATCTTTATTAGACTTCTTGAAATTATAGAAGTTTTTAATAACTACATTTCCAGCTCTTTGTGTCGGGGATTGGGGAAGTTCTTAAGCAATAAATTAAGAGCAAAATAACTCCATTAGTGAGCTGGATGCTAGGAGGTTTTACAAGGACTGGAGTCCATAGTTTATTATTTCACTATTGACATGAAGTTACCTTTGAAATGTTCTGCCCCTTTAGACCGCACAATCTAATTGTTAATTACCAAGAGTGGAGATGGTGGCATCAACTTGTAATCCAAGATCCCAAGGTAATACATTGGTGAGTTAGGTTTAAATGCCATCATGGCAGCTAGAATTTGATTCATAAAAATCTGGAGCATAAAGATAGTGTTAAGGAATGATGTCCATGAAATTATCATTAATTGTCATAAAAACCTATCTGGTTCACTCCTGCCCTTTAGGAAATGAAACCTGCCATTGTGTGGGTGGCACAATGGCACAGTGCTTAGCACTGCTGCCTCACAGAGACCCAGGTTCGATACTCGGCCTTATATGATTGTTTGTGTGGAGTTTCCTCTGGCTGCTCTGGTTTCTTCCCACAGTGCAAGGATGTGCAGGTTACGTGGGTTGGCCGTAATCAATGCGTAGTTTTATGGGGATGGGAGGTGGGGCTCTAGGTAGAGCGCCCTTTTGAAGGGTTGGTGCAGACTCAATGGGCCAAATGGCCTCATGCTGCACTGTAGGAATTCTATAGTTTTATTTCCCCCTTGAATATCTCTAATGATTCTTACTGGCCCACGTATGACTCCTGGACCACGGGCTGATTCTTAACCTCTGAACTGACCTAGCCACCCACTTGGTTCCAGGGCAACAGGACCTAACCTTGTCCATGAAAGAATAGAGAAAAGTACACTCTGACATCAATTAGAAGTGAATTGGTGAAAAAGACAGCAGATTGGAAATGTATGACTCCAGGTCAGAAGTAACTTGTTGGTAATGTTGCTCAAAGCACAAATGTCGTTTTCCTGCGGGAGAATGTGCACACTTCATGTGGGCTGTTGATGTCTTCGACTTTGATATGGCAGCTATTAAACTCAATGATGAGTCTCTGCAAGTCATACACTGAGCACATCAAAAGAATATGTACTTTATGATTCATGCTTGCAGTAATAAAGATACTGACATCCAAATAAGATTTTACTTCAAGTGTTAATGTGCTTACTGAAAATCTAATAACTGATCCTCCCTGACAGATGGGTATGTAATCTAAGGATTGAATCTACCTCTGGGCCCAGGGAAGACTGATATGTGCAATTCCATGGCTCACAAATGGCACAGGTTGGTTGGGGCTCACCATGAAGATTGCGAGCCTTGCCAGAGCCGTGACGGGCGTGGATGCCAGCGCAAGATGGTTAGAAAGCCCACCTTGGTTTTCTAATAGAGTGTCCCAGCTCCCAACAGAGTTCAAAACCCATAAGAAATTATCCTAACCTCCCCCACTCCCTAGCCATCCCTATGCCAGCCCACACCCCCTCATACTATCCATGCCACCCTGTCTATGCCCATCCCCCCAACGGTCCTTAACAGCCATTCAGTAAGTATGCTATTGGTCTAGTCCTCAGATTCCATGCTCTATGAAGGAAAGCTATTATACATTCTGTGGGAAAAAAAAATCCCTCTCACATTCCAATAAAAACTTCCATATCATTGAAATAAAGAAAAATGCATTCTGCCTTGTGAAAAAAAGAACTTGGAAAACATGTAATCCTATTAGCTAGCCTTGGAGGAGATGCCAGCAGACTGGAGAATTATGAATGCTACACCCTTGTTCCAAGAAGGATGGAAGGATGGCCTTAATACAGTCAAATCAGTTTAACATCAGTAGTGGGCAAGCTTTGAGAAACAATTATTTGGGACAGAATTAGTTGTCACATGAAAAAATGTGGGATGATTAGGAAGAACGAGCACAGATTTCTCAAGGGGCAATTGTGTTCAACTAACATGCTGGAGTTTTTTGAGGAGATAACAGAAAAGCGTCAATGAGGATAATGCTGTTGGTGCACATGGACCTACAGAAGGCATTTGATACAGTGGCACTTGTGAGAAAAGTTACAACTCATAGAATAAAAGGGGCAGTAGCAACATGGGCACAAAATTGGCTGAATAATAGGAAGCAGAGTTAATGGATAGTTTTTGGGCTGGAGAAATGATTATGGTTATGTTCCACATGGATTGACATGGAGATCCTTGTATTTCTTGATGTATATTAATGGCCTAGTTCTTGGTGTGGCAGGTGACAATTTCAAAGTATGTGGATGATACAAAACTTAGAAGTATTTTAAATTGTGAAAAGGACAGAGACAAGTTGGTGGAGAGGGTAGATAGGTGGCAGATGGAGTTCAATGCGGAGAAGTATGAGGTGATGCATTTTGGTTGGAAGAATTTGGAGGGACAATATAAAATAGGGAATAAAATTCTAAAAGCGGTGTCGGAGCAGAGGGACCTGGGTGTATAAGTGCATAGGTTATTGATGGTAGCAGTATAGGTGAAGAGAACAGTATAAAGTATATCGCTTTATTAATTTAGGATAATGGGATTTTCGTGGAGATTACAAGGACTATTAAAAATGGCGGACAGTTTGGGGATCCAGATGTCATACCACATTTCTTACATATCTACTTTCTGCCAGTAGGGGGAGGGAAAAGGCAAGTGAATGGCACTGAGCCAAATGGCCTCCTTCTGCGCTGTATCAAAAGACCAGTGATCGTACATTGTATTACAGTTTCTTAAAACTGTCATTTATTCACAGATGCATGGGCTGAGTTCCAATGGTCCAGCTGAGCTCAGATGTCCTCAATGTGTGAGTCACACCCTGCTCCCCCTCCCCCTACTGGGAAAAAGTAGATCTGTCAGAAATGGGGCTTCTGGGTCCCCAAACTGTCCGCCATTTTTAATGGCCCTTGCAATCTCTACCAAAGCCCTGCCCATTATCCTAAATTATTCTGAAAATCTACATTTGTTAAGCTGTAGTTAAAAAAAAGCCTCATTATTTTCTCTACATTCCTCTCACACCTGTTCAGGAGGTGTTATACCCCATAATTTATGCCAGAATTATCTAAATAAGGCTTGCTGACACATTCGACCCATCTTCATTATGTCTCGCTTCACGCTATGGTTTTGTAGGGAAAAAAAAACAACTAAACAAATGACTCCTGAAGATACACAAATGAGTCCTGCAAACTGAGACTTAGCAATTACAGTCGTCATTGCAAATCTGAGTGTAACAAGATTTATCATAGACAAGACAAGATTCTTATTCTCTTGCTCAGTAGATTTATACATGGCAAGGTGCTAGACATCTAATAAAGAGCTGTTGCACCTCAACAATAATGGTTAATATTCAAATTTTGTATTTACACTTCACCCAGACAAGATCAGGAAGGGGAATTGGACAGAAGAAGAAATTTAATAACCATTTGCAATTTAAGGCCTGTCATTCTCTGCAAAATTAAATCCTCTGCTTATAAAAACTTTCAGAGAGGGCTCATTGCCAAAGCACTGGAACTACACAACCTTTAAATACCAATGGATTATTCTCGTCAATCATATTGAGCGCTGACACAACATACTCTCCCTTGAAGCCAGCCAGCAAGGGTAATTTCTGCGGCAAGCAGCTCAGTCAGCGTGCTTAGAAAGTCAGAAAGAATAAAAAGCAATAAAATGAACCATAGCAAACAAATATCAGTGACAAGCTGCAGATGAGGCATTATTGTCAGCTTCTGGGATTCTAGCCTTAAATTAACAATAGAGGTGGCATAACATGAA
Organism: Carcharhinus amblyrhynchos; assembly: GCF_965287045.1. Lineage (NCBI taxonomy): Eukaryota > Metazoa > Chordata > Chondrichthyes > Carcharhiniformes > Carcharhinidae > Carcharhinus > Carcharhinus amblyrhynchos. The sequence goes on from NC_137342.1 coordinate 44,823,063, forward strand.
TGACCGAGGGGAACGCTAACTCCCGTTGGTACATTGGTGGTCAATGGATGCTATACATTCAAGGTGACAGTGATTGGTAAAGGCAGCTGACTTTACTTGAGTGAAATGTCTCAAACATTTCATTGGCGGTAGATATTACAAAAAAAGGTTTTTTTTGGTGATTAGGAGAATGAGGGGTAACCTTGTTGAGCTGTGTGAAATCATGAGGGGCATATTTAGGATGAACAAACACAGAATGGGATTTTATGGCCTCACTCAACCTGAGACCAGGATATTCAGACCGTGGTCAACGGACCTTCTCATTGTCCGCCCCCTCCGATTCCTGTGGTAGGTTGGGTGATAGAGTTCTGGCAATTGTCTGTTTCCCAGGGAAGGGGAATTGAAAAATAGGTGGCATAGGTTTAAGGTGAGAGGAGAAAAAAGATTTAATCGGGACCTGAGGGGCAACTTCCACACGCAGAAGATGGTCAGTATAGGGAATGAGCTGCCAGAGAAAGTGGTTGAGTCAAGTTCCATAGCAACATTTACATAAGAACATAAGAAATAGGAGCAGGAGTAGGCCATCTAGCCCTTCGAGCCTGCCCTGCCATTCAATAAGATCAGGCTGATCTGAAGTGGCTCAGTTCCACTTTCCCGCTTTCTCCCCATAACCCTTAATCCCCTTGCCTACCAAAAACCTATCTACCCGCGTCTTAAATATATTTAGCGAGGTAGCCTCCACCACTTCAACGGGCAGAGAATTCCAGAGATTCACCACCCTTTGAGTGAAGAAGTTCCTCCTCAACTCTGTTCTAAACTGCCCCTCCCTTATCTTGAGGCTGTGCCCTCTAGTCCTGCTGTCCTTTCTGAGCGGGAAGAACCTCTCCACCTCTACCCTATCCATCCCTTTTGTCATCTTATACGTAAAAAGCATTTAAAAAGCATTTGGATAAGTACATGGATAGGAAAGGATGGGCCAAACGTGGGCAATAGGGACTGGCTGGGAGGGCAACATGGTCGGTTTGGACCAGTTGAGCCTAAGTGCCTGCTTCTGTGCTATAATGCGCCATGATTCCATGGGTGGGATTTTATGGCCCGTCTCACCCTAAAACTGCAAGAACCCACCTGAGGTCAAAGGACTTCCAATTGTCCACTCTTCGTTCGCTCTGATTGCCATTGCAGGCAGGGTAGTAAAATTCCGGCCTATAATTTTAAGTTCTTCAGGATTTTATCTACATTGATGGATCTATACCAAAGGAGTGATTGCGGCTGTTAAGATATTGGCCAGATTTCAAAGTAAAAGGTTACATTTTCAGTGCACAGTATTCTAAAGCCCCTTCCTTTCAAGCAAAATATGATGAACAGCCAAGCTGAAATCCCAGTACAGTCGCAGAGACAGAAGGGCCAAGCTTCGGGCAAAAATTGATATGGCGCCGAGGATAGAAAGGTGCATGGTCCCATGTTCCAATCGTGCATCCAATGGATGCACCAATTTGTGTTTTGCCCACTTCCAATAAAACCAGCATTGGCAGCTTGTAAATCACACCCAAGAAGAGGCAGACAAACCTGCTGTCAACAGTTTGAACAAGGAAAGGAGGGAAGCAGAAATTTGTACTTATATTTAAGCCACATAGGAAAAGAAAAATAAAGATTGGGAAGAACAGGCGGGATTAAGACAGAGAAATAAAAGAGGCAGACAGAAAAGATTTTTAAAATAGCAAAAATCTCCAACATTAATTTTTGAAGGAATGAGATTCCAAACTTGTAAATTGAATTTTTCATAAAGTTACTTAACAATAATTGTCATGGTTTTAAAATTTTACTTTATCCTGAATGAACCACTTTAAATTTTATCTGGTAATTTGGTATGGAACGACATTGAAAAAAAGGCTCTCTCTTCATACCGCTACATCAATTTGCATATTTGCTCTTTTGTAAAGGACTGTTATATCATACCTTGTGCAGGACCAGGTTTTGCTGACAGCAACTTCCAAATTTTGGCCTTGAAATAAAGTTTATTTATTAGTGTCACAAGTAGGTTTACATTAACACTGCAATGAAGTTACTGTGAAAATTCTCTAGTCGCCACACTCCAGCGCCTGTTTGGGTACACTCAGGGAGAATTTAGCATGGCCTAACCAGCATGTCTTTCAGACTGTGGGAGGAAACTGGAGCACCTGGAGGAAACCCACGCAGACACAAGTAGGACATGCAGACTTCGCACAGACAGTGACCCAAGTCAGGAATCGAACCCAGATCCCTGGCCCTGTGAGGCAGCAGTGCTAACCACTCTGCTATCCTGTATACATCCAGATGCTTTACTCCATTATAATGAAGAATGCTGTTAGCCTCACCATTACTGTCTATGTAAAATCCAGGTCTTGATTTTAATGACATCTTAATGAGCTACTCTATATTGATCAGTGTTGTGTCATGGCACAGTCATATTGAGATGTTGTACTGCTGAGTGTAGTGAATGGAAAGTTGAATCAAATGTATTAAATGCATAAAACTGAAAGACTTCAATCATTTTAAGTATTACTACCTCCAGAAGTGTATAGTTTCCAACAGTTTTATTCTGAAAGGCATTCTTTATTGACACTTCAGCAAAATGTGATATTTATTTGTCCATGTTATATCTATAGGAGGTCCTAAATTGGTTTAAAATGGAGTACACTTATTCATAAGACTGGGGAAAGAAAAATCAATTTGCGCTCAAAAGTGCACATTAAAGCGATAATAAAATATACTGAGACAAGGTAGAACAGGCCCAGCAGCACAGTTAAAACCCTTTTTAGTGCTCTTGCCTAGACTTTCAGATTTGATTTCCTTTAACACCAACGCAATTGAAATAGTGATCACAGAATATTAAGGTTTGCAATTGTGATTGTATCCCACTAAGGAATAATATGGAGAGGCAGTGGCGAGGTGGTATTATCACTGAATTAATAATCCACAGATCCTGGATAATGCTCCGGGAACCCGGGTTCAAATCCAACCATGGCAGATGGTAAAATTTGAATTCAATAAAATATCTGGAATTAAAGGTCTACTGATGACCAGGAGCTCATGGTAGATTGTCGTAAAAACCCATCTGGTTCACTAATGCCCTTTAGGGAAGGAAATCTACCGTCCTTACCTGGTCTGGCCTACATGTGAATCCAGACCCACAGCAATGTGGTTGACTCTCAAATGGAGGACAGTTAGGGATGGGCACTACATGTTGGCCCAGCCAGAAATGCCCACATCCCGAAAAAAATAATTTTAAGAAGTTGTGGGAGCAGAGATATTTTTGGGGGCATGGAAATGGAGTAGCTTTAAATAATAATAATAATTATGACTGGTCCATAAATACACAGAAAGATTTAGCATTTATCCAGCATCTTAGACTGGCAACACAGCGTCCTTGTACCTCCATGGTGAGCATCATCAGACTAACATGGCCCGAAAGATTAACTGGTGAGAGGATCCAAAGACCAGAAGCAGCCCTCGACAAGAGGAGAAGCTCAAATTGATGACTGCAGATTCTGAAACATTCGCCAACGTTCAAAGATTGAGGAACAGCCTGTTCCAGCCTCACCGAATGGATATCGATGCGGAGATGCTGGTGTTGGCCTGGGGTAGGCACAGTAAGCAGTCTCTAAACACCAGGTTAAAGTCCAACAGGTTTATTTGGTAGCACAAGCTTTCAGAGTGCTGCCCCTTCATCAGGTGAGGCATCAGGTCATCAAGTGACTCACCTGATAAAGGAGTGGTGCTCCGAAAGCTTGTAATACCAAATAAACCTGTTGGGCTTCAACCTGGTGTCGTGAGACTACTTACTGAATGGACATTACCAGTCTTTTTCAGACAAACAGTTCACATATGGTGATAAGGATGGTAGTAAAGATAGGGGGTAATGAAGCCTTGGAAGTGTATGTTAGAAGTAGATAGCTAGTGTAGACTTGAGAGTGTTTACTTAGGGATTTAAGACTAACGAGTCTTGTGAAGAGACTGAATATTGTTTTTCCTTGATAGAGCTCAATGACGTTATGTTGGACCTTCAGCTGACCCTTCTCCCCATTGTCTATCTCACTGTGTAATGCACCTGAGTTACTGCAAACTAGTCAAGATTAGCCGAGGTACATTTACCCACCTTTTTGCTTTTCACTTTACGACAATGTTCTTACATCAAAGTTAGTCACAATTGTAATGTAGGACATGTGGCTCTATTCTGTACACAGTAAAGTCAAACAAAATCAAGACAGAGATGAGGAGGAAATACTTCCCCTCAGAGGGTTGTGGGTCTTTGGAATTCTCTTCCTCAAAGGCCGCAGAAACAGAATCTTTGAATATTTTTAAGGCAGAGCGAGATAGATCATTGATTAATAAGGGAGTCAAAGGTCATCAGCAGGTAAGGATGTGGGGTTAAGGGTGCAATCAGATCAGATATGATCTTGTTGAATGGCAGAGCAGGTCTGAAACACTGAGTGGCCTATCCCTACTCTTAAATTGTATGCTCATATGTAAACATACAGCAACGAAATAAAGGACAAATTAATTCAATTTAAGATTGGTTGAGGATTAAATGAGGCTACAACACCAGTCAAACTCACCCACTCTTCTTTGAATAATTCCATGTGATCTTTTACACCCACGAGTGAGCTCAGACGGAACCTCAGTTTGATAACTTATTTAAAAGATATTTAATACTACAACTATCCTGTACTATATTAATTTATATTAGCCTAAACTCAACCTAACGTTCAGGCATAAATTGTTTTCCAAAGCAGCAGGCAGATTTAGTTCCTTGTACTAATAGTCTCATGAGAGTAGATTATACCTTTCACCCTTCTTTGATTAATCATTGCTGCAAAGACACCAATTACCGGCGCAACCAAAGGAAAAGCCTATAAAGAGAAAGATTGATCAAAATATCTCTGCAAAAGAAGAATCAGCTCCAAAGGAAAAACATATCAGTTGAAACATTACAAGGCTGATGAAGTTGAATCAATGAAGAATAAAATATGGAATTGTGAAAGCTCCTCCCTCACAAAAGAGTTTGTAAAGGAAGTGAACCGTGCCTTTATATAATACCTTCCTCATCCGGTGAAAAGCCTTGAAGCAGTTCGACAAAGGAATTTGCCGTGTGAAGCATAGCTATTATATCGATAAATGTAGCAACCGTTCCATTTCCTCACCATCCCCTGAAAGCAGCAAAGGAAAATGATTTTTGTGGCGATCATGGCTCAGTGAGCAGAACTCTGGCCTCTGAGTCATAAAGTTGTGACTTAGACATTATCTAAGTCTAAGATAAGACTTAAGATAAGTCAAAAGCCAGACTTGCGCACAGGAATCAAGGCTCAGGCTTCAGTGCCACACTGAGGGAGTGCTGTACAGTTAGGGCTACTGTAATGTCATCATTTAGGCACAAAGTTCCTGTCTTCCCCTCAGGTGGATGATGTAAAAAACCCAATTGGCATGAGTGGCTCGGTGGCACGGTGGTTAGCACTCCTGCCTCATGGCACCATGGACCCGGGTTCGATTCAGTCTTGGACGGTTGTCTCTGTGGTGTTTGTACGTTCTCCCCGCGTCTGCATGGATTTCTTCTGGTTTCCACCCACAATCCAGAGATGTGTGAGTTAGGTGGACTGGCCATGCTAAATTGTCCCTCAGGCCAAAGTCTTATCACCCTTCATGCTGGCAGGATTTTCCCATCCCATTGTAGTGAACAGAGATTTGGCTGGGCACCAAACCCTCCAACTTCGCTGCAGCAGGAGAATGGTGTGAATGGCCAGTAAGATCACGCCCTTAATGTCCCAAAATGTGTAGTAGGTTAGGGGAATTAGCAGGAAAGGTGTGTGAAGTTATGGGATAGGACAGAGGTTGGGCCTGGGCAAGTTGCTCTGTCAGAGAGTCAGTGCTGACTCAATGAACCACATGGCCTTCTTCTGCACTATAGGGATTCAATGATTCTATTTTGTTGAAATACTTGGGATTTTGCCTCTGCGTCCTGAGTGATAATTCACGCGCAAACAATATCACCAGGAGATATTATCTAGTTGTTATCAGAGTGTTGAATGGTGAAGATTGAATACATTATTGAATACATTAAAACAGTAATTTCTCTCCAAAACTACTACGCCTCTACTTTCTCAGAAGGCTGAGGAAATTTGGCATGTCAGCTGTGGCTCTCAACAACTTTTACAGATGCACTATAGAAAGCATTCTTTCTGATTGTATTGCAGCTTGGAATGGCTCTTGCTCTGCCCAAGGTCACAAGAAACGACAAAAGGTTGTGAATATAGCCCAATCCATCACGCAAGCCAGCCTCCCATTCATTGACTCTGTCTACTCTTCCTGTTGTCTCAGCAAAGCAGCCAGCATAATTAAGGACCCCCATGCACCCCGGACATTCTCTCTTCCACCTTCTTTCATTGGGAAAAAGATACAAAAGCCTGAGGTCACATACCAATTGACTCAAGAGAGTCAACAAGAGAGTCAGACTTTTGAATGGATTTACCTTGCATTAAGTTGATCTTTCTCTACACTATGACTGTTACACTACATTCTGCACTCTCTTGTTTCCTTTTCTATGAATGGTATGCTTTGTCTGTGTAGTGCGCAAGAAACAATGCTTTTCACTGTATGTTAATACATGTGACAATAATAAATCAAATCAAATAAAACATCAAATCATTAGTTGTAACCCTGTGCAGTATTGTGCACTTGTGAAAGGTGCAATATAAATTCAAGTATTTTATTCTTCTTATTTTTTCCTTCCATAGCATAGCTTATGATTGAGAAATCATAGCCAAGGTAACAGAATAATTTCCTACTCTTTGAAGATTGTCATGGTACCTTCAAAGAATGCCTGAATTAGCAGACACAATCTTGGTTTAACACTTGGTTTAATGCATCCAATGCAATGATAATCACATTATTCTCTTTACTTCAAGAGTAGATCATTAAATTAGAGTTGTTTCTGCTGTGAGCTTAAAGCTTAAAGTTTTAAAGTTTATTTACAAGTGTCACAAGTAGGTTTACATTAACACTGCAATGAAGTTATTGTGAAAATCCCCTAGTCGCCACACTATGGTACCTGTTCGGGTACACTGAGGAAGAATTTAGCACAGCCAATGCACCCAACCAGCAAGTCTTTCTGACTGTAGAGGATGCTGGAGCACCCAGAGGAAGCCCACGCAGACACAGGGAGAATGTGGGAATTCCACACAGAGTCTACAATAGAATAATTAAACCTTAAGTATAATTGTAGTGTTCAATTGTTCTGTATTTGATTGTGTCAGCCAGTTTACTATTGATGCTCACTCTGCTTGATTTGTTAAGCCTGAGTGTGGACACAGAATAAAGCAAACAAACTGCAAAGTATGGGGAGCCAGAGTGTTAAATATGGAGCAGACATTTTAAAGCACTGTGGACAAAAATGATTACTTACGTCGAAATTAGTCATCATATTGAGTAGAATACAGCACTCGTGCAGAAGGAGACCATTCGGCCCATTAAGCCTGCACCAACTCAGCAAACAAGCATCTGAAGCAGGCCCAACACCCCATCTGATCCCCACAACTTCAGACATTTACCCAGATATTTAATCTACCTAACATCTTTGGACATTAAGGATTTAGCACAACCAATCGACCTAAGATGAACATCCTTGGACTGTGGGAGAAAACCGAAGCAACCAGAGGAAACCCACGTAGACAGTGACCCAAGACCGGAATTGAATCTGAGTTGTTGGCGCTGTGAGGCAGCAGTGCTAAATTCTGTGCCACCATGTCATTCCTCTGTCTGAACTTATAGATGGGATTATTTGATAACAAGACAGTGAAGTGAGGTGGAGATGGGACTCAAGTGATTGCTGAGGGGGCAAAATAACAAAAGGAAAGGTCTGTGGCAAGCCTAAAGTTGGGGAGATTAAATAACAAAAGGGGCGATAGTGCAAGACAAAAAGATATTGAAAACTAAATCAGATCATAAGACATAGGAGCAGAATTAGGTCACTGGGCCCATCGAGTTTCCTCCGCTATTCAATCATGGCTAATTTTTTTCATCCCCATTCTCCTGCCTTTTCCCCATAACACTTGATCCCCTTACCAATCAAGAATCTACCTATCTCTGCCTTAAAGACACTCAATGACCTGGCCTCCACAGCCTTCTGCGGCAAAGAGTTCCACAGATTCACCACTCTCTGGCTGAAGAAACTCCTGTTTTAAAGGATCATCTCTTTAGCCTGAGGGTGTGCCCTCTGATTCTAGTTTTTCCTATTAGTGGAAACATCCTCTCCACGTCCACTCTATCGTTTGTGGGACATGGGCATCGCTGGCTGGTCAGCATTTCTTGCCTATCCCTCGCCGCCCTTGTTCAGAGACCAGTTGCTAGTCAACCACAATGCGGTAACTCTGGTGCCACATGTAGGTCAGGACAGATAAGGATGGCACATTTCCTTTTCGAAAGGACATTAGCGAACAAGATGGGTTTTTCTGACAATCGACAATGGTTTCATGGTCATCAGTAGATTCTTAACTCTAGATATTTTTTAATGAATTCAAATTCCACCATCTACTGTGGTGGGGTCTGAATCCAGGTCCCCAGAACATTAGCTGACTTTCTGGATTAATAGGCTAGCGAATATACCACCAGGTCATCGCCTCCCCTCATTCTGTGTGACAGTGTGCTTTGTTGCCTGAATGCTTTGGAACATCCTGCGACCATGAATGGTGCTATATAAATGCAGGCCTTGCTTTATCAGTGAGTTCCAACTTTTCGCCATTCTTCCCCCGAATTCCTTACTGCATTTATTGTGATGTTCTTGCATTCATGGCTTTCAATGCTGGGCTTCAGCCCAACTGGATGCAATAGTGAAAATGCAGCTGATTGCAATATGCAGCACACCCATTGACATCTGAGCAAGAAGGAAAGACAAGATTAAACTCAGATTCTAAACTGAGTAGGCAATTTACCAGCAGTCATTGAGGTAGCTAGTTTTATTGTATAATTTATGTTGCAGATGATTTCTTCAATGAGGTGCGTAGATTTGAAAGGATTTGAGAGTGTTTTTTAATACAGCTACATTATATTTCTGACACTGAGCCTATCTACAAAAGGTCATAGCGGATACATTGCTGAAACAAATCTTATTTTATCGTGATAAGAATCAACTTAAAAAGCTCGTGGAACAAATTCACAAAGGGCACTTGCTAGATTAGCTCAGGGATGCATTACATGTAGGACACTTTGTCACCCTAAGTACTCAATTAACCAATTACACCGCCTCCTGGATTGGTTTAAACTTTATATAGATTGGAATCTAGTGTTTGTCAGAGCAGTGGTAAACTGAAGAACAAGGCATTTGCAGCATCTATGAATCAAAGTGAGCTGACTTCACATCCTGGATTTCCTCCATCGCAAAATGTGCAACAAATGGCCAGCTGAAATCATCAGGAGGCAGGTTCAAAACATTTGAGAGGCATTAAAAGCAAAAGGGTTACAGTACTGCTAAAGTCAAGGGGGGAGGGATAAAAGCCCAGTCATCAACAAGCTGGGGCAATCATCACCCATGGTGAGGACTTCAGCCAGGCTAATGAGATTGGCTTGCTAGAGTATGAACTACCTGAGAAATCCTAATTGGTGGTTAAATCAGGGAGCCTCATGCTCCCTATTTAAAGCAGGTGTGTCTGACTCCCAGCCTGCATCCAGCAGGAAACAACTGGAGAGCTGGCTGTGTACAGATGCATGGTGTAAATAAAGTAACTTGGTGACGGGACTTTTGCCTCTGTGGAGTTATTACACCCACCAAAAATGCCAAGAGACTTCTTTTATAAATCGAAAAAAGTTTTTGGCGTGGTGCACTGATGAAACAAAACTCCACCTCTTGAAAGGGAAAGGGCAGTAGGCAGATGGGATCTCCATCACATCCACATTTGCCTCAGAATCGCAGGCCAGCCCAGGTTAAACGATGTGGGGTGCATTTTTGTCACTTCACCCTGCCCATCAATGGGGGGGCGCGGGTGGGGGGAGGCAAGCTGGTAAAACTGGATGGGAGGTGAGAAATCAGGTTCGCACCCGATCTTACTGGGACCGGACATCAGCCTCCCACCCACTTCCAACAAGAGGCTGAATACATTATTTAAATATATGTTAAAAATTCTATTTAAATGTAAGTGACTCACCCAGAACGCAATTGTCAGGGCTCACTTGCCTTTGTGGCCTCACCAGGAGAAGTTCTCCCTGCCAAGGATCACATATGACCCCTGTGAATGGGAAGGGCAAGGGGTGTGCCCCTTGGGCAGTGAAAGCCTGGGGTGAGGCCTGAAGGGCAGGGGGTCTCTGCAGAGCTGAGGGGAGCAGGGCCTATGGGAGGGGCAGGACCTAAAGTGGAGGGGTTATGCCAGGGCGGTCGATTGGTTGGGGGAGGAGGGCCCCACTATCACCTTGCATCGCAATTGGTTAGGGGGAGCGGGGGCCCCTGCTGCCACCTTGCATTATGATCCGGGAGGGGTTCCCCGCTGTCACGCTGCAGGCAATCAGTGGGGTTGGGGGGGGGGGGGGGGGGGGGGGCGGGGGGGGGTTGGTGGTGAGGTGGGGGTGATTGATCTGAATAGTGGGAGAGTTGGGGGGGGCGGTGTGGGGTGGGGAGTGCTCGGTCGAGGCTGTCTGTAGCAGCATAGACCTGACAGGTCTCTGCTGGTTGTAAGTGTGCACGTGCACAACAGTGCCCTCTGTTGCTACTCTAGGCTTGCTGGTGATTTAAGCCCCACCCCTTCCCCTACAGGCAAGGAGTGGGTTTAGCCCATTTTTCCATGCACTAAATGCATAAAATTCTGGTTTGAACTAGTCCAAAAAATAGGTGAGAAACTCTCCCATTTCCCTGCCCTCTCAGACTTAGAATTTTTTTGGTAAGATCGCCACCACCCCTCCCACCCCCCACCTCCCTCCACCCACCCCCCTCCCAGGCTGCAACTCTTCAATCTCACTCGCTTTTAGCCAAATTTCCATTCACAACAGCAGGACCAGATAATCCTACAGACAATTTGGATCATATTAGCCATTCCTCCACTATTGTTGGATCAAAAATCCTGGAATTCCCCACCTGACAGCACTGTTGGGGACACTTTTTTCACCGAATGGACTGTAGCAATTCAAAAACAAAAGTCACCATTATCTTCTCAAGGGCAGCAATAAATACCATTGAAGCTCAAATCCGAGGAAAGCATAATTTAAAAAAAAGTGGTTTCTCTTAACATTGGGATCCCAGCAGCTTCACATGTTCTTACTTATTGATTTTTCTTTATAGAAGTAAATCTGTTGTCCTTACCTGGTCTGGCCTACCTGTGACTCTGGACCCCCAGCAATGAGGTTGACTCTGAAATGACATTAGCAAGCCATTCAGTTCAAGGGCAATTAAGAATGAACAACAAACACTGGCCAAGCCTGTGATACCCACATCCAATGAAGAAATACAAAATTTCATTTAGATTTTTGGATTTCTGTTCTTTATATTTACACTCTTTAATACTCCCATGAGATGTGAGTATGGTAGGCAAGGCCAGTATTTTTCATCCATTCCTAATTGCCCATGAACTGAGCTCAGAGGGCAGTTAAGAGCCAACCAGATTGCTGCTGTAGGCCAGACCGGGTAAGGATGGCAAATTTCCTTCCCGAAAAGACATTAGTGAACCAGACCGGTTTTTATAGTTTTCGATGATAGTTTTATGGTCAGTTTTTCACCATCACAGATCCACCACTGACTGCATAAGTCCAGATATTTATTAATAGAATTCAAATTTTATGGCTGGCATGATGGGAGTTAACCCTTGCCCCAGAGCACTCACTATTGCTAGAATTTTACAGTTTCCCTTCATCATCTCCCCCTTCCTGTCACCATCCATTTTCGTAAGTAGGCTACAAATCCTCTACAATCTGCAGAATACTTTAAACTTCCTTAAATCTACTTGCATGAGATGTGGCAATTGGTGTCAAATCAGGCATTTTTTTGCCCATTTCTAATTGCCCTTGAATGGAGTGCAGAGGGCAGTTAAGAGACAGCCACATTGCTGTGGGTCTGGACTCTCTCTGTGACAATAATCAGACTCAAAGGCCACAATGCTGAGTCAAAACTGTACCAAAATGTGCCACCATGTGACTCCTCTCTCCGAAAATATACCTTCTCTCATCGAACTGAGCTCTAATCAACAGATCTCTTTAGTTAGATTAATCAAGTACATGATTGGGGTGGCATGGTGGCACAGTGGTCAGTATTGCTGCCTCACAGTGCCAGGAATCTGGGTTCAATTCCTGCCTTGGGTGATAGTCTGTGTGGAGTCTCAACATTCTTCTCATGTCTGCGTGAGTTCCCTCCGGGTGCTCTGGTTTTCTCCCACAATACAGGGATATGCAGGTTAGGTTGATTGGCCATGCTAAATTGCCCTTTAGTGTCAGGCGGATTAGCAGGGTGGATGTGTGGAGTTATAGTTGCGATTGTTGTCAGTGTGGACTCAATGTACCAATAGCCTCTTTCTGCACTGTGGGGATGCTATGATTCTATGAACAGCATAAAACAGTGAATCTGACTCCATTATTTTTCAGAGAGATATACGATTTATTTTTATTCTATTTATAGACAAAAAAAAGCTCACTTTAAAAAAAAATCCAGTGTTCCATCGGTTGTCCCAATCTCTAACAAAGACCTTTTCTGATTGTTGTGTTTTGGCTGTTACGGTGTCATCGAGAGATTTCAAACTCTGTTCGGGTCAAAAGGTATATATTGATAAGAGAAAGCTGGTACAGGAGGATAGAGATCCAGTCCTAGTGCTTACAACGTGGCTTCTAGATGATTCTGCTTGACGGAGGACTTCACCTTTGGTGTGAACATTCATTCTCAGTTTTCATTAATCCCTCAAATCACATCTGTTGTTCTTCTTAAAGGACCAGATACCACATGCACAACTGCAATTGTTGAACACATGCAGCAGTAGAACGTTATTGGAGTTCTCGAGTAAGTGACCTGCTTGTCAAAGAGCCCATCAGTGACATCATCTGATATCCAGAAAAGCTTGTCAGTCAAAACCATAACTCTAGACTGGGCCTGATACTTTGTGGCACAATAGATTAGGACTATCCCTGTGGACCTGTCTGAACAAAGGATACCAAACTGTGGGCTCCATGTTTAATGTTAAACAGACGGCCATACTTGAACTAACCTGGGTTACAAAATTTCAACTTTAGTGGAGGTAGTTGGTGAATTCAGTGGCCAACCTCCTCTATAAACTCAGCCCACCCACAACACAAACTGCCCCCATTCCCTTCTCTGTGAAAACTGCTGTCTTCAGATGCAGGACTTAACAGTGGTTAGCACTGCTGCTTCATAGCACCATGGACCTGGGTTCGATTATGGCGTGGGGTGACTGTATGGAGGTTGCATGTTCTCTGTGTTTCTGTTGGCTTCCTCCAGGTTCTCTGGTCTCCTCCACAGTCCAAAGATGTGTAGGTTAGGGGACTGGCCGTGCCAAATTGCCCCACAGTGTTCTAAGATGTGTAGGTTAGGTGGACTGGCCATGTCAAATTGTCGCTTAGTGTCCTAAGGTGTCTAGGCTAGGGGGGTTAGCCATACTAAATTGCTCAGTGTCCCAAGATGTGTAGGGTTGTGGGGATAGGGTCTGGATAAGATGCTCTATCAGAGAGAGTTGGTGTAGATTCAGAATACAATATAGAAAAGTGTGAGGTCATGCACTTTGGTAGGAAGAATAGAAACGTAGACTATTTTCGAAATTGGGAAAGGCTTTGGAAATCTGAAGCACAAAGGGGCTTGGGAGCCCTGGTTCAGGGCTCTCTTAAGATTAACATACAGGTTCAGTTGGCAGTTTGGAACACAAATTCAATGTTCATATTCATTTCTAGAGGGCCAGAATACAAGAGTAGGGGTGTACTGCTGAGGCTGTCTAAGACTCTGGTCAGACCCCATTCGAAATATTGTGAGCAGCTTTGGGCCCCATACCTCAGGAAAGATGTGCTGGTCTCAGAGGGGGTCCAGAGGGGGTCCAGAGGAGGTTCACAAGAGTGTTCCCAGGAATGAAGAGTTTGTCATCTGAGGAGCAGTTGAGGAGTCTGGATCTATACTCAAAGTAGTTCAGAAGGATGAGGTGAGGATCTAATTGAAACTTAGAAATCATTGAGAGGCCTATGAGCTGATGGGCCGAATGGCCTAATTCTGCTGCTATATTGTATGGTTTTATAATTCAATGGGCCTACTTCTGCACGATAGAGATTTTATGATTTCTATGCATTTGCAGCATTTATTATGATAGACAAGCCCTCTATCAATGCAATTATCCCAGCCTTAAGGAGGATATGGACAGGTTACTCAGATGGTGAAACGTGTGGCAGGTATGACAATGTGCAATGTATGAAGTGATGCACTTTGAGAGGAACAGCATGGAGAGACAGTGTCATTAAATTGATATGAAAGCAAAGAGTCAACTCTGTTTACTGTTCGCCATTACTACCAGACCTGTGCTTATTATAATTTCATTGATACCACTGTGAAGGTGTGCATAAACAGAATGCCCTTCGATGTATACTAACAGTTCTTTGGAAGTGGTGGGGTAAACAGATGAAGTAGATTCCGGCACTGTGGGTATACCTGCACCTAGTGGACTGTAGCTGCTCAACAAGGTAGCTCATCATCACCAGATTCCCAAAATCAATAAGGAATGGGGCAATCAATAAAAGGGTAAAAGGGCAGCATGGGTGGCACTGCTGCCTCACATGGTCCCGGGTTCGATTCCCAGCTTGGGTCACTGTCTGTGCGGAGTCTATACATTCTCCCCGTGTCTGTATGGGCTTCCTCTGGGCGCTTTGGTTTCCTCCCACAGTCTAAAGACATGCTGGTTAGGTGGACTGGCCATGCCAAATTTGACCTCAGTGTACCTGAACAGGCGCTGGAGTGTGGTGACCATGGGATTTTCACAGTAACTTCACTGCCGTGTTAATGTATACCTATTTGTGACAACACTAATAAAAAAAAACTTTAAATGCTTACTTAGCTAACAATGTTCTGTACCCTGAGAACAAATAACTTTGTAATTAGGAATTTTGAATTCAAGGAATTCAGAATAAACCTTGACAAATTGCTGTAGCTTAAATCTCAGCTGAAGTACTGTGCACAATTATAGATACCACACTATAGGGATGATATCAAGGCCTTGAAAAGATTACAGAGGAGGTTTACTAGGATGAAGGGCTTCAGTTATGTGAAAATATTAGAAGCCAGGGTAATTCTCCTCAGAGCAGAGAAGGTTAAGAGGACACCTAATAGAAGTGTTTGAAATGATTTGTGGCTTTAAGAGGGCAAAAAGGAGAAATAGTCTTTTTCTGCTAAGTAGGTCAGCGATCAGAGGTTTAAAATAACCTGCGAAAGAACTACAAGAGAAATTAGGAGAATTTTTTTCCACCTGGAGGGCTGTTAAATTCTGGAAAACAGCCGGGTGGAAACAAATTTCACAGGGACTTTCAAAAGATACTTGAAGGGCACGTGTACTTGAAGACAACTGAACTTGCAGATTTATCCAGTCATTTACAAAATATGAGGAGGCCATTCTGTCCATCCAGTGTGTGCTTGCTCCCCACAGATCAATCCAGTCGATCCTACTTGACTCCACTGAGCTCTGTAGCCTTGCAAATTTATTTAATTCAAGTAGCAATTTCATTTCAAAATTATGTATTGTTTCCACATCCACTGCCCTCGCGGGCACTGATTTGAAGGTTGTTACGATCCTTTGGCTGGAATTTCCTGATAATCTTTCAAAGTGTCGATCCTGGCCAGAAAACTGGCGATAACCCCACCGGTGCTGTTGGCGGGAAAAGTCATCGTGTATTCAGCCTCTTTAACAAAATTGTGTTTTCATGAGTTTCACGCTGCGCCAAAGGTGGCCTGACTTTGATCTGCTTGATCCACTTAATGATTGCAATCAGTGGCGATCACCTTCAAACACCTCCCCTGCACTAAGTCAAAACAGCATTGGGGAGGTTGGCGGGGGATGGAAGGGGGGTGTTGGGAGGGAGGGGGTGGCATGAGTGGTGACCAGGCAGACAGCACCATACTTCACCAAGGGAGCCCTCGGCCAACTTCTGGATGGGATGCAGTGGAGATACCCTCTACCCTCGATCAAGCAGACAACCTGACAGCAATGTGACCAACTCCTCAACGGCATGGATAAGTTGGGCCGAAAGGCTCGTTTCCATGCTGTAAACATTTATGTAAACCTCTATAACCTCTGCAACTCCTCCTGGGAGGCTGTGGCCGTAATAGTGAGTTTTTAAAAAATTCTTTCCTGGGGCATTGGTGTTGCTGACTGGCCAGCATTTATTGCCCATCCCTAGTTGTGCAGGGGCAGTTGAGAGTCAACCACATTGCTGTGGATTTGAAGTGACACGCAGGCCAGACTAGGTAAGGGTGGCAGATTTCCTTCCCTAAAGGACACTAGTGAACCAGGTGGTTTTCTTCTGACAATCGACAATGGTTTCATGGTCATCAGTAGATTCTTAATTTCAGATACTTTTTATTGATTTCAAATTCCACTACCTGCCGTAGTGGGATTCAAACCCGGATCCCCAGAACATTGGCTGAGTTTTTGGATTAATAGTCCACCCCTACCCTCCTCCAGCTGCCAATCTAGAAGGACATGCACTTGGCAGAGAAATGGCCCAGTAAGGGGTATCTGAAAAGCGTTACCACACACACCAGCTGCCAGGCCATTTGAGAGCCAGACGTCCAAAGCAGTGAAGCTAAGGACTTTGTGTAACACCCACCTCAAAATGCTGAGACACAATCCTCTATTGGGTCCTAACCAGAGCTTTATAAAGGTTCAGAATCACACATCTGTACTTAATGCCTCTATTTATGAATCCAAAAATTCCAGGTGCTTTGATAGTCTCTCGATCTGCCCTGCCACCTTCAAATGTTGATGTACCACCAAGATCCCTGCGCACTTTCTAGAATTGTAGCTTGAAGTCTATTTTACCTCTTTCCATCTCTTTTGCCAAATGCATCTCTTCACACTTCTCTGTCTGTATTAAATTCCATTTGCCACTTGTCTACTCGTTCTGTTAACCTATCTGCATTCTGTTGCAGGTAATTTGTTATTGGGAAGAATCTGGAATGTGGGACTACACAGATACAATGGGCTGAATGGCCTCTTTCTATGCCATTAAACTCTCTGATTCTATTAATGTCATGGAAGATTGTGATTTGAATGTGACCATTCAACAATTAATATCAAAACTATCCCATCACACTTTTCCTTTGGCCATGTACAATTTGTGAACTGCATTTCTATCAGTGTATTTGGACAGTGTATTTGCTTTTGACATATAGCCTGGCACCTTGTGATTTTAGCCGTGACATGTGCTCTCTAATTATCAAACATCTAGGGTGGCATGGTGGCACAATGGTTAGCACTGCTGCCTCACAGCTCCAGGGACTTGGTTTCGATTCCTGGCTTGGGTCGCTGTCTATGCAGAGACTGCACGTTCTCCCCGTGTCTGCGTGAGTCTCTTCCGGATGCTCTGATTTCCTCCCACAGTCCAAAGCTGTGTAGATTAGGTGGATTGGCCATGCTAAATTGCCCTTTAGTGTCAGGGGGATTAACAGGGTAACTACATGGGGTTATAGGGATAGGGCCTCTTTGGGATTGTGGTATGTGCAGATTCGACAGGCCAAATAGCCTCCTTTTGCACTGTAGGGATTCTACAATCTAGAAGTATTTTACAGAGAATGGAGCACATCAGCAAGGTCATGAAAGATTCCTGTAACTCATGGTGAAAATACTCCCATTCCACAAGAGTAAAGGGTCACAGAAATGTCCAAGCTTTAGCTCAAGAAGTTAGAAGCGAAAATATACAATATCTCAGTAATACTGTGAAACTAGTAACTATCATGGGCCATCATGCAAATAAATAGGACATAGCGGGAGATTCAAGTGAGTTACTCATTAGTCTATGCTGTTTCACATCAATGTAAAAGGTATTGCATTTAACACCCTTACCATCCACACTGATTACTCTTCATCAACCAATTAAAATGTAGACACAAGGAAAGCTGGTAAAACCTGAGCAAAAGTCCTTAGCCGGAATTCTCCGAGCTCATTCACAGCTGGGATTCTCTGGTTCCGCTGCTATGAATGGAAGTCTGGCTGAGTACCAAATTCTGGCTGGCAGCAGTAGTGGGGTGTGCAAGCTTAGATAATTCTGACCTTGCTTTCCAAATCTGTTCACAACGGCAGCACTAACAAACTTCATTATTGTAATTTCCAGAGTTTGATACTTAATTGGGTTCAGGTTCATCTATCACCGAATAACCCAAAGGACATTTCAGGGAGCAAGACATTTCACAGAGCTTTGCCATTGAAAGTGGAATAGAACATAGAACAGTACAGCACAGTACAGGCCCTTCGGCCCTCGATGTTGTGCTGAGCTATGTCCAAACCCAAGATCAAGCTACCCCACTCCCTATCATTCTGGTGTGCTCCATGTGCCTATCCAATAACTGCTTGTAATGGTGGAAAGAGCTAGCACAAAGTAACCATTCCTACACGGCAGACCGTCAGTCTCGAATCATTCAAATAGAAGCCTACCTTTTGTGTATTCATTCATAGGACATGGGCGTCGCTGGCTGGCCCATCTCTAGCTGCCCAAAGATAGTTGAGAGTCAACTACATTGCTGTGGCTCTGGAATCACATGCAGGCCAGACCAGACAAAGGCAGCAGATTTCCTTCCCTAAAGGACATTAATGAATCAGATGGGCTTTTCTGACAATTGACAATGGCTTCATAATCATCAGTAAGCTCTTAATTCCAGACTTTTTAAATTAAATTCCAATTCAACCATTGCAAGAGACTACAAAGGGTTGTGAACGAAGTATAAATATATTTTTAGCTCCATGTGAGCCCATATTTTGCATTTATGACTATGGGCTGGGGAAAGCTTGCAACTCACAGAATTGTTGCAGCACTGAAGGAGGCCATTCAACCCCACCATGTCTGCACCGGACCTCTGAATGCACAATTCACCTAGTGTTGTTCCTCTGCCTTCTGCCTATAACCCTGCACATGCTTCATTTTCAGATGACAGTCTAATTCTCTTTTGAATGCTTTGACTCTGCCTTCACTGCATGTTCAGGTGATGCATCCATGGACTCTGTCTATACTTCCCATTGCCTTGGGAAAGCAGCTAGCATAATCAAGGACTCCACGCACTCGAATATACTCTCTTCCACCTTCTTCCATCAAGGAAAAGATACAAAGGTCTGAGGACGCAAGAACAGCTTCTTCCCTGCTGCCATCAGTTTTTTGAATGGATCTACCTTGCATTAAGTTGATCTTGCTCAACATCCTACTGTGACTGTAACACTACATTGTGCACTCTCTCCTTTTCTTCTCTTTGTACAGTGTGCTTTCTCTGTATAGCATGTAAGAAACAATATTTTTCACTCTATACCAATGTATGTGACAATAATAAATCGAATCAAAATCTGCCTTGGCAGGATTCAAATCCTGGTCCCCAGAGCACTAGCTGAGTTTCTAGATTAATAGACTAGCAATAATACCACGAGGCCACCAACTCTCCAGTAGCAACAAGAAAATCTCAGAACATTTTAAAAAAGGGATAGGGAAGATAAGATAGGGAAGATAGAGGAGAAAGGACCAAAAAAATGACTCTTATAAGCAAATAATGCTCGGGGAATCCAGTCGAGACAACTAGCGATTAATGAAAATTCAGATATAGCCGCCATTTTTGGATGGTTTTAATGGAATGACTGCCTCTATCAGGCACACAAGAGAATCTAATAAATTATCTTCTGTCATAAAATCTTTTCAGCTGCCCTATTTCCACAAGGAGATGAACAAAAAGCAACATTTATTCCAGACTCCCTTAATCATGAATGTTTCCATTTGATCACAACCATGCTTCGTTCTCTCTCTGTCACAAATAGATCTTCAGTGGAGAAAGAGGACAGACAACCTTTCTACTAAAACAGCACTCATTCTGGGCCAGAAGAATAAGCCACCCATTATAGATAAGCAGCACTACAAGAATAAGGCCTTTCATTTTTTATTCATTCATGGGACTTGGGCATTGCTGGCTAATCAGCATATATTGGCTGTCCCTAGCCGCCCGAGGGCAGTTGAGAGTCAACCACATTGCTGTAGCTCTGGAGTCACATGTAGGCCAGACCAGGTAAGGATGGCAGATTTCCTTCCCTAAAGGACATTAGTGAACCAGATGGGTTTTTCCGACAATCGACAATGATTTCATGGTCATCGGTAGATTCTAAATGCTAGATTTTTAAAAATTGATTTCATATTCTACCATCTGCTGTGCCAGGATTCGAACCCAGGTCACCAGAACATTAGCTGAGTTTCTGGATTAATAGTCTAACGATAATACCACGAGGCTATCACCTCCCGCTAAACAATTTTTAAACATGGCGCAATCAGAAATGTGATATTTTGCTGAATCTGGTACAGCTATTAGAATCTCAGGTAGAATGGGATAAATCAGATCAACAGGTCAATACAGGGCAGGCTATTTATACTCATCAACTGGCGCGGTGTTAGTTGCAAAGAGGGTTCAGTGAGTGGAGAAATAACTTGTAACCAAGGAAATAACATGCACCCATCATTGGTTTAGGCCACGATCTTAGCAGGATCTTTGCTGTTTGCAGCAACACCTCCCCCAATTCCTTCCCATCCTTTTCCCCTCTTATTCTCTTCTCCCATCCTGGAATTGCCAGCTGCATGTGGCATCTGTTGCCAATGCAGGAAGGAACCTAACTCCCCGAACAATTATAGACATCAGTGAAAATCAAAGAAGTCTTAATTGTAAAAATAACAGCAGACTGCTGCTTCCAAGCTGGATCTCCAGCCTAATCATTGTTTGCATGTGGTGTAGCCACGTACACATACGTATATAGGATAGGGATTCAGTTTAATATCATCTGGTTAGGGTTTTTAGCTGCTGTTTTAATTATAAATGGCTTGTGGATTGGCACTAGAAACAAACAAATTGTTAGAGTTGTTCATTTCTGAGATGTTTTAGGGTTTAATGCGTTATGTTACAATTGAGGTGATGGTGCTGTTTGACTTCTACTGGAAGTGCAGGATGTGTGAATTTGCCTGTGAACATTTTTTCTGGTCATTACGTCGTGAAAAATCACACTAGTCCTGAGGTAAGGAACCAGACAATGATAAACAACAGCAGTAACAGCAATCCATACTTTTGTGACATCTTTTGCAGAATAAAATAATCCCAGTCACTTCACAAGGCACTAGGGAACAAAAATTGACATTGAGTAAGTGGATATAAGGGTAAATAGTCAAAAGTTTCATCAACACGGTTGTTTTAAGGAGTGGTTAAAGGAGGAAAGTGGGGTAAACATAGAAATATAGAAAATAAGAGCAGGAGGAGGCCATTTGACCCTTTGAGCCTGCTCCACCATTCATTACGATCATGGCTGATTGTTCAACTTGTTAGCCTAATCCTGCTTTCTCCCCATGGTCTTTGGTCCCATTCGCCCCAAGTGCTATATCTAGTCGCCTCTTGAATACAGAGGCAGAGAGGTATATGGAGGGAATTCTAGAGATGAGGGTTAGGTAACTAAAAGCCAATCAACAAATGGACCATTGAAATCAGGGATGCTCAAAAGACCAGATTTCGAGGAGCATAGAGATATGTCACAAAATTGAAAAGTTGCAGTTTGCAGAGATAGGAAGGATGGAGGCCATGGAGTGATTTGAAAATACGTGGTGGAATTCTCACATGGCCTCACCAGTGGGTTCAATGGCAGGCAGGATAGGGAGGCCACGGTGGGGGAGGTAGAATTCGGTGGGAGACCCAAAGCTCAGTTTCACACCAGCCTGAATTTCAGTCCAAAGACGTGGAAGCTAGGTGGATTGGCCATGCTAAATTTTCCCTTAGTGTCAGGGGAACTAGCAGAGAAAATACGTGGGGTTATGGGGTAGGTCCTGTGGATGGGATTGTGGTTGGTGCGAGCTTGATGGGCCAAGTGGCCTCCATCGAGGAATTGAGTTTAGGAGTCGGGAGATAATGCTGCAGCTGTATAAGACCCTGGTCAGACCCCACTTGGAGTACTGTGCTCAGTTCTGGTCACCTCATTACAGGAAGGGTGTGGAAGCCATTGAAAGGGTGCAGAGGAGATTTACAAGGATGTCATCTGGATTGGGTGGCATGCCTTATGAGGAGAGGTTGAGAGAGCTCGATCTTTTCTCCTTAGAGAGACGAAGGATGAGAGGGGACCTGATAGAGGTGTATAAGATGATGAGAGGTATTGATCAGGTGGACTCTCAGAGGCTTTTCCCCAAGGCTGAAATGGCTGCCACAAGAGGACACAGGTTTAAGGTGCTGGGGAGTAGGTACAGAGAAGAGGTCAGGGGTAAGTTTTTCACTCAGAGGGTGGTAGGTGAATGGAATCGGCTGCCATCGGTGATGGTGGAGGCAAAATCGATAGGGTCTTTTAAGAGACTTCTGGATGAGTACATGGAACTTAATAGGATTGAGGGTTATTGTTTAGCCTAGAAGGTAGAGATAAGATCGGTGCAACTTGTGGGCCGAAGGGCCTGTTTGTGCTGTAGCTTTTCTATGATTCTATCTGCACTGTAGGGATTCTATATCCACCAGTGAGAACATTGTGAACATCTGAATCTCTATAAAGTGCTTGAGCTTACCTTGGCAATTTGTGGAGTCAACCTGTAAAGTATCAGTGAAGCTTATCACTTCTAACCAGGAAGAAACCAAGTACTCACATGTGCCAAAGACTTGGTTGAAGCAAAAAAAATGACTGAGGTGCAAACAATATTTGGTCATCAGACTGGAATGTTCTTGCAATAAGAATTCATGGCTTGCTGCTATAAAACCCACAAGTATCTTGAATCAGAATCAATTGCACAGTAAAATAGAACTTGGACATTATTGCTATATTGATGAAAAATGTAATTACAGACAGCAAATCCAAAATATTTTGACATTTTAATTGACTTATTCAATTTCTCACTTTGATTGGTAAAGCCTGCTGCCGTCACTCTCAACGGAGTCAAAATAACAAAAACAGCAGATAAAGGTAATTTTTACTGGTGTCTTGAGTCAGAGTTCTTGAAAAATCACAGCTGAAGTGTTATTTTTATGGATTGCAGGATATTTAGTCTTTTGTTATAATTTGAATGGCATTTTCCAAAGAGCGATTCAATCCAATATGTTTTGTGGAACGTTTTCCTGGTTCGCTGCTGTACATCTGTATCAAATTTCTCTGATTGTAGTAATCAGTTCTATATGTTGTACTTGGCCAGATTGTAATGACCTAAGCGCAGAGGGGTGAATAAATTCTTCTCTCCCACTCCTATGATTAATTGTAATGGAGTTTGAATTTTTAAAGATCTGATCTTTTTCCCAATCCAATATGTGCATGGCCATATGTAAAGTTATAAGAGAAATTAAGTCAGCTAGATCTCCTGTGTGAATAAGTCAAGAGTTAGTTTTATTGTTAATAATTCATTTAGGTAAAAGTATCAGACCGAATAAATGATAAAGGCATCTCCTGAATTCCACAACACACACACACACACACACACACACACACACACACATATGCATACACACACACACGTACAAACACATGTGCACACACACATACAAACACATGCACACACATACAAATATACACACATGCACATACAAACTCACATGCACATATTCCCACACTCACGCACATAGACAAATGCACACATGTACATACGTACATACATATACACACATGCAAATGCACGCATACATACAAACACATACACAAGCACACACACACACACACACATATATACACACACAGGTCAGGATGGGTTTAGCTCAGTTGGCTGGACAGCTGGTGAGTGATGCAGAGTGATGCCAACAGTGCAGGTCCAATTCCTGTACCTGCTGACACTATTCATGAAGTCCCTGCCTTTTCAACCTCACGCCTCGCCTGAAGTGAAATGACTACCAGTCACCCTATGGTCACTTTATCTAATGCACATACACTGGCTAAACAAAGCAAGTTACAGGAGGTGGAATAGATACAAGTTAAAGTCTGTAAAGAAGTAAAACACACAGTTTGATGTTTCTTTGGTGGTCTGGAAATTCCAGATGTTACACCTGATGGAAATTGGATACTTTCTCTGGAGACTGCCTCCTTCAAACTGTAATCCATCTTTTTCCAACATGGATGTGATGGTACTTATTGAAATTCTTTATCTGTGTGACGTTTGCCAATTATCACAGAGATAAGATCCTGAAGTTGGAAATAGCTGAGAGAAAGAAAGAGAGAGAGATGAAGTCACTAGTCCATTCTGCAGAGTTCTTCCTTGCTGTCACTATCTCGAGATTGTTGCTCTCTGGCAGCAGGCAGGTTGGCCTCAGTCACACGATTGAGCTTCAAACTGCACAATCATTGGGTGGAATTTTCCTGTCTCGTCCACTATGGGAATAGTTAGTGGGCAGGGGGTAGACCATGCAAAGGTTCGCGGACCTCAGGTGGGAATTTCTGGCCTTGGGGGCGAGCTCGGCCAGTAAATCCCACCCATTGGACAGCGTTTCACTGGCAGGTCCACCTGAGGTTCATACGATCCCGCCCGAGGCCAATGGAGAATGCTATTCGCTGAGCCTCGCCCGTCCCCAGAATCGGGGTGGGCATGCCAGTAAAATTCCAGCCACTGTCTCCTCTGCCAGTGGGATTCCCTCCCACCAATTGCTTGGAGCTCCAATTGGTCTCCAACAGATCAATCAGTTAACTCCTTGATCAAATAAAAGCAAATTGCGGCAGATGCTGGAATCTGAAACAAAAACAGAAAATGTTGGAAAACCTCAGCAGGTCTGGAGAGACACAGAGCCATCGTTTAGTGTCTGATGACCCTTCGTCAGTGCTGAAGCCAAAGAACATAGGATGAGATTCATACCGTTCGGGTGAAGCTGGTTGGCAGGGGGGAGGTTTGACAAAGGCTTCAAGAGCAAAGAGACAAACGGTAGTGATCATGGCTAAGAAGGGTTCTGATAACTGCTCAATAATTCCTTGTATCCTCGTAGCCCTTGTGATAGCCAAAGGAGATTGATGAAGAGGAACATCTTTGAAACTTGGATGCAATTCTTCAGAAATTGGAAGACTATGGTCTGAGAGTCCGGAAGAATAATGTGAGTTTTCCAATCCTCCGTTGAGTATTTGGGACAGCTGATTGATGCCAGTAACCTTCACAAATCTCCATCAAAGAGCAAAGCAATTACAGAAGTGTCTGCACCTCAGAATATTCATCAGTTGCATTCCATCCTAGAATTGTTGCACTACTGTGGAAGATTTGTTCCAAACTTGGTAATAATTCTGAAACCACTACATAACCTCTGGTGTCAGAACAAGAAGAGGAAGTGGCCACATCAAGCTCATTGGTCTACAATTCTCACTTTGGGAGCTGCAATTAATGAGTTTGCGAAGGCTTCTAAGTTCAAATCCCAGTCAAGCTCTTTACTGTTGCTTTGCATTGGCAAAGTGGTGGCTATTGCTCATTAACCTGCAGCATGGTGGCACAGTGGTTAGCACTGCTGCCTCATGGCGCCAGGGGCCCAGGTTCAAATCCGGCCCACTGTCTTTGTGGAGTTTGCACATTCTCCTCGCATCTGTGTGGGTTTCCTCTGGGCGCTCTGGTTTCCTTCCACAGTCCAAAGATGTGCTGATTAGGTGGACTGGCCATGCTAAATTGACGCTAGTATCAGGGTGTTTAGGACACCCTGATACTAGCGTCAGGGTGTATCCTGACGCTAGTATCAGGATACACCCTGACGCTACAGGTTACAGGAATGAGGCCTGGGCGGGGTTGTAGCTCGTGCAGAGTGGCCTGCTTCTGCTCTGTAGGGATTGTTTGATCTCACTTTTGGGTAAGCTCAAGAAGTGTCACTTCAACCTGAAGTTCTTACGCATTTTGATCCAACCCTGTCCCAACAGTTGGTGTGTGACCATCCCCTTATAACACATCCAACATCATGCCATTGGGTGAAGAAAGATTCATTACTTTTGTGTCTTGAACATTGAGTGAGGGTGAAAGTAACTATGCACAGATTGAAAGGGAAGGATTAGTGATCATCTTTGAAGTAAAGAAATTCCATCGGCTCCTGTATGGGAGAGAATTTACATTGTTGATGGACCATCGCCCACCAACTACCATTTTTGTACTACACACAGGAAGTCCATCACTAGCAGCAAATAGAACGTAAAGCTGGGCTTTGCTTTAGTTTGCACATTCTTACACCTTAAGCATCGACAATCAAGTCTACGTGTTAATGCGAATGAACTTTCAGGGTTACCACTGCCAGGTAATTTATCAGACTACTCAAGTGGGAATATCTCCTATTTTGTAAAGTAGACAGCACACCAGTTAGAACATAAGAACATAAGAAATAGGAGCAGGAGTAGGCCATCTAGCCCTTCGAGCCTGCCCCGCCATTCAATAAGATCATGGCTGATCTGTCGCTGCTCAGTTCCACTTTCCCGCCCTCTCCCCATAACCCTTAATCCCCTCTCTTATCAAAAACCCATCAACCCGCGTCTTAAAAATATTTAGCAAGGCAGCCTCCACCACTTCAATGGGCAGAGAATTCCAGAGATTGCTTCTGGACAAGTGAGGGAGCACACTTTGTTACTTTCACATGTGACAGATTTGGTATTACAGGCTAAGGTCAGAAGTAACACCTAAACTGAAACCCAGGAGACTGGAGGTGTCACCACACTCAGGATGTTGGGGGTTTAGTATGATCGTTCGACCACAATTGAGAATATGAGGGTTTGCCAAGTTATGTGAGGGCCATCTCGGAATGGTACACATGAAGGAAATAGCCAGCGGTTATTTCTGGTGGCCCAGACTGAATGTGGAACTTGAAGGAAGAGGCTGTGAACACGTTCTTCTTGGGTGAAGGTAAGCAACCTGCCATCCATTGCACCACAGCATCCATGGGAATGGCCTTAAGAGGTTTGGCAATGAGTAAATGTGAGTTTATTGAACTTTTCAAACTACATATGTTCTTATGCTAGAATGTCAGGCGGTGCCACAGTTGATAGCACTGCTGCTTCACAGTGCTAGGGACCCAGCTTGGGTCACTGTCTGTGTGGAGTTTGCACATTTTCTCTGCATCTGCGTGGGTTTCCTCTGGGTGCTCCAGTTTCCTCCCACAGTCCAAAGATGGGGAGGATAGGTGGTTTGGACATGCGACATCGCCCCTTAGTGTCAGGGGGATTAGCTAGGCTAAATGCATGGGGCTATGAGGATAGGGCTTGGGTGGGCTTGTGCTCAGTGCAGACCCGATGGGCCAAATGGCTTCCTTCTGAACTGTGGGATTCTTAATAACAGTCAGTGCTCACACTACATGGCCAGAGGTTGGTGCGATAAAATCTACTTCATCGGAGAAGAGTATCAAGAAGTTCAGAGAAGTATTTAGTCAGTTTAGATTTCCTGAACAAACATTAATAAATAATGGACCCCAGTTTGTCTCAAGAATTCAAAAATTTCTTGCATGTGAATGATAGTCAACGTATTAGGTCTGCATTATTCATCCTGTTCCGAATGGACTGGCAAAACATTTTGTCCAAACAATAAAACATACCTGGAAAGCATCGAGAGAACAAGGTTTGCTGATCAAACATCTTAACAAGTACCTGCTCATGCACCTCTCCTGCGTTGCTAACAATGAAAGGACAACTACAATCGGCATTTGGCCTCTCAAAAACAACTACTACTACTACTACTACAAGGAAAATGGAACAGCAAGAAAGCAACATATAGAGTTTTTCACCAAGGAATGAGTCCACAGGAGAGAAATGGGCTCCTGCCACAAATCCTTGTACAGAGTGGACCTGTCTCTTATACGGTCCACACAAAAGATGACGTTATCCGGAGGAGATATGCTGACCAGCTGTTGGCTGGGAGAACAGGTCCATCAGAATTGGAACCTGCTGAAAATCCAGATTAAACCATATAAAGTGCTGATCTGAACCTTCCTATAATCCTGACAGCAACAGAGACTGTTGAGGAAAGCAACACCTCATCTACAGATCAGACACCAAGACAACCACCAACGTCTATATCATCACCGGTTAAACTCTGATGATGTTAGCGGAAAGATGAAAATGCCAGCGGTTACTACCAGTGTAAAGAAGAAGAAGCCAGAGGTTCATCATCAACTGTCCCAAGAGTGATGGCCTTCAGACATCTCCATGCAGATGCCTTCTGAATGTTGGTAACATGCCTACTTCCACCACCTCTCCTGGCAGCACATTCCAGGCACCCACCACTCTCTAAATGAAAAGCTTCTCCCGTACATCTCCCTTAAACTTGCCTCCTTTCACCTTGAACCTGTGCCCCTAGTCACTTCCATCCTGGGAAAAAGCTTCTGACTATCCACCCTGTCTATGCCTCTCATAATTTTGTCGACCTCTATCAAGTTTCCCCTCAGCCTCCGTCTTTCCAGTGAAAGTAATCCTAGTTTATTCAACCTCTCCTCATAGCCAACGCCCTCAAGACCAGTGGACATCGTGGTGAACCTTATTTGCACTCTCTCCAAAGCTTCCACGTAATTCTTGCAGTGTGGCGACCAGAACTGCATGCAATACTCCAAATGCGGCCTAACCAAGGGTTTATAAACCTGCAACATGATTTGCCAACTCAATGGACAGAAGTTGACAGCGCAAATGCATTTAAGAGTAATATGCTTGTCAGTGCAAAGGACTTTTGAGAGTTCCGGTGAAAAAAACAGGTAGATGTGATTGATCAAAAGTGGCTCAGAGAGACCTAATGGACTCTTTCTCTTCCCCAGAGTTCCTGTGGGATCTAATCTTAAGCAATTCTGACTGTTAGTTGCGGCGAGAACTTCAAAGCTCTTGTAATTCATTAGACTGAAGAGGACACATTGGCAGTCAGTTTAAATAAAGAGACTGCACAGGCTTGGTTTTCAGGCTTATGAGGCGTGACGCCTTCAGGATGCCTCAGCTTCCATCACTGTTAACATTTCAGTTTCCCTGTCGCTTGTCTTCCAGTAACACAAGACTACTTATTCTGCATTCTGAAGCGGGGACTGGTGGAGGAAAAACAAAAGACAAGCAAAGAACATATTCCGCGCGCTAATTATATGCCAACTCAATCACATGCTTTGTTCTTGTATTTGATTGAACTGCATTGCTATTGCTCTGGGGAGCAGGCACTCTCTGTGTGAGCTATGGTACAGACTGCCAGTTAATATTAGAGTGTAGGCGGGGCAGAAATTCTCAACACTTGTTTTTAAGGTTTGAACAGTTGAAACAAAAACACCTTTGAATTTTCATTCCAAAAAAGCAAAAAAAATCAATGATTAAAACAAAACATAATTTGAATCAAAAATGTGTCAGCATGTACCTGTAATTATGCTAAAAAATCACGGATTAATGTTGCTGCCAAGCAAACAAAGCTGCCAATAATATTCAGGTCTGACTGCCAATTAGACAAGATCTGGATGTACCATATAAGCTGCCCATATTCATTCGTCGTTTCAGCCCTTAGTGACCACTGCTGTGTCTCCAGTCCAGAGTGTAATGAATTCAAAATTCCTCATCCTAACCTACAAATTTTGCCATGACCCAGAGGTTAGCATCCCTAACTCGGAGTTATAAAGTTGTGAGTTCACATCTTATTCCTACACTTTGACCACTTGAGTCACTGTCTGTGCGGAGTCTGCATGTCCCGCCCGTGGCTCCGTGGGTTTCCTCCGGGTGCTCCGTTTTCCTCCCACAGTCCGAAAGACGTGCTGGTTAGGTGCATTGGCCACGCTAAATTCTCCCTCAGTGTACCCGAACAGGCACTGGAGTATGGTGACGAGGGGCTTTTCACAGTAACTCCATTGCAGCGTCAACGTAAGTCTACTTGCGACAGGACTTACTCAGTTAATGGTAGGGTGTCGGGGAAGAGTCACAGAACAAAGAGATCTCGGGGTACAGGTTCAAAGCTCCTTGACAGTAGAGTCACAGGTGGACAGAGTGGTGAAGAAGGCATTTGGCATGCTTGGTTTCATTGGTCAGAACATTGAATATAGGAGATGTATTGTTGAAGTTGTACAAGACATTGATAAGGCCACAGTTGGGATACTGTGTGCAGTTCTGGTCACCCTATTACAGAAAGGATATTATTAAACTAGAAAGAATGCAGAAAATATTTACTAGGATGCTACCAGGACTTGATGGTTTGAGTTATAAGGAAAGGCTGGATAGACTGGGACTTTTTTCTCTGGAGCGTTGGAGGTTTAGGGGTGATCTTATAGAGGTCTATAAAATAATGATGGGTATAGATCAGTTAGATAGTCAATATCTTTTCCCAAAGGTGTTGGAGTCTAAAACTACAGGGCAAAGGTTTAAGATGAGAGGGGAGAGATACAAAAGGGACCAGAGGGCCAATTTTCCACATAGTGGGTGGTGAGTGTCTGGGACAAGCTGCCAGAGTTGATAGCAGAGATGGGTACAATTTTGTTTTTTAAAAAGCATTTAGACTGTTACATGGGTACGATGAGTATAGAGGGATATGCGCCAAATGCGGGCAACTGGGACTATTTCTCTACCTAAGTCTCCTTGCAAGATGTTTCTTCAACCACTTGTTTGGTACTTCCCATGTCTCCTCAAATCTCATCTGAAAGTGGCCCATCTTGTCTGGTCTTGTGAAGCTAAGCAGACTCAGGCCTGGTTAATACTTGGATGGGAGATCCACTGGGAATGCCAGGTGCAGAAGGCTGGGGTAGCACAGTAGTGAGCACTCTTTCCTCACAGCGCCAGGGAACTGGGTTGAATTCCTGTCTTGAGTCACTATCTGTGGGTCTGCACATTCTCTCTGTGCTTGCATGGATTTCCTCTGGGTACTCCAACTTTCTCCCACAGTCCAAAAGACATGCCGGTTAGATGTATTGGCCATGCTAAATTCTCCCTCACCATATCTGAACAGGAGTGTGTCGACTGGGGGATTTTCACAGTAACTTCGCTGCATAATATAAGCCGACATGACACCAACAAATAAAATTATCTCATTTTTTGTTTAGAATCCATTTCTCTCCCTCCTTATGAAGTATATGGGATGTGAACTCTTTGAAAGCTACCATATAAAGCTAAGTTGCGGTATCTCAAGTTAACATTGATCGATGGAAAATAATTCTTCCCTGCATTTTAAAGAAATCCCTTCAATTTTCTTCTTTGCTGTTCGGAGATGGGTTAATTGAAGCTGAGGCACAGTTCCCTCAACTTCCTGGCACCAAGGTCATGTCACCATTCTTCTTGTAAGGAACTAGAGAGTGTGATCTTGGGAGAAAATCACACCTGGGGCCTGAACATATCTTTATCTTTATTTTTATTAGTGTCACAAGTAGGCTTACATTAACACTGCAATGAAGTTACTGTGAAAATCCCCTAGTTGTCACACCTTGGAGCCTGTGCGGGTACACTGAGGGAGACTTTAGCATGGCCAATGCACCCAACCAGCATGTCTTCTGGACTGTGGGAGGAAACCGGAGGAGCTGGAAGAAATCCGTGCAGACATTGGGAAAAAGGAATGATTCTGCACAGACAGTGATCGAAGCTGGGAATCGAACCCGAGTCCCTGTGAAGCAGCAGTGCTAACCACTGTGCTAATTTGTGCACATGCTCAAACACCAGAAGTGAAGATTTACTCAACATTTGAAGGCTAAATCTCATGCCTCCAATACCAAATCTTTTGCATGACAAGATTTCAACCAGCCTCACCAAATGACAAAATTGATTTTTCTTTGGCTATTACTGATATATTCCACTTCACTTGGGATGAAAAGATTCAATCATAGAACAGTGCCGAGAAGCTAGACCATCCTCTGATACTTTGATGACAGCCACATGAACAGATATGAAGCTAAGCTTAATATAACTGTAAGATGTTTGTAGCAGAAAAGTGGGTAACTATGTGAGTACTGTGACATTCTCACACAACTAGATATATCCTGACTTTGTGGGAGATTGTAAAAGTGAGTTGGCACCTCATTTTATTTTATATGTATATATATCTCTCCTGATTTTTATTTCCACTTGCTTCAGAGGAGATAAAATTGAGAAAAATGTAAAACGGGCTGTCAACTCACTCCCACATACTTTACACTGTCACGCAATGTTAAGGTATACCCCCAATCACTTCACTAAGGCAATGTGTCACACCGTTCATAGGTGTTCAACTCCAGACATCAATTCTTGGAATACTGTCGGCTTGTGTGGCGGCTCCATCACTAAGTTGATTCAAGGCTCAGATTTCTGCTCTCTCATCACAGATTTGTTTTGGTGCAGAAGGAGGCCAGTTGGCCCGTTGTATTTTGCACCAAAGTCAAAGAATATGGGTAGTGGGCAGAAACATGGAGTTGAGGCAGAAGATCAGCCATAACCGTATTAGATGGTGTGACAAGCCAGAGGGGCCGTATGGCCTACTTCTGCTCCTATTGCTTACCTTCTTATGGCTGGGTCCAGTACAAAGTTACAGTGCAGGTAAAATCAGATACATGCGTGATCACCAGATTTGCCATTGTTATGGTTCAATTAAGAAACTCCAAAGTGTTTTATGGAGCCCACCTGAATCATAAGTTTTGCACCTTGAATTTAACTAGGATGAGCATGAGATGTTTCACTTCAGGTATGATCCAAATGACCATGAGGGAGCATTTATCAAACTAAGTTTAATTAAGAATGTAGTTAG
Organism: Carcharhinus amblyrhynchos; assembly: GCF_965287045.1. Lineage (NCBI taxonomy): Eukaryota > Metazoa > Chordata > Chondrichthyes > Carcharhiniformes > Carcharhinidae > Carcharhinus > Carcharhinus amblyrhynchos. Next base: position 44,855,838 of record NC_137342.1, read on the forward strand.
CATATGTAGTAAGAAAATTAACAAGAACTTTTATCAATTACAAACAAACACAAAACAACCAGAATAATGTGTAACCCTCAACAAAAATGTATCTAAGATGTTCCAGTCAAAACCAATCGCATAAACAACCCTTTAAACAGATTCGACACAGCAAAGACTAATGCTCACGTGATACTGTAATTGAGTCCTTTGGATGAATTTTGCAGCTGTCTTGATAGACTCAGAATAGTTTGAATCTTCCCACAACACTAGGGAGTCTCCAGGCAAACCACCAACAGCAGATTCTCCCCTTTAGAAAGGCAAGACTGGTTTTCAGATAACCAGCAGAAATTCCAACTTAGACAGGGAAAGAAAATGAGAGAAACACTTATTTTCAGCTTGCTGTCCCTTCTAAAAACCTACAGCTCAGAATTAAAAATGAGGGAACTTCTGTCACCTGAGCTACCAACCAGTTTTCCTCCTAACAGTGCAGGATCATAAAACTAATCGCAGAAAGTACCTATAGCCCACATATAAGCCACTTAAGGAGCAATAAAAGGACTCCTGGTAGACAACTCAATGCCAATGACATCAGCTAAGGCTGTGAGCTAAGAAAACATGATGCTGAAAGAGCTGCAGAGAGTTAAAAAAAAAATCCTTTCTTAAAGGTGCACTAGTGTCACAGTCATACACAAATGAGCAGAGCAAGGTCAGCTCCACTTCAGCACTTCCACTGAAAAGCGGTGTACAACACAAAAAGTTACAAGACGGGTAATTTTTTGCAAGAAGCAAGATCAGATAAAGAGACTTTTATACACAGTGCCAAAATATACTTGGGACAAAACCATTCCATCAGATTGAAAAATGTTCACTTAATACACATCAGAAAAGAATTGAGCTGAAAAGCTTGGCTGACAAAAGAAATAATTTTCTTGAAGGTGAACGGAATAGAGATATTTTAAATGAATGTCATTTTCTTTATGATTTTTAAAGGTGGGAGTGTTCTTCCTCTCTCCTTCTCCCTCTCCAGGCTTCAATGCAGGAGACAGTGAGAAGGAATCTTGAATTAGACTATTATGAGGAATAGAATCTATACCTTGGAAAAGGTTGGACTTTTGTGTCATTAGATTGATATGTCCTACAATTTACCCATACAATTCTCTTAAGCTCTTCTTCATGTTTCTCACAAATCATCTAGGTTATGGAAGGCTTTTGGATGTGGTCAAGATACAGTATCACCTCCTTGGTGCTCCATGAAGCAAATTGCTGCATCTTTGCTCTAAGATGGTTTTAGAAACTTCTAATCTAACCAATGTATTGAAAAAAGACTGAAAGTACTCACATTTATAAAGTACTTACTTTATATCTCTGTGAAGCACCTCAGAGTGTTAGTTTCGTTACCGGCCGTATCCGCCAGATACCCGCTAGCGTGGCAGCCACCAGACAACTCTTGGTTTCGTTGACACCGTTAGGTTTCCACCAGTCGAGTTCGGAGCGCCAGGGGCAAATTCCCCAGCCAGTAGCCCTCCCGATATATTCCCCTTTTCTCCCGATTGTAGACTTAGACGACCACGGGCTGTCTCGTTCGATCACAGTTTATTATACAATCTTGCAAGATCGGGTGGGCTGGTGCGCACACCTTACATAGATTTGCAGCACATTTTATACTGTTTTTTTTTAACATTGTGATGGCTTGTATTGTGTTATTCCCCCTTATTTGGCAGTTAACCTTGTTAACTTTAAACACTGTAATGGCTTGTATTGTGTTATTCCCCCTTATCTGGCTTTAAACACTGTAAATGGCTTGTACTGTGTCATTCCTTCAATTAACACTCTCTCAACTCCCATTCTGCGCTTAATCTCATCACTGCGGTTATCTGTCCCGTGCAACCCAGTCAACTGTCTGTCATGTGCCTCCCCCTTTCTGTATGCTGCTGAACTCGTTACTGTTAGCTCTTGCAGCCTTAAAAATTACATTACTTCTCACAATCCCCCCTTTTCTTTTTACTGTCTGTAATTTTTTATTTTTTTTTTTAGCATCCCTTTTTCCAGATCTAGTTCAGATATGCACGAGTAGGTTGTTCCAGTTTGGCTAACATACTATCCACTTGCTCGTCCCAATCTTCATCATCGGGTGACCTATCTAGGAGGGTCTCTCTTTCCTCCCTTTCCAAGTGGATTCCCACCATCCTTCCATCAGTGACATCCCGTTTCATAAGAGCCGTTTCTATCAGTCTCTGCGTTAATCCCCGAATGCAGGGAATAACACAGCATCCTAAGGCCGCCAGGATCCCTGATACCACCACGAAGGATACTAACATTGATACTACCACCCCTTTCCATCTCCCGAACCATTCGTCCAGCCACCCGGTCCAGTCGGTGTTCGCCCCCGAATGCTCTGCCAACTCGTCGGCTAGAGTTGTCAAGCCCCTCAGAGCCCGGGTGATTGATCCGTCGGGAGCGGTATTGTTGGGGATGAAAGTACAGCATTGAGTCCCGATCATAACACAGACTCCCCCTTTCTCGGCCAGAATCATATCCAGAGCTAATCGGTTCTCCCAAGCCATTCGGGACGTAGCATCTAACTGTTCCGTTATCCCTTTTATAGCATCCCGGGTATAGTTTATGAACCTCTGTTGGTTATAATATATGTAGTTTATCCAATCTACATTTTTGTTGATAGTGACCCACCAGAACAGAGATTCGAACCCTGCCGCTATTTGATTCCTGGCTTTATATTCATCCGGGACCCCTCTGGGTACCCCGATGGAATCCAGGTAAATCCTGTCATCAAACGAAGTGGGGATACTGCGGCGCTTCCGGGTTGTCCGGGGAGTAACCTTTGTTCCCTTTCGTTCAAAGGCTAGGGTGAATGGTATGGCTAGTTGTACTATGGCACACGTCCCAGTCCATTTCCGGGGTAATGTGGCTCGTAGTTCTGCACCCCCGCAGTACCACCAAAGGTCGGCCCGGGGGACCTGTATCTGGGAATAATTTCCACCATCCTTAGTAGTGTTTACTTGGATGACCTGCTGACACAGAGTCAGGCTCCCAACGTTCTGATCCCACTCTTTCCCCGTCCTCTGTATGCAGGTTTGATGGACACCCGATGCCCCGGAAAAGGAGGGCGCCTGGGAATATCGGTTGTGCTGGACCGGTGGGAACGTTAAGCCCAGAGACTGACATGTGGGATCTTCCCAGGCGGTTCGGTGTTGGTACAGTTTCACCAAACACTCAATTCCACCTTCTTTTAGTTTAGGGAGTGGAACCACCTGCGGACTCGGTCTACTACCCGCACACGCATAACAGTTGTCTTTTCCAAGACTCTGGACAGTATACCGAACCCACTCCAACCATGCGTTAATTTCCCTGAACCCTGTCTCTATCTCTACGGTCTCCCTTAAATCTTTTATCTGTATCACTTTAACCTTTTCGGAGTTTCCAGGAGTCAGGGCAGTTACACGGAGTATGGACGAGTTTGTGGCTGTTGCCTCCTGGAGGGTAATTCTTACACAGCACAGCCGCTCCTCCTGAACCCGTACTCCAAGTACCTGACCCTCTAGCCCAGTGTGCAGATTTTTCTTGACCACCCAGTTGGTTTGTTTTATGGTCAGATAAAGGGGGTTGCACTGATCTATTCCACAGTCTCTCGGGTAGATCGCTTTCGGCACCAATGTTATTCTTTCCCGTACCCCAAGAGCTTGATCCTCTCCCAATCCCGTCCCCAGAAATAGTAGCTCCATCGATTTTCCCTGATATTTCTTTTGTCTCGCCAGGCTGTTTTTAGGGTCATTTAGTTCCCCCGCTGTCCCACATGGTACCATCCGGCATAAATCTATCTCTAATACCTGTGTCTGGGTTGCTTTTTGTACAGTAAGACTGTATTGCTGACCAGCATTTTTTCCTTCCTCAGCGTACCACCTATCTACCGCATCCCCTTTCCATCCCCCTCCCACCAAAGTTACAGTGTACACCAGCAAGAGTACAAGCCACATTTTTGAGTTCTCGTGCCCTGGCCAAAGTGTCCGTTCAGTTGTCTTCTGCTGGATTGCTTCTGTCCGGGGTTGAGAGGATGTCCTCGTCCGGTGCCGGTACGGGCCCCTTTGCTCGGGTGTAGTGAGTCCAGCCTCGTTCTGCTGTTCGGACAGCTGTTTCAGTTGTTAGTAACACCAGGAAAGGGCCATCCCAGACCGGGTCTAGGGTCTTCGGTTTCCAGGTCTTGATGAGAACCCAGTGTCCGGGCTTGATCGAGTGAACCGCGAAAGCCAAGGGCGGTGTCTGGGCTATGAGTCCCTGTTGGCGCAAATGAGAAAGAGCAGATACCAATGCTTCAACATATTTTTTTACAAAGACATCCCTGGTTTCAAAAATAGGCAGCTCACCTCGAGGTCCCACAAAGGGAAGACCGAACATCATCTCATATGGGGAAATCCCTAAATCTCTACGTGGTTGCGTTCATATTCGGAGTAGGGCAAGGAGCAAGCATTTTGTCCAGGGTAAGCCGGTTTCCACTGTCAATTTTGTGAGTTGTGTTTTGAGGGTCTGGTTCATTCTCTCTACTTTCCCTGAGGAAGGGGGATGCCAAGGAGTGTGGAAGTCCCAGTCTATCCCCACCGCACGCATTACCCCCTGCAGCACTGTCGAAGTAAAGTGGCTTCCCTGGTCGGAATCTACCGCTCGGGGGATCCCAAACCTCGGAACAATCTGTTCTAGTAGAATCTTGGATACCTGACTCGCGACCGCAGTGGCGGTGGGGAAGGCTTCTACCCATCCCGTTAAGTGATCCACCATTACCAGGAGATATTTCAGTCGTCCGATCGGGGGAAGTTCAGTATAGTCAATCTGGATATACTCGAAGGGCCGGTATGCAGGGGCCCGGCCCCCTCCCCTAGTCTGTCGTAACCCCCTTTTGTTCACCTTCCGGCATATCAGGCAGTCCTGCGTGACCTGTTGGGCCACCGTATGGACCCCTGGGTGGGCATATTGCCGCAGGAAGGCATCGCACAACGCCTGGGTTCCCCAATGGCTCCCCTGGTGTAGCTGGGTCAGAACTTCCCTGGTTAGGGATCGGTTCAATAACTGACGTCCATCTGGTAGCAGCCACCTCCCTTCCTCTCCCTTTTCCCCTCCGATCATCCTGAGCTCTTCCTCCTCTTTTTCTGTGAACACTGGCACTTCTTGTATCTCCGATACCTGTGGTATCCACGCCAAACAGTCGACCAGGTCCCCCTCCATCCCTGCTATTCTAGCCTGTTCATCTGCTAAGCGATTCCCCGTGGCTTCTGGGCCAACCCCTTTTTGATGCCCTCTAATGTGGACTACTGCTATCTCCCGTGGTTTTAACAGATCTTCCAAAATCTTAACAACTAGTTCCTCATGTACCAACTCCTTGCCGCGGCTGTTAATCATGCCTCGCTCTTTCCAGATCTTTCCAAAGGTATGTACCACCCCATAAGCGTATTTTGAATCTGTGTATATAGTCCCTACTGATCCTTCCAGGCTGGTCAGGGCGCGGTGGAGGGCATACAACTCGCAAGTCTGTGCCGACCACGAAGGGGGCAACCGCCCCCGTTCCTCTACCTTCCATCCCTCTTCGTTAATTATGGCATACCCGTTATGCCTCTTGCCCTCCACCATCCTAGAGGACCCATCAATGTACCACCTCTGTCCCGTGTGCAAGGGTTGATCTCGTAGATCCTCCCGCACCTTACTTTGTAATTCTACTATGTCCACACACAGATGTTCAAGGGTCCCCTCCGCCTCCCCTCCCAGGAATTCCGCTGGATTCTGACACGTGCTAAGTTCTAGTTTCAGGTCATCTCGATCTAGTAATATCGCTTCATATTTCAAGATCCTCGAGTCTGTTAACCAGCGGCCCGCTTTTTGGTTTAAAATTGTCCTCACCTGGTGTGGGGTAACTACCGTGAGTGGCGCCCCAAAGGTCAGCTTTCTGCTCTCCTCTACCAATTTTGCCGTGGCTGCTACCGCTTGGACACATTCGGGCCACCCTCGGGATACGGGATCCAGAATCTTTGACAGGAAGGCCACCGGTTTCCTGTGTCCTCCCCATTCCTGGGTCAGTACCCCGAAGGCTGTGCCCTGTTTTGCATTGGTGAACAATAAGAAGGTCTTATCATAATCCGGTAAACTCAGGACTGGGGCAGTCACTAGTTTTTGTTTCAGGCTGGTAATCAAATCTTCCCCCTCCCTATCCCACCAGATTTTATCCGGGGCCCCTTCAACCAGGCGTAAATACAGTTCCTTCGTCAGGGGGGCATAATTATCTATCCAGAGTCTGCAATATCCGAGTAAACCCAGAAATTTCCTGAGTTCTCGTTTCATTCTAGGGAGTCCTAATCCTACAATTCCCCTGATTCTTTCAGGACTTATTTTACGCTGGCCACAGCTAATTAGATGCCCCAGATATCGAACTTCCCGTTCTGCATACTGTAACTTTTTCTGACTCACTCTTAGCCCCTGTTCCGCGAGAAAGTTAAGCAGGGCATTGGTCCCAGTTTGAACTTGCCGGTCGGAGGGCCCCGAAAGTAAAAGATCATCTACATACTGTATCAATTTTAAGTCTGGGGGTAAAACTAGGCTCTCTAAGACCTGTTCCAAAATCTGCCCGAATAGGTTCGGAGATTCCGTAAAGCCTTGTGGAAGAACCGTCCACCGGTATTGTTGTTTTCTTCCCGTGTCCGGGTCTTCCCATTCAAAGGCGAACAGGTCTCGGCTATCTGGGTCAAGGGGACATGCCCAGAAGGCGTCCTTTAAGTCCACCACACTGAACCAGCTGTGGTCTGGCGGAATCCGCCCTAGGATGCTGTAGGGGTTAGGGACTACCGGGTGACGGATTTGTACAATTTTATTTATTTCTCTTAAGTCCTGGACCATCCTGTAGTTACCATCAGGTTTCCGGACAGGCAGAATGGGGGAATTATACTGGGACATACAGGGCTCTATCAACCCATCTGAAATTAACTCCCGTACCACCCCGCTGAGTCCCCGGCGCCCCTCCCAGGAGATCGGGTACTGTCGGACTCGTACCTCCGGGCTTCCTGCCTTTAGGGTAACTTTTATGGGGGTCACCGATAGTCTTCCACGATTACCCTTGGCCGTCCACACTTTGGGGTTTATTTGTTCCATTTGCTGTTCATCTAGGTAAGCCATAGAGATCAGCAATTCTTCATTCTCTCCCACACTAATTTGAATCCCAAATTTTACTATTAAGTCTCGGCCCATCAGTCCGTAAGATAGATGGGGCAGGTGAAGGAGTTCTGCCGTGACCCTCTCGCCCTCCCATTCAATTTCTAAAGGAGTGAAAAGCCGGGCCTGGAAAACCCCCCCTTTTACCCCTGAAATGTTAAGCGAACGAGTTTGGTAATTACTCCCTTCGGGATGAATGGGAATTGCAGACCTCCCGGCGCCTGTATCTACTAAAAACGTTACCTCCTCCCTTTTCTGGCCCACCCTCAAGTTTACCAGGGGTTCTTGGTAGGCCCTTATTTCGAGTGCCCCCCGGTCTCCCTAGTCTACCGAGTACTCCATCTCATAGATCCCCTCTCGCTCCTCCCTTAAGTCTGGGCATTCCCTTTTAAAATGTCCCAATCGGCCGCAATGGTAACACCCGGCCGGTCGCAGTCGTCCGTTTCCATAGGGTCGTCCACGGCCCCGGCCGCGGTTTTCCCTCCCTCCGTTATGCCAACCCCCTCTAGACCGTCCTCTACCTTCCGTTCGTCCTTCTTCTACCATTCCTGTGGATTTGCAAACTTCCCTTACAGCGGCTACCATCATCTTGGCTTTTTGTTTCTCTCTTACCACGTCCCTCTGAACAAACACTCTCTGCGCTTCATGCAACAGATCCCCAATATCTTTCCCACTCCAGTCCTCAATTTTCTGCAGTTTCTTTTGTATGTCTGGCCAGGATTTGGTGACAAAGTGGACTTTCAACATTCCTCGCCCTATTTCCCCATCTGGATCGAGGCTGGAGTATTTCCGGACCGATTCCCTAAGTCTATCCAGGAACGCACTGGGTGACTCATCTTTACCTTGGGAAACCTCGAAAGCTTTACTTAGATTCTGTTGTTTGGGGACACAGGTCTGTATTCCCCTAATTATCAAATTCCGGAGATCGGACATATGAGTTCTCCCAATCTGGGTATTATGGTCCCAATCTGGGTCTTGGAGGGGATATTCCTCCTCGCCCTGGACCCCCTGTTGGTGTTCGCGGTCCCAAATTTCCATAGCCTTCTTCCTGATCATACCCCTCTCATCATAATTAAATAATACTCTCATCATGGCCTCCAACTCCTGCCATGAATACAAGTTAGGACCCAGGAATTGGTCAAGTTGAGCTGCCACCGCCTCGGGGTCCTCTAATAAAGGTGGCAGCTCTTTCCTGAATTGCCTGATATCCCCGGTATTTAAAGGGACTATCACATATCCCGTATCTCCCCCCCCAAAGGGGACCTCTCGAAGGGGTTTCATTTTAACCACTTCTTGGGGTTTTTTGTTCTCAACCTGCTGCCTGGCCTCTTTTTGTTCCCTAGTTTTACTTCTAGTACTAGGTCCCGAGGGCTCTGACTCCGACAGTGAGGAAGTCTTAGATGCTGATGGCCCGGGGTCTTCCCTGGAAGGGCCGGGGGTGTCTCTTTGTCCATCTGTGGTGTCTCCCTTGGGTTTGTCACGGGACCCGTCGTAGGGTGGGGGCGAGTGGGGTCTAGGGGCCGGCGGGGGTGGCAAAACGTCCAATACTTCCCACGGACGGGACTGACTACGACGGGACTGACTACCCTGATGGGGGGACATGGCAAACACGTTTAACGGCGGAGAGGTATTCAGGGGACCGGATCCCTCCCAACAAGCTGCATATTTTATCTCTTCAGGGTTTGGCTTTGACCTTCCATTTACACACAAGTTTAACAGTTGACATACCCAATCTTCGTCCGAACCGTATTTTGGCCAGAACACGGTCGGTGGTCGGATTGGTTCCTTAGTCCAAATAAAACAACAATACTTAATCATTACTTTCCGAATGAGGCCCCGGGTTTTCTCAGAATCTTCCCAATTACTTAATTTTATTCCCAACGGACTATCCGGCGGTATGCCGTTTGACCCCTTTGCCTTACTTCTCCTTCCGTCTCTCGTCTTAGACGGTTTTCCTCCCATAATAGGTCACCTCGTCCTCTTGGGTTGCTTCCAAACCCTCAAACAGAACTGTCCTATTATGTGGTCAAACAAGGAAGAAACCACTCTCAACTTCTAACCGTAATTTTGTCCTTGGAGAGTAATTCTCTTACCTTGCCCCGTGCACGGAGTTGTCTGACCTTTATTCCTGTACGTCCCTTCGTCCGTTAAACCTAAACACAATTTGAGCTGAAAAACCCGGGGCAGTGAATCAGACCCCGAGAGCAGCCAGTGGTTCTTACTTTATCTTTAGTTTGAGCCCAATTAGAAGTTTTTTTTTCTTTGTCTCGCTCGTGGTCGGGTTCTGAACTCAGTAATTCTGTGTAAATATACACGGTGACGCGTCTGGTTATTACTGAGATCAATTCCCTAGTCCAAGCGAGAGGGCCGGGTATATAAGCTATCCCGGACGAGCCCCCAAATTGTTAGTTTCGTTACCGGCCGTATCCGCCAGATACCCGCTAGCGTGGCAGCCACCAGACAACTCTTGGTTTCGTTGACACCGTTAGGTTTCCACCAGTCGAGTTCGGAGCGCCAGGGGCAAATTCCCCAGCCAGTAGCCCTCCCGATATATTCCCCTTTTCTCCCGATTGTAGACTTAGACGACCACGGGCTGTCTCGTTCGATCACAGTTTATTATACAATCTTGCAAGATCGGGTGGGCTGGTGCGCACACCTTACATAGATTTGCAGCACATTTTATACTGTTTTTTTTTAACATTGTGATGGCTTGTATTGTGTTATTCCCCCTTATTTGGCAGTTAACCTTGTTAACTTTAAACACTGTAATGGCTTGTATTGTGTTATTCCCCCTTATCTGGCTTTAAACACTGTAAATGGCTTGTACTGTGTCATTCCTTCAATTAACACTCTCTCAACTCCCATTCTGCGCTTAATCTCATCACTGCGGTTATCTGTCCCGTGCAACCCAGTCAACTGTCTGTCATGTGCCTCCCCCTTTCTGTATGCTGCTGAACTCGTTACTGTTAGCTCTTGCAGCCTTAAAAATTACATTACTTCTCACAAGAGGACTCTGCATGAATCATTTCAGTGTAGTCACTGTGGTTATGTTGGCAACATTAGTTTGCACAGTAAGATCCCACTAACTTGGGAGACTCTCCCCTGCTCAGCAGATGTATGTCATGGGTAGCTAATTCAATATTGCCCACTTTATATTATTGCCCAAAGTCAAACTTACCCACAATATATGTTTTTTTTTAAGTTTTCACCCTTTTTCCAATCCTGCCTTGCAATTCTCTTACTTACTGCTTTTCTAATGATGCACTGACAGATGCCATCGCACTGCACCAAATGTTTTGCTGCATAATGGTTTTCAACAATGAACATCATAAACGGCGATTATAGAGTTCAACAGGATCAAATTTTGACTTTGGCAGTTTATTCAAGAGGAGGTCATTATTGCTGCCTCAAAAAGATGCAAAGCAGAAAATGACAGATGTTAATGTAGATTTAAAAATGTATATAGATTATATCAATGGATCTAATATTTGTCACAATTGTCTTTTTAGACAATATTCTTTAAACAAATTATTTCTGTGAATAAGAAGCCTGATTAGTAAGGAGCTGAGGTATAGTCATGGGGCTTTTTTAAAATTTATTCATTCATGAGCATCACTGGCTAGCCAGCATTTATTGCCCATCCCTAGTTGTCCTGGAGAAGGTGGTACAGATTTCTGATAGACAAGGGAATTAAGGGTTATGGGGAGAAAGCAGAAAGTGGGACTGATTCACTTCAGATCAGCCATGATCTTATTGAATGGCGGGGCAGGCTCGAAGGGCTAGATGGCCTACTCCTGCTCCTATTTCTTATGAGCTGTAACCATTTCAAAGTAGCTGAAGTTGGGTGTTCCGGCTGCCAAGTTTCCTGATGTTCAGCTAGTATGCTCGAGACTGGACTGGCAACATCAGGGCAGATTCCAGGCCAGATTTTCGACCTTGTCGGTTTTCGGGACAATCCGATTGGATTTGGCAGATTGTGTCGGGTGGGGTCAAGGGTCACCTGCGTCACTCGGAGTGTGGGTAGCGTCCCATGAAGCTGATAACTGGTTCAGTTACACCGCCACACCGATGCAGCACCTCAGCTACATCCCTCCTTTCATCAGAGTTAAGCTTCATTTACATAGCCCCGGTTTCCAGAGTAGCCGGATTTGAGAGACAACACTTGTAGTTATTCTGTTTCCACCACAGCAATATTAGGCAGAGGGAGACTGCAAATTTAAATGTGCAAATCTGGATACTGATGAGTATGAGATTGTGCTTTTTGTAAGACAACCAACATACCACGTATCATCACAGTCATGAAGGTAATTTGAATGAGGCAATTTTTTAAAACTGAGGCAATGTGAGACTAAGTTGGAAGCATGAAAATTATTATTTTCCCTTTATTGGAGGCATCTAAAAGTATAAGAGCGCCTGTGCATTAATAATTAAATGCAAGGACTGGTTAATTGATGGATAAAAACCATCCATCCACATGGTGCTTGTGGTATCATAGTCAATACTCCATGCAAATCCTTTGCCTGATGTTGTGACTGAGTCCAGGAAAGATGTCTTTACCCTGTCATTCTGTTTTTTTTTAAATAAACTATGTTGCTTTTCTACCCCCCCACCAATAATCTACCGCTCTAATTCACTGCAACCCAGAGGTGTCAGATTCAGATGCAATCCAATTCGTCAATATCTAACAAAGCGGATGTAAGCCTGAAAATAGATCACGCAAATGGTTAACCCGAATGGTGAACATGCTTATATCAGATTTCACTAATCCAGCTGAGCTGGTAACCTAGTCATGTTCAAGGTCACTGGAGTTTTCACGCTCTCAAGACTGTGATTTTACTTGCTTTTCAAACAGTTTGTTCAATAAAACAGCACGATTTCTGAAGGTAAAATTGTTCCAGTATCATCAAAGCAAAACTGTTACGTCTACTTGGAAACAATTGTAAACAAACTGCACAATAAACTTGCGGCGAACAATAAAATCTAACAGATAAGTACACATTGAACTCAATTACTGCTGTAGGATAGCTTCAGAGTGTGTCTCCAGGGATTCTCAATTCATCAAACTGGATCAAGAGAAATTTTTTGGTGTGTCATTCATTCACAATAACATTTAAAAATTGCATGACTTATAAAATAATATTTTTAGAATCTTGTTTACGATATTTTCACTTTAATCCCTTGTGTGTGTCCTATGCTTTCTGTATAATAATTAAAATGTGAATGATAATCCATTTTTTTCACTTCCTGATTTGCTGTCTGTGAGAATTCTTTAATCGGTTTGGCTGGACCAGGCTGCCTGCTGTCTGCCCTGTTGCTGAGTGTCACAGAATCCCTACAGTGCAGAAGGAGAACATTCAGCCCATCCAGTCTTCATAGGACCTTATAGAATCATGACAGTGCAGAAGAGGCCATTCAGTCATTCGAGCTTGCACTGACAACAATCTCACCCAGGCCCTATCGCCGTGATCCCAGGCATTTACCCTGCTAATCTCCCTACAACTAAGGGCAATCTAGCATGGCCAATCCACTGACTCCCCAAAAGAGCATCTTGCCCAAGCCCACTCTCTGCCCTAATCTCATAACCCTGTGCATTTACCATGGCTAATTCACCTAAGCTACACACCTTTGAACACTAAAGGGGTAATTTAGCATGGACAATCCACCTATCCTGCACATCTTCAGACACTAAGCGACGATTTAGCATGGCCAATCCACCTAACCTGCATATCTTTGGACTGTGGGAGGAAACCGGAGCACCTGGAGGAAGCCAACGCAGACATGACAAGAATGTACAAACTCCACACAGACAGTGACCCAAGTCCGGAATTGAACCTGGGTCCTTGGTGCTGTAAGGCAGCAGTGCTAACCATTGTGCCTGCATTAAGAATTGGCAAGTCAAGTTACAGCTTTATAGAACGTTAGTTAGGTTGCACTTAGAATATAGAATTCAATTTTGGTTGTCACACTATCAGAAGGATGTGGAGGGTCTGGCGAGGGTACAGAAAAGATTCACCAGGATGTTGCCTGTTATGGAGGGCATTAGCTATGAGGAGGGGTTGAAGAAACTTGATTTGTTCTCACTGGAGGGGTGATCTGATAGAAAGCTGTAAGATTATGAGGGGCACGGACAGAGTGGTTAGTCAGAAGCTTTTTCCCAGGAGGAAAGAGCCAATTACTTGGGGGTTTAAGGTGCGAGGGGCAAGGTTTAAAGAAGATGTCTGAGGCAATGTTTTTTACATAAGGACAGTGGAACTCGCTACCAGGGGAGGTAGTGGAAGCAGATACCATAGTGACTTTTAAGAGGCGTCTTGACAAATGCATGAATTGGATGGGAATAGAGGGATATGGTCCCTGGAAGGGTAGGGGGTTTTAGTTCAGACAGGCAGCATGGTCGGTACAGGCTTGGAGAGCCAAAGGACCTTGATACCGTGCTGTAATTTTCTTTGCTCTTTGATCATCATTTAATATAAGCCAATGGCCGTCAGGAGAATCCGATTACACCATGAAGATCAGAAGGTGAAGATCAATGTGACTCTTTCTCAAGATGTGCTGTGTGCTGTCTGCAGTTTTTTATTTTAAACAGCTCCACTTTGAAACCACTTTGCACCAGATACCAGCAATCTGACATTAACTACACGTCTCTGTTCCCTTAGCCAGATGGCTGACGACAAACTGTCACAGAAGTGTGCAGTTGAAGTAAATCAAGTGTTGCATATGTCATTTCTGTCATTACAAGTTGGAAATGTGCGATAAGTCAGTTAAATAAGATTTAATATACCTATTGCAGGAAATAAGGCTCTTGAGAGAGTTTTTTAATAAGGCTATAATCCAGAGAGCGGTTTGTTAATCCTCGATAACTTTATCTGTGAAACAACATATTCAAGACACTTAACTTTATTATCATACTGCTGCTCAGACTATTTGACACTTGCCGTAATATTAACAGATCAACCTGTAACGGTTTGGAAGGTAATATTCAGTAGAATTGCATTTTCTCTCGGCCTGCCATTGCTGTTGAATGGGCCACATCAGTTATTATCTTTCTGACAACTGGTGCATGTTCAAGTGAGGAAGATTACAGATTGCATTAGCAAAATTGAACGTCTTCAGATCAAGGTTCACAGCGAAAAAATTTCCAATCTTTTTGAGGCCTGCCCCACAGAATTGTACAATCCTTACAGTGCAGACGGAGGCCATTTGTCCCATCAAGTGTGCACTGACAACAATCCCACCCAGACCCTATCCCTGTAACACCACTTATTTACCATATTAATCCGCCTGACACTAAGGGCCAACTTAGAAACATGGAAGGAAGGAGCAGGAGCAGAAGGAGCATGATTCATTATGATCATGGTTAGTACACACTTGATGGGACAAATGGCCTCCTTCTGCACCGTAAGGATTGTATGATTCTGTGAACCTTGATCTCAATAGCCTAATCCTGTTTTCTCCCCATAACCTTTGATCCCATTCACCCCAAGTACTATATCCAGCCACCTCTTGAATACATTCAAAGTTTTGGCATCAACGACTTCCCTTGGTAATGAATTTCACAGGCTCACCACTCAGTGGGTGAACAAGTGTCTCCTCACCTCCAACCTAAATGGTCTACCCTGAATTCTCAGATTTTAGTAAGGTCGATCCACATAACCCGCGCAATGTGGGAGGATACTGGAACTCCCAGAGGAAACCCAGGCGACATCGGGAGAACGTGCAAATTTCAAACAGTTACCTGAGACGGGAATTGAACCTGGGTCTTTAGAGCTGTGAGGCAAGAAGTGTAGCCCCCCCCCACCAAATAAGGAACAAAGAGCATCCCACCCATTCCCAGTGTGTTGCCCCAATTAGACTTTTGATACTTGATTGTGTTTATTGGTTTCAAATTTCACCATTCGCTATGGTGGGATTCCCCGGAGCATCATCCCGAGTCTTTGAGTTATAGTCCAGTGAAGATATCACTACGCCACCATCTCCCACTTCTTAGATGTTTTTAACACTATGATCACAGAATCACAGAATCCTACAGTGCAGAAACAGAACAATTGCCCCATCAAATCTGCACCGACCACAACCCACCAGGTCCCATCCTCATAACCCCATTCACTTACTCTAGCTGGTTCCCTTGACACTAAGGGGCAATTTAGCGTGGCCAATCCACCTAACCAGCACATCTTTGGACTGTGGAAGCAAATCAGAGCACCTGGAAGAAACCCATGCAGATATGGGGAGAACATGCAGACTCCACACAAACAGTGACCCAAGGTGGGAATCAAACTCGGGTCCCTGACACTGTGAGGCTGCAGCGTTAACCACTGTGCCACCGTGATATTTTGTCATAAAATTATGACATAATTTTAAATATCACAAAAAAATTCTGACTTGAAAATATATATTTTAAGTGTGTTTAATAAGAATTCATTTTTCCAATTGTTTCCAGAAAGCAAGGGGCCTTTTTTAAAAATATATATTTTACCTGAGAAGTGTCTGTTGTTGGTTTGATTTTAACCAGAGATCCTCCTTCACAGATTATAGTTAATCCTGTTTTGTGAGCTGTTTGTTGGCTTTGCTTGTTTACCAGTTTCTCAGCAGTCAGGGGTTTGCAGGTCAACCCTTTCCAAGGCTTCAAGCACACAAACTAAGCTGATGCTGCTGAGGGAGTGCTGCATTGTCATAGAAACTACCTTGCACAAGAAATATTCAACCCAGACTCCACCTGTCTATAAAACATTCCAGATGGCAATATGAGAAGAAGAGTTATGACTTCACCCAATGTCAACCTTTCCTTCCTCCATACAATCACCAAAAGCAGATTAACTCCTACTAATCTGGGGCATGGATTTCTGGTCTGTTATATTTATAAGGAAATTCACTTTCTTGCTATGTGTGAAACCTGTTGGTGCAAAGTGACAACTGGCGCATGCTCAAGTGGGGACATTACTGTAATAGGTCCTCAGAGGCAGACACCCCTTTATCAAAATCCCTTTATAAAGTCTATTATTGTCACAAGTAGGCTTACATCAACATTGCAATAAAGCTACTGTGAAAATCCCCTAATCAGGTACACTGAGGGAGAATTTAGTATGGCCAATGCATCTAACCAGCATGTCTTTCAGACTGTGGGAGGAAACTGGAGGAATTCCACACAGACACGGGGAGAATGTGCAAACTCTGCATAGAGGGTGACCCAGCTGAGAATCGAGCCTGGGTACCTGGTGCTGTGAGGCAGCAGTGCTAACTGCTGTGCCACCCTGCTGCTCCATTTATTTACAAGGCTGGCAACAGCATAAGAGTGCTTTCAGCTAGCTGTATGCACTTGGAGTTCCAGAGGAACTGACAGTCCTGGTTAAATACAAAGCAAGAGGCTCCCTGATTGGCTCATCAACTTGGCCTTTAATCGGGGGCATCTTTTTGTATCCAGCCGAATAAACAAAATTAAACTAACTTCGGGAAAGGTCAAAAGGGCAGCTTCCTAAAAGGAGGGGAATCACCCGATACAAAAGACAAAGTGGAAAGGTAACTTAAAACATCAAATTAAAATGTGATTAAAAAGGGTCGATAATGCACCCCAGTTCTTGTGGTGCCCAACAGGGATGGAAGGCATTCACAGTGCCCTCGGACACCGCATGCTCCCATTCCAGGGTCAGGCCGCAGTAGAGGGGCAGACAGTCAGGTTGGATGACACCCTTGGTTGCCCGCTGCCGGGTCCTGTAAATAGAATGCCTTACTAGGCCCAGGAGCAGGTTCACGAGGAGGCCCTCCTCCTTGCCCACCCCCTCCTCACCGGGTGTCCATAGATCAGGAGTGTGGGATTGAAGTGCAAAGAAAACATCAACATAAGATTTTTGAGGAAACTAAAGTTTATTTATTAGTGTCACAAGTAGGCTTATATCAACACTGCAATGAAGTTACTGTGAAAATCCCTAGTCGCCACACTCCTGCGCATGTTCAGATAACTCTGAGGGAGAATTTAGCATGGCCGATGCATCTAACCGGCATGTCTTTTGGACTGTGGGAGGAAACTGGAGCACCTGGAGGGAATCCACACAGACAGAGGGAGAATGTGCAAACTCCACGCAGACGGTGACCGAAGCCAGGAATCGAACCCAGATCCCTGGCGTTGAGAGACAGCAGTGCTAACACTGTGCTACCATGCCGCCCCATTTATTTACAAGGCTGGCAACAGTGTACAGAGAGCTTTCATTAGCATTTACACTTGGAGTCCCAGAGGAACTGACACTCCTGGCTATATACAAAGCAAGAGGCTCTCTGATTGGTCCATCAACTTGGCCCTTAATCAGGGGGTTCATTTTGCAACAAGCCCACCTCAATTGCCTGATTAAAGTTGTTACAATTACAGATTATATTAACAGGCTAAAAGCAAATTACTGTGGATGCTGGAATTTGAGAAAAGGTCATCTGGACTCGAAATGTCAGTTCTTTTCTCTCCTTACAGATGCTGCCAAACCTGCTGAAATTTTCCAGTATTTTCTATTTTGGTTGCATGAATAAGTTCTTTGGATCAAGGCTCACATTGAGAAAACTTTCAATCATTTTGAAGCCTGCTTAATCAATTTAGATGTTTTAACATCTTGATATAATTTTTTATAGATTTTTTAAAATTCCTGATTTGAAAATGTGCCTTGAAATGTGTTTAAAAATGTGTTCAGCTCTGACAAACAGTCTTCTTGATCTAAACATTGGCTCTCTTCCCTCTTGATCTGGAGATGCCAGCGTTGGTCTGGGGTAAACACGGTAAGAAGTCTCACAACATCAAGTTAAAGTCCAACAGGTTTATTTGGTAGCAAACACTACTAGCTTTTGGGGCTTTGCCCCTTCGTCACAGGTATGGTCAGACATTGAGATTTTCCAGCATTTTTTGGTTCCGATTCTGGCATCCGCAATATTTTGCCTTTCTCTATATGTTTATCAAGTGTTGTATTACATGCCATTGTAATGAAAAGGTATTTGGAAGAATAGGGGTTAACATGGGGCTGGAGAATAGCACCCCACATGTATGATGTAAAGAGTCACATGGTAACAGATTCAGCGAGAACATTCCAGCAACAGCCTGCATAAAACAGCACCATGCCTGGCAATATTTGGGATCTCTAAACAGTTAAACATTAGCAATAAGTAGTTCATGTTTAAAGGTAAAAGTCTCTGTGTTTGGTTTAGCTTAGTTGGTTGGACAGCTGATTCTAAGCAATGCCAATAGCATGGATTCAATTCCTGAACTGGTTGAGGTTATTCATGAAGGTCCCATTTTATCAAATTTGTCCTTTGCCTGAGGTGTGGTGATCCTCAGGCTAAATCTCTCCCTCTCTAAGGGCCATCTGGGACTATGGCCAGTTTATACAGTTCTCAAGATCACCTCATCATTGAGACCACCATTGTAGCCACCATCATACTAAAACATGGTTGGCAGTAGTGGCGATCTCTAAAAGAAATCAAATTAGCAGTGATAGGGTAGGTAGAATTTGAAATGAAGAACCAAAAATGGTGTCCCAAAGTATGACAAATTGAAAGCAACTGAAGTGGAACTGGAAAGATGTGCACGTCAGAAGGAAAATTCAAAACCATCGTTGAAGCAGCTTTGTCATGGGCTTAGATGTTGAGGAATCCACCCGAGTCAGTGAAGGCCCCTGAGTGATGCAGATTAAAAATAAAACTGCTCAGGCTGTGCAAGAAACAATACTTTTCACTGTGTACTAATACATGTGACAATAATACATCAAATCAAATCAGATCAGGATTGAAACAAGTTAAGATTTCACCAGAGACAGATCTGGCCAATAATGAAACCAAAATGAAGCAAGGAGACAAAGTTTTGTTATCGACAGAGCAAGGACAGACAGAAATGAGATCAGAAAATGTAAATCCGACACTGAAGCATGAGGAAATCTGGCATATCAGCTACAATTCTCACCAACTTTTACAGATGCACCATAGAAAGCATTTTTTCTGGTTGTATCACAGCTTGGTATGGCTCCTGCTCTGCCCAAGACTGCAACGTCGTGAAAGTAGCCCAAACCATCATGCAAACCAGCCTCCCATCCATTGACTCTGTCTATGCTTCTCTCGACAAAGCAGCCAGCATAATTAAGGACCTAACACAACCCGGCCATTCTCTCTTCCATTGCCTTCCGTTGGGAAAAAGATACAAAAGTCTGAGGTCATGTAGCAACCGACTCAAGAATAGTTTCTTCCCTGCTTTTGTCAGACTTTTGAATGGACGTGCTTTGCATTAAGTTGACCTTTCTCTACATCCTAGCTACGACTGTAACACTATATTCTGCACTCTCTCATTTCCTTCTCTATGAACAGTATGTTTTGTCTGTATAGCACGCAAGAAACAGTACTTTTCACTGTATGTTAATAATAAATGACAATAATAAATCAAATCAAAGAAGATGAAAGAGCACTGGGTGTCTCAGGCCTACTGAGAACCATTGAGCTCAATGGAATGATTCAAATATAAAACAGCAAATAGATGTGTGGCTGAGATTGAGAAACAAGTGAAAATGAAATTCCCATTTGCAATACATCTGCAGCCAGCAGGAAAACAGTGAACATCACTGGAAAGGAAAATGTGAGTTAACTCTGGGAATGAACCAGACTGACTTTTGGGATGGCAGGACTGACTTACTTACTCGCCTTCATAGTGAGAGGGCTCGAGTACAGGAGCGGGGATGTCTTGCTGAATTATACAGGGCCTTGGCGAGACCACACCTGGAATACTGTGCGCAGTTTTAGTCTCCATATCCGAGGAAGGATGTTCTTGTTCAAGACAAAGTGCAGAGAAGATTTACCAGACTGATTCCTGGGATGGCGGGACTGGCGTATGAGGAACGATCGAGTCGGTTAGGATTATATTCACTGGAGTTCAGCAGAATGAGGGAGGATCTTACAGAGACCTATAAAATTTTAATAGGACTAGACAGGATAGATGGCGGGGGAATCCAGAACCAGGGGTCACAATCTGAAGACGTGGCGTCAATATTTTAGGACTGAGAGAAGAAATTTCTTCACCCAGAGAGTAATGAGCCTATGGAATTTGCTACCATAGAAAGCAATCAAAACATTGAAAAGTTACAGTGCACAAGGTGGTCACTTGGCTTATCTTGTCCATGCCAGCCCAGGGTCACCCAGATGCCTTTTCTAACCCTACCTGCACCTGGCCCATAGCCCTGTCACTTACAGCAATTAAGGTGCAGATCCAGGTCCTTTTCAAAAAAAGACCTGCATCTGTCTCCACCACCAACTCAGGCAGCGAATTCCAGACACTCATCACCTTTTGAGTAAAAAAGTTCTTCCTCGTGTCCCCTTCACACCGATAGCCAAGTCAGTCCAAAATATTTTATGCTTTCAAGAAGGAGTTAGATATAGCTCTGGGGGTGAAAGAAATCAAAGGTGGGTAGGGTGAGGTGGGTGGGGGGGATATGAACTATTGATTGAATGATCAGCAATGGTCATAATGAATAACAGAGCAGGTTTAACAGGCAGAATGGCCTCCTCTTGCTCCTTTTTTCTATCTTTCTATGTACGGAAGGAATGGGACACAACCAGTGTCTGAAAAAAGGCAGATGGGTTATTAATAGAGAGAAACGTAACTCAAAGGAGTGCCAAAAGTGGATCAAATAGAGATAACAAAGTACCAGGAAAACAAGATGGAATTTTCCTCTCCCTAATGCTGATTATGATTAGGGACAAGGACCACATTACGGTCTGTTGACTTTGAGCGGGATTTTCTGGTCTTGGGGCGTGTGTGACCAGAAAAGCCTGCCCCACTGTGAACCACTATCATTCCTCTAAATGTGATATAATGAGATGTGGAAGAGCTGTCGAGCCTCCAGACCATCTGAATTAATAAAGTTGGAGACCTAAGGTGGGATGGCAAGTAAGATTGTATTGTAATACTCCATTGAAAGGAAGGAATGTTATCTATTGAGAAGAATGCATGTTTTTGTATTATGTGGCTGCATCCCGTTAGATTGAAAAAGTGCTCAGGGTTAACATGTGACTGAAGAAAAACGCTGCCACCGTCTGATTTAAAGAGTCACATGGCAATAGAACTCAGAGGCAACTCTTTGGAAGCAGCCTGAATGGAGTAGCACCATCCATGGCAATATTTAGAATCTGTAAGTGGTTAAAGATAAACCATAAGCAGTCATGTGTAAATGTACAAGCCTTTGATACGTGCTGAGGAAACAATACAACAGCAAGAATCCAGCTTTTAAATTGTTTCTGAAAAGTGAGGAGCTTTTTCTTTTTAGATTCTAACTTAGAGTTGCGTGTTGTTAATAGTATGTGTATTATTTTGGTTTTCATAGAAACCCACAATGCAGAAGGAGGCCATTCAGCCCATTGAGACTGCGGTGACAACAATTCCACCTAGCCTTTATCCCCATAACCCCACATATTTACCCCACTAATCCTTCCGACGTAAACATCCTGGGACACTAAGGGTCAGTTTAGCATGGCCATTGCTCCTAATCTGCACATCTTTGAACTGCAGGAGGAAACCAGAGCACCTGGAAGAAACCCACCCAGACAGGAACCCAAGCCAGGAATCGAATCCAGGTCCCTGGAACTGTGAGAGTAGGGAAGATTGAGCTGTTAATGTGCGTCAAGTTCACAAAATAGGGCTTGGCATAGCATGTGAAATTTGGACAAATTTCTCATATTGTGAGTACTGAGAAAGGAAAAAAAGTAAAGTACAGTGTGCTCTTAGAAGTACATAATCCTTTCTGGAAAGATTTGTGGCAAATGTATGTGAGGGAGAATTTTTAAACTGGTATTAGCCTCCAATAGACTACAATAACCAGAGCTGTTATTTTGATCTTGGAAGTGTAGCCTGGAGTATTCAAATCCTTGCTTTAACTGCAGCAAAGCAAGGATTACAATTCAGAAACAGTTCATTGGTGATGAGCTATTTAAAAATGTTGTCAGAATATGAAAGATACTGTATAATAGAATTTATTTCCTTCCCTCTTATTTATCCTAATAAAACAGGTTTTAGTCCTAATTTTGTGGGAGAGGGAGGGTTAACATTCACAGGGCCTTCAACTAAATCAAATTAGATTGATTTTAAGCTTGCAGGAATTTGAGATGGATCGTATTGGGATAAGAATAAGAAAGGATTCAGGTGTATATCGTGACTGCTGATGTACCAAAGCATGTTCAAGGCAATTAGACATATTTCAAGTGTTGTCATTGGTGTAACGTAGGAAACACGATAGCTCAATTTACACACAGCAAACTCCCACAAACAGCAATGAGATAATTACTAGGTAATATATTTTATTTGAGAAATAAATATTGCCCAAGACCCTGGGGAGAACAGTCCTACTCCTCCTCAGATGGATGTGGAAATGCCTGCATTGGACTGGGGTAAACACAGTAAGAAGTCTCACAACACCAGGTTAGAGTAGCCTGGTGTTGTTACTGTGTCTTCCTCAGGTGAAGCCAGGAGATATTTTGCAACAATCTCACAGGGCAGAAGGCCACAGTTTCACACCTCATGGCAAAGAGATACTTAAACTGAAGCTAAACCACAACAAGGGTCACTTGGCAAATTTTAACTTCCAACATGATTAACACAATGTTGTCAAATATTCGATGATAGTTTGTTATCTTGGTGGTGTCAATATTTTCCAACTCTGGACAGCGAGAGAGTAGGCAAGATTGAGCTGTTAACGTGCATCAAGTTCACAAAATAGGGCTTGGCACAACGTGTGAAATTTGGACTAATGCCTAGTCTTATCAGTACTGAGAAAGGAAAAGAAGTACAGTGTGCTCCTAGAAGCACATAATCCTTTCTGGAAAGATTTGCGGCAAATGTACGTGAGGGAGAATTTTTAAACTGCTATTAGTCTCCACTAGAATACAATAACCAGAGCTGTTATTTTGCTCTTGGAAACAAAATTTTAAAATGATTTCCCTTGCTCTCCTGGAAGGTACAATTTGACTGAAAATAAAAGTGCCCAACTCCCCCTCCCACCCACTCCATTCACCCGAAACTCTGGAATTACATTCCTGATCGAAAGGCCAGTCACCTCAGTCTGTTATTTTTACCTGTTAGCATGGTGATACTGGAGCTAAGTGCTTCAAGTAATGTAATCTGCCGCTTCGCATTGCAGAATGGCTTTTTCGCAGCTCCATTTAGAAATAAAGAGCGCTGGAAATTAAAGCACTGATTCAGTATCCATGGACTGAAGCACAAACAGTATCACGTTGCAGTTAAAAAAAAAATCTCATTATAAGTCAACTTTGCAGATCACTCAGATTTTGGCTAGCCAAATTCCAGTTACTCACAAATATTTACTCAGCTCAAACAAGTGTGAATATATCACCTAGGCTCTGCATCAATCACCTTTGCAATATCACTCGCTGTGGCAAGAGTGCCGCTTTCTTTAAATCAGTTAAAGATAACTGGCAGGTGCGACTGATCACTGAATCATTGAATTCTAAGTGTGGAATTTTCTCCCATTGTGCCTGTATCTCTGCAAGTTTCATATTGAAGCTATCTATTCTAGCACCATTATCCTGTTCTTTCCCCATTTGTAATGTAGCCAAGCAATGTGTTTTCTTTTCAAAACCGCTTATCAAAATAATTCAATTTGTGATATAAATCCATCACTGCCATTTAATTGACAATGGAGGCAGAATTGCTACGGTCTCTCCCTGCAGCAACATCATAATTATATTCCTTTTCACATATTTAGGAGTAATCTTTGCCCATGTTGCGTTCAATTCTCAATGTAACATGTGCGGAGTGCATTCGCTGTCGTAACGCGGGAAAATGCAACAACGAATGTGTGCACAGTAATATCCCACAAACAGCAATTAGCTAAATTGCCAAATATGTTTAAGTGATGTTGCTTGAGGGATAAATGTTGGCCAGGGCACCAGAAGGCACTCCTCAGCTCTTCTTCAGATGGTACCTTGGCATCTTGACATGCATCTGAGGGAGTCAGGAGCTGAGCTTAATTATTTGTCTGAAAGATGGCATCTCTAGCAGTGCAACATCCATTTAATAATACATTGGGAGTATCTGTTGAGATTTTGTGTTCTAGCCTCTGGAGTGAGTTGCCACAACCTTCTGAGTCAGGGAGGAGATCAACCATTGAGCCATGGTTGAGTTATACAAGTTAAGAGACAGAGGTCTCCAATGCAAATTCCATGATATAATGCACAACTTGCATTGTACATTTGGTTGGATGGACCATAAGAACTCAAATCAGAGGTCCTTGAAGGGATTGTAGGAAGTCACACCAGAAATGCTGCTAATATTTTGAATTGGAATTGAGGGATCAGGAGGAAAATGGCCTGTTAGGGACCAGATCAGAAAATCCAAGGTATGTTATGAAGTTAACCTGGACCCCAACTATTTCTGACTTTGGCATTAGTGAGGGTATAAAGGTTTTACCCCATGTGTGATTCTATTGATCCACTAGGAAGCTTCCAGTAAAACAAATTTTAGTTAACAACACAATTAAAATATAACAGAAGGAATTAGCATAACTTTTACTAATTGAATTACTTAAACGTGGCACGGTAGAACTTTTAACTGCCAACTAGTTTTATTTGTTTCAATTTAAGCAATATCCACATAGATGTAAATTCCTTTTAAGAATCAATTAACAAGACACCAGGCTTATATGAATTCCCAGTCATCTGGTCTTATAATGCCTTTGGACAGAGGTACAGGTCTTTTGACTCGCCGATAGCAGCCTCCAAAGGAAAACATTTCTTCACACAGTAAAACTCCAGTGAGAGAGAGGGAGAGGAAACATCTCTTGCCTTTTGCAGACCTCTGGAAAAAGATATATATTTTCTAGCTGGTCTCCAGACTTCACTTTGCTGAGAGTGAAAGCTCTTATAGCGTTAGGGATCTGGATTCAATTCCAACCTTGCCTGACTGTCTTAGTGGAGTTTGCATGTTCTCCCCATGTCTGCATGGGTTTCCCCTGGGTGCTTCGGTTTCCTCTTATACTCCAAAGATATGCAGGTTAGTTTGATTGACCATGCTAAATTGCCCCTTATTGTCAGAAGGATTAGCAGGGTAAATACCAAGGGTTATAGGGATAAATCTTGGGTGGGATTGCTGTTGGTGCAGGCTCAATGGGCTGAATGGCCTCCTTCTGCACTGTAGGGGTTCTATGAAAGAGAGAGATAGAAACAGCAATTGCTTTTTTTCCAAATTCAATCTGCAACTGCCTGCTTTTTCTCTCTCTGTAAGCCTAACACCACACACACACATGATTCTCTTGTGAGTTAACAACCTACCCTGGTCCCTCCTATGCAGACTCTATAGTTGAGAAAGCCCACAAATGCCTCTACCCTCTCAGAAGATGAGGGAAATTTGGCATGTCAGCTACGACTCTCACCAACTTTTACAGATGCACCATAGAAAGCATTCTTTCTGGTTATATCACTGCTTGGTAATGCTCCTGCTCTGCCCAAGACCGCAAGAAACTACAAAAAGTCATGAACATAGCCCAATCCATCATGCAAACCAGCCTCCCATCCATTGACTCTGTCTACGCTTCCTGCTGCCTAGGCAAAGCAGCCAGCATAATTAAGGACCCCATGCACCCCGGACATTCTCGCTTCCACCTTCTTCCTTGGGGAAAAGATACAAAAGTCTGAGGTCATGTATCAACTGACTCAAGAACAGCTTCTTCCCTGCTGCTGTCAGATTTTCAAATGGATCTACCTTGCATTAAGTTAATATTTCTCTACAACTTAGCTATGACTGTAACACTACACTCTGCACTCTCTCTTTTCCTTCTCAATAAACGTATGCTTTGTCTGTATGGTGTGCAAAAGACAATACTTCTTACTGTTACATGTGACAATACTAAATCAAATCAAATCAAATCAACGCCAAAATCAAATGTAAAAGTTCAGGTCTCGGCTAACTCCATCACATACCATTTCTGACTCAGTCCTGAACATTCCAGACATGACAAGAAAGATCAATTGAATATAGGAGGTCTGCTGAGAGGAATGGAATTCTGACCTTTTGAATTCCTCGGATTGTAACCTCATTTTAAAATAACTGTGCAGATCACTCAAATGGAAACTGAATTTCACTCCCTTGCTCTCAAAATTCCTGATACTCACAAATATTTACTCAGCTCAAGCAGTCATGAATATATCACCTATGCTTGCCATCAATCATCACTGCCTGTTAAGACAAAGCCATTTCACCTTCAAAAGCATGTAGCTCTATATCTCCCTGCTAACTGTTCCAATGGTGTGCAGGGAAGGCTAATGTCCTGCTCTAGCCAGAGCCCCCACACCCATTTTATATTTGTGAAGACCAATGACTTGAATAGCCTGACCATACCAACCTCAGCATGAGACCATGCCATCAGGTCAAGAGGTAGAGAATGAAAAAGAAGTATTCAGCTATTCAATCTTCACTGGAAAAGATGTTTTGTTCATGCCAATGAAAACACAAAGGTACCATTTTCATAGAAACCTACAATGCATAAAGAGGCCCTTTGGCCCATCAAGTCTGCACTGAACACCATCCCACCCAGGCCCTACCCCCATATCCCTACATATTATACCCACTAATCCCTCTAAACTACACATCCCTGGACACTAAGGGGCAATTTCTTAGCATGGCCAATCAACCTAACCCACACATCTTTGGACTGTGGGAGGAAACCAACGCAGACACAAGGAAAACATGCATACTCCACACAGACAGTGACCCGAGCTGGGAATCAAACCCAGGACCCTGGAGCTGTGAAGCAGCACCATGCTACCGTGAAGCCCATTTTCCTCTATGTGTTTTGCTGAAGGCCATTTTGAAAGAGGCAAATGGTTCCTTGGTTCCACAAAGCGTTTCCACCATCTACATAGCACAAGTTAGCCATGATGATGTGGAGATGCCGGCATTGGACTGGAGTGGGTACAGCAAGAAGTCTCACAACACCAGGTTAAAGTCCAACAGGTTTCAGAGCGCTGCCCCTTCATCAGATGAGTAGGAGTTGGGTTCACAAACAGAGCATATATAGACACAAACTCAATTACAAGATAATGGATGGAATGCAAGTCTTAAACAGGTAATTAGATCTCTACAGGTACAGATAATGCAAATGGAGAGGGGTTTAATCACAGGTTAAAGAAGTGTAAATTGTATCCAGCCAGGACAGTTAGTGAGATTTTGCAAGCTCAGGCAAGTTGCGGGGGTTACAGATTGTGTGACATGAACCCAAGATCCTGGTCGAGGCCATCCTCATGTGTGCGGAACGTGGCTATCAGTTGCTGCTCAGCGATTCTGCATTGTCGTGTGTCGTAAAGGCAGCCTTGGAGAACTCTTACCCGAAGATCAGAGGCTGAATGCCCGCGACTGCTGAAGTGTTCCCCGACAGTAGTGTGATGGAATATTCTATGTGGGCAGTACGATGGCACAGTATTTAGCATTGCTGCCTCACAGCGCTGGGGAACTGCGTTCAATTCCAGCCTTGGGTCAATGCCTGTGTAGAGTTTGCACATTCTCCCTGTGGCTGTGTTGGTTTCCTCCGAATGCCCTTCCTTAGTCCAAGGATGTGTAGGTTAGGTTATTGGCCATGCTAAATTACCCCTCAGTGTCCTAAGATACGTAGGCTAGGGTGATTAGCCACAGTAAATGTGTGGGGTTTAGGGGAATAGGGCGGGGGAGAAGGCCAGGGTAAGATGCTCTGTCAGAGAATCAGTGCAGGCTCAATGGGCCTCCTTTTGCACTGTAGGGATTGTACGATTCTGTGAGATATTGTTCCTTCATGGTTGTTTGCTTAAAAATCCTGGAACTCCCTTCCCATCAGCATTCTGGATGTACCTACACCACATTGCAGCGGTTGAAGGTGGCAGCTAAGGGCAATTAATAAAGAGCAATATATGCTGACCTTGCCAATGATGCCCACATTTCCATGAATGAATTAAAACAATTGGTAATCTTTACTCAAAGGCAAGATTTCCTGTATTTAGTGGTGTCTAAATCATATTACTAAGCTCTTAGGTTTAGTACTCTACCATTCACGATGTGTTCTGATCTGATATAATACGTGGAAAGTATCTTTTAGCTCATGGAATACATTAGCTTCCAACATTTTAAGCTCATTGAAATTCCAGGAAACAAAAGAAAGGAGTAGAAATTCGTGCCAGTGATGTTCACAGAGGAATGATTAACTTGCTTTGATTAATTTATTTCTTGCTATATTTATTGAAGTTACGTAAAAGTACTTTTTGATTGTACTGAATTTTTAGCTTATGTAATCTTATTACTAGAAACAAGAATATTGCTTTCTGGTTTTCTGTGTGCTGGGTCTATGTTGTCCGACTCTGTCCCTGCCTCAGCTCGTCCACTGCTGAGACACTTAGCCATATCTTGGTTATACCCTAGTCTTGACTATCCATGTTTTACTTACCATAATGTGGAGATGTCAGCATTGGACTGGGGTGGGCACAGTAAGAAGTCTCACAACACCAGGTTAAAGCCCCAACAAATTTATTTGGAATCTCAAGCTTTTGGAGTGAGTCTTACCTGATAAAGGAGCAGTGTCCCAAAAGCTCATGAATTCTTAATAAACTTGTTGGACTTTAACCTGGTGTTAAGAGACTTCCTACTGCGCCTACTTAACGGAGATTCAAGTTTATCAAAGCCCTGCTGCTCAATCTCTAACTCACACCAAGTTACATTCATCCATCATCCCATGTTTTCTTACTCGTTCCCAGTTAAGCAACCCAATTTTATAACTCTCACGCTTGTTTTCAAATCAATTCTTAAGCCTTTGACCTTCTCTTTGTCTGTAGCCTTCTCCTGCCCCCTGACACTTTAAGGCATCTACCCTTCTCTAATTCTGGGTTCTTGAGCAATGCTCATTTTACTCATTTTGATCAGCATTGCTGTAGCTGCACCAAGTCAGTAATTACAGAATTCCTATAGAATCATAAAGTCCCAGCAGTGCAAAACAGGCCATTCAGCCTATTAATTCTGCAGCAACTCTCTACAGGTCCTCTTCCCCACACATGCCCCCCAGAACTGTACTTACTTGGGTGTCTCTGTCAGGTTCCTTTTGCCAGGTGCATGTCATGGGGGCCTGCCATGATTCATGTGGAAAGTCCTCAAGTCGATGTGAATGAACAGTCCAGTGCAGGAGGGAAAATCAAGCGTATTTGAGTATCTGTTAAACAACTGATTTTTTCTGAGTAGTTTATGTTTAAAATTCTGGGGGAAAGAGCACAAAAACAAAACTGAAAGCATAAAAATGCACCATAATAGAGCTAATTCTGCAAACCAGGCTCTCATTCATTGACTCTGTCTACACTTCTCACTGCCTCGGAAAAGCAGCCAGCATCATCAAGGACCCCATGCATCCCAGACATTCTCTCTTCCACCTTCTTCCATTGGGAAAAAGATACAAAAGTCTGAGAGCACATACCAACTGACTCAAGAACAGTTTCTTCCCCGCTGACATCAGACTTTTGAATGGACTAACCTTATGTTAATCTGATCTTTTTCTACACCCTAGCTGTAACCGTAAGACAACATTCTGCACCCTCTTCTTTCCTTCACCCCGATGTACTCTATGAAAGGTACGTTTTGTTTGTACAGCGCACAAGAAACAATACTTTTCACTGTATCCCAATATTTAGGATGCAGTACAGCACAGTGACACAGTGGTTAGCATTGTTGTCTCACAGCACAAGGGACCCAGGTTCGATTCCCAGCTTGGGTCAATGTCTGTGCGGCGTTTGCATGTTCTCCCTGTGTCTGCGTGAGTTTCTTCTGAGCGCCCTAATTTCCTCCCACAGTCTAAAAATGCGCAGGTTAGGTTGATTGGCCAGGCTAAATTGCCCCTAAGTGTCAGAGGGACTAGCTAGGTTAAATGCCTGGGGTTACAGGGATAGGACCTGGGTGGAATTGTGGTTAATGCAGACTTGCTGGGCCGAATGGCCTCCTTCGGCTCTGTAGGATTCCATATGGTAATAATAAATCAAATCAAGTTAAAATATTAAGGAAAACTGCTTCTTGGCTGTAGAGGCGAAACAGAACATATGATGCAAGGGATTCACAAGCTGAAGTAAAGTGAGGGATGTTTTGGGAACTCTGGGATGGCAATGTGGGTGACAACATTCCCTTCCGGTGTGTTGCCAAGAAAGGGTTAATGCAAAACTTTTGTTGGTGGTGTCATCTAGTTTAAATCTAGAATTCCATACTGCCACTGACATAATAATCCATCCTATCAAGTTCATTAGAGCAGCAAATGCAAATATCAGCTTGGCGCAGCTAAAGACATTTCCTGTTGAAGTGCATGTTATGGATCTTGGTGTTTTCTCTTTCTAACTTGTCAAAGGTGAAGGAGCATTCAAATTCCAGTTACCCAGAGTCAAAAGAAGTCACCCAAACATTTACCATGGGACAATGTCCCTACGAACTTGTTTGGGCAAGGCTCATAAAATCCCACTCAAGGCCAATGGAGAATTCCGTTCTGTGAGCCTCACCCACCCCAAAACTTCAGAGCATCAGCCCACTGGAGGAAAAGTCATGAGCCCAGCCAGTCCAGCATTAAGAAACCCTCGGCTCCTCCCCACAGACCTACTGTGAGAGAAAACAAAATGCAGTCCTGGATGTAATTAAGAGCAGAAACAATAACAGCAGAATCCAACCCCTGTAATCACTCGTGAACTTGTTGGTGGCTCTGCAAGTTGGATGAACCACAATTGGGGTGGGCGAGGTAGTAAAATTCCGGCCATGCAAGAGTTTACTTTCGAGGGACTTTGGTGTGCAAGCTGGTGAACACATGTTCATAAAGAGTGACCATCAGGAATGTTAGAAAGCACGCGCTCTATTTTGCTGCTAGCAAGACCCAAGTATACTAAGAAATAGATTGTGATCCAAGCCAACTATCTGAATCACTCCCCGCCTCTGACAATAACAAAACAATGAATCAGAAATGGAAAAGAGAAGAAATTCCTGGCATGTAATCCCTATACGTATTTGGCCATTCCAGAGACAGAGGTAATGAATCAAGTTAAATTTCCAGTGGTGGAATTCAAAGAGGAAGAAAAAAGCCATTGGAGAATGAGGGATGAAAAACCTGCCACAGAAGTGCTAGAATACAAAGCACGCTTCTGATTTTCCTGGGCTATATTGCTATGCTGCTCTTTGGCTAACGTTAACACATTCAGGAAAGGGGGGAAAGGATGATGCAAGGTTGGGAGAGGAGAAGCAAAATTACTTTTCTATTTGGCAAATCTCAAAATAGCAGCAATTCCTAAAAATGGGCAACTATGAAAAATGGGCATCTTATTTTGAATTATTTTGAAACTTGAGTTAAATATGCATTTACTTTTCTCTAAATATTTTATAAGTGTTACGAATTTTCCCTTTGCACTCTACATAATTTGTTTTATTTTAATTTTCGGTACAATTTATGGTACAATATGGGTGGCACAATGGTTAACACTGCTGCCTCACAGCGCCAGAGACCCAGCTTCAATTCCACCCTTGGGCAGCTGTGGCCACACAGACATTCTCCCCATGTCTGCATGGGTTTTTCTATTCATTCGTGGGGCATAGGTGTCATTGGCTGGCCAGCATTTATTGCTCATTCTTAATTGCCCTTGAAATGAGTGGCTTGCTTGGCCATTTCAGTAGACTTTTGTTTAAGAGCCAACCACATTGCTGTGGATTTGGAGTCATCTGCAGACCAGACCAGATTTCCTTCCCTAAAGGATATGAGTGAACCAGATGGGCTTTTCTGATAAATGGGTTCATGGTCTTCAGTAGATTTTTATTTCCAGATTTTTATTTTATTGAATTCAAATTCCACCATCTGGCGTGGCAGACTTCAAACACGGATCCCCAGAGCATTAGCTGAGTTTCTGGATTAATAGTCCAGTGATAATACCTCTAGGCCATCACCTCCCCACACATCCATCACTTGCCCAGTGCCCTAGATGTCTATCACCTGGGTTGATTACCTTCTCTCGTCCAAACTAGTTCCCCCAAGCCAGCTGATCCTCTTCTGCTATGTTGCTTATAAAGGGACAATCACCATGAATCGCCACTTTGGGCAAGATCAGCGTGGTTAACCTGTTATCATGTTTGAATGTGCTGAATGTTAATTCTATTTCTGTGGACACTTCTTGAGGACTAAAGTTTATCTATTAGTGTGAGAAGTAGGCTTACATTAATACTGCAAAGAAGTTACTTTGAAAATCCCCAAGCCACCACATTCTGGCACCTGTTTGGGTACACTGAGGGAGAATTTAGCACGGCCAAAGCATCTAACCAGCAGAGGGAGGGAACCGGAGCACTCGGAAAAGGAACCACAAAGACATGGGGAGAGCATGCAAATTCCACACAGAGAGTGACCCAAGCCGGGAATCAAACCTGGGTCCCTGGTGGTGTGAGGCAGCAGCGCTAACCACTGTGCCACCATGCCAACTTGGGTAGATTTGAAAATAATCCGAGTACACAAGGGAAGAAAAGGAGCATGTGGGTGAGGTCTCACACAGAACTGGGAACAGAATTGAAAATTATGAGGATAGGGTGGCTCACTGCTGGACTCCAATTTTATTTCTGCAGTGGATAGTTTTCCAAACACAATAGGTAACTGTTCGGTCAATAGCCTAACAATGTAATTCCGTCAGCCTGTTAAACAATCCGGAGAGAACTGGCATTGTTCTTCTTGAAAGACATTCATAAATGTTGGCACAAGCAAGCACGAGTAATTAGGGTACAATTTAGACAGGAACACTTAGCAATATTTTTCAATTGACTTGTCTCAGCTACGGGCAGCCTGTGGTCACAGTACGTTAAGGTATTGAATTACTGCTTGTGATCAGTCAGTTGCGAGCTGATGGTGTCAGCGTGACCTGCGGGGCAGCTTTCACGCTGCTTTTTTTTTAACTCTGCTGAAGTGAAGCATAGTACGAGGAAGTGAATCAAAGTCAGATTACTGTCAAGATTGTGGGGTTTCAGGGCTAGCTGTTATTGATTCTGAGCCCTGGCTGCAAATTGTCAAGGCTAACATGTCGCAGGAATACCCAATCTTGCAAATTGTTTTACCTGACTAACCAGCGCACTAACCAGCTAAAAACTCAGTTAGATATCTGCAGCGAACATTTCACAACCCAAGGGGGAAACAGTTTTGACGTTTTAACATTTTTTTATGTGAATTAATTTTAAACCCAAATAACATCCTATTTTGAAGCAGTTCTTTTCAGTTGGTATGGTAACAAGACACACTTACTGCTCACAGATTGGTAGGGATGTATGCCCTGTTTGTGCTTAAGTTTGTCATTGCACAGATAATGTGGTGGTGCACATACAACACACTGCAAACTGTCGGGGACTCTTGTTATTGGATACATTTGCTTGAGGTCTATTCATCCTCAAAAGAGCTCAGTTCACCCCAGCACAGGTACACAGCTCAGGCAGCGTGGTGGCACAGTGGTTAGCACTGCTGCCTCACAGCACCAGGGACCTGGGTTTGATTCCCAGCTTGGGCCACTATCTGTGCGGAGTCTGCACGTTCTCCCTGTGTCTGCGTAGGTTTCCTCCCACAGTCCAAAGATATGTGGGTTAGGTGGATTGGCCATGCTAAGTTGACCCTTAGTGTCAGGGACATTAGCTAGGGTAAATGCATGGGTTTATGGGGATAGGGCTGGTTGGGAGTGTGATCAATGCAGAGTTGATGAGACAAATGGTCTCCTACTGCACTGTAGAATTCTATGATTCTATTTCCTCATAGCACCAGAGACCTGGGTTCAATTCTGGCCTTGGGTGACTGTCTGTGTGGAGTTTGCACATTCTCCCCATGTCTGCGTGGGT
The DNA here is from genome assembly GCF_965287045.1 of Carcharhinus amblyrhynchos. Lineage (NCBI taxonomy): Eukaryota > Metazoa > Chordata > Chondrichthyes > Carcharhiniformes > Carcharhinidae > Carcharhinus > Carcharhinus amblyrhynchos. The sequence goes on from NC_137342.1 coordinate 44,889,862, forward strand.
TTCCTTTGGGTGTTCCATTTTCCTCTCACACTCCAAAGATGTGCAGGTTAGATTGATTTGCCACATTAAGTTGCCCCTTAGTGCCAGGGGGATTAGTAGGGCAAATATATGGGATTGCGGGGACAGGGCCTGAGTGGGATTGTTGTCAGTGCAGGCTTAATGAGCCAAATGGCCTCTTTCTGCACTGTAGTGATCCTATACCAATGAGCTCGGACCCACTTCAATGATAGTAGCAAAGCTTAATGCTGCCTTTACTTTGGCTCCTAAACTGTAACTGTAGGTGGAAAGGGCATCTTTCTGAAGCTGACCAGGTTTGTGTGTGAATTGAGTTCTGATGATACCATCTGATACCATCTAATGCCGGCATCTCCACATCATGGATATCACCTGACCCAGAGAGCAATATTCATCTGAAGCCTAAGGGGGAGAGGGGGGGCATTGTTCCTCTCCCCACAACACCACCACCAAGGCTTTCCCCAAAAGGGCTAAGATGTCAGGAAATTGATCCAAAACCAGAAAAGGGACTGGCAGCTCACTTTAAACAAAACCTCTCAATCATGTGGCTGATATACCCGAGTAATGCTTCAATGTTGAATATGCATAGAATCATAGAAACACTTCAGTACAGAAGAAGGCCGTTCGGCCCATCAAGACTGCACCAACAACAATCCCACCCAGGCCCTATCCCCATAACCCCATGCATTTACCCTGTTCGTCTGCCTGACGCTAAGGGGTAATTTAACATAACCGATCCACCTAACACAGACAGGGAGAGAATGTGCAAACTCCACACAGACAATCACCCTAGGCTGGAACTGAACACAGGTCCCTAGTGCTGTGAGACAGCAGTGCTAATCACCGTGCCACTGTGCCATCCAAATTTCCAACAGATGCTAAAATTGAGGCCCACATCTGAAACTTTAACTCTTTGTTTTAGTTTCCTTAAGGTCTCTAGATGGCCAATTCAACAACAGTTTTTGTTTTTGTTTCTTCCCCACAGAAGGAAAAGCCACTAAAATACTGATCTAAACTGGAGTTTGGTTTTGAAGTAGACAACACCAGTTCAGACCAGTAGCAGTCTGCTCTCAAATTTTTCATTCAAATGCTGTGGCTACATACACAAGAGAAAGTGGCTAATCAGAGGTAGCTAATGTTCCATCACAGGCTGATAGTGCCCAACACTCTGGCCCAGATCCATGTGTCCTCCAAATAGAGTCATAGAATCCTACAGTGCAGAAAAAGGCCATTCGGTCCACAGAGTCTGCACTCACCACAATCCCACCCAGCCCCTATCCCCACAACCCCATACATTTACACTAGCTTGTCCCCCTGACACTAACAGGCAATTTAGCATGGCCAATCCACTTAACTCGCTCATCTTTGGACTGTGGGAGGAAACCGGAGCACCTGGAGGAAACCCAAGCAGGCACAGGGAGAATGTGCGAACTCCACATAGACGGTGACCCAAGCTGGGAATCAAACCCGGGTCCCTGGCGTTGTGAGGCAGCAGTGCTAACCTCTGTGCTACCGTGCCACCCTGTATAATGTATAATGTTTCATTAAAGTATGTTGGTGAGCTGACCCTCCAGCGTCAAACAAACTCAGGCACAGCAACTAAAGAGCAATGATCCCAGAGCCACAGTATTAGCGAGACTAAATATGTGATGAAGACTACTACTGGGTGAACCAGAAAGATAAAACACTGAACGGTGGAGCTCAGATTCGAATACTTTGTGAAAATGAACAAAATTGCGGTGGGCATAATAGTCCCGATTTTCCTGTGTATAAGGGGGGAAAGCTTTCAGCCTCCTGCGAAATCTGGTGCAGCCAGAAAACCAGGCTCAGAAACCTGGGATGAGATTATGGAGATATTACAGGGCAATCAAAGATGTCCAGGGTTAAGTGGATTTACCAGGCTAAATTGCTCTTTAGTGTCCAAAGGTGTGTAGGTTAGTGGGATTAATGGGGTAAATATGGGGGTACAGGGAAAGGTGGGGGAGGGGGGTTCCAGACACAGGGCAGGACTGGACTTTGGCAAGACGTTCGATCGAAGAGTTGGTTCAGTCTCAATGGGCCGAATGGCCTCCTTCTGCACTCATTGAATCATTGAAGAATTCCTAAGTGCAGAAGGAGACCAGTCGGCCCATCGAGTCTGCACTGACATCAATCTCACCCAAGTCCTATCCCCACTTAGCTACCTTGCCTATCCCTCGAACTTCTCACATCCCAGGACACTAAGGGTTAATTTAGCATGTCCAATCAACCTAACCTGCACATTTTTGGACTGTGGGAGGAAACTGGAGCACCCGGAAGAAAGCCATGCAAATACGGGGAGAATGTGCAAACTCCACACAGACAGTGACCCAAGCTGGGAATCGAACATGGGCTCCTGGAGCTGTGAGGCAGCAGTGCTAACCACTGTGCCACTATGCCACCCTGTAGGGATTCTATGTTTCTTTGTGTACTTCCTCTTCCCGTCACCCCCATCAGCTTCGATAATTAAAATAAGTAGTCTAAAAAGAAAGAAAGGATTGTATTCATGTAGTGCCTTGTTTATGCAGTCTCTTAACATGTCTCTCAAAAATGTTGCAATGCAGTTCACAGACACTTTGATGTGTAGTGACTATTACTATCTATGTAAAGACAGTAACTATTTTCACAAAGGAAAGTTGTAAATAACAATGAGACTGGAAATCGTTGCTTCATGTTGTGTTGATTGAATAAGGAATGTTTGCCAAGACACTGGAAGAGTTTATATTTCTTCATATCGGATAGAATGAATCATAGGATGGCTACAACACAATGGAGGGCCATTTTTCCCATTGAATCTGTTGCCTGGAGGAGTAATTCACCTAGTGTAATCCCTTAGCTTTCCACCAAAGCCCAGTATCTTTTGTTGTATTCAGATAATGCAATACTTCTCTTTCGAAAGTCGTCGTCAAATCTGCCTCACCAGCCCTGTCAGGCAGTGCATCCCACAATCTCAATGCTCGCTGTGTGAAAAAGGTTTTCTTTCATGTCACCATTTCTTCATTATCTTAGATCATTGTCCTCTTGTTCCTGATCCTTCCACAGATCTTACAATTGGGTTTTGCCTATATATGAAATGTTTGTGAACCTACCTTTCCACTCACCTGAGGAAGGAACAGTGTTCTGAAAGCTTGTGATTCCAAATAAACCTGTTGGACTTTAACCTGGTGTTGAGAGATTTCTTACTGCTTTCACAGATGGGAAGAGTTTCTCCGTCTACACTCAGTCCAGATCACTTTGACTGTGCGAGTATCTATCAAATCTCCTCTTCTCTAAGGAGCTTCTCCAATTTACCCATCTCACTTAGAATCATAGATCACATACTGTGCAGAAGGAGGCCATTCGGCCCATCAAATCTGCACCAACCACAATTCCACCCAGACCCTCTCCCCCAACCCCCATTTACTTACCCTAACGAATCCCCCCTGACACTAAGGGGCAATTTCAGCATGGCCAATCCACTGAACCTGCACATCTTTGGAGTATGGGAGGAAACCAGAGCACTCGGAAGAAACCCACACAGACACGGAGGGAACGTGCAAACTCCGCACAGAGAGTGACCCAAGCCGAGAATCAAACCTGGGTCCCTGGTGCTGTGAGGCAGCAGTGCTAACCACTATGCCACCGTGCCACCCAACTTAAGTTACTCATCCCTGGAACAACTCTCATAATTTTTTTCTGCACTCTCTTTAATAACTTCACAAACTTCCTAAAGTGTGATACCCAGAACTGGATTCAATATCCCAGGTGAGGCTGAACCAGTGTTTTATACAGGTTGAATAAAGCTTCCTTGTTTTTGCACTTATTGGATTTATTTATAAACTCTCGTATCCATATGCTTTACAACCATTCTATCAACCTATCCTGTCACCCATGATGAGTTGTGCACATATATCCCCAGGTCCCTTTGCTCCTGCACTCTCTTTAAAACTGTACCTTTTATGTTTTATTTTCTCTCCTGTTATTTCTATCAAAATAAATCACTTCACACTTCTCTGCATTAAATTTCAGCTGCCAGATGTCTGCTCATTCCACCAACCAGTTGCTAGCACTGCTGCCTCACAGTACCAGGGTTCAATTTCAGTTGTGGGTCACTGTTTGTGTGGAGTTTGCACTTTTTCCCTTGTCTGCGTGGGTTTTCTCTGGGTGCTCTGGCTTCCTCCCACACTCCAAAGATATGCAAGCTAGGTGGATTGGCCATGCTAAATTGCTCCTTAGTGTCCCAAGATGCATAAGTTAGTGGGATTACCGGGGTAAGTGCATGGGGGTAGGATTTTATGGTCTCGTTCGTCTCGAAACCATAAAATCCCACTCAAGGTCGCCCCTTGCCCACTCCAATTCCCGTGGTAGGCGAGACAGTAAAATTCCAGCTATGGGGTTACAGGATGAACCTGGATATGAGTCGATGCACATTCAATGGGATGAATGGCCACGTTTTCAATTGTAAGGATTCTATGATTCTGTGATTCCAACCGTTCTGTGTCCATAAAGTTTAACACTATCCTCCCCATGGTTCATAGTATGTTCAAGTCTTGTGCCATCCACAAATTTTGAAATTGTGCCCTGTACTCTAAAATCTAAGTCATTAATATGTATCTGGAAGATCGGGAGTCCAAACAGTGAGTCCTAGGGAACTGCAATCCCCACACCACCCCCACAGGGGGTGGTGAATGCCTGGAATGTGCTGCTGGAGGACCTGGTGGAAGCAGCTTCTATAACAACACTCAAGAGGGACAGCACGATAGCACAGTGGTTGGCACTGCTACTTCACAGCACCAGGGTCCTGGGTTCAATTCCTGGCTCGGGTGACTGTCTGTGTGGAACTAGCACATTCTCCCTGTGTCTGGATGGGTTTCCTCCAGGTGCTCTGGTTTCCTCCCACAGCCTGGGAGACATGCTGGTTAGGTGTGTTGACCCAAACAGGCACCTGACTGTGGCAACTAGGGGAATTTCACAGTAACTTCATTGAAGTGTTAATGAAAGCCTACTTATGACTAATAAATAAACTTTTCAAGAGGCATCTGGATGGATACATGAATAGGCAGGGAATAGACGGGTATGGACCATGGAGAGGCAAGGAAACATTAGATTCGAGAGGTCCCTGTGTCGGCACAGTCTTGATGGGCCGAATGGCCTGTTCCTGTGCTGTACTGGTCTTTGAGTTTTGTTCACCCCAACTTCTACCACTCCTCTTTATATGCCAACAAAAAACTTTTACATCGCCTTTTACATTGGCAGCCAGTCTCTTCTCAAGTTCTTGCTTTGTTTCTCTCATTTGCTTTGACAACTGCCCTTTGAACTTCATATAACGAGCATAAATCTCAGTTATATGTCAAATGTACCCTTTTTCTGCTTCGCTCATTCTCTGCCGCTTTCAAGGTCTGCCTTACCTCGCCACTGGTGGAAAAGTACATTGATAGTATTCAGAACTGCCTCCTTTCTCAAGGTAGTCCATTGTTGGGTGTCATATAAAAGTGACATAATGGGCATAATAATGACATGCAATCTTTCGCACCGGCCTCAACTGTTAGAAAAAACTTAGTGCGATGCCATATCCAAGTGAAGTAAAGTAAAGTTTATTTATTAGTTAGAATTAGGCTTGCATTCACACTGCAATGAAGTTACTGGGAAAATCCCCTAGCCGCCACATCCCGGCACTTGTTCGGGTACACTGAGGGAGAAGTTAGTATGGCCAATTCACCTAACCTGCACATTTTGGACTGGGAGGAAACTGGAGCACTGAGAGGAAACTCACGCAGACACGGGGAGAATGTGCAAACCCCATACAGACAGTGGCCCAAGCCAGGAATCGAACCCAGGTCTCTGGCACTGTGAGGCAGCAGTGCTAACTGCTGTGCAACCATACTGCCACAAAGTGGATATTAGGCTTCCTTTGAACCCAGATTGAGCCAGCGACCTAAGGATGTGAGTTTGAATCATCTACAGTCCTCTGCTCTGTCAGCTGAGCTACTGAAGGGGAGCAAAGAACAACATTCTTGTATATTCACTAAAGTCATTAACCTTTCCCTTCCCTCGTATCCTTTAAAACTCACCTCTTTGGCCAATTTTTTAGTCAGGTGTTCACTATTCATTGTCTAACTTGCTTCTGAAGTACCACAGGATGATTTTTCTACAATAAAGGCGCTATATAAATGCAGGTTAATTGCCTTGATTATGTTTAACAGTTCCACACTGAGGTCTGAACCCACTTTCTCATTCAGAAAATGATATTAATTGAAATCAGTGGAGTAAAATATGGAGTGGTTCCTTGAACAATGATCATTCAGAATGTATAAACTTAAAAGTTAGGAGCAGGGATAGATCACTCAGCCCTTCGAGCCTGCTCCTTTACTATAGCACAACACTCATTGTATTGGAGCTGAGAGGGTTAATAATGAGGAAAGATTGCATAAAAGTGGGTTGTATTTCCTTGAGTATGGAAGATTGAGGGTGATCAGATTGAGGTGGTTAAAGAATTTGATAGGGTAGATAGAGGGGTGGCACAGTGGTGCAGTGGTTTGTGCCAGGGACCTGGCTTGGGTCACTGTCTATGCAGAATCTGCACATTCTCCTTGTGCCTAATGTGTTTCCTCCAGGTGTTCCGGTTTCCTCCCACAATCTGAAAGATGGCTTGGTTACATACAATGGCCATGCTAATTTCTCCCTCAGTGTGCCTGAACAGGAGCCAGAGTGTGGCAACTAGGGGATTTTCACAGTAACTTCATTGCAGTGTTAACCTAAGTCTCCTTGTGACACCGAAAAGGAAACTTAAAAACTTAAACTATAGAGAGTTGATTTGCTCTGGTGGAGGAATCAAGAATGAGGGGTTATAATCAGGGAATGTAGGAGAGCACCCAGGATGCACTTTTATCAACACAGTGTTTGATGAAAAGTTGGAAGTCTTTGACTCAAAAAATTGAGGATGATGCTGAATCTTTTCAAGCTTTACCTTGCTGCATAAGACAAAATATTATTGGGTTATGAAGTTAAGGCAAATCAGTGGACTCGCGGTACAGGCCAGGTATGGTTTATCTGAATGGCAGAGCAGGCGCTCAGACAATAGACCATAAGATATAGGAGTAGAATTAGGCTATTTGGCCCATCGAGTTGGCTCCACGATTCAATCATGGCTGATATGATTCTCATTCCCATTCTCCTGCCTTCTCCCCATGATCCTTGATCCTCTTATTGATCAAGAACCTATCTACCTTCATCTTAAAGGCACTCAATGACCTGGCCTCCACAGCCCTCTGTGACAATGAGTTCCACAGATTCACCACCCTCTGGCTGAAGAAATTCCTTCTTATCTCAGTTTTAAAGGAGCGTCCCTTCACTCTGAGGTTGTGTGCTTGAGTTCACTCGTGGAAATACCTTCTCCGCATTCACTCTATCTAAGCCTATCAGTATTCCTTAAGTTTCAATTAAATCCCCATCTAAACTCCATCAAGTATAGATCCAAACTCCTCAACTGCTCTTCATATGACAAACCTTTCATTTCTGGGATCAGTCCTGTGAACCTCCTCTGGACCACCTCCAAGACCAGCACATCCTTGCTTAGGTTATAGAGCCCAAAATTGCTCTCAATAGTCCAAATGGGGTCTGACCAGAGTCTTACACAGTCTCAGCAGTACATCCCTATTCTTGTATTTCAGCCTTTTGGAAATGAATGCAAACATTGAATTTGCCTCCTTAACTGCCAACTGAACTGGCGCGTTAACCTTAAGAGAGCCCTGAACCAGGATTCCCAAGTCCCTTTGTGCTTCAAATTTCCAAAGAGCTTGACAGCCTTCTCCACTTCCCACAAACACTTTCATGCATCTCAAGAACTTCCCATCCCTTCTCATTCATCTTCAGTCTTCAAAGGTATTCTGCACCATTGATTTTTTTTTTGGCAATAGTGGATTGTAGTCAAGGAAACCAACCTTAAATCATTTTCTCCAACAATTCCAAGTTAGTCTTTCCTTGAGCTGGTGGGGAAGGGTTGGGAGGGGGTGGGAGGTGACTTCTATTGCACATCCATTGCACTTATTTAACCCTAGTGCCATCTACTGCAGGCTTTTATTCATAACTTCAATTCATTGCAGTCTCTCTGGGCCTCTCGGTGCAATATCTCTTCGTTAGATTCCTGGGGTAATGCTAAACAGATTGTTGTCAGTTTGCAACGGGCAAGACGTCCCACCCTCTCAGACTGTCAGGCAATAAATTTTGCACTGCTTATGGAACAAGACTATTGTGTCTTTTGTTGCACTGGACGATTTATACGTGCTGTGAACAGATGTACGGGACATCACCTCATATTAGGTCAGGTTCTGAGAACTGAATTCACTACACGACAAGCGAATAGTTGAATCTGGCTTAGCACATGCCATGTGGAAAAAATTGGTGCCAAAGTGAATCTTCAGGGAACAGATGCATACCCAGATGGTTTAGTTCATAGGATTATGTATGGGAGTTAGCCTGCAATCTTTTAGTGTTTTATTGAGGTCCCCCATCCCCTCCAGTTTTTTGGCTAAAGCTATGTGTTTCTACAGTCCTGCATTAGTGACAGCAGCACATTTCTCCAGTGATGCACAGCTTTTATATTTGCTATAATTGAGGTGGGGAGAGGTAAGCATGACACTGAACTGGGACTCTAATCAATCAATCTGTGGGCCCAGCGTGCTGCATTGCTGCAAAACAATTTCCTTCACAATTAATTTGCCTCTGATTCTTAGGGCCCTTGAGGGTCATGCGCACTCCCCTAGCTCTGCAAGGTTTCACAACATGTGGAGAACAGGCTTGCAGGAGGACTCTGTCACTATTGACTTTCAGTTCATTTGTCCATATTTCAACCGTAGGTCTAATGAGGTCAGGAGCTGAATGATCCTTGCACAACCTAAACTGAGCATCCGTGAGCAGGTTATTGCTGAGTAAGTACCACTTGATGGCGCTGTTGATGACCCCCTTCCATCACTTTGCTGATGATCGAGAGGAGACTGATGGGGTGGGAATTGTTTGGGTTGGATTTGTCCTGCTCTTGTGTACAAGACATACCTGGGCAATTATCCCCATTGCTGGTTAGATGCCAGTACTGTATCTGTACAGCTTGGCTAGGGGCCAACTTAACCTCTCAGTATCTATTTGCTTGAAGGATGTTGACAAAAACAGAGCTTGTTATCCAGCATTTGCGCTCAACATACTTCCTGCTGACTCAACTCTTTTGTGGTATAAATATTGGAACACATGGAGGATTTTTAGATTTGTTGAATTCACTCCAGTGTCAATCACCAGGCAGGAGTGTTCCCTTCCTGTTGAGGAACACTTCAGTAGTCACGGGTACCCAACCTCTGATCTTCAAGTAACTGTTCTCCAGGGTGGTCTTCGAGATATACAACAATGCAGAATTGCTGAGCAGAAACTAATAGCCAAGTTCCGCACACATGAGGATGGCCTCAACCAGGATCTTGGGTTCATGTCACCCCTTGTTTAACCCCCACCATACTGCCTGGGCCTGCAATATCTTACTAACTGTCCTGGCTTGAGACAATTCACACCTCTTTAATCTGTGATTAACCCCTCTCCGCTCGCATTATCTGCACTTGTAAAGATTTGATTACCTGTTAAGACTCACATTTTAACCATTATCTTGCAATTGAGTCTGTATCTGTATATGGTCTGTGCGTGAACCCAACAATCCAGTCACTTGAAGGAACAGCGCTCCGAAAGTTCATGCTACCAATTAAACCTGTTGGTCTCTAAACTGATGTTGCGACACTTATTACTGTGCCCACCCCAGTCCAACACCAGCATTTCCACATCATCACTCAAAATAAAGGCATAACTGCTAAAGTGTAATGATGATTGTTCTCTCTTCAACTGGGATAGAGGTAGTTTTCTAGTCTCTGTAGCTTGTGATGCAGGGATTTAAGATAAATACCACTTCAAATATTGATGGATTTCTTAAATATCTCTCTCTCTAAAACTTATATTCTCCATTAGAAGAAAGATTGTGCTTTCTTTCCTAGAACTATCAATGTTGCGATCAACTGACCATCACAAAATGCATTGCATCTTCAGCTCGTTAATAAACGTATATGTAATTTAGAAAATATATTGTCTCATATAGTCTCCTGTATTCAAACCTGAGAATCCATCTCCATACATTCTTCAATGGCGAGGTACACTTGTGAGGAGACGTGCCCAGACCCTTAAACTTTCCAGGCTGATATAATCTGACTAAAAAAAATAGTTTAAAAGGATCTCCTGAGGATGGTTAAAAGGAAGTTAACTTAATTTTTCATCCAATTTAAATGTCTGTAAGGTCTGTCTTTACCATAAATGAGAGTGATCATTCGGGATATAGGCCTAATCCAGCATAGTCCCGAAACAGGACTAGTAGTATAAACAACTTCAACCTGGCTATCCCCTCCACACCTAACTAAACCTCCTGGCAGCCTCCCCCCCCACCCCGTCCTCCCATCTCACTCCCTTTCCAACCTCCCAATGCCCTAACTTCCCTCCCCCTGACAGTCCACCCAACCCGCATTCAACCTATACCCCGATTGAGCACTCAACTTCGCGATCTATCCTACCCCCTCTCCTGATTCTACCTATCCGTCTTTCCCAGTCCCATTTTGCCCTGCATTCTATCCAACACACCTCCCCACCCCTCCGCCCACCCCCATCAAACACCCTACACATTCACCTCACCCTGGCTTTTGGAAGTAGCTAGGATCTGTGAACTCTAATGCAGTAAAAAAAAGGCAAATGTCTTCACTGGTCCCAATGCTGCTGCTGCTCTGTAAGCATTGGAAACCTGCTGTGTCATACTTTGCTGAGGAGGTTTGGGTCAGAGGATTGAGTGAGAAATGTCCAGCTCGCACCGGAAATAAGTGAAAAAGGAGCACAGTAGCATTCTGAATGTGACGGCCACACATCAGATATTCTGGCCCATTATCTTTAATGGACGTGTATAAGTTCTAGCATACACACGCACACACACACACACACACACACATACACACACACGCGTGCACACACATGCGCACTCACACAAACACACATTTGCACACACACGCGCACACATACACACGTGCACACACACAACACACACACACACACACACACACACATGATAAGATATAGGAGAGGATCAGAATTAAGCATGTTATAGTTCAGGTTAGAAACTCCAAAGTGTTTTATAAAGCCCGCCTGGAATCATAAGTTTTAATATTGTATTTGGCTAGGATAAGCATGCTGTTTCACTTCAGGTGTGATTCAAAAGACCCACGAGCGAATTTTTGTCAAACAAAGTTTATTTAAGAATATAGTTAATATATATAAGAAGAAAATTGGGAAGAACTTTTATTAAATACAGACAAAAACAAAATAACTCCCACAATAATGTATAACCCTTAACCAATATATCTCAGATGTTCCAATCAAAACCAATATCTAATGAACAAAACCTTTTGAACAAATTTATCACTGCACAGAAAACTCACATGACACTGGAATCCTGTTACCTGGGTTGAATGCTGATTTCAAATGATCTTGAAAACTCAGAGCAGTTTGCAGTCAAATCTGCTCCTCGAAACACCGAAGCACAGATTATTTACTGCAGCACGGCAACAAACCTTTCTTTCAACTGACGGGCAAAATTTTCAAAGCAAAACAGGGAGAGAAAGAAACATATTTCTAAGCCTGCCTGTCACTCTGCAGCCAAAACAAAACTGAAAGCCGAAGAACTTTAATCACCTAAACTGCTGACAGTTTCTTTCCTCTTTCCAGCAATGACAACACCCAAGACTGTGGCCATGATTTAAAAAACACCCTCTTAAAGGTACACTAATATCAAAGGCCATTCAGCCTATCGAGTCTGCTCCACCATTCAATCATGGCTGAAAGGTTTCTCAATTCTATTCTCCTGCCTTTTCTCTGTAGTCTTTGATCCCTTTACCAATCAAGAACACACACAAACACACACACAGACACACACACAGACACACACACGCACATCAAGTTAAATATCCTGACATTAACTGTATTTTCTTATTGCTTTTTTTTCAGTCCTTGCCTCTTAGAGGTATTGAATTCCCTACTAAATTACTAATCTATAGCTGGTATTTGCCTCTCCCTCACCTCCAGCCCTTTATTCGAATGGCCACCCTTGTGAATCTCAATGAACTGTTGCTCCTTGGGAAGGATCAGGGCCAAATCTACTGCTCTTTTTGACAATGCCAAAGATACACTTCTGGCAATAAAAATCAAGTGCAGAAACCCTGCTGACTGAACCTAGGGCAAGGGAAAGCCAGATGGTTCAGTCTTACTCTCCAGCAATGAGTTCTCCTAATGTAGCACAGACGGGGTTGGATCAAACGTTTTCTGATCAGCATGGCTCAGCAGTTCACTGAATTAACTCACTGAGGCTTCTCCCCGTGGCAAACAGAACATTGTTTCTGTAATTCTGCAACATGCACAGAACGTAAGATTCTCAAACTGGTTAACTGCAAATCAGTGGCAAGTGGATAGGAAAGGGGGAATAATCTCCCACACCAGCATAGGAACATACAAAATTCTAACAGGATTAGACAGGATAGATTCAGAAAGAATGTTCCCAATGGCAGGGGAGGCTAGAACTCGGGTCATAGTTTGAGGATAAGGGGTAAACATTTTGGAACAGAGTTGAGGAGAGATTTCTTCACCCAGAGAGTGGTGAATCTGTGGAATTCACTGCCACAGAAAGTAATTGAGGCTAAAACATTGTCTGATTTCAAGAAGGAATTAGATATAGCTCTTGGGGCTAAATGGATCAAGGGATACGGGGGGGAAGGTGGGATCAGGATATTGAATTTGATGATCAGCCATGATCAAAATGAATGGTGGAGCAGAACCGAAGGGCCAAAAGGCCTACTCCTGCTGCTAGGTTCTCTGTTCCAACCCTCGCCCCCCCCCACTGGGATCCTCCACTGATATCAACTGATCGGAATTTAAAATAAAATCTTGAATAAAATTTATAATTGGTAATGGTGATCAAAAACTACTGGATTGTTGTGAAAGTCCACCTGGTTCACTATTATCCTTTAGGGAAGGAAATCGACCGCCACTTCCTGGTCTGGACTTTTAGTGACTTCTTAACCCACACAATATGGTTGACCTTGGCCTGACCTCAAAAGCCATTCAGTTCCATTCAACAAGGTGCTTCATTCTCACTTTTTCAAGAGTAATTAGGAATGAACAATAAAAAATGGACATGGCAGCAAGACTGGCATCCCCACCTGGAAAAGAGATGCTTAAAAATGTACAAGAATCTTGCTAGCCAAGATGGATGGATAGAGCTAGGACACAGAAAACAAAAAGAAAATAGTGCTGGAAAATCTCAGCAGGTCTGGCAACATCTGTAAAGGGAGAAAAGAGCTGATGTTTCGAGTCCAAATGACCCTTTGTCAAAGCATTGACAAAGGGTCATCTGGACTCAACCTCAGCTCTTTTCTCCCCTTACAGATGCTGCCAGACCTGCTGAAATTTTCCAGCATTTTCTCTTTTGGTTTCAGATTCCAGCATCCACAGTAATTTGCTTTTATTTTGAGCTAGGATACAGATGCACCATGGTCACAAGAGGCTGAATGGCCTACCCTAGATAATTTGTTCCTATGAACTGCTGCTTATTGACTGAAAAATTTCATGGGAAATAGATGGGGATCATGACATATGAATGCCCTGAAAGAAGGATGAAGACAAATCATAAGGCCCATCAAAGCTAATGCTCACCATTAAATGGTGGCGGTTAGTGCATGACGAACGGGATCCACTAAAAATCCTTCCCCCAGGGAAGAGATAAAAAGCTCAGAGACCAATTTCAAGGAGAGGCAATTCTTCTCCAACTTCAACCAGCAACAAAGCAAGATCCAGGAAAGTTGTGATGATCCACGAGGGTGAACTAACTCAAATTAATTTCAACTTACTTCAAGAAGTCCAAAGGTAAACCTTTGACAGGGATGGGATTTGGAGAAGATGCTTCCACTTGTGTGGGAGTACAATGATGAGTTCATAAATATACTGCAGGCACTGGGAACCTAACATAGGAATAGAAAATGCTGGAAACACTCAGTAGGTCTGCGTAGTGAGAAACAGATGTACCATGTCGGTGAGCTGCTGTGTATTTCTAACCTTTTCTGCTTCAGGCCATAAATATAAGATTAACCCAACAGGGAATTCAAGAGAAACATTTTTATCCAGAGAGTAGTGAGAATGTGGAACTTGCTCCCACAGAGAGTGGTTGTGGTGAATAACACAGATCCACTTGAGGGGAATCTACACAACGAGGGAGAACAGTGATTAGCACAGCCTTACAGCGCCAGGGACCTGAGTTAGATTTAGCCTTGAGTGACTGTTTGAGTAGAGTTTGCCCATTCATCCGTATCTACGTGGGTTTCCTCCGGATGCTCCAATTTCCTTCCTCAGTCCAAAGGTGCACAGGTTAGGCGGATTGACCATGCTAAATTGCCTCTTTGCACTGATGTCTCTGACCTTGGGTTTCTCCAGTCCTGCTGCAGTGCCAAATTGTCCGTTTGCTCTGTCAGCAGCAGCAGGGCTTAAATGGCTGGAGAATTCCAGCCTAAGTGTCCAGAGATGTGTAGGTTAAGTAGATTAGCCTGGGTGAAATGTGTGGGGTTATGCAGGTAGGACAAGGGGATGGAGCTGGGAAAGATGCCTTTTCAGATAGTCAGTGTAATCTTGATGGGCGAGTGGTCTTTGCCTGCGCTGTCGGGACTCTATGGTTCTAAATAACTATGCTGAAGTGGTTAGTTGAGGGGGTGAGGGATTCTCTGGCCTCCCCACAGGGTGTTTCCTGCAGTGGGAGGTTGTACACTGCTTGCCAGCAATTGACAGCAGGAGGACAAACAGATGCTGCTGTCTTCAGCAGCTGGGAAACTCCGGCCCAGGTAAGTTAGTGGAAGGTTCTTGTGGAGTTTTAAACACAGGTATGGGCCATTTGGGAAAAATAGATTGTTCCTGTTCAATAAATTGTTCGCAATTCTATAAATTAACCTGTGCTTCCTCAACATGCCAAGAACAGACCACACTCGAAGAGAGTCATGTGGACTCTGTTTCTCCCTCCATAGATGCTGCCAATCCTGCTGAACTTTTCCAGCACTTTCTGTTCTCGGGGAAGTGTAATTTTCACCCTCCATAGCATTGAAAACTGTTCCAGAGGGCAACAAGAAAATAAGAACATGAGGACTTGGAGCAGCAGGAGGCCATTTGGCCCTTCAAGCCTCCTTCTCCATTCAATAAGATCATGGCTGATCTTTTTGCGGACTCAGCTCCACTTACCTGCCCACTTACCATGACTCTTAATTCCTCGACTGTTCAAAAATGTATCTGTCTTTACCTTAAAAACATTCAATGAGGGAGACTCATCTACTTCACTGGGCAGGGAATTCCACAGATTCACAACCCTTTGGGTGAAAATGTTCCCCCTTCTTGAAACAGACACGCTGCCATGGAAGTTAGCAGCTCCGTGGCTTGGGTCACTGTCTGTGTAGGGTCTGCGTGTTCTTCCCGTGCCTGAGTGGGTTTCTTCCGGGTGCTCTGGTCTCTTCCCACAGACTGAATGGTGTGACGATTAGATGCATTGGCCATGGTAAATTCTTCCTCAGTGTACCCGAATAGGTGCCAGTGTGTGGCGTCTAAGGAATTTCCACAATAACTTCACTGCAGTGGTAATGTAAGACTACTTGTGACACTAATGAATAAATTATACTAAACTAAGCAGGGAGTTGAACCCGGGTCCCTGATGCTGTGAGGCAGCAGTGCTAACCTCTGTGCCACTTTAAGATAAAAAGGGGGTACAAAATTGATCTTCATGTTTCCAAGGCTGGTCTGAGCAATTGGAATTGCCAATTTTGTGGCAATCATGCCAAATTGTAAGTGCCTTCATCATGCCTACAATGAACCTCTGGGCTTGTCAAACCCACTTATGATTTAAAGAAAGATTTTTGGCAAGGAAAGAAGCCAATTGGCCCATTGTGTCTCTGTCCATCAAAAACAAGCAATCAGCCTAATCCCAGTTTCCCATTCTTAAACTATAGCCCTCTAAGTTCAGACACTTCATGTACATATTTGTAATATCCTGACTATATTAACAGTATGGGTTTTCACGGAAAAAGGAAAATATGTGGTTTGCACATGTAGATTCATATTAGCACACAGCAGGTTTTATTAAAAGGGATACTCTCTGCGCTGCAGAAGTTGCCATAGTTCCAGATGCCCATGGGGAAGGTCTTTTAATGGCGAGAGCTGACTGGTGGTGATTTAACCTGAGGATCACCACGTCTCAGGTGAGGGGTAAGGTTGAGAAGGCAAAGCTGGTACAGAAACTGAATCTACACTGTTGGCATCACTTCGCATTGCTGATCAGCCATTCAGCCATCTCAGCAGATCAACTCTCCATTGCAAAGTGCAAACTGAATGTAAAACTGTAGCCTCTGCAAACAGCCGAATGATGTCACCATCAAATCATGTGATCAGCTGTTAAAGCAACCTGCAATCCTGTTAAATATATAACAGTATT
Organism: Carcharhinus amblyrhynchos; assembly: GCF_965287045.1. Lineage (NCBI taxonomy): Eukaryota > Metazoa > Chordata > Chondrichthyes > Carcharhiniformes > Carcharhinidae > Carcharhinus > Carcharhinus amblyrhynchos. The sequence continues at coordinate 44,906,447 of NC_137342.1, forward strand.
TGAGTCCTTATTTTTAACTGTGATGAGCATTTTTGCCTCTAGCACCATTTCAAGCAGTGAGTTCGAGATTTGTTCTAACTAGTCCTTCCTGTCCACTTTATTTAAGCCCCACCTAATTTTATGCATCCTAAATTAAATCTCCCCTCAGTTTCCCCTGTTACAAAGAAAATAACCTCAGTCTATCCAATCGTTCTTCATATTTCTCCATTCCTGGCAACTCTCTTATAAATCCTTTCTGCACCTTCTCTACCTGTACCTGCTTCCTGTAAAATGCAGTGACTGGAACTCTTAAGTAATCTAGTTGCTGTCTAATAATTGTTTTATATTGATCTGGCATAATCTCCTTGCCCGTTTTTCCTCGTTGTAGGTCAGCAAAGGAAAGGATCCCATTTCCTTCATGTTCACATTTTCTTACCTTTCCCACTACCTTCAGGGATTTGAGGACATGAACTCCAAGGTTTCTCCGTTCATTTACAATTGTCAGTATTCTGCTGGTTACTGCATATTCTTTTGCCTTGTTTCCATAAGCAATATCTCACACTGCTCCAGATTGAATTTCAATTTTTTTGCCCACTTGACCACTCCATGGATATTTTCCTGAAATTTACACCTTTCTTCCTCATTCTCAAGTACGTGGACAAGTTTTGTACCATCTGCAAACTTTTTCGTCATACCCCTCATATTTAGATTTAATCATTGTTACTATAAAACCAGCAAGAGAAACAATACTGTGGAATTGTACCAAAGAACAAAGAACAGTACGCCACAGGAACAGGCTCACCAAGCCTGCACCGATCACATTGTCCGACCTAGGCCTGTATCCCTCTATACCCTACTTGTTCATGAGTCTATCCAGATAAGTCTTAAATGTTGCTAACATGTCCGCCTCAACCACCTCACTTGACAATGCATTTCAGGCCCCCACCACCCTTTGTCTGATACATCTCCACTGAACCATTCCACTCCAACCTTGAACTTGTGCCCCTTTATAATTGTCATTTCTGCTCTGGGAAAAATCTTCCAACTTGTCAGACCCCACTTGGAGTCCTTGTCAGACCCCACTTGGAGTACTGTGCGCAGTTCTGGTTGCCTCACTACAGGAAGGATGTGGAAGCTATTGAGAGGGTGCGGAGGAGATTTACAAGGACGTTGCCTGGATTGGGAGGCATGCCTTATGAAGATAGATTGAAGGAGCTAGGTCTCTTCTCCCTGGAGAGACAAAGATTGAGAGGCGACCTAATAGGGGTTTATAAAATGTTGAGAGGAATAGATAGGGTGGATTCTCGGAGGCTATTTCCCAGGGCTGAAATGGTTGCTACGAGAGGACACAGGTTTAAGGTGCTGGGGAGCAAGTACAGAGGAGATGTTAGGGGTAAGTTTTACACTCAGAGGGTGGTGAGTGAGTGGAATTGGCTGCTGTCGGTGGTGGTAGAGGCAAACTCACTGGGGTCTATGAAAAAACTTCTGGATGAGCATTTGGGATCTAATGGCATTGGGAGTTACAGATAATTCTATGGCTTGGTAGGTATAGATGTGATTGGCGCAACTTGTGGGCCGAAGGGCCTGTTTGTGCTGTAGTGTTCTATGTTCTATGTTCTAACTGTTCACCTTAACTATGTCCTTCATAAGTTTATTAAATTCTATCAGGACGCCCCTCTGCCTTCATCTTTCCAGCGAGAATAATCCCAATTTATTCAATTTCTCTTCATAGAACCATAGAAAATTACAGCTCAGAAACAGGCCTTTTGGCCCTTCTTGTCTGTGCCGAACCATTTTTTGCCTAGTCCCACTGACCTGCACTTGAACCATTTCCCTCCACACCCCTCTCATCCATGAACCTGTCCAAATTTTTCTTAAATGTTAAAAGTGACCCCGCGTTTACCACTTTATCCGGCAGCTCATTCCACACTCCCACTATTCTGTGTGAAGAAGCCCCCTTAAGTATTCCCTCTAAACTTTTCTCCTTTCATCGGCAACATCCTGTGCTCGCTCCGAAGCCTTCATGTCCAGAAGTGACCTTTCAGTCACAAAAATACCTGTTGACCGTAACCCTTTGCTTCCTGCCACTAAGCTTGTTTTGGATCCAATGGAACAGCACGATTAGCATTGCTGTCTCACAATGCCAGGGACCTGGATTTGTTTCCTGACTTGGGTCACAGTGTGCTCGGAGTCTGCACGTTCTCTCCGTGACTGCGTGGGTTTCCTCCGGGTGCTCTGGTTTCCTCTCACAATCTAAAAGACGTGCTGGTTAAGTGCACTGGCCATGCTAAACTCTCCCTCAGTGTACCCGAACAGGCGCCGGAGTGTGGCGACTACGGGATTTTCACAGAACTTAATTGCAGTATTAATGTAATAAAGATTAAAACTTTAAAATAAGGCCACTTTCCTTTGAATCCCAGGCGCTTTTAATTTTCTGACCAGTTAGCCGTGTGCGGCCTCGTTTAAAAAACTTGCAATGAAATCCATGTTGACTCGATCAAAAGTGCAACCATCCTTCACCCTCCTTGTTAAAGCCTCAACAAATAAATCAAGTCACTCGGCCATGATCCTCTCCCCCCTTAACAAAGCCATGCTGATTGTCATTGATTAGCCCATGGCTTCTTAGATGACTTGAAAAGTTCTGTGTACCATCTGGCTCATTTGAGGGAACGAGCCCCAGATGTTCAACTGTCCGGTGTCATTGCCGTTTTGGCAATGCAATCAGCTCATAAGATTTTTTAACATCGCTGCAGGCAAAAATTGCTCAGTTCATGCTGAGAGACTGATAAAAAGCAGTCAGGCATGAGCTTTTTCAATCAGTTGTGCAGTTCAGGAAGTCTTCGATCTTCAACGCTAATGTAAGACATCAGGCTGAAAGTTTGGATTTTGGCTACACTTAAACCATAAAATTGAGGAGCTGGTATCCCTCTGTACCCCACTTGTTCATGTGTCTATTCAGATAAGCTTTAAATGTTGCTAATGTGCAGCTGGTTCCATAATTACAGCAAGACTTTTTTACATTTTAGTTGAGTCCTATTTGGATTGGTAATGCACTTTGGGAGATAGCCTCTCAAATGTTCAAAGATCTTCCATATAAACAGAATTCCTGCTCCATGCAGGCCAGAAGTTGATTGATCGCTGGCAGGCTTGTAACTGCAGCCTAATCTCCTCCTGATCCCACTCTGCAAGCTTGAACTCATTCAGAATCCTGCTCTGTCCATCCTAACTCACATCAAGTCCCTTCTGTTGACCCACATAGACTCCCAGACTGGGTGCAGCTTGATTTTTCAAATTCCCATCCTTTTGTTTAAATTCACACATGACCTCGAACCACACCCCCCTCCATATCTTTGTAACATCCTGTACCTGCTCTATAATACCTCCAGGAGTCAGTTGCAAAGGAACTATGCTTTCATTGCACAAATGAAAACAAGCAATAACCACGAGACTGTGGTGAACCCAACAGGTCCCAAGTGGGACTAAAAGGTTAATAGATCCTCTCGAGGTCTTGCTTTATACAAGCCTTGTTATACAAGCTCCGTCTGGTTGGTGAACTATCAACCCCCAGGGAGCTCGTATTCAATGAGCCCAACTAGGAGGTCAAATAGTGATTCTCCATGAAGATCATGGGGGATTTCACAGCCTCCAATTCTGCAACATTTTGAGATTTCTGCACTCCTCGAAGTCTAACCTCATGTTCATTCAAAATTTTAATCACACTACCACTGGTGTCCATGCTTTCAGTTATCATAGCCCTAAACTCTGAAATTCTCTTCTACTCCACTCATTTGCCTCTATCTTCCTCTTTATGTTGTTATTTAATATGTATGCCTTTGATCAAGTTTTTAATCACTTGTCCAAATTTCTCTTTATGATGAGATGGCGGCATGATGGTATTTTCACTGGGCTTGTAATCCAGAAACCCAGGGTAATGCTTTGGGGACTGGGGTTCGAATCCCACTTTGGCAGATGTTGAAATTTCAATTCAGTAACAACCTGGAATTAAAAGTTTAATGAATGGCAGGAAACTAGCAAGCTCAGACCAACAGATGGATCTTGGGGCACTTATTCAGCGATTCCTGAAGGCAGCAGAGCAGATGAATAGGATAGTTAAGAAGGCATATGGGACACTTGCTTTTATCAGTCATGGCATAGAATATAAGAGTAATGAGGTAATGTTGGTGCTATACTGAACATTGATTCGGCCATAGATGGGTACTGGTCTGATCACCTTGCTATAGGGAGGATGTGATAGCACCAGATGGGCTACAGAGAAGATTCACTGGCATGTTGCCTGGATGGAGCATTTGAGCTATAAGGAGAGATTGGATTGGCTTGGATTGTTTTCTTTAGAGTAGAGAAGGTTGAAGTGGGACATGATTGAAGGGTACAAGACTATGAGAGGTATGGACAGGATGAGCTGTTCCCCCTTGGTTGAGGGTCAATCACGAGGGGGCATAGTTTTAGGCTGAGGGGCAGAATATTTATGAAGGATTTGAGAAGACAATTTTTCAGCCAGAGGGTGGTGGGAATCTAAAATGCAACGCTAGAAAAGATAATGGAGGCCAGAAATTTTACAACCTTTAAAAAGTATTTGGCTGAGTACTTGAAATATCATAATATTCAAGAAAATGGGACCCCAAAGATGTGTGGATTAGGTTGATTGGCCATGATAAATTGCCCCTTAGTATCCCAGGGTATGTATGTTCGAGGGATTAGCAAGGTAAATATGTGGAGCTGTGGGGATCGGGCCTGGGTGGGATTGTCAGTGCAGACTCGATGGGCCGAATGGCCTCCTTCTGCACTGTAGAGATTCTATAAAATGCTGGAAAATGGATTAGTGTGACATTAATTGTAATCACTGTTGGTGAAGTCTTGATGGGCTGAAGCACCTTTTCTGTGTTGACTCTATCACGGCTGTGAAACCGTTGTCGATTGTTGTAAAACCCATCACTAACATCCTTTAGGGAAGGAAACCTACAGTCCTTATCTGATCTGGCCTACTCGTGACTCTAGACCCACAGCAAAGTGATTGACTCTTGACTGCCCTCTAAAATAGCAGGACAATCTTCTCAGTTCAAGGACTATTAGGGATGGGCAAGAAATACTTGCCCAGTCAATGATGCCCACATCCCATGAGCAAACAAAAAGAAAATGTGGTGTCAAATTTTATCTGCTAACATTCCTGTGAAGCACATTGGGATGTTTTAGTAAGTTAAAGATACCATATAAACCCAAGTTGTTGATGTTAAAGTTTGATTATAAGGACCTCTCTTACCTCTGAGACTCAAGTAAAGAATGAAAATATCCATTTGAATATACCTTGGGAGGAAAAACATGAAATAGGATTATACATTGAATAAAAAACTGCTGAAAAATGTGAATGAGGAAAACCCCAAGAATTCTGAAATATGACTTTGATTTGATTTGATTTATTTATTGTCATTTGTATTACATACAGTGAAAAAGTATTGCTTCTTGCACACTAAACAAAGCATGCTGTACATAGAGAAGGAAACGAGAGAGTGCAGAATGTAGTGTTACAGTCATAGCTTGGGTGTAGGGAAAGATCAGTTTAATGCAAGGTAGGTCCATTCAAAAGTCTGACAGCAGCAGGGAAGAAGCTGTTCTTCAGTCGATTGCTCCGTGACGTCAGACTTTTGTATCTTTTTCCCGAAGGAAGAAGGTGGAAGAGAGAATGTCCGGGATGCATGAGGTCCTTAATTATGCTGGCTGCTTTGCTCAGGCTGTGGGAAGTGTAGACAGAGTCAATGGATGGGAGGCTGGTTTGCGAGATGGATTGGGCTACATTCACGGCCTTTTGTAGTTTCTTGCAGTCTTGGGCAGAGCAGGAGCCCATACCAAGCTGTGATACAACCAGAAAGAATGCTTTCTATGGTGCATCTGTTAAAGTTGCTGAGAGTCATAGCTGACATGCCAAATTTCCTTAGTCTTCTGAGAAAGTTGGTGGGCTTTCTTAACTATAGTGTCGGCATGGGGAGACCAAGACAGGTTGTTGGTGATCTGGACACCTAAAAACTTGAAGCTCTCAACCCTTTCTACTGCATTCCTGGCAGGGGCATGTTCTCCTTTATGCTTCCTGAAGTTGATGACAACCTCTACTAAATTAAGTGCAAACAGATAAATAAATACTTAACAATGGCATTTTGAGGTTTTATAAGTTGAAACAGCAAGTATGAGTGTAGAGAAGAAATGATAAATCTGTAGAGTTTTAGTTTGGCTATAGCAAGAGTACAGCTTGTACTTTTGGACATCCTATTCGAGAAAGGATACTAGAGGCTCACAGTGTTCCGATACACCCTAAAACTCAGAGTTATAAACAGACTCTTCCATTTTCCATTCGAGTGGGGAATGTTAGGAGATTTAATAGGAATTCATCAAGTTACCAAAGTCGGAATTGAACGCAGATCACTGGCATTGTGAGGGAGCAGTGCTAGCTGCTGTGCCACCATGTCATGCCATGCAGTGCCAACCACTGTGCCACCATGCCACATCATTCTGGCCACACTCACCTGGCAAAGGAGCAGCCCGCTGAAAGCTCGTGATTCCAAATAAACCTGTTGGACTTTAACCTGGTGCTGTGAGGCTTCTTGCGATACATCATTCTAGAGCTGCCTAACTCAAGTCTCTGGAGGGAAACTTGAATCCACCACCTCCACACTCAGCGTGTCGCAGCTGACACATTGCAGGAGAAACCAGCTGAGGATCATATCATAGGGAAAAGAACTATCAGCTGAGTCACAACAGAACAGCTATTGGAGATGGAAAATCATCTGGTATTTTCATGCCCCACAAGGCCGGGAATTGCTGGAAAAGATTTCAGCTGTGCTATCAGGAGCAGCATAAATGTAGATTAACATTCAGGGTCACAAGAAATGTTGAGTGTATCAGCTAGGAAAGTCTTGATCTGATGAGCAGTAGCCAGCACCTGAGCTGGCTTTGGGACTGCAGAAGTTATTCTCAATGGTCAACTTGTTGACAGAACATTTGTTAAACCAGATGTCACTTAAAGTCCATTCCCAGGGACAAGGCCCAACAAATGTCCTCTGGGACAGCAGGTGGGCTTTTGCAGCAAAAACAGAAAATGTTGGAACCACTCAGTGGGTCAGGAAGTGTTTGCATCGAGACAAACAGCTTTAATGTTTCAGGTCAATGACTTTTCATCAGGACATTAGAGCGGAAAAGTGTTTAAGCAAATGCAGAGTCAGGGAAATGGTGTACTGAGTAGGCTTCAAAAGCAACAGTGATTCAAATGCCTCTGGGCACTAAAACAAGCTCCATGGAGATTTCTAACTCCATTGAAAATTCAGCAACAGGCAATAGCAACAACTAAGAATACTGAGTTATGTGTTCTTCAACTGAGCAACAGTAGAATATGTTAAAATTGACCTTTCTTGCACCCTTGATGCAGCCAAAGAAAATCAAAGGTATATTGTTATGTTCTTAGGCTGGAGACATTTCAATTCTTCCCGAAGACTGCTAGCTATATAACGGCAGCACAGACCATGCTGCCTTACAGTGCCAGAGATCTGCATTCAATCCCAGCCTCGGGTGATTGGTTATGTGGAGTTCTCCCTGTCTCTGCATGGGTTTCCTCCGGGTGCTCCGGTTTCCTCCCACACTCCAAAGATGTGCAGATTAGATGACTAGGCCATGCTAAATTGACTCTTAAGGCCTGATTTTACCATTGCGTTATGCCTATTGTCAGGCACGAAAACTTGGTAAAGTTGGGCGAGAGGCGATCAGCGCAATCCAAGCCCCATGCCCGCGTAGATGCCCACTTTACCAAAGCCCAAAAATAGCCATAATCCAAACTGTGCCCGAAACGGGCGCAATGGCAATTTAAATTGAATTAATGGACTGCCCCGCCCAACTTAACCAGCATTTCCTCCTTTAGCCGCCTGTTTGCGCATCCAGATTCAGCGCAAAACAGGCATGCTCGGTGAGGGTCTGTTTCAGGCGCACTAGCTTATGAAGAGGGAAGTTCAGAGCGCCCAGGGAGGAGAGAGGCCACATCGTTCTTTGGTAGGATGAGAGCGCACGCGCGGAGGTGGGGGGGGGGGGGGGGTGGTGGGGGGGTGGCAGGGGTTGTCTGCTGCCACACTGCAGGCAATCAGTGGGGGGGAAAGGGGGGCAGAAGGTCACAATCAGTCTGGGTAGCAGGGGAGTGGTGGGTGGATAAGAGGGGCAATTATATTGTGGGGGTGGGGTGATGTCTGGGGGAGCCCCAGGGGCTGCTTTATCTGCTTTTCACGGCCCGGGAGTGATGTGAGAGGGGCACGTTTATCGAATTTTTTCTCACCGCACATGCGCAGTTCAAAGTTCCAATCGGAGCAGCAGCGTTTCGGGCGCGATAAGCCCCGCACACATCACAATTCAGACTTGAGATCTGTTTTTCAGGCTGAGAGCGTATGGGGGTGCCTGAGAGCAGGTTTCCAAGTCGGATCTGAATTGCATCCAGATTCAGCACTTAGAATCAAAATGGTAAAACCCGGCCCTTAGTGCTCCGAGATGTGTAGGTTTGAGGGATTAGCGGGGTAAATATATGGGGGCTAGGCCTGAGTAAGATGCTCTGTCGGAAAGCCGATGAAGATTTGATGGGCCAAATGACCTCTTTCAGCACTGCGAAGATTCTATTCTATGATTCTATGAACAATACAACATTTATTTAAAAATATTACACTTTCGGGAGAACATTTTTATAAGCTCCGAACCATACTTGTTTTTGATGACTTTCATTTTAGAATGTCCCAAAGTCTCACATCACACGAGTGTATGTCACTCCCACCTGTGACATCGCAGACTATTACAGTTAACCCTTTGTGCACTGAGCCATTATACTACATCTCCCCCAACTCTCTGTTCAGACATCAATGTTCTCTGGCATTCAGGATCAGAAACTCCAAAGTGTTTTATGAAACCTGTTTTACATTTTGAATTTGGCTAGGATAAGCATGATACACCATAGAATACCATAGAACCCTACAGTGCAGAAAGAGGCCCTTCAGCCCATCGAGCCTGCACCAGCCACAATCCCACCCAGGCCCTACCTGCATGTCCCTACTTATTTTACCCGCTAATCCCTCTAACCTAAGCACCCTAGTACACTAAGGGGCAATTTTAGCATGGCCAATCAACCTAACTTGCACATTTTTGGACTGTGGGAGGAAACCAGGGCACCCAGAGGAAACCCACGCAGACACAAGGAGAATGTGCAAACTCTACACAGACAGTGACCCAAGCCAGGAATCGAACCCAGGTCCTTGGAGCTGTGAAGCAGCAGTGCTAACCATTGTGTTACCGTGCTGCCCAGTGATATGCTTCATTTCAGGTGTGGTTCAAATGACCCACTAGGGAGCTTTTATCAAACAAAGTTTCTTTAAGAAAATAGTTAAAACGTATAGAAAGAAAATTAGCAATAACTTTTATCAATTACCAACAAAACAACCATGATAATGTATAACCCTTAACAAATATATTTAAAATGTTCCAATCAAAAAAAACTTTCCATCAATAAAACCCTTTCCATCGGTTTAACACAGTAAAGAATAATGCTCACTGGAACTGAGTCCCTCGGTTGGAGAATTCAAATCCTGACTTCTCAACCTTGTAACTTCTAGCAGCCAAAAGAGAAAATGCAGGGAAATCTCGGCAGGTCGGGCAGCATCTGTAAGGAAAGATGGCGGCGCGGGCTTGTTGGGCCGAAGGGCCTGTTTCCCGTGCTGGGTTGTTCTTTGTCTAAAAGAGCTGACATTTCAAGTCCAGATTACTCTTTGCCAAAGCTTTGTCAAAAGTTAAAGTTTTACTTACACAAGTAAGGCTTACATTAACACTGCAATGAAGTTACTGTGAAATTCCCCTAGCTGCCACAGTCCAGCATCTGTTTAGGTCAATGCACCTAACCAACACATCTTTCAGAATGTGAGAGGAAACCAGAGCACCTGGAGAAAACCCATGCCGACATGGGGAGAATGTGCAAACTCCACACAGACAGCGACCCAGACCAGGAATCGAGCTCTGGTCCCTGGTGCTATGAAGCAGTGTGTGACAGCAGTGCTAACCACTGTACTACAGTGCCACCCTGATCGGGGCCCTTCAAGCCTGCACCACCAACAATCCCTCCCAGGCCCTATCTCTGTAAACCCACATCTTTACCCTCCTAATTCCCCTGACACTAAGGGACAATTTAGCATGGCCAATCAAAACTAACCAGCATGTCTTTTGGAGTGTGGGAGGAAATTAGAGCACCCGAGGAAACCCACACAGACACGGGGAGAATGTGTAAACTCCTTAAAAACAGTCACCAGAGGTTGGATTTGATCCTGGATCCCTGGCAGTGCTAACCAGTGTGCTTAACAACCTCAGAAAACTTGCTCTTTGTAATTTGATCTGCCTCAAGGGCTCACTCAAGTCAAAGTAAAATGCAACAGAAAGGTAAGCACAGTCTGTGGCAATATTCCAAATCAGAAAAATACAATTCGATAAAATGTTGAGGTCCTGTGAAACATGCTATTTTATCGAACACAGATTCTGAGAGCAACAAGGTCATTCTCACGCATGGTGTCAAAGGAAGCTACCCGTCAGAAATGATTCTGAAATAAACTGGCCGGAGAAAGTAAAAATTCTCCAGCGCACCTCCTTGTTCAAGGGCAATTGAAAAATATTGTCAGAAAGTGAGAGGAAAGCTTCAAAGGGAGGATAGCAATATTCTTAGAAATGATATAAAGCACTTTGCAGATGCATTTCTTCATTTTGCATATTTTAAAGCACTGTGAAATGATAAAGAACCATTAATGTAAGGTAATTATTCATGAACCTGATGGAGAATTCAGGAGAAACTTTCTTATTCTGGGAATGGTTCAACTCATGTGAGCACACGGAGTGAAAGGTGAACACCGTTGATACAAAGCTACAAAAGCTAAAACACATGATGGGGAAAAGCATAGAGGGATTTATAGATGGGTTAAGATCGACATCTGCTGAAGTCCAGTCCATGACAACCTAATCATTAGAATCATCATAGAACCCTACAGTGCGGAAAGAGGCCCTTCGGCCCATCGAGTCTGCACCGTACACAATCCCACCCAGGCCCTACCCCCATATCCCTACATATTATGCCCACTAATTCCTCTAACCTATGCATCCCTGGACACTAAGGGGCAATTTCTTAGCATGGCCAATCAACCTAACCCGCACATCTTTGGACTGTGGGAGGAAACCGGAGTACCCGTGGGAAACCCACACAGACACGAGGAGAATGTGCAAACTCCACATAGACAGTAACCTGAGCCGGGAACCGAACCCAGGACCCTGGAGTTGTGAAGCAGCTGTGCTACCAACTGTGCTATCATGCCGCCCAGAGATTATTCCATCAGTTTTAAAACAGACCAACTTTTACTTGGAGTTTTGACATTTACATTTCCTGGTGTAATGTCCGTTGAATCTTCCAACGTCACCCAGCTCTCCATAAGAGCTTAAAACCGTACGTTCAAAGCACACTCAGTTCAAGATATAGAGGTGGATGCACAAATGTAATTTAACTGGACGATACAAATTTGCATGTGAGATCAGAACTTCGCTTCTGACAATTTCTGTGAATAAGTGTAAAACGACTTTAAGATAAAAGACTGAGATTAATTTACATCCTTGTTAAGCCCACGTTCATTTTCTAAGCATCAAAAAAAAGACAACATGAAATGACCATAATAGGCTTTTGCTTCGATGAGGCACATTTTAAGAACTATTTTGGAGTAAAAACCACAGCAATTTTGAGGAGGCCTAGATTACATTTGCACTTAGGGGAATGATGTGCGCATTTGCATCTGATTGAAGTGACAAGAAAATTTTCTAAGTGCGCAGTAACATTACATGGAAAAAAAAACTTGAGGGAATAAATGACAAGAAGGAAAAAAAAATCAGTGTGTTTTTAAATTTGAGATAATAGACTTTTACTGAACAGAGTTGTAACTTGAAGGGAAAAGGAAATGACAGAAAGAGACTGGGAAGTTATATAAAATTACGGTGTGCGCTTTGTGGTCAGCGGCAACGTAACATGTAGTATCTTGTAAAGATGGATGACGAACAAAAAGGTTAATGAATGAATGGTTTATTAAGGTAATTACTTATGTATGGAGTGTAATGTAAAAGCTACCGTCCTCCATTCCTCCAGGCTCCAAAGCAATATGGAAAAAACCTGGGCTCAACGCCAGGATTTGCACACTCCGGCCTGACTGGCCAAATGGCTCATATGATGCTCTAAGAGCTTTCCCCTTAAAAGGGCATGTTACCACACCCCTCCCCCTTTAAGTTCCCGATGAACTCATTTCAATAACAATTGAACCATTTATAATATTGCACAACAAATGGATCTCAAACACAATCTCTTACAAGGTAAGTCAGTCAGTTCCTAGAACTCTTGATCCTTTAGGATAATTGTAATTCACTAGCAGGTGCTCTGGCAGTAGTGGTAACTTTGCTTTGAACCGCAATGGGTTGACTCTCGACTTGCAAAGGTGCGAGAGTGCAAATAACGTCTCCAATTCCTCCTGGAACATTCCTTGGCTCTTCCTCGGGGTAGCTTGCTACTGCATTGTTTTCATCTGGGAGCAGAGTTGCTGACAAGAGTACTCAGGATGGATTACCCTACTGGTTCTCTGTGTGATTATTTCTTTCTCGAATGGTCCAGGAGTTTCTTTATCCTTTTGCCTTTGACAACTACTTTATATGACACTTGGCCTGTTCTGGCCAGGACTGTTCCAGGGATACGATTCAGACCAGCACAATAATTCTTGACATATATCGAGCTGTCCGCCTCAAATGCCCTCTCTGTTTTTGTCAATGCTTCTGCGCATTCTGATTTTCCTCCACCCCACCAAATTCAAAAATGTGAGATCCAACTTGTTCTAATACACCTGTCCATTAGTAACTCGGCAAAGTCTAACCCCTGCAGGTAAAAAGGGATGTTGTTCTATAGGCGATCAGGAAACCGGCCAGTTTGGTTTGTAGAGACGCTGATGACTGTTTCTTCATGGTGGCTTTGATATTTGGATGGCTCGCTTAACCAATCCATTTGTTTGGGTGAAGTTCAAATATGTTGAACGTCGTTAGTTCTCATAAAATACTGGACTTCTTCACCAGTCAACACAGTTCCAGTATCTCAGGCAACCTGTGGGTGGCAAAGATCTGTCACAATTTCTGGATGGTTGCTGATATGGTCATGGATTTTGTTTCATGTCCAACCATTTGGACTGTGCATCTATTATGAGCAGGAACAGTGTGCTCATTAATGGTCTTATAAATTTAACATGTAGTCACACCCATGAGCAACCTGCTACCCCCATGGTACATTAGGGCCGCTGGTGTCAAAATTTGCTGCATTTGATGCTGGTTTGACCAGATTGTCAATGTCGGCATCTATTCTGGGCCACCACGTGTAACTGTATCCAAGCGTTTTCAACCTTTTCTTCTCAGGATGGGCAGAATGTAACTCTGCATGGTGGCACGGTAGCACAGTGGTTAGCACTGCTGTCTCACAGAGCCAGGGACCCGGGTTCGATTCCCGGCTTGGGTCACTGTCTGTATGGAGTCTGCGTGTTTTCACTGTGTCTGCATGGGTTTCCTCTGGGTGTTCCGGTTTCCTCCCACATTCTGAAAGACGTGCCAATTAGGTGCATTGACCTGAACAGGCACCGGAATATGGCGACTAGGGAATTTCACAGCCACTTCATTGCAGTGTTAATGTAAGCATTACTTGTGACTAGTGAATAACAAGACTGGAAATGACCATCCTTACTGCCGTAATAATAGACCACCTTCACAACTTAACTTATCCTTTCTTATCTGAAAGGGTCTTAAGTGTTCAGTCCCGTCACTATAATGACAAACATGGACCACCACATATTTACCTTGAGATAATATGGGTTCTTTCTGGGTCCAAAACTTGACCGATTGTTCTGACAGGGGCAAGTATCGAGAAAGTTTAGGGCAAGATAAGGGGGAGGGTGAGTAGCCAGAGATCGCTGTACAAATTGGTATCAATGATGTAGGGAGGAGGTCCTGAAATGTGAATATAGAGAGTTAGACAGCAGGCTAAATTGCAGGACCTTGAGGGTAGTAATTTCTGGACTAATGCCAGTGATAGTGAGGGTAGGAATAGGATAGTTAGGCCGATGAATGTGTGGCTTGAGAGCTGGTGCAGGAGGCAAAGATTTAGATTTGTGGATCATTGGGATGTCTTCGATGGTACGAGTGACTCGTTTAAGAGGGACAGGTTACATCTGAAATGGAGGGGGCTAATATCCTGGCTGGGATTTCATTATTTGTAATGCACACAGAGGGAATCTTCCCACAATTAAACTTCATTGCTCTGGAGCAACTATGTAAGTCTTTACTTCCAGCACAGTGCTTCCTGATCTGAAGTGTGGGCCAATATATAGGCATGAGGACCCCTCTGGCAGATCCCATTTTGTGACTAAGAGAGTCATGGTGACACAGTGGTTAGCACTGCTGCCTCTCAGATCCAGGGACCCAGGTTTGGGTCACTGTCTGTGTGGAGTTTGCATGTTCTCCCCGTGCCTGCGTAGGTTTCCTCTGGGTGTTCCAGTTTCCTCCCACAGTTCAAAAGATGTGTTGGCTAGGCGCATTGGCCATGCTAAATTGTCCCTTATTGTGCTGGGATGCATAGGTTAGAGGGATTAGCAGGGCAAATATGTAGAGGGCACAACCTCTGGCTAGAAGGATGATTGTTTAAAACAGAGATAAGGAGGAATTTCTTCACCCAGAGCATGGTGAATCTGTGAAACCCTTTGTTGCAGGAGGCTGTGGAGGCAGGTCATTGAGTGTCTTTAAGACAGAGAAAGGTAGGTTCTTGATTAATAAGGGTATCAGGGATTATGGAGAAAAGGCATGAGAATGGAGAGGAGAAAAGTATCAGCCAAGATTGAGTGGCAGAGCAGACTCGATGGGCCGAGTGGCCTAATTCTGCTCCTATGTGTTATGGTCTTATAGTTCCAGGGATAGGACCTGGATGGGATTGTTGTCAGTGCAGACTCGATGGGCCAAATGGCCTTTATCCGCACTGTAGGGATTCTATGATTCTATTGTCATCCACCCTCAGCCTTGTATCTGCAATTTCCACAGGCATGGTATTCCAGCTATTGTCTCTTCCCTCCCCTGGACAAATAAAATCCCGCATGACAATTTGATTGACAGATCTTTGAAAAATTGGAATTGCGGTTGTATTTCCCGATTTTTGCTTGCATATCACAAATTGTTTTCTTTGCTTCATTGAATAACCTTATCTGCAATTTGATGAGCAAACTGCTTTCTGTCATTGTTGCTCCAGACATAATACTCTTGCTGTTATTTAATTTGTGGGCAAGATGAAAATTAATTTGGGTTTTGAGTTGTGCTTCAGGGTCTGTAGATTCTTTGCGTTTTAGAAATGCTATGCTATGGAAGCACACATCTTAAGATCAGTTCAATTCAAAGCCTCCCGCAGAAACGCACACTGACGTATAGCTTTCCTTATACATATAACATGCTGTCAGAGAATGGCAAAAATAGATGTTTGAATGCTGCAAAAGGTAGAGAAGACAATGAGGAACCAGGAGCACGGACAAGTTTAAAAATTGCAAGGAATAGCTGCTCAAAAGAACAAAGGAAAACAGAAAGAAAAGGCTGCAACGCTGCGGAGAAAAGGACAAAATAAGAGCACACACAGGCTGCAAGTAAAATTATTGGCTGCAAACGAAAAAAAAACACAGACAAACTACAAGTAAATTACAGAGTGAGTAGAAATGACTACAGTAAATTTTCCAATCCCATCTCCAGTACAGTTGAAAATGATGCATGGCAAAACTGGCAGTTTTTTCCAATTGCAATTCCAAACCAGTAGATTGTACAAATCTAATTACGAAGTCTGAAATGATCAAACTTGGGGACAGACTGCCAGAAAGTGCATACCACTCTATAAGTAACAGATGATCAAAGAAAAAAGACGACAGAGATGTTGTATGCTGTGAATGCACGTTTTGAAACCTGAGTGAATATTACATAGGAACATTATGTATTCAATATTAGAGTTCAAAGGAAAATGAGATCTGTGGATGGTAGATCATGGCAAGAACACAGTTAGAAGAATCATGTAAATATTGATAGCTAAAAAATGATCAGATTAAAGATAAGTTGTTCTTTGATGTGAGAGACCCTTTGGAGTGCGCAGGTCTACTGAATGTTGAGAAACTTATGTTAACGAAAGTGACAAAGCGTAGAATGTTAGCTAGTGTACTTGTACGGCAAAGCAGAGCAGGAGATACATTATGCTGAGAAATAGTGCAGGCTAAAAGAGTGAACACTCACAGAAAAAAGGACAGGATGAAAATTCTGTGAATATAGCTTGCACAGGAAAAGCAACAGCGCCCAGCATAAGGTGTTTGAACTGCAAGAAGCATTTCACACACAACTGCTTGGTCAGAAAAGTAACAAAGTAAGCCTATGGCCACTGGAGAGATTTCAGCAAAGAATCTGATGAAGAACTATGCCTGATGCAAGAAATTGGTTCAGTCAAGTCCTTGTAGGACAAATGGTTTGTGACGGTTACTATGAGGGCTACTGAGGGAAACTATCAAGCACGCATGTAGGGTGGGATTTACAGCCTTGTTGGGGCGAGACTGGAAATTCCCACCCAAAGTCAATGGAGGTTTCTGCTGTCAGACACTCTCCCGCTCCGATTCCATGGTAGAGAAAGTGGTAGAGTTCTGGCTGCAGCATCAGAGTGTAATCACAGAATCTCAACAGGGCAGAAGGAGCTCATTTGGCCCATGGAGCCCACACCAACAACAATCCCATCCAGGCCCTATGCCCGTAACCCCACATATCTACCCTGCTAATCCTTCTGACACTAAGGGACAACTGAGCTTGGCCAATGCTCCTAACCCACACATCTTTGGACTGTGGGAGGAAACCAGAGCCCTCAGAAAAAACACAAGCAGGCACAGGGAAAATGTGCAAACTCCACACAGACAGTCACCTGAGGCTGGAATTGCTGGCACTGTGAGACGGCAGTGCTAACCACTGTGCTACCGTGCAGGCTATATGACCTACACAGATCTGTGTGAAGTTGGTCAACATGGCGATCCAATAATGAAGCTCTCAAAAGTAAGATTGAGGCTATATAACAGCACAAGACTCCTACTGAGAGGCCACATTCGCCTGATAGCCCAATGCAATGGCCAGCGATACCCAAATCCCAGCAAGGAATAAACAAATACATTGAGTGGGATTTTGCAAACTCGCTCGTGCGGAGAATTCCATTCTGCGATCCTCACCCTCCCCCATTCCGGGATAGGTGAGGCGGTAAAATTCCTGCCATTGCGTGGAATTTTCCAGCTGTATTCACCCCAAGACCAGAAACTCCTGCCTGAGGCCAATGGACCTTCGCATGGTCCTCCCTCACTGCCCACTACAATTCTCATAAGGACAGGACAGAAACTTCAGCCCATTATGTTCACTACATGTGGCACTGGAAGTAATCATAAAATTACTGTCCTTGATGTCCTGCTTTTTAATTCCCTTCATAACTCCCTAAAATCTACTTTCAGGACCTTACCCCTTTCCCTATCTATATTATTGGTACCAGTATGGGCACGACCTCTGGCTGGCCACCTTTCCTGAAAAGAATGTCCTGCAGTTGCACTGTGACATCCTTGATCGTGGCAACAGGGTGGCAACTGATCATCTCAGAGCCACCTCTATGGCCTCAGAAATATCTTTGTTCCCCTAACAGTGGAACACTCTACACTAAAGCACTTCCCCACATCCAGTAGTTGTTGGCTCTTGCTAAAGTCTTTTGAAGAACCATCTCATTCACTTCAAATGGAAAAGTGGCTAGAGGGTGAGATAGCATCAGTGGATCCCTGTGCTACCTCCCTGTTTCCCTTAGATACTCTGGTGGTCAGCCATTCCCTCTCCGCTTGTGTACTTCTTAACTGTGGTGTGACAATCTTTCTAACCTTTCTCTCTCTTTGTAATCTCAGTCTTGTGGGTTCATCACAGTGACTCCCACTCCTACTTGGGTTCCACAACCTGGGGCTCGAGTTTCTGTAGCTGCTGACACTTTCTGCGGATGTAGTCTTTGAGGGCACTTTGCGCCTACACTATTCCCCACATCCTGCAGGATGTATATTCCACACAACCAAGCTGCATTGACGTATCTTACTCTTTATATGAAGTGTTTACTCCAGTTTGATATTATAGAATAACATATTTGTCTTTTTTGTTTCAAGTCCAGAAAGGCCTGTACTTACCAACCAATCAACTCACAGCACTTCTGTGATGTAACTTTTAAACTGAATTTGTAAACTCCTATCTCTTGCTCTCTGCTTCATTGTGTGTTCTCTCTGTCTGAACTCCCACTGCTTTATGGTCTCTCTCTCTCACTCTGAACTCCTATTGCTTTCTGGGCTTTTTCTCTCTCCAAACTCCTGTTTAATGGGCTTGATCTCTCGCTGAACTCCCACTGCTTCATGGACTAACTCCTACTGTCTTATGGACTCCCTTCTTCTCTGAGCTCCCACTGCTTCATGGGCTCTCTCTCTGTCTCTTCAAACTCCCACTGTTTTATGGACTCCCTCTCTCTCTGAGCTCCCATTGCTTTTTGGGTTTGTTCTCTCTGAGCTCCCGCTGCTTTCTGGGCTCTGTCTTCTCAAATTCCCCACTGCTTTATGCACTGATGTTTGGTGCGGATAATGAAAGCAGCCCACTATTACCTTGTCAAGACAATTAGGAATGGACAATAAATACAGCCTGATATGCAAAATCCACATCCATAAATGAATGAAGCAATGTATCTTTTTTACTGAATTCAAAATACTTTGAGCACAGGTTTGGCTCTTCCAATGGCTATGCTTTTCACAACTACACTGTACCTTTCGGCTTCCAAACCTTTCCAAGTGACTTATGCCAAATCATTTAGTTCTGCATGAAAGATGCAAGTAACAGTTTGCAAGGGGCAACGCATCCATCATTTTTACTGTGGAAAGGGAAAAGAAATTGAAATAAAGAAAACATCGATCTGATTTATTATTATCACATGTATTAACATACAGTGAAAAGTATTGCGCACTATACAGACAAAACATACCTTTCATAGAGAAGGAAAGGATAGGTGCAGAATGTAGTGTTACAGCCAGAGCTAGGGTGTGGAGAAAGATCAACTGAATGTAAGGTAGGTCCTTTCAGAAGCCTGAGGGCAGCAGGGAAGAAGCTGTTCTTAAAAGATTCTTTTAAAGTTTATTTATTAGTGTCACAAGTAGGCTTACAATGAGTTACTGTGAAAATCCCTTGTTGCTACACTCAGGTGCCAGTTTGGGTACACTGAGGGAGAATTTAGCATCGTGAATGCACCTAACTAGCACATCTTTCAGGTTGTGGGAAAAAACAGGAGTACCCAGAGGAAACCTATGCAGACATGGGGAGAATGTGCAGACTCCGCATAGACAGTGATCCAAGCCGGGACTTGAATCTGGGTCCCTGGCACTGTGAGGCAGCAGTGCTAACCACTGTGCTACCATGCTGTCCCATGTCCTCAAACTTTTGTAGTTTTTCCAACAGAAGAAGGTGGAAGAGAATATATCTGGGTTGTATTGGGTCCTTAATTATTCTGGCTGCTTTTCCGAAGCAGCAGGAAGTGTAGACAGTATCAATGGATGGGAGGCTGGTTTGAGTGATGGACTGGGCTTTGTTTGCATCGCTTTTAGCAATCTTGGACAGAGCAGGAGCCATACCAAACTGAAATAACCAGAAAGAATGCTTTCAATGGCACATCTGTAAAAGTTAGTGAGAGTCATAGTGGACATACCAAATTTCCTTAGTCTTCTGAGACAGTAGAGTCATTGGTGGGCTTTCTTAAATATAGTGTTGGCTTGGAAGGACCAGGACGGGTTGCTGGTGATCTGGACACTGAAAAACCTGAAACAAAGGTAAAATTGAGCATCTTTATACTATTTATATGGGAAGATGATGGCACAATGGTATGGTCTCTGAACTACCAATCGAGAAACCTAAGATAATACCATGAGGACATCGGATCAAAAGCAATCTCCACAGCCAGTGGATTTTAGATTCAATAAATAAAAATCTGGTGTGTAAAGTGAAAAATTCTAAAGTTGGGGGGAAATTTTCCTGTCCTGCCCACCATGGGAATTGTAGTGAGTGCTGGGGCGGGGGGGGGGCAGACCATGCAAAGGCCCTCAGATGGGATTTTCTGGTTTTGGGGGCGAGCGCAGCCAGAAAATCCTATTCTTAATCTCAGTAAAGCTGACGATGAAATGATTGTCAGTTGTAAAGACCCATCTGGTTCACTCATTCCCTTCAGGGCAGGAAACTTGGAAGGAAAAGTCGAGATGGGCAACAATTGCTGGCTTTGCCAGCGATGCGCATATCCCATCAAAGAATAAAGGAAAACAAAAAGGCTCCTTTCGCAACCTCAAGACATCCCAAATCACTTCATAGTCAATTGAATATGTTTTGAAGTGTGGCAACTCAGGTAAATGCAACGGAATTTTTGCAAACATCGGTTGGGTCCAGCCTCCAAGGCATTTTTCTTTCCTCCCTTTGCTTACATCAGGCAAGCTTCAGAATATCTATCTAACCTCAGAACCTTCATTATTCATCCCTGACTGGTTACTTTCATTGGCACGACATTTCATGTTCCATGTTCCAATGTGCATAACCTTACATCTATCTGCATTAAAATCCATCTGCCACTGTAATCCCTCTTCCGTCAAACAGTAAATACTGCCAACAGATCAAACATTATACTCCACAGAGTACGAATTGAAAACACAGCTTGGAATAAAACAATTCATCGAAACTGCTATTTAACAGCAATTAAAAGAGGATAACAGCCTCGAAGGTTAATTAGTTAAACCTCAGCAGAGAGTTGGAAACTGCCCTCCTGGAAATGTCAGCCCAGATCAGTCTCCAAGAGACCGCTAACATTGATTCTCAATCTATTCTCTTCATCAACGGCTGCCTGATCAGTGGCTATAGAATTCCACAGAGGAAGCCAGATTCTTCAGCCAGAGAGTGATGAATCTGTGGAACTCTTTGCCGCAGAAGGCTGTGGAGGCTGGGTCATTGAGCGTCTTTAAGATAACGATAGATAGGTTCTTGATTAATAAGGAGTTCAGGGGTCATGGGAAAAAGGCAGGAGGATGGGGAGGATAAAAATATCAGCCATGTTTGAAAGGCGGAACAGATTCGATGGGCCGAGTGGCTTAATTCTGCTCCTGTGTCGTATGGTCTTATAGGAAGCTCTTAAGAGTTTTATTTTAAGATTATAAGTAACAGAGCAAATAAGACGTAACCTGTAGATGAATTTTCCAAACCATTCCAGAAGTATGAAGCAGCACGGTGGTGCAATGGTTAACATTGCTGTCTCACAGTGCCAGGGACCCAGGTTCAATTCCTGGCTAGGGTGACTGCCTGTGCGGAGTCGACATGTTCTCCCCATTTATGATTGGGTTTCCTCCAGGTGCTCTGGTTTCCTCTCACAGTCCAAAAGAACTGCTGGTTAGTTACATTGGCTGGTTAGGTGCATGCTAAATCCTCGTCCAGTGTACCCGAACAGGTGCCAGAGTATGACGACTAGGGTTTTGTCACAGTAACTTCAATGTTAATGTAAGCCTACTTATATGAATAAATAAGAGGTTGTAATGCAAAATTAGGATTCTTGGAACTGGGGGTGAGATATTAGCATGGATTGAGGATTGGGCAGAAAATAGAGAATAGGAATAAGTGGATGTATCACAGCTTGGTATGGCTCCTGATCTGACCAAGACCCCAAAAAACTACAAAGGGTTGTGAACGTAGCCCAGTCCATTATGCAAACCAGCCACCCATCCAGTGACTCCATCTACACTTCCCGCTGCCTCGGAAAAGCAGCCAGCACATTCAAGGACTCTACGCATACCAGACATTCTCTCTTCAATGGGGAAAAAGATACAAAAGTTTGAGGTCACGTACCAACCAATTCAGGAACAGCTTCTTCCCTGCTGCCATCAGACTCTTGTATGGATGTATCATCTATTAAGCTGATCTTTCTCTGTACCCAGCTATGACTGTAACACCACATTCTGCACCCTCTCCTTCCCTCCTCCCTTATCTACTCTATGAACATAGGAATGTTTTTGTCTCTCTAGTGTGCAAGGAACAATACTTCGCCCTGTATCCCTGTATTCAGGGCTATGGGGCAAGTGCTGGTAAATGGGATTAGGTGGGAGTTTGGGTGTTTCTCACATGCCAATGCAGATATGAGGGCCGAAGGGCCTCTTCTGCACTGTACAATTCTTATGATCACAATACATGTGACAATAATAAATCAAATCAAATAAAATAAATAGGCCAATTTCAGATTGGCAAGTCATTACAAATGGGTACTGCAGGGATTAATAATGGGGCCTCAGCTATTCACAATCTATACCAATGACTTTGATGAGTGAATCTGGTGTAATGATTGCTGTTGGGGCAAAATGAAGCAGCAAAGTAAGCTGTGAAGGATGTAAAGATGTTGCAGAAGGTGTATTCACTTTGAGTGAGTGAGCAAAAATTTGGCAGATGGAATATATTGTGGAGAAACGTGAGGCTATTCAATTTGTCAAGAAAAACCAAAAAGCCTGTCAGAATGTTTCTTTCAAAAGGTGAAAGCCTGAGGAATGTTGATATTCAAAGGATCATCGTGTTCTCATGCATAAATCACAGAAAGCTAACACGCAGGTACAGCAAACAATCAGGAAAGCAAATGGTATGTAAGCCTTTATTACAAAGGGGTTGGAGTATGTGGCTAGGATTTTACATTACTGTCATTGTGTGTCTCCCCCTACCTCTCCACCTCACCCTGGCAGATATGGCAAGCAATTTAAATCTCCATTCAGTTCAGTGGGATTGTGATATTCTACCTTGCAGGAGGGGCCATAGAATCCTGGCCGTGAATAAAGAAATCTTCCATCAATTGTTTATTTGTTAGTGTCACAAGTAGACTTACATTAACACTGCAATGAAGTTGCTGTGAAAATCCCCTAGTCGCCACTCTCTGGCACCTATTCGGGTACACTGAGGGAGAATTTAGCATGGCCAGTGCTCCTAACCAGCACATCCTTCAGACTGAGGGAGGAGACTGGAGCACCCAGAGGAAACCCAGTCAGACACAGGGAGAAACGCGCAGGCTCTGCGCAGTGAACCAAACCAGGGCGGCACGGTAGCCCAGTGGTTAGCACTGCTACTTCACAGCTCCAGGGACCTGGGTTCGATTCCCAGCTCGGGTCACTGTCTGTGTGGAGTTTGAACATTCTCCTCGTGTCTGTGTGGGTTTCCTCCGGGTGCTCCGGTTTCCTCCCACAGTCCAAAGATGTGTGGGTTAGGTTGATTGGCCATGCTAAAATTGGCCCTTAGTGTGCTAAGATGCTTACGTTAGAGGGATTAGCGGGTAATAATATGTAGGGATATGGCAGAAGGGCCTGGGTGGGATTGTGGTCGGTGCAGACTCGATGGGCTGAAGGGCCTCTTTCTGCACTGTAGGGTTCTGTGGTCTATGGTTCTATGGTCTAGGAACCGAACCCGGGTCACTGGTGCTGTGAGGCAGCAGTGCTAACCACTGAGCCACCTTAGCCACCCTGTAGAGAGACCTGGGAGACCACACCCAGAGTACTGTTAGGAGTTTTGATGCTCAGGATATAATTCAGAATGAGTGCAACAGAGTGCAATAGACCGACTCCTGGAAACACACGATTGCCCTTTGAGGGAAGATTAAGTCAGCCAGGTCTATACTCACTAGATTGTGAAAGAATGAATGGGGATCTAATCGAAATGTAAAATAAATTATCAGAGTCTTGACAGGGTATATAGTGGGAGGATGTTTTCTCTGGCTGGTAGGTGAGAACATGGGGTCAACTCTCAGAATAAGGGCTCAGTCACTTAGTACTGAGATGAGAAATTTCTTCACTCAGAAGCTTGTAAACCTTTGGTATTCTCTGTCTACTTCTATTCACAGACAGCAGTATGCTCAGTTGCTGTGTACAAAGAAGACAGAGGGCTGTAGATGTCTGAATACTAAGGGATATAGAATCATACAGCAGTAAAAGAGGCCCTTTGGCCCATCAAGTCTGCACAACACATTAGAAACATCTGAACCCCCAACTCATCCATCTGCCAGCACTTGGCCCAAAGCCTTGACTGTAATGATGTGCCAAGTGCTCATCCAGGCACTTATTAAAGGATGTGAGGCAACCCGCGTCTCCCACCCTCCCAGGCAACTCATTCCAGACTGTCACCACCCTCCGAGTGAAAACGATTTCCTCACATCTCTCCCTAAACCTCCTGCCCCTCATCATGAACCTCATGACTGAACCTTCAACTATGGATATGGAGATAGTATGGGAGATGAATTTGAGATAAGAGACCAGCCACAAACTTGCAGACTTGATGGGCTGAATGGCCTCTAGGGATTCTATGATTCTAAGAATGGCAGGCCTGAAGTACCAATTGATCTACACAAGTTACTATTTCTTACACTCTTGTGACCATTGTATCAAAGATACTTCAAACTTAACATCTGGATATTGTATGATATCATCCTACCGGTTTGATGGAAATAATGTTTCTCCGCGTGTTATTTTCACTGGAGTAACACATCTGTTAACTTGTGGAACAAAGTAATTTGGAACAATTGCAATTTTCCTGCAATAATGCCGTACAGTGTGAATTCCAAGCTTGAGAATGTCAACAGCTGACTCCCCTGATGATTCAGTAAGCAAATACACCAAGCAGTTTCCATAATTTGATTCCTGGTCTGCTGAGTTAATTGTTCTCCAGTGGCTTGTAAGAGAGGTGCTACAATAAAGGACAGTTTGTGCCTTAGCTTAGGAAGCAGCCTGCCTGCCAGCCAGCACTCATTCTTAGGGCCACTCATGAACAATAAGTATTTTGAGATTTCCTGGAGGTTTGGCAGCTCCATCAGGCTCTTCAACATAGAGAAAACTGTGCAATACGGTGATTACCACCCAGAGGAAACCCACACAGACATGGGGAGAATGCGCAAACTCACACAGACAGTGACCCAAGCCAGGAATTGAACCCGGGTCCCTGGTATTGTGAGTGCTAATCACTGTGCCACAGTGTTGCCCATGTACGCACCAGTAGTTTAGGGAAATAGCAAAGACGCTTTGATAAATACAGGCAGCACGGTGGGTTAGAACCACTGCCTCATGGCACCTGGAACCAGATTCAATTCCGGTCTCAGGTACCTGTCTGTGTGGAGTTTGCACATTCTCCCTGTGTCCGTGTGGGTTTCATCCGGGTGCTCCGGTTTTCCCCCACCGTCCAAAGATGTGCAGGATTAGTGGATAGGTCACGATATACATTCACGATTTGGAGGAAGGAACTGAAGACACTGAGGCAGCAGTGCTAACCACTGTGCCGCCGCGCTGCACCAGCCATTGTGCTGCCTGAATGGATTATCCATGGGAAATGCGCAGGGTTGTGGGGAGAGGGCAAAGGAGAAGGACTGAGTATGATACTCCGTCAGAGAGTTGGTGCAAACAACATGCTCAAAACCCACAAGTGCAATATAGATTGCAGAAAAGAGGGAGAGAAACTTCACACATTAGAGACCATTAAAAACTAAACAAATTTCACAGTTTGTAGCTTGCTATTTTCTTCAACTCCAGTTAGATCCATAGGTCCTATTTTCAGCACTGAGAGGGTTTGAGGCTTTAGTTGGTGTTTTCTTCTTCTGTGGAGACACTGCCATAAAATTGAAGAGTTTTTAAAATTCTCTGTCTCCTGCATCAATAGTGACACAGTTGAATTTAATCGACAGGACTCAGTTGTTAGATGGGGAGAGAGACAGGGAAAGAGAACAGGAAATTTTCCTTCCTTCAACTATTGTAGATGTTTTGCCCCAACTATGTGCTTCAAGCATACATAACAAGCTCGTTTGGTCACGGGACATATCTCCAATTGCCATGATGTCAAAAAATACTTGAATGTTCTATTAACTAGCTTTAAAAAAATAAGTAAGAAGTCTCACAAAACCAGGTTAAAGTCCAACAGGTTTATTTGGTAGCACAAGCTTTTGGAGCTCCTTTATCATCAGATTCTCACAACGCCCCTACTTTTTCAGAAGACAAAGGAAATTTGGTATGTCAGCTATGACTTTCATCAACTTTTACGGGTGCACCATAGAAAGCATTTTTCCTGATTGTATCACAGCTTGGTATGGCTCCTGTTCTGCCCAAGACCGCAAGGAACTACAAAAGGTCGTGAATGAAGTCCAACACATCACACAAACCAGCCTCCCATCCATTGACTCTGTCTACACTTCCAGCTGCCTAGGCAAAGCAGCCAGCATAATTAAGAACTCCATGCACCCTGGACATTCTGCCTTCCATCTTTTTCCGTCAGGAAAAAGACACCACAGTCTGAGGTCACGTACCAACCGACTCAAAAACAGCTTTTTCCCTGCTGCTGTCAGGTTTTTGAATGGACTTACCTTGCATTAAGTTGACCTTTCTCTACATCCTTACTATGACTGTAACATTACATTCTGCACTCTCTCATTTCCTTCCGTGTGAACGGTATGTTTTGTCTGTTTAGCGTGCAAGAAACAATACTTTTCACTGTATGTTAATACATGTGACAATAATAAATCAAATAAAATCAAATCAAGTCAGATGACGAAACAGCAGCACTCCAAAAGCTCATGATTCCAAATAAACCTGCTGGACTTTAACCCAGTTTTGTGAGACTTCTTACTGTGTCCACTCCAGTTCAATGCCGACATCTCCACATCATGGTTTTAAAAAATAATCATGGTCTTTTATTCAAGCATTAATCTTTGAATAGTTCATTTTCCATTGTTGAAAGCTATGGATGCCTCCATAGGTACCTTTGATAAGGCAGGAAGAGGTTATTTACAAATCCCAAGGGTCTGTATTGGGATTTATTGACTTGCTGTTTTGAATGCAGCGATGTAATTAGATTTGGCCAGCACTGGTGTCTACCTCAAAGAAAATCTATATTTTTAGAAGTGCAAAACATGACGTATGCACATCTTCACAAGTTGATAGAATTGACAGCCCATTTCACTCCAATTTGGCACTAAACAGAGCTGCTGCCTCTCAATAGCTTGCTTAATGCTGCCATGGAAAGATAAGGGGGAGACTCTCTGGGATTGCTAGCCCCTGACAGAGATTGTGATGGCCCATTGAATCAGGTATTAAGGGAAAAGTGGGATTCTTGATGAGTTGCAAGTCTCTCTGCCAACTGCGCCAGCCCCAAACAGGTTTGCAATAAGAGTGAGTGGGAACCTGATGAATATCAATTAAATAGGATTTCCATGTCATTAGCGGATTCGAAGCCAGCTGCTCTGGCTCCCGTTAGGATCCCACTGTCTCTCCCCGCTCAAGTGGGAGGTCCGGAGGTCAGGATTTGGTACAGGTTCTCACAAGCGTGGAGCTGGCGTTTTGAACTCCAGGTGGGGGCGAAGAGGAAAGTGCTGTGCCATGTGCCCCTCTACCACAACCAGGCTGCAGAGGAAGGTGGCACAGTGGTTAGCACTGCTGCCTGACAACGTCAGGGACCCAGGTTCAATTCTAGCCTTGTGTTACTATCTGGAGTTTGCTTGTTCTTCCAGAGTGATGTCGTTTTTCGCCAGGTACTCCAGTTTCCTCCCACAGTCCAATTGTGTGGAGGTTTGGTGGATTGACCATGGTGAATGCATAAGGTTACAGAGAGAGTGTGAAGGGGAGGGCTTGGGCAATATGCTCTTTCAAAAATTTAGTGCAGACTCAATGGGCTGAATGACCTCTTTCTGTATTATAGAAATTCTATTCTATGACACCTGGAGGATTGGAGGCCTTGGGATATGGGGAGAGGGTGGACCTCAGAGCTCTCTCCAAGGATGGGGGCCTTTTGGTCGGACAGCCCCTCTTCACCTGGAAAAACTGGAAGTCACTCTTAGTATCGTGATATCAGACAGCTTTCTGTTAAAAATCTTCATTCTTGTCTGTGTTGTGTAAAACATAAGAACATAAGAAATAGGAGCGGGAGTAGGCCATCCAGCCCCTCGAGCCTGCCCCGCCATTCAATAAGATCATGGCTGATCTGTCATGGCTCAGTTCCACATTCCCGCCCTCTCCCCATAACCCTTAATCCCCTCTCTTATCAAAAACCTATCAACCTGCGTCTTAAAAATATTTAGCGAGGTAGCCTCCAGCACTTCAATGGGCAGAGAATTCCAGAGATTCACCACCCTTTGAGTGAAGAAGTTCTTCCTCAACTCCGTTCTAAACCGCCCCCCCTTTATCTTGAGGCTGTGCCCCCTAGTCCTACTGTCCTTTCTGAGCGGGAAGAGTCTCTCCACCTCTATCGTATCCATCCCCTTCATCATCTTATACGTCTCAATGAGATCTCCCCTCATTCTTCTAAACTCTAACAAGTACAAGCCTAGTTTATTCAATCTCTCCTCATAGCTCAACCCCCTCAACTCCGGCATCAGCCTAGTAAACCTCCTCTGCACTCCCTCCAAGGCCAAAATATCCTTGCTTAAGTACGGTGCCCAAAACTGCACACAGTACTCTAGCTGCGGCCTCACCAATGCCCTATATAGCCGCAGCAAGACCTCCCTACTTTTATATTCAATCCCCCTCGCTATGAAGGCCAGCATCCCATTCGCCTTCCTGACCACCTGCTGCACCTGCAAGCTGGGTTTTTGCGACTCATGCACAAGGACCCCGAGGTCCCTCTGCACCGTCGCCTGCTGCAGTTTTTCTCCACGTAAGTAATAGTACCTTTGAAGTGGCCTGGTCACTTTAATATCCATGCCCCCTGGGAACAGAGAAGCCCTCAAAAATCAAGGCAGCATTCCATTCTAAAGAACAAAGAACAAAGAAAAGTGCGGCATAGGAACAGGCCCTTCAGCTCCTCCCAAGCCTGTGCCGATCATAATAGTTTACTTAGGCAACTCCTAACAAAACTACAAAAATCTTCTCCCTTACTCTGTCCATATCTTTCTATTCCCTCCCTATTCATGTACCCATCTTGAATGTTGCTAAATGTTGCCTGCTTCCATCATCTCCTCTGGCAGCAAGATCCAGGCACCCACTAGTCTGTCTGTGAAAAACTCCTCCCGCACATTATCTTTAAATATTCCCCTCTCATCTTGAACCTGTGCTCTCTTGTAATTGGCACTTCCACCCTGGGGAAAAACCTCTGACTGTCCACAACTCCATCACTGGATGGACAGGTGAGAGAATTGCACACTCCATAGAAAATTTACACACTCATTAAGAACATAAGAACATAAGAAGTAGGAGCAGGATGGGCCATCTAGCCCTTCGAGCCTGCCCCGCCATTCAATAAGATCATGGCTGATCTGTCGTGGCTCAGTTCCACTTTCCCGCCCTCTCCCCATAACCCTTAATCCCCCCTCTTATCAAAAACCCATCAACCCGCGTCTTAAAAATATTTAGCGAGGCAGCCTCCACCACTTCAACGGGCAGAGAATTCCAGAGATTCACCACCCTTTGAGTGAAGAAGTTCCTCCTCAACTCCGTTCTAAACCGCCCCCCCTTTATCTTGAGGCTGTGCCCCCTAGTCCTACATTAACATTGCTGCTTTCCTCTTTCGGGGAAGCACAGTGGCACAATTGTTAAAACCTCTTCACTTCCTGCTTCACTAGTGACTCCAGTTCAATTCTGGCCTTGGGTCACTGTCTGTGCGGAGCCTGCATGTTCTCCACATGTCTGTGCGGGTTTCCATCAGGTGTTCCAGTTTCCTTTCACAGTCCAAAAATATGTAGGTTAGGTTATTTGGCCATGCTAAATTGCCCCTTCGTGCCAGGAGGTAATCAGGTTAAATACATGGGGTTATGGGAGGACAGGGCCTGAGTAGGATTGTTATTGCTGCAGGCTTGATGGGCCAAACTGCCTCCTTCTGCACTGTGGAGATTCTATTCTATTCTATGAACAATGACAATTTGTATTTATATAATGCCTTGCATATATTCACTTCACAGGAGCATTTTCGAGCAAGATTTGATACCAAACCACATGGAGAGATGTGAGAGCAGATGACTGAAAGCTTTGCCAAGGAGGCAGGTTTATAGGCGAGTCATCGAAACTTATAAAATTCTAACAAGGCTAGACAGAGTAGTTTCAGAAAGAATATTCTCAATGATGGGGAAGTCCAGAATTAGGGGCCATAGTTTGAGGGTAAGGGGTAAACCTTTTAGAACTGAGGTGAGGAGAAATGTCTTCACCCAGAGGATGGTGAATGTGTGGAATTCACTACCACAGAATGTAGTTGAGGCTAAAACATTGCCTGATTTCAAGAAGATATTAGATATAACTCTTGGGGCAAAAGGGATCAAGGGATATGGGGTGAAGAGGAGGTCAGGATGTTGAATTTGATGATCAGCCATGCTCAAAATCAGTGTGGTACAGGCTTGAAAGACTGAATGGCCTACTCCTGCTTCTAGTTTCTATGTTTTTGTCAAAGAAAGGCCAGAGAGGCCGGTAGCGTTGGGGAGGGAATTCCAGGGCCTATGTGTCCCGGGATGCGTATGTTAGAGGGATTAGTGGGTGTAATATATAAGGGTAGGGCCTGGGTGGGATTATGTTCGGTGCAGACTCAATGGGCCAAAGGGCCTCTTTTCACACTGTAGGGTTCTATAATTCTATGATTCTATGGCTTAGGCAGCTGAAAATATGGCCATTAATGTGGAGTGATGGAAATCAAGAAAGACGCCAAAACTGGAAGAATACAGAGATCTCGGAAGTCGACAAGTAGATTGCCACCAACACCCCTCCCCTCACCTCCCCAGCCGCTGGACTTTAGTTTGGCAAGACAACACATCGTCCTGTTTACAGCAGTGTGTGAAACAAGATGTGGACATGAATGGGAAATATAAGACGAGGGAAGGTCAAAGACCCCAAAAAAGGAACTCATGAAAATGAAATCTTAGCGCTCTCCGTAACACAACTCAAAAGAATGTCATTACCTTTTAACAACAATCACGCCTTCACAAGGCGGTGTGATTCCCTTACTTCACATCTCGGGAATATGTCAACACTTTCTGAATCACTCCACTGATTTATGTCTTGTGAAGTTCTTTTTCTTTAAAGTGACAAGAATCTGGAAATCATCACATTGTTCTCTCTTTCTCTGTCTCTCTCTAAATTTCATTCAGAATGGCATCAAAAATCCATCACACTCCCCCAAAAGGGTGAAACACTCTGTGGCTATTGCAACATTACTCTTTGTGCAGATTAAAATAATGCATTCTGCCGTTAATGCTGTTGTTTGATAATCTCCACTTAGGACAGTGGGTAAAACGCCACCAATTCCCCTTTCTCGCTCTCTTCTGCATCTCATTTCCGTAATGTAGCAGATGCTGGGGCGTTGCGGGGGGTGGGGGTTGCGGGGGAGACAGGAAGAGAATCAGTTCAGGCATTAATTGGAGTAGGTGGGCAGGCTGGTTGCTAAATATAAACCCATGCAGAAAATCACTTCAAACCAGCGCACAGCACTGTACATCTTCCTTTAAAAGAAAATTATCGAGCACCGTGGTACTACATTAATCCAGCCAGCAATGCTAAAATGGCTTGAATAGCAGGTGCCGATGGAAGTTGTGCTTAAATTGTGCAGCTGGATCTCTCCCACTGCTGTTCCACACACTATAGCATTTAGACCCTTCACTCAATCCGTGTACGAGATGTTTGTACGTCAGGGCTTAAAGAGAAAGCCAGTGACGTGCAGAATGTCTGAATTAAAGACAAAATCTGTTGATAACCGCTGGTCAGTCTCTTAGTGGTTACAATGGACTTCGAAAGGAAAACAAAATACAAAATCTCTATTTCGGGGTATCTTTAGACCCCCAATTCACCTCCCGCCCCCCCGCTCCTCGGTTTGGTGTTTATTTTTAAAGTTTATTTATTAGTCACAAGTAAGGCTTACATTAACACTGCAATGAAGTAACTGTGAAATTCGCCTTGTCACCACACTCTGGCTCCTGTTCGGATCAATGCACCCACCACCCAGCACATCTTGTCAGAATGTGGGAGGAAACCGGAGCACCTGGAGAAAACCTACGCAGACACGGGGAGAACGCGCAGACTCCACAACACAGACAGTGACCCAAGCCAGGGAAAATCCTGCCCCCTGTTGCTTCCCATTCAATTCACCTGGTTAAACTAGCAGCCTGTCCAGATGATCTCATTGGGATCTGACGTACATGTAGGCCATTTCACCTCCTCAGCACAAGAATACACAAGAAATAGGATTAGATGTAGCCCATATGGCCCATCAAGCCTTCTCTGCCATTCAATATGATCACGGCTGATCTTGGGCTTCAACCCCACTTTCCCGCCTGATCTCCATAAGAGGCCAAAGCTCTGTCTATCCCATCCTTAAATTTAATCAGTGCTGGAGCTTCCATAACCCTTTGGGACGGAGAATTCCAAAGGTTCACAACCTTCCATGTGAAATTATTACTTCGCACCTCATTCCAAAATGGATCAGTCTCTTCCCCTGTGAATGTGGCCCCATGCCTTTGATCCCCTGGCCATAGAACACAGAACAGTACAGCACAGTACAGGCCCTTCGGCCCTCAATATTGTGCCAAAATATGTCCGATTCCAAGATCAAGCTATCCCACTCCCTGTGGAAACCAATGGAAACTATTTCTCAGTATCCAACCTATCAAACCCCATCAGAATCCTTTTGGCTTCAATGAGTTTGCTTTTTATTCTTCCAAACTCCAAAGACTGTAAAGCTCCATTGACTGAACTTCAAATCATAGGAGAACTCCATTATCCCAGGGATTGATCTAGTGACCCTTTAATGTATTGACTCCCATGAAGTATTTCTTTCCTTCAATGGAGATCAAAACTGCACACAGTATTCCAGATGTGTCGTTTTGTCATTCTGTCAATCTGTTAGATCATGGCTGACCTTTACATCAACTTTATTTCCCACTTGATACCTTTATCCAACAAAAATAAAGCAACCTCAATATTGAAAATTTCAATTGGTCCAACATATGCAGATTTCTGGGGAGTGAAATTTTCACTACTTCAAGTGTGTAATATATTGTAAAGGCAGCTTTTGTTGGGTGGCATGGTAGCACAGTGGTTAGCACTGCTGCTTCACAGTGCCAGGGACCTGGGTTCCTCAGCTGACTGCCTTTGTGGAGCGTGGATGGTTCTTACCCTCTCTACGTGTTGAGAGGTGGCAGCTTTTCAGTTCCACTCCACTGAACTAAACTAACTGAACTAACTTCGGGCAGGTAATTGAGTCCCTATTTCTATATTGCTGATGACCTATCCATTTCTCTATACCAGGACTGGACTGAGGCTGTCAACGACAGCAGATTCAAATTTGATAGGTTCCTGTTAGTTGAGTGCCTTTTTTAAACTGATGTGCTATCAAAATGCGAAAGCCTGCAGAGCCTGTTGCCAAGGCAACACTGATGCTTGGGCTTTGTTACAATTGTTGCCATCTATGTACCCTGTGTTTTAAACATTCAAGCACTCAACACAAAACCGGCTGGTAAAGGGACCATGCAATGTTTCTTCCCTCTAGCACTCTTTACAATTCTTTTGCATCTTTACAAACTCAACTTCACAACACACAGTGTTTGGCATTGCTGCACAAGGGACTCAGGTTCAATTTGGGCCTTGGGTCACTGTCTGTGTGGGGTTTGCACATTCTCCCCATCTCTGTTCGGGTTTTCTCTGGGTGCTCCGGTTTCCTCCTACAATCCAAGGATGTGCAGGTTAGGTTGATTGGCCATGCTAAATTGTCCTTTAGTGTTCAAAGATGTATAGGTTAAGTCAGCAATGGTAAATGTGTAGGGATGCTCTTTTGGAGAGTCAGTGCAGACTTGATGTGTGAATGGCCTCATTTGAACCTGGGTCCCTTGTCCCTTGAGGCAGCAGTGCTAACCATTGTGCCATCATGTCACACCTTCACACTGACTGTAGAGGTTCTATGGTTCTGTGATAATCTGTTAGCGCACAGGCCCATTAAGTGTGGATCTTTATCCATAGAATAACACCACTCAGTCCACTGAGTGCTTTCAGTGAATCAGGCAACATTGATCCTTGAGTCCACCTATTAAACCCTTTTGGAAAAAATATCCCTGCCCAACAGTCGAAAAAATGATAGGATGCCTTCCTAATTGCTCGTCCCCTTTCATTCCTGCCCCATAAACAGGAAATTAAAGGAATAGTCAGGGGATTTATTTTGAGCTCAGTTGGTTGAAGAAGGAATACAAGCCAGGATGATCAGAAGCACAGGCTGCTCTTTTCAATTAGTGTTCCGGGACCATTAATGATCACCTAAACAGACAGACTTGGTTTAACATCTCATCCCAAGGATGATACTTCTGACAATACATCGTTCCCTCTGTACCACACTCAAGCTCTACTTAACCATATGATCATCAATCTTGTTCCGAGCCATATTTGGATCCGACCTTTGGGAAAATACGTTTGCATTGATGCAATGAACTACTTTCGATTTGAGCATGTTCCATACGGAAGCTGGCATCTAATCACTTGCTTCCCTTGAAGATTGCACGCCTGCTTCTTGTTCTCTGTTCACAGTCCAAGTGAAATAGGCTTGCCTTCAACATGAAACGTACTTGTTAAAATGCAAAAACCTGGATTATGTCTGTTTTCGACCTCCCATTTGCCAATGATCTAATGTACTAATTTTATTCTAGACCTTCTGATGTTGAAATTGGGAGTTGGGTTGCTGGCTACAGAGGCTTTAAGTCTTAAAGTAGTGCCAGTCATGTTTCCACACTGTTTAGGCATGGCGCCAATCCTGTAAAGAGCACAATGCGGAAGCCTAAGAGGTCATATCAGGACATCAAGCAAATGTTGCACGTTGTCACTCATTTTGTTAACTTGGTCTGCACATGTACATTGAATGTCTGTGCCAAGCACTCCCAGCTGGACTGGCATTAGGGACTCCCCTTCCCCCCACTTCACTGGAGTTATTTAAAGGGCCAGTCTCTAACTCGCAGGCGAGGAGCATTCTGACTCACTTGTGGAGGTACCGTGAACTCTCCCAGCCGGTGTTTTGGAGAGTTCTGGCATATGGCCAGGGAGGCAACAAGATTTGGGGTGAGATTTTCTGGCCGCACTTGCTCCATTCTGGAAAATCCCCCCTAAGGTCAACAGAACTTTGCATGGTCTATATCACGCCTGTTACCATTCCTGTGACGGGGGGGATGGGAAAATAACGCCCTTGGTCAACCAATTCTGGGGGGGACTGTGAGTGCAGCATGCCTGGGTGTTCAACATGGCCTGGAAATAGAGCAAAAGCTGTGCAGAGGAGAAAATCTGTAAACAGGGAGGAGAAGGGGGTAGAAGACTTAAGGTTCCACCCATCAAAGTGCCATCGTGCTGACCTAACTCGGTAGACCAAATTCAATTGTGTC
Source organism: Carcharhinus amblyrhynchos (assembly GCF_965287045.1). NCBI lineage: Eukaryota > Metazoa > Chordata > Chondrichthyes > Carcharhiniformes > Carcharhinidae > Carcharhinus > Carcharhinus amblyrhynchos. Next base: position 44,941,953 of record NC_137342.1, read on the forward strand.
TAATGTCGTTCACATTTTACCTTGTCATCCTCCTGAATCATAGAACCTGAGACCCTTTACAGTGCCAAAGGAGGACACTGAGCCTGCGCCAACAACAATCACACCCATAACCCCGCGTATTTACCCTGCTAATCCCCCTTGTCCATATCTTCAGATCAATCCTTTGTCTCTCACCATGGCACAGTGACACAGCTATTAGCGCTGCTGCCTCACAGTGCCAGGAATCTGGTTCAATTCCAGCCTTGGGTCACTGTCTGTGCAGAGTTTGCACATTCTCCCCGGTCTGCGTGGGTTTCCTCCGGGTGCTCCAGTCCCCTCCCACAGTCCAAAGATGGGCGGGTTAGGTTGATTGGCCATGCAAAATTTCCCTTTAGTGTCAGGGGGATTAGCAAGGTAAACAAGTGGGGTTATGGAGGATAGGGCCAGGGTGGGATTGTTGTTGGTGCAGACTCAAAGGGCTGAAAGACCTCTTCTGCACTGTCGAGATTCTAAGATTTATTAACCCTAGGATGCTGCCAGGACTTGATGTATTGAGTTATAACAAGAGGCTGGATAGACTGGGACTTCTTTTCTCTCAAGCGTAGGAGGCTGAGAGGTGATTTTATAGAGGTCTATAAAATAATGAGGGGCACAGATCAGCTAGATAGTCAATATCTTTTCCCAAAGGTAGAGGAGTCTAAAACTAGAGGGCATAGGCTTAAGATGAGAGGGGAGAGAATCAAAAGCATTCAGAGGGACAATTTTTTCACACAGAGGGAGGTGAATGTCTGCAACAAGCTGCGAGATGTAATAGTAGAGGCGGGCACAATTTTGTCTTTTAAAAAGCATTTAGATAGTTATATGGGTATGATGGGTAGAGAGGGGTATGGGCTAGATGCAGGCAATTGGGATTAGCTTTGGTGTTTTAAAAAAAAGGGCAGCATGGGCAAGTTGGACTGAAGAGGCTGTTTCCATGCTGTAAACCTCTATGACTCTATGATTCTATAACTCCAGGTTTATGGAAGATCCCGTTTTTCCTTTTGATTGATCCATGGTGTTCTCACCCCTTCACCACCACCTTCACCCCTCATTCCTCTGCTTTGCTCGCCATCCCCACTCACCATTCTTCTTCATTAACCTTCTCACCATGTCAACTGCTTTAAGAATCCTGCTCCAAACGTACTTTTTGGATGGAGTTTTGATCCCAGTGCTTGCTGTCAGGTAGCCATGACTTAATTCATGTCAAGTGTCTTATTATGAGAAATCTGGTGGCTCTGGAGCAGAATGATGCCATTGCAGATTGACATGTTAACAACCTGCACTGCAGAATCGCAGGATACGAGTTTGCCTCCCCAGTTTTAATCAGCTGGAACATTAGGAGACAGGTACAGTGGCAGCAGGACACATCACCATCAGAGAGATGGGGCAATCAAATTGAGACAGCCAGAATTTCTCTCATATTTATTAGTGGCAGGCGGAAGAATAGTAGCCCCAGAGGGACAGTGTCACATTGCATTACCCACACAGTGGGTCAGTTTTGGCTAACAGGCAGGAATAATAGAGCAGAAAGCCTTGAATCTGCGCATAATGATTCGCACTCTGGGAGATATTGACAGAATGTCCATCAGAAATTAGCAACGCAGCTGCAATAATGGCACTTCTAAATATTGTGCGGCAGTGGATATGCCAGTCACAAAGCTTACTGTCCAATTGCATCCTCATTCAGACTTAACAAATTAATAGGTCAGTCAATGCCAGTTTGGAGTTCCTGTATGAAATTGTACCATGTGGTAGTAACACATTGTGAAAAGGTGAACACAGTGGGAGAGGAATCCCACATAAAAGTTTGAATGCTCTCAGGTATGTACAGTGATGCATGGTGTGAGTTCACCCCAACACTTTTCATTAAAATGTCTGGCTTAATTTTTGTTGCAGCAATGTGATAGAAGATGACAGGTGACAAGGAAAGAAAGAAAGCATCTAAATTTTAAAAATGTGAGGGAATCTGAGCTTAAAGGGACAAGCACCAGAATGTGGCGACGAGGGGATTTTCACAGTAACTCCATTGCAGTGTTACTGCAGCATAATAAATAAACTTTTAAACTTTTTTTTATTGGTCTTCTCACAAGTTCTGCAGTTTGATAGGGCAATTCCTTCTCTCTGCGAATTCATGTGGTCATCCACAGCTCCTGCGCATCTTTCCGTCTCTCTGTCTGGTGTGCGTTTTTTTGTTGCTGTTTCACTGCATCAACCTTGCTGTCTTTCTCCTGACTTAACTGAAAGCTAGCTGCTTGGATAGTTAGCATCTTCATCTATTTACACATGGCTTCATGTGCTCTGACTGTGGTTGCAATATTGTGGACTCATCTTTTCCAAATAAAGCTTTTTTTACTCCAAGTTGTGCAAGTGTCCAATTGAGTTAATCCCTCAGCCTTTTATCTATTTCCCTACATTTATATTTTCTGGCTGCATTTTTTAATCTTGTTCAGAAATCATCAACAGGCTCATCTGATTCCTGTCTCAGGCTTTGAAATTCATGTTTCAGTGGAGCCAATGATTTGACTTTGGCTGGAGATACGTGCTAATTTTTCAAGCATTTTGTCTGAGTTTTTACTGTCATCCTCACTGGCCACCTGATAACACCCAAAGTTTCATTAATAATTCCCAGCATCATAGAATCCCTACAGTACAGAAGGAGGCCATTTGACCACAATCCTACCCAGGCCCTCTTCTCATTACCCTCATTTACCCTGTTAATTCAATATGTTCAATCCACCTAACCCACACATCTTCTAATGTGGGAGGAAACCGAAGCGCCTGGAGGAAACCCATGCAGACATGGGGGGAATGTGCAAACTCCACACAGACAGTGATCCAAGGCTGAAATTGAACCTGGGTCTCTGGTATGTGAGGCAGCAGTGCTAACCACTGTGCCACCATGCCACACTGTATCTGGAGTGTTCTCCCATTCGCCATGTATTGCCGGGTTTTCGCCTGAACAGACAATAGCAGACCTGCTAATCACTATTTATATTGATGGAGCACTCGAGGAAATGAGGCAGAATTTATCACTGCTTCAGGGCAAAGCCTCCCTTAAACAACACTGTTGTTCGTGACAAGTGGTGTTCCTCAGGTATCGGTGCTGGGACCTCTGCTATTTGTAATATATATAAATGATTTGGAGGAAAATGTAACTGGATTGTTTAGTAAGTTTGCGGAAGACACAGAGACTGTGGATTTGCGGATAGCGGTGAAGACTATCAAAGGATACAGCAGGATATGGATCAGTTGGAGAATGGGGTGGATCAGTTGGAGAAAGGGTTATGGGAGAGAGTGGGAAAGTGGAACTGATCCACTTCAGATCAGCCATGATCTTATTGAATGGCGGGGCAGGCTCGAAGGGCTAGATGGCCTACTCCTGCTCCTATTTCTTATGTTCTTATTAGATGGCAGATGGAGTTTAATCTGGACAAATGTGAGGTAATGTATTTTGGAAAGTCTAATACAGATAGGAAATATACAGTAAATGGCAGAACCCTTAAGAGTATTGATAGGCAAAGGGATCTGAGTGTAGAGGTACACAGGTCACTGAAAGTAGCATCGCAGTTGGAGAAGGTAGTCAAGAAGGCATACGGCATGCTTGCCTTCATCGGCTGGGGTATTGAGTTTAAAAATTGGCAAGTCATGCCGCAGCTTTATAGAACCTTAGGTCACACTCGGAATATAGTGTTCAATTCTGGTTACCACATTATCAGAAGATGTGGAGACTTTGGAGCGGATACAGAAAATATTTATCAGGATCTTGCCTGGTATGGAGGGCATTAGCTATGAGGAGAGGTTGGTTTGTTCTCACTGGAGCGATGGAGGTTGAAGGGAGATCTGATAGAAGTCTACAAGATTACAAGAGGCATGGACAGAATGGATAGTCAGAAGCTTTTTCCCGAGGTGGATGAGTCAATTACTAGGGAACATAGGTTTAAGGTGCAAGATTTTTTACACAGAGTAATGGGTGCCTGGAACTCATTGTCGGGGGAAGTAGTGGAAGTGGATACAGTAGTGACTTTTAAGCAGCGTCTTGACAAGTACATGAATAGAAAGAGAATAGAGGGAGATGGTCCTCAGAAGGGTAAGGGGTTTTAATTAAGTCAGGCAGCATGGTCGATGCAGGCTTAGAGGGCCAAAGGGCCTGTTCCTGTGCTATAATTTTCTTTGTCCTTTGTTCAAGGCAAGCCAACAACCATCCAGCCCCATGAATCTCTGAAGGAAGTGCTCATAGCCTGAAAGAGCCCAGGAGGCAAATTCTGCTGTTATAGTTGGAGATTTTTTGAATCCTTTTTGAAAGGTCTCCAGAACTTATTGGAGATGGACAGCCTTGCCATTAACTTGCATGGAATGGTCTGGGTTAGCAAGTACACAGATGTTGTGCCATCTACAACAATAATGTGCTTTTAATGTGATAAAATGCCTCAAAGCACTTCACAGGGGTCTTATTAAACAGAACCTGATACCAAGACACAGAAGGAGATAACATTAAGGCAGGATGCCAAAAGCTTGGTTAAAGAGACAGGTTTTATGGAACGTTTGATAGCAGGAATGAGAGTCAGGGAGGGGGAGGGATGTAATTCTCAAACTTGTCATCAGCAGCTAATGGCAGAATGATCACACATCAGCATGAGCAAGAGTACAAAGTGCTAACTACTGTGCACGGTGGCACGGTGCATGATGGCACAGTGGTTAGCACTGCTGCCTCACAGCACCAGATCCAAACTAAAAGTATCTCTAATAAACACATTTCATTCATGGTTGCAATATGTTATCTGTGGAAGCAAATATCAACTTCAGGAAGCATAGAAGAAGACATGTCTACATCAATGGGGATGAAGTAGAAATGGTTGAGAGCTTCTAGGTGTCCAGATCACCAACAACCTGTCCTGGTCCCCCCATGCCAATGCTATCATTAAGAAAGTACAGCAACGCTTCTACTTTCTCAGGAGACTAAGGGAATTTGGCATGTCCGCGATCATTCTCATTAACTTTTACAGATGCACCACAGAAAGCAACCTTTCTTATTGTATCACAGCTTGGTATGACTCCTGCTCTGTCCAAGACTGCAATAAATTACAAACGGTTGTGAGCGAAGCCCAGACCAACTCTAAAACCAGCCCTCCATCCACTGACACAGTCCACACATTGTGTTGACTTGGAAAAATGGTCAGCATAATGAAGGACCCCACGCACCTTGGATATACTCTCCTTCACCTTCCTGCATTGGGAAAAAGATACAAAAGTCTGAGGACTTCTGAATGGACCTACCTCACATTAAGTTGATCTTTCTCTGTATCCTAGCTATAACTGCAACACTACATTCTGCACTTTCTCATTTCCTTCTCTATGATGCTTCGTATGCTTTGTATAGCACGCAAGAAACAATACTTTTCCTTGAATACTAATACATGTGTTAACAATAAATCAAATCAAATCAAAAATTAGTACACACTCTTTATATGGTCCATACTCACCTTGCTCTCTTCCCATGTTACAGGGTGCAAATATTTCAGAATTATTCAGCAATTCATCCTTTCGCTGACATTGTCTCCACTACAATATTTAGACATCTGAAAGAAGTTAGCTGATTCCTTGATGTTAGACATTCACATGAGAGACCAAGTAACAACATTTGTGCAATTCCTCCTGTCAGATCACATAAATAACAAATGTTAACTACACCTTGACAGGATTCAGAGTCAGTACAGTGCACTGAATACAGTAGAGTGAACCACAAGAGCAACAGAACTGTGCTGGGTTCAGGTGCAGTGAACCAATTTGCCACATGGTTTGACTGCACTATGCAGTCATATCTTGAAGGCTTAGCAAGAAAGACAGCAATTACATTGGAGGCAAAATGTGGTGTCACAACAGGATACAGACTTGCGCCTGCTATCTATCACGGCTTTTGAAGATTTTAAAATGCACCATATGGGGACAGAAATGCAGACTCGGAGTTGACTTAGTTCTTGGTGTAAAGGTCAAACTGGTATCCCATCTGTCCTCTCAGGTAGAAGAGAAAGATCCCTTCGTGCTGTTTCAAAGAAAAACAGTGGGAAATTTTCACAATGTCTTGGCCAACATTTAACCCTGAACCAAAGTCTAAAATCACATTGATATAAATATTAGACAATTTATCCTTTATTCTACGTTATCTAGGATTGCAATGGGATCACGATCATTTGAGTCAATAGGCTATGAATGTCTGATGGAGTTTAATTTCACTAAATGCAAGTGATGCATTTTGTAGATCAAACAAGGCCAGGACTTACTCAGTTAATAGTAGAGCATTGGGAGAGTTATACAACAAAGGGATCTAGGCTTACAGGTTCTTAGATCATTGAAAGTGGACTCACAGGTGGACAGGGTGGTGAAGAAGGTATCCAGCATGCTAGGTTTCATTAATCAGAACATTGAATGCAGGAGTTGTGACGCCTTGTTGAAGTTGTACAAGACATTGATAAGGTCACACTTTGAATACTGTGTACAGTTCTGGTCCCCCTATTATGGAAAAGATATTATTAAACTAGCAAAAATGCAGAAAAGCTTTACTAGGATATTACTGGGACTTGATAGTTTGAGTTATAAAGAGAGGTAGTATAGATTGGGACTTTTTCCCTGGAGCATAGGAGGCTTAGGGGTGATCTTACAGAGATCTATAAAATAATGAGGGGCATACACTAGCTAGGTAGTCAATATCTTTTCCCAAAGGTAGGGGAGTCTAAAACTAGAGGCATAGGTTTAAGGTGAGAGGGGAAGTGATACAAAAGGGGCCAGACGGGCAATCTTTTTTCACTCAGAGGGTGGTGAGTGTCTGGAACAAGCTGCCAGAGGTAATAGTAGATAAAGGTGGGTACAATTTTGTCTTTTGAAAAGCATTCAGACAGTTACATAGATAAGATGGGTATAGAAGGATATTGGCCAAAAGCCAAAAGAGGGCAATTGGGACTGGCTTGGTGGTAAAAACTGGGTGGCATGGACAAGTCTGACTGAAAGGCCTGTTTCCAAGCTTTGTGACTCTATGGCTCTTTTGTGGAATGTGGCCTTCGCTGGCTGGGTCAGCATTTATTGCCCATTCTTAATTGCCCTTGTAAAGTTAGTGACGAGATGCCTTCAGTGGTATACCCATAAGGTTGTTGGGGAGGGAGTTTTAGGATTTTGACCCAGCGACAGTGAAGGAATAACAATTAATTTCTCAGTCAGGTTGGTGTGTGGCTTGGAGGAAAACTTCCATGTGGCAGTGCTCCCATATACCTTCTGCCCTTGTCCTTCGAGAGGCAAACTGCGATCCTTTTCCTTCTTGCCAAATTTACCTGTTGTGGGTAGGGTTTTACGATGATGCAACTCCCGAGACCGGGAATTCTCATCCAATGTTGAAGGTCTATCAAATTTTCCATTCTGCCAGAGATGATTCCTGCGCCGGGTTGGACTGGGAAGTTTTCTCCTGTATCTTTCTGGGATAGATTCAAACTCAACAATGGGCACATGGGCAGCATGATGGCACAGTGGTTAGCACTGCTGCCTCACAGCACCAGGGACCCGGCTTCGATTCCCAGCCTCGGGTTACTGTCAGTGTGGAGTTTGCACATTCTCCCCGTGTCTGCATGAGTTTCCTCCTGGTGCTCCAGTTTCCTCCCATAGTCTGAAAGTGTTGGTTAGGTGCATTGGCCATGCTAAATTCTCCCTAAGTGCACCCAAACACTGAAGTGCAGTAACTAGGGGATTTTCAGTAACTTCACTGCAGTGTTAATGTAAGCCTTACTTGTGACTAATAAACAAACTTTGAACTTCATGAATCAACATTTTTATAAATCTTCCAGAAACAAATTGTAATGAAATTGAGTGAATAAAGGTTAAGTCAGAGTTTGGATTTTGTGATCAAACTGGCTAAATGTAAACCTCAGCACACGTGTTACATGCTGTGAACAGCACATTACCCAGTATTCACAGCCCAGAAACAGGCCATTCAACCCGACGGGATCTATGCTGGTATTTTCTGGAAATTCTTTTCCAAACGGCTCACCATCCTGTCTTCGAAATATTCCTTCAGTGTCGCTGGGTCAAAATCCTGGAATTCCCATTCTACACCGCATGGATTGCAGTGGTTCAAGAAGGCAACTCACCACTGCCAAGGGCTATTAGGGACAGGCAACAAATGCTTGCCTCCCCAGCGACACCCACATGAATTTAAAAAAAACTCCTGCTCCATATGAGCCTCTATCAGCATATTGTTCTATTATCTTTTCTCTCTTGTGTTAAATGCATCAACACTATTCACCTTAACTACTCCTTACAGAAACAAGTACCAAATTTAAACCGCTTACTGCGTAGAGAGGTTTCTCTTGAAATCTCGCTTGGCTTTATTAATGAATACCTTATGTTGTTAAAGTTAGTTTACTTACTACTCTCAAGTTAGGCTTATATTAACACTGCAATTAAGTTACTGTGAATTTCCTCTAGTCACCACACTCCAGTGCCTGTTCAGGTTAATGCACCCAACCAATTACACCATCTGCTGTGGCAGGATTCGAACACAAGTCCCCAGAACATTAGCTGAGTTTCTGGATTAATAGTCTAGCGATAATACTACCAGGTCATCGCCTCACCGCACAGCACCGCGCTCCCCGACCTTCTGGTCACTGTGTTTGGAATCAGAGGCCACCCATCTGAACCAGGCATGAGGCTTTCCATCTGTTAGAGGGTGGGCAACACATGATTCAGGATGTGATGGTGGGGAGAGGGACCCACGCAAGAAAATATGAGGCACAATTTTGGTAAAAAGAAGAACAGGAACGATCCTGGGGAATTAAAACCAGTTGGGACCTCCTGTGACTCTCATGATCTTCTTTGAGTGTTGTTGTTGCAGTGGAATTTTTATCAGGGAATTTTTGTCTAGGCAGTTGTCCCCCCACCCCTACTGTTTCAGCGCCCCCCTCGAGGTGGGTGGGGGGAGATGGAGGATGCATGATGTAAACAAAAAAGAGTGAATGCAAATGGAGCTTTGCTCTCACACAGGATACCAATGACAAACTCATGTTGCTTAAAAGTTGGACTATTCTATTTATTGTGAATAGACTGACCTCTACTGGACACAGGCATGCAGCAGAGAAATACTGCGAGTTCTTGGACTGTTGAATGACTGGGCACCAGAAGAATGAGAGCACCATCTGCCTGTCTGCTGAGCATATCCTAAACTAACTATTCCAGATTTATTGCTAGAAGCTATATCACATATGTAATTAATTGAAAATGTTTGCATTGTTTGATGGAGTCAACGAAAATTACTGATAGCAGTCAAACACTCCGATGATATTTGATTTGTGGGACTGAGAGAACCTTTCCTCCGTAATTCAGGGATGGGATTCAAGAGAATGGAATAAAAAGTGTGACGATTCTGAAAAGAAAAATCAAAGAGGCTCAGGAAAGGTGACCACATCATCTTTTGTCTTCGAACCGCGGATTGGGGCTGGGATTTTCTGGCCACGCTCATCCAAAGACTGGAAAATCCTGCCCAAAGTCAATGATCCTTTGCATGGTTCCTTGGCCAGCAGGACAGGAGAATTCCGCCCTAAGTCCTTGCCTGAAGTGGATTACACACTCTCCAGTGTCACACCCTAGCGACAGGCATTCACGAGCAAGTCTCAGCAGCATGGGTCAGGAGGCTGCTCGACCATGTGTGCCATCACAGGCAGGTTCAATCAGCTTCTTGTCCATTGTGCACACAGCAAACAACAACAACCTGGATCTGTATCGCACCATTAATGCGGTAAAGCATCCCAAACCACTTCACAAGGAGCAGAGCCAAAAAATAAGTAACGTCAAGACATAGAAGGAGCCATAAGGGCTACCAGTTGAGAGTTTGGTCGAAGAGGAGGGTTTTAACCATAGGTTCCTTATAGTGCAGACAGAGGCCATTTGACCCATCAAATCTGCACCATCAAATATCAAAGAGCATCTTGCCCAGGCCCTTCTCTCCACCCCATTCCATAAGTCTGCCTGCATTTTCCATGGCTAGTATATCTAACCTATACATCTTTGGACACTGAAGGACAATTTAGCATGGCCAATCCACCTAGCCTGCACATCTTTGGATACTAAAGGGCAATTTAGCATGGCAAATCCACCTAACCACCTAATGAGCATTGTAAAGGAGGAAAGGGAGGGAGAGAGATGCTTCCCTTCAGTAATCCCAGGGCACTGAGGCTACGGGTTATAGCCCAAGCATTGCCCCAACAAAGTTCAGGTGACTTGCCACAGGCTAGGGAATGACTGGGGCCTTTCAGTTTTGAATGGCACAGCTAATCATTGTGTAAACCTTTGGGCCTATCAGAGCAAAAGTCGGACTGAAATGAATATTGCAGATCCAGCTTGTATGAATGTGCTAGAGCTTTGCTGCATTCATTTTGGATATTATGGAGACACTGTAAAAGCACTGTCTGCCAGGTAATTAAATAAATCATTAAAGTCTATGAGAAAGTGGGATATATCTAATCGATCTCTCGAAGACAACACGTCAATGAGCTGAATTACTTAGTCCCAAATCCGCATTTAGTGTAAATAATAACTGCACATTTTCTATGTGCTATGTAAGCAGCTAATGACCTCTGAAGCAGCTGTGTATGAGTGACTCAGCAAGCCATTCTCCTTACGTTCTGGAATTTCAGCAGAAAGGCATAGTTGTGAATCTACTTTATTGAGACAAGGTCAGAACAAGATTATCTAGTCTTTAGCAAACACAGGCAATGATTTAGGGTTTTAGACAGCTTCTTCTATTCATTTCGACTGGATGGTAGAGAGCACAATCATTTCTCTCATAGCTTCTGCAAGATGTTTGATCTTTGACGATGGCACAGTGTTTAGCACTGCTGCCTCACAGCGTCAGGGCTCAAGGTTCAACTCCCAGCTTGGGTCACTGTTTGTGCAGAGTTTGCACATTCTCCCTGTGTCTGCGTGGGTTTCCTCTAGGTGCCTCTGTTTCCTCCCACATTCCGAAAGACATTCTGGTTAGGCGCACTGACCGTGCTGAATTCACCCTCAGTGTACCCAAATAGGCACTGGAATGTGGAGACGAGAGGATTTTCACAGTAACTTCATTGCAGTGTTAATGTAAGCCTACTTGTGACAATAATAAACTTTAAAAATACTCAAACTTCTCTTTCTTACACACTCTCTTTCTCTCTTGTTTTGTAAGAAGTCTCACAACACCAGATTGAAGTTCAAAAGGTTTACTTGGGAGTACGAGCTTTCAGAGCGCTGCCCCTTCTTCAGGCGATGAAGGAGCAGTTCTCCGAAAGCCAGTGCTGCCAAATAAACCTGTCGGACTTTGACCAGGTGTTGTGAGACTTCTTACTGTGCCAACGCCAGTCCAATGCTGGCATTTCCATATCATCTCTTGTTTTGTGTTGGGGTTTCTTCTCTACCCCACGAGCTTAATTGGGAAGTTCTCTTCCATTCTGGTTCTTATCTGAATAACCCCACCTTTCCCTCTCCCCAGTCATCTTCAGCCCCATGGTCATCATGTCCTGAGCACGCTTTCCATGACTAACCAGGAATAGTTCCTGTGGCTCTTCCTAACTTTACATATTTCCGTAATTTTCTGCATATCCATCACAGTTCTTCCTCTCTTATCTAAAGGCTGCTACATTTTGTTGCTCCTGTTCTCAAAACAAGCCCACCCCCCCTCCTGCCCATCTGTTCGCCTCAACACCGCCCACCCCCACCCAACCCCCACCCCGCCACTGGCATTCCTGCCCCTTACATAAATAACCTTCAAAGTCTGTGTCTTTAGCTAACTTTTTAAAACTGGACATAAACTTTCAGAATTCAGTTCCCTCACCACCACCCTGCACAGTAAAACCAACGTTTTGAGTTTAGATTACCCTCTGCTCTGACAAAGAGTCATCTAGACTTGAAACATTGGCTTTATTCTGTCCTGTCAGGCCTGCTGAGATTTTCCAGCATTTTCTGTTTTTGTTTCAGATTCCAGCATCCGCAGTCATTTGCTTTTCTCATTCTGTACCTGGTTCCTAAGCTTTTCCAGTTTATTACGCAACAGAGAACAAACATAGAAAACAGAAGCAGGAGAAGACCATTTGGGCCATCGTGTCTGTTCCACCATTCATTTTGATTGTGGTATCTAATAAGGTTTAATGTTAGCTCTTTGCGGAGGCGGTGAGGTAGTAGGTTGGTACCTGACCTCAGACTTTTATCGCTTTTACCCGATGGAAGAAGGTGGGAGGGAGAATGTCTGGGGTGCGTGGCGTCCTTAATCTTTGGACATTAAGGGGCAATTTAGAATGATGTGGAGATGCTGGCATTGGACTGGAGTAAACACAGTAAGAAGTCTCACAACACCAGGTTAAAGTCCAACAGGTTCTTGGGAAGGTGAGAGGGCGTGGGATCCAAGGGGCTTTGGCCTTGTGGATCCAGAACTGGCTTGCCTGCAGAAGGCAGAGAGTGGTTGTGGATGGGTCTTTTTCTGCATGGAGGTCAGTCACCAGTGGAGTGCCCCAGGGATCTGTTCTAGGACCCTTGCTGTTTGTCATTTTCATAAATGACCTAGATGAGGAAGTGGAGGGATGGGTTAGTAAGTTCGCTGATGACACGAAGGTCGGTGGTGTTGTGGATGGTCTGGAAGGATGTCAAAAGTTACAGCAGGACATAAATAGGATGCAGGACTGGGCGGAGAAGTGGCAGATGGACTTCAATGCGGATAAATGTGTAGTCGTCCATTTTGGCAGAACCAACGGGATGAACGAGTACACTATCAAGGGCAGGAGTCTTAGTAGTGTTGAAGAGCAGAAGGATCTTGGGGTCCGGGTCCACAGGACTCTTAAATCGGCCTCGCAGGTGGAGGATGTGGTCAAGAAGGCGTACGGTGTACTGGCCTTCATTAATCGAGGGATTGAGTTTAGGAGTCGGGAGGTAATGCTGCAACTTTATAAGACCCTTGTCAGGCCTCACTTGGGGTACTGTGCGCAGTTCTGGTCGCCTCACTATAGGAAGGACGTAGAAGCTATTGAAAGGGTACAGAGGAGATTTACAAGGATGTTGCCTGGACTGGGAGGCATGCCTTATGAAGTTAGGTTGAGGGAGCTGGGACTCTTTTCCCTGGGGAGACGTAGTTTGAGAGGCGACCTGATAGAAGTTTATAAAATGTTGAGAGGAATAGATAGGGTGGATTCTCAGAGGCTATTTCCCCGGGTTGAAATGGTCGCTATGGGAGGACACAGATTTAAGGTGCGGGGAAGCAAGTACAGAAGTGATGTTAGGTGTAAGTTTTTCACTCAGAGGGTGGTGAGTGAATGGAATCGGCTGCCGTCAGTGGTGGTGGAGACGAACTCGCTGGGGTCTTTTAAAAGACTTCTAGATGAGTATATGGGATTTAATGGGATTGGGGGTTATAGGTAGGTCTATGGATTGGTAGGTGTTGATGTGATCGGCGCAACTCGTGGGCCGAAGGGCCTGTTTGTGCTGTAGTGTTCTATGTTCTATGTTCTATGTTTATTTGGTAGCAAACACCACTAGCTTTCAGAGCACTGCTCCTCCATCAGGTGAGTTAACTCCCACTCACCTGACAAAGGGGCAGCGCTTCAAAAACTAATAGCGTTTGCTACCAAGTAAACCTGTTGGACTCTAACCTGGTGTTGTGACACTTTTTACTGCAATTTAGAATAACCAGTCTACCCAACCTGTTCATCTTTGGATTGCAGGGAGAAACCGAAGCACTCGGAGAGACCCACACAGGCACAGGGAGAACGTGCAAATTCCAGATAGCGACCCGGGTCCCTAACTCTGTAAGACAGCAATGCTAACCACTGTGCCACCATGCAACCCCAATTTCTTTTAGCTTCTTTGGAAAAAGCCTTAGATTTATGCAGATAACAGTGAATTTGTTGAGGTGGACTTTGATATATTTTGCTCCATTTTCACAAAGCAAAGAATGTTAACAGATCCTAAGAAGTGTGATGCAATCCACAATGTAAGATGCTGGACATTTGACGTCTTCTGGGAATGGCTACTAATGGAACCTATTTTGTTCCCAATCTGGTTAAATTACCCATGTGAATACACACCACCAAATAGGAGCAGATCATTTCGCCCCTTGCACCTGCTGCAACTTCCAATCTGATTACGACCTCATTACCTTATTAAAAAGACCATTTTGGTGCAACTGAACACATCATGACAATTGTTCACCATTTCCTACAGAGAAATTCTGCTGTTTTGGAAATTCTTTGGGCTTCACTACATTACCATCACTGTTAGCAAAGTGCTGAAATTGCGTTTATAATCAGCATTTTTTTTCTTTGCCGGGATGTCCTTGGTTATTATAACTTGTTCAAATCATTGAGATATTTTAGTTCAGCTCACCTCCAAATGAATGTGTGAAAGAAATATCAAGGCAATGTGAATTCTCACAGCCTACTGCACTCAACATTGAGTTCAACAAGTTTAGACTGTGAACTTCCCTCGATCTGTCTCAATGCAAATGCCACATCACCCTTGCCCCACCGCCCCCCCCACCCCTGCCTGCCACCTACCCCCCACCCCCCTTTCCCACCTTCTCCCCGCCGCATCCTCCACTAACCTTCCACTGGGCCATCTGTGACTTGTCTTTTAGTTTTGCTTTCACTGAGCACTTCCATTTGCGTTCCCATTAACACTTCCGCTATCTTACCCTTTTTGCCACTAATATCGCTTCTTTAGTCCTGCATGCTACCATTAATGCTCCCTTCGTCTTGTGTCCAGAACATCTTTGTCAATCTCTCCATCCTATCCCTGACCTTCTACTCAATGAGTGTCGGTTTAGCTCAATTGGCTGGACGGCTGGTTTGTGATGCAGTGACTAATGCCAACAGTGTGGATTCAATTCCCGTACCGGCTGAGATTATTCTTGAAGGTTCCACATTCTCAATCTTGCCGATTGCCTGAAGTGTGGTGGTCCTCAGGTTAAAATCATTACTCATACAGTAGCCTTTAGCCAAAGAACAGCACAGGAACACCACCTTCGGCCCTTAAAACCTGCGCTGATCGTGATGTCTGCCTGAACTAAAACCATATGCGCTCATGGAGTTTGTATCCTTCCATTCCCATCCTGTTCATGTATTCGTCTATATTCCTCTTAAATGTCGCTATCGTACCTGTTCCCTCCACCACCCCAGGTAGCACGTTCCAGACATTCACCATGCTCAGTGTAAAAAACTTGCCTCACATATCTCCTCTAAGCTTTTCCCTTCTCACCTTAAACCTCTGTCCCCCAGTACTTGACTTTTCTACCTTAGGAAAGAGCATCTGATTGTCCACTCCATGCCCCTCATAATCTTGTCAACTTCTGTCAGGTCATTGCTCAACCTCTGCCGTTCCACTGAGAACAAATCGAGTTTATCCAATCTCTCTTCATAACTAATACTCTCCAAACCAGGCAACATCCTGGTTAATCCTGTCTGTATCCTCTCCAAAGCATCCATATCCTTCTGGTACTGGTCATCAGGGACCATGGCAAGTTTACCTTACCTTGATTCTGCCCCAACCTCATTCTTCAACAATATAATCCATAACCTTTCTATCCCTCTTCCTTTCTGAAGAAGAGTCATCCAGGCTTGAAACGTGAACTCTATTCGTCTCTCCACAGATGCTATCAAGGTCTGCTGCATTTATCCAGCACTTTTTGTTTTTGTGTGAAAAAGAATTATGAGTCTGGTTTTCCTAAAGACTGTAAAACATGATAAGACATGAACTGTTTCCAAGGTTAGACCATTAGACCATAAGATATAGGAGCAGAATTAAGCTACTCAGTCCATCAAGTCTGCTCTGCCATTCAATCATGGTTGATATTTTTCTCATTCCCATTCTGCTGCCTTTTCCCCATAACCCCTGATCCCCTTATTAATCAACGACCCATCTATTTCTGTCTTAAAGACACTCAATGACCTGACCTCCACAGCCTTCTGCGGCAGAGAATTCCACAGGTTCACCACTCTCTGGCTGACAAAATTCCTCCTCATCTCCATTCTAAAGGATCATCCCTTTAGCCTGAGGTTGTGCCCTCTGGTTCTAGTTTTTCCTACTAGTGGAAACATCCTCTCCACGTCCATTCTCTCCAGCCTCTCAGTAGCCTGTCAGTTTCAATAAGATCCCCCTTCATCCTTCTAAACTCCAACGAGTATAGACCCGGAGTTAGTTTTCATTTAGGAATCCATCTTCACGGCAGGATTGTTATAGATTGAAAACTCTTTTTGAAAACCAACTATTCCCTTCACGGAAGAGTTTGAAGGTAGACGCAACCCCACATCTACAGCCAGAACCAGTTCTGTAAAACATTCATGTTTGTAATTTATAGTTGCCTCGATAAAAAACTCCTTGATGACCTGAAGCCTAGGGATTGCATTTATTATCACTTCCAAAACAAGAGTGTCCTGTGAATCCTGCACTCACCTGATGAAGGAACAGTGCTCTGAAAGCTCATGCTACCAAACAAACCTGTTGGACGGTAAACTGGTATTGTGAGACTACATACTGCAACTAATTTTGTAGTTTTATAATGCAGTAAGCTGTTGTAAGGTAGAAATCACAGCAGCTAGTTTGCTCTTTGTGGAAACATAATGTGCAGATAGTAATTTTTTAAAGTGATTCTGATGGAGGATAAATTTGACATAATGCCATAGAACCTTTTGAAAAACAGAGAGGGAAGGCTTAGCTTATTATCTCACCTGAAAGACACTCCCGACAGTGCTACACTCCCTCTGTATTGGAACATCAGCTTAGATTTTGTGCTTGAATTGAGCCCACGAGCTCTAGTGGCACAATGGTTAGTGTTGCAACCTCACAGCACCAGGGACCTGGGTTCGATTCCCAGCTTGGGTCACACTCTGTGCGGAATCTGCACGTTCTTCCTGAGTCTGCGTGGGTTGCCTCTGGGGGAATCATAGAAACCCTACAGTGTGGAAGGAGGCCATTTAGCAGCTGTTCCTTTCCTGTCACTGGGTTAAAATCCTGGAACTTCCTGCCTAACAGCACTCTGAGTGTACCTACACCACCGGGACTGCAACGGTTCAAGAAAGTGACTCATCGCGACCCCCTCAAGGGGCAATTCAGGATGGACAATACATTCTGGTCTTGCCAGCGGCACTCAGATCCCATGAACAAATCACTGAATCATAGAATGCCTACAACGTAGAAGAGGCCATTCAGCCCATTGAGTCAGCATGGACTCTCTGACAGAGTATCCTACCCAGGCCCTCTCTCCCACCCTATCTCCATAATCCCGTACACATTTATCATGGCTAATCCATCTAACCTACACATTTTAGGACAGTAAGATACAATTTAGCATGACCAGTTCACCTAACCAGCAAATCTTTGAACTATGGGAGAAAACCAGGGCACCTGGAGGAAACCCACATGGACATGGGGAGAATGTGCAAACTCCCTGGGCGGTGACCCAAGGCTGGAATTGAACCCAGGTCACTGGTGCTGCGAGGTAGCAGTGCTAACCACTGTGCCACCATGCTGCAAGCATCAACAAAGCAATGTGTAGATATATGCATAAATGCTTAACTGCAGCTCCAAAAGTTTTTAAAGCCTGGCTGGTGTTGTATCAGGCAGAGTCAGCTAAAGTGGTTGCTAAAGTGGAAGAGCAGAGACTCACTAGATAGATTGAAAACTGCTGAAAAGACTGGGCAGGCCAGTGGGTTAGAACATTGTTCCTTTACTCCTGGGACGTGGATTTTAAACACAGCTTGGGCAGATCAATGATTGTCTGTTCTGTTTGGTGTAAATGAAATAACCGGGGTGGCCTCAACTCAGCTGGTAGTTGGTGTGAATCCATCTGTAATGTGATCACTAATTGACCCTATTTCTTCAGTCTCTCTCTCTGGTGCTGCAGCTCAGTGGCGCTCCTTCTCCGCAAGCAAGGCTGGATGAAGAGCTAAGAATGAAATTATCGGAGGAAAAGGGGTAGGCCATTCGGTCCCTCTGATGCTGTTCCGCCTTTCGGCAAGATCCTGGCTGATCTGTACCTCAACTCGATTTACCCGCATTTATGCCCTACCCCTTCACACCCTGGCTGGAATGACCAGAAAATATATATATTTTAAAAAACGCACCCAATCATTCTCACTTACTCATTCCCTTTAAAATCTAAACACATCACTAGGCAGCAGGATGAATGGGCACTTTCACCAGTCAGTATCTTATAACACAAATTAAACTACGCCAGGTATCACACTTCTGTCACTTGCATTAGCCACAATAGTTGCACTTGTCCATGGTGATGGTCTACTGGTATTATCGCTCGATTGTTAATCCAGAAACTCAACTAATGTTCGAATCCTGCCATGACAGATGGCGGAATTTGAATTCAATAAAGAATTGGAAATCCTCTGGTGACCAGGAAACCATTGTCGCTGGTTGTAAAAACCCATCTGGTTCACTAATGCCCTTTAGGGAAGGAAATCTGCCATCCTTACCTGGTCTGGCCTACTTGCGACTCCAGGGCCACAGCAATACGGTCGACTCTCAACTGCCTGCAGGCAACTAGGTGTTGGCAATAAACGCTGGCCAACCAGTGATGCCCAGGTCCCATAAATGAATTTTAAAAAATGCTATTCACCTTCCAAAGTGCTTCACTTTGAATGCCAGTGCATTTTGTGATGTTAATGTACCTTTAAGAGATTTCTTTTAAATCAAGCTCACAGCCTTAGGGGATATCATTGTTGGGAGGAAGGAAAAACTGTGGCAAGTCAGGTGACCACGACTGATTTTTCAGTTTCAGTTTGAAGCTGCAAATTAGAGTTGAGTTTTAGAAGGGACAGCAAGCCCCAAAGAAGTGTTTTCCCTCTCTCCCTGTTGTTTTGAAAGTTGTGTTGGTTTCCAGAAGGATGAACATCTATTGTTATTGGTGCTTTGGGAACCTGCCTTTCCTTCAAACTATTTGGAACAAATCCAGAGAACTGCAACTCCAACCAATGGACTCGAATTTCCATTAGTCACAGGAACAGTAGTCTGTGCTGTGTTAAACCTGTGAAAAAGGTTTTTGTTGTCTATGGGAGGTTTTAGTTTTGATAGGGACAGCTTATATATATATTCATTAAGGATTATACATTATCATAATTGCTTGTTTCTTGTTTGTAATTGATAATTTTCTTGCTAATTTTCTTACTATATGCGTTAACTATATTTTTAAATAAATTTTGTTTGATGAAAGCTCCCAAGTGGGTCATTGGACTCACACCTGAAGTGGAGCATCTCATGCTTATCCCAGCCAAATTCAAGATGTAAAACTTATGGTTCAGACAGGTTCCATAAAACACTTTGGAGCTTCTAAACTTAACCTAAACAATTACTAGTCTTGTACACAGGTCAGCGCTGATCTTTTAGAATATTCTTTTATGGGATGTGGGTGTCACTGGCAAGGTTGACATTTGTTGCCCATCCCTAACCCTAACCCTGCCCTTGAAATGATTGCCTCTCTAAGTCATTTCAGAGAATGGTCAACACTGCTGTGGGTTTGGAGCTACATATCGGGAAGGCCAGGTAAGGATGGCAGATTTGCTTCCCTGAAGGACATTAGTGAACCAGCTGGATAGTTACAACAATGGATAATCATTTTATGGTCACCCTTATTAAGACTGACTTTCAGATTTATGAATTGAATTGAAATCCTATTAGCCACGATAATGGGATCTGAATTGACATCCCCAAAGCGTTAGCCCTGGTGCATTATTGATGCATTACCACTACACCAACATCTCTCCCTAATTAAACAGTGGATCAGGCACATGGATTGGGGGTGCAAGGTGGGGGTGAGGGTGGGGAGGGGGGGTGGTGTTGTCTGCTGAACTGCCCACTCCTGATTTTGCACAGAATCATACTGGTGGACAATTTCTACTCAGTCCAGGTCCCACAGATAGTGCTGGAATGAGACAAAGGGCTCAGTTAACATGCTTTTGATTATTTTAAGTTTGAAGTTTATTTTATTAGTGTCACAAGTGGGTTTACATTAACGCTGTAGTGAAGTTATTGTGAAAATCCCCTCGTTGCCACAATCCGGTTCCTGTTCGGGTACACTGAGGGAGAATTTAGCATGGCCAATGCACTGTAACCAGCATGTCCTTCAGACTATAGGTGGAAACAGGAGCACCTGGAGGAAACACACGCAGACACGGGTAAAACGTGCAGACTCCACACAGACAGGGCCCCAAGCCTGGAATCGAATCCGGGTCCCTGGCGCTATGGGACAGCAGTGCTAACCATTGCGCCACCATGCCACCTGTCCACCAGTGGATTAGAGAGAAGCATTGACTAGAACATTGCAGGAACTTCCTGAACACACCTCCCAAATGTGTACCGGTAGACCCGCCTTTAATTTAACCTTATTCAAAGGATGTCACTTTCAACAATCTAGCACTCCCTCAATACTGCAGCCTCAGCTCTGAACTCACGCCCTCAAGTGGATCCTAGGTCAGAGGTCAGAATGCTACAAGCCAAGTCCCTTTAAAGGAATTAAAGGGACAGTTTCATTTTCCTGAAAGAACCAAGAATACCCTGCTGAGGCATTTGCTGGGATTATTGTTCCATTGTTTATTCTCTATGCCGTGTCTACTCAAGCAATAGCTTAAACAGAATCCTACACCATTAAATATCATTGTGAAAGTGGCAACATAATTGTACCCTAAGATAGATACTTCGATCTTAAATGTCAAATTTTGAGCTGGAAGAATAAGGAGGATAAGATTAGATCATTTTCATTGCCGTAATGCAAGTTCAGGATGGAAACTGACAAGTTTAGCATTTGAAGAAGGGAGTGGGATTTGATCACCTGATCATATAGATCATCGATGAAGGGATATAACAGGGAGCTGTAGATAAAGGGACTGGGTCCGGAGGAGGGTCTCAAGAATGATCCCTGGAATGAAGAACTTGTTGTATGAGGGTACACTTGACGACTCTGGGTCAGTACTCATTGGAGTTTAGCAGGATGAGGGGGATCTTACTGAAACGTATAGGATACTACAAGGCCTGGATAGAGTGGTCATGGAGAGGATGTTTCCACGAGTAGGAAAAACTAGAACCAGAGGGCACACCCTCAGGCTAAAGGGACGATCCTTTAAAACAGAGATGAGGAGGAATTTCTTCAGCCAGAGAGTGGTGAATCTGTGGAACTCTTTGCTTCAGAAGGCTGTGGAGGGCAGCTCATTGCCTTTAAGACAGAGAATGATAGGTTCTTGATTAATAAGGGGGTCAGGGGTTATGGGGAAAAGGCAGGAGAATGGGGATGAGAAAAATATCAGCCATGATTGAATGGCGGAGCAGACTCAATGGGCTGAGTGGCCGAATTCTGCTCCTGTGTGTTGTGGTCATGCTGTGGGTATGAGAACTGGTTGCATGAGGAAGACATCACTAATGAGGTATTACCCAAAGCAGTGATAGTAACTGTTAATATTGATTTGGGACAGCACGGTAGCGCAGTGGTCAGCACTGCTGCCTCACAGCGCCAGGGACCTGGGTTCGATTCCGGTTTGGGTCACTGTTTGTGCGGAGTTTGCACATTCTCCCTGTGCCTGCGTGGGTTTCCGCCAGGTGCTCCGGTTTCTTCCCTCAGTCCAAAGATGTGTGGATTGGCCCCTTATAAATTGCCCTTTAGTGTAGGTTAGGGGAATTGACAGGATAAATGAAAGAGGTTAGGGGAAAAAGGACTTGGGGGGGATGTTTTGTTGGGGAGTCGGTGCAGACTCGATGGGCCAAATGGCCTTCTTCTGCACTGTAGGATTCTATGATTACTTCTCAGCCTTTTTTCTTTATCCCTACTTTATAACCAGTTGTCAGAAACAAATAGTAACTGCTGAACTTGAACCATTCTTTGATTTGTCCCCTCCTCCCTGATGATCCTTGTTTGAAACCCTGGCGCTGATCACAATGCAGAGACCTCACTGCAGCTAAAGGCATCTGCTGGTGAATTATTTGCTGCAATGGCCACAAGGTGGCAGAATTCACCAACAAATGCTTGATGCTCAGGTTACGCTACAGCGGTTGGTTAATATTTCATTCCTGCTTATTCTGTAAAGATTATAAGGGTTTTATTCTGAATTAGTCTATAAGGCACTGTATTATCATTTAAATTTTACTTTATAACATATTACATACGCTGAGGTAATATGCATGTAGCGTTCACAACCTTTGAAAAATGTTCACAAAATATAGGATCGTTGATGCTCTGTTTGCACCCTCATCTACAAAAGGGTATCTTAGACAAATCAATATTGTCCCTTGTGTTGTCTCCCTCCAGCTTAATCTGCTCTCGATCCCTTCCCTTAGCCTATATCACTTGGGAAAAGATTGAAATTACTACATGACCCATTGCAGGGGATTTTCACAACAACTTCATTGCAATGTTAATGTCAGCCTACTTGTGACACTAATAAATAAGCTCAAAACTCTCTGTCCCATTTCAAATTGATTTTTTGCTCCCATTGCTATTTCGAACCATGGATGGATTTTGCCACCTAAGGTATAGAAACAGTTGTGAAGGCATCGAGTCCAGAGGTGTGCGGGTTAGGTTGATTGGTCATGCTGAATTGTCTCTTAGTGCCAAGGGGATTAGTTGGGGTAAATGCCTGGGGTTATGGGAATAGGGCCTGTGTGGTCAGTGTAGACTCGATGGGCCGAATGGCTTCTTTCTGCACTGCAGGGATTTTATGATTCTGGGATGAATGGATTGGTGGTAATTATGTGAAGCCTTTAGAATTAGTCATTTTATTGAGGGGGTGTTGAAGCAACACACAAGAACACAAGAGACAGATACGGGAGTAGGCCACTAGATCCTTCAGGCCTGCTCTTCCATTCAATACAAACATGGCTGATCAATGCCAGCCTCAGTTCCTTAACTGTGCCGTTTCCCCATTTCCCTCTATTCCTCAATCTATCAAGTATTTATCCACCTCCACTTTAAATACTTCCAATGATCCAGCCCCCACCACCCTTTGGGCAGAGAAAATCCCCGAGTCACCACATTCCGGCACCTGTTCGGGTACACCGAGGGAGAATTTAGCAAGGCCAATACACCCTAACCAGCGCATCTTTCAGATTGTGAGGAGGAAACCGGAATACCCGGAGGAAATCCACGCTGAGATTCACCATCCTCTGCGTGAAGAAATTTCTGCGCCCCTCAGTTTTATCTTGTAGCTATGTTTCCTTGTTTGAGAGTGAAAACATCTCACCATCTACCCTATCAAGCTCCCTCAGGCTCCTATATGTTTGAATAAGGTCAGCCCTCACTCACTCTTCTCAACTCCAAGGAATATGGAGCCAAATTTTAGTCTCTCTTGATAGGATAGCCCTCTCATCCCAGGAATTAGTCTGGTGACTCTCCTCTGGACTGTCTCCAGTGTTGCTGTGTCCTTTTTTAGGGGAACAAAACTGTATCCAGCTAATAAAGTACTAACATATATTGCAAAATGGTAGATGTAGACATTTGAAAGGAATGTGCTTTCAGCGTTTGTTCTGTTGATATGAATTTATTATCTACAACATACCAGACAGGATAGTTACAACAACAACCTACATTTCTGCGGTGTCTTCAACAGGGCAAACTTTTCCAAGGCACTTCTGAGGAGTTTGACACAAATTGAAACCAAACCACAGAAGATGATAGGGTGGGTTGCCAAATATTTTTAACATTTAAAGTTTATTTATCTGTATCCCAAGCAAGGCTTACATTAACATTGCAGTGAAGTTACTGTGAAAATCCCCCAGTCGCTACACTCTGGCGCCTGTTCATAGAACACTACAGCACAAACAGGCCCTTCGGCCCACAAGTTGCGCCGATCATATCCCTACCTACCAGGCCTATCTGTAACCCTCATGTGTCTCTCAAGCTCCTTAAGTAGCTGTCGTAGTGTTCCGTCATTCTGGTTTTGATCATGTGAGTCTTGTGTTAAGATACCTGAGCAGAAAACCTAAAATATGATATGAAGCCCAACTGGACCCGCACTCTGGACAGTTTTTTCCTGTTTTTGCATTATTTGATTTGATTTATTATTGTCACATGTATTAACATACAGTGAAAATATTGTTTCTTGCGCGCCATACAGACAATTAGTGTGATGCTAAAGGGGGGAGAGGGGGTGATGGCAGTGACTCTCTGATCCCACTGCGCTCCTTTTGTCGTGCTGGGCTGGGAGACTCGAGTGGAGGCTGTTTTGTGGGCTCCCAGCTTGGTTCTGACAAAGGGTCATGCAGACTGGAAACGTTGGCTTTATTCTGTCCCTGCAGACACTGTCAGGCCTGCTGAGATTTTCCAGCATTTTCTGTTTTTGTTGTTAATGTAAGCCTACTTGTGACACGAATTTTAAACTTTTAAACTTTAAAATTCTGGCTCACCCAATGATACCCACATCCCATGAATGAACAATTTTTATTGTTGTTCCCTGGATGTTAAAGTTTTGAGTTTATTATTCATTTGACATGAAATCTTCATTCATTCACCACTTCATCCATTTTGGAAGTTAGCTCTTTCAGTGCACAGGTCGTAGAGCCACAGTTCTCTACAATGATCACATCACCAATGTGCTTCATTGGCTGTTAAGGTCTCTGCGGTGAAAAGTGCTGACTTGCAAGATTTTTCTTTCTCTGTTTTGGTCGATGGGTGCATGTTGATTGTCTGGGTGTGATTTTCTGGCCACACTCACACCTAGATCGGAAAATCCCACTCGAGGTCAATGACCCTCTGCGTGGTCCTTGTCCTGCCTGCTACGATTCCTGTGATGGGTGGGATGGTAACATTCCGCCTTCTCTCTCTGCTAACTTCACACACCTGCTAACTTGTTCAACAATTACATAAAAGTCATTCGAGGAGAACATAAGAACATAAGAAATAGGAGCAGGAGTAGGCCATCTAGCCCTTCGAGCCTGCCCCACCATTCAATAAGATCATGGCTGATCTGCCGTGGCTCAGTTCCACTTTCCCGCTTTCTCCCCATAACCCTTAATCCCCTCGCTTATCAAAAACCCATCAACCCGCGTCTTAAAAATATTTAGCGAGGTAGCCTCCACCACTTCAACGGGCAGAGAATTCCAGAGATTCACCACCCTTTGAGTGAAGAAGTTCCTCCTCAACTCCGTTCTAAACCGCCCCCCCCTTTATCTTGAGGCTGTGCCCCCTAGTCCTACTGTCCTTTCTGAGCGGGAAGAGCCTCTCCACCTCTATCCTAACCATCCCATTCATCATCTTATACGTCTCAATGAGATCTCCCCTCATTCTTCTAAACTCTAACGAGTACAAGCCTAGTTTATTCAGCCTCTCCTCATAGCTCAACCCCCTCAACTCTGGTATCAGCCTAGTAAACCTCCTCTGCACTCCCTCCAAGGCCAAAATATCCTTGCGTAAGTGCGGCGACCAAAACTGCACACTGTACTCCAGCTGCGGCCTCACCAGTGCCCTGTACATCCCTGTACATCCCTGGAAGTCAACAGGTTTAAACATACATTAAAATGATGAAGAGGTTCAGTATACTGAGGAGCTGGAAAACCATATAAAACCCACAGAATGTCTGACATAAAATATAAATGTAGATTCATAGAAATCATAGAAACCCTACAGTAAAGAAAGAGGCCATTTGGCCCATCGAGTCTGTACTGACCACAATCCCACCTAGGCCCTACCCTCATATTTCTACATATTTACCCCCTAATCCCTCTAACCTACACATCTCAGGACACTAAGGGGCAATTTTTAGCATGGCCAATCAACCTAACCCACACATCTTGGGAGGAAACTGGAGCACCCAGAGGAAACCCACACAGACATGAGGAGAATGTGCAAACTCCACATAGATGGTGACCCAAGCTGGGAATCGAACACAGGTCCCTGGAGCTGTGGAGCAGCAGTGCTAACCACTGTGCTACTGTGCCACCCATTGTACATTGTAAATATTTTATTTAGGGTTTATTTATTAGTGTCACAAGTAGGCTTACATTAACACTGCAATGAAGTTACTGTGAAAATCTCCTGGTCGCCACATTCCAGCACCTTTTCGGGTCCACTGAGGGAGAATTTAGCATGGCCATTGCACCTAACCGGCACGTCTTTAGACTGTTGGAGGAAATCAAAGCACCTGGAGGAAACCCATGCAGACATGGGGAGAACATGCAAATTCCACACAGACAGTGACCCAAGCTGGGAATCGAACCAGGGCCCCTGGCTCTTTGAGGCAGCAGTGCTAACCACTGTGCCAACCTGCTGCCTCCATTGTAAGTGTAGAGACACACCTGGAAAAAAAACTGATTTATTTTGCATGCTATGTACTGTAAAACAATTACACACTGTACTCATTAATGTACACATTTTATGAATAATATGTTTATAGGGAAAAAAGAAAGGAAGTTTTTCATGAACACAGCAATCATCCTCTACATGTATTGTTAAAACTTTGTTCTCGAGCAGTCTCTATTAAGGCCTGCGGATCATTTTAAAACCAAGAGTGAGATTCTCTTGCCGTTCACGGAGGCAGGATTCTCCGATCCCGCTACAGTGAACGGAGATTTGGTTGAGTGTCAAATTCTCCATCCTGGCTGGCAAAGGGATGTGAATGGTCAGAGAATTCCAGCCCAAAGTTTTCCACTCAAAGAAAGCAGGCTCATGTAATGCCACAGTGAGCACTGAGGGGCAGTGTTGGACTGTTCAAACCGGCAGTAGGTCTTTCTTTATGTATGAAGAACACTGTTGCCAGTTAACTTCAGTAAGAAACATTAAAAGCACATCTACAGTAAAAGGGAAAACATGTTATGAAAGAGCTAAAGAATGGAGCCACACACGAAGCTAAAATTCCTTTCCAATAGAAATGCAGCGATCAAACAGCATTCTCCTCCATTATTGATCACAGACACTTTCCCCATCACTGTAAATTTTTATGGTGCTGTAAAACCGTAAGATCATAAGACCATAAAACATAGGGGCAGAATTAGGCCACTCGGCCCATCGAGTCGGCTCTGCCATTCAATCATGGCTGATTTTTTTCTGCTTCTCATTCTCCTGCCTTTTCCCCATAACCCCGACTCCCTTATTACTCAAGAATCTATCTATCTCTGTCTTAAAGACACTCAATGACCTGGCCTTCACAACCTTCTGCAGCAAAAAGTTCCACAGATTCACCACTGTCCGGCTGAAGAAATTCCTCCTCATCTCTGTTTTAAAGGATTGTCCCTTTAGTCTGAGGTTATGCCCTCTGGTTCTAGTTTTTCCTACAAATGGAAACACCTTCTCCACGTCCACTCTATCCACGCTTCATAGAATCCTTTAACTTTCAATAAAATGCCCTCCATCCTTCTAAACTCCAACGAGTACAGACCCAGAGTCCTCAACCATTCCTCATATGACAAGCTCTTCATTCTAGGAATCATTCTTGTGAGCCTCCTCTGGACGCTTTCCAAGGTCAGCAGATCCTTCCTTAGCTATGGGGCCCAAAACTGCTCGCAATACTCCAAATCAGTTCTTCTCATCGATCAGTTCCTCATTCTTCCTTTTCTTTGATATTCTTTCCAGCTTCACTCTTTGGGCTGAAACACTTATCCTCCTCCACCTGCGAGAGTCAGATAGCTCAAATAATGCGTTGATCAAATCTTCAGTCGAGTGGCTCTCTCTCTTTCTCTTTCTCTTATCATGAGAAGGTTTTTGTCCTGGTTAATTTGCCCAGCTTACAATTGGATTAATGCCCCGAGCTGGAGTGACCATACCCATTATCTCAGCACTGTCCTTCATGCATGGAACCCCGGGACCTAGCCAAACAATTCCAACACAAAATTCCAATCCCCACCCCAGCACATCCCCTCGCGTACCCCCTCCCCCCACTCACCACCACCCTCTGACCACAACTGTTAAGTTGCTAAACTCAATGCTAATATTGCACAAATATATCCAGTGTAAAACATCTTTTGATTTGATTTGGTTTGATTTATCATTTTCACACGTATTAGTACACAAGGAAAAGTATTGTTTCTTGCACGCTACATATATATGGGGGCGGCACAGCGACACAGTGGTTAGCACTGCTGCCTCACAGTGCCAGGGACCCGAGTTCAATTCCTGGCTTGGGTCACTGTCTGTGTAGAGTTCGCATGTTCTCCCCATTTCTGCGTGGGTTTCCTTCGTGTGCTCTGGTTTCCTCCCACAGTCCCAAAGAATGGCCTCTTTCTCTACTCCCTAGCTATGACTGTAATGTTACATTCTGCATGTTCTCCTTTCCTTCTCTATATTTTTGTTGTGTGGAATACTACAGTGCAGAAGGAGGCCATCAGGTCTGCACCAACCACAGTCCCACCCAGGCCCTATCAACATAACACTATGTATTTACCCTACCTAGTACCCCTGACAGTAAGGATCAGATTAACATGGGCAATCAACCTAGCCCGCACATCTTCAGACTGTGGGAGAAAACCGGAACACCCGGAGAAAACCCACGCAAACATGGGAGAAACTGCAAACTTGTAAAGAGAAGTGATTGTTGACCTATTTCACACTGAGACTCTGCTCAAGCCGCAGGAACCCATTGTCACTGCTTTTGCCTAATGTTAATCAGGTGCTAAAAAGGCATCAAAATGGATGCCTTAGCACCTGATTAACAATGGCCATGTGACTGGCTCAATTTTAGAAGTGGACCTCATCGGGTTTACAAAGCAACCTACTATTTTAGGCGATAGGACCCTTTTTCATTTGGAAAGCAGATCCTACAACACAACTTAGGTCAACAATTGCCATTTATTGGTCAGCGTTGACAGAAGTTTCACCAAGCAGGTTTGGACACGTGCCACAGGTGGTAGAACCAAAGTCAAGGCTAAATGTTGAATTATATTTGCAAAGATAATCTGTCACCCACCACATTGTTTTAAAATTAATTCATGGGACACGGGCATCGTTGGCTGGGCCAGAATTTATTTTCCATTCCTAGTTGCCCCAGGGCAGTTCAGAGTCAACCACATTGCTGTGGCTCTGGAGTCACTTGCAGGCCAGACCAGGTAAGGACAATAGATTTTCTTCCCTAACAGCGGACATGAATTACATGGGTTCATGGTCACCAGTAGATTCTTAATTCCAGACATTTTTTATTGAATTTATATTCCACCATCTGCTGTGGCAGGATTCGAACATTAACCATAGAACCGTAGAACCCTACAATGCAGAAACAGGCCCTTCGGCCCATTGAGTCTGCACCGACCACAATCCCACCTAGGCCCTATCCCCATATCCCTACACATTTACCTGCTAATCCCTCTAACCTACACATCCCAGAACACTAAGGGGCAATTTTAGCATGGCCAATCAACTTAACCTGCATACCTTTGGACTGTGGGAGGAAACTGGAGCACCCGGAGGAAACCCACGCAGACACATGGAGAATGTGCAAACTCCACTCAGACAGTGACCCGAGCCGAGAATCGAACCCAGGACCCTGGAGCTGTGAAGCAGCAGTGCCAACCACTGTGCTATCGTGCCGCCCCCGCTGTGCTACCGTGCCACCCCCACTGTGCTACCGTGCTGCCCATTTAGTTGAGTTTCTGGATTAATAGTCTAGTGATCATATCACGGACGATCGCCACCAAATAAATAATGACCCGAATGCAACCTATCTGGCTGGCAGCCAGTGCAATCCAAAGTTGGGGCCAAATTTCAATTAGCCCGGGGATTCAAAATGTCAAGGATATATCTGCTGTGGGAAGGGGCGACCAGTCAGTGAGTTCTGCCACTTGACCAAAGTCTAGATGACCTGACCATGTGTTTCTCATTCATAACTTACTCACATTTTTGAAACAGACCATCTGGCCATCATCACATTGATGTCTGTGGGAGCTTTCTGTGCACAAGTTGACTGCTGTGTTCTCTATATGACAGCAGTGACTACACTACAATAGATACTCAACTGGCTCTAAGTTCCTCGGAACATATAGAAGGACAACACGCAAATGATAATCTACCTTGCTTGATCAGAGTTGTTAGAGTTGCCTTGGCAACAATCAAAGAAAAACACAGGACAACACTTATCCCTCAATCAATGCAGATTATTCATAATTTACCTCAGTCATTGCTTATGGGATCTCAGTGTATTTCAAAGCAGTTGCTGCATTTCTCTGCATAACCCATCGTTTTCCATGAAACTTGGGTCAGAACACTGAATAGAGGAGTTGGGACATCATGTTGAAGTTATACAAGACATTGGTAAGGCCACACTTGGAATACTGTTTACAATTCTGGTCACCCTATTATAGAAAGGATATTATTAAACTAGAAAGAGTGCAGAAAAGATTTACTAAGATGCTACCAGGAGTTGATGCTTTGAGTTATAAGGAGAGGCTGGATAGACTGGGACTTTTTCTCTGGAGCACAGGAGGCTGAAGGGTGATCTTATTGAGGTCTATGAAATAATGAGGGGCACAGATCAGCTAGATAGTCAATATCTTTTCCCAAAGGAAGAAGAGTCGAAAACTAGACGGCATAGGTTTAAGGTGAGAGGGGAGAGATACGAAAGTGTCCAGAGGGGCAATTTTTTCACACAGAGGGTGGTCAGTGTCTGGAACAAGCTGCCAGAGGTAGTAGTAGAGGTAGGAACAATTTTCTGTTTTAAAAAGCATTTAGATAATTACATGGATAAGATAGGTATAGAGGGATATGGGCCAAATGCGGGCAATTGGGATTAGCTGAGGGGTTTAAAAAAAAAGGATGGCATGACATGTTCGGCCTAAGGGCCTGTTTCTATGCTGTAAACTTCTATGACTCTATGACTTTGAAAGGTATGGAGATGGAGAAAACCTCTTATAAATTGCAAGCCCTTGTTTTAAAAAATTTTTTCCAACTCAGTTACAAGATGTTTCTGTTTGAACCTGGCCTTGCCCACAGTGATTTTATGTTGAATAGTTTGTCAAAACTCACCCTGTGGCTGATTAGCAAAGGTGAGCTTCTGCAGGGTGTTGACTACAGGTGAAACCATGGTCAAGCAAAGCTGAACATCTTCAGGAAGAGCGGGGGAATAAAAACTGAGGAATAAATGTGGGCACAGAAGCTGCAAGCTATTAACATGATCTGAAGCTTTCCTGTACCTTCGATTCTTCAACTAAGTTGGTTGTTAATGGATTCATCTGAACTGTTGGTTTCAAGCTGGATAAAAGATGGTGCTAGAGCATGGCAACTTCTTGCAAGCTGTGCCCAGCATACCATCTCATTCTATCTTCTCTCTTTCTACACTTCTAAAACTTTATTCTAACTCTTAATAGGGCATTAAGGGTGTTCAAATGGTCAGTAGATAGGCATATGGATAACATTGGAATAGTTTAGGTTGGAGGGTCATTAGATTGGTTCCACTGGTCGGCGCAACATCGAGGGCCGAAGGGCCTGTACTGCGCTGTAATGTTCTATGTTCTTTTCATTAAGTTGGTCTTTCTTCTACCCTCTAGCTATGAC
The DNA here is from genome assembly GCF_965287045.1 of Carcharhinus amblyrhynchos. Classification (NCBI taxonomy): domain Eukaryota; kingdom Metazoa; phylum Chordata; class Chondrichthyes; order Carcharhiniformes; family Carcharhinidae; genus Carcharhinus; species Carcharhinus amblyrhynchos. The sequence goes on from NC_137342.1 coordinate 44,973,424, forward strand.
TGCAATGCTACATTCTGCACTCTCTCGTTTCCTTCTCTATGAACGGTATGTTTTGTCTGTATAGCGTCAAAAAATAATGTTTTTCATTGTATACTAATGCATGTGACAATAATAAATCAAATCAAAATTTAGACAGGGTGGATTTCAATAAATGTTATCACCTGCAGAACAAAATAATTAATTAATAATAAAATGGCTTTGACAAAGGGTCATCTGAACTTGAAACATCAACTCTTTTATCTCCCTGCCAGACCTGCTGAGATTTTCCAGCATTTTCTCTTTTGGTTACAAAATAATCAATCATCTGAAAACTGCATCTCATTGTTATGAATTATTGTGCTTCTTGAGAGTTTTAAATGCCCCTTTTCAGAGTTTCAATCATGTCCTTCAGAAGTTTCAAGTGTATCCTGTAAGAATATCAACCTGGGTTCTCCAGTCTCGTTGTCCCCAGTGAGAATGGAGAATTTGGTGCTCAGCCAAAAATTCATTCACTGCAGCGGGACAGGAGAATCCCAGCCTCGGGTGAGGTCGGAGAATTCTGGCCATCGTGTCATAGAATCCATACAGTGCAAAAGGAGGCCATTTGACCCATTGAGCCCGCAACGTCAACGATCCCACCCAGGCCTGATCCCCATAATTCTACATATTTATCCTACTAATCCCCTTGACACTAAAGAGCAATTTAGCATGGCCAATCCCCCTAACCTGCACATCTTTGGACTATGGGAGGAAACCGGGGCACCCGGAGGAGATCCACGCAGATACGGGGAGAATGGATGAGCGGCAGGGTGGCAGCAATGCTAACCGCTCACCTTGCCGAGGACCCAGGTTTGATTCCCGAGTTGGGTCACTGTCTGTGTTGAGTTTACACGTTCACCCCGTGTTTGCATGGGTTTCCTCCGGTTGCTCCGGTATCCCCCCACAGTCTGAAAGATGTGCTGGTTAGGTGGATTGACCTGAACAGGTGCCGGAGTGCTGCGACTAGGGGAATTTCACAGTAACTTCATTGCAGTGTTAATGTAAACCTTACTTGTGACTGATAAATGAACTTTACTATGCAAACTCCACACGGACAGTGACCCAAGCCAGGAATCGAACCCAGGTCCCTGGCTCTGTGAGGCAGTAATGCTAACCGCTGTGCCACTGTGCCACCCATGTTTGTCAATTAAAGAATTTGACGATTTGCCCATTGAGTGTTCTAAATGTGCACTTTGAGATCTACAGGTGTGCCCAACAACCAATTGGCAAGGTATTCCAGCTCTACAGATTAATATAATTCCATCTACATTGACATTTTGGATATCACATCAAAAGTCCGCTTTCCTGTTTTCTAACTCTTGGCGGCAGGGAAGGAATGACTCCAATACAGATAACAGTCACTTATTTCAAAGAATTTATGGACGCATTTCTTTCTGGTGCCAAGGAAAGCTATTATTCAGATTGGCATCACTTCAGTTGAATCTGAAAAAACACCAGGATATAAGTCATTATCAGGATATTATATTCTTTGGAAGCATCAGGAAACGTTATTCTTGATGACGCGGTATTATAAACAGATCGGAGGAGAATGATTCCAAGTCAGGTATTTAAGGAACTCTGGTAAAAATTCTTAACAGAAAGCATTGCATCCCTCAATCATGCACTCGTAATTCAGTTAGATTTAACATACATACAGAAAAGGACAAAGATAGACTGGGAGTTGAGTCTCTCAGATGGGAAAGGTAAATTTTATTAAACTGGGATTTGATTGAGCAGAAGTGGACTTGTTTGAACACAGATCACTGGGCGGCTTTCAAGAAGGAGAGAGTGAGAGTTCAGGGCAACGTGTTCCAACAAAGGAAATGGGTTAGATTCCCAAATCTAGACCCTCCAGGATGTCAAGTGCAATGGGTCAATTAAAGCGAAGAAGGGGAACTTATCAGCGACTGAGAGCTCAGTATTGCAAAAAGGCTCAAGGAGTTTACAAGATGCAACGGTAAAATTTAAAAAAATGAAATTCGGAAAGCAAGAAGGATGAAAACATTCTGGCAAGTAAAATCAAGGAAAGCCCAAGAGAAGACAATTTGCAAATACATGAAGTGCAAAAGGATAACTAGGTTAAAAGTAAAAACATAGAAAATATGTTCAGGAATAGGCCATTCAGTCCTTTGAGTCTGCACCAACATACAATATGATCATGGCTGATCATTGCAATTTCAGAATCCCACTCCTGCTTTCTCTCCATGCCCCTTGATCCCTCTAACCACAAGTACCATGTCCAGCTCCTTTTTGAACATATCCCAACATCAGGAACATTCTTTCCACATCAGGCCTGTCCAGTCCCAGCAGGATTTTATATGCTTCGATGAGATCCCTTCTCATTCTTCTAAATTCCAGTGAGTGCAAGCCCAGTCGATCCAATCTCTCTTCCTATGTCAGTCCTGCCATTCCAGGAATCAGTCTGGTGTACCTTCGCCAGATTCCCTCAATAACTAGAATGTCCTTCCTCAGATTAGGAGACCAAAACTTCACACTACACTCAAGGTCCACCAAGGCCTTGCACAACTTCAGCAAGACTTCCTTACTCCTATACTTAAATCCTCTTGCAATGAAGGCCAGAATACCGTCAGTTTTCCTCTCCGCCTGCTGTACCTACACACCAACCTTCAGCGACTTTTCCACCATGACACCCAGATCATGTTGCACTTTCCCTTTTCCTCAATTCCAGTAATCTTCCTTCCTGTTTTTGCCACCAAACTGGATAACCTCACATGTATCCACATTATATTGCATTTGCCAAGTATTTGCCCACTCAGCCAGCCTGTCTAAGTTACCCTTCAACGTCTTAGCAACCTCTTCACAGCACACACTGCCACCCAGCTAAGTGTCATCTACAAATTTGGAGATATTGAATTCAATTCCTTTGTCCAAGTCTTTAATGTATATTGTGAACAGTTGGATGCATTAGAGACAAAAAGAGTGAAGTTAGTGTGGAAAATATGCAGACATGGTTCTTATTGTAGTTTGAATTTGTCTTTGAAAAAGATGGAGAGATCCAGACCTTGTTGTTAGGGAGCATTAAGTGTTGGAAAGTAATGTTAAAAGATTTATCATCATCAAAAGTAAATTAATGATACATATCCCATGCTTTTAAGAGAAATAGTGGAGGAATAATTGAACCCTCAGACCATCATTCTCTCTGCCTACAAGCATGGGGCCAGTGTATCAGAGGACAACTAGTGCTGTTATAATATTGTTTAAAAGGGGGTTAAACCAAGTTTGTTTTTCATTCTTTCATGGGATGTGGGTGTCGCTGGCAAGGCCAGAATTTATTGCCCATCCCTAATTGCCCTTGAACTGAGTGACAGTTAAGAGTCAGCCACGTTGCTGTGGCTCTGGAATCACATGTGGCCAGACCAGGTAAGGACAGCAGATTTCCTTCCTCAAAGGACATTAGTGAATCAGATGGGTTTTTACGACAATCGACAATGGTTTCATGGCCATCAGTAGATTCTAATTTCAGATTTTTATTGATTTCAAATTTCAGCGTCTGCTGTGGGTGAATTTGATCCCGGATCCCCATAGCAGTACCCGTGGCTCTGGATTAATAACCTAGTGATAATATCACTACGCCTCCGGTAAGTTCTGAGCGGTCAACAGGTGGGAAAATTAATGGAAGAAATTCTGAGGGGTTGGGTAAAGTGTGATTTAGAAAGGATCAGCTTAGTCAAAGTCACTCAATATAGATTCATTAAGACATAGGGCAGAATTTTAGGGCCTCACTTGGGCAAGATTGTAAAATCCCACCCGAGGCCCATAGAGATTTCTATTCTGTGAATCCCACCTGCCCCAATTTTGGGGTAGGTGAGGCGATAAAGTCCTGGTCATAACATCAAGCAAACCTGACCATTCTGAGGAGATAGAAAAGTATCGGTTATGGGATCTGCTTAAAAGCAAAAGTGAAACTAAATCTGGCTAGAATGACAGACTTCCTTTCCAATATTGCTATGCTGCAACCTCTCACAGCGTATTACAACATCCTCCTTTCTTTTTAAGGATATTTCCCCTCTTCCACCAAAGTATAAATATTTACAATGCATCTTCATGCTCAGTTACCAAAACATAAGTGTATAGAACTGATGAATCATGGGGCTGTAACATATATAGAGGTAATCTGCAAATAAACCAGGACCTTGCTATGGCAACCTGTTCAGGAGGTATCTTTAGTGGAATTATCATTTTTAGATGTTGTTCCTGGTTGTATCTGGGAACTTCTCCCAGATGTAACAGGACTATACGATGTTGAGGAGCTGGAATAGATCTGAGTTGTCCTCAGATACAGATCACCATTATGCTTTTGTTTGTGATGACTTCACAGAGCCTTGGTTCAAAACAAATCCATGTCACCTCAGCTGGTTACCACACACCTTCTGAGGGATCCTAGATGCAAACCGATTGTCCGAACTGTAAACCTGGCAGTTCCATATTGGTATTTTTATGGTCATCTTCTCTTCAAAGTTGCTTTCTAATTTCTGGAAGAGTAGAATGGGTAAGAAAAGGTAAATTGATATGCATTTGTCTGCCAAACAGAAGCTCTGTTGTGAAGGGATGGTTGCTTTTTGACGGGTCTCCCTCTCAGCTATAACATTACAATATATAGCGGCAATATAATGCAATATGGGCAGCCTGGACAAGTTGGGCTGAAGGGCCTGTTTTGATGCTGTAAACCTCTATGACTCTATATGGATCTTGCTTGGTCTGTCTATATTTGAGAATAAGGAATTTTGTTCCATGAATCATTCATTCAGCTAGTTCACTAAATCTAGGATAATGAGGAGAAGAAGTAGTGTGACAGATGTTCCACTTCTCACAAACATCCTGAAATGGCTTACCAATAATTTGCAGACTGCTAGGCTCTCTGGGTACACCAAATAAACTGAAAATACCGCTCAGGGTATGCACAACAGCTGCGCTTGGGGTATATGGTTGGCATGTTGGCCTCCACTGCGAGAGGTTTTGAGTAAGAACATAAGAAATAGGAGCAGGAGTAGGCCATCTAGCCCTTCGAGCCTGCCCCGCCATTCAATAAGATCATGGCTGATCTGAAGTGGATCGGTTCCACTTTCCCGCTTTCTCCCCATAACCCTTAATTCCCTTGTCTATCAAAAAACTATCTACCCGTGACTTACATATATTCAGCGAGGTAGCTTCCACCACTTCAACGGGCAGAGAATTCCAGAGATTCACCACCCTTTGAGTGAAGAAATTCCTCCTCAACTCCGATCTAAACTGCCCCCCCCTTATCTTGAGGCTGTGCCCTCTAGTCCTGCTACCCTTTCTAAGCGGGAAGAATCTCTCTACCTCTACCCTATCCATCCCTTTCATTATCTTATACGTCTCTATAAGATCCCCCCTCATCCTTCTAAACTCCAACGAGTACAGACCCACAGGAGCAGGGATGTGTTGTTGCAATTATACAGGGCTTTGGTGAGACAACACCTAGAGTATTGTGTGCAGTTTAGGTCTCCTGTTCTGAGGAAGGAGGTTCTTGCTCTCAAGTGAGTGCAGTGAAGATTTACCAGGCTGATTCTGGGGATGGTGGGACTGATCCATGAAGAGAAATTGATTAGGATTGTTTTCGCTAGAGTTCAGATGAATTGGGGGGGGGGGGGGGTGCGGGGGGGTGAGGGTCTTATAAAATTCTAGCAGGATGAGACAGGGTAGATGGAGGGAGGATGTTCCCAATAGTGAGGAAATCCAGAACCAATAGTCACAGTCTGAGGATTCAGGGTAGACCACTTAGGACAGAGATGAGGCGATATTTCTTCATCCAAAACATGGTGAGCCTGTGGAATTCATTAGCACAGGAAATAGTTGATGCCAAAACATTGAATGTATTCCAGAGGCGGCTGGATATAGCACTTGGGGTGAATGCCATCAAAGATTATGGGAAAAAAGCAGGATTAGGCTTTTGAGTCAGATAATTAGCCATGATTGGAATGAATGGGGGAGCAGGCTTGAAGGCCAAATGGCTTCTACTTCTGTGTTTATGTTTCTTTGTATTATGCAGTTATCTCGGTAAAGTGGTCGACAATGATGATGAAGTCAGTGTCATTGGCACAAAAGAAGATGACTGAGATTTTGGACCATGGATGGGCAGGAATTTCAGGTGAAATCAATGGTTCTTTGTGCTGATTGGGACAATACTTCTGACATGCCTCATTTTTTGATAACAACTTCAATCTCATTGTTCGTACCCAGTCAAAAATCTTCTCATCCGAAACGTGTCCATGTCAGAGTGATGAACTTGTTGAAGAATATCAGGTTGCACAGACTCCAGCATGATGACCTGCCTAGCTCTCCAGGAAAAAAGAACATAAGAAATAGGAGCAGGAGTAAGCCATCTAGCCCTTTGAGCCTCATCCCAGTAAAGTCAAAATGGTCTCCCAGGTTGGTGGACATGCTGAGATGAATCATCTCATTCTTCAACTATAATTTTCTCCAGTTTCTTTAATTGGGAATCATTTGATTTTTTTGATTTGATTTGATTTATTATTGTCACGTATTAGTTTACTGTGAAAAGTATTGTTTCCTCTACACTAAACAGTCAAAACATACCATACATAGGGAAGGAAAGGAGAGAGTGCAGAAAGTAGTGTTACAGTCATAGCTAAGGTGTGGAGAAAGATCAACTTAACATGAGGTAGGTCCATTCAAATGTCTGATGGCAGAAGGCAAGAAACTGTTCTTAAGTTGGTTGCTACATGTCCTTAGACTTTTGTGGCTTTTCCCAACCGAAGAAGGTGGAAGAGAGAATGTCTGGGGTGCGGTTTGTCCTTAATTATGCTGGCTGCTTTTCTGAGGCAATGGGAAGTTTTGACAGTGTCAATGGATGGGAGGATGATTTGAGTGATGGATTGGGCTTCGTTCATGGCCCTTTGTAGTTTTTTGTGGTCTTGGGCAGAGCAAGAGCCATACCAAGCTGTGATATAACTAGAAAGAATGCTTTCTATGGTGCATTGTAAAGGTTAGTGACAGTCAGAGTGGACATGTCAAATTTCCTTAGTCTTCTAAGAAAGTGGAAGCATTGGTGGGCTTTCTTAACTATAGTGGTGACGTGGAGGGACCAGGACAGTTTGTTGACGATCTGGACACCTAAAAACTTCTTAAAATCTTCCTAAAATCTTCTTCACTTTGCTGACATTGAGGGAGGGATTATTGTCTTCGCACCATTCCTTTGCCATTTCTTTGTAAATCTGCTGGCTCTTACGCTGTACAAAATGTACCAGACTTGTCTTCTCCTGCAAGTGTCATGTTGCAGCTCCACTGAACTGTCAATGCTGTCAAACCATTCTAGATCTTTCAGTTTTGGGTCATGAACATGAGTTGATAGGAGTCATTTCTGAGTTTTATCTGCTGTCTGAAGCCTGACTATTTCAATGGATTATCACTAGAGTGAGGTCACAGCATGCTGGTAGAGCAGTGATCTGCCTTTAACCTCCGTGATGTGGAGCATTCAATAGGATTGGAAATACTTGCACTCCAAGTCTATGGATCCAGCACACGGAATTAGAGAACCATTGCACTCCAAAGCTTTCAGAGCAGGTTTTCCAGGTCTGTTGGTACATGCCTTTTAGAATTTGCAGGATTAGGATAATGGCACTTGCCTCTATGCTAACCTTGGTCAATAACAAGTAGTTACCAACTGCCATAGGGCAGGTCATTTGAATTTTGGCAAACATTTTAGATGGCATTTATGTTTTCCATGAGATTGATGGTGTGAAGCATGTGCTCATCACTGTTGATCTCATCACAAACATCATCGTCATCATCTGAATTATCAATAGCCTAGTGTATCTGTTTCTGACTGAATACCAAATGTATTGCTTGAACATACCTTTTCTATACAGCCCTTTGCTGCTGCATCAGCCTTTGCTCTGGTGCACTGTTGCTGCCAATGGCCCTTTTTACCACATTTCTTGCAAATTGGTTAGAACTGGGCATTTCCTTAGTGAATGCAGAAGACTACACCTTCTCAGATTAGGAATTCTAATAACTATGTCAACAATTGGAGCTGTACTTGGAGTCCGTAAGCCTTGTCGATCTGTGAGGGTGGCTTCTTGTTTATGTCCATCCTTGAGTAGCTTCTCAATGCTGTATGTTTTGGGCTCGCTTAGTGGATTATTTCTAGAATGCTTTCATGAGTGTGGCTACAATCACCATCTCAACAATTCTAGCTACCAGCTCTGCATTTGAATAATCAAAGTATGTACCCTTTCCTCAAAATCTGCTGACAGAGTGGTCCATGGATTCTGTAGGCTGTTGTTAAAATTATATGAACTCTAGTCAATGATTACAGGAGTTTAACCTGATTCTGGGTGGCATAGTGGTACAGTGGTTAGCAGTACTGCCTCACAGCTGCAGGGATCCTGGGTTTGATACCTGTCTTGGGTCACTGGATGTGTGGAGTTTGCATATTGGGTTTTCTCCGGGTGCCCCAGTTTCCTCCCACAGTCCAAACATGTGCAGGTAAGGTTGACTGGCCATGCTAAATTGCCCCTTAGTGTCCCAGAATGTGTATGTTAGAGGGATTAGCAGGGTAAATATGTGGGGATTCAGGGATAGGGTTTGGGTAGGATTGTTGTCAGTGCAGACCTGCTGGGCAGAATGGACTGCTTCTGCACTGTAGGGATTCTATGAACAAATGGTCCATTTCTTTTGGGGATCTTTTAGTCCTTCTTCTGTTAATCCTGACATGTTTAGCCTATGTAGATCTTTGTTTCTAGTTGCTAGGTGAGTTGTTATGGCTTGTTTAGTTCGTTCAGACATCAATGCATCAACAAACCATAGCTCTGCATTCTTTTTGAAGATTTTGAATCTGGTTATCTGGAGCCCAATTTAAACAGAGGAATTTTGTGGACATTCCACCAATATCCCTTTGACCTTCCTTCCTCTAAAGTACAGACGGTGAATGTTGGTGTAGTCACTTTTATCCACTTTTCCAAAGCTCCGCCCATTATAATCGCAACCTTTTCTGCCCCCACATCTCTGGAGGTTTAGATTGTTATTATATTGGTTTGACTTTCCTCGATCGCTATCAACCTGGTTCATACCCTGGTCACACATCTTTCCCAACTAAGCTGGTCCACTAGATTCGCTGCCCAACCCACTGAACTGACAGGCTCTGCAATCTCATCACGGGGAATCCATCTGCTTTCAGGTTGATCCCAGAACTGTGTCTTCAAAGCTTCTCTGTGCAGTCACCACACTGAGATCTCAACACTCTCCAACGCTGCGACTCCATTGCAGTCTGACCAGTGTGGCACTGGTCACCTCCTGCCATGCAGCATGATCCAAAACCATTCACCCCGTCTAACCTGCACTGACTCTTGCTGCCATCATGTCTTTTCGAAGGAACCTTTGTTGCGCACTGTGGTTGGGATTTTCCAGACATCCTTGCCCCAAAGCCAGAAAATCCCACCGGAGGTTAATGGACCTTTGCGTGGACCGTGTCCCCACCCACTATGATTCCCATGGCAGGCGGGACTGGAAAATTCCACCCCATGTTGTGGTTTTTATAATGACGTAAAAGCAATAATTACTTGTTAGGGATTATGCAAACGTTTTAGAACCATAGAAAAGTTGCAGCAGGCCATTTGGCCCACCTTGTCCATGCTAGCTCGAGGGCACCAAGGCACCCTTTCTAATCCCACCTTCCAGCACTTGGCACAGAGCCCTGAAGCTTACAGTGCTTAAGATGCAGATCCAGGTATTTTAAAAGAGTTTAGGGTCTCTGCCTCCACCACCAATTCCAGACACCCAACACCCTCTTGTGTAAAAATATTATTCCTCATGTCCCCTCTACACCTGCTGCTGCTTATCCTGTACCTTTGTCCCCCGGTTCCAGAATTCTCCACCAAGGAAAACAATTTTACCCTGTCTGCTCATATTTTGTACACCTCTATCAAGTTACCCCTCAGTCTTCATTGTTCCAAGGGAAATAACCACAACCTGTCCAATCTCTCCTCGAAGCTACACTTTTCTAGCCCTGGCAACATTCTTGTAAACCTTCTCTGCACTCTCTCCAGAGCAATTACATCCTTCCTGAAATTGTGGATTCATTTATTGAGAATAGATACATGGGTTCATTTGGACAGAGGCATATAGCTTGAAGATGCATCAGCAGAGATGTCTCTGTTAGCACTTTGCTTTAAAGCAAAAGTGAAATTAAAACTGGATTGACTGACACACTTCCTTTCTAGTGATGTCATGCTACAATTTCTTAAAAGTATACTGCAATACTCAGCAGGTCTGGCAGTGTATGGGGAGAAAGAAATAAAGACAACATTTCAGGTTGATAGTTTTGCATTGACATTGATGTTGTTTTTCTGTCCACAATTCCCCAAGCCAGATTCCCTAAGCATTTCCAGAATTTTCGGTCTTCATCACAGAAATTGTACGATGGATTGAGAAGGGGTAAAGTCTAAATTTACCAAAATTATACAAAGGCTTGAGGGGTTTAATTATGAAGACAGAGTTGACTTAAAGCGCCTTAGGTTGGGAATGGTGTAGGTTGATGTAAAAAATGGAATAAAAGAAGAAATAAATAGCACCTTTCATGGCCTTGTGACTTCCGAAGCATTTGACTGACAATGGAGTAGTTTAGAAGTATAGTCACTGTGGTGATGTAAGAAGTGTGATATGGTAATGTAGGCTGGAATGCATTGATCCACCTGAGATATTTAAAGGATTCAATAGGATAGACAGAACTAATTTGTTTCCTCTGGTGAGGGGGGTTCAGAAGACATAATCTTTAGATTAGAGCTAGGTTAATTAGGAATGAAACCTGGAAGTACTTTACCCCACAAAAAGTAGTGGAAATTTTGAACACCCCGCAACAAGGTTGGATCAATTGAAATTTTCTGGTTGGATTTTTGTTGTACCTGTGGGGAGCGGCACGGTGGTGCAGTGGTTAACAAAGCTGCCTCACAGCACCAGGGACATGAGTTCCAATTTTGGCCTCAGATGGCTGTGTGGATTTTTTATGTTCTCCCGGTGTCTGCATGGGTTTCCTCTGGGCATTCCGGTTTCCTCCCACAGGCCAGTGATGTGTGGGTTAGGTGGATTGGCCATTGTAAATTGCCCCTTATTGTCAGGGACACTAAAGAGGTAAACAAGTTGAGTTATGGGGATAGGGTATGTGTGGGATTGTGATCGGTGTAGACTCAATGGGCCAAATGTCTTTATTCTGCACTGTAAGGATTCTATGAGTCACTTTTAGTTATTATACCACATTCAGGACAATGGAGTTGCTGTTCACCACTGGATGTCCCTCAATAACTGTTAATCAATTGTACTCTGTGATTAACTAGCAGCTAAAGTGCCACCATACCTGAGCGGTCTTTATAACTCCTTATACTGTCCATCATTTACTGGGTCCTGATCAGAGTCCTCAAGCGCCATAGTTTCACCCATCAGGAGGGGCCACAGCTCAGAAATCCATACCCCCACCATTATTAGTTAAGATGGCTGCTGGAGAGGAGGATTGTGAGTTCTGGGGATGACCGGATTCAGGGATGTGCATGATGACAGAGGAATTGGGTTGGATGATCCCTCTTGAACTGGCATATCATGCATCAGTGGGTGTCCAGCTCTCAGCCGATACCATTCAATACTTTAAAATAATGATGCTCGGTCTCAATAGGGGAAGTGACGGCCCCGTGGTATTATCATTAGACTATTAATCCAGGAACTCAGGGGACCCAGGTTCGAATCACATCACAGCAAATGGTGGAATTTGAAATCAATAAAAAAGAATAGCACTGCTGCCTCAGAGCGCCAGGGGTCTGGGTTCAATTCGGCCTCGGTCACTGTCTGTGTGGAGTTTGCATATTCTCCCCGTGTCTGTGTGGGATTCCTCCGGGTGCTCTGGTTTCGTTCCGCACTCCAAAGATGTACGGGTTAGGTTGATTGGCCATGCTAAATTGACCTGAGTGTCAGGGAGATTAGCAGGATAAATATGTAAGGTTATGGAAATAGACCCTGGGTGGAATTGTGGTTGGTGAAGACTTGATGGGCCAAATGGCCTCCATCTGCACTATAGAGATTCTATGATTCTATGATTCTGCTAACCTTGTTTTTTTTAAGTGAAAGGGATGATGGGTTAGGGAAGTGCTTAGTAACTTGTGATAACGCATCTTGTAAAGATGCATACTGTAGCCACTAGTTCATTGATGGTGCAGGGAGTGCTAGTTTAAGTTGATGATGATGAGCCATTGGGCTGCTTTGTGCTGCATAGTGTTGAGCTTCTTGAGTGTTATTGGAGCTGCACCCATCCAGGCAAATGGGGAGTATTCCATCACACTACAGACTTGTGCCTTGTAGATGGTGGGGGAAGGTCAGGAGGTAAGTGACACACTACAGAATAATCTGACCTGTAGTTGTAAGCCACGATTAGTTACGATATAATTTAATTGAATGGAAGAACATGCGTGAGGGGTTGAATGGCCTCCTCCCATCCCTCTGTTCACAAAAGGATTTGGCTTTAACGATACTCAATGCTCAGTTAGACAATCTCAATGTTTTCATGACCCTGAATTCGGAAGATGAATCTCGATCAGATTTATTGCTGTTATGTGCTTTCCAGCACATGTGGACACAGATTAAGATCTGCAATGCCCTGCCAGAGAGTGTGGTGGAGGCAGATTCAATTGTGGCTTTCAAAAGAGAATTGGACAATTAACTGAAGAGGGATAAATGGCAAGGCCATAGGGAAAAAGGCTGGGGAGTGAACGACACAAGTTACTTCTGCAGAGAGCCAGTATGGATAAGGCAAGAATGGCCTCCTTCTATGCTGTACCCATTCTATGATTTTTTTTTCCCAGTTCCCTCCACAGTCAAAAGATCATAGAATCATAGAACCCTACAGTGCAGAAAGAGGCCCTTCGGCCCATTGTGTCTGCACCGACCACAATCCCACCCAGGTCCTGCCCCCATATCCCTACATATTATTACCCACTAACTCCTCTAACCTAAACACCTTAGGACACTAAAGGACAATTTTAGCGTGGCCAATTAACCTAATCCACACATCTTTGGACTGTGGGAGGAAACCGGAGCACCCGGAGGAAACCCACGCAGACATGAGGAGAACGTACAAACTCCACACAGACAGTGACCAGAGCCAGGAACTGAACCCAGGTCCACGTTCATGTTAGGAGAATTGACTAGGGGAAAATACTAAATTGCCCCTTATTGTCCAGATGCGAAGATTTGGTGAATTTTCCATGTTAAATTGCCCTTTAGTGTTCAAGGATGTGTAGGTTAGGTGTATTGACCATGCTAAATTGCCCCTTCATGTCCAAAAGATGTGTGGGTTAGTGGAATTGACCATGGTAAATATGCAGGGAATAGAGCAGGGGATAGGGGCTGGGTAAGATGCCCTTCAGAGAGTCAGTGCAGACTCAATGGACCAAACAACCTCCTTCTGCACTGTATTGATTCTGTGGTTCTATGGTCCTAGGTGATACCGGCTTGACTATGGTCCCCCGCTAGTTGAATAACTCATTAACACTCACAGCTTAGGTTCACATGGGCTGGATAACAATTGGTCAAGTTACAGAAGGGGTGAAACCCGACCAAAACATTCAGAAGTTTTTCTTTTCGAAACAGGAGCGGAGAAAGAAAACCATTTATAAAAATACAGCCAATGACTTTTTCACAGGCATTCAAAGGAACATAATGCATAATTAGTTAGCTTGGATAAATATTCCAATCGTGGAGTCAGAAGGAGACTCGTACTCACTCCAGGGAATTAGGCACATTAATTTTCCTAACAAGGAATAGTCAGCAGAATTAGTTTGAGTAATCATTCATATCCTGCAGTGGGAGCACTCAGCCGTCCCTCTGGGGAAGTTAGTCAAGGCGATCATTTATTCAGGGGAGTGGGAGGAAGAATGTTACTCCAGGGAATGAGTGAACCATGATCATTCCTACTGCGTTCATGGAGAGGGGGGAGAATTCTTGCTTTGCAAGTCACCTGTCAAGGAGGATAATTAAAATTGCTTCACAAAGTTAGCAAACCCGAGGCAGGTTCTCTGATGTAAGTAATGATACTAATGATGTGAGGCAGTGATTGACACTGATTATGTGAGCTGGTGACATGCATGATCTGAGACAATGATGGGGCAGCACAGTGGCACAGTGTGTTTCCACCGGGTTGTCTGGTTTCCTCCCATGGTCCAAAGATGCACGGGTTAGGTTGATTGGCTATGCTAAATTGCCCCTTAGTGTCAGGACGATTAGGAGGGTGATGTGTGGCGTTACAGGGATATGATAGGACCTGGGTGGGGTTGTTCTTGGTGCAGGCTCAATGGGCCAAGGGCCTCCTTCTGCACTGCAGATTCTATGATTCTGTGACTGGTTTGTCATATGAAGAGAAATTGAACAGTTTAGGCCAATACTCTCTGGAATTTAGAAGAATGAGCGGAGATCAAATTGAGTTGTATAAGATGATAAAAGGTATGAATGAAATAGATGTGGAGTGGATGCTTCCTCTTGTGGGACATTCTAGGATGAGAGGTCATAGTCTTAGGATAAGGAGTAGCAAATTCAAAACAGAGTTAAGGAGAAACTACTTCTCCCAAAGGGTTGTAGATCTGTGGAACTGGCTACCCCAAAGTGCGGTGGATGCTGTAACAGTGAGTAAAGTCAAGGAAGAGTTAAACAGATTTCTAATTGGTAACGGGTTGAAGGGCTATGGGGAGAAGGCAGAAAAATGGGGATGAGGAGCACTTCAGCCAAGATGGAATGGCGGAGCAGACTCAATGGGCCGAATGGCCTAATTCTGCTCCGATATCTTATGAACTTATCACAGATAAAATCAGAGATGTAAAATAGAGGCAGTGATGTAATTTTACCGCACAAATATAAAGCCAGAATTTTTCATTGACTTTATCCTCACTGAGAAAGGCACGCTGAAGTGGCACAGTATTTAGCACTGCCACCTCACAGCGCCCAGGGACCCAAGTTCAATGCCGGCCTTGGGTGACTGTGTGTAGTCTGCACGTTCTCCCCGTCTCTGTGTTGGTTTCTTTTGGGTGCTCCGCTTTCCTCCCACAGTATAAAGATTGTGGGTTAGATTGCTGAAGTTGCCCTTTAGTGTCAGGGGAACTAGCAGTTTAGGGCTACAGGGGTAGGGCCTGGGTGGGATTGTTGTCAGTGTAGACACAATGGGCTGAATGGCCTCCTTCTGCATGGAGGGACTCTATGATTTTAAGTAGCGTTGGTTCCAGTAAGCCACTGGAATCCCACGTTAAGTTTAGATGTTTTGGCTGAAAAAAGAAGGGCTTTATCTTTCCTAGTCACATCCATACAGCTGACTCTTCATAGACACTGTTTGAAAGGTTCACAAATTGCTTCAGTTTCACTCATTCCAAACAAATGTTTGTCCCGGATAAGTAATCTGCTGAAGATCATACAATTTATTTGCCCAGATTTGGTAGCTACATTTATAACCTACACAAGAGTATTGCTCCCCCAGCTACTGCAACCAAGCACATCACTTCTGAGGCAAATGCACTCAGTCAGTTTTAGTACCACATTTGTCTACCTCAGCCCCTGCATCAGATACTTTGTGTAAAATAATTGCGCCGTAGTTGTCTGGATGGATAAAATATTGTTAAAGCAAGTGTTAACAAAAGATACAGGGATGGAGTGAGTTGACCTTTTAAAAACAGAAAGATGCGTATATATTCCTGTCAAGTGCCTTGGTAATGTAATGGGGAAAATATCCATTCCACAATCTGAATGTCACAAGTTTAAAGCTACACCACATTCATTTCAAAGCACTTCACAATTGACCCTCCTATAAGAAAAAAGGCTTTACTAATTGTCTTGGATAAATAACAGGTAAAGCATTAAATGAAATTAAGGTACAAACACAGATATATGAAAAATAGTGAGATATATAGGTTAATGACTTCACCGCAGTTACTTATTAATATGCCAGTATATAATCATTGGAAGCGTCTTGCGGCACAATGTGTAGAGCCGCTGCCTCTGAGGCAGAAACTCCAGCTTTGAGTGTCATCCCAGTACTAGATGGCCAAGGAAGATGTCTTCATAACCTGCAAATTCTTCCAACACTCATCAATGGCAGGCGGTAAGTGTGGGAGAGATTCCAGGCAAATGTGAGGTAACGCATCTTGAAAGATCTGATACAGATGGGATATATACAGTCAATGGCAGAACCTTTAAGAGTATTGATAGGCAAAGGGATCTGTGTGTACAGGTACACAGGTCACTGAAAGTAGCAATGCAGGTAGAGAAGGTAGTCAGGAAGGCATATGGCATGCTTGCCTTCATCGGCCGGGGCATTGAGTTTAAAAAAGTGGCAAGTCATGATGCAGCCTTATAGAACCTTAGTTAGGCCACACTTGGAATATAGTGTACAATTCTGGTCATCACACTACCAGAAGGATGTGGAGGCTTTGGAGAGGGTACAGAAAAGATTTATCAGGATGTTGCCTGACATGGAGGGCATTAGCTATGAGGAGAGGTTGGAGAAACTTTGTTTGTTCTCACTGGAATGAAGGCGATTGAGGGGCGACCTGATAGAAGTCTACAAGATTATGAGGGGCATGGACAGAGTGGATAGTTAGATGATTTTCCCAGGCTGGAAAAGTCAATTACCAGGGGGCACAGGTTTAAGATGCAAGTGTCAAGGTTTATAAGAGGTGAACAAGGCAAGTTTTTACACAGAGGATGCTGGGTACTTGGAACTCGATGCTGGGGGAGGTAGTGGAAGCAGATACGATAGTCACTTTTAAGGAGCATCTGGACAAATACGTGAATAGGATGGGGAATAGAGGGATATAGTGCCCAGAAGGGTAGGGGGTTTTAGTTCAGTCAGGCAGCATGGTTGGTGCAGGCTTGGAGGGCCGAAGACCCTGTTCCTGTGCTGTAATTTCCTTTGTCCTTTGTATTCTGGTCAGCCCATCAGCCCATTTGATGGAAAGAAATTAGACCCTCAGGATGACAAAGCAGCACAGTGGTTAGCACTGCTGCCTCACGATGCCAGGGACCCAAGTTCAATTCCCGGCTTGTAGCCAGTATGATTGGCACCTCATCCACAAACATCCACTCAATAGCAGCAGTGTGTACTATCTACAAGTTGAAATGCAGTAATTTATCAAAGATCCTTAGACAATATCTTCCAAACTCATGACCACTTCCATCCAGAAGGACAGGGCAGTAGTGACATGGGGACACCACCTCCTGCAAATTCCCCTCCAAGCCACTCACCATCCTAACTTGAAAATGCATTGCCATTCCTTTACAATCACTGGGTCAAAACCCTGAAATTCTCTCCCTAATGGCATTGTGGGTCAACCCACAGCATGTGGACTGCAGCGATTCAAGAAAGCAGCTCACCATCACCTTCTCAAGGGCAGCTAGGCATGGGTAATAAATGCTGACCAGCCAGTGACACCATGTCCCACAAATGAACTTAAAAAATGTTAGTTGGAACAGAAGTGATTGACGAGGAGAAGTGATTGAGATGCGGAGTCTCCCCATGTCTGCATGGGTTTTTTCCTTGTGCTCTGGTTTCCTTCTACAGTCTGAAAGAGCTGCTAGTTAGGTGGATTGGCCATGCTAAATTCTCTCTCAGTGTACCCGAACAGGCACCGGAATGTGGCAACTCGGGGATTTTCACAGTAACTTCATTGAAGTGTTAATGTAAGCCGATTTGTGACATTAATAAACTTTTCTATTGTGCACCAATGATCAAAAGCTCAATCAAAGAGATAGGTTTAATTGAATGACTTGAGCTGGATCTGTATGAAACGTTGGTTGGGCCATAGGTAGAATATTGTGTGCTCTTCTGGAATCCACATTGTAGGAGGGATGTGATAACACTGGAACAGGTGCAGAGGAAATATACCAAGATGTTGCCTTAGGCTGGAGAGTTTTAGATTTGAAGAGAGATTGGATGGACTGGGGTCGCTTTCCTTGGAGCAGAGGAGACTGAAGAGGGGCATGATTGAGCTGTATAAAATTATAAGGACCATGGATAGAGTAGACAGGAAGAACCTTTCTCACCCCCTATCCCCGCCCCACCTCTGTTGTAGAGATCAATGACCAGGGCATGTAGTTTTAAGGGAGTGGGCATGAGATTTAGAGAGGACGTAAGGAGAAATGTCTTCACCCAAAGGGTAGTGGGAATCTGGAACTCACATTTAAGATGTATTTAGGTGTGTATTTGCGATGCCAAGGCATATCAAGCTATGGGCCAAGTGCTGGAAAATGGGATTAAAATAGGTAGATGTTTTTGACCGGCACAGACATGATGGGTCGAAAGGCCTTTTTGTGCTGCCGGCCTCTATAATCCTATGACTTAAAGATGGAGAGAGAGATAAGTAGAGAGGTTAATGGAGGGAATTCAAGAGCATTGGGTCCAGACAACTGAAGGCATGGCTACAAATAATAGAACAGTTAAAACCAGGGTTGTGCAATTAAGAAGCAGGAATTGAATTAATTTAGAGATATCTGAGAGTTGGAGTGTTGGAGAGGTCATAGAGATGTATCAAATAACAGGGAACATATTCAAAATAAGAAAGCTGGAAGTATAAGGGAAATGAGAAAGAACTTTTCTCATCAGGTTCAATGATGATGGGGAACAAGTTGATGTTGTTAACATAAATGAGTATAAGAGGTCCTTGCAAGTTATTTTGGAGAGAAAAGGGATTGTGATATTGAATCATAGAAACCATTGCAGGAGGAGACCATTCTGCCCATTGTGTCTGCACTGACCACAATCCCTCACAGGCTCTATCCCCATAACCCCATGCATTTACCCCAGCTAGTCCCCCTGACACTAAGGTGCAATTTAGCACAGCCAATCCAGTTAACCTGCACATCGTTGGAGTGCAGGAGGAAAGCGAAGCACCTGGAAGAAACCCACGCAGACACAGGGAGAATGAGCAATATTCATTCAGACAGTGACCTAAGCCAGGTTCCTGGAGCTGTGAGACAGCAGTGCTAACCACTGTGCCACTGCGCAGCCCAGATATATAATTGGTAGCTGGGTAGGTTGAGATGTATGAAATATAGACAAACTGGTGCATCATATCATTTTCCTGTTCCTATAAATTTTCTTCTTCTCCCAATTGAACTCAACAAATAAATAAATCCTGGTAGTCACAAAAATTGCCTTAAAATTTACACATCTTGAACATTTACATATTTCCATTTCAGTCCCATTTTCACTGAAACCATTAACCATTCTTTTGTCATTTTTAAACTTTGTCTCTCTAACATCCTCTGAGCTCCAATCTGCTGTATCCTGCCCTCTTCGCCAATCATTTCTGTCCCAACTGACATTTTTTAAATTTACATGGTGCCATTAGCTGGCCAGCATTTATTACCCATGCCTAGTTGCCCTTGAGAAGGTGGTGGTGAGCTGCCTTCTTGAATTGCTGCAGTCCACATGCTGTGGGTTGACCCACAATGCCATTAGGGAGAGAATTCCAGGATTTTGACCCAGTGCTTGCAAAGGAATGGCAATACATTTCCAAGTTAGGATGGTGAGTGGCTTGGAGGGGAACTTGCAAGTGATGGTGTCCCCATGTCACTTCTGCCCTCGTCCTTCTAGATGGAAGTGGTCATGGGTTTGGAAAGTGTTGTCTAAGGGTCTTTGATGAATTACTGCATTTCACCTTGTAGACAGTATACACTGCTGCTATTGAGTGGATGTTTGTGGATGATCGCCATGCAGCTTTTGTTTAGGCAATCACGCATCGCTTTAAGGTTTGCCTTGGCATTGTCTGTTGCCAAAGTTTCCTACAATTTCTCCTCTCCACACCCAGCTTTTGACCTTTGAGTTTTGGCAGCAATAATAGGAAGGCAGATTATTACTTGAATGGGTGTAACTTGAGAGAGGTGGAACTCAACGAGACCTCAGTGTCCCTATCATCAGTTGGTGAGAGTAAGCGCGCCAGTACAGCAGGTACGAAGAAGGCAAATGGTATGTTGGCCGTCATAGCGAGGGAATTTGAATGTAGGAACAGGGATGTTTTACTGCAATGATACTGCGGTGAGGCCACACCTGGAGTATTATGTGCCGTTTTTGTGTCCTTATCTGAAAAAGGATGCCCTTGCTCTTGAGGGAGTGCAGCAAAAGTTTACTAGGCTGATTCCTGTGATGGCAAGTCTGTCACATGAGGATAGAATAAATCGGTTAAGATTATATTCACTGGAGTTAAGAAGAGTGAGGAGGAATCTTATAGAAACTCATAAAATTCGAACAGGGTTAGACAGAGTAGACTCAGAAAGAATGTTCCCGATGGTGAGGGAGCCCAGAACTAGGGCTCATAGTTTGAGGATAAAGAGCAAACCTTTTACAACTGACATAAGGAAAAATTTCTTCACCCAGAGAGTGGCGAATGTATGAAATTCACGACCACAGAATGTTGTTGAGGTCAAAATGGTGTCTGATTTCAAGAAGAAATTAGATATTCGGGATGGCATGGTGACATACTGGTTAGTACTGCTGCCTCATAGCGCCAGGGACCAGCTTGGGTCACTGTCTGTACCTGCGTTTGATTCCCAGCTTGGGTCACTGTGTGGAGTTTGCACGTTCTTCCCATCTCTGAATGGGTTTCCTCCAAGGTGCTCTGGTTTCCTCCCACACTCCAAATATGTGTGGTTTAGGTGGATTGGCTGTGCTAAATTACCCCTTCATATCCAGGGGACTACATAGGGTAAACGCATGGAGTTATGGGGATAGAACCTGGGTGGGATTGTGGTCGGTGCAGACTCGATGGGCCAAATAGCCTCCTTCTGCACTGTGGGCTTCTATGATTCTATGATATAGCTCTTGTGGCTAAAGGAATCAAGGGATATGCAGGGAAACCAGGATATTGAATTTGATGAGAAGCCATGATCATAATGAATGGAGGAGCAGGCTTGAAGGGCTGAATGGCCTACTCCTGTTTCGAGTTTCTGTTTTTCTATGTTCCTAAGATGGAAAGAAAGCCATGAGAATGAAAAAATCATTCGGCCCATTAAGCCAACACTATCCTGATTCTATCATGGACTCTGTTCTTGTCAGCACTCACTGCTTTTGCATTGTAAGGGATGCTATCACCCCCTTGTATTAAACTGAATTTTGTTTTTACACTTTAAGATTGCAGGAGGACCCCTCAGATAAATTACTGCCTTGCAGCCATTGCCAGACATCCATTATCCTTGATCTGTCATCTTATAATGTAATACATAGAAACTTGCTAATTGAAATACCAACTCCCTTTATCTAATTATTAAACAAGCACTGATATAGGAATGACTGCGCGTCCAGGCAAACAATCCCTTGAAATGAATATTCTTATTAACAGAGGTGGCAATTAACTTGCCCATGTATCGAAGGATATCACCTAAACAATAAGCTTTTTTTAAAAAAAAACCCTGCGCTATCCCTTTGTTTGGACTGCACTCATTCTTTACACCATTATCACGAATTAGATCTGTAAAATCCAACCCCCCCCCCTCCTGCTTTAATGTAAAATCTTGCTCTCTAACAATATATTGTAGAAAGCATGTTGCCATGGTTCGCTCTGTAGATGAAATTCAGTGCTCAGGCAGCTAATGCAGAATGATATATCATCATACTGAATAATTGTGACAAGCACAGACGATATCAGTGTTTGTTTGTTTGCACAATGCCTTGTGCATTAAGAAAGCCGCACTGGCTGTCCTCAGCTCAGCAGTCAGCTATTTCATCATCTGCCACTACAGCAGATGTTATGGTTTGATAACAGACTTCACTATATTTGTTTCACATCTTAGATTACTCTGAAAATGAAATACATTACTGCGCTCCCAACCATTTATATATATATATAAAAAAAAGGATGGCAGTTTAACCTCAAGAGTATTAACTATCCCTGCAGTTTGGGGATTGCCAATGTATTTTAAAATCAATATTCTCCTTAATTTTATACCTCATTTGCCAAACAATATTGCGCAATTAATGGGGAAATCTGTTTAAAAAAAATGAACATGAATTCTGTGTTTTGTTCTCTCCGGTAAGATGAATTATGTTGTTCATACTTGTGAGTAGGGCTTGGCAAGACTTAGTTAGTATTTTTTAATTTGTTCTAGGGAATGTGAGTGGCGCTGGCTAGGCCACATTAATTGTCTGTCTCTGATAGTCTTGAGGAGATACTTTGGAAAAGAAGGTGGGCCTTCCTTTCCAAACTGCCGCATTACTAGTCCAGGTCATGTTTCCTTGCTGCTGTGGGGTAGGAAACTGAGGTAGATGAGGCATTGTCATGCTCCAGCGATGATGAAGGAACAGCAGCAGTACATATCCACGTCAGGGGCTGGGGTTTAAGTTTTAAGTTTATTTATTCACATCACAAGTAGGCTGACGTTAACATTGCAATTAATTTACTGTGAAAACCCCTGAGTCGCCACACTCTGATGCCAGTTCGCGTACATTGAGGAAGAATTTAGCATGGCCTAATGCACTTAACCAGCATGTCTTTTGGACTGTGAGAGGAAACCAGAGCGCCCGGAGGAAACCCACGCAGACACGGGGAGAACATGCAAACTCTGCACAGACAGTGACCCAAGCTGGGAATTGAACCCGTCTCCCCAGCACTGTGAGGCAGTAGTGCTAACCAGTGTGCCACTGTTCCCCCTGTGTTGTAAGTTGGAGGTGAAGTCAGAGGCTATGGTGTTTTCCTCCTGCTCTTGTCTTTCCTGAAGGTGGAGACCATGGGACTGGGGGTAGGGGGCAGGGGCTGGTTGGTGTGGGGCGGTGATGAGGAATGGAGGAGGTTGGCAGGGGGGGCACAGCTGGCGCAGTTGCAATACATGTAATGGGTTGCTACAACGCATCTGTGGATGGTGTTGACTGCAAATATAGTGTGCCAACAGAGGAGGGGGCAGATATTTCTTAAATGGTAAATTTGTAAGAGACAAACTGAACCATCCATAATGTTACTTAAGTGAACTCATGGCTCTAGAATTAAAACAGAGGGCTTCATGGTTAAACATAAAACCACAAAACAAATACACTTGAACTAATCTATTCTTAATATTTCCCAGTCAGGCAGTTAGATGTGCTTCGTATTGGTGAGTGTTCCAATTTGGGTTTCATTCCATGGTGTGCCTCTTTTGGGCCTAATCAAATAAACTAAATCAATGTTAAAGGACACCCCCCCTCCCCACTGCCCCCTATGAAGAGAATTTGTATCAAATCAAACAGGATCTCAAAGGAAAATCAAACAAGATATGATTAAAGGGTTAATAAAACATCCAAGTCTCTGCAATGCCCACAGGGAGGCCTCGATCATGCAGGCGGCCTCCTCCTGCTACCTTCATAGAAGTGACAGTGCTGGAGGAGTCCATTCAGCCCATCGAGTTTGCACTGACAATAATCCCACCCAGATTCTATCCCCGTAACCCCATATGTTTACCTTTGTAGTCCGCCTGATATTAAGGGTCATTCAGCATGGCTGATCAACCTAACCTGCACATCTTTGAACTGGGAGAGGAAACCGGAGCACCCGGAGGAAACCCACGCAGACACAGACACCCGGGTTCGAATCCCGCCATGGCAGATGGTGGAATTTGAATACAATTTTTTAAAAAATCTGGAATTAAGAATCTACTGATGACCATGAAACCATTGCCCACTGTTGGAAAAACCCATCTGATTCACCAATGTCCTTTAAGGAGGAAATCCTTATCCGTAACCCCACTCATTTAGCTCTCTAATCCTTGCTAATCCCCCTGACACTAAGGTACAATTTAGCATGGGCAATCAGCCTAACCCATAAATCTTTGGAGTGCAAGAGGAACCGGAGCACCCGGAGGAAAACTCACACAGACAAGGGGAGAACGTGCAAACTCCACACAGGGCTTGAATTGAACCTGGACCTGGTCTGACCCACATGTAGCTCCAGAGCCACAGCAATATGGTTGACTCCCAACTGCCCTTCCAGGGTAAGTAAAGATGGGCAATAAATGCTGGCCAGTCAGTGACGCCCATGTCCCATGAATGAATGAAAAAAAAATCACTGCGTAACTCTTTGGTCAGAACTGCAGATTGCAAATGCCAGTTAAAAATCCTAGGAAATCCTGTAATCTCATATAATGAAAATACAAAATGACTTAATGTGATCACCACAACATAGGGGCCCTATTCATATTCTATTGAAGAGAATGATGCTTCCCTTTCACTCTCTGATGCAAACACTACCCGCATTGACAGACAAGGGAATTAAGGGTTATGGGGAGAGGGCGGGAAAGTGGAACTGAGCCACTTCAGATCAGCCATGATTTTATTGAATGGCGGGGCAGGCTCGAAGGGCTAGATGGCCTACTCCTGCTCTTATTTCTTACGTTCTTATGTTCTTATTGTGTTGGCAACCCAACAAAGTCAATAATGAAGAGGTCAACAACATAACTAAAAAAAAATAGGAATATTGAAGACTGAAGAACTGTGAGACATTTGAACCAGGATTACTGGCCAGAAATCTCTTCATTTTGAGTTGGTTATCAGATAACATGTGACAGAACCCTCTTTGAAGAGAAGTATAATGGCAAGGCGTCTTTTCTTCATGTGTTTATGAGGGATAAAGTGTAAATACTAAAGTTCTTGAAAAAACAACCTTTGAATCGGTGCGTCCCCCGTTTTGTTTTGTCTCCACAGTAGCGATGGTGTGTGTGCATTTCAAACAGATCTAACAATGTTGTAGTGCGCTCAGCTATCAGGGCAGCATCTTTCATTGTTCAGCCTGAATCGCAAATGGGGTTTCGGTGGAAGAATGTGCATCCAAAACAAACGGGAGTGTTTTCCATTGCAAAGCACCAATGCATTTACTGGAGGAAGGACACCATAACATAACAAGGAGCCCTGCCTGCAGCTGATAGAGTGATTAGCACTGAAAAGGGTTTTGTGAATGGGAGTGATCAAACATTCCGATTCAGTAACAAGGAATGAAAGGAGTTACAATGGCTGGTCGGGAGTTTCCTTTATAGTGAAATTAACAGCCACATCTTGTGTCTGTCTTCCTCATTTCAGTGTTCAAAAAAAAACATAACTAAGTTATATTCTGCCCCTGCAAAGTAAGCCAATTGATGAATATGTAACAGGCATGGTGGCACAGTGATTAGCACTGCCACCTCACGGTGCCAGGGACCCAGGTTCAATTCAAGCCCTAGGTGATGTCTGTGTGGGGTTTGCACATTCTCCCCATGTCTGCGTGGGTTTCCATAGGGTGCTCCGGTTCTCTCCCACAGTCCAAAGATTTGTGGGTCATGCTAAATTGCCCCTTTGTGTCAGGGGATTAGCAAGGTAAATGTGTGGGGTGACGGGGATAGGTGGGATTGTTGCCAGTGCTGTTTTTTCAAGAACTTTAGTATTTACACTTTATTCCTCATCAATGTATGAAGAAAAGATGTCCTGCCATTATATCTTAGTTTTTGATGAGCTGAATGGCCTCCTTCTGCACTGTAGGGATTCTATGATTCTAGTTCCCCTACATGTAGACAGCTTTATCCATATGCACATCTAGTTCACCTGTATGTACTCTTTAACTATATATTCAATCTGCTTCATATATTAATATAGTTAGCCTTACATTCTGCGTCACTTGCATTTAAATTAATCCATCTGATGCTCCCCTGGCTCTGTCAAGCAGTTATTAGTCAAAATCTGCTTTATTGATTGATTTTTATCATTCATTTGAAAGACTTTTGATGGGTGACACTTTCAAGAATCCTTTTTCTCATTCATGCCATGAATGCACTATTCCAGGCCTGTGGAGACAGGGAATTCTTCTCCAGCAGCCAATTAGTATCTGGTCAGAACAGTAAGAGGACAGGGATTAGGGAATAGTCCCATTGTTACTTGCACAGAAACCATCACCTTCTTTTCTGCTGCAGAAAGTGAACAAAGAAAGCTTTCTTTCCTTCAAGGTGATCCCATTTGATCACGAGGTACAACTGAAACCATTCCTGTTCTATCCCACAGGTAATTATTGAGCTTCCATCCCCAGGCTCCTTTATTGGAATAGTGAAAGGTAAAAGGCACTCTCACTGTCTACCCATTCCCTATCAATAAGTATACACTTCCCGCAGTGTCTCCCACATCTAAAATTATGGGGGCGATTCTCCCCAAGAAAATTCTAAGTGTTGAATTTGTGTGAAAAATGGAGTAAATAACACTGTTTTTTTTGCAGTGGGAATTTCAAAATGAATCTCCCACATTCTGTGCACTGCTGAATGCACTAGTGTGATTCACTCCAGGAATCAGTGAGCAAGCCACTGTGCATGCATCGATCTGTGAGCACTAAGATCAGCGCATACGCAGTGGTCTCTGTTGGCTGGTCTCCTGATTGGTGGCCAGTTCGATTGCTGGAAAGACCCTCCCGCAATGCTGCCCCCCACCCCCCCCCCCCCCCAACCTCCCCCCCCCCCACCCCCCTCATGGCCCATCCTGATCTCCCAGACATGTCTGGGCTAGCTTTGAACACCCCCAATCTCGGCCCACCCTGATCTCCCGTTCCCAACCCCTCAATCCCCCCATCACTGGCAGTCCCCAAACCACCCCCTCACCCCTGCAGTGCCGCCGCCAACTTCCCCCCCGCTCTCTCTATCCACTGCAGTGCCGATCTCCCAGGATGTTGCCTGGTATGGAGGGCATTAGCTATGAGGAGAGGTTGGTGGAACTTGATTTGTTCCCACTGGAAAGGTGGAGGCTGAGGGGGGCGACCTGATAGAAATCTACAAGACTATGAGAGGCATAGACAGAGTGGAGTGGATAGTCAGAAGCTTTTTCCTCGGGTGGAAGGGGTGGAAGAATCAATTACTAGGGGGCACAGGTTTAAGGTGTGAGGGGCAAAGTTTAAAGGAGATGTACGAGGCAAGTTTTTTACACAGAGGGTGGTGGATGCCTGGAACTCGTTGCCGGGAGGATGTAGTGGAAGCAGATACACTAATGACGTTTAAGGGGCGACTTGACAAATGCATGAATAGGATGGGAATAGAGAAATATCGGAAGGGTATGGGGTATTAATTCAGTTGGGCAGCTTGGCCTTTGCAGGCTTGGGGGGCCGAAGGCCCTGCTCTTGTGTGTAATTTTCTTTGTTCTTTTCTCTTTGTTCCTTTGACAGCGCCGTCCAAACATGACCTCTACCACCTCGAAGGCCAATGGCAGCAGCTTGCACAGGAACCCCATCACCAGTATGTTCCCCTCCGAGTCACTCGCCATCCTGAATTGGAACTATATCGTTATTCCTTCACTGTCCCAAAATCCTGGAATTCTCTTCATGTGATACATTCCCTACATGTGGTACAGTGACACCCACAGTGACACTGTGGGTGTCACTGTACCACATGGACTTCAGTGATTCAAGAAAGCAACTGGCCGACACTTGATTGAGGGAAATGAGGGGTGGACACCAGATGTTGGTTTTACCAGTGATGCTCACTTTTGACAAGCAAACGAGAAGATAGTACTGCTGCCTCACAGTGCCAGAGACCCAGGTTCGATTCCCAGCTTGGATCACTGTCTATGAGGAGTTTGCACATTCTCCTGGTGTCAGCGTGGGTTTCTTCCAGGTACTCTGGTTTCTTCCCACAGTCCAAAGATGTGGGGGTTAGGTGGATTGGCCAGGCTAAATTGCCCCTTAGTTTCAGGGGTACTAGTTAGGGTAAATGCATGGGGTTATAGGGATGGGGCCTGGGTAGGATTGTGGTTGGTGCAGACTCTATGGGCCAAATGGCCTCCTTCTGCATTGTTGGATTCTAAGAAGCAACACCACAAAGCCCACATTGCAGGAAAGGCCAACAAAAACCTTGGGTGGAATTTCCCCATCCTACCTGCCACAGGAAACATAATAGGTGGGGGAATTGGACCATTCAAAAGTTTGTTGACTATGGGCAGGATTTTCCAGTTTTTGGACAAGTGCTGCTGGAAAATCCCGCCGCTTATCCATTCCACTATTTAGCACCACCTGAGGGAAAATAGAAGATACTAAACTTGCACAGTTGTAGAACTATGACTGGAGTACACAAAAGATTAATGACTTTGAAAAAAGGGCAATTCTTGATAGTTAAATAATTATTCAATGTTCAATACAATTTCTGCTAAGCTGTTTTGCTGAGGCAAACCCTCTTATAAAAGAAATATAATTTAGGCAATGTTTAATCGCTACTTCCTGACTTATCTTGCCTTCTCTCCTTCCTTTTTAACCTTGGTGGCATCCAAGGCTTTGCTCTTCATTTTGGTTTATCGTTAATAAAAGAAAGACATGGTTGAGATCCCAGAATTTAATCATCATTCAGAAGGGTGACAGAGAATAATCGTATGCATTTTTTTGTTAACACTACGTTGAAAAGTTTGATAAGTAAAATTGGACTCGGGAAATAAATATTTATAACTGCATTGCTTCTGGATTCTGGATATCACAGAATTATTGTGGCACAATGATTAGCGCTGCTGCTTCACAGTGCCAGGGACCTGAGTTCGATTCCTGGCTTGGGTCACTGTCTGTGTGGAGTTTGAACATTCTCCACGTGTCTGCGTGGGTTTCCTCCAGGTGCTCCGGTTTCCTCCCATGATCTGAAAGATGTGCTGGTTAGGTGCATTGACCTGAACAGGTGCCGGAATGAGGTGACCTAGTGGAATTTCACAGTAACTTCATGTGTTAATGTAAGCCTTCTTGTGACTAATAAATAAACTTTAAATTATTGGGTCAGATTGGCCTTGTAATTGCCAACATAACTATATATTTATGTAATTCTAAATTAGAGGATTTGGTTTGATTTATTTTTGCCAAATGCATTAGTATACACTGAAAAGTATTGTTTCTTGAGTGTTATGCAGGCAAAGCATACTGTTCATAGGGAAGGAAAGGTGAGAGTGCAGAATGTAGTGTTACAGTCATAACTAGGGTGCAGAGAAAGATCAACTTAGTGCAAGGTAGGTCCATTCAAAAGTCTGACAGCAGCAGGAAAGAAGCTGTTCTTGAGTCAGTTGGTATGTGACCTCAGGATTTTGTGTCTTTTTCCCAATGGGAGAAGGTAAAAAAAGGGAATTTCCGGGGTGCTTGGGCATTATTTTCGGCGCAGTAGGCAGAATTTTCCCATATTGTTTCCAAGTTTCAGCCTCTGACTGAAAACCGGTGTGTTGTTCTCCGGCTGTGCTGCTGAGTTTTCGCTCCAGAGCTTGAGCCCTTTTTAGAAAAGCAAATAGTGGACAGCATTTACGCGTCACTCTGGTGGGGCGGGTCCTCATAGAGCCAGCAAGGTAGGGTGCAAAGAGATTGGGGTGCCGTCCGTGATCAACAAGAAAACATAACACTTCCAAGCAACATTCCTCAACACCCCCGCACCCCTCATGTACACATTAGAAACCCCCCTCAGAAGAATCACGGGCTCCCCCTGCCACCACCACAACACAAGCAATGGGTTCGCCCCCCACCACCCACCAGCCCCCTACAATACCAACATAGGGGCAACAAACACCCATCACTGGCATCGAGGCGACCCCTTCTCATCTCTCACCCATCCCTGTGCAGGCATCAGGGTTCACCCCTCCCTCCCCCACCATCTCATCATGCAGGTACCAGGGCTAATCTCCCCCCTCCACCCCATCCCACCACCACAGTCTCAGGGTACACACAAAGGGGAACCTCCTCCGATAGGGCTGCCCAGAGGGCCCACTCTGGCACTGCCATTGGCACAGACTGATACTGCCAGGCTAGCACTGTGCCAAACTTGCAGCGCCATTCAATGCCAAGGTGCAGTGCCAGTGCAGAGCTTCCACCCAGACCTATCCTTAACTTGTACCCCCAGTGGGAAACACCTCAACTGAATTATGTTTTTAAATAGCTGTCATCAACCTCGTAACATGATGTCACGTCGGCGAGGTTTAAGTAAAGTTTCTTTATTAGTCACAAGTAAGGCTTACATTAACACTGCAATGAAGTTACTGTGAAATTCCCCTAGTTGCCACACTCTGGCGCCTGTTTGAGCCAATGCACCTAATCAGTACATCTTTCAGAATGTGGGAGGAAACTGGAGCACCTGAAGGAAACCCACGCAGGCACGGGGAGAATGTGCAAACTCCACACAGACAATGACCCGAGCCAGGAATTGAACCCAAGTCCCTGGCACTGTGAAGCAGTAGTGCTAATCACCGTGCCACCGTGCCTCCCATATTCAGTGAGGGGGGATTCATGTGGCAGGGGCAGCAGTTAATGACATTAAAATGTGTACAAAATTATTAAAATTAGATTCTCGTGCTTTGCTGCTGCACCAATGTGCTCAGTTTTCCATCTCCAACTGCAACCTTCCGTCATATCTCTCGCATGATGGAAAATTAGAGAATCACAGGGCCATCGGATAACACAGCATTGACGATGGCTAATCAGCCCTTCATCTCTGTGAGAATAATACATCTAGTGCCACTCCACAGCCCTTTCTCCCAAAGCCATCCAATTTCTATTTTTCTCTTTATGTGCTTTTCCGATAACCTTTCGAAAGCCACAATTGAACCTGCCTCCACCAACCTTTCAGGAGTGCATTCCAGATCCCAGCCACTCGCTGCATAAGAAGTCATGAATTATTTTGCTATTCACCTTATATCGGTCTACTCTGTTTCTTGAACCATCCATCAGTGAGAACAATTTTTCAATATCTACCCTGTCCAGCATTTGAACACGTCTATAACCTCCTTTCAACCTTTCCTTCTCTAAGAAGAACAATCCCAGTTTTTCCAGTTTATCCATGTAATCATTATCCTCTTTGGAACCATTCTTGCAAATTGTTTCTGTCTAACTTGATCACATCATTCCAAAAGTATGGTGCCTGGAAATGTTGTCAATGTAACCTTAATCAACACTTCCAGCAGTTCAAAATGCCCCTTCCTGTTTAATAGCCTCGTGACCATCATGGCTTAGTCATAGAATCCCAACAGTGCAGGTGGAGGCCATTCAGCCCATTGTGTCTGCACTGACAACAATCACACCCAGGCCCTATCCCCGTAATCCCACATACTTACCCTACTAGGCCCCCTGACACTAAGGGGCAATTTCACATGGCCAATCCACCTAACCCACACATCTTTGAACACTAACGAGCAATTTAGCATGCCCAATCCACCTAATCCGCACATCTTTGGAGTGTGGGAGAAAACCGGAGCACCCGGAGGAAATCCACACAGACATGGGGAGAATGTGCAAACTCCAGGCAGACAGTTGCCTGAGGCTAGAATTGAATCTGGTTCCCTGGCGCCATGAGACAGCAGTGCTAGCCCACTGTGCCACTGTGTCCCCAGTGAACAATGGCCATTTTGGCAAAGCATTGGCAGGCAACTGGTGCCCAACAACCTCAGAATGCACTGAGGTTTGGGAAAGGCAGAGAGAGGCCGAGGAAATAGATAAACTCATGAACGATAGCTACAATATTCTCTCGCATTTGGAAAGTTGGATTTGATCTGGAGTTCTGAATATGACAGAAAACTTAGCAGAAAGCAGAGAACAAAATAAGAATGCCTATTTGAGGAATCCATCAAATTATAAATGAGATGGTTTGCACTAAATAATAAGGGTGTAAATTTACTCCAGGGCTTCAAGGAACACAATAAGAAATGAGAGTAAAGCTTTGAGTGGTTTGTAAATGTCATCTGAATTCTGAGATTAAGCCTGCACTAAATTATTGTTTACTTTAACCTCTAGAAATCTTTTCAAATATATCCTACAGTCCAAATAAAATATAAACCATTCCTAATGACAGTTAAATGTAGCACAGGAATACTATTGATTGAAGAGTCTATTGTTTTATTGTAAGTGGAGAATACCATTCCCACATCATTTCTGGAAGGGTTTAGTACAAAGCAAAACTAATACCTGGACTTGATAACAAGGTAAACATTTTATCCAGAGCTTCAGATTAGGGGCTTCCAGTAACTTAGTTGGGAAAGCCACCATGTCATGTGCTGAATAACAGATCAGAATATTTAAGCTGTCCTCATTTTGATAATCTCAACCAGGGCTGCAGTTTAGGATTTTTGGGTGGCACGGTGGTACAGTGGTTAGCAACTTTCCAAATGCGGGAGAATACTGTAGCCATTGTTCATAAGCTTATCTATTTCCTCGGTCTCTCTCTGCCTATTCCGAGCCTCGGTGCATTCTGAGGTTCTTGGGCACCAGTTGCTTGCCAATGCTTTGCCAAAATGGCCATTGTTCATTGGAGACTCAGTGGTGCGGTGGTTAGCGCTGCTGCCTCATATCGCCAGGGAATCAGATCCAATTCCAGCCTCAGGTCATTGCCTGTGTGGAGTTTGCACATTTTCCCCGTGACTGCATGGGTTTCCACCAGATGCTCCGGTTTCCTCCCACAGTCCCAAGACTTGTGGGGTAGGTTGATTGGGCCATGCTGAATTGACCATAGTATCAGGGGGATTAGCAAGGTAAATATGTGAGGTTACGGGATTAGGGCCTGGATGGAATTGTGGTCAGTACAAACTCTATGGGCCAAATGGTCTCCTTCTGCACTGTAGTGATTCTATGATGTTACAAATGATCCCAGTACTCCAAAATAAGTAATTGGAACAAATAGCTGCAATTGGACATCAATGACTTCAAAACAAATGTATACTTGTGATTAATAGATGCAAATTCCTTGTAAGATAAGCCAAAGTATAATTGCTATTGCAATGTATTGCTCAGGGAGTCTGTAGGTAATGTGTGTACAAACAGGTGCCCCCCTTTAACTTGAATGCAGGCTGGGTTAAATGCCAAAAATCTTCATCTGGTCTCTTGAGGGGAAGGAAGTCTGAGTTAGATAAATAGTGGTGAAGTTCCATTCCAGTGACCACTGTTGGAATGTACTTAAATGTAGGTGGTATAGAGAGCAGGATAGAATTCTGTGGTGATACCACAGACTGATAGTCTATCTACACCCACTGGCAGGGGAGGTATTATTGCTGCACTATAATCCAGAAACTCAGGTAATGTTCTGGGGACCCAGGTGTGGCCAAACGGGCCACCTAAAATGGCAATTTGTAAAGCACTCTGGAACAATTGGGCAAAAACTAAAACAGCAGGCTGCGGCCTAAAAGACAGAGATAAACAGGCTGTAACTCAGATACACAGGATATGGGTCATCTCCAGGACAAAAGGGACTTTTTAATCAGACTGACTTGTTTCCCAGACATAGGGATGCCATAACCCCTTATTTGGGAGGGAGGTGTGTGTTCTACGTGCCTCCAGCACCTACAGACATGGCCGCTGGGGACACACGCAGAGATTGGTGTGGCAGCACCCGACTGGACTTTATTGATCAGGGTGATCAAGCCCTGATCAATTGATTAACAATGGCAAAAAAGAGTGCGGAACCCAACAGGGTATAAAGGTGCTGTGCAATCAAGAATCTCTCTCCCTCTCTCTCTGATCCCATGAATGAGCTACAACAATGGTGACTGTTGCCAGTGACGACCAGCATGAGGAGAACCACTATATCCGAGAAGGAAGGAAGACCAGAGCCAAAGTGCCAGACCAGACCAAAGGACCAGACTATGTAGAAGACCACCGAGACCAGCACACAGATAAAGGCCAATATCTGCTTGGGTACTTGCCAGTCACACAAAAGTTAAGTCAAGGTCTAGCATTGGACTTGAACTTTAGTATTTTCTGTAAGATAACTTATTGTTAGTTAGATGGGCGATTATCGATTGCGTGTTTTAAATAAATATACTAACAAGAAGTCTACTTTCAATTCTTTGTCCATCGTATAAGAGTCAAAACAGACTGTGCGGCAGGCATAACATCTGGAATGGTAAAATCAAATGGATCAAGTGTTTTCCCATCCAAACTAGTCTTGTGATTTTGATTTCATTTTTGTCACATATATTAGTATACAGTGAAAAATATTGTTTCTTGCATGCTAAACAGAAAAAGCATACCGTTCATAGAAAAGGAAATGAGAAAGTGCAGAATGTAATGTTACAGTCATAGCTAGGGTGTAGAGAAAGACCAATTTAGTGTGAGGTAAATCCATTCCAAAATCTGATGGCAGCAGGGAAGAAGCTGTTCTTGAGTCAGTTGCTATATGTCCTCAGACATTTTTCCTGGTGGAAGAAAGTGGAAGAGAGAATGTCCAGTGTGCATGGGGTTCTTAATTATGCTGGTTGCTTTGCCGAGGCAACGGGAAGAGTAGACAGCCAATGGATGGGAGGTTGTGAGTGGATTGTGTGAGTGGAAATATGGATTGACGGTTACCTTTGAGTTTGATTGGATTGCTATGACTCAGGATTGTTAGCACCTGCGTGACATCATAGAAAATCACTGCAGAAGGAGACCATTCAGCCCATCAAGTTTGCAATCCCACCCAGGCCCTAACCCCATAATCCCACATAATTACTCCGCCAATTCCCCCCAATACTAGGGGCAATTCAGCATGGCCAATCAATCTAAACTGCACATCTTTGGACTGTGGGAAGAAACCGGAGCACCCGGAGGAAACCCACGCAGACAAAAGGGAGAACATGCAAACTACACATGGACAGTGACCCAAGGCTGGAATTGAACCTGGGTCCCTGGCACTGTGAGGCAGCAGTGCTAACTACTGTGCCACGGTGCCACCCCTCATGTTTGCATAGATAGCTAGAATTAACGATGCTTAAGTTTTTGTGTTTACATGAAGCTTTAGAATTGTAACCTTGTGGCTAAATGGGAGTTTTACATTTTAAGGTTACCTTGTAATTCAATGACTTGGCATGAGATTTGGTCGAGTAGGACGTGATACCATGGGCTACATTGTGAGGATTTACATTCTGGGTCATTTGGTGATTTAATGAACCTTCACATGTGAAGTCGATGTTTGATTGAGTGGAATTTTTACATTTGAGGTAACCTAGTGTTTGAATACAGCTCTTGAGTTTGAGTGGAGCTTTGCAATAGAGGGTACTTGGTATTTGAGTGGAACTTTTCTCTCCAAGATTGCTGTGAAAATTCCGCAGAGCTTCATGATTCAGATTCCTCTCAGAGGAAACTGTTCACATAAGAACATAAAACATTTGCACAAAACAGGGTGTCCCACCCATCCAGTTTGTTGCCTTCAGAATTGCCGAGAAGTTGTTAATTGCTTGTTTTTTGCAAAGCAGTTTATTGATATTTTCTTGGTTCCCAGTCAACAAGTAAAAACCAGTAAAACGTGGAAGGTTGGGCTTTCTGGTGGTTTCTTCCTGTCGAGGTTAATATGAACCGATGATTTACAGTTTCATGGCCTGTTTCTGAACCCATTGTTTACAAATGGGTACATACAATGGATACATTTCCAAAAGATTTATTGTTAGGAAAGTATAGATAGTGTGTAATAGATGATGCCAAGAATGATATCAATCAACCAAAAGCTACATGATTCACAGGGACAACAGGCATCTCTTGCACATTAACAAAACAGAGGATGTTCACTGCCATGGTTTTTCTCTCCCTGTGTTAAACAACAAAGACAACATACTTGCATTTGTGTAGCACCTCTCATCATCTCAATGTTCCAAAGCACTTCTGAAGTGTAGGACTTTTTTTTTCATTCGTAGGATATGGGCATTGCTGGCTGGTCAGCATTTATTGCCCACCCCTGGTTGCTCTTGGAGGACAGTTGAGAGTCAACCACATTGCTGTAGCTCTGAAGTTTACAGATAGACCAGGCCAGGTAAGGACGGAGATTTCCCTCCCCAAAGAACATCAGTGAACCAGATGGGGTTTTCCTGACAATCGACAATGGTTTCATGGTCATCAGTAGATTCTTAATCCAAGATTTTTTTAAAATTCAAGTCAAGATCTGCTATCTGCAATGGTGGGATTCTAACCCAGGTCCCCAGAACATTAGCTGAGATCCTGGATTAATAATCCAGCCATAACACCATTTGGCCATTGTCTTCCCCTTACATTATCTGTTATAATGCAGCAACCAATTTTCTCACAGCCAGCTCCCACAACCAGAAACATTGTTAGTGACCAGAAAATCTGTTTTTGCGATGTTGTCTGAGGAATAATTATTGGCCTGTATGCTAGGGGGAATGTCTCTGCTTTTTCTGGGGAAAGTGTGACGGGGTCTTTTACACAGCAACATAAGAATTAGGAGCCAGAGTAGACCATTCAGTGACTTAAGCCCACTTCACTATCCAATAAGACCATGATTGATCTGATCCTGGCTCTAACTCCACTTTCATCCCTGTCCCAAGTAATGACTGACTCCCTGAGTGGGGAAGCCATCCCCCCACCCCCCAGCCAACTATTATTGGGCTGGAGGTGGGACTTCACTCCTTCAAGGACACAAAGCCCCACCTCAGAGAGCTGCTGCTAATCAGAGGCCAGCAGGAACAGTGGTCACAGTCGGTACTGCAGTCGCATGACAGAGTTGCACTTCCCAGGGGCCCTGAATGTACTGGGCCCGGGGAGCCAGTTAAGATGGGACCACAGCCCCTATGCCCACCACCAGAGTATGCAGGGAAAGCTGTCGGTCAGGCTGTTTAGCATAGGCCTCTCCCACTGCCAGCCTAATTCCAATGGTGGCGGGA
The DNA here is from genome assembly GCF_965287045.1 of Carcharhinus amblyrhynchos. Lineage (NCBI taxonomy): Eukaryota > Metazoa > Chordata > Chondrichthyes > Carcharhiniformes > Carcharhinidae > Carcharhinus > Carcharhinus amblyrhynchos. The sequence goes on from NC_137342.1 coordinate 45,010,004, forward strand.
TCAGGTCTTTGAGGGAGCAATAATATTTTTCCTTAATGAGCCTAATTGGTCCACAGGTAGGTGGGCTATTTGGCATCAACCCCACCACCGATGACTTTGTGTCACCAGTGATCCATTTATCCCAGCCCTGTTATCAGTTAATTAACTAATCCTTCATTCATGATAATATACCCCCAACATTATGTACCCTGGGAATGGGGGTAAGAGGGGGGGCACAGTGGCTCAGTGGTTAGCACTGCTGCCTCATAGCTCCAGGGACCTGGTTTCAATTCCTAACTTGGGTCACTGTCTGTGCAGATGCTGCACGTTCTCCCCGTGTCTGCATGCGTTTCCTTTGGGTGTTCCAGTTTCCCCCTGCAGTCTGAAAGACATGCTGGTTAGTGTATTGGCCATGCTAAATTATCCCTCAGTGTACCCAAACAGGGGCCAGAGTGTGGCAACTAGGGGTTTTTCACAGTAAGTTCATTGCAGTGTTAATGTAAGCCTACTTGTAACTAATAAATAAACTTAAACTTAATTTTAGATAATAACTTCTGTGGTGGCATCTTATCAAATGCTGTTTGGAAACGCATACAAACTACAGCCAGGATAGTTCACTCCCGTTTTTGGAAAATTGGTGAGGACGGACAATCCAATGGGAGACCCCAAATGGCTTTTACACTGGCGGGATTTCCCGTTTCCAATGTCCCTGCCCCCTGCCAATGATATAATGGGGTTCCCACCATTGAAGTTCACCACACAGATTAAGGATATGCAGGGAGAGAGAGAAAGAGTGATGGTCAGAAAGGAATATGTAGGAAAAGCAGGTTCCTGACTGAATCCCACACTTCAACCAGTTCTGAATACTGATGAGCATGATGGTTCATGATGGAAAGTGAAGCCAGAGCCCATTCCAGGTCACCATGGGTTCAGCTTACAGTAGGTGCGGGGGGTGCGGTGGGGTGGTGGGGTGGTATAAGGAAGTCCAGAAGGGCAGTGGTGATGCATGATTCAATAGTGTAGGGAATAGACAGGCGATTCTGTGGTCGCAGATGTAATTCCAGGATTGTGTGTTGACTTCCTGGTGCCAGAGGTCACATGTCACTGAGTGGCTGCACGGTGCTCTGAGGGGGAGGGTGAACCACCGACAGTTGATACCAATGACATAGATAGAAAGACGTTTCGCAGTGTGGCAGGAAAGATGGTGCAGGAGGGAGGGCCTTAGATTCTCAGGGCCATAGTGGCCTATCTGGGAAGATGGGACTTGTACAAGTCAGATGGGCTGAATCTAAATAGAGCCAGGACTAAGTTCCTTGTACAGCATTTTGCAAGTGCTGTTGGGAATGGTTTAAACTAACGTGGCAGTGATTTTGGAACCAGGAGCTAATATTGGAGAGGGATAGATGGTGCAGAGAATGCTGGGAGAGATAGCTAGCCTAAGAGTAGGGAATAGCAATTTAATGGTGGGGTCAATGTAAAGATGAAAGTAATAGAGTCTAAATCAGTGATACTGTACATGTGAATGCACAGAGTGCGGTAAATAAGATTTGTGTGGTACAGTTCGCCATGTTGTGGCCATAACAGGGACCTGCCCTACACGAGGATAGGAGTGGGTGTTAAGTATACCTGGATCAAGGTATTCAGGGAAGATTAAGAAAAGGAATAAAAGTGGGAGGGTTGACAGTATTGATTAAGGAGAGCTGTTCATGTGATGTACGTGGATTCCCAAAAGACATTTGATACAGTGCGACACAACAGAATCGTGAGCAGACTTGCACCTCAAGGAATAAAAGGGACAGTAGCAACATGGATACAAAATTGGCCAAGCGACAGAAAACAGTGATTCGTAGTTCATGGATGTTTCTCATGCCGGTGGAAAGGTTCATGGAGCCCCCTAGGGATGTTGAGGCTCTTACTTCTGATACATATTATGACCTGGACCTTGGTGTATAGGGAATAATTTCAAAGTTTACAGATAATACAAAAAACTTGGAAGTGATGTGAATTGTGAATAGACATAGTGCAAATGGACATAGACAAGTTAGTGGAATATGGACAGGTAACAAGTGAAGTTTAATGCGGAGAAAAGTGAAGTGATACATGTTGATAGGACTAGCATGGAGAGGCAATATAATAAAAAGGGTGGAACTCTAAAGAGAGTGCAGAAGCAAAGGGACCTGGGCATGTGTCTGTATAAATCAGTGAAGGTGGCAGGACAGGTTGAGAGAGGAATTAATAAAACATACAGTGTTTGGCTTTATTAAGATGAACATAGTATACAAGAGCAAGGAGGCTATATTGAAGTTGTGTAAGTTCAGCCTCAGCTGGAATACTGCATCAGATTCTGGGCATCACATTTCAGAAAAGTCATTGAAGAGACTGTAGAAAGCATTCACAAGCACGGTTCCAGGAATGAGGAACTTCAGTTGTGAAGATAGATTGGAGAAATTAAACCTGCCTTCCTTGGAGAAAAGAAGGTTAAGAGGAGATTTGTCCAAGATATTCAGAATCATGAGGAACCTGGACAAAGTAGATAGAGAGAAACTGTTCCTACTTGTGAAAGGATCAAGAGGCAAAAGATTTTAAAGTAATTACTGAAAGGAGCAAAAGTGATATGATGAGGAACATTTTTACATCGTAAGTGGTTAGGGTCTGACAGTGTGGTGGAGTTAGGTTCAAATGAAGCATTCAAAAGGGAGTTTGTTATCTGAAAATGACAAATGTGCAGGATAATGGGGAGAGGGTGAGGGGAATAACATGTGGTGGGTTGCTCATTTGGAGTGCTGGTGCAGACACCATGGGCTGAATGGCCTCCTTAGACAGATAACAATTTGATGATAATGCTAGTGATTATTTTAATTTCCTCCCTTCCTTTCACTTCTTGCATGCAGTTCTGGCCATCACACTACCAAAAGGACGTGGAAGCTTTGGAGCGAGTGCACAGGAGGTTCATCAGGATGTTGCCTGGTTTTGAAGGTATTGGCTATGAAATGATGTTGAATAAACTCGGATGGTTTTCATTAGAAAGACAAAGGCTGAGGGGAGACCCGATAGAGGTCTACAAAATTATCAGATGCATAGACATGGTGAATAGTCAGAGGCTTTTTCCAAGGGTGGAAGTCTCAATTACAAGAAGGTATAGGTTCAAGGTGAGAGGGGAAATGTTTTAGGGAGATCTGCGGGGGAAGTTATTCATGCAGAGAGTGTTGGGTGCCTGGAACGCATTGCCAGAGGATGCATGCAGATTAACAACAGTTAAGAAGCTTCTGGATGAGGACATGAATGGGGAGGGAATAGAGTGATACGGACTGAGAGATTTTGTTTTAGCTTAGTTGAGGCATCATGACCAGCTTGGAGGGCAAAGGCCTGTTTCTGTGCTCTGGTTTTCTTTGTTCTTTGTTCTCAATTTTATCCTTTCCGTGGGATGCTTTTGGTGTCTTCTGCAATGAAGACGGATACAAAATATGTGTTCAAAGTCTCTGTCCTTTTCTTGTTTCCCTTAATTAATTCCTCTGTCTTAGGGACCAACCGACAGGATGGATGAACACTGAATTTAACATCACAGTGAAAGACAGCACCTCCTGGCAGTGCAGCGCTCCCTCAGTACTGCACAGGGGTGTCAGCCTCAACTGTTTTTTATGCTCATGTCCCTGGAAAGGCACTTGAACACACAATCAAACTGAAATACAACGGAGTGATCAGCTGTGCCGCCATTAAAACAGAAAAGGATTAATACTCTTCCAGTCAAAAAAGATTTGGCAGAGAAGACATGACTTACCTTCATTTTAATGATCACTAGTGAAACTACAGAGTCCCTTCACACTGCTAAATGATGCAAATTCATTCGTTGTGATGATAAAGCATCAGCTAATTACAATACACCTGAAACAACAGTCTAGAAAACAGCGAAAGGCCCCAAAAGCCCAGAGGTGGATCGTGTAACTGTGGCTGATAATTGCAGAGGTAGCATTAGGAATAAGACTACATTAATGTGCTGCCAACCATTCCTAGGAGCCTTTACAGGCAACTCCTGCTCACTCCCAGTCTTCAAATAAAACAAGAAGCAAGGCAGCACATTACAGAGAGTTGCAGTACTGCTGTGATGACTCAGATGACATGGGAAGAGAACTGAAAAAAGGTACACAATATTTAAGTTTGCAGAAAGATTGGACATGAATTTTTCTATGGAAACATAGAAGATTGGAGCAGGAAGAGGCCATTTGGCCCTTTGAGCCTGCTCCGCCATTCATCATGATGTGGAAATGCCTGCATTGGACTGGGGTGGGCAAGTAAGAAGTCTCACAATAGCAAGTCAAAGTCCAACAGGTTTATTTGGTAGAATGAGCTTTCGGAGCGCTACTCCTTCATCAAGTGAGTGAGAAACTGTGTTCACAAACAGGTCATATATAGACACAAAACCAGAAAAATTCATTGTGATCATAGCTGATAATCCCACTCAATAGCCTTGAGAATCCCTACAGTGCAGAAGGAGTCCATTCAGCCCAGTAGGTCTGCATGAATTGCAAGCCCTTCCAGCCCCTATCCCCATAACACCATGTGTTTACCCAGCTAATCCCCCGATACTAAACAGCAATTTAGCATAGTCAATCAACCTAACCTGCACATCTTTGGTCTGTGGGAGGAAACTGGAGCACCCGGAGGAAAACCACGCAGACACAGGGAGAATGTGCAAACTCTGCACAGTGAGTAACCTAATCCATGAATTGAATCTGAGTCCCTAGCATTGTGAGAAAGCAGTGCTAAGACTGTGCCATCGTGCCAATAATATTGCTATAAAAAGGGGAGCACCAAATATGGATGAAAGCGACGCTGGAATTTTAAAAAATATTTGTAAAATGCATTGAATTGGAACAGCAGAATGACACCAGAAGTGGAATGAGTAAGGCGTTAAGGAAAAACAGGTGGAATTCTATCTGGGACGAAATCCCATTAAGGGGGAGGGAATGGAAATTTTTTCCCATTTTGAATGTTGGCAGGAAACCATACCATCTTTTCCAGCCCCAATCTCATTAATTATGCACCCAGGGGTTTAGCATCATGTTCCACGACAGGGTGGATGGACATGATGGTGTGAGTGCTGTCATCATCTCAAGAAAAACCAAATGATTGTAAAAAGTGATATGAGGTTTAATGTAACACTAATTGTAAATACATGTCATGAGGCACAGTTTCCAGGTCTCTTGTCAGAATGGAGTAGAAGTAGATAATTATACATCACACAATTTTTCCATTTTCTCCCTAATTTTCTACTTTCTTGCAGGTACTGACCCTTCATTATCATGTGGAAGAATGAACATGGGCCTGTAGTGAATATGAATTTTGAGAATTTTCACCATGGTTTTCAAGTCCCTCCAAGGTCTGTAATGTCTTTCAGCCACAAAATGACTACTGGAGAATTGTACACAACGCGCCAAGTGTGTACTTAAAATATCCTGTATGATTGTAACTTAGTGTCCCAACTCCTGTACTCAATGCTCTGACTGATGAAGGCAAGTGTTCCAAACTCCTTTGCCACCCTGTCGACTTGTGATATCACTTTCAAGGAACTATGTACCTGCACCCTATGACTCCCTGTACGACAACACTCTCCAGGGTCCTACCATTCATTGTAAGTCCTACCCTGATTTGTCTTACCAAAATACAACACCTTTCATTTATCTGAATTAAACTGCATCTACCATTCCTCAGCCCACTAACCCAGTTGATCAAGATCCCATTGTAGTTTTTGAAAGCATTCTTCACTGTCCACCACTCCACTAATCTCCCTTTCTTCCACTCTTTCCTTCTTGAAGACGTTCCCTAAAACTAACATTTTTGACCAAACGTTTAGTTCTCTGTCTTAGTATCTTCTTTATGTTGTTCGGGAACAGGTTTAGTTGGATAACCCTTTCTGTGAGGCACCTTGGAACATTTTACAATGTTAAAGGCACAATGTGATTACAATTGCTGATTCCACATCCATGACTTGCCTTTTCCCTTTATTTCATCTGTGAGATAAAAACAGGGAATCACTGGAAATACCTTGCAGATCACGCAGCATCGATGGAGAAAGAGTTCTGATATGTTCTGATCAAAGGTTGCAGACATTGGGCATCAACACTTTGAGGGATTTTATGGCCTTTCTTGCCAGTAGAATCTTCTGTCCCGCCATGGGACGGTGGCAGAATGGTTAGCACTGCTGCCCCGCAGCACCAGGAACCCAGGTTCGATTCTCCGCTTGGGTCGCTGTCTGTGGAGTTTGCACATTCTCCCCTTGTCTGCGTGGGTTTCCTCCGGGTACTCCAGTTTCCTTCCAGAGTCCGAAAGATGCGCTGGTGTAGGTGCATTGGCCATGCTAAATTCTCCCTCTGTGTACCTGAACAGGTGCCGGAGTGTGGCGACTAGGGGATTTTCACAATAACTTCACTGCAGTGTTAATGTAAACCTACTTGTTACACTAATATTAAAAAAAAGTCAATCACCACCACGGACTGCTGAGTGATGAGACGGGTGAGCCAAGCAAAAACTGTTGACTTCAATAGCCAATGGTGAGTCATCTCCACCAGGGGTGGGCGGTTATTGGCAGGGGCGGGGTCTAGAAAATTCTGGCCTGTTTCTCTCTCCGAACATAACCCACCGAGTATTTCCAGCATTTTCTCTTTTTTATTTCAAATTTCCATCATCTGTAGCATTTTGCTTTTGAATTCAATTGTGGCCTTGTTAATTGGCAACCAGGAGACTGCAGTGAAGTTACTGTGAAAATCCCCCAGTCGCCACATTCTGGTGCCTCTCTGGATACATAAGAACATAAGATACACTGAGGGAGGAGTTAGCACGGCCAATACAGCTTACCAGCACGTCTTTTAGACTGTGGGAGGAAACTGGAGCACCCGGAGGAAACCCACGCAGAGACAGGGGGAGCGGGATGCAACTTGCAGCCGAACCGATCCTGCTCTCCACCAAAGCCCAGGTGCGTTTATCCAGTAGCCTTTGGTTGATAGCAGTTAGGAGCCTGCAGCCACTTTATTCCTCCCTCAACCAGAATTTCAGGATTTTAACAATGCCCAATCAACACCATTGGTGAAATCAGATAACTCAGCAATGATCGGGGATCAAACCTGATCTGACTGGTTCAACTACTCCCCCAGCTCGGGAAGACTCCTGTACTTTTCATTAAAAAAAGAAAGTTGCTTTCTCATGGTTTTAACTTAGTTGCTTTGAGGTGGTAAACATGGGCCATTATTACTGAGGTGGAAAAGTAATAAAACTGACTCTAGCACTTGACCTGAAGCCTTGTAACATTACATAACTGGCACTATGCAGCCATAAGACTATTTTTGGCAGAGAATTGTGCACAAATAAGCCAGTCAGTAAATTTGCTCCGCAATTTATGACTTGTTCTTTTCACTCATGCCATTTAAAAATATATTTTGTTAGTTCTGGCACCGATGCTTAATTTCAAAGGTGATTAACAGTGGAATTCTTTATTAGCTGAATAATATTGTTTGTATCAAACTGAGAAAAACCAAGTGACAGGAATCAAGTTGATTTACTTAATAAAATTAGGGTCCTTAGTTGGCTGTATTTCAATGGACAATCTGACTATTGCCTCCAGATTGGAGAGTGGTTTCACCGTAAAGAGACTGCTGAATATGACCAAATAACATTGAAGATTGTTGAGAAGTAGGAAGAAGCAGGTCTGTTCCTGTTCCCCCTTGCTCCCTATCTAACCTCCACTGGCTGTGCTCCCTAAGACAAGAAGCATGGTGTAGAAAATAGAAACTGACATGGGAAATAGACATATGGGGTCACCACAACCTTTATGTTCACCTACAAATCATATACCATTCTGACTTGGAAATTTATAGGACGGTACCACTCGGTCAGAATCCTGGATGTCCTTCCCCAACAGCTCTGTGTACCTAACATAGATCTATTGAATCCCTATGGTGCAGAAGGAGGCCATTTGGCCCATTGAGTCTGCACTGACAACCTGACAGAGCTTCTTACCCAGTCCCACCCACTGTCCTATCCCTGTAACCCCATACCCCACTAATCCTAAATCTGAATATTTTTAAACACTAAGGGGCAATTTAGCATGGCCAATCCACCTAACCTGCACATCTTTGGACTGTGGGAGCAAAACAGAGCAAGTGGAGGAAACCCATGCAGACACAGGGAGAAAGTGCAAACTCCACACAGACAGTGACCCGAGCCACGAATCGAATCCAGGTGTCTGGGGCTGTGAGGCAGTAGCACTAACCACTGTGCCACTGTGCTGCCCCTAAAGACATAGACTGTGGAAGTTCAAGAAGATGGATTGCCAACAACCTTTCAAGGGCCATTAAGAATGGAGCAGGGTAGGATATTTCTGGTGTCCTGGTCAATATTTATTTTTAATCAGCATCATGAAAATAGATTATCTGGTCAGCATCACAGTGCTATTTGATGAGTGCTAATTGGTTGTTTTCTACATGGCAACGGTTATGACACTTCAAAAAACACTTACCAGGTTGTAAAGAGCTTGGGGATGTCCTGCAATTGTGAAAAGTGCAAGGCTTTCTTCAGGTTTAGTAAGAAGTCTCACATCACCGGGTTAGAGTCCGAAAGGTTTATTTGGTAGCACAAGCTTTCGGAGCATTGCCTCTTCATCAGGTAAGTGAAGAGTTTGGTTCACAAACAGGGTATATATCGACACAAGATCAATTGAAAGATAATGGTTGGAATGCATGTCTTAACAGGTAATCAAGTCTTTACAGGTACAGACAACGTGAGTGGAGAGAGGGTTAAGCACAGGTTAAAGGGGTGTGAATTGTCTCCAACCAGGGCAGTTAGTGAGATTTTGCAAGCCCAGGCAAGTCGTGGAGGTTACAGATAGCGTGACACGAACCCAAGATCCCGGTTGAGGCCATCCTCGTGTGTGTAGAACTTGGCTTTCGGTATTTGCTCAACAATCCTGCACTGTCATGTGTCGTGAAGGCCGTCTTGGAGAACGCTCACCCACAGATCAGAGGCTGAATGCCCGTGACTGCTGAAGTGTTTCCTGACTGGAAGGGAAAGCTCCTGCTTGGTGATTGTCGAGCGGTGTTCATTCATCCGTTGTCATAACGTCTGCATGGTCTTGTCAATGTACCTTGCCTCAGGACATCCTTTCCTGCAGCGTATCAGATAGACAACGTTGGCCGAGTTGCAAGAGTATGTACCGTGTACCTGGTGGATGGTGTTTTCTCACGTGAGATGATGGCATCTGTGTCAACGATCTAGCACGCCTTGCAGAGGTTGCTGTGACAGGGTTGCGTGATGTCGTGATCACTGTTCTCCTGAAGGCTGGGTAGTTTGCTGCAAACAATGGTCTGTTTGAGTTGAGCAGTTGTTTGAAAGTAAGTAGTGGATGTGTGGGGATGGCCTTGGCGAGATGTTTGTCTTCATCAGTGACATGTTGAAGACTCCAGACAAGATGTTGTAGCTTCTCCGCTCCAGGGAAGTACTGGACGATGAAGGGTACTCTGTCCACCGTGTCCCTTGTTTGTCTTCTGAGGAGGTCGGTGAGTTTTTTTGCTGTGGCGTGTCAGAACTGTTGATCAATGAGTTAAGTGCCATATCCTGTTCTTTCGAGGGCATCTTTCAGCATCTGGAGGTGCCTGTTGCGATCCTCCTCATCTGAACAGATCCTGAGTATACAGAGGGCTTGTCCATAGGGGATGGCTTCTTTAACATATTTAGGGTGGAAGCTGGAGAAGTGGAGCTTCGTGAGACTATCCGTGGGCTTGCGTTACAGTGAGTTGCTGAGGTAACCATCCTTAATGGAGATGCGTGTGTCCAAGAATGCAACCGATTCCAGAGAGTAGTCCATGGTGAGTCTGATGGTGGGATGGAACTTGTTGATGTCATCACGTAGTTGTTTCAGTGATTGTTCGCCATGAGTCCAAAGGAAGAAATGTCATTAATATATCTAGTGTATAGCATCAGTTGAGGGTCCTGTGCAGTGAAGAAGTCTTGTTTGAACCAATGCATGAAGATGTTGGCATTTTGAAGTGTGAATTTGGTCCCCATAGCTGTTCCATGTGCCAGGATGAAGAACTGACTGTTGAAGGTGAAGACATTGTGGTCCAGGATGAAGCAAATGAGTTGTAGAATTGCATCTGGAGGTAGGCAAATGTTTTTCAAGTTTCTTGTTCTTGGTGTGCATGTAGATGGTGTGGTTCAATTGTGTCATCTGCTTGGCAGTGTTTCACAGCTGGTCTGCATCCTGAGTGCAAGTTGAGAATATGGACTCTATCTTGGCAATGCTATCCGCACTCTCAAGGCTAATCACAACATTGTCAACAGACAAAGGAGGGGCCACCATCATACTGAACAGAATGGATTATTGCAAAGAAGTGTACCGACAACTGAATAAGGAGGAACACTGCAGACAGTTACCTGCAGATCCGACCAAAGAACACATGCATCAACAAACTGATCAAAACCTTTGATCCAGGCCTTCAGAGCGCTCTCTGTGCTCTCATCCCACATACTCCTCGCATTGGAGATCTCTACTGCCTCCGCAGATACACAAGGCCAATCCACCTGGCCGTCCCATCGTATCAGGCAATGGGACCCTCTGTGAGAACCTCTCTGAATACATCGAGGGCATCCTGAAATCCATTGTACAAAGAACCCCCAGCTTCTGTTGTGACACGATGGACTTCTTACAGAAACTCAGCACCCATGGAGCAGTTGAACCAGGAACATTCGTTGTCACAATGGATGTCTCAGCACTCTATACCAGCAACTCGCACGATGACAGCATTGCTGCAACTGCCTCAGTACTCAATGCCAACAATTGCCAATCTCCCGATGCAATTCTACAACTCATTCCCTTCATCTTGGACCACAATGTCTTCACCTTCAACAACCAGTTCTTCATCCAGACACATGGAACAGCCATGAGGACCAAATTCACACCTCAATATGCCAACATCTTAAACACAGGTTCGAACAAGACTTCTTCACCATACAGGACTTTCAACCAACATTATACACTAGGCATATCGATGACATTTTCTTCCTTTGGACTCATGGCGAACAACCACTGAAACAACTACATGATGACATCACCAAGTTCCACCCTATCATCAGATTCATCATGGATTCATCATCCAGAATCGGTTGCATTCTTGGACACACGCATCTCCAACAAGGACAATCACCTCAGCACATCACTGTACGCAAGCCCACGGATAACCTCATAATGCTCCACATTCCCAGCTTCCACTCTAAACACATTTTCTCCAGGGCTGAAATGGCTGCCACAAGAGGACACAGGTTTAAGGTGCTGGGGAGTAGGTACAGAGGAGATGCCAGGAGTAAGTTTTTCACTCAGAGGGTGGTGGGTAAATGGAATCGGCTGCCGTCGGTTGTGGTGGAGGCAAATTCGTTAGGGTCTTTTAAGAGACTTCTGGATGAGTACATGGAACTTAATAGGATTGAGGGTTACAGGTAAGCCTAATAGGTAGAGATAAGATCGGCACAACTTGTGGGCCGAAGGGCCTGTTTGTGCTGTAGTTTTTCTATAATTCTAAGCTATCCCCTATGGACAAGCCCTCCATATACACAGGATCTGCTCAGATGAGAAGCATTGCAACAGACATCGACAGACGCTGAAAGACACTCTCGAAAGAACAGGATATGGTGCTCAACTCATCGATCGACAGTTCCGATGCTTCACAGCAAAAAACCACGCAGACCTCCTCAGAAGACAAAAAAATGGACACAGCGGACAGAGTACCCTTTATCATCCAGTACTTCCCTGGAGCAGAGAAGCTACAACATCTTCTCCAGAGCCTTTAACATGTCATCGATGAAGACGAACATCTCACCAAGGCTATCCCCACACCTCCACTACTTACCTTCAAACAACCGCGCAACCTCAAGTTGATCATTGTACACAGCAAGCTACCCAGCCTCAGGAGAATAGTGACCACAATACCACACAACCCTGTCACAGCAACCTCTGCAAGGTGTGCCGGATCATCGACACAGATGCCATCATCTCACGTGAGAACACCATCCACCAGGTGCACGGTATATATTCTTGTGACTCGACCAACATTGTCTACCTGATACGCTACAGGAAAGAAGCATAGTACATTGACGAGAGAATGCAGACAGTGGATGAATGTTCACTGCTTGACAATCACCAGGCAGGAGTGTTCCCTTCCTGTCAGGGAACACTTCAGCAGTCAAGGGCATTCAGCCTCTTGGACCCTTAGAGGATGAGAAGGGGGACTTAGTGGTAGGGGATGGGGATATGGCTGAGGTCTTGAATAACTTTTTTATTTCGGTCTTCACGGAGGAGGACGTGAATAATTTGCCGGGTGTTAGAGATGGAAAGGTGGTAGGACTGGAGGGTCTCGATGACATTACTGTTACTAGAGAGGTGGTGCTCGACAGACTGGAAGGGCTGATTGTGGACAAGTCGCCAGGACCGGATGGAATGCATCCGAGGGTTCTGAAAGAAATGGCGGAGGTGATAGTGGATGCCTTGGTGGTTATTTTCCAGACGTCGCTGGATTCCAGGGAAGTGCCGGAAGATTGGAAAGCGGCTAATGTTACGCCGTTGTTTAAGAAGGGTGCCAGGCAAAAGGCAGGGAATTATAGGCCGGTTAGTTTAACGTCTGTTGTAGGTAAAATGTTAGAATCCGTCATCAAGGAGGAAATAGCGAGGCATCTTGAGGGGAATTGCCTGATAGAGCAGACGCAGCACGGTTTCGTTAAGGGGAAGTCGTGTCTGACAAATTTACTGGAGTTCTATGAGGATGTGTCTAGGGCGGTGGATAGAGGAGAGCCGGTGGATATGGTCTTTCTTGATTTTCAGAAGGCGTTTGACAAGGTACCTCACAAGAGGTTATTGCAGAAGGTCAGGGGACATGGAGTTGGGGGTAGGGTGTTAGCGTGGATAGAGGACTGGTTGTCAAATAGGAGGCAGAGAGTGGGGGTCAATGGGTGCTATTCGGATTGGCGGTTGGTGATTAGTGGAGTGCCTCAGGGGTCGGTGCTGGGGCCTCAGCTATTTACCATTTATATAGATGATCTGGAGGAGGGAACCGAGTGTATAGTGTCGAAATTTGCTGATGACACCAAGATTGGTGGAACGGCAAATTGCGCGGAGGGTATGGAGAGTCTGCAGAAGGATCTAGATAGGCTGGGTGAATGGGCCAGGAACTGGCAAATGGAATTTAATGTTGGCAAGTGCGAGGTGGTCCACTTTGGTAGGAATAATGGTAGGAAGGATTATTACTTACGTGGAGAAAAACTGCAGCAGGCGACAGTGCAGAGGGACCTCGGGGTCCTTGTGCATGAGTCGCAAAAACCCAGCTTGCAGCTGCAGCAGGTGGTCAGGAAGGCGAATGGGATGCTGGCCTTCATAGCAAGGGGGATTGAATATAAAAGGAGGGAGGTCTTGCTGCGGCTGTATAGGGCATTGGTGAGACCGCAGCGGGAGTACTGTGTGCAGTTTTGGTCGCCGTACTTACGCAAGGATATTTTGCCTTGGAGGGAGTGCAGAGGAGGTTTACTAGGCTGATGCCGGAGTTGAGGGGGTTGAGCTATGAGGAGAGGCTGAATAAACTAGGCTTGTACTCGTTAGAGTTTAGAAGACTGAGGGGAGATCTCATTGAGACGTACAAGATGATGAATGGGATGGATAGGATAAAGGTGGAGAGGCTCTTCCTGCTCAGAAAGGACAGTAGGACTAGGGGGCACAGCCTCAAGATAAAGGGGGGGGGCGGTTTAGAACAGAGTTGAGGAAGAACTTCTTCACTCAAAGGGTGGTGAATCTCTGGAATTCTCTGCCCATTGAGGTGGTGGAGGCTGCCTCGCTAAATATTTTTAAGACGCGGGTTGATAGGTTTTTGATAAGAGAGGGGATTAAGGGTTATGGGGAGAGGGCGGGAATGTGGAACTGAGCCACGACAGATCAGCCATGATCTTATTGAATGGCGGGGCAGGCTCGAAGGGCCAGATGGCCTACTCCTGCTCCTATTTCTTATGTTCTTATGTTCTCTGATCTTCGGTAAGCATTCTCCAAGGTGGCCTTCACAACACACAACAATGCAGAATCGCTGAGCAGAAAATGATAGCCAAGTTCCGCAACATGAGGACAGCCTCAACTGGGATCTTGCATTCATGTCACACTATCTGTAACCCCCACAACTTGCCTAGGTTTGCAAAGTTACACTAACTGTCCTGGCTGGAGACAATTCACACCTCTTTAACCTGTGCTTAACCCTCTCCCGAAGATACACAAGGCCATTGTCTGCACCTGTGAAGACTTGATTACCTGTTCAGACTCACATTCCAACCATTATCTTGTAATTGAGTTTGTGTTGATATATATCCTGTTTGTGAACTCTTCACTCACCTGATGAAGGGAAAATGCTCTGAAAGCTTGTGCTACTAAATAAACCTGTTGGACTTGAACCTGGTGTTGTGAGACTACTTACTCTGCCTACCCCAATCCAACACTGGCAGCTCCACATCATTTTTCAGGTTTGTTGGAGATATGTGCAATAATGAATGTAGTTTCATAGACTTCATTAGAAACACAAAAGAATTTATTAATAAGAAGAACTTTACAGCAGCCCATATGACTCTTCCTAATCCCTCACGCCTGCTGCTTAAGTAAAGACTCCATCCACTGGGTTGATTACCCATACCCGGTCCTGATCGGTCCCCCAATGCAGGTGGGCCTTCCTCTGCTGTGCTGCCCCTAAAAGGACAATCCCACAGTAAACCTTAGTGAGGCTCATGTAGGAGTGCAGATAATAGTGGAGAACATGTTCCAATTGGGCAACTTGACGGTGTGTGTTTGGAGGGCCAAAGGGCCTGTTCCTGTGCTGTAATTTTGTTTGCTCTTTGTTCTAATTATACCTGAGGGAGAATGGGTTAAATTTGATCCTGATACTGTTTAACCTTTGAAACATGTGAAAAATATTGGAGCGAGTGGTCATGGGAGTGGGGGAGGGGGGAACTGATCATATCTCCATTGTTTAATGATTAGAATTAAGTAGCATGAGTAGCAATTTAGCTGCACAGATTACCAACCCTCTTAACGTGGACAAAGGACTTTCTGATGAATACCTTTTTAGATAAACATGAATAATGAAGCATTTTATGTGTTGCCAAATCATCGCCGAAATGAGTGCAAGTTTTAGTTGGAAATTATGGTCTGTGTTGTCAGTGGTCTAATGGCTAAAGAAGTCACTCAGAGTTCTCATCTTATACTCTAAAGGTGGGTTTGATACAGTACCTGGGCATGTCTCAAAGAATGTTACATTTAATAAATCACAGTGACTACATTACAACAGTGACTACACTTTAGAAAGTACTTTTCTAACTGGAAAAAAACTTTGAAACATCAAGGGGTCCTATAAATTGTTCTGTAAGTGCAATGTTTCTTTCTACCCCCCCTTCCCCCCCCCCCCCCCCCCCCCACCACCACCTTTAGGTAAATGTAACAGTCATATTTTCACACAGCAAGATCCCACAAGTAGCAATGGGAGGGATGACCAATAAACAGCTCTCAAAATCCTTACACTGGGCAAATTCCACATTCTTCTATGGAAAGAGCCGCAGATTGTGAACATCCACTGGACAGTGCCTGTTTTAATATAGCGGTGGCAACATGGTACCCGTGACGATGCAGCGCTCCCACAGTAGGGTGCTGAAATATTAGCCGAGATAATACATCCAATTTCTCAGTGGGGATAATCCCGACAAACGTCTGACTTAGTGGCAAGATTACAATCACTGACACAAGGTAGAGTGCCACATCAGTTCCCCATGTCAATCCGTGTGCTGCTGAACATGTCCAGACTCCTGGAATACATTCAGATTGGCTTAAAATTGGCTGTTTCTTTTTCATGTAAATTTGCCCTTTTGATTTTTCTTAACTAAGATATAATTAATGAGGTTTATGGAGATAAGAACATAAGAATTAGGAGCAGGAGTAGGCCATCTAGACCTTCGAGCCTGCCCTGCCATGCAACAAGATCATGGCTGATCTGAAGTGGATCAGTTCCACTTTCCTGCTTTCTCCCCATAACCCTTGATTCCCTTGTCTATCAGAAACCTATCTACCCGTGACTTAAATATATTCAGCGAGGTGTCTTCCACCACTTCAATGGGCAGAGAATTCCAGAGGTTCACCACCCTTTGAGTGAAGAGGTTCCTCCTCAACTCCGATCTAAACTGCCCCCACCTTATTTTGAGGTTGTGCCTTCTAGTTCTGCTATCCTTTCTAAGCAGGAAAAATCTCTCTACTTCTACACTATTTAGCCCCTTCATTATCTTATATGTCTCTATAAGATCCTCCCTCAGATGAATGAGATAATTTCAGTGAGGCTGATATTCCTAATCCCTGTGGCAACACTACATTCTATTTAAAATCCCAGCTCACTTTTTTCCCCACATTCTCACTTGTTTTGTCAAACGCGGTTGGTCTAAATAGGATAACGTGATCGACACACGTGTTGAAGGGCTGCTTCTTGTGCTGTATTGTTCTTTGGTCAGTGCAGACTCGATGGGCTGGATGGGCTCCTTCTGCACTGTAGCGATTCTTTGACTTCTTCCAGCTTACAAAGAACATATGTATTTATAGTAATATAATCTTTTGAGACAGTTGGCTGAAAGATGTAACAGTTTTTGTTCTCTAAAGCAAGCCTTTTGCTGATTGGGTTTGTTATGCAACCCATCAAATGCTGATAGAAAATGACAAGTTTTGATAAATAATCTTGAATCTTCCACTCATCCTAGTAACAGTGCCAGCTGGCCTGATTATTCATTAAGAATTCCACCAATTAAGACATATGAATCCCTCACCCCACGTCTGATGCCGATTGACTGATTCTAAAATTTAAGTTAAAACATAAACTTTTAAAAAAAATTTATTTATTAGTGTCACAAGTAGGCTTATATTAACACTGCAATTAAGTTATTATGAAAATCCCTTAGTCGCCACACTCCGGCGCCTGTTCAGGTACACTGTGGGAGAATTTAGCATGGCCAATGCATCTAACCAACAGATCTTTTGGACTTGAGGGTTCCAGCTCACCCATTTTCTAACAGAGCTGCCCATTCAAAGTACATGGGAATATTTCCCATTGTTCAAAGGCCCAATTCCTTCAGCAAGGGGGAAAAGCCAGCACGTGTGCCCATGGGCCAAATGGCCTCCTTCAGTGGTGCATTGTTCATTCTACACGTTGCGATACCAAGTCCTTCCTAAAATACTGAGGACAGAACAGGTTCCTACAGAAAAGCAGGGACGAAGAACAAAATTATGATTACATTTTTCAGAGAAACTTGGAAGAGAAATTATGGGCAGAATTTTGTGTTCCATACCAAGATGGGGGTGAGGCAGGGAAGTGTAAAATTGGATGGATGGAAATCTCCCCGGGGACCCACCCACCCAAACCCTGAAGTAATTACATGCTGGGCGGCAAGGCCTCTGGTGGGAGACCTGTACACCTGATAAGGCCCTTCAGCAACCATTCATTGTCCCCCTCAGAGTTTGGTTGTCCCCTACCATCCCACCTCCAACAGTGGAGCTTGGGACCCTAGCCCCCAATGCCATGATCAGTGCTCTACTGACATTCCCCCACCGCCCCCCACCTCTCCAGTCCACTGGTATCCTCTACCTTCACGCCCTCTTTACAGAGGTCGTGGGACATGATCCCAGGCAGAGCATTGCAGTACCATTTCTAGTCACTGCACCGCTGTGCCTGGCAGGGTTGAAGAACAATCGGCCAATCTGATTGACCGGCAGCCCTCATGGGCATGACACCCTTCCAAAGGCAGACACAACTCCTGCTCATTGTCAACCAATAGGTTCACGTGACTGTTAAATGGTCATGGAGTTTGAGAGTTGACAGCTGTGCATTAGGCACTGTCTCACTTGACCAATCATTTGCCAACGTTAACGTTTGCCCTGTGAGATATCTCCTTGAATATTCCCCAATTCTTGTAATAATTAAAACAGCACTCTTGGTCAGGTCTGACTGGTATCATGACATTAGACCCTTGGCGTTCACTGTTTTTCTGAAGCTGAAGTTTATTGTTGCAGCATAGTAGGGGAGCTTTACTTCGCACTTATCCATGCCCTCCATGTCCTGTGAGTCTCTGAGGTGGAAAGATTCTTGAAGGTTCCTTGAATGTAGATTTGCATCTGTGCCGAAACTACTGCAGCGGTTCAAGAAGACAGCTCACCACCACCTGCTCAAGGTCCAATGGAGATGGGCAACAAGAAAGCTGGCCTAGCCAGTGACATCCTATGAAAGAATTAAAACATTGAGTGCAAGAAAGATTGCTTTTAATTGGCATCCCTTGCCTCTACTGGCATGACAATGTACATGGTAATCGTACAATCTCATTTAACTGGTAAAATCAAAGCAGCTTTGTGCTTTCTTATCACCGTGTTTAAGGCTGCTACATGAATGACCACAGGAGGTACAATTATTGAAAGGCAGTCAACGTCATCTTAACATGATCTCTAAGCAGTGGACTACTTCGGAGCCTACCTGATCACTGGTCAAACTCACCCAACTGTAGCATGTGAGTTAGAGTTATGTGCTGGAATTGCAAGCCAAAACCTTCTTGGTTCGTAGTCAACTATTTGAGCTGAAGAGCGGCCAACAGCTAAAAGCATCCTTAATTACTGGTAAGTCAATGGATAAAAATATGGGCATGTGAAGTCATCAATGCTAAACAATCATTGATTCAAAGATGAAGGAAGATTTTAAAGCCATTCCAAGTCTGGTGGAAACAAAAAGGTACAGCTCCATCATTCTATCAGTGATGTGGTGACGCCCAAAGTTCCGATTGCAGACATGATTATACTGTTTGCATAATCTTTCCATTCATATATCACACAAATAGAGATCTGAAAATAGGTAGTACTTTTCAAATGGAACATTAAATGTTTTTTCTTTGGTTGGTGAGGGAGTGCGGGCTCTGGGGGGATGGGGGGAGTTCAGTGAGGTGAGGAAATGAATGTAGATCGGCGGGGGGGTAGTTTGAGTGATTCAGAGACACACTGGAGCCCAGGATGTAGAAAGCAGTCTTTGGAAAAGGAGACTTTGAAGAGGTGCCAGATCTGATGACAGATGCATCTCGTTGCAGGGTATTTACCGTGAGAATTAGGTTTCACTCTTTACATGCTTGCCTGGGTTCAGTTTTTGTAACTGGATGCAGCCACCGTGGAATCCTGTGCTGATGATTATTCTGAACTGAAGTTGCCTTCTCACAATGGAAGGAAAGAAATAATGAGTTTATGATGGAGGGGATCATTTCAGAAAGAGAGTCCTAATGGACCAGGGCGATGTAATCAGGACGTACCGGTCTGCTTTCAGCTAAGGTGTTAAACTGTTAAAAATAATTCATACCTTCACTAAAATACAGGGGCAAGGGACTGTTGTACAACATTTTGACTGCTTGCTCATGCAAAAGTCAAGATTAACATCCCTGTATTTGTTTGCATGTATCTTTGTAAAAGCCATCCAGCTTTTCAATACATTCCTCTTCAATCAGGCTCAGATAACAGAAGGAACTGCTTCACCCAAAGGGTTGTGAATCTGTGGAATTCCCTGCCCAGTGAGGCAGTTGAGGCTACCTCACTGAATGTCTTTAAGGCAAGGATAGATAAATTTTTGAATAGTAAAGGATTTAAGAGTTATGGTAAGCAGGTGAGTAAGTGAAGTTGAGTCCACGAAAAGATCAGCCATGATCTTATTGAATGGTGGTGCAGGCTCGAGGGGCCAAATGGCCTATTCCTGCTCCTAGTTCTTATGTTCTTATGTAAAATAATCTACTATTTGCCACAAAATTTGAACTTAGTGCTTTTTACCAAAGTTTTAATGGCTGGAATCTTTCTATTGTGTATCCCCCTGTGGGTATAAAGAATCACAAGGTAGGCTTGCATACCTCAGTATTGGGAGCCCTTTATTGAAGATGACCATTCATTCATGGTCAGGTTTAAGACTGTCCAACAGGCACACACACTGGGCAGAGCTCACAGCCTTGGGGTCACTTGATCCACACTCTTAAAGGGACATTTCACATTCCAAACACCAGCATATAGTATATATCCATTCGTCGCTACTTCTGATCCCAGCTTCAGCGAGCAGAGCAGCTTAATTTGATCAAATTTCAGGGTGCAGAGATCTTGAACATTTGTAGGGATGGAAGGGGATTCTAGAGAAGTGGAGAAACAAGGTCATGGAGCAATCTGAATGCAAGGTAGTTTAAAATCGAGGTGAAGCTTGACTGGGAATCACATGAGATTGACATTCATCACTTGCGTGATCAGCATTTTAACATGTAACACAACTAACTAAACCTGATGCCATTTTATTAAAGCATTTGTCATGTTATGTCTGTGCATACAATATTCATGGCCTATGTTTAGTATGCCATTTGTCTTATTATTTCTTTGAGTGCCTCTGTGTGTGTCCAGCAGTCTGTATGATCCCCTTTGGGCTATAACCTGCCATCCTTCTCATCCAAGCTTCCTGACACAGCAGCCCCCACGTCATTTCCCATTAGTGTTGTTTATACAGCCCTCGAGATTCCCATAGTGGCACACAATGAACATTTCAGAAAGAGAGGAGCCTGTCACACACAGGCTAGTATGGGTGGTCATATGGAAGTGCATTTTCAATGGGAATTAACACAAGGTCACCGGGGCCTATTCATTTTAGATCGGTAGTGGGAGTTTAACCATAATTCTGTCACAAGGACCGGATGATGATTTTTTGCTCCTACTGCATAGCGTTGGAAGTATTTTAAGACACACAGAAGGAATGCAGTTTGCCCACAGTCTACATTCTCCATGTTTCTATTTCTCCACTGGGGAATTGTGCATAAAAAGAACTGTCCAAACACTCTCTCAGATTTAAATTTAAATTGTTTGTCCAACGACAAGTATGTGTATGCTTCAATTGTTGCTGGTATGTGTACAGAGGATACATGTCTCTGTCATGGTCAGATAAAGCTGCTGATAGTAATGCCATAGCACAAGGTTCACTCATTACCTTACAGGTAGAGAGATCTTGCAACTGGTGCCCACTAAACTCTGGTTGAATATATTCTTGGAAGTTTCATCACATGACCTCTGTCTTTCCATTGTCCCTCTACATCGGTCAGTCAGCAGGTTTACCTTAGCTGTAAACTACCTTCTCACACAGATCGGAAAGGTCAACAAATCATTCACCAAATAATTGGATGGTTCTTGATCATCAATTAAAAGTCTCCCACTGTTCTGTGTGTTGGAGAATGTCCCTTTAAGAGAATGGGTCAGGTGACCTGGGACTCAAGCCCCACCTTGGATGGAGTTTACCCAGGGCAGTCCTGGCACAAGTTGACTGGGCTAGAATGAGGGGGATCTTATTGAAACTTACAAGATATTGCAAGGCCTGGATAGAGTGGATGTGGAGAGGATATTTCCACTCTAGTAGGAAAAACTAGAACTAGAGAGCACAACTCGGGCTAAAGGGATGATCTTTAAAAGAGATGAGGAGGAATTTCTTCAGCCAGTGAGTGGTGAATCTGTGGAAAACTTTGCCACAGGAGGCTGTGGAGGCCAGGCCATTGAGTGTCTTTAAGACAGAGATAGATAGGTTTTTGATTAATAAGGGGGTCAGGGGTTATAGAGAAAAGGCAGCAGAATGGGAATGAGAAAAATATCAGCCATGATTAAATGGAGGAGCAGACTCAATGGGCCGAGTGGCCTAATTCTGCTCCTATGCCTTATGGCCTTTTGCTAGGAGGTAAATGTATAATAAACTATCCCATTAGTTTACTACCACTGATCTGATGGATTTTTATTAGTCTTCACTATCATATCTCAAACATAACACCCATCCCTCCCATCCCCGCAGGTCAGGTAGAACCTGTGGTGAGAGAAACAGAATTAAAGTTTCGTACCTGTCTCCTTCCATCAGGACCCACAAACCCACAAGAAAACTCCAGGAAAAGAAAATCTTGTGTGGTCAAAACTAATGAGAATCTTGTTTCCCACACCTACTCCAAACAATGATAAAAACAGCGAATGGGAAGATCAAGGCAACAGCTGCGGAAATCTCATGTAAGAAAGGATAGGATCTAAGTGGGTGTGAGATTTTGTTGGAAATGTGTTAACTAGGGAACTGAATCATCTGAGAATACAAATATTATTTTTTGGTGAAAACAAAGTTCCAGAAGTAAAATGTATCGATAAGTTTGGATTCTTTAGAACTTAAAAACATTCCAACATTCAAACTTCTCCATTTTGACTTTGGTATTTGATTTCCCACTGCAAAACTGATTTTCTTTTTTTTATCCTTTCATAAGATGTGATATCACTGGCAAATGATGTAGAGATGCCAGAGTTGGATTGGGTAAGTGCAGTAAGAAGTCTCACAACATCAGGTTAAAGTACAAAATACTTATTTGGTAGCACAAGCTACAAGCTTTCGGAGCGCTGCTCCTTCATCAGATGAGTGGGAGTTCTGTTCACGAACAGTGCATATGAAGACACAAACTCAATTTACAAAGTAATGGTTGGAATGTGTGTTATTTTGTAAATTGAGTTTGTATCTTTATATGCCCTGTTTGTGGACAGAATTCTCACTCACTGATGAAAAAGCAGCGCTCTGAAAGCTTGTGGCTTGTGCGACCAAATAAACCTGTTGGACTTTAACCTGGGGTTGTGAGACTTGTTTTCTCAGTGGCAAAACCAGCATTTATTGCCCAAGTGGGGAGGCAATGGTCGAGTGGTATTATCACTAGACTATTAATCCAGAAACCCAATTAATGTCCCGGGGACCTGGATACGAATCCCTTCACGGCAGATGGTGGAATTTGAATTCAACAAAAAATATCTGGAGTTAAGAGTCTACTAATGACCATGAAACCATTGCTAATTGTTGGGAAAAAAAAACCCATCTGGTTCACTAATGTCCTTTAGGGAAGGAAATCTGCCGTCCTTACCTGGTCTGGCCTACATGTGAATCCAGAGCCACAGCAATATGATTGACTCTCAACTGCCCTCTGGCAACTAGGGATGGACAATGAATTCTGGCCAGCCAGCGATGCCCATGTCCCACGAATGAATAAAAAAAGAAGTAAATCCCGAATTGCCCTTGAACTGACTGGCTTTCTAAGCAGTTTCAGGGGGGCAGTTAAGAGTCAACGACAGTGCTGGAGATCTGGAGTTACATGGAGGCCAGACCAGGGAAGAATGGCAGGTTTATTTCCCTAAAGGGCGTTGGTGAATTGGATGGGTTTTATGACAATTGGTGAGAGTCTCACGGTCAACAATGCTGAGACCAGTTTTATATTCCAGATATATTCATTGAATTTAAATTCCATCAAGGGTAGGGTTCAGCTCCATGATCCCCCAGAGCATGCTTCATACAAAATTACCTGAAAGCAATTGTCAGTATATAACGTTGTAAGTAGGACAGTTCAGGGATACCTCATGGCAAGAAGTACCTAATCTTCAGTGATGAGAGTGGAATCATAGATGGAGAATCCTGGGTGCAAGCAAATATTCATACTTAAGTTTCTTCCTGCACCTATGTCGTGTTAACAGATCCAAGCTACAAGTTAGGATCCATTGCAGTTACTGACCATTATTATTTACAGTGTTTAGAGGGCGGATGGCAGGGGTCAGAGGATGTAATGGAGAAAGGGATAAGAGTCCCCCATTCACTAAGAGGATCCTGGAAAATGTTCAGATAATTTCACAAGACAAAGGGAAAACAGACTCTCTCAAATTACTTTGTGATCCTCCCACTTCACTTGGGCTCAGATAAATGTTGGAACGGTCCCCAGATCTTGACAACCCTGGAGTCCAGTTTATTACAAACCAGAAGCCACATATGAAAACAAATAATTATTCTGTGACAATTTTCGTCTGTATGAGTCCCAGAAGCCTCCTTGTTAGTGAGACTGGGGGAGGTGAGAGGAAGATATAATGAAAAAAACATAGGATACACTGTGGTGGGTTGCTCACACAGTATCTGCTGGTGATAATGTTAAAAGGAGATAATGCATGATATTATACATAACCTGTAATAACCCCTCCATTCAACATATATCTTGTTTCTTTCCCAAGGTCTGCTGTTACAGAGCCAGCACTACTGCGAGAATTTCCACCTCCTGTAAGTCCCTAAATGAATAATAACCTCAGTCCCCAGGTGACCCAGGATAAATCTCAGGTTAAAAATTGGAAAGGTTTTCCTATCTGAAGGCTATAGCGAATTCCCATATTCCAAAGGATTCAGGGATCTTCATGGAAACCCAGCAATGCAGAAGGAGGCAATTCGGCTCATCAAGTCTGCATCGACAACAATCCCTCCTAAGCCTTATCCCCATTACCCCACACATTTACTCCAATAATTCCTCTAACCTATGCATTCCAGTTCACTCAGGAGCAATTTAAATTGGCCAATCAACCTAACTCGCATGTCTTTGGACTGTAGGAGGAAACCGGAGCATATAGAGGAAACCCACGCAGACACAGGGTGAATATGCAAACTCTACACAGACAGTGACCTAAGCCAGGAGTTGAACCGAGATCCTTGGAGCTGTGAGGCAGCAGTGCTAACCACTGTGCCAACATGCCACCCGACTGTGCCACCATGCTGCTTGGCTATGAAAATACAGGTTTTTCAGTGGTGTTCTGCCCAAAGGCTCCTGATGCTTCATCCCATTTTCCTTCCACAGTAGATTTTGCCAGTGAGGTTGGTAATTGCCTTTTGCTCTCAGGAGCAGACTGAACTAACAGGTCTTTAGTCAACCTCAACTGGAATTGAATGAGCAATCAGCATTATTCTGAACCACATGCTGGCCAATTAGCCAATTGAGTTAACTTGCCTCACCTTGATGGTATATATTTTAGTGAGTAAATTTGTAAATAATTCACAAGAACCCACAGGGATGAAATTTGGAAACACTTCTACACACAAAGAATACTTGGAATTATCTCCCGCAGTCTTTTTTTATTCATTTATGGGACATGGGCATCGCTGACTGGACAGCATTTATTGCCCACGCCTACAGAAGAGATTTATATTTCTGGGGTATTGCTGTAAATTGGAACAACAGAGATAGCTAGCTGTTAAGAATTATACTTTGCCCTGTTTGAGTATTTTAATTGGTTAAAATTAAGCTAATTTTTGTTATAGTTTGTTCTTAAATAAAGCCTATTTCCATAGCAGTTTTCTAATGGGTCACTTACAGAGGTGGAAATAAGCGACATTACCAACTGTTTGGTTGTGTAGTAGAAAGCTCATTTCAGGGTCAGATAAGTCAATATTTGGAAAGTTTGGTTTGGCGTCAGATGGTTGCCGAGGAAAGGAATGGAGTGAATTGTGAGAGAAACAAGTTTGTGATGAGGTTCCAAGACAGTAGTTTCAGTCTTCACAATAACTGGTTAAAATTTCTGTTCAATCAGTTCTGCATTTCAGGCAAGCAGTCTGACAACTTAGAGATAGCAGAGGAGTTGGGGGGTGTGGGGGGTGGGGTGGGGGGGGGGCTGCGGTGGGGGGGGGGTGGTGCGGCAGTGGTGAGTTAGATCTGGGCATTGTCGCTGTAAAATAGCATTGTGTTTTCAGATGGCATGACACAAGGTCAATACATCGATGAAACAAGTAGGAGGCCAAATATACATCCTTGTCAGATATCAGAGGTAATGAAACAAGAGTGGACAGAGGGATTATTGCTGGTAAATCTATGAATAGAACCAAACTCTTGCAGTCCCAAATAACTGTATGACGGTAGCCAGGTTTTGAAAGAGGACCATTTGATCAACTGTGCCAAAGGCCGCAGACAGGTCGAGGAAGACAAGGAGAGATAATTTACCTTTGGCACAGTCACATAGAGTGTCATTCATAAAGCATTAGACAACAAACTTGGAATAAATGTGTGCCTACTCAGGTGAAAGTGAAGGCTCCATGGCACAATCTGATGTTGAGTAGGGAGTTTACCAGAGTCCAGTTCCTTTCAATGGGAGAGGAAGGAGATATTTTAAGGATCATCATGATTACTGAGAAGGAAGTAATGTTTAAAACATTTCCACTTTTATTTATTAATATTACAAGTAGACTTACATTAACACTGCAATGAAGTTACTGTTAAAATCCCCTAGTTGCCACATTCTGGCACCTGTTCGGGTACAATGAGGAAGAACTTAGATTGGTCAATGCACCTAACCAGCACATCTTTTCGACTGTGAGAGGAAACTGGAGCACCTAGAGGAAACCTGCACAGACACAGGGAGAACGTGCAGACTCCGTACAGACAGTGACCCAAGCCAGGAATTGAACCCAGGTCCTTGGTGCTGTGAGGCAGCAGTGCTACCCACTGTGCCACCATGCTGCCCCAGGGAAACCTTAAAGGTACTTGAGACTAATAATATCTCAGGTAAAGTGCTGGAGGCCATTCTAAAGAAATATTCTCTGAAACATTTAGTATGAAGTTATCAGGGCAAGTCATCGTGGCTTTTTGATGGAAGATCATGCTTGATAAATGTGTTAAAGTTACTTCAATAGATAGAGGAGCTTTTTGATAAAGGGAACATCTCTGTGAATATTGTTATCTCGACTCGAGCAGGACTTATTACACAGAATCACTTCTGGATGTTGATGGCGAAGATAGAAAACAACACAGGTGGAATTTATTAAAGTGGATTCATGAGTAGCTATATTAAACGAGGGGAGGGTGGGTTCTTGTGGCACAGTGGATCGCGTCCCCCCCTCTGAGTCAGAAGCTATGTGTTCAAGCCCCACCTCAGGACTTGATGGTCAAGGAAGGTGCAATTATAATGAGACCAACATGGTGAGTGTGTCAACCCACAAATCCTTCCAAAACATGCCAGTGGCTGATGGTAGGAGCGGGAGAGACTCCTAATCAGGCTTGCTTGATATGGAGTGGCAGACCTCAAGCTATAAGCCCCTGGTGATAGGCTAGTGACCTATTCAGGAAATTACTAGCTGTGGAAATGGGTAAAATCTGCCTTTGTGCACCACTAGGTACAGGAAGAGAACTGGAATGGGATATGAAATGAGAAAGAAATTAGCTCACGTACATGCATTCATTGCCTTTAGTCATGACTATTCCAGCACACTGTCCTCTCATGTTCCATCACTAATGAATGTAAGATCATCCAAAACTGTACTGTGTCCCAAATTCAATCAATACCCATTGACTCATCACCCCCATGCTCGCTGATTTACACTGGCTCATGGTTAAACAATGTTCGGATTTTAAAATTCTCATTCTTGTTTTCAAGTCTCTTCGTAGCCTTGCCTCTCCTGATCTCTGTAATCTCTTCCATCTTTTCAATCCACCAAGATTTTCATACTCCTCCCATTCCGATTTCTTGAGCATACCCACTAGTAATCACTCCGTTATTGGTGATCATGCCTTCAACTACTGAGGCCCGAGCTCCGGAATATTTTTCCTCTCTATCTTTCTTTTTTATCATTCGTGGGACATGGCTAGCCATAAATTATTGCCCATCCCTAGTTGCCTGAAGGCAGTTGAGAGTTAACCATATTGCTGTGGCTCTGGAGTCACATGTAGGCCAGACCAAGCAAGGACGGCAGATTTCCTTCCCTAAAGGACATTAGTGAACCAGATGGGTTTTTCTAACAATTGCAATGATTTCGCAGTCGTCAGTAGATTCTTAATTCCAGATTTTTTTTTGAATTGTAATTCCATCATTTGCTGTGGTGGGATTGAAACTTGGGCCCCCAGAACATCAACTGAGTTTCTGCATTAATAGTTTGGCAATAATACCACTCGGCCATTGCCTCCCCAGAAAGCCTTCAAGCTTTTGATTCTTTTTCCTAAATTTTTTTCTTGTGGCTCAGTGCCAAATTTTATTTGATTTGTCCTCTTGTGAAATGCCTGGGCATGCATTACTAGGTAATTTGTCTTCAGGAAGCGTAAAGGAGAACATGCCCCTGTCATACATCAATGGGGATGAAGTAGAAAGTGTCAAGAGCTTCAAATGTTTAGGTATCCCGATCACCAACAACCTGTCCTGGTTCCCCCATGCCAACACCAGAGTTAAGAATGCCCACCAATGCCTCTACTTTCTCAGAAGATGAAAGAATTTGGCATGTCAGCTACCAACCTTTATAGATGCACCATAGAAAGCACTCTTCTGGTTGTAACACAGGTTGGTATGGCTCCTGCTCTGCCCAAGACCGCAAGGAAGTACAAAAGGTTGTGAATGTACCCAATCCATCACGCAAATCAGACTCCCATCCACTGACTCTGTCTACACTTTCTGCCGCCTTGGCAAAGCAGCCAATATAATTAAGGACTCCACGCACCCCAGACATTTTCTCCTCTACCTTCTTCCGTCAGGAAAAAGATACAAAAGTCTGAGGTCACGCTTCAAACTCAAGAGCAGCTTCTTCCCTGCTGCTGTCAGACTTCGAATGAACTTACCTTGCATTAAGTTGATCTTTCTCTACAGCCAAGCGATGACTGTAACAATACATTCTGCACTCTCTTGTTTCCTTATCTATGAACAATATGCTTTGTCTGTATAGTGCACAAGAAACAACACCTATCACTGTATGTTAATACATATGATAATAAATTAAGTCAAATCAAAACTTCCCCTCCTTCAGGAATTATGCCTTAAGAGGATGTTAGTAACCATAGACGCCATGGTTGGCCCATGACAATGCTATGAAGGTGCTGCAGTGACCTGTCATTGCCTTCTGTAGTATGGCTGACCAGGAACCTCTCTCAATATTACCATCTGCCATCAGGTGTATTGGAGGCATTTAGGGGATTATACCAAACCATGTTTGACCATTTTCTCAACAAAACTTCCATGGCCATCGCTACTCAGCAGGTACTGGTGCCATATAAATAATACCATAAGAAACAGGAGCAGAATTGGACATTTTGGCTCATTAAGTTTGGTTTTTGCATCTCTCCCAGATTTTACTTCCATTGACTTCAAGGTAGCGAGGTGTTTAAAGGAAGACGGATTCGCCATCACTTGTTTTACGCTATTGGGCAAAGCCAAAAGGTGGGATATTCTAGCCCCGCCCACCACTTGGATCATCCATGCTGACTGTCCCTAATCAGTCCTTGAATCTCTAAATGCCTGTAGATCCTATCTCTCAAAATGCCTTCCAACAACCTACCTACCGCAGATGTGAGACTCATTATACTGCATCTGCCATGCATATGTCCACACACTCAGCCTGTTTAAATCATGCTGAAGTATATCTATATCCTCCTCATAGCCGAATTAGATATAGCTCCAAGGGCTAAAGGTATCAGACGATAAATGATGGGATAAAAATTTTGAATTTGATGATCAGCCATGTTTGAAATGAATGGCAGGACAGGCTCGAAGGGCCGAACGACCTACTCCTGTTACTAGTTTCTATACTTACCTAGCTTCCAGTTAGAGAGCTGCAGATGGGAGGAGAAATGGGAGTTATGGTGTACAGGCTGCAGGCAGTCCTACCCGAGACATAACAGCATCCGAGCTGATCCAATAATGTTTAATAAGCACCTGACTGACTAAAATGGATTCCTTGGCAATGAGATCCCTTGCCCAGATGAGCATAAAATTCACAATGTTATTTTTTATTAAAGGCATTAGTCAGACTCCATTTGCATTATAATATGCAATTCTGGTCTATTAATCATAGGAAGGATATTGTTGCCCTTGAGAGGGTACGGACATGAGCAATTAAGATTATTTCAGGTATTGAGAATTTGAGTTATGAAGTGAGATTACGAAAGTTGAACTGATTCTATTTGGAAGAGAAAAAACTTTGAAATGACACAATTGTTTTCAAAAATTAGGAAGTTAATGCAAACAAATTGGACACTCTGGTGAAATGTTCAGATGTTATGCGACGCAGGTTAAAAACTAGGAACTCAAGAGTCAGGAGGGAAATAAAGCAGAGCTTTGAAACACCCAGAGGGTAATAAACATGGAATACATTGCCAAGGAAAGCAATAGAAATTAATATGTTTAATAGCCTGTTAATGAGATTGATTTCCCCTGTCTTTTTTTACGCATCCATTAAAACATTTGCCCAAGTACAAACAATAAAGAAAATTACTGCACAGAAACAAGCCCCTTGGCCCTCCAAACCTGCGCCGCCCATGCTGCTCAACTGCACTAAACCCCCTACTCTTAAAGTTTATTTATTAGTCATAAGTAAGGCTTGCATTAACACTGCAAAGAAGTTTCTGTGACATTCCCCTAGTCGCCACAGTCTGGCACCTGTTCGGGTCAATACACCTAACCAGCATGTCTTTCAGAATGTGAGAGGAAACCAGACCACCCAGAGGAAACCCATGCAGACACAGAGAGAACATGCAAACGCCACACAGACAGTGATCTAAGCTGGGAATGAACCTGGGTCCCTGGCACAGTGAAGTAGCAGTGCTAGCCACTGTGCCACCATGTCGCCCTACTCGTCTGGGTGCCATATCCTTCTATTTCCATCCTATTGTCAAGACGCCCCTAAAACATCAGATGTACTTGTCCATGATGTTTTCACTCTAGAAATAAACTCATTTAAAATAAAAAATGTCAAGCATAGAGAGGGGGGTTAAACCCCTCAATGTATTTTGGTGAGAAAGGGGTTTGAATGGCGGCACAGTGACAGAGTGGTTAGCATTGCAGCCTCACAGCAGGGACCTGAATTCAATTCCGGCCTTGGGTGACTGTGTGGAGTTTGCACATTCACCCCGTGTCTGCGTGGGTTTCCTCTGCGTGCCCCAGTTTCCTCCACAATCCAATGAACATAAGAACATAAGAACATAAGAAATAGGAGCAGGAGTAGGCCATCCAGCCCTTCGAGCCTGCCCCGCCATTCAATAAGATCATGGCTGATCTGTCGCTGCTCAGTTCCACTTTCCCGCCCTCTCCCCATAACCTTTAATCCCCTCTCCTATCAAAAACCCATCAACCCGCGTCTTAAAAATATTTAGCGAGGCAGCCTCCACCACTTCAACAGGCAGAGAATTCCAGAGATTCACCACCCTTTGAGTGAAGAAGTTCCTCCTCAACTCCGTTCTAAACCGCCCCCCTTTTATCTTGAGGCTGTGCCCCCTAGTCCTATTGTCTTTTTTGAGCTGGAAGAGTCTTTCCACCTCTATCCTATCCATCCGATGTGCAGGTTAGGTGGATTAGCCATGTTAAATTGTCCCTTTGTCTAAAGAGATGTGCTGGTTAGATGGAATTAGCCATGGTAAATGTGTACAGGGGTAGCGGAGAAAGAGAGAGCCTCGATAAGATACCCAGTCAGAGGGTCAATGCAGACTCGACGGGCCGATTGGCCACCTTCTGTACTGTAGGGATCCTATGATGATGCCATCAGGAGACTGATAGTTGGGAAGGGACATTGCAATAAAGTGAAAGGCTGAACAGGTTTTGGATTGAGTGAACTTTGACCATCGCAAAAATACTGTGCAGAGCTAATCACTGCTGCAGCAGTGATTTGACTTCAGAGCAAAGATGTCTTGTGGCTTCTTTAATATTATGGTCCAGAAATGAGATAATTCCACTGACGTCTCGCACCAGTGTGGCCTCTGGGAATTTGAATTCCACTTAATTCAGCATCCGATCTTTACCCTCTCCCCCACCCATTCTCTGCTCCTGATGTATTTTGTTGATGTTATCAACTTTCACCTACCCTTGTCCCTCACTCCTGCTCGATTATCTGTCCTGACCTCGAATGTTTTCAAGAAAAATTGAATATTTTCATTTATACAACACGGCTTCTCAACTTTGAAGCACGTAGATAAAAGCAAAATACTGCCAATGCTGGAAATCTGATATAAAAACAGGAAATGCTGGATAAACCCCACAGGTCTGACAGCATCTGTGGAGACAGAGAGAGACATAGGCCACAACCTTAACTGCCATTCACACCATGCTCCCGCTGCAGTGAGGTCGGAGCGTTTGGCAGTCGGTCGAATCTCTGTTCACTGCAGCATGATAAGAATTCAGCCATAAAGTTGTTTTTTTAATTCATTCATTGGACATGGGATGTCGCTGGTGGGCCAGCATTTATTGCCCATCACTATTTGCCTTTGTTCAGGGTGGGGGCAGTTGAGAGTCAACCACATTGCTGTGAGTCACATGTAGGCCAGACCAGCCTAGGGCAGCAGATTTCCTCCCCTAAAGGACGCTCGCAAATCAGGTGACAATCGACAATTGTTCGTGGTCATCAATCGATTCTTAATTCCAGGTATTTTTTATTGAATTCAAATTCCACCATCTACCGCGGTGGGGTTCGAACCCTGATCCCCAGAACATTAGCTGAGTTTCTGGATTAATAGTCTAACGATAATAAAGTTTATTTATGTATTAGTCACCAGTAAGGCTTACTTTAGCACTGCAATGAAGTTACTGTGAAATTCCCCTAGTCGCCACACTCCAGCGCCTGTTCGGATCAATGCACCTAACTAACACGTCTTTCAGAATATGGGAGGAAACTGGAACGCCCTGAGGTCACCCAGGCAGACAACATGCAAACTCCACACAGACAGTGACCCAAGAGGAAATCGAACCCCGGTCTCTGACACTGTGAAACGGCAGTGCTAACTACTGTGCTATCACTAATATCATTAGGCCATCGTTTCCCCATTAATATTTCAAGTCTAGACAACTCTGCTTCAGAATTCTGAAGAAATGATATTGGACTCCAAACGTTATCTCTGTTTCTTTCTCCACGGATGCTGCCAGACCTGCTGAGTCTCCCCAGCGCTTTCTATTTTCGGACAAATATTTAAAACATCTGGGGCAATCTTGATTGCCCAGTTGGCCTGGCCTCTGCCCAGAACTCCCTTCCATGGGTAGAATAACGGGTCCCTGACAACTCTGCAGATCTCAGATGAGCCGTCTGGTGTTTAAAAATAAATCGAGCAGCCATGTCGTGGCTCCAGCTATCAGCCATTACTGGATGTAACCATGGAAACTGTCTTGCCTTAACTGCCCACAAGCCTTCTGGATCATCAACAATTTAATGAAAGCTTGCTGATGCTGCACCGTTGGGTCCAGAGCAAAAAAAATGAAAACAACTGAAAATGGAGAAAGCAGTTCATGGCCTAAGCTGACTGGTCGTGACCAAGTTTGTTTTAATTGTTAACTATATTACAATTTGTGCAAGCACTTCATTTAGATTACTATATGTAACATCATTGACTGTTCTGTGAGTGAAGAAAGCTACTCATCTCTGACTCTTTTTCCTTGAGATTTCCCTTAAGGGTGGTGGGCCAATGTTATCTTTCTAAGAGTTTGACTGTTCTACCCGTGACATTGGAGAGAGTCTTGTTGAGGTGCTGGAAGTCTTGCCTTCCAGCTGGAGAACAGCCAAGGGATCCCCCGCTGCCCCCTTTCAAGAAGGCCGACTGAACCTTGCGCCAATCGGGTAGTGGCAAGGCCAGTCATGGCGGGTGCCTTGCCTTCCGAAAAGCTGCTGGCCAATCGGGGGTTCGGTAGATCTCTTGCCCAGCACGGCACCGGGGAAGCAACGGCTGCGACTAGAAGGGGTAAGCACCGGAGTACCTCGATCATGAAGTGACTCAGGCATGCAGTGTGGTGGGGGGAATGTGGGGGTGGGGGGGGGGTGCATTTGCAAGGTGGGGATCGCAGGTAGAGGAGGCCGGGATGATCAACAGCAGGGATAGGCACATGACTCTCAGCAGGTTCCCTCCTTCCCAAGGTCCAGATCCCCAATCGGTCACTTTGATCAGAGTGACAGGACAGATGGCTGCACAGGTTTATGTCGTGTGTGCACTGCACAGTAACAGCTGCAACTGGGTTCAAACCAGCGGCAGCAGGATGAGACCATGAATTGATCATTAAGTGGCTATTTAGGAGTGACAAAAAAAAGGCAGGGCAAGAAGGTGGCAGGATTCTGGTGTGCCACCATCCCATAAATCTCCTTCCCGCTCCCAAACTCATCATCAGCATGGGATCGAAATTGTTACTTGTGCATCATTTGCGTTCATGGAATCAATACGTTCTTTATGGTGATTGTGGTCTTCCTGTATTGCTTTTGAATAACCTTATGTACAGAGGGGCCACGTTTTCGGAAAATTGCACCCACTGTAGTGTAACTCCCTCTGAAATGGCCATTCCTTTCAAGGGCAATCTGGAATGGGCAGCTATGGGGCCTCACCAACGACACCCACAGCCCATGAAAAAATAAATAATCAGAAAAATCTTCTTTCTGAACACATTGAATGGCAGAATCAGTCACTGATAATTTGATCCGGGAATTATCAGGGTCAGCTGAATGGAACATTCTGACTGCCAATGACCTTTGGCCAAACAAAATGTCTCCAAACGGACAATTTCAAGGGTGGGATGTTTTGAAAGTTCCACAGCGATCGAGGGGCAAAGATGAAACTGATCCGACATTTTTTTCTCTTTCGATTTTAAACTAAAATGAAATGATCTATAGCGGTAGTCTGATTGAAAGAGATTACAATTCCCAAAATGCGTAGGAGGGCATTGAATCTGTGAGAAAGAACGCAGGGATGTGTTTGTCTAACAGATTTCTGTTCCTGTGAGAATGATCAGTCACAGCTATCAAGATTGGCGTGGGTGAAGATGGCCCTTTCGCACATCTTTAATCCTTCCGAAATATCGAAACTACCATCTTCCCATTACACCATCTCATTCTTCCCTTAAGTCAAACAAGGTGGCTGCCAGCGATCATCAATCTACTTCCAAGGAGAAAAGCTGAGACCAAAAATGTCCTAACCTCAGCCACTTTTCTCAACATCTCATTTCAGTTGTTGACTGTGTCAAAAAATGGTGTTCCTAAATTTCCCATTTTGATTCCAAAACTGCACCCTCTTGTCCTGCCTGGTCTTATGGTTCTGTCTGCGGCTTCCATTTGTTTTCTGAGTATTGAGTTCAAACTAACAAGACTTAAATTGCCAGCAATGGCTCTGCGAACATTAGTATTGTGTGTTTGAACTTGATTTGGTCATTTCTAATATCTCATAACCTCACCGTTAATATTGTCAATGCGATAATCAGTGCTTCACAATTTATCCTTCATTGTCCAAAGTCAATTTAAGTTGGAGGTTCTCTTGGCTTCCGTCCCCTTTACAATCTCTGCTTCAGTTAAGCATTCAATATCTGTCTGGTGCTGCATGGCGAATATGCTGTCAATAGCTGGTTCGCCTATTTTCTAATCCTTTTCATATTCACCTCCATTTAAACTTACTTCCATTTTACATAGTGGTTCGCACTTCTGCCTCACAGTGTCAGGGACCTGGGTTCGATTCCGGCCTTTGGGTAACTGTCAATGTGGAGTCTACACGTTCTCCCTGTGTCTGTGTGGGTTCTCCTCCAGCTGCAACAGCTTTTTTCCCACTGTCCAAAAGATATGCAAGTTAGGTGCATTGGCTGTGCTACATTCACCCTCGGTGTACCTGAACAGGTGCCAGAGTGTGGCAGCTAGGGGATTTTCACATTAACTTAATTGCAGTGTTAACGTAAGCCTACTTGTGACATTAGATAAACTTAAAAACTACCTAGGCTCATTTAACTCATACAATAAGAAGTCTCACAAAACCAGGTCAAAGTTCAACAGGATTATTTGGAATCATGAGCTTTCAGAGCGCTGCTCCTTCCTCAGGTGAGTCGCAGGTCTGGCATTTGACTCACTTGATGAAGGAGTAGTGCTCTGAAAGCTTGTGATTCCAAATAAACCTGTTGGACTTTAACCTGGTGTTGTGAGACTTTTTACTGAGCCCACCCCAGTCCAACGCGGGCATCTCCACCTCACGGCCACCATGAACCCATATAAAGAGAATGGCTTGGATGGGGTGCCCAGCCTATGTGTAAAACATACTCTGACTTTGTTTCTGTCACTAATATCTGCGCTGTGTTATTATTTGGATTTTGTTCTTCTTCGCTGGGAAAGACGGCCAAGGGAGGGAGGACAAGGGGAACACAGATGTGAAACTCCACATGGCAGCATGCTGAATCCTTCCTTCTTTCCCCCCCTCTCCTCTGCTCCAACCTCGTTCCCCCATACCCCCACCCCCGCCTTGTTTTTGATTCTTATTCATTGTACAGTACCTGCAAAATCAGAAAGGAAAAGACAGACATCAGCAGAAATCTGAAATAAAACTTGAAAAATGCCAGACCTGTGAGTATTAACTTTAGAAGTGAATAAGGATTTTAAAAATATGTTAGTATTTGGGTTTGGATGCAATTCATCCTAAAATGTAAACATGATGCAGGCAAACAACAGCAAGTTATTTTGTAAAACTAAGAGTAGATTACATGTGCCTGTAACAAAATGGTGTAGATTTCTTTTTTATATAACAGACTGCATGATGGCAACATCCCAAGCAGGCAGTGGGATTGAAGTCGTATTTGCAGCGTTAGTAACTGATATATTAATGTATCGGATGAAATCTTTTCATTTTGTTATTCTACATGTGATGGCACTATTGTTA
Organism: Carcharhinus amblyrhynchos; assembly: GCF_965287045.1. Classification (NCBI taxonomy): domain Eukaryota; kingdom Metazoa; phylum Chordata; class Chondrichthyes; order Carcharhiniformes; family Carcharhinidae; genus Carcharhinus; species Carcharhinus amblyrhynchos. Next base: position 45,046,487 of record NC_137342.1, read on the forward strand.
AAAAGGGGGACAAAGGACTTGCTGATCTGACGATACAGTTTAAATTCACATTACCGAACAGAAAATGTTGGGAATATACATCCTCAATGCATGTGCATCTGGAAAGAGAAAAGACAGGTTAATGTTCTAGATAGGACCTGCGACTGTCTTCATTTCAGATTTCCAGCATCCTCCTCCCTATTCTTTATTCTCTGTCCTCCATCTCACAAGTGACTATATTCCAGGAGCTTTGTTTTGCAAACTGTTTCAGCGTTTTCATTTGCAGTAGAGGATCCTTTGTTTTAACCTGACAAATTTATTTTGAGACGTACAATATTTTCATGACTGTGTGCCTCAGTCGTGGGGGTTGTGGGGGTTGCTGTTGAGGGAAGATTGGTTTTTTGCAGTCGGGGGAGAGAAAAAAAAAACATAGAGAAAGTTGTGTAAGAGTGGCAGGTTTAATTTCGAAGCATGAGCAGTGAAGAGAAAAGGAAATTAAGTACGCGGAGGGTAAAAGGCCAGGCATCTGACAGCTGGTCCGTGGCACTGGGACAGAATTTCACATTTTCAGTACTCTGAGCTGGAACAAAAGACTGGGTTGGATGGAATATAAAAAAATATATATATAAAAGAAACAGGTGATGATCAGAACCGACTGATAAAGGAAGCCTGTGTGCTCCTGGGTGCTGTGTGCATTCAATTCAGACTGACTCCTCTTATGCTAATACAGCCAATTTCCTCTTTTATTTCATTTATGGAGCCTAAATCTGCGATCTCTGATAAGGTTTCCTTGGATACCGCCTTCACTCAAAACTCGGCTGATGGAGATGTGTAACTTGCAGTGAACAGCGTATGAATAATTTAAAAGCTATGCCCGGAGATTTAAGGGAATAACAGTGTGATAACAGACACCACAGGGTACCGCTGTTTATTCAAGGCTTCATCTTCCACTGACAAGTGACCTACAAGGTCAAGGGCATGCTGGGATATCTCACCAACACTAGGAAAGGTACCAGCGTCCCTCAGGATTCAAAACAGAAAGGATTCAGTCTCAGGTGAGGGGAAGGATAAGGTATCCTGAATTCTCCAAAAAAAAAAGCTTTACCTCATCTGTATCCTTTAATACCCACTATATATTATAGAAAGGAACATTAAACAAAGGCAGCATTTATACTTAAAGATTCCACAATCACTTAGTAATGGGAGTGAAACAGGGCAAGGAAAGCTATTCTTTTCTATTCTGCTCCAAAGTGATATGTGAAGCCCATATCCCCTAGAATAAATTGAGATGCCTCACTGTAGGAGGTCAAAGAAATGTTTTTGACACAGGTCAAATGACGGCTGCCGTCATTTGTATATTATACGGTATTCAGCATGCGTTGGCTACCCCACAGTTCCATTGACAGAAGGATGAAGATCCAGAGTGCACTGATTGAAGTAGATTAGCGCACTAACCAACAATGACATGAGGAAAAACATTTCAATACAGGGGGTTGTGAGGGTCTGGAGTACGCTGCCTCAGAGTATGGTGGAAGCAGGTTCAATTGTGGGTCTCAAACAGGAATGAATTGGAAAAGCACTTCTTGAATATGAAAAATCTACAGGGCTATTGAGAGCTGGCATAGGATTGGGACTAGCTAGCATTATCAAGGGCTCCACGCATCAGGACATTCTCTCTTCCACCACCTTCCATTGGGAAAAAGATACAAAAGTCTGACATCACATGCCAACCAACTCAAGGATAGCTTCTTCCATGCTGCTGTCAGAATTTTGAATGGTCCCATATCCCTACCTGTAACTGCAACACTATATTCTGCACCCTATCCTTTTCTTCTCCCAATGTACTCAATGAACAGTATGCTTTGTCTGTATAGTGCACAAGGAGCAATTCTTTTCATTGTATCCCAATACATGTGACAATAATAAATCAGCTTAGTTCAGTGCTAAGCATGGCACTTGGTTCTTATGATGTGGAGATGCCGGTGTTGGACTAGGATAAACACAGTAAGAAGTCTCACGACACCAGGTTAAAGTCCAACAGTACCAAATAAACCTGTTCAACTTTAACCTGGTGTTGTGAGACTTCTTACTTGGTTCTTAGACAGACTGTAGACATACTCAAGTATCTATTAGCATTTGTTTGTTAGCACTTTATCTAAACAAGTTGCAGAGTAAGCTCTTAGGCATAATTTCAACCTCTCGCTCTCGTCTAAACTTACTACTGTCAGTGCACATTATCATCTACATTACATGTTAGCATTTCTCATCTGTTAACCCATTATACTCCATCTCCCTGCCATCCCCAATAACGTTACCTTACTTTTAACAACATTAAATTATTTCCAAACAATATTTTCTGTAGGCAGTGGTAAGAGAACCGAACTTCTCTCTGTCTGAGGTTGCTCTCCTATGGGTAACAAGGTGTATCACAGAGAATGGGGAGGTGATGGCCTAGTACTATTATTGCTAGACTATTAATCCAGAAACTCAACTAATGATCAGGTGACTCGAGTTCGAATCCTGCCATGGCAGATGGTGGAATTTGAATTCAATAAAAAGTACCGAGAATTAAGAATCTGCTGATGACCATGAAACCATTGTCAATTGTCAGAAAAACCCATCCAGTTCACTGATGTTCCTTAGGGGGAAGGATATTTGCTGCCCTTACTTAGTCTGGCCTGCATGTGACTCCAGAGCCACAGCAATGTGGTTGACCCTCAACTGCCCTCTGAACAAGGATAATTAGGCATGGGGAGTAGATGCCAGCCAGCCAGTGACACCCGTGTCCCATGAATGAAGTTTTACAAATGGAAACAAGACAGCCTCATCTTCTGCAATGTGACAAGATAGCTGTACCAGATACCGTGTGCTAAAGATTCTGCCGCAGCTTCTGTGCTAACCTCTATCTCTGAAGTGATGACTTTTATGTGGGACTGAAGTATAGGTGCCAATTGACCCTGGGAAGGTACCAGTTTCTTGGCAGCGTGATCCATATGACCTCTGACCTGGATTCTCAGGTAAGGTATCCTCTGTGGAAGATTCCTCATGAACAAAAGGAGATAAATTAATCAATATTTCAGTAGATTCATTGGAACTAAGATCTGAAGGTTGCCCAGCACTGCTGATTCTTTTAAAATACAACAGAGACATCATAAAGTGCATCCAGCAATCGGAAAGATTAGTCATTCTCTAGGAGCTCAACGTCCAAGAGTCACTCAGGACAACAAGGGTTCTTCCTCATCACTCTCGAGGAAGAGCCAATTCAGTTCCAGCAGGTTTTCATGGGGACGGCACCATCTTTGGCGGTACCCTCTGTAGCCTCCATCTCAGGCCTTCCTTCATGAAGAACTGAGAGACCCGTAACTTCCATGTGTACCCTGAGTCTAGGGGATGGTGTCCCTGTGAAAGAAAAGAACTTACTTCAGGGTATTTAAACTTCCTCAGCTCCTGAAGGCTGAATTTCCACTGCTTCAAAATAAAAGACTGAAGATTGTTGCATGAGAGACAGCAAGTTGTTACAAATGATGAGAATCATCTATTTTTTTACTCAAATCCCTATAAGTACGTCAGCATCATCATGCAAAAAGGATTCATATCAAGTGCCAAGTTCCATCAGACTTTTGAACGGTTCTGCTATGCATTAAGTTGATCTTTCTCTACACCCTAGCTATGACTGTAACACTACATTCTGCACTTTTTCCTTCCCTTCTCTGTGAATGGTTTGCTTTGTCTGTGTAGCGCACAAGAAGCAATACTTTTCACTGTATACTAATACATATGACAATAATAAATCAAATCAAATCAAGAATCAATGATCTGTCACCCTTTGTAGTTAAGGAGAGCAATAATGTGGCACAATGGCACAGCGGTTAGCACTGTTGCCTCACAGCGCCAGGGACCCAGTTTGGGTCACTGTCTGTGTGGAGTTGGCACATTCTCCCTGTGTCTGCGTGGGTTTCCTCCAGGTACTCTGGTTTCTTCCCACAGCCCAAAGATGTGCTGGTTAGGTGGATTGGCCATGCTAAATTGCCTCTTCGTGTCAGGGGGACGAGCTAGAGTAACTGCATGGGGTTATGGGGAAAGGGCCTGGGTGGTATTGTGGTCAATGCAGATTTGATAGTCCGAATGGCCTCCTTCTGCACTGTATGAACTTATGATTCTTTGGTTGGTCCTTGTAACTTGATATCCAATGGATGAAGGATGATTGGCTGAAGCCAGTTAAGATCATCTGCTACCCCAGTATCAATTTTAAGACTAGTACCGCAGACTTGGATTTGACGAATAGTCCAGATGAAGACCATTTACTTTCCCGAAGAGGTCTTTATAGTCAGTGATTTCAGGACTTGGCAATTCTTGGAAGGAACATGTTCCATAAATATCTGCTGGTCTGTGACCCTCAGTAAAATTGCTGGATTTGCAGAAACACTTGAACTGTCCAGTTTCACCAAACCGGAAGTATTCTGCGCCCCCTGCTGGGCAGTCATGGCATCTCCACAGGGTATTCGCACCACAACGTAAACATCGCAAAATGGCTGCTGGTGCAGAATTTCCCACCCTTTCAGTTGACTTGGTGAGCTTTTATATGGGTGGGACCACTGCCTTTGGGCCTATCAATCTATGGAGTCATGGGGACCCTCAGTGTTGCCATGAATTATAATCAGATTAAATACTCAAAACTTGCCCTGCCTCACATACTAGGCCATTTGATCCAACGTTAGATCATCTTTAGTCTGAAGAAAGGAAGAGTTTTTCATCCAGGACACCCACAACTATATGACCATAGATTAACTTGTCCTTCAGTGCCCAGTATCCGTAAGAACTAGTTAGGTGATATAATTGAGTTCAATGTAGTTCACTCGATTGCCCCAAGTCACTGTGCGCTTTGGTTAAAACAGGCTTGTTCAATTACTAAATTCTGCTTTGGCCTAAAATGAGTATCAGGGGTTTCAATAATGGAGTAAATGTCCACGGTTGGACTCCTGCACATTGTACCTCAAGAGAACTTCCTCTGCTACAGACCCATTGCATCAAAAAAGGAACTAACTTGGAACTCTGACTCTTTATCACAAAGATCTGATGTTGTTTGGCACCTGAGACAACTCCCATTGCTGCCCTCTCTGTGGGCCTACGAGGCAGTCCAACAGGTGGGGAAAGAGCCAGGACTGCACACTAGGTATGGTCATTATTACCTCTCTACTATGTGCCTCCTTTTGCCGCTGAAATCTTTGAGTTGCTTTCAAAGGTTTCTTTACCCTATGGTTCGTTTTGGAATACCGATGGGTTCTTTTGTAGTGATATCCCACTACTGCCAGCATGTTCTGTGATTGGGTCATTCTGCCTTGAACGCTAGGCTTGGGACTTGGTTCTTAGACTGACTGTGGACAAACTCTGCTCAACACTTGCTTAGTGTTATGTCTGAGCAGGTTGCAGAATGGGTTTATGGGCATAATTCCAATCTCTGTCTTGAGAGTCATCATCGATGTCACACATTAGCATATCCCCTCTGTTAAGCCTTTAAACTATACTTACTAGCATGCTATCACAGACGATAAAACCATCTTATTATCACACAAAATACTGGAAAACCTCAGCAGGTCAGACAGCCCTTGTGGAGAGAATAGAGCCAATCTTTTGACTCTGGATGAATCTGACAAAGGTGAGTGAAGGCAGGATTGGAGTCACAGGGATGGGATCACAGTGAAGGGATACTGACTAACAGGGTGGGCGGAGGTTGGAAGAAAATACATGCTTGGTTCTCAGTTGGAGCCTGTTCTTCCCTACGCCAGGTCCTTCAACGCAGCACTGACTTTGAATGAGTGACACCCTCCTGGCAGGCTACCTGTCAGTCTTCCTGCCAGCAGATCCACCCACTTGCCGCTGGTTGTATGCAACTCCAGGCTGGATGAGAACCTTAGACGAATATTAATTGCCCACTTAACCCCCAATTAACATCCAGATGGAAAGATAAGCCTTCTGGCCTGGTCTTAACCAGGTGGAGGCAGTGCAGCACCCAGCCACATCGTCCCACTCTAACCTGACTCTCCCCACCTCCAAACCTGCTTCCAGGGTCAGCAATAAATTCCGCCCGTTATCTTTCACTTGACATGTCAAACTGAGACCTGAGTGAACAGGGACAAGTACATACTGAAGAAGTTCAAGGGAGTCAAACCTGGTGTCTTGGCCAAAGTTGTCCCTCAATCATCATCACAAAAACAAATGATCATTTGAACATTACTTTGTTGTTTGTGGGAGGTTTACATTGCACACATTGACTGTTTGCCATTCCTTCATTACAACCGTGGCCACACTTGCAAAGCACTTCATTAACTGTGAGGTGCTTTGGGACATTCTGTGGTAGTGGAAGTTACTATATGACTTCAAGGGGTGAATTTTCCCCATTCCGCTCGCCATGGGAATCGAACAGGATGAGGGGCGGGCCAGGGAAAGGTCCAGGGAAAATCCGGTGGGATTTTCCAGTTTTGGGGCGAGAGTAGCCAAAGATCCCACCCCAAGTCTTTCATTCAGTAACGTGCATTCCATAGGAACATCATCAAATGCCAAATGACATAGGGTGATTAGGATGTGTCTTAAAGGAGGAGAAAGATTGGAGAGGCAGAGAGAGTTTATTCATTCATGGGACATGGGCGTCGCTGGCATTTATTCCCCATCCCTAGTTAGAGAGGGAATTCTAGATGTTTGGGCCCAGACACACATCCCCCAGTGGTGGAGCGATTTAAGATCAGAGGCACACAAGACACCTGAATTGAAGAATTGCAGAGACTTTGGAGGACTGTGCGGCTGGAGAAAGGGCAAGGCCAGGCTGGGATTCGAAATGAGGAATGAGAATTTTAAAAAGGAGGTGTTCTCTAATATTTTACATGATGTCATGTAGTCGCAGGTCATCTGTTTCCAATAAAACTTTTTGACTCACTGTGTGGGTTATGGCAATGTGATGATACCATCAGTTCTATATCACATGAGACTTGTGTGATGGATCTGTATCGCATCAGCGTCCATAGATATCTTTGACTGATGCTTAATCTCAAAGATTCCACAATGTGCTGTTGTTTATTCTTCATACTTGTTCAGTTCTAACTTTATGCATAGCTATTTTTAGTGTTTATATATGAATACAAAACTCTTAATAAATATATCTGTTCATTAAAAAAGATAAAGATATATGACTGAGTGCTGGGATATCAATGTGTTCTTTGTGCTAACCTTTCATTAACTGCAGAATATGCACTAGAAATCTCATTCCTTCTTATCAACTGCAGATGATTTCTCAAGACTGTAACACTGAACTGTTAATCCTCTACTATGATTGTAACCTATTCTCAAGGACACTATTGAAAGTTGCTGCTGACAGAGCGCTGACCAAAAATCATAACTATATCATTTTCACATAACAGCAGAATGAGTAGGCTTAATATCCCTTCAACCGGGAATTACAGGTTCAAATTAAACAAGGACTTTGAAGGAAACCTTCCACGTCCAGAGTGGCATCGTGGCACAATGGTTAGCACTGCTACCTCACAGTGCTAGGGACCTGGGTTTGATTCCAGCCTTGGGTGACTGTCTGTCTGTATGGAGTTTGCACGTCCTTCCCGTGTATGCATGGGTTTCCTCCCACAGTCCAATGATGTGCAGGTTAGGTGGATTGGTCATGTTGAATTAGTGTCAGGGGGATTAGCAGAGTAAATACATGGAGGATGGGGCCTGGGTGGGATTGTTGTCGGTGCAGGACCGAATGGCTGACTGGCTTCCTTCTGCACTGTAGGGGTTCTGTGATTCTATGTCCCCATTGACTGTAGATGTCTAGGACCATGGTGGGATTGGATGGAAATTCCACCCCTCTGACTCCCCTTTGATAGATTTGGTAGGGGTGCAGTGACTGATGTGTCTGCCTGGACTTCCATTCTCCCACTGCCCCCAGTCCCCAAATTATGTCCCTGATTTATGAATGATTTCAAGGGGAGTGATCCACCTGAAATGAGTTTGGTTTATACTAATTCCAAACAGACACAGTCCCTTAACGCCTTAAACAACGATATCAGTGCAAAAGATAACACTGAAGCATTCGCAGTGATCTTCAGTGACAAGTGGGTGATCCATTTCAGCCTCTTCGTGAGATCCCCAGCGTCACGGATCTCAGACAAGTTGATTCACTCCACATGAAATCAAGAAACAGCTGCAGGGATTGGTCACTGAAAAGGCAATGGACCCTACATTCCAGCAATAGTATCGAAGACTTGAGTTCCAGAATTTCCTGTGCGCACAGCCAAGCTGTTCCATTACAGCTACAACACTGGCATTTACCCAGCAATGTGGAAAATTGTCCAGGTATGTCCTGTGGACAAAAAGCTCAATCATTCTAATCAGCAAAGTGATGAAAAGGATGGTCGGCAGTGCTATCAAGCAGCAAACACTCAGCAATAACCTACTCACCGATGCTTAGTTTGGCTTCCGCCAGTGTCACTCAGCCCCTGACTTCATTCCAACTTTGCCCAGGTATAAACAAAGAGCTGAACTCAAGAGGTGACTGCCCTTAGAATCAAGGCTTCATTTGGACGAGCGTAGCATCAAAGACCATATCAAAACTGGATTCAATGGAATTAAGAGGAAAACGCTCCGCTGTTTTTAAAATTCATTCATTCATGGGATGTGGGCTTTGCTGGCTGGACCAGCATTTGATGCCCATCCCTAATTGCCCTTGAGAAGGTGGTGAGGAGCTTTGTTGAATTTGTTAAAAATAAATTGCTGTAGTTCACACATTGTAGGAACTCACACAGTGCTGTTAGTGACGGAGTCCCAGGATTTTGACCTTGTGACAGTGAAGGAATGGCGACATAGTTCCAAGTAAAGTTGGTGAGTGATTTGGAGGGGAACTTGAAGCTGGCGGTGTCCTTAAGCGTGTCTTGCCCTTATCCTTCCAAGAGGTAAATGTTGTGGTAGTGGAAGGTACTGTTTAAATATCTTTGGTGACTTCCAGCAATGCAGCTTATAGATGGTACACATTGCTGCCACTGTTCACCGGTGTTGGAGGGAATGAATGTTGAAAATTGTGGAAGAGCTGCCATTCAAGTGGGTTGTCTTTCCCTGGATGGTGTCAAGATCCGTGAGTGCTATTAGAGCTACACTCATCCAGACAAGTGGAGAGTATTCCATTGTACTCCTGACTTGTGCCTTTTGGGTGATGGCCAGGCTTTGATGAGTCAGGGGATGAGTTACTGGCTGCAGAATTCCCAGACTCTGACTTGTTCTTGTAGCCACAGGATTTATATGGTTGACTTCAGTTCAGTTTCTGGTCAATGGTAACCCTCAGGTTGAGTGCAGTTCCAATAACACACAAGAATCATAGAATCACCACAGTGCAGAAGGAGGCCATTTGGCCCATCAGCCTGAATCAGCAAAAATCCCATCCAGACCCTATCCCCGACACCCCACGTATATATCCTGCTCATCCTCCCGACATGAAGGGGCAATTTAGCATGGCCAATCCACCTACCCTGCACATCTTTGGACAGTAGGAGGAAACCGGAGCACCCGGAGGAAACCCACACAGACATGGGGGGAATGTGCAAACTCCACACAGATAGTCACCTGAGGCCGGAAGAAGATCCACATCATCCAGGAAGATGTGGCTTGCTTACCCCATCTGCCCCATGGCAATGCAACAAAGATCTGTCAACAGCAGAAAAAGGACAGCTGATGGATGGGAACAAGTCCCCAGCCAGGTGAAACACCATGCTGACTTTGAAATATATCACCGTTCCTTCGCTGTCACTAAGTCAAAACCTTGGAACTTCCTTCCTAACAGCACTATGGACATACCTGCAAGAGCAATATTCAAAAAGGCAGCTCACCACCACCTTACACCAGGGTAATTAGGGATGGGAAAGGCAATGACAACTAGATCCCGTGAGAGATTAAAGAAACATTAATATTAATACTGCAACATGCATTCTGATCAAGGCAACATTAAATTGGTTCTCACTGCAAAAATGTGTCCGTTGAAATTACTTATAAACACCTTTCTCTGGTGCCATTCTGAAATGACAGTCTCTAAATAACAACTTGTATTAATGTAGAAGCTTTAACATAACAAAACCTCCCAGGGTATTTACAGGAGGGTTTGTTCATAAAATTGGACATTGAACCTCATCAAGAACTGTTACGCAGAGGACCAAATTGTTGTTTAATGGTCACATTAAGGGGGAAAGAGAGAGACAGAAGCAGAGAGAAGTAGAGGAGAAATTCAAGCACTTAGGGCCTTGATTGTTTAAGATTCTACACTTGGACATGGTTCTCAAAAGCAAATAACAGCTAATATACAATTTGATGCTGAAATACTGATAGCAGAGACCACTAATCCACAAAAGATGTTCTGGGGACTCAGGTTCAAATCCTGCCACAGCAGATGTGGAATTTGAATTCAATAAAAAACATCTGCAATTGAGAATCTATTGATGACCATGAAACCATTTTCAATTCAAGGGGATAAAAGCAACTTGCTGTGACTGCTGGAATCTGAAACCAAAAAAGAAAATACTGGAAAATCTCAGCAGGTCAGGCAGGAGAGAAAAGGGCTGACTTTTTGAGTCCACATGACCCTTTGTCAAAGCTAAAAGGCATAGAAAGTGGGAGATATTTATACTGTAGTGTGAGGGAATGAAAGATGAATCATAGCCACAGAAACCAGGGAAAAGGCTGCTAATGGCAGTCCATAGAGAGAATAAAGAGCGTGAATTGGTGCTCAATCAGGACCCTGACCTTCTGGTTGCTTCCCATTTTAATACACAATCCTGCTCCCATGCCCACATGTCTGTCCTTGGCCTGCTGCAATGTTCCGGTAAAACTCAACGCAAACAGGAGGAAAAGCATCTCCTCTTCCGACTCGGCACTTTACAGCCTTCCAGTCTCAACATCAAATTCAACAACTTCAGATGATTCGCTTTACCACACCTCAATCTTTTTTGTCTTCATTTTATTTATTATTTTTATAGTCCTCTACATTTTATTTCTTTATTGTCTTTCTTCATTTCTCTTCCCCCCATTCTTCTCCCTCACTTTATCCCCCTTTCCTTACATTTTCTCCCCTTTGTTTCCCCTTTCCCCCTTTTTCAAAATTTAACCTCTCTCCCACTCATCAACTGTTGACAGAAACTATTATTGCTGAGAAAAGAGGCATGCTGTGAAAGCTTTCAATCCTGCACCCATCAGGACAAATGTGCAAGAATACCAATAGGAAAAGAACAACAATATATATTGCATGAGTAGAGCATACAGATTGGTTGGCAAATGGCTCTGATTCATAGAGGCATTGCCACAGAGAATGCACCAGGGAATAGTTAACTGCCAAGCTTTTGTTAGTAGTTGTTTTGTTAGATGGTATAATGATAGCTATGGTATACTGTTAGTTGCTTACATACCAGAAGTTGTGTATTAATTGATAGCTTGGACCTGAATGATAAGAAGGGGGGATCAAAAGCTGGGATTGTTTATACTGGATGAGAGTTGGCACAGATGGTGAGAGGTGATTAAAGCAATGATGATCCTGAAGCGTGTTGACAAGGTAAACATCAACATATTTAACATAGTCACCAGTTGATTCTATGACAAGAAGAAATAACCTCACACTTAGAGGTTGGAGAGGGAAAAGACAGTTTAGATTGCATTACTTTAAACTGAAGGTGGCGGCGTATGGAATGGATTGCCTGGGGAAGCTGATGGTATCACCAGGTTCAAGACAGAGCTGGACAGATACCTGGTGAAAATAATAGATAAAAGGATACGAGAAGTTTTGCGGAATCTCTGTGACATTTGCTGGATAGATTAACTAGCGTGATCTTTCCCAATTACGTAAATCAACAACAACAACTTATGTTTTCATGGGATCTTCAACATAAAAAGCCAGAATGTCATGGCCCTATACGGGATCAGAATGACAGATAGGGGAGGCTGTTAAATTGGGTATCAGCTCAGTGACATTGCGCCTGCTGCCCATGTGCTCCCTCCCAAAGCTCGCTGTGATCTTAACAGTGCCATTTGATTGGTTCACCCACGGGTCAACTGAGCCCTGAAGTGGTCAATGTCAATTAATAGGCATTTAACTGCCTCCACTCATCACCACAAGGACTATACACACAGTGAGGATGACCTGCACCAAATCTCCACTCAGCATGTATGATCTGTGCCCATCGGAGCCTCCCCTCAAACTGCCTACCCTAACCTCTGCCCCCTTCATTTCCTGAGATCTGAATTCCCTTCCCCAGGTGAACTTTGTGCCTTTCCCCCTTGCACCCTCACCTGCTGTCCCCTCCTTACCACCCCCCATCTTGCCAGGACATACCAGCCAGGTCTCAGGGAGATCCTGCATTTGCCTCATAAAACAGACTCCAATGCTGAACATTTTCCTCTTTGTCTGTTGCAATAACTGTAGTGTCACAACTGGGCCAAGAGCGCGACTGGCCCTCTGATTAGTGGGCAGCTCTTGGATTTTCTGTCCATGGGAGGCACGAACAGGCACCGGAGTGTGGCGACCAAGGGATTTTCACAGTAACTTCATTGCAGTGTTAATGTAAGCCACTTTGTGACACTAATAAATAAACATTAAACAATGAGGAGAATCTACCTCAAACCAAACATTGACCTGAAGACTGACAAATGGCTGTGGGGCTCAAGCAAAGTTAGATTCAGCTCTGACTTTTAGACCAGGGGGCAGTTTGCAAATCAGCACAAGATTCAGCACAAGAGAAGTCCTAAGATGCTTTACTGGAGGACTGTAAAATAAACATGACACTGATCCAGGAGATATTGGCTGGAATTCTCCGATCTCGCCTGTGGTTGTGCCCTCTGCCAATGAGAACAGAGAACAGAGAGTCAAACCTCCATTCACAGCAGCGGGACTGGAGAATCCCAGCCACAGGCGAGGTCGGAGGTTTTTAGCAATGAACTCTGATGACAAAAACTTGGTTGAAGAAGTAGATTGTCTTAAAGATGGACAGTGAAGTGAAGGAGCAGAGAGGGTCAGGGAGAGAATTCCAGACCTTGGGACCCAGGTAACTGTCAACAATGGTGAAGTGGTTAAAATTGGGGTTGAGCATGAGGGCAGATATTTCAGAGATTTATGCTGCTGGATAGAATTATAGAGACAGACAGGGGCAAAGCCATGGAGAAATTTCAAAAGAAGAGTGAGAATTTTAAAATCAGTCAGTTGATTGACTAGAAGCTCAACATGTAGGTTGGCAAGCACAGGGGTGGTAGGGGAAAGGACATGGTGCACCAATGGCTGACGGTAAGAACAACAATAGATATGTGCGGAGCGGGGTGGGTTGGGGAGGTATAAGCCTGTGGTGACAAACTAGCAACCTGTTCCATGAATTTCTAGCTATGTCCTTCCATAATTTGGTCCATTATGCATCAAGATCTAGTCAGCTGAATTGAATGCTTTGGATGCAAGTTTCCATCTGAATCTCACCAGCCTTGACCAAAAACTATCCTGGGTCTAAACTATACTTGTTTAGCATTAAAATCTTTCTGGTGCAGACATGGTTTCTTCCTTTACTAAATCTTCCACAGGGTCTTTCAGGTTATCAATACAACTCTAAGATGCTCACTTCCTCTTGTTGAGTTTCCCTCCCTCCCTTAACTCACCTGGCTATGTTTAAAGTCAATAGGCCACTGGGGATTTCAGAGTGCAACAAACAGGCTTAATGAAATCTAATTGAACTGAACATTGGATAGTTTCTCTCATGGGCCTTCAACCCGGCAAGAACAGTTTTATATCTGATTGGCAAGTTGAATATCCATCCCATTGCAAATTGGTTAAATGCTGATGGCACTGTGGTGTGGCAAGCTGCTGACCTGGAGGGCTTACCAAGCGCTGGTGACATATCCCAGCCCATTAAGTTGTTAGGGCAGAAACAGCTGTACGTTCACTCAAAGTCATTCAGAATTCAATCTGCAGAAGTTGCCACAACATGAGTCCTTTATTTTCTCCCCCTATCAGACTCCCTCTGCTGGTACATGTTTGCACCTCAAATGGACCACACTGCAATTTTCAATACACTACTCAGTTTCACTCAGATTAAGAAGATTATTTATTTACCAGTAAATATGAATGAATGATGCATCAATGATAAAGTTAATTAGAATTTGAACACTATTATATGTTTATTTTATTAGTGTCACAAGTAGCCTTACATTAACATTGCAATGAAGTTATTGTGAGAATCCCCTAGCCGTCACACTCCAGCACCTGTTTGGGTACACTGAGAGTGAATTCAGCATGGCCGATGCATCCAACGAGCACATCTTACAGAATGTGGGAGGAAACCGGAGCAGCTGGAGGAAACCCACGCAAAAACAAGGATAGATTGAGTAAACTCCGCATAGACAGGGACCCAAACCAGGAATCAAATTTAGGTCCTCAATGTTGTGAAGCAGCTGTACTAACCACTATGCCACCTTGCTAAATACGTTCCCAGACTCAGGCCAAATCATAGCACCAGAGGCTGAAGAGTCTGAAAAACTTAATTATGACTTCAAAATTAGCGGATGGATTAAGGTCAAGGATCAGAAATCTATTCATTAATATGTATCATTGTGTAAGGCCCCAGGAACAATCAACATCAGAGTTTCGCTTGGATATTACCCATAGACACTCATTATCTACAACAAAATACTACTGCATTATCTGATTTGTATCTTACAAGTCTTAAAGATCCTGGCAATAGCCTAGGTGAGTTCTAAACCTAGGTGGATTAATTCAGCCTGTCGTTATCCGGGGTGAATTCCTTCCCTAATCCTCTATTCCACGGATTTCCTCTGGGTGCTCCGTTCTCCTCCCACATTCTGAATGACATGCTGGTTAGGTGAATTGGCCATGCTAAATCCTCCCCTTGTGTACCCGAACAAGCGACTAGGGGGTTTTCACAGTAATTTCATTGCAGTGTTAATGTAAGCCGACTTGTGACATTAATAAATAAGCTTTAAACTTTATGCACACTGTCACTCCTCCTCTAAGACGTGCCTTAAAACTAACCTCTTTGAGCCAGTTTTTTGTCGCCAATCCGGAAATCTCATCTTGTGGCTTTGTTAAGTTTTGCTCAGTAAGACTCCTTTGAAGGACTTTTGGATTTTTTAAAAACTATATTACAGGTGTTATATAAATATAAATCGTTGTGGTGAGAGAAGTGGAAACCACAGAGAGTGAGCGAGAGTTTGTTATTAACCATTGAGCATAAAAGCAGCAATTACCAACTGCACTAAACTCTTATGGAATAGAGACATTACTCAATGGAACTCCCTCTTTGCAATTGATTAGACTAAAGCTATTTATATGCTGTTAAAGAAAATATCCTGCAGGTTACAGCTGGC
Organism: Carcharhinus amblyrhynchos; assembly: GCF_965287045.1. Lineage (NCBI taxonomy): Eukaryota > Metazoa > Chordata > Chondrichthyes > Carcharhiniformes > Carcharhinidae > Carcharhinus > Carcharhinus amblyrhynchos. The sequence continues at coordinate 45,061,847 of NC_137342.1, forward strand.
AATTTTGCGAGGGAAATGTGCACCAGTTTTGCAATGACATTTTCTCTGCAAATAATCTTACTGCACATGTTAATCTTATGAAAATAGAAAAATTAACGTCTCGAATGAAAATCTTCGGTGGAAAAATGTCACATATACTTGTTGCGTTTTTAAGGTTATTTATTATTGCCACAAGTAGGCTTACATTAACACTGCAATGAAGTTAATGTGAAATTCCCCTAGTCACCACACTCCGGCGCCCGTTTGGGTACACTGTGGGAGAATTTAGCATGGCCAATGCACCTAACCAGCACATCATTCGGACTGTGAGAGGAAACCAGAGGACTCTGAGGAAACCCATGCAGACACGGGGAGAACACACAAATTCCACACAGACAGTGACTTAAACCAGGAATCGAACCAGGCACTGTGAGGCAGCAGTGCTAACCATTGCACCACTGTGCTGCCCCCATTAACTTATGGATTCAATTGCTGATGTCAAAACAATTATTTATAAATTTTGATGTTAATTTTCAATTGTTGATATTAGGACAATTATTCATAAATGTAATGTTAATTTTTAATTGCTGATTTATAAGTTTTCATGTCAATTTGCACAACTGTTGCTGAAAAACAGGATAAGCAGTAAGTTCCCAGCCTTTAATCTGGGTGCCCTTTACACAACTGATCTGAACTCCTCTCTGGCTTCGTACAAAAGAAAGATTTGTAGATTATCCATTTAACAGCTAGACTGGATGTAATGATCCAAAAATGCTCTTAATGTCAAAGTTATAACATATTAAGCATTACACTATTTTCGGTAAATTATCGACCTTGCTAATCTTATGTTATTTCAAACATAGTTCTTTTTCTGCTTATTCGTGGAATCAAAGAATCCCTACGTGGCAGAAGGAGGCCATTTTGCCCATCAAGTCTGCACTGACTCTCTGAAGTCTCACAACACCAGGTTGAAGTCCAACAGGTTTATTTGGAATTACAAGCTTCCGGAGTATGCTTCTTCATTAGGTGAGTGGAGAGATCTTGTGTCCATGTCTGTGGTGGAGTTTGCACATTCTCCTCATGTTTGCGTGGGTTTCCTCTAGGTGCTTCAGGTTCTTCCTACAATCCAAAGATATGTGACTTAGGTGGATTGGCCATGCAAAATTGACTCTCAGTGTCCAAAGATGTACCGCTTAGGTGGATTGGCCATGCTAAATTGTCCATTGGTGTCAATGGACAATTTAGAGACTGGGTGGGATCATTGGCAGTGCAGGCTCGATGGCCAAATGACCTCCCTCTGCCCTCTAGATTCTATGATAAGCAAGAAAAGTTAATTGGAACAGTAACCGCAATAACATTGATAAGAAGTGAGAGAAAGTGAGAGAGAAAAACAGGTACGGTGAACGAGGTTAGAGGTTAGAGTTGAGGAAAGTTCTGTTGACCAAGCATCCTTGTAACCCATCCAAGAGTGAGAGGGAGATCCTTGTAGAGATTGAGATCTATGGATTGTGATATATATTTATATGGCAGTTTGTAGCTGCATTATCTTTGAGGTTTAATATTCATACCTGCTGATGATGCAAACAAAGTAGGAAATAGGCTTTTTGGAAATGAAGAAGGGATTTTGTCTCTTTAATCAAAGTCGGCGACTGTCTGCGCCTTGTTGACAGATTGATAACAGCTCATATCAAAACATTTCTGAATGCTGGCTCACCTTCCTAATGCAGTAACTCACTCCTTGGCCAATCCCCTCCCCTCCCCTGATTCATCCCTCCTCTATTATCATTCCAGAGGAAACTCAGCTCCTTAACGTCTCTCAGACCCAAACCAAAACACAGACGGCCGTCACCTTGTGTTCGTGACTGCTGCACAACCACTCCCAGTGGCCTTTCCAATGCAGGCGCCTGGGCAGGCTGGGGAGGCGGAGGTTGTGGTGAGAGCTGGATGAGCCACCTTTCAAAGCTTTCTCTGAGAAGGGCCACACATATCGGCCGTGCAAGGAATTCCAACCCAAGCATGACATGCCGCTCCTCTGGCGCCACACGTACACTCCCAGTGTCCTGTCCCAGCTCTTTCCCTTTTGTTTTCTGTTTTTGTTTTCCCGCATTTACCCCATTGTGACATTGCTTCATAGCAACCCTAATCTAAATCTGCCCTGCAAATCTTCCACAGGCAGAAGTCAACAGACGATGCCGGCTCCCCCATTCTGGGGATGTCTTTTCTGTGCATATTTCCTTTAACTCTTGATGTTTCTGTATGTTAGTCAAAGGATCGAGTGCGTGCATTCAAGCTGTCCAAAGCTTCTTTACCAACAATGCTTCGAATTAGGGTTTGCCCACGTTTACATTATGGGTATAGAATCGTGGGCGGCACAGTAGCACAGTGGTTAGCACTGCTGCTTCACAGCTCTAGGGGCCTGGGTTCGATTCCCAGCTTGGGTCACTATCTGTGTGGAGTTTGCACATTCTCCTCGTGTCTACGTGGGTTTCCTCCGGATGCTCCGGGGTGGTGAATATCTGGAATTCTCTGCCCGTTGAAGTGGTGGAGGCTGCCTCGCTAAATATTTTTAAGAGGCGGGTTGATGGGTTTTTGATAGGAGAGGGGATTGGGGGTTATGGGGAGAGGGCGGGAAAGTGGAACTGAGCCACGACAGATCAGCCATGATCTTATTGAATGGCGGGGCAGGCTCGAGGGGCCAGATGGCCTACTCCTGCTCCTATTTCTTATGTTCTTATGTTCTTATGTTCCTCCCACAGTCCAAAGATGTGCGGGTTACGTTGATTGGCCATGCTAAATTGATTGTAGATGCATAGGTTAGAGAGGATTAGTGGATAAAATATGTACGGATTGGGGGTAGGGTCTGGGTGGGATTGTGGTCGGTGGAGACTCGATGGGCTGGAGAACCTCTTTCTGTACTGTAGGGTTTCTATGATTCTATGATAATCATTGTGGGTGAGATTCACCGCCTCCCGGCGCGTTGTTTGCTAGCGATGGGATTCTCTGGTCCAGCCGATATGCGAATTCTCATTCATATCACCCCTTGCTGGTGGAAAACAGGGGAAGAAATCTCACAACATTAGCTTAAAGTCCAACAGGACAACTCCCACCCACTGGACAAAGGAACAACGTGTTCCGCAAGCTGGGGGCGTTTGCTACAAATAAACCTGTTGGACTTTAAGCTGGTGCTGTGAGATTTCTGTCTGTTTTACCCCAGTCCAAAGCCGGCATCTCCACATCGGGAAACGCGGGGGCAGAGGTGCACTGCCGGTGGGACTGGAGAATCCCACTGACGTGAACAGTCAGAGAATTCCAGCTTTTTTTTTATTTTTGATAACTCCCATGCACAGTTGTATTATTAATTTTCTTATGACTGTCTTTTCCCAATTGCTGTTGTACCTTAGCTAAGTGGGTCAGTCTTTATATCCGACTGGCTATTTGACATTGGAGGGCATCACGACTGAACACAATCTAATCGCTGCTTGGCATCTTCACATGTTGTTAGCACTGTTGCTTCACAGCTCCAGGGTCCTGGGTTCAATTCTCGGCTCGGGTCACTGTCTGCGTGGGTTTCCCCCGGGTACTCCGGCTTCCTCCTACAGTCCAAAGATGTACGGGTTAGGTTGATTGGCCATGTCAAGAAATTGCCCCTTAGTGTCCAGGGATGCGTAGTTTAGAGGGATTAGTGGGTATAATATGTAGGGACATAGGGGTAGGTCCTGGATGGGATTGCGTTCAGTGCAGACTCGATGAGCTGAAGGGCCTCTTTCTGCACTGTAGGGTTCTATGGTTCTATGTATTTTTTGGCAGGTGACCTGAGGAGTGCTCTGGAGCCAGAATCCCGGCCAACTCTTCTACATCTTTGTACTATCAATCCCGGCTTTGTTAAACCTGCTCAGCACAGATGCAGAACCAAACTTGGAATCTTCTGGTACATTTGGCTGAGTGATACAGTGGGCAAAGCACTTACCCATTAAGCCACTCTTCACTTCTGTATGTGAATGCTGTTAAGTGTCATTTTTAATATTATTTCCTGGAATGTGGGTGTCGTTGGCTAGACTGGTATTTGTTGTCCATCTCTACTGGCTCTTGAGAAGGTGGTGGTGAGCTGCTGTCTTAAACTGCTGCACTCCATGAGGTGTAGGTACACCCACGGTGCTGTCAGGAAGGGAGTGCCAGGATATTGATCCTGCAACAGTGAAGGAATGACAATATAATTCAGGATGACATGTGGCCTAAGAGAGAACTTGCAGGTGAGCGGTGTTGCCATGTATCTGCTGCCCTTGTCCATCGAAAGAGCCTTGATGAGTTGCTGCAGTGCATCTGTACATGATACATCCTGCTGCTACTGTGAGCTGGTGTTGGAGGAAGTGAATATTGAAGGTGGTGGATAGGGTGCTGATTAAGTGAGCTGCTGTATCCTGGATGGTGTCAAGCTTCTTGAGAGTTGTTGGAGCTGAACTCATCCAGATAAGTGGAGATAATTCCACCACATTCCTGACTTGTGCCCTATAGATGGTGGACAGGTGGTGAGTTACTCACCACAGACCTCCAAACCTCTGGTGTGCTCTATTAGAATCATAAAATCATACAATGTGTCAACATAGAGAGAGGCTATTTGGCTTATTGTGTCCATGTCTGTGCTTTGCAAGAACAACTCATCTAATAAGAACATAAGAACATAAGAAATAGGAGCAGGAGTAGGCCATCTAGCCCTTCGAGCCTGCCCCGCCATTCAATAAGATCATGGCTGATCTGTCATGGCTCAGTTCCACTTTCCCGCCCTCTCCCCATAACCCTTAATCCCCTCTCTTATCAAAAACCCATCAACCCGCGTCTTAAAAATATTTAGCGAGGCAGCCTCCACCACTTCAACGGGCAGAGAATTCCAGAGATTCACCACCCTTTGAGTGAAGAAGTTCCTCCTCAACTCCGTTCTAAACCGTTCTAATCCTATTCTCCTCCCTATTTGCTGTAGCCCTGCTACTAATTATCCAAATTGCCTTTGAAAGGCATTATTGAATGGCTATTGTAGTTCAGATTCTGGTCAATGATAACTCTCAGAATGTTGATAGCGAAGGATTCTATAACAGTAATGTTACTGAGTATCAAGGGTCATGGTTAGATCCTCTCTTGTTTGTGTGTGTGTGCAAGTGTGTGTTTGTTCCCCTGTGTATTTGTGTGCGAGTATACATTTATGCGAGAGTGTGTGTATATTGGAGTGTGCATCTGTGTAAGTTTGTTGTTTCTGTGTGCATTTGTGAACAAGTGTATGCTTGTTCATGTGTGCAAGTGTGTGTATATTCGAGTGTGTGTATGTGTGCAAATGTGTTTATGCATGCAGGGCAGGGGTATGTATATGCATGTACGTGTGTGTATTTGTTTACGAGTGTGCATATGCAAGTGCATGTATGTGTGTGCAGGTGTGTGTATAAAGAACAAAGAAAAGTACAGCACAGGAACAGGCCCTTCAGCTCCTCAAGCCTGTGCCACTCATGATTTCCTAACCAAACTAAACATAATCTTTTGTCCTTATCGCTCTATTTCCTCCCTATTCATGTACCTATCCAGATGCATCTTAAATGTTGCTAATGTGCCTGTTTCCACCACTTCCTCTGGCAGCGCGTTCCAGGCACAAACCACTCTCTGCATGAAAAACTTTTCCCGTACATCTCCCTTAAACTTTCCCCCTCTCACCTTGAACCTGTGCCCCCTTATAATTGACACTTCAACCCTTGGAAAAAGCCTCTGACTATCAACCCTGTCTATGCCTCCCATAGTTTTGTAAACCTCTATCAGGTCTCCCCTCAGTCTCCATCTATCTACTGAAAACAATCCTAGTTTATCCAGCCTCTCCTCATAGCCAACATCCTCAAGACCAGGCAACATCCTTCTTCACACTCTCGTCAAAGCTTCCACGCCCTTCATGTGGCGTAGTGACCAGAACCGCACACAATACTCCAAATGCGGCCTAACCAAGTTTTTATACAGCTGCAACATCATTTCCCAACTCCTGTACTCAATGCCCAGGCTGATGAAGGCAACATGCCCTATGCCTTCTCAATCACCTTGGCCACCTGCATCGCCACTTTTAGGGAACTGTGGATGTGAACACCCAGATCCCTCTGTATATGTGAGTGTGTGTATGTGTTTGTTTATTTATATGTGTGTGTGAGTGCAGTTGTCTATATGTAAGTGTGTATATATGTGACTGTGTGTGTGTGTGTGTGTGTGTGTGTGTGTGTGCGTGTGTGTGTGTGTGTGTGTGTGTGTGCGAGCTTGCACATGCAATTGTATATGTGTGCCTGAAAGATGTGCTGAATTCTCTCTCCTGTACCCAAACAGGAGAGTGGCGGCTGGGAGATTTTTCGTAGTAACTTCATTGCAGTGTTAATGTAAGCCTACTTGTGACAGTAATAAATAAAATTTAAACTCATAATTTTTTTATATGTTTGTGTACATGTGTGTATGTATGTATGCAAGTGTGTGCATGCATGTGTATAAATATATATGTCAATGTGTGTGTGCGCACATATGTGTATGGACAACTGACCAAATGCAGAATAAAAGTCTCAATGTGATCTAATCTAAAATTGTGGTTCAGACAGTTGTTGTGAAGCAGTCAGACTGCTCTCTCTCATGTGAAATGGGCAGAGTTACACAATGATCAGCAGATGGACATTTTATTCAAATCTTTGTTTTCATTTGCATTTGATTCCTTCGCTCTGTTGATAATGTTTAACTCAGTTTTAAGGTCTATTATATCTTTCCCTGTAGCTCACAATGACACCAGATATGAAGCCCCTTCAGTTTGATGTCTTAAAATATCTTAGGGGAGATCAGTAAACACTTCAAACTGTTCGCTTGACCAACCTTCGGTGGCTCCAACAGGCAGTGGCACTAAGCAGTCAGTAGATGTCAGCAGATATACATGGTGCTCAGCCCTTTCCTCAGAGTCACTCAAATTAGATTTTTTGGAGAATTATGTATCATTTTATTATCATAGAAAATAATTTAGAAGACTTCTGTACTTCTGACATTGAGTTGTTAAAATGTCCAAGTCTAAAGACTAGACAATTTGCTGAACCAGGTCTCTCCCTCCTTCTCTTCAGCTCACTAGGGAGGATTCTCATCGAGGACAATGTCACAGTCGATTATGGATCAGCAGCTTATTTTACAACCAGGATTATTATTTTTTCTTTGCCATTCTGCTGAGAAGACGGGCTGTGTGTAAAATCGACAGCCACACCCCTGCTGCCAATGTTGCTCAACTCCCCCTGAGGAGTGTACCTGCCCATCCCCACTGACTCAACTGGGGAGCTCCTTGCATTGTCCATGTTTGCGGACCACACAAAGGTTGGTGGATTTGCGGATAGCAATGAGGGCTATCAATGGATACAGCAGGATATAGATCAGTTGGAGACTTGGACGGAGAGACGGCAGATGGAGTTTAATCCGGGCGAATGTGAGGTAATGCATTTTGGAAGGTCTAATACAGATAGGAAATATACAGTAAATGGCAGAACCCTTCAGAGCATTGATAGGCAGAGGGATCTGGGTGCGCAGGTACATAGGTCACTGAAGGTGGCAATGCAGGTGGAGAAGGTAGTCAAGAAGGCATACGGCATGCTTGCCTTCATTGGCTGGGGCATTGAATTTAAAAATTGGCAAGCCATGTCGCAGCTTTACAGAACCTTAGTTAGGCTGCACTTGGAATATGATGTTCAATTCTGGTCAGCACACTACTAGAAGGATGTGGAGGCTTTGGAGAGGGTACAGAAAATATTTACCAGGATGTTGCCTGGTATGGAGGGCATTAGCTTTGAGGAGAAGTTGGAGAAACTTCGTTTGTTCTCAGTGGAACGACGGAGGTTGAGGGGCAACCTGATAAAAGGCTACAAGATTATGAAGGGCATGGACAGAGTGGATAGTCAGAAGCTTTTTCCCAGGGTGGAAGAGTCAGTTACTAGCGGGCAATACTAGGGTGTGAGGGGTAAGGTTTAAAGGAGATGTACGAGGCAAGTTTTTACACGAAGGTTGGGATGGGTGCCTGCAACTTGCTGCCAGGGGATGTAGCGGAAGTAGATATGATAGTGACTTTTAAGGGCATCTGGACAAATACATAAATAGGATGGGAATAAAGGGGTACGGTTCCTGGAAGGGTAGGGGGTTTTAGTTCAGTCGGGCAGCATGGTTAGTACAGACTTGGAGAGCCGAAGGCTTGTTCCTGTGCTGTAACTTTCTTTGTTCTTTGTTGTTCTTTGCTATCAGTGTGACCTTGTTCTGTAGTTAACTTGACAAAGACAATGGATGAGATTTTCCAGTCGCATGCATCCCAAGACCAGAAATTCCTGCCCGAGGTCAATAGATCTCCACAGAATTTTCTGCCCCACCCAATATGATAGTCACAGCAGGCGGGAGGGGGAATTTCCACCCAGTACTTTGTACTTGGCTTCCCCACTTTTTTGTTTAGGAATTTACTACATTTTCACTTCAGAGAGCAGGTCATTCAAATAAAGACATAAATACCCTTGAATGGATTGTTAGCCATCAATAAGGAAAGACTTACATTTATCTGGCACTTTTCATTGCCACCAAATGCCTGAAAGTTCTTTACACACAATTAAGTAGTTTTGAAGCATAGTCACTGTTGTAATGTAGGAAATACCACAGCAAATTTTCACACAGCATGCTCCCACATACAGTGATATGATCATGGGCAGATAATCTGCCTTTTGTGATGTTGATTGAAGAAGAAGTCTTACCAGGCCACTGGGGAGAGTTCCCCTCATCTTCTTTGAAAGAGTGGCGTGAGATCTTTTACACCCACCTGAGACTCTGTTTACTCTTCCCGCTGCCTCAGCAAAGTAGACAGCATAATCAAGGACCCCACACACCCTGGACATTTTCTCTTCCACCTTCTTCCTTTGGGAAAAAGAGACAAAAGCCTGAAGTCACGTATCAACTGACTCAAGAACAGCTTCTTCCCTGCTGCTGTCAGACTTTTGAATTGACCTACCTTACATTAAGTTGATTTTTCTCTACACTCTAGCTATGACTGTAACATTACATTCTGCACCCTCTCCTTTATTTCTATATGAACGGTTTGCTATGTCTGTATAGTGCACAAGAAATAATATTTATCACTGTATACTAATACATGTGAGAATAATAAATCCACTCAAATCACTGATGGTGCAGCATTCCCTCAGTATTGCACAGGAGTGTCAGACTTGACATATGAGCTTAAGCCTGATTGCTGAACAGCCTTTCTGGTCCTGATTCTTTCCTTTTACAAGTGTGGAGCCTCATTCCTTCAAGTTTTAAATTTTTCAACATGTCAAACTTCAATGGTTTTTAATTTCCATGATTTAATTTGTCTTGCTCAATCTTTCTTCTCCTCTCTTTATTCATCATTCTGATTTTCCTTCCTGTACATGATTTAATGCTGAATTATTCACCCAGCCCTCAGTCCTGTTTTTGATTGTATTCCAATCCTTAAACATAATGGTTTAAGGTGATACTCTTTTGTTGATGCTGATCACTCAGATCGCAGTTGCTCTGTTGCCCTCATCGTACTCCTAGCAAGTCACCCTTTCAATAACTTTGTAGGCAATTGTTTTGAGCTGAAGAGTGCAGGGCAAGTCTAAGTAATGACAGATGTTGTTAGAGGCCCTACTACAGTCAGATCTGGCTCGTTAATTTGCTTTGGCTGAGGCTCTTCCACACATCTATTATTTTATAAGTGGGAGAAAAGTTCCTTCTGATCTCATGTCCTTCTTGAGGCCAATTAATGAAATCCTTACATTATTCACAGCTCACTGGCCACCCTCATTCCTTCTGTCGTCAATTGGCAGTGAACAGGAAGGAGAGCATTTAATTTCAGACATGCAAACTTGGCTGTCGCTGTCCAGGATAAAGGCAAGCTGCACATTTTGGTTGTGTATGGCATCTCCACAAGGGAGCGTTAAGAGGTTGCAGGCGACTGGGTGATTTGCTTGCACAATCTTTCAACATTACATTTCTATATCCTAAGCTTAGTGTGGGATAAAGTTTAATTGGTTCTGGTTGTTCCTCTGCGCCCTGCCCAAGTAATTATTCTTCTTGTGTGGGGCTCTCTTGACACAAGAGGACAATTGCAGCCCCACTTGGCCTAGTGGTAGACTATTAATCCAGAAACTCAGCTCATGTTCTGATGACCCAAGTTCGAAGCCAGTCACGGCAGCTGGTGGAATTTGAATGCAACTAAAAATATTTGGAATTAAGAATCTACTGATGACCATGAAACCCTTGTTGATTGTCAAAAAAAAACATCTGGTTCACTAATGCCCTTTAGGGAAGGGAACCTGCTGCCCTTACCTGGTCTGGCCTACAGTAGTGTTGTTGACTTTCAACTTCTCTCTGAACAAGGGCAACCAAGGATGGACAATAAATGCTGCCCAACTAGTGATGTCCCATGTCCCATGAATGAATAAAAAAAACTTTGATGACTTTTATCGAGGGAAGTCCAATCAACAGAGGCGAGCGATGCTCACAATGCCTTGCTCAGCTAAACCAGTAGAAGGCCCCAATTGGCACGTTCAAAGTACATGTGAACTATACAGAGCTTGGCAAATTCACACTGAAATTCATTGTAAGCTTCCCGCACCCCATGTAATAAAAAAGAAAAATTGGTCAGGACTGCGCTCTGACTAGAAGGGGCAAATTAAAAGCCCTGTTGCCGGGTTGGAGATCGCACGCCATTAATTTCAATGGTGCTTTTAATGTGAAACAATTCCGTGGCTTTTAAGAATGAGTACAAATTGTGCCACGCTATCTAAGGTCATCAGAACCTGGCTGGCTCGGGAAAACAAGCCACAGTGATTCTGCCGGGCCTGAATGTCAAGTCACTCCTTGTACTTGTGAATGCACTTAAAACATAGTGAAGCTCCATTTATAGTGAAAAAAATCTAACAAGGGTACAACTCACTTACTGTGTGGCTCGATGAATGACACTCCTATTATACTGGGGCTGCGGTGAATGCCTGAGTACTTACTTCTCATTGTTCACGCAAATGCAATTTGAGGCATCAGAGATGTGGAAAGAAAGCAATACCTTTTGCCTCAAAATACCAGGCTGTCTGAGCATAGTGAAGGCCATTCAGCCCATTTTAATCCTACGTTAAAAATAAACTCTTCGACCACAAAGTTTTAAATAATTTCAGGCTTTTTGTCTCCACTAAATTATTCTTTGTGTGAAAAGCGCCCTGACTTCAGTTGTAAATTTGCCTTTCGATAGTTAGCAGCTATGTCATTGCGCCCAGTTTAGTTTGAAACTATGTCCTGGGCGTCCTTTCCTGTACCATTTAATTCCTTTCTATCTATCGACCTAGAGAACTAGTTGAAGTTGAAATTTCATTCCCCACCCAACAAAAATAGCTGAGTAGCACTTATAGATGAGAGCAAATAAATACATAAGTACACAAAAACAGAGTGGAGTGGGATAGACAATTATTATTTCCCAATAGTGCAAATTCTTCAATCCGAATTATTTAGTTTATTTATTAGTGTCACAAGTAGACAACGTTGACAACATTGACCCGGGTTCAATTCCGGGCTTGGGCTGCTGTCTGTGTGGAGTCGGCACATTCTCCCCGTGTCTGCATGGGTTTTCTCCGGGTGCTTCGATTTCCTCCTACAGTGAATGACGCGCTGGTTGGGGGCATTGACCATGCTAAATTCTCCCTCAGTGTACCCAAACAGGCACTGGAATGTGGGAACTCAGGGATTTTCACAGTAACTTCATTGCACTGTTCACGTAACCCTACTCATGCCATGAATAAATAAACTTTATTTTCAACTTAAACGTAAACTGAAAGCAAAGGACAACACCAGCAGTTATCTTCAACTGTGTGAGAGAACCTTCCAGATCGAATGTGACAGATCAAGCATCAGGTGAGGGATAGTCCGAGGCACACATACCCACATCATCATCGCAGTTCATCAATGTGCAGAGAAGGCCAATGGATTCAGCTTGATCCTGAATAAATAATTAACCAACAAAATAAAATTATGCTCGCTTGACAAGGTTTCTTTTGTGGCGCAATGCATCCCTTCTGGGTTTGCAATGGAAGGAAGAGAAATATTCACATTTGTAAAGCATCTTTCATCAACCTCATCATTTCAAAGCAATTCATGGTCAATGAAGTACAGTGGTTAGCGCTGCTGCTTCACAGCTCCAGGGACCTGGGTTCAATTCCCGGCTTGGGTCAGTGAGGAGTTTGCACATTTTCCTCGTGTCTGCGTGGGTTTCCTTTGGGTGCTCCGGTTTCTTCCCACAGTCCAAAGATGCGCGGGTTAGGTTGATTGGCCATGTTAAATTTGCCCCTTAGTGTCCTGAGATGTGTAGGTTAGATGGATTAGTGGATAAATGTGTGGGGATGGGGGGTGGGGGTTAGGGTCTGGGTGGGATTGTGTTCGGCGCAGACTCGATGGGCCAAATGCCCTTTTTCTGCACTGTAGGGTTTCTATGATTCTATGAAGTACTTGCAAATTGTCATCACTGCTGTAATCCATAAAATTTACAAGTTGTTCCATAAATGTACCATCAAATCCTTTTATACTTTAGTGCACTATAGTTTGGATTTGATTTATTGTTGTCACGTGTATTGGGATACAGTGAAAAATATTTAAAAAAGCAAAACATTGAAAATGCTGGAAATCTTTGAATCCCTACAGTGCAAAAGGAGGCCATTCGGCCTATCGAGTCTGCACTGACAACAATCCCACTCAGGCCCTATCCCCGTCACCCCACATATTTACCTCACTAATCCCTCTAACCTACACATTCCGGGGTACTAAGGGGCAATTTAGCATGGCCAATCAATCTAACCTGCGCATCTTAGGTGTCTGAATCTGAAACAAAAATGGAAAATGCTGGAAAACTTCAACAAGTGTCTCAGCTTTCTGTGGGGAGAAAATAGAGCCAACATTCCGAATCTGCATGACCCTTCATCAGCTCAGAGCGAAGAAAGGAAGCCGAGAGCTTATAGTATGAGGGTGGGGAGGGCTGTAATTGGACAAAGGGAATGTAAATGAGGAGACAGAAGGCTGAGAAAGGTGTTAAAAGTGTCCATGAAGTGATCAGAATGTGTGAACAGCAGAATAGAGGTACACATGATTGTTAAAGGGTTGCCTGAGGAATGTGGCAGTTGCCCCGGAGGGGGTGTGGGGGGGTTGTGGGAGGGAAGGGAGTTGTTGGGGGAAAAGTGGAAAGCGAGATTGGAGAAGTGGAAAAGTGGAAGTGAGAAAGAGAGAAGATAAAAAATGGATGAATGAGATAAAGAGAAGGAATAAAATAAATGGAAATAGGCTGAAGGTGGAGGGGAGAGTTCATGCTATTGAACTCAATGTTCAATCTGGAAGGCTGTAAAGTGCCCAATCAGAAGATGAGGCGATGTTAGTCCAGTTGACACTGGGGTTCACTAGAACATTGCAAAAGGCCAAGGACGGACATGTGGACAGGAGAACAGGGTGGCAAGCGACAGGAAGGTCTGGGTCCTGCTTGCGGACGGACCGAAAGTGTTCTGCAAAGCGGTCACCCAGTCTGTGTTTGATCTCTGCGATGTAGACAGCGGCAATGTAAAGTGTTAGTTCCTCTTTCCTTTCCTTCAACTCTACCCATCCGCCTTGTCCTCAGACTCCGACGCCCACCTCCACCACCCCCAGTCTTGAATTTCTGTCTTTGCATTCTAAGCAAGTGCTTACAGAAAGGAAAAATTCCAATTTAGCGTTTCTATCTGGAATTAATGCCGTTCTCATTTTTTCCGTGCCACGGTTTGTTAATATTCCACATGGTCCCATACTCCAGGAATAATGTGCAGCTTAATCTATGAACATGGTGCAATCATGCTCAGCAGAGTATAACAGTTATTAGGACGGAGATTAAATAAAAATAATTAGAAAAAGTTAGTTGAGTTTTGATGTATTAATTATTCTGAACTGCTTTATTCCAAAGACTAATTATCTGCTTCACTGCAACTGCCAAGCTTTCTCCATCTCAGAATTACATTGAAATAATAATGTTCCCAATTTGAAAGGAAACTGCAACATACTAACTGCGCAGAACATTTTTACAGACCCTTTACTGTGGCTACAATCAGCTCTCTCTTCAACTTCAAATTGCAAGCAATTTATTTCAATATTAATTGTGATGAGTTGAAGATTTGAATGTTTTGTCCAGTTCTGACAGTTCTTTCCCCTCTCAACCATTAGAAGAATTACTGACGTCAAATGTAAGCCTCTGCCCGTCTTCAGAGTGTTGTTGAAGTCAGAAAACCCTTGATGTGAGAGTTTCGGCCATGTCCTACGCATCAACCTGTGGCAAGATGCACATGAACGTGATCAGAAATGGTGTTATTCATTAACAACTTAACAAAGTGATTTGGAGAGAGGGAGCGGACACGGCAAGTTAGGAGTTGAGTAAGTGCAGGCCTTTCAGAGAGATGCTGCTTGGAGCCTGCTTACCAAAGCAGAGGTTGGGAAATGGGCTGGAAGCAAAGTACTGGGGACGCTGGAATCTGAAACATAAACAGAAAATGCTGGAAAATCTCAGCAGGCCTGACAACATCTGCGGAGAGACAATAGAGCCAACTTGGCTCCATTCTCTCTCCAGAAATGCTGCCAGACCTGCTGAAATTCTCCTGGGAAATGAACTACTCGGATGTTAGTTGGGAAATGATGCAAAATGAAGAAACAGAAATGACGCGAAGTAAAGGAACAAATGGTAAGAACACAAAACTCAGCTTTTCTGTAAACTAACCTCCATTACAGCAACCAGTTTCACCTGGCTCATCCCTCTAGGCTAGGCTTCTATCATTTCACTGGACTGCATAGTGGTTACAACTGCTGGATCGCAGCGCCAGGGACCCAGGTTTGATTCCCGGCTTGCATCACTGTCTGTGTGGAGTTTGTATGTTCTCCCTATGTTGCGTGAGTTTCCTCTGTGTGCTCCAGTTTCCTCCCACAGTCCAAATACTTGCAGGTTAGGTGAATTGGCCATGCTAAATTCCCCCTCAGTGTACCCAAACAGGAGCCGGAGTGTGGTGAATAGGGGATTTTCACAGTAACCTCATTGCAGTGTGAATGTAAACCTACTTGAGACACTCATAAATAAACTTTAGATAATACCAAACCATCACTGTTCTTTGAGTGAACAAGTTTTCCTGATCTCTGTCCCACATTTGCTTCTTACCACTATAGGTTTATGCCCCTTTGGACTCTTTTTTCTTAATTTGAAGAATGTATTTTGGACTTGAACCTTGAAAGAATTGGCAGTCTCTTCCTGCCTTCAGTGCCAGTTATAAACCAATTTGTCAGAGTTTTGGAAACTTCTGCCTTCAAGAAAGCAGAACAATATTTATTTTCCCCCATGGCCTTGCAAGCCTTCAATCACTGTGGCCAGCTCAGCTGCTTTCTTTTATTCGTGTCACAAGTAGACGCTGTAATGTAGTTACTGTGAAAATCCCCTAGTTGCCACACTCTGGTGTCTCTTCAGGTGCACTGAGGGAGAATTTAACACGGCCAATGCACCTAACCAGCACCAGATTGTGGGAGGAAACCGGAGCACCCGGAAGAAACCCACACAAACACGGAGAGAATGTGCAAACTCCACATAGAAGCGACTCAAGTCAGGAATTGAACCTGGGTCCCTGGCGATGTGAGGTAGTAGTGCTAACCATTGTGCCACCCATCTGTTGCCTGTGATTGTCCAGGAACTTCAGTTATCCACTGTACAGAGTTTTATTGCATGCTAGAATTAACATTTTGAGAGCACAGAAACAGGCCTTTTGGTGTTTATGCTGTGCTTGATTCTCCTCCCACCCTACTCCATCCTACCCGACCTGTATATCTTTCTATTCTTTTCCCTCTCATGTACTGATCTAGCTACCCATTATGGACATCAGTGCCATTCCCATCAAACACTCCATGTCGTAGTGAATTCCACATTCTGAACATTCCCTGAATAAGAAACTTCCTTCTTTATTTTCTTCATGCATGGAACGTGGACAACACTGGCAAGACTGCAGAATGTCCATCCCTAATTGCCCTTGAGAAGGTGGTGGTGAGCTGACTGCAGTCCATGTGGTGTAGGTATTGTACTGTTGGAGAAGGGTTCCAGGATTTTGACCCAGCAACAGTGAAGGAACAATGATAAATTTCTAAGTCAAGTGGTGTGTTTTTTGGAGGGGAACTTGCAGATATTAGTGTTATCATCTTTCCAGCTGATAACGGCCATGGATCTGGAAGGTACTGTCGAAGGAGCCTTGTTGAGTTGCTGCAATGCATCTTGTAGATGGTACACACAGCTGCTACTTTGTGCCAGTGGTGGAGGGAGTGAATGGTTAATATGGCGGATGGGGTGCCAATCATGTGGGCTGCTTTTTCCTGGATGATGTTAAGATTCTTGAGTGTTGTTGGAGCTGCACTCATTCAGGCAAGTGGAGAGTATTCCGTCACACTCCTGATTTAATCCTTGCAGAAGGAGTCAGAAGGTGATATCCTCTCTGCAGGATTCCTAGCCTCTGACCTTCTCTTGCAGCTATAGTATTTATATGGATAGTCCAGTTTCTGCTGAACAGTAACCCTCTCAGGATGTTGCGAGTTGGGGATTCAGTAACGGTAATACCATTGAATGTAAAGGAAAGATGGTTAGATTCTCTCTTGTTGGAGATGGTCATTGCCTGGCACTTGTGTAGCATGAATGTTACTTGCCACTTACCAGGTCAAGCCTGAATATTATCCAAGGATTTGCTGCATACGGACATGAACCAAGGCTGTAATGAGGTCAGGAACTGAGTGACCCTGACAAAACCCAAACTGAACATCAGTAAGCAGGCTATTTGTAAGTAAATACCACCTGATAACATTGTCACTGATACCTTCTCTCACTTTACTGATGATTCGGAGTAGATTGATAGGGGGTAATTTCCCCATTTAGATTTGCCATCTTTTTTGTGTACGTGATATATCTAGGCAGGCTGTCACATTGCTAGGTAGTTGATTCATCAGCTGAGGGGGGGCTGTATATGTTTCTTTGTCCATATTTGACCTGGTGTCATGAGACTTCATGGGGTCCTGAGCTGATGCTGAGGACTCCAAGGGAAGCTCCCTCCTAACTGTATACCACTGTGCTGTCACCTCTGCCAGGTTTGTCCTGTTGGTGAGACAGGACATATCTAGAGATGGTGGTGGTGGTATCTGGGACATTTTGCCTGTAGGGTATGATTTGGTGAGTACGACAATATTAGGCTGTTGCTTGACAAGTCTGTGAGACATCTCTCCCAATTTTGGAACAAGCCCCCAAACGTTATTAAGGAGGACTTTGCCGGGTCGACAGGGCTGAGTTTGCCATTTTCATTTCTGGTACCTTGGTCCATGCCAGGTGGTTCATCCATTTTCATTCCTTTTTGGAGACTTTCCAACAGTTTGATACAACTGACTGGCTTCCTAGACCATTTCAGTGGGCACAGTAAGAAGTCTCACAACACCAGGTTAAAATCCAACAGGTTTATTTAGAATCACGAGCTTTTGGAGCGCTGCTCCTTCATCAAGTGAGTGGAAAGGCAGGTTTCACTAAAACTGCACATATTGACAAAGACACAATTGAAAAGTAATAGTTGGAATGTGAATCTTTACAGGTACAGTCAACGTGAGTGGAGAGATGGTTACAGATTAAAGAGGTGTGAATTGTCTTAAGGACAGTTAGTAGGGTTTTGCAAGCCCAGGACAAATGGTGAGGGTTACATAAATTTTGACATGAACCCAAGATCCTGGCAATTGGTGGAGGGGCGTGGGGGGGTGGGGTGTGGGAGTTATGGGGGATGCTGCTCGTTGCCACTAATTGGTGAGGGAGGGGGAATGTGGTGTTCAGGATCGTTGTTTACAAGGCTGGCGATTGAGGGGGGTGGGAGTAGCACGTGTCAACTGATCTAGCACTGACCCCCCTCAGCAATCCGGCCTCTCGGATTAGTTTTGTTTTGGGAAAAATCGCGCTGGCTGTCTTTAGGATAGAACATGAAACTGAGGCCATGTCTTCCCTCTGATGTCACCACTTTTCTCTGAAGTGCAATGAGTTCTCTGGACTTCAGAGAAAAGTGGTGACATTCTCCCTGGTGTCTTGGCTAATATTTATCTCTGGACAAACATCATGAAGGCAGAATGGCCTGGATCTTCCCAATCATCAACAGATTGCCTCTCCGCTAGAACACTTCACTTCACTCAATGCTACTCCACATTTCTCCCAGGACCTTCAGCTTCTCAGAAATGTGGAGCAGGGAGCAGAGTAGACTGAGGGTGAAGACGGGGCACACCCATCAGCTGCCATTTGGTAAGTTTAATTGCCCAGTTTGAACGTTAGTGGATGGGTGACTGGGTGAGTGGATGAATGAGTGAATGGATAGGGTAGGTGATTAAATTTGTTAGCGAGAAAGGGCAAAGGAGTAGGTGGGTGTGCATGTTAGAAACAATGACGTAGGTAGTAGGTGGGTTAGCTGGCAGCTGGGTAATGTGGTAAGTGGATGAGGTGATAGCCAGTTGAGGTGGCAGGAGTTGAGGCAGTAGGTGGCTGAAGCTGGCAGATGGTTAGGATGGCAGATGGGTGAGGGGTCATGAGATCTGGGGTCAGTGTAAGCGAGGGCCCAGTTGCATAGTTACCCAGGAGTGAGACTGGGCTTGAATCTGTCTGACAGTTCCTGGGTATCTACCAAAGTAAGTTGATCAGAATGGTTGCAATCCTTGGACTCAAAGTCAGAGACATTCATGGAGAGTCTCAGAGAGCAGGTGAATTACCCATCGGTAGATGAAACTTCCTGGGCGATTCCCACAGAGGTTAACCCACCTGGACCTTGGCAGGATCCTGATGTTCATCTCAGTCACACATCGAGTGCCCATCGACTTGAAAACCAGAAGATACTGGCCAGTATCTGGTCATTATCACATTGCTAATTGGAGGACCTTACCATGCATGCAAATTGGCTTCCTTTTCTTCGTAGCAATTCATTACAAAATGTTTTCATGAGGTGGGACAAGATGTGAGGTAATTGCAGGCATTCTTCTCCCTGTTACATTGCAGACATTGCTGTTTGCCGTCCTCAATTTTCCTGAAACAGCCAGGTAAGATTCGGAGGTAATAATTTTCTGCAGTGTTACAAATCCTGCATCAATTTCTACATCTTCAGCTCCTCGAGAACCACGATCTTACAGATCTTACAAATCTTACATTTGGAAAGCCATTTGGGCGACACGGTGGCACAGTGGTTAGCACTGCTACCTCTCAGTATCAGTGTCAGTTCAATTCCGGTCTCAGTGACTGTGCAGTTTGCACATTCTCCCCATGTCTGTGTGGGTTTTCTCCGGATGCTCCACTTTCCTTCTACTGCCCGAAGATGTGAAAGTTGGACAAATTGGCTCTGCTAAGTTACCCCTAAACGTCCCAAGTTGTGTTGGTTAGGTGGATTAGCCATGGGAAATATATGGGTTTACAAGGATAGGGCAGAAGAGGGGGCTTGGGATAAGGCTGAATGGCCTTTCTGCACTCAAGGGATTTTGATTTGGTTTATTATTATCACATTTATTAGTATACAATGAAAGGTGTTATTTCTTGTGCTATACAAACAAAGCATACCATTCGTAGAGAAGGAAAGGAGAGATTTTTTTGATTCTATGATTTGTTGGACATTTAATGACATGTAAATTGAAACAAAATCTAATTATCTTTATGCTAATAAGCCATTTTAGGAAAAGTCTTCTGAGATAGTACTCAGGGAACATTTTTTTGCAGGGACAACTTAAGACATCCGACCACAATCCTCATTGTTGGTTAAAAATATGACTGAATCACCGGGTTGAGTAGATAAAACGACAGGAGAATGAAAGCAGCCGCAGTGTGCGACCTTTTCAATGTATCATTTACTGTAACTAGCAGCCAAGCAGAAAGCCCACTATATAAACATTCTGAGCTGCAAGCTCGGGGAGAAAGCAACACTTTATCAGCAGCAAACGCCACTGTGCAAAGGAGGTTATATTTTGTTTTGTGTCACTTAGGAGTTTGTGGGAGACCGGTGTCGGGCTGTCAGTTACCCCGCGGAGCGGAACCTCTGGTTGCTCCCCCCACTGGGTCCACTTCCAAAACCCTGGCGCCCCCAGAGGTTAAGCCTGTGATCTCATTCCAAAGCAGACATCAACGTCTTGATGCATTTGAGTGGACCAGTTCTGAAGAGAGCTTTTGGGCTTAATTCCTATCCTTTTCCCCATATTTTCAGTTCAGCCAACTTACCATTCGGAGAACACAGCCAGGATAGCCTGAATAAATATTACTCATTTCAGCATGACTCTTGTTATTAAATGAAAGCTACGCTGTTTATTCACGGTTGGGGAGTTTAGAATGTCTTGAATATTAGCTTTCAACTCCATAGATGATTAAAATGAACCTGCAGAGCAATAAGTGTGTACAGTGCCTGATAGTGTTGTGTCATCGGCTGTCATTTTAATTATGTATTAAATTATCTTTATAAATATTGCATTAAATTTATTACCTGACTGAGGCACTTCAGCGCCGTTCCAATTCCAGGCAAGTGATTGTGTTTTTAATATAAGTATACTTGCCAAATTGTTTGGCTTTTAATCACTGTTCTTTTATTTCAAGGTTTTTTAAGCCAGGTCAACAAAGTTTACACGGTTCTTCTAAGTTAGTGCATCTTGGAGGTTATCCAACACATCACCTGCATTGAGGGTGCAACCTTTCATCATTGTGAACATGCAGAGGCCAGTAACTTTCCAATGTGTTGAGTGGAAATTGGTTGACAATCTAGAAAATATCAATATTTTAGGTTTGCCATTGCTCAGACATAATACTTAACATCTCAGAATGTAAGTATTAGCACTGGCTATCCGCACCATAGAGATATCATAATCATGGCAGTGGGTGGCAAAAGTGTCTAATTATAAGAAGATCTCCAATAGTTCAAGTTTTGAAGTTTATTTATTAGTCACAAGTAGTCTTACATTCACACTGCAATGAAGTTATTGTGAAAATCCCTTGTAACCAAACTCCAGCGCCTGTTTGGGTAGAGTGAGGGAGAATTTAGCATGGCCAATGCATCCTAACCTGCGCATCTTGGAATTGTGGGAGAAAACTGGAACATCTGGAAGAAACCCACAGAATGTGCAAACTCTGCACAGACAGTGACCCAAGCCAGGAATTGAACTCAGGTCCCTGGCACTTTGAGGTAGCAACGCTAGCTACTGTGCCACTGTACCACAAATGTTAAAAACCATATCAGAAACTTCAAAGTGTATGTATTACGAGCACAATGGTTAACATTGCTGTCTCACAACTGTCAGAGACCTGGATTCAATTCCCGGCTTGGGTCACTGTCTGTGCAGAGTCTGCATGTTCTCCCTGTGTCTGCGTGGGTTTCCTCCTGGTGCTTTGGTTTCCTCTTACAGTCCAAAAGGCATGCTAAATTGTCCTTCAGTATACCTGAACAGGCGCCAGAATGTGGTGACTAGGGGATTTTCACAGTAACATTGTTGCAGTGTTAATTTAAGCCTATTTGTGTCACTGATAAGTAAACTTTCAAGGTTAACCCAGACCCTAACGTTCATATTTGATTTTGATATTAGGGTGGGCATAAGGTGCTTCACTCTGGGTATGATTCAAGTGACCCACTAGGAAGTTTTTATCAAAACAAACTTTATTTAAGAACACAGTTAAAATATAACAAAAATGATCAGCATAACTTTTACCAATTAAAATGCTTAAACATGATAAAGTGAGACAGTGGTGTGGTGGTGCTTACACTGGGCTAGTAATCCAGAGGCCTAGAGTAATGTTTTGGGGATTCGAGTTCAAATCTCACCATGGCAGATGGTGAAATATGAATTCAGTAAAAGATAATCTGGAATTAAAAAGTTTAGTATTGACAATGAAACTATTGTTGATTATTGTAAAAACCCATCTGATTCACTAATATCCTTTAGGGAAGGAAATCTGCTGCCCTTACGCAGTCTGGCCTACATGTAATTCCAGACCAACAGCAATGTGGCTGACTCTTCCTGGCTCTCTGAAATGGTCTAGCAAAACATTCAGAATGAGGGCAATTAAGCATGAGTAATAAATGCTGGCCCAGCCAATGACATCCACATCCTATGAATGAATAAAAATAAACAACTAAATAAACAACTATTGCTTGAATTCAGCAATATTCCCCGTAGACAAAGATCACTTCTTTAGAACCATTTAGCATAGAAAAACAAATATGCTTACATGTCTATAGAACCTCTGGTCTTTTAACACATTTGGACATTGATCTAGACAGATACTTGTCTTCTAATTCTCATGCAGCCATCTCCAGAGGAAGTAACATCCCCTTCAGAGAAAGATTTATTTCCGAACAGACCCCAGTCTCCAAACCTCAGAGAGAACAAGAGATACATAGAAAGCGGACTCTCCCATAAGATCCCAAAAAGCAGATTGTCTTGAGTTCTCTGTTAAAGCGCAGTCATATGGCCTTACCTGTCGAGCAACCCAGTCAAGCCCTACTCTGCAATATCCCACAGAAAACACAAAATAACAGAACTTTGCATTAGTCCAGACGAAAACAAACATTGTGGCAATTAAGATCAATTATGCGTTTGCAGTAGTAATGCAATGCCGTTGTATATAGACAGAATGACTCCAATAATAAGAAACAAACATACTGCAGATCCTCATAAAAACTTGACAAGTACATTTCTGAAAGGCACAGTATCATCACACAAAGTAAAGGCTGATACACACTGATCAATAAGCCCCAGATATGATCCAAGGAAAGTGTTAGATCAGATGATGCTAAAAAGAGACACTATTATTGTTCTCAGTGGACTCTCAGGGAGGAGAGAGGAAAAGAAATCGGAGTCCCTGGGCTGGATTTTCAGAGTTGGTGAGACTTTGTGGAGGTGAGAAAATGGCAGCCAGGGCTTGAAACTGATCGATTCCTGACCCTATTCCTGGCACCCACAATTCTCACTAGTGGAGGTTAAGGGTATGAGCTGGTGCAGATCATAAGCCTTCACTCTGCACTCTTGATTTGGCCAGCTCCATTGCCAAGCTAGGCATTTCACAGTACCCAAAATTTTCCAGGAACTGGGCAACTTTTATTGGACATGTGGTTCATAGCTGAGGTGTCATGAACCACAGTCTGAATGAGGGAACCTTTCAAAATGTAAATTCAAGAGGCCTTCTCTGTGCCCACACCACCATTCCCCACTCCCACTCATGCAAAGTTATGACTTTCTACCCAATCACCATGGCTCCTTATATGCTACACGTCAAACTGTGGGACTTCCTCATCCATTCACCCATTACACAATGCACAGAAACAATTAACTCCATAGTGACAATAGGATGTGTGAAAAATCTTTTAAAAAGTAATTGATCCATAACTTTCTACTTTCTTAAACAAAAATCACCCATCACTACTGCCATGGTGGCACAATGGTTAGCAATGCTGCTTCGTACTGCCAGGGACTTGGGTTCAATTCCCAGCTCGAGTCACTGTCTTTCCAGAGCCTGCACATTCTCCCCGTTTCTGTGTGGGTTTGATCCGGGTGCTCTGGTTTCTTCCCACAGTCCAAAAGACATGTTGGCTAGCTGCATTGGCCATGCAAAGTTATTCCTCAATGTACCCAAACAGGTGCCGGAGTGTGGTGACTAGGGGATTTTCACGGTAACTTCATTGCAATGTTAATGTAAACCTACCTGTGGGACTAATAAATAAACATAATCTTTAAAAAGTATCAATAGCCAGATCCTTTAAAACATAAATAGCTGAAACAGCAAGAACTTAAAACCTCTTTATCTTGTTTAAATGAACATGTGCAATTGACAGAATAGATCACAGAACAAGAGCTGTCAATCAAGAAATGTGTTCCCGGGGCACAGCTATTTCAACGGTCCAATGGGCATCTGGATTCTTCACTAAGAATGAATAATGAGACCTGCATGGAAGGGTATACCTTGTCTTGGAAGATATGAGAGATCACAGGTGTGCGTGGGGGGCATGAGTTGGCATGGATGGGGTATGAGAAGTGTGTGAGAGGGTGAGGGGTTGTGAACAGTAAGGGATGGAGAAGTGTTATTTGTTTTGCTGTAATTATTACAACTGGAACAAAGCCTCAGAGCATTGAGCAGGTCTTATAAACTGCCCACTTTGGTACTTGGCAACTCCCATGGCTGCATCCAAACTTAAGCGTTGAATGAAAATCCCACCCTTTCTGGCATTTCTCCTGAGGTGGGAGCTCTGAATCGAGAAATTTCCCAAATCCTACTACTTACCTCCAAGATGATAATACAGCCACATGAAGCTGACTAATAGGTTCTACAGCCAGCACAATGGATGGCACAATGGCACAATGGTTAACACTGCTGCCTCACATAGCCAGGGACCCAGGTTCAATCCCTGACATGTGTCACTGTCTGTGTGGGGTTTGCACATTCTCCCCCTGACTGCATGGGTTTCCTCCGGGTGCTCCGGTTTACTCCCACAGTCCAAAGATGTGTGAGTTAGGTGGATTGGCCATGGCGATTGCACCTTTGTGTCAGGAGGACTATGTAGCCTAAATACATGGGGTTGTGGGGGAAGGGCCCTGGGTGAGATTGTGGTCGGTGCAGCCTTGATGGGCCAAATGGCCTCCTTCTGCACTGTATGATGCTATACAGCAGTCTATGCCAACATGAATAGTGGGTAAGACCAGCCTTCAGCTGTGGCAATCTTCAGCTTCTCAAATACTGATACTCAATATGAAGCAGGCACTTGCAGAATGGCCTCTGTCCTCCAGTAGAGCTGTATGCAGCCCAGGAAGAATCAGGAGAAATTGGAAGGAGCATTTTCTGCTCAATAAAAATACACAATGGCCAAAATTAGAGGCATGAGGCATATTGATTAAATTACTTTCGAGCATAAGCTTGTGACTTTGATTTGATTTGGTTTATTATTATCATACGTGTTGGGATACAGTGAAAAATATTGTTTCTTGAGTGCTATACAGACAAAACATACCATTCATCGAGTACAAATGGGAGAAGGAGAGGAGAGAGTGCAGAACATAATGTTTCAGTTACAGATAGGGTGAAGATAAATTTGATTTATTATTGTTACATGTTTTAACATACAACGAAAAGTATTGTTTCTTGCACGCTATGCAGACAAAACATATCGTTCATAGAGAAGGAAAGGAGAGAGTGCAGAATGTAGTGTTACAGTCATAGCTAGAGTGTAGAGAAAGAGCAACTTAATGCAAGGTAAGTTGATTCAAAAGTCTGACAGCAGCAGGGAAGAAACTGTTCCTGAGTCGGTTAGTACATTCCCTCAGGCTTTTGTGTCTTTTTCCTGATGGGAGAAGGTAAGGTAGAAGAGAGAATGTCCGGGGTGCATGGGGCCCTTGATTATGCTGGCTGCTTTGCTGAGGCAGTGACAAGTGTAGACAGACTCAATGAGTGGGAAGCTGGTTTGCGTGATGGACTGGACTTCGTTCAGTTGGAATGTTGTAAGTAGTCCTTTCCACAATGCTTTATGATGGGACGTGCAGAGCAACATAAATGATCCCAAGAGAAATGAGCAATGAGAAAAATCTCAACCACATTGAAATGTATAAAATATTAAGTAGAGAAGATGAACCTCAAGCATCAATTCAAGGCCACAAGGACCATAGAAGGTAGATGGGGAGGACGATGTTGGCCAGGTAAGGTTGTAGGACATTTGGAATAGAGATGAATGCTGCCCCAAGTTGGTTACATTAGAGCTTCAATGGGCCGAATAGCCTCTGCTCACTGTTTGGGACTCCTTCTATTCCTACCTAAACTCCACCCTTACCTGATCGACATCACGTGGGATAGAAAATTGACCAAGAAGTGGAAAATATTGCATTAAGAAGAGGAAACCTTGAGTAACAAATTGTGACTGAAGGGATGGAAATCAAAGAAATGAAGTGTGGGAATAAGCAGTGAATGGCCAGCCAAGGAATGTCAGCAAGCCCGTACACACAGAGATTTTATAGCACACTGGCTTTAGGAACCATTGTTAACTGAAACTTTTCTAAATCCCTTTTCAGAAATGAGGCAGCAGACCAGAGGGTCAAGCACCAGATTGCTGTCACCTCCTGTACTACAGACAGGCTTCAATTAGAGCCCATATTAATGCTCTAAGTGGTTCAGAGGTTATGCAAACAACTATTTTAACAAGTAGGCATACTACAAGCCTGACTGTTTGTTTGGATGAGTTTTAAATGGCTATTGGAGCCCAGCAAACCATTCCCCAGAGAGCAAGAGCTTTATTTGCTCTGGAAGATATTAGGAGTTGGATCCATGGTGTGAGTGGACTCCCAGGCTGGACAGTTAGGACTGAGCTAAGGAGCCAGTTAAGATTCAAGCAACTATGCTAATTTGGGTGAGGCAGAAAGGACGGTTGCAGTTCTTGCTCAGGCACAGCATCTGTCTGACATTCAACAGTTCTGCCAAATAATCTGGTGATTCCAAATCACAAGAAAATAGACATTGCACAATCCACTCACCGTCACTGTGACAAAGTAAAGAGATTTCATTAGTTTATCTGTTCAATTCTGAAATAAGTGGAGTTCCAATACAAGAGCAGTGTGTTGGCACTTGGTTAGCACTGCTGTCTCACAGCACCAAGGACCCAAGTTCAATTCCAGCTTTGGGTAACTGTCTGTATGGAGTTTGCACATTCTCCCTGTATCTGCGTGGGTTTCCTCTGGGTGCTCCGGTTTCCTCCCACAATCCATAAATGTGTTGGTTAGGTGGGTTGATCATGCTAAATTACCCCTTAGTGTCCAACGGTGTGTTGATTAGGTGGGTTAGCCATGCTAAATTACCCCCGAGTGTCCAAAGCTGTGTAGGTTAGGTGGGTTAGCCATAGTAAATATGCGGGGTTACAGAGATATGGTGGAAAGGGTACGGACCAGGATTAGATACTCAATGGGAGAGTTGGTGCAAATCCAATGGGCCAAGTGCCCTTCTTCTGCACTGTAAGGATTCTTTGGTAAGCTGTCTTTCCCTTATAAAAATACAAATGATAGGTCATCCCCTGGATCCCTCCCACCCTGGTTGATTGATGTAGAAGATATTCAAAATATGAGTGCTTCGTACAGGAAAAAACATTAGACCTAATCAAAGTATTAGCATGTCCTTCACTGTCAAAAGTTCTCTCCACATTATCAGTGGCTGTACACTTTCACTTCTGTCCCTGAAAGAAGTTCAGATTGAGTGAGAATAATCTTCCTTTACTCCACATGTAGGGCACAGCCCTGCCTGTTAAAATTCCTGTCAGATTTGTGGGGTTCACTGCCTGCTGCCATTTCACTTGGGGAAATCTGTGTAGAGTGAGATCCTGCATGATCGAAGGTAACTGGTGGGTGAGGCACATTGAGCGACTGTAACGTTGGGAGTTGCCCCTTGCACCTTCTCCAAGGACAGATCCAATTTCACAGTCACTCTCAACTGAACATGTTACCTACTTAATTTTACTTTCCCACCTGGTTTCAAAGGAATGCTGCACAGGAGTCCGAGCCTACACTTATTTATAAATCACTCAAGCACCCTTTAAATATGCAGCTTGATGGCTAAATATATTGGTCATGCACAGGACATTAAGTTGGAAGTTTATTCATTAGTGTCACAAGTAGTTTTACATAACTATTGCAATGAAGTTACTGTGAAAATCCCCTCGTTGCATACACCTGCTTGGTACACTGAGGGAGAATTTGCTATGGCCAATGCACCTACCCAACATACCTTTTGGACTGTGGGAGGAAACTGGAGCATCCAGAGGAAATCCACGCAAACATGGGGAGAACATGCACACTCCGCACAGATAGTGACCCAAGATAGGAATCTGACCAGGTCCCTGGCACTGTGAGGCAGCAGTGCTAACCACTGTGCCACCGTGTTGCCCTATGTACGCTAATTAACATAAGAACGTAAGAAACAGGAGCAGGAATAGGCCATTCAGCCCCTCGAGACAATTCTGCCATGAGTAAGATCAAGCCTGACCTTTGGCCTCTGCTGCCCTTTTCTTCTGATCCCCGCCCTTGATTGCCTTCAAGAACAAAAATCTACTGATCAGAGTTTTGAATATCCTCAAGAACTGAACATCATAGCAACCTTTTACACTTTTTTACTTAATTAAGTTTGAATTAAGGAGATTCTGATGGATGGGGTTGTGGGTTGTGAGAACTGCTTCAGCTGTGAGGCTTATGTTTTTAAATTTATCGTCCTGAGCTATGGTTGAGAGTGGCCTTTGAACTCTACTGATTGTTGCCAGTCTCTTTATTACAACCACCCACACCAACAACCCCCCTCAACTGTACTTTGTAATATATACATGGAAATGTCCTTCAAACATAGACCGTGAATCTGTCCCTCAACGCTTTCATCCTGAAATGGGATTCTGAATGTTAACTGCTGAAATTTCTTCCAGCAGAGGTGAGAACCCATTTATTTTAAATGGATTTGTGCCCTAGTTAAAACACTGAACAAAGGAATTTCATATAAACATGCTAAGTGATCAGACTGATATTTGAGGAGCCTGGTTTCAAGGCGTTTGACGGAATGGCAAAGCAATGTCAATGAACCTCAAAAGGAAAATGACTATCACTGCATACTTGCAGTGTTTAGGATTTAATAATGGGCAGAAGACACCGTATCACATTGAACTGCAGGCAACTCACCTGCCACGTGACATTACAGAGTGAGTTAAGAGGAGGTCTAATACAGGTATTCTGAATTATGAAGGAGCTTCAATAAACTAAATAGGGCAAATTCATTCTAGTTTGCAAGTGCGCCAGTAACTTAAAGTAAGGCATCTGACAATATCAGTGTGAGATTGGAAGGAAAGATTTTCTCTCGGTTTTTCTTTGGGATATACAGGATTTTCCAGCCACCTCCCCGACGTCCCCCGCTGTGTGTTTATCAGTAGCGGGAGGCGTCCCACCATTGGCGAGTGGGAGGATCCTCTGGTCCCACCACTTGTTAATAGCATTCCCCATTGACTCCAACCCCCACTGCTGGGAAACCCGCAGCAAGGCTGTCGGCGGGACTGGAAGATTCTGCCAGCCAACGTGAACAATCAGAAGATCCATCAGCAGCAATGGTTTGTACAAAATCTGTAATTGTTTCTGAAAGAGAAAATTTGAAGACAAAATTGAAAGAATAAAGGGAAGAATAAGAGAAATAAGATTTGGTGGATATCGCTTTGGAATAGCACAGGTGCAATGGACTGAAAGGCCTCCTCTGTACTTTAAAATTCTGTAACTCTATAATTGCTAAAGAGCAATTCTGCAGTCATTGTTCTGAGACTACATGACCCTTCATCAGTGCTGATGAAAGGTCATCCAGGCTTGAAATGTTGGCTCTATTCTCTCCCCACAGATGCTGTCAGGCCTGCTGAGATTTTCCAGCATTTTCTGTTTTTGTTTCAGATTACGGCATCGGCAGTATTTTGCTTTTAACTCTGCAAAGCAATATGAAGTTATATATATATATCATGCATGGACTGCGTTAGTCTGCAGGATCAGTTTTTACAGATGCACCAAACAAAGCATTCTTTCTGGCTGTATCACAGCTGTATCACATACCAAGACTGCAAAAAACTACGAAGAGTCATGAATGAAGCCTAATCCAACATGCAAACCAGCCTCCCAACCATTGACTCTTTCTACACTTCCTGCTTCCTCGGAAAAACAGCCAGTATAAACAAGGACCCCACGCACCCCAGACATATCTCTTCATCTTCTCCCTTCGAAAAATGATACAAAAGTCTGAGGTCACCAGTCATCTCAAGAATAGCTTCTTCCCTTAGACCTTTGAACAGACCTATCTTATATTAAGCTGATCTTTCTCTACACTATAGCTATGACTGTAACACTACATTCTGCCCTCTCTTCTTTCCTTCTCTATGAACAGTATGCTTTGTCTGGATAGCATGCAAGAAACAATACTTTTCACTGTATACTATTACATGTGACGATAACAAATCAGATCAAATCAAGAGTGTGGTGTGCTATACATTACCATGTGGATCAAGAATGGTAAAATTTTGCTGCAAATTATATATTAATTGCAACACCTCAGACCACTCCCTGGATTATTCTCATCGCCCTGTCTCTCTCTCTCTCTCTCTGTCTCTCTCGGTGGGTATATATATTCTACAATTTGGCAGTTAGTGAACTGTGCAACCAATGCATAACTATCTGAGCCTTGGATATGATACTTCCCCATTCTCACACATCCATGAGCCACATTATGCCTTGCCACTTTCTTCCTCTGTCACCACCAATTGTTCCAAACATTCTGAGGTCACATACCAACCGACTCAAGAACAGCTTCTTTCCTGCTGCCATCAGAATTTTGAATGGACCTATCTTGCATTAAGCTAATTTTTCTCTACACCCTAGCTATGCCTGTAACAGTACATTCTACACTCTCTTCTTTCCTTCTCTATGAACAGTATGCTTTGTCTGCATAGAGCACAAGAAACAACGTTTTTCATTGTAAACTGACAGATGTGACAATAATAAATCAAATCAAATCAAAATGTTCCTTTTGTATGCTGAATAACATCCCCATAATGGGTCACTAACAACCATTATCATTAATGATTTTCCTTTCTCTCACTAATTCTCTCCAACCAATAATAAATGCCTGCCACTTTTAAATGGTACAAGAATTATATGTAGAAAATTGCCTCAAAAGTGTGAGGATGGACTGCAAATTGATTACGGGCAAGCATATTCCAAACTGAAATAATTTATATCGGACGTAAGTGTTAAGAAAAGAAGAAAAGCCCAGAGTATGAAAAATTCATCCAGTCCATCAAACCCACTTTGCCCGGACATTATACCTGATTGTCCGACTAGTAATTTTTCTCTCACACCACCTCTTACTGCAGGAAACGCTGAATTGAATTCCTGACCATCTTTTTAAGTAGCAGTGCTGCTAATTATCTCATTGATCATTAGGTATTGATCCAGTTCCTTCTAAAAAGGTATCAACTAACATGGATCATATTTTCATTATCCTGCCTGTGTGTGTAACCTGGCTTTGTTTTATGGCTTTTACTTTTGCTCTAACCTGGTGCAATGAAATTGGGGTTTATGAGAAAGGGGTGAAATTAGGAAACACTCTTCCATGGGAAATAGCATTTGATGACCACTCTACTTTTCATTTTCTAATCTGAGGTTTTTGTTAGCCAAATCTATTAAGGGATGTGGGGCAAAGGCAATTATATGGAATTAGGTTGCTGACCAATGGTGGGACAAGTTGATGGGGCTAAATATTCTCCACTTGTCTTTCTGTCCCTAAACGGAGCCTCAGAAATCCACCAATCTGGTTAGTATAAATATTGCTATCGGACCAAATGCTGAATACAGAAGGAGAGGGATTTTCCAGACCTTCCTTATGGTGGGATCTTCCAGACCCTCCGAAGGCAACCCCCTCAGTGGTGGCTTCCTTGGTGGTGGGACAGATCAGCCTCATAAAACATCACAGGAATCAGCGGGATTAGAAGATCCCACTGGCAGCCAATGGCGAGAGGCCTCTGCTGTTCCATAAACACCATATGGATGCTGGAAAATCCCACCCGAGATGATTTAAGATGCAGGCTGTGGCAATACAGTGATTCCCCATTCAGTCATTCTATAAAAACCAAAGTGCTCTTATGAAATGAATGGCAAGTATGGGAGCTATGTAAGAGTCATCAAACTGTTTGCGATTCACCTTCAGAACTGTCAAGGTATAAATTTTAAGATCAAAACAATGAAGAAATGGCAGGAAGGTTGGAGTCTAATAGTCCCTTGAAAGTAGACCTTGCTGTTATTGTTTCTTTTTTAAGATCGTAAGTGACTGATAATTGTTTTGGACCCAGGCTAGTTTCAACAAACTGAACAAGATAGATTTCACCAAAGTCAGTCACCGGAGATGTGAAATCTTGCTGGAGATGTTTCACTGACTGAAGAGATGTTGAACACTCCCATTATCTGAAACAGACCTGCTGTAAGTGAGTACAGGTTCCAGTGTCAACTTGTGAAAGGTCCTCACACTGCTGAAAAATACCACTCCCATCCTGCCCTGAGGTAAAACTGTACATTTGCCTGTTAGCGTGAGCCTACCTTTTTTTACACTTGCAACTTGTACTATGAAAGGAAAATTGATATCGTCACCATGTTAAAAGAGGCTTTCTTGTCTGTTATATGATATGGAGGCAACTGTTCTCCAAAGACTTTTTCTTTCTCTGAGATTTTTGTTTTCAGAGCCTACTGAATTGTATTAAATCAAAACACAAATCTGTTCGGATGTCAGATGTCACACTTTTCACATCCTCGCAATCGCTAATTGCAAAGGCAAACAAGCACTTTCTGATATTTAGGCTTGCAAAGTGAAGTGGTTAAAATAAATTAGAATTAGCCAGTCATTGGCACACGTTAACAAATACTTGTACAGAAAAACCAATGTAATTATTTTTTATCTTACACTCTTACAGAAAGAAAAACTTGCAACTAATGTTGAGCTCACTCTTATTAATACTAGTCTTATGAGCACCCACAACCCACAAGACCAGATGATCCTTACAGTGCAGGAAGAGGCCATTCGGCCCATTGAGTCTGCACTGACTCTTGGCCGTAATGCCCACCTGAGTCTTGTAAGATTTTGCCCAAGGCCAAAGGAGAATGCTGTTCTGCGAGCCTCACCCGTCTGATTTTGGTATGCCAGTAAAATCAGGGTCTCTGAAAGAGCATTTTCCCCAGGCCCACCCCACCATATTCCCATAACCCCGATGGCTAATCCATCAAACCTATGCATCTTTGGACATTAAGAAACAATTTAGCACGGCCAATCCACCTAACCTGCACACCTTTGGACTGTGGGAGGAAAGAGCAGCACTCAGAGGAAACCCACACTGACACGGGGAGATTGTGCCAACTCCACACAGACAGTCACCGAGGCCAGAATCGAACCTGGGTCCCTGGTACTATGAGGCAGCAGTGCTAAACAGTGTGCCACTGTGAGTGTACTTACCAAGACACAGGGATAACTCTCTTGGTCACCTTTAAAATAGAGCCACAGCATCCCTTACATCCACCAGACTGGGCGGAGGGGACCTCACTTTAACCTTTGTCCTGATAATGCAACACATCCTCTGTCATTGATTTTGAGCTTTAAACCTAGTGTATCCACAACCTTCCAACAACAGAAAGTGTAAAGATTCGCCCATATGCAATTGCATAGATCACAAAGTTATGTCATTATTAAGTTAAAGTTAAAAACATAACTCTCAGTCTGGACTGCACTTTCCTCAATGTTTTAAATAAGAAAGTATTTCCACATTTTATATCCCTTATCACATCATCAGGATGCTTCAAGACATTTTACAGCCCACAATTTAATGTTATTTCATTAACAAATGCGACAGTCAATTTGCAGATATCAATATCTGAAATTAAAAATCTATTGATGACCATGAAACCATTGTTGATTGTTGGAAAAAACCATCTGGTTCACTTTAGGGAAGTTAGATGTCCTTTAGGGAAGGAAATCTGCTGTCCTTACCTACATGTGACTCCAGAGTCACAGCAATGTGGCTAACTCTCACCTACCCAGATGAGAGCAGCTTTCTACTCTTTGTCAAAAAACACGATGAAGTATTTTTACACCTATCTAATCAGGTTGCTAACATGTCTTTCTCCTCTGTAAGACATTTTCTCGGACCACTTGGGTATGTTGGCCTGTGTCATGTGTTCAATTATTGAAGTGGACTTGAATCTTTTACCCCCCGAGTCAGTTTCCAGTCTCAGTTCAACTCTTGCACTTTTTTCCCCAATGGCAAATTGTGAGTTCAAGACCCTTCCAGCAAACTGAGCACATAGCCCATGCTGACACTTCAGTGCTGCAGTGCAGGAGTGCCAGATGGTATTAAGCCCTCTGTTGGGTCCATTAATTCATTTGAATAGACGAGGGGACAGCATTAGGTGCGAGTTTTAAGAAGGTTTTCTTTATTGAACAGTATTTGAAAAGGTTAACATGACAGAAGCGAAAAGAAGAAGATAAGTGAACTTGGAGAATGGCTTTTATTGTTAGCCCCCATATTGAACTCGAACACACTGAATGGAACTGAAAAAACAAACGCTAAAGTCCAAACTATATTTCAACCATTATCTCATTATTGGAAATGTTTTTCCGCATACAATTTCTGACTTAGAAAAGCAATTTTTGTATCTGCTGTTATGGGACTGTTGTTTGCCTGCAGTATGTACCCTTCAGGAATGCAGTAAATATTTAGCTAACTTTTAGCCTTCTAATTTTACATGTAGTCAAGTTAGTCGAGTTAATTGCATAGGCAGAGATATCTTAAAATTAAGTCTTTGCATAGACAGAAGCAGCGTACACAGGATCCCTCACCCTCCTTCGACACAGCCAAGCTGGCAGACTTGGTTTAAGTAGCTGGACTCGATCTACTTTTATCATTGGTGGATTGCAAACAGAGATAACTGCTTTCCCAAGGCTGGTTGTGTTGCCTTTGATTGCTCTTGTACCAGGTTATTAGCTCCAGTATTGTCTCTTAACAGCATCCTTGAAGTAAACTGGATAGACTTGCTCTTTCTAGCTGCTTTCGAAGATTTCATCAGAATTTAGCAGAGTCACAGATTCAGTAAAACACACAAGAATGACAATTCTGGTTTGTTCATAACATAATGCTTACATTAGTGACTTCAATAATGGCTCCATTACACTGATAATTAGTACAATACGAAAAATTGCTATC
This sequence comes from Carcharhinus amblyrhynchos, assembly GCF_965287045.1. Classification (NCBI taxonomy): domain Eukaryota; kingdom Metazoa; phylum Chordata; class Chondrichthyes; order Carcharhiniformes; family Carcharhinidae; genus Carcharhinus; species Carcharhinus amblyrhynchos. The sequence goes on from NC_137342.1 coordinate 45,096,676, forward strand.
AATCTTGTGTGTCATCTCTTGGGAAATAAGGGTATTCATGGATATCTGGATTAACCATCAGATTGCATTCACATTACGTTTGGAGCATCAACATGAAACAGATTCACGTCACATTAGTTGACTATTAGTAATGCCATTATATCTGAGTCCAAACGTTCTGGATTCAACTTCAATCACAGAGAAAAAAGCTCAGGCCGAGACTCTAGTGCAGTGCTGGAGGAATGCTGAATGGTCAGAGGTGTTGATTTTCAAATCACTAAAACAGTTTAAGAAGTCATTATCACACTTTTTGTATTCATTCGTGGGACATGGGCATCAATGGCTGGCTAGCATTTATTGCCCATCTATAGTTACCCTTGTACTGAATGGCTTGTTATGGCAGTTGAGAGTCAACCACATTGCCGTGGCTCTGGAGTCACATGTAGGTCAGACCAGGCAAGGACAGGAGATTCCCTTCCCTAAAGGAGATTAGTGAATCAGATGGGCTTTTCCAATAATCAGCAATGTTTCATGGTCATCAGTAGCTTCTTAATTCCAGATAATTCTCAGCATGTGAGTTGTCTGGTGCCTAGACATATTGGCACCACGTGAAACAGAGCTGAATTTTAAACATACTCCTTACAAGAAACATGATACGAATACCTTAAAGGCTCAGTATCATCACAGTATCATCTCTGGATTAGTAATCCTAGAGACTCAGGGTTAAACTCTGAGGGTTTGAATCACACCATGGTAGATGGTGCAATTTGAATTCAATAAAAATCTGGAATCAAAAGTCTAATGATGAAACCATTGTCGATTGTCACAGAAAATTCATCCGGTTCGCTAATGTCCTTTAGAGAAGGAAACCAGCTGTCCTTACCTGGTCTAGCTTATTTATGACTCCAGATCCACAGCAATGGAATGGGCAATAAATGCCAGCCTGGCCAGTGATACCCACATCCAGTGAATAAAAAAAATCAGAAGTGGCAATGCTGCACCTGAAGGTTATTCATGAACTGTGACTCCAAGTTTAAATTTTTTATTTATTGGTCACAAAAAGGCTATATTAACACTCCAATGAAATTACTGTGAAATTCCCCCAAGTCGCCACACTCCGGTGACTGTTCGGGCCAATGCACCTAACCAGCACGTCCTTCAGATTGTTGGAGGAAACCCATGCAGAGACGGGGAGAACATGCAGACTATGCATAGGCAGAGGCTCAAGCCAGGAATTGAACGCAGATCCCTAATGCTGTGAGACAGCAGTGCTAACCCACTATGCTGGCTATCCAGCCAATGAAACTCCAGTCCACTCTTCAATGATTAGTTATTTTTTTAATGGAGACCTCTGAATCAGCTGAGATACTAAATGTTTTCATGCAGTGTTAGAATTTTGTGCCATTGCAAGTTAAGGAGTTGCGTTGTACTCAACTAAGTGACCCATGATCTGAAACGTTAATTCTACCCGCTCTACCGATGCTGTCAGACCTGTACCCCAACACTCCAAATCTTGGCCAGGATTCTTCCAAAAAAAATTCGAAGTGCGGAAAACATGTAGAAACTGGAGTAAACACACCTAGGATTTTTTTTACGGGACTTTCAGAAGTAATCTCCCACACTCCGTGCATCACAGAATGTCTCAGACAGATCCATGTTGAAAATCAGTGGGCGGAGACTATTCCCGCTGGAGAGACTGGCAGCATAGTCCTGAGTGGGCCACTGCACATGCGCCAATTGCTGGCCAGTAACAGCAACACCCCGATGCTACCTATCTGGTGCCCCCATCCCCCGATCGCTAGCCTTCCACACTTCTCCGGGCCAGTCCTGACCCCTCCCCAGACCCCCCTCCCGCACGTTGATTTCCCCCACCCCCTTCAGCTGTCTAATCCTCCTAACCCTCCCCTGGAAATCTAGCAGCTGGAGATGCATGGAGATCATGGCACCCAGCAGAGAGCCAACTGAACAGCCTCTGCTGATGTCTCCTGGCTCGCAATGCTACCAGCGGTACAGGAGAATCTGCCTGCATTGCTTTTGGTCATCTCTTCTTTTCATGAGTATTCTAATTGAAAAGACATGAACAAGCTAGCATGCAAGCCCACCACCTTGAAAAATTGTTGAAAAAGAATGGTTTAAAATATAGCTGCAACCACAGTCCAATATTTACACTTTATATTGTTTAGCAGTCCCAATGCGATCTCGTTAATGTACAGTATAAAACATAAGTGAGCAAGAAATTCCAAATTAGAATAATTCATAGAATTATGGTGGGGTTAGCACTGCTGACTCACAACACCAGGGACCCTGGGTTGATTCCGGCCTCATTACCAACTGAGGGAGAATTTAGCCTGGTCAATGCAGCCGAACAAACACATCTTTTGGACTGTGGAAGGAAACCACAGCACCTGGAGGAAACCCACGCAAACACAGGGAGAATGTGCAGACTCTGCACAAACAGTGATCCAAGCTGGGGATCAAACCCAGTCCCTAGCACTGTAAGGCAGCAGTGCTAATCACATTGCCACCTCTTTGTATGGCTCCAGCTCTGACCAAGGCTGGAAGAAACTACAAAGGTTTTGAATATAGCCCAGTCCATCACGCAAATCAGCCTCCCATAGATTGACTCCATCTACACTTCCTGTTGCTTCAGAAAAGCAGCCAGCATAATCAAGGATCCCATGTAACCTGGACATACTCTCTTCCACCTTCTTCCATTGGTAAAAAGTTACAAAAGTCTGAGATCATGTACCAACTAACTCAAGAACATCTTCTTCCTTGCTGCTGTCAGACTTTTGAACGGACCTACCTCGCATTAAGTTGATCTTTCTCTACATCTGAGCTATGACTGTAATAATACATTCTGCACCCTCTCCTTCCCTTCCTCCCTATGTACACTATGTATGATATGTTTTGTCTGTATAGCGCACGTGGAACAATACTTTTCACTGTATCCCAGTGCATGTGGCAATGGTAAATCAGATCAAATCACATGATCACCAATTCCCACATGATTGTCCCATACAGCAACACTGAGAGCACACAGATTGAACCTAAACTAGAGACATCAACTCAAACTGATTTACAAAGGCTTGTAGGGCACTACAGTGGAATCTTAGCTTTCTTGCGTGTAATGACTTCATACTATTGAGGTTGGCCTTTGGAGTATGAGCGCCCTGATTAAAGATCCAATTGATGAGCCAATCAGGGAATCTTTACCTTGTACTTTACCGTAAGTAGTCTCACAACACCAGGTTAAAGTCCAATAGGTTTATTTGGTAGCGCAATCTTTTGGAACTTTGCTCCTTCATCAGGCGAGCAGCACTCTGAAAACTCATGCTACCAAATAAACCTGTTGGACTTTAACCTAATGTTGTGAGACTACTTATTGAGCCTGCCTCAGTCCAACGCCAGCAACTCCACATCATGGCTTGTACTTTACCAGGTGTGTCAGTTCCTCTGACACCCCCGAGGGTAGACTGCTAACTGTTAGCACCCTGTGTCCTGCTGTTAGAGTTTGTATATAAAGAAATTTTGGGGAAGGATTTCTGCCTCCAAAGACTTATTACACCGCCCAGGTATTAAATGTTGTTTGTGGGGAGGGGGTGGGGATGTTGGGAAATGAGGAATGGAAAGTTGAACAAGCCACCCAAACAATGTTTGCCGCATGTGGAACCCTATCAGAATTCCCTCTCTATGGTCCTTCTGATGAAACGCCAACAGTAAATAGGGAATAATCAACCCTGCTATCTACACAGAACAACAGAAAAATGTGAGTCCCATTGTACCACTCACCTAAGTCACCTGGGGAAGGATGGAGGAAGTGGGGGGACGTGAGACTCGGAGAAAAAGCATTGGAACTGGTCGGATTGCTGAGATTTATTTCCATACGGTGCACTGTGTGCAGTCAATGAAGTCAATTAAAGTTCAACTGATTGGGTCATGTTTCAATGTTGGGCACGACATCCTATGGGACCCAACAGTAACAGTACTAACATATTATAACCTTGCATTGTTTTTGTGAAGTCTCTGTCAGGATTAATCTATCGTTAACTTTTTTTTTGGCCGTGGAATTGGAAGTAAGCACGGCGATGAATGAAGCAAAGTTGGCTCAGTTGTTCAACGTGAATCCTTTTTCTCACAACATCGCTGAATCCCTCTTCTGACAAAGGCAGACAAGTGGGCAGCGCGGTTCTTGTTTTGAAAAGTAACTGCTGTGTTTGCTTTTGCGGCTATGATGTAACCTGCCAGTCTCCAAAAATCCGGACAGTCTCTTACCGAGACGGGGGAAACGAGAGCAAGGGACTGTGGAGAGGCCAGCTGTTGTGGGTAGTCAACTTCATAACTCTGAGGTGATTGGAGCTGACAAAATGTTATTGGAAGGATCATTGTTCTCAATGGTGTTTGCTTTAGAAAATCAGTTAGAGATTTATTGGGGTTGAAAGAAAGACCAGCTGTCGGAAGTGAGAGCAGCTGAGAGTAGCAGAAATGGCGAGGCTGGGTTGGGGTGGGGAAAGGGAATGTCTGGGTCTGACAGGTCAAGTCCTTCAATCACATATTCAAGCTGAAGTATATGTTATTGTAAAATATGAGGCTTTGACGTTTGCTTAATCATTTATTATTTTATATCAAAATGGGTCTTGAAGAGAGCAGTAAGGAGACATAACATACAGCAAGAAATAATGTTTTTTTCTATATTAGCTCTGATGTAGGATCGCTTTGGTATATTGCAGCTATCACAGATTAAGTACAAGGAACGGGGGTTTTGCAAGTGGTGGAAATATTGTTACATTCTGCTCATGAAAGAATAATACATGGATATAACAAGAGAAAATTGCATCTTAGATATGCATGGCCTCCATCAGAGTAGAGTCATTGAGTCAGAGAGGTTTACAGCATAGAAACAGGCCCTTCGGCCTAACTTGTCCATGCCACTCTTGTCAATGGTTGCCTTGTGTCAATGTTAGGTAAGGGGAAAGTCAGACTCTGCAATGATACCACCTACTTAGCTGCTCCACTCACTGATTAGACTCACAGATGCACAATCGTCAAAGGTTTTGAGGGCTTGGTAGCTCTTGCCTTCAGCGTTCAGTTGGAGCCTGGATCCCTGGAGAATTTATTTATTTATTCATTCATGGGACATGGGTATCGCTGGCTGTTGCCTTTCCCTAGTTGCCCTTGATTGACACAACTGAGTGCTAGGCTACTTCAGAAGGCAGTTGAGAGCCAACCATATTGCTGTGGCTCTGAAGTCACATGTAGGCCCAGACCAGGTAAGGACGGCAGATTTCCTTTCCTAAACGACATTAGTGAACATGATGAGTTTTGCTGAAATTGACAATGGTTTCACAGTCATCAATTGATTCTTAATTCCAGATCTTTTCTTTTTATTGAATTCAAAATCCACCTCTACTGTGGTGGGATTTGAACCAGGGTCCTCAGAGCATTAGCTAAATTTCTGGGTTAAGCAATGATACCACTAGACCATTGCATCCATGCTGAGGATAGTCGTAGAGAGTTGTAGAGGTTTACAGCATAGAAACAGGCCCTTTGGCCCAACTTGCCCTTGCTGCTGTTTTGTTTAAACTCTTACGCTCATCCCAATTGCCCGCATTTGGCCCATATCCCTCTATACCCATCTTACCCACGTAACTGTCTAAATCCTTTTTAAAAGACAAAATTGTACCTGCCTCTACTATCTCTGGCAGCTTGTTCTGACACTCACCATCCTCTGTGTGAAAAAATTGCCCCTCTGGACACTTTTGTATCTCTCCCATCTCACCTTACACCTATGCGTCTAGTTTTAGATTCCCCTACCTTTGGGAAAAGATATTGACTATTTAGCTGATCTGTGCCCCTCATTATTTTATAGACTTCTATAAGGTCACTGCTCAGCCTTCTACACCCCAGAGAAAAAAGTCCCAGTTTATCCAACCTCTCCTTATAACTCAAACCATCAAGCCCCGATAGCATCCTAGTAAATCTTTTCTGCACTCTTTCTAGTTTAATAATATCCTTTTTATAATAGGGTGACCAGAACTGTGCACAGTGGGATGGTAAACAGTTCTCTACAGATTGATTATCTTGACCTGATGATTAAGGCTTTTCTGAAGACTTGTAAATGTGACTCTTGGCAGCTGGCAGCTGACATTACTTGCTGATAACTTGCATTCCTGAAGGCACATTTGGTGCTCGGGTGCCCAGGAATCTCCTCAAGTTGTCTTTTTCATTGACTGGGGGATAGGTGGAAAATTCATCCTGACCACCCCCACACCCAGTCCACCCCACACCAAACCCCCTCAACCAGAATTTTGAAGGGCAGTATGCAATTGGGCAAAATCACCCCGCCAGTGAAGTATTGCTTTCCCGCCTCTGGTCCATGTATTTTGGGCACATTATCCCATTTGTTATTAATGTCGTGCACCATCAAAGAATAATTCTGCTGTAACATCTGAGAAAACATGGCTATTTTTGAGGGTAAGTTTGTTTTTCCCAAAACACAAATTCAATCCAGCGTTCCACCACCATGTGGTGATGTGTATGCTGAATATATAGAAAACTTCATGGGATACACTTCAACTGTTTATAGGAATGCGACTGTATGAAGCCATATTCCCAGGCAACACTGATCCCATGGTTTTCTCAAGCATTCAACCATGATTGGGCCTTGTTTTTGGTTCAGTACTCATACACAAAATATTTTCACTTCAAAATTTGTACTTTGAGCAGAGGATAGTTTCCTTAACTTTGTTTTTTAGTTGTGAATTTTAAATTTAATGTTTAAATCACAGAAATGTATTGCCACAGAAGGGGAACAGATCCACCAGCTAGAAACTGGTGGCAATACCTCCATGGACATCTTTATTATCTCCCAGTTGGGAATTTTCCAGGTTCGTGTGAGCGGAATTCCATCCCCATCCCAACTCTCCCTCCAAATCCTCCCCCCGTGCCCTACCACCCCCATCTTGTTGTAGGGGTGGATCTCTCTCTCATCTGAAAGCTGACACCCACTGAAGGTCGGCAGCTCTTCAGCACCACTGGGAGTGGTCACCACTGTCAGTACTACAGTGTGGTTTACCTCCACCCCCTGCCATCAATTGATACTAGAGCCTCAGAGGAAGAAAAAGGTGAGTCTGGGGGGATGGGGGGCAGACAGAGGTAACCACAGCTAAATAGGGAGAATCTAGTGAAGGAGTGGGGAGAGGAGGTGTTACACTCTGGGTTCCTCTGTTCCCAATGAAGCGTGACAAGGAAGGTCCTCCCACCAGGCCCCACCAGTGAGGTTTTTCTGCTGATAGGCCCCCGTGGCGTGACCCCCATTTGCTGCTGGTTAAATACCAACAGCAGCAGTTGGGGAAGACTCTTAAGCGGTTACTCCAGGACTTCAGTTTGCCTCTTGGTGGGAAGGTCATCCGTGAGATTTCCCACCCTGCACTGAATTGGAGGAAGGCGGGAAGGTGGCAGGATCTTTCAAGCACATCCCTACCAGATCATACAAACTCTAGTGGTGCTGCCAAAGGATGGGCATAGGGACATTCAATTCAACTTCCTGTGAATCTGAAATTCAGAGCCTAATTTATTCTTCATTTTATCCTTACTCTTTGGGTCTTCAGTTTATATATGAATCAAACAATGATGACAACTGACATTGAACGATGATTAGAATGATATAATATGATTCATGATAACTAGTGTATGTTGATTAAGTACAGGGATATGCTTGTACATATGCACAATGCAATGTTCCATAGAAAAATGGCCCTGAAGGCAGCAAAAGTTGGTATCTACAGGAATCTGATGTTTTTTCTCTCTGGTTTGAGTTGTTTCTATGTTTCGAAGTGTAGAATTTGAGCTTTTTAAGGGTGCCATTTGGTTCATTATGTAAGGTACAGTTTAAAAGGTTTATTTATTAATATCACAAGTATGGTGGCACAGTGGTTTGCACTGCTGCCTCATAGCGCCAGGGACCCAGGTTCAATTCCCAGCTTGGGTCACTGTCTGTGTGGTGTTTGCACATTCTCTCTGTGTCTGCGTGGGTTTCCTCCGCGTGCTCCGGTTTCCTCCCACAGTCAGGTTAGGCAAGATGTGCAGGTTAGGTTGATTGGCCACGTGTCAGGGGGATTAGTTGGGTAAATATGTGGGGTTACGGGGATAGGGCCTGGATGGGATTGAGGTCGGTGCAGACTTGATGGGTCAAATGGCCTCCTTCTGCCCTGCAGGGATTCTATAAGTAGGCTTACATTAACACTGCAGTGACGTTACTGTGAAAATCCCCTAGTCGCCACACTCCAGTGCCTATTTGGGTGCACTGAGGGAGAATGACCAATGCACCTAACCAGCACATCTTTCGAACTGTAGGAGGAAACCAGAGCACCTGGAGGAAACCATGCAGACACAGAGAGAATGTGCAGACTCTGCACAGGCACGACCCAAACCGGGAATTGAACCCAGTTGCCACGCTATGAGGCAGCAGTGCTGACCACTGTGCTACCATTGTCACCCACAAGTTGGCATAGTCCCAGATAACCATAGGCTGCTCTCCCCGTTGATTGAGAGATCTCGATTTAACCTGAGGATCACCACACCTCAGGTGAGGGGCAAGGTGGCATTTTTCATAAATAACCTCCCCCCCTCACAGGTTCAGAAATTAACTTTCTCCAACAAGATTCTGGAACGCACCAGAACCCATCACAATGTTTGTGAGATGGTGAAGCAAATTGCCAAGAAATCCACAAAAGTAAAATGATTTTTTTTTTAATCGGATGTGCAGGACACATTCACTCCTCATTGGATTGTGTCCAACTTACACAAAATCAAGGAATTAAGCTGGAAGCTGGCAGGAACCATTACTTGGCACTCTGCACAGGCAAACCTCTCACCCTGTGTTCACTGAGAACAAACCTAGCTGATCGAATATCACCTTGCAGCATCTCTTTTTTCATTCATTCAGAGGGCGTGGGCAACACAAACAAGCCCAACATTCATTGCCCTTCCCAAATTGCATTAGAGAAGGTGGTAGTGAACCCACCTTCTGAACTACAGCAGTCTATATGATGAATCTGATAGGTAGGAAGTTCCAGGATTTTGATGCAGCAACAATGAAGGAACTGCTATCTATTTCAATGATAGGATGGTGTGTGACTTAGAGGGCAAATTGGAGATGGCAGTGTTCCTGTGTGTCTTTTTTAAAATTTATTTGTGGGACATGGGCGTCGCCAGCTGGCCAGCATCTATTGCCATAAGAACATAAGAAATAGGAGCAGGAGTAGGCCAACTAGCCCTTCGAGCCTGCCCCGCCATTCAATAAGATCATCCCTAGTTGTCCTTGAGAAAGTGGTAGTAAGCTGCCTTCTTGAGTCCATGTGCTGTGGGTTGACCCACAGTACCATTAGGGAGGGAATTCCAGGATTTTGACCCAGCGACTGTGAAGGAATGGTGCAATATATCTAAGTCAGGATGGTGAGTGGCTTGGGGGGGAACTTGTAGGGGGTGCTGTTCTCATGTATCTGCTGCCCTTGTCATTCTAGATGAAAGTGGTCATGGATTTGGAAGATGCTGTCTAAGGATCTTTGGTAAATTGCTGCTGCCTTTGTTCTACTAGGTGGTAGAGGTTTCGATTATGGAAACCTTTGCTGAAGAAGTTTTGCTGCAGTGCATCTTGTCGATGCTGCACCGCAGATGCCAATGGTGGAGGGAGTGAATGTTGACATTAATGGTTACAAAACTGATTACGCGGGCTGCATCTTCCTAGATGATATCAAGCTTCTTGAGAATTGAGCCCAAGCACCAAATCTAAATTAAATATTTGACAAATAGAACCCAAAGTGTCTCCATGACAGCCAGTGTTTCAACAGCCAAAGTACTTTTAATAATCCTTTTTACATACTCAGTTTCCCAAGCCAAAGGACATTTTCCTTCCGCATCCATCTGAAATATATCAAATTAGTTACACTGGCGTGTCCATCAGGAAGATTAGCTTGTGTAGCGTGGCTAAAAATGATTAGCTTCATTAAAGCAAACTATTGCAGATGCTGGAATCTGAAAGAACACCAGAAAATGCTGGAAAATCTCAACTGGTCTGACAGCATCTGTGGAGAGAGATTAGAGCTGGCGTTTTGAGTCTGGATCCAGATTGGCTGGGAGAATGGACCAAAATTTGGCAGATGGAGTTTAATGTGTGAGGTTATCCATTTTGGCAGAAAAAAAGGGCATATTATTACCTAAATGGGAAGCAGACTCAAAATGTATCCGGGCAGAGGGACTTGGGTGTCTTTGTGCATGGATCGCAGAAAGTTAGTATGCAGGTGCAGCAGGTAATAAAAAAAAGGGATGTTGGCTTTTATTGCAAGGACTGGAGTATAAGAGTAGAGCAGCAATTGTATAAGGTATTGGTGAGACCACATCTGGGGTATCATGTCCAGTTTTGATCCCCTTATTTGAGGAAGGATGTGGAGGTATTGGAGGCAGTTCAGAGAAGGTTCACCAGATTGATTCCGAGGATGAAAAGGATTGACATTATGAGGAGAGATTAAACAGTTTGGACTTGTACTCACAGGAGTTTAGAATGAGAGGGAATCTGATCGAGGTGTAAAAAATTTTAAAAAGCCTTGATAGAGTAAATGTAGACCAAATGTTTCCTCTTTTGGGGCAATCTCAAACAAGAGACCACAAGTATAGGTTGAGAGGTGATAGATTTAACACTGAGATGAGGAACGACTTCTTGCAGAGGGTGGTGAATTTGTGGAACTCGCTACCCCATAGCGCGGTGGAATCTGAAACATTGAATGGTTTCAAGAAGGAGATAGATACATTTTTAATTAGAAAAAGGGATACGGGGATAATGGGGAACAGGTGGGGAGGTGGATTTAAGATTAGGGAGAGATCAGCCATGATCTGATCAGCCCTCCAAGCCTGTGCAAATCACAATACTCGAACTAAACAAAAACCTTCTGCCCTTACTCAGTTCTTATCCCTCTATTCATGTACCCATCCCGATGTCTTTTAAATGTTATGAATGTGCTTGTTTCCACCACTTCCTCTGGCAGTGCATTCCAGGCACCCACCACTGTCTGCATGAAAGACTTTACCAGCACATCTCTCTTAAACTTTCCCCCTCTCAACTGGAACCCTGTGTCCCCTTGTAACTGACACTTCCACCCTAGAGAAAGGCCTCTGACTATCCATCTTGTCTATGCCCCTCATAATTTGTAGACCCCAATATGGTCTCCCTTTATTTACAAGAATGATTCCAAAGAGGTTGAGAATTACACGTTCCTATGTTCCTACATCAGATCTGCTGAGATTTTCCAGCATTTGCAGTTTTTATGGCTTCATTTTTATCATGTCACCTGTTACAACCAGGTGAGGGGTGATCAGCTGACTCCTTTCTTTGCCCTACTCCTGGGTTGATTATAATGGATTGATTGTTTTAAAATGTGATATTGCCAATTCAATTGAGCATTTATTTAACTGTGTGTGGCCTCGTGGAAGAATTAAGCCAGCCAGATTCCTTGCGATAACAAGTTAAGCATAATTTTAATTGCTAAAACCCACTCAGGTAAAGATATTATTCACAGAAAAAATAAAAATGTACAAATACGCGCAAATTCCCATGAATGCAAAAAAAACACAACTTCCCCAAAGATGCAGAAAATAAATAAACCTTTACAGAGTATTAAACTTTAAAATCTTGACAGCATATAAAAGGTAAAGCCAGAAAATATATTCACGGTTTGTCCAAGTGCTTTGGCCCAACCAAAGAGCCACCTGGCTCTCTCCTGCCTCACTGACTCAGCCACACTTGCAGCCATGGCTAGTCCATTCTCTTTTCTCTTGATGACAATGGTGTTAAGTTGGAATCCTCCTTTGAGAACACTTGGTTGTCAGCAATGAGGTCTCCTGGTGGGCTTTCAAACCACAAACAGAACTCGGTTCAGAGAAATTTCAGAGAGAGAGGATGTCTGACAAGAAGGAAACCTCTATCAGCCTACAAAGTCTCACTCAATGGTATGCCCATTTGATGTGACTCCCATCCATCATTTTTGAATACCAGCAGTGCTGGGAAGAGGTTCTTATGCGTCTTTAAATGGCTCTTGACTTTTTTTCTTCAAGACTTGATTTGGGGGGAGTCAAAGGTGGCACAGTGGCACAATGGTTATCACTGCTGCCTCACAGCACCAGGGACCTGGGTTCGATTCCTAGCTTGGGTCACTGTCTGTGTGGAGTTTGTATGTTCTCCCTGTGTCTGCATGGGTTTCCTCCAGGCGCTCTGGTTTCCTCCCATGGTCAGAAAGATGTTCTGGTTAGGTGCATTGGCCATGCTTAATTTTCCCTCAATGTACCCAAACATGTGCCGGTGTGTGGAGACTAGGGGATTTTCACAGTAACTTCACTGCAGTGTTAATGTGTGTTTACTTGTGACACCAATAAATAAACTTTAAAGTAGGATGTGAAGGAATCCTTTTATACTTCATGCATATTTCACAGTTTTCACTTATATTTATCAGTTTTCTTATATGATTCATGTACAATCTTCATCAACCAAACCTGTACCTTTCAGCAGGACTTTAACCTTTGACAAGTAGGGCAAACAAATTATTTTTTGTAATTTTAAAGCAACATTTTTTTCCCTTTCAAGGCCAACAGCTGGTGCATTAATATTTGTCGAACACTCTAATGGTAAACATCATGTTTTGTTGAGGGGATACAAATAATGTCCTATCTGAGTCAACTGTGTGTCAGTGTTCTTCCCAAAAATAATTGCCTTATCATGTTCCATGTCAAGTTTTATTTGCATTTTTTATCATAAAAGATTTACTCAACAGGATAGGTATCTCACAAAAGATTCCATCAGTATTTATAAAATGGCTTTCTCCAGCTTTTTCACATGGAGATCTCAGTGTGTTGTCATCATCAAAGCTAAAGAAAGTAGTATTTTTATCATCCTTAACTCTACAGCTATCGTCATTGCTCAGTGCATCAAAATAACATTGAATCAATCTGTCGCACATGTTGTTGAAGTGCAAGCTCTATCTAGTACTGCACAGTTACAGGAGTCCCATGACTAACACATTCATTCTTTGCAATGAGAAGTATACAGATTCACCATGATCACCATCAACCAGCTCTTTAGAGCATAGAACATTACAGCGCAGTACAGGCCTTTAGGCCCTCGATGTTGCGCCGGCCAGTGGAACCAATCTAATGACCCTCTAACCTAAACTATTCCAATGTTATCCATATGCCTATCCACTGACCATTTGAACACCCTTAAAGTTGGTGAGTCCGCAACTGCTGCAGGCAGGGCATTCCACGATCTTACTACCCTCTGAGTAAAGAACCTACCTCTGACATCCGTCCTATAATTACCACCCCTTAATTTATAGCTATGTCCCCTTGTGTTAGCCATCACCATCCGAGGTAAAAGGCTCTCACTGTCCACCCTATCCAATCCTTTGATCATCTTGTATGCCTCAATCAGGTCATCTCGTAACCTTCTTCTCTCCAATGAAAATAACCTCAAGTCCCTCAGCCTTTCCTCTTAAGACCTTCCCACCATACCAGGCAACATCCTGGTAAACCTCCTCTGCACCCTTTCCCATGCCTCCACATCCTTTGTCTTTTCATTTTGGATAATCCACTGCTAAATGATATTTCAGGTCTGACAACATCAATAGACACTCCTCAATTCATCATAAATAGTGACATTCTCAAAAAAATCAACAAGATGAGTAAGAATGTTTACAAATTCATGCTACCTCCATGATCAGCTCATTGAATCATAAAATACCTGCAGTGCTAAAGGAAGCCATTCAGCCCATCAAACCTGCACTGACAACAACCCCACCCTATCTCCATAACCCTACGTATTTATCCTGTTAGTCCCCTTGACACTAAGGGACAATCAACCTAACTCACACATCTTTGGAGTGTGGGAGGAAACTGGAGCACCTGGAGAAAACCCACATAGTCATGGGGAGAACATGCAAATGCTACACTGACAGTCACCCAGGGCTGGAAATGAACATGTGTCTCTGACACTGTGAGTCAGCAATACTAACCACTGTGTCACCATGCATCCATATTTCCCCAAGTACTGTTCTACTCTGTGTCGAATGATAAATTACAGCAACTTCCTTCTAACTACAAGTAATATGACCAGTCTATATTTACCGAGTTTCTTTCTTCCTCATACTTTAAATAGTGTAATGCTACAATCCAAAAACACTAGTCACAAATTTAGACATCTTTGGAAAATTATGGCTAACAGATCTAAAATTTCCTGAATTATTTATTTTAATATTCGGGGTTAGAAACCATCATATTTGTTTCATCTGAGCAACATCATTTTCTCCATTTGCTTACTTACGTTAAAATACACAAAGATTTATATTAAGATAGCACACAGAACATAATGGAACAGCTCAAGGCCCCTCACATGAGCATTACAAATTACATGGAGCCCCAAAAGGAGATTGTGGGGACAGAATTTTACAGCCTCGCTCATCCCAAAACCGTAAAATACCAACCGAGGTCAACAGACCTTTCCATGGTTTGCCACCTCGCCCGCTCCGATTTCTGTGGTGGGCAGGATGGTAAAATTCTGGCCATTAAGCCAAATCACCAAAATCCTGGTCAGAGAAGGAGGTTTTAACACTAGATAAAAACAAATTACTGCGGATGCTGGAATGTGAAACCAAAAGAGAAAATGCTGGAAAATCTCAACAGGTCTGGCAGCATCTGTAAAGAGAGAAAAGAGCTGACGTTTCAAGTCCAGGTGACCCTTTGTCAAAGGTTTTAACAAGTGTCTTAAAGGAAGATACCACTGAATTTTTCCTCATTTCCAGCTACAAGTAAATATGACTCAAAAGTGTTTGTTTTACCCTTAATCATGGAAATAATTATCTATTCGGAAAACTAATCAAATTTTATCAACTGTTTGAGGCAATGATCTCAGCCATGTTAAATAGAGAGTAAAGTCTTTATTTTATTTTTTGTGAGTGTCACATGTAGACTTACATTAACACTGCAATGAAGTTACTGTGAAAATCCACTAGTCACCACACTCCGGCACCTATGTGGGCACACTGAGGGAGAATTTAACATGGCCAATCTGCCTAACCAACATACCTTCAGACTGTAGGAGGAAACCGGAATGCCCAGAAGAAACCCACGCAGACATGGAGAGAATGTACAAACTCCACACAGAAAGTCACCCAAGCCAGGAATCGAACCTGGGTCCCTAGCGCTGTGAGGAAGTAATGCTAACCATTGTGCCACCATGTCACCCGCCAGTCGGTATAATCCCAGATGACAATAGGCTGCTCTCCTCTTTGAGGGAGGGATTTGACTGACAGCAATTTTAACCTGAGGATCACCGTACTTTGGTCAAGGGGCAACCCCCTTTGAGAAAGTTGGGGGGGGTGGTGTTTGAATGAATAGCTTCAGAAGGTGCAGAAATTGAACAAATGTCATTGGTGTCACTCTGCATCACTAACCAGCTGTCCACGTTCAATATGTTTGAGGAAAGCACGAGGATTATTGCAAATACCTAAAACTTGAACAGTTTTGAGTTTCAAAAATCCTGCATTTCCTTTGACCATTCTTTGAACTATTGCTGTAATTGAGGAATTTTTTTACAGGAAATAAAATACACATACTAATCATCTTTGATAAAATGTGATTTAAAATCCAAAAATGAAATCAAATCTCTGGAGAAATGGAAACCAAAATTTTATGATTTTTTTAAATTCACATACTCCTTGCCTCTTTTCTTTCATCCCATTTTTAGTTCCTCTTAAGTTCTTGCTTATTCTAGCCTTGGAAAGTCAGATGTTATAAATGCAATATCACCAGCATATCAGTTGAAATGTCAGGGTTGCGAAGATTACAAACATTCATTCCCTTATCATGAGTCCTCAGAGTGAAATATTCATGAACTGCATCAAAAAGTATGGGAATTGAGTTGGAAAGAATAACTCATAAAGAGTTTTACACTGTTGTGCTAACATTATTGTTCCATTCTGTGTGAGGTACTCACAAACCAGCAGCAGTAATGATACACTGGGGGCAAGTTTACATTCTCTGCTCTGAGCATCAAAACGCCCTCTCTTCATAACGTATGCCCCAGAGATAAAAGCATTAATGACAATTTAAAGTTGAATGTCCTATTTCAAAATGCATTGTGAGTTTTAAAGGTTCTTGGAGTCAAGCCAGTAGGAAAGGTCCAGTTATGCTAATATAATGGGCCACATTTTCATAGAACTTACAGTGCAGAAGGAGGCCATTCAGCCCATCGAGTCAGCATGACCACAATCCCACCCAAGTGTTACTTTCACAACCCTGCTAATTATCCTGCTAATCCCTCTGATACTAAGGGGCAATTTAGCATGGCCACTCCACCTAACTCGCGCATTTTTTGACTATGGGAGGAAACCGAAACACCCAGAGGAAACCCAACCAGATATGGGGAGAACGTGCAAATTCCACACAGACAGTAACCCGAGGACAGAATTGAGCCCGGGCCCCTGGTGCTTTGGGGCAGTGGTGCTAACCCACTGGCTTCTATTAGACTAAATGTAGATTGTAGGATAACTATACCTGGCTTGAGACAATTGACACCTTGTTACCTGTGATTACCCCTCTCTGAACTCGCATTGTCTATACCTGTAAAAACTTGATTACCTGTAAAGAATCGCTTTCCAACCATTATCTTGCAATTGTGCCTTTTGTCTATATATGCCATGTTTATGAACCCACCTCTCCACTCACCTGATGAAGGAGGAGCACCCTAAAAGCGTGTGATTGCAAATAAACCCGCTGAACTTTCACCGGCTGTTGTGAGAATTCTTTAGACGTACTTGGCACAAGTGACAATTTGTTAGAGTAGCCACTTTGTCATCCATGACTTGTTGGATGGCTCTCTGTCATCTAAATCAGAGGTTCATGAGTTCAAATCATGCTCCAGAAATTTGAACACAACATCTACATTGCCAAGCCAATGTGGCAGCTGAGGGCGTGGTCAGAGCTGCTACCTTTTTCCTTGATACTCCGGCCTTTGCTTGTCTCTCAATCAGTATCACCAAAGTGGATTAACTGGTCATCTTCTCATTGTTATTTGTGGGAGCTCACTGCGTGTTTCCAACAGTACAACAGTAACAATGCTTCAGAAGTATTCTGTTGTTGATGTCATGCTTTGAAACAACTGGAGACCATGAAAGAGAGAATGAAAATATAAGTCTTTCCCCTTCCTTCAACAAGTGAATACTTTGATTTCAGGTGGCGTCGAAAGTGTGCGTAAGTCTATGAATCAGCACAGCTTTGAAATGTTGTAAGAGGGTGGAAGGTATGAAAGGGATGTGACAGGAAGGATCAGCTATTATGTGTATAGTTTCTACATGCCAGGTAACCTCAGGTATAAGTTGTTTGTTCAGTCCATTCCTTCGACCTTGACTGTTTTGAAAAAGAATGCATACCATCGCTAATTATTTACATTCCGTTTACTTGACACAGGGTTTCTGTCAAGTTGCAAATAGTGCTGGCAGAGGTCACTGGGGGTGAATTCTCTCTCTCTCTCTCTCTCTGCTGCCATCACTTTGAGACAAATTCAATGGAAACCATGTTGATGCAAGTAAGTATAATTTGCATCGAAGGAATCGACAAAGTAAATATAGACTAAATGTTTCCTCTTATGGGACAATCTAGAACAAAAGGTCACAGATATAGATTGAGAGGCAATAGATTTAACACTGAGATGAGGAGGAATTACTTCTCGCTGAGGGTGGTGAATTTATGCAACTCTTTACTCTACAGCGCGGTGGAGTCTGAATCAGTGAATGGTTTCAAGAAGGAGATAGATACATTCCTAATGAAAAAACACAGCTAAGGAGATATTGGGAACAGGTGGAGAGGTGGATTTGAGACCAGGGAGAGATCAGCCGTGATCTAGTTGGATGGCGGAGCAGTCTCAAAGGGCTGAATTTGCCGACTCCTGCTCCTAATTCCTATGTTGCTGTGGAAGGGTAGAATAAACCCTAACAAAATCCATTGCAATTCTCGTCTCTTAAAGCTAGACAAATAGTCATCATGCAAAAAGAAAGTTGACCGTTGTCATAATTTTTTAAAGACCGCAAATTTGCTCCCTTCTTTGCTGCATTTGTTTTCTAATTGGTTTTACTTGCTTTCTCTGAGTTCAAGCAAGCCCTGATTATCCATAGAACTGTTCTTTCTTCTGCTGCATGTCCAAAGAATTCTCAAAAGCGATGATAATGGCACACTGAATATTAATTTTTTTCTGACAACAGTCAGAAAATGATGGAATCCATTTTGGGCTTAATATAATGCATCGATCTACAGTCTTTGCATAAGATCTAAAGTTTAATTTTAGTGGTAGATATTTTCATGGGTTACCACATTTTTAAGTAGTATTATAATTAGCCACCAGTTGTTCAGAATTCTTTGTAGCTCTCACGATTTCCTAGTGAATATTTACACATTACTTAATGATTTTGCAGCGGCTTATTCATGGACGTTGGATTATTTTCAGGATCTTCACATGGTGGATATCATCTGGCCTGATTTGTTGCCATGGAAGCTGTAAAAAATAGCTCCTAAACCAGTATTTTAAATTTTTGGCATTTTTATTCAAATGCTTCGATATTCTTTGGTTACTGCTATAACCAAATAATATTGATAACTGTAACTGTAATAACTGTAACCCATGCTGACACTATAGTTAAGAAAGCCCACCAATGCCTCTACTTTCTCAGAAGACTAAGGAAATTTGGCGTGTCAGCTACGACTCTCACCAACTTTTACAGATGCACCATAGAAAGCATTCTATCTGGTTATATCACAGCTTGGTATGGCTCCTGCTCTGCCCAAAACCACAATAAACTACAAAAGTTCATGACAGTAGCCCAATCCATCAAGCAAACCAGCATCCCATCCATTGACTCTGTCTACACTTCCCGCTGCCTCGGCAAAGCAGCCAGCATAATTAAGGACCCCACGCACCCCGGACATTTTCTCTTCCACCTTCTTTATTCAGGGAAAAGAAACAAAAGTCTGAGGTCATGTACCAACCGACTCAAGAATAGCTTCTTCCCTGCTGCTGTCAGACTTTTGAATGGACTTACTTTGCATTAAGTTGCTCTTTCTCTACACGCTAGCTATGACTGTAACAGTACGTTCTGACTCTCTTGTTTCCTTCTCTATGAATGGTATGTTTTGTCTGTGTAGTGTGCAAGAAACAATACTTTTCACTGTATGTGAGTACATGTGACAATAATAAATCAAATCAAATCAAATCAAGTCACAATTCCATCCAATTTCAGGAAAAAAGGACTTTCAGCCAATCCTTTGTCAGAATTTACCTGGAGGTGTCTATGGGAGCAAATTGAAGGTGATTAGTAAAAGAACCAAAGGAACAATGAGTTTTTTTTTGATACAGTAAATGGCTATACAATAACGGAATCCCTACAGGAGGCCATTTGGCTCATCGCGTCTGCACCGACCACCATCCCACCCAGGCCTTATTCCACATATTTACCCTGATAATCCCTTGACACAAGAGTCAATTCAACACGACTAATCAACCTAATCCACATATCTTTGGACTGTGGGAATGAAACCGGAGCATCCGGAGAAAATCCACACAGACACAGGGAGAATAATCAGGAATGCACTGGGTGAAAAGGGTGGTGGAGACAGATTCAATCATAGCTTTCAGGAGGGAGTTGGATAAGCCCCGGAAGAGAAAAAAAATTGCAGCGCTATGGGCAAGAAATGCTGGAATGAGACCAACTAAACTGCTTTTGCCGAGAGCTAGTATCGGCTAGATGGGCCATAGTACCTCCATCTGTGTTTGAATCATCTCATATCTCCATTTCATTCTTCTTGGCGACCTCTTCACTCAGGAGGATGGGGCTTTGGTGCATTGCTGTGCTAAATTCTCCCTCAGTGTACTCGAACAGGAGTGTGGTGACCAGACCATTTTCACAATAACTTCATTGCGGTGTTAATGTAAACCTACTTGTGACACTAATGAATAAATGTTTACGTTCGCAGTACCTCACATGAAATGGTAGCATTCGGAATTAAAACAAACTCTGCTCTGCCCTCGCTCATCTATTGATAAAGATATTGTCATAAAAATACAAAATCTGGAACTATACTGGAGTCATTTACATGTGAAATACTTATTGGTTGTGACCTCCATTGGAATTGAGCTAACCCCGAATTTTTTTCCTCAGCCATTCTGGATTTCTGGCATTTTCAGGATTCTGTTTCAGGCTGCGAGGATTTGGGGGAGAAAAAACTGCCCGTGTCCCTGTTCTTGTCAGCTGCTTTGGATCATTAAGATTCACACTGACACTAAGAGGCCACTGAAAGATGAGATTCAGAGTAAAGCTCCTGTTACACAGTCGCATCAAACACTTGCAAGGCAGTTACAGCACAGGTTATGTATGCACAGAGTAAAACTGCCTGGAAACTAACTTAATATATATATATTAATGGAGACCCCATTATCCCACAACTTTTCTGCAGACGAGGAATCTTTCCTTTCACAGGCAGTGCTATATAAATAATCAACTTCCTACAGTATTTGGAGCATACAATCCCTATAGCACAGAATGAGGTCGTTCAGCCCATCTTGCATTGACAACAATCCCACCAGTGCCCAATCTCTGTAACACCATGTATTTGCCCTACTAATCTCCTTGACACTAAGGGTCAATTTAGCTTGGCCAATCCACCTAACCCACACACCTTTGGTGTGTCTATCCTTTCTCTCCCTCTCTCTCTTCAATACCTTCTATCTCTTTATTTCTTTCTGTATCTCCTCTCTTTTTTAGTTTCAATTCTTTCAGCATCAGCCACAGTGGATGTTGATCCCAGCCCGCAGAGCATTACCCTGGGTCTCTGGATTACTAATCCAGCAACAAAACCACTGTGCCACTGCCTCTCCTCCACAGGCAGCATGGTGGCACAGGGATATAGATGGGGGGAAATAAATCACAATTTCTATAAGTGGTTACCATCCAATGACCAATCTGCACAGGAAGGCGTCAGAGGAGGTAAATAGGTGCGGGTAAGGTGATAGGGCCTGGGTGGGATTGTTGTCGGGGCAGCTTGATGGGCTGATTAGCCTCCTCCTGCACTGTAGGGATTCTATGAGGTGCAGGCATGGATTCTTCCACTTCCTAAGACAACCTTTCATATCAGTTTGTTTGCTTGTATTCTCCACCCTGACTCACAAGTTAGGGTGTCATATGGATGAGCCGCTGAAAGACTGTTGATGCCAGTGAAACAACAAATGGGTGTAATCCAGTGTCTAAGGAAGAAACTGGAAGAAAATATGTCTGAAAGTTATGATTAACAATGTTATTGTATGAATGTTTAATATGTTTGCTTTTAAATCCTTCCTGCACCATTTTAAAGGAGGCATTAACCCCCGAAAAGATTTGATTTGATTGATTTATTATTGTCACATGTATTAGTATAGAGTGAAAACTATTGTTTCTTGTGCGCTATACAGATAAAGCATACCATTTGTAGAGAAGGAAAGGAAAGAGTGCAGAATGTAATGTTACAGTCATTGTTAGGGTTTGAGAAAGATCAACTTGTGAGTTAGGTCCATTCAAATGTCTGATGGCAGCAGGGAAGAAGCTGTTCTTGAGTCAATTGGTAAATGACTTCAGACTTTTGTATTTTTTTCCGACAAAAGAAGGTGGAAGTGAGAATGTCCAGGATATGTGGGTGCTTGATTATGCTGGCTGCTTTTCCGAGGCAGTGGGAAATGCTGACAGAGTCAATGGAGGCTGGTTTGATTGCTGGAGTGGGCTTCATTCACAACCTTTTGTAGTTTATTTTGGTCTTGGGCAGAGCAGGAGCCATACCAAGCTGAATGTTTTCTATGGCATATCTGTCAGGTTGGTGAGCATCGTAGCAGACGTGCCAGATTTCCTTAATCTCCTGAGAAAGCAGAAGTGTTGATGGGCTTTCTTAACTATAGCCTTGGCCTGGAGGGACCAGGGCAGGTTGTTGGTGACCTGGACACCGAGAAACTTGAAGGTCTTTTCCATTTCCATTTCATCCCTATTGATGTAGACAGGGGTGTGCCCTCCACGATGCTCATTGAAGTAAATGTCTATCTCCTTTAGTTTGTTGACATCAAGGGAGAGATTATTGTTGTTGCACCAGTTCACCAGATTCTCTACCTCTTTTCTGTAGTCAGATACACACCACAGTCCAAAAATTGACGATGCTAAATTTCCCTTTGGTGTCCCAAGATGTGTAGGTTACATTGGGGTACAGAGATAGAGGGGAAGAGGGGAGGGCTTGGGTGGGATGCTCTTTCAGAGAACCAGCATAGACTCAATGGGCAGATTCACCTCTTTCTGCACTGCAGGGGCTCTATGGTTCTCATGCTTCTGTTTAAATAGCAGAGTGAGCAATCTGACTTAAATGTGGCAGTGATTCATATCATAGCAAAACCTTACAGGAAATAATAGGATATAATTTATACCTTTTGACCCATTTCATGCAAGGTGATATTTTGAATAGGCTGCATCGTAAGAGTGTGCTGGAATCCATCTGCACCTAGCACTGAACAGGCATTTTATCCTTCAAGGAACTGGAAGATAAGGGTATTTTCTGTAATGTGTGACGCTGTTCAACTTTATACCAGCTCTAATTCTTAAGAATGAAGAACTATGCCAACAGTGTTGTATAATCAAAGCTTTTCCTTGATGTGAAACGTGGTGTTGTGAGACTTCTTACTGTGAAATAATTGCCCAGGACCAGAACATACTGTAGAGATTAAATTTAAAGAATGCTTCATGTGTGAACAATCAAAAGAATACTCGCTCATGTATCACAGGATGACCAAGGTTTAGACAGGAATAGATGACTACATGTTTAAGTAAGCAGGCAGCGAAATGCTTTTCTTCCCAAAAGAAGCTTTTTTAAGCAGCTTGGAAGAAAATCAGAAGGGCAATGTCGTAGGAGTCTAAATTCTAGTTTTGTTTTTAGTGTCTCGCAGTCATGTACTTTTTTGAGATGAAATGCAGATCGGAGAAAGAAACATGACTGAAGTTGAGAGAACACATCTGTGGGCAGAGTTTACACACTTCCAGGCATGTCCACTGAAAGGGAAGTGTCATTCTCCATGGACTAAACCCCCATGTAAAAAAAAAGCGTCTACGTGTCTGGGACAAAATGGAAATTCATAAAGCCCTTTAATGCTGTTTTGACCTTTTGACCTTAGGCCCATTTCCAACTCAACTGATGTAGACTTAATTGTGTTGATTCTGGCATGGTAACAAGTTATGATATATTTTTAAGAAAGCGACTGGGATGTTTGCTGTCATGGGTTTCAGCAGATAATGTCCAATTTACATGAGATAGCAGAATGTGATTCTAACACTTTTCTTTCTGTTTCCACTGGGATTCGTGCCACACAAGTGCTTCCTTGCATGTACAAACACGACATTCAGTATTATCTCAGCGATGGAGACTTTCACACGAGTAACAAGTCGAGTCAAGTTTAGACATGGTATTAGCTTACCAAATAAATGATTTCAAGTTTCAGGAGAAGCTTTATTTGGCAATATCCTCCGTGTGTCAGCTCTGCACTGTTACCACTGGAGCAGACAGTTGTGAGTTCAAGCTCTACACCAGGGCTTATAGCTCACATTTTGAATGAACACACCAGAGTATTACTGTCCTTGAGATGAAACAACAGTGTGAATTTTGCATGATGCTGCATCAAAAGCATTGTGATGGAATGGCACCTAACTAATAAGTGGTATTTATATGTGAAGTTTAACACAGGATAAACATTTCAGAAATGATATAGAATGAATCTTGGACAACATGTAAGATGATTACAATTGTCAAGTGCTTCTTGGTGCCAACTATAGAATCTCTGCAGCACAGAAGGAGGCCATTCAGCCCATGGAGTCTGTACTGACCACAATCCCACCCAGGTCCTATTACTGTGATTCCACACATTTACCTTGCTAGTCCTTCTGACACTTGGGTCAATCTAGCATGGCCAATCAACCTAACCCACACATCTTTGAATTGTGGGAGGAAACTGGAGCACCTGGAGGAAAGCCACACAGACTTGGGGAGAATGTGCAAACTCCACATAGACAGTTACCCAAGGCTGGAATTGAACCTGGAACACTGGTGCTGTGAGACAGCAGTGCTAACAACTGTGCCACCATGCCGCCCATAATTGTATGAAGCTTTTAACACATTGTAGAGTTTATAAGGCATTTAAGGTGAAAAGGTACAGGGGAGCACAGTGGTTCACACTGTTTTCTCACAGTGCCATGGACCCGGGTTCGATTCCTGGCTTTGGTCTCTATTTGTGCAGAGCCTGCATATTTTCTGTGTCTGTGTGGGTTTCCTCGGGATGTCCAAAGGGTTAGGTTGATTGGCTATGCTAAATTGCCCTTTGGTGTCCAAAGATCAATAGGTTTGATAGCTTGGCCATGGTAAATGTGTGGGGTTACAAGGATAGGGCAGGGCAGAGGGCTTGGGTGGGATACTCTGTCGGAAAGCGGGTTAGGTTGATTTGTCATGCTAAATTGATCCTAGTGTCAGGGATTAGCAGAGTAAATATGGGGGGTTACAGGGATAAGACCTGGGTGGGACTGTGTTTGGTGCAGACTTAATGGGCTGAATGGCTTCCTTCTGCACTGTAGGGATTCTATGATCCTATGCAAGTTGGTGCAGACTCGATGGGCCATATCGTCTCCTTCTGGACTGAAGGGCTTCTATGATTCTACAACCACTAAAAATCCTCTTCAAGTGTCGCCACTGTGGTAGCACAGATAAACGTGGAAAGTCCCACTGAACTGAGATCTGTTTTTCTCATTGATGTTGGTAGGCCAGATAACTGGGTGCTTTAATCTATTTGGCGAAGTAGTATATTTCATATACTACCTGAGATGACAGACAGGCCCTTAGTTTGATATCTCATTCAAAGGGTAGCACCTACGGCAATGCAGCATTCCTTCAGTCCTGCATTATCCCATCTGCCGAAATTACGGGTGGGAATTTCCGTTCATGCTCACCCCAAGACCTGCTCGAGGTCAAAGGGCCTTCATATGATCTGTCAAATTTTCTGTCCATGCTGGGCCATTTTTTACCCCTCTGTTTTTGGAATGGAATTTGGACCCACTATCTTCTTCATTTTGTTGACGTTATGGACTAGTTAACAATTGACAGCAAGGAGACATTAGGCAAGACGGACTGAAATGTTGGTCAAAGGAATAGTTTTAAAGCAGCATCTTATAACAGGAGAGGCAGAGAGGTTTATGGAGGGAATTCCAAAGCTTAATACCTTGTCAGTTGAAGGCATTGTCGCTAAGCATGGGGCAAAGGAAGCTTGGGATGCACAAGATACCAGAACGAATGAAGGGTTGGGATCTCAGACATGTTTCTAGCGATCCCATTTCATGCTTTCCAATGAACGACCAAGTTTGATTGAGACCTTTTAGTTGTAGCTCCACTCAAAATTAGTGTAAAATAACGGACGGACATTTAGAAAAAAGAACCTTCTTTCTGGAGGGAGGCAGAAATTCACTATTGCCACGTATGTCGAATTATGACCTTAGTCTTGTCACTGAAGAGGATTGCTGAGGCTTAGTCTTTCCAAGCTCTGTTTCCTTTGTCGTGAGTGCTTGTACATGACAATGATTGGGCTGCGTGTTGATATAAAAGTTGGACACTTTCCCAGTCCTATTGTTTTCCAACCTTTTTGATGGGAAAATGCCAAGGAGCAGCCTCCAAGCTTCACACAGTCAAATATTAGATTTATTTGAAGTCTGTGCCAGGGATCCTGTGGGAAGCATTGCATAGAATTAAGCAGTAAGTCTTGAGAAATCATTTTTACAAACACAATTTTGTTAAAAAGGGAAAAGGGATCCAGATTTATAACTTGAAAACTGGCCTTTGGAGACAGGGAAAATATTTACAGTAAATACCCAGAGAAAACAGCCAGTAATAGATCACTGCAACATTTGACATTCCGGCAGTTTACACATCTAACTTAGGATGATGAATTTTCAAGTTTTTTAAAAAATATATTTTCCTGGAGTATATATTTTGTATGTTGGGCAGCATTTAAGGGATGATAAACAATTGTGCTGTACTGATTCTATGCAGAAAGGTTGTACTGTCCTTTTGTAACCCCGTGACCCCTCTGTAACCCTAATGATTGGTGTGAGGTCCGTACCAAATCTTTCAACGTGGATTCAGGCTTTAAATTGCCAGAATGTCAGCGGGTAGGGAGTTTACTGACCCTGAGAGTCTGTCGAAAATAAGTGACACATGTTAGCGAGGTGCATTCCAGTAAAGAAGCATTCAACTTGTCATCATTCCAAAGTCCGCGTTCTAACATCATATCAGCTATTCACCCCCTCTCCTGTCCTAACTTCCTTTATCCATGTCCCTGAAAATAATTAATGTCTCGTTAAATTTCTATTAACCTTTTTAAAATATATCAATACAGTTTCCTATCAATGGATGAACCAATTTGCATTTCTATAGCACCCTTCATAGCCTCAGAATATCCCAACACCAATTCATAACTGTTGAAGTGTAATCACTGCTGGTATATAGAAAAATGCACCAAGCAAAGTCAGAGAAGCAGTTAACAATTTGGATGACAAGTTAATTTATTGTTTTGATTACAAGATAAAAGTTGACTGAGATATGCGGAGAGTTCCTTGCTCCTTGAGTTGTAAAGGTCATAGAGGTTTATAACAATGAAACAGGCCCTTCAGCCCATCTTGCCCATGCTGTCCAGTTTTTAACCACTAAGCTAGTCCCAATTGTCTGCATTTGGCCTGTATCCCTCTATACCCACGCAAGTATCTAAATGCTTTTTAAAAGACAAAATTGTACCCGCCTCGACTACTGCCTCTGACAGCTTGTTCCAGACACTTACCACCCTCTGAGTGAAAAAAATTGCCCCTCTGGACCCTTTTGCATCTCTCCCCTCTCACCTTAAACCTACGCCCTCTAGTTTTAGACTCCTCTACCTTTAGGAAAAGATATTGACGATCGAGCTGATCTATGCCTCTCATTATTTTATAGACCTCTATAAGATCACCTTCCTATGCTCCAAGGAGAACATAAGAACATAAGAACATAAGAAATAGGAGCAGGAGTAGGCCATCTAGCCCTTCGAGCCTGCCCCGCCACTCAATAAGATCATGGCTGATCTGTCGTGGCTCAGTTCCACATTCCCGCCCTCTCCCCATAACCCTTAATCCCCTCTCTTATCAAAAACCCATCAACCCACGTCTTAAAAATATTTAGCGAGGCAGCCTCCACCACTTCAACGGGCAGAGAATTCCAGAGATTCACCACCCTTTGAGTGAAGAAGTTCCTCCTCAACTCCGTTCTAAACCGCCCCCCCTTTATCTTGAGGCTGTGCCCCCTAGTCCTACTGTCCTTTCTGAGCGGGAAGAGTCTCTCCACCTCTATCCTATCCAGCCCATTCATCATCTTATACGTCTCAATGAGATCTCCCCTCATTCTTCTAAACTCTAACGAGTACAAGCCTAGTTTATTCAGCGTCTCCTCATAGCTCAACCCCCTCAACTCCGGCATTAGCCTAGTAAACCTCCTCTGCACTCCCTCCAAGGCCAAAATATCCTTGCGCAAGTACGGCGCCCAAAACTGCACACAGTACTCCAGCTGCGGCCTCACCAATGCCCTATACAGCTGCAGCAAGACCTCCTTACTTTTATATTCAAACCCCCTCGCTATGAAGGCCAGCATCCCATTTGCCTTCCTGACCACCTGCTGCACCTGCAAGCTGGGTTTTTGCGACTCATGCACAAGGACCCCAAGGTCCCTCTGCACCGTCGCCTGCTGCAGTTTTTCGCCACGTAAGTGATAATCCTTCCTACCATTATTCCTACCAAAGTGGACCACCTCTCACTTGCCAACATTAAATTCCATTTGCCATTTCCTGGCCTATTCGCCCAGCCTATCTAGATCCTTCTGTAGACTCTCCACACCCTCCGCACAATTTGCCTTTCCTCCAATCTTGGTGTCATCAGCAAATTTCGACACCCTACACTCGGTTCCCTCCTCCAGATCATGTATATAAATGGTAAATAGCTGAGGCCCCAGCACCGACCCCTGAGGCACTCCACTAGTCACCATCTGCCAATCCGAATAGCACCCATTGACCCCCACTCTCTGCCTCCTATTTGACAACCAATCCTCTATCCACGCTAACACCCTACCCCCAACTCCCTGTCCCCTGACCTTCTGCAATAACCTCCTGTGAGGTACCTTGTCAAACGCCTTCTGAAAATCCAGAAAGACCACAACAGTCCCAGTCTATCCAGCCTCTCCTTGTAACTCAAACCATCAAGCCCTGGTAGCATCTTAGTAAATCTCTTATGCACTCTTTCTAGTTTAATAATATCCTTTCTATAATAAGGTGACCAGAACTGTACACAGTATTCCAAGTGTGGCCTAACTAATGTCTTGTACAACTTCAACAAGACATCCAACTCTTGCATTCAGTTCTGCCTTGGAATCTCTAAGCAGAAAATATGGTGCCAACTTCAATAATGCAGCAGTCACTCTACACGGCACGAAGTGTCAATTTAGATTATGTGCTTGCTTTCTTGAACCTATGACCTTCAATATCAGTTCTATTTCCCTTGAGTCTGTTCCACACATTCCCCATTGTATATTCTCTTTGCTTATCTGTCTCTGGGAAATTCATTATATATATATGTATAGATAAAAAGATTCATTCCTGCCCTTGATCTTTTAGTTTTAATAATCTCTCCTTAAATGTTTGTTTCTGCTTCCATATCAGAAACCGATTGGCTTCTTCTCAGCTAGATGCCCCTCCACAGGGCAAAAGGGATGGACACAAAGATCCATCAAGAAGGAGAGCAGGCCCTTGCTGATATCTACATTTTCATGCAACTTTTAACGTGGACCAGACAGGCTCAAGGCCCAGCCTGATGCCCTCCCCAACACCCCAACCAACTCCAAGAATCATGAAATTGTTAAATTCCCATAGTGCAGAAGGAGGTTCGGCCCATCGAGCCTGCATCTATAGCAATCCCACACAGATCCTATCCCTGTGACTCCAAGCATTTACCCTGCTACTCCCCTGACACTAAAGGACAAATTAGTATGGCCGATCTACCTGAGCTGCACATCTTTGGAGTGTGGAAGGACACAGGAGGAAACCCATGCAGACACGGGGAGAATGTGCAAATTCGACATAGATAGTGACCCAAGGTCAGGATTGAGCCCAAGTCCTGGCACTGTGAAGCAGCAGTCCTAACCACTGAGCCATTGTGCCGTCAAGTTGAGTACAAACTGATGGCGTTTCCTGTCTCTGCCTCTCGCCAAGTTGCATGTTCCCCTTGTGCTGTATAAAGAAAGGCAAGCAAATGTGAATGCTGATTAGGGCTTGTGTGCTGGGGAATGAAGGACACCATTTGCAGAGGGTGAATATGAGGCATGAGAGGGAGGGTGCGAAGACCGAGCGTGATGCTGGCTGCTCAGTTGGGGATGGGGGTTTGCAGAACCAGATACAAGAGGAGCTGCACAGTGTGATATTTTTTGATTTGGTTTGATTTGATTTATTATTTGTCATATTCATTAACATACAGTGAAAAGTATTGTTTCTTGCGTGCTACACAGACAAGGCATACCGTTCATAGAGAAGGAAACGAGAGTGCGCAGAATATACCATTACAGTCATAGCTAGGGTGTAGAGAAAGGTCAACTTATTTTAAGGTAAGTCCATTTAAAAGTCTAACGACAGCAGGGAAGAAGCAGTTCTTGTGTCGGTTGGTATGTGACCTCAGACTTTTCTATCTTTTTCCCAAAGGAAGAAGGTGGAAGAGAGAATGTCCGGGGTACCTGGGGTTCTTAATTATGCTGGCTGCTTTGATGAGGCAGCAGGAAGTGTAGACAGAGTCAATGGATGGGAGGCTGGTTTGCGTGATGGATTGGGCTGCATTCACAAGCTTTTGTAATTCCTTGTAGTTTTGGGCAGAGCAGGAACTATACCAAGCTGTGGTATATTCAGAAAGAATGCTTTCTATGATGTATCTGTAAAAGTTGATGAGAGTCGTAGCTGACATGCCAAATTTTCTTAGTCATCTGAGAAAGTAGAGACGTTGGTGAGCTTTCTTAACTATAGTGTCAGCATAGGGGACCAGGACAGGTTGTAGGTGACCTGGACACGTAAAAACTTGAAGCTCTGGACCTTTTCTACTTGGTCCCCGTTGATGTAGACAGGGGCATGTTCTCCTTTACATTTCCTGAAGTCGATGACAATCTTCTTCATTTTGTTGACATTGAGGGAGACACTACTGTTGCCACACCAATTCACCAGATTCTCTATCTCATTCCTGTACTCTGTCTTGTTATTGTTTGAAATCCGACCCACTTGGACTGGGGTGAGTGTGCAGGAGAACACTGAACAATTCAGATACAGGAACTGGTGCCTGACATATCTGCTGTGCCCTCCTGAGCTCCTGGATGTTGTTGCTGCACTGCCACCATAGAGACCATGTTGTAGAGAACTACACTGCCACCGTAGAGAACACAATATGGCTGATGACTTTCTCGGCCACTTCCATCCACATCTGCCTTGTTAGAGAGGGTGTGCTCCTCCCCCTCCTCTCCTTTAGAGAGCTAACTTCACCACATTCTCTCAGCTCCCTCAGCTGGACCTCCAGAAAGAGAGACCCACAGGGCAGCTTCCCCAGGGTCTCCCTCCATTCCTGTCATTGGTGCAGCCTAAAAAACTGACCTCCAAAACAAACCACGGTCCCTTTCCTTCCTTTGATAAGATGGCAGCATCATTCTTCCTACCTTCCCCAGTTGGCTGGGGAACCTGGGCTCTTAATTAGCTTAGCTCTGCTAAAGAACAACCAGAGGACTCGCCAATCAGGAGTTAGGGTCATGACATGAAAATGGACCCAGTGTTGCGCCAAAGACTAAGGCAATAATATCATTCGCAATTAATCCATTTACAAAAATCAAATGTTTTCACTCTCACTCACTGCATCGGGCACTGAGGGGAAATCTTCACCCATTTCCCCTTTTCTTTCAAACTGCTAATTGGTCTAATCATTCACATGTTGTGAGCATCCTTGCTAAGACCAGAATTTATTGCCCATTGCTAATTGTCACCATCTTTAATATAATCAAAGAGCTTTCTAGACCATTTCAGAGGCACATGTTGGCCAGGTTGGTTGAGAAGAACAGATTTTCTTCCCTAGAGGGCATTAATCAACAAGATGGTCTCATGACTGTCTGATATTTTGACTTATTTTGATGAGGTTTGAGTACAAACTGATGGCGTTGCCTGGAGCCACAGTCACAGGTTCCCTCACCAATCCCTGCCTACCAGCGGTGGCAGAGTGGTTAGCACTACTGCCTCACAGTGCCAGAGATCCAGGTTCGATTCCTGGTTTGGGTGACTGTGTGAAGACTGCACATTCTTCCCATGTCTGCGTGGGTTTCCTCCCACAGTCTGAAAGATGTGCTGGTTAGGTGCACTGGCCATGCTAAATTCTCCCTCAGTGCACCCAAACAGGCATCAGAGTGTGGCGACTGGAGGATTTTCACAGTAACTTCATTGCAGTGTTAATGTAAGCCTACTTGAGACACTAATAAGTAGTGCTTGTTTTCTTGCAATACTAATACTCTGGATCCCTGTGGGGAAAGTATATGAATCCACCTTCTCAATATCACTCATTATTTTGTGCAGTACCTCATTTAAATGTCAAGGGCAGTTACCGCGACCAAATGTTCTACAATAATCTTTAACATGATAGCGCACAGCCCTGACCATACTCTGACATCTGTCTCCCTTTTAATGTTACCAAATCTGTACTTTGCGACACAGCACAATAGCGCATTGCCCACCCTTCTGATAAATCTGGCTTGCTGTTGGCAGTAATCTATTGATTCAGATATTGTTGTTTCACGGGGTGGAGGGGAGCTCTGTGGTGACGACTCTCACTTAAATACGTGGCACTCACTGGCTCGAAGAGAGCCAGACAAAACCAACGAGAAGGAGAAAGGAAGACATTTGAAAAGCAAAACGGTTCTCTCAGATGGGAGTCTGCTTGAAAGCTGCTGAATGCGCGTTTCATTTGACTTGTCATGTCTTTTTGTCCCCAGTCGGAAAACAAATCTCTTTGTTTGCTGTAAATAAAGCAGCAAAAAAGTATTGAACCAGAGAAGAAAGCCAAGGATGCAGCAGTGAAAAGCGCAGTGAAGAACATGTATTAG
Source organism: Carcharhinus amblyrhynchos (assembly GCF_965287045.1). NCBI lineage: Eukaryota > Metazoa > Chordata > Chondrichthyes > Carcharhiniformes > Carcharhinidae > Carcharhinus > Carcharhinus amblyrhynchos. Next base: position 45,128,968 of record NC_137342.1, read on the forward strand.
CTTACATTTCACTTGTTGAAATATATCTGTTTGTGTTTAAAAGCGTCTTTGTGCCTCCCTTTCCACTTACGCGAACATACATAGGCCTGTATTGTGGTGTGGATTTTTCCTTCCATATCTCTTATCGAGTTACTGCCACCCACACCCCCCCCACGCCCCCTTCAACCCCCACTCCCTTAAAGATGCAGTTTGGAATAGCTGATGTCATACAATGAAGGCTTCATTCAGGATCCTGGAGCCCTGGGTGTAACTTAGCTAGCTGGCCAGGGTTGTGGGAAGAGTTCTGTTAGGTCACCGTATCTCCAGGTAAGTTGAGTGGTGACTTTGTGGCCTTATGCTTACCAATGCAGGTTAACCCCTTTTGTGCCGGATTTCGTCCCGACGATAGGAAGGGCCTTGTGAGAACAGGTGATTTTATTACAAATGAGATGTCATTTCGCAGTCACGAGGGTCACAAGTTCAAGGCGAGGGGCAGGAAGCGTAGAATCCCTCTAGCGCAGAAGGAGGCGATTTAACCCATTGGGTCTGCACCCACTCTCAGGTAAAACATCTTACCCAGGCCCTACCACCATAATCCCACTAATCCCCTTACCCAACACATTTTGGGATGACACTAGGGTCAATTTAGCATGACCATTCAACAAAACTGCACATCTTTGGACAGTAGGAGGAAACCAGAGCACCGGGAGGAAACTCATGCAACACAAGGACAACATGCAAACTCCACATATGAGGTGGCGTTGGACAGGGGTGGGCACAGTAAGAAGTCTCATAACACCATGTTAAAGTCCAATAGGTTTGTATAGAATCACGAGCTTTCGGAGTGCTGCCCCTTCATCAGGTGAGTCCACAAACACAGCACATATAGGCAAACACAGAATTGCAAGATAACTACAGATTGGAATGTGAGTCTTTACAGTAATCAAGTCTTTACTATGTGCATGGAGGGAGGGAAATACAGAAGTTAAAGAGATTTTTTCTTTAACCTGTGATTATCCCTTGTGATTCCAAATAAATCTGTTGGACTTTGACCTGGTGTTGTAAGGCTTCTCAACAAACTCCACACGGATGGTGACCCAGGCTGGGAGTTGAACTCGGGTCCCTGGCATTGTGAAGCAGCAGTGCTAACTACTCTGCCACTGTGTTGGCCTCATTCTTTTTATGCTTATCTTCAGTTGTGAGCCATTGCTTGTTACAGATAGGACAGATCACTCAGATTTTCAGTCAGCAAGTGTTACACGGAAAAGAACATTCCAACATCCTAAACATCAATGTTGATTTCTTTCAACTGAGAGAGGATAAAGTGCATGTAATAGTTAAATGAGCCACCTGCTTACATTGCAATGGTATAAACCAGTAGCCAGTTGGAATGTATAAAATGCATGGAAACGAGCAGCAATATTCAATGCCCAGGGTCTGATCTTGCTGGAGAAATAACGGTGTGTAAATGTTGGATGCTGAGCAAATTGTTCAGCACATTCAGGAAACCGAGCGACCCTCCATGAGCTCATAATTTCCAGAATGTGCCCGTTCTAGAAATTGGGCAAAACGCAACCCACTGTACTTCAAAAAAATTGAAAGACTGTTTAAAACCTTTTACATCATGAAGTCAAGTTCATGGCTGTGGCATTGGGAGACAGAATGAAGGGCAAGCGATATCTCGTAATAATGAGAGACAGAAGATCCTTCGGACAGAGAAAGCTTCCTTCAAATCTATCTGACACGTGCCAGGTCTGGCATTCAGGCCGCTGATGGAACATAGTCATTGACATTAGTACTGACTAGACTGGATTATGCACATAAATGCACGTAATATATACACACACATATATATATATATATAAAATGTGGTTTGGGGTGTGGACTGCCCCTTTAAGTGTGTGGGTCAGGTGACCCCTGAGCAATTAGCTCCTCCCAGTGTGGGACCCTTTTGGACAGCCTCAGACACCTCTTTGAACCAGTGCTGATTTTACATAAAGAGTTCCCAGTGTTCAACCTACCAAACCGACCTCACGATTCTTTAGCCACCCTTAGTCTATAGGGACATACAAAACATTATTACTGAAGAAGGTTGTCACCTGTTCAGGGTTAAAACTGATTACCCAATTTTGAGTGTGATGTCTGGGAACCAATACTAGGTTAAACTGAAAGCCATTTTGTTCTACCTGGTTCTGTGGGTATTGATGTGGAGCTGTTCTGTTGTTGAAGCTGAGGGCCTTGATCAACTTTCAGTGTCAGACAAGCCAGAGAAGGAACTCATGCCTTTGCCCCTGACTTCCTGCTCTTGGAGCTACTTACAAGGTAACTTCAGCTGACTTGTGTATCCTTCTCACACGGAGAAGAAAGTCTGCGTCGGCTTTTAGTTATAAAAACTGATTCTCCAATCCCCCAGCCTGCCCTTATTCTGCCCCCTATCCAGTGTTGCTCTGGGGAGGAGGCACCAGCCCTTTTGAACAGAGGAGGGAGAAAGCATTTCAAAATGCCTCAGACTATTGCTTTCAAAAGCAAGACTACGACATTGAAGCAGAACTGAAATGTTTTGGCATTAACAGTGTTGAGAATAATGTGTAACAATTGGGTCAATCCAATAATAATTAACTCCAGTCTGCGATAATACTTGGGGAAAGGCTGAAGTGTTTTTCTTGTCCGTATACGCTTACAACTCATTATAGCTCTTCCTTCCCAAGTCCAAACATCCATTTCACAACACCCTCCATCCCAGAGGTATTTACTGAACCGTTCCCAACAGGAATGTGAAAAGATAATAAATAAGAATGCAAGTCTGACCCCTTACATTCCTGGTGACTGAATTAAAATGCTTGCACTCTAGGTGGAGTGGCATGTTTCAATGGCTGGGTTAGTAAAGTGATCCCATGCCTCTCTCAAACAAAACTTTATCGCGGTTTCTTTCCAGGGTCATGACTTTAACGTGTTTACAAATTAAGCCAGAAATAAAGCATGCCTGAAATTGAAAGTAGTAAGTCCATCCAGTCGTCTCGAGGCTGCAGAGGCCAGACTTCACCTCGCTCTCTGAGTGCACACTTCATCATCATTGAGTGATAGGCACAGAAAAGGAGGCCAGTTGGCCCATCATGTCAGTGGGATGAATTTTCATGGGAATGGAGTCTTAAGCCGGAATCTTAATATCGCTCCGGCAGGCGGGATTTTCCCATCCAGTCACTGCGAGTGGAGATTTGATTGGCCGCCAAATTCTCTGACTTTGCCGCAGCAGAAGCTTGGTGTGAACGGCAGGTAAGATCACATCCTGAGTTTCGCCACCAAGGAATTAGCTTTCCATTGTGCATTCCATAGGGAGAGACATAGAAAGATAGAAAATAGGAATAGGAGTAAGCCATTTGGCCCTTCCAGCCTGCTTCATCTTTCAACATGATCATGACTGATCTTCTAATCTCAACACCATACTCCAGTCCTGTCCTCATGCCCCTCAACAACTTTAGAGTCTATCTATTTCCTTCTCAACTGTATTCAGTAAATTGACCTCCGCAGCTTTTTGTGGTAGAGAATTCCATTGGTCTATCACCATCTAAGTGAAGAAATTTCTCCTCATCTCAGTTCTAAATAGTCTACTCCATATCCTGAAACTGTGATCTCTTGTTCAAGACCTCTCAAACCAGAGGAAACAAGGTCCCTGCATCTAGCCTTGTCAGAATTTTATACTTTTTAATGAACTCTCCTCTCCTTCTTCTACATTACAGTGAATACAGAGATCCAGTTGACCCAATCGCTCCTCATAGTTGACATTCCAGGAATCCATCTGGGGAACTGCACTCCCTCTCTAGCAATTATATTCTCTATTAGATAAGGAGACTAAAACTGCACACAATACTCCGGGTGTGTTCTCATCAAGACCCTGTACAGCTGTGGTAAGGCATCCTTGCTACTGTACTAAAGCCTTCTGGCAAAGAAGGCCACCCCCAACTTGCTATACTTGCATGCTTGCTTTCAGTGACTGGTGTACTTGGACGAGGTCCACCTTCCCCAATCTATCACCATTCGAATAATATTCTGCCATTCTGTTTTTCTGTCTAAAGTGGATAACTTCACATTACACTACATCTGCCATGTATTTGCTCACTCACTGCCTAAATTACCTTGAAGCTTCTTAGCATCCTCCTCACCACTCATATTCCCTCCAAGTATTGTGTCAGCAGCAAAATTGGAAATATTACTTTTGATTCCCTCTTCCAAATCATTGATGTGTATTGTGAATAGCTGGGGCCCAAGCACTGAACCCTAGAGGACCCCACTTATCACTGTCTGCCACTTCAAAAAAGACCCCTACTCCCAGTTTCCTGTCTGCTAACCAGTTCTCAATCCGTGACAATATATGACCCGCATTGGTAGCAGGGAAAATGCGGAAGTCTATTATACAGGATGTGATAACAGGACACTTAAAAAACATTTTTGGATTAGAAACAGTCAACTAACCTCTTATGTGAGACATTATCATAAGCTTTTTGAGAATCCAAATACACCATATCCAGTGGTTCATCCTTATCTATTTTATTAGTTATGTCCTCAAAAACTTCCAGTAGGTTTGTCAAAATCTATGTTGACTCTTTCTAATCTTAAAATGTTTTCTCAGTGTCCTGTTATCACATCCTTTATAATAGACTTCAGCATTTTCCCTGCTACCAATGTTAGGCTAACTGCTATGTAATTCCTTGTTTTCTCCCTCCCTTTCTGATTAAATAGCAGGTTACATTTGCCACCCTCCAAGTTGCAGAAACCGTTTCTGAATCTACATAATTTTCAAAGATAACAACCAACACATCCACTATTTCCATGGGCACTTCGATTAGTGCCCTGGAATGTAGATTATCAAGCCCTGGGATGGATCAGCTTTCAGTCCAGTTTATTTCTCCAACACTACTTTTCTAGTAATACTAATTTCCTTCATCTCCTCCTTCTCATGAGATCCTTGAGTCCTTAGCATTTCTGGAAAGTTACTTATGTCTTCCTCTGTGAAGAACGAACAAAAGTAATTGTTTCATTGTTCTGCCATTTGCTTGTTCTGTATCATAAATTCTCCTCTTTTGGAGTATAAGGGACCTACATTTGTCTTCATTCATCTTTTTCTTTTGATATATTTATAGAAGCTTTTATAGTACACCTTTATGTTATTTTCATGTTTACTCTCATACTATAGTCTAACTCAGCCTCTTGGTCAATTCCTTCATCTTCCTTTCTATTCCAATTCTTATCTCACACTCAGTGATGCACTAAGGCGGACTTTTGTCTGTTTCCATTGGTAGTTATTTTCAGAGTAGGTCATTAGTCTGTAGCCAGGGCTTATAGCTTGAGGGGTGTTGGTCCCATCAAATGCGGCTGACCTGGAATCTCTCCTAGCCCCTGTCATTGGTGCATTTGGAAGGATTTTTCAGGTTGGTACTCAATCTGTTTTGGCTGCATTATTGAATGTACCTTCTTTGGTCATCAAGTCCAAGGATGGATCTTGAACCTGTAGCTTCTGGCTCAGAGGCAAGGACGTACCCACTTCATCACAAAACCTCCATTCATCCACATTGATGAATAGTGACATCTTCCAATCTCCAAACATACTATTTTTCCAAGCAACTTTATAGGATCCCCTTTTGGACCTCTCACTTTGGTGGATGAGAGGTTTGAATTGGTGAATGGTGAATGGTTGGGAATAGTGGCCAATTGTTGGTTGCAGGGTGGAGGAAGTGGTGGGGGGGGTGGTGTGGACATACAGGCAGGACACCAGAGAAGTGGGCCTGTCTGGATAATCATTGCTATGGCTGTGATCTGTAAATGGTTCAAAAAAATCAAAAGCATCTGAGTGTTCAAATTGGCCAGCACAGAAGGAGAGCTGGAATGCGGAATAGGGTGGGGAAATATTAATGTAAACAAAAATGCATTGCTGTGGAATAGATTTTCTTCAAAAAGAATCTTCCACTTTCTTTTGATCATATTCCTGTCCTGTTTCTGACAGGCTGGGTTTTTTTTTCAGCTTTACACAGCACCTAATGCTTAAGAAGTTTATTCGTCACAAGTAGGCTTACATTCACATTGCAGTGAAGTTACTGTGGAAATCTCCACAATGGCCATAATATCTGAAAACACCTTGAGTGTAGAATATGAGGATCTTAAGGGCATCATAACATGTCCAATTCACAGCAGAGGCGATGTCACTTCCAGAATTACTTAAGAATAGTATTTTTCTCCCAGTACTGAGACCTGCAACTGCAATGAATTCAGTGGAACTATTTCTCAGGACAGCACTCAGCATTGCACAACTCCCTTTTCTCCAGTGCAAACATTCATCCATATTTACTTGTACCAGGTTCTGGTCTTGCCAACATTATGGTTAAGAAAGCCCACCAACGCCTCTACTTTCTCAGAAGACGAAGGAAATTTGTCATGTTCGCTGTGACCCTCACCAACTTTTACAGGTGCACCAAAGAAAGTATTCTTTCTGGTTGTATCACAGCTTGGCATGGCCCCTGCTCCACCCAAGACTGCAAGAAACTACAAAAGGTTGTGAATGAAGCCCAATCCATCACGCAAATCAGCCTCCCACCCATTGACCCCACACACACCCTGGACATACTCTCTTTCATTGGGAAAAAGATACAAAAGTCTGAGGTCACATACCAACCAACCCAAGAACAGTTTCTTCCCTGCTGCCATCAGACTTTTGAATGGACTTATGTAGCACTACAGTGATCTTTCTCTACACCCTAGCTATGACTGTTCCATTACATTCTGCACTCTCTCCTTTCCTTCTCTATGAATGGCTTTGTCTGTATAGTGTGCAAGAAACAACAGTTTTCATTGAATACTAATACATGTAACAATAATAAATCAAATCAAATCAAATCAAATCAAATCTTCTAAGCATAAATAATACACTTCAAGATCTTTGAATGATGCTGGACCATTTCTATAAATCCAACATTCTGCATGTAAACCAAAAGGGAAAATGCTGAAAAATCTCAGCAGGTTTGGTAGCGTCTGGAAGCAGAGAAAAGAGCTGACGTTTCAAGTCCAGATGACCCTTTGTCAAAGCTCTGATGTGGAGATGTCAGTGTTGGACTAAGGTGGGCATAGTAAGAAGTCTCACAACACCAGGTTAGAGTCCAACAGGTTTATTTGGAATCATGAGCTTTCGGAGAGCTGCTCCTTCATCAGATGAATGGAGAGGTAGGATCACAAATACGGCATATAGAGGCAGAGACTCAATTGCAAGATAATGATTGGAATTGTTTGTCAAAACTAAAAGGCTTGGCAGGTGGGAGCTATTCATGCTGTAGGGTGAGGGAATGAAAATTGCATCATAGCCATAAAAACAAGGGGAAAGGCTAAGAGGTACTAATTGCAGTCCTGTATGTATTGGTCCTTTATGTGTCTACCTGCTCTTCTATATGGCATTAATTTTTGCAGAGTGATGAAGAGTGGGTTCAGCTTGGTGTTGGTGCAAACTTTAGCCTCAAAACAATTCTGTTTGTGGTATATTAGATAAAAACTCTCTTTGTGATATTTCTCCAATTGCTATTGCCAACCCCAATGCAACTTTTTAGGGATGGTGATGACATAGTGGTAGTGTCACTGGACTTGTAAGCCAATAATGCTTACCCAGGTTCAAATCCCACCATGGCTGATGGTGAAATCTGTATTTAACAAAAACCTGGAATTAAAAGTTGAGTGCTGACCGTAAAACTTGTTGAAAAAAACTGATTTGGTTCACAAGTGTCAAAGAACAAAGAAAATTTCTACACAGGAACAGGCCTTTCAGCCCTCCAAGCCTGTACCGACCATGCTGCCCATGAGAACTAATACCATCTACCCTTCTGGGACCATATCCCTCTATTCCCATCCTATTCATATATTTGTCCAGATGCCCCTTAAAAATCACTATCATATCTGCTTCCACTACCTTCCCCTGGCAGCAAGTTTCAGACACCCACCACCCTCTGTACAAACAAAACATGCCTTGTAGATCTTGTACATGTCCTTTAGGCAAAGAAATCTGCCATTCTTGCCAACTCTGATAAAGGGTCATTCTGACTTGAAACGTTGACTCTACTGTCTCTCCAGAGATGTTGTCAGGCCTGCTGAGATTTTCCAGCATTTTCTGTTTTACTTGGTTTGGCTACTTGTGACTCCAGATGCACAGTGATGTGGTTGACTTCTAAATGCCCCCTGAAATGGCTGAGTTCAAGGACAATTCAGGATGGGCAATCAATACTGGCCCAGTCAGCAATGCCCACATTCCCTAAACAAAAAAAGTGACTGCATTCAGGAGATTAATGATCTTTTATTTAAAATGGAAATAAACAAGATGGCTGCCAAGGGTCATGCAATTTATGAAATTAATCATAAGTATCCCTAACTGATTGAAGTTAGGGGTTTTAAAAAAGGGTGGCATGGACAAGTTGGGCCGAAAGGCCTGTTTCTATGCTGTAAACTTCTATGACTCTAAGTTCCGACTTCAATAATCTTGAATGAGAGTCTTTCCCTTGAATGGACAAGATTCATTCTAGAATGAATCCATCTGCAGAATTCATACCTGTTAATATTGTCATGTACTCAAATCTCAAAGTCAATCGACTTCCAAACTTCACGTCTCCAAGTTTTAAAAGACAGCAGCAGGAACCAGTTAACCAGAAGTAAGTGCGAATGGCCATCAGCTATCACCCATTATGTAGCAATAGCTTTGGATGCTACAACCATTTTGAGAGGCAATTAGTTACATGACAGAAGCTGTCTCCAGATCACAATTTTTAAAATCCCACAAACCAGAGAGAAACGAATCAATGTAAAGAACAGCCACTGCAGAATACCACCTACAGGACTAAACAATAACACCAGGGCTATTTTGAAACTAAAAACTGCTAAACGTGAAAGTGTCCCAGCCTGATTCCTACTGCAAGAACACCAGTTAAAAGAAAAACTGACAATGAAAACTACAAGTGACTAACTTTGCAACCTGCTGAATATTCGTCTCCCTGAGGCAATCCTGAAGTATTCCTGGTATACGACATCAGCTATTGAAACCACCTGGTGCTCAGATGAACCAGCTGGGCCAGTGTTGAATCAGTTCCTCACATGAACTTGCTAAGGTTCAGTGAAGGGTCCGTGAAACTGATGTACCTTTAGATAGTAATCTCCGCACACCGAAAGAGGGTTACTTCATGACAGCAATTGTTCAGCATCTGCTGCACCTTGTAATGAGCTTGAAGGGTGCAACACGTCAATAGCAGGTCATTGGTTGAGGCACACTGTTTTCTAAAGCTGTCGATTTGCAGCTTTCTGCGCACAGCCAAGGGCTTTTAGTCATGTAAGGAAATCCTCCCAAGAAACCAGGTTCAGGGAATGGTCAGCTGTATTGGAAAGAATGGATTTTCTTTCTCGCGTCTGTGACGTTGCCCTGACCACCGTGCCTGTGCTGTGTAGTTGACCAGTGCCAATGAATGGAACACCTGCTTCTTTCAGAGCTATACCCATAGCTTCTCAATAGCCAAAATCATTAATCCTGTCTCATTCATAATGGGTAACCCAGCTTTGAAAGATTGCTGAGTAATTTTAATTTCAAAATCTACTCGCTTACCATAATATGGAATAAAAGCTTCCGATATAAGTCAGAAAATCCTATCGATATGGACCACAAGATCCATTAAAGTGAATGAACAGGGGCGGCACAGTGGTTAACACTGCTGCCTCACAGCACCAGGGACCGGGGTTCGATTCCCGACTTGCGCCACTGTCTGTGTGGAGCCTGCATGTTCTCCCAGTGTCTGCATGGGTTTCGTCCAGGTGCTCCGATTTCCTCCCACAGTCCAAAGATGTGCAGGTTTGGTGAATTGGCCAAGCTAAATTGCCCCTTAGTGTCAGGGGGAGTAGCTAGGGTAAATACATGAGGTTATGGTGATAGGGCATGTGTGGGATTGTGGTCAGTGCAGACTCAATGGGCTGAATAGCCTCCTTCTGCTCTGTAGGATTCTGTGAAATGTCCTAAAATTTATAAGCAAAGTAATGAAACACTGCATGCTACAAAATGAAGCATTTCATCCAATATTCCGTTTATTATTAGTTCTTTGGGTTCTGCCACAGTAAACAAGGAGTTATAAACCTGTTTTCACAAAATCATGCTTCACTTTAAGATTTGTAAGATTTGTTTGTCTAATTATTGGCCTGAGTAATGAGCCAAACCACACACCTCAAAGAAACATGTGTACCATTTGATTCGTTCAGATACAAGTCTGATTCGATTTGAATAGTTAAATATTTAAATTTATAAAGCTCCGTTAACTGTGTCAGCTGGACTTGTCAAGGTGCTCATCCTCAGTCTTAGTTAGGAAACTTTAAAACTAGGTTGTCCAATGGAAACTCTTGGAACTCCTTCCACTGGGTTGGGGAAAGGCTAGAGGACTGTAAACATGACCAGCCATATAAATACTGTGACTACAAGAGCAGGTCAGGCACTGGGGATTCTCTGGCATGTAATTCCACCTAACTTGCACATCATTGGACACCACGGGATAATTTAGCATGGCCAATGCACCTAACCGGCATGTCTTTAGGACTGTGAGAGGAAACCCACACAGACACGGGGAGAATGTGCACACTCCACACCGAGACTCACCCAAGGCTGGAATAAACTCAGTCCCTGGCACTGTGAAGCGGCAGTGCTAACCACTGTGCCACCACAACACAATTTTATTTTCTGTTAAGTAATACTTTGTTAATAGAATAACTTTAATATACGATCTTAGAATTTCCATTTCCTAAATATTTATTCATTTAATAGATTTCAATAAATATGCAAATTTAAAGCTTAGCTTATAAATATATCCATTTTAATTTACATATGTTAGCTGTGCTCATTTACAGTTCATTTTAAGCATACTAATTTGAACGTGTTACATTAGTTAACTGAGAATTTCTGTAGTTTAATCAGTAACTAGCACAAATTATTATTTTCATGTTTTACAGAGCCAAATCCACTAAATTCTATTTTTAATTTTGTATGTGGCACTTGAAAACTTCCATGACTTTCTGATAGCTGATTGGGTGGGGTGTGGGGGGGGGGGGGGGGGGGGGTCGTCGAAGGGAGGGGCATGAGGGGAGGGGGCAAGGGAGGGGGTAAATTGATGTTTGAGTGTTTGTGAAATTGCAGGAGCAATCGATTGAATCAATCTGTATTATTAATACATGGTACACGATGCAGTGGACAGTAACAACATCAGGAATCCATTAGAACATCAGGCATATCAAGCTAACAGACTATTGACTCACCCATGGCCTGTTCATCAGAGGAACATGTTGCGCTCGATCTTCTGTTAAAGAGGCGACGCAAGGCTCTCACCAGCTACCCCATTAGTGGCTGAGAATCAATACAGAAAGAGGCCATTTGGCCCATCCTGTCTGCATCGGCACTTTGTATGACCCTTAGATCAAGTGCCTACCACTTGCCTTCACCCCAATGCCTTGAAAATTGCTTCTTTTCAAATAACTATCCAATTCCTTCCTGAATGCCTCGATTGAATCTGCCTCCACCACACTCTAGGGTGGTACGATGGCACTGTAGTTAGCACTGCTACCTCACAGTGCTGGGGACCTAAGTTCGATTCCTGGCTTCACTGTCTGTGCAGAGACTGCACATTCTCCGCATGTCGGATGGGTTTCCTCTGGGTGCTCCGGTTTCCCCCCACAGTCTGAAAGGTACGTTGGTTAGGTGGATTGGCCATGCTAAATTCTCCCTTAATGTACTCAAACAGGTGGCAACTAGGGGATTTTCACAGTAACTTCATTGCAGTGTTAATGTCAGCCTACTTGTGAGACGAATAAATAACCTACCTTCTGGACATTCCTGACTCTGTGAAAAACCTTTTGCTCAGATCGCTTTTACTTCTTTTGCCAATTACTTTAAATCCACGTCCTCTGATTCTGAATCCTTTTCCAAGTGGGACAGGTTCCCGCTATCTGCTTTGTCTATGTCCCTCATGATTTTGAATATTTCTTATCAAACCTGAATTTCTCATCACCTCTTTAAGGTCCCAGCCTTCCATTCAGTTCTGGCAATCATGTCTCCTTTTTAGTTTTAAAGGTGTAAACAGTTGGGACAAGCCCATAACAGGAACTCCAGGCATTAAAGAGTGCTTTTCATGCAGTGAGAGGTTAAGGCACAGCGCTAGGCAAAATGAAATAGGAGCTGCTTCTATCTGTGCTATAGCTGACCTCAGAGTGCTTAGTGTCAATGAATGAGGGATTCATGAAATGAAATATCAGTTCTCTGTTTGCCTTCAAGTTCTGGCATGATCACTTCCATGGCTGGTATTGTTCATTCGTTTTTACCCAGTAAATCTGTGCACATCCTGAACTTTTTTGAGAGCATCCAAGCTCATATCGGGAAACAAGATGATAGCTGGTGATTTATTTCATGGCTAGTTGTGGAATCTAATGTGCAAAAGTCTTGATGTATTTAAGTTTAATCCCGAATATGAGGGGAGAAAAATGACCTCCGAATGTTCTGGGGCATTTCACCAGGTGGCACGGTGGCACACTGGTTGGCACTGCTGCCTCACAGGGACCCAGGTTTGTTTCCCAGCCTGGGTCACTGTCTGTGCGGAGTCTGCATGTTCTTCTCATGTCTCCCCAAGAAACCAGGTGCTCCGGTTTCCTCCCAAAGTTCGAAAGGCATGCCGGTTAGATGCATTGGCCAGGCTAAATTCTCCCTCAGTGTACCCGAACAGACACTGGAGTGTGATGACCAGGGGATTTTCACAGGAACTTCATTGTAGTGTAAGCCGACTTGTGACACTAATAAATAAACTTAAATTTAATACTCTGAAACATTCACACTGCGCCTCAAAACCACTCAGTTGATATGTATTTATTAATCACAAGTAGGCATATATGAACACTGCAATGAAGTTACTGTGAAAATCTCCCAGTCGCCACACTCTGGCGCTTGTTCGGATACACTGAGGTAGAATTTAGTATGCCCAACGCACCTAAACAGCATATCTTTTGGAACGTGGGAGGAAACCAGAGCACCCACAGGAAATCATGCAGACACAGGGAGAACATTCAGTCTCTGCACAGATAGTGACCCAAGCTGTGAATTGAAACTGGGTCCCTGGCACTGTGAGGCAGCTGTGCTAACCACTGTGCCGATGTGGGTATGCCGGCGTTGGACTGGCGTAAACACAGTAAAAAGCCTGACAACACCAGGTTTTAGTCCAACCGATTTATTTGATAATAGACTCACAAGCTTTCGGGTTAGTCCCTTCGTCAGGTGAATGGAGAGTTCTGGCCTCAGACAGAGCATATAAAGCACAGACAGTTTACAGATTACTGATTAGAATGTGAATCCTTACACCTAACCTGCTGTTCAAGACCTGAAGTGGCCGACAATGTGAGTGGAAGGAGCATTGATCACAGGTTACAGAGATGTGTATTGTCTCCAGACAGTACAGTAAGTGAGGTTTTGCAAACCCAGGCAAGTCACGGGGGTTACAGATAGTGTGACATGAACCCAAGATCCCTGTTGAGACCGTCCTCATGTGTGCGGAACTTGGCTATCAGTCTCTGTTCAGCGACTCTGCACTGTCGTGTGTCGTGAAGGCCGCCTTGGAGAATGCTTACCCGAAGGTCTTGGGTTCATGTCGCACTATCTGTAACCCCCGTGACTTGCCTGGGTTTGCAAAACCTCACTTACTGTACTGTCTGGAGACAATACACATCTCTGTAACCTGTGATCAGTGCTCCTTCCACTCACATTGTCGGCCACTTCAGGTCTTGAACAGCAGGTTAGGTATAAGGATTCGCATTCTAATCAGTAATCTCTAAACTGTCTGTGCTTTATATGCTCTGTCTGAGGCCGGAACTCTCCATTCACCTGACGAAGGGACTAACCCGAAAGCTTGTGAGTCTATTATCAAATAAATCGGTTGGACTAAAACCTGGTGTTGTCAGATTTTTTACTGTGCAACCACTGTGCCACCACACGTACCCTCCTAACCTGGAAATATATTGTTCACTGTCGCAATGTCAATATCCTGGAGCTCCTTTTCTAGTAGCACTGTGGATGTACCTACACCTTATGCAGCGGCTCCAGAAGGCGGCTCGCCACCATCTTCTCAAAGGCATTTAGGGATGGGTAATGTGTAGATAGGCAAACCAGCCAAACCCAGGTCTCATAAAATGAAAAATAATTTGCTGTATGTGAAATACTTTGAGATAGCTCCGAGAGATACAATAACATGGTGTTTGGAAACAAACGTTCCTCTCTTAATCACCGAATGGTGTTCTGAGAAAACATTTCAATGCAGGGGTTTTACGAGAAATATTAACTTAGCAGACGGAATCCTGTGGAGGTGATGGGGGGACTCTTGCATGCTAAGCCAGATAGCCAGCGAGAGACACACATTGCGCATTTTGAACCACGAGCCAGTGGAGAGGCCAGTAACAGGCATTTACTCAGAATCAGGATCTTGGGGAGGGGGTGGGAGGGGGTATGGGCTGGGGGAGGGCGGGGATGGGGGGCACAGAATTTGCGTTGACCAAGGGCTTCTGGCTAATCTCGCACTGAGCATTTGCTGCCACTGGAATGGCAGCCTGGGGAGACGCAGAATCATCAAGTGACTCAGGCCAGTCATTACGAGGAGCATGTTGTAGGGTTGGGGGTCATGGTGTATAAGGCTGTGTTGGAGGGTTGGGGAGGATGCTATGGATAGGGGAGGAGAGGAGAGGAGATGTCAGCAGCAATGGCAAAGGGTGTGGCTCCAAGCAGCAGCCCCCCCCCCCTTCCCAAGGCTGAGTCCCTCAAATAGCCATTGAGTGCCTTTTATGGGATGGGGGGGGAGTTCCTCCCACCCGGGAGATAGTAAGTAGCCCAATCAATTTTATTTCTATGTCCAGCACAATGACAGGGTCAGCCCACAGCCAGGTTAATCCCAGAGGTTGCAGTACTTAAGTGGTCATTAGTTGTCCACTTCAGGGTTTCAGTTGGACTGATGGAGATGGAGGATAAACCATGAACCTCTCATCCCAGACTGAATTAGGATGAAGGAGGGAAAGTATTGAAGTGCCCCCTCACACCCATACACCCAATTTACCACTTCCCAAAGCCAAAGGGAGCAGTAGGTTTGACCAGCTTTATTCCTATCAGAAGCTTATTTATAATCTTATTTATTTATGAGCATCATAAGAACATAAGAACATAAGAAATAGGAG
This sequence comes from Carcharhinus amblyrhynchos, assembly GCF_965287045.1. Lineage (NCBI taxonomy): Eukaryota > Metazoa > Chordata > Chondrichthyes > Carcharhiniformes > Carcharhinidae > Carcharhinus > Carcharhinus amblyrhynchos. The sequence continues at coordinate 45,144,193 of NC_137342.1, forward strand.
CAGGAGTAGGCCATCTAGCCCTTCGAGCCTGCCCCACCATTCAATAAGATCATGGCTGATCTGTTGTGGCTCAGTTCCACATTCCCGCCCTCTCCCCATAACCCTTAATCCCCTCTCTTATCAAAAACCCATCAACCTGCGTCTTAAAAATATTTAGCGAGGCTTACATTACATTATCACTGCAATGAAGTTACTGTGAAAATCCCCTGTTCGCCACACTCGGCACCTGTTCGGGTACATTTAGCACGGCCGATGCACCTAAGCAGCATGCCTTTCGGATTGTGGGAGGGAACTGGAGCACCCGGAGGAAACCCACACAGACATGGGGAGAACATGCAGACTCCGCACAGTGACCCAAGCTGGGAATCGAACCTGGGCCCCTGGCACTGTGAGGCAGCAATGCTAACCACTATGCCACCGTGCCACTTGCACTTCCAGCACCTCCTGTTTCTGTGACAAAATATTTCCAGTGTGCAACCTGCATTATTCAAAGGCAGCATCAGGCATAAGGCGAATGTCAGTTCTTCATAATATTACGTTAAAAAAACAAACACTCGACATACAGCACCTGTGGGTGAAACACACTTTGAGGGGAAGATTTTTATTGCTAATGAAGTCACCGTTTAAAATACTTCACAGAATTCAAACAGGGACAGCATTAAAAGAATCAAGAGACTTAAGATTATCGCTGGAAAGATCGAGAGATATCTTTTATTGGTTGTCAAATCAAAGCAGGGAGAAAAAAATATCATTTCAGAAACACTTTGATGATACGCCACAATATTCATCTTTCTGATATTCCATATTTGTTTAATCTTGTCCTGTATATTAATCCTTAATCACCCAAGACAAATAAAAACTCCTTTAAGTGTTGTCATCAGCTGCAGATGATGGAGTTTGTCTTGTATCGAGTTTTTAGAGTGTCAGTTTACAAAGAGATGGTCAGAAGCTGTAAGAATTAGTGATTAAAGAGGGTTTTTGGAAAGCTTCTTCCTAATCATCATAGAGTCCCTACAGCACTGAAGTAAGCCATTCGGCCCATCGACTCTGTACCAACCAGAATCCTACCCCAGCCCCGTTCCCATCACCCTACACATTTACCCTGCTAATCCCCCTGAATTGGGGTCAACTTAGCATGGCCAATCAACCTAACCCATACATCTTTGGATTGTGGGAGGAAACTGGAGCATCCGGAGGAAACCCACACAGACATGGGGAGAATGTGCAAACTCCACACAGACAGTGACCCACGCCGGGAATCAAATCCAGCTCCGTGGCCCAATGACGCAGCACACTGTGCCACAGTGCTGCCCCATCTCAGATCTCATGTAGCATTGACCATCTTGGTGAATGGATCTTTTTCACTAACATCTAAGTTGTCACCTAGTTGCCTGCATGTAAGAGTGAAACCGGAGCAAAATCATGGATATAGAATAGCATCTGACCAGTTCCACTTCATCCAAAGAATGATACTGGAGCGTCCAATGGTTCGATTGTCCTGTGTTTGATAAGGTGAGTCTATTTACTGATAATGTTCTCCGGGCATAATTGGTTAAGCCTGGGAATGGGCTCAGGGAAAAGTAAACAAAGGTGTAGGAAAAGCTGGAAACATGAGCTAGAAGCATCGATAAGATATTCTAAAGCACAGTAAAGAAAGTTCCTTGATGCGTAGAAACTAATGTTTTCTTTGCATGGTTGTACAAAGAACAAAGAACAACCCAGCACGGGAAACAGGCCCTTCGGCCCAACGAGCCCGCGCCGCCGCATCACCCTACACCTATTCTACCCTGCATGTCTACGAATGGAACCCCTAACTTAGCCAGATTCAGGGGAGAATAGTGTCAATTTGGTAAAAACCAATCAGCCTAAGAGCACATCTTTGGGGTGTGGGAGGAAACCGGAGCGCCCGGAGGAAACCCACGCAACCACAGGGAGAATGCACAAACTCCCACAGACACAGGCCCAAATCCATGTATCTGCACAGCTAGCAGTGCTAGTCACCGAGCTGTTGCGGCGCCTGTCTACCGGTCCAGGATCAAGCACACACACCGACATGAAGTACTAGGCCACTCCCGGAACTTCCAAGAGCAAGGTTCCAAGGTTCTAGACTCCTCAGCCAGGGGAAATATCTTATCCACATCTGCTCTGTCTATTGCTTTAAATATTTTGTAGGTTTCAGTGAGATCACCTTTCATTCTAGGGAGCACCGGCCCAGTTTGCCCAATCGCTCTTCAACAGACAGTCCCACCATCCCCAGAACTGGTCTGGTGAACCTTCGTTGCATTCCCTCCATGACAATCCTATCCTTTCTGAGGTAAGGGGACTAAAACTGCACAGTGCTTCAGGTGAGGTCTAACCAAGCTCCCATACAATTGAAGCAAGACCTCACTACTCCAGTATTCAAATCCTCTTGTGATAAAGACTAACATTCCATCAGCCTTCCTAATATCTCACTGCACCTGCATGTTAGCCTGGAGTGACCTATGGAAAAGGACACCCAGATCCCTCTGTACTTCAACATTTTCACATTTCTCACCATTTAAGAACTACTCTGCACATCTATTATTTCTACCAAAGTGGATTACCTTACATTTATCCACATTATATTCCATCTGCCATGTTTTTGCCCATACATTGGATGGAAATCTCCAGCTGGTCTAAAAGCTGGAAATTCCCATCCAACCATCAATGCTGATTTACATTTTCTGCAACCCACCCACTAAAATTCCAGTGGTGGGCAGGATGGGAGAATTGCATCCATTAAGCCTGTCCAAAACCTCTTGTACATCTTCTTTACAACACACAATCCCACCTAGCTTTTTATCATCTGCAAACTGGGAAATATTAAATTCGGTTCCCACATCCAAACCATTGATATAGATTGTGAACAGCAAGTTACGAAATGTGCAAAATGGGTGGCAAGGTGGTACAGTGGTTAGCACTGCTGCCTCGCAGCACCAGGGACCCAGGTTCGATTCCTGGCCTGGGTCATTGTCTGCATGGAATTTGCACATTCTCCCCATTTCTGTGTGGGTTTTCTTCAGGTGCCCCAGTTTCCTCCCACAGTCCAAAGATGTGTGGGTTAGGTTGATTGGCCATGCTAAATTTCCCCTTAATGTCAGGGCTACTAGCAGGGTAAATAGGTTATGGGGATAGGGCCTGGGTGGGATTGTGGTCAGTGCAGACTCAATAGGCCAAATGGCCTCCTTCTGCACTGTAGGGATTCTATGATTCTAGTAAAGACTTGACCAAGATGGTAGCTCCTGACTCTATTACTGCACGATGGTGAAGACAATATATTTGGTTCTATGTACAGTACCTTCCAGGCTGTGGGTAAGACTTACAGCTACAGGCCAAAAATCATCATCAGTGAATCCAGATGAGATCTTAACCCAGGCTGAGAAAGTTTGTGTAGTTTGTAACCAAACCAAAATAAAAGCAGGACATGCTGAGAACATTGGAATTGCACAAGGCAGCAAGTGACCAGAAATAAAATTAATATTTTGAGTGGCGCCACTTCTAAAAATGACCTCCAAGATGGTATTACAAAGTACATTATTTTTGAGATTGTTATTGATTATAGAAACAGATAATGGGAGCAGGAGTAGGCCATTCAGCCCTTTGAGCCTGCTCCCCCATTCAGTATGATCATAGCTGATCATCCAACTCAATACCTGATCCCACCTTCCCCCCATATCCTTTTATCCCCATTGCCCTAGCTGCTATTTCTAACTCTTCCTTGAACACACACACACAATGATTTGGTCTCAACTTTCTGTGGTAGCGAATTCACAAATTTCCCTCGCTCTGGGTGAAGAAATTTCTCCTCATCTTAATCCTAAAAGATTTACCCTTATGATTAAACTATGATCCATACTTGTGGATAGCCTTCCTGCATCTATCCTGTCTAGTTCTGTTAAAATTTTATAGGTTTCTATGAGATTCTCCCTCCTTCTGCTGAGCACTAACAAATATAATCTTAACCAAATCAATCTTTCCTCATACATTAGTCCCACCATCTCGGGAATCAGTCCAATAAACGTTTACTGCACTTCTGCTAGAGCAAGAACATCCTTCCTCAGATAAGGAGACCAAAACTGCACACAATATTCCAGGTACGGTCTCACCAAGGCCCTGTATAATTACAGCAAGCCAATCTTGCTTCTGTACTCGAATCCTCTTGCTATGAAGGCCAACATACCATTTGAATTGTTTACTGCCTGCCGTACCTGCAGGCTTACCTTCAATGGCTGGTATACGAGGACACCCAGGTCTCAATGCACATTCCCGTCTCCTAATTTAGAGATAATAATCTGCCTTCCTGTTTTTGCTACCAAAGTAGATAACCTCACATTCATCCACATTTTACTGTATCTGCCATTCATTTGCCACTCAGCTTGTCTAAATCACACTGCAGCATAAATAAAATGATATTGTTTATGTGTGTTTTTGTCCTGTGTTGTAGTTTTTCATTTTAATTGCTGCAAGGATCAAGTGGTATTGAAAAAGTAGCAAATAAGGAAAACACTCACAAAATAATGCATAAAATACGATAGAATATTATGCGTAACTTCAGAACCAGTCAAGAAAATCTATAAAGCATACCTATGTGGGAGCTTTTTGCTGATAAGGGGTATCATTACACACTCAACCACCATTCCTAAACCAGCAGTAATGAGATAATTGGATTTGTGCACTCAGTCCATTCCTGGGGCAGTTTCCCTGCTGAAACAGAGTGAAGGGTAGATTAAACAGTGATGCGATCTCACCAGAACCCAATCAGAATTAATTACCATCCAAGAGACTGAAATCCTATTATGAGAAAATGCTGACCTGTTGCTGAGGTTAAGATCAGTAAGTGGTGAACATTTTTTTTTTGAAAGAGGCAAATTGCTCATTTCCAATTTCTGAAACAAAGATTAATAATTTTGATCTCAATGTTATCACAGATAACAAGCAGAGTCTTTGTTGTACAATTAACTTTTTTTTGAAAAAGGATGCGCATTGATTCTATTATTATCATCAATGGGTATGTGAAATACACATGAGTTCTATCATTTTCTCGTCAAGTCCTGCTCAGATTCAGAATGCTTTTTTTTAGTTCATGGGATGTGGGCATTGCTGGCTAGGCCAGCATTTAAGCCCATCCCTAATTACCCCTCGGTGGTGGTGAATGAACTGCCTTCTTCAACTGCTGCAGTCCTTGTGGCAAAGGTACCCCCAGAGTGTTGTTGGTGTATGAGTTCTAGGATTTTGATCCAATGACAGCGAAGGAACTGCCAATATATTTCGAAGTCAGCCCTGTGTGTGTCTTGAAGGGAAATTTGCAGGTTTTAAAGTTTAAAGTTTATTTATTAGTGTTACAAGTAGGCTTACATTAACACTACAATGAAGTTACTATGAAAATCCCCTAGTTGCGCTGGCACTTATTCGGGTACATCGAGGGAGAACTCAGCATGGCCAATACATCTAACCAACATGTCTTTTGGACAGTGGGAAGAAACTGGAGCACCCCGAAGGAACCCACACAGACAAAGAACAAAGAGCAAAGAAAATTATAGCACAGGAACAGGCCCTTCGGCCCTCCAAGCCTGCACCGACCATGCTGCCCGACTGAACTAAAACCCCCTATCCTTCCAGAAAGAACAAAGAAAATTACTGGACATGGGGAGAATGTACAGACTCCACACAAACAATGACCCAAGGTGGGAATCAAACCCTGACCCCTAGCACTGTGGGACAGCAGTGCTAACCACTATGCCACCCTGCCAGGTTTTGGAGGGGAACTTGCAGATGGTGAGGTTCCCTTGCGCCTGTTATTCTTGTCCTTCTTGGTGGTAGACTGCAAGTTTGAAAGGTGCTGTCAATGGAAGGTTGGCAGTGTTCTTGCAATCTGAAGGGTTGTTAAAAATTGCATTTTTATTGATGGCATCTGCTGAGATCTTTCGCACCTTTTGTCGCAATGAGGCAAAGATTGCAGAATTAAGTTTAAAGGATAAGAATAATCAATGGGTTTTGTCCAAAGTGCTACCCACTGTAAACAAAATCTTATATCCAGTGACCCGACTGTATGCTTGTTCACAGTTAGTCAGAGATAATGTTATTATCTTTCAGTTGCGTTTGATGTAACAGAAAAGATTATCTCATCTGGAGCCAGGAATAGCGGGCATCCAGCAATTTGTTCCTTGAAAGTTTCAGCATGACCTCTGAAGGCATTAAGAATAACTAGCAATACTTTATCATATCAATGATTGCAAATGATTGTTACCACAGGTTTCAATGTTCTGTGTCTAATACTGCGCTACTGATGACTTTCAGTGGACTGGAGACATGACAGCTTTCATAACTTAAGGACTATATTTAACACCCGTTTTACTTCAAAATATTAAAGTGTTTCAAAACAGAAAATAGTCATTTCATCTTCCTTTCTTCTCAACTGGATCCAGAAATTCACATGCAATTTCCAATCTGAAACTGCCTCTGCTGAGAGCAGTAAACATGTTAACCTCAGGATGTACCTATTAAGTTATTAGACAATGAAAGACCATCGGACGACAAAATATTGAGCAAAATTCTCTGACATTTTTCTTGGCAGTTGGAAGTGATGCACGGTTCACTGGGGATGGAACTTCTGACCCTGCTGATGTCAATGGGAATTCCCACTGAAGCCACCCCACACCAGAGAAAACCCACGACAAGGTGTTTTCTGCCAGTGGGAAGCAATTCTTGAGAATTCCACCAGAGTGAATGGCTAGAAAATTCCAGCCGTAGGAGCAGAAGGCAACTGTTCAGCCCATCAAGTTTGCTCCCCCATTCAATGAAATCATGACTGATCTGATATGATAATCTTCAACTCCACTTTTGCACCTTAACACCATAACACTTGAATCAGCAAGGTAAATAATGGTAATTTATGGCACTCTGTGCAATACAGAGCCCATAATGTGAATCTCACCAGTAGGGGGAGGGGTGGAGTCTCAGCTCATCAGGAAGCCAGCTGCTGAGTTCCTAGGGTGCCATTGCGCAAGTGCCCAGATCATCCCAGTATACTGTGTACACAGTATACACAGTATACGGGGGAATGTATCACCTCCAACACCCCATCATGGACATTGCTGATCAGCCAGTGTGGTGAGACAGTAAGATCCCAACTACATCATTCAAGCACAAAATTCAAGCCGGAAACAGGGATATAAAGCTCTGGTAAGGCCATGTTTAGAATATCATGAGCAATTTGGAGCCCCATATCTAAGGAAGGATGTGTCGGCCTTGGAGAGGCTATAGAGAAAGTTCACAAGAATGATTCTGGGAATGAAAAGCTTGACGTAGGAGAAGTGCCTGAGAACTCTGGATTTGTACTCAATGGAGTTTAGAAGGATGATGGGGAGCTTATTCAAACTTACAGAATACTGAAAAGCCTGATAGAGTGGATGTGGGTAAGATATTCTCATATTAAGAAAGGCTAGATCTGAAGCATAGCCTCAGAGTAAAGAGATGACCCTTTAGAACCGAGCCGAAGAGAAATTTCTTCAACTAGAGGGTGGTGAATCTGTGGAATTCATTGTCACAGAAGAGGCTAGGCCACTGAGTGTGTTTAAGACAGAGATAGATAGGTTCTTGATTGGTAAAGGGATCAAAGGTTACAGGGAAAAGGTGGAAGAATGAGATTGAAAAACATATCAGCCGTGATCGAATGGCAGAGCAGACTCGATGGGCTGAATGGCCTAATTCTGCTCCTATATTTTATGGTCTTATGTCTGAAAATGCACTTTTTGCACTGATTATACAACATCAGAATTACAGCTATTTATTGTGTGATATACACAACCTGCAAACATTGTGAATGTATTTACATCACGTGTAGTCTGGGTCTGGTATCAGAAAGCAGAGTGGCATTAAAAGAAAACAGATTAAGATTTCTGGGAGAAGAATGTTTTAGTTCAATTCACTTAATATGAATCTCCCCATCCAATTTACTCACCTGTTGGTGTTGAGAAGGTTTGGGTTTTTCAGTGCAGTAAATTTGTGGGAGACAATTAAAGTAATAATAAATAAAGTTTATTAGTAGTGTGACTATTAAAGGCTCACACTGAAGGCTTACATTAACACTGCAATGAAGTTACTGTGAAATTCCCCTTGTCATCACAGACCGCCAGGCCTGTTCAGGTCAATACACCGAACCAGCGTGTCTTCCTGACTGTGGAAGGAAGCCAGAGCACCTGAAGGAAATCCACGCAGACACGGGGAGAACATGCAAACTCCCCACATAGACCCAAGCCAGGAATTGAGCCCAGGTTCTTGGTGCTGTGAAGCAGCAGTGCTCACCACTGTGCTACCGTGCCATTCTTTTGCAGAATGGTTGCTATACTGGATTGACCACCTGCTCTCCTGATGTTCAATTCATTGCCAAAAGTCACAAGCACCTCTGGGGAGTCTAAATGCTTTGTAACACTTGGCACTGCCTTTGAAGGGTGACACTACATTGACAGATATCCAGTCAGACAGGTGGGAGATGGAATTTCTCTGACATTTCCACAGCAGCCTTAAGATCTCTCCGTCTGGAAGTTTCTTTTTATTTCCCCCTGCTAGGAATGAGTGTTTCTCAGAACGCAGTGAAAACAATGATAACCATCAGCAGATTAGAACACGTCCTTTCACCTTCTGGGACTGGGTTCAAAATCAGGCCAGACAAGCAGGATAAAAGTCTCCTCTGTCTCCTGGCTAAAGCTCCTTTTCTACACTGGGACCTGAACCAGATCCACTCCCAGAAGCTTTCACATTATAAAAATGGAAGTGAGGACTTATCTTATTTGGTGAGTTCCTGCACAGATTGCCATGAGTTCAATTGTGCCAGAGCTAACATTTAATGATAAGAGGTGGCAGTGAGGGGGGAAATTTAAACAGAGGTGACTGGTGCCAAGAAGCACTATAGCACTAGCCTCCCATAATCAGAAAATAAATGTTGGATGTTCTATTTTTACCCAATTTTCCTGGTGATTGTGCATCAGATACTTTGATATTACAGTGTATTTCTTATGATTTATTTTGAACAAAAACTTTACCACGCTTAGACACATTCATGATTAAGCACAGCTGGAGTACGGTGTGCAATCCTGGTCGCCACACTATAGGGAGAGTGTGATTGCACTCAAAAAGGTGCAGAGGTGATTCACCAGGATGTTGCCTGGGCTGGAGCTATGAAGAGAGGCTGGTTAGGCTGGGCTTGTTTTCCTTAGAGCAGGGGAGGCTGAGGGGGACCTGACTGAGGCGTACAGAATCATGAGGGATATACGTAAGGAGGATAGGAAGAAATATGTTCCCTTAGTAGAGTGGTCAATAACTAGAGGATACAGATTTAAGGTAAGGGGCAGGAGATTTAGAAGGGATTTGAGGAAAAAGTTTTCCACACAGAGGCATTCTGGAACTCACACAGGGTAATTGAGGTGGGAACCCTCCGAGGAAGTGTTTAGATGAGCACTTGTGTACAAGGCTGTAGACTAAATGCTATCAAATAGGATTAGAATAGATAGGTGTCTGATGGCTGGCACAGACACGATGGGCCGAAGGGCCCCTTTTTGTGCTGTAAAATTCAATGACTCTATGATGTGGAATATTAATAGTGGAGGAATGAGAATAAATAGTACTTTTTGAAAAGAAAGTGGAAAAGTATTGGAAAAAGAAAATATAAAGCCAGTGTAGAAAATGTAATGGATAGCCCCTTTCAGAGAGCTGTCACAGGTATCATGGGCTGAATGGCCTCCTTCTAATTGTAAAAAACAATGGGTGGGATTTTCTGGGCAGCGAGGGAGGGGGAAATGAATTTTAAAAAGTAATTAGCTGGACTTGTCTTTTAAAGGATTTTCAGTTCTGTCCAAAGATGTGCAGGTCTGGTGGATTGGCCATGCTAAATTGCCTCTTTGTGTCCAAAGGTGTGCAAGTTAGATGGATTCACTATGTTAAATTGCCCCTAGTGTCCCAAGATGTGTAGGTTAGATAGATTCATCCTGGTAAATGTATGGGGTTACAGGGATATGGTGGGGGAGAGGACTTGGGTAAGGATAGTCTGCCACTGAGGTCAGTACAGACTCGATGAGTCAAATGGCCTCCTTCTGCACTGTCAGGACTCTATGGTTCCATGAAAGCCCTTCTCCTTTAAGTAAAATGCCATTCAGCAAACCTTTCCTTTCGAGGATTACATGTTTCTGCTGCTGTTTGATTCCACAGTGGGGCTGCTTGGGCGAGCAGAGTAACCTTGCACTCGGACCCTCAATGGGTAATACTGGCCGGATTTTCTCTGATACTTTCATCTGGATTTCAGACTGCCACGGAACAGCTGCCACCTCCTCAGATTTAATCGCGACATGAAAGACGAGACTGTCCCATCACATTTGTGAGGTGACTCTCCACAAGGGGACTGCCACTGGCAGCTGACAGGACTGATTAAAGTACACTGAAACTTGGAAGATTGACCTGGTTATGACTAGCTCATGAGAGCAGTGTAACTGAGATATGGAGTAAGTGACGCTGTCAGCTCCAGAGCATGCTTCAATAGACTAAACACATATGTCCCCGTGAATGAGTTCAGCAACTGATTCCCTTGCATGTGACAAGCGCTGACTGCCATTTAAATTCCATTCGCTGCACTAAATACAACATCAACTCTGTATTTGTGTAGAAACCTTTTCTGAGGAAAAGTAAGGTCTCCGGAGAGTCACAAAGAGGAAACAGAGCAAAAGAGGGGAACGAGGGGAGCAAAAAAATGATTAAATAGATAAATGGTAAAAGAAAAGTGGCAATATGAGAAAGAATGGGACAATTTAGCCTGAACATTTTTCCACGTGTTATTTGTGTTTGAAAATAATTTTATCAGAGAATCCTACAGTGCAGAAGGAGGTCATTCGGCCCGTCAATTCTGCACCAACCTCAATCCCACCCAGCCCCTATCCCCATAGCTCCACTATTCATCTTGCTAATCCCTTGACACTAGAGTTAATTTAGCATAGCCAAACAACCTAACCCGCACATCTTCAGACTGAGGGAGGAAACCAGAGAACCCGAAGGAAACCCACGCAGACACGTGTAGAACGTACAGACTCCTCATAGAGGGTGACCCAAGCTAGGAATCAAACCCGGGTCCCTAGCGCTGTGACGCAGCAGTGCTAAGTGCTGTGCCACCGTGCAACCCATCTGTGTATGGGAACGTTTTGTCAAGTTGATTGTGTTTCAGTTGCAACTTGCAGTCAAATTCTATTATGATAAAAGTTTAAGTTTATTTATTGATGTCATAAGTACGTTAACATTGCAATGAAGTTACTATGAAAATCCTCTAGTCGTCACACTCCAGCGCCTGTTTGGGTACAGTGTGGGAGAATTTAGCATGGCTAATGCCCCTAACCAGTATGTCTTTCAGACTGTGGGAGGAAACCGGAGCACCCGGAGGAAACACATGCAGACACGGGGAAAACATGTGTAGAGACAGCAACCCAAGCTGGGAATCCAACCCGGGTCCCTGGCACTGTAAGGCAGCAGGGCCAACCACTGTGCTGGGGAGAAATTTGCATAATCTCATATTGTTGTTTGCTACACATTGAAAGGAGAAACTGCTTCAGATCCTGCCCCTGTGAGGGGATCCAAACAAAAAGGCACCCTTCACCACGGTTTGAGAAGGACAATTGGAGGCAAACTCACACCGGGTCAACCTCCTGCTTATCTTGACAGTCCTTTCCAGTGTGTTGTTGGTTGTGCTTTGGGATCAGGCGGCCCACAGTCTTCTGAAGGATATCGTGTCAATGATTTTTTTTTCATTCAGGCATCACGTTTATTGCCCATCCCTAGTTGCCTGAGGGCAATTGAGAGGCAATTGCATTTCTGTGGCTCTGGAGGCACATGTAGGTGGACTGGGTAAAGATGGCAGATTTCCTTCCTGAAAGGACATTAGTGAACCAGATGGATTATTTCTAACAATCGGCAATGGTTTCATGGTCATCAGTACATTCTTAATTCCAGGTATTTTTTAATGAATTCTAAATCCACTTCAGCAGGTTTCGAACTCAGGTCCCAGAACATTTCTGGATTCATTTCTGGATTAATAGACTAGTAATAATACCACTAGACCATCACTTCCCCATTCATAAAGAGAAAAGAGCAGGTAGTTCCAAAAGACAATGGTCTCATTTCAAATAAGCAAAGTAAGTAAATCAAGTAAAATAAATTAAGTAAATAAGTGAATAAAGAGCAGCTAAAAATGCTATGACCAATGTATCACAGCAAATCTTTCCCTAAGGTAAATGAGTACAATCCCAAATATTTCCTTGGAGTATGAAATCAGGTGGATAAAACCATAAAATTGGAAAAGCAGTTAGTGTTCTTTAAATAGTGACATTGGGTGCAAATGAATATCAGTTATGAGATACGTGTACAAGTCAGTCCTCAGTAAAAGCATTGGAATCAGTTTTGAATATTCTATTTTAGAAAGGCCATAAAAGCTTTTGAAAGTCTACAACTTCATCAAGATGGTACCCAATTTGAGAAACTATTGTTATGACAAGAGACTTTATCTACTGGAACTATCTCCACTGGAGCAGAAAGGGATAAGATCAGTTTGAATAAAGGTTTTTTTATCATTATGAAGGGTTTTGATGAGATGAATGGAAAATTGACGGTGTAAATTTTAATTTAAAGCTGCCACTACAAATTGTCCAACCTTTACAGAAACTACTCAATTTTCAATTCCATTGATTCAAAGACTATGAGAAGTGGATGGGTTTCCATCACAAGTGCTTGTTCCGCAACAACAGTTCTCCAAGTAGGTGACAAGTTAAACATCTGTCCCTAACACTTGCCACTGCCTCAAGTATGCGTTGCATAGATGGCAAAGGAGTTAAAACAGTCTTGCAGATTTCTGTTCCAACTAAACATCTGTGATTTCTTTACAACCAGTTGATAAGTAGAAATGTTGCTTATCTGTGTGCTTAAGATAAATTTCAAAGTCTTTTCTTAAAATAGGCATATTACTGAGGACTTTTTGCATTGTCTTCAGTTGTTAAATTGGGTCATGGATTTTGTTTCAGATGGATCTTAAAAATTCCAGTGGTATATTTGAAGAGTGTGTGGAACATCCATCATCATCCACCATTGCGAAGAAGGGAAATTTAGAAGGCATTTTCCTTTATTATCAATTCAAAACTCTTGACTAACCTTTAGCTGGGTAGTGTTTCCAGAAATATTCACAGTTCAGTGGCTCCTTATCTCAAACCGTGATAGAGATTTTTGATTCAAGGTGGTATGAAACATAGAAACTAGAAGTAGGAGTAGGCCATTCAGCCTTTCGAGCCTGCTCCTCTCTTCATTTTGATCACGGTTGATCATTGAAATCAATATCCTGATTCCCCCTTTTCCCCCATATCCCTTGATCCCTTTAGCCCCAAGAGCTAGTTTTAATTTCTTTTGACATCAGACAACATTTTGGCCTCAGTTGCATTCTGTGGTTATGAATTCTACTTATTCACCACCTTCAAGGTAAAGAGATATCTCCTCACCTCAGTTCTAAAAGGTTTACCCTTATCCTCAAATTATGACCCCTAGTTCAGGGCTTTGTCTGATACAAATAAAATATTTTGAAGATATTTCTTGATGCAGCATGGTAGCACAGTGGTTAGCATTGCTACCTCACAGCAGTGAGGAGTTCAATTCCACTGATGGTATGGAGTTTGTACGTTCTCCCTGTATCTGTGTGCGTTTCCTCCAGGTGCTCCGGTTTCCCCCCACAGTCTGAAAGATGTGCAGGATTGGCCATGCTAAATTAACACCTAGTGTCCAAAGATGTGTCGGGATTAGATGGATGAGCCACAGTATATGTGTGGGGATAGGGCAGAGGGGAAGGCATGAGTAAGATACTCTGTCAGAGAGTCGGTGCAGACTCAATGGGCTGAATGGCCTCTTGTGTAGGAATTCTATGATCATGTAATTCTTTTTCCCCTGAATCTAAAAAGATATAATGAACCATATTTGATCAATATAGAAAGAATATAAAAGTGAAAACTGTCACTCCCTTACATCTCAGACTCAGCAACTTAGCTGCTCACAGAACACACTGAGGTAACTGACATTGTGTGGGAGTTTAAGAGGGCTGATACCAAATGAATTGCTTGTTATACGTCTTACACGAGTTTAATTTCCATTTTGGCCTCCTGTACAATAATCCAACACCAAATGGGGGTTACAGATCCTCAACAGATCTGTAAGAGATGAAATTATTGTCCTGGAATAGAAATCGGTTACCTCACAGGAGGAGGGTGTGTGGTATGAGTGTTCCCATCAGGAGAAGGATTGAGAAGCAGATAACACATTTAAAGCGATTGGCAAAAGGTCCAACATATTTACCCAGCGAGTGGTTACAATCTGGAATACACTGCCTGAGAGAGTGGTGGGTTCAGATTCAATCATTGTTTTCAAGAGGGAATTCCAGATAAGTAGCCGAATGGGGAAAAATTTGCAGGACTGCAAGGAGAGAGCAGAAGAGAGGGATCAACTAACTTGCTCTTAAAGTTAGCCATCATAGACTCAATAGGCCAAATAGCCTCCTTCTAGGTGTAATCTGATTCTATTCTATAACAACACTCTGATTTGTTATAGTGCCTGCTGAGAATCTAATCTACAACATGGCATAGTAACACAGTGGTTAGTACTGCTGCCCCATAGCTCCAGGGATCTGAGTTTGATTCCTGACTTGGGTCGCTGTCTGTGTGGAGTTTGCACATTCTCCCCGTGTCTGTGTGGGTTTCCTCCGGGTGCCCCGGTTTCCTCCCACAGTCCAAAGATGTGCGGGTTAGGTTGATTGGCCATGCTAAATTGCCCATAATGTCCTGGGATACGTCGGTTAGAAGAATTAGTGGGGCCAATATGTGGGGTTATGGGGCCTGGGGAGGAAAATTCGATGGGATGCATGGCCTCCTTCTACACTGTAGCGTTTCTATGATTTCTATGAACACACCTTAACATTGTAACCATCAGAGGTGGCAATGCATGATTCAGGTAGATATTGATCTACCAGTTTTACAACTTTCTCTCACATCCACGCGATGGGTTAATTGAGGTGATTGTGGTTTTATCAATCCCGTTACATTAGGTAGTCCTGAACATAATTAAAGTTTTTGAGTAGGAAACCAAAACAGTATCGGGTCTGAAAGGGGAGTTATATTCATTGCCGCGTTTCTAATCATTTATTTTCTAAAAAAAAGATTACCGGCCTTGAATTTGTACTCTGTAGAAAATAGCATCCAAATCCATTAATACCCAGTTCCTTTATCTTTTATTTTAAGGTGGTGTTAACTTGTTTAAAATTAATGGAATTAATCCCTCCATGCAGTTGAAAACAAAATCTGGTTGCTTTTCTGCGCAGCTTAATTTTAAGAATCATGTTTTATTAAATACAGAAATCTCTTACATATTTTGTATTGGCAAAATTTAGTTTGTCATTAAGATGTGCTTGGCTTAGGTAAAAAATAACTTTCAGAAAGACCAAATCAGATGAAATATTCCATCATTCTGTTTTGATAGAGGTGAAAAGTGCCAAATACTACTTTTTTTGGTGCTGTTTCCCACACACTATCTCGCACACTACTAAGTTTGAACTTGGCCTTGCCACTTTGAGGGTGTAACTCTATGCCTGGGGAAAGATGCCTGATTCACAGCACTGTGGAAAGTTCGTTCTTCTGGGACTCGAGATTCATTTCAGACCCATCAGTGTCACTCGTTCCACTAAGTGGTGACATCATCAAAATCCCAGTGCCCTCTGGGAGTGCTCAGGCCAAACTATCAGCCTGCCACTCACCCGCTGATCTCACCCAGGGTGATGGCAGCTTTCCCCTTCCCTCTCAGCCCAAGAGCTGATTGTCAATGTGTGGAAACCTCAGGGGAAAGAGGCGAGGGAGTGAGGGTGGGGAGGGGTCACATCGCAATTGGGCCACTTGCTCTCTGAGTCACATTAATTAAGCTCTTGTGTTAAACATGGCAGGAGTAAAGATGGCAGGGGGAGGGGTATTGGCAGAGGAGAAAACATAGACAGCATTGGTTCACAGATATGCATTCTTGTCAAACTGCCCCTTAAGTGGAGTTATCTGGAATTGTGAAACTGGAGCTCCCTGTCAGGGTAACATAAGCAGCCCACTCATCTGTGGGTTTAAGCTGCTAATCAAAAATTGGTCTGTTGGACTGAGGGGTTACTTAATTCAAAATTAAAGTTTGTTCATTAGTGTCACATGTAAGATTATATGAACACTGCAATGAAGTTACTGTGAAAATCCCCTAGTTGCCATGCTCCAGCGCCTGTTTGGGTACACCGAGGGGAATTTAGCAAGGCCAATGCATTTAACCAGCATGTCTTTGAGAGGAAACCAGAACACCCGGAGAAAACCCATGCAGACATAGGGAAAGCGTGCAGGCACCGCACAGAGAGTGACCCAAGCCGGGAATTGAACCCAGGTCCCTGGCGCTGTGAGGTAGCAATGCTAACCACTATGCCACCGTACTACCCTATATCTTAGGGGCAAAACTCAGATAATGCGGGCATGATGTGCGATTTGTTCCTGTGCCGTGCTGATGGATTATTAATGCAGATCTCTCCATGGTCTGCGTTTTAAATCTAATTTTGTAACTTTAGCAGCCTGTTTATACATCAGAACTCCAGTAATATCTAACGAGTGTTACACATGAAAAAAAAACTATAGGTTACAAAAAGTGCACACTTTAGCAGAGAAAGGTTCTATAAAGCCTTAGGGATAACATTTAGTTCAATTCATTCTGACCTCTTCTGAATTTATAAAT
The DNA here is from genome assembly GCF_965287045.1 of Carcharhinus amblyrhynchos. Taxonomy (NCBI): domain Eukaryota; kingdom Metazoa; phylum Chordata; class Chondrichthyes; order Carcharhiniformes; family Carcharhinidae; genus Carcharhinus; species Carcharhinus amblyrhynchos. Next base: position 45,161,017 of record NC_137342.1, read on the forward strand.
GGGATTAAAGTAAAGGGTGTCTGCCTGGTCCAAATGTTTAGTTAGTGCTATCAGTTTCAGAGTCCCACCACATGCGACAGCTAAAAGCCTTGCTTAATTACTGTGCAAATAAGTTGTAAAGTGCTTGTAACTAATCCTTATTAGGCAAATGTTTAAGGCGAAAATGCCATATAATAATAATGGGGATAATGGTCTTGAAAGATTTAGAACTAATCTTCTTCTTAATGGACAGAATGGCCTATTGTAAGAAGTGAACATTTCCAAGTCTCTGGATCACATTTCAGGTATAATGTATTTCACAAAGTCTACCTGATACTGAATTATATTCCAAATTGTGTATTTCATTGTCAGGCCCAGCCATGCCCCCTGCAGTCAAATGAACAGTCAATATTCCTGTCTGATGCCAGGGAAAGGCTACAAGGATGCTTCATCAATTGTTGAGGTTACTGCAATGGTAATAATCCGTCAATAGGCGCAAAATACTGTGGATGCTGGAATCTGAAACAAAACCGGAAAATGTGGGAAAATCTCAACAGATCTGACAGTATCTCTGGAGAGAGAATACAGCCAATGTTTTGGGCACGATTTTGCAGTCTCATTTGTCCCGAAACATTAAAATCCCGCCCGAGGTCAATGGACCTCTCTCTGCTCTGCCCCTCGCCCGCTCCGATTCCCATGCCTGCTGGCCTGGTAAAATTCCGGCCTTCGAATCAGAGTGCTGACAAAGGGCCATCCAGACTTGAAACGTCGGTGACTATTACGGGCGAGGCTCGTAAAATCTCTCTTCGAAGACAATGGGAAATTTCATTCCACGAGCCTCACCCGCCTTGATTCTGGGGCTGGCCTGGTGGTAAAATTCTGGCTGTTGGCGTTAATCTCTCTCCACAGATGTTGTCGGACCTGCTGAGATTTTCTAGCCTTTCTTTCTTTGCTATTGCTAACAATCAGCAACCGGAGACAGGATTTTATGGTTCCATCCACCCAGCTGGATATTTATGGTCCTGCCAAAGTAAACGGCAATTTAAAAGGCCTTGCCTCATCCCCTGGGGGGAGAGACACACTACGCCAGGGCCCTTAAACCCTGGCCTAGGTGTGCAAGTAAGATGGTAAATATTGGCTGGAACTCTCTGGCAGTTCGCACTCTACCACACCGGAGAATTTGATGCACTGCCAGATCTCTGTTATGACTGCAGCGGGACTGGAGAATCCCAGCTGCGGGTGAGGTTGGAGAATCTGGTCCATCGCATCCAACCATGTTAAGAAACCTAGGTCATTATCCTGAAGGCCAGTGTAACTACACTGATCATCTGCATGTAGACCCCAAAAATCTATTTCTCAGCCATTACACAGTTTGGCAGGTGTTAGATTTGTTGGTGATACACAGGAAATAGAGACCCCCAAACAGAATAGAATCACAGACTCCCTGCACTGTAGAAGGAGGCCATTCAGCCCATCAAGCCTGCACTGACCCACTCAGACTGTATCCCCATAACCCCATGTATTTACCCTGGTAATCTCCTTACATCAAGAGGTAATCTAGCATGACCAATCTAGGTAGGCATGGGGAGAAGGTGCAAACTCCACACAGGCAGTTACCCAAAGCCAGAATTGTACGCTGATCACTGGCACTGTGAGGCAGCAGTGCTAGCTATTGTGCCACCCAGTTTCAGAGCAGTGCTTCCCCCCTCAGTACACATAATGGCCTTTCCAATAATTATTTCATTCTGTGGCGGCTAATTATTTTCAAAGTTACAGACATGTTTGCACAATGCCCTCCCGCTAAACGTAAATTGAGCTGAGACCAGTGGCAGAGTGATTAGTACTCTGGGACCTGGCTTCAATTCCTGGCTTAGGTCAATGCTGTGTAGAATTTGCATGTTCTCCCCATGTCTGTGTGGGTTTCCTCCGGGTGCTCCAATTTCTTCCCACAGTCTGGGAGACGTGCTGGTTAGGACACAAACAGGCACCGGAGTGTGGCAACTCAGGGAATTTCACAATAACTTCATTGCAGAGTTAATGTAAGCCTTACTTGTGATGAATAAATAAACTTTAATTTTTACTTTTAGCACCCAATTCATTTTAATGATTGTCCTTTCAGATTTCAACCATTGCCTGGGTCACTCTCATCCACTCCCCTCGGATAGTCTTAAAGCTGGTCCCAGGGATGAAGGGGCAGTATGTGAACCCGCTGAGTCTAATGAATGGCCACGTGTAGTGTGAACCAATGAGTTGGGTGAAGATTTATCTTCAATGTTTCTCCCTGCAGCTTGAATACTTCCAAATGTCCCTGCACAATTTTGCTAAATATCAAAGTCAAATAAAATCTATTGTCTCCATTACGTCTGCAACATCTTTAACAAACTTGCTGTCGATTTCTAACTGATTTTTCAGGCTGTGGTTGAATATGTTTAAGTGGTTCTAACAAATGAGCTGTTTTAAGAAGCTTAAGGTCCTTACTTGTGGATTGATACGGGTAGATTGTTTATAACTGCACATATCTTTCTATAATGACATTTCTTTTGTATACTAAAGAGCAGTTATTATAATTTGTCCCTAAAGGTGAATCCTGCTCAGTTGTGGTATTGTGGTTATGACACTAGCTACAGCGTTGCTTGTGTCATCATAGAATCATAGAACCCCCTACAGTGCAGGGAAGGCCATTCGGCCCATCAAGTCTGCACCGATTCTCTGGCAGAGTATCTTACCCAGGCCCTTTTCTCTACCCTATCGCCATAACCTAACACATTAATCCACTTCATCTGTGCATTTTGGGACACTAAGAGGCAAATGAAGTAAGTTAAGTTTATTTATTAGTCACAAGTAGGCCTACATTGACGCTGCAATGACGTTACTGTGAAAATCTTCTAGTCGTCACACTCGGGCGCCAGTTTACGTACACAGAGGGAGAATTTAGCATGGCCAATGCACCTGACCAGCATGTCATTTGGATTGTGGGAGGAAACCGGAGGAAACCCACGCAGGCATGGGGAGAAAGTGCACACTCTGCACAGACAGTGACCCAAGCCGGGAATCGAATCTGGGTCCCCAGCTCTGTGAGGCAGCAGTGCTGACCACTGTGCCACTATGCTGCCCTTAACATGGCCAATCCTCCTAACCTGTCCATCTTTGGACTACGGGAGGAAACCCAAGCAGACACGGGGAGAACATGCAAACTTCATGCAGCCAGTCACTTAAGGCCAGAATTGGATGGTATAGTGGTTAGCACTGTTGCCTCACAGTGCCAAGGGATCTGGGTTCAATTCCCAGCTTGGATCACTGTTTGTGGAGAGTCTGCATGTTCTCCCCGTATCTGCATGGGTTTCCTATGGGTGCTCCAGCTTCCTCCCACAGTCCGCAAGACGTGCGGGCTCGGTGCATTGGCCATGCTAAAATTCTCCCTCGGTGAATTTGAACAGGTGCTGGAGTGTGGCGACTTGGGGATTTTTACAGTAACTTAATTGCAGTGATAATGTAAGCCTACTTGTGACACAAAATAAATTTTTGAACCCGGGCCCCTGCAGCTGTGTGTCACTGCGCTGTCCATGAATGATGAAGCCATTCATGGTACAGTTCCAGACCATCGCAGTTATTAATCTTCTCTCATACTGTGTGGCCACTCATTTAGATTTGTATTTAGCATCTGGCAATGGGGTCAATATTGTACTCACAGTGCTGCTCCTCCATGCTGAGTGGAGGCTATCAGATGAATCAATATGACCTAATAATGTAAGTACTGATTATCCAAATATTAGTGAGACATCAAGCGCATGATTCAGGAATGAAGAAGAGCTGGGTGTGTGGTACGAATTCCAGCAGCTCTTAAAGAGTCGCCACAGGCTATTAAAGCCTCCACGCAAAAGAAAAGAGAGAAAAATGACTGTGTTATCTCCACATACAACATGACAAAACATGCTGTGGAGATATTACTCTGATCACCTGTGTGTCATACGAGGGAAATGTCAATAAGAATCCGGGATCTTTGAGATGCGAGACAGACTGACTTGCATTATTAACATTGGAGTAAAAGGATGCCACAAAATTACTCAGCAAAATACAACTTAAAGTGTTGCAATGCCGAAAAAAAATGAAGTATTAGTCGGACAGATTAGAAACATTTTACTTATCAGATGACATTCATTTCGAGACAACCAGAGTTAGCACACTGAATCTTACCAACATTATTTCTGCGGGGCCATTTTCAGGTCATGACCCCAACCTCCAGGTTAAAGGGCCTTCTGATTGTTCCTGACCTGGACTAACCAGGTTCCTCAAATTATAAGATAAGATGGTTAGGCTGAGGCAGCCATTTTGTTAGAGGAAGGAATGGGACCACGGTTTGTTTCAGAGAAGGTCAGATCTTTCAGCTGCACCAATGACAGGAGTGGACTGGGGCTCTGGGGAAGCTGCCTTTTGGGCCTTTCACTCTGGATGTCCAGCTGAGGGAGTTGAGAGGCTGCAGTGAGGTCAGCTCTCTGAAGACAGGAGGCCTCTCTAACCAGGTGGATATGGATAGACCTGCCTAGGAAAGTCATTAGTCAGAACGTATTCTCTACAACCCAAAGATGGTGCAGCAAGAGGCTCCAGAACCTCAGGAGAAGTCATAACATTTCAGGGGCCAATCCCCACAGCCTGGCTTGTCCAGTGTTCTCCCGCACACTCGCCTCAGGTCACCATGCTGTGCAATTCTGCTCATACCTGTTTCTGCAGGCATCTCACATCCCCAACTAGGCAGTCAACACTCACCCTCGGCCTATGTACTCTCACTCCCATCACCCACAGTCACCCTCCGCAAATGGCGTCCTCCCCTCTTCAGCACATAAACCATAACCAGCATTCACACCTCTCTGCCCTCATATGGCAGAAACCTTGTCGGCCATTGGCAATGCTGCCCACATGGTCCGCAAGGTCTGGCAGCAGAGCCTGGGCCTGCTGAGTTATCGGTAGGCCCTGTGTCAAGAGTGCTCCCTCCTTCCACCTTGATATCTGGCAGGGATTTCCCGACCAAAGCCAATGGACCTTTTCCTAGTCTGTTAAATCTGTTGTATCGCCCATGATGATTCTCACAGTGGGTGAGACAAGGACATTGCCTCTGTTGTACCTCCTTCACCCTGTGGCGGGGGCATGTGTCTGAGGAGAAGGCAGCTGCTGCTGTTGGTGCCCTTCAACTCTCAACAGAGTGTAACCAAAGCTGGGTGAAATCCTGTACAAGCAAAGTGCCTTCGGAAAAGGTGGCAATCGCCTGTCGAGCAGTGAAAGGTCTCTTTGAGAGGAGGAGCGTTCTGGGCAGGAGTCTCTCGCCGGGCCACATCTGGAACTATTCCAGGGGACTGATCAGCTGAGGCTCCTCAGCTTGTCACTTTGATTCAGGAAGTGAGTAAGTTTATTTATTCGTCACAAGCAAGGCCTACATTAACACTGCAAGGCAAAATAAGGTGTTAATGAAACAAATACAGGTGCAAAAGGGGGAAAATAGTTCAAGCAGAATAGCACAAGAAGACAAAGCAAAGACAGGAAGGCTGGGGGAGCTGGCTAGCAGAAGGTTAAGGGGGTGCAGAATAACTAAACAGTCATGCACCTTGACACTAAATTCAAAGGGTGAGTACAAAAATCAATAATTCTTACAGCCAGAGAGGCAACATTCTCAATGTTATGAGCAATATCAGTGTACTAAACTGGTCCACAATAACCAACTCGGAGGGAAATATTTGCAACTGCTTCCGTAAGAAACAGAGAAACTAGTCCAAAGATGTGCAGGTTAGGTTGTTTGGCCATGCTAAATTAAGCCTAGCTTAATTTAGCCTAGATTAGCAGAGTAAATGTGTGGGGTTACGGGAATAGGGCCTGGGTGAGATTGTGGTCGGTGCAGACTCGATAAGCTAAATGGCCTGCTTCTGCACAGTAGAGATACATCATTCTAACTAAAAGCAGGACTGGGTGATTAGGCCCTTCAAATCTGCTCCACCATTCATTTTGATCATGGCTTGTCATCGAATTCAATATCCCGATGCCCCGCTCCCCACTCCCATATTCCTCGATCCCTTTAGCTCCAAGAACTATATCTAATTTCTTTTTGAAATTGGACAATTTTGGTCTTGTCTTCATTGTGTGGCAATGAATTCCACACATTCACCACTCTCTGGGTGAAGAAATTTCTCCTCACCTCAATTCTAAAAGGATTGCCCCTTATCCTCAAACTATGAGGCCTTCCCCCACCACCAGTTCTGGAGTCCCAGAAGATTTCCCAGCAGTCAGGTATGCTTACCCTTGTTTAAGGGGTTAACAACCTGAGGGAGTTATACCGCTGGAACCTTCGGGGTGTGGTGGGGAAGCTAAGGGCCGTATGTGCATGGTGGGGTGCCTGATGTATTTATTGATAAAAATGCTTCTGTGTTAAAATGAATGCTCGAGGTATGTCTGACTTGTGGTTAAACTGTGCAGCACCAAGTAGGGAGGTTAAGATCTGCAAGTTAACTAAGATCCCCCCGTTACTTCTTAAGCAGACCACGTTTTTTTCCAGCGCGTTTCAATGCTTCATGAAAAACCTGCTATAATAACCATTGATCTTATTACGCTCATCAAAGGGGTATGTTAGACAGACCATGACTGATTAACACTAGCCTAAGACAGTCTGCTGCCACTGCCTGTTATCATTATGCTCATTTAATGCTAATATTGATTACAGGCCATGTTTTACATTCCAAATTCTATAGATCAAACCAGGGTGATCCCGATTATATATTATATTCAGAGTTAAGCTGCTGGTTGCCTCAGCTTAGCTTCTAAGCAAGAGGAATAAAAGTGAGTGGTCTGTTTAACTTTCCTGGATGTTGGCCAACCCTACGCGGTGCCTTGCTTTTCTTTTCTCTGAATAATTGGTGATTTATTTTTGTCGACAGGGCTTGGTATCGTTTCCTTGACCACCAGAGATAGCGACGCCTGTCCAGACATCCAAATTCTCGTGCCTACAGCCGGATCGGTGGTAATTCAGTTTCCCGTACCAGCTATGGAGATCCAGCTGTGGACAGCCACATCCTGGAGAGCAGACACGAGTAGAAAGCTTCCCCCCATCACCCCCCTTGATGTTTCCAAGTCAGCGTGGTCGAGGGGAGGTCGGCAGGTGGGGGGGGGGGGGGGGATGGGGAGAGAGGGGGAGGATTGTCAGTTTAACACCAGCAGATGCGGTGGGCCCAAACAGCTGCTCGGGGAGGCTCACAAAACCACATGCATGACCAAAAGCCGATGGTTGCCCACCCCTTGCTCCAATCCCAAATTGTAACTGCTGAGAGACGCAGTCAGCCATTCAACCACTCAGCCACCAAAGGATGACAATATTGCCTTCATTAACTGAGACGTGGTGGGAGGGTGGGTGCAGGGACAGCACGTGAGGGAGAAGGAAATGGAATGATGGATCCCTACCGCGCAGAAGCAGGCCATTTAGCTTATCGAGTCTGCAACCAACCACAATCCCACCCAGGCCCTATTCCCGTAACCCCACACATTTACCCTGCTAATCGACGTGACACTAGGATCAATTTAGCATGGCCAATCAACCTAACCTGCACATCTTTGAACCAGTTTCTATGTTTCTTCCGGAGGTAGTCGCAAGTATTTCCCTCTGGATTGGTTATTGTGGACCAGTTTGGTACACTGATATTGCTCATAACATTGAGAATGTCGTCTCTCTGGCTGTAAGAATTATTGATTTTTGCACTCACACATTGAATTTATTGTCATGGTGAGGGAGAAGGAAATGGAATGATTTGATAATATGGTTCGATGGAGATGGGCGAAAGAAGAGTGTGGAGGATAAACAAAGGCCTGGCCCAACTGTGACAAACAGCCTGCTTTTATTTTTGTGCTGTACAAGGGGTAGCACAGTGACACAGTGGTTAGCACTGCTGCCTCAAAGTGCCAGGGACCCGGGTTCGATTGCCGGCTTGGGTCACTGTTAGTGCGGAGTTTGCATGTTCTCCTCGTGTCTGCCTGGCTGTCCTCTGGGTGCTCCAGTTTCCTCCCACAGTCCAAAAGACGTGCTGGTTAGGTGCATTGACCATGCTAAATTCTCCCTCAGTGTACCTGAACAGGCGCCGGAGCGTGGCAACTAGAGGATTTTCACAGTAACTTCATTGGATTGTTAATGTAAGCCTTCTTGTGACACTAATCAAAAAACTTCAAAAGCTTCAGGTTTCCACATAATTCCAGCTTGAGCACAAAAGAAACATTCATTGCACTTAGCTTCATAGAATTCCTGCGGTGGAATAGGAGGCTATTTGGCCCACCGAGCCTGTACCGACAACAATGGCATCCAGGCCCTATCCCCATAACCCCATGTATTTACTCTGCTAATCCCCCGACACGAAGGGGCAATTAAGCTTGGCCAATCCACCTAACCTGCATATCCATGGAATGTGGGAGGAAATCGGAGCACCTGGAGGAAACCCACACAGACACTGGGAGAATGTGCAAATCCCACACAGTTACCCACGACCAGAATTGAACACAGGTCCCTGGTGCTATGAGGCAGTCGTACTGACCCCTGTGCCACCGTGCTACCCCTCTGATTGAGAACTGGAAAGAAAATTGGAAAGCTTGCATTCAGAGGGTGCCTTTCACAATCTCACGATGACCCAAAGGCATTTTTACAATCAACAAAGTACTGTTGAATTGTAGTCACTATTGATGTGAGGTGAACCGTATGTTGTGAGATTATTATAAGAAGTCTCACAACACTAGGTTAAAGATCAATAGGTTTATGGAATCACAAAATTTCAGAGCAATGCTCCTTCATCACCTGATGAAGGAGCAGTGCTCTGAAAGCTCATAATTCCATATAAAGCTATTGGATTTTAACCTGATGTTGTGAGACTTCTTACTGTGCCCACTCCAGTCCAATGCTGGCATCTCCTCAGCATGGCTACCGCGAGGTTGTTGGCATCGCTTGCCGTCATACCCTCACCGTTGCATGATGGGAGTCCTGCGTTCAAACTAACTACACTTCCAGAGGGAGTGGCTGTGAATCACTTCATGATGTTTTCAGCTTGTGAAAGGCACTGTGTAGGTGTCTATGTTCTCTCCATATTCTCGTTCTTAATCAGAAGATGCTAAACAAAAGTAAAATACTGTTGATGTTGGAAATATGAAATTAAAATAATGAAATTAGAAAGTGCTGGAAAACACTCAGAAAATCAGATAGCATCTGTGGAAAGGAACAGAGTTAATCCTTCAGGTCAATGAATTTACATCAGACATTTATAAAACCTTTTTATGGATTTACGTTTGAAATACTTATCACTGTCATGTTGGTCATCTTTTTCCTTCTACTTTGCTTCCATGTCTACTGTCACTGATCATAATTTACAAATGGTCTTTGGTTTATTGACCAATCAGAGGTCCAGTTACTGATTGATGATACTTTCAACATGAAGTAATTTGTCCAATCCCAATTTCCACAGGAACTCTTGTTGGATTTGAATATCTGTCTAGCTTAAACTGCTGATTGCTTTTTCTTTATTCATTCATGGGAAGTAGGCTGGGCCAATATTTATTGCCCATCCCTGAGGGCAATTAAGAGATAACCATATTACTGTGGCCCTAGAGCCATATGTAGGCCAGGCCAAGCAGATTTCCTTCCCTGAAGGATATTGGTGAGCCAGATGAGTTTTTATGACAATTGACAATGATTTCATGGTCATCAGTAGACTTTTTGGGTGGGAATTTACAGCCTTGTTCACTCTGAAACCATAAAACCCCACCTAAAGTCAATGGACCTTCTCACTGTGAGCCTCTTGCCTGCTTCGATTTCCATGACAGCGGAGAGGGAGAATTCCGGTGTTCATTCCAGATATTTCCAGATATAAATTTCACTGTAAGGTCACTGGAGCAAATTTTCAAATTCTGCCTGCCACTGGAATCTTACTGGGTGAGGGGCAGACCATGGAAAAGTCTGTTGACCTTAGGCGTGATTTTCCGGTTTTGAGACAAGCACAGCCAGAAAGTCCCACTCACTATTTTTATTTACTCTTCAGAGTCTAAAGGACCTCCTGTTTGTGATCACACAGAAACAACTGTCACGGAGCAACATAGAGGAGAGGTATACTGTATGAGACCATATTCTAGAAAGGAGGCATTGACCTGACTAAGGTGGACAAAACATTAACGTTTTCATGGAAACGAGTTGGGAGGCGTGATTCAAATGAAAATGAAAGTGTCGCTGACACTTTTAACATCTGTAGACGGAAAAATTCACACATCATACATGAAGAGATGATACAACCCGTCTATGATAAGGAAAACCCACTTAACACGACAAGATATATGAGAAGTTAACCAACACCGCACAATTAATGATTGGCTAGCCACTGATCCCTTTGTAATTTGTCACATGCAATCTGGCCCCCCGCTTCATGGCTACACTGATGTCACCTCAAAAGTACTTTGTGGGTTCTCAAATGCTTTGGGATGCTACAGAATGTTAGGCCAATGCAGGTTTTTACCTCTGTGTTCTTAAATTAATAGATTATGTCACTGACAGATGGTTTGACAAACGGAGAATGGAGTGAATTAAGATTTACCAGTCATAAAAGGGTCACAATCTACACACTGAACTACAGGAAGAAGTTAGAGCAATGTAACATAGAGGATGCAATTTTTAGAGTGCCCATTTTGAACTGTGCTTTTGATTGTATTGAAGCACTTAGAGTGCAACATGATTGCACTAGGGCAGCACGGCAGCACAGTGCTTAAGCACTGCTGCCCCGCATTGCCAGGGGCCCGGGTTCGATTCCCACCTTGGATCACTGTCTGTGTACACTTTGCACATTTTCCCCATGTCTACGTGGGTTTCCTCTGGGTGCTCCGGTTTCCTCCTACAGTCCAAAGACGTGTAGGTTATGCTAACTGGCCATGCTAAATTGCCCCTTAATGTCCCAAGATGTGTAGGTTAGGGGGATTAGGGGGGTAATGGGGATAGGGTGGGTGAAAGGGCCTGGGTAAGATACTCTGTCAGAGAGCTGGTGGACACTTAATAGACCAAATGGCTCCCTTCTGCGCTGTAGGGATTCTATGATCTATGTAGAAAACCTTAACATTATCGTATTTTCTGTGATGACCAGTTTGTAATGTTTTTCTCAGATATTTTACAAATGAATATATTTTTACAATTAAAAATAACATAAAAATAAAGCTTGAGCCAGTGGCTGAGTCTACCCCTTCTCTAGTGCAGGTGATGGAGTCATTGAGTGTCCCGTAAAGTTCCCAAAACCCAGGTAATATTGGCCAAGAGCATCTCAATAATCACAGCAGGAACCTGAGCAGCACGTGGACTACACAGCATTTGCAACTTCTAGCTTTCTCAGAAGGCTAAGGAAATTTGGCATGTCAGTTACAACTCGCACCAACTTTCCCAGATGCATCATAGAGAACAATCTTTCCAGCTGTATCACAGCTTGGTATGGCTCCTGCTCTGTCCAAGACCGCAATAACATAAAAGGTTCATAAAAGAAGCCCAGTCCATCACTCAAACCAGCCTTCCATCCACTGACTCTGTCTATACCAGCATAATCAAGGACCACTCCGCCCCCCAAACCCAGGACATACGCTCTTCCACCTTCTTCCGTTGGGAAAAAGATACCATGGCTGAGGTTACGTGCCAACCGACTCAAGCTTCTTCCCTTCTGCCATCAGACTATTAAATGACCTTTCTCTACACCCTAACTGTGAATGTAACATTACGTTCTGCACCCTCTTCTTTCCATTTCTATGGTATGTTTTGTCTATATAGCACACAAGAAACAATATTTTTCACTCTATGCTAATACATGTGACAATAATAAATCAGTCAAATCAAATCTTTTAAGTGGGCTAATGCCTCCATTAAAATGGTGCAGGGGAGATTTAAAAGCAAGCATATTAAACATTCATACAATAATATTGTTAACAGTAACTTTCAGACATATTTTCTTCTACTTTTCTCCCTTAGACAATTAATTACACCCATTTGTGATTTCACAGGCATCAACAGTCATTCATTGGCTCACCCATTCGACATGTGACAATAATAAATCAAATCAAAAGATGAAGAGCAAAGATCTGTAGCTGCACAAGGCTATGCACATGAGTGTGCTACACAATGTTAGATTGTTAAGTTTCTGATCCATTTCTGAGCTACGTTAACAATTACTTATTTATACAAGTTCTCCATTTTTTGGCCACCTCCGAACAAGTGATGCATTCACTTGTGATGAATGGTCCAAAACTTACCATTGAACATGGGGGTCAATGAAGTGGATATTTGGTTGATTGCAGGACCATTTGTGTTGGGGAAATTGGCGGGGATTGATTAGGGGGTGGGGAAGGAGAGGGGCAGGTAGTTTGTTTTAACACGTGGTTGTTAAATGGGCGCACAAGCAGAACCTTTCTGAATCTTGCAATTATGAGGGCAGCATGGGTAGCATTGTTTTGTTTTATTCATTCATGGGACATGGGTATCGCTGGCTGGCCAGCATTTAATGCCCATTCCTTGTTGTCCTTGAGAAAGTGGTGCTGAGCTGCCTTCTTGAATTGCTGCAGTCCATGTTCTGTGAGTTGACCCACAATGCTGTTAAGGAGGGAATTCCAGGATTTTGACTCAATGACTGTGAAGGAACGGTGATATATTTCCAAGTCAGGATGATGAGTGGCTCCTAAAGAGTCTCAGATACATTAACCAGGATTCTCCCAATCTGCTCATTCCACTGTTGGAGAATTTCACTGCAGCAGGACCAGTGCCACGAGCGAGGTCGGAGAAATCCGTCCATTAGGTTCTGCTGCTCTCAAAGGTCCAAACTTTGCTGCTGTGCAATTTTGTGCAGAGCACAGCATCCCTTGACTACTCCAGTGAGACTGGCTGTTGCATTTTGAAGGGCATCTCCAGGTCTATCGAGGGACAAGAAGTCCGTCATCAGGTGCTTATTTTTTGTCAACACATCTGGTTCTCAGATGACCTTCAGTGTAGCTCTGCTCGACCTCACCATTCAGGCTCCTCGTGACTGTAAGCAGTCACCTTTTATGTGGGCATTTCCTATCTTCAAACGGCCAACTGCTTAACCTGCTTCAAGGTGCAAAGAGATTGTGGGTTGGCTCAGGGCAAAATCTGCCCAGGAATCTTGCTCATACTGGGACAGCCACCTTCTGTGGTTTGCACCAGTTAAACATTAATGGAGAGGAAGTCCCTGTGGTTAATGAAGAGTCTGATGGGGTTGCCCTTTGCATGCATTCAAAGAACAAAGAAGAGTACAACACAGGGAAAGGCCCATCAACCCACCAAGCCCGCACCGGCGTATGATGCCTTTCTAAATTAAAGACCTTTTGCCTCTGTGTGGTCCGTATCTCTCTATTCCCTGCCTATTCATGTATCTTTCAAGATGCCTCTTAAACGTTGCTATCGTTTCTACTTCTACCACCTCCTCAAGCAACACATTCCAGAAACTTACTGCTCTCTCGTGTAAAAAACTTGCCTCTCACATCTCCATTAAACTTTCCCCCTTTTATCTTAAACCAATGTCTGCAAGTAATTGACGTTTTTATGAAGATGTCAATGTTGCCATGGACCAGTGAGCAGCCAGGCAGATCCTGAGCACTTGATCATTCTGGCTGGCACCATCAGTGGCAGAATATACAGAGTACCTGACCTGACCAATGCTAGAAATGTTAGCTCTCAGTCATTTCAATTGCCGTTGTGTTCCCTCTGACCTTGCTTTCATTATGGGAAAACCCATATTCACCCATTTAAATCCCAAAGCCCATGTTAATATCACTATTAATGAGCTATTAACATATTGAAATTGACAACCTGCCTCTCCTGTGGGCGTTGCTCGCACACAGAGCCCAATGTTGCTCTTTGCTCTGGCCAGGCTGAGCATTAATAGTTCCAGGCAGCGGGCAGCGGAGGCGGTTTTCCTTCCAGACTGTCTTCCCCTCTTCTACAGCTAGATTCATGTCTGGATGCCCTTCGAAAGGGAGCATGCAGTGTCTCATATCCAACGGACACCGCAGGAGCTGGATTGCATTATCGATCCCTTTAATCACATTTTGTTTTGATGTTTTAAATTTCCTTGGAGGTTTTGCCTACTTTGATGCAACACCCCTTGAAGGTACTGCTTTTTTTCTTTATCCCTCAATTTGTTCATTTGGTTACCCAAAAGCAGCACACGGCCTAATGCTTTGCAGTTACATTTGCTCAGTTGGAACCAGTTTCCTGGCGGGATGTCAATTTTAGCACTTTTAACCATCTGTCCACCGCCAGACTGACACACGCCTGCATGCAACAACTCTGTCCAAAGTTTCAATTCAAACACCTGTTATTAGAACGGTTCTTCAATCTGAAACATTAATTTCTTTCTGATTTGATTTGATTTATTATTGTCACGTGGATTAGCATACGGTAAAAAGCATTGTTTTTTGCGCACTGTACGGAAAAGCATACCACTCATAGAGAAAGAAACAAGAGGGTGCAGAATGTAGTGTTACAGTCACAACCAGGGTGTAGAGAAAGATCAACTTAATGCAAGGTAAGTCCATTCAAAAAGTCTGACAGCAGCAAGGAAGAAGCTGTTCTTGAGTCAGTTGGTAAGTGGCCTCAGACTTTTGTATCCTTTTCCCAATGGAAAAAGGTGGAAGAGAGAATGTCCGGGGTCCGTGGGGTCCTTAATTATGCTAGTTGTTTTGCTGAGGCAGCGGGAAGCGTAGATAGAGTCAATGGATGGGAGGCTGGTTTGTGTGATGGATTGGGCTACATTCATGATCTTTTGTAGTTCTTTGCGGTCTTGGACAGAGCAGGAGCCATACCAAGTTGTGATATAACCAGAAAGAATGCTTTCTATGGTGCATCTGTAAAAGTTGGTGAGTGTCATAGCTGACGTGCCAGTTCAGGGTCTAATTGCAGAGGGAGGTACCAAGGCCCAGGTCATGGCGTTTGGAGATGAGTTTCATGGGAATAATGGTGTTGAAGGCTGAGCTGCAGTCAATAAATAGGAGTCTGATATAGGTGCCCTTATTATCTAGGTTTTCCAGGGTTGAATACAGGGCCAGGGAGATGGTGTCTGCTGTGGACCTGTTGTGATGATGGGCAAACTGTAGTGGACCCAGGTAACCTGGGAGGCTAGAATTGATTCATGCCATGACTAGCCTTTCGAAGCACTTCATAATGATTGACATCAAAGCCCCCTGCTGATAGTCATTAAGGCACACTTCTTGATTTTTCTTAGGTACTGGAATAATGGTCATTTTCTTGAAGCAGATAGGGACCTTAAATTGTTGTAAAGAGAGGTTGAAGAAGTCTGTGAATACTCCTGCCAGCTGATCTGCACAAGATCTGAGTGCTCATCCAGGTACTCCATCCAGGCCACTTGCTTTCCATGGGTTGATCTCCGAGAAACCTGCTCTGACATTTGCAATCATGATCCCAGATACAAGTTCATCCAGGGCTTCCAGGGTGGAGGGCATACTCTCGCTGATCTCTTGCTCAAAATGGGTGTAGAATGCATTGGGCGCATCAGGGAGGGGTGCGTTGGAGCTGACAATTTTACGTGCCTTCACATACATAAATGGGGTGACACAGTGGCACAGTGGTCAGCACTGCTGCTTCACAGTGCCAGGGACCCCGGTTCGATTCCTAGCTTGGGTCACTGTCTGTGAGGAGTCTGCACATTCTTCCCGTGACTGTATGGGGTCTACATGCAACTTTGGGTGCTCTGGTTTTCTCCTACAGTCTGAAAGACATGCTGGTTAGGTGCATTGGCCGCGCTAAATTCTCCCTCAGTGTATCTAAACAGGCGCCAGAATTGGGATTTTCATAGTAACTCTGTTGCAATGTTAATGTAAGCTTACTTGTGACTAATAAATAAATTACATAAATAAGTTATATGCTGCCTGGCTTTCTGAATAATTCCAGTAGGTTTTGTTTTGATAACTTAAACTTAACCTATAACTTGAATAATATTTAAGTGCCATATATCTTAGTTTTATGCATTGACATCGGCTGATGGTGATGACCTTATCAACATAGATTGTTTAAACCCAGAACTATTCGTCTATTTTTTTCTGGGGTTTTTTTCTTCCTTTCCTCTGAGACACTGGTCCAAACTGGCATATTCTCATGCCTAATTGTCCATTGTTCATTTAAGCCTTGTGTTTGACAGCTTATTGTATTGAGAAGGACACTGAGGTGTTTGTCCTTTGAAGAGTCGAGTAAAGGCCACGTGAATTCCAGGGAACCAATCGGGGAGCAGGGTGGGGATCGGCAGGGTAAGGATGGCTTTTGTATTCTCGGGAGCTGACTGCAGCCACGTGGCTGCAAGCCTCTGTGTAGTTTTAACCTGTAAATAAACAAGTTGTGTTTTCCCTAAACCTGTGAGTAAGTATCAAAGCAAGCATCAAAGTTGACTGATGCTCACCCAGTCCTCATGGGTAGTTAGGATATCCATGCAGACAACAGGGGTCAGAGTGTTTTACCACATTCTCAGGAACAGCACAAGTTCCACCACCAATCCTCCCAACCCCCACCTCATAAGATCAAAGAACAAAGAACTATACAGCACAGGAACAGGGCCTTCGGCCCTCCAAGCCTGCGCCAATCACATTGTCCTATTTAGGCCAACCACCTGTATCCCTCCATATGTCCATATATCTATCCAGATAAGTTTTAAATATGGCTAACGTATCTGCCTCAAACACTTCACTTGGCAGTACATTCCAGGCCACCACCACCCTCTGTGTAAAAAGACTTTCCCCACACGTCTCCACTGAAACTTCTCCTCCTTACTTTGAACTTGTGCCCCCTTGTAATTGTGATCACTTCACGCAGAATAGAACGGGGATCAAACTGGGGTCTTGACAGTCTGTCCGACTATGTACCAAAACACAGTTAACCAAACCAACCTTTGGGGAAAGTCAAACACAGACCTTGATAGGCGTGAAGCCTATCAAAAAGCTTTGGAATTCTTGTTTAGCATCCAAACCTCCTCACAATCTCAATCTCCATCTTGATGTTTTGCAGAAGAAATCAATTTTGTCCCGTGATTACAAGTTTTGTTATAAATTATACACCTCAGGGCCAACAAAAGAACAAGATCCTGTTTGGGTATCTGAGTATTTAAAATGTACAAAGTCAGGTTTGCCCATAAATGAATGAGGAGCGGCGTTCTGTGCAAAAAATGCACCAAGACTCAGAATGTCAGCATTGTCTTGTCAATTGGTATCATGTTGTGTAATCTTTATTCACATTCTCAAGTAGATTTTAATGCATTATGTCATGGAAATGTTACTGCAATTCATCTTCAAGCACTGCGTTGTATTTTGCTTTAGGTGTGACTTTCTGTTAATCTGCAGGCTCACACTAACACTTCTCACCCGATGTGTCTCAAAGCAGCTTGAAAAGGCTGTGGTTCCTCCATTGTTACATTTAACCGGCAAAGATTTTCCTGCGCAGTTTCCTTCACAAGAGCAAGGTGATATCTGTACAGAATGGAGATTTGTGTTCAGACAAATCTGTTTCGTATTTTCCATTTGAATGAAGGTGCCACTTTATCAGCATTTTTTTTTTAAAAGTCATTTCATTATGAAAGAACATATAATACTGTTTCACTGCTGAACTCAGTGAATGGGTTAATCTGTGCGCCAGATTGGGTTGGTTGTCACTGACATCCCCCTTTACAAAGCGGGGAATGCTGTACCCTTGTAAAGTAAAACGGAATTTTAATTAAAAACAATATGTAGCTTCCGTCTTAATAAAAATTCTGTCATGAATGTTATTCTTTCAATAAAGTTTATCGAGATATTTCATGAATCCATCCATCATGCTTACACTGAAGCTGTGGAACAGAGACAGCCATAATCCTTGCTGCACAAGCTCATCATTTACACTACTTGTGACTGTTTAAGTCTATGTTTTGCTCTCTGGTGTCTGCAATAACAGTGTTAAAGATCATTGGGCTCTTGCTTCTCACCATTGCATCATTGAATTTGTCCAGTAAAAGGGCCCTATGTTTCATGGAATCATAGAATAGAATCCTACAGTGCAGAAGGAGGCCATTCAGTCCATCGAGTCTGCACCAATCACAATCCCATCCAGGTCCCCATAACCCCATGCATTTACCTCGGCTAGTCCCCATTCATTGGTGATCAGAGAGCAGAAGCCCATCACTGGATTTCCCCACTTGGTGTGGGGGTAGCTGCAGCCAGCTGTAATGATAATAGAATCTACACTGAAGAAGGACGCCATTTGTCCCATCAAGCCTGCATCGATGACAATCCCACCATATACTGTCCTATTCCCGCAGCCCCACATATTTTCCCTCCAAATCCCCCCGACGTAATGGGGCAATTTAACATGGGCAATCCACCTAACCCGCACATCTTTTGACTGTGGGAGGAAAGCGGAGCACCCGGAGGAAACCTGTGGGGAGAATGTACAGACTCCACACAGACCGTGACCCGAACAGGGAATCGAATGTGGGTCCCTGTGCACTGTGAGGCAGCAGTGCTAACCATTGTGCCACCGTGCCACCCTTTTGTTTCTGACAATCTAATTGTTGTTAGTGGAATTTACACTGTCATGTGGCATTTGTGTGACTGAACATGCAATCGTCCCCCCACTCCTTCCATTTCTTTTCCCCCAAAGGTCTCTTGCTGGGATGCAGTTGCAGGAGCTTGTCAGCACTCTGAATCCTCACCCCGATCACCATTATTCATGCATGAGGGGTAATCTGTTTTAAAGTTTGACTCTTCACGCTGAATGTCATCTGGTTACTTGACAGATTAGTGCAGTTACTGCTGAGCTAAATGTGGATCCTCCTCTATGCCCACAGACACACACTTTCCAGCAGAGGTCACTGGTGATCAGGAGAAGAAGCCCATCACTGGATTTCCCCACTTACTGTGGGGGTAGCTCCAGCCAGTCACAAAATCATAGAATCTACATTACACAAGGAGGCAATCCGGCCCATCGAGCCCGCATCGACAACAATCCCAACCAGGTCCTATAACCCCACATATTTACCCCCCTAATTCCCCCCCCCCCACACTAAGGGGCAAATTAGCATGCTCAATCAGCCTAACCTGCGCATCTTTGGACTATGGGAAGAAATTGGAGCACCTGGAGGAAGCCCAGGCAGGCACGGTGAGAATGTTATTCTCTCCACACAGAGAGTCACCTGAGGCCGGAATTGAACCCGGAAGCTGGCCCTGTAAGGCAGCAGTACAAGCCACTGCGCCACTGTGCAGTTACCGTCCTGATTGAAATCAGCGAACACAACACAGACACAGAATCACACCGGGAACCTTAGATCTACATGGATAAGTCCAATTCTATAAAGCCTTTCTTCAATAAGTTATTGAGGGATGTTAACGAATCAGCTTTTTTGCTGAGAATAATACACATTTGGGAAATGGTCAGACCCTCATTCTGTCACACAGAGCATGATACACTTTCTGCAATGCATTATATTGATGATTTATGATGGGACATGTCTGTTTTGTGCCGAATCTGGACAGGTGAATGCGGTGGTAAAGGGGGAAATACTGGTAAGTTTGGGCAACCAGACCATTAAGTCAATTTAAATGCAGGCAAATGCATTTAAATTGCTATCATGTCTATTTCAGGTGTGATGCCGATCGTGGTCATGTTACCTGCTTGGTAAAGGGGGAATGGGCACGGAGGTGGTTATGGATCATGGTACTCACCTCACGCCCAACTTTACCAAGTTCTTTGCACCCGAAAACGGGTACAACTTATTAATAAAATCGGACCCTATGACTCTATTTTCCCATTTTTAATCAATCCCTTAGTCCTCCTTTGCAAATTTTAAACTGCTCCTAATCCTCAGGCCAATATCTTTTTCTTCCAATGTGTATGCTTCTTCCTTGAATCTGATTCTATCTCTATTTTCCTTTGTATTATAACGTGGGTCAGAAACTCCAAAGTGTTTTATGAAGTCTGCCTGGATCATAAGCTTTCCAATTTGAATTTGGTTAGGAAGAGCATGAGATGTATCATCTCAGGTATGATTCAAATGACCCACTAGGGAGTTTTTATCAAAAAAAGTTTGTTTAAGAACACAATTAACATATAACAATAACTTTTACCAATTACAGAGATGAAAAACAAAACTGTGATATTATGTAAATCTTAACAACTATGTGAAATGTTACAAGCAAACAAAGCTCCTTAAAACATACCCCTGCTACAGGTTTAACACAGAAAATACAAATGCTGGAACTTAATCCTTTGGTTGGAGAATTGAAACTCTGACTTCTCAGCCTTCTAACTTACAGCAGACCTCAAAGTAGAGATAATGCCACTGCTGGCCTCTAAGGTTTCGCTAGTGAACCACTGAAGAGACAGAATTCTGTCTCCGGGAAGACACGAAGACCTGCTTCCAGATAGCCAACAGAATCGATAATACCAGAGAGAAAACCTCTCTGCGCTTGAAAGCCAGGACAACTTCTGAATCTGAACCAAAATTGAAAGTGAACCCTTGGATTCGTCTGGGGAGGAAGCACTAGGCTTTGACTTGTCATTCAATCTTCGCCATAACAATTCAAAAGGTTGTAAAATCCCAGATACTGGATAAAGCCCAGAGTAAAAATAAACCAAACCCCATTTAAACCATTGAAACAGCAATAAAAGGACTGCTAAGCAGGCAGTGGTGTCACAATGTAAAACCGGTTTATAATCTGCAGAGAACATGATTTTAAAACAATCTCTTAAAGGCACACTAGCATCACACTTGTAAGCCATGGTTTGGCCAAAATTCCCTTACCACTCTTGCGTCTTTTAGAAACAACTTCTGGAGTTCACCTAGTCATTCTTTAAATGCCTGCCAGTGCCTGTCCACCATCTTTCCTTTCAGTAATGTTTCCCAGTCCATCATGGCCGATTCATGCTTCATGCCATTGTAGTTTCCTTTATTGAGATTCAGGACCCTGGTCTCAGAATCAACTACACCACAGTCCACCCCGACAAAGAATTCTAACATAATATGGCCACTCATCCCAAAAGATTCTCTCACAACTAGATTACCAACTAACTCTTTCTCATTGTACAACACCCAGTCCAAGATGATCTATTCCCTTGTTGGTTCTTCAATGTATTGCTCCAGAAAACCATCCTTGTTTATTCCAGAAATTCTTCCTCTATTGTACAGTGACTACTTTGATTTTCCCGATCTATGTGCAGATCAAAGTCTCCCATAATCACAGATGTTCCTTTAACACATGCCTCTCTGATTTTCTGTCTAATGCTTTTCACAACATTACCACTATAGTTTGGTCATCTGTATTCTTCTTGGCGTACTTATTGGCCTCTCTTCAAATGGCAACCAGAGCTTTAATTGACATTTCCTTCTTCACCGAGAGTTTGGTGGCACAGTCGTTAACATTGCTACCTCACAGCGCCAGGGACCCCGGTTCAATTCTGGCATCTGTGTGCAGTTTGCATGCTCTCCCCGTGTCTGCACGGGTTTTCTCCGGGTGCTCTGGTTTCATCCCACAGTCCGAGAGATGTGCTGGTTAGGTGCATTGGCCATGCTGAATTCTCCCTTGGTGTACACAAACAGATGCCGGAGTGTGGCGACTAGAGGATTTTCACAGCAACATCATTGCAGTGTTAATGAAAGCATACTTGTGGCTAATAAATAATAAATAAAATAAGTAAATAAATAGTTCAAGTAAAAGTTCAGAATGGAGTCTGTATTTGTCCTCAGCAGGTTTGTAGGCCACAGTGTCAGTTGGGTATAATTACTAATGTAGATAAAACACATTCCGCAGAGACATTCCTGAGCTGCTGCTCAGACAAAGAGACCAAAAGTCCATAAGGCAAAGGAGCAGAATTAGGCCACTCAGCCCATTGAGTCTGCTCCGCCATTCAATCATGGCTGATATTTTTCTCACCCCCATTCTCCTGCCTTTTCCCCATAACCCCAATCAGCTTATTGATCAAGAATGAGACAATGGATGCTAATGAATTGAGGTGAGGTGAGTTGGTAACAGCAATTGGACAGAGCAAAAGAATCACAATTATCTAGTATTTACAAATGAATGTAAAGAAACCCTCATACTAGGACTCTGCCTAAAGTCATACCTCTTTCCCACTGGAAGGGGGCTCCAAGCTCTTGAAGATCAGAATATCTAGACTTGTTCACTTATTTTAGCAGAGGGGTTAAACAAAAATGCTATAATTGTAGACCAAAGCATTAATTATTCACTCTCTAATGTCTCATCAGAAACTTTCAATGATTGTGTGACTTCTACACCACTCCTGGCCTGCAGGTTACATTGGCATCCATATATGATCATGTACAGAACAAGCTAATGGCTCACAGAAGAGCCTAGCCCCCAGTCAATTTGGGACCACCTTACCATTGGACCAAGGCTCCCAGTCTGCACAGACTGTGTACTAGACAATGTGCAACAACCACCCCATGTTTTGAAAAAGTCACCTACAAGCATCACCTACTTATCAAAATGAAATCTGGGACCCTCAAAGGTAACCCCAGTGAGTGGCACAGAATCTGCAGATCTTGCTCACATCGGATTTATCAATCATCTCAGAACCAATTAAACTGGAGTGGGAGCAAGTCATCCTCCAACCCAAAGAACCGCATAAGGAGACTGTGTTTGCTGAAGAAGAGGTAACGTAATGAGTTTGCGAGAACTTGTGTAATCTGAGTCATCTCTCCAAACTTCATTTATTTAGCCTCTTTGAGAAAGTTCTTAGAATAGATCATTGAGAGATCAAGAGGT
The DNA here is from genome assembly GCF_965287045.1 of Carcharhinus amblyrhynchos. Lineage (NCBI taxonomy): Eukaryota > Metazoa > Chordata > Chondrichthyes > Carcharhiniformes > Carcharhinidae > Carcharhinus > Carcharhinus amblyrhynchos. Next base: position 45,183,793 of record NC_137342.1, read on the forward strand.
GGAAAAATTGAAAGCACTTCTCCAGATTGGAATTTGAATTTACACAGTTTTTTTGTTATCCTTTTTGGTAATGTATTGACTCCAAAGCATACATTGCAACACAATTTAGGTTCATTGCATCTATTGAAGGTTACATCTGAAGTGTTGTCATGAAAATAACATCATAATACATCTTTGTCTTATCTCCCTTTAAGTTGCCACACGGAGCTAAGTTTAGGAACAGAAACTGGAGACTGGCAATACCTGACAGTGTTGTGACTTCAGTGTTCCTTTAAGGAAGGATTTTTTAGAACATGATTTCTGCTACTCACAGCTTCAGTGATGTCATTGTTGCCGGCTTGGCTGGAAATATCCTTTATTGCTACTTACGTGGCTTAAATGGAGTTCTTTGTGTTTACCTCTGGGATTAGTTTTACGGTCTTGCATTATTAGGAGGATGATAATGTGTTTATGGACAGATTTTTTTTCATTTTCAGTTTGGAGCTGCAGGTTTGAGTTTTAATTTTAGAAGGGACAGCACGTTAAAAAGAAGTGATTTCCCCCTCTTGCTATTGTTTTGAAAATTCTGTTGGTTAGTTGAAAACAAGATCTTGTTTTCCAGAAGGGTGAAAATCTGCTATTGTTGGGGTTTGGACCAGAGTGTCTCTGGTGTTTTGGGAAACTGTCTTGTCTTCAAACTGTTTGAAGGGAATCCAGAGAACTGGAGACTTCAACTAAAGGACTCAATTTCTAGTATCACATGAGCAGTAGACTTTGCTGGATTGAATGTGCTTAAAGGGTTTTCTCTATGGCAAGAGTTTTGGTTTGATTGGAACACATTAGATAGCTTTGTTAAGGGTCATTTATTATCATGATTGTTTGTTTCTTCTTTGTAATTGATAAAAGCCCTTGCTAATTTTCTTACTATACACGTGAACTATATTTTTAAATAAAGTTAAAGTTTATTTATTAGTCACAAGTAGGCTTACATTCACACCGCAATGAAGTTACTGTGAAACTCCCCCAGTTGCCACAATCCGGTGCCTGTTCGGATACACCGAGAGAGAATTTACCATGGCCAATCCATCGAACCAGCACATTTTTTAGACTGTGGGAGGAAACCAGAGCACCTGAAGGAAATCCATGCTGACACAGAGAGAACATTCAAACTCTGCACAGACAGTGGCCCAAGCCGGGAATCGAACTCAGACCTCTGCCACTGTGAGACAGCAGTGCTAACCACTGCGCCACCGTGCCGCCACACTTGTTTGATAAAAGATCCCTAGTGGATCATTTGAATCATACCTGAAGTGAACCATCTCATTCTTATCCTGGATGCAAAATTCATGATCCAGGCAGGCTCCATAGAACACTTGCGAGTTTCTGACCTGAACCATAATAGTATTGATATGAACATATTAAATAGGGGCAGAAGTAGGCCACTCAGCCTTTTGAGCCTGCTCCAACATTTAATAAGATCATGGCTGATCTGCTTGTCACTTCAACCTCCCATTCCTGCTTATGCCTAATAATATTTAATCCTCTTGTTAATCAAGACTCTATCAATCTTTGCCTTAAAAATATTCAAAAACTCTGCAACCATTGGCTTTTGGTGAAGAATTCCAAAGAATCACAAGTTTATTTATTTGTTAGCTTCACAAGTAGACTTACATTAACACCTTAATGACGTTACTATGAAGATTCCCTAGTCGCCACATTCCAGCACCTATTTGGATACACTGAGGGAGAACTTAGCACAGTCAATGCACTTAACCAGCACATCTTTCAGACTGTGGAAGGAAATCGGAGAACTCAAAGGAAACCCTCACAGACACGGGGAGAATGTGCAGACTTCGCACAGACAGCTACCCAAGCCAGAATCGAACTTGCGTCCCTGGAGTTGTACCACTGCGCTGCCCTGTAACCCTCTGAGAGAGAAAGATTCTCCTCAACTCTGTCTTAAATGAGTGACCCCTTATTTTTAAACAGTGACCCCCCCCCACCCCCAGTTCTAGAATCTCTGACAAGAGGAAGCATCCTCCCCACATTCACCCTGTCAATCCCCCTCTGGATCTTAAAGGTTTAGATCAAGTCACCTCTTATTCTTCATCATCTCTCTCTCTTCAAATCCTTCTAACCACCAGCTACACCCAACTCAGGAAATTTTGGGAGTGATGTTAAGGAGAAAGCACTCAATGATGTACAAAACATGGTGAACAGTTTTGTACATTTTAATAGTGATAATACTTCAAAGTTGCTACTTTGGCTTTAAAGCAATTTGGGATGTCCTGAGGCCCTAAAAACTGCCACATAAAAGCAAGTCTTTCGAGAGGAAGTGACAGAGGAAGAGCAGGAACGTGCAGAGAGTCCAATCAAATCTATCTTCAGTTAATGGATCCAGACCTCAAGAAATGTGTTTTTAAATAAGTAAGCTTTCTGCATATCAAAGATTTACTAATGTTCTTTAGGGAAGGAAGTCTGCTGTTCTTACCTCGTCTGGCCCATATGTGTCTCCAAAGCCACAGCAAACGTTAGCCCAGCAGGCGATGCCTGAATGAATTTGAAAAAATGGTAGAGTTGCTAAATTGGCTGATGACACTAAGGGGAAGCAATGGCTTAGTGGTATTTTTGTGAGACTATTAATTCAGAAACTCAGCTAATGTTCCAGAGTTCAAATCCTGCCATGGCAGATAGTGGAATTTGAATTCAATTAAAAATACATCTGAAATTAAGAATCTACTGATGACCACGAAACCATTGCCGATTGTCAGAAAACCTATCTAGTTCACTAATGTCCTTTAGGAAAGAAAATCTGCCTTCCTTACCTGGTCTGGCCTACATGTGACTCCAAAGCCACAGAAATGGGATTAATGGGATTGGGGGTTATAGATAGGTCTATGGATTGGTAGGTATTGATGTGATCGGCACAACTTGTGGGCCGAAGGGCCTGTTTGTGCTGTAGTGTTCTATGTTAAATGTGGTTGACTCTCAACTGCCCTCGGGCAACTAAGGATGGACAATGAATACTGGCCAGCCAGCGACGCCCATGTCCCGTGTATGAATAAAAATAAAGATGGGGAAATAAATTGTGAAGTGGACATAGGAAGGTTACAAAGATTAAGTGAGTGGGGAAAGATCTGGCAAATGGAGTGTATTGTGGGCACATGTGAAATTATGCATTTTGGCAGGTAGAATAGAAAGCTTATTATCTAATTGTTGGGTGATTGCAGAACTTGGCCAGATTGCTGAGGTGCAGAGGGATCTGGCTGTCCTAGTTATGAACCATAAAAGGCAGGTGCAGCAAGTAATTAGGAAAGCTAATAAAATGCTCTTGTTTATTGTCCAGGGGATTGAATACAAAAGTAGGGAGGTTACATTTCAGTTATACAGGGCACTGATAAGACTATATATGGAGTTCTGTGTACAGTTTTGGTCTCCTTATTTAAAGAATGGCATTGGAAACAGTTCAGAGAAGACTTGCATGACTAATACTTGGAATGGACAAGTTGTCTTATGAGGAAAGATTAGGCAGGTTAGGCTTGTAGCCACTGGAGTTTAGAAGAGTAACAACTAAATTAATTGAAATGTATAAGATCCTGAGGGACCTTGACAGGGTAGATGTGGAGAGGATGTTTCCTCTTGTCAGGGGACCTTGAGCTCATGCCCACTGTTTAAAATTAAAGAGTTACTCATTTAAGACAGAGATGAAGGAAAACATTTTCTCTCAGAGGGTTGTGAGTCTTGGGAACTCTCTTTCTAGGTGGAGGCCAAATCTTTGAATATTTTAAAAATAGAGCTGGATAGATGTTTGATAAGTAAAGGAGGTGAATGCTATTGGGGGTGAGCAGGAGTATGGAGTTGAGGTTAAAATCAGATCAACCAATGATCTTATTGGATGGCAGAGCAGGCTCGAAGGGCCAAGTTGCCAACTCCTGCTCCTAATTCATACGTATGTATTTTAGTCACTTGCAAATAAACATATGTTTTTATTTTCTAACTCACAAGCTTGTGTAAAACTGTGTTTGAAGGACAGGTTCACCTCACAAACAGGGGCATGCAAGTCCAAATTTGTAAACCTGTCATTAGTTTCTTATTATTCATTCATGTGATGTGATTATTTATTGCCACATCCCCAATTGTCCCCAGAAGGTGGTGCCAAGCTACTTACTTGAACCATTACAGTCCGTGTGGCTTAGAAACATAAGGAGGAGTTTGGGATTTTAAACCTGTGACAGTGAAGGAATAGCTATACAGTTCCAGGATGGTCTATACTTTGGGAGATAGGTGGACTTGTAAATCACGGGTTGGATTTTTCCAGTCAGGCCCATCCTGAGACTGGAAATTCCCTCCTAAAGGTCGACACACCTTGATTTGGTTCATCAAATTTTCTGCCCTGCCCATGATGATTTCTGTAGTGGTTGGGACAGGGATATTTACCCTGTGGTATAGTAATGCACCTGCTGGCCTTTGTCTTTCTAGCTGGCAGAGGTCATGAGTTTGAAATGTCCGGGGCATGGATGGGAGGAGCAGGGAGGCAAGGTGAGCGAAGTGTGGATTGGGGGACAGAAGGATGAAGGTTTAAGGTGCTGGAGGGGGTATTGACTTAATGCTCAAAGTACACAATTTAATTCTTCTACACCTATTGTGGAAATTGAGTTTGGGGAATGTATTCCAATGAAGGGAAAAGGTCAAACAGTGACAGTTTTCAAAATAAGACCTACCTATTTAAAAAAAATCTGGAGTTTTGTGTACTATGTTGGTCTCCTTATTTAAGGAATGGCATTGGAAGCAGTTCAGAGAAGGTTACGAGACTAATACCTGGCTTGGACAAGTTGTCTTACAAGGAAAGACAAGACAAGCTAGACTTGTATCCACTGGAATTTAGAAGAGTAAGAACTAAATGAATTGATTAGTTAAGCGCTTGATCAGAAAAACAAAAGATATGATAGCGGTAATAAATTCATTTTTTAAAATCTTATCATAGTGAGACTTTTACTGACATTGAGGTGATTGCAGCTTTTGGACTAACACAAACAAAGATATTTTCACTATTCAATGATTCATATAAATCCTGCTGCTTTTACATCTACCCACACAAAAAGACATTTTTTTTCTAAGAATCCTAAATTGAGAGATTTACCTAGAATTCTGAATCATGTCATTATTTACCAAATGATTTGCCTGTCTCTCAGACACTGTCTGAGTTGAACTTCTGCCCTGTAGGACTTGTTACGATTTCTCAAGTTAGGGAGAACTCCACTCGAAGACTTAAGTTTTTATATGCTATTAATGAAGCATTGAAGGGGCATTGCACAATTGTTTTCTTTCAGCTGAAATGAAGATCAGTTAAAACTATAAAGGGAATAGTTGATTCAACAAAAGCTGAGTTTTCCCGAGTTACTTGGGTCAACTTCTATTTCCTAGTCTATGCTCAGCTAACTTTTACCTAAAGCAGCAGTGAAAAGGACAGCACATTGGCACAGTGATTAGCATTGCTCCTTCACAGCACCAGGGACCCGAGTTCGATTCCCGGCTTGGGCCTGTGTGGGGTCTGTGCTTTCTATCCTTGTCTGCACAGATTTCCTCCAGGTGCTCCGGTTTTCTCCCACAGTCCAAAGATGTGCAGGTTAGGTGAATTGACCATGCTAAATTGACCCTTAGTGTCCCAAGTTGTTAGTGGGATGAGTGGGGGTTAAGGGAATGGAGAGGGAATGTGTCTGGGTAAAATGCTGTGTCGGTGACTCAGTGCAGAGTCGATGCGCTGAATTACCTCCTCCTGCATTACAGAGATTCTATGGTTATGATTAAAAACATTTACGTAGCACCTTTCACAATCTTAGTACACCCCAAAGCATTTCACAACCGATGATGCATTTTTTAAAGTGTAATCGCTGGTGTATCAAAGAAAGTAAGCAAAAGTGTCCACAAACAATAATGTGAAAATAACTAATCTATTTCACTGATGTTGTTTGGGGGGGTTAAGTAGAACGTTTTCTTAATAGCATCCCGAGATATTTTATGTCCAGCTGGCAGAGGGGGCCTCTGTTTCATGTCACCTCTGAAAGAAACCACCTCTAAAATGCATCACTATGTACTGCAGTGGAACTAATGACTTGGACTGCTTTCTGTACTAAAGTCTCTGGAGCAGAAATTTGACCCACAACTCTACCAGTGCCAAAGTGGGAGTTCAATAAGAACATAAGAAATAGGAGCAGGAGTAGGCCATCTAGCCTTTCGAGCCTGCCCCGCCATTCAATAAGATCATGGCTGATCTGAAGTGGCTCAGTTCCACTTTCCCACTTTCTCCCCATAACCCTTAATTCCCTTGTCTGTCAAAAACCTATCTACCCATGACTTAAATATATTTAGCGAGGTAGCCTCCACCACTTCAACGGGCAGAGAATTCCAGAGATTCACCACCCTTTGAGTGAAGAAGTTCCTCCTCAACTCCGATCTAAACTGTCCCCCCCCACTTATCATGAGGCTGTGCCCTTGAGTCCTGCTATCCTTCCTAAGTGGGAAGAATCTCTACCTCTACCCTATCCATCCCCTTCATTATCTTATACTCCTCTATAAGACCCCCCCTCAGCCTTCTAAACTCCAACGAGTACAGACCCAGTCTATTCAATCTCTCTTCATAGTCCAACGCCCTCATCTCCGGTATCAATAAACAGAGTCACAGCTGACAGGCAGAGGAGGTAGCCACGGTTGGATATGAATGTTCCAGGTCTAGGGAGGGAAAAGTTTACCAGGATTCCAGCACTTTGTTGATATATTCCACTGCCCTCCTCCCCCTCTGTATGTGACTATCAGGCAAGACTGTGGGTGTGGTGTATTATAGTTCATTCAGGCTTGAGGGGGTGGGGAGGAGGCTGTGGTGGAGGGGGCAGGATTTTCCAATCCAGCCAACAATGGGAGTGGAAATTCACGCACAAAGCCAACAGACTTCTGCCTCCACTTCAAATTTTCTGGCCATGCCCATTTGCTTCCCGGGCCCAGAAAATCTGGGCTAGGGAGTTTAAGTTCTTGTTTTAACAGGCAATTTTACATGCAGGATGTGTAATGAGTTTAACGAGGTAGTGGACCTGTTAGAATATGAGTTCCCTGATTGAGGTAATTCATGCCATCCAATCCGGGAGCCCTGTAGAGGGATGTAATGTGGAGTGCCTGGTTTATTAGCTCTTGGGGTGTATACTCTGTACTGGGAAGTAGCTGTCTGAGAGCTATTAACCACTGTAAATACATCTGGATTTAGTGAAGGGACACCAGCCTCATGGGAGTTATTTCAGAGAGTATCTGGAGCTATGAATAAGTATATTGAAGGCTCCAGCTTTCTTTCCCCACTTGGCTGAACAGGAATCTCTCCCACTCTCATTGCCTGCATGGGAAATGTTGGAAGGGATTTCAGGTTGATAATTAACCTGCATGGCCATGTTCTGAATGCACTTTCCTTGGCTTTCACACCCAGGAGCTTCTGACTACCCACTCTCCACAAGACCTCTTCCATTTGGCTGTGGTAACATTTCATAATTGACTAGAATCATAGAACCCCTACAGTTCTGAAAGAGGCCATTTGGCCCATCGAGTCTGCACCAAACACAACCCCACCCAGGCTCTATCCCCATAACCCCATGCATTTACCCTGCTAGTCTGCCTGACACTTAAGGGACAATATGCCATGGCCAATGCACCTAACCCTGCACATCTTTGGAGCGTGGGAGGAAACTGGAGCACCTGGAGGAAACCCATGGAGACACAGGGGGAACGTGCAGACTCCACACAGTTACCCAAGGCCAGAATTGAACCCAGGTCCCTCGTGCTGTGAGACAGCAGTGCTAACCGTTCTGCTACCATGTCATCCTCGGAATAGCCCAGTGATAAACATGCTGTGGGTTCATTGATATGGAATAGTCAGAAGGCAGCCATCTTTAACAGACAGGCATGGGTTGGTGGCTCCAGTTGAGTGTGTTGTTTCAAATGACATTTTATTTCTTAAACAGAATTGAATACTGATGAAAAAGAGAGAGAGATTTGCATTTTGACCATATTATAAATGCATTTTCAAAGAATGCAGTTATTGATTTGTTACACATAATGCAGGAGGAAATCATCCCCTCCTTTCTGGAGCCCTGCTGTACCAGGGATTCCTCGGCCCTAAGTTCCGAAATTCCCTGCTTTGACTCGGTTTCTATGCCTCTCTTTCTTTCTTCAAGACGCTTCTTAAAATTGACATCTCTGATCAAGCTTTTGTTCAGCAGTCCCACCTCCTTCTATGGCTTGAAGCCAACTTTTGTCTGTGAGAACGTTCCTACAAAGTGCATTGTTTTGTGTTACAGTGCTAAAGGTGTTAGGTCAATACAAATTGTTGGCTGGGACCACACCTCTGTTGGAGGGGAGAAGTTGTTAAAATATAAAGTGCACCGGTGAAATAAGAACATTAAAGATTATTTACTACAGTCACAAGTAGCCGTACATAAACACCGTAACAAAATTACTGTGAAAACACCCTAGTTGCCACACTCCAGTGCCTGTTTGGGTACACTGAGGGAGAATTTAACATGGCCAATGCACTAAACTATTTGACCGTGAGTTTGCGTTGTTGTTTCCCTCCATATGAACCAATAAATATGCTCCTACTTTCTTGCTCACGCATGTCATGCTCTAATACATTGTGAGCTTGCAGATAATACTTCAAATTTTTGAACAAAAACAGAATGATTGAGCCCTCGAAAGTAGCGAAGATCAGAGGGACATTGGAGTGCATACCCTACACATGTTGCAAGACAGAGGGACAATTTTAGACATGGCCACTCCACCTAACCTACGCATCCTTTGACTGTTGGAAGAAATCGAAGCACCCGAGGAAACCCACTCAGATATGGGGAGAATGTATAAACTCCACACAATCACCAAAGGTCTGGAATCGAACCCAGGCCCCTGGCTCTGCGAGGCAACAGTGCTAACCACTGTGCCACCGCAGTGCATCCTGGAAATGGTAGACTTTGCTGCCACAATGCCCCAGTGATGGGCTCCAGGAAAGACTTGGTAATTTCAAAGGTGCAAAAATAATATGTGATGCATATTCTTGCAGCTGGCATTGGATCTGATTGCTTTAATGCCTACATTAACATGGTGGACAAAGGGGTATCATGTGACACCTGAAGTGTTCACATGCAAATGTCACAGAGACTACTCTCTAAATCATTGTTTCCTATGAGAAACTGCTATTTTATTAAGAAGGGATTATCTTATAAATTATCATTCTGGAGGCTGCACCCACGAGTTTGTTTCATCTATGCTGACGACCAAGTTTAATGCAGTTATGCAAATATAGAAAAAAGTGTGGTTGATAGTATTTGCTGATACAGCAAAACTGATAAAAATCAGTTCTATTTCACGAAAAGTGATCTTTAGCGAAGCGAGATGTTATCAGGCTTTAATTTTATTAAATATTACAGCCAGAAACTTCTTAAAAAGGAAATAAGAAGACTTCATTCTCCATCAGGAGATGTAGCTTGCATTTAAGATGCGCTTAATTAATATTAATGACTACAAGGTATTGTGTAAAATGAGCAAAGAATGTTCTTATTTTCTTTGTATGCTTTGTTGTTCTATCGGTGACATGTCATCGATAAACATCTAACCAGCTTTTACAAGTGATTAGCCAAGTCTCATACATCTTCCAGTATGTATTGGTCTGACCTGGTCAAAGACATGTAGGACTTTGTTCCATTGGTTTCTTTGCACTCGGTACTACAGAGCCACAACGCTTCACTGCAAACAACTTGCTAAAGCTGTACTTTATAAGCTCCGTACATGGGCTTCCATCTTAATCAGAAGCAAAACATTTTCTTTTCCTTGTCAAGAGGATGGACATCAATATTGTTGGAGTATTTAGGATTTCTCCTTCATGTTACAGTCAGTTTCACAGGGGTTAGAATGAAGTTCCCTCTACTCTGCCTATCAATACAAATTCATCTCGAAGCTCAAGGCACATTCCTCCCACCGTACATGCGTGCGATGTCTTCAGTTTCATTCAGTGTGTGCTCTGGCTCACTGGGTAGTACCCTTATTTCTGTGTCAGATGGTTCGGGGATTCGAAGAACCAAACCAGAGATACCAGCATAAAACCTAAGCAGGTGCTGCAGTGCAGTACTGAGGGTGTGTTGTACTCACAGTAAGAAGTCTGACAACACCAGGTTTAAGTGCAACCGATTTATTTGATAGTGAACTCACAAGCTTTCGAGGTTCCCCTCTTCGTCAGGTGTGTTGTACTGTCAGAGGTATTGCCTTCCATGTGAGCTGTTAAAGTACCCATGTCCAAGTGCCCATGATGCAACTTTGGGGAAAAGCAGGGGAGTTCTGCCTCACGTTCTCACCAAAAACAGTTTAAAGTTTATTTATTAGTGTCACAAGTAAGGCTTACATTCACACTTCAATGAAGTTACTGTGAAAATTCCCTAGTTGCCACACTCCGGCACCTGTTTAGGTACGCTGAGGGAGAAGTTAGCGTGGCCAACCTGCACATCTTTAGATAGTGGGAGGAAACCAGCGCACTTGAAGGAAACCCACACAGACATGGGGAGAATGTGCAAACTCCATATATACAGTGACTTAAGCCAGGAATCACACTTGGGGCTCTGGCACTGGGAGTCAGCAATGCTAATCACTGTGCCACAATATCCATCCCTCAATTACCATCATCATAAAGGATAACCTGTTTCTTAGTATATTGTTATCTGTGCCCGCTTGCTGGATGCAATATTGGCTATTGTGTTTGCTACATTACAGCAGCCTTTGCAAAAGTGCTCCATCAGCTGTGAAGCACTTTGGGATGTCCTGAGGTTGTGAAAAGTACAAACTAAATGCATAACTTCCCTCTTCCTTTCTTTCTTCTGGTTGGGACAGAGCAGGCACATGAGGGGTTAATCTACTAAGTGGAATGACAACAGGAATGTAGTGGAAGTAAGAATGTGGTGCAGGGGTGGAAGGAGGCGATGCATTATTTCAACTAAGAGGCAACAATGAATAGCTAAATATATTTTAAAAAGTAATAATCAGAATTGGCAAAAGAGGATTCAGTTAAAATGAGCTGAATAGAACATACCAACTTTAAAAGGATTCGAATTATAAGGACATAAATAGTAAGTATGAGGTGAAGGCATTCTAAACTATATAAGTTAATAAACTAAAAGCGTAACTAATTAATTACACATTTTGAGCTCAAATCGAGATAAGTGCATCGACAAAATGTGATCTGGGTCTCACACATTCTTCTTGTGTTGAGAATTAAATTGTAGCTAACAAACAAACAAAAATAGATGAAAGCTGGAAATGTCAGTTCAGTTAATGTGTCGGGACTGTGATATGTCAGTGTGAAGTTTGCACGTTCTCCTTATGTCTGCGTGGGTTACTTCCAGGTGCTCCAGTTTCCTCTCACAGTCCAAAGATGTACAGGTTAGATGGATTGGTGGATTACAGGGATAGGGTGGGGTTAGAGGGTCTGGGATAAGATACTCTGTCAGAGAGTCAGTGCAGACCCGATGGGCCAAATGGCCTCCTTTTGTGCTGTAAGGATTCTATGATTCTATGAAATGGGCATGGATGATAATCCCAGGAAGAAGAAAAAAAGCTGCATTTATATAGCACCTTTCACAACCATTAAATTTCTCAAAACATATTACAGCCAATGAAGTACTTTCTGCTGGGTAAACCCTTTTGTAATGTTTGAAATGTGGCAGCCAACTGGTACACAGTAAGGTCCCACAAACAGCAGTGTCATAATCACTAGCTAATCTGATTTTCAGATGTTGATTGAGGGATAACTATTGGGCAGATAACCAACAATAACTTCCCTGCTCTTCTTTAATATAGTGCTATGGGATCTTTGACATCTGCCTGAGGGAGCGGATAGTTTTAACTCAGGTCATGGTTTTCCGTTTCTCTCAGTGTAAGTGTGGCCAACAGTGCCAAACTCCCTCTGTGCTGCTTGGAACACCATCTATGACTTTAGTGTTCGAGCACTCAAGTGGGACTTGATTCTAGAATCTTATGATTCAGGTAGAAGCACGACCAGCTGAGCCACAATAGCAAGTAAGCTACAAGACAAAGTGTTAGCTAACGGGGTTCTTCCATGACAAGAAAAGATTGATTTAATGGGACAGTGGTCTCAGCACTGGAACAGGAGGGAGCTGCATCTGACTCAAAAATGGAATTGGAGTTGCCTACAAGCCTCCTGATAGCAGCAAGATATATTAATTTAGTGTGGTTAGCACTGCTGCATCACAGGGACCCAGGCTTGATTCCAGCCTTGGGTGACTCTGTGCATTTGGCATGTTTTAAAGTTTATTTATTTATTAGTCACAAGAAGGCTTACATTCACACTGCAATGAAGTTGCTGTGAAAATCCCTGTGTCGGCATGGGTTTCCTCTGGGCCCTCCCACAAACCAAAGGTTTGCAGGTTAGGTGGATTGGCCATGATAAATTGTCCCTTAGTGTCCCAAGATGTGTAGGTTAGGTGGATTAGCCATGGGAAATGAATGGGGTTACAAGGATGAGGTGGGGAGAGGGCTTTGCTGGGATACTCTGTCAGGGAATCGCAGCAGACTTGATGGGCCAAATGGCCTCCTTCTGCACTGTGGGGATTATTTGATTAATTCGGTGATGCAGAAAGGATTACATTAAACATAAGTTGTTTTAATGGGAAACTTTAATTTTCAGACAGATTAGGAAATGCAAGGTAGTTTGATTCAGAAATACATCCACATCCAAGACAGTTTCTTGGAACAATAAATGCAGGGGGCAGGTCATTTAGGAATGACTAATGAGCAACTTTAATAAGCTAAAAATATTTATCTGACACTGGTATCATATGATTGAATTCAATTCTGAGTTTGAAGTGAAGGGGTGAGAAACTTAACACAGTTACTTAGAGTTACAGCCGATTTTAATGGAGTGACGCAGAACATGATGACGGCAAGCTGATCAGAACAGTTATCGGGTAAATCTACTGATAAGTAGCGGGGAAGTGTTTAAAAAATAATTTTGCATGATACAGGAACTGTAGAAACCCCTGAAGGGAAGAACTTTAGTTACCACGTAAAACAGCAATGGCCAATAAAAGAGATGCAAGATAAGTCCAAAATGTGCAGGTTAGGCAGATTGGCCATGCTAAATTACCTCTTAGTGTCTCAAGATGGTTAAATGTATTAGCCATGAGAAATAAATGAGGTCATGATGTAGAGATGCCAACATTGGACTGGCGTAAACAGAGCAAGAAGTCTCACAACATCAGGTTAAAGCCCAACCAGTTTATTTGATAGTAAACCCACAAGCTTTCGGAAACGGTGTGCGGAAGGGTCAAATATCAAATCAACTGATTGGATTTTAACCTGGTGTTGTGAGACTTTTTACTAAATAAACAAGGTTACAGGGATAGAGTGGGAGACAGGGCCTGGCTAAGATACTCTGTCATGATGTGGAGATGCCGGCGTTGGACTGGGGTAAAAACAGTAAGAAGTCTGACAACACCAGGTTTAAGTCCAACTGATTTATTTGATAGCGAGTTTATTATCAAATAAATCAGTTGGACTTAAACCTGGTGTTGTCAGACTTCTTACTAAGATACTCTGTCACAGAGTCAGGGCAGACTCAATTGTCTGAATGGCCTCCTTCTGCACTGTAGGGATTCTATGATTCTATGCTAACAAAACTAAAGGAAATTACAAATAAAGGTGCAAAGAATAGTATCGATCGAGAGGGCTGAGCTGATGAAATTTAAGTTCAATGAAAAAAATCCTGGAATTAAAAGTCTAATAATGACCATGCAACCACTGTTGATTGTTGGAGAAACCCACTTGATTCACTAATGTCCTTTTGGGAAGGAAATATTCTGTCCTTACCTGGCCTGGCCTACATGCAACTCCAGATCCCTAGCAATGTGGTTGACCAATAACTGCCCCTCTGAAATGGCCTAGCAAGTCACTCAGTTCGGGGCAATTAGGGATGGACAACAAATACAGTGACACCTATATCCTGTGATTGAACAAAAAACAGAAAATAATGCACAGAAAGGAGAACAAAGAGTACTAAGAGCTGCAAACAGAGAGTACAAAACCAAACTCATAAAGGATGTCAGGATTAATACTTTTACAATTACGCTAGAAAGGAAAGGGTAGTTAAGAGTAATAGGGGCTGTCTGAAACAGCTGGACTTCTTATAATAAATGACAATAAGGATATAGCATTTTTTTAATGATTTAATTTGTGTCAGTTTTCACAACAGGGACACTCTATTGGATTTAAGAATGGAGCATGCTCTGAGACTCACTGAAGCTATATGCAAGGACGCAGCTTTATAAAAAACTAATGCTAATAAATTCACAACACCTGTTGTTTGTCAAGGAAGTAGGTGAGGAAATTGTAGCTTCTTAACCCATAATCTTCTAAAGCTCGCCTGATTCAGGAACTATGCCTGAAGATTGTAAAATTGAAGAAAGTTGAGAAACTTGAGGGACAGATACCAGGAAGTAAAAACTTGTTAGTCTCACGCCAGTTGTAGGGAAAGCTATTACATCTGTAGTTAAGAAGAGCGCCTGAGCACTTAGAGAAATTTGAGCTGATTAGTGAGAGCCAACATTGATTTGCAAAGTGTCACATTCAACAAGTGTAACTTTAAAAAAAAACAAATTATAAATAAATAATCAGCACTGCTGCCTCACAGTGCCAGAGACCCGGTTCGAATCCCGGCTTGGGTTGTGCAGAGTCTGCATATTCTCCCTGTGTCTGTGTGGGTTTCCTGTGGATGCTCCGGTTTCCTCCTGAAAGACGTGCTGGTTAGGTGCATTGGCCGTGCTAAATTCTCCCTCAGTGTACCCAAACAGACACCAGAGCCTAGTGACTAGGGGATTTTCACAGTAACTTCATTGTGGTGTTAACGTAAGCATACTTGTGGCAATAATAAATGCGCTTTAAACTTGAAAACTTTGATTAAATAAAGGAGAAGAAAGGGCTATGTCTACAGATGCAGTTTAGTTGTCCAATGGAGAACATTCAATAAGGTACTACATAGAAAATAGAAGGAGGAGTAGGCCATTCAGCCCTTTGAGCCTGCTCCATCATACAGGCTCATCATCAAATTCAGTATCCTGATCCTGCCATCTCCCACCACCACGATATCCCTTGATCCTTTTAGCCCCAAGAGTTACGGCTAATTAGAGACTAATTATAGCTACATTAGAGACTGCTACACAGTTGGGAAGATAGTTAGGTATTAGAAGACAGAGTTACGTGATTTGGAAGAAAATCACTTGTGTTTTCCCAATGGAATCTGTGCTGGGACATTAATAATTTGCTATATTTATTAATGGCTTAGGTAACACAATAAATCATACGACCAGCTTTACCAATGACACAGATTGGCAATATAGATGGGAGTATACAATTGAAGGAGATTCGCCAATCTGGAACATTCCTGCCCCACTGATAGCAAGAACGGACAATTTGGTGCTTAGCCAAAATTCCATTCAGCTGGAGAATCCCAGCCACGGACAAGGTTGAAGATTTTTTGCCGAATGATAAATTACGCGAGCAGGAAAAAGTGGACAGGTAAATGTGAAATTATCCCTTTTAGATCAGAAAGATGAAACTAATAACTGAATAACTAATAACAGTAGCAGTCCAATGTGGTCTAGCAGTCTATGCACCCAGAAGACTAAAATTTAGTAGTCAGAAGGAAAAGATAAACAAAAAGGCAAATGAAATGTTAGCCATTATAGCTAATGGGCTGGAATATAAGGAGAGGGTCATTTTTGTACAACAATACAATACCCTTGTTAGACCATACCTGTAATACTTTGTACAATTCAGATCCCGCACCTTACAAAGAATATATTGGCCTTGGAAGAAGTGCACCACAGAGTTACCAGAAAGTTCAAGATTTGTAACTTTGTAAATAATTGATTCTGTCATGGACAGAATGCATTTGATGTCCTACTGCCCACAACCAATTTGTTTGGCACACAGATATGGTGTCCTTTCTTACCATGGATTTGTGTACTCCAATTAAATAACTCAGCAGCAAGCTTTTGTGAATTTAAAATGCATCGGGTTAGTTATTCTCATACGCTTATGTTGACTGTGCTTTTGGGAATGTGATTCAGGTTAGCCAACATTCAGGGTGTGACATTACTTCTGTACATACCACACTCCCACTGCAGCGAGATCGGAGAATTTGACAGCCAGCCAAATCTCTGTCCACTGCGGTGGAATGGGAAAATCCCATCAGCATGAATAGTGGTAAAATTCTGGTTTTAGTTTTTACCCCTGATGTAGCCTATCCTATCAGTGCAGGATAAGGTTGAAAGATGGAGGTGGACAGTGTTACACTTTTCCTAGCACCCAGTGAGAGTATAAATCTAAGCTGGAAAGGGACATCTGGATACAATAGATCTAACATTGGGCCATTTCTTACTGGTACATTATTGACGCTTTAGTGAGTCATGTTGTCATTAGTGTCTAAATCAGTCAAGAAACTCTGGACATGAAAACATCTGTTATGAGTTATGAGTCTCCAACAAGACATTATCTCCTGGGACAGGTTCTCCTCCACTTCATTTTCATATTTCTTGAATGAATAGTTTTCTTTCATCTGCTGGCAAAGCATGGTGACAACCCTTCAAAAGTAATCTGTGGCTTCTGTGTATCTCTGAAGTATCCTGAAGATGGGATGAGTGCCGGAATTTTCCAGCCTCTCATGCCCCTCCGTCACTGCCAGTGAGGACAAAGAATTTGGCATTCGGCCAAACCTCCATTCACTGCAGCAAGAGCAGGGAGTCCCATTGGTGCGAACGGCTGGAAAATTCCATCCAAGAAGGTGTCAGGTAATTGCACATCTTTCCTTCACGCTTCTGTACTACTGCATTCGTTTTCATTCCCGGGGCCAACACGTATCTGCATCATAACGGTGAAGCAAGAATTTGTGGTCTTGCAATTCTCCATCGATTTGTATCATGTGTTGGTGAAGCATCCTCCACAGTGATGACTATTCAAGATTTTATCATTCTGGTAGTAAGCCTGCAATCGTGCTGCATATTAGGATGGAGTGACTTGCAACATTGAAACAAAACTCAAAAGAAATTGAAGTGCTTGATACACACTTGACTGCAATGCTACATCAGTGGTTAAGACTTACATTTATATAGTACATTTCACAATCACCAAAAATTTCAGAGTGCTCTCGAGCCAGTGAAGTACTTTTGAAGTGTCGGATAACAGCTGTGTCCATATACGGATACTACTTAATTTAAACAGGAGCCATCTACTCAATAGGAAATTATTTTCAGAATGGCACAGTACTCGGTCGCACAGTGGTTAGTTCTGTTGCCTCACAGCGCCAAGAACCCGGGTTCGATTCTGGCCTTGGGTGGCTGTCTGCATGGAGTTTGCACATTCTCCCTGTGTCTGTGTGGGTTTCCTGCAGGTGCTCCAGTTTCCTCCCACTCTCCAAAGGTGTGTAGGTCAGGTGGATAGAATATGGTAAATTGCCCCTTAGTGCCAGGGCGATTAGCAGGGCAAATACGTGGGGTTACGGGGATAGGACCTGGGTGACTGTCTGTGTGGAGTTTGCACATTCTCCCCGTGTCTGTGTAGGTTTTCTTTGGGTGCACCAGTTTCCTCCCATACTCCAAAGATGGGATCAGGCGTTATGGGGAAAAGCCAGGAGAATGAGAATGAGAAAAATATCAGCCATGATTGAATGATGGAAAAGACCTGATGGGCCGAGAGGCCTAATTCTGTTCCTGTGACTTATGTCTTCTGGTCTTATAGGTCAGGTGGATAGGATATGGTAAATTGTCCCTCAGTGTCAAGGGTATCAGCAGGGCAAACACATGGGGTTATGGGACTAGGACTTTGGGGGGGGTTGTTGTCGATGGAAGCTGGCTGGGCAGAATGGCCTCCTTCTGCACTCTAGCGATTCAATGGCCCTATTTCCATATCTGTTGGAAGTAGGATAGTAGTTGAGATAAACTAACACACCGGGCGGGATATTCCATGTGTTTGGTTGTAGCAGAGGCAGCCTCCATTGGCTATTGATGAGATTTTCCAGTCCCGCTGCCGACAATGGGTTTTCTTGATTTCACACCTTCCATTGGGGAACACGTAGAAAATTATAGCCACCGTGTCTGTGAATTTGGCAGGAATATTTTTGCTCTTACTCCACCCAACCCACCCTGCGCTGTTAGCCAATCCATGTTAGCCTTTACTACAAAGAGTTTGGAGGATAAGAGTACAGAAATGTTGCTGAAATTATTTAAGACCTTGATAGAACCACACCTGGAATGCTCAACACAACTTGCCTTATGTGATGACTTCAGCCAGGCTAATGAGGTATGAACGAGGGGGATAATAGTGAGGGGGATTGAATATAAAAGTAGGGAGGTCTTGCTGCAGCTGTACAGGGCATTGGTGAGGCCGCAGCTGGAGTACTGTGTGCAGTTTTGGGCGCTGCACCTGCGCAAGGATATTTTGGCCCTGGAGGGAGTGCAGAGGAGGTTTACTAGGCTGATACCGGAGTTGAGGGGATTGAGCTATGAGGAGAGGCTGAACAAACTAGGCTTGTACTCGTTAGAGTTTAGAAGAATGAGGGGAGATCTCATTGAGACGTATAAGATGATGAATGGGATGGATAGGATAGAGGTGGAGAGACTCTTCCCGCTCAAAAAAGACAGTAGGACTAGGGGGCACAGCCTCAAGATAAAGGGGAGGCGGTTCAGAACGGAGTTGAGGAGGAACTTCTTCACTCAAAGGGTGGTGAATCTCTGGAATTCTCTGCCCGTTGAAGTGGTGGAGGCTGCCTCGCTAAATATTTTTAAGAAGCGGGTTGATGGGTTCTTGATAAGAGAGGGGATTAAGGGTTATGGGGAGAGGGCGGGAAAGTGGAACTGAGCCACAACAGATCAGCCATGATCTTATTGAATGGCGGGGCAGGCTCGAAGGGCTAGATGGCCTACTCCTGCTCCTATTTCTTATAAACAACAAAGAACAAAGAACAACCCAGCACGGGAAACAGGCCCTTCGGCCCAACGAGCCCGCGCCGCCGCATCGCCCTGTTCTTATGTTCTTATGAACTACCTGATGAGTCTTAATTGGTGGTTAAATCAGGGAGCCTCATGCTCCCTATTTAAAGCAGGTGTGTCAGACTCCCTGCCTGCATTCAGCAGGGAGCAACTGGAGAGTCGGCTGTGTCAGCTGTATGGTATAAATAAAGTAACATGGTGACAGGACGTTCACCTTCATGGAATTATTATAACTTAGGAGTGCAATGATTCCTGGAATGAGAGGATTGTTCTCTGATGAGAGTTTGAGTAGACCAGATCTATATCCACTCCATAGAATGGGAGATGGTCTCATTGAAACATTTAAGATTCTCAAAATGTTTAATTTTTTTGTCATTGAAACCACATTTATATTTAAAGAATGCCTACGTTTACAGCATAAGGGAGGATCATTCGGCAATGGAATAGCAACAGAACACAATTCTTCAGTTAAAATGATAAAAACAGTCAGTGTTAAATTTAGAAAAAATTGCTTTACAGCAGCTTATAAGGCATTCAATAGGGCATTAGATGACTGTTTGAACTGGAACCATGTGCAGCGGTACGGGGAGAAGGCAGGAGACCGGCACTGAGCCAACATGCTTATTTCAGAGATCTTGTGCAAATGCGATGGCCAATATTTCACCACCGCACTCGGGCAAGACTCGTAAAACCCAGCCCGAGGACAACGGACAAATCTGCTCTGCGAGCCTTGCCCGATTCCAGGGTGGGAGAAATTCCGGCAAACGGGTGAGATTTTCTCCTTCTGCCCTCCCCTACTACCCCTCTCCTCCGAGGGACCAGAAATTCCTGCCCGAGGTCAGCGAACCTTTAAGTGGTTCATTGTATTGTCTGACCCACCTGCAACAATTCCCGCGAGGGGCAGGATGGGGCTGAATTCTCTCCTTCTGTGCCATAATAATTCCGTGAATCTCTGATCGTGGGTAGGATTTTCCAGCTGCGCTCGGCCCCAAGGCCAGAAAAACTCACCTGAGGCCAACAGACCTCTGCGTGGCCTGTGTCTGCTCAGTAGGATTTCTGTGGCGGGCGAGAGAGGAAAATTATGCCCCATGTCTTTCAGAAAGATTTGCCAATGTAACACCACCACCTCCACCCCCACCAACACGGGTTTCCCAGCAGTGAAGGGTGTGTTCAGTAGGAAACCCCATTGAAAATGGTGGGATCATAAGATCCCACCATCAGCGAGCGACACAGCACCACAAAATACATGGCACAGAGGGAGGAAAATCCCACCCAGCGTAAAGTACCTACCCACCAGACTTTGGAAGACCATCTTGAATAAAAACCCTACATTAGGGCTGATGTTTGGATTTTCAGGAAGAATGAATCAAGAAGTAAATAAGAAAGCACTAAAGAAAGAATCATAGAATCCTACTGTGCAGGAGGAGACTATTCGGCCTGTCAAGCCTGCACCGATCACAACTCCACCCAGGCTCTATTCCTATTACTCCATGCATTTAGCTTAACTAGTCCGCCTGACACTAAGGGGCAATTTAGCGTGGCCAATCCATCTCCTAACCCACATGTCTTTGGACTGTGGGAGGAAACCCATGCAGACACGGGCAGAATGTGTAGAGTTTGCACAGATAGTGACCCAAGCCGGGAAGTGAACCCAGGTCCCCGGCACTGTGAGGCAGCAGTGCTAACCACTATACCACCATGTTGTCCACAAAAAAATGAAAACAAATGAAATTCCTGGGATGGGACATAAAAATATCATCACTGAATCAACATATTTTGATGCCATCACATCTCCCAAGTTGTTCCACATTTTGATAGAGCAGAAACATTCCGTACACCCAACTCCCATACAAACACTGGCTATCGCTACCAGCAGCACAGAAAAACAACTATGACCTTGTGGATAAGTCACATTTTTTTTAACACATAAAAGGGATGGATTGCAAGATTGTGAACTGTTCCAATGTTTTGACGAAAGGAAGCAAGCTGTAGCTTGTGGCTTCAGGTTCAGTCCAATCTCCGCATCTGATCAGCAAAATGATGTGCACGAAACATGCTTGTTGCCCACACACTGATCACTATCAACTGTTTCTGTCCATATTAAGCACTTCATGCATGTCATCCTGAAAGGAACTGTTTCTGACACCCATAATATACATTCGCTGATACGAATACTCATTAAGTGCTCCAAACTGCAGGCAATTAACTATTTATTTTGTGCATTCCTCGTCATGATTTCTGTCCTTAAGAGACCCAATGCCAATACATCTTACTTTTGAAAGTTTGTCCCGTAACACTCCTGTTATCATGAAGTGGTTTCATTTTCTTATCTTCTTCCGCGTATTTTTCCATCAATTAGTTCAAACAACCCAATCCTTACTAAAGGTTGATGAGGTATATTACTAGATAGCTGTGACCATCTAAGTCAATGATAGGATTCATTCTGCAGCCAGGAACTTCAGATTGCATCTCTCTTTCATCTAATTAGGATAGGTCTTAGGTTTGTGTTGCAGCCACTAAGCGCATAATCGCTGGTATATATATTAAACATTGTATATTGTACATGTACATTGTAGGTTACCCAGTTAAAGCCTATCAATATCCCACCCCTGCTATTAATTGATTTGATTTATTATCACATGTATTAGTATATAGTGTAAATAATTATTTCTTGCTCACTATACAGACAAAGCACACCATGTATAGAGAAGGAGAGGAAAGAGTGCAGAATGTAGTGTTACAGTCATAGCTAGAGTGTAGAGAAAGATCAACTTAGTGCAAGATAGGTCCATTCAAAAGTCTGACAACAGCAGGGAAGAAGCTGTTCTTCAGTCACCATTGGTACGTGACCTCAGACTTTTGTAGCTTTTTCCCAATGGAAGGTGGTGGAAGGGAGAATGTCCAGGCTGCGTGGGGCTCTTAATTATGCTGGCTGTTATTCCGAGGCGGCAGGAAATATAGACAGTCTCGTTGGGTGGGAGGCTGGTTTGTGTGATGGACGGGGCTTCGTTCATGACACTTTGTAGTTCCTTGTGGTCTTCGATAGAGCAGGAGTCATATCAAGCTATAATACAACCAGAAAGAATGCTTTCTATAGTGCATCTGTAAACGTTGGTGAGAATTGTACTGTACATCCCAAACTTCCTTCAGCTTCTGAGAAAGTAGAGTCATTGGTGAGCTTTCTTAACTGTGTTAATTAATGCGGCTAGCTGGTTGTCATAGGGAAAAAGGAATTGGGTGTTTAATCCAGAGCAGAGAAGTTAGGAGACGTTAAATATGAACACCCATCAATAAATACATGTATTTTCTTGGATTTACAATGTCCCTTTAGGTTCAGGTTTGACAAAGGGTCACCTGGACTTGAAACATCAGCTGTTTTCTCTTCTTACAGATGCTGCCAGAACTGCTGAGATTTTCCAGCATTTTCTCTTTAGGTTTCAGATTCCAACATCGGCAGTAATTTGCTTTTATCCCTTTGTTTCTGTTTGTTCCAAACTTCTTACCATTCTTTTGTCCTCTCTCTTTTTCCATACATTTAGGTTTCTCTCCTTAAATATTTTTGTCCTGCTTTTCTCTTTCTGTCTATTTTATTAAGGCTGTCTTTGTTCTCAGTATGCGACTCGTGCTAGTGTTCATTCGTGGGACATGGGCATCGCTGGCTGGCCAGCAATTAGTGCCCATCCTTAGTTACTCTTGGAGAGCAGTTGAGAGGCAATCACACTGTTGTGGTCTGGAGTCACATGTAGGCCAGACCAGGTAAAGACAGCAGATTTCATTCCCTAAAGGAGATTAGTGAACCAGACGGGTTTCTCCAACAATTGACAATGGTTTCATGGTCATCAGTAGATTCTTAATTCCAGATTTTTTTAATTAAAATCAAATTCCACCATCTGCCATGGCAGGATTCGAACCTGAGAACATTTGCTGAGTTTCTGGATTAATAGTCTAGCGATAATAACACTAGGCCATCGCAATCTCCGCTTTACTGAGAATTTAGAGGTGCCGCACCCTTCTCGTTGGATCATTGCAGTCTTTGTCTCAATTTTATTTCCCAATCTCTCCATGACCTTGTACCTCCACACATCTCCATCACCCTCCCTGAGCCCACAATCTTGCCGAGATTCCTCTAATTCTGCACTGTTGTCCATCTTTAATCATAATTGCTCTACCAAAACAGGCCCCATTACCTCCCTTACACCTCTGTGCCTCCCTACTCCGCTTTTGTCCTTTAAGACACATCCCAAAACCCAGTTCTTTGGCTAAGCTTTCAGTCATCTGATCTAACATTTCCTTACGTGTCTCGGTGTCATGTCTTGTTTTAAAATGCTCCTACGAGCTGCCTTGGGACATTTCATTATGTTAAATGTGTTGCATTAATGCATAAAATTGTTGTGGAACCAACACACCCAAAGACAATAGGCATCTTTTACTTATAAGGAGCACTCTTACATGTCAAGGATCATCAAAGAGGTTAAAGGTGCAAGGGTCAGTTCAAATGATGCTCAGAAAAAAACTTTGCTATAAACAGATCACGCTGTAAGGCTGGAGGTATTTGCAGCAACCACATCTAGCAAAAGAGTTAACAAATATTTTGCTGCTTGACTATTACCAGCCAGAGTGTCTGCAGTCACAGTTTGCAACACAGTTGACGCACACAAATGTCCTCAGTCAGACAGGCACGGCAGCACAGTGGTTAACCACATTGCCTCAAAGTGCCATGCACCCAGGTTCGATTCCCAACTTGGGTCATTGTCTGTACAGAATCTGTGCATTCTCCCCATGTCTGTGTGGGTTTCCTCCGGGTGCTCCGGTTTCCTCAGACAGTCTGAGAGAAGTGTGGGTTAGGCACATTGGCTGTGCTAAATTCTCCTCAGTATACCTGAACAGGCGCCGGAGTGGGGCAATGAGGGGATTTTCGCAGTAACTTCATTGCGGTGTTAATGTAAACCTACTTGTGACACTGATAAATAAACTTTAAAGGCATTTCCTGGAGTAGTGGAGCTCAAGAGAATGACTGGAACCAACCAAAGGAGGTTGTAACTGCAGTCCATTCAAAAAAGTGAAACTAACTAGAATGCACCAGAACTTAATTGACTGATGTTCAGTTGACCTTAGCGTAATAATGGAATCTGTAGATTTATATCTTGGCAAAAGGAAAGATTTGTATTAAATCGTAAACAGAAATTGCTGGAAAATCTCAGCAGGTCTGACAGCATCTGTGGAGAGAGAACATAAGAAATAGGAGCAGGAGTAGGCCATCTAGTCCTTCGAGCCTGCCCTGCCATTCAATAAGATCATGGTTGATCTGAAGTGGATCAGTTCCACTTTCCCACTTTCTCCTCATAACCCTTAATTCCCCTGTTTATCAGAAACCTATCTACCCGTGACTTAAATATATTTAGCGAGGTAGCCTCCACCACTTCAACGGGCAGAGAATTCCAGAGAGTCACCACCCTTTGGGTGAAGAAGTTCCTTCTCAACTCTGATCTAAACTGCACCCCCCTCCCCCACTTATCTTGAGGCTGTGCCCTCTAGTTCTGCTATCCTTTCTAAGCGGGAAGAATTTCTCTACCTCTACCCTATCCATCCCCTTCAGAGGATAGAGCCAAAGTCATCCAGACTCGAAACATTGGCTCTATTCTCTCTCACAGATGCTGTCAGACCTGCCGAAATCTTCTAGCATTTTCTGCTTTTTGTTTCAGATTCCAGCATCTGCATTATTGTGTTTTTATACTTAAACTAAATCATGCTACACTTAATATTACAAGGACATGGTTACCCCAATAAATAATCATATTTATCAACGTATGCTGATACCATTCATTTTAGAAAGCAATGCAAATGTATTACATGATGTGTGACTAAAATGACCCTTTAACTGCAATGAAAAACATATTTACCTCCACATTGAGCCTAATCACATTTTCAAAAAGTTTCTGAAATTTTGGCTTTAAGTTATAACTTTGAAAGGCAGTAACAGCCATTACATTTTTGTACAGTAGGATGGCACACAAAAGTGGTAGTGACTCCCCAGATACCAAAGCAGTTCATTCTAACTGCAACAAGACCTGGACAAGACCGTGGGCTGGCAAGGGGCAAGTAATATTTGCACCATGCAGGTGCCAGGCAATGACCAACTCGAACAAGAGAAAATCTAACTATTACCCCTTGGTACTCAATGGCATTACCACTGCTGAATCCCCCACTATCAACATCCTGGGAGTGACCATTGACCAGAAACTTCACTGGACTAGCCATAGAAATGCTATGATTACCACGGCAGGTCAAAGCATGTCCACAATTCATAGAATCATAGAAATCATAGAAACCCTACAGTGCAGAAAGAGGCCATTGGGCCCATCGAGACTGTACTGATCACAATCCCACCCAGGCCCTACCCCCATATCCCTACATATTTATCTGCTAATTCCTCTAACCAACGCATTTCAGGACACTAAGGGACAATTTCTTAGCATGGCCAATCACCCTAACCTGCACATCTTTGGACTGTGAGAGGAAACTGAAGCACCTGGAGGAAACCCACTCAGGCATGAGGAGAATGTGCAAACTCCACACAGACAGTGACCCAAGCCAGGAGTCGAACTCAGGCCCCTGGAGTTGTGAAGCAGCAGTGCTAACTACTGTGCTACCGTGCCACCCTGACATGTAGCAAGACACATGTCAGGAGTGTAATGGAAGACTCTCCGCTTGCCTGGATGAGTGCAGCACCAACAATACCCAAGAAGCTCGACACTGTCCAGAACAAAGCAGCCCGTTTGACTGGCACCTCTTCCAAATGCACTCCATCCACCAGCTTCGAACAGCGACAGCAGTGTGTACAACCTGTAAGTTGCACTGCAGGAACTCACCAAATCTCCTCGGACAGCACCTTTCAAACCCAAAACCATCACAAACTAGAAGGACAGGGGCAACAGGTACTGAGAGCACCACCATCTGGAAGTTCCCCTCCAAGCCTCAGACATCTCTGACTTGGAAATAATTGCCGTTCCTTCACTGTCACAGGGTCAAAATTCTGCATTCGCTTCCTAATATCACTCTGGGTGCACTTACACCACAGGGACTGTAGTAGTTCAAGATGGCAACTCCCTTCGCCTTCTTTAGGGCAATTTGGGATGGACAATAAATGCTGGCCTAATCAGAGATGCCCACATCCCTTGAATGAGTAATTTTAAAAAAAGTAGTCACTTTGCATTACTGTACTATCCTTTTTGTTATTCACTCCCTCTTGCCTTCCACGCTGTCAAAGACTTCCTCTTTTGCTCTTTCCCCACCTCCCTGAATGCTTTTTGAAACCCTGATTTTCCCATCTCTACATCGAAATCAGCAGTCTCCAAGCTCTGAACCAGATGCACTGCGGGCCGGATGTGACCCATGGGCTGTAGTTTGGAGACTCCTGGTCTAAAACATTATATCATTCTATGTGTCAACCAACCTCTCAGGAAATTTCTCATTCTTTTCTGATAGCTGCAGCTCTAAATTGTCTCTTCTGCCTGTGGGAAGCCTTTGCCGGTGAGTACCAGATCCAAAGGTTCTCCACATCCCTGAAAATCCTCAAGACCTCCATCTAGCCCCTTCTCATCCTCCTCTACACAAGCAAATCAAACCCAAGCCCAGTCAGTTTTCCTCCATGATCCAGTTCAAAGATTAGCCATGTAACCCACCTCTCAGCTCCCTCCAATAACTTTTTTTAAATTCATGGGGTGTGGGCACCACTGGCTAGGCCAGCATTTATTGCTCATCCCCAGTTGCCCTCCATTTCAGAGAGTAGTTAAGAGTCAAACACATTGCTGTTGGTCACCTGTAGTCATGATGTGGGTATGCCGGCGTTGGACTGGCGTAAACACAGTAAAAAGTCTGACAACACCAGGTTTTAGTCCAACCTATTTATTTGACAATATACTCACAAGCTTTCGGGGTTAGTCCCTTCATCAGGTGAATGGAGAGTTCTGGCCTCCATTCACCTGATGAAGGGACTAACCCCGAAAGCTTGTGAGTATATTATCAAATAAATAGGTTGGACTAAAACCTGGTGTTGTCAGACTTTTTACTGTGGTCACCTGTAGGCCAGACTAGGTAAGGATGGTGGGCGGATTTCCTTTCTTAAAGCACATTATGTGGAGTTGCCAACATTGGACTGGAGTGAGTACAGGTTAAAGTCCATCAGTGCACTCACCTGATGAAGGGGCAGTGCTCCAAAAGCTCGTGCTACCAAATAAACCTGTTGGAATTTAACCTGGTATTGTGAGACTACTTACTAAAGCACATTAGTGAACCAGAAGAGTTTTTATGACAATCAACAATGGTTTCATGGTCATTACTCAAATTTTAATTCCAGCTTTTTATTGAATTCAAATTTCCACATCTGTCATGGTGAGATTTCCCTGCATCTCTGGGTCACTGGTCCAGTGATAAGACCACTTTGCTACTGCCTCCCCACAACTCTTTACTTATCTGTGATACTCAAGCTCAAAAGTGAACATGGTAATCTTAACGTTCTCACAAAGGCCAGAATGACTCTAATCCCAGTGATACTTTCCAATCTTTGTTCAACTGCCCACAAAGTGAAGCAACAGTTTGGACAGCAAAACCCACACGTCTCTTTCCTGCTCTGTAACCTCAAACATTCTGGCAGATAAATTTGTACGCCAGGGTGGAATTTTCACATCCCGCCCATCACGGGAATTGTAGCTAGTGGGGTACAGACTATGCAAAGGCCCATTAACCTCAGGTGGGAGGCTGTAGTGCTAATCACTGTGCCACCCAGAGCTCTGTACAGATCAATAAAAAAAACTATTTTTAAAAAAATCTCTTAACCATTTCCTCACAAAACTCAGAGTGGTTTGCTTCAGTTTGCAGCTTAACCCTGTACCACACCATCAAGAGTCTTTACTGAGAGGCGTATGTTATGCAGCTGTTGCTTGTGATGTTCTCTGACGTTTATCAAATATTTGTACCTGGTTTAACATCTATTTTTAAGCAGTAGTTACTCTTAAACCAGCTGTAGACAGCTGTACAGGAGTGGCACAGTGGTACAGTAGTTAGCACTGCTGCCTCACAATACCAGGGACAAGGGTTTGATTCCTAGCTTGAGTCACTGTCTGTGCAGAGTCTGCATGTTCTCCCCGTGCCTGCATGGATTTCCTCCGGGCGCTCCGGTTTCCTCCCAAGGTCCAAAAGACATGCTGGTTAGGCACATTGGTCATGCTAAATTCTCCCTCAGTGTACCCAAACAGGCATCGGAGTGTGGCGACGTGGGGATTTTCACAGTAACTTCATTGCAGTGTTAGCATAAGCCTATTTGTGACAGATAAATAAACTTTACTTTTGTATAATACTGAGACCTTTTTTGTTGAGGATTCAGGAAATTAAGAAGTAACTTGAACCGATTCAGTTAAAAAGTGATATGATCGGCCGTACATTTGACATCGCACCCAGTTTTACTTTCCATTTAAGATACAAAACAGATATCCAAAACAATACTGTTGTTATCATATCAGATGTTTAGAATTAAAATTTCCCTTTCAGACTTATTGTGGAGGCTTCTGCTCGAATGAATCCTTTCCCAGGACCTTGAAACACATCAATCAGGAAGATTTTGGAATTCTCCTCAATCTCACCTAAGTCTTTCCTTCCTCTTCATTTCTAAAAGGTTTTACAATCCAAACCTTGGGTCGTCTAACTAATAAATTTTGACGTTACTCCGTCTCCTTCCCAACTCTTTAGAGCTTGGTAACGTCGTGCCCTATGACCTTTGGTCTTCCAGAACAAAAGAAAACTGAAGCCAAGAGGAAGGTAAGCCCGAAATACTTCAGACATTTCTCACAAGGTAACTCAAATAGAACCAGACACCGGGCATAATAAAACTAAAAATCATAAAGATTTGGATTGATAATCTGTTTAGCACCAACACATCTCAAAGCACTTCATGCACTGAATTTACTTTTCACATGAGGGTAAGTAGAGGTTATTTGTCCCATTTGACTCAAATTTCAATAGAAATCTAAATTTCTCCATTCGTAACATCGGTTTATCTCTTCTGAGTGACTCCAAGGCGGAAGTTTTCCTGTCCCGCCCACCATAGGAATCATAGTGGGTGGCGGGGCAGACCATGCCGAGTTCTGTTAATCTCGGGTGGGATTTTCCGGTTTTTGGGGCGAGCACGGCCAGGAAAATCCTACCCCGTATTTGAGAGATTTACATGGATGTTACCAGGACCGGAAGGTTTGAATTATGAGGAAAGGCTGGATAGGCTGGGACTTTCTTTCCCCGGAGTGTAGAAGGATGAGCTTATAGAGGTTTATAAAATCCTGAGGGGCATAGATAAGGTGAATAGCCGAGGCCTTTTCCCCAGGGTAGCGGAGTCCAAAACTAAAAGGCACAGGTTTAAGATGAGAGGGAAAAGATTTAAAAGGGGTCTGAGGAGCAACTTATTCACACAGAAGGTAGTGCATGTATGGAACGAGCTGCCAGAGGACGTGGTAGAGGTGGGTACAATTACAACATCTAAAAAACATTTCAACAGGTACATGGATGGGAAAGATACAGGGAGATAGGGGCCAAGCGTTGGAAAACGGGAATAGTTCAGTTTAGGAAATCTGGTTGGCATGGACGAGTTGGGCCAAAGGGCCTATTTCCATGCTGTACATGTCTCTGTCTCTGTGGCTGGAATTTTACCGGCACGCCTGCCCCGAGGCTCACAGAACGGAATTCTCCTTTGGCCTCGGGAAGGATTTTACGAGCCTCCCCTGCGTGAGGTCATAAAATCCCGGCCTACCACTTGATTGCTGTCTTAGTACCTTTTGCAACAGAGTTTTAATTGGTTGCCTGATTGGTTCTTTCTCAGGTACTGACAGAGAAGGGAGTGTCTCCAAATTACACATTCAAACTGATGTAAGAAAACACCTACCAAGTCACATCTCAGCAATAATCACGACGACATATTCTCATCTCTTTGAAGACAGGAAAACCATTCCTGAACAGAGATGCTGGCAGATAGCCTTTCAAATTGTTGCCTGCCATGATGTACATTGACAATGAAATGATAAGCAAACTGAATTGAATCTCATTTCCAATCTTTCCTTGAGCTGTAGGTGGAATGTGGCATTGACTGAAAAGTCTGAAGATTCGACATTGCTCTTTACCTCAATATTTGCCTCAGCAAAATCTTACTGTATCACTGTTATGGAACTGTCCATGTTTCCCCTTATTATAAAATAAATTTCACTTACATAGGTCATGCTGATAATAGAAACATGGAATCGTACAAGAGTGAAGGAACCCATTCAGTCTCTTTGAAAGAGTTCTCCAATTACAGGCAGTTCCAGTTTTCAACTTTACGATATTCAAGAAGCGATGAACTTCACTTAAAAGTTTACTTACTTATTTGAAGTTCATTTATTAGTTTCACAAGTAGGCTTGCAATAACATTGCAATGAAATTACGGTGAAAATCCTCCAGTTGCCAACTCTGGCGCCTGTTCAGTAACACTGAGAGAGAGTTTAGCATGGCCAATCCATCTAACCAGCACGCCTTTCGGACTGTGGGAGGAAACACACGCAGACAAGGGGAGAACTTGCAGACTCTGCATAGGCAGTGACACAAGCCGGGAATCGAACCGGGGTCCCTGGCACTCTGAGTCAGCAGTGCTATTCAATGTACCACTGTCCCATATATCTCTCTGTATTGTGCTAATATCAACATTAACCAACTGGGCCACCCCTTTAATTTTTTCTCACTTTTTATCCTTCCTAAATATCCTGTGTTCTTCAATATTCAAGTCCATCCCCATGTCCTTCTGCAGCCATGTCTCTGTAATGGCAATTAAATCGTATTTATTTATTGCTACGTATGCTCTTGGTTCATCTACTTTGTTTTGAATGTTATGTGCATGCAAATACAGAGTTTTTAGATTTATCCTTCTTTTTATATAATGCTCGTCTCATCTGTTTATATACTGTTAGATTTGTATTCCCTAGCCCTTCCTGCCACAGTCTATTTTTCATTTCCCATAATAATTCCTTCCTTTTTTAGTTTGTCACTGCTGTTTGATCTTGCACATCTTCCAGATTTAATTCCTTGTCTTTGATATTTAGTTAAAAAGCTTCTCTACTTCTCTAGGTATGCGGCTCGGAAGATTACCAGCACAGTTTGGTTGAAGGCCACCCTAAAGATACAGATCCCAATTTCCCCAGTACCAGTGTCACTGTCACATTAACTGTAACCCATTTCTCCCACACCAGTTTTTGAGCCATGCACTCATGACAATAACCTGACGTGTCCGATGCCAATTTGTTCTATGTCCTATCCCTCTGACTATACCATCACTCACTACCATTACATTTTTGATTTGATCTATTATTGTCATGTGTTGGCGTACAGTTTCTTAAGCCCTATACAAAGTATACTGTACATAGAGAAGGAAAGGTGAGAGCGCAGAATACAGTCATAGCTAGGGTAAAGAGAAAAAAACAACTTAATACTGGTAGATCCATTCAAAAGTCTGACAACAGCAGGGAAGAAGCTGTTCCTGGGTCGGTTGGTGTGTATCCTCAGCCTTTTGTAACTTTTTCCCGACGGAAGAAGGTGGAAGAGAGAATGTCCGGAGTGCGTGGGATCCTTGATTATGTTGTCTGCTTTTCCGAGGCAGCGGGAAGTGTAGACAGAGTCAACGGAGGAGGCTGATTTGTGTGATAGACTGGGCTTCGTTCATGATCCTTTGTAGTTTTTTGCACCTTGGAGCCATACCATTGTGATACAACAAGAAAGAATGCTTTCTATGGTGCATTTGTAAAAGTTGAGGAGAGTTGTAGCGGACATAGTTTTGGTAGGCTTTCTTAACTATAGTATCAGCAGGGAGGGATAATGACAGGTTGTTAGAGATCTGGACACCTAGAAACTTGATGTTCTTAACCATTTCCACTTCATCACCATTGATGTAGACAGGGGCATGTTCTTCTCTGCACTTCCTGAAATCGTCTTGTTCACATTGAGAGAGACACTATTGTCACCCAATCAGTTCACCAGGTTCTCGATCTCTTTCCTGTACTCCATCTCACCATTGTTTCCTTTTGTCAGAGCTTTGGCAAAGAATCATCTGGACTTGAAATGTCAGCTCTTGTCTCTCCTTACAGGGCCTGCCAGATCTGCCGAGATTTTCTAACATTTACTCTTTCGGCTTCAGATTCCTGCATCTACAGTAACTTGCATTTTTGAAAATCGAGTTAGAAGGGAATTTGGTCACCCAGTATAGGTGTATAAGGAGTATAGTAAAGGGCTAAAGATGCAGCCTTCACCGCTGCTGGGGGCAATCCTTTTTTTTGATTCCCCCCACTCTGGGTTCTCTGATTTCCTCCCACAGTCTGAAAGGCGTGCTGGTTAGGTGGATTGGCCATGCTAAATTCTCCCTCAGTGTACCCGAACAGGTGCTGGAGCGTGGCAAAGCGGGGATTTTCTCAGTAGCTTCATTGCAGTGTTAATGTAAGCCTACTTGTGACACTAATAAATAAACTTAATTTTATGATGATAGAGAGACATTAGCACAACACGGACAGAAGCACAGGATAACAGCATATGGAAACGGTTTGGGTGAAAATGAGAAATGGTAAAAACAAAAAGTCACTTCTGGGTTTTATAGAAATCCTACAATGCAGAAGGAGGCCATTGGGCCCATCAAGTCCACATTGACCACAGTCCCACCCAGGCCCTATCCCATATGCCTACATATTTATCCGCTAATCCCTGTAACCTACACATCTCAGGAACTAAGGGGCAATTCTTAGCATGGCCAATGAACCTAACCTGTACATCTTTGGATTGTGAGAGGAAACTGGAGCACCTGGAGGAAATCCATGCAGACACGAGGAGAATGTGCAAACCCCACACAAACAGTGACCCAAGTCAGGAATTGAACCCAGGTCCCTGGAGCTATGAAGCAGCAGTTCTAACCACTGTGCTACCATGCCACCCTGTGTTTCACGCAAAGGTCCCCTAACTGTAACCACATGATAAGATGGAGCACAAAGCAAGAAATAATGCAAGGTTATCAGAAAGACACAGTGATAATCATGGGAGATCTTCATTTACATATAGACTGAAAAGTCAGATAGGCAAAAGGAGCCCAGGTAAGGAGATCATTGAATGTTTTGAGGATAGTTTCTTAGAACAACGTATTTTGGAGCCAACCAGAATAGACTAAAGGTAGCATCAGTCTTAAAGAAAAAGCATATAATTATGCAAAGACTGGCTACAGATTGGACAGGATAAATATAAGGAACAGCAAAGGATGACTAAAAGATTAATGAGGAGCAAAAAATTAGAGTGTGAGGAAAAGCTGCCCAGAAAATAATAACAGATAGGGAGAGATTTTACAAAAAGTTTAAAAATAAGAGTTAACAAAGTCAGCATTGATCCCCTAAAAAGTGAGCCTGGAACATTAATAATGGAAAACAAAGAGATGGCAGATGAATTGAACAGGTATTTTGCATCAGTCTTCACTACAGAGGATATAAGTAACATCCTGGAAACAACTATAAATCAAAAAATGGAAATGGCTTAGATGATGGGATTGAAGGAATGGCTGCAACATTTGTTGATGTCACAAAGTTAAATAGGAAAGTAAGTGTGAAGAGAATATAAAGGAGGCTGCAACAAAATATATATAGGTTAAGTATGTGGCCAGAGATCTGGTAATTGGAGGATAATGAACAAAAATGTGAAATTGTCCATTTTGGCAACAATAAAGAAAAAAAAGCTTATTATCTAAATGGTGAGAGATTGCAGAGCTCTGAGATGCAGATGGATCTGACTGTCCTAGTGAAGGATTCTTTCATGGAATGTGGGCATCACTGGCAAGGCCAGCATCTGTTGACCATCCCTAACTGCCCTTGAACTACCCAATTTTATGATGTGGCGATGCCTTTGTTGGACAAGGGTAGGCACAGTAAGAAGCCTCACAACACCAGGCTAAAGTCCACCAGGTTTATTTGGAATCGCGTGCTTTCGGAGCACTGCTCCTTCATCAGATGAGTGAGTCACTTCTTACCGTACCCAATTTTAGACGGCAGTTAAGAGTCAATCACATTGCTATGAATTCGGAGTCACATGTGCACCAGACCAGGTAAGGATGGCAAACTTCCTTCCTTAAAAATTTCCTTCTCCAAAGGGCATTAATCAACCAGATGCATTTTTACAGCAATCAGTAATAGTTGTCATGGTCATCATTACTGAGACCCTTAATTCCAGATTAATTATTTAAATTTAAATTTCACCAACTGTTTTTGTGGGATTTGAGCCCATGTCCTCAGAGAATTAGTTTGGGCCTCTGGATTACCAATCCAATGAATTGCAACTATGCTACTACCTTCCCAGAATGGGGAACAGTAAGGTAATCGTAAATTAATTGGTGATTTCAGAGTAAAGAAGAAACTAATACGCCAGAATTTTGCTGTCCCACCCAGCACAGGAATCAGAGTGGGCAAGAGATAGACAATGGAGATATCTATTGACCTCAGGTTGGATTTAATGGTTTAGGGGCAAATGAGGCCTTAAAATCCCACCCGCAAAATCTAAATCAGGGTTACTGTGAACGTATGTGAATTGTGATGAATAAGATTGGTTAGTTCCCAGCACAGATTAGCACGCGGAAATCTACTGCTGTAGCTATAATAGAGGAGGGCGGGACTGAGTTAGATATCCCTGGATTCAAGTTGTTCAGCAAAGGAAGAAAAGGAGAAACACTAGCAGTATTTGATAAAAGAAGGGCATTGCAGCATTAGAGAAAGAGGATGTCCCAGATGGTCAAGGATGGAATCTATTTAGGAACAACTAAGGAAAAAAAATGTGTCGGTGAAATCTTGTTTCCTGATTTTTCCGCTCCTCATCGACAATGTAACAAAGTTCCTGCTCATTTCATTTCCATACAGTTTGATAAATTTCCATCTAATTAAAGGGATTTCCAACCACATGATCCCCGTCACCAAAAATTCATACCATGCTAACGTGATGTCACAACTTCTATACAAGAATGGGAATCAGTCATTGGGGAATCCACTTAGTGGGGGAGGGTGGTGCAAGGTAAGTATAGCCCTTAGGAGAGAGGATCATGCGTAGGCAGTGCCCTCACACTGCCACTGGCAGAGCTTGACATTTACCCTGGCATAGATTGGCACTGGGGACAATGCAAGAAGTTGGGCCTCTGGGGAGGCCCACCATGGTGTCCCCTTATGTTGAGGGGAGGGTGGTTGCCTGTTTAGGCAGGGTGGAGGCTGCCTCTAATAATTCTATGATAGTGTGAGGGGAGGAAAGGGGAAGGCCCCAGATACTGCTGGGGTGGTGGGAGGGCTGGAGAGACCCCCTTATATTGCCGTACAGTGGTGGGACAGGGAGAAAGACCTGATATTTCTGTGATGGTGGGTTGGTTACCACAGCGCTTGTAGGGGGCTGCCCCTGTGATGTGGGATTGGGGAAAACTTTACATTCCATGCAGATCTGAATACTCTTTAAAGGTGGCACCTCGATCACTGTGGAGCGAGTTTTGCTGGCTGTAACAGACCCCACCCCATGGGAGTCACAGCAGAAAGCATGCTCCCAGCAAGAGCCAGAAAACATGTTCTGAAAACTCAACTGGGCATCGGGAGAGATTCACGTTGGTTTTCAGATATAGCCTGACACCTTGGGTGGAATTTTCCCATCCTGCATGCAGGCATCATGGGGGTGGGCAGACCATGCAAAGGTGCAGTGACTTTGGGTGGGATTTTTCAGTTTTGGGGCAAGCACGGCCAGGACATTTCACCTTTTGACAAATTTTGGTAAAATCCCACTAAAAAAGGATCAAATATGCAAGGAAAATAAAGAGATGCAAATATACAGTAATTAGCATGGGGTCTCTACTTACCCAAACATGAACTGGGATAGTAATGGTATAAAAGGCAACCTTTGACTGCAGATAATTTGACCCATATTCAGAAGGTCCTCCTCATGTCCCTCCATGCAAAGCAATGTGCCCCACCGACCTTTGGCCTCTCATTCCACCCATGCCAAGTTAGGGTATTTCTATGCCCATTCACCCACTACACACTGTGTAGAAGCAATGAACTCTATAGTAACACTCGGATGTCTAAAAAAGGCTTTTTGTTACAAAAAAATCATTCATTCATAACTTGCCGGTTTCTGAAGAAAATAATAATTTCATTTCAGGCCAATGAAAATGTCAATAATGTAGACCCTTTAAGTTATCAATGGCAGAAACGGCAAGCATATGAAACCCCTATAATTGTGTGGATAAACATGGTGCAATTGACAGAGGAGATCAGAGTGCCAGAGCTGTCAATGAGCAATGTTCTACCTGGAGCTCAGCTGTGTTAACAGACTAATGGATTTACTCCATCGCTGTTGACTTTCTCCCAGTGATGCTCTCTGATTCTGTGATTCTTTGGCACCTCCATCCCAATGTCCAATTGATAATACAAATGAGAGAATGCATTATAAGAATTGGTTAAGAGCCCAGAAACCCATTAGCTGTTAATTCTGCCACAGTAGATGTTTATAGAACACGGAGATTTCTGGTGTGGTCCACTATTGCCCTCATTCAAAACATCTGGAAGGTAATTATTATTGGTCTGCTCCCATCCATCTAACCATGCTCCCAAAAGTTATTTTTAAATTATTTTTTTCATAGGATATGAGCATTTCTGGCTAGGCCAGCATTTGTTGCCAATCCATTATTGCCCTTCAGATGATCGTGGGACCTGCCTTCTTGAGCTGCTGCAGTTCATGCAGCGTAGGTACACCCATGGTGCTCATGGAATGGGATTTTGACCCAGTGACAGAATGGAGACAAAGGGTTGAACTTTATGGCCCCATCTCAGTTGGGGGGGAACGGGGGAGGTAGTGGGGCAGGACTGTAAAGTGCGATGAGCCACTCAAAAATCCATTGACTTCAGCAGGACTGGAAAATAATGCGAAGTTTATTTATTTATTATTCACAGGTAGATTTACATTTACTGTAAAAAATCTCCTAGATGCCACACTCCGGCACCTGTTTGGGTACACTGAAGGAGAATTTGACATGGCCAATGCACCTAACCAGCATATCTTTCAGACTGTGGGAGGAAACCGGAGTACTCGGAGGAAACCCATGCAGATACGGGGAGAACGTGTAAACTGCACATAGACTTGTGGCGGAATTGAACCGGGGCTTCTGGTGCTGTGAGGCAAGTGCTAACCACAGCGCCACCAGGCAATGGAAATAGTCCTTGCCTGACCACTTATCAGCCTGCATTTCCTCCATGATCATATTTTTCCGATGCAAAAGTTCACACTCCTACAACTTAAAAATAATGGCCTTGGATATTTGTCAGTGATGTGATTAATTAACTTGTAATGCATCTTGGGTTGCACTTAACTGATGTGCTACTCAGAACATTGCAGTGTTTGCAGCTCAGAGCATGATGTGCTAATGTGTTTACTGATCCAGACTTGTTGAAAGATTTATTCATTGTGCTGTCAGTAAAATCATTCTTTGCTTTTCAGTATTTTTTTAACAATGTATCTCATTTGAAGCATTTATTGTTGTTAATCTACTACTTCACACATCTGTTTATTTATAAGGTTCCTCAAGAATAAATGAATGCCTAAAAAAAGGTACTCAACGAGTTATGTGCGTGTGATGTTTAGCATTTGTCAGGCAAAAACCAAGCACCAGCCTCTCAACTTTAAACTAATCATCTATAGAAAGCAGAGTGGGCAATGGCTGTACCACCTCTGATTTGCTGCAAAGCTTGTTGAGTCAAATCCGAATGGAAAATTTCAGAAAGTATGGGGCAGAATTTAACAGTCAGCCTTTGACAGGTTTGCATTTGAGGCTCGTGATGCAAATAATGCATCAATTGCGTTGGTGCAGTGGGACTGATGGAATGAATTGCTTACGAGTAAACGTAGACCAAATATTTCCTCTCATGGGGCAATCTAGAGTAAGAGTTCTCGGGTATAGGTTGAGAGGTGGTAGATTTAAAACTGAGATGAGGAGCAGCTACCTCTCACAGAGGGCGCTGAATTTGTGGAACTTGCTGTCCTATAGCTCGGTAGAGTGTGGATCATTGAATGGTTTCAAGAAGGAGATATATATATTTCTAATAATAAAAAGGGATAAGGGGCTATGGGAACAGGTGGGGAAGTGGATTTGAGACCAGGGAGAGATCAGCCATGATCTATCTGAATGGCGGAGCAGGCTCAAAGGGCTGAATTTGCCAATTTCTGCTTCTAATTCCTATATTCCTTAGAGTAGGGTTTTATTATAACAAATGGGTTCAATTGGCTAAAGCCTGCAAACTCCATCTTTGGGTTATAAGTAATGTTATTAAATTTTACTTTTTTTAGTTATTAACTTTTAACCCATTTTAAAAATAAAATTTTCCATGTTGACCTGTAGATGTGCACACTCTGTAAGTTATCAGTTTCACAGGTCTAATGCCAATGATAGGTATTTCACTGGTGTTACATCAGCAACACCAGCCCAAGAATTCTCAAAGTCAATTAAAAGGTCAGAATGATTGGTCCTAACTAGCATCAAGTATAAAAGAGGCATCTGCCTGACCTGTTGTTGCCTGGTTCTCACCTGGGAACAAGTAGAATCCAGTTCAACGGTGATAAAAGATGTGTGTCTTAAACCTACATACTGCAGTACTGATGAACATGCTTTTTTAAAAAATTCATATGATGTAGGTGTCGCTGGTTGGGTTAACAATTATTGCCCAAACTTATTGGTCTGTGAATCTGGAATCGCATGTAGGCCAGAGTAGGTAAGGATGGCAAATTTCCTTCCCAAAAGAAAATGCGTGAAGCAGATGTGTTTTTGGCTTCAATTGACAATGGTTTCACAGTCATGAGTAGACTTTGATTCCAGATTTTTATTAAATTCAGGTTTCACCATCCACCATGGTAGGATTCGAACCTGGGTCCCCACAGCATTACCCTGGGTCTCTGGAATACTAATCTAGCAACAATACCACTATACCGCTGCCTCCCCATTTGCTCACCCTGCAAACTTGATGCTGAAATCGGATCCATCATAGATAATCTGCTAATGGCTACATTTAATTTGTATCTCACACAAATTCTTCACAGGCAGGCCTAAGGCCATCACTCTTAATCCTGCAGAGTGTCCAGTCTATCTCATATAATCTGGGAAGGGTAAGATTTATCAAACCTTTGAGCAACAGGTGAAGCTATCTGTGGACACTGCTGCTATGCCACAGGAACACAAGTGATGTTTGCCATTAACAGGACGCTACTGTCAATGATGTTTGCCTATCTCACAAATAAGTAATGGGGTGTATGGATTTCAGGTATGTCGACCATATGTCTCAAAGACTGGTAGATCGTATCAAACATCATGTCCCTTCCGCTGTTTGCAAAGGGCAGTTTATACATCGTATCCAATCAGTCCATGTTAGCAAAACTCAGAACACAGGGCAGGTCTTTCCGGCCATAGTCTCCTCAAGGCCAGAAATTCTCACCTGAGGTCAGTGGACCTTCACACGGTCCGTCCCCACCCGCTACGATTCCCATGGCAGACAGGACAGGAAAATTCCACCCATAGTAGTGAACTGCTGCAGCAACAATAACCTCTCTCTCAATGTCAACAAAACAAAGGAGATTGTCATTGATTTCAGGAAGTGTAAATGAGAACATGCCCCTGTCTACATCAATGGGCATGAAGTAGAAAGGATCAAGAGCTTCAAGTTTTTAGGTGTCCAGATCACCAACAACATGTTTTGCTTCCCCATGTCAATACTGTAGGTGAGAAAGCTCACCAACGTCTCTACTTTTTCAGAAGACTAAGAAAATTTGGCATGTCAGCTATGACTCTCACGAACTTTTACAGATGCACCATAGAAAACATTATTTCTGGTTGTATCACAGCTTGGTATGGCTCCTGCTCTGCCGAAGACCTCAAGAAACTACAAAAGATCGTGAATGGAGCCCAATCCATCACTCAAACCAGCCTCCTATCCATTGACTCTGTCTACACTTCCCGCGACCTCAGCAAATCAGCCAGCATAATTAAGGACTCAATGCATCCCGGACATTCTCTCTTCCACCTTCTTCCTTCGGGAGAAAGATACAACAGTCTGAGGTCACATACCAACTGACCCAAAAACAACTTCTTCCCTGCTGCTGTCAGACGTTTGAGTGGACCTATTTTGCATTAAGTTGACCTTTCTCTACACCCTAGCAATGACAGTAACGCTACATTCTGCACTGTCTTCTTCCCTCCTCTATGAACAGTATGTTTTGTCTGTGTAGCATGCAAGCAACAATACTTTTCACTGTATGTTAATACATGTGACATGTGACAATAGTAAATCAAATCAAATCATAGTGTTCAACATTAGATCTGATTCTACAGTTGGACAACATTTGTTAAATAATTCTCAGTGTACCAAGGATTATGCCAACAACCAATTTAATATTGTCAGTTGGTTCTCACAGTGTGGCACATTTGCCTATTCTGGAAGCTACATATATTAATTCACAGAGCTCTGTTTTTTGGCAGCAGAAAGAATATGTTCACATATTGTACCATTTAAACTAAACAAACTAAGTGACAGCCTTTCAGTGGTTAATTTCTCGGGGGAGTGCCTTGACTGCTTGAAAGTTAACTGTCAATCACCATCAACTGGTGCACTCATCATGACAGTACCTCTACCAATCAGAGCCCCCTTGCCAACCTCTTCTCAGATATAATAAAGTTGTTGATTTCCTTTACAAGGTATTCTTGCAAATCTCCTAATGAGTGCAAGACAAAAAGCTTCAACAAAAATCTCTTTTTTTCAGAAATGCAGAAATATGTATCGTGCTGTCCGCGATGCCAGATTCTAGAATTATGGCATATACCCAAACAAAAAAATTCCACAATTACTTTCAACTCTTAATTCATGTGCAAACAGTGATATAATTTGCAATTGTTGAAGGAGTATACAAAACAGAAATTCTCAAGAAGGTATTTCTTCCGATGCACACCAAAATCAGTCAAGCAGTGACACGCATCTCTTCAAAGAGGTCGAGATCAGGATAGGTGCCAAACTTGTCTTCTTGAATTGGACTGCGATGTTTCCTGTTATTATTTGGAAATGTTTTGCTCCAGAACCGTTACTGCCTAACATCTGAAATATCAACAGGGCCAAAAGTTCCTTCTCTGTACCGAAGACAGATGTTTGTGAAATTACCCTGTACTTAGAATTCCTTTAGAAACAATGGCCAGAGGAAGTCTTCCTGTTCCGCCTGGTGATATTGTTGACACAGCAGCTAGATACATCTTTTTCTTTATTTAATGGAGAAAATTAAATAAAGGTTAACAAGCAAAAAAAAACAGTCTATTCTGTGATCATTCACATGAGCCCAACTCAAAACAAGGGCTTGGGGGATGTGTACAACACCTTCTCCTTATCTTACCCTCTTCCGCCACATGTGCCTCCAGATGCCATCTTTTGAATCTTGCTGAAACTATTTAAAGTTTTATTTTAGTAGTCAAAAGTAAGCTTACATTAACACTACAATGATGTTATTGTGAAATTCCTCTAGTTGCCACAATCTAGCACCTGTTCGGGTCAATGCACCTAACCAGCATGTCCTTCAGGCTGTGGGAGGAAACCAGAACACCCGGAGGAAACCCACACAGATAGGGGGAGAATGTGCAGACTCCACACAGACAGTGATCCAAGCTGGGAATTGACCCGGTCCCTGGCGCTATGAGGCAGCAGTGCTAACCACTATGCCACCATGGAATCCTGCCCACCATGGGAAATTGGGATTGAAGAAAGGAAGGTATTGATTAACTTTTATTTTATTAATGTCACAAATAGGCTGACATTTAACACTGCAATGAAATTATTGTGAAAATCTTGTAGTTGCCACACTCCAGCGCCTGTTTGGGTATACTGAGGGAAAATTTAGCATGGCCAACGCGCCTAACCAGCACGTCTTTCGGACTGTGGGAGGAAACCGGAGCACCCAGAGGAAACTCATGCAGACATGGGGAGAATGTGCAAAATCCACACAGACAGTGACCCAAGCTGGGAATCAAACCCGGGTCTCTGGTGCTGGGAGGCAGCAGTGCTAACCACTGTGCCTCATGCTGCCCACAAGGCTGAAGGGCTTAAGATTCGAGTGATTTACAAAAATCTTACTGAATAACCCCACTTTTTGTGTTGAATCTCTTTGGTTATCTATGCCATGTATACCTCTTCCCCACCAATTGGGTGAGCCACCTCTAAGTCCACTCTCACGTATTAGTTGGCAGATCAGACACAATGTTGGCACATTTGACCATACAGT
The DNA here is from genome assembly GCF_965287045.1 of Carcharhinus amblyrhynchos. NCBI lineage: Eukaryota > Metazoa > Chordata > Chondrichthyes > Carcharhiniformes > Carcharhinidae > Carcharhinus > Carcharhinus amblyrhynchos. The sequence goes on from NC_137342.1 coordinate 45,226,203, forward strand.
GTCCAAACGCAAAAGTGTTCTTGTGTCCTTACAATGCTGCTCTGTCCACAAAGCAAGAAGAACACACTGAACCAGAAGAAATGCGCAAGAATCATGCAGTTCTTGAGTGTGAATTGGCATCACACTGTGCACCAGCATGCTACCCAAGAAAACTACTTCATGATACTCCTGCAGAAATACAAAATAAGCACCAAACACTGAGGAGAAAGAGCAACAGCAATCCAAAACCATATTGTTCATATTCTAACTTGTCCCAAGTCCCATCCACCTATCACCCCTAATGGTGGGTGACCTAAATTGGCTCCCCTTGTGACAACACCGCAATTTTAAAATTTCCATCACAGCAAGAACAAAAAATACTGGAACATCTCAGCAGGTTTGACAGCAACTGGGGGGAGAGAATAGAGCCAACTTTTCAAGTCTAGTGCCAGAAGATTACCTTGCAGAATGACATTCTCTGTTAGCCTTGGATGGGATCTTATGAGCCTCAGGCAGGCAAGGTGGTAAAATTCTGACATAGATGTCCAAACTCAAAACATTGGCTCTGTTCTCTCTCTAAAGATGCTGTCAGACCTATTGAGATTTTTCAGTATTTTCTGTGTTCATTTCAGATTCCAGCGTCCTCAGTATTTATGTTAGAGTTTAAAATTTCCATCCATATTTTCTCGCATCTCTGCCTTCCTTAAAGTTTATTTATTAGTGTCATAACTAGGCTTACATTAACACCGCAATGAAGTTACTGTGAAAATCCCCTAGTCACCACATTCTGGTGCCTGTTTGAGTGCACTGAGGGAGAATTTAACATGGCCAGTGCATCTAACCAACACCTCTTCCAGACTATGCAAGGAAACCAGAGCACCTGGAAGAAACCCACGCAGACACGGGGAGGACATGCAAACTCCACACAGATAATCATCCAAGCCAGGAATTGAACCTGTGTCCTTGACACTGTGAGGCAGCAGTGCTAACAACTGTGCCACCGTGCCAACCCCAGCCCTGCACCTTCCTCCTTTAGCTCTTTAAGATTTCTGTGTTTCTCCAATTGCAACCTCGTGTGCATTTTTGGATTTTTGTTTCTCCATTATTGCCTTCAAGATTCCAAAGTTCTAAGTTCTGGAATTGCCAACCCTCTCTACTTCTCCAATCCTTCCTCCTCCTTTAAGAAGTTACTTAAAAGCTGTCTCTTTGACCAAGCTTTTGGTCACACGTGCTAATATCTTGGTGTCAAAATTTGTGTGATAACAAAGCACCTTGGGGTGCTTTACTAAAGGCGCTACATAAATGCAAGTTGTTGTTGCGATGGCAGCTGAGGATCCAGTTGGCCCATTGAAGAATGAATGAAACACACTATTTTTGCACTGTCATTTTTGCTAAGAAGAGATTAAATGTGGGAGTGCTTTGATGGGGGATCATTTGACCATCTTAAAGAATCATCCAGATCAAATAACGTTTTTCAGAATGATTTCAGGTTCATTTTGACAACCTTTCACTGAATATCCTGGGATTTTCCTCCGTTATTATTGCAACGTAAACAATGACTCAAGCAAGCATGGCTCTTGGCGTCAGTGAAATTAAACAAGGTGGTGACAGATTGTTTCATTTGTTCTGCTGCGGCTCGCTGTGGAGACTGCGCTGCGCTTTATTTTTAAGGAAATACCATCAAGAGTGCAAAGGTCAAAAGTCTCTGAAGCTGCAGATGAAACTTCCCTTCACACATAAATAATAGGCTTTGTGAACAGCTTCTGTGCGAATGCTTCTGTACATTTTTTTTGTGGGAGATGTAAGGAAATCTCTTGAAGGTAATTCACATTGTTTAACCATGTAGTTGGCATACACCCAAGCTTAGGCAGTGTAGGAGCATTAACATGGGATGTCGGAACAGGGGACACCATACATTGCATCACCTTTCCAGCTAATCCTAGATTGGTTGCTTGTAGGGGTCATCACCTTTGTTACCTTTCTCTTATTTAACAATAATACCAAGGACAATGTTCTTTTGACCATTATTAGAACCATGGAATCGCTATAGTGCAGAAGGAGGCCACTTAGCCCATCAAGCCTGCACTGACAACAATGCCATTCAGATCCTAGCCCTGTAAACCGTATTTATTCTAGCTTGTCCCCCTGACACTAAGGGGCAATTTAGCATGGCCAATGCACCTAATCTGCACATCTTTGGATGAAACTAGGGGAAACCCACCCAGACGCAGAGAGAATGTGCAAACTCCACACAGACAATGACCAGAATTTTACTGCCCCGCCCACCATGGGAATTGGAGCGGAAGAGAGGCAGAAGGTCTGTTGGCTTTGGGCGATTTTGGGACGAGTGGAGCACCCTAGGCCGGAATTGCACTCAGGTCCCTACTGCTGTGAGGCAGTAGTGCTAACCACTGTGCCACCGAGTCACCCCTTATTAAGCTCTGCATTCCAAATACCCTGACCTATGTGCCTTCCAGGTTCAATGTTCATCCAACTCTGAATTTGTGCTTTCACAAGACCTCAAAACAGCGGATCACTTGTCTCCATCAAACTTCCCTTGCTGTATAACTCAGCCTTTGAATCGCCTAAACATTTGTTTTTTCACTTGCCTCATCTTCTATCCCAATGTTTCCAACCTCAGTATGTGTGGGCTGGCTGGCCTTTTCCTGAGTTTCTCAACAAAGTGAAATGAATGCAAATCCCTGTTTGTTTCAAAATGTGTGAACTTTATCTGCAAGCGGGAAAAGTAGTAATTGGGCATCAGATGCAATATCTTTGTCAAACCTTCCCTCCCTTTCTGATCCAGGGCCTTCTTTTCCCAACTCTCCTCTAATGGTCGTAACTTCCTCAACACATTACAAATGGTTGTGGAAAGTTCCAACTCTCTCCCCCTCAAAACAGAGATTGATATATATTTGTTTGGCAGGAAGATTTAAGGATTATGGGATTGAGATGGGCATATGGAGATAAGGTTCACTAATAGGCATGGATGTGGTCAATAATCAATTATTTTGATCAGCCATGATCAAAATGAATGGCAAAATGGGTCCAAAGAGCTGAGTGGTCTCCTGTTGTTCCTATGTTCCCATAGCTCACAAGTTCCCATTCTTGTTCATTCACAAAGATAATTCTTTCCCTCTTTTCTCTTTGCGTGAATGAAGGTTCTTTCGCGTGGCGTTATGGCAGATAGGGTGAACTGTGGAAACATAGGAATGAGAGGAGGACTCTCGGCCTGACAGTGCTTCCTGACATGACCTCTGAATATCCAAGCTCTGATTTACTGTTCTGGAGTCCCCCTATCAAGGCAATAATTTCTCTCAGTAGACCCCATCAAATTTTTTAATCATCTTAAAAGTTCCTTAATCTTCTATGCTTGAGGGAAGATAACATCAATCTATGTTCAGGTGCTCGGTTCTCTAAAGATAGAGTCATAGGTAGATAGAGCAGCAAAACGGCTTTTGGCATGTCAGCCTTCATCAGTCAGGGCAAGTTATGTTGCAGTTGTACAGGACATTGGTGAGGCCGCACCTGGAGTATTGCGTTCAGTTTTGGTCGCCTTGCTATAGGAAAGATGTCATTAAACTGGAGAGAGTGCAGAAGAGATTTGCAAGGATGTTGCCAGGACTCAGGTGATTGAGTTATAGGGAGAGGTTGGACGGGCTAGGACTTTCTTCTCTGGAGTGTCGGAGACCGATGGGTGATCTTGTAGAGGTGTATATAGGCTAAATGCACTTTCCCAGGGTTAGGGAATCGAGGACTAGAGGGCTTGGGTTTGACTTAAGTGGGGAAAGAATTAATGGGAACTTGAGAAACAACTTTTTTACACAGAGAGTGACACATGTTTGGAATGAGTTGGCAGAGAATGTGGTTGAAACAGAGACATTGACAACATTTAAAAGGCATTTGGACAGATACATGGATAGCAAAGGTTTAGAGGGGTATAGGACAAATGCAGGCAAGTGGCATTAACTGAGATGGGCTTTTTGGTTGACGTGGACCAGTTTGGGCTAAAGGACCTGTCACCATGCCATACATTTTATGATTCTATAACATTTGTCTCATAATTTAATGACGTTAACCTGACTTTGTTCTAGTGAGTCTATGCTGCTTGCCCTACAAGGTCCATCACATTCCACAAAATCCTTGCACAAGTTTACTGTGGCATAGTAGCCAGACTGAACACAGTACTCTAACTGAGGGCCAAACCAGGCTGGGAGTCACTATAGGTGTTGGGAGAACAGGACTTGCTGCGAGGAAGGACAGTTTAAAGTTTATGGAGGATGAAACATTGGAGGCCAACCAGGATAGCATCAGCGTAGTCAAGTCTAGAGACACCAAAGACGTGGACATGGGATTTGGTGGCAGCTGAGTTGAGATTCATAAAATCATAGAATCCCTATGATTTGCAGAATCATAGTGCAGAAGAGGCCATTCAGCCCTTTGAGCCTGCACCAACAACAATCCAACCCTGGACCTATCCCCTTAACCTCACGTAATTACCCTGCTAGTCCCCCAGCACAAAGGCGAAATTTGGCATGACTGGTCCCTCTAGCCCACACATCTTTGGAGTGTGGGAGAGGAAATGATTGTGGGTGGATTGGATGATATTATGGAGGTGGAAGTAAAAGGCCTCGATGTGGGTGTGGATGTGGTCAGATGTTTGTCTCCAAGTCAAATACAACACCGAGGTTGCAAATAATCTGGTTCAGCCCCAGGCAGTTTCCAGGGAGAGATTTCATCGGCCCAGTATTTAATTGGAGTAAACTTCTGTTCATCTGGTGCTGAACAAGCAGCATGGCAAATTAGAAACTGGGGATGAGCGAGGTAGTTGTGAGGTAGAGCCAAGTCTCATTGGCATCACTACCAAAACAAATGTCAAAACATAATGGTAATTATTCAAGTAATTTGAGCAGCAAATTGGACAGCGACTTCAGTAGACAATGGACTGCACGGAACCAAACACTCATCTGTCCCAGACGCAGATTGTGTTGGTCACTGAAGTTAAAACTGGGAAGGTTTAATATCACTGCAAAGCTTGATTCTGTATTTAGCTACAGTCCACACCTAAGAACTGTGGCAACAAGGTTGGCACAGTAGCACGGTGGTTAACACTGTTACCTGTGGAATTTGTACATTCTGTGTGGGTTTCATCCGTGGTCTCTGGTTTCCTCCCATACTGAAAAGATATGAGGGTTAGGTTGACTGGTTATACTAAAAGGACCCTTAGTGTCAGGGGGGTTAGCAGGGATTAGTAGGGTCTGGACAGGATTGTTGTCGGTGCAGGCTTGATGGGCCGAATGGCCTCCTTCTGCAATGTAGTGATTCTGTGATTCTATTCTATGAAATCATCAAAATGCTTTCACAGGGGTGACTCAATTCACAGTGAAATAGCAGTTACTAATTGTTTTCATTGCACTATATTTGCCACAGTGGAATGAATTGGTTCTCTGCACATTGCTAGAACTCAATGCACAAAATATCTCAATCTCTGATATACAGTTCCAACACTAGACTATGAGGAGCTCATAACTCCATAGTTCAGATGCTCAACGTAATCCAGAAGTTGCAGTGTCTTAGTGTTCCTTTCAGTCCCTCATGTTCTGCAGTTTCCTCCCTACTCAGGAAGTTCGTTCAGTTCTGCCTTGGTACTGAAGATGCAGTTGTTGTCATAATGTTGTGTTCTCTTGCCCAATTGCATCAATGACATGCATCCATTTCTATGAGATACCTGGAAGAAAGAAAAGGTGACATGATACGTGAAGAAGGCAGTATCTTTTCCAAACAAAAGGAATGAGGTAACAAATCCATAAGACATAGTAGCAAAAGTAGGCCATTAAGCCCATCGAGTCGGCTCTGCCACTCAATGAGATCATGACTGATTTGATCTGATAAGCTTCCACTCATTTTTCTGCCTTAGCCCCATGATCCTTGTTTCCGTTAATGATTAAAAACATCTCAATTTTGAACTTGCTTAACGATCCAGCCTATACAGTCATCTATGGTAAAGAATTCCACAGATTTACTTTCCTCTGAGGGAAGAAATTCCTCCTCATCTCTGTCTTAAATGGATGGCTCATTACTCTGAGATTATGCCCTCTGATCCTAGACTCTCCGAAAAGGGGAAGCAACCTCTTAGTATCGACTCTGTCAAGTCCTCCAAGGATCCTATATGTTTCAATAAGGTCCCATTCTGTTCTTCTAAACTCCAATGAGCACTGGCCCAACCGGTTCTCATAGAAAATCTCTCTATACCGATATCAACCTGATGAATCTTCTCCAGACTGCCACCAATGTCAATATATCCTTCCTAGATAATGGGATCAAAACTGTTCACAGTATTCCAAGTGTGCCTTGTACAGTTTTAGCAAGTCTTCCCTATTATTATACCCCATCCCCTTTGAAACAAGGCCAAAATTTTATTTGCTTTCCCTATTACCTGCTGATCTTGCACGCACAAGGTCACCCATGCAAAATCCATGTAAAGTTGTTCTACTGTTCGAAAGGTTTGCTGGAACAATACATAAGGGATGAAACGAAGATAGATATATCTGTTCATAGAAGGGTGGAACGAAAATCTAGTCCTGGACTCTTAACAACATTTAATAAACTGAATGTCAGCTTGGCTCAATGTTAACTAACCAAACTGCACTATGCAACTTGAACTCAAGACTAACAGCTCATTTGATTTGATTTGATTTATTATTGTTACATGTATTGGGACATTGTGAAAAGTATTGTTTCTTGCGTGCTATGCAGACAAAACATTCTGTTCATAGAGTGCATAGGGGAGAACTAAAGGAGAGGATGCAGAATGTAGTGTTATAGTCATAGGAAGGTCAACTTAATATAAGGCAGGTCCATTGAAAAGTCTGATGGCAGCAGGAAAGAAGCTGTTCTTGAGTCGGTGATCTCAGACTTTTGTATCTTTTTCCCGACAGCTGTGAAGGAAGGCTGCATTGTTAGGTGAGACAAGAAAGTGTCTGATTAGGTGCGTTGGCCATGCTAAAATTTTCCCTCAGTAAACCTGAACAGGGACCAGAGTATGGTGACATGAGGGTTTTCACAATAACTTCATTGTAGTGTTAATGTAAGCCCAGGGGCAGAGATCAGCTAGATAGAAAATATCTTTTCCTAAAGGTAGGGCAGTGCAAAACTAGAGGGAATAGGTTTAAGGTGAAAGGGGAGAGATACAAAAGTGTCCAGAGGTGCAATTGTTTTCACACCGAGAGTGGTGAGTGTCTAGAACAAGCTGCCAGAAGTAGTAGTAGGGGCGGGTACAATTTTGTCTTTTAAAAAGCATTTAGACAGTTACATGGGTAAGATGAGTATAGAGCAATATAGGCCAAATGCAGGCATTTGGGACTAGCTTAGGGATTTAAAAAAAAGATTGGCATGGACAAGTTGGGCCAAAGAGCCTGTTGCCAAGCTATAAAATCTATGACTCCTCCATGACTCTACTTGTAACACTAATAAAATAAATCTGTCCATCAAATGGATGTTCAACAAAAAAAAAATTGAACGGCATGTTTTTGGAAAAGAGCTGGCAGGGTTTCCCAAATTTCCTAGCTAAAATTCGTCCTGCTACTGACACTATCGAAAAGACAATGTCTGTCATTTATCTCATGGTTATCTGGGGGAAGTATGCAAGCTGAGCATTCTGTTTGCCTCAAAAAATGTTTATAATTATGAATACAGCAATGTGGTCATGGTATTGGTTTAGCAACCCCAGGTTTATGAATTTAAATCCCACCATGGTAAGTTGTGAAACTAACATTGACAGGTTGAGTCATTTGTGGGTAGTACAGGATAATGATGATGAAGCTTTACAAAGTGCAGATGCCTGATTCACCAGTGTCCTTCAGAAGTAGTCAGTCTTGTGATACCACACTTTGCCACATGTTACTTGAGTCTCACACTACATTGGTTGACTTTTAATTCCCCATCATGTGGCCCAGCAAAGCTGTACAAACAATTGCTATCAAGAAGAAAGCTCTCCGCCACCCTCTCAAGATGGGCAATAAATGTGCCGACATCCCCATAACAAACAAAACAAGCTGGCCAATGCGTGTATTGCACAGTGGCACAATCGTTAGCAATGCTATCTCGTAGCTCCAGGGATGCGGGTTCGATTCCCACCTTGGGTCACTGTCTGTGTGGAGTTTGCACGTTCTCCCCTTGTCTGCATGGATTTCCTCCCACAGTCCTACGATGTGCAGATTAGGTGCATTGGCCACGCTAAATTGTCTCTTAGTGTCCTGTGAAGCATAAGTTAGAGAGGTTAGTGGAGTAAATATGTGGGGTTACAGGGATAGGACCTGGGCAGGATTGCTGTCAGTGCAGACTCAAATGGTCTCCTTCTGCACTGTAGGGATTCTATGATTTCTAGGAATAAAGCACATTGTGCATTTTAACATCAGTATGCGAGACTTTTGTAGTTGAGGGATGAATATAGCAGTGAACAGGGATGCAAAGACACCCTCCACAACTTGCAGCCTCTGCATAAAGTAATATCAGAAACATATTAAAAGGAATGGGGGGGGGGGAGGGGAATAATGTAATATAAAAAAAAGTCACAGGCCAGAATTTTCTAGTTGTTCACACTAGTGCAATTCTTTGGTCCTGCTGCAGTGAATGGGGAATTGGCTGAGCTCCAAATTCTCCATCCTTGCTCACAGCAGCGGCAGAATGTGAATGGAAGGAAAATTCCCAACCTTTCTTTATCCGGCAAAATTGCTTTAGCTCCATGACAGCAAAGATTGTGTTTATTGGGCTGGTGCTGACAATGAGGAATCAGAAGATTAGTTCCAGCACAGAAAGAGGCCATTCATCCCATCAAGCCCTTATCTGCAAACACTGTTCCTTCAGGTGCTTATCCAATTTCTTTGAGAAAGCCACAGTTGAATCTGCCCCCAGTACACTCTCATTTGCTCCATTTGAGCTAGGAACCAGTGTTCCAAGTGTGGTCTAACCAAGATTAATGTACCTTCCCTGCTTTTCAACGTTTTCCCTCTAGAAATGAACCCCTGACTCTATGCTGAATATACACGTAGAACGATATATTTTGATAACAGCTAGTTGCGCGTAATGCATCATATATCAGATATCAAGTGAGAAACATAAAGAAAACCAGAGGGAAACAAAAAGTGAGACTCGCAAACATAAAAGTGTCAACATGCAAAATGTTTAAACTCCAGGTTTATTTCTACAAGTAATAAATACTCAGGACATAGCAATAAAATGGGGCATAAAGTACAAGCTATATTGATTCCATCCAGATGTTTCTCTGAAATCCTGGAGCTGTTATTGGTGGGTTACTTCACTAACACACTGGTGGTGTTGAAATAGCCTTGCGTAATCTAGGTGATGAATCTGCTTATGTGTCTTTGTGAGATTCCGCTGCCTGTAACTCCAGCAATTGTATTATTAGCCCCTTGGAGATGAACCACTTGATGCCTTCGCTAACACAGTGGAGAAAGGAATTTCATATGAACACGCTAATACATTGATCACTGAGATTGCTCAGAGTGATCCTAACCCATGTGGAGACAGAAGGTTAAAACTGGATCACTTGTGGCAGTTTCTGTTAAGTTTTTAATTTGTTTATTTGAACAGGCGTCACTGCAAATGAATGCTGAGCGCCGAATCTCATATTGCACCTGTTGGTAAATTAAGACAAAAAAATTATGGGTAATTACAAACTAAACATTATTGAAACTGCATATTTTCGGAGCACTTCATTTAGATTTGATTCCCGGCTTGGTTCACTGTCTGTCTGGAGTTTGCACTTTCTTTCCGTGTCTGTGTGTGTTTCTTCCAGATGCTCCAGTTTCCTCCCACATTCTGAAAGACGTGGATTGGCCCGAACTGGCACCGGGGTGTGGCAACTGGGGGATTTTCACAATAAATTCATTGCAGTGTTAATGTAAGCCTTACCTGTGACTAATAAATAAACTTTTACTTCACTTTAACAGTGGTTAAGATTAGTGTTTACATCTGTCTGGAACAAAGAGAAGTTTAACTTGTATCTCCTGAGGAGGGTGAAGGGGCATTGGCCTCAGGATCGGGTCAGCAACCTGACAGCATCGTTAACACAGACAATAACCGCAGACATTTTTAAGGACCCTAACACTGGGTGGTAACAGTGTCTGTGTAAAGTGGCAAGCTCATTTCAATGCATATTAAATCCTAGTATTCTGACCGTTCTACATCTGAATTAATCTGAGCCTGCGCTGTACACATTCTGTATGGGTAATTGTGGATCAGTCAAGGTCAGCACAATATTGTTTATGTGGTGCCCCAAACGTGAATCATGCTCAATCCTGACTTTCCTGCTGTTGTTCAACCAGTGGAAACATTTCATTTTTATGACTTATAAATCTGCTATAGTTCACAGTCACACAGAGAAGCTAGATTTATTTGAGAAGTGGTGAGGCTGTACAACGGGAAGGAGCTATGATTGGTATTTCAGAAGGAAGAGATTAATGTGTATTCACTATCTGACCTTGGGAAGGTCTTTAAAGCCACCAAGTCACCAACGTACTTTCAGTAAAAAGTTCTGATTGTCTCTATATGTTGTTTTTTTTTGGAGGGATAAATGTTGTGCTGTTTGTGATGGGGAAATAACTTTCACTTTTATTCATTCAATCAAGGTTTTGATGCAGAGTGAGGGGCTCAGAACTTACTGAGCTCCAGCATTGCATCTTCATTTCCAGTGTCTGAGGAATTAGGTCTGCTGCAGTGAGATAACATTCCCAATGGACATCCCCCCCATCCTCAGGATATCTTTAAACTAGAAAATGATATTATTAAACTAGAAAGAGTGCAAAAAAGATTTACTAGGATGCTACTGGGGCTTGATGGTTTGAGTTATAAGAAGAGGCTGGATAGACTGGGATTTTTTTTCTCTGGAGTGTAGGAGACTTAGGGGTGATCTTATAGAGGTCTATAAAATAATGAGAGGCATAGATCAGTTAGATAGTCAACATCTTTTCCCAAAGAGAGAGGAGTCTAAAACTAGAGGGCATAGGTTTAAGGTGAGAGGGGAGAGATACAAAGGGACCCAGAGGGGCAATTTTTTTCACACAGAGGGTGGTGAGTGTCTGAAACAAACTGCCAGAGGTAGTAGTAGAGCCACGTACAATGTTGTGTTTTAAAAACTATTCAGACCTGACTAAGATGGGTATAGAGGGACATGGGCCAAATGTGGGCAATTGGGACTAGCTTAGTGGTTAAAAAAAAGGGGTTGACATGGACAAGTTGGGCTAAAGGGCCTGTTTCCATGCTGTAAACCTCGATGACTCTATTACTCAGGAACTTACAAAGTAAGATTGTCAGGTACTGACTAGTTATGGATAAGTACAGGATGGAGATTTGCATATCTTACTAACATTTGGCACCTGAACAGCATTATTGAGAATCACCTTATTTGCCTGCAGTAAATTTGGAATTCAGCATTCTGAGGTAGAAGCGCACAGTTTGGATTAATCACAGCCTGCACTATAGACTGAATTCAGTAAACTCCAGCCAACAGATCAATAGATTTAGTGGAAATGAAACAGGAGAAAAAGGGGTAAAATCAAATAAGTTGATGGAAAATAATTGGAAGAATAATCTTACTTTTGCAGTTTTCTTACGCAGCTTGAACACTCCTCATTTGCCAGATCTCGCATACTTTTTGGATGGTCACTGGGAAAATGAGGTACAAAAAGTTGTAGAAATGCAGCAAAAGCCAATGATTAAATGGATTAACTCAATAACCAATAATACCATAGGTTGGAACCATTTTCACAAAGGCTCAGTGTAAGAGGCTCATTCGCCCACACGACTGTTGTAACATGTGATAAATCACTTAGAACAAATTGGGGATTAGTCATAGTGCAGCAAGTGAAAAATAATGACGGCTTTTTTGATCAGGCTGGTTCCGTTCTGTGCTATATTTTTGCCACGAGGTGTCACATTCTACTGCTTTTCAGTGCCATTGTCTGACACACACACACATATACGCGCACACACAAACACGCACGTACACACACACATACGCATGTACACACACACACGCACACAAATTGCCCATCGATTGGACTGCAGAATTCTCAAGGTCATCGAGAAATCGGTTGCCCGATCAACTACAACATTTTCTGTTGGAAAACCACACAGAATTGATTGGCATAAAATGGGGGCAACAGTAAACAAGCGGGGAGATACAGGGTATTTTCGGAAGAAGTGATGAGGTAAAACAATGTGTTGCAATACTGGACAGTACCCTTTTGCTGAGATGAATGTTATATCTTCATTTGGTGTCACATTGTAATGGGGAAGTAGAGTCACTATAAACAATGATGATGAAAACATGGTTTAAGAATACATTTCTGAAATCACAATCTTCTGAACTGATCATGAAGAAAGGAAACGTTGGAACTGGAATTAAAAGAAATAAAGTCCGTAGAAATGAAAATCGGGCAGTTTTTATACTGTGCGGTGGCTCCTTGAAGTCAGTTTCTACACTCGGACGGCGAGTTGAATTTTTTTAAAATTCATTTGTGTGTCAAGGGCGTCGCTGGCTGGCCAGCGTTTATTGTCCATCTCTAGTTGTCCGAGAGCAGTTAAGAGTCAACCACACTGCTCTGGTTCTGGAGTCACATATGGGCCAGACCAGAAAAGGGCAGCAAATTTTCTTCCGTAAAAGACATTAGTGAACCAGATGAGTTTTTACAACAATCAACAATGGTTTCATGATCCTTAATTTCAGATTTTTTTTTAACTGAATTCAAATTCCACCATCTGCTATAGTGGGTTTCGAACCCGGGTCCTCAGAATGTTAGCTGACTTTCTGAATTAATAGTCTAGCGGTGATACCACGAGGCCATTGCCTCCCCTAACTCCCCTAACTCTAACTCCTCTAATCTACTCTAAGGTGTCTGTACTTGGTGAGTTGAAAGTCAGCACCACGTTTCCCTCAGGGCAACTTATTATATGGTTAGCTCGTAAAACTCCATTCTGCTCCAACAATGTAGGTCCAAGTTTAGAGTATAACCCTGTTTTTACACAACATCAGGAATCAAACACATCTGAAGCAGGAACACAGAACAGACAATAGTCCACCCATTTCCGTTTCCTCATGGACAGAAATAAAATTAAGGCGGCTTTTCTGATGGCAACTGATCCACAACTCATGTTTTCTGGCAACCCGATATGTGTTGGGAGATGATGATTTAATGAGGATTTTGAGATAAAGCCTGGAATTCTCCGGCCACTCATGCCCTACTTTCACTACCAGCGAGAATGGAGAATTTGGCATTCACCCAAATCCTTGTTCATTGCAGCGGAACTGGAGAATCCCAGCCGAAGGCAAAGTCAGAGAATCCAGCCTGAGGTCCTGGACCACTCGGTAGAGTGCATCCTATAAACAACTATGCCTCATTAACTTGTGGATTTTAATAAAGGGGCAACTGCCCTGTTATCAGTTCAAGTTCAAACCATCAATATAACCAGTGAGTCAGTTAAATTTATTTATTAGTGTCACAAGTAGGCTTACATTAATACTGCACTGAAGTTACTGCGAAATCCCCTAGTCATCACAGTTTGGCGCCTGTTCAGAGTGCACTGAGGGAGAATTTAGCATGGTCAATGCACCTAACCAGCAGGTCTTTTCGACTGTGGGAGGAAGCTGGAGCATCCAGGGGAAACCCATGAAGACACGGGGAGAATGTGCAGACTCCACACATACAGTGACCCAAGCTGATATTCGAACCCAGGTCCTTGGCACTGTGAGGCATCAGTGCTAACCACTGTGCCATCCAAGCTTCGGCTGCAGAAAATATTTGCATGTCGATATTCCAGGATTCAATGAAAAAAGCCTGTGTACACACTAAAACCCTTTCAAAAAGATGACCCTTTAATCCGCAGACAAAGGGGTGCATTCCCAAACCAAATGATTGGTTCAGATGTACAAAGGACAGAACTGTATCCTCTTGTCTTGGTTGTTCTGAGAATCATGAACAGAAACCCTGTGTTTAACCTCAAAGCTGAGGATTACAGCTTCATAACACAAACTAAGCAATTATGCTCGGCTGTGTTTGACAATATATACTAAATACCAGCTTAAGGGCAGGTGAAATAAGTTTAAAGGTTCACCACCACCTTCTCAAGCATGACTCGAGAGAAGCAATAAGTGCTGATCTTGTTCAGTCCAAAATATATTTCACAATCATTCCTGGGTGAGTGATTCAAGTGTGGGTTTAAGAGTGCATCACTGTGACAAAGATCAGAATTCACCATTTTGCTATTCTGTTCCATATGGTTCAGTGACATTATGGTACAGTGTATGCATGCGTGTGTATAAAATACCAACATTGAGGTAGCAAAGACAATTGCAATTAAATTTTCCCAAAAATAACATTCCTCCATAGAAATAGCTGTTCTACGATAGAACTTCAGGAGGAGGTAAGAAAGGCGTGAAATGAGAATGAGGAACAAAGATGTGCGGGTTAGGTGGATCGACCACGCTAAATTGCCCCTCTGTCACGGGGGCCTAGCTAGGGTAAATGCATGGGGTTATGAGGACAGGGCCTGGGTGGGATTGTGGTCAGTGCTGCCTCAGTGGGTTGAATGGCCTCCTTCTGCACTGTGGTATTCTATGTTCTGTGATTTTATGTTCAACAAAGGTTCACATGAAGGAAACTAAAGTAGGACTGTGGTCAGGCTAAATCTCAGACCATTTTGTTGGTATAACTCCTGTGGGTTACCGGAGCCTATTTACATACCTACACACTAGCATTAATAGCACCCACCTTAATTTTATCAAAGCAACAGTGATTTGGTATTGGTCATTTTGTTTTCAAAAACTTAATTTTCTTCTAACTCTGCAGAGAAAAGAAACCTGCCTCCTACTTAATTTCTCCATCTTTCACTCCAACCTTTGCTCTGTTTGCTTGTTAATGATAGTTGTGTGGAACCACAAATTCTAACTGTGCAAAGCCAAAGAATTGCCCACTTAGCAATTCATGACCTGTTTTCACAGCAAATCAGTGAGAAAGAATAAATGGCCATTGGTTTAGCTTCACGCTCTTCTTCGGATCTGAAGAGATGTCACCTGCTCATTTCATTCACAAATGTTGACTGCTATAATTTGTATTTCAGGATAAATTTAAGCCTGCTCTTTAACTCAGGATAACTGCTGCGCTGAGTTCCACAACACCCATTGCAAACCACAACCAGAAGTTAGTTCAGAATCCCATGAATTTGTTTCCAGCCCTTGTCATTCAGTTTGGTTGAATATTGAGTATTGGGTTCATTCTCACATCTCTCTTGCCCCCATTTCACTATCTTCCCTAACACACCTCCTGAACTTAATTTGTTAAACACGCAGGACAGTTTTCATTCCTCAGTTTGCCTAAGCTCCCAAAATGGTCTCCTGCAAAGTAATGTTTTTGGTTCCTCCAAGGTCAAATAGAACACTACAGCACAAACAGGCCCTTCAGCCCACAAATTGCGCCGATCACATCCATACCTACCAAGCCATAGAACTATCTGTAACTCCCAATCCCATTAAATCCCAAATACTCATCCAGAAGTCTTTTAAAAGACCCCAGCGAGTTCGCCTCTACCACCACTGACGGCAGCCGATTCCACTCACTCACCACCCTCTGAGTGAAAAACTTACCCCTAACATCTCCTCTGTACTTGCTTCCCTGCACCTTAAATCTGTGTCCTCTCGTAGCGACCATTCCAGCCCTGGGAAATAGCCTCCGAGAATCCACCCTACCTATTCCTCTCAACATTTTATAAACCTCTATCAGGTCACCTCTCAACCTTTGTCTCTCCAGGGAGAAGAGACCTAGCTCCCTCAACCTATCTTCATAAGGCAACATCTTTGTAAATCTCCTCTGCGTCCTCTCAATAGCCTCCTGTAGTGAGGCGACTCCTTCCTGTAGTGAGGCTACAAGGATAGTTAAAAAAAACTCATATTTTATATACCAATGTTCACAACCATACTAATGTTCAAATTAGGAGCAGGAATAGCCACTCAGCCTTCTGAACCAGCTCCACCATTCAATAAAATCATTTCTGATCTCATTTTGACATCAACTTCACATTCCTGTCTACCCCCAATAACTTTTCATCCCCCTGCCAACCAAGAATCTACCTTCCTTTGCCTTAAAAACCTTCAAAGATTCTACCTCTTCCACCTTTTGAGGAAGAGCTTTCCAAAGACTTGGGGCATGAACTTACCCGCCACTCACATCACACACCAGCTGCAGCGAGGTCGGAGAATTTGGTGCCCAGCCAAATCACCGTTCACTGCAGCAGGATGGGAAAATCTCGCCGCGTGAACGGGGCTAAGATTCTGGCCTTACAATTCTCTGAGAGAATTTTTTTTTCATCTGTCTCAAATGGGTGACAGCAAGCTCCAACGTTTATGTCATAATGATCAGATTATTTGCATTACTGGTGTTGGTTGAGGGATAAATATCGGCCAGGACACGAGGGAGAACTCCTTCAATTTCTTCTGGGAAATAATGCCATTGGACCCTTTACACCCACCTGACTGGGCCTTGGTTTAGTTGCCAGAATTCTACCGCTACGCCCACCATGGAATTGGAGCTGGCGAGGGGAGACAATGGCAATGTCTGTTGACCTTGGGCGGGAATTTCTGGTCTTGCTTGAGTGAAAGACAGCAGCTGACAATTTTGTGCTCCCTCAGTACTGCACCAAAAGTGACAGCATCTGTTTTCGTGCACAAGTCTGAAACTGGGACCTGAACCCACAAATTTGTGGCTTAGAGGCCAGAGTGCTCCCCACTGAACCACGGCTGTAGTGAACTGAGGAACAATGCTACACTTGATCTTAATCAAAAGGTCAAGAAGCAATCGATAGATAATGCCAGAGCGAGGGTCTGAAAGGAAAGTAGAAGATGAAAGAAATGCATATAACAAACCAACTTCCCGTCCACTGACACTGTTAACATTTCCCACTGCCTCGGCAAAGCAGCCAGTATAATTAAGGACCCTACGCACCCTGGACATTCTCTCTTCCACCTTCTTCTGTCAGGAAAAAACACCAAAGTCACGTACCAACCGGCTCAAGGACAGCTTCTTCCCTGGTGCCATCAGACTTTTGAATGAACTTCCTCGCATCAAGTTGATCTTTCTCTACACCTTAGCTATGACCGTAACACTACATTCTGCATTCTCTCAGTTTCCTTCTCTATGAACAATATGTTTTCTCTATATAGCACGCAAGAAACAATTCTTTTCACTGTACGTTAATACATGTGACACTAATAAATCAAATCAAATTTAAATCAAATCAGTATGTGAAAAAAAAAGAGACAGATTAAGCTTTTGGGGGTGGAATTTTCTTTGGAACAGGTAAAAGCTTGGGTTTGACCACTACTGTCAGACTGATTGAACTAGGAGTGAACAATAGTTATAAGCAAGCAGTCAAATTTACCAAATTGCTGTGTAAAGCAATTGGACTGGGATATATTTAAATAGAAGTAAAAGCTTTGCATTTATATAGTGATGACATTAGAACATTCCAAAATACTTCTTAGGCAATTAATTCTAGCGTTTGTTATAAAGTAGGAATGCACACAAGCACTGAGTTCATAGAATCAGAGAATTCCTACAGTACAGAAGAGGCCATTCAGCCATTGAGTCTGCACCAACCCTCAGAAAGAACATCGCACCCAGACCCTCTCCTCCGCTCTATGCCAGTAACCACCTTATCACTGAAACCTCAATCCACTTGCACATTTTACTAAGGGACAATTTAGCAAGGCCATTCCATCTAACCTATACATCTTTGGAGTGTGGGAGGAAACCAGAGCATCTGGAGGAAACCCATGCAAACAGGTGAAAAACGTGCTAATTCCACACAGACAGTCATCCAAGGCTGGAATTGAACATGGATCCCTGGCACTGTGAGGCAGCAGTGCTAACAACTGTGCCACCGTGCTACCCCAATTAAGTGACCAATGATTCTGTTTTCAGAATATTGTTTAAGGGCTAAATGTTGATCAGGGCATCAGGCCATTTTCTTGGTTGTTCTACAAATCATTGTGCAAAATCTTCTGCATCCACCTGTGAGGGGCTTGTTCACACTCCTAACTGAAAGATGGGAGCAGCTCTCCTTCAGCTCTCAAGAATCTAACTGGATTCTATGCACAGGTCTCCAGAAGGAATGGGGCTTGAACCCTCAATCGTTGAACTCAAAAAGCAAGAATGCTACCACTGAACCAAAGCTGACACCTAAATGAAAAGTGGCCAAAATTGGTGGGTGTAATATAACGGGTATAATACAAAATTTGGCAGGTGGAGTTTAATGTGGATAAGTGTGAGGTTGTCCATTTTGGCAGAAAAAATAGAGAGGCAATTTATTAACTAAATGGAAAGCAGATTCAAAATGGGCAGAGGGATCTGGGTGTCTGGGCTCATGAATTGCTGAAACTCGGTATGCAGGTGCAGCATGTCATAAAAAACAAAGCACGGGGCATGTTGGCATTTATTGCAAAAGGGACTGGAGTATAAAAGAAGTGTTGTTGCAATTGTATGTTGTGTTGGTGAGACCACATCCGGAGTATTGTGTCCAGTTTTGGTCTCCTTGTTTGAGGAAGGATGTGGTGGCATTGGAGGCAGTTCAGAGAAGGTTCACCAGGTTGATTCTGGGGATGAAGGTGTTGACATCTGAGAAGAAGTTAAGCAGGCCAGAATTGTACTTACTGAAGTTTAAAAGGATGAGAGGGGATCTGATCGAGGTATAGAAAACATTTAAAAGGAATTGATAAAGTAAATATAGACCAAATATTTCTTCTTCTGGGGCAAGCTAGAGCAAGAGGTCACAGGTATAGGTTGCGAGGCAGTAGATTTAAAACCAAGATGAGGAGCAGCAATTTCTCGCAGAGGGTGGTGAGTTTGTGGAACTCGCTGCCCCATAACACAGTGGACTCTGAATCGTTGAATGGTTTCAAGAAGGAGATAAGGATATTTCTGATTTTGAAAAAAAGGATAAAGGGATATGGGGAACAGCTGGGGAGGTGGATTTGGGACCAGGGAGAGATCAGCGATGATCTGATTGAATGGCAGAGCAGATTCGAAGGGCTGATTTTGCCACTTCTGCTCCGAATTCCAATGTTCCTACGTGTCTCTGTCAGCGTGTAGGGGGAGATAGTCTGTAGAGGTTTAAAGTATCACCTACCTTCCGGGTGCTGAAGAACAATTGATTCATGTGAAGCTAACATTTTTTTTTTCACCATTAGCTTTCCATCTACCTCAAAAGCCAATACTCAGCCCCGCTGAACTACAGACAGCAGCGCGGTACGGTAGCACAGTAGTCAGCACTGCTGCTTCACAGCTCGAGGGACCTGGATTCGATTCCTGGTTTGGGTCACTGTCTGTGTGGAGTTTGCACATTCTCCTTGTGTCTGCATGGGTTTCCTCCAGGTGCTCTGCTTTTCTCCCACAGTCCAAAGATGTGCAGGTTAGGTTGATTGGCCATGCTTAAAAAAATGCCCTAGTGTCCTGAGATGCGTAGGTTAGGGGGATTAATGGGTAAATATGTAGGGATATGGGGATAGGACCTGGGTGGGATTGTGGTTGGTGCAGACTCGATGGGCCGAATGGCCTTTTTCTGTACTGTAGGGTTTCTATGAAAGAGGATATTTACCCTTATTAGTCAGATGATTGTGTTGTCTTTACACAGACGATTCGGGACAACAAGGATGAATCATCTTTTGGAAAACAGTCACCGAGATCATTGCACTGGGGTTTCTGAAGCTGTGATGTGGTATTACAGTGGGATAACACTTTCTGTTCTTCATTGTCAACCTAAACATGCTGGAAACTGAGTCGACATCAAACTCATTTTAAGTCAAACCCCCCCATTACGTCTCAGAGATATTCGTTCTGGTTGGTCCCTTCCCAGAAAGGAATGGCAGAGGCCCAAATCGTAGACCAACCAAATCCTCTTTGTGACACGATGAGTGAACAGGATTATTTCATTTCAATTCCCTTTCCTCATTGATAGTATGCGGGAAACCCACGGTACCTGTTAAAGAATCCTTAGAGTGCAGAAGGAGGCCATTCATCCCGTCGAGTCTGCACCAACTCCCCGACAGAGCATCTCACCCAAGCCCCACACTCGCCCTATCCCCGTAACCCCAAATATTAACCCCCTTAATCCCCCTAACTCATACATTGTGGGATGCTAGGGAACAATTTAGCCTGGCTGATCCGCCTAACCTGTACACTTTGGACTGTGGGAGGAAACCAGAGCACCCAGAGGAAACTCACACAGACATGGGGAACACATGTCCTTTAGAGGATGAGAAAGGAGATGTAATAACTGGAAATGAGAAAATGGCTGAGGCATTGAACAGGTATTTTGTGTCAGTCTTCACAGTGGAAGACACAAATAACATGCTGAAAATTGATGACAGGAAGGCTATGGCAGGTGAGAATGTGGAAACTATCATTATCACAAAAGATGTTGGGCAAGTTAATGGGACTAATGGTAGACAAGTCTCCTGGCCCTGATGGAATGCATCCTAGGGTACTAAAAAAGATGGTGGGAGAAATAGCAAACGCACTAGTGGTAATTTACTAAAATTCGCTGGATGCTGGGGTAGTTCCTGCAGATTGGAAAACAGCAAATGTGACGCCACTGTTTAAAAAAGGAGGTAGACAAAAGGCAGATAAGTATAGACTGGTTAGCTTAACTTCTTCAGTAGGGAAAATGCTTGAATCTATCATCAAGGAAGAAATAGCGAGATATCTGGCTATAAATTGTCTCAATGGTAAGTCGCAGCATGGGTTCATGAAGGGCAGGTCATGTTTGACTAATTTGGTGGAATTCTTTGAGATCATTACATGTGCAGTGGACAATAGGGAACCTGTTCATGTGGTGTATCTGGATTTCCAGAAGGCACTTGACAAGGTGTTGCACTAAAGACTGCTGCATAAGATAAAGGTGCACAGTGTTACAGGTAGTGTATTAGCATGGATAGAGGATTGGTTAACTAACAGAAAGCAAAGAGTGGGGGTAAATGGGTGTTTTTCTGGTTGGTAACCAGTGACTAGTGGTGTGCCTCAGGGATCAGTGTTGGGACCGCAATTGTTCACGATTTACATGGACGATTTGGAGTTGGGGACCAAGTGTAGGGTGTCAAAATTTGCAGATGACACGAAGATGGATGGCAGAGCAAAGTGTGCAGAGGACGCTGAAAGTCTGCAAAGGGATATAGATAATCTAAGTGTGTGGGCGAGGGTCTGGCAGATGGAGTACAATGTTGGTAAATGTGAGGTCATCTATTTTGGTAGGAATAACAGCAAAATGGACTATTATTTAAATGGTAAAAAAATTGCAGCTTGCTGCTGTGCAGAGGAACCTGGGTATCCTTGTGCAGGAATCTCAAGGAGTTGGTTTGCAGGTGCAGCAGGTAATTAAGAAGGCAAATAGAATTTTGTCTTTCATTGCTAGAGAGATGGAGTTTAAAAACAGCGAGATTATGGTGCAGTTCTATAAGGTGCTGGTAAGGCCACACCTGGAGTACTGTGTACAGTTTTGGTTTCCTTACTTGAGAAAGGATATACTGGCACTGGAGGGGGTGCAGAAGAGATTCACGAGGTTGATTCTGGAGTAGAGAGGGTTGGCTTTTGAGGAGAGAATGGGTAGACTGGGGCTATACGCATTGGAATTCAGAAGAGTGAGGGGAGATCTTATAGAAACATGTAAGATTATGAAGGGAATAGAAAAGATAGAAGCAGGGAAGTTGTTTCCACTGGCGGGTGAAACTAGAACTAGGGGGCATAGCCTCAAAATAAACGGAAGCAGATTTAGGACTGAGTTGAGGAAGAACTTCTTCACACAAAGGGTTGTGAATCTGTGAAATTCCCTGCCCAGTGAAGCAGTTGAGGCGACCTCACTGAATGTTTTTAAGGCAAGGATAGATAAATTTTTGAACAGTAAAGGAATTAAGGGTTATGGTAAGTGGGCGGATAAGCGGAGCTGAGTCCACGAATAGATCAGCCATGATCTTATTGAATGACGGAGCAGGCTCAAGGGGCTAGATGGCCTACTCCTGCTCCTAATTCTTATGTTCTTATGTAAACTCCACACAATTACTCAAGGCCAGGATTGAACCCGGGTCCCTGGTACTGTGATGGAGCAGTGCTAACTTATGTTCTTATGTTCTTATATTAACTTGTTTGGACTTTCCCCCAGAGTTTTTGCTGCTCTCTTAATGAAAATAATTTTGGCTTTGTCATGGAAATCTCACTGTCCGTCTATTTGTTGAGTGGTCTTTATGTTGGGAAGGCTGAGGGACTGAAGTTGTGAACACCCTTTCATTCCAAATAATTCACATTGCAAATGTACTGGCCAAATTTTTTCCTGCACAATACCATGCTGTAGCGTGCAATATTTTGATCATTTGGCAAACAACAACTTGCATTTATACAGAGCGTTAGTATGATTAGTAGTGGTTAGCACTGCTGTTTCTTGGCGCCAGGGACCTGGGTTCAATTCCGGCTTCTGTCACTGTCTGTATAGAGTTTGCACGTTGTCCCCATGTCTGCATGGCTTTCCTCCCAACAGATGCACCGTAAAAAACATTCTTTCTGGTTGTATCATAGCTTGCTATGCTCCTGCTCTGCCCAAGACCACAAGAAACAACAAGAAGTCATGAACATAGATCAATCCATCACACAAACCAGCCCCCCCATCCTCTGACTCTGTCTAGACTTCCCGCTGCCTCAGAAAAACAGCCAGCATAATTAAGGACCCAACGGTCCCTAGATATACTCTCTTCCACATTCTTCCGTCAGGAAAAAGATACAAAAGTCTGATGTCATGTGCCAACTGACTCAAGAACAGCTTGTTCTCTACTGACATCAGACTTTTGAATGGGCTTACCTGGCATTTAGTTGATCTTTCTCCACACTCCAACTATGACTGTAACACTACATTCTGCATTCTCTCGTTACCGTATGCTTTGTTTGTATAGTGCACCACAACCAAAACTTTTCACTGTATACTAATACATATGACAATAATAAATCAAATCAAATCCAATCAAAAGATGTGTGGGTTAGGTGCATTGGCCACACTAAATTGTCCATTAATGCCTGGGGTGTGTAGGCAAGAGAGATTAGTGGGGTAAATTTGTGGGATTACGCAGATAGGACCTGGGTGGGATTGTTGTCGGTACACATTCAATGGGCTGAATGGCCTCCCTCTGCACTGTAGGGTTTCTATGATAAATTGTCCAAGTCGCTTCACAAGCAGTGTTATCACACAAAATTTGAAGCCAAGTCATATAAAGGGATATTCAAACAGGTAACTGGGAGTTTGGCCAAAGAGATAGAATCCTTTTAAGGAGGTTTCGTAAGGAAGAGAGAGAAGTGGAGAGATGGAGAGAGTTAGAGAGGGACCTTTAAAGCATAAGGCCTAGCAACAGAAGGTTTAAACTCCAAATGTGAAAGAATTTGACATGCATCTTTTGAAAGCTGTTTACTTTTAAATATATAATCATTTAGATGGAAAGTTTTTAAAACAAAATCTGCCACATTTTCAAATTGGCAAAGGACCACAAAAAATGGTTTAAAAGAATATCTGCACGTGCTACGTAGAAATAAATACACATGGATCTTTTAGTGATCGTTTGTGATAAAATGCCCTGGTCACCATCTATAATTGAAGTGGTCCCTCAGAAACTGCACTTACCCTCAGCACATCGTGTGATCAACAGCCTTTGCAAAGTTCAGTTGCAAAGAATTATGGTCTGAGAAGCTGATAGCAATTGCAGTTTCTAAATGCTTTGTGTGAGCTGTACCACATTCCTTTGTTTGCTATTTTACTCCAATTATTGTTCAATGCGTTTAGTCTTTCATCACAACAACAGACACCGGAATGCTCGTTTCGTACGCAGTTTTCTGCCAATGTGATATTGCTTTGATTGCTCATTCATGAGGTATGCGTACCGTTGGCAAGGCCAGCACTTATTGCCCATCCCTAATTGCCTTTGTTCTGAGGGCGTTTAAGAATCAACCACATTGCTGTGGGTCTGGAGTCATATGGAAGCCAGAGAAGGGAAGGACAGCAGATTTCCTTCCCTCCAGGGAACCAGATGAGTTTTTACAACAATCAGCAATGGTAATCGTTGGATTTTTAATTCCAGATCTTTGGTGAATTCAAAATCTGCCGTGGTGGATTTCGAATCCAAAGTATTACCCTGAATCTTAAAAATATTAGTCGAATGACAATACCATTATGCCACCACCTTTTTCTTAATTTATTAGTATCACAAGTAGGCTTACATTGACACTGCAATGAAGTTACTGTGAAAATCCTAAGTCACCACGCTCCAGTGTCTGTTCGGATACACTGAGGGAGAATTCAACATGGCCAATGCACCCTAACCAACACATCTTTTGGGCTGTGGGAGGAAGACGGAGAACCCAGATGAAACCCATGCAGACACGGGGAGAACTTGTAGGCTCTACACAGATAGTGACCAAACTGGGAATCAAATCTGCATCCCTGGCGCTGTGAGGCAGCAGTGCCAACTGCTGTGCCACCATGCCTCCCCCTAACTGCACCACCCATTTATTTACTTTCGATGTAAGGACATCAAAAGGGTAAAATAGAGATGGTCCATTATCCCACAAAACTACTTGTGATGGCTAAACCACTGGAATTTGTTTGTTAGCATCTCTTCATGATGCAGGTACAGTACCTCAAATCCAACTATCTGAAAAACCTCCGGTGGTCCAAAAGTCGGACAACTTTTTGAGGAATCCCTGCAAGAGTTTTAACTGCCATTAAAAAACATGACTGAATTGCTCGGGATGTTTCTGCATCAACAGAGTGGTCCGTGTTGTAGTTACCCACTTTCCTCGCCTTGACTCCACCTGATCCAGCTTAGATCAGTTTGAGCAGTTATGCTTCTTGGAACCATTTCCATCAGGAGTGTTTCACGAGTGTTCCAGTGACCCAAAGTGAAGCCAGTTTTTAAGTTGCGGCCTTACCAACAGATTGCCCAGTTTCAGTGCAGTTGCCTTCGACTCAGATTTGATCACTGTCAATCTTTAACTAAATACAGCACAGAAATTCTGAAATCCTTTGTCAAATCCTTCCCATAAGTCCTGTCACACGAACAATATAAGCAGAGAGCTGATTAAAACCCTAACCTCCTCTTCACCCTACACATCTCCAAGATCACTGTACTCCTCAAATTTGGATCTCTTGCGTATGTCTAATCTCAATTGCTCCATCAGACTTATCGGTCCTTAGCTCTGGAATTCTCTCCCAGGAACTCTGCACCTCAAGCTCTCCCTCCTCCTTTAACAACCTTTTTTTTTTGCCATCACCTTCCGAAGGGGAACTAGGGATGGGCAATAAATGCTGGCTTAGCCAGCGATGCCCACATCCTGTACATGAATGTTTAAAAAAAGCTCTTCAATGTCATCCTAATGCCACCCTCTGCGCTTGGCGTTGTTTGAGAACACTCCTGTAAAGCATCTTGGAACATTTTACATATGGAACATTGGGGCAGGATTTTCCAGCTTTTCTCACCCCAAAACTGGAAAATGCCATCTGAGATCAATGGACCTTTCCGTGATCTGCCTCCTGCCTGCTAC
This sequence comes from Carcharhinus amblyrhynchos, assembly GCF_965287045.1. NCBI lineage: Eukaryota > Metazoa > Chordata > Chondrichthyes > Carcharhiniformes > Carcharhinidae > Carcharhinus > Carcharhinus amblyrhynchos. The sequence goes on from NC_137342.1 coordinate 45,251,819, forward strand.
AATTCCCATGGTGGGCAGGATGGGAAAGTCTGTCCTTTGATCTCATTGAATGATGGAACAGACTTGGTAGGTTGAATGGATTCCTTTTGCTCCTATGTCTTAAAGTTTATTTGTTAGTGTCACAAGTAGGCTTACATCATCACTGCAATGAAGTTACTGTCAAAGTCCCCTCATCACCACATTCTAGCCCCTGTTCGGGTACACTGAGGGAGGATTTATCATGGCCAATGCACCTAACCGACACCTTTTTCTGACTGTGGGGATATGGGGAGAACGTGCAGACTCCACACAAACAATGACCCAAGCCAGGAATCAAACTCGGGTCCCTGGTGCTAACCATTGCATCACCAAGCTGCCCTGGTCTTAGAAAACAAGTTGTTCTCAGTTACAGTGCATGATCATTAACTTTAAGGTTTTGGTGACAGCAGAAATGTTAATCAGAACTAAAATTTAAAAAAAACCCTGGCCTTTTTGATTGATGTGAGGGAGCCTGAAGCCCACGCTATTGAAACAAGTGTGATTCCCTTCAATTATTGATATGAACCAACAGCAGCTGAAGATCTTGATAATTCTGTGATGGGTTTTAAAGGGAAATTTCCCTTCCTACTCAGGCACAAGTATCTGGTCATTGTACTTTAGCCCAGTTTCTTGAAAATGCCCCAATTATCTACCCTCTATTACTCACAGATAACACATTACTCATGTGTGTTGGCATTTTTTGATAATAACTGTGAAATGCCCTGGGTGTTTCACTTTCCTAAGTGTGTAATGTAAATGGAAAATGTTTTGGTATTATTAAATATATTTCCTTTCGAGAGGGACGTGACCCCAAGAACATTCTTTTCTCAGTAGGTTTTTTTGTATATGGTTTTCCTTTGTAAGCAATTCTCGGGCCTGATTTTAACTCAATCAAAACCCATTCATTTACACAAGAGTTAGAATCTGTCTCTTGGTTGCAAGCTCATCACTTAGATTGCAAACTCAAAGCCTACTTTGGTTCTTTAAAGACATATTAGAGGATGATGCTCCAGCGCAGTTCAGAGGAAATGATAGGGGGCAGTATTAAATAGAAATTGGGTCATGATTCTCCCAAATGAATTCTAAGTGCCTACATCTGAGGGAAAATTGATGTGATACCCGTTTATGCTGACAGTGCCACTGAGGTGGGATTCAACCACTTTAAAACTGAAAATAATGCCACACGTAAACCACGCCAGACCAAACCCACCAATCTCTTCCTCAATGTTAACAGAAAGAAGGATATAGTCATCAATTTCAGGGAGTATAGTGGAGAACATGCCCCTATCTGCATCAATGGGGGCAAAGAAGAAATAATCAAGAGCTTTAAGTTTTTATGTGTCTAGATTACCAACTACCTGTTCTGATCCCTCCAAGCTGACACTATAGTTAAGAAAGCCCACCAACGCATCTACTTTCTCAGAAGACTAAGGAAATTTAGCATGTCAGCTAAGACTCTCACTAACTTTTACAGATGCACCACAGAAAGCATTGTTTCTGGTTATATGACTCCAGCTCTACCCAAGACCGCGAGAAACTACAAAGGGTCATGTATGAAGCTCAGTCCATTGCACAAACCAGCCTCCCACGCATTGACTCTGTCTATATTTACCACTGCCTCGGAAAAGCAGCCAACATAATTAAGGACCCCACACACCCCGGACATTCTCTCTTCCACCTTCTTCCATTGCGAAAAAGGTACAAAAGTCTGAGGTCACGTATCAACCGACTCGAGAACAGCTTCTTCCCTGCTGCCATCAGACATTTGAAATGACCTACCTTGCAATAAGCTGATCTTTCTCTACAGCCTGGCTATGACTTTAACACTATATTCTGCACTCTCTCCTTTTTCACTCTATGAATGGAATGTGTTGTCTGCCTAGTGCACAAGAAACAATACTTTTCACTGTATACTAATACATTTGACAATAATAAATCAAATCAAATCAAGATATATGAGGGACCCAAATCGGAGATTAAAAATAATCGCTGGATCTGTTAAATCCTATAGGTTAATTGGTTAAAGAGTGACCAGCACTTTATGAAGGAGAACAGGAAGTTCTCCTGGTTTCCTTGACGCTATCATTTCTGACGTAAAGACCGCAAATAGTCTTGTATCTCACTTCCATTTGCAGATCTTATCATGCACAAAATGGCTGCCACATTTGCTAATACAATAACAATCGTTGGCAGTCAAAATTTGTGATTTTTATTGTTTGCCTTTGAACCACTTTGCGACAAAACAAACCACTAGAGAGATGGAATCTTCCATTTTCTTTCTGTGCCGGCATTATTGAACAGTGTAGATGAAAGAGATGACGCATAGATCCGATCACTGATAACTGATCGACTGTAGCTTAAATAGGTCACGATAAAGGGGCAACATAGCCAGGAGGAGGCTGTGTTGCCTTGTCTAAAAAAATGAATAAAAATGCATTTTGTGTCATTTTCAAGTCTCCAGTGGCATCCAGACTCAGAGATAGAACTGGAATCTCCCAGCACCTTTTGTAATTAGCGACTCACCGATTTGAAAGATAAAACATTACCACACCAATAGCAAACTGCCAACAGAAAGTGGCGTACACCGATGCCTGTGACGTACGTATGTTCCAGGTGAGGTCATTGCAAAATACTTGCGCACTTTGCTCTGTGACCGCTTGAACTTGTCTCAAAGCCATGAATAAAATGTACGCAATCAAGCACTGTGATTGTCATTTTCATATTCGGGTCAATTTTATATCCACAGGAGATCAAACCAATCAGGGAAGGTTGAAATAAGCTAGGGCTTTTTGGTTGAGGGGCTTGACAGAATTTTTCAATTTGTCGAATGCTTTTTCAGGGTAACATAGAGAAGATGCCTCCCGGTGAGAGAGAGTAAAACTAGGGGTCATAAAATATAAGGTAGTTACTATCTTAGTGCCACCATGAATGACATGGTGGCACAACAGTTAGCATTGTTGCCTCACAGTATCAGGGACCTGAGTTCAATTCCAGATCCCCGGAGCAGGCGTGGAGTTTGCGCCTTCTCCCCATGTCTGCATGGGATTTCCTCCGAGTGCTCCGTTTTCCTCCCTCAGTCCAAAGATGTGTGGGTTCGGCAGATTGGTCATGTTAAATTGCCCCTGAGTGTCCCAAGATGTGTAGGTTAAGTGGATTCATAATTGTAAAATGTGTGGGGTTACGGAGATAAGAGTTATGGGGAGAGAGCCTGGGTATGATGCTCAGTCAGGGGGTTGGTGCAGACATGATGGACCAAATGGCCTCTTCTGCACTGGAGGGATTCAATGATTCTAACACATCCAGTGAGGAATTCTTTACCCAGAGAGTGGTTAGAGTGCAGAACTTTCTGTCAATTGCTTAGGTGAGGAGCATAGTTGTCTTCAAAGGGAAACTCACTAAGTAAGTGAGAGAGAAGGAATCAAGGACGTGTGGGTGGCATGATGACACAATGGTTAGCACTGCTACCTCATAGCGCCAGGGACCTGCGTTCGATACCCAGCTTGGGTCATTGTTTGTGTGGAGTCTGCACATTCTCTCCGTGTCTGTGTGGGTTTCCTCTGGGTGCTTTGGTTTCCTCCTACAGCCTAAAAGACATGCTGGTTAGGTGCATTGACTCAAATGGGCACTGAACTGTGGCTATTCAGGGAATTTCACAGTAACACAGCCTCACTTGCAACTAATAAATAAACTTTACTTTAACATGAGGAAAGGATTAGATAAGATAGGCTGAGAGATGGTTTGTGAACTGTACAAACACTGGTTGTATTGTATCATTCTATAAATTCTATGTAATCCAAGAGTAGAAAAGAATTGATCAACATCAAGTAACATTTCAAAAATTATTCATTTAAAGCATGATCACAATACTATAATATGTTAATCTGCATTTCATATTTAAAATGGCTTGTGGAAGCATGGAATGAGAAATTTAATCATGTAGCAAGATGCCTCTGTCCCAATTCAGAACTTATTAACTTTCGTGCCACAGTCTGTGTAGATACAGAAGAAAAGTAAAGTTTACTTGTTAGTGTCACAAGTAGGCTTAAATTAAAAGAGAAAATGCTGGAAAATCTCAGCAGGTCTGGCAGCATCTTTGAGGGGGAAAAAGAGCTGACGTTTAGAGTCTAGATGACACTTTGTCAAAGCTCAATTGCATTAAGCTTACATTAACACGGCAGTGAAGTTACCGCGAAAACCCACTAGACAACGTTTGTTCAGATACACTGAGGGATTTTGTATGGCCAATGCACCTATCCAACACATCTTTCGGACCGTGGGAGGAAACTGCAGCACCCGGAAAAAACCCATGCAGACATAGGGAGAATGTGCAGACTCTGCTCGGGTAGTGTCCCCAAGCCAGGAATCGAACCCTGACATTGTGAGGCAGTAGTGTTAACCACTGTGCCATCATGAAGTAATCATCTGCTATTGAGGGACAACTGGAAAATGAATTTCTTAAAAAGAAATAAAATCTAGTGGTTTGTTTTTCCCTGTGTTCTGGTCAAACATGTGACTTATAATGCATTTTGGTTAAGCAGGTTAATCACTGTACAGAATCAGTACTAAATACACTTAACATAAAAGTGTTCACCAATGTGCTAAAAATAACCCAGAGGAAACTGCACCCTTTAATTTAATAAGCATCAATTTATATTATTTTTTTCAATATAAATGCATGATTATCTCAGAATGTGGTACTATCAGGGAGATTCATCAGATGGCAATTCAAGATAGCAGACCAAAGCATGTTGAACTGTTCATTCTACATTGCATGAAATAGTGGATGGTCTAGTGTAACTAATGCCCGTGTGTGCTGAGTGGCCAAACCAACACTGATGTGAAGTTGTCGGCATTGGACTGCTGTAGGTACAGTATGTCGTCTCACAACACCAGGTTAAAGTCCAACAAGTTTATTTGGTAGCACAAACTTTCGGAGCGCTGCTCCTTCATCAGGTGAGTGAAGGGGCAATGCTCCCCTGATGAAGGGGCAGTGCTCTGAAAGTTTATGCTGCCAAATAAACCTGTTGGAATTTAACCTGATGTTGTGTGACTACGTACTAAGCAAACATTCACATTTCTTTAAAAAAAGCAAAATACCACGGATGTCGGAAATCAGGAATAAAAGCAGAAAACACTGGAAAAACTCAGCAGCAGCATCTGCGGAGGGAGAAGCAGAGTAAATTTTCCCATCCCGCCCACCATGGGAATCGTAGTGGGCGAGAGGTGGACCATGACGTCAGTAGGAATTTTTCGGTTTCGGGTGAGCGCAGTCGGTAAATCACACCAAATGTTCCGGGCATCTAAACAGCCTAGAACAGGTAACCAAGTGGGGGGAAGGGAGGGGTTACATTGGGGCAGGCCAGAGAGCTGAAAAACAACTAACAACAAACGACAAGAGTAGGGGAGGGAGGTTAATATGGGTGGGGAAGTTTACTGCCTGAAGCTGTTGAACTCAATGTTGAGGCCAGACGGCTGTAATGTGCATATCGGGAGATGAAGTGATGAGGTGATGCGTTGGGCATCACTGGAGCATTGCAGCAGGCCAAGGATGGACATGTGATCATGAGAGCAAGGTCCTGAATTGACATGGCAAGCAACGGGAAGGTTGGGGTCATGCTTGTGGACCCCAATCTTCCCATTGGAGTTACAGAGGTGTTCCACAAAGTGGTCTTCTAGTCTGCATTTAGAGGAGACTGCATTGGGAGCAGCAAATATAGTATTTTTTTTAACTCTTTCCTGAATTTGGCTTACTGGTCCCGTTCAGGAGCCCAAAAAACTGCAAAGCTCATTGTAATTCCCTCCGAGGTTGGTCATTCTTTTCTTTTCCCCAGATGGCGCAGGGATGTGGTGACTTCTTGCAAGCCGTGCTCAACATACCTTCTAATTCTACCTTTTACTCTCATTCTATGCTTCTAAAACTTCATTCACTACATTTCGCACTCTCTCCTTTCCTATGAACGGTATGCTTTGTCTGTATAGTGTGCAAGAAACAATACATTTCGCTATGTGCTAATATATGTGACGATAATAAATCAAATCAAAACATTCTTTATCCTCAAACCTGAATGTTTACGGCAGAAATATATTACTGTTTCCCCTGTAGGAAAGAGAAATTTCCAGGGGTGATTTTAACTCCCAGTGGATAATCTCACGTGTGACAGAAATACTGATTGGGGCATTGGATATGAAAGAGCTTGAGCGAGAAAAGATTTGGATCATTTTTCATTTTTCACACACAATTATCTGATGACTCCAGAGCGCCTTTCAAGCATTGAAAATTATTTGAAGTGTTTGAAGGCAAACTCCCACGAACAACAATGAAATGACAAAATAATCTACTTCAGCGATACTTGTTACATCCACCTAAGAGAGAATCTCATCCACGAGACAATGGCCGTTCACGCCAGTGGGATTTTCCAGTCCCGCTGTAGCAAATGGAGATTTAGCTGGGCACCAAATTCTCTGTCCTCTCTTGCAGCATGAACGGTCAGAGAATTCCGGCCAATGCAAATGATCATGCAGCCATCCCTCATTATTGTACTCGAATGTCATAGAATCCTACATAGCAGAAGGAGGCCATTCAGCCCATCGAGTGTGCACTGTCCATAATCCCAACCAAACCCTATTCCCTAGGAATGTCAGCCTAGCATTTGTGTTCTAGGTTAGGACTGGAACACTCAAACCTTTGAGTCAGAAGTAGGAGTGCTACCAACCAAGCCACGTGCAAGGCATCAATACAGCTGGCAGGGGTCGTAGTGGAAGCAGGCACAATTTTGTCTTTTAAAAAGCATTTAGACAGTTATATGGGTAAGATGGGTATAGACCATTTTACCATGGTCTATTTACCATTTATATAGATGATCTGGAGGAGGGGGCTGAGTGTATGGTGTCGAAATTTGCTGATGACACAAAGATGAGTGGAAAAGCAAATTGTGCGGAGGGTGTGGAAAGTCTGCAGAGGGATCTAGATAGGCTGAGCGAGTGGGCGAGGACCTGGCAGATGGAGTATAATGTTAGCAAGTGTGAGGTTATCCACTTTGGCAGGAATAGAAGTAGGAGGGATTACTATTTAAAGGGCAAAAAGCTGCAGCATGCCATGGTGCAGAGGGACTTGGGGGTCCTTGTGCATGAGTCGCAAAAACACAGTCTGCAGGTGCAGCAGGTAATCAAGAAGACAAATGGGATGCTGGCCTTTATAGCGAGGGGGATAGAATATAAAAGCAGGGAGGTCTTGCTGCAACTGTACAGGGCACTGGTGAGGCCGTAGCTGGAGTACTGTGTACAGTTTTGGTCGCCGCACTTGCGCAAGGATATTTTGGCCTTGGAGGGAGTGCAGAGGAGGTTCACTCGGCTGATACCGGAGATGAGGGGATTGGACTATGAAGAGAGACTGAATAGACTGGGTCTGTACTCGTTGGAGTTTAGAAGGATGAGGGGGGATCTTATAGAGACGTATAAAACAATGAAGGGGATGGATAGGGTAGAGGTAGAGAGATTCTTCCCGCTCAGAAAGGACAGCAGGACTAGAGGGCACAGCCTTAAGATAAATGGGGGGGGGCAGTTTAGAACGGAGTTGAGGAGGAACTTCTTCACTCAAAGGGTGGTGAATCTCTGGAATTCTCTGCCCGTTGAAGTGGTGGAGGCTACCTCGCTAAATATATTGAAGACACGGGTAGATAGGTTTTTGGTAGGCAAGGGGATTAAGGGTTATGGGGAGAAAGCGGGAAAGTGGAACTGAGCCACTTCAGATCAGCCATGATCTTATTGAATGGCGGGGCAGGCTCGAAGGGCTAGATGGCCTACTCCTGCTCCTACTTCTTATGTTCTTATGTTCTTATGTAGAGGGATATAGGCCAAATGAGAGCAATTGGGATTAGCTTAGTGGTTTAAAGAAAAGGATGGCATGGACAAGTTGAGCCAAAAGGCCTGTTTCCATGCTGTAAACCTCTACGACTCTATGATTAATGGCATTGTCCATTTTCAAGGTGAGCTCTGTTTCCAGTTGACACATCTCATGTGAAGGTCTGCACTTTGAGTGCCGATTTGCTGAATTTACCCTTTGTCTGAAAAGCGTAACAGTACGTGGAATTTTGAGTTAACAGTGAGAACGTTACTTGCATAAGGAGCTGTGTTAACGGAAAGAATTGCAGTGTGATTTTGTGAAGTCAACCACTTGTACAAATACGTGAACATTAATATGTGCATTTTCAAGAAACCCTGACACAATTCTACAGAGAGAGACAAAATGTCACACTTAGTTCTCATTCAAAGACCACACAGTCTTTTGAAAATGAGTAATACAAATAAAGTGTTAGGCAAGAAGCAAGAATCTGATTTCTATGAATTCTTTATCGGCTGATTCAAAGTATATCATTTTGGAACTGAAAAAGACAGTCAAGTGGTGTCAGCAACTCAATTACGAAAAGAAAATCGCTAAACTTGAGTTTATTTTTTTTCTTATTTGATTGATGAAGCAGCATCCAAAATTGTAACAAAATGTAATTTGTCTAAATATGAAGACTGTCCCATTTTTAAAAATTCAAACGTCCAAAATTAACCTGAGTAATGCTATCATGCTTGGATGAATTTCCACTCTCCCCATTGTTTTAGTGGGAGCTTTAAAATTAGGTTAACGTAAGCACTGAAAGGGCAATGTTATAAGATACTTGAAAATCAAGAGATATATTTACAGGAGAAAGGAAAGATCCAAACAATGAAGGATTTCTTCCACTTATTAAGGAATCAATGTGGTTGTTGTAAAATTAAAATTGATTATAAAATTAGAATTGGTGCTAAAAGCATAAGGAGGGTGTGACAAGTGTCAGAATTATTTTTATGCAAAGGATTATTAGAAACTAGAATGGATGGCTATTCAAAATGAATCAATCTTACTATTTAAAAGGAATTACATTAGCATTTAAATCCAGGGTAGAAAAGATGGAAAACACTGCAGATGTTGGAAATGTAAAATAAAAACAGTGCGAGAAATACTCATCAGGTCTGGCAACGTCTGTGGGGGGATCAATAGAATTAATATTTCAGGATGATGACCGATGCCTGCGGGGTGGCACAGTGGCACAGTGGTTAGCACTCCTGCCTCTCAGTGCCAGGGATTGGGTTTGATTCCTGGCTTGGGTCTTTGCCTGTGCGGAGTCTGCACATTCTTCCTGTATCTGCGTGGGTTTCCTCCGAGTGCTCCGGTTTCCTCCCACAGTCCAAAAGACATGCTGGTTAGGCGCATTGGCCGTGCTAAATTCTCCCTCAGTGTAACCCAAACAGGCCCTGGAGTGTGGTAACTAGGGAATTTTCACAGTAACTTCATTGCAGTGCTAATGTAAACCTACAAATAAATTAACAAATACATTTTAAACTAACTGCAGAATTTATCTGAAGGGTAAGGGTATTACCTGAAGGGTAATTCTGTTTCTCTCTCCACAGATGTGGGAGACCTGCTGAATATTTCTAGCATTTTCTATTTTTTATTCTCAATCGGGATCAATGTATAGCTCACATTGAAGGAGCCAGCACACAATGGACCAAAATGGACATCTGATGTAAGGCTAATGATGGAACAAGAGCATTAAGCTAAAATGGCTGCCTCCTCTCATTATATGTCAACAAAAGTGATGTTGACATGTGCTGTTCACTTGTGCCATCTTTTGCAGTGATTTCCTGATGAATATTTCACCTCAACAGAACAGAAACAAACACACTTGGCTTTGAAACAAAGAAATATTGAGCACGATAATAAAGTTTGCGTTCCAAAAGATTGGCAGTAAAAACAAAACGGAGCATTTAACTATTTAGTCCTGCCTTCTCACGGTGTGAGAATGCATGAAGAAATAGCTGTCTGTCACGCAAAGGGTTAACAGGTTTGTGAGATGGGTTACGCCACAAAAAGTTTAAGAAGTGCATGTGTTCTGAACTCTGCTCAATGTAAAAAAGCTACGAGGCGATCGATATCTGAGCAACTGTATCACTTGTTGTATCAGATACACGATCATTATCTGATTTCCATTTTTGTGCGACCAACTTGCTTTATTATTGCACTGCTCTGCATTTTGAACTTGGCTTTAATTAATGCCGCAATGTTTGTCAATGTTTACTCAAATGGCACCTTACTGCTCTTTCTTAATTCAAGAAGGTGGGAAGAGAAAGTAACCATTTTACTTGAAGTTACAAAACAAAAACTTGCTCGCTTTCATTAAGAAAAATTCAGTTGTTTCAAAATGGAGGCACTTCATGAACCCTATCTTTTCATTAACAATTTATCGAGAATTTCAGAGGTGTGATCTACTCTTGTACACATCGGTTACAGTACCCCTGCGGGACAATAGAAAGTCCTGCAGGCTTCGGGGCTGCATGTCCATGAGTTGACAACATTTGAGATTATTTCAGAGTACAAACACAGAACAACCCACATGGAATTGCCGTCTTATTTAAGTCCAGATATTACTGTGTGAGATGATAAGAAACAATCGTTAAGCTTCTCCCGTCACAAAGGTGCCTTGCCCATTCGCTTAATGAGAGCAGTATGTATTTTAAAATGAAGTCACATTGCATAACGTGTTAAGAGCATTTCTAGACTACATGGTCACAAATGATCATTTTAAAATGAGCTCAAAAACTGCTGCAAGCATGCATCAGTTCAAGTCAGCCTTTGCAATGACAAATAGATGAATCTTTCAGATCAGACCTTCAACGTAGTCTTTGAAGTTTCTAGCACGGAAATAGGCCCTTTGGCCCAACTTGTCTATGCCGCCCCTTTTTTTAACCACTAAGCTGTTCCCTATTGCCCACGTTTGGCCCATATCCCTACACCCACCTTACCCATGTAACTCTCTAAATGCTTCTTAAAAGACAAAAATTGTACCCGCCTCTATTACTGCTTCTGGCAGCTCGTTCCAGACACTCCACCCTCTGAGTGAAAAAATTGCCACTCTTGGCCCTTTTGCATCTCTCCCCTCTCACCTCAAACCTGTGCCCTCTAGTTTTAGACTCCCCTAACTTTGGGAAAAAATATTGACTATTTACCTTACCTATGCCCCTCATTATTGTATAGACCTCTATAAGATCACCCCTCAGTCTCCTACAGTTTTGTTTGATAATTGCCATCCAGAAATATTACCTTGTATTTCTTGTTCATACCATAACTGTCCTTCTGTGGCAGTCCCAATAATTCTGGGTCTTACTTCAGATTTTCCAGCATTTATTGTTTTCCTTTTCCCTTCACATCATTAGGCAGTGACGATATTTAGTGAATAAAGTTGTGAAGAGAAATGAACACATCTTCAGGATTATACTGTCACTTGCTTGGGGCTAATTTACCTCTACATATTTCAGCATCAGAGAGGTGCCACTGAGGGAATTCAGCTGATCTACCACACTTGACTGAGTGCCTCAATTGTGACTTCTAACAAAATAAAGGTGTGTTGATTAAATTGGTAGACATCGCGTTTTATAATCAGATATTTCAGATTGCAGATTACTCTGCCAAATCAGATGGTCCTTTTGTTTTTATCTTGCTTTCTTTTCACGCAAGTGACTCAATGTAAACCATGAACTTAAAAGGTTTTCAAATGTGAATTGAGGTTTTTCAAATTTTTTTTTTTCTTTCTGCTCCTTCTCTCTGGCCTGCGTGACATTTGTCAAAAAAATAATGAGATTGCATCTGTTTTGCCGGAGCTCGTGCAATTATTTGCTCCTGACATTTGTTTTATTTTTAACTGTGCCACAGACTCATGAAAGTGAAGGAGGTTATTGGTGGGCATAGCTACACATTTCCATTTTGAACACCCTCCAAGATGTCATGCCAGATGCTGTATGGTTAGATGCAGAGCACTGTCGGGATTCTATGATTTCCGAATGGTATTTGATAAAGTGCTACATGACAGGGACAGCGGCAGCGCAAATACAAAGCTGGCTGGATGACAGTGTTATCAATTATTGTTCAAACTCAAAGAAGGTTTATAGCGGTGATTCGCAGAGGTTTGTACTAAGATGGCTGCTTTAAGGGCGGCACGGTGGCACAGTGGTTAACACTGCTGCCTCACCTCGCCAGGGACCCGGGTTCGATTCCTGGCTTGGATCACTGTCTATGTGGAGTTTGCACATTCTCCCTGTGCCTGCATGGGTTTCCTCTGGGTGCTCCGGTTTCCTCCTACACTCCAAAGCTTAGGTAGATTGCCCATGTTAAATTGCCCCTTAGAGTCCAAAGTTATATAAGTTAGGTAGATTTGTGGGATAAATAAATGGAATTACAGCGTAAGCCTGGGTAAGTTTTGGTGTAGACTTGATGGGCCAAGTGGCCCCCTTCTTCACTGTAGAGATTCTGTGATGGAACTACCTTCTGTTTGGTTCTAACAATGCATTTTATCCCCAGTTATAGCTGTGGGCCTGGTAGTGGTGGTCTTGCTTCTTGCCGAGGATTCAAGTCTCACTCCAGGACTACAATATGAATTGAAGGCTGCCACTACAGTGCAGAATGGGAGTGCTGCACTGTTGGAGGTGCCCTTGTTTGGATGAGACATTAAATTGAGGCCCTCTGAGGAGGGGAAAAAGATTCTATGGCACTATTTTGAAGAAAGGCAGGGGAATTACCCCAGGCACCCTGGCTGATATTTATCATTCGATTAGTATCACTACAACTGATTATCCGGTATTATCCCTTTACTGTTTGTGGGATCTTGCTGTGTGTAAATTGTTGACTGTGTTTCCTCCAGCGAAACAGTGGCCACATTTCAAAAGGGGGGCAACTAGTGCTCGTGAAAGGCTCCATATAAATGCACCTCCTGCTTTTGTCTCATAACCCACACAGCATCAGTGTTTGTTGTCTATTATCCGTGTTAGCCGCACAATGGCCTCTCTGAGTATGTTTGCCCACTGCCTAACTATGGCCAGTATGGGTCAGTAGTTGCCTCAGAGCCAGAAGACGGTGGATTCATGCTTCTCAAATGATAAAAAGAATTTAGCTAAATGTGCCAAAGGGGTGCAATCCTACCATCTGGGACTATGTCCCATGGCGGGGTGGGATTGCAGAGTGTTGCAGATTGTAACCATGCCAGCCCCGACTGCATTAACTATGCACCTGCGGGTTTAGCACCATATTTTGGGATGGGTATGCTGGCACATGTCCCAACATCATATCTGGGTGCCCTGTTGAAGAGGCACCCAATATCACTGACCCAAGATTGAAGAAAGAAGATAGATCTCCTGGAACACTCTAAGGCTGGAAGACAGACCTTCTCGATGACAGGAAGATCCACTTGTAGACGATCCCCCCATCCACACACTACTGTGGCGTTACGGGGTCCATCTCCTTCCTCAACTTTGGAGTCAGGTCCCATCCCTGCTTTAGGGAAGATCCCGCTGGCAAGAAAATACGGCCCATAGACGCTCTGGGCAGGATTTCCTGGCCACACTTGCCCCAAAACTGGAAAACCCTGCCCGAGATCATGGACCTTTCCATGGTCCACCCCCTCCCACCCCTCACCTCCAGCTACGATTCCCATGGTGGGCGAAGTGGGAAAACTCCCCCTCTTTCTGTCTCTATAGATGCTGCCTGACCTTCTGGATTTTCCCAGTATTTTCTGTTTTTTAAATGCAGATATCCAGCATCCACAGTATTTTGCTTTTATTTGTAAGGACCCATCCTGATTCAATAACTGTCCTCATGAGATCTGTGCGCCATATCTATGAAACACATCCTAATTTGGGCAAGGTCTAACTTCAGGCCATTGCACCCCAATTTGATATCCTACTGTAAAGAAAAAGCCCAGGCCCCAGAGCAATTCATTAAAAGGTAGAGGGTTGCCAACTGTGATCAAATATATTCCTGGAGGTTTCTCCACATGACTTTTCCCCTAAGCTCCAGCCATTAGCTGGCCAACACATGTGACATGTCGACTTGCTATGCCAATTGGAAAGCAAAAAAACTCATTGAATAGAGCTTGACTTTCAGCCAAACATTCCTTTGCTCCCAATTTTCGAAGAACACTAGAAGTACAAGTCATGGGTGGGGGTGGAGGGGGGTGAGGGAGGCTACGGATATGGGGAAGGAAGAGTTTTTATGTGGGGGGTGGGGGAACGGATTGTCGGAGGGTTTGATGGAAGTTGCAGCATTAGGACACAAAATTACTTTAACACATGGATGGGAATTTCAAATTTGAGGCATGGTGGGGGAACCTCAAAGTGAAGAAAGGCTGGAATGGTCAGGTATAACTAGATGAGAGATAGGATATTTTGTTGCTTGTATCTTGTGAGTACAATTGCGACGGGATGCCAGGTATAATTGAACAATATGTCAGAAGATCTAAGCTTATTATTTATTTACCGTGAGCACATGTATTATTTAAACACGGTGAAGATTTTTATACTATAATATACTTTTAATACTAATTAGAGTCACCATGACAAATTTGGTATTAATTAAATAAATAAATTTCAATTAAAAAGTTTATTTATTAAACCACAAGTAAGGCTTACATTAACATTGCAATGAAGTTACTGTGAAATTTCCCGAGTCGCCATACTCCAGCGCCTGTTTGGGTCAATGCACCCTAACCAGCATATCTTTCAGAATGTGGGAGGAAACCGGAGCACCCAGAGGAAACCCATGTAGATACGGGGAGAACGTGCAAACTCCACACAGACAGTGACCCAAGCTGGGAATTGAACCCGGGTCCTTGGCGCTGTGAGGCAGCAGTGCTAACCAACTTGGAGCATTGGAGGAAGGGGCCAAGAGAAAGATTACTTGACAACAGGCAAGTAAAGAGATCTCTGTAAAGGAGAGAGTTTGTAACTAAGCTAGGGCTTGGATGAAGAAAGGATGTTGTGTTTAGCTAATTGGACAGGCCTCAGAAAGCCCCGCTGAAAAGACAAACCTTCACTCTTTGGAAAATTAAAACAAAAGATTGATCCGAACTCCCACCTGCTCACTTTGTTTCTAAATATAAACCTTCCGTTGTTTAGATTGCTTATCTTCACAGGCCGCAGAGGAACAAGACAGTGGGAAGGAAAGACACAGATCTTTTCCTGTCATTCTATAACTTGAGAGGTTGCAATGTTCAGTCAGCTGGATTTGACACAGGCGTGAAAACCATGAGTGGCTCACACCCGCACGATGATGAAAATATCTTTTCCCCAGCATACACAGGAAGGTTCTAGTGGCTGCTGCAGAAACCTTTTTATCTGCTCACCAAGTTACTAAAACAAGATGACTAGTCCTTGCCCTACCTTATGGTACTTGTGAATCACTTACATAACCTTTTTTGAAAATTGTTGCATATGTGTTGCTTTTGGTTGTTTTCAGTTCCCTGCCATCACTATTAAAAAAAACCACATACAACAGCTATGACATAAACCATCATTAATGAGCTCTTGCAAACATGAAGGGCAGAATGGCCACCTTTCGTGCCCCAATTTTAACCATTTCTCTGATTCAGTGAATTGGCTCAATTGTTAAAGGGGCAGCTCTAGGTTCAGGACCAGACTGGGCTGATACCAACTTGGCCAGAAGAAAGTTATGGATAAAGTTCTCCTGTCTTAAGACCAAGGCTGGAATTCTCCAGCCGTTCCCAATGGCAGGACCTCCTGGTTTAGTCAGCAGCAAATCTCCTGCCACAGGTTTCCTGGTGGCTCCAATGGAAAGTCCCACTGACAGCGGCAGGACTGGAGGATCCCATTGCCGGAGAGCGGCGCGCTATCTCCCACCACTGAGTAAAACACTGAGGGGCGGCTTGAGAGTCTCGCTGTAAGTCCCATGGGGTGTGCAAGAATGCAGAGTGTTTCCTGCTAGCTGCCGCCAGTAGGAAAATATGCCAAATCTTCTAACCCTGACCTGATTGTGCACCCAGCTGTTTTATGCCACATTCAATGGCAGGGCAGGCCTAGGTGACGTATAATCAGCCATCATGTCCACGTGCCACGCTGAAGAGGCACCCAACATCACAGACCCATCATTGAAGATTGAAGGCAGGCCATCTGAAAAGAAAATGGACCACTGGGAGCACTCCGAGACTGGAAGATG
Organism: Carcharhinus amblyrhynchos; assembly: GCF_965287045.1. NCBI lineage: Eukaryota > Metazoa > Chordata > Chondrichthyes > Carcharhiniformes > Carcharhinidae > Carcharhinus > Carcharhinus amblyrhynchos. Next base: position 45,267,864 of record NC_137342.1, read on the forward strand.
GAGCTCCTCCGGGGCACCTACTCTGGAAGAGCTACCTACAGATGCTCCCCCGCCCCCAACCTACAGCTGTGGTGTGCCAGGGTCCAAGGGTATGGGCAACCTAGATTCTGAACTCCAATGGCAGCCCCAGGCATTGTTCAGATGAGTCTCCAATCTACATGGCAAATTGTTTCAAATGTGCTTCATGTCCGACTGTTTTTCCACCAGCACTGTGGGTACTTGGAAGGGAGTTTGCACTCCCATAGTGTTTGCACACTAATGGGATACAGATGAGGTTTCTCCCAGCCTCTGGTGGGATTTCTGACCCACCATGATGGGTCAGAATATCCAGCAGTAAATTCACACTGGTGTGGAACCGACTTCTGGGCCTTCCACCATATTCTCCCACCGGGCCCACCAGCGAACCCACTGGCAGGGGATTGGGAGAATACCACCCTACAATTCTGGCAGGAGCCAGGGGAGCAGTTCCCACTTTCCACCAGTATCCAGTGATCTCTAACCGATTTCAAACAAGGACAATATGGAGATTGATTATGTTAGATCCCATGGTTGAATAACCTGTTATTCACACTCATTGTGTAGGCTAATTCAAGGAGAATGGACATTTGGCCTCTCTTAAGAATGGACATTTGGAGAAAATTTAGGAGAAAATTGGAATTGGGAATGTAGCTAATGCTAAAATGTTTGGGAAAATGAAAATGCTTACTGATAAGATACATAGTTGACCATAGTTGTGAGAAGGCAGTTGTTATTAAAAATGTATTCCAAATGCATCACTATTTCCAATATTATAATCACTGTGTTATTCAGTACTAGCAACACATCATGCCAAAACATGCCACTTTCCTCCTCTGGTGCAAGATGTAAAAGGAACAAACACTTGCAGTTACTTGTTGCTATTGCCCACACTGCCATTTGTGGTGGAACCCATTCAACCATTCACTTCTGCAATTCAATCCGAGCAGGCATTTACCCACATCCCAAAGTTCCGCAGACCGCAGATCAGGTTTGATCCATTTTTGTTTTAAAGCACCATTGCCTTCCACTGAAGCTTTGCCTGTCATGTTAGGCTGACAATCGTGGCTTATGGATAGTCGTAGAATGTTCCAAACTTAGACCAGGTCACCTGGTTCAGTGTTAGGCTTTGGAACATTGTACAATGGAGACGCATAGAAAAAGGTTACCATTTTTTGCTACCAAATTAAATGCAGAGAAACGGGTGAATCATGCTGTCAATTTAACAACAAAATTTAAATTTGTTTTACAAAGCGGGGACTTTTGGAAAAACTCAGCAAGTCTCGCAGAGAGCTGAATTTTTCCAACAGTCTCTGTTTTGTTTCTGATTCCAACGTCTGCAGTATTTTGCTTACTCTAAATTTCTTTCAGATTAGTGGACAGTTCTGTATATTGTGATCTGATAAATACATGAACAATCTGATATCATTTTTAATCTGTAAAATAAACTGATTTAGCAAACTTTTTGTTTTTTCAACTACTCTGTACACTCACTTCATGAAATGATTCACTCCCTTGTTTGAAGAAAACAGCTTAAAAAGACCGAATTAAGTCATTACGCTAAAATATGAAGAAATTATACATTTTTTAAAAATTATGTTCAGGCAATGGGTGATTTTTGTTGATGTAGTAAAATTTAGTAAGTTTGATTCTTGAGCAGTGTCATGCAAATGCATACTTCAAAATCACATTTTTTCCCAAATGAAAGCTCACCTCTTTCCTGTTTATATTTAAAAATGAAGTGCCCACAAATCTGTTTTCAGATAGAAAAAAAAATACTTTTGCTACTTTCTTTCAACCAGATATAAATTTGTCTTTGAGCTCAAGGCCTGCAGATTTTGTAAAGTAATGAATTACCTGCCTAATCAGCAATCAAATGGACAGTGAAAATGATGCTAGTTAATATTATTAAATAAACCTCAGATTAGTCTGTAGAATGTACTTTCTCGCTGGACTCGCCAGGATGCGTTTTCTTAATAGAAAATATGCTGTTTGTGTTGAATACCATAATCACTGAATGCAACCAGCAAACAGCTCTTTTGCGTAAAACCAGCGAGAAAACTACATTGCAATCTGTATAATTAGTGAGCAATACGGCAACAATACATGCAGAATAAGCCTAACCAGGTTTTAAAATGATGAATCTTTTTTGCAACCAGATTCATTTTATTTATTCTGTAATCACAGAATCTTTCAACAGAGTTTCATTTAAATATGAGTCACCCCTTTTTCTTTTTTTGAATCAAACTCTTTGGATTTGTGTGTGTAATATTTGTGCGTTGTGTTCTGTGTTGCATACTGATGCCTGGTTAAAACTGTTTGCCATGTTTGACTCTAGCACTGGTGATCTCCAGGTTTATGCATCTCAGTGCGTTGGGTGCCATTATCCTGGCATTCATTCTGTTCAGAGGTAGTAATGTCGTTGAAGAAAAAAAAGTCCTAGTTATTTATCTTTAACATCTCTAAGCTTCACATATAAAGCACGAGACATAACATGGCAAATACATATCTCGAATCATTGGCTGAGTACAATTAGATAACGTTTAATATGGAAAAAAAGTAACTAAATAATCAAAGGTTTTTCAACACACACCTGCTCTGGCATGAGACGAAATTATTTTTTTTCAAAATGTTGACAGTCATGAGAAGGAAGCAGCTGCTACCATTTTGTTTGCCTCAAAGAATTAGCTGAATTCATTAATGTGCTAACCTGTGGAACTAAACACTCACTCCCTCCACAGCTACTGCACTATGGGCAGAGAACATCACAACAGGTGGAAACCTTACAGCATTTAAGCATGCAACATTTTTGACATTCGGAACAACCTTACTAATGCTTTAGGATTGTGATGCATACATTATTGCAAAAGGATCAACAGTCACAAATAAAGTCGGAATCAACACCCTTCAAATGACAGATTTTAAAAGAAAGCTTTGTCCAGAATTAATCTTCCAGCTAATTTAATAAAAAAGATAATTGTTACCATTGACAAGATACAGAGGTCCAAAGTCACACTGGGATCCTTTAGAACGTCTTATAACTAAATAGTGAAACTTTATTCATATTGCGACATAAGCATGTGACTGAAACATTATGGGAACATGTTGTTTAGAGTATCTGAGAAAATGTACAACTGCAATTTAAAACGGCTTTGGATGGTTCTATTCAAATAAATATTTTACATAAGTAAAGACCAGTGTTGAATAATTTGATAATGGAGTCATTGAACATTCACATTAACTTAACATTAAATTTTGTGTATTAGAAAAGAGTAAACTTATTTTATCCTTCCACCTTATCCTGCGGAAGGCTAGTTTCATTGTCAAGTCTGTTCAAAACTGTGAAGATGCTTCAGTCTTTAACTTAAGAATTATTTTTGGCTGATTATCTTCTAAGAGATGCAACAGTTAATCGTATTACACCCGCATCCTGTTTTAGGCTGGCATTGGTTGACTTTAAAGTGGGCAGCTGAATGAATGTTGCTGCATTAACAAGATGAGGCAGAGATGTGGAAATACTACATATGGTTTGACAAGAAAAAGAAATGTTAAGTTACACTATTTCACCAGATGTGTTCTGTAGCATTTTCTTTACACTTCTAGGGGTAAAAATATTGTCTTGGTCAATAATGTACATTGTGACTCTCCTTTCAAGTTTCATCGAGGTATCGAGCAACTTCACAAAATTCCCAATAATCCCCAAGACACAATGTAACTCTAAGAACCCATTATTTTCTGTAAGAATCGCCAAAACCCCATTACGTTTATTCTGACGGGGCAGGAAACAAGACATTTTCATGATAAGAAAAGGTCACTTGACTTAGCCTGCAATCCTTCTTGGTTGTTTTAATCATCTACCCACCTTCTCACCATATTGCTCAATCCATCTACCCACCTTCTCATCATAATGCTAAATTCACCTTTCTTCAAAAACTCATGTACATTTGTGAACCCTTCTGCACCACTTGCTTAGATTTGTTTCGAAATCCTGCCCTTGTGTGAAACACCTCTCCCCGAGACCTTTATTTATTCCTAATTTCCTCACTTTTAAATCATGTCCTCTGCTTTACCAACCCTTTGTCAGCACAAACGCTTTGGGAAAAAAAAAATTGCCATTGGAGCTTATCAAAGGCTGACAAGGTTTAACAAGCCAAGTTAGAGTTAATTTCATTTAAATCTCCCAGACACATCAGGAAAAAAAAACTTTGTAAGATTAGATCAACGTTTAAAAAGAAAAGGGAAGGAATACATCTCTGAATGATTTAATCGTTCGACTCGAAGCTACACATAAAACGAGACAGAGCTCACAAATACTTCATGGCAAAGGATTGAAATAACTATCAAGTTGTGCATTCCAGAATATGGAGCAATTCTGGGGATTTGAGAATCCAATCAATGGACATTACTGCACAAGGTACAAAAACTATTGTTGCTCCTTCCTGCCTTTCTCGTAATTGTCAAATAATTCAAGAATAGTGGAAATAAAAAGGTCGCATCTTACCTCGCAGATGTCCACTTTACTGAAACACTTGCACAGACACACACATGCAGGCATACACACAAGCGCACCTGTTGAAGATGCCACATTATTTGATTATTTTGCCCCAACCTTGTGCAGCAATCGTAAGCCGCTCATGCAATGAGCACACGGACTAATCTCGAGAAAATTGTTTTATTCTGGGCGCGATTATCTACAAGCACATCGACTCTCACATCCTTGCAAGCAGCTCCATCTGATATGTGTGCATGGCCTCCATTTTTTGGGGCCTTGCAAAATTCTTAGAATATAAATAATGGAAAAATGAAATCAATCGAATAACTAACAGAAGTTATTTTTGTCTGTTTTTCACTGGCAAAAAGTGAAGAGTTTCACACCTGGGGGAGGCACTACAGAATTTAATATTGAAGTTTGACAAAAACATGGTTCACTTCAGAACCATGTTCTTAGAATCAAGACTGTGGCAAGTGTTTTGCATTAATCACTAGGCTAATCACTAGGCTAGATGACAGTGTGTGTGTGTGTGTGGGGGGTGGGGGGGGGTGCAGGCGTGCACTGGGGGTTGGGGGGGTGGTGGAGGGTGTGTGGTGGGGAGCCAGAACGACAGTAAAGTGGTATTTCTCATTCATAGCACAACTTGCTAAGGGAACGGGTGCCAGTGAGACTGCATGTCAAGCTTATTGAGTCATTTTCTTAGAAAATAGTGACTAATGAATTGAAAATTAATGGCAACTCTTGGAGTGAGGGGGAGAAGAGATCAAGGGTTGGCAGCCCTTTCACTGAGTGAAATCCATTCTCAGCACCCATACCTTAAATCTGTTAATTTGGCTGAAGGAAGGAAGAAAGTAGAGGAGGAGGAGGAGGAGGGGGAGACACAAAAAAAAAACCCCATGGCCTAACCACTAACATGCTTCACACAGGAAAGTTTGTAACACAAGACCTACAGAACTAACTCACTGTATGTGGATTTTCTAAGAACGAAATTTCTCCCTGTTTCAAACCCAAAACACTGGTTTTCAAATTGGCTGAAAGTTGAAATGATCAGATTTTTCCTGTCGCTCAGATTTTAAGGTTTTCTCCCTCCCTCAGGTGAAAGGCACTAACTCCCGGTGGGTGCAGTTCCTCAAGACCAGACCCAGGCAGCACTCAAAATTATTTGGCCCATGCAGCCATTAGCCATTGAGGAGCCTTGGGCAGCAAGGCTATTATTTTTTGATTATGGGTCTTGTGTTTACTTGATAAACTCTTCCCCCCTTCCTTCCCCAGAACCCCTTTCCCGAACTCCCCAGTACGGTAAATGCCACACTATTCTCCCCTGTCTTAGCCCCACAGGGGTGCGTTGGCCAATTACAGCCACCCGCTAAGATAAAAGCAATATATTGCCGATGCTGGAATCTGAACCAGTAAGCAGAAAATGCTGGAAAATCTCAACAGGTCAGATAGCTTCCGTGGAGAGAGAATCGAGCCAACATTTTGAGTCTGGGTGACCCTTCTTCAGAGCTGAAGACAAAGGAAATAGGACGGGATTGCATTCATTCACTGGCTGCCCTCACTGTGATTAGTCTGCTTCCCCGTGTATAAAATAAAATATACAGTAGCAACATATCATATGTTCTAAACTTTGAGGCCAGCCCCTGCAAATAGCAACTGACTAGATGCTCAGAACAAAGCACGCAACTGTTTTTATTCACTGGTGTCATTGTGTTTGAGGATATAACATGATAGTTTGTGAATCAACAGTTGCCAGAAGTTGATCAAAGTACTGGAGAAGGCTAAGAATGAATCTTTCCTTAAACATACATGAAATTTTAAAATCTTTTTTCTTAATATTATCAATGCTTGTATTGAAGCATCTTTTAAAAACAATTTTTTTCAGCTTTTTTTTTGTTAAACCCAAAGACTGGCTGCCACCTAATAAATACTTTGCTGAGAGGTTTGATTTGTTGCCTTTTCTATATATGGAGTGGCACAGGGTTAATTAATGTGAAGAAAGAGCTTTTTTTTAAGAAAAAACGCACTGTGTAAAACAGATAGCAAATAAACATTACTTATAATGTGTGCAAAACCTCAGGAAGTAGGGTTGCTGCACTTGAGAGCACATCTCATTCTCAGAATGGTCTGGCCAGGAAGTGAAAGTGGTTTGGATGATATGAGAACAATCTGTGGCTCCGAACTGCTTTCTGCAAGTTTATTTTCTCCCTCCCTCCTTCTCCCCCTTTCTTTGTCTCACTCATTCTCATTCATTTGCCATCAGTATTTGGCCTTTTAAGGAATTCAATAGATACCCCTTCAGATGTTGAGGATGAGAGATATCATGTGTACCGTTCAAGGGTCATCTCTCTGATTAGAGGAGTATGGATGTTTGCTGGAAAGCGGTAATGGCGACATTTTAAATACGTTTTGCAACAATTAGTGACCACTCACTACATCCACTCACTGTCTTCATCGCTGGTCTGTGTTGAAGTAAGAGAGATGAAGGGTGATGATGAAAAAGGGGAGGCAGTGGCATAGTGGTATTGTCACTGGTCTGGTAATCCGGGGCCACTGTTCGAATCCCACCATGGCAGATAGTGAAATTTGAAGTGTTTAATGATGACCATTCAACCATTATCGATTGTCATAAAAACTCATCTGGTTCCATTAAGGAAGGAAATCTGCCATCCATACCTGGCCTGGCTTACTCGTGACTCCAGATCCACAGCAATGTGGCGCACTCTTAACTAATCCCTCAAGGATAATTTGGGCTGGTCAATAAATGTGGGCCCAGCCAGTGACACCCACATTCCATGAAAACATTTAAAAAAAACATAAAATGCCAAGATTTGTAAGTGAGTCCTTTCCTCATGAGGAGGCGTTTTGGAATTTCAATTACCAACTTATTGACCAAGAAGATCTTTAATAGACCATAAGATATAGGAGCAGAATGAGGCAATTTGGCCCATCGAGTCTGCTCCGTCATTCAATCATGACTGATATGATTCTCATCCTCATTCTCCTGCCTTCTCCCCATAACCCTAAAGTGAGTACGCAACTTGTTTCCTGCAGTGTTTTTCACTTGAAATTGCTGACCAGGCATGGATGTGGTTATGGCACTCATTTTGGTCAAAAAAAATCTTATTAAACACTCAGATCATACAGATTAACATATGCCTCCATTCCGGAATCAAGGAAGTGAGCGCTCACGATGATCAAATAAATGCTCACGCTGAGTTTGCATGAATATTAATAGACAGATAAAATGATTAAAGTACATTTGCATTAAAATAAATGATTGAGTATTGAGATCACACTCACAAAGTTCAAGCGAGGCCAAATTTTGCCCATTTGATGAACTTAAAAGGTCCCAGGGTGATTGTCTCACAGAAGACCAGCAGAGTTCTGACCAATATTTAACCGTCGTTTGAAAACAGATTACTGGGCAATTATCACATTGCTGTTTCTGACAGTTTACAATGAACAGATCTGTTAAAATTCATTCGCGGGACTTGGATGTCGCTGGCTGGCCAGCATTTATCGCCCATCCTGAGTTGCCCTTGTTCAGAGGGCAGTTGAGAGTCAACCACATTGCTGCGGTTCTGGAGTCACATGTAGGCCAGACCAGATGAGGACAGCAGATTTCCTCCCCTAAAGGACATTAGTGAACCGGATGGGTTTTTCCAACAATTGGCTATGGTTTCATGGTCGTCGGTACACTCTAATTCCAGGATTTTTCAACTGAGTTCAAATTCCACCATCGGCTGTGGCAGAATTCGAACCCAGTCCCCAGAACATTAGCTGAGTTTCTAGATTAATAGTCCAGCAATAACCATTAGGCCATTGCCTCTCCTCATTAGCTGTGGTGTTTGCTACATTACAACAATGACCGCACTTCATTGGTTGTAATGCACCCTGGGTAGTCATGAGGACTATGGGATAAATGGAAGTCCTTTTTTGAGCTGGCATGTAAAAGTGGCCAACCCAGAGGAAAAGATGTTTTCCTTGTAGTGTTGGTCATAATTAAGTCCATAATCTTCTTGGCTTGGTTCATGAAGACAGGATTCTCCAGTTCCCCACAGCAGGGGGTAATATCAATCATGGTTGATATGATTTTCATCCCCATTCTCCTGCCTTTTCCCCGTAACCCCTGATCCCCTTATTAATCAAGAACCTATCATTCTCTGTCTTAAAGACACTCAATGACCTGGCCTTCTCAGCCTTTTGCGGCAAAGAGTTCCACAGATTCACTACTCTCTGGCTGAAGAAATTCCTCCTCATCTCTGTTTTAAAGGAGCAACCCTTCACTCTGAGGTTGTGAGGTTCTAGGCCCTCCCATTCGTGGAAACATTTTCTCCACATCCACTCTATCTAGGCCTCTCAGTATTCTGTAAGTTTCAATTAGAAACCCCCCCTCATCCTACTAAACTACATCAAGTATAGACCCAGACTTCTCATTACTCTTCATGTGACAAACCCTTCATTTCTGGGATCATTCTTATGAACCTTCTCTGGACCCCCTCCAAGGTCAGCACATCCTTCCTTAGATATAGAGCTCAAAACTGCTCACCGTATTCCAAATGTGGTCTGACCAAAGTCTTACACAGCCTCAGCAGTACATTGCTGTTCTTGTGTTCTAGCCCTCTAAAATGATAACATTGCATTTGCCTTCCTAACTGCCAACTGAACTTGCACGTTAACCTTAAGAGAAGCCTAAACCAGAACATCCAAGTCCCTTTGTGCTTCAGATTTCCAAAGTCTTTCCCCATTTAGAAAATAGTCTACGCCTCGATTCTTCCTACCAAAGTGCATAACCTCATACTTTCCCACATTGTATTCCATCTGCCACTTCTTTGCTCACTCTCCTAGTCTGTCCAAGTCATTCTGCAGCCTCTCCACTTCCCCAACTCTACTTGTCCCTCTACATATCTTTGTATCATCCACAAATTTAGCAACCATGCCCTCTTCCATCTTTCATCTTCCAGATCATTAATGTGAAAAGTTGTGGTCCCAACACTGACCCCTGTGGAACACTACTAGGCACCGGTTGCCATCCTGAAAAGGACCTCCTTATCTGACTCTTTGCCTTCTGTCTGTCAGCCAATCTTCTACCTATGCCAGTATCTTGCCTCTAACAACATTGGCTCTTAGCTTATTTAGCTCCTGTAAGGCAATTTGTCAAAGGCTTTCTGCAAATCCAAATAAATCACGTCCATTGGCTCTCCTTTGTTTAACTTCTTCGTTACCACCTCAAAGAATTCTAATAGATTTGTCAGACAGGACAAAGAAAGAGTTATATGTGCAAAATATGATGAAATTCCTCACATAATGATGCTAAAGATGCAGAAAAGATTAAGATTTACTAGGATGCTATTGGGACTTGATGGTTTGAGTTATAAGGAGGGTCTAGATAGACTGGGGACTTTGTTTCTCGCAGAGCAGGAGACTGAGAGGTGTTCTTATAGAGGTCTATAAAATAAGGAAGGGCATAGATCAGCTAGAATATCAATATCTTTTCCCAAATGTAAGGGAGTGTAAATCTGGAAGGCATATGTTTAAGGTGAGAGGGACAAGATGCATAAGGACCCAGAGAGGCAATCTTTTCACACAGTGGGTGGCAAATGTCTGGAACAAGCTGCCAGAGGTAATAGTAGAAGCGGATACAATTTTGCCTTTTAAAAAGCACTTAGAGTTAGGTGGGTAAGATGGGTATAGAGGGATATGGGCCAAATGGGGGCAATTGGGACTAGTTTAGTGGTTAAAAAAAGGGCAGCATGGACAAGTTGGGCTGAAGGGCCTGTTTCCATGCTTTAAACATCTATGACTCTGTGATAAACAATTTTGATTTTGCAGATTTTGTTTCACTTGATTGCAAAGTTCATGAGGTGAGAGTGTGAGAAGGTTAACCTTCACAACCCTATCAAAATGTCCACTGTGTTTCTTTTAACAACAGATTTTGTTATAGGCACTAGAGGGTGCAAAAGATTAGCATTTTTCAAAATGATTAAGCCACGTCAGTTCCCACTGTCGTTAACAAATTATTTTTCCAACCAAAATTTGTCAAATGGGACCTCTTTTCCATTACCCAACAGGATGGTGAGGTGAGTCCTTTCTCCTCCAATTATAAAAGCCTAATTTATCGGGTGCCTCCAAGAGTCAAAAACATGAAATGAAATTGGTTTCATCTCAAAACAAAAGCAAAAGCACCGTGGATGTTGAAAATCTGCAATAAAGACAGAAAATGCTGCAAATACTCAGTGGGTCAGGCAGCACCAGTGAAGAGAAACGCAAAGTTAACACTGCAGCTCAATAAGTCATCATTACAACTGTGAAAAGTTAGTCAGTGAAACAGGGAAGGACAGAAGAATGGACTAAAGGAAAGCAAGGTGATAGAATAAAAGGCAGAAGTAATGAAATGATGAAAGGGTTAATGGTCAAAAGCAAAAGCGAATGATAAGACGAGAAATACGAATTAAGAATCTGGAAGAAATCAAAACGGAAACAGTATAAACTTCTGGAGTGGCGTGGTGGCACAGTGGTTAGCACTGCTGCCTCACTGTGCCAGGAGCCTGGGTTCAATTCTGGCCTTGGGTCACTGTCTGTGTGGAGTCTGTACATTCTCCCCATGTCTGGATGGATTTCCTCTGGGTGATCCTGTTTCTTCCCACAATCCAAGAATGTGCAGGTTAGCTGGATTGGCCACGCTAAGCTGACCCTTAGTGTCTGGGGGAATAGCAGGGCATTTATACCTGGGGTTACAGGGATAGAGACTGGGTCAGATTGTTGTCAGTGCAGACTTGATGGGCTGAGTGGCCTCCTTCTGCACTGTTGGGTTTCTATGATTCTACGATTCTAGAAAATGAAATTCTAGATTCTAGAAATGCTGAAAATGCTCAGCAGTTCTGGCAGCATCTGTGAAGACAGAAGTAGAATGGGCAGAATTCTCCTGCTTGGAGATTGTACGGCATCTATCTCGCCAACCAGAATGGCAGAAAACAGCAACAGACTCTGCACTTGGAACCTCGTTAATTATGCATAGGTGAGTTCCCCTCCGGCTCTCGTGGTGGGCCGGCAGTTGAGTCATCCGCCCACCCTCAGCTGATGTTTTCGAAGGTCCCGGCACCATATTTAAACACAAATCCTGTGCACACATTTCACTTCCTTCAGCCCACCTATCTTTACCTGATTGTACAGGTTGCCAGCAACCCAGAGGGAAAAGGCTGGTAGCATCAAGAAGAAGGCAGCTCCTCAATTCACCCATCGCCGAACACATCTCCTGTTAGGTGCCCATGCCCCACTTGGGCCTCTATTCTGCCTCATCTGGAGTCTTCATGCATCCCCTTCCAGTGAACAATGTGGCATCCCTTTCAACCTTTTGTGAGCTTTTCACACAGGCTTGTGGAGATCCAGCTTCCCTTCCCTTGGTCTTCCATCTGCCTTCCATTGTTTGTCTTCTTCATCCCTCTCCTTGCTCTACGCCTCACTCCTTGCACAGTCTTCTTTCCACACTGTACCACCGTATTGTCTTCATCAAGCCCCCACCCCGATAATCTCATGCCCACAGTTACTGGGTTTTGCAAATATTTTCTGTTTTTAGGACCTGGAAGCATTTAAGAACAAAGAAAAGTACGGCACAGGAACAGACTCTTCAGCCCTCCAAGCCCTTGCCGATCTTGATGCCCTAACTAAATTTGAAAAAAAACTTCTGCCCTTACTCGGACTATATCCCTCTATTCTCCCCCTAGAGAGTGGTTGTGGATGGGGCTTTTTCTGAATAGAGGTCAGTCACCAGCGGAGTGCCTCAAGGATCTGTTCTGGGACCCTTGTTGTTTGTCATTTTCATAAATGACCTGGATGAGGAAGTGGAGGGATGGGTAAGTAAGTTCGCTGATGACACTAAGGTTGGTGGTGTTGTGGACGGTCTGGAAGGATGGCAAAAGTTGCAGCAGGACATAGATAGGATGCAGGACTGGGCGGAGAAGTGGCAGATGGACTTCAACGCGGATAAATGTGTAGTCGTCCATTTTGGCAGAACCAACGGGATGAACGAGTACACTATCAAGGGCAGAAGTCTGAGTAGTGTTGAAGAGCAGAAGGATCTTGGGGTCCGGGTCCACAGGACTCTTAAATCGGCCTCGCAGGTGGAGGAGGTGGTCAAGAAGGCGTATGGTGTACTGGCCTTCATTAATCGAGGGATTGAGTTTAGGAGTTGGGAGGTAATGCTGCAACTTTATAAGACCCTTGTCAGGCCTCATTTAGAGTATTGTGCGCAGTTCTGGTCGCCTCACTATAGGAAAGATGTAGAAGCTATTGAGAGGGTACAGAGGAGATTTACAAGGATGTTGCCTGGACTGGGAGGCATGCCTTATGAAGTTAAGTTGAGGGAGCTGGGACTCTTTTCCCTGGAGAGACGAAGGTTGAGAGGCGACCTGATAGAAGTTTACAAAATGTTGAGAGGAATAGATAGGGTGGACTCTCAGAGGCTATTTCCCCGGGTTGAAATGGTTGCTACGAGAGGACACAGATTTAAGGTGCAGGGAGGGAAGTTCAGAAGTGATGTTAGGGGTAAGTTTTTCACTCAGAGGGTGGTGAGTGAATGGAATCGGCTGCTGTCAGTGGTGGTGGAGGCGAACTCGCTGGGGTCTTTTAAAAGACTTCTGGATGAGTATATGGGGTTTAATGAGATTGAGGGTTATAGATAGGTCTGTAGGTTGGTAGGTGTTGATGTGATCGGCGCAACTCGTGGGCCGAAGGGCCTGTTTGTGCTGTAGTGTTCTATGTTCTATGTTCTATGTTCTATGTACCCATCCAAACGCCTCTCAAATGTTACTAACATGTCTGCTTCCATCACCTCCTCTGGCAGGGCGTTCCAAACACCCACCACCCTCTGTGTGAGAAACTTTCCTCGCACATCTCCCTTAAGCTTTTCTCCTCTCACCTTGAACTTGTTCCCCTTTGTAATTGATACTTCCACCCCTGGGAGAAAGCTTCTGAAGATCCATCCTGTCACTTCTTCTCTTAATTTTGTAGCCCTCTATCAGATCTCCCCTCAGCCTTTCCAGTGAAAACAATCCTAGTTTATTCAGCCTCTCCTCATAGCCAACACCCTTGAGACAAGGTAACATCCTAGTGGACATTCTTTGCACTCTCTCTCCAAAGCTTCCATGTCCTTTTGATAGTGTGGCGACCAGAACTGCACACAACACTACAAATAATGAATGCTAACCCTGTGTCCATAAATAGAAAAGTACATTTCAATGCTATATTTTCATACAAATCTTGGTATTTAACTCCCACAACAGATTAATTAAAACTCTGTTGACCATATTACTTTATTAGGCTAATTTAGCCATTGAAGTGCATTAATATTTTGCTCAGAAACAATACAATACAAAATATTGCCACAGGTATATTATAGTTGGCCATCAAGCTGAAAAAAATAACTCGATGCCTTGAAGTCTTGCTATGCTGGAGTAATACACCAAAGCATAATAGCACACCATCAAAGATTGTGGACATTGACCCTAACAGCCGTGACCTCTGGAGGATGACTGTTTAAAAGGGAATTGGAAGAGGCAGTCAGAAATTAAATGTTTAACTTACCGTGGAGAGAGCCTAGAGTAAGAGGGCATCAAATTTCATATCTTCTCAGACCACATTCTTCCTCTGCAGCAGATCATAGAGTCCCTACAGTGCAGAAGAGGCCATTTAGCCCATCGAACCTGCACCCACTCTCTGACTGAGTGCCTTACTCAGGCCCTCTTCCCCCGCCCTATCCTTGTAACCTCATTGAATGTTTTTAAGACAAGGATAGATAAATTTTTGAACAGTAAAGGAATTAAGAATGATGTGAGCGGACGGGTAAGTGGAGCTAAGTCCATGAAAAGATTAGCCATGATCTTATTGAATGGCGGAGCAGGCTTGAAGGGCCAGATGGCCTACTGCTGCTCCTAGTACTTATGTTCTTATTAACCCCACACATTTTGCTATCTATCTAACCTACACATCTTGGGACACTAAGGGACAATTTGTAGCATGGTCAATGCACCTAACTTGTACATCTTTGGAGTGTGGGATGAAACCAGAGCACCCGGAGGAAACCCACACAGACATGGGGAGAATGTGCAAACTCCACACAGAAGTTCACCCAAGGCCGGAATTGACCCTGGGTCTCTGTGAGGCAGCAGTGCTATCCATTGTGCCACCATGTCACCAGAGACTGCCATGCCACTAGCCACTCCAGGTGATGCTTGACACAGAGTTGGCAACCACGGCGCAAATGCAAGCCATCACCTTAACAAACTACAAGGCTACCACCACATCAGCACTTAATATCATTGTATCAAAAATCTTTGCCTGCCTTTTTACTAGGAATGATGTGGGTATGCCGGCGTTGGACTGGCGTAAACACAGTAAAAAGTCTGACAACACCAGGTTTTAGTCCAACCTATTTATTTGATAATATACTCACAAGCTTTTGGGGTTAGCCCCTTCGTCAGGTGAATGGAGAGTTCTGGCCTCAGACAGAGCATGTAAAGCACAGACAGTTTAGAGATGTCAGTAATCTCTAAACTGTCTGTGCTTTATATGCTCTGTCTGAGGCCAGAACTCTCCATTCACCTGACGAAGGGGCTAACCCCGAAAGCTTGTGAGTATATTATCAAATAAATAGGTTGGTCTAAAACCTGGTGTTGTCAGACTTTTTACTGTTTTTACTAGGAACACAGGGCGGAATGCTCCGAAAACTGGAAATTTCCACCCGACTGTCAATGGCATTTCACAGTCTCTGCAACCCTCCCGCTAAAATTCCAGTGGCGAGCGGGATGGGAGAATTCCGGCTACAATCTTGTTTAAAGCAAAAGGGCAAAGATTCAGTGAAAAAGCACAGACAAAGAAATATAATTAGGATGCCTTAAACACGTGTACGTTATTATTGTGAGTGATTTCAAACTCTGAGTAATTCCAAGCTCAGCAAAGAACAAAGAACAGCACAGCACGGGAAACAGGCCTTTGGCCCTACAAGCCCACGCCGCCCATTTTAACACTCCGTGAGTGCCTTATTCAAGTCTTTTGTCGATCGTCGACATTCTTGTCTACTTCTAGTGGACTCCACAATAAAGGGGTGCAAATTTAGGGAATTATATGTGTGGCGGATTAAGGGAGATCCAATTCAGGGACAATTTATTGACACCAATCAGCCTAAAAAGCACGTTTTTGAGATGTGGGAGGAAACCCCCGGAGCACAAAGAGAATTGATGTCAACAACTCAAGGATAACACTGTAGAAGCTTGTGTGGAGGCTGATAATACATTGGAAGTCCCAAAATTTTGGGATAAGTGTGCAATTTCTCAATGGTTTTCTTCTGGTTTGTTCCACTAATGTGCTTTAAAGAAGGAAATCTGCCATCCTTACCTGGTCTGGCCTACATGTGACTCCAGAGCCTTAGGCAACTAGGAATGAGCAATAAATACTGGCACCAGTGATTCCCATGACACATAAATGAATAAAATAAAATTGGCATTTACCATTCACAGAGGTGACATCATTTTGATTTGATTTGATTTGATTTTTCATATACATTGGGATATAGTGAAAAGTATTGTTTTTTTGCGTGCTATACAGACGAAGGCATGCCATTCATAGCGTACATAAAGGAGAAGGAAAGGAAAGGGTACAGAATGTAATGTTATAGTCATAGCTAGGATGTTGACAA
This sequence comes from Carcharhinus amblyrhynchos, assembly GCF_965287045.1. NCBI lineage: Eukaryota > Metazoa > Chordata > Chondrichthyes > Carcharhiniformes > Carcharhinidae > Carcharhinus > Carcharhinus amblyrhynchos. The sequence continues at coordinate 45,284,063 of NC_137342.1, forward strand.
AGGTCAGCTTAGAATAAGGTAGGGGCATTGAAAAGTCTGATACAACAGGGAAGAAATTGTTCTTGAGTCAGTTGGTATGCGATCTCAGACTTCTGTATCTTTTCCCTGATGGAAGAAGAATTTCAGTGCTTGTCACCTGGGCCAGTCACTTTCTGAGGGTTGATTTCAAAAAGACTGATCTGACGTTTGCGATGGTGACTTCAAATATCAGTTCAGCTGAGGCTTCCAAGGCGGGAGACATCCTCTCTTTGATGGTGATACTGCTTGGAATAGAACTGAGGTAAGCGTTGTGCCAGGAAAGGCAGAGTCTGGGGACATACATAAGAATGGAATCATCCGGAATAGTAGGGAACCATGCCAGAGAAAAGTATAGTATCCTATTGGCTACTGAAGTCACCTACTTTCACATCCTTTCAGAGGAAACTTCACAAACTTGGTTTCACAAATGTGAACTGTTCACTCTCTTCGACAGTTCCCAGGTTTGATTCCCCCAGCCCCATACTTTAGACTGATAGCTACAGGTCCTGATGTTTCTGCTCATCATGCATGTGTGATTAGGTTTCCTGATAGCAGTGAGAAGGAGAGATGAATGAGACTGGATTTACACACCTCTCATTGTCTGCATCTGGCACAAGGCTGGCAGAGTTCTGAGGAATGGCTTTGCCACCTTCTCGGGAAACATAGAAAGTAGGAGCAGAAGGAGGAAAATCGTCCCTTCAAGCCTGCCCTGCCATTCAATATGACCACAGCTGACCCTCTTTCTCAATGTTATCATCCCGCTTTCTCCCCCTGTCTGCCTCGAGGATTGTGTGCCCTCTGGGGAAAACTAAAAGTTAAAGCATTTTGCTGAACAGCTTGGCACCCAACAGTGCTTGAACGTACCTGTGATCTGCAGAGACAGAGCAGCCCCGGTTAGTTAAGCTGTCATCCTCCACTTAGGTAAGAAGAAATGTTGAGAGATTTTCTTTGATGGGCGATTGATCCAAAACACAATTACCTAATTAGAAAATTGTCACATTAAAAAGTCAGGTGAGTCGTTTCTCTGTGGGATAACTAAATGGTAGGAATAAATCAAAGACACATACAGCAACGCAAAAAATAGTATTATGACTTTGGGTAAACAACAAGCAGGATATTTATTATACCATGAAAATCAACTGTACTTTTTGTGTCTGAGAGGAAACATAACGAGTCTTTCTTTTTCTGTAAAATCAAAAGTACCAAGAACAATTGGATGCTTTAAAGTCTGTTCTTTAGAATTTTAGCAATGAGGCACTTTCTTTGTGAAGGTGGTCCTGTAGACAGCAGGGATTTTCCCAAGGGAAGCTACCAACAGGAGATAAAAGGTTAGAAAAGTTATGAAGCTTTTATTCTACGTGGTAAAAGTGCAGCATGTGTGGGCACGAGTGTGGAGGCCTACACAAATTAATTTGTCAGAACCCTCATTATGTGGGTGGTCTAGGCTTTGAACACATGAGAGTGTTCTTAGAATTCTCTTGGTGTCCCATGTAGGTAACCTTTACTGCCCACTGTTGACTATGGGTCTCACAGACAACAGTGTTAAAAATATGTACTTTCAAAATGACTCAAAATCTGTCGATTGTCAAAGCTCCTTGAACCAAAACACTTTCTCCGTGAAAGTTTAAGGGTGGCTTAGACTTTGAAATGATGGGATATTGTACAATTGTTTCCACAAACTCTAATAGAGATGTAATAATATTTCTGCATGTCTGCTCTTTTAGCCCACTGGAGAAATTAGTTCTACCAGCGACAATTACTCCTGTAAAAACAAAGTATATTTTCCGTCCATTAGTGTTTGAAGTTTTGTGAGGTGAACGAAATGTTTATTTGCGCCCTTGCTCCAGATTCAACTTTTGCTTAATCTAAAACCATTTGCTACTCCTCCTGGAGTGTTCAACAGTTTTCAAGAGCTGAAAGCCCTTGAAAAATGTTTCCATGACCGCAGTGCTGCCCGCTTTTAACTTTCTACATTTTGTATCAATCGATTGAGTTCCATGTTCTCTCACGTGGTCAGGCCTTCACCCGTTCAAGAGTTTCCGGCATTGTTTTCACAAGCGGTCACTTTTGACCGTTACAGCCGTACAGCAGAACCAGGGAAGCTGGAAAGCTCAACTTCATGTTTATTCAAGAGCTGCTTTTGACCTAGAACCAAACACAACAAATGCTGTTCCAAGCTGGCTAGGAGCTGGCAACACTGGGGGACTCCACAATTCGCCGCAGTGTCCCGAGGCGAAGGAACAGAGAAAAATGTGCCAGGTTTTCCACTCCTGATAACTATCCGGTGGAAAGGATAACTTGTAAATGTTCAGTTCAGGGCAGATGTTGGTGTTTGGTTGGCTGGCCATTCTGCCCATGCTGTGCTATAATTTGAACAAAGAACAAAGAACAACACAGCACAGGAAACAGGCCCTTTGGCCCTACAAGCCCGCGCCGCCCATTTTAACATTCGTTGAGTGCCTCATTCCAATCCTTCTTCTATCTACGACTTTTGTCTACTCCAGTTATTCAGGGTTGAACTTACTGTCCTCATCTCATCACCTAAGGGATCAATCTAGTCAGCAGTGCAGGCTGCAACTGGTTCCTATCAAAAATGGCAATGAGCCTCCTACATACATTACCAGATCCATATTAAAAGGAATCTATTCATGCTCAAAGATCTCTGGAACTGAATAAGTTTGTTAAGAAGGCGTAAGGATGGTAGCCTTTATTAGCTGAAGCAGAGAGTAAAAGAGGAGCAATGTGAAGCTGGAATCAGATAACACGCTAGTTAGGTCACAACTGGAGGATTGTGAATAGTTCTGCAAGCATGTGGTCACACCTGAGAAGGTATAGTCGATATTTATGACAATGCTGCCAGGAATTAAGAATTTTAGCTGCGAGGAAACATTAGGGGCATCATTTTCCAGTCCTTCCCGCCAACGGGATCTTCCAGTCCAGACAAAGTTGAAGGTAATCCCCTCCACCTAGCATCGTGGTGGGTGAGTTCCCCCACAGTGGAAGAGGTGAGCCATGTAAAACGGCATAGACATTAGCAGGGCTGTAAAGTCCAATGGTGGGCCATCTCCACTGCTGGAAAACATGCTGCGGGGGGGGAGGGGGGGGGGGTCGGGAGCGTAGAAAATCACATCCTAACTAGGCTGGGGCTGGTTTTTTTGAAGCCATTGAAGGGAGGGTTAGATTTAATTGAGGCGCATAACATTGAGCATGGGAAGTTCCCATTCCCCTCAACAGAGAGAATAACCAGGGGTATAAATTTTAATGATAAATGGGTTAGAGGGATGTTGAGGAGAAATATTTTCACCCGTGGGGTTGTTGGGGTCTGAATTTCACTGCCAAACAGGGTGGTAGACATAGAAACCCTCTCACATTGAAGAAAAGTACTTAGATATATAGTTGCAGTGCTGGGATCTTCATGGCCATGGACCAGGAGGTGGAAAGTGGGATTATGTTGGATAGCTCCTTTCTGGTCGGCAAAAGGACAATAGGCCACCTGGTGCCCTTCTGTGTCATTAATTTTTGATATTTCTATTCCATTAATCAGTAGGTGCTCCAGGTCTGTGGTAGTGATATTTATGGGATGAGAAGGTTACCCACTCCCATTTTGAGGCCAGCGCTATCCTCAGGGGAGGCCATTCAAAATTGACCGCAGTCTAGTGCCGGGCAAGCTTGTCACATGTCACTTGTGAGTTCTGATAGTGTCAAGCTTGACACTGTCAGAGCTCACATAGAAAGGGTGGGCGTTGGGTCAGTTGTTACCAGATGGCCGAGAATTGTAAAACCGTGCAGTGTACTTTTCCGACTCCGCACCACTGAAACAAATTTCCAGAATTCAAATACAAGGGGCCGGATTCATTGGCCTCATCCACAGCTAGGATTCTCCAGTCTAGCTGCTGTGAATGGAGATTTGGCTGAGTGCCAAATTCCTCATTCTCACCTGCGGAATTGGTGGGGCATGAATGGTCACAGAATTCTCCACAGAACTCCTATATTGCAGAAAGATGCCGTTCGGCCCATCGAGTCTGCAGCGACAACAATCCCAGCCAAGCCCTATCCCTATATTTACCCACTAATCCTTCTAACATACGCATCCTGGGACACTATACAGATCAGTTACTGTACCCATTCAAACTGGTCAACACTGTTTAATTATTTTGTGTAAATCAAACACTTACGACCAAGAGCCACCAACAGAAATCAATTCTCCCTCTCAGTTACTGAGACCCTCATTTAGCAAATGCAATCCCTGTGTGATTGTTGATTAACAACAGGATAAGTTGAACTGCAATTGTCTCACGGTTAAAAAGAGGCTGTCAATACACTTAGTAGGTGCAGACATGAAAAACTCTGGTTAGGGCTTTGCGTAAGAATTAACAAGTATGCTGTGTTAATAATACATCAAACAGTTGCGGAGAATGCCGTAAGTTGTCCCCACCCTCAAGTGTGAACCTCAGCGTAACAGCAGAGGTGAAAATTTTGGGAAAATGATCCGTTATCTCATTTTAGTGTTTCGTTTTAAGTGTTACTTTTGAGTAAGTTTCTGAGAACATAAGGTGCGAGGTTGGCATCCGCTTTGTTGACAGCACATGGGGGAGAAGGTGACAAAGGTCGCAAGGCTAAAGTCTAGCGAAATTTGCAGCTCCAGTGAGGCACTTGCCAACTGGCATCAGTGATCGGCATGAGAGGAATTGATGAGTTTAAAAGACGTCTATTCTCAAATAAAGCCCAGTGCCTGGACTAGCAAGGAAAGTCTGCAAATCTGCCTAGACCCTCTTTCCTCTGGAATTTAATGAAAGGATCATTATTTTCCTGTAGAACGGGTTAAAAAAAAACTACTTAAAGTTTATTTATTAGTCACAAGTAAGGCTTACATTAACACTGCAATGAAGTTACTGTGAAATTCCCCTAGTCCCCACACTCCAGCACCTGTTCAGGTCAATCCATCTAACCAACATGTCTTTCGGACTGTGGGAGGAAACCAAAGCACCTGAAGGAAACCCACACAGACTTGGGAAGAATGTGCAAACTCCATACAGACACAGAACCAAGCCAGGAATCGAACCCAGGTCCCTGGCACTGTGAGGCAGCAGTGCTAACCACTGTGCCACCGTGCCACCCTTTTATTTGTTTGCAAACATGCAATTCAATTATCACTTTCGATTGCGACTTAAAACTAACATGCTTCAATTGGTTATCTTCTCTTTCAAAAGTTGGAATGACTTACTAAGTACTGCTTTGTGAAAACAGTGCCACTTTGACACTCATTATGATCTACTCAAGAGGTGGTTTGCAAACAAGAATTAAGAGCAGCAGTCAGTCATTGAGCCCCTCCAGCCTGCTTCACTGTGTGACAAGACCTGATTGTGGAATTAACTCTACTTTTCTGCCAACCACCTTTGGGCTGCTTGGTGACACAATGGTTAGCACTGCTTCAGGGACCCAGGTTCAATTCCAGCCTCGGGTGACTGTGTGGAGTTTTGCACATTCTCCCTGTGTCTGCACGGGTTTCCTCCGGGTGCTCCGGTTTCCTCCCACAATCCAAGGATGCGCAGGTTATGTGGATTGACCACTCTAAATTTCCCCTCAATGTCCCTAGTTGTGTAGATTAGCGGGATGAATAAGTGGGATTACGGGAATAGGCCTAAGTGGGATTATGTCAGAGGATCAGTGTAGACTTGATGGGCTGTATGGCTTCCTTCCGCTTGAGGATTCTATTCCCAACAGCCTTTGATTCCCTCATGAATCGAGAATTTATCTACATGAGTCTTAAAGATATTCAATGACACTGCCTCAACTGCTCTCTGAGGAAAGAAATCCACAGGATAACAATCCTCTGCAAGAAAATAATTTCTCCTCATATCCATCTCAAAATGAGACTTTTTATTTTTAAGCTGCTCCACTTAGATCTTGTCGCTCCCATTCTCTGAGATGAAAATAACCTCTAATCTGCTGGATATTTGAGAAGCTGAGGTTTCCCTATCCCTGCCCTCTTTATCCTTATATCTGCCTCACTTGCAGAGATGTCCTCCTGCCTCTGACCATGGACCAAATCAGAAACCCTAGTCTAAGGGGTGTGACTTTCCTCTGAAACAATGCGTCCAGGGAGCTTTCCATCAATCTGATGAATTGTAGTGCCTGAAGCTTGAACTCCAACTCATTAACACAGGGCCAAAACTCCTCGAGATTCAGAAACCTTATTGCAGACATTTTTGCTTTGGATCACATCTCCCACATACTGCAGCTGCAACACATGTGACGATACTGTGCTTTTATGAAGTACATTTTTGCTTTGAATCACGTTGGTGTCCACCATCTCCCACATACTGCAGCTGCAACACATGTGAAAATACTGTGTCTTTATGAAGTATATTTTGTGTCATACTTCTTGTGAAGGATTTTTTTAACAGGTGTTTCTTTGCCTCTAACTGGCAGTCCACATGTTCATGCTGCAGAAGCATAATTTATCCTCATTGCTGAAATGTTTATTTAAACCTGGGTGAATGTAGTGTTGTTATTTTAGTGTTTTCCCCAGGTGTTTTTCAGAGTAGGGCTTGATTAGGTTGATTGACAGGAAAAATCATGTGATTGGGCAGGACTAGGCTTACACAGAGAAACAAGCACTGATGTTGCTTGGAATTGTTCGAGACGTAGCTGTCTATTTCTCTCTTTCTCTGAAATTCTGCTGTTTGAAGGTAGATACTTCTCTGTAGGCTGTTGTATGCGAGTCAGAAGACAAGTATCTTTCTGTATCTCTGTCCAGGCGGAGATAAAGGATGCAAATCTAGCATTCAGATGAGGCTATATGCTTTTGTGCTGACTGATTAGCATAATCAGATCTGTATCTGTGGGGATATTGCTTAAATTTGAACTATAGAGCTAGGTAGCTGTTAAGAATGTCAAGTATAAGTATTGTCAAATACAAATAGTTCAATTGGTAAAAGTTATGCTAATTATTTTTGTTATGTCTTCACTTTATGGTTAAATTAAGTTTGTTTTAATATAAGCTTCCTCGTGGGTAACCTGGAGTAAAACCCATAATGCTTACACTACTGCCAAAATCAAAAAAATGTTGGGATCCAGGTTAATTTCATAATATACTTTGGAGTTTCTGATCTGGTTCCTAACACACGTCATCTGCCAAGTATACATATTTATTGTGTTTTAATTAACATATTCATTATTTTCTTAATTCAATCTTAATTAATGACTTTAATCTCACTTCTGCTTATATCATCATTTCAATTGATACCCCAACTAAAATTCCCTAGTTTAACCAAGACAAGTTGGAAATATTCACCAAGCAATCACCTATGTGCTTCCCTGTGAGGTGGGGCAGCAGGGTGGGGTGGCAGAGTGGTTAGCACTGTTGCCTCACAGCACCAGGAACCCAGGTTCAATTCCCAACTTGGGTCACTGTCTGTGCAGAGTTTGCATATTCTCCTGTGTTTGCTTGTCTTTGCTTCTGGTGCTTCAGCTTCCTCCCACAGTCCAAAAGGTTTGCTGGTTAAGTGCGCTGACCATGCTAAATTCTCCCTCGGTGTACCTGAACAGGTGCCTGGAGTGTGGCGACTTCACAGTGACTACATTGCTGTGTTAATGTAAGCCAACTTGTGACATTAGTAAATAAACTTGACAAACACCTCGCTTTTTCTTTCCAAACACGGACTTTGAACCTACAGGCTTGTTCTGCGTGCCACTCTAATCCAGAACTCTCTATACACCTGACAAAGGGGCAAACCCCGAAAGTTTGTGAGTTTACTGTCAAATAAATTGGCTGGACGTAAGCCTGGTGTTGTCAGACTTCTTACTGTGTTTACCCCAGTCCAACGACGGCATCTCCACCTCTTTCCACTCTAATCCCCAGCTCTCTCCTGATGTCCCATGGTTTTAAACTGTCCTGATGGCAAAGTGGGGTTTGAAGACTAGTGGGCTAATTATTTTCTTCAGTACCTATCTGGTGAGCAACAGAATAGAAATGTGGTCGGTTTATAAAAAGGGTGAGCAATCCGCTCTCCAGGCCTGGAATTCTCGGACCGTGCCCACAACAGGGATTCTCTAGTCACGCTACAGTGAATGGAGTTTTGGCAATATCACATTGTATAATTCCACCCAGATTATCATCAACGGCAAATGGCTCCCAGTCTTGTTTTACCTGCCACATTTGGATTGTGGAAGAGTATATATTAAAGTAGCAACTGCAAATTTATTAGTGAACAATTCACTGAACGCAACTGTTCCTCAGCAATGACTGAGCACAAAAAATAGATGTCTCCAGAGCAACAAACATATTCCAGAAACTAAGTGGGTGGATCGGTGCCACAATTTTTGCATTTTGTATCTTCAAAGGGAAATTTTATTTCATTACTGAAAATGAGAGAAGTGTGGATGGAATAAGAACACAGGGACAGGGATTTTCTGGCCGTGTTCATTCCCAAATCAGAAAATTCCGTCCGAGACCAAAGGAGCTTTGCACGGTAACCCCTGCCCCACCCCACCCACAACAATTCTCCAGGCAGGCGGGACAGGAAAATTCAAACTCACACAGCACAGGAGGAAACCACTTACCCCTTCATGCCTGTGCTATCTTCTTGAAAGAACTATCCATTCTCCCCCCCCGGGTCTTTCCCCAGAACCCTGCAATGTTTTCACTTCAACTATTTATCCAGTTCCCCTTTTGAAAGTTACAATTGCATCTGTTTGCATGTCCTTTCAGAAAGCAGGTTCCAGGTCACAATAACTCATTGCATTAAAAAAAGGGTCTCCTCACCTCCTACTTTTTGCTGTCATCTTCATTATAGAACATAGAACGTAGAACACTACAGCACAAACAGGCCCTTTGGCCCATAAGTTGCACTGATCATATCCATACCTACCAGGCCTATTTTATAACCCTCAATCCCATTAAATCCCATGTAATCATCTAGAAGTCCCTTAAAAGACCCCAAAGAGTTCACCTCCACCACCACCGACGGTAACCAATTCCACTCACCCACCACCCTCTGAGTGAAAAACTTACCCCTGACATCTCCTCTGTACCTACTCCCCAGCACCTTAAACCTGTGTCTTCTCGTAGTGACCATTTCAGCCCTGGGAAGTAGCCTCCGAGAATCCACCCTATCTATACCTCTCAACATTTTATAAACCTCTATCAGGTCGCCTCTCAACCTTCGTCTATCCAGGGAGAAAAGACCTAGCTCCCTCAATCTATCCTCATAAGGCATGCCTCCCAATCCAGGCAACATCCTTGTAAATCTCCTCTGCACCCTCTCAATAGCTTCCACATCCTTCTTGTAGTGATCTTCAATCTTCAACCTGACTGTCAAAATAATGGAAAACTATGTTTTATTTCCTGACTCTTCTAAAATTATATTGAATCTGTGAATGATTTTTTTTAAATGTAGCTTACTTTATTGCAAATTTGCAATCCATAAAGTATTTGGAACTGATCAGACAATGATGTTGCGAATGGATCAAAGAGCATTTCACTTTCATAAAAATTCTGGTGCCCTTGAGTTGGCTAAGTGCAGATTGAAATTTAAAACCAATTCAGAAAGTGTCCTCAGGCTATTTTCTCAAACCGATCATCTTAGGCCTGTTCAAAGGCCAATAAAGAGTGCCAAGGAGGCCTGACTATCTGAATTCTACAGGGTACGGTCTCCAAAATAGCTCCAACAATGACAATTAAGTTAGCCTGCTTGGCAGCAAGTTATTACAATCCAATTTTTTCCATTATGTTTCAGTTGTTATGTGGAAGACTGCCTCACATCCACAAAGTATTCTATATTCACTAGGATGCCTCTGGGACTAGGTGGTTTGAGTTATAAGGAGAGGCTAGATAGACTGGGACTTTTTTCCCTGGAGCGTAGGAAGCTTAGGGGTGATCTTGTAGTGGTCTATAAAATAACGAGGGGCACAGATCAGCTAGCTATTCAACATTTTTTCCCAGAGGTAGGTGAGTCTAAAACTCATGGGCGTAGGTTAAGGTGAGAGGGGAGAGATACAGAAGGATCCAGAGGGGCAATTTTTTCACACAGAAGCTGGTGAGTGTCTAGAATAAGCTGCCAGATAGTCCTAACCAGTTGTGAGATGGTCCTGTAAAATATCCTGGAATATAAATGTTTTTCTCCCTGCATTTCTTCCTGGTCTTATGATTGTGGATCTCTGACACTGGTTAGCCCCAATCTTGAGCATCACTAACAGTCATTTGGGATAACATGTTCCACTTGACTCAGCACAATAGTGGCACCTCCTACAAAGCAAAATCTGAAACTGAGCCATGTAGAAAATAATAGAACACATGCCTGAATGTGTAGTCAAAGCAGTAGGTTTTATTGTATCTGTCAAAGAGGGAAAGTGAGGCAGAGATGTAGTACAGAGCAGGGAGGGAATTCCAGAACTTTGAGCTGGGGCAAATAAAGGCACATTCATCAGTGATGGAGGGAGCAAACCCTCGGAGAGGGTGGGAGGAGATTATAGAAATAGGGAGGGGAGAGAGAGTTGTAAACAACAATCAAAATCTCCAAATTCCTTCGCCAGAAGCCAACGCAAGTTATCAATCAGGCACAGGAGCATTTTGGGGTTGGGATTTGGTGTGAGTTAGTACATGTGCAGCAGAGCTTTGGATGACCTCAAGTTTAAAGGAGCACAGAATGTGGGAGATGAGGCAAGAGGGCGACATGGTGGCACAGTGGTTAGCACTGCTGCCTCATAGCGCGAGGGCCCCAGGTTCAATTCCGGCCTTGGGTGACAGCGTAGAGCTTGCACATTGTCCCCATGTCTGTGTGAGCTTTCTCTTGGTTCTTGATGCTTTAATGTCCTCCCACAGTCCAAAGGTGAGTGGTTTAGGCTGCTCGGCCATGTTAAATTGCCCCTTAATGTCCAAAGATGTGTAAGTAAGGGCGATTCGGGTTAAGGGGAAAGGGCCTGGGTATGATGCTCTGTTGGGGAGTCGGTGGCGACTCAATGGGCTGAATGACCTCCACCTGCAGTGTAGGGATTCTATGATAGCATTGGAATGGTCGCATTTAAAGTGGCAAAGGCATGGATGAAGGTTTCAGTAGCTGAGATATTCATTCCCTCCATCAATTCCGTTTGTACTGGCTTGCAGCATCAGCTTCAAGAGTGCACTGAGATCCTAAACCTGCAAGATGGAAAAGTGAGAGGAAAGCTAGAAATCATGAGTAAGAAGGCTCTGCTCGACTGAATATTTGTTTCCCTGTAAGTGGGGAATAGAGGGATACATGCGGGTTGGTCTAGATGGAACAATTTAATCATCACAGACTTGTCTGGTTGAAGGGTCTGTTCCTGTGCAGTACTGCTGTTTGTTCTCTGTTCTTTAAATCAGATCGATTGCAATCTTGTACAACTCTCTGATTTTACAATATTTGGAAATTCACAAGTGTAGCAAGTCAGTGTGAGATAGTGGGTGAATTTTAAACACTTCAAAAGAAGCCCTGGCGCGCAGTGGGTTTGGGCTACTGGATTGATTTATTTTACATGATGATGCAGCTTAAAGCCTAGAGATAGAGGTATACTAGACATTAGCAACAACTTGGGACAGCACGGTGGCACAATGTTTGCATTGCTATCTCACAGCACGAGGGACCCAGGTTCAATTCCCAGCTTGGGTCACTGTCTGAGCGGAGTCTGCACATTCTCCCTGTGTCTGCGTGGGTTTCCTCCCAAAGTCGGAAAGACGTGCTGGTTTGGTGCATTGGCCCGAACAGGCGCCCGAGTGTGGCAGCTAGGGGATTTTCACAGTTATATTCCTTGCACTGTTAATGTAAGCCTACTTGTGACACTGAGAAATAAACAAAATCTTGTCCAACTCCTTCATTTCCGTCAGCACCTGATGGCATGTTGAGCTTTTGTCACTGGAGACGCCTTGGCATCTTAGACACCTGTAGATCACACTGATCGGAAACAAGGTGGAAAGTGTTAAGGGAAGGGTTAGAGGTTAACCCCAGCTGATAAAACAACAACCAGGGCCAGCAAATCATGCTGCAAACCAGAAATCATTCATCTGAGCCACGACTGGTTTAAGGTGTTCTATCACCAGCCTCTCTCCATTACCCACTGCACAATTATAGCAATTTTGCTACATAAGCCACCAATACCACCTCCTGATAAGCTTACTCGCTCTAAGTTTTATCCATTCACTTCCATGCTTATTAACTGACTGCCTCAAAAACCACTTCCATTGCGAACGCGTGGCTTACTGCCAGTAATTAGTTCCTAACAAGCAGTGCCACAGTAACATATATAGCTTCCGTTCCTACCACAACATGCTTTACTCTGGCAGTGTTTTCTTACCACCCCGCCCCCCCCACCCCCCCACACCTCCCCCCACCCCCCAGCTCATGGCTTTCCGGAGCTTTAGTTGTCTGTTTCAGTTGAATTTGTCATGTCACCTGTGAGCAGCTCGGTCGCTGCTTGAAGCAGAAGGGGTTCAAATCCTGGTTCAGGCACTTTGAGCCTAAAATCCAGCCTGATGTCGCCTTGCAATGCTGAGGGAGCTCTAAGTTTTATCCATTCACTTCCATGCTTGTTGGGTGGATCAGCATGGGATGGGGTGGGGACCCTGGGTAAAATGCTATTTCAGAGTGTCGTTATCCTCCTCCTGCCCTGTAGGAATTCAGTGATATCGACACTGTTCACAGTAGTACCATCCAGATGAGATATTAAACTAAGATCTCTGGTGAATATAAAAGATCATCGTCTTTGAAGAAGGAAAGGGGAATTCTCATCAACATTTATCCCTCATGCAAAACCACTATATGACAGACTATGTAGTCATTATCATATTGCTGTCTGCAGAGACTTGCTATGTGTAAACTGGCTGCCAAGATTACAATGGTCAGTACTTGGCTGGAAAGTTCTTTGGAATATCCCGAGACTTTGCAAGATGCTATGTGAATTACAATCTTTATTGTTACCTCTTATCATTTTTTTCTGAGAAATTGTGTACAGTTTTGGTCTCCTCTTCAGAGGAAGGATGATCTTGCTCTTGAGGGAGTGCAGTGAAGATTTAGCAGGCTTATTCTGGGGATGGCGGGACTGACGTATGAGGAGAGGCTGACTAGGTTAGGATGGTTTTCGCTGGAGTTCAGACAAATAAGGGGGGAATCTCACAGAGACTTATACAATTCTAACAGAAATAGACAGGGTCGATGCAGGGAGGATGTTCCCGATCATGGGGGAGGCCCGAACCAGGGATCACAGCATGAGGATTCAGGATAGACCATTTAGGATGGCGATGAGGAGACATTTCTTCACCCAAAGAATGTGAGCCTTTGGAATTCATTACCACAGGAAGTAGTTGATGCCAATATATTGAATGTACTGAAGAGGCGGCTGGATATAGCACCTGGGGTGAATGGGTTTGAAGATTATGGGGAGAAAGCAGGATCAGGCTATTGAGTTGGATGATCAGCCATGATCGTGTGAAAAGTCTTGGTGGGGCAGCTGAGAAGAACTAACAACTAAACTTACACTGTTTCCTGTCAGACACAAGAACACAAGAAATAGAAGCAGGAGAAAGTCACCAGGCCCTTCAGGCCTGCCCCACCATTCAATATGATCATGGCTGATATATGCCAGCCTCAACTCCTTTTCTGTGCCTTTTCCCCATCGCCCTCTGTTCCTCAATCTATCAAATATTTAATGTTATCTTCACCTCTGCCATTGTTACATAACAAATTAACATAACATGATTTTAATGGTGAAGCGGTCTCTGAGACACAGACACCCTGAGACTCTGAGACTGTGAGGCACAGAGACCCAGAGGCCCAAAGACCCAGGGACCCAGGGACACAGAGACTCTGGGTCTGAATCAAATGGCCTCCTCCTGCTCCTATCTTCTATATTTCTACGTTTCTAAATGTTTCCCATCTTTTACACAATGTAGCCAAGAAACATACACCAAACTCTCGCTGCCGTTTACACTGACTGATCTGTATGGTTCCGCTGATGGTGCACCCCTGCCCAGACACAAGAGGCATGTTCAATGTGTAACCCCATTGACAATGGCGGAACCAGAAGAACCTGCCACCAACCAGCAGCGCGCATCCTCCCATCGGCGCGAAACACATCACGGAGGGGGAGGAAAATCCTACCTGTATTCACATACCACAGGGTACAAAGAAGTTTAAAAAGTAAAAGTGAGGGTGAGATGCATCATCACATAATTTTTTTTAAATTTTACGTTTGTCATTCATTTTTACAGGAGGTGGGCATCGCTGACTGGGCCAAGCATTTAATGCCCATCCCAAACTGCCTTCCATTTCAGAGGGTATTTGAGACTTAACCACATTGCTGTGGACCTGAAGTCACCTGTAAGCCAGAACAGTAAGGACGGCAGGTTTCTTTCCCTAAAGGACATGAGTGAACCAGATAGGTTTATACAAGAATTGACAATGGTTTCATGGTCATCATTAGACTGTTAATTGCAGATTTTTATTGATTACAAATTTGAACCCAGGTCCTCAGATTTTGCCCTGGATCTCTGGATTACTCATCCAGTGACTCCCCAGGAGACACAGAGGTATTGTCACTGGATTAGGTCCACCAGGTTTTGGTTTTAATAACCAAAAGGTTAAAGGACAAAAGAAATGTGGACACTATTTACAAATTCATGCTCGCCGAATGACAAAAGTTCATGTGACACCAATCCTGAGGGGCCAAGTGGTCCTCTGAAGCTAAACTCCTGACCTTTTCCCCCAGTGTTTGAAACTCCATGCTAGGAACATGAGTTTGAGTGATGAGTTTCGACATCACACAAAGTCAAAGTCTTAGGCCTGTGAAAAGTCTTGGTGGGGCGGCTGAGAAGAACTAACAACTGAACTTGCACTGTTTCCTGTCAGACACAAGAACACAAGAAATAGAAGCAGGAGAAAGTCACCAGATCCTTCAGGCCTGCCCCACCATTCAACATGATCATGGCTGATATATGCCAGCCTCAACTCCTTTTCTGTGCCATTTCCCCATCACCCTCTGTTCCTCGATCTATCAAATATTTCACGTTATCTTCACCTCTGCCATCGTTACATAACTGAGCTATCGATCACAATTTTTACTGGCAGTTCAAATTAACATAACATGATTTTAATTTGATTTATTATTGTCACACGCATTGGGATGCAGTGAAAAGTATTATTTCTTGCCTGCTAAACAGACAAAGCATAGCTTTCATAGAGTACATAGGGGAGAAGGAAAGGAGAGGGTGCAGAATCTAACATCACAGTCATAGCTATGGTGTAGAGAAAGATCAACTTAATATATGGTAGGTCCATTCAAAAGTCTGGTAACAGCAGGGAAGAAATTGTTCTTGAATTGGTTGGTACGTGAGCTAAGATTTTTGTATCTTCTGTACCTTTTTCTCAATTCTAAAAAGATGGAAACGCTTTGTTTGAAGTAGATGTAAAATGGTTTTCAATGACTGTTGATTCAGGCTATGTTACTATTAAATCACTAAATGCACTGAATGCCAAACATTTAACAATTGGTTGTGTTTTACTCACCAACAATGGAAATCTGCAGGCAAATTCAAGGTTGATTCAGGTTGAGCAGATTTATAACATGACACAAAATTGTCTCCTTAATTTTCTACTATGTAATTGCTGCTTGCAAAACCTTGCAGGTGACACGAGGATTTATAAATTTTGCCCTAATACATGCTCTTGAAATAATCATTTATGTAGATAAATGCATTCCAATGTGCAGTGCATCACAATGTTTATAACAATTTGAAAGACTTGCATTTATTTCATGTCTTTCACCAGTCGAGAATAGCACAAAGCACTTTGCTGCCAAACAAGTACTTTTGAAGTATAGTCATTATTTCTACATAAAGAACACAACAGCCAATTTGCCCACAGCACGCTCCTATGCGCAATAATGTGGCAGTAAGCAGATAACGTGTTTCATCATGTTCGCTGAGGTATATATGACTGGGGAGCAAGTGGAATAGGATAAAAAAAAATGAAGAACACACTTCTGTGCAGCACAGTGGTTAGCACTGCTGCCTCACAACTCCAGGAACCCGGGTTCAATTCCAGCCTTGGGTCACTGTCTGTGTGGAGTTTGTACATTCTCCCCACGTCTGCATGGTTTCCTCCGCATGCTCCGATTTCCTCCCATGCTCTAAACATGTGCAGGCTAGGTAGATAGGCCATGCTAAATTGTCCCTTAGTGTCCCAAGATATATAGGTTAGGGGGATTTGCGGGGTATATACTTGGGGTTACAGAGTAAGCTTGTGTGTGAGTTAGTGCAGATTTGATGGCCTGAATGCCTCCTTCTGCACTGTAGGAAAACTATGATGATCCTATTTGTGCAGGATAGGTGATTTATCATATTATGTGTAGAAGATGTAAGTGTTGACAACTGTACCTAGAAGTGTACAGGGAGATTACAAAGGATTCTTCCCTGCAAAGCCTTACTCAGCTATGGAATGCTTATCACTGCCAAATTAATCTCAACATTTAGGACAAGAAGGATATATTGAAAGGTATGGATAAAGATTAGGGAAATAGGATTAGCAGAGATAGAAACTCTTCCATTTATACTGCAACTTGTCAAGACTGGGAAATATTTCAAAGCACTTCACATACAACTAATTGCTTTGAAGTGGAATGAATGTTGTTAGATAAGAAAATGTGTGATCCATTTTTACTGAAGGCTAGATGCCATAACAGCTTGGAGAAGGACCAGTTAATCTTTTTGTTTGTTGAGGGGTTAATTTTGGACAGAGTGTTTATGGTATGTTCACGTTCTTACCAAGGTTGAGGATATATTGGCAGAGGTCATTGATTGATTCAGTGCCTTGAGCACATATAAAGAGAGACTTTATATTTGTTGTTGGGTGTCCTCAAAGCCTGAGCGTTTGATGTCCACCAGGCCTTCCATGCACAGTGGGCACCAAGGGAGTCAGGGTTCATCATCAGTGCCCAGGAATGACATTTGGTTTAATTAGTTAAGTTTTCTTCTGTTGTTTTATTTTATTTACAGTGCCTTATCAGAGGCTGTAACCCCATCATTTGTGTTTAATATATTGATTATCCCTCTATTAAAAAGAGTGTAAAGAAAGAGTTCTGGAATAATGTTTGTTTGAGAGAGAGAAGGTAGACACTTCTACTGTTGCATTTTGGTAATAAATCTAGTATTAAGTAAAATGCTTGGTGCCTGGTTTCTTAATTCACCATCTGGCTTCAGAACAAATTAATACAGAAAGCTAGTTCTTATTCAAATAAAGTCTGGATAATTTTCAACACCTGTCTGAAACTGCAGAAGGGTTAAATAGGTCCTTAATTTAACATCTCAGCTGAATATCAGCAGGTCCAATCATGAAATCCTGTCAACAAAGATTATGGTCAGGAATGTCCTTCAGAACTGAGTTGGATGATTGGCCAATGGTCATGGTGAATGGTGGAGCAGGCACAAAGGACCAAATGGCTTCCTTCTGCTCCTATGTTCCATGTTTCCATGTTTCTAGAACTCTTCCCACTCCAGTACTGTAACCTTGCTGGGAACTGCATTGGTGAACATAAGTGCTATTCCCAGCACAAGGCTGATGAAGCTACAATGGTGAAGGTGGAGCAGCTCAGAGGGATCTGCTAGTCAATGTGCTTGGACCCACTGAGAAGCAAGAGTGTGTTTAACTGAGCCAATCTGATAACTCACTAGCAGGCCTCAAGGGGAGCTATTTATCATAGAATCATTGGGATTTACCCTTCTATTCCCCCTGACATTAAAGGTCAATTTGGCATGGTCAATCAGCATAACCTGCACATCTTTGGACTGTGGGAAGAAACCGGAGCACCTAGAGGAAACCCACACAGACATGGAGAGAATGTGCAAACTCCCAAACAGACAGTCATCCCAGCTGGGAATCAAACTCGGGTCCCTGGTGCTGTGAGGCAGCAATGCTAACAACTGTGCCACTGTGCCGGCTGATAAAATGAACTGCCACTGCTAGTGAAGTCCCACATTGTTTCTCTGTACACATGCGTGCTAAGTTCCCTGCCATTGTCCACTACCCCGTTAGCCCCAGATTTACAGGTGAACCAAGTTCAAGTAGCAAAGCTCCAATAACTTAATTAGGACAAAGTGTCATAGAGGTGACTCTGGTATATGATGCAGACATGTGTCAATGGGCTGAAATAGCTGTGATACTATAAAAGCTAGCTGGGAAACAATTGACATTGATCTAGTCAACTCTGTGAATGATAGCTGGATGAGAAAGCAATTAAATTTGGATTACGTGCCCGGCAGCATTTTCAGGAACAGGAGTATTGGGAAATTACTGTTGCTATAAAAAGAATTCTTTTGGAGGTTTGATGCTTCTCCAGACTGCAGACACAGATTGCAAATCTGGGATCCCAAACCTCGACATATCGTGCAACTGAGTTGATTGTTTTCTTCAGTAAAGCAGCAGCTTCTGGTGGAAATCAGGAGTGGTAAGTGGGAGTAAGTAACAGGAATTCAGTTTCCAAATAAAAGAGAATTGCTGCATTAAGAAGATCATATTTCTCTTTGGCGCTATAAGATTTGATTTTGAAGCTAATTGTGAAATCAACCGGGCTGAAGCGTGGAGGCAAAATAAGAACATAAGAACATAAGAAATAGGAGCAGGAGTAGGCCAGCTAGCCCTTCGAGCCTGCCCCGCCATTCAATAAGATCATGGCTGATCTGTCTTGGCTCAGCTCCACATTCCCGCCCTCTCCCCATAACCCTTAATCCCCTCGCTTATCAAAAACCCATCAACCCGCGTCTTAAAAATATTTAGCGAGGCAGCCTCCACCACTTCAATGGGCAGAGAATTCCAGAGATTCGCCACCCTTTGAGTGAAGAAGTTCCTCCTCAACTCCATTCTAAACTGCCCCCCTTTTATCTTGAGGCTGTGCCCCCTAGTCCTACTATCCTTTCTGAGCGGGAAGAGTCTCTCCACCTCTATCCTATCCATCCCATTCATCATCTTATACGTCTCAATGAGATTTCCCCTCATTCTTCTAAACTCTAACGAGTACAAGCCTAATTTATTCAGCCTCTCCTCATAGCTCAACCCCCTCAACTCCAGCATCAGCCTAGTAAACCTCCTCTGCACTCCCTCCAAGGCCAAAATATCCTTGCGTAAGTTGATCCATCCTGAACCCGTAAGAAAAGGTCTCCACCAGAACATAGATTCACTAATGAATCAGTATCCACTGCATAAACATTCAGTCTGTGCACCACCCTTCAACACAAGGATATAGATTAGAATCTACGCTAAATAATTCTCAAACATCATCTTTATCTCTGTTTGACAAGGACCTTAACAAAGTGAAGCTGACAGCATGAATTGAGCTCAATGTGGGTGTGATGCCACAGAACAAAATTGTTTACAATCTGCCTTAGTTTGCTATCAATTGCAATCTTCAAATCTTCGAATGTTATGGTGCCGAGTTAGGCTAAGGTGTGCACTGGAGTTCCTTCTCACCACCTAACTTCATCCCACGGTCTTGGTTGCTTCTCTTGCTCCTTCCTATTTCAAGTAACTGTCAAGTTCTCTTGTCAAACAACTTATGAACTTCACTTCAACAATGGCCTATTTCAAATTACCATCCGTGCAAAGAGCTTCCAAGTAACCTCTATTTTAATTCCTAATGAGGCTATGTTTCTGGCGTCTCTGTTTTGTCACGCAGCAGAAACAATTAATGATCATTTTACCTTATTCTAAGCCTTTTCTCATTCATTCATGGGATATGGGCGTCACTGGCTGGCCAGCATTTATTGCCCATCACTAGTTGTCCTTCAGAAGGGGGTGGTGAGCTGCCTTCTTGAATCGCTGCAGTTCACGTGCTGTGGGTTGATTCACAATGCCATTAGGAAGAGAATTCCAGGATTCTGAACCAGCAACTGCAAAGATATTCGCTCTTAAAAGACAGGTCAACTCTCTATCAAATCACCACTTCAGCCTTTCTACAAAGCGAAAACAATTCTCTTTACGTTCTTTACAACTATATATCACGGTGGCACAGTGGTTAGCACTTCTGCCTCACAGTACCAGGGCCCCGAGTTCAATTCCAACCTTGGGTGACAGTCTTTGTGGAGCCTGAATGTTCTCCTTGTGTCTGTGTGTGTTTCCTCTGGGTGTTCCGGTTTCCTCCAACAGTCCAAAGATGCGTAGGTTAGGCAGATTGTCATGTTAAATTGCCCCTTCGTATCCCAAGATGTGACATTTAGATGGGATTCTCCACAGGGAAAGGTGAGATACCCTGTCAGAGAGTCAGTGTAGACTCGATGGGCTGAATGGCCTGCTCCACACTGTAGGAATTATTCTGTGAAATCCCAAAATAAGATTCACTCTCTGAATGAGTCTTCACCTTCCTCATCACTGGGGAAAACTATGCACTCAGCAGGTGTCTGAGAAGGAATTACCGGACAGAAGCAATAAGGAAATGCTAAGGTACTTTCTGCAATTTGGAGGGAATTTTCCGTGACTTGTACGAATGTTGTCAGACCGCCTCTGCACTGACTGAAGACATTGATTTCACTTCGTGATAAACCATTCCTATTGTGCCAAACTGACACATCTCAACTCAGCGAGTCGTCAACAAACCAAAAAGAAGCAATTCCACCTCCGCACAAAACACTATCGGCTAAAAAACCAAATAATAGCACCGTTCATGCCAATTTAGGATGGTTGCATGTAAAAGGCTTTCTGTAACATTACACTGAAACGCACTGGAGAATAAAGTTCAAATAGCGGAAAGAAAGAACGCTGCATGTTACAATGGTACAGATTTCTCGGAGCAAACTATTGCAAAAGAGGGGAAACACAGCTCTGGTTGCTGTGTGTATTGCCATTTCGTATTACTTGTTTGTAGGAAGCAGGTAAAGCCTGTTGTGCCTGCTGCACAGTTTGTTTTAACCCTTATATGATGGACAAAGAATTGCAAGTAGACTTCTTGTTAGTACAACCAATATTTATTTCAAACACACAATCAATAATCACCCACCCAACCAACAATAAGTTATCTTACAGAAAACACTAAAGCTCAAGTCCAATGCTAGACCCTGACTTAACTTTACATGACTGGCAAGTACCCAAGCAGATATTGGCCTTTTTCCGTGCGTTGGTCTCGGTAGTCCTCTGCGTAGTCTGGTCTTTTGGTCTGGTCTGGTGCTGTGGCTCTGATGGCTGTCCTCGTGCTGGCCATCGCTGGCGATGGTCACCGCTATTGTAGCTCAT
This sequence comes from Carcharhinus amblyrhynchos, assembly GCF_965287045.1. Classification (NCBI taxonomy): domain Eukaryota; kingdom Metazoa; phylum Chordata; class Chondrichthyes; order Carcharhiniformes; family Carcharhinidae; genus Carcharhinus; species Carcharhinus amblyrhynchos. Next base: position 45,305,308 of record NC_137342.1, read on the forward strand.
TTGTGGGGTTCGAGAGAAAGAGAGAGAGGTTCTTGGTTGTGCAGCACCCTTTATACCTCATTGGGTTTCGCGCCCCTTTTGGCCATTGCCAATCAATCAATCAGGACTTGATCACCCTAATCGATAAAGTCCAATTGCGTACTGCTACACCAATCTCTGGGTGTGCCCCCAACAGCCATGTCTGTAGGTGCTGGGAGCACGTAAAACACACACCTCCCTCCAAAATAAGGGGTTATGGTGCCCGTATGTCTGGTAAACAACCCAGTTTGACCAGAAAGTCCCATTTGTCCTGGAGATGGCCCGTATTCTGCATATTCAGTCGTCTGAGTTGCAGCCTGTTTATCTCTGTTTTTTAGGCTGCAGCCTGTCATTTTAGTTCTTGACCAATTGTCTCAGAGTACTTTACAAATCACCATTTTAGACAGCCTGTTTGGCCACATCCCTGAGTTGTGTCCTTCAGTAATTAGCCTTGTGATGGGGTGAGCAGCTTGACATGACATGAAGAGTCAGATGGAGACCAGGTAGTGCTGAGAAGTTCAATTCCAGGGAAAGCAGCAAACTAATTGGCTGTTTTTTTTTTACAGTAATTCTGTGGTTTCTATTCTGGTGTTTTGTGCTGCAAACCTACAAGCAGCCACATTTATTGAATTCTTAGAATCTTGCAGCACAGCTGGAGACCATTCAGCCCACTGAAGCTGTGCCAGCTCTTTGAAAAAAGCTATTCAATTAGTCACACTCCCAAACTCTTTTCCAATGCCCGGCAGCCTTTTTTCTTTTGAATGTTATAACCAGTTTGATTTGTTTTGTTATTGTCACAGGTATTAACATACAGTGAAAAGTTTTGTTTCTTGTGCTCTATAAAGGCAAAGCATACCGATCATAGAGAAGGAAATGAGAGAGTGCAGAATGTACTGTTAAAGTTATAGCTAGGCTGTGGAGAAAGATCAACTTAATGCAAGGTAAGTCCATTCAAAAGGCTGACAGCTGCAGGGAAAAAGCTGTTCTTCAGTCGGTTGGTACGTGGCCTCAGACTTTTGTATCTTTTTCCTGAAGGAAGAAGATGGAAGAGAGAATGTCCAGGGTATGTGGGATCCTTAATTATGCTGGCTGCTTTGCCAAGGCAGCAGGAAGTTTAGACAGAGTCAACGGATGGGAGGTTGGTTTGCGTGATGGATTGGGCTAGTTCCCCTGTGTAGGTTGATAGTGAAACTGCGTCTACTGCCCTTTCAGGCAGCGTGTTCCAGATCATAACATTTCATTGCTTCAAAATCTTGTCCCCTTCCTTTCCCTTGATTCTGTTGTCACTTATAAGCTTGTCATTATGAGATTCAGGCTTGCATGGCCAGATTTTCATATGGGAGTCACAAGTCTGGAGGTTGCATTAATTCCGCTATCACAATCCTGCCTTCACTTCCAAGCTGCCAAGAAATGGGATGCCCCAGTGGAAGGTCCCATCTTTTGCAGGACACAGGTCCGCTGTCTGAGGCGGGACAGTCTGCTGTCTGAGGCGGGACAGTCTGCTGTCTGAGGCGGGACAGTCTGCTGACTGAGGCAGGACAGTCTGCTGTCTGAGGCGGGACAGTCTGCTGACTGAGGCGGGACAGTCTGCTGTCTGAAGCGGGACAGCCTGTTGTCTGAGATGGGACAGTCCTGTCTGAGATGGGACAGTCCTGTCTGAGGTGGGACAGTCTGCTGTCTGAGGGAGGTGAGGTGGGAGAGAGCTGCTGAAGGGCCCACCCCGTTTGCCATTTTTTTCAACTGCTTCAATGATCCTTTATAAATGCTGAGGACGAGTCTGAGCCTCACTCGCCAACATTGAAACATGCAGACATAATCCTGCTGACCCTCTGAAAGAAAGACCCATTAAAATCAATGCCTGCCCAAGATTTGCCCCTTCTGTAGGATCCTTGCTGCAGCCTCTTTGTCCCTTGCTTTACTGATATCCCCCATCATTAACACCTCCCATGCCCCTAAAATCCTCCAGCTTACCTTCCCAATTGTTTCCTGGCCTTCTTTCCCACCTCTATTTGCATTTTGGTAGATTGAACCAGGGCAGGACTTACTCAGTTAATGGTAGGGCATTGGGGGGAGTTACAGAACAAAGAGATCTAGGGGCACAGGTTAATAGCTCCTCGAAAGTGGAGTCACAGGTGGACAGAGTGGTGAAGAAGACATTCAGCATGCTTGGTTTCATCGGTCAGAGCAGTGAATATAGGAGATGGAACATTTTGTTGAAGTTGTACAAGACATTGATAAGGCCACACTTGGAATACTGCATGCAGTTCTGGTCACCCTATTATAGAAAGGATATTATTCAATTAGAAAGAGTGGAGAAAAGATTTACTAGGATGCTACCGGGACTTGATGGTTTGAGTTTTAGGAGAGATTGGATAGACTGGGGCTTTTTTCTCTGGGGCATAGGAGGCTGAGGGGTGATCTTATAGAGATCTATAAAATAATGAGGGGCATAAATCAGCTTGATAGTCAATATATTTTCCCAAAGATGGGAAGTCTAAAACTAGATTTAAGGTGAGAGGGGAGAAATACCAAAGTGTCCTGTGGGGCAATTTTTTTCATGGAGGACGGTGAACATCTGGAACAAGCTGTCAGAGGTAGTAGCAGAGGCGGGTACAATTTTGTCTTTTAAAAGGCATTTAGATAGTTACGTGGGTATGATAGGTATAGAGAGATATGGGCCAAATGCAGGCAACTCAGATTAGCTTAGAGGTTTGAAAAAAAGGTGGCATGGACAAGTTGGGCCGAAGGGCCTGTTTCCATGCTGTAAACCTCTATGACTCTATGACTCCAGTTCCACCTCCTCTCACTCAATGGTGTCACAGAGGGCTTCCGAAGCCCATCCATTCACATCGTTGAAAATGCTGCAAATCCTTGGCTCTTTCAATAAGGGTGGATGAGCTTCCTGTCCCACGCCTTTTTGCATCATGCAAAACTTCCAGGACGGAAATAGGGCCGGTATTTGCAGGTTTTACTTGGCAGCCGTTATTAATTTTGGATTTCTTTCTGGTTCAGAAAATCTGACTCAAAACGTCTGGGTTCCCAGCCCAGTACCAAAAGGGCTACAGCAACGTGCCATTATAAATATATTCAAAAGGAAGATCTGAGGACTTTTCTTGAACAAAAGAAAAATCTTTCTGACACATTTACACGCAGCCCATCTGGTGATGACAGGAATTAATTCCTTTTAAATTGTGCAACGATCTTATTACAGCATTGTTATGGTTGCATTTAATGTGATACATGGGAATAACAAGATGGACAGAAGGTGTCAGCACTGAAAAATATGATTCAATTTTAAACAAGAGGTGTCATTTTCTAGGAAAATGTGGCTTGTGAAAGTTCCAAGAGTTATAGCCGAGACACTTCATAACAGAAGTCTCTTCAGAGACGATGGAGCCACAGACTGTGCTCAATTTGTCAAATAGTTTCACTCACACTACCACAGAGACTGAAACACAAGTGTTGGTTAGAACTTGGAAAAAACGATTCAGATTTCAGTTTCATGAATCGATTTATGTTACTAAGTACGAAATTTCAGATATAATGGAGGCAAACAGAGCTACTGCAACCACCCCGAGAAAAGCTGCAATATCCCCTCCCCTCCTGATGTACAAGCACGGTAAAGACTAGGCAGCGCAATCACGTGCTGTTTTGCAGTTCTGGCATCCATCTGCATCAAGTGCCAAAGTCCTGCCCACTGAGCATTGAGGTCAACAAATGCTCCGGAATGTATCGCACTGAAACCCTGAACCGCCTGGAGCTCTGAGTGGCTAATAAACCTAATTGTTCTGGGGACCCGAGTTCCGAGTCCTGCCATGGTGGATGGTGGAATTCGAAATCAATTAAAAAAATCTGGAATTAAGAATCTACTGATGACCGTGAAGCCATTGTAATTGTCAGAACAACATTCACGAATGTCTTTTAGGGAAGGAAATCAACCATTCTTACCTGGTCTGACCTACATGTGACTCCAGAGCCACAGCAATTGGTTGACTCTCAATCACCTTCAGACAATTAGGGATGGGCAATAAATGCTGGCCAAATAGAGATGCTCATGTCTCATGAATGAATTAAAAAAAAATGCCATAGTTAGCTTATTAAGATGTTAGGCCACATTAACAGTCGTACTAGCCTACTATTTATGTTTGACTTAACACAGCAATCTCTGGCAAGGACAAATGCAGGATTAAATGCTGAGACATTGAAGTTGTTGGCTGAGATTTGCCCCTTCTGCATTAGTTTCTAATGTAAAATGGCCCCTGGCTCTCTGGTTCCTTCATCAAATGCATTGAATGGTGTAAGTCTCCTTTACTTGCACTAGCTAAATACACCTGAGAAAGTTAGGGTTAGTTCATTTCAGTCCAAGTACCCGTCTTAACCCCATGACACCTTTTAATTAGTGCCGAACAACCTCCCTGACACTGAGGGCCTGATTTTATCATCCAGTTGTGCCCGTCTTCAGGCACAAAAACTTGATAAATTCCAGCATGAGGCAAGTAGCGAAACCCACCCCTGCCTCGGCGCCGATTTCCCCCTTTACCCCCCGAGACCAGAAAATGGCCATGATGCATGCATTTAAATTGACTTAATGGGGAGTGCACGCCCAACCTTACCGGCACTTCCCCCTTTACCAGCATGCTCGCCCATCCAGAACAGACATGCTCCGTTGAAATCCGATTCGGTTTCTCCAGTTAGCGAGGAGATAAGTGCTTTGGGGGTCCACTGCCACTCTGCCTGAGATCAGTGGGAGGAAGTGGGCTCTGCTGCTACTCTGCCTGGGATCGGTGGAGGGGAAGTGGGGGAAGAGGCCCACGATTGGTCTGGGTGGTGCGGGGGTGGGGGCATAAGGGGGTCAGCAATGTTGTGGGGGTAGGGCAATATCTGTGGGGACCAGGGGGAAGCATTATCCGGCCTGGGAGCGATGTCGCAGGGGAGCAGCATTCTATCTCCTTTTTGCACATACGCAGTTGGAGTTACCGATCAGAGCTGCAGGGTTTTGGGTACATTAAGTGTTGCCCAAAGGCTTTGCGTCGTGATTCAGGATTGCTGATATTTTTTTCAGGCAGAGTGCGCCTCATAATGGGCCTAAAGGTCAGATCTGAAACACTCCCAGTTTCAAGTTTGCCCTGCACTTAGAATCAAAATGGTAAAATAAGGCCCTGAATGGCAACTCACATCAATGTGGGATGTCTTTCATGGTATAGAATCGTAGATCCGAGTGTTAATTCAATTTATGCCAGCAGGATTTTCCCATCCCACTGCAGTGAACAGAGATTTAGCTGGATGTCAAACTCTCCTATTTCACCACAACAGGAGCATGACCTGAACAGCTGGTAAGATCACACCTGTAGACTGGTTAGAACACAGGAGAAGACCATTCAGCCCATCATGTCCATACTAGCTCTGTATAAGTGTAACAACTTTTGATTGTGTAATTTTTTTGTTCCTTTCTTTCTATTCATTCTCTCTCTTGATCTCATCTATTTTTCCCCCTGTTTATTTCAACCTCTGTGCCTAATTTGACATGGAATTTGACACAGTGACTGATACTCCCTGGATCAGACTCTGCACTAAGCCATCTCCAATCCACCAACTGATCCCTGCTTGTTTTCTTAACGTAGTTCACAGATATCCCATCGAAGGTGCTGCGCCATTTCGATCCCCTCCTTCACCTCCCCAACCTTTCAATGTACAAATATTATGAAATTAAATAGGTCGAGTCTAACAAATCACCATCTACAGTAAGTAAGTTCTGGCCCATTACCCAAAATCCCCAAATTGCTGGTTAGAGTCCATTGAACTCTATCCTTGGAGTGGGCATCACCAGAATTAGAGCCAGTGAATTCAGGAATATGTCTATGGACAAAATGTCTTTCACTGCATGTTTTAAGGAAATAGTTTCAAAAGAATTAGGAGTAGGAATAGGACATCTGACTTCTCAGATCTGCTCTGCCATTCAATAAGATCATGGCTGATCTTTTCATGGACTTGGCTCCACTTACCCGCCTGCTCACCACAACCCTTAATTCCTCTACTGTTCAAAATTAATTAAATAAAAAATGATTCATTCGTGTGAGTTGCTGCTTGGCCAGCATTTATTGCCCATCCCTAGTTGCCTGAGGGCTGTTGAGAGTCAATGGCATTGCTGTGGAGTCACATATAGGCCAGACTGGGTAAGGACAGCAGACTTCCCTCCCTAAAGGAACCAGATGGGTTTTTCCGTCAATGGTTTCACGGCCATCACTAGATTCTTGATTCCAGTTTTTTTGTTATTGAATTCAAATTTGACTGTCTGCTCCAGCGGGATTCGAACCCGGTTTCCCAAAACATTTGCTGAGTTTCTGGATTAATAGCCTAGTGATAATACGACTAGGCCATCCTAATTTCCTTCGCTGTTTAAGATTCATGATTGGAATGTATGAATTGATATCTTGCTTTTAGAATTAAATGGTAAATCAATAATAACCCTTCACTTTTCATCATCCAGGCTACATTAATATTGAGGTGGAGATATCAGTGTGAGACTGGGGTGAACACAGTAAGAAGTCTCACAACACCAGGTTAAAGTCCGACAGGTTTATTTGGAATACAAGCTTTTGGAGTGCTGCTCCTTCATCAGGTGAGTCACTCAGCTCGTGATTCCAAATAAACCTGTTGGACTTTAACCTGATGTTGTGAGGTTTCTTACTGTGCATTAATATTGGCTTTACAGTGGGATGGAGTCCGTGTGAATGGACAGCTTTGCCTTATTTAACCAAAGAAATGAACATTTGTGCTTCAGAACTCTTGATTGCAGGCATTTTGGGTAACTTGAATGAAGATGTTCCTATAAGATTAAATTTACTTTACAATAAGCTTATACACAAAACACAGCTTCTAAACAAAAAGGAAAGAATTTTAGAAAATGTCACTATCTTCCCTAATGAGTGAAAAGAAAATGTTTTAAAATTATTTGCTTATGCTACACTTCTGTCTGAACTGCAGTTAACTGAATCCAAATAACTGGAAAAACAAGCTAAAATTAATATGCTGATATCAATAAGAAAGGATAACGAGCTTGATCGTACAAATTTTTTGTACTCAAGGCGTAACTTCACAGACTTCATGCTGATACGAGCTTGATCGTACAAACCACAAGCTCAACCTTAAACTGGGACAAGATCAAGCTGCAAACCCCACCCTACAATGAGGCTTTTCCAGGTTCTCCATAGCAGTTGGGAGCCAGCCCACCACCAGGTGCACAGAAGTGATAACATCTAACAGGAAATGGCTGACTGAAGGGAATTCTGTACCTGTGGTGAGTTGCAGTGGTCTCGAGGGTGGCTGCTGAGCTTCTCCAACTGAGGCAGTGGGAGGAAAGAAAGTTCTGAGAAAATGATGTGTTAGTACCTATATGAGAAAGGGTTAGTTTTTAAAAAAAAAAATTACCAGAGGATGTGGTCATGAAAAAATTTGTGAGTAGCCATTTTCCCTGTGTGCCCTGGAAGTGGCTATTGTTCGGTGATAAACATCTGAACAGTAATCGGTTAGTATCTCTTGACGATATCAAAGAGAAAAGAGATTGTACCAGTATCTTTCTCAGCCTTTAAGATAGTCATTCACTCTTGTACCTTAGGAAATAGCCAAACTCACACAAACTGTAATATGGAAATGGACAGGTAGCCTGTGTCAATGAATTCAGCTGAGAGATAAATATTGGTCGGGGCACACTCCTGCTCTTCTTCAAACTAGTCTTTCATATCCACCCGCAGTGAAAAGATAGATCCTCAATTCACCATCTCATCAGAAAGATAGATGACAGTGCAGCACTCCCTCGGTACCACATAGGAGTGTCAGCCTAGATTTATGTTCAAGACATATTCACTTTGGCAGCAAAAACAAGAAGGCAGGTTACTACCTCAATGGGAGTGGCAAGAGTGCAGAAGGACCTGGGTGTCCTTCTGCACCAGTCACTGAAGGTAAGCTTGCAGGTGCAGCAGGCGGTAAAGAAGGCAAATGGTATGATGGCCTTCATTGTGAGAAGTTTCCATTGCAGGAGCAAGAATTTGTAGTTGGAATTATACAGGGTCTTGGTGATGCCACATTGCAGTTTGTGTGCAGTCTTGGTCTCCTTTTCTGAGGAAGGATGTTCTTGCTCTCAAGACAGTGCAACGAAGGTTTACCAGGGATGGTGAGACTCATGTATGAGAAGAGATTCACTAGTTTAGGATTGTTTTCGCTAGAACTCAGGCAAATGAGGTGGGCGGGTGGTGGGGGGGATTTCATAGAAACTTTATAAAAGTCTAACCGGACTAGACAGGGTCAATGCAGGGAGGATATTCCTGATGGTGGGGGAGTCCAGAAACAGGTGTTACAGAATGAGGATTCAGTGTAGACCATTTAGGACACAGATGAGGAGATATTTCTTCACCCAAAGAGTGGTGAGCCTGTGGAATTCATTACCACAGGAAGTAGTTGATGCCAAAACATTGAATCTGTTCAAGAGGTGGCTGGATATAGCACCTGGGGCAAAGGGGATCAAAAGTTATGGAGAGAAAGCAGGATTATGCTATTGAATTGGATCATCAGCCATGATCATGATGAATGGTGGAGTAGTCTCGAAGGGCCAAATGGCCACCTCTTGCTTCTGTTTTCTATATTTCTAAGACTTAGAAGTGAGACTTGAACCAACAGCCTTCTGAATTAGCCAGTGAAAAGTGACTTTTTAATCCATGGTTGTCATCAGCGTATATTGCACTCCATTAACATCTGATCCTGTTTTAAATACTTAACTCTGAAGATTATACATTAAGGGGGTAACTTTCTGCATGGTTCTCTCAACAGTTGAACAAAGTTCTGTCCAGATGGTCACAAAGATACCTGAAAAATCATGTCAATGCAGACTGAGTCAATTTTCCGAGGCTTCTGCAACTCCATGAGGGAATTCTACCCTGCCTGAAGTGTCTTCCTTTGGATGTGGTTTTAAATCGAGGCCCTGGATGCCTCTTAGGCAAATGCAGAAGTTCGCATTGCAGCAATTGATGCCAAGATACTGAATGTATTCAAGAGGCAACCAGATGTAGCACTTGGGGTGAATGGGATCAAAGGTTATGGGGAGAAAGCAGAATTAGGCTATTGAATTCGATGATCAGCCATGATCATGAATAGCAGAGCAGGTTCGAAGGGCCAAATGGCCTCCTCCTGCTCCTATCTTCGATGTTTCTATGTTTCTATTATATTGACAAAGTTCAGAAGTGATACTTCCAATATTCTGTACAATGTTTATCCCTCAGTTGACATCAAATAACACATTATCTGATCATTAGATTACATTGCAGATTGTGGGAGCTTGCTGTGTACAAACTAGCTGCTGTGTTTCTTACGTAGCAAGTGACAACAAAGAACAAAGAACAAAGAACAACACAGCACAGGAAACAGGCCCTTCGGCCCAACGAGCCCGTGCCGCAGTCCCACTGTCTGTGTCCTATTCATGATTTTAGTCTACGCCTAATGTGCGAGGATCAGGGAGGTCCAATTTAGGGACAATTTAGTACCCAATCAATCAGCCTAAAAGCACATCTTTGGGGATGTGGGAGGAAACCGGAGCACCCGGAGGAAACCCACGCAACCACGGGGAGAACGTGTAAACTCCCACAGACAACTGTAACATCCTGAGGCAAAACGTATTCCCAAGCCTACAATGTTTAGTAAGGCCTACTATATCCCCCTATATGTAGCCCGCTCATGTGGCTGTCTAAGTGACTCTTAAAGGGGAGTGATTTTCCCAAAAGTGCTGAATTGGCAGGGAAACTGTTCTAAATCCCGACTGTTCAGCTTCTCACCTGAATCTCTGTGCACTGCAGAGGTCCCAGTTGTGAATCTCATTAAAAACCCACAGGGCGGGGCCTTTTCGCACCGGAGTTTGTCATTTCTGGAACTCACATGAGCACAGTGGCCCCGATCTGTCAGTCTCCCCGTTTGCTTACTATTTAAGTCTGCATTATTTTTTTTTACTCATTCGTGGTGGCTGGCCAGCATTTATTGTCCATCCCAGTTTCCTGAGGCCATTTGCAAGTCAACACATTGCTGTGGCTCTGGAGTCCCATGTAGGCCAGACCAGGTAAGGATGGCAGATTTCCTTCCCTAAAGAACATTAGTGACCCAGATGACTTTTTCTGACAATTGACAATGGTTTCCTCTTTATCAGTCAGTACTTAATTCCAGATTTTTTTTACTGAATTCAAATTCCTCCATCTGCTGTGGCAGGATTTGAACCTGGGTCTCCAGAACATTAGCTGAGTTTCTGGATTAATAGTCTAGTGATAATGCCACTAGACCATCACCTCCCCTTATTATACAATTTTACAAGTGGTATACTTATAAGTGTTTCTATGTTTTAATTTAGAATATTCTAAATCTGGAAAAATATTTAAGTTTGCAGTATATTATAATAAAAGTTTTATAAGTGTTTGTGCATTTTAAATTAGATTATGGAAATTGAAAATTTAATTGGGAAGAAGAGGTCAAACCTTCCTGGACCATGATTTGGATACCTGTGTGAGGTTACATAAGAACATAAGAACATAAGAAATAGGAGCAGGAGTAGGCCATCTGGCCCTTCGAGCCTGCCCCGCCATTCAATAAGATCATGGCTGATCTGTCGTGGCTCAATTCCACATTCCCGCCCTCTCCCCATAACCCTTAATCCCCTCTCTTATCAAAAACCCATCAACCCGCTTCTTAAAAATATTTAGCGAGGTAGCCTCCACCACTTCAACGGGCAGAGAATTCCAGAGATTCGCCACCCTTTGAGTGAAGAAGTTCTTCCTCAACTGCGTTCTAAACCGCCCCCCCTTTATCTTGAGGCTGTGCCCCCTAGTCCTACAGTCCTTTCTGAGCGGGAAGTCTCTCCACCTCTATCCTATCCATCTCATTCATCACCTTATACGTCTCAATGAGATCTCCCCTCATTCTTCTAAACTCTAACGAGTACAAGCCTAGTTTATTCAGCCTCTCCTCATAGCTCAACCCCCTCAACTCCGGCATCAGCCTAGTAAACCTCCTCTGCACTCCCTCCAAGGCCAAAATATCTTTGCGTAAGTACAGCGCCCAAAACTGCACACAGTACTCCAGCTGCGGCCTCACCAATGCCCTATATAGCCACAGCAAGACCTCCCTACTTTTATATTCAATCCCCCTCGCTATGAAGGCCAGCATCCCATTCGCCTTCCTGACCACCTGCTGCACCTGCAAGCTGGGTTTTTGCGACTCATGCACAAGGACCCCGAGGTCCCTCTGCACCGTCGCCTGCTGCAGTTTTTCTCCACGTAAGTAATAATCCTTCCTGGCAAAGAGAGTTCACATTTTGAGCCATGGAAAATCTAAATGTTTTTATCATTAGTATTCTTCTGCCTAGCTTACTTCATTCATAATTCTCATATTTAACTATTTGGTATGTTTCAATGAAGTATGTGTATAATTTCATGTTTAAATATTTTGCTGTGTTTCAATAAAGCCTTGGTAGAAATTTTTGATTTAACGGAACATATTTATTAATAAAAATAATGTTATAAATACAAAAATTTGATACCATGTTAAGAGTTTACACAACATTTTATTTTTGCAGCTGCACTGGCATGTTTAATTACCTCACCTTTTCAAGGCTCTCACAAAATATATATTTCTCTAAGAATAATAATCAATAAAATATCTAAACATTCACCCAGCAGTCTGTTGTCTCTAAACAAGAAAGTGAGGGGAGAAAATGAGGAGGGGTAAGAAAGGGAGGGAGTGGGAGGGGGAAAGGAGGAGAGAGAGAAAAGGATGGGGAGGAAACGTGTAGAGGGGAATAGGGAGAGGGGGAAAGGTAGGGGGATGGTGAAAGCAGCAGAGAGAAGGGTTTGGATTTCATATTCTATCACCCCTGTATCAAAGTCTCAAAAAGAACTTCAGTGAAGAATCAAGCTAAAAGTGTGATGTTCCAGCAGTCGTGGAACATGACCCCAGATTTTCAATCTGCACTGGATTCTTAATGCCTATCAGACAGATAGTTCACATCAGACTTGCATATGTCATTTTAAAGGATACACTTTCCGAAAGCATTTGAACTAGCCAAGTTGCATAAGGCTAAACATTGCATCAGGGAGACTCTTAAAATTAGGATAAACATTACAGGAGACTTGCAGACATTATCTTACACTTTCCTGAAGCATTTGAACCAGCCAAGTCACACAAGGATCAACATTGCGTCAGGAGGACTCTTAAAATAAGGTCAAAAATTGATTAAAATATATTGCAAATTCAATTGCTGAATCTAATTCCAGAGACTAACATCCACCTTGTTATTCATGAACGTACTTTTTCTTTTACAGGAATTAGTTGTCATGACAAAGTCCTAAAAAATTCACTTTCTGTGTATTACATATATGTTAAACATCTTTTTAAATTATTTTCTAAAAAAAATCCACCCAAGGAATGTTTGCTGGCTCTATTCACTGCAGCTAAACCAGAAAATAACAGTGCAAATAAATAAAGGCAAAAACTCATCTATCATCAGTACATGTGAGGGCGATTTTGGCATAATTGCAGCTCAGCACTTCAATATTGGCTGCTTTCAGAACCTCAATTGGAGGTTCAAAATTGGCACTGTTTCAGCGCACATGTGTGTCTGCTGGGACCTCTGTGTGTTGTCCCAGTGCATACAATTGACTTAAGCTGACATTTGGGCCAGAGACTGTGGGCTATTGGCTCTGTTCTCTTTCCACAGATGCTGTCAGACCTGCTGAGGTTTTCCAGCATTTTCCGTTTTTGTTTCAAATTCCAGCATCCGCAGTAATTTGCTTTTATCTGCCACCTTCAATGATATGTTCACATGTACCACCACATATACCGTGCCTGGTGTGGTGTCTCTGGTGCTGAAGTCCATCACCAGCCCCGGGAAAACCATTTTAATTTTTAGTTTCTAAGTTTCCTTTTAAAGTTTTGTTTTTGTTACAGTGCTCCTTTAATTTGTCAATTTGTTAATTAGCTTATTTTGTTTCTTTATGGGTCAATTAAAAAATGATGTACCTCGAGGCCCCTTCGTTCCTGCGCCCCTTTTAGAATTAATCCTTCACTTAACATTGCCTCTTCTTGTTCATTCAAGCAAAATAAATCACTTCACACTTCTACTCATTGAATTTCATCTTTTCAAATTTAAGAATATAAGTTTAAAATTTTGTTAGAACATAGAACACTACAGCACAAACAAGCCCTTTGGCCCACAAGTTAACATAAGAACATAAGAACATAAGAAATAGGAGCAGGAGTAGGCCATCTAGCCCTTCGAGCCTGCCCCGCCATTCAATAAGATCATGGCTGATCTGTCGCTGCTCAGTTCCACTTTCCCGCCCTCTCCCCATAACCCTTAATCCCCTCTCCTATCAAAAACCCATCAACCCGCGTCTTAAAAATATTTAGCGAGGCAGCCTCCACCACTTCAACGGGCAGAGAATTCCAGAGATTCACCACCCTTTGAGTGAAGAAGTTCCTCCTCAACTCCGTTCTAAACCGCCTCCCCTTTATCTTGAGGCTGTGCCCCCTAGTCCTACTGTCTTTTTTGAGCGGGAAGAGTCTTTCCACCTCTATCCTATCCATCCCATTCATCATCTTATACGTCTCAATGAGATCTCCCCTCATTCTTCTAAACTCTAACGAGTACAAGCCCAGTTTATTCAGCCTCTCCTCATAGCTCAACCCCCTCAACTCCGGTATCAGCCTAGTAAACCTCCTCTGCACTCCCTCCAAGGCCAAAATATCTTTGCGCAGGTGCGGCGCCCAAAACTGCACACAGTACTCCAGCTGCGGCCTCACCAATGCCCTATACAGCTGCAGCAAGACCTCCCTACTTTTATATTCAATCCCCCTCGCTATGAAGGCCAGCATCCCATTCGCCTTCCTAACCACCTGCTGCACCTGCAAGCTGGGTTTTTGTGACTCTGTGCCGATCACATCTATACCTACCAAGCCATAGAACTATCTGTAACTTCCAATGCCATTAGATCCCATATACTCATCCAGAAGTCTTTTAAAAGACCCCAGCGAGTTTGCCACTACCACCACCGACGGTAGCCGATTCCGCTCACTCACCACCCTCTGAGTGAAAAACTTTCCCAAACATCTCCTCTGTACCTGCTTCCCAACACCTTACACCTGTGTCCTCTCGTAGCGACCATTTCAGCCCTGGGAAATAGCCTCCGAGAATCCACCCTATCTATTCCTCTCAACATTTTATAAACCTCTATCAGGTCGCTTCTCAACCTTCGTCTCTCCAGGGAGAAGAGACCTAGCTCCCTCAACCTATCTTCATAAGGCATGCCTCCCAATCCAGGCAACATCCTTGTAAATCTCCATTGCACCCTCTCAATAGCTTCCACATCCTTCCTGTAGTGAGGCGACCAGAACTGCGCACAGTACTCCAAGTGGGGTCTGACAAGGGTCCTATAAAGTTGCAGCATTACCTCCCGACTCCTAAACTCAATCCCTCTATTAATGAAGGCCAGTACACCATACGCCTTCTTGACCACATCCTTCACCTGCGAGGCCAACTTAAGAGTCCTATGGACCCGGACTCCAAGATCCTTCTGCTCTTCATCCCAGCTAAGACTCCTACCCTTGATATTGTACTCCTGCATCCCGTTGGTCCTGCCAAAATGGACCACTACACATTTCTCCGCGTTGAAGTCCATCTGCCACTTCTCCACCCAGTCTTGCATCCTATCTATGTCACGCTGCAACTTCTGACATCCCTATTGTTCTCCCCGTCCCAGCAACCTGTGGATGTCCTTTTGAAGTTTCTCGCTATTCACAATACTTCCAACTCTGTGGCATTTGCAAATCTTGAAACTGTTCCCTTTACACCCAAGTCTAGGTTATTAATATATACCAGGAAAAGTAAGGGTCTTAATGCTGTCCCAGCGGAACCCAACAATAAACCTTCCTCCAGTCTGAAAAAAACAACTGTTTACAAAAATTGTCTGTTTCCGATCAATCAGCCAATTTTGTATCCATGCTGTCTTTGAGCCTTTCATTCCATATTCTCAAATTTTGCTGACAAGCCAGTTATGTGGCACTTTATCAAATGACTTTTGGAAGTCAATGTATACTGCATCAACCCCCCCTCTGCTAACTCATCAAAAACTCAACAAGTTCGTTAAATATGATTTATCCTTAACAAATCCAGGCTGTACTTGATTAAAGTCCTGCTAGAGAGGGCGGCATGGTGGCACAGTGGTTAGCACTGCTGCATCACAGCGCCAGGGACCCAAGTTCAATTCCAGCCTTGGGTGACTGTCTGTGTGGAGTTTGCACATTCTTCCTGTATCTGCGTGTGTTTCCTCTGGGTGCTCCTGTTTCCTCTCACATCCAAAGGTGTGCTGGTTAGGTGATTTGACCATGCTAATTTGCCTCGTGGTGTTGCATGATAGGTAGTATAGGGAGATTGGTCATGCTAAATTGCATCTTAGTGTCACAAGATGTGCAGGTTAAGTTGATTGGCCATGCTAATTTGGCTGTTAGGGTCCTAAAATGTGTAAATTAGAGGGATTAGCAGGGTAAATATTTGGAATTATGGGGTTAGGGAATGGTTGGGATGCTCTGTTGGAGCGTCAGTGCAGATTTGTTGGGCCAAATGGCCTGCTTCTGCTCTATTGCAATTCGATGATTCTAGTGTCAGGGTGGTGTGCTGACTGCTCTGGAAGAGTTCCTGTAGCTCTATCTGGTCTCCAGTGAGCAGTTTGCCCCCTGAAGCTGCCAATTAATTGACCCAAACATGTCCTGCTGGACCCAAACATGTTCTGCTGGCCGTTACCACAGTCTTTCTGGGCTCCGAACACATGGGGGTCCATCCAATGATTGGAAAGTTGGAGCACTGGTGGGGAGAGACTGCCCTGGAATGGGACTTTGATTGTTTTCATTGATTTCCCATCTTCACGGAGTGCAATGCCGATATTCCTGGCAGTCGACCTCAGAAAACGACTTGGAGCTGGGGCGGTATCAGGCAACCACCTTAGCTGAGATTCCCACAGCTTTCCCAAAGCCTCCCTCCTGCCCAAAACACATCTCCATGGGGCTGGAAAATTCAGTCTCCAATAATACACATTTGACCTTTACCTGAAAATAGCTAATTGCGTAACTTTCTTGCTCTTTGAACACAAAACTTAGTTTTAATAAGAAGTTTCCCATGGATAGTCTAAAAATGCTTCTCTGGCAAAAAAAGGAGAATAAACAAAAGAGTAGATGAATCATTGCTTGGTTCAAACTGAGCACTCTGAGAAAAGTGGAAAATTCAGATTTGGTATTATTTTTAATAATGTTCACATCGGTATGACTTCCCTTAGAGGGTTATTGAATTTCAAACCCTCCAGTGGTTTTAATAACCACCACGCTGAAATTAAAATCTAAATCCATGTGAGATAATGTGCAGTGTCGTGGGATCATAACACGTTCCGTATCGACTTTCCTTCACTGTTGCAGTGTCAAAATCCTGGAGCTGCCTTCCGAACAGCACTGTGGGTGTCCCTACACCAAGTAGACTACAACGGTTCAAGAATACAACAGACCACCTCCTTCGCGAGGGATTTGGCAGTCAACACAGGTCAAGCCAGCAATGCACACATCCCATGGAAAGAAGTGAAAAATCATCTTTGTGGTCCAAGTATTATCATTAATTATGGAACAACAGACAATCTCTGAAGAATGCCTTTGAGCTCACCATGCCTATAGTTAGTCTGTGTTTGATTATCTGATTCTGTTCAAATATCTGCTGGCCTTCTGCTCCGAGGCAACACACAAGTATCAATCACTTGCATATCGCTGCTACCTGCAGATAATCTATACATATTGCAATCAAACGTGCTGGGGACACTAAACTCCCCGAATCTCATGACATGGGTGGATCTCGAAGCAATGAAAGGAAGAGTGCTAGAACCAATAAACTTAAACATTTCTCTATTATCATTTTTGCCAATTATTTGTATATTTTACCTCCAGGAGCTATGCAAAGATGATACAGTAGTTTCTTTGTGTGTAGGGAGGAGATGGCCTGGTGGTATTATTGCTAAACTATTAATCCAGAAACTCAGCTAATGTTCTGGGGATCCGGATTGGAATCCTGCTACGACAGATGGTGGAATTTGAATTCAATTCTGGAATTGAGAATCTAAGGATGATTATGAAATTATTGTCAATTGTCGCAAAAACCCCATCTGGTTTACTAATGTTCTTTAGGGAAAGCAATCTGCCATCTTTATCTGGTCTGGCCAACATGTGACTCCAGAGCTACAGCAATGTGGTTGACTTTCAACTATCCTCCAATGGCAATTAGGGATGGACAATAAATGCTGGCCAACCCACTATGCCCATGTCCAATGAATGAATAAAAAAATCTGGGAGATATGCAAAGATGACACACTAGTTTTTATGTGTGTAGGAACTTAGTTTATAAAAGTTTTTTTTCACTGTTTGTTCCATGATTACAACTCTTTGATTCTTACAATTTCTACAGTTTGTTTACTCTGAGTCTACACCTAGGCTTAACTAATCAAGCACTGTAAGTATCAATAGTAAACAGACTCACACTCAAATGCAGAACAAGCAAAAACTTTGGTGCTGTTGCAGCCAATTGGTAGCTTGAAGTAATAAAACATCGAGACATTTATGAGTGACCTCTTATCCTCAAGGATGTGTTTCAGCCTCCAAACATACTGCTACTTATTCATGGGAGAATGTTTCTAAAGTGTTGATCACGTTGTGCTATGTAAGAGTCTGGCAGAGCAGGAATTGGTCACTGCACCAAGCAGGAAGGAGTGAAAGTTGGCATCATGGCAAGCACATCAGTGTTGGCAAAGGAATGACGGTCAGTGTATTGGGATGCGCTCAATTAAGGGGCCATTTGAAATTATCAGCAACGTAACTGATTACCTCTGGGCTATTTGTCACAAATAATTCCAATGTGTTTGCCAGTTTGACCACATTTGGATCACTGCATGCAATTTTGATCAAGGACTAAAAGTCTGTTGATACATTTGAGGGTTAGGACTCAGATTTGAGAAGTTAAGTTAGATGATACTGTGCTTTTTGACACATTTTATGTTTAAAGTGAGGCTGCTTAAAGAAACAGTGTTTTTTGCTACAAGAGTGGATTTGTCTGGCAAACACGCAGCAGATGCTGAGAATGTGGACTAAAGAACTCATTTGTATTTGAAATGTGTGTTACTTTGTCGAGTTAGTCGTTGTTTTGCTTATTTAGGTTCGCCTGGGAATTTAGATGAGGTATGCAGAGTCATGTGAGTTTCGATTAGATTGACAGGGACAGGGTCATGTGATTAATAGGAGGAGCTAAGCTTGCAGAAAACAACTGCTTCATTTTTATTTTAAAATACAAGCAGTTGCTGCCTGGACCTGCTGGAAGAAAGAATTGTCTCTCTTTCTCTGTCTGTCTGTCTGTCTCTCTCTCTCTGTCTTTCTAAAGGCTTTCAAAATCTCCAGGATTGTTAACCTAAGTTACAAGCAAGTAATGCCTATTTTTTGATAACTAATTATGAAGAGAGGATTAAGTAAAGTTTTGCTTGATTGGAACTCATAACGATAGATCAGCAATTAAGAATTTCACCCTGTCATGTTTAAGTATTATTCAATTGTTAAAAGTTAAGCTAATTCATCTACTTTAGATAAGTTGAGCTGTTAAATAAAATTTGTTTTGTTACAAGCTAGTTTGTCACTAGAATCACACCCAGAGTGAAACAGTCCATTCTCACGTTAATGCCAAAACAGAGAAATTGTTTGGGTCTAATTGAGCTTCATGATATACCTTAGGGTTACTGATCTGGTGCCTTAACACAAGGAAGATTCTAGGAGTTTGAGTACTAAGCTAATAGTGGAAGAATTTCTATTTACAATGGTCCTCGTCATATTTCCCAGGATATTACAATGACAATGGATTAGTTGAATGGTAGCCATGAAGTGGAGATGCTGGCATTGGACTGGGGTGGGCACAGCAAGAAGTCTCACAACACCAGGTTAAAGTCCAACAGTTTTATTTGGAATCACAAGCTTTCAGAATGCTACTTCTTCATCAGGTGAAGAAGCTGTGCTCCTAAAGCTCATAATTCAAAAGAAAACCTGTTGGACTTTAACCTGGTGTTGTGAGACTTCTTAGTTGAATGATTTGGAGGTTATGTTTGAATAAGACCCAGAAAAATTTCTTTCTCTTCTTAGAATTGACTTATCCAATTCTTGACATCCACCTGAATAGGCAGGTAAGGCCTTGATTTCATAGAATGGTAGAAATTTACAGTATGAAGGAGGCTATTCAACCCATTGGGTGGAATTTTCCTGTCCCGCCCACCACGGGAATCATAGCAGGTGAAACAAGGGCTATGCAAAGGTCCGTTGACCACGGGTGGGCTTTTCTGACCTTGGGGTGAGCATGCCGGAAAATCTTATCCCTTGTCTCCTTCCTAGCCAAAATAGAAATATCCAGCCTAACCCCACCATTCCAATCTGGTAATTACAGCACTTCAAGTGCTTTCTAAATGCCATGAGGTGTTCTACTTCCATCACTCTTTTGCATAGTGAGTTCCCAACCCCCACCTCTTAGTAAAACAAATTCCCTCTGAACTCTCCTTGAATCTTTTGATGAGGAGTGGTCAAACCTACCGAACGTGAGAGTCACATATGATAATCTTTCAGGACGGCAAGATTTGACCAAATTTCACCCAGGCTACTTAAAGCTAGTAGGGGCCTTGTGTGTCTCAATCCCAGCCATAGCTCTTTGAAAATCCAACTGATGTGTGGTTAGGACTGTACAAAGGAGCTTTATCAGCGATGCTTTATAAGGACTGCATAATCTTTTGACTTAGAAATCATAGAACCCCTACAAGTGTTGAATGAGTCTGCACTGACAATAATCCCACTCCAGGCCCTAGCCCCACACATTTACCCCGCTATCCCTCTAACCTACATATCCTGGGAAACTAAGGGACAATTTAACATGGCCAATCAACCTAACCCACTCATCTTTGGAATGTGGGAGGGAAACCAGAGCACTCAGAGGAAACCCACGCAGACACGGGTGAATGTGAAAATTCCACTCAGACAGTGGCCACAGTTGGGAATTGAACCCAGGTCCCTGGAGCTGCGAGGCAGCAGCGCTAACCATTGTGCCACTGTGCTGCCCATTCAGACTTGACTCACTTTATTACAGAGTACAATGATTCGCAACAGAACATTGTGTTGAAAATCGAAATGAGTCACAGACTAGTTTCTGTGGCCGCAATTCCCAGCTGTTCACGCCCACCACCGCTGCCAGTGAGAACGGAAAATTTGTCACTCGGCCAAGTCTCTGTTCACTGCAGCGGGACTGGAGAATCCGTCCCTCTGAGTTGAGGATATTTTGTTTCTGACAGTTGGTCCCAGAACTTGATTATAGGTTGTGATTAATGCATCATTTTTAGACCCTTGCTCTCCTGGAAATGCAATAGTTTCATTTCTACAGCTGATATTTCTGTGACCAGCAGTGGGTTCCCAAGGAAAGTGAAGCAACTTCTGCAAATCATCAAACTTGGCTGAAAAATGATCAAGTTGTAGCTTACCCCTGTACGCTTCCAGTTTGTAACCTTTCACTTTGATGTCAGGGAAGGTGTTGACCTCTTTGCGATGGTGAAAGTGGTTGAAGTTTCCGAGCCGTATCAGAGAAATTCTCCAGCCTCCCCCCGATGGGTTTGCCTGTGACAGAGGCAGCTTGGTGTTGTGGGCTTTGAGGTCAGCCTTTTAACTGATCACAACTTTACTCTTCAAGTAACCAGACCAAGTCATGGAGTTCTCTTAAACAGCCGTCCTAATGCAAGCATTAGCTAACACGCTGGAAGTATCTGTAGCTAGCCAGCGTGGTGTATTTCGACTTACATAAGCAATTATCTTTTTCAAATTCTGTTACGAGTAATTAGCATATATATCAATCACAATCACTTTAAGCTTGTTTCGTTGTAATATCCAATCAGTGTGAAGGCTTAATGCAAGTTATCATGGTACAGCTCTTTCCAGTGTCTGTGCATCACTCCCTAGTTAGAGATATTTGATTTAATTAGCTTTGTCCAGACTAATGGCCTTAGTGTCTGTCTATGAAGGCTCTCACAAGAAGACCTTTGTTTTTCATAACAGCTTGTGTGATGATTTTTCAACTTGTGTGATTATTAACCCGTTTGCTTAGCGTCGACTGCTGACGGGTTTTTCTGCTCCTCGTGTAGTGTACGGCAATTTACATTCCTCTGGGAATCCACAACATGAGTCAACTTGAGCGGGACTGGAAGATCCCAGCAGCAGGAAGGACTGGAGAATTCTGTCTGATGTTTCTTTGCAGAAGCCACAGTTTGTCCTGGAAACTGAAACCTGTCCGAGTGTGGTCATCTGATACTATCCCTGGAGAGTCAAGTTGAGAGTTTGCAGTGCCGGAGAATTATCTGTTTTCACCTTCATTTCTTTTTGTTTCTTACAACTTGATGTCAATTCTGTTCATCGATTTTATACAGAGGTAACACTGCAGAACTCTACCAAAGAGTCAGCACCATTGGGAAGGAGCAACAAGACTGTTTTTTATTCATTCATGAGTATCGCTGACTGGTTGGCATTCTTTGCCCATCTTTAATTGCCTGAGGGAAGTTGAGAATCAACCATATTGTTTGGGCTCTGGAGTCACATGTATCCACACCAGGTGAAGACGGCAGATTTCCTTCTCTAAAGGAACATTACTGAACCAGACAGGTTTTTCCAACAATCAGCAATGGTTTCACGGTCATCGGTAAATTCTTAATTCTGGATACTTTTTAAATTCCACCAGGTTCCATGGCGGAATTCGAACCTGAGATTCCCCAGGACATGAGCTGAGTTTCTGGATTAATAGTCTCGCGATACTAGGCCATCGCCTCCCTGTAAAGGATAAAATGGAGCACAAAAGTAGAGAGATGGCAATGGGTTGGGATAGGGATGGGAGGGGAGTGGTTAAAGCACCAGAAGAGAGGTGTGAATGGTATCTGTGGCTGGGTGACAGGAAGGATGGAGGTGGAAGCGAAAGGCCTCAAAGAAAAATAATGGAAAAAATTTCCAGCTTTTCTGACTGAACCTTCAGATTCAGAAAATGGCTATTAAGTGATACCAGGCCCAATGTGTGAGGACTGTAAAATAAATCTCATAATAGTGCTGGGCTGAGTTGGTAAATAGGAGGGGGGGTGTTAAAAAGATTAATGATTCATTCCAGCACTGTTGTGGGATTTCTTTGACAAGGGATTTGACAAAGGGTCTCCTGGACTCAAAACGTCAGCTCTTTTCTCTTCTTACAGATGCTGCCAGATCTGTTGAGATTTTCCAGTGTTTTCTCTTTTGGTTTCAGTTTCCAGCATCCGCTGTAATTTGTTTTTATTTGCGAGATTTCTTTGGTGGTTTCCTATCGCTCCTACAACAGTGAGTTTCGCGGAAGCATGTTTTTCTGTTTGGACTGGCTTATTTCTTCCCAATCCATCGCCTCAGGATTAAGGGAAGAGCCTCACACCATTCAGCATCTTTTCCCAGACTGGCTTGTATTTTTTTTCCTGATCTTCCAAAACACCAGCTCGGGATCTGGAGGAAAGTGACACTGCATGCCACGAAGCATTGTTCTTTTCACTCAGACTGTTCGGACTAGTTTTTTTTTAATCGATCCTCCAAAGTGCAATCTCTGGATCAGACACAGAGAGGACAGCTCATGCTATGGGTCAAAGAGCTATGTGAGTCATGGTTTTGCCACCCCTGCCTTACCCCAATAACTTTAAATCTTTGTCTCCTGGCTGTCAACCTCTTTATTAAGGGAAATAGTCCCTCATTAAGCCCCTCATAATTTTATACACCTGATTTAAATCTCTCCTTCAGCTCTTCTGTTCCAAATGAAACAAGCTTAGCCCATTGAATCTTCCCTCGATGCTAAAATGCTACGTTCCTGGTAATATGCTGGGTTCGCTCTCTATTACATCCTTCCTGTAATATGGTGACCAGAACTGTTTGCAGGACTGGTTATTTGCCATTTTAATTCACCACTTTGCTCTCAAGCTGACATCTCTGTCCGTGGCCTACAGCATGTGTTCCAGGGAAACTCGACTTAAACTTGAGGAACAGCATCCATCTTCTGGTTAAGTAGTTTACAGCCTTCTAAACTCAACATTGAGTTCAACATCTTCAGGCCATGGATGGCACACCCCATTTTGATTTTTTTATTTTTGTTATGTGCCAGTTTGAATTTTATTTTTCATGTTTTTGCTTTCAGACAGAATGGTCCTTTATCCCCATTTACACTTGCTTTGGACGAATGCTTTATCTCTTTATCGTGACCATGTTTTGTCCCATGATATTTTCTATCATTTAATTTCTCCCATCTTCTAGCCTAGTGCAGGCTTTCCCTTTTGTCGTTTCTTCCCCTGCCTCCCTTTTAACATTCAACATTTCTACCTTCCTTCAATTCTGAAGAAGTCATTTTGATGCAAGGGTTCATCTCTGGTTCATTAACCCATCTGGTTCACTAACATCCTTTAGGGAAGGAAATCTGCTGTCCTTACCTGGTCTGGCCTACATGTGACTCCAGAGCCACAGCAATGTGATTGATTCTCAAATGCCCTCCAAAGACAACTAGGGATGGACAATAAATGTTGGCCACCCAATGATGTCCATATCCCACAAATGAATAAAAAAACTCTCCACAGATGCTGCCAGATCTGTTGAGCATTTCCAGCACTTCTTGTTTTTACCTCAGATTAACATCATCTTCAATATTTTGCTTTTAGCTTTACCAAAGAGCTGGATGAGTATCTGCTTAGGAACATGACCGAGAGGTTACAAATATTACAAGGACAGAGTGGGGATGACTGCCGAACACCATGTTCCCTTCGACCACTGGGCCATGGAAATGTCCAACCACAGAAAAATCAAATAAAATTGCTTTGGTACTTTGGGGTTTTGCTGAGGTTAAAGCTAGAGGAAAAACTGTAATGGAACCCATCCTTGGGAGACTTCTCTGGTTGAGCAAAACTCAGAGTTCACCAGATTTTGCAACTTGATGAAAGGAATGGGTTGATGTTATGTGAATCCAGATGAATTAGCAGACATTGGCTGTCATTAGCTCTTGTTTCCAAATTCAAGACCACTTGGGCTAGACATTTCATCTGGGTTGCTTCAGACATTTTGATATGCCTTCTTTCTATGAGTGAGGGGCATCCTGATCAAGATGTACAAGATTGTGAAGGACATAGACAGCGTCGATAAGGAGAAGCTGTTTCTCCTTAGTTGAAGGGTCAGTCATGAGAGGACATGGGTTCAAGGTGAGGGGCAGGAGGTTTAGGGGGAAATGTAAGGAAAAACCTTTTTACACAAAGGGTGGTGACAGTCTGGAACGCATTGCCTGGGAGGGTGGTAGAGGTGGGTTGCCTCAGCTCCTTTAAGAAGTACCTGTATGAGCACTTGACATGACATAACATTCAGGGCTCTGAATCATGTGCTGGTGTGCTTGATTCTGCTGGCTGCTTTTCCAATTCAGTGGGAAGTGTAGACAGAGTCAATGGAATGGAGGCTGGTTTATGTGATGGACTGGGCTTCATTCACAACAAAGGTAAATGGACCGTCCCGAATGAGATCGGCAAATTTAATTGCATCATAGAACCATTCGGCCCATTGAGTACAGAAGGAGTTCTGCATTGTTAAAGGTGTCAACCTTTAGTTGAGAGGCAACTGTTTTCTGTCCAGCTGGGTATAAAGGACCGCAAAACCACACTTGGTAAAGAACGGGGAAAGTTCCCAGTGACCTGAGCAGAACTTTATCATTGAAAAAACACCATTGGAAGCAGGTCATTGATGTTCCTGTTTGTGGCAATTTGCTGTCTGTATAACTGGTTGCTTCATTTGCTCACAAAACAACAGTTAAAAAGTAATCCATGTCTGTGAAGCACTTGGAATACCTGAAAACATTAAAGGTTGCATTCAAATGTAAGTTCTTTCTTTTTAACATTTGCTAAGCTATGTGCAAATAAATGAGTTGGTGATGCTCTCTCTTCTGTAATAATCTTCCTGTAAAACCTTCTGTTAGTGCAAAGTCCAAAGTCAATTAATGAAACTGTTCCTTCTGGTATGACAGATAATTCTTCCACATTCAGTTCCTTGGAGTCGTTCCAAGCATCCGTCATCAATGTAGAAGAAGGTGAGAATAATAATAACAACAATGACAACACACTGAGGAAGCGTATAATCCAACACTTCTGGTGGCACAGTGGCTAACACTGCTGCCTCACAGTGCCAGGGACTTGGGTTCAATTCCAGCCTCGGGTCACTGTGTAGAGTTTGCACATTTTCCCCCTGTCTGTGTGGATTTCTTCTGGGTGCTTCGGTTTCCTCCCACAGTCCAAAGATGTGCAGGTTAGGTGGATTGGTCATGATAAATTAGCCCTAGTGTCTAGAGGATTAGCAAGATAAATGTGGGGGGTTGCGGGAGTGGGGCCTGGCTGGGAATGTTTTCTGTGCAGACTCGATGGGCTGAATAGCCTCCTTCTGCACTGTAGAGATTTCACGAAGATAAAGACATAGGATTATGAGATAGGCAGTGCAACTGCTGCTGGTATACAGAATACAATAAAAATATAGTATAGTACACAGTAAAAATTATTTCTTGTGCTGCACTAACAAAGCATACTGTGCATAGAGAAGGAAAGGAGGGAGTGCAGAATGTAGCGTTATAGTCATAGGTAGGGTGTAGAGAAAGTTCAACTTAATATGAGATAG
The DNA here is from genome assembly GCF_965287045.1 of Carcharhinus amblyrhynchos. Taxonomy (NCBI): domain Eukaryota; kingdom Metazoa; phylum Chordata; class Chondrichthyes; order Carcharhiniformes; family Carcharhinidae; genus Carcharhinus; species Carcharhinus amblyrhynchos. Next base: position 45,331,132 of record NC_137342.1, read on the forward strand.
GAAGTAGAAATGTTTGAGAGCTTCAGGTTTTTCAGTGTCCAGATCATCAACAAGCCCCCATGTCAACACTATTGTTGAGAAAGATCAGTGCCTCTATTTTCTCAAAAGACTAAGGAAATTTGACATGTCAGCTCCAACTCTCACCAACTTTTACAGATGCCCCATAGAAAACATTCTTTCTGGTTGTATCATGGCTTGGTATGGGCTCCTGCTCTGCCCAAGACCACAAGGAGCTACAAAAGGTCATGAATGAATCCATCATGCAAACCAGTCTCCCATCCATTGACTCTGTCTACACTTCCCGCTGCCTCGGAAAAGCAGCCAGCATAATTAAGGATCTCACGCATCCCGGTATTCTCTCTTTCATCTTCTTCCATCAGGAAAAAGATACAAAAGTCTGAGGTCACATAACAACCGATTCAAGAACAGCTTCTTCCCTGCTGCCGTCAGACTTTTGAATGGACCTAACCCTCACTAAGTTGCTCTTTCTCCACACCCTAGCTATGACTGTAACACTACATTCGGCACTCTTTCCTTTCCTTCTCTATGAACGGTATGCTTTGTCTGTATAGCGCGCAAGAAAAAAATACTTTTCACTGTATGTTAATAGATGTGACAATAACAAATCAAATCAAAGTCATTCCAGAAAAGGGGCAGCAGGCCATTCTGCCCTTCGATGAAGAAGCTGTATTGGTGCAAAGAGGCTCACTATCATATTCTTTGCACAGCTTGGGATGGGCAACAAATGACAGCAATGCATATATCACAAGAATGATTTTTTGCTAAATTAGGGGTCTTGATTTGCAGCAGTGTTGGATGGTTTGTACACTTCACACCAGGCATGCTGCCTGAATTTTCACTATCATTTTTAGTATTTTCCAGTTTGCTAGACAGCAGAGAGAAACCACTGCCACTCAACTCAAAAACAAATCAAGAGCTGCAAAAAAACACATTCTGCTGTCTTAAAGTTTCATTCTTCCATACAACACATGGAAGATTTGATTTTTCTTCTGTTTAAACTATGGGAAGATTCTCCTTCAGTCTATCAGTAACAGATTACAATTTTGTTGTTAGTGATGAAAAGGAATTCTGTTTTACTTCGTAAAATCCCTACAGTTCAGAAGGAGGCCATTCGGCCCAACAAATCTGCACCGACCACATCCCACCAGGCCATATCCCCATAACCCTATGCTTTTGCCCTATCTAGTCCCCCTGACACTATAAAGGATAATGTAGCATGGCTAATCCACCTAATCAGCACATCATTCAGACTGTGGGAGGAAACTGGAGCACCCGATTGAAACCCACGCTGTCACGGGGAGAATGTGCAAACACCACACAGGCAAGCCGGGGATCGAATCCAGGTCTCTGGCACTGAGAGGCAGCCATGCTGGCCACTGTGCCACGGTGGTGCCCAATGACTATACCTGACGACTAACAAAAGAATGAATGATTAAAGAAAGAGCTTAATAGTTTGAGATCTGCAGGATGTCCTGAAGCATTTCATGGTCAATGAATTATTATATGTCACAGATAATTAAAATGCTTCCTGAAGTTATTTGATCTTGTTATTAAAGGTCTCATAAATAAAGATATCGTGATTACATCCATCCCAAGTTCGGGTTTTAAATGACTAAATTTTTGAAGGAACGGAGGAAATAATGCTCCAGTTATATGATCCTGGAAGGGAATGAATTCGGAAACAGTCTGACAAACCTTGCTTTTAGGATGTAGGGAGTAGGAAAGATCAGAAAATAATGTATTCAAAATATAGCATGCCTGATACAATCCAATTTTTACTGTTTTGGATTGACAAATGTTTCTATTGCACGTAATTCTTCAGAAAAATGTTGAAATGTTAATCACCATGCCATCTGCAAAACTGTCAGTGTGCAGAAAGCCATCACATGTTCAAGATATGGTGGCAGAAGGTGTAGAAGGGACATGAGAAAGAATCTCATTACTCTGAGGGTAGTAATTAGCTGTCCAAGTTGGTGGTTGAAGCAGAGACCTTTAAAAAAAGTACCTGGATCTGCAATTACGTGCTGTAAGAAACAGGGTTATGGGCTGGGTGCAGGAACGTGGGATTAAAGTTAAAGTATTAGTCACAAGTAGGCTTACTTTCACATTGTAATGAAATTACTGTGAAAATCCCCTAGTCGCCACACTCCAATGCCTGTTTGGATACACTGAGGGAGAATTTAACATAGCCAATGCACCTAACCAGCACGTCTTTGGACAGTGGGAGGAAACCAGAGCATCCAAGGGAAAGCCATGCAGACACTGGGAGAACGTGCAAATTCCATACAGACAGTGACCCAAGACAGGAATCGAATCCAGGTCTCGAGTGCTGTGAGGCAGCAGTGCTAACCAGTGTGCCACCCACCTGAGTGTCCTGGGGCTGGCATAGAGAAGCTGGGCCAGATGGTCTCATTCTGTGCTGTAACTTTTCTATGGTTCTATATCTATGTAACTTTTCTGTGGTTTTACTCAAGAACAGCTTCTTCCCTGCTGCCATCAGACTTTTGAATGGACCTACCTCACCGTAAGTTGACCTTTCTCTACACCCTGGCTATGACTGTAATCGTATATTCTGCACTCTCTCCTTTCCTTCTTTATGTACAATATGCTTTGACTGTGTAGCGTGCAAAAAACAATACTTTTCACTGTATACTAATGCATATGACAATAATAAATTCACGCAAATCAAAAATTATCCGAATACCCTTCCTGAAATGACTAATGCACTGAACCTGCATCATTACTGGCAGTCACTGTCATGGATGCGTAAGATGGGTGTACTGCCATAAAGTAACTTATATCTTGACGTGATAATGTGGGTCAGTGGGTGCATGTTTGTTATCACTAGAATATCAAAAGTTGCAATAATACATTTAACCAAAATAGTGACAGAATGTCTCAAGTTTCTCAATGTTGCATTTAGTTTAATTGAGAATTTGCAAGCTGTTTTAATATTATCAAGTTATTGCCATCCACATGAAAGATAATCTTCATTTCTTTAATGTTCACATGTTAAAGCATCGCTGACAATGCAGAGTTCTCACAGTACTATATGGAATTAACAGCTAATTGCTGGCATTGGTCTCACGACCTTGTTGACCCAGGTTTGAATTTGATTTGATTTATTATTGTCATGTGTGTTAGTATGCACTGAAAAGTATTGTTTCTTGCACGCTACACAAATAAAACTCAGTGTTCATAGAGAAGGAAAGGAGAGAGTGCAGAGTGTAGCATTACCATCATAGCTAGGGTGTCGAGAAAGATCAACTTAGTGTGAGGTAGGTCCATTCAAAAGTCTGATAGCAGCAGGGATGAAGCTGTTCTTGAGTTGGTTGGTATGTGACCTCAGACTTTTGTATCTTTTTCCAGATGGAAGAAGGTGGAGGAGAGTATGTCTGGGGTACGTGGGGTCCTTAATTACACTGGTTGCTTTTCCGAGGCAGTGGGAAGTGTAGACAGAGTCAGTGGATGGGAGGCTGGTTTCCGGGATGGATTGGGCTACATTGACGACCTTTTGTAGTTTCTTGCGGTCTTGGGCAGAGCAGGAGCCATACCAAGCTGTAGAAAAAATCCTTTCTTTGGTGCATCTGTACAAGTTGGGAGAGTCATAGTGGACATGCCAAATTTTCTTAGTCTTCTGAGAAAAGAGAGATGTTGGTGGGCTTTCTTAACTATAGCATCATCATGGGAGGGAACCAGGACAGGTTGTTGGTGATCTGGACACCTAAAAACTTGAAGTTCTCGACCATTTCTATTTTGTCTCTTTTACACTTTCTGAAGTTGATGACAATTTCCTTCATTTCACTGACACTGAGGGTGAGATTATTGTCATCACACCAGTTCACCAGACTCTCTATCTCATTCCTGTATTGTCATTGTCTGACCAAGCAAGGATAATATTTTATAGAATTATCATGTATGATAGTGCAGAAATAGACTATTTGGTCTATCAAATCTGTGCTTGAGCTTTTATTCACATGAGACACCTACTCCTATCTCGCTTTCCTGCTGACTCCCAGTTCCTCTTTTCTAGAAGTTATCTAATTCTGGTCCCACAACGATTTGTGACAGAGGATCCCACACCCTGATCACCCTCAATGCAAAGGAAATTTGTCTAAACTCCACTTAAATTTCTATTGTCACAGTGACCACTGAGCAGCGAAAACAATTGCTATTGTATTAATGCTTACCCTGTTATAACTCTTCATAATCATATCCCTTCATTGCCTTAGCTCTCGTGAAATGAAGCTTAAGCTGGCATTGCAATGTTTTTGTCCTGAAAAATAGTGCCATAGTGGGAGCAAATAAGATGATCGTTCATCTAACCACATGCCGTTATTTAGAGAGCAGTCAGATTTTATTGAGCCCTTTAATCCTGGTGGGCAACACTTCCATCAGAAACAGGGTGACAGCATTAATTCAAATAGGGTTCAGGTGCATCATGATAATGCCAATGCTTTTTCTGTCTTTCTACCAGAAGGATGGTGATGCATTGGAAAGAGTGTGTGGTTACGACCGTTATCTCACAGCATCAGGGATCAGGTTCAATTCCTATCTCCACACTGTCTGTGTGGAGTCTGCACATTCTCCCTGTGTCTCCATGGGTTTCCTCCGGGTGCTCTGGTTTCCTCCCACCGTCCAAAAGATGTGCTGATTAGGTGCTAGGTGCTCCCTCAGTGTACCTGAACAGACGCTGGAGCGTGGCAACTAGGGGATTTTCACAGTAACTTCATTGCAGTGTTAAAGTAAGCCTACTTGTGACACTAATAAATAAACTTTAGAAGATGTTGCCTGCTTTGGAGGATATGGGCTATGAAGAAAGGTTGAACAAATTTGGATTGTTTTCTTTGGACCGTCGGAGAATGAGGGGGAACGTGACAGAGATTTACAAGATTATGACAGGCTTAGATAGAGTGGATAGTCAGAGTCTTTTTCCCAGGGTCGAAGGGTCAATTACTCGGGGGGCATAGGTTGAAAGTGAGAGGGGAAAAGCTTAAAAGAAATGTAAGGGGCAAATTTTTCACACAGAGGGTGGTGAATGCTGAAACATGCTGCCAGAGGAGGTGGTGGAAGCAGATTCTAAAGCAACATTCAAGAGGCATGGAATAGAGGGATATGGACCAGGTAGAGGAAAGAACGTATTAGATTAGACAGGTATCTGTGTCGGCACAGACTTGGTGGCCCAAAGGGCCTGTTCCTGTCCTGTACTATTCTTCGTCTTTGCCAGGTGATTTCCTGAGCACTGTAGATGCTCCAAGTCTTGAAGGGGCCGTTATTAATGTTTTCCAAAGAGATGCACAACTCTCTCCAGTTAAAGCCGTAAAGAGCTTTAGAAGACATTGCAATGGAGTATTTTCCAGAGGAGGAACCAGGCAACCTGTCTAGAGGATTACATCCATCACTGACTGCATGGTAGCTCCAGCAGGAAGCCTAGTCAATAGTTAGAATCCCTTCAACTAAGCTACTAAGAGGTGCAGCCTGTTGACTCTTCCAGATAGCCACTTCCCTTGCCGTGTCTGCTCCCTCTCAGCCTCCATGCATTGTCCTTGGCCTCCAAAGCCCTCCCACCAAACCTCTTTCCTCCTGGGTCACCAAAATTGCCAATGTCATGTTTACTAATGAAGTCTGATTCGTGAATTGGCCACATGTCTGTGATATCACTTGAAGTATTTATTCTGTATTTGCATTGTATGGAAAGCGGAACAGATTAAATCAGAACGCTTACATAACCTTTACCTAAACAAATTAAATAGGGACCGCCAAAGCTGGAATCTTATCACGGAGTCAAACAAACATGAACTCCCTCATTCTTTATTTGTGAAGATCTCGTGTGCAAAATTGTAAAAGTTTTCTTTGGCTTGTAAACCGTATATGAATTATTCTTGCATCTATACACACCCTTATCAAATCGAATCATCTCAAAGCATTTTACACAATGATTTACTTGTGGATTGTGGTGACTATTTTCTGGTTGGTAAATGAAATAGCTAGTCCACGTCATCGACAGGGGCAATTGGATGATCAGTCAGGTAATCTGCTTTGTGTTTTCTGAAGCTGGTATTGTCACAAGACCACATCATTCAACTGCTGCTGTGGATGTTTTGACATCCCAGAGAACAAGGCAGAAAGAACCTTAGTTTTGAAATACTCATGAAAATGAAGCAATACTGACAATGCAGAAACCAAAAGAGAAAACGCTGGAAAATTTCAGCAGGTCTGGCAGCATCTATAAGGAGAGAAAAGAGCTTTGACAAAGGGTCATGTGGACTCAAAATGTCAGCTCTTTTCTCTCCTTACAGACCTGCTGAGATTTTCCAGCATCTTCTCTTTTGGTTTCAGATTCCAGCATCTGCAGTTATATGTTTTTATCTAACGATGCAGAGCTCTCCCAGCATTATCTTGAATTAACAGCTAAAGTCCTGGACTCAAACCAATACCCTTTAAAATATATTTACTATAGCCACAAATAGGCTTACATCAATACTGCAATGAAGTTACTGTGAAAATCCCCTAGTCGCCACATTCCAGCACCTGTTCAGGTACACTAAGGGAGAATTTAGCACGGCCAGTGCGCCAAACCAGCACATCTTTACAACTGTGGGAGGAAACCGGAGCACCTGGAGGAAACCCATGGAGAGAACGTGCAGACTTGGCACAGGCAGTGACCCAAGTCAAGAATCCAACACGTGACCCTGGCGCTGTGGGGCAGCAATTCTATCCACTGTGCCACTGTGCCACCCAGATGACATAGAGATAAGTATACTACAATCTGTACCAAGTAAGAATAGCATTTTATAGAATGATGACATATGATAGTACAGGAATAGACTATTTGGTCTATCAAATCTTTTATCCACAAGATGCAACTACTCTTACCCCACTTTCCTGCTGATTCCCAGTTCCTCTTTTTCAGAAGCTATTTAATTCTCGAATTCATGGATTCTGGTTCAACAACAATTTGTCACAGAGGATTCCACATCTTGATCACCCTCTATGCAAAGGCAATTTATCTAAGCTCCACTTAAATTCCTATTGATCATGATGACCACTGAGCATTGAAAACAATTACTGTTATATTGACACCTCCCTGTTATAACTCTGCATAGTATCCCTTCTTCTCCTTAGCTCTTGCGAAATGAATCCTAACTTTGTACTGCAATTTTTTTGAAGTGCCAGCACTCGTCTTAGAACCTTATTGGAATGAGGCGCTCACTGAATGTTAAAATGGCAGCGCGGGCTTGTTGGACTGAAGGGCCTGTTTCCTGTGCTGTGTTGTTCTTTGTTCTCTGATGAAATGTTCAGTGGTCCACAGTGCTCATACTTGCTCCGTTGGTTGAAGATAGTGGGGGCGATCTAACCAGAATGTGGCACGGTGTTGGTTCCAACAAGAAAAGCAGCTTCTTTCTTTCCAGAGAAACAGGATAGTTTTCTCTTCAGACCTTATCACGTTCTGTCAAAAACAAAACAGCCGGGCGAATTTCACATCGCCATGCAGGGGGGTGCTGGGCCTGCACACACCTGCAAAACCCGGCTGCACTGAGATCGAGTCGCCATCTTTAAAGGGCACCCCAATCAAAGCAAAAAGTAATCTCTCCCTCACCCACCACCCCACAGCCCACCTCGGAGATCTCAGTGGCTACCCACCCAACCCTACCCAGATCAAAGTCAGTATTCACCCCCCACTTCTCTTCCTCCCCCAAAAACCATCATTGGCGTACCCCACTCCTCTCCCCCACCATCACTTATAAACTAATCCCTTCCCCCATGAGGTTCCCTCTGGGGTCCACTCCGGCACTGCCCCCTTGGCAAAGGTTGGCACTGCCAGGTTTGCACTGCTAAGTTGGCATGGTGCCAACCTCATAGGGCCAACATGTGCCAAGTGGCAATACCAGCCAGACAGTATCAAACCACTGCCTTGCCTTGTCTCTCCCCCCATGGGCTGTAGTCCCCCAGGGGATCCCCACAATAGGTTGTGAATATATACTAAGGGTTCAATATCTGATTGGTGGGGGTGCTTAATGAAACGGACATGATTTTAAATGTATGTAAATCAGATTACATTGCTGGCAAGGGCTAGCGAAAATCATAAGTCACGTTCTCACTGGTGAGATCAGCAGCTTCCAGGTTTTGCCACATCCTGAGCCCCTCCAGCAATCTGATGGTCGGCGGGTGTAGGTAAGCTCAATATTCTACCCACCATATTCTCCAGAGAATCCGTGACATCCAGAATCACATGTTGGCAAAATACAGCCTAGCCAATCAAAGTAAAGAAATCCCACAGTTGGTAAAGGAAGCAGTAGAAAGCACAGGTAAAAATGATTTAAACTTGTTGTCCAGCAAAGATTAGAACATGCACATGGAGTTAAGGGATTACTAAAGTACAACGTCTTAACAGAATGATTTTTTTGTTTTAAATTTCCTTTCAATGGAATGAGATTTCACACTTGCAAAATTACTGTTCTCATGTTTTCTCGTGAGGTTATTAGGTAGTAATTGTGGCTGGGATTTTTCAGCTATGGTGCGGTGGACCGTAGGATCATAAGACATAGGAACAGAATTAGGCCACTCAGCCCATTGAGTCTGCTCCAGCATTCAATCATGGCTGATATTTTTCTCCTCCCCATTTTCCTGCCTTTTCCCCATAACCCCTGATCCCCTTATTAATCAAGAACCTGTCTATTTCTGTCTTAAAGACACTCAATGACCTGGCCTCCACAGCCTTCTGCGCAAAGAGTTCCACAGATTCATGACTTTCTGGCTGAAGAAATTCCTCCTGATCTCTGTTTTAAAAGATCGTAGCTTTAGCCTGAGGTTGTGCCCTATGGTTCTAGTTTTTCCTACTAGTAGAAACATCCTCTCCACGTCCACTCTATCTAGGCCTTGCAGTGTCCTGTAAGTCCCAATAAGATCCCCCGTCGTCCTTCTAAACTCCAACGAGTACAGACACAGAGTCCTCTACTGTTCCTGTCGCAGGGAATTCAGCGAGCCAGCCAAAGGTCCATTGGTCGGACTGGGAAATCCTGCTGGATGACCAATTGTGTGTTACAAGTTCAGTTACTCCTGATTGAAAAAAGCTTCATATTTTCAGCATGAAATAAGCACGATTAACAATTAGCAAGTATGAACATCAGGCAATTGGTTGAAGTTCCATCTGCGCTAACTTCGCATCCTATGAAGGAGTAGGGTGTCTCTGACAGAAAGTTCTGTAAAATTCAACATGAAGTTGCCAGAGGTTGCTGTAAGTTTTACCTAGTAATGACAACAAGTACTGACGCACTCACCATTAATACTACCATAAATTCTGAGCCCTAGTCTCTCTTTCCAATTCTTCAACCCTGTTGATATCCCAGCTGTTAAATTTTTACTTCCATTTGATATATTCCTTGAAAAGGCATTTACTTGCATCACTTCAAGTCTGAACAACCAGGTAATCAATAAAGAGAGCACAAAAAATGTGCTAAACATTAAAACTCAAGTGAATTTTTTTTAGACTATTTATTCATGTCACAAGTAGGCTTACGTTAATACTGCAACGAAGCTACTGCAAAAATCCACTAGTCCCCACACTCATTTGGGTACACAAAGGAAGAATTTAACACAACCAATGCACCCTAACCAGCATGTCTTTCAGACTGTATGAAGGAACTGGAGTAAACCTACGCAGACACAGGGAGAATCTGCACAATAACCCAAGCCAGGAATTGAACCCAGATCCCTGACACTGTGAGGCAGCACTGCTAATCACTGTGCCACTCTGTACTTCATAAAGCGGGAAGAATGAGACAGATTGATTCAATATAATCTTATAATTAAAACAAATGATTTAGATTTATCTATCTTAAGGGTTGTCTATTGATAATTATGATATCCAGGCAGCAAATGATATATGCACTAAGTGTGGAGATGTGTGTTGTGATGTATTATGCTATATTAAGTCACTTGGCCTGATTATGTAGTATATACAAATAAATAAAGCGCAATTGTGGGGATTTTTATTTCTGTTCAACCTTTTCCTGTTGTTCCATCTCCTTTCTACTTAATCTACCTTCTCTAACTCTTATAGTTTCTAAATAAAAGCAAAATATTGCAGATGCTGGAATCTGAAACTAAAAGAGAAAGCACTGGAAAATCTCAGCAGGCCTGGCAGCATGTGTAACGAGAGAAAAGAGCTGACGTTTCGAGTCCAGGTGATCCTTTGGGAGCTTTGACAAAGGATCTTCTGGACTCGAAACGTCAGCTCTTTTTCAGCGTTTTCTCTTGTGGTTTCTCATTTCTAAAACTAATTTTGAAACTTACATGGCCAGTTTCGTTATGGGTTACAGGGCTGTGGGTTTCAAACTCAAATCCAGGATTTAGCAATCTGTAGCTTCAGTACTGTATTGAGAAGGCTCTATCTTACAACTGAGTTGTTAACCTAACAGTCTTTATTGGCTGTAATAGATCTTAAAGCATTATTTGAAGAAGATAAATGACATTTCCTTTGATGAGCAGCTTCTCCAAAGAAAAACTCGGCTATCCACAGATAATCTTCCATTCCATTCGCATCACTGAGTCCCTGTGATTAATATTTGGAAGTAGGTGGCACAATGGTTAGCATTGTTGCCTCACAGCACCAGGGGCCCAGGTTCAATTCAAGCCTTGGATGACTGTGGAGTTTGCACGTTCTCTCTGTGTCCGCGTGCATTTCCTCCAGGTGCTTCAGTTTCTTCCCAGAATCCAAAGGTGTGCGCGTTAGGTTGATTGGAGATGTTGAATTGACCCTAGTGGCAGGGGATTTAGCAGGGTAAATATACAGGGATATGGGAATAGGGCTTGGGTGGGATTGTTGTCGCTGCAGACTCGATAGCCCAAATGGCTTCCTTCTGCGCTGTGGGGATTCTATGATCTTCCTAATCATAAAGATTTGCAAAACCCATCGTAAGAGTGCTTGAAATCATGCCAGTCATCCTAAGAAACTGCGGCTCATATTCACGCAGCTATTGTTTGCCCACTGTCCAGATGAACAGAATCGGGGGATCTGTGCAACATCAAAACCCAATACCTAGTCGCTGACTCAACAGCAGAGACTTTAACCTCGCCTGAAGAGAGCGGGCAGAGCTCAAACCCACCCACACAGGGCATGGATAATCTGACCACATACTCCACCTGAGGGGGACAACCCAAACTGCAATTGTGCTTCTCAAACCTGCTCACTAGGATCATCTTGTGGGAGGCTTGCCAGTTCACTGAGTTCTTAGCTGTTTTCCTGCTGTGATTATAAAAAAAGGACAGGTTTTTCTTGAGTTTAACAAAGAAAGACTAGGAAAAAGAAACAAAGAAAGAGGTAGCTTTATTAGACTTCAACTGATCAAAGGAAAATAATAAAACAGCACTGACTTGCTACTGCACGGCCACATGCATACACACACAGGCACATACACATACATACACTTACACACACATGCTCATACATACATGCACATTCAAAGTTCACACATATAAATACGAAGTGGAGAAGGATAGAAAGGCCAGATTAGAATCCATGAAGCATGTACGTTCTGTAGTTTGGTAACGGGCAAAGGTTAAAGAGGAATGTGACCAAAAGCTTTTTTACCCAGAGGGTGGCAAGGGTCTAGAATGCACTGCCTGGGAGGGTGGTAGAGGCAAGATGCTTCACATCCTTTAACAAGTACCTGGATGAGCACTTGACACTGCATAACAGTCAAGGCCAAGGGCCAAGTGCTGGTAAATGGGATTAGGTAGGAGGTCAGATCTTTCTCACATCTCAGTGGGCCAAAGGTCCTCTTTTGCACTGTATGATTCTTTGGTTTGATGATTCACCTGCCTATGAATGTGATGGTTTCACTGTTTCCGATGTAGTAACTGAGTCGGTTGTTCTTCAGGTGTTGGAGGTGTTGGGTTGGATTTCTTTGAGAAACTGTTGTCTCCAGCCAAGCCTTCCTGGTTGACTAGAGTCAGCAGACAGGGCTCGAAGCTTACCAGGTGAATTGGAAAAACAAGGAGACAGGCTGGACCTGACTTAAGTCATCTCACGAAACTGAGACTGCACTCAGTTCTGCAGACTAAACATATGCTTAAAACACACAAAGCGTTGGTTTGTCATTTGACCATTCTTCCCTTACTGAAAATGGAATTGGAAAATAAGACATTGTCCATGTATTCCAAAGGTGGTTTGATTAGACCATGTGTGGGAGACAACTTAGCCAGCATTCAATTGTTTGAATGATTAATCTTAATAGCCCATCTCCAACAGATAAATACTTAGGTGAATTCCATTGATACCTTGCCAATAAGACAGCCAATGTGAGCCCTTCACACTCCCCTGAGGTCCTTGGGTGGGATTTTCCAGCTGCACTCACCCCAAAAGCAGAAAACCACACCTGAGTTTAGCGGACCATTGCTTAGTCTGCCCTCCCCCTCCCCTCCCCTGCCTGCCAGCTATGATTGGCATGGTGGGTGGGATGGGAAAATTCCCCCTATTGTCTTTGGTGCACGTAATAACTCAGGAAGGCAACTGGAAAAGAACAGCGCTTATTCATCAATGCAAAAGTTAAGCCACAAGGCTGCATGCATGTACATGAGCCTCATCCAGGAAAATACAACACTGGACCCGCTCAAGAGTTTGCCTTATCAAGGGCTTGGGATACAAGCTCAACCTGGTTAAACAATTGCCTATGACCACGGGAACTCTTATTCTATGGGTCTCACAGGGAGATCGATTAGGGATTCCCCATGTGAGTACTGGGGGTTGTCACAATCCAGACTGACTCTATTCCAAGGAATTGGAATGTGAAATGTATAGTAATGCAAATTAGGGTTAGCCATCTTGGAATGTGAGCCCAAATCACTTTAGTTTCTGTGTTTTTAAGGTTCAAGTCAGATATATGTTATTTGGTATAAGGTCACTACATGAAGTGCCAAATTTCAGCATAAAACTCTCCCATCAAATGAAAGTAGCAATTACTTTGCAACTTATAGAATCTCTACCATGCAGAAGGAGGCTATTTGGCCCTCAAGTCTGCACCGATCACAAACCCACCCAGACCCTATCCTCATAACCTCATTGTTTTACCCTAGCTAGTTTCTCCTTACACTAAGGGGCAATTTATCATGGCCAATCCACCTAACCCACACATTTTTGGACTGTGGGACGAAACCCATGTAGACACAGGGAGAATGTGCAAAACACTACACACACAGTAACCCAAGCCGGGATTCAAACCCAGATCCCTAGCACTGTGAGGCAGCGGTGCTAACCACTGTGACACCATGCTGCCCCATTAAAGCTCCCCATGTGGCCGCAGTGTGTAGTTCTATAGGATGCACTGGAGTAACTCACCAAGGTTATCTTGACAGAATTTCAGAGTGCAGTGACATCCACTACAGGGAAGGAGAAGGTCAGCAATATATTTTTGAATGCCATCAACGTCATGTTTGCCTGTGAGTCACCGATTATCCTAACTTGGATCTTTTTCATTCTAAGTTGCTAAATCATTGCTAAATTGCAACATCCCACCTCGATCTGCTGTGGGATTTTCAGTCAATATGCCATTCACTATTACTCGTATAATTACTTCGTTTCATAGTCATCGACCAAACAATTCTGTATAATCTCAATAGATGCGTGATAAAGTCTTTTTTCAAATATGCTGATTTATTTGTGGACATCCACAACATTTGGTACTTTGATTGCAAGTTTTTGCTTATTTTTCTATGTGAACTGTCCACCTCCCCTTTGTTGGACCTGTTTGCGACACTCCATTTTCTTTGATCTAGTTCAGCATCTTTCCTGTGACTGCCACACTTTGTACTGCACTGTGATGGTCAATGCCAATGTCACACTAACGTTGCTTTGTCTAACCGTTTTATCCGACCGAGATAAACAATTATTAGGGGACCGTTCTTTTCACGAGAACCTTGTTCATTCAGGGCGACCCTATTATGTTTTAGTCCCTTATGAAAAGCTCATCAGTCTTTGACTATCCCTCTTATTTCCAGCATTGCCCCTTATCATCGCTACGGTATCCCAGAGACCATGATGGAGGCAGGCTAAGCAACTATCTTCCACATCATTGAAACAAAGACAATGAAAACACTCATTGACTTCTTCAGTTAGACAACAGCCATTCGCTCCTCCGAAAATAAAAGGCTTCTCATTTATTTCAATGCAAGACACTTCACCACATTGCTTAATGAGATGTTAAGTGATATAAAGCAGCACCAATCCAAAATGGCATCACTCTGCAACAGTACAACTACTTGTCATATGTTGAAGGACAATACAGCACAGGAAGAGGCCCTTTGGCCCATCAACCCTGCATCAATACTAGGTTTCTATCTTTCTGTTTGCCTTCTGTTCATGTGTCTATCAAGATATGCCTTGAATGTTGCTAATGTGCTTGCTTACCTCACCTCCACTGGGAGGGGTTTCTGACACCCACCACCCTCTGTGGGAAAAAGCTTTCCCTGCACATCTCCCCTAAACTTACATCCTTTCAGCTTAAACCTGTGCCCTCTTATGTCATAGAAATCATAGAACCTCTACAGTGCAGAAAGAGGCCATTCGGCCCATTGAGTCTGCACTGACAACAATCCCACCCAGGCCCTATCCCCACAACCCCACATATTTATTCCGCTAATCCCTCCAACTACGCTCATTGGGACACACTATGTGGCAATTTAGCATGACCAATGCACCTAATCTGCACACCTTTGGACTGTGGGAAGAAACCAAAGCATCCGGAGGAAACCCATGCAGATAAGGGGAGAATGTGCAGACTCTACACAGACAAGGACCCAAGCTGGGAATCAAACCCAGGTTTCTGGAGTTGTGGGGTAACAGTGCTAACCACTAACACCGTGCCACCCATAGTTGAACAAACACAACAGCCTTTCATCCCAGTATAATGGGAGAGGCAGAAACAGAGGCATCCAGGGCCCACACTGGATTTAAAAAAAAAATGGTGGTCTCTATTCCTGCAAATTGGGAAGCTGGAAGCATGTTGAGGACTCCTATGTGAAAATTTGGCTGGCGTGAATGCAGCAAGGCTGGGTCGGTTTGCATTCAGGAAGATGTGGTCTCCCTGTAGCCTAACCACAGGTCCTTGAAAGGTTAGAGGGCACCACCAGAAGGTAGTGGAATCAAAATAATTCACATCAATTAGCTGAGCCATCGAAAGTAACTGCAGTACATTTATAAACTGTTCTCTCAAAGCCTGCAGTGAACATTTTTGTCCTTCAATAGGAATTGAAGGGATCTGAAGGGGCTGGACAGCTGGGAAAACAGAATGGAGATTGAAGGGAGGGTATTGAAATTCATCTCAACAAATGCTGCTTCTCAGTGGAGGACAAGGTAAAACAATTGATGATAGATAATTTGATAACTGAAAATATTTGACAATAGTCTACAAGACAGACTAAGGATGAAGGAGAAGATTCATGGATAGAACTAAGATTGGCTTATAAGGAGAGAAACCCCAGGAATGAAACATTTTCAGCCTGAAAAGGAACTTTAAGTTTGATCTGTAATTGGAATGCTGACTGTTGTGCATTATATAACTCACTACAACATAGTGACACAAGAACTATGTGCTACCATGTTTTCTACACTTGTCTGGTCCATGTAATCAAACACATTAAGCATAGGTCAGTTATAGTCATATGGGAACACAAAACTTGAGTATCACTGAAAAAGCAAGACATGCTTTTTCATCTTGGCCAACCAGTTAGCACCATCATCTCATTTTTTTTTAACCGATCGGTGCTTTATTCCATATTAAAAAGTCAATGAAAACCACTCATGGTTCCCACATGAGGGACAAACCAGATCCAAGCTGACAGGGCAAGGATATACATTCTATCTAGGGACTGGTCAAACAAGGGCCAAGTTGACAGGTTGAGGCATACGTCCCCCTCTTGGGCTCAATCTGAGCTTCACCTTAGCTAAAAAACCAAGATGGCATTTGAAAAATTGCATCAGGTTAAGCCTCAGTTTAACGTCGTTGACACTTGTTTTCCCTTTGAGAATTGGTGATCTGGGCATCTGTTCTGTTAGGTACGAAATGCAAAACTTCAACAGCATGTTTCTTTTCTCAGCAACACCCACAAATCAGACGCCAGACTCTCACAACCAAAGACAGGACAATTGAACACCGCACTAACCAACGCAAAAGGCAAAAATTACGACTCAAAAAGTGATGAGAAAACTCAGCAGGCCAGGTAGCGTCTGTGGAGAGAAACAGGGTGGGGTTTTCCATTCAACCTGGTGAGCAGTGTGTTGTGTAAGCAGAAGCGGCCTGCCCAGCGGGATCTTCAGGTTTCTATTGAATGTACCCCTCGTCACCAGAAAACCCATGGCGGGGATAAGCTGTGAGGGGGGGCTGGGGGAAGGGGGCGAGGGGTGAGGGGAATGGGCAGATGGAGGAGGGGAGGGGGGATGAGAGGGATGCAGCAGCACTGCCCCTGAGACCTCTGTTGTGAGGTGCGGGGAGGGGGGTAATGTTACTTTCTGCTCTGAGCAGGGCACCCTTTAAACATTGGCCCCCTGATCTCAGGGCACCCGGGCTTTGCCTGAATGTTGAGGCCCTGCCCCTCTGCGTGGCAGCATGAAATACGCCCAGCTGGTATTTTTTATGACAGGATGCCATTTTCCTCACTGGAACCAACACAGACATTTTTTGGTAAGATTCCGCCCCCCAACACACACACAATCCTGAGTCCAGAAGGCTGTTGCAAACTGATTCAAAAGAAAAGATTCTGTTCCTCGAACTTGCATTGAGTTTCACTGACACGGACAGTGACGTCAACATGGGACCAACACGCAGATTTTAAAATGGCAAGCAACGGAAGCTTGGGGTCACGCTTAGAGACAAACAGTGGCACTCCACAAAGCGAACATCCACTCTCATCAGGGAAGAGGAGACCGCAAACGGCCGATATTCCACAGCCTCTTGTGTGCCTGCTCCAGTTTGCTACACCAGACAAGTTGTACAAAGGGTGCATTTCGATTAGCCCAAAGGGTAATTTCATCAATTCCATACTCTTGGTGGGGAGTCCTGCTTGAAAGGAGTATAAATTGCAGAATTAGCACTGCAGAGCTATAACCCTGACCCTGGCTTGCGTTCCCTTTGAGTGCAGCTCCCCACTGAGAATACTGGAGCGGGTGAAATTACCCCATAAAGACGACTGTTATTCATCATCAAATTAACATTCAGGAGCTGGCAATTTGGAGTTTTGTACTCTCATTTTCATTCTCATATCCTGGCAGTATTAACCATGCACTTGCTGCCAGCAGAAATACACAGGCACAGCATCTCACAGTGCAGAAGGAGGCCATTTGGTCCATCGAGTCTGCATCGACTACAATCCCACCCAGGCCCCAGCCCCACAACCCCATGAATTTACCCTAGCCAGCCTCCCTGACACTAAGGGAGAATTTAGCGCTGCCAACCCATCTAATCCGCACACCTCGTCTTGCCAAGAGCAAAAAGGAAGCGTATGCAAGGATGAGAAAACAAGGTTCAGTTGGGTCGCTTGAGGGTTACAAGGTAGCTAGGAATGAGTTTAAAAAAGGGCTTAGGAGAGCTAGGAGGGGACATGAGGAGTCCTTGGTGGGTCAGACCAAGGAAAATCCCAAGGCTTTTTACTCTGATGTGAGAAATAAAAGAATGACCAGGGTGAAGTTAGGGCCAGTCAAGGATAGTAATGGGAACTTGTGCATGGAGTCAGGAGAGATAGGAGAGGCGTTGAATGAATACTTTTCTTCAGTGTTCACTAAGGAGAGGGGCCATGTTTTTGAGGATGAGTGTGTGATACAGGCTGATAGGAGGGAGGAGGCAGATGCTCTGAGGGAAGATGTATTAGTAATTTTGAAAAACCTGAGGGTCGATACGTCCCCCGGACCAGATGGGATACATCCTAGGACACCTTGGGAGGCGAGGGATGAGATTGTGGAGCTTTAGCTTTGATCTTTGGATCCTCACTGTCCACAGGGATTGTGCCAGAGGACTGGAGAGCGGCAAATGTTGTTCCTGTCTTCAAGAAAAGAAATAGGAATGACCCTGGTAATTACAGGCCAGTTAGTCTTATTTCAGTGGTTGGTAAGTTAATGGGAAAGCTCCTGAGGGATAAGATTTATGACCATTTAGAAAGATGCAGCTTAATCCGGGATAGTCAGCATGGTTTCGTGAGGGGTAAGTCTTGTCTCACAAATTTGATTGAGTTCTTTGAGGAGTAACTAAGTGTGTAGACGAAGGTAGAGCAGTTGATGTCGTATACATGGATTTTAGTAAGGCGTTTGATAAGGTTCCCCATGGTAGGTGCATGAAGAAAATAAGGAGGTGTGGGATAGAAGGAAATTTGGCCGATTGGATACGTAACTGGTTGTCTCATAGAAGACAGAGGGTGGTGGTGGAGGGAAAATTTTCAGACTGGAGATCAGTTACCAGCGGTGTACCACAGGGATCAGTGCTGGATCCTCTGCCATTTGTGATTTTTATCAATGACTTGGAAGAGGGGGCTGAAGGGTGGGTTAGTAAATTTGCCGATGACACCAAGATTGGTGGAGTCATGGATGAGGTGGAGGGCTTTTGACGGCTGCAAAGAGACATTGTTAGGATGCAGAACTGGGCCGAAAAGTGGCGGATGGAGTTTAACCCTGATAAGTGTGAGGTGATTCATTTTGGTAGGACAAACTTGAATTACAGGGTCAACGGCAGGGTTCTGAGGAATGTGGAGGAACAGAGAGACCTTGGGGTTCATATCCACAGATCTCTGAAAGTTGCCACTCAAGTGGATAGAGCCATGAAGAAGGTTTATAGTGTGTTAGCGTTTATTAACAGGGGGTTTGAGTTTAAGAGTCGTGAGGTTATGCTGCAACTATACAGGATCTATGTTTTGTCTCAAGGTGAGTGAATTATCTGTGGAAAATGTTTCAATCAAAGTACAGAGGCACCAACACAATTCTGTTTTAATCCATCAATGCTTATGTGTTGATCTGTCTCACTCTCCATTAATCACGGGATCCCTACAGTGCAGAAGAGACCATTCAGTCCATCTAGTGTGCAGTGACTCTCTAACTGAGCACCTTACCCAGGCCCTATCCTCCTCCGCCTTATCTCCACCATCCCACACATGTCCCATGGCTCATCTATCTACCCTACACACTGTGGTACGCTAAGGGGCAATTTAGTGTGGCCAATCCACCTAACCACATTTTTGGACTGCGGGAGGAAACCAGAGCACCTGGAAGAAACGCGTGCAGACATTGGGAGAGTGTGCAACCTCCACACAGGCAGTCACTCAAGGCCAAATCAAACCCAGATCTCTGGTGCTGTGAGGTAGCAGTGCTAACCACTGTGCTACTGCGATTCTGTAAGTGCTAATCTGGTTAATTGTACTGAATCTTTTGGCCTGTCACACATCAACACCAACACTTCCTGCCTAGTTCACAGTGCAAACTCTTAGTTTCCCACATTATAAAGCATGACACTTTTTATTTCTCACTCATTGACTTGGCATATTAGAGAAGGCATGAATTGATTGGAATGCTATTGCTTTGCACATTGGATTTGAGTGTAACTCCCTCCAGTTCTTCTCATTGGGAAAATATTGTGTTCCTCAAAATCCAAGATATTTTCCACCATCATTTGGACTGTCACAAACCATATTTCAGACTTGTAGACTTCATTGTTCAAAGTTGGACTCAAACAATGGAATTTCATTATGGCTGTTCAAGCAAATTACAACATATATCTCTTCGGATCGCTCTGGGGCCTCCCCTGTATCTGAAGCTCCCTCAGAGGAGTGCACACAGCATCACCTCTGATACAGGTTACATTTTCTTAATTCCGTACAGGCACTGCTTTTGGTTTTACTTTGTACAAATCACAGCGATGACATCTTACAAAGGGCCAAGCAAAACATTTGGCCTCATTGTTTGCTCTGGCACTGAGTTCTTCAGAGCTGTGTTGCCCTGCTCGTTGCGAATACTGCAAGCCAGTGAGCTCCTGTTTCTGCAGTTGAACATTTAACATGATTCTACCAGTAAGGAATCAACACATTACACTGTGCTTCAAAGCTGCCGCCTTTTACTAAAAGCACCAAAGCTCAAAGGCATAGTTGCATTGTCCCAAACGCTTTTTGACAGATGTAGCCTGTTGTTTGCATCATGCTTTATTTGGTGAATACAGTGTGCGATGATAATTATTCATCATTGCCTATGAATTGCACATTATGAAACATACTTACAACTTATTTCATTCCTGCGGAGGTTAAAAAGGAAGCAGAAGTACAGCACAGGAACAGGACCTTCGGCTCGTCGAGCCCATGCCAATCATGATGCCCTAACTAAACTAAAAACAAGCCTTCTGCCCTTACTCAGACCGTGAGCTGTGTATAAACACGATGAGAAGCGCAGGCAGCTTGTCTCCAATAACTAACTAAGACCCATTCATCACAGGAGTTAATTCCTCAGCGGACATCACTGGCTGGGCACATTGTCCACCGCCCCCAGTGTGGAGATAGAAATATTAATAACATTTATATGTTCTTGGATATAGACTTGAAGTAAATCACAGCAACCCTACAGTGCAGAAAGAGGCTATCTGATCCATTGAGTCTGCACCAGCAACAATCCCACCTAGGCCTTATTCCTGTAACCCCAAATATTTACCACAATAATCCCTCTAAACTACGTGTCCCAGGACACTAAGGGACAATTTAGCTTGGTCAATGCACTTAACCCACATATCTTTGGGCTGTAGGAGGAAACCGGAACACCCAGAGGAAACCAACACAGACATGGGGAGAATGTACAAGCTCCACACAGACGGTGACCCAAGCCGGGAATCAAATCCACAGGTCCCTGGAGTTGTGAGGCAGCAGTGCTAATCACTGAGCCACCGTCCTGCCCCAAGTGCCTCAACATATCAGGCTATGGACCAAGAGCTGGAAACCACGATTAAGCTGGATTGTTATTAGTCAACAGATGTGGACACATTGTGTGCCTGCCAACTGGCCTCCTTCCATGCTGTCATTTTTGATAGGTCTTTGGTTCTTTCCACGCCCATCCCCGAGCAACAGCACAAATGAAACTTGGCCTCAAATGTGATCTGCACTGTCATCATAGCACATCTCAGCGGGGAGGGAGTTCAAAGATGGGACATGGACACCATTATTGTATTACCGTGGTATCAATCCAGCTCATCCACCTAAGATGTTTGTGGGACCCCATCGGCCTTTAGCGCGGGAGGTCTGTAATCTGAGCTGACACAAAATCTCACTGGCCATGTCCAACATTTAGTACAGGAAGTGCAGTTGTTTGTGCACTGTTTACCTTGCTACTTTCGCCTGCACTATTTCCCACGCAAACCCCTCACCTACAAGCAGAATTACAGCTGGAGCCATGGATGTGATCACATTGTGGCTACCTGTATCTATTATCCAGAGGTACATCTTACTTTTCCAGCCATTTTGTTGACTTTAGGCGATGGCGAGCGTTGGTTTCGGCCACTGTAATGAAAGAAGGCCTGAGCTGATTGTTGGTCCCTGAAAACCGAAAGGAACTGAAATCTGAAATGCAGTCTGCCCTAATGATTTTGGATAAGGGACACTTGACCTGTATTTCTACTGAAAAAGACCACATTCAGCAATTCAAACTCATAATCTGACTGCCCCGCCATCTGCCTCCTCTGTTGAACATTACTCTGCTCTCTCTCCTTTGGTAACTGCAGTATGGGCGTCCCTTGTGACAGCCCTACCAATGAAAGTCATGGGGACGGGAAGTACTTAAGGTCATGAATAGGTTCCACTTGAGTCAGTCTGGTTATTAACCCCAGAGCACCACCATCGACAGCATCTTTCAATGTTTTTAATTCAGATCTTCAGGGAAAAGGATAGACACAGTAACTACATCCAAAACTACTAATATGATCATATCTTTCTGGAAGGCCACCAAAGTTGAATAACCTTCAGAATCCATTTAGTTCAACTGGGGCAGTTTGAGTTCTTTGGCAGGGACGATGATGATATCTGTTTAAAGCGGGGATAACTGTCTGGATTTGTAACTCCAGTCAAAGCAGTAACTTAGTGCAGTGTGCAATATTTCAGTCCTTTTTCATTGGCTGTTTCTTTTGCCTTAACAGATTTATGTGCCTGGCTGCGAGTGCCAATCACTTAAAATAATCTCAGCCAGCTGCGATATATCATTTGTGTGCCTGATGACAGATCCCAGAAACAACGGCTCCACTCGGGACTCAATCCTGTCCGGAGACTCTCCAGAAGACAGCAGAAATGTTTTAGGGATGTCCTCAAAACATCTCTAAAGAGATCAGATGTACCTACTCTTAGATGAGCCTCATTTCTGACCATGCAAACTGGGGATGGTTCATTCAGGAAGGAACAAAACACATTGAGGGACTTCACTGGGGATGTGCAGGTTTGGAGTTGAGGCATGGAAGGGTGTGCCCAAATTTCCCAAAAGGTTCGCCCACCCAACCCCTCAAGCACCACCTAAAGCAAAGTTTACATTTTCGTCACAAGAAATGCTGAGATTAATACTGCAATGAAGTTACTGTGAAATTTACCTAGTTGCCACAATCCGGCGCCTGTTTAGGTCAAGGCACCTAACCAGCATGTCCTTCAGAATGTTGGAAGAAACCAGAACACCCACAGGAAGCCCACACAGACAGGGGGAGAATGTGCAAACTCCATACTGACAGTAACCCAAGATGGGAATTGAACCTGGGTCCCTGGCACTGTGAGACAGAGTAAGAAGCCTCATAACACCAGGTTAAAGTCCAACAGGATTATTTAATTTCCAAAGCCTCAAGCTCCTTCTTCAGGTGAGTAAAGACTTGTATTCACAAACAGGGCATATAAAGACACAAACTCAATTTACAAGATAATGGTTGAAATGCAAATATTTACAGGTAATCAAGTTTTAAAGGTATCCTAGTTAAGACTTGATTATCTGTAAAGATTCACATTCCAGCCATTATCTTGTAAATTGAGTTTGTGTCTGTATACGCTCTGTACAAGTTCTCACTCACCTGAAGAAGGAGTTTGAGGCTCCGAAAGCTAGTGCTGCCAAATAAACCTGTTGGACTTTAACCTGGTGTTTTGAGAGTTCTTACTATGCCCACTCCAGTCCAATGCCAGCATCTCCGCATCATGACTGTGAGGCAGCAATGCTAACCACTATGCCACCATGCCACCCCCTCTCCTGCATGTCGCAGAGTCTGTGGAACACTTATTGGGCTGATCGGCCGCTTCAGAACCCACAGAATTGAATAGAAAGTAAAACCCTGAGATGGTGTCCAAGAAGAAAAAGAATCGATTTCCTGACTTTAGATGTGGTCTTAGTACACTGTCTGTACTCTTTCCGCCTTTAATGTTTATCATGGCTCTCTCTTTGTGCTTCCAATTACAGGGTTCCCAGTGCATGCCAACTCTGAGAGGGCGATGACAGAATCATCACTTCATGAGCAGGTTACATCAGGGAACTGAGTGTTTACAGCAATGCCAGAGAGTTGCTGTTACACTGCACCAATTGAACTCCGATTCTGGAATGAAAGCTGTAACAGTGTGTGATCACTAGGCTCAAACTATTGCTGGGATACTGCCATACTACACACTTTAACATTGCCAAAAGCAGGGACTAAGGGCAGAATTGTCCCATCCCACCCCCGCAAGGGAATTGTAGTGGGCAAACTCGGACCATACAAAGGTCTGTTGGCCTCGGGTGGGATTTTCCAGTTTCAGGGCAAGCGTGGCTGTAAAATCCTGCCCTAAATGCGCTATGAGGGCACCCATAGGTTACTAAGGGATACAGGAAACTAGGTAGCAGTCTCCTTTTGTAAAACTGTTCAATGCATCCTAATTTGAAATGTATAACTTTATTAATACATTTCCAACCAACATGGATTAAATAAAATGAATGTCAATCAAAAGGACTGCACTTATTTTAAATATTATAACTTGGCATTTATGCCAGCCTAATAAGTAAATAGGGCAGCAAAGTGACACAGTGGTTAACACTGCTGCCTCGCAGCACCAGCGACCTGGGTTTGATTCCTGGATCACTGTCCATGCAAAGTCTGCACATTCTTCTTGTGTCTGCATGGGTTTCCTCTGGTTTCCCTCCGCTGTCCGAAAGGCATGTATTGGCCATGCTAAATTCTCCCTCAGTGTAGCCGAATGGGTGCTGGAGTGTGTCGACTAGAGGGTTTTCACAGTAACTTCATTGCAGTGTTCCTGTAAGCCTACTTACGACACTAATAAAATATACTAAACTAAATTCTGCTTATGATTATCTCAATGTGTTTTTTTTTGTTCTCTAATATTTCTATCAGAGCTGGACTGGCTAATAAAGCCCTTCACATTAATGTTTATTTCCCTTTAAAAAGGGGAAAAAAAACACAGGGATCGAACAGCTTTTTCTAGTTATGAGCAGGCCGTCCTGTCATCCTACACATCCCACTATTTATGTGCTAACTCACACTGATCTGCTTGTGCTTCTGACCTCAAAGTTATTGGTACAGATACACTACATTACTTGTTTGCTCCAAGGTCATCCAGCCAAGAGTTCACTTGGCCCCTGTGTGGTCATTTTGTCAAGCATGCATACACTTAATCTTTATTCATGTCAGTTTTATCTCTTACATGTCTATATTTCTTCAGCATTTCCTTCTTTCAGCACTTAATCATGGTAGTCATTGCCCAAGCTCCTTAGAACTAGTAAAAGATCTCCACAAGGCACGCAAAGCACTTTCGCTAATGATAACAATCAGGCAGAACCAACACTGCTTTCTGACAAAATAAAAGCCCAAAAGAGAAACTGCTGGAAAATCTCAGCAGGTCTGCAAGGAGAGAAAAGAGCTGACGTTTCGAGTCCAGACGACCCTTTGTCAAAGCTAAAAGGCACAGAAAGTGGGAGATATTTATACTGCAGGGTGAGGGAATGAAAGGTGAGTCATAGCCACAAAAACAAGGGGAAAGGCTGCTAATGGCAGCCCTTCGAGCGAATAGAAGGTGTGAATGGCCATCGGCAGAAAAGCTGATACCAGGCAGCGCAGATGAAGATGGGGGTGGGAGAGGAAATGGGTAGGAGAGAGGTAAAATTGAGAAAAAGAGGGAGAAGGGGAGAAAAGGATAAAGAAATGGGGGATAAAGTAGGGGGAAAGAGTGGGGGCAAAAAGAAAAATAAAGAAAGGAAGTAAAGAAAAAAAGGAAGAGAACAGTTAAAAAAATAGATAAAATGAAAACAAAGAGGTTTGAGGTGGGTAGATCTGATCATCTGAAGCTGTTGCATTCGATGTTGAGTCTGGAAGGCTATAGCCTACTTGGCCAAAAGATGAGATGCTGTTCCTCCAGTTTGCGTTGAGCCTTCTGATACATTGATCAAAATATTTTTCAGGGTGTAACTAACAGAGTGGATAAAGAATAACCAGAGGATGAAATGTTCTTGTACTTTGAAAAAAGGCATTCGATAAGATGTCGACACAAGAGTTTGTTGTGCTGGGTTAGTGTCCATGAGATTAGAAGTAATATGCTGAGGATTGTTGAATGTACAGAAAGCAGGGAATAAAAATAAATGTGTCCCTTTTTGGATAACAGGGGTACATTGTGGAATGTAGCAAGGATTATTGCTTGGGCCTCAGTTACTTACTATATAAGTGGCTTAGATACAGGGATACAGTGTAATATAGCCAAGTTTTCTGATTATACAAGTCTGGCACAGTATTAAAAAAACAGCAATTGTAATATTTTTCTGTTACTAATAACATTGTCATAGTTCTTATATACTGGAAGACAAGCTGTTGGAGAGTTTTGGGCATGGTAACAGGTAAGAATTTGATAGTCAGAAAGTACCTAATAATAAGTGGTTGATACGGTAATGAACCTAGAGGTACTTCAAACAGAATTTTACATAAGACAATGACAGGAGTAGATTTGAATGGGTTGTTTTGATCCATGTGAAAACAAAAGGTAAAAAGTCATAGAATAAAGATGGGATGAGTTTAGCTTGCTTTTTAACTCCAAAGAGCTAAAGTAAAGGAATAAATTTCATGAATTCTGCCTCCCTTAGCAGCCAGGCTGCTCTAGGTTTACTTGTCCTATCCTTTCACTTCAAGGGCAAATTCCTTGGCATTTCCTGCAGTACTCCATGAGGCAATCTTACCAAAAACACTCTAAGTACCGAATGAGATTCAAAATGGAAGAGAGTCGCACCCATTCTTTGGGCAAGCTCCCAGACAGAATTGTACTACACTTAGATAAAAAAAAAGCCCAGAAATGGTTCTCTCCAGCATGGGGAGGGGGCAGAGCCTACTTTTACCAGGAAACCGGCTACTGAGCTCTGGGGGCGCCATTGCGCAGGTGCCCCAATCTCCCAGTGTATTGTGTACACACAGTGTCCACAATGGATTGGGAGATGTCACTCTGGGAGACCAGGCAAGGACTAGTGAGCCAGGACAATAGCGTCCAGGACTCACTAATAATATTTAAATCAGCTCATAAATCTTGCAATCGGCTTTGTGCCCTTTATGGGAGCGAGGCTGATTTTGCCGGCAATTCAGTGCGGTAACACACAAGAGGCGAGAAACCGGGCACGAACCCAATTTTTCTCCTCTCATCTCACCAAACCGATCGGCCAACAGGATGAGCCAATAAGATTGCCCACTATCTCTTTGAAGATGGTCCATTCTTCAACCACTGTCTATGCTGCCAACATGGTGTAGTACCGTGGTTAGCACAGCTGCCTCACAGCGCCAGGGACCTGGTGTTTGATTCCCAGCTTGGGTCACTGTCAGTGCAAAGTTCGTACGTTCTCCCCATGTCTGTGTGTGTTTCCTCCCACAGTCCGAAAGACATGCTGGTTAGATGTATTGGCCATGCTAAATTCTCTCTTAGTGTACCCCAACAGGTGCAGGAGTATGGCAACCAGGGGATTTTCGCAGTAACTTCATTGCAGTGTTAATGTAAGCCTGGTTGTGACACTAATAGATAAACTTCAAATTTTAAAACATTTGATTCCAAATCACTCAACTCAGTTACATTCTCATCCCACTGAAGTCAGCTTTCCTCCAATTTCTTATCACCGCTCTGGACTGGTCCTTACCCTTTTCCATGACCAACCTAAACCTTGTGATACAATGGTTATTTTCTCCCAAAGTTATTTAATCCAATTGTGCCAACACATTGCCCAGAACCAAGTCCAGCAGTGCCTGCTCTCTAATTGGATCGGAAACATACTGCTTCAGAAAATGCTTTTGAGCACATTCCAGGAACTTCCACCCCTCTCCTTCCTTTACACTATTCCTATCCCAGTCTGCATTTGGATAATTGAAGTCCCCCTTTATAATTACTCTAGAATTCTTGTACCCCTCTGATTTGTAAATTTGTTTCTCTACAGCCCTTCCACTAGTTGGTGGTCTATGTACTATACTGATCAATGTTATTGCAGGAGTCAAATTCACCAACTGTGTAACCTCGGGGGTTTAGAAGAATGACTCATGATTTTATTAAACTGTATGAAATTCTGAAAGGACTTGACAACTTGAATGCTGAAAGCCTGTTTCCCCTGGCTAAAATAACTAGAACTAGGGGGCCGTTGACTTCGGTTAAGGAGTTCACTCTTTACGCTTGATTTGAGAAGAATGTTTTTTCACTCAGAGGGTTGTAGCTCTTTGAGATTCTCTACCCAAGAAGGCTGGGAAGGCTGGGAATTGCAGACTGAGACCAGTGGAATTTTAGGTACTGGGATAATCGAGGGATAAGGAGGTAGTTGGAACTGAGGTTGATGTTCAATCATTTGGGAATGAGATAGTCTAGTGGTATTATTGCTAGACTATTAATCCAGAAACTCAGCTAATGTTTTGGGGATCTGAGTTCGATTCCCACCACGGCAGATGGTGGGAATTTGGATTCAATATATAAAAAAATCTATAATTAATAATCTACTGATGACCATGAAACCATTGTCAATTGTCAAAAAAACCCATCTGGTTCACTCATGTCCTTTAGGGAAGGAAATCTGCCATCTTTATGTGGTCTGGCCTACATGTGAAACGGCAATGTGGTTAACTGTCAACTGCCCTCTGAAAAAGGGCATTCACGGATGGGCAATAAATGCTGGCCAGCCAGCGATGCCTATGTCTCACGAATGAATAAAAAAGTTATTGAATGGCAAAATAGACTAAACGAGTTACATTGACTATTCCTGTTCTTCTTTTATATGTTTCATATGTGTATGAACAGCATTGGTAATGAGAGCCTTCATTTGGACTGTGCATTATATCAGCCCCTATACAACCCATGCATGAAGCAAACAAATGACTAGTGCATTGATTCCCATGGCCAGAACTATCAACCCCTTCACCATGGGCAAAGATAGCCAATGTCACCACGCGGTTGCATTTTCCAAAGTAAGAAAGAACTCATATTTATGCAGCACCTTTATGACCTCAGGTGATGTCAAAGTGGCAGTGGCAAATCATGAGCAGCATAGTGGCACAATGGTTAGCACTGATGCCTCAGCGCCAGGGACCCAGGTTCGATTCTCGACTTGGGCCACTGCCTGTGTGGAGTTTGTACGTTCTCTCCATGACTGTGGGTTTCCTCCGGGTGCTCCAGTTTCCTCCCACAATCCGAAAGACTCGCTGGTTATGTGCTTTGACCATGCTAAAATTCTCCCCAGAGTGTGGCGACGAGGGAGTTTTCACAGTAACTTCATTGCAGTGTTAACGTAAGCCTACTTGTGACACTGATAAATCAACTTTTTTAAACTTTAGTTATTTTACAGTCAAATGAGCACTTTTGAATTGTTATATCGGTCATGTGGGGAGAGGGAAGTGAAGTGGGGGGGGTGGAGGAAGATCATTGATGATTGCCATGTGTCAACTCAGAAACTGAGTTAGGCATGAGATGGTGCTTTGGGTTTCAGCTGAACCTTTTATTCAAGGTGATGAAATTCTCTGATCCTGTACCGCTGCCAGCAAGAACGGAAAATCTGGCACTCAGCCAAAGCTCCATTCACTCCAGTGGGATTGGAGAATCCTAGCAGCGGTTGAGGTCGTAGAATTCAGACCATTGTTAGACAAAGAAAGAAGTTTTAAAATAGAATGGAAAATAAAAAACCAATTGGTGAAAAGAAAAGTTGCATATCGTAAAGATCCCTGTTTGGAAGATAAATTAAACTTGTTCCAATATCCCAGGAATAGGTACTTGGATTAAAACCTTATTTTTATTGGAGGTAGGAAGGGACATTATGTCCTGATGGTGCATGTCTCAAACATAGATAGTGGCCACTTATATAAGTTACTCCAGGGATTGTGGAATTGTATCCCAGAAAGGAGTTAACAAACAGAAAGTTGACCTGGAAGGAATAATGGGAACAGCACAAAAAAATGTGCCTATTAAGGAAACGCCAGGAAGTTTGGACTTAAAAAAAAAACATGGAAACTGATGGTCGAAATAATTCTCAGGCTTGAGAGTATGCAGGTTTAACTGAATGCTTCTTTTGCACAGATTTTCAAATCTTACATGTATGTTCTTTACATGGTATCATATAGAATTCCACTTAGTTCTCTCAGTCTCCTCCAGGACCACTGGTAGAATATAACTGGCACATCAAAGAACTGGCATGAATGACCATCATAATCACT
Source organism: Carcharhinus amblyrhynchos (assembly GCF_965287045.1). NCBI lineage: Eukaryota > Metazoa > Chordata > Chondrichthyes > Carcharhiniformes > Carcharhinidae > Carcharhinus > Carcharhinus amblyrhynchos. Next base: position 45,360,816 of record NC_137342.1, read on the forward strand.
CTTTTTTATTCCTTCTTGGGGTGTAGATGATGCTGGTTGGGCCAACATTTATTGCCCATCCTAATTGCCCTTGAACTGAGTGGCTTACTCAGCGAGTTCAGAGGGAAATTAAAAGACAACCACATTGCTGTGGATCTGGAGTCATATGTAGGCCAGGCTAGGTGAGGATGGTAGATTTTTTCCCTGAAGGACATTTGTGAATCTGATAGGTTTTTATAACAATTGGTAATGGTTTCATTTCACTTTGCATTACAGATTTTTATTGAATTCAAACTTGCCTTGGTGGGATTCAAACTTGGGTCCTCAGAACATTACCATGGGTCTCTGGATTAGTAGTCTAGTGGCAATACCACAATGCCATTGCCTTCCTAGTCTTGGCTAACACTCAATGCAATGGAAATGCTGCTTTGTTGAAGGCACTATTTCCTTGATGATGTGATGAACCAAAACCCTACACGCTTGCTCTTGTGGTTGAGGTGGACACTGGACTTGAAGTAAGTGCTTTTCTTCTGCCCTGGATGACAAATTCTCCCCTCAATTAACTTCAGCAAGAGAAACAGATTAACAAGTCACCTCGTGAGGGATAGATATTGGTTAGAACAAAAGGAGTGAGTATAATGGTCATTTATGCCATTTCTTTGATGTTCCAGTTGTATTCCACCAATGGTCCTGAAGGAGATTGGAAGGGCTAATTGGAATTCCAACAAAATGCCAACCACATTTACTGAGAAAAAGTAATGACTGTGCTTCAAAACAATTCAGGCCGTGTGAAGTGGAACATTTCTGAAAGGAGTAACTTATTTGGAAGAAACTCAGAGGCAGTAAGTGCATCAAGAGGTGAATAGAGACCCTAGGGTAGATAGGATATTCAGTACTCAAATAAAATCCATTGTTCGGAATGTCGGGGCAAGATCAGAAACTCCAAGGTGTATTATGAAGTTAGCCTAGGCCCGAATGTTTTTTGGATTTTGGCATAAAAGTTTCTCTTGGGTCTCCAGATGGGTGTAAATTAAGAGAGGTGGATAATCAGCAAGACTGTGGTGTCCCTGTGCTGAAAGTATGTGCACAATTACAGCAGGTGGTAAGGGTGGCAAATGTTATGTTGGCCTTCATAGCGAGAGGATTCGAGTGTAGAGATAGGGGAGTTTTTCTGCAATTGTATAGGGTATTAATGGGGCCACATCTAGAGAATTGTGTGCAGTTTTGGAGTCCTTATTTGAGGAAGGATCTCGTTGCTATAGAGGCAATTCAACTAATGATTGCCAGGCTTATACTTGGGATGACATATGAGGAGGGACTAAGTTGATTAGGATTATATTTACAGGAGTTTAGAAGAGTGAGAGGGGATCTCATAGAAACTGATAACATTTTAACAGAGTTAGACAGGGTAGATTCAGAAAGAATGTTCCCAATGGTGGGAGAGTCCACAACTAGGGGTCATAGTTGAGGAGAAGGGGTAAACTTTTTAGAGCTGAGGTGAGGAGGAATTTCTTCATCCAGAAGGTGTGGAATTCACTACCACAGATTGTAATTGAGGCCAAAACGCTTTGTTTTTTCAAGAAGAAATAAGATATAGCTTTTGGGGGCTAAAGGGATTAAGGCGTATGGAGGGAAGGGGTAATCAGTATATTGAATTCAATGATCCGCCATTATCAAAATGAATGGCGGAGCAGACTTAAAAGGCCGAATGGCTGACTCCTGCTTTTAGTTTATATGTTTCTATGTTTCTCTCCATTCTATTAACCCATTGGAAAGTTTTTATTAAAACAAGCTTCATGTAAGAACACTGAACACAAAAAACTTTTACCAATTTAAATAATTAAAAATGACAAGTTATAATTCTTAACAGTTAACTATCTCTATATTTCCAATTTAAACAATATCCTCAGAGACATGCATCCTTCTTCTGAATCAATTAGCACAAAAACCTATAGCCCACATGGATGCTCAGATTCCAGCATTTTAATACCTCTGGACAGAGATCAAGATGGATAGCTTTCTTCTGATACCCATATAGCAGTCTCCAGCGAAAGATCTAACTTCAAACAACAGAACTTCAGAGAAAGAGACCTATTGTCTTGCAGATCCTTGTTTCCAATCTTCAGAGAGGAAAAGAGACAGACAGAGAGCTATTTCTTCTCTGTAAAGCAATTGAAACAGCAACTGAACTGGGTTTCTTCCTGTGAGCCTAGTCCCGCCCAGTCATTTGACTTTTCCTGAGTTACGTTGACATTTTATGAAGACGTGAAATGAATCAGTTAAACAAAATTAGAAGCTTCCACAGTATACATCACCTCATCAATACATGTGTTTGTTGCTGAGACAGAGGAGCTGTGGCCCTTTAATTGGTTGGCAACTCTTAATGGTAAGGTCCTTACTCCCAAAACTGAGGCAGGTAAGCGCCTGAATGGGATTTAATTCCATTAGGATTCCTGGAAATGGTTGTGCGGTTTACCACTGGCTTTCTGACAGGTCAAGTGATGCAACTACCACATTAAATTCAACCTCAAGAGTGCAGCTCACCTAATCAACAGCGCACTTCTCCTACATATCAGTGGGAGGATAATATCAAAACAGACGAAGGGAATAGTAAGTATTTGCTTTCATTCACCCTTCCTTCCTTTCTGCAAAGTATAAAATCTGCAGCCCCACTGTGAAATCTCAACGCTCATTTCCAAAAAAAAAACTACACAAATCAAATTTTGTTCCCAGTTTGACAAGCTGAGACTGGCAGGAGGTGAAGAATAGGCTGCCTTGCCTGAGGATCACTGAATCCTAACATCTGAACAGACTGAGGCCTACACTGGTTCTCTGCCTCTCCACAAAGCCAATCAGACAGACCAGGGAAAAAAAAATCAGTTAAGATTTTATCAACTTGTCAAGCTTTCTTTGCACACAACATCTGGCTTCCGGCCCATTTTTATTATTTATGTATTAACTCGGGCCTCTTAAAAGCCTCATGGCTCCCCTATCCCACCATTGGTACCTGAGCCTTCAATCATCTACGCTGAACTCCAGGATTCTTGCTGCAAACCTTTTTGCCTTTTCACATCTCCCTACCTCCTCTTTAAAAATCTACCTCTTTGACCAAGCATTCATCCACACATCCTGATTCTTTTTTACTTGACTCAGGGTCATCTTTTGTTCAATCTGTGAAGCAACTAGGGATGTGTTCTGATATGAAAGGTGTGCTAAATATTTAAGTTCTTGTTGTCATGGGGTTTTCCGTCCATCAACCACACTTTCTTTGATAACTTCCACTCACCTTCACAGAAAGCAAACTGTAGCTACTGGTTGTTCAGAAGCATAGAATCCCTACAGTGCCAAAAAGGCCATTCAGCCCATTGAGTTTACACCGACTCCCTGAAAGAACATCTTACCCAGGCCCTTTCCCCCTAACTTCACATAATTACCCTGCTAATTCTCCAAACCTAAACATCGTTGGATACTAAGGGATAATCTATTATGGCCAATCAGCCTAATCTATACATCTTTGGAGTGCGGGAGGAAACCGCAGCACCCAGAGGAAGCCCACACAGAAGTGGGGAGAATGTGCAAACTCTGCACAGATAATGACCCGAGGCCAGAATTGAACGCAGGGCCCTGGAGCTGTCAGGCAGCAATGAGGCAGATTGTGCCACAATGCTGCCCCTGTGGACATCAACCGTCACTGCCTGCAGTGAAAGGAGGCTCCGATTGTGCAGAGGGCGGCGTGGAGGCACAACGGTTAGCACTGCTGCCTCACACCTCCAGGAACCTGGGTTCAATTCCGGCTTCCCTACTTCTGGGCTAGAAACTCGAGATTCAATTTCAACACCAAGACATGTTGTCCACAGAAGGGTCATTCATGATGTGGTTCTTCAGGCTAATAATCAGCCCTGCAATCCATTCAGATCTGCCCCACGATTCCCCAAAGGGGAAATAGAGAGTGTGTGTGAAGGTATGATTTTTTAAAAAAACTCTGTCAGCAGCTGAAATGCACAGAATAAGCTGAATGTCAGGATATGTGTGTCAATGATAGATAGGTGTGTAGTTGTATGATTTTCCCAGGATATTTGTACCAGCATGTATGGATCTGCAGTGAACGTCTTTAAATCTGACAAATTTCGCATAGGTTTGTAGACATTTCCCGAGGTATTTCAACAAGTGTTCACAGATTCCCTGGCAAACTGACTAATTGTACAATTTTACAACAGTCCATTTTTGACCAGGTGCATTGGAGTAAACGGATCACACTTTCTACCAACATTGCACCACGATGATTTCCCTCCTGATGTTGATGGCCCGGCATGTCTGACTGTGACTTTGGGGAAATACAGACAGGTTCTACTAAAAGTTGCTCAGAGGAGGAACTGACAAGGTTGAAAATGATCATGGAATCTCTACAGTGCAGAAGGGGGCCATTCAGCCCACTGAGTTGTCACCGACAACAATCCAGGCCCTATTCCCACAATCCCACACGTTTATCCTGCTAATCCCCCTGATTAATTGAGCATGGCCAATCCACCTAACAGGCACATCTTTGGACTGTGGGAGGAAGGTGGAAAACCTGGAGGAAATCCCACACAGACATGGGGAGAATGTGCAAACTCATTGATTTCATTGGTTTCATTAGTCAGAACATTGAATACAGGAGTTAGGACATCTTGTTGAAGTTGTACAAGTCATTGGTAAGGCCACACTTGGAATACTGTGTACAATTCTGGTCGCCCTATTATAGAAAGGATATTATTAAACTAGAAAGGGTGCAGAAAAGATTTACTAGGATGCTACCAGGACTTGATAGTTTTAGTTATAAGGAGAGGTTGAATAGACTGGGACTTTTTTCTCTGGACTGTAGAAGGCTGAGGGGTGACCTTATAGAGGTCTATAAAATAATGAGGGGAACAGATCAGCTAGATAGTCAATATCTTTTCCCAAAGGTAGGGGAGTCAAAAACTAGAGGGCATAGGTTTAAGGTGAGAGGGGAGAGATACAAAAGTGTCCAGAAGGGCATTCTTTCACACAGAGGGTAGTGAGTGTCTGGAACAAGCTGCCAGAGGTAGTATTAGAGGCAGGTATAATTTTGTCTTTTAAAAAGCATTTAGACAGTTACATGGGTAAAATAAGTATAGAGGAATATGGGCCAAATTGGAACTAGCTCTGGGATTTAAATAAAAGGGCGGCGTGGACAAGTTGGGCTGAAGGGCTTGTTTCCATGCTGTGAACCTCTATGAGTCTATGACTTCACATAGACAGTGACTCAATGCCAGAATTGAACCCAAGTCCATCGCACTGAGACAGCAGTGCTAACCATTGTGTCACCCAATGTGTCAAATGAAATGGATGGTTTTCATTTTAGTAACAATAGCAAATTCTGGAAATACCCAGCAGGTCTGGCAGCATTTATGCGATGGTGTGGAGATGCCGGTTTTTATGCGGACATGATTAATGTTCTGAGACAAGTATGACTCTTCTCCAGAACATGAAGGGTCGCACTCGACCTGAAATGTTAATGCTGTTTCTCTCTCCGCAGATGTTGCCAGACCTAATGAGTATTTCCAACACTCACCAGAATTTTGCCGTCTCGCTCGCCAAAGATTCGAAACGGGTGAGAGGCGGACAACAGAAATGCCCGTTGACCTCGGGCGGGTATTTCCAGTCTCACTCGAACAAGGTCGTAAAGTCGCGCCCACTGTTTTTATTTTAGACTTTCTTTTAATTTACTTGTGGGAGATGGGCATCACTGGCTAGCCAACATTTATTACCCATCCCTAGTTCCCCTTGAAAGCAGTTGAGGGTCAATCACATTGCTGTGGTTCTGGAGTCATGTGTAACCCAGACGGGGTAAGGACGGCAGATTTCCTTCCCTAAGGGACACGAGTGAACCAGTTGGTTTTCTCAGTATTGTGTCTAAAGAGTTTAGACAATATTCCATGGTTTCTCGGGTTCAGTAAAACTTCAGCTGAACCCTTATCTTCCATAATGAAGAAAATAACTGACTTCGCCAACAGTCATAATGAACAAAATAGTCATTTCTTAAATAGTTAGGCATTGTTTTGTTCGACATGCTGTGAGAATCTGGACAGAGTTTTAGCAATTGTCCCAAAGTACGCAACTCAAGCCTATAGTTTCTTAAAACCAATACTCCCATTTTACAGAAAGTACTTACACATTTGGATCTCTGTGCATGGTTGGAGATTTTCCCCTTTCCGGATCTTTCTTACTTCTCAGTCATGTGTTCCGACATCAGCATTACGTTTCTGATGTTAACCCTTTACATCACCCCACAGGTATTTACCCCTATCAGATTTACATTCTCTTACATCTCCCCACAAAGTCTCAGCCTTCGCAGGGTTAGGGTAGGATTTTCTGGCCACGCTCGCTCCAAAACCGGAAAGTCCCCTGCCTGCCGCTACTCCCAAGACAGGTGGAATGGGAACATACCATCCTTGGTCTCTGAGGTGCCTTGACCAATCTCCCTGATCTCAATCTAATCTCCTTTTGAGGTGAAGGAAATTCTGTACGCTCTTTTCTGTTGCTGTGAATCACCTTCTCCTGGGTGGCTGTAGAGTTTCTAGCAAGGCTTTATTCTTAATTGGGATCTGATTAGTACTTCCAAGTTGCGTTTCAGTTTCCCTCCAAAGATATTAAGGTATTGCAGTTTCTCTTCATAACCCCCTGGTCTGTTTCAATCCTGCATGATTTTGGTTGTGAAGTTATTTCAGTGACTGTTTATTCTGGTCAATTGCAGTGTCCCAGACTGCCTGGATCCACAACAGTTCACCAATTGTCACAATAGGTCCAAAGCAGATGACATCTCCCTTGCCCTACACTCAACCCTGGAACATCTCGATAACAAGGACACTTATTTCAGACACCTATTTAGAACAAAGAACAGTACAGCACAGGAACAGGCCCTTCAGACCTCCAAGCCAGTGCTGATCATGTTTACCTATATAAACCAACCACTTATATCTCTCTATTCCCCGTTTGCTCATATGCCTACCAAGATAAGTCCTAAATGTGACTAACATAACTGCCTCAACCACTTCGCTGGCACCTCACATTCCAGATCCCCACCAACCTCCATAAAAAACTTCCCCTGCAGATCTCCACTGAACCTTTCTCCCCTTATATTGAACTTGTGCCTCCTTGTAATTGTCATTTCTGCCCTGGGAAAAAGCTTCCAAATGTTCATCCTATCTATATCTTTCATAAATTTATAAACTTCTATCAGATCGCCTCTCAGTCTTTGTCTTTCCAGGGAGAACAATCCCAGTTTATTCAATCTCTCCTCATAGCTAATACCCTCCATACCAGGCAACATCTTGGTAAACCTTTTCTGTACTCTCTCCAAAGCTGCAATCTCCTTCCGGCAGTGTGATGACCAGAATTCAACACAGTATTCCAAATATGGTCGAACCAACGTTTTATATAACTGAAACATAATTTGCTAACTTTTATACTTGATGCCTACAGCTATTGGCTACAGCTCAGCTTTCAACACCATTATTGCGACAAAACTCATCTCCAAACTCCATGGCGGGGGTTTGGCTCCTCGATCTCTGACTGGATCCTAGACTTCCTAACCCACAGACCGCAATCAGTAAGAACAGGCAGCGACACCTCCACCACAATTATTTTCAACACCAGTGTTCCACAAGGCTGCGTTGTCAGCTTCTTACTGTACTCCTGATACATGTATGACAATGGCTGGACTGTAAAATTCCACTGCTAGTGAGCACGTGCCACCTCCCTCTACCATGGAATAACTCTGAACTTTAACCTTGGTCTGTCAAATCTTGGGTAACATGCTTGCACATTTATAGGTCTCTCTTGCATATTGTGAATGTAATGCAATGTGTGGATGAAGAAAAACAGAGGTTTTTGCTACTACCAGTATCATATGTCTTAAGAAAAGTAGCAAACTAACACTGACAGCCAAAGTCGACACTGGAGTGAGCACGAATATTGAACCAGTCAGGAGTCTGAAAGAGCCTGGATTATTGGAAATCAATGATATAATATCTCAAATAACACTGCGGAGTAGGGAAACAAATCCGCCTGCTGTCTTTTATGGACGCTCCAGGTGTAGCACCAGATTCGTAACCTCTTTAGTTCAGTGGAAGATAAAACCATAAGATCATAAGACATAGGAGCAGAATTAGGCCATTCGGCCCTTCGAGTCTGCTCCACCATTCAATCATGGCTGATATTTTTGTCATCCCCATTCTGCTGACTTTTCCCCGGAACTCCTGGTTCCCCTTATTAATCCATTTCTGTCTTAAAGACACTCAATGACCTGGCCTCCACAACCTTCTGCAGCAAAGAATTCCACAGATTCACCACTCTCTGGCTGAAGAAATTCCTCCTTGTCTCTGTTTTAAAGAATCGTCCCTTTAGCCTGAAGTGTTGTGCCTGATTCACCAGTGTAGTTGCTATGATTTTTGTTACTCTCTTCCTCCTTCTTTTGTGGTGGGATTTGAGTGTTTCCCTCCCCCTGACTCCCAAGTTGTTTCTGTTTTTTTGTTCAGGAGCAGTACCCAAGGAGGGGATGGGACAACAGTCCTGCAACTTTTCCTGCCCAGTTCAGAACCAATGTACCACCGATCCAGCTAATCCACAAATCAGGCTCTCACTGTGTCTAGAGGGATTCTGCTTCCCAATATTCCCATGTATACACACCCGTCACATTGTACCAAACCTTGTTTTGGCTTAGCCTGTGGTCTTCAAACTCACATAGCTGCCACCGTGTTGAAAATCTCAGCAGGTCTGGCAGCATCTGTAAGGAGAGAAAAGAGTTGATGTTTCGAATCCAAATGCCCCTTTGTCAAAGCTAAAAGGCATAGAAAGTAAGAGATATTTATACTGCAGGGGGAGGGAATGAAAGATGAGTCAAAGCCACAGAAACCAGGGGAAAAGACTGCTATTAGCTGCCTACAGAGAGAATAAAGGGTGTGAATGGCCAAACGGCAGAGAAGGGTGGGGAGGGAGCGACCTCTTTTCGCCCTCCTTACTCCTTGCTTAAGCTCCTTTCTATTTTCCTTGTTTCTTGTGTTCCCAGCCTCCAAACCTTGGCAAATGCTTTCTTTTTCTCTTTGACTAGGCTCACAAGATCTCTCATTATCCTTGGTTCCCAAAATTTGCCATACTTATTCTTCATCCTTACAGGAATGTGCCGGTCCTGAATCCCTATCAACTTACATTTGAAAGCCTCCCACATGCCAGACGTTGACTTGTCCTTAAAATTTGCCCCCAATTTACATTCTTCAGTCCCTGTCTAATATTGTTGTAATTAGCCTTCCCCCAATTTAGCACCTTAACTTGAGGATTATACCTTTATCCATCTGTATCTTAAAGCTTACTGAATTGTGGTCACTGTTCCCGAACTGCTCCCCTACTGAAACATCGACCACATGGCCAGGCTTATTCCCCAGTACCCAGTCCATTATGGCCCCTTCCCTAGTTAGACTATCTACATACTAATTCAAGAAGCCCTCCTGGATGCTCCTTACAAACTCGGCCCCATTCTTTCCCCTAGCACGAAGTGAATCCCAGTCAATGTAGGGGAAGTTAAAATCTCCCACCACAACAACCCTTTTAACATTTACACCTTGCCAAAATCTGCCTACATATCTGTTCTTCTATCTTCCACTGGCTGTTGGGCAGCCTGTAGTAAACCCCCAACATTGTGACTACACTCTTCCTATTCCTGAGCTCTATCCATATTGCCTGACTGTAGGAGCCCTCTGAGGCGTTCTCCGTAATACAACTGTGATATTCTCCTTAGTAAAAAGTCTCACAACACCAGGTTACAGTCCAACAGGTTTATTTGGTAGCAGCACCACTAGCATTTGGGACTCTGCCCCTTCATCCCCCACCCCTTTTACATCCCCCTGTATCCCGTCTGAACCGTCTGTATCCTGGAATGTTAAGCTGCCAATCCTGTCCTTCCTTAACCAAGTCTCTGCAATGGCAACAACATCATAGTTCCAAGTACTAATCCAAGCTCTAAATCCCTCTGCCTTACCCGTTACACTTCTTGCATTGAAACACTGCCAAGATTCCTGGTCAAACTGCCTCAAACCCAGTTCTGCACACAGTGATATGCTGATGCTATCTCAGAATGATGTAACCCGAGTAGCAAGTCTCTCTTCATTTTCACAGGCTGGTTCAGAAGGCCCTTCAATGCATTTGATTTCATTGTTTCAGAATACCAAATTTAACCATCTATCTCAGATAACCAAGATAGGTTTGGAGATCATGCGATAGGTTGAAATTATTACTTGTTTTGGAATTGATGTGAACAACCTACAGGTGATGCTGGGTTATCAGAGACAGATATTATCCTCATCAAATAACTTTTTTTGCTAGCAATATCTGGGTAGAGACAGATATCTATAGCTCAACCGCACAGGTATCGGTATATTAAATATATACATACAAAGTTTAAAGTTTTTTTATTAGTGTCACAAGTAGGCTTACGTTAACACTGCAATGAAGTGAAAATCCCCTAGTTCCCACACTCTGCCACCTATTCCGGTACACTGGGGGAGAATTTAGCATGGTCAATGCACCTAACAGCACATCTTTCGGACTACGGGAGGAAACCCACGCAGACGCAAAGAGAACATGCAAACTCCGCACAGAGTCACCTGAGCCAGGAATTGAACACAAGTCCCTGGCACTGTGAGCCAGCAGTGCTAATGCTCCATAACTCCATAGCTAATTGCCATAATTTTTAAGTGGCCAGTCTAATTAAGTTTATGATCAATGATAGCCCCCAGGATCTGAATATCGGTCAGAGGGGGGTGGGGGAGTGGGGGGGGAGAGGTGGCGACAGGGAGGCGGGGGGCGGGGGGGGTGGGAGTGCGATTCAGTGATGATAATGTTATTGAATGTCAAGGTTGGATTACTTTGTCGGAAATGCTCATTGTGTGGCATTTATGTGGCACAAGTGACACTTATAAGCTCCTGTGTAGCATTCAAGTTGCAAAATAATGAGAATTGGTGGGCTAGCTGACCACAGCAGAAAATTGTAGAGTGGATGACAAATTGAAGGAATATCATCCGACAATACACTATTCAAACTCTTACCCACAGGATTACAGGAAAATAATCAACGACTGACATTTCTAGCCTTTAACTCAGAAGTATTGAATCCAACAATAGGCTGTTGTGATTGGCTAATTTAACATAGAGCGGAGGCTAAGTTTGGCACCACAATTCTACATCACAAGCAGCACTTACTGAATGAACCATCACAGATTCTAATGTTCATTCCAGATCCTGATAGGAACAACCCTAGCTCTTTCCCTTTTGTAGCCGTGGCTTTTGTACCTGCACGGCAATGATTTATTACATTTCATAACTGCGGAAAGTTATCTGAAAAAGAAACTATTACAATCTACATGGAAAAGGAAAAAATAGAACACTGCCTTTGTACCTGCTGCAACCAAGGACTAATTGGTCACAGAATGGCAGTATGATGAATGTATCTTAGCATTGCCCGTTATTTGAAGGCGAAACAAAATAAATATTGCGTTTATTTGAAAATTGTCTACTTTCATCCCAAGTTCTTTTCCAGTCAAGCAATTTAGATGTCTCTCATTGAATGCCTCCAAGGAGTGAAGTGATTAGAAATGAAATTGGAATACAGGCCATGGCACATTTGGAAATAATGTTAAAGATACACCAGAGAGAAGCTAATCCAATTTATGATAGATATCCAGCGCGTGTTAGTGTTGGCATTGAAAACAGTCCCGCTAAGTTACAGCTGATAAGTGGAGTGTGGTACTAAAGAAAGATCTTGCATTTAGTGAGCGCTTCTCCTGTCTCCCCAAAGCATTTCACTGAGGGTTAAATACTATAGTGTAACACAAGGTCAATCTGGCAGTAAATTTCAGCATAGCAAGATCCCACAAATGGCAAACAGAAAATCATTCCAGTGAGGTAAGTTGAGGGACATCAGGACATCACCATTGCTCTTCTTTCAAAAATGTCAAGGTTCTCTTTTTGTTCGCCAGGATTTTCTGGCCCCAATGTGAGAGCCCATTGATTTTCGATGGATAAATACCTGGGATAACAGATACGGCCTGTGTGAGATGCTCTAACGGAGGGTTGGTGCAGACTCGATAGGCTGAATGGTTTCTTCCTGCACTGCATGAATTCTATAATATCAGCAGCTAGAAGATGGGTTTGGATATACCTGAGAGATAAGTTTAAGTTTATTTATTAGTGTAGGCTTACATTAATAATGCAATGAAGTTGCTGTGAAAATCCCCAAGTCGCTACACTCTGACACCTGTTCGGGTACACTGAGGGAGAATTTAGCACAGCCAATGCACCTAACCAGCACGTCTTCCGGACAGTGGGAGGAAACCGGAGCACCTGGGCGAAACCCACGCAGACACGAGGAGAACATGCAGACTCCACACAGATAGTTACCTAACCCTAACCCTAACTCAGTTCCCTGGCGCTGTGAGGCAGCAGTGCTAACCACTGTGCCACTGTGATAGGTTCAAACCTCAGTGCAATTTTGAGTTAACTACAAAGGCATTTTAAAGATTTACATAATTTACTACTTGAAGATCCACATGCTGGCATGATCAGAATCACTAATGCCTTCTGAACCGGTTATATGTCATTTACATGTCTACACTTTAAAAGCTTCAAACAAACCCCTCCACTGTCCTTTACTCTTAAGTTAATGGCCCTTCAGTGAAGGGTACAGAATGACAACCCTCTCCAATGGGAATCTGTGCCATCAAACTGTTTACGAAAATGAAGCTTAGGGGTTGCTATAAATTCTGACAGAAGCAAGCTATTCAAAGTTATAAAGGAACTGGATATATTAGAAGCAGTGCAGAGGCTAGGCACATCCCCACTGGAAGGTACCAGACATTGGAAAATGAGAGCATGAATCTATCCAGACCACAACGATGCATCATCTCATGCTCACAAGTGAGTGACAAGGTGAAAATCTATGTTCAAGGGGACTGACTAGGGGCATCACTATGGCAACAGGTGGGAACATGCTGTAGAGTGGGAAGAACATTAACATGACCACAACATAATTCATTGCAAAGGAATTTTCATAGATGAAAACATCTTAACTAGGGCAGTTATCCATGAATTACTACCAGTAAAAGTTGGCGATGAAAGTGTGGATTCATCTGAGGTGCCACACACTGGAATGATATATTCCAGTAATGAAATGATAAACATTCCAATATTAACACCAGAGTGTGGATTTTGAGAGGAAATGAGACTTCAAAGTGTTGGAGAAGGTACAGTGGACTGAAATAAATGAAAAATGATTTAAGAGACAATGATAGACTAAAGTATTCAGGACACTTGCAAAAGTCACACATCAAGGTTGTGCACTTAAGAGAAAAAAAGAAAAACTATGTTTTTTTTAAAGTGAAGTACTTTCAAGTGAAGCAAAATTAGACTCCCTGTGCTGGGGAGGGAAGGAATTATTAAATTAAGCTTGATCTGACCCAAAAGGCTGAGGTATAAAGAAAGTCAATAAATTACATTTACATCGCACTCTTAATGTAGTTAGATATCCCAAGGAGCTTTACCTCATGCAACATAAATCAAAACAATTTTTTCACACAAAAAGAGGAGTCAGGAAAAATGACTGAAAACTTGATCAAAGACATGGGTTTTAAGAAACTCCTTAAAAGCGGAGAGAGAGGGAGAGAGAAAGGTAGAGATCTGGCAGGGTTGACTGAAAGAATTCCAGCGCTTGCGACTCAAGGGATGTGAAAGAGGCTGGGGGAAGGAATTTCCTAAAATCATAGAATCCCTACAGCGCAGGAGACCATTTGGCCCATCGAGCCTACACTGACAACAATCTGCCACCCTATCCCCATACATTTACCCTGGTAAATCCCCTGAGCAAGGGCCAATCTAGCACGACCAATCGACTTAACCCACACACCTTTGGAGTGTGAGAGGGAACCAGAGCTCCTGGAGGAAACCCACGCAAACACAGGGAGAACACACCCCACAAAGTTGCTTAAGGCTGGGATTGAACCTGGGTCTCTGAAGCAATTGTGCTAACAATTGTGCTAACATGCCACACAGTTTGTATCTTGCAAGCTTGTACGGAGATGACAGAAAGAGCTTGCCTTAAACAAGAAATAGAAAGCATGCTTTTTAATGTATGCATGAAATTACTACGGGGAGAATAATACCAGTGTGTGTTACTAAAGAAAATTGTTCCTTCAAGATAAAATTTCATTTGTTAAAAAATAAACAGAGGTTGAGTAAATTATTTGTTTCACACTTTGCTCAGTAGAAAACAGTTGATTTATTTGGCAGATTTTAATAAATAAGCTGGAACAACAAGAATATTATTCAACATAGAAACATAGGAGATAGGAGCAGGATGAGGCCATTTGGCCCTTCGAGCCTTCTCTGTCATTCATTACGATTATAGCTGATCATCCAACTCAACCGCCTAATCCTGCTTTCTCTCCATAACCTTTCATCCCATTCACCCCAAGTGCTATATCCAGCCGCCTCTTGAATACATTCAATGTTTTGGCATCGACCACTTCCTGTGGTAATGAATTCCACAGGCTCACCACTCTTTGGGTGAAGAAATGTCTCCTCATCTCTGTCCTAAATGGTCTATCCCGAATCCCCAGACTGTGACCCCTGATTCTGAACTCCCCCGCAATCGGAAACATGAAAGAAAGAAAAACAAAGATAATCCCAGGGGAGACTGAAATTTTAAAAAAGGGATAAAGAGTGGGATTTTCTAGCCTTTCCCCACAGCGGGTTCTTTCATGACTGAAAAAAAGAGAGAAAGTTGCACAAAAGGAATCGGACAGGGGACAGTCTGGAAAATCAGTCCAGGAATGTGAATGTTAAGTGCTCATTGTTCCTGTGGAGCTGAGTCGAGAGGCAGCGATTTTTGGGCGTGCGAGGAGGCAAAAATAAGGTATAATTTTCTGTTTATTCCGTTTAACTTTTTATTTTTAGTGTTAAGTCGCGAGTTTCGGCGGTTTTTTTTTAAATTAGTTAGAAACCGGAAGTCGTCACTAGGACGCTTACCGGTAGTTGTAGTTTTTTTTTCGGGTTTAAAAACACCTACCTCCGTGTCTCGGCCTCATTGTTCCTGTGGAGCTGAGTCGAGAGGCAGCGATTTTTGGGCGTGCGAGGAGGCAAAAATAAGGTATAATTTTCTGTTTATTCCGTTTAACTTTTTATTTTTAGTGTTAAGTCGCGAGTTTCGGCGGTTTTTTTTTAAATTAGTTAGAAACCGGAAGTCGTCACTAGGACGCTTACCGGTAGTTGTAGTTTTTTTTTTCGGGTTTAAAAACACCTACCTCCGTGTCTCGGCCTCATTGTTCCTGTGGAGCTGAGTCGAGAGGCAGCGATTTTTGGGCGTGCGAGGAGGCAAAAATAAGGTATAATTTTCTGTTTATTCCGTTTAACTTTTTATTTTTAGTGTTAAGTCGCGAGTTTCGGCGGTTTTTTTTTAAATTAGTTAGAAACCGGAAGTCGTCACTAGGACGCTTACCGGTAGTTGTAGTTTTTTTTTCGGGTTTAAAAACACCTACCTCCGTGTCTCGGCCTCATTGTTCCTGTGGAGCTGAGTCGAGAGGCAGCGATTTTTGGGCGTGCGAGGAGGCAAAAATAAGGTATAATTTTCTGTTTATTCCGTTTAACTTTTTATTTTTAGTGTTAAGTCGCGAGTTTCGGCGGTTTTTTTTTAAATTAGTTAGAAACCGGAAGTCGTCACTAGGACGCTTACCGGTAGTTGTAGTTTTTTTTTCGGGTTTAAAAACACCTACCTCCGTGTCTCGGCCTCATTGTTCCTGTGGAGCTGAGTCGAGAGGCAGCGATTTTTGGGCGTGCGAGGAGGCAAAAATAAGGTATAATTTTCTGTTTATTCCGTTTAACTTTTTATTTTTAGTGTTAAGTCGCGAGTTTCGGCGGTTTTTTTTTAAATTAGTTAGAAACCGGAAGTCGTCACTAGGACGCTTACCGGTAGTTGTAGTTTTTTTTTCGGGTTTAAAAACACCTACCTCCGTGTCTCGGCCTCATTGTTCCTGTGGAGCTGAGTCGAGAGGCAGCGATTTTTGGGCGTGCGAGGAGGCAAAAATAAGGTATAATTTTCTGTTTATTCCGTTTAACTTTTTATTTTTAGTGTTAAGTCGCGAGTTTCGGCGGTTTTTTTTTAAATTAGTTAGAAACCGGAAGTCGTCACTAGGACGCTTACCGGTAGTTGTAGTTTTTTTTTCTCGTGCCCCTAACACTATAAATTAGTGCAGAGAGGATTCCCGATTCTCTACACTGGTAGAGAATCCCACCCTTCCACCTCCTCTAACCTAATTATAAGTGTGAGGGAAGTTTTTTTTTTATATTCTTACTTTTCTGCTGGTAATTGATTCAGGGATGGCAGTTCAGGCTGTAAGCTGCATCTCCTGTGGGATGTATGTAGTGAGGGACTCCCACAGTGTTTCAGGTGATTTTACTTGTGGGAAGTGTGTTAGATTGCAGTTTCTGGAGGAGCGTGTAAAGGAGCTGGAAGGGGAATTAGAGGAGCTCCGTATAATTCGGGAAGTGGAGCAGGACATAGAAAGGAGTTATAAGGAGATAGTCACTCCTAGGAATAAGTCTTGGGTCACTGCCAGGAAGAGGGGCAAAAAGCAGTTGGGGGGACAATCCCCTGGGGCTGTTCCCCTCCAAAATAGGTTCTCGGTCCTGGAGGCTACAGTTGAGGAGAAATCAACTGGGGATAGCCAAAGGGAGCAGGTCTCTGGGGGTGAGCCTATTGGCAAGCCTCAGGTGGTTAGGGGTAAGAGATTGGGCCTCGTGATTGGGGACTCCACGGTTATGGGGACGGATAGGAGAGTTGGAGGTAAGGGTAGGGACTCTGGGCTGGTGTGTTGCCTACCAGGGGCTGGGGTCCAGGATGTATCGGACAGAGTATTCAGGACTCTTAGGGGAGAGGGAGATCAACCCCAAGTTATAGTTCATGTGGGGACACATGACATAGGGAGATTAAGGGAAGGGGAGATTAAGCAAAGATTTATGGAGTTGGGATGGAAACTCAAGGCGAAGTCAGAAAGAGTAGTTATATCTGGACTCTTGCCTGTGCCACGGGATAGATTAGAGAGGAATAGGGAGAGGGAAAGTTTGAACTCGTGGCTGAGGGGATGGTGCAGGAGGGAGGGGTTCAGGTACTTGAGCAATTGGGGCTCATTCTGGGGAAGGTGGGACCTCTATAAGAGGGATGGTCTACACCTGAACCAGAGGGGAATCAATATCCTGGGGGGTAAATTTGCAAAAGCGATGCAGGAAGGTTTAAACTGATTCGGAGGGGGGGAGGGATAGTGAGGAAAGGGGGTGAAAGTGAGGGGGGCATAGTTGGGGAATGCAAGGCACGGCATAGTGGGGGTGGGGCGGAGCAGGGTTTGAAATGCGTGTACTTTAATGCGAGGAGTATTCGCAATAAAGTGGATGAACTTGCAGCGTGGATCAGTACCTGGGACTTTGATGTTGTGGCCATTTCTGAGACTTGGATAGAGCAGGGTCAGGAATGGATGTTGCAGGTTCCGGGGTACAAATGCTTTAGTCGGAGTAGAGAAGAAGGTAGAAGGGGGGGTGGGGTAGCATTGCTAGTCAAGGACTGTATCACAGTGTCGGAGAGAAAGTTTGATGAGGACTTGTCAGTTGAGGTAGTATGGGCGGAGATTAGAAATAGGAGAGGAGAGGTCACCCTGTTGGGAGTCTTTTATAGACCTCCTAAAAGTTCTAGAGAGGTTGAGGAAAGGATTGCGGAGACAATCCTGGTTAGGAGTGAAAGTAATAGGGTAATTGTTATGGGGGACTTTAACTTTACGAATATTGATTGGAGTTGCTATAGTTCTAGCTCGCTAGAGGGGTCAGTGTTTGTACAAAGCGTGCAGGAAGGTTTTTTGTCTCAGTATGTAGACAGGCCAACTAGAGGTGAGGCTATATTGGATTTGGTGCTGGGAAATGAGCCAGACCAGGTGCTAGACTTGGAAGTTGGTGTGCATTTTGGTGATAGTGACCACAATTCGGTTACGTTCACCTTAGTGATGGGAAGAGATAGGCGTGAACCTCGGGTCAGCAATTTTAGCTGGGGTAAGGGCGATTATGAGGCTATCAGGAGTGAATTAGGAAGCATGGATTGGATTAGGGGATTGCAGGGACTGGGAACATCTGAAATGTGGAATTTTTTCAAGGAGCAGCTACTGCGAGTCCTTGATAGGTATGTCCCTGTCAGGCATGGTGGATTTGGTAGATCTAGGGAACCGTGGTGCACTAAAAGAGTTGAGTCGATGGTTAAAAAGAAAAAGGAGGCTTATGTTCGGATGAGATTGGAGGGCTCAGATAGTGCACTAGAAAGCTTTAGATTGGCTAGGAGGGAGTTGAAGAGTGAGTTGAGAAGGGCTAAAAGAGGACATGAGAAGACTTTGGCTGATAGGATTAAGGAGAATCCTAAGGCGTTCTATAAGTATGTCAAGAACAGAAGGTTGGTCAGGGCAAGATTAGGGCCAGTTACAGACAGCAGGGGGAAGTTGTGTGTGGAACCGGAGGAGATTGGAGAAGTATTGAACCAATATTTCTCTTCGGTGTTCACGCAGGGGGACATGAATATAGCTGAGGAGGACATTGGGTCGCAGGGGTGTAAAATAGAAAGTATTACGGTTGATAAAGAGGATGTGCTGGAAATTCTTGAGGGGCTGAAAATAGATAAGTCCCCTGGTCCGGATGGGATCTACCCTAGGATTCTCTGGGAGGCTAGAGAGGTGATTGCAGAGCCTCTGGCTCAGATCTTCAGGTCGTCATTGGTCTCTGGTGTAGTCCCGGAGGATTGGAGGATAGCGAATGTTGTCCCATTGTTTAAGAAGGGGAACAGAGACTTTGCCGGGAATTATAGACCGGTGAGTCTTACTTCTGTTGTGGGCAAGGTTTTAGAAAAAATTATTAGGGATAGGATTTATAGTTATTTGGAGTGTAATGAATTGATTAGAAATAGTCAGCATGGTTTTGTAGCAGGTAGGTCGTGCCTTACTAACCTTATTGAGTTTTTTGAGAAGGTGACCAAAGAGGTGGATGGGGGTAAGGCAGTTGACGTGGTATACATGGATTTTAGTAAGGCGTTCGATAAGGTTCACCATGGTAGGCTTCTGCAGAAAATGCAGATGTATGGGATTGTGGGTAATCTAGGAAGTTGGATCAGGAATTGGCTATCAGATAGGAGACAGAGGGTGGTGGTGGATGGTAAATATTCATCATGGAGTGCAGTTACGAGTGGTGTGCCTCAGGGATCTGTTTTGGGGCCACTGTTGTTTGTAATTTTTATTAATGATCTGGATGAGGGTATAGTTGGGTGGATTAGTAAATTTGCTGATGACACCAAAGTTGGAGGTGTGGTAGATTGTGAGGAAGGGTGTCATAGTCTGCAGGGAGACTTAGATAGGTTGCAGAGCTGGGCCGAGAGGTGGCGGATGGAATTTAATGCGGAGAAGTGTGAGGTAATTCACTTTGGTAGGAGCAACAGATGTGTCGAGTATAGGGCTAACGGGAGGACTTTGAATAGTGTGGATGAACAGAGGGATCTAGGTGTGTGTGTACATAGATCCCTGAAAGTTGGGAATCAAGTAGATAAGGTTGTCAAGAAGGCGTACGGTGTCTTGGCGTTTATTGGTAGGGGGATTGAATTTAGGAGTCGCAGTGTAATGTTGCAACTGTACACTACTCTAGTGCGGCCGCACTTGGAGTACTGTGTGCAGTTCTGGTCCCCGCATTACAAGAAGGATGTGGAGGCGTTGGAGAAGGTGCAGAGGAGGTTTACTAGGATGTTGCCTGGTATGGTGGGGAGGTCCTATGAGGAGAGACTGAGGGATCTAGGGTTGTTTTCGTTGGGAAGAAGGCGGCTAAGAGGGGATCTTATTGAAACATATAAGATGATTAGGGGTTTAGATAGGGTGGATAGTGATAGCCTTTTTCCTCGGATGGAGAAAGCTAGCACGAGGGGGCATGACTTTAAATTAAGGGGGGGTAGCTACAGGACGGATGTCAGGGGTAGGTTCTTTACCCAGCGGGTGGTGAGGGATTGGAATGCCCTGCCTGCTGCAGTTGTAGATGCGTCTAGTTTGGGGGCGTTTAAGAGATCTCTGGATAGGTTTATGGACGAAAAGGGATTGGTATAGGCTAGTGGGTCATTGTTTTTGTAACTGGTCGGCGCAACATCGTGGGCCGAAGGGCCTGTTCTGCGCTGTAATGTTCTATGTTCTATGTTCTATTAACAAAGATCTTAGTCAATAGTCATGTGGGTGTCATCATTCCAAAGAAAGACTCAGATTCTCCCCGCTCCTTCTCTGGCCATCAGAGTGCCTTCATGCCCCTTGGATGATTCCAGAATTTCTAACTCCATTAACTTACCCAAGGTCAGCATTTATTGCCCATCCCTAATTGACCTTGAACCGAATGGCTTGCTTGGCCACTTCAGAGGGAAATTAAGAGTCAACCACATTGCTGTGAGCCAGGAGCCACATATTGGTCAAACAAAGTAAGGATGGTAGATTTCCTTCCCAAAAGAACTTTGCTAGTCCAGTGACATTACCACCATTCATCACCATTGCCTACTCGTAATTCCTCAGCTGCTTTGCCAGATTCTTGGTGCAGTTGGTCAGTTTAGTGTCAATTGGTTGTGTAAATTCCACCAAGTTTCATAATGCTTCTGAATCCAAGCCATTGTTAGAAACAATAGCTATCGCAGCATTGAATCTGACAACAATCTGCATATTATCTAGCCCAGTTCAGTATCACTCCCCTAACCTGCATCAGCTTTTTAAAATTCATTCATGGGATGTGGGTATCATTGGCTAGGCCAACATTTATTGCCCATCCTTAATTGCCCTTGAGAAAGCGGTGGTTAGCTACCTTCGTGAACCGCTGCCGTCCATGTCTTGTAGGAATATCCACGCTGCTGTTAGAAAGGGAGACCCAGTGACAGTGAAGGAATGACAATCTAGTTCAAGATGCCGTGTGACTCTGAGGGGAACTTGCAGATAGTGGCATTCCCATGAGTCTGCCGCCTTTGTCCTGGTAGAGATCACGGGTTTGGAAGGTGATGTCAAAGGTGGCTGGTCTGAAAAACATTGCAATAGTCCTTCTTGGAACAGCATCCCTTTTAGTCTTTAACAATATTAATTTGATTTGATTTATTATTGTCACATATGTTAGTATACAGTGAAAAGTATCATTTACATTCCTTTTGTCTATGCCCATTACATCTTTGTCAAATCCCTCCTGAGCTCCTACCTATCCCTGACTATCTATTTTGCTCCACCTACTCCACCCACTCTTAAATGGTAGCACTTTTGCCCCACAGCACCAGGGACCTGGGTTTGATTCCCAGCTTGGGACACTGTCTGTGTGGGGTCTGCACATTCTCCCCATGGAGCTCTGGGTGCTCTGGTTTCCTCCTTTGTACGTTAGTTGGATTGGCCACGCTAAATTGTCCCTTAGTGTCAGGAGACTAGCAGGTTAAATACATAGGGTTACAGGGATAGGGCCTGGGTGGGATTGTGGTCAGTGCAGATTCAATGAGCCGAATGGCCTCTTTCTGCACTGTAGGATTCTATGACTTCATGATAAACAATATAAAATCCATCACATTTGTCCCTCTCCTTCACTCTGAAGAAGAATCATATGGACTCGGAAAGTTAACTATGCTTCTCTCTCCACAGATGCTGTCAGCCCAACTGAGTGTTTGCAACATTTTGTGTTTTTATTTCAGATTTTCAACATTTTGTTTCGATATTGGAATAGTCCTGTCTGGTAGTCACAAGAGGAAGGAGAAGGGTTTCAGCGAAAGGTAGACTGAAGGACTTGAACAATGTTAGGGAGTTGGGGATGTGACTTCAGCAATAGAAACACTCACTCACTCAAGATTAGAAGCTGTTAAATGTGACACCAAGATTATTTTTTATTTGTTCGGGGAATGTGGGCATCACTGACTGGGCCATTTGTTGCCCATCCCTGATTGCCCTTGAGCTGAGTGGTTTGCTAGGCCATTTCAGGGGACGTTTAAGAGTCAACCACACATTGCTGTGGGTCTGGAATCACATGTAAGCCAGACCAGGTAAGGACAGCAGATTTCCTTCTCTAAAGGACATTAGTGAAACAGACAACAACCGACAATGGTTCCATGGTAAACATTCGATTTTTAATTCTAAACTTTTCTGAATTCACATTTTACCATCTGCCATGGTGGGATTCGAATCCAGGTCCCTGTATCAACAGCTTAGTCCAGGGACAATACCACTACGCCACTGCCTCCATTATTGTGAGTTGCTTGGCTCAGCCTGAGATCACAGCTGACGAGGGAGAGAGCCTTCCCTAAATAAAAATTAAGAGAGAAATTGAGATAGAACCATATAATCCCTACAATGTAGAAGGAAGGCATTTGACCCTTTGAGCTTGCACCCACAACAATCCCACCCAGGCCTTAACCCCGTAACCCTACGTATTTACCCTACTAATCTCCCTGATGTGAAGGGGCAATTTAACTGTCCAATCCGCCCAATCCTGCACGTCTTTGGACTGTGGAAGGAAACCAGAGCATTCAGAAGAAACCAGCAAACTCGGGGAGAATGTATAAACTCCACACAGACAGTCACTCGAGGCTGTAAAATGATCCACATTATCCAGAAAAAAGTAGCCTGTTTACTCCATCCGCCATGTAGCAATGGCCAATCCGCTTAATGTGCACATCCGTGGGACGAAACCTGGAGGAAACCCACACAGACATGGGGAGAAGGTGCAAATTACAAAAACAGTGACCCAAGGCCGGAATTGAACCCAGGTCCCTGGCGCTGTGAGGCCAGGGAAGAGATGAGAAGAGTCAGAGAAAGGGAACACTTATTCCACAGGCAGTATAATCCCAACAGCACAATTTAGGTGCGGATGAGAATTGTTATCTAATCTCATCTATATTGCAAAACCATGCCTCACAAAAAATGCCAAGGAAGTTGGCTTCACCACCCTATCCACAGATCTGCTCTTGATGTAGTCAAGTTCAATCCCATTGCTGAGTTGACTAGTTCGCTGTCATGCTTCCTCTGAGCGTTACCATGGCGCCCATCCCCCACCTGCTAGCTGGTCATATTACACAGATTTTCCATTGGCAACAAAAAAACATAAAGAAAATCATAATAAGATAAAAGATAAGAAGATGATGTGATACACATTGGAAGACCAAAACAGCAATATTAATGTTTTGTCACTTCATTTGCCGTCTTTAAGTCACTTATCGGAGATTTTCCACAATAGTGTTAAGTTGACGGCTCGCCACTCAAATCCAATGATGTGCAATTGATAAGAGGCAGATAATCTGCTTGATATTAATAGGACCTAAGGGGTCTATCTATCATTGTTAATCTGCCATTTGCTTTCAACTGTCAAACACAATGGTTGAGTTAAATTACAATAATCAGCCATGACACTCCCACCTCAGGCAAAAAACAACATTAAACATCTTGGCTTATTACAGTTGTAGCTTTTTATCACAATGCTCAAAAATTATAGATGCTAAATTATTTAAAGAGCATTTTACTTCCTCACTTCATTTTACTTCTCTGACTTGTTTTCTTCTTTTACAGTTTATTTATTAGTCACAAGTAAGGCTCGCATTAACACTGCCATGAAGTTACTGTGAAATTCCCTTAGTCGTCACACTCCGGTGTCTGTTCGGGTCAATGCGCCTAACTAACAGGCCTTTCGGACAATGGGAGGAAACCGGAGCACCCGGGGGAAACCCACGCAGACACAGGGAGAACGTGCAAACTCCATGCAGACAGTGACCCAAGCTGGGAATTGGTCCCTGGTGCTGGGAGATAGCAGTGCCAACTACTATGCCACCATACTGCCCACATGGCTTGCTTCTTGTAAGTTGTTTTTCTAAGACTCCTTCCCATTTTATTTTAGACTCTTCTCATTTCCTCCCGATTTTTGTTTCCTGCAGTTAGGATATTGGGCTACAAATGTCTGTGCTGAAAATAATAAAATTGTTAAGTTTCCTTTCTCCAGCTGTGCTGCAGGGAAGCTTCATTTGAAAAATATCCAAGCTACCTTGGCCAGCCGGGGCTATTCTCCAATCTCAGAAAGAGGCAATCATCGGGGTATGTAAGTAAGATACTCAAGAAAGAAAGACTTGCATGATAAAGCACATTACACAACCGCAGAACACCGCAAAGTATTTTACAGCCAGTGGAGTATTTCTGAGGTGGAGTTTTTATTTAGTGTGGGAAATGTGGTTGCCAATTGGCACAGAACAAGGTCCCATTAACATCAATGAGATCATGGCCAGATGACTTGTTTTCCTGAAGATGTTTGAGGGATAAATATTGACCATGGCACTAGGCACAGTGGTTAGCACTGCAGCCTTACAGTGCCAGGGATCCAGGTTCAATTTTATCTTGGGTGACTGTGTGGAGTTTGCACTTTTCCCCAAATCTGCGTGGATTTCCTTCGGGTGCTCCGGTTTTCTCCCATGCTGCAAAGATGTGCAGGTTAGGTGGATTGGCCATGTCAAATTGCCCCTTTGTGTTTTGGGATGTGTGGGTTAGGAGGTTGGCAGGGTAAAAATGTAGGTTTACAGGGATAGGGTTTGGGTGAAATGCTCTTTTGAAGAGTTGGTGCAGACTCAATGGGCTGAATGGTCTCCTTCTGCTTTGTAGGGATTCTATAATTCTATGATTCAGAATAATGTAGTGGGTTTTTTTTTGCCTCAGTTTAATATTTCATCCAGAAGACAGCACTACCAATATTACAACACCCCCTTAGCGTTGCATCAGTACCTGTCTGGATTCTGCGCTCAACTCCCCAGCAGGGATAGAAAAAGTAGATGGGGTTCCTTTGATTCTCGATGCACCAAATTAAAACAGAGGGTTAAAAAAAAGTTAATTTATTTTTTAGTCACAAGTAGGCTTACATTAACACTGCAATGAAGCTACTGTGAAAATCCCCTAATCACTACACCCCAGCACATGTTCAGGTACACTGAGAGAGAATTTAGCACGGCCAATGCACCTAACCAGCACGTCTTTCAGACTGTGGGAGGAAACCGGAGCACCCGGAGGAAACCCACACAGATCCGGGGAGAACGTGCAGGTACCATACAGACAGTGACCCAAGGCATGAATCGAACCCAAGTTCCTGATGCTGTGAGGCAACAGTGCTAACAACCATGCTACTATGCAAGAAAGCAGAGACTCAGAGTTGGGGAGGGCAAGCTTAGAATGATTGTGGGGTTTTTTTAATGCATTTTGATCACCAGCCGATTTCATTTCGAAAATAGCTCAACAGGAAAGCTTTCGGATTGTTCTTCTGGATAAATGAAATAAAATGGAACAATGCGCCTTCTTCATTGAACCTTTGGTGCTCTTCTGATGTCTTGCCAGGCAATTAGAAATTGAATTTGGAGACAGAGAATATTTAATCCTCCGGCCCTCTCATCCTCCAACTTAAAAGAGGAAAAGAAAGTTGGTTAAACATCATCAGGAATTATCTTTCAAACAACAGGCAGAAGTAAAATCTCGGGATAATTCTGTTCAAAAAAATTGTGGCTGGTCTTTCCTGCCAAACCAATTGCCATCAGGCTATATGTATTTCTGCTAACTAAGTAGCAAGAATTCATGCCTAAAGGATGAATTGGACCTAATTAGACCTAATTAGTATCATAAAGATTGGACCAGATCTTGCTGTGGCAGAGAATCTAACAGCCTTCACCTTAAACCTGCCCCTGTACATTTACTCTATTTATTGAGTGGCAAGTTTCAGCATCAGGGCATCTGGAGCCTGAGTGAATAGCTAAGCAACTGCATCTCCTCCAGATTGAAGGATTATGAAAGTAATGGCAAAGGTACTTTAAGGAAGGGTAAATTAAGGGGGGCAGGGCAGCACAATGGTTAGCACTGCTGCCTCACAGAGCCAGGGGCCTGGCTTTGATTCTGACCTTGGGTGACTGTGCGGAGTTTGCATGTTCATAGACATTGCAGAGGTAGGCCATTTGGCACATCAATCCTGCATCAACAGCAATCCCACCTTGGCCCTATCCCCATAGCCTCACGTATTTACCCTGCTTGTCCCCCGACACTGAAGGGCAATTTTAGCATGGCCAGTCAACCTAAACCGCACATCTATAAGAAATAGGAGCAGGAGTAGGCCATCCAGCCCCTCGAGCCTGCCCCACCATTCAATAAGATCATGGCTGATCTATCGTGTCTCAGTTCCACATTCCCGCCCTCTCCCCATAACCCTTAATCCCCTTGCCTATCAAAAACCTATCAACCCACGTCTTAAAAATATTTAGCGAGGCAGCCTCCACCACTTCAACGGGCAAAGAATTCCAGAGATTCACCACCCTTTGAGTGAAGAAGTTCCTCCTCAACTCCGTTCTAAACTGCCCCCCCTTTATCTTGAGGCTGTGCCCTCTAGTCCTACTGTCCTTTCTGAGCGGGAAGAGCCTCTCCACCGCTATCCTATCCATCCCATTCATCATCTTATATGTCTCAATGAGATCTCCCCTCATTCTTCTAAACTCTAACGAGTACAAGCCTAGTTTATTCAGCCTCTCCTCATAGTTCAACCCCCTCAACTCCGGTATCAGCCTAGTAAACCTCCTCTGCACTCCTTCCAAGGCCAAAATATCCTTGCGTAAGTGCGGCGACCAAAACTGCACACAGTACTCCAGCTGCGGCCTCACCAGTGCCCTATACAGCCGCAGCAAGACCTCCCTACTTTTATATTCAATCCCCCTCGCTATGAAGGCCAGCATCCCATTCGCCCTCCTGACCACCAGCTGCACCTGCAGGCTGGGTTTTTGCGACTCATGCACAAGGACCCCGAGGTCCCTCTGCACCGTCGCATGCTGCAGTTTTTCACCACGTAAGTAATAGTCCTTCCTACCATTATTCCTACCAAATCTCTGGACTGTAAGCTGGAAGTAGGGATCACCCTTCTCTCCTCTACCTACTGAAGGCCCTATATATTACAGTTTAAAAATCTAGCATAGAGATCATGTATTTTCCATAAAAAGGAAACTTTGGTGTCAATGTCATCAAATTCTGGAAAAGATGAATTGCAGATTAAAAATAAATTGTCTCTGGCAATTACAGTTACATGGGCTACAACTCAACTCCTGAAATCTCAAGGTCTTGAGGAGAAAAATTGACTTCAGCCAAGGACTCAAACAGAGAACTCTCAATTTTATTAACTTTCAACATTGAATTCGAATTTTGCTAAGAAAGTAACTACTTATAGAGTAACGAATAAATGTTGTGTGTTTGTGTTTGTGTGGGTATGTGGTTTGTGGAAGTTTAAGGCACATGGGATTATCTCTTAAAATATCTTTGCCATCTTTACCTGTCTGGAAAAAAGGTGAGTTTTTTTTAATTGTTTGTTTATTTATTTATTGATTGATTGATTAGTGTCACAAGGAGGCTTTCATAACACTGCAATGAATTTACTGTGAAAATCCCCTAGCCGCCACACTCCGGTAGCTGTTCGGGTACACTGAGGCAGAATTTAGCATGGTCAATGTACCTAACCAGGGGACTGTGGGAAGAAACTGGAGCACCCGGAGAAAACCCATGCAGACACAGGGAGGACGTGCAGACTCCAAACAGAAAGTGACCCAAGCTGGGAATCGGCTAACATAGCTGCCCCTCACAGTACCAGGGACCAGGTTCAATTCCCTGCTTGGGACACTGTCTGTGTGGAGTCTGCACATTCTCCTTGTGTCTGCATGGGTTTTCTTCATACGCTCCAATTTCATTCCACAGTCTGAAAGAAGAGCTGGTTAGATGTGTTGGCCATGCTAAATTTTCCCTCAGTGCACCCAAACAGACACCTAAGTGTGGCGATTAGGGGATTTTCACAGAAATTGCAGTGTTAATGAAAGCCTACTTGTGACACTAATAAATAAATAAGAGGTTTTTTTTAACTCAATAAAAACCCACCTTTTTTTGTTTTAATCCTTGAGAAAGGTTGTCAAACCTGTTCCTTTGCAATCAGTGTGTAAATGATTAAACACCGACATTGAGTAAAATTCCTTCATTGTCACTGCATTTAAAGCAAAACCCTGTTACAGGCAGACTTGGAGTGATAGGACAGAGGAGTTATCTTTACTCCCTCCTCATGTGGTTGTGAAGGTGTTAGTGTAACACAATGGGGTGGGATTTCCCAGCCCTTCCTGCCAGCAGGAACCTCTATTCCTGCCATAGACAACACCCCCCCCCCCAACGTGGTTTTCCCCGGTGGCAGGACAGGCGAACCATGCAAAACACCATAGATATCGGTGGGACTGGAAGATCCTGCCAGTGGCGATGGCGAGCAGCCTTTAGTGCTGGAGAACACACCACAGGGGAGCTGAAACATCCGGCCCAGAGTGTTAGTTTTGTCCACAGACCTGTCCTTGGAATAAGGCGTTGACTGAGGCCTTGGATTCCTGTCATTGCGATTTCAGATGAATATTCAAAATCCCATAGTCCTATCCAAAATCAAACAGGTTCTCCTGATGCCCTGGTCAATATTCAACCAGTTCATACCAGACAGAGGATCTGCTTGTCCTGGTCTCCCCATGCCGACACGATAGTTAAGAAAGCCCACCAATGCCTCTACATTCTCAGAAGACTAAAGAAATTTGGCATGCCTGCAATGACCTTGATCAACTTTTACAGATGCACCATAGAAGGCATTCTTTCTGGTTGTATCACAGCTTGGTATGGCTCCTGCTCTGCCCAAAACCACAAGGAACTACAAAAGGTCATGAATGTAGAACAATCCATCACACAAACCTGCCTCCTATCCATTGACTCTGTCTACACTTCCCCCTGACTCAGTAAAGCAGCCAGCATAATTAAGGACCCCACATGCCCCAGACATTCTCTCTTCCCCCTTCTTCCTTCAGGAAAAAGGTACAGAAGTCTGAGGTCACATCCCAATCAACTCAAGAACAACTTCTTCCCTGCTGCTGTCAGACTTTTGAATGGACTTAACTTGCATTAAGTTGATCTTTCTCTACACCCTAGCTATGACTGTAACACTCCATTCTGCACTCTCTCATTTCCTTTTCTATGAACAGTATGCTTTGTCTGTATAGCATGCAAGAAACAATACTTTTCACTGAATGTTAATACATGTGACAATAATAAATCAAATCAAAATCAAACTTTTTGTGGGATATTGTAGAGTGCAAAATAGCTACCATATTTCCTGCATAACAGCTGTCAGAACAACGCTTTAAAAGGCATTTATTAAATGTGAAATGCTTTTGCGATGTTTCTGGGATATTTGATAAGGTTCTATATAAATGCACTTTTTTTCTTTCTTTTGAGTCAATGGAAGTGATGACAAAATTAAAAAGGGCAAAAAAAAGGACCAGGTCCTTTGCAATATTCAATTTCACTTCCTTATTGTTGATAGGTTTTGATGCTGAGCTGGGACTGGCAAAGTGAATTGAGATGAGCTGATTTCTTGAGTGACATACCGCATTCTCCAGTAACAGGAGAAGCAGCCCAGTGATAAAGACCCTTTGCACAGAACAAGATAGATACATAATGACATGGAATGCTTATTGACGAGTGTGAAATGAAACTCGCATTATCCTTTCAGCTGTGTGCTAATGATATCAAAGGAGGTTTTATTGAGTGCGAAAGCCTGAAGTGCAGTGTGTGTGTGTGTGTGTGTGTGTGTGTGGGGTGGGGGAAAAGTGGCCTGTTGGGTTTAAACGGACCTGCCATCAGACCTTATCTCAACCGTCCCAAGGCGTCTGGCAGTGCAATTAATTTAGTAGAAGCTTGAACTGTAAATATTTGATGTGTTTAGATTAGAGACAGTCTGAGAGAGCACATTCAGGCCTCAGTGGCATACTTGACCTTGTCTGTCAGAGAGTTGCGAGCAGCCACACCTTTCTGCCTTAACAGAGAGAAAAGGAGTCGGATACTATTACAGTGCAAGCTTAACAATAATAAAACCACGTCCTATTACCAAGTGCAAGTCCGTAAAAAAAAAGACGACTTCTCTGATCTTTTTCTACCCCCTTCTGTTAAACAGCAAAAGCTGAAACTAATTTGTAGTTCACTGGTGCAAAGCGCTAGAAGGTTGCAGTTTTAACTGAGCTGTGAATCCAACCATGGGCTTTCTCATCCCCTGTAATGATGTGGGCTGAGCGAGGGAAGTTTTATTATCTGCCGAATCATAACGATGGGTGTTGTGGGGTATACAAAGCAGAAGCGCAAGGTGTAGGCAAAAAATTCCTCTCTGCAGATCGGGTGGGAGGATATGTTAAAAGACTTACGGGCCATCCACGGCACCACAGTTGCTGCGCTGAGTTGTGCGGGCTTGTGCTATAGTTGAGAATTGTTAATGTCAGGTGTGAGATTTATGGTCCAAAAAATGAAGCTGACTGCAAATCAATTTAAATAGCTGGAGCTCCATTTACATTTGCAATTGGGAGACATTGAAATGGGTCACGGCCACATGAGTGCATATCACTTAAACAAATGAGACTTAAAGTAGTCTTGTACATTGTTATACTCCTGCTGCATTTGCCATGCTGAGATTTCCATTGCGTCGACGCCAGAAGCTAACACTTAAATCTTTAAAATTGTGGTGTAAGAGGCTACTTCAGAGAGCTGGTGCCATGTTGAACGTGCTTTGCACCTTTTGCAGTACAATTTCAGCCAGGAAAATGCCAACTTTGTGCTTACCTTTTGTTTCAAGTGAAATGTCAAATAGTCCTGCACCAGTGATTTATTTTTCTAACTGATTGTTTAGCTGACAACTTATATTCATATATCTCATCATTAATGTAATGAAATGTTGCTAGATTCTTGTATGGCACGGTGGCACAGTGGTTAGCACTGCTGCCTCACACCGCCAGGGACTTGGGTTCAATTCCAGCTTGGGGTAACCGTCTGTGCAGAGTTTTGCAAATTCTCCCCCTATCCACATGAATTTCCTTGGGGTGTTATGCTTTCCTTCCAAAAATTTGCAGGTTAGCTGAATTGGCCATACTATATTGTCCTTCAGCATCCAAGATGTGCAGATTAGATGGATTGACCATGGCGGAGTTATGGTGTTAGGATGGGAAATTGGGTCTAGGTAGGGTGCGCTTCAGAGGGTTGGCGCAGATATAATGGGCCAAATGGCCTCTTCTGAACAGTAAGGATTCTATAATGCTTCACAAGGGCATTATCAGCCAAAGTATAACACTGAATCACATGAAGAGATATTAAGTCAGATGATTGTAGTATAAGGGTCTGTTCCATATAGGGTTGACATGGGACTGAGTAGATATCACCCACGCAGTGATGTAAAAGAACAAATGACCCACAGTTAGGGTTCGGTGTGGTATTGGGTAGAGCCGGGTGTACACACAAGCCTGGAGACAACTCCAACTGGCATCCTTTACAGTGTATTTGTAAATAGTTCTCGAAGTTATTAAAGATTTTCAGTCAATCTATTAAAGACATCTATTGAAAACTTCATCAAACTCACACCCACAACATGGTGGCAGCTCATGGAAGAAGAACAAAGCCTCGCTAAAATGAAGACACAAATCAAAATGCTGGAAGACTGAAAAAATTTCAACAAAGCTTTCTGACCAGAATAGAAGCTCCACAAGCAGAGGTCCTGCGGAAAAATCACCCAGAGAAATTTTTGGAAGCTGAAGGCAGAAATGTAATGTTTCTCACTGCAGCATAAGACTCCATTGAAACCCCTCTGGATGTCCAGCTTGAGAGTGCAAAATTTGCAGAGGTGAACTAAATCTTTTAAAATTCCAGGCTGCAGCATGTTCTGAGAAATGCATTATGCGAGAAACTCATCACTGAAATCCAATACCTGAGATGGAGACTAAACACGCGACATCGAAACTTGTCAGAAATGAGAAAAAGACTGAGTAAATTCAATATTTCAAGAATAATCACAAATGTTTGAGTTGGTGAAAGGCAAGCAGAAAGTAAACTCAACAGTCTCGGGACTCAAAAGTGATAATGTTGAACAAGGGATGTCTGCAGGCAATTAATCCAGCTAGACAATGTTAATTTTTTTCAAGCTGATTTTGATTTGATTTATTATTGTCACATGTGTTAGCATACAGTGAAAAGTATTGTTGTGTGTGCACTATACGGATAAATCATACTGTTCATAGAGTAGGAAGGAGAGAGTACAGAATGTAGTGTTAGGAAGATCAGCTCAGTGCGAGGTAAGTCCATTCAAAAGTCTGACAGCAGCAGAAAAGAAGCTGTTCTTGAGTCGGCTGGTTCATGACCTTCGACTTTTGTACTTTTTTCCCGATAGAAGAAGGTGGAAGAGAATGTGTCTGGAGTGTATGGGGTACTTAATTCTGCTGGCTGCTTTGCCAAGGCAGTGGGAAGTGTAGACAGTGTCAAAGGGTGGGATGCTGAGTATCATTGTTGCAAAACCCACCAAGTTCAGGAAAATCCTTTGTCTTCAAGTAAACAGTGATGCGATCTTGAAATTCACAAGAATCTTTTCAAGTAGAACATGCACTTCTGAAATGTTGAACAGGGATCAGAATTCCACTCTTCCTTGTAAATTCGGACTAATCCCAGTATCAGGTCAATCTCAAAATTGTGACAACTTCTGGGAGGAAAAGGTTTTGAAGACACGGCATCACGTCAAGTTAAAATAAAAACTCAGAAGAAGAGTAAGTGCATAAAATCTGGAACTAAGAATCTACTGATGACTATGAAGCCATTGTTGATTGTTGGAAAAACCCATCTGGTTCACTAAGCCCTTTGGGAAAGGAAATCTGCCATCCTTACCTGGACAGGCCGACATGTGGTTCCAGAGCCACAGCAATGCGGTTGACTCTCAGCTGCCCTCAAAGGCAACTAGGGAAGGGCAATAAATGCTGACCAGCTCATCTCCCATGAATGAACAAAAAAAAATTGTGAACCTGCTGCTTTAGATGTTAATGTAAGCCTCCTTGTGATACTAATAAATAAAGAAAAACATTTTCCAGCTTAATCTCCAAGCTAACACAAAGATTCAGCAATGTCAGAATCTACCATTCCTTTGACAGGAGTACAAAGGAGATACAGAAGGGTTATCAGTCCTTCTGACTGCCTGTATATTTTAATTCCAGAGGCAGGGTTTCCCCACCATTCCCACCCCCACCTCTGATTCCGATGCCAATGGGAAAACCAGTCTGGAACACTTCGGGATTCACCTTCATCTGTGTCCCGTTGGCAAATCATTTTCACACCGGCCACCAATGGGCCAGCTTTGACAGGCACCAGCTCAAAATCCCGCAGGAAATTCACGCCAGCCTGAAACTGATTTTTGGACCCCTACTAATTCCTTCCCCTCCCCCTTCCATCCCCTCCCTCACCACCGAGCCCACCAGCGGATACTCGGGAAAATTCTGACTTTGTCCATTTTTGTGAAATAATGCAACGTGGGCATCGGCCTCCAGGGGGGATTGAGAATCTCCCCCACACGGACCTCCCCCCTCCCCCTCGTCTGCTCTTATAATCAGCAATAACCCTCAGCACCCGGTGCTAAAATCAAACTGCCCCTTAATTGATTTCACAAGAGATGATCAGTCTTCACACGCACTCCTTAAAAAAATACTATGAACAAGTAGAGGGGAACTTTCCCCTTCCTCCTGCCTTGGGAATCGTAGTGGACAGGACACGGATCATGCAAAGGTCCTGTTGATCTTGAGTGGGATTGTCCGGTTTGGGGGCCAGCGTGACTGGAAAATCCCAAGCCGGGGACAGCAGCCAACACATGCTATCCTTCAGTAAAGGCAGCTTGATTATAAATTAGTTATCTGTGAACAAGTTTACAGATCTCTTTATTTTTGGCTCTATATGTATCACACTGCGCAAGCTCAGGGCTCAAGTGTGAGGGAGAGGACAGACCATCACAAGGGAGGGTTTTGTGTTTGGAAGACTGAGGCGAGTGGAGAATTTTGAGCACTTTGCTAGCAGCGGCCGTGTTGACTTAACCCAGAGTTGTGTGGGTGGGCCTTTCACAGCTATTGTAACAAAGAGCATCTGTCAACTGAGCAACGAAGTGGCTTGTGCTTGTTGGGAGTCGGTTACCTCTCGGCTGTTCCCCACTGGCCTGCGTTGCCTACCCAGCATTACCTTTGCAGATAACTTAACCAGACAGCACCTGGCACAGAGTACTGAAACATTTTTTTCATAAATCATGCAAACCTGACACATGCAACAATCCTTCGGCTATCCATAGATGCTGACACGTTCAGTTGAATTGACTTGATAGGATAATTACTAGGTTACTGCGTTTAACCTGCAGACATTATAATTATCTTTTAAGTGTTGATGAAGCATCGCCTCCTACATAATTGCTTTCACAAGATAATAAAGTGCATTATTATTAAATATATGATACGATCATTGAGTTAAGTGAGCTAAATATGAAATGACAAGAAACAGCTTCCGGCGTCGTTTCAACTCTGTGGAATTATCTGAGCCAATCTTACATATGAGATGAATTGATAGGATTATGCTTGACCTACTGGACAATGTCTTTCAACAATCGCTCTTCAAAGAGAAATGTCAGAGTGACAATATGTGCCTATATGCACATAGCAACGCCTGTTGGTATAAAGAAACCTTCCGGGATGTGTAATGTTTGCAATGAGCTCCGAATGATAGACTCCGGTTCTGATGTGTCGTCAACAACAACAACTTGCTGCTGAATAGCACCATTGAAGGTAGAAAAATGATCCGCGCATAGATGGCCTTGTTGATCCTCAAGACGCCTACTCTCTCCCTAGTTAATCTTTTGCTCTTCATGCATTTATAGAATTCTCTTGGTCACCCTATTATTGAAAGGATATTATTAAGCTCGAAAGGATGCAGAATGGATTTACTAAGGTGCTACCGGCTTGGATAGACTGGGATTTTTTTCCCTGGAGCATAGGAGATTAGGGGTAATTTTACAGAGTTCTATAAAATAATAAGGGCCATAGGTTAGGTAGATAGTCAACTTCTTTTCCCAATGGTAGGAGAATATAGAACTAGAGGACATAGGTTTAAGGTGAGAGGGGAGAGATGCAAAACGATCCAGAGGGACATTTTTGTCTCACAGCGGATGGTGAGTGTCTGGAATGAGCTGCCGGATGTAGTAATAGAGACAGGTACAATTTTGTCTTTTATAAAACATTTAGACAGTCGCATGGATAGGATGGCTATCAGGGGATATGAGCCAAACACGGGCAATTGGGACTAGCTTAGTGGCTAAAAAAAAGGGCGGAATTGACAAGTTGGGTGAAAGGGACTGTTTCCATGCTGTAAACCTTTATGGCTATGTTCCACAGGGGCAATTATCAGACAGAATTTAGGCATTTGTTTTTTGATCATTTGCATGAACATCCCATGGGATGCTTGTGCAAATGATTAAAGAACATGGTCAAGGGTATAGGTTTTAAGAGGTGGAGGAAAAATAGAACCTTGAAGGGAGAGTAGGCCATTCGGCCCTTCCAACTTGCTTTGCCTTTCATCTTGATCATGGATGATCATCAAATTCAATATCCTTATCCTCTCTTCCCCCCATATCCCATGATCCCTTAAGCCTCAAAAGCTATATCTAATTTCTTCTTGAAATCACGTAATGTTCTGGTCTCAATTACTTTCCATGGTAGTGAATTCCACACATTCACCATCCTCTGGGTGAAGAAATTTCTCCTCACCTCAGTCCTGAAATGTTTACCCCTTATCCTCAAATTATGACCCCTAGTTCTAGACTGCCCCACCATTGGGAATATTGGATGTTCTGAAGGGAAAAGAAGGAGAGGTAGCGGAGTTCGTGGAGAAAATTCCAGAAATCAGGACGGAGAGGGCTGTAATCTCAGCTGCAAGTGTGGAATGAAGAAAAGCAAGGATGTGCAAACTAAAACGCAGCTCCCTGTGTGTTGAACTTAATTTGTCCTTTTGACCATAAACATCAACAGCGGTACAGTAAGAAGTCTCAAAAAGCCAGGTTAAAGTCCAACAGTTTTATTTGGAATCATTCATCTGATGATGAAGCAACGCTCCAAAAGCTCGTGATTCCACATTAACCTGGTGTTGTGACACTTCTTACTGAGCCCACCCCACTGGCATCTACACATCAAGGTCCTCATGGCGAAAGCTGTGTATCAGAACATCACTAAAAATGTTAACCCAGGTGTTGGGTGGCATTTATGTCCAAATGCCATCCCACATATTGTAAGATGTGTAAGCTTTCTTATACAGCAAGCCAAACACAGAGCATTTAATTAGCATTCTGTAAGAACTGCATGAACAATGAGCCATTCCAGAATATCAAAATGACTACCTCTTGTGGCCCACTCAGCAATTAAAGGCACATTCAACTTCACAGATGTGTCGGCATTTACCCAAAACCTAAAAAGAGGATCTTTTCTCAGGAGCTTAAAAGGTTCGACGCGAAGATCTTTGTTTATTGCCGTTGCCTGTTTTGTGGAAGGAAAACCATTTGGTACGATGGGACTTTTTAACATTTTCTGCCATGATTTAGGAGTGGCTCACAGGAACCAAGTGGCAGATTCTTCCCTGCTTTCCAATGGTCCAGAAGGCCTTTTACAATGGCTTTCCGATGTCCTGATTTCAAGGAGCTTTTTTCAGGAAAGTGAAATGCACACTTCTGTTTCAAAGTCTAGACATTCCTTCAAAAAAAAGGGAGTCGTCACAGATGTATGAAAGGAATTCAATCTTGTCGCTCTCTGAATTTTAATTTGCTACATATGCGATATTGCCCCGGGGGCAGAATTGTTACTAATTGAATAGCGTATTATTTTCAGTCAATGTTCTAAGAACCAGTTCATGTTGTTCAGCCAATTAGATTATATTTTCCCCTGCTGTTCGGTCGCTTGATTTGGGGCTATTGCTTGTGTCCTTGCCCCTGTTTCTCTCCATGTATTTTTTTTATTCATTCATGGATCATGATTGTGGCTGGCAGGCCAGCATTTATTGCCCATCCCTAGTTGCCCTTGAACTGAGTGGCTTACTAGGCCAAGGGCAGTTACCACATTGCTGCGGCGCTGGAGTCACATGTAGGTCGGACTAGATAAAGACAGCAGATTTCCTTCCCTAAAGGATATTAGCGAACCCAGGTGAGCTTTTCCAAAAATTGATAGTGGTTTCATGGTCATCAGTAGATTCTTAATTCCAGATTCTTTTTCTGTTGAATTCAAATTCCTCCATCTGCCATGTCGGGAATTCGAACCCAGGTCCCCAGAATATTAGTTTGTGGATTAATAGTCTCATGATAATGCCACCAAACCACTGCTTCCCCTTGACAAGCCAGGTGAAATATCAATGGGCTTTCATCTTCTTCTTCTGCTCACTTCCAACCACCTCTTGTTTGCATTCCTGGAGGGTCAATCCTCAAATGTGACCGAACTTTCAAGTTGGATTGTCTATTCTCTAGGGCCGGGATTCTCTGACCTCATTCCTCCCGCCACTGCTGCCACCGAGAACAGAGAATTTGGCACTCAGCCAAGATTCCATCCACTGCAGCGGGACTGGAAAATCCCAGATAAGGGCGAGTTCAGAGAATTCCAGTCTAGGGATTTCACAGGATTCACTAAAACAAGTAATGTTTTATGTTTTTGTAAAAATTGTTCTTGTGAGGCTAACACAGTTTTCCTTCTGGGTCGTACACTTTTAGAGGTTGCCACAGAATATGTACAATGCAGAAAGAGGCAACTTGGCCCATTGAGCCTGTACTGACAATAACCTCACCCAGGCCCTATCCCCTTAATCCAATATGTTTATGCTGCTTGTCTCCCTGACACTAAGGGGCAATTTAGCATGGCCAATCAACCTAGCCCACAAACCTTTGGATTATGGGAGGAAATCCATGCAGACACAGGGAGGATATGCAAATTCCACACACAGTCACCCAAAGCCAGAACAGAACCCAGGTCCCTGGCACTGTGAGGCAGCAGTACGAACCACTTTGCCACTGTGGTGGCGGGGGGAGGAGTGTGGCAAGGTTTCTGAGAGTGTATCAATATGCGCAGGGGACATCACTATTTGCAACAGCATCCACTCAAAGTATATTGAAAATTACATGTACAGAATACATCATTGTCAGTAAAGCTAGTCCACTTTCAACTTCCCACTTGTCCTTGTTTTTTTTTATTCATTCGTCGCTGAATGCTGGGCCAGTATTTATTACCCATCCCTAGTTGCCCTTGAGCTGAGTGGCCTGCTTGGTCATTTCAGAGGGCAATTGAGAGTTAATCACATTGCTGTAGCTGTGGAGTCACATGCAAGCCAGACCAGGTAAGGATGGCAGATTTCCTTCCCTAAAAAAAAATTAGTGAATCAGATGGTATTTTCCAATAATCAACAATGGTTTCATGGTCATCAGTAGATCCATAATTCCAGATATTTTTTATTGAATTCAAATTCTACCATCTGCTGTGGCAGGATTCGAACCCTGGTCCCCAGAACATTAGCTGAGTTTCTGGATTAAGAATCTGGCAATAATAACAGTAGGCCATATCCCCCCCACCCCCAATCCCTCCCAACAGTCTGAATTGATTCAAATTCATTTTGGAAATGAAGCCCTTAGAAATGCAAAATCACTGCATAATGAGTTGAGAAAGGTCGTTCAGAACAATCTTGATACATTCATCCCGAAAAACCACAAAATTTGTCTTACTGCAAATTGCTTTCATTTCTGAAATTATTGCCTGGTACTTGCCCCCAACATATTGAAGTCCATTTCGTACAGTGGTAACTTTTGTGTGAGGAACATTTTTCTGATATCAGTTATTAATTGATCCTTTCCCAGCTTAAACCAATGCCCTCATTGTCCTGCTCTCTGAATATCATTGATAGCAATGTTCTATCCCTTTAATTATCTTATGTACCTCCATAACACGACAGCTCAGTGACTATCACTGTTTGGTGTGCAGATACATGGATTTTGGCCAGTGTCTGTGGGAGTTTGCACATTCTCCCCGTGCTTGCGTGGGTTTTCTCCGGGTGCTCCGGTTTCCTCCCACACCCCAAAGATGTGCTCTTAGGCTGATTGGTGTAACAAATTGCCCCTAAATTAGTCTCCCCTCAATCTGGTTTCCAATGTGGAATGCCATAAGCATAGACAAGGGTCATGGGTGGAGAGGGGACTCACAATGTTAAAATGGTGGCACGGGCTCATTGGGCCAAAGGGCCTGTTTCCCGTGCTGTGTTGTTCTTTGTTTTTTGTATAAGACTGCTATTGAAAAAACATTCCTCTCCCATGTATCCATTGTGTTAGTGGTTGTCGTTCATAGTAAGTTGAATAGAGCATGCTAGATCTTAATAGCAGATTCATGTCACAGCAACAAATTCAAGAGAACACTTGTTCTCTCTGTTATTAGAATTGTCAAGAAAGCTAGTCACCTCAGTTTTCTGCTCTCAAAGCAGAGGCAGAAAAGTTCCCTCTGATTTGGACCTCGTGAATGTTTTCCTTTTGCCAAGTGAAGGAGCAAAACACACATTGGTTTAGAAACGTCTTGATGTTCCATCCAGTTTTCCAGCATTGGGCAGGCACCAATAGGTGATTTCCACAATAATTTCATTCCAGTGTTCATGTAAGCCAACCTGTGACACTAATAAAGAAATTTAAACTACTTGTAAAGGATTGGGTGTGGGCATTTGGAACCCATTCCTGAAACAGTCATCGGGTCTTTTACATATGCAAATATGGGAATCAATACTCATTTGAGGTTCCTTCCTGAAACTGGACTGCCCTGAACACAGCCAGCTCTGGGCCTGTGACATTCAGCAGAACCAAGTTCCTTGACATTCAACAGTGTTTCCATCACTGACTCCTCCACCGTTAACACCTTTGGGGTTACCATTGACCAGACACTCACCTGGAATCACCACATTTACAAGAGCAAGTCAGAGACTAGGAATACTGTAGCGAGTAACTCACTTCCTGACTCTCCACAGCCTATCCACTATCTATAAGGCACAAGCCAGGAGTATGATGGAATAGTCCCCACTTTCCTGGATGGGTGCAGCTCCAACAACTCTCAAAAAGTTCGACACCATCCAGGACAAAAGCAGCCCACTTGATACGCACCACATCTACAAACATTCAATCCCTCTACCACCGATGCTCAGTAGCAACAGTGTGTACCATCTACAAGATGCCCTGCAGCAATTCACCAAAGATCCTGAGACAGTACCTTCCAAACTCACGTCAGCTTTCATCTGGAAGGACAAGGGCAGCACCACCACCTGCAAGTTCCCTTTCCAATCCACTCACCATCCTGATTTGGAAATATAGCAGTGTTCCTTCACAGTTGTTGGGTCAAATTCCTGGAATTCCCTCCATAACGGCAACTCACAGCATGTGGACTGCAGTGATTCAAGAAGGCAGCTCACCACCACCTTCTCAAGGGCAACTGGAAATGGGCAATAAATGGTGGCCAGTCAGTGATGCCCATATAGCACAAATGAATAAAACAAACCTGCCTTAATAGTGGTCCCCCCGGATCTATTGGAGCGCATTACAATATGAGTACATATTTTTTGATGATACCTGCCTGAGAATAGAGCTGATAGAAGCAGACGTATACACCTGCAAGCTTGACAACTGCCCAAAACAGCATGACTGACCCTATCCTGCTGCCCCACAATCAACCCCTTTCTCTTCAATCAGGCCCTGAGCAACTTTTCTCTCTGCTGCCCTCTGCTCACAATCCTCACCCTCCTGATCACTCCCTGATTCCCTAGCTCTGGATTCTGGGAAGTTAAACCCATGGACACTGCTCGAGAGGCAGCTGCCTAAACTTTGTTGTGAAATTATCCCAGAGCCCCAGGGTGCCAAACTGGCAGTTGCACTGCGTGGACAAAGTGCTAATAAGGCCCAAGTACATGGGTCTAGGCTCCTGATTCTTGGCATATGCTCCACATGTGGGCATCTATTTTAGGCAGTATCGGGCGTCGCGGTGGCAGAGTGGTTGGCAATGCTGCTTCACAGCGTCAGGGGCCTGGATTTGATTTCTGGCTTGGGTCACAGTCTGTGTGGAGCCTGTACGTTCTCTCCGTGTCCGCATGGGGATGTTCCGATTTCCTTCTATAGGCCGGAGGTGTGCAGGTTAGGTTGATTGGTCATGCTAAGCTGACCCTTAGTGTCAGGGGACTAGCAGGGTAAATATGTGGGGCTACGGGGGATGGGGGCCGGGTGGGTTGTGGTCGGTGCAGACTCGATGGGCTGAATGGCCTCTTTCCGCGCTATAGGAACTCTGTGCTTCTATTAAGCTGAAGCAAACCTCTGCCCCATTATTCATCATGTCAGCTCAAGTTGTTGGACTCCTTAGCTGGGAAATCAAAGGCCCTAAAATTGAAATGTGGAAGAGTCGCCTTTAAGAACTTAATCCTTCAATTTGAAATTGATTTGCCCACACTGACCTTATTTATTATAACTGCAGGCAAATGGAATTCAGCAAATGCACTGAAATTGTGGATGTTATCATCTTTTTATTTCAAAGCCAAACTAACTTACTTAATCTTCAACAGTTCATCTATTCATTCATGGGACATGGGCTTCTCCGACAAGGCAGAATTAATTAGCTATCCCTAATTGTCTTTGAGGCGATGTTGGTGAGCAGCCATCTTTAAATGCGTGCATTCAGGAGCAGGAAATTCAGAGGCAATCTGAGAAAACTATTTTTCACTCAGAGGGTGGTGAGGATCTGGAATGCACTGCCCAGGAAGATAGTGGAGGCCAGAAACCTTACAACCTTTAAAAAGTACTTGGATAAGCACTTGAAATATCGTAACATTCAAGGATACGGGATAGTGGAAAATGGGGTTAACATCACTTTCTTGGTAGTTATTATCAGTGCAGACTTGATGGACTGAAGGACTTCTTCTGCACTGTATGGCTGTACGGGCACGCTGGAAATTCTCACTTGACGTCAAAGGACATTTGCATGGTCTACCCCTGCCCGCTAAGATTCCCGTGGCGGACAGGATAGGAAAATTCTGCTCGATGATTCCATGATTCTGTGTAGGAAGTTCCAGGGCTTTGACGCTGCGATGATGAAGAGTCAGTGATATATTTCCAAGTCTGGAAGGTGTGTAATATGGAGGGGACCTCACTGATGCTCCCAGGAACCTCCTGCTCTTGATCTTCCTGACAGTGATGACTGCGGATTTAGGAGGTGACTTGGTGAGTTGCTGCAGTGCATCTGATAGATGGCACATGCCACTGCTACTGTGCACCAGTGGTCAAGCAAGTGGATGTTTAAGGTGGTGGATTGGGTGCCAATCGAGTGGGCTGCTTTGTATTGAATGGTGTCGAGTTTCTTGAGTGCTGTTGGAGTCGCACAATTCCAGGGAAGTGGAGAATATTCCATCACTCTTGTGCTTTGTAGATGGCAGACAGACTTTGGGGAGTTAGGAGGTGAGTTGTTCACTGCTGAATTCCCAGTTTATAACCTGCTCTTGGAGCCACAGTATTTACATGATAAGTCCACTTATCATGGTTCACAATATTGCTCAGCAAAGTGCCATATTCTATGCCAGAGCTGCCCAATGGTTTAAAGAATAAATGTATTTCCAGATTTGCAGCTGTGTTGGAAGCTTTGATCTCTGGGTTGTTGAGTAGCACTGGTATCACTGGGTTGGCACCGGGGATGGCACATTGCTAGAAGATGAGCAAAAGGCAGCTGGTGTTTCTGCTACTGGCCACGAACCAACGGCATCTCTTTCAATGTCTGTGGCTATGGATCAGGAGTTGTATAAATTTCTCTTCTCAGAGCAGGAGAAGGGAAAGGTCAGCCCACCACGTGCAGTAGCAGCAAACATCAGTCTAGAACTTCCGATCAGCGGTGGAAAGCTATGGTCCGCCAGAAATAAAATAATTTTTTACACACTTACCTGCCTTGAAAAATACCACCCAAGCTTCCTATGGGAGCAACAGCCTTTGGCCTTCAGCAGAACCATCACCGCAGGCCCCAGTGTGATACAGGCAGGTCCTAACCATGCCACCTCATGGTGCAGCCAATCTGGGAATGCCCACTGAGGTTCAGCTTGGAAATACCAGTTTTGCATTGAAAACAGAGAAGGATTTCCCTGCTATTATGAAAGGTATGTTGAAGCCTCTTTACATCTTTTTTCTTGCTATTTATTTTAAATAATTAATCCTATTGTTAGTGGCTCATTTAAAATGTAATTTCTTTTATGATTGAAGATGAGTGATTAGGGCTTGTGCATACGATCATCTCTGCAGAATTACGGGCCACATCAGTCTCAAGTATTGCAATGCCAGTACCAAGTTTAACTTCTCTTTTTTCAATGGAAGAACACTCTTGTTGGTGACGATTTAATTCCTTGAGAAATAGGCTGGTGAAAACCTTTTCCAGGCATTGGTTGCCACTCAATCACTATTAGCTGTAGGGCGTCAGTGGTTAGCACTGCTGCCTCACAGTACAAGAGACCTGGGTTTGATTCCTGGCTTGGTTCACTGTCTGTGCAGAATCTGTGCACCCCATGTCTGCATGGGTTTCCTCGAGGTGTTCTGGTTTCCTCCCACAGTCCTAAAGGCGTATTGGATAGGTGAATTGGTCATGCTTAATTGCCCCTCAGTGTACCCAAATGGTGCCGGAGTGTGGTGACTGGGGGATTTTCACAATAACTTCATTGCAGTGTTCATGTAAATCCACTAGTAACACTAAATAAACTTTTTTTTTAATTACTACTTCACTTTCCTGGCTGGCCTTCCACTTCCTATCCTCCATAAAATATGTCATTCTGCTGCCCTGTGTCCTTACCTGCACAAAATCCTATTATTCATTAGCCTTGTAATCGCTAATTTAACCTGGCTCCCGGCTAGGGCAATGTCATAATCTTAAAATTCTCATCCTTGTTTACAAGTTTCTTTATAGCCGCACACCCCCTCACCCCCTTATCTCTGTAATCTGCCACAGACCCGATAAGATATCTGTGCTCATCTAATTCCAGCCCCTTGTACATCCCCAGTGTTAATTGTGCCACCATTGCTAGCCACACCTTCAGCCACCTACGCTGTAACTTCAAGAATTCCCTCCCCAATCCCCTCTGCCTCTCCATGTCTCTCTCTCCTTTCAAGAATCTCTCGCAAAACCGAACTCTTTAACCAAGCTTTTATTCCAAAGCATTTTATCTGTGGTTTGATGCCAAATGTTGCTTTTAGCAGCCCTGTGAGGTGTCTTGGGCATTTTGTATTATCAAAGGTGCTATATAAATACAGATGGCTGCTCCATCTGTAAGTATATCAATGGGAAGAGGATAAACATGAAAAAATAGGTCCCATTCAAGACCATGGGGCAATCGATGGGTGGTGCCA
This sequence comes from Carcharhinus amblyrhynchos, assembly GCF_965287045.1. NCBI lineage: Eukaryota > Metazoa > Chordata > Chondrichthyes > Carcharhiniformes > Carcharhinidae > Carcharhinus > Carcharhinus amblyrhynchos. The sequence continues at coordinate 45,405,204 of NC_137342.1, forward strand.
GAGGACATTGGTAGAATGAATACTTTACATCTGTTTTCACCCAAGAGGGGACAGAGACTGTGAGGTTCTTGAGTAAATTTACTAAGGGAAGGACAAGATATTGGAGGCATTGGCTCTAGTGTGGATACATCTCCAGGTCCGGATGAATTGTGCCCTAGGCTGCTGTGGGAGGCAAGGGAGGAGATTGCAGGGGCTCCAATTCAAATTTCCAATTGCCACTTGCCTTTATCAATAGAGGCATAGATTGCAAAAGCAGGGAAGTTATGTTGGAGTTGTATAGGACTTTGGTGAGGCCACAGTACTGTGTGCAGTTCTGATCACCACGTTATCGGAAGGATGTGATTACACTGGAGGGGGTGAAGAGGAAATTCACCAGGATGCTGCCTGGAATGGAACATTTAAGTTATGAAGAGAGGTTGGGTAGGCTTGGGTTGTTTTCATAGGTGCAGAGACGACTGAGGGGTAACCTGATCGAGATGTATAATATGATGAGGGGCATGGACAGAGTGGATAAGGAGCAGCTGTTCTCCTTAGTTGGAGGTCAGTCACGAGGGGACAGAAGTTCAAGGTGAGGGACAGAAAGTTGAGGGGGATTTGAGGAACAGAGTTTTTACCCAGAGGATGGCAAGGGTCTGGAATGCACTGCCTGGGAGAGTGGTGGAAGCGGGTTGCCTCACATCCTTCCAGAAGTATCTGGCACATCATTACATCCAAGGCTATGAGCCAAGTGCTGGCAGTTGGTATTAGGTAGGCAGGTCAGGTGTTTCTCACGTGTCGGTGCAGATGCAATGGGCTGAAGGGCCTCTTCTGCACTGCCTGATTTTGATTATGTGGAGCAATCATTACATATGAGCACCTTCTTGTCAGTTGGTTTGAGTTTTGGCCAATAGCTGACATTCCAGCTGCAATGGAAGAGTTTCCACAGTTCTTTATAAACTTCCTAATTCATGGGATGCTGGCTAGGCCAGCATTTATTGTCCATCTCTAATTGCCCTTGAGAAGGCAGTGGGGAGTTGCTTTCTTTAATCGCTGCAGTCCAATGAAACGTAGGTACACTCACAGCGCTGTTAAGGAGGGAGTTCCAGGATTGTGACTCAGTGACAGTGAAGAAACAGTACTATATTTCCAAGTCACGTGGTGAATGGCTTAGAGGGGAACCTGCAGCTGGTGGTGTTGCTATGTATCTGTTGCTCTTGTCCTTCTAGATGGTAAAAGTCACAGGTTTTGGAGGTGCTATGAAAGGAGCCTTGGTGAGTTGCTGCAGTGCATCTTGTAGATGGTATTGGTAAGTGTGTAAAGGATTGTTTGTATTCAAAGAGGTTTTTACTGTAAATCAAATATTTCTTGTTGAAAACCTCAACCATTGCCTGTGGAGGGAGCTTTTCAAACTGAAACAATATGGATACAAGATACACAATAATAAAGAAACAACAGGTCAATGAAATAAACATTCCCCATTGAATGGGTTGGAATGCTTTGCATGGAAGTGTAGTGGAGGCAGCTTCCATGGCATTCAAGAGGACATTAGATAATTACTTGAAATAGAAACAATATTACAGTACAGGGAAGGCGATGGCCTAGTGGTATTATCACTCAATTATTAATCCAGAAACTCAACTAATGTTCTGGCGGCCTGGGTTCAAATCCCACCAAGGCAAATGAAGGAATTTGAATTCAAGAAAAAATAACTAGAATTAAGAATCTGCTAATGATCATCTCAATTATCGGAAAAAGCCATCTGGTTCCTTAAGGGAAGGAAATCTGTCATCCTTACCCAGTCTGGTCTGCATGTGACTCTGGAGCCACAGCAATGTGGTTGATTCTCAACTGCCCTTCAAGGACAACAAGGGATGGACAGTAAACGCTGGTCTGCCAGCGATGTCCATGTCCCACGAATGAAGAAAAAAAATGCAATGGTATGGAAAAAAGCTCATTTGGAGAGACAGTACAGACATGGTGGGCCAAATGGCCTCCTTCTGTGCCGTAACAATTCTGTGATTAAGCAAATTCTAAACATAAATATTTGGAATAAACTAATGGAATAAATTTTAGGAAAAGGGTGCTGCAGCACATAATACAGTTGGTTCTGAAGGCAATTATATATGTCTCTGGAAAGGCTTTGACTGAGAGATTTAAAAGCAGCTAAGCAAGTCTGTCAGAATAAAAAGGTAGTCTTATTCGCCCTAATGGATTTTCCTCAATCCTAAACCTTCTTTGGACACATACATGAATTACGGGGAAATCTGTCCTGGTGCTTGCGTCATTCCAAAATTTCAAATTACACACAATATTTTCAACAAGTGCCTGAAGTTGAACCATGGTCCTTATCTCACATCCAGCATGTTTACACATGTTAAGTAAGTCAACTTGAAGTCATGTTGACCCAACTTTAATGCAACCAGTCTAATATAAACACACATTGCAGCAAAAAAATTATCTGGAAAGATAAGGTGCTACGACATGTCAGTCCATTTTTTAAATTAACTTATCCAATGCATGTAAATGGGTTAATTTGTCTTTCACTATTGCTACTGTCTCTCAAAGCATGCTTGCAAATTAAGTTGACAAAGTTGCATTTCCATGACAAAAGCACTTCCGTGTAGACTTCAGTTTATATCTGAAGCAAAGCATTAGAACGATAGATCAACTTCAGTTGGCTTATCCAGCAACCTGTGTGTACGACTTCCTTCAATAGGATAAAGAAGTTCCTATTAATTGGACGATAAATACCCACACAGACTGCTTCTTAACTCTCTTCTGTTTTACAAATTACCATTTTAGATGATGGTAGCAAACAGCAACACATCAACATGGACCCAGGTTCAATTCCCAGGTAGGGTCACTGTCTGTGCGGACTTTCTCCCCATTGTCTGTGTGGGTTTCCTCCAGTGCTCCAGTTTCCTCCTACAGTCCAAAAGACATGCTGGTTATGTGCATTGGCCATGCTAAATTCTCCCTCAGTGTACCCAAACAGGTGCCAAAGTGTGGTGACTAGAGGATTTTCACAGTAACTTAATTGCAGTGTTAGTGTAAGCATACTTGTGACACTAATAAATAAATAAAAAATCTTGTTGACAGTTTAACTGCAATAATTCAGATCAACATTTGATACAATAGAAAAGGTGCTGGAAAAACCCAGCTGGTCTGTCAACATCCATGGAGAGAAAAAACAGAATTGACATTACAGGACTAATACGACTTCTTCAGAGCATCTGAAGCAGACTGACAAGAGCGTAACTGTTGGTAGGGAAGTTATTTTACAAACACGGTTGTTTAACCCAAATGAAGTACCTATCCAAATTCATTTTGTTCATTGATAAATCTCCAAAAATGGAAGCTTTAGAAATTATTGAAGGTTTTGATGAAATAAACAGATGTTTCCACTTAGAGTCATGAAGTCACTGAGGTTTATAGCAAGGAAACAGGCCCTTCGGCCCAACTTGTCCATGCTGCCTTTTTTTCAAAAAAAAACATAAACTAATCCCAGTTGCTTGCATTTGGCCCATATCCCTCTATACCCATCATACCCATGTAATTATCTAAATGCTTTTTAAAAGACAAACTTGTACCCGCCTCTACTACTACCTCTGGCAGCTTGTTCCAGACACTCACCACCCTTTGTGTGAAAAAATTGCCCCTCTGGACGATTTTGTATCTCTGCCCTCTCACCCTAACCTATACCTTCTAATTTTAGACTCCTCTCACTTTGGGAAAAGATACTGACTATCTAGCTGATCTGTGCCCCTCATTATTTCATAGACCTCTATAAAATCACCCCTCAGCCTCCTACATCCGGAGAAAAAAGTCCCAGTCTATCCAGCCTCTCCTTATAACTCAATCCGTCAAGTCCCAGTAGCATCCTAGATCCTAGTAAACCTTTTCTGCACTCTTTGTAGTTTAATAATATCCTTTCTATAATAGGGTGACCATAATTGCACACAGCATTCTAAGTGTGGCCTTACCAATGTCTTGTACAACTTCAATAAGACATTCCAACTCCTGTATTCAATGTTCTGACCAATGAAACAAAGCATGCCGAATGTTTTCTTCACCATTCTGTCCACCTTGTGATTCTACTTTCAAAGAGCTATGAACATGTACCTCTAGATCTCTTTGTTCTGTAACTCTCCCCAGTGCCCTACCACTAACTGAGTAAGTCCTGCCCTGGTTCAAACTACCAAAATGCATCACCTTGCATTTGTCTAAATTATACTCCATCTGCCATTTGTCAGCCCACTGGCCTAATTGATCTAGATCCCATTGCAATTGGAAATAACTTTCTTCATTGTCCATTCTGCCACCAATCTTAGTGTCATCTGCAAACTTACTAACCATGCTTCCTATATTCTCATCCAAATCATTAATATAAATGACAAATAACAGTAGACCCAGCACTGATCCCTGAGGCACTCTGCTGGTCACAGGCCTCCAGTCTGAAAAACAACTCTCTACAAGTTGAAGGGAACAGAAAAGCCAGAGGTCATCAATATAAAATCGATGCCAGGAAATTGTACAGCGGAAACAGAAAAAAACAGTGAGTGGTGGAACTCGCTACCACAGGGAGTGGTTGAGGTGACTAATATATAGATGCAAAAGCTCAATAATCATATCAGGGTCAAGGGGTTATGCTGATTGAGCGAGATGAACCAAGATGGGAAGAGGATCAAGTGAAGCTTAAATGCCAGCATTAAACACTGGCCTGTCCCTGTTCTATATAACTCAATATAAAATCATGATTGAAGTAAAACTAGCCAAGTTAGAAATGCTTCAATCTCCTCTGGTCACACAGGTCTCACAGATCTTATTCTGTAGTCATCACGATTTATGAGCTAATACACAGAAAGGCAGAATACGAAAGCGCAATACATCAGAAGCCTCTGAAATAAAAACAAATGATTGCGGGCTTTGATGTTCAGCCTTTTAAGTGATCAGAACTTTGCCCTTCAAGTAACCAGGCCAAGTCATGGAGTTCTCTTAAACAGCTGTCTTAATGCTGAGGAAAGTCATAGGTGCCGATAATGAACCAGATTCCTGAATTCAGGAATACACAAACAGTTATAGTTTCAAATTCAATTACAAGTAAGTAACATATACTAATCAAGGGATAGGGGTTATCTCTCGATTGAGCTCAGCATTGGTTGAAGTGAGAGTGATGTGTAAAATAGTCTTTTCTCACTTTGGGTTTTCATTTCTTCTAATAAAAATTTGTTCAATGATCATGTCGGATTATGGGCTTGTGGTGCAGTGGTAGCATCCTGACCTCCAGACCAGAAGATCCCAGGTTCGAATCCAACGCCAGGAGTTGTTGGCCTCAGGAGAGTTCACATGATACAATGGGCTGATCATCAGCTGGGAAATCTTACCACCACTGCTCCTCAGAATTCCCTCCTGGGTAAAAACAAATGTGGATGTGAAGATATACTTTCAAAAAAGAGTCTTGTACTGGTCAGAGATGTGGGACTGATTCTCCAAATCAAATTCCCTTTAAGTATGTCTGCCCACAGAGAGAACAGGCTCAGTGAATTTGTACTGTAGCTTGTTACATTTTTATTGCACAAATCTACATCCTTTGAGGAATTAAAGGTATTATTTATTTACATTAACACTGCAATGAAGTTACTGTGAAAATCCACTAGTCGCCATATTCTGGTTCCTGTTCGGGTGCACTGAGGAAGAATTTAGCATGGCCAATGCACCTAGCCAGCATGTCTTTCAGATGGTGGGAGGAAACTGGAGCACCTGGAGGAAACCCATGCAGACACGGGAAGAATGTGCAAACTCCACAAAGAGTTAATAATCTTGAATTTTGACAATATCTGCTTCTTTGTGCATTTTGAAGAAACCTGGAATGTGTTCCTTCATGCGCATATTTTTTCTCCGCAAAAACCAATTCAGTTCTGTGAATCCTCCTTATAATTTTGGGATTTCCCTTCCACTGGTCTTGCAGGTTAATACATTCTCCTGAAATTCCTCTGTGAGTTATTTTTAGATAAAAATCTGCTAATTTTATAAATAAAGCTAGAATAATGGATACATTAACATCATATGGAAGACTTGGACCCAAATATTTTGTTCATTGTGGTACCAGAATGCTAAAAGCGACTGAATCCTAGACTTCCTCACTCACAGATCGCAAACAGCAAGAATAGGCAACACCAACATTTAGAAGAATGAGGGGAGATCTCATTGAGACGTATAAGATGATGAATGGGATGGATAGGATAGAGGTGGAGAGACTCTTCCCGCTCAAAAAAGACAGTAGGACTAGGGGGCACAGCCTCAAGATAAAGGGGAGGAGGTTTAGAACGGAGTTGAGGAGGAACTTCTTCACTCAAAGGGTGGTGAATCTCTGGAATTCTCTGCCCGTTGAAGTGGTGGAGGCTGCCTCGCTAAATATTTTTAAGAAGCGGGTTGATGGGTTCTTGATAAGAGAGGGGATTAAGGGTTATGGGGAGAGGGCGGGAAAGTGGAACTGAGCCACAACAGATCAGCCATGATCTTATTGAATGGCGGGGCAGGCTCGAAGGGCTAGATGGCCTACTCCTGCTCCTATTTCTTATGTTCTTATGTTCTTATGTTCTTATGTTCTACACTATGATCATCCTCTATACTGGTGCCCCACAAAGTTGTGTCCACAGACACTTACTATACTCATCATACACCAATGGCTGGGTAGCCAAATTCCCCCAACTTGATTTTCAAGTTTGCTGATGACACACCTTAGTGGGTTGGATCTCAAACAATGACGAGACAGAATGCAGGAAAGAGATGGGGAATCTGATGAACTGGTGCAGCGACAATAATCTCTCCCTCAGTGTCAACAAAATGAAAGAGATAATCATCGACTTCAGAAAGCACAGTCAAAGTCAAAGTTAAAATCAAAGTTCAAAGTCAAAATCAAATTCAAAGTTCAAAGTCAAAGTTTAATTATTAGTCACAAGTAAGGCTTACATTAACACTGCAATAAAGTTACTGTGAAATTTCCTAGTCGCCATAGGCTGGTGCCTGTTCGTAGGACATACCAATGTCTACATCAACAAGGATGAAAGGGAAATGGTGAAGAGCTTCAAGCTTCTAGGTATCCAGATCACCAATAACTTGTTCTGGTCCCTCCATGACAATATTATAATTAAGAAAGCTCACCAACGCCTCTAAATTTTCAGGAGTCTAAGAACATTTGGCATGTTAGCTATCACTCTCAACAACTTTTACAGATGCACCATAGAAAGGTTGTATCACAGCTTGGGATGGCCATTGCTGTGACCAAGACAACAAGAAACTACAAAGGGTCACGAACGAAGCCAAGTCCATCATGCAAGCCAGCCTCCCATCCTTTAACTCTGTCTACACTTCTCGTTGCCTCGGGAAAAGCAGCCAACATAATTAAGGGCCCCATGCACCCATTCTCTCTTCCACTTTCTTCTGCTGGGAAAAAGATACAGGAGTCTGAGGTCATGCACCAACAACAGCTTCTTTCCTGCTGCCATCAGACTTTTGAATGGGCCTACCTTGCACTAAGTTGATCTTTCTCTGCACCCTAGCTATGACTGTAACGCTACATTCTGCACTCTCTCCTTTCTTTCTCGATGAACGGTATGCTTTGTCTGTATTGCGCACAGGAAACAGTACTTTTAACTGTATACCAATACATGTGACAATAATAAATCAAATCATCATTTACAGCTCCCATCAACAATTTATTTTTGATGAAGGGATTAGAATCCATAGATTGCCTGCAGTGCACGAAGAGGCCATTCAGCCCATCGAGTCTGCACCAACTCTCAGGAAGAGCATCTTGCACAGGTCCAACTTCCTACCCTATCCCCATAACCATATAATTCACCTAACCTACACACCTTAGGATGCTAAGGGGCAATTTAGCATGGATGATCCATCTAACCCGCACATCTTTGGAGTGCGGAAGGAAACCGGAGCACCCAGAAGAAACCCATGTAAATCTTTTAATTGCCAGTTCAGTAGCACAAAAATTAATTTGTTTCAATTTAATGTTAAAATTTGCAATTTAAAATATCTTGCGATGCATTCAAAATCATCTTTATGGTTCAGGGGAAAGATTCCTGCGAAATTTTATGGATAATTATTGTCCACCTTTATCTGCTTATCATCATCTCCTGAGATGTTGTCAATTCAACTGACTGCTTTTCCATTAATTTCACGGCCGTCAATTCTTTTTAAAATCATAATGAGTGGAGTTTCTCAAAAGTTCTTCTGTAGCTCCAAGTGGCTTGTGTCCATTTTTCTCGCAGTGTTTTGCGAGGAATACCAAATTGAGTGCATTCTCAGTAAGTGGTATGGTTAAAAGAACACATCCAGTTGATCAAACTCAATACTAGTCACGTAAGTTATTGTTGAAAACGGAAGCATTCGCCATGTCAGTGATTTTTTGTTTCTACTTTATTAAAAGCAACTCACTCACTGCCACCTTCTCAAGGAACACTGGGGATGGGCAATAAGTGTTGACTTAGCCAGCAACATCCCCGTGCAGCAAATTAATATCAAAAAAGGCAACCTTTGTACGTCACCCTCTCTTGCATGTTAACTGATGTCAATCAGGCAATCAAACCTTTGAGGCAGCTTGAGAAATGATTAAGTGGTCCAAAAGGCAGGCATTTGCTTTTCAGGGGGACACTTTCAGGGTGGGACTTTTTGACCACTCCTCCTCCCCCCCGCCCACCGTGCATTCCCCCTCACATTCCCCTTTCAAATCATATAATCCTTCAGTGCAAAAGGAGGCCATTCGGCCCATCAAGTCTACACTGAACACAACCCCACCTCGGCCCCATCCTCATAACCCCATATATTTACCCTCGCTAGACTCCCTGACGCTGGAGTCAATTTAGCATGGCCAATCCACCTATCCTGCACATCTTATAAATGTTTCAGGAAACCGGAGCACCCGGAGAAAATCCATGCAGACACGGAGAGAACATGCAAACTCCACGCAGACAATGACACAAGCTGAGAATCGAACCAAGTCCCTGGCACTGAGAGGCAGCTGGGCTAACCACTGTCCCACCACGCTGCCCACCATTCCCCTGACTACACCTCCTCCCCACCACAAGCTTTCAACATCTCACTCTACCCAACCTAAAGTGACTGCACCTCCCAACCCAGCCTGAATAATCCCCACCACCTGACCACCACACCACCAGGCCTCCTGCCGATATGGCATCTGGTGTTATAAAAAGCGGGGCCATGAAGCTCTTTTCTCTTTGCTGTTGACTTCATGAATTCTGGAGCTGAGGGAGTTCTTCTCCATCAAGGATCAGAAGGTAGGCCATAGGAATCTATCTTGATAAGTGGGTAGCTTGCTGTCAGATCAGCAAATCTTTCAATGGTTCCCAACGCTGTTTCAAAAAATTTGGCCCTATATTTTTGCACTCAAGTTCCAAATGGGACTTGAACTCTGATCCCTCTGACACGGGTGGAAAGGTCACCTACTGAGCCATGACCGTAACTGAAGTTGGGAATACCGATCGCAGTGGGGATAAAACAACAACTGACTTTTCACTTTTGGCTCCACCATTAGATTGAGTTACAACACAACTGAGCAAAGAAAAGCAACTAAAAAAAAGAGAGAGCAAAAATAAAATACAGTCACATAGGGAAACAAAGTGTTCACATTGGAGGTCTGGAGGTGATTTTTTTACTCTTTTGTAAGATGAGACATGACTGGTTAGGACACCATTTATTGGCCATCCTTAATTTCCCTTGAGAAGGTAGTGGTGAGCCGCCTTCTTGAATCATTGCAGTCCATGTGGTGTAGATACATCCACAGTGCTGTTAGGGAAGGTCTAGGAATATTTACTCAGTGACAATGCACAAACAGAGATATGTTTCCAAGACAGAGTGGTGAGTGGCTCAGAGGGGAACCTGCAGGTGGTGATACGACCAAGCATATGCTATCCTTCTAGATGGTGGGGTCATCTAGTGCTGTCAGAGGAGTCTTAATGAGTTCCTGCAGTGCATCTTGTAGATGGTACTCAATGCTAACACTGTTCACAAATGGTGGAGGGAGTGAGTGTGGAGGAGGTGGTGGACTGGGGACCAATTAAGTTGGCTGCTTTGTCCTGAATGGTGATTCCATCACATGAGTGAGCGTTGTCGATGATGAACATACTTTGGGAAATCAGGGAGTGAGTTCCCCACTGCAGAATTCCTGGCCTCTCTCCACACTCGTGGCTATAATATCTATGAGGCTGGTCCAGTTCAGTTCCTGGTCAGTGGTAAACCGCAGGATATTGATAATTGGGAATTCAGTAATAGTAGTGACATTGAATGCCAAAGTGAGATGGTTAGATTCTCTCTTGTTGAAGATGGCCATTACCTAGTCATTAGGTGAGGAAAATATTACTTGCCACTTTTCAAGACCAGCTTGAATGCTATCCTCGCTACAGATTTGGACAGCGAAATTAGCAAAGAGAAAAGTAGGAAATACAATGATCGTTTAATCGGTGTGGAGTTGGGGGAATAGAGAATCTGGTGAACTGATGCGACAACAATAATCTGTCCCTCAATGTCAACAAAATAAAAGAGATTGTCATTGACTTCAGGAAGCTTAAAAGAGAACATGCCCCTGTCCGCCTCAATGGAGATCAAGTAGAAAAGATCGCGAGTTTCAAGTTTTTAGGTATCCAGATCACCAACAACCTGTCCTGGTCCCCCCCCACCCCCCCTCCATGCCGATGCTATAGTTAAGAAAGCCTATCAATGTCTCTACTTTCTTGGAAGACTAAGGAAATTTGGCATGTCAGCCACAACTCTCACCAACTTTTACAGATGCACCATAGAAAGCATTCTTTCTGGTTGTATTGTAGCTTGGTATGCTCTGCCCAAGACCGCAAGGAACTACAAAAGGACATGAATGTAGCCCAATCTATCATACAAACCAGCCTCCCATCCATTGACTCTGTCTACAGTTCCCACTGCCTTGGCAAAGCAGACAGCATAATTAAAGACCCTATTCACCCCGGACATTCTCTCTTCCATCTTCTTCCAGGGGAAATAGATATTCAACTCTGAGGTCACATACAAACTGACTCAAGAACAGCTTCTTCCCTACTGCCATCAGACTTTTGAATGGACTGACCTAGCATTAAATTGAGCTTTCTCTAGCTAGCTATGACTCACCCTAGCTATGACTGTAACATTACATTCTGCACTCTCTCATTTCCTTCTCTATGAACAGTGTGCTTTGTCTGTAAAGCACACAAGAAACAATACTTTTCACTGTATGTTAATACATGTGACAATAATAAATCAAATCAAAATCAAATCATTCCATCCAAGTTCAAATCCTGCCATTGGTGGAATTTAAAATCAATAAAAATATCTGGAATTAAGAATTTACTGATGACCATAAAACCATTGTCATTGTCCTTCCCTGGTCTGGCCTACATGTGACCCCAGAGACACAGCAATGTGGTTGACTCTCTACTCTGAAATCACCACCAAGCTACTCAGTTCGAGGGCAACTAGAGATGGGCAATAAATGCTGGCCCAGTTAGTGACACCCATGTAGCACGAATGAATTAAAAAAAAGCTATGTTCCAGCAGTGAGTGCCTCTTGAGGGATGTCAGCAAGCCATCACTCGAAAGGAAGTGTATGATGTGACCAGCCTCAGTTTCACTTCAGCCTGGAGCAGAGCACAGCACACACAGCTCTGCAACCCTGATGCCCTCAAGCTTTCTGCCCATGGGTATCTATTCACACATGGCTAGAATTAATAAAAAGTTTGTTTATTAGCATCGTAACTAGGCTTACATTAACACTGCAATGAAGTTGCTGTGAAAGACCCCTAGTTGCCACACTCTGGCACCTGTTCGGGTATCCAGACGAGAACTTAGCATGGTCAATGCACCTAAACAGCATGTCTTTTGGACTATGGGAGGAAACTGGAGCACCCGAGGAAACCAATACAGACATGGTGAGAACGTACAAACTCCACACAGACAGTGACCTAAGCTGGAAATTGAAGCTGGGTCCTTGGCTCTGTGAGGCAGCAGTGCTAACCACCCTGCTCATGTGCTATCCATGAAAGAAATCTGCAATATATTGGCACAATCCCTGAAGTGATTGAGACCTTTATATGATTATGTTGAAATTGTACAAGACATTAGTAATGCCACACTTGGAATACCGTGTACAGCACTGGTCACCCTATTATAGAAAGGATATTATTAAACTAGTAAGAGTGCAGAAAAGATTTGCTAAGATGCTACTGGGACTTAATGGTTTGAGTTCTTAGGAGAGGCTGAATAGACTGGGACTTTTTTCTCTGGAGCGTAGAAGACTGAGGGGTTATCTTATAGAGGTCCATAAAATAATGAGGGGCGCAGATCAGTTAGATAGTCAACACCTTTTCCCAAAGGCAGGGGAGTCTAAAACTAGAGGCATAGATTTAAGGTGTGAGAGGAGGGATGCAAAAGTGTCCAGAGGGGCACATTTTTTCACACACAGTGTGGTGAGTGACTGGAACAGCTGCCAGTGGTAGTAATAGAGATGGGTACAATTTTGTCTTTTAAAAAGCAGTTAGACAGTCACATGGGTACAATGGGTATAGAGGGATATGGGCCAAATGTTGGCAAGATGATTTTTGGGCCAGAGCAGAAAAGATTATGGATCCAGACTTTTCAGCAGTATTACTTTTGGAGGCCATTAAATGTGGTGATGGAGTTTTGCATATTTCAGAAAATTTGCTGATCAGAAAAGAAATTTTCAAAATCTTTAGTGTCAATTCTATCAATCGTCAGCTTGCAACCACAAAAAAATCATACCACGAATTCAATTTAATGGGAAACATCAGCTCATTTGTACTAAGAAAATGCATGAAAAATCAGAATGGAAAACCAGGCAGAGGGTGGGCAATGGAAAATCAAATCGTGTTGACAGAAAAAAAAAACTTATTTTGCAGAAAAGAATGTCAGCAATATTTGTTTTTTAGTTTGCTCTTCGTTAGGCAAACATTACCATGTATGGAAATGCATAATGATCCACATGATAACACTAATGTGTGGTTAACATTATCTGTCAGTTCCATCAGGCACAAGTTTACACTACAGGAACTTTAACTTTTGGTATTAAACACTTACGGCTCGGTAATATCACAATAAACTTTTCGCTGAAAAATTAGATGTAAAACAATCTCATGTTTCCAGAGAAAGACATAATTATTTCATTGAAACTCGCAAAAAGAACCCCCAAAATATTTGTACTTCCACATACCATGCAGGACTAAGAATTAGAGACACGTTACCCAGGAGTGGAAAGAAAGAATTGCAATTGTATAGTGTCTTTCACAGCCTCGGGATCAGCCAATTTGGTGCATTTCAAATATTGTCATGATTGTAAATATGGGAATTATGGTGATGGATACAAGGGCTCACTGGCTTTCATAGGCTTGGGAAATTGTCAATGCTATTCTATAAAATTCTGGGGTAATTTTGCTATGATTGTACACTTTGGAAAAAGAGAAATGGGGCATTGTAAACAAAATCACGAGTTTATTCTAAGGGATTATCTTCATGTGTTGGCTATAAATACCAAAAGACATTTTCATCAACGCATTCAAACAAGAATTGAACAACTTTCTGGTTGCCACAGGCAACACCTCCGACAGAAGAGAGGTGCTTCCCGGCAGTCAGTGCCAGAGTGATCCCTGGACTACTTTCAATTGCAGAAATGGGACAGAATGGGCTTTAGTATTTGTCTGTTTGTTTACTTCTATCAAGCAATTGTATAGCTTCAGCTGGGGATGGCAGTGTACATATTGTGATCTGTAAAGTATCGCTATTGTGTGGGGCAGTCTGGCAGAACAGAGGGTCTTTAGCGGTTCATCATTGGTGTATGTTCATAAATTATTACACACACACTTGTATTGGATTGATGGCACAGAAACAGGCCATTTGGTCCAATTGATTTATGAGTTGTTTATGCTCCAAACCAATGTTTTTAAAATTCTTTTTCCGGCAATCCACTTACACCAAATGGCCATCCATCACAACCTACATTTTTAAAAAAATTTGATTTATTATTGTCACATGTATTCAGAAAAAAGCATACCAGGACAGGTGTGATGGCTGAGGCTGCTTGGTCCTCATGATCTCACTCCAGTCAGGTTCAAAGGATGAGATGTGCAACATCCGGTGCAGAGTTCAGCTGGTTCCTTTGTGCTGTATTCGCTCTTTGTGAGAATGGAAAATCCCACCTCGCACAGGTGGGTTTTTGTGAAGGGCAATAGCAACAAGATGCCTGTTGTATTCAGCGCTAGATACTCCCTCTTCCACCTTCTTCTGTCAGGAACAAGATACAAAATTCTGAGGTCACGTACCAACCAACTCAAGAACAGCTTTTCCCTGCTGCCATCAAACTTTTGAATGGACCTACTTGGCGCTAAGTTGATCTTTCTCTACATCCTAGCTATGACTGTAACACTACATTCTGAACTCTCTCCTTTCCTTCTCTCTGAAAGCTATGCTTTATCTGCATAGTATGCAAGAAACAAAACTATACACTAATGAATGTGACAATAATAAATCAAATCAAATCAAACTTAAAGGGATTTTTCACCCACCTCCTCTTTTAGAATCTGAAACTTCTCTGGAAAATAACGACAAAAACTGTTGATCAGTGGAATCAGATGCGACTGAGTGAAACAGGTTAGTCTATTGACAGTTTCCCTATTAACACTGGTTTCTTCGAAATGCCGTGTTGGGAACATATAGTAGTTGATGCCTTTTAGTCACACTTGCCAAACTTTCAATGGCTTTTGGAAAGTATCTATTATTTCCCCATTATTTCCCCGTACATAACAAACAGCTGGCCTTTGCATTCTGATTTCTGTTGGCACAATTGACAAAACATGGCCTGAATTCTCCGGTCTCGCACACCTCGTTACCGCTGACAGCAAGAACGGAGAATTTTGCACTCAGCCAATTCTCCGTTCACTGCAGTGGGACCGGAGAATCACACTTGTAGGTGAGGTCAGAGAAATCTGGCCCATACTTTAAAAATAATCAGCTTCATACTGCTTTGTGTGGGATTTTAACTTTTCCTTTGTATGCCTTTCATCAGAGTCTCTGGCACTCTGGGCATAACTAACAGTAGTCCTGCTCTGATATAAAGACAAAGTACTGTGGATGCTGGAATCTGAAAGGAAAACAGAAAACGCTGGAAAATCTCATTAGGTTTGACAGCTTCTGTGGAGAGAGAGTAGGGGCAACATTTCGAGTCTGGATGACTCTTCATCAGACCCTTCATCAGTACTGCTCTTTCCTCTGGTGGGCTCAGCAGAACAACTAACGTTCTCTCCAGTAGATTCAGATGTGAGATCCTGGCCAGTCCGCTTTTCAGCTATTGATGTCTATTTGATGTAACAAAATGATCCATGTCTACAATCAGCTGACTAGAAAGGAAAGAAAATTGGCACCAAGTGTCCAACATAAGGGACACTTGATCTTGAGTGCTGGTACAGGGTGCGCTGGTCTGTTTATTTGACCTCATGGGGTCACATATGCTACTGCAGCAAGAAATCACTCAGAGAGAAAAAGGCAACAAAAGGTCAGGCGCTCTTTGTGGGTCATTTTTGGTAACCTATTTTTCAACATTCTGCGACTCACCCTCACTTTAAAAAACACATTCTCCACATGAATATCCTCCCAAACTTCAAGCACTATCTAACACAATCAGAATATCTGTTCATCTTTTTCTCCCTCGTGAATGTATCGACATTCCCCAAACTGCATCTATACCACAGCGGCACAGTGGATAGCACTGCTGCCTCACAGTGCCAGGGACCTGGGTTCGATTCCAGCTTGGGTCACTGCCTGTGTGGAGTTTGCATGTTCTCCCCATGTTTATGTGCGTTTCCTCCGGTTTCTTCCCATAGTCCGAAGATGTGCGGGTTAAGTGGATTGGCCATGCTAAATTGCCTCTTAGTGTTAGGGTAAATGCATGGGGTTATGGGGATATGGCCTGGGTGAGATTGTGTTTGGTGCAGACTCAATGGGCCAAACGGCCTCCCTCTGCACTGTAAGATTCTATGATACTAATGAGGCAATCCTGTCACCCATCCTCAAACTCAAGTTGCATACAGGGTAGCCTGGATATAACAGTGAAGTGCTCTGGGATGTCCTGTTGTCATCCAAGGCACTATATGTCTTGACATTGATTTGTAAGAAGGAAAAGTCTTACATATACCAATCAGCTGTTGCCAGAAACATTTGGTGAGGATTTCTGGCCATAGAATCATAGAAGCCCTACAGTGCAGAAAGAAGCCATCAAGCCCTTTGAGTCTGCGCCGACCACAATCCCACCCAGGCCCTACCCACATATCCGTACACATTTACCTGCTAATCCCTCCAACCTTCGCAACTCAGGACACCAAGGGGCAATTTTAGCATGGCTAATCAACCTAACCCACACATCTTTGGCCTGTGGGAGGAAACCCATGCAGACACAAGGAGAACGTGCAAACTTCACGTAGGCAGTGACCCAGGCCGGGAATCGAACCCAGGTCCCTGGAGCTGTGAAGCAGCAGTGCTAACCACTGTGCTACTGTGGCACCCATGCTGTTCCAAGGCCGGAAAATCCTGCCTGAGGTTTGAGTGGCCCTGTCCTACCCACCACCAATCCCACGGCAGGGCGGGACAGGAAATTTCCACCCACAGTTACTATTTCTTCACTTCATGATGTGGCTACAAGATTACTGGGGCAAGCAATTTATCCATGAGCTTGCTTATTTTTAAAGAGAACTGTAACAGATCTTGGTACACGATTGCAGGTTTTGGATGCTGGTTGGTTATCAAGGTAAAGCGTTTCCAACCAATTAAAAAAAAGGTCCATTCAATAGAATTTCTTGGTGAAGAAAACAGTTGCCTGTTTCTCCAAATTGCCAAGCTCAATTTCTGGCAGAAACCGATAGTTGGATTCCCGGTACTTTAATCTTTTGCTCATGCACAAAAGGAAGTTTACTAAGTCACGGATTCCAAACCGCGCTCAGCAGATTCCTGTGATCAGGGGTGAGGTTTTCCATCCGCGCTCGCCCCAAGATCAGAAAATCCCACCTGAGGCCAACGCCCATTTGCATGTTCCCATCCCGCCCGATACATTTCCTGTGTTGGGCGGGACAGAAGAATTCAGCCCCAGATACTTTTCTGCAAATTTTAACTTATTAATGCACTGTTTCTGATGCTGAATAGAGATATTTCTTTTAAAAAACGCCTTCTGCATTATCGATTCTTTTTCGCCTCTGCAAAACCGAAATCGTTCTTTGGACATGAGATCAATTTGAAAGCAATAAAGACTGAAAGTTTCTGACTTTTGTGTAAACTAGCTGTGCCAAATCGAACTAAGATTGACCAAATGGTGTTTCTTTAGGTAATTAAAAATAAAATGACTAAAGGAAAGCAATCACTAACAACCTGTCCTGGTCCCTCCACGCCAACACTATAGTTAAGAAGTAGTCAGAAGTCTCAAAACACCAGGTTAAAGTTCAACAGGTTTATTTGGAATTGCGAGCTTTCGAAGCACTACTCCTTCATTAGGTGAGTGAGTGACTTTAACCTAGTGCTGTGGGACGTCTGATTGTGCCCACCTTAATCCAACGTCTGTATCTCCACTTAATAGATAAGAAAGGCCACCAACGCCTCTACTTTCTCAGGAGGCTAAAGAAATTCAGCATGTCTGCTACAACTCTCACTAATTTTTACAGATGCACCATGGAAAGCATGGTGTATCACAGCTTGGTCCGTCTCCTGCTCTGACCAAGACTGCAAGAAACTACAAAGGATTATGACTGAAGCCCAGTCCAACACTCAAACCAGCTTCCCATCCATTGACTCTGTCTACACATCCCACCACCTCAGTACAGCAGCCAGCATGATAAAGGACCCCATGCACCCCAGACATTCTCTCTTCCACCTTCTTCCGTCAGGAGAAGGATATAAAAGTCTAAGGCCGCGTACCAACTGACTCAAGAGCAGCGTCTTCCCTGCTGTCATCAGATTTTTGAATGGACTTACCATATATTAAGCTGATCTTTCTTGACACCCTGTGACTGCAGCACCACATCCTGCACCCTCTCCTTTCCTTCTCCCCTATGTACTCTACGAAAACAATATTTTTCACTGAATGCCAATGCATGTGACAATAATAATTCAAATCAAATGAAGTCAATGGAGTTTTCTTTTCCCCTGCAGGAAGTCCTTTTCTATTTCCAGGCAGCTAACAACACTATTTGAAGAAATGGGTTTTCTCACTCAGTTGGTGAGCACTTTGCAAAATGGATACCAGCGCCCGGGGACGCTGCAGTGTGCTTCTGTTTTGCAGAGAACAGTTGGTGCAGCGAAGGCAGGCCGTTTACTCAGGTTAAACCCCTTTGTGATTACCACTGAAGTCTGAGTTCCAAGTATATTCTCAGAAAGAGCACCTTATTTGATCAGCAATATTTCCACTTCATGATAGCTGCCCTTCATAAAAACTAACCAGAAAACACCTCACTTATCTCTTCGAGTTCTAATAAAATTTGACCCCTGCCACCACCACAGCCTCCCCTCCCCACCACCCCACTTCCACCACAACCCCACCCAACCCCAACCCTGCTGTTGAAGACTGAGTCATATAAAATTCCACTTTTTTTTTCCCCTTTTAGTGCTAACCGTCATGCTGAGAGAGGTAAAACTTTTCCATCAGAGCCTGAAGTAATTATGCAGGACAATGATGGAATACCTGCGAATGATTGCGGTGCTGTAATCTCGCAGGTTTTGCTTGAAATCATGTAAGCCATTGTGGCGGATCTCGCATAGTTGATAACCGTCAATCAGCATTGTTGAAATAAAACCAGAAACTTGACATTACGTCCTGGTAATATGTCATTATTGCTGGCATGTCTGTTTATAATTTTATGTGAAGGCTTAATTATAATTTTGGCGCATTCTCTTTTGTACCAGTGAAAGCTGTTGACGCAGACTCCAACTTTCAGTTAATTGAGGTGTGATTCCTCACACAAAAGGATTAATAAAGATGATGTGCTTCCTGGAGTTTATTTAGAATGCATCCATTCTTGATAGTCAGAAGTCATAGCTTAAACAGAATGGAAGTTGGACTGCTTCTGTGCTGTAAGATTTGAATGGGAACAATTTAGCATCACAGGGTTAAGTTGACCAAAGATTGATAAACCGGTGTCAATATTTTGAAATGGGTTTTGGAATGCCCTGTTGATGTTCATCATTCTGAGTGTAAGATTACATTAAAATATTTGTGTAAACTGGACAACTTCAGAATTGATTTCAGGGGGATTGAACTGTCCCATTCTTGATGGGCGATATGGTGGTACAATAGTTAGCACTGCTGCCTCACAGTGCTGGGGATCCGGGTTTGATTCCCGACTTGGGTCACTGTCTGTGTGGACCTGCATGTTCTCCCCGTGTCTGCGTGGGTTTCCTTGGGGTACTCCGGTTTCCTCCCACAATCAAAAGGTGTGTGGGTTAGGTGGATTGGCCATGCTAAATTGCCCTCCAGTGTCAGGAGGACTAGAGTCATAGAGTCATAGAGGAAACAGACCCTTCGGCCCAACTTGTCCATGCCGCCCTTCTTATTAAAGCCCCTAACCTAATCCCAATTGCTTGCATTTGGCCTATATCCCTCTATACCCATTGTACCCATGTAACTATCTAAATGCTTCTTAAAAGATAAAACCCGCCTCTATTACTACCTCTGACACTCACCACCCTCTATGTGAAAAAGTTGTCCCTCTGGGCACTTTTATATCTCTCCCCTCTCACCTTAAACCTCTGCCCTCTAGTTTTAAACTCCCCTACCTTTGGGAAAAGATATTGACTATCCACCTTGTCTATGCCCCTCATTATTTTATAGACCTCTGTAAGATCACCCCTCAGCCTCCTACGCTCCAAAGAAAAGGGTAAATTCATGAGGTTAGGGGGATAGGGCCTGGGTGGATTGTGGCCGATGCAGACTCAATGGGCCAAATGACCTCCTTCTGCGCTGTAGGAAATCTACGAGCAAACCAAAAGTAGGCGCTGTTTTGATGAGTTTCATTGTATTTCTCCTGTGGTAAATAGCAGAGAATGCTGTTTTGTTGTTGTTTCATTTTGTTTAAAGATTTCTTTAT
This sequence comes from Carcharhinus amblyrhynchos, assembly GCF_965287045.1. Lineage (NCBI taxonomy): Eukaryota > Metazoa > Chordata > Chondrichthyes > Carcharhiniformes > Carcharhinidae > Carcharhinus > Carcharhinus amblyrhynchos. The sequence goes on from NC_137342.1 coordinate 45,425,354, forward strand.
GCAAATTCCAAAGATTAAATTGCAACTTCCTTGTGAGTTTATTTATTTATTAGTCACAAGTAGGCTTACATTAACACTGCAGTGAAGTTACTGTGAAAACTCCCGAGTCGTCACACTCCAGCGCCTGTTCGGGTACACTGAGGGAGAATTTAGCACAGCCAATGCATCTAATCAGCACATCTTTCGGGCTGTGGGAAGAAACTGGAGCAAACCCACGCAGACATGGGGAGAACGTGCAGACTCCACACAGTCAACCAAGCTGGGAATTGAACCCGAGTCCCTGGTGCTGTGAGGCAGTAGTGCTAACCACTGTGCCATCCTGCCACCCGACCAGGACACGCACCCTCGTTCCAAATGGCCTGGCTTCCCATGCTTCCCTTCCATAGGGTCCGGCCTGACAATGTGGCCTGCAAAGGATCACCTCTTAATGGGGCCACATTACCACAGTGACCCTTACACTGCTGTGTTGACCTTAAAGAGTCAATTACCACAGTTACTAATGTTGGCCGAATGCTAAATGTTTGCCAGCACACTGCAGAGAGTGTCCCTTCTCAAAATAACACCTTCAGAATCATTTACCTAGCTGAGAGGACAGGTGAAGCTTTGTTTCACATCATATCTGAGAAGCACCACCTCCAATTATGCAGCACCCCCTCAGCAGTATACCAGAGCATCATCCAAGACTTTATATCTACACTTTCTTGGGACTTGAACCAAGAATCTTCTCAATCGGAGATGCAAGTGTAGTTGGCACCCAGGTTTAATCTCAAGTCATAACTTTCCAAAGAGGAAGCTCTAACTATCAAATATTAAGGCCCTTAAGAGTCAATGCAGAAACAAAAACTTCAAACAAAATGGCAAAACCTCTTTGTAAACAAGCTGTGTAACTTTTCACACCTGTTCAATCATGCAAAGAGATTGTGGGTTTGTGGTTAACAGGTTGAACCTAGGCGGCTGAAAGGAATCAGGATGAATGTGTCTGTGCATGAATCTCCCAGTGCCACAACTCTTTCACAGTTACATCCAGTGCATTTGTACTTATAGTGTTATATCTATAATAATATGGCACTTGTAAGGTATTATTGTGTCATTATATATGTTCTTTGGCCTGAATTGTACATGACAGATGCAGTCAGCTAGGTAATGGAAAAAGGAACATTAGATGCATGAACTAAGGATACAATGATGAGGAATACGGTGCAGGGATCAACAGTGTACTGCCTGTAATTTTGCACAATCTTGTGCTGTAAATGTATCCCAGAATCTAGCCGGTGTTTTAATTTGAAGGTGAGGATTTATTTATTTGCTATCCATTTCTGCGTTTTCCCAGTTCACGAACCAGGGTAACCACAAAGCTAGATAAACAAATTACTCAGTGGACGTTGGCACCGCAATTCCACCACTCTGCCCACCACGGAAGCTGAGGGGGTGAGGGGGCAGGAATTGGGAAGGTCCATTGACCTCAGGTGGGATTTTCCGATCCCGGGTCAAATGAGGTCTTAAAATCCTGCCCTGGGAGGTATGTGAGAGCGATCTGGAGATGAACATTTCACCAATCGCTGAAAGACAATACCTAACCATCCCTGATTATTCAACAGCACTCATTTAGGAAAGGAAAGCTTGTTTTTACAAGCTGACTGAATATTTTTGCAATGTTGGGAAGCGTGGTAACCAATTTGCAGACAGCAAGGTCCTTCCAACAGCAGACTGCCCATTTTTAGAATTTCATTCCTGGAACATTGGCGCCTCTGATTGGCCAGCATTTATTGCCCATCCCTAGTTGCCCTTGAACTGAGTGCCTTTCGAGGCCATTTTAGACGGCAGTTGAGAGACAACCGCATTGCTGTGTCTCTGGAATCACATGCCAGGCCATAGAACCATAGAGTCCCTACAGTGTAGAAGGAGGCCATTTGGCCCATCGAGTCTGCCTGACCACAATCCCACCCAGGCTCTATCTCCATAAGCCCACTTATTTACCCTGTAACTTCCTGACTATGGGGCGATTTAGCATGGCCAATCAACTTAACCTGCACATCTTTGGAGTGTGGGACAAAACTGGAGCACCCAGAGGAAACCCACGCAGATACAAAGAACAAAGAACAACACAGCCCGGGAAACAGGCCCTTCGGCCCAACAAGCCCACGCCGCCACTGCGGATATGGGGGAGAACATGCAAACTCCACACAGATAGTGACCCAAGCCGGAAATTGAGCGCAGGTTGCTGGCGCTGTGAGGCAGCAGTGCTAACCAGTGTGCCACCCAGACTAGGTAAGGATGGCAGATTTCCTTCCTGAAAGGACATTAGTGAACCAGGTGGGTTTTTACAACAACCGACACAGGTCATCAGTAGATTCTTAATTCCAGTGTTTTATTACTGAATTCAGTTTACACCACCTGCCGGGGAGGGATTCGAATGTGGGATCCCAGAACATTAACTGAGTTCCTAGATTAATAGTCGAGCAATAATACCATGAGGCCATTGTCTCCCAAAGGCCAGATAATGGTTGGAGCAGGCTGTGGATTCTCTGGTCATCTGTGGATTTCCCGATGATGTGGGCTGGTTTGAACGGGAAGTCTCACTGACAGCAGTGGGACCAGAGAATCCCACTGCCACATCCCGCCACCAAGAGACACATGGCTGGGGGTGGGGGCGGAGAATCCCACGCACCATTTTTTTTTATTTAGCAATGGTGATTAAGGAATAAATATAGAACACAGCAGCAGGGGAATATCTTTATTTTTCACAATGGGGTTGGTTCGAGCATAGCCACCTGAAAGAGTCTCAGTGTAATGTCCCCTCCAGGACACAGGAGGTGCACAAATCAGCATGCATTGCACTCACCTTTTATAAAATCATAGAGTCATCGAGGTTTACAGCATGGAAACAGACCCTTTGGCCCAACTTGTCCATGCTGTCCTTTTTTTAAAAAGCTCTGAAGCTAATCTCAATTGCCCACATTGTAACTGTCAAAACACTTTTTAAAAGACAAAATTGGACCCGCCTCTACTACTTCCTCTGGCAGCTCGTTCCAGGCGCTCACCACCCTCTGTGTGAAAAAATTGCCTCTCTGGACACTTTTGTATTTCTCCTTCTCACCTTAAACCTATGCCCTGTAGTTTTAGACTCCCCTACCTTTGGGAAAATATACTATTTAGCTGACCTGTGCCCCTCAATATTTTATAGACTTCTATAAGATCATCCCTCAGCCTTCTACGCTTCAGAGAAAAAAATCCCAGTCTATCCAGTCTCTCCTTATATCTCAATCCATCAAGTCCCAGTAGCATCCTAGTAAATCCTTTCTGTACTCTTTCTAGTTTAATAGCATCCTTTCTATAATAGGCTGACCAGAACTGTACACAGTATTCCAAGTGTGGCCTTATCAATGTCTTGTACAACTTTAACAAGACATTCCAGCACCTGTATCCAATGAAACCAAACATGCTGAATGCCTTCTTCACCACTCTGTCTGCCTGTGATTCCACTTTCAAGGAGCTATGAACCTGTACCCCGAGATCTCTTTGTTCTGTAACTCTCCCCAACACCATACCATTAACTGAGCAAGTCCTACCCTGGTCAATCAATCTGTATGGTCATGAGTCCCAATGCTGGTGGAGGCCTGTAACACGTATGCTAATGTGTTATTGAGTCTCACAATAACATTTGTTCCCAAAGAATGGGATGTCCCAAAGCCACCCCACTCAGGAATCATCAGTAACAGCCCTTAATTAAAGGTGCATTTTAAAAATTATTTACAGATGTCATCAAACCAAACACATTCCTGTCGACATTTGAGTTGGGTACCTGATTCTTCCTTGCAGTTTCTTCAGGGATGCTTCAGTCAAGCTAAGAATGTTGTTACCAAAGTATGAAAGTGACTAAGTTTTTAAAATTTATTTATTAATGTCACAAGCAGGCTTACATTAACACCGCAATTAAGTTACTGTGAAATCCTCTCGTTGCCACACTCTGGCGCCTGTTCAGGTACACCGAGGGAGAATTTAGCACCGAACCAGCATGTCTTTCTGACTGTGGGAGGAAACCAGAGCACCCGGAGGAGACCCACGCAGACACGGGGAGAATGTGCAGACTCCGGGCAGATGGTCACCCAAGCCGGGAAGCGAAGCCGGGCTCTGGCACCGTAAGGCAGCAGTGCTAACCACTGTGTCACTGTGCCACCCCATTCATACTACCACCAAATTGTGCAATGACCACTTTCACCAGGAATTTACACTTGAGTTATCTTTAATGGACTATGGCATGCTCTTGTTATGTTGAACTGGGCTGGGCTGATCTAAGTATTTTTTAAAAATCAAATGTCATTTGATTTGCATTTGAGAAAGCTGACTATACAATACCACAAAGGGATCGGAACCTGGGGAGAACTGATGCATAACAGGAACTTTGAAACCTCAGGCTAGCAGACAAGTTGGCTGCACTGTAAATGTATTTCTAATTTAGCTGTAGACAGCAATGATAAAAGATTAACATTTCCACATTTTGCACCAGTTAAAACCCGGATAGAATCACGCTGCCTAATGCCGGGAGCTTTATATTCGCAAATGGAGGAGATTAGCTGTATCTCCGTCCATCTTGGGATAAACTAATAAGATTGTCGATTGCATTTGGCATCCTGCTTTGCCAGTGTGATCTTATTAGGTTGTCACTTTACATGAGAAGACTGGTAAGTATGTACACCTCTCTGACGCCACGTATTCTCCACTCCCAATACTCCACTCTGAGTTGTTGTTTCACTGACTGCGTTTAACGTAACACCACCCGCTACCCCCCCTCCCTCCCCCCAACTCTGCCTGGGATGTTTCCAGCTTTTAAGAACCATCTCCTCTGCCACGTTTTCTTCTCACAGCTTCTGCTTCAGCCCGGTGTCACCTTTCTGTGAAGCACTCTGGGGCTCTGTTCTCATTGTGCGGAGTGGTTTCGTGTAATTGTTGTTGTTGATATAATTGAGGGAAATTCAACATCCAAGCTGTAAATTCAAGCAATGTAAACACTTAACTGCAGCTAACTATTAATAGTCCAGATAAGCACAGTAAGCTTTCATGCACAAATATAACTCAGCCTCAAGTCGGGGCCATTGTCTTTAATGTTAGCAGAGATCTGACCGTCCCAACCTTAAAACATAAACAAGTATGTTAGAAGTTTTTTTTTGAGTGATGTTGGGCCAGTTACTCAGGTCTGTCAGTTCTCTCTCCCTCAATAGAGTGGCCAATCTCATGATTCAATGTCTAAAATCCCCATCAGTGACACTGGCTTTTATATTGTCCTTTCTCTTCAATCCAGATTCCTCGAGGCGTGTGATAACATTGGGCCTGTTAAAAGGACAAGGGGACTTGAGTCGCAAAGACTGAGGGAGAAATTTACAGGCTGCGCCCTCCCCGAAACTGGAAAATCTCACCTTAGGTTGAAGGATCTCTATATGGTCCAGTCCTGCCTGTGGCAGGCGGGATGGGAAATCCCACCCTGAGGGCCAGTTGACAGACACTGAGCTCCAGGAATCAAAATCAAGTTGAAAAGGAAGGTACAAAGGGGATAGGCACGGTGGCACTGTGGCTCGCACTGCTGCTTCACAGCGCCAGGGACCCAGGTTCAATTCCCGGCTTGGGTCACTGTCTGTGTGGAGTTTGAACATTCTCCCCGTGTCTGTGTGGGTTTCCTCCGGGTGCTCCAGTTTCCTCCCACATTCTGAAAGACATGCTGGTTAGGTGCATTCCGCAAAACAGGTGGCGACTAGGCAAACTTCACAGTAACTTCATTGCAGTATTAATCTAAGCCCTACTTGTGACTAATAAATAAACTTTTAAAAAGCCCCTTTTAACAATCAGAAACACTTCTCCGTGCAACGGGAACTGAAATGAAACACTATATCCATCATACCTAATTGTATTAACTTCTGACTCAAATCTGAATAAGAAGAATTGCTTAAATTTGCATTTAAAGCTCATCTTAGCACACCTCAGTGTGATAGTGAAGAGGTTTAAACAGGCACTGTACCTTGCAGAACTCTTTATGGGCAGGATGGAAGTCTATGCACCAGATTGCCACAGGATGGCAGAAGAAGTGTGCATTCCTTTCCGTACTGCTGCTCTAACAGGCTAAGTAATGCATTCAGAGTTTAAGCTATTCATTCATCAAAGCATTAAACGCCGGCATCTATAATCCTATTATTTTTATGTTTGTGGATTGCAAATGATCATCGGCAGCTTTGCCAATGGCAGGACAGGGCAGCACCAACAAGATGCCAGTTGGTCAAACAAGATCCATTCTGTCCTAAAACCTAATCCCTCCACCTAATCCATAACCCTAACATAAGGATATCTAGGACGTATAATGGTAGTTGCTAATTGTTACTTCTTTGACTGTACTATACGCCACCTGTGTTTTATTGGTAGAAAGAGATTTCAATTAATTTGATAGCTTGGACTTTTGGCTAAGATCAAGTGTAATATAAGAACATAAGAACATAAGAAATAGGAGCAGGAGTAGGCCATCTAGCCCTTCGAGCCTGCCCCGCCATTCAATAAGATCATGGCTGATCTGAAGTGGATCAGTTCCACTTTCCCGCTTTCTCCCTTAATTCCCTTGTCTATCAGAAATCTATCTACCTGTGACTTAAATATATTCAGCGAGGTAGCCTCCACCACTTCAACAGGCAGAGAATTACAGAGATTCACCGCCCTTTGAGTGAAGAAGTTCCTCCTCAACTCCGTTCTAAACTGCCCCCGTCCTTTATTTTGAGGATGTGCCCTCTAGTCCTGCTATCCTTTCTAAACAGGAAGAATCTCTCTACATCTACCCCATCTAGCCCCTTCATTATCTTGTAAGTCTCTATAATATCCCCCCTTAGCCTTCTAAACTCTAACGAGTACAGACCCAGTCTATTCAATCTCTCTTCATAAGCTAACCAAACACATGTTGTACTTGGTTGAAATCATTAGGTTACATTTTAGCTTCATTTAGAAGCATTTTTTTCAAGCGGCATCTCGGCCTTTTGGCTAAGATGCAAATTAGATCAAGTCTTGGAGGAGGAGCTATACCTACTCCAATCAGCTTGGACCATGTAGATCAAGCCCAAGACGGGAGTTGAGAGCCCTGTCTTATCAGCTTGGATTGGGAATGTCTCAACTTGTTGGGACTCTGAATTGGATTTGGTTGGATTGAATTGGAATAAAGAATAAAGAAAAAAATTAATATGTCAGGTTTTTATTTTTAAAGAGCATGGTGACATTTAAAAAGTTCATTTATTATTATCACAAGTAGGCTTACATTAACACTGCAATGAAGTTACTGTGAAAATCCCCTACTTGCCACATTCCAGTGCCTGTTCAGGTACATGGAGGGAAAATTTAGCATGGCCAAAGCACCTCACCAGTGCACCTTTTGGACTGTGGGAGGAAACCGGAGGAAACCCATGTAGACACGGGGAGAACATGCAAACTCCGCACCGACAGTCACCCAAGCCAAGAATTGAACCCGGGTGTCACCGTGCCGCCCTTACTCTTTACTCCTACTCTATTCCCATTCTTGTGGGGGGACATTTTCTGGACTCCCTGGGGGGGTGTTTCTCATGGCGAGAGGCTGTTTACTGGCAATGGGAGCCTCTGGTCCCACTGCTGTCAACGGGATTTTCCTTTGACTGCACCCATGGTGCCGGGAAACCCATGGTGCGGGATGTGCCATTGGCAGGGCTGGAAGATCCTGCTGGCATGAACACCAGGAAGATTCCGGCTTTACATCCTTACTGCTGAATTAAAGTGATTCAGGCATGCGTCAGAATTCCACATGGAGGGGGGGCTATCATTTTGCTTTCCCTTTTTTCAAATCTGTCCCCAAGAAATTTATTTTCAGAGCTTGCTGCGATATTCAGAATATGTTGTTTGAAGGGCTTTGCAAGGAGAACTTTTGGAAAGATTTCACTGACCAGTGAAAAAGGAAGTGAAGAAACTGCAGCTCAATCTGGATGTTTGAGACACATTTGATTGACCAGTTCTGAAACAGGACATAAGGCAATTGAAGAAAGGAATGACTTTGCCCTTCGTAAAAATCCAGATAAGCTATTAGGTAATTAAGTTCTCTGGTCAGTAAAACTCCAAAAAAATTAATCCCAATTCCAATAACAATTTTTTTCAGTTTAACCATAATCATTAATAGGGTGGATCTGTCATTTCATTCAAAGTATTTATGGAATGAATTAGTGTACCAGATGATTGTGTCACTGCACAATGGGTGGGACATGTCCTTCACATGCCTGACACATGACTCCCGAAGCAACTGCTCTATACTGAACTCAGTCACCCATGGAGATGGTGGAAACACTTTTGGGGTCTCCCCATAGCATCCCTGAAGAGATCACCAATGACTCATGGGAACTCTGGGCTTATGACTGACCAAAATGGAGAAGGTTCATTCAGGAAGGCACTGAACACATAGAACATAGAACATAGAACATAGAACATTACAGCGCAGAACAGGCCCTTCGGCCCACGATGTTGCGCCGACCAGATACAAAAACAATGACCCACTAGCCTATACCAATCCCTTTTCGTCCATAAACCTATCCAGAGATCTCTTAAACGCCCCCAAACTAGACGCATTTACAACTGCAGCAGGCAGGGCATTCCAATCCCTCACCACCCGCTGGGTAAAGAACCTACCCCTGACATCCGTCCTGTAGCTACCCCCCCTTAATTTAAAGCCATGCCCCCTCGTGCTAGCTTTCTCCATCCGAGGAAAAAGGCTATCACTATCCACCCTATCTAAACCTCTAATCATCTTATATGTTTCAATAAGATCCCCTCTTAGCCGCCTTCTTTCCAACGAAAACAACCCTAAATCCCTCAGTCTCTCCTCATAGGACCTCCCCACCATACCAGGCAACATCCTAGTAAACCTCCTCTGCACCCTCTCCAACGCCTCCACATCCTTCTTGTAATGCGGGGACCAGAACTGCACACAGTACTCCAAGTGCGGCCGCACTAGAGTAGTGTACAGTTGCAACATGACGCTGCGACTCCTAAATTCAATCCCCCTACCAATAAACGCCAAGACACCGTACGCCTTCTTAACAACCTTATCTACTTGATTCCCAACTTTCAGGGATCTATGTACACATACACCTAGATCCCTCTGTTCATCCACACTATTCAAAGTCCTCCCGTTAGCCCTATACTCGACACATCTGTTGCTCCTACCAAAGTGAATTACCTCACACTTCTCCGCATTAAATTCCATCCGCCACCTCTCGGCTCAGCTCTGCAACCTATCTAAGTCTCCCTGCAGACTATGACACCCTTCCTCACAATCTACCACACCTCCAACTTTGGTGTCATCAGCAAATTTACTAATCCACCCAACTATACCCTCATCCAGATCATTAATAAAAATTACAAACAACAGTGGCCCCAAAACAGATCCCTGAGGCACACCACTTGTAACCGAACTCCATGATGAATATTTACCATCAACCACCACCCTCTGTCTCCTATCTGATAGCCAATTCCTGATCCAACTTCCTAGATTACCCACAATCCCATACATCTGCATTTTCTGCAGAAGCCTACCATGGTGAACCTTATCGAACGCCTTACTAAAATCCATATATACCACGTCAACTGCCTTGCCCCCATCCACCTCTTTGGTCACCTTCTCAAAAAACTCAATAAGGTTAGTAAGGCACGACCTACCCGCTACAAAACCATGCTGACTATTTCTAATCAATTCATTACACTCCAAATAACTATAAATCCTATCCCTAATAATTTTTTCTAAAACCTTTCCCACAACAGAAGTAAGACTCACCGGTCTATAATTCCCGGCAAAGTCTCTGTTCCCCTTCTTAAACAATGGGACAACATTCGCTATCCTCCAATCCTCCGGGACTACACCAGAGACCAATGACGACCTGAAGATCAGAGCCAGAGGCTCTGCAATTACCTCTCTAGCCTCCCAGAGAATCCTAGGGTAGATCCCATCCGGACCAGGGGACTTATCTATTTTCAGCCCCTCAAGAATTTCCAGCACATCCCCCTTATCAACCGTAATACTGTCTATTTTACACCCCTGCAACCCAATGTCCTCCTTAGCTATATTCATGTCCCCCTGCGTGAACACCGAAGAGAAATATTGGTTCAATACTTCTCCAATCTCCTCCGGTTCCACACACAACTTCCCCCTGGTGTCTGTAACTGGCCCTAATCTTGCCCTGACCAACCTTCTGTTCTTGACATACCTATAGAACGCCTTAGGATTCTCCTTAATCCTATCAGCCAAAGTCTTCTCATGTCCTCTTTTAGCCCTTCTCAACTCACTCTTCAACTCCCTCCTAGCCAATCTAAAGCTTTCTAGTGCACTATCTGAGCCCTCCAATCTCATCCGAACATAAGCCTCCTTTTTCTTTTTAACCATCGACTCAACTCTTTTAGTGCACCACGGTTCCCTAGATCTACCAAATCCTCCATGCCTGACAGGGACATACCTATCAAGGACTCGCAGTAGCTGCTCCTTGAACAAACTCCACATTTCGGACGTTCCCAGTCCCTGTAATCTCCTAGTCCAATCTATGCTTCCTAATTCACTCCTAATAGCCTCATAATTGCCCTTACCCCAGCTAAAACTACTGACCCGAGGTTCATGCCTATCCCTTTCCATCACTAAGGTGAACGTAACCGAATTGTGGTCACTATCACCAAAATGCACACCAACTTCCAAATCTAGCACCTGGTCTGGCTCATTTCCCAGCACCAAATCCAATATAGCCTCACCTCTAGTTGGCCTATCTACATACTGAGTCAAACAACCTTCCTGCACGCTTTGTACAAACACTGACCCCTCTAGCGAGCTAGAACTATAGCAATTCCAATCAATATTCGTAAAGTTAAAGTCCCCCATAACAATTACCCTATTACTTTCACTCCTAACCAGGATTGTCTCCGCAATCCTTTCCTCAACCTCTCTAGAACTTTTAGGAGGTCTATAAAAGACTCCCAACAGGGTGACCTCACCTCTCCTATTTCTAATCTCCGCCCATACTACCTCAACTGACAAGTCCTCATCAAACTTCCTCTCCGACACTGTGATACAGTCCTTGACTAGCAATGCTACCCCACCCCCCCTTCTACCTTCATCTCTACTCCGACTAAAGCATTTGTACCCCGGAACCTGCAACAACCATTCCTGACCCTGCTCTATCCATGTCTCTGAAATGGCCACAACATCAAAGTCCCAGGTACTGATCCACGCTGCAAGTTCATCCACTTTATTGCGAATACTCCTCGCATTAAAGTACACACATTTCAAACCCTGCTCCGCCCCACCCCCACTATGCCGTGCCTTGCATTCCCCAACTATGCCCGTGAGATGTTCTGGCCCTGCCCTCTGTGGGAATGGTAATCGGCGGGATAGAAAACTTGACGGACCAGTTAAAGGCCCGTTGACCTCAGATGGGAATTTCCGGCCTTGGGGAGGCGCAGCCGGAAAATCCCGCCCATCGAGAGACTTCGTCAGGGATGTGCAGATGTGAGGTTGAGGTGTCAGATGGAGGGAGCAACCTCTAAACAAACAATCTACCCAACCATCTTAGCACCATCTGCATGGCTGAGTCTGTAGATTTCATCCTTTAAAAATGGTCTAATTCATACCAGACAGAAAGAAACTTCTGCGCATTTTTATTATTCTAAATATATCACCATTAACTATCAGATAGGGAGGTCTTGTGTCATAAGAACATAAGAACATAAGAAATAGGAGCAGGAGTAGACCATCTAGCCCTTCGAATGCCCTGCCATTTAGTAAGATCATGGCTGATCTGAAGTGGATCAGTTCCACTTACCTGCCTGCTCCCCATAACCCTTAATTCCTTCGTCTATCAGAAATCTATCTACCCGTGACTTAAATATTTTCAACGAGGTAGCCTCCACCACTTCAATGGGCAAAGAATTCCAGAGATTCACCACCCTTTGAGTGAAGAAGTTCCTCCTCAACTCCATTCTAAAGTGCTCCCCCCCCCCACCTTATCTTGAGGCTGTGCCCTCTAGTTCTGTTTTCCTTTCTAAGCAGAAAGAATCTCTCCACCTCTACCCTATCTAGCCCCTTCATTATCTTGTAAGTCTCTATGTGGGTAGCACCCTATCTCCTACCCAGTAGGTCTGGGTTTGAGTCGCACCTCATGACCTGATGGCCAAGGAAGGCACACTCATAACATGGCCAGACAGATTGGATAGCAATCTTCAAAATCCTTCCAACACATGTCAATGGCAGGCGGTTAGAGAGGGAGAGACTCCAGATCAGCCATGCTTGATGCGCAGTGGCGTGGCCTCAAGCTATGAGCTCCTGGCGATAAATTAGCGATCTGTTGCAGGAATAACTAGCTATTGAAACAGTCTGTGTTGGAAGAAAAACAATTAGTTCTGATGGACAAGCAAAATCAATGTGGAGTTGGAATACAGCAACAAAAATAGCTTTGACATTTTTATTTTTGCTGCTGTATTAAATTCAGTCACATTGTAATTCAATGTGAGCACACGGTCTCTGTGGCTGGAACTTGACCACCTTGCCCACCCGAATCCCGAGATTCCCAGAAACAGAAATCTCTGCTGGCTTCGGGCAGGATTTTAATATCTCGCCCAAGCGAGAATGTAAAACCTCGTCCTGTAAATCCAGTACACTGGCGAATAGTGAGAATGAAACAATTTGAAACATCCAAAGACTGATTACCATCTTCAGTCAAGATAAAGGAACATAATGACTATCTCATCTCAAAGACCCTGGGTACAATTGCCTCAATAAGAGTGTATATCCTGGGTCTTGAGCTGGCATATACACAGGAAGATGTCAAAAGCAATCTGGGAAGGCAGTGGCATTGTGATATTATCACTTGACTATTAATCCAGGGACCCAGGGTAATGCTCTGGGTACCCGTGTTCGAATCCCACCATGGTAGACGGTGACATTTGAAATCAATAAAAAGGAAACCTGGAATTAAAAGTCTAATGATGACCATGAATCAATTGTCATTAAAACCCATTTTTCTCAGGCCTTTGGGGGAGGGAAATCTGCTGTCCTTACCCAGTCTGGCCTACATGTGACTCCAGAGCCACAGCGGTATGGTTGACTTCAAGGACAACTAAATGCTAGTCCAGCTCATGTCTCATCAATGATTTAAAAAAACTGAAAGGTCTGATTTGTTTTGATTTATTATAGTCACATGTATTAACATACAATGAGAAGTATTGTTCCTTGTGCACTATACAAAACATACTGTTCATGGAGAAGGAAATGAGAGAGTGCAGAGTGTAGTGTTACAGTCATAGCTAGGGTGTAGAAAAAGATCAACTTAATGTGAGGTAAGTCCATTCAAAAGTCTGACAGCAGCAGGGAAGAAGCTGTTGTTGAGTCGGTTGGTACGTGACCTCAGACTTCTGTATCTTTTTCCCAATGGAAGAAGATGGAAGAGAGAACGACTGGGGTGCGTGGGGTCCTTAATTATGCTGGTTGCTTTGTCGAGGCAGGGGGAAGTGCAGACAGAGTAAATGGATGGGACGCTGGTTTGCGTGATGGACTGGACTACATTCATAACCTTCAGTAGGTCTTTGCGGTCATGAGCAGAGCAGGAGTGGAGTTTGCACATTCTGTCAGGATCAACAAATTTTGGGGAGCCTTACCTGAGATACAGTAACCCAGGTGGGGCCCTTGCTGTTTCTTTGCAGGAAAATCTCAAACTCTCTCTCTGGCTGTGAATGTCGGTCAGCCAGCAAAAGGATTACAGTGAGGGGAAAAAGAACTGAAACCTTGCAGCCAAACCGCACAACATCTGAGTGGAAAAGTCAAGTATTTCCAACCAAAATCAATTCCTGCAATCAATCTGTATTGGCCACAAGGCTCACCATCTATTCCTTGCAAGCTCAAAGACTGTTCCATTTAACGTTTTATTCATATTTACCCACTGTTGGATTAAATTCTTACTTCTAATCTGTGTGAATGTTGATGCATGGGCTTTACCATTTCTCCTTACCTTTTTAGTAGCTAATAAACTTCCTTTATCTTAGCTCAAGAAAGTCTGGTTAAATTGGCCCTTTCTCAAACATAACTATTGGGTCTGAAAAGGTAACCAAGGAAAAGGAACACAGTTAGTTTAACCTTTTGTTACACCCAGCAGAGAGTGGGTTGAATAAAGTTATGGAGCCAGTGATCCCTCCTTACCCAGGTTTGTCACAATTTGGGGCAGTATCCCAGCCGAACGGTGACAAGTCGAGGGGGGCTTGCCTGGATCAACAAATTTTGGGAACTGTTCATAACAAAGTCTTCATAGAATATTGTAGAAGAATCTTAGTAACTCTACAGTGCAGAAGGAGGCCATTCAGTCCATCAAGTCTGCACCAACAGAAATCCCACATACTTACCCCACTAATTCCTCATACCTACACATCCCATGACACTAAGGGGCAATTTAGCTTGGCCAATGCACCTAACCTGCACATGTTTGGAGTGTGGGAGGAAACCAGAGCATCCGGAGGAAACTCACACGGACACAGGGAGGATGTGCAAACTCCATACAGACAGCGACCCAAGCTGGGGATTGAACCCAGAACCCTGGCACTATGAGGTAGCGGTGCTAACCACTGTGCTACCGTGCCACCCTTTAGAATCATAGAATCCCTACAGTACAGAAGAGGCCATTTGGCCCTTCAGATCTGTATCAACTCTCTGACAGACCACCTTATCTAGATCCTCTCCCTCTCCCTGAGCTCGTACCTCCACATGTTTTCCGTGGCCAATACATTTAACCAACACATCTTTGGACTGTGGGAGGAAAACATAGCACTTTCTCAGTAAGGTGGCCATGTGCCCATCGGGCACTTCACCTGCCTTTCAGCTGCACTTCTGATCAACTTTCTCACCTGAACATGATCTTGCTGTTTTGGCAGGGACTAAAATGAGAAGATTCCAGCTGATGCTTTCACTTGTGCAAGAGACTATAAGGTGGGGCTATAAATATAAGAATGCCACTAAAAAAAATCTAATGGAGGATACAAGAGAAACCTCTCAATGCGATGGGTGTAAAAATGTGGAACTTTCTGACACTAAGAGCAGCTAAGGTGAACAGCAGAAATAAAAGCAAACTACCGCAACTAGTGGAAATCTGAAATAAAAGCAGAAAGTTGTGGAAAAACCCATCAGGTTTGTAGAGAGACAGACAGAGTTAATATTTCGAGTCCAATGACTCCTCTTCAGAATAAATATATAAGGAGCATAAATGTATTGAAATGGATGATAGGTCAGTTCCATGACTGGGAAAAGCAAAGATGGTTATCATAGAATCGCTACAGTGCAGAAGAAGGCCATTTGGCCCATTGAGTCTGCACCAACCACAACCCCATCCAGGGCCTACTCCCATAACCCCACATATTTACCCTGCTAACCCCCCTGACACTAGGTTCAACTTAATGTGGCCACCCAATCTAACCCGCACAACTTTGGAGTGTGGGAGGAAACCAGAGCACCCGGAGGAAACCCACGCAGACACGGGGAGAATGTGCAAACTCCACACAGTGACCCAAGGCTGGCATTGAACCCAGGTCCCTGGCATTGTGAGGCAGCTGTGCTAACCACCGTGCCACCGCTCCCCCCACCCCCCGCTGACAGATGGGAAAATATTCATTACAATATATAAATGAAAAGGGGTGGAAGGAGGGTGGAAAATAAATGCCATTGTGGTTGGGATGAATCGGCTGTTCTTGTGCTGTTGTTTCTATGAAATTCTACGCTAATGTAAATCAATAAAATTCATAGTTATTCGATTTATTGGACTTGGAAAGGAAACAGCTGTGTGTGTGAGATCACCATTGTGAGCACACACTTCACTGGAAAGTATGTCCTTGGCTGATGGTCTCCCCAAAACCCCTCTGTCCTGCGTCAGCCTTTCTGTTTTTCAACAGCTTCTTTCAATCTTCAAGCTATCCAGCTGGATTGCTTCACATAGATTTAAGGATACAGATATATAGCTGCTAGATCAGCTTATTTCTGTCAAGAGAGCTAGAATACAAGAGCAGGGATGTACTTCTGAGGCTGTATGAGGCTCTGGTCGGATCCCATTTGGAGTATTGTGAGCAGCTTTGGGCCCCATATCTAAGGAAGGGCGTGCTGGCCTTGGAAAGGGTCCAGAGGAGGTTCACAAGAATGATCCCTGGAATGAAGAGCTTGTTAAATGAGGAATGTCTGGGGATTCTGGGTCTGTACTCGTTGGAGTTTACAAGAATGAGTGGGGCTTTTATTGAAACTTACAGGATACTGTGAGACCTGGATAGAGTGGATGTGGAAAGGATGTTTTCGCTAATAGGAAAAAATTAGAACCAGAGGGCACAATCTCAGACTAAAGGCACGATCCTTTAAAACAGAGATGAGGAGGAATTTCTTCACCCAGAACATGGCGAATCTTTGCCGCAGAAGGCTATGGAGGAGGCCAGGTCATTGAGTGTCTTTAAGACAGAGATAGGTAGGTTCTTGATTAACAAGAGGATTGAGTTATGGAGAAAAGATAGAAGAATGGGGATGAGAAAAGTATCAGCCATGATTGAATGGTGGAGCAGAATCGGTGGGCTGAGTTTATTTGGGACTCCTCACACCTGGAAGTGCTAGAAGAATTCATTGGAATGGAGAAGCTCATCCTTACAGATTCTGTGGCAATTGCAATGGTTGGGTTCTCAATGACTATATCAATGGCAAAGATATTTGGCTACAGTGTAACTGGTAATCAAGAACATATTGCATTAGTATTTGCAATTCTATTTGATTCTTGGACACCATGGCCAGAATTTTCCAGCCGTTCCCACTGGCAGGGGCTACCAGTCCTGCCGATGGTGAATCCCCGTCATGAGTTCTCCGACGGCAAGGGTTACGAACAACGGGAAACCCCATAGAGAGCAGCAGGTCCATAAGATTCAAGTGCTGAGCAATAGCAGGCCACGTCTACCATTGCAAAATGCCATGGGTGGATGGGGAGGGAGGGGGCTGCAGACGGTCCCAGCCTGCGAGAGATCACAAAGCCATGAATAAATTGATGAAGATGTTGACTAGCCAGCTTTCAGTTAGGTCAAAAGAATGACAGCAGAGGGTTGGTGCAGTAATGCAGCAACAAATGAGTGTGCGCCTGAGAGAAAGATGTGTAAGAGCTGTGGGAGACCACATGAGTACACAGAGAATAGGAAAAGCCCCACATGCGCATCAAATTGTAGAGCCGGTGGGATGCCCAATCCATGGGAAAAGATTGTGCAGAACAAGGAAAGGAGCTGAAAAATGAGTTATCAGAAACAGAGCAAAGGCATGAATAAGGAGGGAAAGAAACCAAATATCTAAATGCTGGAAGATGACGATGAGTTTGATGTGGAGATGTTGGCGTTGGACTGGGGTGGGCACAGTAAGTAGTCTCACAACATCAGGTTAAAGTCCAACAGGTTTATTAGCTTTTGGAGTGCTGCTTCTTCATCAGGTGACTCCTGATGAGTTTGAGGACACTACAGATGTAGGAATTATACAACTGCCTGAAGTGGTTGAATTTGACAGTTTCCAGAGTAAAGGAATCCTCATAACAATTCAGATCAGGTCAACAGTGAGTAATAAGCCACAATAATAACTCAGATCCTGAAGCTTGACACTGGAGCACAGAGTAACATCACTCTGTTCAGACTTTAAGAACATAAGAACATAAGAAATAGGAGCAGGAGTAGGCCATCTAGCCCTTCGAGCCTGCCCCGCCATTCAATAAGATCATGGCTGATCTGTCGTGTCTCAGTTCCACATTCCCGCCCTCTCCCCATAACCCTTAATCCCCTCGCTTATCAAAAACCCATCAACCCGCGTCTTAAAAAATATTTAGCGAGGCAGCCTCCACCACTTCAACAGGCAGAGAATTCCAGAGATTCACCACCCTTTGAGTGAAGAAGTTCCTCCTCAACTCCGTTCTAAACCGCCCCCCCTTTATCTTGAGGCTGTGCCCCCTAGTCCTACTGTCCTTTCTGAGCGGGAAGAGTCTCTCCACCTGTATCCTATCCATCCCATTCATCATCTTATACGTCTCAATGAGATCTCCCCTCATTCGTCTAAACTCTAACGAGTACAAGCCTAGTTTATTCAGCCTCTCCTCATAGCTCAACCCCCTCAACTCCGGTATCAGCCTAGTAAACCTCCTCTGCACTCCTTCCAAGGCCAAAATATCCTTGCGTAAATGCGGCAACCAAAACTGCACACAGTACTCCAGCTGCGGCCTCACCAGTGCCCTGTACAGCTGCAGCAAGACCTCCCTACTTTTATATTCAATCCCCCTCGCTATGAAGGCCAGCATCCCATTCGCCTTCCTGACCACCTGCTGCACCTGCAGGCTGGGTTTTTGCGACTCATGCACAAGGATCCCGAGGTCCCTCTGCACCTCCAGATCTTTCTGGAAAATTTGAAAGAACAGCACAACCAAGGAAAGGTGTTCTGAATCTGAGGAATGCCATGTTAACGGCATTTGGAGAGGCCGGAATTCGACATCTGAAAATAATCCAGTCAAAGATACACTCAAAGGAAAAGATATGAGAAGCATTGAAACATAGAATGTAAGAACAGTAGGCCATTTGGCTCTTCAAGTCTGCTCCACCATTCAATATGATCATGATTGATCTGCAAAAACATACTCCCATGCTCTCCCTTACCCCTTTGGAGTTTAGCAATCTATCTATTTCCTTCTTAAATATATTCAGTGGCTTGGCCCCCTGACTTTTCAGTGGTAGAGAATTCCAGAGGTTAACCAACCACAGAGTGAAGAAATTTCTCCTAATCTTGGTCGTTAATGGCCTGTGACTGTGATTCCTTGTTGTAGACCTCCCCTTCCCCTCCCCAGCCAAAGGAAACAATATCCCAGCATCCAGTCTGCACGGACTTGTCAGAATTTTACATGTTTCGATAAGCTTCTTCTAAACTCCAGTGAATACAGGCCCCAATCTATCCTCATAAGGACAACCCTGCCATCCCAGGAATCAGTCTGGTGAATCTTCACTGTGTTTCCGTTATGGCAAGTATATATTTTCTTAGATATGTTAACAGTACATTGGAACAAATCATATTGCTATCCTGGGGGGTTGAACAGTTGCAAAGGGTTGAAGCTTATCCCAGTAACTATGAGATGAAGGAGGCCGCACTGAGGGTTGAAGGTGGCACACTCATTGAAAAGTGCCCTCAAATCAGAAGCATGGATGATTTGGTCCAAATATATTTAGAGGGTTTTGATGGGATGGTTGGATGGTTTGAACATTTTAAGTATCATATCATTACAGATCCAGCAAAGAAACCAGTGATTCATCCCCAACATAAAGTAGCAACATTAGCTTGAAGAGGGCTTCAGGAGATGAACCAAAGAAAGGTCTCAGCAGATCTGACAGCATCTATGGAGAGAGAATAGAACCAATGTTTTGAGCCTGGATGACCTGAACTTGCTCTGACGAAGGGTCATCCAGACTTGAAACGTTGGCTTTATCCTCTCTTCACAGATACTAGTCATGATGTGGATATGCCGGCGTTGGACTGGGGTAACCACAGTAAAAAGTCTGACAACACCAGGTTTAAGTCCAACCGATTTATTTGATGGTAAACTCACTAGCTTTCGAAGGGTTTCCCTCTTCTTCAGGTGAATGGAGAGTTCTGGCCTCAGACAGAGCATATAAAGCACAGACAGTTTACAGATTACTGATTAGAAAGCGAAGATTCGCATTCTAATCAGTAATCTGTAAACTGTCTGTGCTTTATATGCTCTGTCTGAGGCCAGAACTCTCCATTCACCCGAAGAAGAGGGAAACCCCTTGAAAGCTAGTGAGTTTCCTATCAAATAAATCGGTTGGACTTAAACCTGGTGTTGTCAGACTTTTTACTATGTTCACAGATACTGTCAGACCTACTGAGTTTCTCCAGCATTGTCTGTTTTTGTTTCAGTATTTTGCTTTTTACTTTAAACAAAGAAGGGTCATTGCCAGAGTAAAACTCGACTCCATCGTGGTGAGAGAGGAATCCATTAGGCTGATAAAACATTGCCAAAAGTCGCAATCAGGCAATAAAAATGAATCAATATTAAATTCCAACCATGGAGGAGATCACATCAGCACTGCCTGCGGCAAGATTTTCAGCAAACTTGATGCTAAAATTGGTCATTAGAATGTGAAGTTGACAAGGAATCTTCACAGTTGGCAATGTTCGGCATGGTGGCACAGTGGTTAGCACTGCTGCGTCACAACACCAGGGACAGGTTCGATTCTGGCCTTGGGTCACTGTCTGTGTGGAGCCTGCACGTTCTCCCCGTGTCCTTGTGGATTGCCTCCGGGTGCTCTGGTTTCCTCCCACAGTCCAAAGTTACGTGGATTGGCCGTGCTAAATTGCCCCTTAGTATCAACGTATTAGCTTAGGTAAATGCATGGGTTATGGGGATAGGGCTTGTCATTGGTCGATGGGCTGAATGGCCTCCTTCTGCACTGTAGGGATTCTACGATTCTAACGTTCAACACATTATTTGACAGCTATTGCATCTGTAAAGTGACAGAAAGTGCTGAATCTACATTCTGGCCTTAAACTGAACCAGGATGTATTTCAGCAGAAAAGAGATGAGACATACCCGAGGATGTAAAGGAACAGTTGGCATAGGTGATAAGATCCATTGTGTCAATGAAAAGGACCATGACCACCATCTACATGAAGCAATGGAGAAAACCAGGAAAGCTAGGATCAAACTAAATGCGGACAATTGTATTGTGACAGCGGCACAACGCCAGTTCTTTGGGATGTTGTATATGCCTGATGGAAAATCCTGCCCCATGTGTTAGAACATAGCAAACCTATGAGAACTGATGAAAGAAGTTGTCGAGTGCCAGTGGTCAGAGTCATGAGAGAACAGTTCCAACAACTCTAAGAGACAGCTGTATCACACCACAATAGGAATACACCTGTCACTCGGTAAGTTGGTGACTTTACAAAAGGACCAAGGAGTGTCATCAGTTCTGCAGAAGTTATTCTTGAGGTTTCAGGGTTTCATGTTGAAATACAAGCCAGGAAAAGAAATAGCTCTGGCAGATACCCTATCATACACCACAGCTGAAACATGAGATAAAAGATCTCGGTATAAAGGCCCATCTCCTTGTAACAGCACTGAATTTGAATCAGATTAGAGGTGTGAACTAAAAAGATGAAGAGTTACCCTCTTAACAAGTGATCAAGGGATGGCCTGATGAGATACAACAAACACAGCCAGCAAAATGGCTGTACGTGGCTATCAGAGAAGACATCTCACTGGAAGATAATGTTTTGCTAGCCAGATCCAGAATGATCATTCCCAGAACAATGCAGGAAGAACTTCTCCAGAAGATACCTGAAGACCACATAGGAATGGGGAAGTGTAAGCTCAGAGTCGGGTCAGCTGTGTATTGGACATGTATCTACAATGATATCAAAAGAATGATGTCTATATGCATTATGTAGAATCATGCAACGCAGAAGAGACCTATTGACACATTAGAAACAGCTGAACTCCCAGCTAATCCCATTTACTGACACTTAGCCCATAGCCCTGAATGTGCCAAGTGCTCATCCAGGTACTTTTTAAAGGATGTGGGGCATCTTGCCTCCACCACCTTCCCAGGCATCGTGTACTAGAAATGTAGAAATACACAGCAGAATGAGATGGAAGCTATCGAAATACCACCCAGAACATGGCATAGTGCAGGAGCTGATTTATTCACTCAATCAAGACTGGTGTCTTATAATTAGAGTACTAATCAAAGTTCCCTTTTATCTCAAAGATGAACAATTTGAGAGCTACCATTTCAGCGCTCTGTTCACTGACCAAGAGATTCCTGAAAGAATAACGTGACAATGGAGTCCTATTCACCTCCAGAGAATTGAAGGAATTTGCTGATTAGTATGGGGTTCAATGTCATCACCTCATCACCACACTACCCTCGAGGATGTAGGCGATGGAAGATACATCTAGATGGTTAAGAAATCCCTCACAAAATGCTGAGAAACAAAGTAAGTTGCAGTCTTGCCTTATTTCCACTCCAATCTACACCTCACAAAGCTAACATGAAATCATTGTAGAGTTTCTTGAATGGAGGAAGGTATAAGAGAATTCTGCCAAGCAAGATAATCCTGCGAAATGACCAGGACCAATTAGACGGCACGTAGACCAAAAGAGGTCCACAATACTCTAAGATAAGGGGGCAGTATGAGGCCATTTGGCCGATTGAGTCTTCTCCGCCATTCAATCACGATTGATAAGTTTCTCAACCCCATTCTCCCACTTTTCCCCCATAACCTTTGAACCCTTTACCAATCAAGAACCTGTTTACCTCTGTGTTAAATACACTCAATGATCTGGCCTCCACAGCTTTCTGTGGCAATGAATTCCACAGATTCACCTGGCTGAATAAATTCCTCATCATCTTGGTTCTGATCCCGCCGGCTAATGGACACATCTTCACCACTTCCATTCTATTCAGGCCTTTTATTATTCTGTAAGCTTCAATGAGATCCCCCCCCGCATCCTTCTTAAACTCCATCCAGTACAAACCCAGAGTCCTCAGAGGCACGTTTGTCCTTAAAAACATGCTAAACCCCTGCCTGAGCCATTAAACAGACAAACTAGTCATTTACAGGATCCAATCATGAAAATCTGGAACCAACAAATGATGTTGGTGAAGCTAAGGTTCCAAGACCCTGATGAGACACTTTCATCATTGAGACTGGAACTCATAAACAGCTGAGAAGTAACAGAGTCCTTGTATAGCGGAGATAGAAAAGCAGCAAACAGCATCAATAACACACCAAGAGCATCGTTAACTAGTGAGGCAGCACCAACAGCATCGCTACCAGATTGGCATAGGCCAACAAGGCCACCAGCAAGTGACACATCACCAACAATTATGGGCAGCACAGTGGTTAGCACTGCTGCCTCACAGCTCCAGGGACCTGGGTTCGATTCCCAGCTTGGGTCACTATCTGCTGCGGAGTCTGCATGTTCTCCCCGTGCCTGCATGGGTTTCTTCTAGGTGCTCTGTTTTTTTTCCCACAGTGCAAATATATGTAGATTAGGTGCATTGGCCACACTAAATTGATCCTTAGTGTCCCGGGATGTGTAGGTTAGAAGGATTAGTGGGATAAAAATGTGGGGTTACGGGGATAGGGCCTGGGTGGGATTATTGTCGGTTCAGGCTCGATAGGCCAAACAGTCTCCTTCTGCATTGTAGAGCTTCAACGATTCTATGAATATCAAGCACCATTCCTAAACATCAGGAGCATCATACACAACATCACCCATGCAGGACCCCAATTCATCACCAAGAGAAATGAATGACACATCCACAAGTTGGAAACACACCTCCTTCTGAAGTGATACTGTGATTAAGACATTGAGAAAAAAAGGTATAAGATTTTTAAGGCGTTCGATTCAGTTATTTGATCATTAATCTTTAGTTTGGAAAAAAAAATGATCAGAACAGTTATATTGCTATTGAGGCACCAGGTGGGATTTTCTGGGTGCCCCTGTGGCTTGTTTCATGGTGACAGAGGCAGCCCACTGTTGGCATGCGGTGGGATCATCTGGTCCTACTGCTGTTAATGGGGTTTCCTTCTCTAAGCACCTCTCCACCCCCCTTACCCCTCCCTGCGCTGGGAAATCTGTGGTAGGGGATTGCCATCAGCAGGACCAGAAGACGCCACTAGCAAGACAGACAAGAAAATTCCGACCAGTGCATATATTTGTAAAGGAAGAGAGATCTTATATTGTTTTATTATTCAAAAACACATGGGAACTAATTGTCACGCACATATATATATGTATCCTAGCATGCCACATTCACTGTCCCACCACAGTTACGTGCCGAGTAACAATGGGCAGGATTCTCCAATCTCATCCATTCCTGCCCCATTGCAGGTGAGAATGTAGGATTTGGAGTTCCAGAACTCCATTCATTTTCAGAATCCCAGCCTTATACAAGGACGGAGGTCTTTGGTCTGTGTATCAGCCACACAGAGAACTAAAAGAGATGCGCTCAACAAAGCTCCAGCCTACATGGTTCAGTAACTCACATAATGGTGTTGGGTAGCGATGCTTCAGGATTTTGACAGTGAAGGAGCAGGGATAATTCTGTCTAGTTCTACTGGGGAAGTGGGGTGGTGAAGGAGGGGGTTTGCGGTTTAGGAAGGCAACTTGTAAGTCATGGTGTTACCATGCACCTGGTGGATTTGTTCTTCTTGGTAATAGCTTGGGCGATGCTGTGAAAGAGACCTTGTGAGCTGTAATAGTGTGTCTAAGAGATGGTAGCTGCCATTGTGTACTGGGAATGCAGGGAATGAACATTTAAGGTAGTGGATGGGGCTGTCATTCACTTGCCAAGAGGATTGCATTGTCCTGATGGTGTTGAGCTTCTTCAGTGTTTGGAGAAATGCTCCTCCAGGCAGGGGAAGAATATTTCATCTTTTACAACTGGTGTTAACACTGAATTAGTCAGATCCCAGAGTAAAAGGTGGTTTGATGGATCCTAACTTTTTTTTGGAAACCGTGGAGGAAAGTTACTGAACAAATTCACAGGCCTCCATCAATGAACTTTTAATATAACAAATAAGACATTTATTAAACAAGAAAAGCATAGTAACAAAGAAGATAGGAGCAGGAGGAGGCCAATCAGTCTGTCAAGCCTGCACCACCATTCCTCACAATCATGGCTGATCATCCAACTCAATAGCCTAATCCTGCTTTCTCCTCATAAGCTTTGTTCCCATTCACCCCAACTGCTATATCCAGTCGCCTCATGAACGCATGAAATGTTCTGGCATCAATTATTTCCTGTGGTAATGAATTCCACAGGCTCACCACTCTTTAGGGTGAAGAAATATCTCCTCATCTCTGTCCTAAATGGTCTACCCTGCATCCTCAGACTGTGACCCTGGTTCTGGACACATCCACCATTGAGAACATCTTCCCTGCATCTACCCTGTCTAGTTGGCAAGATCTCAAACCAAACAAAGGTAATGATTCAGAAATCCACTATTCTTTCACCCCAGTTAAATCTTAACAGTGACATACAAATTACGGAAGATGAAACAATTTGCCATATCTGTCTTAACACAAATCATCAAAGGATGTCTCTCCAGTCAATTACTCTGGGAAGCACTGTGAAAAGGCAGAAATCTGTCAGAGCTACTGGAGCTTGCAAGGTTATTACTGCTCTCAGAGTCCAGAACTGCCGCTTCCTACGAAAACCAGGTTTCAGTAAACAGAGGTATTTTTAAGTAATCTTTAGTTGTATTTGTTGGTCTTGTGTTCTCTTCAGTAAGGACAGAATCTGCATCCATGCGTCTATTCATTTTTTTCCATTGACCTCAAGGTTCATACTCAGAGGATATCAGTGGGAAATCACACCCTGATAACTTACATTTGGTTTCAGCCTATCTTCTCAAAAGGAAGTCCAATTACAATCTTCTGTCTGAAAGAGAATTCTTCTTAATTTTCAATCTTCATCGTTAGGCAACCATCCTCTGCCACCATGACAAATATATCCAAGCCAGATGAAGTTGTACAAAACAGGGCAGAGACCTTTTCTTTGTTTATTCACAGCATTTACAGATCTCTGCTCCCTTGCTATGAACCCAGTATTCCAGCTGATGCTGTTCATAAAATGTTCTCCGTCCTTAAACATCACCTTTAGCAACATAATCAACAACTACTAACAGCTTTCCATGGGTGCCGACCTGGTTCACTTAGGTAAAGGCAGGGAACTCATCAACTGTTGGGGTAGCAAGCTGATTGCTTAACACCTGCAGGACAATATTATTCGAAACACACAGGAAGTACTCTCAACCTCATAGGGTTTCTTATATTTTCACCTCCATTCGGATGGAAGCAAATCTGAAGCCTTAAATGATCATAAATCATTCATGAATTTGTTCAACTATTGGCGTAGCAAATCATCTACTCAGATAATGGGGGGAATATTCCCATTCCGAGTGCCATGAGGTTTGTAGCAGGCCATGGAAAGGTTGACCTCGTGCTGAAGTTTCCAGTTTCACAGCGAGTGCAGTTGGAAAATCCCGCTGAATGAGTCAGATACTCAAACAACAAGGGTAGGAGTTCCATACTGAGTATCAGTCAGGAAAGTGGGCTAACTTTCACAACATCTGTTCTCAATAGTTGGTCCTACTAGTCATGAGGAAATTCTTAATTTGGTAAGACTAAATTCAGCAGCCAAACTAGATGACATCAAAGCAGTAATGAAATGAGATGAAACGTTATAATTAAGCATGATAGCTACGCATTCCCAAAACTGGAAAGACATGTTCAGAAAAATGCCTATGAACAAAATCGTTCATGTACTACAAAACCTTCATAACGCTTGACTTGAGTTTACCATTGCCACCACATCTGATCTCATGTCAAGCAGCAAATGTATCAACGTTCATTGAGGGATTGTATTGTCAGTATAACACATAAAGATCACCAGGCAATTCTAAAAACCAAACAACTCCTTGGGAAAAAGGAATTGACCACATGGTAGAATAGGAACTCAATCAGAGTTTGCAATGTCACATTGCTGTGATCCTGTCAAGGTTTCTGAACAACTCCAGGCTTGGGAGCTGGGTTGAACATGGTTGAGAGCCCTGTCAATCACAGTGGGCGGCACGGTGGCACAGCAGTTAGCACTGCTGCCTTACAGATCCAGGGACTCAAGTTCAATTCCTGGCTTGGGTCATTGTACATGCGGAGCCTACACATTCTCCCCATGACTGCATGGGTTTTCTCTCACTGCAGTCCAAAGATGCGCTGGTTAGGTGGATTGGCCATGCTAAATTGCCCCTTATTGACGGGGAACTAGCTAGTCTAAATACATGAGGTTATGGGGATAAGGCCAGAGTTGGATTGTGGTCAGGGAGATCCAATGGGCCAAATGGCTTCCTTCTGCACTGTAGGACTCTATGACCATGGATTAAGGGCAGTGTTGATTTTACAGACTTGCACACTGGTGAACACCTGCTTGTTGTCAGCAAAATCAACAGCAGGCTCACAGTTGTGGAAGAAATTACACCCGTGAATGCAGTCATCCAAAGCTTGACCAGATTTTCACTTTGTTTGGAGTTCCCCAAACCATAACAAGTGACCGTGGAACCCCATTCAACAGCAATGGGTTCAGTAAATTTGTGAAATATCTACATTTCCACCACTGAAAATTTACATCCTGTTGGCCACTAGCTAATGAGACGGTTGAGAGAACCTTGGAAGGAGTGATTCGTTCAGATATAGTCTTTCTGGATTTTCAGAAGGCGTTTGATAAGGTACCTCACAAGAGGTTACTGCAGAAGGTCAGAGGACATGGAGTTGGGGGTAGGGTGTTAGCGTGGATAGAGGATTGGTTGTCAAATAGGAGGCAGAGAGTGGGGGTCAATGGGTGCTATTCGGATTGGCGGTTGGTGACTAGTGGGGTGCCCCAGGGGTCGGTGCTGGGGCCTCAGCTATTTACCATTTATATAGATGATCTGGAGGAGGGAACCGAGTGTAGGGTGTCGAAATTTGCTGATGACACCAAGATTGGGGGAAAGGCAAATTGTGCGGAGGGTGTGGAGAGTCTGCAGAAGGATCTAGATAGGCTGGGCGAATGGGCCAGGAAATGGCAAATGGAATTTAATGTTGGCAAGTGTGAGGTGGTCCACTTTGGTAGGAAGAATGGTAGGAAGGACTATTACTTACGTGGCGAAAAACTGCAGCAGGCGACGGTGCAGAGGGACCTCGGGGTCCTTGTGCATGAGTCGCAAAAACCCAGCCTGCAGGTGCAGCAGGTGGTCAGGAAGGCGAATGGGATGCTGGCCTTCATAGCGAGGGGGATTGAATATAAAAGTAGGGAGGTCTTGCTGCAGCTGTATAGGGCATTGGTGAGGCCGCAGCTGGAGTACTGTGTGCAGTTTTGGGCGCCGCACCTGCGCAAGGATATTTTGGCCTTGGAGGGAGTGCAGAGGAGGTTTACTAGGCTGATACCGGAGTTGAGGGGGTTGAGCTATGAGGAGAGGCTGAATAAACTAGGCTTGTACTCGTTAGAGTTTAGAAGAATGAGGGGAGATCTCATTGAGACGTATAAGATGATGAATGGGATGGATAGGATAGAGGTGGAAAGACTCTTCCCGCTCAAAAAAGACAGTAGGACTAGGGGGCACAGCCTCAAGATAAAGGGGGGGCGGTTCAGAACGGAGTTGAGGAGGAACTTCTTCACTCAAAGGGTGGTGAATCTCTGGAATTCTCTGCCCGTTGAAGTGGTGGAGGCTGCCTCGCTAAATATTTTTAAGAAGCGGGTTGATGGGTTTTTGATAAGAGAAGGGATTAAGGGTTATGGGGAGAGGGCGGGAAAGTGGAACTGAGCCACGACAGATCAGCCATGATCTTATTGAATGGCGGGGCAGGCTCGAAGGGCCAGATGGCCTACTTCTGCTCCTATTTCTTATGTTCTTATGTTCTTATGTTCTTATATAGCTGACAACAAGCCATGGAAGCAAGAACTGGATCATTTTCTTCGCAATTACAGAGCGGAGCTTCTCAATGAGTTTTGTAAATCCTACGAGCAGACACCTTGGGGAGACAGAACGCAGAGCTAACACTCAGCACGTATACAAAAGCGATTGGGATCGGAAGAATTGAATGAGAGTAAATGCAGAGCTACATCACACAAGATCGGAGATACGATGCTTGTGAAACATGGCGGTCACTTTGGAATGCAAACAACCCCTCATGGCATCCAACCGTTTGCTGAGACTGACAAAACGGATCAATAATCGCTGCTAAGTGTGGTTTGCAAGTCATCAGACGAAACATGCCATTCTTCCAAGCACTGAAAATACCATCGTAAGCAACTAAATTCAGTTCTGGTGATGTTAAGAAAAGCTCACCTGTGGACCGGGGGTAAGATTTTTGACACTCTCTGTTTCCATACTATAACACTATATAAGACCAAAACCAAGGGGAGATGATTCTCCCTTCCTGTTATACTAACTGTCGAGTGCAGTGGGCTGAGAGATTCTCGCACCGGCCGATTCGCAGGATTTTGCATGAGCGTTTGCATTTCCCAACCCAAATTTTTTGGTGGCAATGGAACGACACTTAGCATCTGATTAACAGGTCTGAGACAACACACTCCGCCCTCATTAGCATCTCCCACCTTTCTGGTGTGATGTCCCTGTAACGTGGTTTACAATAGGTATATAAAAGTTGGGAGTTGGTGTGGCAGCGTTGAACAGGAGTAAGGAGGTAAGTTTGATGGAGGCACAGCCCCTGGGAGGTTGGAGGCGGAGCCTGGAGTTTTGCTGTTCACTGTGAAGCTTCCTGCAGATGTTTAGGTTCAGTACCCTGGCCCTGTGGGTAAGGTGGGGCCCTTAACGGAGTGCTGGCTGGTGTGAGGAAGGTGCACAGAGGCCCCAGGGACACTCCATGCAATGCCAGGATATCTGGACTGAACTCCAGAAACTCTGGTGTCACCAGGCTCTGCCAGTCCTGGAGGCCGAGATGTATCTGCCTCATGATGTGTGATCCCTCAGCCCTGGCCCTCTGAGACTGGGCCAAGCTCTGGAGCCCCTCTGCCACAGCATTCTGTGAGTAAGCCAGATTCTGGAGCCCTTCAGGATTAGCCAAATGAGACTGGGCTAAGTTGTCAAGGCTCACAAACGACTGTCTCTCCAGAGTGCAAGTGAGAGCGCTAGCCAGGCCTACAGTGTCTTCCACATGCCCCTGACATCAATGGCCATGGATTGCTGTGCCTCCTGGATGCTGGCAACACCCTCGTCCATGACCCACTGTGTCTCCAGGTTGGCCTGGACCTTGTCACCCATGAGACCTAATCCGTGAGTCAGACTTTCCACTGCATTCACCAGCCTTTGAGTGTTGGCCTTGTTTGCACGCTGTTTTGGCACCAATTCTGTAACAGCACTCTGTCTGACTCCCCTAAACAGCCTTGCAGTTGCAGCATGGCTACTGACAGCCCTTCCACAATTCCCCGGGTTTCCTGATGTATTTCCACCAGCTTCGGGATGAACGAACTCTGAAGCCTGGCTTCTGGCTTGGGGACAGCTGATTCCTCGCTTCCGGCAGACCTCCATGTACCCAAGCCTTTGGATGTGCCCGCCTCTGCCTGATGTGCATCAGCGGCTGTGATGTGCTCACCAGCTAGTGACCCAGAAGCCTCAATACTAAATTGACTCACCGTCTGCGCTGGTGGGTTGTGCGTTAGATGCCTATGCCGATTCACTCATTCTATCCTTAGAGGAATCTTCAGGGCTTCCCTCCAAGGTTGTTGCCCGAGGTGTCCTGGGGAGCTTTTTCAGGAGCAGCAGGGGGGCTGCCAACACCCTAAGGGCCTGGAGCATCAGGGTCCAGGACTGTAATGAAGAACACTATTACAGGAATGGAGGGAAAGCAACCCACATGGCAAGACTTAGGAAGAGGGTTAAGCTGGTGACACTGACCTGGCTGTTGGTTACCATTCTAGGCGCTGATCCTTCCCCTGCCAGCTCCAGGGCACACTGCTCACAGAGCATCAGGTGCTGCAGCTCAGGTACACCGTGACCAGTCTGTGCCCTCTCTCTCTGGTTGTGTATGCTTTTCTCCTGTGGGTAAATAAGGGGCATTGAAAGCATGGATATATTGAAATGCATGGTGTACAATGTGTGCCTGAGCTTTGGAGCTCGTGTTGGCCGTTTTGGGGAAAAGGGTCACCACTGGGGGGGTACTGATTTGGGGGGAAGGGGGTAAGGGGTTGGATGCAGTTCTTGGTGGCAGGACGGCTGTTGTTGGATGCCCTTCCGGTATCTGTGCATGGTTTGACGTGGTTAGTCCAGCACATACGCAGGTTTCAGAATGGGGCAAACACTCACCCTTGCTGCTCAAAGGAGGTTGTTCACCTTCTTCTGATACTGTTGCCCAGATCGAGGTGTCAAGGTTCTGGCATTAATGGCAGTCACTGCCTCCCCCCACAATGCACTAGTGTCATGACGGCCCTGAGTGAAGAACAGCAGCCAGCGCCTCACCGTCACTGCATCCAGCAGGGTTCCGCTCATCAGGCCTCTCCCACTGATAATCACGCTCGTGGCCTCTGCAGAGCACAGAGTGTGGGACACTCATTTCGGGAAACTCACTGGAAAACCTAGCCCAATTTACTTGAATTTTTACACAAATTCAACGCTTAGAATTGGCTTTGCAGAATTCCAGCCAAGACAATCCTTCGGGAAAAGAATACAACATTTCTTGGCCAAATTATTTATTCTCTGAGCATTTCGTAACCTCAGAATGGTGGCACAGTTACCTCCATATTGGGATGTGCTCAGAAGCTGGATTTATACCCGCGATGTATCCCACATGAGTATGATGCTGCATTTCTTTTAATTTTGTGACATGAAAGTCAGGCCTCTGGGCCTCAGCAGTATTTCCACTGATCCGCTTTTAGTTTTATGATAAGGAAGTATTCATTATAAGCTGTCTGATAGCAAATAGTGTAATTATTTCATCTTCCATGATAAGGTGCGGAATAGCTGCTCTGGCAACCCAACTATATTTCCAGAGACAGATTCAAGCACCCTGACATTCTAAAGGTCTCAGATTCACCGTCAAGATACCCTTTACTCTCCCTTTGCATTTTCCAGAGCAGTGTCACTGACTGGCTATTTGTTGAGGGAGTTAGCTGAGGCTAAAACATTGCATCAATAGTGGGGAGCCGAGCCACATCTATGATTTCCTACTGAGTCCCTTCAATCATAGAGCAATGACCAGTCAGTAAGTGAAGGCTGGAAAGGTGGCACTACATGACAACACGTCTTGGCCACTGTTGACCCCACATTCCCTCTTTCCCACCTGAAAAATGACCCCAAGTTTCTCACTTCCACCCCCAGTTTGACTTGCCCCTGCATTGGTGAACACGTTATGATTTGAACCAGCCAAAGCTGGCGAGCCATCTCCTTCTGCTTGTTTCGATAGTTAACATGTCACACAGAAACATATGGAAACTAAAAGCAGGATTTGCCTCATCAATGGATGACCACCATTCATGGCTAATCAACAAATTCAATATCCTGATTCTTTCTTTCCCCCACATCGCTTGATACATTTAGCCTCAAGAACGATAACCAATCTCTTCTTAAAATCATACAACATGTTGGCCTCAACTATTTTCTGTGGTAGTGAATTTCACACATTCACTATCCTCAAGATGAAGAAATTTCTACTCATCTCAGTTCTAAAAGGTTTCCCCTTATCCTCAAACTATGACCCCTAGTTCTGGACTCCCCCACCATTGAGAACATTCTTTCTGAATTTACCCTGTCTAAACTTGTTAGAATTTTATAAGTCTCTATGAGATCTCCCCTCACTCTTCTAACTTCAATGAATACAATCCTAAACTCTCCTCATATGACAGACATGCCATCCCGGGAATCAGCCTGGGAAACCTTTGCTGTACTTCCTCAGGTACAGACACCAAAACTGCACACAATATTCCAGGTGAGGCCTCCAAGTGCCCTATACAATTGCAGTAAAACATTTCTCTTCCTGTACTCAAATGCTCTCGTTATGAAGGCCAACATACCATTCTTTATTACCTTCTGTTACTGCACACATACTTTCAGCAACTGATGCACAAGGACACCAAGGCCTCTCTGAGTATCCACCTCTCTCAATTTACACCCATTGAAGTAATTATTGCTACCAAAATGAATAACCTCGCATTGACAGAAGGATGCAGATTAGGTCCACCAGGTAAAATGGCCCAGGGTTTCACGCTGGCCACTCAGCTTCCTGCTTATCAACCTACCCTGAACTCTCAAGTGGGAATTTCAAAAGAATTTTAAACCACCTTTCCTGGCAGGAATGGAGTGGGTGCACAGTTAAAATATTATAATATTACAGGCCAGTTATTTCAGACCTCCATTGAGTATTATCTGTCGAGGGTTTTTAATGGCTGAGTCCCAAACCCACTGAGTCCCATCAGCCATGTCCCAAACATCATTATCTCCTTCACCAGCTACATGCTGTTCAAAGATGTGTTGGAATAAATTTTTCCATAAGTCCTTGCTCATTGTTATTCATTAGCCTAGCTAAAAGGAGCACAATGAAGTCTTAAAGTTTAAGTTTAATCTGTTAGTGTCACAAGTAGGCTTACATTAACACTGCAATGAAGTTACTGTGAAATTCCCCTAATCACCACACTCTGGTGCCTGTTTGGGTACACTGAGGGAGAATTTAGCATGGCCAATGCACCTAACCAGCATGCCTTTCCGAATGTGGGAGGAAACCAGAGCACCCAAAGGAAACCCACGCAGACACAGGGAGAACGTGCACACAGACGGTGACCCAAGCCGGGAATCGAACTCATGTCCTTGACACTGTGAGATAGCAGTGCTAGCCACTGTGTCACCGTGCTACCCACAACTTTCACAACTTCTTGTCAGATGCCAGCACTGGGTTAGTTGGTCACACTGTGGATTCAAGGCTCATAGTACAAGATGTAGGGCAGTGCGAAGGGAGTGCTGCACTGTTGGAATTGCTGCGGCCATGTCCAGCATATTATGAACTTTTCACCAATACTTTTTAACTTTAAACTGCAAAGGGACTACGTAAAAGATGTGTGCCTGGGGATTACCTGATTTCTCTTTTGAATTGAAATGCCACCACTGTTTCAGGAAGGAAGTTTCCAAACTGACATTAACTCAATGCCTTTTCCCGAAACTAATTCAAAAAGGTCATTTCCAATTGAATGAGTTGTTTGGATACAAAGACACTGAGGAGAAAGTATTTCCATCACATCCATCCACGGGAATCGTAGCAGGTAGGACACAGCCCATGCAAAAGTCCATGGGCCTCAGGCAGGATTTTCCAGCTTTGGGGCAAGCACGGCTGGACAATCTCAATCTGGCTGCCTTAAACTTTAAGGCAATGAAAGTTATTGCACAGGACGTATAATTGATCTAGCCATACATCTTATTTGGAAAAGAAATTTGAACTTTTAAATGGTCATGTGATAAGGCAGCCATATTTATTATCTTTCTTTAAAACAACAAGAAGCTGTCTGAAGACTGTTTGCCACAAAAATAGTTCATCCTGCTTCAAGGTATCTAAGCAGCCAAGGAAATAAACAGCAATTCTTTGAAAGTGAGTTATTCCTAATAAAGAGAACTTTCAATTCAACTAGAGCATCAACTCATTTAAGAAACTATAGGCCTGCCACAAAAGAAACTGAGACAATCATAAATTGTAATTGGATTTTTTTTTCCCTCACCTGTGTCTAATCTGGGAGCAAACGTGTGGGCAAATTGAATGAGTAAGACATTGCATTTCAAAATCTCTGAGGCAAATGCGAGATAATAAATAACCTTCCTAATTTTTAAATTCACCAAAATGTTTGTAGTTAGAGTTATTTGCATTTGGACAGTCACCATGAGGATAAGGAAACAGACACATTCCTTACATCCAAAACATATTGATCACAGGCAGTAGTGAAAGCCCATAAGGACTGTTTGTGACTGTCTTTAGGATGAACTCTCAAAACAAGGCCCTAAAATATAAAACACCCAATAGCACCATTTTGAAGAAGAACCCAGGAGTTCCCCCAGTGACCTTCAACCAACATCTTTTAAAAGTATCCAGATTATCTGGTCGATACTGTCAATGCAGTAGAGATTGTTCAGAGAAGGTTCATTAGATTGATTCTAGGGATGAAGGACTGATCTTATGAAGAGGTCTTGAGCAGTTTAGGTTTATACTGGCTACAGTTTCAAAGAGTGAGAGATTTAATTGAGGTGTATAAGGTGCTAAAGGAGATTGATAAGATAGATGTTTCCCCTTCTGGACATTCTAGAAGAGAGGCCATTATTTTAGGTTAAGAGGTGGCAGATTTTAAACAAAAATGAGGAGGGATTACTTCACGCAGAAGGATGTGAACTGTGGAATTCTCTACTGTAAAGCATAATGGATACCAGTACAGAAAAACTTTAAGGAGGAGATACATAGATTGTTAATTAGTAGCAGGATGAAGGGTTATAGGGAATGGGTGGGAAGGTGGAGATGAGTCCGAGATAAGATCAGTCATGATTGTATTGAATGGCGGAGCAGGCTTGAGGGAACAAATTGCCTACTCCTGCTCCTAATTCTTATTTTTTTATGTTATGATGTTGTTCCTTGTGGAAGATTGTTGTGTGCAACTTGGCTGTCGTGTTTCCTACTGTACTGACTACACTTCAAAAAAATGTACTCCGTAGGCTGTGATATACCCCTGATGCTGTCAGTGAAAGTCACTATATAAATGCAAGTTCTTTTCTCTCTTTTTCAAGGAATGAAAGCTAACTTAATGAAAGACATTAACTCAATGTGTTTTCCCGAAACTAATTCAAAACGGCCATTTCCAAAATTGAAGGTCATTACCTTCAAAAAGCTAACTTGAATAGGAATTTTCCCTTCCCGCCCACCATGGGAATTGGAGCAGGCGAGAGGCAGACCTTGGAAAGGTCCGCTGACATCAACTGGGATTTTCCAGTTTCGGGGCAAGCGTGGCTGGAAAATCCCAGCCCAATGAGTTCATTTCCTGAGCCCATTTTGCTCTTCAAGCTTGGTGCATATACATTTTGTGGTGTTAGACTAATGGGAGCAATAGGACAAAGGGCAGGTTTCTTTTCTTATGGAACAGATCCCATTAAGAGGTTTCCTTGCTGGGGCTGCTCGATTCTTGCTGCCACTTGTCAGCGGCAATTGCAGCTTGATTTATGAGACCCAAGTAGACAACCTTATTAGTTTCCATGGAAGATTTACAGCTTAAACCCAATGTTATTATGTCTCCTTAACATAACTGCAATGCATGCTATTGATTTTTCGAAAATATGTACTCCGATAAATGTAGACTGCATTTCGGAGTGAGAGGCATTTGTAATAAAGCAGTTACTCCTGAAAGATTCTGACTGTTTCAAGAATAGAAAATCTGCCGGTGATGTACGTTTCTGTGTTCTGCTGAGCTGCGAAAGTCTGAGGAACTGTGTTGAAAGCCACAAAGAATTAAAGCCTCATTTTCAGTACAGAACCAATTGGCATGGAAGGGATTGTGAATTTGACAGTGAATGGTAGAGAGCACAATTGATGTATAAAGTTAGTTATTGATGCAAAAGGTGAATGGCGACATTCTGGTTACCGGCAAGACTGTCAATTTGCCAAATTGTTCTCCCTGTACTACAAAAAAGTATATCAAGAAAATAATCATTTCACTGCCCCCTACCCCCCCCCCCCCCACCCCCCCCCACTTCCCCTCCCTCCCCATTCCCTGTGACTCTGCCGTGCCGCTAACATCAGCAAGCCAGGAACTACATTCTGCGTCACAAGTCCTGTAACTCATGGGTTCAGGCAGGGAGGGCAGGTGTATCACGATACTTAGCAAGCTGAGATACAGATTACAAAGACCAGTAGAGGCACCATAAGGTTCAATGCCAGGTAAATTGATGTGGAATAATAGGTCTACAAGGGTAGAGGAACACAAAATAGAGCACAGGATTCTCAGAGAATGATTAAAAAAAGGAGGGCAAGAAATAAAAAAAGAGGGTGTGACACAGCAGAAGAAAGAAACTGTAAGGAGGCACGTACATAGAGAAGGGAGAAGTAATAGGGAATGGGAATCAGAGCAAGGGTGTTTCTAACAGCTCCTGAGCAACAATAAATTTATGTAACACAAGCTACAGGAAATCTAACACCTTTTGAAGATTTTATGAACGTAAATGATATAGTGTGTATGCTGCTGATTTCTATCCCATTTAAAAATTCTAGAAATTATCATTGTAAAAAAGAATTTACATTCATTTCAAGTCAACTACGAGCCAAATAAATGTTCTCTTTTGAAATGCAGATTAACTCTTTAAAAACAAACACAAAGTGAGAAAAGACCATTCAGTCCATCAATTCCAATCCGAAGGGCTATTCTATTGTACTTTCCCACCACCGTCTCTTTATCTCTGAGTGAAACTCCAATGTGAACAGATTGCAGTGTTAGTCAGATTTTTATAAGCCGTCAGTGCTTTACTGTCGAATGTCCTTCATTTCCTCTGGCACCATCGTGGAGAAAGATTGGCATCCATGCCATTCAACCCTGCCTCGCTACCAGTTCAATCATGTTCCTCTCAGATGAAGGGACACCATGGTCTTCAGAAGAAAATTGGAAGTGGTAGCAATCTGTAATGACTTCAGTCAGGCCATTGAGGTTGACCTATTGGAGTATGAAGTCCCTGATTAAGGATCCAATTGAACGGCCAATCAAGGAGCTATGTACTTAACTGGGAGTGTCAGTTCCTCTGACACCTCTGGAGGTCGGCTACTAACCACCAGCACTCTGTGTACTGCTGTTAGAGTTTGTAAATAGAGGGGTTTTGGTGAAGGGACTTCTGTCTCTGAAGACTTATTACACAATCAAAGTTCCCAGAAGAGATACAGATCAACACAAGAATAGAGGACAGAAGAATAGACAAATACGTGTTGACAAATTCGTCTTGACAAATACATGAATAGGATGGGAATAGACGGACACAGTCCCTGGAAGGGTAGGAGATTTTAGTTCAGTTGGGCAGCATGGTCGGTGCAGGCTTGGAAGGCAGAAGGCCTTGTTCTTGTGCTGGAATTTTCTTTGTTCTTTGAATGGGATGAGCTGAAGTGGGGTCAGAGGAGGTTAGTGTGGAGCATAAACACCAGCTTGGGCAAACATTTTATTACTCGTTTGTGGAATGTGGGCAGCGCTGGCTAAGCACATCCCTAATTGTCCTTAAACTGAGCAGCTAGCTAGGCCATTTCTGAGGATACTTGAAATGTCAACCACATTGTCTGGAGTCACATGTAGGCCAGGCCAGGTAAGGATAGGAGGTTTCCTTGCTCAAAGGGTATTGGTGAACCAGATGGGTTTTTACGACAATGGCCATCACTAGACTTTCAATTCCAGATTCTTATTGAATTCAGATGTTATCATTTGTCAGGCTGGGATTCAAACCAGAGTCCCCTGGGTCTCTGGATTACTGGTACCACTCTGCCATCACCTCCCCGTTTCGAATGGCCTGATTCCATATGGTTAATTCTAAGTGATGTTGGGCAAAGGTGATTTGATCAGTTGCTGGAGGTGGATCACAGTGACCCAGCAAGCACAGAGAGTCAAGAACATTTCTGCTTCCTGTTTCCCCAACAACAATGGACAGAGAAATTGAGGAAAGATTTACTTAAGGGCTGCTGAAGTAAACACAAACACAGCTTCTTTCTTGTCATCTCAGTAATCAAGTGCTTATTTTTGTTGAATCACTCGTTACAGGGTTATTATTTAGGGTGCAGGACCAGTAAATTATTTCCAGGCTGGACTGGGAGACATTGGGTTGGTCATGATAGTCAAGTCTTTGTTGTACAGTCAAACTGTTTGCACATCACTGCTGGGCTGGGGCCAACATTTCAATGCCAATCTTATCTTAATCTGAGTGATGTTCAGACCTGATTTTATATCACTGATATCTAGTTACACTGTTTCCAAGAATCTCCTGTATGGAAACAGCAGCAACGCACTATTAAAACTAAATAGTCATGCCATTATGTGAAAAATAATTAACACAACGTACATCTACAGAGATCCAAAGAAGAATTCCATTCAAATTAAAGTTACTATTGGAATATGCAAGACACATGCAGCCTGAATAGTGTATTATGTCAAATTGATGTTAAATTGGTGTATTATGTTAAATTGACACAGGATTTACCTTCAGCATGAGGACATAAGGGGTTGAAGAAAGATCATTTGGCACATTTGACCCTAAGTTAATAAGTGAATTAATAAGCGCCAACTCACTTACTACCCAGATAGGAAAATTAAGCAAAACTCAAAGATGCCTATCCAGCCAAAAACTTGCCTTCGTAGAGTACCTTTAACATAAAAAGTGACGCAAGGTATTTAATTCACTCTTGGTCAGTTGCCATGCTTGATGTGACTTTTTCATGATCTCAACAGTTGAGCAAACATGCTACTCTGCAAAGCATTTTGTAATCTGTGTACATACTAACATTTATAACCTTAAAACTTATTCCAGATCAGATATTCTGGTTAGCACTGCTGCCTCACAGCGTCAGGGACTCCGGTTCAATTCCTGGCTGTGCGGAGTCTGCACATTCTCCACGTGTCTGCCTGGGTTTCTTCCGGGTGCTCCTGTTTCCTCCCACAGTCTGAAAGACCTGCTGGTGAGGTGCATTGGCCATGCTAAATTCTCCCTTTGTGTACCCAAACAGGTGCTGGAGTGTGGCAACTAGGGGATTTTCCCAGTAACTTCATTGCAGTGTTAATGTGAGGCTTAAGCATGACATTATTAATAAACAAGCAAGTATTTTCTCTCATCATATTTGCACGATCAAAGAGGAACTCTTCCCACTTTCTTTACAATACCACTGACACAAAGTGAGCTAAGGATGCATTCCTACTGAATGAAGTATGACTGTTATTACATAAACACATTACAATTTAGAAGTTGACAATCAAAGCCAGCCCAGTGTCTCCCAGCCTAGCATGCACCTCTTGGGATTAACTTGCTGGTTCCGTGCACTAATGGAAGAAAATAAAAATCTCATTTCGAAAGAAAATAAGTGACTCAACAAATGGCAACATTTCTTTAATAAAATGTAAGTACTCTGATGGCATTAGCGCTCATTGTTTTATTGTTTGTTACATTGAATTTGAGCTGAGACCCAGCAAGAAGAGCGCCTTCCCTGCTGCCATCAAACTTTTGAATGGTCCGATCACACATTCAGCCGATCTTTCTCTTCACCCTATCGGTAACTGCAACACTTATATTCTGCACCCTCTCCTTTCCTTCTCTGCTGCGCACTGTATGAATGGTATGTTTTGTCTATAATAGCTGACAAGAAACAATATTTTTCAGCGTATCCCAATACATGTGACGATAATACATCAAATCAATTCAAATTCAAGGCCAAATTTCAGGACACTATCAAAGCATAACAATTCAAAAATGTACAGGTTAGGTGGATTGGCCATGCTAAATTGGCACTAGTGACAGGGGATTAACAGGGTAAATACATGGAGGTTATGGGAATAGAGCCTGGGTGGGTTTGTGGTCTGTGCAGGCTCGATGGGTTGAATGGCCCCCTTCTGCACTGTAAGGATTCTATGATTCTAAGAACAAGATGGTGCGGTAAAGCAGCTAAAATTGGTAATGGCAGACGTCTTTATTCATTTTATGGGATATGGCGTCACTGGCTTGGCCAGCATTTATTCCCCGTCCCTATCTGCCCTGTGTTTCAGGGGGCATTCGAGAATCAACCACATTGCTGTGGATCTGGAGTCACATGTCGGCCAGACCAGGTAAGGACGGCAGATTTCATTCCCTTAAGAACATTAGTGAACCTGATGGATTTTTGCCACAATCGATAATGGTTTCATGGCTATCATTAGACCTTTTTTTAATGCCACATTGTTTTGAACTCCTGCTGTGGTGGGATTTGAACCCAGATCCCTGGATCGTGCTCAGGGTCTCTAGATCATAAGTCCAGTGAAAATACACTGCCTCCCCAAGATTAGATTTTAAAGAAACAGATCATAGAGAGAAGGGAGGACATAAATTTTTGCAAGTGCAAATGAACGAGTGAAAGCGGGAGTGGTACAACGAGCTGTCATTTCAATCCTGGGGTGCAAATTGACATTGTAGCTTCATCATTCAGGGAAAATATGCCCCACTACACATAATAATCAATAATGCCCACTGCCCCTTCCACCTTCCCCCAACCTCCCTGCAGTGGAGAGGTATGGAGAAGGAAGATATGTCTTGAGTATAACAGTGAAGGAGAAACATACAAACATGTCAGAAGAGCACTAACCCTACTGATGCACCACACGGTAGAGTTTGACATGATGTTTGTTCCACTTATGGTGCCAAATTTCTTCATTGTGTTATTCCTGGGCTTTGGGCAATGCTTCGCGCTGCTGTATCAAGTGTGAAATATCATAATTCTATATCTGTGTTTTTGAGATGAATGGTCCAAGGGGCTCGAGGACCTTGTACTTTTTAATAAGTTCAAAATTGCTCTAAAGTTATTAAAGTTTATTTATTTGTCACAAGTAGGCTTGCATTCACACTGCAATGAAGTCACTGTGAAAATCCCCCAGTCGCCACACTCCGGTGCCTGTTCGGGTACACCAAGGGAGAATTTATCATGACCAATTCACCTAAATTCACCTAGATGTTGCAAAGTGAAATCGAAATGAGCCTGGCTAGGCCAGGATTGGGCTTTTATTGGTGAAGTTTGTATGTCTTTCTGAAAGAAGACAGATTTCTCTGTTTGTCAAGAAATGCGAGCTTGCTATCTGATAAACAGATCGGAGTTGAGCCATGTTTCCAACCGCACAGTTAACTCAGTACTCAACAATTTCAATGGCTCCACACTGGCTTTGGGTTTGACAAGCTGGGGCTAGTTCAGGTCAAAGTGACCCCCAAGGAGTCTGTTCCTCGCTTCTAATCGCTTCTTGCATCCCACTTCATTTCCACAATGGCAGATTACCCGAACAAGGGGAGGGGCAGTTATTATAGCATGGGGCGTGCAAGCCAAGGGCACGGCGAGTGAGACCTCTCTCTCTTTCTCTCTGCCTCCTGAAGAAACGAGAAAGCTCTAATTCGTTTTTGTGTCTGGGTCAGATTGCGGACATGAGGAGGAGGAAGAGAAAGGAAGGAAAAAAAACTCTGGCAACCTTCAAAGCGTTAATACTTCTTCCACTCTCTCTCCTGCCCTCCCACCACCACCATCAGTTTTTTTTTTGCGACAAACTACACAATGGGATTTCTTATTGAGACTGCATATTCAATTAAATTTAATTTCCTGAAAAGTGAAAGAGTATACAGGTTGTGCTGTAGGCTACAAGCATACCATTCACTCGTGAAGGCTGGCGATGGAAACTCCAGGAGAAAGACTGGTCTCTCGATCAAACTACTTCAGAGCGAACGACTGGAAAGATCCACATATCATTTAATGAAATAACTCAGAAGTGTCATGAATGCAGTAATATTATCCTTCATACAAACACAATCTGCTTTTTAA
The DNA here is from genome assembly GCF_965287045.1 of Carcharhinus amblyrhynchos. Lineage (NCBI taxonomy): Eukaryota > Metazoa > Chordata > Chondrichthyes > Carcharhiniformes > Carcharhinidae > Carcharhinus > Carcharhinus amblyrhynchos. Next base: position 45,467,497 of record NC_137342.1, read on the forward strand.
ATGTTTTTGGTTCTCTCTGAAGAATGCTTAGCATCACCGGTCAGTGTTAAATGGAGGCTATTGGTTAGAAAGCACCTCTTTGACATTTAAGGCTTGTCACTTTCATAATGCATTATATTCTGTGCCTCAGCTACTTCACATGCCAGCTGTGATTAATTTTCTTTTTCACACATTATGTCATTGCGATCTTTGCCGATAGTAGTTTGATTTATGAGGCCCAGCTAGACAATCTTATCACCTCCCTGGGAAGATATACAGTTCAAACTCCAAATGTTATTAAATATATGACTGTAATGCTTATTTTGGTTTTTTTTGTTGGAAATGCATTGTGAAGTCTTCAAGATGAGCAGAGGGACATTGAACATGTAAAGTCATTGGCCAAAGATTGAGCCTTTTTAGAAATTGTAAAAAAATGCTATCTGCATTATGCAGATGAAGAATGGAAAGCGCTGTAAAACATCAACTCCTAAAAAAATGTGGCAACAGCTGAAATGACTGAAGAAAGTATCACTTAACATGGGTGTCTGCACCTTAAGCAGGCCGCACAAAACCCACCATAAATATCTTTATTCACCCGATGGTAATAACAGGCAAATAATACTTTTTTTCCATAAATTGGTATAAATTAGAGAAAAGTTGATGCTAAATTGCATTTACCTTAATTTTTTTTAATTCATTCATGGAACATGGGTATCGCTGGCTGGCCAGCATTTATTGCCCATCCCTAGTTGCCCTTGGAGGGCAGTTGAGATCAACCACATTGCTGTGGCTCGGAGTCACATGTAGCTGAGTTACTGGATTAATAATCTAGTGATAATACCACTAGGCATCGCCTCCCCCTATTCTGCTTCAGGGGGTTTATCAACCTTCAATCCAGTTAACTATTTAAGTCCCACCTCAATAATAATACCAATTTGTTTTAGTTGCTCAGTTTTATAAGTTCCTTGGTTGTCTTGTATTTCTGGAAGAACTTCCATGTTGTCTTCCTGAAAGACAGATGCAAGATAACTTTAGTTTCTCCACCATTTCCTTGTTCCCTGCTATAAATTTTCCTGTCCCCACCTGTAACAGACCCGCATTTGTCCAACTAATCTTTTCTTTTTCACATACCTAAAGAGGTTTTTACAGTCTGCCTTTATGTTCCTCGCTAGTTTGCATTCACATTCTCTTGCCCCTTATTTAATCCATTTCTCAGTCCTCCTTTGCTGGGTTGTAATTTGCTCCCAGTACTTAGGCCTTTCCCTTCTTCTGGTATTTAGAAAACACTTGCTTTAATCTAATAGCCTCTTCCTTGGATCCATTCATGTGCTTTCTTATCATGGTCTTAATAGAGACAAAGGCAAGAAGATCCTTAGTAATCACTCTCTGACTTGAGTAAATGCCCTCCCCGCCATAAAAGGGGGGAGGCGTTAAGCTTCACAAAGCACTAAGTTGTGTTTGATGATGTTACTGTCAAGCATCTTTGAGATATTTTACTGTGTTAATGCTGAGATATAAAGTGAGATGTTTTTAGTTCTGATATAATTTATATAGATTGATGGAGCTTTTAAATAGAGAGCAGTTCCTCCTTCAAGAAAATAAAAGCAAATTACTGCGGATGCCGGCATCTGAAACCAAAAGAGAAAATGCTGGAAAATCTCAGCAGGTCTGGTAGCATCTGTAAGGAGAGGAAAGAGCTGACATTTCGAATCCAGATGACCCTCTGTCAAAGTTAAAAGGTACAGAAAGTGGGAAATATTATGCTGTGGGGTGAGGGATTACAAGATGAATCATAGCCACAAAAACAAGGGGAAAGGCTGCTAATGGCAGCCCATAGAGAGAATAGAAGGTGTGAATGGCCAAACAGCACAGAATCTGAAATCAGAGGGTAAACTGTGACAGATAGAGAAGTGGGGGGAGGGGGTAGAGGGATGGAAGAGAAGTAAAATTGAGGAAAAGGGGGAAGAGATAAGCAAAGGGGAAGAAAAGGTTAAAAAAGGGGGGAAAAAATAGTTCCTCTTTCAAGCCTAATTGGCATTGAACTGGAGAAGGTGTTTCATGTCCAGGAATCAGAGTGCAATAAAAAAAAGCCTTCCTTGACCTGATCCTCGCTATTTACTCATTCCCAAGCTGGGGTTACCTTACCTGCCACTTCATGCAACTTTGAGGTTGGCGATCCTTTAAATATTTTTCCTGCCGCAAAGATTTAACCAGGAATTTGCTCCACTTAATGTGATAACTTTGGCAAAAACTACGTACACCCACATGGAGAGGGTTTGCCATGGCACTCCTGATGAAGCCAACATGGTGGAATGGAACAGATCTGGATAAATTCCTGTTCTTTAAGCCTTCAAGATTATATTGGGGTAAAATGCAACCAGGCAAAATTAGCAGGCGAACCCAGGGCTGGATTTTATGGAACACTGTGGTCCCCACCGAACCCTCTCCCCACTCCACACCGAGTGAAAGTTCAGTTGGAACTCATAGAAGGGCTGCCTCTTGCTAGAGAAATGATTGGATCTGTCTGCTCAATGGTCACTGGTTCCCAATCCATTTCCACAAACTAACAACAGCCCAGTACAGTTGGTGGATACTGACCTGTTCACTAAAGCTCTGTGTATTATTTCCTGCACACCTGAGAGTGACATTAACCAACTTGATTTGCGTCCACATTTAAATTATTGCACCGTTTTGCATCGCAAGGAAGTCCATCACAGTGGTTAGTACTGCTGTATCACGGCGCCAGGGACCCAGGTTCAATTCCAGGCTCGGGTGATTGCCTGTGTCAAGTTTTCATGTTCTCCTCGTGTTGCGTGGGTTTCCTCCAGGTGCTCCAGTTTCTTCCCACAATCCAGGATGTGTGGGTTAGGTTAATTGGCTGTGTTAGATTGAGTATCAAGGGACTAGCAGGATAAATACATGGTGTTACAGGGATAGGGTCTGGGTGGGATTGTGGACCGATGGGCCGAATGCCTCTCACTGCATTACAGGCATTCTATGGTTCTACGTTCTTGTAGCTCACTGCAGCTGTTTTATGTCCAGCTGGGCCTGGATTGACCCAGGACAAGACTTCCATCCTGACCTGGGGAGGAATCTTGCCTTTGAGAGCTGCTGATTAAATGAATTGACTGGTAGCTGTGTAATCCAGGCTATGGTGTGGAGACACCGGCGTTGGACTGGGGTAAACACAGTAAGAAGACTGACAACACCAGGTTTAAGTCCAACCGATTTATTTGATAGTAAACTCACAAGCTTTCGAGGTTCCCCTCTTCGTCAGGTGAATGAAGAGTTCTGGCCTCAGACAGAGCATATAAAGCACAGGTAGTTTATAAATTACTGATTAGAATGCGAATCTTTACACCTAACCTGCTATTCAAGTCTTAAAGTGGCCAACAATGTGAGTGGAAGGAGCACTGGGCATAGGTTAAAGAGATGTGTATTGTCTCCAGACAGTACAGTAAGTGAGGTTTTACAAACCCAGGCAAGTCATGGGGGTTACAGATAGTGCGACATGAACCCAAGATCCCTGTTGAGACCATCCTCATGTGTGTGGAACTTGGCTATCAGTTCTATTGGCTATGCCAGGCTCAATGCTCGAACTAAAGGCAGTAGCCAAAATAGCAGAGGGTGGATGCTGGACTTCAAGTGGGATACTGGCATGGCCTGGGTGGCAGACCACAGCGAGGGGCACGAGGGGCTAATTTGAGAGGCCTGGGGGAAGAGTTAAATACAAGAATGACCCTGGGTAATGATGGCTGCACAGAGGAGTACCTTGTCCAACACCAGTTTGTCCAATAAAATCTGCTAATTGTCCACTGAAGCCCTCCAATTGGACCAAAGGTGGGTAAGCTGCCAAACATCTCCATCACCGTTTAAAATGGGAAAGAGAGCAGGAAGTATGGTAGCACAGCAGTTAGCACTGCTGCCTCACAGAGACGGTGAAAGGATTCCGACCAGAGGGTTGTGAGCCTGCAGAATTCACCTCCAAGGTTAACATAGAGGCAGGGGCTCAGAACATTCTAAATTAAGTGGGTTAAGTGGATTGGCCATGCTAAATTGCCCCTTAGTATTAGGGTAAATGCATGGAGTTGTGGGGATAGGGCCTGGGTGGGATTGTGGTCAGTGCAGACTCCATGGGCTGAATGGCCTCCATCTGCACTGTAGGATTCTATGATTCTATTCAATTGTACGGGGTAAAAGCTGTCAAGGATCAGTTGGGCTGAATGGTCTAACTCCATGATATAACTTACATGGATTTATATATTTAATAGCTGTTATCATGGATTTGTCATCCATGGGACATCACATCATCTGGTTTTCAATGGTGACTTTGTATGGCTTTTCCATATATGAAACAACTCCTGGAAGGAATGCTTTGATATTGACACTGTATACCCAAAGTATTAATTGAGGTTTGTTGTGAGTGAAATGATGACAGACAATAATCAGTCAATTTTCAGAAAAGTGCATTATTACTTCCTTCATCTTATCAGGGCATGGAAATGAATCGGTTTCTCTGACAAGCACAAACGTCAAAATTATAGTGCGTGATTATTAGTGTGCAAATGCTTACATCAGTTATGACATCTATTGATAGATATCTTAATCCACCTAATATTATTGGCCTTATGTCTCATCTGAATAGCATAGAGGGAAAGAAGCCTTACTTATGGGTGCGTGTTAAACAACTGGAAACTACAATTGCATATTCCACTGTGGTTCCTGTAATTCAAAATGACTTTTTCCCACAAGGTTAGGCCTCAGTACATGAAAATAGTTGTTAAAGTTATACTCATTAGTGTCACAAGCAGTCTTGCATTCAGACTACTTTGACAAAGAGTCATCTGGACTCAAAACATCAGCTCTTTTTCTCCTTACAGATGCTGCCAGACCTGCTGAGATTTTCCAGCATTTTCTCTTTTAGCCTTACATTAACACTGCAATGAAGTTTGCTGTGAAAATCCCCGAGTCACCACACTCCGGCACGTGTTCGGGTACACTGAGGGAGAATTTAGCTTGGCCAAAGCACCTAACCAACACGTCTTTTGGACTGTGGGAGGAAACAAGAGCACCCGGAGGAATCCCAAGCAGACACGGGGAGAACGTGCAGACTCTGTACAGACATTGACCCAAGCCGGGAATTGAACCCTGGTCCCTGGCGCTGTGAGACAGCCGTGCTAAAATAAAAAAAAATTGAAGTAAAAATGTTAGTCAAGCAGAAATTTGAGCTCCAATTGAGAATGCTGGTTTTGTAACTTAGAATCAAAGCAGGAAGTATTGAAAAAAATCAGCAGCACCCAGGAAATGAGAAACAGAGTTGACATTATGGGCGGAATTTTACTGGCACGTCTGTCCGAGTTTTATATGATCCCCTCCGAGGCCAACAGAGAATGCCATTCTCTGAGCCTCGCCCGGCCCTAGAATCAGGGCAGGCATGCCAGTAAAATTCCAGCCTTTGAGCCCAATATGACTCTTCATCCAAATTAAAACATGGTAGGAATGTTAAAGGTTTTACGCTGCTGAAAGGGGCAGGGGTATCAAGTGGAAGAAAAGGGAAGGTCCAAGACGGATGGAGGAGCTTAAATTATGGATAATCTATTATGGAGCTAAAGGCAAAGCGAGTGACGATAGCAGTGGAAAGGCAACAAGCTTGGTCTAGAGCAGATGTTAAAAGCAGTTTGTGTTGTCTGAATGCAAAAATATGAGAATTTATATTTGATTTGATTTAATTTTGATTTGATTTATTATTGTCATGTATTAACTAAAATGAAAAGCATTGTTTCCTGCGCGCTATACAGACAAAGCATACCGTCCATAGAGAAGGAAACGAGAGGAGTGCAGAGTGTAGTGTTATAGTCATAGCCAGGATGTAGAGAAAGCTCAACTTAATGCAAGGTAGGTCCATTCAAAAGCAGCAGGGAAGAAGCTGTTCTTGAGTCGGTTGGTAGGTGACCTCAGACTTTGTATCTTTTTCCTGATGGAAAAAGGTGAAAGAGAGAATGTCTGGGGTGTGTGGGGGCCCTTAATTATGCTGGCAGCTTTGCTGAGGCAGGGGGAAATGTAGACAGAGTCAATGGATGGGAGGCTGGTTGGCAGATAGATTGGGCTTCATTCACGACCTTTTGTAGTTCCTTGCAGTCTTGGCAGAGCAGGAGCCCATACCAAGCTGTGATACAACCAGAAAGAATGCTTTCTATGATGCATCTGTAAAAGTTGGTGAGAGTCATAGCTGACATGCCAAATTTTCTTAGTCTTCTGAGAAAGCAGAGGCGTTGGTGGGCTTTCTTAACTGTAATGTTGACACGGGGAATCAGAACATGTTGATGGTGATCTGGATGCCTAAAAATCTGAAAGCCTTGACCCTCTGATATATTTTATTGAATTCAAATTCCACCATCTGCCGTGGCGGGATTCAGGACCCAGGTTCCCAGGGCATTTCTGGATTAGTAGTCTAGCAATAATACCATGAGATCATCACCTCCCCAATTTCCTTTGGCTGAGCAGTTGACAATGTAGAATGCATTTCTACACAATTTTAGCTGAATCATTTGATCCTACAAAAACATTAAGTTGAAATAGCCCCCCCAAACAAATTAATGCAGAGGTGTTAACTGGCATCCTACAAGGGGAAAAACCAAAGTCCAAGAGGGGAATCAAAAGACAGAGGGTGGGGGGTTGGCAAGGGGGAATGCCGAAAGGGAAATAAGTGTTGTTACGCTGCGTAGGCCTTTGCCGATCTGTCATATGTGTAGTGATTGTATCAATCAGTATTTCAATATTATATTTCAACATAAGCAGAAAAATATTTTCATAGAATTTCTAACAGATAGGATTGCGCTGAATCAGACAGTTAACACACAAGAACTTTCCCTGAACAGTTGGCAAATTTTTCAATCCTTTTATGTTGAAACAATCTCAAGTTTTTCTTGTGCTCCTGTTGCTTCACTGGGCGAAAATAGGGGATACAAAAATTAACTCGGGTCTTGAATTTATATCATACAAATACCTAACTGAATTGGTTAATGTGTAAGTTAAAATCGTAATTTCTTCCAAAATGGTATAACTATATTCACACAATGTAACTTCACGGGAATGATGTCAATTCTAAAGTACAGTTTTTGAGTATGGAGTACAGCTCTCGATATAGGGGGGGCGGGGGATGTTTTCTAACCTGCTCACCACGGGAATTGTAGCAGGTATCTGGGTGTGGGGCTGTGGGGTGGTGGTGGGGGGGCGTTGGAAGGGGGTGTGGGGACAGACATGCAAAGGTCCATTGACCTCAGACAGTTTTTGAGCCAAGTGCAAAAATCCGTGGGATTTTATGGCCAGAATTTTACCCTCTTGTCCGCTCGAGGCCAACAGAGAACCATTCTGCTAGCTAGTAAAATTCCAGCATATATCTCCATTAAAGTTTATTAGTGTCACAAGTAGGCTTACATTAACACTGCACTGATGTTACTGTGAAATTCCCCTAGTCGCCACACTCCAGCAGTTGTTTGGGTCAATGCACCTTAACCAGCATGTCTTTCAGAATGTGGGAGGAAGCCGGAGCACCTGGAGGAAACCCATGCAGACACGGGGAGAACGTGCAGACTCTGCGCAGACAGTGGCCCAAGCCAGGAATCGAACTCGGATCCCTGCCTTACAACAGAAATGCACAGCCTTGATTTTACAAATGGTTTGAAAATAAGAAGAGCGTATTTGGAAGCACTCTGAACTTAAACCGGCCACCCAAAGGCTGGGATTCATGTCGCTCATCGACAACTGAAAACACCCATTCTTTGATCTATGAGAAAAGAAATAAGACGGTATCATCACTAACTCACTGCAAGAACCTCCATGTACATTTGTGTGTACATGCTTTGATCTGCCAATGATTGCTGTTAATATTTACTGCTCTTGAGGATAATTATTAGGTCAGAATTCTAGCAAAATGCATTTTAAGCATGAAGAATAGAAGAACTGTTTTAGAAACATGCTGAGATGAATAATACTTAAGGGAAAGCTAGATAAGTACGTGAGAAAGAAGGATAGAATGTATAGACTGAAAGGGTGAGATCAAACAGAGTGGGAAGAGGCTTGTATAAACATTGACATTGGCTGGTTGGGCTGAAAGGCCTATTTTTGTGCTGTAGGTTCTATATAATTCTACCCAAATAATTGCATAACACTTTTTTTTTAATGGCAAATTGTCCTATCTTGCATGTCCAAAAACCAGAACTGACAGGTTTGACATAGAACAATTAAAGATCCTTTTGTGCTTTGCTAACTGTTTAATGTTATAAATTTGTCAAACATATTAAAATTGAATAGCTCCGTCACTGTAGATTTGTGAGTGCACCAGGATGAAATTTCTCAGATGTAACAATAGTCAGCTTTCTTTGTATTATTTAAGACAGAAGGCGCTATTGAAGAATAAAATTATTTGAGCTCTGCATTCAGTGATAATATTAATTAATTCTCATTGAGATAGAGCCAGGGTCATTGACAGGGCTAGGGTCCTCCCTGCCTCCCCCACCACCACCGTTCCCCCAACCTGGTCCTTGCAATCAGCCCGAATTTCCTGCTCGCAAGAGATCCTAAAGCAGTGAATATTAGGGGCGCCATTAGGGGGATCAGCCTGAATTATTAATGAGTTAAGATGCATCAGCAGCGCATCCAGATCAGACACCGGCTCATTCCACGCTAATGCTTTGACAACTACAGATGCATTTGAAAGGCACAACTTTCTGGGAAACAAAAGTTCAAACAAATAGCTGTTTTCAAAGAAAAAGGTAAACAGAGGGAGAAGGAATGATGGGTTTCGCTTCTGAATGTATTAGGGCATCTAAGCACTTTATGAGAATTTAATCGTACCACAGCGCGCCTAGTGTTACAAAGATGTGACCGATCTGTTAGGCCCCTGTAGTTAATACAAACTACCACAAAGTTGCTTTCATGTGTCGGGCAGACGATATTAAACAGTCATCTCCCTGCCGAGTTGTGTGGTCAGCATGCAGTCTCGCCTATTTTAAACAAATGATCGGTGATTATTATGATGTGAAAGCGACGCCGCAGCTGAAGAAAGCTGAAATGTTCACCGCTCTGTCCTGGCTAGTCCTGTGTTGTATCTGCATTGCCTCCTGTGCTATGTCATGTCTCTTAGACGTGCCAAACTGGGCCAAAACACTGCCTCCTCTTCCCTTGCCCTCTTTCCCCTTGCTAACGTCTCTAAACATGCTTTTAACTTTCAGCTTGGGATATCCTGTCCACATATCTGGCCTGTAAATATATAAAGACACGGAATCAAATTGTATAAATGCTGGAAGAAGAAGAAAGGAAGTGGCCAATGCAACTGGGATAAGACAGGATTTTCTGGCACAGATTTATTGTGTTTTTTTTAAGTTATATCTAAAATAAAGGACGGATTAGCATGTGAATGGCATGGTGGGACAGTGGTTAGCACTGCTGCTTCTCAGCACCACGGTCACAGGTTCAATTCCAGCCTTGGATTACTGTATGTATAAAGTTTGCACATTCTCCCCATGTCTGCGTGGGTTTTTCCCGGGTGTTCTGGTTTCCTCCCACAGTCCAAAGATGTAAGGTGGATTGGCCATGCTAAATTGACCCTGGTGTCAGGGAGATTAGCAGGGTAAGCAGGCGTGGGGTTACGGGAATAGGACCTGGGTTGGATTGTGGTTGCTACAGACTCGATGGGCTGAATGGCCTCCTTCTGCACTCTGAGGATTCTATGTTTCTATAAACAATTTGAAGCAGAAAATATATTATTCTCAGTTTCCTAACATTTACACATCGAAAGGTCCTGCCATACTTTTTTTTAAATTTCTTCATGGGACATGGGAGTCACTGTCTGGCCAACCTCTATTGTCCTTCCTTAGTTGTCCGAGGGCAGTTGATAATCAAACATATTCTATGGCTCTGGAGTCACATGTAGATCAGACAAGGTAAGAATGGCACATTTCCTTCCCTAAAGGGACATTAGTGAACCTTATGGGTTTTTCCAACTATTGGCACTGGTTTCATGGTCATCAGTAGATTCTTAATTCCAGATATTTTTGATCTGGAGGGAACCGAGTGTAGGGTGTCAAAATTTGCTGATGACACCAAGATTGGTGGAACGGCAAGTTGTGCGGAGGGTGTGGAGAGTCTGCAGAAGGATCTAGATAGGCTGGGTGAATGGGCCAGGAGATGGCAAATGGAATTTAATGTTGGCAAGTGCGAGGTGGTCCACTTTGGTAGGAATAATGGTAGGAAGGACTATTACTTACGTGGCGAAAAACTGCAGCAGGCGACGGTGCAGAGGGACCTCGGGGTCCTTGTGCATGAGTCGCAAAAACCCAGCTTGCAGGTGCAGCAGGTGGTCAGGAAGGCGAATGGGATGCTGGCCTTCATGGCGAGGGGGATTGAATATAAAAGTAGGGAGGTCTTGCTGCGGCTGTATAGGGCATTGGTGAGGCTGCAGCTGGAGTACTGTGTGCAGTTTTGGGCGCCGTACTTACGCAAGGATATTTTGGCCTTGGAGGGAGTGCAGAGGAGGTTTACTAGGCTGATGCCGGAGTTGAGGGGGTTGAGCTATGAGGAGAGGCTGAATAAATTAGGCTTGTACTCGTTAGAGTTTAGAAGAATGAGGGGAGATCTCATTGAGACGTATAAGATGATGAATGGGATGGATAGGATAGAGGTGGAGAGACTCTTCCCGCTCAGAAAGGATAGTAGGACGAGGGGGCACAGCCTCAAGATAAAGGGGGGGGCAGTTTAGAACGGAGTTGAGGAGGAACTTCTTCACTCAAAGGGTGGTGAATCTCTGAAATTCTCTGCCCGTTGAAGTGGTGGAGGCTACCTCGCTAAATATTTTTAAGACGCGGGTTGATGGGTTTCTGATAAGAGAGGGGATTAAGGGTTATGGTGAGAGGGCGGGAATGTGGAACTGAGCCATGACAGATCAGCCATGATCTTATTGAATGGCGGGGCAGGCTCGAAGGGCTAGATGGCCTACTCCTGCTCTTATTTCTTATGTTCTTATGTTCTTATTTGTATCCAATAATGCCTTACACAACCTCAGGGTGTCCCAGATCAACACTCTCTGGCTGAAGAAATTCCTCCTCATCTCTGTTTTAAAGGATCTTCCCTTTAGCTTGGCGTTGTGCCCTCTGCATCTACTAGTGGAAACATCCTCTCCACGTCCACTCTATCCAAGCCCTGTAAGTTTCAATAAGATCCCCCCCGCCCTCAAGCTTCTAAACTCCAACGAGTACAGACCCAGACTCCTCAACCGTTCCTCATATGATAAGCACTTCAGTCCAGGGATCATTCTTGTGAACCTCCTCCAGACCCTTCCCAAGGCCAGCACATCCTTCTTTAGATATCTTGGGACACTGAAGGCCATTCGGCCTATCAAGCCTGTACCAACAATCTCGCCCAGGCCCTATTCCTGTAACCCTTACTTACTCTGCTCATCCCCTTGACATTAGGGTCAGTTTATCATAGCCAATCAACATAACCTGCACATCTTTGGACTGTGGAAATAAACTGGAGCACCCGGAGGAAACCCACACAGACATGGGGAGAATGTGCAAATCCCACACGGACATTGACCCTAGATTGGAATTGAACCCTGGTCCTTGGCGTTGTGAGGCAGCAGTGCTAACCACTGTGTCATCATGCTGCTTCATGCATAGACACTTGCTGTTTCATATTGATGCATGTTCAGCAAGTAAGGAAGATTTATATTCTCTCCCTCTTCCAACCTGCTCCACATCAATGAAAGACCACAAAACATAGAAGCAGATGTAGGCCATTTGGCCCATTGAGTCTGCACCACCATTCAATGAGATCATGACTGATTTGGCATGATAATCCTCAACTCTGCTTTCCCGCCTTAACCCTATAACCCTTGATTCCTTCACTGATTAAATGTACTTTTGCAATCATTTCAATATTTTCCCAGGTATTGCAACTGTTGAAGTTTGAGGCTTTTGTACCAATTCCTGGAGAGTTAGAAGCTTGGCTAAATCAACGATATTTTTAGAACTCCACTGTTCCTTTTCTCCAGCGCTGCTCATATGAGACTAGATTCTTCCTCACAGCTACTTCCACTGATTTGGGCTAACTTCTAAATTAAGCAATAAGATTATCAATCAGGATTAACTTTCTCAACACAAAATGAGAGGTAGCTATAACATTGGCCACCAGGAATGAGGCAGGCAATCTAAATCATGACAACATGCATCTCCATGGTGCCTTTAATGTGGGAAAATATTCCAAGGTGCTTCACATGTTTGGAAGTGGAAAGAAAAATGTATTCCTTAAATTGATGAATTCTGGAACAGAAGACAGAGGGAAATAAGCAACAAAAAACAGTACAGCACAGGAACAGGCCCTTTGGCCAATCAAGCCTGTACCAACACATGACATCTTTCTAAACTAAAGACATTTTTCCTATACGCCACTCGAATCCCTTTATTCTCTGGCTTTTCATATATCTGTCAAGATGCCTCTTAAATGTTGCTATTGTATCTGCTTCTACCACCTCCTCCAAGCACATTCTGCACTCTCTTGTTTCCTTCTCTATGAACAGTATAGCGCATAAGAAACAATGCTTCTCACTGCACACTAACACGTGACAATAATAAATCAACTCAAATCAAAACTTATTACTCTCTGTGTAAAAAAACTTGCCTCTAACATCTCCTTTAAAGTCCCCTCCTTTTACTTTAAACACATGCCCCCTAGTAATTGACATTTCTACCCTGGGAAAAAAAGTTTCCGAATATTCATTCTATCTATGCCCCTCATGATTTTGTAAATATCTATCAGGTCGCCCCTCAGCCTCCAACATTCAAGCGAAAGCAAACCAAGTTTGACCAATCTCTCAAATCGTCAGGAGGTGAAAGGATCGATTGAAAAGAAACTGATTTCCTTCTCCTTTCTTATCATTTTTTTTCCTTTTCAATTATCTAAATATCCTTCTGTTGCTACGTTCAGTGGTAAGAAACAGTCACTACTGCCTGGGAGTACTTTTGTCTTATTGATTCAAAGGCTGGCTAAACCTGGAGTACTGCACCCTTGTAAGTCTGATCCAGAATTGTTTAAATGTGTTTGTTAAAAAAAAGATCTGTGTTCCTAAGATTGATTGCTGAACTCAGATGAATACTTTTCAAACATGTAATTAAGAGATTCAGTCAGTGTGCAGGCAAAGATTAAACAGCTCATGGATGGAGAGAGAAGCTTCCGTTTATCTCTGAGGAGCATTTTCCCTGTTCCGTGTGGGCTAAACAATGACAAATTGGTGTTTAGAGTTAGACTATAAATGGGTCGCAAATTCACTACAACAGGAGCGTTAATCCATCCAGTGATACAGTAAATGAACCATTCAAACCTGTCAGAGTTTTATTAATTCTAAATTCATCATATGATTTGATATTAGAAAGAAAAGTAAAGGAGCGCCAGATAATTTGCACGTGGGATGAACTGAGCGTGAATGCATTACAGTGGGAGACTCCATGAGGTGATATTCAAATAGCAGGCGGGTGGCAATGCCAGGCAGCACGGTGGCACAGTAGTTAGCACTGCTGCCTCACAGTGCCAGGGACCCGGGTTCGATTCCCGGCTTGGTTCACTGTCTGTGTGAAGTTTACACATTCTCCCCATGTCTGCATGGGTTTCCTCTGGGTGCTCCAGTTTCCTCCCACAGTCCAAAAGACGTGCTGGTTAGATGCATTGGCCATGTTAAATTCTCTCTCTGTGTACCCGAACCGGCGCTGGAGTTTGGCGACAGGGGATTTTCACAGTAACTTCATTGCAGTGTTAATGTAAGCCTACTTGTGACATCAATAAATAAACTTTAAAAAATGCTTTTGTGGTGTTACATTAAATACTACAGGGAGACCCATTACTGCAAAAAAAAATTGCAGAGAACAATACTCATCTCTATTCACAGTATCTGCACGCTAAACTGCAAATATTTCTGACTTGGCTTGCCTCACTCAGGATCTAAATTACTCAGGCAACCTTCGAAGAGTTCGAGGATTAATGTGACCAGTAAGCATTTCTGGATGCGGGGTTAACTCAGACAGGTCAAGGATTATCATTGGAACTCTTCCTAATTGAAAAACTGAGGTGAAAAACAGTCAGGATTGAAAGGTGTGGGAGAGAACGTTTTGCAATCAAAGTGCAGTGGTGGCATTACAACATGTTGATCATGTGATGAAGGGAAAACTAAGGAAAGTAAACAATTCCATAATTTCGAAAAGCTTTGGCTTGAATGAAGTTTTTAAAGTTTATTTATCACTGTCACAATAGATTGACATTAACACTGCAAGGAAGATACTGTGAAAATCCCTTAGCCATCACAGTCCAGCACCTGTTTGGTAAAGCTAAGGGAGACTTATTATTTATTGGTCACAAATAGGTTGACATTAACACTATAATGAAGTTACTGTTAAAATTCCCCCGTCACCACACTCCAGTATCTGTTTGGGCACATGGAGAGAGAATTTAGCACCTAACCCGCACTTTTTTCAGGCTGTGGGAGGAAACCAGAGCACCCAATGAAAACCCATGCAGACACGAGGAGAATGTGCAGACGTTGACCCAAGGTGGGAATTGAACCTGGGTCCCTGGCTAACCACTGTGCCATCGTGCTGCCCAAACGCAGCATGACTTGACGATGATGGTAATTGTCTGGCAAAATGTCCGAGCCAAAGGGTAATAGATTTGTTGAATACATTACAAGTGAGACCTTTGAAGCAAACGGTGTAAAAGGATTCAAGAGGCAGTCAGATATTTTTCTGGTGAGAAAAACTTTGAGGGGTTTATGGAAAGACAGCACCAGTGGCTGGGCAGCTCAGCGTGGGGAGTGTACTATCTGAATGATCCTAAATGCTCTTTGACCTCATGCCAAAATATTTCTGGCGTTCGATTTAATGCCTAAGGAAGTTTGATCTGGGAATCGCGATGAGGATATTAGTGCATGAATGGCCAATTGCATTCTTGTGAGTTTCTTCGTTTCTGCTAATCTAACAGGGGCGTCAATCTGTATAGTTTAAATAGGTCAATGCTCGATTCAAAGTGCAAAGGAACCTCATGCAAATGTGCAAACAGTCTGTACTCTAATGTTACAAACAATAATTCTTGCCTTGTATATTAATAGTTTTGTTGTTTATATGTCTGCATGACACAAAATGCAAGCAGACAAATTAGAGTTTGTAGGATAGAATTTATATACATAAAGAACATTAATGACGGGTATTTATTTCTTGTAATTGTTTTTAATGCTTTATTTATGAAAGGAGATGTTAGCCTATAATTTGTTAATGGAATATTTGCAAAGGAAATGTCGCAAAGATATCAAAAGATAGCGGTAATTCGAGTCCATGTGTTCCAAAAACGACTTGTCTCATCGTATTAAATAGGTAGGTACAGAACGTTTCCTGAGAACTCTGGGATAATCTCATCTATCTTGATAAACAGCCACAATTTGCAAAGAGTACATATTCGAGCTTTTTGCACAGCCATTCACTGATGTGGATTTTGCTGAGGGGATTTTAAAAATATAAAGATGCTATCAATTGTCCACAATATCCTCTGTGTATTTCACCATATTTCAGAGGATCTTATCAAACACCACTTTCCCTCAGTACTGCTGCATATGACCAATCTATCGTCTAACAAAAAAAGTCTGCAGTTCCATTTTGATGTTATTATAAAAGAAATTGGTTCATTGTTCAATTTTTCTGAAATGTATATTTGCACGATTCATTTTAACCTTCAAATAATCCTTCTTTTTCGGACTGCAGTTAAGGCTACAGGTACTGGTCTCACGCTGGTGTCTGTGGCATGCAATACATGGTCCATTTTAATTCAGAAAGAACTCACAGACCACTTAATGAAACTGCTAATTGTTTCTTAAAGGGTAGTATGGGGGCATAGGGCGGCATGGTGGCAAAGTGATTAACACTACTGTCTCACAGTGCCCGGGGCACAGGTTCGATTCCAGCCTTGGTCACTGTCTACATGGAGTTTGCACTTTCTAGCTGTGTCTGCAGGGTTTCCTCCAGGTGCTCTGGTTTTCTCCCATAGTCCAAAGATGTATGGGTTAGGTGGATTGGCCATGCTAAATTGACCCTAGTGTCAGAGGGATTAGCAGGATAAATGTGTGGGGTTATGGGAATGGGTGGGATTGTGGTTGATACAGACCCAATTGGGCTGAATGGCCTCCTTCTGTACTGTGGGGGTTCTATGACGAAGTGATTCCATCTTGCCTCCATTACATACTCGGTTGAGGAGCCCATTCCAGGGAGCAAATCTTGACTTTGAGGGATGGGATGAAATGGATGCTGGCATGTCAGCAGATGGCAATATATCTCTCACAAATTTTAATTTCCATCAGAATTAATGGAATTTAAAAAAAACAAGAACAATTTAAAATGGGTTGTTAACTTGCCATCAATCCCCAGATGTCAGTCAATCCTTGTGTGAAGAAGTATTTCCCGCTATTCATTTTAAATCAGTAAGGAACTTTGTTTTAAAATTGTTTTTCATTTTTCCCCTCAAAATAGGACCATCCTACGCAGAATAACAGAACCTAAAACCACTCAGAAACGATTGTCTGAGATTTTCCGATCAAAGTTAGTTTATGGGTGGTACCCAACATTTGGTTTAATGTCAGTTTTAAATCATGTAGTTCAGAAAATCTAAGCTCATGTCATTGACTATTGTCTCCGAAGTGAGCCCTCCTTGGGTTCATCTTTGTCCTTAACTCCAAAGCAACTCAAGCATAGAATCATAGAATCCCGACAGGGAAGAAGGAGGCCATTCAGTCCATCAAGTTGCACTGACAGCAATTCCACCCATGCCCTATTCACGTAACTCTACGTATATACCCTGCTGCTATTCTCTGGGGCGATTTAGCATGGCCAATCCACCTATCCCGCACATCTTCAGACTGTTGGAGGAAACCGGAGCACCCAAAAGAAATCCATGCAGTCACAGGGAGAACATGCAAACTCCACACAGACAGTGACCCGAGCCTGGAATTGAACCTGAGAACCTGGCATTGTGAGGCAGCAGTGCCAACCACTGTGCTGCCCAACAGAATCATTGGTGTAGGCAAAGTGGACAGTCTTAGGAAAAAGTTTTCCCATCCTACCCACCACGGGAATTGTAGCGGGCGGGATACAGAGACAGCAAAGATCCATTGACTTTGGGCAGGATATTGTGGGGCAAGTGTGGCTGGAAAAATCCCACCCCTAGTGTCATTGTGCGCCTTTGCTTTAAATATTATTTTAATGTAAGAGTTCAACTGTTTATTTAAATTGCAAACAGAGAATAAACACATGGAATTGGCTAGAGTTTGCTTTAAACTCCAGAGAATATTAAATGCAATTCATTCCACAACCCACAATTTCTCAGGCCAACCTGACTTCCCTCTTGATCTGAACGAAGCCTGTCAGTGACTTTTAGACAGCAGGGTGCAAGTACATAATATTTACTTCTATATAACCCTTCACCACATCTTCAATGCATCTCAAATTAGTTCCCACAATTGGGTTACATCTGGGGTGCGGCAACTGTTATTATGCCAACAAACATCTTTAAATTAATGTTCAGCCTGCTGAGGAGGTGATGGTGGTGAACTTGGGTCAAGTTAGTCATTTTCCCTGAACAATTCCCCAAACCTGTATCAGAACTGAGAGGACAAATAGATCTGCATGACCCAAGTTTCCAAAGTTTAGAATTATTCTTTTCAATGCAAGTTACGTGCTGCGTTCTATTGCTCTGAACAAGGGCAGCACAGTAACACAGTGATTAGCACTGCTGCTTCACAGCGTCAGGGACCCAGGTTCGATTCCTGGCTTGGGTCACTGTCTGTGCGGAGTTTGCATATTCCCCCCCGTGTCTGCGTGGGTTTCCTTCGGGTACGCCAGTTTCTTCCCACAGTCCAAAGATGTGAGATTAGGTGCATTGGCCTCGCTAAGCTCCCCCTCAGTGTAACCCGAACAGGCGCCAAAGTGTGGCTAACAGGGAATTTTCACAGTAACTTCGTTACAGCATTAATGTAAGAACATAAGAACATAAGAAATAGAAGCAGGAGTAGGCCATCTAGCCCTTCAAGCCTGCCCCGCCATTCAATAAGATCATGGCTGATCTGTCGTGGCTCAGTTCCACTTTCCCGCCCTCTCCCCATAACCCTTAATCCCCTCTCTTATCAAAAACCCATCAACCCGCGTCTTAAAAATATTTAGCGAAGTAGCCTCCACCACTTCAACGGGCAGAGAATTCCAGAGATTCACCACCCTTTGAGTGAAGAAGTTCCTCCTCAACTCCATTCTAAACGGCTTATCTTGAGGCTATGTCCCCTAGTCCTACTATCCTTTCTGAGCGGGAAGAGTCTCTCCACCTCTATCCTTTCCATCCCATTCATCATCTTATGTGTCTCAATGAGATCTCCCCTCATTCTTCTAAACTCTAACGAGTACAAGCCTAGTTTATTCAGCCTCTCCTCATAGCTCAACCCCCTCAACTCCGGTATCAGCCTAGTAAACCTCCTCTGCACTCCCTCCAAGGCCAAAATATCCTTGCATAAGTACGGCGCCCGAAACTGCACACAGTACTCCAGCTGCGGCCTCACCAATGCCCTATACAGCCGCAGCAAGACCTCCCTACTTTTATATTCAATCCCCCTCGCTATGAAGGCCAGCATCCCATTTGCCTTCCTGACCACCTGCTGCACCTGCAAGCTGGGTTTTTGTGACTCATGCACAAGGACCCCAAGGTCCCTCTGCACCGTCGCCTGCTGCAGTTTTTCGCCACGTAAGTAATAATCCTTCCTACCATTATTCCTACCAAAGTGGACCACCTCGCACTTGCCAACATTAAATTCCATTTGTCATTTCCTGGCCCATTCGCCCAGCCTATCTAGATCCTTCTGTAGACTCTCCACACCCTCCGCACAATTTGCCGTTCCACCAATCTTGGTGTCATCAGCAAATTTCGACACCCTACACTCGGTTCCCTCCTCCAGATCATCTATATAAATGGTAAATAGCTGAGGCCCCAGCACCGACCCCTGGGGCACTCCACTAGCCACCATCCGCCAATCCGAATAGCACCCATTGACCCCCACTCTCTGCTTCCTATTTGACAACCAATCCTCTATCCACGCTAACACCCTACCCCCAACTCCATGTCCCCTGACCTTCTGCAATAACCTCTTGTGAGGTACCTTGTCAAACGCCTTCTGAAAATCAAGAAACTTGTGACTAATAAATAAGCTTTAGATGCCATTATTTGTTATCATCTACATTATCTCATGCATTTAGAATCCTTAAATAGCAATTATGCCATCTCTCATCCCTCTCTCTTCCAGTAAGAACTTGCCAGAGTTGCATAACCTGTTCTCATCATCCAAGCTCTCTGTCTCCTCAATCATTCCAATCATTCTCTTCTGTAGCTTGTCAGAAGTGGCAATATTCTCTTAGAACACCATGTCCAGTTCTGGGCACCAGGGTACAAAGTGTCATGGTACCAATGATTTACAATGGCAGCAAGATTACCTCAGTATTTCGTCTCATGGTTGACCTCTGAATGAACACAAACATTTGCTTTGCTGATGATCCAATGTTGGTTTATTTTAAGTTATTAATAACATGTCCACTTTGTTTGAATCAGTTCCAGGATGTAGCATGTGATGTTGGTCTGAGTTTGATGACGACCTGCCAGCAGACATTACACTTGCCATCGTGGCTGAGGAATGGGAATAACACAAGCCAAACCAAAACAAAAAGCCCATTCTAGTTCTAATTTGAACGGCACCTTCCTTGAGAAGGGCAACACCTGACATGATATTACTAAAAGCTCCAGGGGAAAATGGAAATAGTGCTGCAGGCGCGGGAAGGTTGTCCCATAATAGACTGATTTACAGTGAGGTGTTTTTAATGATACAGAATTTGGGCGCTTTTTGAAGTTACTTTAACCTGAATCTTGTGTAATCACTGCTGTTTGCGCATTAAATGTTGCTGTTTTACATTGGAACCTGTGTCATATTGGCTCAGTTACAGTCCTATTCCAAGACCTGAGGGTTGGGCAGCACGGTAGCACAGTGGTTCGCACTGCTGCCTCACAGCGCCAGAGATCCAGGTTCAATTCCTGGCTTGGGTCACAGTTTGTGTGGAGTTTGCACATTCTCCCCATGTCTGCGTGGGTTTCTTCTGGTGTTCCGGTTTCCTCTCACAGCCCAAAGATGTGTGGATTAGGCGCATTGGCCATGCTAAATTGTCCCTTAATGTCCCAGGTTGGTGGGATTAGCCGGGTAAATATGTGGGGTTATGAGAATAGGACCTGGGTGAGATTATTGTTGGTGCAGACTCGATGGGCCGAATGGCCTTCTTCTGCCCTGCAGGAATGTATGGTTTAACCCAGGCCAACATTTTGGTGTAGCACTGAGGGGCTGCAGCATTGTTGGAGGCACTGCCACTCGGTTGAGGTGCTGAGTCACTGACCTGTTCCGCTGGCTCGAGCAGACACGAAAGATCCCATGTCATTGTTCAAACAGGAGCAGGGAATTTCTTCTGGAATTCTATCCAGTGTCGCCTGTCAACTGACAGCACCAGAAAATAATTCTCTGGTGGTGGGATCTTGCTGTGTACATAAATGACTGTAATGTTTGATCACCTAACAACAATAATAAGTTTACGAAGAAATTCACCGTGTGTGAGGTGTTGCAACACATCTTTGGGGCATGTAATAAGATTTAAGAAAAGCCATCAAGTTTTCCACCCATTTCAGAATTCCAATCTTTTTATTTATCAATCCTACTTTATGCTTTAACCCCAACTCCCACCCCTGGACATTTGGTCTTTCTACCTCCCAATAGTTAGGTTTTTCCTAACTCCCATGATATGGCACAGTGGCACAATGATTAGCATCAGACCTGGGTTTAATTCCAACCTCGGGTGAATGACATTCTCCCTGTGTCTGTGCTCCAGTTTCCTTGCACAGTCTAAAGATGTGCGTGTTAGGGGAATTGGCCGTGCTAAATTGACCCTACCTCCATTTAGCTGACTCACTCTGATTTAATTTTTCAGGCAACAGACATTTAATGAGTTTTCTTTTAATTCAATCATGGGACGTGGGTGTCACTGGCATTTATTTGCCATCCCTTGTGGTCCTTGGAGGGGCAGTTGAGAGTCAACCGCATTGCTGAGGCTCAGGAGTCACATGTAGGTCAGACCAGGTAAGGGCGGCAGATTTTCTTCCCCAAAGGACATTAGCGAACCAGATGGGTTTTTCTGACAAGGTTTCATGGCCATCAGCAGCTTCTTAATTTCAATATATTTTATCGAATTCAGATTCCATCAGCTGCTGTTGTGGGATTGGAACCCAGGTCTCTGGAATCATAGTCCAGTGATAATACCACTAGGCCATCGCCACCCCATGTATCAGAGGTTGTGTTTGTCTCCATCAGGAGATCTCATCTCATAGAGCTGCCAGCCAATCAGAGGATTGTAGCTCTGCACACTGGCAGCATCAGTTGGAATGGTGGCCGTTGATGGGATTGCACTGAGCAATGGACCCAGACATTCAGGTGCATCGGGAACCTGAGGCTCTAGTGAAGAGGGTTCAGGGGTGCTGGACAGGGTCAGGGGCAGACGGTGACTGTGAGGTGGTAGAAAATGTGGGGAGGGACCTCTGATTGGCACCAGGGGCCTGAAGGGAGGCATTGGTCCCCCTTAACTAGGCAACAGCCTGCAGGGTTATACCTGTTGTGCTTGATGCCAACCTTGCCCACCACCCATTAACCCACAGCTGGATGAGTTTTCAATTGGGCATTAATTGCCTATATAAGGGCTTCAACTGAACAACGGACAAGAGACCCACTCAATATCTTCCCCAATATTTGTAAAGTAGTATTGGGAACCACGGCAGACAGACAGGAGATGGGCTTTCTGCCAGTGGCACTTTGTTCTTAATTACAGGTCCACCCACCCTACTTTTTCACCTATATGCAGCCTATAAAATTCAGACTATTATCCCTGTACTTACTGTAGGGCGGCACAGTGCCACAGTGGTTAGCACTGCCGACTCACAGTGCCAGGGATCCGGATTCAATACCGGCCTTGGGTGATTGTCTGTGTGGAGTTTGCACATTCTCCTGGTTTGTGTGAGTCTCCTCGGAGTGCTCTGGTTTCCTCCCACAGTCCAAAGATGTGTAGTTTAAGTAGATTTGTCATGCTAAATTGCCCGTTAGAGTCCCAAGGTGTGGGGGTTAGGGGGATTAACAGAATAAATATGTGGGGTGGATAGAGCAGGGAGTTTGGGTCTGGATAAGATGTTCTGTTTGGGAGTTGGTGCAGAATCAATAGGCTGAATAGCCTCCTTCTTCACTGTAAGGATTCTATGACCTACAATGGTTCCCATTCTGTGCTACCATTGAAAAATCCTCATTTTTATACTCTAATCCCACTGTGCTTCACCTTTCCCTGTCTCTCTAACCTCCTGTAGCCTGATTATCCTCCAGGATCTTTACATTCCTCTGCTTCTGACCTCTTCTGCATCCTTAACTTTTAATCATAAAAGCAGAATGCTGCCAGAAACCTGAACAATACTTAGCAGGTCAGGCAGCATCCGTGGAAAGACAAACAGGTTGATGTCTTTATATGAGAGCTGATTTTTCATTCACCAAGTGATAGAAGGGTCTTCAGCTAGCAAGACAGTCAGCTCTGGAATTCCTTCTCTAAACCCCTCTGTCCCTCTCTCTCTCTCTCTATACCATTCAGGGTCATAGAATCATAGAGCAATACAACACGGAAACAGGCCCTTCATCCCCACCAGTTCATGCTGCCCTCCCAACTAGTTCCAATTGCCCACATTTGGCCCAAATCTCTCTAATCCTATCTCGTCAATGTACTTATCCAAATGTTTTTTAAATGTTGCTATTGTTCCTCCTGCCTCAACCACTTTCTCTGACAGCTCATCCCACGCACGCACCACCCTTAGTGTGAAGAAGTTGCCCCTCAGGGTCCTTTTAAATCTTTCCCCTCTCACCTTAAACCTATGCCCTGTAGTTTTCAATTCCCCTTCCCTGGGAAAAAGACTATGAGGGGAATTTTCTCATCCCACCTGCCATGGGAATCGGAGTGGGCGAGGGGGCAGACCACTCAAAAGTCTGTTGGCCTTGGGCGGGATCGCCTGGTTTTGGGGCGAGCGTAGCCAGAAAATCCTGCCCTGTGTGTTCATCCTATCTATGGCCCTCATGATTTTATATACCTCGGTAAGGTCGACCCTCATTCTCCTACATTCCAATGGATATAGTCCTAGCCTGGCCAATTGCTCCTTATAATTCAGGCCCAATAGTGTGGCAACATTCTTGTAAATGTTCTCTGCACTCTTTCCAGGTTATCAATTTCTTTCCTAAAAGAAAACCGTACACAGTTCCTTCAGGATTTTCTCTAAAGCCTAACATTTTGACCAATCGCTTGTTGTAATATCTTCCATGTGACTAGATTTTGTCTTGATAATCGGATGTTTTCTACCTATGTTAAAGGCGCTATATAAATTAAAGCTGTTGTTTATTAAAGTTGGGAACTCATCTCGCACTCAATATTTCCCTAGTTCTGAAACTTCCCAAACCCCTACTGTCCCTGCATCCCCCCCCCCACCATACCCCCAATCCCAGCCCCCCCAACCATACCTCCATCACCTCGCCCCCCCCCCGCACCAACATTCCATCTGTACATTGCAAGTGCAGGGGTTGAGAACGCAACATGCAGATATTTTAATTTTAGATGGTAATTAAACAGTGGGATCGACTTCCTACTAAAAGATCGAGGAAAACAAGCACATTGCTTCGACGTTTGCCAGCACAATCCTTCGTACTGTGTTTGACTGCAAGGAGGTAACAGGCATGCAAATCTTTTACTGTCAACTTCTGTGGATACCTGGTACCATTAGCTGATGGATGAAATTAAGCATGGAACTGATTTTCTAATCATTTTCTATGCATTTATCAGACATATTTACTTCATAGTGAGTCCGTGCAAAGGAAGCCGTGTTTGAAAAAAAAAGTAATATATTCTGCAACACAAAATCTGGTTTTATGTTTCCAAAGATAAAAAGGCTCCAAACTGCTTACGGCATGACATTTACGCTGACTAAATCTCACAGACAGATGAACAATTAACAGATTAGCGTTTGCAAAGATGAAATGGAGGCCGGGACTGTGTAATGCAAAAGCACAATGATCCTTATCATTATACACTTATCTTCGCTTTTAGAACAGGCTAATGCAGAAGTAAGTTTCGACTATTGGGGAAAAAAATGCAATTTTAAAAGATATATATATATATCTGCATGTATGGAAAAAACATGCACTATATATACTATATATTAATATCATACTCAATATAATACACAAACATATTATATATGAATATATAAGAGTGCATTTGTGTGTGTGTATCTATAAATATATAGGTGCATACATATCCTATACTTATAAGATATATTAAATATGTGTGCATAAATATGTATGTAGGTGAATGTATTTGTCGAACATATGGATTAAAAATATTTATATGTGAATCAAATTAAAAGTTTTATTGAAATATGAATTTAGTTTTCATTTGTTGAGGACTATGAAATTTTGCAAGTCATTCGAAAGATTAATTAGGCCACGATTTTCCAACTGTGTAAAACACCATACTGTATACTTTGTAGGTTGAGTTTAATTCCCATCAGTTCTGAATGAGAAAATGAGATAACCAGCCCAAAATCAGTCTAAAGTAGAAGAGGGGCAATTCCGGTTTGGATATGAAGGGTCTGTGAACTGTTGGAGGAAAGGGGAAGGAGAGTGACATTGTTGAGATCTGGAGGAAAGAAAACAAAGGAGTGGGAATATGATTTCAATCAAATGTTACTGCAGCATTGGGGGGTTGTGGGAGGGTAGTTACAAAGCTACAAAGACATGAAGAAGGAATGAAATGAAAAATTAGCAGACTAACAAATGTAGTAAAATTAATGCAAAGACACAGGTCTGTCTATTTTGGTGGTTACAAATCAGCAATTTATTGGCTGGCACAGTGGCTAGCACTGCTGCCTCACAGTGCCAGGGACCCGGGTTCAATTCCAGCTTCGGATCACTGTCTGTGTGGAGTTTGAACCTTCTCTCTGTGTCTGCATGGGTGTCCTCTGGGTGCCCCTGTTTTCCCCCTCAGTCCAAAAATGTATGGGTTAGGTTGATTGGCCATGCTAAATTGCCCTTGAGTGTCAGGGGGATTGGCAGGGTAAATATGTAGGGTTATGGGAATAGGGCCTGGGTGGGATTGTGGTCGTTGTAGACACAGTGGGCCAAATGGCCTCCTTCCGCACTGGAGGGATTCTACGAACGGTTAATCTGCACTTTTGCCATCATTCATACGTTTGTCAAACAACCTGCTTTAGCTGAAATTTGGTAAGGTAAAGGTCCATTGTTAATTGGGAGTTTGCCTTTCTGGTGATTCCTGTCTCTCAGCCGAACAAATTGGCCCACAGGTATCGATTATTTTGAACGGTAATTCTCCGATTACTCCTCTTGTTGTTTGATCATTGGCCAAGCAAACAAAAGGAAACAACTTCTTAATCCTGAGAAAGAAATTCGCATTTATATAATTTGTCTCATAGCTTCAGGATGCTGCAAAGTATGGCTTTTGAAATATGGCCACTATTGAAACATAGGAAAATTCAAAACTATCTTACAATAAGCTGTGAGATAACCAGCAGATAATCGATGTTTTGGAGGTATTGGTTGAGTGATAAATGTTAGCTTTGGACATCCCTGCTCAACCCCTTGAAGAGTGAAATGTCATCTTTTACATCCAGATTTGTTTGACGTCTTATCTGAGATGTGGGAGTTCATTAATTGGATTCCTTTTAAAGGTCTAGCGGTCATAAAATATCGCAATTAACTTTAAAATAACTCTTCCATTTGTGTTGCATTATGCTCAAACAGCATATCTTAGCAATATCACTGTGGCATCAGCGCGGAGGAGTTAGTGAGCCTGGAGTATTGAATGCACACCATCAAAGATTTAATCGTTAACCCAGCATACTTCTTCACAGGACTTATTTAGCCCTCTTGCACCTTGAGGGCTCAGTAACTCATCATGGAATCCTACAGTGCAGAAGGAGGCCATTTGTCCTATCGAGTCAGCACTGCCCACAATTCCACCCAGGGCTTACCCCCTTAATTCCAGCTATTTCCCCTGCTAGTCTCCCCATGACACTAAGGGACAATTTACTATGACCAATCAGCATCCGGAGAAAACCCACGCAGACACGGAAAGAACGTGCAGTCTACGCACAGACAGTCACTCAAGGCCGGAACTGAACCCAAGTCCCTGGCGCTGTGAGGCAGCAGTGCTAACCACTGTGCCACCGTGCCGTCCACCAAAGTAATGTCCCCAACTATTGGACTTTACTGTTAAATCATCACAGAAAGAGACAGGAAAATAATGGGCTTCAAGTCAATCTGAATGCTTTTGAAATTATCTTTTTTTTTAAATTGGCAATAATAATGAGACAATATAAAGTTGGAGAACTGCCTGTTTTGATGATGTTTCTCAAACATGAAAGTTTTACGTTGCATTTCAAGACTCAATTTTTCTCTGTAATTTTAACAAACTTGAAAACCTGTTTATAACAATCAGTTTTAGGATTTTGTAACAGCAGACTGAGCATATAAATACAATCATACAGTGCAGAAGAAGCTCTTCAGCCCATCCAGTCTGCACTGAAACCTGAGAAACATCTGACCTTCTTATCTAATCCCATTTACCAGCACTTAGCGTAAGAAACTACAAAAGGTTATGAATGCAGCCCAATCAATCACACAAACCAGCCTCCCATCCACTGACTCTGTCTACACTTCCCGCTGCCTAGGCAAAGCAGCCAGCATAATTAAGGACCCCACACACTCTCAACATTCTCTCTTCCACCTCCCTCCATCGGGAAAATGTTACAAAAGTGTGAGGACAAGTACCAACCGACTCAAGAACAGTTTCTTCCCTGCTGCTGTCAAACTTTTGAATGGATCTACTTTGTATGAAGTTGATCTTTCTCTATACCCTAGCTATGACTGTAACACAACATTCTGCACTCTCTTGTTTCCTTTTCTATGAACGGCATGCTCTGTCTGTGTAGTGTGCAAGAAACAATACATTTCACTGCATGTTAATACAAGTGACAATAATAAATCAAATCAAGTCAAACTTGGCCCATCACCCTGAATGTTATGACGTGGCCAAGTGCTCATCCAGGTACTTTTTAAAGAATGTGAGACAATTTTCCTCTACCGCCCTCCCAGGTAGTGCCGTCACCACCCTCTGGGTAAAAACAGCTTTCCCTCACATCCCCCCTAAACCTTCCACCCCCTCACCTTGAACTTGTGCACCTCGTGACTGGCCCTTCCGCCAAGAGGAACTCAGTTGAAGGCTCCTTATCCACTCTCTCCAGGCCCCTCATCGACTTTGATCAGGTCACCCTCAGTTTTCTCTGCATGCCCAATAATCCAGCTCTTGTTATACATTCTCACTCCCCTGTGGAACAAACTTGAACTGATCCAACTGGTACCAATAGTGGACCACCACAATATGCTGAGCAAAAGAAGGGACTACTATCCCATCAAAACAATTTTGTAATTCTGGGCAAGTATCCAATCCAACAAGAGTAAAAATCTAGGATTTTAGGTTTGATTAATCAGAATATGCAAGACCCAGTGACTAGCTCCTCGCTTCACTGGCTTTTGTGCCTGACTAACATTGGCACTCACCAATATTTGCAGATGCCAAGCAAAAACAATTCATTTTTCTTCATTGTCTGTCAACTGCTGCTTATGTCGCTTGTTGAGTTGCCCAAATAGAGTCTGAACATTTCACCTAGAGAGAGATAGGCTTCATCCTGTTATTTGGGTGGCACAGTGGCACAGTGGATAGCACTGCTGCCTCACAGTGCCAAGAACCCGGGTTCAATTCCCAGACGTGGGTGACAGTCTGTGTGGAGTCTGCATGAGCCCCGTGTCTGCATGGCTTTCATCAGGCTGCTCCGTTTTCCTCCCACACCCGAAAGGTGTCTAGATTAGTTGGATTGACCATGCTGAACTGTTCCTTAGTAGCCCAAGATGCATGGGCTAGGGGGGTTAGTGGGCTAAATGTTTGGGGTTACGGGGAACATGAGTGGGTGGGATTGCCGCTTGGTGTCAGGGGATTTATGGAGGGTTACAAGGATAGGGCCTGGGTGGGATTATTGTCGGTGCAGATTCAATGGGCCGAATGGCCTCTTTTATTCTATGTCCAACTGGAATGCTGGTGGGTCCATTTTTCCAGGATTTTGAGTATTGGTGTTAGTGATGTTAGCAGACAAACATTAAATGCGACCATAGAACATAGTTATGACAGAGACATTAACCCACTTAAGTTAAACTTCAAACATCCAGTGGCGACAGTCACATCATCCTATGATCTTAAAGAAGAAAGTTCACTGACGTTGGACCTGCATTAAAAATCAAACTAATTCAAATTGAAAATACCTGAATCATAACGCACATTAAGAAATTCTCAGGAAAATAAAGACTTGTTTTCTACAAAACAAGGCAGGTGGCAGTAGGAAAATACCAAACGGAGCTCTAGAAGTGGAAGGATAAATGACTGAATGTTTCCTACAAATTAGTGAGCCACTCTATATTATTCAGTTCTTCAAAGTTGGAGTTCCTCCTAGCCCCAGGCAAATTGCCAAATAGAACTTTCCACCCCTGCTGCTCTGTGACAAAATGGAGGATCTATATTAATACATTAACATGCAATAGATAAGTTGCCGCTTTTCTTACATCAATTGGTCTCTTGTTGCATTAAAAAAGTCATGCAGTCACTGCTCGCAGTGAGATTTTCCACCGCCTGCTTGACATGGAGTCAAAATCATCTCAGCAAGTCCCCTGAACACTGAAGTGAGCGACATCATTTGGAGGCATACGAGTGTGTTAAAATGCTGAACAGGGTGATTGTTAGCTGGCTTCATGGTGCCTTAAAGGAAAGCTTTGTGAATGGCTCTTATGGTATGGCGATGATACAGTTGACTTTAAAAGTCTACAGTCTTTAAGAATAATACAACTTGAATGTTTATTTTCCATGCATCTCTTACCTGTAAATCTTGAGGTGTATTGCAATTATCTTACCACCTGCTCCACTATGAAAATAAACCAGACACAAAATAAAAAAAGACCTGAGTCTTAAACTTCATCGTAAATGATTCTAATGCCTCAGCAGGTTATGATAAGCAAAGCCTTCACTAACACATGATTATCGGAGTGAATCATCTGATGCTTTTCACTCTCAATAGTTGTTAGTCAAGTCAGTAGTTTGTCAATTATACGTTATTATTGTCTTCGAAAAAGCATCAATGAGATCATTCAGCCATTGGCTATTTAATCAAGCAATTCATATCCTTTAAGGTTAACACTAGTCGAAACATTTTATAAAGAGTTGCTGTTAGTAGCTAACACAATCCACATCCATTTGTCTATATCAGAATGAGCAACTTCTTAAATGTTGATGTCTAATGGGCATGGTGTTGTCAAATGACTTTGTTTCTAAATGGGAATGTGTCCAAGGTGTAAAGGAGGTCTTTATTTTCTCTCTACTGCAATGCCCCATTGATTGAAGTTAATTATTGGGAAGAGGACTCCGCTCCAAAAGCAACACAGTTGTCAACTGTTCCAGACTATGATGGATGCCCTGAATCCAAGATCACATTTCCAGACTGTCCTACATCGCATTTGTTTTGTCGCACAGTCGTGCGATTGTACCTGAGTAAATGGTTATTCTATGCCATTACAGCCACTTAAATGAGGAGTCAAATGACATTGGCAAACAGAAAGTGGGAAAGAGGCAGTTTTGAACGAGATCAGGCCTTTCCTTAGCTAAGCTGTTTTAAAACAAATTTAAGATGTCGGGATAAGAATGGAATGAGTAAGCTGTTTTATCCCAGTGAGCTTTGATTTCAAGTGTCCAAATGCTGAGCGTCTTTACCTATTTACTGAAAAGGAGGTGATCACTAATGTACCCTTTAGAAGTGTCAATGTGTCACGGGCTCCAAAACTAACAAAAAAAAGAGAAAAGAATTGTGAAGTTGTGTCTTGTGCCCAGAAAAAATATGTAATATTCCAGCAGTATTTGAAATGGTCATTTTCCCGGGAAATTGTTGGGCTTTGAACAATGAAAAAAGAAAAAAAGTAAGATACAGCACAGGAACAGGCCCTTCAGTCCCTGCAAGCCTGCACCGATCATAATGCCTGCCTAAACTAAAACCTGAGTATGCACTTACGGAGTCTGTATCCTTCCCATCCTATTCACTGTATTTGTCTTGTTGTCCCTTAAATGTCGCTATCGTACCTGCTCCCACTACCTCCCCAGGCAGTATATTCCAGACATTCACCACCCTCTGTGTAAAAAACTTGCCTCGCACATCTCCTCTAAACTTTTCCCCATGCACCTTAAACCTATGTCCCCTAATACTTGACTTTTCTATCCTTGGAATTATCTTGTTTTACTGCCGAGAGTATCCAACGGCCCTCAAATGATGCTATGAGGGAGAACTCAATTAAACTAGTGATAGCTGATGACGTGGCAAAAGAAATGGAACATCTAGAATGCAGGATCATATAGATTGTGCATGATGTCTAGTCAGAGGAGTTTGGTGAATTTACTGATGCTGTTCCAGGTTATGAATGTGCTCAGACAAAGGCAGAGTGCTGGAATCTGAAACAGGACATATCAGCTGCACCATTGTGGGAAGTGCAGTCTTCAGAACAGAAGTGGCAGAGTTAGAGGAGTTGAGACAATGGAGTTCTTACAGGACATGGGGTGTGAAAAGCTATAGCGAAGGTAGCTGCGGGAATCGATGGGTGTGTAATGGATATTGCTGGACATTCTATTGCCAGGAATAGAGACCGAGAGGTCGAGGAAGGGAATGGAAGTGTCAGAGATGGGTTATGTGAAGGTGGTGTAGAGGTGGAAATTGGAACCAAATTTGATAAATATTTCCAGGTCCAGATGAAGCAGCGCCAAAACAGTCGTCAGTGCACCGATGAAAGAGTTGTGGGAAAGGGCTGGAACAGGCAAATCCCACATAGCCCATAAAGAGACAGGCATAACTAGGACCCGTGCAGGTGCCCACAGCCACAGGCTCTGGAGAAGTGTCATCCTGACTCAAAACATTTGCTCTATTCTCTCTCCAGACCTGCTGAGGTTTTCCAGCATTTTTTTGTTTTTGTAGTGATGTACTCACGAGGATATGGAGAAGTGGGGAGACTGAGCATTGTGGCTTCTCTAAATCATGTGGGTGCAGGCATGTTCTAAATATAGCAATCACTGCACCAACTCACTAATGTTACCTCAGCAGTAATTCTGACTTCCACAGCTTCTACCAGCAGCAAGAACGAGACCAGCCGAATCATAGGAGCACAATCAACTCCTCTGAAAATCACAGGCCATCCTGACCTGGATATAAACGAGCCTCGCTTCATCATCCCTGGGTCAATAGTCTGGAATTCCCATTCAAACATCTTCATGATGGCACCATATTTACGAGGGCAGCAGAGGGAAAGGAACTGCATTTCATCAGTGCATTGATGACTATTTTGATGCCACTACATGCTCTCATCTGGACCTGGAAATATTTATCAATTTTGCTTCCAATTTCCATCCTTCTATCACCTTCACATGATCCATCTCTGACACTTCTATTCCCTTCCCTGACCCCTCTGCATTTCTGAAGTTAGACTGTCCACCAGTATTCATTGCAAGTCCACCGATTCCCACAGCTACCTTGACAACAGCTCTTCACGGCCCATGTCCTGTAAGGATTCCATCCCATTCTCTCGATTCCTCTGCCTCTGCAGTATCTATTCTGATGACTGCACTTCCCAAAATGGTGCATGTCAATGTTGATTAAAATGATATACACAAGTCCTCAAGTAGGGCGTGAACTCCAAATCTAACTGAGAAATTCAGAACATTTTCAGTTGGCAGATTTAGGCTTGAATTAAGGGGAGATCATGTGGTGCAATGGGTGGTATCCCACTCTCTGAGCCAGAGGTACCAGTTTGAGTCCCCGTCCAGGACTCGATGGCCAAGGAAGGTGCATTCATAACATGGATCAACAGACTGAGTATCGACCTGAAATTCCTCCCAATGCAACGTGAGAAGGCAATAAGGAGAGTTGCCTGGTCAGTCCAGAATCAGCCAAAGGCAACAGCAAACACCACAGTACCTTAGCATAACAATGGACCAACACATGGAAGTCCATGGTTACCAATGTCTGCTTAAACCACAGTACCAAAGAGATAGAGAGGGAGACTTAAAGATGCCTTTACCTGGAATTAATTTTCACTGCACCAAAAAGGATGAATTCACTGGTTGCATTCCCCCAGCTAGGTATTATATTTGACGGGAACGAGAGTCTGAATTGCATTGCAGGTTATGGATGGGAGAAGATGGAGGTCTAACCAGGAGAGCATTGGTGGTCAAATCTAACAATGACACTCATGATGTACAACACAGCAAGATGCATAGTCACTTACAGTAAGTACCCTACTCTTACAGGTCCCTAATAATAACTGACTATGAAGAAGAGGTGGTCTTTTTCACCATGATCATGAGATAGAACACAGGTAGAGCATTGAGGACTGGGAGTCTACAAAACAAACAAACTCCATCCCTGTCTTTAGACTTCATCTAGTGTAAAACTGGACAGAGGAATGGGATGGGAGTTGGTTAATGGACCAGATTCTGAAGTCTTCTGGCTGCTGCAAAACTTATTGAAACTTTATTGACCAATGGCTGTAAGTCACAAAGTGCAAGAGTAAACAATGGGTTTATTTATTTGCATTTTAGAAACTTGCAGTTCGTCTGCTCAAAATCAGTGAACAAATTGACACATTTATTTGGCAGGGATCTTGGAACAAAGATAGGGGAAAGGAGGTTTGGGGGCTAAAGGGTAAAACTGCGTATACTTTAAAAACAATTGCTTGACAATAAACAAAAAGTATTGTCATATGCTCATATGGCCAATAGAGCAACCAGTCCCTGTCTGCAGTGCCTCTTTCTGCCATATTTTGCTTCTGACACTTAGAAATCTTGTACCATTCCGATGATGTCAAGCATTTCACACCATTGGTGAGAAAGATGGAGTGATTTGCCAGATTAAATATCAGCTTTTATCTGCCTCTTTCTTCTTCTTCTGAAAGCAAATATTGGAAGAGAGAATAAATGGGCAGAATATGTTTCAAGGAACTTTATTCCATTGGTTTTCTCTCTTGGGCTGTGGGCATTGCTGGTGAGGCCAGCATTTGTTGCCAATCCCTGACTGCCCTCTAGTTGAGTGGCTTGCTTGGCCATTTCAGAGAGTAATCCAAAACTCCATTCATTGCAGCAGGACTGGAAAATCCCAATCACGGACGAGGATGGAGATTTCTACTGTGAGTCTGGAGCCGCATGTAGGCCAGACTGAGTGAGGGTGGCAGATTTCCTTTCTTAAAGGACATTGGTGAACCAGGTGGGTTTTTCAGACAATCAGTGGTAGTTTCTGATCAGTATTACTGAGGACAGCTTTCAATAAAAAGTCTCACAACACCCAGTTAAAGTCTAACGGGTCTATTTGGTAGCACAAGCCACAAGCTTTCAAAATGCTGCTCCTTCATCAGGTGAGTGGGAGTTTGTTCACTAACAGGGCATACAAAAAACTCAATTTACAAATTTTTATTGTGAGACTTCTTACTGTGCCTACCCCAGTCCAGTGCCAGCATCTCCACATGACAGCTTTCAATGCCAGATCGTTTTAATAATTGAAATCAAATTCCACCATCTGCTGTGGTGGGATTTGAACCCAGGGCCCCAGAACATTAGCTGAGTTTCTGCCTTAATAGTCTAGCAATAATACCACCAGGCCATCACCTCCCCCTTGTTGTTGTTAAACATTTAGTTGCTCAAAGGCAATTCCACTTACGAATAACTATATGTGGGACAGAATTTTATTCATCTGAACGTGTGCATGTCTGACCCAACAACACATGAAATCATGCAAGATAATATCAGAGATAAAGAACAATACAGCACAGGAATAGGCCCTTAGTCCCTCCAAGCCTGTGCCGATCATGTTTACCTACCTAACCAACCGATTACATCCCTCTATTCCCCGCTTGTTTATGTGCCTATCAAGATTAATCTTAAATGTGGCTAACACAACTGCCTCAACCACTTCACTTGGCAGTGCATTCCAGGCTCCCAATATCTTCTGTGTAAAAAACCTCCCCCGCACATCTCCACTGAGCGTTCCCCCCCACCCTTATCATGAACTTGTGCCCCCTTGTATTTGTAATTTCTGCCCTGGGAAGAAGCTTTCAACTTTTCACCCTTTCACCCTATCCATACCCCTCATAATTTTATAGACTTCTATCAGTTCGCCCTTCAGCCTCCGTCCTTCCAGGGAGAACAGTCCCAGTTTATTCAAACCTTCCTCCTTGCTAATAGCTTCCATACCAGGCAACATCTTGATAAACCTTTTCTGTACTCTCTCCAAAACCCCCATGTCCTTCTGGTGGTGTAGTTGCCAGAATTGGACACAGTATTCCAAGTATGGCTTAACCAACATTTTATACAATTGTAACATAATTTGCCAACTTTTATACTCGAATATTGGGGACGTGTTTTACATGGCCCCTCCACTTTTATGCTTAAGGAATGGGCCAATTGGCCGAGCAGGCTTGGCCATTCCGCTACAACCTTTGTCCAGGGTGGGATGAAATTTCTGGGATGAAATATAATTAAAAAGATGTCTGGGTACTGATGTTTAGAGGCCTGTTGTCAGATGCTTGAATGCGCTGCTTAGACATACACCAGGATCCCTCAATCTCGTTCACCCCACCACTGCTGCCAAGGAGTACGGAGAATTTGGCACACAGTTAAAACTCCGTTCACTGCAACAGGACTGGAAAATCCCAATCACGGGCGAGGATGGAGATTTCCAGCCACAATTTGTTGCATTTAATTTGTGCAGCTCTGGAACTCCCCAAGGCTACTCCACAGCAGCTGTACATCTTCAAGAGAGCTCAGTAGAAAAGTTTAAAATTTATTTATCATTGTCAATTGGTTTACCTTAACACGGTGAAAAATCCCCGAGTCGCCACACTCCAGTGCCTGTTCGGGTACACAAGAGAATTTAGCATGGCCGATGCACCTAACCAGCAAGTCTTTCAGAGTGTGGGAAGAAACTGGAGCACCCAAAGGAAACTCACGCAAGTATGGGGAGAACGTTCAGGCTCTGCACAGACAGTGACCTAAGTTGGGAATCGAACCCAGGTCCCTGGTGCTGTAAGATAGCAATGCTGACCATTGTGCCACCATGCCGCACCCTTATTTTTCTTGACCCCCCACTGCCGCCACTCCCTGCCTTTCACATCAGCTTTCAGACCTGCCGATGATGCACACCCAAGGAGCATCAGAGTCAGGCTGTGATTGTAATGAAATTGTTTCATTGCCTGAAAACCATTCAATTTATAGAAACTGTAAAATTAAATGAACAGAGGCGTGGGAGTTTACCCTGGAATATTTTCTCAATGACTATGAATTAGGAAGGCAATTTTCAATCTTCAAATTTTGTTTTGGAATAATCCCTTGAGGATCATGTTGGTAACTTTTGGTTTGATTGAGGTGATTCGAAATATATTAGGAAGTGAGATTAATGTTCTTTCGCTGTTGCAGAAACTAAAAATAACTTTGTATTATATGTACTCCAGCATAATCAAATTATAATTTTCCTCTAAATTACTAAGTAATTTCCTTGTTATTCGTACCAACAAATCACATGATAGTATTATTTACTGCGAAGCCTCCATTATAGCCTTTCAATCTTCAGTCGCTGTAACTGTCCTCCTGCTCTTCAGTATAATTTTATTCTTACATTAGAGGCCAGAGGAAACAGGGCAGAAATTGCTTTAGATAATACAATACGTCAATATAACATTTGTCTGTTGTCTCTATAAATGGAAGGCATTATTAGCTCATTTTCAATCGATAAAATAAACATGCAGACAGATGATTGAGTGCACTGCGCGTCCGTCCGCTAACAGCGACAATAGTTTTGTAAGCATTAAAAATGTTAATAGGGAAGAGTAAGAAAATAGCAACAAAAAATTTGCATTCCTTCAGGGCAGGTTTCCTTCTAATACTTGGATGTAAAGGATGTTCTGGGCAAGGAAATTTGTCTGTCCAATTTTCCATCCACTAATTTAAATCTTTGGAAAATCTAGTAGATTCCTTAATGTGGAAGTAATCCTCCTTTCTAGATTTTCGTAGAATCCTGACAGTGCAGAAAGAAGCCATTCGGCCCATCAAGCCTACGCCAACAAGAATCCCAACCAGACCATATATTTAGCCTGCTAATCCCCCTGACACTCAGAGACAATTTAGCCTGGCCAATCTACCTAATCCTCACGTCTTTGGACTGTGGGAGGAAACTACAGCACCCGGAGGATGCCCACACATACATGGGGAAAGAACGTGCAAACTCCGCATGAACAGTAGCCCGAGGCCGGAATTGAACCCAGGTCCTTGGCGCTGTGCAGCAGCAGAGCTAACCACTGTGCCACCTGTGAAGTGGCTTATTTCTCTCTTGCCCTATTGAAGGTATTGTATCCTTGCTGGGGTACAGTACCCGTGACACAAATTATCCTTTTCATTTGTTTGTGGGACGTGGGTGTCTCTGGCTGGCCAACATTTATTGGCCATCCCTAACATGTAATAGAACAAAATAGAAACAAGTCTAGGCCATTCAGCCCCTTGCTCCCTGAGATCCCATTATGCCTAATATATAAAGAGGAAGGAACTGCACTTATAATTGCAGTTATGCTTGATAATGTTCATAAACTGCTGGAGCTTCACTTGATCGCTTAGATTTATTGATTGGCATTCACTTAATGTCAGTGTTAACCCATTAAACATGAATGGGTTAACACGAGTGTTAGGATAATAGTAATCAGTAAATCTCGGCTTCCATCTTATCTGAATCCCTTGATTTAATTAGAAATGTATTAAGTCACTCCAAGTTGTACTGAATTCTGCTTCTTGGTATATATTAATCATAACAGACAGTGGAAACATAATAACTGCAAGGATTTCCACTCTTCTATCCATTGTGCCCTTTGTACAGCCGAAAACTATCCTTTTTTTTCCTGAACTAAGAGTTTTTTTTTCTGAACTAACTATTCAATCTGCATTCTTGTGTTCACCATTCTGGTGAATGGAGGGGACGCGAGGCATAAAGTGGTGTTCCCTGCTTTATGCCAAAGTCTACTTTCCTTTTCTAAAAATAGCAAAGGAAGGAAAATACAAGCCTTTCGAGGGCTGATAACCTTTTGTCGGTTGTATGAATGCAAACGGAACCAGTTTTCAGAAAATCGATAACAATGTCATCCCTGCACGTATTCCATACTTCCTCAGCAGCTCAATATATGTATATACTTTTAATACAAATTGCAAAATCTACTGGATATGAAACTGTTTAACTCACTTTGAAATTGAGCTCTTATCTCTTATTTGCCACAGCCTGCATCCACCGCCGACGCATGTAAAGTGAATGGGTTGATCTCGCTTCTAATAAATCATACTGTCTGCTTCACCTCCCAACCAAAGCAAGAGACACTTGTTTTAATAGAGCCCGATCACAATTGCAATCCTGAAAGATTCGCAAAGCTCTATTTTCAAAGTAGAATCCAAGCTGTTGCGAAATGCATCGTTTTATACTGGCACAAATGTGCTATTTTGTATTATCTTACAGTACAGTAAACAGTGAGCAGTGTCATTCACGCTGTTTCTCAATATGCACAGAAACATGGGGGGGGTGGGGGGCGGCGGGGGTATAATGATATTCCACAAAATGAGTAAATCTTTGCAAGCATTTGCTCTGCCCCAGTCTTTCAAAAGGTCTGATTACCTCTCACATTCCAGTTCACAGGCGAGTTGGGATTTTCGTTTCAAATGCTTAACTTTCTTAAAAATAAAACCTTATTTAGATCGAAATATAGCGAGGCTTGATTTTGATTTGATTTATTATCATCACATGTATTAACATACAGTGCAAAGTATTGTTTCGTGCGCGGTGTACAGACAAAACATACCATTCATAGAAAAGGGAAAGAGAGAGTGTGCAGAATGCAGTGTTACAGTCATAGCTGGGGTGTAGAGAAAGATCAACTTAATGCAGGCTAGGTCCATTCTAAACTCTGATGGCAGCAGGGAAGAAACCGTTCTTGTGTCAGTTGGTACATGATCTCAGACTTTTGCATCCTTTTCCTAAAGGAAGAAGAGAGCATGTCCAGGGTACTTGGGGTCCTTTATTATACTGGTGGCTTTTCCAAGGCAGCAGTAAGTATAGACAGAGTCAATGGATGGAAGGCTGGTTTGTGTGATGGATTTGGCTACATTCACGACCTTTCGCAGTTTCTTGCGGTCTTGGGCACAGCAAGAGGATATCAAGCTGTGATTCCACTGGAAAGAATGCTTTCTATGGTGCATCTATAAAAGTTGGTGAGATTCGTAGCTGACATGCCAAATTTCCTTAGTCTTCTGAGAAAGTAGAGGTGTTGGTTGGCTTTCTTAACTATAGTGTTGCATGGGGGGGGGAGGCGGGGTGGGGGCAGAGGTGGTCCAGGACTGGTTGTTGGTGACCTGGACACCTAAAACCTGAAGCCCAGAAATGGAACATTCAGCCTCATTAGTCCATGGTGATGTTTGTGCTCCACACCACCCTCCTCCTTCATCTCACCCTATCAGCATACCCTTCTGCTGCCTTCTTCCTCGTACTTGTCTTTTTCTTTATTCATTCTTGGGGCATGGGCATTGCTGGCTGGCCAGCGTTTAGTGCCCATTCCTTGTTGCCCTTGGGAAGGTGGTGGTGAGGTGCCTTCTTGAATCGCTGC
This sequence comes from Carcharhinus amblyrhynchos, assembly GCF_965287045.1. Taxonomy (NCBI): domain Eukaryota; kingdom Metazoa; phylum Chordata; class Chondrichthyes; order Carcharhiniformes; family Carcharhinidae; genus Carcharhinus; species Carcharhinus amblyrhynchos. Next base: position 45,506,477 of record NC_137342.1, read on the forward strand.
AGTCCACGTGCTGAGGGTTGATCCACGATGCCGTTAGGGAGGGAATGCCAGGATTTTGACCCAGCGACTGCGAATGAACAGCAATATATTTCCAAGTCAGGATGATGAATGGCTTAGAAGGAGAACTTGCAGGTGGTGGTGTTGCCATGAATCTGCTGCCCTAGTCCCTCTGGATGGAAGTGGTGGTGGGTTTGGAAGGTGTTGTCTAAGGATTTTGTGGATAGTACACACTGTGCATCTTGTAGATAGTACACACTGCTGCTACTGAGCGTCGGTGGTGGAGGGTGTGGATGTTTGTAGATGTAGTGCCAATCAAGTGGACTGCTTTGTCCTGGATAGTGTCAAGCTTCTTGAGTGTTGTTGGAGCTGCACCCGTCCTGGCAAGTGGAGAACATTCCATCACACTCCTGACTTGTGATCTGTATATGGTGGATAGGCTTTGGGGAGTCAAAGGTGAGTTCTCGCTGCAGTAATCCTAGCCTCTGACCTGCTCTAGCTTCCCATTAAAGGAATCTACATGGTTCCCCTCCATGGAAGGCAGTGGTATTGACATTGGTCTAGTAAGGTAGAGATCTAGGCAATTCTCCGGGGACATCTCCCACCATGGCAGATATAAAATTTGAATTCAATAAAAAACATCTGAAATTGAAACCATCGTTGAAGAAAAACATCTGGTTCACTGATGTCCTATAGGGAAGGAAATCAACTGTTCTTACCCAGTCTGGCCTACATTTGACTCCAGATCTTCAGCAATGTCGTTGACTCTCAAATGCTCTTTTAAATGGGAGTAGTTAAGGATGGCAATAAATGCTGGCCCAGCCAGCGAAACTCACATCTCATGAATAAATAAAAAATATATACTCCATACAGTATCAATTCCCATATAGTAACAATCTTAGGATAAATATGGGCCATGGAAATAAATGGCTGTACAAGTAACAGTCAGAGGAATTCCACTCCAAAGGTAAACTCATCTGCAATTCGTATAAGAAAAGCAAAAGTGAAAAAAGACCCCACTTATTACCCTGTGTCGGCACATGTCAAATTAATAATATATCCACGAATTTGAAAATACTCCAGCGAGACAGAGCAAGAGCAAAGATCTTAATGATGGAGATGATGGTGTGCTTGAGGTGCAGAAATAACTTGACAAATAGATGACAGAGGCTGGGCAGCTGGTATTGGAAAATGTAATTGTAAATAAACTTTGAAGAGAGCTGTTTTTAGGGGGGGAAATCACAGAAAGAAATGGGTTTCAAGAGGTTCAGGAGATGGAAGAGATGAATTGATGCAAGAAAGTGGCTTTATCTGTGACACTGACCATGGGAGTCGAGGCAAGAGATGGCAAGGTTGTGGAAATAACCATGAATGTGGGGAGGAGAGTTTGTTTTTGATGGAGAACAAGATTTCATTAAGGCAAGAATGTAGGGAATTCAGGAAAGAGGGCAAGACAGGGTTAAAATTATTGAGAATGAGGATTACCGCAAAGGTTGAGGGAGGAAAGGAGGGCAAAAAGCCCAGTTTTAAAAAAACTAAAGCTCGTCTAAGTCGGGGAGTAGTAAGTAATGGAGCTGAGGGAAAGAACAAGGTGATCTGCTCAAAAGGAGAAGATATCAAAGTCTCACTGTTGGAGTACTGCGTCCAGTTCTGGTCGCCGTACTACCGGAAGGATGTAGAGATCCTGGAGAGAGTGCAGAGGAGATTTACCAGGATGTTGCCTGGTATGGAAGGGCTGTCTTACGAGGAAAGATTGAATGAACTTGGGCTGTTTTCCCTTGAGAGACGTCGGCTGAGGGGGGATCTAATAGAGGTTTATAAGATTATGAAGGGGATAGATAGAGTAAATGGTGGTAAGCTTTTTCCGCTATTAGAAATGGATAGAACGAGGGGTCACGGGCTTAGGGTGAGGGGGGCTAGGTATAAGACAAATATTAGAGGGCAGTTTTTCACGCAAAGGGTAGTGGGGGTGTGGAATGCACTGCCGAGTAAGGTGGTGGAAGCAGGCACGCTAGGGTTGTTTAAGAGTCACTTAGACAGCCATATGAGCGGGCTACATATAGGGGGATATAGTAGGCCTTACTAAACATTGTAGGCTTGGGAATACGTTTTGCCTCAGGGATGTTAGTCTTTGCCTGTTTAATAATGAATTTTTTTGTCTCCACAGGCATTTAAGTCCAGCAAGGGGCATGCATGCGGCAGGTTGTAGTGGGCTGCTCTTGGACGTTGCTTCGGGAGTTGCCTATTGCTTCATGTCGTTAGTGTGCTTAAACTGGACCATCTCGAGGGCAACATGACAGCTCAGAGACTATCTCTGTTGCTGTGCGGACACATGGATTTGGGCCTGTGTCTGTGGGAGTTTGCACGTTCTCCCCGTGGTTGCGTGGGTTTCCTCCGGGTGCTCCGGTTTCCTCCCACATCCCCCAAAGATGTGCTTTTAGGCTGATTGATTGGGTACTAAATTGTCCCTAAATTGGACCTCCCTGATCCTCGCACGTTAGGTGTAGACTAAAATCATGAATAGGTCACAGACAGTGGGACGGCGGCACGGGCTCGTTGGGCCGAAGGGCCTGTTTCCCGTGCTGTGTTGTTCTTTGTTCTTTGTTCTTTGTTCTTTGTTCTCAGGGAGGAAACTGTTATGATGGTCACAGGGGATCTTCAATAGACCTCCCCGTGGGACTATTCCCTATTCGGCAAGTGAAGGCCAATAGGGAAGGAACAGTGGGGAATTTAAAACCTTGTACACTTCAACCACTGAGGTGTATTTTGAGCACATTGTAAATAAAGAACAATTGGTGATGGAGGACTTGCCCTGGGCGAGATTATTACATTGGCAATGAGGAGTAAAGCGAGTCTTTTTCCTCCCTCCAGACCATCTTTACTGTTGTGACAAGCAACCTTCCCATAAAAAAAATGCCTCTCTTTGATAAAACTTGAAACCTATGACACAAGCTTAAAAGAGTGCGCCCGGTATTCAGAGTGCATGGGTTACTTTTTTCAAGCCAACAATATTAAGGAGGACGAGAAGCAGAAAGTGGTCCTGTTGACGACATGGGGAGTTCCAACTTTCAATATAATTAAAGGCCATATGTAGTTGGATGCCCCGATTCCAAAACCTTTATGAATTGCTGGACTTGGTTAAAAGTTATCATGACTCAAAGTCCTCCATAATACTTAACGATACCACTTTAACAAGACAGGGCAATCTGGGGAATCTGTCACTGAATTTCTGACCAGGCTGTGAAAATTGGCCCAGCATTGTGAATTCGGGTGACTTCTGAATGACATGTTGCGAGATGGACTGGTCTATGGAATTAACAACATGACAGACAAAAACAAATATTGGCCATTGAGATAGTTCTATCATTGGAGAATGCAGAGAAAAGAGCTCTGGAACTATGGGGCATCGGACAGCACAGTCACCTGATCGGGGGAAGCAGCCTCATGCAACATCCATCCCTTAACTGAGAGGGATGGCGTCAATAAAATATCACAGAGTTCCTTTGAGGGGTGGAGCCCAAGTCATATCACTAGACAATCAAGGAAGGCAGGAATAACCTTCAGACACTTAGGAACCAAATTCCAGAAGGTTGTAGATGCCACATGATGGACTATTGTAAGTGCTGCAGGAGACCACAACTGAGGCAAAGATACAGGGACAGTCAAAATGCATGTTATTTCGAAAAAAGGCCAAGGACAGTAGCAAAACGTACCTTGCAGATAGGTCCACAACCAGCATCACCGACTATGCAATTACATCATATTGTCATGACAAAGGTTGCCCCAGAATGTTGGAGTGATCAGTAAATGGCCAACTTTGGACTGCTGTTTCCATTCTCAGAGAGCAGAACTCAAGACTGTTTCCAGGTTGGCATTCAGCTCCCGAACTTAGAAACACAAAGTCTAGACTGGCCAGAGGGACCACAGGAGCATCAGGGTGACCCTAATGACTTGCAGGCAGCAGACAGCTCGATGCCTGCTCACCATTATATGGGGACAAGGATCTCGCCTGATGGGGAGAGATTGGCTCCAGCACATCAGACTGAACTGGCTGGAGATCTTCAGGCTGGGCACAGGGGAACTGCAGAAAGTCATCAATCAGTACTCCGATGTTTTCCAGGAAGGGTTTGGAAAAATAAGGGGAGCCAAAACTAAAATCTACGCTGAATCTGATGCTGTGCCCAAGTATTTTAGAGCAAGGCCAGTTTCCCTATTGGAAAAAGTAAAGTCACAACTGGAACGCCTGGAAAAATCTGGGCATAATAAATCTCGTACAGAGTGTCCTTAAGCCAGTCCAACTTTGTAGAGACTATAAGCTTATGGTCAATAGGGTTTTTAAACCATGACAGGTACCCTATGCCCTACATTGAAGAGCTGTATGTCAGATAAACTTTGCAGTTGGGATCGCTGGGAGAAGGAGGAAGGGCAGAGATTCCAATCAAAAGAAAAGTTTTGACTTCTTCCCCACCTAACACACCCCTGCCAAAGTGTTTTATCGTACCATTAAAACATCTTAAAATAGTGGAACATATTCAGGGGGGAATTTTCCCACCCTGCCTGTCATGGGAATCATAGTGGGTGGGCAGTGGGGGGGGAGGGGGAGCACCTTGCAAAGGTGTGTTGACCTCGGATGGATTTTCCAGTTTTGGCGCGGTCGTGGCTGGCAACGCCTGCCCCCAGTGTCTGAAAGTGCATTGTCAATCTGAACCTGGCGCAGCAGGTTAGCATCTATGCTGGTAAATTTTGAAATTTAAGCTTCGCTTGTGAGACGCAACTTTTTCTTTGCCACGCTGTCTCTCGATGATCTACTGTCATCTTTGCACCCTTCCTCAAGTGCACAGCTGCCAATTGTCTGAAAAAGTCAGCTTGTTAATTTACTGTATTGTCCGATATCCGACAGGTTGCTATTCGTGAAAGGAAATGAGCATTGTGCTACATAATGGGAATGCTCAGAAAGGATAATTAATCTCCAGCTTTTCACATTTACAATTGGAGATGTTCCTTCCCTGAAACAATTGTGTATTAGGTACAATTCCATAATGGGGAGATGATGGGTGGCACGGTGGCACAGCGGCTAGCACTGCTGCCTCGCAGTGCCAGGGACCTGGGTCCGCATTCCTGGCTAGGGTCACTGTCTGAGGAGTCTGCATGTTCTCCCCATGACTGGATGGGTTCCCTCTGGGTGCTCTGGTTTCCTCCCACAGTCCAAAAGAAGCGCTGGTTAGACCCATTGGCCATGCTAAATTCTCCCTCAGTGTACCTGAACGGGTGCCAGAGTGTGGCAACAAGGGGATTTTTACAGCAACTTCATTGCAGTGTTAATGTAAGCCTTCTTGTGACTAATAAATACACCTCTGATGGGGTGAAGTTGGGTGGTGGGGGCAGAAATGGCAAGTCATCAACTTACACATTTTTCTAAAAGCCTAAATTAGGATAATGACACCTTAAATTGAAGTTACATTTGTAGAAATGATATGGAATGTGCCTCATCAGTAACCAGCCTGTTCCAAACAGTGCCACACAGATAATGTGTAACCGCTAAAGAACTTGTATCAGCAGGTTGTGGTGAACTTTGATAAAAATCCACTTTCAGTACTTAGAAGGCTAAGATAAGCGGCTGCTGAGCATATTGATAATTATCTTTACACGGTATGTGTTGTTGCTTCTGGACTCCAAGGGACTGATAAATAAAGATATATAGAACAGCCTGTCCAGCAATCTCTGAAGAGATCAAACAATTGTAGGTTATATTTCTCCAAAACAACAGCGAATAATTTCCTGCATTTGTAAGATTTTAATTAATAAATGCTTTGCGAAGCTTTACTCAGTGAGGTTTCTCGAGTCTGCATATTGTTTATATTTTCAGAGACTGGCCAGTGTAGATTGGTCATTCAGTCCCTATCTGTAGTGAAGGGCAGAACACTTAGCAACAGGCTCCCACAGAAGGTGAGGAAAGACTCGAGCTGAATTCCTTGGCTGTTCACACCCCGCTGCCAGCGAGAATGGAGAATTTGACGCTCAGCCGCATCTCCCTCCACTGCAGCGGGACTGGAGAATCCCAGCTATGGGCGAGGTTGGAGAATTCTGCTCTTGCCTTTACATGTAGTTTCTTTCATCAACAATGGACATATTATTTACTCATTCATGGGACATGAGTGCCGCTGGCTGGTCAGTATTTATTGCTCATCCCTACTTGCCCTTGAGAAGGTGGTGATGAGCTGCCTTCAAAGAGTTCAATGAAAAACTTTTGAAGCATTGTCATGATTTTAGTGTAGGAAACATTAGGGGGAGGCGGTAGTGTAATGGCAATGTCGCTGGACTAGCAATCCAAAGACCCAGAGTAACACTCTGAGGATCTAATTTTGAATCCCACCACAGCAGATGGTGAAATTTGAATTCAGTAAAAATGTGGAATTAAAAGTCTATTGATTACCATTGTCAATTGTGGTAAAAACCCATCTACATAAGAAATAGGAGCAGGAGTAGGCCATCTAGCCCTTCGAGCCTGCCCTGCCATTCACTCATGTACTTTAGGGAAGGAAATCCGCTATCCTTACCTGGTCTGGCCTATATATGACTCCAGACCCACGGCAACGTAGTTAACTCTTAAATGCCCTCAGGGATGCACACTAAATGCTGGCCCAGGCAGTAATACCCACATCACATGAACAAATAAAAAAATCATGGCATGCAATTTGCACACAAATATCTCCCACAAACAGCGATGATATAATGACCAGATACTCTGGGTAGAATTTTGCCATCCCACCCGCCATGGGAACCATAGTGGGCTGGACAGGAAGATATAAAGGTCAGTTGGCCTCGGGTGGGATTTTCCGGTCTCGGAGTGGGCGTGGCTGGAAAATCCTGCCCTCTGTTTCTTTGGTGATGAATGAGGGTTAAACATTGGTCAGAACACCCTGGAATGCTCCCTTGCTCTTCTTCGAAGCAGTGCATTGGGATCTTTTACATCCACTCCAGAGAGCAACGGAAACCATAGTTTCTCATTCAGAGGACATTTGAGAATCAATCACATTGCTCTGGCTCTGGAGTCAGATGTAGGTCAGATCAGGTAAGGATGGCAGATTTCCTCCCTTAAAGGACATTAGTGACCCAGATGGGTTTTCTGACAAACAACAATGATTTCATGGTCATCAGTAGATTCTTAATTCCAGATTTTTTTTATTGAATTCAAATTCCACCATCTGCCATGGTGGGATTTGAACCCGGGTGCCCTTCGGCTGAAGGATTAATAGTCTCGCGATAATACCAGTAAGCCATCACCTTCCCTTGTTGAACATCAGCAACAGTTTGAACAACTGACCACTCCAGGAAGCATTCAGAAGCATTCACATGTTGAGAACTAACGAGTCCAACCAGATAAGTTGTGACAGGTACATACCCTGAACAATAACAGTCAGCCAGTTGGGTTTGTATAACAATCCCACAGCTTTTGTAATTTTTCTTTCTGGTGCTAAACCATGGATTTACTGAATTCATTTTGCTAACTTTCTACTAGCAAGTTTAGAACTGTAACCTTTGGTTTATGAGCCCAGTGTAAAATCACAAAAGCACCATTATATTATCCAGGCTTATGTGCCTAGGTAATGTCTGTCACTGCCCTTATAAAAAGTTGTGTAATGCACAAATTGTATTAAGACATTTTCACAGCAAAAAATGGTTCAAGGATGTAAATATTAATAGTATACCAGAAGCAATACCAGTGATATATTTGAAACTATTAAATGGGTTGAGAAATACCAAAACTTGAGGACATTATTCAAAGTTCAACAGCACAGATTTATAAAATGACCCCTGCGTGGGCAAACAAAGAAAACACAGGGTCATCAGATAAAGACAAGAGACTTAAAACTTCCATTGTTTGACAAAGGGAGTGAGCTTTGACCTTTGATCCTTCTTGGAGACATAATGGAAATTTTACAATTTTATTTGTGAAAAAAACAAATGCGTCAGCTGCCTTTTTTTCAAACGCTGAAAGATGATGAGACATCAATATTTGAAAACTTTATTTTCCTGCCTCAGATTAAACTTACCACAGAGGCGCATCATCTCTCCATTTTTAAATTAAATTAAAAAAGGTGAAGGGGTGACAGCCTATTACTTGGAACCACCATGTCTGAATGCATAACGGAAAGGTCAACATGATCATTCGTCAATGCGTATAAATAATCTGTATTAACTAACAAATGTCCTTCTCACCTCCTCTATCGTTGGATCTCTGTGTTTTCTCTGTGCTCCTCCAATTTTGTCTTCCTTATGCATCCCTAAGTTAATTCCCCTGGAGCTTATGGAGAGCACAGGCTGGAACCTGAGTGACAATAAGGCAAATTCTAAACCTCCCTTTGTCTCTTAGCATCATGTGGGGATCTGCATGAGTCTTCTATAAACCCATGTCCTCAAGGGCAATGAAGTGATGAGGTGACGATGTTGAACCAGTACTGATCCGCAAATCCCTTCAATCCTCCAGAAGTGAATTGGATTCCAAATGATGGATACAGTTCAGAATTCTCTGGCCGTTCACACCAGCAGGATTCTCCAGTCCTGTCGGCAACATACCCCCTCCCTGCGGGTTTTCCACTGGCATGGGGTCATGTCTTTGGGAATTCCTATTGACAGGGGTGGGACCAGAGAATTTCACCGCTCACAAACAACGCATCAGCTCCCGTCGGTGGGGAACACACAGCTGGGAGGCTGAAGAATCTTGCCTATTATTCTTTCAAGAATCACTTGCTCAGCAAACAAAGCTCTCAAATCTATCACTTTCCAAATAAAAGGGAACTTGGATCAGTACTCTTTATTATGAGAGACTGTTCTTGATTGTGTGCAGATAAATCAGCTCCCACAGTTGCCCATAGTCTGGGTGATGCTTCAATAGATTTCATCCCCTCTTCTTGTTGTGTTTTTCTGCACTTTTGGCATACATTGCATTCTTTTGATGTCTTTGTAGGCGCCTATTCAGTATGCAGCAGAACCAACTCTGAGCTTGACTCCTTCATTCCCCCCATGGCCTTCCTGTATCTTCCGGAGAAGTTTTTCCTGCATCGCTTTGGCAATGATTGTTCTTGATCCAGCGAGTGCAATACCATTTCTTGGTGAGATGCCATCTCGGATAGACCAGTATTGTTGGCTGTGTTTGCCGTATCTTTTCAGGCCATCCCTGGATCGCTTGCTGAGAAAGCCTCTGCAACTCTTTATCTTTGCTGGTCTCAGTTCACTCACTTATGAAGATGCTGTATTTACGAGGTAAAAGGGTCTTTATATCTAGACCTTCTATCTCAGAGTTTACTGAGATAATCTGTAGCTCTTCATTAACTGTTCAATCCCAGGAGAACAAGATCATCACCTTCAGTGATGTAGAACATGCAATTAACCTCTTTTTTTTCTGTGTCTCCTTCTGATTTCAATTGTTCCAAGCTGTCAAATTTAGGTCTCCCTGCATGCCATTGGCATGACATTTCTCAGTTTCAGAGCATCTTTCCTTAGTTATCCAGTTCTTCCAAATTTTCCGTAAAGATCTCTTGATATATATCTCCTGAACAGGGTGATGTTACTCTGTGCTCCGGTATCAAGCTTCAGCATCAGATTTATTGTTACAGTTTATTTCTCACCTTCTATCTAATCTGAATGGTTGGGAGAACTTCTTTATTCTGGGAACTATCATGTTCAGCCATTTCAGGCAGTTGCATTGTTCCTACATCCATGGTGTCCTCAAACTCATTGTTATCCTCCAGCAAAACCAAAAGAGAAAATGCTTGAAAATCTCATCAGGTCTGGCAGCATCTGTAAGGAGAGGAAAGAACTGACGTTTTGAAAGCAGGTGGCCCTTTGACTTTGACAAAGGGTCATCTGGATTTGAAACATCGGCTCTTTTCTCTCCTTACAGATGCTACCAGACCTGCTGAGATTTTCCAGCATTTTTTTCTTTTGGTTTCAGATTCCAGCATCCGCAGTAATTTGCTTTTATCCAGTCATCTTCCAGCATACGGGCAATTTGGTTTCTTTCCCTTCTTATTCACCCTGTTGCTCGAATAATGCATTTACCAGCTCCTTTCCTTGTCCTGCACAATCTTTTCCCACTGACTGGGATTCCCAGAAGTTCTGCAGTTTGATGCTCGTGTGAGGCATTTCCTTCTCTCTGTGAACTCATGTGGTCATCCATAGCTCCTGACCATCTTTCTGTCTGGCTAGTGTGCATTCTTTAGTTGCTGCATTACTGCATCAACCCGCTGTCTTTCTCTTAACTGAAAGCTAGCCACTTAAGTGGTCAACATTACATCAACATTTAGGTAGCTCTGAGGAAAGGCCATCCAGACTTGAAACGCTGGCTCTATTCTCTCCCACAGATGCAGTCAGACCTGCTGAGATCTTCCAGCATTTTCTGCTTTTGTTTCAGATTCCAGTGTCCGCAGCAGCTTGTTTTTACTTTAGGTAGTCAACATCTTTATCTATTTTCGTATGGCTTCATGTGTTCCAGTGGTGTCTGTAGCTTGCAATATTTTGAGTGAGTCTTTTCCACTTAATTCTTTTTGTCCTTCAGGATTTTGCAAAACATGAGATGAGCTGATCTCTCATCTGCATTCTTAAATTTTCATTTTCTGGTTGTACTTTTTGAATAGAATAGTCAGCAGGCTCACCTGATTCCTGCTTCAGATCTTGAGTTTTGTGCAGTAGTTTCAATGATTTGACTTTAGTTACAGATTTATGTTTAATTTTTCTGACATTTTGTCTTCTCTCAGCTCTTGAATGAATCTAACTGGGTGATGGCCGAGTAGTGTTATCACTAGACTATTAATCCAAAAACTCAGCTAATATTCTGGAGACCAGTTCTAATCCTGCCATGACAGATGGTGGAAGTTGTGTTCAATAAAAAAAAATCTGGAATTAAGAATCGATTGTTGACTGTGAAAAACCCAACTGGATCATTAATGTTCTTTAGGGAAGGAAATTGGTCATCCTGACCTGGTATTGTCTACATGTGACTCCAGAGCCACAGCAATGTGGTTGACTCTCAACTGCCCTCAGGCAATTAGGGATGTGTAATAAATGCTGGCCCAGCCAGTGATGCCAATGTCCTACAAATGAATTTAAAAAACCCCACAAATGACATATCTGACCTTTTCTTCTGCTCTGATGTCTTTTAGAAAGCTACTGAATGTCAATCTGCATTTCTGTTTAAACTTGCTAAATGCCTTGATCATATCATAAACTTTCAATTTATCATGTGCTAAACCTGCAATGGCTATTTTGCTTTCACACAATTCACTTTGTATTTCTCTCACTCTCTTTGGCACTTATCCGAGTTGATTTTACTATCTAATTTACCATTAGATTTGTTTAAAATGTTTGGGTTTTTTTGCTCACAAACAGTCCATTGGCACCATGTTAACATCTTCTGACTCCCATAAGTTAGAAATAATCACACCTTAGACTCAAACTACCACTGCTTCATTGAGTTAGGTGGCACAGTGGTTAGCACCGCTGCCTCACAGCACCAGGGACCCAGGTTCGATTCCTGTCTTGGGTCACTGTCTGTGAGGGGTCGGCCCATTCTGCGTGTGTTGCCTCCGGGTGCTCCGGTTTCCTCCCACAGTCTGAAAGACGTGCCGGTTGTGTGCATTGGTCATGCTAAATTCTCCTTCAGTGAATGGTTATTGAATGGCGGGGCAGGCTCGAAGGGCTGGATGGCCTACTCCTGCTCCTATTTCTTATGTTCTTATGTGAACCCAAACAGACGCGTGGCGACCAGGGCATTTTCACAGTAAATTAATTGCAGTGTTAATGTAAACCTACTTGTGACACCAATGAAAAAGCATAGAGTCCAAAATCATAGAATCCCTACTGTGCAGAATGAGGCTATTTGGCCCATCGAGTCTGCATCAACAACAATTCCACCCAGCCCCTATCCCTGTAACCTCATATATTTATTCTGCTAATCCCTCTAACCTATGCATCCTGGAATATTAAGGGGCAATTTAGCATGGCCAATCAACCTAGCCCGCACATCCTTGGACTGTGGGAGGAAACTAGAGCACCAGGAGGAAGTCCGGGCAAACATGGGGAGAACATGCAAACTCTGCACAGACAGTGACCCAGGCCGAGAATCGAACCCGGTTCCCCTGGCGCTGTGAGGCAGCAGAGCTAACCACACTGCCACAATGCCATCCAATAATGTCCATTTGGCTGTTGGATACATTGTTACTTGACACACGACCGCAGTGCAGCAGTGAGTGTGACACTGCAGGATATGCGTTCATATAACAATTAATTCTTATCTCTTTATGAACAATATAACAGCTTACAATGAATTATGTGAGCATTAAGAATTGTGTCCTTTCATTAATGTCACTTCCTGCCATTTGTCATTTTGTACACTGTCTCCAAATATTAACTTGCACCACATTAATTAGCGGAATTATATCTTAACCCAAGATAGGATGTCGCTGTTGAATAAAGGTCATCGGTTGATGAGAGTCATTTCATATCAATCAGATCAGAGGACAGAGCTTGGTTTATTTCTCAGAAGTTCATTCATGTGTGCTCCCACTACCTGTTAGCAAGGCAGTAAGACTGTACAATCCTGACACGTCGACAGCAGGTTGGTGTTGTATCTAACATTTTGATCGAACCATTTTGAAACTTTGAAAAAGACCGGACATCACCTCTGTCTTCAGTGCGGATGTGGCCTAGAAAAATTGCTGTCACAAGGAATTTTGGCGAGTTGCTGCAGTGCATCTTGTGGGAGGAAACCCACGCAGACAAGAGGAGAATGTGCAAACTCCACATAGACACTGACCCAAGCCGGGAATCGAACCTAGGTCCCTGGAGCTGTGAAGTAGCAGTGCTAACCACTGTGCTACCGTGCCACCCTAACTGGCTTAGTGGGACATTAGTAGGATCTGATATAATGTTGGTTTTAAACATTGATCAAAGTCACTGGATGGAATGGAGTTCCCTGCTCAGAGAGTTAGGTTAAAAAACGGCCTCTTTCATTTATTAATTTTTCATTTGTGGGATAAAGTTAAAGTTTATTTATTAGTCACACGTGAGCTTACATTAACACTGCAATGAAGTTACTGTGAAATTCCCCTGTGATTGTTGTTGGCAAGGTAGATTCTTGTAGCTGGGTTCTTGTGGCACTGTCATCTGGTTGGTGAAGGTACACCTACAGTTCTCTTAATGGCTCTGGTACAACTTGCTAAATTATTGCTGAGGACAATTAAGAATCAACCACATTGCTTTGGGCTAGATTCACAAGGCAGTGAGACCAGATAAAGGAGAGGGAATTTCTTTCCTAAAGGGAATTAGTGAAGCAGATTAGTTTTTACAGCAACTAAGTGGTTTCAAGATAGTCAATGATATATGTTGTTGTATTATCTGGAAATAGCTAGGAACTACTTAGTTATAAATGAACATGTCCTGTGTAAGTGTTCTGGGGAACGAGCTGGGGGGAGGAGGGCAGATTACCTTGGAACCTATACCAGGGAGCCTGGCAAAATTGAACATAAAGAATTTTTAATCTTTACAAACTTAACTAGTGATTATTAATAACTTCTGGATTCAAAAGACAGCAAAAACCACAGCCCGGTGCCTGTTCAGGTACACTGAGGGAGAATTTGGCATGGCCAATGCACCTAACCAAGCTATTGACCCAGTGATGAAACCAATGATTCATTACATGAATAAAGCGACAGATCAGCCATGATCTTATTGAATGGCGGGGCATGCTCGAAGGGCTAGATGGCCTACTCCTGCTCCTATTTCTTATGTTCTTATGTTCTTATATCTAGGAAGCACTTGAACGAGAGCTCCAGGAGATGGAAGGATTGAAGGTGATCACCAAAGCCACAGAGTTTGCAGATTGGGTAAATTCCACCATGGTGAGAGAAGCCAAATGGATGGCTAAGAATTTGCCTGGATCCCAAAGACCGGAATCCAGTCATTAAAGAGGGATCACTGCTCCATTTCAACACTGGGAGAGATCACACCAGCAATGGCAGGGGCAGAGCAAGCTCAATGCTAGAAACAGTTAGTGGGATGTGAAACTAGATGCACTTCAACAAACACTTTTGATGGTACAAATTCTTGTGTCTTTGTTTTGGCCTGAAAGTAAACCAGCATGTGTTCTAGCAGAAAGTAGATGAGCCATATAGAGGCTGCAAAGGGGCAGTTGGCATATCAGATATCCAGATATACAGTTTAGTTGGGGGGAAGGCAGTGGTATAGTGGTATTGTCACTGGACAAATAATCCAGAGGGTAATGTTCTGGGGAACCAAGTTCAAATCGCACCCCGGTCTATGGATGCCCATGAAACCACTGCCAACTGTTGTAAAAAAAAATCTGGTTCACTAATGTCCTTTAGAGAAGGAAATCTGCAGTTCTCCCCTGTGACTCCAGATCCACAGCAATGTGACTGACTCTTAAATGCCCTCTGAAATATCTTAGCAATCCACTCAGTCCAAGGGCAACTAGGGATGGGCAATAAATGCTGACCAGCCAGTAAATCAAGCAGAGTCCTGGAAGAATTATGGATATCTCTGAGATGTAAGTCCTAAGAGAAAAGAGATTTAAGTGGTTTCCTGGTTTGATCCAACACATGAGCTCCTTCATATTGTATATAGAGTCATTGAGTCATCAAGGTTTATAGCATGAAACAGGCCCTTCGGCCCAACTTGTCCATGCCACCCTTTTTTTTAAACGCCTAAGCTTGCCCAAATTGCCTTCATTTGGTCCAAACCTATCATTCTCCATAACTATCTTAGAACTAATAGAATTATGGTTACTGGTCCTAAAGTTATCCCTCATTAACACTTCTGCCCTTCCTTATTTCCCAAGAGGATGTCAAGTTTTGTCCCCTCTCTAGTCGGGCCATCCGCATATTGAATGAGAAATTCCTCCTGAATATACTCAACAATTTCTCTCCATTCAATCCTCTAATACTATGCTGTCCCAGTCAATGTTGGGAAAGTTAAAATCCCCTACTATTACTACTCTATTTTTCTTGGAGCTACCTGTAATCTCCTTACATATTTGTTCCTCAATTTCCCGCTGACTATTTGGGGGCCTATGGTACAACTATATCAAAGTGATTTCCGCTAGCTTATTTCTCAGTTCTATCCATATAGACCCAGTGGCCAAACTCTCAGATATATCCTCTCTCAGTACTAAGGTGATGTTTTCCCTAATCAACAATATAAATGTATACATCAGAACACATGGCAAACCTATGGGAACTGATGAAAGAAGATTTAGAGTATCAGTGTCAGAGTTACATGACAAACTTAGAAAAGGTACAGCAAGAAGCTTATCACTCTGCAGGTGGATACATCTACAAAAGGAGCAGCACTAGTACAAGAAGGAAAGTTAACATTCACACCCAAAATTCTAGCCTTGACTGAGACCAGGCGTGTCAACATAGAAAGAGAGCTTTAGACAGTCATGTATGGATGTGAGAAGTTCCACACACATCTCTATGAGGGAAAGTTCATAGGATAGAATGATCATTGTCCATTGGACAGATCAACAGGAAGAATCTATGTGAAGTTACAACTAGACTTATTCTTGAGGATCCTCAGTTAAGATTGTACTCTTAAATACAAGCCAGAAATGGTGCTGGAATATGTCCTATCTCGGTTGAAACCACAGTAGAAATACAAAGTAAAAGATCTTGATATAAAAGTGTATCACCTTGTGAATTAACACCACTGAAACTGAGTCAAATTAGAAATGGGACCAGAAAAGATGAAGAGTTCCAGATGCTGTCTCACCATATGTTTCAGGGGTGGCCTGATAAGATACAGTAAACTTAACTGGCAAAGTTAACTTAACTAGCAAAGTGAACAAAGTGTACGTGTGCAGAGTCCAATTATGGAAAACCTGGAGCCCAGCAAAAAGTTGTGGCTTAAGCTGCAACACCAGAGTCACACATAACTGAGATCCAAACAGGCCAGCAAATGAAGAGAGTCTATATTCAAACTGCATCACATCTGGAAAAACAGAGAAGACAAGTGACAACACCAGAAAGTGAGACACAATATCACCAGTAAGCACCACTCTTGCATCGTCAGGGATGATACGCACAACATCACTAATGCAGAGTGCCAACTCAGCCCTATGGGCAATGCATGTCAAACCTACAAGATGGGGTCACAATTAACATCTTGTCACCTAAGTAATAATATGATTAATGTTTGATTAATATGATTAATGTTTTAGAAAATAATACAAATATTTCCAAAAGTTAATTGATAATCTCTAAGTTTATAAAAGTTATATATGGATAGCCTAGGAGAATGGGCAAAATGTTGGCAGATGGGGCTTAATGTGGATAAGTGTGTGGTTATCCATTTTGGCAGTAAAAATAAAAAGGCAAATTATGAACTAAATGCAAAGTAGATTCAAAATGCATCCGGGCAGAGGGATCTGGGTGTCTGTGTTCATGAATCATGAAAAGTCAGTATGCAGGTGCAGCATGTAACAAAAAAGGCAAGTGGGATGTTGGTATTTATTGCAAAAGGGACTGGAGTATAAAAGTAGAGAAGTGTTGTTGCAATTGTATCTTGTGTTGGTGAGACCACATCTGGAGTATTGAGTTCAGTTTTGGTCTCCTTATTTGGGGAAGGATGTGGTGGCCTTGGAGGCGGTTCAGAGGAGGTTCACCGGATTGATTCCGGGGATGAAGGGGCTGACGTGTGAGGAGGGATTAAATAGCTTGGGTTTATATTTACTGGAGATTAGAAAGATGAGAGGTCTGATCAAGATGAGATCTGATCAAGGTATATAAGATTTTAAAGGGGATAGATAAATTAAATGTAGACCAAATGTTTCCTCTTATGGGGCAATCTCAAACAAGACGTCACAGGCCTGGGTTGTGAGGCAATAGATTTAAAACTGAGACGAGGAAGAGCTACTTCTCACAGAGGGTGGTAAATTTGTGGGACTCACTGCCCATAACACAGTGGAGTCTGAATCATTGAATGGTTTCAAAAGGGAGATAGATATATTTCTCATTTAAAAAGGGATAAGGAGATATGGGGAATGGGTGGGGAAGTGGATTTGAGACCAGGGGGAGATTAGCCATGATCTGATTGAATGGCGGAGTGGGCTCAAAAGGCTGAATTTGCTGACCTCTGCTCCTAATTTCTATGTAATGACTAGAACAGCTACGTTGATGGGGACATTACATTTTTAAAAAAGAGGGATGTTATATATTGTTATATTATCTGGAAATCACTAAGAACTACTTTGCTAGGAGTGTTATGTAAAAGTGTACCAGGAGAGCCATACATTAGAATCTGTACCAGACACCGTGGTAAAATTAAAAATAAAGCATTCCTGATCTTTACAAACTTAAAGAATGATTCTTAACAACATCTGGGAACAAAACTGCAACAATAAGACATTCTTCACCATTACAGATACTGGCTGTTGTGGGGAATTGGAACTCATTTGCCTGATCATTAATCCAGTAATGGATTAACTGATTTGATTTTATTTGATTTATTATTGTCACACGTATTGGGATACAGTGAAAAGTATTGTTTCTTGCTCGCTATACTGACGAAGTATACCATTCATAGAGAAGAAAAGGAGAGAGTGCAGAATGTAGCGTTACAATCATAGCTAGGGTGTAGAGATAGAACAACTTAATATAAGGTAGGTCCATTCAAAAGTCTGATGGCAGCAGGAAAGAAGCTATTCTTGAATGAGCTAGATTGCCATAGTACCTTACTATTTGGCAGAAGTAAATAATCACATGGCATTTTTATTTAACCTCTGCAAATTCATTTAATCTCAACTGAACCTCAAAATCCAATTCATGGAAAGAAAAATCCAAAAATGGAAATTGCGACAGAGAATTTGTATGAACATAGAGCCAATTTAAATTGTGCATGTTCTGAGTGGATTAGATGTCATTTTAAATCATTTGTTTGCAGAATCTTGAAAGTCGTCCCTACCACACCCCCCATTTTCTAACTTTCAGTTGAACCTGGCATGAAGAAGCCAATCCTGCCAAAATTCCTATCTGAGCTCATCAAGCCTTTAAACCGTCCGTCAAATTTTCCATCCCACCTGCGATGATACCTATAGCGGGCAGGGTCATAAAAGTTAACTTGATGAGTAAAATTCTGCAACCAATTATGTATAGGGTGGGAATTATGCTGGGAAATTTGTGCCATTGCCATAATGCATTAATTGGCTGCACTCCATTACTATTTGAGGGTAAGTGTGACCCAGGATGTCACTAAGAATCATAGAATCCCTACAGTACAGAAGGAGGCCATTAGACTTATCAAGTCTGCACCAACTACGATCCCACCCGGGTCCTATTCCCATAACCCTACATATTTACCCTGATAAACCCCCTGATACTAAGGCGCAGTTTAGCATGGCCAATTAACCGAACCTGTACATCGTTGGACTGTAAGAGGAAATCGGAGCATCTGGAGGAAACCCACGCAGACACGGGAAGAATGTGCAAACTCCACACAGACAGCCACCTGAGATGGGAATTGAACCCGGGTCCCTGGCGCTGTGAGGCAGCAGCGCAACCAACTGTGCCACCGTGCCACCCACATCCAAAATTCCCTGGGACTCTCTGGTCTCCAAATCTCTCCCAGTTTGATAAATGTGGTTCCTTCTCCCTCCCCCCGCCCCAATAAAAATCAATGGCAATGTCCAATTTTCTGGATTAAAGCAGTTTTGATCTCTGCTGCCACTCCGATTGAACCTGAGCAGGGCTGCTGACCTGACAGTGATGTGATTTATTGCTGCGAGATCGATTTGCTCAAACAAAGATCTCTTCACAGAGCTTTGCCGATTTATTTAGCTAATGCAAAAATAATTATCTTTCAGACGTACTAGCCGGCTGGAAAGTTTCCTGTTAAGTGGAATTAAATTTTTGAAAGCCATTTAATGTTTGAATCGATTCACTGATCTTAACAGTGCCAATCGCTAATTTTAACATGCATTATTGATCCAAACACAGGTTTCTTTAGGAATTCACGCTGATAAATATATTCAATTCCACATCAATGGGATGGTGCATCAATAAATATGTTGTAAAAAGGATATGTGTAAAATTGGTCGATTTAAAGAGTTCAAACGACTATTAGAGACCAAGCAACTGAGAAGTGATTTATTAAATAATTACTTAGTACAGATCTAGCGCCGAGCTTTTAATATACATTCGCTGCATGCCTTGTAATGAAGTTGTTCACCAGCAGCTGAAAAGGATTATAATTTAGAAGCTTCAATTAGTTCAGGTATCTACAGCCTCAGGTGCTGCCCACATTCTAGCCAACTAAAAAACAAATCAAATTGCAGATTTGTGGCAAATCCTGGACACATTATTTGCAGGTCAGACACGTGTCCTGATAGGTGTACAACAGATAAATAACTCAACAAAAGTCAAACAAGCAGAATAGGTATCGAGAACCAAGGTTTTATTTTTCATAGACTGGGGGGGTCGAAGGGCCTGCTCCTGTGCTGTACTTTTCTTCTCTCTCTTTGTTCTACCTTCTGTCAATGGCCATCAGCTTTCTTGTTTCTACATTGCCAACTTCCCTTGCTATCCAAGATCTCTGCAGTTTAAAGCTGGCACAACGATATCTAACCTAGGTGCCCAAATCTGATTAGAGTCAGAACGCCTATTCCTGATCAGACAGAAAAAAACGTCTATTTAAGTACAGAGAATGCTGAAAAAACTCAGCAGCTCAGGCAGCATCTGCAGGGAGAGAAACAGAATCAGGGTTTCAAGTCCATGTGACTCTTCTTCAGAGCAGAAGAGAGGGAAATGCGTTGGATTATATACTTTATAAAAGGGGGTGGAACTGCTGGAATAGAGTAGAAGGTCACTGATTAGTGGGAGCTAGGAGAGATTGCAACAACAATGCAGCAAAACCTAAGAACAAGTGACAGATGGCCCAGTGGGGGAGGGAGAGGGAGGGTTTTTGCATTTGAAAAAAAAAACTGTTTGGGATGTTCAGAGTGACATGATGGCACAGTGGTTAGCACTGATGCCTCACAGTCCTAGGGCCCCAGGTTCGATTCCATACTTGGGCGACTGTCTGTGTGAATTTTGCACATTCTCCTCGTGTCTGCGTGGGTTTCCTCTGGGTGCTCCTTTTCCCTCCCACAGCCTGAAAGTTTGTAAAGTGGGCTAGCCTTGCGAAATTGCCTTTTTAGTGTCCCAAGATGGAAATGTTAGGGGGATTAGTGGGGTAAATACGTGAAGTTACGGGAATAGGATCTGAGTGGGATTGTTGACTGAGGGTCAGCGCATGGCAATGGGCTGGATGGCCTCCTCCTGCACTGTAAATATTCTATGGTTCTATGACATTATAAAAATGGGTTAAGATGGAGGAGGAAGCTAACAGTCTAAATTTATCGAATTCATTGTTGAGAATTGAGGGTTTTTTCCACCATCCTATACAGTTGTATAATCCAACACATTTCTCCCTCTGCTCAGCTCTGATGAAGTTATTTGAATTTGAAACGTTAACTTTGTTTTCTCTCCCTCCAGATGCTGCCAGACCTGTTGAGTTTTTCCAGCATTCTCTGTTTTTGCTTCAGATTCCAGCATCTGCATGTTTTGCTTTTAGGAAAAAAAAACCCTCTTAGCTTCCTCAGGTTTTTCCAGCCATTGATCTTGTTGAGGATCCGACAAGACTCATACAGCCCAGGAAAAATCGGAGGGGACAGAGGAGAGAATCTGCGCACAAGTTGCACACTTTTTACAGCATTAGCTGCCGTATTCTGATAAATGAGAGTTTAAAAACTTCTGAGCTTGTCAACGGATGATCGTGAATGTAGATGTGTAAGGGATAGGTGTGTAAGCGGGTTGGGTGTGTGATGTAAGTGGGTAAGGTGGGTACGGTTACTGGGCCAGAGGATAGGATGGCAGCTGGGTAGGGTGGTAAGTAACTTGGGTGGCAACTAGGTAGGGTGCTGGGTAGCTAGGTTGATTCACATGACAACCCATCTCAGCACAGGGCGATTCTTGCCCCTTGATGGGCCCCTAAAAAAGATGCTTAATTCAGGGTTGAGAATGTTTAAAAATGTTTCCACATTCTTTAAGCTGCTCACACTCTTTTCCATCAGGTCACCACTCCACAATTGCTCATTTGAAAGAATTTCTACTCGAGAAAACAAGATTATAGAATCACAGAATCCTGACAGGGTAGAAAGAGGCCAGTTTCCTCCCACAGTCTGAAAAATGTGTGGGTTAAGGTTAATCGGCCAAGCTAAATTAGTGTCAGGGGATTAGCAGGGTAGATATGTGGGGTTCCGGGAATAGGACCTGGGTGGGATTGTAGTCGGTGAAGACTTGATTGGCCAAATGGCTCCCTTCTGCACTGTAGGGATTCTATACAGCACCTTGAACCTATGCTGATTACAATCGTACATTCATTTTCCACATGAAGTAAGTAACAAAGTTTATTTATCAGCCACAAATAGGCTGACATTAACACTTCAATGAAGTTACGATGAAAATCCCTAGTCGCCACATTCCGGCACCGTTTGGGTACACTGAGGGAGAATTTAGCATGGCCAATACACCTAACCAGCATATCTTTCAGACTGTGGGAGGAAACTGGAGCACCTGGAGGAAACCCATGCAGACACGGGGAGAACGTACTAACTCCACACAGTGGCCCAAGCCAGGAATCGAACCTGCGTCCCTGGCACTGTGCCACCATACCACCCAGTGTAATTGAAATCTACAGAATTCCTTAATTCATCAAATAACTTCTTCACATTTCACTTAAAATCAAAGCCCTGGTTGGTAAAAGTGACTATTTTAAGTTGTAATGTAATGATGTTATATATTCTCATCAAATATACCAAAATCTGAGGTGATGCATCATTTGCCAGTGTCAAAACCTGAAGGGGATTTTGCATGGTGTACCAATTAAAAGGGGGAAAAAAATGCTAACTGGTAATTTAGAGTGCATCTGTGTTTTCATTATTTGAAGATCGGGAGATTTACTATGCATCTTTGCAAGTGGAAACAAGATAAGCATCTTTTCAAAACCAGTAATGATCATTTATCTTCTGCTGCAGTTAATCCTGACATTGGCAATTACTGATGAGATTCTGCAAACCCCTCCCTTGGTGGTCTGCAGTAGCGTAGCATGTGGGAAATTAAAGCAAGCAGGCTGCATTCACAGTGGAAGAGGGATTAAATGGGTGAGTTGCCTTTTCTCCTTCCCGAAGGTGATTTTTATTGGTTGGAATCGGTGGTCGCTGGCTGGGCTGATTGTACCTTTGATCTTTGAATTAGAGGGCTGGATTTAACGCTACCCTGCTGGTGAGTTTGAGGACGGAAAGGGGTTCCTAACCACATTTCAGCTGGCATTTAATCGCAAATTCAATTTAAGGTGCCACGTGAAGTTCGCTGGCCGTCTGTTAACTGAGACATGCGCTGTTCCTCACTTGCCTCCTTGTGTTAAGTCCAGAGGGCACTGTGCCTACAACCCACTTCCCACAAATTTTCCACTAGCCAGGAACAGCGGTGTGTTGGGCAGCCTGTCTAATCTCTGGGCCAACTGAGGCCCCTCAGTGGCCAATTAATGTGTGGGCCTCTCTAGCTCTCTTTCCTGCATTAAGATACTCCACAAGGCTTACCTCTTTCATGGAGTTCTTGATCACCTGTCCCAATAAGTGGTTCATTGCCAGGTTTTGTTTCATAAACACTCCACTGCGGTGGCACGATGGCATAGCAGTTAGCACTGAGACCTGGGTTTAATTCCAGCCTTGAGTCACTGTCTGTGAGAAGTTTGCACATTCTCCCTGTGTCTGTGTGGGTTTCCTCCGGGTGCTCCAGCTTCCTCCAGAGATGTGCAGGTTAGGTGGATTAGCCAAGATAAATATGTGTAGTATTATGAGGGGAGGGTCTGGTTGGGATGCGCTTTAGGACAATCGGTGCAGAATTGATGGGCCGAATGGCCTCCTTTTACGCAGTATGAATTCTACTGATTGTATGGTGGGCAGCACAGTGGCACAGTATTAACATTGCTGCCTCACAGCTCCGGGGACCTGGGTTCGATTCCTGCCTTGGGTCACTGTCTGTATGGAGTTTGTACATTTTCCACGTGTCTACGTGGGTTTTCCGCCAGGTGCTCCGGTTTCCTCCCACAGACCAAAGATGTGCAGGTTAGGTTGGTTGGGCATGCTTACTTGCCCATTAATGTCCCGGGATGTGTGCGTTAGAGAGATTAGCAGGGTAAATATGTGGGGTTTCGGTGATAGAGCCTGGGTGGAATTGTTGTTGGTGCAGTCTCGATGGGCCAAATGAGCTCCTTTGGCACTGCAGGGATTCTATGATTTCTATGAGTATGATCATGGCTGATCATGCAGTTTTAGTATCTCATTCCTGCCTTTTCTCCATACCCCCAATCCCTTTAGCCACAACTCTCTGAGTGAAGAAGCCCTTCTTCATCTCAGTCCTGAATGACTTATCCCTTATTCTTAGACTGTGATCCCTAGTTCTGGACTTCCCAACATTGGGAACACTCTTCCCACATCTAGCCTGTCCAGTCCCATCAGGATTTTATACATTTCTGTGAGATCCCCTGTCATTCTGCTAAATTCCAGTGAGTACAAGCCAAGTTGATCCGTGCTTTCTTCATATGTCAGTCCTGCCATTCAGGAATCAGTCTGGTGAACCTTCACTGGACTGCCTCAGTAGCAAGAATGTCTTTCCTCAGGCTAGGAGACCAAACTGCATACAATACTCAACTTTACATAGTGAGTGGCGAACATGTGTAATAAGCTTCCAGGTGGGGTACTGGATGCAAAAACCCTACAACGCCATCCACTTGTGACTGTCTCTGGATGGATGAATTAAAATAGACTGTCGGGTTATCCTCATCTATAATCATCTTGTGAAGCGAAACCACCAAAAAAATGATATTGTTTATACCTCTCAGAGATGTCCGTGAGACATGCCTGATGGAGATTGGTGACGGCATTTGCCTACACAACAGCCACTGCATCGAGACAGTAATTCATTGTGTTAAGTGCTTTGAGATATTTTTCCTTGATAAGATGCTATCAGATCCTGAAAGACCTTGAGAGGCAGCAAGCAGCATGCCTGAGCAATCACTGTGGTCTGCAAACAGTTAGGCAGGGCACTCTCTATTCTCTGCCCTATTCCTATCAGAGCTGGAATCTGCTTCCAAGGAGATGGGGGACACAGACTGGTCCCTAACCGCATTTCAGATGGCATTTTACCACAAATTCAAAAGGAGTTGCCACGTGATATTTGCTGACAGTCACTTAGCTGAGGCTCGCACTGTTTCTCACTTACCTTTGTTGCCTTGAACTTCTGGAAACAATCTTCCACCAGAACAGGTCTTTTAAAAGACTGCACTCTAAATTGCTTCCAATCCAAATACATCATTCCCAAGTTCTAACTGGCGGTCACACCGCCAGTGAGCTTTACAGCGCGAAAGAGGCCATTTGTCCATCATGTTTACATGCATGGATATGGAAGGAAGGTGACTCAGGAAATTCTTGTAAGACTACCTATCCAAACCATTGACGGAGAGAAATCCTTTGCCATTAGTGGAAAAAGAATGCTGCTGGAACTTTACCGGCACGCCCGCCCCAGAATCGGGCTGGGTGAAGCTCGCAGAATGGCCTCAGGTGGGATCTTACGAGACTCAGGCAGGCGAGGCGGTACAATTCTGGCATGTGTCTCACCATGAAGAAATTCACGTCACATTTAGTTTAATTTATTTATTAGTGTCACTAGTGGGCTTACGTAATCACTGCAATGAAGTTACAGTGAAAATCCCCTAGCTGCCACACACCGGCGCCTGTTTGGGTACACTGAGTGAGAATTTAGCATTGCATATCTTTTGGACTGTCTTTACCCCAGTGGTACTCCCTACTATAATAAAAACAAAGAACTGCGGATGCTGGAATCTGAAACAAAAACAAAAAATGCTGGAAAATCTTAGCAAGTCAGACAACATCTCTGGGGAGAGAATAGAACCAATGTTTTGAGCCTGGGTGACTCTTTATCAGAGCTCCCTCTTGCACAATGGCATGTATAAGAACATAAGAAATAGGAGCAGGAGTAGGCCATCCAGCCCTTCGAGCCTGCCCCGCCATTCAATAAGATCATGGCTGATCTGTCGCTGCTCAGTTCCACTTTCCCGCTTTCTCCCCATAACCCTTAATCCCCTCTCTTATCAAAAACAATCCCCTCTTCTGAATTCTTCTGTATTCTGAATATATCTATAGTAACAGACCATTCTACATTAATATTCTACCCAGTTGCACCACAAATTCAATCATCTTTCAATGTATAGACATTGTAAATGTATGTTACATAGAACAAATATAGCAAAAAGCAGGCCATTTGTGTCAACTGGTGTTAATTCTCCATATCACCCTCCTCCCATCCTTTTCCATCTAACTTTATCAGTGTAAACCTTTTTTCTTTTCTCCCTCATGTCTTTATCCAGTTTCCTCATTTATACATCTATGCCATTTTCCCCAACTATTTCATGCGGTAATGATTCCATGTTGTACTCTCTGAACAAAGAGTGTTCACTTGCATTTCCAATTGAAGTTATTAGTAAAAATGTGTAGCTCCTAGTTGTTTTCGCTTCCAACATAAGTGGAAATATCTTCTTTACATCTACCCTATTAAAGCCTTCCATTGTCCCAATAGATCAAACTTTCCTATTGACTCTGCTTTCTGTGTAGTTTATGTTATCTATTAATTCCTAATGCAGAAAGAAGCCATTCAGTCCATCGGTCTGCACCAACTCTCCAAAGGAGCATCCCACACAGGTCCTCCCTTCCATCCTATCCCCATAACACCCTGCATTTACCATGGCCAATCCACGTAACCTGAACATCTTTGGACTGTGGAAGAAAACTGGAGGAATCCCAGCAGAAACGGGGAGGATATGCAAACTCCACACAGACAGTGACCCAAGGCCAGAATTGAACCCAGGTCCTTGGCGCTGTGAGGCAGCAGTGCTAACCACCGTGCCACCAGGCACTTAATTAGACAGCAGCAGATCGTTCCACGTTCAGGGATCCCGAGACTGAAAGTCCCACCTGCTGAGAGTTGCCAACCAATCAGAGGCTGGCTCCTCTTCATTGCTCAGCAGAGCCACCTGTGGAGCAGTGGCTGCTGCCAGTATTACACCCACCTGAAGCCCAGGATTGCCCATGGAGCCAGGCGCAGGTGAGTGATGGTGGACAGGTGAGGGGAGTGGGTGTTGCGAAGTAAGAATATGGCAGGAGGAGAGAGGGTTGAATTTTGAGGTCACTGTCCTTCCCAATGCCAGATCCTTTGACACAGAACAGAGTGCATTTGAACAATAGGCCTCTCCGGAAAACTGCAAGGAACTCGGATAGGGATTGCCACATGGTGAGTCTCCTGACCACGACTAGGCAAACACCAGCATTAGCGACACAAGGCCCTCAAGCGGACATTAATTGGCAGTCTCACGGGCCTCAGTTGTCAGCAGGGTGGGAAAGCTACTCAAAGAACAGAGAGAAGAAAGAACAAAGAAAAGTACAGCGCAGGAACAGGCCCTTTGGCCCTCCAAGCCCATACCGATCATGATGCTTCAACTAAACTAAAAAAAAACCTTCTGCCCTTACTCAGTCCATATCCCTCTACTCCCTCCCTATTCATATACACACCCAGATGCCTCTTAAATGTTGCTAATGTGGCTGTTTCCACCACCTCCTTTGGCAACATGTTCCAGGCACCCACCAGTTCACCAGCTTCTCTGCTTTGGACTTAATTGTGTGGATGGCAGATCAGTGTCGGGCTCCACACCCACCGCACCTCCGCCTGATTAACTTACCCCGCCACCAATCCTGTCGTAGCGGGAAGACATTCATTCCGCTCATTGTTGCAATGTAAGAAACATATTAAATAAATTAGGGCCCCCTTTAAAACAAAAATCGAACCAATCGATGTGCTACAATGCATATGTATTTTGATTTGGTATTAGCAGGTAACATCTCTTCAGAAAATATGTCAACAATTCCATCGGGATTAATCGGATTTACTGAAGGCCCCCAACAGAAGTATTATCCTACCTCTCTCACCAACGCTTTAGTCAGTCAGTCCATCGGTCTGCACCAACTCTCCGAAACAGCACCCTACCCAGACAATCAGATGTTGCGCTTTGAAAATGAGTCACCTGGACTCGAAACGTCAGCTCTTTTCTTTCCTTAAGGATGCTGCCGGACCCTCTGTGGTTTTCCAGCATTTTCTCTTTTGGCTTCAGATTCCAGCATCCGCAGTGATTTGCTTTCATCAGATGTTGTCTGACTCGCCGCGGATTTTGATCAATTTTCATTCATTCCCTAACTTCAGATGTGCAGTATTTGCTGTTGTTTTTGCATCTCTCTGACCCCCTTCAGGATAATCTGTCAACTGGCAAGAACAAGTATGAGGTGAACTCCCATGTAGATTAAGATAACAGATACAATTTAAGGCCTGCTGATAAACTTTAAAGTACAATACGCACAAAATACTAAAAACCACAACTAATGTGAATGAAGTATATATTGTTTATTCAACATTTCAACACCTTCTCGATCAACATTACCGCAGGCTGACAACGGTGTGTAAATAATTTTAACCATTTTTCCAACTGCAAATGACAAGTGTTGCTGAATGCAAGATTTTTTATTTTTATTTGTTGTTTGTTTATTTATTTATTTGTTTATTAGTCACAGGTAGGCTTATTTTAACACTTTAATGAGGTTACTGTGAAATTCCCCTAGTTGCCATACTCTGGTGCCTGTTCGGGTACACTGAGGAAGAATTTAGCAAGGCCAATCCACCTAACCAGTCTTTCACACTGTGGGAGGAAATCGGAGAAACCCACACAGACAAGGGGGGGAAGTAAAGATTCTCCACAGGCAGTGATCCAAACCGGGAATCAAACCTGGGTCCCTGGTGCTGTGAGGCAGCAGTGCTAAACACGATGCCACCATGCCACCCTACACATCTTTGCACGCTAAAGGGCAATTTAGCATGGCCAATCCACCTAACCAGTGCATATCATTTGGACTATGTGAGGAAACCAGAGCGCCTGGAGTAAACCCACAATTCCCACAGATTATCAGTGTGCACGCAATTGAAGTTTATGTCTTGCGTAGGATTTTGAGGATCAGGTCCTTAATGGATTAATGCAAGGCACCTCAATTACAAGTTTTGATGTAAACGAGGTTTAATTTTGAATGACAGCTTTCTGATAAGGTCAACTCTTTGATTCTGAAAACATTTAACTGTGAGAATCCCAGCCTGAAACATTGGCAAGGTTTTGTCCCCAACACTTTTATACCTTTTTATGCATTTTGATGACTATCAGTCCTCCATCCACAAAAAATGTTCAGTGTCTAAACTGGGATTATGATTTACAGAAGATAGAAAACACCCAAATTGCCAATGATCAAGGGTTCCAGTGGATGGCACAGTGGTTAGCACTGCTGCCTTACAGCACCAGGGACCCAGGTTCAATTCTGGCCTCTGGTGACTGTGTGCAGTTTGCACCTTCTCCCCGTGTCTGTGTGGGTTTCCTTCAGGTGCTCCGGTGTCCTCCCATACTCCAAAGATGTGCAGCTTAAGTTGATTGGTAATGCTAAATTGCCCCTTCGTGTCAAGAGAGTCAGCAGGGTAAAGAACCTGGGTGGGATTGTTGTCGGTGCAGGCTCAATGGGCCCAATGGCCTCCTTCTGCGCTAGTAGCTGTGTGAGTGACAATCATCCTTCTTTATTAATATCTGATACTATAAATGTGCCTCTGGTTATCATTGGTTGGTTGTTTAATTGTTGAATATCAATATATTGGGAGGAATTTTCCATTCTCCCTGTGGCAGGTGTAATGGTGGATTGGGGGTGTAACACCTTGGTAGGAGCTGAAAACTTGTTTCCCATTGGTTTAAAATGAGGACAGGATCTCCCACTCCTATCCATCGTGGGAGTGGGTGTCACCGTTCCCACCAAAAGCTGCAGGAGACTAAGTTGTATCCCGGTTGGAATCATCCCCCACTTCTGCCTGATCATTCATGCTGCCAGGGGGAAATCACACTGGTCCAGGACACATCTGATGGCATTTACCTTAAAGTAAGCAGTCCTATAAGTGCCATTAAGCTTGGCTGGAACTGCCTCCTCCTGCTGTTGGTACATGCCTGTGTAGTGACAACCAGAATGTGAGACCCTTCCTTAACAAGACTGAATAGCCACTGTGCTGTGTGTCTTTGCACCTGTGGAGGGTGTGGGTAGCCACTGCGATGCCTGTTTAGGTTCACTTTCTCCCTCCGCGGTCCCCTCTGGGCTTGTCTCATTGCTGGACTGGCCTCTGTCTGCTTAAGGCCTCACCCTCTTCTTGCCATCACCAGTAAATGAGAGGGGAGAGAGTGAGTGGCTGAATGAGCTGCCTCCAACATGGAGGAACACATAACCCTGGAGATCCATCCTTAAGGTTGTGAAGCCAATGCTCAGAGTGGATCAAGTGGACCCAAATCCATTCCCTGCTTGCTCCAAAAACCAAATTCCAATTGAATCCAATTCATGGTCCCCACCAAAGAGATAAACAAGATCCAAGCTGACAAGATAAGACATTGCACCCCATCTTGATCCCTTA
Source organism: Carcharhinus amblyrhynchos (assembly GCF_965287045.1). NCBI lineage: Eukaryota > Metazoa > Chordata > Chondrichthyes > Carcharhiniformes > Carcharhinidae > Carcharhinus > Carcharhinus amblyrhynchos. The sequence continues at coordinate 45,536,131 of NC_137342.1, forward strand.
GGTTCCAATGTCAAATGCTAGGATTCTTACTGGATGGAGTCTGCCCACTAACCTTTTCAACACTGTGGGCTCTGTCCCATTTGACCCCTGCCAGCTGGGCTGCCCACTATCTGAAATCTATTTGTGAGTTGAGATGTGGCCAGCTCTTGTCCTCCTCCCTCCTGTTGTCCTGTGCAAAGGAAGAAGATGGTGTTGGGAGCAATTGGGTCTCGTGTATCTTTCTCATGCTTGTAGTTTTACAAATAACCCACTGGACTATGTGATTGCCACACTGCAGGTTGTCCACAATGGGACAGACCCCCTCCAGAGCAGTGAAAAAATGCAGATGTAAGTATAAGGCTCTCAGAGGCATGTCAATTTGCGGTGCTTGCTTGCGCCCTCAATGCCTGATCCCTTTCCTGCACCCTTCCCTTCACAGAGAGCCTGTGAACTCTCCATGTGAAAAGGTGAGTGACGCACATGGCCTCTCTTCCAGCAGAGTGAGTGGACTGCAATGGGACTATGAGGCATCACCTGACCATATTATCACTGAAGGCCTCTGTCCCCCCCCCGTTACCACTGCCCCCTCCACCGCTCAGTGAGGTGAGTGTGAACTGTTGAGGTCTCACTTACCCTGATGGAACAGACGGACAGCAGTCCTCCAGTGCATACCTTGGACATCGACTGAACCTGGACACTTCCTCACATGCTGTGGTTGCCTCCCTACTCAGCCTTCCATTCCTCCCAATATAGAACATCCCTCCTGGCCTCCATTTTGTCCAGCAGTTCAATCAGGGAAAGTATGGCCAAATTTGGTTGCTGGATCTCCTTGTTCTCTTTGGGCCATCTCCTCCCTGAAGATCGGGTCAGTTGGTGTCCAGGTGCCTTTTAAATATGGAGCCAAGATATGACCGGGGGGGCAGCACCATCCAGCCCACCTCACCATGTGATATGCCAGGAAAATCTCTGACTAGGGAATTAATGAGATTGTGGTCACCCGTGGCGATGTGAATTCCCAGCAGGCTCCACAACAGGAAACACTTCTCACCCTCACCCCTAACCCCGCCCAGCATGGAGAATTCCACCCAATCATTATCCTGGTGGAAAAATTGATTCCAGTGAAAAAAGGAAAAGAAATATCTTAATTTATTTGAATTAATTCAAAATGTGGTGCCCGTTTTCCTGCCAGCAAACACAGCAGCCATTCTGCACAGAAGGGGTGGGATTTTCTGGCCTCACGCACCCCAGTACTGGAAATTCCCATCCAAACCAAACAGACTGCCCGCTATGATTCCCACAGCAGGCAGGATGAGCAATGTTTGACCAAGGTTTCATAAATAACAACATGAGAAAGAATTTTTTTTTGGTGGCAATGGGGTGATGTTGACCAAGGCACAAGTAAAAGCCACTGCCCTCCTCTGAATAGTGATATCATCTTTAATATCTGACTGGACCACAGAATAAGTAAGCAGAGCTTTGGTGTCAATGCCTTATTCGAAGCTTAGGTAGGAGAGATGGTGTGTGATTAAAGTGGCGTATGAACAGTTAATGATTGCAATGATATTACCCTGGCCGGCATGGTGACACAGTGGTTAGCACTGCTGCCTCACAAAGCCAGGGACCCAGGTTCAATTCCGGCCTCGGGTGACTGTGTCAAGTTTGCAAGTTCTCCCTGCGTCTGCGTGGGTTTCCTCCGGGTTCATCCCACTCTCCAGTGAGATGATTGGCCGTGTTAAATTGCCCCTTCATATCAGGGGGGTTAGCAGAGCCTGGGTGGGATTGTTGTCGGAATGAACCTGATGGGCCCAATGGCTTCCTTCTGCACTAATAGCCGTGTGAACGGCAACCATCCTTCTTCATTAATATCTGACACTGTAAATGTGCCTCTGGTTGTTTAAGTGTTATATATCAATATATCAATATATTGGGAGGAATTTTCCATTCACCCTGTGGCAGGTGTAATGGTGGGTTGGGGGTGTAACACCATGGCAGGGGCTGAAAAATTGTTTCTCACTGGTTTAAAATGAGGACAAGATCTCCCACTCCCACCCACCATGTGGGGCTGACGTGGGGGAGAGGGGTGGGTGGTGGGGTCACCATTCCTACCAAAGGCTGCAGGAAACTAAGTTGCATCCCAACAGGAATCATCCCCCACTTCCTCCTGATCGGCCATGCTGCCAGTGGGAAATCACACCAGTCCAGAACATATCTGATCTGTCTATGTTGGCACTCACCTGAAGGCAAGCAGTCCTACAAGTGCCAGTGAGCTTGACTGGAACTGCCTCCTCCTGCTGTTGGCACATGCCCGTGCGGTGACCACATGAATGTGAGATCCTTCCTTAACGAGAGCTAATAGGCACTGCACTGTGCGCCTCTGCAGCTGTGGAAGATGTGGGTGGCCGCTGTGATGCCCTTATAGGTGCACTTTCTCCCTCCCCGGTCCCCTCTGGGCTTGTCGTATTGCTGGACTAGCCTCTGTCTGCTTCAGGTCTCACCCTCCTACTGTTGGCACCTGTCAATGAGAGAAGAGAGAGTGAGTGGCTGAATGAGCTGCCCCCAACATGGAGGAACCCTGGGGTTCCATCCTTAAAGTTGCAAAGCCAATGCTCAGTGTGGACCAGGTGGACCCAAATCCATTCCCTGCTTGTTCCAAAAACCAAATTCCAGTTGAATCCAATTCATGGTCCTTACCAAACAGACAAACAAGGTCCAAGCTGACAAGACAAGACATGGCACCCCACCTTGGGCTTGATCCAACATCTGGGACCCTTAGGTTCCAATGTCACATGTTTGGATTCTTACTGGATGGAATCTGCCCACTAATTCCTCCATCTCCGTAGGCTCTGTCCCGTTTGACTTCTGCCAACTGGGCTGCCCACGCTCTGAAGTCTGTTTGGGCTTTGAGATGTGGCCAACTCTTGTCCCCTTCTCCCCTGTTGTCCTGTGCTAAGAAGAAGATGGCGTTGGGAGCAATTGGGTCTCATGTATCTTTTTCATGCCAACCCACCGGACTATGTGATTGCCACACTGCAGGTTGTCCACAATGTTTTTGGGACAGCCCCCTTCAGAGCAGTGAAAAAATGCAGGCGTAAATATAAGGCTCACAGAAGCATGTCAATTTGAGGTGTTTGCTTGTGCCCTCAATGCCTGATCCTTCTCCTGAACCCTTCCCTTCACAGAGAGCCTGTGAACTCTCCATGTGAAAAGGTGAGTGACGCACATGGCCTCTCTTCCGGCAGAGTGAGTGGACTGCAATGGGACTATGAGGCATCACCTGACCACATTATCACTGAAGGCCTCTGTCCCCCCCCACGTTACCACTGCCCCCTCCACCGCTCAGTGAGGCGAGTGTGAACTGTTGAGGTCTCGCTTACCCTGACGGAATGGATGCAGGACAGTCCTCCGACTGAACCTGGACACTTCCTCTCACACTGGGGTTGTTTCCCTACTCAGCCTTCCGTTCATCCCACTATAGAACATCCCTCCTGGCCTCCATTTTGTCCAGCAGTTCAGCCAGGGAGGTATGGCCAAATTTGGTTGCTGGATCTCCTTGTTCTCTTTGGGCCATCTCCTCCCTGAAGATCGGGTCAGTTGGTGTCCAGGCGCCTTTTAAATATGGCACCAACATATGACCGGGGGGCAGCACCATCCAGCCCACCTCACCATGTGATATGCCAGGAAAATCTCGGACTAGGGAATCAATGAGATCGTGGTCACCCGTGGCGATGTGAATTCCCAGCAGGCTCCACAACAGGAAACACTTCTCACCCTCACCCCTGCCCAGCATGGAAAATTCCACCCAATCATTATCCTGGTGGAAAAATTGATTCCAATGAAAAAAGGGAAAATAAATATCTTAATTTATTTGAATTAATTCAAAATGTGATGCCTGTTTTCCTGCCAGCAAACACAGCAGCCGTTCTGCACACAAGGGGTGGGATTTTCTGGCCTCACGCACCCAGCAACGGAAATTCCCATCCAAACCAAATGGACTGCCTGCTACGATTCCCACGGCAGGCAGGATGAGCAAAGTTTGACCAAGGTTTCATAAATAGCAACATGAAAATGATTTTATTTTGGTGACAATGAGGTGATGTTGACCAAGGCACAAGTAAAACCCACTGCCCTCCTCTGAATAGTGATATCAGATCTTCATTATCTGACTGGACCACAGAATAAGTAAGCAGAGCTTTGGTGTTCATGTCTCATTCCAAGAGATGGTGCGTGATTAAAGTGGCGTATGAACAGTTAATGATTGCAATGATATTACCCTGGCCAGCATGGTGACACTGCGGTTAGCACTGCTGCCTCACAGCTCCAGAGACCTGGGTTCGATTCCCAAGCTTGGGTCACCGTCTGTGCAGAGGCTGCACATTCTTCCCGTGTCTGCACGGTTTCCTCCCACAGTCCGAAAGGCGCACCAGTTAGATGCCTTCGCCGTGCTAAATTCTCCCTCAATGTACCCGAACTGGTGCCGGTGTGTGGCGTCTAGGGGATTTTCACAGTAACTTACTGTAAGCCGACTTGTGGCACTAATAAATAAACTGCACTTTTACTGATATTTCCAAGGGAGAAACAAACTGCAAATTTGAAATTACTGATCAGAATGTAGTTTTATTTCAGAATGAATAACTGTTTGCAGTTAAGTTATTGCAAATTTCAGTCAACACAATCTGTGTGGATCTGATGGGTTGCAACCATCTCTAACCGTCAGTCTTCAAGAGTGTTTAAGTTTTTAAAGTTTAGTTATTAGTGTCAAAAGTAGGCTTACATTAACAGTGCAATGAAGTTACTGTGAAAATTCCCTAGTCGCCACACTCCAGCGCCTGTTCGGGTACACTGTGGGAAAATTTAGCATGGCCAGTGCACCTAACCTGCACGTCTTTAGGACTGTGAGAAGGAACCGGAGCATCCAGAGGAAATGCATGCAAACACGGGGAGAGCATGCAGACTCCACACAGTCACTCAAGCTGTGTATTGTACTCTGGGTCCCTACTGTGCCATCGTACTGCCCGTGTAGATTTAAAAATGTGGAATATTCGATGGTAAGTTGCAATTAATGAACATTTTAAAACAAGGGAGTCCCACAAAACTGAAGGTTAAGCCCAATTTAACTGAGAGATGGGTTAGAATCAAAGAATCCTACAGTGCAGAAGGAGGCCATTTGGCCCATCAAGTTTGCATATACCACAATCCCACCCAGGCCCTATCCCCATAACCCCATGCCAGTCCCCTTGACACTAAGGGTCAATTTAGCATGGCCAATCCACCTAACCCACTCATCTTTGGATTGTGGAAAGAAACCAGAGCACCCAGAGGAAACCCACGCAGACACGGGGAGAACATGCAAACTCCACACAAACAGCACCCCAAGCTGGGAATTGAACCTGCGCCCCTGGCACTGTGCTAACCACTGAGCCACCTTCATTAATGGGCTTCTTTGGGACTTCATTAAAGTCGGGTCCTTGCTGACACAATTCTTTTGATGTGAAACGAGGAAGGGAAAGTCTGAGGTAAGAAGTGACATGTGCAAAACTTGCATCAGAAGGTCCTTGCTCTTTAATCACAATGAACTTGTCAGAGTCAATGATTCATTGATAGCTTTATGACAAGTGGAAGAAATGTCAGCTATCGTTTTGTCTGGATACTGTCTGGGGTCAAGACCCTAGCGGGTCAGGTAAATATTAATGAAACAATAATAAAATGTCTGCATGATAAACAACAGGAAGTAAGAAACGATGTTTTATTTTTGAAATTGAAAAGCATTGTTAACGCAGAATCCTTTACTCTGTATTATGTAGGATCCTTCACAGACAGCAGAAAAAAAATCCCCTTTGAAATGGACCTACTGAGTTGCTTTTAACCCCCATCTACCAGAGCTATTACTGTCACCATCTGTCAGTCTTCCTGCTCCTCCGATGAATGCCCATGTTATGTATTGTGGGAAGCCTAATCACTCCCCATTTCTGAGATTACAGGACACTGGTTAGTTTATTCTTCTGCTAGACATTCATTATCCTTTCAACTATTCAAGATGTACCAAAGACAAATCAGTCATTTTGTATCCTGAACCACAACAAATGGTGCCAACCAGTAGCTTTTAACTATGTTTACAATTGGCTTTTCCTTGACTCCATTCAGTGATTAATTTTGGAATATGGTGGTAAGTAAACACAAGAGCTATTAAAGCGTTGGCTTCCTGATTCCAGTGTACACTCTGCACTCGCAGTATCTGAGACATGATATCCATAACACACAACTGTTTGGCGGCTTAATTCTCAGAGACGGGCCCAGGCAGAACTTGAGGTGGGCGACATCTAATCTTTACAAAAGCAATGTTTAAGTCCATGGAAATATAAACGCCTAATCGGCGCAGTGCATGCAGCCACTGGATTAGATAGGAACTTAAATTCTACGGTCAACAATTTCTATATCAACAGAAGACAGAGTCATTGAGGTTTACAGCATGGAAACAGGCCCTTCAGCCCACTTTGTCCATGCTGCCACTTTTTTTTAAACCCCTAAGCTAGTCCCGATTGCTCACATTTGGCCCATATCCCCCTATACCCATCTTACCCATGTAACTGTCTAAATCCTTTTTAAAAGACAAAATTGTACCCACCTCTACTACGACCTCTAGCAGCTTGTTCCAGACACTCATCACCTTCTGAGTGAAAAAATTACCCCCTGGACCCTTTTGTATCAGGTTTGTAGGCAAATACTATATTGGGACGCCTGCACATTTTTGAAATTAGCATTAGCTCAGAGGTGCTAGAGGGGTACAGAGAAGGTTAATCAGTATGTTGCCTGGGATAAAGCATTTGAGCGGAAAGGAGAGATTGGATAGGCTTGGATTGTTTTCCTTAGAGCAGAGAAGGCTGAGGGGGAATATGATGAGGGGTATGGACAGGGTGAGTAGGGGCAGCTGTTCCCCTTGGTTGAAGGATCAATCACAACGGGGTATAGTTTTAGGTTAAGGGGCAGGAGATTCAGAGGGGATTTGAGAAAAATTGTTTTCATTCAGAGGGTAGTGGGAATCTGGAATGCACTGCTTGGGAAGGTAGTGGAGGCCGGAAACCTCAGAACCTTGAAAAAAAAATTTGGATGAGCACTTGAAATGTCATAATATTCAAAAAGATGGGACAAGTGCAGGAAAATGGAATTAGTGCACCTTTAATGGCGATTATTGCCGGTGTAGACTCGATGGGCCAAAGGGTCTTTTCTGCACAGTCTGACTCTAGAACTCTATGTGTAATTGTGAGGAGGCAAGCAGAAACTTGGACAAGGAAATTGATGGGTTAAGTGAATAGGCATTCATTCGGTTTAACAAATGGATATATGAACTTAAGAAGCTGGAGGAATAGGCCATTCAGAGTCTTGAGCCTATTCCACCATTCAATAAGATCAGTTTGTACTTCAAGTTCCACAATCCCATCTACCCCCACCCCCTCACCCACACCCCCCCCCATAACCTTTGATTCCAGAGCCTGACAAGAATCTATTTACTTCCATCTTAAAAATACTCAGTGAAACTGTCTCCACTGCCTGCTGAGGCAGAGGCCGAAATTTTACCAGCATGCCTGCCCCAATTCCGAGGTCCGGGTGAGATTCAGAGAACAACAGTCTCCATTGGCTTCGGGCGGGGTTATATGAAGGTCAGGTGGATGTGCTGGTAAAACTCCACCCAGAGTGTTCCAAAGTCACACAACACTCTTGAGGGAAAAAAGTTTTCCTGACCTCTGGGATGCTATCGGGACTTGATGGTTTGAGTTATCAGGACAAGCTGGATGGACTGGGATTTTTTTCCCTGCAGTGTAGAAGGCTGAGGGATGATCTTATAGAGGTCTATAAAATAGTGAGGGGCACAGATCAGCGAGATAGTCAATATCTTTTCCTAAATGTAGGGGAGTGTAAAACTAGAGGGCATAGGATAAGGTGAGAGGGGAGAGATACAAAAGAATCCAGAGGGGCAATTGTTTCACACAGAGGGTAGTGAGTGTCTGGAACAAGAGGTATTAATAGAGGTGGGTACAATTTTGTCTTTTAAAAAGCAATTAAACAGCCACATGGGTAAGATGGGTATAGAGGGATATGGGTCAAATGCAGGCAACTGGGACCAGCTTTGGTGTTTTAAAAATGGACAGCATGGACAGATAGAGCGAAGGGCCTGTTTCCATGCTGTAAACCTCTATGACTCCATGGCTCTATCTGAAAAGGGTGAACCCCCAATTTTAAAACATTGTTCACTAGTTCTCGACTCACCCACAAGAGGAAACATCCTTTTGCTGGCTTCCTTATCAAGGCTGCTCAGGATCCGAAATGCTTTAATCAAGTCGCCACTCACCCTTCAGAACTCTAGTGGAAACAAGTTCAGTCTGTCCAAGCTTCCCTCAAAAGACAACCTGCTCATTGCAGGAATCAATCTGGTAAATCTTCTCTGAACTGCCTCCAATGCTTTCACGTCCTCCCTCAAATAATGATGGTAAATACAAGTAAATACCACAAGGTATAAGTGACAAAATGTAATCGAGAACATTTTAGATGCGATAGTGACATGTGAAAAAGTTTACACAAAGCGGCAAAGCATTGGAGATAATCAAAGGGATGTGGGTCCAGATGCACAAGTCATTAAAACCTGGGTGTGAGAAGCAAAAAAAAAGCGAAAATCTACTGAGCATCATCACATGGGATATACAGAATATAAAATATTTATGCTGTTTCAGATATATAGCTTGCTCTTTCAATTTACATTTCAACACACTACCTCAGGCAAATATTGCAGCATGTCCACTAATAATTCACTTGCTCACCCAGAATATAAACAAATGATGGGGGACCAATAAAAAACCTCTGGCCTATCCAGCCCATCCTCATACACATTGTGGGGTGGCACGGTGGCACAGTGGTTAGCACTGCTGCCTCACAATGCCAAGGGCCCAGTTCAATTCCGCCTTGTGTCAATGTCTGTGTGGAGTTTGCATGTTCTCCCCACGTCTAGATGAGTTTCCTCCAGGTGCAATCTGAAAGGCATGCTGGTTAGGGATGCATTGGCCATGCTAAATTCTCCTTCAGTGTACCCGAGCAGGTGCCAGAGTGCGGCGACTAGGGGATTTTCTCAGGAACTTCATTGCAGTGTTAATATAAGCCTACTTATGACCCTAATAAATAAATTTTAGATCTTTTGATTTTCTAGCTGAACATGATAATTATGGATGAAAATTGTCATTTGTCTTACCCTGATTCATTCATCAAGAAAAATCTTTCGAGATCCCCCCTTGTAGTGTCTAGTATTTTTAAAATAATTCTTGAGTTTTCACCTCCCCGACTAATATGCTGACTATGCTTTATACGAAGAAAACATTCTGATATCCTTCCTGTGTTTGTGTTTGTATTTGCCAGTTTAAACTTGTGTTTCCTTATCCTACTTCAACAATTCAGGTTTTGTTTTTCCTTCATACTTTTTCCATTAAAGGCACCGTATAAATGTAAATCCTTATCTCTGCTGTTGTTAACATGGATCTAAAAGATCCCAAAGAACTATGTCATAGAAATACACAGTGCAGAAGAGGCCTTTTGGACCACTGACACCGACATGTTAGGAATACCTGACCTATCTGCCTAATCCCATTTACCAGTGCTTGGCCCATATCTTTGAATGTCATGATGTGCCAAGTGATCCAGATGCTTTCTAAAGGATGTAAGATAACCCATCTCTTTCACCCTACCAGGCAGCGCATTCCAGACCATCACCACCCTCAACGTAAAACTATTTTTCCTCACAACCCCTTAAACCTCCTGCCCCTCACCTTGAACTTATGTTCCCTCATGACTAACCTTTCAACTAAGGGAAAGAGCTACTCTTTTTCCACCCTGTCCATGCCCCTCATAATTTTGTACACCTCAATCTGGTTGCTCCTCAGTCTTCTCTGCTCCAATGAAAATAACCCAAGCCTACCCAAGCTCTCTTTATAATTTAAATGTTCCAACCCAGGCAACAACCTGGTGTATCTCCTCTGCACCCCCTCCAGTTCAATCACATCTTTCCTATAATGAGGCACCAGAACTACACATGGTGCTCCAGCTGTGGCCACACCAAAGTTCTATACAACTCCAACATGATGTCCCTGCCTTTGTAATCTATGCCTTTATTGATAAAGGTAAGTGTGCCATATGACTTTTTCACTACCCTAGTAATATATCCTTCCACCTTCAGAGATCTATGGACAGACATGCCAAGGTCCCTTTGTTCCTCAGAACTTATTAGTTTCATGGCATTCATTAAATACTTCAATCTCAAATTGCTCCTTCCAAAGTGCATCACCACACAACTTTTAACTACAGTAACAACAATATTAGCTTTTAAAAGAAATGGTGTAACTGAGAGATAAGCATGCTTAAACATGATTTTTGGTCAAGATCTCACTAAAAACAGATGTAGGCTGTAGAGTTACTGTGAGTAGTGACCTGGTCTGAGAGCTGTGATCTACCATTTCCTATGTTGATCAAATATGGGGAGTACTTTAGTTGGAGTTAGATGCTATGGCACCAAGCCTTATGGATTCTATATGAGCTCCATCTGTCTGAACCAGGCATTATGAAATCGTTTACAAGTAACCTCACTGGCTATTCAAATAATGTGTTCAGTTTCTGGTTATACCATTGGCTGGGCACCAGAGAATCTTTTGGAAAGTTGAAACAATTTTGGATAAAAGAGATGTTTCAGTCCTTTATGACTAATGATAATTCTCAATATCAACCATCGCAAGAAGAAATGCCTTGAAGAGCATCTTCAGAGAGACCATGGGGATAGATTCTACTTTGGGAATGGAGCTGGACATTTTGTTCTAAACCTGGTAATATCTGTTTTCAATTAAAGAATTAGAGTTAATGTTTAGTTAAAGAGTTAAAGCTCAGTTAAGAGTTAATGTTCAGTTAATTGTTTAAGTTCAGTAAAGGAGTGAAAGTATTGCAACTGTTGTAAAGTTTGAGTTTGGCACCAAAGGTGTTAAATAAAGGAAGATTGTGGAGAAAATTAAGAATTGACTCCTGTTCTTGTTTGTCACATTAAACTGGAACGCTTGAAAGAATTTTCATTGTTAGCCAAATAATACTTCCCTCAGTATTGCTAACCACTTTAAGCAGTGCTAATCACAGTGGCGCAGTAGTTAACACTGCTGCCTCACAGTGCCAGGACTCCGGGTTCCCGGCTTGGGTCACTGTCTGTGTGGAGTCTGCACGTTCTCTGTGTGGTTTTCCTCCAGGTGCTGCAATTTCCACCCACAGTCCAAAGATATGCTGGTTAGGTACATTGGCCACACTAAATTCCCCTTGGTGACAGGGGGACTAGCTAGGGTTATGGGGATACAGCCTGGGTGAGATTGTGGTGCAGACTTGACGGGCTGAATGGCCTCCTTCTGCACTGTAAGGATTTTATGATTCCACCCTGCACTTTCTGTACTCCACTAATGCCTCCACTAATGCCTGCACTGATTTGCTCCACTTGTACCTGTTATAAGTCTTTCTTCTCCTTCTCATTGTATCTGCGCTATTCTCTTACTTCTGTGCTTGCTGGCATGTGGCACTGGGAGTAATCCAGATGAAAGGTCAGATGATACCAAATTATAGTCCAACAAGTTTATTTGAAGTCATAAGCTTTCAGAGCACTGCTCCTTCATTAGGTGACACGGATTGAGATGCGCAGGCGCAGAATATATAGGTGGAGTGATGATAGCCAGACACTAACCTGTTGATAACCAGTTGGGCAATAACCTGGACTCATGTGACCTCTCATCTTGTTAATCACAGTCCAACACCAACATCCAACATCTTCATATCAGGAATAATCCAGAGGTTACAACCCATGAGGTCCTGCTTTGCAGTCTACCACCTAACTCCCTGAAATCTCAATACAAGACCTCAACTCTCTTTCTACCATGTCATTGGTACCAATATGTACCATGACCTTTGCCTTATCACCTGTCCCCTTCAGGATGCCCTACAACTGTTCAGTGGCAACCCTGACCCTGGCACCAGAGAGGCAACACATTATCCTACCGTCACATTAACAGCCATAGTAGTGTCTTATCTGTTCCCATGACTATAGAATCCTCTGTTTCTACTGATTTTCCTCTCTTCCTGTACAGGTAGGTTGCTTATGATGGCAAGAAGTTTGACTCTGCACTCCCTGGAAGAACCATGGCTTTGATTTTCCAACCTCACCTACGGCTGGGATTTTCCAGCCTTGCCCATGGCTCAGATGCTCCAGTCCCACTGCACTTGCTGTTTGTAAGAGTTTGCTACACACAGATTGGCTGCCATATTTCCTATTTTACGATCATGGCAACACTTTAAAGGACTTCACTGGCTAGGAAATATAAGTGTTTCTTTTTCCTTCTTTCTCTGCTGCATTTACTTTTTCCATATTGTTATATGATTTTTGTTCTGTAAGAGCCTTTCCTCATGGATCAGAGCTTTTACACTAGGAACTAACCTTTCTCACCAGTTTTTTCTTCACTCTTGAGGACACTGAGTCATTCTAGGATCTCTTCCCAGGGGCAGTGTCCCTCTGCATTACTTCACCTTCACTCGGGATCAATCTTCTTTCTCATATATGGGCTCAGACAGTGAGTGCCAGAAGAGTATACAGATGATTACACTGAGCTCAATTACACATATGTAGAAAGTTAATGGGGGGAGTTTTCCCATCTCGCCCACCCCAGGAATCATAGTGGGCCAGGGGCGGAGCATGCAAAATTTTGTTGACCTTGGGCGGGATTTTCCGGTTTTGGGGAGATCGTGGCTGGAAAATTACTGAGATTCAGTATTTATATTAAAAAGTACATTGTTGTGTTTGGATAATGCTTTGGATCAAATGAAAATAACTCTTCCATTTTAATAAACAAATTGTTAGTTCCAGCCATTGCAAATTCAGTTTCATCTTAACAAAGAATGAAGAATAAAGAACAGTACAGTCCAGGAACAGGCCCTTTAGCCCTCCAAGCCTGCACGATCATGTTGCCCTATCTGAACCGCAATTATCCCTCCATTTCCCGCCTGTTCATGTGTTTATCCAGTTAAGTCTTAAATGTTGCTAATGTATCTACCTCAAACACCTCACTTGGCAGTCCATTCCAAGCGTCCACCACCCTCTGGGTAAAAAACTTCCCCTGCACATCTCCACTGAATCGTTCCCCCTTATCTCGAACTTGTGCCTCCTTGTAATTGCCATTTCTGACTTGGGAAAAAGCTTCCAACTATTCACCCTCTCCATACCCCTCATAATTTTATAAACTTCTATCAGATCGCCTGCCCTTCAACCTCTGTCCTTCCAGGGAGAACAATCCCAGTTTATTCAGTCTCTAGATAGAAGCAAATTACTGCGGATGCTGGAATCTGAAACCAAAAGAGAAAACGCTGGAAAATCTCAGCAGGTCTGGCAGTATCTGTAAGGAAAGAAAAGAGCTGACATTTTGAGTCCAGATGACCCTTTGTCAAAGCTTTGTCAAAGTTATTCAATCTCTACTCATTGATAATATCTTCCATATCAGGCAACATCCTGGTAAACCTTTTCTGTACTCGCTCTGAAGCCTCCATGTCCTTCTGGTAGTGTGGTGACCAGAATTGGACACATCTCCTCATGACTTTCCATAATAGTTTTTTGCATGTATATGTGTGTGTGTGTTTGTGTGTTGGTGCACTCTGTTTCACTGTATTCTTTTAGATAGGGTACCTTCTATGAAATCAGTCCTTGAAATTTAGAAATATTCCAGCCTTGTCTCAAGCTCCAGTATTTAACTGCTCTCTTATCAAGTGTTAGTTCCAGCCATTGCAAATTCAGCTTCATCTCAACAAAATACTAAGAACAAAGAACAGTACAGCACAGGAACAGGCCATTCGGCCTTCCAAGCCTGCACCTATCATGTTGTCCTATCTAGATTAATCCCTCTGCCACCTCCTTCAGAAGTGACTTTTCAGACTCACTCCACATCTCTTCATTCGACTGACTGAGGAAAAGAGATGGTGGAAAAAAATCAACACATAAGGTAGAAAACGTGGGCCACTGATTATTCTGTGTTATTTTTACATTTCCATCCAACGGAACAAACTTTTAATCCAAATGAAGGTGTGCTACTTACTATCTACACCCTACTTACATTATGAGTCTGAACTTTGTGTAAATAAAACCATGCTTTACATTTAAGTATTGAGTGTTGGCAAGACCAATCCTGTGCCTACTTAACAATCAAAATAATGACACATTCCAGGTGACTCAATAATACATCAATAACTCTTCATTCCTGAGGGAATAGGATCCTGAGGGAATACGATCGAGCTCCTTTAGCCTCTGCAAAACAATGTCCAATCTGGCTATTATAAGATTAAACTGTGTTGTTTACACACCCCCTCGTATTGCAGTATTGCTGGAAAATGTTCCTGTGAATGCAATTTTTTCTTTGCATGAAATCTTGCAGAAAACTCTCAGGTGCCTATTGCTCCATTTGAAACTGATTTTAATATGGTTCAGGAGAAGGAATGCTATATCTTTCAATATACATACGGCAAGTTGGTTCTGTACAACTGTTGAGTTCAGCTGCAGTGTTGCGAGTTCTGTCAAGGTGTCAATTCAGGATGCTGGCCTGACTTTACCCTGTATCAATGCTGAAGGATCTGCTGTATATTTCCACTATTTACAGTTTGACCTCAGCTGTGAAGTGCTGCGGCTGCAAAGCTCTGCTTTGAAGAATTGGAGGTGACAAGGTCAAAAAACATAGAATCCGTACAGTGCAGAAGGAGGGCATTCGACCCATCGAATCTGCACTGACAACAATCCCACCCAGGCCCTGTCCTCGTCACCCCACATATTTACCCTGCAAATCCCTCTAACCTCAACATCCCAGGACACTAAAAGGCAATTTACCATGGCTAATCAACCTAACCCACACAACTTTGGACTGCAGGAGGAATCTGGAGCTCCCACAGGAAATCCACGCTGACATGGAGGAAAATGTACAAACTCCGCACAGACAGTGACCCAAGCCATGGATCGAACGCTGGCCCCTGGAGCTGCAAGGCAGCAATGCTAACCACTGTGCCACCGTGTTGCCCCAGATGTTCCCTCTCAGGGTGATGCCAGTTGAGACATGAGGTGTCAAAGTGCCGCAAAACACCCTAACACCCGACGTGAAATAAGAAAACCACCTGATTGTCTGTTCAATCATAAGATCATAAGGCATAGGAGAGCAGATATAGGCAACTCAGTCCATTGAGTCTGTTCTGCCATTCAATCATGGCTGATATTTTTCTTATCCCCATTTTCCTACCTTTTCCCCATAACCTCTGATCCCCTTATTAATCAAGAACCTATCTATCTCTGACTTAAAGGCGCTCAATGACCTGGCCTCCACAGCCTTCTGCGGCAAAGAGTTCCACAAATTCGCCACTTCCTCATCTCTGTGTTAAAGGATCATCCCTATAGTCTGAGGTTGTGACCTCTGGTTCTAGTTTTTCCTACTAATGGAAACATCCTCTCCAAGCCCAGCTTATCCAGGTGTCGCAGTATCCTGTAAGTTTCAATGAGATCCTCCCTCATCCTTCTGAACTCCATCGAGTATAGACCTGGAGTCTTCAACTGTTCCACACATGACAAGCTCTTCATTCTAGGGATCATTCTTGTGAACCTCATTATGATGAAAAATTGCTTTTAAAAATCCATTAATTTAAGTGTGACAGTAATTCACTATTAGTGAGCGTGTTTCAAAAACATTTTGGATGGCTCCTGGCATTTTGCCATAAAACCCACATTATGTTTTATTTGGAGATGCAAGCCAAAGGTGAAAAGCATCAAAATACCAACCTGTAATCATATCAAACTGGTACCATTCCTACGCTGTGCCTAGAGTACAATAAAAGCTTTATATTCCTCGAATGTAGTGTAACAAACATATCATTAAGATCAACACACAGTTTCCACAAATCACAAGGTATAGTGAGCCTTTTTTTTCTCTCTGAGAAATGTTTTACCTAATGGTGATTACATCATGGAATGTTGTGGAACAGCTTTCGGTTACTGAAACAGAACTGTAAATATCAAGTTTACGGGAATGGCAAACTCTCTCACCTTCCCGTAAATACAGCCTACTCTACCAAACTCCCAACAGCCCTGTCCTCATCAACTTGTAATGCACAACTCCTACCACTCATGACAAGTCAACAGTCAACTAGGCAACACCAACACAGCCTTATATGCACACATTTGGGGTGGCACAGTGGTTAGCAATGCTGCCTCACAGCTCCATGGGCCTGGGTTTGTTTCCTGGATTGGGTCACTGTCCATGGGTTTCCTCCGGGTGCTCCGGTTTCCTCTCAGTCTAAAGACCTGTGGGCTAGGTATGTTGGCCTTGCTGACTTGCTCCTCAGTGTCCCGGGATTAGCGCGGAAAATATATAGGATTATGGGTGTAGGGCCTAGGTGGGATTGTTGTTGGTGCAGCCTTAATATTCTGAATGGCTTCCTCCTGCACTGTAGGATTTCCAACAGTAATAGTTAGTGCCGGTGATTTTGAAAGGTGCTTTGTAAATACAAGACTTCCTCTTTTTAAAATTAAAAGCAACAAAGTGAAAGTATTATAAAATCACTTAACTTTAAATTTATTTATTAGTGTCACAAGTAGACTTACATTAACACTGCGATGAAGTTACAGTGAAAATCCTTTAATTGCCACACTCTGGTGCCTGTTTGGGTACACCGAGGGAGAACTTAGCACGGCCAACACACCTAACCAGCACATCTTTTGGGAATAAACCAGAGCACCCTTATCATTAATGAGAATTTTAACTGTACAATGGCCTTCAAGATCTTGCTGAGCACTTTACAGTTAATAGAGTATTTTTGTGGTGCAGTGACTGTTGTCATTCAGCCAATTTGCACACAGTAAGCTCTCTGTAATAACTCCACAGAGGCGAACATCCCGTCACCAAGTTACTTTATTTACACCATACATCTGGACATGGCCAGCTCTCCAGTGGGAGCGTGACGTGAACATCAGATAAGATTGCACCCAGTCACTCATCATTGCTAATTGGAATCATGATATGGTTACAACCCAGAAAGAGCTCATTCAACCCATCGGCCCTGTACAGTCTCTCGGCATCAGTAATTTAGCCTGTCCTATTTTTGTGCCCTTATCCCATAGTCCTAGATACCCAGACATAATACACCAGTTAAGGTTGAATTTGTCTCTATATATAA
The DNA here is from genome assembly GCF_965287045.1 of Carcharhinus amblyrhynchos. Classification (NCBI taxonomy): domain Eukaryota; kingdom Metazoa; phylum Chordata; class Chondrichthyes; order Carcharhiniformes; family Carcharhinidae; genus Carcharhinus; species Carcharhinus amblyrhynchos. The sequence goes on from NC_137342.1 coordinate 45,553,357, forward strand.
CACCAAGGATTGGCACGGTGGCACAGTGGTTAGCACTGCTGCCCCACAGTACCAGGGACCAGGGTTGAAACTGCTTTTGAGTTGGTTAGTGTGTGACCTCTGGAATTAAGATTCTATTGATGACCATGAAATCATTGCCAATTGTTGGAAAAACACATCTGGTTCACTAATGTCCTTTAGGGAAGGAAACCTGCTGTCCTTACCTGGTCTGGCCTACGTGTGACTCCAGAGCCACAGCAGTGTGGCTGAATCTCAACTGCCCTCCAAGGGCAGCTAGGGATGGGCAATAAATGCTGATGTGGGTATGCCGGCGTTGGACTGGCGTAAACACAGTAAAAAGTCTGACAACACCAGGTTTTAGTCCAACCGATTTATTATTATCAAATAAATCGGTTGGACTAAAACCTGGTGTTGTCAGACTTTTTACAATAAATGCTGGCCAGCCAGCAACGCCCACGTTCCATGAATGAATAAAAAAAAGGGTGCTTTCTATGATGCAGCTATAAAAGCTGGTGAGAGCTATAGCGGACATGTCAAATTTCCTTAGCCTCCTGAGAAAGTAGAGGAGTTGGTGGGCTTTCTTAACTCAGCATCAGCATGGAGGGATCAAGACAGGTTGTTGATGATGTGGACACCTAGAAATTTGAAGCTCTTGACCATTTTCACTTTCATCCCAGTTGACATAGACAGGGGTATGTCTTTCATTACGCACAGACTTCAACTTTGCTGACAAACCTACTCTGTGACATTTTATTGAAGTTCTTTTGAAAGTCCATATACAGCACATCAACTGCATTGCCCTCATCAACCCTCTCTATTACCTCCTCAAACAATTCAGTCAAATGAGTCGGATACAATTTGCCTTTAACAAATCCATCTTGGTTTTCCTGAATTAGTCCGCCCTTACCGAAGTAAGTTAAATATCCATATCTATGTTCCTGGAATATTTTCTTCGCATGCTCATTTTCTTGATTGCTGAGTTCTCTCACTATCAGGCGTGACTTGTCAGTTGGATTTACAGTATCAAACAGCCCGTGGCATTTGGTAAACTGATAAAAACAAATGAGAAAGACAGAAATAATAGAAGCTAAAAACTAGCAATCAAAATGAAAAGCAGGACAGATGCAAAGGCAGCAAAAGAAAAAGGCGAGAAGCAGACATTTGGAGAAATGTCAAACAGGTGAGTAGGGATTAAAAGATTAACTCCAAAGTTCAAGGCTATTCATGTGCTAATGTAGGTGTCATACTAATTATAAGGCATACACTAAAATCTGAATAGAGTGGGGTGTTAATTTTAAATTACTTGCAACTGGTTGATGTGTTTAATTTGGAAAAAAACAATTATGGTGTTAAACTGGTTGTATTCAGGAATAAAATGAGACAAATGTAAATGTCAGTGATGACTATAATCACGGCAATGGGTTGCCCTTGCTTGGTTGTCATGATGGCACAGTGGTTAGCACAGCTGCCTCAAAGTGCCATGGACCCAGGTTCAATCCCAGCCTTGAGTCACTGTCTGTGTGGAGTTTGCACATTCTTCCCATGCCTGCATGGGTTTCCTCTGGGTGCTCAGTTTCCTCACACTGTCCAAAGATGTGCAGGTTAGGTTGATTGGCCATGCTAAACTGACCCTAGCGTCAGGGTGATTAGCAGAGTAAATGCATGAGGTTATGGGAATAGGGCCTGGGTGGGATTGTGGTTGGTGCAGACTCAATGGGCCGAATGGCCCACTATAGGGATTCTATGACTTTAAACTTGCATTCGCTGTAAAGTTATGTTTGTACCGAGGAATATTTGTATGAAGGAATGTAGTTGATTCACAATTCATGGATCCAGGTCATTCCCACAGTGACCTGATTTATGTAAGTGATATAATTCTTCCTGGCCAGTATAGATATAATTGAGTAATGGTTCCGCCATTCACGTCCATTGGAAGTTACTGTGTTTGATTTCTCTGTACAAGATTTGTATTGTATTACTATCCTCCACTCACTGCATTTTGTTGGAGAAATAAGTCAGGAAAAATTGCTGTAGTTTTAATCATGATTTTTGCTTCTCAAAGTTCATGGAGAATTTTTGTGAATAGATTCTGTAGACTGTTTGCTGTAGCACCCTCTCGCTTTGCTGACTTTGCTGTAAGTTAAACTTTGGCGTGAGTCCTGTCTAACTCCAAATCATAGGCTGACACAACACAAACTCTGAATGAGACTTGTGATTTTACCAGCAAAGACTTCCTGGGCATGCTTCAGCACTGTTAACATTGAATAATTCTCAATCCTTCTAGCCATTAGCGTAGATACATTTGGATAAGGTAAGTGAAGTGGCTCAGGTGATATTGTGTGGTATCTCTGACACTGAGCCAGGAGCTCTGGGTACAAGTCCCACTGGCACAGCGATTAGCATTGCTGATTCACACCGCCAGGGACCCAGGTTCGATGGCCGGTTTGAGTCACTGTCAGTGTGGAGTTTGCACATTCTCCCCATGTCTGCATAGGTTTCCTCTGGGTGCTCCAGTTTCCTCCCACAGTTCAAGGTTGTGCAGGTTAGGTGGATTGACCATGCTAAGTTCTCCCTCAGGGTACCCGAACCGGAGTGTGGCAACTAGGGGATTTTCAAAGTAACTTCATTGCAGTGTTAGTGTAAGCCTGCTTGTGACTAATAAATAAATAGGCTTGATGGCCAAGGGCAGCATGTTCATAACAAAACCAAATGGGGTGAGTATCAACCTGCCAATCCTTTCTACATATGTCAGTGGCATATAGTTAGATTAGAAGAGAAGGCTAGTCAGCTACATGATGGAAAGAAGTTGGAGTCTCTATCATCAGTATCTATAGCTATACAGTGCATGTAAAAGTGTATTTTTCCATAGCAACTCAGACTCCTGGGTGGGGAAATGAATGAGGGTGGGAAGTATTAGCTGCTCAGCCAGTGTGGATCAGATTAGTGCCAACATCATGGCGTTTGTTTCCTTGTTGTGGCTGGAGTGGATTTGGGTCCGCCCTCCTTGTCCCACCTGATGTGGTGGCCATGGCATTGTAAGGTCACACCTGCCTTCAGGCAGACAACTTGAAGGAGGAGTGTTGTAGTTATGGTTTCAGTTGAGGCAAAGAGTTCAAATCTCATCATGATCCATTGTGAAATTAAAGTCAATAAACTGGCTCATTTGTAGGCTTGTGATCAATCAAAAAAAGTGAAAATTGGTAGAATCTCATTGAAGTATGTGAGATTCACAAGAATTTGACAAGGACATTGAGATGTTCTTGTCCTGGCTGAGGAATCTAGAACACTGGGACACATTCTCAGGATAGAAACAGAGAAGATAGGAACAGGAGGAGGCCATCTGGCCCTTCAGGCCTGCTCTGCCATTCGTTAAGATCATGGTTGATCACCCAGCTCAATAGACTAATACTACTTTTTCCCCATAACCTTTGACCCCATTTGCCCCAAGTGCCATATCCAGCTGCCTCTTGAATGCATTCAAAGTTTTGGCATCAACTACTTCCTGTGGTAATGAATTCCACAGGCTCACCACTCTTTGGGTGAAGAAATGTCTCTTCATCTCCATTCCAAATGGTCTGCCCTGAATCCTCACACTGTGACTGGTTCTGGACTCCCCCACCATCGCAAATATCCTCCCTGCATCTATCCTGTCTAAACCGGTTAGAATTTTATAAGTCTCTATGAGATCTCCCCTCATTCATCTGAACGCCAGCAAAAACAGTCCTAACCTAGTCCACCTTTCCTCACACATCAGTCCACCGTCCCCGGAATCAACCTGGTAAACCTTCACTGCACTCCCTCGAGAGCAAGAACACCCTTCCTCAGAAAAGGAGACCAAAACTGCAACAATACTCTAGATGTGGCCTCACCAAGGCCAACAACACATGTATTGTAACAACACATCCCTGTTCCTGTACTGGAAACTTCTCGCAATGAAGGCCAACATGCCGTTTGCCTTTTTTACCACCTGCTACACCTGCATGCTTACCTTCAGTGGCTGGTGCACAAGGACGCCCAGGCCCCGCTACACACTCTCATCTCCCAATTTCCCAATCAGGTAGTAATCTGCCTTCTTGTTTTTGCTTCCAAAGTGAATAACCTCATACTTATCCAAATTATACTGCATCTGCCATTGATTAGCCCATTCACCTAACCTGTCTAAATCATTCTGAAGGATTTCTGCATCCTTGTCACAGTTCACCCTCCAACCCAACTTGGTATCATCTGCAACTTTGAAATGTTACATTTTGTTTCCTCATCCAAATCATTAATATATATCATGAATAGCTGAGGTCCCAGCACTGATCTCTGTGGCACCCCACTAGTTACTGCCTGCCAATTTGAAAAGGACCCATTAATTCCTCCTCTTTGTTTCCTCTCTGCCAACCATTTTTCTATCCATCTCAATACACTTCCCTCAATTCCATGCGCTTTAATCTTGCGCAATAATCTCTTGTGCGGGACTTTGTCAAACACTTCCTGAAAGTCCAAATATACTAGATCTACTGTTCACCCTTGTCAACTCTACTAGTTACATCTTCAAAGAATTCCAACAGATTTGTCAAGTATGATTTCCCCTTCATAAATCCATGCTGATTCTGTCTGATCCTGCCACTGCTTTCTAAATGTTCTGCTATAAAGTCCTTGATAATGGATTTGAGCATTTTCCCCACTATCTATGTTAAGCTTACTCGTCTATAATTTCCTGTTTTCTCTCTACCTCCCTTTTTGAATATAGGAGTGACATGAGCTATCCTCCAATCTACAGGGACTGTTCCAGAGTCTATAGAATCCTAGAAGATGACCACTAATGCATCCACTATTTCTAGACCCACTTCCTTAAGTAGTCTGGGATGTAGGTTATTAGGCCCTGGGGATTTATCTGCCCTCAATTCCATCAGATTGGCCAGTACAACCTCTCTACTAATACTGATCTCCCTCGGTACTTTCTTGTCACTAAATCTTGCATTCTCCAACATTCCTGGCATCTGATTTGTGTCCTCTTTTGTGAAGACAGAACCAAAGTATGTATTCAGTTGCTTGTCCATTTCTTTGTCCCCTATTATACATTCCCCTTTTTCTGTCCATAGGGGATCTGTCTTCACCAGCCTCTTTCTCTTCACATATCTATAGAAACTCTTAGTGTCAGTCTTTATGTTCCCTGCAAGCTTACTTTCGTACTGTATTTTTTCCTTCTTAATCAATCCCTTGGTCCTTCTTTGCTGAATTCTAAACTGCTCCCAATCCTCAGGCCTATTATTTTTATTGGCCAATCTGTATGTTTCTTCCTTAGATCAGATACTCTCTCTAATTTCCATTGTAAGCCATGGATTGGCCCTCTTACCCATTTTGCTTTTGTGCCAGGCAAGAATAAACAGTTGCTGCAGTTCCCCCACGCATCCCTTGAATGTTCGCCATTGCCTATCCACCGTCATCCCCTTAAATAACTCTCTCCAATCTATCAAAGCCAACTCACACCTCATATCCTCATAGTTTCCTTTATTAGGATACAGCAGCCTAGTCTCTGAATCAACTGCTTCGCTCTCCATCTTGATAAAAAATTCTATCATGTTCTGGTCGCTCATCCCCAAGGTGTCTCACACAACTAGATTAGCAATGATTCCCTTCTCATTACACAGTACCCAGTCTAAAATGGCCCGCTCACGAGCTTGTTCCTCCACATATTGGTCAAGAAAACTATCCCGTGTACACTCCAAGAATTCCTCCTCTACAGCATTATGGCTAAAATGTTTTGCCCAGTCTGTGTCCAAATTAAAATCACCTATGATCACCAATATTCCCTTATCACGTGCATCACTAATTACATGTTTAATGCCATTCCCAACATCACCACAGCAGTTTGGGGGTGCATATATGGCACCCACTAATGTTTTTTGCCCCTTGGTATGTCTCAACTCTACCGATACAGATTAACACAGGGTAAGAGGGCCGGTTACATAGGATTGCAATCAGGCAAAGGGTTTCACTCAAATGTTGTGAAGACTTCCAATTCTCTATTCCAGAGAATTGTGTAAGCTCCAAGACTGAATATATTTAAGGCTGAGCGAGACAGGGTTTTGACCTTTATTTTAAGTAGGATGCGAGTAGGAGAGTGACTCGCAGGCTAGGATGCTGAGTTCTAATAAAGGAAACTATGAGGATATGAGGCATGAGTTGGCTTTGATAGATTGAGGAGAGTTACTTAAAGGGGTGACAGTGGACAAGGGCATGAGAAATATGCTCAGTCCAACATTTGTTGCTTATCCCTAAATGCCCTTGAGAATTTAGTGGTGAACCCCATCCTTTAACTTCAGGGATATGGGGAGCAAGTGTAAAATTAAGCTGAGGCAGAAGATAAACCATGATTTTAGGGTAGCATGGTAGCACAGTGGTTAGCCATGCTGCCTCATAGCGCCAGGCATGCGGGCTCTTTTCTGGCCTTGGGTAGCTGTCTGTATGGAGTTTGTACATTCTCCCCATGTCTGCGTGGGTTTCCTTGGGTGATGAAGGAGTACTGTTCCGAAAGCTCTTGATTCCAAATAAACCTGTTGGACTTTAACCTGGTGTTGTGAGACTTCTTCCTGTATCCACCTCAGTCCAACTCCGGCATCTCCACATCTCCCTGATTCAGCTGCGTTGGGATCATGTCAGAAGTTGAACTGCACAAAATCTGGAACAGGAGTGAGCTTACCTTGAACGCATCCATTTACAGTTTTAATGAGAGAAGGATGAGGGAACAGGTGAGCAACCTTCCAGAGAGTTGGTTGTGTCAGTATTATAATGAGATTGCTTGTCTTCATTTTAACAGTCATACTAGTTTCAGTCACAGGCAACAGGTTCCTCAGCCCTCGGGAAACTCCACAGCATAATGAAGGTGAGGTAGGTTTAATCCATAAAATAAGTGCCTTTACAGCACTGCTTGTGGGCTAGGTGGAGGAGATGTGTTCCTTCTAGATCAGCAAGCAAACAAGCAAACCCCGCCCCCAATCCAGCTACCATCTACTCCCCATTGGACAACCATCAGATCCCATCCCCATGAGCGAGAACCACCCCCTCCCACTATGGTGCAGAGCTCTCTCATGTTAGGTCCCTCTCTGATCTATCTTCCCATCATCTGAATAGACATTCACCCCACCATTTATATCATATCCCCCCAATACACCTACTTTCTATCACCCATGAAACAAATATGACGTTAATGTCCCTTTAAGAGAGTTTTTTTTTAAATAAAACATGATTTCTGCAGATCACATCTTCAATTATGTCATTATTGTTGTTGACTTGACTGGAAATGCTCATTGTTTTGCTTCTTAATTGGCTGAAATGGAGTTGTTTGTGTTTACTCCGGGATTAGTTCTACAATCGTGCACTGTTAGAAGGAAGGGTCATTGTTTTTGAACAGTGTTTTACTCTCCAGTGGGTTTAATGTTTCAGTTTTGGGAATTCTGAGGCTGCAGTTTAGTTTTCAGTTTTAGCAGGGGCATCAAGCAAGAAAGGAGCTGAAGTCTCTCTCTCTGTCTCCGTGATCTATATGGAAAATCTGCTCGTTATCTTAAGGCAAAGCCTTGCCTTCTGGAAGGGAAGTGCAGCCTTTGAAAAGATTCAATTCCAGTCAAGTGAGATTTTAATCTATGCTGTGTTAAACCTGTAAAAAGGGTTTTGTCTATTAAAGGTTTTGGTTTGTTGGAGTAGCTTTAATATTCAATTAAGGGTTAATACATTATTATATTCTTATGGTTGTTTTCTTTCTTTTTTGTTGTAATTGATAAAAGGCATGCTAATTTTCTTTCTATACATGTTAACTATATTCTTAAATAAACTTGGTTTGATAAAAGCTCTGTAGTGGGTCTTTTGAATCACATCTGATGCGAAACATATCATGCTTATCTTAGCCAAATTTAAGACGCAAAACTTATGGTTCGGGCGGTGTCCATAAAGTACTTTGGAGTTCCTAACCTGAATCATAACACAAACTTCACATCCGCAAGCTTCCAATTCGTCAAGAAGAGTGCTTGTGGGAGGAAATACCACTTATAGGAGTCTTGCTGTTAAATTCTGTCAGATATCTGCTGTTCCTCCAAGTTTCCTGAACTCAGAATAGCACTCATGTCTCCTACACAGAACATACTCCAGGCTGAAATCTAAGCTCTCACCTTTGCTTCCAACTCCACAGATGCTGATTGATCTGTTGAGTTTAAAAGAATTTTCTGTTCTTATCAAAAGATGACATTATTGCCATTGAGAGGGTAATCAAGTAAATAACCATAACGATTCTTGGCTTCAGGTTTCTAGATGATATGGAAAGATTCAGGAAATTGAACACATTCCTTTTCACAAAATAAGACACCTCAAGATGACTTAATAGGAGCTTTAATATATCAGGTTCCATCTGATGAAGGCTTCATTTACAAGCCAGTAGATAAAAAGTTAGGATGGACAGAAGAAATTAATCAGAATTTCACATGAAGCTTGTGGAATGAGTAATTTGGAAGACTATTAATGCACCCAGCCTGAATTGGTTCCAAACATATTTAAGAACCGGTTTTAAAAATCGATGTCTTGGCTCAGAGCTTTGCATGGCGGTTCAGAACATCAGGGATTTGGTGCCTGAGTGTGACACACATTCTTGTTTCATTAAATCACACAGAGCATGAACTGGCTGCACTGATATGCGCCCCAAAGTGTTGGTCATGCCAGAACTGCTAACTCATAGCATTTACCCTCATAAGTATATAAGTTCCTCTTGCAAAGTGACAACAAAATCTTTGCAGTGTCGGCATGGAGCAACACAATTAATTTTTACGAAGGAAAATATTATCCTGTGCAACTGAGGACCCAGCAATGCAGCGATATAAAAAGCAACTACCTACAATTCAGAGGCATTTATGATTTGCGCTTTGGAATGCTGCCTGAGAAGTTTTCTTGCAATTGGCATTTTGTTGCAAGGATTTCGATCTTACCCAATTCACAGGTATGTACCGCTTCTTCCTTCAAACCTCACCTATCTTGACAGAATTAGAATGATCAATTAGCTCAGTAGATGACGAACTCAATACAGTACAAATATGCTATTTACTAACTCAGCTGCATGTGACATGCCCATATCATTAATATGATGCACAGACTGTTCCAGTCATTAATGTTCAGTCAGAAATGCACCCAAATTATAAACCTCATCCAGAGAGGCAACAGGGTGATTACTATGGCAAATAGAAAGCATTTTGCTGGTACAGGAAGGGTTGCTATTCCTGTGTTATGATTAATACATGTGACAGGTGAAAAGTTGGAAAAAGATTCAAAAGTCTGAGGTCACGTACCAACCGACTCAAGAATAGCTTCTTCCCTACTATCATCAGACTTTTGAACAGAATGACTTTGCATTAAGTTGATTTTTCTCTCCACCCTATCTATGACTGTAACACGACATTCTGCACCCTCGCCTTTCCTTTTCTATGAACAGTATGCTTTATCTGTATAGAGCGCAAGAAACAATACTTTTCACTGTATACTAATATATGTGACAATAATAAATCAAATCAAATCAAAATCTTGCTGTGTAATACTAGGAAGATTCATGCCACCTGATACATTTAACGTAGCTGTTAAAACACATATATATTATTTACAGATCTATCATACCTTTCCTCTAACCATGCTGTCAGAGTATTTAACCATTCCTCATATGACAAGCTCTTCATTTCAGGGATCATTCTTGTGAACCTCCTCTGGACCCTTTCCAAGGCCAGCACATCCTTCCTTAGATATGGGGTCTAAAACTGCTGAAAATACTCCAAATGGGGTCTGACCAGAGTCTCAGAAGTACATCCCTGCTCTTGTCTTCTAGCCCTCTCGACATGAATGCTAACATTGCATTTGTCTTCCTAACTGCCAACTGAACCTGCACATTAACCTTGAGAGAGTCTTGAACAATGATTCCCAAGTCCCTTTGTGTTTCTGATTTCCTAAGTATTTTCCCATTTAGAAAATAGACTTTGCTGCCATTCTTCATTCCAAAGTGCATAACCTCACACTTTTCCACGTTGTATTCCATCCGGAGATGAGGGGGTTAGACTATGAAGAGAGATTAAATATTCTGGGTCTGTACTCATTGGAGTTTAGAAGGATGAGGGGGGATCTTATAGAGATGTATAAGATAATGAAAGGGATGGATAGGGTAGAGGTAGAGAGATTCTTCCCACTCAGAAAGGACACCAGGACTAGAGGGCACAGCCTCAAGATAAGAGGTGTGCAGTTTAGAATGGAGCTGAGGAGGAACTTCTTCACTCAAAAGGTGGTGAATCTCTGGAATTCTCTGCCCATTGAAGTGGAGGAGGCTACCTTGCTAAATATATTTAAGTCACAGGTAGATAGGTTTTTGACAGACAAGGGAATTAAAGGTTATGGGGAGAAAGTGGTAAAGTGGAACTGATCCACTTCAGATCAGCCATGATCTTATTGAATGGCGGGGCAGGCTCGAAGGGCTAGATGGCCTACTCCTGCTCCTATTTCTTATGTTCTTATCTGCCACTTCTTGGCCCACTCTCCTAACCTGTTCAATTCCTTCTGCAGCTCCCCCTGCTTCCTCAATACTACCTGTCCCTCTACTTACTGAAGTATCATCTACATGGTGGCACTGTAGTTAGCATTGCTGCCTCACAACACCAGGAATGCAGGCTTGATCCCTGACTTGGGTCACTGTTTGTGTGGAGTCTGCATGTTCTCCCCGTGTCTGCGTGGGTTTCCTCAGGATGCTCCAGTTTCCTCCCACAGTCTGAAAGGTTTTTTCGTTAAGTGCATTGGCACAATGAAAATAGATTAAGCTGATTTTCCCTGAGTCCAGATGACCCGGGATCCTTTTGAAAATGGCAGGTGGATCCCAATTCCAGGATTCCTGATCCCAGATTCCCAGATTTTCTGATTTTCAGGAGTACTCGAGTTGCGAATCCACATTGATCAGAGCCAGGTAGAGAAATTGTGGGCCCTGATGCATCACCAGTTTCAGAGCATCTTATCCACCCCCCTTCCAATCCTCCCCATAGACAGGCAGGGTCACAATTTCATGCAGAACATGAAACTTTAACTTTAAGACAAGTCTTAACCTTTAGCCTGAGATGGGGAGTGTGGGAGGAGCGGCCTGGAGGTCCTTTCTATTTTTATTTTAGCTGGGACAAAGTCTCCCAGCATCGATGTGTGTCTTTGAGCAGCTCACCTTTATACTTGGCAGCCCCTGTAGCTGCATCTGAGCTTTCTCCCAGGTTGGCTGGTACAAACATAGCCCATTCCTGCCATCCCCCACCCAGTATGAAAATCTGGTCCCAGTGAATAATTCCTCTTGAGGGGGAGCCAAGTGGGAATTGTCCCTGGGGGAGGTAGTGGCATCATGGTATTGTCACTAGATCAATAATCCAGAGAGCCAGACCAAAGTCTGAGGACCTGGGTTGAAATCCCACCATGGCAAATGGTGAAATTTGAATTCAATAAAACAAACCTGAAACTAAATGACCAAGAAACCATTATCGATTGTCATAAAAACCCATCTGGTTCACTAATGCCCTTTAGGGAAGGAAATCTGTCGTCCTTACCTGGTCTGGCCTACATGTGAATCCAGAGCCACAGCAATGTGGTTGACTCTCAAATGCCCTCTGAAATGAGGCCAGCTTGGAATGGGCAATAAATGCTGGCCCAGCCAGTGATGCCCACATCCTGCGAATAAACAAAAAAAAGTGTCACTGTTGACTCTTGAGATGAAAATCCCAGCCATTCTTTGGCCATTATCTCAACTATGATTGTGGGAGTTTTCTGTGTTAAAATCAGGGGCTATACCTTCCACATTACAATGATTACACTTTAAAAATACTTCAGTTGCTGTAAAGTAATTTGGGATATCTGGAAGTTGTAAAAGGCACTGTATGGATGCAAGGTTTTTAATCTCTCTGACAGCAACTTCTTGCAAATGTTATGGGTGGAATTTGACGGCCTTGTTCGAGCGAGACCAGAAATTCCTTCCTGAGGTCAAAGGACATTTCCGTTGTCCACCCCTCGCCCGCTCTGATTGTGTGACAGGCAGGGCAGTAGAATTCTGGCATATGGGACAATCTATAGCAAGAGTCTCAGGTATAGTTTGAGAGGCAGATTTAAAACTGAGATGAGGAACAGCTACTTCTCACAGAGGGTGATGAATTTGTGGAACTCGTGGTGGGACTCTGAATCAGCAAATAGTTTCAAGATATTTATATTTATGTGTGTGTGTGCTTTTGTGTATATAATAAGTGGCACGATGGCACAGAGGTTAGCACGGCTACCTCACAGAGCCAAGGACCCAGGTTCAATTCCGGCCTCGGGTAACTGAGGGCTTTTTGTATGCTCTCTTCGTGTCTGTGTGGGTTTCCTCCAGGTGCTCTGGTTTCTTCCCACACTCCAAAGATGTGTGTTTAGGTTGATAGGACGTATAAAGTTGTGCTTGGTATTAGGGAGACTAGCAGGGTAAATACATAGAGTTATGGGATAGGGCCTGGGGAGGATTGTTGTCTGTGCAGGCCCAGTGGGCCAAATGGCCTCCTTTGGCACTGCAAGGATTCTATGATTCTGTGAAAAATACATTTATATGTCTAGTACTGATCACCTGGAAACATCCATTAGAAACCCAAACTCCCTGAGGATATCTACAATGTGAATTAAAGGATCGTAAGGAGTTACACCGAACACAATAAGAATTTTACACAATAACTTTTCTGAAGGTGTCAGAGACAGTGAGTGTGCCTCTGTATTAAGTTTTACTAAATAGCCAGATGGATATCGAGAATTTTTACACTTCTCTCCTGCCCTGGGCTGTTAAAGGAAAATGATTCTGTGACTTGAGAATGAAGGGTTTTGGATGACTGATTCTGGAGTTACTGAAGGAATGGAATCTGAAGAAGTTCAACAGCACTCTGTCATTTTTCAAAACACGTTGGAAATGGCATTCCTTGTTTTGATAATACTAGCATCATTGTTGGAAGTAATGCCATTTTATTCGAAAAGGACGGATGCTCTTGTGTCATCTGCCCCTCATTCACTATTTTGCAGACCTCGCTAATCCTGTAAATTGAGGATAATGGACAAGGGACGATTGTTGGCCGTGCAAATATTGTGGTCAGTTCATAAGGTGGAAAGAAGCCACGCCCAATAAACTTAGTCAGCTGAAACACCTGTGTGTATAATTTTAAGAATTTTTCACAAACTTTATTTTCACTTGAAGCAAATAAGCTTCACTCAGCACAATTCACGAGTCTTGTTGATTTGCATTTCCTTAGCCAAGTTACACTGGAACATGTTAAATAGAAGTACTCCCTGCTAAGTGACAACCAATAATCCCTGAACCCAACCCACCTCATAATTGTGTAATCTTGTCCTTGACACACAAATTTCAGATTTTTAAGTAATGAAGATTAATTGTACACCTTATATAGCACCTCAATATTCGTTCTCAGGAGAGTGTTAAACCACTTGCTTGATTTGATTTTGATTTCAGTTCATTTATTATTATCACATGTATTAGCATACAGTGAAAAGTATTGATTCTTGCGTGCTGTACAGACAAAGCATACTCTAATTAAAGTGGCAATAGAGGTTGATTTGATTTGATTTGATTTATTATTGTCACATGTAACAGTAAACAGTGGAAATTATTGTTTCTTGAGCACTACGCAGATAAAGCATAGGTGGGACTAGCATTTAAATAATATTTACCACACTATTTAAATGCTATTAGCAGGCCCAGGACTGAAGTCTCCAGCCCTGCTACCATCTCCCACCCCACATGGAGTATTTCACTCCAGTGGGATTCAGACTAGATTCCCACTTTCAGGGAACTAGCAGCCTGATCCTGCTGGAGTGAAGGGAGGGACAATTGGGGCCCCCCAATGGGTTGGGCAGCAGGGAAGTCATTCCCCTTGGCTGTGGGCACTCTGGCAGTGCCAGCCTGTGCCCTTCTGCACTGCACAAGGGGCAAAGTGCCCAGGTATAGGAGCCACCTTGGCACTGCCCATCAAGCATGGGGCAGTGACAAGGGGAGGGTCTTTTTGGTTGTGGGGTCTAAGGGGCAGAATCTGCTGGTTTGGGGAATGGTGGGGGGGGGGGGGGGGGTGGGGGGGCGGGGTCGAGGGTCCCGTTGCTATCTGCATTGGGATCCGGTCAGGTGGAGACCAGCTGTGGCAGGGGGAGGGGTTAGTCACCTGGGAGGGTCTACCAAGCTGCCGGGGCAGAGGGGGTTGTGATTCTGCCAGAGGTGGTCTGCCTCCTCGGGGTGAGTCTGCCAGGGAGAGAGGCGGGGGGCATTTTGCCGCTGCTGGGTATGAGGGGGGTGGTATGCATGCTGGAGATCAGGGTGCTCTGGGATGGGAGGGGGGGGGGATCAGGGCTAGCCCGGGAATGGCCTTGGGGATCGCAATCGGGCCATTGGGGGAGGGGATTGGGGGGGGCAGCACTGTGAGGGCCCCAGACTGGCCAGTTTAATCACTGGCCAGCAAACTACAGACTTACAATTCAGAACCACTGCGCATGTGCAGAATTCTGCTGATTTCACCCTTTCCATTGGGAATAGATCCTGCCTATCTATCCCGAATATCTAATAATATTCACACTGGTGACCTCTGCATTGCACAGAGTGTGGGAGATTCTAGTGTGAACACCCACTGAAAAAAATCAGTGTGTTTTACTCCAGTTTTCCCATGAATTCACCATTTGGAACTTTTTTGGGAGAATCCCGGCCATCAGGTCAAACACAAGAGTGCCAAATTTCAAACAATTGCAGTTGTTGGCGATTGTTTGGAGTGCTGCATTCTTACACTTGTTCTGATGAGTATAAAGTGGAAAACCTTGGAAAAATGTCTGACTTTTCAACAATATTGAAGTTCTGTGCTATCAAGTGATTTTTGTCTTTGTCAAAAGGTTGTGGGTTCAAGCCCCAATCCAGTGACTTGAGTGTAAAAGTCTATATGGGCCTTTCACTGCAGTTGTGAGAGAGTACACATGTTTAGAGGCATTGTCTTTTGGATAATGTGTTTAATGGCTGGTCTCAGAAATCCAACTATGATTTTACGGAAAAACAGGGGAAAACATGGGCGGCGTGGTGGCACAGTGGTTAACACTGTTGCCTTACAGCACCAAGAACACAGGTTCTATTCCTGGCTTAGGTCACTGTCTGTGTGGAGCTTGCACATGCTCTCCGTGTCTGCACGCCTTTCCTCCAAATGCTCCAGTTTCCTCCCAAAGATGTGCCAGTTTGGTGGATTGACCATGCTAAATTGTCCCTCAGTATCAAGGAGACTAGCTAGGATAGGTGCATGGGGTTAATGGGTGGGATTGTGGTCAGTGCAGACTTGATGGACCAAATGGCCTCCTTCTGCGCTGTAGGATTCTGTGATATAAACACAACTTTATTCCTCTCACAAAAAATGAACTATCTGAAATCCAGCCCTTGTTCTTGCTTAGAGAGTTAGGACTACCATTTTATGCAGAACCTGAAACTTTAACTTTAAGACAAGCCTTAACCTTGAACTTAACATCAGTTACAACATTAATTTACAATTCCACTGGAAGTGTCCTTCCTGGCTAAAGAGTACATCTCAGCCAAAATTCCTGCATGCGTTTCTTCTCCAACAGTGCACCATACCCGAGAAGAGCTGAAATTTCAGAGAGGATTCTAACTTCTTTGTCCTTCTTCCAGTAAAGCAAGGCTTCCAGAGGCAATAGGAAAAACTGCCCCCCAACACGGACTCAAGTTACCATCTCAATTATACTCAGAAAAGACAGAGAAGCTGTGGAATGTGGTTCATGTCGGCCTCTCTCTCTTTCATACGTAGATGTCAAGCTGTTAGCTAGGGTATAGGCAGGCTGTTTGGAGCCTTGTCTTCCTGGTATAACACCTGGTGATCAAACTTTGTTAAGGGGTGCCAATTATTTTCAAATGTATACCATCTTCTTGACATTATACTTTCCCCAATGACCTCGACTGACAATGAAGTTGTCTCTCTGGCTGCGAAGATGGCTTTTAACCAATTGGAGTGGGAGTCTTTGTTTATAATTTTAGGTAAATTGGTTTTGGTTCAAAATTAATTTTGTGTTTTTGCCTCCTATTTACCTCCCATACCACAAGTGTGCACACTTGCTCAATAAACTCAAAGTACTTATCCCTTTTCAGAGGAATCCATCAGTGGTGCCCCTTTGTCTTCACTCCTCTGAGTGCTGGCAACAGAACATCTATCCATAGTCTTCAAGTCATGAACACAGATGAAGAATATCCACCAATCTGGCTTGGAGCATTGTGGACAGACTACCAAAAAAATTCCAAGTGTTGAATTTGTGAGAGAACTGGAGCAATTCACATTGTTTTTTTCTCAGTGGGAGTCATAGAGTTAGAGAGTCATAGGGGTCCACAGTATGGAAACAGGTCCAGCACCACCCCACAGTGCCAATTCCCTCCCATGACCCTGCAAACACCCCACAGCCTGTCCCGATCACTCCCTCCTGTCCCCCTCGAACCCCAAGCAGAATTTGCACCGACTCTCTGAGAGACTATCTTATCCTTGTCCTCTCCCCACACTATCCTCATAACCTCGGACATTTATCATCACCAGTCTTATGATTTTCACTAGGCATGGGGCAGTGCCAAAGGGGTGGGGCCTATTGGGAGTGGTACTCCCACCCCTACCAATCGTCCCCTAGTTCCCACTCCCAAGAGGCCCCACTCTTCCATTGCTTGTCAGGCGAGAAATAACCAGGAAGATCATTGGATAAAACCATTTGAAAGGAAGGATAAGAATTCAACTTCTATCAACGTTCTACTGATCTCCAAAATATCACCCCCCACTCAAATGTTCCTTTTTCTGCTGGCTATTAAAATGGTCAATTGCTTGTCGTAAACTTTCTTCCCAGGGTCTGATTTTGTTGAACAAGTCACTCCACTGATGGCTGTGCTGACTGACTGGAATTTAACAGCACTTCAAACAACACTCTACAGGTCTCATCATCAGCTCAAGGAGACGGGTCAAATATTTTCAAAAAATGTCAAGACGCCTCCACCGTTCTGATAAATTAAGAGAAGGCCATGGGCGAATGACATCAAAACAACACGATGTTCCACATACTCGATTGTCATAACAGATAGAAAATGAGTATCGCTTTTTCCCAGGAAGAAACAGTGGCAAATTATTCTGGCGTTCATCGTGCTCTCCATAGAATGTCCCTCCTGAGAAAGATGGAGCCAAAATTTCAGAATGGACTTTGAAGTCAAAGATTCCTCAACACCAGAAGAAAAGATTTGTTTTTATATCATATCTTTCGTAACTCAGGATGTTCCAAAGCATCAGAGACCCAATAAGCTACTTTTGAAGTGTGCCCATGCTTTGCTATGTGTTGTAAATTCGGCACAGTTGTGTAGCACGATTATGTAGTGAAATTATCAGAGACATTTGGGAGATTTTCCCTCTATTCCATCCTGGGCTGTGTGCAAGCAACACCAATCTAATAAAGCTCCACTGATTGGTTAAGCAACCCACAGTGTGACAACCCTTTCATTCTGTTATCTCTGCTGTTAAAAGTGAGCTGACCACTTCAGTACTCAACAGCAAAAGAGAAAAGTGGCAACAAAGACGGTTTTCCACCAAAAATAGTCAGAAAAAACAATTCCAACCTGGACTTCGAGTCAAGGATTGATTTTCAAGAGACCACTCCACCATCGATGGGACTGCGGTAAATTAAGCCTTTGGAAACAGGCGGCACGGTGGCACAGAGCTTAGGTGCTGCTGCCTCACAGCATGTGAGACCCGAGTTCAATTCCAACCTCTGGTCACTGTCTGTGTGGAGATTGCACCTTTTCTCCACGTCTGTGTGCGTTTGTTCTGAGTGCTCCAGTTTCTTCCCACACTCCAAAGATGTGCAGATTAGGTTGATTGGACATGCTAAATTGCCCCTTAGAATCCTACAGGGCAGAAGGAGGCCATTTGGCCCATCAAGTCTGCACCGACCACAATCTAGCCCAGACCCCATCTCCACAACCTCGTGCGTTTACCCTAGCCAGTCCCCCTAAGGAGCAGTTTAGCATGGCCAATCCACCTCACCCGCGCATCTTTGGACTGTGGGCGGAAACCGGAGCACCTGGAGGAAACCCACATAGACATGGGAAGAATGTGCAAACTCCACACAGGCAGTGACCCAAACCGGGAGTTGAATCTGGGTCCCTGGCTCTGTGAGGCAGCAGTGCTAACCACTGTGCCCTTAGTGCCAGGGAAATTAGCAGGTGAATATGTGAGGTTGATTATAGTAATGTTGTTTTAAAACTGAATAAAATTATCCCTTTACCTTGAATCTTCTGATTGCAAAGTACAATATGGTGAGTTCACAATTTAAAACATAATCAAAATAGCGTGATCTTTGTAAGATTTAACAGGCATGGTGCCAAATATAAATGAATGACAACCATCAGCATCTTGCCCTGACTGTCAGCAGCTCAGCACAATATTTACTGGCAAAAATCTCAGCAATCATGTCAAACGACCAGAATTACTGTCAAGGAATTTGCTGAAAGTTTTTTTATTTCCCTTCCTCAGACTCTCTGACTGCTCCCATGGTGTCAATTGAATAAAAAAGCATAAAGAATGGTTCAAAATTATCAATTTTAGAATTGTGTGCAGCCTTAGAATAGTCTAAACATCCATTTCACAAAATCTCTGCAGTGCAGAAGGAGGTCATTCAGTCAATCAAATCCATACTGAAAACAATCCCTCTCAGGTCCTATTCCTGTATTTACCCTGACACTCAGAGGCAATTTAGCATGGCCAATCAACCTGACGCACACACCTTTGGACTGTGGGAGGAAACCGGAGCACCCGGAGGAAACTCACCCAGACATAGGGAGAACATGCAAACTCCAGACAGACAGTGACCCAAACCGGGAATCAAACCCGGGTTCTCTGGTGCTGTGAGGTAGCAGTGCTAACCAATGTGCCAGCGTACTTGTGAGCAGAAAAAGAAGAAAAAATAGCTTCATAAAACTGGAAGAAAAGCTTGTCTCTGACAATGATGTTGGACACACACTCAGAACTCATTAGGTTGTATTATAAACACCCAGAAGGCTAGGAGACAAAACTCCTACATCAATTTCTCCCCTTCTTTTAATCTGCCTGACATTGTCTTGTAATTCCAGCAGGTGGGACTGCCTCCAAATCCATGCTACGAACATGTGTATCAAATTGCAAGAAACACACTCCACCTGACAGGGAAACTGACCCCTGCAAATGGGTGGAAATTACAGCAGAACATGTACCTTACGGATAAAAGTGGAATATTCCAATCATTATCCACAGAGACTGGCTCCAAAAGGCTGATAGAATCATAGAATGTCCCCAGTGCAGAAGGAGGCCACCTGGCACCAACAGCAATCCCACCCAGATCCTATCCATGTAACCCCATGTATACATCCTGCTAGTTCCCTGACACAAAGGGGCAATTTAGCATGGTGAATCAACCTAACCCGCACACCTTTGGACTTTGGATGCTTCCAGAAAATGTGAATGATTTACTAGAGATGATAATGAGATATCGTGATTTGCAACCTGGTACCACAGTGGTTAGCACCGCTGCCTCAAACACCAGAGACATGGGTTCAATTCTAACCTCGGGTGGCTGACTGCGTGGAGTTTGCACATGTTCCCCGTGTCTGTGTGGGTTTCCTCTGCATGCTCCAGTTTTCTCCCACACTCCAAGAAAACTTGGTTAGGCTGATTGGCCATGCTAAATGGACCCTTAGTGTGAGGGGTACTAGCAGGGTAAGTACATGGGGTTACATGGATTGGGTCTGGGTGGGATTGTTGTTGGTGCAGGCTCGATGGGCTGAATAGCCTTCTTCTGCACTGTAGAGAGACAGCCGTGTTAACCACCGTGCTGCCAATGGACCTACCTCGCATTAAGTTGATCTTTCTCTACACCCTAGCTATGACTGTAACTCTATACTCTGCACTCTCTCCTTTCCTTCTCTATGAATGGTCTGTATCATGCACAAAAAATAATACTTTTCATTGTATACTGATACATGTGGCAATAATAAATCAAATCAAATGAAGTCAACTTGTGTTGCCACCTTTATGGAACTGTGGATTTGCTCGCCTAGATCCCTCTGTATGTTAATGTTCCTAAGGGTTCTGCTGTTTTCATTATAATTCACACCTAAATTTGATGCTGCAAAATGCATCATCCTGCATTTGCCACCTCTGTATTCCAATCTATCTATATCCTGTTGTATCCTCTGACAATCCCTGGCACTATCAGCAACTCCACCAATCTTTGTGTCATCTGCAAACTTACTAATCAAACCTCCCACCAGTTCCTCGAGATCATTTATATATACTACAATCTACGGAGGTCCCTGCGCAACACCACTTGCAGCAGATTTCCATTCTGAAAAACACCCTTCCACTGCTATTCTCTGACCAATTCTGTATCCATCTAGCCAGCCCATCCTGAATCCCAAGTAATTTTATTTTTTGTACCAGCCTGCCATGTGGGATCTGGTCAAACACCTTACTAAAGTACATTTAAACAGCGTCCTTTTTCAATTATCTTTGTCACATCTTCAAAAAACTCAATCAAGTTGTCATGTGGAGATGCCAGTGTTGACTGAGGTGGGCACAGCAAGAAGTCTTACAATATCAGGTTAGAGTCCTACAGGTTTATTTGGCATCATGAGCTTTCGGAGCTCAGCTGATGAAGGAGCAGTGCTCCAAAAGCTTGTGATAGCAAATAAACCTGTTAGACTCCAACCTGGAGTTGTGAGACATCAATCAAGTTGGTAAGACATGATCTTCCCAGTCCAAAACTATGCTGCCTGTCACTAACTTGTCCATTATCTTCCAAATAATATCCTGTCCCTCAGTATCTGCTTCAGAGGCTTCTCCACCACAGATGTCAGGCTCACTGGCTTATAGTTTCCTGGATTATCTCTGTTTCTTTTGTTAAACAAGGGAGCAGCATTGGCCATTTTCCAGTCTTTTGGAATCTCATCTGTGGTCAAAGATGATGTGAAGATATCTGTTAAGGCCCCAAGTATTTCTCCCCTTGCCTCCTGCAGTAACGTGTGATAGGTTCCACCTGGCCCCGGAACTTGTCTAGCTTAATACAATTTAGGTTACCCAACACTTCCTCCTTCGATATCTTGACATTCTCTCGAGCATTCACAAACCTATCCCTGACCTCAACATATCCTTCTCCTTGTTGAAAACCGATATGAAGTATTCATTAAGGATCTCACCTACTTCCTGTGACTCCACGCATAGCTTCCCTCCATTGTCCTTGAGTGGGTTATTCTTTCTCTTGCTACCCTCTTGCTCCTAATATATGCATGAATAGCCTTGGGATTCTCCTTGATCCTGTCTGTCAAAGACATTTTGTGGCCCATTTTAGCCCTCCTAATTCCGTGTTTAAGTTGCTTCCTATTTTTGTTTTTGCTGGAGTTCAGATGAATGAGGGGGAGGGCCGCATAGAGACTTATAAAATTCGAACAGGACTAGACTGGATAGATACAGGAAAGATATCCCTGATGGTGGGGAGTCCAGAACCAAGCGTCACAGCCTGAAAATTCAGGGTAGACCATTTAGGAGGGAGATGAGGAGACATTTCTTCACCCAAACAGTGGTGAGCCTGTAGAATTCATTACCACAGGAAGTAGTTGATGCAAAACACTGAGTGTGTTCAAGAGGCTGCTGGAAACAGCACTTGGGGTGAATGGGATCAAAGGTTATGGGGAGGAAGCAGGATCAGGCTGCTGAGTTGGACGATTAGCCATGATTGCGATGATAGGCTCGAAGGCTCCTTTCCTCTATGTTTCTATATGTTTACATTCACCATATTCATCAAGGACTTTTTAGATTTTAGATGTCTAGAGCTATCATATGCTTCCTTTTTCCTTTTGTCCGAGCTAAATTCTCAATATTTGGTTCAACCATACCCTATACATCTCTTCCTGATTTTTTTTTAAGTGGGAGGGTTGTATAACACGCAACTGAATCACTAGCCGAGGGCATTTAAGAGTCAACCACATTGGTGTAGAACTGAAGTGCATGTAGGCCAGACCAGGCCAAGTAAGAACTGAATATTTCCTTCCCAGGTAGGCACCTACAGTAATCAATAATGGTGTCATGGTCATCATTTGGGTCTTCTAATTCCAGATTTTTAAAAATTCATATTTCACTCTCTGCCAAACTGGGATATGAACCCAGGTCCCCAGAGCATTACCCATTTATGGGAGGCAAAGACCTAGTGACATCATCGCTCAACTATTAATCCAGAAATTCAGCTAATGTTCCAGGGTCACAGGTTCGAATCCCACCATGGCAGATGGTGGAATTTGAATTCAATAAAAAATTTCTGGAATTAAGAATCTACTGATGACCATGAAGCCATTGTTGGAAAAGCCCATCTGGTTCATTAATGTCTTTCAGGGAAGGAAATTTGCCATCCTTCCCTGGTTTGGCCTATATGTGACTCCAGAGCACAGCAATGCGGTTGACTCTCAGCTGCCCTCCAAGGGCAACTAGGGATGGGCCAACCAGTGATGCCTTTGACCCATGAATGAATAGAAAAAAAAGAACCCTGTGTCTCTGGATTATTAGTCATGTGACAATACCACAATGCCACTGCCTGCCCTTCAGTCAACGCTATCTGGTTTCACTTTCCCCTTCATTTGCGATCTCCTGATCGTTTTCAAACTGCAACAACAAAAACATGAATTGCGTTCATCTCTGGACTGGCCTGCAATGAAAGATATTTGTACAGCCAGCCACAGAATATTGAGGTGTAATTTTAGCTATTTTGGGGGAGGATGGGAGCTTTGCGTGCCAAAGTCAGAGCACTATGGTCAGCTCTATATAGACGTCCGCTGGGAAAGAGAGACTTTTCACACACATGAAAAATAAATACATTCTCATCAAACATTGCTTTCTTTGCTGGTAAGAGCATAAAAAAAGGCTAACATGCTTGAGTGACTGGAGGCCATTAAACCCATCTGACTGCATTGGATTGGATACAAAGTTACAGAGTGAATGTCCCAATGTAGCTATGGGATCAGCATTATTAAATTCCTCCATTCAGTGTCAAGGTGTGGGAAAATTTAAGTAGTAATGAAGTAATTCAGCAAGCCCTTCTGCGTCGAACTCCCCGTGAGATGTTCTCAGGGATCTAAGGCAGGATAAAAGACTGACAATTATACATTGTCCCTTATCAAAAATTTCTTGCACATCCAAAATGGAGTTTAAAAGTTAATAGCTACTTTGAACGTAAACTTAAAGGATAAAAATAGATTGTATTGGTGACCATGATAACAATGTTAAAGAAAAAAAATAAGATAGAAAGAAAATTGAGGGGGTTTTATTGTAGAAAAGAGAAGATAGGGAGTAAAATACCAGCTTTACTTGCTCAATCATTATGTTACATTTAAATTCCCCTGCGTTCTTCATTTGCCCTTTTTTTTTCAGAGGTGGTTACCGACAATCAGGTACATGCATGAGAAATCACTCAGTGAATGGAACCAAAATAATTTGCAGATTTTTAAAACTCATTCTGGGGCTGGTGGTGGGTAGGGGGGAGAAATCACTGACAGGGTCAACATTTATTGTCCATCGCTTTGAGAAGGGAATAGTGTGCTGCCTTTTTGAAGAGAACTAGGTGGCTTTCTCAGCCATTCCAGTGGATGGCTAAGAGTCAACTACATTTGCTGTGGGGCTACAATCACATGTAGGCCAGACTGGGTAAAGACCGCCGGTTTCCTTCTGTAAATATGAGAGTGAGTCGCTGGATTTTCACTGCAATCTGGTACACTAACCAGGCGGAATTTTCTACCCTCCACTCCTCCTATGGCAGCATGTGGCACAGTGGTTAGCACTACTGTCTCACAGTGCCAGGGACCCGGGTTCAATTCCAACCTCGGGTCACCGTCTGCGCAGAGTTTGCATGTCTTCCCCATGTCTGCGTGGGTTTCCTCTGGGTGCTCTGGTTTCCTCCCACAGTCCAAAGATGTGTGGGTTGGGTGGATTGGCCATGCTAAATTGACACTAGTGTCAGGGGATTAGCGGAGTAAGTATGTAGGGTTATGGGGATAAGGCCTGGGTGGGATCAGTGCAGACTCAATGGGCCAGATGGCCTCTTTCTACACTGTAGAGATTCTACATTTGTTTTATTGGATGTTCCAGTTCCGTCACTGTCAACCAGTTTTGTCATTCTTTGCACTCTCTGATGCCCTCTGATGTGGTTGGTTGGAAAAGGGTGAGGATTGCCACCAGCGGGATCAGCCGGGAAATCCCACCCACCGTATCTGATATTGGCTTTTTCGTCCCAGATTTTATATAATTGACTGAAATTAAGTAATGTGGATTATGACATTCTGTTAAATATCATTCCCCCTGCTGCCTCCAGTTTGGAAGGGAAGAACTTGCAAGGGAAATAATGGCATAGTGGTATTATCACTAGATCACTGTTTTCAAAATTCAGCTAATGTTCTGGAGACCTGGGTTTG
Source organism: Carcharhinus amblyrhynchos (assembly GCF_965287045.1). Taxonomy (NCBI): domain Eukaryota; kingdom Metazoa; phylum Chordata; class Chondrichthyes; order Carcharhiniformes; family Carcharhinidae; genus Carcharhinus; species Carcharhinus amblyrhynchos. The sequence continues at coordinate 45,577,898 of NC_137342.1, forward strand.
AGTCCCACCATGGCAGATGATGGAATTTGAATTCAATAAAAATATCTAGAATTAAGAATCCACTGATAATCATGAAACATTTGTCAATTGTTGGAAAAACCCACCTGGGTCACTAAAGCCCTTTAAGGGAGGAAATCTGCCATCCTTACCTGGTCTGGCCTACATGGATGTTTCTCTGAGATTACTGTTACCAATATGTGATATTAAATTTTCAGGGGGTCACTTTCAATTTAATCCTCTGCCTGGTAACCTGCCTGATTTTTATCCATTGCTGGGGTGATCCATTGCCTGAGGTTGATGCCAAGGCTCCAAAGTTGGAAACAACTGACCAAGGTTGGGTACTCGAGTTCGAACCCCACCATGGCAGATGGTGGAATTTGAATTCAATAAAAATATCTGGAATTAACCATCGACTGATGACCATGAAACCATCGTCAATTGTCGGAAAAACCCATCTGGTTCACTAATGTCCTTTAGGGAAGGAAATCTGCCTTCCTTACCTGCTCTGTCCTACATGTGAATCCAGAGCCACAGCAATTGATTCTCAATTGTCCTCAGGAAACTAAGGATGGGCGATGAATGATGGCCAGCCAGCAGTGCCCACACTCCATGAATGAATATATAAAAAAACCCGTATCTCTACAGCAACTTTTACAACCTCAGAAAGTTCCAAAGAGCTAGTTAAGCATGGTTCAATATTAAGGGCTGGTGTAGTGTAGGCAAATACAAGACTCATTTTCCCCACAAACACCAATGCAATAACCAATTTTAGTTATGTTGCATGAGAGATAAAGATGTACACTTTGCCTACTTTAATTTTTCCATGGGGTCACTTGCATTCAATGGATAGAACAGGGGCAGCAAGATCCTCTGGTCCTGCTGCAGCAAATGGAGCTTTGGCTCAGTGCCAAAATCTCCCTCCTCACTGACAGAGACGGCGGGGTATGAATGACCAGAGGATTCCAGCCCAGGTTCAATATCTCATCTGAAAGGTGGAACCTCCAACAGTACAGTATTCTTTCACTACTGCATTGAAATGTCAATCTCAAATGGGGCTTGAACCCACAACCTTCAGATTCAAAGACATTAAAGTATCACTGAGCCAAGGATGACATGAGCTAACATTGACCCGTCTCCTTATCAGCACTTAAAAATTCATTATATATAGGATATATCAAAATTACAATTTGCTATTTTGCAATATAAAATAATAATGATTCATTTATTATGTAATAAAATTATAATTTCTTATTTTCAAAGTTCCAAAAATTCCTCCCTATCATCTGAACATTTATAATTGCACTCAGAGAGCACATAAAAATTGAATATTGGGAAAATGTATCAATGCCGCTACTTTCTCAGAAGACTAAGGAAATTTGGCATGTCAGCTACGACTCTCACCAACTTTTACAGATGCACCACAGAAAGCATTCTTTCTGGTTGTATCACAGCTAGGTTTGGCTCCTGCTCTGTCCAAGGCTACAAGGAACTACAAAAGGTCGTGAATGTAGCCCAATCCATCATGCAAACAGCCTCCCATCCATTGACTCTGTCCACATTTCCTGCTGCCTCGGCAAAGCAGCCAGTGTAATTAAGGGCCCCACGCAGCCTGGACATTCTCTCTTCCACCTTCATCCTTTGGGAGAAAGATACAAAAGTTTGAGGTCACGTACCAACCAACTCAAGAACTGCTTCTTCCTTGCTGCTATCAGACTTTTGAATGGACTTACTTTGCATTAAGTCGATCTTTCTCTGCATCCTAGCTATGACTGTAACACTACATTCTGCACTCTGTCCTTTTTATGAATGATATGCTTTGTCTGTATAACGTGCAAGAAACAATACTTTTCACTGTTTGTTAATATTTGTGACAATAATAAACCAAATCAAATCAAAGATTGGTAAAACATGTCTGTGTAAGATTCAGGCAAGTAGTGTGGCACAGTGGTTAGCAATGCTGCCTCACAGCACCAGGGGCCCAGATTCACTTGTGGCTTTGAGTGACTGTGTGGGGTTTGCATGTTCTCACCGTGCCTGCATGGGTTTCCTCCGGGTGCTCTGGTTTCCTCCCACACTCCAAAGATGTGCAGGTTAGGTGGATTAGCCATGATAAATGTCTGGGGTTACAGGGATAGAGTGGACAGGAGGGCCTGAGTGGGATGCATTTGCAGCAGTTCAATGCAGACCCAATGGACTGAATGGCCTCATTTTGCACAGTAGGCATTCTATGGTAAATCACACCAAAGGAAGAGCTTTGATCAGCATTTGTCCTGTGCTATACCTGACTTCAGGAGCTCTGCTATTGAGAGCACATGAATCCTTGACAAGTGCAGAAGCACTGAGCACTAAACTTAACAAATTAATTCATATCCCAGCGAAGAAATGGGTGGGAACTTTTTATTACAAATAAATAATTAGAACGATAAAGGAGCCCAGCCAAGAGAAGATTAGTACCAACAAATGGATCGGTTGTACAATACATTCAGGTCTGTCTTATAAAAATCATTTTTAGGACTATTAAATATTAATTGGCTACCAAGAAACAATGAAAGTGCTATTAACTGGTTATCTGTAAGAATGACCTCAATGGGCTCCTTAGCTTTGGTTCAATTCTAACTATGACACCCATCACAGATCTGCATAGAAGCCATTTTCTTCATTCCTCTGGCCTAATGAATATTGATTGGTATTTCTAATTAAAGTCCCTGCTCCAATTATCTGATAATTTTGGCAGGAACTATTTATTTAATTGTGTTACTGTCTTATCACATGATAGAATCCTGCCCCAGGAAGCTGCTTTGAAGTAATGATTAGGGTCATGACTACATGATGGCTGTATTCCTGAGTGACGGTTGACGGAAGGTTTGCAGATTATTTTCGGTTGCGCTGAGAAGGTGATGTCAGGGCTGAGAGAGAAAAAAAAAATGCCTGGGAACTGAAAAGGAGCAACCGCTCGAGTGAGACGTCTCGGGATTTTGTCACCGGTGTGTGCAAGAAGACTTGGAAAAGAGAAGCAGCCCAGGGGAAAAACCAGATAATTAAAAAGAAACAAAAACAGAGGATGTTGGAAAGCCTCAGCAGGTCTGGTAACATGTGTAGAGAGAGGAAGCAGAGTTAATGTTTCAAATTCACTTAACTCTTTATCACATAATACAAATGTCCCTTCAAATCCCTGGCTTTAAAATATTGGCTTACTCTGCATTCCAGCCCATTGTTATTTTTCTATCTCAGTGGGTGCTGTATATCCTTCATGATGCGGAAATGTTGGCGTTGGACTGGGGCGGGCACAAGGTCTCACAACATCAGGTTAAAGTCCAGGTAACACCAGGTTAAAGTCCAATAGGTTTATTTGGAATCACGAGCTTTCAGAGTACTGCTCCTTCACCAGGTGACGCACCTGGGCTTAAGTCGGTTGCACTTAAACTGGTGTTGTGAGACTTCTTACTGTACCAAAGGACAAAGAAAATTACAGCATAGGAAAAGGCTCTTTGGCCCTCCAAGCCTGCACCAACCATGCTGCCTGACTGAACTAAAATCTCCTACCTTTCTGAGGACCATATCCCTCTATTCCAGACCTATAAATGTATTTGACAAAACGCCTCTTAAAAGTCACTATCGTATCTGCTTCCACCACATACCCCGGCAACAAGTTCCAGGCACCCATCACCCTAAATGTAAAAAAACCTGCCTCATAAATCTCCTTCAAACCTTGCCCCTCGCACCATATATGTATGTCCCCTAGTAATTGACTCTTTCACCCTGGGAAAATGCTACTGACTATCCATTCTGTCCATGTCCCTCATAATCTTGTAGACTTCGACCAGGTTGCCCCTCAACCTCCTCTGAGAACAAACCAAGTTTCTCCAATCTCTCCTCAAAGCAACATTCTGGTAAATCTTTTCTGTATCCTCTCCAAAGCTTCCACATCTTTCTGGTAGTGTGGCAACCAGAATTGAACACTATATCCCAAGTGGGGCCTCACTAAAGTTCTATAAATTTACAACATGATTTGCCAATTTTTAAACTCAATGCCCCAGCAGATGAAGACAAGCATGCCGTATGCCTTTTTGACTACCTTCTCCAAAACAGTTGTGATAGGATTGAGGTAGAAGCTAAAATAGCGTAAGCCAAATTTGATTAAGCTATTATTTTAAAATTATGGGGATTTTTTTACATCATAACCGTATTTGTTCCAGGAGGATGAGGCTGTTGACGTTAGTACACTGTTAAAAGCCCTTGTCCAGCAAAGTGCAACTTTTTCAAGGGTTTTGACAGAGTGGCTAAGGAATTCTCATGAATTCAATGATGTCCAGTTGACTGCAGACGAAACCTCAACAGAACAATCTTGAGGAGCCTATACTCATTTTCACTTCTAGATTCCTACGTCCTTCTGTGCTCTTAAATGCTCCCAAAGTGGCTGTTAGCTTCAGCAGTGCAATTACAGCCAACATGGTCAGTTTTCCATTTGCTACCACCATGAAATCTGGCCCAACGGGACCCAAATTTGCCATGGGAAATTTAGTTGACATTGGCACCAAAGTTCAAATTTTACAGTAGCAACATTTTCTTATTCATTCAGGGGACATGGACGTCGCTGGCTGGGCCAGCAATTATTGCCCATCGCTAGTTACCCTTGAGCTGAGTGACTTGCTAGACCATTTCAGAGGGCAGTTGAGAGTCACCCATATTGCTGAGGCTCTGGAGTCACGTGTAAGTTAGATTTTCTTCCCTAAAAGAATTTAGTGAACCAGATAGGTTTTTCCAACAACTGACAATGTTTTCATGGTCATCAGCAGATTCTTAATTCCAGATATTTTGTTATTGAATTCGAATTCCACCATCTGCCGTGAGAGGATTTGAACCAGTGTCCCCAAAACATTAGTTGAGTCTCTGAACCAAAAAGTCTGGTAATAATACCACTAGACCATCACTTCCCATGAATTTACCTTTTGCACGTTCCGAAGAAAGGTTGAAACACTGATTTCATTTTCCTTTCTTTCAGATATACCGCCTGACCTTCAGGATTATCCATTCGTAAATTTATTTATTAGTGTCACAAGTAGGCTTACATTAACACTGCAATGAAGTTACTGTGAAAATCCCCTAACCGCCACACTCTGCGCCAGTGTGGATTCACTGAGGGAGAATTTAGCATGGTCAATGCATCTAACCAGCACATCTTTCAGACTGTGGGAGGAAATTGGAGCACCTGGAGGAAACCCACGCAGACACGAGGGCTGGAATTTTACTGCCTTGCCCTCCCGAGGCTCATAAGATCCTGCTTGAGGCCAACGGAGAATGCCGTTCTGCAAGCCTCGCCTGATTCCAGGGCAGGCATGCTGGTAAAATTCTGGCATGGGAGGATTCCACACAAACAGTGACCCATGTTGGGAATCGAACCCGGGTCCCTGGTACTGTGAGGCAGCAGTGTTAATGACTGTGCCACCATTTAAATTAAAGAGGTTTATTTTTTGTCTCCAACCTTTTATTTGCCACAATTGTAGCAGTTTTCCTTGTGACAGGATTTCCCTAGCCTGCTGGTTTACACGATCAGTAAACTTATCCAACCATCATTTTACCTTGCCAGTAAAAATCAGTCACTTCCAATTCACATCTTCAGGTAGGTTTGTGTTGTGCTTTAATACAGTGGTGGCTGATCCCCTCGTGACCTTCTCAATAGACTAGGTCACAGCTTGGAGCTTGTCACTCAACCAGAATGCTGGTAAATGACTCTGACCCGCCCACAGGATAGTGCTCAGAAGAGGCAGTTTGCATTCTTTGTCTCATCAACAAGCCAATGCTTTGTTCAAACGATGTCAAAAAGACAAAAAGTTGAAAGACAAGCAGTGGTACAAGTTTTGAAGTTCCTGATATAGTTTCCAGGGATATTTTGAAATGCTTAAGTTCTAAGATATTTGTGCTATGTTTCTTCATGACACTTTTAAAATTACTGTGTTCATTATTGACACCTGTTCCCACTAATGCATTAGCACTCCCCCAAAATCTAACTAAGATAACAAAAAGAAATGTACCACATACGAATAATACCTGGGAGATATTCTGTCATTATCAACATTGCTTCCTTCCATTTCCATCACATCAAATGGGGAATTCAGAAGAGAGTGGTGAGCCTGTGGACACCTCTACCACAGGAATATTTGAGGTGAATCACACAGATACATTTAAAGGGAAGTTAGATTAGTATACAAAAAGAGACGAGAATCGGGGGCCTCCCTTAATTTCACACAAAGGTTCAAGGAATGAAATATTCCACCAGGCTGTGGCTCCTGGAGCTCTCTCCCTGACAGCTCTGTGGGTGTACCAACTTATCTGAAGAAATCCCACTTACCTGGTGAAGGAGCAGCGCTCTGAAAGCTCGTGGCTTGTGATACCAGATAAACCTATTGTACTTTAACTTGGTGTTGTGAAACTTCTTACTGGGTGTACTTACACCACATGGACTGCAGTGGTTCAAGAAGGTAGCTCACCAACACCTTCTCCAGGACAACGGTGGATGGACAATGAACGCTGGCCTATACAGCGACACTTGCATTACATAAGATAAATAAATAAAACCCACTGCAGTACCTTGACAAGCATAATCATGGACCAATCCCTAAGAGAGGCAGTAATGAAATGGTATTGTCACTGGAATGGAAATTTAGAGATCCAGAGCAATGCTCTGGCAACTTGCGTTCGAATCCCACCACGGCAGATGGAGAAATTTGAATTCAATAAAAAATGATCATGAAATCAAAGGATGGCACAGAGGTTAGCACTGCTGTCTCACAGCACCAAGGACCTGAGTTCGATTCCTGGCTTGGGTCACTGTGTATGTGGAGTTCTCTCCGTGTCTGCGTGGGTTTCCTCCAGCTGCTCCACTTTCCTCCCACACTCCGTGCTAGTTAGGCGCATTGGTCATGTTAAGTTTTCCCTCAGTGTTCCTGAATAGGCGCCAGAGTGTGACGGCTAGGGGATTTTCACAGTAACTTCATTGCAGTGTTAATGTAAGCCTCACTTGTGACACTAACAAATAAACTAAAAAAAAAACTGATCTGGTACAGAAATCTGCCATTCTTACCTGGTCTGTAGTCTGGCCTACATGTGATTCCAGATCCATGGCAGTGTGGTTGACTCTTAAATACTAGGGATGGAGAAGAAATGCTGATCCAACCAGTGACACCCACATCCCTTGAGCAGAAGTCCATAGCCACCAATGCAATCTTAGGACATGGTAGATATTAGGGCAAGTAAATATTGCCTGACTCTGATCTTGAATCAGCTCATCCACTGTTGATCCCTTCATCTCTATTTCCATTACCTCTATTTTTGCTATTTTAATGTTATCCCATCTTTCATCCAGTATACAAAGAACAAAGAAAATTACAGCACAGGAACAGGCCCTTCGGCCCTCTAAGCCTGCACTAACCATGCTGCCTGACTGATCTAAAGCCTTCTATCCTTCCAGGGACCATATCCCTCTTTTCCCATCCTATTCATGTATTTGTCCAGATGCCTCTTATCATCATCGTAGCTGCTTCCACTACCTCCCCCGACAGCGAGTTCCAGACACCCGCTGTCCTTTTTTTAAAAAATCTTCCCTCATACACCTCCTTTGAACCTTGCCCCTCGCACCTTAAACCTGTGCCCCCTAGCAATTGACTCTTCCACTCTGAGAAAAAGCTTCTGACTAACCATGCTGTCCATACCCCTCATAATCTTGTAGACTCCTCCCAGGTCACCCCCCAACTCCCCCCTAACCTCTGTCATTCCAGTGAGAACAAACCAAGTTTCTCCAAGCTCTCCTCATATAAACTTGGTCTCATCCCAAACTCCACTTGCATACCCTAACTCACACTCAGTCTTAATCACTATTGCGGCTCTCTATTGATTGCCATTCTGGCAATATTTCAATTTTAAGTTTCCTTCCCGCCAACGCCTCCTCCCCCTTCCCCCCCACCCACTACTTGCCCACCTTCTCCACCTTCCCCACCACCCCATCCCCATCTCCTCCATGACCTCGCTTCTCCAGAATCATTAAACCTATGGTAACCACGCCTTCAGCTGCCTGGATCCTACGTTCCTCCTTCACCAAGCTTTCTATTGCTTTTTCAAACATCTCCTTATATGATTTAGGGTGAAATTTCCCCATCCCACTCACCACGGGAATCTTAGAGGACACGAACTATGCAAAGGTCCATTGAACTCAGGCAGGATGAACACCGCAGGAAAATCCCACCCGCAGTGTCCAATTTAGCTCGATAGGACTCCTGTGAAGAGCCTTGGGACATTTTACCCCATTCAAAGCGCCATATAAATGCAAGTTGTGTTTTTGTTTGAGCCATTCGCAGTGGCCAAGCATTAACCTGGGCATGACTCAGAGCTAAGTGTTGCAGAATGTTTAGAAACAAGAGTGAAACTGGAGAAAGGCAAATAGTAACATTGATAAACTGTGCAGTCACCAAAGTAGCTGATAGCAAGAATGCATGGGTCATCCTGAATCAAGTGGAGTCCTTAAAGAAGCCCAGGTATCAGGAAAAAACATATCATAGTCTCGTGAAAACGTGGGTTGCTGATGTTGTGACAAAGGAGCAGGTCTTAATAATGTAACTAGGATAGGCTCTGTGTGGTCTCCATCAAACTCCATATGGAAACAAAGCCTGGCATCCTAAAGAGACTCTGGTCAGAATATAAATGCAGGAGAGTAGCAGGCAAAAATTCCTTTCCCAAAATGAAACATGGCAATAGACAAGTGATAGGAGTGAACAATAAATGTTGGCAGACTATTTGACAGGGGGAGTGTTCCAACCAGGTCTGATTGTGTTTACTTGCACATTTATACACACATTACAAGGCTAACTAACCAGGAACAGCTACTCTGATTGAAATTTAACCCCCATCTATCTCAAGGATGCTAATTCAGAGTCCAATGCCACTCAGTAAGACACAAGCTCTGTGACGGCATGGTGGTGCTGTGGTTAGCACTGCTGCTGGACCCGGATTCAGTTCCGGTCTCGGGCGACTGTGTGGAGTTGCATGTTCTGCTCCGTGTCTGCGTGGGTTTTCTCTGGGTGCTCCAGTTTCCTCCCACAGTCCAAAGATGTGTAGGTTAGATTGAATCATAGATTCCCGATGGTGCAGAAGAAGGCCATTTGGCCCAAGAAGTCTGCACCGACCACAATCCCACCCAGGTGCTATTTCCCTGACACGAGGGTGGATGGACAATCAACCTACCTGCATATGATTGACCATGCTAAATTGCCCCTTAGTGTCAGGGGGGCTAGCAGGGTAAATGTGTGTGGTTACGGGGACAGAGCCTGGATGGAATGCTTGTCGGTGCAGATGTGATGGGCCGAATGGCCTCCTTGTGCACAGTAGGGATTCTATGAAAACCTTGAGCACCAATCAAGAATTAGAACCTGGAGATTCCCAGGTTAAACTCAATAATCCTTATCTGTAAGTCATGTTAACCAGTGACGTAGAATCTATTAACAACAGGGTGTGATCAAAAATATAAGAACATAAGAAATAAGAGCAGAAGTAGGCCATCTAACCCCTCTAGCCTGCTCCGCCATTCAATAAGCTCATGGCTGATCTGATAGTGGTTCAGTTCCACTTACCCGCCTGATCCCCATAACTCTTAATTCCCTTATTGGACAGAAATCTATCTGCCTGTGACTATGTCATGTCGCAACAGCGTGAGAAGAATAAACTTTAAATCACTTAAACAATCAACAACATATTATTTTACTGCCAACCTATAACACTCAATGGCATCTTTATAGTTACAGAATGAACCAGGAGCAGTTTTATATCAGTTTTTATCAGCTTTAAGATTCTCCTCAGCAATATTGTCTCTTTCCTTGTTGCCCATCCAGACTTGGGAAGGATCTAGTTATCTGTATGGAGTGTGGAGGGACAGACGGGTTTATTGCTGAGGTTTACCTCTGCGAATCAGCACCTTCAGCAAAAAAAACCTGAGTGGGTTGGAAGGAAAAGAACTAAAGAGAGGATTTCTTTAAAAGTGTGTGTTCAGCAGCCTCTTTTTATTTTTGCGTGCATTTTTCAAGCATTGTGAGAGAATCCTGAGATTAATGACCAACTGTGCCATTATGTTGGGGGATCACCGCTTTGTCCTGGTGTGACACAAGCGTCAAAAAGTGAAGCAGGGTCTACGCTGTATTATTCCCTGACCTGTAGCCAGGAGGGCGAGAATTACTCTGCTTTGTGTTCCGCCTCACTGTTCCATCAGAATGATACAGTGTAGCAGGAGGCCCATGACTCAGCCAAAACAAAAACAGGCTTTTTCAAATAAATATTCACGGGATCTGGTGAGGTCGGCATTTATTGCCCATCCCCTGTTGCCCTTGAGAAGGCAGTGGTGAGCTGCCTTCTTGAATGACTGTGATCTATGTAGGTGCACCAACAGTGCTGTTAGGGAGGGAGTTCCAGGATTTTGATCCAGTCACTGTGAAGGAGCGACGATATATTTCCAAGTCAAGATGATGAGTGGTTTCGAAGGGAACCTCCAGGTTCATGTTTCTGCTGCCGTTGCCCTTCTAGATGTTAGTGCTTGTGAGCAAGAAAGGCGCTGCCTAAGGAACCTCAGTGAGTCCCTCCAGTGCAGCCTGTAGCCATTGCTGCCACTATGCATCGGTGGCAGAGGGAGTTAATATTTATGAATGAGATGTGAATTAAGAGAGGTGCTTTGTTCTGGATGGTGTTGAGCTTCTTGAGAGTTTTTGGAACTACACTCATCCAAATAAGGGGAGCGTATTCCAGCACACTTCTGACTTATGCCTTGTAGATTGTGGACAGCCTTTGGGGAGTTAGGAGATGAGATACTCAGCACAGGGTTCCTAGTTTCTGACCTGCTCTTGGAGCCACAGTATTTATATGGCTAGTCAAGTTAAGCTTCTGGTCGATGGTAACCCACAGGATGTTAAGAGCAGAGAAATAGCTTAATATTGTGGGTGAGTTATTCGCATCCTCCGCCTTCTCCATGATCGAATTTTTGGGTCACTTGCCCAGCCAGTAGCTCCCATCAAGTAGGGTCTAGGAGTTGGGAAGGTTTTTTTTAATCATTAGGGGGACATGGGCATAACTGGCTGGCCAATATTTACTGCCCAACACTAGTTGTCCTTGGAAGGCAGTTGAGAGTCAACCACAGTGTTGTGACTCTGGAATCACATGTAGGCCAGACCAACTAAGGACAGCAGATTTCCTTCCCAAAAGGGCATTTGTGAACCAGATAGGTTTTTCCGGCAATCGACAATGGTTTCATGGTCATCAGTAGATTTTTAATTCCAGCTACTTTTTATTGAACTCAAATTCCATCAACTGCTGTGGCAGGATTTGAACCGGGTGCCCAGAGTATTAGCTATGTTTCTGGATTAATAGTCCAGCAATAATATCACTATAAGACAGCAGTGCTAACCACTGGGCCAATATGCTGCCCAGAGCAAAGTGAAATATAGCTACCTATATTTAGTGGCCATGGGATCCACAGAGTTGAGGGAGACATAGTTAAAGTTGTTGATGATTAATTTAGCAAAAGGGTTCTTCAACAACCAAGGCCCTTAATTCATACATTCAAGGGATGGAATGCCTCTTTCAGGCATCTGCCTGGAATGCCTCAAATTGGACCCCCAAATTTGCCCTTGGACCCAGGCCTGAGCAGTTTGAGCATCAGTCCCACTGCTAGATTGCTATGCTTTGCAATCATTTTCTCCTTAATAAAAGTAGGTACACAAATGCCAAAAGGTCCCCAGTCCCTCTTTAAAGGTTCCAAATTGATCATGAACAAGCGCACCCAAGGAAATACCTTAATCAGTTAACCGCAGTCATTCCATTCTGCATTTCACACAAACCGCACAAGCATTTTAGTGTTTTAAAATAAATAGTTACAAGGTGACATAGCCTGCCCACTGAACCCTATGAGAGTAGATGGAATTCAAGTCATTTCTCCCGAGGCGTTGAGTTTAATGACGAGACTAGTCATGTTTTAAACTGTATTTAACTGCCTCTCATATTCAACTCATTACTGTGTTCGGAGTCAGCCCTTCCCGACTGAAAAAAAGCCCCCGATTAATTATCTTTTCTTTTTGTCAGGCGTCAACAATCAACACAAGCTGGCATAAGAAAGGGTTTTGTGGAGCCAGAATAACAAAATATTGGAAAAGTTGCAGAGAATGAATCTCTCATCAGTGCAGTTAGCTGTTATGGTATTTCCTGATCTTAGCCTCTCGATGACCTCGTTTTTTTTCCTCAGATAACAAGGCCTTAAGAGGTACTAAGAGGGTCAAATTTGTTTCCTTCCCTCAATCTGGCCATCTCCTTACCCAAGGACCCTACAGGTAAAGGGATGGAATAGGGGTCCTCTGTGTAATTACTTCTGGGGTTTGCATAACCTTATCAAGTCCTATTACCAAGAATAAGAACATAAGAACTAGGAGCAGGAGTAGGCCATTTGGCCCCTCGAGCTTGCTCTGCCACTCAGAAAGATCATGCCTGATCTTTTTGTGGACTTGGCTTCACTTACCCACCCACTCACCATAACTCTTAATTCCATTACTGTTCAAAAACTTATCTATCCTTCCCTTAAAAACATTCAATGAGGTAGTCTCAACTGCTTCACTGGGCAGGGAATTCCACAGATTTACAATAATTTAGGTGAAAAAGTTTCTCCTCAACTCAGTCCTAAATCTGTTCTCGCTTATTTTGAGGCTATGCCCCTTAGTTCTAATTTCACATGCCAGTTGAAACAATCACCCTGTTTCTATCTTATCTATTCCCTTCATGATTTTATATATTTCTATAAGAAACCCCCTCATTCTTCTAAATTCCAGTGCGAATAATACCAGGCTACTCAGTCCCTCCTCATAAGCCAACCCTCTCAACTCCAGAGTCAACCTAGTGAATCTCTTCTGCACCCTCTCCAGTGCCAGTAGATCCTTTCTCAAGTAAGGAGGTGAAAACTGTACACGGTACTCCAGTGTAGCCTCACCAGCACCTTATACAGATGCAACATAACTTCGCTGTTTTTAAACTCCATCCCCCTAGCAATGAAGGGCAAAATTCCATTTGCCTCCTTCATTATCTGCTGCACCTGAAAACTCACTTTTGTGATTCATGCACAAGGACACCCAGGTCCCTCTGCACAATAGCATGCTGCAATTTTTTACCATTTATATAATAGTCCATTTTACTGTTATTCCTACCAAAATGGGTGACCTCACATTTACCACCATTGTATTCTGTCTGCCAGACCCTTGCCCACTCACTTAAACAATCTATATCCCTTTGAAGATGTACAGTGTCGTCTGTGCACTTTGCTCTACCATTCATCTTAGCGTCACCTGTGAACTTTGACACACTACACTCCAAATCGTCTATGTAAATTGCAAACAATTGTGGTCCCAACACTGATCCTTGTGGCACACCACTAGTCACTGATTGCCAACCAGAAAAACACCCACTTACCCCCACTGTTTACTTTCTATTAGTTAACCAATCCTCTGTCCATGCTAATAATTATCCGTAACACTGTGCACCTTTATCTTATGTAGCAGTCTTTGGTACGGCACCTTGTCAAATATCTCCTGGAAATCCAGATACACCACATCAACAGGATCCCCACTGTCCACTGCACATGTAATGTGCTCAGAGAATTCCACCAAATTAGTCAAATATGACCTGCCCTTCATGAACATATGCTGTGACTTCCCAATGGGACAGTTTCTATCCAGATGTCTTGCTAATGCTTCCTTGATGATAGATTCAAGCATCTTCCCTACTACAGAAGTTAAGCTAACCAGCCTATAGTTACCTGCCTTTTGTCTGCTTCCTTTTTTAAACAGCGGTGTGACATTCGCTGTTTTCCAATCTGCTAGAACCACCCCAGAGTCCAGCAAATTTTAGTAAATTACCACCAGCTCATTTCTTATTTCCCCTGCCATCTCTTTTAGTACCCTGGGATGCATTCTACCAGGGCCAGGAGACTTATCAACCTTTAGCCCCCCATTAGCTTACCCAACACTGCTTCTTTAATGATAATGAAAGTTCTCGGTCCTGACCTGCCACAGCCTCAATTTTTGGGCATGTTATTTGTGTTTTCCACTTTGATGACCCCGACACAAAATTCGTGTTCAATGCCTCAGCCGTTTCCTCAACTCCAGTTATTTAATCCCCCTTCTCATCCTCTAAAGGGCCAATGTTTGCTGTAGCCACTCTTTTTCTTTTTATATATGTGTAGAAACGTTTGCTATCTGTTTTATATTCTGAGCTAGTTTACTCTTATAATCTATCTTGTTTCTCTTTATAGCTTTCTCATGGTTTTCTGTTGGCCTTTAAAGGTTTCTCAATCCTCTAGTTTCCCAGTAATCTTTGCCATTTTGTATGCACCTTCTTTCAATTTGATACCCTTCTTTATTTCCTTAGATATCCATGGCTAACTATGCCCTTTTTCTACACTCCTTCCTTATCTCTGGTATATTCTTTTACTGAACACTGTGAAAAATCACTTTGAAAGTCCTCCTTTATTCCTCAATTGTCCCACCATAAAGGTTTTGCTCCCAGTCTATCTTAATCAACTCCTCCCTTATTCCATTCTTGCCTCCTTTGTTTAAGCACAAGATTGGATTTTACCCTCTTATGCTCCATCTGTATTTTAAATCAATCATATTGTGATCGCTCCTTTCAGAAGGGTCCCTAACTGTGAGACCATTAATTATTCCTATTTCAATACACAGGACCAAACCTAGGATAGCTTGTTTCCTTGGAGGTTCCATTACATGAGGAAACTGTCGCAGATATGTTCTGTGAACTCCTCCTCAAGGCTGCCTTGGCTGACCCGGTTTGACCAATCGACATGTAGATTAAAGCCCCCCGTGATAATTGCTGTACCAGTTATACATGCATTAGCTATTTCCTTGTTCCTTGTTCGCCCCACCGTGATGCTATAATTTGGCGCCCAATAGATTTCGCCTATCAGTGACTTTTTCTCCTTACTATTTCTAATTTGAGAGATGGGAGGTTTAAGGGAGACAGCAGGGAATGTTTTTCATAGAGGGTAGTGGGTGCTTGGAAGGCGCTGCCAGTGGAGGTGGTGGAAGCAAGAATGTTAGCAACGTTCGAGGCATATCTTGATAGACTCATGAACAGGAGGCAAACAGAGGGATAGAAACCATGAATCAGCGCAGGCTTTTTGGGCTGAAGGGGCTGTTCCTGTGCTGTATTGTTCTTTGTTCTTTTCTCTTTGTTCATATTATTTAGATCAGAAAAGCCTCCCATGCAATCATTTGTAACGCATTAGCTGGGGCAACTGTGTGTATGCTGCAATTGGTTTTACTGCAACTAGACTAATAGTCAAGATTTTCATTTCAAATTGTTAGCTGATGGGTATTTCTGCAACGTGAACAAAAGAACAAGAGTAGGCCATTCATTCCTTGAGGCTGTTCTGTGTTCCCTGTGTCGTGGCTAATAATAATTCCTCAATCAACATTACAAAACAAATAATCTGTCATTATCAGGCTGTAAGAGCTTGCTATGCACAAACTGGCTCCGGTGTTTCCTGGATTATAGTAGTGAATGTACATTACAAAAAGAATTTCAGTGTTTGTAAAGGGATATCAGGGGTTATCATAGGTTTACAGCCTGGAAACAGGTCCTTCGGCCTAACTTGTCTATGCTGCCCTTTCTTTTAACCACTGAACTAATCCCAGTTGCCCACATTCAGTCCATACCTCTCCATACCCATCTTACCCATGTAACTGCCTAAATGCTTTTTAAAAGATAAAATGTATCCGCCTCTACTACTACTACTTCTGGCAGCTCGATCCAGATACTCATCACCCTCTGTGTGAAACAATTGCCCCTCTGGACTCTTTTGTATCTCTCCTATCCCACCTTAAACCTATGCTGTTTAGTTTTAGACTGCCCTGACTTTGGGAAAAAGATATTGACTATCTAGCTGATCTGTGCCCCTCATTATTTATACATCTCTATAAGATCACCTCTCAGCCTTTTACACTCCAGGGGAAAAAAAAGTCCCAGTCTATCCAGCCTTTCCTTATAATTCAAACCATCAAGCTCTGGTAGTATCCTAGTAAATCTTTTCTGCACTCTTTCTAGTTTAATAATATCCTTTCTAATAATAGGGTGGCCAGAACTCTTCACACTATTCCAAGTGTGGCCTTCCCAATGCATACAACTTCAACAAGACATCCCAACTCCTGAAAGTGCCAAATAAAATAGGAGTCATATTGTCAAAGCTTTTTATCTTGCACTCATTGGAACAGCTGACAAGAATTACCAATGGTAAAGGGAACAGATTATACTGCATGAGAAAGAGTGCTGATTGATAGGCAAATTGACTCTGATTGGTAGAGGCATTGTCATGGAGAATGAATCAGGTAACAGTTAACAGCCAAGCTTTATTTCAACTTCAAACAAGGCAAGTCAATAAATGATTGGTCAATAAATGTTCCAGACCTCCCCCAATTCTCTTTAAGAATGAAAATCCAGGGTTCAACAATTCAAGAGAGGCATCCTGTATGGATAAGTGAAAAAGCTAGCTGACCAATCACATTTTAATTTCATCAAATTTGCAACATTACCCACTCTACAATAAAAAGAAATAATTACGCCCAGTCACCTCAGCTTAAAGAAACAACCTCTGATTGCTCTGTCTTTGTATTAATTCCCTGGAATTATTCAGTGTTTACAGCACAGGTCCAATAGGCCATTGTTTATGCTCCACATTAGCCCCCACCCATTTTAATTCATCTCAGCCTATCAACATTGTGTTTACTCTTTTTTTCTCTCATGCCCAGTGGCACAGTGGTTAGTTGTGGTGTCTCACAGCCACAGGGACCCAGCTAAAAGCAAACCACTGTGGATGCTGGAATCTGAAACAAAAACAGAAAATGCTGGAAAATCTCAGCAGGCCTGTTAGCATCTGTGGGGAGAGAATAGAGCCAATGTTTCAAGTCTAGGTGACTCTTCATTAGAGCAGGGACCCGGGTTCCTCCCTGCTCAGGTAGAGTGTAGTTTGCACGTTCTATCTGTATGGGTTTCTTCTGGGTGTTCCGGTTTCCTCCGACAAATCTGAAAGACGTGTTGGTTAGACAACAAGTTGGAAAAACGGATGTCAGAAGTTGCAGCGAGACATAGATAGGATGCAAGACGGGCAGAGAAGTGGCAGATGGACTTCAACCCGGATAAATGTGTAGTGGTCCATTTTGGCAGGACCAATGGGATGAAGGAGTACAATATCAAGGGTAGGAGTCTTAGCAGTGTAGAGGAGCAGAAGGACCTTGGGGTCCGGGTCCATAGGACTCTTAATTCAGCCTCACAGGTGGAGGATGTGGTCAAGAAGGCGTATGGTGTGCTAGCCTTCATTAATCGAGGGATTGAGTTTGGGAGTTGGGAGGCAATGCTGCAACTTTATAAGACCCCTGTCAGACCCCACTTGGAGTACTGTGCGCAGTTCTGGTCACCTCACTACAGGAAGGATGTGGAAGCTATTGAGAGGGAGCAGAGGAGATTTACAAGGGTGTTGCCTGGATTGGGAGGCATGCCTTATGAAGATAGGTTGAGGGAGCTAGGGCTTTTCTCCCTGGAGAGACAAAGATTGAGAGGCGACCTGATAGAGGTTTATAAAATGTTGAGAGGTATAGATAGAGTGGATTCTCGGAGGCTATTTCCCAGGGCTGAAATGGTCGCTATGAGATGACACAGGTTTAAGGTGCTGGGGAGCAGGTACAGAGGAGATGTCAGGGGTAAGTTTTTCACTCAGAAGGTGGTGAATGAGTGGAATCGGCTGCCATCGGTGGTTGTAGAGGTGAACTCGCTGGGGTCTTTTAAGAGACTTCTGGATGAGTACATGGGATTTAATGGGATTGAGAGTTATAGATAGGCCTGGTAGGTATAGATATGATTGGCGCAACTTGTGGGCCGAAGGGCCTGTTTGTGCTGTAGTGTTCTATGTTCTATGCATCAGCCATGCTAAATTCTTCCTCAGTGTACCTGAACAAATGCCGGAGTGTGGCAACTTGGGGATTTTCACAGTAACTTCATTGCAGTATTAATGTAAGCCTACTTGTGAAACTAATAAAACATTATAAACTTGATAAAATTACCTCACTTCCTGTTTTTTTTTAATTTTCATTCATTGGGTTTGTGCTTCACTGACAAAGCAAGCATTTATTGTCCATTCCTAAATGGCTTTGAGAAATTGGTGGTGAGTTGCCTTGTACAGAACTCCAGCTCTTCCCAAACCAATGCTCAGTACAACACAACCTTCTTGCCCTTATACTCTATGTCACGACTGATGAAAACAAGTGTCCCATGTGCCTTGTTAACTGCCCTATTCATTTGCTCTAGTGCCTTCAGAAATCTGTGAATAAATATGCCAAGATCCATCTGTACCTCTGAGCTTCCGAGAGCCCTGCCATTCATTAAATACTCCCTTATCTTGTTGCTTCTTCCAAAGTTCATTGCCCCGCACTTATGCCAACTGCCACTGTTCTGTCCACCTAAACAACCCATCTGTATCCCCCTGTAACCTGTAACCTGTTCCTTCACCATTAACCACCCTATCTTGGTGTCATCTGCAAATTTGCTCATCATTCCTCCCCACATTATTATCTGTATCATTTGTGTATGTAACAAACAATAAGGGACCCAGCACTGAGCCTTGTGGAATGCTACTGGATACTTGAAGTCACTTGAACAGCCTTCTATCACTACCTTTTGTGTCCTATCACTAAGCCTGTTTCAGATCCATAGAGTCAAGAGTCATAGAGGTTCACAGCATGGAAACAGGCCCTTCGGCCCAACTTGTCCATGCCACCCTGTTTTTATCACTGAGTTAGTCCACATTTGGCCCATATCCCTCTATAGCCATGTAACTACCCAGACAAAATCGTACCCATCGCTGCTTCTGGCAGCTCGTTCCAGATGCTTACCACTCTTTGAGTGAAACAAATTACCCCTCTGGACCCTTTTGAATCTCTCCCCTCTCACCTTAAACCTATAATCTCTAGTTTTAGATTCCCCTACCTTTGGGAAAAGATGTTGACTATTTACCTTATCTATGCCCCAGTCCAAGTCTATCCAGCCTTTCCTTATGATTCAGACTATCAAGCCCCAGCAGCATCCGAGTAAATCTTTTCTGCCAAGATTCCCTGAATTCCCTGTGCTCAACCTTCTCAATCAGTCTTCCACTATAAGTCGTCACCTGAATTTCAAATCGCCCTGGCCCCAAGTTTCATCGTGAGAAAGGGGTCAGAGGAAAAGCTTCACACGTTCATTTACATTTAGTTCCAGAGTAGAAGCCACTGCAAATAGCACAGTATAACTCAACAATATCCAGTTGCAGCTCGATAACCAGGCATTGAGTGTGGGCTGCAAATTAAGAAATCCTGAGCCTCGTCAGACCAGATTTTAACTCACTCAAAACCCATTCACTTAAAAATGAGCCCTTTGAACCGCCTCCTTGAGCTGATGATGAGACCTGTAGAGTGTGGTTTGAAGTGCTGTTAAATTCCAGTCAGTCAACACAGACATCAATGAAGAAACTCGTCCGTCAAAACCTGCCCCTGGAATATACTGGGCTAAGATATCCTAATTCGTGAAGTTTATGTCAAGCAATTGATCATTTTAATAGTCAACAGAAAAAGCCACATTTTAATGGGGAGTGATATTTTGGAGATCGGAGGAGATTGATAGGAGTTGAATTTTTATCTTACCTTTCAAATGGCTTTACCCAATGAACTTCATGGTTATTTCCTGTCTGACTCCTACCAAGCACCGTCCATTTCTCTCTCAATCAGATTTGCCTCTACTTGCTGGTGGCCATTACCTTTTTGTCCAATGGAACCCCTTATTTCATCCCTTCACTTCGCTGCCTTACTCCCTGCCTTTGACCACTTCATAGAATCCCTACAGGGCAGAAAGAGGCCATTCAGCCCATTAGGCTGTACCGATTCTCTGACAGGGAATCTTGCCCCATGCCCTATCCCCGTAACCCCATACATTTCCCATGGTTAATTCATCTAAACTACACATCTTTGGATATTAAGGGGCAATTTGACGTGTCCAATTCACCTAACCTGCACATCTTTGGACTGTGGGAGGAAACCGGAGCAGCCAGAGGGAACCCATGCAGACACAAGAGAGAATGTGCAAACTCCATGCAGACAGCCACTCGAAGTTAGAATTGAACCCGGGTCTCTGGAGCTATGAGGCAGCAGTGCCACCACTGTGCCACCGATCCTCAGTAAGAAGTCTCACAACACCAGGTTTAAAGTCCAACAGGTTTATTTGATAGCAAAAGGCACTAGCTTTCAGAGCACTGCTCCTTTGTCAGGTGAATGGAAGTTCTGAACTCACACTCACATGACGAAGGAGTGAAAGCTAGTGAAAGCTAGTGGCTTGTGATTCCAAATAAACCTGTTGCATTTTAACCTAGTGTTGTGAGACTTCTTACTGTGTTTATCCCAGTCCAATGCCGGCATCGCTACATCATGACTACTCATCCACGCCTAACGATGTCACATGGGGTGGGATCTCACAGTCCAAAGATGTGCGGGATAGGTTGATTGGCCATGCTAAGAAATTGCCCCTTAGTGTCTAGGGATGCATAGGTTAGAGGGATTAGTGGGTATAATATGTAGGGATATGGGGGTAGGGCCTGTGTGGGATTGTGTTCGGTGTAGACGCGATGGTTTGAAGGGCCTCTTTCTGCACTGTAGGGTTCTATGATTCTATGATCCACTCGTACCAAAACTGTAAAAACCTTCCCAAGGTCAACAGACATTTTCCACGTTCTGCCCCACACCCACTCCGATTCCCATGGTGGATGGGGCGGTAAAATTCTGGCCATGATGTTTGTAAGTCATTCAAAGGATGGAGCACTGAGGGTTAACAAGCCTTCCGCTGTGGGACTCTGTCCTCCTCTGCTTTGAGTGCAGGCATTCACAATGGAGAACCCTCAAGCCTTCAGGGTGAAATCTGGTCCTGGCTTTTGCTGTTCTCCGCACCGCTTTGTACAGTAATGAATGCAGCACCTGCAGCGCTGTTCATGAATATTATACTTTCACGTCTGGCTGATGCAGGTATTGATGACAGTGAACCGGTATGCTCCTCAGAATCACCCACGTGCTTGTATTGTTTTCTGTTTTGTAAGAGCAAGGTTTCTTTTATGCCGTTCTGTCAGTGCTCATGATAAATGGCTCATAGGTTCAGGGGCACAGTTCCACTTTTAAAGAATCAGTATCCCTTTTGTCTGTCCAGATTTTAAGAGTCTCAGACAATCGCTGTTACACACTGTCACAGTCCAAGTATTGCAATCATTAAAGACACTGCTGTAAATATAGACCAACAAGCCAGGGAATATTTTGTACCACTGTGACTAGAGATTCATAGGGTGGGATTTTCCAGCCCTTCCCTCTGGTGAGATCACCCAGTCCCACCGAATGTGACCCCTGCGATGAGTTCCCTGGCAGTGGAGCAGGCGAAACACTCAACATGCTGGCAGGACTGGAAGATCCTGCCTACTGTCAATGGACAGCCACTTCTGCTGCAGGAAAATGACACAAGGGGACTGGAAAATCCCACCCATAGTCATGAGATAATTTTGACACAGAAGGAGGCCATTTGGCCCATCATGTTAATGCTAATCTGAAAGACATGCTGGTTAGGTGAACTGGCCATGCTAAATTCTCCCTCGGTGTACCTGAACAGGTGTGCAAACTCCACGCAGGCAGCTGCCCGAGGCTAGAATTGAACCCAGGTCCCTGGAGCTGTGAGGCAGCAGTGTCAACCACTGTGCCACTGTGCCACCCCAAACGATGAACCATGGAACGGGATCTTACGGCCTTGTTCATGCCAAAACCATAAAAGCCGAGGTTAATGGACCTTACCATGTTCCGTCTCTCGCCCACTCCGAGTCCCGTGGTGGGCAGGGCAGTAAAATCCTGGTCATGATGTTCGTAAGTCATTCGAGAGATGGACACTGAGGATTAAAAAGCCTTCCGTTGTGGGATTTTCATAGTAACTTCATCGCAGTGTTAATGCAAGCCTACTTGTGACTCCAATGAATAAACTTTTAAGTTTAGCTATCTGTAGCGCAATCCAAGCTGTCCCATTCCCCTGCTCTATCCCAATATCCCAGCAAGTTTATTCTTTTCAAGAACCCATCCAATTTCCTTTTGAAATCACCCATTGTCTCCACTTCTAACACCCTCATTAGGGTTGTGATGGAATACTTTCCACTTGCCTGGGTGGGCGCAGCTCCAACAACACTCAAGGAGCTTGACACCATCCAGGACAAAGCTTGATCAGCATCTCATTCACAGACATCTGCATCCTTGACCACCGACACACAATGGCAGCAGTGTGTACCATCTATAAGATGCACTTATCAAGGTTCCTGTGGCACTACCATCCAAGCCATGACCACTACCATCTAGAATCATAGAATCATTGAATCTCTACAGTGCAGAACAAACCCATTCGGCCCATCGAGCCTGCATGGACAACAATCCCACCTAGACCCTACCCCTGTAATACCACATATTTACCCTGCTTATCCCCCTGCCACTAATGGACATTTTAACACAGCCAATCAACCTGACCCGCAGCTCTTTGGAGAATAATCCGGAAGGACAATGAGTTCCAGTTCATTACCACTTGCTCTGTGATGAAGTTCTTCATCACATGCATTTCTCACTCAAAACCTGAAATCTGTGTCCTTGAACTGTTGGAAATAAATAGCTGGAATGTAAGAAGATTGACCCCCATGCATTATGAATTATATAACAGCTTAGCACCAATTCTGAGGCTCATTGGCTCAGGAATTAACAATAAAACCTTTCAGCTCTTTTTTTTCATTCACTCAAGTGAGGGGCTATTCATTGCCCACCTCTCATTGTCCTTCAGAAGGTGGTGGCGAGTTGCATTCTTCAACCACTGCAGTCCCTGAGATGTTAGTGCACTCACAGTGCTGTTTGAGAGGGAGTTCCAGGATTTTGACCCAGCGAAGGAACGCTAATATACCTTCAAGTCAGGATGGTGAGAGACTTGAAGGAGAACCTTCATGTGGTGGGCGGCACGGTGGTACAATAGTTAGCACAGCTGTCTCACAGGATTCGATTCCCGGCCTGGGCCCCTGTCTGTGTAAAGTTTGCACGTTCTCCCCATGTCTGCATGGGTTTCCTCCGGGTGCTCCAGTTTCCTCTGAAGATGTGCTGTTTAGGTGGATTGGCCATGTTGAATTGCCCGTTAGTGTCAGGGGACTGGCTAGCGTAAATGCATGCGGTTATGGGAATAAGGCCTGGATGGTATTGTGGTCGGAGCAGACTCGATGGGCATTGAAGCAATTCTATGATTCTATGGTGGTATTCCCAGGTACCTGCTGCCCTTGACCTGCTGCCATACTGTGGCCACAATGGTGGTGTGTTTGGTTCAGTTTCACTTCTGTTGCTCCTAAGATTTTAATGGTGAAGGATTCGGTGGTGATGTAACTTTTCAAAGGATAGGATTGGGTCTTTTTATATTACTGCCAGTTTGTTGGCATTTATGCAACATGAATTATCTACTTGTTAGCCCTCATTTGGACATCATTGTCCAAGATTAGCCTGAATGCTCTCAACAAGTTGTTTCATATTTGGAGGATCTGTGAACAGAAATGACTAATCCTCGGCAATCAGGCCCACTCCTGACCTCATTGCAGAGGGATTACCATCAATGAAATTTTTGACACTGATTGGTTAAGGACGTTGCCTTAAGGAATTTCAGTGGTAACATATTGGTTCTACAATAATTGCCCCCTGACAGCCAATAACATCTTCCTGTGTGTCACATACAACTCTGAATCAACCCTTTGACACCGGGGATTACTTGCAGCACTTCTTTGTACTTTCCCCAGTGCGTGAATATTTCTTTTATGATTTGGAAATGAGAAATTGTACTCAAGGTGCAGTCTGGTCACAGCGATCTCCTTGATCCCAGATTTCTGTGATTCAGATTATATTGAGACTGACCATGCAGCAAGTAGTGTTGGAGAATCCGTGCATTACTCTAACATCTCAACCTGCTTAGGTGAAATGCTGAAGATTTTAGGAATTCGGAAATTAATTTTGGGAGAAAAAATATTTATTTCTGATTTGTTTATTGATGTTTAGTCAACTAAATTGTTAATTAAAATTTTATTTATTAGTCATCTGTAAGGCTTACATTAATACTGCAATGAAGTTACTGTGAAAATCCTCTAATCGCCACACTCTTGTTCGGGTACACAGAGGGAGAATTTAGCACGGCCAATGCACCCTAACCAGCATGTCTTTCAGACTGTGAGAGGAAGCCGGAGCCCCAGAGGAAACCCACGCAGGCATGGGGAGAATGTGCAATCTCCGCACAGGCAGTGACCCAAGCTGGGAATCGAACACGGGTTCTTGGATCTGTGAGGCAGCAGTGCTAACCACTGTGCCACCATGCCAACTGATGATCGCATATTTAAGTTACTGTTGTCATTTCTCTTGCAATATGGCCAGAAGATGGTTGCAAGAGCTTCCAGACATCTAACGTTCATAGCCATTACTTCCTACATTAGAACACTGCAAAAATACCAAATTTATTTTAAAGTACTTCAGGATATCCAAAAACGTGCCAGTTAAGTTCATGGGCCATCCTAAATTACCAGTTAGTATCCCAGGATATGTAGGTTAGAGGGATTAGTGAGATAAATATGTAGGGTGACGGGGATAAGGCTGAGATGGGATTGTTGTTGGTACAGTCTCGATGGGCCATATGGTCTCCTTCAACTCTGTAAGGTTTCTATGATTCTATATCCTGAGGACAGGAAAGGTGCCATAAAGATGCTTTCTTTCTGTTTCAAATTCACCTGAAGGATAAAACATGAACATAATATTTTCAGCTGTCTGGATGGCATGATTCATACATGTGACAAAATAGGTGGAGTGCTGAGATCTCTCGATTGACCTGCGCTGGTCAGAGTGGCTTATGCATAAGGCAGCACCTTCCTCCCAGCACTGTGCAGCAATCAGGTAGCTTTCATCCACCTCACGCACTGTGACTGTACATAAACACTATCGGACCTCTTTGTTATCGGATAAGAGTAATTGGCTGCTGTCAGTGCAGTGTTCAAGTTATGGGGCTGAGATTTGTTCTGCTGCATTAAATGCCAGTCCACTTAATTTCTCTTCAAGGGAGGTGTTCTCAACTAAATTGCCACATAATCCAAGCATCCATCGAATTTCCTTTGTTTTCGAAGCACAGTAGACAATTCTATCCATCGAGCTTACTCTCTCACTTTACTCCAAGTGCCCTCTCTCCCAACCCTGCATTGACCATCTCCCTTTATTCACACTTTCTAAATGTCAGAGTATCACAGATACATAGAAAGTGTTCTGATGTGGGAATTAATAGCTACAAATGTTAGACTTTGGGAAGATCTCACAGCCTGATTCTGGCTGTCTTCCAAGAGAACGACAACAGTAACTCAAATTTGTAGTCATAGTCATAGAGGTTTATTTGTTCAACTTGATGTAAAGGCAACTGAATGTGTGGTTAATTAAGGCCTCTTCGTTTATTCATAACAGGGCAAGGTTCATAATGCAGCCCATGGGGTCTGAGAATTGATTTTGAATCATAGAGTAATACAGCACAGACAGACCGCTCAGTCCGTTATGTTGGTGCTAGCTCTTTGAATGGGTTTTCCAACTGGCCTCACTGCTCTCCTCTTTCACAGTAAGAAGTCTGACAACACCAGGTTTAAGTCCAACCAATTTGAGTCCAATTTAAGTCCAACACCAACCTGGTATTGTCAGACACCTTACTGTGTTAACCCCAGTCCAGCATCGGCATCTCCACATCATGACTCATCTTTCATAACCATGTACACTTCTTTCCTTCAAATGGAAGAGCAATAAGAAGGAATGTACATTCATGTGGTGTCAGTCACATCTTTCAAGATGTCCCACAAGGTTATCAGGGAAATACTGACACTGGGCAACACAGTGGCACAGTGGTTAGCAGTGCTGCCTCCCAGCACCAGGGACCCATGTTCAATCCCTCAAGCCACTATCTGTGTGGAGTTTGCACATTTTCCCCATGTCTGCATGGGTTTCCTCCGGGTGCTCTTGTTTCCTCCCACAGTCCAAAGATGTGCAGGTTAGGCAGATTGGCCTTGATAAATTTCCCCTTAGTCTCCAAAGTTGTGTACTAAAGTGTTAGTCTCCTCTCTGAGAATGCCAATGCACTCCTCCAATTGGACATCCCTGATTTTCATTACTCCACCATTCAGTTGCCTGGGCTCTGAACATTGGAGCATTCTCCATAAAGCTCGATACAACTTTCCCACCTGTCTTAAGATGTTCCAGAAAACTTAACTCTTTAACCAAGCTTTTGATCGTTTGCCCCAGTCCTACGTGCCTCGATCGCAAATTCAATTTGGGAAGCCTGCTGTGAAGCACTTGGTTCCCATCTTGCATTATAAGTATTAAAGGCTGCACATTGTGCTTTGACAACATCCCTGTGGTAATTATACTGGAGAATTAGCCTGAGGAGAGTTTGAAAATGAACAAATTCCTGATTCAGAAGCAAAGATGCTGAGCCAGGCTGTATCAAAAAGCAGTGTTGTTGTGTCGACTCCTGCAGGGTGTGGAAGGTGGAAAGAACATGAGGCAATGATTTCTGTGGGGAATTGTGGTCATCAAACTTAGGATAAGAACAGAACCAGGTCTGACTGTGAGAACCAACCACATGAATAGCTAACTGCTTGAGTTGTTATTTAGAAAACAGATCCAAAGCAGCCATGATCCATTGAACTGAGATGAGAAAGATCCACCAATCTAGGAGCAGAATAGAGAAAACATGAAGGAATGGCTATTGGTGTATCCATTGAGGAAGCATCCTGTTCTTGATCTGGATTTACAGAAGAGATGCCTGCACTTCCTGCCTGGTTGACTGGAAATCTATCTTTTTTTTCATTCCTTTTGGTTCGGTTTTCATTTATTATTGTTGCATGTGTTGTTAGTATACAGTGAAAAGTATTGTTTCTTGCACGCTATACAGACAAAGCATACCATACAGAGAGAAGGAAAGGAGAGAGTGCTGAATGTAGTGTTACTTAATGTGAGGTAGGTCAATTTAAAAGTCTGACAGCAGCAGGGAAGAAGCTGTTCTTGAGTTAGTTGGTACGTGACCTCAGACCTTTGTATCTTTTTCTCAATGGAAGAAGGTGGGAGAGACCATGTCCGAGATGCAGGGGTCCTTGATTACACTGGCTGCTTATCTGAGACAGAGTCAATGAATGGGTGGCTGGTTTGAATGAATGACTGGGATCCAATCACGATGCTTTTGTAGTTCCTCGCAGTCTTGGGCAGAGCAGGAGCCATACCAAGCTGTGATACAACCTGAAAGAATGTTCAATTCCTCAAATGGTACCCATTGCAATTTCCATTCAGTGCAGGGTGAGAGTTAACAGGCAGAGAGAGGTAAATATAAGTCTGAGCTGGAAGTCTGAATTGGGTCACCTCGCTGGGGTTAGGGTTGACTTTCTCTGTTCTACCTAAAACCTGATCACCTGATGACAAAAGCTGGGAGCTCATCCAGGTTGTCCCATTCACTGCTGAGTCTGACACAAATTCATTGGAATAGTCCCAGCAACGTTTGATTGGCAAGGCGCCGTTTGGAAAGGAAATCACAATGAGTATTAATGTCGAAACAAAAGTGAGAATGATATGGATGCCTAATGACATAAAACTGCATTGTTGTTCACAGTTGGCACATTTTTCCCATTTTGCATAAATGCGACATTATATCCACCTATTCTGCCATTACCTGGTGGCATATTAGCAGCTAACATGCCAAACATCACCATGCCTTTGTCACGCTGACTTCCTGCACATGAAGCCAGTGACAGATGAATGCTTTCCTAATGTTACAACTCACTATTTTCAGAACTGCAGGCAAACAAAAAGTCCTTTAACAAAAATTCAGTTTATTTATTAGTGTCACAAGCAGGCTTACATTCACACTACAATAAAATTACTGTGAAAATCCCCGAGTCGCCACACTCCGGCGCCTGTTTGGGTACACCGAGGGAGAACTTAGCATGGCCAATGCATCCCAAACCAGCATGTCTTTCAGACTGTGGGAGGAAACCGGAGCACCCAGAGGAAATCCACACAAACACAAGAGAACATGCAGACTCCGCATAAACAGCATTCCAGGACGGGAATCGAACCCAAGTTCCTGACATGGTGAGGCAACAGTGCTAACCACTGTGCCACCCTCAGGGCAATGAGACACAATGTCACCTGATGCAATGGAATGACTTGGGGCAGAATTTTCCATTAGCGCTCGCTGGAAACTAGAAAATCCTGTCCAAGGTTAATGGACCTTTGTGCGGTGTGCGTGCTTTCCCCTATGATTCCCATGGCAGGTGGGACAGGAAAGTTCCCCTACTGGACTAAGAAAGAACTTTGATGTAATTTTTTTTTAAGTTCAGCTTTGCCAAGCCGAGGGACAACAACAAATGCAAAGACAAGGGAAAAGAAAAAAGATTATAACAGGCTTGACAGAGGCACGGTGTTGTACTTATGGAGATCAGGCCTTGAATTGAAATAAAGTGAAGCACTATGTTTCAGCAAAACAAAAACACCCCTTCCTCAAAAACAAGGGGCTTCACAGAATGGAAAGTTACTGGAGATAGCAAAATAAACTTCCTGGGCTGATCCAAATCATTGCAGTAATAAAGGCAGCAAGCTATAATTGGGTGTTACACTTTTAAAAGAAACTTTATGAGACAGTGTAGCTTCTCAACATTACAAAGTAACCCCATTCTCGAGAAAAGGGTATAAAAGATTGAACAAGGAAGAAGATTCTACTATGGTTGGAAGGAGATCTCAGACAGAGATGAACGGGTGAAGAATCTGCAGCCACAGGAGCCAACCACTGATGGTGATTGTACGCCCACACTTAATGCATTATTTGAGCTAGTTATTGGCTTGGTGTTTACATGTCAAAGGCAAAGTAACATCGATATCAGTGAAGTGTCAACTTGATGGGAGTAAATTAAATGAAGCAACTGTATTTTTTAGCTGTTATTTTATTTTCTCTTCATTTGCAAGCCAGTGAAATCTGCAATCATTTTCTGTAATCATTTTAATTTTCTTGTAACCATTTCAAATCTGTGCTGATGTTAAATCTGTAATGATGGCACAAATAAAGTGAGTCCGTCAAGCATAACTGCCTTTTATGTTTATCCCCTTGTAACTTGCAGGTCAGAAGAATTATAAGTAAAGGGTGCTTCATAAAAGAATGTTCCTACAGTACACTACAGACAGCATTGGATTTTATGTTTTCTGATAGGGAGATGGAACACGAAACGAGTTGTCTGCTTGCTCACATCTCTGCCTCCTCTGATCATTATTAATATTCGTGCAGCTATTAGAGTTTCTAATAATTCATTACTGATTAAAAAGGGAAAAGAACTTGGGGCCATTGTTAAAACCACAATGGGTGACTGCCAGTGTGGAGTTTGCATGTTGTCCCCATGTCTGCGTGGGTTTCCTTCCACAGTCCAAAACTGTGCTTTTTAGGTGGATTGGCCATTGTAAATTAGTGTCTCAAGATGTGTAGGTTCAATGGATTTGCCGTGGGAAACGTATGGGAGTTATAGGGTTAGGGCAGAGGACCTGGGTAAGAATCTCTGTCGGACAGTCAGTACAGACTTGATGGGCTGAATGGCCTCTTTCTGCACTCTAGGGATTCTATGATTTTGATCCTGTGATCATGTCATATGGGGATGATGGAGTGAGTACTGGATTGAATGCAGGATTAGTCATCCTGAAGTTTGGACTACTGGTGTGGTCTGGAGACATGAGCCCATCAGACCAGATGCAAAATTTAAATTCAATTAATTGAATGAATCAGGAATAATATGTTCATACCAGGATTGGTGACTATGTAGTCACCAGATAGTTGCTAAAAACCACTCTCATTCACCAGAGATGGGTCATAACTGCTGTAGAGACACTAGCATTTAGGATTGGCACAGTGGCACAGTGCTGCTGCCTCACTGTGCCAGAGACGCGGACTTGGGTCATTGTCTGTGTACATGTTCTCCCCATAACTGTGTGAGTTTTCTCCGGGTGCTCTGGTTTCCTCCCATAGTCTGAAAGACGTGCTAGTTAGGTGCATTGGCCATGCTAAATTGTCCCTCAGAGTACCGGGGGTGGCGACGAGGGGATTTTCACAGTAACTTCATTGCACTGTTAATATAAGCCTACTTGTGACACTAATAAATAAAATAGTACTTAAACTTATAGATCCCATGAAGAAATAAAACAAAACAAATGCCCTTTTGGGAAGGAAATCTGCTGTCTATGCCTGGCCTGGTCTGTATTTGATTCCTCATCCATAGCAATGTGGTTGACACTTAAATTCCCTCTGAAATGTCCTAGCAAGCCATTCTGAGCCAGACCTGCTGAGTGTTACTAGCATTCTCCATTATCATTGTATGTCCTGATATTGGTGAAGTTCTCTGAATCTTGATTTAATTTATTTGCTTTTTGAGTTCAGACTTACAATCAGGCCGCTCAGCCCATCTCAGCTGTGCTGGCTCTCTCTATCCTTTCCCTGCATCCTTTTACCAGCACCTGTGTACCCATTGCCCCAGCAAGGGTCAGCACTTTCAGAAAAAGGAGAGAGAAGATTGAGGAAAAAAGGAAAGCATGAAGCGAGACTTGAACAGAAGTTTGGAGAAGGATGCGTGATCTGGTTCTGGCTGAAATGCATGAAGAAATGTAGATTTAGATTTAATGTAGATTTAATTAACTTAAACAGTGATCAGAAAACCAGAGGAGATGTATAAAATTAACAAGCCTCGAGCTAAGCTACAGAGCTTAGTAGATAAGTGGAATAGGCTACCAACAGATGTCATTAACTCCACAATTCTGGTTAGTGCTAACCATGCTGATTTCAGCCAATGTCTTCAGATTGCGTCCCTGAGTTAAGGCAGAGGAAGATTTATCACTATTTTTGTTCTTGGTGGTGTTGAATATCCCCTACTCTAAGTATCATAGAATTCCTTCAGTGCAGAAGGAGGCCATTCAGCCCATCGAGTCTGCATCAACTCTCTGACAAAGCATTCCACCCTATCCCCGCAACTCCAAGTATTTACCTCGTTAATCCCCCTAACCTACACATCTTGGGACACTAAGGGGCAATTTAGCATGACCAATGTGCCTAACCTACACACCTTTGGACTGTGGGAGGAAACCGGAGCACTCGGAGAAGCCCGCACAGAGATGGGGCGAACATGCAGGCTCCACACAGACAGTGACCCAAGGGCAGAAATGAACCCGGATCCCTGGAGTTATGAGGCAGCTGTGCTAACCATTGTGCCCACACACAATATCAGGTGGAGGGGGACACAAACTTTACTATGGCACCTCACAAGGTTGAATAGTGTATCCAGAGAGTTAGTGCATAATGCTGAAATATCTGGCCTACCACTGTAGCAGTGTAAACCCAGCTTGAATTATCAGGGGCAAAATAGATGACAGTAAATCAGCAACAAAGTCTACAACAAATATGTGTTCCTCTGAGACACAAAAACCTAACAGGAAAAGTGAATTAACCATGGCTAACAAAAGATTACGTTAAAGGAAGTGGCTTGTAAGATTGCCAGAAAAACTGGAAAGTCCAAATGTTTTGAGTAATTTAAAATCCAGCACAGGAGGACCACGAAACTAAAGAAGAGGAAGAGAATATGGCTGAAAATTAGTGAGAGGCATAAAGACAGTCTGTAAAAGCTTCATAGAATCCTAACAGTGCAGACAAGGCCATTAGGCCCATCAAATCTGCACTGACTGCTATCCCACCCCGGCTCTATCCCCAAACCCTACATATTTACCCTCTTAATCCCCCTGACACTAAGGAGCAATTTAGCATCACCAATCCATCTAACCCTCATATCTTTGGACTGTAAGAGGAAACTGGAGCACTCAGAGGAAACCCAGGCAGACACGGGGTGAATGTGCAGACTCCATACAGACATTGACCCAAGGCCGGAATCGAACCTAGATCCCTGGTGCCGTGCGGCAGCAGAGCTAGCCACTGTGCCACAATGTCATCTCACATATTCTTTAGCTGTGTGAAAAGGAAAAGGTTAACAAGAACAAATCTTTTACAGGCAGAGACAGGAGAATCTATGATGGAGAATAGGGAAATTGCCAAGAAACTAAACAATTGCTCTGTCTTCATGGAGGAAGATGCAGACAATGTCCCAGAAATACTGAGGGAACAAAAGAACTTGTGAAAATAAGGAACTGACAGAAATTAATATTAATGAACAGTCGGTACTTGAAAAATTAATTGGGTTGAAGGTTGACCAATCCCCTGAAGCAGATGAGTTTCATTCTGGAGCATCAGTGAAGGCAGCTGTAGGGATAGTAGATGTCTTTCACAATTTTATAAATTCTGGAGAGCTTCCTACAGTGTGGAAAGTAGCAAATATAACCCTATTGTTTAAGAAAGGAAGGAGAGAGAAAACGGAGAACAACAGACCTGTTAGATTGGTGTCAGTAGACAGGAAAGTGTTATAACCGATTATAAAGGGTGTGATAAAATGGCATGGTAACACATGGTTCAGAACGCTGCCTCACAGTGCCAGGGACCCCCAGGTTCAATTCCAGCTTTGGATGACTGCCTGTGTGGACTGTTATCCTTTCTCAAAGAGACACTAACATCATAGGAGTTTGTATGTCCTCCCCATGTCTGCATGTGTTTCTTCCGCGTGCTCCAGTTTCCCCCCGCAGTCCAAGTTAGGTGGATTAACCATGCTAAATCACCCCTTAGTGCCCAAAGACGTGTAGGTTGGATGGACTAGCCATGTTAAATGTGTGGGGTTATGGGGATAGGGTCGGGGAGAGGTCCTGTTAAGATACTTTGACAGAGTGTCAGTGCAGACTCAATGGGCCAAATGCCCTCTTTCTGCACTGTAAGGATTCTATGAGGTGCTCAGAATCAAGGAGTAAAGTGGTAAGGCGAAGGGACGAAACAGGGAATTCCATTGGACAAAAGAGTAATGAATGAGTGGCCACCAGAAAGTGGAGACAAGGAGTATCCGATTGAGAGAGGAATGGAGGGTGCTTCTTCTGCACTGTAGGAATTCTGTGATAGACACTTGAAAAATAATGACATGATTGGGCAGAGTCAACATGGATTTATAAAAGAGACATTAAATTTAGTAAACCCGTTGGGAGTATTTCAAGTAACATTGATAAAGGAGAATATAATTAGATTTTCAGAAGGCTTTTGATAAAGTCCCGTAAGGTCTCCATGATTAGTAAATAAAATAAGAGCTCATAGGTTTCAGGGTAATACACTGGCCTAGAACTCATGAATGAATAAATAACAAATCATGACTAATATAAATCCTAAACTCAAATGAAGAGGGTTGTTTGATCAAATCCATTCAGAATGCAATCCCTACCATTTCCTGTTGTAGAAATCAACTGCTTCCTAATTGACTCCTGACCTTTTGGACATATCTTTCCAGCTTTAACTTCCTGTGTCTCCATTAAGAGATAAAATATACTCGTTTCATTCTAATGTAAGGAACAGCATTGGTTTGGTTTCAACGAGTAGGTTTGGAAATAATGCTAACCTGTAAAATGACTTCTCTTAGTTGGATAAAAAGACCACATTAGTTTGCAATATTACCTCAGGAGTTTGTGAATTCAAACCCCAGTCCAGGACTTGAACACAAAATCAGACCCGGACACTCTGGTGCAGGATTGAAGCATTACTGTAACTTTGGAGGTGACATATTCCCATGAAATGTTAAACCAATCATCAGTCACCCCTGGTTCAGATAAACTCAGAAGCCCCTGCAGCATTGACAAGGGAAAGAAAAATGTCACAAAGGTGAATATCGATGAAGAAGGCCATTTGGCCTATTTAACTGATTCTTACACACACACGCACCAACTCACTGCATATCCAGAAATTTGTTTCCTCTATTAATCCCATCAGTCTAATCATCTTCTTTAGCAGTTTCTATGAACCATAGAATCCCAACAGTACAGGAGGAGGCCATTCAGTCCAAAAAGCCCGCACCTACAACAATTCCACTCAGGTCCTATCCCAGTAATCCCATGAATTTACCCTGTTAGTGCCCCCAACACTAAGGGGCAATTTAGCACGACCAATCAACCCAAACAGTTGGTGAGAAGCATTCTTCCCATCATCTGAAATGGAATAACAGGTCATTAATCCTGTTGAAGTTTGTGTAAACACAGTAAAAAGTCTGACAACACCAGGTTTTAGTCCAACCTATTTATTTGATAATATTCTCACAAGCTTTCGAGGGGTTACCCTCTTCGTCAGGTGAATGGAGAGTTCTGGCCTCAGACAGAGCATATAAAGCACAGACAGTTTAGAGATTACTGATTGTGTAGTTTGTGTAGTCAGAATTTGTACCACCTTGCTGCTATATTTGCCCGTTATAAAATGCTCAGGCTACTTCAGAATAATTCCTTTGGGATGTTCCTAAGAGATATAAAAAACATGACAAAAAACACAAACATTTACCAGGAAATCTCATGAATCTAGTGTTGTATATTTGTAGGGACTAATGATATGAATTAAATGCGGTTGCTCAAACAGAAAGATGACACTAGTAATATACATACTGGAAACAGTGATACCCAGAGAATGGAGATGATTAGAGAATCATCCCATCACAAAGCCTGGAGACCACACTGCTGTAAGTGACTGGAATTGTACAGTAAGTCTCAGAGGCAGATATCCCTTCATCAAATTCCCTTTATTTACAAGTCTGACAACAGCATACAGAATGCTTTCAGTGAGCAGTCTGCACCAGGAGTGCCAGACGAACTGACACTCCTGGTTAAATACAGAACAAGAGGCTCCATGATTGGTCCATCAATTTGGCCCTTAATCAAGGAGTTTATTTTCTAATAGCCAAGCATAATTGCCTGATTAAAATTGTTACAGATTGGTTTTATACACATAAGGTAGTATTTAATATAAGCTGGGGCTCTCACCCTCTGGCTGGTTAACCATCAAAAGCCCTGCATTGCCTTGGGACATCAGCCATCAGGATATCCTTGGGACCGTACAGGATCTTCAACCGATACTATACACCAGATGTATCAATGACATTTTCTTCCTTTGGAATCATGGTGAACAATCACTGAAACTAATTTTACTAGGCTGATTCCAGAGTTGAGGGGGTTGAACTATGAAGAGAGGCTGAATAAACTAGGCTTGTACTCATTAGAGTTTAGAAGAATGAGGGGAGATCTCATTGAGACATATAAGATGTTGAATGGGATGGATAGGATAGAGGTGGAGAGACTCTTCCCGCTCAGAAAGGACAGTAGGACTAGAGGGCACAGCCTCAAGATAAAGGGGGGGCGGTTTAGAACGGAGTTGAGGAGGAACTTCTTCACTCAAAGGGTGGTGAATCTCTGGAATTCTCTGCCTGTTGAAGTGGTGGAGGCTACCTCGCTCAATATTTTTAAGACGCGGGTTGATAGGTTTTTGATAAGCGAGGGGATTAAGAGTTATGGGGAGAGGGCGGGAATGTGGAACTGAGCCACGACAGATCAGCAATGATCTTATTGAATGGTGGGGCAGGCTCGAGGGGTTAGATGGCCTACTCCTGCTCCTATTTCTTATGTTCTTATGAAACAACTATTGACAATATCAACAAGTTTCATCCCACTATCAGACTCACCATGGACTACTCTCCGGAATCGGTTACATTCTTGGACACACGCATCTCCATCAAGGGTAGCCACCTCAGCACTTCATCGTACCACAAGCCCATGGATAACCTCATGATGCTCCACTTCTCCAGCTTCCATCTTAAACACATTAAAGAAGCCATCCTCTATGGACAAGCCCTCCGTACACACAGGATATGCTCAGATGAGGAGGATCACAACAGACATCTACAGACGTTGAAAAACGTCCTCATAAGAACAGGATATGGTTCTCGACTTATCGATCGATAGTTCCGACATGCCACAGTGAAAAACCACACCAACCTCCTCAGAAGGCAAACATGGGACACAGCAGACAGAGTACCTTTCATCATCCAGTACTTCCCCGGAATGGAGAAGCTGCGACATCTTCTCCAGAGCCTTCAGCATGTTATCAATAAAGACAAACATCTTGCCAAGGCCATCTCCACACCCCTGCTTCATGCCTTCAAATAAATGCACATCCTCAAACAGACCATTGTCCGCAGCAAACTACCCATCCTTCAGAACAGTGGCCATGACACCACACAACCCTGCCACTGCAATCTCTGCAAGACACACCTGATCATCGACACGGATGCCATCATCTCACGTGAGAACACCATCCACCAGGTACACGGTACATACCCTTGCGACTTGGCCAACGTTGTCTACCTGATACACTGCAGTAAAGGATGTCCCGAGGCATGGTGCATTGGCGAGACCATGCAGACGCTACGACAACGGATGAATGAACATCACTCGACAATCACCAGGCAGGAGTGTCCTCTTCCTGTCAGGGAACACTTCAGCAGTCACGGGCATTCATCTTCTGTTCTTCGGGTAAGCATTCTCTGAGGCGGCCTTCACGACACACAAGGCACAGTTGCTGAGCAGAAAGTGATAGCCAAGTTCCGCACACTTCAGGACAGCCTCAACCGGGATTTAGGGTTCATGTCACATTATCTGTAACCCCCACGACTTGCCTGGGCTTGCAAAATCTCACTAACTGTCCTGGCTGGAGGCAATACACATCTCTTTAACCTGTGCTTAACCCTCTCTCCACTCACATTGCCTGTACCTTTAAGACTTGATTACCTGTAAAGACTCACATTCCAACCATTATCTTGTAAATTGTGTCTATATATGCCCTGTTTGTGAATACAACACCTCACTCACCTAAAGGAGGAGCAACACTCCAAAAGTTTGTGCCACCAAATAAACCTGTTGGACTTTAACCTGGTGTTGTGAGACTTCTTACTGTGCTTACCCCAGTCCAATGCTGGCATCTCCACATCTAAACTTTCCAGCTAGGAGAGACAGCCTCCATAATTCTACTGCCCCACACTCCCCCACCCCCAATCTGGAATCGGAGTGGGTGAGGGGTGGACAAAATAAAGGTCCGTTGACCTCAGGCAAGATTTTCCACTCTCAGATCGAGCGAGGCTGTAAGATCATGCCCAGCATCTCTGCATCTATCCTGCCAAGTCAGCATATCATGCTACACATTTCAAAGAGGTCACCTCACAGTCATCTGAGTTCTGAAGAACATAGGACCATTCCACTCAACGCAAGGTGCGTTCAAAGGAAAGCTAGAAAAAAAAACAGATGAGGGAGAAAGAGTTGGATAATTCTACTGATCGGTTGAGATGAAGAGATGTAGGAGAAAACTTGGGTGAAACATAAATGCCAATGTTAATCAGCTGTATTCAATAACCTGTTCCTGTCTTGAAAATTCTCTCTAAATTGATGTAACCATGCAGGTTTTGTGCAAATCATTGACTGCGGATTGGACCCACATTATTTGAGATGATTGTAGTTGTGTGTATCATGTATTAGAGTTGCCATTTACCATGGGAGGACAATGCCCCTTTAAGAGGTGAGTCACATGACCACTGGTGACATCATCAGCCAGGCTCTCAGGCTTTGCGTTCAGTCTTGTATTGAGCCTCAAGCAAAGCATTGTATTTGAATAAACCTCCCTGTTGAGTTACAGCAAATCATGAGTTGGTGTGGTCTTTGGTTCCAACTGCGGCCTTGTATTTTGCCCAGACAGAGTAGTGTCAAATATCACTTTCCTGTGCTAAAGCTGTAACACAACCCTTTAACAATTAAATGACAATTTGTATTTACATAGTACCCTCAGTAGAAGAACTACAAATTGCATAGTTGTTAGCATCACTGCTTCATAGCACCAGGGACCCGGGTTCGATTCTGGCCTTGGGTGACTCTCTGTATGGAGTCTGCATGTTCTCCCCAAGTTTGCGTGCGTTTCCTCTGGGTGCTCTGGTTTCCTCCCAGACTTCAACGATATGCTGCTTAGGTAGATTAGTCATTCTAAATTGTCTCTTTGTGTCTCAAAATGTGGGGGTTAGGCTATTTTTTTCATTCATTCATGGGACACTGGCTGGCCAGCATTTATTGCCTATCCCTAGTTGCCTTTGAGAAGGTGGTGGCGAGCTGCCTTCCTGAATCGCTGCAGCCCATGTGCTATGGGTTGACCTACAATATCGTTACAGAAGAAATTCTAGGATTTTGACCCAGCAGCTGCGAAGGAATGGCAATATGTTTCCAAGTCAGGATGGTGAGTGACATATAAAATAATGAAGGGGATAGATAGGGTAGAGGTAGAGAGATTCTTCCCGCTTAGAAAGAATAGCAGGACTAGAGGACACAGCCTCAAGATAAGGGGGGGGCAGTTTCGATCAGAGTTGAGGAGGAACTTCTTCACTCAAAGGGTGGCGAATCTCTGGAGTTCTCTGCCCGTTGAAGTGGTGGAGGCTGCCTCACTGAATATATTTAAGTCACGGGTAGATAGATTTCTGATGGACAGGGGAATTAAGGGTTATGGGGAGAAAGCAGGAAAGTGGAACTGATCCATTTCAGATCAGCCATGATCTTTTTGAATGGCGGGGCAGGCTCGAGGAGCTAGATGGCCTACCCCTGCTCCTATTTCTTATGTTCTTATGTGAGTGGCTTAGAGGGGGAACTTGAAGGTGGTGGCGTTCCCATGTATCTGCTGCCCTTGTCCTTCTAGGTGGAAGTTGTTGTGGGTTTGGAAGGCGGATTGGCCATGATAAATGTGCAGGGTTACACGGATAAAGCGAAGGGGAGTCGTTGGGTGGGATGCTGTTCTGGAGAGTTAGTACAGACTCAATTGACTGAATGGCCATTTTCTCCACTGTAGGGATTCTATGGTCTGTAAGGAGACATGCAGGAGGGGATAGAGGAACTGGACATTGAAAAATTGATGTTCATGAACTGTAAGAATCTTGGCTCCAGTTTGTGTTACATGAAACTGTATTGTGACTTGTGCATACACAGAATGATAACAGAACTGGGTCTGTTAGGATGGTTTCCACTGCTGAATAGCAATCATATGCAAAGGAAATCCAGTTAGATGAGGTATGAAAAGGCTGTTAATTCTCGGTGAACTACACCTCCGTGAGAATGCGCAGCCTAAAGAAGAAGCAGAGAAATTAATGGGGATAAAAGGATTATTACCATGCTGCTTTTACTCAACATTCAGTTTGCATATTAATAGCATTACAAAATTGTCCAACCAAATGGCCCTTTGTAAATACACCATATGCCTTTGAACGTTGTTGAATTCTTCCTGAAAATGTTCCCAGTGTGAAATGGCTAGTTCTTTGTGTCCTTTGATCTCTCTCCATTTCTCTGTCAGTTTATTCTCGAGGAGCCTGAGGTCTTGATGTTTCATCTTAATGAAAAAATATTAAATCATTAACTTGATGACTCTCTGCCTATCGTGATTGGGTGGCTTTTCATATCATTAATAGTATAAGTCCGTTTAACTGTTTGAAAACATGATTAATAATTTACCCTTGCAGTGGTAGGCTTCTCGTTCAGTCTATTTACAAGTACGCTAATGTCTTTCTTGGCTAATGTTTCTGAAATAAGGAGTTGTGTGAGAAAGGCTTCTGGTACCAATGTAATCTTGCTCATTGAAAAACGATGTTGAAAGCCTGGAGTGTTCAAACTACCAATGTTGTTGCCTGGATCCTTGGTGATACAAAACACAGGCAATCCAGTTTCTAATCGTATATTCACATTCCCTATTCACAAGTTTGTCCTACTTAAATTTCATGTAACTATGATTTGGAAAATAAGAATTTCCAAAACAATGGATATGGTGAAGGCAAGTGAGTTTTCTATAGACCACTCACTTCAGATGAAGCAGGGAAACTGAAAAAACTGACCAGTAATTTACAAATGGTGGCACAGCGGTTAACACTGCTGCCTCACAGTGCCAGGGACCTGGGTTCGATTCCCAGCTTGGGTCACTGTCTGTGCGAGTCTGCATGTTCTCTCCATGTCTGCATGGGTTTCCTCCCATGGCCCATTTGTTTTGGAAACTCTCCTTTTCCAAATCATAGTTGCATGAAATATAAGTAGGACAAACCTGTGAATGAGGAATATGAATGTATGATTAGGGGCAGTGCGGTAGCACGGTGGTTAGCACTGCTGCCTCACAGCATGAGGGACCTGGGTTCAATTCCTGGTTTGTGTCACAGTCTCTGTGGAGTTTGCACATTCTCCCCGTGTCTGCTTGGGTTTCCTCCGGCTGCTCCGTTTCCTCCCACATACTGAAAGATGACCCAAACAGGCCCGAACAGGCGTGCCGGACTGTGGTGACTAGGGGAATTTCACAGTAACTTCACTGCATTGATAATGTAAGCCTTACTCGTGACTAATGAATAAACTTCAAAAGACGTGTTGGTTAGGTGCGTTGGCCATGCTAAATTTTCCCTCAGTGTACCTGAACAGGCACAGGGTGTGGGGACTAGGGGATTTTCACAGTAACTTCATTGCAGTGTTAATGTAAGCCTACTTGTGACACCAATAAATAAACTAAACTAATGAATAAACTTAAAATGCATTAAATGCAGTACTAAAAGAGCAGGCAATTGAAAAAGAACCCTGAATTCAAGGATATGATGCACAAAAAGAAGCAAGTGGCCTGGGTCGTGGCGTTTAAATTAAGCTGAAGGTGTATTGAACATTCCAGATTCATTTTTTAAGGAATAAGAAAAACATGAAGGAAGATACTCGTCAATCTTACAGAAAAGCAACTCCATTATTCCCCCTCAAAAATGAATTGATTTTCTTTATGTTTCAGTACTTTTTTTCTCCCACTCGCAGCAGATAAAGTGTTCCTGGGAGAAAGAAAGTTTTAATTAACTTTACTTGAAAAATAAAATTGCCTGATAGCGAGTGAATGGTCCGCAGCTGGCCTTATTGATCAGTGAATTATTCGAGTCACGGCTGCAGAGAGCAAATTTGGAACGGCGAATATGCCTTCAAAAATTTGTTATCTCCCCCGCAGTGTTTTAAATTTTCACAGTATCAACGGTGCATTTTGGTTAATTTTAAACACTTTATGCTTCATAATGGGCTGGTCTCTCAACAAAACAAATGGATACAGTGAAGGCAATTGGCTTTTTCACAGACCAGCCACATTTCCAAAAAGACACCTCACCAGTTCCCTGCCCTCTTCGAAGTTATACCCCCTGTTGCATCTCCCCTGAAAGATTAAAGACATTCTGCTCCTTCTAACCTCTCATACTTTAAGGAAGAACTTCATCTGGTCCTCAGATCGTACTCTCTCGCTCCACCCTGACTCCACAATTCACAGGCACTCCACCCTTCCTAACTTTCACAGTTCACGCTGTCACTCTCTTCCCTCTCCTCCCAGAATTTGGCCTGCCCAGTTCGCCCCCTCCCTCTCATTTTAAACTAGCGGCTGACCTGAAATTGAAACTGGGGGCAGCACGGTGTCACACAGTGATTAGCACTGCTGCCTCACAGCGCCGGGGACCCAGGTTCGATTCCCGGCTTCGGTCACTGTCTGCATGTTCTCCCCATGTCTGCGTGGGTTTCCTCCAGGTACTCCAGTTTCCTCCTGCAGTCTGAAAGGTGTGCTGGTTAGGTGCATTGGCTGTGCTAATTTCTCCCTCAGTGTGCCCGAACAGGTGCTGGAGTGTAGCGACAAGGGGATTTTCACAGTAACTTCATTGCGGTGTTAATGTAAGCCTATTTGTGATTAATAAATAGAACTAAAACCATAAAATCCCATCCAAGATCAACAGACAATTCTGTTTTCCACCCCTCCCCCACTCTGGTAGGTAGGGCAGTAAAATTCTGGCACTAAGCTTTGACCGTGAGTATTGCCAGGATAACCAGTACTGGTGAACATGGCAGCCAAACTGAGCCACAGTGCTAGAATAATTAACAGGACTAAGAGACAATAAATCCCCAGGGTCTTACAATCTACTTTCCAGAGTACTGACAGTGGTGACCACAGAAATAATTGATTGTCATCATCCAAAATTCTGTAGATTCTGGAACAGTCTTGACATTTTGGAGGGTGGCAAATATAAACATGGCAGGAGAGCATTGTTGGCAAGGTCATCACATATCAGCTGTTTCTAAATGCCCTTGAGAGGGTGGTGGGGAGCCACATTCTTGAATTGTTCCAGTCCATGTGGCCTATGTATACAAGCACATACAAAGGGGAGAGTTCCAGGATTTCGATCCAGTGACGCTGAAGGAATGGCGGTTTATCTCCAAGTAGAATGGTGTATGACTTGGGAAGGAAATCCGAGTTGCTGGTGTTCCAATGCAGCCCTTTGTTCTTTTAGATTGTAGGAGTGGAAGGTGTTGATGAAGGAACTTTAGTGAGTTGCTGCAGTGCATCATGCATAAAGAACAAAGAAAATTACAGCACAGGAACAGGCCCTTCGGCCCTCCAAGCCTGCACCGACCATGCTACCCGACTGAACTAAAACCCCCTACCCTTCCGGGGACTGTATCCCTCTATTCCCATCCTATTCATGTATTTGTCAAAATGCCTCTTAAAAGTCACTACTATATCCGCTTCCACTACCTCCCATGGCAATGAGTTCCAGGCACCCACTACTCTCTGTGTAAAAAATCTGCCTCGTACATCTCCTTTAAACCTCGCAACTCATACCTTAAATCTGTTCCCCCTAGCAATTGACTCTTCCAGCCTGGGAAAAAGCATCTGACTATCCACTCTGCCACTCAGAATCTTGTAGACTTCTATCAGGGCGCCCCTCAACCTCTATCGTTCCAGTGAGAACAAACCAAGTTTCTCCAAACTCTCCTCATAGCTAATGCCCTCCATATCAGGCAACATTCTGGTAAATCTTTTCTGCACCCTCTCCAAAGCCTCCACATCCTTCTGGTAGTATGGCGACCAGAATTGAACACTATATTCCAAATGCAGCCTCACTAAGGTTCTGTAAAGCTGCAGTCTGACTTGCCAATTTTTAAACTCAATGCCTTGGCCGATGAAGGCAAGCATGCCGTATGCCTTCTTGACTACCTTCTCCACCTGCATTGCCACTTTCAGTGACCTGTGTACCTGTACACCCAGACCCCTTTGCCTATCAATACTCTTAAGGGCTCTGCTATTGACTGTATATTGTGTGTCTGTATTAGACCTTGCAAAATGCTTTACCTCACATTTGGCCGGATTAAATTCGATCTGCTATTTCTCTGCCCAATCTCCAACTGATCTATATTCTGCCGCGTCCCCTGATGGTCCTCATCGTTATCTGCAAACCCAACAACCTTTATGTCATCCACAAACTTACTAATCAAACCAGTTACATTTTCCTCCAAATCTTTATATATATTACAAACAGCAAACGTCCCAGCATTGATCCCTGAGGAACGCCACTTGTCTCAGCCCTCCATTCAGAAACACACCTTTCCACTGCTACCCTCTGTCTTCTTTGTCCGAGTAAGAAGTCTCACAGGACCAGGTTAAGGTGCAACAGGTTTATTTGGCAGTAAACGCCACTAGCTTTCAGGGTTTGCCCCTTCATCAAGTGAGTGGGGTCAGGACTTTAACCCAGTGTTGTGTGGCTTTTCACTGTGTTTACCCCAGTCCAACGCCGGCATCTCCACATCATGACTTTGTTGACCGAACCAGTTTTGTATCCACCTTGCCAGCTCACCTCTGATCTGACTTCACCTTCTGCACCAATCTGCCATGAGGGACCTTGTCAAAGGCCTTATTGAAGGCAACATCCACTACCCTACCCTCATCAATCATCTTTTTCACTTTCTCGAAAAACTCGATCAAGCTTGTGAGACACGACCTCCCCT
This sequence comes from Carcharhinus amblyrhynchos, assembly GCF_965287045.1. NCBI lineage: Eukaryota > Metazoa > Chordata > Chondrichthyes > Carcharhiniformes > Carcharhinidae > Carcharhinus > Carcharhinus amblyrhynchos. The sequence continues at coordinate 45,621,862 of NC_137342.1, forward strand.
TCACAAAACCATGTTGCCTATCACGAATAAGTCCACTTATTTCCAAGTGGGAATAAATCCTATCATAAGAACATAAGAACATAAGAAATAGGAGCAGGAGTAGGCCATCTGGCCCTTCGAGCCTGCCCCGCCATTCAATAAGATCATGGCTGATCTGTCGTGGCTCAGTTCCACTTTCCCGCCCTCTCCCCATAACCCTTAATCCCCTCTCTTATCAAAAACCCATCAACCCGCTTCTTAAAAATATTTAGCGAGGCAGCCTCCACCACTTCAACGGGCAGAGAATTCCAGAGATTCACCACCCTTTGAGTGAAGAAGTTCCTCCTCAACTCCGTTCTGAACTGCCCCCCCTTTATCTTGAGGCTGTGCCCCCTAGTCCTACTGTCTTTTTTGAGCGGGAAGAGTCTTTCCACCTCTATCCTATCCATCCCATTCATCATCTTATACGTCTCAATGAGATCTCCCCTCATTCTTCTAAACTCTAACGAGTACAAGCCTAGTTTATTCAGCCTCTCCTCATAGCTCAACCCCCTCAACTCCGGTATCAGCCTAGTAAACCTCCTCTGCACTCCCTCCAAGGCCAAAATATCCTTGCGCAGGTGCGGCGCCCAAAACTGCACACAGTACTCCAGCTGCGGCCTCACCAATGCCCTATACAGCTGCAGCAAGACCTCCCTACTTTTATATTCAATCCTCCTCGCTATGAAGGCCAGCATCCCATTCGCCTTCCTGACCACCTGCTGCACCTGCAGGCTGGGTTTTTGCGACTCATGCACAAGGACCCCGAGGTCCCTCTGCACCGTCGCCTGCTGCAGTTTTTCGCCACGTAAGTAATAGTCCTTCCTACCATTCTTCCTACCAAAGTGGACCACCTCACACTTGCCAACATTAAATTCCATTTGCCATTTCCTGGCCCATTCGCCCAGCCTATCTAGATCCTTCTGCAGACTCTCCACACCCTCCGCACAATTTGCCTTTCCCCCAATCTTGGTGTCATCAGCAAATTTCGACACCCTACACTATCTGGAAGAGTCCTCTCCAATAATTTGTAGTTGGTACCACAGTGTGCTGGCGGTGGAGGGAGTGAATATTTAAGGTGGTGAATTGGCTATCAAGTGAGCTGCTTATTCTGAATAATGTTGAGTTTGTTGTGCGTTATTTGAGATGCACACTTTCAGGCAAGTGGAGAGTATTCCATTACATTCCTGATTTGCTCCTTTTAGAAAGATACACTTTGGAGTCAGGATATGAGTTACTTGCCACAGACTTCCCAACCTCTGACCTGCTATAGTAGCCTGAGTGTACGGTTGTTCAAGGCCAGCTTCTGTTCAATGGTAACTCCACCATGTTGATGGTGGTGGGATTCAGTGACAATCATGTTGTTGAACGTCATGGTTAGATCTTCTTTGGTTGGAGTCGATCATGGCCTGCCACTTGCTGCCACTTATCAATCCAAGCTTGAGTAGTCTGCCAGCCTTGCTGCATGCACATACAGAATGCTTCTGTACACGAGGAACTATAAATGAGACTGGACACGGTGCAATGATCAGTGATTGCCCCACTTCTGATCATGTGAGGTCATTGATACAGCAAATGAAGATGGTTGGGCTTTGGACACTACCCTCGATGTCTACATTCACATTAATTTGGCTATTTTTGAATTTTTAAAAAAAATTCTAATTAATACTATTCTCCTGAAAAATATTAATTTTGAAGCATTTGGCGCTCAGCCAAAATTTCATTCACTGCAGCGGCATCTGAGACTCCCAACCTGAGGCAAGGTTGGAGGTTTCCTGCCGATGTGATTGCTCCATTATTTGTGGCTGTGTCTTCAGTTCAGTCACCCATTCTCTAAACAGTGGAATTCCCAGCTGAACCCTTTCCATTTCTCTCTCTTCCTTTAAGAATCTCCTAAAACCCACCGCTGACTGAATTTTGGTCACCTGTTTGAATACTTGCCATGTCTCTCAGTGCCAAGTTTTGTTTGTTAACACTCATGTGAAACATGTTGGAATATTTTAATCTGTTGAAGGTTCCACATAAACGTTAGTTGTGGTTGCCTTATCCTGTAATCATTTTGTGGGTTTCCCCTTGGAAATTATTTGTATTCTTTCTTCACTAATTTCACCAGTAATTTTGGCTGTACAACTTCTACATTTTCTCTGCATTTTCCCTGAAAGCGTGCAGGCAGAAGTGCTACAGTGTGATGTTTAACCTGGTTACATGTCTATTTGTACATTTGGAGAGGATATTTGGGTCATGAATTTGTCTTAATATATCAAAACTTCAGAAAGTGCACAGTGGTAACAGTATGTACCAATGGCAAGACACACTGCAGCAACGTGCCAAGGCTTCTTCATCAGCACTGTCCAAACTGAAAGCCTCCACTATTGAAAAGAACAGAGGGTTACACTGGAAAATCAACATCTCTGGGACACCTCTTGTCGTACGCATCCAGAGGAAACCCACACAAAGAACAAAGAACAACACAGCATGGGAAACAGGCCCTTCGGCCCAACGAGCCCGCGCCGCCATTTTAACATTATGAGTGCCCTCCTCTACCTATGACCTTTGTCTACACCGATTGGGGGAGATTGAGGGAAGACTAATTTAGAGACAATTTGTTACACCAATCAGCCTAAGAGCACGTTTTTGGGATGTGGGAGGAAGCCGGAGCACCTGGAGAAAAACCACGCAATCACGGGGAGAATGTGCAAACTCCCGCAGACACCGGCCCAAATCCATGTATCTGCACAGCAAACAGTGATAGTCACTGAGCTGTCATTTTGCCCTGCAGGTGGTCCAGTTTAAGCGTACACTAACGACGTGAAGCACTAGGCAACTTCGAAGCAACATCCAAGAGCAGCCCTCGCACGACCCACCGCGTGTATGCCCCTTGTTGGACAACAAGGCCGACTGAATCACCTCAGACACAGGGAGAACGGGTAGACTCCACACAGACAGTGACCCAAGCCAGGTTTCTGGTGCTATGAGGCAGCAGTGCTAACCACAGTGCCATTGTGCCACCCTAGTACCCCGACAAGGGTGGACACCTTAAGAGCATGATGGGAAATAAATAAATCAGCCCATTCTCTTAAAGGAGCATCAAATTAATTTCCATAAAATAGATATGCACTGGAGTTTTACCGCCTCGCCACCACGGGAATCGGAGCAGGTGAAGGGCAGACAATAGAAAGGTCCGTTGGCCTTGTGCAGGCTTTTATGATTTTGGGCCATAAGATCCCACCCATAGAACCATAGAATCCCTACAGTGCAGAAGGAAGCCCTTTGGTCTATTGAGTTAGCACCAACCCTCTGAAAGAGCAAATTATCCAGCAACACCCCACCCACCCCTGTAACCCTGCACATTTACCATGGCCAATCTACCTAACCTACACACCCAGGGACGCAAAGGAGCAATTCAGCATGGCCATTCCACCTAACCTTCACGTCTTTGGACTATGGGAGGAAACTGGAGCACTCAGAGGAAATCCACAAATACAGTCACACAAAGGCCGGGATCGAACCCAGGTCCTTGGTGCTGTGAGACAGCAGGGCTAATCACTGCGCCACTTTGCCACCCAAATGGACAGCTTATGGTTGACATGCGAACAAAATGAGAAATGAATAGTCAAGAAGCTTTTTAAAAAGAAGCAAATAAAGGTGAAAAATAAAAAAGCTTCAAAGTGTCCCACAGATGAGCTAAGAAGTTCTCCCTCCTCCACTAACTGAAACATATATTTTCGCTGTAATGTTTTCCGCATGATTTCTCAAGGAGTGTCAGAAAGCACCATGATGAAATATTTGATTGATTTTGAATGCACAAACGGATTGACGTAAGTAACTAAAATGCAGTGTTTTCCAAAATCCAAGCTGTCAATGAAATAAACCACTGTAAAAGGATCAATGCGGGTTATTTTTAACTGCTGTTAATAGATGTGTTGAATTTTTGAAAGGAGAGGTAGACGTGAGAGAATAACAAACTGTTGTTTCTCAAGCATTTCTCTCCATACACCTCCATAACATTGCCCACCACCACTCTGCCTCAGCCCATCGGCTGTTCAGATACTCAGTTCCGCATTCTCACCTCCTGTGGTATTATCCCTAAGACTTTTTGGTCGACGGTGGCACAGTGGGTTAGCACTGCTGCCTCATAGCTCCAGGGGCCCGAGTTCAATTCCCGGCTTGGGTCACTGTCTGTGTGGAGTCTCCCCGTGTCCGTGTGAGTTTCCTCCGGATGCTCCGGTATCCTCCCACTGTCCAAAGATGTGCAGGTTACACTGATTGGCATACTAAAATTGCCCCTGAGCATCCCGGGATGCGTAAGTTAGAGGGATTAGTGAGTTAAGTATGTGGGGTTAAGGGGACAGGGCCTGGGTGGGATTGCAGACTCAGTGGGCTGAATGGCCTCCTTCTGCACTGTAGGGATGCTATGGTTTCTATGGACCTCCTACCACGCACCCAAAATTCTGCTGCCCATGTTGTATGTCACATCAAATCCTGCCCAACCATCACTGATGCACATTGATTCCTTGTCTCTGAATGTTCCAGTCTCCAATATTTCCACATCTTCTCTTTCTATTCCTTCTTAAGCAGTGTCTCCGAATTGAGGATGACTTGTTTCCAGTCTGATTCAGTGGGTTCTGAGATGTGGTGGAGGTTGTGTTCGAAGGGTTGGATAGGTGGATTGCTTAGAGGTTTGCTTTCTCCAATGCTTTGGCTTCGCATCTGCACATTCCTGATCAAGTCTCTCAATGTGTGTGGGACCTTCCTGAGCGTGTCATCTCAGTTTTGCAACCAGTAGTTTCCTCGGGCCGAAATTTTCCAGCCCTTCCTGCCGGCGAAATCTTCCAGTCCTGTCGGTGCTGGTTCCCCCGCAGCATGTTCACCGGCAGCAGAAGGTGCGGAGCGTACAGATCCCCAAAGACATCCGCAGGGGGTCGGCCAATGGCGGCTTACTGTCACCACTGGAAAATAAGTTGCTGCGAGGCTGGAAAATCCTGCTAACGAATCAACAGGGATTTTCGACCTCTTCAGTGACGTACTGAGGACTTCCCTAAAGCATTTCCACTGGCCTCCTGGAAGACAGAAGTCTCACAACACCACGTTAAAGTCCAACAAGTTGTTGGACGTTAACCTGCTGTTGTGCGACTTCTTACTGTGTTTACCCCAGTCCAACGCTGGCATCTCCACATGATGACTCCTGAAAGTCTCCAGCTAGGTTCCAAGTAAAGCAATTGCGTTGGGAGTTTGGTGTGAGGCATGCAAATGACATTTTCCACCCAGCAGAGCTATTTTTGAGTGATTAGTGCCTTGACATTGGCACATTGATGCGAGAGAGAAAGCTACTGTCGAGTTGCCTTTCCAATCGTTGGATTTTCCTCTCCTAACTACGCTTCCAAAGTATTTTGTTGGTGTTGGGACACCTTGAGGTTGCGAGAGGCGTTACATGAACGCAAGATCCCTTTCCTGCTTAACTCCATGCCAGACTTCTGCCAGATCTGCTTAACATCCATGCTGCGTTTTCATGTGGGCATCATTAACACAAACTATTTCTGAAGGCAAACAGCAATAACATTGAGACTTAACAAGCCAAGGAAAAGTCATTAACACAGAGTCTGCATGTTAACATGCAATAAACCGATTACTGGAGGGTGGGCAAAAATTAGAGTGTGCTTTGTTCATGTTAACGCACAAAGTTATTACACATTAACACTTGAATGATCAGAAAAATGCTGGATCCGCATCTGATTTGTACATCTTAATACACTGTATTATGCGTGTTATTTCCTTTAAACAGTCGTGTTAGCATTTAAAAGTTCAATTGAATCTTTTTTTATTCATTCATGGGATGTGGGCGTCACTAGCTGGCCAGCATTTATTGCCCATCCCTAGTTGCCTGTGGGCATTTGAGAGTCAACCACATTGCTGTAGATCATGTAGGCCAGACCAGGTAAGGACAGCAGGTTTCCTTCCCGAAAGGACATTAGTGAACCAGATGGGTTTTTCCGACAATCAACAATGGTTTCATGGTCATCAGTAGATTCTTAATCCCATTGTTTTTTTAATACAAATTCCACCATCCGCGGTGGCGGGATTCGATCCCAGGTCCCCAATCTTAGTTGGTTGTGTCCAACTTTGCAACTGGGCAGCAATGGAACACTCCAGCAATGGACAAAAATCAGGCAGATTACCAGACAGGGGATTAAATTGAAAGTGACACCCTTAATATTTTACATCACGGAAGGAGGCCATTCAGCCCTCAGATCTGTAACCATAATCTCAAAGAAACATCCAATTTGTGAAGCCTTAAGGAGGAAGTTAAGTTTTAGTTTATTTATTAATGTCTCAAGTAGGCTTACATTAACACTGCAATGACGTTATTGTGAAAATTCCCGCATCGCCATGGGGGCGACTCCCCCCTTGGGCCTGTTCAGGTAAAAAGTCTGACAACACCAGGTTTTAGTCCAACCTATTTAAAACCTGGTGTTGTCAGACTTTTTACTGTGTTTACGCCAGTCCAACGCCGGCATACCCACATCCTGTTCAGGTACACAGAGGGAGAATTTAACATGGCCATAGATGTGCTAACCAGCACATATTTCGGACTGTGGGGAAACCAGACACTTGGAGGAAACCCGTGCAGACCCCTCACAGACAATGATCCAAACTAGGAATTGAACCCAGGCCCCTGCCACTGTGAGGCAGCAGTACTAACTACTGTGCTACCATGTACCTCAACAAGGGCGAGTACTTTCAAGAGCATGATGGGAAATAAATAAATTAGCCTGCGCCCTTGAAGGAGCAACAAATTATTTCCCATAAAATAGATAGACAATAGAATTTCACTGTCTTGCCCACCACAGGAATTGGAAAAGGCGAGGAGTGGACAATGGAAAGGTCCACTGACCTCGGGTGAGATTTTACAGTTTTGGGGTGAGCAAAGTCATAACATCCTGCCCGTAGAACCATAGAACCCCTTCAGCACAGAAGCAGGCCTTTAGGTCTATCAAGTCTGCACCAATCCTCTGAAGGAGCAGCTTACCAGACCCCACCACCCCCCAACCCTTCTACCTTCCCTGGGTGCAGTCGGGCAGCAGTGCTAACTACCATGCCACCAAGAAGTACTAAGTTCAGCAAGAAGCAGGATCCCAGCATATACTGTTAACTCATGGATTACTTGACCCTCCTTCAAGACTCTCTCTGCTGGTACATGTGTGTAGTAGCCTTAAGAGGACAAAGTGCACAGTGTGATTTTAAATACAAAAAAACAAAGAAAATTGACAGCACAGGAAGAAGACGTTCGGCCCTCCAAGCCTGCACCAACTATGCTGCTTGACTGAACTAAAACCCCCTATCCTTCTGGGGGCCATATCCCTGTATTCCCATCCTATTCATGTATTTGTCCAGATGCCCCTCAAAACTCACTATCGTATCTGCTTCCACTACCTTCCCTAGCAGCGAATTCCAGGCACCCACCAACCTCTGAATAAAAAACTTGCTTCGTACATCTCCTTTAAACTTTGCCCCTCATACCTCAAACCTATGTTCCCTAGTAATTGACTCTTCCACCCTGGGAAAAAGCATCTGACTATCCACTCTGTCCATGCCTCTCATAAGCTTGTAGACTTCTATCACGTTGCTTCTCATCCCAGTGAGAACAAACCAAGTTTCTCCAAGTTCTCCTCATAGCTAATGCCCTCCGTGCCAGGCAATATCCTGGTAAATCATTTCGGTACCCTCTCCAAAGCCTCCACATCCTTCTGGTAGTGTGGTGACCTAAATTGAACACTATATTCCAAGTGTGGCCTAACTAAGGTTCTATAAAGCTGCAACATAACTTGCCAATTTTTAAACTCAATGCCCCAGCCGATGAAGGCAAGCATGCCATGTGCCTTCTTGACCAACTTCTCCACCTGCATTGCCACTTTCAGTGACCTGTGTACCTGTACATCCAGATCCCTCTGCCCAATAATACTCTTAAATATACTACTGAGTTAATTCCATCCTGGAGACTGAGTTCAATCCTTGGCTTTAAGCCGTGTGCCAGGAGCTGTCATCCAGGGCTGACTTTACAATGCACGAGTCAGGGAGTGCAGCATTGTCAGAGGCACATACTTTGGCTGAGATATGAAATTGAGATCCTTTCATGTTCAGCTGTTAAAGATCCTGTGGTAATATTGGAAGAAGAGCAAGGATTTGGTTTGACAAATCTCCATCTCCTCATATAAATAAAATCTCTATTTTTGTTCAGAACTGAAAAGGAGAAGGGAACTTCAGGGAAGAGGAAGTCTCTTCATTGTTGATATACTTCCCTACCCGGATGTTGCAGAACTATAGCGGTTCTGTTTGCTTGTTTAGTTTTTAACCTATTTCCCAGGAATCTACTCTTCAAACAGAGCAAGGAACAAGGAGAAGAACCTTTCTCTTATTTACTTCCCTTGTCCACTTGTTCCAGAGTTTTCATTTTCATAAAAAGTGTAAGGACATTATAAAAAATATTTGATACCATTATCGATAAGATTCTGAGATCATGGGCATGAGAGAAAAACATCAATGGGTGGCAGAGTGGTTAGCACTGCTACCTCGCAGTGCCAGGGGGCTAGGTTCAACGCCAGCCTCTGGTCACTGTCTGTGTGGCGTCTGCATGTTCTCCCCATGTCTGCTTATGGTTTACTCCAGATGCTCTGGTTTTCTCCCACACTCCAAAGGTGTGTGTGGGTTAGGTGGATTGGCCATATGTCAGGGGGACTAACAGGGTTAATGTGTGGAGTTACAGGAATAGGGCTTGGATGGGATTGAGGTCAGTGCAGAGTCAATGAGCCAAATGGCCTCCTTCTGCACTGTAGGACTCTGACATGCTCATTTTGCAGCTCGTGTAACAGTGATTTTGGTTGAATATATGAGAGATGGAATAGCTTTAAGAAGCACAACATATTCCCAGTAACATATCACAATTACATTGCAGGTCATGTGCAAGTTCTATGTCAAAGGCATTGCTGTTCCTTTATCAGGGGTGCAGTGGTATTATCACTGGGCTGGCTATCCAAAGGCCCAGAGTAATTGTCTAGGGATCTGGGTTCGAATCCCACCACAGCAGCTTATGAAATTTCATTTCAATAATAAAAAAAATCTGGAGTTAAAAAGTCTAATGATGATTGTCAAGAAAAACCCATCTGGTTCACTAATGTCCTTTAGGGAAAGAAAACTGCCACCCTTACCTGGTCTATCCTACATGTGACTCCAGGTCCACAGCAATATGGTTGACTCTTAGGTATTCCTCAGGGATAGGCAATAAATGCTGGCCCAGCCAACAATGCCCACATCCCATGAATGAATAAAAAAAAAATTTCATTACGACAGAGAATTGACAGAAACAGATTGTTCGGCCCCACCAATGCAGGCCAGACCAGACTCAATCCTCCCACCCATTGTCATCAACCTATCTTTCTATTATTTTATCCCTCAAGTGTTTAGCTGGCTACTTTTCTTACCTATTCCTCCTGGTAGCGAGTTCCAGATTCTGGGTAAAGAAATTTCTTCTTGAATTCCTTATGGGATTCATCAGTGACTGCATTATATTTATGATCTCTGGTTGAGATCTCATTGACAAGCAAAAGCATCTTCTCAATGCTTACTCTGTCAAATCTTTAATAATTTTGCTTCATTCATTCATAGGACATGGGTGTCAATGGCCAGGCCAGCATATATTGTCCATCCCTAGCTGCCGTTGAGAAGGTGGTGGTGAACTGCCTTCTTGAACCACTGCTGTCCGTGTGGTATAGGTCCACCCATAGTTCTGACAGGGAGGGAGTCCCCTCTGAATCCACTCCACGTTGCCAAGACAACTCTTGGCAGGAGTGCACCATTGACTGGATCAGAAGAAAGTACTGGGCTGGGGCTCTCTGACCCTGTCCAGGCTGGGATTCTCCAGTCCTGCTGCTGTGAATAGAGTTTTGACTGAGCGCCAAATTTACCATTTTCGCTGGCAGCGAGACCAGCCAATCCTGCCCAGTGCCTGAAATATGTCGTGACTAGCTTGCATCATCAAATTTTATGGAAACTCACTCGCAAACTTGACTGTCGGGTTCAATGCAGTGTTGATGCCAACCTTCCTCGGTGGCTCTGGGCTAGGGAGTGAAAATATCACCCACGTTAATTAACTAATGTCAATAATTAAATGTAAAATTAATAATACAGGGGGGACAGTAAGATTGCCAAACTTAACTATTCTTGAAGGCTTTGTCATGTGATTCCCCTTGTGTAACAACCTTTTCCCAATTACAGAATAGTGAGAGCACAGGACACCATTCAGCCCATCATATCTCTGCCAGCTCTCTAGCAAGTCGCACTGTCCCACCTTTTTCCCAAATGCAATTTCCTGTTGAATGAGGAAAAAAAATCTTCTGAAGGAAATGAAATGAAAATTTTCTGTTATTTCTCCAACTATTTCCTCCAAGGTTGTTCCCAGCAGTATTCATTGTTAAAAGTTCCTTCAATCTCTAGCTAGCTAGGTGGGTTGGCATTGTTTGCCAGAGGTGTATCTTTTGGATAACCCAATTAGCCCAAGTTCTCTGAGGTGGATATTAAAGATCCCGTGACACTAATTCGAAGAAGAGCAACATTGTTCTCCCTGATGACCTGTCCAAAATCTATCCCTCAACTCATTTCGCCACAGCAGAGGATTGCAGGAGGATTCGAGTAACTGAGCAGGAATATCTTGCTGCATTTACACAGGGCCTTAATGAAGCCACACCCAGAATATTGTGTGCAGTTTTGGTTTTATAACCTGAGGAAGTCTTGAGGGTTTTATTATCTTGCTCTGGAGGGAGTGAAGAGAAAGTTTATCAGACTGATCCTTGGGGCGGCGAGACTGACATATGAGGAGAGACTGGGCGATATTTTTCCATCCCGTCCGCCATGGGATTGTAGCAGGCAGGACACGGTTGACTTCGGGTGAGGTGTTATGGTCTCAAGGCAAGCGCAGCTGGAAAATCCGAGGCTGCTCCACAAATTAGCTTAGGGTTTAAAAAAATGGCAGCGTGGACAAGTTGGGCCGAAGGGCCTGTTTCCATGCTGTAAACCTCTATGACTCGAAACAGTAAGACATCGGTTTTGAGCAAAGGGATTAATGGAAAAGGGGGGAAGGCAGGATCAGGATATTGAGTTAGATGATCAACCATGATCATTATGAATGGTAGTGCAGGCTCAAAGGGCCAAATGGCCTGTCCCTGCTCCTATTTTATATGCTTCTATGATCTAATCATTTCTTCACTGCTGCAAGTGAGAGCTTGTTGTGCACAAATCGGCTCCGTGTTTCCTTTATTGCAACAGTGACTGCAATTCAAAAGTATTCCATTGGCCGTAAGGCACTTTGGGACATTCTGAGATCACATACACAGGTACATGCATTTCATTCCTTTTTTTAGAAGGTGCTGAGTATGCAACTTCTATTCAGTCATGCAAACTGCGGAATCTCAGGATAATTGCCTATATACCTAAAGGCACAACTGTTCCTTGATACATCCACAGTATGGTGGGAATCTGGAACTCACTGCCTGAAAGGGTGGTAGAGGTGGGAACCCTCACAACATTTAAGAAGCATTTAGATGAGCACCTGAAATGATATAGCATAGCTACGGACCAGTTACTGGAAAATGGGATTAAAATAGATAGGTGCTTGATGGTCGGTGCAGACATGATGAGCCATAAGACTGTGCTGTGTAACTCTACAACAAATCACAGGATACTACAGTGCAAAAAGGCCCTTTGGCCCATCGAGTCTCACCGATGCATGAAAGGCCATGACGTGCCCGCCTAAACCCACTTGCCAGCACTTGGCCCATAGCCTTGAATGTTATGACGTGCCAAGTACTCATTCAGGTAGCTTTTAAAGGATGTGAGGCATCCCGTCTCCACCACCCTCCCAGGTAGCGCATTCCAGACTGTCTCTGGGTAAAAAGGTTTTTCCTCAAATCCCCCCTAAGCCTCCCACCCTTCACTTTTAACATTTTGTTCCCTCGTAACCGACCCTTCAACAGTGGGGAACAGCTGCTCCTATACACCCTGTCCATGCCCCTCATAATCTTGAACACGTCAATCAGATCACCTCTCAGTCTTCTCTGCTCCAGAGAAAACAACTCGAGCCTATCCAACATCTCTTTATAACTTAAATGTTCCATCCCAGGCAGCATCTAGGTAAATCTCCTCTGTACCCCTTCCAGTGCATTCAAGTCCTTCCTATAATGTGACAACTAGAATTGCACACAATACTCCAGCTGCGGCCTCGCCAAAGTTCTATACAACTCCATCACGATCTCTCTGCTTTTGTAATCTATATCCTGATTGATAAAGGCGTGTGTGCCCAATGACTTTTTCACACCGTATTAACCTGCTTTTCCTCCTTCAGAGATCTCTGAATAAACGTGCCAAGGTCCCTTTGTTCTGCAGAACTTCACAGTGTCAGATCTTTCATAGCAAACTTCCTTGTCAAATTACTCCTCCCAAAGTGCATCACCTCAAACTTTTCAGGGTTAAATTCCATCTGCCACTTACCCGCCCATTTGACCATCTCCTCTATATCTTCCTGTAACCCAAGACATTCAACCCTCATTGTCAACAACCCAGCCAATCTTTGTGTCAGCAGCAAACTTACTGATCCTATCCCCCATTTATATAAATGATAAACAATGAGGGGGGGGAGTCCAGCGTGGGATCCCTGTGGTACGCCACTGGTCACTGGCCTCCAGTCACTAAAGCAGCCATCTATCATCACCCTCAGTCTCCTACTGCTACGCCAATTATGAATCCAACCTTGTATCCCATGTGCATTTGCCTTCTAAATAAGTCTTCCATGTGGGACTTTGTCAAAGGCTTTGCTGAAATCCGTGTAAACTACATCGACTGCATTATCCTCATCCACACACAGATGGTTTCAAGCTCAAAAAATTCAATCAAATAACAGTGTGGCTTCTCAATAAGTATTTCACATGTAATTTTAGCAACAAAATCATGCTACCATTCATGCCAGCGACACTTTATGGTTCCGTGAGCAGTGCTCCCCCGTCACAAGTTTTCCAGCGGTGAGGGGTGCATTCAACTGTAAACTACATTGACATCGCAGGACCATGAGATTCTGTTGTCAGTGAGCGCACGCCACCCCCCTCTGCTGTGAAACCTGTCGTAGAGTGGGATAATCCCATTATTTCACCCGTGTCTCAAACTTGTTCACTTTCCTGTTTTTTTTGGGACAGGCATCTTTTCAACCCCTAAAGTTTATTTATTAGTCACAAGTAAGGCTTACATTAACTCTGCAATGAGGTTACTGTGAAATTCCTCCAGCTGCCTGTTTGGATCAACGTAACTAACCAGCACGTCCTTCAGAATGTGGGAGGAATCTGGAGCACCCAGAGGAAACGCAGGCGGACACGGGGAGAACGTGCAGACTGCACACAGACAGTGACCCTAGACAGGAATTGAACCCACGTCCCTGATGTTGTGAGGCTAACCACTGTGCTACAGTGCCACCCTCAACAATTAATTGGATTAAACAGAGTGCTTTACGACCTTTCCTAGTGGTGGAATTGGAAGATTCTGCTGATGGTGATCCCCCTGTGACACGATCCCTGGTGGTGGAGGATGCAGGACACATAGAAAACCATAGACATTAGCGGAACTGGGGAAGGTGGGGAATGGGGGGCAGAAAATCTCACCGTACATTTGATTAAAATGTTAAAAGTGCGGAGCATCTTTGCAGAAGGGTCACACTGACTCCAAACATTAACTCTCTTCCTCTCTCCACAGATGCTGCCAGACCCGTTGAGTTCCTTCAGCTCATTCTGTCTTGCCTACTCGATACTAACCTATCATATAGGCTGGACTTCTACCGCCCTGCCCGCCATGGGAATCGGAGCGGGCGAGGGGAGGTAATGGAAAGATCTGTTGACCCCGGGCGGGGTTTTACAGTCTTGGGGTAAGTGAGGTTGGAAAATCCCGCCCCATTGAATTAATTTCGGGAAATGAAGGAATAACTATCGTCACATTCAAAGCAAACATTTCACATCTTGTTAAAGCAGTTCACCTGCGTGGCTGCAAACCAGTTTACCATCATTTAGCAAACAGGAACAAAGCAACAGGAAGCCCCTCGGGTCTGTTCTGCCTTTCAATCGGACCGTGGCTGAACCTTCATTTTTAACTCCATCCCCCACCTTGGCTGCAGACTCATTTTCACAACGATTCAACATCAGAGCTAAGATTATTCACCCAGCGGACAATTAGTGCTTTTTATCCCACACTTCCAGTAATTTTGCACGAAGGTGCGTTCATCTAACTTCACACCCGAATGCTCTTGTTCAGTTCCAAAGGTTAGAATCATAGGATCTATGTAGGAGGCCATTTGGTCCATTGAGCCGGCACTGACAACAATCCCACCCTATCACCGTAACCCCACACATTTATCCTGCTAACCCCCCCAAAACTCAGGGCAATTTGGTACGGCCAATCAACCTAACCCGCACACCTTTGTGGGAGGAAACTGGAGCTTGCGGAGGAAACCCAGGGGGAGAACGTACAAACTCTACACAGAAAGTGACCCGAGGCCAGAATTGAAACTGGGTCCCGAGCGCTGTGAGGCAGCAGTGTTAACCACTGTGCCACCATGCTGCCCCAATAATCCACCTGCCATAGTGTGTACTTTACGTAACTGATATCTGCTCTCACCTGGTTATATATTCAACAACAGTTGCCCGTAACAATGGCTAGTAATGATAATACAATGTTGCTGCTTTCAGATATGCAGTGTTTTGTACCGTGCTAATCCTGCTGTTTAGTGGAGTGTCTACTCTACTGATTGGTCAGCAACGTTAGGCTTTAAACTCCTTGAGAAGTTTTTACTCTTTGCTACTGTAGCCGTAACAAGGGTGGCAGTGCGTTGTGGCACTTTAGTTGGGGATTGCGTCCTCAGCCACACTGCTGGCCCTTCGCAACAGAGCCTGTTTGTCAGGCAGATACCTCTCTCATGATGGACTCAAATATACCAATCACAAAGGTAGCCAGAGAGCTGCTGGTGTCCAGGCGAAGCTGCTTCATTACCTTTCAGGTACAGACAGAATAACATTTCACCCTCGAACTTCAGTATTTCTTGCTACCCTGTGTTGTGACTTTACTCACCTCTCAGTGCCCTCCTTTAGTATTGGTCTCCAAACTTCATTCCCTTTCAAACAGGGAAATTACTGTGCCAAAACTAAGACCATCTTGTGAAGGGGCCCACCCTGTCATTATCTCCTGGGTTCCTTCATTGGGGCGTCATATTTAAACAGCACCCAGACAGCCAGTCACTCTTCCAATCTGTTCCTTGGCTTCCTCTCGCCAAACCCCGACTCCCATCCCCAGTTCTGCCTCAGTCTTACCTCTTGCCTGTGTCCAGCCTTTGCACAGTATGTGCTACAAGCAGTCGATGGCCAGGATTCTCCCAATCCGCTGTGTTTCTGGCTGGGAGACACCAGTGAGGTTACGCTGATCGCGAGTCTCCGAGGTGCTTTTTTTTTAGCATAATCATCTCACATCGGAAATTGGCGTGGAACTGATTATAATATTGATATGAGCATTTCAGTATGATTAGTGGACCCAGGACAGTGTCCTCCGAGCCAGCTGGCATCTCCCCTGTTCTCTCCTGCCCCACCAGGAGTGATTCTCTCCAGCAGCATTTACAACTGCTCCCCACTAACGGGGAACAAAAGCCATTAAGGAAACTTGGGAGAACAGGGGGCAGGAGGGTGCCCCTTGGGCAGTGCCAACCTGGCACCCTGACACTGCTTAGAGGGCAAACTGGCACTGCCACCAGTGCTAAGGGGGTAGGGCCAGAGGGCAGAACCTACTGGGGATGGGGTCTACTTGGGGGGAGATCAGCGGTGTGGTGGGGGGGGGGGCAGCCTGCTGCCACTCTGCAATCGGGATAGGTGGGAGAGGGAGGGAGGGGGCGATAGGAGCTGGCCATCGGATGGGGGGGAGCGTGGGAAGGATTAAAGCTTCATGGAGAAGGAATGGGGCTGGCCATCAGGGTGAAAGCCAGCGATCGGGAGGCTGGCAATGGGAGGCTACTGTGCATGCGCCAATCTCCACGCTGATAGATCAGCGCATGTGCAGTAGCCCACTCAACACAATGCTGCTGGCCTCTTGGGCAGGAATAGACACCACGAACTAGAATGAATCACACTGGGATACTTTGCAATGCACAGAGTGTTGGAGATTCGCTCTGGCAGTTATGCCTAAAAAACAGGTGGGAAATACCTCTTTTTTTCCACATATTGGGCACCTAGGTTATTTTTGGGAGAATCTCAGTTGATTTCTCTCAGTGATGGTATGGAAGAACGCTGAAAGCAGTTTCTACTGACCTCAAAAACCGGGAAGAAGTCCAACTTGTCAGATGCTCACCACTTATGTACAATTAATCATTTGGTTGTACAGGGTTACAGTATTGCTGAAAAAAGTGGCATGTCAAAGTTTTTATCCTTGTACTCATCAGGACACTTCATAAAAATACCAATATAAAGAGAATACAATTTATACTTTATGAGAAGAGAGTGCTGATTGGTTGCCTGTAGTAACGTTTGAGCAACAGGTGAAATCAGCTGTTTCGTGCTTTTTTTTAGCAATGTTTGTTCATCATGAAAATGAGTATTTGAAATTCCTGCTGAAGGGAATCTTAATTTTGGGAGGGGGAGTAGAATTTTGATGTGTTGGCCTTTTAATCCACATCCGTGTGTTACAAATGGAGTTCCCGACATAGATCTGTGGGACAACTCGACCAGCCCTTAAGCCGCCATGCAAATCGGGACATCAAGGTTCCAAACTAATTTCCCGGCATCATGAAACTGATTTTTGGCCTTCCATCGAATTCTCAACTGGCGGGAGAGGAAGATTCCACCAGGAGTGTGCTTCAGCAGTTCAGTCACAATAGTTCGCAGTTAGAGGACCTTGACTGCAGCAAAACTTTTCACAGTGAGCAATTGGACAAAACAGTTGACTCAGAATAAAACCACAAGAATAAAAAAAGCAAATTTTGGGCAGCACGGTGGCACTGTGGTTAGCACTGCTACCTCAGGGACCTGTGTTCAATTCCTGGCTTGGGTCACTGCCTCTGCGGAGTCTGAACCTTCTCCCCACGTCTGCGTGGGTTTCCTCTGGGTGCTCCGGTTTCCTCCCACAGTCCAAAGGTGTGTAAGTTAGGTGCATCGGCCATGCTAAACTGCCCCTTAGTGCCCTGGGATGCATAGGTTGGGGGGGGTTGTGGGAGTGGGGCCTGGGCGGGACTGCGGTCGGTGCAGACACAATGGGCCGAATGGCCTCCTTCTGCACTGTAGGGGTTCTATGATTCTATAAACTTAGCAACACAAACACCAACATCATTTTCTTTCCCCTCAATTGAAACTGAAGTGGAACCTGGGATAATGCGGCTCCTAAATATTTTTCACAGACTATTTGCACAACTCCTGTTGAAAATGTACTCAATGTGAATTTTCCATTAACCGATAATCTGGAATGATAATTGCCCTTAAAGTGAGCAGTCTGCCAGCGGGGACAAAGAAACATTCATTATGAAAATAATCAGAAGCTAACATTCCATTTACCAGCGGCAGACTTAACTTCTACCCTGATGTCTCCATGTTCTTCATTACTTTTACAATTCAAACGTCTTATACAATTTTACACAGTTACTGAGCCGTACGGAAAAGGAAAACACCTCACTAAAACTGTCACCTATTGGTCTCGCAATGTGAAGAAATTCCAGAAATAAAAGGTCAGTTTCACTGAGAAAAAACAGAACCTCACTTCCAAGAAAGTCAGGGAAAAGAGTGCGAAGTTTACTCATTGCATCACTTACCTGTTCAACTCGTTTCTCATCCATAACTTGGATTTAATCCCATTCTTGCAATAATGCTGTCAGCAGTTTGTGGTGCGCGAAACAGCCTGAAATGTGCTCACTTCAAGGCACCAGCACACATGCAGCACTTGAGAAATAAAGGGACCGATTTTCATGAGTCTTGCACACTACAAAATTTAAAGTTAATTTATCAGTCACAAGTAATGCTTGTGAAGTTACTGCGCATTTCCCCTAGTTCACCATACTCTGGCGCATGTTCGGGTCAAAGCACCTAATCAGCACCTCTTTCAGGCTGTGGGAGGAAACCTGAGCACCCGAAGGAAATCCACACAGACACAGGAAGAACGTGCAAACTCCACACAGACAGCGACCCAAGCCAGGATTCGAACAGGAGCCCCTGGCACTGTGAGGCAGCAGAGCTAACCACAGTGCCACCATGCTGGGTATAAAGCTCTGGGAAAGAGAGCAGAGACCCCTTACACAGGCATCCACTCCCTTTGTACCTTTGCTGGAACCTGTGTGACATTCCTGGGTGGGAAGGGGTTGTAAGGCATGCATGGAGCACAGCACAAAATGGATAATGACCCCTACAAATTTCACATGGAGAATGGGGAAGGGTTTCACGGGCATGGATATGAGAACACACAGAAACATGTCAAAAATTTTCTCAACGCAGCAGAGGTCAATCTGAAAACAGTCTGCAGGGGGAGAAACTTAACAAATAATTATTTCAATGATGCGGTAAGGAGATGGCGGTTAGAAATAAAGAGAACATTAAAAGTTCCAAAGTCTTGATACTGAGATGGCCAGCCTCTGGGCGGCACAGCAACACCGTGGTTAGCACTGCTGCCTCACAACGTTAGGGACCCGGCTTGGGTGACTGTTTGTGTGGAGTTTGCACATTCCCCCTGTGTCTGCGTGGGTTTCCTCCGGGTGCTCCAGTTTCCTACCACAGTCTGAAAGATGTGCTGGTTAGGTGCATTGACCCGCACAGGCGCCAGACTGTGGCGACTAGGAGAATTTCACAGTAACTTCATTGCAGTGTTAATGTAAGCCTTACTTGTGACTAATAAATAAACTTTAACTGTTCGGTCCGGAAAAAGATACAAAAGTTTGAGGTCACAACCAACCGACTCAAGGACAGTTTCTTCCCTGCTGCCTTCTGACTTTTGAATGGAACAACCTTACAATAAATTGATCTTTCTCTTTACCCTAGCTATGACTGTAACATTACATTCTGCATTTTGTTCTTTCCTTCAAAGAATCCCTACAGTGCAGAAGTAGGCCCATCAAGTCTGCACAGACCACAATCCCACTCAGGCTCTATCCCCATGACTCCACATATTTGCCCCGCTAATCCCCCTGACATTAGTGTCAATTTTCCCTCTGGCCAATCAACCTAGCCGCACATCTTTGGGCTGTGGGAGGAAACCGGAGCACCCACAGGAAACCCACACAGCCATTGTTCCAACTGCACACAGGCAGTGACCTGAAGCTTGAATTAAACCAGGGTCCTTGGTGCTGTGAGGCAGCAGTGCGAACCACTGGTCCATCATACCACCCTTCTCTATGAGCAAAATGCTTTATCTGTATAGTGCACAAGAAAGAATACTTTTCACTAAAGACATGGGACAATAATAAATCATGTCAAATGCGTATTCTGAATAATTGTTTCCTTGAAGTATCTGTAAGGGAAAACACAGTCAAAATGCTCTCCCGTAAAGACCAAGATTATCAAGGGAAAAAGTGAAGAATTACAATATGATTAAAATTTCCAAAGTGAATGGCTTAAAGTAAAAGAACCCCCAGCATCAGGGTTACATGCAAACGTTACAATATATAACTGGCCAGTATCTGCTTGTGCGCAGTACCTTGTTATTAAAGGAAAAAGACACACACAGACATGCAGACACACACAGGCATGCACTATCATACTCACAAATGCACATACAAACACACACACATGCTAACACACATAACTGCACATGTTCTAACACACATGTAAAACATGCACACATTGCAAACGCACACATAAATGCAAAATCACACACAAACATATATATGTAAACAGATAGGCACACATGCAAATGCATGCAAACACACATGAAAAACACACAGGTACACATGCATACACACACATGCATGCACACGCACATGGGGAGGTGGTGGTGTAGTGATACTTTTGCTGGACTAGCAATCCAGAGACCCAGGATAACATTCTGGGGACCCGAGTTCAAATCCCACCATGGCAAATGGGGAAATTTCAATAAAAGTCTGGAATTAAAAGTCTACTGATGACTATGAAACAATTACAGATTGTGATAAAAACCTATCTGGTTCACTAATGTCTATAGGGAAGGAAATCTGCCATCCTTACTTGCTCTGCCCACATGTGATTCCAGACCTGCAGCAATTAGTTGACTCTTAACTGACATTATCTGCCACTCAGTTTAAGAACAGTTGGGGATGGACGACAAGTGCTTGTCTTGTCAACGACCGCCACATCCATGAAAGAATAAAGAAAGGCAAATGGACATTGAGCCTCTTGTGTTATGTGGGCTGTATGACCCTCTCAAGAATATTACACTTTTGGGATTATGATGTATTTTTCTGTTCACACTGACTGTTGATATTGCAACAAAAACAACAAGGTCAATGGTGATGATGAACTCCGTCTATTTTTGCCCTCCTCTTTCCCTCCTCTCCTTCCTCTCTTGAAGTTATTGATTTTTAACTGGAGTTAATGGTGGAATTTCCTTTAAAGCATTTTAGCCAATCGATTCTTCATGCGTTCAAAACTTCATTTTCACAAATACCTGTGAAAATCATGGCCAATCTTCCACTCCCTAAAACTAAAGGCCTAATGTGTAGATGCCAGCATTGGACTGGGGTGGGCAGAGTAAAAAGTCTCACAACACCAGGTTAAAGTTCAACAGGTTTATTTGGAATCACAAACTTTCGGAGCACTGCTCCTTCATCAGGTGGGAGGGGAATTAGGTTCACAAACACAACATATATAGGCAAAGGTACAATTGCAAGATAATTACAGATTGGAATGTGAAGAATGTTTGGAATGTGAATCGGGATATGGCGCTTGACTTATCGATCAACAGTTCCTACACGAAAAAGTGCACTGATCTCCTCATTGATTACCTGTAAACATAATAAGGACATAAGAACATAAGAAATAGGAGCAGGAGTAGGCCATGCAGCCCTTTGAGCCTGCCCCGCCATTCAATAAGATCATGGCTGATCTGTCGTGGCTCTGTTCCACATTCCCGTCCTCTCCCCATAACCCTTAATCCCCTCTCTTATCAAAAACCCATCAACCCGCGTCTTAAAAATATTTAGCGAGGCAGCCTCCACCACTTCAACGGGCAGAGAATTCCAGAGATTCACCACCCTTTGAGTGAAGAAGTTCCTCCTCAACTCCGTTCTAAACCGCCCCCCCTTTATCTTGAGGCTGTGCCCCCTAGTCCTACTGTCCTTTCTGACTGGGAAGAGTCTCTCCACCTCTATCCTATCCATCCCATTCATCATCTTATATGTCTCAATGAGATCTCCCCTCATTTTTCTAAACTCTAACGAGTACAAGCCTAGTTTATTCAGCCTCTCCTCATAGCTCAACCCCCTCAAATCCGGTATCAGCCTAGTAAACCTCCTCTGCACTCCCTCCAAGGCCAAAATATCCTTGCGTAAGTGCGGCGACCAAAACTGCACACAGTACTCCAGCTGCGGCCTCACCAATGCCCTATACAGCTGCAGCAAGACCTCCCTACTTTTATATTCAATCCCCCTCTCTATGAAGGCCAGCATCCCATTCGCCTTCCTGACCACCTGCTGCACCTGCAGGCTGGGTTTTTGCGACTCATGCACAAGGACCCCAAGGTCCCTCTGCACCGTCGCCTGCTGCAGTTTTTCGCCACGTAAGTAATAGTCCTTCCTACTATTCTTCCTACCAAAGTGGACCACCTCGCACTTGCCAACATGAAATTCCATTTGCCAGTTCCTGGCCCATTCACCCAGCCTATCTAGATCCTTCTGCAGGCTCTCCACACCCTTCGCGCAATTTGCTGTTCCACCAACCTTGGTGTCATCAGCAAATTTCGACACCATACACTCGGTTCCCTCCTCCAGATCATCTATATAAATGGTAAATAGCTGAGGCCCCAGAACCGACTGACTCGCATTACAACCATTCTCCACATTCCAATCTGTTATTATCTTTGTTTATATATGCCATGTTTGTGAACTCACCTCTCCACTCACCTGATGAAGGAGCATCAGAAGCTTGTGATTCCAAATAAGCCTGTTGGACTTTAACCTGGTGTTGTGAGGCTTCTTACTGTAATGGTTCTGAGTTATATTACCACAAACTTGACATTACTGAGGTTAATTTACTCAGCAAAGTTCAAAGCTGAGATCCTCATGGTCTCTATCACTCAGGTGCTCATTGAGTAATCTGTTTTGTCAGTGCAGAAGGAGGCCATTTGGCCCATTGAGTCTGCATCAACTCTCCAACAAAACATCTTACCCCAAGTATTTAACATACTAATTCTCCTTGCCCACACATAAGAAGCAATTTAGCATGACCAGTCCACCTAACCTGCACATCTTCAGACTGTGGGAAGAAACGGGAACACCTTGAGGAAACCCTCGCAGACACAGGGAGAATTTGCAAACTCCACACATAGTCACTGAGGACAGAATCGAACCCAGGTCTGTGGTGCTGTGATGCAGCAGTGCTAACCATCATGCCACCATGCTGCTGCCTTCTTTACTCTCCTTGTAAGTCTTGTGCTGAACATGGTGAATTTTAATAATCTCAAAAAGGCCCAAGTAACCTCAATGTTATATTGATACAAAATTTAAAAAATCACTGCCTTCAATTGAACTGGGTGTTGGCTAACGTTGTGGGGGGGTGGAGTTGGGAGGGGGGTGCGGTGTTGGTGGTAGTGGGGAGAGTCCATTAGGAAACTTGGGTCCAATAAATCAAATACAATTTTGTTCCTGCAGGGTGATTGGATTTTTGTAAAGTAATATTTATTCATTAGTCACAAGTGAGGCTTACATTAACACTGCATTGAAGTTACTGTGAAATTCCCCGAGTCGTCACGGTTCGACACCTGTTTGGCTCAATGCACCTAACCAGCACGTCTTTCAGACTGTGGGAGGAAACTGGAGCGCCCGGAGGAAACCCACGCAGACACGGGGAGAACGTGCAAACTCCACACAGGCAGTGACCTAAGAATTTAATCGAACTCGGGTCCCTGCGCTGCGAGACAGCAGTGCTAATTACTGTGTGACTGTGCCGCCCCGTTTCAGGAATTGCGTCTTGACCGGGATGAAAGACGGATCTATCAAAGGAAAGGTGAAATGGTGTGAGTGAACCCAGAGGACATCAGTTCAATCAGCTGACCAGGCAATGTTGCTGTGTTGAATGGCAGGACAGTGTTGGCAGGTCACATCGACGAGCGCACATTTTAACTCACTGACCTTTACTTTCAACATTTGCCAGGCCTTTTGACCGATTGACATCACAAAATTATCAATAGCATTGAAACCTTGCTGCATTCCTGAATAAGCTTTTGTTTGTCCATCTCAATAAAAACAATGCATAAAAACAAAAAGAATACATATAATTAATACGTATAATTAATTCTCCTTATTTTTTTCCCCCCAAAGTCATTTGCATGCACTCGATAATGAAAAAAAAGCCTCAGCAATGTCACTTCCGCGCTAAGAGAGCTTTTTAGAGATTTATGGTTCCGCTCATGAACTTAGTCAGGCTATGTTGCCAGCGACAGCTTAATTTCGGCAGTTTACTGGCTTCAACTGCCAAGTGGCACTGCGACGTAGCCATGGTAACTGTGCACATTCTCCCTTCCTCCTTCTGGATTGTTGGTTGACCCAGCGCCAATCCTGAACGTGTGCAGGTGACAGGGTGGCAACATTCACTAACCACCAGCCTCACTCAGATGGATGTGGAAGATGTCATCTTGTTATCTAAAGAAGGGCAGAGGGAGTTTCACCCGGTGCTTGCCCAACATTTATCACTCAACCAACATCACTGTCATAGGTTGAATTAAAAATTGGTCTGCACTGCCAGACCTTATAGTGAAGAGAAACAGACGGGCATTGCCAGGGACAGCAAGCCATGATTCCCTTCAGGAAATGGAAATTGTCTCTCTAGCCCTGTGGCACTATTACCATCATTGTTTCAACCAATTAGTTGCTCATTTACTCCATTGATGTTTATGGAACTTTGCTGCGCTGTATTTTCTAATATTATAACAGTGTTTCAAAACACTTTGTGAGGGACTTTGGGGTCTTCTCCTCCAACCCTATAATCCTTCAAGATCTCTGTGCACTTTCGATTCTAAAGTCTTGCGGTTGACATAGAACCAAAAAATGTCTGCTGTGCAGGAAGAGATCATTCGGGCCTTTGAGACAGCACTGTCTCTCTGAAAGCATCCAACCCAGGCTCTCCCCTCCACCCTATCCCCATAACCCTGCGCATTTACCAAGCCAATACACCAAATCCACTTATCTTAGGACACTTGGGGGCAATTTATGTGGTCAGTCAATCTAATTTGCACATCTTTGGACAATATCCACACAACCCTGCACATTTACCAAAGTCAAAACACCTAACACACTTATTAGACACTAAAGCACAATTTAGCATGGCCAATCCACCTTACCTGCACATCTTTGGACTGTAGGAGGAAACCAGAGCACCCGGAAGAAACACATAGAGACAAGGGGAAAACGTGCAAACTCCACACAGACAGTCACCCAAGGTTGGAATCGAACCCGGGTCCCTGGCATTGTGAAGCAGCAGTGCTAACAACTGTGCCACTCTATATTAATCACCCCGACATTGGTATCTGTGCTTTCAGCTGCCAAGGCCTTCTACTGTTCCTTCCCTAAGCCATTCCAACTCCACCTCTCATTCCCCTTTTAATGTGCTCCTCAAGACCTACTTCCTTGATTGAGCTTTTAGTCATCAGTCCTAAAATTTCAGTTTGATTTATTATTGTCACAATATACAGTGAAAAGTATTGTTTCTTGCACGCTACACAGAAAAAGCATACTGTACATTGAGAGGGAAAGGAGAGGGTGCAGAATGTAGTGTTACAGTCATAGTCGAATGAGGTTTTAGAAGCATAGAACGAGAGTAAAAGATAAAATTAGAGGGTATGCTGGACACAGCTTGCAAGAAGTTACCTTCTTCAGTGCCAATTTGCATAATCTACATTCTACATTCTGCACTCTCTCGTTTCCTTCTCTATGAATGGTATGTTTTGTCTGTATAGTGCGCAAGAAGCAATACTTTTCACTGTATGTTAGTACGTGTGACAATAATAAATCAAATCAAAAGTGCTCTTGATGTAGCTCAGAGTCAAATTGAGTTTGATAATGCTCCTATAAAGCAATTAGGAACAGTTTATGACATTATAGATGTTTTATTAATGCAAGTTATTGTTACATAAATGTGTTTTTTTAACATTAGAATGAGTAACACAAAGGTGGAGTCTGGAAGATTGAGAGATACGGGGAAATTGCATTGTGCTTTTTCTGGAAGGGAAGGAGAAATGTGAGAGGCCAGCTTATTTGGTGAATTAATTTACTTTAATTTTTCGGGAAGGAATGGATCAACGGTTGTTGTAGCACTTTGTTTTCAGGTAAAATGTTTTTACGGGGCATGATTTGCTGGAGCTTTCCTGGTAGAAAGTGGCCGCTGTCCGTGAAACCTGATTTGATGAAAGACTGAAATTGAGATGAAAAGTTTTGACGAACAACACTGAGCAGAAAATAAGGAAAAATAAAGGAGAAATAAAGAGTTTGGGAAAACAGGCAATGGAGTTGATGATCGACGACAGCTGTGATATATGCACAATGAGGACTAAGAACATTATTCTGAAAGTATGTTTCTTTTTAAGAATCACTTGTTGCACTCAATCAATGAACTGCGAGAGTCTTGTAAATGCAGTTAGAAAAACAACAGGCTCGTGGAACTTAATAGAAGCCAAACTACATCAATGAGGCAGCTTGTTTGCTGATAGTTTTGAACCACAGACCATGTAACCCAGCCTAATGGGATGTCTGCACTAAAACCTTGCTGAGGTTTACCTTTAATGTGAAATGCTATTAGCAAAAGCTATTTCTTCATATTTGCGCTCCAGTGCTCAAATGCCTTGCCAGCTAATTGGGTTTCATTACAAATTTCCCCCCTTGCACAGTCTGACAATTAGGCAGTAGCCATGCTTTACGACCCCTGGCTCTCCTCTGGGTAGCTTTGATCAATGCTTTGTTCAGTGACACACATCTAATAATCAGGAATGGCAAGAACTGCACTGTCAACCATTGATTTATGTACCCAGCCCACATCCTCGTCCAAATAGAGGTGTAATTAGCAATCACAGTGACTACTGATTTGACCTGACCTAAGGATAGTAAGAGTTACCTTTTATTCTTGCAAGGTCTCACTTCTTGCTTTGATTCACAGTGTACCTTATTTTATCTTATTTTCCTTTTGATTTGTAATTATTAGGCTGATAATTCATACCTGATACAATATTTACATACTTACCAGCATTAGTTGTATCGAGCATACAGACAGCAAAATTATTTAACTATTCCAACACAGTTCCACAATCACCTCTATCTTCAAGGGAAGCCATTCTGCTCTGCAACAATTCAAAGTCAGTGGGATAACTTTGTAAGGTGGATCCTTTCCTGTCTCGGAAATGTAGTGGTGGGAAGTCCCTCAAGAAGGCCACTTCATCCCATTTAATCCGTGAATTGTGGAGGCTCAGAGGTGGCACTGCGGTTAGCACTGCTGCCTCACAGTGCTAGGGACCTGGGTTCAAATCCCGTGTTTGGGTCACTGTCTGTGTGCAGCCAGAATGTGAGTTTCCTCCAGGTGCTTGTGTTTCCTCCACAGTCCCAAATATGTGCTGGTTAGGTGCGTTAACCATGCTAAATTGTCCCTCAGTGTACTCAGAACAGGCGCCAGAGTGTGGTGACGAGGGGATTTTCACAGTAACTTCACTGCAGTGTTAATATAAGCCTACTTGTGACACATAAACAAGCTTTAATTTTAAAACTATTTAGAAGGTATCACTGACCTTTGGGTAGGTTATAAAGAAAGGTTTAAGTTCCAGTATGGCTACTTTCGTCCACATTTACAAAGCATTTTGAATTACAGGGAGCAAGGATTTGTATGGATTCACTGGGACACCCCTTCTAGATTTGGGAATGCGATTCTGCAGGATAAATGCAGCACCAGGAATTGTACTTTGAACATGCAGATCGCCGATTGGTAGCACAGTTTGGAATTGCCTGACAGAAGGTGACAGAAGCTACGTTTTTCCAGCACTGCATGTTAAACCACTGGAGTTACAGAAATAAGTACTCTTAATTCATTGTATCCTGACTGATTATAGGAAAGAACCTTAATAGGTGATCCTTGTGCTGCAGCAGATCTCTCAGGATTTATTATACAAGATTTCTCTACCCCATTAACGATGGCGAATTCTCAAAGCGAAAAGATCATCTCAAACCTTACTTAGTTATTTTTCATTTTGCTCTTGAAATGTGGTGGCATAATCAAGTGGAATATTTATCTTCCATCTCAAATTGTCCTGAAGATATTAAGAATTAACCATGGTGTGGAATAGGGGTCACCTGTCGACTGCAATACTCAGCGTGTTGGAGATTTGTTCAGGTAAGTACGCTCAAAAAACATGCAGGAAACTCTTCCATTTTTCCACCTATCGGGCACTTTTTGGGGGAATCACAGCCCATGGGTTTTAGGAGCACTCACAGTGCTGTCAGGGAGAGAAATTTTGACCCAGTGACAGTGAAGGAATGGAGATGTTTCTAAGTCAGGAAGGTGTATGATTCAGAGGAGAGCTTGCAGCTGGTGGTCTTCCAATGCATCTGTTCCCCTTGTCCTTTGAGGTTGTAAAGGTTGTGGGGTTGAAAGGAACCTTGGTGTATTCCCGCTGGTTATATTGTACATGGTACACATTACAATTGCATTGTTGCTGGAAGGAGTGAATATTTTCATAGTGGATGGGGTACCAATCAAACGGGCTGCTTTGTCCTGGGTGGTGTCAAGCATCTTGAGTGTTGTTGGAGCTACATCCATCCAGGCAAGTGCAACAAATTCCATCACACTCCTGGCGTGAGGATTGGGGGTCAGGACTTCCTAATCCAGAAGCACATTGCAATTGTTTTTGCTGCCCTGCCTCCATTTTATATTTGGCCCAAGGAGTTGACCTTGAGGGCACTTAATGTCAGCGTTTGTCTAAAAAAGCCTGGTTTAGCAGTCAGAAATTCTTTTTAACAATGTTCTGAGCGTTAATTACAGCCTAATTTCCCTGGCAGTGAAAATTGAATATGACAAGTGCAGAGCATCATTCCTTCAGGGTTTTAATAGTTGTTGGAGATTTGGCGAATAACAAATTTAGGAATTTGTTTGCATTGTTTCATTTTCTCCCACTCTGTTTTCCCTCTTAATCTAATATTTCCATCTATTTCTGTCTTTCTGTATCTGACTTGGCATTGAAATCATCATCTCTAATTTAAACATCCAGGGCAGTCAGCAATCAGGACGGTGAGGAGAATATCCAAGGGGGTGGGGGGGGGGGTAACATCTTTAGTGTTCTATGTACACCTGCGCACAGAATAGAAACATAGACATAGAAACATAGAAACTAAAAGTGGGAGTAAGCCATTCGGCCTTCGAGCCTACTCTACCATTCATTTTGATCATGGCTGATCATCAAATTCAATATCCTGATCCCCACTTCCTCCCATATCCCTTAATCCCATTAGCCGCTAGAGCTATATCTAATTTCTTCTTGAAATCACATAATGCTTTTGTCTCAACTACATTCTGAGGTAGTGTATACTGAAAGATCTGCGCATGCACAATGGCACACTCTACCTGTGAGCAGTTGGCTTTCAGCAAGAATAAATTCTGGCCGGGATTTAATGGCCTCGCTTGACCCTGGAAAATTCCACCCGTGGTCAACAGACCTTCCTATTATCTGCTCCTCGCCCATTCCAATTCTTGTGGCGGGCTGGGCAGTAGAATTCCAGCATCTGTCTACTCCCACTATTGGCATGAATCACACTTTGTTTCTTTTTTTGCACTAAATGGCATAAGATTGTGTCTGAAATCTCACTGAAAAAATGAGTGTGATACTCTCCTGTTTTCATGCTCATCCAACACTGAAAATGCTTTTAGTGAAATTGCAACCCCCCCAGGGGTTTTTTTTAAACTCTCTGCTTTTTACAAGATCAATTCAAGTTTCTGGCCAATCAATTAAGAATCATTATTTGATATCAAACATGTTTTCATGACATAGTGTACATATTAAAATGCATCCTGTTATGTAAGTTGAAAGTATTAAGCGTTTTGCTTCATTGAAGTCAGGGAGAATTGACCTGGGTCTGTACCTTGAGGATGTTTTTTGCACTTTATTTATTAGTGTTACAAGTAAGCTTACATTAACACTGCAGTGAAGTTACCATGAAAATCCTCCCGTCGCCACATTCTGATGCCTGCTTGGGTACACTGAGGGGGAATTTAGCATGGTCAATGCACCTAACCAGCACATCTTTTGGATTGTGGGAGGAAACCGGAGCACCTGGAAGAAACCCACGCAGACACAGGGAGAACATGCAAACTCTGCACAGACAGTGACCCAAGCCAGGAATTGAACCCGGACCTTTGGCACTGTGAGGCAGCAGTTCTAACCACTGTATCACCATGTCACCCAATATGAGAAACAAACTAAATATAAGACCAAAAATAACCCAAATTATACTGCTTCGGGTATAATCCTTTTAAAGAAGTATTGCTTGGATACAAATTATGCGCATGCTCAGATGGTATAGTTGATGTAATATCTAGGAACTGGAAGAAAAGTGAAAGAATTTCTATTTATACTCCTCTCACACGCACCTTCTTTCCACATGTGCAGAGCAGTGGAGTTCTATCATCCAGAACTAATCAACTAAATGCTTTAACCAAACATTTATGTTATGACCAAACCTGATTATGTAATGACCAAAAATAGAACTCCATAATATTTGTTTTCAGCGCGATATTGTCAGGAATGTACTGATTACACAATTGCGTGAATGTGCATTCGATTGTGATGCCGGCATTGCGATACAATTGTTGACAACCATTAGTTCAAACGTCAGTTAATCAGAGTGCAGTTAATGAGGACATTGTCTTGGGATTCCTGATGTACTTAAATCAGGACTGATGGATCTTGCTAAATGGGATGATCTGGTAAATGGCACAATTTCACATTGGCGCGGCAATTTTAATTAGTTAACAGCTTTCAATTGTCAGTTCTTTTGGATTGTGCTCTTTGAACCTTCTGGGGCACTCAAGTTATAAATACCACAACTATATTCTTCATATATACATATTCTTTGTTGGATGCAGTCTATTGGAACAGATGAATGAATCTCTCTAGCTAGTATTGTGTTTTAATTGCAAATTAGTCACATGGTGAGAGAGCAGGCGCCAAAGGCAATGATTGGTGGCACGGTAGCACAGTGGTTAGCACTGCTACCACACAGCACCAGGGGCCCAAGTTCGATTCCCGGCTTGGGTTACTGTGTGGAGCCTGCACATTCTCCCTGTGTCTGCAAGGGTTTCCTCCGGGTGCTTCAGTTTCCTCCCACAGTCCAAAAGACATGCTGATTTGGTGGATTGACCCTGCTAAATTCTCCCTCAGTGTACCCAAACAGGTGCCGCTCCGATGGTATTGGCCAGTGATTTAGATTCTCAACACTGAAATAAGTTACAAGTTAGCCCAGTCCAAGCCAATTCAGTCTAGTTTAGTCCAGTCCAGTCCCATCCCATTCCATTTCATTCAATCTAGTCCAGTCTATTCTAGTCCAATGCAGTCCCATTCAATCCAGTCCAGTCCCACACCATGCCTATCTGCCTGTAGCCAGTGACTCTCTTTCAGATGAGAGTTGACTGAGCACAGGGCAATGTCATCAGCAAAGTGGACAAAGTTGCTTTTAATGGCATCAGTCAGGTCATTCATGAAGTTAACAAACGGAGTCAACACACTTTTTCCTGAGGTTCCCCCACCTCCCCCACTTCAGAGGATCTGATAAGAAGAAGTCCATTCATCATGGACTCAACGTTTGTGTCTTTGGAGAAGCTTCACGTCCGGTTGAGCAGGTCACCAGGTATATTACATAAAACAACAGAGCCAAATGGAATCAAAATTAAATATGCGAGCCTCACCCTGAAGACAAGATTTGAAATCCAGATTATTAAAAAAAAATTGTAAGATTTTTGTCTTTTTCTGTCACACCCTCCCATGGATTGTGATTGTCACTGACATGACTGAGGGGAGGAGTCATCACCAAGTGCAAGATTGTGAGGGAGCTGTTTCATAACTGAGGCTGGATTCATGAAACAGGATTGGATTTTTTTACTGGGCAGTAAGATCTGCTTTCTGTTAAAAATGAGCAGGATGAAGAAAGTACTTGTTATTGTATGCTGAGTTTATATGGAAGGGATAGTGAAGGATATGGATTGTCTGAAGTGGTGTATGAATGCAGGGCACTAACACACAAATACAGAACACTGCCCTCTTAAATGGACATATTCACGCATTCAAATATTACCTACAATAGTGAAGAGGAGACCTTCAGATTAATGTGTTAAGTGTTTGGCTACTAATATGCTAAATCAGTCCAGTCCGAGTCAATCCAGTCCACGCCGGTCATAGAATCATGGAATCCCTGCAGTACAGAAAGAGGCTATTTGGTCTGTTGAGTCTGCACTGATGAACAATACCCCCAGGCCCTATCCCATCACCATAGAACCACAGAACATTACAGAACAAAAACCGGCCTTTTGGCCCTTCTTGGCTGTGCGAAACCATTTTTCTGCCTAGTCACACTGAACTGCACCTGGACCATATCCCTCTACACCCCTCTCATCCACGAACCCATCCAAGTTTTTCTTAAATGTTAAAAGTGAGCCCACATTTACCACTTCATCTGGCAGCTCATTCCATACTCTCATCACTCTCTGCATAAAGAAGCCCCCCCTAATATTCCCTTTAAACTTTTCCCCCTTCACCCTTAACCCATGTCCTCTGTTTATTTTCTCCCCTAGCCTCAGTGGAAAAAGCCTGCTTGCATTCATTCTATCTAAGAACATAAGAACATAAGAAATAGGAGCAGGAGTAGGCCATCTAGCCCTTCGAGCCTGCCCCGCCATTCAATAAGATCATGGCTGATCTGTTGTGGCTCAGTTCCACTTTCCCGCCCTCTCCCCATAACCCTTAATCCCATCTCTTATCAAGAACCCATCAACCCGCTTCTTAAAAATATTTAGCGAGGCAGCCTCCACCACTTCAACGGGCAGAGAATTCCAGAGATTCACCACCCTTTGAGTGAAGAAGTTCCTCCTCAACTCCGTTCTAAACCGCCTCCCCTTTATCTTGAGGCTGTGCCCCCTAGTCCTACTGTCTTTTTTGAGCGGGAAGAGTCTCTCCACCTCTATCCTATCCATCCCATTCATCATCTTATACGTCTCAATGAGATCTCCCCTCATTCTTCTAAACTCTAACGAGTACCCATCATACCCATCTATACCTATCAAAATCTTATACACCTCTATCAAATCTTCCCTCATTCTTCTACGCTCCAGGGAATAAAGCCCTAACCCATTCAACTCAATTTCTCAAGTTCTGACAACATCCTTGTAAACTTCTCTGCACTCTCTCAACTTTATTAATATCCTTCCCGTAATTAGGTGACCAAAACTGCACACAATGCTCTAAATTCAGCCTCACCACTGTCTTATATAATCTCACCAAAATATTAAATCTCTTATACTCAATATTTTGATTTATAAAGGCCAAAAGCACTCTTTACAACCCTACCTACCTGTGACACCACTTTTAGGGAATTATGTATCTGTATTCCCAGATCCCTCTGTTCTACTGTACTCTTAAGCGTCCTACCATTTACCTTGTATGTTCTACCTTGGTTTGTCCTTCCAAAGTGAATACCTCACACTTGTCTGCATTAAACTCCATCTGCCATTTTTCAGCCCATTTTTCTAGCTGGTTGAAATCCTTCTGCAAGTTTTGAAAACCTTCCTCACTGTCCACTACACCTCCAACCTTTGTATCATTAGCAAATTTGCTGATCCAATTTACCACATTATCAATAATCATCTTGCATATTTACCCCACGAATCCCTCTAACTCATGCATCCTGGAACACTAAGGGGCTATTTAGCGTGGCCAATCAATTTAACCCGCACATCTTTGAAGTGTGGGAGGAAACCGGAGCACCCGGAGGAAACCCACGCTGACACGGGGAGAATATGCAAACTCCGCACATACACTGACCCGAGGAGGGAATTGAACCTGGGTCCCTGGAGGTGTGAGGCAGCAGTGCTAACCACTGTGCCACCATGCCATCCAAATTCCAATAATTTCAGTCCACTCTAAACCAAGCCAATCCAATTCACTCTAGTCCAAGCCAATCCAGTCCAGTCCAGTTAACGTTCACACTGAGCAGCTCCGACAGTATCTGTGGAGGGAGAATAGAGCCAGCGTTTCGAGTCTGGATAACCCACCATCAGAGGTGTTGTTGATTGTTTTGGGTGTCCAGGGGCAGTTATTTCAGAGTGAACCATGACATAATGGCAGAGTTCTCACCTCTATGTCATGTGAGCTGTGGGATTAATTCCCACTCTGGTGTCTTCAGCACAAATCTAAGTTGACAATTCAGAGCAGTACACCGGTGTTGGCTTTCGAGGCACCTTGTCAGGTAGATAGAAAAGACCCCATACATACCATCTTTAGAATAAGGACAAGGACATTTTCCCCAGAGTTCTCGACAACATTAACCCCATTAACCAATATGACCGAATAGGATTATCGTGACCTTATGCCAATGTTGTTTGTGGGAGTTTGGGGTGCATTTTACCATTCTGTTCGCCACAGGAGTCGAAGGGGACAAGGGGCGGATCATGGAAAAGTCCAAAGACCTTGGGCGGGATTTTCCAGTTTTGGGATGAGCGAGGCCAAAAATATCCCGCATTTCATGTCTGTGGAAGTTTGCTGTTTATTGGAATTTGCTACTTATTGGAGATTTGCTGGTGATTGGGGATTTGCTGTTTATTGGGAATTTGCTGTTTATTGGGGATTTGCTGTTTATGGGGATCTGTTGTTTATTGAAGGTTTGCTGTTTATTGGGAATTTGCTGTTTATTGGGGATTTGTTGTTTATTGGGATTTCCTGTTTATTGAGAATTTACTGTTTATTGGGGATTTGTTGTTTATTGGGGATTTGTTGTTTTTTACAGATTTGCTGTTTATTGGGATTTGGTGACTGAGTTTGCTGGGTGCAAATTGATTGCCACATTCCCTATATCACAAAAATGTACTTCATTAGCCATAAAGTACTTCATGAGTACTTTATAAATTTCACATTTTTCCTATGGCATATAGCAAAACTGGACAGTTTCAGGGTATACAAATTGCTAAGTATCTGCAGCAGTATTCTATTTTAGACTGTGGGGAACTTTTGATTATGTAGATGGGGAGAAATCACATCCATTGGCTGCAGACACAATAACATTGAGTCTGCACCAACCTTCCAAAAGAACATCTTAAAAAGGCTCTCCCATCTGCCCTATTCCTGTAAACACAGTAAGAAGTCTGACAACACCAGGTTTAAGTCCAACAGATTTATTTGATAGTAAACTCACAAGCTTTTGGGGTTTGTCCCTTCGTCAGGTGAAAGGGACAAACCCAAAAGCTTGTGAGTTTACCATCAAATAAATCAGTTGGACTTAAACCTGGTGTTGTCAGACTTCTTACTGTGTTTACCCCAGTCCAACGCCGACATCTCCACATCTATTCCTGTAACTCAGCATATTTATCAGGGCTAAACCACCTAATTTATACATTCTGGGACATTAAAGAGCAATTTAACACAGCAAATCCATCTTAGTCTACACTAAGGGGAAATTTAGCATGATCAATCCACCTAACCTGCACATCTTTGGACTGTGGGAGAAAACCAAAGCACCCAGAGGAAACCCACACAGACACAGGGAAAATATGCAAACTCTACACAGTCACCCAAGGCTGGAACTGAACCCAGGTCCCTGGTGTTGTGAAGCAGCAGTACTAACCAGTATGCCACTGTGCATAGCCCTTTGCCTGTGTTCAGAACAGTAAGACTTAAAAATAAATTCAGGGGAGCTTGAGGCTTTGTCCCAAGAGCTGGTCGGCAAGGTCACAGACCCTTTTGTCTTTCTCAGGCTGATACCCACAACACGGTGGTTCCCTTGTACCTCATTCAGCGTATGGGCAGAGTCCTTTGTTCCACTGGAGGCGTAGCCTGTGAGACAAATAGTTGCTGAATCGTGGCTCCTGGAGCAGAAGCATTCACACAAAAGTTTATTTCACTTCCTCCTGTTTACCGGGTAAACACTTAATGAAAATCCAACATCCTCAGAGCTCAGGTACTGGGTATGGGCAAAGACCCAGAGAGTTTAAACAAACAGACAAATGTGTCACCTAATAGTCCATCAAAAGGGCTTTGTAAAAGACATAAGTCCTTTATCTCCCTCTTTCAGATTTTAATCAGGGAGGTAATTTGCATTTTCTCTGAATCTCTGTGGTGATTAATCTGGAGAGGATACTGCCTGCCCAGGGACATAAAATCATTTACTATAAATAAAACATTGAAAGGGTTGTTTTATCTCCCTCCCCTTTCGGAATTTACATAATGGGTTTTAATTGGATTTAATTCCTGATCAGCGAAGACAAGGATTCAGTCCTCCCTCCCAACCCCGTTGAGATGAGATCTGAAGGTAGCAGCCTTTCGCTTTGAAGGCATAATGTACGAGATTATGCAAATAAAAAAAACCCTGAAACAACTGACGCGATTTCACGTTTTGCTGGTAGTTACCAAGTCTGACCTTTCAGTCCTTGGAAAACAACGGTCTAAAGTCCAGAGACAAAAAAAATGAAGTGATTTATCCTTACGATGAATCACCGAATAATCCAGACAAATAAGTAAAAACCTGACATAAAAACAGGAAATGCTGGAAGTACTCAGCAGATTTTAATAGAACCAGAGGACACAACCTCAGGCTAAAGGGACAATCCTTTAAAACAGAGATAAGGAGGAATTTCTTCAGCCAGGGACTGGTGAATCCGTGAAACTCTTTGCCGCAGAAAGCTGTGGAGGCCAGGTCATTGAGTGTCTTTGAGACAAAGATAGATAGGTTCTTGATTAATAAGGGGATCAGGGGTTATGGGGAAAAAGCAGAAAAATGGGGATGAGAAAAAAATCAGCCATGATTGAATGGCAGGGCAGACCCGATGGGCCAAGTGGCCTAATTCTGCACCTATGTCTTATGGTTCTCATATGATTCGATTTTTGTCACATGAATTTATATACAGTGGAAAGTATTGTTTCTTGCGTGCTTTACAGACAAAGCATGCTATACATGGAGAAGGAAAGGAGAGAGTGCAGAATGTAACGTTACAGTCATAGCTAGGGTGTAGAGAAAGATCAACTTAATGCAAGGTAGGTCCATTCAAAAGTCTAAAAGCAGCAGGAAAGAAATTGTTCTTGAGTCAGTTGATATGTGTCCTCAGACTTTTGTAACTTTTTCTTGATAGAATACGTCCCAACCATGAATTGGGATACAGTGAAAAAAGTTTTGATTCTTGCACACTACACAGGCAAAACATACCATTCATAGAGTATGTAGGGGAGAAGAAAAGGAGAGTGTGCAGAATGTAATGCTACAGTCATATCTAGGGTGTAGAGATGGATCAACTTAATATAAGGTAGGTTCATTCAAAAGTCTGATGGCAGCAGGGAAGAAGTTTTCAGGTTTTGAAGTTTATTTATTAGTGTCACAAGTAGGCTTACATTAACACTGCAATGAAGTTAGCTCTCTGATAGCAGATAGGTTGAAGACTTGGAGCTCAGAGCCAATAAGAATGTGAGTGAAAATGAAACATTTATGGTACCACGCTTTGCATCTAATATTGTTGACAAATCAATCACCTAATAGTCAGTACAAAATAACCCCAAGTTACTTGTAATTGCAGTTTTGTGTTTTACATTAATAGAATGTACATGAGATCATCTTGCATCATCGCAAAATAAAATATTTGGCTGGAATTTTCCAATTCTTCATGCTGGCAGGATCGGTTCACCGCACTAGTGATACAATGAAAGAAATTAACATTGACAGAGAGGAGATTCTGTGTGGTTTGACAGGCTTAAAAGTAGATAAGTCTCCAGGGCCAGGGGAAATATATCCCAGGCTATTGAATGAGGCAAGGGAGGACATCGCGGGGGTACTGGCAATAATTTTCAATTCCTCTCTGACCGCAGAAGAGGTGCCAGAGGTGCCAGAGAACTAGAGGACAGCCATTGTGGTACCTTTATTCACAAAGGGAATAAAGGGTAAACCACAAACTACAGACCAGTCAGTCTATCCTCAGTGCTGGGGAAACGATTGGAAGCAATTCTAAGAAATAGAATTAATCTGTATGTGGAGAGGCAAGGATGATCAAGTAGTCAGCATGTTAAGGGGTGGTCATGTCTGACCAACTTGACTGAAGAGGTGACCAGGTATGTAGATGAGGGCAGTGCATTTGACACGGTCTTCTTGGACTTTGGCAAGTCTTTTTATAAAGTCTCACATGGAAGACTGAAAGCGAAGGTAAGAGCCCATTTCAATAAATGCCTTTTCTGTGGTTTATGGCTCCAAAGAGAGAATCAGCTGCGTAACGTTAGGATTGCTGTGTTATTCCCAAGTCAGGAATTCTCAATTTCTATTTGCAGGAAGTGGAGGAGAGGAATTTGGTTCCAGACTGATTCTTTGGATGGCAGGTCTATCATACGAGGAGACACTAAGTTGGTTAAGATTATATTCACTGGAGTTTAGAAGAGTGAGGGGGATCCCATAGAAACTTCTAAACAGGGTTTCTAAGGGTTAAAC
Source organism: Carcharhinus amblyrhynchos (assembly GCF_965287045.1). Classification (NCBI taxonomy): domain Eukaryota; kingdom Metazoa; phylum Chordata; class Chondrichthyes; order Carcharhiniformes; family Carcharhinidae; genus Carcharhinus; species Carcharhinus amblyrhynchos. The sequence continues at coordinate 45,659,801 of NC_137342.1, forward strand.
AGTGTAGATTCAGAAAGAATGTTCCCGATGGTGGGGGGTGGGGTGGGGAGGGGCGGGGGGGGGGGGGTGTGGCCAGAACCAGGGGTCATAGTTTGAGGGTAAAGGGTAAACCTTTTAGATTGGGGGTGAGGAGAAATTTCTTCATCCAGAGGGTGGTGATTGTGTGGAATTCACTACCACAGAAAGTACTTGAGACCAAATTTTGTCTAATTTTAAAAGTAAAGTAGATATAGCTCTTGGGGCTAAAGGCATCAAGGGATATGGGAGGAAGGGAAGGTCAGGATGTTGAATTTAATGATCAGCCATGATCAAAATGAATGGTGGAGCAGGCTCAAAGAGCTAAATGACTTTCTCCTGCTTCCAGTTTCTATGTTTCCATGATGTCACATCCAAAAAGCTGGATCAGTTACACATAAAAATTGGTAATGCCCATGAATGCTGAAATGAACCAGAGGTTCATGTATATTGTTATATTATTTATTATCAGTGTCACAAGTGAGCTCACATTAACACTGCAATGTAGTTACCTCCTCGTTGTCACACTCTGGCACCTTTTCAGGTACACTGAGAGAGAATTTAGCATAGTCAATGCATCTAACCAGTATGTCTTTCGGACTGTGGGAGGAAGCCAGAGCGCCCAGAGGAAACCCACACCGATATTGGGAAAATGTGCAAACTCCACGCAGACAGTGACCCAGCTGGGAATTGAATCTGAGTGCCTAGCACTGTGAGGCAGCAGTGCTAACCACCCCTATAATCTATCTGTCACACCGTATGCTTTATATAATTGACATCTGGAATACACTCTCACCTGGTTTTATATTCAGCTATCAAAAATAAACAATCGACATTAGGATCAACATGCTTTTGGTTTTATGCTCCAAATTAGATTCTTACATTTCTACACCACTTAGCTTGTGTCAACACTTCAGGCTGTCGTTTCCCAGATGTTGCATCACAGGACAAGGTGCGGCAGCAGGTTAGACAATAGCCTTTCACCTCTGGGATCTGGATTTAAATGCGATTCTGTTCTCTCTGCCAACTGCAAGGCCTGTGAAATATATTCAGGAAAGTTTTAACACAGCTACCTTCGTGGTTGTGTGGCAACAGCGCAGAACTGCAATAACGTGTCTTTAATTGCCATTGCATTATCAGAAAGGTCACAAAGTGGATTTGAAATTGTCATTCTGGAGCAGTAGGGGGTGCAATTCTCAGGCTAGTGAGAATGTTGTAACAAAATGAAGAAACTTGTTTTCTTTACACCCAAGTTAGCCCTTGAAATTATTATCGACTGTTGAATATTTCAGGCGCATTTCATACGTATAAAATACCAACATTGATGGGTTGACCATTTTTGACAGTGGTCAGGTCTTGAAGTTGTGCATGCTGAAAACATTTTCAATGTTACTTGTCCACAGGTCAGCAATCTTTTAAATATATGCTCTGTTTCCCTTGCTGATGTTTAAAGTCTATTTATTCGTTTCACAAGTAGGTTTACATTAACACTGCAATGAAGTTACTGTGAAAATCCCCAGGTCGCCACACTCTGGTGCCCTGTTTGGGTACGCTGAGGGAGAATTTAGCGCGGCCAATGCACTTAACCAGCATGTCTTTGGACTGTGGGAGGAAACCGGAGCACCCGGGGGAAATCCACGCAGACACGGAGAGAGCTCCGCACAGACAGTGACCCAAGCCAGGAATCAAACCCGTGCCCCTGGTGCTGTGAAGCCTGGGGATCCATGTGGTCCAAGGCTTCATCATGGATTTCAATAAATGGGTGGCAACATTGTGTGGCAAGTTGGTAAAGGACCTTCACTGCACCTGCCTCTCCACTTTCACTGAACAAGGACACCCAGATTCCTTTGTTACATCCATACTTCCCAATATATCACCATTTAAATACTTTTTCTTTCGGGCTTTCACACCAAAGTGTGTGACTTCATTTTGATCATTGCGCCGCCGTGATGTATGAACTTACCTCCCTTTTCCTTGGTTTGCATATGTTGTGCAGTATGTATCCTTGGCATTTGTGTCCTTGTCCCTATAACCTCCCCCAGTCCAGTGAGCGGCACGGTGGCACAGTGCTGCCTCACAAAACCTGGGTTTGATCGTTGGGTCTGTGCGGAGTCGGCACATGCTCCATGTGTCTGCGTGGGTTTCCTCCCACAGTCTGAAAGACGTGCTGCTTGGGCAATGCAGCAGTGTTGACATTGATGATTGTGAAGATCTCTCCATTGGCCAGAAAGGCAACAACTCGTCCATCATTTCAACAGGTCACAAGTGTAGGCTGAGAAGTGGTAAATTTGAAACTGAGATGAGGAGGAGCTACTTGTAGAATCACAGCATCCTACAGTGTAGAAGAACCATCGAGTCTACACTGACCACAATTCCACCCAGACCCTTCCCCCACAACCCCATGCAGTTACCCTAGCTAGTCCACCTGACACTATGGGGCAATATAGCATGGCAAATCCACCTAACCCGCACATCTTTGGATTGTGGGAGGAAACTGGAGCACCCGGAGGAAACCCATGCAGATGGGGGGGAATGTGCAAATTCCACACAGACAATGCTCCACGCTGGGGAATCGAACTCAGGTCCCTGATGCTGTGAGGCGGCAGTGCTAACCACCGTGCCACCATGCCGCCCCTAACTACTTCTGTCTGTGGAACTCGCCGCCCCATAGTGCAGTGGAGTCTGAATCAATGAATGGTTTCGAGAAGTAGATAGATATATTTGTAATAAAAAATTGGGTTAAAGGAATATTGGGAACAGGTGGAAAGGTAGATTTGAGACCAGGGAGAGATCAGCCATGATCTGATTGAATGACGAAGCAGGCTCAAGAAGCTGAATTGCCAACTTCTGCTCCTAAGCTGCTTCACACTTTCCATCCCAATGCCTTAGTGATGAGGCAGAGCAGAGAGAGAAGAGAAAGCAAATCCTGCCCTCCCAATCCCACTGCCTCATGGAATGTCCTGTCTCATGTGGCCACAGACATACGGGGCAGGAATTGGCCCATATTCAGAAGCCTGAAGAGCCATGGTCATGACCCTGAACAGGCATTAGCCTCTAATCGAAAGACAGCCAACAGGCGGGATCTATTCACCTTGGATGGAGTTCATCATAGATTTAACACAATGATGCATGGGCGGAATTTCCCCATCCCACTCGTCACGGGAATTGTAGCAGGTGGGAAACGGACCTTGCAAAGATCTGTTGACCTCAGGATTTTCCGGTCTTGAGGATTCAGGCGAGCGCTACCCTGAACTCCAAGGTTTAGTTTACAAGGTGAGTTGATGCAAACTAGCATTGGATTTTTGGAGTTTTGATGATTTTGAGGCGACTAGATCAATGTTTTCAAGATATTAAACGGAACCGATACAGTGGATCAAAAATATTTCCATTGGTTTTGAATATTGTAGAATGGAGACATAATCAGAAAATCAGTGCCAAATCATTTAGGAATAAAATTAGAACGTGTTTCTCCACACAAAGTCAAGTAACTCTCTTTCCACAAATGGCAATTGATCTGAAATCAATTGTCAGTTTTAAATCTGATAGTGATATTTTCTTGTTAGTAAACATGTGAAAGGGTAGAGGTGGGCAAAGAGGAAGGTGACAGGTTAGTTGTGATATCATTAAATGACAGAACAACTTTACAGAATTAAATGAGTTATTCATGTGGCACTGTACCAGATGGTGGCACAGTGGTTAGCACTGCTATCTCTCAACACTGGGTTCAATTCCTGGTTTGCGCAGAGTCTGAACATTGCCTGCATGGGTTTCCTCCAAGTGCTCAGGTTTTCTCCCAAAATGCGCCTGGTTAGGTGCATTGGCCATGCTAAGTTCTCCCTCGGCTTATCTGAATAGGTGCCGGAGTGTGGCGACTAGGGGATTTTCACATCAACTTCATTGCAGTGTTAATGTAAGCCTACTTGTGACAAATAAATAAATAAAAATTCTCCCTCGGCGAACCCGAATAGGCACTGGAGTGTGGTGACTCAAGGATTCTCACAATAATTTCTTGCAGTGTTAATATAAGCCTACTTGTGACACTAATAAATAAAACTTTAAAGCTATGAATATAGCTGTTTTCCATGTCCTCTCAATCGGTGTACACATCCTCACAATGGAGAATGCAGAGATTTTAAGTGAGCGCTGTTCTATTATAAATGGTCACTTCGATTAATGGTTGTCTCCCTTACGGGCAAAGACACATAAAGACACTTAAGTTGTTTTTTTTTAAAAAAAAGTGGTTTGTGGTTCAAAGGGTTCTCAATGCATTATTCACCTTTTCACATTCTAATGTTGGAGCCAAAGATTGAAAACTTTGGTATTCCAGGTGCTTACAATTTAAAGGGCTTTGTTTATGTTCAAACCCAGGTCATCTTAACTGGTATGTTTTAATGAAAACATTACCTTTTTGTGACCTCGCAGATTGTGAGGTGAAAATGCAGTCACTGGAAAGAGGCATCCTGATTGTCATTGCCCAGAACTTGCTGCTTAAAAAAAGCCGATTACACCACTTACGGCAGATTTTTGTTGTTACTTTATTCCACATTCTTCAAGTTACACTACAATTATGTGCATTGTCCGAGGGTTCGGCATGAATTACTCACACAAAGGTGTGTCTTAATCCACATTGAAGTGCTCTTGCCATCATTTTGAACTACTGACTTTTAAAATCGTTCCAATATATTTATTAAGTAAGCTTCCCTTTCTCGGTTCTTCTCTCATTCTTCAAGGTGTGATTATGAGTCGTCCCTCGGAATCATCTGAAATCTCTTCCTGTGCAAAGAATTACGTTTACCTTACAGCGACGGTCATTTGTCAGTAAATGGAGCGTGGGTTCGATTCCCGAATTGAGTCACTGCCTGTGTGAAGTTTGCATGTTCTCCCCGTGTCTGCGTGGGTTTCCTCTGGGTGCTCCGATTTCCTCCCACATTCTGAAAGACGTACTGATTAAGTGCATTGACCCAAAAAGGCGCCAAACTGTGGCGACTAGGGCAATTTCACAGTAACTTCATTGCAGTATTAATGTGAGCCTTACCTTTGACTAACAAATATACTTTACTTTGTCTACGCAGCAAGGTTCGTAATGAGGAGATGAATGGCCAATTTACCTCTTTTAACTGGTGTTGAATGAACAAGAAATACGGCCCAGATCACCCCTTCTCACCTTTGAAGAGTAACGTGGTGCTGAGCCCCATGGTTAAAGGTTCATCCTAAGGATAGTAATTCAGCACTACCTCAGCACTGCTCCTCAGTGTCAACATAGATTATCCACTGAAATCCTGGAAGCTGGTTTAACTGCATGGCGTAAGAATCGTAGAATCATATAGCATAGAAAGAGGCCATTTGGCCCATCGGGTCTGCACCAACCACAATCCCCACCCACGCCCTATTCCCATAACTCCACCTATGTACCCTGCTAATCCCCCTGATACTAAGAGGCAATTTACCGTGGCCAACCCAACCAGCACATCTTTTGACTGTGGGAGGAAACCAGGGCACCTGGAGGAAACCCATGCAGATACGGGAGGACAGGCAAATTCCACACAGTCAGTCACCCGAGGCCGGAATTGAACTCGACTCCCTGGTGCTGCGGGGCAGCAGTGTTAACCACTTTCGTACATAGCATAAAGAGTGCTACCAACTGAACCAGGCTGATAACCAAAGTGCATTTACTATTAATCTCAGGGGCCATAGGTTAAAGGTAGTAGGTGTCCCTGTGTCTCTGTAGGTTTCCTCTGGATGCTCCAGTTTCCTCTGACAGTCCAAAGTTGTGTGGGTTAGGTTAATTGGCCATGCTAAATTAACCCTAGTGTCAAGGGGATTAACCGGGTAAATATGAAGGGTTATGGGAATAGGTCCTCGGTGGGATTGTGGTTGGCGCAGACTCGATGTGCTGAATGGCCTTCTTTTGCACTGTAAGGATTCTATGAAGGTGTAGAGGGGATATGAGGATGGTGGTGTCTGGAATTCGCTGCCGAGTTGATATTGAGGCCAGAGACCCTAAACTCTCTTAAAGAGTACCTGGATCTGCACCTTAAGCGCTGTAAGCTGCAGGGCTAGGAAAATGCAGGCAGGTGGGATTAGAAAGGGCATCTGGGTGTCCTCAGGCTAGCATGGACAAGATGGGCTGAATGGCCTCATTCTGTGCTGTAACCTCTCTATGGTTCTAAAAGAGATGGCTCGGTGGCACAGTGGTTAGCATTGCTACCTCACAGCGCCTGGGACCAAGGTTTGATTCCTGGTTTGGGTCACTGTGTGGAGTCTGCACATTCTCCCTATGTCTGTGTGGATTTCCTCCGGATGCTCTGGTTTCCCCCCACATTAAGAAGTCTGACAACACCAGGTTTAAGTCTGACCGATTTATTTGATAGTAAACTCACAAGCTTTCGAGGTTTCCCTCTTCGTCAGGTGAATGCAGAGTTCTGAAATAAATCGGTTGGACTTAAACCTGGTGTTGTCAGACTTCTTACTGTGTTTACCCCTGTCCAACACTGGCATCTCTACATCATGACGACTATCTTCGCCCCACAGTCCAAAGATGTGCAGGTTAGATGAATTGGCCATGGTAAATTCTCCCTCAATGTACCTGAACAGGTGCCAGAGTGTGGCAAATAGGGAATTTTTAGAGCAAATTCATTGCATTGTGAATGTATTTGTGATCAATAAACAAACTTTAAAAGAAGACCTTGCATTTACAGAGCACCTTTCAACACCTAAGTGTGTCTTAAATTACTTTTGAAACTTGGTCCACCGCAATACATGAAAGTCAAATAAATAATGGTCTATACAATGAAGCATATAATTGTATAATGGAAATTATGATGACATGATTAATGGCTGTTTCCCTTGCAGGCAAAGACACCAACAGACATTTAAGCTGCTTTCTTTTTAAAGTTCGTGATTCAGAGAGTTATGAACGCATTATTCACCTTTTCATGTTCCAACATCGGAGCCAAAGATTGAAAGCGTTGGTGTTTCAGGTGTTTACATTTAAAAGGCTTTGTTTATGTGCAAATCCAGGTCATGATTATGAGTTTAAAGATGCAATCTATGACTTAAATTTTTGTTGCTAAAATATTGCATCTGAGAATAAACAAAAATACCTTCAAGAGGACATAGAGCTAAATAACAGGGCTCGCTGACTAGTTCAGTGAGTCATTCCAACAGTATGCTCAGGGCATAGATTTGATCACCGAGCTGTGCTGCATGAGTTCATCAAAGTTCAAAGTTTATTTATTAGTGTTACCAGTAGCTTGCATTAGCACAGCAATGAAGTTGCTGCGAAGATCCCCTAGTCGCCGCACTCCGGCACCTGTTCAGGTATAGCAAGGGAGAATTGAGCATGGCCAATCCGCCTAATCAGCATGCCTTTAGAATTTGCTCAATCACAGAATTGTTATGGCATGGAAGGAGGCCATTTGGCCCATCGTATCAGTACCACCTCTCCAAGTGCGCATCATGACTTTTCTCCATACTCCTGCATTTTTTTTTTCTTCATTCGTGGGACATGATGGCTGAGCAGCATTTATTGTCCATCCCTTAGAGACGCACTGTGGGAGGAAACCCGAGCACCAGGAGGAAACCCATGCAGTCACAAGGAGAATGTGCAAATTCCACACAGACAATGACCCAAGCTAGGAATCGAGCCTGGGTCCCTGGTGCTGCGAGGCAGCAGTGCTCACCACTGTGGCACCGTGTCACCCCATCTCAAATGACTCGGTGTCAAAATGGGTCAAATTTGCATCCTGAGGCAGAAGAAATCTGAAGGCAGGCAGGAGAGCAATTTCTTGTCACTGACTGGTGTACCAGGCTGCCTTTATCTCCCTGCCTTTGGCTTATTTTCAGGTGAGGTGGGAGATGGCTACAACAGTACAAACAGTGATAGCTGATTGAGCCAACTCTGTCAATCCACCTGAATTTTCCAGATGACGGGTGACTCCCCCCCCCGCCCCCCCCCGCCTCTCCTTCAGTGTACCCGAATAGGCGCTGGAGTGTGGCAACTAAGAGATTTTCACAGTAACTTCATTGCAATGTAAATGTAAGCCACTTGTGACACAAATAAATAAACTTTAAATTCCCTAAAGGACATTAGTGAACTACATGAGTTTTTACAACAAGTGACAGTGGTTTCACGGCCATCATTAGACTTTTAATTCCAGACTTCTATTGATTTCAAATTTCATCATCTGCTGTGGTGAGGTTTGATGCCTAGATCTCTGGATTATTAGTCCAGTAACAATACCACCTCCCCGTCATGGTCTGGCAGCCATGGGCACAGACTATTTTGTGTTATTAAAATTCTTTGGAGGAATGTTTCCATCATGAGCCATTCTTGTGGTTCCTGCACCCACAGTGGCAGCACCGATCCCTCTTGAGGTGACCGTAAGAACATAAGAAATAGGAGCAGGAGTAGGCCATCTAGCCCTTCGAGCCTGCCCCGCCATTCAAAAAGATCATGGCTGATCTGAAGTGGATCAGTTCCACTTTACCGCTTTCTCCCCATAACCCTTAGTTCCCTTGTCTGTCAAAAATCTATCTACCCGCGTCTTAAATATATTTAGCGAGGCAGCCTCCACCACTTCAACGGGCAGAGAATTCCAGAGATTCACCACCCTTTGAGTGAAGAAGTTCATCCTCAACTCCGTTCTAAACTGCATCCCCCCCCCCCCTATCTTGAGGCTGTGCCCTCTAGTCCTACTGTCCGTTCTGAGCAGAAAGAATCTCTCTACCTCTACACTATCCATCCCTTTCATTATCTTATACGTCTCTATAAGATCCCCCCTCATCCTTCTAAACTCCAACGAGTACAGACCCAGTCTCTTTAGTCTCTCTTCATAGTCCAACCCCCTCATCTCCGGTATCAGCCTAGTGTACCTCCTCTGCACTCCCTCCAAGGCCAAAATATCCTTGTGCAAGTGCGGCGACCAAAACTGCACACAGTACTCCAGCGGCGGCCTCACCTGTGCCCTGTACAGTTGCAGCAAGACCTCCCTGCTTTTATATTCTATCCCCCCTGCTATAAAGGCCAGCATCCCATTCGCTTTCTTGATCATCTGCTGCACCTGCAGACTGGGTTTTTGCGACTCACGCACAAGGACCCCCAGGTCCCTCTGCACCGTAGCATGCTGCAACTTTTTGCCCTTTAAATAGTAATCCCTCCGACTATTATTCCTGCCAAAGTGGATAACCTCACACTTGCTAACATTGTACTCCATCTGCCAGGTCCTCGCCCACTCGCTCAGCCTATCCAGATCCCTCTGCAGACTTTCCACACCCTCCGTACAATTTGCTTTTCCACTCATCTTCGTGTCATCAGCAAATTTTGTCACCCTACACTCAGCCCCCTCCTCCAGATCATCTATATAAATGATAAATAGCTGAGGCCCCAGCACCGATCCCTGCGGCACCCCACTAGTCACCGACCGCCAATCAGAATAGCACCCATTGATTGACCACTCAGAGCTTCAGGCGCTTCCATTACCACCCCCGCCCCCTCCCCCCCACCCCCGCACCCCCCTCGCCATGGTACCCTTGTGCCATCCTTAATTGGGTGGAGCTCCTAGACCTGGTCTTTTAATTGGCTGTTTCAACAAAATTCTACTCTAGGTTTCTGCCACATCCAACTATAGTCAGTTCACAGCCCAGAATCTGGGTTGGTATTCTGACCTGAATCCAAAACTCTGCTGATTGTTTCCAGAAATTTGATTTGATTTATTATTGTCACTTGTATTTGTATTCAGTGAAAAGCATTACTTCTTGTACTCTATACAGACAAAGCATACCGTTCATAGAGAAAGAAGGAGAGAGTGCAAAATGTAATGTTACAGTCATGGCTAGGGTGTAGAGAAAGGTCAACTTAATGTGAGGTAGATTCATTCAAAAGTCTGATGGCAGCGGGGAAGAAGTTGCTCCTGAGTCAGTTGGTACGTGTCCTCAGACTTTTGTATCTTCATCCCGATGGAATAACGTGGAAGAGAGTATCTCCGCGGAACGTGGGGGTCCTTGATTTTGTTGGCTGCTTTTCTGAGGGAACGGGAGGTGTAAACTGGGTCAATGGACGGGAGGCTAGTTTGCATGATGGACTGAGCTTCATTCATGACCCTTTGTAGTTTCTTGCAGTCTTGGGCAGAGCAGGAGCCATACCAAGCTGTGATACAACCAAAAATAATGGTTTCTATGGTGCATTTGTAAAAGTTGGACAGAGTTGTTGTGGATATGCCAGATTTCCTTAGCCTCCTGAGAAAATAGAGAAGTCAATGGGCTTTCTTAGCTCAGCATTGGCATGGGGGACCAGGATACATTGTTGGTGATCTGGACACCAAGAAACGTAAAGCTCCCAACCATTTGCATATCATCCCCGTTGATGTAGACAGGGGCATGTCCTCCACTACATTTCCTGAAGACGATGATTATCCCCTTCGATTTACTGACATCGCAGTAGCGTGTGTTTTAGGTTACCGTAAAGCACCTTTTGCCGTAACATGTCTGTCTAAGGACGAGAATGACACTGGCCTCTATTGTCACGTCCAGTCTTAACTGGTGCAGACAAGCTGGCCGCCCAGCTGGTACCTGGGGAGTAGCACCTCTACATTCAAGGAACAGCCACTAATTTTCGGACAGAACGGGAAATGTTGTCCAACAAGTAGAATCCAGTATTCCAAGAACTAAGTCTACAAAGTCTTTTCCAAAAGTCACATGATGGCACAGCGTACAGTTCTCTCCTATCGACCTCACTCAGCACAGTGTGTCCATCAAGGAACAATAAACACAGCAACTGCCAAGAACAGTGCGTCCTTGTATTTGCCGAGAAATTTTGAAAACAACTCATTATTAAAACATACAATATATCAAAAATTGCAGACATAGTGGAGCCTTTTTATTACAAATTCCATTATTACAAATTTCTTATTGTATTACACAGAGAGCAGATAAATTTGGGTCGTAATTAGATGGACCCCTGTTAAGAATTCATTTCTGGTGGCTCAGTGGGTAGGAACACTGCCCATTGTGATACTGAGTACGGCTCCACTTTTGATTCCTGCAATGACTTCAATCAGGCCATTCAGGTTGGCCTATTGGAGTATGAACACCCTGATTAAGGATCCAACTGAGGGGCCAATCAAGGAGCCTTTGCCTTGTACTTAACCGCGAGTGTCAGTTCCTCTGACACACCTGGGGGTAGACTGCTGACTGCGAGCACTGTGTGTACTGTTGTTAGAGTTTGTAAATAAAGGGATTTTGGTGAAGGGGCATCTGCCTCTGTAGACTTATTACAATCCTGCTCACTTTGAATTAGCAGATCGCAACCGAGGGCAGTGGTTGAGATGATCTGGTTGGGCCAATGCCCTGACAAGAGAGGGCCAATTAGGCAGAGAACATAAGAACATAAGAACATAAGAAATAGGAGCAGGAGTAGGCCATCTGGCCCTTCGAGCCTGCCCCGCCATTCAATAAGATCATGGCTGATCTGTCGTGGCTCAGTTCCACTTTCCCGCCCTCTCCCCATAACCCTTAATCCCCTCTCTTATCAAAAACCCATCAACCCGCTTCTTAAAAATATTTAGCGAGGCAGCCTCCACCACTTCAACGGGCAGAGAATTCCAGAGATTCACCACCCTTTGAGTGAAGAAGTTCCTCCTCAACTCCGTTCTGAACCGCCCCCCCTTTATCTTGAGGCTGTGCTCTAATACCTGACTAATTGCCTTGCAATGATATGAACAAGATTATTTTTAACTTTGATGCAGCTTACATTCTTTAGAATGTACTCACAGAGTGGTTGGGGTGTGGAATAGACTGCCTGCTGTGAAAGTGGAGTCGGACACTTTAGGAACTTTCAAGCAGTTATTGGATAAGCACATGGAGGACTCCAGAATTATAGGGAGGGGATAGCTTGATCTTGGGATTGGACATAGCTTGGCACAACATTGAGGGTCGATGGGCCTGTACTGTGCTGTAATGTTCTATGTTTCTCTGTTCCTATTACATTCAGATAGCATGCTGATGCTAAGGTAATGACTTGGATAAGTGTCAGAAAACTGATGGTACCATAGCATCTCTTGAAAGTGATATGTGTTAATTATACATCTGATGTTTTTGATTTGATTTGATTTATTATTTTCACATGTATAAGTATGCAGTGAAAAGAGTTCTTTCTTGCATGCTAGACAGACAAAGCATACCACTTATAGAGAAGGAAATGCAAGAGTGTAGAATGTAGTGTTGCAGTCATAGCTAGTATGAAGCGAAAGATCAACTTAATGCAAGGTCAAAAGTCTGACAGCAGCAGGGAAGAAGTTGTCCTTGAGTCGGTTGGTACGTGACCTCGGACTTATTTGTCTTTTTCCCGACGGAAGAAGGTGGAAGAGAGTATGTTCAGGATCCATGGGACCCTTGATCATGCTGGCTGCTTTTCTGAGGTAGCGGGAAGTGTAGACAGAGCCAGTGGGTGGGAGACTGATTTGCGTGGTGGACTGGGCTTGGTCCACAACCCTTTGTTGTTTCTTGCAGTCTTGGTCAGAGCAGGGGCTGTACCAAGCTGTGATGTAACCAGAAAGGATGCTTTCTAGGATGCATGTGTAAAAGTTGGTGAGAGTTGTGGCAAACATGCCAAATTTCCTTAGCATCCTGAGAAAGTAGAGGCGTTGGTGGGCACATGGCCCGGTAATGATATTTTGGACGCAAGATCATTGATGAAGCAGCCGAAGATATTTGGGTTTAGGACACTGTGGAACTCCTATCATGACACCCTGGAGCTGAGATGATTGACCTCCAACATTTATGTTAAGTATGACCAATAGGGAGTTTTCCCCCTGTATCCTCTTGACTACAATTTTGCCCAGGGTTCCTCGATGCCATACTCTGTCAAATGCTGCCTTGATGTCAAGAGCTGCCACTCTTGCCTCACCTCAGCTCTTTTGTCCATTTTTGGAACAGTGCTATAATGAGGCCTTTGGACAGTGGGAGGAAACCGGAGACCCCGGGGGAAACCCACACGGACACGGGGAGAACGTGCAAACTCCACAGAGATAGTGAGCAGAGGCCAGAATTGAACCCAGGTGCCTGGCACCATGAGGCTGTAGTGCTAACCACTGTGCCAACCATGCTGATAAATGGAGTTAACATTTTTTCTTTCCTTCCACAGGTGCTGCTGAGTATTTCCAGAAGCTTCTGTTTTTATTCTGGATTTTCAGCATCTTCAGTATTTTGCTTCTGAAGGTACAAACTCACCTGGACATCCCTAGGGGGCCTCTGAAACAGAATTACACAGCACAGGATTCAGGTTGTTTAGTCTAGTTTGCGCTACTGTCTAGTCTTCACATGTCACCTCCTATACATCTACTGCATATCAGCCATTCAACGTATCTCCCTATTTCCTCTTTTCTCTTACTCTCATCTAATTTCCTTTTAGAAGCATTGAAGTTACTTGCTTCAGCCACTACCTGTGGGAATGAAATCCACAATCTAACCACTCTAAGGAAAAAGATGTTTGCATACTTCCTTAATGAATTTGTCAGTGACTATCTTGCATTGATGACCCCCTAGCATTGCATTATCCCAGAAGTGGAAACAAAATGCAGTTATATTTATGGGGGCGATCTTGACGATGATTACTCCCCATATCATAGGATCAACAGAAGGAGGCCATTTGGCCCATCGAACCTGCACTGGCAGCGATCCCATCCAAGCCCTTTCCCTGTAACCCCATGTATTTACCCTCCTAATCTCCCTGACAGTAAGGAGTAATTTAGCACGGCCAATCAACCTAACCCGCACATCTTTGGAATGTGGGAGGAAACCGGGGCACCCAGAGGGAACACACACAGACATGGGGAGAATGTGCAGACTCCACATAGACAATGACTCGAGGCAGAATTGAACCCAGCTCCCTGGAGATGTGAAGCAGCAGTGTTAACCACTGTGCCACCATTGGTCAACTTCGTCACTTCAGTATCTGATCCGATCAAAAGCTTTTTAATACCCTTTCAACATTCTTGGTTCCTTGCTGTTTTATTATTTGTATAGTGAACTGAGGTTAATAGGAATGTGGAGCAAGAGTGAATTATATGGTTCTTCAACTCTACTCTCTATTCAATAGCTGATCTTCAACTTTTAACTCCATCTTGCTACCCAGTCCCTCTATCTCTTGATACTCTTAAGAATCTTATGCCTGCATCTAATAAGACTCCTGATCCTTTATCTTGGTGTCCCACCTGTCCGCCCCTGCACCTTTAGATGCACCCAAAGGCTGCTGATGGGGTTTGAATGCTTTCTCAAGGATCTTTGCCAGCTTTGGATTACGTAAAACTGCATTGGCTATGAGCCAAGTGCTGGTAAATGGTATTAGATGGGAAATCAGCTGCTTCTCGTGTGTTGGTGCAGACTCGATGGGCTGACGGGCCTCTTCTGCACTGTGAATTGGTGCAACAGAGTCGAAGGGGAACTCACAGTTGTTGTAAAGCAATTGGGGCTCGAATCAAAACACACCGAGAGTGCCAGGCAGTCAGTCCTAATGGAAAAGTGGTACACAACACTGCCATAGTGTGAGAATCAAGAGAACTCCATACTGTTACTGTACAGCACTCACTGAAACAGAATGGCAATGAATTACTCAGTAGAGTGGGACCTTCCTGCTTACCAGCCATTTGTATAAGCCCTTTCTTTCTTTCCCTCTACCCCCGTGCCATCTTTTATTCAGTTCAGGAGTTTGTTTCCTTCACCTTTCTGTCCCCCCACCCCCCGCGCCCCCACCCATCCCATTTTCCCCAATAGTAGACATTGACATTTAACTCTGGGATTTTGGTTACCTCACTATAATAGCTCCTCTTTCCGATGCGGATGTAAAAATTGAGAGCCGCAATGTCGGGCTGTGAATGATGTGGTTTGATTTTTTTTCCCCAATGTACTTCCACCCAGCTGCCTTTCAGCACTAATCCGACTCTTATTCCCGTGAGCAGCCCATCAGGAAGAAGATCCCAGACCAATTGACCAAATTCGCCCTTGTTAATCCAGCGTTAACTGTAGCAGTCCTGCCCCCCGGTCCAGCTGCGATGCCACTGAGCATGTGATGAATCAAGGCGAGATGATACTAACCGCAGGCCTCAGGGTGGCGTTATCTGGGATATTCTGCCTTTCGCTGAAGTCTCAGTATGCACTTTGTAGCCCATCTACAAAGCATTTGTAAAGCTGATGAAGAAGCTATGTGCCAATATTTTCATTTATGTCATTTTATTTTGCATGTTGAAAATATTTCCCCACATCACTTTTGTTATACAAATTTGTACCTTAATCCAGCAGCTCTTCACATTTCTTTGCCAATAAACATTCAAATCAGTACAGCAATATTGAATCAAAGCAAGAGTTACAGCTCGTAAAGTTATCACCCAGACACTGGGAGGAGTAATGGGTATCTCAGACACCCTTCCTCATTATAGTATAAAAGCAAAATACTGCGGGTGCTGGAAGCTGAACCAAAATCAGAAAATGCTGGAAAATCTCAGCAGGTCTGACAGCATCTGTGGAGAGAGAATAGAGCCAATGTTTTGGGTCTGGATGATCCTTCGAAGCCAGTCCATCACTCAAACCAGCCTCCCATCCACTGATTCCATCTACACTTCCCGCTGCCTCAGAAAAGCAGCCAGCATAATCATGTACCCAGGACATACTCTCTTTCACCTTCTTCCATCAGGAGAAAGATACAAAAGTCTGAGATCATGTACCAATCGACTCAAGAATATCTTCTTCCCTGCTGCCAACAGGCCTTTGAATGGACTTACTTTATATTAAGATGGTCTTTCTCTACACCCTAGCTATGACTGTAACAACATTCTTTAACCCCTCCTTTCCTTCTCTATGAATGGTATGCTTTGTTTGTATAGTGCGCAAGAAATAATAATTTTCACTTATTCCAACATAAAGAACAAAGAAAAGTACAGAACAGGCCCTTTGGGCCTTCAAGCCTGTACCAATCATGATGCCTTAACTAAGTTAAATAAAAAACCTTCTACCCTTACTCAGTCCACATCCCTCTATTCCCTTCCTATTCACATACCCATCCAGATGCCTCTTAAATGTTGCTAATGTGCCTGATTCCGCCAGCTCCTCCGCAGAGTGTTCCAGGTATCCACCACTCTCTGCATGTAAAACTTCCCCCATACACCTTTCTTAAACTTTCCCCCTCCTATTTTGAATCTGTGCCCCCTTCTAATTGACACTTCCACTCTGGGAAAAAGCCTCTCACTATCCACCCTGTCTATGTCTCTCATAATTTTGTAGATCTCTATCAGGTCTCCCCTCACCCTCATCTATCCAGTGAAAACAATCCTAGTTTATTCAATCTCTCCTCATAGCCGGTACCATCGAGATCAGGCATCATCCTTTGCACTGTCTCCAAAGTGTCCACATCCTTCAGGTAGCGTGGTGACTAGAAATGCACGTAATACTCTAAATGCAGCTGAGCCAAAGTTTACCTGCAACATGATTTTTTAATTCTTGTATGCAATGTCTCAGCTGATGAAAGCAAGTATACCATATGCCTTCTCAATCCCCTTGGCCACCTGCTTATCACTTTTAGGGAACTGTGGACCTGCACGCCCAGATCCCTCTGTATGTTAATGTTCCTAAGGGTTCTGCCATTTACAGTGTAATGCAAACCTAAATTTAACACTCCAAAATGCATCATCTCGCATTTGTCCAGATTAAACTCCATCTGCCATTTCTGCCCAAGTTTCCAATCTATTTACATCTTTTTTCTATCTCTGACAATCCCCGGCACTATCAGCAACTCCACCAATCTTTGTGTAACCCGCAAACTAACCAATCCAAACCCCCCCCAAATTTTCCTCCAGATCATTTATATAAACTATAAACAACAGAGGTCCCAGCACTGGTCCCTGCAGGACACCACTAGCTACAGATCTCCATTCTGAAAAACACCCTGCCACCGTTACTCTCTATCTTCTATAACCAAGCCAGTTCTGTGTCCATCAAGCTAGGCTACTTCAAATCCAATGTGATTTTAACTTTTATACCAGTCTGCCATGTGGGATCTACCATGTTAGCAGGCAGTTGTGGGACATCAGCTTTAAATCAGCGCCAGGTTTAAAAGGAGGCCTGGTGTAGACAGCGGGCAACGTCTGAGCGGGCAGCGGAGTGAGTGGGAAGCAGAGTGAGCTACTAGGGCTTAATATCAAAAAAGGCTTGAAAGAAAAAAGGCCAGGTGAGTTCATTTGAAAAACAAAAAAAAACAAAAAAAAATTTTTTCAAAACTACTACAGTGAATAATGGAGGGGCATGTGATGTGTGGTTTCTGTATGATGTGGGAACTGGTGGACCCCAGGGTCCTTCCCAGTGACCATGTCTGCAGTAAGTGCAGGTTGCTGGAGGAGCTCCAGCTCAGGGTAAATGAGCTGGCCTCTGAGCTACAGACACTGAGGCTCATCAGGGGGAGAGAGGGTGCCATTGTCAATGGGGTGCAAGTGACATCCACCCCCCCTAGACTGGCTAACTCTAAGGGTCAGGGACAAGAGAGGGCTGCTGGGAGGAGGAAAGGGGGTGAGGAGCGGAGGCCTCAGCCTCTTAATCTGCATAACAGGTTTGAGGTTCTTGCTTCCAGGCTGGACGAGAACGAGGCAGGTGAGGTTGGTGAGCAAGCTGCACACGGTACAGTGATGCAGCAGGACATAGGCAAAGAGAAAAGGAAAAGGAACGTAGTAGTGATTGGGGATAGTGGGGTGAAGGGTATTGACACTGTCCTTTGTCACAATGACAAAGTGCACAGAAGGATGTGTTGTCTGCCTGGTGCTCGGGTCCAGGATGTCGCAGCTGGGCTGCAGAGGAACCTGGAGTGGGAGGGTGAGAATCCGGTCGTTGTGGTTCATGTGGGTGCCGGCGACGTAGGCAAAGTGCGGACTGAGGATCTGGGGAGGGAGTACGAAAAGCTGGGAATGGAATTAAAAAGTAGAACCGACAAGGTGGTTATCTCTGGGCTACTGCCTGAACCGTGTGCAGATGGGCATAGGGTTGACAGGATTAAGGAAGTGAATGGGTGGCTCAGGGATTGGTGTGGGAGGAATGGGTTTGAATTTATGGGACATTGGCACCAGTATTGGGGTAGGTGGGACCTGTTCGGGTGGGATGGGGTTGGTCTGAACCGTGCTGGGACCAGAGTGCTGGCGAATCGAGTAAAGAGGACTGTAGACAGGGCTTTAAACTAATTAGGGGGGGGGAGGGTGCGAGGGTAGGTGATGGTACGAGGTCTAAATTTAAGGAGAGGGTACAGGTAAGGGAAGAGGCCGAGGATGTCCCAATAATAGAGGGAGTAGGGGGCGTGAGTATAGCTGGTGGCGTTGCGGCAAATAAGGTCCAGGTGAAGGCTGGGATGAAAGCACTTTATCTGAATGCACGAAGCATTTGGAATAAAGTGGATGAGCTGGTGGCGCAGATCGACACAAATGGATACGATCTGTTGGCCATTACAGAGACGTGGCTGCAGGGTGACAGGGACTGGGAGCTGAATGTACAGGGCTATCAAGTGTTTAGGAAGGATAGGCAGGAGGGAAAAGGGGGGGGGCGTAGCTCTGCTGATTAAGGATAGCATCACGGTAGTAGCAAGGGATGATATTGGAGCCAAGGAGCAGAGGGTGGAATCGTTGTGGGTGGAGATTAGGAACAGCAAAGGGAGGAAGACGCTGGTGGGTGTCGTCTATAGGCCTCCGAATAATGATCTGGAGGTGGGGCGGGCTGTTAACGCGCAAATAAGTGCGGCGTGCAGGAATGGGACGGCCGTAGTTATGGGGGATTTCAATCTGCATATTGATTGGTCGACCCATGTTGGACGTGGGGGGCTCGAGGAAGAGTTCTTGGAATGCTGCCGGGATAGTTTCCTCGAACAGTGTGTGTTGGAGCCGACGAGGGAGCGAGCTATCTTGGATCTGGTGCTATGTAATGAAGCGGGTAGAATTAGGGACCTTGTGGTGAAGGATCCTCTTGGGGAGAGTGATCATTGTATGGTGGAGTTTCTGGTGCAGATGGAGGAGGAGAAAGTGGGTTCCCGGACACGCGTCCTTTGTTTGAATAGAGGGGAGTACGGTAGGATGAGAGAAGAATTGGCGAATGTGGACTGGGGGAGCGCGTTGGAGGGAGGGTCTGTTGAGGAGCAGTGGAGGATCTTTAAGGAGATCTTTCTTGGTGCTCAGCGGAAATTTATTCCGATGGTCAAAAAGGACTGTAGGAAGAGAGGTAATAAGCCATGGATAACGAAGGAGGTGAAGGAAAGTGTTAAATTAAAAGTGGAGGCGTTTAGAGTAGCTAAGAGTAGTGGGCGAGAAGAGGATTGGGAGAGGTTTAAATGTCAACAAAGATTGACAAAGAAGTTGATAAAGAAGGGTAGGAGAAACTATGAAGTTGGGCTAGCGCTTAATATAAAAAAGGATAGCAAGAGTTTTTATAAATATATAAAAAGGAAGAGGCTGGCTAGGGTGAATGTTGGTCCTTTAGAGGATAAGAAAGGGAACCTAGTGGTAGGGGATGGGGATATGGCTAAGGTATTGAATAACTTTTTTGTTTCTGTCTTCACGGAGGAGGACGTGAATAATTTGCCGGGTGTTAGCGATGGAAAGGTGGTAGGACTGGAGGGTCTTAATGACATTACTGTTACTAGAGAGGCGGTGCTCGACAGGCTGGAGGGGCTGATTGTGGACAAGTCCCCAGGACCAGATGGAATGCATCCGAGGGTTCTGAAAGAAATGGCAGAGGTGATAGTGGATGCCTTGGTGGTTATTTTCCAGACGTCGCTGGATTCCGGGGAAGTGCCGGATGATTGGAAAACGGCTAATGTTACGCCGTTGTTTAAGAAGGGTGCCAGGCAAAAGGCGGGGAGTTATAGGCCGGTTAGTTTAACGTCTGTGGTAGGTAAAATGTTAGAATCCGTCATTAAGGAGGAAATTGCGAGTCATCTTGAAGGGAATTGCTTGATAGAGCAGACGCAGCACGGTTTCATTAAAGGGAAGTCGTGTCTGACAAATTTACTGGAGTTCTATGAGGATGTGTCTAGGGCGGTGGATAGAGGAGAGCCGGTGGATGTGGTCTTTCTAGATTTTCAGAAGGCGTTTGACAAAGTGCCTCACAAGACGTTATTGCAGAAGGTCGAGGGTCATGGAGTTGGGGGTAGGGTGTTAGCGTGGATAGAGGATTGGTTGTCAAATAGGAGGCAGAGAGTGGGGGTCAACGGGTGCTATTCGGATTGGCGGATGGTGACTAGTGGAGTGCCCCAGGGGTCGGTGCTGGGGCCTCAGCTTTTTACCATTTATATAGATGATCTGGAGGAGGGAAGCGAGTGAAGGGTGTCGAAATTTGCTGATGACACCAAGATTGGGGGAACGGCAAATTGTGCGGAGGGTGTGGAGAGTCTGCAGAAGGATTTAGATGGGCTGGGCGAATGGGCCAGGAAATGGCAAATGGAATTTAATGTTGGCAAGTGTGAGGTGGTCCACTTTGGTAGGAAGAATGGTAGGAAGGACTATTACTTACGGGGCGAAAAACTGCAGCAGGCGACGGTGCAGAGGGACCTCAGGGTCCTTGTGCATGAGTCGCAAAAACCCAGCTTGCAGGTGCAGCAGGTGGTCAGGAAGGCGAATGGGATGCTGGCCTTCATAGCGAGGGGGATTGAATATAAAAGTAGGGAGGTCTTGCTGTGGCTATATAGGGCATTGGTGAGGCCGCAGCTGGAGTACTGTGTGCATTTTTGGGCGCCGCACCTGCGCAAAGATATTTTGGCCTTGGAGGGAGTGCAGAGGAGGTTTACTAGGCTGATACCGGAATTGAGGGGGTTGAGCTATGAGGAGAGGCTGAATAAACTGGGCTTGTACTCATTAGAGTTTAGAAGAATGAGGGGAGATCTCATTGAGACGTATAAGATGATGAATGGGATGGATAGGATAGAGGTGGAAAGACTCTTCCCGCTCAAAAAAGACA
This sequence comes from Carcharhinus amblyrhynchos, assembly GCF_965287045.1. Lineage (NCBI taxonomy): Eukaryota > Metazoa > Chordata > Chondrichthyes > Carcharhiniformes > Carcharhinidae > Carcharhinus > Carcharhinus amblyrhynchos. The sequence continues at coordinate 45,680,786 of NC_137342.1, forward strand.
GTAGGACTAGGGGACACAGCCTCAAGATAAAGGGGGGGCCGTTTAGAATGGAGTTGAGGAGGAACTTCTTCACTCAAAGGGTGGTGAATCTCTGGAATTCTCTGCCCGTTGAAGTGGTGGAGGCTGCCTCGCTAAATATTTTTAAGACGTGGGTTGATGGGTTTTTGATAGGAGAGGGGATTAAGGGTTATGGGGAGAGGGTGGGAAAGTGGAACTGAGCAGCGACAGATCAGCCATGATCTTATTGAATGGCGGGGCAGGCTCGAAGGGCTGGATGGCCTACTCCTGCTCCTATTTCTTATGTTCTTATGTTCTTATGACCTTGTCAAACGTCTTACTAAAGTCCAAATGAACTACATACACAGTCCTTCCCTCATCAATTATCTTTGTCAGCCCTTCTAAAAACTCAATCAAGTTGGTGAGACATGACCTTCCCCGTACAAAACCATGCTGCCTGTCACAAACCCATCCATTATGTTCCAAATGTGCATAGATCCTGTCCCTCAGTATCTTCTCCATGCTTCCCCACCACTGATGTCAGGCTCATCAGTCTATAATTTCCTGGATTATCCCTGCACCTTTCCTTAAACAAGGGAGCAATATTGGCTATTTTCCTGTTTTTAGGAACCTCACCAGTGGTCAAACAAGATGTGAAGATATCTGCTAAGGCTGTAGCTATTTCTCTCCTTGCCTCCCACAATAACTTAGGATCGATCCCATCTGGCCCCGGGGACTTGTCTACCTTAATGCAACTGAGGATGCCCAACACTTCCTCCTTTGATATATTGACATTCTCTAGACCGATCAGACACTTATCTCTGACCTCAACATCTACATTGTCCTTCTCCTTGGTGAATGCCTATACAAAGTAGTCATTAAAGATCTCACCCATTTCCTGTGGCTCCATGCATAACTTCCCTCCATTGTCCTTGAGTGGGCTACTCTTTCTCTTGCAACCCTCTTGCTCCTAATATGTGCATAAAAACTTTGGGATTCTCCTTGACTCTGTTTGCTAAAAACACTTCATGGCCCCTTTTAGCCCTCGTAATTCCATGGTTAAGTTACTTCTTATTTTCACTGTACTCTTTAAGGGCTTGGTCAGTTCTTAGATGCATAGACCTATCCTGTACTTCCTTTTTTCTTTTGACTAAGATCAATTTCCCTTGTCATCCATGGTTCCCGAATCCTGCCATTTCTATCCTTCATTTTTGCAGGGACATACCTGTCCTGTATTTCAATCAACACGCCAGATGTGGATTTGTCTTCAAATAGCTGCTGCCAATCCACATTCCCCAGTTCCTGTCCGATTTGGGTGTAATTGGCCCTCGCCCAATTCAGCACCCTCACCCAAGGGCCGCTCTTGTCCTTATCCATGATTTCCTGAAATCTTATGGAATTATAGTTACTCAGCCCAAAATGCTCCCCCACAGAAATGTCACTCACCTGGCCCAAACATGTGATGATAATGAATCAAATCAAATCAAATGCTTCACCAGAGCTGCCCTTCCTCATCATCTTTGATCCTTGGCAAACTCACTGTTCCTCTTGCTCCCTGTTCACAGTCATCCTGGCTGATTGATCCGGAACTCAGCGTAGGGCTCTTGTTGAAGGGTCCAAGCAATTAGAATCAGTTCACTGTGGAATAGAAATAGAGGAGGTACACGTCTTTAAAGTAACAGAAGGTATGTGTAAGAATTAGGTAAGAAAGGAGGCAATGGTTTAGTGATATTATCACTAGACCATTAATCCAGAAACTCAGCTAATGTTCTGGGGACCTGGGTTCGAATCCTGCCATGGCAGATGGTAAAATTTGTATTCAATAAAAAATATCTGAAATTAAGAATCTACTGATGGCCATGAAACCATTACTGGAAAGCCCCATCTGGTTCACTAAGGTCCTTAAAGGAAGGGAATCCCCTGATCTCACGTGTATGATTTCAGAGCCACAGTAATGTTGCTGACTCTCAACTTCTTTTAATATTCATTTGTGGGACATGGGCATCGCTGGCTGGCCAGCATTTATTGCTCATCTCTAGTTGTCCTTGAGAAGGTGGTGGTGAGCTGCCAGTGAACTGCCCTCAGGCAACTAAAGATGGGCAATAAATGCCGACCAGCAAGCAATGCCCACGAATGAATACAACAAGGGTTGTTTAAATCTCCAATGAGAGGACAACATTAAAAACCCAATGAATTTCCAGAAGGGTTCAACACACTCCCAGTAGATTTTAGACTAATCGATACATTAAAAAGAGATATTGGCCAGAATTTTATTGTCCCACCCACCCATCGATGTGACTTGTTTCTCTTTTGTTTGTAAAGATAGGGTTTCTGCTTTGAGTGCAATAACAATCTGGGTGTAGTTTGCGCCATAAGTTGTGCTTTTTTTCCAAGTGGATTTTATGACTTTGCCAAATGCACACGCAGAATAGTAAAAATAGATTATCCAGCCGATATCATGTTTTTATTTCTGGGACCTTGCTGTGTTCAAATTGACTGTCATGCTTCCTCCAAGAGTTCAGAAATATTGACCGCAATTTTACTATCCTGCCCGTCATTGGGATCCGGAGTGGATAAGTGTCGGACCATAGAAAGGTCTTCTGACCTTGGGTGGGATTTTACGGTTTCAGAATGAGCGAGGCTGTAAAATCCGGCCTATGTATTGACATCTGTTGCGAAGGGAGGTTGAAGGATTATAGAGCTGTTCAGAGCACTGATTCTTTTTCAAAGGAGGTAGGAGGAACTTTGAGATAAAGTGTGTGAGGTCCCATTTCTAGTGTGGGTGAGAATGCAGATTTGTCTGTAAGATGTGATGTGACCCCATCGGTCAATTTTGCGTGGTTCCTTGTGGGAATGGATTGAATTTGAATGCTCCCATCCTTTTTATGCACTTAATTTTTCCTTCCCACACAAAGGAGTTTTGTGGGAGACAAAGTTCTCCCAGCTTCTACAGAATGTGAAAGGAGGCGATACCCAATTTAGCGACAACAATTTTCATTTATGTAGTGCCTTTAGCGTAAAACTTCCCAAGATGCACCACAGGGCACTTTCGAACAAAATTGGACACCTAATCACAAAAGAAATATAACTAAAAGCTTGTCATTGAGAAAAGTTTTAACAAGCATCTTAAAGCAGGAAAGAGCTGCAGAGGTTTGGCTGGAAAGGGTTTTCCAGAGTTTAGAGACTCGGCAGCTGGAAGTATGGCAGAGTGGTGGGGAGGTGGTGGTGCAGTGGTATTGTTATTGGACTAGTAATCCAGAGACCCAGGGTAATGCTCTGGGGACCCAGTTTTGAATTCCATCATGGTAGGCGGTGAAATTTGAATCCAATAAAAGCGGGAATGAAAAGCCTAATGATGACCATGAAACCATTATCGATTATCGGAAAAGCCCCTCTGATTCACGAATATTCTCTAAGGAAAGAAATCTTCCAACCTCACCCGGTCTGGCCTACATGTGACTCCACACCCTCAGCAATATGGTTGATTCTTAAACACCATCCAAAATGGCTTAGCAAGCCAGCCTCCCATTCACTGACTCTGCCTACACTTCCCGCTGCCTCGGCAAAGCAGCCAGCATAATTAAAAACCCCGCGCACCCTGGACATTCTGTCTTCACCTTCTTCCTTCAGGAAAAAGATACAAAAGTCTGAGGTCAGGTACCAACTGACTCAAGAACAGCTTCTTCCCTGCTGCTCTCAGACTTTTGAATGGAGTTATCTTGCATTAAATTGGCCTTTCTCTACACCCTAGCTGTGACTATAACACTGCATTCTGCAGACTCTCATTTCCTTCTCTATGAATGGTATGCTTTGTCTGTATAGTGCGCAAGAAACAATACTTTTCATTGCATGTCATTACATGTGACAATAATAAATCAAATCAAAATCAAATCAAATCAAATCAAATCAAATCGGTTCAAGTGGCCAAGCCAGTGATTCCCATGTCCCATAAATGAAAAAGAAAACCCATGATGGAAGATTTAAAAACTTGGATTTCCAGGATCTAAACTGTGGCAGTTCTGGTGAACCACTTTGCTGGTTAAGAGCGTGGCTTTCCCTCAGCAACTGCCAACAAAATAAAGCTCAGAAAGGCAGCAGCCCCAATACTAGGCCTTGGTATGTGTCACGCTGGCAGCAGCCTCTGCCCCCTTGTTGGCGCTGCCATTCAATACAACAGACAGCCTCTGATTGGCTGGCAGATCTCAGCCATTGAGACTCCCCACTACCTCCTTCCCTCCCTCCTCCCCTCCTCTCCGGGGTCCTTGATCTGAGGGAAAGACCACCTCTGGCCTTTCAAGTGACTTGAGTGGTAAAAAATTCAGTAGGCCTTCCCAGAGAGGGACAATGTGGGACTCTCATCAGGATTCCAGCCATGGTCGAGATTCCCATTGCCTCCACAGGATTCCACCCATTTACCCTGTTTTTCTCCCCACAGGCGCTGCCTGACCGGCTGAGAATTTGCAGCACTTTTTGTTTCCAATTCAGATTTCTAGAAACTGCTGTATTTTACTTTTGAATCTGATCTTGATTGATCAATTCCTGTTATCTTCGACTATCTCTCATTAGACACCTTCATTGTTTTACATAACTAACAGTTATTTAGTTCAAACAGCATTAAGAATTTCTATTTGGCTTAATCTATTCGCAGAATGATGTCACTGAAAGTAAATAGTGCATCTCAGCTCCCAAATTATGGTTCTCCAAGAACACACCAACAACTTGTATTTATATAACACCTTTAACATAGTAAAATGACCCAAGGTGGATCACAAGTCAGTCAGTCAGTCAGTTGGGATGGCGCGGCGGTTAGCACTGCTGCCTCACAGTCCCAGGGACTCAGGTCCAATTCCTGGCTTGGGTCACTGTCTGTGTGGAGTCTGCACATTCTCCCTATATCTGCAAAGGTTTCTGCTGGGTTCTCTGGTTTCCTCCCACAATCTGAAAGACGTGCGGGTTAGGTGCATTGGCCATGCTAAATCCTCCCTCAGTGTGCCTGAACAGGTACCAGAGCATGGCGAGTAGGGGATTTTTGCAGTAACTTTATTACAGTGTTAGTGTAAGTTGACTTGTGACACTAATAAATAAACTTAACTTAATCTTCAGGGCATTAAAAGCAGGAAGGCTTCACTAACACCAATATAAAAATAGCTATTAACTAGGCAATGTACTGATCTTAGCCAGATATACCTTCAGTCCCCTTTAAAATAGACTAATTGGTTTAATAATAACTGCCTGTGATAGACTATTCCACATTCTCAGGGAGAAAAGCAAAAATGTTCAAACTGGGATGTGGAGATGCCCGGCACATTAAGAAGTCTCACGATACCAGGTTAAAGTCCAACAGGTTTATTTGGTAGCACAAACTTTCGGAGTGATGCTCCTTTATCAGAGCTCTTTACAACAATATTCAGGTTTAGGCGCATTGACCCAAAAAGGCGCCAGAATATGGAGACTAGGGGAATTTCACAGTGACTTCGTTGCAGTGTTAATGTAAGCCTTAATTGTGGCTAATAAATAAACTTTACTTTACTTTTGAACTTTTTTTTAGAGTTTTCCAAGTCTTGTTTGATTTCAGTAATTTGCTTTTCATTCACTCTTCCCCTTGTCTTTAAGACCTGTGTCCCAACCTCTGCTTCCCTGTTGAAAATAGTTTGAGGTCTGATGCATTTATGATATGGAAATAAATAAATAATAAGAAGAAGAAAATAAGAATAAACAAGAAAATAAGAAATAGGAGCAGGAGTAGGCCATCCAGCCCTTCGAGCCTGCCCCGCCATTCAATAAGATCATGGCTGATCTGTCGCTGCTCAGTTCCACTTTCCCGCCCTCTCCCCATAACCCTTAATCCCCTCTCTTATCAAAAACCCATCAACCCGCGTCTTAAAAATATTTAGCGAGGCAGCCTCCACCACTTCAACGGGCAGAGAATTCCAGAGATTCACCACCCTTTGAGTGAAGAAGTTCCTCCTCAACTCCGTTCTAAACCGCCCCCCTTTTATCTTGAGGCTGTGCCCCCTAGTCCTATTGTCTTTTTTGAGCAGGAAGAGTAATAATAATAACCTGCAACAATGATAGAGGAAAGCCATTAAGGCAAGAAACCTGTATTTATAGTCGCTTGTTAATACAGAACCTGAATATTGTTGTAAAGAGGGACGTGTTGTCGACGTTTTTCACCTTGCACTCATCAGGACAATGCCAAGTTTCAAGCAGTCGCAACAATTTGTACTACATGTGAAAATGGTGCTGATTAATTGGCAAGTCAACTCTGATTGGCTGAGGTGTTGCCATTGAGAAAGCAACAGGGCACTATAGGTTTGCTAAGATCCCAGGTAAAAGGCAGAATTAGTTTTCTTCCTCCATTGCAATACTTTGGCCAATCAGAATTAACTTGCCAACCAATCAATACCCTTTTCTCCTGTAGTATAAATTGTTGTGACTGTTTGAAATTTGGCACTCTTGTGTTTGTCCTGATGAATGAGAGATGGAAAGTTTAATAGGGCAACATGTTTCTATTTTCAGCAATTGGAACAGGAGTAGGCCATTCAGCCCATTGACCCTGCTCCACCATTCAATGCGATCATGGCTGAGCAGACACTTCAACACCTTTTACCCACATTCCAAAGATTCGTAACCCTCTGTGCAAATAAATTTCTCCTCATCTTGATCCTGAATGGCTTCCCTTTATTTTGAAATTGTGCCCCCTGGTTCAGACTCCCCAACCAAGGGAAACATCTTACCCACATCTACCCTTTCTATTTCTTCAAGAATTTTGTAGTTTTCAATGAGATCATCTCTCATTCTTCAAAATGTTAGTGAATATAAGCCCAGTTTGCTCAATTTCTCTTCATAAGACAGTGTTGCTGTCCCTCGAACAAATCTGGTGAACTTTATTTGCACTCCCCTCATGCAATATCTTTTCTGAGGTAAGGGGGCCAAAATTACATACAATACTGTAGGTGTGGTCTAACCAATCTTATATTCAATGGGACCAAGACTATGCTACTTCTGTACTCAAATACTTTTACAATAAAGGCTAACCACTTCATTAAACTTCTTAACAATTTGCTACACCTGCATGTTAGCCTTCAGTGACTTATGAACAAGAACAAACAGGTCCCTTTGTACATCTTCACTTCCTAATTTCTTACCATTTAGAAAATACTGTTTAAATCTGTTCTTTCTACAAAAGTAGATTGCCTCACATTTTTTCTCAAGTTATGACTGGAATTCTCTGACATTGCTGCGGCTGGGATTCTCCCGTCCCACTGCAGTGAATGAATCTTTGGCTGAGTGCCAAATTCTCTGTTCTGGCTGGCAGCGATGGTGGAGACTGGAGAATCCCAGCCCACATTCCAATTGCCTTGTTGGTGCCCAGTAAATCAGTCCAAATCTTCCTGCAGCCACATTACGTCTTCCTCCCAACACACATACTCGCCTGGCTCTGTATCATTCATAAACTTGGAAATATTACATTTGGTCCCCACATCCAAATCTAAATAGACCTGAAGGGTGGCACAGTGGTTAACACCACTGCCTCACAGCGTCAGGGACCCAGGTTCAATTCTGACCTCGGGTCACTGTCTGTGTGGAGTTTGCACTTTCTCCCTGTGTCTGTTGGGTTTTGTCTGGGTGCTCTGATCTCCTTGCACAGATGTGCTGGTTAGGTTCATTGGCCATACGAAATCCTCTCTCTACGTACCCCGAACAGGCGCTGGAGTATGGCAGTTAGGGAAGTTTCACAGTAACTTCATTGCAGTGTTAAATGTAAGAATACTTGTGACACTAATAAATAAACTATAAACCTGTATTGTAGGAATGGCATAGATTTGATTCTAAACTTCACCCTGACCAAATACGTGAGATATCAGCCCTCACTGGCATTGTCTTCTGTTGCTGCCCAAGTTCAGGTTGTGCCACCTACTGCTCTGCCAACCACAAATACATTTATAGGCCGTTAAAGGGATACTAGGATCATCAAATGCAGCTTGTTGCTCATTGCCAGTGGCGAATCCCGTATAAGTTACTAAACCTGGTAAGTGCGGTAAAATGTAGGTAAGCCTTGTAGTTGAGTTTATTTATTAGTCAGAGGTTAACTTACATTAACATTGTAATGAAGCTACTGTGAAAATCCCCTAGTCGCCCCACTCCAGCGCTTATTTGGGTACACTAAGGGAGAATTTAGCATGGTCAATGCACCTAACCAGCACGTCTTTCATACTGTGAGAGGAAACTGGAGCACCGGAAGAAACCCATGCAGACATGGGGAGGACACATAAAGTCCACACAGTGACCCAAGCTGGGAATTGAACCCGGGTCCTGGCCACTGTCAGACAGACCTGCTAACCACTCTGCCACCGTGCCAATCGGCAGTCCAGCAAATTTACTGCCAGATGTCATCCCATGCATTGGGAATCAACCCCTTTAAGCTCTACATACAAGGAGCTTAATATGAAAAGAAACAGGTGACAGGTTCATGAATATTCCTTTCTGCTTATGTTACACTCCGCAATATTGAGATTTCAACAATAAATACAGGAGAAAGGAAATAAGTAGTGCAGGTCCTTAATCCAACCTGATTCTTCACAATTCATCTGATTTACTTTCTATCACTCGTTGCCATATGCAAAGCACTTTGCATTTGGACTGAAGTGTTAAGTGGAATTTTGCCAAAACTTTAAAGAACTAGTCTTCTGCAAATGACACACATCACCTGGCAGCCCACGCAGTCTTCTGTTTTTGTGCAGTTTGTGTTGTACATTTTCAAACCATTCTTCCTTATTTTGAAATAAAGAAAATGACAAAGGCAGCAATGCGACTGTAAAAGTGTGATTGATTTGCTTGGCATACTTTTTAAAGTCTCTTTCAGAGGGCAGCCTGGTGGCACAGTGGTTAGCACTGCTGCCTCACAGTGCCAGGGACCCGGGTTCAATTCCCGGCTTGGGTTACTGTCTGTGATGATAGACTCATAGAATCCCTACAGCATGGAAGGGGGCCATTCAGCCCATTGAGTCTGTATCGACCACAGTCCCACCCAGCCCCTTTTCCCGTAACCCCACATATTTGCCCTGCTAATTCCCCTGCCACTAGGGTCAATTTAGCATGGCCAATCAACCTAACCCACACATCTTTGGTCTGTGGGAGGAAACTGGAGCACCCGGAGGAAACCCACACAGACAAGGGGAGAATGTGCAAACTCCGCACAGATAGTCACCCAAGGCCAGAATTGTGGAGTTGCACATTTTCCCTGTGTCTGTGTGGGTTTCCTCTGGATGCTCCAGTTTCCTCCCACACTCCAAAGACATGCTGGTTAGATGCATTGGCCAAGCTAAATTCTCCCTCAGTGTATCCGAACAGGGGCCAGACTGTAGTGAATAGGGGATTTTCACAGTAACTTCATTGCAGTGTTAATGTAAGCGTGCTTGTGACACTAATAAATAAACTTTAAAACTTTTCTCCCTCTCTGTTGCCTCCTCTCTTGTCATTAATTGAAGAACACAACATTTGCCATTGACACTGACAGAAATTAGCTCGAGATCAAGATATTTACAGAATTTCTAACCCTCTCCCCTGCACGCCGGCAACCCCTTTCTCTCATTTTGCCCTCTCCTTTCTTGAAGTTGAAGACTCAAGCTAAAATATTGCTCACAGCCTTACATCTTCCATCAGCACCTAGAGCACTGGTCATTCATGATAGATGATCCACGTCAGTGAATAATCCCAAGGCTATTCGATTGCCGGGGTTATTACAGCTAATTCTGATCTTATCCTTATTCACACACGCGTCTTTTCCAACTGAGATTAAATCAAAAGTGAGACACAGAGGCCAAGAAAAAGACAGTACAAGAGGCCACTCAGTCCATTGTGATTCTGTCAGCTCATGAAAAGAGCCAGCCAGTTAGTCCCACTCTTTTTACCCATAGCCATACAATCGCTATAGAGCTGAAGGAGGCCATTTGGCCCATATGCTCTGACAGGGCATCTTACCCAAGCCTTTCCCCCTGTAACCTGCATGCATTTACCATAGCTAATCCCCCTACACATCCTTGGACAAGAAGGGATAATTTGGCGTGGTCAATCCACCTGTCCTGCATGTCTTCGGATTGTGGGAGGAAATGGGAGCTCCCAGAGGAAACATATGCAGATGTGAAGAGAACATGTAAACTCCACACAGTCACCTGAGGCTAGAATCGAACCCAGGGCCCCTGGTGCTGCGAGGTAGCAGTGTTAACCACCGTGTCACCCTTCAAAGCTTTCCTTTTCCAATATGGATCCAATTCCCTTTTAAAAATTACTGGTGAATCTGCTTCCATCACCCTTTCCGGTAGTGAACTCTTGTGGTTTAAACCCAAGATATGTGCAGTGTGAATTACAGAGACTCCCATTGGTATCAGCTCTGTCACCAAATACCAGGAATTAAACACAGGACAGTGTTGGGGGGTTGGAGGAGGCTTGTGGGGAGCATTACCACTAGCATAGAGCAGCTGGGCAGAATGACCTACTTGTGTGTTGTAAGTGGTTATACAATGTAAAGCTCAACAGCATGAGATATATTTATACTTGATACAGGAAAGCTCACTGAGCCTCTTTTGCAGACATGTTGGGGGTGATTCTCCCATTCCACTGCACTGATTTTTTTAGCACAACGAGCCAAAGATTTCAGTGGGGCCAGATTAGCGTGATCCACACTTATTATGCCCAGCCCCGGATGCCTCTCCCCGCACCTTGGCACTGCCCATCAAGCAAGGGATGGGGCATATGGGAGAACAAGGGGGCAGGGCCTGATGGAGGAGAGGCCTGGTGGGACGGTCAGTGGGGGTCCCAGTGCCCCTCTGATTCGGGATCGTTGGGGAAGGAGGGAGGCCAGCGATTGGGGCCAGTTGGTGGGGGTGGGGTTAGCCTGCTGTGGGGGGATGGGGGCTGCGGGGAATGGGGTATCGGGTGGGGGGGAGATGATGAGTGGAGATTGGGGCAGGCCAGGAGGGGGTGGTTTGGGGCCAGTCGGGGAATGGTCGGGGGGCCAGCAATTGGGGCGATGAGGGGTGGGGTGGGGAGGTGGTGGGGTTGGGGGGGGAGGCGGGGGTGGGGGAGCCAGTAATGTGGGTATCACACGGCTGGACAGCGATTGAGCTGGCCAGCAACTGGGAGTCATGACGTAGAGATGCCAACGTTGGACTGGGGTAAACACAGTAAGAAGTCTCACAACACCAGATTAGAGTCCAACCAGTTTATTTGATAGAAATCCCGCAAGCTTTCGGAAATGGTGTTCCTTCATCAGGTGTGTGGAAGGTTCTACAACCTCGGGGCTGACAGATTCTTCTCTGAACTTCCAGTGAAAAAACTAATGTGAATTTTCACACAAATTTGATACTTGGAACCTTTTTGATTGGAACCTGATTTGATTTATTGATGCTCATTAAAGATAGAACACAAAGCCAAATACTTGCTTCTTTTTTCCAGAATGTTTATCTTTTGCCTTTTTCTTCGCTGTTTTTCCAGCCTCCACCCCAGTTCGCTTGGTGCCAATGTATTCTGCGGGCTGGTGTTTATCGCAGGTCTCTGCAGTCACCTGCCTCCCTCTCTGTTCACCCATCAAGTGTCGGTAAAGTGTTTACCTTTCATACATGGCCGTGAAGCGGCTGATAGAATGATAGCAGGACTTCAGTAAGCCATGAAGGAACCCAAGGGTAGCTGGCCAGCCATTGACCTGGGAAGGTTATCGCTCACAAAGGGCAGGCAGTTGCCCTGACAAGCCTCAGGGGTCAAAGAACTGATTCTGAACTGTAGCACGGTGTTAAAACAATGGTTTGCAAACATTTCATTGCAGTCAAACCACAATTATCGAACTAACAACATGGAAATAGACCTTTTGGCCCAGAATCTGTCCACATCAGCGATTTGTTCTATTTGTACCCTCCTAGCCCTTACATCTCTTTAACCCTTTTGCTTTCATTCACCTCACCCACTCTAACCTTGAAGGTTAACATAATGGGTCATGATTTTCCAGCCATGTGCGCTCCAAGACCGGAAATTCCTGCCCGAGATCAATGGACCTTTAATTGGCTCCGCTAAATTTTCTGTCCCACCCGTTAGGATTCCCACAGTGGCCGGGACTGGAAATTTTCATCCAATTTCTTTCGCTTGCCTTTGGAAGCAAATTCTGAGCATGCTCATCTGTGTGAAGAAGCTTCTCCTAGCCCTCTGCTCCAACTCTCCTACGCTTGCTGTCCAGTTCTAACTACATTATCTCTCCCTTTCATAGAATCCCTACAGTGCAGAGGGAGGCCACTCAGCCCATCAAGTCTGCACCGACCACAATCCTACCCAAGCCCTATTCCCATATGTATCCTGCTAATCCCCTGACACTAGGGTCAATTTAGCATGGCCAATCAACCAAACCCGCACATCTTTGGACTGTGGGAGGAAACCGGAGCACCCGGAAGAAACTCACGCAGAAATGGGGAGAATGTCAAACGCTACACAAACAGTGATCCAAGGCCAGAATTGAACCCGGGTCCCTGGCGCTGTGAGGCAGCAGCACTAACCACTGTGCCACCATGCCACCCTTTAAACACTTTGGTGGTGTTCTATTGGAAGGGTTTAAAATTTCTAAAATATGATGTCAACTTACTGAAAAGGGACACTGTGTTGTCACTGTGGCAAACATTTATATCATGCATACACCAAAGGAAAATAGAATCATAGAATCAAAACAAACCTCAGCACAACATCAAGGGCCGAATGGCCTGTACTGTGCTGTACTGTTCTATAATCCATAGAGTGCAGAATAACTTCCAAAGGCAGGAATCTGATAATAGGTCAAAGAAAACTGGTGACCTTGTAGACCTTCAAGACCCATCATGCTCAGCGGTTCATGTGCTGTCGGAGTATCTGATTGATGCTACTTATGTGTATTTCAATGCTACCCAGCGCATGGCAAATGTCACCCTTATACTGCAATAACAAGACAGGAGACGGAATTCTCCAGTCTCTCATGCCCCTCTGCCAGCGAGAATGGAGAATTTGATGCTCAGTCAAATCCAGGGTGACTGGATAATCCCAGCTGCGGACGAGGTCAGAGAATTCTGGCTTGCAATTTTGCTGCAGATGGAGCTCTATTCTAGTATAATTTTTTTCAGATCATAAATATTTCCTTACCGTATTTTGTGCGGATGAAATTGTTTTATATTTGAATTATTAGTTTACAGAACCAACTCCCAGAACATATGTGCATTTACCATGCATATGTGCATTACTGTCAACTCAGTATAAATTCTTCACATTGTTAGAACCATATTAAGTAGGGGTGATGCTGTGGCACAGTGGTTAGCACTGCTGCATCACAGCTCCAGGAATCTGGGTTCGATTCCCGGCTTGGGTCACTGTCTGTGCGGAGTCTCCACATTTTCCCCTTGTCTGTGTGGGTTTCCTCCAGTTTCCTCCCAGAATCCAAAAGATATGCTAGTTAGGCGCATTGGCCATGCTAATTTTCCTTCAGTGTACCCGAACAGGTGCCGGAGAGTGGTGATAAGGGAATTTTCACAGTAACTTCATTGCAGTGTCAATGTAAACCAACTTGTGACTGATAAATAAACTTTATTGTATTAAAATAAGCCCATGCAAGTTATCTTTACTGAACTTATTGATAAACAAAATTGGAAATCTCTACCACAGAAAGTAGTTGAGGCCAAAACGCTTTCAAGAAGGAATGAGATATAGCTCTTGGGGCTAAAGGGATCAAGGGATGGGGGAGAAGGAAGGATCAGGATATTGAATTCGATGATGAGCCATGATCAAAATGAGAGGCAAAGCAGGCTCGAAGGGCCAAATGGATTCCTCCTGCTTCTGGGACATCAGTATTTAGTTGAAAATGTTGACATTGCTTTGCAATATGAAATGTTGGAATATTAAATGTGACATGTATCATGGTGCTTCATCCCACAATTTTTACAGCATATTTGTGTAACTAATTCCCACATTTGTGTAACTAACACCTGTATTCCACTGCAATTTCCACTGCAGGTTGCTTCAAAACTTCACTCGTGGGAGATGATATCACACATCTGAATGTTGGATTCCCCCAAATATCCAAGTGCTACTGTTGCGTACAATGAATACAATTCGGGAATGTACTGCTGAGACTTTATAAGGCTCTGGTCAGACCACATTCAGAGTATTGTGAGCAATTTGGGCCCTGTATCTAAGGAAGGATGTGCTGACCTTGGAGAGGGTCCAGAGGAAGTTCACAAGAATGATCCTGGGAATTAAAAGCTTGACGTATGAAGAGCACCTGAAGACCCTGGTTCTGTGCTCAATGGAATTTAGAAGGATGAAGATTATCTCATTCAAACTTACAGAATAATGAAAGGCCTGGGCAGAGTGGACATAGGGAAGATTTTTCCATTAGCCGGAGAGACTTGGACACAAGGGCACAGAGATGTGATTAGAACTGATATGAGGAGGAATTTATTCAGCCAGAGGGTGGTGAATCTATGGAATTCATTGCCACAGAAAGCTGCGGAGGCCCGGTCACTGAGTGCATTTAAGACAGGGATAGATAGATTCTTGATTGGTAAATGAATCAAGGATTAGAGGGAATAACTGGGAGAATGGGGTTGAGAAACTTATCTGGCATGATTTAATGGTGGAGCAGACTCGATGGGCTGAATTCTGCTTCTGTGTTTTATGTTCTTATGGTCTTATAGTAATGGAAAAGATTATCTTGCAATCCAACCTCCACTGGGATCTATACCTGTAGAATACTCAGGAGAAGCCTTGGCATGTTGAAGTTCTGCCCTATGCGAGATTGTCCGAACCAACCATCTTGGTGTCTCAGTGTGACATTCTATGCGGCCTAGATGGTGTCAATCTGTGGGTCTGTGGCACTGCCTGCTTGAAAGGGGATGGGCAATACTTGGTGCTCTGTTACTTGTTGGTTTTCAGATTCTGCTGGAGGGCTTGCGATCCTGCCCTGTGACTTGTAACAGCATGTCAATAAAAGCTAATTTTCTGAGCTGAGACTGTGTCATTTTCTGCTACAGATGTGCGTTCCAGACCTGGATTAGCAAACACCCCAGCATTAATGCTGGCTAAGTGTCTCATTAACTGTTCTGAACCTTTAAAAGATAATTTTTACTGTTATGCCAAGATTGGTTGCTATTCTTTCATTTCCATTAACAAAACTGCCTTCTGAAAGACCTGTGTGTTCCTAAACCATGCATCCTCAGCATTCGTTAGTGTTTCATTACTTTTGACAAAACACAGGGCATTCTGCCCATTTGATCAAAAATATATAAGAACCTCTAATTGGCTCATGAATCTATTTTTACTATTTACTTCAATTGCATCCCCTGGTACACACAGTCGTTTACTTCAGTCCGAATAGTTATCATCAATTATTCAGCACAACCAATTTGTGTTGGTGTTTATACCCCAGGGACATAAAAGGTACTTCGTACATTTATCCATCCTCTTCTTCATCATGCTTTTGACCAGTTTTCTGAATTCCATCTCCTTCATAAGTTCTCTACCCTCAGTCTAACTCATGTTAAATCCAGTCTGGGGCAGCACGGTGGCACAGTGGTTAGCACTGCTGCCTCACAGCGCCAGGGACTCGGGTTCCATTCCCTGCTCGGGTCACTGTCTGTGCAGAGACTGCACATTCTCCCCGTGTCTGCGTGGGTTTCTTCTGGGTGCTCCTGTTTCCTCCCACAGTCCGAAAGACGTGCTGGTTAGGGTGCACTGGCTGTGCTAAATTCTCCCTCAGTGTAACCCGAACAGGCGCCGGAGTGTGGCGACTAGTGGATTTTCTCAGTAACTTCATTGCAGTGTTAATGTAAGCCTGCTTGTGCAACTAATGAATAAACTTTAAAACTTTAAACTCATGTAATTCTCGTGCCCCTCCACACACCAACGCCAGGATTTTACTGCCCTGCTCGACCTGGGAATTAGAACAGGTGAGAGGCAGACAACAGAAAGGTCCGTTGACCTTGCGAGAGGCGTGGGAGGGGAGGATTTTATGGTTTCATGACAAGCAAGGCCATAAAATGCCACCCCATATTTTACTTAAAATGTTTGCCATTTCGCAGAAGCAATTTAATCTGGCTTTGCAACCTTCTACAACAGTATGGTCCTCTTGTGGTCCTTCAACTTGATCCTCAGTACATTGTCCAGTATCAATGGTTAATTCCCCTTCCCGCGTGCCATCGGAATTGTAGCAAATAGAGGGGGGAGGAGGGGGTGAGGGCATGGACCATGCAAAGGTCCGTTGGCCTCAGGCGGGGTTTTCTGGTCTTAGGCGAGCCGTGGTTGGAAAATGCCGCCCAGAACCTTGGTTTCTAGTGGAACCTTGGACCTGCTTTCTGCAGCTCCTGCCATAAGAACAGATGAACCTAGGAAATAGTAGGAGGAGCAGGCCTTTCATTCCCTCAGCCTCTCCCATTCAGCTCAATCATGGCTCATTTGCATTTTCTGTTCCTCTCCATTCATTTTCTTTTCTCTTCATCCACATGTTCCCTTTTGAGGAATAATGGGGAAATGTGAGAATTAGAAGGATGATTATAGAATCATAGAATCCTACAGTGCAGAAGGAGGCCATTCAGCCCATTGAGTCTGCACCAACCACAATTCTACCCAGGCCCTATCCCCACAATCCCATGCATTTACCACAACGAGCCCCAGTGTCACTAAGGAGCCAATTTAGCATAACCAATCCACCTAACCCGCACATCTTTGGAGTGCAGGAGGAAACAGGAGCACCCAGAGGAAACCCACACAGGCATGTGGAGAATGTGCAAACTCCACACAGAACAGTGACCCAAGCCGGGAATTGACCCAAGTCCTTGGCGCTGTGAGGCAGCAATGTTAACCACTGTACCACCCTGCCGCTCATAAACTTGCTGAACTGCATCGAGGGCACGCTTTCCACTGGCCAACAAGATCTGGAGTGGGAGTTGAACCCAGAGGTACACGCTCAGAGAGGGGGGTGCTATTTATTGAGCCATAATACCTCCGTCTCCTTGTTTACAAAAGCTTCTACGTAACCTATGGCTTTCACCAAAACCTTCATGGCCTCTTTCAACCTGTACTTATAATGATTAACATCCAACACTTCCTTCTAACGTGAAGTTCCTCGAGACCAATTTCCGCTGTAATATCGCTACATCAACAAAATGTATTAAATTTGACAGTGAATACCATGGTAATGCAGCACAAAGAATATTATTCTAAGATTATCCCTTCTTCCCTTGCAATGCTCCAATAATCTTCAGTAGACGAGTCAAGGTCAAATAATACAGGATGTAAGGAGGTAAATTTAATTTGTTTCTGGCAGAGAGAAAACTTATAACACCTTTCCTCTGGGGGTTAAATAGGTTAGGAACAGTCATGTTGTAGAAGCAATGGGCTTGATGGGTTAAATGGCAATCATTTATTTGTTTCATGTTTTTAAGCAAGTATTATTGTTGCAAAGATTGTATAGGTCTCCTTCCTGTTATTTGATACGGAAATTTTAATGACTCTTATTAACCATGGCAAGACAAAAGAAAAGTTTGAAAGGGGAACTTTTAAGTACGGAGCAGGTCAACTAGCCAAAAGATCATCAGAAATAAGAGCAAGAGTAGGCCATTTGGCCCATCAGGCCTGCTCCACCATTCAATGAGATCTTTGCTGGTCTGATTGTGGCCTTAACTTCACTTTCCTGCCTGCCTGCCATGATCCTCAATTCCCTTGTCCAACTTGTTGAATATTACAGAATCACGGAATTGTTACGGCATAGAAGGAGGCCATTCAGCCCATCATGTCTGCACTAAATGAGCAGAATGACATAGTGCCATTCCCTTGCCATTTCCCCGTACCCCTGCCACATTGTTACAACTCAAATACTCAGCTAACATTGAATGCCGAATGCCTCGATTGGACCTGCTTTCACTGCGCTTCCAGGTAGAGGATTCAGGACATGAAACGCGCGGTGTGTGAAAATGTTAATGGATCCAGGTCATGTGTCAGATAGCCTGAAGGGAAATACAACACTGCATACTGCTTAAACAGCTAATACACCCGGTCACCCTTGCAATGTCTCCCTCTCTCCCTTTCCTCACTTTCATTTATTCTAAGATTATCCCTTCTTCCCTTGCAATGCTCCAATAATCTTCAGTAGACGAGTCAAGGTCAAATAATACAGGATGTAAGGAGGTAAATTTAATCACTGCATCAATGTACCATCATATTTCTGTTTCATTTGTTTTTGATTTTGATTTGATTTATTATTGTCACATATATTAACACACAATGAAAAGTATCGTTGCTTGCACACAAAACATAGAGAAGGAAACAAGAGAGTGCAGAATGTAGTATTACAGTCTTGGCTAGGGTGTAGAGAAAGGTCAACTTAATGCAAGGTAGGTCCATTCAAAAAAAGTCTGACAGCAGCAGGGAAGAAGCTGTTCTTGAGTTACTTGGCATGTGACCTCAGACTTTTGTGCCTCTTTCATGCATAGGGTCCTTAATTATGCTGGCTGCTTTGAGGCAAGGGGAAGAGTAGACAGAGTCAATAGATGGGAGGCTGGTTTGTGTGATGGATTGGGTGATGGATTTGAGCCTCTGTAACCCATAGTCACTCTACCTGGACCCCAAAGTTTGCTGAGGGGATAAACCATGAGGCCTAATGTCAAAACTTCATTATAAAATTAAGAGGGGCATAGATCAGGTGAACTTTTCCCCAGGGCAAAAGTGACAATCACAAGGGGACACAAGTTCAAGGTAAGGGGGGGAAAGGTTCAGCGGACGCGTGTGAAGGAAGTTTTGTACACAGAGGGTGGTGGGGGCCTGGAATACATTGGTAGGTACGGTGGTTGAGGCAGATGTAAGATTTATCTGGATAAACACATGAACAAACAAGGAATGCAGGGATACAGGTGTTTGGTCTAGATAGGACAATGTGATTGGGGCAGGCTTGGAAGGCCAAAGGGCCTGTTCCTGTGCTTTACTGTTCTTTGCTCTTTGTTATCAACCTCCCACACCTCAAACACGAGCAGGGCTTCACATTGTCCAGCTCAAATTTCTCACCCTTTAATCGGCAAGTAGAATCCATTTGACTCCTTAAAAATCTGTTCAGGATTTGTTGTGACACAATAATTTGCATCTTTGCAGAAATTCAGGAGCTGTGGAGATCAAATACCTCTATTTCAAATTTATTCAGATTTCATTTTACCCTCATAATTTAGAATTGTGGTACTTGGAATCATTTTGGTTGCGCATCTCATAACAACAGTGGGGGAGGATGGGTAACATAAAAACATAGAAACTAGAAGCAGGAATAAGCCATTCAACCCTTCGAGCCTGCTCTGCCATTCATTTTGATCATGGCTGACCTTAAATTCAATATCCCGATCGCCCCTTCCTCCAATATCCCTCGATCTCTTTAGCCCCACGAGCTATATCTAATTTCTTCTTGAAATCACACAATGTTTTGGCCTCAGTCATACATCCACACATCCACCACCCTCTGGGTGAAGAAATTTCTCCTCACCTCAGTTCTAAAAGGTTAACCCCACATCCTCAAACTATAACCCGTTAGTTCTGGACTCCCCCATCACTGGAAACATTCCTTCTGAATCTATCTTGTCTAACCCTGTTAGAATTTTATAAATTTCTATGAGATCCCCTCTCACTCCTCTAAACTCCAGTGATATGATCCCAACTGACTCAGACTTTCCTCATATGACAGACCTGCCTTCCCAGGAATCAGCCTGATAAACCTTCGCTGTACTCTCTCTTTAGCAAGGACATCCTTCCTCAGATATAGACACCAAAACTGTGCACAATACTCCAGATGTAGCCTCACCAGCATCCTATCCAATTGGAGCAAAACATCCCTATCCGTAAACTCAAATCCTCTCGCTGTAAAGGCCAACAATCCATTTGCTTACTTTATCATAGAATTTTACCCTCGTCTAGAGGCAGACAGGCGGGGGTTGTGGTGTCTTTCACCCACCTATCCTCCATCCCACTGCAACTTTACATGCAGAGGTGGAGGCATCATACAGCCAACCCACCTTTGGGCCAACGAGGATTGCCAATGCTCAAGGATTGGCCTAAAGTCTTCCAATGCTCAAGGATTGGCCTGTGGAATAGTTCTTGAGGAAACACCTCTCAGTGCTAAGTATTCTTAGTACTCAGTTCATTTAATTTCCACACTCACTCCCTTCTCACAGACAATCAAATATTCTTGCCATTATTAATTGGCCAGAGCTGTATCTATTTCTGTAGACAGAAAACAGCGTACCATTTACAAATAATCTCCATGCTGATGCAAGCCAATTAGGTGATTTGCCTTTTTAACTGAAGCTAAACATTGTGCAGATTGCTCCATATTGACAACAGCACAAATGCTATAGGGCTCTTCCCAGATCATTTATATTTTTTTTATGCTTATCAAAGTGACATGCTAGGGAGTGGAACAATTTCCATATCAGGAACACAATGGAGGCCTCAAATGAGCGGCTTTGGACCCATATCTAAGGAAGGATATGCTGGCCTTGGAAAGAGTCCAAAGGACATTCGCAAGAATGATCCCTGGAATGAAGAGTTTGTAATATGAGGAATGGTTGAGAACTCTGGGTCTGTACTCATTGGTGTTTAGAAGCATGAGGGGGGGTCTTATTGAAACCTACAGGATACTGCGAGGCCTGGATAGAATGGACATAGAGAAGATGTTTCCACTAGTAGAAAGAACTAGAGGGCACAATCTCAGGCTAAAGGGACGATCCTTTAAAACAGAGATGAGAAGGAATTTCTTCAGCCAGAGAGTGGTAAATCTGTGGAACTCTTTGGCTGTGGAGGCCAGGTCATTGAGCGTTTCTAAGACAGAGAAAGATAGGTTCTTGATTGATAAGGAGGTCAGAGGTTATGGAGAAAAGGCATGAGATTGGGGATAAGAAAAGAATCAGCCATGATTGAATGGCAGAGAAGACTCGATGGGCCGAGTGGCCTAATTCTGCTCCTATGTCTTATGGCCTTATGGTCTAAGTTCATGTTTGCAAAATTATTAAGAAACTTGTAAGATGTAAGAGTTGTAACATTGACGTTTGTAACATTTAAAAGGTGGTTTTATTTTTTCTGCACTGAAGATTTACAGGTGCATCCGGTACAGACTGCAAGATGTATCAGAGGCAAAAACAACAGGGTTGCTTTGGAAACAGGCTTTAGGTATTTGAATCAGAACAAGTTTTTGAATTTTAACCAATCAATTTAAAATAGGCATTTGAATAGCAGCAGCCT
This sequence comes from Carcharhinus amblyrhynchos, assembly GCF_965287045.1. NCBI lineage: Eukaryota > Metazoa > Chordata > Chondrichthyes > Carcharhiniformes > Carcharhinidae > Carcharhinus > Carcharhinus amblyrhynchos. Next base: position 45,702,059 of record NC_137342.1, read on the forward strand.
AGCGGATTTGAATTTGATGTTTTGATAACCTATAAACCAATCCTATTGTGGGGGTTTTTGGTATGTCATTGGATGTTTGAAGCTCCCAGCTCCAAACTGCCAAAAGACCACCTGCTGACACCTGCCACAGATTTAAGCTGGAGAGAGACACACACAGAAAGCTCTCAGCCAGTGTAACAGCTACATTTATGCCTTAAAATAAAGTCTCATCTCAATCGTAAGGGTACCAACAGAATGTAGTGAAAACAGAAGAAATCAGCAAAGAAGGAACATTCCAGAAGATGACAAACCTGACTGTATTTTGAGTGTGAATAAGAAATGTTATTATATTTTTTTTGTTAACAAGTGTGAATTGTAATTATTTAAACGGCATTCCATTTGAATCATGTTTTGTGGGTTTGTTAACAGTTTAGTTAACCTGTTCACTCTTAGTTAGAAGAATAAAGTGTTACTTGCTTTTTCGGAGAGAGTCTGAGGTAGTTATCTTGATTTGGCCACTAAAAGCTTTTGAAGGACAGATAATCCCCCTTCTCACACACACTTTAACAGATGATGAAGGGAGGTACTTCTCTTTGAGTGGTTGAGAGGGGATCAACCTCCCCTTCATAACAGACATAAGAAGGCTGCATAAGAATGAAGCTTCCTTTAATTTAATCCAGCAACGTGCCTCAGCTCCAACTCGTGCAACCCACAGAATCATGGAATAACAGAATTATTGCAGCACAAAAGGAGACCTTTCAGCCCAACTTGTCTGCACCGGCTCTCCGAGTGGGCATTTCATCATAGGCCACCATTTTGCTGATTCCTTAAAGAACTGCACATTTTTCCTTTTCAGATAACAGCCTCATTCCCATTTAAATGCTTCCATTGAACCTGCCTCCACCGCAATTGTAGTCAATGCATTCCAGTCCAGAGCTCTGACCAAGGATCTTCCAACCTCGAAATGTTGGCACTGTTCTCTCTCCACAGCTGCTGTCAGACCTGCTGAGATTTTCCAGCACTTTTCTTTCTTTATTTCCAATTCCAGCCACCACATTCTTTGCTGTTATTAAAATGTCTCAGAACCCTGATGGGCCTTAAGTTGTTTGCCACTGATCTAACTCTTTGTTGATCAACTTCAATGTCATTGTTTCAACCGTTCCCTTTGATAATCATTTCAGTTCCCAATCACCATTTTGTGTAAAAATAAAGAAACTTCTGTGACATCAGCCTTAGTTTGTCCTCGCAAGATGTTTCTTCTTGTCTGGCTGCTCTGATACACCTAACAGATTTTATTAAATATTCTCTTTTCCTATCCGAAGGGCTATCTGAAAGGAAATCTCCAGAAGGTCTTTGAGTACAAAGAGTCATAAACAAAGCCTACCTCCCATCCATTGACTCTATCTACACTTCCCACTGCCCAGGGAAAGGCAGCTAGTATAGTTGAGGACCCCACACACCTTGGACATTCTCTCTTCCACCTTCCTCCATCGGGAAAAAGTTATAAAAGCCTCAGAACACATACCAACCGACTCAAGAGTAGCTTCCTCCCTGCTGCCATCAGACTTTTGAATGGACTTACCTTGCATTAAGTTGATCTTTCTCTACGCCCTAGCTATGACTGTAACACTACATTCTGCATTCTCTCCTTTCCTTCCCTATGTACAGTATGCTTTGTCTGTATAGTGCACAAGAAACAATACTTTTCACTGTATACTAATATGTAGCAATAATAAATCAAGTCAAATCAAAGAGTAGTTTTCTTTCAAGGCTGAAGGAGGGTAAGCAATCCTCATAACTTCTTCCATCTGGCCCCAGAGTCAACTCTCCCGCTCTATTCTACACCACCTATACAGAAACAAGAATAACAACAACTTACATTTATAGAGCATCTTTAATATGGCAACAGGTTCTCATGGGAGTGTTATCAAGCAATTATTTGACACTGAACTAATAAAGAGATATTAGGAAAGGTGATCAAATGTTTTGGTGGTAGAAGTATGTTTTAAGGCTCACTTTAAAGATGGAGGGATTGGTAGAAAGGCCCAGATAATTATAGCATGGCTGCCAGTGATGGATCCATTAAGACTGGGGATGCACAAGCAGTCAGAATTGGAGACATACAGAGGTCTTGGCAGTTTTGAGGAGGATACAGAGATAAAGAAGAATAAGGCCATGGAGAGACATGGAAACAAAGTTGAACATTTTAAATATCAAGGTGTTGTTGGACCAGGGAACAATATAGGACAGCAAGCTGAGGGGTGATGTGAATGATTTTTATTTGGTTTGATTTATTATTGTCACATGTGTTAGGATAAAGTGAAAAGTATTGTTTCTTGTGCACTATTCAGACAAAGCATACTATTCATAGAGTTCATAGAGAAGTTAGAGAAACTTCATTTGTTCTCACTGGAATGATGGAGGTTGAAGGATCTGATAGAAGTCTACACGATTATGAGGCATGGATAGAGTGGATAGTCAGAAGCTTTTCTCTAGGGTGGAAGAGTCAATTACGAGAGAACATAGGTTTAAGGCGTGAGGAGCAAGGTTTAAAGGAGATGTACAAGGCAATTTTTTTACACGGAAAGTACAAAGAACAAAGAACAACACAGCACGGGAAACAGGCCCTTCGGCCCAACGAGCCCGCGCCGCCGTCCCACTGTCTCAGTGACCTATTCATGATTTTAGTCTACGCCTAATGTGCGAGGATCAGGGAGGTCCAATTTAGGGACAATTTAGTACCCAATCAATCAGCCTAAAAGCACATCTTTGGGGATGTGGGAGGAAACCGTGGTGGTGCCTGGAACCCGCTTCCAGGAGAGGTAGTCACAATGTGAAGATGCCGGCATTGGACTGGGGTAGGTACGTAAGAAATCTCACAACACCAGTTTATTTGGTAGCACGAGCTTTCAGAGCACTGCTCCTTCATCAAGTGAGTAGGGGTGGGTAGTGGTAGCAGATATGATAGTGACTTCTAAAAGTGTCTTGACAAATACATGAATAGAATGGGAACAGAGGCATATGGTTCCCAGAAGGGTCAGGGATTTTAGTTCTGTCGGGCAGTATGGTCGGTGCAGGCTTGGAGGGCCAAAGGGCTTGTTCCTGTGCTGTAATTTTCTTTGTTCTTTGCTCTTTATCAGGGAGAACATTAGGAGAGGGTGCAGAATGTAGTATTACAGTCATTAGCTAGGGTGCAGGGAAAGATCAACTTAGTATAAGATAGGTCCATTCAAAAATCTGATGCAGCAGAGAAGAAACTGTTCTTGAGTCAGTTGATATGTGACCTTAGACTTCTGTATAATTCACAAAGACTTAATCTGTTCACCGGGATCACAATGAAGCCTGTCCAAAGCAATTTACAATCTTTTGGATAATCTTTGGAGATTTGTACCCAACTGATTTGACAAAACTCCTTCACTTTACTTGAAGCTACCTCACATTGTTCAAATGTGTTAATGATCAGTTAACTAACAACCCTTAGAACATAAGAACATAAGAACATAAGAAATAGGAGCAAGAGTAGGCCAACTAGCCCTTCGAGCCTGCCCCGCCATTCAATAAGATCATGGCTGATCTGTCGTGGCTCAGTTCCACATTCCCGCCCTCTCCCCATAGCCCTTAATCCCCCTCTCATCAAAAACCCATCAACCCGCGTCTTAAAAATATTTAGCGAGGCAGCCTCCACCACTTCAACAGGCAGAGAATTCCAGAGATTCACCACCCTTTGAGTGAAGAAGTTCTTCCTCAACTCTGTTCAAAACCGCCCCCCCTTTATCTTGAGGTTGTGCCCCCTAGTCCTACTGTCCTTTCTGAGCGGGAAGAGTCTTTCCACATCTATCCTATCCATCCCATTCATCATCTTATACGTCTCAATGAGATCTCCCCTCATTCTTCTAAATTCTAACGAGTACAAGCCTAGTTTATTCAGCCTCTCCTCATAGCTCAACCCCCTCAGCTCCGGCATCAGCCTAGTAAACCTCCTCTGCACTCCCTCCAAGGCCAAAATATCCTTGCGTAAGTACGGCGCCCAAAACTGCACACAGTACTCCAGCTGCGGCCTCACCAATGCCCTATGTAGCCGCAGCAAGACCTCCCTACTTTTATATTCAATCCCCCTCGCTATGAAGGCCAGCATCCCATTCGCCTTCCTGACCACCTGCTGCACCTGCAAGCTGGGTTTTTGCGGCTCATGCACAAGGACCCCGAGGTCCCTCTGCACCGTCGCCTGCTGCAGTTTTTCTCCACGTAAGTAATAATCCTTCCTACCATTATTCCTACCAAAGTGGACCACCTCGCACTTGCCAACATTAAATTCCATTTGCCAGTTCCTGGCCCATTCGCCCAGCCTATCTAGATCCTTCTGCAGACTCTCCACACCCTCCGCACAATTTGCCGTTCCTCCAATCTTGGTGTCATCAGCAAATTTTGACACCATACACTCGGTTCCCTCCTCCAGATCATCTATATAAATGGTAAATAGCTGAGGCCCCAGCACCGACCCCTGAGGCACTCCACTAGTCACCAACCGCCAATCCGAATAGCTCCCACTGACCCCCACTCTCTGCCTCCTACTTGTCAACCAGTCCTCTATCCACGCTAACACCCTACCCCCAACTCCATGTCCCCTGACCTTCTGCAATAACCTCTTGTGAGGTACCTTGTCAAACGCCTTCTGAAAATCAAGAAAGACCACATCCACCAACTCTCCTCTATCCACCGCCCTAGACACATCCTCATAGAACTCCAGTAAATTCGTCAGACACGACTTCCCCTTAGCGAAACCGTGCTGCGTCTGCTCTATCAAGCAATTCCCCTCAAGATGCCTCGCTATTTCCTCCTTGATGACGGATTCTAACATTTTACCTACAACAAACGTTAAACTAACCGGCCTATAATTTCCCGCCTTTTGCCTGGCACCCTTCTTAAACAACGGCGTAACATTAGCCGCTTTCCAATCTTCCGGCACTTCCCCGGAATCCAGCGACATCTGGAAAATAACCACCAAGGCATCCACTATCACCTCCGCCATTTCTTTCAGAACCCTCGGATGCATTCCATCCGGTCCTGGGGACTTGTCCACAATCAGCCCCTCCAGTCTGTCGAGCACCGCCTCTCTAGTAACAGTAATGACATCGAGACCCTCCAGTCCTACCACCTTTCCATCTCTAACACCCGGCAAATTATTCACGTCCTCCTCCGTGAAGACCGAAACAAAAAAGTTATTCAACACCTCAGCCATTTCCCCATCCCCTACCACTAAGTCCCCCCTCTCATCCTCTAAGGGTCCAACGTTAGCTTTCACTCAACTTGAGACTTCTATTTTACTCGCAGAGCACTTCCCAGATGTGGGTCAGAATTCTCCAGTCTTGTAGCCTCGCTACCATTGCCAGTGAGGATGGAGAATTCAGCGCTCAGCCCAATCGCCATTCAATACAATGGAAGCGGAGAATCCCAGCTGCGGGCAAGATTGGAAAATTCCAGCCATAGTAATTTACATTTACCTGTGTTGACTTTCATCTGCCATTGATCAAGTCAGGTGCAAATCCTGTTGTGCTCTGCTGGATTGTGGATGCCTTGTCAGGGGCAGCAATCATTGCCCAACCTTAATTGCTCTAGAGCCACCTTCAGTTCGTGTGATGTGGGTAGACTCGCAGAGCCGTAAGGAAGGAAGTTCCAAGATTTTGACTGAGTGACAATAAAATAACTGTTTCAGGTTTGGTGTCTGAGGAGGTGAATGCTGATGTTCCCAAACACCAGTGCCTCAGGATGGAGATTATGGGTTTTGGGAAGTGCCGTTGAAGAAGTTTAAGTTTATTTACAGTCATAGAGTCATAAAGGTTTACAGCATGGCCCAACTTGTCCATGCCACCCTTCATTTAACACCTGAGCTCGTCCCAATTACACGATGAACCCATCTTAGAATTTGACCTACCATTTAATCAGTTGCAATTCTACATATTGAAAGCTTTGGGATACATCTGGACATTTGTGACTGCGAAAGACATTGAGTACCTAAAGAGCGAGCACAATTGTTTGGATTGGCATGGAGGGATAACTTTAACTCTGGGTGGCATCCTGCCTAATGGAAATTGAAAATCGGGTGTGGTGTAATGAGCGGATAATTTGATCACTTTAAACTATTGCCTGAAGTTAAAATCAACTCCTGTGTAACTTACTAAACTGGATCGGCTGAATAATGTACTGGAGATTTAGGCTAGGTACATCATTTCCTGTACAAATCATGCGATGTCTAGTGTGAAATTGCATCCTTTCTTTCCTGTAATGGGCTCCTTCAGTTCAGTGATGTTTCTTTACTACTGATCAGAGGTGACATGAAGTATTTTGAATAAGTGTATTAAATTAACCATCTCCCTGTATCAAACACCGGATCGCGGATGCATTAAAATGCTTTTTGAATAAGGAATATCCTGCTCAACTGTTACGGTGCCTTTTATTGGGTGTATTTGAATTACTTGAGCTCATTTCACAGGATTTGACACAAAGCTCTTATAAATTTAAAATAAATCAGACCAGCTAATAGAAACTGATACTGCAAATGCCATCAAAAGCATTAATACACATTTCTAAATGCATTCTTTTACCTTCTGCTTCGATGATTGCAGTCACGGAATGAGCAGTTACGGATCATATTCAAAAGTTGCTCATGTGATGTATATATTGCAATAATAAATCAATTTAAAAATGTAGAATTATTTCAAGCTTCCCTCTACCTCATCACTGAATGATTTATAAGGCTAGATTCCACTTCGTAATTGCAGCCAGGCCCCGTGGCTCTGTCGTGCGGGCATGTTGCGTCGCTCTGCGTACTGCGTTTCTAAGGTTAAAGAAACAGAATTATTGTTTGATTCCTTCATGGGATGTGGGCACCGTTATCGGGGCAGCCATCATTGCCCAACCTTAATTGCTCTCGAGCCACCTTCAGTTCGTGTGATGTGGGTAGACGCACAGCGCCATGAGGAAGGAAGCTCCAAGATTTTGACCCACCGACAATGAAGTAACGGTGTTTTGGTTTTGGTGTCCGACCAGGAGGTGAATATCGGTGTTCCCAAATACCAGTGCCGCTGTTCTTTCAGGGATGGAGGTTATAGGTTTTGGGAAGTGCCGTTGAAGAAGTTTAAGTTTACTTAGAGTCGTAGAGTGCTAGAGGATTGCAGTGTAGCCCAACTTGTCCATGCCATCCTTTTTTTAAATCCCTAAGCTAATCACAAGTGCCCGTATTTGGTCGATATCCCTCTATACCCATTTTACCCATGTAACTGCCTAAATGCTTTTTAAAGGACAAAATTGTGCCTGTTTTGACTGCTACCTCTGGCAACTTGTTCTAGACACTCGCCACCCTGTGTCAAAAAATTGACCCTCTGGACCCTTTTGTATTTCTCCCCTTCACCTTAAACCTATGCCCTCTAGTTCCAGATTCCCTTACCTTTGGGAAAAGATATTACCTATCTCGCTGATCTATGCCCCTCATTATTTTATAGTAAGAAATCTCACAACACCAAGTTAAGATCCAACAGTGTTATTTGATATCACAAGTTTTTGGAGCACTGCTCCTTTATTAGGTGAGTGGAGAGTTGCATTCACAACATATATATATTTATATTTATATATATATATATATAAATATACATATTTAATACATACAACATATATATATTTATATATGCCATGTTATATATATCTAAACATATATCTATCAAAGCTTTGACAAAGGGTCATCTGGACTCGAAACATCAGCTCTTTTCTCTCCTCAGATATTGCCAGACTTGCTGAGATTTTCCAGTGTTTTCTCTTTCAGTTTCAGATTCCAGCATTTGCACTAATTTGCTTTTACCCAGTCTATCCAGCCCCTCCTTATAACTCAAACCATCTAATGCCATGTGTTAATGTCACGTGTTGGCTTACACTAACACTGCAATAAAGTTACTGTGAAAATCGCCTAGTCGCCACACTCCATCACCAGATCTCATTGCAACACATAGAATTCTTAACAATCTGGGCCATGCAGTGTGGAATGTGACAAGTCTGGGTTACACAATGTTTCTGTTGAAACAAGAGGCTGGAGAATTGATACATAACCTTGGGCTGTCCAGGTAACATTGAACAGCACCGTACATTCCAATATTTAAGCTATCATTAGCAAACAACCTTTGGCGATAAGAAAATGGACTCACAGGATTAATTGCATCAGTGGAGAGGAAGAAATTGATGGGCTGGGTGGCTGTTTTCTGATGCACATTTTCTGATTCTGTCTGTTTGCACTTTAAATCTGTGCAGGTCAGGTTGTGTATTATTTTATATAAACACAGGTAGATAACAGGTAGAACATGTGTGATTTATTTGTTAACTAAATTGACCCTCTGGTCAGGGGGATTAGCAGTGTAAATATGTGCGGAGAAGGGAATAGGGGTCTGGGTAGGATTCTGATCGGTGCAGACTCGATGGGCTGAATGTCATCCTTCTACACTGTAGAGATTCTATGATTCTAGTGTTGTAATTAGGCTCACAGTAACACTACAGTGAAGTTACTGTGAAAATCCCCTAGTTGCCACGCTCCAGCACCTGTTCGGGTACACTGAGGGAGAATTTAGCGTGGCCATACATCTAATCAGCTCTTCTATCAGACTGTGGGAGAAAACCGGAGTGCCCGAAGGAAACCCATGCAGACACGGGGAGAATATGCAGACTCTGCACAATCACCCAAGATGAGAATCGAACTCGCGTCCCTGATGCCATGAGGCAACAGTGCTAAATACTGTGCCACCATGGAAGCTTTGCATGACAAGTTTCTATGGTGCCTTGGGTAGATGGTACTCTCTACACTCACTGTGTGCTAGTAGTGGAAGAAGCAAATGTTTAAGGTGGTGAACAATCAAGCGGGCTGCTTTGTCCTGAATATGGCTGAGATTCTTAAGTAATATTGCACTTATCTAGGCAAGTAGAGGATGGTCCATCAGAGCCCTTGGTCTGTGCTGAACCAGACAAGCCTGTGCAGGCCTGTGTGCAGGTCCTCGAGCCTGTGCCCCCTCCACCTTCCAAATGATGCCCGTGTTTGGCACATCTAGACAAGTACATGAATAGGATGGGAATGGAAAGATATGGACTCCGTAAGTGCATACAGTTTTAGTTTAAGCAGGCATCAAGATTGGTGCAGGCTTGGAGGGCCGAAGGGTCTGTTCCTGCGTTGCACTGTTCTTTGTCCTTTGTTTGATTCCTTCAGAAAAACCGTTCATTATTCCTGAATGGAATATTTGAGAGTAATCGTCTAAATGGTGGCCAGCTGCTTGGCGACTCTGAAGATGCCATTTGTTCCCGAGGCCATTCTGTGTATTCACAGTTGCTCTGTTTCCGCAGGTGACCAAGGCTACACTCTGAACATTGACTCATGCCTCAAGTGCCAGGTCCCCACATGACGGCACAACATCGGTAGAACCAAGCTAAACAAGTTGCACGATGGGTAACAGAGTGAATGCTTTCATTGTTTCCATTTCCCTGAAGGGAAATTATGGCATTCTGGCTGGGAATTTCATCCCCCCCCCCCCCCCCCCCAATCTCCGCTGCCTGTTACATTCCTTGCATAAGTCACCTGTGGAATGCAACTGTCAAAGTTTTTTTTGTGTGTGTGTCGGTGGCCAGGGATGGGTGGGGAGGAGTGGGGGCTGGGGGAGTGGGGGCAGTGTTGTTATAAAACTGGATTAACAGCCGCTAGAATCTTGTTTGTTTACACCTGAAGCCAGGTTAAAAAAAAGTCACGTCTCTTCTCTTTTGGAGTTTTACCTGAAGCTACTCTCGGGAGGCTGACTGAATTAACTCGACTTCACAACTGGGCCGAATGATCTTTGAAAATAACAGCTTGACGGTTCCATAATTCATCTGATCTTTTTTCATATAACCTGACTATTCTCCAAAAGATGTTGATGGACTTTACAGTGGTCAATGTGAACAGACAAGGAACCCAGCGGAAACCTGGTAAGTGGCAGCGTGTTGACAATGACGCTGCTTTGTAGTTTGTGTCGATAGGGTGTCTGACTGTGCAACACTTCACAACCATGCCCCAGTTAGGGTGGCATGGTGGCACAGTAGTTAGCACTACTGCCTCACAACACCAGGGACCTGGGTTCGACTCCTGGCTGAGGTCACTGTCTGTGTGGAGTTTACACATTCTCCACGTGTCTGCATGGGTTTCCTCCCATAGTTACAAAAGACATGCTGGTTAGATGGATTGACCATGCTAAATTCTCCCTCAGTGTACCTGAACCAGGGGCCAGAGTATAGCGACTAGGGGATTTTCACAATAACTTCATTGCAGTGTGAATGTTGGCCTCCTTGTCAATAATAAATTAACTTTAATTTTATCCTCATTCGCGTCTAGGTACACACAATTCCTTCATGACAACTGTGGGTGAATTTCTCAATATCAGGAGGCCTGCAATCAATGATATCTGATATCAGTTTTCTGCCTCTACTGAAGGCGATACCGCCCCCTCCACCACCACCTCCCCCTCCCCCCCATCACCCCCCACGATGAATTTCCTCAGCAGCGAGGCTGGCGAACAATGCAAGATGGCACAGTGGTACAGTGGATAGCACTGCTGCCTCACAGCACCAAGGACCCGGGTTTAATTCCAGCCTCGAGTGGCCGTCTGTGTGGAGTTTGCACATTCTCCTCGTGACTGCGTGGGTTTCCTCTGGGTACTCCAGTTTCCTCCCATTCTCCAAAGACGTGCGGGTTAGGTTGATTGACCATGATAAATTGCCCCTTAGCGTCAGGGGGAATAGCAGGGCAATTATATGAGGTTAGGGGGATAGAGCCTGGGTGGGATTGTGGTCAGTGAAGGCTTGGTGAGCCGAATGGCTTCTTTCTGCACTGTAGGGGTTCTATGAAGACTGCCGTAGGCATCAGCGGAACAGGACGATCCTTCTGCCAGTTAATGGTGAGGTGTCTCCGCCATGGGAGGAAATCCCTCCCTTTGTTTCAATGCCACCATCTCATGAGGTAGTGATACCTTTGCCTTGTGGCTTGCCCTACAGTCAAGATCGATGACCTGTCATCTGGAGAGTTATGTGTGCACATTCATGTCGTAATATTCTGTGGTAGAGGGCACCGGACTAAAGATGGACTGCTCCAGGGAACTTCACAATCTTTTTCAAAAGAAGTAATTGCCGGAATTGCTCAGGAGGCCTGGTAGCATCTGTGGAGAGAGAAAGAGAGAGAGAGAGACAGAGTTGACATATCACTTACTTGTCCAAATATTTCCATCTTCCCATTTCACATTTTCAGTTTCTTTTCTTTTCTGATTTCTATTTCTTTTTTTTGGTTCCCCCCTTTCTAATTAATTTTTGGTATCTGACACTTAAATGAGGAAACGGGAATTGTCTTTGACATTAAATTGAGGTTTTCAAAATTCCCTTTGAAGCTGATGAATCTTCCAGGGAGGAATGGCATTCTGCTGACAGTGACATTGAGTTAAAAGCGATACTCCTTGCCCGCTGATTGTGGCAAAATAAATATCCCCAGGGGAAAAAATAAAATATTTCACGGACAAGTCCCATCCTTCTGGCAAAGAAAAATTGCTGAGTTAATTGAAAACTGTTCAATTTTAAATCAATGAAGATAATCAATCTAAAATGAATTGCGCACTCATTATAAATGCGATTTGACAGTTTCACTGCCAGACCTCAGAGGGAGAGGTTACAGGCAGTGGAAACTGAACAAAACCATTTATGAACTGATGAAGCGCCAAGTTATTGACCCGTAATATCGTGTTAAGTCCTTTTGAACTGGCAGGAGCTGTTAGAGGATATATTTGTCATCATTAGCTAAATCAGAAGACACAGTGGTTAGCATCATTGTCTCACAATGCCAGGGACCTGGGTTCAATTTCGTCCTCTGTGTGGAGTTTCTCTCCATGTCTGCTTGCGTTTCCTCCAGGTGCTCCAGTTTCCTCCCACAGTCCAAAGATGTGCAGGTTAAGAGGATTGACCATGCTAAATTGCCCCTCAGGGCAGGATTTTTCTCCTACTCTGCGGCATGTTTGGCAGCAGTGGGATGTGGCGTACAATCACAGGCAGAGGGATATAAAGTTCTCACCACTGTCAACGCACCCCTGATATGAAGATCTTGGCATTGGACTGGGGTAAACACAGTAAGAAGTCTCACAACATCAGGTTAAAGTCCAACCAGTTTATTTGATAGTAAACCCACAAGTTTTCAGGGTTTGCCCCTTCGTCAGATGAGTGGAGAGTTCTGGTCTCAAACAGGGCATATAACAGGCACACACAGTTTACAGAATACTGATTAGAATGCGAGTCTTTACAGCTAACCTGCTATTCAAGCCTTAAAGATGCAGACAATGTGCAGTCTCACAACATCGGGTTAAAGGTATTGTGAGACTTCTTATTATCTTTACCCCAGTCTAACGCCGGCATCTCCACATCATAGCATGAACGTTAGCAGGATTTCAATGACGGTGGCTAATGATGTGGATATTAGGCAGATTAGCCATGATGAATGCTTGAGGTTACAGGGATATGGTGGTGGGCATGGGTAAGATGGTTTTTCAGGGAACCAATACAGTCTCAGTGGGCCAAATGGCCTCCTTATGCCTTGCAGGAATTCTATAGTTCTATGATTATGAGGGTGCAATTGGTCCTCCAAGCTAAGTAATGTATTAGCTGCTGATTATTTTTTCACTGCGCCCAATCTTCTTTCCAATGTAATTTATAGAACAATAATTCAAGATCTTTTTGCAGGATTGTCACCTCAAATTAGATTGAAATGATAAACTTTGTCAATCTTTTCCAAAGCAATGGGAAATGAAAAGATCACCCCAAACAGCAGAATCTCAGAGAAAAAGATTTATCTCATGACAGATTCTGGCCTTCAACTCCAGAGAGAAAAAGAGAGGTACTGCTCCCTAACAACTCCAAGCAGCAGCTAATCTTGATTTCTCAGTGTAAACCTAGCTCCACCCAGTCACATGATTTATTGCCCATCAACCTCTATTCTGCAAAACCCCAGGAGAACACTATAATAACGTAACAGCATCAGTTGAGATTAAAACAAATATTCTAACTATTAGGAGCAATTATGCTGCTGCAGTTACAGAGGCTGCTGGATACAGACCCAGTAGCACCGATAAAATGGAAGGGACTGTTAAAAACATTCTACATAGAAACATGACCAAAACACATTTCTTAAAGGCGCAGTATTATCACAACCCTCATACGATTTCTAATGTTAACTGCAAAGCCTGAGGAAAGAAAGAAACTGATGACCCAAGTCTGAGTTTTAAAAGTCTGAAGGTTGCAGGAAAAAGATCTAAGGAGGATGAAGAGCTTGATTTTAATTGCCACATGAGGGGTCTAGGAATGTCCGGAGGGCAAAAGGGTTAAAAATTTTAAATAGGGACCGTGTTTCCCCACCCCCATCCCCCATACACATTGTTTAAGCGCCCATTGCTGTTTCAATGCTGACATTTCGTATTTGTCTTTGATGAGTGCCTGATTCTAATTGATTTATAATACTTAAGTCGGCCTCTCTCGGTGCCATTTAAAAGTTGCCGTTCAGGATTGTGGGGGCTCAGGAAACCTGGAAGTAAACAGTACTGTGGAGTTGTCGGATCAAGAAGATAAGCAAAAGAGAAAATGCTGGAAAATCTCAGCAGGTTCTGGCAGCAGGTGTAAGGAGAGAAAAGAGCTGATGTTTTGAGTCCAGAGGATGTTTTGCGAAGATAGAATGAATGCAAGCAGGCTTTTTCCACTGAGGCTAGGGGAGAAAAAAACCAGAGGGCATGGGTTAAGGGTGAAAGGAGAAAAGTTTAAATGGAATTTTAGTGGGGGGGGCGGGGGGCTTCTTCATGCAGATGAGTGGGGGGAGTGTGGAATGAGCTGCCAGATGAAGTGGTAAATGTGGGGTCACTTTTAACATTTAAGAAAAACTTGGACAGGTTCACGGATGAGAGGGATATGGTCCAAGTGCAGGTCAGTGGGACTAGGCAAAAAATGGTTTAGCACAGACAAGAAGGCCAAAAGGCCTGTTTCTGAGCCGTAAATTTTCTATGGTTCCATGGTGGGGGAAGGATTTTCCACCCTCTTTTTTGGTGAGTGGGAATGGCGGGGGTGATGGGTGGGGGAGGTGGTTGGAAAATTGATTGAGAGTGGCTTCTATTCCAGTGAGGTTTCCCTATTCAATTGGTACCACAAACAAATAACATAATTCAATAAGATTTCGGGTAGTCATGGATAAGGGCAAGAGTGACCCTCGAGTGAGGGTAGTTAATTGGACGAGGGCCGATTACATCCAAATTAGTGTGGAACTGGAGAATGTGGATAGGGAGCAGCTATTTGAAGGTAATTCCACGCCTGGCATGTGGAAGGCTATTAAAGGCCAGCTGATTGAAGTGAAAGACATGCATGTCTCCATAAAAATGAAGGATAGAAATGGCAGGATTCAGGAGCCATGGATGACAAGGGAAATTGTAAGCTTAGTCAAAAGGAAAAAGGAAGTTATGTGTGGAGCCACACATTACTCAAAGCTCCACACATAACTTCCCTCCATTGTCCCTGAATGGGCCTACTCTTCCCTTGCGACCCTCTTGTTCCTAATATATGCGGAAGAAGCCTTGGGATCCTCCTTGCCCCTGTTTGATAAAAACATTTCATGGCCCCTTTCAGCCCTCCAAATTCCACGTTTAAGTTCCTTCCTACTTTCACTACACTCCTCAAAGGCTTTGACAGTTTTTAGATGCCTAGATCTTCCTTTTTCCTGTTGACTAAGCTTATCATTTCCCTTGTCATCCATGGTTCCCGAATCCTGCCACTTCTATCCTTCATTTTTGTGAGGACGTGCCTGTCCTGCACTTCCATCAGCTGGCTTTTAATAGCCCCCCACATGAAAGACATGGAATTGCCTTTAAATAACCACTCCCAATCCACATTCCCCAGTTCCAGACTAATTTGGATGTAATTGGCCCTCGCCCGATTAACTATCAATCACCCGAGGGTTGTTCTTGACTACCCGAAATCTTACGGATTTATGTTATTTGTTGGTGGTATGAATTGAATGGGGAAACCTCTCTGTATTAGAAGCCATTCTGGGATTCTCACTCAATTCTCCGGCCACCCCCACCCCTCCCCTGCCATTCCCACTCACTGAAAAAGAGGGTGGAAAATCCCTCCCCCACTTAAAAGAAGGCTGAAAAATTCAAACATTTTTAAGCATTGAATAAAACTTCTGTTTAAACGTCACAACACAGTGCTCCCCCAAAGCCATTCCATTCCTCCATAATGATTGGGGCTAAAGTGTTTCCCAATATTATTGCCTTCTTTAGAGAATGTATTCGCGAAAAACAGAAAGCCAATATACCTCAATTTCATCACAGTTGAAGAAGAGGATGTGTATTTTTGACACTCCCTGACTGGAGATGTCCCTCCACAGAAATGGAGCCAATGACCAAATCTCTTGCTTCTTTTTAATTCATCTGATGTGGACCAAGACCCATCCCTGAGGGTATTTAAGAGTCAACCACAATGCTATGGATCTGGAGTCACATATTGGCCAGACCGGTTAAGGACAGCAGATTTCTTTCCCTAGAGGACATTAGTAAACCAGATGGGTTTTTTCCAACAATCGACAATGGCTTCATGGTCACTATTCGACATTGAACGCCAGATTTTCGTTGAATTAAAAATTTCACCATCTGCCGTGGTGGGATTCGAACCTGGGTCAGTGGCAATTCCACGACGCCACTGCCTCCCCACATGTACCTGTAACCATTTTGCAAGTCAGGGTTAACAAAACCCTGGGAGCAGATTGCTCAATCAACAGATGAGTTTTGAACCCGGATCAAAACCCACCCACTTGCAGAGCTCAGATTGAGCATATTAATAATTTTGGAAGGAAGGAACTGATTGGAGAGAAATCATTTTAAAAAGCTGCTCCCCTGTAATGCTGAAAGAAGCAATGGGATGTTTGTTTATGTTGGAATATTTTCCCTGAAGCACGCATCAACAAAAATGTGGTCTGTGCATGTGAACTGTTAATAGTCTGCAGGCATGTTCTAACCTGTGTATGCACTGCAGCTTCAAACATCTCTTTAAGGGAGTTTCACTTTGAAAAAAAGGTGATATTATGAATGAAGGTTGGGGAGATCGCATATCGACCACTGGTGACACTGGTTATTGAGAACAACATGACCATATTCCAGTATAATTGACTTTGAGCCTTATGTTCTGTTTGTAAATTAGAACAGTAGAACCATAGAATCACTACAATGCAGAAGGAGGACATTTGGCCCATCGAGCCTGCACCAACAACAATCCCACCCAGGCCCTATCCCCACAACCCCATGTATTTATCCTGTTAATCCCCCTGACACTGAGGGGAAATTTAGCATTGCCAATCAATCTAGCCCGCACATCTTTGGAGTGTGGGAGAAAATCGGAGGAATCGGAGGAAACCCACGCAGGCACGGGGAGAATATGCAAACTCCACACAGTCAACCAAGGCTGGAATTTGTTTCGTCTGGGACATTGGAAAAGATTGGGACATTTGCTGAGGTGAGGTTTGAGTTGGAGGAGAGGTAGAGTCAGTTAGGATTGTATTCACTGGAGTTCAGAAGAATGAGCAGGGATCTCATAGAAATTCTAACAGGAATAGACAGGATTGGTGCATGAAGGATGCTCCTATTGCTGGGAGTATCCAGACCTGGGGGCAGAGTCTGGGAATACAGGGTAGCACTTTTAGGACAGAGATGAGGAGAAATCTCTTCACCCAGAGTGGTCGGCCTGTGGAATCCGTTACCACAGAAATTAGTTGAGACCAAAACATTGAATGTTTTCATGAAGCAGATAGATATAGCTCTTAAGAACATAAGAACATAAGAACATAAGAAATAGGAGCAGGAGTAGGCCAACTAGCCCTTCGAGCCTGCCCCGCCATTCATTAAGATCATGGCTGATCTGTCGTGGCTCAGTTCCACATTCCCGCCCTCTCCCTATAACCCTTAATCCCCTCTCTCATCAAAAACCCATCAACCAGCGTCTTAAAAATATTTAGCGAGGCAGCTTCCACCACTTCAACGGGCAGAGAATTCCAGAGATTCACCACCCTTTGAGGGAAGAAGTTCCTCCTCAACTCTGTTCGAAACCGCCCCCCCTTTATCTTGAGGCTATGCCCCCTAGTCCTACTATCCTTTCTGAGCGGGAAGAGTCTCTCCACCTCTATCCTATCCATCCCATTCATCATCTTATACGTCTCAATGACTTGAGGCAAAGGGGATCAAAGGATATGGGTGGAAGATGGATCAGGCTACTGAGTTACTCAGTCATGATCATAGTGAATGGCAGAGAAAGCTCAAAGGGCTGAAAGGCTCCTCCTGTTCCTATTTTCTATGGAAGCCTATCATAATGTTAGTCTTAAAATGTTTGCACAACATACACAATTCTATATTTAAATTACTGCTGGTGACACTAAGTTTCAAGATGGTGACGACTTCCTGCACGCTCTCTAACTTTTTCTTTTACCCCATTCTATATTTTTAAAACTGTACTTTGACTCTTACAAATTCTCTAACAATGTTCCACCTACCTTATGTTATATTGTTCTCTACATCCAAGCTATGACTGTAAAACTACATTCTGAGCCCTCTCCCCTTCTCTATGTGGGATATTCTTTAGCTTTATTAGTATACAGTGAAAAGTATTGTTTCTTGCATGCTATACAGACAAAGTTTATTTATTAGTCACAAGTAAGGCTTACATTAACACTGCAATGAAGTTACTGTGAAAAACCCCTAGTTGCCACACTCCAGCGCCTGTTTGGATCAATGTACCTAATCAGCATATCTTTCAGAATGTGGAAGGAAACTGGAGTGCCCAGAGGAATTCCACGCAGGCTTGAGAAGAATGTGCAAACTCCACACAGACAGTCACCCACACTGGGAATCGAACCCAGGTCCCTCGAGCTGTGAAGCAGCAGTGTGACAATAATAAATCAAATTAAATAGATGGGATTTTCAAATTCTATGGTTAAATAAAGAAATCATAAATGCTTCTGGTTATTAAAATGATACCGGGAGTTTGCTTTTAGAAATTATGCCAACACTTTGATGCCTACTTTTATCCGCCATTCAGGGAGTGCAATGCAATCATATTTCTCTAACAAGCAACAAGATAATTAATTGAATGTTGTTTTCCCCTCAAAAGTTTATCTATCGATAAAGAAATGTCTGACGTTCTTGGCATATTTTTATTTGGTTTGGGTTATGTTTGCCTGTTTGATCCATATCATTCCAATGGGATTTCAGTATATTATGAGAATCACACCTTTGTAGTAGATCCTACTTAAGTGGATTAGCTGTGTGTTGCACCTGCCAATCATGCTGCTTGAACCTGGTGTGGTTAGCAGTCTTTGACAGAGTTAGGTGTCCATTTTCCACTGGCTGTAAAGCTTAATGAAAAGCAAACAAGAGTGAAGGGGTGTATAAGGACTTGTCATTAAGTGAGAACAGATGAAAAAGTCAGTTTCTAACATTTCTTTGTTTTGCCCCCCTTGTAAAATAGGACAAACAATAACGTGAGCAAAGAGAGCCTTGTTTAAGGGCTTGTTAGAGGCTATAAAAACCTTGTTAAAGGCCACTCAGGGTAAAATGTCATTTAGCCTTGCACAGTCGGTCAAAGAGAGGGCTGGTCATCAAGAGATGCAAGCACTTTGAGCTGGGAGGAGATAAGGAAAGGAAGGGCCAAGTCATCTAGTTCTAAGCTGCATTCTTTGTGTTTTTTGGAGTACCAATTCACAATAAAATTTATCAAAAGTTTAAAAGAAAGCACAATGAGAGGAAAAAAGCAGCTCCGAAAGCCTGACAGTGCTCCAGTTTGAGTGCTATCTGCACAAATCATACAGTGCAGAAGGAGGCCCTTTGGCCCAAAGTGTCTGAACCGAGCACAATCCCACCCAGGCTCTATCCCCATAACCCCATGTGCATTTAAACAACCAGCTAATGATAGCCAGAGGCACATTTACAATGTCAGATATTAATACAGAATGATGATTGTCACTCACACAGCTACTGGTGCAGAAGGGGGCCATTGGGCCCATTGAGCCCGCACCAACAACAATCCCACCCAAGTTCTTTACCCTGCCAACCCCCCGACACTAAACAGCAGTTTAACATGGCTAATCCACCTAACCTGCACATCTTTGGACTGTGGGAGGAAACAAGAGCACCCAGAGGAAACCCACGCAGACACAGGGAGAATGTGCAAACTCCACACAGACAGTGAGCCAAGCCGGGAATCCAATGTGGGTCCCTTGCACCGTGAGGCAGCAGTCCTTCATTTGCTATCTTGAAATTAATGCACTTCACGTGAATCCATTGGATTCACTCCACAACTGAAAGCTTTATCACCCGTACAAGTCCATCCATTTCGTATGAACAACTGTTGACCAGCCAACTGGAAATGTAGCCTGTGAGCTTCCAGTGGGAGCCAGCTCACATCAGGGCTGCCATTAGCTACTGTGCCACCATGCTGCCCACTGTATGTGTTATATATCATATATATATATAAATAGTTGACAAATAACCAGTGATAGATTTTACAGGCATGATGTGGAGATGCCGGTGTTGGATAGGGGTGGGCACAGTAAGACATCTCACACCACCAGGTTAAAAGTCCAACAGGTTTATTTGGAATCACAAGTTTTCAGAGTGCTACTTCTCCTGATGAAGGAGCTGTGCCCCAAAAGCTAGTGATTCCAAATAAATCTGTTTGATTTTAAAGGGAAGGTAGAGGGGGTGCAGACCTGTCCTACTCAGTCTACATCGCACAGGCAGCCCTGATGTGAGCTGGCTCCCACTGGAAGCTCACAGGCTGCATTTCCAGTTGGCTAGTCAACAGTTGTTAATATGGAATGGATGGACTCGTATGGGTGATAAAGCTTTCGATCGTGAAGTGAATCCAATGGATTCACATGAAATGCATTAATTTCAAGATTGCAAATGAGGCACTGTCACCAGAACATCCAGTTTGGCGAGGACTGTAATTGAGGCTGCCTGGATCACAGGCCTCTTTAGCATCAGGATGGGCCTGAGGTAACTTGTGGCTGATGGAGCCAAAATTGTGAGCATCAAGGTGTTGTATTGGTGCACAATAGTTTTGGGTCAAGTTGGCAGGTCCTTCATGACTGCACACTGGTCCTTGTAAAACCTTCAATGGTTTCTTCCGCATGAGTTTGGTACTTTTCAATTGTAATGGCTTCAGCGAGGCCCATGAGGTTGGCCTCTTGGAGTGGGAGCTCCCTGATTGAATTAATGATTGCCTGCAGATCTGGGGTGGAGGGTGGTGCATACAACCGTTCCATAGGTTAAATTGGCTCACAGACTCCCAAGCGACCTACCCTTTTTGCAACCTTGTGAAGTCCATGAGCCATGTCTGTGTTGAATATTGTAAGCTGCAGATCCTTTCTAATTTCCTCAAAATCCTTATGTTGATGTTTTGTTTGTACTTCCGTCCCACGCTCCTGATCTGTGGACACTCAGTGCAGAGGAGGCCGGGGACAGAGGACTCAACTAATTCATGAACAGCTTCTTCCCTGCTGCTGTCAGACTTTTGAATGGCCCTACCTCACATTAACTTGATCTTTCTCTACACCCTAGCTATGACTGTAACACTACGTTCTGCACTGTTTTGTTCCTTTGTCTATGAATGGTATGCTTTGTCTCTCTAGCATGCAAAAAACAATACTTTTCACTGTGTGTTAATGCATGTGGCAATAATAACTCAAATCAGATTAAATCAAAATTAGATAACATCAAAGGAGGAGGATCTCCTCATGAACCTGCTCCAGAGCCTGGCCAAGCGTGCCATCTACAAGTCCAGGCAGCAGGTGACCGACGGGGTCGTCCGACCTGTCTGTCTGCCCCTCTAACATGGCTTTGTTCATGGCTGGGTGTCCCTGGAGAGGGAGCACGCAGTATCCCAGGGCACTGTTAGCACCTTCCATGCCCGTTGGGCACCACAACGACATTATTGACCCCTTTAATCACATTTTGATTTGATATTTTAAGTTTCCTTTCCTCTTTGTCTTTTGCTTCGGGCAGTGCCCCACCTCTTTGGGGGCTGCCCATTTTAATTTATCCCCTCATTAATTTGGTTTAGTCTACTTGGTTTACCAAAAAGATTGGTAATGATTGTCTGCCCAACCAGAGAGCTTCACCTGCATCTCTACATATATACATACTGAGGACTGTCAGGGTTACTGACTCTCCAGATTCTGACTCTGTCACTAAAGCGCTATAGGAGTGGTAAAGAAAGGGAATCTGGTGAAGGGACATTGTCCAGTGAGGAGTTATTTCAATAAGTATCTGTTAGTTTATGGGTAAAAGGAACATTAGAATAGGTGTCCCATAAAGTGCCAGTTTTGTGTTGTTGCATTTTCAGAGTTTTGATTTGATTTATTTTTGTCACATGTATTTGTACGCAGTGAAATATTGTTTCTTGTGCACTGTACAGACAAAGCATACCCTATGTAAGAAAGGAGAATGCAGAATGCAGTGTAACAGACGTAACTAAGGTGTAGAGAAAAATCAACATAATACAAGGTAAGTCCATTCAAAAGCCTGTTGGTAGCAGGGAAGAAACTATTCGGCTGTTACGTGTCCTCAGACTTTTGTACCTTTTACCCAATGGAAGAAGGCGGAAGAGAGTAAGTCCAGGGTGCATGGAATCCTTAATTATGTTGGCTGCTTTTCCGAGGCAATGGGACGTATAGACAGAGTCAATGGATGGGAGGTTGGTTTGCATGATGGACTGGGTCAATTATTAAAATTGGGCACATGAGAGCAGTTATCAATGGGTATAATGCTTGAAGGCATCAGAGTTGTGTGTGTGTGCTCTGGTCCAAGCAAAAGTGAAACTAAGACTGGATCACATGTTGTGCCTTGATCTCATAAAGTTACATTAGAACAGCTACCATTCAAAAGGCCGTTTGCAACCATTGCACTAAATGAAGAATGGGTAGCCAGTTGAGCTTCTTATAACTTTCTGGTACCTGTGAAACTTCAATCCATAGTGTGTTGCCCAGTGGTGGAGGTGGTTTTCTATTGACCGATCCTGACGAAGTCTATGCTGTTTAGTGTGGCTTATCCGCCCTGCTGTTAGGGAAAGCACCACTGGGTCATGGGGGAGGGGAGATGTCATTGAAGGGCCAGATCATCCTGTTCTACATTTTAAGGGTGTGGAGATTCGGAAAGAAAACAAGCTGGAAGTAATAACATCAGTAAAGGAATTCTCAAGCTCAAAATAAAAACACGGTTCATTCAATTTTTAAACTGTGTGTCATGCTTCCAAGTGAAACATTGCACGTTCTGATTTGATTTCAACCAGGCTGGTTCGACACAATGATAATAATCTGTCCCTCAATGTTAGTAAAACAACAGAGTTTGTTATTGACTTTCAGGAAGCGTAGTGGAGGACATACCCCTGTATACATCAATGGGGTTGAAGTGGAAACGGTCGCGAGCTTAAAGTTTCTAGGTGTCCAGATCACCGACAACCTGTCCTAGTCCCTCCATGCCGACACTATAGTCAAGAAAGCCCACCAACGCCTCTAATTCCTCAGGAAGTTAAGGAAATTTGGCATGTCAGCTACGACGCTCACCAACTTTTACAGATGCCCCATAGAAAATGTCCTTTCTGGAAGTATCACAGCTTGGTATGGCTCCTGCTCTGCCCAAGACCACAAGAAACTGCAAAGGGTCATGAACAAGTCCCAGTCCATCATGCAAACCAGCCTCCCATCCATTGACTCTGCCTACACTTCCGGCTGCCTCGGAAAAGCAGCCAGCATAATTAAGGAACCCACGCTTCCCGGTGCATCCAAGGACAAACGAGAGCCATTCCAGCTACTCAACAACTATATAGTGATATTGTATCTTGGACAAGATCCCAAATACAACCAGCAAAA
The DNA here is from genome assembly GCF_965287045.1 of Carcharhinus amblyrhynchos. Classification (NCBI taxonomy): domain Eukaryota; kingdom Metazoa; phylum Chordata; class Chondrichthyes; order Carcharhiniformes; family Carcharhinidae; genus Carcharhinus; species Carcharhinus amblyrhynchos. The sequence continues at coordinate 45,725,022 of NC_137342.1, forward strand.
ACATCTGAGGATGAAAATCCTACAGCTCACTATGAGAAATGAAAGAAACCTCCAGACAAGGTCTCCATCACAAGATCTGGGAATCCCAGTTGATTATCTCAGATACTCATAGAATCATATCAGCTCTATGCAGTTATGTAACTAAACATGGACATTTATTACATATTTAACATAGTTACATACTCCTTTGAAACGGGGAATCTTTAAAAAAAAGTAACACGTCTTTAAGAGATATCAACATCACCAGAAAGAAAATGTATCACAAATCAATTTTGGTTTCACTTTGCTCTAAGCTGAACACACACACACAGCTCTGATGTCTTCAAGTGTTAGACCCACGTACAACTGTTCTCATTTGCTTACTCCATTAAAGTTTTTTTAAATTTATTTATTAGTCACAAGTAGGCTTACGTTAATACTGTAATGAAATTACTGTGAAAATCCCCTTGTCACCACACTCTGGCACTTGTTTGGGTACACTGAGGGGCAATTTAGCATGGCCAATGCACCTAACCAGCATGTCTTTCGGACTGTGGGAGGAAACCAGAGCAACTGGAGGAAACCCATGCAGACACGGGGAGAACATGCAGACTCAGCATTGACAGTGACCCAAGCCAGGAATTGAACCCGGATCTTAAATGAACCCACAATGGATTTGCCCAATCTTTGTGAGTAATTGGAGCCTTGTCGTTTGTACAGGCAATATGACAAATTATTCTATCATTATCATAATGCAAAAGCGACGAGTATCACAGCCCCAACTAACCACGCCCTCAATTGGCAGCATTTACCAAAGTACACATGTCAAGCAGGCGTCACAGAATGAGGATAGAGAACTATCGGTGAGATGGCAAATGGAATTTAATGTTGGCAAGTGTGAGGTTGTCCACTTTGGTAGGAAGAATGGTAGGAAGGACTATTACTTACGTGGCGAAAAACTGCAGCAGGCGACGGTGCAGAGGGACCTCGGGGTCCTTGTGCATGAGTCGCAAAAACCCAGCTTGCAGGTGCAGCAGGTGGTCAGGAAGGCGAATGGGATGCTGGCCTTCATAGCGAGGGGGATTGAATATAAAAGTAGGGAGGTCTTGCTGCAGCTGTATAGGGCATTGGTGAGGCCGCAGCTGGAGTACTGTGTGCAGTTTTGGGCGCCGCACCTGCGCAAGGATATTTTGGCCCTGGAGGGAGTGCAGAGGAGGTTTACTAGGCTGATACCGGAGTTGAGGGGATTGAGCTATGAGGAGAGGCTGAATAAACTAGGCTTGTACTCGTTAGAGTTTAGAAGAATGAGGGGAGATCTCATTGAGACGTATAAGATGATGAATGGGATGGATAGGATAGAGGTGGAGAGACTCTTCCCGCTCAAAAAAGACAGTAGGACTAGGGGGCACAGCCTCAAGATAAAGGGGAGGCGGTTTAGAACGGAGTTGAGGAGGAACTTCTTCACTCAAAGGGTGGTGAATCTCTGGAATTCTCTGCCCGTTGAAGTGGTGGAGGCTGCCTCGCTAAATATTTTTAAGAAGCGGGTTGATGGGTTCTTGATAAGAGAGGGGATTAAGGGTTATGGGGAGAGGGCGGGAAAGTGGAACTGAGCCACAACAGATCAGCCATGATCTTATTGAATGGCGGGGCAGGCTCGAAGGGCTAGATGGCCTACTCCTGCTCCTATTTCTTATGTTCTTATGTTCTTATTCTTCGGCCTCCCAGGCATGTTTTCCCATCAGGGGAGGTAGCACGTTGTTTGCTTGTGGTGGGATTCTCCAGTCCCGCTGCTGACAGTGGGAACTTCCATTGACGTCACCCACACTGGTCGGAAGCCCATGGGTGGAGGGAGGTGTGTGCTGCCATGGGACCAGAGAATCCTGCTGGTGTGAACTTCCGGAGAGTTCCGGCCTCTGTGCGCACTTTAGCTTTCAAATCCAATGATCTTGCAGCCAATGGCCATGTTGAAAATGATGTGCTGACTGGGATTAGCCAGTCAAATCCAGACCAGAGAATGATCCTGGATCAATGTGTCCACAACTCAGTACCAGACCAGGTTATACATTCAAGGCTATTAATCAGTGTTACAATCAAGGCTGTGGGATGTGGATCATTATTATTTTGTTTATGTTTGGTTATTAAATTGTACTTACTGTGAATAATGAACACTTTGGTAGGAATAATGGTAGGAAGGACTATTACTTACGTGGCGAAAAACTGCAGCAGGCGACGGTGCAGAGGGACCTCGGGGTCCTTGTGCATGAGTCGCAAAAACCCAGCCTGCAGGTGCAGCAGGTGGTCAGGAAGGCGAATGGGATGCTGGCCTTCATAGCGAGGGGGATTGAATATAAAAGTAGGGAGGTCTTGCTGCAGCTGTATAGGGCATTGGTGAGGCCGCAGCTGGAGTACTGTGTGCAGTTTTGGTCGCCGCACTTACGCAAGGATATTTTGGCCTTGGAGGGAGTGCAGAGGAGGTTTACTAGGCTGATGCCGGAGTTGACGGGGTTGAGTTATGAGGAGAGGCTGAATAAACTAGGCTTGTACTCGTTAGAGTTTAGAAGAATGAGGGGAGATCTCATTGAGACGTATAAGATGATGAATGGGATGGATAGGATAGAGGTGGAGAGACTCTTCCCGCTCAGAAAGGACAGTAGGACTAAGGGGCACAGCCTCAAGATAAAGGGGGGGTGGTTTAGAACAGAGTTGAGGAGGAACTTCTTCACTCAAAGGGTGGTGAATCTCTGGAATTCTCTGCCCGTTGAAGTGGTGGAGGCTGCCTCGCTAAATATTATTAAGACGTGGGTTGATGGGTTTTTGATAAGCGAGGGGATTAAGGGTTATGGGGAGAGGGCGGGAATGTGGAACTGAGCCACGACAGATCAGCCATGATCTTATTGAATGGCGGGGCAGGCTCGAAGGGCTAGGTGGCCTACTCCTGCTCCTATTTCTTATGTTCTTATGTTCTTATTATGAAATTATTCATTTAGGGATAACTTTACTGTTCCATTTCACTTCATGCTGAATCAAATCATTTGGTTACCAAAAGCTTCATTGTCTGCTCAGTAAATTGAGTCAATCAATGCTATCTGAAATAAACCTTAACCAAAGGTTTATTTATTAGTTACAAGTAGGTTTACGTTAACATCACAATGAAGTTACTATGAAAATCCCCTCGTTGCCACACTCTGGCACCTGTTCGGGTACACTGAGGAAGAATTTAGCAAGGACAATGCATCTAACCAGCATGTCTTTCGGACTGTGGGAGGAAACAAGAGCACGCAGAGGAAACCCACACTGACACGGGGAGAACATGCTGACTCTGCACAGACAGTGACCCAAACCGGGAATCGAGCCTGGGTCCCAGGTGTTGAGAGGCAGTGGTGTTAATCCACTGTGCCACCGTGCTTCCCCAGTTGAACTAAATCTTCAAGAATATTCAGGAGACATGAAAAAGTTATTTGGCTCAAACCCGATCCTTTATCATAGAGCATGATTGATCAGTGTCTGGTGTCCTCCTTATAATTGCATCTCTCAACAGCCTTTCTTCCCAAAAATACATCAAGTTGTCTCTGCACCCATTTATGCTGTCCACTTCGACATTTTCCAATAGTGAGTTACTCTGCAGATCAACCTCACTTCTATTCTTATTTCCAGCCTGCTAATTTTTAACTTGTGTTCTTTGGGAATTGATCAAGACAGAAATGTAGGCACATAGTGTGCTCTCCCGTTCGACCCATTCAGTTCACCTCCTTGAGTTTTGTGGCCTTTTGAAAATTATTTCACAGAAAGGACACAAGCATTTGAAGGGGTCAGCAGGTTATTCTCATTATTACTCCACGTGCTGCAAATCAGCACACATTTGAAGTGCCGAGTAATTCCGACCATTATTAATTCTGGTTCGGGTTTGATAAATGATCTGGGATGCAGACAGGGAAATCCCCAACAAAAACAAACAAAAATTCAGTTGCAATAAAATCAACCAGGAGAAAGAGCGAGGGGTGTGCAGGTTTGTATTCAGCTCAAGAAAGGAGGAACAGAGAAAGCAAGGACAGTTAACCTGGAAAACCAAAAGAGAAAACGTTGGAAAATCCCAGCAAGTCTGGCAGCATCTGTAAGAAAAGAGCTGATGTTTTGAGTCCAGATGATCCTTTGTCAAAGCTAAAAGGCATAGAATTGGGAGATATTTATACTGCAGCGGGAGGAAATGAAAGATGAGTTTAAAAAGTGGTAACTGGGCACTTAGAATATCATAACAGTCAGAGTTTAGAATGAAAGGAAGTCATGTTTAACATACCTATTGGAGAATTTTTTAAAGATGTATTATGGACAGGTTTGGGAGAGATTTGAAACACTTGTACTTTTCCTCTTACTGTCTGCCATCAATGTGTTTTATCAAAAGGCAGACATGTTTCATTGTGGCACAGTGGTTAGCGGAGTTGACAGAATATCTTATCCAGGTACTACCCAAGTATCCTGCCCAGGCCCTCTCCCCCTAACCCCATACATTTCCCACAGCAAATCCATCTAACCTACATCTCTTTGGACACTCAGGGACAATTTAGCATGGCCAATCCTTCTAACCTGCACTGTAGGAGGGAACCGGAGCACGCAGAGGAAACCCACGCAGACATGAAGAGAATGTGCAAACACTGCATAGTCACCAGAGGCTGGAATTGAGCTCGGGTCCTTACACTGTGAGGCAGCAGTGCTAACCACTGTGTCACTGTGCTATCCCTTGCAAACATAAGAATAACATTTTGTGAAAACCCGGATCTCACCAACTATTCATGGTCTCGTCCTTTGAGATTAATTCCTTCACTTTTTTTTAAATACATTCATGGGATTCACTGGTTGGGCCAGCATTTATTGCCCATTCCTGAGGGTATTTAAGAATCAATCACATTGCTGTGGCTCTGGAGTTACATGTAGGCCAGACCCAGTAAGGGAAGCAGATTTCCTTCCTTAAAGTACTCTAGTGAGCTGAGGTTTTTTTCAAAATCAACAATGGTTTCATGGTCATAGAATCATAGAATCTCTATAGCACAGAAGGAGACCATTCGGCCCATCAAGTCTGTACTGACCACAATCCCACTCAGGCCCCATTCCCATAACCCCATACATTTAGGTTGCTTATCCCCCTGACATTAAGGGTCAATTTAGCATGGCCAATCCACCTAACCTGCGCATATTTAGTCACCAGTAGATTCTTAATTCCAGATTTTTGGTGAATTCAAATGTCACCATCTGCCATGGTGGGATTCGAACCTGTGTCCCCAGAGCATTACTCTGGGTCTCTGGATTATTAGTCCAGTGACACTACTGCCTCCCCCTTTCAGGAATAATGATGTCAACCAATAATTTTGGAGCACAGATGTTGCTCTGCCCTGGAAGGGATACTTTTCATTGAAAAATGGTTTTGACAGAAAGCTGTCTCTGAACAGCAGGTTATGGTGATGCCATCCGAGTGATGGCAATCACGGTGCATGTGCCCCCATTGCATATGTGTGTATGATCACATATTGAGATCGTACAAGCAAATTTATAATCTGGTCGAGCCTTTAACACAGGTGTACAGTGGGTTCAGATCATTGCAAGATCGCTTACAAAGCACAAAAGGTAAACTGCAGAAAATGTACGTCTCTTCAAAATGTTCACATTTTAAACACACCATTCTCTCAGTTAACTACGCATTTGGTTTGTAGGTCTCTCATTTCATCAAAGATCTCATGAGTTTAATTGCACATCTTCCTTGACAAAGGAGGACTAAGGTCACATCAACTCCATTCATCATTTCAAGGGTTAATCCTCGGTCAATAAGTGCTGACAAACGGCAAAGGGAACAATTTTTCCGAGAGAAAGAAATTACAGGAACAATTGTTGGCACCATGTCTATCAACAGAGCTGCGCACTTCTGCTGTCTTGTGGCAGACGCGCCTGTCACCATGGTGATTAGCATTGTCCACTAGCTTCTGTCTGTGATGCAATGGAGCCTTTGTTCCATTCTCCCGTCCAGCCAAATGACCGCTGACTGTTGACCTGTCCTTAGACTGTCTGATTATGGTAATTGCAGGGCTGGAAGTGGAAGAGACTGGGGGCAAATTAAGGCAAATTAGACTTGTCCGTGCTCTGTTCACGAAGAGCTTAAATTACCTGGATGGAAGAGTGATGCTGATGTGATCATTTGGACAGGAGAAAAGCAGGTGCCCCCACCCCACCCCATTCATTCAATGTTTCTATTCAGACAGACCATAATTTGTGCCTGTCAACATGACATAATAAGATCAGTTTCTTTAACAATAAGCCTGTTGGATTCCTATGATATTTGGAGTTATATAATTTATATTTCAACTATTCAACCCACAACCGTAACACATTGAAGAATCAAAGTTGAAGTGCTGAGCCTGTTTCGTTGGCAAACATTTATGGCTCGCAAAAAGGAAGAGATTGCCTGGGGTGGATTTAATCCCACATTCCAGAGTTGAGTGGGGTAGACCGAGTGTTTAATTGTGCTGCTCACTCACCCTCAGTGCAGAGTTTTATTTATTTCCAATTTCAAAGTGATCCGGCACACTTAAGTCCCTCAATTGTAACAAGTCTTCATTTTATTTCTGCTCATCTACCAGGAAATAATTACAGGCTAAACATTTACAAAACAATTCAGATTGCCTCTCGTGAGAGCAACCTACTCTTTTTCTTCGGCTGGAAACTCTGTGGGTGTGACTATATTTAACGAGACTTGTGATACTGGGAGTGTTAGCTCAAGTGGGTGAAACGACCACTACGGACTCAGGGTGAAGTTCAATAACGGCACAGCTTTATTTTCTTTTTACGTCGACAGAGAAGCACAGTCAGGACGTACAATCGGACTGTCCCGAAAGTGCTCTAAAGACTCCCCCACAACAGGCTACAGTCATACCTGAACTTCACGTTTCACATACTAATCCCTTATTTACAGTATTTGACTTCAGCCATCCTGTTTCGATGTTTTCGAGTGTTGGAGCAATTGTTTTAAGTGTGCGTTAATCATTTTTGTCTGGTTGGTTATCAATGGTCTAGAATCTCTGGGGTTTGAACCATAGGTGTGTTATTGATCTCAAGAGTTTTGGGGGGCCAGGGACGTTTCCTTAACTGTGTTAATTTTGGTGTCTCCATGGGTTGTTTGACTGGTTTAGAAGTCCTGATTTGACGGGGTGGGGATGTGTTCTTTAATTTAGTTCCTGTAGGTGCCATCCTGTCCAATTTCCCTTATGTGCTAGCCCTCATTTGCATTCTAAAAGCATGCTCTTGCCTACTGATCAGTGTCTGTTACTTTGTGATTTTAGTGGAGGGCTCTGAGGATAGCTTTAGTTTGCTTCCATTTTGTGTGCCCAATTTCATAAAAAATGTTGTCCGATAACAGGAGGCATGTACAGGTAGTCCGCCAGGTTGGAAGGCATGACGTAGAAGGGAAGCACCTGGAATAGAAAAAATTTTGGAAATCCGGATAATAGCAGGGAGCTCTCAATGCACATTGGCAGCTGCTGCTATTCAAGGTGTATATAAATAATTTGGAGAAAGAGAACAAAATTAAAATGCCCTATTGGTAACTTTCATTTTCCTGACAATCCTATCCAAGCCAGTATACTATAACATCACCACAGTTTCGTTTTCACTATTTCTGCTTCTTCCTACTGTCTGTCACTTGTTCCTGTTTAAAGCCTACACTTCCTGTCTCATTGTTCATAGAACCCCTACAGTGCAGTAAGAGGTCATACAGCCCATCGGGTTTGCACCAACCACAATCCCACCCCATCCCTATCCCTGTAATCCCACATTATTTACCCTGCTAATTCCCCTGATACTAAGGGACAATTTAGCATGACCAATCCACCTAACCTGCACATCGTCAGAGTGTGGGAGGAAACCGGAGCACCAGGAGGAAACCCACACAGACAGGGTAGAACATGCAAACTCAACCTAGAAAGTGATCCAAGCCGGGAATTGAACCCGGGTCCCCAGCATTGTGAGGCAGCAGTGCTAACCACTGTGCCATCATGCCGTCCCTAGTTTTCAGCCATGAAAACTGGCTCTATGTGGGTGCTAATCTGCAGGAAAGCAGAGGTGCCAATAAAATGACTAAATCCTTGTTGATTGTGTTCTGTGTCCAACCCCTTAGAAGAGAGCTCATACTAATCTAGCACTTCAAGTCTCTATGGTAACAGGTTAAGCATCCCTGGCAGAGACATCTCTGTCTTTGAACTCCACAAGAGATGTCCCTGCTGCTTTCATGTATTCCAAGGTGTGCTGTCAGTTTTGCAAAGCTTCAAATCAGGATGCCAGAAGCAAGTGGTGGACTCCTCTTATTGTTCCTTTGTTATAGTGATGGGCACCATCTCCAGCCCCTGTCCAATGCACTGCAAACATCCTTCTGGTCAAATTAGCATGCCTGAAATAGGTGTTCTGAGATTTTGAAAGTCATGGGCAACCAATCCTAATCCTCTGGTCAGCACTGTCCTCCTGTTCCTATACCTAACTCCTCCTGTACATTCACCACTGGCACACTCTGTAGAGACCATCATCGCTTTAAAGATTTTTTTTTTAAATTTTAGCTTCTAAAGTTTATTTATTAGCGTCACAAGTAGGCATACATTAAACTGCAATCAAGTTACTGTGAAAATCCCCTTGTCGCCGCATTCTGGCACCTGTTCGGTACACTGAGGGAAAATTTAGCATGGCAAATGCGCCTAACCAGCATATCTTTTGGACTGTGGAAGAAAACCGGAGTATCTGACACAAACCCACGCAGACACGGGGAGAATGTGCAGACTCCACACAGACAGTGACTCAAGCCAGGAATCGAACTCAGATCCCTGGCACTGTGAGGCAGCTGCACTAACCACTGCACCACTGTGCCAACTCCAATTCCCAAAAAAACCTGTTGTGTGCATTTGTGGCGATTTGAAAGAAGGGATTATTGTCCGTACCTACAAATGAAGTGTTGCCAGAAGTGGAAAGAGATGGTTCTGATACTTTATTTTCTACCTTTTTTTTTTCAATCTCGTGCATATCGCAGAGCCTGAAGGAGAGAGTTTTTAATAGGTTGCTGGTGAACATAGAAGATTCAACAGAAAGCGCGACATCAGGGTTTCATGATCTCACTTGCTAAAAGCAAATATGGAATACTGAAAGATAACAAAAAAGAAAAGCAGATATCTTCAGCTGTTGTCTGAATTCCTGCTCCTTCGTTGTAACTCTTTCTATCACTTTCTTCCCCAGGCATTCTACTGCTTCTCTTCTGCAGGATAGAACATCGCAGTCTTTTGAGAGTCCACCACCTATTGCCAATTCCGTTCTCTGTTGTAGGCTGTACTGTACTCGGATAAGGGAGGCGAAATGCAGTTCAGCATTGATACCCATCAAATACAATAACTCCCCAGTGACCCCTCTGGTGAATACAGCAAGTAAACATTTTCCATGGTAGGTAAATCCACAAGGCTCCTGCTCCTGGCTTACAAGCAAAAACTAAAGCAGGAGAATCTGTCAAAGAAAGAGGCGCAATGTTGGTCTGAGGAATTGGATGATCTTCTAAATGACTGCTCAGAATCATTAGACTGTTCAGCATTTAAAAGCTCTGTGACCAGCCTGAACCAGTATGCCATTACAATAACTGACTTCATTAGTAAGAGTGTAGAAGACTGTGTGCCAAAGAAGCAAATCTGTGTATTCCCCAACCGGAAACCAGGGATGAACAGGGATATCCGCTGCTTGCTGAAGTCCAGGTCTGAGGCATTCAAGTCAGGAGACCCTGACCTATACAAGAAAGCCAGATACGATCTAAGGAGACCCATCAAAGATGACAAAAGACAGTACTAGATCAAGCTAGAGTCCCAGGCTAATAACATAGAACATAGAACATAGAACATTACAGCGCAGAACAGGCCCTTCGGCCCATGATGTTGCGCCGACCAGTTTTTTTAAAAAAAACACTGACCCACAAATCTAAACCAATCCCTTTTCGTCCATAAACCTATCCATAGATCTCTTAAACGCCCCCAAACTAGGCGCATTTACAACCGCAGCAGGCAGGGCATTCCAATCCCTCACCACCCTCTGGGTAAAGAACCTACCCCTGCCATCCGTCCTATAACTACCACCCCTTAATTTAAAGCCATGCCCCCTCGTGCTAGCATTCTCCATCCGAGGAAAAAGGCTATCACTATCCACCCTATCTAAACCTCTAATCATCTTATATGTTTCAATAAGATCCCCTCTTAGCCTCCTTCTTTCCAGCGAAAACAACCCCAAATCCCTCAGTCTCTCCTCATATGACCTCCCCTCCATACCAGGCAACATCCTGGTAAACCTCCTCTGCACCCTCTCCAAAGCCTCAACGTCCTTCCTGTAATGTGGGGACCAGAACTGCACACAGTACTCCAAGTGCGGCCGCACCAGAGTTGTGTACAGTTGCAACATGACGCTGCGACTCCTAAATTCAATCCCCCTACCAATAAACGCCTAGACACCGTATGCCTTCTTAACTACCTTATCTACTTGATTCCCAACCTTCAGGGATCTATGTACACATACACCTAGATCCCTCTGCTCCTCCACACTATTCAAAGTCCTCCCGTTAGCCCTATACTGAACACATCTGTTACTCCTACCAAAATGAATTACCTCACACTTCTCCACATTAAACTCCATCCGCCACCTCGCGGCCCAGCTCTGCAACCTATCTAAGTCACCCTGCAAACTATGACACCCTTCCTCACAATCTACCACACCACCGACTTTGGTGTCATCAGCAAACTTACTAATCCACCCAACTATACCCTCATCCAGATCATTAATAACATAGATTCCGCCAACTATGGCAACGTCTACAAGACATAACAGGCTACAAGCTGAAGATAGTTAAAATCACCAGCTCCAACGCACCCCTTCCTGATGAGCTCAACACATGCTATGCCCGTTTTGAGCAAGAGGTGAGCGAGAGCATACCGTCCACCCTGGAAGTCTGGATGAACCTGAATCTGGGGTCAGCGTTGCAGATATCAGAGCAACCTTCTAAAACGTCAACCCATGGAAAGCAGCTGGCCCAGATGGAGTACCCGGTCAAACACCCAGCTGGCGGGTCTATTCACAGACTAATCTGAGGTCCCCACCTGCTTCAAGATGACCATCATCCTAGCACCAAAGAAAGGCCAGGCAGCATGCCTTAATGACTATCGTCCAGTGGCTCTGACATCCATTATTATGAAGTGTTTCAAAAGATCAGTTATGGCACAAATCAATTCCTTTCTCAGGAGGCTAAGCGAATTTGGCATGTCCGCCACGATGCTTACCAATTTTTACAGATGCATCATAGAAAGCATTCTTTCTGGTTATATCGTAGCTTGGGATGGCTTTTGCTCTGAGCAAGACAGCAAGAAATTACAAAAGGTTGTAAATGAAGCCCAGTCCATCACTCAAACCAGCTTCCCACTTCTCACTGCCTCAGCAAAGTAGGCAGCATAATTAAGGATTCCACGTACCCCAGACATTCTCCCTTCCACCCTCCTCCATCATGAAAAAGATGATCTGAGATCACGTAACAACTGACTTAAAAACAGCTTCTTCCCTGCTGCTGTCAGATTTTTGAACGGTTATTTCTCTACACCTTAGCTATGACTGTAACATTACCTTCCGCACCCTCTCCTTTCCTTCTCTATGAATGGTATGCTTTGTCTGTATAGCATGAAAGAAACAATACTTTTCACTTTATACCAATACATGGGACAATAATAAATTAAATCTTTCTTTCCATTATTTAGAATTTTTGTGAACTGTGTCCACTGTGAAGATACACTATTTGTTTAACTCCTTTGCCAGTTCCTGATTCCCCATTATTATTTCTCCCGTCTCATTCTCTAAGAGGTCTATATTCATTTTGTCCTCTCTTTTCCTTATATATTTAAAGAAGCTCTTGCTGTTCATTTTTTATATTACTTGCTAGTTTACCCGCACAGCTTTCTATGGCGCATCTGTAAAGGTTACTGGGAGTCATAGCAGTTAAATCTCCTTTGCATCTTGAGAAAGTAAAGGCATTGGTGGGCTTTCTTAACTATAGCATCAGCATGGGGAGACCAGGACAGGTTGTTGGTGATCTGGACACCTAAAAACTTAAAGCTCTCGACCATTTCTACTGTAACATCTTTTGGTCATCTTTTGCCAGGAGAAGCTGGACCGCACAAGGGAAATGCGAAGATGCAAACTTCCTAAAGAACAAGAAACAGTCCAATAACCAGGAAATTGGGACATAAGGAATGTCGTAGGAAGACTGAAGTGAAGGGAACAGGCTCTCTGAAGCTGAACAAGGTATTGTTTAGAGGAGAATTCAAAGGAAAAATAGACAAAGTGTTGCAAATGAAAAATACATCTGCAGTAACCAAATGTAAAATCGGGAAAGCAGACTTCAGAGATGAATCAAAAGTTTAGTGCCATTTTAATGCAGTCGGGAAATCGATAGTTAAAGTAATTGTGAATAATTTGTACTACCATCAAGACAAAGGAATCTTAAACGGGCAGTTGTAATGGATTCTTTGTTAAGAGTGGAGTGGAAGCTTTGGTTGAAAACATTATTTGGAAAACATGAACTGGATTATGGAACGGAAACTGCTTATGGAAAGCACTTTGTGAAAGGATGTTTTGAAGTATCCCTTTTCGGAATAGGATTTAGAAATTCTCATGTGATAATCATTTGGGGGATACTTAGATTGAGAGTGGAGGGTGTATTTGACCACTGCCAACTCATGTATTTGAAGGGAATTTGTGTTACTGAGACCATTATAGCTTAAAGTATACCTTATATTCCAAATTAACCTTAAAATCTGTGTATATTTGAGATGCTAAGGGAGGACAGTTTTGTATCATCATCCAACTTTTCGTGTGTAATAAATTTTTTTCTCATTGTCAAAACTAATTAGTGCTCCAATGACTCTGCTCTTTCACATTTTCTAAAGAAAAGTAAATGTTACGGTTTTTTGAGCCAGGTTTCCATCCTGAGTTATTCCCAAATAGTTATAACATCAACTGGGATCATAACAAATGGCACAGGATTACTTAGGATATATCGCATATAAACAAATCATATGGCCTGACCAGTCTATGTTGGTGTTAATGTTTTACTTAACCCTCCTCCCATTTTTCCTCTTAAAAATCTACCTTCCTAATCCTTTAACCCTGTTCCCTTAAATGATTGGAAAGGCATATTATTTTAATTGTTGCCAGGGAGCAGCAACTAACATGAAATTAAGTTGATTAATACGGTGTTCAATGGTTTAATTGATCTGTGTTTTATCATGTTAATCATTTCTCTGATCGATGTAACTGCTTTTAATTGCTTAAGTCCATTGTTGTAGTTAGAAAGTATTAAACAGTGGAGCTTCTAGAGAAAGGATTTGGGATCTGGAAACAATGTTTGCATATGTAACCTTAGTGGTTGGTAAGTTGATGGAGAAGATCCTGAGAGACAGGATTTATGAACATTTGGAGAGGTATAATATGATTAAGAATAGTCAGCATGACTTTGTCAAAAGCAGATCATGCCTTACGAGCCTGATTGAAATTTTTGAAGATGTGACTAAACACATTGATGAAGGAAGAGCAGTCGATGTAACAAATATGGACTTCAGCAAGGCATTTGATAAGGTGCCCCATGTGAGGCTTATTGAGAAAGTGAGGGGGCATGGGACCCAAGGGGACATTGCTTTGTGGATCCAGAACTGGCTTGCCCACAGAAGGCAAAGAGTGGTTATAGATGGGTCATATTCTGCATGGAGGTCGGTCACCAGTGGGTGCCTCAGGGATCTGTTCGGGGACCCTTACTCTTTGTGATTTTTATAAATAACCTGGATGAGGAAGTGGAGGGATGGGTTGGTAAGTTTACTGATGGCACAAAGGTTGGAGGTGTTGTGGATAACGTGGAGGGATGTCAGAAGTTGCAGCGAGACATTGATAGGATGCAAGACTGGATGGAGAAGCAGAAGATGGAGTTTAACCCAGATAAGTATGAAGTATCTGTGGAGAGAGAAAGGGAGTTAATCTGATCTGTCGTCAGAACAAAAAACTGGAAGTGAAAATTTTTTCACATAAAGTAAAAAATGTATTTATTAGTGCTACAAGTAGGCTTACATTAACACTGCAATGAAGTTACTGTGAAATTCCCCTACTCACCACATTCCTACACCTGTTCAGGTCAATGCATCTAACCAGCACATCTTTTGGACTGTGGGAGGAAACCAAAGCACCCGGAGAAAACCCACATAGACAAGGGGAGAATGTGCAAACTCCACACAGACAGTGAACCAAGCTGGGAATCGAATCTGGGTCCCTGGCACTGTGAGGCAGCAGTGCTAACCGCTGTGCCACCGTGCCACCCCAATCTATGTTTAAATTTTCCTATTACTAATTAATATAACAGCACATACAAGTCCATAATCATTCAATTAATCATTCAATCCTTTTATATATGTGTTTTTAACATTTTTAGAGTACTTCCTCATCATCCATGTGTTTAATTTGTTTCCTTTTGCCCTCTCCTCACTCAGTTATTGTAACAGTGACTCACAGTATCGGGAGAACTTGATTGTATTCTAAATGGTCTAAGAAGGGAGTCATGCTTCTCCCACTTCAGCTACACAATTCAAGTATGAGCTCTTGTCAGCGAATTTGAGAATAGAATCATGGAATCCCCAGAGTCTAGAAGGAGGCCATCTCATGGGGGAGAACGTGCAAAGACCACACAGACAGTCACCTGAGGCCGGAATTGAACTGGGGTTCCTAGTGCTGTGAATCGTACATCCTTCAAAAGGCACTTTTAACTTTGGTGTCCTCCCAGTTCAGATGAAGGGAGAGTAATGCCCACATGCTATCTCAGTCCTATGAATGCGGGCACCATGGACAGTAAGATAGTGCTGGGTCCATACTCGGCGACCAAGCTGTGAGCAAAACAATCAAGTTGTTTCAAATCAAGGTGCCCTTGAAGAAACGTCATCTTAATTTCCATATTCACGATCGCTGCTTTCCTGACTCAGAAGTTGTTGATTAAGTTACATGAATTGCTTGAACGTAATCACAATTTTGGACCACAAGTTTCTTGTTATCAGACTGTGTAGCCACTCAAAAAAACCATGTGATTGAAGATCTAAAGGGAACATGGAAGATTTTGAAGATAACTACCCTTGTGCTATGAAAACTGCACTTCTTTACTCCATAAACCTGTGGCCATGCACATTCATGATTCTGAGGTAAGGATAAGGAAGCTAGTTTTAATGTCATAAATGTGGGGATCCACCAGAGACAAGAATCAAGTGCCTTCGGCATGGTTTTTTAAGCTTCTTTCAACTGCGAGTTTCTCCCATGTTCTTCCACATGTTCTACAAACATATTTCACTTCAAGTCTGGGCAGCACGATGGCACAGTGGTTAGCATTGCTGCTGTACAGCTCCAGGGACCCAGGTTCGATTCCCGGCTTTGTGTCACTGTCTGTGTAGAGTTTGCACATTCTCCCCGTGTCTGCGCTCCAGTTTCCTCCCACATTCCAAAAGGTGTGCTGGTTAGGCGCATTGACCTGAACAGGTGTCGGAGTATGGCAACTAGAGGAATTTCACAGTAACTTCATTGTAGTGTTAATATAAACCTTACTTGTGACTAATAAATAAACTTTGGAAGAGCATTTGGTTTAATATCAGGTCTGCTGTTGTTGCTTTCTCCCTGCTGCTGTTGGAAAGAAAAAGGGAACTTCTAGTTCTAACACCTGCATGGAACAAACTAATACATCACTGCCTGACATTTGCCTCCAAGCTGTTCTCTCACCATCAGGAATTGAAAAAAAACACATCTTCCCTGTGAATTGCTATTTAGCCTGAGGGGAATCAAAGGCTCTGGGATTGTTTTGTTACCAGGCTTAACTTTGTAACCATGTATTTGTGAAACAGGTGGATTTCTATAGGTGAAGAAAGATCTCTCAATGTTAAAACACTGAAGCAGGATTAATAGATGATCGCTGAAGCACTCTTTGGCATAAGACCTCATTGATTTGTGATTTGAAATATCAATTTGCAAGAATTAATATTGATGCATTGGTTCTTTTTCTTTTGCAACAAATAAACCTTCTGAGTAGAACAAATGTTCAGGAGTGTCCTGGTTATTAAATGGAATCATGAGCTTTCAGGGCACTGCTCCTTCATCAGGTGTTGAAGGAGCAATGCTCCGAAAGCTCGTGATTGCAAATAAGCCTGTTGGACTTTAACCTGGTATTGTGAGACTTCTTACTGTGCCCACTCCAGTACAATGCCAGCACCTCTACATCCCAATTATTAACTGGAAAGGATGGTAGGTAAACTGCATGGTGCAATGAATTAGGATGTGAGATTAGCCAAGTCCTTGGGCAATGATAAATATGCAATGCTCCCGCTATCAACTAAGCTCAGAAACATTAACTACCCGACCGATTTATTCTGTCACCTGCAGGAAGGGACAATAGTGCTGAAGACTTGTACTTCAGAAATTGCTGCTCCCCTAGCCAAGCTCTTCCAGTAAAGTTACAACACTGGCATCTGCTCGACAATGTGGAAAATTGCCCAGGTATATCCTGTACACAAAAATTGGTCGGGTTGCAAGTAATTGGCCCAATTTGGAGTAAAGAAGTGCAGTTTTCATAGCACAAGGGTATACATCTTCAAAATCTTCCATCTTCCCTTTAGAACATAGAACATAGAACATAGAACATTACAGCGCGGAACAGGCCCTTCGGCCCACAATGTTGCGCCGACCAGTCTTATTTTTAAAAAAAAACATTGACCCACTAATCTAAACCAATCCCTTTTCGTCCATAAACCTATCCACCAATCTCTTAAACGCCCCCAAACTAGGCGCATTTACAACTGCAGCAGGCAGGGCATTCCAGTCCCTCACCACCCTCTGGGTAAAGAACCTGCCCCTGACATCCGTCCTATAACTACCCCCCATTAATTTAAAGCCATGCCCCCTCGTGCTAGATTTCTCCATCCGAGGAAACAGGCTATCACCATCCACCCTATCTAAACCTCTAATCATCTTATATGTTTCTATAAGATCCCTTCTTAGCCGCCTTCTTTCCAGTGAAAACAACCCCAAATCCCTCAGTCTCTCCTCATAGGACCTCCCCTGCATACCAGGCAACATCCTGGTAAACCTCCTCTGCACCCTCTCCAAAGCCTCCACATCCTTCCTGTAATGTGGGGACCAGAACTGCACACAGTACTCCAAGTGCGGCCGCACCAGAGTTGTGTACAGTTGCAACATGACGCTGCGACTCCTAAATTCAATCCCCCTACCAATAAACGCCAAGACACCGTACGCCTTCTTAACAACCTTATCTACTTGATTCCCAACTTTCAGGGATCTATGTACACATACACCTAGATCCCTCTGCTCCTCCACTCTATTCAAAGTCCTCCCGTTAGCCCTATACTCAACACATCTGTTATTCCTACCGAAATGGATTACCTCACACTTCTCCGCATTAAACTCCATCCGCCACCTCGCGGCCCAGCTCTGCAACCTGTCCAAGTCACCCTGCAAACTTCGACACCCTTCCTCACAATCTACCACACCTCCGACTTTGGTGTCATCAGCAAACTTACTAATCCACCCAACTATACCCTCATCCAGATCATTAATAAAGATTACAAACAGCAGTGGCCCCAAAACAGATCCCTGAGGCACACCACTCGTAACCGAACTCCATGATGAATAATTACCATCAACCACCACCCTCTGTCTCCTACCTGCTAACCAATTCCTGATCTAAGTACCTAAATTACCACCAATCCCATACATCTGCATTTTCTGCAGAAGCATACCATGGTGAACCTTATCAAACGCCTTACTAAAATCCATATATACCACATCTACTGCCTTACCCCTATCCACCTCTTTGGTCACCTTCTCAAAGAACTCAATAAGGTTAGTAAGGCACGACCTTCCCGCTACAAAACCATGCTGACTATCTCTAATCAATTCATTACTCTCCAAATAACTATAAATCCTATCCCTAATAATTCTTTCTAAAACCTTGCCCACTACAGAAGTAAGACTCACTGGTCTATAATTCCCAGGGAAGTCTCTGCTCCCCTTCTTAAACAATGGGACAACATTCGCTGTCCTCCAATCTTCCGGTACTATACCAGAGACCAACGACGACCTGAAGATCAGAGCCAGTGGCTCTGCAATCACCTCTCTTGCCTCCCATAGAATCCTAGGGTAAATCCCGTCTGGACCAGGGGACTTATCTATTTTCAACCTATCTAGAATATCCAACACATCCTCTGTATCAACTACAATACTTTCTATTTTACACCCCTTCAATTAGATCTTCAATCAGTCTACTCTCGATCATCAGTAAAGTGGAGGGGTTATTAACACCGCTACCAAGCAGCACCTGCTCAGCAATAACCTGCTCAGTGATGCCCAGTTAGGGTGTGGCCAGGGTCAATCAGCTCCTGGCCTCATTACAGCTTTGGTCCAAACAAAAGAGTTGAATTTCAGAGGCGAGATGAGAGCGATGTTCAGCACCTTTCGCGACTCCCCAGACACTGAAGCAGTCCATGTCCAAATGCAGCAAGATGCGGATAATGTCCACGCTTGAACTGACAAGTGGCAAATAACATTCATACCACACAAATGCCAGGCAATGACCATCACTAGTAAGAGACATTCTAACTACCACCCCTGAATCCTTGGGGTTACCATTGACCAGAAGCTCAAATGGACTTACAACATAAACACAGTATCTACAAGAACAGGTCGGAGGCTAGGAATACTGCGGTGAGTAACTCACTTCCTGAGTCCCCAAAGTCTACAAGGCACAAGTCAGGAGTATGATAGAATACTTCCCACTTGCCTGGATGGGTGCAGCTCCAACAACACTCAAGTAGTTTGACACTATCCAGGAAAAAGCAGCCCACTTGATTCACACCACATCTACAAATATCCACTCCCTCCACCACCAATGGTCAGTAGCAGCGGTGTGTACTACCTATAAGATGCACTGCTGCAATTCACTAAAGATCCTTAGACTGCACCTTCTAAGCCCACGATCACTTCCATCTAGAAGGACAAGGGCAGCAGACACATGGAAACACCTCCATCTGCAAATTCCCCTCCAAGGTATTCACCATCCTGACTTGGAAATATATCATCGTTCCTTTGCAGACGTGGAACTCCCTCCCTAATAGCATTGTGGGTCAACCTACAGCACACAGACTGCAGCGATTCACCACCACCTTCTCAAGGGCAACTAGAGATGGGCAATAAATGCTGGCCAGACAGCAATGCCCATGTCCCATGGATGAATAAAAAAAAATGTAATAGCTGCAGGAACCGACAGCAAACAAAACAGATAAGCAAATAGGGGTTTATTTGGGGGGAATTTACTCTATACAAGGCAAAGGTAAGAATGCTTTCAAACTCCATGGGCAGAATTTTATGATCCCACCCTTCATGAGAACCGGAGCAGGCACGGGGCGGACAATGGGAATTGACTTTGGGCAGGAATTTACGGTTTCGGGATGAGTAAGGCTGTAAAATCCCGTCCCATGAGTCCCAGCCTCCAACTGATAGAACGCCTGCATTCCAGTTCCTGATTTGCACGTCTCACCATGATTGGCCCAATGGGTCATGTGACTCCCCTGATAACTCGCTCCTCAAAGGGGCCAGCTACCACATCCCTCCCCCTTTAAGTCCTTAATTAATATTTTACAATAACAACAAAACTATTGACAATATTATGCAGCAAAAGGGGGCAACTTTACACCCACAAAGTAAGTTTATTTGAAGACATTGTCATTCTTTGAGAGCATTGTGTTTCTTTTGCAGGTGCTTTATCAGTCAAGGTAATTTTGTGTTGAAGATCAGCAGGAAGGCTTTTAGTTTGTGGAAGTGCTGAACTGTGGAGAGCCTCTCCAGTTCCCATTGGAATATTACTCAACCCCCTCCTACAGGTTGTTGGATTCAGTTCCACATTTACAGGCTTAGCAAGGACAGACTGCTCACTTGGTAGTGTGTGTGGTTCTCTTCTCCTCAGGTGATCTGCATGCTTCTTCATTCTATTCCCTTGTACATCAACTACCAGATCTGTCTTGTCCACAATCATTCCAGGGACTCTATACAAACCAGCGTTGAAATTTCTCACATAAACTCAATCATTTATCTGCAAAGTGCTGTCAGCTTTGCTGGAGTCATGATATCTCTTCTGTGTGTTCTGCTTTGCCTCTCCCTTCCCTGCCAAATTTGAAAATATTAGATCGAGTCTTGTCCGAAGATTTCTTCCCACGAACAATTCAGCGGGGTAATTCCTGTATGAGGAGCTGTTCTGTACATTAATAAAAAGGGGGCCAGTTGACGTTGTAAAGGTGCAGAGGACTATTTATTTCTGGGCAGATTTAAATGTCTGGGTGACCTTCGCAGTGAACCCATCTGAGGCCAGGTGTTGGGGGCTGTTCCAACATGTTGATTCCCATTGGTTTGCGTAAAGTGTTGAAATTCCTCGCTCGTGAATGCAGTCCCTCTATCAGGGACCAGCACTTCAGGCAACCCATGTGTGGCAAACTTCTGCTGCAGTTTATCAGTTGTGGCATAGAAGGGGTCATCACTGCCATTTCAGGAATGTCCATCCATTTAGACTGAGCATAAATAATGGGGAGGAACATGCTGCCCATGAAAAGCCAACAAAATCAACATGGAGTTGCACCCACAGCCGTCCTGGCCATTCCCACGGTGCAGAAGAACTGAGGGCGATAAACTTTGCACTTGACATTGGTCCAGTGTCTAATGAGGTGTTCAATGTCTATATTGATCCCGGGCCAGCACATGTTACTCCAGGCGATTATTTTCCTTTTCATCATATCAGGATGTGCACAGTGCGATTCTCGTAATTGTTGGGTTGTCCGAGCTGGGACAGGAACGATCACCTTGGCTCCCTGCAGCAGCTAGAATTTTCCCAGTATGCCCGCCCCCATACTGGGGACAGGCAAGGCTCGCAGAACAGCATCCTCCATTGGCCTCGGGCGGGATCATACAAACCTTGGGTGGACACGTTGGTCAAATACTGCCGAACAGTGCCCCATTCTCACAACTCAGCTCAGCTTTTCAGATTTGGAAAAGTCAAAATTGTTCGGAGCTGTCGCAATGCACACTGTGAAGGGCCATCCATGTGACTCTAGACAAAATGGAATCCTCTTGGGCCTACCACCTGCTTTGTCAGGCCAATACTGGAAGTGTATCCAGAAAGGTAAGAGCAGGCACAATTTTTTGGGCACTGGTGGTGGTGGAATACTTTGTGGCAAAGGAAGGTGGCTTAAAGCATCCACAGTGGCAATATAGATGCCTGGGTTATGTTGCAATGTCATGATGTGGAGATGCCAGTGTTGGACTGGGGTAAGCACAGTAAGAAGTCTCACAACACCAGGTTAAAGTCCAACAGGTTTATTTGATAGTAAATGCCACAAGCTTTCAGAACGCTGTTCCTTCGTCAGGTGAGTCGAAAGTTCTAATCAGAAACAGGGCATATAAAGGCACACACAGTTTACAGAACTCTGTAGTGAGACTTCTTATTATGTTGGAATGTACAGTTGTATAAGGGGAAAGGCTTTGTCCACTCTGAATAAACCTAAAAGTGGCTTAAGGTCAATAATTATAGTAAAATGCCATTTGTAAATGTACTGATGAAACTTTTTCACCCCATAAATAAGAGCCAAAGCTCCTTTTTTGATTTGAGACTAGGCCCTCTCAGCATCTGTTAGTGTTTTTGAAGCAAAAGTGATCGATCTCTGCACACCATTCTCAAATCTGTGGGACACACTGCTCCTTTTCCATAGGGCGAGGTGTCACAGGTCAGCACTATTTCTTCCACAAGATCAAAATGGACCAAGGGGCTTGGGTCCACTCACCTGGTGAAGGAGCAGTGCTCCAAAAGCTCATGATCCCAAATAAACCTGTTGGACTTTAACCCGGTGTTGTGAGACTTCTTACTGAGATGGTTGAAGACTGCAAGGCCATTTTAACCCGCTCAAATTTAACCCTTTTGCTATTCATTCCAATGTCACCTTTGGTACTTCCTGAGAAGTGAGTGTAAGAATTCCAGCAACGTGGACAGGTTGGGGACAAATCGTCCATAATGATTGACCAACCCAAGAATGATTTTAGTTCTGAAATGTTTCTGGAGGCTGGTTCTCCCTGAATCACCTTAACCTTCTCCTTTGTAGAAAGCAAACCCTGAATGTCGAACCTGAATCTCAAATATGTTACTAGGTGGGTTTGGAATGTGCATTTTTCCCTGTTATTTTTAAAATCTGTTCAAAATTTCCTCCAAATTTGCTAGCTGTTCTTCTTCAGGAGCTCCTGTAATAAAGGCAAAATCTAGATAGGCAACTACCTTGGGGATAGCCTGCAACAAGCTTTCTGTGGTCCATTGCAAGGTAGCACACACTCTGAATGGCAGCTGGGTATATTGATATAAGCCTTTGTGAATGTTAATTGTTATAATTCCCTCAATGCCTCATCTAACTCTGATTTTTGGTACAGGGCATTGATTCAGTTTTGCTGCTGGATTGATGGCTAGCTTATAATATCCACATATCCTGGCATTCCAATCCAACAAAATAACAGGATGGTCTGGGCAGCCCACTCAGAGAACTGCACAGGCTGAATCATCCCCAAGTCCTCCAGCCACTTGAACTCAGCTTCTACTTTCCCATGTAAAGCATAGGCCACTGGATGAGCTCTGTAAACATAGGTTTTTACTCAGCATCAATGTAGATTTTTGTCTTGAGACCCTATATTTTTTTCTAAAATACTTCTTGATATTTCCTTAATATTTCACAAAAATTGCCTTAATTCATGCTGAAAACAATTTAATCAGATATAAGAGTCAGTCTTGGCCCATTGCTCAGTTAACTGCCTTAACCATCGAATTTAAACAGTGGAGAAGGAGGCAATTTGTTCCATCAAGTTAGCACCAACCACAATCCCCCCCACCTACAGGCTCTATTCCCGTAACCCCATATATTTACCTTGTTAATCCCCCTGACACTGAGGCTCAATTTAGCATGGCCAATCAACCTAACCTGCACACCTTTGGACTTTGGGAGGAAACCAGAGCACCAGGAGGAAACCCACGCAAACATGGAGAGAATGTGTAAGACCTGCACAGACGATCACCCAAGGCTGGAATTGAACCCGAGTCCCTGGCGCTGTGAGGCAGCAGTGCTAACAACTGTGCCACCGTGCCATGAATGCTGTTAATGTCTCTCCTGAGTTTCTCATTATTCAATTAAATTTATAATGCTATGTTATCACTGATGAGATTTTGGGTGATGTGGCTTGAATGTTTTTGCATCTGGAACCTCTAGAGAAGTCAGACTACAAATCACATTGCAAGTTTGAGCCCATAGGCTGTTAGAAGGATTGCCTTTTGCTTTTCGCTTCCCCCCCCACCCCCACCACCCGCTCCGATTTTATTGACCCTAAAATAAAATCAGAGATGCTTCACCTGAGAGATGCTATGTATGCTTAGCCCTGTTTGCTTTATATATGCAAAGACCTTATCCATGCAAAGATTTCATTTTAAGATATTTCTGCCTATGCAATTACATTTAAGTGCTAGACTGTTGGTGTTAACTAATACTGCTAACTTGACTACACTTTAAAACTCACAAGGCATGCTGGGTTATTTGAAAATTGACTGCATTCCTGAAGGGTACACAGCAGGCAAAACAAGTACACAGCAGGCTACAAAACTTGCTTTTTCTAGGGAGAGAGAGACGGCAGAGGGATGAGATATAGTTTGGGTTTTGGTGTGTGTTTTCAGTTTGTTTCAAGATCAGTGTGAACAGTGCAAGGACAGGTTTACTCAGAAGTCAGCCTCTCCAAGTTCGTTTTGCTTTCTTTCTGCTTCTGCCATGATTTAATTCCCTTTAAATGTTGTTCAATAAAATAAATTCATTTAAAAATTCATACCATGCTATCCTTGCCTGTTGAAAGGAGTGAATGGGCTCAATAGACCCTCTGCTCTGTTTCAGGGACAAATGGTTCCAACTTCCTGGTTGAGGGCATTTTGGCACTCACAAGTTAGTACTGTGTTGTGGTTGCTATTACTAAAATGCTCCCCTACTGCCATCTCCAACACCTGTCTGGTCTTGTTCCCCAGAGTTAAATCTAGCACTGTGTCGTCCCTTGTTGGACCTTCTAGTCATTGGCTTAAAATGTTCTCCCAAATGCATTTCAAAAAATCCACCCATTCCAAATCTTTCACATTCTGACTGTCCAGTTGAAGTTGAAGTCCCCTCATATTATTACCCTATTATTATTATTACACACTTCATAGAGTCATAGAGGTTTACAGCATGGAAATAGACCCTTTGGTCCAACTTGTCCATGCCACCTTCTTTTTTAAACCCGTAAGCCCTAACCTCAACTCTAACCCTAGTCCCAATTGCCCACATTTGGCTCATAACCCTCTCTACCCATCTTACCCATGTAACTGTCTAAATGCTCTTTAAAAAACAAAATTGCACCCGCCTCTACTACTACCTCTGGCAGCTTGTTCCAGACGCTCACCACCCTCTGTGTGCAGTTGTTTCCTCAAGTTGTTGCAGTAGTATTCCCCAGCAGGGTTGTGACTCAAAGACTATTGTCCCGTAAAAGAATTGTGACTTGTAGCAGATGACAGAAAAAAAAATTCCAATTTACCTCATCGCCAAGTGCGATAGCTATGAGGAACTGAAACCAGAGGGCAGATAAATGAAGAGAGGTTTATTTGAGGGAAAATAATTATATACAAGACAGATAAGAATGCTTCCATACTCCACCACTCCCAACTCCACCCCTTGGAGGGGCACACTTCCACTTAACAGTGCGTCTCCCAGACTTATCCCACATTTGGGGCAGTACGGTAGCACAGTGGTTGGTACTGCTGCCTCACAGCACCAGGGACCTGAGCATAATTCTCGGTATGGGTCACTGTCTGTGTGGAGTTTGCACATTCTCTCTGCATCTGCGTGGGCTTCCTTCGGGTGCTCTGGTTTCTTCCCACAATCCAAGGAAATGCAGGTTAGATGGATTGGCCATGCTAAATTGCTCTATAGTGTCAGGGGAACTAGCTTGGATGAATGAATGGGGTTATGGGGATAAGGCCTGAGTGAGTTGTTGTTGATGGCCAAATGACCTCCTTCTGCAGCATAAGATTCTATGATGAGGTAGTTGATTCTTAGCACCCTGCATCTTATTTGCCACAGAATTCACTAATTGTAAAAACTTGAATGCTTTATCTAATATTAGCATGGGATTGCCATAACTACAAGGATCACAGCAGATCAAAAGAAAGGGACATTATCTCCTTTTCAGGGAAATTAGGGATAGATGACAGGAACATAAGAACACGAGTAGGCCATTCAGCCCATCAATTCTGCTCTGCCATTCAATATGATTATGGCTTTTTGATGCCTTTTATCCTTATTGCCCTATAACACTTTTTGATTACTGCTAAATCAGAGATCTATTAATCTCTACCTTAAACGTATTCAGTGACTGAGCTTCCACAGACCATCTGGGGTAGAGGATTCCAAAGATTCACAGTGCTCTGAGTAAAGAAAATTCTCCTGACCTCGGTCCTGAGTGGCTTTCTAACTATTTTGAAATTGTGCTCCCTGGTTCCAGACTCCCCAACCAAAGCAATCATCTGACCTGCGTCTACCCTGTCTATTCCTTTAAGCAATTTTGGAGGTTTCAATGAGATCACCCCTCATTCTTCGAAACTCTGGAGAATACTGTCCGTGCCAGCATGACTACATTCCAAAAACAGAACACAAAAAGAAAAAAAAACGCCTGCCTTCCTTCTTGGCCTTCTCAACACACTGAATCAGTTCATTACTATGATTACTTTGTGATGTAAAACTGGGCAATGGTGCTAATACATATATAACTAAATGGGTTTATTGTGCATCTGTTCCCAGCCCGTGCTCAGATTGTTATTTTGCCATTGCAGAATTTAACTTTAAGAGAATGATTCAAATTGTTGTTTATCCTCCTTTAGGAATACACAGGAAGCAGGGACCTCAAAATCAGTCTGCGACAAATGGATCCATTGTAAAGAGCGAAGGCAGGGTGGGCCAAGATGCAGGGATCTGTTCTGGGCCTCACAAAACCCTTAACTGAAGTACGGGGCGGCAAGGTAGCACTGCTACCTCAGAGTGCCAGGGACCCAGGTTTAATTCCAGCTTTGGGTCACTGTTTGTGTAGAGTCTACATGCTCTCTCTCTCTCTCTCTCTCTCTCTCTCTGTCTGCGTGGCTTTCCTCCGGGTGCTCTGGTTTCTTCCCATACTCCAAAGATGTGCGGGTTAGGTGGACTGGCCATGCTAAATTGCCCCTTAGTGTCAGAGGGATTAGCAGGGTAAATACGCAGGGCTACAGGAATAGGGCCTGGGTGAGGTCGCTATCAGTGCAGGTTTCATGGGCTGAATGGCCTCCTCCTGCGCTGTAGGGATTCTATGAGGACTTCTCTGATACACAGGGACATTCCAACACTGAAACACTTTCCGTAATCCAACACCATTTGGAAGATGCCATTGGGATGAGGATATTGGAACTCTTTCACTCATTTAATTCTACTCTGAAACGAGGGCTTTGCATTTTCACAATCACAAGAATGCCTGCCGAAGCCCTAATCTGGAAGTCCTGACCATCAACCCTACCTCCACCATTTAGCAGGGTACAGGGATTGGGGGCAAGGGAGTGGAGGGCGAGTAGGGGTGGTGGGAGTGGTGGTGAAATTGCACATCCATGGATCCTAGAGGCAGCTATCCATATAAATCAGCAGCTGCCTTCACTCGAGCATGACCTTAGGTGTGGTAGGTGTATGAAACCAGAAGTCTACAGATTACAGCTGGTGGGAGCAGGGTCCAAACTTTGTGGATTTGTTTGGATAACCAGGGTACCCCTGTGGAAGGGCAAGGGACCCCTCTAGATATGGTCCTGGGACACCTTTGAGAGAGTTGAGGGTTCTTTGATGGAGCTAAAATGGCCTTTGGGGGAGGTCCGATGCCACTTAAGATTGTAAAGTTGCCCTTTTGTTTTCATTTTAGGATGCCTACCTTAACAAAGTGGCATGGTGGCACAGTGGTTAGCACTGCTGCCTCACAGTGCCAGTAATCCAGGTTTGATTTCCAGCTTGGCGCTATCTGTGTGGAGTTTGCATGTTCTCCCTGGGCCTGTGTGGGTTTCCTCCTAGTGCTCCGGTTCCCCCTTCAGTCCAAAGATGTGCGGGTTAGATGGATTGTCCATGCTAAGTTGCCCCCTAGTGTCAGTGGGACTAGCTAAGATAAATGCATGGGGTTATCGGGATAGGGCTAGGTGGGAATGTGGTCAGTGTAGACTCGATGGGTCAAATGGCCTCCTTCTGCACTGTAGGGAATCTATGATTCTATGAAGTGTATACCAAGCTGAAGAATTCTGATAAATTCTGATAAATGATACTTAATAAAGGAGCTTGGCTCTACTGAGATAGTGGGCAAAGTTGGATAATGCCAATTATGGGTGACGGGTTGCATTCTGATCTCAAAATCAGATGACTGATGGTTCAAGCCCTACGCCAGAGCCTTAAGGTCAGTGGACACTTCACTACAGGTACGGTTCATGATATCAGAAGTGAATGGCTTTCATAATCACAGCTCCATCACTTGAAATCTTCAAAACTCTTCTGTGGATAAAGTTTTCATGACCTGGATTACCATTTCAGCAGGTCATGTCATGCCTGGTGCAGCTAATGCTACCTATATAAATATTGGAAGAATACTTAGTACTTAGTCTGTACTGCTGACACAACCAAAGTAGAAGTCAATGCTCTTGAATACTTCATGTGCTGTTTTCTCATTTTGCTCTTCATTTTATCGAGCTGCATTTTGATATTAGTTGCATTCTTGTTCAATGTTGACATACCTACTAAATTGTTTAAAAGATGACAGAAATAAAAAGGCTTTCTTGTGGTTATGTATTGCAAACCAATGTGCCTCTGTATATGTGTCATGTGATTACATTATCAGAGACATTTGGGAGATTTTCCCTCTATTCCATCTTGGACTGTAAGTGAGCAACACCTATCTAATAAAGCTCCACTAACTGGTTTAATAACCCACTGTTTGGCAACCACAGAGGTCTGCACATGCACAATAGCTCCCTTTGCTGTTAGCTGGTGAATTCAGCCCTGCCCATTGTTTCTAGTGGCTAGAAACTATCTAGCCCATTTTTTTCAATATCTAAGTCCATAAAATTGGAAGTAAACATTTGCCCAAAAAACAGATCTGGTGCTCTCCCATTCCCATGTTAGCTCATGCTTAGCATTGTTCTCATAAAATTCCACCCCATAAGTCTTTTAGCAGTTCTGATCAGAAGCTCTGATGAAAGGACACAGACATGAGATGTTGGGAAGGATTTTCCACCATTCTTATTCCTGTCTTTTCTTTCTTTCTTATTCAGTGCTGAATGTCCCTAGGTATACTAGGTTTCCTGGGCGTGTTGCTCCCACATTCCACCCCAAAGGGAACATGTTGAGCCTGTATTCTCCCCATTTATTTTCTAAACCCACACCCTGCGCCCCACTTTTCTGGTGCAGATTTTCCCTCAAGAAGCTGTCCCGACATTCGCCAGGTCCTGCCTTATTTTAATAAAAAATTGCCTTCCCAAATTCAAAGCCATTTTTTTACAGAACACTTCCCTAACAAACTTAAATATTAATGTGTTGTGGTTGCTATTACTGAAATGCTCCCCTACAGTCTTGTTCCCCAGAGTTAAATCCAGCAGTGCACTGTCCCTTCTTGGACTTTCTACTCATTGACTTAAAAACTTCCACATGCAGTTCAAGAAATCCACCCATTCCAAACCCTTTACACTATGACATCCCAATAAATGTTGGGCAAGTTGAAATCGTCTCATATAGTTACCCTATTATTGTTATTTTCATACACTTCAGTGAATTATCAATACATCCGCTCGTCCATTGCCCGCTGACTGTATGTGGGGCCAATAATACACCCTCAGCAATGTGATCATCCCCTTTGTATTCCTAATTCCTAAGCATCAAGGTTTGAGTTAGATAGCCATGCTTATTTAGGGAACATGAGATACAACTCTTAACATTTGATGTTGGTCACAGATATATACATATGTCCTATTGAAGAAGGATGTTAGTTTCTAATTGGAAGTAACAACATTTAACCTCATAATACATTAGGCCAGCACAGAACTAAAAATTTCAAAAATTCTTAATTATGTCTTCTATTACTAAAAAGAGTATCTTCACAGATAAATCCATTTTGTTAATGCTTAAGGCGCCATTTACAGAATGTATGCATTTTCTTCATCACTAATGATTGTGAGATTATTTTATTTTTTGGCAAGCAAGATTTTAAGGAAAACAAAAGCAAAATACTTTGCATGTTGGAATCTGAAACAAAGAAGAGAATGCTGTTCATTTTATCTCTCTCCCACCCATCTCCCCCACCCCCCCACCCCCAACCAACATCTTCAACTGTAACAGTTTACCCTCTAATTTCAGCTTCTCTGCAGTTTAGCCATTCACATCTTTCTTTCCCTCTACGGACTGCCAATTGCAGCCTATCCCCTCGTTTTTGTGGCTATGATTCATTCTTCATTCCCTCACCCTATGGTATAAATATTTTCTACTTGCTATGCCTTTTAGCGTTGACAAAGGGTCATCTTGATCAATTGGACCAGTGGGCTGACAAATGGCAGATGAAGTTTAATTTAAATAAATGCGAGGTGATGCATTTTGGTAGATTGAACCAGGGCAGGACTTATTCAGTTAATGGTAGGGTGTTGGGAGAGTTACGGAATGAAGAGATCTAAGGGTACAGATTCATAGCTCCTTGAAAGTGGAATCACAGGTGGACAGAGTGATGAAGAAGGCATTCGGCATGCTTGGATTCATTGGTCAGAACATTGAATACAAGAATTGGGATGTCATGTTGAAGTTGTACAAGACATTGGTAAGGTCACACTTGGAATACTGTGTGCAGTTCTGGTCACCCTATTATAGGAAGGATATTATTAAACTAGAAAGACTGCAGAAAAGACTTACTAGGATGCTACCAAGGCTTGATTGTTTTAGTTATAAGGAGAGGCTGGATAGACTGGGACTTTTTACTCTCGGGATGTAGAAGTCTGAGGAATAATCTGATAGAGGTCTATAAAATAATGAGGGACATAGATCAGCTAGGTAGTCAATATCTTTTCCCAAAGGTAGGGAAGTCTAAAACTAGACAGTATAGGTTTAAGGTGAGAGGGGACAGATAAAAAAATGTCCGGAGGGGCAATTTTTTCACACAGAGGATGGTGAGTGTCTGGAAAAAGCTGCCAGAGGTAGTCATAGAGGCGGCTACAATTTTGTCTTTTAAAAAGTACTTAGGCAGCTGCATGAGTAAGATGAGTATAGAGGGATATGGGCCAAATGTGGGCTATTGGGACTAGCTTTGGGGTTTAAAAACATGGGGTGGCATGGACAAGTTGGACCGAAGGGCCTGTTTCCATACTGAAAGCCTCTCTAACTCTATGACTGTATCTGGACTCAGAATGTCAGCTTCTTTCTCTCCTTGTAGATGCTGCCAGACCTGCTCAGATTTTCTCTTTTGGTTTCAGATACCTGCATCCGCTGTAATTTGCTTTTATCCAAGACTTTTAGGGGATCTTGTGGAGCAATGGGTAGCATTCCTGTCTCTGAGACTGAAATTCTAGGTTTCTATCCCATGATGTGGGGATGCTGGTGTTGGACTGGGGTAAACACAATAAGAAGCCTCACAATACCAGGTTAAAGTCCAGGCTTTTGCTACCAAATAAACCTGTTGGACTTTAACCTGGTGTTGTGAGACTTCTTATTGTTTCTATCCCATGCCAGGACTTGATGGCTGTGGGAGATAATAGTCATAATGTGGTCAAACATTTGACTATCAACTTGTAAACCCTTCCAACATGCATCAATGGCAGGTGGTAAAAGTGGACAAGACTCCTGGGGTCAGCCATCTGTGAAGGCATTGGCAATACGTGGCAGCAGCTTGTTAAGTATAATCATAACACAGAAGTCCATGGTTGCCAGTGCTTATTTTGGGGGATTGTATCTCGAGACAGAGAGAAAGATGTGAAATTTGAAATCAATACAAAGTAACATTTTGCTTAGTTAGATCATTTCTGACTGGCTAGGACAGAGTTAAAGCATCGATTCCAAAACGTCCTGACAATTCTAACCTCGGTATCCATTGTTCTGGTCAGAATTCCTCAGGGAGCTGGTGAATAGGTGACTGACAGAACACGGCATGTAATGATTGTATCATACAGCCTGAACAAAAATTTGAGATACCTGAATAACTGACAGATTGAGACATATTTAGCCACATAAGCCTCCTGCCTCAGGCCTACAGACTATCACTGAGACCTAATAAGTGGTATCTTATTATTTGACTCAAGCAATTACTTAATTATAAAATCCACCCAACTCCACCCGAACAATAGAGAATAGAACCAAAACAATGTAACTACTTCCCCTGGTTTACTATCATTCCAAATCTTTCATAAACTCTTCCAGTCCCACTGATATTTATCTTGTTCTTCAGCAAATTTTACACCTCGTCTGTTACATTCTTAACCCTTTCAGAGTGTAATAACTGGAGGTGACTTGATGTCGCTCCAGTTACAAAGGATTTATTAACTAACAATTTGTTATACACAAGTTAAGGGCACGACTGAAAACTCCTGCACTTGTCGACCTTCTTCTCCTCCCTGTCTCCAACTGAAGATGCTCAGCCCCTCAGGAGTCATGCCCTTGCTTCCAATTGGTCCATTTTCCGGTGCGGGCCTCTCCACGGCTTCCAGCCCAATCATGTGGCCCGCAAAAGAATTTTGATTTGATTTTGATGTATTATTGTCACATGTGGCATGGTGGCACAGTGGTCAGCATGGATTTGATTCCCGGCTTAGGTCACTGTCTGTGTGGAGCTTGCACATTCTCCCCGTGTCTGTGTGGGCTTCCTCCGGGTGCTCCAGTTTCCTCGCACTGTCCAAAGATATGCGGGTTAGGTTGATTGGCCATGCTAAATTGCCCATAGTATCCTGGGATATGTAGGTTAGAGGGATTAGTGGAGCAAATGTGTGGGATTGTGGGGATAGGATTTGGGGTGAGATTGTTATTGAATGGCCTCCTTCTGCACTATAGGGATTCTATGATTTCTATGATGTATTAACACACAGTGAACAGTATTGTTTCTTGTGCGTTATACAGACAAAGCATACCATTCATAGAGAAGGAAACAACAGAGTTCAGAATGTAGTGTTACAGTCACAGCGAGGGTGTAGAGAAAGAACAACTTAGTGCGAGGTAGGTCCATTCAAAAGTCTGACAGCAGCAGGGAAGAAGCTGTTCTTGAGTCAGTTGGTATGTGACCTCAGGCTTTTGTATCTTTCTCCCAACAGAAGAAGGTGGAAGAGAGAATATCTGGACTCCATGGGGTCCTTAATTATGCTGGCTGATTTGCTGAGGCAGCAGGAAGTGTAGACAGAGTTAATAGATGGGATGCTGGTTTGCATGATGAATTGGGCTACATTCATAACCTTTTTTAGTTCCTTGTGGTCTTGGGCAGAGCAGGAGCTATACCAAGCTGTGATACAACTAGAAAGAATCTGAGGTCCCCATCTGCTTCAAGAAGATGACCATCATCTTGGTGCCTAAGAAAAACCAAGCCGTGTGCCTTCATGAATTTCGGCCAGTGGCTCTGACATCCATTATTATGAAGTTCTTCGAAAGGTTAGTCATGGCATGAATCAATTCTGGCCGCCCAGACTACCTGGATCCACTACAGTTTGCCTACTGCAGCAACAGGCCCACAGCAGACACCATCTCCCTGACACTGCACTGAGCCCTGAAACACCTAGATAACAAGGACACCTATGTCAGGCTCCTATTTATTGATTACAACTCAGCCTTCAATACCATTATTCCCACGAAACATACCTCCTAACTCTGCGGTCTAGGCCTCAGCTCTTCCCTCTGTTACTGGATCCTGAACTCCCTGACCCATGGACCACAATCAGTAAGGATAGGCAACAACACCTCCTCCATGATCATCCTCAACACCGCTTTAGGGGGGACTAAATCGCCACTTTAGAGAGGGCCATGTAACCACACATAGTATTACTATGTAAATCGAAACCCTAGGGTTGATTTTCCCACTTCACCACGCTTAGCGCAGGTCGCATTGATCCCAGAAAATTTCGTGTGGGCCTAAAAATGGGTTCTGCGCCTGGTGCTGAACAGATTGCAATCATCCCGGCTCCTTTCTATTGACACAAACCTTTTCTGGGTGCGAGGCCGATTAGCATATTTAAGGTAGCATTTAAATATGCTTAGCCTGTTCGACATTGGATTTTGCCAGCTCCCGGTGATCTTCCAACACTCGGGCACGGCAACAGACCAGCAAGAATCAGTACTGGTCTCCACTAACAGTGAACAGATGTGTTAATGATGGTTGTGGGGGGCTCAGAGGTCACTGAAGTCCCCAACTGTGTGTGGGCAGTGACATGATTGGGCTATTCCCATCTGGCAGTGCCCACCTGGCACCCTGGCAGCGCCCACTTGTAGTGTTACGACACTGTGAAGGTGTTGTCATGACGGCATGAGCATGAGAGGGTATATGTCGGGGATCACAAGGGAGGCATGTCAGGGATTGTGAGAGGGGCATGTTGGGGGTTGTGAGGGCTGTGACAATTGCACTCCAGTCTGGGCAGAGAAAACTGGATTGCTCCGGTTTTCTCACTGTTATTGTACTTAATCATTTTTTGGGAAAATTGCAGCCTTTTTTTAATTCAACACGACGTTCATGTATGTAAGTTATCTAATAAGCGTGTCTACATTTGTGTGTCCTTGTGGATATGTATGTAACTCCATTCCCCTCTT
The DNA here is from genome assembly GCF_965287045.1 of Carcharhinus amblyrhynchos. Lineage (NCBI taxonomy): Eukaryota > Metazoa > Chordata > Chondrichthyes > Carcharhiniformes > Carcharhinidae > Carcharhinus > Carcharhinus amblyrhynchos. The sequence continues at coordinate 45,759,014 of NC_137342.1, forward strand.
CTGCTTCCTGTGACCGTTTCTTTCTCCTTTAGATAGCAAAGAGGGTAGAGTGGATTGTGGATTCCTCAATAATAATCCTTAGTGCAATCTCTGTTGGTCTCTCTGATAGTTGCTTAGCCTTTCCAGTCCCCTATTCCCCCACAATGTGCTTTGTTTAAGTGCTCCTGGCAAGAACTGGGTTGCTGAGTTTGAATAACATCCGAGAGTGGGATTTAAATGTGGTTAATACATTGTTGTACCGTTGAAAATGTGGAGTTGCCTTGACTCAATGGACTGTGAAAATCTATGCAGTTTATTGTGGACTTTATTGAAATACATCCCTCATGTATTCTTCTTCCACAGAATGTCACACAGATATGAATTTGTATTGATTGTACAATAAAGGGAGATAGCAACGCAAACCTAATTATAACTGTATGCCATCCTGAAATGGTTCTATTCAAATCTAAATGTAGGTTTGTACCATTGTTCAGACTGTTTAAAATGACTTTATATTCACTTCCTGCTGCACTTTCTGGCTCGTATTAGGTTCTATCTCAAGGAGGTTTGCAAAAAAGTCAGGTACCATAAGCTGTGTCAATGTGACCTGGAAAACAATACTATATGATCCAGAGAGATGAACAGTCTAGACTTCAAGATTAATCATCCTTTGTAATTAATAAATAAACAAGCAGATTATTGGATTCAGATTTTGCAGATCACAATACATACAATCTAACAGGAAGATCTCATTTCCACTATTGTCATTTTCATTGTGGATTTCCTTCAGGCAATACCTTGCTCAAAAAAAAGTTACAACTCTCAACTGCACTTTCTGCTTTTCTCTTCTGAAGTTCCAAATGGTGACTGGTGCAGTCTTATTTTGGGATTGCTTTTGTACAATTGTCACCTCTGCATAGACTTTCAATGTCCAATCATATCATCGCGATTCCCAGACTGAAATATAAATTCATGCCAAATTGTAGAGACATTCGGGTGAATTCTGGGTGATTTAGTCCTCCCTTGACTGTGCTCTCACCCTCGCGTGTCAGCATCGATCCACCAAAGCTGCAAGGGTCAAGATGGCGGAGTGAAGCCAGCAGGAGTGGTGACTATAGTAAACAGCAAGACCCGGGGGCAGCTGCTGTGTTTGCGACAGGAAACATGTCTGGCCATGTTTGCAATCGTTCCAAATGCCTCCTCAGGGGAGAAAATTCCCAAACCTCCCAGTGAGTAGATGCCAGTTGTGAAAGACTGTGTTGTTTAGAGTATCCTCAGTAGTCGAACAGGGAAGTTGTAGGTTCACCAGGATATAATGAAGAATGAGAGTCAGGGTTAGGGAGAAAAACTTACAAAGTTGGGGTTTTTTCATTGGTGCTGCAAAGAGCGAGTGAGAGAGTAATCTCTCTAAATGGGGAGTGATTTTGGGGTGCTCCAGTGCAGAACGATCTAGGTGTCTGCATTCACGAGTCACAGAAAATTAGCATGCAGGTACAGCCGATAATAAAGAAAGTGAACGGAATGTTGGCATTTATAGCTGAAGGAATAGAACATAAAGACAAGGAGGTATTGTTGCAATTGTACAAGGCATTGGTGAGACCGCACTTGGAGTATTGAGCATAGTTTTGGTCTCCTTATTTGAGGAAAAATGTAGTGGCATTGGAGGCAGTTCAGAGGAGGTTCACCAGATTGATTCCAGAGATGAGGGGATTGTTGAATGAAAAGAGATTGAACAGTTTGGGCCTATATTCTCTGGAATTTAGAAGAATGAGGGGAGATCAAATTGAGGTTTACAAGATGATAAAAGGTATGGATAAAGTAGCCGTGGAGCAGATGCTTCCTCTTGTGGGGCATTCCAGGATGAGAGGTCATAGTCTCAGGATAAGGAATAGCAAATTTAAAACAGAGTTGAGGAAAAACTACTTCTCCCAAAGCGTTGTGAATCTGTGGAATTCGTTACCCCAAAGTGCAGCGGATGTTGGGACAGTGAGTAAACTTAAGGAGGTGTTCAACAGATTTATAATTGGTAATGGGTTGAAGGGTTATGGGGCGATGGCAGGAAAATGGAGATTAAGAGCATACCAGCCATAATCGAATGGCGGAGCAGACTCAATGGGCCGAATGGCCTAATTCTGCTCCTATATCTTATGAACTTATGAATTTAAGTGAGTGTGAGAGTGAATGAACCTGTGTTTTGTGCACATGTGTCAAGCAGTGCATAAGACACAGGTTAACAGTTAAAATGAAGCAACAGCTCAGCATTTTTTTGGCTGATCAGGGCAGTCACGTCACCATTCTCACTCAGACATTCTATGAGACAGGAGGCAAGCAGGAAGGGTTGGGTAGCATTGAGCAAGGTGCCAGATATTCTTTTTAATAAATGCCATGGGTTCTATCTCAACTCCCAACATAACCAAGGCAGCTGTTGGATAAGATGGTAAACCAATTCACCATGGCTTTTCTCATCAATTTGTCTACCCCCTTGCCAGAACTGTAGTTTCATATCAGTTGTAGATAATGTGATGCTACTGTGCCTTTAAGAAATCCCACATCTAAAATGGTGTTGGAGCAAGGCGATTTATTGCAAGCCGTGCCCAACATACCTTCTAATTCTATCTTTTAGTTTTGTTCTATGCTTACATTCTGCGCTCTTGTAGTTCCTTCTCTATGAATGGTATGTTTTGTCCAAATAGCCCGCAAGAAACAATGCTTTTCACTGTATGTTAATACATGTGACAATAATAAATCAAATCAAATCAAAAATTCATTTTAGTCTTGTTTCTCTGTTTTTTTTGTATCATTGCTGTGATGTTTGTTGAAAACATAGAATGGGTCTTTTTTTTTAATTTGGGCCTAATGCAATGTTCTGGAGATCTATGAGATTTATGACCCTTTTGGATTGTTGGGGGAAGATTGATTGACACACCAAGTGGTTCCGTCACAGAGGGATCCAAAGATTCAATTTCAGTTTGGTTCATGGCACTGCAGACTGCAAATAGTAGGTTATGTGTCTCTCCCTGGTGTTGAAAATTTAGCTCTTGGTAGTGGGCTAGCAAGTAGCGAGAGGCAAAGAGTGCCTTGTCTCTCAAAGTGTGATGAAAGGTGCGGGGCCAGAAGACTTCAGCTTTTTCAACTCTACATCCAAGGAGTAATCCACAGAGAGGGCTTGGAAAGCCGCAAGATTCAGCATCACGTAAGTATACTTATTTTCGGTGCTAAATCTATGAAGGGGTGTGTGCTTGTAGGGGTGTCGGTGTTGGAACAGTATGTTTTAGCTGTTAAGGTATATACAACATCATTGTTTCTTTCTTGTTTGTAATTGATAAAAGTTATTGCTAATTGCCTTGTAATACATTAACTGTGTACTTAAATAAACTTTGTTTGATAAAAGCTCCCTAGTGGGTTGTTTGACTCATACCTGGAGTGAAGCATCTTATGTTGACCTGTGCCAAAATTCAAGTGCAAAACTTATGATCCAGGCTGACTTCATAAAACACCTTGGAGTTTCTGACCTGGATTGCACCAATAGGAGCTGCAACTCCCATTGATGAGAATGAATTCTCAAGGGTGATCATAACCATTAACCAATATGTTCAGAGGGAGGGTAAAAATCCAGTTTGCATTATAAATTAGTTGCTTCCTATGCGAAACATTTAAGGTGCAAAGAATGTGGACAATGTTGCCTTTAAACATGTGCTCATTCTCTAACAATAAATGTATTCAACGTGTAATGCTTAATAACAAAGATGCAGTATCTGTACGCATGAATGTTGGTTTGGGGATTGCAAATCAATATTGCCTAGCAACATTTTCTTTTGTGCTTCCAGCACATTTCCCTCTGTGATTTATGACAATTACAAGTCAAATTTATAATTAGCAAGTGGTAACAGATGGGCTGATGTATCCACCTAAAATGCCATGTATGACAGATTGATACGTTCCAAAAATACCTGGAGGGCTTTTCATTCACATCCTACACTCCTCAGCCAAGAAGTGAAGTTCTTGGCAAGTATCCTTTTGCATGTCAGTGTGACTTGTAGAAAACAAGTTCCCATGTGCAGCCAGTGAGAATATGCAATTTGTATGCGAAAATGTCAGCTTTTAATTGTAGGATAGCCAGACATCATTAAAAAAAAAGGGTAAAATGATGCTCTTTGCCCCTGCTGCCTTGTGACACCAATTCTGCCCAATTCCCAAAAAGAAAGTTGGGAACATTGCGTCCAAGTCTCCGTCCATTCCAGTCTACATAACTGCATAAGGTTTAAGGACATGTCTATCACGCTAAGTTGGCAGCAAAAACTTTCAACACACTTATTCATAAAACTCGGCCGTGATCCTTTTGTCTATCTAACCCAACCCACATGGTGTAATACTCTTGATAACTTCCACAGATAGTGCAGAATTAACTGGAGTTAGACATAAACAGCCTTGTTTGAACAGATCTGGCCATCTGCCAAATCGTTTCTGACCATCTAACATGTCAAATCATGAAATATGCAATCGACACTGAGGAGACTTTACACATTCAAATAGACAAGTCCTCTTCCACGTAGGCCTGGTACTGTTTTAATGTTTGCATTAGTTTGTATCATGCTAGTTTATGAATTCTAATTACTGATCAGTTCAGCTTTTTAGTCATCTTTCAAGTCTACAAATGTTTTGGATTTTGTTTTGTTCTGTTATTCAATGCAGTAAGAATATACGCGCATCCAAGAATTGGATCCCTGGAGCCAGTTCCACTTTGCAATAAGATTGTGGCTGAGTTGTGCATCAACTCCACTTTGTGTCCAAAACCCATATCCCCTCTGCTTCCTTAGTAGCCAAGAACCTATCAATGTTGATACTCCACGGATGAACATTTGCAGCTCTTTGGAAGCAAAGTAGAACATTGAACAACATACTTTTTTGGCATCATGAAGCACTTGGAGATCAGGTCCACCGTAATTCAGAAGCAGATAGGTCAAACCAAATGCCGAAGTTCAAATTGTGATAAGTGCCCTGATGCAGATTTGCAAGGCTCCCATTTTGTATATTTATCATTGTTCGGGCCTCTCAGAGTCTGGCTGGAGTCCACTGCTAACTTTTGCCAAGTTTCCTTTTATGGAAGTGTTCCAAGCTTTGCATTTAAAATTCAAATGAGCAATATAATTATATAATTATCCCTGAGATGTGTACAGGAGTAGACTGCTCTCTATAAATCTAGGTGCTTAGTCATGATGTCCAATATATTCCCATTGGCACTTACCCATTCCAAGTTCTCTTCAATTGTACAATTGCCACAACTTTCTCTTTAAGTTTTTTTCTTAATCCCATTTTCTTTGGGGGGGTTGGGGGGGTGGGGGTTAGGTGGGCGGTGGGGGGGAGATGGATGTGGCACAGTGTCACAGTGGTTAGCTCTGCTGCCTCACAGCACCAAGGAGTTGGGTTCAATTCTTGGCTTGGGTCACTGTCTGGGTGGAGTTTGCACATTCTCCTCATGTCTGCATGAGTTTCCTCCGGGTGCTTTGGTTTCCTCCCACAGTCCAAAGTTGTATGAGTTAGGTGGATTGGCCAAACTAAGTTGCCCCTTAGTGTCAGGGGGGCTAGCTAGCGTAAATGCATGAGGTTATGGAGATAGGGACTGGGTGGGTTGTGATCAGTGCAGACTCGATGGGCTGAATGGCATCCTTCTGCACTGTGAGATTCTATGATTCAAAGTTGGATTGTTCAGGCTGCGGGCTTTTGCATGGCTTAGTCACAGGAGACTTAGTTATGTATAGTTAGAAATGCTTAAGAAGTATCAAGAATAAAAAAAGACACAAAGGCTAGAAGCCCACTGTAATTTGTTGCACTGGGGCCCTGAAGGACTTCCAACATACTGGTATGAAGGGAGGCTTTCATCTTCATTGTCTAGGTGGTAATCTGGTGGGGCAGATCGCACACATGCCACAGGATCTCTCTGAAATCCATTACATTGAAAATAATGAAAGATTTTGTCATGGTAAGGCTATTGAGGGTTACTCAATCAAAATGGGTGGGTGGGATTCAACTGCAGATCCCCGATGATCTAATTGTACGGTGGAGCAAACAGAGCAAAGATGACCTCCTAATGTTGGTCTGAAATATAAATCAGGTGAGCTCTCTAAATGTGACCTTGCCTGGGACCAGCTCCATTTTATTCCATCGTCAGATGGGAAAAGTGTAAAACTTGTCTGTGCTGCCTGTGCGTTGACCTAAAAATTGCATGGGCAACGCGATATTCCAGTTTGATTGCCCTTTTAAGCGCATTAACTGGTTGATTAATTGTCAGTGGGTTTGATATTGACTCCTGTGTGTACCCGCCAAGCAAAATATCATGTGAGTGCACGATAACATCAGAACGCACGCCCAGTGTCTTCTGCTGCAATTTTATGTGACTTTGGTTTGGGCATGCGCCCACTTAAACTACATAACATTCTGGCTAGGTAGGTAACAGGGTTCAAGTCAAGGTCAGCATTGTGGTACTGTAGACCCAGGTTCAATTCCAGCCTCGGGTGACTGTGCAAAGTTTGCACATTCTGCTTGTGTCTGCGTGGGTTTCTTCTGGGATGCTCCAGTTTCCTCCCACAGTTGGAAAGATGTGCAGATTAGGTTGTTTGGTCATGCTAAATTGCCCCTTAGTGTCAGTGGGATTAGGAAGGTAAATATGTGGGGTTATGGGAATAGGATTGTTGTTGGTGCAGGCTTGATGGACCAAGTGGCCTCCTTCTGCACTGTAGCTTTTATGATTCAGTTGGCTAAGTTCATATCGCTAATTTCCCGTGACCACCAGAACCCAGTTATTTATTCCCCAAAGCACGAATGGGTCTTCCACCTCTCATAGCCTGTCAAACCCAGGGAAGTTCTCCAGGTGAACCACCAAGATGTCCTGCAACTTTTCAGCTGCCCCACTTCACCCTCACACCTGTCCTGCCATCGTCAAAGGCCTCAGTCAGCACAATACTTGGCCTGGTCATCTCGTGTCTGTCACTCAGTAGCCTTAGAACTCAGCTCCTGCTCCTGGCTGTTGTCTTGCTCTCCTATCTCCCTCCAAGGCTTCTGGCCTACCTGCTTCCCCAGTCTACACTCTGGGTGCTTGACCCCACCCCCTCTGTTTCAGCCTCAGCTCCATCCTCCAGCCTGCCGAAGCCATCTCTTCCCCTCCCGAGGGGGACCCACAGGATCAGCTGAGTTTTCTGCCTGGGGTCCCCCCCAAATCAATGAGCTCTGCCAGCAGGAACCCCCTGCCACACAGGCAAACCCCCGTGGTTCCTTCCACATTGAACAAGGATCAACAAGCTCTAATTGAGGCAGCTGTTGAGACAGTGATACCTTTGCTGGAATGCCGACCAGCAAAATGCTTTGGAAAAGATGAAATCTTGGAATCCATAGATTCCCAACAGTGCAGCAAGAGGCCATTTGTCCCAAAAAACTTTGCACCAACTCTCCAAAAGAGTATCCCACCCAGGTTCTCCCCTCCACCCCAAGCTCATAACCCCATGCATTTATCATGGCTAATCCACCTAAACTACACATCTTTGGATAATAAGGGGCAATTTAGCATGGCCAATCCATCCAACCTACACATCTTTGGTCACTAAGAGACAATTTACCATGGTCAATCTATCTAACCTACCCATTTTTGGACAGTGGGAGGAAACCAGAACACCTGGAGGAAGCCCATGCAGATAGGGGGACAGCATAAAATTGCACACAGGTAGACACCCAAGACTGGAATCTTGGCACATTCAGACCCAGAATTATAGACCATAGCAACAGCAGATATATTTTCTCCAGCTCTGGGGAAGTTTTATTTTTAATGTAGAAAGACAGCTAACATGAAAGCTATGTCTCTAGCTTTCTAATTGAAAAGGAATAATGATACACCACAATAGAAAAAGAAGCATTGGCTACAATATATGTGGCAAAAAAACTCAGACTTTTCGTGCAATTGTGTTTCAATGACCCACCAGTCATCTTTCTGAGCATGAAACAAATTGTGAAGATATTGCCCAGAACCCTGCAGTTCAGACTAAGATTGGTGAGATATGACTCTATCACAGAGTATGTGAAAAGAAAGTATCAATCATCAGCAGTCACGCTGTTATAAATGCCATCAGAAGGAATCAAGTAAGTGGATGTCCATGCCATTGAGGAGGTTGAAGCATATACCTCCTTAGTCACTCAGTACTTATCAACTATTGCAAAGAAGTTGCAAAATATAAAACAAGCCCAGCAAAAAGATAAAGAACGTCTTCATGAATGAGAATATTGCCTGCAAGAATGGCCACACTATATCGCCACTAATCCCTTAAGATAGCAGTATTTTGAACAGATCAAACACCTCGTAACCATTGAAGTGATAATGTATTAGTCTTCAACAAGAGAATAACCATACTGAGAGCACTTCAGTTTGACATTCTTCAAAGATTTCACCAAGGTCATCTAGAAATAGCAAAATGTTGTAATCTGTCAGGTAGCCAGGGCTTACTCAGTCTGTAGAAGAAATGTCGCACACAGCCAAAAAAAAAATTAGTACTTTCTACATTTCCATCAAGGCTATGGGAATATCTGGAATGGATTTATTTGAACTTATTGAGAAAACCTTCCTTGTCATCATTGATTACTACTCATGGTGGATTGAAATAAAAGGATTGTATAGCTTCACTGCAGAAATGGGTATCGGATCCCTCAAGGGGATTTACGCAATACATGGCATCTTGGATATGCAAAAAAAAGTGTGGCTTTGTTCATCAATGATGTGGAGATGCCGGCTTTGGACCGGGGTAAACACAGTAAGAGCTCTCACAACACCAGGTTAAAGTCCAACAGGTTACCTGTTGGACTTTAACCTGGTGTTGTGAGACTTCTTACTTTGCTCATCTGACCAGTTCACTTCACTGTCCTCACGAAAACACAAGGGCTGAGAGAGGGGTACAAACTGACAAAGATTTATTGATGAAAAACAAAGGTTTTAATTTAGCTCTTCTGCGTTATCGAACATTAACACCATTAAAAATTATCCTTTACCATCAGAGTTACTGGTAGATTGGAGATTGGGAACACAGCTTCTATCTCTTAAAAATGTAATCCTTTACACTATATTTGATTTGATTTGATTTGATTTATTATTGTCACATGTATTGATACAATGAAAAGTATTGCTTCTTGCATGTTATACGGACAAAGCATACCATTTATAGAGAACAAAATGAGAGAGTGCAAAATGCAGTGTTAAAGTCATAACAAGGGTTTTTATTTATTTGATTTTTTTAAAAATTTGATTTATAATTCTCACATGTATTAACATACAGTGAAAAGTATTGTTTCTTGCGTGCTATACAGACAAAGCATACCATTCATAGAGAAGGAAACGAGAGAGTGCAGCATGTAGAGTTACAGTCATAGATAGGGAGCAGAGAAAGATCAATTTAATGCAAGGTAAGTCCATTCAAAAGTCTGACAGCAACAGGGAGAAAGCTATTCTTCAGTCGGTTAGTACCAGTGCTAAACACTGTGCCACCCTGCTGCAAAGTGTGAATTCATGATGAATAATGTTGAGAGATATTTGCAAACAGCTCTGCGTTGTTACAGTCTAAGAATCTTTTTCAAATCTTTTTGCATTGTAGAGGTTCAAAACATTCATTCTCCTTCCCAGGTAACCTCTGCATTCTTCGTCAATACTTCGCCACCATGATCCATCTAGAATCACAGAATCACTTCAGTGTAGATGAAGGCCATTTGGCCCATTGAGTCAACATCGACTCTCTGACAGAGCATCTTTCCCGGGCCCTATCCCCGCGATCCCACAAATTTACCCCACTAATTTCTCTAGCGTATACATCTTGGAACACGATAAGATAATTTAGCATAGCCAATCCACCCAACCTGCACGTCTTTGAATCGTGAGAGGAAACCGGTGCACCCGATGGAAACCCTCAAAGACACAGCAAGAATGTGCAACCTTCACACAGGTAGGCACCCAAGGACAAAATTGGATCCTGGTCCTTGGCACTGTGAGGCAGCTATGCCAACTTGCCACTTGCAACTTTTTCATGGTCCTGCTCTTCATTGTCTCACTGCAGTTGTAACACTTTCTGTACAACCTGGTTCCACCTTCCACCCTTGGAGCATTGCCACTGATGCTCATTTTGACTCAGACATAAAGTCCTCCATTTGGATCTTTGCCACTCAAACTGGCTCCGAACTCTGCAAACAAGATTGTTCTAGGATGCAAAACACAACCTGAAACCTGTGTGCACTTAATGTCCAAATACATGGACAAGTTTCCAGGGGTAGTGTTAAGGAGCGAGAGTCTCAGTTGATCCTTCAACCTTCCCCTCCCCCTGTCACAGCTGTAGTCCCACAAAAACATTCCTGATCTGTAACTTCCCGCATGGGTTCAGAGTCGTTGTACTTCCATCGGCCTCTTGGCCAGGCCCATATTGTAAATGAGAAATGGGCTTGGCGGGCTAAATCTAGGTTAAACAAATAAATAAATGCTGCGAGGTTAAAAATTAAAAGTACAACTCAAAAAAAAAGTGAGATGTGCTTACAGACAAAAACTAACTGCATTTTTTTAACCTTTATTGTTTGTGAGCTTTTTTACTTTGTTTTGTAATTTATTTTGCAGAAGAGGAAAAGGTCAGCCAGGAAATTAATACGGCCTGATCTTATCATAGTGATACTTAGCACATTCATTTCAAATCACTCTCTCCATTGTTTTAAAGGAAATATCAGCCCATTCATTATAAATGGGATTTTGTCTCTGTTAAATTATAGCTGGAGGAATGTGACAAATCATATTGTGCATAATATTGTGCTGTGTCTTCAAGCTGAAGATCTTCCTCCTCTCTGTATATTCATTCATGAGATGAGGGTACCCCTGGCTAGGCAACGCCAGATTTCCCTTGAAAAGGTGGTGGCGACCCACCTTCTCAAGGTGTACAATCAGGCAGAAGCGTTTGTACATACTTTAAGGTGGCACGGTGGCACAGTGGTTAACACTGCTGTCTCACAGTGCCAGGGACCTGGGTTTGATTCCTGGCTTGGGTCACTGTCTGTATGGAGTTTGTACATTCTCCCAATATCTGCGTGGGTTTCCACCCGGTTCTCCAGTTTCCTCCCGCAATCCAAAGATGTGTGGGTTAGGTGGATTGACCATGCTGACTTACCCGTTAATGATAGGGGGACTAGCAGGGTGAATGCATGGGGATAAGGCCTGTGTGGGATTGTGGTCAGTGCAGACTCAATGGGCCGAATGGCCTCCTGCACTGTAGGATTCTATGATTCAATGATTTCTTGAACCATTGCAGCGATGTGGTATATGCAAGTGGCTTGTTAGAGTAGGCAATGGCCTAATGGTATTATCACTAGACTATTAAGCCAAAAAATCAGCTAATGTTCTGGGGACCCTGGATTAACTCCACAGCAGATGGAGAAGTTAGAATTCAATAAAAAGAACCTGGAATTAAAAATCTACTGATGACCATGAAATCATTGTTATTTGTTGAAAAGACTCACTTTGTTCATTAATACCCTTTAGGAAAGGAAATCTACCATCTTTACTTGGCCTGGCCTACATGTGACTCCAAAGCCACAGCAATGTGGCTGACTCTCAACTGCCCCTGGGCAACTAGGGATGGGCAATAAATGCTGGCCAGCCAGCAACGCCCATGTCCCATGAATGAATTTTTTAAAAGGCCATTTTAGAAGGGAATTAAGATTAATCCCACATTGCTGAGTGTTAGGAATCACTGTAGGCCAGAGTGGTTGGCAAATTCACTTCCCTAAATGACATTTTAATGAACTTGAAAGGTTTTTAAAACGTGAAAACAGTAGCTTCACAATTACCATTACTGAGAATACCTTCTTGTTCCTGATATTGATTCGTACTTGGAATGTAGTGTTCAATTCTGGTCGCCACACTACCAGAAAGATGTGGAGGCTTTGGAGAGGGTACAGAAAAGACTTACCAGGATGTTGCCTGGTGTGGAGGGCATTAGCTATGAGGAGAGGTTGGAGAAACTTGATTTGTTCTCAATGGAACAATGGAAGCGCAACCTGATAGAAGTCGACAAGATTATGAGGGACATGGACGGAGTAAACACTTCTTCCCAGGGCTGATGAGTTAATTACTAGGGGGCACAGGTTTAAGGTGCGAGGGGCATGGTTTAAAGGAGATGTACGAGGCAAGTTTTTTACACAAAGGACAGTGGATGCCTGGAACTTGTCGCCGGGGGAGCTATGGGAACAGATACATAGAACATAGAACACTACAGCACAAACAGGCCCTTCGGCCCACAAGTTGCGTCGATCACATCTACACCTACCATACAATAGTGACTGTTAAAAGGCATCTTGACAAATACATGAATGGGATGGGAATAGAGGGATATGGTCTCAGGAAGTGTGGGGGGTTTTAGCTAAGTCAGACAGCATGCTCGGTGCAGGCTTAGAAGGCCAAAGGGCCTATTCCTGTGCTGTAATTTTCTTTGTTCTTTTTTATTATTTAATTTAAATTTAAATTCCTCAGTTCAAAGAAGAAACAAACAGTTCTGATCAGTATTCTTATTTCCCAGTTTTTATTGTTCACCATGGTAGGATTTGAACTTTGGGTAAGTATTCCACTGGAATATTAGCCCAGCAAATGCCCGCAATGATAGCTGGCTTGATTAAAAATCCAGGTCCTATCTAAATGCTGATTAAGCAATAATGAAACTGATTAGTGATAATCAAACCAGTTTAAAATATCAACGTTAATAAATAGATTTATGGTGTTAGAAAGTTCACATAGGGAAGAATGCAATTACATTTTTTGCAGACTTCAAAACAGGCCTATAAAAATGTCGGGAAAAGAAATCCATTAACACAATTTATACTGATCAATTTAACAATAACAGGTTACTCCAATAGGTGTGAAGTCATGAATGAAAGAGTGGATGCAGCAGTAAAAGATGTAGCCAAGTGCTTTTGCTACACTAACTATTAACAAGTTAGGCAGCGATTCCTTGTTCATTTGAATTCTGGTTGTTGATGGTCTCATTCATGTGATTTAGATGCTGATTGTACTCTGGCCGCCAGCCCTCGGAAAGCCTTCTGGGTCAGAATTGAAGATCTGCCGCTTGCAGGTTGAATAGCCAGGGTCTTTTTCTGAGATGAATCATTCTCATAAATGAGCAGCGAAAGAGGTCAGGGCAGGGAGACACAGAAGGTTACGTGTGTGGCAGAGATAAGGGCTCATTCATTGCACTCTCACTGCCAAGGTTCGATAGGGGAGTGTAGCCTGCAGCTCCCATCAGGAGTGTGCTGCTTGCTGCGCACTTCCAAGGGAGCCATAAAAATAATCCAAACTCTCAGCCTGGAAGAATTTTCGACAGCGTTCTGCTGTTTACGTTCCAGGGTGAGGCTTTTCCCATTATTCTGCTTAACATGGTTTAGATCATGTTGGCTGAAGACTTGCGGCATTAAGTGTAGCAAGAGAATTCTTTTCCAGAAAAGCACTGAGACTTTATCGCTTGCGTTTCAGAAATCCAGGCGGCGAGCTGATGGAAGAAATGCAAATCTCGTGTAGTTCGATAATGGAGTTTTTGCTAAAGAATGAGTTAATAGGAACCTTTGAAACTGTGGGGGAAAAAAGATCTTTGGAGTTGAAATGGAACTGTGCAGTATTTAGTGACAAGCATGTCAACAACCTTGTAGGAAACACCTCTGTTTGATATTTGGGGAGAAAAAAACACCAATGCTACAGGAGTGCCTAAAACTGCAGCTACCATCGAACATAGAAAAACTACAGCACAAACAGACCCTTCAGCCCACAGATTGCATCGATCATATCCCTACGTACTAGGCTTACCTATAACTCTCAATCCTATTAAGTCTCCATGTACTCATCCAGAAGTCTCTTAAAAGACCCTATCGACTTTGCCTCCACCACCACCAACAGCAGCTGATTCCACTCTCTGAGTGAAAAACTTACCCCGACATCTCCTCTGTACCTACTCCCCAGCACCTTAAACCTGTGTCCTCTCGTAGCAATCACTTCAGCCCTGGGAAAAAGCCTCTGAGACTCACGTACAACACTCATCGAAACATAGAAACTAGATGCAGGAAAAGGCCATTCAGCCCTTCAAGCCTACTCTGCCAATCATTTTGATCATGGCTGATCTTTGAATTCAATACCCTGATTCCCCTTTTCCCCGCATCGATCCACCCTCCCCCCAAGAGCTGTATCTAATTTCAACTACTTTCTGTAGTAGTGAATTCCACACATTCACCTCCCTCTGGATGAAGAAAGTTCTCCTCGCCTCAGTTCTAAAATATTGACCCCTTATCCTCAAACATTCTTTCTGAATCTACTCGGCCACAGGAAATTCAAACTTCAAGACCAATTTCTTCTCAAACACTTTTTAAACAAAATATTATTCATCAGATGTGGGCTTCACTGCAAGGCTGACATTTATAGTGCGAGAGAGGGTGATGGTGAATCATCTTCTAGAACTGCTCCATCGGTACCAGGGAGAGAGAGTTATCAGTGCCAAGGGCAATGCCAGGTGTGCTGTCCGATTTCATTCTTATTTGTATTCTCTGTCACAATTTGATACAACAGACTAGATTACTCGGCTGAGTCACGGGGCGATTAAGAGGCAATGACATTATTGGTGAGTCTGGAGTCATATGTAGGCCGGATCTGGTAAGGTATTGGAATCTCTACAAGCAAAAGAGATTATTCAGCCCATTGAATTTGCAAGGACTCTCTGACAGAGTGTCTTACCCAGGCCCTCTCCCCACCCTATCCCCATAACCCTACACACTTCCCATGGGTAATCCACCCAACCTACTCATCTCCGGGTGCTGCGAGGCAATTTACTACGGGAAATCCACCCCATCTGCATGTCTTTGGAGTGTGGAAGGAAACTGGAGCACCCAGAGGAAACCCACGCAGGCACTGAGAGAATGTGCAGACTCCACATAGACAGTCAGCCAAGGTCGGAATCAAACCTGGTTCCCTGGCAGACTGTGAGACAGCAGTGTTAACCTTCAGCTGATTTCCATCCCTCAAGGCTACCAGTGAACCAGGTGGATTTTTACAACAATCCAGTAGCTCCATAGTCACCAATAATGAACCTGGCATTTTATTCTACTTGTGTTTCATCGCATTTAAAGTTCCCATCTGCCGAGCTGGGATCTGAACTGCCATATCTGGACCGCTCGCCCGGTAACATTACCAGTACACTACATTCTCATATTCCTGAGTTACATTTTTTTGGGCCTAAAGAATATTGGCTCATTGGTAGATAATTCCTAAATGAGGCCACAAACAGTTAATTTGGCAAGCTTGAAATTTCTGCAAATTCAGAGAGAATGCAACTTTTCCCTTTCCATCCCAGCCTCCGTGGCAGTTTAATTTGGACATCATATCATAGCCCATCATTAATATTGTAAAGTTTAATTTGACTGCTTTCAATAGAGATGATCATCGTCAAGGTCTGGCAACATGGTGGCACTGCTGCCTCACAGCGCCAGAGACCCAGGTCTGATTCCCGGCTTGGGTCTGTGCAGAGTCTGCATCTTCTCGTGTCCACATGGGTTTCCTCCGGGTGCCCCCATTTCCTCCCAAAAGATGTGCTGGTTGGGTGCATTGGCCATGCTAAATTCTCCCTCAGTGTGTATCCAAACAGGAGCTGGAGTGTGGCGACTGGGGGATTTCCACAGTAATTTCATTGCAGTGTTAATGTCAGCCAATTTGTGAACTGATAATAAATAAATAAACCTTAAATCTACTTTAATGCTCTATGTGGTGTGGTACAGAATCACAGATCAGGAAGTTTGACAAAATAATGGACAGTCGAGTTTCTTACAAATGTCATCAGCATGTTTGTTACCAATAACCCAGAGAGGTTCAAATGAATTTGTGTAAAATAGCAGTGGGCTGTACTTTTCCAGGCACTTACGATGCTCGCAACTGACTGCCCTTGTGTCAATGAGCAATAAATCTCTGCCATATAACCCCATCGAACAACAGCATCCACCGAATGTTTCTCTGTGTGTTTTTTTATAATCTCTGCTTCATTCCTCAACAGCCGGCGTGTGAAGGAAATAAAGTTTGAGAACTTAGACAGTCTGGTATTTCCTGCTTTTGTGAACAAAGGAAAGAACAAATAACATTTATCTTTAGGCCAAGCTTGAGTTCCAGAAAATAATGATTCATCATCTGATTGTAACCGAAATTTGTCAGTGTTGTGACTATGGTCAGTCGCTGTGTTCCTGAGCCTAAGAACAGGCCTGGCTCCCATCCCCTGCATCATAAATAACGGACATAGTAAGACACTTGCAGCTCTCCAATGTCGATGCTCACCGGGAGCAGACGAGAGACAAATCAAGAGACAAACAACCGGCGGTGAGTTATATTCTGATTGATTTCTTGGGCAGTTAACATAAATCAAAAGTTCATTACGCATGTGTTTTGGGCTAATTCATACACTTGGACCCCATGCCATTGGCCAGTATGTTTCCTGGCCATGCGACTGGGGGAGCAACGCAAATGGCCATTGGCTTTGGTGGATCCAGTAGATTCTGACACCAGCCAATGGTGGGTCACCATTGACCCACCTCTGCCACCAGAAAACTGAGTGGGGGGGTGGGGGGGGTGGAGTGTGTAGACTGGGCAGGGGCGGGGAGGGGGGAAGGCGCTGAAAGATCTGGAAGATCCCAGCCTTGAAGTGATAGGTGTGTTGTGTAATGTCGTAGACCTGTACCTTCATCATCGAGGCAGATTGTGGGAGTGGGGCGATTCATGGCTTCACATGCCCACCTGATGAGAAGGTACACACTCTTCAAAGGATCTTCCTTGCTAGATGTTGTGGGATTAGGCGAGTTGGATGCACACTTCAGTCAGGCCAGCCGACCCAAGGTAGAGGTTGGTGGCAGCCACAGGAGCTGTTGGGTGCCAAAGGGGATTGTTTAAAAGGCCCATCCCAGTGTTTTGGGACTTCTCCCCAGTTATAATGAAAAAGACAAGGCCCCATATTGTCACTCTTCACATCTCTTCATCTCCCACACACTCCATATGCCCCAACCATGCCACCTCAAACTCCACATACATCCCATGATCCCTCATGTTCCTTGTGCTATGCAATGCATTCCCATCCACCCACTCATGGTGCCTCATACCCCCCTGTGCTAAGCCGTGGCATTTGACCCATTGTTCACTGCTAATAAACCCTACAGTGATAATAGAATATTTCAAACACACTTTAAAAGAAAGTCATTCATTCATAACTTTCTACTCTGTTTTTTAAGAAACATCATTTTACATTTGGGTATTAAAAGTGTCAATTATCCAGACCCTTTAATATATCAACAGGAAAAACTGTAAAGATTTGAAACTTCTTAATCTTGTGTCATAAAGCTTGGTTAACAGTCCTGAAATCCATTAGTCTGTTGAAACACCTAAGCCCAAAGACGTATAGGTTAGGTGGATTAGTCATGGTAAATGAGCAGGTGACAGGGATAGGGCAGAGGTGAGGGTCTGGATGAGATGCTTTTTGACAGGCCGAATGACCTCCTTCTACACTGTGAGAATTTGATGGATTCTATGGGAAGAGACTCCTAGTGATGTGGAGAGGCACCCCTCAAGCTATAAAGTAAATGTGAAATTGCCATAATCCCAAATGACCAGAGGCTGTCACCAGTGGTGATTTAACCTGGGGATCACCACACCTCGGACAAGGGACAAGATTGAGAAGGGGGGGGTCTTCATGAATAGCCTCAGTCGCTACAGGAATTGAAACCACACTGTTGGCGTCACCCTGCATCACTAATCAGCCATCCAACCAACTGAGCTAAACCAACCCCAAGCTATAAGCTCCTGCCACAGACTAGTGACCTGTTCTGGGAATTACCAGCTAAAGAAACAGACCAAAGTCTGCCTTAGTGCACAAGATGAGAAGAGAATTGGAATAGAGATGGGTTATAGGCAGAAACTTCCTATTGCTGGCACTTAACCGTTCATGGGTACTCTATTTCACGGGATTTTGAGCTATATTATGCTGGTGCGGAACATCACTCTGACAGGCTTTATTACTTAAGTGTGGAAAGATCAGAAGGGCAACTGCTTTCTTGTTTGTAATTTGCTGGATCTTCAATCCTTATGCAATGTAAGTCTTAGCTCATCACTTCCCACCGAGAAGTCTATGGATCAGAAACGTTTGGAGAAGCAAAGTCAATCAAATCCTAATGATACCTACACTGTGTAGTCTGCCACCTGGGCATGTCTGATAAGGGAAAGAGATGTCCTATTTACTCTGCAATCAGAGCAGGCAACTCTTAATCAGCAATGAGGAAAACATGCCCCAAAAGCCTCACTTTGAACATGTTGTGAACAATGCACAGAAGAGAGATTAACAAAATGGGATCAAAGCTTTTTGGCCTTCTTACGGATTTCAGCCAGAACCCTGGCCAAATATAGCACAACGTGGTCGACACTGGGAAGTCCAGGTCAGCCTTGCAAGGGGCATAGCATTTATCTGCCCCTTGATAGAAAGGGATTGGAACCATGGGCAGGGAAGCTCGAGGCGAGAGTCACCATTCTGCTGACAATGGTGAGTCTGAAAGCAACTTCCAAAGACCAGTGCATCGGTGAGATGATGTACACCAGCTCCCAGAACTGGGAATGCGGGGCCTCTGTCCACCTAGAAACAGAATCATAGATTATGAGAATCAGGCAGGTGAAAGGATTTAATGTACAAGATCAGCCATGGTATTATTGAACTGCAGAGCAAGCTTGAATGGCCGTATGGCCTACTCATGCTCATATTTCCTATGTTTGTTTTATGTGTACAGACATGGAAATGTCCTGTAAAGATAAAGGACGCGATCTTACTGAAAAAAAATGAGCGTGAAACTGGGAGAGAACCATGCCAATTTTTTGGGTGAGTTAAAAATCAGATCTGACCATACTGTGAGCAAGAAATCAAGCAAAATCTGTTTCCTGTCAGTAGGGGGAGGAGGTGTGGCCTTAGCTCACCAGAAAGCCGGCAACTTAGAGCAGAGGGTACAATTGCGCATGTGCGGATCTCTCTATTCTGAGTAACAGCACAGAACAGAGAGGTCTGCCACTGCCTTTCCCCCAGCTATCTCTGGCCTCTATAGCCAATTGCCTCCCCCTCCCCTCATCTGCATGGGCCAGCCAGTCGCATACCCCCTCCCCTTCACCTAAGCCAGCCAATTCTCCCCAACCCTGAATGGGCTGGCCAAATGTCACTCCCCACCCCTGGTCGATCAGCAATTCTAGAGTGCACAGCATTCCCTTTTTGGACACGTTGCTGATCTGTCTGGATATCCAGTGCTGGTAAGATTGCGAGAAGCGAGAAATCGGGCTCGAACCCAAGTTTCTGTCTCTCTTGTGATCTTACGGCTCACCCCACCCATCAACCGGTGAGACGGAAAGGTAAGGTTATCCCAACAATGTCTCTGTTCATTTTTAGTCGTTTGTAAAGATGCAAAAGGAGAAGCAAATACAAGCTCCAGGAAGCCACTTGCGTTGATTCAAAAGACAGTCAAGTTAGTGAACATTCTGGCCACATGAGGCTCGCTGGTGCCTAAGATTTCCCTGTAGTGATGCAGACATCCATCATTCTGTGCTGATGAAATGTCTTTCCATTGAATCTCCTTAATCCAACACAGTCAGAACTAGGAGGCACTAATGGGTACAATCTGGGCACCAGTGTCCCAAGCATTTTTGGGACTATTGTTCGAGATGGCAGCATGCTGATTCAGTGGTTAGCACTGCTGCCTCACGGCTCCAGTACCAGCCTTGGGTCGCTGTCTGTGTGGAGTTTGCATGTCCTCCTCATGTCTGCATGGGTTTCATCTGGAGCTTCAGATTTCCTCCCACAGTCCAAAGATGTGCGGGTTGGGTTGATGGGTCATGCTAAATTGACTCTAATGTCAGGGGATTAGCAGGATAAATCTGTGGAGTTACGGGAATAGGGCTTGGGTGGAATTGTGGTTGGTGGAGGCTCAATGGACTGAATGACCGCCATCTGCACTGTTGGAATTCTATGATTCTATGTGATCTAAGCACTGGGAGTAATCGATTAACCAGTTCAAAAATGTATAATCCAAACAGTGTGCCTTCTTGTACTTTTTCCCCTATGGAAGGCCAAGTTAGCTGTCCTTATTCTGATTTATAGTAATGGGGGAACACAACTATTGGCCCAACTTCACTGGCCTAGCAGCGCAGAAATTGGCCATGGTTTTCCCTCCTGATTGCTCTCCAGTGGCCCACTGGGAGACAGTAACATGAATGTGTCTGTCAGGGTTCCATTGTCAAAAGGTCTATTAACAAGAGCTGCACAAGCTGACACATGAAGAATAGTCATTTGGGATAGATACTGGACAGATTGCAGAATCTGTGAAGTTTTATCTGAAATTAATCAGTGTTTTCCAAATGATCATAGAATCCCTACAGAAGAAAGCTATTTGGCCCGACAGGTCTGCACCGACAACCCAGGCCCTATCCCCATAACCCAATGCTAACCCCACAACCGACATACCTTGGGACATGGAGGGGCAACTCAGCATGGCCAATCCACTTAACTTGCACATGGAGTGTGAGATGAAACTGGAGCACTTGAAGGAAACCCACGCTGACATGGGGAGAATGTGCAGACTCCACACAGACAGTCACCCAAGGCTGGAATCGAACCCGGATCCCTGGCGCTGTGAGGCAGCAGTGCTAACTACTGTGCCACTGTGTAGCCCTGACCAAAACCTATACTAAACACTAAAGTATACTAAAACCTTTTCAGTTTTCTCTCAATTTCTGCGATGAAACATTTTTGAAAACCCTAAAGCCATGGATTGCCACAGAAAGCGTATTTAAGACGTGAATTTTAACCACTAAACATTAATGGCATATCATTCCTATTTAACCCAAGGTATTTGTAATGTAAAGGGTGCCGCTCAATTTAAATATACCTCCCTATCAAAGTTACTGTTTGACTGTAAAAAGAATGGGGTGGAAGAAATATAAAATCCCCAGTTCACTAAACTTGGCCTGAACATGGGTTAAGATAGGTGAACAAAAGAGAAAGGGAGACAGGGAGCATGTCTACTTTTTCCATCAAGTTTCCGAAAAAAAAGCTTCACAAAAACAGCATTGTCAAGAAGGTTCTTGCCTTTAAGACCTATTCATGATCCAGGTCAGGGCAATGCTCTTCTAATTTAGACTGGTGAATAATGCAAATAAAGAGATCAATGATCTACAATCAGAACATTTTCCTTCCTTATCTATGAGACCATTATTCCACCCTGGTGCATCTTTCTCTGACCTGTCAATCACGGCTGCTAAAGGAAGTCTGTCTTTAAGGTTCCTAAGAAGCCATTAAAGTTTACAACCACATCCATAAAAAGACAAACAAGAATTAAATCTAAATGTAGGTCACGGGTGATTAAAAAGGAACCATGCTTATTCATTCTTAAATAATACGTCTGATTATGTTAAAAGTGGATTTGATATTTTAGAATATGATTTTAGAATATAAATTGAGTAATGTAGACTAACTAGGAAAAGAATGACTCTATTTTTTAGCTGGCTTCAATCTATTCCCACTGCAGTCAGTTGATATTATTTGATTTGATTTATTCTTGTCACATGTGTTGGGATACAGTGAAAAGTATTATTTCTGACATGTTTTACAGACAAAGCATACCATTCATAGAGTACACAGGGGAGAAGGAAAGGAGAGGGTGCGGAATATAGCGTTACAGTCATAGCTAGGATGTAGAGAAAGATTAAGTTAATGTGAGGTAAATCAATTCAAAAGTCTGACGGCAGCAGGGGGGAAGCTATTTTTGAGTCGGTTGGTGTGCGACCTCAGATTTTTGTATCTTTTTCCCGACAGAAGAAGGTGGAAGAGAGAATGTCTGGGTTTTACTGGCACGCCTGCCCGGGGATCAGGGTGGGTGAGGCTCACAGAACAGAAATCTCTGTTAGTCTCGGGCCGGATTTTACAAAACTTGCCCAAGCAGTGTCATTAAATTCCAGCCAGTATGTCCGGGGTGCATGGGGTCCTTAATTATACTGACTGATTTTCCAAAACAGTGGGAAGTATAGACGGAATTAACGGATGGGAGGCTGGATTACGTGATGGACTGTGCTTCATTCACGACCCTTTGCAGTTTCTTACGGTCCAAGTAAGAGCAGGAGGCATACCACACTGTGACACATCTGGAAAGGATGCTTTCTATGATGCATCTGCAGATGTATTAAATGTAAAAACAAATGCAACTTTTTTCCCAGTTTTTGCCCTCCTCACCTTGAGGCATTGACTCACTCAAGTAGAGGGTTCCACAGTGTGAGGTTGGGGTGATTCCTCCACTTAGCAGCATTGTCATTCACTGGAGACTTCACTGTTAGTGTGGGATGCTGAGCGCACTGTTAGTTGGAGCCAATGTGATGTCTGAGGCCTGGTGTAAATCTCACAATGAGCCTGAAAGAAGGCCTGAGATTCGCCAGCAACGAAAGTAATTCATCCACAATGGGACTGATTACTTTTAATGATAGGCTGTTTGTTTCCTTTGAAGCAATTTAAGAAATTTACTGAGGGCCCAAGTCACAGGATATCCCTTGAGAATGCAAATGAAGGATGTTGGTTCTTGGATTTTGTTTATATAGAAAATCTTTAGACTAAGTATGACGGCGGGTGTGAAAAAAATCCAATTGGCCTCAAACTACTCTGTCCCGCCCCCTCACGATTTTGAACATCTCTATCAAATCTCTTCTTAAACTTCTTCTCTCCAGGGAGAACAGTGTCAACCTCGCTATCTTCATAACTGAAGTTTCTCATCCCTTGTGTCTCTTCTACATTCCCTCCAATGTGTTCACATCCTTCCTACATTGTGACACCCAGAACTATACACAATATTCCAGCTAAGGCCTAACTGGTGTTTTGTATAAGTTCAGCATGACCTCCTTGCCCTTGTCCTCTATGCCCAGAATATTACAAGCTTTCTTTGCCCTCATATTAACAGCAAATGGAAAGATCAAATGAATTTCTTCATTACCATCAAGTCACCTGAGGTCCTGATGGGGTAATAGTGATAGATTACTTCCACTGATCAGTGAAATAGCAAAAGAGTGATTTAAAAAGCAGCAGGGAATCTGATTAAACTAAATAGCACAGGTGGAACAGAACAGTAGCACACACTTGATGAACTGATGGGTTTATTTCTGTATTTTAACGTTTTATCATTCTATGAAAACAGAATAATCCCTTTGCTATTAGTGGGATCTTGATGTGTGGAAAATGGCTGCTGCACTGGCCCAGATAAACCACAAGATCAGTTTTTTTAAATTCATTCATGGGATGTTGACATTACTGGCTGAGCCAGCATTTATTGCCCATCCCTGAGGGCATTTAAGAGTCAACCACTTTGTTGTGGATCTGGAGTCACATGTAGGCCAGAGCAGGTAAGGACATTAGTGAACTAGAAGGGTTTTTAAACAACAATTAACAATGGTCATCCAGATTTTTCCTGGACTCTAATGTCACCATCTGCCATAGTGGGATTTGAACTTAGTTCTCCAGAGTATTACCCTGAGTCTCTGGATAACTAGTCCAGCGACAAGACCATTATGCCACCCCTAACCACTGCCTTCCTATGTGAAGTTTATTGAGATATTTCTGAGAGATCTAATGAGGTGCTACATCAAAGCCAGTCATTATTTAAATCCCATTAGTTTCATTAATGATGAAATCTTCATGTTTGAACTTGCTTTGTGCTGTTAAATTATGGTAGATAGCAGCTTTAAAAAACATGTTTTGTTTGAGCTTGTGTTCTGCAATCTTGGAGATGCGCAAGCTCTGTTGAAACTTGTGATCCATTTTTGCAAGTTCCTATGATGAGCCAGCATTTATTCCAAATTGCCCTTGAACTGTGGGATTTGCTAGGCCATTTCAAGAGTCAACCACATTGCTGTGGGTCTGGAGTCACAGGTAGGCCAGACTAGGTGAGGATGGCAGATTTTCCTTCCCTAAAGGGATTTAGTGAATCAGTTGCTTCTTTTTCCAACAATCAATGGTATTTTCATGGAACCATCACTGAAACTAGCATTGGAACTCTAGAATTTATTAATTGAATTGAAATTCCACCAGCTGCTGTGATGGGATGTGACCTCACGTCCCAAGACTATTAGAACAAAGAACAAAGAAAATTACAGCACAGGAACAGGCCCTTCGGCCCTCCAAACCTGCACCGACCATGCTGACCGTCTGACCTAAAACCCCTACCCTTCCGGGGACCATATCCCTCTCTTCCCATCCTATTCATGTATCTGTCCAGACAGCCCTTAAAAATCACTATCATATCTTCTTTCACTACCTCCCCTGGCAGTGAGTTCCAGGCATCCACTGCCCTCTGTGCAAAAAAAAATTGCCTCATTTATCTCCTTTAAACTTTGCCCCTCACATCTTAAATCTATGCCCCCTAGTAATTGATTCTTCCACCCTGGGAAAAAGCTTCTGTCTATCCACTCTGTCCATGCCCCTCATAATCTTGTAGACTCTGTCAGGTCGCAACCTCCCCCCCCACACCCCCAACCCCCTTCAACCTCTGTTGTTCCAGTGAGAACAAACTAAGTTTCTCTAAACTGTCCTCATAACTAATGCCCTCCATACCAGGCAACATCCTGGTAAATCTTCTCTGTACCCTCTCCACATTAGCTTGAATCACCAGATTATTAATGCAGTGACTTTACCACAGAGAGGTTCAAGTTGCATGTACATGTTTTGTTGTCCAGAAATGAACACTGCAATGTACAAGTTCATCCCATTTTTTAAAACTTATTGCTGGGAATTTTGTTACATTTGACATAAAATGAATTATTTGTTGAAAGCTGATGACAAATTACTTATGTTCCCACCCTCAAGAGGATGATCTTTTAACTGATTAGTAACAGTCATCCTTGGGTTAGCATGGGCTGTTCCCAATCAGCGGGGTGTAAATGGGATTTCATAATTTCCCCATGAAAAGCTATTACAGACACAACACAGGCAGACACAGCCGCAGCTCTTAGTTAGTGCATTCAGCATAACTAAAAAGACCTTTACACTACATTGGCATTTCAAAGATGTATTTTGTTTCAAACTATTTCCAGTAATTAAACAAGACTTAGGAACAAATAGGTTTGGCACAGTGGTTAGCACTGGTGCCTCACAATGCCAGGGGCCTGAGTTTGATTCCAGCCTTGGGTGACAGTCTATGTGAAGTTTGCACATTCTCCCCATGTTTGTGTGGGTTTCCTCCAGGTGCTCTGGTTTCCTCTCACAATCCACAGCGGGTTAGGTGGATTGGCCATTTTGCGGGGTTACAGGGATGGGACAGCCTGGATGGGATGCTCTCTGGCAGAGTCAGTGCAGACCTAATGGGCTGAATGGCCTCTTTTGGCACTTTCTTTGATTAGCCATGATAAACTTGCAGGATTACAGGGATAGGGCAGAGGGCACGGCCTCAGTGGGATGCTCTTTCAGAGAGTCAGTGCAGACTCAATGGGCCAAATAGCCTCTCTCTGTATGGTCGAAATTCTGTAGTTGTATGGTTCTGACCATGGTTTTCTTACAACTACCTCAAGGGCAATTGATATCAAAATATCATAGTCAACTCAAAGGATTTGATTTGATTTTGATTTGATTCGATTTATTATTGTCACACATAATAACCAATACAGTGAAAAACATTGTTTCTTGTTCGCCATACAGATAAAACATACCATTCATTGAGAAAGAAATGAGAGAATGCAGAATGTAGTGTTACAGTCATAGCTAGGGTGTAGAGAAAAATCAACTTAATGTAAGGTAAGTCCATTCAAAACTCTGACAGCAGCAGGGAAGAAGCTATTCTTGAGTCGGTTGATACATGATCTCAGATTTTTATATCTTTTTCCCGAAGGAAGAAGGTGGAAGAGAGAATGTCCAAGGTGTGTGGGGTCCTTAATTATGCTGGCTGTTTTGCCGAGGCAGCAGCAAGTGTAGACAGAGTCAATGGTCAGGAGGCTGGTTTGCATGATGGATTGGGCTACATTCACGAACTTTCGTAGTTCCTTGAAGTCTTGGGCAGAGCAGGAGCCATACCAAGCTGTGATACGACAGAAAGAATGCTTTCTATGGTGCACCTGTAAAAGTTGGTGAGAGGCGTAGCTGACATGCCAAATTTCCTTAGTCTTTTGAGAAAGTAGAGGCATTGGTGGGCTTTCTTAATTATCATGTCAATATGGGGGGACAAGGACAAGTTGTTGGTGATCTGGATACCTAAAAACTTGGTGCTTTGTCTGCAATTACTTGCACCCTGTAGAAGATGAGCTTTGAGTATTGTGAGGTGAGTGTGTGTGGTACTACTGAGGGTGGGACCATTGATGTGAATTGTGTGGTGTGTATTTGACCCATACGCATCAGAGAACTCCAAGATTTCATCCTGCATTGTGAGTCATTATTGGCTTAAATTGCCACAATCCAAAAAGAGGGATGGGAAAAATCCCCCCCCATTCTCCTCATTATTGAGTGCCCACAGTCTGTGTGCGAACATCGGGAGAGGATAGGATGAAACTCAGTCGAAATGATCCACGCACTAATCACATAATATTAGCTCACATTTGGAGACTGCCATTCAAACAGCACTGGACAATGTTCATACTCCATCAGAAACCTACACCTTCAATAAGAAAACTGAGGAGATGCTCACTGATGTGTAAATGTCAATGCAAGCTTTGTGAGGTGAATGTTACAACTAAATAGCATAAAACTGATTCCACAATCTTAACAGGAAGATCACATGTGAGGAAAGTGCAAGTCAAAGAGAGCCAAACAGCATTTGGGTGGCCTGGTGGCACAGTGGTTAGCACCATTGCGTCACAGTACCAGGGACCCCGGTTCAAATCCAGCCTCGGGTCACTGTCTGTATGGAGTCTGCACATTCTGCCCGCATCTGCGTGGGTTTCATCCGGGTGCTCCAGTTTCCTCCCACAGTCAAAGATGTGCGGGTTAGGTTGACTAGCCATGCTAAATTGTCATGGTGCCATGGGAATTGGTAGGATCAATACGAGGGGGTATGGGGATAGGACTTGGGTGAGATTGTGGTCAGTGCAGAATTGATGGGCCGAATGGTTTCCTCCTGCACTGTAGGGATTCTATTCTAGTCTACACCATATGGCTGACAACTCTGATCAGACTTTTCTTGGAGACTTCATCGTAGAATTCCTACAGTGCAGAAGGATGCCATTTGACCCATCAAGTATACACCCACTCAGCCTCTGACCCAGGCCCCATCACCCCCACCCCATTCCACTTACCCCACGCATTTACCATGGCTAACCCCCCCTCATTGACACGTCTTGGAACACCAAGGGGCAATTTAGCACTGCCAATCCACCTAAACTGCACCTAATCTTCGGACTGTGGGAGGAAAGCAGAGCACCTGGAGGAAACCCCATGCAGACACTGGAAGAAAATGAACAAACTCCACACAGGCAGTGCCCCAAGGCTGGGATCGAACTCGGGTCCCTGACATTGTGAGGCAGCAGTGCTAACCACTGTGTCACCATGCCACCTCTTGTGAACCTTTGCCTCCAAACCCCACCACCGACTCAAATAGCCTTACTCTCACATTTCAGATATTGTAATAACTAATAAAGTGTTCAAAGGTCATGAAAGAGACTACCCCAGTAATGTTTCTGTGACTTTCTCCTGAGCTCTTTGCAGCAGTGTAGAGGAGATTAATCTTGGATGTTTGGAGACACCAGGGCAATCCTTCAGGCTTGGTAACCCTAACTGATTCCCTGAACTGCACTCACTGCGAGTCTCAACATCTGAGTCTCTAGATTAACTAGGTGAAATAACAAATGATCTAATTCAGCTAACGTATCTTGACATCTTGGCTTTGTTGGATGAAAGGACCCTTGACTACACCCAGCTCCCTTCGCTCGATAAATACAACAGTTCCTTCCTCTGCTGCTGCTCCTGAAATCTGGAAACTCCATAAACATTTATGTCAAATTTCACAGCTGTTGGAAGAGGACTTTTTTTCAAAAGCTTTGCAAATGTTTCTGAGCGCTATTTGTTTTGGTGGTTACTCTGTTCTCTTTCAACCCTTTTATGATCTTTATCTGTGTTGCGTTTATACTTTAATCTTCCTAATTTATAATCCATGAAAGAAGGAACAATATGAGCTACTTTTCACGTGGCTGAATAAATTAGATGGAAAAGCACAAAGCAGATTGGGCAGCACAGTGGCACAGTGTGAAAGCACTGCTGCCTCACAGCTCCAGGGACCTGGTTTTGATTCCTGCATTGGTCATTGCCAGGGGATGAATCCTAGGATTCAGCTAAACCTTCCCAGGGATGGCAAAATGGGCCTATAGTGTAATGGTTCAGCACATAATGGGTTAAAATGAACCCATACAAATGAACTAAATACAAGATCACCCACACAGTGATGTAAGAGAACCCAGGATGCACACCTAGGGGTCAATGTAATGCTGGACAGATCCATGTGGAGAAGAAAACACGGAGGCAGCTTTTAGCTGGGGCGACACGGTAGCATAGTGGTTAGCACTGCTGCCTCACAGCTCCAGGGACGGGACCTGAGCTCAGTTCCCAGTTCGAGCCACTGTCTGTGTGGAGTTTGCACGTTGTCTGTGTGGGATACTCCAGTTTCCTCCCACAGTCTGAAAGGCATGCTGGTTCGGTGCATTGACTTGAACAGGCACCAGAATGTGGCGCGTAGGGGATTTTCACAGTAACTTCATTGCAGTGTAAGCCTTACTTGTGACTAAGAAGTAAACTTTACCAATGTGTTACCAATGCAGCCAGTCCTGTGTGTTCAGAGTTGGGAGTGTCATTGCTGTAAGGATGCACATATTAACATAAATCTTCCCATCCCGCCCACCATGGAAATTGATGCAGGCGGGATGGAAAATCTGGTGGAGTCTGTTGAGTTCTGGCGGGAGTTTCCAATCCTTGGGTGAGCAGGACCAGAAAATTCTGCCCATTATCCAGAATCTGTACTCAGGGTCAATCTTTTGACAAGGGGATACACGCCAGACATTTTTACGCTTCCAATACATGATGTGATTTGTCGTTTGCGTGCATGCTTTTGCATGAAAGATCCCACGCACAGAGGGCGCAAACTATCAGACAATCATGTCCCGCTGCCACTACCAAGGTTCAAATCTCCATCCACTGCAGCGGGATGAGAAAAGCATGAATGGAGATGAGATTCTGTCTCCAATGTTGAGCGGATCTCAGTGATAAAATTACTTGGCACAAGTAATCACTCGCTCTCCATTTTCCTTGTTCTGAATTTTCTGGATGGTTGGGATTTGATATCAATTCGCATGAGGTGGGACCTCTGCCCCTCACTCGGGAAGAAGCCCCGCCTCGGAGCACTGCTGGCCAACCTGACTGGCCAGCATCCCTCCACTCCCTCCAGGCACAGCGCTGCAGTGGCCAGCAGAGGCACTGCAGGGAGCTGCCTGGTACTAAGCCTCGAGAACCAGAGGACAAGGTAAGGGGACCCAGAATGGGGAAGGCAGGAATTACCTGTTGTGGTGCAAGGGGAGGTTGATTGGTATCAAGGGGAATGGGATGGGGGTGGTTGGAGGGGGAGGTCTGGAGGTTCCCAGGCTTCAAGGAGTGGGTGCCCCAGTCAGAAAGGTGGCTTCTGCTGGAGGTACCCCCAACCCCCCATCTCCTACCCATTATCCGACTGTCTTTATTTCTGTGTTGCCCCCCACCCCCCCATTAAGCTGACATCTGCCCACCAGCAAAAAAATTGAGGCTGTGTAGGAAATGGCTACTCAGTGGCCACTTAATGACCTCAATTCCAGCAAGGGTGGTCTTGCTCCCTAAGGCCAGGACTGTCTCAACTTAAAAATCATGACTGGATCAGGGCAGGTATGATCCCATCCAGACAATATCATACCCACCCCCTCTCCCCCACGCCCCCCCCCCCCCCATCCTGCCTCAGAATTCATTGAGGGTGAGGGTAGCGGTGCAGCTGGGAGTGGGTGGAGCATAAAATTTTCCTGCTCCCTCAGTTTACTTTTTGTTCAGTGCTTGGATGAAATGTCCTGTGGTAAAGGAGTGTCATATGTGATGTGAGTGTACCTTTAAGAAGTGTTTTTTCTTTAAATCACATCCCCTGAATTGTTCAAATTGCCTGAACATCAATTGCAGGATTGTCAAAAACAGTTCTTCATCTATGTAAAGGAAAGTGTGGTTGAATCAACAGTCATGTATAATCTCAATAATAAGATTGTGGATCAACAGAAAGGACAACAACCTGAAATAAGACTGTTTGCCAAAATTGCACCATTATTTAAATGAACTGCTGACACAAAAAAACCATTCAATCCGTACAAACATGGATATCCAATGAAACAGCACTGCTCAGAGCTGGTGTTCGAATAACTTAGAGTGGTTTTTGCAACAGCGTAACTGCCACATTAATCTGTGGAACCATGGATGAAATGGGTTCTGATACCAAGGAAGACAATCTGCCATGTGTTTTGGCGAAAGAGTGTACAGAAAATGGTGGTGCAGATCCACAGCAAACTGCTTGGCAAAGGAGGAGTCAAGGCTAAGAAAACAAGAAAAGGGAAGGGAAAAAAATTACTTTCCTGAATGGCCCTGAATATACACATGCAATGTGTTATCCAGCTGATTCTATCGAGGTCTGTGAGGACATTACCAGAGCTAATTTATCATCATAACATCAAACTGAGTGCAGTTTTGGAATCAAGCAGGATTAAGGGCTGAAGGAGAATCTTAAAGATAAAACAGTTTGCCATGAATGTGATAAAACAAAGAAAGGATGTTCAGTGGTGGAAGACATGAACTGAAATGGCCTATATTTCTGATCATGTTTGCCTGTTTTTATTGGGTAAAATGTATGTGTATTGTAGAGTACCAGTAGTGTGAAACAGAAATGGTTTGAAAAACTGAAACCAGCTTTGAATGTGGATGGTTCATTTAATTATTAAGGGAGGAAGTGTGACGTTAATGGACCTTTAAGAAGTGTTTTTTTTTCAACCATGTTCTCTGCAGTTGTAAGCAGATCTTGTCAGTTTTTCTTTCTCTTATTATTGCTGGGCCATCTGGAGCAGTCCTTTTATTGCTACTTCAATGGTTTAAATAGGGTTTTGTTTATTTTTACTATGGGCCTTAGGTACTTTCTGGGATTGTTTTATGACCTTACATTGTTAGGAGGAAGGCTGGTTGGCAGGTCATGTGTTATGGGCAGTTTGTTTTCCTTCCTAGTAACTTTAAAGTTTTATTTTCTATTTGGCTGCCCCAAGGAGGTAGACATCAAGCAGAAAAGGGGTGTTTCTCTCTCGCTCCCTGGTTTTGGAAATTCTGTTGTTAGCTGGAAGTAAGGTTCCTGGC
Source organism: Carcharhinus amblyrhynchos (assembly GCF_965287045.1). Lineage (NCBI taxonomy): Eukaryota > Metazoa > Chordata > Chondrichthyes > Carcharhiniformes > Carcharhinidae > Carcharhinus > Carcharhinus amblyrhynchos. The sequence goes on from NC_137342.1 coordinate 45,790,432, forward strand.
CTTCCTGGAGTGGAAAATCTGTTGTGGGTGGTTGGCTTGCCAAGAGTCTCTCTCTCCCTGGTGTTTTGGGAAGCTGTCTTGACTTCAAGCTGTTCTGGATATATCCAGAGAGCTGCCAGAAGTTAGAAGGCTGAAAAGTCCGGATTTAAGTTTTCCAACCAAAGGACTCAGTACCAGTATCATGTGTTCATTAGTGTTTGCTTGTTAAACATGTGGCAAAGGTTTTGCTTGTAGAATTTGCTTTGTTGGAACAGTGTTTAGCTATTAAGGTTTATATATTATCATGGTTGTTTTATTCTTGTTTGTAATTGGTAACAAGAATTACTAATTTTCTTTCCATACTTGTTAACTCTATTCTTAAATAAACTTTGTTTGGTAAAAGCTTCCTAGTGGGTCATTGGAATCATACCTGAAGTGAAATATCTCTTGCTCACCCTAGCCAAATTCAAATTGCAAAATTTATCATTCAGGTGGACTTCATAAAACACTTTGGAGTTTCTGACCTGAATTATACCAACTGGGGGCTCTTTTATGGGATTAAACTCTATGGGCCCTATTTTACCATTTTGATTCTAAGTGCTGGGCAGATTTGAAAATGGAAGTGTTTCAAGTCCGACTTTTAGACCTGTTCTCAGGCGCCCCCCCCATATGCAATCTGCCTAATAAAAAATCAGGAATTCCGAATCGCACTGCACAAGCCTGTGGTTGGACATTAATGCATTCAAAATCCTGCAGCTCCGATCAACACCTCCATCTGTGCACGTACAGAAAAATAAATGCCAGAATGCTTTCTCTGTCACATCCCTCCCAGACCAGGTAATACCTCCTTTTGGCCCCCACACACATTGACTCACCCCTCTCAAACATTACTGACCTTATCCCCCTGTCCATCCTCGCACCACCTAGATTGATCGTGCCCCCCCCCCGATCTCAGGCAGAATGGCAGCGGACCCCACCCATCGATCTCAAGCAGAAAGCTACTGGTTGCTCAGCACTTACCTCCTCACTAACTGGAGGCCCGAATTGGACTTTTGTAGAGCATATTTATTTCGCGCTGATTCTAGACGGGCAAACGCGGTGGTAAAGAGGGAAGTGCCGGCAAGTTGGGAGTGCAGCCTATTAAGTCAACTTAAATGCATGCAAATACATTTAATTGGCCATCATGTCCATTTCAGATGTGGTCCTGATCGTGGCCATTTTCAGGCCTTGGTAAAGGGGTAACCCTGTACCAAGGCGGGCACGGATCATGTTACTCATCTCATGCCCAACTTTGCCAAATTTTCGCACCTGAAAATGGGAGCAACGCGACAGAAAATCGGGCCCTATATTCCTTGATTGATTTGGGATTATTGAACCCAAAGATAGTGAGTGGTGAATATATTGGTGCATTCTTTACAGGTGTTGTATTCAGGTTTAAATAGGGAGTACCTTGGGGAATAATGGCTCTTTCAGAGGTTCGGAAGTTCCTGGAAGATGTCACACAGGGTAGTTTACAAAAGACAACTAAAGCAAAGCTTTTGGAATTGGCAGAAACATTGCAGTTGACGTTGCCATACAGAAAGGGGGAGAAAATTGTGGCGATAGCTCAGCATTTAAAGTTGTCAGAAACACAGTCAGAATCATTGGAAGGGGCTAGAATTCAATTACAAATGAAACGGCTTGAACATGGAAAAGAACTAAAGCAGTTTGAATTCGAAATGAAGGGAAGAGAGAGTAGTGAAAGCTAAAGAAGAAAGAAAGAGATGAACAGCAAGTAAAAGAAATGGAACAGTTTGAATTGCAACAAGAAAATATAATGGAGCTGCTTGAATTACAGGCAAAAGGAAAGAGAAAGGGACAGAACAGCCCTCGTGGGACAAAAAGAAAGAGAAAAAGAGACAGAATTTGAACTTCAGAAACGGGCAATGAAAAGTGAAAGTCAGTTTAAATTGGCGGAGGAAAAGGGAAAAGTACAGTTTGAATATAGTGATGAGGAAGATGAAAAGGAACAAGAGCTTCGTAGTCAAAGGCTTGGTGGGGATCTATTTAAATATGTCTCAGCATTGCCAAGGTTTGATGAGAAGGACGTAGAAGCCTTTTTCATTTCATTTGAGAAAGTGGCTAAACAAATGAAATGGCCACAAACCATACAGGCATTACTCATTCAAACAAAGTTGATAGGTAGAGTGAGTGAGGTGTTGGCATCACTATCAGAGGAGATATTTGGGAAACATGATGGAGTGAAAATATTCATCTTAGGTGCATATGAGCTAGTACCGGAAGCCTACAGACAATGGTTTAGGAATCTAAGGAAAGAACCTGGTCAAACATGCGTAGAATTTGAAAGGATCGAACAGAGTAATATTGATCGATAGATAACGGTTTTGAAAATAGGCCAGACATACGAAGCTTTGAGAGAAATGATTACTTTGGAGGAGTTTAAAAATTCACTTCCTGAAGCAGTGAGAACTCATGCTGAAGAGTAGAGGGTTAGAACTGCAAGGTTAGCAGCAGAGATGGCCTCAGACACTCTTCCACACTTCTGCTGACGCATCCCTCTGCAATATTGTCACAGTCTTTCCAAACAGGACTTTGATCCTCCCAACACAAATGCAGCAAATCCCAAATGATCATCAGTGACCTTGAGGCCCCCTTTAGCCATCACTGGATACAGAGCACTGCTACTCAAATTGTAAGTTTAACATGGAAGTTGTACTTCTCTGCCTGAATTCATGTACTGTTTAAATTCAAGTCATACCCAAGGAAAGTAGTCCCATGATTAAATAACACTGCTGGTGTGAAGCTCCATCTGAGGGGACCACAACAAGTTTAACAATTTGTCAGACCAGTATGAGGCACATAGCCATCTTCTAAAATGTGTCAAAATATTGCCTCGTGGGAACTGATACTGTATTATTTTGTGTAATACTGATAAATTAACCCTTGTCATGCATATATCATACAATAGTCTGCTCTATTAACCCTATCCTTACCATGAAGCATCTGCACACTGAACTTGATTTTATCCTGTGAAAGTTCAATTTCAAAAATAAATTTGTTGCAAGGAAATAATTCTTGCACATCGAATACACTTTGTAAGTGCATTTGTCAGATGTGCGCAGTTTATTACCCTTATGCTGGAGTGGAGATATACAAAATAAATATTCTAAGTGCTTTCCAATTGTGTACAAACTGAGGTATGTTACAATCTGTTCAGTTCAAGGGATAAACAATGAGGGTAAGATTCATGAGTTAATGTTCGAGTGAGGATAGGAGCCCGATGTTTTATCTGATAGTTATCTCTCAATAGTATATTGGAAGCAACAAATATAAATGTAAACTTCACCTCATATGCTGGAATTTTACCAGCTCACCCGGGAATCAGAACAGGCGAGGATCATAGAACGGCATGGTGTGTTGGCTTTGGGCGGGATCCTACGAGCCTCGGACAGGCAAGGCAGTAAAATTCTAGCAGTAGAATAAGAATTGTTACGGTGCTGAATATTTGGCCTATTGTGTCCATACCAGCCCTCCCAAGCATCATAACTTAGTGCGATTTTCCTGTCTTTTCCTCATACACTTGCACCTTTTTTCTATTCAGATAATCATCTAACGGCATCTTGAATGTTACGATTGAACCTGTCTCCACCACACTTCCAGGCAGTGCATTCCAGACCCTAACCCACTGTTGTGTGAAAAAAATCTTTTTCACATTATATTTGCCTCCTTTGCAATGGGTACAGAGTTCATATCAGAGATGTATTTTTAGACAAGTTATAGTTACAACAATGTTTTACTTATTTATTTATTATCACAAATAGGCTTGCATTAACACTGCAATGAATTTACTGTCAAAATCCTGAGTCACCGTACACCGGTGCTTGTTCGGGTACACTGAGGGAAAATTTAGCATGGCCAATGCACCTATTTTCATAGTTTATTTATTAGTCACAAGTAAGGCTTACATTAACACAGCAATGAAGTTATTATGAAATTCCCCTAGTCACCACACTTCGGCATCTGTTCGATCAATGCATCTAACCAACACATCTTTCAGACTGTGAGAGGAAACCGGAGCACCCAGAGGAAACTTATGCAGACATGGGGAGAATGTACCAACTCCCAACAGACAGTGACCCAAACTGGGAATCGAGCCCAGGTCCTCGGTACTGTGAGGCAGCAGTGCTAACCACCGTGCCATCCATTGGACTGTGGGAGGAAACCCAGGCAGACACTGGGAGAACATGCAGACAGTGACCCAAGCTGGAAACAGAACCTGGGTCCCTGATGCTATGAGACAGCAGTGCTAATCACTGTGCCAAAAGGCCACCCTTTGTTGTTCTACTAGGTACAGTAAACCTCTGCCAAGCACTGAACAGATGGAGGCTGATAGCAAAACAGAGGAAGCAGGGAACAAGGAAAATAAAGGCAGTATCTCTATTTCTCACTCCTGACCTCATTCAAAATGTCCAAACTTTTTCTTTCATATCCCCCCTCAGACTCAGCAAGAGTTACATCCAGCTCAAATCATAGTTTTTTCAAGAGTTGTCCTGACCGCAACTGAATTTTCATTTAATTTCTAATTTCATTTAATTTCACAGTTCTTTTGTCATCATTCAATATAAAAGCCAAATTTAATTAACACATAACGCATTAGGATGGGTGCAGAAATGTAAGAGAGAAAAATGACTGCAGCACCACGACATTTGTGTTTTAACTGTATTAAACCGCGCTGCAACATTCTGTGACCCTAAAAACTTTTTTTTTTGCGTTGTTGATCAAATGGCATGAAGGCAGTTCCTGATGTATCGTGTCTGCACCAAACACCACAGAGAACCGCAGTGACATTTTCAGACTTATTAGCTGGTTTTCTGAGTGACTTCAATCAACCTCCTTAATCCTCCCAGGGAAGAGAATTTTTAATTTGCTGATCGGTTGATAAGCCAGCAGCAGAGAGAGAAAAAAAAAATGATTTACACAGAGATGAATGGCATTTACAAGATAGAATTTGCTGTGTTAAAAGCGAATCTGGAAATTCCTATCTGTCATTTTATTTGCAATGTTCATTTTTTTTCCTCACCATTAACCGATCCTGATTGCAATCTCTAAGCGCCATTGGGCCCTGCTTCCGTAGTTTTTAATCTGCCCTTAATCCCATAGATTTTAAATATTCCCAGCACCAAGAGACTAGAGGCAATTAACTGCCCTTCTGATGCCTTCCTTATCAGTTACCTCCTTGTATCTCACAGAAGCAGCCTGAAGACAGTGCCTGGCTCGCAAACGCTATTTTCCCACTTCTGAACCCTCGGCAGGATTTGTGGTGCAAAATCACATCAGCTCATGCTTATTAACGATTCCATTACACCCAGAGATTTATATATATATAAAAAAAAACTATCTTACATTTTGCTTTTTTTTAATAGGAACGATCGCTATCACAAATTGAGTCCCTGAAAATTTTAATACAAGCCCAAGGTTGAGTGGCATTTTGCATGCTGATTTAGTCCTGATTGCCTGCTTTTGATGCTGGTGAGGCCAATATGTAAAGCCGCGCTCCAAGCGGGTTTTAGAGACTGGCAGCTGAAACACAGATAAAAATTTAAAAAAAAACTTCCAGCTGGAATCTCTAGGCATTTGTGCTTTGATTGACTGCTGCATTAATGGAAGGAATGCACTTGCCATTCTAGATTTTTTTCTGTTAGTAAACCATAAGCCTGCTCTCTCTTTTTTTTTCTGAAGTGGTATTACAGGTCACTTGGCCTTCCCTTTGCTGCATAGTTTTATATTGTGCAATGACTTTGACCCCCAAGTAGGTTTCAACAAAGTGAGCAATGGACAGCATATATATATATAATATATAAGACAGCATCATGAGCCAGTTTGAGCTCTATTGCTTTTGCCTTCTGCACTCAGACAGGCTTGAGCACAATCTTGATCTTGTCTCAGCATCAAGGGCCACTGTGGTAAAATTGTGTTCGCCATAGATGGGAGGCTCAAAAACCTAATCATCCCACTTTTTCACGCAAAGGAATGGATTATTTAAACATTACATGAACCGGTACTACAGTTGCTATTTATAAAGAACCCTATTTTTTTTGATCCTCATAGTCACAGATATGCATGTCATGGGGGCTTTACCAGGTGCCCTCTCTGGGAAACGCCACTGGTGGGGAAGCTAAACAGCTCGCAACAGCAGCTTTTGGAGCTGGCTCTTTCACAGAAGGATATATTGATCCACCATCTTAGCACTTGGTCAATAAGGACCTTCTCTCAACTCAATGGAAGTTCCAGACTAGCTTTGCCATATGTGACCTTAAGGCAGTTACATAGAGTCAAAGAGGTTTACAGCATGTAAACAGATCCTTCAGCCCAACTTGTCCATGCTGCCCAGTTTTTAACCATTAAGCTAATCCCAATTGCCCATATTTGGCCCACATCGCTCTACACCCATCTTACCCATCTAACTGTTTAAATGCTTTTTAAACAACAAAATTGTACCAGTTTCTACTATTACATCTGGTAACTCGTTCCAGACACTCACCACACTCTGAGTGAAAGAATTGCCCCTCTGGGCCCTTTTGTATCTCTCCCCTCTCACTTTAAACCTATACCTTCTCGTTTTAGACTCCCCTACCTTTGGGAAACGAGGTTGACTATCTACCTCATCTATGCCCCTCATTATTTGATTGACCTCAACATGACCACCCCTGAGCCTCTTATGCTCCAGAGAAAACTGTCCCAGTCTATCCAGCCTCTCCTTTTAAATCAAACCATCAAGTCCCAGTAGCACTCCATTTGTCATTCACCAGCCCACTGGCCCATTTGACTAAGATCCCATTGCAATCCAAGATAACCTCTTCACTCTCCACTATCCCACCAATCTTGGTGTCATCTGTAAACTTACTAGCCATGCCCCATAAATTCTCATCCAAATCATTAATATAAATAACAAATAACAGTGGACCCAACACCGATCCCTGAGGCACACCGCTGGTCACAGACTCCAGTTTGTAAAACAATCCTCGACAACCACCTTCCGTCTTCTGTTGTCAAGCCAATTTTGTATCCAATTGGCTACCTCACCCTGAATCCCGTGAGATTTAACCTTATGTGACAACCTACCACGTGGTACCTTGTCAAAGACCTTGCTAAAGTCTATGTAGACAACATCAACTGCATTGCCCTAATCTACCTTCTTGGCTACCCCTTCAAAAATTTCAATCAAATTTCAATCATGAGACATGATTTTCCATCACAAAGCCATGCTGACTGTCCCTAATCAATCCTTGCCTCTCTATATGCCTGTAGATCCTGTCTCTCAGGGTACCTTCTAACAACTTACCCACTACAAGCATTAGAATCACCGATCTGTAGTTCCCAGGCTTTTTCCTGCAGCTCTTCTTAAACAAAGGCACAACATTTGCCACCCTCCAATCTTCAGGCACCTCACCCGTGGCTGTTACACACAAACAAATATTTTTGTTTTTTTCAGTGTTGGCAAAACCCCCAACAATATAAACAGATTTCACTTCTATGGAAGAAGATACTATTACATAGAAACATAAAAAATTGGAACAGGAGGAGGCCATTTGGCCCTTCATTCCTGCTCTGCCATTCATTATGATCTTGGCTGATCATTGAACTCAATAGCCTGATCCCACTTATCCTACATATCTTTTGATCCCCAAGTGCTACATCTAACTATTTCTTGAAAATATTCAATGTTTTGAGCTCAGCTATTTCCTGTGGTAGTGAATCCCACAGGCCTACCATTCCCGGGGTGAAGAGATTTCTCCTCAACTCTGTCCTCACCTCTGTACCCTGTATCCTCAGACTACAACCCCTGGTTACTGAGATTTTGGAAACAGACACATTACCAACTGTTGAGAGGTATCTGGATGGGTCCATGAACAGGGAGGGAATAGGGTGGCATGGTAGCACAGTGGTTAGCACTGCTGCTTCACAGCTCCAGGGTCCTGGCTTCGATTCCTGGCTTGGGTCACTGTCTGTGTGGAGTTTGCACATTCTCCTTGTGTCTGCATGGGTTACCTCCAGGTACTCCGGTTTCCTCCCACAGTCCAAAGATGTGCGGGTTAGGTTGATTGGCCATGCTAAAATTGCCCCTTAGTGTTCAGGGATGTGTAGGTTAGAGGGATTAGTGGGTATAGTATGTAGCGATATGGGGGTAGGGCCTGGGTGGGATTGTGTTTGGTGCACACTCGATGGGCCGAAGGGCCTCTTTCTGCACTGTAGGGTTCTATGATTCTAGAGGGATATGCACTTAGCAAGAGAAGAAAGACTTGTTTAGTTAGGGCATCATGATCAGCACAGGCTTGGGGGCCAAAGGGCCCGTTCCTGTTCTGTATTTTTCTTTGTTCTTTGCTTCTGGGCAACCCCACCAACAGGAACATCCTTCTTGCATCTAACCTGTCTCGTCTTGTTGGAGTTTTGTAGGTTTCTATGAGATCCTCCCTCATTCTTCTGAACTCCAATGAATACAATCTCAACCAACCGCATGTTTTACAAACAGAGATGGATAAACAATGTAAGAACAAATGTAAGAATCGGTACTCCACGCACTAAAGGATTTTAGTTCAATTTCAAACCCATGCTTTATATGGGACTGAGTTAGTTACAGACTGAAGCACCTGCTTTGCCTGTAAGCCAAACTAAAGCAACTAAGCATTTTGATTTGATTCGATTTGATTTATTATTGTCATATGTATTAACATACAGTGAAAAGTATTGTTTTTAAGCGCTATACAGACAAAACATACAGTTTATAGAGAAGGAAAGGAGGGAGTGCAGAATGTAGTGTTACAGTCATAGCTAGGGTGCAGAGAAAGACCAACTTAATGCAAGGTAAGTCTATTCAAAAGTCTGACAGCAGCAGGGAAGAAGCTGTTCTTGAGTCGGTTGGTACCGATGGAAGAAGGTGGAAGAGAGTATGTCTGGGGTCCTTAATTATGCTGGCTGCTTTGCTGAGGCAGTGGGAAATGTAGACAGAGTCAATGATGAGACAGGTATTAGTCACAAGTTGATTTATCAGCCACATTTGTCTCTGCATTCCTTATTGGTGGGCACGGATGTGTTGCCCTGCCCTTTGGCTGTAAGCCTTCATTTATTCTGTGGACACACCTTCAGTTTGTCTCATTTTCTTCAACTATCACCTTCATGCTCCATCAGCACTCCCGTCATTGTATCATCTCCTGCCCCACGCCCAATCACAGATGCTCTCTTAATCCTGGCATCTTTTCCCCAACTCCACACAACAACAACTTGCATTTATATAGCACCCTTAATGTGGTTAAAAATATCCCAAGATGCATGCAAGAGCATTATGAAACAACATTTGCTACGGATCTTCATGGAGGGTTAATTAAACTAAGTTGTCAGGGGGATGGGAAAACGAGGTGTAGCCCAGAAGCCAGTGTTGAGTGTAGTGAGGTACTGAGAGGGTATCAAGATCGCAGGAGTGTACCGGCAGACATGAAGGTGGGTTGAAGTGTGTTTACTTCAATGCAAGGAGCATCCAGAATAAGGGAGGTGAATTTAGAGTTTGGATTGGTACTTGGGACTACAATGCTGTGGCCATTTTGGAGACATGGTTAGAACAGGGTCAGGAATGGTTGTTGGAAGTTTCGGGGTACAGATGTTTCAGTAAGAGTAGGGAAGGTGGTAAAAGAGGTGGAGGTGTAGCATTGTTAATCAATGATAGTTTAACGACTGTTGAAAGGCAGTTTGAAGGGAATCTGCCTACTGAGATAATATGAAGTTAGAAATAAGAAAGGAGTGTTCATGTTGTTAGGATTTTACTATGGGCCCCCAAATAGTAATAGAGATGTGGAGGAAGAAATTGCAAAGCAGATTATGGATAGGTGTGGAGGTCACAGGATAGTTGTCGTGGGCGACTTTAACTTTCCAAATATTGATTGGAACTTTATAAGTCGAGTAGTTTGGATGGGGCAGTTTTTGTACAGTGTGTGCAGGAGGGTTTCCTGACACAATATGCGGATAGGCCAACAAAAGTTGGGGCCACATTGGACTTCGCACTAGGTAATGAACCGGGCCAAGTGTTAGATTTGTTTGTGGGAGAGCACTTAGGAGATAGGGACCACAATTCGGTGTCTTTCATTATTGCAACGGAGAGGGATAGGGTCACACGGCAGGGCAAGGTTTATAATTGGGGGAGGGATAAATATGACGTGATTAGGTAAGAATTAGGGGGCATAAGATGGGAACAGAAATTGTCGGAGAAAGGCACAAATGTAAAATGGAGCTTGTTCAAGGAACAAATACTGTGTGTCCTTGATAGGCATGTCCCTGTCAGGCAGGGAAGAAATGACCAAATGATGGAACCCTGGTTGACAAAAAGGGTTGAATGTCTTGTCAAGAGGAAAAAGGATGAGAAAACATGGTTCAGTTGGGTCGCTTGAGGGTTACAAGGTAGCAAGGAATGATTTAAAAAAAAGGGCCTAGGAGACGTAGGAGGGGGCATGAGGAGTCCTTGGTGGGTTGAATCAAGGGAAACCCCAAGGCTTTTTACTCTTATGTGAGAAATAAAAGAATGACCAGGGTGAGGTTACAGCCAGTCAAGGATAGTGGTGAGAACTTGTTCATGGAGTCAGAAGAGATAGCAGAGGTGATGAATGAATACTTTTCTTCAGTGTTCACCAAGGAGAGGGGCCATGTTTTTGAGGATGAGTGTGTGATACAGGCTGACAGGCTGGGGGAGGTAGATGTTCTGAGGGAATATGTATTAGCAATTTTGAAAATCCTTGAGGGTCGATAAGTCCCCTGAGCCAGATGTGATATATCCTCAGATACTTTGGGAGGCAAGGGGTGAAATTGCAGAGCCTTTGGCTTTGATCTTTGGGCCCTCACTGTCCACAGGGATAGTGCCAGAAGACTGGAGAGTGGCAAATGTTGTTACTCTGTAAATGTCTGTTCGCGTTTATTAACAGGGGGGTTTGAGTTTAAGAGCCATGGGGTTATGCTGCAACTGTACAGGACCTTAGTGAGATCACATTTGGAATATTGTGTGCAGTTCTGGTCACCTCACTATAAGAAGGATGTGGAAGCATTGGAGAGAGTTCAAAGGAGATTTACCAGGATGCTGCCTGGTATGGAGGGTAGGTCTTGTGAGGAAAACTGAGGCTTTTCTCTTTAGAGCGGAGAAGGATGAGAGGCGACTTAATAGAGTTTATGAGATGATGAGGGGGATAGATAGAGTGGACGTTCAGAGACTATTTCCTCGGATGGATGAATCTGTTACTAGGGGGAAACTGGTGGGAGATATAGGAGGGATGTCCGAGGTAGATTCTTAACTCAGAGAGTGGTTGGGGTGTGGAATGAACTGCCTGCTGTGATAGTGGATTCGGACACATTAGGAACTTTCAAGCTGTTATTGGATAGGCACATGGAACACACCACAACGACAGGAAATGGGATAGCTGGATTTTGGTTTCAGACAAAGCTCAACACAACATTGAGGGCCAAGGGGCCTGTACTCTGCTGTACTGTTCTATGTTCTATAACCAACACCCAGACATATCAGGAGATATTAGGACAGGTGATTAAAAGCTCAGTCAAATAAAGCTAGGTATCAGGGAGCATCTTAACAAGGAAGGTACAGAGAAGTTTGGGGAGAGAATTTCAGATTTAAGGGCTGAGAATGGATGTCCATCAATGGGGCATCAATAAAACTGGGGATAGGCAAGGGACCAGATTTGAGGAATACAGAAATCTCAGAGGGTTGTAAGACGTAAGGAGATTAAGAGATAATGAGGGGTAAGGCCATGGAGGAACCTGAAAGTAAGCAAGAAAATTTTTAAGTTGAGTGCTTGGTGAACAGGGAACCTGTGCAGGTGAGCACAAGAGTGAAGAAACCTGAAGTTGTACTCTTCTCCAGCTTCTCTTTCCTATCAATACTAATGTTTAAAGTTTATTTATTAGTCACAAGACTTACAGTAACACTGCAATGAAATTACTGTGAAATTCCCCGAGTTGCCACACTACGGTGCCTATTCGGGTCAATGCATCTAACCAGCACGTCTTTCAGATGGTGGGAGGTAACCAAAGCACCCAGAGGAAACCCACACAGACACGGGGGGAATGTATAAACTCCACACTGACAATAATTCGCGAAGGTGTTATTGACTCCCAAGTACATGGCCGTTTGTCATGACATGTTTCAATCTCTCCAATAAAGCCTCCACCCTTGCCCCTGACCAAGAGGGCCTTTATCTAAGCTTCAAATGATGTCCATCTTGACCATGACAAAGGGAAGTGATTCCTCCTCAACCTCCCTGGTACCTTTGACACAGTGAATTGTACCAGCCTCCTCCAACATCGCCCCCCACCATAGTCCAGCTGAGCAGGACTGCACTCACTGGTTTCATTCTTATCTATCAAGTCTTAGTCAGGAATTTTCCAGCAAGGACTCCTTCTCCCATTCCCAGTCCGTCACCATGGACCTATCCCTGGAATCTATTCTTGGCTCTTCCCTATTTCACATCTATATGTTGCCATTAGCAACACCATCCAAACACATAGCATTAGTCTTCACCACGATGGTCATCATCTCTGGGAGTTTGTTGTCTCCTTTGGTAATATCCCGAGTATAATGCTGAAAAAATCGAATCATAGAATCTCTACATTACAGAAGGAGGCCATTTGGCCCATCCAGTCTGCACCCATTCTCTGACAGAGCATCTTACCCAGGCCTTCTTCCCCGCCCTATCCCCATAACCCCACACATTTCCCATGGCTAATCCACTGAACCTATATATCTTGGGATAATAAGGGGCAATTCAGCATGGCCAATCCACCTAAGCTGCATATCTTTGGACTAAGAGAGGAAATGGAAGGAAACCCGCCCAGACAAGGGGCGAACATGCAGATTTTGCACAATCACCCAATCGAACCTGGATCCCCAACACTATGAGGTAGTAGTTCACAGAATCCTACAGTGCAGAAGGAAGCTATTCGACCCATCGAGTCTGCACCAACCACAATCCCACCCAGGCCTTACCCCCATAACCCATGCATTTACCCAAGCTAGTCCCCCTGACACTAAGGGGTAATTTAGCATGGCCAATCTATCTAACCTGCACACCTTTGGACTGTGGGAAGAAACTGGAGCGCCCGGGGGAAACCCACACAGACACGGGGAGAACATGCATGTTCCATACAGGCGGTCACCCAAGGAATTGAACCCAGGTCCCCATAGCTATGGGGCAGTAATGCTAATTACTGTTCCACCGGACATATGATGAGGGATTTTGAGGAAAAAAGGATCTGTGAGGGCAGTGGGAGTTGGGGGGGGTGGGGGGAGGAAGTGGGTTGTAGTCAGAAACGTGAGGAACAGCTCATGTCAGTTTAAAATATAACGCAGTTATTCCTGTTTGAGATACTATTGGAAATAATGGAAATTCCTGTTTCCTGAACAAGCTAATGGGAGTTCATTGTGTTTATCTGGTAACATAAACAAAGTGGACAGATAAAGATTAAAATTGATCAGAGCTTCAGTGAGATTCTGCACTAGACTGAAATTTGAAGCAAGCTGTGTGCATTTTTGAAATCTAACACTTCTTGTGTTATCTGTCTGAGTTGCAAGCTCGTGCTGACATGACAGTATTGGGGGTTTCAATTGGATAGCGCTCCAAAACATGCGCAGTGTGCGATTAACCTTCATCTGTTGAGTGGGAAGCAGATAGTTCACCAACTTGGTGTCACCTGCTCCTCATAGTGTCCAAACACTCACTGTTCAATAACATTACTTGTTAGTATGACTGAAAGCTAACCTGCATTTTCTAGGGGGGGCAGGGAGAGGTACTCTGGCCACTGCAAGCGCTGAGAATTGGACCATTGGTGGAATCTTCTGGACCTGCTGGTTGTGCAAGCTTGGGAGGGTGGTGGTGGGGGTGGTGGGGTGGGGGGGTGGGGAGTTAGGTGGGGGTTAGGTGAATTTTTCGCATTCCTGTTCTTGGAACCATGAAGGTGGATTAAAGGCGAGTTGAGCTATATTGGCAACGCCTTTTTCATCCATTGGCAGGTCAGGCTCATTAAATGGCCACATCGCCTGAATTAAATTCTCCCAACCAGTGAGAAATTAGAACATTCACAAATATGGACTGTAAATTAGTTGTGAGCACCTGGCATGCTTGACTTCTTTCAGGACTCTGAGGCGAGTAGACACAGCTTTGGGCTTCCTGTGGGACACTCACCAATCTTGACTTCTATTCAATGCTCGGAGGACAAACTGCACAAAGACTGGACACAGACAGCAGGCTAAGGGTGGAAGGGGAGCATAGGATAGAGGGAAGACTGGGCATGGGAGGCAGGCAAAGCAGGAGGAAGGGATGGTTGCTATTTGATTTATTATTGTCACAAATATTAACATACAGTGAAAAGTCTTATTTCTTGCACGCTATACAGACAAAATATACCGTTCTTAGAAAAGGAAAGGAGAAAGTGCAGAATGTAGTGTGATAGTCTAGGATGTAGAGAAAGATCAACTTAATGCAAGGTCAAAAGTCTCACAGCAGCAGGGAAGAAGCTGTTCTTGAGTCGATTGATACGTGACCTCAGACTTTTGTATCTTTTTCCCGACGGAAGAAGGTGGAAGAAAGAATGTCCGGGGTGCGTGGAGTCCTTGATTACACTGGCTGCTTAGCCAAGGCAGCGGGAAGTGTAGACAAAGTCAATGGATGGGAGGCTGGTTTGTTTGATGGGCTGGGCTTCATTCATGACCTTTTGTAGTTCCTGCAGTTTCATAGTTCCTGTTTTGTAACGTCTGGGGAAAGGAGAGAGTGTCCGGGGTGGAGGTAGAGGCTGTACTGGGGAGGGGGGCATTATTATGCCACAGGCCCATTTCGCCATGTTTTCTGAACCCGAGGGCCACACATTGTCTGCTTTTGGACATAAGGAAGGCGTGGTAGTAACCAGTAGCAATCCAGAGGCCCAAAAGTATTTAATTCCTCAGGGATGGGCATAAACACTGGTCTAGCCAGTGACACCCACGTCCCACGAAAGAATAAAATGAAACCCCAATATTAAACAATTTTCAATGATAAGATTTGAACAGAGATGAGCCATTTATAATATGAATGTTGCATAAAATACATCACAAATCAGGTTTAGCAGACATTAAGATCAAAAGAGAAATATGCTAATTTAAATAAAATAACCAAACCTTGATTATACTTAAAAGACAATAACCCAGTGGGCACTTTGCTCACCATATTTGCATTAATATTGTACTTGTTGGTGCTTGTTGAAGTGTAAGCAAGTATCTTGGTTGCTTTTTCCTGTAAAAACTGGACCACGTTGAATATTGCATCATTTTGGAAAAGAATATGCAACTTAATATGAAATTCCATTTAACCCAGTAAACAAGTTACTACAAGTGAACTAACTTTTAATGCTCAGGTCACACAAATCTGTAAAGGGATAATAATGAAAAGGTACAACCTCCCTCTGAAGATCAGGCACACTTTGGGGAACTACTGCGAAACTGCTGAACAAGTAAGGATCTACCTTATTTGAGAAAGGATATACTGGCACTGGAGGGGATGCAGAGGAGATTCATATGGTTGATTCTGGAGTTGAGAGGATTGGCTTATGAGGAGAGACTGAGTAGACTAGGACTATACTCATTGGAATTCAGAAGAATGAGGGGAGATCTTATAGAAATATATAAGATTATGAAGGAAATAGTCAAGATAGGAGCAGGGAAGTTGTTTCCACCGGCAGGTGAAACTAGAACCAGGGGCATAGCCTCAAAATATGGGGAAGCAGATTTAGGACTGAGTTGAGGAGGAACTTCTTCACACTCGAGGGGCCAGATGGCCTACCCCTGCTCCATCATTCAATAAGACTATGGTTGACCTTTTTGTGGACTCAGCTCCACTTACCCACTCGCTCACCATAACCCTGAGTTCCTTTACTGTTCAAAAATGTATCTATCCTTGCCTTAAAAACATTCAATGAGGTAGCCTCAACCGCTTATGCTCTTATGTCATCTATATTAAACTGCTCACAATATAATGTCACCCAAATTAATATGATGGATAAAAGATGGAAAAAAAATCAAAGACAAATATATACAAACAGATTATATCAATCAATGATTCATCTTGATAAAGGAGAATTGTTTTCTCCCATTAACTTGGGCAGAATGATATCTCAGAATATCAGTAAAATGATTAAAGATGCTTTGCAGGTATCCTTTTTTCATTCATGAGATGTGGGTGTCACTGGTTGTAAAGTAAAGTTTATTTATTTGTCACAAGTAGGTTTACATTAACACTGCAACAAAGTTACTGTGAAAAGCCTCTGATCGCCACACTCCGTCGCATGTTCGGGTACACTGAGGGAGAATTTAGCATGGCCAATGCGTCTAACCAGCACATCTTTCAGACTGTGAGAGGAAACTGGAGCACCCGGAGGAAATCCATGCAAACACAGGGAGAATGTGCAAACTCCAGACAAATAGTGACCCAAGCTGGGAATCGATCTCGGGTCCCTGGCACTGTGAAGCAGCAGTGCTAATCATTGTGTCACCATTCTGCCCCAGGGACAGCATTTATTGCCCATCCCAACCTCATTGTGAGCTTGGGGTCACGTATAGGCCAGATTAGGTAAGAATGGCAGATTTCCTTCCCTCAAGAACATTAGTGAACCAGATAGGGTTTTTTTTACAACAATTGATAAAGATTTCAGGATTATCATTAGACTTTTAATTCCTGATATTTTTCATTATTTGCCATGGTGAGATTTGAATCCAGGTCCCCGGAGCATTACCCTGGGTCACTGGATCACTGGGCCAATGACAATATCGCTATGCCACCGTCTCCCCATATATAGAGTTTCATGACCTCGAATTGTCCTAAAGTGATTCTCAGCTAATCACATTTTTACTATTGTAAAATAGGGAAATATGGCAAGCAATTTGTACATGGTGATTTCCCAGAAACAGCAGTGAGGTAAATAACTAGAACACATATTTTTCCCATTGCGGACAAAGGTGAGCAATGTCGTCAGGAAAACTCTTCATCTTTAGTTTGATGGAGGGTAGTAGGATCTTTTACATTGGTCTGACCAGGAGGGATGCCCCAATCTAGCTTGTTAAATGGAATTTTTTTTTAAATTTATTCATTCATGGGACATGCGCGTTGCTGGCTGGCTGGTATTTATTGCCCATCCCTAGTTGCCTGTAGGCATTTGAGAGTCAACCACATTGCTGTAGCTCTGGAGTCACATGTAGGCCAGACTGGGTAAGGACAGCAGATTTTCTTCCCTAAAGGACATTAATGAACCAGATGACAATGGTTTCATGGCCATCAGTGGACCTTTAATTCCAGATTTTTTTATTAAATTCAAATTCCACTATCTGCAGTGGTGGGATTTGAGCTTTGGTCCCCAGAACATTAGCTGAGTTTCTGGATTAATAGTCCAAACGATAATACCACTAGGCTATTGCTTCTCCTTTGGCATCACAGACGATGAGGCCCTGAAATGTAAACCTTGATTAGCTGCCCTGACGCAGACCTAAATGCACAAACTTTCCAGATGAGTGTTCTAACGTGGAACCATGCAGAGATAGCTCTTATCTGACATTTTATCCTGAAGATGGCACCTTTGGGAGTGCAACACCCCTTTGTGCTGCACCCAGGTGAAAGCCTGGATTATCTACTCAAAACCAAAACCTTTCCACTCTGAAGTAAGAGTACCAACACTCAGAGAAGGCTGATTGAAGTTTTAAAAGTTTCAAAGGAGTGATTCCAGGACACTTTCCTTCCAATGGTGTGGGGGAGCTGGGCGGGGGAGGGAGCAGTGGAGAGAATGTTGGTTGTTTGAACTTTCAAGGAGCATGGTTTGGAGGACAGGGCTGCAGAGTTTACATTCTGTCTTTGTCACCACTTCCTGAGCATACAGCATCCTCACTAACAGCAGGATAGCGGAATCACACAGTATAGATCAAAGCCATGTGTCGATGATAGTGGTGGTCACAGGTCACAGGTCATTCAGAGAGTCTAGGTTGCTATATAAAGCACAGTGGTGCAGTGGTTAGCACTGCTTCCTCACAATGCCAGGGACCTGGGTTCAATTCTGGCCTCGAGCAACTGTCTATGTGGAGTTTGCATGTTTTCCGCGTGACTGTGTGGGTTTCCTCTGCATGCTCCAGTTTCCTCCTCCAGTCCAAAGGTGTGGGTTAGGTAGATCAGCCATGCTAAATTGCACTTTAGTGTCAGGGGGACTAGCAGGATAAATACGTAGGGTTAAGGGGATAGGGCCTGGATGGGATTGCTGTCAGTGCAGACCTGTCGGGCTGAATGGACTCCTCCTGCAACACAGGGATTCTATGATAAACTTTTACTTGCAAGTTGCAATCTGGAGCTATTGCCAGCAACGGAGAAGACATAGAACATAGAACATTACAGCGCAGAACAGGCCCTTCGGCCCACGATGTTGCGCCAACCAATCAAAAAGCCAATGACCCTCTAACCTAAACCAATCCCTTTCCTTCCATAAACCTATCCACGGATCTCTTAAACGCCCCCAAACTAGGCGCATTTACAATTGCAGCAGGCAGGGCATTCCAATCCCTCGCCACCCTCTGGGTAAAGAACCTACCTCTGACATCCATCCTATATCTACCACCCCTTAATTTAAAGCTATGCCCCCTCGTGCTAGCTTTCTCCAACCGAGGAAAAAGGCTATCACTGTCCACCCTATCTAAACCTCTAATCATCTTATATGTTTCAATAAGGTCCCCTCTTAGCTGCCTTTTTCTAACAAGAACAACCTCAAATCCCTCAGTCTCTCCTCATAGGACCTCCCCTCCATACCAGGCAACATCCTGGTAAACCTCCTCTGCACCCTCTCCAATGCCTCCACATCCTTCCTATAATGTGGGGACCAGAACTGCACACAATACTCCAAGTGCGGCTGCACCAGAGTTTTGTACAGTTGCAACATGACGCTGCGGCTCCTAAATTCAATCCCCCTACCAATAAATGCCAAGACACCGTATGCCTTCTTAACAACCTTATCTACTTGATTCCCAACTTTCAGGGATCTATGTACACATACACCTAGATCCCTCTGTTCATCAACACTCTTCAGGGTCCTACCGTTAGACCTATACTCTACACATCTGTTATTCCTGCCAAAGTGAATTACCTCACACTTTTCCACGTTAAACTCCATCCGCCACCTCTCGGCCCAGCTCTGCAACTTGTCCAAGTCTCTCTGTAAACTATGACACCCCTCCTCACTATCTACCACACCTCCGACTTTGGTGTCATCAGCAAATTTACTAATCCACCCAACTATACCCTCATCCAGATCATTTATAAAAATTACAAACAGCAGTGGCCCCAAAACAGATCCCTGAGGCACACCACTCGTAACTGAACTCCATGACGAATACTTACCATCAACCACCACCCTCCACCTTCCAACTTCCTTCCCATCCAACTTCCTTCCCATCACATAACTGACAAGGAATCTCTCCCACACTCAGTGCCTGCCACTGGCTTGTGTTGGGAGAAATTTTAAGTTTGGTACTCAATCTGTTTGGCCATGTTACGAGCACAGCATCCTTGACTATCATTTCTTGCCTTTACTGGGTTCAAAGGCAGGAAGGCCACACAGTATGCCTCTTTCTGCTAATGGCACAAACACAGAAATAGTGATGCTACCATAAAGATCCAAGGAAAAAATTGTTAACATGCAATGGCTGGTATTTTACTGGCCCCACCTGCCACGGGAATCAGAGCGGGCGAGGGGCAGACACTGAAACACCCATTGACTTTGGCCAGGATTTTACAATTTCGGGACGAGCGAGGCCATAAAAACTCGCCCTATATAATTACAGAATAACTGAAACATTTATAGCAAGCTTCCTTTCCGTTTCCCTGTACATCTTTTATAGGAAACCTCAGAAGGATAAAGCAAGTGAAGAAATCACATCAAAGTACAAAGTGCTGAATGCCACAGCCCATTTAGGTGTTAGGGTATGCAGATTGTGTGGCATTAATAAAACAGTAGGATTTGCTTAAAATGTCTTTGCATATAATGAAATTGCATGCAAATAGGAATTCAAATTCACGTACCATATAACTGCACCAAATAATATTCACATTGGTATGAAATTTCGAACCATTTAGCCCGACAATCTGAGCATTAATATTCCATTGTTTAGCTCTTAAGGAGCATCTGAATGCACCTCATAGATCAAAGAAAATTGTTGCCTGCAGTCACGAGGGATTAAATATCTGCCTGTGTACCGTGTGAATCTCTTAATTACTTATTTTACTTATCACTCTCGAAAGGTTCATGATCAAATGCTGTGAAGCAATAGCAGAAGCAAACAGGGTTCTAGGTTGTATTCACAAAACAATTGACTATAAAACAAAACATCCCATTTTGTCCTTGTACAAGACCTTGGTTGGGCCTCAGTTCAAATACCGTCTACTTCTCATTTGCACACAGGACGAGGGGAGATTGATTCCTCAAAAGGGGTACAAAGGAGCCCTGCCAGATTATTCCCCAGTTTTAAACACCTCAGTTAAACACCTCATCAATTGGACTCAAAGAGATGGGTGCACTGTATTATAATTATGATTACATTGAGGATTATAAAATAATGTCAACAATATGGGGGCTATCACATAATCTGCTTGAGCACAGTCCTCATTTTGAAGTAAGATGTCTCACAACACCAGGTTAAAATCCAATAAGTTTATTTGGAATCATGAACTTTCAGAGCGCTGCTCCTTCATCGCGTGAGGTAGGTGCGCTCCGAAAGCTCGTGATTCCAAATAAACCAGTTGGACTTTAACCCAGTGTTTTGAGACTTCTTAGAATGCCCATCCCAGTCCAACGTCGGCACCTCCAACTCATCTTGAAGATAGTTATTTCAGATCTCCCTTTAAGGGCAGCGCAGTGGAAGACAGTCTTCTAGCTTGGGGGACCAACTGGGACTGAGAGGGTCATCACCCCAGCAGGTGAAGTCCTCTCTTAGGCAGAGGACAGAAGGTCTGAAGACATATGGGGCAATTGATGGGCTGCTGTGATTGGGGTTGTAGAGTGAATGGAGAGGGGGTGCAGTTGGGGTTGTAGGGTGGGTGGAGAGGGGTGTTTGGGGTTGTAGGGTGGTTGGAGGGGGTTGGTGGGAGTGTGTGTGATGGGGGAGGGGGGGGCAGTGGCCACTGCTGCTAACCTCTGTAGAGTTTGTCCTTGTTAATACCCTTTGTACTCCTGAAGAAATCTGTAGCGTGCATCATTACACAGTTACAGTCACAGTCACAGGGCTGTGATGAAACTCCCAAATTATTGGAACACAACCCATGGAGTTTTGTGATTTACTGAGTCAAATGCTTTGTTCAGCTCCATGAATGCAAGAAAGAGCTCCTGGTGTCGTTCTTGAAAATCTTCTTGGATTTTCTTTTTTGGGCAACAAAGACTGTGTCAGAGATTTCACTGGTTGGTCTAAAGTCATAATGTGTCTCTGCAGAGATTTCCCCAGCCACAGAAGGTAAGGAAATCAGGAGAATGCATGTCAGGACTTTTCCAGCTGCGGATAAGACAGAACCAACTTAAATCGTTTCCATGGATGATTCAAATCCTTTCTTGAAGAAGGAACATCCCAGCTTCAATTGGGGGACCATCCCTAGTGTCCCTCTTAAAAGCAGACCCGGGTTCAGTTCCAGCCTCGAGTCACTGGAGTCTGCATGCTCTCTCCGCATCTGCTTGGATTTCCTCCAGATGCTCTGGTTTCCTCCCACAAACTGAAAGACGCTCTGGTTAGATGGATTGGCCATGCCAGATTGCCCCAAGATGTATAGATTAGGGCAATTATCCAGCAAATTTGTGGGGTTACGGGGAGAGGGCCTGGGTAAGATTGTCTATTGGAGAGTCAGTGCAGCTTTGATGGGCTGAAGGGCCTACACCTGTATGATTGTGAATCTACAGACAAGCTTCAAAAGCTAAACTCTTGCAAAATCGATTTGAATGGACTGGACATTGTTATCGGAATTCTCCAAATGTTTTCTAGAGCAATTTCTGTGGTGCATCCAGCAGCACACACCCTCCGCCCACCATTTCCCAGTGACTTGGGGAGGTCTCGATGGGAAATCCCATTGACAGCGGCAGGACCAGAGAATCCAGCCTCCTACATGCCTCTTGCCCCTGAGTAAAGCGCTGAGAGGAGGCCGCAGAATTCTGCCCTATGTCGGGATGGCTGGAAACCAATTCCCTATGAGGTCCTACTTTCTCAACTCGCAAAGATCCAACAATCCAGTAGAGGACCAAGAGAACACTGTGAAGGAACTGAATCTCTTCTTGAAGTGTGGCAGCACTGACATTAATGACTGGGAGAAGCTGGCTATCAGATTGGCAACGATTTGCCCATCAAACCTCACCACACTTTGAGTCACAATGCAATCATGATGAGGCGGACTTGCAGCATGTAAGCAAAGGAAGCAAAGCCTGTACTCAGTGGGTTGGATTTTACAGGCTCACTCGAGTGAGATAAGAAATTCCTGCCCAACATCAATGGAAATTTCCGTTGTCGGGTTCCTATCCGGTCCAATTCTATGCTGTTCGAGGAGGTAAAGTTCCAGCCCATATCTCAATAATTCATGGGACATCCTGTCCCATGGGCCCAAAAATCTGCAGGTTGAGAATTGGATTCTCCAGTTACGTGAAACACACAAGCCTGAATGGGCATCACAGAATCCATAGAATAGCGGAAAGAAGCCATTTGGCCCATCAAGTCTGTACCGACTCTATGGAAGAACATCTGACCCAGGCCCAACCCCCTGCCCTATCCCCATAACCTTGTGCATTTACCATGGCTAATACACCTAAACTACCCATCTTTGAACCTTGGGAGGAAACAAGAGCACCCGGAGGAAACTCATGCAGACACGAGGCGAATGGGCCGAACGGCATCTTTCTGCCCTGGAGGGATTCATGATTCTGTGCTTCAAGGGTCAGAGGAAGCAACTTTGTTCAGGAGAAAATGCCTACTCTTTCCCTGTGTCTTTTTAATGTTTTGTACCTTCGGTTATTTATTTAATTCCTTCTTAAACAGGAAATACAAACAACTTTAATTGGTGAATATTGTGACATATATTCTGCCTTCTAATAATGACTGACTTGATAAACTCTTCAACTTCCACTTCAATACTTCTAATAGTAAACTTAAAGTGATCCCGCCTCGTTACTAATCCACCAAACAGTAAAAAAATCTTTGTTTGCCCAGTTAAAACGCTGGCCAGGATTCTCCGAATACGTTGGAATATGCTGTTTAAAAAAGGTAGCAGACAAAAGGCAGGGAATTATAGGCTGGTTAGTTTAACGTCTGTAGTTGGAAAAATGCTAGAATCCATCATCAAAGAAGAAATAGTGAGGCACCTAGAAAAGAATGGTTTGATTGAGCAGACGCAGCACGAATTTGTTAAGGGGAAGTCGTGATTAACAAATTTATTGGATTTCTATGAGGATGTGACTAGTGCGGTAGACAGAGGGGAACCGGTGGATGTGGTGTTTTTAGATTTCCAAAAGGTGTTTGATAAGGTGCCTCACAAAAGGTTGCTGCAGAAGGTTAGGGGGCATGGAGTTGGGGGTAAGGTGCTAGCGTGGATAGAGGATTGGCTGTTTAATAGGAAGCAGAGAGTTGGAATCAATGGGTGCTATTCTGTTTGGCTGTTGGAGACTAGTGGAGTGCCGCAGGGATCAGTGCTGGGGCCTCAGCTATTTATCATTTACATAGATGATCTGGAGGAGGGGGCTGAGTGTAGGGTGACGAAATTTGCTGGTGACACAAAGATGAGTGGAAAAGCAAATTGCGTAGAGGGTGTGGAAAGTCTGCAGAGAGATCTGGAAAGGCTGAGCGAGTGGGTGAGGACCTGGCAGATGGAGTATAACGTTAGCAAATGTGAGGTTATCCACTTTGGTAGAAATAATAGTAGGAGGGATTATTATTTCAAAGGCGAAAAGCTGCAGCATGCTATGGTGCAGAGGGACCTGGGGGTCCTTGTGCACGAATCGCAAAAACCCAGTCTGCAGGTGCAGCAGGTGATCAAGAAGGCGAATGGGATGCTGGCCTTTATAGCAAGGGGGATAGAATATAAAAGCAGGGAGGTCTTGTTGCAACTGTACAGGATACTGGTGAGGTCGCCGCTGGAGTACTGTGTGCAGTTTTGGTCGCCGCACTTGTGGAAGGATATATTGGCCTTGGAGGGAGTGCAGAGAAGGTTCACTAGGCTGATACCGGGGTTGAGGGGGTTAGCCTATGAAGAGAGATTGAATAGACTGGGTCTGTACTCGTTGGAGTTTAGAAGGCTGAGGGGGGATCTTATAGAGACATATAAGGTAATGAAGGGGATAGATAGGGTAGAGGTAGAGAGATTCTTCCCGCTTAGAAAGGATAGCAGGACTAGAGGGCACAGCCTCAAGATAAGGGGGGGCAGTTTAGATCAGAGTTGAGGAGGAACTTCTTCACTCAAAGGGTGGTGAATCTCTGGAATTCTCTGCCCGTTGAAGTGGTGGAGGCTACCTCACTGAATATATTTAAGTCACGGGTAGATAAGTTTCTGATAGACAGGGAAATTTAGGGTTATGGGGAGAAAACAGGAAAGTGGAACTGATCCACCTCAGATCAGCCATGATCTTATTGAATGGCGGGGCAGGCTCGAAGGGCTAGATGGCCTCCTCCTGCTCCTATTTCTTATGTTCTTATGTTGGCATTCTCCAGTCTCACTGATGTGAATGGAGATTGGGCTGTGCGCCAAGTTCTCCATTCTCTTTGGTAGTTGTAGACTGAACGCCAGACTGAAGAATTCTGGCCGCAGATTCAGAGTTCCCCTGCTAGATTCCAGTAAATATAGTTTTCAGTGGGGGGGCTAGCATTGTGGCACAGTGGTTCGCACTGCTGCCTCACAGCGCCAGGGACCCGGATTCAATTCCTGGCTTGGGTGACTGTTTGTGTGGAGTTTGCACATTCTCCACTGTATCTGCGTGGGTTTCCTGCAGGTGCTCTGGTTTCCTCCTACAGTCCAAAGATGTGTGGATTAGAGTGACTGGCCAAGCTAAATTGCCCCTTAGTGTCAACGGGATTAGTAGGGTAAATATGCAGGGTTACAAAGATAGGACCTGGGTGGGGTTGTCGTTGGTGCAGGCTTGATGAGCCAAATGGCCTCCTTCTGCAGTGCGGGATTCTATGTCATCTATGTTATTTAACTACATTGTCTCTCTGCTATCACTCTCAGGCGTCTTCTCACCATTCCCCCTCAGTGAAGTTAGTCGCTTGATGACAGACAATTGCATTTGCTAAGCAAACTTCCTGGAATTCTTTTGGCTAATTTACAGCAATCGTTCACA
The DNA here is from genome assembly GCF_965287045.1 of Carcharhinus amblyrhynchos. Lineage (NCBI taxonomy): Eukaryota > Metazoa > Chordata > Chondrichthyes > Carcharhiniformes > Carcharhinidae > Carcharhinus > Carcharhinus amblyrhynchos. Next base: position 45,815,809 of record NC_137342.1, read on the forward strand.
TTGCACTCAGGATTTAAGCAAAGGTTGAAACTGTTCTTCATATTAAAAAAAGGGCCGACATTTTATGGACTCCAGTCTTTCAACAAAGCTATAGATGCCAAAACGTTCCACAGCCTATTCGATGAGGCCCTATTTAGACATTGTCAACAGCCATTTAATTGTCACAGGCATAAATATATTTTCATAGGCCTTAGATTCTATCAGCCACCTGTCAAAAATATCAACCCTGGATTTCATTGATGCTGTTGTTACACGCCCATAAATATAAATATTCTGTCTTATATATACTTGTGGGAAAGGAATAATGATCATATTTTGATTAAGAGCCTTGCTGAGCAATTGATACATGCAATAAGCCCCTGATTATAAGCTGAATCCCTCAAAAAGATGTTTTTGTTTCTCAGTGTGCATTCCATGAGAGTTACTTACACCTGAAATCCTGGTATAACACGTGTCGAACGCAGTGAGTGATTTAAGTGTCTGGCAGAGTCAAGGCCTATTTTACTTCAGTGAACCCTGGAGTATTTCAGTAATAGTCTTTCATGCGTTCAAACAAAAAAGAGTGGTGAAGAAACAACCGATGGGAGACACTCCACATCAACCAGGAAATATGCACTGATCAAATAGAAGCTGACACCTCTGACATCTGAGCAACATTAGCGTAATGAACTGCCATGTTCCATAGGCCTTGCTTCCAATATGGCTGCAGAGCCTCCTTGCATTACTTAGATGGACCTCAGTTAGATCCTATCAGCAGCCCCTCTAAACACTTGAGAGCTGCTATGATAGATCTTTGCTGCAATTACCATGGAAAAGTAAAAGATACTGCCTTATTGATGGGAAAGTAATATTGACCAAAAACACCATTGATTTTGTCACAATCTTATTTTACAATCGTAGCACTGGTTTTCTGGCCTGTCACAGGCATGGTAATGCATTCATTTTTTTCCCTACTAAAACACTGACTGTGGTTGCTATCTTGCAGAGAGATAAAAAGTGTCGTGGTCAGAACCTACTCCTTTTTTATCAGTGGACTTTATTTGATTATTACAGAGCAATTTATCCATCAGTCAGATATTTAAAACAAAGCAGTATTTTATCTTGCCTTTCTTTTTACTAACTGGGGACATAAGTGGCTTGATGTTCCATCAGCATTATCATTTGTTGCAAGCAGATTGAAAGACAATGCTGATAACAATGCAACGATGGTGGCTTGTAAAGCCTCTCTGCTGTCTGCCGTCTGACTTGCCTGCAGGGAAGCACGCAGGCTGCTACAACGGTGGCGTTGCAAAGTTTCAAAGTCATCGGTCTGCCAACGTGCCAGAAACCACAAATAATAGGGCACCAAAAGAGGCCATTCGGCCCATGGCGCCTATGCTGCCTCTTTGAGAGAGATGCCCATTTAGTTCAATATCCACTACAGCTTTTGCAAATTCTATCTCTCACATTTCTAAACTGTATTGTTAACACAGAGAGGGATTTTCCCAAAACCAGAAAATCCCACTTGAGGTCAACAAATCTTTGAATGGTCCATCCCTCGCCCGCTACAATTCTCATGGCAGACAGGATGAGAAAACTACCCCCCCATTGCGTGCCCCCCCAATACCCGCCTCCCACCTCATAGCATTCATCCAACCCCACTTACGAAGTCAAAAATAGTGATAGGATGAGGCCATTAGCTTTGCTGAAGAGGTCAATTTTGCAAAGGTATTAAAAAAGGGAAGAAAATTAGCCAAGTGGATGGGTCTGTGATGGGGTGGGTATTCCAGAATGTAAGGTGACAATGGCTGAAAGCTTTGATATGAAGCAGAGAACATTGAATGGGGATTGACTGCAGCTAGGCTCAGGCAGACAGCATAATAACTGCTCCCTTGCCAGCAATGCCCACATCCCAAGATTGAATAAAAACATTTATTGGGTCAGAAAATAGGTGAGATGTGGCTATGGATGAAACTATAAATAAGGCCCAGCACCATTACTCTTGTGGAAGGCTAGACATTTTCATCTATAGGCAACATTGTAGTTATGTCTGATCTTGTACTTGCCCCCAGTGCATTACATTATCCCCATTTACATTGGAGTTCCAGCGGACAGGAATGGGAAGAGAGGTGTTCTGGAAATAGAAACATGGAGCTCTGCAATAAATGACAATACTTCAATTTTTGCTATTCAGTGCCACAAAGGAGGTCATGTCACACTGTAGTTAGCATCCCTGCCTCTGAGCCAGAAGTTCTGGGTTTGAATCCCACTCTGAGACTTGTTGACTGAGGAAGATGCGTTCACACATGACCAAAGAAGTTGAGCTTATAAACCCTTCCAACACAAGCCAACGGCAGGCAACAATAGTGGGGGGAGCTTCCTGGTCAACCATGGAAAGAAATTGGAGCCTCTAGTATCAATATCTATCAAGATATTTAAATATGTATGTTCCTTGGGTCTTTAGTCGCGGGGGGGGAGTTGCCTGGGCAGTTGCTATGAATCAGATTGGTTGTAACAGCATGGGGGCATGATCCCTGTTCTTGCTGGGGTAGATTAGGGACCAGCCTCTTGCTTCTATCTGTGATGGAGATCATGGCACTGCCAGTCGGAAGTGCCTTCAAGCAGAGCACTGAAGAAGTGTCATGAATGCGTCTAAAAATGGGAGGTTCTGAGAAGGAAGGTCCAATGCAAGATATTTAACTCTTTACCAAGAACTGACATAATGATGTGTTTGTTTATATATTACCTTTTCAGAAATAGCTCAAAACACTGCAAACGCAATGAATTACTGCAGCAACTGCTCTCATATAGAATAAAATTCATTGAGATTCATTCTGCAACTCTTTTCCCCATCAAACCAATGAGGCTATAAGACGTAGGGGCATGAGTAGTCCATTTGGCCCATCAAGTCTTCACCACCATTCAATGAAGTCATGATTGATCTGAGATGATAATCCCCAACACCACATTCCCAACTTTCCCCATAACCCTTGATTCCCTTTGCTGATTAAAGAACTGTCTGTCTCAGCCTCTGAACATACTTATAACACATCGTTGAATATTTTCTCTTAAGTTTAAGTCTATTTATTAGTGTCACAAGTAGACTTACATCAACACTGCAATGAAGTTACTCTGAAAATCCCCGAGTTGCCACACTCTAGTGCCTGTTCAGGTACACTGACGGAGAATTTAGCATGGCCAATGCACCTAAGCAGCACATCTTTTGGACTGTGGAAGGAAACTAGAGCACCCAGAGGAAACCCACACAGACACGGGGAGAATGTGCAGATTCCACAAAGACAGTAACCCAAACCAGGAATTGAACCTGGGTCCCTAGCACTGTGAGACACCACCGTGCCCCACCATTATGATAAGTAATAGGGTATAAATTCATCTTGGGAGATAAGAGAAGATGGACAATAGTGAACCTTCAGCCAACTCTGTCTGATTTTCTTCTGCACAATGGTTAAGAAGATTAGGAAGACTACCAGAGGCTATTCCTTCTCAGCTGCCTGATTTGTCATGCTGCTGAATTTGGATCCAAACCCCAGTATGTACAGTAAAATCCCAGTAACAGCAATAAGATCAATGATCACTAGATGTTTTTGCCGATTGTGCTCAAGTGCCAAAAAACAAGACCACTCAACCCTGCTGGATTGATCCCAATAAGTGGACCTACACACACTATTCACTTTCATTTCCCACTGATTATTAAGCCAAGCCTAAACCTGTTCATGACTTATCCACATTTTTGTAGTCAATGATGTTCAATGGTGTTAGACAACCAGGGTAAGTCATAGGTAAATTTCAGCCTCATACCACGATTTGATTGCACCAATCTGGACTTAGACATAGAACTAAATTTTAATTGTTCAATTTGTTCATGGCTGGGGATGCCAATAGCACATCAGGAGCTTGGAGATTTCAGCAGCACATTCATCAATGACATTTTAACCCAACCATGACGTTTGGGCTGGAGGTGCCAAGGAATGCCCACCTCCTGCACACAGTGCCGCAAAAGGTTCAATGGCCTGACTAGGGTAGAAAAGCTAAGTTACATCGCATATACCTACCCCTCCAGTTCACTCCCCGGAACCAACAAACACTGCATATGTATCCATGCATCTCTCTTTTGACACCTCAAATCCCTGCCTTAACAGCCATCGCTGCCCTTGTCTTATAGCACACCCAACCCTCTCAGTGAATCCTTGTAAAAGTTGTCCTGCTATCCTCGCAAAAGATTCCACTGCTCACACTGATGTTTTCTTTTCCACCTTGCCTTGCAGGAGAGGAGAGCACAAAGCAGCAGTGAGAGGCAGAGAACCAGAGATGACCCTGCAGTCATAGCCACCTTGACAGCTGCAGAGGAAGCAGTGAAGGATGTAGCCAAGTCTCAACACGCTTTGCCATTAGCAATGGAGAGATGGGAGGTTCCCAGCTACTTGGTGACAGAATTAAATACAGCACAGATGCATGACATTCAACACTCACGATGGATCTGACATCAGCACCCACTGAAATGAGGGGATCTACATAGTGGTTTGGGTCCCCTTAAAATCTGATGATTGATTTCTATTCATTAACCTTCTCGTTGGCCAAGAATAATAAGATTAACATGTTGGGATTGTTGGGTGATTATTGGCAAAGTTGGAGACAGGTTGATTGGCACTTTCTTGGCCCTGGTTTATTCATATCTGTTTCTTTCTCATTCCGTTGTTAATTTGTTTTTGTGCTGATTGGACAGTTTCCATTTCAGGCATCCAGCGTCAACAACCATCCATCCCAAGTCAGGGTTAGTCCAGCCAAATATTGCTCTGTCCCATCACTAACCTCAGAGGCACAATCCTTGTTTCCCAGAATCAGTGTGTGTTTTTCCATTCTCTCACACAAGGGAATCTGGGTCCTATCTCAGTGCCTTTGCAAATTAGTGATAAACAAACCTCAGCGGCTGATCTGGAATGAGACAGTCAAAACTTATGTCACATAGAAATAACTTTTCATTCCATCAACCTTGGCGACAGTTGAACGCAGGTCTCAAAGGTGAAAGGTCAGTGTCTGACCTTCTACAATTTCATCCGACCCTTATGTTTTCAGAAGGTCAGTGTCAGCCTGGCTCAGTCAGTGACCCCCCCCTCCTTGCCTCTATTTTAGAAAGTTTCAATTTTGAGCTGTATTCCAAGTTGTGACCTGCCATTCGACTGCACAATTGGAGTTCCAAAATATCATGAGATGTTATGGTAGCACAGTGGTTAACACAGCTGTCTCACAGCACCAGGCGCCCGGGTTCAAATCCAATATTGGATCGCTGCCTGTGTGGAGTTTGCACGTTCCCCCCATGTCTGCATGGGTTTCCTCTGGGTGCTCCAGTTTCCTCCCACACTCCAAAGGTATGCAGGTTAGGTGGATTGGCCATGCTAAATTGAACATTAGTGTCCCAACATGTATCAGTTAGGGGGATTAGTGAGGTGGATGAGTGAGGCTATGTGGTAAGCCTGGGTAAGAGTTGATGCAGATTAAATGGGATGGGTGGCCTCCTTCTCCATCGTGGGGATTCTATTATTCATCACGTGAGTCATTAAACAAAGGTGAGGTTTCTTTGGGCCCTCCTACCAGTGAGATCTTGCTGTCATGTCAAAGTCAAGGAACACTTGAAAGGCTCGCTGCAGGGGGAGGGGGAACCCAGTGTGGTGGGACCAGAAACATCCTGGTCAAAAAGTTTGCACACCCCAGGAATTTAGGTGACTTGGAAGAGGTCTTGAAGAGGTGGCTGGATATGGCTCTTGGGGCAAATGGGGTCAAAGTTTATGGGGAGAAAGCAGGATTAAGCTATTATGATCATAATAAATGGTGGAGCAGGCTCGAAGGGCCAAATGGCTTCCTCCTGCTCCTATCTTCCCTATTTCTCTGTTTCCAAGTTTATGTTTCTAACCTTTTCTGCACCCTCCCTAAAGCCTTCACTCCCTTCCTATAGTGCAGTACCCAGAATTGGACATTATGCTCCTGTTGTGTTGGAGCCAAGTGTTTGATAAAGGTACAACTTTCTTTGCTCTTGCACTCAATGACTCTATTTCATCCAGGGTAACCAACCATTCCAGAATTTACAGATCTATCCTGTATTCGAGGTTATTGTTCTGTGGTGCAGTTTGCCTGGGTGCACCTGTAATTAAAATTTGTGCTTACACAATGCACATATGCTTGTGGTTTTTTTTATTCATTTGTGGGACATGGGCATCGCTGGCTGGTCAGCATTTATTGTCCATCCCTAGTTGTCCTTGAAACTGAATGGCTTACTAGAGGACAGTTGAGAGTCAAACACATTGTTGTGGCTCTGGAGTCACATGTAGGCCAGACCAGGTAAAGACAGCAGATTTCCTCCCTTAAAGGACATTAATGAACTGGATGGGTCTCTCCGACAATCAACAATGATCATCACTAGATTCCTAGTTCCAGTTTCTTTTTATTGAATTCAAATTCCACCATCTGCCATGGCAGGATTTGAACTCGGGTCCCCAAAACATTAGCTGAGTTTGGCCATCACCTCCCGACTCCTGACTGCCCATACGGACAGTGCCCACTCTGACAGGCTTGCCTGCAGCCTTCCCCGCTATCACGGGTTCACCAATCACAAACAACACAATAGAGGAGTATAAGACTTATAGAAAGGAGCTTAAAAGGGAAATTAGGAGAGCCAGAAGGGGTCATGAGAAGGCCTTGGTGGGTAAGATTAAGGAGAATCCCATTTTCTACAAAAATGTGAAGAGTAAAAGGATGAGAAGAGAAGGGATAGGACCTATAAAAGGTGAAGGGGGAAAAGTCTGTGTGGAACTGGAAGAAATGGCAGAGGTGCTTAATGAGTACCTTGCCTCGGTATTCATGGGGAAAGTGATCTGGGAGATTGTACTACAGGTTGGCGGCAGACTGAAAAGATTGAGTATTGATCGGCGCAACTTGTGGGCCGAAGGGCCTGTTTGTGCTGTAGTGTTCTACGTTCTAACACCCGCTCGCCACCACCACCACACAGGCTTGCCAGCCCCAGTGGCTCATTTGTACAGTTCCCTATACAAAACGCTTCTTATTTCTTTTCCCCAGGGAGGTGGTCACCATGACTACACATGCCCTTTTCACCGCTATTCCAACTTGCCCTGCCACCTTCAATGCTTCCTTTATGATATATTCTTTCGAAGAGCAGCTAATGTGGGTGATGTAAGGCAAAAGAATAGAGCCAACCAATGCATGGTGAAATGTCATGAACAGAAATAGTGCCAAATGAGCTGCGGTGATGGAGGAAGAACTTTGAGATGCTTCATTGACAGCGATTAAAAACAAACTCCTCATTAAAGAAACCCTCTTGTGTGGAGACCCCTGCCCTGGCATTATCATTGGTGGAAACAGGATCACTACCAATCTCTGCAAAGCAGTTAATGGCTGCTATCAGCAAACAAAAAACACCTGCTTTGAAATAAGCTTTTCCTGTTTTGATAAAATGATAAATTAGTCTTCCAAAGTAGTTGGAAGAATGGTTAGCACACTGCCTAAGAACCAAGAGGCATTTTCATATTAATTTTTATGCAAAGAAACATTGGAGTGTGTGTGTTGTTTTTGCGTCTGCTAAAACATTCTCGGCGCTAAATGAGTAATAATTAGTCGAAGCAGTTTCTCGCTGTTTCAACTAGTGAGGGATGTGTAGCAGGATTGGGCGTTAGTCAGGTGCTCATGTAAACAGGCTTGGTGAGATGACACAGGGTTAACCGCTAACGGAAACAAGAACTCTAGCACTCTTTATTAACATTACTGACACCCTGTGAATACCGTTACCACATGCTAACTAAGCACAAAAAAACGCAAATACAAAGGAGTCACATCGGACCACTAAAGTGGTGTTTGCTCAGTTGACTGTTAGTGCACCTGCACCTCTCTGAAGTACGCTTTTTACTCTTTATGAACTGCCTCTTTCAGCACTTGACAGGCCTCAATGGATCAGTATGGAAAAAAAAAACAGGCCTCACTTTATCTGTATAAATGTTTGTAATTCACCAGTTAAGTAGCCCAGCAAGCTAAGAAAATAATTTATGGGCAACACAAAAGTAACAACTTTTGGGAGTGATATCTGATGGGTTTTCAGGCCTTGTGAAACCTATTTACTTACTTTCCCTTTTCTTTCACTCTTTATGACTGATTTTGAAACTGTTATGCTGTAAATTAATATGCTGTGTTATGTGCTATTTTTTGACTGTGTGATAGTGTTGCTTTGAGCTCTGGCACTTTTGAATGATGGCATGGAGTTGGCCTCAAGAGATGGCATTCTTACTTCAGAGTGGGAAGACAGCGCATAAATCATTCAGAATCAACGCTACATGATGTGATTGCAGAAACAGTGCAGTGCTGCAGTGTGTCCATATTCTCTGGTCTTTTTTTCTCATGTGAAGGTGGCAGTATTGTGAAGGAACAAAACAGCTTACACAGATAAAACCACTTCCAACTCTTTCTATATGTATAAATATGTAGTTGATCACAGCTACACGGTGATAGGAAATAAGTGACAAATGAAGCTGGACTCGAACCTGAGTTCCAAGTCCCTGTTTTCTGCGCCCTTTTCTCCTCATGTTCTGAAGAAGAGCGGGCAAATTTTCTCTGGCCAAGACCACAGGAAAACTACAAAGGGTCATGAATAGAGCCCAGAGCATTTTGCAAACCAGCCTCCCATCCATTAATAGGGAGGGACCTGGGCAGTTGGAGACACAGCATTGATGGAGCAATTAAAATCGGGGATGCTCAAAGGGCCAGAATTAAAGTATCGATATTTTGGAGGGTTGTAGGGCTGGAAGGGATTACAAAGGTAGGGAGGAGCAAAGCCTCAAAGGGATTTACAAACAAGGTTGAGAGTTTCAAAACCCAACTAAGAGCCAGTTCTATGATTTGATTTGATTTATTATTGTCACATATACCGTTCAGAAAGCACATGGGGAGAAGGAAAATAGAGGGTGCAGAATGCAGAGTTACATTTACAGATAGGATGAAGAGGAAGACCAGAACATTATTAGAAAGTTTAAAGGAGTTAGGATTAAGTTTGAAGAGCTTAGAATGCAAGTAAGAGATGGAATTAGAGGGTATGTTGGGGACAGCTTGCAAGAAGTCACCACATTTTGGCGCCATCTCTTTTTTATGAATGAGAATGATTATTTGGAAACTTTCTGATTAGCATTAGATTAACACAGTGATTCATTATTTCCCCTGCTTGCTTCTGTGTGCAAATGCAAAGATGTGGTCCTAAACCACACAGATCACAAAGTTGCAAATCCAATTCTCAATATATGCTGAATTCATTGACCTTGAACGGATCAAGGGTTGGGCATGAAAATTGATCTCAGCATCACCGTGAACGTAACCCAACCCATCACGCAAACCAGCCTCCCATTCACTGACTCTGCCTTCACTTCCTGCTGCCTCAGAAAAGCAGCCAGCCTAATCAAGGACCCCATGCATTTTGGATATGCTCTCTTCCAACTTCTTCTGTCGGAAAAAAAGATACAAAAGTCTGAGGTCATGTACCAACCGATTCAAGGACAGCTTCTTCCCTGCTGCTGTCAGACTTTTGAATGGACTTACCTTGCATTAAGTTGATCTTTCTTTACATACACCCTAGTATGACTGTAACACTACATTGTGCACTCGTTTCCTTCTCTATGAACGGTATGCTTTGGCTGCATAGTGTGCAACAATCAATACTTTTCACTGTATACTAATACATGTGACAATAATAAATCAAATCAAATCAAATCAAAAACCACCAACCTAAGCCACAGGGCAATAGCCAGGCTTTCTGCTCCAGATGCTATCCACTGAGTTATGAGAAAATGCATACATGTGGATTGCATGATGAATGTTCAGCTTGGAAAGAAGGTATTCAGGCCAATTGACGTAGTCCAGTGTTCCATGCGAGGGTCTTCCCTCTACGCTATTCCTATTGCTGTATTGTTCTTTCCTTTTTTCTCTCATGTGTCTACATTTTAAGGATGTTATTCACTTCAGCCATTCCATGTGGTAGTGAGTTGTATGTTATTCTGATCCCAAGCCAGTCAATGGAATTTGAAAGTAGACACTAATATTGGAACATAGGAGAAAGAGGAGTCCATTCAACTCCTCGAACACTCCACTATTCAACAACTTCTTGCCTGATCTTCTATCTTCTGCATTATCCCCATATTCCTAGATGTCATTCCTATCTATCATCTCTGTTTTGGACATATTCAATGACTGTGTCTCCTCAGCCCTCTGGAATTCTAAAGATTCAACACCTTCTGACTAAAGAAGTTCCTCATTATCTCGGTCTTAAATGGCTTATCTTTTATTCTGAGACTGTGTCCCCTGGTTTTAGAACCCCACCCACACCACCCCCTCTTCCCACACACCGCCCCCCCGATTCCCACCAACCGTCCCACACCTCCCCCTTCCCCTTCATTCCAAGGAAGGGAAATATCCTCCTAGCACCCATCTAGTAGATCCCTGTAAGAATTTCATTTTGAGCTTTTTTTTAATTCATTAACAGGATGTGGGCATTGTTAGACCAGTACTTATTGGCCATCCCTCATTACTTGGGAAGATTCTGGTGAGCTGACTTCTTGAATCATCGCAGTTCTTGTGATGTAGGTACACCCATTGTGCTGTTAGGGAGGGAGTTCCAAGATTTGGATCTAGCAACAGTGCAGGAACAGTGACATAAAGTCCAAGTTAGGATGGTGAGTAGCTTAGAGGGGAACTTCTTGGTGGTGATCTGACAAAGGGTCAGTTAGACTCGAACCGTGGGGCTATTACCTCCCCAAAGCTACTGTCAGAGCTGCTGAGATTTTCCAACATTTTCTGTTTTTGTTTCAGATTCCTGCATCTACAGTATTTTGCTTTTATTCTAAGTGGCGACATGTGTCAGCTGCCCTTGTCCTTCTAGATGGAAGTAGTTATGGGCTTGAAAGGTGCTGTCTAAGGAGCCTTGGCAAGTTGCTGCAGTACACCTTGAAGATAGTACACAGTAACACCACTGTGTGTCAGTGGTGAAGTGAGTGAATGTTTGTGGAAGAGGTGCCAATTAGGCAGGCTGTCTTGTCCTGGGTGATGTCAACGTTTTTGAATGTTGTTGGAGCTGCACTCACCCAGACAAGTGGAGCGTTTCCCTTCTCATTCTTGACTTGTGTCTTGCAGATTGTGGACAAGCTTTGGCAAGTCAGGAGATGAGTTATTTGCCATGGATTCCTAGTCTGACCTACTTTTATGGCCACAGTATTTATATGGCTAGTCCATTTCAGTTTCTGGGCAATGGTAAACCCAGGATGTTGATAGTGGGGGATTCAGTAGTGGCAATGATTGTCAAATGGTAATAGTTAGGTTTTCACTTGTTGGAAATGGTCATTGCCTGGCACTTGTGTGGCGTGAATTTCACTCGCCACTCATTCTCCTAAACTCCAGAGAATGTAGGCCCAGTGTCCTCAATCTCTCCTCCCAGATCAATCCCAGGGACTCATCTATTGAATCTTCATTGCACTTCCTCTATGACCAATATACCTTTATTAGATAAGGAGACCAAAACTCAATACAGTACACCAGATGTGATCTCACCAAGGCTCTATACAATTGCAGTAAAATTTCGTTACTCCTGTATTCATATCCACTGTCAATAAAGCCTACTGTACCATTTACCTTCTTAATTGCTTGTTGCACGTGAGCTTTCAGTGACATATGAACCAGGAATATCCAGCTCTCTCCAGACATCAACATTTCCCAATCTCTCTCCATTTAAGAAACACTCAAAGTAGATCACGTCACATCTTTCCATGTATTATATTTCATCTGCTCTTGCACACTCACTGACTGAAATCTTCCAGCCCCTCCTGTCGGTGGAATCTTCCAGCCCCACCAAAGTCAACAGATATTTGAATGTCTCTCTGTATCTGCCGTGAGGGAACCAGCAGTGATGGGGCTGGAAAATCCCGGCCACTTAATCTTCTGAAAGAGTCTTTGTATCCTCCTTATAAGTCAGATTCCATCTGGTTCTGTGTCATCAGCAAACTTGGAAATATCATGTTTGGCCCCTGCATCCAGATCATTGATGAAGATTGTGAATGATCGTGTGTTTAATTCTCAGAATACAGCCTTATGGGGGCAATTCTCCCATTCAACCTGCCACAGGAATTGTAGCAGGTGGGAGATGGACCATGCAAAAGTCCATTGAACTCGGGTGGGATTCTCCAGTTTTGCAGTGAGCACGGCCAGAGAATCCCATCCTACATGTATCTACTTCTTCACTCTCAAACCAATATACAAGCAGTCTCTCCTTATAAGTGCTCTCGGTACTTAATTAAACAATGTCCTCCATTTGTGCACGTTTACAATATAAGTAATATACCATTAACATTGCACATTCTCACTACTCCCTGAGTAAATACATTTTTCCTGAATTCTTGATTGGATCTACAATTGTCTTGTAGTTAGGGCTGTTCATTTTGGTCTTCCCCAAGGTCCCACTCGTGGAAACTTAATTGTCGCTGGGATTTCCCCTCCTCCCCATGACTCTACAGAGAGCAGTGAGCGTCATGGGAGGCAGGCATGTAAAACTGAATGGGATAGTAGGGTCTGTGCCTGTCATCTTTCCACCTTTGATGGCATTTTGCCAGCAGTAAGGTAGTTGGTGGATGGTTTATCCATCCACCCTCAGGCCAATTGAGCTCCTTAAGTGACCATTTAAGGGGACTCATACATCACTTGCACATTGTCCATTGATAATCTCACAGAATCCCTACAGTTCAGGAGCAGGCCATTTAGCCCATTGAATCTGCACTGACTCTCTGACAGAGCATCTTATCCAGGCTTTATCCCCATAACCCCGCATATTTACCCCACTAATTCCCTTAACCTACACGTGTTGGGACACTAAAGGACAATTTAGATGGCCAGTCCACTTATCCCGCATACTTTTGGTCTATGCAAGGAAACCAGACCACCCGAAGAAAACCCACGCAGACACGGGGAGGACGTGCAGACTCCACACAGATGGTCACCCAAGCTCAAAATTCAACCGAGGTTCCTGGCGCTGTGGGCCAGCAGTGCTAACCATTGTGCCAATGTGCCACCATCTTGAAGAACATAAACAGGTCATGTATTAAACTTTTGCTATTCCAGTGAAAAGAACTCCAGCTGGTTTTAATAAAACAGCATTGGACAGGATTAGGTTTGCATATGGTCATTATCTCATGTCTAGTGAGGGGCTGGGGGGTTGGCAAGAGAGTTGAATCTTGACATTGAGTATGTTCAAAGCAGAGATCGATTGGTATTAATGACATCAAGGGATATGGAGCAGATGGTGTTGAGGTGGAAGATCAGACATGAACTAGTTGAGTGGTGGAGTGTTTGAGGGGCTGAATGGACAACTCTCCCTCCTATGTCCCAGTATTAGTGTCTACTTTCAAATTTGGAACATTGGCTCAGAATCCATCAGTGCCTTTAGCTGGACATCAAAGAAAATTCAGATCAGATTGCACAAGTGAAACTCCTTGGCAGAGTTTCAGAGTGAAAGACTTTATGTTCATACACAAATACAGATGAAATAATAACCAGAAGTAAACCATCACATGTACTTATGAACCCTCTGGACCTGAAATTTTGTGAGCAAGACTACAGGAGTGAAAGTATGAGGACTGGGGGACAAGTTAGATAGATACCGATAGTGCTGTCACAATGCAACAGTATCTCAACACTTGTACTTCCTAGATATTGACAGAAGCATGCATATAACACCCTTAAGGCTTATTGTGAATTACTTTTCTTGGTCCATGTATTCCCAAGGTTATATTATTTGTTTTAAACCAGCATATATTGGTTTGATAAATGTGTGAAGTTGGAACAGTAGTTTATTCAGCACATAAGTAACACCTGATTAAGAGTGTACAATAATATGCCTTGTGTGAGGGAATAAATCATTTTTATGCCTGTCAGACTGATTATAATACATTGATGCACATGGGCAGGTAGGAACAGTCTGGGTTTTGCTCTTCCAAGGAATGTTTTAAAGCTGCACCTAGGATTGTGGCATGTTTTAGTGTTCAAACAACATCCAGTTATGCAGCTCTCATGACTTTTATAAGGTTTTCCACTTTGTACTGTACACAGATCTCACGAGGAAGCTGGAAACTATGGGATTCAATTTATCCAGGATGCACAACATACAGGATATATTTAACAGCTGATATTTTATCTATTGATGTCACAAGTAGGCTTACATTAACACTGCAATAAGTTATTGTGAAAATCCCCCAGTTGCCATACTCTGGCGCTTGTTTGGGTACACTGAGGGAGAATTCAGCATGGCCAATGCACCTAAACAGTGGGTCTTTCAGACTGTGGGAGGAAACCAGAACACCCAGAGGAAATCCACGCAGACACAGGGAGAATATACAGACCCTGCCCAGAGAGTGACCCAAGATGGGAATCGATTCCGGGTCCCTGGTGCTATGAGGCAGCAAAGCTGACCACCGTGCCAGCTAGTTTGTCTTTCAAACCATGGGAGGAAACTGGAGCACTCAGAGGAAACCCACACAGACTCAAGGAGAACGTGCAGACACCGCGCAGACAGCGACACAAGTCGAAAATCGAACCCGGGTCCCTGATGCTGTGAGACAGCAATGCTAACCACTGTGCCACCCACAAGACTCATTGAACCATTGAACCATTCAACAGTCTGGAATGCGCTGCCTGGGAGGGTGATAGAGGCAGGTTGTCTCACATCCTTTGAAAAATGTCTGGACGAGCACTTGGCACGTCATAACATTTCAGGCTATGGGCCAAGTGCTGGTAAATGTGATTAGGTGGGAGATCAGGTGTTTCTCATGTGTCAGTGCAGACTCGGTGGGCCGAAGGGTGTCGTCTGCACTGTATGATTCTATGATTGTGTTTTCAGTGGAATCAACCCAGCAGCTCGTGGCTACTATTATTCACTTATCTTACAGAATGGGCTAGCCATGGAAAGCAAGGAGCCAATTACTCCTGTGTGATATAATGACCTCAAGACAGGACTGAAATGGTATTGATTGCAAGATACATGGAGCAGTCGTTCCGTGTGATAAGTCATATCAGTTCCTATGGTTTATAGTAGCAGCTTTCTTTAATGTGGACACAGGCTGCAAGTTATTTCGGCCTTCGTCAAGTTTATGCGATGTAGGTTAAGAAAGTCAATCTTGTGGCATATAAGGCACTTGTTCAAATGGGTTTTCTTCATTCTTTATGAGAAAAGGTAACTTGCCGTAGTGTAACGCTAGGTCACATTTCTCGGATAAACCAAAGTATTACACTGAATCGCTGTTTCAGCTTTGGCAGATGAGACAATTATTTTGCAATCTGTCAGAACCCGCAAACAGCAGTAGGATGAGTGAGTCATCAGTGTTCATGTGTGGGACACGGGCATCGCTGACTCAATATTTATTGCCCCATCCCTAGTTGCTCCTGTTCAGAGGGCAGTTGAGACTCAACCACATTGTTGTGGCTCTGGAGTCACATGTAGGCCAGATCAGGTAAGGACAGCAGATTTCCTTCCCTAAAGGACATTAATGAACCAGACAGGTTTTCCCAATCACATTATTTTGGAGGGTTTTGTGTTGAGGGAAAAATGTTGGCTGAGAACACCTTTCCGATTAGCGTTTTCCAAAGTCCATCTGAACAGTGGGCAACTAGGAGGCCTTAGTTTAAAACGTCATCTGAAGAATAACATCTCTGTCATGTTAATTGTGTATAGTTTACAGAATCATAGCATCCTACAGTGTAGAAGGAGGCCATTCAGCCCATTGAGTCTGCACCGACCACAATCACACCCTTGCCCTACCCCTGGACCTATAATCCCATGCATTTGCCTTAACTAGTCCCCTGACGCTAATGGGCAATTTAACATGGCCAATTCACTTAACCCGCACACGTCTTTGGACTGTGGGAGGAAACCGGAGCACCCAGAGGAAATCTACGCAGGCACGGGGAGAACGTGCAAACTCCACAAAGACAGTGACCCAAGCCAGGAATCGAACCTGTGTCCCTAGCGCTGTGAGACAACAGTACTAACCACTGTGCCACAGTGACGCCCCTGTTGTGAGCAAGTAACGAGCATGAACTGGGCATTCACTCGAGTCCCTTCCAAATAGACACAGACACAATTTGTTGGGTTAGGAGGTGTATAATTTTCATGCGTAACTTTGTAAAATAAATATTTACCAGTTGTCTTTCTGGAATAGCACATGACACTCCAAGAACTGCACAAAAATATTAGCCGAGATCATCTGTCCAATTCTGATGTGAGATGTGTTTTTGGTTTTGGCTTACAAGTATTACCTTTGCATGAACTTGGGTCATTAAAACTTGCCTCTTGCTAAGATCCACCCAAGTTCTCAGGATTAGGTTAAGTAAAATTGGTTATCAGCAGTAATGCAAAATGAATGATACTACACCAACCCCCAGTTTCACCTTCCCATTGGTTTCCTTTTCCAGAGTGGAAATACAGGCCAGAATTCTCTGACCTCACCCACAGCTGGTATTCTCCACTCCCTCTGCTGTGAACGGCAATTTGACTGAGTGCCAAACTCTGCATTCTTGCTGGCAGCAGTGGCAGGGCATGCGAGACTGGAGAATTCCGGCTAAATCATAGAATCCCTACAGTACAGAAGGAGGCCATTTGGCTCATTGAGTCTTTACCAACGGCAATCCCACCCAGCCCCTATTCCCGTAAACCCACATATATCCCCTGCTAATCCCCTTGACACTAGGGTCAATTTCCAATGGTCAATCAACCTAACCAGCACATTTTTGGACTGTGGGAGGAAACTGGAGCACCCAGAGGAAACCCACGCAGACACGGGGGAGAATGTGCAGACTCCACACGGTCAGTGACCCAAGGCCGGAACTGAACCTGTGTCCCTGGCGCTGTGAGGTAGCAGTGCTAACCATTGTGTCACCGTGTCACCCTAAAGACTTTGATTTGCTATTTCAGGTTTTGCAGTGTTACTGAAAACCACTTTCCATTCCCAGATTGCATACTCTGTATCAGACAAATAGAAATTCTATCGGCATGGGATCATCAGCATGTTTGTTTGCTACTCCTAGGTATGATGGTTATCTTTTGGTTGACCAAAAGAAAAGCTAGACCATTACATAGAAACATAGCCAGTAGAAGCAGGAGTCGGCCATTCAGCCCTTCAATCCTGCTCCGCCACTCATTTTGATCATGGCTGATCATCAAATTCAATATCCTGATCCTGCCTTTCCCCCATATCCCTTGATCCAATTCAGTTCTTCTTAAAATCACACAATATTTTGGTCTCAACTACATTCTGGAAATCATAGAAACCCTACAGTACAGAATAAAGCCATTTGGCCCATCGAGTCTGCACCAACAACAATCCCACCCAGGCCCTACCCCCATATCCCTACATATTTACTCGCTAACCCCTCTAACCTATGCATTTCAGGACACTAAGGGCAATTTCCAGCATGGCCAATCAACCTAACCTGCACATATTTGGACAGTGGGAGGAAACCGGAGCACCCAGAGGAAACCCACGCAGACACGAGGAGAATGTGCAAACTCCACACACACAGTGACCCAAGCCAGGAATCGAACCCAGGTCGCTGGAGCTGTGAAGCAACAGTGCTAAACACTGTGCTACCGTGCCGCCCCATTCTGCGCTAGTGAATTCCATACATTGGCCACACTTCTCACTTGGTCCTAAAAGGTTTACCCTTGTTGCCTTGAACCTGATCCTCTTAACCTTTGCTCCTTCAGTGACTTAGGAGGTAATTGTAAACATGATATTAAGCCAAAGTTTGATCATGTGTGCTCTCTGGCCTGCACTAATAATCAACATGAACTGAATAGAAGAGTTGGGACGTCCTGTTGGAGTTATACAAGACATTGGTAAGGCCACACTTGGAATACTGTATGTAATTCTGGTCACCCTATTATAGAAAGGATATTATTAAACTAGAGAGAGTGCAAAAAAGATTTACTTGGATGCTACCAGGACTTGATAGATTGAGTAGGGATATGGGACTTTTTTCTCTGGAGCGTAGGAGGCTGAGGGGTGACCTTAAAGAGGTCGATGAAATAATGAGGGGCATAGACAAGGTAGATAGACAAAGGTAGGGGAGTTTAAAACTAGAGGGCATAGGTTTAAGAGAGATACAAAAGCATCCCAAGGGGCAACTTTTTCACACAGAGGGTGTTGAGTGTTTGGAGCAAGCTGTCAGAGGTAGTAGTAGAGTCGGGTACAATTTTATCTTTTAAAGAGCATTTAGATGGTTACATGGATACGGTGGGTATAGAGGGATATGGGCCACATGCGGGCAATTGGGGTTAGCTTAGGGGTTTCAAAAAAAAGGGCGGCATGGACAAGTTGGGCAGAAGGGCCTATTTCCATGCTGTAAACCTCTATGACTCTATGACTCTGTAGAGTGATAGTTGGGCCCACACAATTGGTTTCAGATTCTTGATTTGATTTGATTTATTATTGTCACATGTATTCGTACATAGTGAAAAGTATTGTTCCTTGTGCATTGTACAGACAAAGCATACCGTTAATAGAGAAGGAAAGGAGTGTAGAATATAGTGTTATAGTCATAGCTAGGGTGTAAAGAAGGGTCAACTTAATACGAGGTAGGTCCATTCAAAAGTCTAACAGCAGCAGGGAAGAAATTGTTCTTGAGTCAGTTGATACATAACTTCAGACTTTTGTATCCTTTTTCTAATGGAAAAAGGTGGAAGAGAGAATGTCCGGGGTGAGTGGGGTCTTTGATTATGTTGGCTACTTTTCCGAGGCAGCGGGAAGTGTAGGCAGGGTCAATGAATGGGAGACTGGTTTGTGTGATGGATTGGGCTACATTCACAACCTTTTGTGGTTTCACATTGTCTTGGGCAGAGCAGGAGCCATACCAAGCTGTGAAACAAACAATATTTGGCGTGGAAAGCAATTGACCAAATCTTTTGCCACTATTTGATATTTAAGTTCCAACATCACTTGGCTGCGGTTGTGAGGTCACCAGTCATCGCAAAATTCACCCTGAGTTTCTGCGACAATGCGTCATGAGTGACTATCCATTAGTAAATTGAAGGAAGAAATTCTGAGGTATGCGGCTAGTAAACAAAGGAGCCTGTTTTGATGGGAGATCAACATAGATTCTAAAGCATGCAAATAAATTCTACCATTGAGAGAACAGAGATGGCCTCAGGTAAATCACATGCCCCAGAAGAATCATTAAAACACAAATGCTATTATTCCAGACAGTATATTTTCTGAAAATGACCTCATTTTTCTGGAGCCAATAGTGAATTTTGCTCAACCAGTTTAAAGTAGAGTTGGCAGCGGTACCAAAAGACACAATGTCACCACATTTTCTCCCTTGTTCTCTGTTTATACTAGTTGGTGCTTTATGCGCTAGCTGCCACTCAGTTCGTTGCCCCCTTATCTCTGAGTCAGTAGGTGATGGGTTCAAATCCCGCTCCAGGGTCCGAGTTTAGTCAGTCAGAAAAGGGACTCACCCACCAGTTGGAGAGCAAAAGAAATAGGACTGGAGAAGACCATACAGCCCATCAAGCCTGCTCCACCATTTAATACAATCGTGACTGATCTTAGGTTTCAACTCCATTTTCCATCCTACTCCCCAGCTTAAAGTTTATTTATTAGCGTCACAAGTAGGCTTACATTAACACTGTAATGAAGTTATGGTGAAAATCCCCTGTGGTGCCACACTCCAGTGCCTATTCAGTACACTGAGGGAGAACTTGGCATGGCCATTGCATCTAACCAGCACATCTTTCAGACTGTGGGAGGAAACCAGAGCACAGGGGAAACCCACACAGACAAGGGAAGAACGTGCAGACTCCGCATAGACAGTGACCCAAGCCGGGAGTTGAACCCAGGTCCCTGGCACTGTGAGGCAGCAGTGCTAACCACTGTGCCACCACGCTGTCCCTTAATTATCCTTAATTTCCCTTAATTCTCTGTGAAACCAAAAACCTGTTCAACCCAGCCTGAAATATATCCAACAATGGAGTCTCCACAATCCTCTAGGTGGTGAATTCCAAAGAATCACATCTCATTGAGTGAAGTCATTTCTTCTCATTTTAGTCCTAAATACTTGGCCCCCTTATCCTGGGACTGTGCTCCCATGTGTTAGGTTCCCCTGCCAGCAGAAATGTTGGGTGGAATCTTACCAAAAAATGAACAAGTGTCAGGGTCCGACTGAAAACCAACGTATTTCTCTCTAGATCTTCTGACATTTTGGCAAAAAAATTCCAGGTGGATGTGTTTCACGCTGTCATATTGAGGGGCAGGGCTGAATCGCACTGGTAAAGCCCTGGGATCAGGGTACTGTTTGGAAGGGTGCCAAAATAAGAACATAAGAACATAAGAAATAGGAGCAGGAGTAGGCCAACTAGCCCTTCGAGCCTGCCCCGCCATTCAATAAGACCATGGCTGATCTGTCGTGGCTCAGTTCCACATTCCCGCCCTCTCCCCATAACCCTTAATCCCCTCTCTTATCAAAAACCCATCAACCCGCGTCTTAAAAATATTTAGCGAGGCAGCCTCCACCACTTCAACGGGCAGAGAATTCCAGAGATTCACCACCCTTTGAGTGAAGAAGTTCCTCCTCAACTCCGTTCTAAACCATCCCAGCCCCACCACTGAGGTCTGAGGGACTCCCCCCCAACTCCTTTGATCAAAGACAGCATCTGTTTCCCCCATCCCCCCAACCCCTCATCAATCAGAGCAGGCATCTCTCACCTCTACCCCCACCTCGACTTTGCAAACATTACTGGCGTTGGACTCCTGCCTCTTTCCCCCAAACATCTGGCCCCTTCTCCAACACCCCCTCCTCAATACGACTATCATCGGCATCCCCACTACTCCCCTCTGCCATCAAAAATAAAAATAAAAGATCAACTTAGCCGCGTGACACTGGTTCAAATCCCAGCACGGCAATTGGTGGAATTCCAGTTCAGTTAATAAAATCTGGAATTGAAAGTTGGTCTCAGAATTGGTGATGTAAAACTACTCTCCATCATCATAATAACCCATCTGTGTCCCTAATGTCCTTTAAGGAAGGAAATCAATCATCCTTACCTGGTCTGCTTTACATGTGACTTCAGATCCACAGCAATGTGGTCGATTCTTAACTGACCTCTGAAAAAGTCTAGAACGCCATTTGGTGCAAGGACAATTAGGTTTGGGCGACAAACACTGGCCTTACCAGTGTCACAAACATCCCATGGAAGAACAAGATAAAAAATATATATTGCTATTTTTAGACTTTGCTAATGTGCAAATTGTCTACCATATTTCCTGAATTATATAACAGTGACTATACTTCACTGTCATGAATGTAGCCCAATCCATCACGCAAACCAGCCTCCCATCCACTGACTCTGTCTACACTTCCCACTGCCTTGGCAAAGCAGCCAGCATAATTAAGGACCCCATGCATCCCGGACATTCTTTCTCCCACTTTCTTCCATCAGGAAAAAGATACAAAAGTCTGAGGTCATGTCCCAATTGACTCAAGAACAACTTCTCCCCTGCTGCCATCAGATTTTTGAATGGACCTACCCCGCCGTAAGTTGATCTTTCTCTACACCCTAGCTATGACTGCAACACTACATTCTGCACTCTCTCCTTTCCTTCTCTCTGAATGGTATGCTTTGTCTGTATAATTCGCAACACACAATACTTTTCACTTAAACTAATATATGCGACAATAATAAATCAAATCAAATCAAAAATATTTCATTTGGTGCAAAGCATTTTAAGGTTGTAAAAGGTGCAAGGCGATTATAAATTTTTCTTTACTGCGGATCTATGATGGAATATGTATAATAAGAACAATCTGTGTTCATGTAGCATCTTTAATGCCATAAACTTTCTCAAGGCATGTCAGAGGAGCATTACAAAATAAAAGGTGATGCCAAGCTACATAAGGGATTATCCAGACAAATGACTAAAAGTTTGATCAAAGCGGGGGAAAAGAGGTGGAGGTTTAGATGGGAAATTTCAGAGATTAGCACCTTGGCAGCTGAGTCACTTATTAATATGGTTTGATACACTTCCCACCATAGTTATCCCTGTCACGAGGAAAAGATGTGCGGGTTAGATTAATTGGCCACACTAAATTGACCCTGGTGCCAGGGGTTAGCAGCATAAATATGCAGGGTTGGCGAATAGGGCCTGGATGGTTGGTGATGACAAGATGGGCTGAATGGCCACCATCTGTAGGGATCCTATGATCTGCTCTATGATTCTATGAAACAGCTAAACAATATCTCAAGAGGGAGAAACCACCAATAATGAACCTTAAATGCTTGTGATACTTTTCATTGTGAGGTGGTGGAAAGGATATGTTACCAAACTGGCAATATTTACTCTGTTCCTTCCTGAACCGTTTCGCTGATTACAAGTCAACAGTTTCAGATGTTTTTTTCCGGATTGTAAGCATTTCAGTTCTAACTTTTCACCTGATAGTGGGACTGATTTACTCAGGCCTTCATTTAATCGTGTTTTGTTACTCATCTCAGTTCACTAACGCAACCAAAAAAACCCAAGAAGTCTGGTCATAAGCTACGTCCAATTTAATTCTTACAATTAATGGTCTTTGCTGAATTCTAGCTACAGGGACATATTGGGAAAATACAGAAATTGATGCTTTTATTTAATCAGACACACCATTACTTTGTGCTTCAAAACTGTATTTAAAGTAAATAAAAAGTTCATTTGTTAGTCACAAATCAGGCTTACATTAACATTGCAATGAAGTTACCGTGAAAATCCCCTAGTCGCCACACTCCAGTGCCTTTGTGGGTCAATGCACTTAACCAGTCTGAAGACTGTTGGAGGAAACTGGAGCACCCAGAGAAAACCCATGCAGACATGGGGAGAATGTACAAACTCCACACAGACAGTGACCCAAGCCAGGAATCAAACCTGGATCCCTGGTGCTGTGAGGCTGCATTATTAACCACTGTGCCATTTGCATGGGCTTTTGTGTGTAGCTGCTTACTGCCCAACAGAAGTAATCAGAACAGCCAGCAACTGTGCCATCCATGGCAGGTGGGTTTAAAGACCTCATCTAGCAGTCAATGCACAAGGGTCACTTAGTGGAATTAGTAAATAGGCTTCCGTATGTTTGACATCTCTTGTGAAAATGCCAATTGTCACATCTTTGCATCAGTAAACAACCATATCAAGAAAGAAGAACAGTGAGAAGGGTCATTGTGATTGTTCTCTACTATCA
The DNA here is from genome assembly GCF_965287045.1 of Carcharhinus amblyrhynchos. NCBI lineage: Eukaryota > Metazoa > Chordata > Chondrichthyes > Carcharhiniformes > Carcharhinidae > Carcharhinus > Carcharhinus amblyrhynchos. The sequence goes on from NC_137342.1 coordinate 45,839,089, forward strand.
ATAGTAGGATTTATTCAGATCATGGCTTTACATCTGATTTTATATTTAGGGAACACCTGAACATCAGAATGCATGTGAATGAAGCCTGAATATTAAAGATAGGGTGAGGAGACCTTTTGATACACCATGCAACTCAGCTTCATCACCCAACAACTAGGAGAAAAGTGAAAAATTTCCTCCTTAGGATGACACAATGGCACATTGTTAGCACTGCTGCCTCACAACGCCAGAGATCTGGGTTCAATTCCAGCCTCAGATAACTGTCTACATGGAGTTTGCACATTTTCCCCATGTCTGCGTGGGTTTCTCCCAAATGCTCCAGTCTCCTCCCACTGTCTAAAGATGTGTAGGTTTGATGGATTGACCGTGGTAGATTGCTCTTTGGTGTCCAAAGATGTGTAGGTGAGGTGGATTGGCCATGCTAAATTGCCTTACTGTTCAAAGATGCACAGGTTGGAGGATTGGCTCTGTTAAGTTGCCCCTTAATGTCCAAAGATGTGCCGGTTAGGGGATTAGTGGGGTATAAATTAGTGGGGTTAAGGCATAAGTAAGATGCTCTGTCCTAGAGACTGTACAGACTTGAATGGCCGAATGGCCTCCTTCTGCACTGTAGGGATTCGATGATTCTTATCCCATTATTTAATAAGGCAGCTAACACGCAACTACCATCAGCTCAGCAAGGAAAGCAGACATTTACCGATCATTTCTCCTCCAGTGGAGCAAGTACATGCCCACTGAACCTAAAGCAAATATGGGGAAACTTTCAGACAACTGATACCATTTTAGTCACAAACATCGAACTTAGCATTGATTTTTACTGCAGAGGAACACATGCCAGTGGAACATTCCACTGCAGACCTGTGGCTTTTAATACAAGAACAACACTTTTGATTTGATTTATTATTGTCACTGGACTGGGATATAGTGAAAAGTATTGTTTTTTGCTCACAATACAGACAAAGCATACCCTTCATAGAGTGCGTAGAGGAGAAGGGAAGGATAGGGTAAAGAATATAGTATAGCAGTTACAGATAAGGTGAAGAGATGTGCGGGTTAGGTTGACTGGCCACACTAAAAAATTGCCCCTTAATGTCCTGAGATGCGTAGGTTAGAGGGATTAGTGGGTAAAATATGTAAGGATATGGGGATAGGGCCTGGGTGGGATTGTGGTTGGCGCAGACTCGATGGACAAATCTAGATTTTTAGAATAAATGCAAGATTGTCCAGCCCAGTTTGACCCATTTGGGAATTCTTTATGATTTGACTGATCTATTCCAAGCTATTTTGGCAGCTGTATGTATAAAGTCAGCATGGTTCAGCGTCCCAGAGTCAGATTTTCCTCAGTTCACGTTCAACTGTAGATGATGAACATATTGTTTCGGCTGACGTACAAGTGAGTGAGACTTTGTTGAAAGTGTTCTTTGGATTTAATATTTGACATGTATATTCCATGGATTTAGCGTCAGCCATGGTTCATTTGTCGCGATCTGACCCATAACAGATCATGGAGTCATGCCCCGCTCTAGCTGAAAATCCAACAAGCCGCTACTCCAGTGCAGTTCTGAGGGTGTGTAATGTGCTTCAAGTGTGCCGTGAGATGTGAAACTGGGGCACTCTCTGCCCTCCCAGATGGACGTGAAAGTTCTTATAACCTTATTTCAAAGGGGAATAGGTTTACTGGTTTCTTTGTATATCTAACTCTCAATTAGAAACATTTAAACGAATGATCTCGTTGTTCCCATTGCTTTTTGTTGGACCTTGCTGTGTACAAATTAACACATTTCCTAAATTATATCAGTGGCTACACTTGCGATTTGATTTGATTTGATTTGATTCATTGCTGTTACATGTATTAGTACACAATGAAAATTATTGTTTCTTGCACGCTATACTGACAAAGCATACCGTTCATAAAGTACATAGGGGAGAGGGAAAGGAGAGAGTGCAGAATGTAGTGTTACACTCATAGCTAGGGTGTGGAGAAAGATCAGCTGAATATAAGGTAGGTTCATTCAAAAGCACCTCATCGGCTGGAAGTCTGACTTGAATGCTAGAATTCTACTGCCCTGCCCACCACAGAGTCGGAGCATGTGTGGGGGGGGGTATAATTGGAAATGTCCGTTGACCTCAGGCGGGATCTTCCTGTCTCACTCGTGCGAGGCCTAAAATTCCCGCCTAATGACGCTGATCAACTGAGCCATGCTATCCATCTATTTACTGTGCCAATGTGAGCCACAATAACTTGGAATAGATCGCCTTTGGTTGTGAAAGGGGGACAATGGCCTAGTGGTATTATTGCTAGACTATCACTCCAGAAACTTAGCTAATGTTCTGGGGATGTGGGTTCGAATCCCACCACCATGGTGGAATTTGAATTCAAAATTTTTAAAAATCTGGAATTAAGAATCTATTGATGACCAATTGTCGATTGTTGGAAAAACCCGTTTGGTTCAGTAATGTCCTTTAGAGAAGGAAATCTGCTGTCCTTGCCTCGTCTGGCCTACATGTGACTCCAGAGCCACAGCACTTGCAACTGCCCTTGGGCAACTAGGGATGGGCAATAAATGCTGGCCAGCCAGCGGTGCCAATAACGGATAAAAAAAATGAAATGCCAGACAGTTGTCTTTAATTAGATGGGGGTACAGGGCATTATTCACACAGCAGGCAAGCTCTCTTAGCAGACTTTCCTCTCTCGTCATCAAAGTGAAGCAAGTACATGCCCACCGAACCTAAAGCAAACACTGAGAAAACATTTAGGCATCTGATACCATTTTAGTCGCCAACATCGAACTTAGCATCTGTCAAAGAAAGAATGAGCCACTTATTCATCCAATTGCTGTTTGTGGGACTGTGCTGTGTTCAGTGTGGTCTGCAAAGCAGCAGCAATGTTGCTGCAAAGTGATTTATTGCCTTTGAAGAACTTGGAAATGTTTCTGACAGATGCGACATGATAATATGTAAATGCATGTCTTTCTTTCTTACAGTGCTGCAGCATCTACGTTCTGCTTTCCAACTGAAAGGTCATAAATTCTTAATTGCAAAGACCGTGACATTTTGGCACTGATGATGTCATCACACGGCTGCTCAGATTTCAGACAATTCACCGCTGGTTATGGTCAAGATGGCATCATTTTGTCCTCTCTTTAGAACCAAAAATCTCATTATTGATCCCCATGTAAACATACAACCAGCAAATTTCCAAGGTTAGTTTGAAAACGATCTTAAAATAAATATCTTGATCAACCTTTCTTCCATTCTCTTTCATACTGAACCGTTGTGAGTTTGGCACTCGGGATGATGTCACATATGTTGTTACTATGGTAACGGCTAAGGATAAGCTAAGCTATTCCTTGTTTTTGTTAACTCTCTGCTGATAAGAAAGTCTAAAAGGGAATCTCAAGTTAGGCTCCCATCTGATAAAATAGCAGCATTGATGCCTTTTTCTATAGCCCAACTGGAGCAAAGTCCAATACCCAAACTGTCTCCCAGGATCAGGAACAGGGAGAGAGAGGGAGGAATTAAGCCAATAATAGCAAACAATCTCAGTTCAAACGTGAACAGCCACCCCAGCGAAAATAACCAGTAACCACTGGACTTGTAATCGAGAGGTCCAGAAATCATAGCATGCCTACAGTGCAGAAGAGGCCATTCGGCCCATTGAGCCTGCACCAGCTCTCTGATAGCGCCCTCTATACAGGCCCTCTCCCCCACCCTATCCCCATAACCCCATTCATTCCCCATCTAATTTACACATCTTTGAACACTAAGGGGCAATTTAGCCTTAGTGTTGGCTAACATGGAGCGAAATCTTCAGTGAGTAAGAAAGGGAGATCTAAAAGTCACCAATCCAATTAACCTGCATATCTTTAGACTGTGGAAGGAAACTGGTGCACCCGGGGTGGTGAATGTGCAAGCTCCACACAGACCTGAGGCCGGAATTGAACCTGGGTCCCTGGCGCTGTGAGGTAGCAGTGCTAACCATGGTGCTAAATGGCCTAGCAAATCACTCAGTTCAAGGTCAATTAGTGATGGGCAACAAATGCTGGCCTTGCCAGTGAAACCCGTATCCCATGAAAGAATAAATCAATAAAAAGAAACACAGTGTTGATGAGAGCTCTCTTCCATCGCAACCAAACTGGACCAAGTATTTGTTCCATCCTTAAATTGCTAAATGTTTTCCCTCGTGCTAGATGAAACTGTCCCAAAGGAACAAATAATTCTCAAACCCACCCTAAGGTGTGCATTGCAGTATTCAACAGATATAGTAACATCATGCAAATTGGAGCTGGAGTCTAGAGGCTTGGGCAGATCAATTAGGAGATGATGGCATTGGGTAATGTCACCAAACCCCTAATATTATTAATGGGTTTCAATCCCACCATAACATTTGGTAAATTTGAATTCTATTAATAAATCTGGAATATAAAACTAGTTTCAATAATAAGAACATAAGAACATAAGAAATAGGAGCAGGAGTAGGCCATCTAGCCCTTCGAGCCTGCCCCGCCATTCAATAAGATCACGGCTGATCTGTCGTGTCTCAGTTCCACATTCCCGCCCTCTCCCCATAGCCCTTAATCCCCTCGCTTATCAAAAACCCATCAACCCGCGTCTTAAAAATATTTAGCGAGGCAGCCTCCACCACCTCAACGGGCAGAGAATTCCAGAGATTCACCACCCTTTGAGTGAAGAAGCTCCTCCTCAACTCCGTTCTAAACCGCCCCCCCTTTATCTTGAGGCTGTGCCCCCTAGTCCTACTGTCCTTTCTGAGCGGGAAGAGCCTCTCCACCTCTATCCTATCCATCCCATTCATCATCTTATACGTCTCAATGAGATCTCCCCTCGTTCTTCTAAACTCTAACGAGTACAAGCCTTTTTTGTTCAGCCTCTCCTTATAGTTCAACCCCCTCAACTCTGGTATCAGCCTAGTAAACCTCCTCTGCACTCCCTCCAAGGCCAAAATATCCTTGCATAAGTGCGGCGACCAAAACTGCACACAGTACTCCAGCTGCGGCCTCACCAATGCCCTATACAGCCGCAGTAAGACCTCCCTACTTTTATATTCAATCCCCCTCGCTATGAAGGCCAGCATCCCATTAGCCTTCCTGACCACCTGCTGCACCTGCAAGCTGGGTTTTTGCGACTCATGCACAAGGACCCCGAGGTCCCTCTGCACCGTCGCCTGCTGCAGTTTTTTTCCACGTAAGTAATAGTCCTTCCTACCATTATTCCTACCAAAGTGGACCACCTCGCACTTGCCAACATTAAATTCCATTTGCCATTTCCTGGCCCATTCGCCCAGCCTATCTAGATCCTTCTGCAGACTAATGGTGACCAGGTTGATCATTATCAGTTTTTATAAAAACCCATCTGGATCACTAATGTTCTTTAGGGAAGGAAATCTGCCATCCTTATCTGGTTCAGCCTACAATGGGTGGAACAGTGGCACAGTGGTTAGCACTGCTGCCTCGCAGTGCCAAGGATCCGGGTTTGATTCCCAGCTTGGGTCCCTGTCTGTGTGGAGTCTGCACCCTCTCCCATGTCAGTGTGGGTTTCCTCCAGGTGCTCCAGTTTCCTCCTACAGTTGAAAAGACGTGCTGGTTAGGTGCATTAGCCACGCTAAATTCTCTCTCAGTGTACCCGAACAGGCGCCAGAGTGCGGCGACTAGGGGATTTTCACTGTAATTTCATTAATGTAAGCCTACTTGTGGCACTCATAAATAAACTTCTGTGACTCCAGGCCCACAGTGATGCACTTACCTGCCCTCTGAAATAGCTTAGTAAGTCACCCAGTTCAAGGGCAGCTAGTGATTGGCAACATATGTTGGCCTTGCCAGCAATGCCCACACCCCGTGAAGATTAAAATAAACTAGAGATATGTATTTAAATCATGACTGCAGAATTTATATTAATTAAATAAAATCTGGATTTAAAAGCAGGCATCAGTGACTGGATTGTTATATGAAAAAGAAATTGGTTAATTTATGTTCTTTAGAAGAGAATTCTGCTATCCTTGCCTGGTCTGGCCTACATCTGACTTCAGACCCATAGCAATGTGGTTAACTCTTAATTGCTGTCTGACCAGTGCCCAGAAGCCACTTGTTTGTCAGGAAGGTGTCTCACCCACCACCTTCTCCTGGGCATTTCCAGCTGGGCAATAAATGAGTTTATTTATTAGCGTCACAAGTAGGCTTACATTAATACTACAGCAAAGTTACTGCGAAAACCCTCTAGTCACCAAACTCCAGTGCCTGTTTGGGTACACTGAGGGAGAATTTAGCACAGATAATGCACCTAACCAGCACGTCTTTTGGGCCGTTGGAGGAAACCAAGGCACCCGGAGGAGACCCACGCAAACATGGGAAGAACATGCAAACTCTGCACTGACAGTGACCCAATCCGGGAATCAAACCCGGGTCCCTGGCGCTGTGAAGCAGCAGTGCTAACCGCCGTGCCACCCGATACATCAGCAGATCTTGCCAGTGATACCCATGTCCTTTAAAGGAATAAAAATACATCTCCAGTAGCAAAACTTACTATAGGATAAAGTGCCAATCCCTATAAACTCTTCAAACTAACGAGCTTAAGGAGTTATGTCCTTAGAAAGGATTTAGAATGATTTATAAACAATTGTTCCCAGCCCATTCAAGCTTAACTTGAGGCAGAGAAATATGAATCTATTGCCACCCAGCCACAATAATGTATGAAATCATCAAGACCATAAGAACATAAGAACATAAGAAATAGGAGCAGGAGTAGGCCATCTAGCCCTTCGAGCCTGCCCCGCCATTCAATAAGATCATGGCTGATCTGTCGTGGCTCAGTTCCACATTCCCGCCCTCTCCCCATGATCCTTAATCCCCTCTCTTATCAAAAACCCATCAACTCTCGTCTTAAAAATATTTAGCGAGGCAGCCTCCACCACTTCAACGGGCAGAGAATTCCAGAGATTCACCACCCTTTGAGTGAAGAAGTTCCTCCTCAACTCCGTTCTAAACCGCCCCCCCTTTATCTTGAGGCTGTGCCCCCTAGTCCTACTGTCCTTTCTGAGCGGGAAGAGTCTCTCCACCTCTATCCTATCCATCCCATTCATCATCTTACATGTCTCAATGAGATCTCCCCTCATTCTTCTAAACTCTAACGAGTACAAGCCTAACTTATTCAGCCTCTCCTCATAGCTCAACCCCCTCAACTCCGGCATCAGCCTAGTAAACCTCCTCTGCACTCCCTCCAAGGCCAAAATATCCTTGCGTAAGTGCGGCGCCCAAAACTGCACACAGTACTCCAGCTGCGGCCTCACCAATGCCCTTTACAGCCGCAGCAAGACCTCCCTACTTTTATATTCAATCCCCTTCGCTATGAAGACCAGAATGTTATAATCCTCCCTTCTCCCTCCACATATCCCTGGCGATGAGGGGGGGAACATGAAATTTCCTGGGACGAGATTCTCCACCCACCCCGACCTCACAGTGATTTACACTGCTGTGGGCAAGGCTTCAGATGGGAAGCCCACCTTTACCCAACTGAGCCCCTTAAATGAATGTCCACTTAAGAGCCAATTCCCACAAGGCCTCAACATTTAGGCTGGTGGGCAGGTTGAAAGTCTACAGGGGAAACCCAGAGATAAAAAAAGACACCAATAGCAGACTCCTATTTATTGATGACAGCTCAGCCTCCAATAAATCAAATCAAAGGTGGGGGAAGGGAGATGGAGGGTGCCTGCATCAGAAGCCCCCTTCTAACTAGGGGAACACTCCCCTTTAAACCCAGTGACCTCCTGACTTCTCCCCCACCTCGCCACAGCCTGATAGCCCATTCATCTCCCTGGGAAGAGCCCCAGACAATGATGAGGGGAGTTGTAAATGATTATTAGATTTGATTTATTATTGTCACATGTATTAATGTACAATGAAAAGTATTGTTTCTTGTGTACTATACAGACAAAGCATACCGTTCATAGAGAAGGAAAGCTGAGAGTACAGAATGCAGTGTTACAGTCATAGCTAGGGTGTAGAGAAAGATCAACTTAATGCTAGGTAAGTCCATTCAAAAGTCTGATGGCAGCAGGAAAGAAGCTATTCTTGAGTTGGTTAGTGCATGACATTAGATTTTTTGTATCTTTTTCGCTATGGAAGAAGGTGAAAGAGAATACGTATGGAGCGCATGGTTATGCTGGTTGCTTTTCTGAGGCAGTGGGAAGTGTTGACAGAGTCAATGAACGGGAGACTGGTTTGCGTGATGGACTGGGCTTTGTTTACGACCCATTGTCGTTTCTTGGGAAGAGCAGAAGCCCATACCAAGCTGTGATACAAGCAGAAAGAAAGAAAGAATGTCTCACAGACCCCCAAATGTTTTAAGAGGCAAAATTGTAAAAACGGCTAAAGATTTGTTTACATGAATTATGTCCTAGAGTAAGAAAGACTTGCAAATAACAGTAATATGAAATGGGGCCTGGAGTCTTGAACACCAACCATATAAATAGTACTATTGTTAAATTAAAAAGTCGCCAACCTAAAGGCTAGGAAACAGTGCATTTGAATCAGATGGGTGTGAACAACTTAATTGGTATTCCCACTCCCTTGCAGACAAGCGCAATGAATGCAAAAACACACGGACACACATAGCTTTGGGGGAAACTACAATGTGCACAGTGAAGAGGATGATATTCACACCACCAGTGAAAATTGATTAGGAAAAATCCAGAAATATTTGAACAAGGCATTTGCAGCTCCTTGGTGAATGTGAGCAACCATTCTTTTGAACTACACAATTCAGCAGTGGTCCTCCCTCCAGACCTCTGATCACCTGAGATATCTACATTTCTCCACCTCTCACCTCTTGAGTCTCCCCAATTTCTGTTGGTAGATGGACATGTTTTTTTGACCTGATTTGTTATTGTCACGTGCATTAGTACACAGTGAAAAGTATTGTTTCTTGTGCACTATACCGACAAAGCATACCGTTCATAGAGAAGTATGCGAGAGAATGCAGAATGTAGCGTCACAGCCATAGCTCAGCTGCCTAAACTGTGGGATTTCCCTCATTCCTTCCACTGAGACACCCCTTAAAGCTACAACTGGAGTCTTATCACCCTTCATGCCAAAGGGATTTTCCCATCCAACCGCAGTCCGTCACAGTCCGCAGTCGACACATCCGCTACGACTCTCACCAACTTTTACAGATGCACCATAGAATGCAATCTTTCTGGATGTATCACAGCTTGGTATGGCTCCTGCTCTGCCCAAGACCGCAAGAAACTATAAAGGATTGTGAACGTAATCCAATTCATCATGCAAACCAGCCTCCCATCCATTGATTTTGCTTACACTTCCCACTGCCTCAGAAAAGCAGCCAGCAAAATTAGGGACACCATCCATCCTGGACACACACTTTTCCAGCTTCTTCTGTCAGGAAAAAGATACAAAAGTCTGAGGTCACTTACCAACCATCTCAAGCACAGCTTCTTCCCTGCTGCCATCAGACCTTTGAATGGTGCTACCATATATTACTTATATTACCATATATTCGCTACACCCTAACTATGACTGTAACACTACATTCTGCACTCTCTGCTTTCCTTCTCCTCTATGTACCTTTGAACGGTATGCTTTGTCTGTACAGTGCGCAAGAATACTTTTCACTGTATTCCTGTACCTGTAACAATAATAAATCAAATCCTGTCAAAATGAATGGAGATTTAACTGGCCACCAAATTCTCCCCATTCACTGTGGGAGGAGGGTGGTGTGAATAACCAGTTAGATTGCACCCAACTTCTTTAGTTCAGTTTCTGACCATCTGGCCCTGATATTTCCTCATGTTAGTCAGTGACAATTCCTTTTCTGATAACGTTCTCCTAAAGTGTCTTAGGATATTTGAAATAAAAACAGAAATTGCCAGAAATACCTTGTTCAGGCAGTATCTGTGGTGTAAGCATTTCATATTGGTGATGAACGGTCACAGGCCCGAAACCATGGCTGGAATTTTCCAGGATGTGGAGATGCCGGCGTTGGACTGGGGTAAATTCAGTGAGAAGTCTCACAACACCAGATTAAAGCCCAACAGGTTTATTTGGTAGCAAACACTACCAGCTTTCGGAGCGCTTCTCCTTCATCAGGTGAGTGACAGGTCTGTTCTGTGTTTGTGGACAGATCTCCCACCTGCTGAGTATTTCTGGTTTTATTGCAGGATTCCAGGAACCGCAGTTTTTTGCATTTGTCTTAGGATATTTCACTTCATTAAAGGTTTTATATAAATGCAAAGCATAGTATCCCTACAGTACAGAATGAGGCAATTTGGCCCATCGAGTCCATACCAACCACAATCCCACCCAGACCCTATTCCTATAATCCCATATATTTATCCTACTAATCACTCTGACACTCGGGTCAATTTAGCATGGCCAATCCACCTAACCCACACACCTTTGGACTGTGGGAGGAAACCACAGCATCCGGAGGAAACCCATTCAGGCATGAGGAGAATGTGCAAACTGCACACTGACAGTGACCTGAGGCCGGAATTGAATCCAGGTCCCTGGCGCTGTGAGGCAGCGGTGCTAACCACTGTGCCACCGTGCCAACCCTGTCCTCCACTGACAATTTTGAATCTTTTTCTTTTAAACATTATTCAGGAAGATTTGTGACAGCAGAAGGGAAATGGACCTTTCTAACATGAGGAAGGAATTTTTCCATCCCAGCTTTCCATCCCTCGGGTGGGATTTTCTGGTTTTGGGGTGAGCGCAGCTGGAAAATCCCGGCCGAGGAGTTTAGATGCAATGTCCTTCAGTTCCACAGCTTCACACCTCTCTCCAAAACAAGCTGAGCGTGGGCACTTTACAACCTGCTAGACTGAACACTGAGTTAAAGTCGTAGAGTCCTTGAGTTTTACAGCATGGAAACAGGCCCTTCCGTCCAACTTGTCCATGCTGTCCTTTTTTGTTAAAACCCCCTATGCCAATCCCAATTTCCCGTATTTGGCCCACATCCCTCTATACCTTTTGTACCCATGTAACTATCTAAATGCTTTTTAAAAAACAAAATTGTACCTGCCTCTACTACTACCTCTGGCAGCTTGTTCCAGACACTGACTACCCTCTGTGTGAAAAAATTTGCTCCTCTGGACACTTTTGTATCTCTCCCCACTCACCTTAAATCTACGCCCTCTAGTTTTAGACTCCCCTACATCTCAACATCTTCAAAGCATGAACTCTCCCCTCCATCTTCACCCCATTTCAATTTATTTTACTTCATTCCTTCCTTTAGACCATAAGACATAGGAGCAGAACTAGGCCACTCAGCCCTTCAAGTCTGCACCGCCATTCAATCATGCCTGATATTTTCCTCACCCTCCAATCTCCTGCCTTTTCCCCATAACCCCTGATCCCCTTATTAATCAAGAACCTATCTCTGTCTGAAAGACATTCAGTGACCTGGGCTACAGCCTTCTGAGGCAAAGGTTCACCACTCTCCGGCTGAAGAAATTCCTCCTCATCTGTTTTCTTCTCGTTCATCCATTTTTATCACTCTTCATTCTTATTTTTATTTTCACACTTCTGAAATCTCGCTCTCCATCTTGTCTCCCACCTCCACCTAACCTCCCCTGGGTCAACTGTCACATTCCTCAGGTAGACCCCTAACAATCTGTACCTTTGTTCTGCCATTCACACATGGATGCCTTTAGCACCTTTCTTAGCCCTTATCATCATCATTTATATTCCCTTTGTCCAAATGCAGCATCCCCCCCCGCCCCTTCAATCCTCATCATATAAATCTTGTCCAATTTTCTTTGCCTTCAGCTCTGATGGAGGATCATCCAGACTCGATTCGGAACAGGCGCGAAGGGCTAGATGGCCTACTCCTGCTCCTACTTCTTATGTTCTACTTCTTATGACATGTTCACTCTATTCTCTCTCGATGTGGAGATGCCGGCGTTGGACTGAGGTAAACACAGTAAGAAGTCTCACAACACCAGGTTAAAGTCCAACAGGTTTATCTGATAGTAAATGCCACAAGATTTCGGAACAATGTTCATTCATCAAGTGAGTGGAGAGTTACCACTCACCTGACGAACTCTCCATTTGCCTGACGAAGGGGCAAACCCCGAAAGCTTGCGAGTTTACTATCAAATAAATCGGTTGGATTTAAACCTGGCATTGTCAGACTTCTCACAATGGCAGAATCAGTAAAGTGGCCTGTATGGAGGGAGTGCAGATACCTGAGAAGGAAATGGAGCAATCCAGGGTCTTGAGCCTGTCATAAACATATCACAGAATTGTTAAGTGTTCTGTAAGTTGAAGTTTATTTATTAGTGTCACGAGTAGACTTATATTAACACTGCAGTGAACATACTGTAAAAATTCCCTAATCGCCACACACCACCAACTTAGAACTTAGCATGGCCAATGTACCTAACTGGCGTGTTTTTCGGACTGTGGGAGGAAACCAGAGCACCAGGAGGAAACCCATGCAGACACTGGGAGAAGGTGCAGACTCCACACAGGCCATGACCCAAGCACATCAATTTGGGGTCCCTGACACTGTGAGGCAGCAGTGCTAACCACTGTGCCACCCTGCTGCCTTCTGATCCATCATGTCTGCACTATATTAAATAAAAACGTCTTGCAAAACTAATCGTGAAAATTCCCAGTTGTGCAAAGGCAATATTTCAGGTGTGAATTGAAATAAGAATTGCAAAGGAATCGGGGAAGGAGAATGCATCAATTTGAATTGCAGCTGCGCTGTTTTTTCTTACCAAGCTGCAGGGGGCCAGAGGGTGTTTACTCACTGGAGAGGGTTTACTCATTGTTTGTGTGTTTTCTCTCCCTTATCAGTGTTAACGATGGTGCTGGGAGTTTATTATACACAAGATCTGGGTAAATAGAGGTCACCCTATGGTCAGTGAGCCTTGTGGGTGTACAGGTATCAGGCCTCCAGCTCTCTTTAGGGCCTCTGATTTTGACTCTGTTATCAGTCAAACTCCAGGAGACTGATATCCATAATTCATCCGCCAACATGAACAATGCTTAATCGTGGCAGCAGGAGCGTTGAACAGTGTTGTCTCCAAATAGTTTTGGTTGCGTGGAACCTGTTAATTTGAATGTATGGCACTTTTAACTTGTAATTTGTTTGGCCCAGAAAGCACAGCCAATGGAAGGTTACAATAGATGTAGTTTTCCATTTGTTTATGAATCTGCCCCGTGGCGTTTGAGACTTGGACATAACAGTGATCATAGAATCCCTACAGTGCAGAAGGAGGCCATTTGGCCCATCAAATCTGCACCGACCACAATCACACCCTATCCCCATAACCCCATGCATTTACCCTAGCTAGTCCCCCTGACACTAAGGAGTAATTTAGCATGGCCAATCCACCTAACCCGCACATCTTTGGATTGTGGGAGGAAACCGGAGCACCCGGAAGAAAGCTGCGTAGATCCAGGGAGAATGTGCAAACTCCATACAGACAGTGACCCAAGTCGAGATTCGAACCTGGGATCCTGGCACTGTGAGTTAGCAGTGCTAACCACTGTGTCACCGTGCTACCCTGGAGTAATAATGCCCATGGTACGCCCTTTGACACAACGAGTGGGATTTTACAACCTCACTTGCGCAAGACGAGAAATTTCCACCCAAGGTCAACATAGATTTCCGTTGTTGGACCCTCACCCACTCCGAATCTGTGGCGGGCAAGAGTTACGGCCTAAGGTTCAGGTTCTCTGCCCTCACCTGCGACCGGGAATTTCCAGTCCCGCTGCAGTGAATGGAGATTTGGCTGAGTGCCAAATCCCTTGTTCTCACTGACAGCGGCAATAGGGCGTGAACGATCAGAGAATTCCAACCCGGGTTTCCTGAAGTAACATCAGTGTAAGAACAGTTCTTTTCAGAGGAGTGCGGCCAGAGGCGGAGATAGAGTTTGGTCTCCCTCACTGGCTGGGAATAAAGTTGACTTAATTATCAGCTAATGGATTTCTGTGTATCATTGGTTCATTGATGCTTTTTCATTTCTCTGAAAAAAAGTGAGCAAATAATTTCCTCCTCTCCATATGAGGAATGTCTTGTCAATGAATTCACATGGTTGGAGAGTCAAGTCATTCTTCAATGGAAATGAAGATCAAAAATGTAGGAGATTGGTGTTAAATTTTAGAAGCATATGAAGCAGTGAATGACTCACACGCAGAAATTAAATTGATAGTAAATCAGCAATAATTTAATTCATTTCAATGCAGAGCAATCCACAGGGTTTGTTTGAGAATGGTGATGGGTGGAATTTCTTTGTGGCCTTGTATTATATTGTATTGTATTGGAGTGAGGCTTTGAGCATCAGTTTGATTGCAGAATACAGGTCGGGGCTGGTGGCAAGGTTGGTCGTGATGTGGAGATGCTGGTGTTGGACTCACAAGCTTTCGGAAACACTGTTTCTTCCACGCACCTGACGAAGGAACAGTGTTTCCAAAAGCTTGAGGGTTTATTATCAAATAAACAGGGTGGACTTTAACCTGGCGTTGTGAGACTTTTTACTACGGCAGGGTTGGCGACAGTGGATTAATGGAGAGAACCGTAATGCAGCATTGTCCTACTGGAGGTTGCACGTTCAACTGTCAAAGCCTTAAAATCTGGAATTCCCTTTCTAATCTTCTCCGTGTCTCCATCTCTCTCTCCTCCGTTAAAATATTTCTTATGGTGGCACAATGGTTAGCATTACTGCCTCACAGGGCCAGGGACCAATGTTCAGTTCTGGCCCTGGGTGACTGTCTGTGTGGAGTTTGCAGGTTCTCCCCTTGGGTTTCCTCCAGGTGCTCCGGTTTCCTTCCACAATCCAAAGTCATCATCATAGAATCTCTACAGTGCGGAAGGAGGCCATTTGGCCCATTCAGTCTGCACCAACAACAATCCCACCCAGACCCTATCCCCATGACCCCACATATTTAACCCGCTAATCTCTCTAACCTATGCATCCCAGGACACTAAGGGGCAATTTAGCATAACCAATGTACGTAACCCATTCATCTTTGGACTGTGGGAGGAAATCGGAGCACCCAGAGGAAACCCATGTAGACACGGGGAGAATGTGCAAACTTCACATAGACAGTGAACCAAGCCGGGGATTGAACCCGGGTCCCTGAAGCTGTGAGGCAGCAGTGCTAACTGCTGTGCTGCCGTGGTGTGTGGGTTAGGTTGATTGGCCATGTTAAATTGATCATCAGTGTCAGGGGGGCGAGGAGCATAAATCCTGGCATCACGGGAATAGAGCCTGAGCGGGATTGTTGCCTGTGCAGGCTCGATGGGCCAAATGGCCTCCTGCTGCACTATAGGGGTTCTACGATTCCAGTTCTTTAATCAATCTTCTTTCCTTAAGTCACCTTTATTTTAACTCTGTTTCAATTTTTTTGTCTCCTATTAAATGCCTTGAGTTATCTTACTGTGTTGAAACAGTAAGATAACTCAAGGTACTGTATAAACACTTCTACTGAAGGTACCTCTTTTGGCCCTGTCCACAGTGAGGGCTCGCCTCACCCTGGGTTCTGCAACAAAAGTTTGTTAATATTGCGTCCTGAGGAAATCAACACAATTGGCACAGAATTTCCCTTTGACAAGGCCATTAGGCACATTAGCAAGCTTTTAACTGCTGTATAGTTTTTGCTGTTTTTCCATTATTTGCTTTTCAACCCTTATCGTATTGGAACAGTTCAGTGAATAGTGTTGTTAACACATAATAAAATATTCATTAGGCTTAACAAAAGGGCAACATGGGCCACTCAACATGAACTCAATAAGGAGGCTTTTTGACACTTTGATCTGATTATTCTTTTCCCCCTCCTCTCTTTTGACTCTCACTGGAGTTTCATTTCATGGGAGTGAGTATCTCTCTAGTGCTCTGCTCAACTATCTCACAGTTCACACAGGGAAACGTACAATCCTGTTCTCACTTGCACTACACCCGTATGCATTTTCCCACAGATGGGAAATGGGAATTTTGACTGATTCTCTCCCAACTCTCAGTTCCTGCTTATCCTGAGAATTCCCTCTCCTTGGCAACAGAGAAGAGCAAATTAAACACCGACATCCGTCTGCAGAAGAAAATCATAAATCTATTTGTAAAGAAGTTGAGGGGAGAGGAGAGATTCAAGTCAAGTCAAAATGAGAACGAGGTTTTAATCAAGTGGTTAATTTGATTTGATTTGATTTACTATTGTCACATGTATTGTGCATGAGTCGCAAAAACCCAGCCTGCAGGTGCAGCAGGTGGTCAGGATGGCGAATGGGATGCTGGCCTTCATAGCGAGGGGGATTGAATATAAAAGTAGGGAGGTCTTGCTGCAGCTGTATAGGGCATTGGTGAGGCCACAGCTGGAGTACTGTGTGCAGTTTTGGGCGCCGCACCTGCGCAAGGATATTTTGGCCCTGGAGGGAGTGCAGAGGAGGTTTACTAGGCTGATACCGGAGTTGAGGGGATTGAGCTATGAGGAGAGGCTGAATAAACTAGGCTTGTACTCGTTAGAGTTTAGAAGAATGAGGGGAGATCTCATTGAGACGTATAAGATGATGAATGGGATGGATAGGATAGAGGTGGAGAGACTCTTCCCGCTCAGAAAGGACAGTAGGACTAGGGGGCACAGCCTCAAGATAAAGGGGAGGCGGTTTAGAACGGAGTTGAGGAGGAACTTCTTCACTCAAAGGGTGGTGAATCTCTGGAATTCTCTGCCCGTTGAAGTGGTGGAGGCTGCCTCGCTAAATATTTTTAAGAAGCGGGTTGATGGGTTCTTGATAAGAGAGGGGATTAAGGGTTATGGGGAGAGGGCGGGAAAGTGGAACTGAGCCACGACAGATCAGCCATGATCTTATTGAATGGCGGGGCAGGCTCGAAGGGCTAGATGGCCTACTCCTGCTCCTATTTCTTATGTTCTTATGTTCTTATGTTCCTAACACACAGTGAAAAGTATTGTTTCTTGTGCAGTATACAGACAAAACATACCGTTCATACAGAAGGAAATAAGAGATTGCACAATGTAGTGTTACAGTCATAGCTAGGGTGTAGAGAAAGATCAACATAATGCAAGGTAAGTCCATTCAAAAGTCTGACAGCAGCAGGGAGAATTTGATTTGATTTGATTTATTATTGTCACGTGAGTTTACTGTAAAAACTCTTGTTTCTTGCAATTTATACAGACAAAACATGCCATTCATAAATAAGAATTTAGCACAGCAAATGCACCTAACCAGCACGACATTCGGACTGTGGGAGGAAATAGAGGAAATCCATGCAGACACGGGGAGACATGCAAACTCTGCACAGACAGTGACCCAAGCTGGGAATTGAACCCAGGTCCCTGGCATTGTGAGGCAACAGCGCTGACCACTGTGCCACCCTCTCCCCTTTGAATCAGAAGATTGTGATTTCAAATGTTACTTTAAAGTTTGATTTCACAATCTTAATCTGAAAGGTCAGTGCATCAGTGTTGGAGCTGATTTCTTTGGCAGGGTGAGCAACTATCCCAGGTGGTCCTGTGTCTGAGGCCATTTCCATCCTGCTTGTCCTATATTCCAGATGCTTAGCACTCATACATGTGCAGTATGTTGCCCTCTCCCAAATGCCCTCCCCCTCACTGACCTCCCCCATCCCCCTCCCCCCCCCACTGACATCTCCCTCCCCCTCCCCCACCATCCACCTCTCCCATTGCCCCTTCTCCCTCTTTCCCATTGCCCTCTGCCCCTCCTCCTCCCCACTGCTCCCAAATGTTCATCTGCATCACCTCCCCACCCCCACACATGCACACCCACCCCCAAACACACACACACACACACACACACACACACTACCCTCCTTCCCCACCTCAGCAGCATGACCCCAATGTTAAAATCAGTTAGTCCCCCGGCTTTCTTGTATGAGATATAAACAACCCCATGCCGCTATTTCAAGAGCGGTGGAGTTTATCTGAAGTCGTTATCGCCCAACCAAAAATAAAGGTGATCTGGGCATTGTTGTTTTGTGGGATCTTGCTGTGCACACATTGGTTGCCTAGTTTCCGACATTACAGCGGTGACCATACTTGATAACCACTTCAGTAGCTGGAAAGCACTTTGGGATGTTATGATATCATGAAAGCTATTCTAAAAATACAAGTCATTCTTTTGAAAGTAAGTAGGAGGAGGAAAATTGAGGGAAAAGTGTCGCTTCTTGTTGCTAATCTCAGAAGCTCCCAACCACACTAAATGCTGTGCAAAGACCCTATGTATTGCATACTGACCACTAGCTTTAGTGGCACGGTGACACAGTGGTTAGCACTGCTGTTTCACAGAGCTAGGGAGCCGAGTTCAATTCCAGCCTTCAGTCACTGTGTGGAGTTTACACATTCTTTCCGTGTCTGTGTGGGTTTCCTTTGGATGCTCCGGTTTCCTCCCACAGTCTGAAAGACAAAGAACAACGAAAATTACAGCACAGGAACAAGGCTCTTTGGCCCTCCAAGCCTGCCCCAACCATGCTGCCCGACTGTACTAAAACCCCCTGCTCTTCCGGGGACCATATCCCTCTATTCCCATCTTATTCACGTATTTGTCAAGATGCCCCTTAGAACTCACTATTGTATCTGCTTCCACTACCTCCCCTGTCAGCGAGTTCCAGGCACCCACCACTCTTTGTGTAAAAAAACCTGCCTCGTACATCTCCTTTAGACCCCCCGCACCTTAAACTTGTGCCCCCTATTGGTTGACCCTTCCACCCTGGGAAAAAGCTTCTGACTATCCACTCTGTCTGTGCCCCTCATAATCTTGTAGACTTCTATCAGGTCGCCCCTCAACCTCTGCCATTTCAGTGGGAACAAACCAAGTTTCTCCAACCTTTCCTCATAGCTAAAACCCTCCATGAGGGGAGGTTGGAGAAACTCCCCAACATGTTGGTTAGATGCATTGACCATGCTCAATTCTCCCTCAGTTACCCAAACAGGCGCCGGAGTGTGGCGACTAGGGGATTTTCATAGTAACTTCATTGCAGTGTTAATGTAAGCCAATTTGTGACACTTGTAAATAAACTTAACTTCTTAAAAAACTGCTTCATTTCTATCTAAATGTGAAAAGTCATGGGATGGAATTCTCCCATCTGGGACTTTTCTGTTTCAATAGCTCTAGGGACGAAAAGGATCAAGGGATAGGGGGGGAAAGGGGGTCAGGATATTGAATTTGATGATTTGCTATGATCAAAATGAATGGTGGTGTAGGCTTGAAGGGCTGAATGGCCTATCCCTGCTTCTAATTTCAATGTTTCTAAGCCCTGTGCTGAAGGCAGGGACAGATGCAGGGGGTGGGTGTTTTCCGTTGTGGAGACAGACGGAAAACCACGCCACGTAAAGTCAAGTCTTTCCTTTCTCTCCACCTCCATTGTGATATTTGCGAAATTGCTAAACAGGTTTCCGAGGAAAATGGGGTCTCCACCCACAACTGCATCACCCCAACCATAACACAAAAATTCATGACCTGTATTTCGCTGACAACCCATCCCATACTTGCAATTTGACATTAATTAAAATCACCTGCTTATCTTAATCGCCATCTCACAGAAACCATGTCGAACATGAGGGGAAAGGAAGGGATTGAGTTCATAATTAATGTGTTGAGTGCGCTAGCTGGTAGGTATTTACAGGAAAAACCTAGGTAAGGAAACAGATGAAAAGGAAGATAGGATGTTGCATATCGAGCGACACCTGTGGCTAAGTTTCTGACTTAAGTTTGCACAATATTTATGATAAGGCAATGAGTATAACCCTGTTTGAACAGTACAAAGTATCTCTCGTAATGTGTTGTCAGGTTACATAAGCCTTTGTCACCCTCTTTGTCAATCCATCAGAATAATTCCAATCTGGCTCATCACTAAGGAACAAAGAAAAGTACAGAAACAGGAACAGGCCCTTCAACCCCATGTCGATCACGATACCCTAACGAAACTAAAGGAAAATCCTTCCGCCCTTACTCGGACCATAATTCCCTATTCTCTTCCTATTCATGTACCCATCCAGATGCCTCTTAAATGTATTTGCTTCCACTACCTCCTCTGGCAGCGCGTTCCAGGCACCCACCATTCTCTGCATTGAATGTTTCCCCTGGACATCTCCCTTAAACATTCCTCCTTTCAACTTGAACCTTAATCAGAGGAATGTTGCTTTATTTTTGAACGTTCAAAGCCTGTTTTCATTTGGTTACTGTTTAATTGTGTTAAAAGATGGATTATGTAGAGCGATAAAGGTGCGACAGCACGGAAGCAGGTCATTTGTCTCTCCTGGTCTGTGCTGGTGTTTGTGTGCAAAATGAGCCTCCTCCCATCCTACTTCATTGAGCCCTTTCAACCTAACCTTCTATTCCCTCTCTTCCTCATGTGTTGACATAACATAAAAGCAACTTACTGCAGATACTGGAGTCTGAAACAAAAACAGAAAATGCTAGAAAATCTCAGTGAGCCTGACAGCATCAGTAGAGAGAGAATAGAGCCAACATTTTGAGGCTGGGCTAGACTTTAAACCTTTGTTCTATTCTCTCCCCATAGATGCTTGTCAGACCCGCTGGGATTTGCCAGCATTTTCTATTTTTGTCTTAAATATATCTGTATTACACCTTGTGATTGCAAGTTCCATATTGTAAAAAGATTATGAGTAAAGAAGTTCTCCTGAATATCTCATTAGGTTTGTTGGTGACTATTTTATTTTTATGCCTCACTCTCTCAAATCTAGGCTTGCAACATTGCTCATTCACATCTGACTGCATTTATAGATCTGTCTGGACAACTCCAAGCCATCTGTAGCAACTCGAGGTGACTCAATGTGGCAAACAACTAATAAAGAATTTTTTTTTATTCCAATTCAGTCCAATCAAATCCAATTCAGAGTCCCAACAAGTTGAGACATTCCCAATCCAAGCTGACAAGATGGGGCTCTCACCTCCTGTCTTGGGCTTGATCTACATGATTCAAGCTGATTGGAGTAGGTATAGCTCCTCCTCCAAGGCTTGATCTCATTTGCATCTTAGCCAAAAGGCCGAGATGTCGCTTTTAAAAATTGCTTCAAACGGAGCTAAAATGTAACCTAATGACTTCAACCAAGTGCAGCACGTCAATACTACACTTAATCTTATCCAAAAGGCCAAGAAGCGATAAAGAATCATATAACGCAGAACAAGCCCTTTGGCCGATCAATATTGCACAAGAAACACCTGACTCCCCCCATCCACCCAACCCCACCCCATCCATCAGCACTTGGCCAATAGCCCTGAATGTTATGATATGCCAAGTGCTCATCCAGATATTTTTTTAAAAGATATGAGGCAACCCACCTCTACCACCCTCCCAGGCAGCATATTCCAGACTGCCACCATCCTCTGGGTAAAATAGTTTCTCCTCACATCCCCCTAAACTTCCTGCCCCTCACCCTGAGCCTTTGTCCCCTTGGGACTGACCCTTCAGTTAAGGGGAGCAGTTGCTCCTTATTCACTCTGTCCATGTCTCTCATAATCTTGTACACCTCAAACACAGCATCCCCTCAGTCTTCTCTGTTCCAACTAAAACAATCCAAGCCTACACAACCTCTCTTCATAAACTAAATATTCCAGCCCAGGCAACATCTTGGTAAATTTCCTCTGCACCCCCTCCATTGCAGACAATTAACTAAAGCACTTATTAGTAAGGAGAACTATATAGACAAAGAGTTTAACAGCACAACTATTAGACACCTACTCCTAACAATGTCCTGACTCCAACTGAAGCCCTTCAGTTCTGGGCCTACTCACTCTCACTCCTGATTGGCCCTGGTTCATGTGCTCACACGCCATTGGCTCCAGCCTGGTCACATGGCTAGTGAAGAATTGTCCCTTAAAGGTGCCATGCTCCCACACTATTGAGCTTCATTTTCTGAACAAGGCAGAACACTAGATTTGTCATGGAGGATAAATAGAACTCCTGGTTTCTTTCTTCAGCTACCAGCTATCTATTTAACCCTTTTTCCCTCCATCCCCCCTTCCCCAGTTTGATCTCTGAAATCAAATGCAAAGGCTTCATGGAATTCTCCTGTCATTTCCCACTCATGTCCATTTCTTGCCTGTCAAACCAAACCTTGCCTCAACACCCTTTAGCCCTACCGTTAAACCTCTTGTGGCTCCCTTGCCCAACCCAAGCTCATCTTGGGTGTGAGGCTCATCTCCTATTCCCTCCACCCTATTCGCATCAAATTGCTGATCACTTAAGTTTCCTTCTTGACTTTCTTGCTAGCTGACGTTGTAAATAGTTCCCCCTCCTCATGTGCTGTCGCCTCTCTCTTTCAAACTTTAAGATACCCATATTTAACCCCCCCCAGTTCTTGCAATCTCTGTTCTCTCATTGAGATCCAACTCTCCTGTTTTAATCTATTCAATTTGTTTTTAGTTTGTCCAATAGGATTTGAAACCTAACAAATATAACTTTCCCTGACTGTGGCTTCGGTGATTAATCTCTCTGCTGCTCCAGCATCCCCTCCAAACTTTGACTGTCTCTGACGCTGGCTTTGTGCATTCCCATTCTTTCCCCCATTCCCCCCCCCCTCACCTCTCCGGCAAGAGTAGCAGAGGCCACAGCTATGTACCCCCTACACTTTCCTGAAACCCTGCTGTCTAAAGTTTATTTACTAGTCACAAGTAGGCTTACATTCACACGGCAATGAAGTTACTGTGAAAGTCTCTCATCTTCCTTAAGGTCTACTCCCCAAAACAATATGACCTTCCTTTTCCCTTTACCAATGCTGCTCTCGCTGCTGTTGTACTTCCAGCATTTTCTGTTCTAACTAGAAATGTTAATAGCCCAGAAGTTCCTTTATGGCATCCGTTGTGCTTGGCAATCATTCCCTGAGGGATGAACTCCACATTCTGTAAAATGTAAATGTGCTGAAGAAATATATAACTTGCCCCTTTTCCCAGTAAATTACCAGGTGTATTGAAGCTGGAATGTAACTGGAGAAAGACATTGTGGAGAAGCAGGTTAGAATTGATCACAAGTCCCGAGAGTGATTTCACTCATTTATTCTGCACCAAAATATTGAAGGTAATTCACAATTAGCCCAGTTGTGTGCATTGCACTTATTTAAGTTCAACAGCCTGAAAAATACTTCAGACATTCTGAGGAAGGACAGCTACTACAGACGTCACTTTTTAAAGCACGCTTGGTTGACTTACTAACTATGCAAATACAAAATTACAACCCCGCATTAAACTGAATAACAATAGCTGGGACCATGTGATTTTTTAAGATGTGGGAGTAAAGCTCTCAAATTTCTCTGTTTACAACAAATAACATGTGCAAGTGTTGCAGTTAAAAAGTCTCAGAAGAATGAAATGCTAAAGAGGTATTGTCCATAGCTATATTTCTGTGTAAAGTTAAAATTGATCTATTAGTCACATGTAAGGCTTACATTAACACTGCAATGAAGTTATTGTGGAAATCCCCAAGCCGCCACACTCTGGCGCTTCTTCGGGTACACTGAGGGAGAATTTAACATGGCCAATTCACCTAACCGGCACATCTTTCAGACTGTGGCAGGAAACTGGAGCTTAATGGTGCTTCTGGTAGACACCTCAATTTGGCAATCACTTGTATGGATTCTAAAGTCCATCTGAATCGTGAACCCATTCTTTGCTGTCTTGGAAGAACTTTTTATCTTTGACATGCAGAAGTTACATCTGAACAATACTACTGACCAGCCCAATGGAAAAGCTTGGCATAAATGAATAGCGTGCAACAAATCTTTCCGCCATCTTCTGACATTTCATTATTAGCTTTTATATAATGGTATGTTTTATAACTTACCACTTAAGGCATTATTTCATCCCCAAATTACACTACTGCTTTGGGTGTCAGTTTAGCTCAGTTGGCTGGAGAGCTAGTTCATGATGCAGTGTAGATGCCAACAGTATGGGTTCAATCCCTGTACTGACTATTCAAGAAGGCCCCATCCTTCTCAAACTTGCCCCTGCCTGAGGTGTGGTGACTCTCAAGTTAAATCACCACCAGTCAACTCCCCCTCCTTCAAAGTTTATTTATTTATTAGTCACAAGTAAGGCATCCATTAACACTGCAGTGAAGTTACTGTGAAATTCCCCCAAGGGGAGAGCAGCCAATGGTCATCTGGGGCTATGCTGACTTTATGTCACTGTCTTAGAACAAGCTGCAAACTGTTTCCTTCGGTGCATTTATACTCGGTTAGGACAGAGGGGAGATTTTCCATTAGTGTCTGCCTACACGGAGCATGTTCTGGGAAATTATACATAACCCAGTTTATTGTTCACAGGATAGTGCAGATTGTGGGTACAGGATTTCCTGCTGCGTTTACCTGACAGACAAGATAGTACCTCACTAAAGATCAAAAGTGTTAATTTATTCAATGGAGCAGGCATCACCAAGGAGGGACATGCTGGGGCGTGATGGGGGTGCAGCGGAGATGAGGTTGAGATGGGGAGGAGTTGGGCAGAGTTGGGCAACCCCCTGGAAATGGACACGGCGATGAGCTTGAGGGGAGATGCATTGGAGGTACCTTTGAGAAGTGGGTGATGAAGTGAAGCCTAAATGGATGCACATGAGCAAGAGATGGAAATGAGTGGAAACAGGAGATAGGTGTGGAGTCCAATCGAAGGTGGTGCTTAATTGGAGGTGCAGATGAGATGGGTGGTTTCTGAATGGGAGGGGGTGAAGAGATGGGGTGGAATTTGATTGGAGAGATGATGAGGTGAGGTGGAATTTGATTGGTTGTTGTGATGAGGTGGGTGGAATTTGATTTGTGGTTGTGATGGGGGTAGGTGCTGTGCTGTGCTGTGCTGTGCTGGTAAACTTTGATAGTGAGTGTTTCTAAGCCAGTCAATTGTGGAGGACAACACAGTGAACTCCAGTCTAACCTGGACTCGACACACCCTAGTGTGTTCATTCATCTTTTAGCAAGAGTGACTCAGTATAAATAGAGTGTTGAATCACAGGCTGATCTTCCCCCAGTGGGGAAAATGATGATGTCCCACTGCCAGCAGTGATCAACAAAAGATTGAAGCCAAGAAATGGGAGATGAATGTTTTGACTGGTTCACCTGCTATTGCAGTATGAGTCTAGTTTCCTCGCTAAGGAAAGGTGTAATTTCGGTACACCACAGTAGTTCAGTGGAAGGTCAGGTCCATCTGTCAATAGGCATTGATCTGAGGAAGATCTGTAGCTGAACATCCACTCAGACACCATGATGAATGGGCTCAGGAAAATGGTTTGCTCAAAATACCAGCACCTTTTCTTCCACACCTTTGCCTCATATCCATTCATAACCAGTGATTATGATTAAAGCAGTTTTTAGTGTATGAAAGGTGTTTGAGGAGGCAAAACATATAAACAATTCTAGAAAAGTGGAAGAAATGGCATTACGTTTCATGTCCATTTGAGTTGACTCCAGCCCTTCTGAAGGTCAAGGAACAATTGTGCCTCATGCATCGAAGAGAGTTAATTTGAGATTTTCCCATGCAGGCTTTGGGAAGTACGGACTATGGCACTGGGCAGAAATATGCTGGTCAAGTATCAACAACGAGCTGGCACAATGAGTGATAACCCCTATTTTCTCTGAGTGACGTCAAGACCCTTAAGGTCAAAATAAAACATCTTTGTTTTGGGTGAATTGTAAAGGGTTTTTGTTAAAACTAATCTCCTTTCTTGACAAAAAACAAGTGTCCAACACAGTTTCTAACATCATTTTTGAGAAGATTGTAAAACTACAGTGAACTGAATTACTTTTGGATGACTGATTTTCCTTGCCAGAGACCACAAACCTAGCTGCCAACATAGATGGCTAAGCAGTGAGTAAACATTTGAACTGAATTAGAATATTATACTTTGTCTTTCCAGCGATCGAATGATAAGTATCATACTTAGCTGAGTGTGAATCATGCCAAAGGCATTGTTTATCTTTTATTGGCATTAGGAGCCATCTGCAAAAATACCTTCCCCAACTAATAAAGCTCGCATTACCAGTCTATATTCTTCATCTGGCTGCCAACTGGAACTTCTGCAACCATTCATCTAACCAGTCCTGTTCCTGCACTGGATCTGATTGACTCCAGCTCTCAGTAAATAGTGTTGGGAATATTATGAAACCCAGCTCATTCACAACAGGCAAACATTGTGGGGCATGGTGGCACAATAGTTAACACTGCTGCCTCACAGCGCCAGGGACCCTTGGTTCGATTCCCAGCTTGAGTCACTGTATGTGTGGAATTTGTACCTTCCCCCACCTGTGTCTGCCTGAGTTTCCTCCAGGCGCTCCAGTTCCCTCCCACAGTCCAAAAGATGTGTTGGTTAGGTGCATTGGCCGTGCTGAATTCTCCCTCGGTGTACCTGAACAGACGCCGGAATGTGACGACTAGGGGATTTTCACAGGCTAATGTAAATCTACTTGTGACACTAATTAATAATATTTATACTGAAAAATGAAAGGATGACACAATTTCAATCAACGTGCAGTTTTGAGATTGGATTTCAGCACTGACTGTCAAATGTGGCAGCTTTAACATATGATGAGGGGCTACAGATCTTGCCCAGATTGTTAAATAGGCTTCGTCATGTTGGGAGGACAAATCTTGCAGCGCTCTCTGATTTACCATGACTGAATGTTCAGGGGGGTTGGAACTGTTCTATTTTCTTAATAAAACTGTGAAGTGCACTGCACCTGTTTTATACCTGCAACCTCAGTCAAAAGGTCAAATTACAATAGAACGTAGAACATTACAGCGCAGTACAGGCCCTTCGGCCCTCGATGTTGCGCCGACCAGTGGAACCAATCTAATGACCCTCTAACCTAAACTATTCCAATGTTATCCATATGCCTATCCACTGACCATTTGAACGCCCTTAAAGTTGGCGAGTCCACAACTGCTGCAGGCAGGGCATTCCACGCCCTTACTACCCTCTGAGTAAAGAACCTACCTCTGACATCCGTCCTATAATTACCACCCCATAATTTAAAGCTATGTCCCCTTGTGTTAGCCATCACCATCCGAGGTAAAAAGCTCTCACTGTCCACCCTGGAATACACTGGAATACTACAGGCAACCAAGAGAAGTTAAACATTTCCAGTTTGAGGTTTCTAACTGCACGTGGAATAAGCTGTGCAGTTTGTTTTAAGAGCCATTGGTTAGTAAAAAGGTAAAGGTCTTTCAGCTTAACTCCAAGATGTGGAGGTCCTCCTGACAAAACAATTCCTGCATTCTTCACTTTGGGTTAACAATAGATAATAATGATGGTGTTTTATTCTTAAGGAAGCTACATTTATTTGGCTAAGATGTCAGTGCTCAAAAGTTGACAGGCATCCAGCACCAGATGAGATGCATCCAAAGATACTGAGGGAAGTGAGAGTAGAAATAGCAGAGGCAAAGATCATAACTTTCCACTCTACCTCCGACTCAGGAGTGGAGCCAGACAACCACACAAGTGCCATCCTTGTTCAAACAGAGATGCAAAGATAAGCCCAGTAACGATAGGCCAATCAGCTTAACGTTGTTAGTGGTAAAGCTTTTAGAATTGGTTATTCATGAGAAAATTAATAATCATTTGGACAAATGCTGTTTAATTAGGGAAAGATGCACAGATTTGTTAAAAGCCAATTATGTTTAACCTCAGAAGAGTGAGAGGGGCTCACATAGAAATATATAAAATCCTGATGGAACTGGGCAGGCTAGATACGGGACCAATCTTGGGGAAGATCAGAACTAGGGGTCACAGTTTAAGAATAAGGGGTAAACCATTCAGGACGGAGATGAGGAAGAACTGTTGGGGAAAGTTCATTAGATATATTCAAGAGGGAGCTGGGCATGGTCCTTGTGGCTAAATGGATCAAGGGGTATGGAAAGAAAGTGGGAGAAGGATAGTGAAAGTACACCATCAGTCATGATCATACTGAATGGTTGTGCAGGGTCCACTCCTGCATCCATTTTCTATGTTTCTACGTAGCTTTCTTGCTCGAATATTTTGATGGATGAATAGGGTTGACGATGGAATGCTGTTATTGTGGTGTGAATGGCCATTATTTGATGAAGTGCCACACAACAGACTTGTGCGCAAAGTTAAAGCTCATGCAATAAAACATGGATATGTTGCAGGAAACATAGTAGTGGATCTATTTCAGACTGGATGAAGGCTTATAGTGGAGTCCCCCAAGGATGAGTGTTGGGAACCCCTGCTCTTCCTGATATAAATTAATAACTTAGACCTTGCTGTATGTTCCAGATCCTAACCACTTGCTGTGTGAAAACAAATCTGGAGATGGTACGAAATTTGGAAATATTGGGAGCCATAAGGTGGAATGGGCGGGTATGTGGCACACAAAAAATTTATTGCAGGGAAGAGTGAAGTGATTAATTTTGGTAGAAAGCACAAGAAATGGCAATATAAATAAAATGGATAACTCTAAAGAGTGTACAGGATTAGAGGGGACCTGGGTATATAAGTGTATAAATTCTTGAAGGTGGCAGGACAGTTTTTGTTTATTTATTAGTGTCACAAATAGGTTTATATGAACACTGCAATGAAGTTACTGTGAAAAGTTTGAAAGACCAATTAATAAAACATCTGGCACCTTGGGCTTTACTGATGGGTACACAGGCTACTAAAGCAAGGAAGTTATGCTAAATCTTTATAAAACATTAGTTCGGTCACATCTCATGTACTGCATCCAGTTCTGGGTACCACACTTTAGGAAGGATATGAAGGCATTAGAGTGAGAGTGTGCAGAAAAGATGCACAAGAATGGTTCAAGGGATGAGGATCTTCAGTTACCTTGAAAGGGTGGAGAAGCTGGGACAGTTTTTGAAGAGAGGGTTGAGAGGAGATTTGATGGAGGTGTTAAAATGATGAAGGATCTGAATGAAGTGGATAGAGAGAAACTCTTCTGATTACTGGTTCAAAAGATAGATGACATAGATCAAACGTAATTGGAAAAAAAGCACCCGAGAAGAAGGTTTTCCACACAGCAAGTGGTTAGGATTTGGAATGCACTGTCCGAGAGTGTGGTGAAGACAGATTCACACAGCGAGTGGTTAGGATCTGTAATGCACTCTCTCAAAGTGTGGTGAAGACAGATTCACACAGTGAGTGGTTGGGATCTGGAATGCACTCTCTGAGAGTGTGGTGGGGACAGATTCACGCAGTGAGTCGTTACAATCAGGAATGCACTGTCAGAGAGTAGCGTGGAGGCAGATTCACACAGCGAGTGATTGGGATCTCAAATGGACTGTCTGAGAGTGTGGTGGAGACAGATTCATACAATGAGTAATTAGGATCAAGAATGCACTGTCCAAGGGTGGCGTGGAGGCAGATTCACACAGTGAGTGGTTAGGATCTAGAATGCACTGTTTGAGAGTGTGGTGGAGATGAGATAGATCGAGGCACTCATGAGGAAATAGGATTATTATATGAAAATTGAACATTTACAGTGGTACAGGGAAAGATCTACTGTCGTATCTCACTCAGGCACCTTCAGCAGCGCGTTCCAAACCACAACCTTGACTATCTAGGAGGACAAGAGCAGCAGATGCATGGTAACACCACACCTGCAAGTTCCCCTTCAATTCACTCGCCATCCTGACTTGAAAATATAGCACCATTCCCTCATTATCGCTGGGTCAAAATTCTGGAACTCAGTCCCTAACAGCTCAGTGGGTGTACCTACACCACATGGACTGCAGTGGATCAAGATGGTGTCTCACCATCACCTTCTCAAGGGCAGTTAGAGATGGATGATGTTGACTTAGCTGCAAAGCCCAAATCCTATGAATAAACAAAATAAAGGCACAGGGGTAGTACTTAGTGAATTGATTGTTCAGAGAGCCAGCGCAGACAGAACGGACAAAATGGCATCTTTTTGTACTAGAACGGTTCTGTTCTTCAATGGCTGGAATGTTCCAGCTCCTCCCTCTGATGGGGACTTCCATTCCCACTGAAGTCAATGAACCTTTGAATGGCTCGCCACATTTTCCAGCTTCACTGCAGTCACAATGGGAGACACAAAATTTCACGCCATGATCCGGTAATTGATGTTTTGACTGAAATCTTGTTCTCTTCCCAAAAGATGTGTTAATGGCACACATTGCAACCAAACTAAACAATCAATGTAGTGATAACTGAAACAAAAATTCCAGTTGAATTGTAATATCACACTCATATCTACAAGAGGAAATTGTGTTTGGACAATGAACTCTCCACTTTCTGCACTTCCTGTTACCTTAATGCTTATTTTCCTGCTGTTCTAAACAGAGTAAAAACCTGCAGATTACTTTCATCAGCTGTTATTGCCTCAGCCTGTGCTTTTATTAGCTTGTTGGCCTCACAGCACAGCAAATCCTGCTTGGACTACTAGATGTGGAGATGCCAGTGATGGACTGGAGTGGGCACAGTAAAAAGTCTCACAACACCAGGTTAAAGTCCAAGGTTTATTTGGAATTATCTTGCAATTGTGCCTTTGTCTGTATATGCCCAATTTGTGAAACTCACCTGATGAAGGAGCAGCGCTCCGAAAGCTCGTGTTACCAAATGAACCTGTTGGACTTTAACTTGGTGTTGTGAGACTTCTTACTGTGCAGTATTAGACACCTTACTCTCCTCAAATTTATTCACTCTTTTCCTGCTGATTGACAATGGTTAAAAGCTAGTGAACAAACTCCTGTCCCATCAAAAGAGGCAACTGTCCCGAAATAACTCCCGGTGAAATTGGTGAACATGGTAAATGCAGTAATCTTTTAAAATAGTACACAGCAAATTGTCAGAAAAATATAAAATTTTCATCGTCTACTATTGTCCAATGATAATTCCTTGGCAAATAGGTCTTGCAGTCTTTGATTTACTGAGGCATTTACACATCAAACTTCCGACAGTATAAGTGCTTACAAAATTGTTACTTTCACAGGTTGCTAAATAATCTTGCCTTTCAGCTACAGAAATGCTTAATAACACAGTGGTTAGCACTGCTGCCTCACAGCGCCAGGGACTTGGGTTTGATTCCAGCCTTGGGTAACTCACTGCGTGGAGTCTGCACATTCTCCCTGGCAGAGTTTTCCCTTCCTGTCCACCATGGGAATGGTAGCGGGCAGGGGGAACGGATCGTTGCGAGGGCCCCTTGACCTCGGACGGGAGTTTCTGGTCTTGGGGCGAATGTGGCTGGAGAATCCTGCCCCCTTCTATGGGTTTCCTCCGATTTCCTCCCACACTCCAAAGATGTGCATGTTAGGTGGACTGGCCATGGTAAATTTCCCCTTAGTGTCAGGGGATTAGCGGGATAAATGTGTAGGGATACGAGGATAGGACCTGGGTGGGATTGTGGTCGATGCAGGCTGGATGAACTGTAGGGATTCTATGATAACTGCGGGAAAATAATCAACAACACAGGACTTTTGCAAGTAGTGAGATTCACAAACTATCCAGATGGCATTATGAATGTTAATCATTTGAATTGTAATGTGCTTAAACACTCATCATTTGCGATGCGAATTCACCCGGCTCCTTCCTCCAAACTTCAACTGAAAAGGTTGCTGCTCCTCTGCCGTCACCAGTACTTTTTTAAATTTCCTGCCCCTATTTCTGCAGATGTCACTAGCTCTCTGTTCAGCTTTTAAAGGGTAATATTTTTTTCTCTCTCTCGTTGTGGTAGGGCTGCTGCACAAATGTTGTGTGGAAGGTAAACGGTTCGCCTGGCGAGTGGAAAAGTCTCTGAACTGGGTCGCAGCAAAAGACCTGTTTACTTCGAGGAAGGAAACTGCCAGCTCTGTTTGCTCACAACAAGCCGACAACAAAGTCTCTGATGGATTTGGGTCCGGTTTACAAAAAAAAAAGAAGCCAGGCTCAGATCAAGTGTAGGAAACAAGGAGCTTTGCACTAGGATTATAGTGACAAAGATAAAGGTGATCTTTGGCTTTCTGGCACTTCTTGTTTGCAAAGAAACTTGACTACCCTAAGCCTCTGTGTCTCCTCGTAGTGGGGGACACAGAGCTGTGAGCTCCTCTCTGGGGTTGCTTAAGGCTTTAATTCTATTGTCAACTGTTTACATGGTATCATATTTCTGTTCTGTAACAAAATGCCTGCTGCAATTTTTTTCCTCTCTCTTAAATGATAGTGCACCGGGAAGATTGCATTCCTGACTAGGTCACGAACTTTCTATCCTGCATAATTGCTGGTGATTCATTCTCTTTGGGTTTAGCTGCACCCACCCTTTGTCCCCTCCTTCTGTTTTTCCACTCTTTTCTGCCACCCCCTCACTTCTTCTGCACCTCATTCAGCAGTGATGGGGCAGGAAAGTGAGCTACACACTACTTCCGAAGGCAGTGGTCCCCTTGTGTGACAGGATATTGTTTCTGTGGCAGATTTTATCAATAAGGAAATGATGCACTGAGCAGGTCTGACACACACACCAAAAAAAAATCCTCACATGTATTTGTTGGCAGGTTAGCAGTACTGTTGTTAATGGATTCGAAGGCTGTGGGTTCAGGCGTCCCTGAGAGCACAGCGGTGAATAGATTGTCCGGTGTGGCTGTGGATCAGGAAAGCCCCAGGTTCAATCCTGTTGCGGGTTGGTGTTTCTGAACTCGAGCAAGCTGCAGCTGTGCTGCAGGTGGCTTTGTCGTGTTCAGGATGGAAAACATCGGCCATGGTTCCTGATTGAGGTCCAGTCATTTCTTTGTCGGAAAGCAAGCGTGGGTGGATATTGAGTGAGGAGGAATCATAAGGACGGTGGCACAGTAGTTTGCACTGCTGTCTCACAGCTCCAGAGACCTGGGTTCGATTCACAGCTGTCTGCATGGAGTTTGCACGTTCTCCTCGTATCTGCGTGGATTTCCTCCGGGTGCTCCGGTTTCTTCCCACCCTCCGTTTAGATGCATTGGCCGTGATAAATTTCCTCTTAGTGTGCTGCAAGTGTAGGTTGGAAGGATTAGCGGGGTAAATATGTGGGGTTACGGGGATAGGGCCAAGGTGGGAATGTTGTCAGTGTGGACTCGATGGGCTGAATGGCCTTCTTCTGCACTGTAGGGTTTCAATGGTTTCAACCGAAGGCAGGAATAGGCAATTCAACCCCTCGAGCCTGCTCCACCATTTAGTACGATCATGGATGATCTCATCTCAGCCTCAAATCCATTACCTTACACCACTTATCCAGTGAAAAAGATTATCTAGGATTGCACCGGGATCTTAATCAACTGGGTGAGTGGGCTGACAAAAGGCAGATGGAGTTTAATTTCGATAAACGTGAGGTGATGCTTTTTGGTCGATCAAACCAGCCATGACTTGCTCAGTTAATGGTAAGACATTGGGGAGAGTTATAGAATAAAGAGATCTGGGGGTACAATTTCATTGTTCTTTGAAAGTGGAGTCACAATTGGAAAGAGTGATGAAGAAGGCATTCGGCATGCTTGGTTTCATTGGTCAGAACATTGAATACAGGAATTGGGATGTCTTGTTGAAGTTGTACAAGACATTGATAAGGCCACACTTGGAATACTGTATACATCTGGTCATCTTCTTTTAAAAAGGATATTATTAAGCTAGAAAGAGTGCAGAAAAAGGTTTACTTGGATGCTACCTGGACTTGTTGGTTAGAAGAGGTTGGATAGACTGTGATCTTTTTCTCTGGAGCGTAGGAGGCTTAGGGGTAATCTATTAGAGGTCGATAAAATAATGAGGGGCATAGAACAGTTAGCTAGTCGATATCTTTTCTGAAAGGTAGGGTAGTGTAAAACTAGAAGGCACAGGTTTAGGTGAGAGGGGAGAAATCCAAAAGTGTCCAGAGGAGCAATTTTTTCACACAGAGTGTGGTGAGTGTCTGGAACAAGCCAGAGGTAGTAGTAGAGGCAGGTACAATTTTGTCTTTTAAAAAGCATTTGACAGTTACATGGATAAGGTGGACATCGAGGGATATGGCCAAAGTTGGGCAATCAGGGGTTAAAAAAAAGGATGGCATGGACAAGTTGGGCCAAAGGGCCTGTTTCCATGCTGTAAACCTCTATGATTCTATGACCTGCCCATTTACCATAACCTTTCAAAACCTTTCTAATTAATCATTGCCACAGAAAGCTGTTGAGGCCAGGCCATTGAGTGTATTTAAGGCAGAGATGGCTAGGTTCCTGATTGGTAAGGCGGTCAAAAGTAATGGGAAAAAGCAGGAGAATGGGGGTGAGAAACTTATCAATGATAATTGAATGGTAGAGCAGACTCAATGGGCTGAATGGCCTAAATTCTGTTCCCATATCTGATGTTCTTATGGTCTAGATGGAGCAGTAGTCTTTTCTTGTCCGCCCAATGTGTTAGTCGTTCAGATGTGACGTAAAACTGACTGTCCCTCTCAGATGGATGTAGAAAACCAAAGGAAATACTTTCCTCAGTGGTTTCCCCCCTCAGTTGGTGATTCTTTATTATGCCCTTTCCATTCTAATATAAGACAAAGAACAAAGAGAACAAAGAACAACACAGCACGGGAAACAGGCCCTTCGGCCCAACGAGCCCACGCCGCCATCCCATTGTCTCAGTGACCTATTCATGATTTTAGTCTACGCCTAATGTGCGAGGATCAGGGAGGTCCAATATAGGGACAATTTGTTACCCAATCAATCAGCCCAAAGATGCGCTTTTAGGCTGATTGATTGGGTAACAAATTGTCCCTATATTGGACCTCCCTGATCCTCGCACATTAGGCGTAGACTAAAATCATGAATAGGTCACTGAGACAATGGGATGGCGGCGTGGGCTCGTTGGGCCGAAGGGCCTGTTTCCCGTGCTGTGTTGTTCTTTGTTCTCTTTGTTCTTTGTCTTATATTAGAATGGAAAGGGCATAATAAAGAATCACCAACTGAGGGGGGAAACCACTGAGGAAAGTATTTCCTTTGGTTTTCTACATCCATCTGAGAGGGACAGTCAGTTTTACGTCACATCTGAACGACTAACACATTGGGCGGACAAGAAAAGACTACTGCTCCATCTAGTATGTACAACAGAATGTGGATATCATAATGCCATTGAAACCTGTGTTTAGTTCACATCCACAGTCTAGCTGTGGGATAAGGCATACACCCAGCTACACGATGTGCAACGGCATCATAAACCTAGCCATAAAGAGTTCTCTGTTCATTGTATCTGCTGAAATGTTCTGAAAGATATGTTGAATTATCCAGAAATCTTCACAATCGCATTTGCAGTGTTGTTGTACATGGTGGCAAGCAGAAATTCTTGCCCCTGTGTTCTTAATTTTATGTATCTTCACAAATGTATCTAATTGCCTATTGCACTTGTTTCTTTCAGTTACACAATTAATGCCTCACTGTGACATTGTAGGCAAACTCTGTGGGTTCCTTAGTCCTAAGCTGAGGCCCTGAAAGGTAGGACCATTCATTGAGTTGGCACTTTGACCACAACTTGTCAATCCAACATAATTTCTGCATTCACAAAACCCCCACAGTGCAAAAGGAGGCCGTTCGGCCCATCACATCTGCACTGTTTTCCTGAAAGAGTATCTCAGAGGTCCTCACACACACTATTGCTGCAACCCCACACATTTGTCATGGTTAATCCATCTAACCTACACACCGTTTGGCCACTGAGAAGCAATTTACCATGGCCAGTCCACCTAACTCGCACATCTTTAGACTAAGGGAGGAAACTGGAGGAAACCCAGCAGGCATGGGGAAAATGTGTTAACTCTACACAGGTAGTGTCGGAATTGAACCCTGGCATTATGAGGCAGCAGTACTAACCACTGTGCCACCGTGCTGCCCCTTTACAAGTTTAGCGACACAGCAACAGTCATTCAACTCAAGAATAAATACAGAGAATTGAATGGAGTTACCCTGAAATTAAAGCACTGAAACAGACCATTCAGCATGAGTTCTGTGCCAGCATTTATGCTCCACGGAATCTTTCCCCTACTCTACATCATCTCATTCCAGCAGCATATCCTGTCTCTTTCATTAACTAGCTTCCTCTGGAATGCATCCGTGTTGTGCGCATCAACTTCTCCATGTTGTAGCAAGTTCTACAGCCTAGTCATTATGAGAAGTTTCTCCTGAATTCCATTTTGAGTATATGAGTGACTATCTTATTTTTTGGCCCTCTAGTTTCTATCCGGCCACAATTAAATAGCGTTTGGAGGATGTTCATTCATGCGGCAGTCTATAACAATTTTAAATTGTTGCACTTCCGGTGTGACTTTCCGAAGAAATCCTGTGAATCAGCCCAAAGTTCAGTTCAAACTTGTCTCATGTCAATGAGAAAAAAACAAAAACCACTCAAGGGAAAAAGGTGCAGCAAGAACAATGCAGCTAACCACTATGCAACCGTGTCACTGTGCGTGGCCCAGTGGTTTGCATTGCTGCCTCACAACACCAGGGATCCGGGTTCAATTCCCGGCTGGGGTGACAGTCTTTGTGGAGTTTGCATGTTCTCCCCATGTCTGCATGAGTTTCCTCTGGATGCTCCAGTCTCCTCCCAGCGTTCAAAGATGTGCGTGTTTGGTGGATTGGCTGTGCTAAATTGCCCCTTCATGTCAGGAAGGATAGCGAGGGTAAATGCATGGGGTTCGGGAATAGGGCCACTGTGGTCAGTGCAGACTCGATGGTCGATCTGCAGTCTAGGACTCTACAATTCTATGAACTAGCCATGGAGAGGAAAGGCAAAATGCCAGGACCTTTTGTCCGAAGAGCTCAACTGAGATATTTCCAATTTTTGAGAATGATGGAGCCTCACCGTAAGCAATGGTGGTCTGAGTACTCGATTTATGTCTAATCTCCAGGTGCCCTCTTTCTGAAAGATTGTCCATTCTCTGTAACATTATGGACTACACCACATGTTGCTGTTCTGTTTCTGGCTTGATCCCTCGGTTCTAGATCATTGGCTGGGAATTTCCTTGAACCTGCTCCATACTCCATCATCATGATACAGTCAGGAGGGCAGTGAAAGTCCCACTTACACAAGAAAATGGGGCTTCAGCCTTACTTTTCTGACAAAGTTACGGTGGCATAGTGCAAATAGCGCCAAGAATTCCCACCTGATTTTCAGCATTAATGACATCTGTTGGAAACCAACATCAGGGGTCCACGAAAGTAATTGACACCAATCATTTCAAAGAATCATAGAATAGCTACAGTGTAAATCAAACCATCAAGTCTGCACCAACTCTCTAACAGTGTGCCTTACCCTAGCCCTCTCCCCTGTAACCCTAATGCATTTATCGTGGCTAATCCATCTAATTTACCAGCTTGGGACACTAATGGACTTTTTTTTTAACCATGATCAAACCACCTAACATGTGCATCTTTGGTCTGTAGGTGGAAGCCAGAGCACCCGGAGGAAACCCTCGCAGATATAGGGAGAACATGCAAACTCCACACGGTCACCCAAGGCCGGACTTGAACCCAGGTCCCTGGTGCTGTGAGGCAGCAGTGCAACCCACTGTGCCACCGTGCTGCCTCGCAGTGCCAGGACCCAGGTTCAGACATTCAGACTTGAAGAAAAGGGCAGGATTGAGATATTCTAGATAAGGATAAACCAAGCAGAGTGCTTGGATACTGCATTGAGATTGAACCTCCATTCCGCTTGAGTAACCTTGTTGTCAACAGAGGCAAAATAGCTCTTAACACAACCTATTGTAAAAGCACAAGCCAGCAATGAAAAACAATAATGGTAAACCTCATTTCCAAACATAGCAAAGTTGAATCGCTTCACACTTTGTGTATACGTTGCACTTGTTATATTTATTAGTACCTTACAAGCAACACATCTCTGCCACACTCCACATCATGGTACATCTGCAGCATAACTCATAGAATCCCTACAATGCAAAAGGAGGCCATTCAGCCCATTGAGTCAGCACCGACCACAATCCCACCTGGATCCTATTCCCAAAACCCCAAGTTTTTACCCTGCCAATCCCCTGTTACTAAGGGTCAATTTAGCATGGCCAATCAACCTAACTCACACATCTTTGGACAGTGGGAGGAAACCAGAGCACCCAGAGGAAGCCCACGCAGACACGGGGAGAATGTGCGAACTCCACACAAACAGTGACCCAAGCCTGGAATCGAACCTGGGTTTCGGGCGCTGTGAGATAGCAGTGCTAACCATTGTGGCACCGTGCGATGGACTGGGCTACGTTCACAACCCTTTGTAATTTCTTGATACACTGGCACTGCCCAAGGGATAAACGGGCACTGCCCAAGGGGTGCCTTGGCATTGCCCAGCAGGCATTGGGCAGTGCCAAGGGGACAGGGCCAGAGGGCAGTGGGGCCTATTGGGGGGCTGGGCCTGTTGGGGAGGGTGATCGGTAAGTTGGGGGGCCCCATTGACACTCTATATTCATGATCACTGGCAGAGGGAGGGAGGGAGGACGGCAACTGGGGTTGGCCATCCAGGTGAGGGCAGGGGGATTAGGACTGCCAAATGGTCAGGGCTGCCAGGGTGGAGGTTGGGAGATCAGGGCTGGCTGGATGGGGGGTATCGAGGAGATTGGGGCTGGCCGGAAGGCGGGGTTGGGGAGATTGGGGCTGTCAGGATGGAGGGGGGGGGCATCGCAGAAATCGGGGCTGGCCAGGGAGGAGGGATATAGGGACTAGTCTAGGGAGGTCCAGCAAACCAGCAATTAGAGGTGTGAGGGTTGAAAGGCCAGTGATAGGAGGGGTTGCAGGGCTGGCCAATGATCGGGCTGGCCAGTGATCTGGAGGCAGGCAATGCAGGGCCACTGTACATGCATAGATCTCGATGCTGACAGATCAGTGCATGTGTAGGGGCCTACTCAGCGCTATGCTGCTGGCCTCTCCGTTGGAAATAGGCCCCACTCACTGATTTTCAGAGGAAATCTCTCTTCAATGCACAGAGTGTTGGAGCTTTCATTCTGAAAACCATGCCAAAAAAATCAGGGGCATTACTCCCATTTTCACACAAATCGTGGACTTACAATCTTTTTGGGAGAATCCTAGCCACGAAGTTGGTTAAGATTATATTCATTGGCGTTTCGAAGAGTGAGAGGGGTCTCATTAGAAACTTGTAAAATTCTATCAGGGTTAGGTAGGGTAGATTCAGAAAGAATGTTCTCGATGGTGGGGGAGTCCAGAACTGAGGAAAAGGGATAAACCTTTTAGGACTGAGGCAAGGAGAAATTTCTTCATCCAGGGAGTGTGAATGTGTGGAATTCACTCCCACAACAAGCAGTTGAGTCTAAAATATTGTCTGATTTCAATAACTAAAGGGATCAAGGGATATGGGGGGGAAGGCGGGATAAGGATATTGGATTGATGAAAGCAAAATACTATGGATGCTGGAAAATGCTGGAAAATCCCAGCAGACCTGACAAGTTGGACTTTAACCTGGTGTTGTGAGACTCTCACTGTGATTGCCCCATCCAATTGCGTTTCCACATCATGAGAGAGAATAGAGCAAATGTTTTGAGTCCAGATGACCCTTCATCATTCGATGATCAAAATGAATGGTGGAGCAGGCCTAAAGGGCCAAATGGCCTTCTCTTACTTCTATGTCCTATGCATCTGGAAGGAAGCCATATTGCCCACTATGAATGCGCTAGCAACAATTCTCTAACCAAAATATCCATTGAGAAACAGACCCCTCCCTCTCCTTTCAGATGTTTCTTTCCCACTTTAGGAGCCATTATAAGAACATAAGAAATAGGAGCAGGAGTAGGCCATCTAGCCCTTCGAGCCTGCCCTGCCATTCAATAAGATCATGGCTGATCTGAAGTAGATCAGTTCCACTTTCCCACTCTCTCCCCATAACCCTTAATTCCCCTATCTATCAAAAACCTATCTATCCGTGACTTAAATATATTTAGCGAGGTAGCCTCCACCACTTTAACGGGCAGAGAATTCCAGAGACTCACCACCCTTTGAGTGAAGAAGTTCCTCCTCAACTCTGGTCTAAACTGCCTCCCCCTTGTCTTGAGGCTGTGAACTCTAGTCTTGCTATCCTTTCTAAGCGGGAAGAATCTCTCTACCTCTACCCTATCTATCCCCTTCATTATCTTATACGTCTCTATAAGATCCCCCCTCAACCTTCTAAACTCCAACGAGTACAGACCCAGTCTACTTAGTCTCTCTTCATAGACAACCCCTTCATCTCCGGTATCGGCCTAGTGAACCTCCTCTGCACTCCCTCCAAGGCCAATATATCCTTCCGCAAGTGCGGTGACCAAAACTGCACACAGTACTCCAGCTGCGGCCTCACCAGTGCCCTGTATTATGGATTATTTTATTCTCACTCAACTGTTTTTTTGGTTGGACATTCCATGTAACCCACCCAAAAGAAAAGAACTTCCACCTTTGTTTTCTCAGTATGGATTTAAATTTATAGTAACATACTAGCCGGTGGCAGTAGTTTGTCCCAGTTTATTCGATCAAATCCGTATGCATTTATATGCAGTTTTTCTTGTAGAAAAACATCCCAAATGCTTCACAGGAACATTATCCAGAGACTCATCAGGAGATGTTAGGACAGGCAGGCAAAATCTCAATCAAAGGTGTAGGCTATCATAGAATCTGTACAGTGCAGAAGGAGGCCACTCAGTCCATCAATACACCAACAACAATTCCAACCAGGACCTATTCCTGTAACCCCACTTCTTTAGCATCTGTAAGGAGAGAAAAGAGCTGACGTTTGAAGTCCAGATGACCCTTTGTCAAAGTTTTGGTCATCTGGACTCAAAACGTCAGCTCTTTTCTCTCCTTACAGATGCTGCCAGATCTGCTGAGTTTTCCCAGCATTTTCTCTTTTGGTTTCAGATTCCAGCATCCGCAGTAATTTGCTTTTATCCCAAGTATTTACCTTGTTAACCCCCCTGACACTAAGGGTCAATGTAGCGTGGCCACTCCACCTTGTGGGGGGAAACAGGAGGAAACCCACACAGACATGGGGAGAATGTGCAAACTCCGCACAGTCAGTTACCCAAGGCAGGAATTGAACCCGGGTCCCTGGTGCTGTAAAGCAGCAGTGCTAACCACTGTGCTATCATGCCAGTATCTTAAGGGAAGAAATCGGGGTAGTGAGATGGAGAGGTTTAGGGAAAGAATTCTAGAACTTAGGGCACAGGCAACTGTGACAGCTGAAATCATAGAATCCCTAAAATGCAGAAGAGGCCATTTGTCCCATCAAGTTTGGACTGACTCTCTGACTGAATATTTTACCCAGGCCCTCTTCCCCACCCTATCCCTGTCATCCCACACATTTACCATGGCCAATCCACCTAACCTGCACATCTTTGGATTGGGGTGATTTTAAGGGTTAAAGGATGATGGAAGAGGAAAACTCAGGATTACAACAGTACAGAGACCTTGGAGAGTTGAGTGTTTGGAGGAGATTAACAGTAATATGGGTAAAATCCCAATAGGTCTGACAGTAGCTATGGAGAGAGAATAGTGTCAACATATTGAGTCATGGAGGGATTAGAAAACAGGGTGAGAATTTTACAATTGCAAGTCAAAACATCTCCTTCAGGTCTTCTACTTACCTTCTTGTTCTGAAGGAAAATTGCCTCAAAAAGCTGACCACAGTAAGGTAAAGTGGAAGATAAATGTTACCTTTTCAAAAAAGCTCATGGTTTTCAGTCTAATGGGTGGGACTTTACGGCCTTGCTTGACCAGAGAATGGAAAACCCCACCCAAGGTCAATGGACCTTCACATTGTCCGCCCCTCACCCCCTCTGATTCCCATGGTGGGCGGGGTGGTAGAATTCCAGCATGGATGTCCAGCAGTTTAAGAAAAGATTTGGAAAATCAGCGCTGCCTGACCTCCATTTCAGATAGGCAAAGGAGTTGACAAACTCCGATGAAGGTTCATTCAGACTTGAAACGCAAGCTCTGCTTTTCCTCCACAAATGCTGTCAGAACTGCTGAGGCTTTCCAGCACTTTTTACTTTTGTTTCCAGTTCCAGCATCTGTAGTGAAAGGTTTATTAATTATTGTCACAATTATGCTTACGTTAACACTGCAATTGTTACTGTGAAAATCCCCTAGTAGCCGTACTCCACTGCCTGTCTGGGGACACTGAGGGAGAATTTAGCATGGACAATGCACCTAACCTGCACGTCTTTCAGACTGTGTGAAGCACCCAGAGAACCTGGAGGAAGCCCACACAGACACGGGGAGAACATGCAAAGTCCACACAGGGTTAGCACGGTGGCACAGTGGTCAGCACTGCTGCCTCACAGCATCAGGGACCCGGGTTCAATTCCCTCAGGTCACTGTCTGTAGGGAGTTTGCACATTCTTGCCCTGTCTGCATGGATTTCCTCCAGGTGCTCCGGTTTTCACCCACAGTCCAAAGATGTGCGGGTTGGGTTGATTGGCCATGCTGAATTGACCCTGGTGTTGGTGGGGATTAACAGGGTAACATGGGGTTATGGGAATAGGGCCTGGATAGGATTGTGGTTGATGCAGACTTGATGGGCTGAATGGCCTCCTTCTGCACTGCAGAGATTCTATGACAGCGAATCAAGCCAGTAGTCGAACCCAGGTCCCTTACACTCTAAGGCATCAGTGCTAACCACTGTAACACCGTGCCACCCCTACAAAAGAGTTGGTAAACAAAGTCATAGTTGGACTCTACAAAAAACAACTAATGTAAAACATTGCTTCGATTGTGCGGTATTTGATTCCTGGCACTGTGACTGCAACACTGTTCCTTCATGGCAACAAGTCCCAGGAACGCGGCTGGAGTATTTCAATTTGGGGGAATGGATTAAGTCAACTTCTTTCAGAAGATGGACCTGAAAGAGGACTGCGGAAAAGTAAAAACAAAAAATATAGCAATTTGTCAAGTTATTCAGAGGGTGAGTGAGATCGAGAGACACCGTAAGTTAATTTACACTGAAACATTTTATCGTTACGACAACACACTAATCACATATGTCAACATGACAAATGAGCTTTGGGATATTTCCAAAAAACTATAAACTGCAGTGATTAACCTCCGTTTGCAGGAAGTGGATGGTTAAGGAAAATCTGTTTGTACTGATCCAGGATAAGATCTGCTGTGCATCCAAAGTAATCCTTGGTGTTCCAAAAACAAGCTCAGTTCAGCTACTCAACACAGTCTGGGAGAGGTCCAGGTCATAAAATCAGTTCAATAAAACAGGATATTCC
Source organism: Carcharhinus amblyrhynchos (assembly GCF_965287045.1). NCBI lineage: Eukaryota > Metazoa > Chordata > Chondrichthyes > Carcharhiniformes > Carcharhinidae > Carcharhinus > Carcharhinus amblyrhynchos. The sequence goes on from NC_137342.1 coordinate 45,882,222, forward strand.
AACAAATTTAGTTTCAGATTTTTTCTGAACCGCTTTCTAATATCTGCTTATCATTTCCATTACAACATCCTGTTTTGTGGAACAGGAACAGGTTGGAACTGGCTAATTTTGTCCGAAAAAAAATGACAAGGCAAGAAATAATTTTTTTTTGCAGCCGCATATGTGACTTTTCAGTACACTGACCCTTTGTTCCGAACAGACTGTCAGCCCTAAGCTTTGTACCATGCCCCCACATACGTGCTATTCCCATGATAAAAGGTTCCACGACATTAAGTGAAGAGGAACAAGGAGAATCCTCACTGAATATTTATCCCTCAATCTACATTACTAACACTGATTATCTGGTCATCGTCACTTTACTGTTAGTGGGAGCTTGCTGTGCATATATTCACTGCCCTGTTTCCCTACATTCCAACAGTGGCTCCATCTCAGAAGCCCTTCATTGGCTTGAAGAACTTTGGAATATCCCGGGGTTATGAAAAAGACTTTATGAATGTTACCATTTCTTGTTCACTTAGTGACAATGGTAATCTTTTAACATTCATTTTGGGGATGTGGGGGTCGCTGGCTAGGCCAGCATTCATTGCCCATCCCTAACTGTCCTTGAGAAGATGGTGGTGAATGCCTTTCTCAAGCCACTGCAGTCCCTGTGGTGTAGGTACACCCACAGCACTGTTAGGGAGGGAGTCCCAGAACTTTGACCCAGTGACAGTGAAGCAATGGCAATATAATTCTACATCAGGATGGTGAGAGACTTGGAAGGGAACCTCCAGGTAATGGTGTTCCAATATACCTACTGCCTTTGCCCTCCTAGATGGTTGTGGTCATGGATTTGGATGGTGATGCCTAAGGAACCTTGGTGAATTTCTGTGGTGCATCTTGAAGATGGTACACACAACTGCCACTGTTTGTTGGTGGTGGAGGGAATGAATGTTTTGTGGCACAGTGGTTAGCACTGCTGCCTCAAGGCATCAAGGACCGGGGTTCAATTCCAGCCATGGGTGACTGTCAGTGTGGAGGTTGCATGAGTTTCCTCCGGGTGCTCCGGTTTCCTCCCACTGTCCGAAGATGTGCAGGTTAAGTGAATCGGTCGTGCTAAATTGTTCCTTAGTGTCTCAAGATGTGTCAGTTAGAAGGCTTAATGGGGCAAATACCTGGGATTATGGGGGTAGGGCCTGACGGGATGTCAGAGAGACAGTCCTGACCCAATGGGCCAAATGGCCTCCTTCTGCATTGTAGGAATTTGATGATTCTATGATTGTAGAAGCTGTGCAAACCAAATGGGGCTGCTTTGTCCCGGATGGTGCTGAGCTTGTTCTGTGTTGTTGGAGCTGCACTCATCCAGGCAAGTGGAGAGTATTCTATTACACCCCTGACTTGTGTCTTATTGATTGTGGACAGGCTTTGGGGAGTCAGGAATTGAGTTACTCACTGAAGGACATGCTCTCGTAGCCACTGTATTTATATGGCAAGTCTATTTCAGCATCTGGTCAATAGCATCCCCAAAGATGTTGATAGTGGGGGGATTCGGTGATGGTAATGCCTCAGGGAGATGGTTAGATTCTCTCTCGTTGGAGGGCATGGCATGTGGACAACTCTGGCAATTGATTGTAGATGATGGCTGCAGTGTTGGAGTGCAACTGCTTAATACATTTTTGGCAAGTTTCAATTGTATTGGAATAGATTGTGGGCAGGCTGTCTGGTGGTCAGGTTAGAGGAGAATATTCACAATGTGCCAGCTAGCTGATACCAGTCACTCATTAATGTGCAACTACAGATCCCAAAAATATTTTCCTGGACTCATTGCTCTGTCACTGTCTGTTTTCCCTATCCGTGCTCTGTCCTAGCATGCATTGAATCAGGATCCTCCAACTGATTCCTTCAGTGATGTCTACCTCAAAGCAAAGAAGGCCAGGAACTTCCATTCAATCGATTCCAACGACGGCACTGTGCTGAGGCCCAGGGTTTTATGTCATGAATCTGGTGCATTCACCTGTCTGCTGGCCTCTTCAAATATTTGTTTGGGGTTTTGTATTCGGCCTGTGGAGCACTTGGCAAAGGCCTGTATGTTTAGTGGGGCCACCAGATGAAGCTATGGAACTGGGCCAGCTTCAGCCTTTGCTGTTCTGGATACATTTACTCTGCTGGAAACACCTGGCATCGTACAGGAAACATTTGAGCGTGGCTTTTCACACTTCGATTGTGGCAAAGTGCTTGAAAATATTTTGTCTTTAAAGAACTGCAAGGTGCATTTGTTCTCGTGAAAGGGTAATAAATAAATGACAGCTCAAGAAAGTGCACAGCAACTTTTCAATGAAGGTCATCTCTGCTAAATTGGATATCCCTCTCAGATCAGCTGATGCAAGGAAGGAATTGACTGCCTTTCATCAGAAGTATTACAAAGAGCTCACAAATCTTGAATTACTGGGATGTTGGGGGAATCAGCAGGGTAGATATATGGGATTATGGGAATAGGGCCTGGATGGGTTGTGGTTGATGGGCTGAATGGCCTCCTTCTGCACTGCAAGGATTCTATAATGTATTGGCATGCATTGGAGTCATTCTACAGAGGAAGATCCCAGAACCCATCATGAAGTGAAGAAACAGTTCAACTGGCATTGATTGAAGAAGGGATGTCAGCTGGGTCAAACTGTTTTTAAGTTGTGCCATGGAATTTTGACTATCCATCAGAACTGCTGCAGTGAACAGATATTTTAACATCTTAATAACAACAACAAGCTGGATTTTACATGGCCCCTTCATTGGAACAAGATATCCCAAGGTGCTTTGGGGGAACGTTATCAAATAAAACTTTTAACAGCAAGTCACAGAAGGAGGGTGATTGAAGTGTTTCTGGTAAGAGGTCTTCTTTTCCTCCCTTGCATCAACTGTTCTGTGCCATTTCTCTGAGAGAGATACCCATGGGGTGGCACAGTGGGACAGTGGTTAGCACTGCTGCCTCACAGCACCATCGTTCAATTCTGGCCTTGGGTCACTGTCTATGTGGAATTTGCACCTTCTTCCCGTGTTTACATGGGTTTCCTCCGGACGCTCCAGTTTCCTCCCACAGTCCAAAGATGTGCAGGTTAGATTAGGTTGATTGGCCATGCCAAATTACCGCTTACTGTTAGGGGGATTAGCAGGGTAAATGTGAGAGGTTATGGGAATAGGGCCTGGGTGGGATTGTGGTTTGTGCAGACTATATGGGCTGAATGGTCTCCTTGTAGGGATTCTAATCTATGAATTTAAGACATAAGATGGAAAGCTTGGACAAGGTGGTAAGATTTAAGGAGCATTTGTCGAGGGGGAGAGAGATTTTTCAAACTTTTCATAGATCCCTACAGTGCAGAAGGAGCATTGCCTCTTAGTGTCCTGAGATGCGTAAATTAGAAGGATTAGTGGGTAAATATGTTGGGATATAGGGTAGGGCCTGGCTGGGATTGTGGCCAGTGCAGACTCGATGGGCCAAATGGCTTCTTTCTGCACTGTAGGGTTTCTATGATTCTACAATTTACCTAGGTCCTATCCCCATAACCTTATGTATTTACCCTGTTAATCCCCTTGACACTAAGGGACAATTTAGCATGGGCATTCCACTTAACCCACACGTCTTTGGAGTATAAGAAGAAACTGGAGCACCCAGCAGAAACCTGCACAGACACGGGGAGGACGTGCAAACTCCACACAGACAGTGACCCAAGCCGGGAATCGAACCCGAGTCCCTGTGAGTCAGCAGTGCTAACCACTGTGCCACCGTGCCCTCCTTAACAAAATGACCTGTTAACAAAGTGACTCCAAATGATGTAAGTGTTATTGAATGTAAACGACAACTTGATGCATTTACATCAGAGTCACAGCTACACTTTGGGGAACTCTACAGTGTTTAAGTTGAAGGTCACCCATGATGGAAATGGAACTCTTTGCCACCCAGTTTGAGATTGTCAGAGATAGCACGAGCTAATTGCAGAGTGAAGCCAGTTTTGTCATTTAAGTTTCCAGTAACCAAGCGGCATTTGCATCTTAGCGTAAAGTTAGATCAACTGACACTAAACTGTCAAAAAGACAGTTGAAGTTTGTGCTAAAACCTTAGTTGCCTCCCCACTCCTTCCATTGGGCAGTGCCCAACTGGCATACCAGCGGTGCCCGGCAGTCCCCCCTGGACAGGCTGGCAGTGCCAGCTGAGTACTGATGGGGTAGTGCCAAGGTGGTGGCGCCTGAGTGGGGGCCATGATGGGGTAGCTATGCGGAGGGGAGGGGGTGGTGGGAGGCGGTGTTCTGTCGGGCATGGGGGGTCCTGCAGGGGTGGATCATGAAGATGGGGGGTTAGTCGGAATCTTGATTGCAGGAGGGAGGCATGTCGGGCTCAGAAGCTGGGCCCACCGGAATATTTAACACCCTACCCCCCGCCCCCTTCAGTACTGGCACGACATTGCCATCTCTTCAAGAAAGTGACTTATGGAATCATGGAATCACTATGGTGCAGAAGGAGGCCATTTGGCCCATCCCGCTTGCACCGGTAACAATCCCACCCAGGTCCTCTTCCAGTAACCCTACATATTTGCCCTGTTAATCCCCCTGACACTAAGGGACAATTTACCATGGCCAATTAATCTAACCTGCACTTCTTTGGAGTTTGAGTGGACTGTGGCATGGACCACGCCCGAGAGACCGGTATGGATCACTCTTCATTTTTGGGAGAATTTTGTCCCAATTTCTGCTGGATTGCATCAACATGTGAGCGTACATTTGGTAAGTTGGAACGCTAAATGAAGGTTCTGTCTTAGGAAGACAATTAGCTCTTCCAATCTGCAAAGGTGTTGCCAACATCAGCCTCGTTGTCTTGCAACTGTGTGTGGCTCTGAGGGGGCTTTTGGTAGCTTCGGTTACCCAAGATGTCATTATCATCCCGGTAGAATCCCAGCAGTTCAGAGAAGGCCACTTTTGCTGCCTTCTTCCCTTTCTGCTGCTGAGGATTCTGTTAAAAAATGCTCGCTGGAAACTACTATAATGACCACGTGCTGCGTGTCAACATTATCAACATGGGATTGTATACAGAGTGATAGGGCCATTATCAGTAACATCATACTGCCTTGCTTTGCTGGGCCTCAACAGTTTCTTGCTTCCCTCAAATAATGCGCATATTATTGATTTGATTTATTGTTGTCACATGTAATAGTATACAGTGAAAAATATTGTGCTATACAGACAAAATATACATTCATAGAGAAGGAAATGAGAGTGCAAACTGTAGAGTTACAGTCACAGCTAGGGTGTAGAGAAAGATCAACTTAATGCAAAGTAAGGCCATTCAAAGTCTGACAGCAGCAGGGAAGAAGCTGTTCTTGAGTCGGTTGATATGTGACCTCAGATTTTTGTATCTTTTTCCCAAAGGAAGAGAGAATGTACAGGGTACATGGGGTCCTTGATTATGCTGGCTGCTTTGCCGAGGCAGTGGTAAGTGTGGACAGAGTCAATGGATGGGAGGCTGGTTTGTGTGATGGATTGGGCCACGTTCACGACCTTTTGTAGTTTCTTGCAGTCTTGGGCAGAGCAGAAGCCATACCAAGCTGTGATACAACCAGAAAGAAGGCTTTCTATGGTGCATCTGTTAAAGTTGCTGAGAGTCATAGCTGACAAGCCAAATTTCCTTAGTCTTCTGAGAAAGTAGAGGTGTTGGTGGGCTTTCTTAGCTACAATGTCAGCATAGGGGGGTGAGGACAGGTTGTTGGTGATCTGGACACCTAAAAACATAAAGCTCTCAACCCTTTCTACTTCATCCCCATTGATGTAGACAGGAGCATGTTCTCTTTTACGCTTTCTGAAGTCAATGACAGTCTCCTTTATTGTGTTGACTTTGAGGGAGAGGTTATTGTTGCCACACCAGTTCACCAGATTCTCTATCTCATTCCTATACTCTGTCTCATCATTGTTTGAGATCCGACCCACTACAGTGGTGTCATCAGCAAACTGGAAAATCAAGTTGGAAGGGAACTTGGCCGCTTAGTCATAGGTGCATAAGGAGTATAAGAGAGGGCTGAGGACACAGCCTTGTGGACACCGGTGTTGAAGATGATCTTGGAGGAGGTGTTGCCTATCCTTACTGATTGTGGTCAGTGAGTTAGGAAGTTCAGGATCCAGTTGCAGAAGGAGGTACCGAGGCCCAGGCACAAAGTTTGTAGATGAGTTTCTTGGGAATGATGGTGTTGAAGGTTTAGCTGTAATCAATAAAAAGGAGTCTGATACGGGTATTGATCATGCTTCAGTTGGTGCCACACAACTCTCAGACGTTTGTGGATCCATGTCTCATTCTAGAGGTTTGAACTCAAAAGTTGGCCTATATAGTAAATTTCCCTTTCATTATCTCACTCCCTTCCATAGCTGCTGTCAGTACCCTGTCCTCAAAAAATCCAGTTTAAAATGTATTTATCAGTGTCACAAGTAGGCTTACATTAACAGTGCAATGAAGTTACTGTGAAAATCCCTTACTTGCCACAATCCAGTGCCTGTTTGGGTACACTGAGGGAGAATTTAGCATGGCCACTTCACCTAACCAGCATGTCTTGCTGACTGTGGAAGGAAACCGGAGCACCTGGAGGAAACCCACGCAGACACGGGGAGAACATGCAGACTCCACATAGATAGTGACCTAAGCCGGAAATCGAACCCAGGCGCTTTGAGGCAGCAGTGCTAACTGCTGTGCCACCATGCCACCCATCCTTGAATCCTTTGTATTTGAAGATGACTCTTCCCTCACCACTGATTTCCCCTGCCACCACCTCCCCCCCCCCACCCCCTCGCCACTATCTCTGTGACTGTCACTCAATTTCATCCTTGTCTTGTCATTGTCCAGTGGCCCCTTCTGGGGACTGCTCACGTGTGGGCAGTGGGACGCAGAAGGTTCAATTCAATGACGATGCTGTCTTTGCTCAAACGCTGTGCTAACAAAGAGTGAATTCACACAAGAATAGTCGAATAGTCACTAGGACGAGGTACTCTATGACCATCAGTGCCTGTGGAACTATGGGCCAACCCAAATCGCTTCCTTCAAGAGAGATGGAGTGAAAAGCGAAACCAGAACACAGCGCTTAATGTAATGTAGATTACCCTTTGTAGACATTTTAAGAGCCTAAATCAGGTTATGTAATGTACAAAAGGATAATCAGTGCATATTATAATGGGGAAAAAAGATCGGGGGCCATGCATTGAAAACTTTGGTTTATAATGCCTTTCTAATAGATATGGGCCAGTGAGCGGGGTTAAATGAGTACATTATTTCCCATGGCAGGAAGAACAGTGTACAATTAGTAGATAAAAAGCCAGACTGGCAATAGACTGTTGGGTGGGAGGGTCACAAGGCAATTTGGCCAAAATTCAATTAAACAAAGCAAAGTGGCACTTATTATGACATGAATACATTTCCTTATCAACTTATGAAAATCTTCACTTTTCAAATGCATTTGCTAACAGGGCAACTTGCCAAGCGTGTGCGTACCGATGTGACGGTCTCCTGTGAAATTAGGTGAGGTTGGTAACATGAAAAGCATTGAATCACTGACTAAAATGAGCTCCAGCAGATACCAGCCTCAGATACTGTAATCTAAGCCCGTGCATTAATTGCAACTGCACATGGGACCGGCGGAAAAATCAGGGGCACAAACACAGAAACCCGATAGTCATAAACCAATTTGTTATCCACACAAACACTTCGACGGCAATTTACTAAATTCCTGGCTCCTCTGACTCATTTGAATCTCTCCGGTTAAGTTTTAATTATGAGACCAATTAGGGAGTCAGGAAGCATCGAGCTTTCTTTATTTCACTTAGGCCACGGAAGGGACTGTTTAATGTCTCTGGTCCTGGAGACTGCAGAGTTGTTGTCGCCATGAAAAACTGTTGTTTGTGCTCTGCTGACCACAAACAGAATTACCAATGTGCTACATTGTTACATTTAAACGCAGGCACTGGACACACATCATGGGGATGGCGGGACTGATGTATGAGGAGAGATTGACTCGGTTAGGGTCGTTTTCGCTGGGGTTCAGATGAGTGAGGGGGGGAGACTCCCAGAGGCTTGTAAAATTCTAACAGGACTAGGCAGGGTAAATGCAGGGAGGATATTCCCGGTGGTGGGGCAGTCCAGGACCAGGGGTCACAGTTTGAGGATTTGGGGTAGACCATTGCGAGGAGAAATTTCTTCACCCAGAGTTTTGAGCCTGTGGAATTCACTACCACAGGACGTAGCTGACGCCAAAACATTGAACTTATTCAAGTCACGGCTGGATGTAGCACTTGGGGTGAATGGGATCAAAAGCTATGAGAAGGTAGGATTAGGCTATTGAGCTGGATGATCAGCCATTATTGTGATGAATGGCGAGCAGGCTCAAAGGGCCAAATAGCCTCCTCCTGCTCCTATTTTCTATGTTTCTATCAATTACCCTGTATAACCCTGGACATTCTCTCTTCTTCCATCGGCAAAAAGATACAAAAGTACCAACCGACTCAAGAACAACTTCTTTCCTGCTGCTGTCAGACTTTGAATGGCCTTACTTTGCATTGAGTTGATCTTTCTCTACACCCTAGCCATGATTGTAACACTATATTCTGCACTCTCTCCTTTCCTTCTCAATGAATGGTATTCTTTGCCTGTATCGCGTGCAAGAAACAATATTTTTCACTGTATGGTAATACATGTAACAATAATAAATCAAATCAAACCAAATATATTTCTTGCTGACTTTTCCCTTGCTGCACTCTGATTTCCTAGCTCCTGATCAGTATAGAGATTTTTTCTGGGATACAGTCAGTCGGTGTAAAGGTGGGATGGTGATCGCTTAAAAGTATCATCACAGGACTGTTAATCCAGAAACTTAGCTAATGTTCTGGAGATCTGGGTTCGAATCCCACCGTAGCAGATGATGGAATCTGAATTCAATAAAAAATTTCTGGAGTTAAGAATCTACTGATGACCTTGAAACTATTGTCGATTGTCAGAAAAACCCTTCTGATTCACTAATACCCTTTTAGGGAAGGGAATCTGCCGTCCTTATCTGGTTTGGCTCACATGTGACTCCAGAGCCATAGCAACATCGTTGACTCTCAACTGGCTTCCAAGGGCAACAAGGATTGGACAATAAATGCCAGCCAATCAGCGACACCCATGTCCTCCAAATGAATAAAAAAACCTTCAGCGTGAGGAGAGTATGGAGAGCATTGGGTTTTAGTTCATTTTTTAAATTAATGTTTACTCCATTCTTAAAGTCACAATGCCTATTCGCAGAGTGCATCAGTTGGACCCAAATCCACTTCCTTTCTAGCTCTAGAAAACAAATTCAAACCGAATTCAATCCGTGGTTCCCACAGGAGAGATATAAAAGATCCAAGTTGAGAAGGAAAGGCATTGCATCCATTTTTTTGGTTTGATCTGACACTTGATCTGAGCCAAAATACCGAGAAGCAGACCAGGTGAACATGGTTTCACCTCTTTCAGGTAACCATACAGATGATCACATATCATAGAATCCCGACAGTGCAGAAGGAGGCCATTCAGCCCATCGACCACAATCCCACCCATCCCCTATTCACGTAAACTCACATGTTTACCCTGCTAATCCCCCTAATACTAGGGTCAATTTAGTATGGCCAATCAATCTAATCCGCACATCTTTGGACTGTGGGAGGAAACCAGAGCACCCGGAGGAAACCCACACAGACACGGAGGGAATGTGCAAACTCCACACAGACAGTGATGTAGACACCTGATCTGCAGGCTGTCTAAACCCAGGAAAATGGCATCTGGGGAAGGTGGTCATTTCAGTAAGTCATGTGTGTCACATAGATCTGGAAGAGATGAGACACTCAGTGTCCTCAGACTTCCAGAGAGTGCCACTCAATATCAAAAGGTTGTAGAGGCCCACAGAGCCTCCTCTCCCTTAAGACTGACACAAAAAGAATTAAAGTATATTTATTAGTGTCACAAGTAGGCTTGCATTAACACTGCAATGAAGTGACTGTGAAAATCCCCTAGTCACCACACTCAGGTGCCTGTTCGAGTACACAGAGGGAGAATTTAACATGGTCAATGTACCTAACCAGTATATTTTTTGGACTGTGGGAGCAAACCCACGCAGACACAGGGAGAATGTGCAGACTCCATACAGACAGTGACCCAAGATGGGAATGGAACCCGGGTCGCTGGCACTGTGAGGCAGCCGTGCTAATCGCCGTGCCAACCGTTGTGCCACTGTGCTGTCCCCAGAAGAAGAGCAGGAAAAGGCAAGTTTATTAGTACATTTAACAGGGCATGAACGAGCCACCATCATTTCCTTATCTTAATTTAACTAAAACCTTTTCCATACTATTGATCTTGCATTTCATGGAGATCCACTTCAAGATGTCTTTCTCCAGCGAGCTTTCTAACCCATGAATGATCCAATGAGATTGTCACCTCACCTCCTTGCCAAAGCAGCAAAATATAACCCAGTTGCCTGACAATTCATCTGCTATTTTAGGTCTAATTGCATCTGACAAATTGTTAATTTCATAGAATCCTACAGTGCAGAAGGAGGCTGTTCGGCCCATCAAGTCTGCACCAACCGCAATTCCACCCAGACCCTATCCCGATAACCCCATATATTTACCCTAGCTAGTCCCCCTGACACTAAGGGGAAGTTTAGCATGGCCAATCCATTTAACCCACACATCTTTGGACTGTGGGAGGGAACTGGAGCACCTGGAGGGAACCCACGCAGATACTGGGAGAATGTGCAAACTCCACATAGACAGTGACCCAAGCCGTGAATTGAATACGAGTCCCTGGTGCTGTGAGGCAGGATGTCACATGCCACCCCATAGTGGCACAGTGTTTTCTTTGATGGGAAGGCACACCAGTGGACTAAATGATGAGATAAATGTTGACCAAGTTAAAGATGTGAGTGATTGTTCAGATATATCGCTGTCCCTAGTTGGGGATTCTGGTGAAACGGCATCGGTAACAAACATCATTGGGCATTTCAAGCTGCCATTCTGTACTATCTCTAGGTGAGTTGACCTTATAGCTTGCTATATAGAACGTCCCTTGACATCAAACTGAGTTTGAGCGTGAGCTTCTGTGGTTCTTTGAAGTTTTGTGGACCTTTCTTCCTCCTCTTCTTTGGCAGTCCCTTGGAGTCGAGGATGTCTTACTTCCAGCATACAAATGAATTCTCAGATGATCTCGGAGATCCAATGCCTGTGACCTGCAATCGTTCCAGGTCCCGAACTTTTCCCTAAAGGGAAGGAAGACGCCCGTGCATGAGTGGGGTGGCGCAGGCTTGATGGAGCAAAACCTCAAGCAAGGGGTCCCAAGATGACTAGAGACCAGGCTCCAGTGTATGGGCCAAGGTCATACAATTGCCCAGTGACACCCTAGAGTGCAACTTAAAAGCAGTTTGTCAAAACACCTCTGGTGAAGGCAATTTTGCAATGCAAACAAGCGATTTCCATTTCTTAGTGCTGGAGGTCTTGAAAATTTGCACTGGTGGCCTTTGCTGTGAAAATCTTCCCTCTGAAGAAGCAGTTCCTGTTTTATTGCAAATTATTTTTGCATTTTGACTGCCGGAGTTGATTCTTTATTTAGTACTTTGGAAGCTGGGGAATTTAGCCACGTCCTTTGCTCCTCTGTACAGGAGGTATTGGACTCTGGGCGGCAGAAAGCACATTGCGCTCCAGAACTGATGGCTACCTCTGCTGTTAATGCATTCAGTGACTCCACCTCCACAGGTCTCTGGGGTAGAGAATCCCAAACAGTCACAACCCTCCCAATGGAAGGAATTCCTCCTCGGTTGTGTCTCAAATTCACTTGCAGAGTCTCTCCAACAGGAGACACCCAGCAGTCATTTATTGTTACCATATCCAGAACACACAAGGGAAATTGAAATGTTCCTATTGGAATCCAAGCTCAAATCTACTCATTTCGAAGAATCTCACGATGGAAAACAAAGATTTTTGGCTCAAATACAGTGCCACAGTGGTTAACGCTGCTGCCTCACGGTGCCAGGGACCCAATCTCAGCCTCGGGTCACTGTACATGTGGAGTTTGCATGTTCTTCCCATGTCAACATGGGTTTCCTCTGGATGCTTTTATTTCCTCCCACACCCCAAAGATTAGATCAATAGGCCATGCTAACTTGCCTCTTAGTGTCAGGGCGATTAGTAGGATAAATATGTGGGGTAAAGGGGGGGATAGAGCCTGGGTGGGATTGTTATTGGTGCAGGCTTGATGGGCCGAATGACCTCCTTCTGCACTGTATGTATGCATATATCAGTTGTGCATCAATGTACAGGGTGCGAACTTACCAGCCATTCACTCCACGCTCCCTCTGCAAAGTCGGAGAATTTGGCAGCCGGCCAAATCTCTGTTCACTGCAGCATGATGGGAAAATCCTGCTGGTGTGGACGGTGGTAAGATTTCGGCCTATGTGATTTCAACAATTGGACCATTTGGCAGCTGACGTGGCCTCAAACACGTCCATGACATTTTTACCTTCAAAAAGACCAGGAACCAAATGATTGGAAATTCTGTTGGTCGTGATGCAGTTTAAACATTCCCGAGCAGAGTTTCAAATCCTTTATGAAATTGTTGAATTGCAAATGGAAACCTGTGCCACTAGAAAGCAAACCTGATGTTCTGCTCACTGTTGATTTTATCATTAAGGGTGATTTTGAGCCTGTGTTAACCAAGAGCGGGATCACCAACACCGCTGTGAAATTTAGTTAGAATTGGAAAACGTGAATCTCACTGGTGAGATTGTAATTCCAGATTTTAAATGACCTTTGGCCTGGGGAAGGGAATGGGAAACAAGCTGCAGGAGTCCGGAGATGGTGGCACAATGGTTAGCACTGCTGCCTCACAGTGCCCGGGGCCTGGATTCGGCTCCAGCCTTGGGTCACTGTTTGTGCGGAGTTGGCACATTCTCCCCATGTCTGCGTGGGTTTTCTTTTGGTGCTCCGGTTTCCTCCCACAGTCTAAAGTCTTGTGAGTTGGGTGGATTGGCCATGCTAAACTGCCCCTTTGTGTCCAGGGTAAATATAGGGAGTTACAGGGATAGGGCGGAGGTGATGACCCGGGATGTTCTTTCGGAGGGTTGACCCTCAGCCAGGGAGGTCATGAGTTGCACTATAAAGCAGACATCGCCCACCTTGGAGTGCAGGTTCTGCGTTAATGTCTTCACTGTGGATGCCACTCTCGTTGCATCAGAGTGACAGAACCATCTCCTCAAATGGAAGGCGATGTGTCTTTTCCAATTGGCTTGCAGTCCGAGGATCCCTATATAGAACATAGAACATTACAGCGCAGTACAGGCCCTTCGGCCCTCGATGTTGCGCCGACCAGTGGAACAAATCTATTGACCCTCTAACCTAAACTATTCCAATGTTATCCAGATGCCTATCCACTGATCATTTGAATGCCCTTAAAGTTGGCAAGTCCACAACTGCTGCAGGCACAGCATTCCACGCCCTTACTACCCTCTGAGTAAAGAACCTACCTCTGACATCCATCCTATAATTACCACCCCTTAATTTAAAGCCACGTCCCCTTGTGTTAGCCATCACCATCCGAGGTAAAAGGCTCTCACTGTCCACCCTATCCAATCCTCTGATCATCTTGTATGCCTCAATCAGGTCACCTCGTAACCTTCTTCTCTCCAATGAACATAACCTCAAGTCCCTCAGCCTTTCCTCATAAGACCTTCCCACCATACCAGGCTACATCCTGGTAAACCTCCTCTGCACCCTTTCCAATGCCTCCACATCTTTCCTATAATACGGCAACCAGAACTGTACACAATATTCCAAGTGCGGCCGCACCAGAGTTTTGTACAGTTGTAACATGACCTCACGGCTCCGAAATTCAATCCTACCAATAAAGGCTAAATTTAAATATAGAAGCATAGGAACTAGAAGCAGGAGTAGGCCACTCAGCCCTTCGAGCTTGCTCCGCCATTCATTACGATCATGGCTGATTATCAAATTCAATATCCTGATTCCTTCATATCCCTTGATTACTTTAGTCGCAAGAGCTATATCCAATTTCTTCTTGAAATCAAAGTGCTTTGACCTCCGCCTCTTCCTGTGGTAGTAAATTCCACACACTCATCAGCCATTGGGTGAAGAAACTTTTCCTCACCTCATTTCTAAAAGGTTTACCCTTTTATCTCCAAACTGTGTCCCCTAGTCCTGACTTCCCCCACTATCAGGAACATTTATTCCAGTGCTTTGTGTATGGTGAACAGGTTTCAGGGGAGGTGAGTTACTCACTGCAGAATTCTCTGCCTTTGACCTGTTCTTGGAACAATGGTGTTTATGTGGCCGATGCTGTTAAATTCCTAGCCAACGGTGACCCCACAAGATGTGAAAGTGTCAGCAATGGGTAAAGCTGAATCCATCAGTTATCTCACAAATACTACTAACTATTACGGCAGTGTCATCAAAGAGGAGACACCAATCAAGAACAGCAAACACTGAAAAGATGTTTTTTATTTGATTTTAAATTGATGGCATGTTAAGATTAAATAGCTGCTCATAATCAAATAGTGATAATTTCGATTTTCTTGAGATGAAGTGACAGACAGGTTTCCGCATCTAATTTTTATTTCCATGGCGGAGAAAGAAACAGAGGGAATGAGAGAGAATGAAAGAGAAGCCCGGTGGAGAAATAATAAGAGGGCAACAGGTACAGAGAAGGAAGTACCAACATAGAGAAAGAGGGAGAGCCTGTCTCAGATAACGGGATGTAGAATGAGAGGCAAAACACATAGGCAAAGAAAGAGAAAAAATCTGAAATTGACGGACAGAGAGAGAACCACGACTAGAAAGAAAGAACCACAAACAGACAGAAAGAACCACAGATAATTAAACTGACAGAGAAATGGAACCACAGATGCACAAAGGGGAAGAGAGTGAGAGTGGTTTTGATCATTCATCGAAACCACTGTCAGAATAGATGTCCTGTAAGTTAGTTCCGTATGAAAGTGGTCTTTCAAATTATAAAAATGCTCCAATTCAATTGACAGCTCTCAGTCCTGCGTTTCTGTTAGAAAGTGCAGAGAGACCATTCGTAAACTGCCTATCTCTCCAGCATACACCCATCAGTCTTTATGCTGCATATTCCAATACTGGTTTGACTGCAGCGCTCATTTCCTTCCCCCATCCCACAGTTCAGTGGTCAGAATACAAAGGGATCATTGGAATGAGAATATCCCAGTCTTAAATGCTACACTGAGCGCAACTGGATGAAGTGGAGCATTCAACCTGACGGAGGGAGAGAGAGGGGAGGGGGAGCAAATGGGAGCAATTGGGAAAGGGACGGTCGGCAAGGAAGTTGAAAGGGGAAAGGAGAGATAAGGAAGGAAAAGGGGAAAAGAGACAGAGAGAAAAGGCGAGCACGGTGGCACAGTAGTTAGCACTACTGCTTCACAGTGCCAGGGATCTGGTTTCAATTCCAGCCTTGGGTGACTGTGTGACTGTATGTTCTCTCAGCATCTGCCTGGGTTTCTTCCAGGTGTTCTGATTTCCTCCCACACTCCAATGATGTGTGGGTTAGGTGGATTAGACATGCTAAATTGCCCCTTATTCTCTGAAAATGTGGGGGTTAGGTGGATTGGCCATGCTAAATTGTCCTTAGTACCTGAAGAAGTGCAGGTTAGGTGGATTGGCCATGCTAAATTGTCCTTAGTATCTGAAGAAGTGCAGGTTAGGTGGATTGGCCATGCTAAATTGCCCCTCAGTGTCCCAAGAAATGTAGGTTAGGGGGATTAGCTACAGTAAATGTGCAGGGTTACAAGGAAGGTTGGGGGGTAACTAGGTCTGGGTAAGATTTTTTTTGGAGAGTGGGTACAGTCTGCACTGTAGAGATTCTACTCCATAAGAATGAAAAATGTAAATGCACAGTGGCTTTTCATATGGTGATTTTACAACAAATGTTGTGAAGTTTAATTAAAAGAATAAGCAGAGCTTTTCAAAATTCCCAGCACAGTCAGAATACCTGGGAGAACAATTTGTGGTAATTGTCCCTCTGAACATTGTTGTGACAGCTGGAAAAATGAACAAACCAGCCTTTCCGAAATATCACACAAGTGTGTAATTGTACCAAATTTAGCACACACTGGGCAAATGCTGGCCAGCTTCCTGAATTCAAAATTGCAGCATCGCAATGATGCTGCTGCTGTCTCGGTTCCAGGAGCCTGTGATTTCTGTTCTTCCCTCCTACTGCCAGCAAACAGCTGGATGCAATTTTTTTGTGGGTCTGAAAATCTGCCACTGGAAGCAGGAAAGCAGATTTACCAGTGCTAAACGTGGAGGAGCGAATTCACTGGTGTTGATCTTCCCACATCAATAGGAACACGGAGCAGTCGTCGGCCATTCACCCCTGGAGTTGGTTCAGGTATTCCACCAAATCATGGCAGATCTTTGGTTCACTCCTGCCACCTAGGTCAGCCCTGTTACCGTTCCCTTGCAACAATCCACCAATCTCAGTTTGGACATTCTCAATTGACTGCATTCCAACAATTTTTGCCCTGAGAGATATCCTGAATGGATAAATCATCCACAACAAAAAATTGCTGGATTCTGGTGGAACATCCCAGAAGTGGGACCTACTAACTCTTTTAAAGGGCCAGTACACACATGATGGGGCAAATGGCCATATGTTTCAATGATTGTATGACTCCCACTAACATTTGTGTGAATGGTTTACCATGCATTTTAAGGATGTGCCCCCTGGTTTTAGTCTTTTCCACCAGAGAAACTAATGTCTCTCTTATCATAGAATCCGTACAGTGCCAAAAGAGGCCATTCAGCCCATCGAGCTTGCACTGACCACAATTCCATCCAGCCCTATCCCCATAACCCCGCGGTAATACCCTGAAATTGAGGGTCAATTTAGCATGGCCCATCAACTTCACCCGCACATTTTTGGAGTGTAGGAGGAAACTAGAGCACCCAGAGGAGAACTCGCAAACTCTCCACAGACAGTCACCTGAGGCCGGAATCGAACCTGGATCCCTGACGCTGTGAGGCAGCAGTGCTAACCACTATGTCACCGTGTCGCCCTAATCCTTTAATCATCTTCAGTGTATCTGGGACAGCATATCCTGAACATATTTTGATTTGATATAATTTAATTTATTATTGTCATGTGTATTGGGATACAGGGGAAAGTATTGTTTATTGTGCGCTATCCAAACAAAACATACCATTCATAGGGTACATAGGGGAGAAAGAGATGAGAGAGTGCAGAATGTAGTGTTACACCCATAGCTACGGTGTTGAGAAAGATCAACTTAACATAAGGTCAGTCCATTCAAAGGTTTGTTGAGAGCAGGGAAGAAGCTATTTTCAAGTTGGTTGGTACATGACCTCAGATCTTTGCAGGTGGAAGAAAGTATGTCTGAGATGCGTGAGATCTTTAACTATGTTGGCTGCTTTTGTGAAGCAGTGGGGCAGTGTAGAAAGAGTCAATGGATGGGAGGCTGGTTTGCGTGATGGACTGGGCTACATTCACAACCCTTTGTAGCTTCCTGTGGTTTCGTTCAGAGCAGGAGCCATACCAAGCTGTGGATACATCCAGAAAGAAGCTGAATGCATTATCTCCAAATTTGCAGATGATACAGTGTTGGGTGGAAGGGTGAGCTGTGAGGAGGATACAGAGATACTTCACGTGATTTGGATAGGCTGATTTGAACATGCCAAATGCAGTATAATGTGAATAATGTGAGGTTATCCACTTAATTTGCAATAATTGGAAGACAGATTATTACTTGAATGGGTGTAAATTGAGAGAAGTAGACACTCAATGAGACCTTGGAGTCCTTGTGCATTAGTCACTGCAGGTACAGCAGGCAGTAAAGAAGGCAAATTGTATGTTCGTCTTCATAGTGAAAGGATTTGATTGTTGGAACGAGGGTGATTTTTCTGCAATTGTACAGGGCGTTGATGAGGCCACACCTGGAGTCTTGTGTCCAGTTTTGGAGTCCTTACCTGAGAAAGGATGTCATTGTTATAGAGGGAATGCAGTGAAAGTTTACCAGGCTGATTCCTGGGATGGCAGGTCTGTCATATGAAGAGACACTAAGTCAGTTAGGATTATATTCACTGGAGTTTAGAAGAGTGAGAAGGGAATCTCATAGAAACTTCTAAAATTCTAACAGGGTTAGACAGGGTAGATTCAGAAAGAATGTTCCCAATGGTGGGGGAGTCCAGAACTAGGGGCCATTGTTTAAAGATAAGGGGTAGGCCTTTTAGAACTAAGATAAGGAGGAATTTCTTCACCCAAAGTATAGCAAATGAGTGGAATTCACTTCCACAGAATGTAGTTGAAGCTAAAACATTGTCTGATTTCAAGAAGAAATTAGATATCGCTATTGGGCCTAAAGGGATCAAGGGATATGGGAGGAAGTGGGGATGGGGGACAGGCGGGAGGGATCAGGATGCTGAATTTGATGATCAGTCATGATCAAAATGAATGGTGGGGCAGGCTCAGAAAGCCAAATGGCCTACTTCTGCTTCTAGTTTCTATGTTTCTGTACTCCCATGGTGCATCTGTAAAAGCTGGTGAGAGTGATGCAAATTCTTTTAGCCTCCTGAGAAAGTAGGCGCTTTAGTGGGCTGCAGTTTATTCCCGGCCTCGATAAACTCCAGTAAAATGAAGCGAAAAAGCGACATGCGTGTTTGAGAGAGCTCGAACATAAATGAGACTCGGCAGTCTGTTGGTTCTTGTTCCTTGTGTTTTTTTTTCGAGCTTTTTCCCAATTTGCTGAATAATCCTTTGTCTGTGCCAAAGGTGGATTTTCACTCATTTCTCCGGCCCTGGCTTCCTTTATTTAAAGCCCAGATAATAGGTTCCATTGAGTGAAATGTTAATTGCGGAAATTACTAAAGAATCCGATGGAAGCACTTTGTTGATGCTGACTTGGCCAATCGTTCAACTGAGCCTGTTACCCTTAAGCACTGGCTGCTGGGAAGTTGTAAGTAAAAATATGTTTTTTGTTTCAATTTTTCACCTTAATATTCCTTACAACATTATTCAGTGCCATTCCTCTCCTGAGCACAGGTCAGCAAACTCAACATATCTGGGACATAGTTGCACAGATGCCAAAAATATCTGATACCTTGCCCAAGTTTACAATACTGGCCAGTGAATGAAAGCTGGCTGGTTGCCAAACGCTACAGTTAAGATCTGACCCAATCCCGTCGTCAACTGATTCTGCACATAAACACTTCTCCCGCTGTGTTAGGTGAGCTATCCTGAGAGGGAGACCCAGGTGACTCTCACCTACTGTATCCTGAGGATACGGTTTACCTATATTTGTGCCCTGTAGGCAGCTGCTGGTAGTAATATACCTGATATGGTTTGGTTGGTCCTGGGTTACGTTTCTCTCACATAACCTGCAGCAGCTTTCACTTAGAATTTTGGGAACCCACACCCTCCCCTACCCTTCCCTTCCTCCACCACCTCATCACCCCCACCAATACCCTCCCCTCCACCTCCACCCTCACCCCGCTGTCCTTGCCCCACATCTCCCTGCTTGATGTGGCTTCCACAATACCATGGTTCAGTGAGCCACGCTCAGTCAGAAGATTTTGACAACAAATTCTATTCCCTGATGAGCAAAACAATCAAGACTGACACTCCAGTGTAGCACTGAGGATAGGACGGAACTGTGGCACAGTGGTTAGCACTGCAACCTCACAGTGCCAAGGACCTGGGTTCGATTCCCAGTTTGGGTCACTGTCTATGAGAAGTTTGCATGTTCTCCCCATGTCTGCGTGGGTTTTCTCCAGGTGCTCAGGTTTCCTCCCACAGTCCAAAGATGTGTTGGTTAGGTGCATTGGCCATGTTAAATTCTCCCTCAGTGTACCCGAACAGGCACTGGAGTGTGGCCACTTGGAGATTTTCATTTCATTGCAGTGTTAATGTAAGTTTACTTGTGACAATGATAAAGAAAAACACTACATTGTCAGAGGCACCATCTTTGAGATGAGATGTCCGATATGTTTGTCTCTCAGGTGGATGTTAAAGTTCCTATTGCATGATTTTGAAGAAAAGCAGAGGATCTATTCCTCATATCTTGGCCAGTATTTATCTCTCGGTCAACATCACAAAAATATATTATCTGGCCATTATCTCACTGCTGTTGTGGCAGCTTTCTGTGTACAAACAGGCTGCTGGATTTCTCACATCTCAATAATGACCACACTTCTGGAATATTTCTTTGATTACATGGCACATTGGGATGTCCTGAAGTCAGGAAAGGCAACTTTTAAAATAAAATGAATTGTACATTTACTCCCTTGTGCAGAATCCCCAGTCCCCTGTGTCCATTCACTGAATCATAGAATCTCTACAGAGCAGAAAGAGGCCATTCAGCCCCTCGAGCCAGCACCGATTACAATCTCAGCCAGGCCCTATCCCCATAAACCTACCTGTTTACCCTGCTAATCCTCCCGACACTAAGGCGTAATTTAGTGCAGCCAATCCACCTAACTCACGCAGACACAGGGAGAACATGCAAACTCTGCACAGGCAGTCACCTGAAGCCAGAACAGAACCCAGGTCCCTGGCGCTGTGAGGCAGCAGTGCTAACCACTGTGGCGCCCCAGTTATTTGATTCACTGTTTACCAGGGTGATGCTTTGAAAGCAAGCACTTTGGACTATCAGTGCCCCTGAAGATCTGTATAGATGGAAAATATGACCGACACTGAATCTGCCGACACAGCCAAACTGAATTAGACATGTCACACCCCACATGGTGAGAAGTTGCAGCCTCACTGGGTAAACTTTACCAAGAATAGGACTGCCTTTCGGTCGAGAAGCTTTCTGAAAAAGTTAGCAGTGAGTAACTTTGGAAATTACTAAAATCTTTTACACAATCTGTAAGTCCCCAGCAAAGTGGTTTGAAATCTTCTTGGAGGCTCCACCAGACAGGCCAATGTTTTCCCCTTTGAGTACAATATTCACACTTTAAACCTAAATTAAGCCTCCCACACACATTTACTGTTTCTTTTCTAAGAAAATAATTATTCCCAACAGGATATGAGCCAGAGTGATATTGATTAGTCAAATGACAAACAAACAAAGAGATCACATCAATTATAGTTTAAAGCAGTATTTTTAAATAACATGTGAAAAATATTGCATTGTTGAAAACTAGATTCTGGTATCCATACGGGGAGGCAATGGCCTGTTGGTTTTATCGCTAGACTGTTAATCCAGAAATTCAGGTAATGTTCTGGTGATCCAGGTTCAAATTCCACCATCTGCTGGGGCGAAATTTGAAATAAAAAAAAATGTCTAAAATTAAGAATCTACTGATGACCATGAAACCATTGCCGATTGTCGGAAAGACCCATCTGGTTCTCTGATATCATTTAGGGAAGGAAATCTGCTGTCCTTACTATATCTGGCCTACATATGACCCCAGAGTCACAGCAATGTGGGTGACTCTCAATTGGCCTCTGAAATGACACAGCAAATCACTCAGTTGTATCAGTGTTTCAAGAAGGCAGTTCACCACCACCTTCCCAGGGCAAGTAGGGGTGGGCAATAAGCTGTGTCCAGCCAGCGACAAATGCTGGAAATAGATAGCAGGTCAGACAGCATCTTTGGAGAGAGCGACAGAGTTTATGTGATGTCCAGTAACTGGAAGAAGTTTGGTTTGATTTGATTTACTATTGCCACATGTATTAGCATACAGTGAAAAGTATTGTTTCATGCACGCTACACAGACAAATCATTTTGTTCATAGAGAAGGAAACAAGAAAGTGCAGAGTGTAGTGTTACAGTCATAGCTAAGGTGCAGAGAAAGATCAACTTAATACAAGGTAAGTCCATTCAAAAATCTGATGGCAGCAGGGAAAAAGCTTTTCTTGAGTTGGTTGGTATGTGACCTCAGATTTTTGTATCTTTTTCCCAACAGAAGAAGGTGGAAGAGAGAATGTTCCCAATGGTAGGGGAGTACAGAATTAGTGTTCATAGTTTGAAGATAAAGGATAAACCTTTTAGAACTGAAGTGAGGGTGGTGAATGTATGGAATTCACTACCACCAAATATAGTTGAGGCCAAAACGTCTGATTTCAAGAAGAAATTAGATGTAGCTCTTGAGGCTAAAGGAATCAAGAGACATTGGAGGAAGGTGGGAATCAGGATATTGAATTCGATGATCAGCCATGATCAAGATGAATGATGGAGCGGGCTCAAAAGGCCAAATGGTCTACTCCTGCTTCTAGTTTCTATGTGTCTATATTGGCTCAGGTACTGTGGCCTCCTTGGAGCCCGATGAGTTTCCACCAATCAGAGCCCAACATTGCTCTATGTTGGCTGCTAATGGGCTCATTTTTATTTCATGAACCTATCAGGAAACTCAGAGCGCTCAGGCTCTGATTGGTGCCCCAAAGCCACCGGCCTGCATGAGGCCCCCCAATTGGTTGTGGCCCTGTGTCCAGACACGATGTGCTTCATTGTAAGTCCTCCTCTGGAGTGGACGTCAGGAGGGATTCAATGGCAGAAGCGGCAAGTGCAAGGAAAAGTGGTGGGAATGGCCTGTTCCAATGAAGGATCATTCTACCTGAAACATTGGCAGTGATTTTTCCGATTGCGCCCACTCCGAGGTTAGGAATTCCCATCCCAGTGAACGCCGGTGGTTTTGGGGCACCAATCAGAGCCTGAGCGCTCTGAATTTCCTGATAGGTTCATGAAATAAAAATGAGTCCCTTAGCGGCCAACATAGAGCAATGTTAGGTTCTGATTTGTGGAAACCCATCGGGCTCCAAGAAGACCGCAGTACCTGAACCAATATAGACACATAGAAACGAGAAGCAGGAGTAAACCATTTGGCCTTTTGAGCCCGCTCCATCATTCATCCTGATTATGGCTGATCATTGAATTCAATATCCTGATCCCCCCTTCCTCCAGGTCTCTTGATTCCTTTTAAACAATCCATCAAATTTTCCATCCCACCCGTGACATTTTCCGCAATGGGAGGTAGCAGAAAATTTAACTCTGAGGTGAATTTACCTCGTCAACCCCTCGAGCCACAGACTTTTGCAGCATTTTTGTTTCTTTTTCTTAAAGAAACGAACGACGGGTGCAGAGTAAACGTTAACAGCAGAACGGCCACCAACAACAGTGCTGAGGAAAAAAAATGGGAGCAGAGGTTGTAATCTTAATTTATTGAATTCGCTGCTGAGATCTTTTCTAACTCCCACCATCTTAGAAAAATTCTGTGTCGTGAGTCAATGCGGAATAAACCTTTGAATGTGGTGCAGTAATTCATACACCTCCCACTTACTGGCTTCTGTCTGCGGTTTCTTATGGGAAGTGTGCATCTTGTAAATGCAGATTCAGCTGTTTCATGGCGTGTTGAGGTTGAAGACAAACTGCAGTGGTTGGTCCACCCCTTAAAAAGACTGTGAGAGAGAGGACCCCACAATCTCTGATATAAAGCCACACTCCAGTCAGATGTGATATGGAAAGTCAGAACAGCTAAGCCTCAGAGAAACATCCTTCCATGGGTCGGGTGGTGAGTAAGAAAAAGATTTGAATGGGCACAATGCAAATGACAGGCAAATTGCAGCAACATTAATCCAACCTGTGTTTCAAAATAATATTAAAACGGCCTCATCAGCAACAGCTAAATTGGTTTCGTTAAAATAATTTACTGGAATATTTTGTTAACTTATACCTTTGCCATGACATGGTATCAGTGACTTGCATCAATATAGCAAAATGTTCTAAGGTTCTTCAGAGGAGTGTAATAAGAAATCTGAGACAAGTAGAAAGAAACAGTAAGACAGGAGAGCAAAAATTAGGCATACATTTTAAGAGAGTGTTAAAGAAGGGGAAAGAGAAAGAGGGTAAGTGAAAGAGAAAGAGAGAGAGTGTGTGTGTTTGAGAGAGGGAGAGATTGAAACATTTAGGTAATTTCGGATCTTAGAGCCTGGGCACCTGAAGACATAACTGCTGATAGCGGGACGAGAGACCAAGGATACACAAGAATCTCCAGTTGGAGGGACAGAGACTTCTCTGCAAGTTGCAAGGCTAAAAAGGTTGATCCAAATGGGGAAGGGCAAGATCATGGAGAAATTTGAATGTAAGGGCAGTTTTTTTTAAAACGAGGCACCAATGGACTTGGAGCTAATGAAGGTCAGTGAGCAGAGGAATGATGGGTAGCAGGACTTGACACAGGTAGCAAAGTTTTAAATGAATCCAAGTTTATGGAGGCCAATAAACTGTTTTATCACTTTGTCTACTTTCGGTTTTGCATTTTTACTTTCTTTTGGTATTATTAAAACTGCTATGTAGGATTGCTTGATGCATATCTTGGCAAATGTCCAAAGTAGAAATTAGACGTTAAGTTGAGAAATAACAAGAATCCAATTCCTGGTTTACTCTGAGAAAGCTGCAATGCTAGCTGGGGAATGTTCTGCATGTTTTATGGATGTCAGCATGCCATCACTATAAGGGAAGCATATCATGTGATTGGGTCTCAGTTTCACCTTAGCCTGTGAGCAGAACACAACACACACAGCTCTGTTGCTGATGTCTTCAAGTTCTTTATCCATGTATACATTGTCTCATGCATAATTAACCCACAACCTGTTTATTTCATCCCTTATGAGTGATTGGTGCTTTTATATCATTAGATAAACACAACATGGTCTGCTGGGGTGATGGAACAGCTGGCAACATGGTGAATAGGTTGCGCTACATGGCATGAGAGAACTGTGGACGCTTTGGTCAGAATGTGACAAGTTGGAACAGCAGCATACTGGCTGCATAGGAAGGCTTGGAGGACAAAATGAAATATTGCTCAGCTGAAGAGCTGGTAAATAGACAGATTCCCTTGTGGGGCAATTGCAGTGCATAGCCCATCAGTTCCCTGAGTGGGACAGTGCATCAAGACCAACACCAGGTTAGTTCATTCAGTGAAGACCAGTGACCAGGGTGTGGCTCAGATCAACAGCAAGCAATAGAGAATCAACAAAAAAAACAAACACAAGCCCTGATAAACATCAAGCTATAGAAGGGTGATTATGATGGGTGGTTTCAGAAGTTCCTGAGCAATACAATGAATAAAGCAAGGGGGAAGGTCAAAAGCTCCCCAGTTTGAATTTGGAAGCAATCAATTACCATCAGAATTCAAAAATATACAGAAATATAGGGGTAAGTTTTTCAGTCTCATCCGTCACTCAACACTGTACACTCCTTTAGTATCTTGGACAAGATCCAAAATGAAACCAGGAAAAGCATTCAAGTAGAACAATCCCACAGGTCACTTTGAGGACAATCCCACAGGTCACAGTGAGGATAGTCCCACAGGTCACTGTGCCTCCAGACAAGCTTAACGTTACAAGATCTGGGTGCCCCAGTAGACGCCCTCTTCACTTTATAGACCCATATATTCCCAGCTTTGTATATTTATGTAATGGTAATTAAACATGACCGTGCATTGTTAATTGTATACTAGAGTATTGTTTATTTATTTGTCGCAACTAGACTTACATTAACACTGCAATGAAATAACTGTGAAAATCTTCTAGTCATCACACTCCACCACCTGTTCGGGTACTTCTTTGGAACGGGGAGAAAGTATATTTAAAATGAAAGGGGATGTTGTAATTTGCCTTTAAGGGATAGCAGCATGCAATCACTGGAAAGGAAGTGTGTCATGTGATCAAGTCTCAGTTTGACTTCAACCTGTGAGCAGAACACAGCAAACACAGCCCTGTTGCTGACATCTCTGGATATTCTCTCCATGCACATGTGTTCTCATGTACTGAGTTTAAATAAATGAACCCACAACATGTTTAACTAAGCCCTTCTGAATGAATAGAGCCTTTATATCATTATAAAGACATGATCATGAACAGTAGTGAATGGCCAAGGTGGAATGTAAGTGTATGTGGGCATCAAGAGGTCACGTGATAATAGTCGAGGAAGGCCATTTAGTCCATCTTAATTCCTCCAAAATGATCCTCAAGCCTTTTCCTTGTCAGAATCCAGCTGTTTCTTAAAAATTCCAGACCTTTTATGAATCCCATCTTTACACATCAAACATGTCATGGAAGGAAGAATTTCCAGAGAGCAGTCCCTAAATTTACCCTTAGCTAGTTTGGATCCATGTTCCTTTGTCCTTATCAGATAATATTAGTGGAGCCATTTTCTCATTTCAGTTTTTCCTTTAACGATCTGACAGAACCCACCTCACAGTTTGCCATCACTGGCTATCTGGATCAGCAATGGCCATCCTAGGCTAGTGCCTGGGCCCTCATTCACCTCAGTGGGCGGCAAGATTGAAATCAGGCTTGTTCATCGCCCCTTGAATAAGATTAAATACATTTAATATGTGCTGGATACTTCGTAATGATGCAGCAAAATGCTTAATCATTTATACATTAATAAAGCTGTCATTAACTTAAAATCATAGAATCTTAGAATCCCATAGAATCCAGACAGTATAAAAGGAGGCCATTTGGCCTATCAAGTCTGCACTGACCCTATTCCCATAACCCCTCATATTTACCCTGCTAATCCCCTGACACTAAGGGGCAATTTAGCATGGCCAATCAACTTAACTTGCACATCTTTGGACGGTGGGAGAAAACCAGAGCACCCAGAGGAAACCCATGCAGGCACCGGGAAAATGTACAAACTCCACACAGACAGTGACTCAAGAAATTGAATTGAACCCGGGTCCCTGGGGCTGTGAGGCAGCAGTACTAAACTCTGTGCGACTCTGCTGCCCTTTCAAATGGTAAAACCAAAAGTAATATTTAGGGGGCGATCATCCAACTTCGTCGCACCACCCGATGATCAGACAGGGGGAGGATTTCGATTGGATGATCGGTTGAGGAGGTGCAATGTCCAGTGGAGGGGAGGAGAGGTGCATGGAGGGAGGTGACATCTCCACATGTATGCTTGTACACAATGCACTAGGAGATTGCCCAATTCCGCCCCTACAGCTCAGCAGCCAGCTTCCCAGCATGAACAGGCTCCACCCACTCCGTCTACTGGCCAGAATCACATTTTGACTCTAAGTGCTATATGATTGCATCTGGGAACTCAACCAAAAAATGGGCACAACTCTCTCATTTTCACACTTTTTCAGCACTTAGAATCTTTTTGGTAAGATCGCCCCTTACACTTTAGACACAGAAGCTCTTACAGTCAATGTTGTGTGCAGTAAACAGACACTTGCCGTTGCTTTATGTATGAATCACTTCAGTCATACTGGTCAGACAAAAAAACTACACGGACGAAAGACAGCAGAATGTGGCAAACACTGCACAACAGTTAACGAAATGTTTCATGAGCTACGCTCAGAACCCAGATGGGCCACAGGTGGCCCCCGGGCTGCAGATTACCCACCAATGACCTAGATGCACACTTGAAGACTAATACCTTGCAATACGTGTCAAAGTGTGGAACCCCACTACAACATGGCTTAGAGACACCAAAGAGAAAAGGTATAGTTTCATTTCTGTTTGGTGAAAATCAGCGATAATCGGGCAGTTTCTAAAACAGGTGGCTGATAAGTAAAGCCAGTTTTACTCACAGGCAACTAATTGAAAATCAACCCCGTGTTTCAAAAGCTGAGATAAAAGGCAGCAATTTTCTATTGAGCTACCTGTGGTTTGCATGCAGACTAAGTTGGACGAGACAGACAGCCACGTCCCTGCCACTTTCTGGCAACTCAGTTTTTCACTGCCAAAGCTCCAAGCTCTGAAAGTCCCTTCCTAAATCCTTTCACCTCACAGCCTTCCTCTCTCATTCTTGAAGGCAGTGCCTGAAACCTCCCTCTTTGGCCAAGCTTTTTCTAAACTATATCTCCTCAGGTATCTCAAAATAAAATTTGATAAAGTTCTCTGAAACAATTCCTGTTTTACAATGTTAAAGGTGCAATATAAATGCTAATTATTGTTATTAGAAGACTGATATTTCTTACCTGATGTAACGTCGAGCATTGAATGTTGCAAATACGGATTTAAAAATCAGTGGCAACAATGGATTTCCATCTGAGATTGATTTCCTTGGATTCTCTGAAATTAAATATTGTTCTCCAGGATACTGGTGTGAGCAAGGCAGGAAAAAAGTTTCAGATAATAAAAAAAAACATGTTTTCTGTCCAATTTGATTCAAACACTTGTATTAGCTAGTTGTAGGTAAATCTGAGATGAAAAAATGTAATTTGACTGACAATGAAAGAAAACAAATTCAGGCAACAAATACTCTAACCGATGTCCAATTGGTGTTAGAAGGCAGTGCCCAGTCCTATCGACATAAGATCACCTTATAGTGTGGAGGAGACCATTCAGTCCATTGAGCCTACACCAGTAACAATTCCACACGGTCCTATTCCCATAATCAGATGTATTTACCTGCTAGTTCCCCTGACACTAAGGATCAATTTAGCATATCCAATCAACCTAACCTGTGCATCTTTCAACTGTGAGAGAGAACCGGAGCACCCAAGGGAAACATGGGGAGAATATGCAAACTCCACACAGACAGGCAACTGAGGCTGGAATTGAACCCAGGTCCCCAGTGCTGTGAGGCAGCAGTGCTAACCACTGTACCACCGTGCCGCCCTGCCAGATAACAGAAGTGTTGGAGGAAGAACAACATGTGACAATATCTCCAGGAATATGTCCAACCCAAGGACAATCCTAATGGAGTCTTTTGTGTTAGAATGGGACGTGATAACTTTATATTGAACGTGGTGTGACCTATGATAACAAGCTATAAGGGTCAGCTGACCCAGTAAACCATGAAACCAATGACAGAATGATATGACGGTCAGCTGACCAACTGACTCACTATAAATAAGAACCTGTTGGGAATTGTGGCCCAGGGCGAGGCCCCAAGTTTGGAGTAATGAAGTTTCTTTATTAAACCTTTTCTTTGATTTACAAGTTGGAGTATGTTTTGTTGTATTTTTATTGCCTGCATTTGAAGAGTTCCTTTTTGGAGGAGGTCTTGTGCTGCAGTGGGTAGCATCCCTGCCTTTGAGTCAGAAGCTCAGGGACTTGACGACCAAGGAAGGCACATTCATCACTTGGCCAAACAGGTTGAGCAGCAACCTGTGCATCCTTATAACCTGTGGTAAGACCAGGAGAGATTCCTGGCCAGCCATGTGATGGGAAAGAATATGGGAGCCTCTACCATCACCATTCATAGCGCAGACTACAATGTGCATGCATGTTACCATGGCAACTTTGATCCCCTGAGTTAATTGTAACACACACACAATGGTATCATTGTCATTTTAAGAATACCAGAAACTCAGTGATCAGACACAATTCACTTGTCCCACAATCACTGGTGAGCCTGATCCTGGCTCTGGCCATTGAGTCAGAGAATCATAGAATCCCTATAGTGCAGAAAGAGGCCATTCAGCCCTTTGAGCCTGCACTGACAATTCCACCCAGGCTCTATACCTGTAACCCCATGTATTTATCCTGCTCATCTCACTAACACTCAGGGGCAATTTAGCATAGCCAATCCATCTAACTCATACATCTTTGGAAACCGGAGCACACAGAGGAAACCCACACAGATTTGGGGAATCAGCATTCCTCACTAACATGTCAATATTTTGCCAAGGGATCTGAGGAAGTGTAGCACCTCAGCAAGCTATCAGAATGGCCCATGCTTCAACAAAACCAATGGGTTATACTTGAGGTGGACCAATGTCACACTGCCAAGTGATGGCTTGCTCCTCCTTCTGTAACCATGGTAATGTCGTCCTCTGCTGAACGTTACATTTCTTTCAACCTTACTTGTTGGTAAGGGTAGGGTCATCACTGAATCACGGGTTTTAGATCAATTAGCAGCAGTGGAATGCTGTCTGCAATCACTAAGAGCAACTTTTTGAGGCTGTTTGATAAAGTATTGTATTGACAAGTGTGACCTTTTGATGGATGCTTAAATGCGCATTCTTGCTGGAAAACCTCTTGCAAATAATAAAACTAGTTTTGTGGTAATTGAATATGAGGAGTCTGCACCACAAACACACCAGTGAATAGATTAGCTTGAGGTGTGCAGATACTGTCTGTGGCCTATAAGCAACACCACAAGAAAACTATCACAGTGCATTGTCCTGTCAATATTCGTATTAGATCTGGAGCAGTTTAGATAACAAGATAATATGATGTAATATTTCACATCCTGAAATATCCATCCCTGGAAATGTTTAATCTTAAGGTCAAACACTTATATTTGACTTTCTCAAAATGCGTGCATTGCAAAGGGTTTTGGTATTAGCTTAAAATGTGGTTTCAATGGTATTGCTGTTTATCATAGAATCCTTACAGTGCAGAAGGAGTCTGTACCGTCCACATCCCACCCAAACCCTATTCCTATAACCCCACACATTTACCCTGCTAATCCCCCTGACACTAGAGTCAATTTAGCATGGCCAATCAACATAACCCACACACTTTTGGAGTGTGAGAGGAGACTGGAGCACCCGGAGGAAACACACGCAGACACGGGGAGAATGTGCAAGCTCCACACAGGCAGTTACCTGAGGCTGGAATTGAACCTGGGTCCACGGCACTATGAGGCAACAGCGCTAACCACTGTACCACCATGCTATCCATATAGCTGTTGTTATCTAAAAAAAACATCAGTAATTAAACTCATTTAATGTGGGTACTATTCCTTTCTTGATTTACCTTGCTGTTCCTTATAGATTTCATAGAATCCCTATAGAACAGAAGGAAGACCTTCAGCCCAACTCTCCAAGCGAGCACCTTACCCAGGTCCTATCCTCAAAACCCCACTTATTTACTTTTCTAATCCTCCAACCTACACATTTTGGAGCAATTCAGCATTACCAGTCCCCCAAGATGCGCATCTTGGCACTGTGGGAGGAAACTGGAGCACCTGGAGGAATTAGATCCTTACACAGCATCTTCCAAACCCACAACCACTTCCATCTAGAAGGACAACATCAGCACATATATATGGGGAATACCAGCACCTGCAAGTTCCCCTCCAAGCCATTCGCCATCCTGATTTGGAAATATATCGCCATTTCTTCGGGTCAAAATCTTGGAATTCCTTCCCTATGGCACCGGGAGTCAACCCACAGCTCAGGGACAGCAGCATTTCAAGAAGGCGGCTCACAACCACCTTCTCGCGGGCAACTAGAAATGGGCAATAAATGCTGGCTAGCCAACAACACCCACACAAACACGGGGACAACATGCACAACTCCAAAGCCAGAATTGAGCCTGGATCGCTGGCGCTGTGAGGCAGCAGTGCTAACCACCGTTCTGCCCACTTTTTCTAGTACAAGGACAGGTTCCCAATGAATGCTGAACTAGGATGGGCGCGACAAACTAAATATGCGCCTCAAAGAAAACCAAATGAAAGCCACTTTACAACCAGGGCAACCATGCAGGAAGCCAAGTATCTGCGTACATATGCCATGCATGTGTTCCTGTGTTCCGTGGAACATATCCTACACTTGTTTGGAGGAGGGAATGTGTAGCCTCATCCAACAATTTCCTCCATTTTCTACGAGATTATAAGGAAAGGCTGCTTAAGTTATATTTCTTTGTTCCACATTTCCAATCTTCTTTCTTTGCTTAGAATAGTCACGTTTGTATAATTTCTGCAGAGCTAATTTTCATGTCTGCAATCAAGGGTGGAGGCATAATAGTTGCAAAATTCCTGAAAATCTTGGCTTCGGATGAGGCAGTTTGTCAAAGTTTGGGCATTGTATCAATCTAACTCCTTCTATGCTCTACATCTTACCAGACAAATGTCTAAAATCACTCCAGCCAAATCATTAAAAGTTATGAATAACAGCCTATTTTTTATTTTTTCAAAACGATATAATTTCACAGGTTCCTAACGTTGACACAGTGGTTAGCACAGTGAGGCACACTGCTGCCTCACAGCACCAGGGACCCAGGTTCGATTCTCAGCTTGGGTCACTGTCTGTGTGGAATTTGCACATTCTCCCCGTGTCTGTGTGGGTTTCCTCCAGGTGCTCCGGTTACCTCTCAACAGTATGAAAGTGCTGGTTAGATGCATTGGCCATGCTAAATTCTCCAGGTGCAGGAGTGTGGTGACTAGGGGATTTTCACAGTAACTTCATTGCAGTGTTAATGTAAGCCCGCTTGTGATGCTAATAAATAAACTTTAAACATTAAATTCTCTTATTTCTCTGTTAGTGCAGTGGACCACCAGCAGTAGAAATATAACTGGCATCAGATGGCTGGGGTGGGGATAGACTCAATCATTCTCAATCAATGTTTCTATATCCTTGACTCCATTCCAGATTAGTGATCCCAGTCCTGAACAATCAACCAGGCTGAAAAAAGATTTTGAATTTGATATAAAACAGAATCAGGCTTGATTCTAATCTCATCCACAGTCAAAAAGCCCCAGTGGCAGTTACTGATTGGAGTCAGGCACAAAATCACACCCACAGGACACAGAGATTGGTTGAATCCTGTGAAAGTAATTAGTCCAACCCTTCAATCTCTGCGGGAGAGAGGTGGAAAAAAACTGTAAGTGTTCCTTCTAAAGACGGCTCAATTTGCACCTTTTCTGAAATTAGTTTAACACCGCAGTTAAGCATTTCGATACCTTTCCTCACTTAGAATTTCATTTTTGAACTTTTGTGTTGAATTATATTCATTGTCCCTGTTTGTAGATGATGGGAGCCTGAGATACTCTGTATAAATGGGGCAGCATGGTGGCACAGTGGTTAGCACTACTGCCTCACAGCGCCAGACCCGGGTTCGATTCCTGCCTTGGATCACTGCCTGTGTGGAGTTTGCACATTCTCCCCATGTCGGCATGGGTTTCCTCCAGGTGCTCTGGTTTCCTCCCAAAGTCCGAAAGACATGCTGGTTCGGTACATAGGCCATGCTAAATTCGCCCTCAGTGTACCCGAACAGGCGCCAGAGTGTGGCGACTAGGGGATTTTCATAGCAAACAAGAAAGTGGACAGTTGTAGGTTTAACTAAACTCACAATTGCATCTTTAAACTCACTGACCATGTTACATCAATGATTGTCATCAAAATTATACCTGAGGTGAAGTGGATGAGAATGTTCTCAGTGAGTGACACACTGGACTAGATTTCAGACGGTTTGTGACATTCTTGAATTTTCACTTACAGAAGAAACAGACCAGCTTTCTCAGTTACTAATTTTCCTTTCATTATGACTCGCAGTCAGCCCCGGCCCAAGATGTTGTGGATTTTGTGGTTGTCTACACCATCATTAATGTTTGGTGGCATCACCTCACTAGCAGAGTCTGCACAATAGTTTTGTAACGACTAATTTGTGCCCCTGTTCAAATGAGGACTAAGTATCAATCCCACAAGCCCTCATTGCTCTTTGTAATGCCCATCGAAAGTACATTTAAGATCTCTCTGGAAGTAGACCATCTCTGTCTAGACTTTACCTTCAAGTTCTGTGTTGCTTAAACGCATCACTGTGTGACTCAGAGTGCTACCAACTGACCCAAACTGAGACTCAACTGTTTTGTCATCACTGCACCCAGCATTTTATTTTGGGGTCTTTCCACAACACTCACTAATTTACGATGTTAAGTAAGCTAGCTGGCCCAAAATTATTCCCAAGCCAGTTATCAGTCTGTGTGTGAACAGGAACATGGTTTGAGATAAATCCTACAAATGTTTTCTCCCAATGTTCTGGTGAGGTATCTCAGCTGCTTCCTTCTTTCGAATGCACAGCAAAGACAAAGTGCTGACGTAAACTCACTGACAAAAAGGAGGCAGCGTCGCTGACCAATTCTTCACCAGAGATACAACTGGACCATAAGACCACAAGGTATAGGAGTAAGTTCAGTCCATCCTGTCTGCTCTGCCATTCAATCATGGCTGATATCTTTCTCAACCTCATTCTCCTGCCTTTTCCCCATAACCTTTGATCCCCTTACCAATCAAGAACTTACTTACCACTGTCTTTAATAAACTCAATGACCCAGCCTCCGTAGCCTTCTGTGGCAATGAATTTCATAGGTTCATTGACCTCTGGCCAAAGAAATTCCTCCTCAACTCGGTTCTAAAGGGTCATCCCAAACATTTCATCACAGAAAGTCATGTGAAATGAATAAGAAAATGCTGAGAAAACTCAACCTGCCAGGCAGCACCTGCGGACAGTATTAAAGCTCCAGGTCGTTGGGCATTCACCAGAACGGAAAGATAATAGGCAAGATTTTCTGGCCTCACTCGCTCCAAGGCCAGAAAATCCCGCCCAAGGTCAACGGACATCTGCATGGACCGTGTCCCGCCTACCACGATTCCCATGGTGGGCAGGACAGCAATATTCCACCCTAGATTTTAAGAGGTTTTTATGAAGTACCAAGCCAGAGACTAGGGAGAGTGGAGGAAAGAATACTGGGGAAGGAATTCTGGAGAACTGGGATGAAATAACAAATAGATGCATTTTCCAATGAAGAGTGATTAAAGTTTCCATGACATCACATTGGGGAATGAAAGATTTGACTCATGCACCCCCAAAAAAACTATTGTTTTCATGGATGGAAAACTGTGAGTTATTTTGGTTTGAATTTTGTTCAGCATGTCCTCTTCACCAAGCCTTCTTGTCTGGGTTTTATATAAGGAAATTATCATAGAATTATAGAATCCCTACAGGACAGAAGGAGGCCATTTGGCCCATCAAGTTTGCACCAGCTACAATCCCACCCAGGCCCTATCTCCACAACCCCATGCATCTACTATTGTTTTTTTTGCTTGCTCTGAAAGACATCTGCTTTGTCCATAAATAGCAAGAAGAAGAATCTCTGGATTGTGATCAATGGATTCCATTCCAACTCTGATTTTTGAAATTTAAAACAAATTATGGAACAAGTCCAAAGATTACATGGGTTAAGGGTTACATGGATTGTCCATGCTGAATTGTCACTAAATGTCAGGGGATTAGCTAGGGTAGATGCATGGGGTTGTGGAGATAGGGCCTGGGTGGGATTGTAGCTGGTGCAAACTTGATGGGCCAAATGGCCTCCTTCTGTCCTGTAGGAATTCTATAATTCTATGATAATTTCCTTATGTAAAACCCAGACAAGAAGGCTTGGTGAAGAGGACACGCTGAACAAAATTCAAACCAAAATAACTCACAGTTTCCCATCCATGAAAATAAAGGATAGGAAGATCTTTCTTCAAACATTCACTGAGTGCCTCTGACATGCCAGGCTCTCACACCAAAGAGGAAGACCTTCCCCAATGTCTGTTGACTTACATCTATGCTTTTTTAATTTATTTTCGGGACGTGGACATTGCAGGCTGGGCCAGAATGTATTGCCCATCCCTAACTGCCTTCCACTTCAGGGGGCATTTGAGAGTCAACCACATTGCTGTCAGTCTGGAGTTACATGTAGGCCAGACCAGGCAGCAGATTTCCCTAAAGGATATTAATGGACAAGATAGGCTTTTACCGACTACCGAAAATGGTTTCAGGTCATAATTAAACTTGTAATTTCAGATTTCTATTGAATTCATATTGCCATGCTGGGATTTGAACCCAGATCTCCAGAGAATTATTCTGGGTCTCTGGATTATAAATCCAGTAGTGAAGATGCCAGCATTGGACTGGGGTAAACACAGTAAGAAGTCTCACAACACCAGGTTAAAGTCCAACAGGTTTAATCTGTTGGACTTTAACCTAGTGTTGTGAGACGACTTACTGTATTATAAGTCCAGTGGCAATACTACTATGCCACTGTGAAAATAGCCAGTGCCATCCATTGTGGGAAAGACATAGTAGTGTCCCTTGACAACTTTCCTCATTGCACACAAAAGCAATCTCTCCTTGGAGAACCTACAGAAGTAGCCATCTGTGACATACGATCATTTATGAATTCTTTGATGTTTTCACCTTACTTCAATGGCCGCTGCTGTTTAGAGTTATTATTGGGCTGGCCTGCAGAATTCACCTCTCTAGTTCACAAATATCAGTTATAATCAATTTGATTTGATTTATTATTGTCACATGTATTGACATACAGTGAAAAGTATTGTTTCTTGCACACTATACAGACAAAACATGCCGTTCATAGAGAAGGAAATGAGAGAGTGCAGAATGTAGTGTCATAGGTTGGGTGTAGAGAAAGATCAACTTAATGCAAGGTAGGCCCATTCAAAAGTCTGACAGCAGCAGGGAAGAAGCTGTTCTTGAGTCGGTTGGTACATGACCTCAGACTTTTGTATCTTTCTCCTGACAGAAGAAGATGGAAAAGAGAATGTCTGGAGTGCGTGGAGTCCTTAATTATGCTGGCTGCTTTGCCGAGGCAGCGGGAAGTGTAGACAGAATCAGTGGATGGGAGGTTGATTTGCGTGATGGATTGGGCTACATTCACAAACCTTTTGTAGTTCCTTGCGGTCTTGGGCAGAGCTGAAGCCCATACCAAGCTGTGATACAACCAGAAAGTATGCTTTCTATGGGGCATCTGTAAAAGTTGGTGAAAGTCGTAGCTGACATGTCAAATTTCCTTATGAATGAACAGAGAACAAAATAGTAAATACAGACAGATAGCGAAAAGAAAAGGAAACTTGGTTTGGGAGATGGTAGTTTGAGGAATGGTCAGGATAAAATGAAATAACAGAAATATTAAATAATTATTTTATGTCAGTATTACAAAAGAGACTGATCAGGTAGACAAGATACTGGAAGAGAGATGGGAAGTGATATACGTACAAACATACAAATTTGGAGTGGGAATAAGGCCATTCAGCCCCTTGAGCCTGCTCTGCTATTTGATAGGATCATGGCTGATCTAATTTTAACCTCACCTTCACATTCCTGCCTATCCCCCCTCCACCCCAGATAACATTTCACACCTCCTGACCCCTTGCTTATCGAGAAATACCAACTTCTGCCTTGAAGATATTCAAAAACTTTGCCTCAAACATCTTTTGAGGAAGAGAATTCCAAAGTCTCCCAGCCCACAGGGATAAAAAACATCTTAATCTCTGTCTTAAATGGGCAACCCCTTATTTTTAAACAATGACCACTAATATTGGAATCTCCTACAAGGGGAAACATTCTCTCCACCCTGTCAATACCCCCTCAAGATCTTACATGTTTCAATCAAGTCACCTCTTACTCTTCTAAACTCCAATCTCTGTGACTGCATTTAACATAAAAAGAGGAGAAATATAACATGCACAAACCAAACTCACTACTATATATATTTAGTTATTTGGTTCACTAATGTCCTTTAAGGAAGGAATTTGCCATCCTTAGCTAGTTTGGTCTACATGTGACTCCAGAGCCACAGCAATGTGGTTGACTCTCAACTGCCCTCAAGGGCAACTGGGGATGGGCAATAAATGCTGGCCCAGCCAGCGATGCCCATGTCCTATGACTGAATAAAATAAAAGTCCCGTACAAGTACAAAATAATGTTTAGCCAATAGCATTGTCTTGATCATTTGTCGCAGTAAAAGTTTTAAGGCATGGAATCTTGTCATGTCATTCTTTCAGCTAGTAACTGGAAGTTTGAATTTCTTTTTAAAAGTTATCACTGTCTACAGAGATTGTAAAATACTACACTACTTATTCTATGGAATTTTTACAGTAATGAGCCTGAAAATTTATTAATTTCATGTAATAAAAGCAGAATATGCCTTACTCAGTCATCATAATCTAAAGCACCTAATTACAAAAAACAATATAGCCATGATTATAGTACCAGACAATAAAGTTTACTAAGGTACTGTAGCTGCCTCGCTTTAATATCAAAGTCTCTATGTACTCTTTAATTTGTAAATAAATGTGGTTTTAATTTTAGCCTGAAAATATAGTGGTCAGTATGTTGGTATTGAATCCACCGAAATGTGAAGCAGTGGAGGACATGTCATTGCAAAGCCCTGCATTAAATTATTACAGTTAAGGGTAATTCTTAATCTCAAAACCATTTCAAGGGCATGATTTGAACTGCCAGCTAATGGAGCTGGCACAGTGGTTAGCACTACTGCTTACCAGTACTAGAGGCCCAGGTTCAATTCCTGGCTTGGGTCACAGTCTGTGTGGAGTTTGCATGTTCTTCTCATGTCTGCATGAGTTTTCCTCTGGGTGCTCCAGCTTCACTGGCCAGCTTGTTATGCTCCTGTGAAGTAGCCTGGGATGTTTTGTATGTCAATGGCACAGTATAAAAGGGGGTGCCACAGTGGTTAGCATTACTGCTTTCAGCACCAGCAACCTGGGTTCTATTCCCGGCTTGGATTTATGCAGAGTCTGCATGTTCTCTCCGTGTCTTTGTGGGTTTCCTCTGGGTGCCCAGGTTTCTTCCCACAGTCCAAAAGATGTTCTGGTTCGAGTGCATTGGCCGTACTAAATTCTCCCTCAGTGAACCCAAACAGGCACCAGAATGTGGCAACTCAGGGATTTTCACAGTAACTTCATTGCAGTGTTCATGTAACTCTACTTGCGACAATAATAAAGTAAATCACACATTTACTCTATGATTTATTTTATTATTGTCACAAATAGGCATACATTAACACTGCGATAAACTTTAATGAACTTCAAATGTCAGTGGTTTGGTGTTATTATCTAATCAGGAACAACATTCTGATAACAGGCATACATAAGTTTATATTGAATCCTACATAAAATTAATTTATTTAATAATTCAAAGAAATTAATTGGATTATAATCCCATTTTCAGAAAATAAGAAGTTGAATTATTCAAATTAAGTAGAGTTAATTTTAACTTGGGTGAAATAGTGTCCAACAGAGGATAGTGAATCCACCATCATTTTCCATCTCTGATATATATTTTAATCCTGTCACAATTATTCCCAGCAGCTTGAATTACCAATAAACGATGAGGTGGCTGAGTGGCTAAGGCGATGAACTGCTACTCAATTGTGCTTTGCAAGCGAGAGTCATCCTCATCAGTGGTGATTTGCTCCACCTCCTTATTGCGAGTGAACTGATGACTTGTTTAGTGTTTGGGTGTCACGGTGGCACAGTGGTTAGCACTGCTGCCTCATAGCACCAAGGACGTGGATTCAATTCCCAGCTTGGAGTCTGCACGTTCTCCCTGTGTCTGCGTAGGTTTCCTCTGGGTGCTCCAGTTTTCTCCCACAGTCTGAAAGACGCGCCATTTAGGTGCATTGACCTGAGCAGGTGCCAGAGTGTGGTGATGAGGGGCATTTCACTATAACTTCATTGCAGAGTTAATGTAAGCCTTACTTGTGACAAATAAATTTTACTTTTAAATTGAACTTAATTCTGCAATTCTGACACACTCTTAACATTATTTTTTTAACAACTGCTAATGGGTATTCAGCATTTTCCGTTTTTATTTCTGAACCAATAAAGCGTTAACAAAAAGTTTTAGCAATACCCCCAAGTTGTTGCTATACATCTAAATCAAGCTTTTTAAAGGTTTTCAGAATCTACTCTGGATTGCCATTTTGTGCTGGATGGCTGTGGTTTGTATAGAGACTGAGAAATTGCATGGACCCTCAAATAATATCATCAGGACTGAATTTTAAAAGTAAAAAATTAAAGCGTTTAATTATTAGGGTTATGGGGAGAAAGCAGGAAAGTGGAACTGATCCACTTCAGATCAGCCATGATCTTATTGAATGGCAGGGCAGGCTCGAAGGGCTAGATGGCCTACTCCTGCTCCTATTTCTTATGTTCTTATTAGTCATAAGTAGGCTTACATTAACGCTGCAATGAAGTTACTGTGA
Source organism: Carcharhinus amblyrhynchos (assembly GCF_965287045.1). Taxonomy (NCBI): domain Eukaryota; kingdom Metazoa; phylum Chordata; class Chondrichthyes; order Carcharhiniformes; family Carcharhinidae; genus Carcharhinus; species Carcharhinus amblyrhynchos. Next base: position 45,921,971 of record NC_137342.1, read on the forward strand.
TAATCCCCTAGTCGCCACACTCTGGCGACTGTTCGGGTGCACCGAAGGAGAATTTAGCACTGCCACTGCAACAAACCTGCATGTCTTTGGACTGTGGGAGGAAACCGGAGCTCCCGGAGGAAACCCATGCAGACGTGGGGAGAACGTGCAGACTCCGCACAGACAGTGACCCAAGCCGGGAATCGAATCTAGGCCCTGGTGCTGTGAGTCAACAGTGCTAACCACTGTGCCACCATGCCGCCCCTGCACAGCATCCCACTGCCACTGGGGTCGCCAAATCATCCCTAACCAAAATGCTCAGATTTACCTCCTGCAGACTGGGATTCATCTTCCGTTCCTCTCCTCGAGACCCCACCCCCCCCCATCAATTCAACACTAGCCACACTTGTGGGTGCGTTTTCTGTCCCTGAGCAGCAGAAGTCCCACTCTTAACTCATTGAGGTCACCCCTGACGTATTATCATTGAGAGGAAGCCGTGTTTAAAGTTGACACAGTGTTAACCAACGTTTTAATTGGGGCCCATCGCCTCAAGGTGAAGGATCAGCCAAGATTAGGACTGAGGTGCGGAGGGTTGTGAATCTTTAGAGTTCATTGCCCCAAAGGGGTATAAATATTCAGTCAGTGAGATTTTTGGCAATCAAGGAAATCAAGTGTTAGGGTGGAAAGGTCAGTTCAGCAATGATCATATTGAATGGCAGAATAGGTTAAGGAGATGTGCAGCTGGCTTTTGCTCTGATTTCTTACATTCATTTTCCTACTTTGTGCTCATTAATTGAATATAACCAACTGGGAAATCTCCTCATGCGTCTCAAGCAGCCATAAGTTTAAAAGGACATCTTCTTCAGGAAAAAGCGAGGAAGTAAAGGAAAGGGTGACACAGTTCACAATGGTTAGTACTGCTGCCACACAGCACCAGGGGACCCGGGTTCAATTCCTGGCTTGGGTCACTGTCTGAGTGGAGTCTGCACATTCTCCCCGTGTCTGCGTGGGTTTCTTCTGGGTGCTCCAGTTTTCTCTCACAGTCCAAAGATGTGTTCGGTGGATCGGCCATGCCATATTGCCCCTTAGTGTCAGGGAGACCAGCTAGGGTAAATGCAAGGGTTTTGGGGATAGAGCCTGGGTGGGATTGTGGTTGGTGCAGACTCAATGGGTCAAATGGCCTCCTTCTGCACTTTAGGATTCTATGATTCTAAAGACTTGTAGTTCATGACTTCAAGCTGTCCCAACGTGCTGTACAGCCAATGAAGTACTTTAGAGGTGTTGTCACTGTTGTAATGGAGGAAATGTGGCAGCCAAACTGGTCAAGGCAAGTTTCCACCAAGCAGCAAGCGAAAGATAAAGGCAAAATACTGCAGATGCTGGAATCTGAAACAAAAACTGAAAATGCTGGAAAATTTCAGTGTGTCTGTGGAGCAAGAGTTGAGTCAAGTCACGAGCTCTGACAACGTGTCACTCAGACTCAAAACACTGGCTCTATATCTCTCCACAGATGCTGTCAGACCTGCTGAGATTTTCCAGCATTTTCTCTTTTTTTTGTGTCTGAATTAAAAGATAATCTGTCTCTTAGAGATGTTGATTGAGAGATAAATATTGATCATGGCATTAGGGAGAAATTTTGAAGTTTAAAGTTTATTTATTACTGTGACAAGTAGGTTTACATTAACACTGCAATGAAGTTACTGTGAAAATTCCCACATTATCACACTCCGGCGCCTGTTCGGATACACTGAGGGAGAATTTAGCATGGCCAATGCACCTAATCAGCACGTCTTTCAGACTGTGGGAGGAAACCGGAGCACCCAACAGAAACCACACAGACACGGGGAGAATGTACAGACTCCACAAAGACAATGACCCAAGCCAGGAGTCAAACCCAGGTCTCTGGCGCTGCGAGGCAGCAGTGCGAACCATGCCACTGTGCCACACCCTACTCTTCTTCAAAACAATGCCATGGGATCTTTGTCATTAGCCTGAAAGGACATCAGGAGCCTCATCAGATCTCTAATGGCACAGCACACCATGCGTACCGCATTGAAGAACTGTACAGTGTTTTCACTATAATGGCGCCGCGCACAAGTGCTGTGATTAATGTCAGCAGGTCATACAGTTGGACGATTTTCAATAAAATGTCCCAAATGCTTTTCCTTTTAAATGATGACAGCTCCCTTTAAAATGCCTTGTAGACCAAAGCTCACTAAGGCATGCAACACAACAGTAGTCAGCAAGTCTGACATAATCTGCAGAATAATTACACTTTTAAACAGGTCTGAAGGTCTCATTCTACACTGGCGTCTTTGAAACTGTTGATACATTGTTATATTGAAAATTACAGGAAACTCAATGCAAAGCTGGATTGCCCAATTTGTCCCAGTGGAGGTTTCGTCATCAAGGACCCTATTGTATTATTATCCTCCTGTCAGGTAGAACTCCTTATGTAAAAAAAAATTCCCTAGGTAGGAGAGGAGTTGAATTCTATGCTCAATCAAGTGAGGGAGGCTTTTTCTGGGAACACTACAACACTACATTCTAAGCACCCTTTGTTAGCCCTAGTGGAGGACAGAAGCAAAGGAAACATAGGACATAGAGACTGGAAGCAGGAGTAGGCCATACAGTTCCTTCAGCCTTCTCCACCATTCATTATGATCATGGCTGATCATCAAATTTAATATCCTGAACCTATTTCCCATCCCAAATCCCATGGTCCCTTTAGCCCCAAGAGTTATATCTAATTTCTTCTTGAAATCACAAAATATTTTGGCCTCAATTCCGTTCTGTGCTAGTGAATTCCACCACTCTCTGAGCAAAGAGCAAAGAAAATTACAACACAGGAACAGGCCCTTCATCCCTCCAAACCTGCACCGACCATGCTGCCCGGCTGAATTAAAACCTCTAACCTTTGTGGGACCGTATCCCTCTATTCCCATCCTATTCATGTATTTGTCAAGACACCCGTTAAACATTCCTATCGTATCAGTTTCCATTACCTTCCCCAGTCACGAGTTCAGGGACTCACCACCCTCTGTGTAAAAAAACTTGCCTCGTATATCTCCTTTAAACTTTGCCTCTCGTACCTTAAACCTATGTCGCCTAATAATTGATTCTTCCACCCTGGGAAAAACCTTTTGCCTATCCACTTTGTACATGCCCCTCATAATCTTGTAGACTCCTATCAGGTCATCCCTCAACCTCCATCGTTCCAGTGAGAACAAACCAAGTTTCTCCAACCTCTCCTCATAGCTCTGGGCAAAGAAATTTCTCCGTACCTCAGTCTTAAAAGATTTACCTCTTATTCTCAAACTATGACCCTGGTTCTGGCTGCACCCTGCTGCAAAACAGGCCTCATTCCCACCTCACACGGGTGCCCCTGCTACCTTGACTATTTTCCATTCCAGAGATGTCCCATGCCCTCTCTGAGCGAGGTGAACTAGTAAGAATGAAGAAGGAGCAGCGAGCGCTCCGAAAGCTAGTGGCTTGTGCTACCAAATAAACCTGTTGGACTTTAACCTGGTGTTGTAAGACTTCTTACTGTGTTTACCCAGTCCAACTCCATATTATAAAGTGAACTACTCAGTGCCAAATAGGGCTAAATTTGTGTTTGTTTTGTTATGTAAACACAAGCCACTAGGAACAGAGTTGAGTTTGTTCACACTCTTTATATATGCGGGACTCCTGTAGACAGGGTGGCTTTTCACTCCTGAGTTTGGACTGGATTTGGAAGCAGACCCCAAAAGACAAGTGTCAGTCTTCAATAGGAAAGAAATTAAAAGTAAAGTGTAACAAAGGTTCACATCGACTTATTCCTGGATTGTCCTATAAGTGAGAGATTGAGGAGACTGGCTGTGTATTCTCCAGAGTTTAAAAAGATGATCTCGTTGAAACTTACAAAATTCTCACAGGGTAGACGCAAGAAAGATGTTTACATTGGGTAGAGGGGTATAGAAGGAGGGGACACATTCTCAGAATAAGAATTTGAGCCTTTTTTTGATTTGATTTGATTTATTATTGTCGCATGTATTAGTATACAGTGAAAAGTATTGTTTCTTATATATCACAATACAGATAAAGCATACTGTTAATAGAGAAGGAAAGGAGACTGCAGAATATCGTGTCATAGTGAGGGTGTAGGGAAAGCTAAACTTAATGCGAGAGGCCCATTGAAAAATCTGATGGCAGCAGGGAAGGAACTGTCCTTGAGTCAGTCAGTACATGACCTCAGACTTTTGTATCTTTTTCCCGATGGAAGAAGGTGGAAGAGAAAATGTCAGGGAAGCGTAAGGTCCTTAATTATGCTGCCTGTTTTGCCGATGCAGCGGGAAGTGTAGACAGAGTCAATGGACAGGAGGCTGGGACTGAGATGGAGAGGAATTTCTTCATTTAATAGCTGGCATATCTTTGGAATTCTCTACCCGAGAGGGTTATGAAGGCTCAGTGTTGAGTATTTTCAAGATAGAAATTAATAGATTTCTAGACATTAAAGATATCAAGGGATCTGGGGAGAGTGCAGGAAAATGGTGTTGAACTAGAAGATCAGTCATAATTTAGTTGAATGGTACATCAGGTTCAAATGGCCTATTTTTGCTCCTATATCCTATTTCTCAGACCTATATTTATACAACACCTTTCACAACCTCAAATGTCCCAAAGTACTTTATGGCCAATGAAAGACTTTTTGAAGTGCCTTCACTGTTGTAATGTAAACCCAGTTCCTTTGGTGAAGGGAGCATTTCATGCTGAGTGTGTTTCCTCTAGCCTCTTTACTGTTATACATAAAATCAGAAGAAATAGGAGCAGGAATAGGCCCTACGTCCTCTGATGGCTGCTCCATCATTCAGTAAGCTCATATTTGGTCTGACCTTGACCTCTTCACTTTCGTACAGTTCAACAATCTGTTTGTTTCATCCTTCAATATATTGATGACAATCTCTGGTGTAGAGAATTCCACAGATCGCCTCAGAGGGAAGAAATTTGTCCTCATCTCGATCTTCAATGGACCATTCCTTATTCAGAAATGGTCCTCCATGTTCAAGATTCCCCTGCTGCATATTTTATAAGGATTAGAGCTATGTAGAGATGTGTAACATGTTTTATTCACACTGCTTTGAAATATCCTCATGCTTACAGCTCAACTTCGAGTTGCTTCTGCCTGTCTTTATTATCTCTGAGTCAATACCCAAGATTAACCAACCAACCACAGTGAGTATAGATCAGTTACCAGACTCACTGGGTGAATTTTCCCATCCACCCAGCACAGGAATCGCGGCGGGCAGGACAGGACCATGCAAAGGTCTGTTGACCCCAGATGGGATTTCCTGGTCTTGAAGCCAGCAGGGCCAGGAAATTCCACCCACCTAATTGGATACAAAAGCATTGAACCATTGACCAATAGGGGCTGGATTTTCAGTGAGCTGGGGCATCTGGGAAGTCCCTTAGAAGTGACAGCTGGGACCCAATTCTACGATTGGGGAAATAGCCACATCTACAGCCCCATCACATTAGTATTTTTTCAATAAAATGAACTCTAATTCTTCTAAACTCCAATGTGCATAGGCCCAGCCTGCTTAACCTGTCCTCATAAGACAACCCCTTTACCCCACAAATCAGCATTGTGAACCTTCTCTGAACTGTTTCCGACATAAGTTGATATCTCCTTCAATCAGGTGACTAAAACAGTATACAGCACTCTGGCGCCGTAGCATGAACAGAATTCTCTACTTTTATACTCCATTCCCATGCAATAATGGCCGTTGGCCTTCCTAATTTCTTAACTCAACTCACAAATTACAAATGGCCTTGCATGATATTAATAATTATTATTTCATTCATGGGATCTGACTGTCGCGACTGCACCCGCATTTATTACCCATCCCTAATTGCCCCCAAACTAAGTGGTTCGCTGGGCCACTTCAGAAGGGTATTTAAAAGTCAACGTCCTGAGTTTATTCATACTCTTTTCACATGTAACCAGAGTGAATTTGCGTTGCTGAGTTTGGGCTAGATTTGAAACCCAAAAGACACTGCAGTGGATCTAGAGTCACATATAGGCCCGATTCAAATCCGCGTGTTTCCCAACTGGAAACCATGAATGAACAAGGATATTCACTGCTTGCTGAAGTCCAGGTCTGAGGCATTCGAGTCATGCGACCCTGACCTATACAAGAAAACCAGATATGATCTACAGAGATCCATCAAAGACACCAAAAGAGAGTATCTGACCAAGCTAGCCACAGTGACTCCCACCAACTATGGCAGGATCTGCAAGACATAACAGGCTACAAGATGAAGAAAGGTATAATCACAGGCTCCAATGCACCCCTCCCCAATGAGCTCAACACATCCTATGTCCACTTGAGCAAGATGTCAGCGAGAGCCTTGGCATCCGGAAACTTTGGACGAAACAGTATCCAAGGTCACCATTGCCGATGCCAGAGCGGCCTTGTCAAAAGTCAACCCATGGAAATCAACTGGCCCAGATGGGATACCTGGACAAGCACCCATGGCAGGGGTATTCACAAACATCTTCAACATTCCTTTACAACAATCTGAGGTTCCTATCTGCTTCAAGAAGATGTCCATTATCCTGATACTAAGGAAAAGCCAGACAACGTGCCTTAATGACTATCGTCTGGTGGTTCTGACATCCATCATTATGAAGTGCTTCAAAAGGTTGGTCATAGCACAAATCAATTCCTGCCTCCCAGACTGCCTGGATCTACCACAGTTTTCCTTTCACTGCAAAAGGTCCACAGCAAACGCCCTACACTCAAACTTGGAACAGCTAGATAGCAAGGACACATATGTCAGACTTTGGTCCATAGACCACAGCTCAGCCTTCAACACCATTATATCTGCAAGAGTCGTCTCCAAACTTCGTGGCGTCAGATTCGGCTCCAGACTTCCTAGCCCACAGACCGCAATCAGTTAGGGTAGGCAACAACACCTCCACCACTATCATCTTCAACATCGGCACTCCGCAAGGCTGTGTCCACAACCCCTTACTATATTCCTTATACACCTCTGACCGTATGGCCAAATTCCTCTCCAACTCAATTTTCAATTTTACTGATGACACCACCATAGCGGGTCTGATCTCAAACAAGAGTGAGATACAGGAAAGAGATAGAGAATCTGGTGAATTGGTGTGACGACAATAGTCTCTCCCTCAATGTCAACAAATTAAAGGAGATAGTCATCGACTTCTGGAAGTGTAAAGGAGAACATGCCCCTGTTTACATCAATGGGGACGAAGTAGTAATGGCTGAGAGTTTTTAGATCTCCAGATCACCAACAAGCAGTTCTGGTTCTCCCATGCAGATGCTATAGTTAAGAAAGCTCACCAATGCCTCTACTTTTTCATGACACTAAGGAAATTTGGCATGTCTGCTACAACTCTGACCAACCTCTACAGATGCACCATAGAAAGCTTTCCTTCTGGTTGTATCACAGCTTGGTATGGCCTCTGCTTTGTCAAAGACCGCACAAAATTACAAAGGATCATAAACAAAGTCCAGTCCATCACTTAAACCAGCCTCCCATCCTTTGATATAAACACAAAATACTACAGATGCTGGGGCCTGAAATAAAAACAGAAAAATGCTGGAAATTCTCAGCAGGTCTGACAACGTTTGTTGGGAGAGAATAGAGCCAATGTTTTGAGTCTAGGTGACACTGACGAAGGGTCATCTAGACTTGAAATGTTGGTTCTATTCTCTCTCCACAGATGCTGTCAGACCTGCTGAGATTTTCCAGCATTTTTTTGTTTTTGCTCCCAGCCATTGACTCTGTCTACACTTCCTGCTGCCTTGGAAAAACAGCCAGCATAATCAAGGACCCCACACACCTCAGGCATGTTCTCTTCTCCCCTCTTCCATTGGGAAGAAAATACAAAAGTCCGAGGTCATGTACCTACCGACTCAGAAACAGCATCTTCCCAGCTGCCAACAGACTTTTGAAAGGACCTACATCGCATTCAATTGATCTTTTCCTACACCCTAGCTATGACTGTAACATAGCATTCTGCAGTCTCCTTTCCTTCCCTATGTACAGCATGCTTTGTCTGTAAAGCGGGGCAAGAAACGATACTTTTCACTGTATACCAATACATGTGACAATAATAAATCAAATCAAATCAAAATTTCCATCGCTAAAGGGTATTAAAGAACCCAGATTTACAACAATCAATTCAAGATCATCATTAGACCTTTTAATGCCAGATATTTTATTGAACTCAATATCACTGATGAGATTCGAACCCGGGTCCCCAGGTCTCTGGATTACTCGTCCAACAACAAAGCCTCCCTTCCAATAAATATGGGGAAGCAGTCGTATGAAATTCCTCTCTCCTTCATTTTGACAATAAACATTCCTTCAAAAGAAGCCAGCCTTTGTTAAAATAACAGAGGACTGCCATGCAAACACGTCAACTCATTCATCACTGATATTACACAGGACTTCCTTGAACACAAAAGCATCATACTTTCCTCATCAAGCCTGCTGCAGTGTGAAAGACAGTCATGATTTCAATCAGGCCTAGCCTCGCATCATGATTTCATCTGCTCTTGATGTAATGTTAACTGACGTTTCCCACATCGGCTGATACAAGTCTGATCTATCCCCTGCCACTGCTAATAACTGTCCCTGATACAAACGGCTGGTGCTGATTTCATTTTACAGTTTTCCATCCTTAACTAATTACAGGCATTCATTCTGAATTGGTTATCTGATGCTCACAACCTGTAATTCAATGTAAGCAGGAGACAGGTAACCAGCATCTATCTAATTCTGGGCTGCTTAACAATAATGAAAGTCATGTGTACTAGTTTTAATATTGCTGCAGGAAATGCAGGTTCCTGAATTCAAAAGCATCTTTCACGTTCTTTTCTCTAACCAGATTTGAAATGATTACTCTGTAATGACAGGGTTTATTAAAGACTACATTCCTTACTTCATTAAGGCTGAAAAGCTTTGTGTTTGAAATGAAGCTTGTCTAGACAAAATATTTATCAAATCAACATACGAATATTATGGGGATCAAAATACCTGCTGCAGGTAACTTTAAAAGAATTTAAATGCTTTGTGCAACCTAATTATTGTTTATAAGGTTGAAGATGTTTTAGGAGGATTCCCTCGAAGCTGTCAATAAACCACGTGAGAAAAATCCAATTCAGTGACGGGGTCAGAAATTAGGCCTGTTTTTAGGCTGAGATTCAGGGCAGCAAACAACCCTGCAGTGAGGCCTCAGGCCCCTCTCCTGGAATTGGGCCTGGGCAATGCAGAGGAGGCTATGATGGGGGGAAGCTATTGCAAGGGGGTTATGTGGAGGGGTTGGTGCCGGGGTGGAGCATGAATGTGGGCCTGATTAGGGTCATCTCGGTGGTTCGGGCAAGGGGTCCCAACGGGATGGCCCCAGTGCCCCAGTGCTGGCGACACGTGTCAGGGAGGGGGTAGGGAAATATGCCACTGCTGAGGGGCGCAGGCAGTCCCAATGTTCTTGAGGGGAGGGAGATGCACTGTGAGATCTGGCCCCCATTGCAAAAAAGTGCAAGCTCTCTGCAGCTGAACTTACTTGTACGTTTAGCCCACACCCCTCCCCAATGCTGGGGTGCAACTCACCACTCTCGCAAAAAGTTACTGAACGTGGGGCGTGCACTGTGCCTGATGGACCTGCGCGGAGCACTCTGGTTTGCTCACCATTATGACACTTGAGGTTTTTTTGGGAAAAATTCCACCCATTGTTTCACTCATTGCTAATCCGTATTGTGACATACAGCATAGCTGCTGAAGGACAGAAAAGTTACTTCTTAGAGTGTGAAACAGGAAAAACGGGTGTTGCAAGGCACTTTCCCAGTTTAGACACTGTGTACAGCAATGAATGTACTATGTGAGTTCTCAAGCTTTCCGCATCAACCATAAATGTGCTGTAGTGTTCTATGTTCGATGTAAATATGTTAAGCTGGGAAGGAGTAGAGCATATATCAGAATGAGGAAGTCGACTTCAATCTTGACATTGTTTAAAGTTTATTTATTATTATCACAAGCAGGCGAACATTAACATTGCAATGAAGTTCCTATGAAAATCCCCTCGTCGCCACACTCCGGCGCCTGTTCGGGTACACAGAGGGAGAATTTAGCACGGCCCAATGCTTCTAAGCAGCACGTCTTTCGGAGTGTGGAAGGAAACCGGAGCACCCGGAGGAAACCCACGCAGACATGGGGAGAACTTGGAGCACAGACCAGTGACCCAAGCTGGGAATTGAACTCGGGTCCCTGATACTGTGAGGCAGCAGTGTGAACCACTGCCACCATGCTGCTGATTTGTGTTTCATTGAGAGCAGAGCCGGGTGATGTCTTGTATTCACAGAGCATCATATTACACCTCAGGCTCTTGACTCCTCCCAATTCCCCAAATGGAAAGTTCCTGAACTCAAATGGGTTCTCAACATAAAGCACGAACAACAAATTGCATTTAGATAGCAGCTTTAATGGTGTGATACATTAGGTACTTCCTGATAAACCAAAATTGACAGAGTCACGTTACAAGATATCAGTACAGGTGACCAAAAACTTAGAATCGTGGAACCCCTATAGTGCAGAAGAACCATTCAGCCCATCAAATCTGCACCAACTCTTTGACAGAATACTTTACCCAAGCTTTCTCCTTGCCCTAGCCCCATAACCCCACACATTTATCTTAGCTAATCCATCCAATCTGCACATCTTTGGACACTAAGGTTAATTTAGCATGGTCAAACAACCTAACCCGCACATCTTTGGACTGAGGGAGGAAACTGGAGCACCCAGAGGAAACCCAACAGACATGGGGAGAACATGCAAACTCCACACAGCCAATGACCCAAACCGGCAACTGAACCTGGATCCTGGAAGCTGTGAAATAGCAGTGTTAACCACTGTGCCACTGTGCTGCAAAAACTTGTGGCTTGCTGGGCCATTTCAGGAAGCGGTTGAGAGTCAACCACATTGCTGTGGATCTGCAGTCACCTGTAAGCCAAACCAGATAAGGATGGAAGATTTCCTTCCCTAAAGGATATTAATGAACAAAATAGGTTTTTCCAACAATCAACAATGCTTTCATGGTCACCTGTAGACTCTTAACTCCAGATATTTTTTATTGAGTTCCAATTCCCCAGCTGCTGTGTTGAACCAGGATCCCGAGAACACTTAATATAAGAGAGTGCTTAATATAAAAAAGGATAGCAAGAGTTTTTATAAATATATAAAAAGGAAGAGGCTGGCTAGGGTGAATGTTGGTCCTTTAGAGGATGAGAAAGGGGACCTAGTGGTAGGGGATGAGGATATGGCTAAGGTATTGAATAACTTTTTTGTTTCTGTCTTCACGGAGGAGGACGTGAATAATTTGCCGGGTGTTAGCGATGGAAAGGTGGTAGGACTGGAGGGTGTTAATGACATTACTGTTACTAGAGAGGCGGTGCTCGACAGACTGGAGGGGCTGATTGTGGACAAGTCCCCAGGACCGGATGGAATGCATCCGAGGGTTCTGAAAGAAATGGCGGAGGTGATAGTGGATGCCTTGGTGGTTATTTTCCAGACGTCGCTGGATTCCGGGGAAGTGCCGGATGATTGGAAAACGGCTAATGTTACGCCGTTGTTTAAGAAGGGTGCCAGGCAAAAGGCGGGGAATTATAGGCCGGTTAGTTTAACGTCTGTGGTGGGTAAAATGTTAGAATCTGTCATTAAGGAGGAAATTGCGAGGCATCTTGAAGGGAATTGCTTGATAGAGCAGACGTAGCACGGTTTCATTAAAGGGAAGTCGTGTCTGACAAATTTACTGGAGTTCTATGAGGATGTGTCTAGGGCGGTGGATAGAGGAGAGCCGGTGGATGTGGTCTTTCTAGATTTTCAGAAGGCGTTTGACAAAGTACCTCACAAGAGGTTATTGCAGAAGGTCGAGGGACATGGAGTTGGGGGTAAGAGGAGAGCCGGTGGATGTGGTCTTTCTAGATTTTCAGAAGGCGTTTGACAAAGTACCTCACAAGAGGTTATTGCAGAAGGTCGAGGGACATGGAGTTGGGGGTAGGGTGTTAGCGTGGATGGAGGATTGGTTGTCAGATAGGAGGCAGAGAGTGGGGGTCAACGGGTGCTATTCGGATTGGCGGATGGTGACTAGTGGAGTGCCCCAGGGGTCGGTGCTGGGGCCTCAGCTTTTTACCATTTATATAGATGATCTGGAGGAGGGAACCGAGTGTAGGGTGTCGAAATTTGCTGATGACACCAAGATAGGGGGAACGGCAAATTGTGCGGAGGGTGTGGAGAGTCTACAGAAGGATCTAGATAGGCTGGGCGAATGGGCCAGGAAATGGCAAATGGAATTTAATGTTGGCAAGTGCGAGGTGGTCCACTTTGGTAGGAAGAATGGTAGGAAGGACTATTACTTACGGGGCGAAAAACTGCAGCAGGCGACGGTGCAGAGGGACCTCGGGGTCCTTGTGCATGAGTCGCAAAATCCCAGCTTGCAGGTGCAGCAGGAAGGCGAATGGGATGCTGGCCTTCATAGCGAGGGGGATTGAATATAAAAGTAGGGAGGTCTTGCTGCAGCTGTATAGGGCATTGGTGAGGCCGCAGCTGGAGTACTGTGTGCAGTTTTGGGCACCGCACCTGCGCAAAGATATTTTGGCCTTGGAGGGAGTGCAGAGGAGGTTTACTAGGCTGATACCGGAGTTGAGGGGGTTGAGCTATGAGGAGAGGCTGAATAAACTGGGCTTGTACTCGTTAGAGTTTAGAAGAATGAGGGGAGATCTCATTGAGACTTATAAGATGATGAATGGGATGGATAGGATAGAAGTGGAGAGACTCTTCCCACTCAAAAAAGACAGTAGGACTAGGGGGCACAGCCTCAAGATAAAAGGGGGGCGGTTTAGAACGGAGTTGAGGAGGAACTTCTTCACTCAAAGGGTGGTGAATCTCTGGAATTCTCTGCCCGTTGAAGTGGTGGAGGCTGCCTCGCTAAATATTTTTAAGACGCGGGTTGATGGGTTTTTGATAAGAGAGGGGATTAAGGGTTATGGGGAGAAAGCGGGAAAGTGGAACTGAGCAGCGACAGATCAGCCATGATCTTATTGAATGGCGGGGCAGGCTCGAAGGGCTGGATGGCCTACTCCTGCTCCTATTTTCTTATGTTCTTATGTTCTAACATTAGTCAAGTTTCTGGATTAATAGTCGAACGATAATATCGCTTGGCCATTGCCTCCCCTAGCAAGCCACTCAGTAGATTCTTGATTCCAGGTATTATTATCATCTGCTGTGGCATAATTCGAACCTAGATCCCCTGAACACCAGTTGAGTTTCTGGATTAATAATCTAGTGATAATACCACTAGGCCATCGCCTTCCTCCTTATACTTATACAAGGAATGCAGAAAGTTAGATTGTAGGTGCAGCAAGCAATTAGGAAGACAAATGGCATGTTGGCCATATTGTACAGGTGCAACAGGTGGTCAGGAAGGCGAATGGGATGCTGGCCTTCATAGCAAGGGGGATTGAATATAAAAGTAGGGAGGTCTTGCTGCAGTTGTATAGGGCATTGGTGAGGCCACAGCTGGAGTACTGTGTGCAGTTTTGGTCGCCGCACTTACGCAAGGATATTTTGGCCTTGGAGGGAGTGCAGAGGAGGTTTACTAGGCTGATACCGGAGTTGAGGGGGTTGAGCTATGAGGAGAGGCTGAATAAACTAGGCTTGTACTCGTTAGAGTTTAGAAGAATGAGGGGAGATCTCATTGAGACGTATAAGATGATGAATGGGATGGATAAGATAGAGGTGGAGAGACTCTTCCCGCTCAGAAAGGACAGTAGGACTAGGGGGCACAGCCTCAAGATAAAGGGGGGGCGGTTTAGAACGGAGTTGAGGAGGAACTTCTTCACTCAAAGGGTGGTGAATCTCTGGAATTCTCTGCCCGTTGAAGTGGCGGAGGCTACCTCGCTAAATATTTTTAAGACGCGGGTTGATGGGTTTTTGATAAGAGAGGGGATTAAGGGTTATGGGGAGAGGGCGGGAATGTGGAACTGAGACACGACAGATCAGCCATGATCTTATTGAATGGTGGGGCAGGCTCGAGGGGCTAGATGGCCTACTCCTGCTCCTATTTCTTATGTTCTTATGTATGGAGATTGGAGTACAGGAATAAAGAATGCTGATACAACTGTACGCTGAGACCACATCATAGATCCCTACAATGCAGAAAGAAGCCCTTCAGCCCATCGACTCTGCACCGAACACTATCCCACCCAGGCCCCACCCCCATATTATACCCACTAATCTCTCTAACCTACGCATCCCCGGACACAAAGGGGCAATTTCTTAGCATGGCCAAGCAACCTAACCCGCACATCTTTGGACTGTGGGAGGAAACCGGAGTACCCGGAGGAAACCCACGCAGACACGAGGAGAATGTGCAAACTCCACACAGACAGTGACCTGAGCCAGGAATCGAACCCAGGACCCTGGAGCTGTGCTAACCACTGTGCTACCGTGCCACATCTGGAATACTGTGCTCAATTTTGATCTCCATATTTAAGAAAGGATATATTTGCATTGAAAGCATAGTAGCGAAGGTTCATTAAATTGGTCCCTGGAATGAAGGAGGTTGTCACGTGATGAGACACTGAGTAAATTGGTTTGATGTTTCTCTTGAGTTTACAAGAATGAGAGGGGATCTCATTGAAACTGACAAAATTCTGAGGGGGTAGACGCAGAGAAATTATTTCTGCTGGTTGTGGAACAGCTTCAGGAAATTAGCCAAACATTTTGGATTGAGATGAGGAGATATTGCTTCACACAAAGGGTTGTGAATCTTTGGAATTCTCTACCTCACAGGGTTATGGATGCTTCACGGTTGAAAAGATTTAAGGCTGGCACAGACTGATATTTAGTCTCTCGGGAAATCAAGGGGCAGACAGAAAAGTGGAGCTGAAATCCAAAATTAGACATAATTGTGTTGACAGACCATGTGGGCTACTCCTACTCCTATCTGTTGTGTTCTTCCAGCAAAACAAACCTGGATCTTTCCCTTAAAGCATTATCTTAATGAAACCAACATCTCGCCATACAGTGTGTCGCTTAGTATTCTGCAAAGTAAAGGATTAGAATCAGGAAGCGTAGTGGAGGACAAGACCCTGTCTACATCAACAGGGTTGACTGAAGTGGAAATGGTCGGGAGTTTCATGTTTCTAGGTGTCCAGATCACCAATAACTTGTCCTGATCCCTCCACCCTGACATTATAGTTAGGAAAGCCTACCAACGCCTTTATTTTCCCAGGAGACTGAGGAAATTTGGCATGCCTGCTACGACTCTCACCAATTTTTACAGATCCACCAAAGAAAACATCCTTTCTGCAGATTAGTATGGGTCCTGCTTTGACCAAGACTGCAAGAAATAACTAAGCTTTGTGAGTGTAGCCTAAGCCATCATGCAAACCAGGCTCCCATCCATTTACCCTGCCTACACTTCCCGCTGCCTTGAAAAGCAGCTAACATAATCAAGGATCCCACCCACCCAATCATACTCTCTTCCATTTGGAAAAAGATACAGAAGTCTGAGATCACGTACCAACTAATTCAATAACAGCTTCTTCCCTGTTGCCATCAGACTTTTGAATGGACCTACCTTATGTGAAGTTGATCTTTCTCTACACATTAGCTATGACTGTAACACTACATTCTGCACCTGCTCCTTTCCTCCTTCCCTATGTACTCGATGAACAGTATGTTTCGTTTGTATAGATGCAAGAAACAACACTGTACATCAGGACATGTGATAGTAATAAATCAAATATTAGGGGCTTTTAAGTTTATTTATTAGTGCCACAAGTACGCTTACATTGACACTGCAGTGAAGTCACTGTGAAAATCTCCTAATCAGCACATTCTTGTGCCTATTCAGTTACACTGAGGGAGAATTTAGTATGGCCAATACACCTAACCGGCACGCCTTTTGGACTGTGAGAGGAAACTGGAGAACCCGGAGGAAACCCACACAGACACGGGCAGAACGTGCAGACTCCGCACAGACAGTGACCCAAGCCAGAAATCAAACCAGGGTGCCCGGAGCTGTGAGGCAGCAGTGGGGCGGCACGGTGGCACAGTGGTTAGCACTGCTGCTTCAGGTTTCCTCCGGGTGTTCCGGTTTCCTCCCGCGTTCTAAAAGGCGTGCTGGTTAGGGGCATTGACCCGAACTGGCACCGGACTGTGGCAACTAGGGGAATTTCACAGTTGCTTCATTGCAGTGTGAATGTAAGCATTACTTATGGTTAATAATAAATAAATTTTACTTTACTTTTTTACTATTCTCTGTGCCACTGTGCCATCTTTACAAGCCTGTTTAATCAATCTGCCTGGGATGCTATTTTACTGAAGGCATGGACCCGATTTACCATCTCCATTTGTAAAAGCACAAGAAGGAATGAAGTATCGTGTATTAAATGTTAGACATTGCTGACTATAATTTTACATTTCTAGGCTTGTATTTATGTTAATACTACTAATAGTTAGTTTGAAACAACCAATAAACAGGTGTATTTTCCAGTTGACATATAACGAATGCTGGGTGGGCTTATACTAACAGATTTTTATTAGTTTCAGGAGCGTGGCAGATGTGCAGCTATGGTTCCCGTAAAAACCTTTCTCCCGGCTTTTAATTTAGTTGCTATTATGCAAAATGCTTGGCAGCCGCGAGACCATCTCCCTGGCAGAGTAAGGTTGTTGAGCAGTTATATTTAAACCGATATTGTTTGCTTAACAATTTTTTTTTCAGAAGGAATTCTGGATGAGATTCAAATCACCCCTGGATCTTCTGCTCTTTTTAACCTTGAGTAAGAAAACACGTCCTGAAAGAATAGGCTGTTAACGAGTGTGAAGGGAGCTAACTCTTTCTGCCCAGTCAAGCCAGTTACAGGGCCAACATGCCACTACCACACAGTACAGCTTTCTCATCATTTTAATGCTGATAGCACAGGTTCTTGCAGATCCATAAACTAGGAAAACTAAAACAAAAACAGAAAATGTTGGAAATTTGCAGCAGGTCTGACAGTATCTGTGGAAAGAGAATAGAACCAATGTTTTGAGTTAGGATGGCCCTTCAATTATCCCCTCGTCGCAGGAGTGTGGCAACTAGGGGATTTTCACACTAACTTCATTGCAATGTAAGCCTACTTGCAACACTAATATATAAACTCCTTTTTCTGAGGATAAGATCATAAACAGTCATTTCTAATGCCCAATTTCACACTTTGTGTAAAAACAAACACACTCTGAAACCTGCACTTAATCATAGAATAGAATCATCGAATTCTGACAGTGCAGAAAGAGGCCTTTTGGCCCATCGAGCCAACACCAACAACCCCACCCAGACTCTATTCCTGTAACCTCATGTATTTACCCTGTTAGTCTCCCTGATGCCAAAAGGGCAATTTAGCACGGCCAATCAACCTAGCCCACATACTTTTGGAGTGCAAGAGGAAATCAGAGCACCCAGAGGAAACCCACACAGAAACATGGAGAATGTGCAAACGCCACACAGACAGTGACCCAAGCCAGGAATGGAACCCCAGTCCCTGGCACAATGAGGCAGCAGTGGTAACCACTGTACCACTGTGCCCTCTCAAACTTGGAGTACAAATCCAGTGTCTAAGCCCATACTGATTCCCGGGTTAAACTGAGTAAGACTTCATCCTTCGGGGATTTTTACTCTGGTTTGTTCTGCTGTCAATTCAATGCTGGACACCCAATTTAGGTAATGTTTACATAATAAATGTAGTTTAAACCTTCTTTATCTTAAACGTTCCCTCCATTACCGGCACACAGTGTCAGCAGTGCGTGCCATTGACAAAGTGTACTGCAGCAGCTCATTGAGGCCTAATTAATGGTGCCTCCCACATCCATGATCTTTACCACTTAGAAGGACAAGGGCAGATGATACATGGAAATACCATCTACAAGTTCCCCTCCAAATTGCAGACCATCATGACTCAGAAATATATCTTTGTTCCTTCACTGTCACTGGGTCAAAATGCTGGAACGCCCCTGCCCCACTGCCCCCATCCCCACCCTTCCCCAACTTCCCCCTCTTCTCTTTACCCCCTCCCCCCTCCCAATTTCACAACCTGATGGATCTTCATCAAATGGACAGCAACAATTCAAGAATGAAGCTCACCACCACCATCTCAAGGGCAATTAGGAATGGGCAACAAGTCCTGACCCAGCCATTGATGCCCACATCCAATGAATCAACAGTTAAAGCATGCTGCATTAGGATTGGGGCGACATGGTGGCACAGTGGTTAGCACTACTGTCTCACAGCGCCAGGGGCTCGGATTCGATTCCTGTCTGTGTGGAGTCTGCACATTCTCCCCACGTCTGCGTGGGTTTCCTCCGGGTACTCCAATTTCCTCTCAAAGTCTAAAAACGTACTGCTTAAGTGCATTGGCCATGCTAAATTCTCCCTCGGTGTACCCGAACAGACGCCAGGTTGTGGTGACTAGGGGGTTTCACAGTAACTTCATTGCAGTGTTAATGCCAAGCCAACTTGTGACACTAATAAATACATTAAATGAACTTTGATTACTTCTGAAACCTCGAGGAAGAACCATAGCGAAGGGTATATTCAGTTTGAAAGGACGAATGAAGATTTTCTCTCATATATGCAGGATAACTAAGTTTCATAGTGTGTTCGGAGGAGCTAGAATAGGATTTGGCTGTCATTCTACACAGCAAGGTCTGTATCAACATCAGAAAGGAGTGAGGTTGCAGAACGATGTATAAATTGATGATCTCTCAGCCTTGTGTGCGACTTAGGACGTGCATGGAAGCATATTATGCTGTACATCATATGCAAATTTAACATTGCTTGCCAGTTTAGATTGCTGTTTTAGTTGGTAGATATTTCTATGACCTCAGGTCACACATCTGGCACTGTACTCCAAGAATGTTTCTGTGTGAGCATTGGCTGCCAATGTAACCCAGCCAGTACGACAGACCAGCTTGATCGTAATGCTGTAAATAAAAGCAAAATACTGTGGATGCTGAAAATCTGAAGTAAAAATCAATTTGGAAGAAGTTGCATTCAACTCAAAACTTTAATCTTCTTTCTCTCTCCATAGATTGTGCCCAACCTGTTGGGTAATTCCACCACTTAGTGACAGAACATATAGAACATAGAACACTACAGCACAATCAGGCCCTTTGGCCCACAAGTTGCACCGATCACATCTATACCTACCAAGCCATAGAACTATCTGTAACTCCCAATTCCATTAAATCCCATATACTCATCCAGAAGTCTTTTAAAAGACCCCAGCGAGTTCGCCTCTACCACCACCAATGGCAGCCGATCCCACTCACTCACCACCCTCTGAGTGAAAAACTTACTCCTAACATCTCCTCTGCACTTGCTTCCCAGCACCTTAAACCTGTGTCCTCTCGTAGCGACCATTTCAGCCCTGGGAAATAGCCTCCGAGAATCCACCCTATCTATTCCTCTCAACATTTTATAAACCTCTATCAGGTCGCCTCTCAACCTTTGTCTCTCCAGGGAGAAGAGCCCTAGCTCCCTCAACCTATCTTCATAAGGCATACCTCCCAATCCAGGCAATATCCTTGTAAATCTCCTCTGCACCCTCTCAATAGCTTCCACGTTCTAGATCTTAGTGCCATCTGACACACATTCACACCTCACTGTCTAGGTAACTGATGAGGAGTCAGGAATGGAACCCTGATGCCCTGCTTATTGTAAAACCCACATCATACCAAACCATTTGTTTTTACAATATTTTGAAATATCTATGATTCAGGTCTGACTTCGAGCTTTAACTTCTGCTGTTTGTTTACCTTTGGGAGTCCACAGTAAGCTAATCAAACACTGTGAGCGTTGGTCAATTAATAGACGCACACAGTCAAACACAACTGAATACTACACAAGGGATTTGAGTTGAGAGAAGGAGAGAGCTTAGGGCTGGGAGATGTTTGCAAGGTGTGGAGATGCCGGTGTTGGACTGGGTTAAACACAGTAAGAAGTCTCACAATACCAGGTTAAAGTCCAACAAGTTTATTTGTTAGTAAACACACAAGCTTTCGGAAACAGCGTTCTGTAAGTTTGTGGGTTTGCTATGAAATATACTTGTTGGATTTTAACCTGGTATTGTGAGACTTCTTAAGAGGTTTGCAATGCAGGGGGGGACCAGGGCCACACAGTGATCTCACGTGAGGATGAGAATTTTAGATTATAAGCACTGGAAGACTGAGAGCTAACGCAGGTCAGCAAGGATGGTGAAGTAGAAGCTGGTGCATTATACGATGTGGGCAACAGGGACCAGAATTTTATGCTGTTCAGGGGAACCTGAGCCTTGCCTGGAAGCCCTTGAAATAGCATGAGGAGACATCAGGTACAAGTCTCCACATCAGGGGGCTCTGACATCCATCATTATGAAGTGCTTCGAAAGGGTAGTCATGGCACAAATCAATTCCAACCTCCTGGTATGCCTGGATCCACTACAGTTTGCCTACCATTGCAACAAGTCCACAGCAGATGCCATTTCCCTGGCCCTGCACCCAACCCTGGAACACCTAGATAACAAAGGCACCTATGTCAGCCTTCAACACCATTATTCCTACAAAACTCATCTCCAAACTCCATGGCCTGGGGCTTGGCTACTGCCTGTGTGACAGGATCCTGAACTTCCTAAACCACAGACCACAAAGGATAGGCAACAACACCTCCTCCACGATCAACATCGGTGCCCCACAAGGCTATGTTCTCAGCCCCCTACTATACTCCTTATACACCTATGACTGTGTGGCCAAAATCCCCTCCAATTCGATTTTCAAATTTGCTGATGACACGGATTTCAAACAATCTGCTGAAATGCTGCAATGACAATAATCTCTCCCTCAATGTTTGCAAAATGAAGGAGATTGTCATCAACTTCAGGAAGCGTAAGGGAGAACATGCCCCTGTCTACATCAATGGGGATGAAGCAGAAGTGGTTCA
This sequence comes from Carcharhinus amblyrhynchos, assembly GCF_965287045.1. Taxonomy (NCBI): domain Eukaryota; kingdom Metazoa; phylum Chordata; class Chondrichthyes; order Carcharhiniformes; family Carcharhinidae; genus Carcharhinus; species Carcharhinus amblyrhynchos. The sequence continues at coordinate 45,942,981 of NC_137342.1, forward strand.
AAGCTTCAGGCTTTTAGGTATCCAGATCACCAACAACATGTTCTGGTAACTCCATGCCGACACGATAGTTAATAAAGGCCACCAACAACTCTACTTCCTCAGAAGACTAAGGAAATTTAGCCTGACTCTGACCAACTTTTACAGATGTGTCATCGGAATCATTCTTTCTGGTTGTATCACAGCTTGGTATGGGCTCCTGCTCTCCCCAACATTGCAGGAAACTACAAAAGGTTGTGAATGAAGCCCAATCCATCACGCAAACCAGCTTCCCAGCCATTGATTCTGTCTACACTTGATGCTGCCTCAGAATACAGCCAAAATAATTAAGGACCCCACCCACCCCAGACATTCTCTCTTCCACCTTCTCCCCTCAGGAAAAAGGTACAAATGCCTGAGGTCACATACCAACTGACTCAAGGACAGCTTCTTCTCTGCCGTCATCAGACTTTCAAACAGACCTATCTTGAACTGAGTTGATCATTCTCCACACCCTATCTATGACTGTAACATTACATTCTGCACTCTCTCATTTCCTTCTCTCTGAATGGTATCCTTTGTCTATATAGGGCGCAAGAAACAATACTTTTCACCGTGTACGAATAAATGTGACAATAATAAATCAAATCAAATCAAAGTAAATTATATCAAACATTGTTGGTAGTTGTGCATGAGAGTTGCCAACAATCAAGTAGACAATTTAGCTCATTAAGGGGCCAATTGAATATAATTTTTGGTGGCCCATATGCTTTCACTGTTGGCTGATGGTCCGATTGTCCAGCAGTTTTTGCTGCAACACCAAGCCAGAACAAGAAGTGATGTCAGGTCTGAGGTTTGTGTATGATCACGTTGCTGAGATTGTCTTTGTAGCTTTTCCGCAAGTGGCAATTTATTGTTCTCAGGTCTGCAGCTCACAAGACAGCACACGTTCCGTGCTGGCTGCCTGTCAGTTGACCAACCGTGTGAAACCTTGTTCCGGGGGTGATGGCGGGGGCGGGAGCACATTTCATGGCCACTTGCAGACCTGCCGAGTGTGTGGCAAATTCAGTCCAGGATGCCAGGGGAGCTGAAGTTTCACAGAGTCTCATGAGAGGCGATGGCCTGGTGGTATTATCACTGGACTATTAATCCAGAAACTCAGCTAATGTTCTGAGGGACCTGGGTTCGAATCTCATTACGGCAGATGGTGGAGTTTGAATTCAACAAAAGATATCTGGAATTAAGAATCTACTGATGACCATGAAACCATTGCCAATTGTCAGAAAGTCAAGTGCCTCAAGGATCTGTTCTGGGACCCTTGTTGTTTGTCATTTTCATAAATGACCTGGATGAGGAAGTGGAGGGATGGGTAAGTAAGTTCGCTGATGACACGAAGGTTGGTCGTGTTGTGGATGGTCTGGAAGGATGGCAAAAGTTGCAGCAGGACATAGATAGGATGCAGGACTGGGCGGAGAAGTGGCAGATGGACTTCAACGCAGATAAATGTGTAGTCGTCCATTTTGGCAGAACCAACGGGATGAACGAGTACACTATCAAGGGCAGAAGTCTGAGTAGTGTTGAAGAGCAGAAGGATCTTGGCGTCCGGGTCCACAGGACTCTTAAATCGGCCTCGCAGGTGGAGGAGGTGGTCAAGAAGGCGTATGGTGTACTGGCCTTCATTAATCGAGGGATTGAGTTTAGGAGTCGGGAGGTAATGCTGCAACTTTATAAGACCCTTGTCAGGCCTCATTTAGAGTATTGTGCGCAGTTCTGGTCGCCTCACTATAGGAAAGATGTAGAAGCTATTGAGAGGGTACAGAGGAGATTTACAAGGATGTTGCCTGGACTGGGAGGCATGCCTTATGAAGTTAGGTTGAGGGAGCTGGGACTCTTTTCCCTGGAGAGACGAAGGTTGAGAGGCGACCTGATAGAAGTTTACAAAATGTTGAGAGGAATAGATAGGGTGGACTCTCAGAGGCTATTTCCCCGGGTTGAAATGGTTGCTACGAGAGGACACAGGTTTAAGGTGCGGGGAGGGAGGTTCAGAAGTGATGTTAGGGGTAAGTTTTTCACTCAGAGGGTGGTGAGTGAATGGAATCGGCTGCCGTCAGTGGTGGTGGAGGCGAACTCGCTGGGGTCTTTTAAAAGACTTCTGGATGAGTATATGGGGTTTAATGAGATTGAGGGTTATAGATAGGTCTGTAGGTTGGTAGGTGTTGATGTGATCGGCACAACTCGTGGGCCGAAGGGCCTGTTTGTGCTGTAGTGTTCTATGTTCTATGTTCTATGTTCTAAAGTCATGTCTCGCTCAGTAATGCCCTTCAGGGAAAGGAATTTGCCGTCCTTACTTTGTTCTGCACTGGCTGCCTGTCAATTGACCAATCAGCATGAAATCATGTTCCGGAGATGGGGAGAAAGTGCATTTCGTGCCCACTTTCAGGCCCAATGGGTGGGAAGGTTGGACCAGAATGCAAGATAAACTGAAGTTCCTCAGAGTCTCACAAGAATCATCTGTACTGTTGCTACTCTAAAGGATAAGAGCAGCATAAGAACTTAAGAACATAAGAAATAGGAGCAGGAGTAGGCCATCTGGCCCCTCGAGCCTGCCCCGCCATTCAATAAGATCATGGCTGATCTGTCGTGGCTCAGTTCCACTTTCCCGCCCTCTCTCCATAACCCTTAATCCCCTCGCTTATCAAAAACCCATCAACCCGCGTCTTAAAAATATTTAGCGAGGCAGCCTCCACCACTTCAACGGGCAGAGAATTCCAGAGATTCACCACCCTTTGAGTGAAGAAGTTCCTCCTCAACTCCGTTCTAAACCGCCCCCCCTTTATCTTGAGGCTGTGCCCTCTAGTCCTACTGTCCTTTCTGAGCGGGAAGAGTCTCTCCACCTCTATCCTATCCATCCCATTCATCATCTTATATGTCTGGTGGCCCAATGGTTAGCGCTACTGCTTCACAGCACCAAGGCCCCGGGTTCAACTCTTGACTGTCTGCGTGGAGTTTGTATATTCTCGCTGTGTCTGCATGGGTTTCCTCCCACAGTCCAAAGATGTGTGGGTTAGGTTGATTGGTCATGCTCAATTGCCCTTTAGTATCGGGGGATTAAAAGGGTAAATACATGGGGTTATGGGGATAGGACCTGGCTGGGATTTTAATCGGCGCAGATTTGATGGGCCTTTTGGCCTCCTTCTGCACTGTGAGGATTCTATGAATGGAGATCCTGGAGCAGTGGCAATCTTTTCCAGTCTGGAACCTATCTCGCTGTTAGATGAATCAGTGTCTCACAGCTCACTGGCCAAGTGTTAATGTATTCGGGTCTCAAGAGCAACAGCCTCCTCTTTGCTTCAAGTGTGGGTGACGGGACAGCATGCTTCACAAGTCACTGCACTAAAGGTCAGACTTGCCCCTAATAAATCTCAAGCCAAGTGTTTGTGTACACCAGCCAGAACACAAGGGATAATAAAAAATACCACAAACCTCGTATCACTGAATGAGACACTTAAAGGCGAAGATTTGAAAGCGGAACTAAATTAGCTGAACAAGAACACTGACTCAGAACAGTTATTTAAAGACATTTTCAAGTAAATAAATGCTCCTGCAAGAAAAAGAACGTTCACACCCAGTAATTATAAAATTAAAGTTACAGCTTCACCTTGTAAGTCGTAAATCTGCAACATGAAAATGCGGGCATGGTTCTCAACTCAACATCGGAACTACAATTACTTCATATGAGCAAAACTTATGGCACGCAATTGAGAAAATTAAATGGGAGTTGTTGACTTTTGTTTCTCATGCAAACTAAAGGAAGCACCATTAACTCTAATTAAGTAGTAAGGATGACGAATGAGTGATGTGGAGGCTGGGGTGTGTTTGAGGTTTACTACATATTGGATTACATATGAGTCAGAATACGTCACACATGCGTCGTCTTAAATGTAGGCCGGCAATTGTTGCCCATCCCTAATTGCCCTTGAGACGTTGGTGGTGAGCTGTCTTCTTGAGCCACTGCAGATCATGTGGTGTAGGTACACCTACAGTGCTGTTAGGTGAAGAGTTTGTGGATTTTGACGTATTGTGAGGTTCTATGTTGTCGCATGAAGAGGTTTAGAGGTTTGTAAAGTTGAATAATAACTGTTTATTAATAACACATAACCACATACATAAATACAGGGTACAGTCCTGACTTCTACCAGACTCACTACTGCATTCTAATTTTTCCATATGACTCCCTACCTCATACAGCGGGCAGTAGAATCATAGAAACTCCTTTGGCCCCTCAAGTCTGTACTGACCACAATCCCACACAGGCCCTATTCCTGTAACCCTCATTTACCTCCTTATCCCTCTGACACTAGGGGCAATTTAGCATGGTCAATCAACCTAACCCACACTTCTTTGCACTGTGGGAGAAAGCCGGAGCACCTGGAGGAAGCCCACGCCGGCATGGGAAGAATGTGCAAACTCCACACAGACAGTGACCCAAGGCCAGAATTGAACCCAGATCATTGGCGCTCTGAGGCAGCAGTGCTAACTACTGTGCTGCCCCATTGACCAATGTGATGACCAGGGATCGAACCTGGATTAACTGCTTGGAAGGCAGCTATGCTCGCTATTATACCACTCTTTTTCCATAGTCTCACGTTAACCCTTGCATGCCCAAACACTGCATGACCCTGCATTGATGAAGATACAGCATGGTCATGGGTTTGATAGGTGCTATCGATGAAGCCTAGTTGAACTGCAGGAGTGCACCTTGTGGATGATATATGCTGTTATCACTGTGCACTGGTAACGCAGAGAGTAGATGTTTAAGTTGGTGGATGGGAGCTCCAATCGAATGGATTGCTTTGTCCTGGGTGGTGTTAAGTTTCTTGAATATTGTTGGCACAGCACCCATCCAGGCAAGCGGAAAGTATTCCATCAGACTCCTAACTTGTGACTTTTAGATGGTGGGCAGGCTTTGCGGAGTCAGGGGCAGCACCAGGGTCACAGTGCCAGGGTCCCGGGTTCGATTCCCAGCTTGGACCACTGTCTGTGTGAAGTCTGCATGTTCTCCCCGTGTCTGTGTGGGTTTCCTCCAGGTGCTCCCGTTTCCCCCCACAGTCCGAAAGGCGTGCTGATTAGGTGCATTGGCCATGCTAAGTTCCCCCTCAGTGTACCCAAACAGGCGCCACCGGAGTGTGGCGACTAGGATTTTCTCACAGTAACTTCATTGCAATGTTAATGTAAGCCTACTTGTGACACTAATAAATAAATAAGCTTTAAACTTTAAAACTTTTAGGAGGCAAGTTATTTGTCACAGAAATATCCAGCCTTTGACCTTCACTTATGAGCACAGTCTTTACATGGCTTGTCCAGTTTATTTTCTGTCATAATGTATATAATAGACACATGTAAGCTAGCAGCCTGTGTACAGGCTAAAAGAGAGTTGGGGGAATGCTACATATAGGATAGTATATCAACCAGATTTTGCTAAGTGAACTATAATACATAAACGAAAATGTGATATGTTTGGACAAGGATGGAATACAATCCAAAGTAATGACACACTGAGGAATTCTAGTGCTGTCCTAATGGAAAAATGAAACAACAGCGGGTTTGTTAATGTTATCTCGTCTCTGAGGCATGTTTCGCTTGAAACACACTCAAAGCCTATATTGTCCTGCATAATATATGCAGCATTAGAATCTTTTGCATTTTTGACCAGCAGTTTGTTTTTCACTGGTGGTCGTTGAATGAGATGGTGAAATTATGTCCAAAAGGAATCAGTCAGGGTTTAGGGATGGCGCAGTGGCGCCGTGGTTAGTACTGCTGCCTCACAGAGCCAGGGACCTGGGTTCAATTCTGGCCTTGTGTCACTGTCTGTGCAGAGTTTGCACATTCTCCCCATGTCTGCATGGGTCTCCTCCGGGTGCCCCTGTTTCCTCCCACAGTCCAAAGATCTGCAGGTTAGGTTGATTGGCCATGTTAAGTTGACCCTAGTGTCAGGGGATTTGCGGGGTAAATATGTGGGATAACGGGGATAGGGCTTGGGAGGGATTGTGGATTGTGCAGACTAGGTGGGCCGAACAGCCTCCTTCTGCACTGTAGGGATTCAATGATTCTAAAATCTCCAGAAAAGGAGGAGGGAAGAAATTTGACATCAAAATAAGGAGACATTTATTGTCACACCAACTTTATTCAGAGACGATGTCAGATGAGTTGGTGGCAGGCTCTGCTAAAATGTCACCCTCAGTCAAACTATCGTACCTTAACATAAGGATCATGGCCACTTGGATGTTAGAAATTCCCCACTCACTGTTGAACCGTCCACATGCAAGGTGTCAGATCCTACAGGGGAGGAGAGAATTGTCAATAAAATAAGACAAAATCGCTGCATTGTGCGCGAGATGGAGATTGGACAAAGCTTTGACACACTTCACAATAGCGCCACTTAAATTGCTTGTTGCTGCCAAATTCTGGCTGCTCTCCAGGATCTGGTACCTTAACTGATGCGATAGTGAGTCTGACATTTCTTGAGTCGACAACGTTCTTTCTCTAGCTATTGGTGTTTGGCTACAGGAGAGTTGTAATGTCCCTGGCTCACCCAAATGGAAAATATCAGCACTGGCAGAAAATCAGGGGCACTCCTCCACTGTTCAGCCTTTTGTTTGTGCTTTATTTTTCTAAAAGGTTAGGCTTCTTTCATCAGACAGGGACAGCAGACACAGGCACAGACAATTCTTACAGAGGGAAGGAAGTGACTGGAAAGGCAGTTCACCTCACTGTACTTACTCTCATGCATCATCTCGAACACATCTACAAAACAGTTTCAGCAGAGATCAGGGAGCAAGTCGCTGGTGCACCTCCCAAACTGAAAGCGAACCTTGTAGAATTATAAATTCATACAAAACAGAAGGAGGCCATTCAGCACAGTGAGCCTCTGCTAGCTCTTTGAAAAACTGAACCAATTAGTCCCATTTCCTCAGCCTTTTCCCCACAACACTGTAAATTCTCCCCTGTAGGATTTATCCAATCCTCTGAGAATTACCATTGATCTGTTTCCACACTTCCAGACAACGCATTCCACATCGCAACTTACTATGTAAAAAAAAGTAATCCTCTTTTGCTAGTTAGTGTAAATCAATGTCCTCTAATTTCATGTAATAGAGCAACACAGTGGCAAAGTGGTTCGCACTGCTGCCTCACAGGGCCAGCAACACAGATCAATTCCCAGCTTGGGTCACTGTCTGCATGTTCTCTCCATGTCTGCGTGGGTTTCCTCCCACAGTCCAAAAGACGTGCTGCTTAGGTGCATTGGTCATGCTAAATTCTTTCTCAGTGTACTCGAACAAGTGCCGGAGTGTGGCGACTAGGGGATTTTCACAGTAACTTCATTGCAGTGTTAATGTAAGCCTACTTGCGACACTAATAAACAAACTAATCATCCCAAACCCTAATCCCCACAGCAGTGTGAATCTTATCCTATTTCCACATCTCCTTAGCTCTGACGAAGGGTCAAAGGATCATCCAGACTCGAAACATTAGCTTTGTTCTCTCTCCACAGATGCTGTCAGACCTGCTGAAATTTTTCGGCATTTTTTATTCCTACTTCTGATATTCATTCTGGGTGGTACGGTGGCACAGTGGTTAGCACTGCTGCCTCACAGCACCAGGGACCTGGGTTTAATTCCTGTTTAGGTCACTGTCTGAGTGGAGTTTGCACATTCTCTCGCGTCTGTTGGGTTTCTTCCAGGTGCTCCGGTTTCCTCCCACAATCTAAAGATGTGCGGGTCAGGTTAATTTGCCGTGTTAAATTGCCCCTTGGTGTTGGGGGACTAGCAAAGTAAATACATGAGGCTACATGGAGAGGGGCAGGGTGGAATTGTTGTTGGTGCAGGCTCGATGAGCCGAATATCATCCTTCTGCACTGCAGGGATTCTACGATTCTGTTTTTGTTTCAGATTCCAACATCTGCAGTAATTTGCTTTTATTCTCTCATTACTATCCAGCTGCTCGTGGAGTATCTCCCAATTATTTATTGCAACAAGTAGTTCAATCATGAATGATGCCAACAGCACAATGACTAAAGTTACTCTTCCACATACTCGCTTTTCTAACAGGTTCTCTCTCTTACAACGAAATAAACTTACTCTCCATCACTCAACCACTTGCAAACCTGCTGCTATCATGCAATCTGTGAGCTGACTCCCCACTTTGCATTTTCTGAAACTGGTTCCTTTAGCCCACTGACAGTATTGTAAGTCCACAGGTTAATAGACAAATTATTTTGCCATTGGGGGAAGGGAGTTGCTATCAGCAATGCAAATCCAAGGGAGTTGGCAACTGCACAGTCATTCTCCTGTAATCTGAACCGCAGAAGTGCCAAATATAAAGATAACTCTTTAATGGAACAAACAGCAAAGCTAGATAGAATTGTTCTTGAACATAACTGAATGCTGCATTATTAGAAATGCTGTGTTGTTTATCATGTGGTCAATCTATGAAACTCCAGCGGTGTCTTCAAGCAAGCCTCACTCTGCTGACTTTGGCTGAATTTAGCCACACATTTATTATTTTACCCGTTACTCTAGAATTGCAGAATTAGAGATTGTTACAGTGCAGCGGTAGGCCATTTGGCCCACCATGCCTATTCTGGCTTCTTCGAAGAACAGTTCAGGTTCATCCTCAATTGGTCCCCATGAAGTGCGTATCCAGTCGGCACTGGATCACAGAATGGGATTTCACGCCTCACTCGTCCTGAAACCGCAAAATCCCACCCGAGGTGAACAGACATTCCCATGCTCCCCCCCCCTCCGATTCCCATGGCAGACGGTAAAATTCCAGCCATAGCATCATTGGATCCCTACAGTGTAGAAGAAGGCCATGTAGATGATCGAGTATGAATCGACAACAGTCCCACCCAGGCCCCGCCCCTGAAACCCTACATATTTACCCTGCTCAATCCCCTGACACTAAAGGGTAATTTACCATTGCCAATCCACCTAACCTGCACATCTTTGGACTGTGGGAGGAAACCAGAGCACCCAGAGGAAACCCACACAGACTCGGGGAGAACATGCTTACTCCACACAGACAGTGACCCAAATCAAGAATTGAACCTGGGCCCCTGGCGATGTGAAGCAGCAGCGCTAACCACTGTGCCACCTTACTGCCCACTGAAAGTCCCATGAGATGGTGTTCCAGTTCGAGATTTCTCTGCAAAATCATTTTTGTTGATGTGGCTAATCCTCTTCCAGAGAGCTGTTCGCAGAACTCAGACAAAACTCACCTTATTTTACTTGGTCCCTTTTTCTCAGGCTATCTTTCCAAAGGAAAAGGCTTTCTATGGAACAAACTAACATCGCCTTAGTTTCAGGATTCAAAATTGGGTGGATTCTACAATGAGCGATTTTAAAAATTACTTCCATTGTCTCCACCTATCCTACTGCTTTTTACCTTGTGGTTATACAACATTGTAAATCTTCTCAACTAAACATACACCCTCATGGTCCCAAACATTAGTTATTCAACTTCCCTGTAGGAAATGTGAGCTGAATTGTGTGATGCATATATCTAGTGCAGGAACTTGGATAGAATGAATGATTTTTCACTTAAAATGAATGGACAAATCACAAAACTCCCAGTGTCAACTTTATTTGTGAATACCTTTATATAAAGACAGCAGCCACCTAAAACTGTTGATTTTAATTAAGAGTGTACAATTGAATAGTTGGTTTTTAAGCTCATTAATGTATCAAACTGGATAATTTCCCCCTCCATGTCACAAACCTTTCTGATTTGAACTCATCTTTCTTCATTACTGGGTCAATATTCTGAAATTTATTATCCAACTTCGTTGTGGGTGCACCATCATTAGATCAGAGAGAAGGAAGCCATTCGACCCATCAAGTCTGCACCGATCACAATTCCACTCAGAACCTATGCCCATAACCTCATGTTATGGTTAGGTTGATTGGCCGTGCTAAATTGACCCTCATGTCAGGGGGATTAGTAGGGTAAATATGTAGGGTTACGGGAATAAGGCCTGGGCGAGATTGTGGTTGGTGCAGATTTGATGGGCTGAATGGCCTCCTGCTGTACTGAACTGTAGGCAGCAGGAGATTAGGATGAGCAGGGTGGCAACAGTGATGTGCTTCAAGACAATTTTAAAAGGAGAGATCCATCAAGAGATCATGGGCTTAATATTGTTTCAAAGATCAGCCACACAATAGCTGTAAGATTGACCTGGGGTGAACCAGAATGCTGTAAAATGGACATAAGGAGTCGTGGAACATAAAGAGGATTTTCTGCCTTTCTTTTCCACCCTTACTAATAGGGCCTTGTAGTTATCAATATTCACCAAAAGCAATCAAGTGGAACACCTGGTGAAGAAAATGAGTTTGATATTGGATTGTACTGAAGTTTCTGTATGAAAAGCAATCAGAGTTTGATTCAGAATAGATTCATAGTATCCCGAAGGTGCAGAACGAGGCCATTCAGCCCAACAAGCCTGCACCGACAATGCTTCCACCCTGTCGCTATCCCCTTATCTCATGTATTTACCCTGCTAATCCCCCTGATACTCAGGGGCAATTTACCATGGTCAATCCATCCAGTCCATACAGCACGGGAGGAAACCAAAGGACCTGGAAGAAACCCACAGACATGGAGAGAACATGCAAACTCCACACAGATAGTCACCCAAAGCCAGAATTGAACCCAGGTTCCTGACCCTGTGTATCACAATGTCTCCCCTTCGATTTGATCTGATTTATTATTGTCGCATATATTGGGGTACAGTGAAAAGTATTGTGTCTTGCGTGCATTACAGACAAAACATACTGTTCATAGAGCACATAGGGAAGAAGTAAAGGAGAGGGTGCAGAATAAGCGTTGCAGTTCTAGGTAGGGTGAAGGGAAAGATCAGTTTTATATATGATAGGACCACTCAAAAGTCTGACGGCAGCAGGGAAGAAGCTGTTCTTGAGTTAGTTGGTACGTGTTTTCAAACTCTTGCATCTTTTTCCCAGTGGAAGAGGGACTGTTCGGGGTGCATGGGTCCTTGATTATGCTTTTCTGAGGCAGCAGGAAGTGTAGACGGAGTCAATGGATGGGAGGCTGGTTAGCGTGATGGAGTGTGCTAAATTCATGACCCTTTGTAGTTTCTTGCAGTCTTGGATCAAGGAGCTGTGCCAAGCTGTAATACATCCAGAAAAGATGGTTTCTATGGTACAGCTGTAAAGATTGGTGAGAATCAAAGTGGACATGCAAAATTTCTTAGCATCCTCAAAAAGTAGAGGCATTGGTGGGCTTTCTTAACTACAGCACCAGTGTGGAAGGACCAGGACAGGTTGTTGATGATCTGGACATTTAGAAACTTGAAGCTCTCAATCATTTCCACTCCATCATTGTTGATGTAAATAAGGTAATCATGACAGTAAATAAGGTCATGTCGTCCACTATGCTTCTTGAAGTCAAAGACAAGAACAATGGAACAACATTCAAGTTATAAACAATAATATGGGAATTCTATAATGAGATGCTCTAAGCTCTCCCTTCCAATCCCCCAACCTACCTCCCAATGGTGGTTCTGCCTCTGACGTTACCCTGCTCCCCCCGGGGTATCCTTCACCATCCTCCCCCCTCCCCCCCCCAGCACCCCCTGGCAGGGCCCTCGGTATTTATCAGTTCCTGGGACTTCAGTTTCCTGCTTACAGGCATGGTACTGCAATACCGCCTCCAACCATTGCAGCGCTGTTCTGGTTGGGCTGGGGATTCTGTATACAACGTGGTCCATCTTCTTTCTTCAATGGTGGACTTTGTCGTGGTTTTGTGCAACTTTTCAATATGGCACCCGGGCATGACTGATAACAACCATGCTATCAAGCCTGCTCCATCATGAAAGATAGCACAGAGCTACCCACCCAACCACCCCACCACCCTGCCCACCCCCCCCCCTCCACACCTGCCTCCCCCAGATGTATAGTTAATTATGCTGGGATTAGAAGCTATGGTGTGGTTTCCCAAAGACCTCTGATACAGGAAATATTCCCCGTCCCTGCCTCCACCCCTCCAGTCTTAGTCCCAGGTGGGAGAATTCCATCCAAAGGCTGCAAATTTCAAAATCAAGACTGGAATTTTCCAGTCCTGTCCACCATTGGAAACGTAGCAAGCAGGACATTGGAACACGCAAAAGTCTGTTGACCTCAGGTGGGATTTTCCGGTTTTGGGGCGAGCGTGGTTAGGAAATCCCACTTGGTAGGTCAGGAAGTACCGGAGGTGATAGGTGCAATAAGTCCTCGGAGGCAGAAGTCCCTTCACCAAAATTCCCTTATTTACATGATCCAAAAACTCTATCCAGAGTACTCTCATTGTGCGATCTACATCTGGAGTGCCAGAGGAATTGACACGCCTGTTCAAGAACAGAACATGGACAGAATCATACAGAATGTGAACTATTGGACCACCTGTTTAATCAGGGAGTTCATATTCAAGAAGGCCAACCTCAATGCCTGACTATAATCATTACAATAGGACAACAAATCTTTCTGTGAGCTGACAGAGTTTTGGATGCCTTTAAGTTTACGAAAGACAGAATGGGGAAGACCAGCCAAGAAGGTTTTGGATTAGTCAAATCTAGAGACAAGAAAGAAGTGAAGATTCAACTCAAAATGGGATAACAATTATCTCACTTCATTGATGTCAATTCTTCCTTTAATCAGTATGTGCAATGTGACTGTCTCATTTTCCCACATAGTAACAGTCATAACACTTTAAAGTAATTCTTTGAAAGTTTGAAGATGTGACAAGGAATTATAAATATTTAAGACATCCTCTTTAAAATAAATAGGTTAATGACTGTTAAATTCGCACCGCCAGGAATGTATGCAAACCTGTTAATGGCTGCTCAATAAAATAGGTTGCGACACATGCAAATTTCTGCTTAAACCAGCTGACACAAGAAGAAAATGCAAAAATAATGTATATGTGAAATACACTTTTCATCATATAACAGGATGAAAGAGAATCGGAAATGGCTGAGAGCTCTTAAATGCGACAATCACAAACAGATAGTCTGATAAACCATTATGAGGGCGAGCAGGTTTCCTCTGCAAGGGGAAAAAAAAATATTGGCTTGGAAATGGAAATGGAAATGACAAAGATTTTGTTCCAGTTTCAGTTTATAGCTAATGGCCACAGTATGTTTCTCCACCAGTGCAGGGACACAGTAATAGTACATGGAGGATAATTATAGCATTCATTTCAAACAATCCAGCATCCTGTGCAGGACGAAGGTACAATACTCTGTCAGGTCCAAATCACACAACAATCGTTTCAGTTAATGGGGAAAGTGGGTTGGTGGGGTGGGGAGTTGTTAACATAGCATCAAATTTCAGAACGGTTACATTTTTCAGAAGAATGTCAAAAAATTTGCTAAATAAATCTCTTGGCTGGTTTTGTGTTCCATTTGAATTGTTCAATGATTAAACAACCAATCAAGCAACCTCATGAAGTTAATGACCAGAGTCAAAATGGCGGCATGGTGGTACAGCGGTTAACACTGTTGCCTCACAGCGCCAGGGACTCGGGTTCCGTTCTGGTTCTGTGTGGAGTTTGCAGATGTTCCCTATATCCATGTGAACTTCCTCCAGTTTCCTCCCACACTCCAAAGATGTGCGGGTTAGGTGGATTGTCCATGCCAAATTGCCCTTATTGTCTCAAGATGTGTAGGTTAGGGGGAGGAGCGGGTCAATATTTGGGTGTATGGAGATAGAGCCTGGGAAAGATGCTCTTTCAAAGAGTCATTGCCGACTCAATGGGCCAAATGGCCTCCTCCTGCACTGTAGGGATTCCATGATTCCACGTAGTGGAGAGCAATGTTAGAGGCCATTAGTATGAGATGGTCACCAAGAAATGCAATGGAGAATGCAGAAAAAACCATGTCACCTCGAGGTTGGAGAGAACGTGGACCTCGCCCCCGCAGGGAGTGGCTGAGGCAAATAAGTCAGTTGGTTCGAAGGGGAAGGTAGAGGAGCCGATGTGAGAGACAGGAATAGAGGGGCATTTCGATAAAGTTAGATATGCGTAGATGGAGCCTCATATACAACATCAAGGCCAAATGATCTATATGGGCTGAATGGATTACATATTTGCAACACAGCTACAACATTGATCCAACTGGTGTCTCAGTCTACTTAACTCTTTCAGGTCACTGATTCTGAATTCATGCCACAGTCAATTACAGAAGAGAATCTTTCCACTATTCCATGTTGAACACAAGGCTCCAGTCCTGCATTGCATGGTTGATGTTTAATGCCTTCCATTTTTAAATGGTGATGACCAATTTAGGAAAAAAGCCCAGGTAACGTGGCATCTGGGATCAATGTGACCATGCCAGCTTCAGGTGTAACCAAGGGCAGATTTAAAAATATACGAAAGACCAAGAATCAAAAGTTTAAACTTTATTTATTGGTGTCAAACGTAGGCTTCCATTAACACTGCAATGGAGTTACCGTGAAAATGCTTGAGTTACCACACTCCAGTGCTTGTTCAGGTACACAGAGGGAGAATTTAGCATGGCCTAACCAGCACGTCTTTTGGATTGTGGCAGGAAACCGGAGCACCCGGGGGAAATCCACCCAGGCACGGGGAGAACATGGAAACTCCACACAGACAGTGACCCAAGACCGGAGTCAAACCCGGGTTCCTGGCACTGTGAGACAGCAGTGCTAACCACTGTGCCTCCGTGATGCCCAAAACTGTTGTTACTTAAAGGAACTTCTCCCAGACGTGCAATGGGGATAAAGTGGATTACCACTATAACAGGCTCAATGTACTTTATGCAACTTGCCAACTTTGTGTCACCTGCTCAGTCAAATGATCAATTGTTAGGACAAACCATTCATTCACTGCCTTCATCAGCACTTAAAGCTAGCCTGCCTGACTTTAAGCTAGTCTGCATATCATAGAGGGGGAAGTGCTTTGTAGTTGGAGCACTGGCTGTCTAACAAGGAAATGATCTGGCAAATGGGAAAGAAAGACACAACTTGGAAGGGAGCAGTTGGATTCAAGGCTTTCAGACACTGTTTTGAAGGCCTTGGTGGGAAGCTATGTTTGGAATTGCTCCCCAAACATCCTGAGTGGATAGAGCTTCCTGTTGCCAATTCTTCTCCAACTCCACCCTCTTTTGACAGATTACCCTGCTTTACATGGCCTCAGTTCATTCTCCTTACATGCTGTATTCCAAAGGGAATGCTCGCTTGTACACCCGTGTCTCGGAACAACTGGTTTGCGCAGAAGTTTTAAAGTCAACTTAAAGTTCTTCAGCATCTGCCACGCCACTCCCTGTAGCATTCTGCAACTTGAAACAACCCTAAACAAACCAAACATTCGTAGAATTGTAAAAGTAGCCAGAAGCAATCAACCAGTAAACAACTTGTGAATAGCAAATGACTCCTTTAAATAGGACTGGTGGAGGTGATGGGGGAGAATCCTTCATGCTGTTGAACATGGACTCACTATATGTATGGTAAAGGGAATTGTTAGCTGGAGTGCAGAACTCCAAAACAGACTGCTGACATCAAATTGCACACTGATCATGATTTGGCTGTTCTGCAGACTTCTGCCAGGCAATACTTGTGTTCTTGCTCACACCTTCACCAATATGGTATCCGAGGCAATTTACCTCCTAACAGTGGGTCATACGAATACCTTCACCAGTATGGCGTCTGGGGCAATTCACGACCTCACCAGCGGTCATGCTAACAGCTTCACCAATATGGAATCCAAGGCAATCGACCTCCTCCCTGTGGGCCATGCCATGGCTGCCATTTTGGAGATTTATGGGCACACTTAGTATCCAAGAAATGGGCACCAACAAGTTCAATTTCTCACCCATGACTCATCACAACCACAACTAATAACTTCCCTATATGAAAGGAAGTTGCCTCCTTTCCCACATCCCGTGAATGAATTTTTTAAAAATCATCGCAAAGGACAGTATGTTTCCATATTAAACCCATGGCTTGGCTGTGTTGAGGCACAGGCCAATGATTAGAAATAAAAATGCTTCCTGTCATCTAACTTAATTTTCATCGATTGATTTTCATCTCAATTTAAGTTTAAGTTCATTTATTAGTGTCGCAAGTAGGCTTACATTCACACTGCAATGAGGTTACAGTTCTACCATTCCAATATCCTAACTGGATCAGAATTTATGACTAACAATGAGCTCCAAGATCCCATTCTCCAGTCCTCAACACTTTCTCCAAAGGCACAATATTTTTCACCATTTGCAGGGAATAAAACTGGAGACACAGTACTCCATGCAGATATAGCAACCTTAAATGGGCACAGCTTGGTACTCTTCGTTTTGTACTTGGCAATGTTAACAACACAACCTAAAGCCCTATTTAAAGTGATCAGTCAGTAACTAATTCCTTCCGGGTCCATTTCCCTCAAAAGGTATAAAAACTGGGCACTTTACAGTTTTCTAAAATTAACATCGAGTTCAATTGTTTTAGATCAGAACCTCTTCTCTCACTTTTTTGTTGTTTTTTGTTTGTTTGCTTATCTCTTTCTTAATTACTTTGTGTCCATATAGTTGCTTTTCAGCCGTTTACACCTCCTCCAGGCACCTCCTTTGTTTCTTTACTTGCTCCATCGCCACTCCTTGTAGCCCTGCATCATGAAACCATTAGTTATTTCATCTCTTCTTCCCTCCAACCCTTACCCAAGATTTTTCCTCTTGTTCTTTATACCCTAACCCCACTTTCGCCTGTGCCAAACCTATCACATTCCCAACTTTTCCTAGTGCTGATAAAACATTTGTAGACCTGAAAAGTTGGGTGGGGGAACAATTTCGGCCAGTGGAATCTTCCCACTGGGACCACTCCCCCGACCCTCCCACCCCAGTCATGAGTTCTCCGATGGCAGAGAGTGTGAAAAACGGGAAACCCCATTGGCAGTGATGGGACCCCACCATCGGCCAATGATTAGCAATTACACCATTAAGAAGCACGCGTCCATCCCAGTGTTGGAAAATCCCACTTATTGATTCCAATTCTCTCTCCAAAGTTGTTGCCAGACCTGCTCAAGTATTTCCAGCACTTTCTGCTTTTTATTATAGCACAATGTTTGTCCAAGTTGATTGATACTTGTTGTGCACAGATTAATTGACTTAAACCAGCCTGCAAACTATTGATGCATTCTGATCATCCTGTCAATAGAATGATGAAATAAAAGCCATCGCCGTTACGCTACCAATTCTGAACCTAAGATTTTGCCCCCTCCTTACACATTTGGTCAGTTATCATATTTTACATCAACCTTTTCGTCTGACAAAGACCGTTAACCACAACTGACCATACTGTTCCTTAAGGACTCTAGTTCCTGCTCTGTGCACTTGACTGTGCGACAACTTCCTGTTTGAGAGTTCGGCTATACGTCTAGTGAGGGCTGGCCTGCCTATTCCTTCTCACTGTGTCTCTCTCTTTCTCTCTCACACTCAGATTCTCACCGTCTAGCTTCTCATCTCAGCCAGCTTGGAGGGGTAAAAAAGATCTGTAAGGAGTTTGTGCCTTCATCTGCTTCACAAAAAAGGTCGTTGGGAACAGCACTCAAATGAACAATCTTAACAAGGTCATACTAAAAATAGCTGTGTGAGTGTGGCTTTTGAGCTAAGTTTGTTCACATCACACCTTCATCCTCAGTGCATTACACCCACACAGACATTCACACTCAAGAAACCTACGCAGAAAATATTTTCCATGTAACAATATCAGTCTTGCTCTTTTTTTAAAAACCGATGGACTTATTTTATTTACTTTTTGCTCTTTGTCCACATTTTCTAGGAACTTGATGAAATTGCATCGAAATGAATAATTTTCCTTGTGGTCAACATTCACCTGGGAACGTTCTATGTCAGACTAAACCTGTCTCACAACACCAGGTTAAAGCAGTTTCACTCTAATCTGGCATTGTGAGACATCTTACTGTGCCCACCCCCCAGTTCAATGCCGATATCTCCATATCAAGACTGAACCTGGTACAACTTTTCAAGTTTTCAGTCTGTCACCTCAGGAGAAGTCTTTGACTGAAGCAAAACCCCACCTCTCTGAACCGCTTTCAGTTTTTTTTTTCAGCAGACGATATTCTCAGAGTAAGTCTTCAGGTATGTTCAACCCAAACCACGGGGTTAAATAACAGTCACATTTTCAGCGAGAGTTTTAAAAGTGCAATGCATTCTGCTCACTGAAAGTTTGCCCAGTTTTGTCTGTGGAAAGGTGGGCTACTAGAAAAATCAAGCACGTTTTGTGTCAATGTTTTTTTCGGCATGGCACTATTTTTAACTCTACTAGAAACTTCCTTTCTCGTGAAAGGTGCCTTTAAGTATTGCAAATGTCAAGATACTGCAGCTGCAGTAAAGCTGACATGAAAACCAATAAATGCTAGAAATATTCAGCAGGTCAGGCCAAATCTGTGGAGAAAACATTGCGTTGCAGGTCAATGACCTTTGATCAGAACTTAAATCTGTAACGAAAGAGGAGCTATCAAGCAACAGAGAGTGTCCATCGCAATAAAAACATATATTTATCACTGCCGCAAGTAGGATTACATTGATATTGTAGTGAAGTGACTGTGAAAACGCCACACTCTGGCGTCTGTTCGGGTACACCGAGGGAGAATTTAGCACAGCCAATGCATCTATCCAGCACGTCTTTCAGACTGTGGGACGAAACAAGAGCACCCAGAGGGAGAAGGTGCAGATTCTGCACAGACAGTGACACAAGCTGGGAATCGAACCCAGGTCCCTGGCGCTGTGAGGTTATCCCACCAGGTGAATGCCCAGAAAATTCCAGCTAGCGTCTTTCAAATTTCTAGGGTTGAGTCTGTTAGTCCCCACTAAAATGTGTTAAGTTGCCTGATGCCACAACACAGTAAAATGGAAATAACACTACTTTAATTGAAATAACACCATCTCTTTTTGGATCTCTAGCCAACATATTCAACAGAACACACAAAGAGGTGAAGGAGGATCTTAAAAGAGGTGGAGAAGTTCAGAGAAAGAATTTGAGAGCTCAGGATCCAGACTGTCAAAGATCCACCTCAAATATGCCTACAAGTGATTTGGATAAATGACTTATTTTGATTCACAGTGACTGCTCCCATGTCGAGAAGTGTACCAGTATTTTGTACGTTTTTGTTATTCGTTCATGGGACATGGACATTGCTGGCTGGCCAGCATTTATTGACCATCCCAGTTGCCCTTGGTTAAGAGTCAACCATATTGCTGTGGTTCTGGAGTCACGTGTAGGCCAAACCGGGTAAGGAAGGCAGATTTTCTTCCCTAAAGGACATGAGTGAACGAGATTGTTTTTTTTGTTGACAACCGACAATGGTTTCATGGTCATCAGCAGATTCTTAATTCCAGATATTGTTTATTGAATTCAAATTCCACCATCTGCAATGAAGGGATTTGAACCCAGGTCCCCAGAATATTGGCTGAGTTTCTGGATTAATAGTCTAGCGATAATACCACTAGGCCATCACCTCCCCTCACAAATTTCACAATTTGAATGATGTCTAGGACGACAGACAATTTGTCTTTCTTCTTTGAATAAGGGCATAAAATCTTTAGGATCTTCCCAGACAGGCTATAGGGTGAATTCTCAGTTTTATTGCCTTGGGGAAAACAAGCACTAACAAATCAAACTCCTATTCCCTGGCACAGACTAACACTGGGCGGCTTGTAAACATTGGGTGGGAAATCCACTTCCACGTGTCGCACACTGGAGAGTAAAAATGGAATTTTGTTCCTTTCGTTCTAACTTCTTGTTTGAAGGATGGAACCTCTGAGTCTCCCTCCACACTTCACCTGCGTGTGAGCCAAATTGACAGGTTCAGTCCCTACAGCGAGGCCTGCACCCATCAAAGTCAGACGCAGAGTCAAGAATGTGGCCTCCTGATGTAAAGCTGTAACTGGCTCCTGGTTACAAAAGTGACTTTGGTCAATTATTCTTTTGGAGTTGAGAGAAGCAACGGAAGGAATTGGTTCAAATGGGCCAAATCGGCTTAAGGCCCCTTATTTCACACTGCTGCCACACATCGCAGTGCCAACTAAATGTGTTAACGGAAATGCAAGCAGGGCATCAGAGGTGTCACAGCATTTCTGAAGGCATCATTTCTGCTGACAAGTTCTAAAGCATCAATGCCCCGGAGGAAATGGAAATGTTAAATGGAAATAAAATACTTATCCTAGCTTTACATACCAATTGGGCTTGTCACTCTGCAGTCTGTGTCTGCTACTCCAGCCTCGACCTGGGCAAAAAGCAATGCTACAAACCAAGAGTATCCAGATGCTCACAATCTTAACGGTGGCACGGTGGCACAGTGGTTAGCACTGCTGCCTCCCAGCGCCAGGGACCTGGGTTCGATTCCAGGCTTGAGTCACTGTCTTTGTGGAGTCTCACGTTCTCCCCATGTTTGCGTGGGTGTGCTCCGGCTTCCTCCCACAGTCTGATTAGGTGCATTGGCCATGCTAAATTCTCCCTCGGTATACCCGAGCAGGCACCAGAGTGTGGTGACCAGGGGATTTTCACAGTAACTTCATTGCAGTGTTAACGTAAGCCTACTTGTGACACTAACAAATAAACTTTAAAACTAAAGTTAGGGATCACAGGGAGAATCAGGCTAAATAGTAGCATTAATTCTTGAAGCTCATCTACAGTATAAATGGGACATAACAGCAGTAAGATCCTTAACTTAATTGGAGGTGTCTTTTTGAAGATGTGTGCCGATATGCCAGACTTTCAGTGGTATTATATCTCATGAGAGTTTTCTCAATTTTCAGCAACAACTCATTTGAACCAGTGAGTCACTGAACCATCAGGACTATAATTTTGGTGCAGTATGTTCACGAAACTCGATTAACATTGGAAGCTTCATCCAGCAACAGTGTGTCTTCAAGGTCTGGTGTGATACAGGGGAGGTTAAAACGTCTTCAACACCAAGGTGCACTGCCTGAGTTTATGTTTAAGAAGTTACCTTTCTTTTAAGTTTTCACTACAATCCTGGCAGTTTCAACCCATCAGAAGACTGGATTCTAATACCTCGTGTTTCTTCCATCGCCTTGGTGATTCTGTGATCTTTACTCTGCCCAATGGTTTGACTGAGTTGATGGCTGACTCTACCTGTTATTGAACAGGCATGATTAAACGTAAGCAAAGAAAGTGCTCCCCAGCAAATTCCGAGGGAACTAACCCAAGCTCCAAGACTGGCATGGACTCACTTACACAGCTGGGGGAGAAAAGAAGGCTGCCTGCAGACACGATGAAGGTCCTGACACGCAAACACAGAGGTATAGTATCTGGATTGAATCTGAGATTATATCTGGTTGAAGTAACACAAGTTTAGATCGACATTGTTGTCAATTGTTGGTGCAGTGGAATCCACTTACACCACAGTGTCTCATGTAACTGTACCATCAAGAAAAGAAATGAGGCATTCCCCCCCAGAAAAAACCAACGAGCGAGACGTTTTTTGGGTGAGCTTACCAAAATGAGTTTACGGCCTTCTGTGTAATATAGAGTGGGTCAAAGGATTCATACTGATGGGTGGGGATGCGAATTCCACTCAGAAAGCCGGCTTCTAACTGCTGAGGGGACCAGTGTGCATGCGCCAATCTCTGCATATACTGGGAGATCAAATGCAATGTGCCTCCCCTCCCCCCCAACCATAGACATCGCCGGCCCCCTCCAATCTCCAGCCCCAACCCACTCCCTCCGGTCACAGCCCCACCTAAACAACACCCCCCACTCCCCACTGATTTCTGTCGCCACCCCCTTATTACCATTCCTAACGCCCTATCATGATGGCCGGCCTCCTGATGGTTAGACATGGCCTCTGAGCACCCTCCCTACTACCAGCTCCACCCTCCAGTGCAGAGGTTTGCCCATTTCTTCCCCTACTACCTCCCCCAACCCTCCAGTCTGGCTCTTCCCCCTAGTCCTGCCCCCTTGGCACCTAATGCCCTCTGGGCACTGTCAGTGCTCCAGGCTGGCACTGCCAGGGAACCATGGTACCCCAACCTCACAGGAGGCCTCAATGGCCTCGGGTCTAATAGCATTTGGCCTGTTGCTGGAGACCATATGTTGGTGCAGAGCTCCAATGGCAGGGTCAGAAACATTAGCGAGCCCAGATGACTGTATCATTATTTGTATCGTTCTTGCGATGCAATTACTATTTGCCATGTGTGTTCAGCCTCATGTTGTTTCCCAGTGCAAGGCTGATTACGCTGAAAAAAAATCCCTGGAAGATCGTGACTGGCAGCCATGATTCCCATTTTTGGCCTTCCGCTGACACTTACCGGTCTACTACTCGAGCAGTGCCGTGGGCCGAGAAAATGGCACTCCAGAAAATCAATTACTCGCCTGTTTTCCTGTGGCATTGCTTAGAAGTCACTTTTGTTTTCTGGCTGTGGACTTTCCCCAATGCCTGGGGAAGGAGACCTGACAAGCTTGCAGTGTTGTTTAACTGGAAGGTGACTAAGCACTCAGCCCAGCATTGCAACCAGGCAAAATGCCAGCGGGCATCAGTTCATCTCACTGAGGTCAGGCTGTTATTTCTTGCTGTTTTGTGAGGAAAGATCAACTTGTGCGAAGGTTTTTCACTGCCAGTATCACTGCCTCATTTACATTGTAACATTGCCACAAGATCTGGGATTGATGTTAGCAAGCACCCTGCGAAATAGTGTAGCAAGAGCAGTGCAGTGTGGGTCCCTGCTGCCTGTCACCAATAATCATGAAAAACATAATGGTGGCACCGTGGCTGGCACTGCTGCCTCACAGTGCCAGGGAGCGGGGTTCAATACCTAGCCTGGCTGACTGTCTGCATAGAGTCTGCATGTTCTCCTCGTGTCTGCGTGGGTTTCCTCCGGTCCTCCGGTTTCCTCCTGTTTCTTCAGAAGGAACTCTTCAAAATGCAACTGATGAAACAGCAACAAAACTTACGCCGACTTATAAATCAAAGAAAGGGTTTAATATGAAATATCATTACTCCAAACTTGGGGCCTCACCCTGGGCCTCTCCAAGCTTCCCACAATTCTACATTGTTCCTTACTTACAGTGAATCAGTTGGTCAGCTGACTATTACTCTCTGATAGGTTCCATGTTTTACTGGGTCAGCTGATCCTTACACCTTGTTCCCATTTGTCACATTTCGTCCAAAGAAATTTGTCACTGGTTACATTGTAACACAGTCTGAAAAACATGCTGGTTAGGTGTGTTGGCCATGATAAATTTTCCCTCAGTGGACCTGAACAGGCGCCGGAGTGTGGCGACCAGGGGATTTTCGTGGTAACTTCATTGCAGTGTTAATGTAAGCCTACTTGTGACACTAATGAATAAACTTTAAACTTTAAAACATATAGTACAACAAAAATCTCCTGTTCTTCACAATAGAATATTGAATAATTCCTTCCCTTGCCAGCCTCTGTTGTCTTCATGTTGCTACTTCTCCATCTTGCCTTCCTGCATTTGTCTCTCTGTCTCTTCCTTTTGATTCCTTCTTTCTCACTGTTTCTACCTTTTGTTAGTGCACTGAACCTGAAGCCCATGGTATATTATGAAGTCAGATTAGACTTCAACACTTCTTTAAATTTTTGATATAAATGTAATGAAAAGATGCTTTACTTCAGGAATAATTCCACTAACAATTTAGGGATTTTTTTTGTCAAAACAAGCTTTATTTTTAACACAGTTCAAATATAATTATGACAAAATGAAGCAGTTTAATTCTTAACTGCTGAACAATCTTCAAGCATGAAAAGAAACAGTTCTTAATTTCTAACTTATCGTTTCAGTTCCAAGTAAGCAAGAATCTTCCCATAGACTTAAACCCCAGTTTAAATACTGTTAGCAACCTCAGGCATACTTGCTATAAATTGTGATAACTGCCTTGAAGGTTAACAGACTACGCTTTACTTTTATTGCATGGTTTTTGCAAAGTTGTCAGATATTTTATATTTTCCATTGGATTATAACTTCAGGTATCTCAGACCTTACTTTTTATATATATATATATAAAGAGACTTTCCAGAGATACAGGGAGAACAACTTGTAGGTATCTATCTTGAAACATCTCTCTCCAGTGACTGAACTCAGAAGCTGCTTTTTTCTACTAGAAACCTAGTTCCTCCAACTTCTAGCATGATATGACTATATGACCCTGCATACCTAGCTTATCTCCCATTATTTTAATCAAAAATAACTGCAGGGGTCCTCCCTAGTTCTAAACAAAAATCCAATAGTTTCATTCTTAGTAAACAAATGCATGGCTAAAATGAGTAATTATTCTGCTTTGCAGCATCTGCCGCATTCCTTCCAGACAAACTGACTACTTTGAGAAAAAACACATTGAAATTTAAACATTCTATAGAAACATAAATGGTGGGGTTTTCCAGCCATGTTCACCACCAGAGCGGAAGATCCTGCTCGAGGCCAACGGACCTATATATGTTTCAATCTCCCACCCCACTGCCTGCTATGATTCCCATGGCGGGTGGGACCAGATAATTCCACCCAGAATATGTCAATAGTACAGCATCATCACACTTTCTCCACCTCAATTTCTCTCTGCCCCTTTTTCCTTAGCCCCTTTCTTGCTTTGGGATGTTATTTGGTGTTTGGTGCAACGTGGGTGGCATGAGGTAAAGTAGTGGGGAAAAGAAAAACCTACTGCAGGAAAATTGTGACCCGCAGCAGCTTCCTCCCATCATCTCCTCCAGTCACTCACATCATGTTTTCTAGCCTTTTAACTTCCTCCTGCCTCCTTATTCCTATCACAATCTGTACTCCATTTGAACTACCCACTCAACCTCTATATCCTCCCCTGCCCCCCACATCCCAACCCGCACTCCTGAACACTGCACCCACAGACCCTCACTCTCCAGTGGAAAAGAGCCAGAGGCCATTCATCCACAGCCTCTGCCCTCTGTTCCCTTTAAGCAGGTTTTTATGCTTTCAAATTTCAGCTCATTTATTTTGTTTTAAAAATCAAATTAGAATAAGGAAAGACAGGTGTACTTCTCCCATGGTGAGTTTTCTCAGGGCTCACCATCGGCATTGCAGGATCTTCCAGTCCTGTCAAAGTCAATGGCGATGTATATTCCTTGTCAACTTTGGCGGGACTGGAAAATTCCATTCATGTCCACCATCTTTGGTCTGAAATGTTCTGTCTGGGAGGCTGGTAGAAGCAAGTTCTTAAAGATTCTTTTTTATTCATTCGTGGGACATGGGTGTCGCTGCCTGGCCAGCATTGACCATCCCTTTGGTGTTGTAATCTGCATGGATTTCGAAGTTTGTGCTTTTCTTCTTAGCCTTCTCCCTAACCTAACACCACTAAGTGATGCCTAATTTTCATCTTTTATTAGCTTTTGTGCTTCTGTTCCTGCAGCACTAAATCGGATTATCTGATCATTTGTCCTTTGTCAAGTTGCCCTTGAGAAGGTGGTGGTGAACTGCCTTCGTGAATCGCTGCAGTCCATGTGCTGTGGGTGGACCCACCATGCCGTCAGGGAGGAAATTCTATGATTTAGACCCAGCACCCTGCGACGGAACACGATATACTTCCAAGTCAGGATGGTGAATGACTTGGAGCGGAACTTGCAGGTGGTGGTGTTCCCATTTACCTACACCCCTTGTCCTTCTGGATGAAGGCAATTGTGGGTTTGGAAAGTACTGTTTAAGGGCCTTTGGTGAATTGTTTCCTTTAAAATGAACACTTGGCACGTCATAACATTCAAGGCCATGGGCCAAATGCTGGTAAATGGGATTAGGTAGGTAGGTCAGGTGTTTCTCATGTGTCAATGCAGACTCGATGGGCCAAAGGGCCTCTTCCGCCATTTTGTGTGGCCCACTTGCGCTGCCATCAAGGGACGTAGTGTGTGGGGCTGCCTTCGTAGGACTGGAAGCTTCTGCCCAGGGAATTAAACAGACACAAAATTCAACAGACAATCCATGGCTCCCACTCCATCCTCCTGCATCCCAGTGAAGCCAGCATTGGCCCTCATTATCTCCACTTCATGCTCATTAACAGCTCAGCGCGATTCAGGATCACATATCCATTCATCCAACTGAATGCAAATAAACGCAGTTAAAATGAACTGGTTGAAAAAGATGATGCTAAAAAAGAGAATGTGTATTGATATAGCACCTGTCTCAACCTCCGAGTATACCAAAGCCCTTTGTAGCCAGTGAGGTGCTCCTTGAAATATAGTGACCGATGTAATACAGGAATCATAGACTCGTACAATCCCAACAGTGCAGAAAGAAGCCATTTGGCCCATCGAACCTACCACGACAACAAGCCCACCCAGGTCCTATTCCCATAACCCCATGTCTTTACCCTGCTAATCTTCCTGACCACTCAGGGCCAATCAACCGAACCCATACATCTTTCGACTTGCCAGCTAGATTGCTGACAGCACGCTGTCACAAGCAGCAATGTGACAAACGATCAGATAATCTGATTTAGTGCTGCAGGAACAGGAGCACAAAAGCGAATAAAAGACGAAAATTAGGCAACACCTTTTGATGTTAGGTTAGGTCGAAGGCTAAGAAGAGAAGCACAAGCTTCGAAACCCATGCAGACACAACACCAAGCTGCCCAAGTTCATAAGAAACAGGAGCAGAATTAGGCCATTCAGCCCATCGAGTCTGCTCCACCATTTGATCATGGTGGATCTGCTCCTCATCCCCACTCTCCTGCCTTCTCCCAAAACCCTTCAACCCATTACCAATTAAAAATCTGTCTAACTCCTCCTTACCTTTACTCAAGCTCGCAGCATCCCACTGCACTTTGGGGAAGCAAATTCCACAGATTCACAACCCTTTGGGAGAAGTAGTTTCTCCTCAACTCTGTTTTAAATTTGTTGCCCCTTATCCTCATGTTCTAAAATGCCCCACAAGAGGAAGTATCCGCTCCACATCTACCTTATCCATACCTTTTATCATGTTGAATACCTCTCTTGTATATGTCTCTCCCCAAGAGTGGGGAGAGACATGAAGCTAAACGCTGGTGATGATTTGAAAAAACACAATTGGGAAAACAATTTTTGAGTTTTTCCACAATAGGGGAATTGATGGCTGTTACGTTAGAAATGATCATTTATGGAGTATATTGTCACAAGAGATTCAATACTGCAAAGTTTAGTTTATTTATTTGTTAATCATAAGTTAGACTCACATTAACACTGTAATGAAGTTACTGTGAAATTCCCCTAGTCGCCACAGCCCAGCGCCTATTTGGGTCAATGCCCCTAACCAGCGCACCTTTCAGAATGTGGGAGGAAGCCGGAGCACCCGGAGGAAACCCACGCAGACACGGGGAGAACATGCAAACTCTACACAGACAGTGACCCAAGCCAGGAATCAAACCCAGGTCCCTAGCGCTGTGAAGCAGCAGTGCTAACCACTGCGCTATCATACCACCCTATGTCCAAAGATAACAAAATAGGTGTTAATTTATTGGTTGTGAGAAATTTGGTTCAGCCTGAATATCTTTTATCCACAGACTACAGCCTCGTTACATCTATCAGATCTACGTGCACAGTTTGCTCAAAACCAAACCTAGCAGGTGGGATTTTCTGGCCACGCATGCCCCAAGCTGGTAAATCATGCCCAGGGTGAACAGACCTTTCCATGGTCCACCACTTGTCTGTTGTGCTTCCCGTGGCAGGTGAGGCAGGAAAATTCCGCCCAATATGTGTTTAGATTGATGTCATTGAGCAAGATGCCTGTCAACAACTGCAGTGGCAGACATTAATAAGTTGTAAATTGTGGGGGGAACTTTCCTTGCAACAATTTTGCAGTGTTAGGCTCTTAAATCGCTCAACACCTTCTGCTCACCAGTGTTGTTTTCCTGGAAATTGCAAAAGCATCACCCATCAATATGTCATTATTGGTGGCATGAAAAGTTCCCATGTAACAATAGCAGGTGTGTATTGTGGGTGTTGGTGTGCTGATCTAAGTGGCACAGGCTGGAATACCACAACTATGAGGAAGCACGCAAGATCTTTTTTTAAACTTCTTTCAAATGTTACTTAAGAAACATTCATGCCAACAGCAGGGCATGTGATACTAGAGGTGTACTCACGGCGGCACACATCAACTTGAACTGGTATTTAATGGAAATATTAAGACACAAAATGATTGATAACTTTTGTGTATGCCTGCCTTTGATATACAACTTGATATTCGGAAACGACAGATTTTGAAACTTTATGGGGTTTTTTTAATTCATTCATAAGACATGGGCACGCTGGTTGGACCAGCATTTATTGCCCACTCCTACTTGCCCTTGAACCGAGTGACTTACTAGGCCATTTCATAGTCAACCACAATGCTGTGTCTCTTGAATCATATGTAGTCCAGACTGGGTAAGGACAGCAGATTTCCTTCATCAGCGAACCAGGTGGGTTTTTGCAACAATCATTCCATTAGAGATTTATTTCAAGATTCTTTTTTAAATTCAATTTCACTATCGGCAGTGGTGGGATTCGAACCTCAGATCAGACGTCTCAACCCATTGAATTTTAGTGTATTACTAAGCAGAGGAAAAGAAACTAGCAAGGATTTCCCCCAGTAACTGCGAGTAAAGAGGGAAGAGCCCAGCAACGAGTTCCCCGCATGCCTGGCAGGCGTGGGAAATGTGGTGTACAGAAGACTTTTCTCTGACGATGCTCGAGGGAACAAAATCCCTCTGATTGAGGCTTAGCCTGTGGAAGGTGGATCCCTGCATCACTAGCCCTGTGATAATACCACTAAGTCACTGCCTCCCAACATAATTCAATTAGAATTATTGAACACTTCCTGTTTTTGTACATAGTCTGACAAGGAGCCGCAAGGAAGGGATTCTAAGGTTACCTTTGCTGATTTTGTTCAATGAAGCAGCAGAAGGGTTCCAACTTTGATAGGCCAGCACAGGAATGGCTTGGTGGCACAGTGGTTAGCATTACTGACTCATAGCATCAGGGACCCAGGTTCAATTCCCGTCTTGGGTCATTGCCTATGTGAAGTCTCCATGTGTTTCCTCCGGGTGCTCCAGTTTCCTCCCACAGTCCGAAAGGTATGCTGGTTAGGTGCTTTGGCTGCACTAAATTCTCCCTCAGTGTACCCTAACAGGCGCAGAAGTGTGGCGACTAGGGGATTTTCACAGTAATTTCATTGCAGTGTAAACGTGAGCCAACTTGTGACATGAACAAATAAACTTAAAACGGAATGGAAAATCAACCAGGAACTGAATAGCTAGTCAGGCTGTAAAGAAAGATAGAGAATATAGCTGAGGAGCAATGCATTGCTCAAGTAATGAGCCAGCACAGACATATAGGGCCGAAAGGTCTCCTTCTGTGCTGTAAATCCATATGGTTTGAAGGTGTATCTATATAGATAGTTGATACCCTCAAGGGATCTATATTATATAGCAGTGTAGGTTGATATATATAAAATAGCATACAGCAACATTTACTGGTGGTCTGATTGCATTAGGAAAAAATGAGCTGAGAAAAATGGACCAGATTTTTCCGGATGTTCACACCCTCCCGAAGCCACAAGCGAGGACGGAGAATTTGGCGCTCAGCCGAATCCGAAACACCCCACTTGGGTTGGGGGGTGTAGGAGCAGAGGAAAATCCCAGCCATTGGCCGATATTTCCCATCCCCATCAGTGGCTGGGAACGCCAAGTCTTCCGTTCTCGCACACAATGGATCCCACCATGGGGCGAGGCTGGCGAATCCCATCCCTGATTCCAAAAATAGTGCTTCGGGTCAACCTGAGGTTATGAGAGGCACTATATAAATGCAGGTCAGTCTTTCTTATTGTCGTATCTCATCAGTTCACGAATTGCTTCAGTACACAACAGAGATTGTACCTGGGGCCTTTTCGATCTAACCATTGGACCACATTCACAGCAGAATCCCAGCCGGAATGTTTCAGTAATGTGAGAGAGCATCAGTTTGTTGCAGGAACTTTGAGATTTGATACCATGTTGTATCCTTGCGAAGCTCTTTTTACTATTTACAATATAGACATTGCGCAGTGTTTACACTTGTCACAAAAACTGGTTTGAATTGGTTATCAGAACTGACCGTCCTTTCTCCTGTGGTGTTATCCTTCAACTTGTGTGAATCACATTGATGCTATGGTTAAAAGAAAACTATCAAAAATACCAGAAGGTGCTCTGAATCACACAGCCAATAATCATGTATTTAGATACAGTAGCAGCCAGTCCTGAAACTGGGCATCTTCTGTTATATGGGGGACAATAAGCATGTTATTGTCTATTTCATGAGCCTTAATGAGCCTGTGTGCAGTTTTGGGCGCCGCACCTGCGCAAGGATATTTTGGCCTTGGAGGGAGTGCAGAGGAGGTTTACTAGGCTGATACCGGAGTTGAGGGGGTTGAGCTATGAGGAGAGGCTGAATAAACTAGGCTTGTACTCGTTAGAGTTTAGAAGAATGAGGGGAGATCTCATTGAGACGTATAAGATGATGAATGGGATGGATAGGATAGAGGTGGAGAGACTCTTCCCGCTCAAAAAAGACAGTAGGACTAGGGGGCACAGCCTCAAGATAAAGGGGGGGCGGTTTAGAACGGAGTTGAGGAGGAACTTCTTCACTCAAAGGGTGGTGAATCTCTGGAATTCTCTGCCCGTTGAAGTGGTGGAGGCTGCCTCGCTAAATATTTTTAAGAAGCGGGTTGATGGGTTCTTGATAAGAGAGGGGATTAAGGGTTATGGGGAGAGGGCGGGAAAGTGGAACTGAGCCACGACAGATCAGCCATGATCTTATTGAATGGCGGGGCAGGCTCGAAGGGCCAGATGGCCTACTCCTGCTCCTATTTCTTATGTTCTTATGTTCTTATGTTCTTAATTGGAAGGGCATGGCGTCACAATGGTTTAGCACTGCTATCTCACAGCACCAGGGACCCAGGTTCAATTCTGGCTTCGGGTCACTGTCTGTGCAGAGTTTGCACTTCCTCCCCCTGTCTGTGTGGGTTTTCTCCGGGTGCTCCAGTTTCCTCCCACGGTCCCAAGATGTGTGGGTTAGGTTGATTGGCCGTGTTAAATTGAGCCTTAGTGTATGAAGGAATAGCTAAGGTAAATGTATGGAGTTACAGGAATAGGGCCTGGGTGAGATTGTGGTCAGCTCGATGGGCTGAATGGCCTCCTTTTGTACTGTTGGGATTCTAATTCTAACTTTGACTAAGCCCAATGTTGCGCAATTCCAGCAGTTGCTTTTCTTGAAATTGCTTTCCTTTCCAAATGGCAATAAATCATGTTGAGGCTCTTTCACTAAAGTGTTACTCAATAGATATGTAATTTGTGGTAAGTGTATATAGTTAATATATAGTATATTAGGGGGAGATGGTGAATTAGTGGTATTGTCACTGGACTAGAAATCCAGAGGCCTAGGGCAAGAATAAGCAAGAAACCCGCGCACTACGGACATTCTCTCTCCCATCTTCTTCCGTCAGGAAAGAGACACTACAGTCTGAAGCCACGTACCAACTGACTCAATAACTTACTGCTGTCAGACTTTTGAATGGACCTATCTTATATTAAGTTGATCTTTCTCTTCACCCTAGCTGTGACCAACACTCATGGTGGGCAACCCTGGAATTAGGTAGCTTTAGTTAATGGGTCAGTGGCATTTTAGAGAAGGAATTAAAATAGCCTCAGCCCAAACTGAAGCCAGTGACAGCTTCACTCTCTGGGGTGGGGGGAATTTTCCCACCCCACTCACCACAGGAATCCTAGCGGGGGTGATGGAGAGGGGGAGTCATGCAAGAGTCCGCTGACATCAGGCTGGATTTTCTGATTTTGGGCCAAGCATGGCTGGAAAATCCCACCCTCTGTCCCTCTGTCTCCTGAGATCAACCTGGGTTAAAATCAGGTTGGCCAGAATTTTACCGCCCCGCTCACCAAGAGAATCGGAACGGGTGAGGGGCGGACAATGGAAAGGTCCGCTGACCTCGGGTGGGATCTTACGACTTCAGGACGAGCGAGACCATAAAATCCTGCCCGTCGATTTTGTCAGTCTTAGATCCAATTTTACTTAAAGCCAGTTTAGAAGGATGATGAGAGATTGGGAAAGGCACAGGTTGGGATTATAATATACAAGTTGCATTCATCTAATAAAAATGAGCGTCAGCTCCACAAGGCCACCTGCACTGATGCACATCTCTGCCTTGAGCAGACTGTCTCAACTAAGGTTTCCACATGAACTGCAGTTTTTACAGCTGTTGTGTTAAGCTGGTGGTGTGATGTTTCAAAATGTTGTTCCAAAGGTGTTGCTGCTCTTCATTTTACTGCCGCAGCATTTTTAGTAACCTATCTTGTCAGAATGGCCGTTGACACCTCTGGCTGTTCGTTATCTCTAAGGCAGCAGCACTACTGGGCAGGTACGTACAGCCACTGCAGCTGTTTGTCTGCAACAAACTGAGAAACTTCCATTCATACTCGCTTGTCTTAAAGCTGTGCATCCTCCACAACTTTTTATTTTGCAAATGTCCATTAAAATACTGATATTGAGTTAAAATGGGTTTTTTTTGAAGATTATATGTGTACATAATTAACTTCTACTTTCATGAGCCAGTGTTCCAGTTCATAGGTGTTTGATGAGAGCCAACTTAATCTTTATTGTAATAAAGCAAAATTCACAAGAAAATGAAACAAGTCACACCTTGGCTGGATGTAAGGAAGTTGGATTTTTCCTTAGGCACTGGTTGAGGAGACAAAGAGCCTGATTGTTCCTTTCCCAAGCTGCAGGTGTAAACCTGGGCAAAAAATCAACATCATTATATTACGTTTAAATGTCATACTCAGTCCTGAGATTCCCCTCTCTGCTCCCATAGCATGGCTGGAACAAGAAGAAATGACCTCAGGGAACCTTCAGAAGTTTATTTATTAGTCACACATAAGGCTTACATTAACACTGCAATGAAGTTACTGTGAAAGCCCCCTAGTCGTCACACTTCGCTGCTTGTTTGGGTCAACTTAACCAGCATGTCTTTAATAAACCGGAGCAAACACAAGCAGAAATGGGGAGAATGTGCAAACTCCACACAGACAAGTGACCCAAAGCTGGGAATCGAACCCAGGTCCCGAGCGCTGTGAGGCAGCAGTGCTAACCACTATGCTACCGTGTCGCCCCATTTCTGAAAGCGGAAATGGCCCAAATGCGTTTCTTCTCTAACCCCCGAATTAAAGGAAATTTTCTATTTGAGTTCTGTATAAAAATTAATGGAAGCGCAGCAGGGAAACAAATCAAGCGTTGTCAGCTATTATTTGGACACTGGGGCAGATTGCAGAGATCACAATGTTCTTTTATCTTTGCCCCTGTATATTTCCTGGGGAAGAGGTCAAGTGACTCTTGACCCAGTGAGGTCTGGAGTCAGAGGGGATCACATTGACATTTGGAACAGGCAATGTTAGATTGGCGACCTCTTATATTTCACTCCTGATTGAGATGAAAACAAGGAGCTTTGTTAAAGTTTATTTATTAGCGCCACAAGTAGGCTTACATTAACACTGCAATGAAGTTACTGTGAAATTCCCTAGTCGCCACACTCCGGTGCCTGTTCGGATACACTGAGGGAAGATTTAGTATGGTCAATGCACCTAACCAGCACGTCTTTTGGACTGAAATGGTGGGACGTAAAATCAGGAGGGCTATTCCAATATTTCCCATCTCACGTGACCATCCAAAGTCAAAATCAGCCCCCTCCTTATTTAGAAGAAAGATTTACTTCCCAAACACCTTCCATCACGTACTCGATTTAAAACCATGTTTGACAACTGCAATTAAAAATATTCCTGGAGATTTGTATAAAAAACTGGTGAGGCCACAATTGCGTACCCTTCCGGTTGCCCTATTACAGGAATTGCTCTGGAGGGAGTGCAGAGGAGGTTAACAAGAATGTTGCCAGGACTAAAAACGTGTGATTCTGAGGATAGGTTGGGGTCATTTTCCTTGAAACAACGAAGGCTGACTTGATAGAGGTGCACAAAATTATGAGGGAAGAGACAGAGCAGATGGGAAAAAATTCTTTCCCTTGGTGGAGAATCCTGCACTCAGGTGACATAGATTCAAGATAAGTGGCAGTAGGTGTAAAAGGGAAAGAGGAAGAACTTTTTTACGCAGAAGGTGATGGCTTTCTGGAATTTATGCTGAGTTGGTGGTGGAAGCAGAGACCCTGAACTCTTTTTAAAAAGCACCTGGATCTGCACAGTTAATGCTGTAAACTACAGAGCTTTCAGCCGCCTGCAGGAAGGTGGGATTAGAGAGGGCATCTGGGTGGCCTTGGGCTGGCATTGATGAGATGGGCTGAATGACCAGCTTCTGTATTACAACTCACCTATTGTCCTATTTGATCACATGATTTGCTCTACATATGTGATGCACAGCAGGCCAGCATTGTGAGAGTGTGAGGATTTGCATAGCTGCAGAGTTCTATTGAGCTTCACCTGTTTTGTCTGTGTACAATGGAGAATGAAGCCAGCGTGCCCACCATCTGAGTCTGCAAGGATGTCAGAAATATGGAGAATGAAAGACCTTACAACTGTTGTCAATGCACTGTGTTTGGAACCCAAACAGCCTAAGTGCGTTCAGACAATATTGTTCAGTCTGGAATCTTAATCTTTGCCTGCAGTGTAAGAAGGAATTGAAAGTGCCAGACAGATCTCTGACGTTAGTTTTTTTTTATATTGTTTTCCACCTTAAGGCTTGAGAGTCTTACTTCTTTTATCAACTGAAGGAACAAGGCTGATTTTCTTCTTTATTCATTCGTGGGACATGGGCAGCACTGGCTAGCTAGAATTTATTACCCATCCCTAGTTGTCAGAGAGCAGTTGAGAGTCAACCACAAGCTGTAGCTCTGGAATCACATGTAGGCCAGACCAGATAAGGATGGCGGATTTCCTTCCCTAAAGGATATTAGTGAACCAGATGGGTTTTTCCAACAATCAACAATGGTTTCATGGTCATCAGTAGGTATTTTCTATTGAATTAAGTTCTACCATCTGCCGTGGTGGGATTTGAACCCAGGTCCCCAGAACATTAGCTAAACTTCTGCATTAATAGTCGAGTGATAATACCACTAGGCCTCCCACAAGACAATATTGTTTAGTCTGGAGTCTTAATCTCTGCCTGCAGTGTAAGAAGGAATTGAAAGTGACAGACAGGTCTCTGATGTTAGTCCAGATCATATTATTTTTTATTGTTTTCCACCTTAAGGCTTGAGATTCTTGCATCTTTCATCGACTTGAGGAACAAGGGAAAGCATTAGAAATTAACAGCAGCCAGAACCA
This sequence comes from Carcharhinus amblyrhynchos, assembly GCF_965287045.1. Taxonomy (NCBI): domain Eukaryota; kingdom Metazoa; phylum Chordata; class Chondrichthyes; order Carcharhiniformes; family Carcharhinidae; genus Carcharhinus; species Carcharhinus amblyrhynchos. The sequence continues at coordinate 45,978,309 of NC_137342.1, forward strand.
CCGAGCATGAGTTCTACAAAATGTGTAGATTGCTTGTTGTTAATGTGGAGGAGAGGAGTGAGTGAAGTGCTTCTGAAATGCAATGATTGCTGTCATGTAGGAAACTCACCTGAGGAAGGAGCAGTGCTCTGAAAGCTCCTGATACCAAACAAACCTGTTGGACTTTAACCTGGTGTTGTGAGACTTCTTACTAGGCGCAGTAAGAAGTCTCACAACAGTCCAACGCTGGCATCTCCACATCGTAATGTAGGAAACATAGTAGTTGATCGGCGCACAGCAAGATCCCACAAACAGTTCTGTGGTAATGATCAGACAATCAGTCGTCATTGTCAGTTGCAAGATAAATGTTGGCCAGGACACGGGATAATTCCTCGACTTTTCACCTAAATCAAGCCAAGAGATAGAATCATACAATCCTTGTGGTGCAGAAGAAAGCCATTTGGCCCACCGAAATTCATCTACCTTTCAGTCCATCAATACACACCTCCCACTTGGGGCGGCACGGTGGCACAGTGGTTAGCACAATTGCCTCACAGCGCAAGGGACCCGTGTTCAATTCCAGCCTCGGGTGACTGTGTGGAGTTTGCACATTCTCCCCATGTCTGCGCAGATTTCCTCTGGGTGCTCTGATTTTTCACCCACAGTCCAAAGATGTGCAGTTAGGTGGATTGGCCATGCTAAATTGTCCCTTAGTGTTAAGGGGATGAGCTAGGGTGAATGCATGGAGTTATGGGGATAGGGCCTGGGTAAGGTGCAGAGGAATGGTCTCCCTCTGGACTGTAGGATCCTGTACCTTCATCTGTGAGGTCAGAAGAGGCTCAAGTTTCAAATCTCATTCAAAAAAAGACACCTCTGACAGAGCAGAACTCCCACAACGATGTTTGAGTCAATGGCGCAATTAATGATGGCACCTTTCGAAATGTATTAAGCACTTCTCCAGTAATATCTGAGCCTTAGTTTACATTTGAGGTTGCAGAATGAGTCGAACATGATTTTCTCACTAAACATTTGGCTGTAGTCACTTACTCATACGCAGAATATTTTTTCGGGCTTGCTGGGACAAAGTGAAGCCATTGAAGCTTTGATTGGATAATGTTATTAAATATGCTTCTCTGCAATCTCGTAGCTTACAACCTTCATGAGAATTTAAATTGTTTTCTTCGAATTCATAATGAGGCTTCTATTTGTTAAGTGAATGCCAGGAAACGTTAATCTGGCAGTGAAACAACAATTTATTAAGAAAGGCCCGTGTGAAATCCAGATTAAATATTTGCTTTTTTCAAGTTCAGGACTGCCCTAGGTATCAGCAGGTTGTTCGCTTAAAACCAGATTAAACCTGAGTACATTCTCTGCCTGACTGAGTCGACTGTATTTTTCTCGTGACAAAATGTATTTACCACCAAACAGTAGAAAGTGTAAGAATGTGCAAAGCTGCTTGTATTACGGGACTGGCTACATTCCAAAGGTGTTCTGTTACAATACTGGCAACATATCTACAAGCACTCGATGGAAATCTTGGAATGGTGTCAAAAAGAACTTCAATCAGTGGAGAATCAATCATCCTATCAAATACTGGTACTGATAATAGAGCTTATTTTTGGAGGTGTGTGATAGAACGCTCTCCTCTTGCTTGATGGGGTTCAACAGCAACAGTAGTCAAGAAAGTCAATACTGTGCAGAACAGAACAGTCTGCTTGACTGGCTAGTCCACTTCTTCCATCGTTGGTACTTCCGGACTCGGATGCAGTGCAGAAATGTTGCCATTGTTTCTTTTGGCAGCACCTTCCAACCCCAGATTGTCACCAGCAAGGACATGGGAACGCCATTGTTTCCGAGTCCCCTTCCCGACCTTGGCATATATCATCATACTGTGTCAAAGCTTCAGATTTTCTTTCCGGCTGCACTGTGAGAACACCTCAGTCACGGGGACTGCAGATAAAGGGAAACCACTGCTATATTCTCAGGGAAAACATGGATAGACTGGAAGTGATGGTCTGGTCAAGAAAGAGGGAAGAAAAAGTTGGCATTTGTTTTCTGTTTCTACTTATCATTTTTGTTTTCAGGTGACTTGATCTAAGCCTGTGGTTCCCCTTATGCTAGACATTTGCCCAGAAAAATGGTTGCAAATGTGATTTCAAAACACTATATGCAAGAGGTGGTGTATGTCTTTTTAACCACAAAGTCTTGGCTGATCTGGTGTGCAAATCAATTTAAAAGGTGATACCATTGCATGTCACAGATTCTATGCTGTGGTCAGCTGAAAGTTATGAAAAAAGTCTACTGTTGGTTTTCTTCCAAATTCAGAATCACAAAAGGGGCAGCTGATTGCTCAGCCTGAGGAAATATTGGCCTGAAGACCCTTGGTACAAAGTTTATCCAGAACTTCAGTTAATTTCCCCCATTGGGAAGTTAGCTTGACCTCAGTACTGGGGAGATGAGAAGTTGGGGCAGTTTCCTGATCTCAGTAACTGTGCAATAGAAAACAGCCAGAATCACCCAGAAGAGCCAAAGACTTGATTTTATTTTTGGCCTTGCCCCGCTACTGGAGAAGTATCACATGACCGGGCGAGGAATTGGAAATGCTGCCTGTGCCATGGAGGCGGACAGACAATTGAGATGATTACAAACCCAATTAGCCCATCAACACCTCTACTTTCTCAGAAGACTGAGGAAATTTGGCATATCCGCTACGATTCTCACCAACCTTTACAGAGGCACCATAATAAGCATTCCTTCCGGTTGTATCGCAGTTTGGTATGGCTCCACTTCTGCCCAAGACCCCAAGCAACTACAAAGGGTCATGAATGTATCCCAGTCCATAATGCAAACCAGCCTTCTATTCATTGACTCTGTCTATACTTCCCGCTGCCTCGGAAAAGCAGCCAGCATAATTAAGGACCCCACGTACCCCGGACATTGTCTCTTCCACCTTCTCCTGTCGGGATAAAGATACAAAAGTCTGAGGTTACATACCAACCAATTCAAGAGCAGCTTCTTCCCTGCTGCCATCAGACTTTTGAATGGATATACATCACATTAACTTGATCTTTCTCTGAACCCTAGCTATAACTGTAACATTGCACCCTCCTTTCCTTTTATATGTACAGTGTGCTTTGTCTGTATAGCATGCAAGAAACAATACTTTTCACTATATATTAATACATGTGACAATAACAAATCAAATCAAATTGAATTAAATCAAATTACACTTTATTTGAATAAGCACTGGCATTTTGCCTTCAACGGAGTAGACCGCCCACCTCCACCAGGTGCAGAGACCACCAGTTCAATGGAGGAAGTTTCCGTCCTGTAGAACAGTAAGGCGGGGGGAGGGGGAGGGGGGTGGGTGGAGTGGGGGTGGGGGGAGTGGAAGTTGGATGTTTGTCAATGAGGTAAGTTGAGGCAAGTAGCATAAATGTATTTATGAAGGAGCTAGATAAACACACAAGGGAGAAAGGAACGAAAGGTTACAGTCAAAGTGGGTAGAAGAAAGCTCTTGTGCTGAACTAGGCAATGGCCTAGTGGTATTATGGGTTAGAATATTAATCCAGAAACTCAGCTAATGTTCTGGGGACCTGGGTTCCAAGCCTGCCATGGCAGATGGTGGAATTTGAATTCAATAAAAAATATATCTGGGACTAAGAATCTACTGATAACCATGAAAACATTGTCGATTGTCAGAAAAACCCATCTGGTTCACTGATGTCCTTGAGGGAAGGAAACCTGCAGTCCTGACCTGATCTGGCCTACATGTGACTCCAGAGGCACAGCAATGCGGTTGACTATCAACTGCCCTCAGGCTATTAGGGATGGGCAATACATACTGGCCAGCCAGCGACGCCCATGTCCCACGATTGAAAGAAATACCAGCATGGACCAGTTGGGATGAATGACCTGTTTCTATGCTGTTTAGTCGAGGCAATAAAAGGCTGCCTATGGGCAAGAAAGACGGCAAAGGGAAATTCCTCGAAATAGTGAATCATTTTCCAATGCATATTGATCTTGAGATAGCACCAAATACCGTTCACCCACCAGCTCTTGGCTCACCAGCCAACACTTGCTGAAGGTAAAGAGAGCCTCAATTTTAAATTTATCATTCATCCTTTCAGGTTCCTCCACCCTGCCCCCATCTCTCTAATCACCTCGAATCCTACAACCTCCCAAGAGACCACATCACTATTGGCATCCGTGCCTTAACTGCCTGAACCCTGAGCTCTGGTATTCCCTGCTTAAATGTCTCGGCCTCTTTACGCCCCTTTCTTCTCTGAGGCACTCCTTAATATCAGCTGTTTGGACCTCTGCCCAAGAATCTCCTTCCCCACACAATGTCAGACTTTGTTTTATACTGTCTCTGTGAAACATCTTGGAGCAGTTTAATACCTTAAAGTTGCTACACAAATGCAATCTTTTGTTGCATGTTTGTCTTCAGAAAGAAAAATACTTAATGCAGCATGTGGTGGATATTGGTGTATTGCGAAGCTAATTGTAGCAGGAAGCTCCAGGCGATTTTTGACAATCATCTTTAGAAAGGTTGTAAATAGTTCTAGATATATCAGATTGTAAATCGGTGTAATTACTGTGAAGCTACTTATTTTTGTGTAGGTGTGCCTCTCGTTACATCCTGGTTAGCACTGAAGCAGAAGAATATTTGGATGTGTGCTATAGGGCAAAGCCAAGATTTCAGGCTTTGAGTTACTGGGAGAGGATTCACTGAAAAGGTAATGCTAATAAATGGGCTTATTTGTGATATTACTGCTCAGAGAGAGCAAACTTGATGCAGGAGGAAGCTGTATGGCAAATGACCAGACAGTTATTTTTTTAAAAGAATGAAAAGGGTGGCACAGTGGCCCGGTGGTTAGTGCTGCTGCCTCTAAGTGCCAGGGTCCCAGGTTCAATTCCAGTCTTGGGTCACTGTCTGTGTGGAGTTTGCACTTTCTTTCTGTGTCTGTCTGGGTTTCCTCCCTTAGTCCAAAGATGTGTAAGTGAGGTTGATTGGCCATGCTAAATTAACTCTAGTGTCGGATGGATTAGCTGAGTAAATGTGTGGGGTTATGGAAATAGGACCTGGGTGGGATTGTGGTCAGTACAGGCTTGATGGGCCGAATGGCCACCTTCTGTGCTGTAGGGATATATGATTCTATAAAATAGTGGCAAGGGGACAGCCAGGCTGGAATTTTACCAGGATTTTAGCAATAGGCTGGGAAAGGGGAAGGCTGGCAAAATAGTAGAGACGCTGGTGTTGGACCGGAGTAAACACAGTAAGAAGTCTGACAACACCAGGGTTCAAGTCCTGGACCTAAACCTGGTGTTGTCAGACTTCTTAAAGTGGTGCAGGAAGATAAGAACATAAGAACATAAGAAATAGGAGCAGGAGTAGGCCATCTAGCCCTTCGAGCCTGCCCCGCCATTCAATAAGATCATGGCTGATCTGTCGTGGCTCAGTTCCACTTTCCCGCCCTCTCCCCATAACCCTTAATCCCTTCTCTTATCAAAAACCCATCAACCCGCTTCTTAAAAATATTTAGCGAGGCAGCCTCCACCACTTCAACGGGCAGAGAATTCCAGAGATTCACCACCCTTTGAGTGAAGAAGTTCCTCCTCAACTCTGTTCTAAACCGCCTCCCCTTTATCTTGAGGCTGTGCCCCCTAGTCCTACTGTCTTTTTTGAGCGGGAAGAGTCTCTCCACCTCTATCCTATCCATCCCATTCATCATCTTATACGTCTCAATGAGATCTCCCCTCATTCTTCTAAACTCTAACGAGTACAAGCCTAGTTTATTCAGCCTCTCCTCATAGCTCAATCCCCTCAACTCCAGTATCAGCCTAGTAAACCTCCTTTGCACTCCCTCCAGGGCCAAAATATCCTTGCGCAGGTGTCAAGATGTCAAGAATGGAGTTCGACATCTTCCCACCACCATCCCTTTCAATGATGGGAAAGCTGGCAGATCAGCCCGCCACCCAGAGCCCAACTAAGGACCACATCCATCCTCCGGACCAGGTAGGGAAGAGGCCACCACCACCTGAGGAGACATGGCACCATTCCAGTTGGTTCCAGGGGGTCGGGGTTGCCTCTAATTTAGGCACTCATTGCCCAAAGACTCATGGTCAGACCCCCCTCTCACTACCCCACCCCTCCCCGCATCTAATCTTTTTACACAGTAAGTAGCTATGACCTGGAATACGCTTCCTGAAAATGTAATGGAAGCAAGTTCAACAGACTGCCTACAATGGAGATAGGAGGCCATTCAGCCCATTATGTCTGTACTGAGCCCCCGATAGAACATTCCACCTAGACCCGACCAGCCCCGATCTTCATAATCTCTCATATTTACCTTGCTAATCCCCCTCACCTACACATCTTGGAACACCAAGGGGCAATTTACTGTGACCAATGCAACTAGCCAGCACATATCCAAACTGTGGGAGAAAACTGGAACACCCGGAGGAAACCCATGCAGATACTGGGAAAATGTACATATTAGACACAGTCACCCAAGGCTGGAAACGAACCTGGGTCCCTGGTGCTGTGAGACAACAGTACTAACTACTGTGCCACCGTGCTAATTTGCAAGAGGGAATTAGATAAATCCTTGAAGGAATGAAAATCTGAGAGCTATAGTCAAGGTTGGGACGGTGGGACCGATTGGATAGCCCTTCACAGGACACACTTAGACTTTGTAGTGTAAAAGAATGAGAGATGATCCCATTGAAACAGAGAAGATTATGAGGGGGCTTGACTGGGGTAGTTGCTGAGGGGTTATCTTCCCTGGCTGGGGAATCTTGGAACATGAAGGCAAAGCCTCAGGATAAGGGGTTGAATATTTTAGACCAATATGAGAAGAATTCTCTACCCTAGATGTTCATGGATGCTCCACCATTTAGTGTATCCAAGACTGAGACCAATAAATTGTTGGGCTCTCAGTGAATCAAGGGATTTGGGGAAACAGCAGGAAAGTGGTGTTAGAAACCTTACAGTGCAGAAGGAGGCCATTCAGCCCATTGAGGCTGTACCAACATCAATCCCACCGAGGCCGTTTCCCTGTAACCCCACATATTTATCCCATCAATCCCTCCAACTTATGCATCCAGGACACTAAGGGACAATTTAGTCTGGCCAATATGCCTGACCAGCAGTCTTTTGGACTGTGGGAGGAAACTGGAACACCTGGAGGAAACACATGCAGACATGGGGAGAACGTGGATACAGACAATGACCCAAGCGAGGAATCGAACCCAAGTCCCTGGAGCTGTGAGGCAGAATGCTAAACACTATGCCACCATGTCATGTTGAGTTAGAAGATCAGCCATGATCACATGAAAGGCAAAACAGGTTTATGGAGTTGAATGATCTACTCCTTTTTCTTAGATTATTATGTTTTTCTGAATAACCTTCCCCTGGAATGTGTAATTTTTTTTATTTATTCGTGGGAGGAAAAAGCGAGGCATCTTGAGGGGAATTGCTTGATAGAGCAGACGCAGCACGGTTTCGTTAAGGGGAAGTCGTGTCTGACAAATTTATTGGAGTTCTATGAGGATGTGTCTAGGGCGGTGGATAGAGGAGAGCCGGTGGATGTGGTCTTTCTTGATTTTCAGAAGGCGTTTGACAAGGTAACTCACAAGAGGTTATTGCAGAAGGTAAGGGGGCATGAAGTTGGAGGTAGGGTGTTAGCGTGGATAGAGGATTGGTTGTCAAATAGGAGGCAGAGAGTGGGGGTCAATGGGTGCTATTCAGATTGGCGGTTGGTGACTAGTGGAGTGCCCCAGGGGTCGGTGCTGGGGCCTCAGCTATTTACCATTTATATAGATGATCTGGAGGAGGGAACCGAGTGTATGGTGTCGAAATTTGCTGATGACACCAAGACTGGTGGAACGGCAAATTGCGCGGAGGGTGTGGAAAGTCTGCAGAAGGATCTAGATAGGCTGGGCGAATGGGCCAGGAAATGGCAAATGGAATTTAATGTTGGTAAGTGCGAGGTGGTCCACTTTGGTAGGAATAATGGTAGGAAGGACTATTACTTATGTGGCGAAAAACTGCAGCAGGCGACGGTGCAGAGGGACCTCGGGGTCCTTGTGCATGAGTCGCAAAAACCCAGCTTGCAGGTGCAGCAGGTGGTCAGGAAGGCGAATGGGATGCTGGCCTTCATAGCGAGGGGGATTGAATATAAAAGTAGGGAGGTCTTGCTGCGGCTGTATAGGGCATTGGTGAGGCCGCAGCTGGAGTACTGTGTGCAGTTTTGGTCGCTGTACTTACGCAAGGATATTTTGGCCTTGGAGGGAGTGCAGAGGAGGTTTACTAGGCTGATACCAGAGTTAAGGGGCTTGAGCTATGAGGAGAGGCGGAATAAATTAGGCTTGTACTCGTTAGAGTTTAGAAGAATGAGGGGAGATCTCATTGAGACATATAAGATGATGAATGGGATGGATAGGATAGAGGTGGAGAGACTCTTCCCGCTCAGAAAGGACAGTAGGACTAGAGGGCACAGCCTCAAGATAAAGGGAGGGCGGTTTAGAACGGAGTTGAGGAGGAACTTCTTCACTCAAAGGGTGGTGAATCTCTGGAATTCTCTGCCCATTGAGGTGGTGGAGGCTGCCTCGCTAAATATTTTTAAGACGCAGATTGATGGGTTTTTGATAAGCGAGGGGATTAAGGGTTATGGGGAGAGGGCGGGAGTGTGGAACTGAGCCACGACAGATCAGCCATGATCTTATTGAATGGTGGGGCAGGCTCGAAGGGCTAGATGGCCTACTCCTGCTCCTATTTCTTATGTTCTTATGACATGGGTGTCGCAGGTTGGCCAATATTTATTGCCCATTCCTAGTTGCCCTTGAGAAGGTGGTAGGGTGCTGCTTTCTTGTATCTCTGCATTCCATGTGCTGTGGGTTGACCCACAATGCTGTTAGAGAGGAAATTCCAGGATTTTGACCTGGCAACCACAAAGGAACGGTGATATATTTCCAAGTCAGGATGCCGGGTGGCTTGGAGGGGAACTTGTAGATGGTGATGTTCCCATGTATCTGCTGCCCTTGTCTTTCTAGACGAAGTGGTCATGGCTTTGTTCAACTATTAATGCCCATCATTGTCCCCGGGAAAGCCTTCACTATTCCGACTGTTCCATTATCACCCCATGAAATGTGAGCATATGTGGCATGCAGCTGTTTTTGCCATCCATATGCTTTCACCACATCAAGCTCAATTGGCTTTGTGCCTCTCTGACAAAGCCATCCATTGCCCCAGCTTGAATCTGAAGGGAAGAGATAACCTAAGGCTCCTTTAAAGTACAACTGACGGCCTCCTTAAATCAGCCCCCACCACCATTAACCCAAACAGCAATACAAGGAGCTTATGAATTAATACATGTCTGTAGTGAGGAACTGCATCACTGCCTTGTTCTCTTTCTGAAGCTTCTAAAATTTCAGGTTATTAAGCAGGGAATGTAAAATTGTTAATGATATCATTCTGGACACAACACGAGGATCAGTGTATCAGTGTCAAATTCTCCAGAAGTGTGCAATGTCTCTGAGAGTCCAAATTACAGGGTTGACATACATGCATCATGTTATGCTTTGGAAGTCAGACAGTGTGCATTAACCTCAATACGATGAAGCTTCCGTCAGAAAACAGAAGAAGCTAGAGAACAAGAAAGGATATTAGATCCAACAGCAATGTGCAGTCCGCTCAAAATCTGTTCAGCCTTGCCTGTCGACAGTATCCCCATCACCCATATGGATAAGCCATTGGCTTTGAAAACAGGGATTGGAGGTCTCAGTTCCTTGAAGATAATGTTGATTTTTAAAGGAAACGGGAGTAAAATAGTGTGAGCACAGACCTTGGCTCAATGGGCCTCTTAGGATGAGGTTTCTCAGCTTTAATGAGAAAAGAATGTGTTGTAATTCATTGTAACTTTTTTCAAGCTTCTCTTCACACCAAGGCTAAAGCTTCAGTGTAAATAGGAATTAAAACCACTTCCCACTGCTACCACTGGGTAGTGTGAATGCAAACATAGCTGAAGTCTGATATTTCTATCTATAATGTCTAAAATTGTGCCCACTGTTTGGGTCTGAGAGACCTCAGCGACCACTTCCAAAAATCCCCCAAGTTATCATGACCATGGACTTCAGATTGTGTAGCCTGATTGCAACAAGTGGCATTTGCTGTAAAGCTGGCTGTCTGTTATTTGGTAAAATATCTTTTTTGTGACAAATATAAAATCCTGAAGATTGGGGCCTTTGCGATCAGACGGGTAGCCACCAATTATGGAGCAATTAAAATTGGCAGAATTAGTAGCGGGATTTTCAAAATGAATCTCCCACACTCTGTGCACTGCAGAGTGCCTGAGAGTGAATCACGCTAAAAATCAGTGGAGGGGGGTTCCCGCTGCAGAGGTTGGCAGTACTGCACTGATACGGTCATAGCGCTGATAGGCTCATGTGCCTATTGGTCAGCGTGGAGATCAGTGCACGGAGAGTGGTCCCGTACTGCTGGCCTCCCTATCTCTGGTCAGGCATGCGATCCCACAACACGGGCTGTGCGCCCCAGCCAAGTCCAGCTTGCTCATTCCCTCCCCTAGATGTATCCCATCAAGCTGCAACGTCCCCCACTCCCTGGTCCACCTCGATGATCCCCCCTTCCGGCAGTCCCGATCTCCCCGCACGCCTTCCCCCCTCAACCAGCAGCCCCAACAATCCTGCCTACCCACAATCCCTCCACACCCCCCCCAACCCACCCCCGGCAGGGCAACCCCTCCCCACACCCTGATGGTCAGCCCTGATTGGTGGCCCCTCCTCCCTCTGTCATCACCGAGTGCAGATGGCAGCGGAACCCTGCACTCCCACCGATCGCACCCCCAGAGGCCCTGCCTCCCCCATTGGCCCTGCTCTCATTAGGCCCCGCCTCCTTGGCACTGCCTGATGGGCAAGTGCCAAGGTGCCCCATTGGTCATTACCACTTTGCCCCTTGGGCAGTGCCACAGGTCCAGGCTGGCACTGCCATGCTCCTTACCCCCAACCTCCTGGGAGGCCTCCACGGCCTGCTTTCACTCCAGCACGGTTGGGCCACCGGATGCCCCGTAAATGGGGATGTTCTGAACCCCACTGGAATGAAACACTCCTGGTAGGGTTGGGGGGAGACTCCAAGGGGCCTGGAGACTTCAGTCCCGGGTCCAATAATTAAACTAAAATCATGATTTAAATAAATTATAAAACTCCACACCAATTTCTGACTTGGAACTGACAGTACGAGAAATCCAGCGGACAGAGACTCACGGAAGCCATACCCACCAGGGAATCCACTAAACAGTCTCTGCCTGAGTCTCCCGGCCCACTGCAGGCTGGGAGAATCACCCGCCCCCCCCATGTATTTTTATAACAATATAAGAAGCAGCAATCGTTGTGGGTATATTTATAAGATGAGGGAGTATTTATGCAGAGTTACAAAGCTTAATGATATCAGAGCTGCAGAGGTATGTACTTTTTTTGGGAGGGAAAAAAACAAATAAATTAAATCAATAAATTGAGGGATAAATTTAAAGGCAGCCACTTAGAGGGACACTGCATCAAAGAGAATCTCAAAGGAAATTTAGAACAGCAAAAGAAAATGTGATTGAAAAGATTGATTAAAAATCCAATCCTCGTGGTGCACACCAGACTCAGAAGACCTCACTGACACCGGCGGACACCGTGTACTCCCTTCCTAGGGACACCCAGAAGCAAACATAGCCGCAACAAGGGACTGCTGGGAAGCATGACTCCCCACCCCCGCCCCACACTGACTGCGTCCTAACTGCACCGATTAATGACCAGCTCAGCTAGGCGCAGAGCAGGCCCAAGAGGATTCCTCCCCCTTTCTGGGTGCCCAAAGATCCAGAGCCCTGGATAAAGTGCAAGCAGATAGAAAATAAGAGACCTTTCAGCAAAGCTACGCTTGTCTGTGCTGGATCGCATGACACACTTCTCTCTGGTGATGCTCTGCTGCAATCCCTTAAAGGCATATTACAACAAGTTCTACCTAGTGCAATGGAAATTGTCAGGCCCATTTGCCCGTTGATTTGATTTAATTTTTTATTGTCACATGTATTGGGATCGAGTGAAAAATATTGTGTCTTGCACGCTATACAGACAAAGCATATCTTCACAGCTAAGCAAAGGAGAGAGTGCAGAATATAGCATTACAGGCATAGCTAGGGTGTAGAAAAAGATCAAATTAATCACTGTGGGCAGGATTCCATGTTAAGCATGGACGGTGTAAGTAGTGGACACTGCAGGTACATACAAAAGCTTTTTTTTCTCCCAGGTACCCTAATAACACTATGATCAGAAAGAGAAAAATAAGCTCGTGTCTTACTACAGAAATATCTCACACTGGCATACATCCAATATAGCTGACTTTGAGATGAGTTTTTCAAAGCAATCTATATACCATATATCTATGTTATGGGCAGCATGGTGGCACAGTGGTTAAGCACTGCTACCTCACAGCACCAGAGGCCTGTGTTCAATTCCAGTCTTGGGTCACCGTCTGTGTGGAGTTTGCACATCCTCCCCATGTCTGCGTGGGTTTCCTCCAAGCGCTCTGGTTTCTTCCCACGCTCCAAAGATGTACGGATTAGGTTGATTGGCTATGGTAAATTGCCCCATAATGTCAGGAAGACTAACAGGGTAAATACATGGAATTAAGGGGATAGGGCCTGGTTAGGATTGTTGTCGGTGTAGACTCGATGGCCCAAATGGCCTCCTTCGGCACTATAGGGATTCTAAAAAAAACTTCTTGCTGCTCCAAGGATGCTACCTGTCTGAAAATTCCCACAGTATAACTACAATTTCCCCTTTAAAACAGGAACATTTTCTTCTTAATGAAATGCCTTGAGAAAATGAAGCACCATCCAGGGTAATCCAACATGACAGCCTGTCCTGTATTTTAACAGGCATGGAAAAGTTCTTGTTGGATATTTGTCAGGAGATTTTGACTCGATTCTAATGAGGATTTGATTGTTTTCCCAAAGCCTGAATCTGTTAAAAGCCATTTTGTGTCGCTCTGAGATTTGATATTTGCGATGCGAAAATTAGATAAACCATCCACAGGAGATGTGTATCTGTATTCTGTTCAAAAGCATTCTTGTCAAAGCACTAAAAGCGCCAGTGGATAATTGCATTCCCTTATTAACTTGCAATAAAACAAAGCAAACTTTCGGAGAAGCCTCAACGACTCAGTGTTACGCTTCCTCTCCCCTCTCCCCACCACCCCCTTTGTTTTGTTTGACTCTTCAGGGACTGTTACTGCAGGGCTGGTGCCTTTGTATAGAGACCTAGTAGCAGATGTCTCTCAGCAAAGTTACTAGTGGGAAGAGAGTGTTACAGCAGAGTGCCGCACCATTAAGCAAGCAACCCCCTGAATGGCCCAGGCACCAACTGACAGATGGAATAGAGTCACTGAGGCTCTGTGGAGGGTAAACGCAATGACAGCTTGCCAGCTAAGGAACGCCAACAGGAGTTACTCCTAGTGTAACTGCTGACACCCAGAATTGGCTAGCCTGGCAATCCCTGGATAATATTCTGAGGGCCCGTGAATAACTTTTGAATAAAATTGTGTGTTGTATAAGATTGCTTCAGAGGTGTGGGAAGACACTGTTTTCCCTGTCATTAATCTCAGTGACAGCAAGTTCAAAGTGAGTAATAAAGTTATTTGAATGATAGTAGTCGGACAGTGCAAAAAGGACCGTGTTTGGAAAGTGATTCCAAAAACAAAACTATTATGCTTCTGTCCGATTGTTTATACTTTTCTCGTTGCATATCACATCAGTTTTCAAATGGTTCTGCAAATAATGACACACTCCCAGGATCAATTGACAGACATTTGGAGACTCTCTGGAAATACTAGAAACATAGAAACCTTATTGTGTAGAAAGAGGCCATTCAGCCCAGTGAGTCTGTGCTGACTCTCCAAAACAGCATCTTACCCTGGTTCTCCCCTTCACCCCCATAAACCCAAGTGTTTACCATGGCCAATCCACCTAACTTCCACATCCAGGGACACTAAGGGGCAATTTAGCTTGGCCAATCCACCTAACCCGCACAGCTTTGGACTGTGGGAGGAAACCAGAGCAGCAGGAGGAAACCCACACAGACATGGGGAAAATGTGCAGGCTTTGCACACACAGTCACCCAAGGTCTGAATTGAACCCTGGTGCTGTGAGGCAGCAGTGCTAACCACTGTGTCACTGTGGCCTGATCCTTTCTCAGACATTCCCGGTTAATATTGACACGCTCCTGCAGGTATCCCTGCCCCACCTTCCACAAAACATTGCGCTTCTCACTCTATCTCGAAGCTGTCCTTGTCCCACAGTTTCACTTCATCCTTCATCTCATCCAACGCCTTAAGAAGAAACTTTTTCTCTTCCTTTCGGGTGTTAAGGAATGCAAACTTCAACTCATTGATACCAACACCCATCTAGGACCTTCCTCCCCATCCCATTCCTTAGATCCCATCCTTTCTAACCCCAACCCTTGCTGTGTATTGACCATACCCTCTGACCTCCCTCTCACTGAGGCTGGACATGCTGGACTCAGCAAAGGAATGGGCATGGTATCCTTACATCCTCACCTTAACAGATTTTGGCCTTGACATGATGCTGAACTCCTCTTCCACTTTGTAGTTCGGGCATTATGATTGGCACAGGCTCGGAGGGCCAAATAGCCTGTTCTTGCGCTGTACTCTTCTTTGTTAAAAGTGTATTATCGAAATGTTGAGAGGCTGCGGAGCTCTGAGGCATAGGGGGTTCTGGGTATCCTAGTGCATGAATCACAAAAGGTTAGTGTACGAGTACAGCAATTAATTGGAAAAGTTAATACAATATTATCATTTTTTTGTAAGGGAAGTTGGTACAAAAGTGCGGAGGTTATTCTTTAATTGTGTAGGTCACTTGTGAGACCACATTTGGTGTATTGTGTATAGTATTGGCCACCTTATCTGAAGAAAGATGTAAATGCATTGGAAATGGTTCAGAGAAGGTTTACCAGATTAATACCTGGAATGAGCAGGTTGTCCCATGAGAAAGTTTGGACAGGCTAGGCTTGAATTCACTGGAGTTTCGAAGCGTAAGGGGCAACTTTTCTTTTTATTCATTCATGGGACATGGGTATCGCTGGCTGGCCAGCATTTATTGTCCATCCCTAGTTGCCCCTTGAGAAGGTGGTGGTGAGCTGCCTTCTTGAATCGTTGCAGTCCATGTGAAGATGAAGAGAAGAAACTAGTGGGATAAATAGTGATGGCAACATTTATAAACAGATTTCTTTGAGGAAAATGTTTTATTCAGATCAGTAAATAATCTTTTTGAAGAATTTCCACTGACTCTTCACCTACTTTTGCAGTACAGTGGTTAACACTACTGCCTCACACCATGGGTTTGATTCCCAGCTTAGGTCGTTGTCTGTGTGGAGTTTGCATGTTCTCCCTGTGTCTGCATGGGTTTTCTCCAGCTTCTCCGGTTTCCTCCCACAACCCAAAGATGTGCAGGTTAGGTGGATTAGCCATGCTAAGTGGTGCGTTAGTGTCAAGGGGACTAGCTAGGGTAAATGCATGGGGTTATGAGGATAGGGCCTAGGTGGGATTGTGGTCAGTGCAGACTCGATGGGTCAAATAACCTCCTTTTGCACTGCAGGATCCTATCATTCCATGATTCTATGCTAAAACTGTACATCTGAAAAAAAGATAGCCCAATCCATCACGCAAACCAGACTCCCATCCATTGACTCTGTCTACACTTCCCGCTGTCTCGGCAAAGTAGCCAGCATAATTAAAGATCCCATGCACCCCGGACATTCTCTCTGCCACCTTCTTTCTTTGGGAAAAAGGTACAAAAGTCTGAAGTCATGTACCAACCAACTCAAGAACAGTTTCTTCCCAGCTAACACCAGACTTTTGAGTGGACCAACCTTGCATTAAGTTGATCTTTCTCCACATACTAGCTATGATTGTAACACAGCATTTTGCTTGTTTCTTTCTCTATGAACGGTATGCTTTGTCTGTATAGCGCGCAAGAAACAATACTTATCATTGTGATTTATTGTCACAATACATGTGACAATAAATCAAATCAAATCAAAAATCTAAATTAGCATTTATTTAAACAGAAGTTAAGTTGTGTTTAATAAATGCTGATTGATTAAATTTCATGCCAGCGTTTGATGTGAGGAAGATGTAAAAGCTTTGCTGCAGCCTGAGATTGCAGTCTGATGTGTGTACTGTGGCACCAGTTCATAGGCTACACCCATGTCACAAGGTCCAATACTTATGGATGAGGAAAGCCTTTCACTCTGTCTTGATTCATCCAACCAGAACAAGCCATCATTCCTCCTACTGCTGCATCTAATTATTTCTTAGATGATTGCAGCATTCTGTCTCTACTGCTCTACCCTGAAGTCCAACCCAAGGTATAAAGACATCAGTATGTCAATCCCAAGGCAATCTTTCAGTTTGAAACAGTGTCCCCTTGTCTTACTCCCATTATATATTTTAAAGTGGTATCCAGATTAACCATTTCCATACCATTTACTTACAACAATGGATGAACAGACACCACTCGACAATCACCAAGCAGCAGTGTTCCCTTCCTGTCAGGGAACATTTCAGCAGTCTGATCTTCGGGTAAATGTCCTCCAAGACGGCCTTCAAGACACTCAACGCAGAATCGCCGAGCAGAAACTGATAGCCAAGTTCCGCATACATGAGGACAGCCTCAACTGGGATCATGGGTTCATGTCACACTACATTTAACCCCCATCATATGGCCTCAGCTTGCAAAATCTTGCCAACTGTCCTGGCTTCACACCTCTTTAACCTGTGATTATCCCTCTCTCCACTCACATTGTCTGTACCTGTAAAAACTCGATTACGTAAAGACTCACATTCCAGCCATTATCTTGCAATTGAGTCTAGGTCTATACATTTGTGAATCCAAGTCTCCACTCACCTGATGAAGGAGCTGTGCTCCAAAAGCTCGTGATACCACATAAACCTGTTCAACCTTAACCTGGTGTTGTGAGACTTCTTACTGTACTAACTTTTAGAAGAACATTTCTCGGATGCTTTTGTTTCACAGAAACCCTACAGTGCAGAAGGGAGCCGTTCAGCCCATCGAGTCTGCAATGACAACAATCCCACCCAGGCCCTATCCCCATAATCCACATATTTGCCCTGCTAATCACTCTAACTTTCACATCCCGGGACACTCAGGGGCAATTTAGCCTGGCTAATCAACCTAACCTGCACTGTGGGAGGAAACCCGAGCACCCAGAGGAAATCCACGCAGACTCCACACAGACAGTGACCCAAAATGGGAATCGAACCCAGGTCCCTGGAGCTGTGAAGCAGCAGTGTTAACCACTGTGCCACCGTGCCGCCCTTGTTTCTTGGCCCTTCTGCCCTTTCTCTTACCTTAGGCCCTCATTGGCTCAGTCTTTTGGCTCCCCTCCACAGACTCAATGTCGCCCTTGTTTTCTAATTACTTCAAGCACTGTTTAATCAAAGCGTCCATCCAGTTTGATCACAACTTCGTTTAGTTTATGTGCTACCACTTGGTCATGCAGTCTGACATTCCACTCATCAGATACAGTGGCTGTCATGATAAGCTGGGAAAATCAAGCATTCAGGTAGAACGTTGGTGTCACAGCCCCTCAAACAATGCTGTACTCTCCACTTTCATCAGTGGGGTAAGATATAAAACCGGTGCTCCATCTCTTCCCAACAGAATCCCAGCAGGCAGTACGGGTTAAAATTTCACCTTGTGAATTTCTCTTGAATCAATTAAAGTAAATGGAATCACAGGATGAAACTGCAATGCCCAATGTATTGCAAATACTGTTTTAATGATGGTTGGGGTCATATCGCATCAACAATCTATAGGTTTTGCTTCTGTGGTTAACCAGAGAAAAGCAAATCAAACCAGTTACACAACCAAAAGTAGGAAAATTCATATTCTACATGTTTCAGCATCTGGACCTTTAAATAATTACAGCATATTTGTTAGTGTCACAAGTAGGCTCACGTTAACACTTCAATAGAAGCATTGAAACATAGAAGATAGGAGCAGGAGGAGGCCATTTGGCCCTTTCAGCCGGTTCCGCCATTCATCACGATCATGGCTGATCATTAATGAAGTTACTGGGAAAATCCCCTAGTCACCACACTCCAGTGCCTGTTCGGGTACGCCAAGGGAGAATTTAGCATGGCCAATTCACCTAGCCGGCATATCTTTCGGACTGTGGGAGGAAACTGGAGGAAACCCACGCAGACATGGGGAGAATGTGCATACTCCACACATTTAACTAAGTCGGGAGTTGATCCAGGATATTTATTAACCACTGAGCCACCATGCAGCTCTTAAGTATGTCTCATGGAATCCCTGCAGTGCAGAAGGAGGCCATTCGGCCCATCGAATCTGCACCAATCACAACCATAAGAATTTGTGGAATGTCTAAGAGATGGTTTTTTTGGAGCAGCTTGTGACAGGGCCTTCTCGGAAACAGGCAATTCCGGATCTGGTGATGTGTAATGAAGCAGACTCGATGAGGGAACTTAAGGTGAATGAACCCTTAGGGAGCAGTAACCACAATATGATCAAATTTATTCTGCAGTTTGAGAGGGAAAAGCTGGAATCGGATGCAACGGTATTACAATTAAATAAAGATAACTACAAAGACATGAGGGAGGACTGGTTAGAGTTGATTGGAAAGGAGCCTAGCAGGGAAGACAGTGAAACAGCAATGGCAAGAATTCTTGGGGGTATCCGGGAGGCACAACAGAAATTCATCCCAAGAAGGAGGAACGTGCTAAGGGGAGGATGAGGCATCCATGGCTGATGAGGCAAGTCAAGGACAGCAGAAAAGCAAAAGAAAAAGCATAAAAAGTGGCGAGAATTAGTGGGAAGCTAGAGAATTGGGAAGCCTTTAAAAATGAGCAGAGGATAACTAAAAAAGCAATAAGGAGGAGGGAGAAGGTGAAATATGAGTGTAAGTTAGCTAGTAATATAAAAGAAGATAGGAAGAGTTTTTTTTAATTATATAAAAGATAAGACAGAGGCAATAATAGACATTAGACCACTGGAAAATGAGGCTGAAGAAGCAATAATAGGAAACAAAGCAATGGCAGAGGAACTGAATAGTTACTTTGCAACACTCTTCACCATGGAAGACACCAGTGGGATGCCAGAGGTCCAGGAGAATCAGGGGGCACAGGTGAGTGTAGTGGCCAGCACTAAGGAGAAGGTTCTGGGGAAACTGAAAGGTCTGAAGGTGGATGGACTACACCCCAGGGTTCTAAAAAAAGTAGCTGAGGAAATTGTGGAGCATTGGTGGCTCCAGGAATCACTGGAGTCCCAGAGGACTTGAAAGTAGCTAATGTAACACTGCTGCTTAAGAAGGGAGGGAGGCAGCAGACAAGAAATTAAAGGCCAGTTGGCCTGACTTCAATCATTGGCAAGATTTTAGAGTCCATTGTTAAAGATGAGATGGTGGAGTACTTGGAAGTGCTTGATAAAATAGGACTGACTCAGCACAGTTTCGTCAAGAGGAGGTCATGTCTGACAAACTCATAGAGCTCTTCGAGGAGGTAACAAGAAAGTGAGACAAAGGAGAATTGGTGGATGCGATTTATTTAAATTTCCAAAAGGCCTTTGACAAGGTACCATGTAGAAGAGTGTTAAATAAGTTAAGAGCCCATCGTGTTAAGGGTAAGACCCTGGCATGGATAGAGGATTGGCTGACTGGCAGAAGGCAGAGAGTGGGGATAAAGGATCCTTTTCAGGATGGCAACCGGTGACAAGTGGTGCACCTCAGGGGTCAGTGCTGGCACAACAACTTTTCACAATATACATTAAGGATTTGGAAGAAGGAACTGAAGGCGCTGTTGCTAAGTTTGCAGATGATACAAAGATATGTAGAGGGACAAGTAGTATTGAGGAAGCAGGGGGGACTGCAGAAGGACTTGGACAAGTTAGGAGGGTGGGCAAAGAAGTGGCAGATGGAATACAATGTGGAAAAGTGTGAGGTTATGATTTTGGGAGAGGGAATGGAGGCACAGACTATTTTCTAAATGGGAAAATGTTTAGGAAATCAAAGCATAAAGGGGCTTGGGAGTTTGTGTTCAAGATTGTCTTAAGGTCAACATGCAGATTCAGTCGGCAGTTAGGAAGGCAAATGCAAGGGCTAGAATGCAAGAGCAGGGATGTAGTTCTGAGGCTATATAAGGATCTGGTCAGACTACATTTGGAGTACTGTGAGCAGTTTTGGGCCCTGTACCTAAGGAAGGATATGCTGGCCTTGGAAAGAGTTCAGAGGAAGCTCACAAGAATGATCCCTGGAATGAAGAGCTTATTGTATGAGGACTCTGGGTCTGTACTCATTGGAGTTTAGAAGTATGAGGAGGGATTTTATTGAAACTTACAGGGTACTGCGAGGCCTGAATAGAGTGAACAGGGAGAGGATGCTTCCACCAGTAGGAAAAACTAGAAGCTGAGGGCACAACGTCAGGCTAAAGGGACGATCCTTTAAAACAAAAACGAGCAGGAATTTCTTCAGCCAGAAGTGGTGAATCTGGGAACTTTTTGTTGCAGAAGGCTGTGGAGGCCGTCATAGTGTCAGAGAGTCATAAAGATTTATAGCATGGAAACAAGCCCTTTGGCCCAACTTGTTCATGCCACCCTTTTTTTAAACCCCTAAGCTAGTCCCAATTGCCTGCATTTGGTCCATATCACTCTATACCCATCTTACCCATGTAACTGTCCAAATGCTTTTCAAAAGACAAAATTGTACCTGTCTCTGTACTACCTCTGGCAGCTTGTTCCTGACACTAACCACCCTCTGTGTGAAAAAATTGTCCCTCAGGACACTTTTGTATCTCTCCCCTTTCACCTTAAACTTTTACCCTCTAGTTTTAGGTCATTGGACGTTTTTAAAACAGAGATGGATAGGTTCTTGATTAATAAGGGGGTCAGAGGTTATGGGGAAAAGGCAAGAGAATGGGAATGAGAAAAATATCAGTCATGATTGAATGGTGGAGCAGGCTTGATGGGCCGAGTGGCCTAATTCTGCTCTATGTCTAATGGACTTCTGATCCCACCCAGGCTCCATCCCTATAACCCTTGCATTTACCCTAGCTAGTCCCTCTAACACTAAGGGGCAATTTAGCATTGCCAATCCACCTAACCAGCACATCTCTGGACTGTGGGAGGAAACCGGAGCACCCAGAGGACACCCACGCAGACACAGAGGGAAAGTGCAGACTCCACACAGACGCCTGTGACCTGAGGCAGGAATTGAGCCTGGGTCCCTGGCGCTGCGAGGCAGCAGTGTTAACCACTGTGCCACCGTGCTGCCTACTGCCACTGTCCCGCCCTCTATAAAGGTTGCAAATGCAAACATTGCACAAGCGTGAATTTTAGCAGAACGGAATATATACACGTCAACGTAATGGTTATTTGTCAGTCACAGCATGCAAGAAACATTTGATAGAACATTCTCTGTAAGATGCCTCTGCATTCTATCAGCTTCTGACAGTTGTGACACAAGATCCCCTAAACAATTACAGACTATGATCAGATTCACTAAATGCAGCGAAACACAGGACGTAATTAAATATAATCGCCTACATGGTACATTCCTCCATTTGAATTGGAAATCTCTCATGGCCACATTTATGCTGTCCTATCTATATCCACTCTTCCTACTGGCACCAGCATCCGTTTCGAGTTACAGGAAAAGACATTAGTGCAGTGATGTAATATACTGTTGACTATAATCAGTGCGAAAGCCACATTGTTTGTTGTGGATGCTTAATCCATGTCCAGGCCTGCAGCGGCTTTGTAATGACACACGATGTTCCATGGAATATAAGCCCAATTTGACTTTGGGTTACGTGCTTCTCTGGGGCTCAGAGTCAGACTCATAAAAGTTTAAGTTTTCTCTCACACGCTGATGCGTGAGATGCAAAAGTGACTATTATTGTTATTTGGTTTCTGCCGTCTGTACTTAAAGCCGAGATATGATGGATTTGCAAACATCTTACTGAAGCATTAACATTGAAAGAAGGACTCAAATGACACAAGCTAATGCGTGACCCTTGGCACAAATCCTATTTTTTAAGTGCTCATGACAGATTTTTGCGGCAGTCGTAAGGCAGGAGTGTAAGAATGCAACTAACCACAAAAAAGCAATAAGAAGGTCACTATAATCAAATGACTTAAGGGAAACAAGTTGATGACTGAGGAGGTAATTGTACTGAATACCAATGGGGGGGAGTGTGAAATAATTGATCTAATGCACGTCACTCAGGTGTAAGGGAATCTTTCTCTCGAATTCTTTAAAATGCTGAGAGGCAAAAATAATTAGACATTGGCAAAGCAATAGGTACAAGCACAGGACAGGAGAATAAAGTTTAAAAATCATTCGCCTCAAGCAAATGCAAATAATTCTCCTATCAAAGCAAAGGAGAGGGAGCACTCGGAGTACAATCAAACTCTGCCAGGGTCTTTTCTTTAGAACAGGGAGGCGACGGCTGGCTGTTATTATCGCTTGACTATTAATCCAGAAACTCAGCTAATGTTCTGGGGGTTGGGTTTGAAAACCACCATGACAGGTGGTGGAATTTGAACTCAAGAAAAAAAAATCTGGAATTAAGAATTCCCCGATGATCATGGAACCATTGCCGATTATCGGAAAAACCCATCTGGTTCACTAATGTCCTTTAAGGAAGGAAATCTGCCACCCTTACCTGGCCTGACCTCCATGTGACTCTAGAGCAAAAGAAATGTGCTTGATTCTCAACTGCTCTCTGAACAGGGGCAACTAATGGGCAATAACTGTTGGCCAGCCAGTGATACCCATGTCCCACGAATGAACAAAGAACAACACAGCACGGGAAACAGGCCCTTTGGCCCTACAAACCTGTGCCGCCCAATTTAACATTTAGTGAGTGCCTCATTCCCATCCTTCTTCTACCTATGACTTTTGTCTATGCCTCTTGGACTCCACAATAAAGGGGTGCAAATTTAGAGAATTATATGTGCACCAGATTAAGGGAGGTCTAATTTAGGGACAATTTGTTAGACAATCAGCCTAAAAGCACATTTTTGGGGTGTGGGAGGAAACCAGAGCACCCGGAGAAAACCCACGCAAGCACGGGGAGAATGTGCAAACTCCCACAGACACTGACCCAAGTCGGAGATCCAACCCAGGTCCATGTATCTGCACAGCAAACGGTGATAGTCACTGAGCTGTCGTGTTGCCCGTCAGTTGGTCCAGTTTAAGCGTACACTAACGACGTGAAGCACTAGGCAACTCTCGAAGCAACATCCAAGAGCAGCCCTCGCACTACCCACCGTGTGTATGCCCCTTGTTAGTCAACAAGGCAGACCGAATCACCTGTGAATGAGTAATAAAAAATCTCTTCCACAGTGGGCAGTTGGGTCATTGAATATATCCAATGCTGAGTTGAACAGATTTTTGATTGGCAAGGGGGGGGGGGGTCAAGAGTTATGGGGGCAAGATAAGAAAGTGACGTTAAGAGCACTGTTTGTTCTATCTGCCATGTTCATACTGAATGGCTGAAAGAGCAAAAAGGCCCACCCTTCCTCTTTCTTATGATCTTGGGATCTTATTTGTGAGCTAATGGCTCATTCATCCATTCTGCAGGTCACCTGATCTTCCTTTCCATTGACTTCAGTCGAGAGGGAAATTGGATAGTGTATACTGGATAACCAATTCAACATCACCCATCTTATACTATCAGCTAAAATTAATCATGGCAATCGATGATCCTTTTCACACAGTTCTCTTTTTAGACATTTCTGGTATAAGATTGATACACTGGTCTTTAGGAATGAGATTAGGAGAATTTCCTCCATCAAAGGTTGTGAATCTTTGGGATTCTCTGCCCCAGAGAACTGTGGATGTTCTGTTGTTGAACATACTCCTGACAGATTGATGGATTTTTGGATGCTACGAGAATTAAGGTGAAGTTGAGATAGACCAGCCGTAACCTTACTGAAGGGTGAAGTTTATTCTAACTCCTATTCCTTACATTCTCATGTCATTGGCTGCACTGCTTCTGAATCACCACAATTTTTATTGCGGCATATTCTGAGGTGCTGTACAGCAAATTTTGGTGTAAATTTCCCCATGGAGAATTGGGGCATGCAACAGTCTAACTTGAGACATTTATCACCAAATTTGCCATCCCAGGAAATTCCAGGCCATTTTTCCAGGTATTGAAATACTGCATATTTGAAACTTCACGACTCCAGTTGCCAAACAACGCACTGGAACCAAAACTCAACGGCAACAACAACTTGCATTTATATAGCATCTTTCATGGAATTGCTGTGGACAAGAATGAGAGCAAATGCTTGCACGAAGGTTTCTGCAGCAGATAAGCTGAGGCAGTGAGGATTTGAACAATGTCATGGAGGGAGAAATAAAGAATCTCAGTGATGGTGCAAATATTTGGCTGGGAACTCATCATTGGGTTAAATGTGATGGGGGAGGGATTTCTCCCATTTCCGTCCACCACAGGAATCATAGCGGACAGGGGAACAGATCAGGCAAAGGTCCATTGACCTCTGAACGGGATTCTCCAGTTTTGGAGTGAGCTTGGCCAGAAAATTCCATCCAATATCAATGTTATTAAGAGCCTGATTCAGTCTCAGTCAGCTGCCAAGGAGAGTAACAAAATCAGCCACAAGGGAGTGGAGTTAATGGTAAAATAAAGTTTATTTATTAGTCACAAGTAGGCTTACATTCACACTGTAATGAAGTTACTGTGAAAATCTTCTAGTTGCCACACCCCAGTGCCTGTTCAGGTACACTGAAGGAGAATTTAGCATGGCCAGTTCACCTAATCTGCATATCTTTCAGACTGTGGGAGGAAACGGGAGCACCCGGAGGAAACTAGCTGAATAAACTAGGCTTGTAGCTGAATAAACTAGGCTTGTACTCATTGGAGTTTAGAAGAATGAGGGGAGATCTCATTGAGACGTATAAGATGATGAATGGGATGGATAGGATAGAGGTGGAGAGACTCTTCCCGCTCAGAAAGGACAGTAGGACTAGGGGGCACAGCCTCAAGATAAAGGGGGGGCGGTTTAGAATGGAGTTGAGGAGGAACTTCTTCACTCAAAGGGTGGTGAATCTCTGGAATTCTCTGCCTGTTGAAGTGGTGGAGGCTGCCTCGCTAAATATTTTTAAGACGCGGGTTGATGGGTTTTTGATAAGATTAAGGGTTATGGGGAGAGGGCGGGAATGTGGAACTGAGCCACGACAGATCAGCCATGATCTTATTGAATGGCGGGGCAGGCTCGAAGGGCTAGATGGCCTACTCCTGCTCCTATTTCTTATGTTCTTATGTTCTTATGTAAACCTACACAGACACGGGAAGAATGTGCAAACTCCGCACAGAAGTGATCCAAGCCAGGAATTGAACCTGGGTCCCTGGCACTGTGAGGCAGCAGTGTTAACCACTGTGCAGTAAGGATCAAAGACAAATGCTTCAGCCTTCCCAATATTTAATTGGCCAGAGTTTCTGCTCAGCTGTTTCTGTACTGGATCAATGCTTAGTCAAAAGGACAGTGTAAATTATATTTATCAGACAGTAGGTAGGAGCTTTGCCACAATGATGAAACGCTGTAACCTGTAAGCACCGTGAATCAGTGCAATTCTTTTCTTCAATGATCTTTGTGATGATTTCAGGACGTTGAGATGCTGTTATCATTAACCATATGTGTTTCTGTGATATTCAGAAAGTTTCAAGTTTCGTTAAGCAGATGGGGTAACAATGCTGCAGATTTACAAAGATTACTGTTGACAGATTATGGCTGAAGATTCTCTTTCCTCATGCTTTGGGTGCAGGGCTTTGAAATGCATATTTAAACAAACACCTGAAATTCAGCTGAATCTTGCTGCGCTGGGGTATGAATAGATGATACTGTGCACGTTTGTCAAACTGGGCGTTATGTTGGGAACCATGGTTGACCTAACAGAGGAGAAGCAACATGCTGCATACTGGGGGTAGTACGGTGACACAGTGGTTAGCACTGCTGCCTCACAGCGCCCGGGTTCTTTCTTGCTTGATTTTCCAATCAGGTTTGACTTGGGCTTTGACTTTGGTCACTGTCTGTGTGGAGCTTGCATGTTCTCCCAGTGTCTGCATGGGTTTCCTCCCAGTGCTCTGGTTCCCTCCCACAGTCTGAACGACACACTGGTTAGGTGCATTAACCTGCCAGAGTATGGCAACTAGGGGAATTTCACAGTAATTTCATTGCAGTGTTAACGTAAGCCTTACTTGTGATTAATAAATAATCTTTATGTTATTGCTGCAAAATCTTCAGTGAGTAGATCACCACAGCATGTTCAATTAAAACTTGCCAGAGGTTTGAATCCTGACATACAAGTCCCTCATTGATGCGTCCAAGGATCTGTTGCTCTTCCCTTATTCCCCTGATAGTTCAGAAGTGTCGAACCCGGGGTCTGTCAATTCTACAATGTTCAGCAGTTCCACCACTGGATTTGTGAACCTAGAAGGTTCTCTCTATTCCTACAGACTAGACAGAATGCTATCCCTCTAAGAGCTTCTGTGGGCCTTTACATGCTGAGCAGTTTGCCATTTCCTACAACATCAGCGCACATTCCCCCCTCCCACCCAACCTGCCACCCCCATCCCCAGCCCAGCCCATTCCTCAAGTGGAGTTAATATTAGAAAGCAAGGCAGATCCAAAAACATTATGTCAGTTTTGGCATTTACGATAGTCAGAAAGTACGAACACATTTTCAGCCAGAGTCAAACCTGATTGGAAAGTCAAACAGGGAAGAAAGCAAGGAAGAAAAAAGAGAGAGAATGAAAGAAGGAAGGAAGGATAGAAGGAAGAGAAACAGAAAGAAGGAATGAGAGAGAGAGACAGAAAAACAGAGAGACAGAACAAAAGAAAGAAAAGAAGAAAGAAAGACAGAGAGAGAGAGACAGGAAGAGAGACAGAAAAACAGAGAGAGAAAAACAAAGAGACAGAAAGACAGAACGAAAGAAAGAAAGACAGAGAAAAAAAGAAAGTCCGCCCAATCACAGGGTGTCCCGTGTACATTACAACCAATGACGTACTTTTGAAATGTAGTCACTTAGTCAGCATTGTAAAGCCGATTAACTTCATCAGTCACAGAATTGAGAAATGTTTGACACAAGTTTTACTCTGATCAGGGGTTGAGGTCTGTTGCCCCAGTTGCTGATTACTGGTTCACATTGTGAGCAATACCAGGCAGTGACTGGTCACCTCTATACCTTCTTGGAACTGCCTTGCGCATCACATGTGGTTATGATATTTGCATCAATGCAGTCAAACTACCAGTTAGAAACGTTTGACATACTTACTGCCAAATGCCACGAGACTTTTCCAGACACCCATAATGCCCGTGGGAGTGTGAACTAAGCGATTCTTTTTCAGGTGTCAATCATTCACCACTCTTTTAGAGGTCTTTCTTTCACTGTAAAATACAACCTGATCTCAAAATATTGCCTAATCTTAAAGGATCAGAGAACCTAATGTTCCCAAATCAGATTACGCTTGTGACACACAAAGTCATAAATGACATTACCAGATGACCATTCGATATCCCACCATTCTGTAAGTCCTATAAAATCCTGTGATACCAGCAACAATGTCTATGGTTTCCCTGGGATTCCTTACTTGTGTTGAGGTACTTAAAGAAAATTATATCTAACAAAGATAACTGTTATCATGGCACTGTGTTATAGGTCTTTGAATCAACCAAATGAGAATCTGATAACATCAATTCTATTTACCACAAGAAAATAATCTTCACGCGCATCTCATCTTTATCAGAGGTTAAAGAGGGTTTCTCTTTATAATAACTCGGGTGATCAAAAATTTAGATTGTAACTGAGGTGAGAACACATCAAATTTGACTTTAAGCAGTTCACATCATCACGTCATAGTCACAACAACTTAGAGCAGTGCTTTGTAATGTTTTTGTTTTTAGTCCTTTCTAGACACTCAACCTGTTTCTATAAAAACTGCAGAAAGAAAGAAAAAGTTGAATTTATTTAATGCTTTTCATAGTCTCAGGACTTCTCATAGAATCATCGAATCCTGACAGTGCACAAGGAGGCCATACGGCCCATCGAACCTACATGGACAACAATCCCACTCAGGCCCCAACTTTGCACCTCCACAAATTAACTCCCGCTAGTCCCCCCCACAACACTGAGGAGCAATTTAACATGGCTAATCAACCTAACCCTCACATCTTTGGACCTCTCAAAGGATTTGCCAACAATTCAATGTTTCGCAAGTGTAATCGCTATTGTGATGTAGAAAATGCAATAGCCAATTTGTGCACAGCAAGCTCCCACAAACAGCAATGCGATACTGTCCTGATAACCAGTTCTTTTTTTAGTAATGCTGATTGACCAAACCACTAAGGATAATGCCCTACATTTCTTCAAAATAGTGCCGTGGTCTCAGTTTAATATTGCCTCTGTAAGATGCCACCTCTGACAATACAGCACTCCCTCAGTGCTGTACCAGAGGGTCAGCCTGAATTTTTGTCTCAAGTGCCTTTTTTAATGAATTTGCAGGGTACTTGATTTGATTTGATTTGTATATTGTCACATGTGTTAGCATTCAGTGGAAAGTGTTGTCTCTTGAGCACTATACAGACAAAGCGTACAGTTCATAGAGAAGGAAAAGAGACAGTGCATAATATAGTGGTACAGTTATAGCTAGGGTGTAGAGAAAGATCAACTAAATGCAAGGTAATTCCATTCAAAAGTCTGATGGCAGCAGGAAAGAAGCTGTTCTTAAGTCAGTTGGTACGTGACATCAGACTTTTGTATCTTTTTCCCGATGGAAGAAGGTGGACAAGTGTATGCCAGGAGTGTGTGGGGTCCTTAATTATGCTGGCTGCTTTGCCGAGGCAGAGGGAAGTGTTGACAGTGTCAATGGATGGGAGGCTAGTTTGCATGATGGATTGGGCTACATTCATGACTTTTTATAGTTTCTTGCAATCTTAGGCAGAGCAGGAGCCATACCAAGCTGTGATCCAACCAGAAAGAATGCTTTCTATGGTGTATCTGTACAAGTTGGTGAGATTTGTAGCTGACATGCCAAATTTCTTTCGTCTTCTGAGAAAGTGGAGGCATTGGTGGATTTTCTTAACTATAGTGTCAGCATGGGGAGACCAGGACAGGTTGTTGGTGATCTGGATACATAAAAACTTGAAACGACAAAGTGGTACTTTGCAGGCCTGGAGAGAGGCAAGAGAGGCTAAAACTGAGCACAGATCCTCCCGCAGCTGACAAAAGAAATGCTTTCATTTGAATCACTCATTGAAATGAGGTCCCATTTGCCTGTTCCAATAATTCAAACACCCCAGTGCACTGTATTCAAAGTGACCTTGCTATATGCAAAATGCATGCTTTGTTTGCCCACATAGGAACAGGCACTTTTTTTTTTAAACAGGGACTTTAAAGTAGCTACTTGTGGCTAAAACATTTTGAGATGCTTCTGAAAGACATTGACATGATATCTAAGCTAACTTTTGAGTAATGTCCTCATGGTCACTGTGTTCCATTTCTATGAGATATAATCTACACTTCAATGTAAAATGTTACAGGGTACACATACAAGCACCAGTGTGCTGCACATTGCATTGTGTGTGTTTTATACCGAGGGGGATAAGTCACTAATTTAACTCAGGCCATTGATATAGTTCACTCATTAGCATGAGGCTCAGGCCATTTAACCTCCTGGCATGATTTGCATATCCCAGGTGTTATCCCTTGCTAAAACCCAGCATCCATTAAAGTCAATGGAAATAAAAACAGCAAAAGGATGGAAAACGGGTTGCAAATTTAATGGGCAGAATTCTCCAGCCATTTATGCCGTACTGCCGCTGCTAACAGAGAATTCGGCACTCATCCCAATCTCTATTCACAGCAGCGGGACTTGAGAATCCCAGGCAAATGGGCAAAGTCAGAGAATCAGGTCCAATATCAGCCATGTTTTTGAATAATCGCTTAAAAGTACAGTAAGAAGTTTCACAACACCAGGTTAAAACCCAACAGGTTTATTTGGAGTCACGAGTTCTCAGAGTGCTTGTTCTTCTATCAGGGGAGCCTTTAGGTATGACTTCTTTAAAGACCTTATTGACATTGCTCAATATCCAGTAAGACTATTCGCTGTCAGTGTTATGGCTCTCATGCATTGTGGTAATCTTTCATCTCACGCTTAGTTGGCTTACTCACCTGAGACCTCATCAACTGACCCCTTACCTCTCATTACATCACCTAACACGTAGCAACATAGTTCCTCCTTCTTCCATTCAAATGGAATTAAATATATTGTGGAGTTCATACTTTGTGTAATTATCTCAAAAAGCTGTGATTTTGATTTGATTTGATTTAGTATTGTCACATGCATAGGTATACAGTGAAAAGCATCTTCTTACGCGCTAAAAGACAAAGCATATCGTTCATAGAGAAGGAAAGGAGAGAGTGCAGAATGTAGTGTTACAACCATAGCTCGGGTTAGAGAAAGATTAACTTAATTCAAAAGTCTGACGGCAGCAGGGAAGAAGCTGTTCTTGAGTCAGATGGTACGTGACCTCAGACTTTCGTATCTTTTACAGGTCACAGTGCAGTCAGAATGACGTTGAGAAATATGTCTTGACTGCTCTAGGGAATGCAGGTGAGGCTGACACTACACTGCTGTTAGGCATGGAGCATTTTACCCACCCCGTAACAGCACTGGAAATGTATCTTTCGTTTAGCTCAATGTAATCCTTTGATTGGCAAGGAAGTGATACGGTGTACTGGTATACCTGCGCCATTTGTAATATCATGTCAAGACACAAGTTTACAATTGTTAAGCAGTCACTCCAGGGGTTAACAAAGTCTCTCCAAAGAGGTAGAAGCCTCTCCAATAGTTCAGTAAGTGCATCACCTAAGGTCAGCACAGGGTCAGCATTGAGGTTATTAATCTCAGCTCAGGCAGGAGCTGGAACCCTATAATTGGCCAGGGAGGTGAAAACCTCAGCAGCGTTCTCAGTTGGCAGTGTTTTCCAGTGACCATAGCTGGAGCGTACATGTGTGCAGAGATCAGATAAGGATGGGATTTGAATTTGGCTGTCATTGTTCCCATGATGAAATGTATTATCGATGATCACTCTCAATACTCACATGTGAAAAATGACCACTTGGGTCCACTTGGAGGGTGTGTGAAGGTCAATATTTAAACAGTGACATGTTTGAATCTGATAGATTATTTATGGCATGAAGGGGGTGCATTCTAATGAGGAAAAGAGGGAGAAAACCCTTGAAAAGATAATGGAAAATAAAATTGAATATTTAAAGAGCTGGATTATTGGGGCGAGAGTGGGGGAGGGGATTGATAGCAGAGATACAGGATGTGACAAAGGAGGGGGGAAATGAGTTAGTGAAAGATGGGAAAGAAGAAGGGAGAGGGCAGGTTAGAGGCCTCCAGCCTCGCCGCAACTGGGATTCTCCAGTCCCGCTGCAATGAATGGAGTCTTGTCTGTGTGCCACATTCACCATTCTCGCTGGCAGGAGGGGCATGGGAAGCAGATTGGAGAATCCTGCCCGCAGGTGTAGCTTATTTATTTGTGTGAGAAATTGTGTTATTTTTGTGAATGAGGGCATCTTGCTTTGTTACCCTCACAGGGTTTGCTCTGTGAGTCCCACCCAGAGCTTGGAAAGTTTTGGGCAGTCCTGGATGATGTGAATATCCAGCCCATCACATTTTGCTTTTAAATCTCAGTCATACTGTTTGAGTGGATAAATAAACCCCGAGACTTGAACAACTTAGCAGAACGGGAAAAGTAACATTCTAGGGAACATTTCCAAATTCCTGACTTTCAACTGAAAGGAACAGAACTAAAAAACAGCAACTCTAAAAACAGACTCCACATTCTATTCCGCCCAACAATGTGGAACAAAAATGTTTATTTAAGTGACAATTTCAAAGCATCATCATTGTTAATGGCATCAATTGATTCTAGCTTTCATTTCATGACAGTCTCAGCACTCCACTATTTCTGGTCACTTGTACATCCTCAATTTTAATCACTCGACCAGTGGTGGTTAGGCCTTTGCCTGTCATAGAACATAGAACCCTACAGTGCAGAAACAGGCCCGTCGGCTCATCGAGTCTGCACCGACTACAATCCCACCCAGGCCCTATCCCTACACATTTACCCACTAATCCCTCTAACCTACACATCCCAGGACACCAAGGGGCAATTTTAGCATGACCAATCAACCTAACCCGCACATCTTTGGACTGTGGGAGGAAACCGGAGCACCTGGAGGAAACCCATGCAGACACGAGGAGAATGTGCAAGCTCCACACAGACAGTGAGCCGAGCCAGGAATCGAACCCGGGTCCCTGGAGCTGTGAAGCAACAGGGCTAAACACTGTGCCACCGTGCCACCCAAGACTCCAAGCTCTGGAATTTGCTCCTTAAACATGTCTGCCTCTCTCTCTCCTCCTTTAATGTACTTTTTAGAATCTTTCTCTTTGACCATTTGCCCTCAATATCTCCTCTGTTGGGCGTTACAGTGGACAGTGGTTAGCACTGCTGCCTCACAGTGCCAGGGAATCCGGTTTCGATCCTGGCTGGGGTCACTGTCTGTGCGGAGTTTGCATGTTCTCCTCATGTCTGCGTGAGTTTGCTCCAGGTTTCCTCCCACAGTCCAAAAGACGTGCTGGTTAGGGTGCGTCAACCATGCTAAATTCTCCCTCAGTGTACCCGAACAGGCGCCAGAATGTGGCAACTAGGAGATTTCCACTGTTACTTCATTGCAGTGTTAATGCAAGCCTACTTGTGACACTAATAAATAAACTTTAATCTTTGTAATTCAGGTCAGGTGGATTGGCCATGGTGAAAACACGGGGTTATGGGGATTAAGTTGAGGAGTGATGGGCCCGGATAAGATTCTGTTTCAAAGGGTCAGTGCAGACTTGATGGGCTGAATGGCCTCCTTCTGCACTGTAGGGATTCTATGAAAGGAAGCTGTCTGAGAATGGACCAAAAGCAAGAGTCAGGGGAAATATAGAGTTGAGGGTTATCATTTCAGATCAGCCATGATCTCATTGAATGTCAGAGCAGAATCGATGGGCCAAATGGCCTACTTAAGGCTCTTATATCTTATGGCCTTACGAAGTATGGATGTTCTTTTCAGACCCCTGTATTCAGGAGAGGCTATAGGGCTCCAGAAGATGGGTGGGTCAAGGCTCTGCAGGGATTTGTAGATGAGATTTAATTTGTTGGAGGCAGGTTTCCAAAGACAGGGGGTGGTTAGTAGGGCATAATAAAGATTAGTGCAAGTTGGAGTTTATGGAGAGTAGCAATGGAAGCCAGCATGGAGAACATTGGAATACACAAATCTGGCAGTGGGAAAGGCCATTGCATTACCATTAGGAGGAGAAAGAAAGGAAAGTTTAATGGTTGCCATCAAGAAAAAAAATGAGGAAAGAAATCGGTCGGGTGTTGAGGTGTAAATCAAAGAATAATGAGAGAAAATAAAGAAGACAAAAGGCTCAGGGTTTTACAACGTTAGGTGGTTTGCTTTCAATTCCACACACAGAAATGCAAATTTATACTGTTATAAATTATGCTGATGGTTTGTGGTGAAGGTCCTTTGCTTCCAGTTTCATTTCCCCTCAGGCAGTGATCTGGATCCTCAGGCCTTCCAGTTTGGGGCCTCGGGCCTACTCTTTAGGCCTGGTCCTCACAGTGGAAAGCAGCAGCATATTTGATGTGCTTTTCAGTTGGATATTTGTGCTGCCAATTCTGAGTCAGGACTTTGGCTCATTATTGTCAGTCATTGATCATTGGGTCTCACTCTTGCCTCAGGGTCAGAAATCTGTAGGTTCAATTCCCACTCCAGAAACTTCAGCACAAAAACCTAGTTTGGCACCCTAGCAATGGTGTCCAGCATTGTCTGACCTGCTGTCATAGAATCATAGAATCCTACAGTGCAGAAGGAGGCCATTTGGCCCATCAAACCTGCACCAACAGCAACTCCACTCAAGCCCTATCCCTGTAACCTCACATGTACCCCATGCCAAACCCCCTGACATTAGGGTCAGTTGTGCATGGCCGATCACCTTATCTTACACATCTTTGGACATCATAGAATCCCTACAGTGCAGAAGGAGGCCATTCAGCTCAACAAGCCTGCACCGACAACAAATTCCACCCAAGCCCTATACCCATAACTCCGAAATATACCCTGCTAATCTCCTGACAATAATGAGCAATTTACCATGACCAGTGCATCTAACTGGTACATCTTTGGAATTTGCAAGGAAACCAGAGCACCCGGAGGAAACTCATGCATACACGGGGAGAATGTGCAAACTCCACACAGACAGTGACCCGAGGTTGGAATTAAACCCAGGTCTCTGGCCTCTGCGTAACAGCAGCGCTATCCATTTTGGATGTCTTTTGGATGAGATGATAAAATGAGGCCCAGTCTGCCCCTCAGTTGGATCAAAAGAATCCCATGGTGCTATTGAGGAGAGGTTGAGTAGGTGGGGCCTGTACTCATTAGAGTTTAGAAGAATGCGAGGTGACCTTATTGACCCATATAGGACAGGGTAGATGCTGAGAGGATGGTTCCTTTTACTGGAAAGCCTAGGACCAGAGAGGATAACCTCAGAATAAGAGGTCACCTCCCAATTTAGATAGACATGAGGAGGAATTTCTTCTCTCAGAGGAGAGTGTATCTGTGGAATTCTTTACCGCAGAGGGCTTTGGAGGCTGGGTCATTAATGATATTCAAGGCTGAGATAGACAGATTTTTAATCAGTAAGGATATCAGTATTATGGGGATGAGCTGGGAAAGTGGAGTTGAGGATTATCATTTCAGATCGGCCATGGTCTCACTGAATATCAGAGCAGGGTTGATGGGCCAAATGGCCTACTTCCACTCCTACATCTTATGGCCTTATGGAGCCTGGGTGTCCCCCTCAGACCCTGGCCAACAGTTATCTCTCAAGCAACATCACTTGAAACAGATTATTTGTTAAATGTCTTATTGCTATTTGTAGCACCTTGTTCTGCATACAATGGCAGCCACATTTCCTGTCTTACAGCAGTGACTACACTTTGAAGCTACTTTATTGGCCGTTAGTTGCTCTGGAAGTCCTGAGAGGGGCTGTATCAATGCAAGTCTTTTCATTAAACTAGTGGGTCAGAGAATAATGATCACATTCCTTCTCCGATCCAATCTGAAATGTAGTAAGAAGTCTCACAACACCAGGTGAGACTTCTTACAGTGTTTACCCCAGTCCAACGCTGGCATCTCCACATCATGACTCCAATCTGAAATGTCTAGCACTGCCTATCAGTTGCCATAGCTTCGAGCAGAAAAATCCTGACAATATATGAAATGTTTTAACTTCAATGTTCATCTCCATTCTCTCTTCCACCTTTTTCTGCTAGATACAAAAGTCTGAGGTCACCAAGTGACTCAAGAACAGCTTTTTCCCTGCTGCTGTCAGACTTTTGAATGGACTGACCTTGCGTTATGTTGATTTTTCTCTATACCCTAGCTATGGTTGTAACACTACATTCTGCACTCTCTGGTTTCCTTCTCTATGAACTGTATGCTTTGCCTGTATAGCGTGCAAGAAACAATACTTTTCACTGTATGTTAATACATTCGACAATAATAAATCTAACCAAATCAAATTCACCTCACTTTGTTAAAGTGTTCATTTTTCATTAAAAGTGTAAGTATTTATTCAAACCACACCTAATTCCAACCATATCCAATTCAGCAAAACAAAAGTATAATACAGGAGGGTTTAATCAGGCATATTAAGCTTATACATATTAGGGAATCTAAAATAGAAGCTGTTTTGTGGATAAAGTTCTCAGGTAAAAGAATTTCATCACTCTATAATCAACATCACATCCAAGTGGAGGCACCTAAGTTTCAACTTCCTTTCAAGATGTGCAGGTTAGGTGGATTGGCCATGCTAAATTGCCCCTTAGTTTCCCAAGATGTGTAGGTTAGGGAGCTTAGTAGAGTAAATCCATGGGGTTACACAAAAGTGCCAGGGAAATAGAATTTCCTCTGTCGGAGAGTCGGTGAGGGCGGTATGGAGGCAGAGTGGTTAGTACAGCTGACTCACAGTGTCAGAGACCTAGGTTCATTTCCAACCTTGGCTAATTGTATGGAGTTTCCAGGTTTTCCCTATGGTCGGCATGGTTTCCTCCGAGTGCTCTGGTTTCCTCCAACACTTCAAAGATGTATGGGTTAAATGAATTGGCCATGCTAAATTGCCCCTCAATGACAGGAGGATTAGCAGGGTAAATATTTAGGGTTACAGGATAGGATGGCTGGCAATGCAGGCTCAATGGGCCAAATGACCTGTTTCTGCAGTATAGGAATTCTATTTCCCATTTGTAGATAAAAGACTCAATGGGCCAAATGGCCTCCATCTGTATTGGAGGGATTTGATGATTCTATAATTCATCGCCGTAGCCTCCTATCCATTGTCTCTGTCTACACTTCCTGCTGCAAAGCAATCAGCATAGTCAAGGACCCCACGCACCCTGGACATTCTCTCTTCCACCTTCTTCCATCAGGAAAAAAAGTCTGAGGTCACGTACCAACTGACTCAAGAACAGCTTCTTCCCTGCTGCCATCAGACTTTTGAATGGACCTACCTTGCACTAAGTTGATCTTTCTCTACAACCTAGCTATGACTGTAACACTACATTCTGCACCCTCTCCTTTCCTTCTCTATGAACACCAGGTTAAAGTCCAATAGGTTCATCCAGTAGCACAAGCTTTCGGAGTGCTGCTCACCTGATGAAGGTGCAGTGCTCCAAAAGGTTGTGCCACCAAATAAACCTGTTGGACTTTAATCTGGTGTTGTGAGACTACTTACTGTGCCCTCCCCAGTCCACATCATCTCTATGAATGGTATGCTTTGTCTGTATAGCATTCAAGAAACAATACTTTTTACTGTATACGAACACATGTGACAATAATAAGTCAAATCAAATCAATGCTAAATGCCACAAACTGGCTGGCACCCAGCATTGCAATGGCATCATATTCGAGCAGAAACTTTCGGGACCCACTCTCGCTGCCAGCAGAAAGTGCCAGACATGCCGCAGTCCACAGGGAGCTGGCAGACTGACTCCCCACCTCTGCCCCAAAGTCAGTGGGAAACCGGGCCCAGTTGTTTATAGCTCTTGTCAGTGTGATTGTTTATTTTCACTTTTCCTCCTGCTTCTCCCATGGTTACTGAGCGGTGCCCCAGCCCAGCTTGCACTCAGAGACCCAGACGTGGTGAACTTTCAACTAGAAGGCAGAGCAATGGGAGGTGGTCACCACAGAGTTGAAATATCCCACCAGACTGCCTGTGTCTTCCCAAGAACTCCTGTAAAACAACAACCCTGAACGCTGGTTGTTTTCTGCCCAACATTTCATCAAACTGCAATTTTTGGTTATTTATTTTAATTGCAAATATTATTTCGCAATATGGCAGCAACAACATTAGTGAAATCGATCTTGAGGACAGAGTGAAGCCTTAACCTGGAGCCCTCCAGAGTCTATGAAATTAAAACCACTTCGAATGAACTCCAAAGTTCTGCCTTCTGCTCTAATCCTTATCCCATGTTTCTTCCCAGAAAATCTTTACTTCTTCCCCCCTTCGGCCCCAACTCATCCTCGGAGATTTCAATCTCCCTCTTAACTCACCTTGATCTTTTTCCAATGATTTCATTGCCTTTCTGTTCTCCTGACCCGCCATATAAAATTCTCCCAATCGTAGCCACCGCCTCGGTCACACCACTCAATTCGACTCCCAATGCCTCAATCAAAGACAAGGCCTTCTCTACCTATTTCCTGAATCTCCCACAACCCATAACCTTCTTCCCCCTTTCAACCTCACTTCCTTATGCTTCCACACTGGGGGAACGATCTTGCCCTCTGTCACTTACAACTGCACTGTCAAACAGCCTAGCCTTTGACTGTCCCCCTATTCATTGCAAAACGTCCCTCAGCAAGGATCTGCTCAACTGCACACATCATGGGCGGCGCAGTGGCACAATGGTTAGCACTGCTGCCTTACAGTGCCAGGGCCCCTGGTTCAATTCTAGCCTTGGGTGACTGTCTGTGTGGAGTTTGCAGTTCTCCCCATTCCTGCGTGGGTTTCCTCCGCGTGCTTCGGTTTCCTCCCACAGGTGTCCAAAGATGCGCAGGTTAGGTGCTAAATATGTGGGGTTTGGGGGAAACGGGTGAGGGAGGAGTGATAAGCCTGGGTGAGATGCTGTTTCAGAGACTCAGTGCAGGTTTGATGGGCCAAATGGCTGCCTTCTGCTCTGCAGGAATTCTATGAGTGTTAATTTTACAGCAATTAAATATTGCTGAAAACAGAGACAAGTTGACAAAGTCTTTTTGTCTTGCGCTCATCTGCAATAATGCCAAACTTGAAATGATCACATTTTCTCTCTGCAGTACAAATTGTTGTGAGAGTTTAAAATTTGGTCTTCTTGCATATGTACTGATGAGTGCAAGAAAAAAAACTTCGGTGACATATTTCTGTTTTCAGCAATGTCAAGTTCTGTGCTACTGAGTGACTGTCAGTAATCAAGCATTTAATTGTGTTCAAATGGTCTGCTAGCATCTGTGGAGAGGGAATAGAGCCGTGGCATGGTGGCACAGTGATTAGCACTGCTGCCTTACAGTGCCAGGGACCCACATTCGATTCCCCGTTTGCATCACTTCTATGTGGAGTCTGCACGTTCTTCACGTATCTTCCCGAATTTAATGTTGGCAAGTGCGAGGTGGTCCACTTTGGTAGGAATAATGGTAGGAAGGGCTATTACTTACATGGCAAAAAACTGCAGCAGGCAACGGTGCAGAGGGACCTCGGGGTCCTTGTGCATGAGTCGCAAAAACCCAGCTTGCAGGTGCAGCAGGTGGTCAGGAAGGCGAATGGGATGCTGGCCTTCATAGCGAGGGGGATTGAATATAAAAGTAGGGAGGTCTTGCTGCAGCTGTATAGGGCATTGGTGAGGCTGCAGCTGGAGTACTGTGTGCAGTTTTGGTCGCCGCACTTACGCAAGGATATTTTGGCCTTGGAGGGAGTGCAGAGGAGGTTTACTAGGCTGATGCCAGAGTTGAGGAGGTTGAGCTATGAGGAGAGGCTGAATAAACTAGGCTTGTACTCATTAGAGTTTAGAAGAATAAGGGGAGATCTCATTGAGACGTATAAGATGATGAATGGGATGGATAGGATAGAGGTGGAGAGACTCTATCCGCTCAGAAAGGACAGTAGGACTAGAGGGCACAGCCTCAAGATAAAGGGGGGGCGGTTTAGAACGGAGTTGAGGAGGAACTTCTTCACTCAAAGGGTGGTGAATCTCTGGAATTCTCTGCCCGTTGAAGTGGTGGAGGCTGCCTCGCTAAATATTTTTAAGACGCGGGTTGATGGGTTTTTGATAAGCGAGGGGATTAAGGGTTATGGGGAGAGGGCGGGAAAGTGGAACTGAGCCACGACAGATCAGCCATGATCTTATTGAATGGCGGGGTAGGCTCGAGGGGCTAGATGGCCTACTCCTGCTCCTATTTCTTATGTTCTTATGTATCTGTGTAGGTTTAAGAACATAAGAACATAAGAAATAGGAGCAGGAGTAGGCCATCTGGCCCTTCGAGCCTGCCCCGCCATTCAATAAGATCATGGCTGATCTGTCGTGGCTCAGTTCCACTTTCCCGCCCTCTCCCCATAACCCTTAATCCCCTCTCTTATCAAAAACCCATCAACCCGCTTCTTAAAAATATTTAGCAAGGCAGCCTCCACCACTTCAACGGGCAGAGAATTCCAGAGATTCACCACCCTTTGAGTGAAGAAGTTCCTCCTCAACTCCGTTCTGAACCGCCCCCCCTTTATCTTGAGGCTGTGCCCCCTAGTCCTACTGTCTTTTTTGAGCGGGAAGAGTCTTTCCACCTCTATCCTATCCATCCCATTCATCATCTTATACGTCTCAATGAGATCTCCCCTCATTCTTCTAAACTCTAACGAGTACAAGCCTAGTTTATTCAGCCTCTCCTCATAGCTCAACCCCCTCAACTCCGGTATCAGCCTAGTAAACCTCCTCTGCACTCCCTCCAAGGCCAAAATATCCTTGCGCAGGTGCGGCGCCCAAAACTGCACACAGTACTCCAGCTGCGGCCTCACCAATGCCCTATACAGCTGCAGCAAGACCTCCCTACTTTTATATTCAATCCCCCTCGCTATGAAGGCCAGCATCCCATTCGCCTTCCTGACCACCTGCTGCACCTGCAGGCTGGGTTTTTGCGACTCATGCACAAGGACCCCGAGGTCCCTCTGCACCGTCGCCTGCTGCAGTTTTTCGCCCCGTAAGTAATAGTCCTTCCTACCATTCTTCCTACCAAAGTGGACCACCTCACACTTGCCAACATTAAATTCCATTTGCCATTTCCTGGCCCATTCGCCCAGCCTATCTAGATCCTTCTGCAGACTCTCCACACCCTCCGCACAATTTGCCTTTCCCCCAATCTTGGTGTCATCAGCAAATTTCGACACCCTACAGGTACAGGTTTCCTCCAGGTACTCCGGATTCCTCCCGCAGTGTGAAAGACGTGCTGGTTAGGTGCATTGGCCATGCTAAACTCTCCCTCGGTGTACCCGAACAGGCACCGGAGTGTGGCGACTAGGGGATTTTCACAGTAACTTCATTGCAGTGTTAATGTAAGCCTCCTTGTGACGCTGAGAAATAAACTTTAAACTTTAAATTGACTTGTATGATATTAAGCATTTTTACTCAAGTAAGGAGCTGAAAACTCTTACAAAAATTGTTAGCACTGTCATTAATAGTTTAACCAAGTATCTGGAAACATTAACAAATCTGCATGGGTTTTCACCGGGTGCTCCAATTTCCTCCCACAGCCCAAAGATGTGCAGGTTAGTTTGATTGGACATGCTAAGTTGCCCCTTAGTGTTAGGGAGATTAACAGGGTAAATATGTGGGGTTACAGGGATCGGAGGTGGGTTGTTGGTGCAGGCTCCAGATGGGCTGACTGGCCTCCTTCTGCAATGAAGGGATTCTATGATTCTATAAAATCGGTTCAATCACAACATCAGAAAGATTGAGTTTCAGCCCAATAAATGGATACAGCTTTATTGCAAAACAGATACACCAGCCTGGACGTGGTCTGTATTAATGGGCTATGCTTTGAAGATCAGAATAGGAATATTTATAACAATCTATTGAAAGATTTTTAAAAAACACTTTGATTATGCGAAAATATCATCCAACTTTTTTATTATCTGGCATTGAGAAATGCACTGATTAGGGAGCTAAGTTAAGAAAGGGAAACATTTGCATTAACATTTTCTTCGAACAATCCTCCTTTAATAACTGCTTTAGTGGATGATAGCATGTCAGGGTTAGACATTGTGTTAATCACAGTTCTCCCAGCATCAAGCTTCACAGTGTGGGTAAGCTCTAACCTTTGCCACTTGATACAATAAGCAAGGCCTCCCCTTTTCACTTTGTACCTCAAACTAATTGACGCTGCACAAGCTGCTGGCTCTTTTGAAGGGACATGGTTGCCGATTAAACAGCGCTCCCATCACTTTCCTATGGCTCTCCAGAGAGAAGCGAAAGGCTGGGAAAGCAGCAACGGGCAGGTTTCTCTAGAGAAAGGCCCGCCAATGGGCTGGGAGCCTCTGAAAACTCATCAGCCCCAGTCCCGAAAAGAGACAATCTGTCCATGTTACAGCTATGGACAGGATGCCAAAACCCCCAAAGAGCAGGAAGCTGCCAGTTGCAAATGAACATTCCAGGAAGAGTACGCACAACATTTTTAACACTCTGGCCTTTTGTACGTGTTGGTACAAGAAGTGGCTGCCTGGCTTACTGACAGAATAGATTGAGAGGCAGGTCATTGGTGGCACAGTTGCCTGCCGAGGGAAGGCTGTTGCATTGAGGGTATCATCTGAACAAGCTGGAGTTCCTCTTTTGAATTCTCACTTTTGTACTTTTTGCTACATTATCTTCAGCGTACAAGTGTAAGCTACAGTAAAAAAAAAGTGCTTGATTTCAGAGGTGTTAAAATTGACAAGTTTGAGGTTTACAGTCAGAAGTGATATAGCTGGAGGCATTACCACACTCCAAAATAATAACCATGATCAAAGTGGCAAGCTGTACCTCTCACATGAGCCATAGATTTTGACCACATGCGTCTGACTTGGCATGTTGTGAGTGTCTTACCTTAATTTCCCTCTTGGAGTACGGAGAAAAATAAGTTAGGTGCCACTTCTTTTATAAGACCTTTGTCAGACCCCACTTTGGAGTATTGTGCGCAGTTCTGGTCGCCTCACTATAGGAAGGATGTGGAAGCTATTGAGAGGGTACAGAGGAGATTTACAAGGATGTTGCCTGGATTGGGAGGCATGCCTTATGAAGGTAGGTTGAGGGAGCTAGGTCTCTTGTCCCTGGAGAGACGAAGGTTGAGAGGCGACCTGATAGAGGTTTATAAAATGTTGAGAGGAATAGATAGGGTGGATTCTCGGAGGCTATTTCCCAGGGCTGAAATGGTCGCTAGGAGAGGACACAGGTTTAAGGTGCTGGGAAGCAAGTACAGAGGAGATGTCAGGGGTAAATTTTTCACTCAGAGGGTGGTGAGTGAGTGGAATCGTCTACCATCGGTGGTGGTAGAGGCGAACTCGCTGGGGTCTTTTAAAAGACTTCTGGATGAGTACATGGAATTTAGTGGGATTGGGAGTTACAGATAGTTCTATGGCTTGGTAGGTATGGACGTGATCGGCGTAACTTGTGGGCCAAAGGGCCTGTTTGTGCTGTAGTGTTCTATGATCAATGTTCTATGTTCTTTTCATTGGGTGGCATGTGGCACAGTGGTTAGCATTGCTGCCTCATAGCACCAGAGACCTGGGTTCAATTCCGTCCTTGGGTGACTATTGGAGTTTGCGCATTCTCCTCATGTCTGGGTGAGTTTCCTCCGGGCGCTCCAGTTTCCTCCCACAGGCCAAAGTTTAAAGTTTATTTATTAGTGTTGCAAGTAGGTTTACATTAACACTGCAATGAAATTACTGTGAAAATCCCCTACTCCGGCGCCTGTTCGGGTACACTGAGGGAGAATTTAGCATGGCCAATACATCTAACCAGCATGTCTTTCGGACTGTGGGGAGGAAACAGGAACACCCGGAGGAAACCCACACAGACATGGGGAGGTGGAATTTTACGACTTCATCACGCCCATTTTGCCGCAGGAAACTGTTGTAAAATCTGGTGCAATAGTGCCTGTTTTTCACGCCCATTCCCATTTTACTAAAAAGAATTGGCGTGATTGGGTGTCTGCCCAACACGAGGGAAACGTCAACTTGCAATTTTTTGCATTCATCACAATGTAATTAGTGAGCTTCACTCCCAATTATCCCAGCTCACCTGACTTAATGACCCTGTTCGCTGTAGCCGGTTCGGTCAGGGGAACACCGCTCTGTAAAGATCGGATTCAGGCACTTGACCAGTGACTTTAAGCTAGGAGGACAGTCTCTGCTCTCAAGCTGCTTCCTACTGCTCAGAGGGGAATGTTTTGTGGTGGCCATGTTGTACTTCTGTAAGAATCTCAATAAAATTCCACCTGGGGAGAACATGGAAACTTCACTTAGACAATGACCCAAGCCGGGAATCAATCCTGAGTCCCTGGCACTGTGGCGCAGCAGTACTAAAGACAATGCGACTGTGCATAGGTTAGGTTGATTAGCCATGTTAAATTGCCCCTTAGTGTCAGCAGAACTAGCAAAGCAAACGTGTGGGGTTACAGGGATAAATCCTGGTTGGGATTGTTGTCAGTGCAGACTTGATGGGCCAAGAGGCCTCCTTCTACACTGTAGGGATTCTATTCTACGTATTCTATTCTATTCTATAAATTTAATAGAGAGACGCAAAGATATGCTTCAATTAAAGAAAAATAATAAATTGTTACAATAATTATGAATTACTGATGAGATGATTCCATCTGATTCAATTTGATTTATTATTGTCACATGTATTTGTGTACTGTGAAAAATATTGTTTCTTGCGC
This sequence comes from Carcharhinus amblyrhynchos, assembly GCF_965287045.1. Lineage (NCBI taxonomy): Eukaryota > Metazoa > Chordata > Chondrichthyes > Carcharhiniformes > Carcharhinidae > Carcharhinus > Carcharhinus amblyrhynchos. The sequence continues at coordinate 46,022,476 of NC_137342.1, forward strand.
GCTATACAGACAAAACATACCATTCATAGAGAAGAAAAGGAGAGAGTGCAGAATGTGGTGTTACAATCAAAGCTAGGGTGTAGAGAAAGATCAACTTAGTGTGAGGTAGGCCCATTCAAAGGTCTGATGGCAGCAGGGAAGAAGCTGTTCTTGAGTTGTTTGGTACACGACCTCAGGCTTTTGCATCTTTGTCCCGAAGGAAGAAGGCGGAAGAGAGAAGGGTGTGTTGGGGTCCTTAATTATGTTGGCTGCTTTGCCGAAGCAGCGGGAAGTGTAGACAGAGACAATGGATGGGAAGCTGGTTTGCATGATGGATTGAGTTCATTCGCAACTTTGTGTAGATTCCAGCGGTATTGGGCAAAGCAGCAGCCATACCAAGGTGTGGTACGACCAGAAAGAATGCTTTCTATGGAACACCTGCAAAAGTTGGTGAGAGTTATAGCTGACATACCAAATTTCCTTAGCCTTCTGAGAAAGTAAAGGTGTTGGTGGGCTTTCTTAAACTCTAGTGTTTGGGGAACCAGGACAGGTTGTTGGTGATTTGGACACCTAAAAATCTGAAGCTCTTGACCATTTTTACTTAATTCCCATTGACGTAGACAGGGGCATGTCCTCCACTACACTTCCTGAAGTCGATGACTATCTCCTTTGTTTTGTTGACATTGAGGGAGAGATTATTGTCACTGCACCAGTTCACCAGATTCTCTATCTCATTCCTGTACTCTTTCTCCTCATTGTTTGAGTTCCAACACACTATGGCGGTGTCATCAGCAAACTTGAAAATTGAATTGGAGGGGAATTTGGCCACGCAGTCATAGATGCATAAGGAGTATTGTAGGGGGCTGAGAACACAGCCTTGTGGGGCACCGGTGTTGAGGATGACCATGGAGGTTGTTGCCTATCCTTACTGATTGTGGTCTGTAGGTTAGGAAGTTCAGGATCCAATCACAGAGGGAAGAGTGAGGCCCAGGCCATGGACTTTGGAGATGAGATTTGTATGAATAATGGTGTTGAAGGCTGAGCTGTAGTCAATAAATAAGAGTCTAACATAGGTGGCCTTGTTATCCAGGTGTTCCAGGGTTGAGTGCAGGACCAGGGGGGTGGCGTCCGCTGTGGACCCGTTGTGGCGGTAGGCAAACTGTTGTGGATCCAGGCAATTAGGTAGGCTGGAATTGATTCATGCCATGCCTAAACCTTTCAAAGCACTTTGTAATGATGGATGTCAGTACCACCAGACGATAGTGATTAAGGCACATTTCTTGGCTTTTCTTTGGTACCAGGATGATGGCCATCTTTTTGAAACAGATAGGGACCACAGATTATTGTAAAGAAAGGTTGAAAATGTTTGTGAATACCTCTGCCAATTGATCCACACAGCGCTCATCCAGGTACCACATTCAGGTCAGTCACTTTCCTTGGGTTGACCTTCAAGAAAGCTGATTGGATATCTGTGATGGTGACCTCAGATCTCAGCCTATCTTTATGCCTCAGCCAATATTATTGGGATGATTCAGCATTTTCTGTGCTGGGGTTGGGTTGGGTTGGGCAGCGGGACTGGGGATAAACTGGTAGCGGAAATGCGTGGACGCAATTCCAATTCATTCCCACTCGCACAAGATATTTCCAAAGCAGCGTCTCAGTCCCCTGCCAACTAGAAGTGGATAGGCAATTGAGTTAATTAATTTGTTGATCAACAGCCATTTTTGACACTGGCTGCATTTCACCAGAATGGGAATGAACCTCTGCCGTGTGGGGTGTGCACCAGATGCACTGAGGCAGCCCAGTCGCTTTCTTTGAGGTGCCTTCCTTTCCCAATGCTCCACAGTCCATGGAGGGACCCCTTACCCCAACAGCAATGGCACAATCCCCCACACTTCCAGACTACCACTCTGATTGCTGGAACCTTCCTACATTACAACATTAATTGCCCTTCAAGGGGTAATTAATTGGCTGTTAAGCCTTCCAGGTGTCCTGTCATGGTAAAAAATCATGTTACAAATGCAAGTCTTTCTTTCCTTTTTTGTCCCCAGCACATCTCCAAATCCCTTACCAGCATGTCAAGGGTAGAAAAATATAGAGACACAAAAAGTAGAAACAGGAGTAGGCCATTCAGCCCTTCGAGCCTGTTCCATCATTAATTTTGATCATTGAATTCAATATCCTGACTCTCCCCTCACCCCGCACTCCCCCCATATCCCTTGATCCCTTTAGCCCCAAGAATTAGATCTAATTTCTTCTTGAAATCAAGCAATGTTTTGGAAATATTCCAACATAACGGACACCCTCCTTTGTCAATGGCACTGCCAAAGCTGCAGAACTGCCAGCACTCTGATTGGATAGTACCCCACCCCAACACACCCTCCCCCCTACCCCACTCCACATGTTGTAGAGCTTCTGGGTACAGGGAGCCAGAGTCCTAAGGAGCAGGAAGCTGTTGATTGCAAATGAAAATTCCAATCTCTGTTTGGGCAGTGATTTGCATTGGCCCTCACCAGTGAATTACCACCCTTGTCCCCGCCCCCCCCCCCACCCCCTCCAGGCTTAGGGCTCAAATTTGGTCACAATACATGGGCCCACACAGTGGTGATGGTAAAATTCCAGACCGATTGTCTGACCAGTATTACATTGCTGTTTGTGGAATCTTGCTGTGCTCAAATTGGCTGTTGGGTTGAATTTCTGACATTACAACTGTGCTCAGGTTTCAGAAGTACCTCAGTGACTGTAAAGTGCTTCGGGATAAAGGTGCTATATCAGTGCAAGTCTACTGTTCCTTCAGTTGAAGCTAAGACTTACCTCCTTAACAATGGTACAAAGCTGTTCCTATCTGATTACCATGTATAAAGATCTATCCAACATTCCTGATGGTTTGAGGTATTGGACCATTTCTCCTGCCCAAAACATTCACCCCCTTGCCTCTCCTGACTGTTTGTTTGCACAGGTTGGATTTAGGTGGGATAATCCACCCTCACCTCTAAGGGCAGCGTGGTGGCGTAGTGGTTAGCACTGCTGCCTCGCAGCATCAGGGACCTGGGTTTGATTCCTAGCTTGGATCAAGTCCTGTGTAGAGTCTGCATGTTCTCCTTGTGCCTACATGGGTTTCTTCCAGATCCTCTGGTTTCCTCTCAAGCTCCAAAGATTTGCAGGTTAGATGGATTGGCCATGCTAAATAGCCTCTTAGTGTCAGGGGATTAGCAGGGTAAATATGAGGGGTTACAGGGATACGGACTGAGTGGGGTTGTGGTTGTTGCAATCTCGATGGGCCGAATGGCTTCTCCCTGCCCTACAGGGATTCTATGGTTCCATGATCTCTGCTGTCCTCAAAATGCCTCCCCTGCTTAATGTCAAATGACCCACATGACTAAACTTCATTTGATTGAGATGTTGCAAGGCAAAAGGAACCTATGGAACTAAAAAAATCATGAGGGCAAAGTATTCAAGGGAAGTATAGGGTAAGAGGACACATGTGGAGCACATACAACATGACACTATCAACCATTGACCAGAAACTGAACTGAACTGATCACATTAACACAGTGGCTACAAGAGTGACTCACCTCCTGACTCCCCAAAGCCTATCCACCATTTACATGGTACAAATAGGAGTGTGATAGAATGCTCTCCACTTGCCTGGATGAGTGCAGCTCCAACAGCACTCAAGAAGCTCGACATTATCAAGGTCAAAGCACCCCACTTGATTGGCATTCCATCTACAAACAGTCATTCCCTTCACTACTAAGATGCAGTAACGGCCATGTGTACCATCTACAAGAACTCACCTTAGAGCTCTAAGGTTCCTTAGACAGATCTTTCTAAATCCATTCCCCTACTATCCAGGAGGGCAAAGGCAGCAGATACATGGGAACACCAGCAACTTAGAGTTTCTCTCCAAGTCACTCACCATCCTGATTTAGAAACATATCCCCTTTCCTTCAATCTGAATGGGTGAAAATCCTGGAATTCCCTCTCTAACAACACTATAGGTGTAGCTAAACCACGTGGACTGCAGCGGCTTAAGAAGGCAGCTCACCATCACCTTTTCAAGGATGCTTAGGGATGGGTAATAAATGCTGGCCTAGCCAGCGACACCCACATCCCGTGAATGAACAATAAAACATAATATTTACAGCAGAGAAACCAGCCATTCAATCCAACTAGACTATACTGGTCTTAACGCTGGCACGAACCTCTTCCCACTTCATCTCGCCCTAGCAACATAACAACAATAACTTTTGTTTACACAGCGCCTGAGTTAAGATGGTATTTCTCATGTTGCCACTCACCTCCCTCGCAGTGTTGGTTTCAGTAATACCTACAAGCCAGTTCCTCCGTGATGCAGTAAACATTCAGGACAATGATTTCAGCTTTGACTGCAGTTTGCAGTCAGTGCTCAAAATTACCAACATTCCTCAAGTTTCCACCCAAACTCATTCGCTTGTCACAAAATGTAAAAGCTTCCGTGAACCAGCGCATGCGGTTGCACTTAAATCGTCATTTTTTTTTACTTTAAAAAATTGCATTAAAAATATTCTTTGATTGTATTTTTGAGTGATAGCTTGGTGCAGTTTGATTAATATGGCTTCTCCTCTTAGCTGGAGGGTGACCAGATTGGCACAAGTCAAAGCTGGGATACATTGCGCACCTCCTGGTAATATTGAGTTTCACCTTAAGGGGATAGGAGAATCTATGCAATTGTTCCCCACTGCGGCACTCAGTTCTTTCTTCCCCAGCCCCTCTTTTACCTGGATTTGCACGACTTACGGGTGGCACAGTGCGTTAGCACCGCTGCCTCACAGCGCCAGAGACACAGATTCAATTCGCAGCTTGGGTCACTGTCTGTGTGGAGCTTGCATGTTCTCCCGATGTCTGCGTGGGTTTCCTCCGGGTGCTCCAGTTTCCTCCCACAGCCTGAAAGAGGTTAGGTGCGTTGCCCCGAACAGGTGCCGGAGTGTGGCGACTACCGGAATTTCACAGTAACTTCATTGCAGTGTTAATTAGTGCCTTATTCGTGACACTAATAGATAAATTTTAAAGCGTTTTTTTATATGTGACTATAATAAATCAAATCAAAATCAAAAAAGACAGTCACCCAAATCCCCAAGCGAACCTGATTCCCTGGCACTGTGAGGCAGCAGTGCTAACTACGGTGCCTGGAGATCAAGTTCCAGCAGTTGGTTGCTGACTCCTGATGTTGATGGTTCAAGGAGCCGCCTGTAACTCCAGTATAAACTGTGAAATTTGCTGCTCCCAACAGCCCATTTTATCAATTCCTCAGGCTCACTCAACTTCAGCAAAAGGCGGAAAGTTTACGTTTGGGATTGTAATCAGCGATGTGAGACAGACATCTAGTCAAGCTAGCACAATTATCTAAGTAGCTCTCTCTCCCTCACTCCCCGTCTCTGTCTCCTTCTCTCTCTGTGTCTCTTTGTCTGTACCTCTTTGCCCCTGTCCCTCAGTCTCCCTTCCTTTCGATCTGTGTTGGAGCCTGTCTCCACCTTCTCGCTTTTGTTGTGCAGTGAAGTACAGTGTAATTTCATGAGCCTTTCTTAGCTGCCCAGTTTGAGACGGTAATCCACTCTGTCTCCTCTTAATTAAAGCAAATAGCCCGTGCTTACAATAGTGGCTGAGAAGGCCCAGCCAAGCTATCCCTCAGCACAAGGAGCTAATTGATTTTAAATGACAATGGTGTTTACATTGGAAAACCAAACCCCTTGTCTTCAAACTCCTTCGCCCTTTAACTCTGGAAGCCTCATGAATATCAAATGGCTCAAATATACCCATTGTAGCTTGAGTAGCCCTTAATGTGTGTGGTGTTACACTGGAGTATCTGCAAAGATAATGGAGTGAATTTGGATTGATATCCCAGCATTTTACAGTGGCTGACAAGGTCAGCGCAGCTCTGGCAAAACAAGGCTATAAATCGGGACAAGGACTAGAAGTTGGACAAAATGGGTAAGATTTCAGGAATGTAGTGGGGAAGGAGCCAAATAAAAGCTTGCGTTCAAAGGAACTGTGAAACCGTGGCCGGAATTCTCCCACCTTGCTTGTAGCTGGGATTTTCCGATCCTGCTGCAGTGAATGAAGATTTGACTGAGTGCTGAGTTCTCTGTTCCTGGTGGCAGTGGGAGCGGGGGAGGGTTGTGCGAGATCGGAACATTCTCCACGGTACCTCTGTTTTAGGAGTAGACTCCACACTAACCTCCGTGCTTTGCTGCTCCTTGCTCTTGTCATCTTTGTCCCCAATCCCTGAGGTACATTCTGAACGTGAACCCAGTCTTAAAAATGGTTCTCTGCTTTCTGAGTCACCCTCATGAGACAGTGAAGGAAATAGGTAATATTAAACAATTCCTCTTCCCTTATTTTTCTAAAGGGAGATCGTGGGTTCAAGATCCACTCCAGGCATCCATAATCTTGACTGATTCTGGGAGCAGATTGTCTTTAGGTGCCAAAGTATTTCACAACAGACAAAGTGCATCATGAAACAAGCACACTGATACACCAAACTAATGCAACACATTTAGAAAGCCAATAAGTTCATAGAATCATACAACACAGAAAGAGGCCATTCAGTGCATTGCCTTTGTACCAGTTCTGGTAATAGACCAGAATCCACAAAATAAGGTGATAGGTTTATGCCTCGAAGATGAAACCAATTTAAAGTAAAGTTTATTTATTAGCCGCAAGTAGGCTTGTATTAACACTGCAGTGAAGTTCCATGACTGTTTCTGGAGGCAGTGGTGCCGTGGTATTGTCACTAGATTAGTAATCTTCTGGAGTCCTGGGTTCGAATCCCACCATGGCAGATGGTTAAATTTGAATTTGGTAAAAACCTGGAATTAAAAGTCTAATGATAACCATGAAACCATTGTTGATAGTCATAAAATCTGGTTCACTAATATTTCTCAGGGAAGGAAATCTGCCACCCTTACCTGGCCTGGCCTATTTGTGACACAGTAAGAAGTCTCACAACACCAGATTAAAATTCAACAGATTTATTTGGTAGCAAACGCCACTAGCTTTCGGAGCGCTGCTCCTTCATCAGATAAGTGGGAGTTCTGTTCACAAATAGGGCATATAAAGACACAAACTCAATTTACAGAATAATGATTGGAATGTGAATCTTTACAGCTAATCAAGTCTTGAAGCCTTCAAATTTGCTACCAAATAAACCTGTTGGACTTTAACCTGTTGTGAGACTTCTCACTGTGTTTACCCCAGTCCAACGCCGGCATCTCCTCTATATTGACTCCAGATCCACAGCAATATAGTTATCTCTGAAATGGTCCCACAAAGTCGCTGAGTTCAAGGGCAATTAGGGATGGGCAATAAATATTGGGCCATACCAGTGATGGCTGAATTAATTTTAAAAACTTAGAGAAAACAGACACACGTAATCAAACACTGAACAATTAAACAACTGCTTTTGGCAGTTTGGCCATGTGGACACCAGTAGACTTAATCTTGCTAGCCCCACTTTTTGTCCAATCCACCCCTTGATCAGGTTCCCGGGGAGACATCAAGCGGTTAAAGGTGACATTGGTTCTCCACTCTGCAAGACTGGCGAATGAGTTGACCAAACTGCAATAGCTTAAAAGCCACAAAACAAGCAATAATATATTGGATCTTTTCTTTGAGAGAAAAGGACTTTAAAAGGGAAATGACCCACCGAAGAGAAACATTTTCCCAGCTAGTTTGTTGTTTTACCAATCTTACAGACAGTAAAATATTTATGTTGTGCTTCTGCCACCAGCAATTCAGCTGAAGCCAGCAAAACACTTGCAGATTTCTTCTGGTACTGCAGAGGAAAGACCGAGAGAAAGAACCTGCATTTATATAGCACCTTTTGCCAGGGCAGAGGAAATAGGAGTAGAAGTAGGCCATCCAGCCCTTCAAGTCTGTTCCATCATTCAATGTTATCATGGCTGGTCTGCTACTTCACCACAATTTTCCTGCACTATCTCCGTATCCCTTAATATTTTTAATTTTTTCACTCAATCCTTAATATCTTTTAATATCTCTCAATATTTTTAATTTTTTCACACGATCCTTAAAGTTACAAAGCCAATGCTCAGAGTGGGCTGGGCAAACCCAAATCCATTCCTTGCTTGCTCCAAAAACCGCATTCAAAATCCAATTGAATCCAATTCAAGCCCCCAAAAGAAGGACAAATAAAATCCAAGCTGACAAGATAAGGCATTGCACCCTACCTTGGACTTAATACAACCCTTCATCTTAAGAAGCTTTTGCCTAGGGTGGAAAAGTCAATTACAGGTTTAAGGTGCAAGAGGCAAGGTTTAAAGGAGATGTATGGGGCAGATTTTTTCACACAGAAGGTGATGGGTGCCTGGAACCCGCTGCCTCGGGAGAGGTAATGGAAGCGGATACAATAGTGACTTTTATGGGGCGTCTTGACAAATACGTGAACAGAATGGGAATGGAGGGATATTGCCCCCAGAAGGGTAGGGGGTTTTAGTTTGTGCAGCATGGTCAGTGCAGGCTTGGAGGGCTGAAGGGCCTGTTCCTGTGCTGTAATTTTTTTTGTTCTTTGTTCTTTAACCTAAAGGTCAAGAAGTGAATGTGTAGAAATCTATCAATTTCAGTCTTAAATGTACATTTCACTGCCTCTGAACATCCTTTTTTAGCCAGTGAAGTAGTCTTCAAAGTGTCATCACCATTGTAATGTAAGAAACATGGCAGCCAAATGTGCACTTGGTAAATTCCCACAAACTGAAGCCTGATAATGATAAGATAATCTCATTTACTGCTGTTGGTTGAGTGATAAATACTGGCCAGGAAACTGTGGAGAAGCCCTCTGCCCTTCTTTGAAATAGTGCATTGCAATCTTTTATGTCCAACTAAGGGGCCTCAGTTAAAAGTCTCATCTGAAAGACAGCACCTTCAAGGAACAATGCAGCACTCCTGTCTTGGATTGGGAGTGGCAACTTTTATCAGAGAATTCCAGGCTCCCCTCTCTCTCTATAAAAAAACTTTTCTTCCCCTTTGCTTCCCTTTTTCCCCCTTTTTTCCTTCAATTTTACATTACTCCGACCCATTTCCCCCCTCTCCCCATATCTTTATCTGTCACAGTTTGCCCTCTGATTTCAGCTTCTCTGCCATTTGGCCATTCACACCTTCTATTCTCTCGATGGGCTGCCATTAGCAGCCTTTCCCCTTGTTTTTGTGGCTATGACTCACCTTTCATTCCCTCACCCTGCAGTATAAATATCTCCCACTTTAACAAAGGGTCATCTGGACTCAAAACGTCAGGTCTTTTCTCTGTTACGATGCTGCCAATCCTGCTGAGATTTTCCAGCACTTTCTCTTTTGTTCCCTTCACTCTCTCTCTCTTTCTCTGTCTCTCTCCACAGAGCAGTGTATACTCAAACTCAACTGTTGCTTCGCTGAAGAAGTATGCAGTTTGCATGTTCTCCCCATGTCTGCGTGAGTTTCCTCCAGGTGCTCCAGTTTCCTCCCACACTCCAAAGATATACGGGTTGGATGGATTGGCTATGCTAATTTGCCCCCAGGTGTCCCAAGATGTGTAGGTTAGGGGGATTAGTGGGGTAAATATGTGGGAGTACAGGGATAGGGGTTGGATGTTATTGTTGTCGGAGAGTCTGGACAGGCTCGATGGACCGAATGCCTCCTTCTACACTGTAGGGATTTAATGATTCTATGTTACTGACTCTGGTCTCTCCGGAGAGGCGTAATCCCAATCCTCCACACTTTTTTTTATACAATGATAAATCAATGTGGCGATTATGGCCAGAATTTTCCTGGAACATCCGCCCGAGGCTCGTAAGGTAGCACCCAACGGGGAATGCCAGTCTGCGAGACTCACTGGTCCCAATTTCGGGGCAGACATGCCAGTAACAACAGGGCCCATCTGTCAGGGTGAATAGGTTACTCAAACTTGGTTTGTAATCCCTTGCGATTAGTTTAGAAAATCTGGGGGGAGGGTTAATCCACCTGAAATGTTTAAAATGATAAAGTTTATTTATTCGTGTCACAAGTAGGCTTACTTTAACAATGAAGTTACTGTGAAAATCCACCAGTCGCCACACTCTGGCACCTGTTTGGGTACTCTGAGGGACAAGTTAGCATGGCCAATGCACTTAACCTTTCAGACTGTGGGAGGAAACCCATGCAGACATGGGAAGAACATGTAGCGTCTGCACAGACAGGAGCCTGAGCCGGGTGTTGAACTCAGGTGCTGTGAGGCAGCAGTGCGAACCCACTGTACTACCATGCCAAGGAACTCAATAGGGTAGCAGAGAAAATATTCCTCAGAGCAGAGAGAAATATCTTAGAATTAGGCCGTTTGTGAGGCAAAATCAGGATGTACGATTCATACAGAGGGTGGGATTTTCCAGCTGCGTTCACCCTAAGGCCGGAAAATCCCACCCGAGGTCAACAGACATTTGCATGGTCCATGTTCCACCTGCTAAGGTTCCCGAGGGGGTTGGGACAGGAAATTTCCACCCAGAGAGTAGTGGAATTCTCTCCACCAAAACGTTGTCTGCTGTGTCAATTGAACTTCTCAAGACTGGATCACTGGATTTCTGTTGGCTAATAGCAGCAAGGGATTGGGGGGAAAAGCAGGGAAATGAATTGAGGAGCGGATTGTGGTGGCAGCCTTCTGTTTCATAAAGTGATGGTTTGCACCACATGGTCAACTTGTGTCGAGCATTGCCTGGTGGGGCTGGAATACCCCACTCTGGCATGGCAGTCTGCCACATTTGCTGCAGAGGAAGCCTGGGAAGGTGCCCGATTTGCTGCCCTCTTTCTCTGGACCCTCTTCTCTGCCCGCTGAGGTTTGCAATTCTGCTTGCCTCATCCGATGTCTTTCCAAGTGAGCTTCCAAAGGTCACGGCCAACAGTGGCTGTCTGTCAATCGGTGGTGTTGATGTCCGATCCTATCTCACTCATAACAGTGGTACAGGTATCCAGGAAGTGAAGACCCAGTGACTAGTTCACCATTCACAAAGTCCTTGGGTATTCAGCTGTCATCCATCCAGTGTTCAAATATGGTTGAGGCAGCAAAGGCAACATTGTCTTGGCAAAAAAAAAGTAAAGTTCATTTATTAGTCACAGGTAAGGCTTACATTAATACTGCAATGAAGTTACTGTGAAATTCCCCTAGTCGCCACACTCTGGCGCCTGTTCGGGTCAACCGGCATGTCTTTCAGACTGTGGAAAGAAACCAGAGCACCCGGAGGAAACCCACACAGACACGGGGAGAACGTGCAAACTCTACACAGACAGTGACCCAAGCCTTGAATCAAACCCAGATCCCTGGCACTGTGAGACAGCAGTTCTAAGCATTGTGCTCTCATGCCACCCAAGTTGAGAATACTGACAGAATTAGCATGTTCCAGGACCTTGGATTTAATGACCTTGTCCTGCCAAGGGATGCCGAGGATACACCCAAGACAACGAATATGGAAACTGTTCAGCTATTTCTCTTATTTAGCATGCATTGTCCAGGCCTAACCATTAATACTTGGTGCAATCACTGTGGTCACTCTCGTTCTTGGAGAGGGTCACAAGCTCTCCAACATGTTTATCCTGTGTCTATGTCCTCTCCCTCCAGCAGGGATAGAGAAGCCTGTGCAGATGTGGCAGGAATGCTGGCTTCCCCTGCTTGATAAGTTCACGTGATATAACATCAGCACCTGGAACTTTGCACATGGCGAGTGAATCAATGGTTTTGCTAAGCTCATTTACTGTGACTTCGATATCCAACCATGATAGGTAGCTTTTCATGGTATCCAGACTTCCTCAGTGACAGTCTCCTCCTTAGAGTACAACTCACGGTACTGTTCCACCCATTCTCCAAATGTTAATTCCAGTCAGTGATGGCCTCTCTTGCCTGTTTCCAAAGGAGCTATTTCCTTTGCTGATGCATTGTTGCCTTTGTGATTCCTTGCTCCTGACATTCCCCGTGTCAAAGGATAGCTGGGGTTTTCTAGGAATGTTGTAATCAGTATTCACCGCTGAGTGATCTCTTGGACTTCACTCTGAGCAGCTCTTGGGTGCATTTAGAGTCTTCTCACTCAGATTTCTCTTGGGAATGGATCGCTTGGTTTCAGTGACAAATTCTATCACAGGCCCACCAGCATCTTTCTGCACTTGCTTTCTGTATATTGAGAGTGCGGGATTGTAAATCCCGTGTGGAGAGGCTCTTCCCGCTCAGAAAGGACAGTAGGGCTAGAGGGCACAGCCTCAAGATAAAGGGGGGGCGGTTTAGAATGGAGTTAAGGAGGAACTTCTTCACTCAAAGGGTGGTGAATCTCTGGAATTCTCTGCCCGTTGAAGTGGTGGAGGCTGCCTCGCTAAATATTTTTAAGACGCGGGTTGATGGGTTTTTGATAAGAGAGGGGATTAAGGGTTATGGGGAGAGGGCGGGAAGGTGGAACTGAGACACGACAGATCAGCCATGATCTTATTGAATGGCGGGGCAGGCTCGAAGGGCTAGATGGCCTACTCCTGCTCCTATTTCTTATGTTCTTATGTTCTTAAATGGTGTCTCAGAATACCTTCCATTTTGTTTCTGCATTGTGTGTGTGGGAATGCAGGAGAGGGCCTGTTCAGTCCAGTCGAGGAGCTATTGGGTTTTATCTGGAGAGGCAGCATGATTCACATTGATGCACGGACAGTAAATCAGTTTTGAATGAAAAGATGTCAAGTTTTGCAACCTAATCCTGGTGCACAGCAGGATGATTCACATCATGGTCATCACTGTAGTAGCTGTGTGTGTTGAGAATACTGTTCAGAGAGACCATGATGATAAGTATGGCTCGTACCAATGCCCTGATCTTGGATGTCTCCAAGTCACAATGTGACATGGTTTTATAGAATCATAGAATCCCAACAGTGCAGAAGAAGCCATAAAGGCTACACTGTCCAACAGAGTAACTTTTCCAGGCCCTCCCCTCCACTCTATTCCTGTAATCCCACACATATATCCCCGCTAATCCACCTAACCTATACATCATGGGGATAATAAGGGGCAATTTAGCATGGCCAATCAGCCTGACCATGGGAGGAAACCCTTGCAGATACAGGGAGAACATACAAACTCCAAAAAGACAGTCACCCAAGGCCAGAATTGAATAAGCATCCCTGGTACTGTATGCTACCCTTATTCTGAAAGAAGGTATTTGTTTGCTTGGTGCAATGGATTCCAGCCACTTCTTGTGCAGAGATTCTTGAGCTCCAAGCGCTCTCTGGAGCAGACAGACTGTGGCATGTCAGCATCTTACAAACAAACGGCTGTCCACCTTCAGGTGGGCTGTACAGATCAAGATTTTAAAAATGTAAGGTCAGAGCAGAGTCGCAGAAGAATCTATAATCCCCAATAACGTGGTGGGAGTTGAAACACTCTGGCACACATTTTAAATTCTTGTAACCCAGAGTCAGGAATGGGGCTAAGAGAAATTTCAGTCAAAGAGGGAAATTCAGATGTAAATCTGCATGGCAAAATGTCACAAAAACAAAGGTAAAAGCACAGTCACTTTCCCCAACTGTTAATGGATAAAGGCACTGCCCAGAGCTGTACAAACCAAATGATTTTGCATCAATTTCCAGTTTTTCTAAGATCCATCTCAGCCATGGACGTCCATAATTAAGTCCTGGGTTCTCATGATAGAACTCAATTTAAACCCAGGCAGGGGTTCCTCTCCTGATCCCTGCTCATTGACAAAGACTCAAAGTGTGTCCGTATGGCTAATAACTGAGGGCAGGATCCACCTCACTATTCCTCACGGAATAACTCATTGGCACACTCAATGCAGGTTCACATTTGATGAGCGACCAGTTAGACTGCGTATTGTCATTGCCAACGTGTACAAACTCCCAGCTAGCATGAGCCAGCGCTTTCAGGAGTGAAGCAGACAAACAAAATAACTTATTTTAAAACATTTGCAGTATTTACCACACAAGTTGATCTTTCCTCCAAGACATGGGAGGAAGAAAGTAACATTAGCAACCATAGCGTGTGAAGTCTGCCTGTCGGATATTTGTTTGTTTACATTCTGTGCTCAATGAAGGAAGAATCGGGAACTTGGCCGGGTGCGGAGATTTTCCAGGAATATGTCTGTTACTGTCCACTTTGGTGAAATATCTATGCCAGGCTGTGTTAACTGGCAAAGAATATCCCGATATATGGATTCATTGAGCGTAGTGTGCAGATTCATGGAATCAAAGTGACCTGATTGGCAGAGTGAACACACATTAGCACATTCTTCTGAGAAGTAAAATGGACCAGGATTGGGTATGTGAGATTTTCAGAAGGATTCCACATCAGTTGAGTTTTGCTAGCACTCTCTGAGTCAAAAGATCGTGGTTTTGAGACATCTCCAGTGTCTTGAGCAGAGATGTCTAGCCTGATATGGGAATGCTATACAATCGGTGCAGTTGTTCAACGGAGACATTCCATTTCTTCCTCATGATGGAAAAGATCCCATGACACCATTTTGAAGAAGAGCAGGGGAGTTATCTCCAGTGTCCTGACCAGATCCACAGCAATGTTGTTGATCTTAAATGCCCTCAGGGATAGGCGCCCAACAAATAAAAAAAAATTCAAAAATAATTACTCACTATAGTTGTCATGAGTGAGTGGACAGCGCTATGTAAATGCAGATTTTATCTGTAAAGGCATGTGCAGATCTCGGGACATCCACTATGATCCTCTCCCATCAACCATCACCCATCCCCTGCTCCAGTTGAAATACAAAGCACATAGTTTTACCAGTTGTGTCAACATGTTATCAGGCCTACCTAGAGCTGGGAAGAGGCCCTTAAGTGCTTGTTAATTGATCACTTAAGATCCTGAAGTGAAGTCTGGGCAGGAAGATCAACCATGGGCTCTCCTGCTCAGAACTTGCTTTCATGGAGCCAAAAAGTCTTAAAGTCTTTGAATCCCTACAGTGCAGGAAGAGGTCATTTGGCCCATCAAGCCTGTGTCGACAACAATCCCACCCAACCCCTATCCCCATAATCCCACTTATTTACCCTATTAATCCCCCTAACCTAAACATCTTGGGACACTAAGGAGTAATTTAGCATGGCCAGTCAACCTAACCCACACATCTTTGGACTGTTGGAGGAAACTGGAGCATCCAGAGGAAACCCACACAGACATGGGGAGAACATGCTACTCCACACAGACAATCACCCAAGGCTGGAATTGAACCAAGGTCCCTAGTGCTGTGAAGCAGTAGTGCTAACCATAGTGCCAACCCATGGTATTGGTCCCAATGCCAACCTGCCAAATTCTCAGACATACCTGCTGCCTTCCTCTCCTTCTTTGAGAGGGTAGAAAATTCTGGCAGGGTTCCTTGTCCAAGTCACTATTCAGTAAGCTGCGTTGACATGTTGGTTTTAGTGAACTTTGAATAAAAGTAGAATTCACCTGAATGCAAAGTCTGCCAACACCCAACTCGAAAATGAAGGAGGACCATTGTGGGTGAGCGACTGAAATGGGAACACTCCATGAAGAGATTAGTGCTCTGGGATTGAGAAATTCTGAATGATTTGAAAGCTCAGCTTGTGATATAATACCTTTTGCAGAAACACATTCAGACCCAGGGGCCATGGAGACAAAGACATACAATTTTATTCAGCTGAAAATGGCCTGAAAAGGTTAAGCAAGGCCTGAAGATCTTAGTCATTTTCAAAAAAGATTCTATAGTCACACACACAGAGGCACACATACAGACACACACCAACACACAACCACACACACACACAGAACCACACACACCCACAAACACAGACACACATAAACATGAAGACATGCACACATACTCTCACACACCCACGGACACACATACACACTACACAAATATTCAAACACACACACACACACACACACACACACACACACACACACACTGACTCAGAAACACAGACACACACCAATACACACACACACATATATGCAGACACATACATACACAAATATTCAAACATACACACACACATGCAGACGTACACTCTCACAATCACACACCAACACAGACACAAACACACATACACACACACACATTGAAACACTCAGCACACTTACTCACACACACGCACCCACACACATACAGTTGCACACACACAAACGCGCACACACACACGCACAAAATCACCATTTTTCATGGCTAAGCTCTGGTTTATTCGTGTAAACATCTAGTTAACAAAAGAATGTAACAACCTTTCCTTTGAGAAAATTCCAGGAGCCAAAGTAGGCGTCATTGTAAAATGTTTGGATTAACAGGGGTTAATGAAGTAAACAAAGCAGTAGTCCTTGGAGGGAAGGGGTGGGGAATAAAGAGTTCCAAAAACAGCAAATACAACAGGGAGTCGCAAATCAGTGCAGTACAGAACACGCACATACACTCAGAAATTCACACACACACAGACACACACACACACATGCACATAAATGCAGTCTTTAGGGATCCTCAATGTTTCTACAATTATCAGTAGTTAATGTTCACAGAGTGAGGCTGAATGGGGTCTTGTCTGGTTCACGTATTTAGTGAGAGATGAAAGGAGTCTTCCCTTACCCTGCGCATCTATGTGCAATTAGTATGTGCCAAAGGGTTCTATTATTCATGTCTTCAGTAAAGAATTGGCTCCAAAACTTGCTTCAAGGATATGGATCTATTCATCACATTTTCACCAGTAGTCGCTAAATTTGCATCACATTTGTCTGCTAACTTTAAATTTTTTTTTGAGTGCAACAAAGGTGAAGTGTTGTTGGATGATAAGATGGATGGATAACAAGATTCAATCAGTACTTGCAGCTGGTGACCTGGATGAATTTTACACCCCAATTTCTTCATGCATTTTCCCCTATTATTTTCCTCCCTTCATCTCTTGATGAATATTGGGTCAGTCATCCACTCCTTAAAGCCAGAAGGATGGCCAGCTATCAAACAGTAGGGTGGCAAATTGGTTAGCACTGCTGTCTCACAGCACCAGAGACCTGCACTCAATCCCAGCTTTGGGTGACTATCTGTGTGGAGGTTTGCATGTTCTCCCCGTGTTTTCATGGGTTTCCTCCAGGTGCTCCAGTTTCCTCCCTAGACACTCCAGAGATATCTAGTTTAGACGGATTGGCCGTGCTTTATTTCCCTTTAGCATCCCAAGATGCAGAGATTAGGTGGCTTGGCCATGGTAAATTTCTCCTGAGTGTCCAAAGATGGATAGGTTAGATGGATTGGCCATGATAAAATTGCCCCTTATTGTCCTAAAATGTGTAGGTTAGGTGGGTTAGCCATGATAAAATTGTCCCTTAGTTTCCAAAGATGTATAGGTTTGGTGGATTGGCCATGCTTATTTGCCACTTGTTGTCCAAAGCTGTGTAGGTTAGGTGGATTAGCCACAGTAAATGCGCTGGGTTAGTGGGACAGGATGGACCAGGGTAATATGTTTTTTGGAATTTAGGTGCAGACTTAATGGGCCAAATGGCCTCCTTCTGCACTGTAGGGATTCTATTCTACGTTGAGTGCATCACTATTGACCCTGATTATGATCTCACCATCAAAGCACTTCAAACGTTGCTTGAATTATTCGAAAGCTTTAATTTTGCCATTTCCTCTACCTTACTCAAAAACCCATTCCAAGCGTTGCTCACTCATTATGCAAAAGAGTGCTGTGGCATTATTTTTACTCCGGGTTTCAAAGGCTGATTGTAAGACTCAGGCTAAAGAGTCCTTGACTGAAGCATAAAACTCAGTACAGGCCGAGGAATCTATCAGAAATATCAACTTTTTTGATCCAAGACGATCACAAGGTCAAAAAGTTCTCTATAAAATGAAACGTACTGACTAATCAGGACTGCGGGCAGTTTTGGAGTTACGCATTCAGAAAACATTGCTTCGTTATTGTATCATGCTTCCTGGATCGTTGGCACACACTGTGAGTGTTGGACCAAGCTATGTTTTCACAGTCTTTGAATGTAAAAAGCAGTCTACACCCAAATTCCTTCATCCAAAGTATTTTAATCTCCTTTGACATTATAGCCAAGGCCACTGTTTAGTGACTTTCACACAAAAAAAAGGCCAGAGTTCAAGAACACATGGGTGAAAAAGAAACACACAAAAAAAACCTAGAAAGTTGCTGCAGCCCAAATAATAAGATACATGTTTTTAGAAAATTTCAGTCAACGTATGCCTGTAACCTGGGCCCGAATTTTCTGGCCATTCAGACCCAGCCCTCACTGCAAGCCAGGATGGAGAATTTGGCGCTCAGCCGAATTTCCATTCACTGCAGCGGGACTGGAGAATCCTGCTGGCATGAATACCACCCATGATGTGGATATGCCAGCGTTGGACTGGGGTAAACACAGTAAAAAGTCTGACAGCACCAGGTTTCAGTCCAACCGATTTATTTTGATAGTGAAAATAAATCGGTTGGACTGAAACCTGGTGTTGTCAGACTTTTTACTATGAATACCACCCGCAAACCCCCACCCATCTCCTGTTGGAAAGTGCCTGTATGTGTGGAGGTTGGGTAACAGGAGGGTCAAGCTCGCCATGCGCCTTCGATGAGTCAGTATCCTGCCAAAATAATGGGCTGTCCGGAGACTAAGTGCGGGAGGCCTGGAGGGAAAGTCAGAGTGATTCCCTCTGGGCAACAGGGTGGATAAGAACATAAGAAATAGGAGCAGGAGTAGGCCATCTAGCCCTTCGAGTCTGCCCCGCCATTCAATAAGATCATGGCTGATCTGAAGTGGATCAGTTCCACTTTCCCGCTTTCTCCCCATAACCCTTAATCCCCTTGCCTACCAAAAACCTATCTACCCATGACTTAAACATATTTAGCGAGGTAGCCTCCACCACTTCAACGGGCAGAGAATTCCAGAGATTCACCACCCTTTGAGTGAAGAAGTTCCTCCTCAACTCTGATCTAAACTGGATTCTCCCACCTAATTCTCCATTTTTCAACTTAATAATCAGCAAGGATCCCTTCCCATCTAGTGGCGGGGCAGACCGTGATTGGTCGATCCCGGGGTCGTAGGTCTTGGCACCATGGTTAAATGGCGCCCCCACGGACGTTCACTCACTGGAGGGCTGAAATGGGCTGAACATCTGCAATAACATGGTGATCAAATGTATCAAAAGCTCTACCCCTTGGCTCAGCAAGGTCTCCCCCCCGGGGCAGGGGGGGGATTCTCTTTCAAGCCATCCAGAAAAGGGAAGGGGGTCCTCTTCCCAAGGGGGGCCTCTTTCCTGCCTTTGTGTTTCACCCCTCCCCCACAACTCCCGTGTTCCACAATCCAACCCCTCGCCCACTCCCGCCTCCTCCCTCCCCGTTGGTATTGACTCCCAGCCTTTACGTAACTCGTGATAGGTGGCATGCGATCCTTTCAGCAACGCTGTTAAAGGCAGGAGAAAACAATCTCTACATCCGTCAAAGTAACTGATAGAGTGAAGCTCGCCAAGTGCAGGCTACTCATATACAGTCGAGAAACAGGCTTTTCTAATTATCCGCTGGAGAGTGCTTTGTGAGTGATGTCAACAGCGCACGTTCGATTCCCTGTACTGGCTGAGGAACGGCCCAGTCTTTCCAACCTTGTCCCTCGTCTGAGGGGTGATGACCCTCAGGTTAAATCATCACCAGCCAGCTCCCCCTCAAAGGGGAGAGCAGCCTCTGGTCATTTTGGGACTATGGTGACTTTATCTTTTGCCTCGGTTAATTTGGAGGAGAATGTAAGACCAATGAGTTGGCCCTTTAATGAGCATTCATGAGATGTAAATGAATGAAAATGTGGTTCCTGACAGTGACCTGCCTTTAATCCACAGTCAAAGTCAGGAGAACAAAATTCTAAACTAATTTCCTGCTATGGAAACTGACTTTTTCCATCAGGCCAAATTTTGTGCTCCTGTCTACCACGATTCCCATTAGGTTCATTCGTAAAGAATCAGAGTGACATAATGGAGAGCTCCCAGTGCCATTGCAAGACCAGCAAGCATCACTATCTTTGTGGGAAGAATTTTACCTTGTCCTGGAGACAGGTTGGGAAGGTGGGCAAGTGGGCAGAATTTGGCACAATGCCACCTATAGAAGCGTAGAATCCCCACAGTGGAGTGAGAGGCCATCCAGCCCATCGGGTCTGCACCAAAGGGCATCTTATCAAGCCCATCTCTCTCCCCTCCCCATCCCCATAACCCCACACATTTCACCATGACCAATCCACCTAAACCACACATCCAGGGATGCAAAGGGGCAATTTAGCATGGTCAATATACCAAACCTTTGGAGTGTGAGAGGAAACCAGAGCACCTGGAGGAAACCCATGCAGACACGGGAAGAATGTGCCAGGTTCACACAGATAGTGACCCAAGGCACAATGGGGCTGCAGTGCTAATTACTGAACAACTATGCTACCCCATAGAATCCTCACAGTGCAGAAGGAGACCATTCGACCCATTAAATTTTTCATGACCTCCCCCCACCTCCCTGCCTCAATGTAATTTTTACTGTGGATCAACTGGGAAGCTCAGCAACTCCCAGCCTTTGGGCTTGTGTCAGACGCGACTGCCCACTGGAGGTCGCCCACACCCAACCCCCCACCCCACCCCCAGCACCCCCCAACCCCTTCCCCATTCCCCGAGGTCTTCCATCTCCCTGAATTTCCCCTCAGCAGTCCACCATAGGATTCCAAACTCCTCATTAACCCACCCACCCCAAAAAGTCCCTCCCTGTCTGTTAGCCTGGCCTTCCAAAAACTTGAGTGTCCGTTCCTCTGACAGTCCCAGAGGTAGACTGCTGACTGCGAGCACTCTGTGTACTGCTGTTAGAGTTTGAAAATAAAGGGATTTTGGTGAAAGGACTTCTGCCTCTAAAGACTTAATACAGCAATGAAACTGCAAAGTGTGATTGTCTAATGCAGTGCTTAAAGAGAAATTAAATCGTCACTTGATCCTCCAAGTGATGTTGGTAAACCAAACTGATTGCTTTAATCCTTCACTTGACATTTTGTTTACCCATCTCATTAATATTGTGCCAGTAACTTCTGGAATACATTATTGATACAAATAATTGCAGTTGGCAATAGATGCAGCATTCTTTGGTTTGGGTTGAAATTTGAGATGATCTTGACCACAAAAAACCTCTTCCAAATGGACCTTCTATTTCAGTGAAATGTTTGAAAAATGAACAATTATGGGTGGGGCAGTACAGTGGCATAGTGGTTAGCATTGCTGCCTCACAGCACCAGGGATCCGGGTTCAATTCCTGGCTTGGGTCACTGTCTGTGTGGACTTTGCTCATTCTCCCCTTGTCTGCATGGGTTTCCTTCGGGCGCTCTGGTTTCCTCCCACAGTCCAAAGATGTGTGGGTTAGGTGGATTGGCCACGCTGAATTCTCCCTTAAGTGTCAGTGCAACTAGCTAGGGTAAATGCATGGGGTTATGGGGATAGGGCCAGGTTGGGATTGTGTTCGGTGCAGACTCGATGGATCGAATGGCCTCCTTCTGCACTGAAGAATTCTATAATTCTATGGCACACTATTGACATTTATACATTTTTTAAAATTGGGATTTCATCACCGCACTTTAACCTGGTCCGGAATGTTTGTGACATATTTGTAAGGTGAAGTTATTTGTCAATGGCCACAAATTCTGATGTCTAATCGCCCCACGTACAGCAGGAAAACCCAGCAACGGTCTGCAGGAAACAAAAACAGAAAATGCTGGAAAATCCCAGCAGGTCTGACAGCATCTGTGGAGGGAGAATAGAGCGAAAGTTCCAAGTCTGAGTGACCCTTGGCCAAAGCTGTTTTTGTTTCAGATTCCAGAATCCACAGCATTTTGCCTTTATCTTAACAGTCTGCCAGAGTTCCTCGAGGGTGGCACGGTGGCACAGTGGTTAGCACTGCTGCCTCATAGTGCCAGGGACCCAGGTTCAATTCCCAGTCTGGGACACTGTCTGTGTGGGGTTTGCACATTCCCCCCCGTGTCTGCCTGGGTTTCCTCGGGTGCTCCGGTTTTCTCCCATGTCCAAAGATGTGCAGGTTGGGTACATAGGCCATGCTAAATTGCCCCTTCGTGTCCTCGGATGTGATACTTTGGAAGGATAAGCAAGGTAAATATATGGGGTTGTGGGATCGGGCTTGAGTGGGATTATTGTCCATGCAGACTCGATGGGCCGAATGGCCACCTTCTGCCTTCTGTAGGGATTCTAAGGTCCCACTATGCCTTACCCCTTCCCTAGACCCACCCTATGAACCCATTAAAATTAAATTTCCCCAAGGGAGAACATTCATGGCACTCAGCCAAATCTCCGTTCGCTGCAGCAGGACTGGAGAATCCCAACCGTGGGCGAGGCTGGAGAATTCAGGCCATGGTGTGGGCCAGTGTGCCCGACATGAGGCGATCAAACTCATTCGGCCTTCAACACAAAGCAGCGAACGAATCAACATCCCATTTTGTCTTGATACCGCACCTCACTCAGTCCAAATCATTATTCAGCTGATGATTTATAGAACAAAGAGAACTCCTATTATCTATTCATATTCTATTCAATTGCTTGAGTGGGGCTCTACATCGAATCCCGTCGTGATTTCTTCCAGGCTTCAGGCTTTGGGAATGGTGAATTTATAAAATCCTGTCATCACCCCATTTACCATCTATATCACTCAGATTAGTTGGATGGAGCCACTCACAGACCTTACTGTTCAGATTCCTCCCTCCCTCCTCCCAATTTGTTTTGCTGTAAGTCTAATAGATGTGTGTTCCTATCATCAGCCCATTCTCACTATTCTCATTCTTTCAGTCAGGGTAGTTAGTGGTTGTCTGCTTCAAGCTGATAAGTCGGCGACAGGAAGTTTAGAGCACCATAATTATTTCCTCAGTCAGTATTTTTTCCTTGCACCCAATATGTTAAAAGCTGGAAATTTAACATTCCTGACTAAGGGTCACTTGTTGAAAATGTTTTCAGGCTAATTTTATTTTTGGCATGTTCCTACTGTTTTCATCCCATCATTCCAATCGTGTATGCCTTCTCACTGTGAACAAATGCTGTTCAGTACCAGTGTTCAGAGACAGCATTTAGATCTCTGTGTCTTCCCACAGTGAATCATACAAAGTAAAGTTTATTTATTAGTCACAAGTAAGGCTTACGTTAACGCTGCAGTGAAGTTACTGTGAAATTCCCCAAGTTGCCACACTCCATCGCCTGTTCGGGCCAATGCACCTAGCCGGCATGTATCTTAGACTGTGGGAGGAAACCAGAGCACCCGGAAGAAACCAACATCGACGGGGACGAAATGAAAAGGGTCAAGAGCTTCAAGTTTTTATGTATCCAGATCACCAACAACCTGCCCTGGTTCCCCCCACCCCCATGCCGACGCTATAGTTAAGAAAGTCCACCAATGCCTCGACTTTCTCGGAAGACTAAGGAAATTTGGCATGTCA
Source organism: Carcharhinus amblyrhynchos (assembly GCF_965287045.1). Lineage (NCBI taxonomy): Eukaryota > Metazoa > Chordata > Chondrichthyes > Carcharhiniformes > Carcharhinidae > Carcharhinus > Carcharhinus amblyrhynchos. The sequence goes on from NC_137342.1 coordinate 46,045,892, forward strand.
GCTATGACTCTCACCAACTTTTACAGATGCACTATAGAAAGCATTCTTTCTGGTTGTATTGCAGCTGGGCACGGCTCCTGCTCTGCCCAAGATCACAAGAAACTACTAAAGGTTGTGAATGTAGCGCAATTTGTCATGCAAACCAGCTTCCCTTCCATTGACTCTGTCTACACTTCCCACTGCCTCAACAAAGCAGACGGCATAACTAAGGGCCCCACACACCCTAGACATTCCGTCTTCCACCTTCTTCCAGCAGGAGAAAGATACAAAAGTCTGTCGTTACGTACCAACCGACTCAGAACAGCTTCTTCCCTACTGCTATCAGACTTTTGAATGAACCTACCTAGCATTAAGTTGATCTTTCTCTACACCCTAGCTATGTCTGTGACACTATACCCAGCACTCTCTCGTTTCCATCTTTATGAATGGTATGCATTGTCTGTATAGCGTGCAAGAAACAATACTTTTCACTGTATGTTAATAAATGTGATAATAATAAATCAACTCAAATCAAATCAGCCAGACATGGAGAGAACATGCAAGTTCCACACAGTCACCCAAGCTGGAAATTGAACCTTGGTCCCTGATGCTCTGAGGGAGCTGTGCTAATCACTGTGCCACCATGCTGCTCATACTGGACCAGCTCTGCTTTTCTTTCTATTAATGACGATTTTAATATATGAACAGTGAAATTAAGTACAGCAAGGGAATAAGAATCTTAATCACATGCAGAACTGGCCCACAGGTAGCTGGTACCTTACAGCAAATACATCCTAAGACCACTGGTCTTTGACATACTCTCCATACATAAGGGCCAGAATTCTCCAGATGTTCACACTGGCGGGATTCCCTGGTCCCACTGGCAGCGAACCCCCACCTGTGGGTTTCCCGTCAGTGTGGGGGTGACATCAACGGGAAGTCCCATTGACAGCGGTGGGGCCAGAGAATCCCGCCACTAATAAACAACACTCCACCTCCCGTCTGCAGGAAACACGTGGCTGGGAGGCCGGAGAATCTCACCCCGGGTATGGAGATGAAAAACATTCAGGCCATTAGCATTATCCATTCCTAAACCCATTCTTGCAACAAGAATATTGTCAAACTGTGCCACTTTAAAAAGTTTACAGAAAATGCAATTTCTAAGCCGAAGCCAAAACCTAACCTCACCAGTGCTCCGCCAAGTGCCCCTCCAACTCCTTAGCTATTTCGGTCTCTGTCCATTACTTGGAGCTAGTAGTGTGCATGTGAGTATGTGTGTGTGCATGTGTGTGAGTGCCTGTGTGTTTGTGTGTGTGTGTTTGTGTATGTGTGTGTGCATGAATGTGTGTGCATGTATGCGTATGTGCACATGTATGTTTGTATGCATGTTTATGTACATGTGCATATGTGTGTATGCACATTTGCATGTGTGTATGCATGTTTGTATATGTGTTTGCGTGTGTGTGTATGCATGTTTGTGTCTGTGTGCATGTATGTAAGTGTGCAAGTGTGTGTGCGTGTGTGTGTCCATAACACTGTGCATTTACCATGGTTCACCTATCCTAACCTGTACATCTATGCACTGTGGGATGAAACCGTACAGACACAGGGAGAACTTACAAACTCCACGCTGACAGTGATGCGAGCCAGGAATCGAACCTGGGTCCCTGACGTTTTGAGGCAGCAGCGTTAACCTCCATGCCACTGTGCCACCATGGCGCAATACCATCCACCATTTTACACTTCCTGCGCCAACATCACGCTCTTGTGGACCAGCTGCAAGCATGGTTAGATGCTGAGTAAGGCTTCACCCTCTGTACTGTGTCCCAGGTCCTGGGACAGCAGCCATACTGCACCAGTGTGATTTTTTTCCATTTGCCACACCAGCTTCCTGTGGCCTCTTTGAAGTTACATCTATGCTTGGTGCTCGTGAAGTTGGCTGCCAATGCGTGGGTCTCACACAATGGCTGCAACGCAAAAGTGAACGTGCCGAGATTCACTGAGGTTAGCAAGCTTGCTTCCAGGTTGCAGACTCACTTGTCAGAACACTGCAGCATTAGCAGAGATTAACAACTTCATGCGAGCAGCATTGAGCATAAATTGTTGCTGCATTAGCAGTAATTTAGCACTGTCAGGTGACATCCATTAGAAACTGGAATGATACTTAAATTCAGATTCATCCCATCAGTGTAGGTTGGATTGAATGAGGATGCCATGAAGGCTGTGTAGATGCACATGAATTGCTTTGCTGTTTGAAGGCTCTCGATAAAATATATAAGTCATATTATTTGTGCCAAATTGCAATTGTTTGTCAAGGAAGCGATGTTCTTTATGTTCTGATCAATGACCAACCAGGTTTCGAATATCATGTCACCAGTTGACTTTAGTTATACTGTGAGTTCTGCATTATTCTGGGAAGCTCAGTACCTGTGCTTACATAGATGCAGTAAGAAGTCTCACAACACCAAGTTAAAGTCCAATAGGTTTATTCGGTAGCAAAAGCCACTAGCTTTTGGAGCGCTGCTCCTTCATCAGGTAAGTGGGAGTTCTGTTCACAAACAGGGCATATAAAGACACATCATGTCTTACATACATCTGCAAAGCTCTTTTCACTAATCTGTAATTTCTCATTTTTGGAATTAAGAAGTTCAATAAGCTCCTTGCTAACAGAAAGCAGATCAATTATATCATCTCAACCATAACCCAATACATGTTACGGCCAATAGAGTAACGTTTGCAGTGATGTGTTGCACTGTAGGCAAACATAGCAGCCAATTTGTGCACAGCAAGCTCCCACAAGCAACAACAAGAGAATGGCCTGATATATCTGTTTTAATAGTATTGATTGGTGGACAGAGTTTGGACAGGAAGCCTGGGGAAATTACCCTTTGAGGTAATGGGTATATTTTTCCTGTCCTGCCCACCACAGGAATCGTAGTGGGTGGGACACAGATCATGCAAAGGTCGGTAGACCTCAGATGGGATTTTCTGACCTTGGGGCAAACGAGGCTGGAAAATCCTGCCCTGGGATCTTATTTTCTTCGCCTGAGATGATTAGGGAGGCATGGCAGCACAGGGGTTATCACAGCTGCCTCACAGCACCAGGGACCTGGATTCAATTCTGGCCTTGGGTGACTGTGTGGAATTTGCACGTTCTCCCCATGTCTGCATGGGTTTCCTCCAGGAACTGTGGTTTCCACCTACAGTTCAAAGTTGTGCAGGTTAGGTGGGTTGACCATGCAAAATTGCCCCTTAGTGTCAGGGGGATCAGCAGGGTAAATATATGCAGTTATGGAGATAGGGCCTGGGTGGGATTGTTTTCGGTGCAGGCTCAGTGGGCTGAATGGTCTCCTTTCCCTCTGTAGGAATTCTATGATTCCATGATCTTAATTGAAATAAAGATTAAAATTGAATTTATGAAGAACCCAATGTGTCCAACTGATCACCCTGGGGCTCTTTTCAATATTCACTTTGCATCATCTGCAGTTGTCGTAAAAACTGAACATAGAATGCCTACAGTGCAGAAGAAGGCCATTCTGCCCATCGAATCTGAACTGACAACTGTCCCACCCAGGCCCTATCCCCACAACCTCACATGTTTATGCTGCTAATTCCCCTGACACTAATGGACAATTTAGTACGGCCAATCCACAGATCTTTGGAGTGTGAGATAAAACCACGCAGACAAGCAGAGAACGTGCAAACTCCACACAGACAGTGACCCAAGCCGGGAATCGAACTTTGGTCCCTTCATGCTGTGAGGCAGCAGTGCTAACCACTATGCCACCATGCTGTGGGATTAACCTACCAAAACGGCTGCTTAAGGAACTCAGCACCAAAAAGCTTGATGTGGATGTTTAATGGCGCATCTTAGCTGACCTGTAAATGCGAATGCTACAAAAGCAAGCCCTGCAAATTCAAGCTGTAGGATGCAACCAATCTGTATGAAACAACACACGGTCGCTGTGGCTTCTAGGTCAATCTTCAAAAGGAAAGAAAGTCTGGTTCTACAGAACACCTGAAACATGATGAAAACAGGAAATGATATCTCACACCCACGGCAGAAAAATCCCAAGGACACAGACACCGACCCTACCAAGCTTTTCATTTCCTGCATGCAAGTAATTGCTATTTGCAGCGTAGAAAAATAATATAGGTACACAATGAAAATAAATTGACAGCACATGTCAGAATGTATTATCAAAAGGTTTCTACTAAGCTGCCTATCGCCGAACTCCCCTGTGATGAATCCAAAATTATTCAGAATTGAATAATTCGAGAGTGTGACTTGAATGTGCAAAACATTCTTGTGTCATTTTCCCCCACTGAGTTTTTGTTTCTGAAGGAATGAAGTTATTGGTGCAATGCTTATTCTCACTTGTGTATTCAGAGCAGGCAGTGAGCATTGAGATATTGGGAGCAGTTCTTTGAGTGACGTCGAGAGGATGTGACATTTAAGCCCAAATAGCGGATAGGTGATTTCCTGCCTAGCGCTGTGACTTTAGTTATTTCATGCATCCCAAGTTACCTGTTTTATTTTGTGCTACCCAAAATGAAACAAATATATGACTTTGCTCTCAAAGGGTCAGTTGGCAGTGTTCGTTGGTGACAATATCAGTCGTGGCACTGGTGAAAAAAGACGGTCAAAGGAGGAAATGATGTACTAAATAAGTGCAATGCCAACAAGATTTGATTTGTTTTATTGTCACATGTGTTGGTATACAGTGAAAAGTATTGTTTCTTGTGCGCTATACAGGCAAAGCACATCACTCATAGAGTACATAGAGCAGAAGGAAAAGAGAGACTACCCAATGTAGTGTTACAGTCATAGCTAGGGTGTAGAGAAAGATCAACTTAATGCAAAGTAGATCCATTCAAAAGTCTGATGGCAGCAGGGAAGAAGCAATTCTTGAGTCTGTACATGACCTCAGACTTTTGTATCCTTTTCCTGATGGAAGAAGATGGAAGATCTTATGAGCCCAGAAGGTGGTTGTAGAGGGTTGTTTTTCAAACTGGAGGCCTGTGCTGGCTCTACTGTTGTTTGTCATTTATATTAATGATTTGGATAAGAACATAGGAGGCATAGTTAGTAAGTTTGCAGATGACACTAAGATTGATGGCACAGTGGACAGTGAAGAAAGCTGCCTTGGATTGCAATTAGATCTTGATCAATTCAGCCAGTGGGCTGAGGAATAGCATTGGAGTTTAATTTAGACAAATGTGAGGTGATGCATTTTAGTCGATTGAACCAGGGCAGTACTTAATCAGTTAATGGTAGGGCATTGAAGAGAGTTACAGAGTAAAGAGATCCAGGGGGTCATGTTCATAGCTCCTTGAAAGTGGAGTCACAGGTTGACAGAGTGGTAAAGAAGGCATTCGGCATGCTTGGTTTCATTGGCCAGAACATTGAACACAGGAGTTGGGATGTCTTGTTGAAGTTGTACAAGACATTGGTAAGGCCACACTTGGAATACTGTGTGCAATTCTGGTCACCCTATTATAGAAAGGATATTATTAAACTAGAAAGAATGCAGAAAAGATTTACTAGGATGCTACCAGAATTTGATGGATTGAGTTATAAGGAGAGGCTGGATAGACTGGGACTTTTTTCTCTGGAGCGTAGGAGGCTTAGGGGTGATCCTTTAGAGATCTATAAAATAATGAGGGGCACAGATCAGCTAAACAGTTAATATCTTTTCTCAAAGGAGGGGAGTCTAAAATTAGAGGGCATAGGTTTAATGTGGGAGGGGAAAGATTAAAAAGTGTCCAGGGGGGCAGTTTTTTCATGCAGAGGGTGGTGAGTGTCCGAAACAAGCTGCCAGAGGTAGTAGTAGAGGTGAGTACAATTTTGTCTTTTAAAAAGCATTTAGACAGTTACATGGGTATGATGGGCATAGAGAGACATGGGCCAAATGTGGGCAATTGGGATTAGTTTAGGGATTTTAAAAAAGAAAGGGCGGCATGGACAAGTTGGGCCAAAGAGCCTGCTTTCATACTGTAAACCTCGATGACTCTATGACACTGTGACGTGTGGGATCCTTGATTATGCTGATTGCTTTTCCGAGGCAGCTGGAAGTATAGACGGAGTCTATGGATGGGGGGCTGGTTTGAGTGATGGATTGGGCTACGTTCATGGCTCTTTGTGGTTTCTTGTGGTTTCGGTCAGAGCAGAACCATAGAAAGATACATTCGGAAAGGATGCTTTCTAAGGCTAGTATATTTTTGGTCATAAACACTGAGTTCAGCTTGTCAGGAGGAGCTGAATCGGGTATAAGCCTCAAGTGTTGAGTAAGCACAATTGTAGGAACAATTCCTTGCCCCCACTTTCATAGAAGATGCAGAGTGCTCTGATTGGCACATAGTGACATGTTTCAGGATGATTCAGGGCCCAAGGCAGAAGGTGTACTGATTGTTGGATGCGGCATTGGAAGGCTGGTATGACCCACAGGGGCAGAGGGTAGGGAGGGATGATGGTGGAGGATGTTACCTCATCCTCCTGGCTCTCCAGTACCTCTCTTTGTTTCAGCTTGACTGCTATGCCTGACCTCATAATCCACCTCCTATTTCTTGTTCAGACCAAGCGGGACTCCCAGCTGAAGGTAGATGACTAAGCTCTCCCTCTCTCCTGGTGGCTCCTTTCAGGTGTCTACCAGGATAAAGTAGTCCAGCACTGACTCTTTATAGGTGACCTTCTCAGAGAATTTCCAGAGTAAATGTTGTTGGTGTGCTGGTGATGTCTTAACAAAGAGTGTGAGAAAATGCTTCCGATTCTGTTCCTAGCTCCAGCAGCAGAGAACATGGAATTCTGAGCACCCCCTTTGACATTTCGGAGCTATGCTTTATTGCCATTAACTTGTTGCTGATAGGAGAGGGCTTGAAGAAAAGGGCTAGCCACCAAAATGCAGTGTAGCCTCTTTAATGAACTCTAGCAGATATTTTAAGTGTGAATCAACTTTTAATGAGACTCTGGTAGCACCAGCTACAACTTCCTTACGAAGGAGATAGCCCGCTTGATGATACTGTGCGTTTAAGAAATGTATTTGGGTCATGTTTCTTGTACGGGATTTGTTTTAGCAGTTTGTTCTATTATTGATGCCGTTTTGTCTGAACTCAGCAGCCCACATGTTGATGCTGCAGCAGCATAACTGATCTTAATGGATGGAATATTTGCTTAAATCTGCATTAATGCGTGGTTGTTATTTTAATGTTTTCTTCTGGAGTTTTTCAGAGTGGGGCATGATTTTGGTTTTGACATGAAGAGTCGCAATGCAAAATCCAGCTCAATTGCTGTTTGGGAATGGTAGAGAAACTAGCTTTCTGTCAGCCTCTCACTCCCTCTGGAAGTTGGAGACAGGGATCTGCCAGATTTTGCGCCTTGCCCCTCCCTGTTACTGTAACCTCCTCCAGCCCATAACCCCCTGAAATATCTGCACTCCCCTAATTCTTGCTTCCCGAGCATTCCTGATTGTAATCGGCCCACCATGGTGACAATGTCTACAGTTACTCTGGCCAACTTCCCTATCTCTCCATCTCTCTATCTCACTTTTCTCCTTTAAGACACTTCTTAAAACTTATTTCTTTACCAAATTTTTAGTTGCCTGACCTAATATCTCTTTATGTAACTCATTGTTGCATTTTGATTTAAAATGCTCTTGCGAAGCATCTTGGGACATTTGGTTACATGAATGACACTTTATAAATACATATGTAGTCATTTGCTTTTCCTAAGTGCCTGGACTGTATAGAAAGGAGCTGGAGATATTTGGACTCGGAATTGAGTGCTGCATACCTCGTTCATATGAATCCCACATGGTGATCCCTGCACAAACTGCCAGAGTATGCAACCCCACTGTCAAATATAAAACAATCAGTTTCACCAACATATATGTGCCAAGCTGGTGCCTGTTCCACCCGGGGAGTGTTTAATCTGCTCACTGATGCTGGAACTAATTTTATGCATTGTTCACCTACACAAAACTTATCCTGAATCAGTGAAAGGCTGTAGAGAGGACATTTAAATCATAATTATCACAGTTTGTTTTATTTTGCCTCTTACTCTTTGCAATTCCATGACAAAATTTAATGGGCTAGACCCAGGATCATCAGGAGCTTAGGGTGACGGATTCATTTTCGGTTAAATATTATTTTTGTATTCTCCTTTCCTTGACTGTTCTCCAATGTTTACTGACCTACCAAAGCTCCCAGCCCAGCAATAGTTTGGTTTAAAAATCCCCAATGTGGTTTCTGCATCTTCTCATGGTGAGAAGATGCAACTTCCATCAGCCTCACAGCCCAATGAGACATCCGAGCTCTGCTAATACAGGCTGTTTGCAAAGTCCTGATTTTCCATCGCTTACTAGTGACCACGCCTTGAGTTCTACGTTCCAGAATCTTCTCCTCCAGACTCTAGCTCTCTATTTGTTAATCTCCAGGCATTCCCTAAAACCTGTCCTGTTGACCAAGCTGTGAGTTGGCTGACCTCACTTCTCCTTATGTCGCTCAGTGTTCAAATTTCATTTGATAAAGTTCCTGTGAGATGTCTTGCGGTGCTTGACCACAATTAAGATGCTGTATAAATGTAAGTTGGTGTTGTCTTGCTGAAGGTATGATCCTCCTGCCACGTTAGAGCTCTGTTGATGTTGGTCATTCTCTGAGTTAACAGGCCACTATTACCTCCACCGAAACTAAAGATGGTTGAGGTTAATCTATCACTAATCCAGCGGAAAACACTCAACTCAAAAAGGCTGAAGACTTCCTTGTCAGCTACTCACAGGATTAACCTTCTGGGCCATCCAGAAATCATTTAACATGGTTCCATTCAACATAAACTCATCGGAAATATTTAATTGTTTAACAGTTCATTTTGTAGCCTGTATGTGTGAGCCCTTCCCTTTTCTTACAGCTTGCATGAGATTGTGTCAGTTAATTCCCTTGTGACAATTGCAAGTTCTCTGAATTAGCAAGCCACATTATGAGTACGAATGTCTCGTGACTCTCATTCCTTCTTTGAAATAACCTTCACATAATTGCTGACTTTTACAGATGCACCATAGAAGACATTCTTTCTGGTTATATCACAGCTTGGTACGTCTCCTGCTCTGCCCAAGACAGCAAGAAACTACAAAGGTTCATGAATGTAGCCCAATCCATCACTCAAACTAGCTTCCCATCCATTGACTCTGTCTACAATTACCATTACCTCAGAAAAGCGATAATCAAGGACCCCACACTCCCCGGATATTCTCTCTTCCACCTTCTTCCGTTGGGAAAAAGATACAAAAGTCTGAGGTTATGTACCAACTGACTCAAGAGCAGCTTCTTCCCTGCTACCATCAGACATTTGAATGGACCTATCTTGCATTAAGTTGATCTTTCTCTACACCCTAGCTATGACTGTAACACTGCATTCTGTACTCTCCCCTTTCCCTCCCTATGAACGGTATGCTTTGTCTGTAGAGCGCGCAAGAAACAATACTTTTCACTGTATGCTAATACATGTGACATAATAAATCAAATCAAATCAAAGACAGGTGGATAGTGAACAACTCCTATACAGTTTGGGAACACATCAGACTTTTTAGATATCTGTGTGTGCGTTATTTTTATGAATCAAATATACCGCGCGGAATTCTTTGGTCTCGTTCACCCGCTACCGTGAATGGAGAATTTGTTGCTCAGCCTAAACTTCATTCACTGCAGCGGGACTGGAAAATCCCAACCGTGGGTGAGATTGGGGAATTCTGGCTATCATATCAAAATAGAGCTACAGAATCAATGGTTCTGATTTCCCCAGTAGTATGATTCCTGGAATACTCTCACTTATTTTTACACTAGATTTCATCAAATAATATCCATATGACCCAAACATGCTTTCTTCAATTCTTTCCACATTCTTGACTGTTAACGTCTACGAAGGTATGAGGGGCACAGTTGGCTGTGGCGGATTGGGAAACTAGATTACAAGGTTTGACGGTAGACAAACAACAGCCAACATTTAAAGCTGGTATCCATTTCTTTGAGCCACAAAGACCTAACAGGAAAGGTGATCCAACCGTGGCTAACAAGAGAAGTTAGAGATGGTATTAGATCAAGGGAAGAGGCTTATAAAGTTGCTACAAAAAAAGAAGTCAGCCGGAGCATTGGGAGCTTTTTGGAATTCAGCAAAGGAGGCCAAGAAACTAATAAAGAAATGGAATATAGCACACTGGAGTAAACTCGTGAGGAACATGGGCCAGGATTTTATGGCCCCCCCCGGCACTGTAGGAAAATATGGCCCTGCCAAGCTGATTGGATATTTAAGTAGCTTGCTACGTCTGCCAGGAGAATCCTGGCCTCTCAAAACGAGTGCAAATCTTCGCTAGGAATGTGAAAAGGAAAAGATTAACAAAGACAACTGTGAAGCCATTACAGGCAGATTCAGGAGAATTTCTAAAGGGAAATGAGGAAATGGCAGAGAAACTAAACAAGTACTGTGGGCAGAATTTTACGACCTCATCGCGCCCGTTTTGCAGTGGGAAAATGTGATAAAGTCGGGCGCGATGCAACACCGGGGAGGTACAGGTTTCTGCGCCCATTTCCCATTGGCCCCTTCGACAGCCCACCCAAAATGGGCAAAACGTCAATTTGCATTTTTTTGCATTCACTCCCAATCGTCCCAGCTCACCTGCCTTAACCATCTCGTTCGCTGCAGCCGGATTGGTCTGGAAAACGCCTCATGTACAAAAGTTGGGTTCAGGCATTTCAGCAGAGAGGGTGAGCGATGAGCTAAGTCTCTGTTTTCAAACTGCTCGGTGCTGCTCTGAGCAGCATGGTGTTTTGTGGCGGACATCTTGTGTTTCAGGTCGGGGGGGGGGTGTGCTGCGAGTGTGTGAGGGGGTGGTAGGGGGCTGTTGTTGCTCATGGGCTCCAACCTCAGACTCTCTACATGGACCCATCTCAGAGCACTGACCTCAGATCTTAGCACTGACTCTGGGTCCTAGTGCTGACAGCAGCAAGCACTGTTGCAGCTGGGGGGATGGACTGGAAACTATCTAAAATGGCAGTGCTGCAGCCTCAGGACTTGTCAAGCAGCACTGACTGTGGTCACTGCTGCATGGGTTCTGGGTGTGTGTTTGTGAGTGGGGGGGGGGGTGTGTTTGGAGTGGAGGGTCCATGTTGTTGGGGGTCTACGGGGGAGGGGATGGGGAGTGTGTATTGCTGGGGAGGGTCAGCAATGTTCAGGGAGTTTCCCCCATGTCTGTAGGGGGAGTGGGGTTAAGGGGGGATCTCCCATGTCTCGAGGAAGGGGTTCTGTCAGCAGAGCTGTTTTTTTCCACACTTTCTGCGCATGCGCAGTTTGTGGCTCTGATCTGAGCTGCTGGCTGTTTGGTAAGTTAGGCCCTTCCTGTTGTCTCTAGTGGCTAGAGACAGTTTATCTCATATTTTCAAAGACATAAAAATACATAAATTTGAGAGTAAAAACTCTCCCAAGAACATGGATTAGCAACTCCCCCATTTTCATGCCAGCTGGACACTTAGAAAAATCTCGTAAAATTCCGCCCTTTATCTTCAAGGAGGAAGATACAAAAATCTTCCTAGGAATAATAGAGAACTAAGGGTCTCAGGGAAATGAGGAACTAGAATAAATAAATCTTATGATAAAGTTCTACTGGAGACATTATTGGGACTGAAGATTGATAAACCCCCAGGATCAGACAATCTACATTCCAGAGTGTTGAAAGATGTGGCTGGAGAGATGATGGATGCATTGCTGGTTTATCTTTCAAAATGCCAAAAATTCTGGAGTAAATTCTGTAGATCATGGAATCCCTACATTGCAGAGGGAGGCCATTCAGCCCATCGATTCTGCACCAACATTTTAACAGACCCACCTATGCTCTATTCCCATAACCCCATGCATTTACCCCACTAATCCCCTAATCTACACACTAAGAGGCAATTTAGCATGGCCAATCCTGCACATCTCTAGAGTGTGGGAAGAAACCAGAGCATCCAGAGGAAACCTACATAGACATGGGGAGAACATGCAAACTCGACACGAACTGTCAGCTAAGGCTAGGATCGAACCCGGGTCCATGTTCCTGTGAAGCAACAGTGTTAACCATTGTGCCCCCATTGGATTGGAAGGTATTAAATCTAATGCCAAAAAAGGAGGGAGAGAGAAAACAGACCTACAATAAAAACAGGAAATTCTGGATAAATTCAGCAGGTCTGGATGCATCTCTGGAGAAAGAAACAGAGTTAATGAGTGGAATTTTTCAATCTTTCTCATCAAGTTGGATCGTGCAGAGCTGCCGACAGTGCACTGTGCCGCTCGTTGGCACAGTGGTTAGCACTGCTACCTCATAGAAACTGGATGTCTGCTTGTTTGCGTGTCACTAAAGGCTAATAAGCAAGCAATTTGGAAGGCAAATGGTATTGTATGTTGGCCTTTACTGCAAGAGAATTTGAATACAGGAGTAATGAGGTCTTCCTGCAATTGTACAGAACCTTCAGAGGAGCACTGTCAACTTACTCTTTCTCCAGATATTCTTCTTAACATCCTGCCCTTTCAAAGTATTGTGTCTTGCCTCGCTGTGCTAAAAGTGCAATACTGGTAACCCTACTCCAACTCAGGCAGATATCAGCTAAAACAGCAGGCTGGTGATTAACCTGGGGACTTCACCTTCTGTATAGCTGACTGATATGATGCAAACAGCCTTCACCACATGTCCATCCAAAGAGCAACTCTTAATGTCATTTTTAGTGACAAAAATTGAGCATTCTAGAGACAGGTCTTGGGGATGTATCACCTTTCAGTCCCAATAATTTCGCTGGAAGATCCTAGTTTTGAACAGGCACTTGCACTTGTCCTACACACTTATGACATTTCCTGCGATTATTCAGCATGAACTGCAATTGTTATGGTAATTTTCTCAGCATCCTCATTCACCTGTTGAGTGACTCACAAAATCTTCCATTGTTATTGAATGTTAAATGCAGTCTGGAAACAATCTACAGTGAGCATGATATTGTTCAGATGCAATAAGAATTATCTCATACTTCAAATCTTTTAAAATCACAAGATGCCTTTTGGTTAAAGGTCAACGTTATACGTGTTCATGTTAGATTGATGCATGTTATAAGACTTGACATATCTCCATTTACTAGGTAACCGATGTTGGAAGAAATATAATTCCTACAATACTCATCTCCAAACACCATGGCCCAGGGCTTGTCTCTTCCCACTGTGAATCCTAGCTTTCCTAACACACAGACCACAATTAGTAAGGATAGGCAACAACACATCCTCCACGATTATCCTCAACACTGGTGTCCCACAAGGCTGTGTCCTCAGCCCCCTACTATACTCCTTGTACACCTATGACTGTGAGTCCAAATTCCCCTCCAATCCTATTTTCAAGTTTGCTAATGACACCACCGGAGTGGGTCGGACTTCAAACAATGATGAGACAGAGTACAGGAAAGAAATAAAGAATCTGGTAAAATGGTGCAATGAGAATACTCTCTCCCTCAATGTCAGTAAAAAAATGAAGGAGATAGTCATTGACTTCAGGAAGCATAGTGGAGAACATGCCCCTGTCTACATGAATTTTGGCATTTTGGATTTATTGCGATCACCTGATATCTCATCCAACAATAGGTTGATTGGCCAGGATAAATTGCCCCTTAGTGTCAGGGGGATTGGGAGGGTAAATATGTGGGTTATAAGGATGAGACAGCACCTGGGTGGGATTGTAGTCGGTGCAGGCTTGATGGGCCAAGTGGCCCCCTTCTGTACCGTAGATTCTATGATTAGGTGAAATAGCACCCCTGAGAGTGCAGCACTCTGTCGGAGTGTCGGCCTGGGTTGGGTATTAAATTAAATCATCCAGCTATTGAAATCGTGCATGGGTTAACATAATACAGTGGGTAACTTCCGTTCAATACCGAACATATTCAGGGCACATTTACCAGGGTATTTTAAAATTTCGGAGTATCGAGTAACACTCATTCTTTCAGGTATTGCCTTGTCTAACCTCACTGATAAGTAACCTACCCTTTGGCAGTCTCACATAGCAGCGATGTTGGGGTTGGGTATTGTGGTTAGTCAGAAAGAATCACACCTGAGTAAAGATGGTGAGAATATCGAAATGTTGCCGTGACTGTCAGATCAGCATTCACAAAAAAAAATGAAACACAAGGATGAGCCCAGCCGAGGACGGAGAATGAATGACGTGTTTGTTTTCTCGTGACAATGCCTCGCCTTACCTCGCCTCATTTCATCAGAGAGTGGTCTGTCTATTCCAAAACAGTTGCGGGGAAAGTGAAACTCAACCCAGCAGAGAAACATTCAATGTACGTTTCAACGTCTGAAAAAAAGAGTGTGTAATGGAAGGCTGCAGGACAGTGAGAAGGAGGTAGTCTCCAGGACAGAAGATTCGCTTATTAAGTGTATTTTCTTTTGTCGCCACCCCATTCATTAATGGCAGCTGACAGGTTGAAGTAACTAGCTGGACTCACCTGGCCTTGTCTTCCCCTACAGGCCCCACTGCAATCTATTATAATTGAAACACTCCAGAAGAAAAGACTCTAGGATTACAGCTGAATAACAGAAAAGTACACAATTTCTTAAGTGTAACACTGATCTCTTACACGGAGGCAATCACCGAACAATTATACCTGTAATTTGCATTTTCCACCTCGCACCAGGATCCCTTTTTTTATTGTACTGTGAAGAATAAATGGATTCAGGCGAGAGCCGAGGAGTGTGCAGGGCAGGTTACGCATTCGCTTTGTTTTTCTCACAAAGCAGAGAAAGGCTGCTTTGTGTCTGGTAATGAAGGAGCCGATGGTTTAAGGGGAGATTGTGCTCCGTGTACAGTACACCGCTCAAATATTTTGCATCTCCAGTTATCGTGTGGTGCCTCCATTCTGGTGGCTGTTTGTCATTTGCGAGCTCTCTCTGACATTCAATATGCACCCCAGCCGGGACATGTTAACGTCATCATTGTTCCAGTAACTAGAATGAGACCTGGCACGGTGGCACAGTGGTTAACACTGCTGCTTCACTGCGCCAGGGACCCGAGCTTGATTCCTGGCTTGGGTCACTGTGCAGAGTTTGCAAGTTCTCCTTGTGTCTGTGTGCCTTTCCTCCGGATGCTCCTGTTTCCTCCCACAATCCGAAAGATGTGCTGGTTAGGTGCATAGGCCATGCTAAATTCGCCTCCAGTGTGCCCGAGTGTGACGACTAGGAGATTTTCACAGTAAGTTCATTGCCCTGTTAATATAAACCTACTTGTGACACTAGTAAGTAAACTTAAACCTGCAGCATTCATAGAATCATGGAATCCCTACAGTGCAGAAGGAGACCATTCGGTCTGTCGAGCCTGCACTGCCCACAATCCCATCCAGGCCCTATCTGCATAACCCCACCCAATGATCCTAGATACTAAGGAGAAAGTTAGCATAGCCAATCAACCTAACTTGTACATCTTTGGACTGTGGGAGGAAACTGGAGCATCCAGAGGAAACCCATGCCGACATGGGGAGAATGTGCAAACCCCAGACAAATGTGACCCAAGGCCGGAATTGAACCCGGGTCCCTGGTGCTGTGAGGCAGCAGTGCTAACCACTCATCGAAGCTTTGTTACACAGGTCTTCATGGCGAGCAACAGTGTCATTCCATAAGGTACGCAGTAATGTGTGCCTTATTATTGCTTGATTTGATTTCTTTCCATTGGGCGACATCCAGGGCACTTTGTGCAATGCTAATTAGGCAATAGAAGATACGTGAGAGCACAGAACAGAAAATTGACTGCTGTTACAGATTTGGCTTTTCTCGACTACCCCACAGCATCAATGGACTGAAATGGTAACTGCAACATAGAAATGTGTGACACCTGACAAAGTGTGGTTTGAAGATTTCACTGATATCTTTTGTGTCACAGTGGAACTGTGCAAAATTAAGCAGAGGTAAATTATTTCTCTTTCTATTTCCTGTTATAATCACTCCACTATTAGCATCTGCATTTTCAGTTTTCAAGCCCAAAGTTCTGGAATATTGTCCCTAAAACTCTCCAACCCTTCAGGCCAGCGGGATTTTCCCATCCCACTGCAATGAATGGAGTTTTGTCTTGTTGTCAAACTTTCTGCCTTCATTGCTGTGGGAGCGTGGCACGAACGGGCGGTAAGATAGTGACCTCCACAAATTTGTCATATGAGGAACAATTGAGGACTCTGGGTCTGTACTCATTGGAGTTTAGAAATATGAAGAGCGATCTTATTGTAACTTACGGGTTATGGAGAAAAGGCAGGAGAATGGGGATCAGAAAGATATCAGCCATGATTGAATGGCAGAGTAGGCTTGATGGGCGGAGTGGCCTAATCCTGCTCCTCTGTCTTTTATGGTCTTATGATCTCCAGCTCTCTAACTCACTTTCCCCCTTTGAGACATTCCTTGAAACTTCCGTCTTGGGTCACATTTTTTGGTCTTTGGTTCTACTTATCCCCTACACAACTGGATGTCAATTTTGATTTTGTGAAGCACATTGGGATGTTTTGTGACATAAAAGATGCTCTACAACCCAAGTTGTTGTTTCAACTAAACTTAAGTAAGAAATGAGGTCATAGACTCCACAATCCTGAAGTAGGCAAGCGTGGAACTCATTTATACAGAGCAGGTAGGTCAAGATTCCATCCTTAGTGGGAGATGGCTTAGCTACTTTCAGCCTCTGTAACAGTGAAGACTCTAAAATTGACTCAAGTGCCTCTGAAGTAAGGTGAGGAATATCTTGTCAAATTTCCCAGTTTCAATCACTTTCTCAGACTTTTGAAACCAAAAGGGAAATCTCAGCAGATCTGGCAGCATCCGTAAGGAGAGAAAAGAGCTGACATTTTGAGTCCAAATGACCCTTTGTCAAAGTTAAAAGTCATAGATAGTGGGAGATTTTTATACTGCAGGGGAAGGGAATGAGTCATAGCTATTGAAACCCGAGGAAAAGACTGCTGATAGCTGTCCACAGAGAGAATAAAGGCTGAAAATGCTCTTCTTTCAGAATTTTAGTTGGATTGTTAGATCAGGAAAACAGCAGGCCTGGCTATGATATCTCTAGGACTAAATAGGCTGACGTTCTGAATTTTTGATGCTCAGCAGAGGGCACACAGCCTAACAGGCCATGGGCACCAGACAATCTGCCACAAAGTCCTAATAGTCTATATCGCTTGGAGACCAAAAGACAAAGAAGTGCCATTGGCATGCATAGGCCTTGTTTCAACATTAAAATTAACTTCAAACAATGCCCTCTCCACCTCTTATTCCTTGTAGCGATTAATTGGGTCCATGGTATTCTTGAGGCTCGACCTGTTCAAGAAGGCTTCTCACAGAGAGATGGTCTTTTGAGATGGGAACATATACCAGGGGAACCTTCATCACCTCAAACCTGTTACACTATTCAATCTGATCATGGTTGACTTTTACTCCATTTATCCTCCCTGGTTCTGAACCTCTCAATACAGTTGCCGAACAAAAGACTATCACCATCGCTCTTTGTGTCGACACAGACATGGTGGTTTGTACAAAAATGCTATTCTGCTGATATTTAACCACAATTAGTATATTTAGTACATTTGATGACCATGATACAAGAAACATCCCTTCCAAGTATGTCACAGATCACTGTTCTGAGCAAGCACTTCACATACCAGCAGATACTTAAATTAGAGACCAGGGGAGCTCGCCCTGGAAAACATGACATGGTGTTAGCTCTGCCTCAGCTTCACTGCAGGGGAGATTTGAAAGAGGTTTTATTCTCTTGTCCATGTTCAAAGGACACCAATTCTGAACATTGTTGATGGTATGTGGATTCCTGCAACATTTGTTGTCAAACATTAATGATTCAAAAGTCTCCACACCCTTAACCTCAGCTTATTATTAACTTTCACTGGTCCTCGCACTTAGTCAGAAGCCTCAAAACACCCAGTTAAAGACCTGAGTAGAACTGGGTCCACCACAAACTCCAATTTTGGCAAATTTGTCTTTTAAAAATCATTTAGACAGTTACAAGGGTAAAATGTGTATAGAGGGATATGGGCCAAATGCGGGCAATTGGGATTAGTTTAGGGGTTTAAAAAAAGGGAGGCATGGACAAGATGGACTGAAGGGCCATGCTGTAAACGTCTGTGACTCTAAATGATCATAAATCCCACAATGCTACACAAGGGTCAGTCCAATTTGCTTCTTATATTGCAATACACGCACCTTTCTCAAAACAGGAAATAATGAGGTGACACAGTGGTAAAATGGTTAGCACTGCTCCCTCACAGTGCCAGGGACCTGGTTTCGATTCCCGGCTTGGGTCTCTGTCTGTGTGGGGTTTTCACAAGTCTGCGCGGGTTTCCTCCGAGTGCCCCGGTTTGCTTCCACAGTTCAAAGATGTGTGGGTTAGGTGGATTGGTAAATTGCGCCTTAGTGTCAGGGGGACTAGCTAGGGTAAATGCATGGGGTTATGGGGATAGGACCTGAGTGGGATTGTGGTAGTTGCACACTCAATGGGCTGAATGGCCTTTATGATGAGAGGGATGGAGTATAAAAGCAGGGAGGTCTTGGTGCAATTCTACAAGGTACTTGTGAGACCGCACCTAGAGTACTATGTGCAATTTTGGTCCCCTTATTTGAGAAAGGATATATTGGCTTTGGAGGGAGTGCAGAGAAGGTTCACCAGGTTGATTCCAGAGATGAGGGGGTTAGTTTATGAGGAGAGATTGAGTAGATTGGGCCTGTACTCATTGGAGTTTAGAAGGCTGAGGGGAGATCTTGTAGAGACATATAAAATAATGAAGGGGCTAGACAGGGTAGGAGCAGGAAGATTATTTCCACTTAGAATGGAAACAAGAACTAGAGGGCACAGCCTCAAAATAAGGGGGAGTCAATTTAGAAAAGAGTTGAGGAGGAACTTCTTCTCCCAGAGGGTAGTGAATCTTTGGAATTCTCTGCCCAATGAAGCAGTGGAGGCTACTTCTTTAAGCCACAAGTAGATAGATTTTTGGCCAATAAGGGAATTAAGGGTTATGGGGAGCAGGCGGATAAGTGGAACTGATCGACTATCAGATCAGCCATGATCTTATTAAATGGCGGGGCAGGCCGAGGGGCTAGATGGCCTACTCCTGCTCCTATTTCTTATGTTCTTATGCGCTATAGCATTCTATGAGAAATTATGTACCAAAGAGTTGTAGTTTCTGTGGACACACAGTTTCCTGTCTCTCTTAGCATTATTGATCTCCTTATAATGTTACAGAATCTCTAACCACCGCTAATCATCAAAACTACACTAACCACATTCTGGAAACTATCAAGCTGTCTCGGTAGAGGTGACGGTTGCAATGGTATCATTTGATTTTCAAACCTAGTTTAAAGCGGGGAACCACCATATTCAAAAGCAGTTACAGTGTGTTGAATTTTTCTCGTTGTGTGATGGCTTCGTTGTAGATGGAAAGATTGGGAAAATAATGGGGGTGAGGAGGATTGGGTTGAGTCATGACCCCAATGCATTCCCACAACCAGATAACTTTCCCCCGGACTGGGCTTAGAAGAAAATTGGCTGCCCACTTGACTGAGGTGGACAACCAATTGACAAAGTTAAAATGTCAATTCGGGTTAATTTTGCAGCCTTGCACAGCGTGCAAGATTCACCAGCTGAACAGAGGTAGTCTCATTGGCCAAGGCTATGCCAGGGTGTCAATCCATATAGAGTGTGTTCATAAAAGAACACAATCGCAGATAAGGCCAATCCAACATGGGGGAGATTTCTCTGTATACCTACGTATCTACCAACATGGATCCTTACTAACTGCTTACCGCTGTATAGCGCAGTGAGGGTGCCTCCATATTGAGGTATCCTGGTGACCATTGGCTTGTCTCAGCAGTGCTCATCTCTCCCAAGCCTCGAGACTAGTCAGCCTCCTGTTTCAGTTGGTAGCATCAGGTGTTCACCTGCCATCCTCATAGGGCAGCGAGCAGAGAGGCAGCCAATCTAAAAACTGCCTTTGGGAGGATTGTTCACCTGTCTCAACTCTGGAAAGTGCCAGCTCCAGATGCCTATTTGGCCCTGATGCCATGTTCCAAAGCCTGTGGTAAAATCCAGTTCAAAGTGTCACCATGTTTGTCCACCGATAATGGTCAGTTGTGTAAAAGGGTTACCGGGCTCTGGGCAACATGAAAACCAAAAAGTTCCAGGTTCAATTCCCGAAGTGCACTCTTTGACTTTCTCAACTGAGGACTCAATGGAAACAAGTCAATCGGCCTCAGTCATCCTGGAGTCTGATAAGAAACAGTGAACCACAGTTTCCAATTCTGATCCCAAGCCAGAGATTTTCACTGGAAAGTGAGGTGGGGATCATCTCTGACATTCCCTCCTGTCAGAATTCACTAACCTGGCTCACAACATGAGGAATGGGTCACCGGGACAAAGACTTGCAGAAGTGGAAACTGGAAAAGAAGTGGGAAAGTTGGCAAAGGATGGTTGGGTGAAAATTGTTGGCGGGGGGTTAGGTGCGGATGCTGGAAAAGAAAGCTGGATTATTTTTATTCATTCACGGGATATGGGTGTCACTGGCCAGCATTTACCGCCCATCCCTAATTGCCCTTGAGAAAATGCTGGTGACCTGCCTCCTTCAACCACTGCAGTCCCCCTGTTGTAGCTACACCCACAGTGCTGTTAGGAAGAGAATTCAAGGATTTTGACCCAGCAACAGTGACAAAATGGTGACATATTTCCAAAGCACAGTGGCATAGTGGTTAGTACGGCTGCCTCACAGCACCAGGGACCCAGGTTTGATTCCCGGCTTGGGTTACTGTTTGTGCAGAGTCTGCATGTTCTCCCCATGTATGCATGGGTTGCCTCCGGGTGCTCTGTCTCCCTCCCACAGCTTGAAAGATGCGCAGGTTAACTATATTAGCATTGGCCATGCTAACTTCTCCCTCAGTGTACCCGAACAAGTGCCGGAGTGTAGGGTTTTCACAGTAGCTTCATGAATGTAAGCCTACTTGCGACACTAATAAATAAACTTTGAACTTAAACTTTAAAAGTCAGGATGGTGTGTGGCGGGGAATTTGTAGGTGGTGTGTTCTCATGCATCTGCCAACCTATCTTTCTAGGTGGTATTGGTCACAGGCTTGGAAGGTGTTGTTGATGAAACCTTAGTGAGTTGCTGCAGTGCATCTCATAGCTGGTACACTACATCGCTAGTGGAGGCAGTGAATGATTATGATAATGGACAGGGGTCGGTGGTGGATCCAGATGTTAAAGTAACATTGCAGGTGACATTTCAGGAAGGGTCAGAGCTATACATGTTGTCAGCATTTATTGACTATAAAACGGAAATGGCAAACTGAGTCGGTGGAGAAAAGAAAATACTGGACAAAGAAGGACTTAAAATAAATTCTGTAAGCAAACAGTTGTGTAAGACCTTTACGTAAATAAATCATGTGGAATTCATAAGGTATAAGCAGAGAAGTACAGCAAACTTCATTGTTGAATTACTCAGTGAAGTAGAATAAATATAAAACACTAAAAAATAAATAACGCTTGTCTTTACAATGTTTGAAATTAAGGAGTAGTTCTTTTTATTACTTTTAAAATAAATGCAAAATGAACGTAGCAATAAATAAAGGAATGTTGTTCATGGAATGTAATAAATGGTGAAATTCTTTGCCTGCACAAAGCATGTATCTTGTTCTGTTTGCAGAATCTTCAAAGGCCTGTTTCCCGAGCGTTGGAGGAGAAACCAGCTATAGAATCATAGAATTATGCAACGCAGGATATTTGACACATTAAAACATCTGCACCAACTCCATGAAAGTACTTTTCTTCCCTTTTCCTTTTTCTGTGCCCAAACCTGGTTAAAAGTTTTTATCTATCTGTTTCACCTTCAGAAGCTATGGATTCTGCTGCTACAAGCAACTAAAATGTTCTGCCACTGTCACACACCGTACGTGGTGGAACTATGGCCTCTTGGTCACGAGCTGCTGATCCCACAGCCCGCACAGCCTGGAGTGGCAGCTCCAGGAATCACCTGGATGACTCTCTCACTCAGGTATGATGAACATAGAACATAGAACATTACAACGCAGTACAGGCCCTTCGGCCCTCAATGTTGCAGTGACCCGTGAAACCAATCTAAAGCCCATCTATCATCCGTACGTTTATCCAATGACCATTTAAATGCCCTTAATGTTGGCAAGTCCACTACTGTTACAGGTAGGGCATTCCACGCCCTTACTACTCTCTGAGTAAAGAATCTACCTCTGACATCAGTCCTATATCTATCACCCCTCAATTTAAAGCTATGTCCCCTCGTGCTTGCCATCTCCATCCGAGGAAAAAGGCTCTTGCTGTCCACCCTATCTAATCTTCTGATCATCTTATATGCCTCTATTAAGTAACCTCTAAACCTTCTTCTCTCTAACGAAAACAGCCTCAAGTCCCTCAGCCTTTCCTCATAAGACCTTCCCACCATACTAGGCAACATCCTGGTAAATCTCCTCTGCACCCTTTCCAATGCTCCTACATCCTTCCTATAATGCGGTGACCAGAACTGTACACAATACACCAAGTGCAACCGCACCAGAGTTTTGTACAGCTGACCTCAGGGCTCTGAAACTCAATCCCTCTACCAATAAAAGCTAATACACCGCACGCCTTCTTAACAACCCTATCAACCTTGGTGCCAACTTTCAGGGATCTATGCACATGGACACCAAGATCTCTCTGCTCATCTACACTGGCAAGTATCTTACCATTAGCCCAGTACTTTGTATTCCCGTTATTCCTTCCAAAGTGAATCACTTCACACTTTTCCACATTAAACTCCACTTGCCACTTCTCAGCCCAGCTCTGCAGCTTATCTTTATCCCTCTGTAACCTGCAACATCCTTTCGCACTGTCCATAACTCCACTGACTTTAGTGTCATCCACAAATTTACTAACCCATCCTTCTACACCCTCATCCAAGTCATTTATAAAAATGACAAACAATAATGGCCCCAAACAGATCGTTGCGGTACACCACTAGTAACTGAACTCCAGGATGAACATCTCCCATCAACCACCACTCTCTGTCTTCTTACAGCTAGCCAATTTCTGACCCAAACCACTAAATTACCCTCAATTCCATTGCCTCTGTATCTTCTGCAATAGCTTACTGTGTGGAACCTTATCAAATGCTTTACTGAAATCCATATACAATTGCTTTACCCTCATCCACCTCTTTGGTCACCTTCTCAAAGAACTCACTAATGTTTGTGAGGCACGACCTACCCTTCACGCAACTTTGTTGACTATCACTAGTCAAATTATTCCTTTCTTGATGCTTATAAATCCGAACTCTTATAATCCTTTCCAAAACTTTGCCCACAACAGAAGTAAGGCTCACTGGTCTATAATTAACAGGGTTGTCTCTACTTCCCTTCTTGAACAAGGGGACAATATTTGCTATCCACCTGTCTTCTGGTACTATTCCTGTAGACAATTTGGCATCAATGCGGTAAGCGGATTATCTGAAAGATCAGCCTGCTTTGCCTAATGCCTTCAGCCAAATCGGTTACAAAATAACTGACATGAAAATCTCCTTATCCATATCGTGAATTATCCAAAAAGTAGAGAAAATAGTGAAATTGGGTGAAATGGGGGTATAGTCATTAAGCTATAGTTGTGGCAGATGTGCAGCCCAGTCTATTAAAATAGAGTATGTCTGCTTTTCCCTTGTCAATCTGGGGCAGAAAAGTTCAATTTAGCATTTCCCGGAGTAGATTCAATACCATCTTGGATGGGATGATATACAGACATTCTGAGCAGCCACCTTAAGCAAGATATGTAAATGAGGGGCCTACTGGATGTATAAGGCGCCTTCTCAGTGCTAATTGAAACCTGCAATGTACACATTCCCCTCAGATTTTCCCAATCATGCTGCAGTTTAACCTGTGGTGCATAAAGTGGAGGCTACAAACAGTATGTTCCATCTTTTTAACACGTTTATGTGTGACCAAGAGGAACTTTCATTGTGGCCACGACTAAACCATCCCCACCTTCTCTGCATGTCTCTCCTCCTTACCCCAAAGACATACCTGAGGTATGTCACACATTGGTGAGAAGCCACTGGCGAGATACACGATTGACAACAACAGATGACCAGAGTTATGCCAATGCAACAGACGATGCAATTTTAGCCAAGCTCCTGGTCTCTGACTTCCTTTATTCAATCCAGGCCCAGTGACGTTTGGTCCCAAAACCAGATCTAAACCAATCTTGAAACTGGGAAGCTCATTATAAGCTCTTGCATGCGTAAGTTCAAAGATGGATCCTGCCACATTGGGTGGTCCTCCCAACGCCCGTCACTATGACGAGAAACCTGCATCATAGACTCTGGACATTGGACCTTCAACAACATTTGGGAGTGCAGCTCACAATTTTCATCATCATTTTCAGTAACTTCCCTCAAGTAAAGATGAGGCCTGCACACAACAATGAGAGACAGATGATTCATTTGTGGCCATGAATTAATTTGTTTTGCTTTCAAGTCTTTTAGCAACAAGAAAATTGCAGAAGACAGGAAATTAAAAGCTCATTAATATACATGAAGCACAGTCAGCAATATTGAAAATTCTGGATGATTTGTGGGACTTTACAAAACTGGAAAGTCCACTATAAGGAGCATTATGAAATGGAATGTTTTTTTTTGAGCCAGGTTGTTATCTTTGGGTCCAATGGATCATTCTTTATCATAGCTTCCTCTGAAATTCAATGGACTTTCAGTGGTTAAAACTAAAACAAATATAAAGACTAATGCCCTGGTTTGCCAATGAATCTCATTGGGCCTCCTCAATAACATTCCCCAAAGGACTTCATTTTCAGGTGTCCTACTCATTCTGGCATTAACATCTCAAGGTAAAAGGCCTGAGGGGTTAGCTGCCTGAAGTATCTTTAATTGCCAAATAGTCTAAAATGAACAGTGTGAGGTACTCTAGATGCCTAAAGGAAAAATCAAATGTAGAAGGACCATGTTCAATACAAAATCCTTCCCCATACAGGAAACATTGAAAAAGGGTTCCAGAAGTAATCATCCAAATGAACCTTTCTGATCAGGAGAGAAGTGACAGGAATGTTTGGTGCTTATTACTCCTTATTACTGGCCTTAAACTTTCCTCACTCTGACACATACAAGACGACCTGTAAAAAATATCACCAAAGGCTTCAAAAAATAGAATACTCAAAAGCCATTTCAAACACGGGCCTGTGATAGACTGTCACTCTGCATACCCATGTTGATAGACCATCACTCTGCACATGCATGTTGGGCAGGTATGTTCACCATTGCTTCACTGGTAAACTTTAGATTGTAGCAAGGAATTTCCCTCATTTGGTCACCCTAGCGCCACCCTTTCCAGTTTACAAGAGGGTAGAACATGGGAGGCCAGCCAGGAGTGCACTGTAAATGTCAAATCTAGAATATCAAGGCAGTGATTAGCAGATGGACATAGAATATGGATGAGTATAGGTGTTAGATTTTGACACTCAGCAGGGGATTGCTCATCTGTTATTCACCCTGTCCATGTCAGTATGAAGGAAAATAAGATGGTGCTATGTAGCTGGTGGTCCATCTGTGGACAACCCATTGTCCACAATTGATGACAGTTAAAATCAGAATCCTTATCTCCATGTCTGAATCATATCCTGTCAATTTTCCTTTCTTGAAAATGAATTTACCTCTCTGAGCCTCAACTACACAGCAGAGAGACTTAGCTCCAGCATAATCCTTCCTGGTATCTCTCCTAAATTTATGTTACTATTTTGAAGAATGGTCTGGAATGGCAAAGCAGGCAACATTGCTTAGAGCAGGGAGAGGCCGTGGTACTGTGATGTTGTCAGTGGGCTAGTAACCCAGAGCAAGATTTGGAGACCATGACTAATGATGAAATTCATATCAAATGCATAAAAGATTTTGCTTTTTTTTTAAGAACAATTCCAAACAAGGAATTGAATAAGGAAATTTTGCCTGTCGGCTATGACTCCCATCAATTTTTACAGATGCGTTATAGCAAGCAATCTTTCCCGCTGTACCACAGCTTGATATGGCCCCTGCTCTAACGAAGACTGCAATAAACTACAAAGGGTCCTGAACATAGCCAGTCCATCACGCAAACCAGCCTCCCATCCAATGACTCTGTCTACACTTGAGACTGCGTCAGCAAAGCAGCCAGCATAATTAAGGACTCCACACACCCCAGACATTCTCTCTTGCACCTTCTCCTGTCGGAAAAAGGATACAAAAGTCTAAGAACCCTTAGCAACGGACTCAAGAACAGCTTCTTCCCTGCTGCCATCAGACTCTTGAATGGACCTACCATATATTAAGCTGATTTTCCCTTACACCTTAGCTATGACTGTAACATTATATTCTGCACCTTCTCGTTTCCCTCTCTACATATGGCATGCTTCATCTGTATAGTGCAAGAAACAATACTTTTTGCTGTATACCAATACATGTGACAATATCAAATCAAATCAAATCAAAAGCAAGGATAATCACTGACTGTCTCCAAAATGCAAGAGTATAACCGCTTCCCCTTCATTATCAACATTAGCAATACCCTACCATGAAAATCCTGGGGGTTACTACTGACCAGAAACTTAAATAGACCAATACCATGGCTACTAGAGCAAGTCAGAAGCTGGGAATTCTGTGGCAAGTAACTCACCTTTTGATTTCCCACAGCCTGTCAACCATCTACAAGGCACAAGTCAGGAATGTGATGGAATACTCTCCACTTGCCTGGATGAGTGCAGCTCCAACAACACACAAACTCAACACCATCCAAGACCTGTGTGGAGTTTACACATTCTTTCTGTGTCTGTGCAGGTTTCCTCTGGGTGTTCCGACTTCCTCCCACAGTAAAAAGATATGTAGTTTAGGTGAGTTAGCAAAGCTAAATGGACAAGGTTATGGGAATAGGGCGGAGGGAAGGGCCTATGGACAGATAGGAGATTCTGTGGGAAGAAGAGAGAATCGCGGTAGGTGTGCTGCTTCTCAGATGCTGGTGTCCGTGATGTCTCAGATGGTGTTTTCGGGATCCTTAAGGGGGAGGGGGACCAGCCACAATTCGTGGTCCACATAGAGTCAAAGATATAGGTAATAAAAGGGATGGGGATGTAAGGCAGATATTCAGGGAGTAAGGGCAGAAGCTTAGAGCTAGAACAAACAGAGTTGTTATCTCTGGTTTGTTACTGTGCCACGTGCTAGTGAGGGGAGGAATAGGGAGAGAGAGCAGTTGAACACGTGGCTACAGGGATGGTGCTGGAGGAAGGGATTCAGATACATGGATAATTGGGGGTCATTCTGAGGTAGGTAGGACCTCTACAAATGCGATGGTCTACACCTGAACCAGAAGGGTACCAATATCCTGGAGGGGATGCTTGCTAATGCTCTTCAGGTGGGTTTAAACTAATTCAGCAGGGGGATGGGAACCTGAATTGTAGCTCCAGTGTACAGGAAATTGAGAGTAGTGAGGTCATGTTTAAGGTTTTTAGGTCGCTGGAGTGTACCAGCAAGCAGGAAGGTGGTTTGAAATGTGTCTACTTCAACACCAGGAGCATTTGGAATAAGGTGAATGAACTTGCAGCATGGATCGGTACCTGGACTTCGATGTTGTGGCCATTTCGGAGACATGGATAGAACAGGGACAGGAATGATTGTTGCAGGTTCCAGAGTTTAGATGTTTCTGTAAGATCAGGGAAGGTAGTAAAAGATGGGGTGATGTGGCATTGTTAATCAGGGACAGAGTTACAGTGGCAGAAAGGACTTTTGATGAGGATTCGTCTGCTGAGGTAGTATGGGCTGAGGTTAGAAACAGGAAAGGAGAGGTCACCCTGTTGGGAGTTTTCTATAGGCCTTTGAAAAGTTCCAGAGATGTAAAGGAAAGGATTGCAAAGATTATTCTGGATAGGAGCGAAAGTAACAGGGTAATTGTTATGGGGGACTTTAACTTTACAAATATTGATTGGAAAAGCTATAATTCGAGTACTTTAGATGGGTCAGTTTTTGTCCAATGTGTGCAGGAGGGTTTCCTGACACAGTATGTAGATAGGCCAACAAGATGCGAGGCCACATTGGATTTGGTACTCAGTAATGAATCAGGCCAGGTATTAGACTTGGAGGCAGGTGAGCACTTTGGTGATAGTGACCACAATTCGGTTACGTTTACCTTAGTGATGGAAAGGGATAGGTATATACCGAAGGGCAGAAGTTACAGCTGGGGGTAAGGAAATTATGAGGTGATTAGGCGAGATTTAGGATACGCAGGTTGGAGTAGGAAACTGCAGGGGCTGGGAACAATTGAAATGTGGAGCTTGTTCAAGGAGCAGCTACTGCGAGTCCTTGATAAATATATACCTGTCAGGCAGGGAGGAAGTGGTCGAGCGAGGGAACCGTGGTTTACTAAAGAAGTTGAATCTCTTGTGAAGAGGAAGAAGGAGACTCATGTTAAATTGAGACGTGAAGGCTCAGTTAGGGCACTTGAGAGTTACAAGTTAGCCAGGAAGGGCCTAAAGAGAGAGCTAAGAACAGCCAGGAGCGGACATGAGAAGTCTTTGGCAGGTAGGATCAAGGAAAACCCTAAAGCTTTTTACAGGTATGTCAGAAATAAAAGAACGATTAGGGTAAAATTAGGGCCAATCAAGGACAGTAGTTGTGCATTGAATCCGAAGAGATCGGAGAGGCGTTAAATGAATATTTTTTGTCAGCATTCACACAGGAAAAAGACAATGTTGTTGAGGACAAAACTGAGATACAGGCTACTAGACTATACAGGATTGAGGTTCATAAGGAGGAAGTGTTAGCAATTCTGGAAAGTATGAAAATAGATAAGTCCCCTGGGCCAGATGGGATTTATCCTAGGATTCTCAGGGAAGTTAGGGAGGAGATTGCAGAGCCTTTGACTTTGATCTTTAAGTCATCATTGTCTACAGGAATAATACCGGAAGACTGGAGGATAGCAAATGTTGTCCCCTTGTTCAAGAAGTGGGGTAAAGACAACCCTTGTAATGATAGACCAGTGAGCCTTACTTCTGTTATGGGCAAAGTTTTGGAAAGGATTATAAGAGATAGGATTTATTATCATCTAGAAAGGAATAATTTGATTAGGGATAGTCAACACGGTTTTGTGAAGAGAAGGTCATGCCTCACAAACCTTATTGAGTTCTTTGAGAAGGTGACCAAAGAGGCGGATGCAGGTAAAGCAGTTGGTGTGATGTATGTGGATTTCAGTAAAGCTTTTGATAAGGTTCCCCATGGTAAGCTATTCAGAAGATTCAGAGGCATGGGATTGAGGGTGATTTAACAGTTTGATCAGAAATTGGCTAGTTGTAAGACGACAGAAGGTGGTGGTTGATGGGAAATGTTCATCCTGGAGTTCAGTTACTAGTGGTGTACCGCAGGGATCTGTTTTCGGGCCACTGTTATTTGTCATTTTTATAAATGACCTAGATGAGGGTGCAGAAGGATGGGTTAGTAAATTTGCAGGTGACATTAAAGTCAGTAGAGTTGTGGACAGTGCGGAAGGATGTTGCTGGTTACAGAGGGACATAGCTAAGCTGCAGAGCTGGATTGAGAGGTTACAAATGGAGTTTAATGCAGAAAAGTGTGAAGTGATTCACTTTGGAAGAGTAACAAATAGTAAGTTAATTGGTAGTGTGGATGAGCAGAGAGATCCCGGTGTCCATGTGCATTGATCCCTGAAAGTTGGCACCCAGGTTGATAAAGTTGTTAAGAAGTATGGTTGGCTTTTATTGGTAGAGGGATTGAGTTTCGGGGCCCTGAGGTCATGTTGCAGCTATACAAAACTCTGGTGCGGACACACTTGGAGTATTGTGTCCAGTTCTGGCCGCCACATTATAGGAAGGATGTGGGAGCATTGGAAAGGGTGCAGAGGAGATTTACCAGGATGTTGTCTGGTATGGTGGGAAGGTCTTATGAGGAAAGGCTGAGGCACTTGAGGCTGTTTTCGTTAGAGAGAAGAAGGTTAAGAGGTGACTTAATAGAGGCATATAAGATGATCAGCGGATTAGATAGGGTGGACAGATGGAGATGGCTAGTATGAGGGAACACAGCTTTAAATTGAGGGATGATAGATACAGGACAGATGTCAGAGGTATGTTCTTTACTCAGAGAGTAGCAAGGGTGTGGAATGTCCTGTCTGCAACAGCAGTGGACTCACCAATATTAAGGGCATTTAAATGGTAATTGGATAAACATATGGATGATATTGGAGTAGTGTAGGTTAGATGGGCTTTAGATTGGTCGGTGCAACATCGAGGGCCGAAGGGCCTGTACTGCCCTGTAATGTTCTATGTTCTATGGGTAGGATGCTGTTTCAGGGAGTTGGTGCAAACTCTGCACTTTCTGCACTGTCGGGATTCTATGGATCCAGCATATGGATCCACGATCCATGCTATGGTCAACAGCAACCAGCCTGAGCAGGAACCCACTAGCTTAAATGTGCATTCTCTCTACAACTGCCATGGTAGTGGCTCCAATGTGCACTGCACGCACTGCAGCAGCATTAACAACACACACCAGAGTTATAAAGGCAGCTAAAATTGTCTTGTTTTCCCCAGTGGACAAGCTGGCATCAAGTCAACTCAATTTGCAGCTTTTAGCCGTAGTCATCTTAGACAAGGCCAGTGCCTGTTTGTTCAGATTCTGCCCTCAGGCACCACCGAAGATTTCTCTGTAATAATGTTCCAAGCTGAGTTCTGTAGCTACTGAGCTGTTTTTCTTTCCTCAGCTCATGAATTACTCACCAGCACATGGGAATATTGGGGCCAGACCACAAAAGTGCCAATCAGTCTCTCACTGCATCAAGGTGATGCTTCAGGTCTCCACAGTTAAACTTGTAGTGAACTGGAGCATGGGGATAAACAAAAAATGAACTTTCAGTTCAACGCAAAGTCTTAGTCCTGTTGAGATAACAAATTATTTTGGAAAGTGACAATTCAGGGCAAATACAGTTTAACTTTATTTATTAGTGTTGCAAGTAGACTCACATTAACTCTGCAATAAGTTATTGTGAAAATCCCCTACTCGCCACACTCCGGCGCTCGTTCAGCTTAATGCACCTAACCAGCTTGTCTTTTGGACTGTGGGTGGAAACCAGAGCACCCAGAGGAAATCCGTGCAGAGAATATGCAGATTCTGCACAGACAGTGACCCAAGCTAGGAATCAAACCTGGGTCCCTGGCGCTATGAGGCAGTAGTGCTAACCATCGTGCCTCCCATCAATGGATGGGAGGCCGGTTTGCTTGATGAACTGGACCCTTTGTAGTTTCTTGCGGTCTTGGACACAGCAGGAGTCATGCCAAGCTGTGATACAACCAGAAAGAATGCTTTCTGTGGTGCATCTGCAAAAGTTGCTGAGAGTCGTAGCTGACATGCCAAATTTCCTTAATCTTCTGAGAAAGTGGAGGCATTGGTGGGCTTTCTTAACTATAGTGTCGACATGGGGGGGGCCAGGACAGGTTAAGTTCCTGATGTCACACGGATCTTCTCGGCATCACCCAGGCATCCGGCTGAGTCCAAGCCTAACATGTGTCTGGAGGCAGCCTCTTGACAATAACACCATGGAGGTCAGAGCTGTCTCCTTTTAATTCCAACCCCACCACCCCCCAACCCACAGCCCCTCTCCTTCCTTCCCCCCCTCCCCAAAAATCATGGAGCAACTGAGGTTCAAAGGTCACAGCTGCATCTACAAGCATTCCTGCGTCGAAGCTTCTCTTTTCACAGTGGTGGCCTGATAACTGCGGTCGTTCTTCACCTTGAAATGTTCTGATCGCTTCAGAGATCGTCTCTATTTTGCAATGCCCTCACTAACCTACTACCTGCGTCAGCAGCACGGCCCTCCTGCCCCAAAGTGGGGGCCAGCCATGCCGAATTGATGGGGAGGGGCGGTCCTCTGATTAGGCCTCCTCCCTCGGAAACACACCCGCTGACCTTAATTAAACAACAGACTGTAACACTACATCCTGCGCCTGAATAGGGCCATTTCCTGTGGCCCGCACCAGCCAGTTCCTGTTGCTCACACATTCTATTCCCACCTGCAGACCAGTGGCCACTTCCCATCAGTTTCTGGCTACCAGCATCCTGGGAGCTTGTGGATAAGGTGCTCCCAGAATCCGGATTCGTCACACTCCCACCCACACAGTCTCAATTATTGCTCCAAATCCCCAAGTTAAAATCGGGACTAAAATTCTCTCAAAAGAGAGTTACATGTTTTTATAGCCTCGATGGATGGATGATATAGATAAAGCAAATGGCCCTAGACATCAGATAGGTAAATACACTTCCTCCATGATCATCCTCAACACCGGTGCTCCACAAGGTTGTGTTCTCAACCTCCTACTATACTCCTTATACACCTTTGACTGTGTGGCCAAATTCTGCTCCAACTCAATTTTCAGGTTTGCTGACGACACTGCTGTAGTGGGTCAGATCCCAAATAATGATGAGATGGAGTGCAGGAAAGAGATAGAGAATCTGGTGAACTGGTGCGACAATAATAATAATAATCTCTCCCTCAATGTCAGTAAAATGAAGGAGATAGTCATCGATTTCAGGAAGCGTAGTGGAGAACATGCCCCTGTCTAAATAAATGGGGACAAAGTGGAAATGAACGAGAGCTTTAAGTTTCTTGATGTCCAGATCACCAACAACCTGTCCTGGTCCCTCCATGTTGACACTATAGTTAAAAAATCCCACCAACGCCTCTACTTTCTCAGGAGGCTAAGGGAATTTGGCACGTCTTCTACAATTCTCATCAACTTTTACATAAGCACCATAGAAAGCATTCATTCTGGGGTATCACAGCTCAGGATGGCTCCTGCTCTGCCCAAGAAACTACAAAGGGTTGTAAATGAAGCCCAGTCCATCACACAAACCAGCCTCCCATCCATTGACCCTGTCTATACTTCTCACTGCCTCAAAAAAGCAACTAGCATAATCAAGGACCCACACACCTCAGACGTTCTCTCTTCAACCATCTTCTACCGGGAAAAAGACACAAATGATGAGGACACATACCAACCAACTCAAGAACAGCTTCTTCCCTGCTGACACCAGAGTTTTGAATGGACTTACCTTGCATTAATAAGAATATAAGAACTTGGAGCAGGAGTAGGCCAACTGGCCCCTCGAGCCTGTTCCACCATTCAACAAGATCTTGGCTGATCTTTTTGTGGACTCAGCTCCTATAACCCTTAATTCCTTTACTGTTCACCTGTTAAGTTGATCTTTCTCTACGGCCTAGTTATGATTGTAACACTATATTCTGCACTCTCTCGTTTCTTTGTCTATGAATGGTATGCTTTGTCTGCATAGTGTGCAAGAAACACTACTTCTTATTGTATACTAATATATGTGCAAATAATAAATCAAATCAAATCAGAAATATCTGTTCTTATCTTTATGGAACATCATACATTGGCCGGAAGTCTCCCACTACTGGGAATTGGTGCGGGTAAGGATCCGACAACAGAAATCTCCATTGACCTCATGCAGGAATTTCCATTCTCGCCCTCGCAAGGCCGTAAAATCCTACCTTGTACATTTTTGCATAATTTCCCTGTTGATGAAAACATGCCAATCTTTATGATTCATCAACTGAATAATTTATTTTTAACCTAGAGGGTGAAATTTCTTATATGCTGGAAGTAACGTACATCTCATTGCAATAATCAATTTATAGAATATGCTAATTCATGCACTGATTGCTAAATAGGTGACGTCTGCGCTGACTCAGCCAAATTCAATGGATGAATGACAACTCAGAGAACTTCTGTATGGTGAACAGGTCATGACCTGCACTACAAGGACACCTGCATTCGCGGTAGATAGGTGTGAATATTGACACTGACAATTACTGTCGGTTGTGAACTCTGGAGCCTGATTGCTTGGAAGGTCTTTGGAAGAGGCGAACAGAAATGAAAAGCTCATCTGGCCGAGATACGGGCCAAGTGAAAGAGGGCAGCAAATCGGGCATCTTCTCACCCCACGTGCTTCCTCTGCAGGAAAGCTGGAAGAGATTGCCGTGCCAGAACGGAGCTTCTGTGCCACATCGGGTGACGCTTGACTAAGAGCTGACCCACCATGGCGCAAACCGCCATCGGTTCACCAAATAAAGGCTACCACAGGAGACCTATGCCTCAGGAACACCCTCTTTGTTGCCCTTCTGAGTTATTCAGGTTAATATACAGATCCACCATTAAGTGTTTCTTTGCAGAGATTGTTCAGTTGTTAAATTCTGGTGTGCAAAACTGACCCATGCCTGCCTTTCAGCCCACACGCCATTACAGTCCACTGCTTAATGTAGCACAGGTCAACTACTCAAAAGGGAAAAAAAAACTCATATTTTCCAGTGTTTACAGTTTTTTTCTTTCTCAGTATGAAACAGATTTGCATTCACGTGGTACATGATGTACTATGACACATACTTCACATAGTATATCAGAGCTGCGTTGGCAGCATTGACACTGGCTGATTTTCTGCAAACACTTTGCAGGCAATGGCGGGAGACCTGGTCAGATTACATTGGTTTAATGTTAATCATTTCAAAGCCTGGGGAGTGAATGATTTTGCATGCTGGTGAACAAAATACTGTCAGTACCAGGATTCAGTGGGCAGTTTTTGATGTAAGATGTGGTACTCCATCAGTATAAAACACAGCATAGCATAGAATAGAATAGAGTAGAATCCCTACAGTGCAGAAGAAGGCCATTCAGTCCATCGAGCCTTTACCAACAACATTCCCACTCAGGCCTTATCCCTGCATCTCCACACATTTAGCCTCCTAATCTCGCTGACATAAAGGGGCAATTTAGCATGGCCAATCAACCTAACCCGCACATCTTAACCTGTATACGGGTGGCACAGTGGTTAGCACTGTTGCCTCACAGCATCAGGTACCTGGGTTCAATTTCTGGCTTGAGTCTCTGTCTGTGTGGAGTTTGCATGTTCTCCCCATGTCTGTGTGTGGGTTTCCCCCGGATGCTCCGGTTCCCTCTCACATCCTGAAAGACGTGCTGGTTAGGTGCATTGACCCGAACAGGTGTCGGACTGTGGCGACTAGGGGAATTTCACAGTAACTTCATTGCAGAGTTAATGTAAGGCTTACTTGTGACTAATAAATAATCTTTGAACTATGGGAGGAAACCGGAGAACCCAGAGGAAACCCACACAGACACCGGGGAGAACAAGCAAACTCCACGCAGACAGTGACCCAAGCCCAGAATTGAACCTTGGTCCCTGGTGCTACAGTAGATCACACCAATGTGGTGCCCATTCAAGCACCATGGCACCCATCAACAAAAAAGATGCCAACCTATGAAACTCCAGATGATGTCTACCCACTGCCAAGGAATTATTCAGAACGATGTCAGGATTCCAAGAAACACCTTCTGATCCTTGACTCACATTTATTTCAGAGCAACAAGATTAATGATAGATCATCTTGCGTGTGTAGATGGTATCATCTTACACAGAATGTGGAAAATCAAGGTACAGGAAATGTTTTGCAAAGAAATGGAAAAGTTTTTCAGCTGCAAATCATAATGATTTCCCATCCATCGATCGTATCACCCCAGACAACCAGTCCCATCCACGGTTGGACAACATTCCAAGGTATCTCTTTCTGGCATGTTTTCTCTTGCAAACTCAGGGACATTATTGTATCAACCGTTGAGTCGGAGGCAGGGTCGAACTTACAGAAACATGATTTCTTCTCATGCATTACACTCAGGGAACATGGTGATTGGCCAATTAATTACCATGGCCGGATAAACCAGTTCTGATGGTGGAGACAGCAGTTGTCGCTGTCTGAATATTTTTGCGTGGGTGAGCAAACTCCCAAAGTGAAAGTAATAGATCACAGCAACTCTTGTTCTTGTGCAGCAGGCAAGAAAGCCCTTTTAAAAAAGAATAGGGTGAAGGAGGATTGTGGCAGCAATGAAAAACTGAAACCAATTTGCTGTTTTGCATTTTCTGCCATTCTCTGAGTTCCTGAGAATGGCTTTAGACATTTTCCTTAAATTATGCTTACTTTATTTGCCTTTTTTCTGGTGTCAAAGTGATCAGCTGCTTCAAGTGTAGGGATAGACAGGGATAGTTTCATTGCTGTTTTATACAATTCATACTCATGTGATGTTTCATCTTTAACCATAATGCACCTGGAGACATTTTTGCCACCAATTCTCCCCTTACCTGTGGCCCTCATGGCATGCTGCTGTAAGTGTCTCTGAACCATAATTCAGGGTGGTAAGGTGGTGCCTCACAGCACTTGGGACCTGGGTTCAATTTCTGGCTTGGGTCACTGTCTGTGCGAAATTTGCACATTCTCCCCGTGTCTGTGTGGGTTTCCTCCGGATGCTCCGGTTTCCTCCCACAGTCCAAAAGACGTGCTGGGTAGATACATTGACTGTGCTAAATTCTCCCTCAGTGCACTCAAACAGGTGCCACAGTGTGGCAACTTGGGGATTTTCATAGTAAGTTCATTGCAATGTGAATGTAAGCCTACTTGTGACTAACACATAAACTTTAATTCACAGCCTACCTATCTTTCTCTTCTTTTGATTTGATTTATTATTTTCACCTGTATTGACATACAGTGACAAATATTATTTCTTGCATGCTGTACGAAGCATACCGTTACTAGGGAACAATGTTGTTGAAGTTATCATACATATAGGAGATATGCAGTTTGTGGCCCTTACAAAAAGATTAATGAGCAGCTCTGCAGTGTAAGAATAGAGGCAAGAAGTGTCACAGGCTAGGCATTAACAGACAAGATTAAAAGTCAAGTACTGTAGATGCTGGAATCTGAAACAAAAACAGAAAATGCTGGAAAATTTCCGCAGGTCTGACAGCATCTTTGTAGAGAGAATAGAGCCAACGTTTTGAATCAGGATGACCCAAAAATACTGGAGTCTAAAATTAGAGGGTGTAGGTTTAAAGTAAGCAGGAAGAAATACAAAAGGCTCCAGAGGGTGGCGAGTGTCTGGAACAAGCTGCCCGAGGTAGCATTAGAGGCGGGTACAATTTTGTCTTTTAAAAAGCATTTACATAGTTACATGGGCAAGATGGATATAGTGATATAGGCCAAATGTGGGCAATTGGGACTAGCTTAGGCGTTTTGAAAAAAGGGCAGCATGGACAAGTTGGGCTGAAGGGCCTGTTTCCATGCTGTAAACCTCTGTGGTTTTGTGACCCTTCTTATGCCCAGTGAACAATTGGGAACCTGTGGATGTGGTGTATCTGATTTCCAGAAAGCATTTGACAAGATGCCACACCAAAGACCACTGCATAAGATAAAGGTGCACGATGTTACGGGTAATGTATTAGCATGATTAGAGGATTGGTTAACTAACAAAAAGCAAAGAGTGGGGTAAATAAGTGTTTTTCTGGTTGGCGATCGCTGACTAGTGGTATGCCTCAGGGATCAATGTTGGGACCGCAATTGTTTCCGATTTACATAGATGATTTAGAGTTGGGAACCTAGTGGGTCAAAATTCGCAGATAACACTAAGATGAGTGGCAGAGCCAAGTGTGAAGGGGATGCTGAAAGCTTGCAAAGGGATATAGATAGTCTAAGTGAGTGGGTGAGGGTCTGGCAGATGGAGTACAATGTTAGTAAATGTGAGATCATCCATTTTGGTAGGAATAACAGCAAAATGGGCTATTAATTATATGGTAAAAAATTGCAGCATGCTGCTGTGCAGAGTGACCTGGGTGTCCTTGTGCAAGAATCACAAGGAGTTGGTTTGTAGGTACACAGGGTAATTAAGAGGGCAAATGGAATTTTGCCCTTCATTGCTAGAGTGATGGAGTTTAAAAACAACAAGGTTATGTTGCAGCTGTATAAGATGATGGTGAGGCCATGCCTAGAGTACTGTGTACAGTTTTGGTCTCCTTACTTGAGAAAGGATATACTGGCACTGGAAGGGGTGCAGAGGAGATTCACTAGGTTGATTCCGGAGTTGATAGGGTTGACTTATGAGGAGACACAGAGTAGATTGGGGCTACACTCACTGGAGTTCAGAAGAATGAGGGGAGATCTTATAGAAACATATAAGATTCTGAAGGGAATAGATAAGATAGAAGCAGGGAAGTTGTTTCCACTGGCAGACAAACTTAGAGCTATGACGCATAGCCTCAGAATAAGGGGAAGCAGATTTAAGACTGAGTTGAGGAGGAACTTTTTCACCCAAAGGGTTGTGAATCTGTGGAATTCCCTGCCCCAGTGAAGCGGTTGAGACTACCTCACTGAATGTTTTTAAGGCAAGGATAGATACATTTTTGAACAGTAAAGGAGTTAAAGGTTATGGTGAGTGGGTAAGTGGAGCTGAGTCCATGAAAAGATCAGCCATGACCTTATTGAATGGCGGGGCAGGCTCGAGGGGCCAGATGGCCTACTCCTGCTCCTTGTTCTTATGTTCTTACATTCTTATCTGTCTCCACAGATGCTGACAGATCTGTTGAGATTTTCCAGACTTTTCTGAAAATTGCCTCTGTTCTGTTTAATTAATGATCTTTTGTGTGCTTATTATCACAATCACATCGGCAAAGATCGATGAACCAAGCCCAATGTACAAGGATGCATTAGATAATTAGTTAATTTCTCACCAAATTTGCAAATTGGGCTTCCTGCAAGGTTTTCATCGTTTCTTTCCAGCTCACACTGTTTGTTGGGAGAAGTGTTTCAGGTTGGTGACAAGGATCACTAAGTGGTGGACAAAGTAATGGCATGTTGGCACAGTGGTTAGCACTGCTGCCTCACAATTCCAGCCTCAGGTCATTGCCTGTGTAGAGTTTGCATATTCTCCCCATGTCTCCATGGGTTTCCTCCGGGTGCTCCGGTTTCCTCCCACAGTCCAAAGATGTGCGGTTTAGGTCGGTTGGCCATGCTAAATTGCCCCTTAGCATCAGGGGGATTAGCAGGGTAAATATGTGAGGTTATGGGAATAGGGCCTGGTTGGGTTTGTGGTCACTGCTGACTCAATGGACCGAATGGCCTTCTTCTCCACTGTAGGATTCTATGATATTCTGTGAAACTGTTCAAGAGATGTCTCCTATTTTTATTGTGAAAGTATCGGACCCCCATTCACTGCCCAATCTTAATGTTAATAAAAGCCCATAGCTGACCAGTAAAATTGCTATCAAATGAGGAGATCCTCTGGATCAACCACTACTTGGTTGAAGGCTGTGCCAGCTCAACCTTGAATGTTTAACAATGAAGCCCTCCACAAGTCAACCAAGTCCTTGTGTGCATCCCAATCCTCCAGAGACCTGGACTATGTTTCAGCAACATATGCACTCATGAAATTCCATCAGCAATGCCCCTCCGGATACAATGGGAGGACTGTCAAGCAAATGCGACTGTCCTTCTTGAAGCCAAAGTATTCAAGCAAAACTCCTGCAACATCAACTACAATGAACTGGGCATGGTGTCCAGATGTTTCAAAGGCATCTCCCCCCACCGGATCATGTTTTTTCATCTTTCAGATCACCAACATTCAGGGAGAGGGCAAAGAAACCACTTTAAAGATACTCTAGGTGCTCCGGTTTCTTACCATAGTACAAAAAACATGCTGGTTAGATGATTGGCCATGCCAAATTGTCCCTCAGAGTACCTGAACAGTGCCGGAGTGTGGCAACTCAGGGATTTTCACGGTGACTTCATTGCAGTGTTAATGTAAGTCTACTTGTGACACAAATAAGTAAACTTTAAAACTGATTGGTTAAATATTTTCATGGGCATATATCAAAGAGCAAAGAGTGATGATCCATACTTGGACCTGCCAAAGGGATCTGCAGCATATTCAGCACTTTTTAAAGCCGGAGCTATTATGCTGAAAATATTCAACAGGCTTGGCAGTATCTGTGAAGAAAGGATTGGTTTTGTGTCAAGTGTGACTTCTACAAATCTGACGTACTGCATACGAACATATGAATTAGAAGCAGGAGGCCATTTGGCCCCTCGAGTCTGCTGCGCCATTCAATGGCTGATCTCATTGTAACCTCAACCCCACATTCCTGCCTACCCCCCTTATTAATCAAAAATCAAGCAATCGCTGCCTTAAAAATTTCTGCTTCCACTACCCACTGAGGAAGGAAATCTCTGAGGGAAAAAGTTTCTTCCCATCTCCATCTTAAATGGACAGCCCCTTCTTTTTAAACAGTGGCCCCTAGTTCTAGATTCTCCGACGAAAGGAAACATTTTCTCCACAACCACCTTGTCATTACCTCTCAGGATTTTAAAGGTTTTGACCAAGTCACCTCTTATTGTTCTGAACTCCAGTGGATACAAACACAACCTGTCCAACGTTTCCTCACAACACTACCCACCCGTGGCTCATAATCGTTGAGTAAATCTTTTTTGAACAACTTCCGATGCATTTATGTCTTTCTTCAAATAAGGTGACCAATGCCATGCACAGTACTTCAATGTGGTCTTGTCAGTGTCCTGTCCGACTGGAGTGTAACGTCCCTACTTTTGGAATCAATTCCCCTCCCAATAACCGGTAACATTCTATTAGCTTTCCTAATTACTTGTTGTGCCTGCATACCAACAAAGAACAAAGAGAAATACAGCACAGGAACAGGTCCATCGGCCCTCCAAGCCTGCGCCCATCATGATGCCTGCCTAATCTAAATCCGTATGCACTTACAGAGTCCATACCCTTCCATTCCCCATCCTATTCATGTATCCATCTACATGCCCATTAAATGCCGCTATCATGCCTGCTCCCACCACCTCCCCGGATAACGCGTCCCATACACGCTCCGGACAAGCTCCAAAACATTTTGTGATTCATAAAGGTGATGGATAAATGTAATCTTTATTTTTTTAAATTTTCACCTGGGTCAATGATCTGTAAGCACAAACAGTGAGTCCACAATTGGTTCAGTATTAGTGACCCCCATGTTTCAATGGCCTGAGGAGTTTAGAAGTCAGGCTCACACATTAAGGCTGTCCACTTGCACAAATCGTGAGGGCATCAGGTTCCTGTGCAACTGTGTCACAGGGTCTTAGAGTCGTGGAGTTTTATAGCACAGAAAGAAGCTCTTCAGCCCATCATATCTGTGCTGGCCATCAAGCACCAATCTTTTCTAATCCCATTTTCCAGCACTTGTTTTGCATGCTATGATGTTTCAAGTGCTCATCTAAATGCTTCTTAAATGTTGTGAGGGTTCCCACCTCTGCCATCCTTTCAGGCAGTGTGCTCCAGATTCCCACCATCTTATGGATGAAAAGGTTTCCTCAAATCCACTCTAAATTTCCTGCCCCTTCCCTGACCCAGGTCAAGGGATCCAGTATAAGTTAGTCCCTTGAGCTATAAGCTAGTCCCTTGAGCTGAGAAGCGGGGATGGTGAGCAGGGCTGTGGGGGTCATGTCGGTGGGTGAGTGTGTAAGGAAGGCGAGGGGAAGTAGGGAGGCTGGGGATGGATGGGAATAAAGGGAGGAGGGGGGAGGGGAAGGTAGGGCAGTTCAAAATAGCCTGGCTATGAAACAAATTTTAAGTTTGTTTATTTGTGACATAAGTAGGCTTACATTAACACTGCAGTGAAGTTACTGTGAAAGTCCCCTGGTTGCCACACTCTGGTGCCTGTTTGGGTACACTGAGGGAGAATTTAGCATGGTCAATGCACCGAAACTAAAAACCTTTCTGGAACAGATCCAATCACTTTTTGTCCTATCCATTTTCTCAAGCCAAAAGTTAAGTGTGTTATTTAAACCTGGATTAAGAAACCACCTGCTTTAAACAGTAGTTTGTTCAGCCCACAGAGTGACTTCTTAATCCAGGCTTTGGTGTAATCATGAGTAGATCCATATGTTGCTGTGAGCTATAATTGCATCGTGCCTCTCCTTGTGGTATTATTTTGACAGAACGTGGTTCTAAGATGAACATTTGCTGTGTTACCTCAATTGCATTGGCCAGAATGTGCGTGTTGTGTACTGCAGGAACAGTTAATGGTCACAGGAAGAATAGTTGTACAACGAGGCCTGTGAAGATAATCTGCGGCTAAGGAAGGGACGCACTTTCACAAGCCAACAGATATTAGTCAACGGGCACTAAAATATTAATTACAAATGATAGTTTATGTGGTCTCGACACTGTGGTGAGATGTCAAGTAGGAATGAAACACTTCCTTACTGAGAGACACCAGGGCCTTTGTAGCAAAACTCTTAGCAGCATCTTAGATTAACATTGGCGGAAGTGTCAAGCTATCCAGCAGTGCAGTCAGCCACAGAAGATACAATCGAAAGCAACTTCATATGTACAGATGAATAAAATAATTGACAAAACTTACATCCTTTGACTATACTCCATCCACTGACTGTCTACAATCCAGGTTGTGAAGAGTTTGAACCTAACCATTTAATCCTTTTGAGTGTAATTCTGCCTAAACCTCATGGGTAAGTAAACACAATTTCACAATTTGCAGCTAAATTCAACTCCTCACATTTTATTTTCCTGCATTCATGCTATCTAAATACACAAAACAAACCTCTGATTCCATTATCACCCATTGACTAACAACCTAAATATCAAGATGGGTGGTACAGTGGCATGGTGGTTAGCACTGCTGCCTCACAGCTCCGGGAACATGGGTTCGATTCCCGGCTTGGGTCACTGTCTGTGTGGAGTTTGCACATTCTCCCCATGTCGCCATGCGTTTCCTCCGGGTGCTCTGGTTTTTTTCCCACAGTCTGAAGATATAAAGGTTAGGTGCCTTGGCTATGATAAAACTGCCCCTTAGTGTCCCAGGATGCGCAGGTTAGAGGAATTAGTGGGGTTACAGAGTAGAGCCTGGGTGGGGTTGTTGTCGGTGCAGACTTGATGGGTCAAATGTCCTCCCTCTGCACTATAGGGATTTTATGATTTCAATGATTAATAACTTGACAGCAATGTGAACACATGCTTCTTTACAAAGAGGTTTAATTCCCCAAAACATCTTTTACCAAGAATGCAGTGGAATAGTTCACTTGGGGAATTAAAGTGGGTGGGTTTTTACTGAGGTGGCAGTCTGGGTGGCACAGAAGTCAGTAAAACATCGGGAAGATGATTGGTACTGTTCCCCAACAGGAGACGGGTGACTAAATTGGAGGCAGAAGTGAGGACCATTGTCCTGGGTCATCAGCTACAAGGAAGCAGCCTCTCTCTGGCTTCGTGAGGGCTGGGGTGGGAGACGGAGGGAGAGGTGGGGTGGAGGAAGGGCCATCACATCCAGAGGCTCTTGGACCCCAGCAGCCAGGCTGCCTACCAGCCCCAATGCTGCTGTGGGGTAGATTACCCCTCCAATTGGTGGGGCCTGCCTCATTATAACTAACTCATACAAAGAGGCAACCTTGCATTTGACTTGCACTCCCAGCAGCAGCCAGCTCTCCCAGCGGAGCTGCCAACCGTCTGACTGGGTCAGCAGCAAGGAGAGGCAACTCACCCTCCTTAAGTGGATGGTGGGCCTGCTGATCGTCAATTAAGAGCTACCTCTGGAAATCTTGTCCCTACAGACCTGCTATCCGCCCATACAATCTCTTGATTCAGGTGCGGTTCTTGGACTTACCTGCATTCTGAGAAAAGTCCACCCAGTGAACTTGGATAGAGAGAAAGAAGATAAAATCTTATAGAGTCCTTACAGTGCAGAAGGAGGCTATTGAGCATGTGCCAACAACAATCCCACCAAGGCCCTATCCCATAACCCCACCCTGCTAATCACCTGACACTAAGGGGCGATTCAGCATGCCCAATCAACCTAACCTACACATCTTTGGCGTGTGGGAGGAGACTGGAGCAACTGGAGGAAATCCACGCAGACATGGAGGGAACATGCAAACCCCACACAGACACTGACCCAAGGCCTGAATTGAATCCGGTTCTTGGCACTGTGAGGTAGCAGTGCTAATCATTGAGCCACTATGCCACCCTTGACTGATCTTTTTACCTTCTGCGGACAAGGAAATGCAGAGGAAAGCTTGATCACAGTCTATTGTTCTGGCCATGATTAGTTAACTCCATGAAGTCCAAAGATCAAATCTGAAACCTTCCTTGTTTTTATGGCTCTGTCTCAATGTCTGTGTTTGCTTTGCCCTTGCTAGTTCATTGAAAAACCGTCTGCTACTCAGTACTAGGAATTATACAGAGCTAAAAACTGGTCTAGAATGAATACAACTCTTTCACAAATGATTCATATTGAGCCTAATGGGTGGGATAGCACCATCTATGTGTTCAGTTAGCATGTTTTGCTCATTACAAACTTGTGAAACAGATTAAATCAGCTTTTATTGTCATTGCTAAATTTCATTCCAGTCTTGTGTTCTTATATCTTCTAGGAATAACATAAAGTTCTCATTTTCTGAACAGTGGGGGAGAATTTTCAATGCTACCATGAGCAGATAGCACAT
Source organism: Carcharhinus amblyrhynchos (assembly GCF_965287045.1). NCBI lineage: Eukaryota > Metazoa > Chordata > Chondrichthyes > Carcharhiniformes > Carcharhinidae > Carcharhinus > Carcharhinus amblyrhynchos. The sequence continues at coordinate 46,090,347 of NC_137342.1, forward strand.
TGCCAATCAAGCTAAAAATCATAGGCTGGCAGTGTCTAAGGTGACCTACTTTGTTGATGATTCTGTACAGGCCCAAACGTGCAATTAGACAATTAAATGAATGTTTATTCACTGCTACTGTATTGTGTTTGACAGAGGTCCAGTTTATATTTTTCTTTTTACAACTTCCTCATATTGGTCTGATGCAACCACAGGTACTTGGAGATCATATCACTCAGTGCAGGAGATACTCATCGAACCCACATCCCACCCAGGCCCTAATCCTGTAATCCCATGTATTTACCCTAGCTAGTCCCCCGATACTAAGGGGCAATTTAGCATGGCCAATCTACCTAACTCGCACATCTTTGGAGTGTGGAAAGAAAGGAGCACCTGGAGGAAACCCGGGGAGAATGTGCAAACTCCACACGGATAGTCACCCAAGGCCAGAATTGAACCTGGATCCCTGGTGCAATGAGTCTCTGTGCCGCCCATTACATTTGTAATTTAGTCATTTTTATAAACACAGTAATGACTAAAAATAAATCAGGTTTATTCAAAAATGTCTATAACAAATATCGCAAAGGTAAAAATTGTACTCTTATCTACTGAATAATGGGTGGAATATTCCCCACACACCAACAGCAGGGATCATGGCAGACAGGGGAACAGGATCTGGGGGAAACCAAAAACCAGTTTTTTAACGACAGGAAATTAGTTCAGAAACTTGTTTCCTGACATTCATGGCAGCTTAAAGAGGGATCAAGTATCCCATGGAACCGTGTGGGGAACCTCATTTGTGTGTTATAAGAATATATTACTATCTGAATGGCCGTAAATTGGGAGAGGGGAGTGTGTAGCTGAACCTGGGTGTCCTTATGCACCAGTCGCTGAAGTTAAGCATGCGGGTGCAGCTGGCGCTAAAGAAGGCAAATGACATGTTGACCTTCATTGCAAGAGGTTTCGAGTACAGGAGCGATGATGTGTTGTTGCAATTATACAGGATCTTGGTGAGGCCACACCTAGAATATTGCATTAAGTTTTGGTCTCTTTTTCTGAGAAAGGATGTTCTTGCTCTCGGGAGAGTGTGGCGAAGGTTTACCAGGCTGATTCTAGGGATGGCAGGACTGATGTATGAGGGCAGTGTGAGGAATCAACAAAGCTGCTTTGTCTTGGATGGCGTCGCGCTTCTTGATTGTTGTTGGAGCTGCATTATCCAGGCAAGTGGAGAGTATTCCATCACATTCCTGACCTGCACCTTGTAGATGGTGGACAGGCTTTGGGGAGTTAGGAGGTGAGTTACTCAGTGAAAATAACCTGCCCTTGTGGGCACTGTATTTATATGATTTGTCCAGTTCGCTTCCTGGCAAATGGTAACCGCCAGGATGATGATAGTGGGGGATTCAGCGATGGTGATATCATTGATTGTCAAGGGGTAATGATTAGGCTCTCTCTTGTTGGAGATGGCACTTACGCTGTGTGAATCCTTCTTCCCACTTGTCACCCAAGCAGCAAGTTCCAAGTGTGCAATCAGGTGGAAGATCCCACCCCCCTGCCCAGTAGGAAATGTGCCACTTATCCCCCCACACTTAGTCCTCAGAAGTGAAAATTCCCCAACAAGCTTTGTCATACACTGCTTATTTTGTTGCACTGCACTACATTGATACTTCCTGTGGCCAGTGGTAACTTTTGTGAGTCAGAGAGTTATGTGTTCAAATCCTCCACCAGGAACCTAAGCACAAAAATCAAGGCTTTAATACTTCACGTAAATTACCTTTATTCCCACCTGAGTTTATATTTCAGTTGGTGTCACAGTGGTTAGCACTACTGCTACACAGCGCCAGGGATCCAGATTCGATTCCTGGTTTGAGTCACTGTCTGTGCAGAGTCTGCATGTTCTCCCCGTGTCTGTGTGGGTTTCCTCCAGGTGCTCCAGTTTCCTCCCACAGCCCGAAAGAAATGATGTGGAGGTGCCGGCGTTGGACTGGGGGAGGGACAGTAAATAGTCTCACAACATCAGGTTAAAGTCCAACGGGTTTATTTGGTAGCACGAGCCTTTGGAGCCGCAAGCTCCTTCATCAGGTTGATTAGGTGCATTGGCCTTGCTAAATTCTCCCCCAGCGTACCCGAACAGAGTGTGGTGACTGGGAGGGGGTTTTCACGGTAACTTCATTGCAGTGTTAACGTAAGCCTACTTGTGACACTAATAAATAAATAAACTTTAATTGTGTAACGTCAATTAAAAATCCAATTTCACCGCATTCTGGAAATGCCGGCAGGAAATTCCCCATCCCGTCTGCCGCGGGAATTGTAGCGGGTGGGACAGAATATTCAGCAGGGTCTCTTAAAGGCCCGTTGTCCTCGGGTGGGATTTTCTGGTCTTGGGATGCCCGCAGCCAGGAAATCCCACCCATCATTTCTGCCATTTCACAAGCTAAGCTACTTTGCAGAAAGTGAAATAGTGTTACACGTATCGACAATCTGACTGCATTAACCATGCGAGAAAATGAATAGGTGCCAGTAACAACATTTTGTTTGAGAGGGCGTGATTGTACTCAGGAAAGCAAACGTTCTGGGGACATTATCCCATATTTAAAGAAAAAGAAAACATATTTTGACAACTTGATCTGGGTTAGAAGCTTTTGGTTTTGTGTTTCACACTCGACTGGTAATTTCGACCATAATAAAAAAAGTGGTGAATTTAGCGAGAGTGGATAGCCAGAGAGTGAACAAAGAACAAAGAAAATTACAGCACAGGAACAGGCCCTTCGACCCTCCAAGCCTGCACTGACCGTGCTGTCCAACTGAACTAAAACCCCTTACCTTTCCAGGGACCATATCCCTCCATTCCCATCCTATTCATTGAATCATAGAATCCCTACAGTGCAGAAGGAGGCCATTCGGCCTATCAAGTCTACACCAAGCACACTCCCACCCAGGCCCTATCCCCATAACCCCATGCATTTACCCTAGCTAGTCCCCCTGACACTAGAGGCAATTTATCATGAGCAATTCACCTAACCCACACATCTTCAGATTGTGGGAGGAAGCCGGAGCAGACAAAGGATGAACACGCAAACTCCACATAGACAGTGACCCTAGCCGGAAATCAAACCCAGGTCCCTGATGCTGTGAGGCAGCAGTGCTCACCACTGTGACACTGTACCGCCCTTTTCATGTATTTGACCAGACAACCCTTAAAAGTCACTATCATATCTGCTTCCACTATCTCCCCCGGCAGCAAGATCTAGGCACCCACCAGCATCTGTGTAAAAGACATGCCTCGTACACCTCCTCTAAACCTTGCCCGTCACACCTTAAACCTATGCCACCTAATGTCTGCAAGTGGAAATAAGAAAATAAATAAGGTTTAACTCTTACCATTCAGTAGGGTTGGTGCAAAATATTTTGGCTTCACAATAATGCTGAGTGTTGAGATAAATTCAGAGTCAGAACACAGCCGCTGTTATGTTTGCCAGCCTTCCAGGAATGTCTTAATACTTTCAGCAATTAAATAGCAATTTCTAGGACACTGGTGTCAGCAAAATAATAACACTCAATGGAAACTATAAATTGTTTTCTAAATAACTGGCGCATCAAAGATAGACATCAGTGGTTTACTAGAAGCAGCCTTAGCACTTGGTGCCTAAATTCAGCAACAAAATCGTTCAAAACTCAAAACTCGTTTCCCCTCAAGTAGAGTTCCATTCCTTATTAACCAACAGCTCACTTCCAGCATTCGATCTCAACCAACCCGAGTCCCACAGGCACGATCTTTCCCAAAATGATTGGCTCTGGTCAGTTTGTCCTTGCAAAGTAACTGAAGGAGCTGCAGGAACTTTATCTTTCTTGTCCCCAGTTATAAGTCCTGCCTTCAGATTTCCTTCCTTTCAGCTTTCCCCCACACAACTCTCCAAAGCCAAACCTAATCTTTCAGAGGGCTGCTCCAATCAGCTTCCGTGTCCTCCGCGGCCTGCGACCACAGACTGATTTCCCAAAAACCTGGTAGAAACAGGGGGAGGCCATTGGATCTTGGGAGGAAACCGCAGCGCCCAGAGGAAACACACACAGACACGAGGAGAATGTGCAAACTCTACACAGACAGTGACCCCAGGCTGGAATCGAACTTGGGTCCCTGGTGCTAACCACTGCGCCACTATGCCTCCCAAATGTCTGTATTCATTGCCTGAACCAAGTGCTGTTGGGGAAAGCTGTTACCTTGCTGGAATGGTGCCTTGTACCAATCAATGAACATTCACAGCATTATTAACTTAACTCAAACTGTTTCCCAAAGGGGCAGGGAGTGAGACAATGCTGCAGCTGATAAATATAATCCTGTCATCACCCAACATCATTGCTCTGTCCTGCATGCATCACTTGGTAACCACTGGGGGTGAGGCACATCTGTATCATGGTCTCTGTAACGTTTCCTTATTCTAAATGGTGCTTAAAGAAAGAAAACTTCATATCTATGTGATGCCTATCATAACCTCAAAGCATGTTGTAGAAAGATAGAAACTAGATGCAGGAGTAGATTATTTGGCCTTTCGAGCCAAATTAAATACCCTAATTCCCCCATTTTCCCCAACCCCCATATCCTTTGATCCCCTTAGCCCCAAGAGCTATATCTAATTTATTTTTGAAATCAGACAACATTTTGGCCTCAACTACATTCTGTGGTACTGAATTCCACACATTCACCACTCTCTGGGTACAGAAATTTCTCCTCCCCTTGGTTCTAAAAAGGTTTAGGATCAGTCATGATCATGATGACTGGCAGAGCAGGCTCAAAGGGCCAAATGGCCTCGTCCTGCTCCTATCTTCTATGTTTCTATGTTTTCCCCTTATCCTCAAACTATGACGCCTAGTTCTGGACCACTGCCACTATTGGGAACATTCTTTCTGAATCTACCCTGTCAAACCCCGTTAAAGTTTTATAAGTTTTTATAGACCCCCTCTCACTTTTCTAAACCCCAGTGAATATAATCCTAATCGACTTAGTCTCTCTTCATATGACAGACCTGCCTGGTAAAAACCTTTGCTGCACTTCTTCCATTGAAAGGACATCCTTCCTCAGATACAGACACCAAAACTGCACCCAATACTCGATAAAGCTGATGAAGGGGCATTCCTATTGCAGAAATGCAATGGTCAATTTGCATACAGCAAGATCCCACAAGGGATAGTGGCCAGATCATCTGTTTTTACTGATGTTGTTCGGGGAACAAACATTGACCAGGGCATCCGGGATAGCTCCCCTGCTCACTTTCAAAAGAATGTCCTGGAATCTTGCATCCATTTGAGAGGGTGGGTGAAAACTCAATTTAACTTTCAGCCCAAAATAAAATCATTTAAGTTGGCATAAAGCTTAATGGTCTGTCATATGGTTCACTTCGCCACTGCCTGACATTTGAGCAAGTTACTCTGTTTGTCTCCCACCACTGGGAACAATATGATTAACTTTCAGCCTCAATCTTAATGCAGGACGGCACAGTGACACAGTGGTTAGCAACGCTGCCTCACAGCACCAGGGTCCTGGTCCAATTCCAGCCTTGGGTGACTGTCTGTGTGAAATAGAAAGTAAAGTAAAAATTTATTTATTTGTCACAAGTAGCTTTACGTTAACACTGCAATGAAATTATTGCAAAAATCCCCAGTCACCACATTCTGAGGGAGAATTTAGCATGGCCAATGCACCTAACCAGCACCTCTTTCTGACTGTGGGAGGAAACCAGAGCACCCGGAGGAAACCCACACAGACACAGGGAGAACGTGCAGATTTCACACAGAAAGTGACCCAAGCCGGGAATCAAACCCGGGTCCCTGATGCTATGAGGCACTGCACCACAATGCCACCCAGAGTCTACACATTCTCCCCGTGTCTGCTTTTCCTCTGGGTGCTCCGGTTTCCTCCCACCGTCCAAAGATGTGCAAGTTGCGTTGATTGGCCATGCTAAATTGTCCCTTCGAGTCAGGGGATTAACAGGGTAAATACGTGGGATTACAGGGACAGGGCCTGGGTCAGATTTTCATCGGTGCAGGCTTCATGGGCTGAATACCTCCTTCTGCTCCTGTGGGCATATTGCTCCCTCCCAAACCTATGATAGAGCCCAGGAACAGTCACTTCCTCTCCTGAAGAAACACATAACCTTCAACCAAAACATTTTCTGAACAACTGGAGCGTGACCCTTTAAGAGGGAACAGGGCATTTTGCACTGATGGTTCCATTATGCACCTCCTTTCAGTGTGGATCATAGGGGATCAGGTGGTCTGGCAGTCCCTCCAACAGCAATTGAAAGACAATCACATCTTTCATCTGTGTAGCCTTTCCTTCCACACCCTAGCCATTCTGCCTCAGCGCTCCACTTAGCTGGATTTTATGAGTTTGCACTCCTCCCTTTATGTTGGCTGAGTAGAATAAAGAAAGCGGCTTTCAAAGAGACAGCCCTGGGATAAATGATGTGACATTTAACCCTTGCAGCCTGCTTCAATGTGTCTTTAATTGCAAAATCATGGCGCCATAATTAAACATACTGCTATCCAAACAACAAGGACCTTCTATGCTGCACTGTTTACTGCTTGCCATCAGCAAAATAAAACCACAAATGGCCTTTAACAAGAGCACTGCCTTGGAAAAACACTCAGCCCTGCCAACAGACAAAACACACACGGCACCTGGCCTAATGTACTATGAGATGTTATTTCTACCACCACATCCTGCCCAACTCCTCCCCAACCTCAGCTCATCTGCTCCTGAAATCTTCATCCGTGTCTCTGCTACTCCTCGACTTCTCTATTCCTGTAGGCCAGACGCTCACATTCTCCGTAAACTTTAAACCATTCAAACCTCTTTTGCTTGTGTACTAACTCAGACTAAGTCACTTTCACTCATCAACAGATGTGTTTGTTTCATTTACCTTGACTATTAGTTAGTCAGCACCTCAATTTTAACATTATCATCCTTGCTTTTTCTCCCAAAATAATGCTCTGGAAACCCGAGTTCGAATCCCACCATGGCAGAGGGTGAAATCCTCTTACTTACAGGATACTTCTAGGCCTGGATAAAGTGGATGTGGAGAGGATGTTTCCACGAGTAGAAAAAACTAGAACCAGAGGGCACAACCTCAGGCTAAAGGGACGATCCTTTACAAGAGAGATGAGGAGGGATTTCTTCAGCCAGAGAGTGGAATCTATGGAACTCTTTGCCACAGAAGATTGTGGAGGCCAGGTCATTGAGCATCTTTAAGACAGAGATAGATAGGTTCTCCATTAATAAGGGGATCAGGGGTTATGGGGAAAAGACAAAAGAATGGGGATGAGAAAAAAAATCAGCCATGATTGAATGGTGGAGCAGACTCGATGGGCCGAGTGGCCTAGTTCTCCTCCTATGTCTTATGGTCTTATTAAATCCAAATTCTTGAATTAAGAATCTACTGACAATCATGAAACCATTGTCGATTGTCGGAAAAACCCATCCGGTTCACTTTAGGGAAGGAAATCCCTAATAAATGAGTGCAGATATCAGGTATATACAAACCCGGCAAGACCCTAACCTTGAGTACTGACAGGCATCAATGTTTTTAAATTCATTTTTGCAGGATGTGGGCATCGCTGGCTGAACCAACATATATCACCCATTCCTAACTGCCCTTTCAGAGGGCATGTGAGAGTCAAGCTGTGGATCTGAAGCCACATGTGGGCCAGACTGGGTAAGGATAGTAGATTTCCTTCCCTAAAGGACATTAGTGAACCAGATGGGTTTTTCTGACAATCGGCAATGGTTTCATGGTTATCAGTAGATTTTTAATGCCAGATATTATTGAATTCAGATTTCACCCTCAGCCATGGTGGGATTTGAACCCCAGTCCCCAGAGCATTATTTTGGGTCACTGAATTGGTAGTCCAGTGATAATTCCACTGTGCCTCTGCTTCCCACTACCAGCTGGAGAGTAATAGGATAATGAAGTACCTTTTAAAAAAGGAAAACTTGCATTTATCTAGCACTCATCACGGTCACCAGACATCTCAAAGTGCCTTATAGCCAATGCAGTCCTTTTCTAAGTATAGTCAATGTTGTAATGTCAGAAAAATGTCAGCTAATTTGTACTCAAAGCGAAAGATTCTCCTCCCAATGATTTGTCTGATGTACAATTGATTCAAACAGACTCAAAGAGTCTTAGATTTGATGCCCAATTTCTGGTGGATCAGGTGATCACAGTTAGGACAGCAGTTGTGGAGACAGCAATTGTCATCTGTGCCCCTGGGCTAGATAGAGGAAACAATCTGCGGTGATTCCTGCTATGAAGTCTTCTCAGATGAGGACAGGATTGGGCCTGGATTCACCCTCAGTGAAGCCTCAGAAGCATTTTACCATTTCTGAAAGCGAATATAAGCAAGAGAACAAGAAGAATGAAAATTCAGGCAAAAAGTATCCACATTCTTGATTTACACAGGCCTTGCTTGTCAGACGGGCTTTTCTTAAAACTCATTCGTGGGACATGGGTGTCACTGGCTGATCAGCATTTATTGCCCATCCCTAATTGCCCTTGAACTGAGTGGCCTGCTAGACCATTTCAGAGGGCAGTTGAGAGTCAACTATACCGCTGTGGTTCTGGAGTCACATGTAGGTCAGACCAGGTAAGGATGGCAGATTTCCTTCCCTAAAGGCCATGAGTGAGCTTTTCCCGACAATGGTTTCACGGTCATCAGTAGATTCTTAATTCCAGATTTTTTTTATTGAATTCAAATTCCGCCACCTGCCATGAATCTCCTCTGAATCTGGTTACAATAGGGGTAAAATACGCATACACATGGGTCAAGGTAGGTGCAGGAAAATGCTTTGTTAAGATGTTGGGCCGCAGGGCCTGTTTCCTGTGCTGGGTTGTTCTTTGTTCTTTGTTGTTCTTTGAACCCTGGTTCCCAGAGCTGAGTTTCTGTATTAAAGTTAAAAAGTTTATTTATTAGTCACAAGTAGGTTTACATTCACACTGCAATGAAGTTGCTATGAAAATCCCTTAGTTGCTACACTCCAGTGCCTGTTCAGGTACATGAGGGAAAATTTAGCACGGCCAATTCACTAACCTGCATATCTTTGGACTGTGGGAGGAAATCCACGCAGACACGGGGAGAACATGCAAACTCCACACAGACAGTGACCCAAGCTAGGAATCGAACCTGAGTCCCTGGCACTGTGAGGCAGCAGTGCTAACCACTGTGCCAGCATGGCGCCCCTAATAGTTGAGCGATAATAACACTAGGCCACCGCTTTCCTCCATTAAGCCATCTCCCTTTAAGATCAAGTGCATGGTAGATGTCACAAAATCTTTTAGAAAAGAAATTAAAAAAAAGAAAATCTTGCATATTCATGACTACCAGACATCTTAAAACACTTTACAGCCATACTTGTTGAAGCATTGCAAGAGGTGAGCCAATTTGTGCATAGCCATCTCCCACAAACAGTAATCCAAAAATGATCAATCTCTTTCTTTATTGATGCTGATTGAGTGATAAACATAGATTATCATAGAACACTACAGTGCAGAAGCAGGCCCTTCGGCCCATCGAGTCTGCACTGACCACAATCCCACCCAGACCCTATCTCCATATCCCTACATATTTACCCGCTAATCCCTCTAACCTACACATCCCAGGACACTAAGGGCCAATTTTAGCATGGCCAATCAACCTAACCCGCACATCTTTGGACAGTGGAAGGAAACCGGAGCACCCGGAGGAAACCCACGCAGACACGAGGAGAAAGTGCAAACTCCACACAGACAGTGACCAGAGCTGGGAATCAAACCCAGGTCCCTGGAGCTGTGAAGCAGCAGTGCTAACCACTGTGCTACCGTGCCGCCCATTAGCCAGGTCACCGAGGATAACTTGCCTGGCAGTGATTCCTTCGTGGGGACTTCATCTAATGTCTGATTCTCATCCAAATGATGGCACTTCCAATGGTGCTTTGCTCCCTCAGTACTGCACATGAGTCTAAACCTCGAGTTTTATGCTCAAGTCCGGGAACCCACAACCTTGTGACCAACTGTGCCACATCTGACATGGTTTATGCATTCCACACTATATAAAGACAGCTTTTACAGGGCTGTCAATGACTCTTTATGTTTCAAGGGAGATTAAACTACACACATGGTCATGCTAGATTTCTCAAAAGCCTTTGAAAAAGTTCCTGGTGGAAAGAGCTTGTCCAATCATCACTTCCTTGGAATCAGGGAGGGTATTATTAAATTGGATCTGCTGCTCCTTAACTGGCAGGAGACAAAGAGCGGTATGTGATGTGGAATCATACTTTCCGAGAGGTGTCCTCCCTGTAGCGCCCCAGGGAACTGTGCTGAAATGTTCAGCCATCTCCATTTACATAAATCACCTTTCCAACAAAGTCTGCAGAAGGATCTAGATAGGCTGGGCGAATGGGCCAGGAAATGGCAAATGGAATTTAATGTTGGCAAGTGTGAGGTGGTCCACTTTGGTAGGAAGAATGGTCGGAAGGACTATTACTTACGTGGCGAAAAACTGCAGCAGGCGACGGTGCAGAGGGACCTCGGGGTCCTTGTGCATGAGTCGCAAAAACCCAGCTTGCAGGTGCAGCAGGTGGTCAGGAAGGCGAATGGGATGCTGGCCTTCATAGCGAGGGGGATTGAATATAAAAGTAGGGAGGTCTTGCTGCAGCTGTATAGGGCATTGGTGAGGCCGCAGCTGGAGTACTGTGTGCAGTTTTGGGCGCCGCATCTGCGCAAGGATATTTTGGCCCTGGAGGGAGTGCAGAGGAGGTTTACTAGGCTGATACCGGAGTTGAGGGGATTGAGCTATGAGGAGAGGCTGAATAAACTAGGCTTGTACTCGTTAGAGTTTAGAAGAATGAGGGGAGATCTCATTGAGACATATAAGATGATGAATGGGATGGATAGGATAGAGGTGGAGAGACTCTTCCCACTCAAAAAAGACAGTAGGACTAGGGGGCACAGCCTCAAGATAAAGGGGAGGCGGTTTAGAACGGAGTTGAGGAGGAACTTCTTCACTCAAAGGGTGGTGAATCTCTGGAATTCTCTGCCCGTTGAAGTGGTGGAGGCTGCCTCGCTAAATATTTTTAAGAAGCGGGTTGATGGGTTCTTGATAAGAGAGGGGATTAAGGGTTATGGGGAGAGGGCGGGAAAGTGGAACTGAGCCACGACAGATCAGCCATGATCTTATTGAATGGCGGGGCAGGCTCGAAGGGCTAGATGGCCTACTCCTGCTCCTATTTCTTATGTTCTTATGTTCTTATGTAAAGGGTGCACCTATTTACAGGTGAATGCATGACTTACAAAGCGAAACCTCCCGACATGCAATGTTGGCTAGAGGAATTGGATGATCTCCTACGGGGTTGCTTGGAATCAGTGGGCTGGTCAGCGTTTAAAAATTCTGCAACCAGCCTGAAAGAGTACAGCATTACAGTAATTATTTCATTAGTAAATGTGTAGAAGACCACGTGCCAAAGAAACAAATTCGCGTGTTCCTCAATCGGAAATCGTGGATGAACAGGGATATCCATTATTTGCTGAAGTCCAGGTCTGAGGCGACACTGATCAATACAAGAAAGCCAGTTACGATCTAAGGAGATCCATCAAAGATGCAAAAGACAATACCGGACAAAGCTAGAGTCCCAGGCTAGCCACACCAATCCCTGTCGACCATGGTAAGGTCTGCAAGACAAAACAGGCTACAAGATGAAAGCATGTAAAATCTCCGGCTCCAACGCACCCTTTCCTGTTGAGCTTGATGCATTCTACACCCATTTTGAGTAAGAGGTCGGTTAGAGCATGCCCTCCACCCTGGGTGATCTTGTATGTGGGGTCACCACTTCAAATCAAATCAAATCATAAGAACATAATCAAAAATCACATCAATTCATTGCAAGATGATTTTCTGGAATTCCACAAAATGGAAGATGGCATTCAATGCCAAACAATGTGTTGCCACGCGCATCACCAAAAACAAAATGGATCTGCCAATAGACGGTTTCACGTTCTATAATCAAATTCTCCAACACAGCCATACCTGGAGGGTTATCATGACAACAATCTTCAATGGGGATTCCTCATTCAACATCTAAAGCAAACAGGGTTCTTGGATTTCTGAGAAAGGATCTTTGATGTTGCAACAAAAATATTAAAGTTATACCTTACCGGACATTTGTTTGTCCAGTCCTGAAGTTATGCAAGTTGTGTGTGGGAATCCTTATATGGTGAGAGGGCTAAATAAGATTGAAATGGTCCAAAGATTCTGCCTGCATTGGTATGGGAAACACCACTTCAAAGATCTGGAATGGGGATCACTACAGCAGAGGAGAGAAAAGATTACACTGGCCATGTTCCATAAGATACGCAATGGGCTGCTGGGAATTGACAGAAACTAGTACCTGGCGCCCTCCAGCAATGACAAAACAGAACATAGCCAACCAGACAATCTCTAAAAATATGGTTTGCACAAGATCATGACCAGGATTTTCCAGCCCCATGACAGCAGGTTTTCCCATAGCAGATGTGGCTGCCGATGGGAACTTCCACTTCCGCCAACGTCTGCCAATTTTGGCATGGCTGGCCCACCCTTCAACCAGTGTACCCGCTGCGGGCATTTCATTTTGGTAGGACTGAAAGATCCCATCAGTAGGAGGGGCTGAAAAATCCTGCCCAGTGCATCAACAATCTTTCTTCCCAAGGACAACCTTACAGTGGAACAAGATGTCAAAGGAAATAGTCCGAGCCCCATCTACAAGACACATCTTTAGATTATTTTAAGAACATAAGAACATAAGAACATAAGAAATAGGAGCAGGAGTAGGCCATCTAGCCCTTCGAGCCTGCCCCGCCATTCAATAAGATCATGGCTGATCTGTCATGGCTCAGTTCCACTTTCCCGCCCTCTCCCCATAACCCTTAATCCCCTCTCTTATCAAAAACCCATCAACCCGCTTCTTAAAAATATTTAGCGAGGCAGCCTCCACCACTTCAACGGGCAGAGAATTCCAGAGATTCACCACCCTTTGAGTGAAGAAGTTCCTCCTCAACTCCGTTCTGAACTGCCCCCCCTTTATCTTGAGGCTGTGCCCCCTAGTCCTACTGTCTTTTTTGAGCGGGAAGAGTCTTTCCACCTCTATCCTATCCATCCCATTCATCATCTTATACGTCTCAATGAGATCTCCCCTCATTCTTCTAAACTCTAACGAGTACAAGCCTAGTTTATTCAGCCTCTCCTCATAGCTCAACCCCCTCAACTCCGGTATCAGCCTAGTAAACCTCCTCTGCACTCCCTCCAAGGCCAAAATATCCTTGCGCAGGTGCGGCGCCCAAAACTGCACACAGTACTCCAGCTGCGGCCTCACCAATGCCCTATACAGCTGCAGCAAGACCTCCCTACTTTTATATTCAATCCCCCTCGCTATGAAGGCCAGCATCCCATTCGCCTTCCTGACCACCTGCTGCACCTGCAGGCTGGGTTTTTGCGACTCATGCACAAGGACCCCGAGGTCCCTCTGCACCGTCGCCTGCTGCAGTTTTTCATTTGAAAGTTTTCATTAGTTGGTCACGCTTGTATTATTGGGCATGACTCATACAAAGAATTGGAAACTCCTGGTCAGGGTAGGCTGTAAGCTTTGCTTTGCCACCCTCTGACCATCTGTCTTGTAATGGTGCAGTGGGAAATTTTGAAATAAGGAATCTCAGAAAATATGTTGGCCATTTCATTTCTAAACCGACGACTACGCTCTTTTCCTATTTATTAATCATTTTAGTCACCAACCATCAATAAAAGATTGCTTTTAAAGGGAAAAAATATTAGTACCAGCAGGCATTCTATGTTTTGAAATGGTGCAGAAAAGATTTATAAGGATAATTCCAAAGATGTAAGACTTCAGCTATATGGTGGAACTGGGGGTGTTCTCCTGGGAGAAGAGAAGGTTGATAGGTGATTTATTTGTCATGTTCAAAATATGAGGGCTCTGGAGAGCGTAAATGGGGATAGTGTGATCAAGAAGAGAGGGAGGAGGCTTGTGTGGAACAGAAATACCATTATAGATGGAATAAGCCAAATGCCCTGTTTCTGTGCTGTAAATCCTGTGGAAAGCTACTAGCCAGGAATACAAGTAATATATTGTATCTTTCACCCATAGGCCATCACCATCAATCAATTAATGTGTATTGGTCTCTCCACCACTGCCTATCTCTTATCCCATCCAATATTCTTCCCTCCCTTCACACTCTTCCCACTATACTGCCCCTCCCCCACTTTCTTTCCCCCACTCCCTCACATTATCTTTCCCCCCCACACCTCCCTCTATTCCCCCCCACACTCCCTGTCACTCCACACTCTCCCCCAGCACACTCCCCCTCCCCCACTCTCTCTTCCCACCCTCACTCTCTCTCTCCCCTCACACACTCTCAACCTTACCCCATCCCCTCAAACTCTCCCTCCTACCAATGTCTCAGACTCTTCCTCCCCCACACACTCTCTCTCTCCGCACACCCTCACACTTTCTCTAGCCCGATCCCTTCACACTCCCTCTATCTCCTACCCCCTCTCACTCCCTCCTGACCCCCACACTCTCTCTCTCACTCTCTCTCCCCGCTACACCCTCACAATCTTTCTCCCCAATCCTTGCACTCTCTCTCTTACATAGTTCTTAACCACTCTCTTGCTCAGACACCAGTGGGCCCCACATTCCTGCTCCAGGTGCCTTGCCTGGGCTCTGAAACTCACCTTCAAAAAAAATTACCTTCCCATTCTGTTGATTGTCAATCATAAGTTGGCCTTTCTCTGATTCTCTGAACTTATTAGTGGCAAATGCAAAAAGGAATCCGTCTGTGATGAGAGACTAAGTCAGATAGGATTAGAAGGGTGAGAGGGAATCTCATAGAAATTTATAAAATTCTAACAGGGCTACACAGGGCAGATTCAGAAACAATGTCCCAATGGTGGGAGAGACCCAGAAGAAGGGGTCATAGTTTGAGAATAAGAGGCAATCCTTTAAGACTGAGATGTGGAGAAATTTCTTCACCCAGAGGTTGGTGAATCTGTGGAATTCACTCCCACAGAAAGTAGTTGAGGTCAAAATGTTGTGTGATTTCAAGAAGACATTAAATATAGTTCTTGGGACAAAAGAGGTCAAGGGATATGGGGAGAAGGTAGGATCAGGATATCGATTTTGATGATCTGCCATAATCATAATGAATGGTAGAGCAAGTTCAAAGGGCTGGATGGCCTACTCCTACTTTTATTTTCTATGTTTGCACTTGATTGGATCTGAGCAGCTTTACAGCGATATTAAAGTATCAATTGATTAAAAGTTCGGCTTTGCCAGGCTGCATTGGGTTTACAAATGTGCTTGAACTTGAAGGTGCCTGAATGGAGCTCCAATACACTCCAACAGCACTACACTACTGGGCAAATAGAAATTCCAATCCTCACAAAGCAATGAACAGAGACCAGATCTTCATCATTTCCCAAGTGCTTCTATCTGTCACTCATCAGAGTTATCACAAGGGCCAGGGGAATATCAGAGCAAATCATCTCCAATACTCCAACTACTGCCTAACAAATGACTTCTGTGAGTTTAAAATTCTCTCCTTGCTTTGGAAAATGGTGGGATATGGAATGACACAATGAATAAAGATGACTAGTGATAGAAACCAGAAATTCCTGGATTTAACTTAAGAAAGAAGAATGTACTGACTGACTGACTGGCTGACTTACATGCAATACATGCATTTGCACATGTCACAAAGTGCTTTACCACCAATTAACTACTATTTGTAGTATAAGGGTTTCTGGTATTGTCAAGATTACATGAAACTGGGAAAGTGTACCACCCAAAATGGGATGTAATGAATCACTTGACCTGACACTAGGGTCACAGAATTCCCATAGTGCAGAAGGAAGCCATTCAGCCCATCGATACTGCACCGACTCTCCAATACAGCATCACATGCCAGCCCCATTCCCATAACACCATATATCCACCCAGTGAATTCCCCCAACCTATACATCTTTGGGGCAATTTAGCATGGCCAATCAACCTAACCTGCACATCTTTTCTCAGCTGTGCACTGGACAGACACCTGTGTAGAAGCAAGAATGGAGTTAGTTCATTGCCTGTGCTATACCTTGTGTATATGTACATTGTTATGTGTTATTAATAAACACTTTGTCAACTATAATAGACTCAGAACCTTCTCATGAGACAGACTGAACATACAACACTATTGAAGTATAATCGCTGTTGAAATGTGGCAGCCAATTTGCACAAAGCTTCTTTTAAAAGTTTATTTATCGGTGTTACATGTAGGCTTACACTAACACTGCAATGAAGTTACTGTAAAAATTCCCTAGTCGCCACAGTCTGACACCTGTCCGGGTACACTAACATAACATTGACGCAAAAAAACAGTAACATGCATTCTCCCCGTATCAGTGCGCGATTCCTCTGGGTGTTCTGGTTTTTTCCCATAAGACGTGCTGGTTAGGTGAACTGGCCAGGTTAAATTGCCCCTTTGTGTCCAAAGATGTATCAATTAATTGGATTAGGTAGGGTAAACGCATGGGATTACATGGATAGGATGGAGGGAAGGGCCTGAGTAATTTGCTCTTATGGAAATCTAGTGCAGAGTTGCTGAGCTGAATGGGCTCTTTCTGCGCTGTAGGGGTTCTATGGTTCTATTCTATGGATAAATTCGAGAGTCATCTACTTTAATGACAATTAATGCCAGGTGAAAACTCCTCAGACAAAGGTTTGCAGTAATGCAGCATTCTCATCCACAAAAAACAAAGGATGCCAGTTAATTAATCATTCTAAATCTGAGGCATTCAGTTTACTAGACAAAGGTATTAAAGAATATGACATCTAGATAGATGGATGAAATTAAGATACAAATCACGTGGAGTGGCTAAACAGTCTCAAGTGGATTGAATGACCCATTCCTGTTGTCATTATCCAATGATGTTGGTTAATGGATAAATATTGGCCACGCCACCAGGCAAAGCCCATGTTCTTCAAAAGAATGCTATGGCATCCTTTACATCCATCCAAGAGAACAAACTTCTTTAACATCACACCCAAGATACAGCACCTAGCTCTGAACTGAAAGGTTAGTCTAAATTTTATACTGAAATGGGATTATGATTATCTGCGAGGCGAGAGTGAAACCAGCTTTTTTTAAATTCATTTGTGAGACATGAGCGTCACTGGCCAGCATTTGTTGCCCATCCCTAGTTGCTCTAGGAGGGCAGTTGAGAATCAGCCACATTGCTGTCAGTCTGAAGTCATTTTAGGCCAGATTGAGTAAGGATGGCAGATTTCCTTCCCTAAAGAACATTTGTGAACCAGATGGATTTTTTCCAAACAATCGACAACGATTTCACGGTCATCAGTAGGTTCTTAATTCCAGATATTTTATTATTGGATTCAAATTCCATCTGCCATGGTGGGATTCGAACCTGGGTCCCCAGAACATTAGCTGAGTTTCTGGATTAATAATCTAGCGATAATACCATTGGGCCATCACCTCCCCATAAACTGAACCACTGAGGGCACTGTGATCACTGATAGTTGCTCTGAGGCAGGCCTGTAATGTGGAGTGTGACATTTGGCTACATCTCTCCACTTCCCCATACTGAGAGAATAAATAGCTAATTCCTACTCTTGATCACTGCCCATAGTGGAAAGTGTGGTCCGGGGAACAAATTCCCTGCCAGCACATGGAAGAACTGAGGTACCTCCCCTCATGAAAAACATGAGGAAATATGTTTTTCCTCTTTTTTTTAACGACACGCAGATGGAATCTCAAAATGCACACATTTCAAAGCAGCACATTCTCACAAATTAGTTCACAGACTGTTAAATATGAAGAAAAGCAGGCATTTCCCCACATTTCCTGAAGAGAGGGATTTTGGCCCCTACTGTCTAGGCTTCCACGTAAAGATGGCTTATGAGTTAAGAGGATTGTCAGTGCTCTGAAGTGAAGCTACATCAGTCACCCCCGTCAGAAAAGGAAGGGAGAAAATTGGAACAAAATCTTTCACCATAGTCCCAAATGGATCCTTCATTAAAAAAGTATCACTTGAAATTGTTTTCCATCATACTTACTTCAATGAAATGAAGCCAAGAGATAATCATCCTATTTGGAAGCAATATCTGCCCTGGGTCATATTCAACAAAGGGACCAAATATCTCCATTTGTGAGGCCAATTGGATAGCTCAAGCTGTACTAAGTCACAAGTAAATTGTGGTCAACCTCACCAAAGTCAAGATATTTATCATATTTCACTGTTGCTGTGACTTTGCCCTATTTATATCATGTGTTAAAATTGAAACTGAAAAACAAGGCAGTTTTTTTTAACAAAAACAAAGCATGATTCTTAAGCTGGTAAGAGAGAGTTCAGGATGGCAAATAATGCAAGGAATCCACGTGTCAAAACTGAAAAGTCACGCCCAGCACCATCCGAGGTCCTTTGTCCTTCAGCCAAATTGTAAGAATATGAGAGCAGAAGGAGTTGCTGCTGTTTCTCTTCCCGCACCTAGTGGTGCACAAGGCAAACTTTCATGTGTTCCCATAGTGAGTTTTTCCTGGAGCAGGTTGCTGGCCAGTCATCAGGGGCTTATTTCTTGAGGGGCACCTCTCTGCATCAAGCACAGCTGACCAGAAATCTCTCCCTCTCTTGCCATCTACCATTGGAGTGTATTGACACACAACCTGTTCAGTGAGCCTTTGTTATACTACTTCTAGGACAAATATGTCCATCCTTAAATGTGGAGATTAAAACTGTGTACAGTACTCCAAATGGGGTCTCACCAATGTCCTATAGAATGGCAGAAATATTCCCTTATTCTTGTTCTCCAATCCCCCTTCAATAAAGACCAACATGCCATTTGCCTCTCTAATCGCTCTCTGTACCTGTATTCTAACTTTCTGTGGTCCTTTTACACGTACACCCAAGCATCTCTGAACATCAACTTCAAGGAGTCTCACGTCATTTAAAAGATATTCTGCTTTTCCATCCTTATTACCAAAGTGAATAACCTCAGATGATGGCACAATAGCACAGTCGTTAGCACAGCTGCTTCACAACGCCAGGGACCCGGGTTTGATTCCTGGCTTGGGGTCACTGTCTGTGTGGAGTCTGCATGTTCTCCCCGTGTCTGTGTGGGTTTCCTCCAAGTGCTCCGGTTTCTTCGCACATTCTGAAACACATGCGAGTTAAGTGCATTGACCCGAACAGGTACCATAATGTGGCGACTAGGGGAATTTCACAGTAACTTCATTGCAGTGTTAATATAAGCCTTACTTGTAATTAATTAATGAACTTTATAAATACAGTTCCTCACACTATATTCCATGTGCTACTTTGTTACCCAGTCACTTACTATTCATCCTCTTTGCAGTCTCTCTGCATCTAACATTGTGCCAAACATGAAGCTAACATTCCCAACTAGTTTTGCATCATCAGCAAAATTGGAAACATTATTGCACTCTTTCTCTGAGTCACTAATATAGATTGTAAATAGCTGAGAACCTAGCACTGACCTTAGTAGTACTACGCACTTTAAGAGTTAGGTGAAGGCATTAGAGAGAATGCAAAAATGCTTTAAAAGGTGCTACATGAATGCAAGTATTTATTCCTGTTCATAGAATCATAGAATCCCTACAGTGCAGAAGGAAGCCATTCGGCCCATCAATTCTGCACCGACCACAATCCCACTGAGTCCCTATTCCCATCACCACACATATTTACCCTGCTAATCCCCTGATACTAGGGTCAATTTATCATGGCCAATCAACCTAACATGCACATCTTTGGATTGTGGGAGGAAGCCGGAGCATCCAGAGGAAAGACACGCGGACACGATTGTCGAGACTTCTATTAAAACATCTAATTTTTCTGCCACCCAGGCAGTGAAAGGACATGAAATGTAATGCCTGTATTATTTCTAGCGTACTTGGGGCACAGTAAAATTTGGCAATAATTGAGAGCAATGAGGAGGACTAGCCTAGAAAATCCCTTTGGGCAAGTTACAATTTGCAGTCGCGATGCAAGTGTTAATCCTCACACTGCCCTTGAAGGAAAGTTATTGCCTTACAATTCTGGATGTCAGAGTCCACTAACCTTGCAAGAATCCATTTTCAGTTGTGCTTTATTTGTACTATTGTTCGCAGTGGGATTGAGGGATGGATTAATGGGTTGAATATTTTAAGAAAGGCATCTCTTTCACCACTAGCTCTTAGCTTCTGAGGTTAGGGGATACATTACCCTCCCAAAGAGCATTGTGAGTTCATCTACCCCACACAGACTGTTGTGCTCCAAGATTCATAGAATCCCTACAGTGCAGAAGGAGGCCATTCAGCCCACCGTGTCTGCACTGACTTTCTGACAGACTATCTTACCCAGGTCCTCTCCCCTGCCCTATCCCTGTAAGCCCACAGTACATCGTTGCCACTTGCTCAAGGTTAAATATGGTTGGGCAACAAACATTGATCTTGCAGAGATACATGCCATGAAAGAATAAATATCTAATTTTCAACAGCCCAGGGTTGGATTCTGATGTCTACAAAGACACTGCACCCATTTTACCAACCTAAAACAGTCACTTAAGCATCTGATATAGTGGGTACATTCAAACTTGACATCAAAAATACACTTCCCACCCCACTGGTAAATAAAGATTGAAGAGCAGGTGTCCTGTGCCTGAAACAAGCTTACACTTTTTGCATCTGCAGATAAGAGGCCTCCCTCTTGTTTCAGGACCCCTTCCCAAAGTTAAGCCACCCTGAACACGGCCAACTCAGGAGCAACTTTAGAAAGGAATTGGATGAATATTTGAAAAAAAAGACAACTGCAAGTCTACGAACAAAATACAAGGGAGTTGTGCTATTGGATAACTTTTTCAAAGAATTGGCTTGGGCACAATGGACAAAATGGCTTCTTTCAATGCTGCGTAAAATACTCTGACTTTATAATTAACATTGAGCTACCTTTGGCAACCTACTTTGTCCAATTTTCAAACCATGAGCTGGAAATTTACTTGCTTGCTTTTTCTAAAATGTACAAAGAAATTCAACCGAATATCATTTTCCAGTAAAGAACATCGCTGAAAAGATCAATGTGTCGCTGAAGTTTTTCATCTTGCTCTCACCGGGGGACATGCAAGAGGGACGGCACGGTGATACAATGGTTATCACTGCTGCTCCACAGTGCCAGGCACCCGGATTCGATTCCCGGCTTGGGTCACTCTCTGTGCAGAGTCTGCAATTTCTCACCACGTTTGCGTCAGTTTCCTTCGGGTGCTCCAGTTTCCTCCCATGGTCTGAAGGTCGTGCTGGTTAGGTGCATTGACCCAGACAGGCACTAGAGTGTGGTAACGGGGGGAATTTCACAGTAACTTCATTGTAGTGTTAATGTAAGCCTTACTTGTGACTAATAAATACAATTTAATTTTAAGAATCCCAAATTTCAAACATTCACAAAAGATTTAAGTTAATTGTTACAGAATCATAGAATCCCTACAGTACAGAAGGAGGCCATTCAGCCCATCGAGTCTGTACCGACCACAATCCCACCCAGGCCCTATTCCTGTAACCCCACACATTTACCCTGCTAATCCCCCTGACACTGTGGGCAAATTATCATGGCCAAACAATCTAACCTGCCCATCTTTGGACTACAGGAGGAAAGTGGAGCACCCGGAGGAAACCCACAGATACTGGGAGACACAGGGAGAATGTGCAAACTCCACAAAGACAGTGACCCGAGGCCGGAATTGAACCAGAGTCCCTGGCGCTGTGAGACAGCAGTCCTAACCAATGTGCTACTGTGCCTCCCATTCCTGAAGCCAAAATGTTAATTTTGGCTTTTGATGTATAACGTTCATTCTCTTCTAACTATTCCAGTCAATTCTCAAGGCCACTCTAATGTTACATACTAGGCAGACATTCCTGTATTGGAGATTGCAGAGAACAGCAGTGGACACTTTGGCAAAAGTCATCCAAATTGGCTAAACTTTGAAAAAGCAGCATCCAATGAGAGGAAATCATTCTTCAACAGCCAATGTCAATCTAAAAGTATTTGAGGAAATGCAATTTTACATCAAATAATGGAATGTTAATTAAATCTTTTGGGTTAAACACAGGGTGTGGGTCTAGCAAGGGTGAAACTTTATTGGTTTGTCTGGGGCAGCAACTTCAGAATCTGACTTTGGCCTGGGAATTGTTCCATGGTCCACTAGACTTTGCTCGGGTTTTATTTTCTGTCATGTTTGCCCTGCTCTCATGCTCCTTTTAGTTCAAAAGAAAGGGTCACTTCATTTTTACCAAAGTCCAAAGAAAAGAAGCCAAGTTGGATAATGACCAAAACGTCCAAGTATTTTATATTCCCAGGGTCTGCAGCATTGACTTTGTGAAAAAAAATATTGCTGGAAACAGAATGTTGAGATTTGAGTGTATGGCTTATTATAGAGTCATAGAGGTTTACAGCATGGCAGATGGAGTTTAATTTAGACAAATGCGAGGTAATACATTTTGGTAGATTGAACCAGGGCCGGACTTATTCAGTTAATGGTAGGTGTTGGGGAGAATTACAGAACAAAGAGATCTAGGGGCACAGGTTCATAGCTCCTTGAAAGTGGAATCACAGGTGGATAGAGTGGTGAAGAAAGCATTCGGCATGCTTGGTTTCATCGGTCAGAACATTGAATACAGGAGTTGAGATGTACTTCGGCCCAACTTGTCCATGCCACCTTTTTTGTTAAACCTCTAAGCTAATCCCAATTGCCCACATTTGGCCCATATCCCTCTATACCCATCTTATTCATGTAACTATCTAAATGCTTTTTGAAAGACAAAATTGTACCCGCCTCTACTGCTACCTCTGGCAGCTTGTTCCTGACACTCACCACCCTCTGTGAAAAAATTGCCCCTCTGGACACTTTTGTATCTCACCCTCCTTGCCTTAAACCTGTGCCCTCTAGTTCTAGACTCCCCTAGCTTTGGGAAAAGATATTGACTATCAACCATATCTATGCCCCTCATTATTTTATAGACCTCTATAAGGTCACCCCCTCAAACTCCTACACTCCAGAGAAAAGAGTTCCAGCCTGTCCAGCCTCTCCTTATAACTCAAACCATCAAATCCCAGTGGCATCCTAGTAAATCTGTTCTGCACTCTTCTAGTTTAATAATATTCTTTCTATAGTAGGGTGACCAAAACTGCACACAGTATTCCAAGTGTGACCTTATCAATGTCTTGTACAGCTTCAACAAGGCATCTCAACTCCCGTATTCAATGTTCTGACCGATGAAACCAAGCATGCCGAATGCTTTCTTCACCACTTTGTTCACCTGTGATTCCACTTTCAAGGAGCTATGAACATGTGCCCCTAGATCTCTTTGTTCTGTAATTCTCCCCAACACCTACCATTAACTGAATAAGTCCGGCCCTGGTTCAATCTACCAAAATGTATTACCTCGCATTTGTCTAAATTAAACTCCATCTGCCATCTGTCAGCCCACTGACCCAACTGATCAAGATTATTAGAGGTCTCCTGTGTTTGTGGTAAGTTAAACAATACGGCACATTATGTCAGAGATGTTACACTATATGATCCACATGGTAAGTCACTCTATAAAAGTTACCTCGATTTCAGTACAGGTAGGAGGATACTCATGCTGTCTGTTGCTGCTAAGCAAGGAAGCAGAATAACAAACTGTGAGAAAGACAAATTGCAAATTGCACAAAGACGTTGGTCAATTAATGATCAGATTCTTGACTAACAAGGGAGTCAAAGCTTATCGTGGTTAGTAGACTGTGGAGACCATAATCAGACCAACCATGATCTTACTGAATAGCAAGTGGAGCTCCCCCACTCCGAATTCATATGTTCATATTAACTAAGTAGGTGGAATGGATGCAGTTTAATATAGAACAACACAAAGTAAAATAGAAGTAAACTTTATTTATTAGTCACAAGCAGGCTCACATTAAATTTGCAATGAAGTTACTGTGAAAATCCCGTAGTCGCCACAACCTGGCGCCTGTTCAGGTACACTAAGGGAGAGTTCAGCATGGCCAATTCACCTAACCAGCATGTCTATGGAGTGTGGGAGGAAACCGGAGCACCTGAAGGAAACCTATGCAAACACAGGGAGAAAGTGCAAACTCCACACAGACAGTGACCCATTGACAGTGATGGGAATCGAATCCGGGCCCCTTGCACTGAGGTCGCAGTGCTAACCCACTGTGCCACCGTGCTGTCCAAGATCATTCATTTTGATCATAAGGAAAGCGGTAGCATTGCTGGAAATGGTCACAGCGATGGATGTGCGCTGGACTTCTGACTTAAGGTACAACAGCACAGGACCAGTGAGGCAGCAGCAACAAGGGCTGAGGTTTTATCCAGAATGTTTGAAACAGCATCTCAAACCCTGGACTGACGATCTGTGACCACTGCAATATTAAATACTAATGGGATTTCTCATACAAGTGCTAACAAGGTGGTTTCAGTGTCTGCTCACCTTTAATGGCTGTAATTTGGAAAGATGCCTTGGTGACTTCTTGGAAATTACTAATGTAAATTTACACTAACTGAATCCTACAGTGTTTCCAAACTTAACCTTACTGCTCGAAAATGCAATAAGACAGCATTTTCTAGTATAGAATAACCCAGGTTCAATTTCCATCCAGTCTTTAAACATCGGTCCCGTTAATTGACGTACAAACGGAGAGATTATCAGAATTAGGATTTCACACTGGGCCTGAGTCTGAACACATTTTACTGTTGAGAGATATCTGGTTCACTGCCACATGACTAGGCTGCTCACCCCTGAGCACAGAGCGATCCATCAATGTGGGAAAAGTGGATGACATGATCACAATGCAATTTGTAAGTGTGGCACGGTGGCACAGTGGTTAGCACCGCTGTCTTACAGTGCTAGGGACCTGGGTTCGATTTCCAGCTTGGGTCACTGTCTGGGTGCAGTCTGCATGTTCTCCTCATGTCTGCATGGGTTTCCTCTGGGTGCTCTGGTTTTCTTCCACAGTCCGAAAAACATGCTGGTTTGTTGCATTGGCCATGGTAAATTCTCCCTCAGTGTACCCGAGCAGGTGCCAGAATGTGGCGACTAGGGGATTTTTCACAGTAACTTCATTGCAGTGTTAATGTAAGCCCAATTGTGACTAATAAGTAAAGCAGAAAACACTGGGGCCTGAGCTTCACATGCGATGTGAGCACATGGTGGGCGGGACTGAAAGCAGCCATGTTTGTTGGCCCTGCCAACAATCAATTAAAGATCGTGATACTACACTACAATGTTCATCGCGCATACATTGGGCCAGTGAGGTGGGCGGGGGTAGCGAGCACTGGGTCCGATGGGTGGCTCAGCGCAAAGTTTAAAGGCACTCCCACAGGATGTTGAGAGGCTACAAGAAAATGATGAAGGCAGCGTGAAGGCACACCAGGCAGGAGGGCAGATCAGTTCTGCAGCAACCCTTTCATTTCTCCGACAAGTGTCTGTGAGCCCTTGTAGAGGTGCTGACTGCCAGGAAGGACATTCTCATGCTGCGGGATTGGAAGGAGAAGACTACTCCATCTCACCAACAAGGCCTGGGCAAAGGTGGCAGGTGAGATCAGCAGGCATAACTTGGTCTGGCATACCTGGATCCAATATCAGAACACGGTCAATGATCTTCTTGGCTTGGAAGGAATGGGTTTTGAGTGGGCATTGTCCATAGGATCCCTACAGAAGGAGGCTATTTGGCCCATCGTGCCTGCATTGACAACAATTCCACTCAGGATCCACTCCCAAAAACACACATAAAGGCCCCCGTCACTAAGAGCAATTTGGCATGGCCAATCAACCTAACCAGCACATCTTTAGACTGTGGGAGAAAGCCGGAGCATCCAGAGGAAACCCATGCAGACACAGGGAGAACGTGCAAACCCCATACAAACAGCGACCCAAGTTAGAAATCAAACCCAGGTCCCTGGCACTGTGAGGCAACAGTGTTAAGCACTGTACCACCTTGCTACCCAATGTGGGGGACTGAGGAAAGGTGCCTGTCCATTGTTGGGTTTCAGGGGATCTCAGGTCACACACCTGCCCATGCGTCTTAAGGTTGGAGAGAAGGTCTGAACCCTGGGTCCATCAAAGGGTCAGGTGTCCAAAGGGGTGGGAACTTTCAAAAGACTCTTGGGTGTAACCGGGGGTGGGGTACAGCAGGGTGGAGGTGTCGAGTTGAGTACTTACTGCAGCTTTGCACTTACTTGCTGGTGAAATGGAGTCTCAGCAACAAGGAGAGAGCAGCTACTGGTGGTGGACTGCCTAACCTGACAATCTGCACCAGCTATGAGCTGGGAGCCCTTGAACTCAAGCACGAACCGGGAGCAAGGTCATTAGTTTGCGGAGAGCCTGGCATCTCTGGGGAAGGTAAAGCCCACTGGGCAGGAGTGTGACAGGCTGAGAGTGAAAAGGCATCTCATCTCTATCAGAACTTCAGTGCTGCACCAATCACAGAGCCACGGTGATACTATTGATACCAATGGCATTAGACAGCATGTGGTGGATATGACTGATAGCCCTAATCGGTTGTTTTCTCCTCAGAGAGCCATCCACCAGAGCCAGATAGGAGGCTGGTGACCGTCCATTGAATTGGAGCGGGCGACAATGGAAGATGCTCCCTTGGCACACCCTCTCTCAGCGCCAAGCACCAACGCAGATACTAGCACGTCAGAGGGCAATAGGGCATTGGCTCATTTGGTAGTGGACAGTTGGTGAGGGCACACCATGCTCACTGGGGCAGAGGGCTAAGATCTGCCCACTGTGCCCTGGAAGGGTCCAGAGGCATAAACATTAAGTGCGACGGTGACCTCAAAAGCGACAGACATTTAGTGAACATCCACAAAATTGGAGTTACCTCCAGCCCAATCATCTGGCAGATGGTAATGGCAGCTTCTCTTGAACCTTGTAGCCCCCTGCAGCAATGGACCTCGATGGCAGTGAACCAACTACCTGGACACCCAGGCAGCAGCGCAATGAAGTCTTCTGAGGGGACATCCTCCTTGCCCTGCGGCTGTCCCTGAGTATGCTGCGCCCACCTCTCTGCTTTGAGGTGATGCCTGTGACCACCTGACCTTGTCTCTCTTTGTCCCCTGCCCTCCGCCTCAGAAGAGGAGGTGCTTCCTGCAGAGTAGACCATGTCCATCTGCACAGATGCAAATGGGACTGACCCCTGCAAGGAGAGTGACACAAATCCCAGATGTCCGAGAACAACAATATCCTGAAAGATCCAGACTAGATGCTAAACCCTCCAAAGAATGCAGAGAAAGCACGCAAAATTTTCAGGATTAAACCCTCGCCGAACTCTCAAAATATTCTAACTCCTCAGCCTGTCTTTGCTCTAATCTCTTTAATCCCAGCTTGGATGAGAACACTGCTAAAACGGAGTGGCCACGCTGATCTAAAAATCTCACCAGCAACCTAACAATGTGGTAAATTTCAGGCTGATTCCGGGGATAGCGGGACTGATGTATGAGGAGAGATTGACTAGGTTAGGATTGTTTTCGTTGGAGTTCAGGTGAATGAGGGGGAAATCTCATAGACACTTATAAAATTCTAACAGGACTAGGCAGGATAGATCCAAGGAGGATGTTCCCGATGGTGGGGAAATTCAGAATTAGGGGTCAGAGTCTGAACATTCAGGGTAGACCATTTAGGAGGGAGATGAGGAGGCATTTCTTCACTAAAAAAGTGGTGAGCCTGTGGAATTCATTACCACAGGAAGTAGTTGATGCCAAAACATTGAATGTATTTAAGAGGCGGCTGGATATAGCATTTGGGACGAATGGGATAAAAGGTTATGGGAAGAAAGCAAGATTGGGCTATCAAGTTGGATGAGCTGTCATGATTGTGATGAATGGTAGAGCAGACTCAAAGGGCCAAATGGCCTTGTCCTGCTCCTATCTTCTATGTTTCCATGAATTACTCCGCCCAGTAGGGCACTACCGATCCATTCTGCGTCTGCCACCCAAAATCACAGAGTTACAGAAGCATATTGGCTTACAGCATGGAACTTGTCCATGCCGCTCTTTTTTTTAAACCCCTAAATATCCTGCCAGTGTGTGATGATATTGTGACTGATTTCATCATGCCTGAATGCACACGGTTCCAGGGTGGGCGCACACACCCACCCGGACTGCGTAAAATTCTGTCCTGGAAAACATCAAACCTCTGAGCATTGCAAAGCCACTCAAATTCATTCAACGTGGCACGTTACAAGTCGCAGAAGCTGCACAGAGAGAAGGCAGATTGATTGCAATGTCTGTACATCTAAAACTGAACAAAGTGCACAGTACACACAAACCACCGTTAACACAATGTGCACCTCTATCGTTCATAGCTCTGATTAATATTATCCCGACCTTTCAGATCTAGTCAATCAATGCAAAACTGCCATGATCTAATATGAATGACGGTTGACAGCAGCCCTCTGGCTGTTCCTTTGGGTTTTGGGGGGGGCCGTACATGAATCATATGAAAATCACAAAGATTTCTGTTGGTCAAATATCATTAAATTATCCTCAATCTGTCCAATTCTCGAAACATGCATTTCGTGAAGCAAGCTGCAAGGTAAATGCAAAACAGTTCGAGGAGTTGCTAAAACCAAAGGTAGCCTGAGGAGCTACTTCTTCACACGGAGAGTCGTGCATATATGGAACAAGCTGCCAGAAGAGGTGGTAGAGGCAGGTACAATTACAACGTTTAAAATACACTTGGACAGGTACGTGATGGGAAAGGTTTAGAGGGATATGGACTAAACACAGGCAGATGGGAATAGTTCAGTTTAGGAGGCCTGATTGGCATGAATGGGTTGGACAGAATGGTTGTTTCTACAATGTATATCCCTTAGACTCTATGGCTCTACTCTGGGTGAGCTCAGTGAATTCAATAGTGACAAATCGCATTCGCATAGCAACTTCAAAGCAGTATAATGACCTAGGCACTCCAAAGGCCAGTCATCAGAGAGAAATTGATAAGTGGACACATGACTTCTCTATCAGTCTAGGCTCATTTCATAGCACTCTTATCTTTAAATCTCAAGGTTTCAGGTTCAAGCTTTGTCCGGGATCTGAGGTCGGAAATCAGGGGTGATATTGCAGTGAAGTACTGAGGGACTATTTCACTGTTCATGGTAACTTCTGGATAAAATGTTAAACCAAGGCCATGTCTACCCTATGGGCATAAAGTGCCCAATGGTACTATTTTGAAGAAGAGAAGGGGAGTTATCCCTGGTGTCCAGCATCTTATTTATCTCTTAACCAACATCACAAGGACAGATGATCTGGCGATGATTATGTTGCTGTTTGTGGAATTTTGCTATGCACAAATGGGCTGTTTCCAACCTACTCTCCAAAAAAGTGCATCATTCTTTTAAAGCTTTCCAACATTTGCTGGTCATGAAATGTGCTATCTAAATACAAGTATAGCAATTAAAAGAGACATGCTGTTGAAGTTTTTCAGCTTGCACTCATCAGGACTGAATCATAAGACTACCAAATTTCAAAGGGAACAACTGCTTATAATGCATGAGAAAAAGATGGTCATTGGTTGATTAGTGGATTTGTTGAGGTGTTGCATGGAGAACATAGGAACATAGGAACTAGGAACAGAGATAGGCAAATTCAACCCTTCGATCCTGCTCTGCCATTCAATTAGATTATGACTGATGTCTCCCTGGTCTCGAATCCACTTCCCAACTTGTTCCCCATTACGGCTTATTCTTTTTTTTATTCGAAATATATTTATCTCCTTCTTGAAACAATTCAACAATTCAAATTTCACCATGCTGTAGAGCAGTGTGTTCCACAAATTAGTTCCCCCTCATCTCAGTTTTAAATCTACTGCCTCGCAACCCACACCTGTGACCTCTTGTTCGAGACTGCCCCATAAGAGGAAACATTTGGTTTATGTTTACTTCATCAATCCCTTTTAAAATTTTATGTGCCTCAATCAAATCCCCTCTCATCCTTCTAATCTCCAGTGAGTATAAGCCCAAACTGTTTAACCTCTCCTCCTACGCCAACCCCTTCATCCCAGGGATCAATCTGGTGAACCTCCTTTGAACTGTCTCCAATGCCATCACATCCTTCCTCAAATAAGGAGACCAAAACTGGAAACAACGTGGTCTCACCAACATCTGATACAATTGCAACAACACCTCTCTACTGTCATACTCTAGTCCCTTTTGCAATAAATGTCAACATCCCACTTGCTTTTTTTATTTCATGCTGCACCTGCATACCGACTTTTCATGATTCATGAACGCAGACACCTAGATCCCTCTGCCTGGATGCATTTTGAATCTGCTTTCCATTTAGGTAATAATTTGCCTTTCTACTTTTTCTGCCAAAATTGACAACCTCACACTTATCCACATTAAACCCCCTTAGCCAAATTTTGGCCCATTCTCCTAGCCTATATATATATATATATATATATCCATCTGTAAAATCTTTATATCCCCTTCGCTGCCTGCTTTCCCACCTATTTTAGTTACTCTGCAAATTTTGCTATGTTACACTCTGTTCATGCTTGCAGATCATTTACATTGATTATAAACAGTTGAGGTCTGAGGACTGACCCCTGCGGCCCCCTGGTAGTTACATTTCACCAGCCAGAGAAGGACTCATTTATTCTAGCCCTCTGCCTTCTGTCAGTCAGCCAATCCTCAATCCAATCTAGTAGTCTACTCCCAGTCCTCTGCAATCTCATCGTCTGGATCAGTTTTTTATGCGGCACATTGTCAAACGCCTTCTGGAATCGAGATATACCATGTCCACAGGATCCCCAGAATCCACCTTGCTGGTAATGTCCCCAAAGAACTCAAGCAAATTTGTCACACATGACTTACACTTCATAAAACCAGGAGGACAATGAATGCACGAGGGAACAGTTACCCCCAAACTTTTCTTTAAATTCAAACCAGGCAGTCTCTGATTGCATTGCCTTGGGGAAGACACCAGGGAATGTTCCCTAAGATTTTGTTTCATTGAAAAAGGTGAAATCCGTGGGCATGTTATTTATACAAAGAACAAAGAACAAAGAACAACACAGCACGGGAAACAGGCCCTTCGGCCCAACGAGCCCGCGCCGCCGTCCCACTGTCTGTGACCTATTCATGATTTTAGTCTACACCTAACATGCGAGGATCAGGGAGGTCCAATTTAGGGACAATTTAGTACCCAATCAATCAGCCTAAAAGCACATCTTTGGGGGATGTGGGAGGAAACCGGAGCACCCGGAGGAAACCCACGCAACCACGGGGAGAACGTGCAAACTCCCACAGACACAGGCCCAAATCCATGTGTCCGCACAGCAACAGAGATAGTCTCTGAGCTGTCATGTTGCCCTCGAGATGGTCCAGTTTAAGCACACTAACGACATGAAGCAATAGGCAACTCCCGAAG
The DNA here is from genome assembly GCF_965287045.1 of Carcharhinus amblyrhynchos. Lineage (NCBI taxonomy): Eukaryota > Metazoa > Chordata > Chondrichthyes > Carcharhiniformes > Carcharhinidae > Carcharhinus > Carcharhinus amblyrhynchos. The sequence goes on from NC_137342.1 coordinate 46,121,821, forward strand.
CAACGTCCAAGAGCAGCCCACTACAACCTGCCGCATGCATGTTTATAGAGGAAGGGGTATTGCGTGTGATATCTTCTATCAAGTGTGAGTGAGCCACATTGCAAACCTAACTGATAATTTTGAATTAGTTGGTAGTGTAATTCTTGGCATAATCAAGATTGTTTAATAAATGCAGTCCAATCATGGGATCACATCTAATGTTGGACAATATGTTCTGAGTTTTGCAAGCATGGGGTGGTTGCATACAGTCAGTACTTTGCCTGTTGTGAACAACCAAAGGGACAATCTGTAAACACTTGGGACGTACAGCCAACATACCTGGCATCACGCCGACACTGAAATTCATATGCTGCTTTGCCCATGTGTCTGATAGGCAGAATATCTCTATGGTTTGACAGTAGTATTCTCCTTGGGGCGAATACCAGTTGCCACTGCATAGCTGCAGCGTGAATTGGGTAGCTTCGCCTATTGTGCAATTTTATGAGGCACCTTACCCTTCCAGAGTGGACTGGGCACTTCTCACAATTGAAAGTGGCAGCCTTAGACCCATTGATGAGTTTGCACAACGTACGGCGAGCAATGATCTGATCACGATAGCCATTGTCCCGCAGGACGGTTTGGAGATGACCTATTTCAGCACTGGTTTGAACAGGAAACAAATGGCTTGGGCCGTATTTACGAAGCCAATGTTATAGCACTTGGGGCAGTAGCAATCCCAGTGCATGTATTGACCAATAAAAGTGGGTTTGCTGTAGTAGAGGGCCCATTGGCAGACTTTTCAACTAGCACGTCAAGGGAAGGGGGCTCGCTAGGCTACTCCATATCAAAGGTAAATTTGAACATGAAATGGAACACAAAAGGAAATTCTTGCATACAGCTACGGATTGAAATACAGCAAATCTGTCATATACTTATCAGCTATATGCAAAGGGGAGGAGGTCAGATGGGTTTATCGTGGAAATTGACTAAAATGTAAGTAAAACCTGGGTCTTGAGGGATCCCATGGCAACACAATCTATTTGGGCACAGACGGTTGTCAAACGTTTATGGAAGTTGCTTTAAGAGCTGAACGCCTGGTTTGATAGTGATATCATTAGGGTCTTGCAGAGGTTTCCGTTTTCGTTTCAGTCTTGTACTTGATGTGGAGCAAGAGAGAGCAGCTCTTTAATAAAACCTTGTGTGCTTATTTGAGTCTACGGCCGCGATTCTCCCATCCGCACCCGTCACTTTTCTGGCGGATCCAGCAGGGAGACGCACGCTTGCAGCCTTGAACGGGAATCTGTGCGTGCGCAGGGAATGCACGCGCGTCTCTCAGAGCTGGCAAACGGTCGCCAGTCAGATCATGCTGGAAACCAGCAGGAAAGCAGGTAAGTAATTTAAAACTTTTTAAAATCTATTTTAAATGTGGAGGTTTGCTAATTATCAGGAACTTTCAGGTCCTGATCAAATCTCCCACCCCGAGTACTTCATTCCAGTGGGGTTTAAAATAGCTCCCCACGTTCGGTGAGGTAGTGGGAGACCCCACTGGAATGAAGTGGTGGGGGCAATCGGGCCCACCCAGAGGGTTGGGCGCTGGGGTTTGGTGGTCTCTGGGCATGGGCATTCTAGTAGTGCCAGTCTGTGTCCCCTGGCATTGCCAAGGGGAAAAGTGCCCATGCCCCAGGGACACCTCGGCACTGCCCATCGGGCATCAGGCAGTGCCAAGGGGGTGGAGCCTAATGTGGGAAGAACCTAGGTACGATTGGTGGAGGTGGGGGTCCCATTGGCATTCTGCATTGGGATCGGTCTGGGATGGAGGGAGGGCAGCGATTGGGCAGGGCGCGGTGTGGAGGGAGGGTGGTGGTCTGTCAGGATGAGGGAGGTAGGGGGGTCACCACTGCTGGGGGTGGGGATTGGATAGTGGGGCACTCGAGACAGGTGAGGCTCAGGGCTGGCCCAGGAATACTGTCAACGAGGGTAGACATCAACAACGAGGTTCACCATCACCTTCAGTGTGCGAGCATAGCCTTTGGTCACCTGAGGACGAGACTGTTTGAAGACCAGGACCTCAGACTTAACACCAAGCTCACAGTCGACAGAGCAGTAGCACTACACGGCCTTCTATTTGGCTCAGAGATGTGGACTATATACAGCAGGCACCTCAAATCCCCGGAGAAGTACCGCTATAGAGTCACAGAGTCATAGGGGTTTACAGCATGGAAACAGGCCCTTCGGCCCAACTTGTCCATGCTGCCTTTTTTTTTAAATCCCTAAGCTAATCTCAATTGCCCGCATTTGGCCCATATCCCTCTATACCTATCGTAGCCATGTAACTATCTAAATGCTTTTTAAAAGATAAAATTGTACCCGCTTTTACTACTACCTCTGGCAACTTGTTCCAGACACTCACCACCCTCTGGGTGAAAAAATTGCCCCTCTGGACACTTTTGTATCTCTCCTGTCTCACCTTAAACGTATGCCGTCTAGTTTTAGACTCCCCACCTTTGGGAAAAGTTATTGACTATCTACCTTGTCTATGCCCCTCATTAATTTATAGATCTCTATAAGGTCACCCGTTAGCCTCCTACGTTCCAGAGAAAAAAATCCTAGTCTATTCAGCCTCTCCTTATAACTCAATCCAACACCACATCTGCATCCTCAAGATCCTGCAAATCCATTGGCCGGATAGGTACACCAACATTAGTGTTCTCACCCAGGCCAACATCAAGAACCATCAAGAGGATAGAAACACAGAGGGACCTAGGTGTGCAAGTCCACAAATCCTTGAAGATGGCAGCACAGGTGGAGAAGGTGGTGAAGAAGGCATATGACATGCTTGCCTTTATAGGACGGGGTATAGAGTATAAAAATTGACGTCTGATGTTGCAGCTGTATAGAATGTTGGTTAGGTCACATTTGGAGTACTGCGTCCAGTTCTGGTCGCCACACTACCAGAAGGACGTGGAGGCTTTGGACAGAATGCAGAGAAGGTTTACCAGGATGTTGCCTAGTATGGAGGGTCTTAGCTATGAGGAGAGGTTGTGTAGACTGTGGTTGTTCTCCCTGGAAAGACAGAGAATGAGGGGAGACCTAATAGAGGTGTACAAAATTATGAAGGGTATAGATAGGGTGAACAGTAGGAAGCTTTTTCCCAGGTCGGAGGTGATGATCACAAGGGGTCACGGGCTCAAGGTGAGGGGGGCGAGGTTTGACTCAGATATCAGAGGGACGTTTTTTACACAGAGGTGGTGGTGGCCTGGAATGCACTGCCAAGTAGGGTGGTGGAGGCGGACATGCTGGGGTCATTTAAGACCTACCTGGATAGTCACATGAGCAGACTGGGAATGGAGGGATACAAACGAATGGTCTAGTTGGACCAATGAGTGGCACAGGCTTGGAGGGCCAAAGGGCCTGTTTCCTGTGCTGTACTGTTCTTTGTTCTTTATCCCCAGTATCGAAGAATTGACCGCACTCAATCAATTCCAATGGGGAGGCCACATTGTCTGCATGCCTGACACCAGGCTCCAAAAACAGGCCTTCTACTCAGAGCATTGACATGGCAAGCGAGCCCTGGGAGGGCAGAGGAAATGTTTCAGAGTCAGTGAGAAGGTGTAGCAACCCCACTGCTACCTGGGAATCCCTGGCCCAAGACAACCCAGGAAGGAGAAGAAGCATTTGGGAAGGCTCTCAACACCTTGAGTTTCAACATCAAGAACAAGCTGAAATAAGGTGTCAACAGTGACAGGAACATGTAGCAACACGGGCACCAAACCCATGCGTTCCTCCAACCACTGTCTGCCCCACCTGTGACAGAAATTGTAGATCATGCACTGGACTCCTCAGATATCTGAGAACTTATTTTTTAATGTAGAAGAATCATAGAATCTCTACAGTGCAGATGGAGGCCATTTGGACCATTGAGTCTCCACCGACCATAATCCCTCCCAGGCCCTATCCCCAGGACACAATGCATTTACCTTATTTAGCCTACTCGGACACCAAGGGACAATTTAGCATGGCCAATCCACCGGATTGGGTGGCACGGTAGCACAATGATTAGCACTGCTGCTTCACAGCACCAGCGGGTTTCCTCTGGGTGGTCCAGTTCCTTCCCACATTCTGAATGATGTGCTGATTAGGTGCATTGACCCGAACAGGCGCCGGACTGTGGCAACCAGGGGAATTTCACAGTAACTTAATTGCAATGTTAATGTAAGCCTTACTTGTGCCCAGTAAATAAGTAAACTTTATAAATCTAACAGACACATCTTTAGACTGTGGGAGGAAACAAAAGCACCCAGAGGAAACCCTCGCAGATGCAGGGGAGAAAACGCAAACTCCACAGAGACAGTGACTTAAGCCATGAATCGAACCCAGGTCCCTGGTGCTGTGATGCAGCAGTGTTAACCACTGTGCCACTATGATGCCCAAGCCTATCATCCTCAACTCCGAGGGATTGCCTAGGAAGAAGAAGATGGCAGTGTTGGAGAAAAGTGGAATTCTGAGAGGATTGAAAAGCTGGAGGGGATTTCCCAATTTGGGTGTCTCAATCTGGAGATGAAAGCTGAACCTGCTGAGTAAATGACCATCTCACTATTTTTCTGACTTAACACGCCTAAAAATAGGCAGGAAAGATTGACTCAGATGCTACCAGGACTTGATGGTTTGAGTTATAAGGCGAGCTGGATAGACTGGGACTTTTTTCTCTAGAGCATAGGAGGTTTAGGAGTGATCTTATAGAGGAAATAATGAGGGGCATAGACAAGGTATACAGCCTTTTCTCAAAGGTAGGGGAATTTAAAAGTAGGGGGCATAGGTTTAAGGTGAGAGGGGAGAGATACAAAAGGGTCCAGAGAGAAAATTTTTCACACAGAGGGTGGTGAGCATTGGAACGAGCTGCCAGAGGTAGTAGCAGAGGCAGTGCAATTTTGTCTTTTAAAAAGCGTTTAGACAGCTACATGGGTAGATGTGTATAGAGGGATATGGGCCAAACGCAGGCAATTGGGACTAGCTTTGGGGTTTTAAAAAAAAGGGCAGCATAGACAAGTTGGGCCAAAGGGCCTGTTTCTATGCTTTAACCCTCTATGACTCCATATGAGCTGAGTTGCAAAACGGTTATTCACTCCACAGCTACAGCCCAACCCATCACGCAAACCAGCCTCCCATCCATTGACTCTGTCTACACTTCCCGATGCCTTGGCAAAGCAGCCAGCATTATTAAGGACCCCACACACCCCACACATTCTCTCTTCCACCTTTTTCCTTTGGGAGAAAAATATAAAATCTGAGGTCACGTACCAACCGACTCAAGAACAACTTCTTCCCTGCTGCTGTCAGACTTGAATGAACTTATCTTGCATTAAGTTGATCATAGAATCCTAGAACCCTACAGAGCAGATAGAGGCCCTTCGAGTCTACACTGACCACAATCCCACCCAAGCCGTACCCTTATATCCCTACATATTTTATCCCCTAATCCTGCTAACCTACACATCTCAGGACATTCAGGAGCAATTTTAGCATGGCCAATCAATCTAACCTGCACATCTTTGGACTGTGGGGGGAAACCAGAGCACCCAGAGGAAACCCACACAGACACGGTGAGAACGTGCAAACTCCTCACAGACAGTGACCCGAGTTGGGAATCGAACCCGGGTACCTGGAGTGTGAAGCAGCAGTGCTAACCACTGTGCTACCGTGCCACCCACATCTTTCCCTACACCCTAGCTGTGACTGTAGCACTACATTCTGCACTCTCTCCTTTCCTTCTCTATGAATGGTATGTTTTTTCTGCATAATGCGCAAGAAACATTACTTTTCACTGTATATTAATACATATGGCAATAATAAATCAAATCAAATCAAAAAGCATATGCAGGAATCATTATCAGCCAGATGATCTCTGCAGGCATATTGCCACAGTTCAGTGTTGTCAGATGATACAGATGGTTCTTTTTTCTTTACATGTGTCATTTGGAAAGAAAGTGTACATTAAATGTAATGTTACCTAAGATCTTATTTTTGATAGGAGGCTTGCTTTTGCATGCCAAGAGAACTAGCCCTTTTAAATACATGGATGCAGGTACCCATTCTTCTGAAGACATGTCATCTGAAGCTGCAGCTCACTTGAGGCAATGCTTGAGTCATTCTATTTTTCACTCTGCACCTGTCCTCAGGTGTTCATCTCCCTCCCTCCTGTGAAACATTGCACTGTTTGAGATAGTAAAAAAAGCAGTAGCTGCTAGCAAGCGTCATGAATCACATACTCTGCAGCCACTACCCGAGGCATTGGTTGTAGCCTCCACAGCAGCAGAGAAAAATACTGTCTGCCACTGTTTATCGCCCAATCTGTCAACAAGCCAAGCTGAGGCACCCTACCTGCCTCCCAGCACCTTGATACTCAGTGTCCTATGCCAAGAAAGGTCACCAAGAGGTAAAGAAGCCCTTTGCAAAGAGTCAGTGACTGTAGTTTTAGGCGCTTCCCCTGTCTAATTGCAGCAATCAAAGAGTTGAGGAATTTGCAGTCGCCAGAAAGGCAGGAAACTAAATTCCAAAGCTTTACTCCATCTATTGAGCAATCATAATGTTTACTTTCCAATCTCTCCATGTATATGTGTTTAAAAGAGTTGCTCAGACATGGTTTATGCTGGTAATGTCTATTTTTCTTTTCCTTGTTTCACAGGCCTGCGTTGAATTGTTACAGCAGAATCAAAGTTAATTGCTTGAGTTTTTGCAATCACGCCATTCTGATTATTTCTTTATTTTAAAGGCGTGTGTCGCTCCCATCACTCCCCGGAGGATACATGCATATTTTTTCATTGAAGTTTTCATTGTTCGCTCGAAGGTTTTTTAACTGGCCATGTTAGTAAGGTGTAGCAAAGGGCTAAAAATAAGATTAACATGTTTTTTCAGAGTCCATTAATTGTGGGGATATTTCACAAGGAAAATCCAGTCCTACAATTAATTTGCTCAGGACTTAATTATTAGGAGCTGCGTGGTGGCTCAGTGGTTAGCAGTACTACCTCACAGTGCCATGGGCCAGGATTCAATTCCTACATTGGGTCACTGTCTGTGTGGAGCTTGCATTTTCCCCCTGAGCCTGTGTGGGTTTCCTCTGGGTACACCAGTTTCTTCCCTCAATCCAAACGTGTGCTGGTCAGGTGTATTGGCCGTGCTAAATTCTCCCTCAGTGTACCCAAACAAGTGCCAGAATGTGGCGACTAGGGGATTTTCGCAGTAGCTTCATTGAAGTATTAATGTAAGCCTACTTGTGACACTAATAAATAAACTTAAACTTATAAAAGAGTTAACAATTCTGTGATATGTTTATGACAGACAGTTTATAATAAATAAACTTTAACTTTACTTTATTGGCAGTTTACACATCTTTTGCTTTGTTCGTTCTTGGGAGGTCAGTTTCGCTGGTGAGGTAGCCATTTACTACCCATCCCCTAATTACCCTCGGGAAGGTGGTAGTAAGTCACCTTCTCGTACCGCTGCAGTCCATGTACCTACAATGTTGTTAGGGAGGATGCACCAGGATTTTGACCCAGTCGCAATGAAGGGATGCCAAAGTGATTCCAGGGCAGGATGGTGAGTGACTTGAAGGGTGGTGTTCACAAGCTTCTGTGGCTCTTGCCATGAGTTTGGAAGGTGCTATTGGAGGTTTGCTGAGTTGTTGCAGTGCACCACACTGCAGCTACTGTGTGGCGGTGGTGGTAGGAGTGTTGTTTATGTTGTCTTATCTCTTTCTAGACAATTGGGAAGGCATAAAGCCGAACAAAGATCTTTAATGGAGATTTCTTCTTACTGCTGCTACAAGTGCCAATTGTTGCAGAAGATGGCTGCTGCCTCATGTGACTTCGCATCACTTCCTGTGATGACATAACTATTTACATCTACATGAATGTAAATGCGTTACTATACAGATTAATAAGCGCACAACCATAACAGTTTAAAGTGTGGATAGAGTACTCCTCAAGTTGGTTGCTTTGTCCTAGATGGTGTTGAGTTTCATGAGCATGGTTGGAATTAAACTCAGCCAGGCAAGCGTATTCCATCACATTCATGCATTGTGCTTTCTAGATGGTCAGGATTTGGTGAGTCAGCAGGCTAGTGACTCACCACAGAGTTTTGCAGCTTAGGCCCTTTATTTGAAGTTTTCCATGTTTGATGGAGGCCAGTACAACCTTGCACCAATGTTGCAGCAATGTTTGGATGTGATTCTCGCTGCAAAACAGAGTAGCAGATGATTATTTCATGATGCAATAGGGAATAGGGTCTCGATTGTGTCAATAGCAAGTAAGATCTTTCACATAGAATCATAGAATCCCTGTAGTGCAGAAGAAGGCCATTCAGCCCATTGAGTCTGCACAGACCACAATCCCACCCAGTCCTTATTCCCGTAACCCCTTATATTTACTATCATGATATAATGTGTACTTTGACTGAGGGGGAGAAATTATGAAGGGACAGAACGGATGGAAATGGACTGATTCCAATGACTGAGAATTTTGGAATGAAGAGACTCCAATATGAAATTCAGTGCAAGGGATTTAGGCTGGAGAGCTTTTCTTTTCAGACAGGCTGAAGAATACTGTGAGGCTGTAGGATACGCTACTGTCAGTCTTTCCTCTGAGTCACAAGGTTGTGCATTCTCATCCTACTCAAGAGACCTCAGCCCATAACCTTAGCTGACATTTCAGTGCAGTGTTGGAGTGCCAGTATCTGTACTGCCTTTCAGATGAGAGGTTAAACCAAAGTCCCGTCCTTCCCCACAAGGAGATGTAAAGAGTCCCATTAAACGAGAGCAGGGATGTAGGGTTGGGGGTCGGAGGAGGGATTCTCCTAGTGTTTTGGTCGATTCCTAATGCTTTTTTTAATTATTCATTTATGAGACATGAGCGTCACTGGCTGGCCAGCATTTATTGCCCATCCCTATTTGCCCTTGACTGATACAACTAAGTGGCTTGCTGGGCCATTTCAGAAGGCAGTTGAGAATCAACCATGTTGCTGTGGTTCTGGAGTCACATGTAAGCCAAACCAGGTAAGGGTGGCAGATTTCCTTCCCTAAAGGACATTAGTGAATCAGATGGGTGTTTCTGACAATCAACAATGGTTTTCATTGTCATCAGTAGATTCTTAATTCCAGAATTTTTTTATTGAATTTAAATTCCACCATCTGCCGTGGTGGGATATGAACCCAGGTCCCCAGAACATTAGCTGAGTTTCTGGATTAATAGGCTAACAATAATACCACTAGGCCATCACCTCAATGAATCAACGTCATTGAAGAGACAATTTATCTGGTCATTACCCTTTGTTATTCGTGGATTCTTGCTGTGTGCAAGTTGCTGCCTACCCAATGACGGCATTTCAGAAGGCCATCGCTTGCCCAAAAGTACTTTGGTATATCCCCTGAGGATGCAGAAGGCCCAAGTTCTTTCATACCAGATGCGTGCTTGGAGCAGAGCCATCTAAAAATAGGCAGGATGGGTGCTGAGAATCCGGGCTAGGAGGATGTGGGAACAGGATGTGTGTGGATTACAATTAACCAAGTGAAGAATAAACACCAATTCAGGATGGTTGGACCAAATCAGCTATTTCCATGTAATCTCTCTGTAAATCTGTGGGATGTTGTCTGTTACATGATTCTGGAGCGCTCCATGCAAATCGCACAGGTTCAATCCAACTCAGTTTGTTTGGGTGCAGGTACTGTAAGAAACATGGTTAGCTGAGGGTCAGTTTCAATTGGGGGGTGGCACTGGAACATTCCTTGGGGGTTGGATAAAGTCTGGAGAAATGTTAGCCCCCGCCCCTCCACAGGCCTCATTTCGATATTCAATTCCCAAACCTCCTCGGGAGAAATCACTGTCAGGCTGGTGGGTGGAACTGGGAATTCACTTGGTATGAAAATGGTGTTAGGGATCCATTGGGAATCGTTGCTGAAGGTTTGCGCTCATGATAGGGGCTGGACTCCAGACTGGATTACGATCAGAGGGCTGAGATGTGGGTGATGGGGAGTTGTCCTGGAAGGAAAGAGGCCCAAAGCTCCCGAAGGAAAACTGTAAACTTATCCAGCTGTGTCCCATTCCATTTTAACACTTGACCATTGAGTTTTCATCAAACAGAGGAAGCTAAAATCAAAACCATTCCAAGTGCCACATCCACAGTCTCATAATCAAAGCCAGAACTTAACAAAATCATCTGGATAATGGGATAATGATCTGTGTAGAAGAAAATTGCAGTGTTTTTGTGACTAGGTGAGTAGCTGTTACAGCAAGCTGGCATGGACACATGAGCTAAAAGGCCTCTTCTGTGTTGTATCCAAACTATAATCCTGTTAAATTAGTCTGTGTCCACATCCAGGCCTAGATTTGGTGCTGCGTTAACAGCATTCACACAATTGTAGAGGTCCAAGGGTTCCCAAAAATTGGGCCTCAGGCCTCAACTGCATACTTGAGCTAAGCTGATGTCACATTGCCACAGGTAGCAGATCTCAAAGGGAAAGCAAATTTGGGCTGTTGGCAGAAGCTCTCAGGCAAGTTGTGGAAGGAGACTGATTGGCTGTCAGGACTTTTGAAAGTTTGAACTTTTATAGAGTCAGAGAGGTTTACAGCATGAAAACAGGCCCTCCGGCCCAACTTGTCCATGTCGCCCTTTTTTTAAAACTCCGAAGCTAGTCCCAATTTCCCGCATTTGGCCCATATCCTCCTATACCCACCTTACCCGTTTAACTATCTAAATGCTTTTTAAAAGACAACATTGTACCCACCTCTACTACTACCGACATCACTGATTTGGAACTCCCGACAGATGCCTGGAGATTCTCATGAATGTAACATTGGTATAAAGAAATATATAGAACTGGATCGATTACTTTCGTCTGAGCTTTGCAGGTTTCCACATGCAGGCAAGTTACACTCAGATAAGGATTCTCTGACTATAGGTTGGTCACTATACATGGAATTTCAGGCAAAACAGGAAGAGTGCTAGTTGGGATAGCCTCCTTCTCAGCTTATATCCAAAAAGGACTGAGTCCTGAAACAATAGGTTCTAAAGTCTAAAGCTTGGTTTTTCCAATATTTTGTACATAGTGTCTGTTGTGTGATTTCTACTAAGTCACTAGCCTTTGCGTTTTTTTTTCCTCTCATTAATGAACATGATTGATGTTCAAAATGTGCAAACATTCCCCCTCCCTTCAGTAATCATGTTAATCAAGTGATTTCTTGAAAAATGCAAAGAAATGCCCCCAATCCAATGATGAATTTACGACCGTTACTCCAGTCAGCATCCAAAGGCCTAAATAATGCAATGCACTTCCAAATTCTAAAAGAAAAATTCAACTTGTGAAGGTTATGGGCCAGGATTCTCCCAAAAAAAAATTAAATGCCCAATGGACAGGAAAACAAGAGAAGTTCCCACCCTTTCGTTGGGCGTATTTATATGAATGAATCTCCACCATTCTATGCATCACAGAGTGTCTCAGGAATTTGCTCCAAAGTTTGAGTGAATGGGGCCTAACCCCACCCACGAGGCTAGTAGCATCTTGCTGAGCAGGCTACTGTGCATGTGCCAATCTATCAGTGGGAGATTGGCACATATGCTCTGGCACCACACCTCCCCCCACCCCCCACCCCCCGCCACCAATCACTGGCCTTCCAATCGCTTGCCTCCTGCTTATCCCAAAACCTGATTGCTGGCAACCCCCTCCTGATCTCTGGCCTCCCGATATTCCCCCCGCCGATTGCCTACCTCTCTGAACACCCCCCCCAATCAGTGGCTTACCATTCCACACCCCCAAACCCTCCAAGCCAGCCCCAATCTTCCCCCTTTGCCAGCCCTGACTGCTCCTAGCTCTGATCTACCCCCAGTGTCCGAACCCTGACCCCCTCCTCCCTCCCTCTCCCACCGATCCTATTACAGAGTGGCAGCTGGTCCCCCCCAACACCAATCACTCTCCCCCCAATAGGCCCTGCCCTCAGAATGCCCTGCCCCTCTGGCCCTGTCCCCCTGGTACTGCCTGGTGTCCATTGGACAGTGCCAAGGTACTCGGTTGGCAGTGTTAGTGCTCCCTTTGGGCAGTGCCAGAGTGCCTGGCAGTGCCAGTCTGGCACACTGGCACTGCCCAAGAGGCACTGTCTCTTGCCCCGACCTCCTGGGGACATCAGTGGGCTGTGCCTCCTCCAGTGGGTGAGGAAGTCTGTTCCCCGTTAGCGGGGAACAGTTCTAAACCCTGGTGGTGGGAACCTCTCCAGGCCGGACGTTGTGGGGGGGAGATGCACAGATCCCCTAAAGGCCCCCTGATGTTGCCTCCCACCCCACTGCCCTACTTGAGTATCCTGGCCATGATTTTCCCAATATTTTGTACACAGTTACATTATAACATGTATAGGTATAGATGTACATACTTTGACCTTATTAGACCGCTGTACTGAGGGCGGAGTGTTTTCGCGGGACAATGAAATAGTGAACGCTCCACAACATAGTGGCAAATGTTGCTAAAACACTTCTGCTCAAAAGTTCCGATAACCTTGCAACCATATTGCAACAATAAAGATGATTGTGACCACTGCGCATCTATTTTAAAATAATTGTATAGCTAAAATAACATTTTTAACACTCGCAGTTAAAGCAGAAGCTTGACGTGAAACTTATTTTTCTTTCCAGTTCGTCCTCCTCTTCGTGTTCAAGGGATCAACACTCCACCACCTTCCAGTGTCGTCCAGTGTGTTGTTACAGGTGTGAACCTTATCGTGTGATTATGTTCCACTGTTGCACCCCTTGCTAACTAAGTGGCTAACTCTCAGCATTTAGGTTCACTCCTGGGGTGAAGTTTGATTTGGGGGGGGTAGGAATTGCACCCACCACCTGGTATATGTTCCCCTTGATATTCATTCCCATTGAGGTCAATTGATCTGAATATCGGGTGGGTAATATAACAGGAAACAAACACAACACTACTCACTTCCACAGGCTGACCACTCTCTGGGTGAAGAAAGTTCTCCTCATCTCTGTCCTAATAATACATCATTGCAGTGTTAATGTGAGCTTTACTTGTAACTAATAATAAATAGACTTTAACATCTGACTGTGACCTCTGGTTCTGGACACCCCTACATCCTTCTTGCATCTACCCTGTCTAGTCCTGTTAGAATTTTATAGGCTTCTATAAGATCCTCCCATTGTTCTCCTGAACTCCAGCGAATACAATCCTAACTGACTCAATCGCTCCTCATAGCAGCGTTGCAAATCAATTGGATGTAGCTCATTGCTTCTGGGATGTTCTTGGCTGAAGGGGTAGAACTTCCCACTGTATGCCGCCTGGTTCAGTTCTTACTTTGGCTGAAGGAAGGATGCACCTCTCCCTGTAGCTGATTACAAAAAATATATGGATGAGACAGGAACCAGTCTGAAGGCTTTGTGTTTGACCTTCAACAGGAACCAAGGAAATGCCAGACAGTGCTCATTCCTGGAGTCAAACCCTGAACAGCTCGAACATCCAAACCATGCTCCAGGAGAATAAATGAGAGTCAACACCATCAAAGGCAAACTGCCTAGTGAAATGGTCATGATCAGCCTTAGGCATCACTCTTCAAAAGATTTGATGGACCAGATGGCCTCCTTCAGCACTATACATTGTATGTATGCCTGAGTGAGTGAGGCATGTGGGAGGCCTTTCCCCTCACCCCCACCACTAAGGAACCCCGGGGATACCCACACTGCACATAGAACAGCACAGCCATGTCACAAGACAATAAGTGGCTTTTAGGTTGCGCTAAAACCTGATCTCTGGGTCCCCAGCAGTAATGATTCACCAGCCAGGGAAGTCAGTGCAAGTTGGGTATTCCAACCATATGCTGAGACTTGAGAAGCTTATCTTTAGGTTATCTTCTGTCAGAAGTGGTCCAAATGACTAGATGCAAGTTTTAATGCATAAATTGAGTTCTCCCATCAGGTAGTTAAAATGTACAAAGACTTCATACAATGGCTTTTAAAATCTGGAAACATTTCGGGACAAATCTCTGAAGGTGGCAGGACAGGTGGCAAAAACAGTGAGTGAGGCATGTAGGGTTCTATGTTTTAGAATTGGAATACAAAAGCTTTGAAAATTCCTTAACAGAGAGACATATTGTTGAAGTTTTACATCTTGCACAAACACAAGAATACCAAATTTCAAATGACCATAACAATTGAAACTGCGGAGAAAAGGCTGCTGATTGGTTAGCAAATCAACTCTGATTGGCTGAGGTGTTGTCACAGCGAAAGCAACAGGTTCCCCAAGTTCCCAGGTAATTCAAAAAATTTGATTTGATTTGATCCGATTTGATTTGATTTATTATTGTCACATGTATTAGTATTGTTTCTTGCATGCTATACAGACAAAGCATACAGAAGGAAAGGTGAGAATATAGCGTTACAGTCATAGCTAGGGTATAGAGAAAGATTGACTTAATGCGAGATAGGTCCATTCAAAAGCCTGACAGCAGCAGGGAAGAAGCTGTTCTTGAGTCGGTTGGTATGTGACCTCAGAATTTTGTATCTTTTTCCTGATGGAAGAAGATGGAAAAGTGTATGCCCAGGGCGCAGTGGGCCCTTGACTATGCTGGCTGCTTTGCTGAGGCAGTGGGAAGTGTAGACAGAGTCATTGGATGGGAGGCTGGTTTGCATGATAGACTAGGCTTCGTTCACGACCCTTTGTAGTTTCTTTCAGTCTTGGTCTGAGCAGGAGCCAAAGCAAGTTGTGGTATACCAGGAAGAATGCTTCCTATGGTGCAAGATGGCACAAGACTTGGACATATTCCTTTTGTTTGCAGTCAGCCTGTGAATGCATGCCACTTCTAGCAAGTGTAATCCACATTATCAACTCGAATGACCACCTTACATTAGTGTAATTATTAGCACATGCAGGATTGTGTTCCAACTGCTGCTGCCCAATTGTGGAATCGTAATCATTGGCTGGAATTCTCCAACCTCATCCATGGCTGGGATTATCCAGACCCGCTGCCGTGAGTGGAGATTTGGCTGAGCGCCAAATTCTCTGCTCTCATGGCAGCAGTAGTGGGGCGTGCGAGTTCTGGCCTTGAAATTGTATAAAACACTAGGTTGGGTCCAACTGAAGTATAACCATTAAATTCTGTGCACCACGTGAGATTTTGTGCATTAGAGATTTATTTGAATATATAGTGCTGAAGGATTGGATAGATCTGGGTTGTTGATGTTGAACAGAAAAGGCTAAGAGAGGATTTGGTGGAGACAGATTTAAAAGTAAATAGAGAAACTGTTTCTGATAAGTTGATTGCCAGAGGCTATAGGTTTAAGGTGTTTGGCAAAAAAAACAGAGGTGACAATAGGAAAACCTTGTGTCTACAGCACACAGATAGGAATTAAAATACAGTATCTGTTAGGGTGATAGAAACAGATTCGCAGGTCACTTTCACAGGGGAATTGATTAACTAAGGGGAAAAATTGCATGTGTTGGGGTAAGAGGGGAGAATGGGATTAACTGGGTTGCTCCTTCAAGGAACCAGCACAGGCTAAATGGGTTGAATGTCCTCTTTCCATGCTGCATTATTCTATTATTAGAATGCTGAAAGCTTGAAGATATTGTTTGAAAGACCACAGTATGGACATAATGGGTAACAATTCTCTCAAAAGTGCTGAATTGGAGGGAAAACTGTTCAAAATCCCAACTGCTTTGTCACCTGAATCTCCCCACTCTGTGCACTGTGGAGGTCCCAGCCATGAACATCGTTAAAAACCCAGAGGGGGGGTGGGGAGGGGTCCTATTCACGCTGGAGTCTGACAGATCTGGCCAGCTCGATCAATGGCCAGTCTGGAACCCCCACAGTGCTGCCCCTCCAGCTCCCCCCTCCACCCCCCCGTAGCCCGATTGCAGCCCCCAGGACAATTCCCAGGCCAGCCTCCCCCCATCCCGGAGCGTCCCGATGTCCAATTCCCCACCACCACCAGCTGTGGCAATCCCTCCACACCCGGCTGACCTCCATCCTCCCGAGAACAGACCTCCCCGCCCCTAGGGTCAAGCCCCTCTGGGAGGCTCACCCACCCAACAGACCAGCTCCCCTCCCTGACCTGCCCGCCCCGATCGCTGGTTTTCCTCCAGCCCAGTCTGATCCCCATGCAGAGTGGCATTGGGACCACCCCCCCAACTAATTGCCCCCAGGCTCATCCTACAATAGGCCCAGTCCCCTTGGCACTGCCCAATGTCCGGTGGGCAGTACCAAGGTGTCCCCTGGCATGGGCACTTTGCCCCTTGAGCAATGCCAAGGGACACAGTCTGGCATTGCCAGGGTGCCCATGCCCAGGGGGCACCACTCCCCTATTGCCAACCCCCTGGAGAGCCCCAGTTGCCCCCCCTTCATTCCAGCAGGGCCTCCCACTAGGTCCCCGAACTTGGAGAGCTACGCTAAATCCCGTCGGAATGAAGCACTCCTGACGGGGTGGGAGATTCTATCGGGCCCGTCAAGTTCCCGATAATCACACGCAAAACATATTAAAAAAAGATTCAAATCACTTATCTGTCTTTCTGCCAGTTTCCAGCATGGTCTGCACTCCAACTATTCTCCGGCTCCGGGAGATGTGCATGTCTTCCCGGCGCTTACACAAATCCCGGAACAAGGCTGACGACGCGATTCTCCCGATCGGACCCGCTGGAAAAGTTGACCGTCACGATGGGAGAATCAGGCCCAATGTTTCATGCTTTTTTCATATAGTTGCATTGGCAACCTCAATCACTTCTTCTCAAGGAAGACAGTGGTATAATGGTAATGTTACTGGCCTGGTGAGCTAAAGGAAATGAGTTCAAATCCCACTGCAGCAACTGGTGCAATTGAAATTTAATTAGTAAATATGGAGCATCAAGTTCTTGCTAATGGCAACTTGATAGATTCCTTTGATCATTGTTTAAAAATCCACATGGCTCACCGATATCCTTTCAGGAAGGAAATCTATCAGACTTCCCGGTCTGGCCTATAAGTGATTCCAGGGTCACATCAGTGTGGTTAAGTCTGAACTGCCCTCTGAAGTGACTTAGCAAATGTTAGTGATGCCCTTTTAAGCTAAGGGCAGCACAGAGGTTAGCACTGCTGCCTCACAGGCCAGAGACCTGGGTTCAAGTCCCAGCCTGGGTCATTATCTGTGTGGAGTCTACACGTTCTCCCGTGTCAGCCTGGGTTTCCTCCGGGTGCTCAGGTTTCCTCCCACAGTGCAAAAGATGCGCGGGTTAGGTGGATTGGCCATGCTAAATTGCCCCTTAGTGTCAGGCAGACTAGCTAGGGTAAATGCATGGGGTTATAGGGATATGGCCTGGGTGGGATTGTGGTCAGTGCAGTCTCAATGGGCCAAATGGCCTTCTGTGCACTGTATCATTCTATGACTAATTTAGTCTCTCAAGCATCAGATCAAGCCAAGATGGGGTGCAATGCCACCCTGGGTCTTATTTGTGGGGACCTTCTTGTGGGGACCTTGAATTGGATTTGATTGGACTTTGAATTTGATTTTGGAGCAAGTAGGGAATGGGTTTGGGTTTACCCAGTCCACTCTGAGCATTGGCTTTGTAACTTTAGAGATGGAATAAAGACATTTTTCAATATTCCTTGAAAGAATAAAGAAAACTAATCAGAAAGTGTTCCACTTTCAAAGCAGAGTGACATTGTTTTCTTTCAACACTTTGCTGCTACAGCATCTCTCCTTTTGTCCGTCTCTCCAGAATAAGTTTCTCAGTTAAAAGTTATATTTAATTACTCTATTCAGCAACTCCATCTGAACATATAAGCATGAAATCCAGGAAAAACCCGTTCGTGCGAGTGTTTACATGGCAGCACTGGTGACACCTTAATATCGAATTTTTTTCAGTTTATTCCCTTATCTTTTAAAATACAAGAATATTTAAATTGCAACATCTGTTTAAAATAAAGTTGAAATGAAATACTGACAAAGAATGCTGCTGTTCCAGGTTGCAGACTAAATGTTTTCCATAAAAAGCTAGTTAATCCTACAAGATTGAAATGATATTTTACAATGTTGTAATATATTGGCCAAAGTTTTGCTCATTTTAATATTGATGTAAAATGCTGTTGCAATGGATTGCTGTTTGCATTCACCACAGATAACAGGGCTTGGCTTCATACTTGTGCACTCACCACCCATCTCCCCACCACCCAACCCTTGCAAGTACTCACCCACACTAAAACACTGTGGGCACAATTTAACAAAGAAAATTCTAAGGCAGAATTTTCTGAAAAAAATGTTCTAAGTGCCAAATGAGCAAGAAAACAGAAGAGAATGCAGTTGATTCTCCCGGTGAGTTGCAAATTGCAGCACGCAGTGCGAAAAAAAACCCGGACGCGATTCTCGCCAATGGGGGGGGGGGGGGGGGACGGCGGGTGGTGGAGCATAAGCTCACAATGAAGCTGGCTGCAGAGCACTTGAGACAAAGAACAAAGAAAATTACAACACAAGAACAAGTCCTTCGGCCCTTCAAGCCTACACCGACCATGCTGCCCAACTGAACTACAACCCCTTACCCTTCTGGGTACCATATCCCTCCATTCCCATCCTATTCATGTATTTGTCAAGATGCCCCTTAAAAGTCACTATCATATCTGCTTCCACAACCTCCCCCGGCACCCCCCGTGTAAAAAACCCATACATCTCCTTTAACTCTTGCCTCATGCACTTTAAACCTGTGCCTCTAGTAATTGACTCTTCCACCCTAGGAAAGAGTTTCTGACTATCCATTCTGTCCATGCCTCTCATAACCTTGTAGAACTCTATCAACCTCCATCATTCCAGTGAGAACAAACCAAGTTTCTCCAACCTCTCCTCATAGCTAATGCCCTCCATACCAGGCAACATCCTGGTAAATCTTTTCTGCATCCTCTCCAAAGCCTCCACATCCTTCTGGTAGCGTGGCGACCAGAATTGAACACTATATTCCAAGTACGGCCTAACTAAGGTTCTATAAAGCTGCAACATGACTTGCAATTTTTAAACTCAGTGCCCCGGCCGATGAAGGCAAGCATGCTGTATGCCATCTTGACTACCTTCTCTACCTGTGTTGCCACTTTCAATGTGTACCTGGACACCCAGATCGCTTTGCCCATCAATACTCTTAGGGTTCTGCCATTTACAGTATATTTCCTATCTATATTAGATCTTCCAAAATGTAGTTTCTGTCCTCTACCACTATCCGCCCATGGACATTGCCTCTCTCAACCCCCACTCCCGCCAATCGCTTCCCTCCCCCAACCCCCTCCTCATTCCAATCGCTCCCAGTGTTGATCCTCCCCTCTTACCGATCACTCCCTATTCTGTGCCAGTCTCTCCACGCCCCCAGCCGATCACCGCCTCTGCAGATCCCCCACATTCCCCACCCCTGCCAGTCATCTCCCATCTACAAACACCCTCCCCCATCAATCACTACCTTCCTCGCTGCCTGAAGTCCCCGCATCCGTATCGCATCCTGCGATTGCAGTACACGGATTGAGGACTTCAGATCTCAGGGAAAAGATCTGAGGGGCCCGTGAGGAACACCCCATGGAACAGTCGCCACTTTTGAAGAATGTGCTTGGGGTGGGGTGGGGGGGTGGGGGGGGAGGGCCGCTCCCCCTGCTCCCCCTCCAGCTACACCACTGGGATTAAAAATCTACTGATGACCATGGAACCATTGTCAGAAAAACCCCTCTGGTTCATTAATGTGCTTTAGGGAAGGAAATCTGCTGTCCTTACCAGGTCTGGCTTACACGTGACTCCAGAGCCACAGCAACGTGGTTGACTCTGAAACTAGGGATGAGTAACAAATGTTGACCTGCCAGCTACCCCCATGACCCATGAATGAATTTTAAAAAGTGTCATACCCAAGTCCCATGTATTGCAGAGGTTAAATAATCCCAAACACAGTTATCCTTTCTCGTCCAAAAATTAGAAGACAAGAGAACTTTTTCAACTTCACCTTCCAACATATATTTTTGATGAGTGAGTTTAGTGAAGTGAGTCAACCTTACTGTGAAGTGGAGAGTTCCTTGCCTGTAAAGTCTTACACGCGATTTGATGCTTGCTCACTCATATTTACACATATACTCGGTTTCCACTTCGACAGGGTGCTTAGACCGAGCGGCTCTTTTTGGTTGGCTTCCTGGGTCTTGGGAAATGGTGTTGCACCATTAAACACATTGCATCTGAAGTTCCTCTGAGAAAAACAGCCCATAAGGTCCACTTCAGATCATGTAAGAATGAGACTTGGCCAGAAGCAGCACACAAACTGCCCCCAGTGTGATCTAAGTGAGTATGGAGGAAGCAAGGTAGTGGGAGGTAAAAATGTACTGAGGTCAAAAGGACAGTCTGATTCAGCAGACATGCGGGGGTGCAGGGTGAAGGTGTGCTAAGTACTAATCATTCCACTCCCTTGAATGGATCACTGTTGCGGAACGGAGACTGCCAAATAATTTTGGGTAGCATGTAGCACAGCAGTTATCACTGCTACCTCACAGCAGCAGGGGCCCCAGTTCAATTCCAGTCTTGGGTCACAGTCTGCGTGGAGTTTGCACATTCTCCCCATGTCTGTGTGGGTTTCCTCCGGGTGCTCCAGTTTCCTCCTACACTCTAAAAACGTGCAGATTAGGTCGATTGGCCATGCTAAATTGACCCTTAGTGTCAGGGAGATTAGCAGGATAAATATGTGAAGTTATAGGGATAGCAGGGCCTGGGTGGGATTGTTGTCAGTGATGGGCCAAATGGCCTCTTTCTGCACTGTAGGGATTCTACGTTTCTATGATTCTATGATCATTCTACACTGGTCCCACTCATCCGAATTCAAAATGTGCATCCAAATTACAAGAAGGAGCAGAAAAAACTCACGAAATTCTCACTGGTTTGAATGACTTCAAAGGATAATTAGATATGTCCCTCGAGAAAGAATTGTGAATGAAAATGGAAGAAAGATGGGTAAAAAGGGCCCACCTCAGGTTCAATATATGAGTAAGGCTTGTTGGAGCTATAAGTAAAAAGGAAATTGTTTTTACCTAGGTAGCCTGCAATAGGGTTTGAAATGAGAATTAAACTGTTGGCTGCTGAAACGCTTATCCATGCCAGCCTGAATTCGGGTCCAGAAATATCTCTCCTTGTCTATGACACACACTGCGTTGCTCAAAAGCCAGCTCTTGGGTTGTCTAAAGTGTCCTTTTTCTGACAACACTGAAAATAATTCCCATCTCTCACAGCAGCAGAAAGAACATTAGGCCAACAGGTCAAGAGTGGCAAAATCAGTGACCAAATCCAGCATTGCAATGACTTTTTTTTCAAAGGAAAATTGGCCTTTTGAAGACAGAACAAAGTGTAAGCTTCGTGTCAACGAATGTTCCAAGCAGCACGATTGCAATTGCATGATGTATTTAATTGTTTAATGAGAGTCACATCAGTCCGGTATGAATGGCGTCATTACATCCCCTTAATAAATGTAGTTGCTAATGACTTTCATTCAAAACCAGTGCACCTTTCATTATTTACAACAGCCAACTTGCCAATCACCATTTCATATGGTCACATGTTAACTGTTAAATGTTTAAATATGAAAATCGTGTTTGATCAACTTTAGGTGGGGTGGCAGCATGAGATGTACAACTCATCGCAATTTATCATTTAGTCAACCAGAATTGAGTATTGCTGGAAAAAGGAGACATCTTGTTGAAGCTTTTCAACTTACACTCATCAGGACAACCCACAAGAATACAAATGAAATGTATTTGGTGATCGGTATTCTGGTAATTGGTGTTTCTGCAAATTGTCTTGATGAAAAGCTCCAGCAAAGCGTCTCTTTTTTTCAGCAATCATCTTAATTCATATAATTCCTTTCTAAATGGACATGTAGTTACGGGTGAGGGGGTTAGGCCTGGGTAAGGTGCCGAGTGGATGGGCTAAGTGACCTCCTTCTGCACTGTAGGGATTCGATGGTTCTATTTCTATGGATAAATCTGGGGGGATCTCATAGAGACTTATAAAATTCTAACAGGACTAGACAGGGTAGATGTAGGGAGGATGGTCCTGATGGCAGGGGAGTCCAGAAGCAGGGGTTACAGTCTGAGGATTCGGGGTAGACTATTTAGGACAGAGGTGAGGCGACATTTCTTCACCCAAAGAGTGGTGAGCCTGTGGAATTCATTACCAGAGGAAGCAATTGATGCCAAAACATTGAATGTATTCAAGAGGCAACTGGATATAGCACTTGGGGCGAATGGGATCAAAGATTATGGGGTAAAAGCAGGATAAGGCTATTGAGTTGGATGATCAGCCATGATCGTAGTGAATGGTGGAGCAGGCTGAAGGGCCAAATGGCCTCTTCCTGCTCCTATCTTCAACATTAACACAAGAAATAGGAGACACCATATGGCCTATCAAGTCTATTCCACCATTCATTATGATCGTGGATGATCTTGGGCTTTAACCCCACGTTCTCACCCACAACCCATATCCCTTGATTCCCCGAGAGATCAAAAGTCCGTCCGCCTCAGTCCTAAATGTATTAATTCCAAAGATTCACAGCCCTTTAAGGAAATAATTTTACCTCATCTCAGTCCTAATTGATTGGCCCCTTATCCTGAGATTGTGTTTTAGGTTCCACAGCCAAAGGAAACAGGTGTGCCTCGTCCATAATAACCTTATAATTATAGTTGTGATGCTCAGTGGTTACAGTTGCAAAGATCATGGGGGAAATTCTCCCGTCCCTCCACGGGAACTGTAGCGGGTGGAGGACGGAGCATGCAATGGAACATTGACCTCGGGCGGGATTCTCCGGTGTTGAGGCGAGCGTGGCCGGAGAATCCCACCCCATTTCTTTTTCAGGTTGTCAGATTTCTCCCCACCTCAGTTGTGCTGGTGCATGGATCCACAACCAATGTCAGCCCTCTAACCTCCTTACTCATCTGGTCATCTGCCTGAACAGGCAGGGTATTTCAATGGGTGGGCTTCACAGTTAAGCCCCTTTAATAGGGACCACAGGATAGGAATGAAAAACAGGAGGATTGACACACGGTTGCCACCCCTAACTATGGGAAGCAGGAGGCAATCACTATATTGAATATTAATTAAATATGTTCAGCCCTTAATGCGCTAATTAACATAGAAACTAGAAGCAGGCCTTTGAGCACTTCAAGCCTGCTCCACCATTCATTTTAATCATGGATAATCAACTTTTTTTTTATAGTCATTTGTGGGACATAGGCATTGCTGGTTTAAATTAAATATCCTGATCCCACCTTCCACTATAATCCCTTGACCTCTTTAGCCTCTAGAGCTATATCCAATTCCGTCTTGAAATCATACAATGTTTTGGCCTCAACTACTTTCTGTGGGAGTTAATTCACCACTCTCTGGATGAAGAAATTTCTCCTCACCTCAGTCCTAAATGGTTTACCCCTTTCCTCAAATTATGACCCCTCGTTCTGGACTCGTCCCCCCGTAAAGTGTGGAATGTGTGACCAAAGGATAGAGGGGCATACTAACACTCAGATGTAAGCCACCTGTGTGTATTTCTGTTCCCCATGCTTTGGACTCCTACAGGACGAGCAGGATTGGGGTTAACAATCGTAAGAAGGAAATCAATGTAAAAGGAAATTTGTGGAATCAACGAACTCAGTGACAAATGGAAAAGTTGAGGAGATTCCAAATCAATAGTTTGTTTCCATTTATACTGTGTCTGGAATGTAAACAGCAAAATTTCAATGATTACAACAAACTGTAAATAGAGCAATTACTTGCCAAAGTTCAGTATTGGTTTATTAATTGCAGGTGCAACATTACCAGAACACCATGGCAGAGTCAAGTCCCGCTCCACATGTGTGTGGGCACCCCCCCCTCCTCTATACTTCCTACACCCCTCCCCAGATAAACAGAGACTATCCTGAGCAATGTGATTTCCGCAGCCTTCTGCTGTGGGCTCTATGCCACACATGTCAATTGTCATTGGCATCATCTCTTGGCAACGATCACCTCAGAGAGCAGAGACCTGCCTAACTGATTGAATGAATCTCTTCATTCTGCATCTGTCAGTGTTAAATGAGGAATCACTTTTGTGAAGGTTGATGTAGCTCCAAGGTGCCTGTGTCACTCATAAGACCAACGCTCGTAAGATATACTAGCAGAATTAGGCCATTCAGCCCATCTTCTTGCATTCAATCATGGCTGATATGGTTCTCATCCCCATTCTCCTGCCTTCTCCCTGTAACCCTTGATCCTTGATCAAGAATTTATCTCTGCCTTAAAAGCACTCAATAACCTGAGCTCCACAGCCCTCTTTGGTAATGAGTTCCACAGGTTCACCGCTCTCTGGCAGAAGAAATTCCTCCTCACCTCAGTTTTAAAGGAGCATCCCTACACTCTGAGGTTGTGCCCTCAAGTTTGAGTCTCTCTCACTCGTGGAAACATCTCTCCACGTCCACTCTATACAGGCCTCTCAGTATTCTGTAAGTTTCAATTACAGATCCAGGCTCCTCAACCATTCCTCATATGACAAACCCTTCACTCCTGGGATCATTCTTGTGAACCTCCTCTGGGCCCCTCCTCTGGAGAGGGAGAGAGAAACCGAGAGAGAGAGAGAAGGCAAGAGGAAGAGAGAGAGAGAGAGAGAGACTGAGAAAGAGAGAGAGAGAAAAACCAAGAGGGAGAGACAGAGAGAAACTGAGGGGGAGAGAGAGAAAAATGGAAAGGGAGAGAGAGAATCCGAGAGGGAGAGAGAGAGAAACGGAGAGGGAAAGAGAGAGAGGGAAAGGGAGAAACTGAGGGGGAGGGAGAGAGAGAAACTGAACACTGCATGGTGTTAAAATAATATTTCACGCATCAATTTTCAATTGTCAATTATGTCATTTATAATTGTCTCAAATTTTACCGCGGTGGGATTCAAACCCGGGTTACGAGTGCATTACCCTGAGTCTCTGATTACTACTCCAGAGACAATATCACCATGCCAGCCAGAATTGTTTCAGCTGAACTCACAATTCTCAGATACCATTCACGTCTGTGACGTGAAGGTTAAATTTTGCCTTGGAAATGTGTATTGAATTGAAGAAATAACTTGCGTTTACCTAGAACTTTCATGACCTCAGATCTCAGCTAATGAAGTTGTAATTGAATTTAATCTATAAGTTAATATTTAATCCCTACCTCGGTTTTCAAGTAGGAAGTTCCTGCACCCTTGCAATTCCATCACAATATGCAGGCCAGCACCTATTGTGCATGCTTAACCGCCACACCATTTTTAAAAGAGCCTGCTAAGAGCCATCTACATTGCTATGGGTCTGGAGTTACAGACTATAGGCCAGATCAGGTAAGGATTGCAGTGATTTCCTTCCCTCAGGGACATTAGTGAACCAGGTGGGTTTTTATATCAATGGTTATCATTAGCTCTTTAATTCAATTTCTAACCATGGAATTTGAACCCATGTGGCTAGAGCATTATCCTGGGTCTCTGAATACTTGTCCAGAGACAATACCACTACGCCATCTCGTCTGCTCTGTTTTTTACTAACTCTGGAACACATTATCTATATTACTGTATGCCCATAATAATTTTCTGCAATGATAGCTTTGTTCTTCCTCTGAATGCTTTGACATCAACTTTCAGAGCTTGAGATAAGGAACCCCTGGAAGCAGGTCAATATTTGCATGCGTTGCCAGCAGTGAGTCAATATTGCAGCGAGTCCTTCGCACAGAGAAAATGCTGTAGGTTTTATGTTGATATAGTGTTACATGTCCATTTTAAGACACATGTACACATTTGCATACTGCGCTCACATATGACAGATTACCAGAGTCCTGAAGGCTGACAAGCCACTTTTCTGTTCCGGGAAAAAAACCATGTTAATCGGCCTAACCACTCAGTCAATTCTGAACAGATTTTATCCAGTTCAAACTCCAGAGCTTGCAACTCCAAGGGCTAGATCACTACATAAAACAACAGATTCAAACTTGTATACTTCTTCTGTTCATTTATTAATACAAGTAGCATAGTATTCCATTCTTTACAAGGGATAGGAACAGGTCAAGTAATATCTATCCACCAATAACTTACTTTACTAGAAAAAAAAAGAGAAATACTGTATCCTTAAAGCTCCACATCTGAAAGGTACTGCATAATGTACAAATAACTTAGAACCTGTTACATTTGTCTGTGCTGCCAGTTCTCTATGTCATATTGCACATCTCTTTTTTGGCTTTGTCAGTACCTTGGAAATCATAAGAACAAGACAGGAATTATTTTACAACGAAATATAAAGGAAATTTAGAGGTGCAATGGATGACATGTGTTTAAAACCAGCCACTAAAAAGATGCACAAGTGGTTATTATATAACCATGGCTCTGCGCCATGGATAAGGGTGCACAGCACCATCAGCGTGTTTGGGTGGTTTACCGGCACGGCGCTGTTTACGGGACTGACCATAACTTGCTTGTTAACTCCCAGATGTGCTGAATTTAATGAGTTTTTACAGTTATTTAGACCTTTATTAACTTCATGTGGTTGAGGTAGAAGAGATTGGACAAGTTGAAAGCAAAGGAGTTTCTTTCCCCCCCCACCCCCCACCCCCCCCCCACCCCTCACCCTTTAAGAAAGGGCTTGTAAATAGAAGCTGTAAATGTTTTATCCAAATCTACTTTGGAAAAAAAATAATATATAGACTGTAGCAGTTGAAAGTTTAGAACATGGAGCTAAGTTTCATTTTCAATAATCATTTTAATGTTGTGTGTGAAGTTAAGGAGATGACAGTTACAGTACTTGACTCTCAAAGCTACAGAAACCCTCAGAGCAAGACCTGAAGATCACAGGAGGTACACATTACCAGAACCACAGTATTTTGTCACTAGGCCTCAGGCTATGAGGCCAATAGTGCTAACATGCAATTTTTATATTTCCTGTACACCCACAAAAGCAGAAATGTTGTGGTGAGAGGGACAAGCAAAAACAGACGCTGAGGTGCCAGGAAACCATCCAAACATCAGCGACCAGAACAAAATTTAAAAACCCTCTCAAGCAGAACCGCATTAGATCAACAAAATTAAATCTAGTTTATTTTTTTTTAAAAAAAGAAAAGAATTATTGAACAAAACCGTAGCAGTCTTTTTTTTTCACTAGCAATTATAATTCTGTTAAATGTATACAACCATTCAGTCTGTATAGCGTGTAATGAAATAATTCTTCTACATCATCTTCTGGTAGTCTGAATTACTTACATACAAACAACAGTTACAGGAACTTGTTCACAATGCATTTCAGTCAAGGACAATAGCTGTCCGGAGACCTCATTGGCAATATCCGTGTATAACACTGATTGCCTGCAACTGATAGTACTTCCTATATGGAGACTGAAGCCCAGATAAATGGTCTGTCTACAAGGTAATGCATCAAACAACTTCCGCTGGTGTGAGGCAGTAGATCTAGGAGTTTGTTTTCGGCAGTTTTACGAGCAGAGAGGAGTAGTCTGGCTCTCTTCTGTCATTTTGCTGTCTCCCCTTTTAAACTCTGTGCATCTCCCTCTTAATCCCGAGGGTCCGCTCCAACCATCCGCAGTTGATCAGGGTGCTGAGAAGAAGTCCCATGCAGTTGACCCATTCTTCATTGTATATTTTACAGGTACTTGCAAGATTGGGGAATGGGGGTACAGGGAGGGAGGGAGGGACGGTGGGTGGTATCTCGTTTAAAATTATCTTTCACAGCACAAGATCCTGTCTCACAAATAAACGGGTGATGAGTCTACAATGGCGTATTCACAAATGATGGATGAAGATTCAGTGTTGGAGCATACATACACAGCATACTGAGCTCCTTATAGGTGATGTCTAGGGAAACTCTTTATCTGAAGCGAAGCTTACTAACAGAAGTACAGTTTATAGTCGTCCAGTCTCAGAGGCTTCCTATCATCTGAAAACGGGTTGACGTTGCTCGCTTGTTTGGAAAATGTTAATGCAAAGCAGGCTTGCTCTGCAGCCCTAAGCTCCGAGCAGGAGATCTCTAGCCCATCGCTGTGACCATACTAGAGGGATGGTGAGGTCCGAAGGACAGGCTGGAAGGTGGATGCATTGGTGTTGGTGTCGTCAGCATGTGGCCTGAGTGGCTGAAGGGTGCGATATGATGAATCGGGGACATGTGTCTCGGGAGAGTTGTGGGGCTGAAAGAACTGGCCTTGTCCATGAGGCTCTTTGAAAATTCATCCAGACCATCGTGGGTCTTTTTGCTCTTCTTGGATTTACTGGACATTTTCCTGTTCCGGGTTTGGATTCCCTCCTTCTTCATGGTCAGTGGTCGGTTAATCTACAGGCAAAAGAATGGACATATTTTAAAATATGACATTTCCTTTCACACTCTCTGCCCCTAACCTACAATATTCACTCATGTAAATTCTGACTATTGCTGAGGCAGGGTTCTGTGGGCACAGGCAGCTGTCACCAAATAAGCCAGCCTTCACGTGTTCATATTGGCAACCTGTTCAACCACATTAAGCTCAACTCAGTCCTGTTCTCAACCAGCACACATACATTTGCACACATGCGCACACACAAACAGACTCACATACGTGCACGCACACACACACGCACACACACACACGCAGCACATACACACACACACACTCGCAGTCACACATGCATACACGCACACACACACATACACATCCACACACACACACACACACACACATCCACACACACACAAGGACGGCACAGTGGTTAGCACTGCTGCCTCATAGCACCAAGGACTCAGATTCGATTCTCGGCTTGGGTGACCGTCTTTGCGGAGTCTGCATGTTGTTTCCATGGGTTCCCTCCGGGTGCTCCGAGTTCCTCCCCCAGTTCTAAGATGTGCTGTTTGGGTGCATTGGCCATGCTAAATTCCCCTCAGTGTACCTGAACAGGCGCTGGAGTGTGGCAAATAGGGGATTTTCATACTAACTTCATTGCGGTGTTAATGTACTTGTGACACTAATACTTAAGCACAGACTCACACACACACACAAAAGTGCAATCAGAAGTGATAAAAAAAGCTCTTTCTTCCCCCTCCTAACATCAGATTGGAGAACTTCATTCTAATAGTCCAAGTGCTGTCCTGGTTAAGATGAGCTATCTCACCACAGGCTTGGTTCTTGGAACTGAACTTTATGTAACCTCTTGGCAAAATGTACAATTCATATATTTTCCCACAACAAGGAAAGTGCAGCTTGCTGAATTTTGGTTGTGACAAAATTTTTCAATAATACATTCTGTGTAATGTACAAATGAAGAAGGAGCTTCAAAATAGATTCTCTGCTATTTGCAGTCAAAACAAAAACATTTACTCTCTAAATGGGGGTTGATCCCTTATGGCTTCTTTTATGGCTGTGTGGCAAAATGATACAAGAACATGAGAAAAGGAGCATTCTCAAGTTCTGTGAGTGATATCCAACTCATTCTCATTTAAAAGTCTACCACTCAAATTCCAGTCCTTAGATTCTTTGTAACTTAACAGCTGTCAATCAAGTTTTTAAAAAAACACTAATGCCTTCAAGACGTAACACAACAGGAGGGATTTGCACGGCTGATTTTCAGGCAGATGAACCTTTAATTGCAGAATCATAGTCTCTTGAAATTGTGCAGCATTAAATGAAAAACAATAATAACCTCTTGTGGGTAATGTCAGGAAATGATTGCACATTTTAAACACTTCCCTTGATAACACTGGTGCAGCACCAAAGAGAAGTACACAAAAAAGACTTTCGTCAAACTGAATTAGAATCACTAAAGCCACAGAAGGAGGCCCTTCAGCCCTTTGCATCCATGCTAGCTCACCTAACAATTCATGTGCTGCCACTCTCACATCCTCTCACCACATCACTACACATCCCATCTCATCAGATATTTAAGAACTTTAAATCCTGTGCAAAAATTCATAGCACAAAAGGAGGTCATTTGGCCCATCATGTTTGTGCCAGCTGAGAAACTCACCACCCAGCTTAATCCCATTTTACAGCACTTGGGCTGCATTGCTGAAGGTTATGGGAGTTCAGGTGCCTGTCTTGGCACCTTTTAAACAAAATGAGGGCTTCTTAGCCTCTACCAGCCTAACAGGCAGTGACTTACAGACCCCCACAACCCTCAGGATGAAAAGAATTTTCCTCATCTCCCCTCTCATCTTTCCAATCACTTTAAATCTATGGCCCCTTGTCACCCTTCCCATCCATTCTATCCAGGCTCTTCACATTTTGTACATCTCAGTCAAATCTCCCCTCAGTTTCCTTTGTTCCAAGGGCAGCAACCCCTGTGTGTCTGACCTTTCCTCATTGCTATAGTTTTCCAGTCCTGGCAATGTCCTTGTTAATCTCCTCTGTACCCTCACTCGCACAATTACATCCTTTCTGTAATGAGGTGAGCAGAACTGTGCACAGTACTGAAGCTGTGGCCTAGCTAGTGCTTCGTATAGTTGCAGCATAATCTCCCTGCTCCCCAATTCTATGCCTCGGTGAATAGAGGAAAGTATTCCATATGCCTTCTTGACCATTTTATTGACCTCATCTGTACCTTCAGGGATCTGTGGACATTCACTCCAATGTCCTTCAGTTCCTCCACTCTCTCAGCATCATCTCATTTGCTGTGTAGTCCATTTGCCCTGTTTGATTTCCCCTTCCCACCCTCCAATGAATCACCTCACACTTCACAGGGCTGAATTCCATTTGCAACTTCTCTGGCCACCTGACCAGTCCATCGCTATCTTCCTGCTGCCTAAAGCTGTCCACACCATCAACCAGGTGACCAATTAAAAAGTTAAAACGTCTATTTATTCGTCACAAGTTGGCTGACATTAACACTGCAATTAAGTTACCGTGAAATCCCCTAGTCGCCGCACTCCAGCGCCTGTTTGGGTACACGGAGGGAGAATTTAGCATGGCCAGTGCATCTAACCAGCATGTTTTTCGGACTGTGGGAGGAAACCGGAGCACCCGCAGCAAACCCAACCAAGACACGGGGTGAAGATGCAAACTCCGTACAGTCACTCGAGCTAACAATCGAACCGGGTCCCTGTCACTGTGAGGCAGCAGTGCTAACCACTGTGCCACCGTGTAAAGTTCTTGAGTATTCCCCTACACTTAACTGCACGTCATCAATATATACCCCAAAAAGCGGGGGATCTGGTACTGCACCCTGTGGAACCCACCAGAAACAGCCTCCCAGTTGCAAAAACACCCGTCAACAATTACCCTTTGTTTCCTGCCACTGAGCCGATGTTATATTCAGTTTGCTACATTCCTCAGGATCCCATGGCTTGTCCTTCAGTTTGTTTAATTTAGTTTAATAGGTTTTCAAAAAGAGAATTGGATCCCATGGACTTTTTTTTTTAAACCAGTCTGTCATGTGGGACCTTGTCAAGAGCCTTGCTAAAATCTGTGTTGACCACATCAATTGTACTACCCTCATCAATCCTCCTTGATACCGCCACAAAAAAATTAAAGCAAGTTAGTCAAACATGATCATCCCTCAACAAGTTCATGCTGACTGTCCTTGATTAATGTGCCTTTCTGAGTGAGAGTTTATCCTGTCTCTCAGAATTGATTCCAATCATTTTCCTGATACTGAGATTAGACTGACTAGCTTGTAATTATCCCATCTATCTGTTGCTCCATTTTATACAATGTTAAACACTCCTCCTATCCTTCAGCACCGGTGAAGACCGGAAAATGATTGTCAGACCCTCTAGTATTCCCCCCCCCCTCCCATTTAACAGCTTGGGTGCATTTCATCCGGATCTGGTGATTTATCTACTTTCAATGACACTAATCACCTTAATATTACCCCTTTCCCAATGTTTATGATATCCAATATTTTACAGCCCTCCTCCTTAACAATAATGTTAACATTGTCCCACTCTTGTGAAACCAGATGCAAAAAATTCATTAAGGACCATTCCTACACCTTCTGCTCCTATGCACAGGTCTTTTTAAGCCCTTTTTATTTTTTGTCTTTTATAAGCCCTTGCTTTGCTTTAAAAAATCATCAACGGTTGCCTTCCCTTTTCTCTTTCAACTTGGTTGTGACAAGTGAATTTGGCTATCTCTAATGACACCAGGCAAATGTAGAGAATTAATAGACAGGTTTCTTTACCTGAAAACTGTCACAAAGGAGGTTTGGAACTCCCCTCCTCAAACAGTAGTGGATGCTGATTCAATTGTTTGGTTTAAGTCTGAGAGAGCCAAATTTTTACTGGGCAGGTGTATCAAGGGATATGGGCCTAGGGCACGTACATAGAGTTAGACCGCATTAACTTATTGAATGATGGAGCAGGTTCAAGGGGCTGAATGGTCTATTCCTGTTCTTAAAGCACCTCTGAAAGAGTTTCTTGCTGTGATGTGTGCTACATTTTCATATTAAAGTTTATTTATTAGTGTCACAAGTAGGCTTACATTAACACTACAATGGAGTTACTGTGAAAATCCCCTAGTCATCACACTCCGGCGCCTGTTCGGGTACACCGAGGGAGAATTTAATACAGCCAATACACCTAACGAGCACAGCCTTCAAACTGTGGGAGGAAACCCAACATGAGGAGAATGTGCAGACTCCACACAGACAGTGACCTGAGCCAGGAATCGAACCTGGGTCCTTGGCGCTGTGAGATAGCAGTGTTGTGCCACCGTGTCGTTCCAAGGGGACGCAAGGGAATCCTAGGTCTACATTGTATGGGTGGAATGGGATTAACTGAATTGCTCTTGTAGAGAACCCCCCAGATACAAAGTGCTGAATGGCTTCCTTGAGTGTTGTAACTACTCTATAATTTTAATTTAACTCAGGCTTTATTAAAATCTTGGAATGTTCATTGTGCATTTTGCATGTAAAACAGAACCATTGCTCTGAGAAGATTTTTGATATGCTGTGCTCTTTTCAATTCATTTAAATAGTTTAATTTTCTTCGCTTGTGAAAGTAGAAATTGCTGAACATACCCAGATCACTCAATAGATCGGTCAAAGTGGTGATCTCAACACTACCTCTGGCACTGTACATCACAGATCTGAGAACACATTTTTTTCTGCTTTACACCCTCAGGACCTGTCTGCAGTCTATTGTATTATGTCCAGCATCGATGTAGAACATTGCACACTACAATATTATACTACACAGGCGTGACAGTTAAATGGCTAAAATGAGCACAGTTTGTTAAGTTTGCAATTGTGCCTTCAAAGCTTTCAAGTTTTGTTTTGACACACTAAGTATACAAAATGTATAAATCATGAGATGGTGTTAATATTTCTGCTGCTGACTGACAGTAATAGTTAACAGAAGTTAAAGCCAATGAAGTTCAATCAGCCAAATGCAATTGTTTTATTACACCCCGGACAGACTCTCTTTACTTTCTTCCATCCAAAAAAAGATACAAAATTCTGAGGTCACATCCCAGCCGACTCAAAGACAACTTCATCCCTGCTGCCATCAGACTTCTGAAAGGACCTACCTCATATAAAATTGATCTTTCTCTATACCTTAGTAACACCACATTCTGCACCCTCCCCTTTCTTTCTCTATGAACAGTTTGTATAGCTAGAAACAATACTTTTCACTATATATCAATGCATGTGGCAATAATAAATTAAATCAAATGAAAAAAGATATTCCTCTTCCAGTCTTTCCCCTCCATTCCGAAATGTATTAGTTTCTGCTAGGTTCTATCCAGCCTCAGATACCTCACTCATGTATCTCAATATAGGTCTCAAATGGGTCCCAAGTATTCCACTATAAAAGCAGCACAGCCAAATCTAGCCCTGGGTTCCCTTGAGAAGGGGGTCAGGGTTTGGGGTAGTGATTACAAAATCAAGCCTTTTCTTATAATTCCCTCTTCCTGACCCAGGGCTGTTGTACCCAACTTTGTCATCCCATCCACTGTCCTTGTTGGAAATTGCTAACTCAGCACAGCCCATGGCTGAAACCGCAGAGCTTTCTGAAAAAACACTCTATTAATTGTTAAGAAACAGAACAGCAGCATCAATGTACGTATTTCTCATTGACTGCTGGACACAAACTATTGTTTTCAATCAGATGTCAGTGTACAATATTTGAACTGTTCTGCAGGTGAACCAGCGAGTAAAAATGTCGGGGCCAATTTTCCCGTCCCGTCCATCAGGAGAATCGGAACAGGCAAGAGGCAGACCACGCAAAGGTCTGTTGACCTCAGGCAGGATTTTCTGGTTTCGGGGCGAGCACAGCTACAAAATCCCACCTGTCATCTTTATCCTTACACATATCCATCACCTCCAACTAAAATATCTTTCTGGCCAGTTAGCAGAGAAACTGGACTAATTGAAAAGGTTCCTTATTTAGGTCAAAGGATGGACTTCACCTATCCTTCAGGACAATTGAAACATTTTTTAAAGTTCTCACTTTTTGACTTACTGCCTCAGATGCAAAAAACCCAATTGTAAATCAATTCTCCAGTCTCTGGCTTTCTCACTGGCTGTTTCCCTGACTACCTCGCCCTTCCACAACACAAACCTTTCTTCAGTGGGAAACTGTGAACCATGACATCAACTCCATTCTCTACTCAAGGTCTATGTGTTCATGGACTAGGTTAAGTATATGCCTATTTTCCAAACTCCATTTTGAGTACTTGCTTGGCTAAACCAGGGTCGAACACAAAACTGAAAGTAAGTTCTCCACTGCATCGGTACCGTCGATAACAAACCTTCAGCTGGTGGTTCTGACCTTGCAGCTTTCATAGTATCCCTACAGTGCAGAAGGAGGCCAATCAGTCCATCAAATTTGCACTGACTCTCCAAATGAACATCTTACTCTGTCCCACAGTTCACCTCCAGTAAGCACAGGCAATTAGCATGATTAATCCCCCAAACCGACACATCATTGGACACAAAGGGGCAAATTTATCATGGTCAATCCACCTAACCTGCACATCTTTGGACCATGAGAGGAAACCAAAGCACCCAGAGAAAACCCTTGCAGACACAGAGAAAATGTGCAAACACCACACAGACCGTGACCCAAGGCTGGAATCAATCCCTGGTCTCTGGAGCTGTGGGCAGCAGCGCTAATCACTGTGCCACCCGCCAGATGGTTTCTCAACTGGTTTCTGATTCCCTCTTTCCATCACATGGTTTGGACCTCGCCTCTCCTTCCCCGATCCTATTACAGAAGCTGCAATCAGGAAGATTACCTGAATTATCAGACTGAGAAGCATGAACGGTGTTCTCTAACGTATATTTTGGGTGGGGAACAATTCAACAAACCAGCCCAAAATTTGATGGTCAACCTTTACCCAACTGAACAACATGTTGTCATAATGGTGTGACCAACAATAGCTATTTTAGCATTAACAAACTCTTCTCTAGTTATTGATCTGATACACTTTATTATAGTCATCAGAGTTAATGTCTGATGAAGTCACATTGAAACAGACAAATACCTACACAAATCAGTCATTTTACTCCAAAATAATTCATTCTATGAAATGCTTTAAACTGTCTAGGACATATACAATAAAATTACAATTTCCCATATTACACAGTAAACACATTTCCATGGAATGGATACAGTTTAACTTATGCCTTTGATGAGCTTAAAAAGAATGCCTTCAATCATAAGAAATCATTGATTCTTTTCAAAACTGGAAGTAATTTTATTTATTTTGCCATTGCTAAAATGGTACCATCATTCCCCCTTTTTCTTCTTCATTACCATCTCTATCTAAACACTACATAGGCTCTAATGTTCTCTGCATTCTCTGGCTACTCTGTCACCAGGATAGGATAGGGGATGCAGCCTTCACTATAAACATTTTGTGTTGTTCTTCATAGTGGAAGGCACAAATAACATGGCAAACACTGATGACAAGAAGGCGATGACAGGTCAGGACCTAGAAACTATCATTAAAGAGACAGTGTTGGGCAAGCTAATGGGACTAAAGGTAGACAAGCTTCCTGGCCCTGATACAACGCATCCAAAGCTATTAAAAGAGATGGCAGGGGAAACAACAAATGCACTAGTGG
Organism: Carcharhinus amblyrhynchos; assembly: GCF_965287045.1. Classification (NCBI taxonomy): domain Eukaryota; kingdom Metazoa; phylum Chordata; class Chondrichthyes; order Carcharhiniformes; family Carcharhinidae; genus Carcharhinus; species Carcharhinus amblyrhynchos. Next base: position 46,157,819 of record NC_137342.1, read on the forward strand.
TAACTTATCAAAATTTGCTGGACTCTGGGGCGGTTCCCGCAGATTGGAAAACAGCAGATGTCACACCACTGTTTAAAAAAGGAAGTAGACAAAATGCAGGTAACCATAGGCTGGTTAGCTTAACTTCTGTAGTAGGGAAAATGCTTGAATTTATCAACAAGAAAGAAATGGCGAAACACCTGGATACAAATTATCCCATTGGGAAGACATACATGGGTTCATGAAGGGTATGTCATGTTTAACTAATTTAATGGAATTCTTTGAGGACATTAGGAGTGCGGTGGACAACAGGAAACTGGTGGATGTGGTGTATCTGGATTTCCAGAAGGCATTCAACAAGGTGCCACACAAAAGGCTGCTGCATAAAATAAAGATGCACTGCGTTACATGTAATGTATTAGCATTGATAGAGGATTGGTTAATTAATAGAAAATAAAGAGTAGGGGTAAATGGGTGTTTTTTTGGTTGGCGAACAGTGACTAGTGGTGTGCCTCAGGGATCAGTGTTGGGACCGCAATTGTTAACAATTTACATAGATGATTTAGAGTTGGGGACCAAGTGTAGTGTGTCAAAGTTTGCAGGTGACATTCAGATAAGTGGGAGAGCAAAGTGTGCAGGGGATGGGGGTGTTGCAGGGTACGTTCACTAGGTTGATTCCGGAGTTGAGAGGGTTGGCTTATGAGGAGAGGCAGAGTAGACTGGGGCTATACTCATTGGAATTTAGAAGAATGGGGCAGGGGGATCCTTGTGGAAACATATAAAATTATGAAGGGAATAGATAAAAGAGAAAAGCAAAGAGGTTGTTTGCACTGGCGGTGAAAACAGAACTAGGGGGCATAGCCTCAAAATTAGGGGGCACAGATTTAGTACTCAGTGAGGGGGAACTTCTTCACCCAAAGGGTTGTGAATCTGTGGAATTTCCTGCCCAGTGAAGCAGTTGAGGCTACCGAGTTGAATGTTTTTAAGACAAAGGTAGATTTTTGAGCTGTAAAGGAATTAAGGGTTATGATGAGTGGGCGGATAAGTGGAGCTGAGTCCACAAAAAGATCAGCCATGATCTTATTGAATGGTGGAGCAGGCTTGAGGGGCCAAATGGCCTACTCCTGCTCCTAGTTCTTATGTTCTTTTGTTTCTACTGAATTCATTTCTCAGTGGCAAATCAGTGCCAGTCTATTTTAATGCTTGCCAGTTCTCTGTATTTTAGCTCAAATCTGTGAATCAGCCTGCAAACTGAGTGAATGTGCTCTTTGAACAGAACTTATATCAACGTACAATGTTTTATAACCACAAGGATGTTTATTCCCCTACTTGACAGCTCAATACATCAAATCAGCCACTACCCTTGCTTACCTATGCATTTTTGTCAGTACAATAACTATTTCAAATCTGTCAAATTACAAACAAAATGTTAGCACATTGAACTGTTTTTGCTCCCTCAACAGTCACAAGACAACATACTGTAAAATTTCACTGAACTTCGAAATTAGTAATTGGGACTTAATGGTGAGGAAAGTATATTACAGCCTGGTCCAAATACACTTAGCTTACAATCGCTTGCCCATATTGTTCTTCACCCAAATAGCCAGGCAGAGACATGGGGTTGGTAGAGATTTAAGGAGGTATTATCTAGACTATACTGCAGAGATGGATAATGGACAAGTGTGCAGTTGCTGAGCATATGACAAATTATTTGATGAAGAAATCAGGGCTGGTTAGGGAACACCAAGCTAATCCCTTCAAACTTAATGCCACTAAATTATTGGCATTCAAAGCAAATGTTTGCTTATTAGAAGAATCACTGTATGTATGGATGGTCAGGTTAGAAAATGTCTACAAGACCTGTTTATTTTTTTTGGCAAACACATTCTGTAGATATGAGAACGTTGCTTACTCTTAAAATGAGGCTAGTCATTATCTTTTTTTTCAGTGTAACACTTTGCAACATTCTTGTAAACTTACTAATAATAAGACTGGACAGAGACGGGCACAGCTAGAATCAACAAACATGACTTCAGGCCTGTGGGCTAAAGTTTATTGGCAGCTGCCAGAGAAATGAGCACCAGATGAAGTCTGTCCACACTGATGCACCCGTAAGGATTAATTGATTGAATTAGACTGGCGCCACTCACGTGACAATTACTACAGGCCCTTAAATCCTCCCCAATAAAGTGGCAACAGAGGTGGTCTGTCCCGCCCCTCCCCTCCCCTCCCCGCACCAACCTGCTCATGTTTCACGGCTCACGCTATCAAAAAGGTATCCCTCGCCACTTAAACCGTGCGTTTCTGATTTCCCTCCTTTGTCAACCTGCACTCCCACAAGAATTTGATTAAAAAAAAACGCACGGCCGCGCATATTAACACGTCAACCAATTCAAGTCAATTACATTCGTGCCATACTTCAGCCCCAGCTCATTTACAACTGAATTGCCTTCAATTTCACTTTTACAATCGCTCACCTACTCTTGACTGGATTTATTCCTAAACATAGTTTCTGCAACCGTACTGCACAAGTTGGGCCAGACGTTTGCTCCCCTCCCTCCCCCATACACAGATTGACTAACATATTAGCATATTGATATATTTTAATATTAATGGCTTTAAATGATCTATTTACTATTGGTTTTCTGGGGGGTCATTTTTACCCCCCTCTCTATGTCTTGCGCGCGACTTTCAATGAATGGCAATGTCATAGCGAAACTTGGGCTGTCGTTTTAGTTTGCTTTGACATCCACGTCACCTTTTTTTATATAACCACGGGGATGTTTATTCCCCTGCCTGACAGCTCAATATATCAAATCAAGCCTTTGCTGTTCCTTCTATACCTCGAATTTTCGGGTTAGCGGGCACGGTGCTTGTTCCATTTTCTTTCCTGACCCTTATCGTTCTCTTGTGTATCTGTCATTTCTTTTTCTTGGTCAAATATAAATGTCATGTCTCTTTCTTTTACATCCATGTTACCATCAGCTGACCTCGAGTTTAATGGGGTACATCTGGGAGTGGAATTCATTCCGTCTTAACTTTCTCTCTCCTGGGGTTGCTACACTTCGAGTAACTTGTCTTCATTGCATGTCTGTGCGGGTTCCTTCTCCCCCCGCCCCCTCCAGTTTCACACCTAACCCTAAGTCAACATGCGGGATGATAGCATCTTGTTTATTTTTAATTAAAGAACGCCTGAATGCACCCCCCTAAATATAAACAGAGTGTTGGAAATTCACCCCCATCTTGTCTTTCTTGTTCCATTACTAATCCTTACTGTTCCTTGCATCATTTTCCCCCTTCACCTTTTAATCTTCTCTGGCCAGACCCCGTTCCCTGTCTCCCGCCTCTCATTATACAGCTTGACAGCACAGAAAGAGGCCATTCGGCCTGTCGTGTGCACGCCAGCCGTCCAGCATCTATCCTGTTTTAATCCCATTCCCAGATCCTGGTCCGTAGCTTTATCTGCTGTGACTTTTCAGATGCTCAGCTAAGTGCTTCTTAATGCCACTTACAATCTCAGTCCTGACCAGAAGGTAATCGACCTTGAAACATTGACTCTGCCCCTACCTCCAGCCTGACCTGTTGAGTATTTCCAACATATTCTGTTCTTTATGTCCACTTTCGGTGATATTTTTGCCTCTGTACCAACCCCCTAGCCACTGACTCAATTTGTCAAAATTACACCTTGGACTGAACCAGCAGTAGGAGGCTATTCGGCCCATCGTGCTTGTGGAGGCCATTGGACAACAGCAACCCCCGCTCCCCCTCAAAAAAATTAACCGTCACGGAGGAGTGCAGGACCATTGCAGAAAGGTTTTTTTTGGGGGGGTGCACAAGGATAAAACAAGAGCTGCGAGGCGGTGGCTGCCTTTGCTGTCTGTACTCACATTGTGGAGCTTGTAGTAGAGTCCACAAGCGTTGCAGACAGGGTCTCCATTTGCATTCCGTCTCCACAGTGTGGTGGTGGTAGTCTGACAGTTCGCACAGGACGTTCCCGCCCGCCTGGCAGCAGACTGGAATAACAAGCACAAGGGGATTTTCTTAAAAACACACACAGATGAAATTTGTACAGGCAAATTCACAAGGGTTGAGTGCTGCTCTTTCAATGTACAATTTGTGATGAGCATTACAGATTGTGGTTAGTCCTCTCGTTTTATTTGTCGACCTCAAGCCGATAATATCTAAAAATTCAACATGCATGCACAATTTTTACCCTGGTTCCAACATTACAAAAGTGATTCATTTAATCCTACGAATTCATTTAATTGTATGAATGTCCCACCACGCGCTATAGAAATGCACTGCCCAGTTTAGACTATGCTGCATCCTTGTTAAGTTTATGGTCATATATGGGAGCCCCGATTTTAACCAACTGTCTGGGGAATGCAGGCACACAGCCGATGGTTGGCCGGTTGTGCTCGCTGTGTGGACCTCACCAGTTCAAAATGGATGGCCCAGTAAGGACCTGCTCACTCAAGCTTGAACCCATCGAAAAGCAAACCTACAAATATTACCTGCAGCGACTGATGCTGACAGGTCCCTGAGATGGATGAGTAACATCCAGGCAAGTGAACAGAAATTTATTAAACCCAACCGTGTCAAATGTTCCACAAACAATCGCAGGGCGAGGACTGAAGTTTTAAGATGAGTAAATGCAACTTTTTTATATAAAGTTATAGTTATATAAAGATCTCCCTGTTTTTTTTACAATCAAAGTGTCATCAATTAATTATTTACACCCGGATTGCTTTGGAATAACCCACCCACAGTAATCCTGGTTTCTTTGGAAAGCGGATCATTGTATCAAAACATCTCTCATAAAAAAAACAAACGGCGTCATATTTAAGCCTTTCTCTGTAATATGTTTATGCAGGATCGGGCCACAAGAGTGACTTGTGCCTGTTTAGGAAGGAAAGTGAGTCTAGCTTGGCCCAGTGGTGGGACGAAGAGGGAGGGGTTGGAATCCTTGTATCCATGCAATCAATGTCTAAGAGGGGGCCCTTCTCTACGTGTGAGAATAAAAAAATCCCTTCTCTTGACTCAGTGTTGCTATATTCCCACCTCATTCGTTTTTCCAGAAATAGAATGATTTTCAGGACATTTTTATTTTTAAAAAAACAAAGCAACAGACACGATTCAGAAGAAGCCTGGACTGAATACGTTCCAGTAAGTGTTATTGTAGTGAGGAGGCAGCGCAGTCTTGACTAAATAGGGTGCCACATATTTCTCTGCTGATGACACAGGCTTCAAACTGATCCTGTTTAGACAGTCACTCGAAACTCCCTGCACCGAACTTGAATCATTCCATTTCTCACCGCCCCCCGTCCCCCCTCCCCCTGAATTCTTGTTCAAACACCTTTGTGTTCTGAGGTCAGGAAGTGATATTGTTGTACAAAGCAGTTATCTCGAATCGGCAGATATCCGGCCGCTTTTTCATAGGAAGTCAGCTTTTTACATTAGAGAGCAGAAGGGGATGGAGGAGAACGGGGCGGGGGGGGGGGGGTATGGAAGGGGAGGTGGGGGGGGAGGGAGAGTGAGTGTAAAGAAACGGGAGACCCGTTGCCAGCTAAGTGCACTGCAAACGTTTCCCCTCGAAAGTTTTCCTATCCTAACGAGGCTATGAAAGATTGGAATTCCATTAGGGGTCAGTCATCAAAATCAACAAGGCTACCGTGGCTGCCCCTGGACAATGGGAAACACAATTGATGCAACATTAAATAGCCGCTGATTAATTAGCAGTAAATTACAATCAACATCTTTTTTGTTGTTTCCAACTGGGGGGGGGGAGGTTATCTGAACGGTGATCGTGGACCATCTAGTTTTAAAAGACAGAATAAGGCAGGCTCAGGTGGAGACTGGACAACAAGAGGTGGGGCAAATCTCTCACTGATGGTAGTGTGTACCTTCCGACTAAGGTGGCAGGAACAGCGGCGATTTCTCTCGGTTCTGCGGGGCAGGGTCTGTCAAATGGTTCTTTCTGGAATGGAGTGCCGAAACCCACAAGGATTTGTCATTTCAGAGGTCCGAGCGTGGAAGGAGGACATTGTGTGCCTAGGTGTGTGTAGTATATCAAAGGGGCTCCTATTAAATAGTGTTTTTTTTTATTTGAGGCCAAACTGCAAACCTGTGAGCTGTTCAGGAAGTTAGGATGCCGCAGAAAGGGGACGTATTGCTTGTTAAGGGTTCGGTTTGACTTTTGTTTTCTCTTGAAGTTTAGATGTCTCAGTAGTAAGTGGATGGAGAAGCTCCTCGAGAATGTAAAGGGCACACTGTGTGGCAAGACTTGGGTATGACAAAACAAAAGTCGCGAGTGTGCGTTCCTCTTTTAACAGGAGTGCTGCAGAAATAACTAGAAATGCCCCTGCGCCCTCTCACAGCTGCCTCTCCCTCCAAAACATTCGAGAACTGGTTGCAGTACTGGAGGTGTCGTGTCAATTTCCGCTTTCACCCAACGCCGCCCCCCCCCCAAAAAAAATCTTACTCAGATCCGGAAATGAAAAGCTGCTGTTTGATCCGTTGCTACGTACCAGTCTCCTCTTGGGTTTGATGAGAGGTCGGTTCTGGCCGTTCATTTTGTGGTACAGACCGCAAGCATTACACAGATAGTGCCCAGTGCCGTCCCTCCTCCACAGGGGGGTCGAGGTGGCTCCACAGTTCACGCATTCTCGACCTTCTGAAACAAAATCACAAGCCAGTCACTTCCCTAGCCACTTTGAGAGGCGGCCACCGTTTTATGAGATGGAATTATTCGGTTGTGGGAATAATGCATGCTGTACACACACTCATTCTCTCTCTCTCTATGCATTTACAACATTGTGGCCCAATTCATTAACCACTAGCCACATGTGGCTAATTGGAAATCCAGATGTGGCTAATTGCCCTTTCTACTTAGTAAATAAAACATGAATAATAAGACACCGTACTTGGGCATGTGATATCAAGCGTCCAGTTTCGTGCGCTGATGTTTTAACCTTTTTTGTGCGTTTGTTGGTCAAATGGATGGAAAGTGAAGGGTGCCGCGTTTATTATCGCCGCTCCGAGTAATTTACACCCTCGGTCACTAAATGGCGACAGATGTTTGTTAAGTAAATATACACGTGAAGTGCGTGTGCTGAGGTATTTTCTGATAAAATTCGTGCATAAGGCAATGGTGTCTAGTCAGCAATTCCATTGGACAACGCTGTTTCCCAGTATATGTTGCAGAGGCCTAAGTGCTTGTAGTCAGCAAACAAGTGTGGTCATAATTTTTGAAGCGAATGTACTATCTGTATTACTGAGTTTATGCACACCCCGTAAAACAGCGTTGTAAAGTTTATTTATTCGTGTCACAAGTAGGCTTACATTAACACTACAATGAAATTACTGTGAAAATCCCCTGTCCAAATATTATATGAGTGTATATTCAATTGTGTATATCATTAAAAGTAAAGTTGATTTATTAGTCACAAGTAGACTTACATTAACACTGCAATGAAGTTACTGTGAAATTCCCCTACTATAAGATAAATACATCCTGTCTAGAACATTTGGCTGTCTATGAACATGTATGTACTGTATAGTTGGGACACTTTTTTTCTGTAATGAAAGCAGGCAAATAGTGTCCGATTTTGAGGATTTAAAGGTTCAGAGACCATTCTTAAAGCTGCCACTCAGCGAAGTTGATGCAGTTAGAATGGTTTTTTTTGTATCTTATCTCTGCTTCTGCCACACCATGGTCTCTCCTCTCTATGCACGCTGGGCCCTTCTGTTTGTGTTTATCTTTCCGCACTTCACATTGTAAAAGTCCTTGTGAAATGTTTTACCATTACTTCTGATAGCTGGTCATTTCCATTGCTGCTTTTTTTTAAATGACCCCTTTATTTAATTTCTACATAATGTGCCTGGCGCCACAGAGGACATTAAAGTACGATAAAGCGTGTCCTAACTCACTTTTTAGGCAAATATTTGCAATGCAGGCAGAACGCAATTACATTAGCTTGAGTGCAGTGTTTAACTTGGAGGTTAGGCTATCTTGTTAGGGGCTATTTGTAAAGGCTGGCATGGCTTACAAGAAAACTTTAAATGGTGGCCGTTTATTGGGGGCGGGGGGGGGCCATAGGCAACTAAGCGAGTAATCTATACACGCATCAGCGGATTGGGAAAATGGACTAAAACAAAGTGGTAAAATAATATTTCTTAGTTTTCTATTTGCCTATTTCGGGTCAACTTCATAAGGTTCGGCCATGTGTGGATTCTATAAAACATGAAAAAAGGACTGATGTGTACATACCAACACGCACAAAAAAAAGTTAAAACAGCTGATAATTGTACATTTCACAGTTTTCAATAAATTGCAAAACAACAAAATGCTACGGATACTGCAAAAAAATCTTAATTTCTAAGATACAAAAGTGTCAACTGTGCTAACGCTGGCTTGTCTCCATCAGTGTGGCAAAAAAAAATGCACATCAGCTATTGGTAACAACTATGTGAGCACTCCTAGCTGTTGACAGTTGACATCTTTTTGACAATCATATGCCGTTTACTGGATAATGTCCTGACCTACATAAAGTCGCACACCTATTAAAATGTCGAATGCACATATCCCCAGTTCACTACAGCTTGAGCGGTCAACTTCCAAATGGTGCAATTTACAGTCACGAAGTATTTTTTCGCGATCCCCTGGAAAAACAGAAGGGGAACGGTCAATGCATTGCTTATTTATTCTTTAAGCCAGTCTGAAGAATTGGCTCAGACACATCAAAAGGGACTTCTGTGCATTAGATTTTTTAATAACATTCAAAAAAGGAGGGGCGAGGGGGTAGGTGGGTGGGTGAGGGGGGGGTGGAATGGGGGGGGGGTGACCAAGCCTGGAGGTTGGAAATTCAAAACATTATCAAGCCCCAAATTTCGCCCGCAAACTTAAGATCCACTTGGAGTTGAGCTCAACGTTAAAGGGGACACACGCCAATGGTTTTGGGAGGTCATCGTTTTTTTAAAAAAAAACTTGTCAAAGTGAAAATGAAATGAGCTTGAAAAGGGACTGCAACTTTAAGGGACAAGACTGAAGATGTGTATTGTTCGATGGGGTGGTGTACAGGGGTGGGGGCAGGGGGGGGAGAGGAAACTGACACGTCCCCGTGTCTTAGTGGCAACATTTCTACCTTCAACTAGGCGCGTGTACGCGGTGACAACCGCAGCACTTTAGAAGTTAACGGCTACAAATTTAATCTCCTTTAATTTTCCTGCACTAACTTGCACGTCACAATAATCGTTTTTTTTATTACCCCCACCCCTTCCCCCGGACTTTCTCCCCTTACACGTTTCTTTTCTAAGCCTTTTACTTGCTCTTTAGCATTACGGGGAATCTTTTAAAAGCATGCAAAGTGTTGAATAAGTACGTTAAGAGGAGGCATCTGCACCCTAACCACAAACTCTAACCGTTTTCTTTCTCAAAAGTTGCAGCCTGACTTTTCTTCATAGAAAAATAACACAGTGTTGGGCAAGGCACCCCGCACTTTGAACCAGAACACGTTTCCACTCTTTTACCTCAAAATATCCGCATCCATTTCGCAACCCCCCCAACATTTATATTTATTTTAAAAAAGGGGAAGAGAATTACATTGTGCAAAAAAAAATCTTCTCTCGGTTTTGGCTTTTCCAAACCGCAAATACCTAGCCTCATGCTTTTCAAAAGTCTCCAATGAATACTGTGAAAAATACATCAGACTGAGCGACAAAAGTGACCTATTTTTAAACATTTTCCCTCTCCTTGCTTGTATCAACTTACGCCCAAGTCTCCTGCCACATACAACACTACAAGAACCGCTTTGTAGAATTCGAGCTGATGCAAGCCACTTTCAATAAATTAGCCCTAGGATCTGATCTGTGGTACAAAAAAAGTTATTAATGTCCCAGCAACATGGCAGAATGTAACTGATGAAGGAGATTTTTTTTAACATATTTTTGGGAAGCACCGTCCAAGCAACGCTAAGAAACCTTGTCCCAATATATTATCATATGTTGTTAAAGAATATCAAGGTCATCAACGCTGAGCAGAGAAACCACTTCTATGTTCTTTTGTGGGATCCGTGGTGGTTTCTTTACCCTTTGCCCAATGTGTTATTACTTAATAAATAAAAGCGACGTCTTGATGGAGGGATGTGCTTAATAATCGCATTAAATCTCTTCACAATTGTACACTTTCCTATTTGCTCATACACTGTCCCTGCCCTGACTCCCGCACTAATTAGATCAACGTAGCCAAAGTGTGGGGCTGGATAATCTGTGGCTGGCTGGATTATTCGATCGCCGATTTGTATAAATTAATACTTCATACCTCCGCACCCCCACCCCCCGCGCCCGCCCCGACCCCACCTCTCTCTCTCTCTCTCTCTTTATTGCTCTGCAGTTTGGCTTCTGCCTTGCCGCATCCGGAATCTATTAAAGTACACGGCACTGAACAAACAATGTAACTGTCGCGTGCATCAGTCTGAAAATAATTGGATTAGCTAAAACACAGAAATTCAAAAAAAGGGCCAGTGCGCTTTGTCCCAGTCCCAGGAAGCGCTGGGCCGATACAGCTCGAGAAATCTGATTAGATTCACCAGGTCGCTGGAATTCTTCACACAGCGCCAGATTAAACTGAGTTCCTATCCAGCAGTCTAAAATGTCCATAATAATAAAAAGGGATTGCCAAAGTCGCCGCGAATACTCTCGGTATTCCATAAAGTACACCGTTTAATGGGAAGTGCATTGCTGGCTGCTACTGTTTAAACGTCTTCAGGCTGCCCCTACTCACAAACCGACATCTAAACTCCCATCGCAGTTGATCACCAACCCTGTGAACTACGTTTACCTGCGCTGCTCAATAAGGAAATGGGAGGTGTGACTTGATATTAATACAGATAGGTTCTTTCCAGTGTTTAGCTTTGAAATCTGTGTCAGTACATGATCACAGTGTTGCCGTAATCTTCGATTGCAGCCCTTCTTTATAAAATGATTTAGTTTGGCATTTTTACAGGCGCCAGTTTAGTATTTTTTCCCATGCGTCAGGTTCATTCAGTTTGTGTGTGTGTGTGTGTATTTTCGAAGGAGTTTTAGGATTGGACTTCCAGCCAAATTCAGAACAGCAGTGTACCTTTCTAGGTATTATTACTAATAATGATATGATCACAGCTTGTATGTATCATTGCAAAAATGCCTGTGTTCTAATTAAAAGCGAACACTAACCCCTATTGGCGAGTATATGTGTTTTACCTATTACCAATTGGAATTCTTATTTGGTAAAAGAAAAATCAATTTGAGTCAAAAGTTAGTTAGGTTGGGATCTGGTATACACTATATATGTGGGTTAGCTACCAGCTCGATTACTTACTTGAGTGTAAGGCTTTCTAAGGTATTGATTGTATTTCATTGAGCAATGGTAAAACATTTGCTTTTCCAATCTTGAGTTCACATTCTCTTAAATAATTCTGTTTATATAATATCTAACTAATAACTATCTAACTAAATGCTAACTAATATCTAGACGATAAACATGCAGAAAAGATTATGAACTTGATACAATAACGTTGATTTCACAGTGCCTCCAAGTGTTGACAACACCAGGGTGAGTACTGGATGTCTTGTTCAGTAAGAAATGGAATGACACTTACCTGTGCTGGAACGCGCCTTGGGTCTTGCTTTGGAATGAAATCCCGGGGGAGATCCTCCCAGCAGGCTGCCAGATGGGAAGAGACTGGAGCTGTATTCAGGGACGTAAGGTGGGTAAGAGGCCAGAGGGTGATGGGCTGTGGATGAGCACCCTCCTAATGCCATGCTGCTTCTAGGGTGAGAGGATCCTGTCTCCAACTTCATGCCCTCAGCCAGGGACACCTGGTACTTGATGCACTCCTTGTCCTCCTGGCGGCTGGAGCTGGTGGACCCAGGGGTGGAGATGGTAGGGTCTGGGGAGACATCCTTGGGAGGGGTAGGGGGAAAGGTGAACAGGTGAGGGCTGGAGTGTCCTGCCGAAAGGGACGCTGATGAGGAAGGAGGGTAAACAGAGAGAGCACCCGGGGAGCTGTGGTGGAGTGGAGCCTTGCTGAATGCACTCAGATTCCAAGGAGAAGCATTATGATGAGAGGCAAGGGCTTTTCCTCCGTCTAGCCAGGACAGAGAGCCATGAAGCAGAGGAGGGCGGCAAACTTGACTCCCTAAAATGACAAAATAAAAGCTTGGATCAGTATACAACAGAACACTGCACCAGAATTCCTCCTTATGTTTAAGCTTTACTAAAGGTAGTTGCAGCAACGTCATCCTCAGCTAAACATATTTTTCCATCTTAAATCTCATAAATGTTTAAGACTCGCGCAGTTTAACGATTTTATCTTAAAAATCAACTTATTTTGGTCGTGACCTCCATTTGATTTAATCCACGCTCATCCTTACCCGTATTCCCAAATAGGAACCAAGGATTTAAATTTATTATTTGAAGAATATCAACTTCGCTGACGCTAAGGAGCGTTTAGTTATCCATTTCGAGGGTATTAAAAACGCTTGGTATGAATAAATTCAAATCCCTCAGCGGGATCATTTGTTTGAGTGTGTGTGTGTAAAGCGTGTACTGCAGTGGGACATAGTACATAGTACATTAGCCTAATCGGAAAAGGCGAACTGCCAGAGGAATACATGTTTTTAGATGTGCTTTTCATGTGTTTTCTGTATAAACAGTAAGAATTGTTTTTATGGTGTGTGTGTCTGCCACAAAAACACCAAGTGAGAAGGAGAAATAAAAGTCTTCGAAGGTACTTTCAGTTTGCAACATATATATAGCTCTCTCCGCCAGCTACTAAACCTGTCACGAACAAACACAGCAAGTGACAACATTCAACAGGTCACGAACGCCCACGCTGCTAATAGTCACAGAAAAAAAGAACATTATGGAGCCAGTGTCCAGTCGATTTTTGAAATGTCAAATTTAACGACAGTCGCTATTAAATGTAATAACCCCTAACGGATTTTTTAAAAAACTGGGATTTTAACTGGTATCATAATTTAATTTTTTAAAATAATATTGTGAGACGGACAAAGGAGCACCTCTATTACATCCGGGAAGCACTCGCACTCAATGGCATTATTGCCCCCCACCACCGCTCCACCCCCCCGCCCCCCCAGTCTCGAACAATATGTCCACTCTAGACCAAGAAAATGCAGAAACAAGCATTTTTTTTCTCTCTCTATCCTTGGAGTTTGAGGCCAGATTCAGTAACAGAACATTGCCTTATTGGAAAACAGTCCGAAAGGCAGTTTAAAAAAAAATCCGTATATATGTCAGCTGCAATTTTCCCGTTCTGAATGTAGGCTCCTTTTTTTAAAAAATATAAATGAATAAAGCTTATTTATTAGTCACAAGTAAGACTTACATTAACATTGCAATGAAGTTACTGTGAAATTCCCCAAAAATTCACTAGAAAAGCTACCGACGTGTCACTTCACTGGATACAGCTTTCTGAAAGGCGGCTGGGGGGTGGGTGGGGGGGGCAGTGGGGGTGGGGGTAGGTAATGACTATCTGCAGGACGCACCCGAGTTCAAACTAAAACAAAAAGAAATAAAGTGAGGTTCTTACCGTGGTGGGGAGGGGGATATCTCTGCACGGTGGCTCTGACCGAGTTCCCATAGTAGGATGTAACGTGGTTGGCTTGGCCGTCTATATTGAAAAGTACATCCACTTCTTCGGACGGGAGGTAGGGCGCCGAGTCCACGTACCCATGGCTCAGGCCCGGGTGGTGAGAGTCAGGATGTTGCCCGTTTAGCACAGCGGGGTGGTGGTGCGTCATCCAGCGAGGCTGATCGACCTCCATGGCGCGACCAAACTTCGAACGAATTTATAATTACAATGTATCTAGAATTATCTCTCTATAAGGTGTGTATTACAGTCCGGGATCTCTTGAAATGACAGAATCCACAAGGCGCTCCTTCGCGGGGTTGCTGTTTCATCCACCTGTACAGCAGGCAAGGGGGAGAGAAGGGGTGGGAGAGAGAAGGAGAGAGGAAAAGAAAGCAAAGATTACTTTAGTCGGAGCTGACACCTGACCCCCCCCCCCTTTTAGCGAGGGGGGGGGAATTTTTTAAAAAAGCAAATAAGTCTAAAATCGAAACTAATTTAAAAAGTCGAATGTAGCTCAAGGAAGTTATTAACTTTAGATATATTTTAAAAAATTAGTTCCATCGGCTGGGATGCACTTGGTATGAATACACAATATCCCCCCTCCCCACACAAAAAAAATCCAGCCATTTTAACCATGTAGATCCCTGATAAATCGACTTTTAACGCAGAGTGCTATTTAATTCTAGTCAATGCAACTTGTACTGTAATATTTGATACTTTTTTGCAACACATCCGCCCTTTAAATAAGGTGACATGGTTGATTTTGTTTAATAAAAATACAAAAAGAATGAAGGCACGGTTGCAGGACAAACCTTTTCTTGCTCTGCGCTGGCTGAGAGAGTGAGATGCAATGGCTCACATTGGCTTGTGAGTGTGGAGCTGGCTGATCAGATGGTGTTTATGTCCCAGTTTTTTTTTGCTACACTGAAAGCATTCTCTCTGAACTGGCGGATGGCGCCAGTGGGCTGAATACACGGCGCGTCGGAACTTAAAAACAACCCACTCCCTCGCGGCCAATCAGAGACCTCCCAGAGGCCCCGCAGGCCCCGCCCACAGCCGGCCTCCCCCCTGATTGGCCAGCCTCTAGCGCCCCCCCCCTCCGCCCGCCCGCGCCCCCGCCCATTGGAGGATTGCATCAACCGCCCCACCCCCTCCAGAGCCCACCCCCGCCGGGCCACCCATTGGCTACTCCAGGGGAGAAGCAATTGTTACAGGGTTCCAAAGAGGAGGAGCCAGCCCATTTCAGAGGAAATCCCCGCCCACCCAGTCCTGGCTGATTGGTGGGAAGGGTTTTTTTTGAGGTGGGGGCGAAAGGGAAAACAGGTCCCATTGGTTAGTTAGAAATGCCAATCATTATGTTCCTATGTTCTTATTTCGCTTCCGCACTTGAAGTTGTTCCAATTCACCCGAAAAAAAGTCAATAAAAAGGCGCATTTTCAATCAAATTTTCAAATGTATTCAAAAAATAAATAAATTGTCCTTACTGGGAGGTTCTAAGAATAAAAAATACTAATCGAACAAACACTCCGCGTGGACATTTGTCAATGTTTGCCTTTTAAAACTGTCCACTCGCAAATGTCAGCAGCATGTCAGTGTAATAAGCATATAAGCCGGGGAAGATGCACTGAGAAATTGGGGCCTGAAATCATGCAGAAATATACACTGACACGGCGGGGGAAGGGAAGAATTCTCAAACAAGAGACCGGGTGAGGGAGTATCTGCATGTCAAATCAGTATTGAGTAGACAGCAACAATGACTTGCATTTGTATAGCGCCATCCTGTTAATGCAACTCTCCCCATCCACCCCACCTCCCTTATCCCCTCTCCACGCCTTTAACAGGGAAAACAGAATCAGGCCACATAAAAGAGACGCTAGGGCAGTCCAACATTAAAGGTCTTGAGAGGTGGGGGGGTCTTGGGGGGGGGAGGAAGGGGGATTCTAGAGTTTAATACCTGAGGGCAGCAAAAGGTGGGGCGATTAAAATCTGGGTGTGTGCAAGGAGAGGAGATAAATCAAAATAGGAAAATGCTTGTGTGTTTCATACACAGAATGGGATGATAACAGGTGATCACCTCCCCCCCCCAACTCACCCCCACCCCCACCCCTCCTATTCTCTCAGGTAGACACAAGCGTTGAGGAGTTCATTCCACTTCATTGCATCGGAACAGGAGGGCCGCGGGCTGGTATTTAGTGTGTAATTCCCAGGCCGGCTGGTTTGTGCCGCACAGATTGACAGTATGTAATTGGGAAATGGGAGGTTGTTCTTTTGATGCTATGCATTTTACTGAGATGTCCAGCCGCGCCGACGCCACTTGCCGTGACGTCATGAGTTGAATAAATAGTCAGGAAATGATCTGGGCACAATGAAGGAATTTCACACAGAGGGGGAATAATAAAAGGCCATGTAGTGGGAGAAACCCGAAATAAAATCCATAACACAGCTCAAAGAGAGAGAGAGTACTGGTTCATCCTGGGGGGGGGGGGGGGAGGGAGGGGGGCAGGGCTGTGGATTCAGGGGCAAAGAACCCTGGCCACTGCCACACTTCCAAAGTTTATTTGCACCCATAACCTCTGGAGGGTATAAATATCTGGAAGACTCCCAGTGGCTAGGTTTGCCAAGCCACTGTTAGCCCGCGTCTGAGTCGATCCCTGAAGTCTCAACAATTCAACCCAATGCGAACTGACAGCAACAATTCATGCCGAAAAGGCATTTGTTCTCCCCCTACCCCACCCCTCCCCCCTCCTCCCCTTCATTGAATGTCTCCACTTCATAGAGATTTAACCGGATTCCCAATGAGGTCCTTTTGCACCCAGTCACTAGCTCTAAACATGGGGAGTTCTTGTTCAGACAAAGTTTGGGGAGAACTTTTCTGTAGTTTTGATCATCAGACAATACCTGCACCATCTGAGTTTGAAAATAACCTTTTCTACCACCCCCCCCCCCCCCTCTGTATTTTTGAATGAGTGTGCATGCTCAGTGTGGAAAGTGATTAATATCACAACTGATTCCTGTCTCACAAGTTTGCGGCTAACCCATTTGATTAACAATGCACTGAGAACCTTTGATAACCTGGGCACATGGATGCAGACACGTCAGATTTAATGTGTGCCCTTCCAAAGCTCATCTATTATAACAATAAAATGCAGGCTGTCCCTGTAAAGGGGACCGATTAGTTTATTCTCCTGAGTTTTTGCACTGTATTGTTGGTGTTTGTCCCCATCTCTCTCTCTCTCTCTCTCAGAGACTGACTTACCCACCTTCTCACCAGTGGCCTGTTTCAAAATCTCTCTCACGGTGCTACTGAACGAAACTAAATGTCTCAGCGAGCATTTGAATAGGCCGAGCAGAACTTCCAAAGGCACAAAGAGAAATGCAGTTTGCACCGAGCTGTCCATTCTGCTGAAACCGGGTCCAGAGCCATTCTCCGTTTTAATTGTGAACGGGTCCCTAAGCTTCAGAATTGAGGGTTAACCTACTCCAACTCTTGGCAACGCTTAACATGTCCAAGTAGTTGACTTAAGGAACGCTTATGGATGAGTGATGACACGGGAACAGCCGGTACTGTAATTACAATCTATGGACACATAATTTATTGATGGCGACCACACGCACACACACGATCCGGGGGTACAAATCAGTATGGTGAAATGAGGGGTTCAGCAACTTGTGCCCTGTAAAAACTGAATCTCACTGTTTTTTTACTGACCCCGCAATTGTAAGTTGAACAAATGTTGGGATCTCTGAAGAAGACTCTTTTAAAAAAAATGTTGGATATGATCCTTTAGCTGTCACTTGTGATCCCGCCCAGCTACATGCTTTGTGCTGATTGACAGAAGCCTGGCTAATGGACGCCATTGTTTTAATAATTAACACAAAAAAATAACAAATTTGGCAGAGGGGGAATGGGGCGGTGAGGGGGAACGGGGGAAAGTTTCATTTGATTTGAATTTTAAAAGGTGCGCCGCCGTGATCGGAATGGACTGCGTCTCAATGCTCCCAAACACAAGCCAAGAAAAGAAACCTGCCTGGGGAACATTACAGTGTCCGTCGATTCGCATCGATCTGCCCCTAAAGAGTGGAGAGCATGTTTGCAGTTATGCTGTGATCACGGACCCGCATCGGAGACAGACCACGTGTAACCAGGCAGATCCTGACTCGCCAGAAATTACTGTCTAATTAAGCGGCTAACAGTTGCCTCTGTGGTCGGATTTGATCCTCTTGTCTGTGTGTGTGTGTGTGTGTGTAATATTTGGTTTAATCGCCTCTCCCTGGTGCAGGTAAAGTTGTACAAATAGCCCCCGGTGTAGGCACAGGGTTACACTGAGGACACACAGCCTGGAGGCGGACACCTCTCTCACAAAACTAGAGACAAATGTTAACTCGTGGTGGAGAGAAAGAAATTTAAAATATACAGACTAACCGGTTTTAATAATAGAGGTTGTTTCAGAGCAGTAAATGTGGATGCGACTGTTCCGTAATTAAGAAAAACCTTAAACCCCAATACTGAATTATCCTAATGGGTTATAATTTTAAAGAAACACCTTTTATAGAGCCTTTAAGACAAAATAAGGTAATGGAATTCGTTGGGTTTTTTATCTGAGCGCCATAAATTCTATTTAAAATCTTAATTACACTGTATTTGTGTTAACCCGTTTACTGACAGATCTCTTTCTAAATCGACTCTGATATAAATGCGGCGTTTTCTAAATTTATAGGTGCGCTCTGACATTCACAAGCGAATCGTTTGGATAAAGGAAACCAGACATCTGTGGGCACAAAGGACAGGCTGGTTATTTATTGTTCCCCTCACTTCCCCCAGAACATTCTTATTTAAGTGCTAATTCGATTCTTATCAGATTTATCACTTACTGAAGGAGTAAAGGTGTTACCGTGCTGATATATTTACAGTTAGACGGTGACACGCGGAGGAAAGACGCGTTTTCATCAGAAAATTGATCAACCCCGATGTTCAGTCGCAAATAAAACCTGAACGGCGCAAAATGAGTAATCGGTGACTGTACAATATTTTCACAAAGAGAGACAGAGAGAACACGTTCAGGATAGTCTGAAAAAAAAATGTGGTTGGGCTGTAGCGCCCGGGTCTGAATGGAGGGTGAATGTGTGGGTCTTAGCCCCTTCCTTGCCTGCGTGAACATGTTGGGCAAAGATATGTCAGATTCAGGCCTCAAGCTGGTAAGTTCCGGTGAGTTCTACACTTTGACTAACCGACCCTGGTTTCTACGACAGCAGAGATCTCTTAGTAAAGTCTTCAATCGGACTTTTCTTCCATTTACTGCGAATGCAGGCAGCATCACTTTCAATGTGACGTTGGAAACGTGGGCTTATGTTGAAGATAAATTAAGATTCAGTTGTCACCTTAACAAACAAAGTGAGGGGAGTTTGGAGGTCAGTTTGATTGTATGATGTGAATGGGGAGTTAGTTTGTGGTATGAAGAATGTGAGAGTGGCGGCTGTGTCTGTTTCTCAGTTGTGTTCTGTTCTCAAAGTGTGTGATGGGGTGGGGGGGAAAAACTGACAAGTTCTGCAAATTCTACTTGGAGCTTACGAAAGTCACACTCACAGTTGTTGTGCTCGCTATTGGAGTGTTTGAGGCCCAGCCGGCAAAATCTTGAAACTGACTAGAATCTAAAATGTTCCAACTCAACGTCAATCCGTACCAACTGGCATGTTTGCGAGTGCTTTAAACTGGGAAAGGGGATCTGCAGTACAACGGGGCGAACATGTGCCAACTCCCTTCTTAATACTACCTTCATATTACCTGCACCCTCACCTTTCCGTCCCCCCTCGTTCTGGGACGAATCACTCAGTCAGACTACATTAGTAACCTGACTTGTTGGGGGCGAAGGTACATTTGTGGGGTTTTTTTTGAGATCACGTATCAACCGACTCAGGAACAGCTTCTTCCCTGCTGCCATCAGACTTTTCAATGGTCCTCCCAAATATTGAGTTGATCTTTCTCCACACCCTAGCTATGACTGCAGCACTATATTCTGTACCCTGCCCTTTCCTTCTGCCCTATGTACTCTATGTACGGCATGCTTTGTCTGTATAGCGCGCAAGAAACAATACGTTCCATTGTCTACCAACACATGTAACAATAATAAATCAAATCAAATCTTATAGGGGGAGAATTGCTACATGCGGCTGGCGTTCACCGGGGCCGGGTCTCACTGGGAGACTAAATATCACCATTGTGCCCAGGCATTGTGTCTCAGTCCCCGTTCAAATACTTGACATATTTTTTAACTGATGTTTTTGGCTGGTCCCGACAGAATGAGGGATGGAGAGGTTGGCCCGAGCTATTGACATATCTCCGGCTTTGTCAGGTCCAATGCCCGACCTGGCATATATTGAGATAGTGGCCAATCAGTGTGCGGGAGATAAACAGAAAGAGTCGATTCTGAACTCGTGTTTCCCCCTTGAGTATCAGGAAGGACCTATCGCCTCTCACAGGTGACACTGTGTATGTTTGATGCAGGAGTATGTGTGTGTGAATTTTTTTGAAAAAGCGCCTACGCTCATCACCACAACTCCCCCTCCCTCCCCGGCACAATGTATATTCCTTTTCCCTCAATAGTGGAAATTCCACGGGATGGCAAATGGAAAAAAAAGCGATCAGGAGCGATCGTCATGTCTCATGGCAAAGTTTTGCTGTCTAATGAGATAGTAATGTATCTGCCTCGGTTTGTATCCTAAGCTTCGACAAAGATGCACTGGGATTCCGGAACCCATCCGCACGGTTCTGTGCTGTTTTCCCAGGACGTGTATTTTAGTTTTAACACTGCACCCACATTCAAACCCAACCAAGAAATATAACCATATTTCTGACCAAAACTGAATTTCAATTGCCAGTTAAAAGTGGGACACACAGCGAACTGATCGTTATCTGCGCTGGGTTTGATTTCAGAGGAAGCAGTGTGTGTGAGTTCCGCGCTCATTCGTTTTCCTCTCATTTTGATCTGTTCGCCGCAACCAGTTCGCAGACCCACAAGTACCAGTTGTCCCCTTTGTAATGTCAGCAGAATGGCGCACTTTGCGGGAGCAACTCAATTCTATTTTTTAAGAGAGGGAATGAGACTCATCTAGAGTAAGTTGAAGGCAAGGTGAGATGTGTTCGAGACTATGGTTAAGAGGCCGGCGCCCGGGGATAAGGTTATTTACAGCTTTTCAATACTACGTAAGAGATTGCTCGTACATTCAAATCTCTAAAGTGTCCTCACTGATACTCAACTGTATGTCAAAACTGATCTGCGATTATTGTCCAAAATAGCTTTAAAACTCCGGGAAAATACAAATGTATCGCCTCAACAAAATTATTTCATTCTTAGGATTAATAATTTCACAACTGCACTCGCATCCAAGTTAATGCACATATGCGTACATACAGTAAGAAGCCTGACAACACCGGGTTTGAAGATAAGGTTTGAGACTTCTTACTGTGTTTACCCCTGTCCATCGTCGGCATCTCCACATCATGACTACATATATTTACACACAGGTGTCCAAACACCCATCCACATACATGATTAAACGCGCGTATCATACATAAGTACATACAAATACAAATGTTCACTCCACTTACAGATGTCCCCGTTGAAGAGGCAGTCCAGAGAAGGTATAGGGAGTGCCTTTCTGGAAAAGAAAAGTGAGATTGCCATGAAATTGATCAGTATGCTGCTTTTGGAAAGGGAAGTTTGCCGCTGTTAAATCAGAAGCCTGGGGAGTGACACTCACCTCTCTCCCACCCCCCTCCACCTCACCCCCGGGTCTCTCTATCTCCGTTTCAGTCTTGTTTCATAGCATTTATAAAACACGGTGGCCACCCCCCCCCCCCCCGCTCTCCCCCGCCACCCCACATCCCGATCAGAAGACACTAATGACATTCATCGCCATGAAAAACTTTTAGCCTTTCAAAGAGGGCTCCCCGGAGGGGAACCGTGGAGCGGTTCACCCTCGCCATGGCCTGGCTATAGACATACCTGCCCAATCCCTCTCCCCTCCCCCGGTACCCAAGCCATGTTCAGTTAAATCCCACCGTGACACAGCACATCAATGGACCAGTGAAATATCCGAATAAACCCACCCGCAAAGATAGGACTTGCTTTATTTAGACTGAGAGTGAGACTGGGCACAATTAACTTCTATTAGAAATCGTCGTGAAATTGTGCTTATCAAGTAACAGGGGCGAGTGATGCTGATCGCGTTCAAATTGGCACCTTTTTAAACCCGAGAGTGGGTTTAGCTCTGTAATAACGGTGCAGTCTGCCTGGGTAACTCTCTCCCATCCCACCCGTCCACATCCATTAATCGTGTCCCATTCCAGCATAGCAGACCACCCCCTTCCACTATCCCCCCCCCCCCCCCACCCAGTTATTATCATTCTCTGGACACACATCATATTTCAGTTATTCTGAAATGAGACAATTATATATATATAGTACACCGGACTGCCCAACTTCCAAGCAATTCATCCAGTTGTAATAGTTAACTGTGACTATGAATTAATTTTGATTAGTTTCACACACTGTAATGCACCCTCGCTTTGTACAGTGGATATTGACCAGATCAGTTGTTGCATTATAGGGAGGCTTTTCGAATTCCGACAGAAATTAAATTCTGACCAGACCTAATTGAAAGGTCAGAGCCACTATTCATTCCCCAACCCGCACATTTACTCAACTCCCGTCTCTATGTTTCGAAGATGATACCGGGAATCTGAGTGCCAGTCTGTCCCAGGTGAATTGCGCTTGGAAATTCTCCCTTCCATTATGTTTCTGGGTCGTGTTTTATTCCAATCAAACTGCGAGAGGCCAAAAAAAAGAACGCTCCCCCCCCCACAACACACACCCGTCATTTAGGTTGAATTGCAAAGTAATCGATAATCCAGCATTTCCCGATCCCAGACTGTTACATCCACATTTGATTGACAACGCATTCTGATCGGAGAATAACTTCATTACAAAATTCCGCCTAATATTCCGAGTAGCTCACAGCACACCGAGCCAAGGCGGGGATATTTTCTAATCCTATATAATTCTTTATTTAACATAGGGAGCAAGCTGTTATTAATGTAAACTCCCCCCCCCCCCCCCGTTTGAGTGCCTTTGGGGCTGGCCCCACTCCACGTGGAAAAGATGTTGAGAAAATATAAATATTTACTGACCTCTTGAGCTCTTGTGTGGAGTCTGGCGCTAGCAGCTCGCTGTAGATTTCTCTCTCTCTCTTTCTCTCCCCCCTGATCTCTCTCCCAAAAGTTATCGCACAATGACAGACAGACAGCAATGTGCAATTAAAACCAGGCTCGCTATTTCAACCAGGGATAACTCTTCATTCAACCGTTCCTGCCCACGAAAAGCCAGCCTCTCCAGTTCTCTTCCGGGTTGTTAAGGTAGCTCAGGTCAAAGAAGGACTGACCATCGACACCACACGATCAAATCTTCATTTAAATGGTTTTCCGGGATGGGGGGAGGGTCGGGAGGCGGGGGGGGGGTGTATAATGATACAAAACAGGTCGTTTTATAAACGCGGTTGTGATGTAAGGGTGGGATTAATCTCTGATACAAATTATTCCATGCTGTTTATTTACTACAGTACATTTTGTTTTAAAAATAGACAAATGTTTTTGATATCCGTAACTCAAAGTTGTCGCCTGTTCTATACGCGAAATAGATCCCAGTTCTTTTGACCAGATTAAATAATAAATGTTTTTAATTCAATCTCGATATTTCTTGACTCCAACCAGTACAGCTCTACCTTAAACTAGCTGCACTGCCGCAACAACTAATGATTGGATCAAATGGGTCGATTCTTTTTTTTTGTGTGATCATATTTTTTTCCCCTCTGCCTGAATATTCATACGAAAAAAAACTTTCTTATTAAACGTATCGCCAAATGCGATCGCGCTTTTGAATCGCCCCAGAACTTCAATACTCAGTCTCGCCAACCGGTCACTAGGAGATATCCGTCAAACAGACAAGGCAGAGTGTATTGCTAAAGAACGGCGTCTGAATCGATGCCTTTAATGCAAAGATAAGTGTTACTGACTGATGGTATCTTTGCAAAAACGTGAAGATTTTGTTACACCCAGAGTAAGATTTTATTCACACTAAATTAAAGCTAAATCTGAACAATAAAAGGTGTTTTTCTCCCCCCAGGTGTGATTAGAATAATGATGCATTTAATACCGAATTTAGTCCTGATTATCTTCAGCAAACCCCCCCCCCACGCCAACCACCCCCCCCCCCCACCACCCCCACCACCCCTTCAATGGCGAATGTTGACCCAATATTTTTTGCACAGCCTGTGTTTTATCTGTTGCTTTATAACTGGGGGTAATAAATCGGGCGGAGACTGATTAACCCCGCTGGACAGATGAAAAGAGAGTTAATATCGCTCAGTGTATCTGCTTGTATGCTAAACATAAACTGATGGCTGCAATTTCTACCCTGGCTAAGCGAATTCAATCAACCTAACAGATTCGAGATAATTAGGTAACAAATTCCGAAAGAAATGTCGAGAATTGCTGATATTTTTCCTTTAAAAAGTGGGGGGGAAGAAATTGGGAGAAATTTACCGCTGCAGAAACCGACTTGTGCTTGATTTGAGGATATGTGACCATCTTTTTTACCCCCTCCAGATTCATGCAGTGTAAAAGAACAGTCGATGCGCCGAGTGGGGGAATCCGTTAGCTGAGCGCAACTCTGTTGTTCGCAGCTACGACAATGTACACAGCATCATTATTTATTATCGTTGTCTTTTTTTTTAGATTAAAATCACAAAACGAGGAGTTAGTTTACACGTTAGGTCACGAAGATGGAACACAGTAGACATTTAGAGAGAGACAGAGAAAACATGCGATTTTTTTTATAGGCATTAACTTGGGGCAACACTTTTCATTAATGAATTTCTTTCCTTGAACCGGTTTTATGCGAATCCCATTCGTTTGGCAGCCGCAATTTTTTCTCTCTCTCTGTGAATTGACGAAAAGGATTGGAGACGGAATACAGACACAGTTTCACAGGGGAAGCGTTTCAAAAGCCTTTTGGGCAAAATAGAACTGCCAAGAGCAGGTGAAGAGTTTGACTTTGCCAATGCATTTAGAAGAAGAGTCAATTTTGGTGATCTGGCTGATAGTGGTTGACATACATTAATGTGGGTAAGATTTTAGTCACCCTGAATCCAATACACTAGGCGCTCTTCCTTTGTGTTGTGAAAACCGCCCACCGATCCGTCAGCCTTGTTTGCTTTTTATCTGCTTCTTGAGAGGGGGGGGGGGAAAAAGCATTTTGGGTGTTTCCAGCGGACATTACATGATTTACCAGAGAGAAAATTGCGATTTGAAACACACTCCCGCACAATCAATTTGTTAAGATGTACAATAACGAAATGTTACGAATGCCCTGATGTAATAATATTCCTGGGAAAAGGATGGATGAATATTAGGTACTTAAAACAGCACATATGAGAATGACTCCAATGTGGATGGTACCCTATTTAAAATAATACTGTGCAGGAATCATTTCTTTTTAATCTTTCCGAATAAATGACCAGACATACCGGAACATTAGTAACATTTCCTTTCCAGAATGTCTATATGAGTTAATTAGCATGAATATTATTATTATTAAATCGATGAAACACAGCAAGTGATAACAAAATGACCAGTTCTGTCATACGGGAGCTATTAGCAATTATTGGATTTTTTTTGATGTAACGAGTTTATGATTGATGGCCACTTATAACCGTCCCAACGAAAGCAGAAAAAAAAACACTATTATAATTTAATTTAAATAGTTCATCCCCAAAGCCGCTCAATTTTGTCTACATAAAAAGAGGTTCGAGGAGGACAGGGAAGATAAAGTCCGAATGATGATTCGACTTCGCGAATATCTCGGCCCTCCTGATAATTTATCTCGATCTATCACCCCCTGGTCCATCTGTGGTAAATGATGTAATCAACCGTGGGCATCTGAATTGTGAAGGGAGATCTTAATACCTCTCTGAATGTCCCTACAAACGGCACCGAGACACAACTAAAATGACAAGTCACACACACACACAAAATTATGTCAATTTTCATTTTTTTTCCTCCCTGCCCGTGACGCGGAGGCTGGAAATTTAATTAAAATGTGTTAATACCGACAATTTTTCATCTGGGCTGCGTTCGTTTTTTTTATGGCGTTCTTGGGTTGACTTTTTAAATATTAGTGAAGGTGGCGAATTATAAATTACTTGCTCCTTATCTGTGCTGCTCACGGAGCCAGGATAAGAAGGCCTGATTAAGAAAGAAGTCAGGGCTAGCGTGGGATTCATAATGATTTCGAATAATGCAGCCTTATCTCCCCACTGCAGATAATCAGCCTTTCAACTCGCAATGTTTTGTTACATCGGGTAATTTATTGCATCTAATACATCACAATGAATCTGATGTAAAAATGCGATGGTCACCGTTGTAAAGTCCCCTATTTTTCATCCATAGGATAGTGAAATGCCTTGCGATTTTAATTGGGAAAATATAGTAGATCTGATAAGAGCAATAATCTGCCTTTGAGTGCTGTAGTGCTGTTTAATTAGTGTGTCAATTTCCAGCCTGAAATTAACAAGATCGACTTGAAATTGTGCTCTCCCCCCCCCCACCCCCCTACCCACCCAAACCACCTTCCCAAAACACCACAAGATATTTTCATCAGAATACAAGTCTGGAATACTTACTTCAAATAAACAATACGAATTAAAGAATGGCATTTATCAGAAAAATTAGGGACGGGCGCATCATCAAGATCCAATATTTTGCATATTAACAAACGAGCTTTTGTTAAAATATTTATTTTCTTTCCCGGACTTTCATTCATACTGTCAGGCGTTTACTTCTGAGGGTAAATAGTGAGTACACGGTTTGATGCATTCCATAAATATCATCACATTCATATTCCCAAAAGACGGAACAAATCTAATTGAAGTTCCACAAATTAATTATGGACCCTCTCTCGATACACACACGCACACACATATACACACACACATATACGCACACACATATATACATACACAAATATACACACACACACATGTATATACACAAATACGCACGCACATATATACACACAATACACACACACATGTATCCACACATATGTATATGTATATACACACATATATATACATATATACACAAATACACACACATATATATGCACACATACATATAAACACACAAATACACACACATATACACGCACACACACATATATACACATATATACACACATTTATACCTATGTATCTATGTATATAGGTAATATGTATATACATAGATAATATGTATATAAATTTTATGCCTGTGTAGAATCTCATTTCATATTATCCTTGAATATCTTCATAGGTATTTTACAGGACATCATTGATCATTGTAAAACATATATAGGTATTGTCACCGATTGTCCAAATACATGCAAAATCTAGTGATAGGCTTTTGTTAAAAATTGGATGAGTTTGTGGCCGCACTCATTGAAGAAAGCATACACTGCCTGTTCCTTTGTTTCTTGATCTATTGATCCTGTTAAGGGAGCTCTGCTTTCCCTTACGCTGAATAACCGAGAGACAAGCGCCTATAGAAATCCTGTCTCCGTTTCGAAAAAAATACATAAGCTTTCTTCCATAAACACGTTTTTAAAGCGTGTGTTCGTATTTTCTTCCCTGATTGACTGGGCGCAAGTCGCTGTGTATGTATTGGCTGAACAGCAGAGCGATCGAAAACAACAGCAGTCGGAAATTAGAGCATGCACCCCAATCCTCTCCATAATTAGCCATTAACTTAAAGCATTTCCACACATTTTTTTAAAGGTGGCTTTTGCATAATGATTGCACCGTTTCTCTCTGTCGCATAGACATTGGTGATTCAGCACCAGGTCTGTGAGTAACGGGATCCCAGACATATTCCTGCCCCTTTTGTTCACTAACATCACCACTGACTTTATGGAGAAGAAGAATTTGGAACAATTAAAATCTTCAGAAATCTTGCCCACTTCGATTAACTCTCTGTCAACTTGGCGGAATTAAAGAGCGTTTCTCTGACACTGGACCATGCACATAAACATTCACCCACACGTTAAATACGACACTTGAGGAAATGTTTATTCATTATCCATGCCCACATAATCATTGCAGATTTTAAAATTAGCTCCACGTATTTAACCCGCATTTTCGTCCATTTGCCAGCAATAAATTTGCATGATATTTGCAACTTTAATTATTGGATGCTCATCCTCTTCTCTGTCCCTGTCTCCCTCGCCTCTTGCTTTTAAATCCCAGCCGTTTGTCGATGCCCCCTTCCCCTCCCCTCTCACTGGAGATCTTATTTGTGTTTAAAACAAAGGCGAGCCTCCGTGAGGATAACCTCGTATGCAATTGATTTCCTTCATCAAAGTTTTCGCTGTATTTGATTTTTTTAAAAAAAACACAAAGTGCAAAAGAGATTCGCCTGCATTAAGCATCATTGGACAACCCTTCCAGCACTTCGCCCTTATTTGACAGCCTAGGGTGGTCTATGATTCAAAGGGTGATTGCAGACACAGCAGGTGATGTTCCACGTCAGTCATTGTACACAGACCTATTAAATATAGTTGTGAAAAGTCACGGAATCGGGGCAATAATTGGGGATGAAATAAGATTAGATACATTTAGCGAGAGTCCCAGTACTCGGAGACAGAGGGGCACCTTGCCCCCCGCCACTCCCCCCTCCGTTTGCGTCACCTCCCATCTTTGTTCTTGGTTCCCCCCCCCCCCCCGCCCTCCTGTATGTGTATGTATGTGTTTAGGGATGGGGGGGATCTCATATTGGAGACAGTCAATTCATTGATTGATAGACCCGATTCCAAATCAGACTGATTCCACAGGGGTCGCTGGTTCGTCGTTTTCACCTTCATATAACAAAAAACCTGACAAGAGTGTACATCCTCTCAAGGAGGGAATGTCCCAGACTCGGACTGTTTCAGACACTGTAACACTGGGACAGCCCAAACTGACCGCCAGCGCCAGTGTGCCCGAGATGTACTATTAACCGTGTAGATAAACAAGGAGATACTATTTTTCCACAACAGTTGTTATTCGGGATGTTTTATTAAATCCCGTGCATCTCTGCAAAAGTTTGTACCACTCGCTGGCAAACAGAAACACTCGAGTTAACTTTAAATGACAGCCACTGGTAAAGATAGAATAAAAGAATTTCTAAAAATGTGGAGAAATTATATGTGGAAATGCACTCACGCCGATGGTATCTAGATACCAGACAAATGTTTCATTGTCATTTAATCTCCCTTTATCTGACCATTCAAAAATTCCCTTACAGGATTCGTGTGAATTTGAATATTTAATACAACTAGAACGCTGCATTCATTTAATAATGCGACATATCTGAATCTAATTGTTATCAACAATTCAAAATATAGTCCAGTACTGCATTGATAAACTTTTTTTTTAAATTGGCAAATAAACCTAACTGTGATTGGTGCAAGGCTAACAATGCTGCGTTTTTTTTTACTGCTGCTACTCTCTGCACTGTATGGACCGCTTTCCGTCTTGCCCCATTCGGGAATTCATTAAAGTATTATTAGAAAGTCTTTAAGCGGCTTAGTGAATGGTTGTTTGTGGAGATTCGGGGACTCCAGCGAAAAAAAAGGGACTCGGTTTCACCGCAATCGCTGGAACAAATAAATGTCGTTTAGCGTTTACACCCCGGCTGGCGACGTCTTGTCGGTGGCTTGCTGGAAAGCTGCCTTTCCACACGGCTAAAATGTCCTCAACTCTTTACAGAGTCCAACTTCCAAGCTATCAGGTTCTAACTGATCGCCCTCGTTTCACAAGGCTTTGGTTACAGCAATGAGTTGTCCGAAATTTTACTTACTTACTGCTGCGGGGGTCCTCAATGTGTGTCAACGACCCCCAATATCAAATGGATGGGGTGGGTGGTGCGGGGGGGTCACCAAATTTCGTTAACTTTTTTCCTATGTGTTGAGTAGGAATCTGCTTAAATAAACTGAGTACCTCTCAACTGCCCCCCCCCCCCCGCCCCCATAAACAAAGACATGAACTTCTTCAGGACTTTAATGGGTCTCATTAACTGAAATAAATAATCTACTGTTCAATAAGGATGTTTGTGATTATTGGGAAGGAAAGATTAAATATTGGCATGCAAGCACTGACATTTCATTGTTGGAAGTTTTGTCACCGATTCTTAACAAAGGAAGGGGGATTTTTTTTTCCCCTGGCCTTCAGATGCGATAATATTGGAATAAATCTCAACATCTCGTTCATCTAGTCGTGTGGATGCGTTCTATTGTCGGAATATGTGTTAATTTGTTGAAATATATGCAATTAAACGTATTGCACACTCCACAGAAACACACAAGTACAATAAGAGACATCAGTGTGCTTATTGGAATACAATGTACATGCATGTGCACATATACAGTCTTGTTTAAATATCTTTAATGATTTAACGTGCGAATTAATTACTCGTGCGGGTACCGAGTGCCCAGGAGTGAGGAGAGAGTTTGACCCAAAAGTTGCCAATTTCATTGTTGACAAGAATGATGAGGCAGCAAACAAATATCCCCAGTTTTCCAGTGTACACTGTCCGTGTGGACCATTGCCCCAGTTCAGGAATATCGTGGACTACATCCCCCCACCCAAACCCATTGGTATTTTGTAACATTTGGAGCACCTATTTGGTGAACCTGGAAGATTAACTTTCCAGTGTTTCGTTTCTTGGTCTATTGGCAAACCGTACACGCTATCACCGCAAATGATTCAAAACGCTAACGATATACGATAAAGTGTGATTAGGGATATGCACAGGGAGAACAAAAAGTCTTCACCCGTGCAGTATATTTTAGATCTGTTGGGCTTGTTGCAAGATAAGAACCACAATGTCTGCATTGTGTCGCCTCCAATTTACTGGGGCCACATGTAATTGCAGAGCTGTAAGGGTTAAGTCGACTATCTCCTTTAGTCTGGGGTTGCGATGGTCTCCAAGCGCCGTCGGATTTAAATGCCGCCAGCATCAAATGATCTAAATAATCTTAAATAAATAAATAAACGGCAAATCTGTGGGCATATTGGAGTTAATGTCGTTCAAAGGCTTACATGATATATTGTGAGGGGTTGGAGCCAGTGGTGAAGGAAGCGGCAGGATTAGCTTTGACACCATCCGTTAGAAATAGATGAGAGTGCGGGAGTTGCACCCTTGGGGTTGTGAATAGGGGTTCCCCCCCAAATAACCAACTTAAACGATAGGATTTAGGGAAAAGCAAATTCGACGTCGTATTTCTTCTCGCAAGACTCTGATTGACATCCTGCACCACGGATCGGGTTAATCCTGTCTTCACTTCGGCGTTTTCATAACTCATTTATCCCTCCTAGATTATGACTTTGATCGTTACCATGGAGAAAGCGATAGGACTAAGCCATTTCCATGTCTGTAAGGAGACCATTATTCCGCATGCATAGGCCATTTTCAAAAAGGTCGTCACAAAGTCATCGGCCACTGAACAGGTTTACACGTTGGGTTTTATTTCCCCTCCCTGTCACACACAGATACACACACAAACCCTTTCAATAGAAATGTACTTTGCATCTTTTCAATAAATAAGTGCGACAGCCTTTTAAGACAGAACAGAGGGGAAAACAAACAGTAATTTAGCAAGCTCGTGCATAATGATCAGTTTATTCATCGCAAAGAAATAGTTTGTTTGGTCTTTACAGTGTGGAAATGATGTCCCAAAAGTCTGGAATTAAATATAACCATTTAATGACCTGTTGTACGAGTCTGTAATATTGGGGTGCAATATAAATATCATTATTTATCTTTCATAGTGCCTAGTGGAGCTTGACATTTAAGATACATAGACACATGCAGACACTGACACACAGCGACACACACACATACACACATAGACACACTCAATCACACGCATTCACAGGCACACACACACACACACACACAGACATACAGACATACACAGGCACGCACTCACACACACAAACGCACAAACACGCAGGCACACACACACTCATACATGTATTCACACAGATAGTCGCACAGACACATACTTACTCATACATAAACACATACATAAACAGACACACAGTCGCACAGACACAGGCACAATGGCACACAGATGCACACATGAAAATACACACACATGGACACAATGACACACACACACTTACTTACGCAGAAAGGCAAACATAAACAGACACACACGCGTATTTAAATTTGTTCTTACAATATATTTATCTCCACGTATCTTGACACTAAGCGATCAGTGTTTTTTAAAATGGATATTGCGCTGTGACTGTCAATAGCGTGTGTTATTTATTGGAAGATGGACACTGTGCCAAGGTGTGTCAATGTATTAATAAACTAGAAACACAACGCTTCAGTGGAGTTATTTGCAGAAAATATTTGAATAATTTCTAGGATGGTTCATTTTTCCTTCCCTTTCACCATGTGTTTAATTTCTAGCAACTGAACCGACTTCAACAGATCTGCTCTTACTGTTGGATCCCTAACTTATTTCAGAATTATATCGCTGTCAGAATTGGGGGCGGGGGAGAGTGGGTGGTGGGAGACAATTACAACCACTTTCTCCCTGTTTTCTTAATAAAACTTTGACAGGGCGGCATAGGAAAGCGTTTTGATTGTGTAGTTTATGTAATAAACGCCCTTGGACTAATTGATAGGCACCCAATACTTCATTCCTGATAAAGCCTTTGAGAGTAATGCTGATGTTTACCGGAGTCTGATAACACTTTGTTAACAAGTAGATAACAGAATAGCAAGATACGTTTGTTTAGCTGTTTTTTTTGATAGCAGGCTGTGTGGTTTGATAAGTTTCCCTTTTGTAAATGATTGCAAATGGAGGCGCGACCAATCCCTCTCTCCCGATTTGCCATGAAACTGTATCATAAACACCTTCCGGGGAAATGTGGAAGATTTTCATTAAACCAATTTACGTGCCCTATATTGTTACAGGAATTTATCAAGAGACATTTGGGTTTTGTAATACTGTTCATCAAAGCAGCGTCATAATCGATAAAGCGCGGAATTAATGAGAGGTTGAATGTTCCACATCATTTATGTTGCAAAGGGTGGTTGCGGGGGGGGCGGGGAGGGGCACTGGCAGAACACATACCCGGACCTGGAATTAACCAATTAAAGAAACTGATGCCATTTGAGAGAGAAATACCTGCGCCAAGTTTAGCTGTAAAGTTTAATTCGGGTGAAATTTCGGCATTATAAGATATAACTGATGATTTCATTTCATTGCACTGACCTTCCGTGAGCAATTCATGTCCTTCTCCCACATACCTTTAAATTATCCTCATAAATGTAAGCTTTTCCGGTCGTGGTTTATGCAAAAAAACAATCCGGCTATGTCCCATTATTTATATATGCTTTTTCTAACAAAAAAGAAAATGTGGTTTTGAACGAATGTTATGGGGGGGGGGAGGGTGCTGCATGTGTTCCATGTGTATGTGTGTGTGAATGTTATGGGGGCTGCATGTCTTATATGTATGTGTGTGTGAACGTTATGGGGGTTGCATGTGTGGTATATGTGTGTGTGTCTGTGTGAATGTTATGGGGGCTGCATGTTTTATATGTATGTGTCTGTGCGACTGTTAGGAGGAGGGGCTGCATGTGTAGTGATGTATGTGTATGTGAGTGTTATGGGGGCTGCATGTTTTATATATGGGCGTGTATGTGAATGTTATGGGGGCTGCATGTTTTGTGTGTGTGTGAGCGTTATGGCGGCTGCATGTTTTATATATGTGTGTGTATGTGAATGTTAAGGGGGCTGCATGTTTAGTGTGTGTGTGTTATGGGGGCTACATGTGTTATATATGTGCGTGTAAGTGAATGTAATGGGGGTTGCATGTCTTATATGTATGTGTGTGTGAATGCTTTGGGGGCTGCATGTGTTATTTATGTGCGTGTCTGTGCGCATGTTATGGGAAGGGGCTGCATGTGTTTCATGTATGTGTGTGTGAATATTATGGGGGGGGGGGTGGTGGGACTACATTTCAATAAAGTCCAACTGTTCAGATTTTGTAGTTTTGTGGATGATTCGGATTTCAATCCAGGCACCCAGAAAACATCTATTTGAATGTGATCCACTTATTTTTCAGTTGCTTGGCGATACACAGTCAGATCGGGGGACCCGCTCCCCCCACGCCTCAAACTCCACCCCTCCACCCCAACCCTGCCTTCATCCTCTCTAACTCTGGTAGCTCCCTGCGGCCTGCAATAGCGGCAAAGCACAGCAGATGTCTCTGCAATGCGCTCTATCCCCTTTCAATGTCCAATGTCTGATTCTGCTCCAGATTGAAACTGCTCTGTACACCTTGCCAAGTTCTGCGATTCTTCAGACAGTGAGAGCACCAAACACCCCCACCCCCCCCCCCCCCCCCCCCACACGGCTCCATCCCTTTCCCATTTTTACGGCTAATTCCCAGAAAGCGCGATCTACTTATCGCATTGGGTGGTCACGTTTTATTGAAGTTTTCTTTTAAAAAGTGCTCTGCAACAGAATGTTGCACAAATCATTTCAATTTGTCAATGTTGCAGCTGGGAACGGGGCTATTTGAATTTTTGTTGCTGACAATTTGGAGGCAATTTGATACCGCCCCCACCCCACAGCCCCGTATGAATACAAACCTTTTCCAGATCAATGTTTGTAAAGGGAGTGAGGTCGCAGCCTTATCGGGGTTCCCAATGGGCACCAAAGTATTCAGACCCAGCTATTAAGTTGCTTGAGGAAATATACCAAACCGCCCTGAAACGTGGGCGATGTTAAAAAAAGGAAGTTCATTAAAGCTTTCTTTTTTCTGTGTGACTTGCCTAATTAAACAGCAATGCTGTCAACAGATAAACGATTAAATTCTTAATTAATTTCCGACTCTTCCCCCTTTACAGCGACAACATTTATATGAAGATGCTGTATTTCAGAGCGGGTTAAATCCGCCCCAGGAGTGAGGCCGTTTGATGTACCTGCTCTTTCGGTTCTTCTAATGCACAAAACACATCAACCATCACATCAACACACTTTCATGTTAACCTTTTTCGATTTGTCAGCTGCTTTTCATTGCAGTGTCAGCCAATATTTTTATGCTTTTAAGAAATGGGAGAGTTCTATAATTGATACAGTGCACAAAATGTACCAGGGATTTGTGGATTGTTGATTATTTAGCACGCCACTAGAATGTGGGCAGTAATTCGGGATATTGCTTTATGTTTGGGGGAACACGTATCGTTTTCAGTAATTAAACCATTAGATTTATAATATCTATGTTTTATGACATGTGGAGCAAAGGGGCCTCACATCATCTTTAAAAATGGAGAGATGATGTTGAGTTGCTGGCGTTTGGGGACTGGGGTGAGCACAGTAAGAAGTCTCAGGTTAAAGCCCCAACAGGTTTACTTGGTATCACCAGCTTTCAGAGTACTGCTCCTTCATCAGGTGAATGGAAAGGTGGGTTCTCAAACGCCACATATATAGACAGACATACAATTGCAAGATAATAGTTGGAATGTAAGTCTTCATAGATAATCAAATCTTTACAGAGAGTGCAAATGGAGAGGGGAGGACAGGTTAAAGGGGTGTGAATTGTCTCAGGCCCTAAAAATGGGGAGGTGATGGTCTGGTGATATTACCACTTGACTATTAATCCAGAGACTCATTAATTTTCTGGGAAGTGGGGATTCGAATCCCATCACAGCAGATATGGAATTTGAATTCAATTTTAAAAATCTATAATTAAGAATCTACCATGAAATCATTGTCGATTAACAGGAAAACCCATCTGATTCACTCTGATGTTTAGGGAAAGAAATCTGCCATCCTTAGCTGGTCTGGCCTGCCTATGACTCCAGAGTCACAATAATGAGGTTGACTATCAACTGAACAACTCAACTGAACAAGGGCAACTAGAGATGGGCAATAAATGCTGGCCAGCCAGCAAGACTCATGTCCCATGAATGAATAAAAAAAAATATAACTCCTGCTAAGTATTAACACACTGTCCCAGTACAAGCTTCCTGCCAAGTGGATTAACTGCTATCCAGTGTCCTTCTCTGAGCCAGTCCAGTACTGAATCTCTTTGCAATAAACCCTCACCTTTGATTAACTGTTGATAAATTCACGTTGAACACTGCAATGAACATAGAACAATACAGAGCAGTACAGGTCCTTTGGCCGTCAATCGTGTGCTGAGCTTTGGCCAAAACTAAGATCCAGCTATCCCACTCCCTATCAATCTGGGTGCTCCATGTGCTTATCCAATAACTGTTTGAAAGTTCCTGACGTGTCCGACTCCACCATCACAGCAGGCAGTCCATTCCACACCCCAACCACTCTCTGAGGAAAGAACCTACCTCGGACATCCCTCCTATATCTCCCAACACGACCCTTATAGTTATGCCGCTTAATAACAGCTACATCCATCCGAGGAAATGTCTCTGAACATCCACTGTATCAATCCCCCTCATCATCTTATAAACCTCTATTAAGTTGCCTCTCATACTCCTCCACTCTAAAGAGAAAAGCTCTAGCTCCCTCAACCTTTCCTCATAAGACCTACCCTCCAAACCAGGCAGCATCCTGGTAAATCTCCTCTGTACTCTCTCCAATGCTTCCACATCCTTATTATAATGAGGTGACCAGAACTGCACTCAATATTCCAAATGTGGTCTCACCAAGGTCCTGTACAGTTGCAGCATAACCTCATAGCTCTTAAACTGAAACCCCCTGTTAATAAACGCTAACACACTATAGGCCTTCTTCTTCAAGGCTCTAGCCACTTGAATGGCAACCTTCAGAGATTTGTGGATATGAACCCCAAGATCTCTCTGTTCCTCCACATTCCACAGAACCCTGCCGTTGACCCTGTAATCCGCATTCAGATTTGTCCTACCAAAATGAACCACCTCGCACTTATCAGGGTTAAGCACCATCTGCCATTTTTCGGCCCAGCTCTGCATCCTATCAATGTCTCTTTGCAACCCACAACAGCCTTCCACCTCATCCACTACTCCACCAATCTTGGTGTCATCAGCAAATTTACTGACCCATCCTTCAGCACCTTCCCCCACGTCATTGATAAAAATCACAAATAGCAGAGGACCCAGCACTGATCCCTGTGATACACTGCTGGTAACTGGTCTCCAGTCTGAAAATTTTCCATCCACCACCACCCTATGAGATGGCCAGTTACTTATCCAATTGGCCAAATTTCCCTCTATCCCACACCTCCTTGCTTTCTTCATGAATGCTAATTATGCTAACGTTATACACAATGCCATGGGAATGTGAAATTAAAATGCTGCAAAAAGGAAGTTACATCCATACAAATTAGAAGCAGGAATCCGTTCCTTGAGCCTGTTCCGCCATTCATTTCGATCATGGCTGATCATCAAATTGAATATCCTAATCCCCCTTCCCCCAACATCCCTTGATCCCTTTAGCCGCAAGAGCTACATCTAATTTCTTGAAATCAGACATTTCGGCCTCGACTACCTTCTGTGGTAGTGAATTCCACACGTTCACCACTCTCTGGGTGAAGAAATTTCTCCTCATCTCAGTTCTGATGAGGAAATAATTTAATATTATTTAATATAACATAACAGGGAGCTCCGGGTGAAATACTTTCAAATGGTTCCTTTTTCAAAAGATCCAAACACAGCTACAGTGAATTTCTAGAATTTTCTACCCAGATTAAATAGGAAGTATGATTTCAGGATCCACTGGGTAATTGTGAAATGTCACAAAACCTTTGAAGATGACAGCATTCAGGATGTAATTTATCAGAATGATCAAAAGGTCATTGATTACATTCCAAAAATGATACGTTTCAAATAAAAATAATGTTAATAGAACTAATAACGTATTGGTAATCTGATTGGCCACATCACAGCTACGAAGCTGAAATGACTCGAATGGGACACAGTAATTGAGTGGATCTTGGAAGGGTTGCAAATGGGCCTCTGCTGTATATATTATTTAAGATAAGGCGAGGAGGAATTTTTTTAAAAGTTTATTGACGAGTCACAAGTAAGGCTTACATTAACACTGCAATGAAGTTACTGTGAAATTCCCCTAGTCGCCTCACTCCAGTATTTCAGGTCAATGCACCTAACCAGCATTTCTTTCAGACTGTGGGGGAAAACCAGAGCACCCGGAGGAAACCCACGCAGGCACGGGGAGAACACGGAGGCTCCGCACAGATAGCGACCCAAGCTGGGAATTGAACCCAGGTTCCTGCTGTTGTGAGGCAGCAGTGCTAACCACTGTGCTACTCTGAAAGAAAAACATCAGTAATGTGTTTCACCAGTAGAGACAAACATATATAAAAATAACCATTTTATAACCACTTCCAGGAAGCAGTGCAGTTCAAAGAAGATGTCAATGAAATGAATCCCCATTCTTCTAAAGCTAAGAACTATATCACTCTAAGCTGGGAGTCCTGGATGAGAAAACTGTCAATCCCATCCATTATTTAGAAAAGTATATCAGCCCCAGTTGAATTGTTTTACTCATTGGCTCCCAAAGAGTTAAGATGAATTGTGACTAATTTGGGCATCTTGCCTTCAAAAGGGAATTGGCACATTGGAGAGAAAAAATGCCAAGGATGATTCCAGCACTTACAACTAAGACACAAGGTTAAGAAATTAATTTCTTTTCAGAAGAGAAAGGACTGAGCAGGAACTTGATCCAGATCTTTAAATTCCAATCAGTATAAATAATGCATTGCAGTTTTATTAAGCTAAACGTGATCACATATGGGCTTGAGGGCAAACTGGTAAGTAAAACTACAGATTAAGAATGAAAACTACTGCAATAATTGTTTGCAATCAACTTCTATTAACAGTAGTTTTGATGATTATCTTTTTTTAAAAAGAGCTGGACAAAAAAATTGGTGAAGAAAGGTCTTAAAGAATA
Source organism: Carcharhinus amblyrhynchos (assembly GCF_965287045.1). NCBI lineage: Eukaryota > Metazoa > Chordata > Chondrichthyes > Carcharhiniformes > Carcharhinidae > Carcharhinus > Carcharhinus amblyrhynchos. Next base: position 46,196,448 of record NC_137342.1, read on the forward strand.
AACAAAGCATGAAACAAAGATGGTCATTGGAATTTAACACAGGAATATAAGAAAGAGGAGTGAGAGTTGGCTACTTAACCCTTTGAGCCTGCTCTGTTGTTCAATCAGATTGTGGCTGAATTGTGGCCTGAAATCCATTTTCCTGCCAGCCCCACATAACCCCCAACACACTTACACATCAACCTGTCAAATATATTCATTGACACAAGCCTCCACTGCTCTCTGGGAAAGTGCATTCTAAAACATTGCTTTGTGACAGGAGACCAGTGACTGGTGGCGTACCACAAGGATCCATACTGGGCTCCCTATTGTTCATCATTTATATAACTGACCTAGATGACCGTTGGGGGTGGTGGGGATGGGGGTAGGCGGGGTGGTAGTTAGGATCACTAAGTTTGCTGATGATACAAAGATTGGCCAGGTAGTTAACAGTGAAATTGAGTGTCTTGGGTACAGGAAGACATAGACAAAATGGTCAAATGGGCAGATAAGTGGCAGATGGAATTTAACATTGAAAAATGTAAGGTGATACACTTTGGAAGGAGCAATTTGACAAGGAAGTATACTATGAAAAGTCTGATACTGGGAAGTTCCAAAGAACAAAGGGACCTTGGCGTGTTTGTCCACAGATCCCTGGAGGTGGAAAGGCAGGTTAATATGGTGGCAAAAAAGGCATATGGGACATTCACCTTTATCAGCCAGGGTTTAGATTACAAAAGCAGAGAGGTCATGATGGAGATGTATAGAATTTTGGTGAGGCTACAGCTGCAGTACTGAGTGCAGATCTGGTGACCACATTATAGAAAGGAGGTGAATGCATTGGAAATGGTGCAGAGCAGATTCACCGGGGTGCTGCCTGGGGGTGGAACATTTAAGTTATGAAGAGAGGCTGGATAGGCTTGAATTGTTTTCACTGGAGCAGAGAAGACTGAGGGGTAACCTGACTGAGGTGCTCAAGATTATGAGGGGCGTGGACAGGGCGGATAGGGAGCAGCTGTTCCCCTTAGTTGAAGCATCAGTTACAAGGGGATACAAATTAAAAGTGAGGAGTGGGAGGTTAGGAGGGATTAGAGGAAAATCTTTTTTACTCAGAGTGGTGATGGTCTGGAATGTGCTGCCTGGGAGGGTGGTGGAAGCGGGATGCCTCACATCCTTTAGAAGTACCTGAATGAGCACTTAAAACGCCATAACATCTAAGGCTATGGGCCCAGTGCTGGCAAGTGGGATTAGGTGGGCAGGTCAGACCACTTCATGCATCGGTGCAGACTCGATGGGCCAAAGGGCCTCTTCTGTACTGCAATATTCTGTGATTTTGTGAAAAATTAGCAACCATCCAAGGGAAGAAATTCCTCTTCATCTGCATCTTAAATGAGAGATCCCTAGTCTGAAACTGTGCCCCCTAATTCTAGATTCCCCCAAGAGGGGAAATATCCTCTCAGTGCCTACATTTTAAAGCCCCCTCAGAAGCTCAGGTACTTTAATAAGTTCATCCCTCGCTCTTTTGAACTCTAAAGAGCATCGGCCCAATCTACTCAACCTTCCTTCATAAGACAACACCTTTATCTCAGGAATCAAGCTGATGAACATTCTTTGACTGCCTTCAACTCATTAATATAAGGAGACCAAAACTGTACACAGTACGCTAAACATGACTCAACAATGTCCTGCACAATTGTAACAAGATTTCCCGTTTGCAATAAAGATCAACATTCCATTTGCCTCCCTAATTACTTGCTGTAACTGCATGAAAATGTTTGGTGATTTATGTACAGGGATGCCCAGATCCCCCTATACCACTGCACTCTGCAATCTCTCTCCACTTAAATAATACTCTGCCTACCTATCAAAGTCAATAACCTCGTATTTTCCCACATCGTACTCCTTCTCCTGAATTTCTGCCGGCCTATAGAACTTCTCTGCGTCCTTTTCACATACTTTGTGTCCTCCTCACAACTTGGTTTACAGCCTATTTTTGTATCATCAGCAAATTTGGTTACAACACACTCCGTCTCTTCATCTGAGGCATTAGTATATATTGTAAATAGTTGCGGCCTCATCGCTGACCCCCATGGTATTCCATTAGTCATAGTTGTCAAACTGGAAAATGACCCATTTATCTGACTCTGTGCCTTCCGTTAGTTAGCCAATACCTTATCCATGATATTATGTTGCTTTTAGATCACAAGTTCTAATCTTGTGCCACAACCTGTATGTGGCACCTTGTTGAATGCTTTTTGGAAGTCCAAATGCACCACATCTACTGGTTCCCTTTTATCCATCTGACTTGTTATATTCCCAAAGAACTCTAATAAATTTGTCAAATTGGTGAAACGATGTTGATTCTGTTTGGTCGTATTATGATTTTCTCAATCTCCTGCTGCTACTTCTTTAATAAAGGATTGCAGCATTTTCCCCAATGATAATTTTCTGCTTTCTGTCTCCCTCCTTTTTTCAGTTACAATATTACATTTGCAGTTTTCTAACCCACTGAGGTGTTTCCAGAATAGGGAATTTTGGAAGATTACAACCAATGTATCCACTGCAGCCACTTCCTTTAGGACACAGATCATCAGGTCCAGGGATTTATTAACCATTAGTCGATTAGTATTCCTAATACATTTTTCTTCAGTGACAGTAATTGTTTTAAGTTCCTCTTTTCCTTTTGTCTTTTGATTTTCTACTAATCTTGCAGCATTTTTAGTTGCTTCTACTGTGAAAGCATCTACAAAATATTTGTTCAAAGACTCTGCCATTTCCTTGTTCATGATGTGGAGATGCCAGGCTGGGATGGTCATAGTAAGAAGTCTCACAGCACCAGGTTAAAGTCCAACAGGTTTATTTGGTACCACCAAATTGGAAGTGCTACTCCTTCATCAGCAGTGCTCCAAAAGCTTGTGATAACAAATAAACCTGTTGGACTTTAACCTGTTGTTGTGAGACTTCTTATTATTCCCTTGTTCATAACGATTAATCTCCTTAGTCTCATCCTCTAAGGGGCCAACATTTATTTTAGCTACTCTCTTCCTTTTTTATACATTGTAGAAATTCTTGCTGTTTATTTCTATATTTCCTGTAAATTTCTTTTCACATTTTAATTTCTCCCTTTTATTCATTTTTGGTCACCTTTGCTGTTGTTTAAAAAAAGTCCCAATTGTGTACTAGAACTGTGGATATTTAAATAATGCAGTGCAACTTGACAGGCTTTTGTTTATGACCTCTGTTGTCAGATCAAAGTCCGTAGACACAATGGAAAATCAGTCCAGTCCAGTCAATCTGACATGAAATAATTGAATATGGTTATTGGGGGTCAAGGAGGAATCACACAGTTTTATCTTCAGAGAAGCTTCATTTGTTAGTTCTTAGAATTGGATAATAGTAAAGGTTTAAAGTTTATTCATTGGTGTGACAAGTAGGCTTACATTAACACTGCAATGGAGTTATTGTGAAAATCCCCTCGTTGCCACACTCTGGCACCTGTTCAGATACACTGACAGAAAATTTAGCATGGCCAATGCACCTAACCAGCACATCTTTCGGACTGCAGGGAGGAAACATGAACGCCTGGAGGAAACCCACGCAGACATGGGAAGTATGTGCAGACCCTGCGCAGACAGTGACCCAAGCCAGGAATCAAACACGGGTCCCTGGCACTGTGAGGCAGCAGTGCTAGCCACTGTGTCACTGTGCCTAGGGCATAATGTTGAAAATGATTGTTTCAATAGAGTGAACAACCTTTGCACAATCTATACTTTCCTATAAGGTAACAATTCTGTTTTGAACAATGTTGCCAATTTGTTTTTTGTTCATTTCATCAGGGCAATACATTAAATCAGGCAGCAGGGAAAAAGGCCACTCAGTCCATTGTGCCAGTGCCAGCTCTTTGAAAGTGCTATCCAATTAGTTCCATTCCCTGTTCCAACATTTCCCTTTCAAATTTTTATCCAATTTCCTGTTGAAAGCAAAATGAATCTGCTTCCACTATCCTTTGAGATATCAAATTCCTTCTTCTTAGGCAGTCCCTTGGCGTTAAAGGTGACTTACTTTCACACTAAAGATGTGATGAATGAGGAGTCCAATGTGGTCTCCTCACAGATGAGGTAGATGATGGTTGGAGGAGTGGGTGGGTGAGGTGACCAGGATGCCTTGCACTTGTTTCCCTGTGGATAGATGGGCTCCAGCTTGCTCTCAGCACTGAAATTCAAGGTGTTCAGTTCTTTCCCAGATATTTCTCCTCTACTTTGGCAGTCTTGGGCCAGGTACGGGTCCCCTGGTGTCAGTGGGGATGTTGCACTTTGAGGGTGTCCTTGAAGGGTTTCCTCTGCCCTACTGGGGTTCACTTGCCATGTACAGCTTTGTGTCAGACATGTGAATGATGTGGCCCACCCAACTGAGCTGATTGAGTGTGATTAATGCTTCAAGGCTGGGGATATTGGCCTGAGTGAGAACACCAACATTGGTGTGCCTATCCTGCCAATGGATTTGCAAGATCATGTGAATGCAGTGTTGGTGGCCCTTCTCCAGGGCTTTGAGGTGCCTGCTCTGCATAGTCCCTGAGTCTGAGCTATAGAGGATACTGCCCTGTAGACCATGAGTTTGGTGCTGGTTCTGATGTCCTGGTTTTCAAACATTCCCTTCCTCAGGTAACCAAAGGCCGTGTTGACATGCCGAAGGCAATGTTAAACTCTGTCATTGATGTCTGCCATTGTTGACAGGAGGCTCCCAAAGTGTGGAAAGTTTAAACTTTAAAGTTTATTTATTAGTGTCACAAGTAGGTTTACATTAACACTGCAATGAAGTCACTGTGAAAATCCCCTAGTCGCCACACTCCAGCGCCTGTTCGGGTACACTGAGGGAGAACTTAGCATGGCCAATGCACCCTAATCAACATGTCTTTCAGGATATGGGAGCACTCGGAGGAAACACACACAAATGCAGGATGAAAGTGCAGACTCCACACAGACAGTGACCCAAACCAGGAATTGAACCTAGGTCCCTGGTGCTATGAGACAGCAGTGTTAACCACTGCGCCACCGTGCCATCCCAGTGGTCCATATGGTCCAAAGCTTTATCATGTATTTCAATAAATGGGTGGCAACATTGTGTGGCCTCTCCACTTTCACTGTACAAGGACTCCCAGACCCCTTTGTTATATCCACACTTCCCAATATATCACCATTTAAATAATACTTTTTCTTTCAGTTTTTCACACCAAAGTGTGTGACTTCAGTTTTGGACACATTTTACACCATATGCCATGTTTTTGCCCATTCTCTCAACTTGTTTAAATCACCTTGAAGCCTCCCTGCATCCTTTTCATAACTCACAGTTCCACTTAGTTTTGTGTCTTCGAACACTGACAAACGGCCTCTCTGGTCTGGATGAGAACCTCTTACATTCTTAGCTAGCAATGGGATGGGGTCTTGGGTGCTTGGGCTTTAGGTGGTGTTGATTGCACTAAAGAAACTGCATACATCATTTGTTGGCTGACTGTTGGGTTTCCTGTGCTTTCTCCACCCACCATCTGATCTTTAGGTAGTGGTAGTGTCTGTCGAGATGGTTTCTTGCTCTCGAGTTGCGTTGCTGTTTCTGGTGCAGAAAAGCGTTGAGCATGTGGCTTATCAGCTGCTGGCTCTCCTGGTTATTCTCACAGTGCTACGGACCTGTGTTTGATTCCAGCCTTGAATGATAGTCAGTGTGGAACTTGCACATTCTCACAGTAACTTTATTGCAGTGTTAATGTAAGCCTACTTGTGACTAATAATTACATTTTAACTCCTTGTGTGTGCATGAGTTTTCCTCCGGGTGCTCCAGTTTCCTCCCACAGTCCAAAGACGTGTAGATTAGATGGATTGGCCTTGGGTGTTCTTTTGCATGATGGACTGGCCTTGGTAAATGCACAGGGATTAGACAGAGGGGAGGGCCTGAGTGGGATGCTCTTTCAGAGGGTTAGTGTAGACGCAATGGTCAGAATGGCCTTCCTCTACACTGTAGAGATTCTATGGTGATCTGTATGGTACTGTAAATGTAGTGAGCCTACCTTTGGCACAGTACAACTGCCACCAAACAGCAGTGCTTTGGATGAAGCTAGTTTTGGCAATCAATTGTGCAATGAATTTCTGGCATGTTGGAAAATTCCATTATCAGAGTGCAGTTTACCAAAATACAATCAAAATACAACCAGGTGAATATTCAGTGAGTTGCATTGGATCTTTAATAAAAACAAGCCAAGGGATATTGATAGAATAGAATAGATGCAATATGAAATGATGTAATGCTTTTTGATGCTGTCCTTCTATTTTTGACTGTTGCAGTTTTAGGGGTCAGAGTAATTGCATTAATCGAAGAAAGTGAAGCTTATGTAACAGATAATAGGAGAGGAAAAGCAGAATAATTAAGCTTCTGAGGTGGAATAAATTGTTTCCGCTGACAGAAAGCTCAGTGTCTAGAGGCCATAAATTTAACTTCATTGTCAAAAAGTATCAAAGGTGAGATGAGGAGAATTTATTTTACAAAGTGATTTACGATGTGGAACACACTGCCTTTTGAAAGAGTGGTGGAAGCAGGTACACTAACCTTCAAAAGGGAATTGGATAAATACTTGTGGGGGAAGAAATTGCAGCGCTATGGGCAGAGCAGGGGATTGGGAATAGTTGGATAATTCTTTCAGAGGACCAACACCAACGCAATTATCTGAATGGCTTATCTTTACACTATAATGATTCTACGAGATATTGCTATATCAGTAGCTCTTAAATTATATCTTAAGAAGCCTGAATAACACATACATCAAGATTGGAGAATGGCACTAAGTGAATTGCTTTTTCAGAGAGCCAGTGTAGACATGATGGGCCGAATGGCCTCATTCTCCCCAGTAGCATTTATGTGATTCTGTGATGCATTAAGTTCCCTGATGGTTGAGTTGATAGTTTGCTTTTCCAATGAGTGAGAGGACTATTTAGACCAGGAGGAATCTAAATGGTGTTGATTTCAGTATCAGCAACATTAGATGTTAGCAGTGATTAGGCTAAGATATACAAAACTATAAGGGGAAGAGATAGAGTGGACAGGATAAATTGGTTCCCTTGGCGGAGAATTCTGGAACCTGGGCCATAGATTCAAGATAAGTAGCAATAGGTGTAGAGGGGACATGAGGAAGAATCTTTCTACGCAGAGGATGGTGAGTGTCTGGAATTCACTGCCCAAGTTGGTGGTGGAGGCAGAGACCCCAAACACTTTTAAAAAGTATCTGGATCTGCACCTTAAGTGCTGTAAGCAACAGGGCTTTGGGCCGATGCAGGAATGTGGGAATAGAAAAGGCAACAGGGTGTCCTCGGGCTACAGTTGACATGATGGGCCAAATGGCGTCCTCTTGTGCGGTAACTTTTCTAAGGTTCTATGGTTCTAGAAATCAGTTACTGCTCTTACTCCTGACACTATCAAATGAATCTGCCCAGCACATTTGGATGGCAGGCAGGTTTGGTTTGCATGTGGCTGCCCTGAACCTCTTTGTGGAATGACTTCTGGGATTGAAATCTAGAATTTCCAGTCAGCATTGTACCAGCATTGTCCACTTTTCTTTCTTCCACTTTATCCCACCCTAACAATGTGACTATAATGGGTGTCCCTTACTGGACCAGCATGGATTTCTCTGTTTCCCTGAACAACCAGTCTATGGTGTCATTGAATGAGAGAGAACTGGGGTCACACTGCCCAAAAATAGGAACCTTATAGCCAACAAAACTGTTTTCGCCCTGCTGCTCCGGTTGGGATACAAATCCAGACCTTAAAGGACAGCACAGACACCCACTGCAAGTCCCAATATTCCTAGAAATGCCTTCCAAAGAATTTTAAATAAAGTATTGGTTTCACTGTGATTGACAATCAGTGATAGTAGCTGAGAGTTTAATTAACTTCCCGACCCTTCACACCCATTTCTGACTAGAATCTCCATCTGGCCAAGAGGTAGAATGCACTTTCCGTTTTCACCTTTTTGCAGGTAGTTACAGTGCAGTTACTCTGACTATTAATCTGCAGGAGTATATTCAATACTTGCTTGGAATGACCATCTGATTTTTCCCTTTAGGTGTCAGTGGTTCTAAGGACCATGTTTGAAGCTAGACTTAGAAAGAAGTTGAAAGAAAGAATGAAAGCTTTCATGCTCACGTTTCTGGATGGAGATTTGAACCCACAGCCTTCTGACTTAGAGAAGTATAAGTGCGTCACAGCGGAGGTTTTCAGCCTCGTGTCTGTGTAATAGTCTGACCTCCAGACCAGCAACATGAACTGGATTCCAGCCCCACAAGAACCATTAAAAATCCACACCATCCTAACAAAATACAAAATCAAGGCAGCTCTAGTGAGATATCAGCTCCAACATTGTGAACTGACAACCACAACAGTGGATCATTTTACTATGTACAGTGATACAACATAAAATCATCTGAATGAATGAAAAACAAGATATTATAATTCCTGGCTGATACTATGAGTGAAAAACCTACAGATATAGAGTATGGTCGTATCTCTGGAAGAGAACGAGTGGACAAGGCTGAATTAATCTGCTCCACATGTACCAATGGGTGAGTATTTAATCGCATGTTTCAATTCGGTGGGGTGGGGTGGGGAATGGGGTGTGGGTGTATGGTGGCACAGTGGTTAGCACTGATGCCTCGCAGCACCAGGGACCCAGGTTCGATTCCCAGCTTGGGTCACTGTCTGTGTGAAATCTGCACGTTCTCCCTGTGTCTGCATGGGTTTCATCTGGGTGCTCCAGTTTGCTCCCACAGTCCAAAAGACATGCTGGTTAGGTGCATTGGCCATTCTACTTCTACCTCAGTGTATCTGAACAGGCACCGGAGTGTGACAACCAGGAGGTTGTTGCAGTAACTTCACTGCAGTGTTAACGTAAATCTACTTGTGACACTAATAAATAAACTTTAAACTGTACCAATGCTCTTAAAATTAGAAGAAAAGGATGATCCCATCAGCTTTATTTTTAACATTCAAAGCTTAGTGGTTGAAATTACACAGTGTGAAATCAGTGTGGAAAATTCTGGAATTTAGTCTTCTATAGGTTGAAAGGAAAAACTAATTAATGAGAAGCCAAAGTGAGTTAAGATCATTGATTTCCGCTGGCTGGTAGTTTATTTTATAAATTTGATTTGCCTCAATGTAGAGATGAAACTGATTTTTACGAACTTTATTTATAAAATATCTCTGCAGTCACAACGCTACCGCAATCATGCTTATCCCAGCTCAGCTGCTCACAACTTCTGTTTACTTTTGCTCTGAGTCCACATCCAGTCTTAGCCAATCAAGCACAGTGAGCATAGAGCAGTTAGCAGCCTCACGTAACCAAACACAGAACAGGTCAATAATTCAACACGACAATTACCTCCTCCAATGGGTGTCACATCAGTAGCAAAGCACCAGGTTGAAATAACCTACACGTGGTCTCACTGCAGTTACACCATTCATTATGTATCACGGTGGGTGGAGAACAACTTTTCTTATTACATAAGAACATAAGAACATAAGAAATAAGAGCAGGAGTAGGCCATCTAGCCCTTCGAGCCTGCCCCGCCATTCAATAAGATCATGGCTGATCTGTCGCTGCTCAGTTCCACTTTCCCGCTTTCTCCCCATAACCCTTAATCCCCTCTCTTATCAAAACACATGTTAACAACACTGCAGCGGCAGGCAGCTTCCACAACTGCTATTGACAACAAGGTAAGGCCACACTTGGAATACTGTGTGCAATTCTGGTCACTCTATTATGGAAAGAATATTATTAAACTAGAAAGAGTGCAGAAAAGGTTTACTAGGATGCTACCGGGACTTGGTGGATTGAGTTATAAGGAGAGGCTGAATAGACTGGGACACTTTTCCTCTGGAGTGTTGGAGACTGAAGGGTGACCTTATAGAGATCTACTAAATAATGAGGGCATAGACAAGGTAGATTGTCAATAACTTTTCCCAAAGGTAGGGGAGTTTAAAACTAGAGGGCTTATGTTTAAGGTGTGAGGGGAGAGATACAAAAGTGTCCGGAGGGGCAATTTTTTCACACAGAGGGTGGTGAGTGTCTGGAGGTAGTAGTAGAGGCAGGTACAATTTTGTCTTTTAAAAAGCATTTAGATAGTTACATGGGTATGATGTGTATAGAGGGATATGGGCCAAATGCGGGCAATTGGGATTAGCTTAGGCGTTTTTAAAAAAAGGCTGCATGGACAAGTTGGGCTGAAGGGCCTGTTTCCATGCTGTAAACCTTTATGACTCTAAACCTGTCACCATAGCCACCAGGGGAAAAATAATGTCATATTGCATGTCCGTAAAGTCTCACAGCCAATTTGAAATGATCAACACTGTTGTCTTGGATAGGAAGATACCTTTAACATCTTGGCACATCACTGCTAGGCGTTGTTATTTATACAATATATTGCCACGAGCAAAATAAATTATTTAAAACAACATATTTTGCGAGATTACCGTTCTTTTCATTTACAAATGAGCTCTTTACACACTGTCAGTCATCAACAATGTCTTTTCGTGCAGTCGATGAGCTGAAAGATTTAGCAGAGAGGTTTGTTCCTCGGCAGCAGGCAGACACTGCCTGATGGGGGTAGTCACACTGTCAGACCCACACATTACACTGTGCAGAATAATGGCACGTCAAGTGAAATATGTCATTGAGAAAATGAACTTATTAGCATGTAATTTAGAAGGAATATGATACTTGGCCATAGGACTTGATTTATGACACAAAAACTGGCCATTCAGCCCAAACACTCCAATGCCAGTCTCTACCCTCTGCATGAGCCTTCTCTGTCCCCTTCCCTACCCGATCAACATTCCAGCAATGAAAGAACGATTGAGAGCTGGTTCTATTGTCTCCTGATTTGGGTGGTTTTAAATGTAAATAAATTGTTTTATTCTCTTCCAGTCAGATTTTGAGACATGAATAAACAAAAGTGATCAATATTCTCAGGAGTTGCTATAATTGAAAGATATCCCCAGCTCCCCCATCTCGCCTTCCCCTCTCCTCTCCTGAAGATGATGACAGAGGGTCCGCCCTGCGCTGCATTTCCTATGGAATCTGTTCTCCAATGTAGATTATAGAATCCCTACAGTGCAGAAGGAGGCCATTTGGCCCATTAAGCCTGCACCAACAACAATCCCAACTATCCCCTTAACCCTATGTATTTACCCTGCTAGTCCCCCTGACACTACAGGGGAATTCAGTATGGCCAATCCACCTAACCTGCACATCTTTGGACTGTGGGACGAAACTGGAGCGCCCGAGGGAAACCCACACAGACACGGGGAGAATGTGCAAACTCCACACAGACAGTCACCTGAGGCTGGAATCAAACCTGGGTCTCTGGTGCTGTGAGGCAGCAGTGCTAGCCCACTGTGCTATCATGTCCCCTGTGACTGTGAACAAGGTAGATAATGGCAGTGTAGGTAATCAAAAGTTCAGCCTGATCTTGTTCTGATATGACACTGTTGCACGCACAGAAACAAAATATCGATGGGCCTCCTTCTGCACTGTCGGATTCTATGATTCTATAAGAGCGCGGGGGTGAGTGGGAAGTTGGTGGGATGGGCACCCACCACATGTATGTGCCCCCTCCCCACAGGAGATGCACCCACCATGGACATGTAAAACACAGCCCATCATCTAAAACTAGAGTCAGACTTTTCAGAAGTGAAATTAGGCAACAAACTCTCAGGAAAATGGGATCAGTGCATCTTCAGTGATAAAAATTGTTGGTGCAAACTCAATGGGCCAGAGGGCCTGTACTGCAGGCCCATTCTGCCCACCACCAGAATCGTAGTGGGCGGTGTGGGGTGTGGGGCGCGGTTGGTGGCGCAGGGGCATGGACCACCCAAAAGTCAACTTTCCAGCATTTTTCTGTTTTTGTAATCTGCACATCTTTGGAGCGAGGGAGGAAACTGGAGCACCCAGAAGAAACCCACACAGACACTGGGAGAACGTGTAAGGTCCACACAGACAGACACCCGAGGCTAGAATTGAACCGGGGTCCCTGGTGCTGCAAGGCAGCAGCGCTAACCACTGTGCCACTGGTGGCAGGGGACTGCACTACAGCACCGTGAAAACCCATAGGCATAAAACAAATTTGGGCCACCTGTAGGATATCCCCAATGTCAATCCAGTCCCCCAGAAATTTGAGCAGAAAATCCCCACCTTAGAGTTAGCACTCAAAGGTAAAGAGAAGTTGGAATAATTTTCCTCATGGAATGCTTCATTAGCATATATCACCATCGGTGAAGTTGAGAAAATCACAACATTTAAGGGAGTTAAATACTTGAAGGAAATTATAAAGTACTCCATACAGCACGATCACATGTCTTCATAGCAACATAAAAATAGATGCAGGAGCAGGCCATTTGGCCCTTTGAGCCTGCACCACCATTCAATATGATCATGATTAATCATGCACTTCCAGTATCCCACTCCCACTTTCTCTCCATACCCCTTAATCCCTTTAGTCACAAGGGCCACATCCAGCTCCCTCTTGAACATATCTAATGAACTGGTCCCAACAGCTTTCTGTGGGAGAGAATTCCGCAGGTTCACAACTCTCTCAGTGAAGATATTCTTCCTCATCTCCGCCCTGAATGGCTTACCCCTTATTCTTAAACTGGGACTCCTAGTTCTGAATTTCCCCAACATCGGGAACATTCTTCCCGCATCTTGCCTGTCCAGTCCCATCAGGATTTTGTAGGTTTCTATGAGATCCCCTCTCATTCTTCATATGTAGTTTATTTCATTAGTGTCACAATTAGGCTTAAATTAACACCGCAATGAAGCTACTGTGAAAATCCCCGGGTTGCCACACACCATCGCCTGTTTGGGTACACTGAGGGAGAATTTAGCATGGCCAATGCACCTAACCAGCACGTCTTTCAGACTGTGGGAGGAATCCAGAGAACGTGGAGAACAGGCAGACTCCACCCAGACAGTGACCCAAGCCAGGAATTGAACCTGGATTCCTGGCGCTGTGAGGCAACAGTGCTAATCACTGTGCACCTCTGTCACCTTATATAATATCAGTATTGATGTGATAACTTCTGCCGTCACTTGGTGATCAAATCTTTTCATTATCTGTTGTATTGGTAAGTTATATACAATCTGGTTTCTATTATCACCCCTGCACTACTCAGTATTCATATTCCCCTTGACTTTCCCTCTTCAACAGGAACAGTGAGGCCAATTTTATGATCCATCTTCCCAGTGGTCGAGACTCCACGTCACAAGAGAGCATTTTTCAAATCAGTCTGAGTATCTCATCTTCCTCCCGGGCATGCCACCGCCCATCAAAGTTAGTGTTGACTTTAGCAACTCAAACCTTCACCTACTAGATTCTTTCTTTGACAGTTCCGAATGTGTTTCTTTCCATTTTGTATAGCTTAAATATTGTAGAAACACAGAGTAACACATGGCCAGAACTGAGATGAAGTAGAGAAATGGGGTCAGGCTAGATAGAGTTGATTTGGAGCTCATTGCAGCTCAGGCAGAGACTGTGATCTTGCAAAGGAATGCATTTTCTTCAACTTTATTCAAACTTAGTTGCAAGCACACACATATGCCCATACATGTACACATAAACACAAGCGTATGTGCACACATGTGCATAAATGCACTTGTGCACACATACACAGGCACACATGTACACACACGTGTACACACACACATCTGTGCACATGCACACACACACAGGTACACACTTGCACACATGCCACAAACACGAACACACGTATGTAAAGCTCTGTGAACAAGACTCGAAAAGAAAGAAACTGACAAACAGGACATGAATATATAACAATAGGCCAAAATGGTAGACAGAAAATGAAATCTAGAATGAAGGCAAAGCAAAACAACATTAAGTAATTCTACATTAAGTAATTAGTAGATGAATCTATCAACACATTCTAAAGGTGTATGATTAACAGTGGGGTCATTACTGATTCATTATTTTCTCCATATATTTTAGGATGCAGCTAGTGTGAAACACAACATGAAATACTGTGAAATTGTCTAAAAGGAAACAGACTGTTCTCCACACAGACCATTGCCATTGAAAAAAAAGTAGTTTAGGAGAAATTATTTTCTTTAAAGTGCAGGGATTATGAAATTGTCCAGCCTTACATGCTGCTTAAAATGAGAAAGCTGAGATTTCTGCCTTTTGAACCCATGTGATACTGCCCGAGGCCACTCATTAAAAAGAGATTCTGGCGGATTCCAGATGCAGGAAGAACTCCTTACATCACCTCCCAAAGCATTAACTCTAATATGTGCTAATATGCTAATTGCACTCTGTGTCAGTCACTGCGAACTTAACCTCACCCATTCAACTGAAGATTGACTTCTTAATGTGGAATCCAACTTCGCCTCGCTGGAGAACAGATCGTTCCCATCTGAAATACAGAAACAAGGCAGAGTACGGAAAGATCCAATTTGTTTAAGGACTGAGGCAGTGAAGGTCACATCTGGTAAATTAAGTGATTATTACATGATGCATAAGGCCACGTTCCAAGTTATTCCACATGGTAGCAATTCACCTAAACATAACTTGGATTTTTAAGATCCCAAAGAAAAATAATTAGAAGCTTTTTCAGACGGGACACCTCATAGGCTGCACAATGATTGAGGAATCCGTATATGGTTTTGGGAGGGGGGGCGGGGTGAAACATCAAACATGTATAGGAAGCTGTTCTTAATGGCTTCTGGTTCTCATTAAAGAAAAATAAAGTTTATTTATTAGTCACAGGTAAGGCTTGCATTATCACTGCAATGAAGTTACTGTGAAATTCCCTTAGTCGCCACACTCCAAGACCTACTCAGGCCAATGCACCTAACCAGCACGTCTTTCAGACTATGGGAAACTGGAGCACCCATAAGAAACCCACTACTATTATGTGGCATGGAGTATTTTTTTTGGCTATGATGGTGAGCCACAATGGAGGACTTTGTTATAATTGCTATGATCCCAGCAAGATTGGATAAGTAAGATCCCAGAGTAGCGGCACGGTAGCACAGTGCTTAGCATTGCTGCCTCACAGCACCAGGGACCCGGGTTCAATTCGTTGCTTGGGTCACTGTCTGTGTGGAATTTGCACATTCTCCCTGTGTCTGCATGGGTTTCCTCCGGGTGCTCCAGTTTCCTCCCACAGTCCAAAGATGTGTGGGTTAGGTGGATTGGCCATACTAAATTGCCCCTTAATATTAGGGGAACTAGCAGAGTAAATGTATGGGGCTATGGGGATAGGGCCTGTGTGGGATTGTGGTCAGTGCAGACTCGATGGACTGAATGGTCTCCTTCTGCACTATAGGATTCTATGAGTGAAACCTGACTTGATAGATCTTAACTTTATTTTTAGAAACATGGTATTAAGTTACTGAACAAATTCACAGGATCCTGCTGATGAACCTTTAATAAAAGCATAAAATATTTATTTAAACAAGAAAAGTGAACAACATTATACCAAAAAAAAGAGTGGGAAAGATCTCAATAAAAACACAAGAAGACAAATTCCCACTGTTCCTTTACATTAGCAATATCTTTACAGACATGTAAACCAGTGAAGAGTTACCACTAGTTTGACTCAAATGCTTTTCGTTTGGAACTAACACAAGTGTAAACGATTTTCCATTGGTGAATTCCTGGGTATTTACTTAATGTTTCTCATCCAACTCACACCTCTCTCTGAGGCTCCCAAAAACCACTTCTAGACTCACAATTTCTTCAACTGCAGAGAAAACAAAATGACTTTCTTAATCTCAGTCTTCAGTAGCGCCTCTGCTAAACCGATCACTTTACTGAGCCCCATGAATGGTTACTCAGTTAACTACTGCTCTATTAGCCCTGCAGTTTTCTTCCCGTCTTCTCTCTCTGACACACGTACAGAACAATCCTCTCTGTCTCCTTTCCTAGACCACTTGTGCTAGGGAAAAGTAAATCTTTTCTACTTTGTGTGTTTTGTTTGCAGGAAGATTGGCTTTTCAACCCCTTTTAACCCATCTCTTTAACTTCAGGCATCGTAAGACCTCATTAAAAAATACATATGCAAAGACTCTCACAGGACCAGACCATTCAGTCACAAGGCTGTTCAGATACTCAAGTATCAGGGTTCATAAACAAAACCAAAATGGAACTGAAATCATTTTTCCTTCCTGAATGTACAAATATATATATATATACATATATAAATTCAACTTAAAACTATACCTTGCTCTTAACACTAATCCAATGAAATTCCATAGTGTAGAACCATAGACTCTTACTTTTGATTTGATTTGATTTATTATTGTCACATGTATTAACATACAGTGAAAAGTATTGTATCTTGTGCGCTGTACAGACAAAGATTTCATAGAAAAGGAATTGAGAGAGTGTAGAATATTATGTTATAGGCATAGCCAGGATGTAGAGAAAGCTCAACTTAATGCAAGGTAAGTCCATTCAAAAATCTGACAGCAGCAGAGAAGAAGCTGTTCTTGAGTTGGTTGGTATGTGACCTCAGACTTCTGTATTTTTTTCCGAATGTAAGAACGTGGAAGAGAGAATGTCCGGGGTACATGGGGTCCTTAATGATGCTGGCTGCTTTGCCGAGGCAGTGGGAGACGTAGACAGAATCAATGGATGGGAGGCTGGTTTGCAAAATGGATTAGTTGACATTCATAACTTTTTGTAGTTCCTTGCGGTCTTGGGCAGAGCAGGAGCCATACCAAGCTGTGATACAACCAGAAAGAATGCTCCCTATGGTGCATCTGTAAAAGTTGGTGAGAGCTGTAACTGACATGCCAAATTTCCTTAGCCTTCTGATAAAGTTGTGGGTTTTCTTAACTATAGTGTCAGCCTGGGGGGACCAGGCCAGGTTGTTGGTGATCTGGAACCTGAAATCTTGAAGCTCGGAGCAAAAGGAGGCCATTTGGTCATACATGTGCTGGTTCTTGGGAAAAAAATCCAATTTAGTCTCACACTCCTGTTTTATTCCCATATCCCTGCAAACTATTCTTTTCGAAACACATGTCTAATTATGTTTTTAAAGTTCCTCACAGTCGGATTTCACCATCCCTTTAGGAAGCAGGTTTCACACCTTAATAAACTTCAGTTATATGCAATTTCTCCACCTTTCTTCTCGAGTTGCTTTGCTAATTATTTTCAACTAAGAGCAGTTTTTACCAATCTGCTTGTCAGAGAAAATAATGATTCACAATTTGCTCCATCAGAACCCTCCATAGTTTTGAAGGTCACCATTAATTCTCCCTTTAACTTTCTTTCCTCTAAGGAGATTAATCCTAGCTTCTCCAATCTCTCCATACAACTGAATCCCTCATTCCTGGTGAACTTTCTTTACGTTCTCCAGGACGATGACACTCTCCCTGAACTGTGGTGTCCAGATGTGTACACACCAGCTGTTCACACCCTGCTGCCACTGCAAGTGAGGACAGGGAATTTGGCGCTCAGCCAAGTCTTCATTCACTGCAATGGGACTAAAGAATCCCACCAGAGCGAATGGAAGATTCCGCCCCAGGTTTCCCAGCTGAGGTCCAATTGAAGTTTTATAAAGGATTAGGATAAATTCCTTGATTTTCTAGTCGATAGCTCTAATTACAAGGTATTCTGTGAGACTTCTTAACCACCTTATGAATGTGTTCTGCCACCTTCAATCATTTATGAATGTTCACCACTAAGTTCCCTCTGCTCTCTCCATTCAGTTGGGTACCACTTAGCTGGTACTGCCTCTCTGTATTGTTCTCACACTGAGCATCAGTCCACACTCATCCACAAAATAATAATGCCATCACCCTTCATCGAAACGAAGATGATACTTGCCAATCTTCATGATTCATGTGTCATTAGGTATCTCAGTAGGCCAATGTACGGGAGGCGATGGTCTAGTGGTATTATCGCTAGCCTTTAAACTCAGCTAATGTTCTGGAGACCCGGGTTCAAATCCCACCATGGTAGGTGGTGGAACTCAAATTCAATATGAAAAATAATCTGGAATTAAGAATCTACTGGTGACCATGAAACCATTGTCAATTGTCGGAAAAACCCATCCGGTTCATTAATGCCCTTTAACGAAAGATATCTGCCCTCCTTACCTGATCTGGCCTAAATGTGACTCCAGGGCCACAGCAATGTGACTGACTCTCAATTGTCCTTGGGGCAACTACGGAAGAGCAATAAATGTTGGTCAATCAGTGATGCCCATATCCCACAAAGGAATAAAAAATTTAAAGAATTCAAATGGAGCAAACCTTAGCCATGAACCTTGTAACATTCCTCATGCTAAGTTCAGGTTAATCAAACTACTTAAAGTTACTTATTAGTGTCACAAGTAGGCTTACATTAACATTGCAATGAAGTTACTGTTAGTTATTGTGAGCAGTTACTGAAGTTATTGTGAGCCGTTTTGGGCCCCATATGTGCTGGCTTTGGAAAGGGTCCAGAGCAGGTTCACAAGAATGATCCCTGCAATGGAGAACTTGTCGTATGAGGAATGGTTGAGGACTCTGGGCCTGTACTTGTTGGAGTTTAGAAGGATAAGGGGGGATTTTATTGAAACTTACAGGATATTGTGAGACCTGGGTAGAGTGGAGCAGATGTTTCCACAAGTAAGGAAAACTAGAACCAGAGGGCACAACCTCAGGCTAAAGGGATGATCCTTTAAAACAGAGATGAGGAGGAATTTCTTCAGCCAAAGTGTGGTGAATCTGTGGAACTCTTTGCCGCAGCAGGCTAAGGAGGCCAGGTCATTGAGTGTCTTTAAGACAGAGATAGAAAGGTTTTGATTAATAAGTGGGTCAGGGGTTATGGGGAAAAGGCAGGAGAATGGGGATGAGGAAAATATCAGCCATGATTGAATGGTGGAAGAAACCCAATGGGCCGAGTGGCCTAATTCTGCTCCAAATCTGATGGTCTTACTGTGAAAAGCCCCTAGTTGCCACAGTCCAGCGCCAATTTGGGTACACTGAAGGAGAATTTAACATGGCCAACGCACCTAACCAGCACATCTTTCAGAGGAAACTGAAGCACCCAGGCACAGGCAGACAGTGACCCAAGCCAGGAATTGAACCTGGGTCACTGGCCCTGTGAGGCAGCAGTGCTAACCTCTCTGCTGCTGTGCCGTCCTATTTATGGTATATCCTGATATAATGTAACCCTGTGCTTTGTGATTTCAAATACTGTGGAACTGTTTATAATGCAGCCTGATATATGGAAACTCTTTGTAATGAATTCAGCAACAGCAAAACCTGTCTATTTTGAACTTGGTCCATTGTCTTGATTCACTCACCCTGTTAATGAATAGGAATAGCATTCTAGCGACATGGGAATTATTTCCACTCTGATAGTAAAAATATTAAACACCAGCATTCCTTGTTTAGTTCACAGGGAGCAGTTAAACGTGCCTCAAAGATATATAAAAAAGCAATGCCTCTAATTATAAAATATTTGATCACTGTGCAATGACTAAGTCTCTTAAAAATGTCAGTTTCTCAGAAGTCGACTTATGAGTCATGTTTGAAATACTCCCTCTGTGTCTCTGCGCAAATTAGTTTGCTCTTTGTTCGTTCTTTCATGAGATTTCCTTTCCTTTCTGAAGTCCTTTTCCCAGAAAATTCTTCAACGCCATTTTCCATGCTGAGAAATTTTCTGAGATGGTACAAAGATGGACAAAAATGTTATTGCGCTTCCCAGGTACTTTTCTCCACAACGACCTTGATTCGCAGATTGTAGTGTCTTTCCAGTGGCTGCTTCAGCTGTTTGCTGTTGAGACTTTGATACGATTTTCCTACCTGTCTCCAACAAAGACAGCGGCCAGATCTAGGAACAGAAAAATATCCACAATCTCCAGTGGTACTATTTCAGAGAAATCACTAAGCTCGCATGTATAATAACAAAATAATTTATAAAATGTGTACATTTACAAATACTTATATTGCAGATCAGTTAAACTTAATGAGCAATTTTTTGACCATCCTTGAACTCTCAATGTTCAATTACTGACGAAATTGATAGCCAATTTATTTATGGTCCCCAACGATCCCACGCAACTTGAATGAAATGCCCAAGAGATATTTTTAAATAAAGTAAAGTTGATGGTAAAAGCATGTGAAACTAAACTCCTGCATACTTGCACCTTACCAGGAAATTATAAACCTGTTAGTCTAACAGCTGTGGTAAGGAAGTTATTGGAATCTGTAATTAAGGACAGAGCAGAGAGAGGAAGTTGAGCTGATTACAGAGAGCCAGCAAGGATTTGTAAAGGGTAAGCCAGGTCTAAGAAACCCATCTGAATCTTTTTAGGCAGAAAGTTAAATGCTTAGCACCGCTGCCTCACAGCACCAGGGGTCCGGGTTCAATTCCTGGCTTGGGTCACTGTCTGTGCAGAATCTGTACGTTCTCCCCTTGTCTGCATGGGTCTCCTTCGCATGCTCCAGTTTCCTCCCACAGTCTGAAAGACATGCTGGTTAGGTGCATTGGCCATGCTAAATTCTCCCTCAATGTGCCCAAACAGGTGCCGGAATCTGGTGACCAGGGAATTTTTGCAGTAACTTCATTGCAGTGTTGATGTAAGCCTACTTGTGGCACCAATAAAGAAAGAAAGGAAGAAAGACAAAAAGAAAAGAAGGAAGAGAAAAAGAGAGAAAGAAAGAAAAAGAAAGAAAGGAAGAAAGACAGAAAGAGGCGACAAAGGAAGAAAGAGAGAAAGAAAGAAAGAAAGAAAGAAAGAAGGAAAGAGAAAGAAATAAAAAGAGAAAGAAAGGAAGAAAGACAGAAAGAGAGAGAAAGGAAGAAAGAGAGAAAGAAAGAAAAGAAGGAAGGAAAATAATGTAGCTTATACTGATTTCCAGAAGGCATTCAATAATGTTCCTGTAAGAGACAGTCAGCCAAAATTAAAGTTTAAGGAATGATGGCAAATTATTGATCGATTGGTGATTGGCTAGGTGGTTGAAGATTGGGATAGAGATGAGTATGTATTTGTTTTTGAACCGCAACCATTCCTTACATTTGTCAATATTTCTTTTTCTCTGACCTATCCATGTTCCTCTATTCTGCACCAGCTCCTCAGCTCCGTTTCCAACTATACAATTCTTTACATTTCCACCTATCTTCAGTTCCGTACGAGGGTCATTTCGATCTAAAAACTCTGCTTCTCACCACAGATGTTGCCAGACCTGCTGTGTTAATCTAGCATTTTCTGGTTTTATTTCAGATCTCCATTACCCACAGTATTTCGCTTTCATTATTCTTCTTTATGTTTATTAATGACTTTGCTAACACAATAGAGAGCCACGCTTACAGTGACACAAGGATTGATGGTATAGTTTGAAATGTAGATGGAAGCATGGAATTAAAAAAAATACTTTGAAAGGTTGAGCCAATGGGCCAAGCTTTTGAGAATGGATTTCAATGGGGCGATGGATCTGAGCTGTTCCTGGCTCCTGCATTTCTCGATTACAATCTTATCTTTGTCAGCTCAAGCTGTCTGATGTCTCTTGACCACTTCTCCCCTCTGCGTTTAGATCTCTCTTTCTCCTTCTTCTATCATGACCAGGTGAAGACAAGGTGAACTGACTCCTCTCTTTTTCCCAGTGCCAGGCTGGTTATAACAGGGTTTGAATTTAAAATAGGATGTGACATTGCCAATTTAATATGTACTTAACTGTGCGCCGTAATAAACCAGGAATCAGCTTTGTTACTGAAACCCACTTAGGCAGAATATTAAGATTGTTTAAAAAAATGTACAAGTGCATCCCTCTTCCCATTCATGGAAAAAGCACACACGCTCCCCAAGCATGCAAAAAGAAATAAAAGCCCGCAGAGTATTGGATGTTTAAATTTAGCCAAGAGGAAAAGTCGGTAGAAATTCAATGATTGTGCAGTCTTGGTTCTTCACTGAAGCAGTTTGGGTTTCACCAGGGTCACTCAGCAATTCACCTCATTACACCCTCGGTTCAAACATGGACAAAAGAGCTGAATGCCAGAGGTGAGGTGTGGGTGACGGCCTTTGACATCAAGGCAGCATTTGACAGTGTGAGGCATCAATGAGCCCGAGCAAAACTGGAGTCAGTGGGAATCAGGGGGAAAACCCTCCACTGGTTGGAGCCTCTCTTGATACGAAGGAAGATGATTGTGGTTGTTGGAGGTCAATTATCACAACTCCAGAACATCATTGCAGGAGTCCCTCTGGGTAAGGCCCAACCTTTTTAGTTGCTTCATCAATGACCTTCTTTCCAATATAAGGTCAGAAGTGGAGATGTTCGCTGATGACTGCACAATGTTCAGCACCATTCAGATACTGAAGCAGTTCATGTCCAAATGTAGCAAGACTTGCACTATATCCAGGCTTCGGGTCACAAGTAGCAAATAACATCGGAGTCAGACAGGTAATGACATCTCCAACAAGAGAGGATCTAACCATTACCTCTTGATATTCAATGGCATTACCATCACTGAATGCCCCCACTATCAACATCTTGGGGTTACTTTTGACCAGAAATTGAACTGGACAAGCCAACTAGCCATATGAATACTGTACTACTCAAGCAGGTCTCAGGCTAGGAGTCCTGCAGTAATAACTCACCTCTTGGCTCCACAAAGCCTTTTCACAAGATATAAGTCAGGAGGGTGGTGGAATGCTCTCTACTTGCCTGGAAGGGTACAGCTCCAGCAACACTGAAGAAACTCAACACCATCCAGGACAAAGCAGCTTGCTTGGTTGCCACCCCTTCCACAAACATTCAATCTCCCCACCAACAATGAGCAGTGACAGTCATGTGTATCATCTACAAGATGCACTGCAGGAACTTGCCAAGGTTCCTCACCTTCCAAACCCACAACCACTACCCATCTGGGAGGACAAGAGCAGCAGATACCTGGGAACACCATCACCTGGAGTACGTCACAATCTCTTGTGTCTGCTACAATCAATTATCCTTCTCTGTACAATTTTAAGGAAAAGTGAAAATTTCAAATTTAGGTGGTTTTTGCTCTAGATGTGCTGTCTGTGAGAATACTTCAATGTGATTGGCTGCTTATCCTGCTTAGTGATATAACTATCATTGGACACCAGAATCGAATTAATATCAGAGAGGGCAAAATCTATAGATGGATACATCATTGTGGACAGCCTTCTTCAGCAGCATCATCACATCACCACTCTTCTCAGAATCCAGGCTGTTGTTATGTTTTGTTAAGTAATGCACAACTCCCTAACTGAGGCTATAAAAATCTGCATCATTTTCCGCAAACAACCTTATCCTGATTTCATAAAAGCAAAGTACTACAGGGGATATTGGTGTCACTGGCTGGGCCAACGTGTAATACCCCTCACTGAGGGCATTTAAGAATCAGCCACATTGCTGTGTGTCTGGAGTCACATGTAAGTCAGACCAGGTAAGGACAGCAGACTTACTTCCCTAAAGGCCAATGGTGAACCAAATAAATTTTTTGGACAAGCAACAACAGTTTCATGGTCATCATTAGACTTTTGATTCCAGATTTTATCAAATGCAAATTTACCATCTGTCGTGGTGGGATTTGAACCTGGGTCCCCAGGGAATTAGATTACCAGTCCAGTAATAATGCCACTAAGCCACTGCCTCCCCATCTGGCCTGGAAGCATCTGTGGAGAGAGAAAGGAGTTAATGTTTTGAGTCCAAATGACTCTTCTTTAGAGTCATGTGAAAAATGCTTGGTTTAAATTTGAGCCTTACCCAATAGATTCCTAAATTGACAAGGGAATAACTCCTGTCAGATGCTTCACAGACGTTTCTGGTCTTGGAAAATCCTTCATTGACTGAAATGCCTGAGAATGTCCCAGGGATGTTAAAAGGATTGGGTGGCAATGGTGGTTAGCACTGCTACCTCATCGTGCCAGGGACCTGGGTTCAATTCCCAGCTTGGGTCACTGTTTGTGTGGAGTTTGCACATTCTCCCCGTGTCTGTGTGGGTTTCCTCTGGGTGCTCTGGTTTCCTCCCAAAGTCCAAAGATGTGTGGGTTAGGTTGATTGGCCTTGATAAATTGCCCCTTAGTGTTAGGGGCACTAGCTAGAGTAAATGAGCGGGGTTATGGGGATAGTGTCTGGGTGGGATTGTGGTCGAAGCAGACTCGATGGGCCAAATGGCCTCCTTCTACACTGCAGGATTTTATGATTGTTCAAGTGTAAAATCATTCTCCTCATTCAGACCTGCACAAATACTGGCAAAATATCCGATGCAACTCTTTCCTTGTGTCCAATTCAGAACAGGAGATGAGCCAAGACTCTCTTACTGATGGGAAGTGGAAAGAATATGTTTATCTCTTCGTTTTTACACTGTTTGGTCTTGTTAAACCCATGAGTAAATCCCCCTCTTGCCCAGAAGAGTGTTGTTTCCTCCAACCCATCTTGGCGAGGATGTTGTGTCTGTTGTACCAGACACCTGGGAATTGTGCCAGGAATGCACCTCATGCTTTGTGCTGTTCATTGTTGTCCAGTTTGTTGTATTTTTCCTTCAATATTTTTCTCATGAACAGAATCAGCAACATCATATTCTATTCTTCAGATCCTAAGCCCATAAATTCTTAATGAGGCAACTCTATACATAACAAGACCTTGAACCTCTATTCTGATGCCTGTGCCCAGAGCATTCTGATCAGTTTTATTACCCATATTGGATTAGACCACAAGGAAGGGCTATGCTGTATGTTTGCTGATTATCCTTCATCTGGTACATTGCTGGTCCTGCCTTAATGTTCTTTCTGAACCCATAATCTACACTATCAGTACAGTTGATTAAATTATTTACGAAAGTACAGAAATCTTAAGTTGGGAGACTGAGAAACAGCACGGCTTAACAAAAAATAAAGCAGCTTAAATGCCCCTTCCCCCTCTGCCAACAGACACAAATACGGATAGCTGCTTATGGTACTGCTGAAAAAAGAAACATGCTGTCAAAACTTTTCATCTTGAACTCATCAGGACAGATGCAAGATCACCAAATGTGAAAGGGAAACAACAATTTGTACTGCATGAGAAGAGGTTGCTGATCCAGATGCATCTAGATGAATCTGTATTCACTGAACTTACAAACTCAGCAACATGTGCAACTGAGTTCAGTTTAACAACACCATATATACCTAACTCAATGGTGTTGCCATGGATATCCTTCTAGGCCTGGGTCTAAAATTATTAGTTTTGATGAGAAAAGACCCCTCACCTCCTTATTATTTCTGATAAGCAGATGATAACGTTGGCGATATTTGGACTTGCAGCTGTAAGTAAGAATTTCCTTACCCAACAAACTGGGTTTCATCCTGGGCTCAAATTCATCTTTAAAATGGAACAATCGAGCAAGCTCCCTTCCCTTGACATGCAAGTTAAGAAAAGCGGCTCCTCTGTTGCTGTTTACTGCAAATAAACATCATTTAGGTATGTTCTTTTCCCATTCCTCATTTGAACACAATCAGTTCTTAAAAGCAAAATACTGCGGACACAGTCTGAAGTTCAACAACTTCAGACCACAAACTTTCTCCTCCATTTTTATTTTTTCTCCCAAACCCCTCCCCTGCAGTACCATCTGTAACTAGTTTTGCTTTTATAGAGCACTGGCCCCTATTCTACCATTAATACAAGCTGCTATCTTACCTTTATGTCACTATTAGCACTTTGTTAGTCTTTAACACTGCCATTTACACTCCCTTTGTCTTCTCTCCATGATATCTTTGTCAATTTCCCCTGAGCTCCCAGTTATCCTTGACCTTTTATTCTGTTCCATCTTCTCCCCCTTCCACCGCTTCAACTATATAATTCATCACATTTCTACCCTGAAGAATATTTATTTGTACTCGAAACGTTAACTTTATTTCTCTCTCCACAGATGCCACCAGACCAGCTGAGCCTTTCCAGCATTTTCTGTTTTTATTTCAGATATTGTGAAAGGATACACATGCCAATTTAGTGAGTGAAAGATTGTGGACACAGCCCAATCCATCACACAAACCAGCCTCCCACCCACTGACTCTGTCTACGTTTCCTGTTCCCTCGGAGAAGCAGCCAACATAATCAAGGACCACATGCAGCTTGGACATTCTCTCTTCCAACATCTTCCGACGGGAAAAAGGTACAAAATTCTGAGATCTCGTACCAACCGACTCAAGAACAGCTTCTTCCTTGCTGCCATCAGGCTTTTGAATGGACCTACCTTATATTAAGCTGATCTTTCTCTACACCCTAGCTATGACTGTAACACCACGTTCTGCACCCTCTCCTTTCCTTCTCCCTATGTACTTTATAAATGGTATGTTTTATCTGTATAGCGCCCAAGAAACGATACTCTTCACCATATGTTAGTACATGAGACAACAATAAATCAAATCAAATCAAAATCAAAAGGATTAACTGGATACATGCTATGATTGTAAAATACATAAATAGACAGGTTTCTCTGAGTTTCTTTAAAAAAGAAATGATAATTTTGATTGTACTCAACTCGGCTTATGTAAAATAATAAAATGTTCTAATTTCCATGCACACACACTCTCAGGTTCACAAATAGAATAGATTACAATGTGGGAGAATAAGTTGTGATATTGTTAAAATCCAATAAAAATTTAAAGTTATATGGTTCTCATTGGTTGATAAGCAGATGAATCCTGGCTGATTCCGATGGCCCTTCTGGTTTTGGCGTTGAGGCATTTTAAAGATGTTGATTGATGACTTATCTCTTCCTCTAGAGTTCTCTGTCTGGGCAATGTGGATAGTCAAACTGCAACCAGGGCTTGAAATGTAAATCAGATGGCAAGAGAGAGGGAGGTCCTCACCAGGGTCTTCTGTTCTGCTCATTTCTAGACAATGTACTACTCTTGGAGTGAATAGGAATTGTTATTTAAAGTCAGTTTCAGTCATGTTTCCACATGATCAATACTTCCATTGTCCACCGAACTGATTCAAGGTTAGAAGCCAATGGTGGCTGCTCATACCTACTTATGTTGAATTGATTCTGCTGCAGTGATCCTCGTTATGTGGCATTCAGACTCACAGGCTAGATTTTTGGGATTACTCAGGAGAGTACTTTAAAAATGGGAAGTTGGTCGTGATTCTTGGAATTCCAACCTCATTTCTGGCTTTCTCATTTTTGGGAGTGCCTCTAAAGGCCTCAGGCTGATTCCTGTCAAAAACCCGCCTCTGACACTCCCAGTTCCATTTTGGAGATAGGTACCTCCCCCTTCTCTGCAATTTCCATGGAATCAGGCCAGGTTTTGGAAGTGTTGTGGTTCAGAACATCTTATAGGAGTCATGACTTCTGGTCTGCATGAGGGATACCTTTTAAAATGTGAGTTCAAATGTGCCTCATGCCTTCTGTGCTAAGCTACACCGCTGCACCCGCCTGCTTATTGTCCTTCCTACCCCCCATGCTAAGTCAAGCTCTTTGACCCATCCCTGTGACCCCTCATGCCCCCAGGCCAAGTTATGTTACTTCTTACTGTCCACAATAAACTGTATAGAAGCAACACACCCCATAGCAACAGTCGGATGTCTTCAAAAAAGCTTTTAAAAATAATTCATTCATAACTTTCCACAATGCTAGAATAAATCATTTTACTCAAAGGCATTAAAAGTGTTATTCATCCAAACTCTTTAAAAGGCGCATCTCAGGTGGTGCTACCTGTTGGAGCAGGACACAGAGTCTAATCCAGCAACATCCCCAGCCTCCTGCCTGACCTGGGTTTCCCCACGCGGCAGAGAGTGCATGATGATAAAATTAAAGCTTATTTATTGGTGTCACAAGTAGGCTTACATTAACACTGCAATGAAGTTACTGTGAAAATCCCCTAGTCGCTCTAATCGCCTGTTCAGGTACACTTGAGTGAGAACTTAGCACATCAATTCACCTAACCAGCACGTCTTTCAGATTGTGTGAGGCAATTGGAGCACCCGGAGGGAAACCCATGCAGACATGGGGAGAATGTGCAAATTCCACGTAGACAGTGACCAAAGTGGGGAATTGAACCCGATCCCTGGTGCTGTGAGGTTGCTGTGCTAATCACTGGGCCACCCATGACAGCAGGAGATGAACGGTGCCTAATTGTTCCTCAGTCAGTGCGATTATTGTGCTCATTACCTCATCAAATGTTTGAAGTGCATTTTGATGTAAGTTCCCTGCTGTCAATAAGGAGGATTTTGCCGGGGTTACAGGGCTGGGAATGCTGTTATTGTTTCTGGCACCAAGATCAATGCTGGATTGTCCATCTGGTTTCATTCTCTTTTTTAAACTCCATAATGGTCTGATTCTACTAAATGGCTTGCTAGGCTATTTCAGGGGCATTTACGAGTCAGCAATATTGCTGAAAGTCTGAAGTCATATGTCGACAAGACGAGGCAAGGACTGGCAAAGGACAAGACTAAGGACATACAAAACAGGTGAGGGAGTAGGTCTTTCAGCACTTCGAGCCCATTCCACCATTCAGTGAGATCATGGGCAATCTTCAACACATTTTCCTGCACTACCAATCTCGGTCTACAAAGATATGTAGGGGGTCAGGTAGTATTGAGGAAGCGGAGGAAGGGGCTGCAGAAGGACTTGGAC
This sequence comes from Carcharhinus amblyrhynchos, assembly GCF_965287045.1. NCBI lineage: Eukaryota > Metazoa > Chordata > Chondrichthyes > Carcharhiniformes > Carcharhinidae > Carcharhinus > Carcharhinus amblyrhynchos. Next base: position 46,225,052 of record NC_137342.1, read on the forward strand.
AGGTTAGGAGAGCGGGCAAAGAAGTGACAGATGGAATACAATGTAGAGAACTGTGAAGTTATGCAGTTTGGAAGGAGGATTGGGGGCAGAGACTATTTTCTAAATAGGGGAAATGCTTAGGAAATCAGAAACATAAAGGGGCTTAGGATCCTTGTTCAAGATTCTCTTAAGGTTAACATGCATGTTCAGTCAGCAGTTTGAAAGGCAAATGCAATGTTAGCATTCATATTGCGAGAGCTAGAATACAAGATGTACTTCTGAGGCTATATAAGGATCTGGTCAGACTCCATTTGGAGCATTGTGAGCAGTTTTGGGCCCCGTATCTAAGGAAGGATGTGCTGGCCTTGGAAAGGATCCAGAGAATGTTCACAAGAATGATCCCTGGAATAAAGAGCTTGTCTATGAGGAACGGTTGAGGACTCTGTGTCTGTACACAGAGTTTAGAAGGATGAGAGGGGATCTTATTGAAACTTACAGAATATTGCGAGGCCTGGATAGAGTGGATGTGGAGAGGATGTTTCCACTAGTAGGAAAAACTAGAACCAGAGGGCACAACCTCAGGTTAAAGGGATGATCCTTTAAAACAGAGATGAGGAATGTCTTCAGTCAGACAATGGTGAATCTGTGAAACTCTGCTGCTGAAGGCTGTGGCGGTCATTGAGTGTCTTTAAGATAGAGACAGATAGGTTCTTGATTAATAAGGGGATCAGGGGTTATGGAGAAAAGGCAGAAGAATAGGGAGGAGATAAGTATCAGCCATGATTGAATGGTGGAACAGACTCAGTGGGCAGAGTTACCTAATTCTGCTCCCATGTCTTATGGTCTAGTCTTGAACATAACTCAATGACTGAGCTTCCACAGCCCTCTGAGACAGAGAATTGCAAAGATTCACCAACCTGTGAGTGAAGAAGTTCCTCTTCATTTCATTCTTAAATGGCCTACCTGTATTTCTGTGTCTGTTGGTTTTCACTCCCCACACACAAGGGGAACAATTGGGGCGGCACCATGGCACAGTGCCTAGTACTGCTGCCTTACCGTACCAAGGACCAAAGTTCAATTCCAACCTTGGTCACGGTCTGTTTGAAGTTTGCACGTTCTCCATGTTCGGCCCGTGTCTGTGTGGGTTTTCTACAGGTGCTCCTGTTCCCTCCTACAGCCTGAAGTGGTTTGCCTATGCTAAATTGACCGTCATGTCAGTGGGATTAGTAGGGTAAATGTATGGGGTTCCAGGAATAGGGCCTAGGTGGGATTATGTTCAGTACAGACTCGATGGGCCAAATGGCCTCCTTCTGTACTGTAGGGATTCTTACTCTAATTCCTGTATCCACCCTGTTGAGCCCTGTAAAAAAAATATTGAATTAAATCACCTCTCGTTCTTCTAACCTCCAGAGAATAAAGGTCCAGTCCATTGGATCTTTCCACATTGGATGCTTCTTCCTTTCCAGGGATTAGTTTGGTCAACCTTTGAACATAAGAACATAAGAAATAGGAGCAGGAGTAGGCCATCTAGCCCCTCGAGCCTGCCCCGCCATTCAATAAGATCATGGCTGATCTGTTGTGTCTCAGTTCCACATTCCCGCCCTCTCCCCATAACCCTTAATCCCCTTGCCTATCAAAAACCTATCAACCCGCGTCTTAAAAATATTTAGCAAGGCAGCCTCCACCACTTCAACAGGCAGAGAATTCCAGAGATTCACCACCCTTTGAGTGAAGAAGTTCCTCCTCAACTCCGTTCTAAACCTCCCCCCCTTTATCTTGAGGCTGTGCCCTCTAGTCCTACTGTCCTTTCTGAGTGGGAAGAGCCTTTCCACCTCTATCCTATCCATCCCATTCATCATCTTATATGTCTCAATGAGATCTCCCCTCATTCTTCTAAACTCTAACGAGTACAAGCCTAGTTTATTCAGCCTCTCCTCATAGTTCAACCCCCTCAACTCTGGTATCAGCCTAGTAAACCTCCGCTGCACTCCCTCCAAGGCCAAAATATCCTTGCGTAAGTGCGGCGACCAAAACTGCACACAGTACTCCAGCTGCAGCCTCACCAGTGCCCTATACAGCTGCAGCAAGACCTCCCTACTTTTATATTCAATCCGCCTCGCTATGAAGGCCAGCATCCCATTCGCCTTCCTGACCACCTGCTGCACCTGCAGGCTGGGTTTTTGTGACTCATGCACAAGGACCCCGAAGTCCCTCTGCACCGTCGTATGCTGCAGTTTTTCGCCATGTAAGTAATAGTCCTTCCTACCATTATTCCTACCAAAGTGGACAACCTCACATTTGCCAACATGAAATTCCATTTGCCATTTCCTGGCCCATTCGCCCAGCCTATCTAGATCCTTCTGCAGACTCTCCACACCCTCCGCACAATTTGCTGTTCCACCAATCTTGGTGTCATCAGCAAATTTCGACACCATACACTCGGTTCCCTCCTCCAGATCATCTATATAAATGGTAAATAGCTGAGGCCCCAGCACCGACCCCTGGGGCACTCCACTAGTCACCAACCGCCAATCCGAATAGCACCCATTGACCCCCACTCTCTGCCTCCTATTTGACAGCCAATCCTCTATCCACGCTAACACCCTACCCCCAACTCCATGCCCCCTGACCTTCTGTAATAACCTCTTGTGAGGCACCTTGTCAAACGCCTTCTGAAAATCAAGAAACACCACATCCACCGGCTCTCCTCTATCCACCGCCCTAGACACATCCTCATAGAACTCCAATAAATTCGTCAGACACGACTTCCCCTTTGATGCACTCCCTCTGTGGTAAGTATATCTTTGCTTTGATAAGGAGGCTAAAACCACACACAATTCTCAGCATGGCTCTATATAATTGCAGTAAGACATCTTTACTCCTATACCAATCCTGTAGTAAGAAAGGCATGTTAACCTTCAGTGATTCATGAACAAGAACATTCAAGTCCCTTTAAAGTTCAATACTTCTCATCATTTAAAAAACACTCTATTTCTGTTTTTCCTGCCAAAATGGATATGCTCAGATTTCTCCACATTGTATTCCACCTGCGATGTTTAGGTGAAAACCACATAGGTTTTTATGACAATCAACAATGGTTTCATGGTCACCATTGGGCTTTTATTTCCAGATTTATTAATTGAATTTAAATTCCACCAGCTGCCACAGTGAGATTTGAACCCACATGCTCAAAGCACTTACCTGGACAAATGGGTTACTACTCCATGTGACATTACCACTATGCCACTGCCTCCAGCCTTATCATAGTAAGAAGTCTCACAACACCAGATTAAAGTCCAACAGGTTTATTTGGAATACAAGTCTTTGGAGCACTGTTCCTTCATCAGATGAGTGGAGGTTAGTTCACAAACGCCTCATGGCTTTGTTATATTAATGACAATAAATAAATGCAAGTTGTTATTGAATTTCCTTTAAGGCAGACTTCTAGCATCATTTATCCCTTGGTAATTAACTATGTTTTAAACATCGTCTAGTGTGGCTCAGGAACTTCACTCAGGCAGTTTCTGCCTTATTTGCTGTAAGATGAAGATGCTGAACATGAGGAGATGCAGGATTTTTTTGCCTTACTTTTTCTAGACCTTCAATTTGCCCTCAAAATACCAACTTTGTTCTAAGTGAAAACTCTTGGCCTCTAGTGTTTTAAATCATGTCATCATGTCATGTCATTGGACGGCACGGTAGCACAGTGGTTAGCACTGCTGCTTCACAGCTCCAGGGACCTAGGTTTGATTCCCGGCTTGGGTCGCTGTGTGGAGTTTGCACATTCTCCTTGTGTTTGTACATTCTCTTTGTGTTTGTGTGGATTTCATCCCACAATCCAAAGATGTGCAGGTTAGGTTGATTAGCCTTGCTAAAATTGCCCCTTAGTGTCCTGAAATGTGTAGGTTAGAGGGATTAGTGGGGAAATATGTAGGGATATGGGAGTAGAGTGTGGGTGGGATTGTGGTCGGTGCAGACTCAACGAGCCGAATGGCCTCTTTCTGCACTGTAGGGTTTCTATGATTCTATCTATCCCGCAGAATAGTCTGGAGTGACTGTTTAACTGACAATGGATTTGAATAATTGTCAGAAAGTATCTTCCTACAACGCATAAAAATATGTTTTGCAAAATTCAGCAGAGAGATGTACAAGAGGGGCATAGACAGAGTGGATAAGCAGCAGCTACTCCCCTTAGTTATGAGTCAGACATAAGGAGGCATAGGTTCAAGGTGAGGGGCAGGAGGCTTAGGGGGAATGTGAGGAGAAAGCTTTTTACCCAAAGGGTGGTGATGGTCTAGAAAGCGCTGTCTGGGAGGATGGTAGAGGCAGGTTGCCTCACATCCTTTAAAAACTACCTGGACAAGCACTTGCATGTCATAGTATTCAAGGCCAAGGGCTGGTAAATGCCATTAGGTGGGAGGTCAGGTGCTTGTTGGTGCAAAGCTGATGGGCCGAAGGGCCTCTTCTGCACTGTATGATTCTATGAAAGAAGTTAATCTATTAAGATGCCTTCAAACTGGAAAATGGCTGAAGTCTGATAAGCTGGACTTTGCAACCCATGCTTCTGATGTGGAATGTTTTGTATTTCATTTTGAAGTTGCTTTTCCTTTGTCAGATCCTGGTGTCCTTCAAATGAAATTCTTCAGCAGCTTCTGTGGCAATATTTCAAAGTACAATTGAAATTCTGAAGGCATGTTGCAAACCATTCCATTCTTGAAGAATAGCTGTACAAATACATTACTGTGCACTGCAGTATCTTTTTGTAAAAAATGTAATTTATTCTCTTAATAAACCTTAGCAATCCATTACTTTGGTTACAATCACCATGCCACTGTTGGTTAAAGCAATGAGAGTTCTGAGCAGAGAAGATAAAATATATTACAAGCTTAACTATAAGGATGACAAGTCCATATAGAATGCAAAAAATGATTGTGATATATAATACAAACTTTCATTTTAAAAGTATACAATTAATTACACGAAAAGGCTAACAATAGGCTTCGTTCTCCAGCCTTTTCCAGGAAATGGGTGGAATCTCTGAGCAATTTTACATTTTCTGCTCTGTACAAAGACATCTAATCAGGTCTCACATTGCACTGGATCTCGCTGTTTACACAGTTCATCGCTACTGCTGCCCTTTCAAAAAACAGGAACTAAAAAGGGGCAATCCGTAAAAAAAAAAGAGGGACATAGTTTGAAAACCCTCTCAATGTGCTCGAGATTTCTTCCTCTTGTGTTTCTTTTCTTTCTTCTTATTGATGCACTTTGGGCAAAACCATTGGACTTCATCTGGTGGTGCTGCAGAAATCCCAACACAGGGCCTAATAAAAGGAATACCAGAGATAAGGCACTGACACAGCAAGGGTATTACAGCAGAAGAAAACAACTCAGGCACTTAAAGTCTTTACATAGCACTAGCTCATCAATAAATTCACAGCACCAGCTAGTTCATAAATATAGAAGTCAGGCATATTGAAGAACACAGCAGAAAATTAGCTTCTCCATCAGTCTCTGTAATACTCCTTTGGCATTTTGAAAATTGTGGGCCAGAATTTGTTATAGCCGGGCATCTAAAGCTGTCTGCCATGGACAGTCCAAAGATGTGTAGGTTAGGTGGATCGGCCATGGTAAACTGTCCCTCAGTGTCCCAAGTTGTGTAGGTTAGGGGCTTAGTGGGGTCAATATGTGGGGTTACAGGGATAGGGCCTGGGTAAGATACTCCGTCAGAGAGTCACAGCAGACTCAATAGGCCAAATGGTCTCCTCCTGCACTGTAGGGATTCTACAATTCTACGAAGACTTATCTTTTTCGCCCTTCAGCGTAATATATTCTCCCACAAATCTGCTAAAAATACAAGCGAATAATGGCACAGTGAAGGAGGTACCTGGGACCCAAGTGAATAGGGCAACCAACGGGACATCATCTTAACCAATCAGATTGAAGGATTAGAAAATAAACAGTGGAAGGACTGAGATGGGAGGTATTTAAATGGGGGTAAATTCAATGTCAAATCAGGTACAGAAAGAGAAATATAGACAGAAATATCTGAAGAGAGAGAAAAAGAAAGGGACAAAAGAGGAAACAAAACTTAATATTTTAAAAATCTCTGAAGAATTGAAAACCAGAAGGAATGAGACTCTGTAATTCTAATAGTTAATTTTCAGTGCCATAGAGATCAATTGAAACTCATTACCAGTTGTTAAAAGAGCATTTACTTTTGGTATTTTCTGTGGTGGATTTATCAGTCCACGTGGGCAAATAGAACAAATTCTTAAAAAAAAGGAAGCTAAGGGTAGAATGCTATTTTTGTGAAAATAACTGTGGAGCAATGCAACTCTGACAGCAACTTTGGGAGATTCACATTTAACCACACATTCACTCCTTGCCTAAAGTTGCTGTATCATTTACCTGTAAATTATAATGAATGACATTGGCCTTACCGTTATTTTGACAGAAAGTTATAGTTCAATGAAATGAAAATAAATTTATGAAATTCCCAGCAGATATAAAGACCATAAAATATAGGAGCCGAATTAGGCCAATTGGCCCATAGAGGCTGCTCTGCCGTTCAGTCATGGCTGATAAGCCCTCTTAAAATATGGTTTCAAAATGTGCTGCATTTATACGATTGTACATGTGAGGCACTGCGCAAGCAAGTGATGCGTTATGCCAGTGGTGGCTTTAATGTCAAGTGCTGGATTATGGTCCTGTTTGAATTCATGTGATGTTATATACCCTCTTGAAATTGGCCTTTAGTATGTTCCTTCCAATGTCATACACTGGTATATCTTAGGAGGCACTACAGGAGAAACTGTCCCATCATTTGCATAATCAAAGAAGTCAATTTATAAATAATAATAAAAATAATGCAGGGAGATAAAAAAATGAAATCACATTTTTACAGGTTTTATAAAAGGCTCCCAAAACAACTTATTTTCTCAAGGGCAGATTTGTTGTGAATCACATAACTGATGAACGTCAACAGGTCATTAATACAAGTTGCGAATATTTTCTGAATGTTTTGAAGCTGGCATCATGTTACTGTATTATTTTTCAGAGGAAAGTTTTGTAAGAGTTATTATATTAAGAGTTTATTATAGTTCTTAATTCTTCTCCCCTTTTCATTCAGTTCTTTTCCTTCAAGTCCACACTGTGGGGAGGAGACCTTCCCTAGGAACAGGACAGGGCTGCCCTTGAGTTTGTAACAAGACTCACAACAACCAGAGATCATGTGCCAACTTGGTTTCAGGTGTTTTTCTGCCTCCAGATCTCCTTTTCTCAGGTGGAGGGGCATTGCTCTCTTCACAACAGGAGGCAGACCTTAAACTCATACTGGTCTTCAAAAGAAACTTCAGAGGATTGTACATTTGAGCTCAACTATTGCTACATCTTAAAAATGCTCTGAAAATGAATATAAGGTGGACTGTTCCTTCCATTTTGGCATATTTCATCCTTAGATTTTACTATGATTGACTGCAATTATTCAATATAATTACATAAGAACATAAGAAATAGGAGGAGTAGGCCATCTAGCCCTTCGAGCCTGCCCCGCCATTCAATAAGATCATGGCTGATCTGAAGTGGATCAGTGCCACTTTCCCGCTTTCTCCCCATAACCCTTAATTCCCTTGTCTGTCAAAAACCTATCTACCCATGACTTAAATATATTTAGCGAGGTCGCCTCCACCACTTCAACAGGCAGAGAATTCCAGAGATTCACCACCCTTTGAGTGAAGAAGTTCCTCCTCAACTCTGATCTAAACTGCCCCCCCACCCCCCTTATCTTGAGGCTGTGCCCTCTAGTCCTGCTACTCTTTCTAAGTGGGAAGAATCTTTCTACCTCTACCCTATCCATCCCTTTCATTATCTTATACGTCTCTATAAGGTCCCCCCTCATCCTTCTAAACTCCAATGAGTACAGATCCAGTCTATTTAGTCTCTCTTCATAGTCCAACCCCCTCATCTCCGGTATCAACCTAGTGAACCTCCTCTGCACTCCCTCCAAGGCCAATTGTGGCAACCAAAACTGCACACAGTACTCCAGCTGCGGCCTCACCAGTACCCTGTATAGTTGCAGCAAGACCTCCCTACTTTTTTATTCTATCCCCCTCCCTATAAAGGCCAGCATTCCATTCGCCTTCTTGATCACCTGCTGCACCTGCAGACTGGGTTTTTGCGACTCGTGCACAAAGACCCCCAGGTCCCTCTGCACCGTAGCATGCTGCAGCTTTTCGCCCTTTAAATTGTAATCCCTCCTACATGCAGTCAGATTCTTCTCTCCAATGCAACAGTGGGTTTAAGATCTACGTTCATTATTCCAATAGTTTCACACATATGCAGAAGATTTAAGGAAAGAGATTTCTTACCAATGATACCAATCATCACAGTCATCACAGCCAATCATTGGGCTACCATCATCTGGCTTGTTGCAGCCAGGACAGATCCAGATTTGATTTCCCCATTCATCCCGGATCTGAGGGGAAAGCAAAAACAACATTGCTTTGAGATAATTGTTCAACAAATAAAACAGAGCATTCAGTGTATAAAAGCATGTTTGGTGTCAAATCCATTCAAATATGGCACAGGAAAAGCACCCACCCCTTGTGCTAGTTTCACTGATTCACAATAAAGATACTGCATAAATGAAAAGTGGTCAGAGCTGAGGATAACTGGTATTCTGATGGGGGTCCAATGGCAAGCCGGCCAAGAGTGCAGGAATCAATTAGAGTACTGAAACATCAGAGCTCCAGGGAAAACATTGCTTAGCAGCTATAGATCTCTGATCGCTTATTTACACAGGTTAAGATGTCTCAGATGCTTTCAGTGTCTGTTATTGATACTTTTTTGGCTTGTAGTAAAAAGAAGTTCCGTTTTAAGAAAGCGGTAAGTTACTAATGACTACCATTTTTAAAACTTGTTTTTAACATATCCTATTGTCATCATAGGGGGTGGCACACTGGTTAGCACTGCTGCCTCTCAGTGCCAGGGACCAGGTTCAATTTTGGCCTGGGGTCAATCTGTGTGGAGTTTGAACATTCTCCTGTGTCCACATCGATCTTCACTAATGGTCCAATTTCCTCCTACAATCCAAAAACATGCAGGTTAGATGGATTGGCCAAACTAAATACCCCCCTAGTTTGTGTGTGAAAGAGATTGTGGTTACACTTGAGGTGGTGTAAAGCCTTTCAAGTTATAAGCCCCTAGTGACAGACTACTGACCTGTTCCGAGAATAATTAGCAACAAAAACATACAAAAGTCTGACCTACGCACCGTCAGGGTGCGGAACGATTGAGACAAATTATCACTATAAAGTTCATTGTTTCTATACAATCTATGGTGGGTAAATGGACACAGAAGCTCCATTACTTGGCATGGGAGGAGGGGGTTCATAAAGAGCTTTTTAAACTTGCTTGCCAAAGGATTCCTTCATGCAGACTATGGTTCATGACATCTCTGAGGTGCATGAACCACAACGCTTCGAAAAGTTGGAACAATACCTTGAAAATTGTGAAGGACTAGGACGTGCCTATCACTGCATTGAAACCAGTCTGGTCATCGGTGTAGGTTCACTATCCGAACCAGCCCACATAATTAAAAGGTTCTGGTGTAAACCATGAACCCCAGGAATAGAGTAAGGAATCCCAGAATTGGGCCTTGGTCGTCATTTTCACCACTCTATGGAGTCTGTCTGACTGCATGAAAATCCAGCCTATGGCCTCAGCAACCTGCTGCTAGGAATGAGTGAGGAAAGGAAAATCTACCAGGGCTCCTGTCTGTATTCATTAGAGTATACATGTACAGCGGCTATGAGCTGAACATAGCCGAAAGGTGGTCAAAATGAATGGTGCTAAATACCCAAATACATCAGAAACTGGAGAATTCAAACACTTGGGGTGGGAATAGTTAAGCAAAGTTCATAATAAATTTCAAAATCTAAACCTGAGTTCACTGTTACTCTAGAGACCGAGGCAGCTTGGAACATCCGAATGAATTACTGTTAGTCTATTAAATGAACTGACAACTGCAGCAGTCTGATGTTCTTCCATTTGCTCGAGCAATGCAGGATCCCTTATAGATTAAATCTGCCTATGGAAATAGTGGAGACTAATTTATTATTTGGAGTTTATGGAATAAAGATATGGAGTCTCCTTGGCTGCTCTGATACAAGTATGACACCTGCACATTGGCTTACATAACTGCCATAATTCTTCCAAAGTGTTTTAATTTCATAGCCAGGTTGCGTACTAGCTTTCTGCAAACATGGATTCTTTTGATATGTCTCCAGGTCCTATCTGAAACCAAAAAGGATGAATTGCCAGAATGACGTTCATGCATTTTCTCAAATGCTATCATGATGTTGCTTTCAGAAATTTTTATTACTGTTGCACTGTCTTGCTTTTGTAACTGGAACAAATTTACCAGAAAAAAGAGACTGGCACATACCACCTGTTGAAAAGCCAGGTAATTAATTCCACTGCACCACAGCATGAAGAAATAATTTGGCAAGTAAAATAACGGGCTCATAACATGTGCATGGTAATTTCAGATTCATCCCACATCTTCACTTTCTCCCTCCTCTAAGGCAAAAGGCAGTGATTTAAGTTAAGAAATTCCAGTGCAAATCCTCAACTCTTGTTGCTGATGACAGCATTCAATCTGACAGGATATAGTCTCCATCTGGTCAAACAGATATTAACAAAATTGTGTGTGGAATCCAAAAGCATTAAGTTGTACAATTTATTTACTGTTTCTTCTAAGTTTCTTATTGATTGTAGGAATTCCTTATTAGTTGCTCAGATTAACTAAATTCGCTTTAACTTTCAAAACAACAAGAATGAAACTGATTGTTCGAACATAAATGGAAGGCTACCAGTGGACAAAAGGTGTGCATGAATTTTTCATAAGTGACTTAAAGTTTATTTATTTGTCACAAAAAGGCTTATATTAACACTGCAATGAAGTTACTGTGAAAATCCCCTAGTCACCACACTCTGGCACCTGTTCAGGTACACCGAGGGAGAATTTACCATGGCCAATGCACCTAACCAGCATGTCTTTCAGACTGTGGAAGGAAACTGAAGCACCTGGAAGAAACCCATGGGGAGAACGTGCAGACTCCGCACAGACAGTAACCCAAGCTGGGAATTAACCTTGGGCCCTGGTAAAATGAGACAACAGCGCTAACCACTGTGCCGTCCCATACACCATCAGTATTTTGTACTGTACACTGAAAAAGAGTCATCTAGACACAAAACATTAGCTTTATTCTCTCTCCACAGATGCTGTCAGATCTGATTTTTCTCCAGCATTTTCTGTTTTTGTTTCAGATTCCAGCATCTGCAGTAAATTACTTTTATCTTTACATTATACTGTAGTTTGCCTGAAGGCTCTGTACACATCCTATTTCTTATGGACCTATTTCTTATGAATTGCCCAGTTAAAGAATTTTATCTGATTTTGTATTTAATGTATTTGATAGTTGTGTTTAATACTGTTACACAATAATATTACAAAATGATTTCTTATATAGAGAACTTGCCTGCATCAAATCAACAAGTGACTGTGGTATGGTTCAGTTTTGGAATACTGAGATAAGACCAGAGACCAATATCATTTCCATTACAGTCTTTTATGGTGGTGTCTGTCTTGCTGCATGGAAACAAGCTTGAATTCCCCCCAGGGCCACTGTTTTTACTGCTGTCAGGGACCTCATGTCTGCTAAAGATGGTCAGGGAAGTGCTTTTATAGGTAGACATGTGAAGGTCACACTATGCATGTCATATCAGAGTTAAATGCTTACCACAATAACTTCAGAACAAACTTTACGCTGTAACCAAGGCTTCAAGCAAGAAAACAACACTCGAGTGACAGTTTGTGAAATTGGTCTATTGAGTTGGTTATTTTATAAGTGCTGTAGACCATGATGCACGTCACTGTGTTTCATACATTACACTCACCGACAACATAATATTCTGAAGCAGGAAATGTAGATGAAAGATACAGTACAAAGGTACACGGCACCATCTATACTTTGCTGAGAAATGCAGATATCTGTGGTTCCAGCATTGTAGAATCAAGACAGAAAACAAGTTTACTTAGCAAATTTAACATGGGAGGTGGGTGAACAGTGTAGGAGGGTGTAACCATTTCCTTCCCTGGTTCTACATTCACAATGATAACTTCTTTGGCACAAGTCAACAAAATTGCCAGCAAAAAATACAAAATCTTGACATGAACTCCAAACTTGCCAGCTATCATTTTAATTCTCTATACCATCAGTTAAGGGACCCAAGAATGCAGAATGAAACAAAAGCAGAAAATGCTGGAAAAACTCAACAGGCAGTACCTGTGGAGAGAGAAATAGAGTTAACATTTTGAGTCCATATGACTCTTCAGCGCCTGTATCTAGGTGACATTCTTTTGCATGATTCCATATCTACCTGTCTCAATGCTCTTCCTTGTTTCAGAGTTCCAGCATCTGCAGTAATTTGCTTTTATTTTAACGTGGCATGGGGCAACAGTGGGCTGTTTACTCAATTTGAATCAAACTTTTTTACTGGGGAGAAAAGGGCCAGATCTTACAGAAGGATGAAGATTAGCATCTACTGGATTGGAAGTGGATGCCAGAGGTGGACAGAAAGCTGTTACTAGGAAATGGCTGAAACACATTGTAATGAAATAAGAAGCCCAGCAAAACTCCTCTCAACGCTTAGTTGACAAATTAAATGCCCATTGTGAAACTAAACCATACAGATGAGTTCACCGCCTAGCCCACAACAAAACTGTTGGTTTCAGCAAGACCAAAAGTACAGGTGCTGCATCTGGCTTCAAAGTTTCAGATGAGGGCAAGGAAAGGTGTTTCAGGATCAAAACTCTAAGGGATTGGGTGATGAGGGACCTAGAAGTTACCACATATTGCAGATCAAAGCATTAGAGAAAAAGAAAGACTACTCTCCTTAAAACAGGCTCTCAATTAATCACTGTGCCCTCTCTGTCTACGTCACCTTTCTCTTTCTCTCTGAGCTGCTAGGCTATGTATTGCCACACATCCCTGTATCAACCGTACATCCCCTCACCCCTTTCTGAATCCAGTTATTGCTTTCGGCCTTGAATGCAGCACTGAAATGTTTCTTATCAGTCACCAATAACATCCTTTGTTACCACGGCTGATATGTGCTACACTCTCGCTGTTCTTTAGCTGCTCTGCTGCGTTTGACACAGTTGACTGTTCTGCAGTTTTCTCTTAGTTTTTTTTATTCTTTCATGCTCAGTTGACATCATAGATGAGGCCAGCATTTGTTGCCCATCCTTATTTGCCCTTGAACTGAGGGCTTGTTGAGCCATTTCAGAGGGTAGTTAAGAGTCAACCACATTGCTGTGGTCTGCTATCACATGTTGTCCGGATCAGGTAAGGACAGCAGACTTTCTATATGACATTCCTTAGCACGATTCCATATCTATCTGTCCCAGTGCGGCCAATACATCATCTGCAACAGCTCCCTGTACGTCCAAGGTTCTCGCTTTTGTCTCCGTCCTTTCTTTACCCTTATGCTACCCCTAAATTATGTCACTATGCTAGTGATGCCATTCTTGACTCCTCTTCCATTATTGTACTTTGAGCTGTAATCAAGTCTTGGATGAGCAATGAGGGAAGCCACTGAGTTTTGGTCCTACATAAAACTCCCAACCTTAGCACCCAAGTCCCTCACTAACTCTGATAGTTCCCTCAGAATAAGCCAGATGGTGCACAATGCCAGTGTCCTTTTTGACTCTGCAGGAACTTCAAACCCCACACAGAAGCATAGAAAAGAGGAGTAGGCCATTCAGCTCTTTAAGCCTATTTTACCATTCAACATGATCACGGATGATCCTCTATCTCAATGCAGACTTCACTGCTCTCCCCATAACCCTTGACATCTTCAGAGTCTTAGCCCAGAAATCTATTTTGTTCTTAAATACATTCAGTGACATTTCAGTGATACAGAATTCCACAGGTTCACCATCCTCTAAGTGAAAAAATTTCTCATCTCAGTCCTAAATCGTCTATCTTGTATTCTGAGACTGTGACCATTTGTTCTAGACCCCCTAGCCAGAGGAAACAAAACCCCTGCATCCAGTCCGTGCAGCCATGGTCAGAATTTTATAAGTTTCAAGTAGATCCCCTTTTTCATTCTTTTAGATTACAGTGAACAGAGACCAAATTTCTCCGCATACGACAATTCTGACACCCCAGGCATCAGTCTGCACTCCCTCTGTGGCAATGATATTCTCTCTTACATAAGGAGATCAAAACTGCACACAATATTCCAGGTGTGGTCTCCAAGGCCCTGTATAGCTGCAGTAAGGCATCCTTGTTCCTGTACTCAAGTCCTCTTGCAATGAAAGCCAACACAGTATCTGACTTCCTAACTGCTTGCTGTGCCTGCATGTTTGTATTCAGGTGATTGGTGCACTAGAACAGCCAGGTCCCTTTGTACATCAACATTTCCCAATCTATCACCATTTAAATAATATTGTGCCATTCTATTTCTCCGTCCAAAGTGGGTAACTTCACATTTATACATATTACTCCACATCTGCCACGTATTTGCTCACTTATTCAATCTGTCTAAATCACCTTGAAGCCTCTTAACACACTCCTCCTCACTCACATTCCCACCAACTTTTGTGTCATCAGCAAACCTGGAAATATTACTTTTGGTTCCCTCATCCAAATGACCAATGTATATTGTGAATGGCTGGGATCCAAGAGTTACTGGCTGCCACTTCGAAAAAGAATCATTTCTTCCCACTCTCTGTTTCCTGTCTGCTAACCATTCTCAGCCTGTACCAATACATTATCCACTATTCCGTTAATTTTGCACACTGACCTTTTATCTGGGACTTTATCAAAAGCTTCCCGAAAATCCAAATACACTGCTTCGCCCTTATTCATTCTGTTAGTTACATTCTCAAAAAACTCAAGTAGGTTTGTCAAATTTGCCTTGCCTTTCATAAACCCATGTTAACTTATCTAATCCTATTGCTATTTTCTAAGTGTTCTGTTATCACACACTTTATAATAGACTCTAGCATTTTTCTGCCTACTGTTGTTAGGCTAACTAATAAAGTAATTCCTTGTTTTCTACTCCCCCACTTTTTTAAATACTGGTGTTATATTTACCATCCTTCAATCTTCTGGGTCTGTTCCAGAATCCACATAATTTTGAAAGCTCAATAGGTCCACCTCCTTTGGTGCCCTGGGATGTAGATTACGAGATCCTGGGGATTTATCAGCTTTCAGGCCCACTAATTTCTCCAACACTGTTTTTCTCGTAATCCTAATTTCCTTCAACTCCTCCTTCTCACTAGATCCTTGATTCCATAGCATTTCTGGGAAGTTTTTTGTGTCTTCCTCCGTTAAGACAGAAATAAAGTAGTTGTTTAATTACTCTGCCATTTCTCTGTTCTCTATTATAAATTCTCCTGTTTTGGACTGTAAAGGGACCTACAGTTATCTTCACAAATCTTTTTTTATTTTTATATACTTCCTGAAGCTTTTACAGTCCACTTTAATGTTACTTGCCAACGTACTCTCACTATATTTCCCCTTCTTAATCAATCGCTTTGTCCTCCTTCGCTTCAGAACTTCTCCCAATCCTCAGGCTGCCTTTGTCAAGCCTACCTATTTCAACTTCTACAAAATTGCCTGGCTTTCACGCCATTTCATTTGTTTATCTGAAAGTTTGTCAATTATTCCAAAGTTCTCCTTCCTGGATCCCCTGAAGATCAGCCATCTCCAAATTGCAACTCATCAAAATGGCCACAGTCTCCACCTCCTCCTACACACATTCCCTGTTACGCCTAAGCTTGTCAATCTTCAAGGCTCCCTATCCCCTACATATCAGTTTCAAAAGTCTTCATCTTTAAAATCATCCATCCCTCATCAGCCTCATTTCACTGTATGTTCCTGTATGCCCCCAAATTCTCACCTTCTTCGCAAAGCCCTTTGTGTTCCTATTTTATTCTACAACATTAAATCTAAGTTTTCTGCCTCATTACTATTTTCCCCATCTTCTAAAGGCTGTTCAAATCTTCTTCCTTCATTTCTTGGAGCCTTGTGTTTTTGAATATTTTTACATGAAAGGCTCTATGTAAATTACAGTTGTTCCTCTGGTCGTGGGAAATTTTGTTAATAATTGCAGTAAAAGTTTCCTTGCATATTATACTTAGTTTCAACTGAAATCATATGATTCTAGGGAATCAATTAAGTAAATGTGTGAGTATATTGTCTATGGATGGAACATTGAGGGTTGTAACCAGGATCGAAGATTGAACAGTCCTTAATATGAGACCATACAATGTTCAATTTAGTTTGACTAGAAGGCAGAGCAAGAGATTCTTCTGGGTTCTTCCATGTTTTCTTTAGTGAAGACACAGGACACTTATTTAAAAAAAAATAGAAAGCCCTGGAAAACTCTTTCCAAGGCTTAGTTGATAAACTCATTGCTCAGTATGGAATTAAGCCATCTAGGCTAGATCAATACCTAGCCTGTGACAAGTCTGTTGATTTTAGCAAGGACAAAAGGTACAGATACTGCAACTAGCTTCAACACTCCAGACTAGAGCAGGGAAAGGTGTTTCGGGATTTTTGCTCCTTATTACTATTTGTGTTTGCGGAGAAATATTGTGCATGCATGCCCTTGGTGAGCAAAGGATGGAGGTCAGTTGCAATGCTTCCCACAGTAAGTACTCTGTTGACAAGGTTCTAGTGGTCCCATGGAACTGTTCCACAGCAGAAGATGGGAGGAGTTGAGATAGAAGTAAGTTCTTTAATGCAATCTTTGCTTTTCTTCAAGAAGTTCTGAAGTTAACATAACCATTTGGAACAAAGATATGATTTTTATATATATAATAATATGATGTATAAAATACAGTTTCTACACATTAAGTTGCTATTGTCTGTAATTCTTTCTTTTCTTTGACAATTTGAGATTTCTTTCATTGTGAGAGCATTTATAGGAATTAAAAACTTCACAAGCTATGAATTTCTCTGAAGTGTTACTCACCACATAAGTACTGACAGTCTCTGTGACCACACTTCTGACTGGCGTCTTCGAGGTCCCTGTGCCAGAGCCCGAAGCCGCAGGAGATGCAGCAGGAAGAATAGGAGCTGGAGATGGAGCTGCTGTGGGGAGAGGAAGAGCAGCTGGCGTAAGGGGTGGGGCAATATGAATTGGAGTTGGCGCTGGAGATGGTGGTGGTGGAGTCTTTGGGTGACCCGCAGGAGGTGATGGCTTTGCCTCTGTGACTGGGACCACCTTACTGATGACTCTGAAAAAAAAACAGATAATACTGGTTAATGTATTCTAACGATTCAATTCTTATTCGCCAGGACGAATTAGTCATAAGGAGGTAGTTGGCCACATTTTTCATTCAATCTTTTTCTTAAAATAGACATTCAATTAATTTGTCATAATTCACTTTGATCTCACTAATACAAACCAAATACAGAAAGCTATTTAATTTGGACCATTCTGAATTGTTGTCATTCAAAAATATTTGCAGTAACTTGCCCTGAAGGTACTGAGTAAATGTTCTGTACAACGCGGCAATGAACCAAACAAATCAGGAAGACTCTGAGTTCAATAAATGGGCTGTGCTCAAAAATAAAATATCTGTTATGCAATACTCATGGTACTTTTAATCAGCAATTTTAGGATTTGTATTTGCACTTCATATTCTAAGGTGAGTTTATAGTCACAAATGTTACTAGTCATCTGTATATTAACTCCACAATATGTCACTGAGATTTTACACCTCAGCAACGCTCAAATTTTTGAAATAATTATCTACACAAAGAACCCAAATGATATAAAAATCAAATGTCTTGGATTGCATCAAGGTTAGGCTTCATTAACACAGGACAGTTATCAAACCCATTTTTTAATGGAACTATAACACCATTTAGTTTTTAACCCTCCAGTGACACGGTGGTACAGTGGTTACACTGCTGCCTCACAGTGCCAGGGAGCCAGGTTCGATTCTGGCCGTGGCTGACCGTCAGCGTGGAGGTTTCACATTCTCCCACGTGTTTCCTCAGGGCGCTCTGGTTTCTTCCCACACGATAGTAGTCATGATGTGGGTATGCTGGCGTTGGACTAGCGTAAACACAGTAAAAAGTCTGACAACACCAGGTTTTAGTCCAACCTATTTATTTGATAATATACTCACAAGCTTTCGAGGGGACTGCCTCTTCGTCAGGTGAATGGAGAGTTCTGGCCTCAGACAGAGCATATAAAGCACAGACAGTTTAGAGATTACTGATTAAAATGCGAATCCTTACACCTAACCTGCTGTTCAAGACCTGAAGTGGCTGATAATGTGAGTGGAAGGAGCACTGATCACAGTTTAAAGAGATTAAACTGTGATCAGTGCTCCTTCCACTCACATTATCAGCCACTTCAGGTCTTGAACAGCAGGTTAGGTGTAAGGATTCGCATTTTAATCAGTAATCTCTAAACTGTCTGTGCTTTATATGCTCTGTCTGAGGCCAGAACTCTCCATTCACCTGACGAAGAGGCAGTCCCCTCGAAAGCTTGTGAGTATATTATCAAATAAATAGGTTGGACTAAAACTTGGTGTTGTCAGACTTTTTACTGTGTTCTTCCCACACTCCATAGATGTGCAGGTTAGGTGGATTGGCCATGGCAAATTACCCTGTAGTGTCCCAAGATATCTAAGTTAGCTGAATTAGCCATGGGATAGAGTGGGGTGGTGGGCCTGGGCAAGAAACTCTGTTGGAGAGTTGGCGCAGGCTTGATAGGTTGAATGGCTTCCTTCTGCACTGTAGGGTTTCTATGATCCTAAAAAAGAGAAAGCAAAACAACAGAATACAAATGGGACATAGGAACTGGAAAGGCCTTTCACCCCTAGAGCCTGTTTGTCATGCAATCAGATTATAGCTACCTGTCTTGGTTCCATACCTCTTCATAGAAACAAGGCGCAGGAGTGGGTCATTTAAACTTTTGTGCCTGCTCCAGGATTTAACAGAGTCATGACTGATTCTCAATCTCAATGCCACAGTTCTACTTTCTCCCATACTGCTTGATGTCATCAAAATCTACAACAAAATCTCTCTTTCTTGAATATATTCAGTGACTTGGCCTCCATAGCCTTCTGGAATTCCATAGGTTCACTACCCTTTGAATGAAGAAATGTTTCCTTATATCAGTCCTAAATGGTCTACCCCATTCCCAAGACTGGTTCTGCTGGTTCTAAACTCCCCAAACCAGAGAAAACATCATCCCTGCAGGTGGTCTGCCCAGCCTTGTTAGAATTTTATACATTTCAATCAGATTTCCTCTCATTGTTTTAAACTGTAGTGAACACAGGCCCACTCAAACCAATCTCTTCTCATGGGACAGTCCTGCCAACTCCGGTATTAGCCTTGTGAACCTCCACTGTGCTGCCTCTGTGGCAAATATAACCGTTCTTAGCTAAGGAGACCAAACCTGAACGTAATACCTCAGATGCTGTCTCACCAAGGCCCTGTATAACTGCAGTAAGACATCCCTACTTCAGAACTTGAATCCTCTTGCAATGAAGGCCAACATATCATTTGCCTTCCTAATTGCTGGCTGCACTTGCCACTCCACTTCCATTGACTGGTGTACAAGAACACTCAGATCCCCTTGTACATCCACACTTGTCAATGTATCACCATTTAAATAATATTCTTCCTTTCTGTTTTGCACATTGAAGTGTATAACCTCATGGTTAGCATCTGTCATGTGTTTGCCCACTCATTCAACTTGTTGAAATGATCTTGAAGCCTTCTTGAATCCTCCTCATAACTCATAATTCCACCTAGTTTAGTGTCATCAGCAAACTTGGAAAAGTTACATTTGGTTTCCTCATCCAGGTCATTTACAAATATCATGAATAGCTGGGGTCCAAGCACTGATCCCTGTGATACTCCACGAGCTAACACCTGCCTCTTGGAAAATGAGCCATTTAATTACACTATTCCTGCCTGTCAACTGATTCTCAATCCATGCACATACATTAGCCCACCATCCCAAGTGCTTTAAGTTTGCCCACTAATCTCTTATGAAGACCTTATTAAAAGCCTTCTGAAAGTCCAAATATACCACGTCCACTGGTTCTCCCTTATTTATTCTACTAATAACAACCTCAAGATTTGTTAGATATGATTTGCCTTTCATAAAGCCATGCTGGCTTTGTCCAATCCCATTAATGCTTTGCTAATGTTCTGTTAACATGTCTTTTATAACGGACTCGAACATCTTCTCCATTACGGATATCAGGCTAACCGCTCTGTAATTCTCTCTTTTTGCTCTCCCTCCCTTTTCAAATTGTGGGGTTACATTAGCCACCCTCAAATTTGTAGGGACTTCTCTAGAGCCTCTTGAATCTTGGAAGGTGACCACCAATGCAGCCAATGTTTCTAGTGGCACTTCCTCTAATACTCTGCGATGCAGCTCATCAGGCCCTGGTGATTTGTCAGCCTTTAAACCAATCAATTTCCCCAGTGCCATTTTCTTATTAATTCTGATTTCTTTCAGTTCTGCCCTCTCACTAGGCCATTGGTTCCCTAACATTTCAGATGGGTTTTGTGCGCTCTTTTCTGAAGGCGGATAGCAAGAAATGGGATGGCAGGGAATTCTATGTAAAATTGTGTATAAACGTTTAATTTAGTATTAAAAGTTTAATACTGCAACAATAAAGTGACTCCTGATGTTTGAATACTTTTCTTGCTGTTAAATTAAAACTATTTCAGCATTGGTGCATGATCTAAGCACAAACAAAAAAGAATTTACCTAAATAGGCAAGAGTATTTCAGAGCAAACTGGCAGTATAAAGATTAAAATACTTAATAGCATTATAGTTCTTAATAGTACTATAGGTTGCGAAGCAAATAAAAGCCAGTATATCCTTTACTTTAGATATACTACATCTGAGGCTGACCATATAGAAGTTCAGTGTAAAGGAGCCAGCAATGTGGCATTAGAACTTTGTCTGACTATTAATTCTCCTTTAATCCTTAGCATTTAGCTCCAAATAATCTGAGCAAAATTGTAAACAAATCATCCACTGCCACTTGCTATATAGCATCCTCGTTGCCCAAGGGTTGCTATTGGGCAAGGAGAGGAGGCGAGTTCCAAGAATTACCTTAGCCTGTACAGGATTGAATCCACACTATTGGTGTCGTTCTGAAACGGCATTCTAGCCTTCCAGTTTACCAAGCACACTGACTCTATCCTCAAATCAAGATTCCTATTTTTATTTTGTAGCATATTTTACTTCCCTATTTATGACAAAGCATTGGGGATTTTGGTGAAGCATATAATGACTGATTGACTTGAAAAGCAGTGTGTGCATGTGTGTGGTAAACTAAAGGCCTTCGTGTCATGTTGGCTTACAGTGGGTACTTCTGTGAGTAGTCAAGATTGGTGCCAACCTACAGTTAAAGAATAGATATGGAATTCAACATTATAGAACAAACCTTTCAAAGCTTATTGTACATAATCAAAGAATCTGAATAGAAGGGTTGAAAGATCCTTTATATTATACAAGCATACAAAATTGGAGCAGAGGTAGGCCATTCAGCCCTTTGACCCTGCTCTGCCATCCTTTAAGATCATGGTTGATCTACTTGTGTTAAGAATTTTTATATCTGGTTAAGAATAAGCCAAATGAATACAGGTTTGTATAATTCATTCTCAATGCAATATTTTCATACGAAATTCTGTGGTCAGCCATTCATTTTTTTTTAATATAAATATTGTTAAATTTTATTTGTGTGCCACACATTGATAAACTATCTGAGCGAGACGCAAGATTGACTACAGGGAAGTTCTTGCATGAAAGATCATTTCAACCACCATTCAACCACTATTTAAGAATATCTGAAGTAATTAATTGAAGGGTTACAAGAAACAACATTTGTTTTGCACATCTTGATATAAAAAGTTTCCAATCAACGTACTGAATATAGTTTATATGTTGAAAGGTTAACAGAATTTCTTCTAGTGCTTTGTGATAAGAAAATAACAAAACATCTGAAATATTGATGGTCTAATTTCAGTTCTCCAATATTTGGCAGATACTTGAGTGCTTGCAAGTCATATTATAATGTGCTGCAGTTGAGCAAAATGATTGTCATTATATGCTCATGTGCAACTTATGTGCAAATGCCTTCTGATGTTTTACTACATTAAAGGCACTATGTAAATGCAAGTTGTTACTACACCACTGCCATTTTGACAACTGAAATGTGACCTGCAATTTACAGTGCATCTGAAACTATATAATGAACCATGCCTGACCAACCTTGAAGGATAAATTACGTCTAAACATAGCAATTATTAAAGAAGGAACAAACAATGTGACCTTTCCGTAACATGATGTTCTGACTTTGGAAAAGGGCACACAGGAAACTAAAGAGAAAAACAAAGTTAATGTGGGTGGAATTAGATGGCAACAGTCAAATTTTCACAGCTATTAGAAAGAGTGCTTGAGGTTACACTTTGTAACCTCACAACAGTAAATCCACAACTGTTTTGGGTTAAAACAATATAACTGGGTTACCTGGTACAATTGCAACACTTCAACATTCAGAGAATGATTTAAAAAGATCAGCGATTAAAAGCCTGCAGCCTCCAGTTCCCTGTATCAGTTGGGTTAGTTAGTCATAACATCAAGAAAGTACAATGCAGAAGCTGGGCATATTTCTGGCCTCTCTCCAGAAGTACAGGGGGAGAACCAGTTTGAGTCATCCCAGACCACGTTCATGAACTTTCAAGAGTCCAACCTGCAAGTTAACCAATGCCCTCCTGGATTCAGCAACAGTACAACACTTGGTAAAGGCAGAAAAGAAAACTTAATTGAAAATGGTGGAAAGGGAAAAAACAGCAGGAGAAAAAGATTGGAGCAGGTTAGCTACAAGTAACATAATGGGACTGTACAGCAATACCTTGTGGTCATTGATTGACAATGACTCTGCCCCATTTCATAGAATCCCATCATTGTTACACTGGAGAAGGAAGCCATTTGGCCCATTTTGTCTGCACCAGTTCTCCAAATCAGCAACATGGGTTAGTGCCATTCCCCTGCTTTTCCCTGTACGCTTGCACAATGTTTTCTATTTAAAAAATAACCATCAAATGCCCTCTTGAATGCCTCAGTTGAACCTGCCTTCACCACACTCTCAGGTAGTGCTTTCCAGATCCAAACCACTCAATGGGTGAAAAGATTTTTTATCACATTGCATTTGCTACTTTTGCAAATAACTTTAAACCCGTGTCCTCTTGTTCCTGATTCTTTTATGAGCAGGTCTCTTCCTATTTACTCTGTCCAGTCCCCTCATGCTTTTGAGCACCTCTTTCAAATCTCCTTTGATCTTCTTCTCTCCAAGGAGAACTGCCCCAACCTCAACAATCCATCTTCATAATTGAAGTTTCTCATCCCTGGCATCATTCTTTTACATCTTTTCTACACTCTCTCCAATGTATTTGTATGGTTCCAATAGCATGGTGCCCAGAACTGTACACTATGTTCCAGGTGAAATCTATTATTTTGTACAGGTTCAGCAAAATCATCTTCCTCTTGTACTCTATGCCCTTATTAATAAAGATTGGAATACTATACTTATTAACAGTTCTCTCCACCTGTTCTGCGAACTTCAATGATTTATGCACATATATACCCAGGTTCCTATGCTCCTGCATCCCCTTAAGAATTTTACCACTTATATATATTGTCTCTTCACATTCTTCCTATCAAAATGCATCACATCACAGAAGCTCACAATTAACTTCATCCGTCGCCTCTCTGCCCACTCCACCATCTTATCTATATGCTTTTGGAGTTCTATAATGTCCTCCTCTCAGTTTGTAATACTTGTAAGCTTTATATTATACAAGCATACAAAATAGGAGCAGAGGTAGGCCATTCAGCCCTTTGACCCTGTTCTGCCATCCTTTAAGATCATGGCTGATCTATTTGTGTTAAGCTACACATTCCCATCTACCTTGATAGTCTTTGATTCCTTTGCCCAACAAGAATCTATCTCTGCCTTAAACATATTCAGTGATCCTGCTTCCACTGCCTTCTGAGGCAGAGAGTTCCAACCTCAGAGGTACAATTTCTCCCTATCTCTGTGGTAAAATTAGGGGTCATCCTTATAAGACAGTGTCCCCAAGTTCTGGATTCACCCACAAGAATAAACATCCTTTCAATATCTATCTTATCAATACCACTCAGGATCTTATTTACTTCAATCAAGCCTCACTCTTCTGAACTCTACAAGAAATGGGCTCAGCCTTTCCAACCTACCTCATAAGACAAACCGCTCTTTCAAGACATCAATCTGGTAGAACTCTTACAACTGCTTCCAATGCATTTACATCATCCACAAACTTTAAAATTGTCCCCTGCACACCAAGATTTAGATTGTTAACATATAATCAAGAAAAGCAAGGGCCCCAATAAAAACCCCTGGAGAACACCAATACAAACATTTCTCTCGCCCGCAAATCATCCTTTGACATTACTCGCTGCTTACTATTATTCATGATGTGGAGATGCTGGCATAAGAATGGGGTCAGCACAATATGAAGTCTCACAACAACAGGTTAAAATCCAACAGGTTTATTTGGTAGTTCAAGCCACATGCTTTCGGAATGCTGCCCCTACCTACGGGCAGTGCTCCGAAAACTTGTGGCTTGTGCTATCAAATTAACCTGTTGGACTTTAACCTGGTGTTGTGAGACTTCATACTGTACTATTATTCAGTCAACTTTCTGTCCTCATTGCTACTGTCCCTTTTATTTGTAGATTTAGCACATGTTGTAATTGCTATCCTATTTGTATCACTTATTGCTTTATTTTTGTTCCTTTTTCCCAGGTGGAGGGACTTCAGTTTATAAGGGTAGATTAGCAAACTGGAAATGCTCTACTTGGTGAATAGACGTTTGAGTGAAGCTTTGATAGGTGTTCAAAATCGTAAGAAGTCTAGACAGAATAGGTGGAGAGAAACTGTTCCCAGTGGTGGAAGAGTCAACAACAGACATCTGAACCAAAGGTGACATGACGAAATATGTTTTTTATGCAGCGATTGGTTAGGAATGCACTGCCTGGGGAGTGGTGCAGGTAGTTTCAATTGTGGCCTTCAAAAGGGGTATAGGATAATAATCTGAAGAGAAAATTTGGCAAGGCTATAGGAAAAAGGCGGGGGGGGGGGGGGGAAAAGGGGACTGACTGACTGACTTGCAAAGAGCTAGCACAAGCATGGTGGACTGAATGGCCCTCTTCTGTACCCTAACCATTCTATGATTCGATTATCAGCCATGATTTCTGTACTGGCTTTACTCTTCTCCTATATTTACTCTTTAATCTCCCAAAACAGATCTCCCTCACTCCATTTTGTGGAGCTCACAAATACTAACAATGGAATTCATCATTAACACTAACACACTAACCATCTTACAGGATGGGATGCCCAAAAATTCTTAAATTGCACATTTTTGAAGTAAAAATTAACTAGGATGTGTATGAGAACTAAAACAAGAATTAATCTAGATGGACAGTAGACAGTAAGTTATACATGATGTAACCAATGTAATTAATTCAGGAGTTATGCATTCTTCCATCACTCCATGATCATTTCTGATGTTTAGCTCAGTCTGATGGATTAAGAGTACTCTTGCATGTTAGGTACAAGAAACTTATGCAATACGAGTTCTGATTGTCCCAACTCAGTTCAAAGCTACTCTTAATTCAGCATGAACCCAGCATTTCACTCAATTGAGTCATGGGTTTCTGTGGGAAACGGAATGTCACATGTGTCAGTACATGGGAAAAAACGAATTGTTGGATTGGTGAAGGACAAGGATCTCTATGGAGGCTGCTGAGGCACATTCCAAGGCATAATTTGCACTGAGCTGGTC
Source organism: Carcharhinus amblyrhynchos (assembly GCF_965287045.1). Classification (NCBI taxonomy): domain Eukaryota; kingdom Metazoa; phylum Chordata; class Chondrichthyes; order Carcharhiniformes; family Carcharhinidae; genus Carcharhinus; species Carcharhinus amblyrhynchos. The sequence goes on from NC_137342.1 coordinate 46,250,984, forward strand.
TGTACTGATGCCAATACTGGGTGCTCAAGAATGTTCCACTCTACTACACTCACACAGCTGGATGAGAACAAAATTCACAAAGAATCATGAAACTTTGGGCAAAAGGGTGAATATGTGGGGCTACAGGGATAGGGTCTGGGTGGGATTGTTGTCAGTGCAGACCTGATGGGCCGAATGGCCTCCTACTATACTGTAGGGTTTCTATTCTATTCTAAATCAAACATAATAATTGTTGGCTGCAAAACACCTCTTGCCAAGGAAGAAGAAATCATTCTTCGACTGTCTAACAATTAATAACCATTAACTTGAACTAATGAACTCAAAACATTGGGGGGGGGGGGGAGAGGGGATAATATCCCTCTCAACCATTTGTCAGATAGAAATGGTGTATTTTTAGTCTCACTTGTATGTGGGAATGTAAAGTTTATAAAAATGCTTGCATCCTTGCTAAAATGACTTCAAATAGCTGCTGAACAGTTTAATCGGTGAGAAACGGGACATGCACAAAGACAGGAGGTTATTAGGCTTGCACTTAAAAGGGATTTTAAAAACATTATCTAATGCAGCACTTCCTTCCTAAAGTAATAGCTGGAAAAAGGCATACAAGGATAGTCACAGATGTTTAGTGAACTCAGGGCTGCAGTCTGGGAATTGTCGTTCAGCTTCTATCCAAATCAGTGCTACAATCAATTAAATTCAAACATCTAAACATAATTCTGCATTTGCATTTGAAAATTTGCTTCAATAAAAAATGCATTATAAAAAGTATTGCCGTATCCAAGACAAACAACCATTAAATACAGTGTCTGCTGGCTGAAACCATAAGGGTTCATTGACTCCAGTGCAACCATATCTTTTTATCACACATGATTGATGCCAATATCCACATTCTAATGTGATTACATGTTATCACAGAAACCTTGCAACATGACATGGCAGTTTATGCGATAAAGAAGTTCAAAACATAAAATTTGAACAACTGAATTCCTGTGTTAAGCTATGGATCCTATCGAGGGCCTCTCATTAAAATCCAGCGCTTTAAAATGCAACATACAAAATCCAATTAAAACTGTGCTTATGTACAAACTATTCAATAGGATATCATGGATTTATAAGGTAACCGTTGGAACCAACTGAGATCCACATGAGTTTATTACATAGCAGGAGAAGCAACATAAATTTGCCAACGAAATTGATAGACTGCATTAAGGATTTCTGACCTTTCCACACCACTTTAAAAAAGTTTTAAGTTTTAAATTTATTTATTAGTCGCTGACATTAACACCGCAATGAAGTTACTGTGAAAATCCCCTAGTCGCCACACTCCGGCACCTGTTCCGGTACATTGAGGGAGAATTTAGCATAGCCGATGCACCTAACCAGCAAAGAGACCTCGCTGTCCCTCATCCAACAGGAGGGAATAAGAACATAAGAACATAAGAAATAGGAGCAGGAGTAGGCCATCTAGCCCTTCGAGCCTGCCCCGCCATTCAATAAGATCATGGCTGATCTGTCATGCCTCAGTTCCACTTTCCCGCCCTCTCCCCATAACCCTTAATCCCCTCTCTTATCAAAAACCCATCAACCTGCGTCTTAAAAATATTTAGCGAGGCAGCCTCCACCACTTCAACGGGCAGAGAATTCCAGAAATTCACCACCCTTTGAGTGAAGAAGTTCCTCCTCAACTCCGTTCTAAACCGCCCCCCCTTTATCTTGAGGCTGTGCCCCCTAGTCCTACTGTCTTTTTTGAGCGGGAAGAGTCTCTCCACCTCTATCCTATCCATCCCATTCATCATCTTATACGTCTCAATGAGATCTCCCCTCATTCTTCTAAACTCTAACGAGTACAAGCCTAGTTTATTCAGCCTCTCCTCATAGTTCAACCCCCTCAACTCCGGCATCAGCCTAGTAAACCTCCTCTGCACTCCCTCCAAGGCCAAAATATCTTTGCGCAGGTGCGGCACCCAAAACTGCACACAGTACTCCAGCTGCGGCCTCACCAATGCCCTATACAGCTGCAGCAAGACCTCCCTACTTTTATGTTCAATCATACCTACAGTTCCCACTCTGGATTGCTACCCTACGACCATTTCACAGAGGGGCACATTTGTTGATGCAGGAGAAAATAGAATTGGCTTGATTGCGACATTCTGCATGACTGTTTGATGACTTGCACATTTTCACTAACTAGCTGGCTGAGTTCACACACGAAACTTGACATTTGGGAAAGGTACCAATGGGCAGCTAGTAGATGTGAAAGTGCTGCTGGGTTGGTACTGATGGGAGAGAAATGGAAAAAACTGGGGCCAGACAGAACTTGTAAAAACAGAAAGGAAGCCCACTTACTAGTCAGAATTTCAAAAATGTACTATTATTTAGATTGGGTATTTACTTTGAACAGGAAAGAAAGGCATAATTTGTAATTACCATTGTTACAGCATTGTATGGCAAACTTATTAAATATATTAATTGAAAGGCAAAAAACAAACATTTCTAGCAGACAGAATGACATTTCAGAGGTTTTAATGATCCTCTGAATCACTACAATGTATTGTAGTGGTAATAATCCTGCCTGCAGATTCAAGATCGAAACCCGACTTTAGGCTCCCAACAAGAAGTACAAGGGAAACCCAAAAGGTCAAACAATGCTGAGAGAGGTGGTGGAGGAACAGCATGCATAGTTGCAGCCGCACAGAATGCCATGGGGGCTGTTTTGCTACTTTAGGCAAGGTGGAAAATTGGATGAGGATGTGTTATATGGGCAGAGTGGCGAGAGAACTTCTGAAATCCTTGTCCCCTTTCCTTGCTGCCTGCATTCTGTGAATTTCTAACAAGAACGTCTGTGTTCGCTTTTTAACTGAAATCATGGACAATTTGAATTTCCAGCATCAATTTTTTGAGAGTCTAAATAAAGAAAGATGATTGGTTGTTCAAGCACTCATCCATAATTCAGCACTATGGTATCCACACGCACATATACACACAAGCACATATACACACAGATGAACTCAAAGAAAGTGCAGTTGAAGAGAATACTGCATATTTACAAGTTTAGAAACAAATGGAACAAGTTATAATTCAGGGGACCGTCTTGTTCTGGAAAGTGCATTGCAGGCCTATTGGAAAGACAACTTCACTCCTGAAACATAGGTAGGAATTCATTGTTTGTGCCGGCAGGATCTTTTAGTCCCATTGACAGCACACCCCCACTGCAGGTTTTCCAGTGGCATCAACAGGGAATCTCACTGAGCGCGGCAGGGCCAGAAGATCTCACTGCTGAGAAGTATGTGGCTGGGAGGTCAGAGAATCCATCCATAGTTTGATTAAACATAAAGCCTTATGCCATCGTCATTTTTTTAGGATTCTCTCCAGGAGACAGACTTTTTGCAGGCCATGAAATTAGTTCCTTGAAATCTCAGTACTTGGAGATCAGTTTGCAGAAACTGAAAAGGTTTGGAGACCTTATGATGGTACAGTCTCTGGTTTTTAAGGTATTGATGTTTCCCCTTTAAGCCCCTTCTATTAACAGTCAGCATTTAAATATTAAAAGGAACAAACGTGACTGCCTTACCATGGCCTCCTTACAGGGAGATCCCTTTACCAAATATGACAATGGTCTTTGGTTGATGAGCCGCATCCCAACTCTTCAAACTTCAAGAGTTCCTACTGTTGTAAGTGGCAGAAGGTTGTCAACTTTGCTTTGGCAAGTGATTTGAATTTCTCCATGGAGTTTGGAAAAGAAACAATACACTGACTGGATCTTCTCTAGTAGTTGCCATACTTGAAAACAGCAAAAGATAGGATGCCATCAGTTTAGAAAAAATATCAGACGACTGCTTGGAATCCTAATTTCTCGACATTGATGGTTCAGTCACAATTTTACCAGAGCTCTGTTAGTGATGTCCTAATTGAGGTTGGGAAAAGTGTATAGCCAACCTGATGATGCCTTAATCTATTTATTTTTTACTCCATCTTTAAAGTTACAAAGCCAATGCTCAGAATGGACCGGGCAAATCCAAATCCATTCCTTGCTTGCTCCAAAATTCAAAATCCAATTGAATCCAATTCTAGGTCCCTCAAGAGGGACAAACAAGATCCAAGCTGAAAAGGTGAGATACTGCACCCATCTTGGGCTTGTACTTAGCCAAAGAGCTGAGAAGTGATGATGTTGCAGCCATGAAATATTCTTCACCTGGACGTGCCAAGTAGATTCCATGAGAATCAGTCATTACTCAGATACTATTTCAAAATCCCTTTGATTTACAAATATCTCTGGTGACAACACTCCTTTTGTTCACATGGTATGTGAAAGAATTTTGAATAAGAAGCAACTAAATGTATGGTTAGCTCTTATTCTGCTCAAGATGAACATGCTATAAATAAACCACTCATCCTATGTGGAGTCTTTCCTATTGCTCAAACGAAACGCACATGGTGACAATGACTACTGAGTATCATCTTTACAAACTGCCTATCATCCTGTCCTAAACTTCCAGTGTGTAAGCAGATATCAGATTATTACACAGTACTGCATTTTGCTCTGAAAAAAATGCTTCTATTTGCATTAACCAAACTGCTAATCTGATTGGTCTAGGAACCATTTCAGTTGTCAGGATTGACAGTGTTTGGCCTGATAAAAAATTAGAGCTGAATAATTCTATTCAATTTTTTTTTACAACTAAGCTTCTTTTCTTCCCAGCTTAAACTTTGATTTCCATGGTTAACTTCATTCAGTTCAATGATGAAAACTTAGCTAAGGAGTTGCCAGCTACCTGTTATACTAGAATTTCTATTTTCTGAAAAGAGTTTGTTCCGCACAGTACAATTATCCTCCCACATTTTCTTTCTAAAGTATCACCTTTGCTTGCATTTAGTTCATGAATAACAGTTCCTCCAGCAGGCCAATTGAATAGATAGTCTTCAATGGGGAAACAAACACTGCCCACAGCTGTGCTTAATAATGGCCCCATGCTGCTTACGTTTCACCATTTGCACTACTGGTCACGGTGGGCTAACTGCTAAAAACACTGGTCGCATTCATGAAAACGTGCTGCAGGAGGGGCTTTCATCAGTGTCTCTTTACCTAATTCCCCACCACAAAAAGACAAGTATATGGACTAGGTCACAAGCTGCACAGGCTGAAATGCAAGCCTGCTGCTTGACAAGTTACCAATGAGTCAATCTTTTCCACCCCTGACCACACATATTGATGGAAGGTTATCCGTATTCATCATGTGGATAAAGCAATACCAGTAGTTTAATAACCCTTTTATTTAGCTATTGTGTACAAACATTATATGGCCTGCCATATAAATTACCTAATACTGATAAGTGCTTTGCCCACTTAAGGCCACACAATTAACTCAATAGGTTTCAGACAACTGTTCATTAACCAGTTTTCTTTAGACTCATAAGTCTGTTAATCACCTCAAAACAAAAACGCTGGGTTCGAACACTGATTTTCCTATTATATGAAGAAGAGGAATGAATGAGGAGGAAGATATTTAATTAGCAGCAATCACATTTATAGTGAAATATTCGTCCTGGAGACCAAGTCTGGCATAAATGCACAGCTCCAATCTAAACCCTCCCAACATGTTTATGCCTCAATACAACTTAGATTCACAGCAGAATCCTCACAATTAGGAAAATGAAAGGAGTGAGATCTGCAACACAATATGATACAGATGTCAAAAACCCACATGGAAGCAGGCCTCTTTTCTTAAGGACTAATTGCCTGGATACAGAACAACCTAGTATCAACGGATAGTTATAGAATTTACACAGATTTAAGCACAGCGCAAACATGAGGCTAGGCCATTCACAATGAATTGGCCTCAGTTCCCAAGTTAGGGGAAAGAAATTAGGAAATGCCATTGACAAGATGAATTTCTCGGCGCAGGGTGACAGCACAACTGGGCTTGGTTTGGATTTCCTACCGTGGCATGATTTGCTGTTGCACTGTTAAAGGTAATCAGAGAATCATATCATAGAATTCCTACAGTGTAGGAGGCGGCTATTTGGCCCATCGAGTCGGACAACAATTTTACCCAGGCTCTAACCCTGTAACCCCACGTATTTACCTGGGTTTCACATGACCTAACCAGTGGAATTATAGCCCACTTTAGGAATCTTCAGGAGGGGTGGAAAGGGAGAAATGTTGCATGAAAAGAATGTTACTTGTGTATACAAATTGCACCTTCTAATGAGTAACATTTACAAAGACCAACATGTTTGCACCTTCTATTTACAATCTGCACAGATTATATCCAATTTATTTAACATTTTGAAGATAAGCTCTGCAAAGTATTTCTGAGTATCAACATTTCAGAAACATCTGTTTTTTCTTTAGACACGAGCTGCTGATGTACAGTCCTGCTACTAGATCAGTACAACTCGGCTTATAGTCATGTCACTTAGGTGATTTGACTCAGTTAGAAGTGGCTTATTCTCATGTCTTCAACAGATGGTGGGGATTAAAGATGTGTGTAGGGAATAGTGCCTGTCTAACACTATGACTATAGTGTGGCATTAAATAAATGTTCTGTGGAAGGGGTATGATCTTCTGGTGGAGATATCGAATTAAAATGGAGGCTGCTTTTGCAAGATTGATAAAGATCTAAAGATCTTGATGCAATAAATGCACAGAAAGTGGGTAATGCTACTGTCCTGGCAAATATAATACTTCCTTAATTATAGGTCCCCGATTCACTCAACACCAATAAATGTCCATTTATTATATCATACTTCTGTATTATAAATCTGTAATTTCATTCAATAAATCACATTTGACCAACACAGTTTCACAGTGGCCTCACAGCTCCAAGGGCCTGGGTTTGATTCCTGGCTTGAATCACTGTCCGTATGGAGTTTGCACATTTTCTCCGTGTCTACAATGGGTTTCCTCCAGTTTTGTCCCACACTCCAAAGATACGTAGGTTAGATGCATTGGCCATGTGTGCCCCTTAATGTTCTAGGATGCATAGATTAGTGGGGTTAGCAGGCTAAATATGTGGGATTATGGAGATAGGCCCAACGTGGATTGTTGTCAGTGCAAGCTCGATGTGCCTCCTTCTGCACTGTAGGGTTTCTATTCTATTTGGACAGAATATTTAACTGCAGAGGATTGCTAAAACTCTGGGTTGTTACAAATACCTTTAGGAATGAAGCATTCCTATTGATACCGGTCAAATGCAATGATTCATTTGAGAAGTGGGAATTCTTCAAACAACTTCTTCATACATGCAAATAGCTACCCCATTCAAAGTTTGAACCTACACACTTCATAAATTGGCCCACTGCACTGTTTAATATCAAAAATACCAAGTTTAGAGGATGGTGCTTTTGCCAAATAGTGTTTTTTATTCCTTGAAAATACAGAACTGTTCAGTCAATGTTCTGGAATCTTGGAGCCTGTGGGACACAGCATAGAAATTTTCTATTTTCTCTTCTGATGTAACAACTGTAGGTATGTTAAAGCCAACAAGTAGCAAAATTGTAAGTGGGCAAAGATAAGAAGAAATGCCTATTGCCACATTATTCGGGGCAGTCAAATTCAGTAGCAAAAGCACCCCAGGCCTTCAGAAAATCGCACCCAAAATCATTTGTATCAGACAGATATTGCCTGATTCACAGACAGGCTTGATGCTGAAGTGAAAAAAGAAAGTCAATGCATGGCTGCATTTGTAAAAATGGGGAATGATGGCATGAGAATGGGAAGTCGCACTTTCTAGCTGCTGAATTCAGGTTACTTGACCTCACGGATTATGATTCCTTTTAGAGCGTTCATAAAATGTAATTGAAACATGCACTCTAAAACAGCAATTAAAACTTTACCTTAATACTGATTTATTAATGAATTCGTAAGATTCAGATGAAATAAATAAGATTAGCCTGTGGAGTCCAACTCTTTTGGAAAAAAAGGATTCCAACTCTTTTGGAAGCCTGTGGGTTAACTGATTCCAAATTAAAGATGTAACCCTTCATCAAGTGAAACATCAGCGGTGTAACAGAAGTGAAACACAGCTTGTGCAAAGGCATCAGAGGTACTAAAGTAATTTGCTACTACTACTTTTCCTTAAGACTAATAAATCTTAAGCAATCAGTTAAATTAGCACAGTTGCTGATTACTACCACGAGTTGTTATTGAACAGAGGATGATTAAGGAAAAATCATTAGCTGAAACTAATTTTTTAAGGGGCACCTGAACAGAGCACATAAATGTTTAAAATCTACATCGGCCAATTAAATTTCAGATCCATTGAGGATAAGATCTTCTAAAGTGATTGAATAAAGCAAAGCAATTAAATTTTTGTGTTGATCACATCTATAGATAAACGCTTTACAGAGAAACTCTGAATTCACAGTAGCAGTGAATTAAGTCTCATTTGGGTTTGACTATCTAACTTACAGAACCATTCATTTGGGCTTCAATCCACATCACTCTTAATTGCTTCCTCCATTGTTTTTTTTGCCTTCCAATATGTTATTCCTTTTAGGACAAAGCATCATTCATTTGGTAGCTTTAATCTGACACAGAATTTAACCATTTAAAAAAATACCTTCAGTGACATCACCAGTAGCATTCCAGCAAGATAAACTTGCATCCTTCATTACAAGCCGCTTATTAGCTTTCCATATTACAAAGAATATTTTATAGATACTCCACCTGAATTCAAAGACTATTTAGTGAAAAACTGTAGAAAATTGGATAATGATATAATTAAGCTAAATGTATAGGAAACAAGAGGATTTGAAATTTTGGTTAGCAAAAGCATCCAAGGGTTTGTAAAAATACCAATATTCAGAGTACTTATTCACATTATGCTGACTGTATCCTAACTTGCAAGCAAACCCCAGTTACCCACACCTCTGCTGCTGGTATACTGCCAACTAATTTCCATATTCTCCTCAATTTTATAAATAATCATTAAAATATTCATGTCCCATATTGGTTCGCAGTCTGGCAATGCCTATTTTAAATATCTCATTTTTATTTTCAAATCCCCTCCAGCACCTCGCCCCTCCGTCTTTAGCCTTCTCCAGTCCTACAACCTTTCTCCGCACTCTTCCAACTCTAGCCTCTTAAGCGTTCCCAATTTTCGTCACTAACCTTTATGAGCCATGCTATTAACTGCCTGGCCCCTAAACTCCGGAGCTTTCACCCAAAAAGTCTACACCTCTCTCATTCTCACTTCTTTAAGATACTCCATAAAACCTACCCTTTGACCAAGATTTTGGCCACCTGTCCTAATATTTTGTAAGACTTTGTTCGATATTTGCTCCTTTTATCACATTAAAAGTTGTTGTACAAATACAAGGTGTAGATTTATAAAATGAAAGTTGACAGTGTCAGTGATATTATGACATACTGTTATGCTTTTACAAAGTCAAAAGTTGTTTTCTGTCCAAGCTGTCACACATTCCAAAGGCTGCTTCATATATAACCTGAGGGGTAGGTTTGACAATAATTTTGGTAAAGTGATCAGCTGTAACTGTGTAAGCACAACCTTGGGACCTCAAGACTAAAAGGAACCCATTTGGTTATTGTTATGATGGCCATGAAGGACCAGCGATAGATCTCCTGTGGGCTTCATTGTGTACACAATAGAAGCAGGAGTAGGCCAACAAGCCCTTCAGGCCTGCCCCGTCACTCAATTCAAACTTGGCTGATCAATGCCGGCCTCAGCTCCTTTTCTATGCTATTTCCCCAAAGCCCTCTATTCTTCAATCTATCAAATATTTATCCTCCTCAACTCTAAATACCTCTAAAATCCAGCTTCCACTACCCTTTGGGCAGAGTCCAGAAATTCATCACCCTCTATGAGAAGAAATTTCTATGCACCTCAATTTTAAATGACTATCCCTTTATTTTGTAACTGTGTCCCCTTGTTTGAGACTGTCCCACTAGTGAAAATATCTCACCATCTACCCTGTCAAGCCCCATCAGGATCTTATATGTTTGAATAAGGTGACCACTCACTCTCCTAAACTCCCAAGGGAAACAGACCCAGAATATTTAGTCTCTCTCGATCAGACAATCCTTTCATCCCAGGAATAAGCCTGGTGAATCTCCTTTGAAGAAGAAGAACAACAACAAAATCAGCCCGGGAAACAGGCCCTTTGGCCCAACGAGCCCGCGCCGCCATCTCAACACTACCAGTCCCCTTCTCCACCCATGACCCCTGTCTAATGTTTTATGGCCATCCAGATTGAGGGAACTGTCTCCAAAGTAACTATATCCTTTTTAAGGTAAGGGGACCAAAACTACACGCAGTATTCCAGAAACAAGACTCTGAACAATTGCAACAAAACCTCCCTATTTTTAAACTCTAATCCCTTTGCATTAAGGGCCAAAATGCCATTTGCCTTCTCGACTACTTGTTGGACCTGCTTCCTAGCTTTTTGTGATTCATGCACTAAAATGCCAAGTTCGTCCGTGCTTCATTCAGTCTCTCTCCATTTAGATAATAATCTGCCTTTTGATTCCTCCTACCAAAATGCATGACCTCGCACTTCCTCCACATTAAACTCCATTTGCCAGGTTTTCGCCCAGTCTATCTATATCCAGTTGCAGAATCACAACATCCGCATCACAATCTGCCCTTCAACTTATCTTGGTATCAACAGCAAATTTGAGAACCTTACATTCTGTTCCTTCCTCCAGGTCATTAATGTAAATAGTGAACAATTGCGGGCCAAGAACCGATCCCTGTGGTACACCCATATACTTCCCATATTTCCACTTAGAAAAGGACCCATTAATTCCAAATCTATTTTCAACTGATGGCCAGTTGTCAATGCATGCTAACACACTTCTGCCAATTCTATGGGCTTTTACTTTATGCATCAGCCTCTAATATTTACAGGTTGTCCTCTATCTATTCCCTCTGTTAAATCCACAAAGAATTTAAGCAAATTTGTTAAACTTGATTCATCTTTCATAAAACCATGTTGACTAGATTTGATTACATATAACTTTCCTAAATGATTAGCTAGTTATTCCTCTTTCTTGCCAATAATAGATGTTAAACTAACTGGCCTATTATTCCCAGGCTTCTGTCTTTCTCCCTTTTTGAACAAGGGCATCACATTGGCTGTTTTCTAATCCTTTGGTACCCACTTGGAATTTAGCAATTTACAAGTTGCCTTACTGAATGAGCAAAGGTTTGCCCAATGCAAAGTGGTCAGCAAGGGTTTTTAATCCTGTAACATTACCCGGCCTGTTATTGTATATCCCGAAGTGAAAACTGCCTGACTGCAAGTTGCAGGCACAACCCTTTCCTTTGGTGCACAATAAAGGGTGTTGATCACAGAAAACTGGCATTTGGTTGAATCTCTACATTGGTAAGGAGGAGAAAATAATTTTCTCCTCCATTTTTGGGAGAAAAATAATTTTCTCCTCCATCTCTCTCTCCAGGCAACATCTGTAAGTCAAGAATCTGCTCTGGCAAGGAAAAGCCATTGGGTGGGATTTTACAGCCTTGCTTGTCCCGAAACTGTAAAATCCCGCCAAGGTCAATGGACATTTCCATTGTCCACTCCTCCCTACTCCGATTCCCATAGCGGGAGTGGTGGTAAAATTCCAGCCGTTATGTCTCTTTCCGGGAAACTCAAGCCCTATGATATCAAGGAGAAAGACTGGGTCCAATATACTAAGTGCACGCATTACTTCTTCCGTGCTAACAACATTGAACGAGAGGAATGACAAAAAGTAATATTGCTGACAGCATACAGGCTCTTGACTTTCAGCATGATAAGAAATCTGACCTATCCAGATGTCCCTGACTCAAAAACTTTTAATGAGTTAGTAGAACTGGTTAAAAAAAAAAACACTGCGACCCGAAGCCCTCTGTAATATTGCTTCAACATGGCTGGGAGAACTCTTGGGGAATCTATCACTGAGTACTTGACCAGGTTACGGAAATTAACTGTATATCGCAAATTTAGACCTCTTAATGAAATGTTGAGACAGATTGATATGTGGCATAAATGACCTAACCACTCAAATGAAGCTGTTAGCAGAACCCAATTTGTACATTAAAAATGCCATTGAAATAGCCTCATCACTTGACAATGCAGAAAAAAGGGGCTCAGAAAAAAGCCCAATAGCTTTTCCTTGGGGCTCGGAAATACAGGGGGCAGTAGGCAGCAACGTTCATTGTGTAAAAACGGTGTTAAAGGGCCCCTTTCGATATAGGAACCCTAATGTCACCACCTTGTCTAATGTCAAGGAAAGACAGTGATGACCCCAAGAGTATTAGAGAACATACTCCAGAAAGGTGCAGTTGCCAGAAGATGGATGATTGCAAGCACTGTCAAAGAAAACAACCATGGTGACGTTTCAGGAATAAGCAAAACGCGTGCTGCCTAGGAAGAGCACAGAGGTCAGTACCTGAATGTACTATGCAGGTATCCCCTCCTCCAGAGACAGGGACACCACAACTGAATTGTTTTATTACAACAAAAGTTGTCCTGATAGTGATGAGTTATTGGTGAATGGCATCCTTTGAAGATGGAGGTGGACACAAGACCTGCAGTCTCTTTTTTTGGAGAACAGACAAATAACCGTCTCCAATTGGGCATCCAACTCCGGAGGTTGGAAGACATGAACGGCAGATTAACCACCTAAATGGGGGAATCTTTACTAATAAAAGGCCCCAGAAACTTAAAAGCAGCAATCAGCTCATCCCGTTGTACAAGAGTACAAATTATTCCTTAGGGAGACAGACTGGCTCCAACAGATCAGCTAAACAGGTTGGAAAACTTAAGGCTAGGCTTGGAGGGACTGTACAAAGTTTTAAGTAGTTACCCTGGAAAAAAGTAAAAGGAGCCAAGGCCAATATCTACATTGACCCCATGCTATACCTAGATATTTCAGAGCAAGGCCATTCCCTTATACTGGAGAAGGTGAAAACGGAACCAGGATACGTTGAAAGCTTAGACATAATAATGTTCTCCAAGTTGGGCATGAGCCATGCCTATCTTCAGCTGGAACTGGACAAGTCTTCCTGGAAATATGTGACAATCAACACACATAAAGGACTCTACAAGTATACCAGTTTGCCCTTTGGGGTCTTGTCAGTGTGTGCAATCTTCCAAAGAGTTATGGAGAACATCCTTCAAAGGCTGCCCAAGGTGGTAGTATATACTTAGATGACATTGGTAATGGGGGCTTCAGAACAGAGACACCTGGCCAACCTAGAAGTCTTGGATTGATGGCTGCATCCCATTAGTGAAAATACCACTTGTGTCGCCACTGTACATTAACAGTGCAAAATAGCTTACTTAATCTGGTGTTCAAATTTTTAAGATACTTTACCTTTACAGGGTAATTTGAAGTAGGCTGGACAATTTTCAGGTCTGAAAATGGCAGCCTTCAGTTCAATCAGAGCACACATGCCAACTAAGCAGTACTCTTTTTTTTCCTGTAGTATAGATTGTCATGATCATTTGAAACTTGGCATTTTTGCATTTGTTCTTGTGAGTGAGCTTTGACAGGATGTATAGTGTCAAGTTTTGCACTAACAACGAGGTAGTATGATGAAAGTAGCAAGTGGGGCTGGAAAATATTCTAAATGCGAGTAACAAGAGATAAAACTCTCATTCGGATTCAGTGTCAGCCTGCAGTGAAAAAAATTACCTTGCTTTAAAAATAACTTGTGCCTAGCATTGTTATGTCACCAAACATATATCAATGTGCAAAATCCGAAGATCGCATTTGGATGTCCGGAAGTAATACATAGCATACGTAAGCCACCTCTTCCCAGCCAGTCACCGCCATTAGTATGAATTAGAGAAAAAAAATCTGCAAGACATGATATTCCAACCAATATGGTGATTTCTTATGATGTCAGTGGCAAGCATTAAGAAGGAATGTGGATAGTATGCAAGCAAGTAATTTACAAAATCAATATATTCCACTGTCAAAGTAACTGTAAAATTGTCACTGCATCATGTAAACTTATCTCTTGATCTGTACAGCAAAGACTCCACGCTTCACTGGATTCTGGAATGCTTCATACTCAGACTTTATTCTATTTGGCAGTAGATACTTGGCCTAGTTGTCTTATACAAAGTTATGTCGTGCAGTGTGCAGCACTCAATGACAAAAGAGAACTTTTTCCTGATACAAAGAAAGGTAGTGCGTGTTCCACATCACCTTGGAAAAGGACCAAATGAAATTTAAAAAAACACATGCCATTACAATGTTCATTACAGCATAACACAAGGTTGGTAAATCTTTCAACTACATATTGAAGGTTTTTGTCCTATGTGACAGTAATAACTGGATCTATTATGGAAAATTGGATTTAAAAAGTATTTATGGAATGAGGACCTAGCTGACTAGGCATTTTATTGTCCATTCTAATTTTCCTTGATGAGGCAGTTGTGACTTGCCTTTTTGAACAGCTGAAGTCCGTGTGGAACAGGTACACCCACAACGCTGTTAAGGAGGGAGTTCAAGGATTTTGATCCAGTGACAGTGAAGGAACAGCACTATAAGTCATCTAGGGATGGAAGTCTGCTGTCCTTACCTGTTCTGGTCCACATGTGAATCCAGACCCACAGCAATGTGGTTCACTCTCAAATGCTCTCTGAAATGGAGGCAGTTAGGGATGGGCAATAAGTGCTGGCCCAGCCAGCTATGCCTGCATCCCGTGAATGAATAAAAATAAAGTCAGGATGGTAAGTGGCTTGGAGGGGAACTTACAGACGGTGGTTTTACCATGCATCTGCTGTCCTTCTAGGTGGTAGAGGTTGGGGATTTGGAAGGGGCAATTGAAGGAGCCTTGATGAGTTGCTGGAATGCATCTTGTGGATGGTGCACACTACTACTATTGTGAGTTGGTGATGGAGGGAGTGGATGTTTAAAGTGGTGGATAGGATGCCAATTCATTGAGCTACATCGTCCTAGATGGTGTTGAGCTTCTTGAGTACTGTTGGAGCCGCACTCATCCAGGCAAGTGCAGAGTATTCCATTTCACTCTTGACTTGTGCCTTGTAAATGGTGCACAGTCTTTGGAAAGTCAGGAGGTGAGTTACTCATGGTAGAAGTCCCAACTCTTATGGCCACAGTATTAATATGGTTGGTCCAGTTCAATTTCTGGTCAATGGTAACCCCCAGAAGTTTGGTAGTGGGGGATTCAGCAACGGCATGGCCAATTAATATCAAAGAAAGCTGATTGGTTTCTCTCTTGTTGGAGATGATCATTGTCTGGCAGCTAAGTGGCACAATGTTACTTGCCACTTGTCAGCCTAAGCCTGAATGTTGTCCAGCTCTTGCTCCATACGAGTACAGACTGCTTCAGTATCTGCAATCATCAGCAAACATCCCCACTTCTGACCTTATGATGGACTGTGCATCATTGATGAAGATGGTTAGGGTTAGGGCAATACCCTGCGGAGCTCCTGCAGTGATGTCCTTGGCCAAGATGATTGACCTCCAACAATCATAACCATCTTCCTTTGTGCCAGGTATGACTCCAACCATTGCAGAGTTTTCCCTGATCCCCACTGACTCCAGTTTTGCTAGGGTTCCTTGATGCCACATTTGATCAAGTGCTGCCTTGATGTCAAGGGCAGCCACTTAGCTCACCTCAGACATTCAGCTCTTTTGTCCGTGTCTGGATTAAGACTAATTTTTTGATTTGATTTATTATTATTGCATGCATTGGAATACAGTGAAAAGTGTATTGAGGTCAGGAGCTTAGTAGCTACAGCAGAACCCAAACTGAACATTAGTGAACAGGTTACAGCTGGGTAAGTGCCGCTTGATCGCACTGTTGAAGACCCCTTCCAGCACTTTTCTACCAGTTGAGAGCAGCCTGATGGGGCGATAATTGGCCCAGTTCAATTTGTCTTGATTTTTGCACTCACTACATACCTGGACAATTTTCCACATTGCTGGGTGGATGCCAGTGTTGTAGCTGCACCAGAATAGCTTGGCTAAGGGCACAGTTAGTTCTGGAGCGTAAGTTTTCAGTACTATTGCTTGAATGTTGTTAGGGCTCATAACCTTTAAAGTATCAGTGCCTTCAGCTGTTTCTTTATATCATGTGGAATGAAACAAATTGGCTGAAGTCTGGCATCTGTAATCCTGGGGTCCTCCAGAGGAGATGGGTCATCCACTCAATATTTTTGGCTGAAAATTTCTGCAAATGCTTCAGCCTTGTATTTTACACTGATATGCTGGGCTCCATCAGGTCGACAAAGCTATGTGATCCCACAACCAACAGATCAGATCTAAGCTCTGCAGTCCTGCCACATCCGGCTGTGAATGGTGGTATTGAGGATGGGAATATTTGTGGAGCCTCCTCCAGTGAGTTAATTGTCTGCCATCATTCACAACTGGATGTGGCAGGACTGCAGAGCTTAGATCTGATCTGTTGGTTGTAGGATCACTTGGCTTTGTCTACCGCATGCTGTTTCCACTGTTTGGCATGCTGGTAGTCCTGTCAGGTCAACATCCAAGTTTTAAGTATGACTGGCGTTGCTTCTGGCATGCCCTCCTGCATTCTTCATTGAACCAGGGTTGATGCTCTGGCTTGGTGTTAATGGAAGAGTGGGGGATATGCTGGGGCATAAGGTTACAGATTGTGGTTGTAATATAATTTTGCTTCTCCTGAGGGCCTGCAGCAGCTCATGGATGCCCTGTCTTGAATTGTTTGATCTAAT
The DNA here is from genome assembly GCF_965287045.1 of Carcharhinus amblyrhynchos. Taxonomy (NCBI): domain Eukaryota; kingdom Metazoa; phylum Chordata; class Chondrichthyes; order Carcharhiniformes; family Carcharhinidae; genus Carcharhinus; species Carcharhinus amblyrhynchos. The sequence continues at coordinate 46,267,661 of NC_137342.1, forward strand.
TGAAGTATATTCCATTTAGCACAGCGGTAGTACCACAAAATACGATGGAGGGTATTCTCAATATGAAGGTGAGACCTGATCTCCACAAGGACTCCTATCAATAATGCCATTAGCAGTTCCATCTGCAACAGATAGGTTGGTGAGGATAAGATCATATGCTTTTCCCTCTTATTGATCCCTGCACCACCTGCCACAGACTCAGTTCAGCAGCCATGTCCATTAGGACTTGGCTGGTTCAGTCAGTTGTGGTGTTACTGAGCCACTCTTGGTGATGGACGTTGCAGTCCCCATCCAGAGTACATTCTGTGCTCTTGTCACCCTCAGTGCTTCCTCTGTGGTGCATCAGCAGAGGGGGTGGGGTTAGGGAGTAGTGGTGGTGGTGGTAATAATAATGATCACCAGGATGTTTCCTTGCCCATGTTTGACCTGATGCCATGCGAGTCGGGAAAGTTGAAATGAGTTTTATAATCTGATAGTTTCAGTAAAGTGCCTCATGGATCACATGACAATAGAAGAATACTGCTCCTTGAACCACGATGTTCAGGACTTGACTAAATCAAGAATGAAAGGGAGAACTTCAAATCACATAGTACCTTTTGTGACCTCAGCGCATCCCAAAGCACTTTATTGCTACTGAAATACTTTTTGATTTGCAGTCAGCAGCAATTTGCAAATGGCACAACTTGCGTTGCTTGGGAGACACCCCATTTGCCAGGACACAGGGAGAATGCCCTTGCTCATCTTTAAAAAGTTCCATGGGACCTTGGACATCAACTCAAGATGGTAGGTACAGCCTCAGTTTAACATTAAATTGAATAAATAATACATGTGACAATGCAGCACTCTCTCCATATTGCAGTGAAGTGTCAGCAAGAGTTAGGGCTCTGTTTTCCTCTGGAACCTGTGCAAGTTTGAACCAGACTGTTTGCAAACTCAGCAACTTACCTGACCCAAGGCTAAGCTCCTGAACCCATAACCTCTCCATCACAGAGGCCAGCCACTTTTACATCTGTGCCAATGCCCATTTCTGCCTCTGCCTGAGCCCATTTGCCGTTGATGCCTTCACGCATAGTTTTGCTGTATTCCAATGTTCTCCCAGCTGGTCTCCCACGAACATTCATTCATGCAAAACTCCGCTGCTTGTTTCCGATCCTAGCAGTTCCCAACATCTATATAATATAAAAAAATGAAGCACCCTACCTATTTTCTCTGTCTTCTCCTGTTGGGAACTCGCCTGCATTTTACCTTTGCTGTCTTTGTTGCTTTTCCCAGGGTTTTTGCACCCTTTTGGATTTTTGTGCCCTTTTTGGGTTTTTGTTTATGTGGGTGCATGGGACCTTGGTCTTCAACCCCAAGTGCCATGGTCATGTGCATGGTCCTAACCAACATAAAAGGTCTAAACTATGCACGTGTGGTTCTTTTCCAGCACGTGCAGGAAGCCCAAGATTCATCAGATTTTGGGAGATGACAATCACCTAGCTGAAGACAAAGGTTAGTTTTAGTTCAGTTAAATGAATTTTGAATATTTTTTTTGTGGCACACTTGGGCAGATGTCCATGGCGCACATACTGGCTGGGAATCACTGTTCTGACTGGTAGGAATCACAAAGTCTGACTGACCAATCACCCCGTGCTCATTGATCTAATATGGATCCTGTTTTCTCAAAATTTGAAGCGGTTCTCAAGTTTAAATCCTTTTGTTGCCTAACCCCTCTCTATCTCTGTCACACAAAAACTACTCATTCTTCAAATGCTAGCTTCTTACACTTTTAATGACCCCTGGCCGGCATGTCTTCTGCCTTCTGAGCTCTTCACTCGAATTTTTTTCCTGAACACCTCCATCTCACTCTGTTCCTTTAAATCCTTCCTTAAATTCCCTTTTGAAAAGACTTTCCTGCTTCTTTGGTTTGGCAGTGATGTTTGTCTGATTAAACACCTGCAAAGCACGTTGGGATGCATTTCTGCTTTAAAAACGCAACATAAATGCAAGTATATGTAAATTCAAATATTAAAAAAAAACTGTCTGGCCTTATTAAAAGTTAAGCAGAAGTGATATCCCATCTCCTTCCCAATTAACTGGTATGATCTATGTGAAACTGCTAAGTGGTTGTGAGGCATGATGCTTTTCTATTCCCTTAGCACCTGTCTGGGGGATGGGGGAGCCTTAGTCTCAAAGAGAGTTTACAGTAATTATCAAAGAGTTGATTTTTATTGTTGACAATATGTGATTGATGGAAGACTTTACACAGCCTGAAATGGACATATTGTGCTCATCTTGTGCTGTGTATGTAGTTATGCTACATTCCTAGAAGTAATTACACAGGGGACAGGCTCCCCTGGAACGAAACCCATCATCTTCTGGCCTTAGGGTCAATCACTTAAGTACTACAATATACAACTGATCACTGTGTTTCATTCTCACACATCATTAGTGTCATTATAAAGTCAACCAAACTGTCTCAGGTCAGCACCTTCAGTTCCGAGACAGGAGCCACATGCAGGTTCTTTTTCATTTTTACCCACAAGTACAGTCAACTACTACTACTTCATGATGACAAATATTCTAGGAATGTGTAAAAGGAACACTGCGTACTTGTCAGTGAAATACAAGGCAGCAACATAATCTTGGGGGTTTAGATGACATTAATTCATGAAAATATAGCACTAACGATCTAGGGCTGTCATCTGAACCCCAAAGCTGGGATAATGTCTTGGAATTAAGGAAACAGCATTTTTGTCATTATAATAGTGATTTTTGTTTCTTGTTTTCTTTTCTCTTGGATGTGACAGGCATGTTGTACATTTCATTTTCTACTTCCAGTATTTGTACCTTTTTGCATTTTGCACAAATTGACTACTGACATTTCTGGTGCCTGTTTCTTATTGCTCTTTGCTTTCACTCGTTCTCAGTGGCTCCTGCTTCCCCTGTCCTGTCGTGCTTAGTCCACTTGTTCTGTTAATCACTGATGGGAATTTAGCTGAACCTGTTGCTCAAGCTTTTTGAGGAACAGTCACTGATTTCTTTCCTTAATGAGACAACCCGAACTTGGCAACCTAATATTCCTTCACAAGGGTTTCCTGTCTTTTGTACAGCAAATAATAGAACATAGAACATAGAAAGGAGGAGGCTATTTGGCCCATCGTGTCTGCACCGACAACAATCCCACCCAGGCCCTATCCCCCCTTAACCCCACATATTTTATTCCATTAATCCCTCTAACCTAAGCATCCTGGGACACCAGGGGGCAATTTAGCATGGCCCAATGCACCTAACCCGCACATCTTTGGACTGTGGGGGGAAACCAGAGCACCCCGAGGAAATCCACGCAGACATAGAGAGAACGTGCAAACTCCACACAGACAGTGACCCAAGCTGGGAATTGAGCCCGGGTCTCAGGAGCTGTGAGGCAGCAGTACTAACCACTGTGCCACCCTGAACAGCACAGCTTTGCAAGTTTTACCATTCACATGAGAGCAATTTCAGAACATACCAGCAGTGCAAACAATCACATTAAAACTAATAGATAGCACAAATATAATTTATTTTTCTGGAATCGTCAAGGTCAGTACTCACACTGAGCAGGCATTGGCACTATATTTGTGTCTTTCTAATTGTTCTTTTATTGTACTCTTTGTTTTGTAATGCCAATTTCTTAATTTGAAATCACACACATCTGATTGATTCATAAAGTAGATTCAGCTGATGTATATGTGGGGTTATAAGGATAAATACTATTTTCAACAGCCCATTTAGATTAATCCTGCTTGGTTTTACTAATCGGTTACTTTGCTGTGAAGGTAGTAGTATCAGTTTCAGTAGCACTGGGGATTTAAGCAGTTGATCAGTCAGAGTTGATGCACACACCAAAGAAAACGTCTTTCGACTACAGAGAACAAAATAAAGCCTGCAAAATAAAATGTTAAAATGATAAGGGGAAAAGAATACCTTAAAGAGAAATTTAAACAGGAATGGAATTTAGCACTGTTTGGATGCAAATTCAGATTCAGCAAATCTGGCTGCAGAAATTGAAGTACATTGTTACAATCAGATTCTTCATTTCTAATTTGAAAGCTATACGATTTGCCATTTGGAATTCCCTCCAATTTAAATAATTTTAACTTGCAGTTATTTTATAAGATCATGAATCTGTACAGCTGTGATTCAGGACTCTTTACTGTTCTCCTGCATTCTCTAAGATTCCACAGTTGTTTTGGAAGATTGTTTTAAAAATTGCATATGGCCACAATTATGGGAAAGCATTTCCATATCTCTTCCAGTATTTCCACAAAATATAGGAATGACCCTGGACACAAGAGAGCTTGTCAGCTTGTTCTTAATGTTGATGTGTCATTTTTGCTAACTGAAAGAGTGTGCTGTGAAAGTTAACTGCATCCTCAGTGCCTATAATACCTTTGATGAACCAACTGTAAGACTGCAGACAGTATCATATTTCGTAACAGAGATCTAGCAGCACCAGAATTATTTTTGACCATGGATTTAGAATATTGCTTCTCATCGCCCCTACTATTTTGGGTATTAATAATTTTTATGGGCATTCAGGTTTAGTTTTGTTGAAAACAGTTAGAATATACTTAAGTTTTGAGCACTGTTAGGTTATCAAGGGGATTGGTTCGTCCAGCTGGATCGGGTTAGACAACTAGCAAGTGGATCAGATAAACCCGAACAACAGGATTCAACCCATGTTCCAGCTGAGGTAGACTTGGGACCTTGCCCTATCCGTAGTGAAAAAATAAATCGCTGCACTTAGCTGTGGTTTGATGAGTGTTTGCCAAGGACCTACTTTCAGGTAGAGAATTAAAGAAGAAGATGGCCTTCACAATAGTGTGTAATCTAGTCCTTACCCAAATTCCATGTACCCAACAAGTGATCAGAAGTAGGCAGCTAACTTAATTTTAACAGTATCTAAACCAGCTGTGCAGAGCTTAACTGCAGCATTCTTACTCTCCCTCCCATTGGGATTGGCTAACTTACTGTGGCCTTGTGGTCAACCTAGGGATTCACTTGATTGTATATTTCAGAGGATAAAATCAGAGTTAATGCTGTCACCCAGAAATATATTACAATAATATATGAAGAGGATAAATATTTAATAGAATTACTATATAATACTGAATACTTTAAATGCGTTTTGAGTTCTTCCTTGTCCCAATTGCTTATACTTTTAAATCAGATCAGAGATAGTCTCTCTCTACCATGAAATGATGAATTGATATTTCTATGCCTCTCCACCTTCATTCACAGAGTCACTGAAATAGAACTTCATGAAATCACTGAAGCCTGTCTTCCAAAGAAGAATTGGTTCCAGGTTGCTTTGTACAGCACTTATAAATAATTAAGACATTGGGATCACAGAAACCTTTTCTTTAGTGTGGTGAACAGATATCACAAATTATTACATATGATTCCAATGCTTATATTTCCATCAAGTCCACACGCTGCTTTTTTTATATTTGAAGTATATAATGAAGTATATCATGAAGCAGATAGGTGGTGAAAATGCCTGTTCCCTCAACTGATTTTGCTCTTCCACACAATAGTCATCTTTTTAAGTCCACCCTCTGCTCTAACCGCTTAGATGTTATATTTAGCCTGGCTAAAAACAAAATTAAGATAAGGCAAGGAATGAAGTATATAGCACATGCGACAACCAACCTACAGAAATGAAGGGGAAATTTCAACAATTAAGAGAATACCGTACAATCCTTGGAATGGTGGATTTGTTTCTTGTTAAATTACAATTCATTCATTCAATACTTTTCTTTCCCATTATTGACAAAGTTGTTATAACAAGTCTGTGTCAAATGAACTATACTGAAGACAATAATGCACGCTTTGAGTTATAAGTAAGGAAATTGAACTAAGCCTATTAAATTGAACTACAGAAAATAAGTACCAATTTTTACATGGAACGGCACTAGTCTTTACCTTTATGTAAACAACATTACCACTCTTGAATAATTTTTAAAAATACAGTACTCACATTTTGTCCTGGCCAGCACCGACCCTCAGGGTAAGCCTTGGAATAACAGGGGAAGGAGCTGGTATAATGACTTCGGTTTTTGCCTGGGACTGAAATACAGTGATAAGCATAGTATCGCTAATTAATAAATTGTAAACTGCTTGCAATTTGCATACATGCACTTTGATAAAGCTAGAGCAAAAGTCATTTTATCAATGAAATACACAAATAATTTGATGTTGAAAAAATACCAGCTCAAATGTAATTACATAGCATAATTCCACCTCAGTAGATGCAGCGTGACTCCAATGTTGCATCAAATGAGTGTAAGTCCCTATTCTAGAACTCTGGTTGTTTTGAGCAATGACTGAAAAGCCCATTGATGCTATCTGCAATCTTTAAATGGATTCTGAGGCTCTGAAGTAGAAGTGGGTAGTTGAACTGGGCAAATGGATAATAAATCTGGACCTATAATTTAACTTTAGGTGAACATTTATCCTGAATTTTGAAGTTATATCCTTCCATCTTTTAGGTCTCCTTCATTGTCAAAAATCTTAAAGCAGGAAACTTGTTTCTTAGCTCTGAGGAAGAATCATCATTCAACTTTAATTCCTTTACCTGATGGCCACGTTGAGACTGAAAATTCACCACGACATAGGTAGTACAGTATAATTACAATATATGGACCATCGGGATCCCTTAGAAACATTTTTTTAAATTAATACACATTTTTAGAATATGGGCAACAACTGTTGCTCATCCTTAGCTGCCCTGAGGAAATAATGGTATAATGGGTAATCCTTTCAACCATTGCAGTCTTTGATTACATTCTCCTATAAGTGGATTGACCAAAAACAAATGGAAATAATTGAAATTGAATACGGATTGTTCCTAAGCAATAATCTCATTGAAGGGTTTAAACGACGAGGTAAACCAGGAGAGTGAAGATGAACAATTTAGAACTGCCATTTGAATCTTGGACTAGTGTGCAGGTTGCGAGGTTGATTTTATAACATCTCCAGTTTTTTTTGCTATTGACAGGTGCTATGCAAGTCAATTATGGCCAATTCACACTCAACTAGATTTCCCTCCCATTCACAGTTAATGGGCGGAAAATCTAGGTAACCCTGGAATTGCTTTGATGTGAGATGTCATCCACACAGGATTAATAAGCGTAAGACACTACAAATTTACTTAAGAGTACAAAGAATAAGTACATCTCTGCTGTAAAGAAAAATTCTAAAAAGAGTCACCATTCATGTTTAATTAAAGTTAAGGAAACTATCAAACTTGAGGAAAAATCAACAACCTGTGCAAAGATGAGTGTCAAGTCATGTGATTTGTCAGAATACAAAGATCAACAGAGAATGACTAAAAGGATAATCGGGGAAACAAATTAAGAGTACGAGGAGAAGGTAGCTAGGAATGCAAAAGCAGATAGCAAGAGTTTTTACAGGTATTTAAACAGGAAAAGATCAAGTAAGACGTGTGTTGCTCCTCCAAAGAGTGAGAATGGGGAGTTAATAGTAGATAATAACAAAATGGTGGATGGTACGAACAAGTATTTTGTTTCTGTATTCACAATACAGGATACAAGAAACATTCCGGTAATAGCTGTAAATTGGGAGGTGGGAGAGAGACAGGAACTTGATGAAATGACAATCACTAGGAATGAGGTATTGGGCAAAGTAATGGTTGACAAATCTCCAGGTTTTGATGGACTCAGGGTCTCAAAAAAGGTGGCTAATGGGATAATACATGCATTGGTGTTAATTTTCTGAATCATGTTAGATTCTGTAAAGGTGCCATATATAAATATATAGTAAATATATTCCTCTAATGAAGGAAGCACGGAGGCAGAAAATAGAAAACTATAGACTAGCTAGCTTGATATCTGCCCTGGGGAAAGAGGTTAAGGATGGGCACTTAGACAAGTTTAAGGTAAATGGGGAGAGTCAGTATGGTTTTATGAAAGGGTAATCATGTTTGACTAGTGTACTAGAGTTCTTTGAAGATGTAACATATGCCATGAATAAAGGAGAGCCTGTAGATTACTGTACTTGGATTTCCAAAAATGATTTGATAAGATGCCACATCAAAGATTAAAGGGGGTTACATATTAGCCTGGTCTGAAAATTGATTGGATGGCAGAAAATACAGCATGTATAAATAGGTCCTTGTCTGATTAACAGAACATATTGAGTGGAATTCCACAGGGATTTGTGCTGGGGCCTCAACTTTTTACAATTTATTTTAACAACTTAAATGAGGGGAGTAAAGATATGGTAGCTAAATCTGAAGACAACACAAAGATAGGCAGGAAAGTATGTTATGAACAAGACGTACCAAGTTTGCATTTAGATAGGTTGGGTGAATGGGTAAAAATCTGGCAGATGGAATATAATGCGGGAAGTGTGAAGTTGTTAACATTGGCAGGAAGATTAAAAAGCAGAATATTACTTAAATGGGAAATGACTGCAGAATAGCAAGGTGCAGGGGGATTTAGGTGTTTTCGTCCATAAGTCACAAGAAAGTTAGAATGCAGGTACTGCATGTGATCAATGCAGCTTGAAGGGCTTTCTTTTTTATTCATTCATGGGATATGAGCCAACATTATTGTCCATTCCTTATTGCCCTTGATCTGTGTGGCTTATTGAGCCATTTCAGAGAGCACTTAAGAGTCGAAAACATTTCTCTGAGCCTGGGGTCACATGAAGGCCTGATCAGTTAAGGATGGCAGATTTCCTATTCTAAAGGACACTGGGGAACCGGATGAATTTTTACAACAATGATTTCATGGTCTTCATTAGATTTTCTAATTCAAATTTGACCATCTGCCATGACGGGATTCAGACCAGAGTCTCCAAAGCAGTACCCTCTGGTATGTCATTGCCTCTCCTTGAACAGCCTACTTCCATTCCTATTTCACATGCTTGCTAAGAATTCACAGTTAGCATGTATGCCAAATTATATTATCTTTTTAACTGGTTATAATACAGTGATGTACTTGATGAGTTTAGATGTCATACTGCAAAAGTGAAGTTCAAGTGATATGTGTGTTACCTGAACCCCAGCACTAGTAATTTGAAATGTTCAAACACAGCTGTTCGTATGGCTTGTAAAGTTAAATGAGCTGCAGGGTCTCATGCCTCGGTGGAGAATAAATCCAATAAACAGTGAGGGGAATTACAAGTGTGACATTGGTTTAAAAAGTTTTAAGGCCCGTAACATTGACAATGCTTATGCTTATTGTGATCCCCCTGTTAGAAGACATGGCAGCTTTACAGGTGGTCCAAAGTAACCAATTTAAGGCTTGTTCTAAGTGTAGTTAAATATGATTTCAAGCATTGTTATCTACTGTTGACTGTTTCTTTCAAGCCAAATAGTTGCAATTTTTAAAAATCCAGTTGGTATTTTGGCAAACCCGATTAGAGATATAGATTCCTAAAGTCTGAACAAAATTATTGCCCTGTTGTATGAAAAAGTTAGACCCTCTCTGTAGAGGGTGTTATAGCATATTTTATATTGACAATGTGGAGTAATGGAAGCCAAGATTAGGGTGGGGTGCAATCAAAAAATATAAATTGCTTGAGAATGATAAAATTTTGAAACTAACTTGTTGGGGAATTTGGATAAGAACATAAGAAATAGGAGCAGGAATAGGTCATCTAGCCCTTCAAGCCTGCCTCGCCATTCAATAAGATCATGGCTGATCTGTCATGGCTCAGTTCCACTTTGCTGCCCTCTTCCCATAACCCTTAATCCCCTTGCCTATCAAAAACCTACCTACCCGCGTCTTAAATATATTTAGCAAGGCAGCCTCCACCGCTTCAATTGGCAGAGAATTCCAGAGATTCACCACCCTTTGAGTGAAGAAGTTCCTCCTCAACTCCGTTCTAAACTGCACCCCCCCACCCAATATCTCGAGGCTGTGCCCTCTAGTCCTGCTATCCTTTCTGAGTGGGAAGAGCCTCTCCACCTCTATCCTATCCATCCCATTCATCATCTTATATGTTTCAATGAGATCTCCCCTCATCCTTCTAAACTCTAACGAGTACAAGCCTAGTTTATTCAGCCTCTCCTCATAGTTCAACCCCCTCAACTCCAGTATCAGCCTAGTAAACCTCTTCTGCACTCCCTCCAAGGCCAAAATATCCTTGCGTAAGTGTGGTGACCAAAACTGCACACAGTACGCCAGCTGCGGCCTCACCAGTGCCCTGTAAAGTTGCAGCAAGAGTCTTAGGAATTTTTAAACCAAGAAAAGGTGAAAGACTAAGCACCATGGTGCTGAATGTTATAAAGGATGAAAACAATACATTACGTACATCAGACAGTGGTAAATCCAAGCTTGAGTTGTAAAAACCTGATTTTTTTTAAGGAAGAAAGCAAGGTTAACAGAAGCTTTGAAATTTCTGAGGCATTTGGAGAAAAGGGATTCTATGACAATCTTGATTTCAGAACAGAATGGGTGTGAGGAGGAGGAATTTTTAGGATTTTTATTTTTCCATTGAGGAACTGGAAATTTCAGGAGAGAACACTTCAGAGGCTAGGGTGAACGTTGGTCCTTTAGAGGATGAGAAAGGGGAGCTAGTGGTAGGGGATGGGGATATGGCTAAGGTCTTGAATAACTTTTTTGTTTCTGTCTTCACGGAGGAGGACGTGAATAATTTGCCGGGTGTTAGCGATGGAAAGGTGGTAGGAATGGAGGGTCTTAATGACATTACTGTTACTAGAGAGGTGGTGCTCGACAGACTGGAGGGGCTGATTGTGGACAAGTCCCCAGGACCGGATGGAATGCATCCGAGGGTTCTGAAAGAAATGGCGGAGGTGATAGTGGATGCCTTGGTGGTTATTTTCCAGACGTCGCTGGATTCCAGGGAAGTGCCGGAAGATTGGAAAACGGCTAATGTTACGCCGTTGTTTAAGAAGGGTGCCAGGCAAAAGGCGGGGAATTATAGGCCGGTTAGTTTAACGTCTGTGGTAGGTAAAATGTTAGAATCCGTCATTAAGGAGGAAATTGCGAGGCATCTTGAAGGGAATTGCTTGATAGGGCGGACGCAACACGGTTTCATTAAAGGGAAGTCGTGTCTGACAAATTTACTGGAGTTCTATGAGGATGTGTCTAGGGCAGTGGATAGAGGAGAGCCGGTGGATGTGGTCTTTCTGGATTTTCAGAAGGCGTTTGACAAGGTACCTCACAAGAGGTTATTGCAGAAGGTCAGAGGACATGGAGTTGGGGGTAGGGTGTTAGCGTGGATAGAGGATTGGTTGTCAAATAGGAGGCAGAGAGTGGGGGTCAATGGGTGCTATTCGGATTGGCGGTTGGTGACTAGTGGGGTGCCCCAGGGGTCGGTGCTGGGGCCTCATACTTACGTGGCGAAAAACTGCAGCAGGCGACGGTGCAGAGGGACCTCGGGGTCCTTGTGCATGAGTCGCAAAAACCCAGCTTGCAGGTGCAGCAGGTGGTCAGGAAGGCGAATGGGATGCTGGCCTTCATAGCGAGGGGGATTGAATATAAAAGTAGGGAGGTCTTGCTGCAGCTGTATAGGGCATTGGTGAGGCCGCAGCTGGAGTACTGTGTGCAGTTTTGGGCGCCGCACCTGCGCAAGGATATTTTGGCCCTGGAGGGAGTGCAGAGGAGGTTTACTAGGCTGATACCGGAGTTGAGGGGATTGAGCTATGAGGAGAGGCTGAATAAACTAGGCTTGTGCTCGTTAGAGTTTAGAAGAATGAGGGGAGATCTCATTGAGACGTATAAGATGATGAATGGGATGGATAGGATAGAGGTGGAGAGACTCTTCCCGCTCAAAAAAGACAGTAGGACTAGGGGGCACAGCCTCAAGATAAAGGGGAGGCGGTTTAGAACGGAGTTGAGGAGGAACTTCTTCACTCAAAGGGTGGTGAATCTCTGGAATTCTCTGCCCGTTGAAGTGGTGGAGGCTGCCTCGCTAAATATTTTTAAGAAGCGGGTTGATGGGTTCTTGATAAGAGAGGGGATTAAGGGTTATGGGGAGAGGGCGGGAAAGTGGAACTGAGCCACAACAGATCAGCCATGATCTTATTGAATGGCGGGGCAGGCTCGAAGGGCTAGATGGCCTACTCCTGCTCCTATTTCTTATGTTCTTATGAAATGATGCAGAAGATGGCAAGTGTCAGAAGGTCTTTAAAGTCAAGCCCAACTCAACTATTATTGGTCCCACAGTTCTGTGTTTTTAGCTGAACCACAGGGACAAAAAGCTGCAACTGCAGTTAGTGCACAATTCTTTCTCACTGTCCTCAGGTCAGATAGCAGAATACCCGCTGGTTCTGAACTTTATTTAGTGGCGCATGTCTGGATTAGGTACACTGTCTTTCTGCCAAACATAACACAGTTTACTGCTCAAAATATGTTTACCAACTCTTAGGAAGCTGAGACAACTAAAAGTGTAAGGCAGCCCATTTAAAGATCTTGCCAAATTTGGCCTTCCAAATGATAACGGAAAATTAGTGATTAGGCGAGATGCCCACATCTACAAAATGAACCCCCCAACCCCAAACATGATTTTCTGAAGAACTTGAGAGAACGTTTCTTCATCCAAATCAGGTTCTCTCTCGTCACATTTGTGCTAAAATGGATCTGATACTCCCACTTTGGATTAATCAGTGCTAACACTTCAGAAATGATGCAAAAGATGGCATGTGTCAGGAAGTCAAGCCCACCTCAGCTATTATTGGCCCCACAACTCTGAGCCATAGGGACAGAAAACTGCAATTGTGGTTAATGCAGAACTCTTTCTCACTGTCCTCACATCAGATAGCAGAAAACTCGCTGGTTCTGTTCTTTATTTAGTGGCCCATGCTAGAGGATGAGTAGTGTGGAAACTGCAGTGAGAACAGGATCAACCACATCAACCCCCTGCTCCCATGCATAATTAAACAACCTGCTAAGCCTAGGCTACCATCTAACAAATGATTATCTGTAAAAGACAATAGGAGGGTGCCATTAGCTGAATATGTTAGGATGCCAACTTATGTGAAATAAGACAGTAGTTTTTCAGGAAAGGGCCAGACTCTGTGAAGGAGTGACATGAGTGAGAAGGAATTAAGGATTGTTACATTTGTCTGTCTGTTCAGAAAAGTGCAAATAAATTTATCTTTTAGCAGGCAAGCAAGATTAGGCTTGCTTGCTGGTCTCAGAGTCTCATTACTGACAGTAAGTCTGGACAATGATTCAGCATACTGTTATCTATACTGAAGGAGAAAAATTAGATCTCTTCTTGAGATATTGCTTCATGGACAGAGCTGCATTTACTAATGAAATAGTCACAGAACCAATGAGCATTGAAGAGACGTCTTGTTTGCAGAGTTGTCACAAAAAAAACAATGATCTGACAAATCCAAATTAATATATTCCATTAGAGACGACATTCAGGAATCTTTCATGGGAGATGCTGAAGGGAAATTAATGTGCACTGTGGCAAAGAGATACTTAGTTATAGACAGTGATTGTTGAACAGCTACCCAGAGACCTTAATAATCAGTAACACAGGTAATATGTCTGGATTAATGTAGCCATGATCTTATCAAATTGTAGACAGGCTTGAAGGGCTGAATGACCTACTCCTGTTCCTAACTTGTATGTTTGCATGCATATATTCTTGTCAAAGCATGAAAGCTGCAACTTGATTAAACCTATTGCTTAGAGTTGGGAGGAACCAATTTGTGAAATACTCGTATTTGTTATAAAAACATAGCAGATAGGAGCAGGAGGAGGCCATTTGGCCCTTTGAACCTGCTCCGCCATTCATCATGATCATGGCTGATCATCCAACTCAATATCCTGCTTTTCCCCCTTAATCTTTGATCCCATTTGTTCCAAGTGCTATACCCAGCCACCTCATAAGTACATTAAATGTTTTGGCATCAACTACTTCCTGCAATAATTAATTCCACAAGTTCACCACTCTTTGGGTGAAGAAAGGTCTCCTCATCTCTGTCCTAAATTGTCTACCCAGAATCCTCAGACTTTGACTCCTGGTTCTGGACTCCCCCACCATTGAGAACATCCTCCCTGCATCTACCCTGTTAGAATTTTATAAGTCTCTATGAGAAGAATTTTTTAAAGTCTCTGAAAGATGAACTTGGATAAATATGTGGGTGTGCATGTGCGCACGCTTGGGAAGGGATGTGGGAAGAGAGGGGGGAACAGTCTATTTGTTCCTCACAGTTAGAGAATAGGGACACTTATACCATTCAAGGAGACTGAATGATTAAAAGAATCCTTTTTAATATCTTGTAAAGAGAATCAGATTAACAATCTGAAAACATTTTAGTGGGAGAAGGAAGAGGCTACTCTCACAAGTTATTGAGTTTACTCATGTTAAAGGTAAGATAGCTGGGTTGAAGTGTTGATGCCATGTATTTCACCAGTAACAGAATTCACCATAAAGGCGAACTGATAACATTCCACAGCAATACCTGAATTACCGTCTCAATGGATCAAAGGCTAGGAATGCAAACATTACAAAATAAATTGATTAGTGGATTTCTTAATAAAGGATTTGCAATACTTCTGACATTCTAGAATGCAACTATTCTCTCTCACAGCTACAAGAAATATTAAGCAAATTCCTTTTTGTTCTATCCAAAGGCCAGCAATTTTATAAGTAGGGTGGAGCAGGGGAGGAGAAGAGAGAAAAAAAACATTAAAATTCATTAAAAGAAATCACAATCACAATCTTCAGATTTTACAATCATTGTGTCTGTTAAGACTGAGGAAAGTGATTACGCAATATCTTATTTATAACACAATTTCATTCAGAAAGCACAAATAGCAACATCCTAAATGCAGTCTGCTTTTCACCCAAACTTCTGAATCTCAAACCTGTCAATAACTGACAAACGTTGTCTCCCTTCCTTCCTTTTACACCACCCCCCCCCCGCAGACCACGCCGCAGACAGTGGGATTATTGGCCTGAAATCAGCATGCACCCTGCTGTTGGCAAGCACTGCAGCAACCCTGCTTAAATGTATCTTGGAAGAAAAAAGATTTGCGACTTAATCTAGATAAAAGCAAAATGCTGCAGATGCTGGAATCTGAAACATTTCTATAAAATGTTGAAGCTACAATTGCCCAATGTTTGAATTCCTAAATCATAAGTGCTTGGGCACTTTATCTGAATCAGTTTCATTGACACTCTACACAAATTTCTGAAAATCTTTGAGAAGCCTCCCCTTTTCAAATACAGATAACTTTCTCAACCTTTTCTCGGAATCCAGAACCCTGGAGCACAAATAATTTTTGCTTTCTCCCTGTCTCATGGTAAAAAAATATTTTTCTTACGGCAGGAAAAGTCATTATTGCGACCAGCACTTCATATTGGATCCATTACTCCTGACTGATATTCTATTGCTCTGCTGATATAGCCTTGTATTTGCCCCTTCCTTCTGGTTATGTATTTTGATCTCAAAATTTCAAAATGTTACATAACTAGTTAATTCAAAACATATTCCGTATTTTCAATTTGCAAGTGAATTATTCACTAACCGGCTACACTGGTTTAGCCATCAACCGTTCCAGCATGTCATAGATCTAAATCTTACTAGATGGTCGCACTGTTTCTCACTATCACTCAAAAATCTGTTTTTAATATTCTGTTCCAACTCATTGGTCCAAGGACAAGTGCAAAGACTTATCTCCCAGAGGATTCTACTAGCAGCCTCTTTTTAGCAGGAAAAGTTTATTCTTTGACTGCCCTGTCTTATTTCTGAGTCAACTATGTATTCTATTATGTTATTTATTCAATGGCTTTCTGAGAAATTGTGTCTTATGCTTCTTAGAAAAGATTCCAGTGTTGCAGCAATCAATGCATTTCAATTGACCTCCATTGTGAATTTTTGAAGAACTTAATCAAGCAGGAATTCATTTGTTATCAAGTTAGGCTGAGGGGATGCTTCCCCTCGTGGGGTTACCTAGAAGTAGGAGGCATGGGGTCTCCCATTTAAAAGTCTTACAACACCAGGTTAAAGTCCAACAGGTTTATTTGGCAGTAAATGCCACTTGCTTTCGGGGTTTGCCCCTTCATCAGGTGAGTGGGAGGTGATCAGAACTCCCACTCACCTGACAAAGGAGCAAACCCCGAAGGCTAGTGGGGTTTACTACCAAATGAACCTGTTGGACTTCAACCTGGTGTTGAGAGACTTCTTACTGTGTTTACCCCAGTCCAATGCTGGCATCTCCACATCATGTCTCCCATTTAAGACAGAGATGAGGAGGAATTTCTTCTTTCAGAGCGTGGCCAGTATTTAGAATTCTCTTCCCTAGTGAGAAGTGAAAGCTGGTCATTGAATATATTCAAAGCTAGATTAGACATAGTTTTGACTGACAAGAGGGTCAAGAGATATGTGGGGGGCAGTGGGTAGACAGGAGAGTGAAGTTATGTCCATGGTCAGATTAGTCATGATCTTATTGAATGGTGGAAGCAGGCTCAAGGAGCCAAATGGCCTACTTCTGCTTCTATTTTTTTTAATCTGTCTAAATTTTCCCCACGCTTTGAAATTCCTTTAAAAGATTTTGCCTCCCGTTGATGTAAAGCTATGATTTTTAGATATACCTCTGCTGTTCAAATACTAGCATGATATCTGCAATGGTATACTTTTTAAATAAGTTTATTTTAATGAAGTTGCATTCATGTGAAGGATAAAATGGGACATCACAAATTGGTCAATTAGTCGTATATTAGGTGGTTTAATTAAGACATTTATTTCTCATTGATCGAGATACCTGTGCACATATATTGCAGGACACTGTGGATTTGAAATGCCTGTGAATAGAAACACGTTTGTACATTTGAGAAAAAAGACAACTTCACAAGAAGCCAAATTTAATAAGTGGACTAGCATACAAAATTGGGCTGGTGACAGGGTTTAAAGCAAGATAGTGAAGGGCCACTAATATAAGACTCCTTTGTGGAGTACTAGAAATACATTGCCAGTGGATTTGTTCACAGTCTTATATATAAGCACCATTCTTTTCACCTGGATAAATAATACCAGTCACATAAGCCCCTTTTTGGAGTGTGTTGCATTTTTCTGTTAATCTTCTGGGATTTAGATTCTTTTTACTACATACCTCAAGGCACAAACTGATAATACTCTGTTGCTCTACATTTCTTCTAGGACACCCGTGAAGCGCCATTACAAAGTGAAAGCGTTAGAGTGGGTCTCTGAAAAATTCATTTTTCAAATCCTGTCTTGCAGCAAAAAAAAACAACTTCGAAGCTTATCTAAGCAGATTAATCTAAATTACAATAGTATCTGGGAACATCTGATGTCTCCTGGCTTCATGATTTTCTTTACTACATATATGCAGTAGGACGAAAAGCCTCTGAGCTGTTGTGTGAAGTTCAGCAAAGGCATAATTCACAGTGCAAACTTAAGAGTAGCACAGTTTAATCATTCATGTATTTTTAAGTATATTTTAATCATCTTTCCCTTTATTATACTAACGACTTTAGTATTATACTAACATTTTACTTTACTATATTAACCCTTTATTATATCTCTGCACTGTAAACCACCTCTAATATCCAGTTTTAAAATACAAGAATACCTGGAAGTGTTTCCCTGACAAAAACAACTAGACTCAAATCCAGTAAATAAATAGCCAACCTCAGGGATTTTCTAAAACACGAGGGTCAGTAGTTTGGTTCTGATGCCACACATGGCCACTGGAATTTAGAAATTCAGAGTTTTGTACCTGCATGAAGGCCAGTTTTCAAAAATAGGTCTTTAAAAAGAGATTAACGGGAACTAAAGTCAACATCCTAACAGCAATGACTTGTTATAAATACTTGATACTGATAGTACAACCTAGCTTAGCTGCAGTCATGCTCAACTATCAACAGAGCACTCACTGTTAAAGCAATACACACTTCATAGTATAACTTACTTTTTCATTTTTATGCTTATCTTTTTCTTTCTCCTTTTCCTTCTTTTCTTTCTCCTTTTTCTCCTTTTCCTTCATCCTTTCCTTGTCCTTGTCTTTTTTCTTCTTTTTCTCCTTTTTGTCTTTTTTCTTGTCCTTCTCTTTTGACTTTTCCTCAAACAGTCTTTCCGGAACCATAGGAGACACTGCTGGCAAAACACACTGCGTCTTGATATTGCTTGGGGTGCTGAACAAGGGCAATGGGACCTCTTTTGGGATAAACCCTGCTGAAGGGGCCTTAGTTTTATGTTTATCCTTGTCTTTATTCTTTTCCTTATCCTTTTTCCCCTTTTCTTTATCTTTTTTCTTTTCTTTGTGCTTTTCTTTGTCCTTTCTAAAGCTTCCATCTTTATGTTTTAACTTTACATCACTCTCATCAAAGTCTTTAATTCTAAATTTAAATGGATCTTTATCGTGTTCTTTACCAAATTCTCTGAAAAAAATCTTGGATTCTTTGTTGGCTTCCTTGTCCTTCTCCTTATTTTTCTCTTTATCTTTGCCTTTATCCTTTTTGTCCCTCTCCTTATCTTTCAGCTTTTCTTTTTCCTTCTTCTTGATTTTCATCTTGATCTCTTTCTTCAGCTTTTTCTTCACGTCGGATGAAGATGCATGCTTTGTACGTTCTTCATAGATCTTAAGAAGGGGTTCGGGAGTTGGTGGGGAAGCAGAAGGGGAGGACAAGTCAGGCATGGATGCAGGTACAGAAGGAGGTGTACCTAAGCTCGCCTTCCTGACAACCTCATTAATGGAATCATCCAAAGTCCATGACACATTTGTGCTAGTTGTTGGCCCTGAAGATGACACAGGGGTTGCACTACCCCTGCTAAAGCTGCTAGATAGGGAAAGCATCCGCGGTGTTGATGATTCTGAAATAGTGAGTCTCCTGGGACTAGTGAAGATTTCACTTTCTGATTCGGACCCAGAAGAAAACTCAAAAGGGTCTGGCTCACGCTCGGCACAAGCACGAGCTATAACAGCATTAATAGAGTCATCAATACTCTTATCAGGCACTGGCAATTTTTTTGGCGACGTATCCAAAACATTTGGTTTCTCCAATTCCGTTGATGTATGTGGCTGCTTTATTTGAACATTGTCTTTCCCCAGTTTTTCAGACCCTGAGTTACAGACAGATAATGGTGTTCGGTTTAGAATTTCATTCTTGGCAGTGGAATGAGAAACATTTGCTGGTACTTTTGGACTTTTAGGACTTTTGGGGCTTTTTGTCCGTAGAGGTGATTTTTTGTCTGATTTTAATGAAGCTTTTGGAGAGCGAATGGGACTTCCTGAAAGTGCCAACTGAGATCCTTTAGGGGATTTGTTTTTTTGAACTGGTGAGGATGAGACTTTAGATTTGACTTTAGATGTGAGCACTTTTGAATCAGAAGATTTGGGGGTTGAAAGTTGTGATGGTTTTGGTATGGGTGCAAGCATCGGAGGTTCAGGTGAAAGTGGCAGTGAGCCAGAATGGTCTGGTGGTGCAACTGGAGATAAAACAGGAGGCACCCTTTGAGAATTGATCATACTCAATGGTTCCCTTGGTTCTACAACACCATCAGGGCTCTCCATTTTACAGCCAGCTGTTCTAGCTCGCTTTGCAACTGGTAAGTCAACAGAGTCAGGGCTTTCAAGTGGCCTTTTGCCCAAAAAGTTTTCATCATTAACAGCCTCTTCCTCTTCCATATCCTCTTCTTCCTCTTCAAGGGGAACTTGCATAGCTTCTGCTGATGTGCCTCCATCGGTGGGGACTTGCTCCTCTTCTTCCTCTGTTAAAGAAAAGAAAATATTTACAAAACATGCAACTTACATTTTTGTTAACGGCCCATCATTCTCAATGAGTTTCACAACTAATAGTTTACATTTGAAAGGCAGTCAATTGTTATGGAAGTATACATAACAGCAAACTTCTGTAAAGGTCTCACGAATAACAAATGAGATGAACGACAATTTAACCACTTCTCTCTGCTGTTGAGAAAAGTTGGCCAGACTATTGGGGATACTGGCATGTCTTTCTCAAATGGTGTCATGGTATCTTTAATGTCCACCTGCTTTGCCATGACAGGGAACAAACCCATCAATGTTATAATTCCCTTAGTAGCACACACAGTTTTAGCATAGTTAATCAGTTTAATTCCTAAATGGGCTCAAATGAAAACGCACTACCCACATTTATATTTGTATTTATCCAGCAGCTTCTCTAGCTTGGATTGTGCATTCTGGTAGTCAGGTGGAGCTAAAACTGCTGGATTGTATTAAGACTGATAGTCAAAAAATGCAGGAACTTCAAGGAAGAAATTGAAGTTACTGTGGTTTACAAAAGTACAATAGTTGTGGCAATTGAGGCATGCCTTATGACTGCATACTGTAATAGATGATATAATGTAATTATGTTGCACAAATCTAGCTACCAATTCGTCACTGCACCTCTTCACATGCTACTTACCCAAAGGGAAAGCAACAATGCCACTGGGAAGAGTGATGCTCAGAAGCCTCACTCTTTCGACTGAAAGATCTACAACACGAAAATGATCTTCTGACTCAAAGGTGAGAGGTATAAACAGACATGTGCATAAAGAATAAACACCATAATAGTTTATATACTCAAACTGTAAGTAGAATAGGATCAGAAATATGATTGATCACTTTTATTGTGATACAGGAATAGACTTGAATCCAATCACAGAAAAGTTAGCTTAATAAAATCTGTTACGGCAATGTCAATTTGCTTGTGAATATACTGTATAAGTACAAGTAAGTTGTTGCTAGACAGAAATCCTATTTATAATGCTATTCAGTTTATTCTGATATCACATCTGATGGGTCAGTGTGGATGTCTGCAACTCAAAACTACTGAAATGTATTATGCTGGAATTGGGTAAATGGCACAAAGCACCCAATTATCAAACAAGGTTAATGAATTACAACTTTGGTCTCTGCTATGAATTTCAGTTCTGCATTAGATAATTTCTTGGGTTCACCAGATAAATCTGGTAAAGTGGACCCTGTGCCACTTACAATCAGGAGTTTATCTTTCCACCTAATATCAGTCATATGATAGTGTGAATTATGAGTACATATGGGACATATTCACAATTCCTCTACGCCTCATGAAGATTCAGCATGCATACATAGTAAGCTCTTACTGCTAGAGGACTGGTTTCCAACTAATATATTTAATGTCTTTTTCTTTCCACAACTGCACTCTCCGATGTGATGTCAGATCAAAGTGAAGAGTGCTGTAAAAATGACCCTAGTCTAACTACAAAATGCAATTATAAATCTTTACTAGTAAAACATCCTGAGGCACTTTACCAGAGTTAACAAAATTTGACACTGAGCCACATAAGGAGATATTAGAACAGGTAGGTTTTACAGAGCATCATCAAGAAGAGAAGAAAGCTCAGGGTCAGGTAGCTGAAGGCATGCTTGCTGGTGAAGTGATGTATATCAGGGATATAGAAGAGGCCAGAAGTGGAGCAGTGCAGTGATCACTGAGATTTGTAGGGTTGGAAAGGTGACAGGATAGTTGGAGAAGCAATGTCATGGAGGGATTTAAAAATGAGGATGAAAATTTTAAAATTAAATTGTTGCCAGACTGGGAACCAATGTAAGTCAGCAAGCACAGAGCTGATGAGTAAGCGAGACTTAGCTCTAAGTCTATTATTTCAGCAATGAGGAGGAGGCCAGTTGGCCCATCATATCTGTACTGACCACAATCCCACCCAGGCCCTATCCCCGTAACCCCACATATTTACCTTGCTAATCCCCCTGATACTGAGGGGCAGTTTAGCATGGTCAAATGTGTAAAGGATAACTTGTGACATGATCATCGGCAGGTTGACAACAATTCCAAAAACAGGGAAAAGGTTCAGTTCTTGGTTCATGCTTTCAGCACTGGTTTAAACATTGGATCACTGTTAGCCTATATTTGCTAATCAACAGACAATGCAAAGCTTACCTTGTTCTGTTTGTGTAAAACTCAGACTGTTCATGAACTGATGTTACGTTTACACTTAGTGTTTAACTGATAAACAGATTAAAGGTAATGCAAATAAAAATCAACCACACTCAAAAAATTACACACTCAATTACAGTACATCCTAGTTTGGGGATGGCTTTGAAACCTGGATTCAATTTAGTAACTTGTAGCTGAAAAGTTTGGAAAAAAGTGGAACTGTTAAACAAATACTGACACTAACCTAAGTTGCGCATGTTTTGTTATTTCTAGTGAAACACAGAACAGCCTGCTCCACTGACAAGTGCTGTACGAGAACTTTATACAGCAGTTTGTTTTATGCTAAGCATTTATATAATCATTCAACTCATCATGCCTGGACCAGCTCTCAGAGCTTTCAACTTGGACCCCTTTCCCTGCCCTTTCCCATACTCTTAAGCTTTTCTTTTTCAAATATTTACCCATATCCCTTTTAAAAGCTATTATGGATTCTGCTTCCACCTTGCTTCAGATAGCACATTATGCGTCCTAACAGCCAGCAGCAAAAAACAAATTTTCCTTACCTCACTCATCATCTTTTGGTGAGTTCATGCGTGCTAGTCTTACCTAATTATCTCACTGAAAGTCACAAATGCAGGGCGACTTTAACAGATTTTGTGTGTTATAGTGAAGTTTGTCTAACCTCTCTTCGTATTGTCTTGGCTCAGTCACCTCAGGAAGGAAGAGGTTGCCTCCTGTTTGTTCAATGGTATCATATAATCTCCACAGAGCAGAAAGGGGCCATTCGGTCCATCGAGTCTGCACCAACCATAATCCCACGCAGGCCCTATTCCTGACCTCTCTTATTCACCCTAGCTAGTCCCCCTGACCCTAGGGTTAATTTAGCATGGCCAATCACCTAACCCGCATATCTTTGGACTGTGGGACAAAAGTGGAGCACCTGGAGAAAACCCATGCAGACATGGGGAGAATGTGCAAACTCCACACAAACAGTGACCCGAGGCTGAAATTAAACCCAGGTCCCTGGCACTGTGAGGCAGCAGTGCTAACCACTGTGCCACCATGCTGTCCCATAAGATTGAAAGTATGAATTAAAGTATCTGTTGCATCTTTGGCGTAGTGTGATGTTAGTGTCTTTGGACTTTGAAATGTAGGGGTTTGCACAACCAATGGCAACCTTGAGTAAACAAGACACGTGAAGATGGGAAGATCCCTCTTTTTAAAACAGTGTCTTTCCAGTAGCAAGCTTTAACAAGGCTAACAAATTCACTCGAGTTGCATTGTAAGCCCAGGCACAAAGGTCTAAAGCTGATATGAGGCATTTTAAACAGAAGTGAAAGTCAGGAAACTGAAAAAAAAAGAGAGATCCTATTAGTTGGAAGTGATGTTAACAAATAAGACATACTGGTGGACCAAACTATTTCTTAAAAATTCAAAAAGGAAAATGAAGCTTCTTCGAGCATTTTTATTCTCAGGTCTACCTAATTATTTTATTTCCTTCTGCTTTAAGATTGTAATGACAACAATTCTGCATTTATTGGAAATGCCACAGGGAAATCGTTTACACTGGTCACAGGAAATGAAATTCTGCAGAGCTGAAATCTTAGTGGGGGACTCATTTCTATTTTCTGACTGTTTTATATAATCTGACAGGGAAAGCTAATGGACAAGCTCTCTATTGATTTAAAAGCAGTAAGCAACCCTCATTATTACAAAAAGAAACATTGCTTAGGTATACTGGGAGAAATTCATGCACAAAATATGTGATAGATAGATACACAGGGAAATTGCAGAAAAATATTCTGCTGAGGCATGAGGAAGATCCTGTTGAGACATGTGGAGTATGCAGGGAAACTGAGAAGGAAGAGAGGTGGATGAGGGTGGGGGAGGGGGTTGAGGGAGAGAGAAAAGAAGAGAAAAAGGGAACAGTTACACAGTGATGGATAGACACGAACTGTACTCGGAGCAAATCATGTGTTTGCTGCCTTACAAAGCAAAAGGACCATTCTCTGACAGACAGTGAGCAGCAGTAAAGATGCTCCAGTTAATTAGAAATGCACTGAGGTGATGCATTAATAAAAATGCAGCTTCTGGAAAACTGAAAGAAAAATATGAGTTGCTAGAAAAACTCAGTGAGGGGATTAAGACCTCACACTATATTTTTATACAATGTATCATTCTCATGTCTATTTTTAAAATTTTAGAAACTGGACAAACCCCCTTTAAAATGGCTGAAACTATATGTCTGCCTGTTACTGTCAAACAAAAGGAAAGTTCTGGCAGTCTGGAAGAATTTTGCGCCTCGTTATTGCTGGAGGGACTCTAAGCCCATGGGATGCACAGAGCAAATTAAAAGAGAACTATACAAAGGCCATCTGCATTTCATAACCCACACTACCCAACTGGAGCTAACTCAGCTGCTAGAATGAAGGGCACCGCAACCTTTCTTTCAATTGGGCACATACATTCCTTGTCAAAGACAATGTGGAGAGGTGGGAATCATGTGATGCAGACCTCTATGGCAAATGCAAGAATTGGTGACCACCAGTTAGTAAAATGAACTATAATGGTTTATTTTCAAGCAGGTAAATACAAAAAGTAGTTTCACAATGTTAAAACTTCAGCAACAGAAGCACACGCTCTGCACCGAAGTTTTCATGTTTGTTCCCTATAAGGCAACTGGGTCACATGGCCCTCCCAATCTTTGTCCCTTAAAAGAGCTGGCTACAACATCCCTCTCCCTTTAAGTCCTCTATATAATATATTAATAACTTATACAAATTCCAAAACAATAAGAGTAACGAACATTTATAACACAGTTTATCAGGAACTAAGTCTGCCAGGGGACTTCCTCTTTCGCTGGGAGTGACATGGCTCAACTAGTTGAGGTTCAACTGTAGCAGGTAGTTTGGGTTGGACTCACTTCATTAAGACCCTTTCTGGAATTTGTGCCTCACTTTCCACTATTTCCCCAATTTCATTGGCCCAACACTGAGTAACCAGCCACTTCATCCACAATCAAACAATAACATTAGTTGCAGGTACAACTGGATCAAGCAGTAGCACCGGCTCTTGGAATGACTCCTGCCTCTGCAAATGTTGTGTGTGTTTTTTCAGCAACTTGTTCTGCATTTTCACTTCATAAGGCTCTGACATCCATTATCATGAAGTGCTTTGAAAGGTTTATCATGGCACATATCAAGTCCAATCTCCCAGACTGCCTTCCTCTATGACAGTTTGTCTATCGCTACAACAGGTTCACAGCACATGCTGTTTCCCTGGCCATACACTTAACCCTGGACAACAAGGACACTTAAGACAGACTCCTTTTTATTGACTACAGCTCAGCCTTCAACACTATTATACCAACAAAACTCATCTCTAAACTCTGTGGCCTAGGGCTTGGCTCTTCCCTCTGTGACTGGATCCTAGACTTCCTAACCTACAGACCACAATCAGTAAGGGTAAGTAGCGAAATCTCTTCAACGGTTATCCTCAACACCAGTGCCCCACAAAGCTGAGTCCTCAGCCCCTGACTATACTCCTTATAGACTAATGACTGCATGGCCAAACTCCCCTCCAACTCCATTTTCAACTTTGCCAGTGATACCACTGTCATGAGTCAGATCTCAGACAATGACGAGATGGAGTACAGGAAGCTTTGCCCCTCCATTGGTGTCCACATAGTCAAATGGCAACCTCAAGCTTTCGAGTTAGATTCTTAAGCTCTTCCATCTCCATCTCCTCCTGCTTTATAATCCTTCTCAAAGCCCACTGTAATGACTAAAGCATGTGTTCACCTCTCCTAAATCGCTTTTAACTTTCATTGAGTACTTTGATTATACTCCTGTCCAGCACTTTAGATCATTTTCCTCTGTTCAAGGTGCTACAGAAACACAATCACTGTGGTTTTGCTAATGTTGCTCATGAATGATATAACTCATCATTTGATTTATTTTGTATAAATAATACGATTCCAACATTTACTAGTCAGTTGTTTCTGAAACAAGACAATTAACATCTCACTGGCACTCCAATTTCCAAAGAATTAGAAGGCTGCCGATGAAGACAGATTTCAACTGAACACAAGTGGTCTCTACAAACGTCAGCACAACCCAGAGATAGAATTACAGCTTTCAACTGGAATCACAGCATCTGTTATGTATAGAGCCATGGCTAACAAGGCTAATAAAGCTAACACTATTTGGCATACAGAGGCCTTTTTGAGAACTCAATTCAATTAATGCTTCATAAATTCAAAAGTAATTCGAAATATAATTGAACTGCTGGGGCAGGCCATGAATGATCAAATACAGCAGGTAAAAAACAATGTGAATCAACAGCGCTGCATAATCAAAATACTACTTTGCTCACCAGGTTACCAAAGCTGGAAAAAATTTCAGTATTAATAATTTGGTAATTGAAATTTTCAAATTTCAATTACCAAATTATTAATATTGAGGACTGTTGTGTGAGGAATGGTAATAACAGCTGAAACTTTACCAAAATGGTGCTTGGTAGAGACTGAAGTTAGCGAGATGCAACAATCATGAAGAAGAACATGATGAGATTCATGGAAGTGTGCATATTAAAGATGATTTGATTGATGGATCCTCTTGTTGTTTTGATGGATGAGTTCAGCAAGGAGACCAGATATCCACTGTCTAGGCCTGGTGTTGCTTCATATGTGATGTTAAAGCAAATCTTAAATTGCAGATCCGCTTACAAATGCTACATATGAAATCACCATTGGAAGGGATGAAAGCTCTGGCTTTGCAGCATGCTCACTGGCCCTGTAGAGATCTGTCTGTTCTCAAGTTTAGACAAGTGATTATATATGTAGCTAGTATAGATAGAAATAACTTTTGAACACTTAATTTGGCAAGTTCAAAGAATATCAGTAAATAATTATTCAGGGCTAACAGAGCTCTTAAGGAACAATTTCCTAAAGAAATGCCATTCAAGTTCACAATTCTTTGTAAACAGCCAGACAGAAAGCCATTAAGTAAGGTTATGATCACTGTGACAATAAACTGTAATATTAATATACAGAAATAAGCAAAATAATGCGGATGCTGGAACCTGAAACAACAACACAGGATGCTGGAAACACTGAGGTCTTCCAGCATTTATCAGAGGAGAACTAGAGTTAGCGTTTTAAGTCATGGGCTCTTTGTTAGAGCTGAAGGGAGGGAGAATGAAGAAACTGCAACAAAAAGTAGCAACTTTAAGAACAAAAGACAGATGGCCTGGTGCGAGAGGGGATGGGGGTTTTGCATTGAGGCAATGCATGCATGGAATATTAAAAAGGGGGGGTGTTAAATGGGGGAGAAAGGTCAAAATCTCAAGATGTTGAACTCAACGTTGAGTCCCAAGGGCTGTAATGTGTCCAGCCAGAAGATGAGATGCAATTCCTCCAGCTTGTGATGGGCTTCACTGGATTATTACATCAGGCCAAGAACAGACATGTGGGTGTGAGATCAAGGTGGAGTCAAAATGACACCAACAGGAAGGCTGGGTTATGCTTGCGGATTGAGTGAAGGTGTACAGCAAAGCGGTTTAGTCTCTCTTAAGTAGAGGGGACTGCATTGGGAGCAGCTAATACGAATGAACTAAATTGAAGGAAGTACAAACGAAACACTGCTTAACCTGAAAAGAGTATTTTAGAACATAGGACATAGAACACTACACTATAGCCGATCACATCTATACCTACCAAGCCATAGAACTATCTGTAACGTCCAATGCCATTACATCCCATATACTCATCCTGGGCCTTGAATGGTGAGGAGGGAGGAAGTAAAGGGCCAGAAGGTGTTGCACCTTCTGTGATTGCAAGGGAAGGTGCTGTATGTAGGGGATGGGGCATTGGGTGTGATGGAGGAGTGGATTAGGATGTCACAGAGGATGTGGTCCCTGCAGAATGCTAATGGGGGCCAGAGGACAGTGAGTGAATGAGGGGAAAATGTTTCGTGGTGGCGTCGTGCTGGAGCTGGTGGACACTGTACAGGTATACATGAAACCTATTTAATTCAGAATGTTGTTTTCACCTCCTGCCAGTATTTAGAATTGCAATCATGATTGTGCTAGATCACAAAAGAAACTAAGTAACATTTGCAGGAGGAATAAAACGTACAAACAGCACCCTTTGGTACTGGATTGAACGGTTCTTTAATTTTTTTTAAGGGAAACAAAATTCACTGTGACATCCGAACGCACAATTCTGTACTGCAGAGTAAAGCAACTACTGAACTGTGTAAGCACAGTAAGGTGAAACAATTTACAGTATTATGAATGGCCTAATCTATATGTTAATACTAGTGGATCATATAACTCCTGCTTGAATAAGATAGGGGCATAGTTGGAGGGTTTCTATAGTTACCACCAATGGCAACTGTTCTGAAAGGTTGCTTGACTGACATAGCACATGCTTTTCAATTGGTGCCCAGTGGTTGCTTACGATATGAAGCTATGATAACGGCAATTTCTCTTGCATCTTCTCCCCACACAGCATCCCTTCCTATGACCTCCCCCTCCACCCCACCCCGCATCATCCCTTAGCTACATTAAATCACCTCTGTTTGTCATAGGCTATTGTTCAGTTCACAGGCTAATGTAAGTTTAAAGCTTGACCAGCCTACATCAGTTCTGTGAATAATTAAGCACAGATTGGAGGCACAAGAGAAAAAGTGACAAAGTACCTATTTTTGAGGAGTCCTTCAGCAAATCAGCTGCTGCTATCTTGCAAACCTGCTGGGTATCTCTTCTGTAAGATATTGACTAGATAACCTGTTCTTTTTCTCATCACAAGCTGGTGTAAGATCACCATAGAGGCGGGGTTAAACAAGAGTTACAGTGGAATGGGAAAATGTTTTAAAAGAGGAAGAAAACCTTCAGATACATTGGATCATTTTCCCATTTTAATCTGAAACATTACAGGGATACACACGCTGAATAGCAAACCCAATTCAACTCTGTTTGATCAAGCCAGTTGCATGTCATCACAAGACACCAGTTACTTTAAAATGACCACAGTATTTCAAAATCTACACTACCACGGAAAAGAGGAGGATTTTATTAAAAAGACAAGGTCAAGGAGTAAGCTGCCCATCTGTTAGAACAGCTGGGTAACTATATGACGAGTTACTTTTTAATAACTGCAATCCCTAATGGCACTGCACACCATCTTGTGAAAAAATGTTTTTTTAAAACATACAAGAAATTTAATTAAAATGTACAGAAGTATTAAAATAATGGATTGATCATTTCTCACTTTTGTTCATCAGTCAGACTAGGACAATATAAAGAGTTATGGCAGCTTTACACATTTGTATTACTGTACATAATATTTTTACAGAAGACATGTCTTTTTAACATGTAAAGCTTTCTAGCATTTGTATAAGCTGAAAGGCAATAATATTCTTTTTGTCAATCTACCAATCCTGTATCCTTACTTTTTTATTGTACAAGATTTTTATTGTATAAACTTCAAAAATACTTGCTATGGTTCAGCAATAGCTGCAAGTGCAGTTAGGTTTTGCTTTGAGCATCATTGTGTTAACATCCCTTGTATAAAATGGAAGTGAAAATGTTGAGTAACTCATTTGAAGTTTTACCTTCATGTCTGTGCACATTATAAATCTCAATGGTAAAGTTTTAAAAAAATAGTTTGAGCTCT
Organism: Carcharhinus amblyrhynchos; assembly: GCF_965287045.1. Taxonomy (NCBI): domain Eukaryota; kingdom Metazoa; phylum Chordata; class Chondrichthyes; order Carcharhiniformes; family Carcharhinidae; genus Carcharhinus; species Carcharhinus amblyrhynchos. The sequence continues at coordinate 46,297,236 of NC_137342.1, forward strand.
TCACTCTCTTACTTTTCCAATTAACAAAAACTCAAGAAACAGAGGTCAGTGGCATTTACAAACCTTCATGAAAACAAACACACAAGCAAAAGATCTTGTACAGTTAATGTAACAGGACAAAATTTATTTTAATACAATCTGTTCATTCCTTCTTAAATTTCATAACCAACTTGGGCTCCTGGTTTCATTTTACCACAAGTCTAGTCTCTCCTTTTGATTAAAGCACTAAATAGCTTTATAGATGTAAGGCGGAATTCTCCCAAAGCCCCCCTTGGCACATTCAATGGTAGACATGGGGAGTGGATATGGCAGGACACCCAGAGATATGTTTCACACCGACGTGATTTTACAGTGGGATCTTCTGCTGGTGCCTGCCATTGCAGGTTGGAAAACCTGCAGAGGCCAATAAGAATCTCATCTGAATCGCAGAAATGTGATGCAGATGAAGGCCTGACTCCCCCAGGTCAGGGTCTACATGATGCCTACAGGGAAACTAGCTGGTGTGAAACTTGTTCAGAACAATGTGGCATGCAGATGTTGGGATTTATCTGAACAATGCCTGGGCCTGCCTGTGGAGTTCAGCGTGGTGGCCTGGAACAGTGCATCAGAGGATCAGGGGAGCATCTGCAGGTAGACATTCCAGATTAGGTATCCAGAGGGGTCCATCTTCCAGCTTCAGAATTTTTCTGGAGATCCATTTTCACGCTCAGGAGGTACATCTTCTGGCCTCAGAGTGCTCCCAACGGTCCATTTTCTTTTCAGGTGGTCCACTTTCTTTCTTCAAGGGTAAGTCTGTGATGTTGGATGCCTTTTCAATATGGCACCTGGACACAATGGCAGACGATGTGCCATCCTGGCCTGCTCCGCTATGAAATACAACATAAAACAGCCAAGCGCATAATTAATATGGTTAGGGCCAAAAGATTTGGTGTGTTTTCCTGCCGGTTGCCACTATTGGAAATACTTCACTTGGTCCAAAAATGGGAGAATTCTGCTCATGGTGTAGTTAACAGCAGGATTGTAAGATTAGAAGTAACTTAAGTATCTAATGTATAAACGTAAAAATTATCCTTATTTTTATAAAGCAATCAATTAATCCTCCATTGAGTAAAGAATGTAATTGTAAAAGGGATTGGCTCAAAATTCGCAGCCTTGTTGACAGATGCCATCATTATCCCTCAACCTCTTGACTGCAACTTTAGAATTTAGCACAAGTGCAGATTAATGCATAACTCACAAAGTTGTAGTCAGTCAGTCATTGCTCTGTAACAGGTTGTGTGCTATAGACTCGCTGAGCTGACAATCAGTGAAATCAACTGATTCTCTAGCAAGAAGTTCCCCATCTTGTGTTTGCATTTTAAGTCTTGTTCAATGACTGGGTTTTTAAAGGCAATTTGTGCAATACCACTGTTAAATATTGAGCAGACCCTGAAAATATGTTATATTTATGGAATATTATTAAAGGTCTCCAATGACTATATGTTTTAAACTAGATTTTCAATAATTTTTCATATTATTTCAGCTTCTATTTTAGCCCTACATATATGAACCAATCTTTATTTTCCTCTGTAAAATGTTAAGAAGGCATTTTAAATGCTTTTCATTTCCTGGTTTACCGTTTGTGAGAACTCCTTAATATCAGTGGCTGCTTGGACAGCTTGATAACATCACTACAACTCAACGCTGGGAATTCCTATTAAACCTTGCTACAATCGACTGCTCATTGAGAGAGAGGTGAAGTTTTTGGCAAAGACACTGCTATATCTGTCAGCACAGCTTTCTTTGAGGTCAGCCAGGAGGGCCCTTAGCATGCCACTAACTGAAAAATCTAGGCCATTAGATTTGTGTGGGAATTTTAACTTCAAATACATTAAGTGGATTTCAAGGGGATTTGTTGCAATTCTGACATTATCTGTTTGGGTGGACAGAAAACTCACTTTTAATTACTTTCTCATGGGAGGCAAGGGACGGAAGGATCATATTAACTTATAAGCTCTCTTGTCATATCTCCGAGGATGTCATGAAGTTTTTGATGACATGTCTTGCAAAGTAAACTTATTTATTATTAATGTCAGAAGTTAGGCTTACATTAACACTGCAATAAAGTTACTGTGAGAAACCCCAATTCACCACACTCCAGCGCCTGTTCAGGGAGAATTCATCATGGACAATGCACCTGACCCACACATTTTGGACTGTGGAAGGAAACTGGAGCATCCAGAGGATAGCCATGCAGACATGGGGAGAACCTGCAAACCCTGCACAGTCACCCAAGCTGCAAGGCAGCAGTGCTAACCACTGTGCCGCCCCAACTGTGTTGCTAAATAAGCAAAGGCTTCAGTCATTCTACGTGGAGAAAAAAACCCACAAACAACGACGAGATGATTGACCAATTAATTTATTTTTGATGATGTCTGGTAAAGGAAAACATTTTTCAGAATATTGCAAGAAATCCCTGCTATTCTTTAAATAGTACCATGGAATCATCAACATTAGACAGATTGTTTTATATCACGTGGAAAAAAATGACACTCTGGTACCACAGCACTCCCTCGCATTGCACTAAAGCATTCGTACAGAGATAATCTAGATGATGATAAGGGAAGACAGAATTGTTGAAATGTTTTCCTAATGTTAGGTTTCTCCGACATGGAAATGAAACCCAACACTGAATACATTTAATAACTTCAGCCTTGTTGTTACTTCTTATTATGAAGCTGGACTCTTGGGGGAAGTCCCATGGTGTGAGTGCGGGAATAGTCGTGTTTCCGTGAGCCCTGGCACTGCTCATGTTTAATCGTTTTTTAAAATCTTGATGCACAGCTTATAGTCATTTTATCCTGGATGTATATTCCGTGCTATGTCCTTGGAATATTTTGGGGACACTATTGATGACAGAATGCCAAGCACTGCCAGGAAAATCCTCCATAAAAAGGAGCAGTCGGAGGCATCTGGGCCCTCAACATGTGACCTGGCTGGGAAGCAGCCTGTGGCCCTGGCAGAAAATGACTGTAAACATTACCAAAGTTATAGATGACAAATTCCGTGACAGAACATTAATGCTCACTTGGATGAACTGTAGAATACCGGCAAGAGGCTCAGTGAGGCGGAAGATGGAATCCTTGTCGAAAGTGCCACTTTTTCGGTCAAGGCTCAGTTGCAATCCTTAAAGAGTCAGCTGCATGGTTTGTCTGCTATCCTGATGGATCTAAAAAACCAGGGTTGGAGGAAAAATATCTGTGTGATTGGTTTTGAGAAGGAGTTCAAGGTGGGCTCCATTAAATTTTTTGAAAATACGCTGCCACGTATTTTAACCTCGATACTTAGGCAGGGGGAACAAGCTTGAAACACCGCAACATGTTCTCTCTCTTAGGCTTAGAGACAACCAACATCCATGATCTATTGTCATATGTTTCTATAACTTCAGAGACCACCTGAGTGTTTTGGGAGGCTGCCAGGCATGGTGGGACTGGCTCTATGATGCAGCAAAAGTTTTGTTTTTCCAGGACTTCTTGGTGAAAGTGCAGCAAAAACACAAAGGCTTCAACATGGCCAGAAAGCATTCAAAGACTTTTGGAATTCAGGATGGCCTGCACCATCCTGCTGTCCTGAGGGTCATCCTCAAAGGGTCTGTTAGGGCAATCTGGCTTAGGCTTTTTTGGAATCCATGAATGGCAATGATTCATAATTAAGATCCGCAGCTCCTTGTTAACCCTGGACTGTACCCCTATAATTATTTCTTCGTGTTAATCCCGCACTGTGCTTTTTCATATTGACGGGGACAATCCTGTAACTGAAACATGAGGTGAATTTCGCTGAAGGTGCTGTTTAGTCATATTCTGCAATTCTCCGTCGTTAATCCTTGAATGAAAGCCTTGGAATTGCATATCTTAATTGATCATGTTACGCGATTTACCACATTGATAGGGCAATCCTGAGTGATGTCCAGTTATCCTGATGAGTCCAATGACATTAATTCATCCTTCGCCCCTGTAATTTAATCTCTGAATGGATCCTGTTACCTGAGTTATCACACTGACAGGGGAAATCCTGAGAGATCCTAATATCCTGCAGTGAATTTGGCCAACCATCCTGTTCAGATCATATTCTGCAGTTCTTTGTTAATCCTTGAATGTATCCCCAGTAATTCCATCTCAAATTAATCCTGTTACATAATAATAACACATTGATAGGGGCAATACATGACAGTGAACTTTTGCTCGTTATTCTAACATCCTGATATTCTGATGTACCTAGGAACATTTCTGAATAGGATGTGCAATTTTTTTTTCCATTTTCTCATCTTATGATCCTGGTAAATATATAGTGGTGGGCTTTTTCATCAGATATCCTTTATTACAATTATGATTAAAACAAGTAGTGCCATTGCAGGGAGGTGGGCTTGTGGTTTAATAGGAAGTTATTGGGTAGGGTGCGATGAGTCCTCACAGTGTGTGAGGAAAACCCCCCTCGAACTTATGGGCTCCTATATTTTTTGCAATTCATTTGTTTCGGGATTATAGAATCCTTGCTTAACTCTGGTTATGTATAGACGTACTATATATCCTGGGAAGAGAATTTGAATTGCATCGACGTCCCCCATGGCTGGGGGAAGGGGAAGTTTTGATGCACATTGAAGATTTTCAAAAGGGCACTACTGAGTCAATTGTGGCTACGTCCTGTTATCCAGGTAGTCCTCATTGTTTGAAATATTCTTTTATTACCTGCATGGTGGGATGTGACAATGAATAATCTAAACCAACTGTGTTTTTTTCTCTCTTCCTACTTGTAGTTTTTTTGAAAATGATCCTGCTATAACGTACCAATCTTTGAGAGGCTGTTGCTTTCTTGCATAAAATGAAAACATTTTCTATAGAAATATAATTTAAAAAAAATTGGACCTTTCTGCAGAACAAAGATAATTAAGATGGTTGACCTTCTGTCCGAGTTTATCCCCAGCAGTCTCGAGAGAAAAAAAAATCTCCTTTCAGTTTTGGAAATGTCACACCTCGTTACATCGAAGGAGCTCCTAATAAACAACATGGAACTGGTCAGATCAATTTCAAAGGGAGCTCCAGGAAAGTAATTTGAATCTGATCAGCCAATCTCGCTATGGAGTCAGTGGGTGTACTAAGCTTCCCAAATGCCAGGCCATCAACACAAATGGCACCCTTTTCAATCCATAATGGCTGAGAAATAATCAGTTGTGACAGTGCCAATTTCAGACACTGGATAAACTTGCAGTAATTGTGGAGGAGGAAGCTCATACGACCCAAGACTCTGGTCCTTGGAAGAATTTAGTATTACATCTTGGGTTGTACACGGCAGTTTGCTGTTTCACCACATGGATGGTGAGCCACAAAGAAGTTAGCTCTGTCCAGAGGGGACAACTGTCTTATCTAACCTGACTCAGCTGAAAGATTGCATACTATCGTCTACAGAATCAACTCAATCTCCGTGTGCCCACTTCAGCTTGTGACATCAACACCACTTGAAAAGCGAATCTTACAACACAGACACCAGCCTGACTTTGGGACTCTGGAACTCACGTGAAGGAGAGGTCAAGTATGTTTTTCCCTCTGTTGGTTCCCTTGCCACCTGCTGTGATCCTAGTCAGCCAGCTATGTCCTTCAGGACCGGTCAACTCTCGGTGATAGATGTGGAAATTCCCCACCCAGACTCCATTCTGCATCCATGCCATCTCCAGTACTTCTTCCAAGTGGTGTTCAATGTGGAGTACTGATTTATCAGCTGAGGGGGACTGGTTCATGTAATCAGCAGGAAGTTTTCTTGCCCATACTTGACCTGATGCCATCAGCCTTTAAGGCATCCAGAGTTGATGTTGAGGACTCCCAGGGCAATTCCCTCCAGACTGTATACCACTGTGACGTCACCTTTGCTGGGTCCGTCCTGCCAGCGAGACAGGCGACAGTGGTGTCTGGAACACTCTCTGTGAGGTATCATTCCGTGAGTACGACTGTGTCAGGCTGTTGACGAGTCTGTAAGACAGCTCTCCCAATTTTGGCACAAGCCCCCAGGTGTTAGTGAGAAATGAATTTCCTAATTTTGTTCACAATTTAACTAGATTATCTTTGTTGTGCACAGAGGATACAGTGTATACTTTATAAGGCAGTTGCTCTGTTCACTGAAAGCCTTTGTATAAATGAATGCAAAAATGGTTGACAACTGCTTGTTTTGAACCAAAATCATGCCTGTAAGATATGATTCTGTGAATATGACCTCAGGCTGTTGACTAGTCTGCAAGAAAGCTCCCCCAATTTTGACACAGGCCCCAGGTGTTAGTGAGGAGAACTTTGCAGGGTTGACAGGATTGAGTGTGCTGCTGTCATTTCTGATGCTTTGGTCGATGCCGGATAATCAGTCCGGTTTCATTCCTTGTGTAGTAATTGAATACAAAGTGGCTTGCTGGGATATTTCAGAAGGAACTCAAACGTGAACAACATTGCTGTGGGTCTTGAAATCAGATGTAGGCCAGACCAGAGAAGGATGGCAGATTTCCTTCCCTAAAAGGACATTAGTGAACCTGTTGGGTTTTTATGACAATTGACAATGTTTTGAGGTCATTAAATGTTATTAGTTCAGCGGCAATACCATTGCATCACTGCCTCCCTTGGTCCAAGACTACATGATCCTTAGTGTTGCTGATCCACATTTGTTGCTTGCCAATGCCAAACCCTCACATCACAGCACAGCTCTTTAAATACATCTCATATGTTCAAACTCCAAATTATAATTGAAAACATACACAAACTGACAGTTTCCATAGGCTTCATGCAGCAAGTAACTGCAACAGAGGTTGACAATCACATACTGGCAACCAGTATGGATTAAGTACATTTGCCACAGTGTACTTAATGTTCCTTCAATGTACATTATTACCTTCTTCACTGAAGGTGCTCAGAAGTGATGTTTTCATCCATTTGTTAATCTGTTTGTAAACAATACATCTCAAGAACTAATGGAAATTTGGAACACAGATAGGATATAACCCAAGGAAGAACGAGGGGGCACGAGGGGGCATGGCTTTAAACTAAGGGGGGGTAGTTATAGGACAGATGTCAGGGGTAGGTTCTTTACCCAGAGGGTGGTGAGGGATTGGAATGCCCTGCCTGCTGCAGTTGTAAATGCGCCTAGTTTGGGGGCGTTTAAGAGGTCTGTGGACAGGTTTATGGACGAAAAGGGATTGGTTTAGGTTAGTGGGTCATTGTTGTTTTTTTTTAACTGGTCGGCGCAACATCGTGGGCCGAAGGGCCTGTTCTGCACTGTAATGTTCTATGTTCTATGTTTAGCTTTTGGCAAAGATGTAAATCTGGATCCTGGGCAGTTTTCAAAGGATCCATTAACATTGGAATACTGGAGAAATGGGCTTTTTCAAAAAAAAAATTGTGGGCTGTTTTATTTAGAATGTTGATAGCTTTGTGATGTTGTGGATTGTCTAACTTGCTGTGCTGCAGCTGTCAAAATGCGCAGAGTTTTCAAAATAGATTGTTGGATGTGGATCGGCCCCTGGAGCCTTCTCAGCGAGATGAAAGCTTTTAACAAAATTTTAAAAATATTTTTCAGCTTTGTGCTAATGGGCCTTCAAGCAGGCAGGAAAAAAGCCTCAAGGAAAACTGCATAATTGCAATAATGTTGAGTATACACACCATGGCAGAGCACTGAGTTCTACTGAATGCCTTCTTCATTTATCTTAGTAATATTTCTCTTCTTGCATAACAAAATTGCATATTAAGAGTATTTCGTAAGTAGGCCTGCTAATTGTACATCTAAGAAAAATTAACCTTGACGAGTGGGAAGCTTTGAACAACATGGTTTTCTATCTGAAAGAGAACACATCAAATTTTTTGATCCAGAATGTAATTGGATAAAGAGATACCAAGGTAAAAGCAAAATACTGTGATGCTGGAATCCGAAACAAAAGCAGAAAATGCAGGAAAATCTCATCAGATCTGACAGTACCTGTGGAGCGAGAATAGGGCCAATGTTGAATCAGGATCATCCTTCATCAGAACTGCATGACCATTCCTCAGAGCTCTGATGAAGGGTCATCTTGACTCAAAACATTAGCTCTATTCTCTCTCCACAGACGCTGTCAGACCTGCAGAGATTTTCCAGCATTTTCTGTTTTTGTAGAGACAACATATTTCTACACACATTGCATCAGCGCTAACATTTCCTGGCCATCTCAGGCACAAGATGTATCAACAACCTGGAATGCTTCCATTGCATCTTTGTTCTGGTTTCGATTGTCACTTCTGGAGCCAGAAGCTGCCTGAACACACAAAAAGACAGACAGAGAAAGGCCAGCTGGTTCTTCAAACCTGTCTAAAGTCATCATGATGCAACTGAGCGTCATCCTTTCCAGTGTACCCTTCTACTTGTACCATGAAATCCCCTGGGTGATTTAAAAATTTAGTGCTTTTTACATGTCCCTGATGTGCAACTCTCCAAATGAAACTGCACTTGGAGCTTTTGGCATGAAGGCCTCTTTTAGCTTGCAAGGTTTCTCAAACGCTAATATTTAAATTGCTATCTTGACTTGGTTTATTCTTTCACAGAATTTCATAATTTTGTTTACAACTTAACTAGATTATCTATGCTAAATGCAGAGGATACTTGCTCTCAGTATTCACCTAAAAACTCTGTACAAATGAATGCCAAAATATGGTTGACAACTACTTGTTTCAGACCAAAATCAGCAATTCCATCTGATGCAGTTACTATTTATTACGAGGGAGGGAATGAAGGGCCTGGGCGGGATTGTGGTCAGTGCAGATTCAATGGGCCGAATGGCCTTCTTCTGCACTGTAGGGATTCTATGATTCTATGAAGAGAGGGTGAACAAAAAAAGATGTACACAGGTAGAAAGAACTTTGGGCGCTCTTAAATGAAATGTTTTGGGAGAACCAAGAGGAGAATTTGCTAATATATAATTGTTACACTTGCACTCAATCTAAAAATGTGTTTTGAAAGAACTGCTTTCAGTTTACCCTTGAGAATGTACGTTTGGGCCCAAATATGTTGTATGAGCTTTCAGTTTAAGAAAGGGCTATTGCACATTAAAAAAAAATCATTTTATTTTACATGGACATATTTCAGGATTGTTTGCTTAGATTTTAAATGGCATTAATTTATAAATTATATACCATGCCCATGCTAAGATGCAGTACATCCCAATACTGTAAATCCCGTCACCTGCTGCCAACCATGTATTTTCTACACTGCTATAAACTTGCTCAATGCTTATAATGACCTTGACAAAATTCTGGAAAAATAATCTCTGGACCTCCAGCTCTGAGCTATTTTTGAACTGGCTTTGAATAATTGTCACACAATATGAGTTTCTTGATTAATTGCTTGAGATAAGGCCTACTTTCCTCACTGGCCTCCAGTGGTTCCATTACTTCCCACAATCACTTTTCTTCCCCTAGTTTGCAAACATAGAGGGATGTGCAGAGAAGGAAAACGCACAGATGCCAGAGAGGGCAAAATGCATTACAGAAGGATTACCAGCAGACAATGACAAAAAAGGATTAACTCTTCCAATGCCATTAACACTAATAACAGGTAATTATTTAGCTACACGCTAAAGGGTCAGTGAGTGATTAGCAATATTTTCACAGAACACAAAATAGCCTTCTTCCACTCTGTATGACTCTCCTTTTACACTGCATACAGAGCCCACCAGCACACAATTTGAGAAAGAATATATTACTCAAATGAAGAAATATGTAATCAACTACAATTTGATGAAATCATTTCCTTAAAAAATGATTTAATTTTTGGAATTATAAATATATGTACTCCACAAATACAAAAGTTTTTTTTCAACCCAGTGGTGCGCACAACCAACACACCTATGAATAATACTGCCTAGAGTATTTCGATTCAGTGAAAATACCAAAGCAAAATTAATTATAAAATATTACGCTTTGAAAAAAAACAAGACAATAAGACAGACTATCCAAAATATTATTCTCTCATTATTTGGCACTATATGGTAGGTTTCTTCATTTTAATTCTCTTAACCTGCATTTTTTTTTAAACTTCCTCTTCACTTGCATTGCCTTTCACTCCGCCTCTGCCTTTAAAGAATTGCTTTGTTTATTTTCTTAATTAACACTGTAATTTTTAGAATGTTCTTTTAAAGCCTTTTTCATTTCTGCTGAGTAATAATAGACCTTTGTGTAGTTCAGTGCAATCTCCCTCAAGTCTAAAGGGCATGGGGCTTGTAGCTGTATAATCAAATACAATAAGCAACCTATTGGAGGGATCATGTATATATTGCTAATGGAAATTGAAAACTGATAGCTGGTGTAAATAAAAGTGTTTCTCTTTTTATACCCAAGTCCCATGTTACAAGACACCAAGATTGAAAATAACTAAAGAGAAGTTGAGGTAAAGCAGTAAATAGTATATAATAATTAGAAATTATGCCAAGCTTGAGTTTTAAATGTTTGAAAATTGCAGGAAGAAGAGGAGAGATAATGAGTTTCACAGTTTGAGACCCTGGGTAATAATGAGTTAAAAGCTCATGATGGTGCCATGAATCTAAGTTCAATACAGTGCGGATGTAGGGACGATGAAGATCGTGTAAGGAGCTGTATTTCACAAGATTTTCCCTCTTAAAAGGCACCAGCATCATCATTTTTGATTGATCCAATCTTACTCATCCTCCTTAACAATATGTGAGACAGTTGACCATTCCATTCCCTATAGTCTCTCCTGAGCAGTTTACCTCTGAGGCAGCACCCTACCATTGTTCTACTCTTACTTTTCCTAGGACAGCAAGAACATGTATTGTGGTTTTCCAACTCATCTCTGTCACTCATATTTTAATTGATTCACTGATGAAATGTTAGCGTCACCACCAAGGCCAGCATTTATTGTCCATTCCTAAATGCCTTCAAGGTGAATGAGCTGTCTTCTTGAACCAGTGCAGTCCATGTGGTGCAGGTACACCTATGGACTGCTAGAATCAGAGTTCCAGGTCTTTGATCCAGTGATAATGAAACAGCAAAGGTATAGTTCTACGTCAGGACGGTGTGACTTGAGAAGGCAACTTTCAGGTGGTGCTGCTTCGTGAGACTATTGCCCTTGTTCTTCGACTTGATAAAGGTCATGGGTTTGGTGCCTTGATAGTGCGTCTTGTAGGTGATACACACAACTGCCACTGTGCGCCAGTGTTAAATACGGAAGATCTTTCAACATAAGAAGTAGGAGCAGCAGTAGGCCATCTAGCCCTTCGAGCCTGCCCCACCATTCAATAAGATCATGGCTGATCTGAAGTGGCTCAGTTCCACTTTCCCGCTTTCTCCCCATAACTCTTAATTCCCTTGTCTGCCAAAAATCTATCTACCCGAGTCTTAAATATATTTAGTGAGGTAGCCTCCACCACTTCAACGGGCAGAGAATTCCAGATATTCACCACCCTTTGAGTGAAGAAGTTCCTCCTCAACTCTGTTCTAAACAGCAACCCCCCCCCCCCCCCCTTATCTTGAGGCTGTGCCCTCTAGTCCTGCTGTCCTTTCTGAGCGGGAAGAATCTCTCTACTTCTACCCTATCCATCCCTTTCATTATCTTATACATCTCTATAAGATCCCCCCTCATCCTTCTAAACTCCAACGAGTACAGACCCAGTCTATTTAGTCTCTCTTCATAGTCCAACCCCCTCATCTCTGGTATCAGCCTAGTGAACCTCCTCTGCACTCCCTCCAAGGCCAAAATATCCTTGCGCAAGTGCGGCAACCAAAACAGCACACAGTACTCCAGCTGCGGCCTTGCCAATGCCCTGTACAGTTGCAGCAAGACCTCCCTGCTTTTATATTCTATCCCCCTTGCTATAAAGGCTAGCATCCCATTCGCCTTCTTGATCACCTGCTGCACCTGCAGACTAGGTTTTTGCACAAGGACCCCCAGGTCCCTCTGCACCGTAGCATGCTGCAGCTTTCCGCCCTTTAAATAGTAATCCCTCCTACTATTATTCCTGCCAAAGTGGATAACCTCACACTTGCTAACATTGTACTCCATCTGCCAGGTCCTCGCCCACTCACTCAGCCTATCTAGATCCCTCTGCAGGCTTTCCACACCCTCCGCACAACGTGCTTTTCCACTCATCTTTGTGTCATCAGCAAATTTCGTCACCCTACACTCAGCCCCCTCCTCCAGATCATCTATGTAAACGGTAAATAGCTGACGCCCCAGCACCGATCCCTGCGGCACTCCACTAGTTACCAACCGCCATTCAGAATAGCACCCATTGATACCAACTCTCTGCCTCCTATTAGACAACCAATCCTCTATCCACGCTAACACCTTACTCCCAACTCCATGCCCCCTAACCTTCTGATGCAACCTTTTGTGTGGCACCTTATCAAACGCCTTTTGAAAAATCGAGAAACACTACATCCACCGGTTCCCCTCTGTCTACCACACTAGTCACATCCTCATAGACTTCCAATAAATTCATCAAACATGACTTCCCCTTAACAAATCCATGCTGCGTCTGCTCTATCAAACAATTCTTCTCTAGGTGCCTCACGATTTCTTCTTTGATGACGGATTCAAGCATTTTCCCAACAATAGACGTTAAACTAACCGGCCGATAATTCCCTGCCTTTTGCCTGCTACCTTTTTTAAACAGCGGTGTAACATTAGCTGTTTTCCAATCTTCTGGCACTTCCCCAGAATCCAGCGAAGTTTGGTAAATAATCACTAAGATAAAATGCTATAAATGCTATATTGGTAAAATAATCAACAAGATATTACAAACACATATTTGTAGACGACTGCAAAAAAACAAATTGTAAGAGCTGTGAAAGCTTCAAATCAACCAAAAGGGAATAAGTGTGATGACAACTTATTTCTTTCAAACTATTTTTCTTACATAGTACTATAATCATTTAAGAATTGTTGATTTTGTTACAAGTAATACAACTTTAAAAAATGTATTCTTTCATGGGATGTGTGGTAAGGTCAGCATTCAACTGATTGGCAGCTCGACCATTTTTGGAGGACAGTTAAGAGTCAACCACATTGCGAGAGTCTGGAATCACACGTAGGTCAGACTAGATATGGTTGGTAGATAGCCTATCTTAAAGGACATTAGTGAATCAGATTAGTCTTTATGACAATTGATGGCAGTTTCATGGTCATCCTAACTGGCTTTCAATTCAAATTTTATTAATTGAATTTAAATTCCGCCATCCGTGATGGTTTTTAAATGTGCATCTGCAGAACATTAGTCTGGGCCTTTGGATTGAAGTAGAAAGGGTCGAAAGCTCCAAGCTTTTAGGTGTCTAGATCACCAACAACCTGTCCTGGTTCCCCCATGCAGACACCATAGTTATGAAAGCTCACCAGCGCCTTTAATTTCTCAGAAGATTAAGTAAATTTGGCATGTAGCTATGACTCTCAGCAACTTTTACAGATGTACCATAGAAAGCATTCTTTCTGGTTGTATCAGAGCTTGGTATGGCTCCTGCTCTGCCCAAGACTGATCTGGAGGAGGGAACCGAGTGCAGGGTGTCGAAATTTGCTGATGACACCAAGATTGGGGGAAAGGCAAATTGTGCAGAGGGTGTGGAGAGTCTGCAGAAGGATCTAGATAGGCTGGGCGAATGGGCCAGGAAATGGCAAATGGAATTTAATGTTGGCAAGTGTGAGGTGGTCCACTTTGGTAGGAAGAATGGTAAGAAGGACTATTACTTACGTGGCGAAAAACTGCAGCAGGCGACGGTGCAGAGGGACCTCGGGGTCCTTGTGCATGAGTCGCAAAAACCCAGCTTGTAGGTGCAGCAGGTGGTCAGGAAGGCGAATGGGATGCTGGCCTTCATAGCGAGGAGGATTGAATATAAAAGTAGGGAGGTCTTGCTGCAGCTGTATAGGGCATTGGTGAGGCCGCAGCTGGAGTACTGTGTGCAGTTTTGGGCGCCGCACCTGCGCAAGGATATTTTGGCCCTGGAGGGAGTGCAGAGGAGGTTTACTAGGCTGATACCGGAGTTGAGGGGATTGAGCTATGAGGAGAGGCTGAATAAACTAGGCTTGTACTCGTTAGAGTTTAGAAGAATGAGGGGAGATCTCATTGAGACGTATAAGATGATGAATGGGATGGATAGGATAGAGGTGGAGAGACTCTTCCCGCTCAAAAAAGACAGTAGGACTAGGGGGCACAGCCTCAAGATAAAGGGGAGGTGGTTTAGAACGGAGTTGAGGAGGAACTTCTTCACTCAAAGGGTGGTGAATCTCTGGAATTCTCTGCCCGTTGAAGTGGTGGAGGCTGCCTCGCTAAATATTTTTAAGAAGCGGCTTGATGGGTTCTTGATAAGAGAGGGGATTAAGGGTTATGGGGAGAGGGCGGGAAAGTGGAACTGAGCCACGACAGTTCAGCCATGATCTTATTGAATGGCGGGGCAGGCTCGAAGGGCTAGATGGCCTACTCCTGCTCCTATTTCTTATGTTCTTATGATCTACAAAAGGTCATGAATGTAGCCCAATCCATCACACAAACCAGCCTCCTATCCATTGACCCTGTCTACACTTCCCGCTGTTTCGGCAAAGTAGCCAGCATAATTGAAGACCCCATGCATGCTGGACATTCTCTCTTCTACCTTCTTCTTTTGGGAAAAAGATACAAAAGTCTGAGGTCACGTACCAACCGACTCAAGAACAGCTTCTTCCCTGATGCTGTCAGACTTTTGAATGGACTTACCTTGCATTAAGTTGATCTTTCTCTACATCCTAGCTCTGATGGCAACACTACATTTTGCACTCTTGTTTTCTTCTCTATGAAGGGTATGCTTTGTCGGTATAGCACGCAAGAAACAATATTTTTCATTGTATGTTAATATATGTGACAACAATAAATCAAATCGAATTATTGGTTTGGTGACATTACCATTATAGTACCATCCCCCTCGACTTGCAATAAAGCGATGCTTAAATGTAATGAACGAACCTAAAATACTTTACATAGGAGAAAGGCAGATTATGAATTAGGAGAGTTGCCTGAATGCATAATGGAAAAGTCAAGTTTCTCCCTCAGTTTTAAATGTGGAGAAGGAAGCAACAGAATAGTTTTATTGAGAGACTTCTAGAGGGGAGATTCTGAATGGCTGAAAGCTCTGAAATAGAGTTAAAGCTCGAAATAGAGTTAAAGCTCGAAATAGAGTTAAAGCTCGAAATAGAGTTAAAGCTCGAAATAGAGTTAAAGCTCGAAATAGAGTTAAAGCTCGAAATAGAGTTAAAGCTTGAGAAGAGTGAAAGTTGGAATGGCAATACTACAATAGACAGACTGAGAAATATGGCTGGAAGGTTGAGGAACTTTGTGGAAGGACCTGTGAACTTCTGTTCAATTCAAAGTAGATTTTTCAAATGATTTTAGTGCTAAAATGGCTTTGAATTATCAGGAAAAGACTGTATAATCTAGTGTTCAATTATTACTAATTATCTGCATACAAAGGCTGAAAAACTGTAGGTGTCTTAGATACATACACATAAATTTAGAATGGTATATTACCCAGTCCTGACTGACTGCCCCATTACACCAGATGTATACAACATCTCTGCCAATTGATCTCGTGGGCTAAGGATTAGTGAGGAGCCATTGTTCTGAGTTGTGGCCTATCTGCACCAGGTCCACACACAAATATCCTACCAGATTTGAAAGCCCTCTGGTTAGAATTATTGCAAATGTAACCCTCTTATTGCTAATGTAGACAAGGTAATTGCAGGCTCTATGACAAGTTCAGAGGAAAGGTGAAACGATTCCGCTTACAGATAACCGACACAGGATGTTATTTACTGTTATAAATTGAGCTTTAAAAAGAATGATTAGATGATCTTCTACATGATAAGTGTAGGTTAAAGATGCACGTTTCTTCTATTGACCCTGCTTGCCAACCATAAGACCTCCCGATCAGCTTATACCACATAAATGCCGCAAATTGCAGAAAACTGAATCAGAATAGCAATAGTGCAACATACTCATAGTTGGTTGCGTAGCAAAACATTCATGCTTTGAAATCAATGGGAACAGTCAGTAGTGATTATCACGGCAATCAAGATGACTGAAATTTCTAATTGTGCAGGTCAGCCACACTAATAACTACGAATGCTGATTGTGATAATCCAGTGTGACCATCATGCCCATCTGACTTTGCATAAAGTTCATCAACAGAAGACTACACCTCAAGCACCCTGAGATTCTGCATGTGTAACTCATTTGAAAAGATGTATTCTCTGCATTGCTGTAAAAAATGATCCACAGAAAGAAAGTTTAAATTAAAAAAAAATCAGAAACTTTGAATTTTATTAGGCAGTTAAGCTATACCTTTTCTGTTGGTGCAAAGTAGCTCCAGCATCTTGTTACTGCACTATATCACAAACTGAAGTTACATTCACCCTGATTTTCATGTCCTGTTGTTCAAGTGGTGTAGCAGGTGGGGAATTTCAGTGGGAGGAAGCATAAAGTCAGAAACGTACCCCATGTCTAGCTGGTCGCAATCGTCCAAGGCCATTTTTTCTGATGTAATCAGCCTCATGTTCAGGACAGTATACAGAAGGTCACTGCGCATGCCTAGCGGTCTGCAGTGGGCTTCCATGGCAAGCTTAGGCTCTTGCCCGCTTCCCCCCCACCAGTCCACTGGTGTGAAACTCCCTACTGTCAAAAGATTTACATGTGTGAGAAAACTGCGTGGGGTAACTCGCTGAAAAAAAGGACGAAACTCTGTTTTCAGATTTTTGCGACACTTTGAACATTTAGGGGGAAATTCCACCTATTGTATTGAATTCCTATATGAATTGAGGATTCACTTTAGAATGATACCATCCTGAACAGATAGCCTATTTGCATTGCAAATTTAGCAACAGTGCATTTCATTTTGTACCTAAAGTTTGTAAGTAATTGCCCACGACTCTGGGTTTACTGTAAATCCACTGCAATGCAGAACTTGACTCTCATAGTTCTCTGGGTATGGCTAAGGGCAGGTGGGTACAGTTGATGATTTATTAGACTCTGCTGGCCACTTTTTAAAGCTACCTTACCTGAGCCTAAGATCAGGAGCTCCCCATTGCCTGCTCTCTTAAGTATTTATATTTCTCAATGCATTTGTATATCCTGGCAAATGCAGAGTTCCCTGCTGCACAAGGCAATTGAAGTTCTGGCCAGGCAGAAGACCAGCAACGTAATCAAGAGTTCTGCCTCGTTGGAGTCCAAACTCCATCTACTGGTCTCACACCAGTAGCTGGGCTCCAGCGTTGCTGTGGCTTCAAACTAGCTGCAATACGCTGTTACCACCGCTAAATCAGCTTCTCAAATGGCAACCCACTGATTCACCTTCAAAGTTAGTTTATATATTCGGTGAGATGTTTGGAAAATAACTTTAAAATCTAGTTGCTCAATTAACATTATTTAAGGCCTGTCTATAAAACCTTACATGGAAAAATGGCAAGCATTAGTGGAAACAGCAAATCAGTTCGGAAAATCAGCCAAGTAGAACAGAGTACGGGAAACAAGCTGAAAATTTAATTTTGCAGAAATCGTTTGAAATGTTTCAACAAGTTTCAACAATTGATAAGCTTGTGAACACAAGTATTTAGTCCGGTACGTTATACATAATATATTTTAGATTATAAAGTCATGGTGATATGCGTGATCATGACGTTTATTTTAGAATGCAATAAATGAAAATGCTAGTATGAGGAAATAAAAAGACAAAAAAACAAAGAAGTCATGGTATGCTATTTGACTGTAAGCATGAAAGGCTTAATTGTCCCTTAGTGGCATGAATACAGGTAGGATTTTTTTACGTTATTAACCAATTGTTAACACCGTACTTGATCACTGATTGAACCAAATATTCAATGCAACTCTTGTCTCTTTTTTTATTTAAAATGTAATCATGTCATGGCTTCGGTAACTTACGGAGTATAACTCACACCTGAACACACACTAAACTGCAGTATTTTGGGACGGTCATTACCCAATACTCCAAACAAACAGATCAAATTCAACAATATTCAGGCTATTTGCCGACTATTACTGTAACCATATATGTTATACACTACTCACAGTAAAACCAGGTTAGATTGAAAACCTCTAGGCTGGGGAAGGTGAGGATAATTTAAGTGAACTGTTGAACTCCACTAAGAGGAACAGTCACCTGAAAACTTTGTGACTTTCAATTAGAGACTAAGCTGTTGAATTCTCCAGAGAGGAGTCACTTTGCAAACTCCATTTGTTTTCAATTAAACACTGAACAGTTGAATATGCAAGGGTTCTCACTTGTGTATAGTCAACTTAAGGCCCATCATTTGATTTACAAAAAGTACCTACACTGCACTGATTTTTGATTTTTCTTCAAAGTGCTAGAGTAGTCTTCAAAAAGTTAACAAAATATAGCAAATTGCATTCAATGTACCATAATTAACTCTTTCCCAATGGCCAGATTTTCCTTTCAGGTTGATGTATATATTGTTAACAGCTAAGATGTGTTTAACTGAAACGATTATGTTGGTTTTCACATGGTTTCTGCAAAAGAAGGAAATGAGTGACTTGGTCTAGTGACACAATTGCTTCAAAGAGTTAATTACAAAAAGGAGTTTCTTCAATACACATATAAGGCATTCCTTTCAAAAGTCAGAATTTTTTTTGATGCTTTGGCAAAGTGCATGACTAATCTTACAGACATTGCTGGGTTTCTAATCAGCAATGCAGTCTAGATTTTGTTGCCATTAGTACTGTGAAAGTGCACTTTAATGGATGTAAATTAACTGAAGGGTAGGCATATAACTTTGGCAAAATGAAATGATCCAAGTTCAAATGCCACTCTTATGTGTGACTGCTGCTGTTCTCTGGAGAGACACCCTCAAAGCAATAAACGTTTTATATAGAGAGATTCTATCTTCTTGTGATATCTTAAGGGAATACTCATTGTTGTTTTGTTTCAACTGACAGCATTTTAAAAATGATTATCTGAAGAATTAGCTCTAATGGACAGGATGATGTATATATTCAAATATTATTTTGTGTGAAGCATCATACGTTGTACTTTTGCCTCTAGATATTTCCTTTGAAAACAGCGATGATTTTTAACATATACAAGTCTAGACATTGACTGATACAACCTTTTTTGAATAAACAAGATCATAATGGATACTCTACATAAATTGCAATGTTAATGCAAAATAAGATAATTATTAATCCTGAACATCACGACCCAGGATGTCACTATATGAATTAGAGAGCCTATGTTTAAAAGATCAAACTCTTTGCTACCTTTGTGATAAATGAAATAATCAAGGGTTCTGGAACTGCCAGAGAGTAAAAACAATTAATCCATCTCTGCAATATGTAGCAGTATTTTACTAGATTGATAGGTGTGTGCCTGTGCAGGACAATCATAAGATTATAGGAAATTTAATTCATTTCTTCGTTCAAAGTTGTTGGTAGTGACTATGTCCTCTTATAGATAAGGTTCTAGATGACAATTCAACTGAAACACTGTAAATTGTAACAGAACAACTGCCAGTTATCCTCAAAGATGTCATCGCAGTAGTTAAATTTACCAAGCGAATTGGGATCAGTATCAGTGCTGTCTAATACTTGTCCATAAAACCAGTCTCTACAAAACAATGATATTTTTCTGATAAGATACTGAGGACTACATCTGTGCTACACTAAATGTTCTCAGTATCAGGATATTCATGAATTTCTGAATATATTTAATTGAAAGTTAAAAACCATTTTTTAGTGACGTTTTCACACTTCTTACTACAAATGATGTGGATCTGATCAGCAACTGCTCAATTCTCAGTCCTACTATAATCCTGTATGTGTTTAACACTTTCTATGCATTAACTTCCGTTTCCTATCGTGTAACCCAATAATTTATATACTCAAATTAGGCAGAGAATTAGCCGTTTTAGACAAAAATACTCTCTATAAAAAGAAGTTTAATACAAGCACAGGTTTAATTAGTAGTTTTGACAATTAGTTACAATTTTTGCAAAGACAGAACTCAATCACATTAAATAATGAAAAGGCGAATAAAACTATCTACTATTTCCCTTGCCTTATTGTGCAAGCAAATGAAGGTGATAGAGATTATGATTGAAATTATCCATAGTTGACGTGCAAAGTTGTGGCTAGAAAATGAAGTGCCAGGAACAAAACTGAAGTAACCACTGAATATAGTTATTCTGCCGTGTCTGAAATAGAGATTTTCCTGGTAAGAAGTACTGTTCATGGAGTGAGTCACAAAAAGCTGCTGGGAGCCACCTTGATTTTACCCAATGACATTTGCCTTTAAAAAGAAGAAAGATCTTGTTGGTAGAAAGTGGTATTAATGTATTAGTGTAATCATTTCAAACTTAGCACAAGCACAAAAAAAGATGCATCAATTGAAAGCAGCTTTTAATGTTACTAGATGCTCCTCAACCTACTCTGTATCTTGCTCACAAGTGCTCCAGTTATCCTGAAGGGGTTAATATTTTTCAATTCTACAAAAGCTAGTAATTAAGGTGACTCTTTGAAGGTTTGCTCAGTAACAGCACTTAAAATGTAGAGCTAAATCATTTGATCGGCATGACATCACAGGAGAGAAGGCTAAATGATTTGGACCACTGCAAATGATTAGGGAACCACATGCATACTTAGCCCAGGTCAAACTGGCACCAATGTACAACTATGGTATGTATAGCAAAAAAAAGCTGCAACAGACCGAAACCCAAAAGGGACATCCAAACCCACATCTTGCTGTGGTTGGCTTGTAATGCATATGCCTCAGCAAGGAAGCACAACCTACTACACATTGTTTTTACAAAAGATTCCTTTTGATCGGAGCGATGGCAAAACCACAGGCTGTGCTCAGCCCCAAAACAAAATGTTTTTAACTTCTAGTTTTTGCAATGCTTGGCGCCAAGCTGAGAACAGTAAACAATAAACATAGGGTTAGGAATGACAAATTGCTTTTTATAGTTGAACAAGTGATGACATAGTACAGTACATGATCATTTTTTGCAGCAAAGAATTTGACTTGCACTCAGGTGAAACTGTTAATGTAGCTACATTTTCCCATTAACAATCAAAAGCTGGGATGTTTTTACTTTATGGTTTTCCAATTTTCAATAGGGAAATAAAAGACTTGCAATTAGTTCTTACTGGTGTGCCTTAAATAAATTCTTTGCAAACAAAAAAAATTAATATTGTTTTTCTAACAGATTAAGTAAAATAGAGAATTACAGAACAAAATCCCATGTAATCAAAAACAGTTATTTGGTTTGCTCAGCAGGAGTCAAGAAATGGACCTAATACATGGCTTGAAGTTTACCATCCTGCCCGCCACGGAAATTGGAGCAGGCGGCAATGGAAAGGCCCGTTGACCTCGCTAGGATTTTACAGTTTTGGAATGAGGAAGGCCATAAAATTTCACCCCATGTCTAAGATGTAGACTGAGTGCCCATCATAGCAATTTTGAAAGGGTAGTTCCACCCTTGGTCTATGTGCCCACAGGGTCTAATTTGTTTGTTGGAGTAGCCATTTAATGAATAAAATTTTAAACTGAAGCATTGGTCAGATCAGGGCTATCAATTCTGGGCCACTATTCTTTTGGAGATATATTAGTGAGCTGGATTTGGGTATGTTAAGGATATCATTTCAAAGTTCACAAATTGGCAACTTAGAAATGCAGTAAAAATGAAAAGGAATTTTTTTTTCATTACAGCACAAACAGTCTGGTGAAATGGGCAGACACCTGGCAGACAAAATTTAACGCTGGCTAAATGTGAAGTAATACAACTTGATAAGAAGAATGAGAAGAGGCAACATGAAATAAATTGTACGATGCACATTTTAAATGTTGCGTATAAACAGGGGGATCTAGGGTTTCTTGGTACGTCGGTCAGTAAAGGTGACAGGAGAGGTTGAGAAGGTTTCTAAAAAGAAACATAGGATCCTTGGCTTTATTAATAGAAACCACGATGCAGGGATGCCGGCATTGGACTGGGGTAAGCACAATAAGAAGTCTCACAACACCAGGTTAAGGTCCAACAGGTTTATTTGGCAGCACAAGCTTTTGAAGCACAGCTCCTTCATCAGGTGAGATCATAAAAAACAGGGCAGGAGTATGCCATTTGCCTCATAGAGCCTGCTATACCACTCAATAAGAACATAGCTGATCAGACTGTGGCCTTAACAGCCCTTTCTTGCCTGTCCCCAGAACCTTTGACACTCTTGTCAATCAGAAATCAGTCTAATTCAGCCTTGAACATAGTCAACAACACAGCCTCCACTCACTCCTCTTTGTGGAAGAGAATTCCAACGGCTAACAACTCTGTATCAGGGATGAGAGAGCTCAGTTTTGAAGAGAACTGGAGAAGCAGGGGTTATTCTCCTTTGAGTGGAAACAATTAGCAGATTTGATAGAAGCGTTCAGAATCATGAATGATTTTAGTGAAGTAAAAACTGTTTCCAATGCAGAAGAGTTGGCAACCAGAGTACACAGAAGTGAGCTGATTGGCAATAGAACCAGAGGCAATATGAGGATTTTTTGGGCCTGGGATACAAAGTCTGAAAAGGTGGTGAAAGCAAATTAAATAGTAATATTTATTAGAAAATTAGGTGAATATTTCAAGGAAAAATAAAATAATAGCAGTGGGCAAAGAGCAGGAGAATCAGATTAAATAAATAAATAATTCTACTAAAGCCAGCATCGCCATGGTGAGTCAACTTGTCTGTTTCACCATATGATGCTATGAATACAAAACATTGCATTAATCTTTGATGGTTGGACCAAAACATTGAAATTCTATGTGTGTTTAGAAGGGCCACAAGATATAATTTGTGTCTTAACAGGAAGCTTGCTTCATCAAATAT
The DNA here is from genome assembly GCF_965287045.1 of Carcharhinus amblyrhynchos. Taxonomy (NCBI): domain Eukaryota; kingdom Metazoa; phylum Chordata; class Chondrichthyes; order Carcharhiniformes; family Carcharhinidae; genus Carcharhinus; species Carcharhinus amblyrhynchos. The sequence goes on from NC_137342.1 coordinate 46,320,130, forward strand.
ACAACCTGGCTTTGTCCTGGAAACGGATGAACAGCCTGGGACAGACTTGGGATATGGAGAACATTGATATCTTTGAGTCTGCTTCAATACAGAATTCTGTTGGCTTGTTTTGGGTATAAAGCTGGCATACTTTACCAAGTGTCAGTCTTGACTTAGTGGTAGCACTCTGGTCTCTGATACAAAAGATTATAGGTTCAAGCCCCATTCCTGATACTCAAAGACATTACCCTAGGCTGATCTTTCAGAACAGTCCTGAGGGAGTGTTACATTGTTGTGGATGCTGTCATCATAATGAAATGTTAAACTGAGACCATATCTGCCCTCTCAGGTTCATGTAAAAAATCTCAAGGCACTTTTCAAAGAGTAGCAAGGGAGATAATTTGGCCGTTTATCTCATTACTGTTGGCGAGTCCTTGGTGTGCACAAATTAACTGCCACATTTTCCTACTTAGAATAGTGTTCATATTTCAAAATTATTTGACTTTAGAGCACTTTATGATGTCATAAACTTGTGAAAAGTCCTGTACAAATGCAAGTTCTTTTTCTATTTTTAGTTCAGGTCAGTTTTTGTCAGGCCTGGGCAGCAGATCACAGAACTTGGTGAATAAACAAGTTAATGGGTGAATTTTTTTCTCAGAGATGTGTGGTCCAAGTTATGAGAAATTATGGTATATTTTTAAACAGATTTTTGTAAGTCAATTAAACCACTATGATTTATGACAGGCTACTTACTATTGATTCCACTTGTTTTCTATTTCTTAAAATCCTGATTTGCAGAGTTTGTGAAGAATGTTATATGTTCAACCATCAGTTTGGACTACATTCAGAAAAGTTATCAGCAACATAGAAGTATAGTTCACCCAGATTAACGCGTGCGTAAGTTAATGATTGGATTCACAAGAAAGATGGACTTGGCGAGAAAATTTTGGAGATCAGCTGAATTGCAACAAATTCTAATGATTTTGGGGAATTCTGATTGCGATCTAGTATGATCCTTGTAAATTTTCAGCTAACATCTTACATACAATTTTCTGATGCTGCCATTTCATAATCATGTCTTTCCTTAAGAACTCCACCGGATGTTGGAGAGATTCCATAATGTGAATATCTGCTGCTTTGTGGAAATAAAATCATAGAAATCATAGAAATCCTACAGTGCAGAAAGAGGCCACTTGGCCAATCGAGTCTGCACTGACCACAATCCCACCCAGGCCCCACCCCATATTCCCACACATTTACCCACTAATCCCTCTAATCTATACATCTCAAGACACTAAGGGGCAATTTTAGCATGGCCAATCAACCTAACCCACAGGTCTTTGGACTGTGGGAGAATACTGAAGCACCCAGAGGAAACCCATGCAGATGCAAGGAGAATGTGCAAACTCCACACAGACAGTGACCCAAGACGGGAATTGAACCCAGGTCCCTGGAGCTGTGAAGCGGCAGTGCTAACCACTGTGCTATCATGCCGCCCAAAGATCTGTGTGTTTCTTTATATGTAGCAGCATAATAGACACAGGTCGGAATTTTACGGCCTTGCCTGCCACGGGAATTGGAGCGGATGAGGAGTGGATATTGGGAAGGTCCATTGACCTCCAGTGGGGTTTTATGGTTTGGGTTGAACAAAGCCGTAAAATCCCACAATCTATTGATTACGACTGGAGTCCATTCCAAAGTTTGGATCTTCCCAACTGGATAGGTCAATCGTGCTTTGTTTCAAAAGGTAAAATGAACAGCACAAGAGGATGTAGAGAGGCTGAAGATCTGGAGCACATTTGACTTGGAATAAGCCGGAATATGAAGTGTTGAATGTTCTACGTAACTCTGAAATTTGGTGTAATATTCTTGGAGATACAACATTTAGATGTCGCTCTTGTGAAGCAAAAGGACACAGTACAACATTGTCAAAAACAAGGCTAAGACACCACTACATAAATACCTAGTAATTCCATCATTATTTAAAGAAAGCAATGTCTGTTGAGTTGAAAAGTTACACAAACATTTAAAGCGGGTTAAAGGGATTTGGGAAAAGGTAGGGAGGTAGATTTGAGACCAGGGACAGATCAGCCATGATCTGATAGAATGGCAGAGCAGGCTCGAAGGGCTGAATTTGCCTACTTCGGCTCCTAATTCCTACAAATGCTGATTGATAGCCACAATTCAGATATTACTCTTAACTGGTTAAAACATTAATGCTGTTCTGCTATTAAATCATTCCAAAACTGGAATTGTATAAATAATTACCTATGAAATAATGGATTTATAAAATGCTTCAGAAATTAACTTCTTTACGTTTTTGCTACCTTACTTTCGTTTGGCATCAACCAATACTTTTTTAAACATAAATTAATGGTAAGTCAGGGCTGTAAAGAAAAATCAAAGTTCCAACAAATTTAATATATTATTCAACCTAAAAACTGTTGCTTTTAGATCTCAATACTTCTTTCATTTTTTTTTCAGTTTCTCTTTCATATATTCATAACTTTTTTTTAAACAAACTTTTCCTTTCAAATCCTTCTCTGGCTCTCGGATCTAGTTGCGAATCTTTGCAGGGTTGCCACATTGCATTGGTTGGTTTATCAACAAACGATTCTTCAGCTGTCTTTAAAATAAGACTCATTACACACTACTTTGCCATGTTATGTAAAACGTTATTTGCTGTGTAAATTAAGGTGAGTCTTTAAAATGACAAAAAGAGAATAATCAAATCATAATCAATGTCTGTCCTTAAAGTATCCAGATTGATTCAGAGTATGCTATATTGTACAACTGACATGGATAGCAGTTACAATGAACAGATTGTAAATAATTGCTATTAGTATAGAAACATAGAAAATAAGTATTTCATTGATTAATGACAGAATCTTTTGATGAGAGCTTTGAGAATATTGATTATTTCAATATTGATTAGTATTGGCTCTCTCATTTAAAATGCATGTAAAATTCCAGTCGTTTCCCAAGAGCATAAATTTAACCCAGTTAATTGAATATCTTTATTTACAAATGACCCATATTTTGCCCCAAAATTAATTCCCAATGAGTTTTTTTTGCACAATCCATTGCCTTTTTGTGTTCAGGTCAAAAGACATTCAATCTAGGTCTTTCCTCATTTACCAAATACTGTCCAGTGAATTAAACCTACACAAGATCATTCTGCAAAGACTTCAGGAGAGAAAATACAGGAGTGAGTAACTGCAATTTAAAAGTCAGGTCAAGTCTTCAGCAGTTACGTAATGAAACTGTTCTAAATTTCTTTTCAGGTTCACAAACCGCACTAATATGAGGAAGGAAAGAGAATCTGGAAGATGAATACTATTCAACAAAGTTATTTAACTTCCTAATGCTTAATTATGTAATCATCCACTGTTCCAGGCATTATGAAATTAGATAAGAGGTATTATACGTGAACTGAAAAACAGATCTATTCTCTAAATTTTGAAGTAAATTCCAAAAGCAAACTCACTTTCCAAAGGATAATATAGACTTCTTGCATTGGATTATTTTCCATTTACATTTTGGCATCATTTAGATGGTAAGAAATTAGCAACTAAGTTTTTTTTAAAAGTAGGAATCAAATATACAAAGACTGTATTGAAATTATACTGTATAAGCTCAGGTTCATGGTAGAGGCAAAGGCTAATTAAGTTTTCTACTAATCACAGTTCAAAAAGCTGTACAGGCATTGGCAGTGAACCCTATATGCTACTTTAAAAAAATGTAGCCTAAACGTACTGTGGCTTGGAAAGGAACTCTAAAGAATTACCTGGGGACCTCACTTCCCTCAAAATATAGCGCCACTAATACTCTCCAGATCTGCTGGCCCCTTTTCTAACTGTGTCAAGAAAATGTTTACGTTCAGGATGGGTTCATCTGAAAGGTCAAAGAAATTTAGGAGTCTTAAGATCCAACGACAATAGTATGAAAACTTCTGCCTCAAAAACAGTGGAGGAAAAAAAATTAAAAATCATTTACTTGCTAAGATCAATGGAAAAATTATTTCCACTGCTTTTCAATTGCTACCAGCTTGTAATTTTATAAAATCACCATCACTGTGGCAAAAGAACCATGTTTCATCTGCACTTCAAAGGCTTGTACAGTTTGAAGAAAAAAGCATGCTTACGTGCTTACAATGCATTTAAAACCTTGATGAAAATAATGGGGACTATCTAGTGTAATTATTTGAGATTTCATCTAACAGACATTTGGCTACTAATCCAAAATACATTTACAAAACAGAAGTAAACAAAGTATAAAAAAGCCAAAGGCAGAACACAGAACTGAGGGGGCTTATCCCAAATAAGAAATGATTCAAACAAATTCAGCATTTGAATGGACAGATTTTTCACTTAATGAGATTTTATCACCACTTTTGAAGGAACTGCAATGCCTTCCTATTCATTCACTCCCCCACACCACCCCCAATATTTTATGAAAATAATAGAATCCACTGGGACCATATTTCCATCGAACCTTTTATCGATACTTTCCTTCCATTGCGTAACAGTGAAAGCAAAATACCATTCACAATATTTCTGATGTCAGCTGTGTGATGACAACATCAACCATTAAAGCAAAAGAAGTTAGATTAGGGATCATAAAGTTGAAAAAAGCAAAATGATATTAAAAAACACAACATTTGAAATTGCAATTCCTTTCTTCAAGCAGCAAAACTCACTGGAGACCTTTTTTTTTGAAATTCTATGTTCAAGATTTTAGAACAATCCTGCATTGACAAGGCAACAATATTTTGTAAATTGGATCCTGTTTTTAACTACCAAATGTAGCGAGTGAGCAAGATCTATGAGTTCCAGGAGGACAAGATAAGTATTATAAATGTGGACACAGGCAGGTAAATGGTGGGCAAAACTTTTAAATGGATAGCAATGCCAAGAATAAGAACTGCATCATTCTTAGAAACACATATTGAAATGAAAATATTACAAATGCTGCCAAAGTTCGAGGAAAGACTGCGTTAAGATCTTTATGGGCAAACGAATATCCTGAATTTATCCAAAGGTACGCAGCATGGAACACTAAAGAGAGCAATTGTATATATAAATAATGAAATAGAATCCATCTGAAAACAAAGGCAAGTTTTCAGCAGGAGATTCAAAAGATAACTTTTTCTATTATATTTGATTTCATTTTAATTTAAAAGTGTCTTTTTATCGAAGTTTACATATCAAAAAACAATCAAATAGGAAATTAAAGTTGAAAAAGCTTTATTATAAATTGGAGATTTTCAAGCCACTCTTTAAATGAGCTGTGCAAAACTAAAAACAAAAATTCTGTTCAATTCCCACACAGCAAACACATACCATACCAAGGTAACAACATTTTTTAAAGATGTGACTGTGTGCCTAATTTGTATTACATGATTCCACTTATCTGCTGGTTACGTGCCATCCATGTAGTGGGCTGGCATTCTTGCAGCAATCATGGTGAAAAGACCAAACAGACTGGCGCCTGGCGTCTGGCATCTCCATGAAAAAGAAATGGCTGAATGACAATGGATGTCATCTAGTCATATTGCATGCAGCAGCATGTATTGGCATGTGAAACTGTACAGACACTGTTCTGCCCCAGACACCACCTAGCTAAAATCCACTGCAAGCTGTTGTAATTACACACTGCAAATTGTAAACAATTAAAATTTCAGAACCATTTTAAAAAAATGAAAAATAAAGCTACTTCCCCTCCCTAAATCAGCCCCTTTAGTCTCCATGCCTGAAGTACATTTAGCCCCACAGCACAATAAACCCTCCCTTGTTCCAGGCTTAACTAAAAACATTTGAAGAAAAACAGTTTGAAATGCTTCAGCTCAGACACATCTCTAGTGAATGCAAAGAATTTATACAAATTAATATGAGAAAATTAAGTAGGGGCCATTGTGACAAACAGTTATATCCGTAACACTTGGCTTATGAAATACTACCCTTCCTTATTTTTGGGTGAGAGAGGAGAGTGCGAGTGTGAGTGTGAGCATGTGCATGTGAGTGTGGTAGTGGGGAGCGAGAGCGTTGGAGTGAAATAACCTTCAATTCCCAACTTCCTCCTTCAAATCCTTTCAATTATAAATCTGCTCAAATGCCAACTATCATAAATGCTGGCCATCACTTTAACTTTGTCAATTACTATTAAAGAGAATTTTGATTTCTAAAACTTGTGATTTGATATTAGCTCATTTTTAAACCCCAAAAGTAACAAATCATTCTAATTTCTTCCAAACCTACACACTTAAGTGAGGCTATATTTAAATATGTAGATGCATGTCAAATGGAAATCTTTTATACTTGTGTAAGTAATTCATATTTTTAAATGGTTAGGAGTCTTTTATTTCTTGAATTATTTATTTCATTGCCAATTTCTGAACAAATGACTTTGATAATATACTCACTGCAAGTAGTTAATTTGTGTTTGTACATATTGTGAGTGCATTTGCTCTTTAACATCCCGCTCTCCCAATAAAATTTACACCAAATGAGCTTTTGAGCCAGGCTGTTAAATTGCTGACTTACTGGAGCCTAGGAGTAACTTTCCCTCTTATTTTCTCAGCTCTACTTTACATCGCTACCTCACTCCCATTGTTCTCATACTACACATCTCATGCTCCAATGCACTAATTATCTCGTACATAAAACATACTTCTGTGGAACTGTCAGTGACATATTTACAAACAAGGAAAATTACTCTTAATTTTTTTTCCTAAAAATATGGTTTCAACTTCTCAATTTGAAGTTTTTTGAAAAAAAATGTACTGCAGAGGGGAAATGAATAACTCAGCAGATGAATTCCTTGTACTTTTTCAGTAGAAATATTTAAATTCATTCATATATAACATTTGTACCAAGTTTATTTTTGGGAGGAGCACACTACCAGACTATAGGAGTGAAAGTTAAAAGAAGAGCAATTTGCAAATTGTGTCTGTACACTGTTACGATCTTATAGTTAAGAAGATAATCGTGCAGATAGGAAAAGAAAGCATTAAATTAAAATATCTTAAGCCATCTATACTAATAGAAACTTTTAGGCCACAAAAACTTGATGCGAAATGATTAGTAATTGTCCTTTTTAAGTTTCAAGTTGTGTAATAGAGTAAACAATGTGATATTCATTGCAGAAAATGTTCAAAATCAAAACATTTTTGTGACTTAAAAATCTAAAACAGGCACGCTTTAATTAAATGCAGTGACAGCTAAAATCAGGGACCATAAATGGTCACAACAGTTGAGCAGTATCCAGTCTATTAAGGACAATTTTTGTATTCTACTTCCATGTTAACTAGACATGTTGCAAGATTGTTTCATACAGCTAAAAGTTTGCATAGATAGATAACAACAGACAGTTTGGCCCGCTGAATTACTGTTACGCATAAATCATCCTTTTCACTTCCACTGTAGTAAAGATTTTTTTAAACACATAAGGATTTGAATTCTTGTCACTCAGAAAACTGCCAGCTTTATATATTGATCCAAGTTTTCTCAATAACAGAAAAAAGGGAAGCAAAGTTAAATCTCTATGAGTCTATTCGGGCAAATATGTAGGGAAGACATTAAAGATTATCTTAAGTACAAATTCAGGTAGCTGACTGGAATTATTAAATAGCCAACCTCCCTAGCTTTTCCTTCTTGCAATGGGAAGTTAGAAATTGTGTTTAAAACTACTCAACATTTCCAGTCAGCAGACGTAAACAAAGATTCACACTTCAAAATTATTTTTAAAAAATGGATAATAAATATGACAAATGAGAAGATAATAAGTGTGGGGAAAATCAATTTTAGGTTAATAAAAAGCCATAAAATTATCTTCCAATTTTTAATTGCATGCGACAGGTGAATCAGACATCACACCCCAATTCAAAATCACATACAGTACAGTTTTGGGATCTAATTATATGTTATCTGAAGATTTGATGAAATATATTCCGAATAGTTGCCGAAGAACTGGTGAAGGTCACTTCACAGGGAATACAGGAAGGGAGTTCCTACAGTAATTTGCCTAGGATTTTAATCTAGTAAAGCTGTCAGTGTTATTATCGCCACCGTTTCAACATCAAAACTGCTCTACAAATAAAAAACTTATTAAATGGATACAATACCCTACATTTGATTTCAAAGAGACTCATTTCACAACCTTTACTGTGACACCTGACATTGTACTGGCAGAAAAAATCTGTTTCTTCAGGGTTTCATTATCACAATCCCAGTAAAGTCAATATAAAAGTATAGAAGTGTGATGAGGAATTATGCTCAACTTCATTTTCTTTTTGTCACCTTTTTTTTGAAAAAGATTGACCTCCTTGTTTAAAAGTTAATGCTGATGACACCAAGGAATGAATGCTTTACAGAAATTACTGAGTCTGATGATCTGAGGGAAGAAGTTAGTTACAATCATTAATCCATGGCAACCTCAGCTCCAACTGATGACGCTGGTGTCTTCATTCCCATTGATGAAAGCAAATATTAAAGCCAAATTTGAACTAATTTAAGTCAAATATTCAAGAATTTAATTCAAATCCAGACTTTTTTAAACAGTGATTTCTATATTAAAATGCAATTATGTAGGAAAATGTGATAGCAACATCTCACCAACAGAAGACTCTCTTTTATTTTGGGTGGTGACTGTTGAGGAATGAGTGCTGTTTCAGGAAGGAATGTTGGCCAAGACATGTTGATTCTTCCCTACGTAGCACCACTTCATCCAAATGATAGCACTTTTTATTATTGCAGCATTAAAATGCCAGTCCAGAATATCTGCTCCAGTCAAGGGTTGGGACTCAAACTCAACCTTCCAAAGTGAAGCAAGATCACTGTTAACTGATGCAAGCCATTGCACCAGGACCTAAATAACAAAGAGCAAACTGCCCACTTGAATATTTTGGGACCTGCCTTTCCAACGTGGACAGATTTTATTATCTAATTTGTGGATGTTACCTGCTGATAATATTAATTTCCACTTGACATCTGCGCCAGTGGTAATGACTTATTTCCGAAATTTGTGGATTACTAGTATTGTGAACAGTCTGATAGAATTGCTACTCCCTTTTAATTTACCATTCTGAAAACAGGTGCAGTGACCAATACAGATCAAGCAATCCTTACCATGAAAATGGTTGGAGTCAAGCTAATGTTCAGGTAAGATTATGAAGTTGTTAGAATGAAGTCTTGGGAAATAGAATTCAATTACTATATCACTGAATTCACTGCTGAGCCAGATGCTTCTTTTTTCCATTGGTGCTAAAGTTTTCAAATTAAAATTGCCAAATATTTGGCATAAAATGAATATGCTTCTAGTAAACACCTTTACATCATTCTGCTCTATCTAGAAAATCATTATAGAGAGAAAAATAAAATTACTGCAAAAGCTAAGAGATATCTAGCTGGATACCTGGCTTCCCTGATGAGGCACAACAGCTGCAGCGGGAGCAGTGACTACCTTTAGCTGCCACTAAACATTACTGTCTATCTGCAAGAAAGCAAACATCTTTAACTTTATCATTTTTATTGGCATTCAATAATTGTACACAATGGCAGATTACAGCATTGCAGAAGGAATCAATGGTATATAGTGCAACATTCATTCAGCCTGCTTTTCATATCACACTTTGATTTCAGAGTTTCGATGGATGTCACAGAATGGACTGGCAGAAACTGTTATCCATGGCTGAGTCTGAACTTGTAAATAACAAATACAGTATCGCTGTGCCCTTCTTGAATTTAATGCCAGCACAACACTGACTGTGAATCAAGCTGCTTTGCTTGACATTCTTCTTATACATTCAGCATTTGGCAGGGTGAAATGCATTTTAGTTACAAAGATCTACCTATTAAAACAACAGATCAGCATTTCAGAATTAACTTCCTGAAAAATACCTATTAACTAAAACATTTATTTAGCATACAGAAAGCACATTTTGAAGGGTCGGGCTATTACCATTAGCTTGTGCCTGCTGTTAACTCAGTGCTCCTACAAATTTCAGGATATTAAATTCATTCTTGGTGTCACCTAATCACTCATCAGATTTATCTTATTGCCTTATTCACTTTTCATGTTCAGTGCCATTCTGCAGCATGGGCCTTGGTCAATTCAATGATGGCACTGAAATAAATCAAAAATTACAAAGTACAAGTCCTAAATGTACTTTTATGGCAATAGTTGAAAAGCTTCATTTGTCTTATCAAACCTTTAAACATCATAACTGCCATGACAGCTAATACGGTTCAGCGTTTATTGATTAAAGTCAGCATGTTGTGGAAGTGGAGGGGGTGAAGATATCCAATGTAGTTTGGAATGCAGTTGCTTTCAAACATGGACCAATGTGTAGCTGTAAAGATTCAACTTCAACAGAAGTGAAAGGGAGAACAATGGAAGAGAATGAAGAAGAGTAAATGCACAAAATGACATGACAAGGATCTACAGAAAAGACTGGCAGAGACAGAAGGAGGGAAAAATGGCAAAAGAGATTGACATTAAAATAAATAATGTGACCTTTAAATCATTAGTATTTTCTCATGCAAGCATTTGTGCGATACAGAAAATAACTTGAATTACTGAAAAATAAACTGTTCGGCTCCATCACGCATGATAGCAGCTAGGATTTGTATAATTGTACAATGTAATTGTGGTGGTGATTTGTTTTTAGTGGGAAAAACAGGAAAGGGAAGTTGTCAGAGGAATGCATGGTATCGTAGCCCCTTCTCATGCAGCCGGTGAACTCTTCCAGCAATTTGTGTTTTCATTCTATATCCATCATCTAGAAATGAAAACTCAGGAAATTTATTCTTGCTGGACAAGCTTTTGCTTTGGCATGTCAGTCACTGTTGATTCCAGAAGGAGCTGCTTTTGAGAACTTACTTAGTCCAGGATTGTAAGCGAGCTAAATTAACATATGTTGCTGAAATGACAACATCTCTGAAACACACTGGGTAAATAAAGGTATCAAGCAATGTTAATACAGTCCTCTCACGTTGTCAAGCTAGGAAATTCTGCCAAGTTGAATTTCCTGATTAGATCATCAACGTTTACTGTGAATACCAGGTGATCAGAAAAATCATAAGATATAATTGGAACAGTTTCCTCAAAAAGTGGCGCTGAGAACAAACTCACTTTGGAAGAACAGACCAAGTGTAACAGAGTATTGAAAGGGTTAAACTCCAGCTATTTGCTGTGAACAAATGTATTCAGTAAAACAATTCTCCCAGTATTTACACAAGAACAGCTGAGCACAAATATTTTACTTTACAGCACAGAACTGGGGTCATTAGTATAAAAGTTTACATCGACGAAAAGGCATTAGAGGCACTAAGTGAAAATACACCAAAACTAAAATACTAATTTTTAACTGCATGTCCATGTGTTACAAATGCCAGATACAAACATTATAAAGTATTACACAGGAACGTAACAAACCCTTTTATATAACCCCATTTAAAGATAAAAAAGAAAGTTGTCTATAAAAGAATCTTGCAAGTTGTAGCTATCTTTTATTCCAATCAAAGCTTGGGAATGCTTTTGCAGTACTATTTAAAAAATGAAGAGAGACCAAAATTAGCATTTTCAGACTATTGCCAAGTAAGGTCAGAGTTTATAGAATTAAAATGAGAAACCGCCATACAACTATTCATTAAGTAATCCATAAGCCAATTTTAGGATTTATGGACAGCAAAAATCATCAGCTATTCAGAATGAGCAAGTAGTAATCAGATGTCACCTTCTACTTCTTCCATCTCATCCTTGCAAGCTAAATTCCTAACCCCAAATCACAGGCAATGCAACTGTACCTTGCAAACCTTCTATCTATAGGGAGTGACAGTATCTTTGCTTTCCAACAACCATTAAGAGTTAACTTTCACTATTGCTGCAGATCCTCTCCACCACTGAAATAGTAATGAACTTTCCACCTTTTTTACCTTCATCTCAACGGACTCTGCACTTTTCTGACAAAAAAGGAAAGGGAAACGAAGTGTCACATCTCTGCCAATGTAACAGCTCGTCATTAGGAGGTGCACAACTGTTTGACTACTGGTAATTTTACCTCCTCCCGAGATCTGATAACTGATTAAGCATTTTCCCATTGCAGTACATTGCTAAGTAAAAAACTATACATATACCTCTACTACCTTGTCACCAGTTACTATTTCCTCAAGAAAGAAATGCCACAAACATGCATTGACACAAATAAAGGCAAATCTATTTCACAAAATAGTTGAAAAAATGTCATATCTATGGTGAGAAAATATTATGTTGTCAGGTCACATAGTTCAAGCTAAAACTTCAAATTACATTTATTAAAATACAACAAAATTAATATAGGAGAATAATCTAATCTGACCGTTTTTGATAACTTCTTATACTTGCAACTAACTCACTGACCCGTGGATATTTGGCTTGTACTTGTGACACATAAATAAGACTGAACAAAGTCAAGTAAAATTTAAGTAGACTGCTACCCACTTAAATCCATAAAGTCTTCATTTGCTTTGAAATAGAAATGCATAACACGGACAGGGAAAACCCACTGATGAAGCTAGTCTGTCCCATATCGTCATGATGCCTTATGCATCACAATACAAATTCTCAGCTCCCACCCAGAGCTTTGCCATTTCCTGGGAGGCTCAAGTTAAAGGGGCATAAAGGTAATGGAAAACTGAAATATTCCTCTCTGACCCTTTGGCTAATCAAAACTAATTCATGAAATCAGGTCACAGAGAATTTACAATACAAAAACAGGCTACTTGGCCAATTACAAGATAAAGGTGCTCTTCACCCCAACAAAAATATGCTCAGTTCTTCTCTGAAGAAATATAGCAAAGTAATGTTCACTACACGAGCCAGTAACTTCTTTTCCTAGGTCAACTGTTTTCTGGGAAAATAAAAACTGCTTAACACCAAACTTGTTCTGTTATTAACTGTTTTTAAACTTGATGTCTGCTTCCCTTAACCTATCCAATTAAAATATTTTTTTAAATAAGAAATTGGCATGCAGTCCACACTTTTATAAAACATGCAGTCCTAGCTCTTTTAAATATATCTCAGTAGTTAAGGTTTTTAAACTGACTATAAATCTTGCACCCCCCCACCCCCCCCTTATCTTACAAAAATCGCAGCATCCCACACCACGTGAGGAAACCAATGGTATTGGACTGAAGCTCAAAAGCAAAACACCCTGGATGCTGTAAATCTAAAACAGGAACAGAAAATGCTGGAAATACTTGGCAGATCAGAAGACATCTATTGAGAGAGAAACAGTGCTAACATTTCAGGTCTGTGATATTTCATCAGAACCGTGGCATGGTTTGTTAACTGTCTATGAAAACAATTGAGTTTGCTTTAACGAAAACTTCACAGCATTGTTCATGAATCTTCAGAGTGATGCACTGAAACACCCATAACTCTCTCTCTCACCACTTTTCAATTTGGTTCTATGATTTGATATACCCACTTGCATAACAGTAAAGCAAAGTTAAACATACTTTGCCAAACAAACAAGCACTTTCACCAATACATTGAGATATGCTCACAATAGTAGAGGCTCATCCACATTTCTAACATTTGAAAAAAACTTGGAATCACATGTGTTAGGTCATTAATAAAAATAGCAAAGGCCGACTTATTTTCAAAAAATACAGCTAATTATATCTGTTATTCTTATCACCTAACTGGATAGGATTGCAGCTAGCAGCACCATTGAACAATAGCAATGAGACCTCAAGCAAAATCTTTGGAAATTCTGACTGGCTCAACAATCCCTTGGTGATTGTGGCAATCACTGACAATAAGCTCAAGTTCTTTCCTGAATGGCAGGGATATGTTAACTTTTTGACAAGCTTGATTTATTTGGCCAAACAATCACAACCTTCTGGACTTCTGTCCACAGGCAGTGACATAAACAGGTGAACCGCCCTAATCTAATAATTAATCCCAAACAATAACTGTATATTGCTCCATGTCAACTCAAAAGAAAATCTTTCAGAAGCTCCATTTCAGCCTCAAGAGCACTGGCCCATATACAATTCCATGTGAACAAAAAAAAGATATATTTCGTGATATGACATGAACTTCACTTTAATCACACTCAACATAAACACAACTGTTGAGCATGACAGAACAAACACTGGGACACAACTCAAAACTTTGGGATAAAACATTGACCAACACTTTAATTCCATGCAACAAAAAAACTAACAAAAAACATGAAATCCATTATGAAACTAGTCTTCCAGCAATAAGTACAATGCAGAAACCTCACATTGTGGGAAGGTAAGAGATCTAGCACTATAAACAATGTGAACTTCAGGCTATAGTGGAAAACCTAACAAGTCACTCTAGATTTCATTGCAAACGTAATATAAGGAACAGAACATGGAAAGAGTAAGATGCGTGAGGATGCAAGGACAAAAAGAATAGAGAATACTGAAAGAAATAAGATGGAGAGATTGGCAAACAAGTAAAACATGCAGACTGATATGATTAAAGAAAAAAATGAAAGCGAAGACAAACAATTACTTTGCTGAGCCACTGTACCTACATTCAATTCCACTTAAATGAACATATAAAAAAATAATGAAAAATTGAAACCATTTTCTATTTGCACCATGGTTAAGCGATTGACCAATGAAAAACTTAGATCATTTATCACATGCACACTCGGTAACAATGGTCTATTAAACTATGAGCTCTATTTTACAGCCACCACAGCTAATCTATTTCCTAAAGATTGCTATTACTGTAATTTTTTTTTAAATTATCTGGTGCCACTCTGCAATGTACTAACTGGGCCATCAGGTGAGCTAAAGTAACTTTAAAAAAAACATTTCCTGCGGGGCAAAAAGAATTGACTGAATCAGTTTGTGAAATTTTGCAATACAACATGTTACGGCTTTTAGATTATTTTATACTATACGCTTAAAACAATATCTGCTGCAGTTCAATGGCACAGATTGGGTTGAATTCCACAATTCATGTTCAATGTGATGTTCAAATTTTTGACTCCCAAAAGTGTTCAACAGATCATAGTATGAAAATTTACACTTAAAAATTTACACCAGCTTTAAATTATCTTCTCTCATGCCAACAATTTATACCAGTGGCAGTTATTTAATCAATTGCCGAACATAACCAAACGTAATGGGAACATTTTCACCATTTGGTACCAGTCAGTGTGCATTGTAAACACCAAAGGGGCCATTTCTATGCTGAGCCCATGAAATGTCAGCACAGAATCCCTACAGTGCAGAAGGAGATATTCGGCCCATCACGTCTGCACCATCCCTCCGGCAGAGCATCTTACCCAGGACCACTCCCCACCCTATCACCCCACTAATCCCCTAACCTACACATCTAAAAGGTAATTTAGCATGGTCAATTCACCTAACCTGCACATCTTTGGACTGTCATGTGGTGCCATCTGTGTCGAAGCTCTCAATGTGGAATACATAATGGCTTGCATTATGCAAAGCAGCCAGGCAATAGATTGGCCTAGAAACCATTGTTGGTTACATAAATTTGATGTTTCAGTATGGCGTTTTGCTGTCCACTCTTTTTGCTGAGGTGTTAACCTCATGGAATTATAATAGTGACAGTATGATGTAATGTGAACAAGTGTTCATTATTGATAATTTTATAGCCAAGATATTGCCTCAGTTTTAAAAAAGATTTGTGAAAATCACTGAAGATGTGGCATAAGCAAGGTACCTAATTGAAATTAACTTTACATAATGAAGCCAAAAGTCATTCCAGCTTCACAGATTATATAGCCTTTAATATTTTTAAAATTTTAAAGCTTTATATCGAACAATCAGGTGTTTAGTTTAAGACACAGGATAGAAATGAATACTTGCATACTAAGTCTCAACTTGGGAAATCCAGTTTGACAGGTTATGGACGTTTAACTAGTGGGCCAGCTTTTCAAAATTTAAACCATAATCGTAATCTCACACCTTTCTCAAAGTTTAGTATGAAAGAAATCAAAATGTGAACTTATCCATCAACATCAGCTAGATCAGGAATGCTATGAAGTGCCAACATCTTTAAATGACTAAAGAAATAATAAAGAGCAGCAGCAAATAAACTAGTACACATTGAAATGTTCACTTAGAGTAGAAACAATAATGCAGTGATGATAAAACCTTTGGCATACTCACTCAGAATACAGCTTTGCGAATTTTCATTATGTCCTTCAAGTGCCTTGCTTAAAAGTTCTTTCCGCTGCTGATACAACCATTAGTTTGGACAGTGACGTCCATTTAAACTCAATATTAGTTTTAATTAAGAAAGTAAAAAGAAAACACAGAATCTACCAGCAAATATGAACTTCAATTGCACGCGTGTACGAAGGGTTTTATTACCCACTTGTTTCAATGCTTTACCTCATGTCAGTGCTTGCACTGACATGGCAAAACATTTAATATCAATAGTTCACCATTGCTCAATTAGACTTAAAATTGGTCTCAGAAAACAATTGTTTAAGATGTTGCCTGACTCAATCTATTTTGACTAGGATACAAAGCTGAAATGCCACATTTCAGCTTGTGTTATCCTGATGGCAGCGAAGTCTAATCACACATAAAATATACAGGTGAAACTCAGCAGTTTTTGAGCATGCAATGGACAATTCTTCAGTGATTAATATTTAGCTGTGAGCAGCTACTGTGCTGACCACCCTGTTGAATGAAAAATCCTTCCTTTATTGAATACCGCAGGCAATGAAGTGAACCATAGCCACTAAAGAACTAGTACAACCCTTTAGGAAAAAAAACAGAAATAACTATCACCTTCAGTGACCTGCAATGTAAAATCACAACTCCTGTTTAGAATTGCAAATGAAACGCTGCCTTTGAATCTAAAAGATAAGATCAGTTACACCCAGCACACTGCAAAATGGATTATGAAGCGAATGGTAAATGTATGGAAAAAGTGACCTCCATTTGACAGTGAAACACAAAATAGAAACTAATAATGGCTGTACACTTTTTTGAAAACTCCATAAAGTCCTTCTTTCAAATTTGGGGAGGGACTATGGAATTTTTCTGCCAAATCCTTGTACATTCCTTAGAGTAATAAATGATTACCAAAATAATGATGCTAACCAATTTATTATGGCTTACAGTGGATTTCTCAAGGAACTATAAAGAAAAATCAGGCACTTAAAAGGGAATGTTGAAAACAGGCATTTGTTCTTGCGAAGTAGGTAATGCTGGCAATTCCACATTTATTGTCTATCCCTATGTGTCCTGAGAAAAGGGCAGTGGGAATGTGCACCCCCTGGCTACTCTTCATAAAACCAATTAGTATGACGTAAATTGAGATTTGATTAAGAAACGTTATGCCAAATTGTTAACCAAGTTCACTCAAAATAAATTTAAAACATTTATAATAATTCTGGTTCCTTGAAAGAAGGGTTTTCTAGGGACTGTACAAATTCTCAGTTAAATGTTGCATGCCTGAGCAACCAGGAAATTTAAAGCAACCTATTGCATGATTCATGTCACCACTGATTGTAGGGACCATGTGCACCAGGTTTTGGCAGTTCTTTGTGACCTTTGAGTGATGCCACACTTGTTTAATTCACTTGCCCACACAAGAGGGAATTCGGGTGCTCTTGAAGTTCTCGAAGAAATCACCTTTCAAAAGTCAGAGTTATGCAAAATATTGTTCCTTTCATTATGTAGAGCATT
This sequence comes from Carcharhinus amblyrhynchos, assembly GCF_965287045.1. Taxonomy (NCBI): domain Eukaryota; kingdom Metazoa; phylum Chordata; class Chondrichthyes; order Carcharhiniformes; family Carcharhinidae; genus Carcharhinus; species Carcharhinus amblyrhynchos. Next base: position 46,337,808 of record NC_137342.1, read on the forward strand.
ATATCTGGGTGTTATTAGAGACAAAACACCTGAACAAATATCTTTTCAAGATTGCGTAAAAGAATGAAAGACAAATAAATAGCCATCGCAGCATAAGAACATAAGAAATAGGAGCAGGAGTAGGCCATCTAGCCCTTCGAGCCTGCCCTGCCATTCAGTAAGATCATGGCTGATCTGAAGTGGATCAGTTCCACTTTCCCGCTTTCTCCCCAAAACCCTTAATCCCCTTGCCTACCAAAAACCTATCTACCCATGTCTTAAATATATTTAGCAAGGTAGCCTCCATCACTTCAACGGGCAGAGAATTCCAGAGATTCACCACCCTTTGAGTGAAGAAGTTCCTCCTCACTAAACTGCACCCCCCCCCCGCCCCCCCACTTATCTTGAGGCTGTGCCCTCTAGTCCTGCGTCCTTTCTGAGCAGGAAGAACCTTTCCACCTCGACCCTATCCATCCCTTTCATCATCTTATACGTCTCAATAAGATCCCCCCTTCTAAACTCTACCGAGTACAAGCCCAGTCTATTCAGCCTCTCCTCATAGCTCAACCCCCTCAACTCCGGTATCAGCCTCGTAAACCTCCTCTACACTCCCTCCAAGGCCAAAATATCCTTGTGCAAGTGCAGCGACCAAAACTGCACACAGTACTCCAGCTGCGGCCTCACCAGTGCCCTGTACAGTTGCAGCAAGACCTCCCTACTTTTATACAAAGAACAAAGAACAACCCAGCACAGGAAACAGGCCCTTCGGCCCAACGAATTTATATTCAATCCCCCTCGCTATGAAGGCCAGCATCCCATTTGCCTTTCTGACCGCCTGCTGCGCCTGTAGGCTGGGTTTTTGCGACTCATGCACAAGGACCCCCAGGTCCCTCTGCACCATAGCATGCTGCAGCTTTTCGCCCTGTAAGTAGTAGTCCTTCCTACTATTATTCCTACCAAAGTGGATAACCTCACGCTTGCCAACATTGTATTCCATCTGCCGGGTCCTCGCCCACTCGCTCAGCCTATCTAGATCCCTCTGCAGGCTTTCCACACCCTCCGCACAATTTGCTGTTCCACTTATCTTTGTGCCATCAGCAAATTTCGACACCTTACACTCGGCTCCCTCCTCCAGATCATCTATAAAAATGGTAAATAGCTGAGGCCCCAGCACCGATCCCTGGGGCACTCCACTAGTCACCAACCGCCAATCCGAATAGCACCCATTGACACCCACTCTCTGCCTCCTATTTGACAGCCAATCCCCTATCCACGCTAACACCTTACCCCCAACTCCATGCCCCCTAACCTTCTGTAACAACCTTTTGTGCAGCACCTTATCAAACGCCTTCTGAAAATCGAGAAACACCACATCCACCGGTTCCCGTCTATCCACCGCACTAGACACATCCTCATAGAATTCCAATAAATTCGTCAGACACGACTTCCCCTTAACGAATCTGTGCTGCGTCTGCTCTATTAAACAATTCTTCTCAAGATTCTTCTCAAGCATCATTGAATGGGTTTCATTTTGGTCAGGAATTTTGTCTGAAGTTTTATTTTAGTATTGACCCTTTTTTCCAGCACAGAGAAACAGAATTACAACTCAGTAACCTGATCAATTATCACTATGTGAAAGAAAGTTGAAGTACCTTCCTCTGATTCATTTACCAAAAACAGATTGTCTATCACAGTTATGTGGGAGGAGAAACTACTTAAAGCATTAAGCAAAGGATACATTTTATGTCCTAATTTAGATGGGTGGGAAAATATTTGAATACATTATTTCATATAATTTATTTACCGCAGAATTATGGTTGGTGTTTAGCATTGGAACTAGTTAAAAACTTGCACCTAAGCCTTAAAATAAAACGTTTACTCATTTTTGCTCCATATTTTCCATGCTGGAAAATGATTGGAGTTGGGCACTCTCCAGTCCTTCATCAAGATGCATAAACCAAGACACAGGTAGGTAATTCAATTAAGCAGCATTGCTTTAGCATTCTTTCCAGCAAGGACTGCATGGGACTTGTCTGGGAAATTTAAACTTCACTGGTAGCTATCCAATACTCTGATTTAAGTTGGAAACTACAGATGATCCGACTCTCTTAGCAGAATAGTCAGTTACCCAGGAAAGTTTAAAACCACTTCTAACCATACTAGCGACTTATCCCACCCTCTTCACTGAATCCGCCAAATGCCCCTCGTGCCCTACCTACCCATCCATCCATCCCAACCATCTCCCCACACCCCTAGACCACCAACTATCCCTCCACCAACCAACACTCCCTCAGACCATCCAGCACCCCTCCTGCTCCCTGAGCACTTTAACTCTTCACCCACTTACCTTAGCCTCTCAAAGTGACTGAGACCTGGTGTTGCGAATAAGAAAGAGGGCATAGCTTCACTTTCTCCAAGGCTGCTACCCTGGACAGGAAGTCCAAATTTGCTGTGCTGAACATTTCTCACCAGGCCTGGGGCAGAAGATTGGGTGAGAAATGGGCAGCTCCTGATCTGGATGAGTATAATGGAGCGGAATGGCAATCTGAGGGGTTTTCCCCTCCACGGACGTTCTAGCCCATTAATGTTTTTGCATAAGCTCAGTCATGCAAAACCATGCTCACATTAGCAGTTAGCCTCAATTTTTCATGCACAAATACATTAGTTACCGGTGCCTTACAACTGAGCGCACAGGATCAAGCAGATGACCCAGGATGCATTGCAAAGATGCGTGGAGTTTAAGACATACCCACCCTTAGTTCGATATCGATAACACTTCAAAATGGCACTGACCCACACTGGTGATTCACTTTTAGATTCGGCACATAAGTTGACGCCTATTTTCAAAGGGATTATCCATGGTTTCAAATGTCGACTTATATGCTAACATCGACAGTACATCAAACCAATTACCATGTGGCAGCAATCCCCCTTGAAGTCCTCATCCAGTTACCAGGATCTCATCAAAGAGAGCCTTCTTAGTATTACTGTTTTGGCCCCAGCTCATTATTTATACCTTTCCTCAATCTGTAACCTAGATCATGGGTGATCCTTCAATCCTTAGCTTAACCATATGAATTCATACTGGTTGCAGATATTATTCACACAGTTACAGAAATGGCTGACCCATTATGTTGCAACAAGGTAGAATGCTGAGGAAAAGAAGCAGTGGTATTTTCCTAAAATTGAGTTTGATCTCAGCACAAATGCAAAGCAAGCAGTCATGTATGTATCTGAGACGAGCAGGATGGGAATTTATGATCTAGTTTAACATGGAACTAAACGTTTTTGTCTTTATAATGAAAAATACAGCTATTTCATCACACAAAACAAAAAGTACTTGAAAACATCAAACGTTTAACAGTTGATTACCATCTGAGACAGAAAGGGGCGGTTAACATTGTGATGTGACACTCAGTTTTTATGGGTCACAGTCGGCTGCTCTTTCAAATGGTGATCAATTTACTTTTCATTTCCAGCATTTTCTGCTTTTAGTTAAAATTCCAGAATTAATAGCTGGAACTTGCTGACCTTTCATGCTGACATGATATTCAGGTCCCGCTGATGGCACACCCCCCGCCACAGGTACCATGGCAGAGAGGGGTGCATTCAATGGGAAACCCCCTTGACAATGGTGGATCCCACCGCTGGCCAATGGAAGGCCAACTCCGTGAAATATGTGGTGGATTGCGCAGAAAATCCTGCCCAAAACTTTTCCAATTATCATAGTTTATCAACTGAATTTTGTTCTAAAGTAAAGGATAATGGACAGCATCCTGCACTCTCTCGTTTCCTTCTCTATGAACGGTATGTTTTGTCTCTATAGCGCACAAGAAACGATACTTTTTACTGTATGTTAATACATGTGACAATAATAAATCAAATCAAAGTTGTAAGTGAATTACAAGCCTACAATCCCATTGAGGGGTTCACATAATATTCAGCTGCTGGCCAAGAATGCGGTATTTCATTTTTTTTAGTTTTTTTTTACTGTGTAGTGACCCATTTGACTTAGAGCTTCTCTCAAAGTCATTTCAATTTGAAAAGACTACCTTGTGATTGAAAAATGGGCATTAACAGTTTTATGGTACACAGCATAACGGTATAATGGATCTTGAGTAACTTAATATGGTGCAAGCCTTTGAGAAATATTGTAATATACTGTGATAGCCGATACTATTTTTCCTGCAACATGCAGTCGCAAAATAAACTGTTAATATTCAGATACTCGTTTAGGCTAATAGCTGAATGGTCACGCTACGATAAATATTGCAGCAATAAAGTGCAAACTATTTCACTTAATTTGAACCATAGGAAAGGTACATGGGAATAATCTTGCTACTGGTGTGATGTTTATTATTTTAACTGAACACGGTTAAAAACAAACATATACTTAAATAAAGTAATCTTTTCCAAAGTATTTACATAATCATGGTAGCTTCCTTTGGCTTTGTTACACAATCTCTGCAAATGGAAACCAATTGTCTCTTTTATACTGTAAAACACAGCATAATTCTTGATCTGCCATTACTGGCACTGTAACACCAGTCTGTTGAAATGCAAAGTCCCTGAAGCAGACATGCCTCCATCTACCGAATGTGCTTACTTCAGCTCCTCCAGTGAATGCACTGCAAATTGATCGCTCGCTGCTCCCAGGAGCATTTTCAAGTCTTCTCACTGCTATTTCACTTCAGCAAATTATGCTTAATTTCATTGTATTTGACCACGCAATGAAATTTACTCTAACTGGACACTTCCTTAGACCATGACAGGCTTTGTGGCAGCGTCTTTCTCGTTGGTTTATCAGCACATTTATCAGTGCATTACTACCAGCGCCAGCTCTATGAGGCATAACAGCACTCTCAATACTTTGTTTGTATTCAGCAGACTAGCCTTTGCATTCAGTGCTATTACTGTTACTTTTATACATTACTAAATGAACTCCTGGCTGCACTGCAATGTAATCTCCCACCCACATTTTATGCTGCGATTAAATCCTATCTTCTAGCCCCTCTGGTGATAGACGAAAAGCTGCACTGTACCTTTTCATTAATATAGTAATTCGAGTCTCCAACATATTTATTTGTCACAGCAGTGTAGTGGCAAACATTATTGAACGTTATTATGCTTCAATTCTCTTGCATGGTCTTTCGACACTAAGGTTTCAGAACTACATCATCTTTAGTTGCATTATTAACTACATGTCCTAGCTGCTCAATCGACAATACTGATGACACAGTCAGAGAGACAGGTGGTCCATCATGATATATCCTAGTTATAGATATAATACTCCATATTGTGGAAATTGAATTTCTGAGTAATCAATCGCAGATTGTTGATTAAACCTCTTGTGTGAATATTATCACATATCATGGATATAAAGTACAAATCAGCACCCCCTCTCTGGAATCAAATTGACTAAAAACATGTTAAAACACCTACATAAAAAAATTAATTTAGAATTGAATCGTAACCGATACCAGCGAGCTGCTTTAAACTTCAATTTCAAGGCTGTGATGTATCTAAACCACTCAACCTTCGCTTTTACAGTATATGCCACCCGAAAACCTCAACAAATCACTTTCAGGATCCTTGTCATACATCTATAATTCTTTATTATTTTTGTATATGTGATAAAGTAAGGTTTGTTTCAGATAAACAAATAGCAAAACACTGCTGCAATAACATTATTCCACAATGTTTAAGTCTTATGATTTGTATTCAGATATTCTTTTGACCTGCAATGTTCATACCAAAAGCAAAAACAAAATGAAACCTCAGATAGCCTCTCATCCACAAACTAGTATGTTTTAGTAAACAAATATTAGAAATGCTGCTCATCCTCAAGGAATGTTACAATTTTACAATGTTTACAATTTTTCCATTATCAAAAATAGAATTTGGGAAAAAAAGGGTGCTTCAATCAGTTTATACTAAACTGGCCACAATAATCCAGAATATGGAACAAAATTAAAAGTCTACCTTATCCTTTTGCAAAGTTTGCATCCCGAAAGCCCTGTAGATACACAGGTCAAGTATGAAAGACAAGTCATTAAAGAGATTAATCACGTACCCTTTTCCTTGAGATGCAAAACCTATTTTTTTTTCAATGGTTATTTAGAAATGACATTGGTCCGATGCATTAGAGGATGCTGCGGTTCTTTTTCACATTAACAGCGCCTGAGAGTTTCAGCCAAGACTTTGCCTGTTTATCTAACTTCACAGCATCCAAGTTTATTGATGCAATAAATGCTGTTTTTATTTTGCAAAGAAAGTTGATCTGATTTGATTTATTATCACTGTATACAGTGAAAAGTATTGTTTCTTCCACGCTGTACAGATAAAGAATTTGCCACGTTAGCTGCTGGTAGATCCACACTGACTGAAACCTAAATGTTGCAGCCACACAAAGAAAGATACATTTCAGTAGAATGCAGCTTGACCGTTCTATTTTAATTCAGACATTATTATCAGGAAATGGTTGAAAAATCCTTCAAATTTATAGGTAGAACACTCTATACCTCTAAATGTTCCAAACAAAATTGCAATGATACCTGTTATAGTTTTTAAAAAATTTGTTCTAGGGATGTGAGCATTGCTGGCAAGGCCAGCATTTCACCCCTAAATGCTTTGAGAAGATGATGAGCTGCCTTTTTGAACTACTGCAGTCCAAGTGGTGTAGATGCACCCACAGTGCTGCAAAGAAGGAAGCTCCAGGATTTTTACTCAGTGCACTGATATAGTTCTAAGTCATGATGGTGCGATTTGAAATGGGGCTTGCGGGTGGTGGGGTTTCCATGTATCTGCTGCCCTTGCCCTTCTACATGGTAGAAGGTGCAAGTTTGGATCCTTGGCGAGTTGATGCAGATCGCACACATTACTGCAACTATGTAGGTTAAGTAGAGAGGATTTGATCATACTCCTGACATGACTTCTTCAATTTTAGTGATATACTTTTCCTTCCTATGCACAGTACAACATGGCGTTGCCCATGGTAAATTGCTAGAAAGCTGTTTTTGAAGAACAAGAACAAGAATGTCATACCAAGTAGTCATTTATCCCATGATAACAAAGTTCTTAATAAATGCCCCCTCCGGAATTCTTGCATATGAATCTAAATTTAGTACGTGATCAAAATGTTTACTGTTATTTTTAAACTGCAGGAGTATTAAAGTTTTCATTGATACAGAAGAAATATAACAAAGCTCTGTTCTTCAAGATTCTGGTCATTCTAATATATTACAAAGAACTACAGCTTGTAGGTATTCTGAATAAGATGTTTATTTATGATGCACATGGAGCTCCATGGTTACTATAATCATCCAGGACAAAGTAACTGCTTAATTGACACTCCATCAACCACCTTAAACATTAATTGCTTCCACCACCAGCACACTGTGGCAAAAGTGGGCATCCATCTGTTAAGATGCACTGCAACAACTTACCCAGCCTCCTTTGACAGCACCTTACATAAGAACATAAGAAATAGGAGCAGGAGTAGGCCATCTAGCCCTTCGAGCCTGCCCCGCCATTCAATAAGATCATGGCTGATCTGTCGCTGCTCAGTTCCACTTTCCCGCCCTCTCCCCATAACCCTTAATCCCCTCTCTTATCAAAAACCCATCAACCCGCGTCTTAAAAATATTTAGCGAGGCAGCCTCCACCACTTCAACGGGCAGAGAATTCCAGAGATTCACCACCCTTTGAGTGAAGAAGTTCCTCCTCAACTCCGTTCTAAACCGCCCCCCTTTTATCTTGAGGCTGTGCCCCCTAGTCCTACTGTCTTTTTTGAGCGGGAAGAGTCTCTCCACCTCTATCCTATCCATCCCATTCATCATCTTATACGTCTCAATGAGATCTCCCCTCATTCTTCTAAACTCTAACGAGTACAAGCCTAGTTTATTCAGCCTCTCCTCATAGCTCAACCCCCTCAACTCCGGTATCAGCCTAGTAAACCTCCTCTGCACTCCCTCCAGGGCCAAAATATCTTTGCGCAGGTGCGGCGCCCAAAACTGCACACAGTACTCCAGCTGCGGCCTCACCAATGCCCTATACAGCTGCAGCAAGACCTCTCTACTTTTATATTCAATCCCCCTCGCTATGAAGGCCAGCATCCCATTCGCCTTCCTGACCACCTGCTGCACCTGCAAGCTGGGTTTTTGTGACTCATGCACAAGGACCCCGCGGTCCCTCTGCACAACCACCTAGAAAAAAGCAGCAGTGGTATGTCAGCACCACCACCTGCAACTTCCCCTCTATGCCACACGCCATTCTGACTTGGAACTATATCACCATTCCTTCACTGTTTCTGGGCCAAAACTTTGCAACTGACTTCCTAACAGCACTGTGGAGTCACTCTCACTACAGTAGTTCAAGAAGGTGGCTCACTACCACCTTCTCAAGGGCAATTAGGGATGGACAATAATAGCTGGCCTCATCAGCCGCGCTCACATCATAAAAAAAATCAATTGTCATTTAATTTTCCTTGTTCTTCGCCATAAACAAGGGTTTTGAGGCTGCATTGGGTCTTACTGTTTAAGATAAAAATAGCAAAGCATGAGAATTCTTAATGTTGCAGCAGGGTTACCACTCTGAAGAAAAGACTGAATTGATTGCAATTATAGACCTGATGTCAAGTAATATTGATATCCACAGCCAATCTCATTAATACTGCCTCAAATGGTTTCCTTCAAGCCTAGAAATATCTACTACAGAGCCTATGGAAAGAGCCACAGTTACTTTCACAAAGGAGATGTTTGATATTGTCAAGGTTGGCGACATTCACAATTTGTATATTATCATCATTGCAATTCCAGAGTCTTTCAAGATGTTTGGTCTTGGAGTCCGTGGGTTTTGACTGGTAACCCTGGCTTCAAATCAAAGCCACCAGACGTTTATCAAATCTTTTCTGAAACTTGAGCTGGAAAGAGGATACCGCCCAGAATGCAGACAATAGTTCAATATCTCTCAAAGCAAATTAAATCTTGGTACAGGCAAAGTTAGTACTCCGCAGCGTTTAGTAATTCTTAAAACCCAGTACTAACCTATGCATATCTTTGGTAGCTTGACTTGATGTTGAGACTAGAAGGACATAAAAACTTAACCAATTTTGTACTACTGAAAATGTTGAATGTCATTTTGCTGTCTTCCTCAATTACAATACACCCAGAGCCATGGGAGAGTTACCCATCTGGACTTCTTACAACCTGACTTTCCTCCATATGTCAGAGATTACTCTAATTTCATGTGATGATTGAACGCCACTAAGAAAATTTACCTAATTGATGGGAATCAAAAATATATTCCAACATTAACTATTAAAACACAGATGTAGCTGTCGTCTTTAGTTAGAAAGGAAGGATCTAATATCCAGAAAGAACTTTTATTATTAATTGCAGCCTCTGTCAGAGACCTGCCATTTCAGGCCTCAAATTTGCTGGAGCACCACTCAATAATAGGTCCTTTGGAACTCCCCCCTGGTTGGATGAGTGATTGACATTTTTTTCCAGTCATTCTTACCATTGGAAAGCATCAGAGAACAGTTGAGTAAACAGGAGAACATAATTAGCACCCAATTTTCTGGCCTTCATTGCCGCCAGATCGACGTCCAGTACTAAACAGGATATTGATCAGTGCTGAACTCCATGAAGACAAAGCTGACAACAGCTGAATAGGTTTGAATAAAATGGCTGGAATCCTGCAGGGTTGGAGGTATTAATAAGATTCTTCCTATCCATCTTTGCAAACTAGATGGGAAAATAGTATTTACACATAGTACTTCCCCTTACACTTCCTTTGAGAGAAAACATGCAATTTTCAAACATAAAAGAATCACAAAACAAACAAAACTTCCATCCTTTCATTTGCCAAAAAAATTCTCTAATTATGTCATCCACACTTTTTAAAAATTCATTTAGGTGATGCAAGCATCATTGACTAGGCCAGCATTTACTGCCCATCCCTAGTTGCTCTTCAGTGAGCTGACTTAGAGTCAGAGGTTTTCAGCATGGAAATAGGCCCTTTGGGCTAATTTGTCCATACCACAGTTTTTACCACGGAGCTAGTTCCAATTACATGCATTTGGCCCATATCCCTCTATAGCCATCTTACCCAAGTAACTGTCTAAATTGTACCCACCTCTACTACTACCTCTGGCAGCTTGTTCCAGACATTCACCATCCTCTGTGTGAAAAAAATTGCCCCTCTGGACCCTTCTGTATCTTTCCCCTCTCACCTTAAACCTGTGCCATCTAGTTTTAGACTCCTCTATCTTTGGGAAAAGATGTTGACTATCTACCTTATCTATGCCCCTCATTATGTTACAGACCTCTATAAGATCACACCTAAGCCTTCTAGGCTCCAGGGGAAATAGGTCCAAGTCTATCCAGCCTCACCTCATAACTCAAACCATCAAGTCCTGGTAGCATCCTAATATATCTTTTCTGCACTCTTTCTAGTTTAATAATGTCCTTTCTATAATAGGGTGACCAGAACTGTACACAGTATTCCAAGTGTAGCCTTACCAATGTTTTGTATAACTTCCACAAGATATATCAACTCCTGTATTTAGTGTTCTGACCAATGAAACCAAGCATGCCGAATGTCTTCTTCACCAGCCTGTTCACCCATGACAGCATTTTTAAGGAGTTATGAACCTGTACTCCTAGATCTCTTTGTTCTGTAACTCTCTCCAATGCCCTATCGTTAACTGAGTCGGTCCTGCCCTGATTTGATCTACCAAAATGCATTATCTCACACTTATCTAAATTAAACTCCATCTGCCATTCATGGGCCCATTGATCCAATTGGTCAAGATCCCATTGCAATCCTAGATAACCCTCTCCACTATGTTGTCAATCTTGGTGTCATTTGCAAGCTTACTAACAATGCCCAATAAATTCTCATCCAGAGCATTAATATAAATAACAAGTAACAGTGGATCCAGCACCCATCCCTGAGGCACACCGCTGGTCACAGACCTGCAGTTCAAAAAACCCTCTACAGCCATCCTCTGTCTTGTGTCATCAAGCTAATTTTGTATCCAGTTGGCTACCTCACCCTGGATCCCGAAAGATTTAACCTTGTACAACAACTTATCATGCAGCATCTTAGCAAAGACCTTGCTAGAGTCCATGTCTACACTGCACTGCCCTTATCTGCCAACTCGGTTACCCCTTCAAAAAATTCTAGGCCTTGAGAAGTCAAGAAGTGTTACTTGTCACAGGATTCCTAGCTTTTGACCTGCTCTGGTGTCCACAGTATTAACGTGGCTAGTCCAGTTCAGTTTCTGGTCAATGGTGACCCCCCCAGGATGTTGATAGAAGGGGTTGCAGCAATGGTAATGCCATTGAATGTCAAGGGACAATATTTGGATCCTGTCTTGTTTGAGATGGTCACTGCCTAATATTTGTGAGGCATGAATATTACCAGTTTCAACCCAAGACTGGATTTTGTTAGGACTTGCTGTATATGAACTGCTTCAGTAAGAGTTATCGTGAATGGCGCTAACATTGTGCTGTCATCAGTGAACATCCCCATTTCTGACCTTATGATGGAAGGAAGGTCTTTGGTGGAGCAGATGAAGATGGTTGGGCCTAACTCACTACCCTGAGGAACTTCCACAGTGATATCCTGCAGCAGAAATGATTGACTTCCAACCACAATAACCATCTTCCTTTGTGCCAGGTATGGATCAAACAAATGGAGAATTCCCCTGATTCCCATTGATTCCAGTTTTACTAGGGCTCCATGATGCTACCATACTCAGTCAATGCTGACTTGATATCAAAGATAATTACTCTCACCTCATCTCTGAAGTTCAGCTCTTTTGTCCACATTTGAATCAAAGTTGCAATGAGGTCAGGAGCTTGTGGCCTTGGTGGAAACCAAACTGAGCATCCATGAGCAAGTGATTGCTGAGTAAATGGCACTTGGTAGCATTGTTGATGAACCCTTCCATCATTTTGCTGATGATCCATAGTAGGCTGATGGGGCAATAATTAACTGGGTTGCATTTATCCTGTTTTATTTGGATTTGATCTTGATTTGATTTGATTATTGCCACATGTATTAGCATAATGAAAAGTATTGTTTCTTGCGCACTATAGAGACAAACCATACCGTTCATAGAGAAGGAAACGAGACAGTGCAGATTGTAGTGTTACAATCATAGGTGGGGTGCAGAGAAAGATCAACTTAATGCAAGGTAAGTCCATTCAAAAGTCTGACAGCAACAGGGAAGAAGCTGTTCTTGAGTTGTTTGGTATACGAACTCAGACTTTTGTATTTCTTTTCCAGACAGAACAAGCTGGAAGAAAGAATGTACAAGGTGTATGGGGTCCTTAATTATGCTGGCTGCTTTGCTGAGGCAGCAGGAAGTGTAGACAAAGTCAATGGATGGGAGGCTAGTTTGCGTGACGGGCTGGTCTACATTCATGACCTTTTGTATTTCCTTGCAGTCTTGGGCAGAGCAGGAGCCATATCAGGCTGTGATACAACCAGAAAGAATGCTTTTTATGGTGCATCTGTAAAATTTGGTGAGAGTTGTAGCTGACATGCCAAATTTCCTTAGTCTTCTGAGAAAGTAGAGGCATTGGTGCACTTTCTTAACTATAGTGTTGGCATAGGTGGACGAGGACAGGTTGCTGGTGGTCTGGACACTGAAAAGCTTGAAGCTCTTGACCCTTTCTACTTCACCCCCACAGATGTAGACAGGAGCATGTTCTCCTTTATGCTTCCTGAAGTCAATGACAATCTCCTTCATTTTGTTGACACTGAGGGAGAGATTATTGTTGCTGCACCAGTTCATCAGATTCTCTACCTCATCTCGTAGTCTGTCTCATCATTGTTTGAGATCCGACCCACTACGGTGGTGTCGTCAGCAAACTTGAAAATCGAATTGGAGGGGAATTTGGCCACACAGTCATAGGTGTATAAGGAGTATAGTGGGGAGCTGAGAACACAGCCTTGTGGGGCACTGGTATTGAGGATGATCGTGGAGGAGATGCTGTTGCCTATCCTTACTGATTATGATCTGTGAATTAGGAAGTTCAGGATCCAAATGCAGAGGGAGATGCTGAGGCCCAGACAACAGAGTTTGGAGGAGAATTTTGTGGAAATAATGGTGTTGAAGACTGAGTTGTAGTCAATAAATAGGAGTCTGACATAGGTGTCTTTGTTATCTAGGTTGTTCCAGGGTTGAGTGCAGGACCAGGGAGATGGCTAGGGGTGTGGCAAGTTCTGGAGCACAATACATCGTATATTGTCCAAAGCAATCAGTCACTTTTTTGTTTTCCAAAATACTTCAATTTTTTCCCCAAAATTCAATTTACTCTGTACAAAAACATTAATATTTACTGAAAAAATATTAATCCTGGTTGGAATAGATTAATAGAATCCTGAGCTGTAAGGAGATGGTCTAAGAGCGAAGAAAGTAAAATGTTTATATGAAGATATTATCACAAATAATCATGATTGGCAAGGTTGCTAATTGCGAGTGCATATTGTATCTAGGTTTGAAGATTTTATCCTAAGTGATTGCTAATACTCCATTTCTACAACTGAACTACTTTCCAAAGATAAGACTTTTTGCAACACAGTCGGGCTGCCAGTATTTCAAATTCACCTTTTTAGCATGGAAGATGATTCAAGGCTCTGATAACAGCACTGGTGCTACTGGACACATGCGGCTATGTAAATGCAACGGAATACAAGTCATTCAAAAATTTGCATATCAGGCTGTGGAACTCCCTTTGAGGGTCCAGGTAGGCCAGCCATCTGGATCCCACACTGGTGGACTGTACCTGGGCTGAGAGTTCAGCATTCTCATGTAAGGATAAGATGGCGACTTAGAATCCACTGTCCAACTGCTTCTGCCCCAGTGACACATTTCCTTTGGCTGCATGGAGTGTAAAGAGTTCAAAAGGCTGTGGTTTGTGACTCTGGAAACAGGTACACGGTTGTGTTAGTCCTGGCACAGGAACAGGATTACAGTCTAAGTACCAATATCTATAACCTGTTTTACTGGTGATGGTAAGCACTGCTAGCAGAGAATAAAAATATGGGGACAGATATAAAGACAAAGCAGTGAACAGCTATGCACAGTTATTGAAAATATGTAGAGTTTTTGGCTGTACTGAGAACAGGCTGAAGGGGTTTACAATACTAATGATGCAAAGCTTAGTCACAGCAGTTATTCTGCAAAGGCATGTAAACTATTTGGAGACATTCTATCAGTTTTCCTATGGGAGACCAGCTAAACTGATTTGTTTGACCCTCCTAATTTGATGTTCTCATGGGAGCCAATTCAAATGCAATTTCACATTCAGTCAGGTTGACCAGTGATGTACAGATGACTAAACAGCCACATCACTGTAACAATTTTTTTTAAAATCACCTCAATTATAAACAATGTCTTAGTTACTCAGTGAATACACGATAAGACAAATAAAACTGAACACGAATTAAATATCAACCATTCAGAATTTTCAACTTTCCTAAATCCTTTGATAACATTATCCTGTATAAATTATTATCTGATACCTGTGATTTCACATGTTGTGTGATCAATAGCATCTTGAAAATGTATTCATCTAACACATAACACTATCAATCTTTTCAACATATTCATGCAGTGACCACAATTTTTTGTTCGAGTTGATGACTCTGTCCTAATTCAAGAGGACATGATGACCCTTTAGGAGGTGACTATGCATGGCAAATACCAGAAGAATCTGTAGCATAATTGTCTGACACAAATAGACTTAATGTGGGACTGAGCACAGTACTGCCCATAGTGATTTAAGAGAGCACATGACCCATTTCCAGGGTCAGTGTGATGTTGGACAGAGCTGCATGCAGACAGCTCCTAGCACGTACCCCTTACTATATATTTGCAAATAGTTTTAAGAGTCAAAAAGACTTGCAGTTAATCTACTTCAGACTATAAAGACTTTACTAAAACCAACACCCCACAACATGGTGGTAACTTGCTAAAGTGCAGAGACAAATTGCTAGAAGACTAAGAAAAAATTTACAAAGCATTTTGGCCTGAAAAGAAGCTCCAGACACAGAGGCCAAGAGAGAAAGTAGCCAAGATAATGTTCTAAAGAAAGGCTTGGAAGCTGAAGGCAGAAATTTCAAAATTCCCTACTGCAGCAGAAGACTCGAAAGGATTACTTGGAAGTCTAACTTCCGACTGCACAGTACAATGAGCAATCTAGGATGTGGCAAGCCCTGAGAAATTTTAAAATAATTTAGAATCCAAAGTGCAATTTGAAAAAAGCTGTTGCTAAAAATAAAATCTCCATGCCGGCACTTTAACATATGGCATCCTAGTTCCCTCTGAAAAGAGCTAATTAATTGAATACTCTGGGGCAATTGTGACTTTTTAAACCCAACTAAAGGCCAGCAAAAGGCAAGATTTGATGAGTTCACAACTTTTAAGTAAAATGCTGAGCAGTAGAGCTCTACAGGCATCTGTGTCTGGCTTTGATTAGATTTATTACTGTCACGTATTGGGATACAATGAAAAGTATTGTTTGTTGCACTCTATACAGACAAAACGTATCATTCATAGAGTATATAGAGAAGGAAAGGAGAGGGTACAAAATATAATGTTACACTCTAAAATAGGTGTAGAAAAAGATCAGCTTAATATTAGATAGTTCCATTAAAAAGTCTAACAGCAGCAGGAAAGAAGCTGTCTTTGAGTCAGTTGGTATGTGTTCTCAGACTTTTGCATCTTTTTCCGACGGAAGAAGGTGGGAGAGAGTAAGTCTGGAATACATGGAGTCCTTGATTACGCTGGCTGTTTTTCCTAAGCAGCAGGAAGCGCAGACGAGTCAATGGATGGAAGGCTGGTTTGCGTGATGGATTGAGCTACGTTCACGACCCTTTGTAGTTTCATGCAGTCTTGGACAGAGCAGGAGCCATACCAAGCTGTGATACAACCAGAAAGGATGTTTTCTGTAGAAATTGGTGCGAGTTGTAGCTGACACTTAAAAACCTGAAGCTCTTGACCATTTCCAATTCATTCCCATTGATGTAGACAAGGGCGCATCCTCCACTATGCTTCCTGAAGTTGACTATCTCTTTCATTTTGCTGACATTGAGGGAGAGATTATTGTTGTCACACCAGTTCACCAGATTTACTATCCCTTTCCTGTGCTCTGTCTCATCATTGTTTAAGATCTGATCCACTACGGTGGTACAAAGAACAAAACAGCCCGGGAAACAGGCCTTTCGGCCCAACGAGCCCACGCCTCCATTTTAACATTATGAGCCCTCCTCCACCCACAACCCTTGTCTATGCTTATGGCATTCCAGATTGAGGGAAGACTAATTTAGGGACAAATTTTGGTGCCATCAGCAAGCTTGAAAATCAAGTTGAAGGAATTTGGTCACATAATCATAGGTGTATAAGGACTATAGTAAGGGGCTGAGGACAAGTTTTGTGGGGCATCAATGAAAAGGATGATCATGGAGGTAGTGTTGTTGCCTATCCTTAGTGATTGCTGTCTGTGGGTTAGGAAGTCTAGGATCTTGTCACGAAGGTAAGAGCCAAGCCCTACACCGTGGAGTTTGGAGGTGAGTTTTGTAGGAATAATGATGTTGAAGGTTGATCTATCTCCTTCATTTTGCTGACATTGAGGGAAAGATTATTGTCACTGGATTCTCTATCACTTCCCTGTAGTCCGTCTCATCATTGTTTGAGATCCGACCCAGTGGGGTGGTATCATCAGCAAATTTGAAAATTAAGTTGGGGGGAATTTGGCCACACAATCATTGTGTATAAGGATAAGGATGCTAAGTAATGAGATTAGCATCACATATCAATTTTTAAACCGGTGACTCAATAAACACTTTTTCCATCAGCTGTCTCTGCATAGTATTCAGCAGCAGGAAGCAAGGATGACTTTTCCTGTCTTTTGCTCAAGGATGGCATAGCCAACTGTAGAGTTTCACCATAGCCATGGCTAAGATCAACGAACTGAACACAACCATTGATCCATCCTGATTCTTTGCCAGTGTATGGCTCAGTGCAGCATATCATGCATTTACCTAGTTAGCAGTTATGATTACATGTAAAGTTGGCAGAAAAGACCCTGAAGAGCTGGTGCTAACTCAAGCTCACCATTAACTTTCATAAAGGCTTAAGGTAATTAATACTTTACAAAAGTGAGTTAGATTCTGTAATTTGAATGAGCAGAATTGTTGTTATTGTATTACGTAATTTTATCCAGTTATAAAGCGCCTACACAAAGGAAAAAATAATTGCATTGTTACACTACAAGCAATATTATAATCTTTGTTTATGGAAAATAAGAATTTGCATCCACATAACAGCATTAATGCAGCGAAACACCCTAAGGTACTTCTTATGAAAGAGTGAAAAAAAGTAATTAGCTACCAAGTACTGCAGTCATTGGGAGAGTTAATGGAGGTTACTGAAGGAGAGGTCATAAAGGTTAGGTTTGAAGGTGGGGAAATTTGAAGCATGGCAAAGAGGTTTATGAAGACAAGTTGACAGTGGTGAAGTATTAATGTTCCTGAGGAACACGGGTGCATAAATCAATAGTAATGTCATCTCAGGCTGGGTCTAAATGAATTTATGCTGCTGCAGAAGATGACATAAGAAGATTGAAAACTTTTCAGATCAGAGGAAAAAAGAGTGGCAGTGAGGTAGTAGACAGCATCCAATTTCAGCAGCTTCCCTCAGGAGTTGGGAGGGTATAAGGAAGGAAGGATCTGAATATCAGTATCACCTTTGTTTGAGCAGTGAACTCTAATTATGCACTTTAATGATCAGATCCCTGCCAATTGCGATAAAGAAGATACCAAGCACAGCTCATGAGTACAAGGTATTTTCCCTTTTGCATCAACTGTAAAGTTATGATATAATATTTAATAACGTAAAAATAGATCTGGAGTTACATAAGAACATAAGAAATTATACAGAGTTACAAAATTATTTGTCATTATCTAATTAACTGCACAGTTGTAATTAAGATTTCAACTAAAGCATCTTTATGTAACGGTTCAAAAGTTATGGCAACCAACTTATTTTTAAATTCAAGTGGATCACAGCATGATTTCTGAAACTGAGCAATGGAAATGGTATTATGATCTGGAAAAAAACGGAACTTTGTCTTTCTGTTCAGGGTTGAGCTATAAGAACACCAAAGATGTGTCACTGCTAACCACATTAGACAAAGTGTAGATAATGAAATTAAATCAAATTGCATTATCTGTCAATCTGCCAGTTTTGAAGTGAAAAAAGACAGTGGTGCACCATTCATTAAGGCTGGCTCAAACGTCAGCCAACTGGCTAGAGATGAAATCGCATGTTTGAGGGGGAATTGCATTTTTAACAATGCGATCATTAAAATAAGGCAAGTAAGCAATGAGAAACCCAAGTAGCTACACAGGTTAAGTATCTACTTGTGTGTGATTTTTGCATCTTCTTCCTACAGTTAAAAGCTAAGAGCACACAGTTAACAAATATTTTTTCCACTAGCTGAATGTGTGACCCCTCTGATTAATGACACATAATGGGGTGTTTTGCGTTATGGACTTACACGCACCAGCAACCAAGTTGTGAAGGCCCAAACTATTTATTTCATGGAAATGAATATATACCTTGGAAGAAAAAGATCAGTGAGTTTTATCATTGTCATCCACTCCCCCACAGAACCATTTGGATTTAAGCGTTTTAAAACAAATTAATACCAGTATACCATGATATAATTTTACAGAATAATATTTTTATACTAACTCTTGCTAGAGTTGAACAGGGTTTTGATAAAGCCACAACTGGAGTAGTGTGTGCAATTATGGTCCCCATATTTAAGAAAAGATTTACTTGCATTGGAGATGGTACGCAAGAATTCACTAAATTGGACCCTGGGAGGTTGTTCTATGATCAGAGATTTAAGCAAATTTGGTCTACTTTCTCTGGAGGTCAGAAGAATGAGAGGCAATCTCACTGAAATCTACAAGTTAAAAGGCTTGATAATAGTACAAAGAACAAAGAAAATCATAGCTAAGAAATAGGCCTTTCGGCCATCCAACCCTGCACCGATCGTGCTACTCGACTGAATTAAAACCCCCTACCTTTCCAGGGACTGTATCACTCTATTCCCATTTTATTCATGTATTTGTCAAGACACCCCTTAAAAGTCACTATCGTATCTGCTTCTACTATCTCGCTGGCACCAAATTCCAGGCACCACCCTCTGTAAAAAAAAACTTGCCTCGTATATCTCCTTTAAACCTTGCCCTTCGCACCGTAAACCTATGCCCCCTAGTAATTGACTCTTCCACCCTGGGAAAAAGCTTCTGACTATCCACTCTGTACATGCCACTTATAATCTCGTAGACTTCTATCAGGTTGCCCCTCAACCTCCGTCGATGTTGAGAGATTGCTTCCAGTGCTCAGGGACTCTAAAACACCAGGGGGCACATTCTCAGATAAGGAGCCGATGATTTGGGCCTGATATGAGGGGAAATTATTTCAAAGGGTTGTGAATATTTGTAACTCTCTGCCCAAGGATTGTGACAGCTCCATCAATGAATACATTTAAAGTTGGGATAGACAGCTTTTTGGTCTCTTGGAGAATCAAAGGACATGGGGAATGTGGCAGGGAAATGGAGCTATAGCCCAAGATCAACCATGATCGTCTTGAATGATGGAGCATCTTAATTTTAAACTCTGATGCAACCACATCATCAGGAAAGATGCATACACTTGCTTTTGTTTCCAGCTTGAAAAGCGAAAGAAAATACAAAAGATCTTTTCAAAAGAAAATACAAGCCTTTTTAAGAACTGAGGAATCATTCAAGCTGTAGCAATTTCTAGGCATAATTTTCTGCAGTGCTAACTTTGCTGAAATAGATAATCAAAAGGCAACTTCAACAACAAGCTGATATTCACATCATCAGTAATGAACAAGCCAACGTACGGCAGTCTGCAAAGGATGAGAAATAGGCTGTCTTCAGCTGTAACTTACTATACTGTCATAAATTCAATACTCACAATTATAGCTCAGAGGAAAAGAGGGAGAGGTAAAATAAAAATCATATTTGTGTGCTTCACTAATACTTGAGGCAGTTCAGAGGGTGAGAGTCAAAACTGCAAATAGTACTTTCAATCCTAATAGCTGCTGTTAGAGCTTTTCTTACGTAGTACGTTAACTAACGATTATTATAATGGTGGTATTCAGACTGTTGACGCTATTCTCTCTTCCTGGCAACATGTACCCCTCAATCAAAATTAAAAGGCAATTACGTGGCCAGTCAGAGCAAATGTAAATAAATATAGAAGTAAAAGCCTTACTCTGTAATATTTGCATACCACATAAGAAACAGGAGGAATACCACATAAGAATCAGGAGGAATAGGCCATAGGACAAGTAGAAACAGGCCACTGAGCCTATTCCACCATTCAAAAAGATCATGGCTGCTCTGACTGTCGTCTTAACTCCACTTTTCCACCTGCCACCCATAATCCTCGACTCCTTTGTAGATCAGAAATCTAACAGCCTTGAATACATTCAATGATTCAGCATCCACTGCTCTTTGGGTAGAGACTTCCAAAGGTATGCTCAGAGAAGAAATTCTTCCTCATCTCTTCCTTAAAGAGGATTTTCAAATTGTGCCCTCTATTTCTAGGTACCTCCATGAGGGAAATTTTGTTTTAATTTTGCTTGCCATAAATGTCCTTTTATTTTTGAAAAATTCTCCAGGTGGCAGCTAGCCTCCTTCTGGATGCCATAGCCTTGAGTTTTTTTCAAGGCTAGACACAGAAACATGTCCAATTGCTAACTTTCATATCCTTCAAAAGGCCCAGTTACATTTCCATTTCAGGATGCCAACATTTTGTTTAGGTTTCATCTTAGCCTACACTCATCTGATTATTTGTAGTAGACAATGGATTAGAGTGCAAGTTTTTATTAAATTAACTAATTTTCTGATGGAGCAGTGATGCTGGCACTATCATTTACATTTTTATTAACCTTGTTTGGTGACAGGAAATGGTCAGGGCTCATGCTCCAATGACTTTACAAAACCTTTTAGTCTTTGTCATCTGTGAAATACGAGTTCCTAACCTTCAAATGGCATTCTTATATACATACGTGGAATAGCCCATCCAAAAAAATGTTCATCAATTGCATAACTTTCCCACCTTCCAATCTATAATGTATCTTTGGAACTTAAATATTTCAGTTATTTCAGCACAGGTCAAATTGAAAGTCGCACATATTAAGTTTTCATGTAGCATTCACTTGAAGTATGAAAATCAGCCAGCATTGCAAATTCTGTTTAAATCAAACCTGGATCATATCTGAAGATTGTAGTTGCTGGAAGTCAATCATCTCATCCCTAGGTCTTGGCTGCAGGAGTTCCCCAGAGCAGTGTCTATTCCAACTACATTCAGCAGTTTCATCAATAATCTTCCTTGCATCAGGACAGTAGTGGGGATGTTTGCTGATGATTTGACAGTGCTCAACATCACTTGTGATTCTTCAGATACTAAAACAGACCGTGATTGCATGCAACAAGACATGAACAGTCAGACTTGGGCTACAAGCGGCAACTAACACTTGCACAACACAAGTGCCACGCAATGACCATCTCCAAAAAGAGGGATGCCAACCATCTGCTCTTGACATTTAATGCTGAATCCGATACCATCAACATCTTGGGTGTTACAATGACGGAAGCATAACTGGGCCAGCCATATAAATGCTATGGCTACAAGAGTAAGTGCAAGGTGGGAATTTTGTAACAAGTAGCTTAACTCCTGACTCCCTGTTACCTGTCCACTATCTGCAAGGTAAAAGTTGACAATGTGATAATACTCTCCATTGGCTGCGGAAGCATGCAGTCCCAATTAGTGTCAAGAAGCTCAACACTATTCTGAGAAAGGCAATCCAGTTGATTGGCACCACATCCACCATCTTAGCATTCACTCCCTTCATCAGGTGCAGAGTGTACTACCTACATGATGAATTGTTGGCAAATTGCAAAACGTCTTTCTACAGTACCTTCCAAACCCATAACCTCTACCAACCAGAGGGACAAGGGCCGCAGATGCATAGGCACACTTCCACTTGAAGTTCCCCTTCAAACTGCAAATCATCTTGACTTGAAATTATAATCGCAATTCCTTCAGTCTCCGAGTCAAAAGCCTGGAACTCCCTTCCTAACAGCACATGGATTGTCATAATACCAGATGGCTCAACATCACTTTCTCAACGGCAATTGGGGATAGGCAACAAACGTTGGCCTTGCTGGCAACATTCACATCCCGTGAAAGATTGAACAAAAAAAAAGCAAAATATTGCAGATACTGGAAATCTGAAATAAAAATGGAAAATGCTGGGTAAACTCAGCAGATCTGGCAGCATCTGTGGGGAGAAGCAGAGTTAGAAGCATCTAAATGACTCTCCTACCGACTGAATTTTCTGTTTTTATACTTCATTATTTGAAAAAAGCTTTCAAAACTAATGAAATGCTAACGGATAGATATCAGATATTGTTGATTGGTGGAACATTTTGAGATGAAGAATTATCACATTACAGTATAAGTACAATTTTGAAATAGTGTAGATGCAAATCTGTTTCTTTAATTTGGGTGAAACTTTCCGCTGCTAAACCATAGCAGATCATACTTTCTTTTTTTGACCAGTTATTTTTCTTGCTAATGCTCCCTGTTGCTCAGGAATCACTGTTTTCCTGTGAGTGATCTCTATGTGCTTATTCTTAATCTGCTGTTCTTAGACATGTTTGTTCTGCTCATTTTTTAAAAATGTACAAAATAAAATTGTGTTGGCTTTTTACCGGGAAGCTTTCCCACTTATTTTCTGGGTGGTGTGGTGGCATGGTGATTAGCACTACTGCCTCACAGCAGAGACCCAGGTTCAATTCCACCCTTGGGTCATTGTGTGTGTGGAGTCTACATGTTGTCTCCATGTCTGCATGGGTTTTCTCCAGGTGCTCCAGTTTCCTTCCAAGGTCCAAAAGACGCACTAGTTAGATGCATTGGCCATGCTAAGTTCTCGTTCAGTATACCAAAAGGTGCTGGAGTGTGGTGACAAGGGGATTTTACAGTAACTTAATTGCAGTGTTAATGTAAGCCTACTTGTGAAACTAATAAATAAACTTAACTGACAGGAGGAAATCTAATTTTATTTGTATTTTGTTAACTTTATACTCAGGTGCTCCAGGCCTATGGCCACATCCAAAATTAAATTTATTGCTTACCTGCACATTTTAGATACCTCCAGTACTTGAGAGAAACTAGAATTACATTTTCTTAATAAAACAAAGAGTTAATTCTCTATGTCTCTCCTTATGTCTAACCCTACTAAATTACCCAAGGAAATCTGGGAAAATGTTGCAGAAAGCCACTCTATGCTCCACAAATCATTAGATTTGGTATGCAATAAATTAGCTTTATTCCCAGAATCAACTTCTTCTCAATCGTCTTTAATACACCAATCTCATGATTCTATAAGGGAATTAAAGCATTTGAATGGCCATAATTCTCCTTAATTACTTCCTCCTTTCCTAGTGTTTGTGATCAATTTGCTCAATTCTTTAGTTCCTCAAAAACCAGAACAGAATGGATTTTCTGAGCCTTCGTACAGCCCTCACAGAAACAGAGGACCACAGTGTTTTTGCTCAGATCTATGTGAGAAAACAGAAAATGTGATACAAGTAACATTCTGTTCTGATCCTGCAGTTGATTCAATTCAAGCAACAAGTGTCTACTTAAAAGACCCTTTTCAAATTCAGGGGATCATTTAAGCATATGTTCAATACCAGGATGAATTGATTCAAAAAAAGGTTGACACAAGATTGAACTCTGCTCCCAAGCAGCTGTTTTGTGAACAACTTGATTTGATTTATTACCGTCACATGTATTAGTATACACCGAAAAGTATTGTTTCTTGTGCGCTATACAAAGCATACTGCTCACAGAGAAGGAAAGGAGGGAGTGCAGAATGTAGTGTTAGTCATAGCTAGGGTGTAGAGAAAGATCAACTTAATGCAAGGTAAGTCCATTCAGAAGTCTGACAGCAGCAGGGAAGAAGTTATTCTTGAGTTGGTTGGTATGTGGCCCAAGACTTTTGTATCTTTTCCCAACGGAAGATGGTGGAAGAGAGTATGCCCAGGAGTGCATGGAGTCCTTGATTACGCTAGCTGCTTTTCCAAGGCAGCGGGAATTGTAGTCAGAGTAAATGACTGGGAGGCTAGTTTGCGTGATGAACTGGGCTTCGTTCACAACCCTTTGTAGTTTCTTGCGGTCTTGGGCAGAGCAGGAGCCACACCAAGCTGTGATACTACCAGAAAGAATGTTTTCTATTGTGTATCTGTAAAAGTTGGAGAGAGTTGGAGCAGATGTGCCAAATTTCCTTAGCTGCGTGAGAAAGTAGAGGTGTTGGCGGGTTTTCCTAACTTTAGTGTTGGCATGGAGGGACTAGAACAGGTTGCTGGTGATCTGGACACCTAAAAACTTGAAGCTCTCAACCATTTCCATTTCATCCCCATTGATGTAGACAGGGGCATTCCTCCGCTATGGAGTTATAAGCCTGACATTTTGCACTTTTAAATATCTGACCAAATTCATAAACAAAATAATTGATGACACAGATGTCACTGCTTTGATAATTTTTTATATTAAAAAATATGCCTCAGCAAATGCATCCCATAAGTTACTCGTGCAGCGTTTTATGCTGATAGCCCTGAGTCTTGAGGCATTCAATTTAGATGGTCAAGCATTCCAAAGTGGTGCGGTCTATGTCAGTGCTTGCACAATGGGCAATTCAATGATATTTCAAGTTCAATCTTCATCTGCTAGTCATCATTGATTTCATTTTCAATGCATTTGACGGGGGATATTAGGTTTAGCTGGAGAACTAAACACCAATAATCATTCTCTGCACTACTATATTTCAACAACAGTCAAGTGGACTGAATCACAGTGGACACTGTATGATCAATGGTATTAGCTCTTAATTTTGAAAGTATGATGGAGATAATCACATATTATGAAGTTCCTAATGGTCCAAAGATTCAAAACTAAACCTTTTCAGTTTCTGTGAATACCAGTCTTTTAAATTTCCAGACATGTTGGTTCTTTCAGGTCAAAGCATTTCTTGACTGATAAGGAGACTAGCTGCTGGCTGGATCTGGTCATGTTCCAAAATCCACTGCCCAGTACAGTAATGCAGTAGGTTTCTTTTTTTTTTAAAATGTCAAAGAATCTATTCATCTGTCTGGCTTCTGTGGAAGTAAACTGTTAGATAAATTGTTTGTAAATTCAAAGGTGCCAGGGAGAGAGCCATTACATCATCATATTGGATCATACAGAAGCTTTTGTTCCATTCTGAGACTAGAATGGAACTAGAATCAGCTTCCAGCGATGCAATACTGTGTTTCTATTTCTTGGTTCCTACTCCTGCACAGAAAAGAGCTCTGCATATGTCAATATACGCACCATAATGTTTGCTTTAAATGGCGAAACATATAAAAATCTAGAGAATGCAGAATTGAGAAATTCTCCTCCAAATCTTTTAAATGAAGAAAGGTGTATCAAGTGTCAAGGGGGTTCTCCAAGGAGCTTGGTAACACCCTGACTTGGCAGTGCAATGGATTTATGCTCCAAGCAGTGTCAAACTGAAACAAGATTACTGCCTCCAAAAAAGACCAACTCCCTTTGCTTGGAAGTTAGCTCAAGCCTTGACTCCAGGTTTAGAACACAAGTTTAGTATTGGCTTTAAGTGAAAATCACATCGCTTTGATACTAGATTTGTAATGGAAATTGTAAGAACTCCAAGAAATGGAAAGAGACTCAAAAAACTTGCTTCAGGAGTTGAGTCGCTGGTGTGGGACAAGACTATGACCTAAAGTCTGAATGATTTTATCAAGATTATCACGATCATTTGGTTTTCCATGGGATTAGGTTAAATGAAAAGAATATTTACAGTCAGTAGTTTTTTTCTCCCTAAAGGAATGAATAGTAAACAAGATAGTTTTACGCTTTGATACGAGACTTGTAATGGAAATTGTAAGAACACCAAGAAATGGAAAGAGACTCAAAAAACTTGCTTCAGGAGTTGAGTCGCTGGTGTGGGACAAGACTATGACCTAAAGTCTGAATGATTTTATCAAGATTATCACGATCATTTGGTTTTCCATGGGATTAGGTTAAATGAAAAAAATATTTACAGTCAGTAGCTTTTTTCTCCCTAAAGGAATGAATAGTAAACAAGATAGTTTTACAGTCATGTAATTTGGCTCCTGGAATCAGATGGTTCTTGTCTTCCAAAAGATCTTCACTAACTTCAAAAAAAATCAAGTCTTGTCTTTCCAGCAGATAGCCCACTCAAACAGCGCTGCCCAATTTATAGGACTTCTCTGAAGAATGCCAAATACAGTCATCTGATAATCCTTGATCGATAAATGCTACTGCTATTCGTAGTAGTGGTTGCTGTAAAACATGGCAGAAACCCTTGCCCATGACATACTAAGACATCAATAAAGATATAATGACATGCAAAAATTAGCAACACTTGCAAGACTCATCTCATGGGGAACATGGTTGCAACTTTTCATCCTGAAAAACACTGATACGTTATGCCTTTATTGAATCCAATTGTTTACGCAACACAACATTACACCCATAATCCTTGACTGTATTCCATTGACATTAATTAGGAAAAGGAACTTTGTCATATGTACTTCTTTTGTTACCATTCCAAAAATTTCCCCAGGAAAATTTTCTTGTCATCAATCACAGAATACAATTATAAAATCGCAACAAGAACAGTATGCTAGAAAAACCCAGATCTGGCAACATCTGTAGGGAGAGTTTTTCCAGCATTCTGTTTTTCCTTCGGATTCCAGCATCCACAGTATTTTGCTTTTATAAAGCTGGGAGATTTGTCAAAGACTCAAGACTATTGAGATTCCATCACACTGAGCTCCTTTAATCTTTCTGACATGATTGCCCCATCATCTTGTCTGAGTTGCATTAAACAATTTTCTAGTTTCAGAAGCCCCTTGGTCTACCTGTTGCTCAATATTGGTCTTGGCCCAGAGGCATTCTTAAACCTGAAGTTCCCTGAAAAGTCCTTGGTATTCTTCACTTCATACTCCTTTGAACACAAATCTCAGGAATTTGTATATTGAGGAATTTGGGCAATGATGTTCAAATTGATATTATTGCTTCAGACAAAATGTCTCTTCAGCATGCTATTTCTAAACCTTCCAGAATACTGATCTTACCACTACTCATCACATGATCTAACCGCCCTGAAATAAGTCTCATGCTTTAGCCTCCAAAGTCCTTGCTAGCAATTAATTCCAACTGTTGATCACTCTCCTGTATGAAATAAATCCCCATGACCATCTAAATTTGGCCTTCACAATCCTGACCCAGGTTCTGATGCAGCACAACCGAACTACGACCTAGATATCCTTCATTGCTTTCCTCCTTTACCTCTATCTGTTCATTTCTCGTTATTTCACTAATCAGGATGTTGTTATTGTAGATATTGATGCTCCTTCCAAAATGGTTAATAACTTTATTTGCTATTAGCCTTCAATTCCTATGGGATTAAGATTGATCAAACCTATCACAGAATTGCCTGTGTTGGCTACAATGATTTATTTTCTCTGACAAAATTTTATGTACCACTTTTAAAATTCTTTTGGGACTAGCCGCATACAGCCTTGTATTGAAGACTTACCTGAATTTCCAGATGATAAAATCACTCGCAGTAACAAGTCAAAAATCTGCTTATCAAAACTACCACAAGTACATTCTTTACTCAATTCTGTTTAAAATAAGCACTGTGGTGTACTTGTGAGTTTTGTAAGCAAATAAAACTAAGCAACATTTCCAACTTTTGACATTGAAGCCCTGATGACTATTAGACTAAACTCTGAATCTTAGCGCCACCAAAAAATAATATACTATTATTTCTAAACTTAAATCCAAGGCTAGTAGAGGAAACAACCTCAGACCAAATCCTTTGGCCCATAGCCAAATCAATGACTATACATGACACCACTGGCAAACTGCCAAGCAACAGACTGCCAGCTGCAAAGTTTACTGAGCCTAAAGCAGTTACAGCACTCGTTTATTCATCTTTGGTTTCATTCAATAAGTTAAGTGGAAATTATTTTAATGCATGTCACATTTTGGAAACCAATTTGCCAACAAATTCCATAATAATCCTTTAAGTAACCAGGTGACCACAAAGTTTAAAAATGTTCCCTGACAAATTGGTTGTTTAATAAATCTGTGTAATTTTACACTGGCGTACCATCTTATTCGTCAGCAAGAATTTAGCTTTTCATTCTTTCACAATATTTGATGAAAAAATAACATTTTACGTTAAAACTAAATTGTGTAATTTACATACTCCAATCATGAACTGATTGAAAAGCAGAATAAACTTGTATCCTAGATGCATAAAAGAATCATCTAACATAAAAAAAAGAATGAGTTGGAAGATATTTTTTAAACTTATTGCATAGTTTGCCATACAATTTTGTGAAATGTATGGTAGAGGCAACATAAAAGTCAATCCAGTGTACAAGACAACCCAATTTTCAGCATTAAATCCATGTTTAGACCTATACACGGCATACAAGTCAACACCCCCTATTTTTCAACTAACAAGCACATGTTTACCATTATACCTGCCTGAGGAATTAGCCTCAATTTTTCAGCTTGGAAATACACGTTTAGGGTTATGTTCACCTTACAAGTCGGCAGAAGGGGTCACTTGGCTGATAGGGGCCAAGTTCCTAAGATGATGCGTAGGGGTTTAACACATGCCCAGACAAAGCGAATAATGAACAAAAATGGGTTCTCCAGCAAAAGGATTAAAGAAAGAAGCTTGTTACAACTGAATGAATGAATGAATTTGCTAACTCATCAAGCAACGAAGGAATTTGATATTATTGAAAAACAGGTGCATGAATGGAAGGAATATGAATCCCTCCTAAGATAAGATGCCCAAGACAAAATGCGCTACGAGTACAGGGACCAACCACTGGCCTGATCATGTCATCATGTCAAGCATGTATTGAATGGGTCCTTCAAAAACATCAGAATTGTTACATCGACACCAGAAATGCAAAGCATATATACACACTTAAAGTGTACATCAATTTTCGAGTCCAATAATGATTTCAGAGCAACAGCTAGTTGGTGCAGCCACTTTATGGAATAAAAATGTCGAGTGCTGCAGCAGAAGATTGCTCAGAGACCACTTAAAAGACCTCTATGCCAGAATTACCAGTTTCAAGCGATTCATCATCAAGACAGGAGCAAAAACATCAGGTGCCCATTAGGTGACTTCAGCAACAAGGGTGAAACGTGCATGAATTTAATCTAACTGTGGAGTGTAAAGGTTCTAAAGCAATTCTGGTGAAAATCTCAGGACATCAGATGACAAGAATCATGGCAATATTAGTCTGTATGGCCAATGGAATGAAATGAAAGCAATTGGTAATTTTCAGATGTTATACCATAAGTAAAACAAATTTCCTGCAAGAGTTTTGGTGCATGGCCATGACAAGGATTGGATGGATGAGGATGTAGTGAAGTTGGGGATTGATAAGATAAGAATTTATGGGACAGACATTTCAGTGGCATGGCAAAGAATGTTGCTTATTATTGTGAGCCTGCGTTCAGATCCCATATAACTGATGAGATTGAGGCACCTGCAAACAAATGACAATACCCAAGTTGCAGTTATACCAGGTGGTCTAACATCTGCAGTTCAACCTTTGGGTGTGCGCATCAACAAGCCAATCAAGGAACACGTTCATACTGACTGGAATTGCTAGACGGTTAAAGCACGGAAAGATGTGTGTTGCCCTACTTGATAGTTTCATCATCAAATTGTGGGATGCTATTAGTGCACAAACTGTCATTCAATCATTGAAAAAAATACAGAATATCCAATTCATCAGATGGAGAGGAAGCCGATTTGATGTGGAGGGATGATAATGAAACCAAAAGACAACTGATCCAAAGTGGGTTCCTTACGCTGATGCCATAGCCAAAATGATTCTGAGTAACTTAATTGAATTCTCTGCAATTTATGGCAAAGACAATGGTCCAAATCTTTCAGTCTTCCATGTGGAAATTGCCTGGGAAGTTTCAATGTCCAATGGACAATTCCCCTGCTCCCTCCAGGAATGTCTTTAAGTTGGAGTTAGAGACAGTACCACAGCACTTACCTAGAATGTTACACAGATTAAAACCTAGTACAACATTTGGATAACTTCACAACTACCAGCCTCCCCCAATCCTAGATGGCTCAACTACCCTGTGAACCAACCTGACTATCATCAGAGTACCATCCTGACCACCCAATCATCCCGCCCTGGTTATCCTGACCACGTGACAACATCCCTAACCCAAAAAACCTCTGACCCAACAAGACTACCCACTCACCCAACTGCCACCCCATCTCCACCTGCTATCCCCATTTCTTGCGGGCTTTTAGGGATGGGTAATAAAAATCCTGGCTAGCCAAGGATGCCCACATCCTGTGAGGGAATTAAAAAAAACAGCCTATCCACTTACCTACTATAACCCACCCATTCACTTTCTCATCCATCCACTAACATTCCTACTGGACCTTTAATCTTACCATATGGCAGCTAGTGATGTCAAACGGTTGCATGTTTGGTCCTCCTCCAACTCTTCTGCGTCTCGACGGAGTTCCCTGGGGGATGCTGCACTGCATATTTCTATGGCTGCCAGGTGCCGAAGATTCTAGTAGAAACTTGCAGCAACATTGAGTAAGGGGAATTTTATTTCAGTAGAAAACAGACAATCATTGTTGCTGTTTGGAAAATCTGGGCAAATGAACTTGCTCTTTAAACGTTATGATTGTAGTTCGAACTATCTTTGTATAATTGTTTCAGTAAATAAAACATGACACACTGATTTAATTTGAATTACC
The DNA here is from genome assembly GCF_965287045.1 of Carcharhinus amblyrhynchos. Lineage (NCBI taxonomy): Eukaryota > Metazoa > Chordata > Chondrichthyes > Carcharhiniformes > Carcharhinidae > Carcharhinus > Carcharhinus amblyrhynchos. The sequence continues at coordinate 46,368,785 of NC_137342.1, forward strand.
AACATTTTTGTGCAGTTCAAAATGTCAACCACCTACATCAGCACCAGTGGTTTGCACTTTGGATAAAGCATACAAGTTGACCACCATTTATGGAAGTATTTTTCAAAGCTTCAAAAGTCAATTTACACATTGCAGTCTATGGTATTTGATCCTTACATGTAACCAAATCAAGAATCTTGATCATATAAATGCAGACAATGCCAACCACTGACGAACTATTAAATAGTACTGGCCAAAATAACTGAGGATTAATTCTGGTTTTAGATTATTCGGGCTGGTGCAAAAAATGATGAAACGGCTGACATGATGCAAATTAAAAAGTGCAGAATGCAAAAGTTAAGAAGTACCACCTTATGTAGAACACTGACTGGTCTCTCCAAAATAAGTAAGTCATCATTCTTTTCCTTCCCTTTTTTATCCCTAGGAGTGTAATTCGTGGGATAAGGAAAGTTACTTGCTCTGCTACTATTCTCTATCCTTTAAAGAGCCACAGACATTGACAGCATGGAAACAGGCCTTTCGGCCCAACTTGTCCATGCCACCTTTTTTTTAAACCCTTAAACTAATCCCAATTGCCCGCATTTGGGCCATATCCCTCATTACCCATGTAACTGTCTAAATGCTTTTTAAAAGTCAAAATTGTACCCGTCTCGACTACTACCTCTGGCAGTTTATTCCAGAGACTCACTACCCTCTGTGTGAAGAAATTACCCCTATGGGCACTTTTGTATCTTTCCTCTCTCACCTTAAACCTATGCCCTCCAGTTTTAGACTCCCCTACCTTTAGAAAAAGATATTGACTATCTAGCTGATTTGTACCTCTCATTATTTTATAGATCTCTATAAGATCACCCCTCAGCCTCCTACACTCCAGAGAAAAAAGTCCCAGTCTATCCAGCCTCTCCTTATAACTCAAAACATCAAGTCCTGGTAGCATCCTAGTAAATCTTATCTGCACTCTTTCTAGTTTAATAATATCCTTTCTATAATAGGGTGACCAGAATTGCACACAGTATTCCAATTGTGGCCTTACCAATGTCTTGTACAACTTCGACAAGCGTGTCAAATGCCTTCTTAACCACTCTGTCCACCTGTGACTCCACTTTCAAGGAGTTATGAACATATACCCCCTAGATCTCTTTGTTCTGTAACTCTCCCCAACGCCCTTCCATTAACTGAGTAAGTCCTGCCCTACTTCAATCTACCAAAATGCATCATCTCGCATTTGTCTAAATTAAACTCCATTTGCTATTCGTCAATCACTGCCCCACTGATCAAAATCCTGCTGCAATTGGAGATAACTTTCTTCACTGTCCACTATGTCACCAATCTTGGTGTTATCTGCAAACTTACTAACCATGCCTCCTATATTCTCACCCAAATCATTAACATAAATGATAAATAACAGTGGACCCAGCACTAATCCTTACAGCACACCGCTGGTCACAGGCCTCCATTTTGAAAAACAACCCTTGACAACCACTGTCTGGCATCTGTTTTCAGAAGCCAATTTTGTATCCATTTAGATACCTCACCCTGGGTTCTGTGAGATTTAACCTTATGCAACAACGTACAATGTGGCACCTTGTCATAGACCTTGCTGAAGTCCATGTAGACAACATCAACTGCACTGCCCTCATCCACCTTCTTGGTTACCCCTTCATAAGTACAAAACAAGCAGCATCAGTTCCTCTTCATTTCTTCCTGCTTGGAAAGACTTCAGGAAGAGTTCTAATTTGTATAGGCCAATTAAGCACCATGGTGCATAAACAACTTCCCAGCTTGGGTCACTGTCTGTGCAGAGTCTGTATGTTCTGCCCATTTCTGCCTGGGTTTCCTCTGGGTGCTCCGGTTTCCTCCCACAATCCAAAGATGTGCAGGTTAGGTGCGTTGGCCATGCTAAATTCTCCCTCAGCGTACCCGAACAGGCACCGAAGTATGGCGACCAAGGGATTTTCAAAGTAACTTCATTGCAGTGTTAATGTAATGTAAGCCTACTTGTGACACTCATAAATAATTAAATTATCCTCTTAGCCTGCCCAAACTAAAAGTCACTACTGGCAACTATTGATTTACATTTGAGAAATCAAAGTCAATGAAACAACCGATATCCCATGCTGCTCACGGCATTCTTTCTGTGTGCTTTCAAAGTTCACCAGGGGCAGCTTACACGTTGAAGAGGATGAGAGATGCTGAGAAGCTGTTACTGCATATCATGGCATCCACGTAAGAGATGATTTCACGTGAGCCACTGTGGGCACCCTGAATATGCAAGGAATTAGATGGGCTAAAGAGCCTGTTCTTTTGCTGCAAATTCTATGTAACTCTGCAGTATAAATACCAATCTTGGACACAAGGCAGATTTTGACAAAAAGAATTGTCATGGCATAGCTTACATAGAAAGAATAAATATCAAGTTGCACTGGCCATTATTTTCAAAAGCCCACCATCTCTAAAAGCAACTTGTAAATACATCAAGAGCACCATGGCAGGAATATTTATTACCCGGTGTATTACATATATATAAAAAATTGAATTTTATTCTTCAAAAAGGCTACAGTCCATTGAGAGGGTTGTAAATTTCTCATTTGAGCTGCTGGCCATTAAAATCGCTCAGTTGAACAATGACATGCACTGAGTACCTGTGTGGAAAAAAACTTGAAAGCACAAAGATTAATCAACATGAAGCATTCATGCGTATGTACATTCTGAACCCTTTATTAGTTGCAGCAGCTAAAGGGATTTGCCTCCAAACTCTCTACTTGACAGGTGTTTGTTTCAGTCCTTATGAGGCTACTTAAGGTGGATATTTATAATTACTGGGAGCAACATTCCAATTTCATTTCGATATTACATCTAAAATGTACAATTGATAGTGCTATGACAATCATTCAGGCAAAGCAAATAGTTTGAAATAGAACGTTTCTTTTTTGTTTCACAACATTACATAATTAATCTCTGCAAAACAGTATGTATTGTATTAGTCATAATTATTCTGGCAAATGAAAGGATTGAAAACAATACACACACACAGACACATTACTGATTGAAATGCTATCATCAGCTGCAATCATATATGGATATCACTTCTATCAAGTTGGTCAGCATGCCTGGCGGTTACTAATAGTTATTAAACAGGAATACATTTAAATTAAGGACGCAGAAAGACAGTTCTTATTGAGGGCAAAGTTGGCGCTACCTGTGTCAGGCAGATATAGAAAGAAAACAATAGAGCGCCAGAAATCAGGTAGCTTAAGAAGATCCTGATAAACTAGTTAGTAACAAATGCCTCAGTAATGGAGTTAACCTAAGACTATTTTCCACATTACTTCCACATAAATAGTCACAAACATCAATACAAGCATTCTGTCAGTGAGAATATTTTCAAGTTGTGATGGCAAATGCACAATTCATTGGGACATTATTACATCTAAGCATAGAACAGAAGCAAGGCCAACACGTCTGTGCTTACGGCCACACGAGCATATTTCTACCCTGCTTCACCTGATTCCACCAACATAACTTTCTAGAATTAATACAGTTTCCGACTACTTAATGGATGCGGAAACCCCAGAATATATTTGAAACAAGAATGACTTCATAAATGGAATGACTGCAGTTTTAATCAAGACAATTGTTCGTGAAATATCAAACTGGACCACTTAAAATGTTCCTCCTTTAATTCTCAAATACCCTGCCTAGAAAAAATATCCACACATTTTTACTTAAAAGACAAGTAACAAATGGACCTTTCACTTGAATTCAACTAAATAACCTATTTTTATTGACATCAGCAAAAAAAGGAGTCAAAAAATATAAGGAACTTACAAGAAAGGAATGCAGAGGTATATTAATTTGGACATACACCAGCCAAGTCACCCAAGCTTCATCTTTCTTCCTTATCAAAATAATCAGATCACAAATACTTGATGCATGTCAAGTGAAACCTTCCAGGATTTATCAGGCAAAGAAACTGATCAAGTAACAAATTTTATTCCTCAGTTCCTAATCCTTTTTGATGAGTATTACAATCTCTGGGTTCATTACTTTTGTACACAGTTGTACAGATTTCACTTCCTTTTGGTTTTTACAAGTATAAACCCAAAGCGGTATCTCTACTATTGCAACTATTAGATTTGTAAAATTAACCATCATTGACACCAATTGTAAATTAGCATTCTTCCCCAACAGAAGTGCGCATATTGATGCGGAGTGGTTTGCTTATAATAGGGGAATTTCACAGTAACTTTAGTGCAGTGTTAATGTAAGCCTACTTGTGACTAATAAATAAACTACTTTAATCTAGACAAATGTTTGGACTTTGTGGAAACTTTACTATTAAGACTGAAAGTTACCCGGAAGCCCAAACTGAAACCTCAATACTCAGCAAAAAGAAAACCTTGACTTGAATCAACTGACAGCATTTTCCATTGTAGTAATGTGTTTCACAGAGACAGCAACTTTCCATTTGTGTGCCCCAGTTAGTGTACACGAAGTAAATACTGATTCTGTTTTAATGTAGTTGAAGCTCAAGTGATTATTTAACCATTTAGCAAATTTGTTTACTTGTGGTCCTGACCTCTCTCTAGCAATTTTTCTCCACACACACACAAAAATATAAAGCGAGAAATCATAACAGCTGTATGAATTCAAACCCTGCATAAACATTTCCTATATTTGCCATATTCAAATGGACCTATCAGTAGAAAATACAAAGTCAGATGGCCATCAGCCCTCAATTTTTTAAGTTACACATACTGCACAGCAATGCTCAAGGTATGGAGGGGGGCCTGGAGTTGATGTCAAGAAAAGGACTATATGAAAACCACACTGAATTTATGGCACACTGATTTATGTTAGACAGAGGGAGACTGATGTTGGTGGATTGTGTACTGAGACAATAGCTCTCAAAATATTTTCAGGGGATAATCAAAAACGTGAGTTCCTGCAGTGTGATGACTGGAGATTCCACTGCGCTACATTCTTGTCATTTGGTCCTCGAATGAACAATTACTATTTCAGTGTCAAAACTGTTTAAAAAATAAGGAATAATAAATTCAATTAAAACAGTAACAGTGCATTATGCAGGCTGGATTAATTAAGGCAACCTTTTACATATGGTTGTCAAGGAGACTATTATCAACTGTGTTTGAATACATGCAGGTAGACAGCAATGATTGAGCACATATGAAAAGACACTCACTGAAACTGTGGTTCAGTTGAGTTAGGAGGTATATGCTTGTAACGTTTCATGCTGTTAATAAATGCAAGACTGAGTAAAGGTTGGCTGCTGTACTATCCTTCACCACTGGCTTTCTAGAATATATAAAGTCGAGTGTAAAGTGGCAACCCTTTAGTAATACAACTGAAAGAAACGCTGTTCAAATCTGTGAAGACAATTTAGCTTGATTCCCATGAATGTTAAACCTAGTTATCAGTGAAATGGAGAAAGATACTTTCAAAGAGAAATCAATTTAATATGCTCAAAACCTGACAATTCTGCATCTGTGATAGAAATAAATATCTAGCAAAGTCACAGAATTCTACATAAAGATTTTAAAGAAGCAGTGGTGGCAAATGTGGTTTCCATACACCATCAACAACTGATATCTTAAAATTGCTGATGAACTGGAAAATGGAAACCAGAGTGAGTAAAGAAGCAACTGCAAAGCTAATACGGGCACCCATAAAGCTGCAGATTTTTTTAACATATATACTCTGGATTTTAATGGATGCTTATAAAGGACAGGACTATCAAAACAGATCAAACTGGACCAAATCAAAGTCACTGTAGTATTGTAAAAAAACCTAGTTTCACCCCACAGACTACCACTCTGCATTCATGCACTCAAGCTCTTAGTTAACCTAGTGCATACTCAGACATTCATAACAAATGTTCTACACATGTATACTCCACAAGTACTACTGTACAGTTTGGGTGATTTGGTTGTGATCAAATCATCCAATTACAAGGATAATACAACTGAGCATGAAGTTGACTGGGAGGTCGTAAAACAATCCCTATAGCTTTCATGAAAATAATTTGGGAGTATTATGATAAACATTTTAATTGAAAGGTCACTCTGTCCACAGTAGCACTACATTCTTATACTTGTGAATATCAATTGTAATTGTCAATAGAAATATAAGTATTATATAACCTAACATAATTTTTTTTAGAAAAACAACATTAGGTATGTAAACTGAAACAAAATCTTAATGCACATTGGTCATGCAGACATTGAAATCATAGGTCAATTGTGCTCTGCAAGATACAAGATGAACCTCAAATCAAGGCCTGTGTGAATAATGTTTATAGTAGGCTATAAAAGCCAGCACTGCTCCCAGTAACCAAGGTAACTGTCTTAACAAAACCACTGGAAATGAAGAGGAGGCTGGTCAGAGAAAACCAACTACATACTTCGAAGTAGATTGAAACTTTCTCACTTGACAAAATCATTTACATTTCAATGAGATAAGCTATGACCTGCCCAATTAGGATTTGTAATTCGGCAATGACTGACTATTGCTTAGCAACTGGAAGTAGCTTTCTACTTCCTGCTCCCATGATTGGTCAAGCAGCTGTATACGTAATAGTTTTTTAAAAAAATATCTAGGATCCAGGTAGCACAAGAAAAATAATAATCTGTCTCATGTTCAATGCTTCCGGTTTTCTTACAATGGAACTCAATTATTATAAAAATGTCAAAATAACCTGCTGCTCAAGGTACTTAGGGTTCTAAGACCAAGACTTTTATCCATGTTAGTTTTAAATACTGCCTGCTTCCAGTTCTCAAATCTTGTCTACCATTACTTTACAGAACCAGACCACTCAAGATACTTGTTGGCAAACTTGCAAATTAGAAAATCTGTTACAGTCAAGATCATTTAGATTAAAAATTGATGAAATAATTAAACTTTCAAGATCACTGTGCACAGATCTCTTTTCTACTTTTCCAATGATTGTTGTTGCTGTTAAATGAATAACACATATAAATGAATTGCAAAAGTCTGGATTATTCATTTTAGTGTTGTCCTGCCTTATTAGAGTTGATGCATTAAGCCCTTTTACCAATCAGTATATGTTCTTTGTACAAATGTTTTGTCTAGGTGGGAAAATCTTCTGCTCATGAATTCAGTGATGTTTGGGAGTCTTTTCATTACCTCAACAGGTGCTGTGACTCAGGCATGTCTGATAATCGTTGTGACAAGTGCTTTTCTTCAGGTGTAAAAAACACCTCGTAAGGCACTAATGCTCAAGCTTTGTGATGCTTAAAACTTACCCATGTACCCATGCTTAAAACTTACACAGTAACCCTGTGGCGACAAGTTGACAGAAGCTCTCTCTTTTTAGAAAGATTTGTAGTGAACCATTGTAATGTGTATATTGTAATTAAGTAAATGACATAAATGTGCAATCCAGTTTGCATTCCACTATTAGCTTAAATCCAAACTTGACAACAGTTTAAAATAAGTTTAGAAAAAAATGGTTTATTAAATAAAATGACTTGGCAAAATCATTATTCATTTCACTTCACACTTGCACGCACAAAGCTACAAAAATGTTAATAGTATGTTTGTCCGCATTTGATGCCAGCTAGTGAATTGTGGCAATGTTGTTCTACAAGCTGTTGAAGTTTTTTTTAAGATTTTACGTGGCAAAATATAAAGATTTCAGAGAGTGCAGCAATATTTGTGCACTTTCTCCTTGGTTACACACAGCCAGTCAATGTATATTGGGAGGTGTGTAGTTAATACTGAAGAAGATTGCAACAAAATACAATGTCGCCAAAGGGGCAATATACTTGTAGAATGAGCATGTCCAACCACCCTAATATCAGCTTATCAGAACAGCATTTTCCAATCGTTCTAATTCAATCTTCATTCTTACAGTTTTCAAAATATTCCTATTTTGTAGGTGGGTGTTTTTTTTAAAAAGTGAAGGTCATAATTTATTAATAAAGATGATACGAGTTTCCTCTGGTCATAAACTGCTTAATACATTCACATGAATTTGATTTGCATGTTCATGTCATATCCTTTAATCCATTTATTGGACTGTGTTAAAATTGTGCATGATGTAATTTTTTCTGTGATCTTTCTAATCAATATACTACCAAAGGAATCTAAATCCTATGAAGTGAATATTTGCCTTACTTTTTTTTGTAACTGATTCTGCACAGTCTCCAGCATTTGCTTTACACTAAATAGTTATCAGTTGTCACTGTTCCCTAATCTCGCTCTGCTTGACTAGACATCCGTTTTCCTCATGCTACTGTGAAGCATCTTAGCACTGTATAAATGCAAGTTGCTACTGCAGTACTGATAAAGCTGCCTCTTTTGTTCTCAGTTACTACGTACAGACAGCCTCTTGTTCTATAGTAAAGGCAAGTATTAAAAGTATTGAGACAGTATAAAGGCGATGCCAGATATACATATTGTCACAGTACGCTATTCTAAAGGTCTGCATCACTTGTTTGAAGTGCTGTGTTTGGGCTCTGCAGACGATAGAAAGAATGTATTTTGAGACACAGCACTGAAAAAAAGATGAGTTTTTCTAAAATTGGAAAACAAGTTTCCGCTAATATTTATTTTGGCAATTACAGGTATTCTTTTCAATTGCCAAAACCTTTCAAATTTCATAAAACTCATTCACATTCCAATTAACTTACCCTGGCAAAATGCCACAATAAAATTGCTTTAAGATAGGTATCGAAATCTGGGAGTAAGCCAAAATATTGCCCCAAAACATCAATAAAATGATTACTGGGTGAATAGATTCAGCTAGGCAGGTCAGAACAGCAAAATACTGAATAGCGTCCGAATGGCACAACACTTGTGATGAGCAAATACCCTCTTTATCCAATCCATTCTCATAAGCAAACACTGTAGAAGCTATAGCGAATGAATTGGCTGCTGAGCAAATGCTCCATGTAAACAATCACTCAGACACAAACCACACTTGGTTACAAAGACTTTGGCACCTGCTAAAGTTTACTAATGCTCCAATTACTGATAAACTGAATCAAGAAATCTCAGTTTTTTCATTCTTCAACTAGTATTAATTGAAGATCAGTGAGATATTGTCTGGGAAGGGGTGGGGGAGGGAAGAAAGTTGATCCTATTCAAGACAGGATTAATGCTTAATCAAATTAATATAGTTTCGCTAACCCACCTCACAAAAGATGACAACTGGAGGATTATAAATAGCAAGTCTAGTATTTTAGATATTCCCAAATCACTTAAATCAACTCGTAACTAATAACCAGCCCTTTTCAAGATAACTGAACAGATTGACTGTTGACTGTACACATTTGGTTTCAACAGGGTCTATGTCAACTTTCAATGTATGGTTTAAAATATACCACGTCTGAACAAAACAATAGTTCAGACGTGTAATTCAATATTTATAATTTTATACGAAAGTTAAAAAAATGGAACGTTGAATGAACTACTTACTGTAACCTTAAAGACAAACTTTTAACAGGTTACACCTGGAATAAAGTATCCACCAGTAAATGTAACAGGGGAGGGAAGAGTTAAAACAATTTGTTCTTTCAACTGAAATAACATTTCAAAGTATGACTGTCATCATTCTTCAGCAGAAAAACATATGATCTAACCTCTTTGCCTGGAATCCTAAGGAGTCAGTTTTCTTGAGGCATGAGGCCGGATTCTCCAACCTTGTTTGTAGCTGGGATTCTCCCACCCCGCTGCAGTGACTGGAGATTTGGCTGAGTGCCAAATTCTCCATCCTTGCTGGAAGTGGCGGCACAGTGTGAACTGCCAGAGAATTCCAGCCATTGTGTTGGAATTTCCCACTTGAATGCAACTTGGAAGCTTATCCTGAAAATGTGCTCCTTCCGCCAATGTCAAGTTTGGCTCAGATATCATGCATATAACTTTGTAATATGTCAACCGTAAAACTGGTACTAATCAGTGTAAATGATCAGTGTCCAATGAAATGGACAGCATGGTGGCACAGTGGTCAGCACTGCTGCCTCACAGCACCAGGGACCCAGATTCGATTCTAGTCTTGATTGACTGCCTATGTGGTGTTTGTCTCCCCATGTCTGCATGGGTTTCCTCCTGGTGCTCCGGTTTCCTCCCACAGTCCAAAGATGTGTAAGTTAGGTGGATTAGTCATGGTAAATCATCAGGTTACAAGGATAGGAGGAGGGGAGGGCCAGGATGGGATGCTCTTTTGGAGAGTCAGTACATGCTCGATGAACAAGATGGCCTCTTTCTGCACTGTAGGTATTCTATGGCTCTGTGGAAAGCAGCAAACTCACACCACATATTCCATCTTAATATTGAAACTCAAGTTTCAATTCACAGTGCGAGGGACCTGGGTTCAATTCCAGCCTCAGGTCAGTGTGTGGAGTTTGTACATTCTCCCCATGCCTGCTTGGGTTTCCTTCCATACTCCAAAGATGTGCGGGTTAGGTTGATTGGCCATGCCAAATTGCCCCTCAGTGTTCGAGTGACTAGCAGGGTAAATATGTGGGGTTACAGGAATAGGGCCTGGGTGAGATTGTTGACTTTGCAGGCTCCATGAGCCAAATGGCCCCCTTTTGGACTGTAGGGATTCTATGATTATCATGCATATTAGGAACAACAGAAGTTTTTCCATATTTAATATGACTTACACTCATGCCATAAGAATCCATTCAGAGTTATAAAATACAGGGCAGCTCTCAAGAGGATAACCTTCTACTTAAAAAAGTTTAAAAAATTGCAGTAAAACATCAAAAAAAATCCCAAAGCAAAACATTGCAGATGCTGTAAATCTGAGTTACTCAGCAGTTTGGGCAGCATTCAAGGAACGAGAAATGGAGTTAACATAACAGGTCAATGCTGAATATTGACTGTATTTTAAAGACAGGCTCTGATCAAATGCAATTACAAGAAGCTCACATTTAAAGCTCTGTCAAATATTCTGGGCATAAATGTGTTTGTTCAGAGAAATCAATGGATCTGAAACACACCACCTCAATAACATTAGCTTCTCACCACATCCACCAATGGATAATATAAATACTGGATAATGAAAAGTTTCAAAATTTGGTTTTGCATGTGGGCAAAGGCAAGAGAAATATAAATTACAAAAGAAACATCATGCAAGTTAATGTCCCAAGAAAAGGAGGTGAAATATGAATTACAGGGTAAACAGTGAACTGAGGCGTCATCTTTTATTTTACCTTGAACATATTTTAGCAGATAATCATGACAGAATACCAATAATGGAAGTATAATTCTATACTGCATTGTAAAATTAATTCTTACATGTCTCCTCATGGTTGAGTTGATGTATGGCATGGTGTAACACTGAACCACACCAGGAGAACTCCAAACGCAACCTTTTACATCCTCAGTTAGAGAGGGACAAGTCATTCTCTGCTCATGGTCGTGTTCTGCCAACCATTGGTGAGTGTGCATGTGGACTATGGCAATAGAAATAGTTCCACTTAACTTTAATAGCCCATGGTCAATTGGCTCAACGATACTTGAAAACCAATCATTCACATAAATACTATATCAACAAGAACAGGTCAGAAACTGGGTATTCTGTGGCGAGTGACTCATCTCTTAACACCTTAAATCCCAGGGTACAAGTCAAGTATGTGATAGAGCTGCCATGATTGCAGCTCCCACAACACTCAAGAAGCTGAAAACTACCTAGGACAAAGCAGTCAGCCTGATTTGAACTCAATCTTCCATCTTAAACATTTGCTCCCTCCATGAAGCATCATGGTGGCAGTGCGTACCATCTACAAGATGTAGGCATCAACTCGCCACAGCTTCCAAATCTGCGACCACTACCATCAACAAGGGCTGCAGGCACTCGGAAACACCATCACCTCAAGTTCTCTAAAACCAGTCTCACTTTGAAACACATATTGCCATTCCTTCACTGTCACTGCATCACAAGCCTGGAACTTCTGAGAGTGTACCTACATCATATGGACTGCAACAGTTCAAGAAGGTTCTCAACAGCACCTTCCCAAAAGAGGGCAATTATAGATCAGCATAAAATAGTAGCCTAACCAGCAACATCTACATCCCATGAACGAATGGCAGAAAAACAGCACTAACAGAAGATTTAAGTTGCCAGGTTCTCCCAACTATATATGAGAAAATGAACAACCTCCTCTTACCGTAATCAAACAGTTTGAGAAATAATCTATTATTTTCAACCTGAAGATGAATTATGGCAATGCTGTAGTCCATTTAATTTTTTGAGTAAAAAAAATTAGTAGCACTTGATAAATGAAACTCATTGTCAGAACATCTTTAGTACCATGCTGTACATATAACTGTCCTGCAATCTGTAATACCTATGCTGTATGCGACACCCTTGCCCATACTGACAACTGTCGATCAAACAATAAAACAATGTGATCAGAGTATATGATCAGAATATATGCTGTAACTGAAACATGTAAAATTTATTTTAATATTTGCTCCAAATATCTCCCAGATCTGAGGTAAAAGGGGAAAGAATATTATGACGTATGGTTATTATTAAAAATAAATATTTTGAAAAGAAATGCAGACTTCTGATGCCAATTATAAGTCAGGATGTGCATTAAAATCTCAGTACTAATCCCTTCCAAAATCAGGGACTGAACTTGATACAAAGCAAATAAATTCTGACCGCATTGATCCCAAAGCTCTTATCTTTGTAAATGAAATGGTCTCTTTAAATTATGTGGATTTTGCACTGAAGAAATATTGAAGACTACAAAAACTGATAGCCTCCAGTGAGTGAAACGTAGAGAGATAAGAGCTGTAGAGATAATATTGGAAGGCTATATCAGCAGCAATATCAGTTGGTAGATGGAAAACTATTGTGAAATTGATCTAGCTCTTTTTGAAAAACAATTGCTAGGGACAAGAATAAGACTCTGCATATTAGCCTCCTGAAATCTGAATACAGTTCTCTAGTATGTTAAGAAGATTCAACAGCATTATATCCTCTGCATTTTTAGTAAACTGCAGGCAGCTTTGTTTCACCAAAACATTGTTTTAAAAAAAAGTATAAATCTGGCTAACCCGATGATGCCAGGGGTGGACACAGAATGATTAAGGGAAATCATATATCTAGTAGTGCTGAAACAACTGCTTCGTCCCCTTCCACCATTGCCCCCTCCCCCATTCTACCTACCTCAAATGAAACTGAAATGATAGCATTCCACTGAAGTTGACCTCTACTAGAAGAACCTTGATTTATATTCTTTGATGTTGCAATCCTAAATCAAATAGTGCTGGACCGGATGGATCTGCCCCGGTACATTTTTGTTGGTATACTGGACTCCGATTTCAATCATTTAGTCGGCTCACTTTTATTGCTTATTTACTGCTCAAAAAGTTCTTTTTCTGGCACTCTCCTATGCTTAAATTTTAACCCATTTCATTCCCCAAATTCCTCCCACAACAAAGTGCCAGCAGAGGGCTGACAGCCATTAATGTGATTCACAGTTTTAGCCTTTACTTGCAGATAATTCTCCTTCTCATGCAAAATTAAGATTGTCAGGCCGTTAGGAGAGGCACAGTTTCAACTCAAACTTATCTGCAAGTTACTAACGCAGACAAATACAATGTTATTCAGTTGTTTGGGTGCCCAGAGAGCAGAAAGCTAATCTTGGATCCAAAAAAAACGAAATAAAAAAATCCCAGATGGAAATTCTCAAAAAACAATGACAACATTTGCATCAAGTACACTATAGCAAACATTCCAGATGAGTAGCTGTCATAGTAAACATGTCTCTCAACAATAATGCATTACCAAAAGAATGAAATTGATACAGAACAGTGTCCAGATATTCACTTAGAGGTCCAATTTTAAAACAACTAAGTTTCTCATTATTATGATACTAATTTTATTTTTGTTCCTTTGTCAAATTATTATAAGTATTTTAGCCTAACAGTATAATTTAGAACTAATCAAAAATTCAACAGGACTGCAGTCAAGATTTAGAGAACAATTTATCATTGTACTTTGTTATCTATTTGTACAAAGTTACACTCCCTTTTAAATCGTATCCTGTAGTTTTTTAAAGTTATGTGCATCTAACTACCCATCTTTAAAATTAAGTTACCATCCAGTTTAAGGAAAGCATTCAACATACTTAACATTGGTGGGCTGTTGTAAACCTATAACATTTACAACTTACATGTGCCAAAGTAAATCTAGTCAATGCAATTCCCAATAAAATGAAGATCAAAACAGAGACTGGACATCAATGTCTGTCTTTGAACGTAGCCGTGCACCTCCAGCATAAGAAAATTAGTCCAATGGCAAAATATTCCTGTCACTAGGATCCCTGTTATTCCACTAGATTCCATATTTCTGGAAAAGGAATAGAGTACCACCTCATATTAATGCTCATTTACTGTAAATTAAGCTAAAATAAACCGAGAAACTGAGTAACTTCACAATCTGGTCTTGAAACAATAGATATAGACAAGACAGAATGAAACAATAAGGATTCAAGACACCCACACTACATCAACAAAACTAGTGTTCTATTCTTTCTGCTGCTGAGGAAATGGTCACTTGCCATCTGCAACTACTAATGTGTTTAAAAAAATGGTAGTCAATGCATGCATTGCTACTCAAAAATCTGAAGCATCACAAACAATATTTGCAGTAAACCTCAGAGGATATTTTCTAAAGACTTACATGGATGCTTGTCACCAGTTAGTTACCGCAAGTCTCTTGACTCCAGAGGCAGACTTAATACACAGTACAATACACACAAACGGCAGAATCCAATACTAGAATTAGAAAATTGCTTAAAACTACATGCATCACAGTATATTTTCACTTTGAAAGCATCCAACCATATTTGTAAAATTCCATTTAACTAAATTAATGATCTTGTTATTTAAATGTCACAAATACATCTCTATATTTAACCTAAATATAACTGTTTCTTTTAAAACATCAAGAATTAATAAACATATATTTAATTGGCTTGAAGGCGAGTTTGATCATTATTCATGTAAAAGAATGTCATGCCTCTACCCATAATTCTTTTAAGCTATTACACAAGCTCTGCTACCATATCCATAATAAGAAACAGGTTTAATATAGCGTTGATTCTATACATTATTCCTATCTGCACTTATACAAGAGGTCTTGAAGAATAAAGACATCTGCTTTAGATTTTATCTTAGTGACCAAACAATTGCCTGGGAATGCTGGTTTAACAGCACCACCTAATGTAAAGATAATGAACTGCAGGACGGCATTTATCAACATTTCAGAAACAAAATTATTCCCAGTGTTGAATCAAGTTAATATTTTGACTTTAAATGCACATTCACACAAGATAGGAGAAAAGTTTACTACTACAAGTGCCCTCATAAAAATCTAGATCAGTTACCTTATGATCAGTGAAGATAATAAAGGTGAGTATTCTTGCAAGTGAAAAATTACATCTATTCCTAAATCTGTCCACAGAAGGTATTTTGTTCAGCCCCTTCTCAACTACTACTGACAGTGTTGTACATATGCTTTTGGTAACCAAGAAAGGATGGCTTCAGATGTAGTTAACACAAAAGCTTTAATAGAAGCATGCCAGTGGACTACAATTTATTGAAGAAAAACTGCAAAAAAAACCCTTTAGCTTGATAGTGTAGGATATGCTAATTCACAAGCAAGGAATGAAAACTGGCAGTGCGATCTGTCTGTGCTGCTCTCATACACTTCGGAGGTCAGTGACAGAGAGAGAGAGCAAGCTGTGAGCAGTTGACTTACCTGCTTACCCACTTCAGATTTTCTGCAAGTATCAAAATAAATTTTACTCAGCTGGAGAAAAAAAAGACTTTAGTGTTCATTGTTAGTTCAACTTGATTTGTGGATTTCATTCAAGGATGCATTCAAGAATGCAAAATTAAATTTTAAAACTTTTTTGCTGAGTATGGTATTGTAATATTTATGAAAACTTATGAAAATTTGTACCAGTTAAAACATATGGTGCTTCACAGAGTCATTCCACCAATGTTATCTACATTAAAACAAATTGAGAGTTACCAGGGATATTAATAAATCTGACCCACTTAAGTTAGAAAAGAGTAAAAACTTAAGCGACCTTGTGTGGGAGTGGTGATGGTGCAGTAGTGGGAGTTGAGGTTAGAAAAGAGACGTGACCAGGAAGGCATGTGAAAAGAGCTTGATGGGCTGTGGGTCAAATGGTCTTTTTCCAGACTTCTACGTGTGAGTTGAATATAAGTGAATAAATTATTACACTGAAAACAAATGATTACCTTGAGGCAACACATGACGAATATTATTCCCCAAAAAGATTAGCATTTAATTCAAGCCCTACAATATTTAAAAGTTCATGTTTCCAAGCTGAGAGCAACAATAAGGATATGCAATCAGCAATAGCATGGCAAAAACCCTTCCATTAAATGTGGAATACTCGAGGGTAACCCTCCTCATGGAGGCTGGATAAAGAAGTCTGATTGCAAAACACAATTTGCAATCCAAAAGATAGGCCTACCTTCCTCTGCAGCAAAACCTAGGTGTCATTATAAACTGTGTGTATTTGCACAACAGTGGTTCCCTAATTCAGGCAAATGAATGACAGCCTTCTTTTTCATACATTAATCCTAACACCTTGAGGTGAACTCACTTCAGTCACAGAGTTTTCTGCATACTTTTCATTCTTCGGTATAGTCTTTCAACTAAACATAAACCACTGCAAATTCTTACTAGGATACCAAAAAAATTGATGCAATATCATCTGGGGATATTTTCATTTATTCATTAAAAATTTGCTTAATCTGAAATAATATGCATATACCCATCTATTAAATGATACAAATGTTAGTCGAGTGATGATGTTTTTCCTGCATGCCAAAGCTATTTTTTATTCGTCTCTTTGAAGGAGAATATAACTACCATATGAAATAAGGATATTGTTACAAGCAGGATGTTTCACATGTCCCTGAGGCCACAGCTATTACAGAGTTAATATGAGATGTAATGTACATTTTTCCACCAGTGGCCTTCCAAAAATTCAAGTTGCTGCTAACTATTTTTCTGAAGCAAGTTGCAGAATTCTCTTGATGCTTTCTTGTCAAAATTCTAGCTGGGTTAGAGCTCAGCATATATCAACAGCAAGGTGGGGAGGGGGCCGTCTCAAAAGGGAATAATGTAGCTTCTTAAATCAGGACATACTGTGCATAAACAACACCTAATAACTTAGCAAAAGCAGCAAAGGAAGCCGGCACTGGGAACAGATGCTTCTAAAACGAAGCAAGGGTTTCTAGCCAATGGTAAGCCCCATTTTGGTGGGCAGAAGTAGTTCATTTTGAACCGCAAGAATCCAGCTGAGATGAGCCACCTATCAGGAAACCAACACTATTTACTGCTCTGTCACAGGGCAGAGAAAGCCAAAAGAATCTTATCCTGTTCTTTTAAATTCAAGCCAGGCATTCTTTTTCTTAAATACACTGGAGTCAGGAGGAAATGAAAAGCGATCCTGCCTGAGCTCATGTGGCACTCGAGGTTCCTGCATGTCTCGCTCAATTGCCGGTTGGTCGTGAACTATTATTTCCTGTCAACTCTTTCTTAATAGCGTGTGACAGGGATAATTAGTGTTGTACAAAAAGAATGGAGAGAGACCTGTAGGGTTCTTAACTAACTCAAAAATGTCTGTGTTCCTCAGTGATTAAGCACAGATACTTTTATTTTGAAGCAATGCAATCCATACTCCAAACCACTGATGACAGTAAGGGTTCTCCATAGACCCAGCAGTACTGGAGACCCCTATTGCCGTGGGCCCCGCAAACTCATGTCGGCTCTCCTATTATCTGTAAGCATGCAGAGGCAGACTCCGTAGACTCGAAGCATCAATCGCAGGTCTCCAGCCTCTAATTTGAAGCAGTAGCAGCAAGAAAAGTAAACAGGGGACAGCGGCTCTCAGAGGTCACAGGTCCCAGTTTCAGCGCCACTCCCTGCTATCCCGTCCCTGTCCCCCACCAATTTAAATGTAAATGCACCACAATGAGTTTCCCTTTTAAAATCAAGACCTCCCAAGTAAAAAAAACCCCACATTTTTAAAGTTTGAAAATGGATTACGTTATTGTGGTTAACAATGATTAAAAGTAGTTAAGAATAATTAGCCTGGTATAACGTTTCTTTAATATTTTTAGCATTCTCTTGCTAACATTATTACAACGAGGTCACTATTAGGGCTAGATGCGCGACAAAATGTAGCCTTCATGAATTATGAATGGGTACTATGAAATACAAATTGATAATCCACTATATAACACTAATATGTAATTTTATGGTGGCTTTATCACCATATTTAATATTTTGTAAAAGCATATAAGATTTTCATTGGCAAGTGTCAAATTTGAGAATTGGCATTCGGAGGTCTTAACAGTTCCTGTTTCATTTGTTAAAAGTTCTACAAGATGAAGAAAATTCTGTTGCCAAGCACTGCCATAGCCCATCTTTCAATAACACCCCTGCCTTCGAGAAGCAATGCTTGCCACAAAAAACAGATAATGCCACACTTCTCATTTTGTCAAGAATATAGAGAACAAATGGTGTCTTTGTGGGGTGATCAATTTCATAGCCAGCAAACTCAGTTTAAGATGGTCCACTGACTACAATTCGATTAGACAGCTACTATGATTTCCAATCTAGATTCATGATGTGGAGTTGTCAGCATTGGACTGGGGTGGGCACAGTAAATAGTCTCATAACACCAGGTTAAAGTCCAACAGGTTTATTTGGTACCGCGAGCTATCAGAGCATTGCCCCTTCATCAGGTGAAGGGGCAACACTCCAAAAAGCTCATGCTACCAATGTAGATTCAAAATGACACTTCAAGTCAGCACAAGTTATACTGCACAAAGGGTTAATCGTTAAACTCAGGACTAGGGAAAGTTTGAAGAGCCATTTATAACCCTATTAAAAAATTATCTCCTTAAAGTCAAAGGTGATTTATAACCAGTTTAAAAACAAAATTGGTAAACTTTCACAAATTGAGTTTGTCACTGAAATATGAAGAAAAGTTGGAAATATAAAATAAAAACAAAAAATGATGGAGCTATGTCACAGATACTAACTGACCTGCTGCAATATAACACACTTCATGACTTTCCCGCTCTGATCAAGGATATAGATCCAAAACGTCATAACGTTTCTGAAAGACAGCTGGTTAGGTGCATTGACTCAAACAGGCAGCGGAATGTGGCAACTAGAAGAATTTTACAGTAACTTCATTGCAGTGTTAATGTAAGCCTTGCTTGTGACTAATAAATAAACCTTTTCGACCATTAACTATTTTCCCCTATACAAATACTGACTGACCCTCTGTGTGCTTCCAGCTTTTCTGCTTTTATTTGAAATATATTACCAAGAGAAAAGGGCTATGAGGATTCCTTTGCCGATTCCCCAGAGGGAATTGTTCTGGGGAAGAATTAAATAGAAATGCATCATTAAATTACACTGAAGGAAAAGTAAATGGTTTTCAAAAATAATCTTAAAATGATGATAGTGATAGCAGGGGAGGGAGGGAACGAGTTCTATATTCTTAATATACTGAACTAAACATTCTGGTAATTCCATTTTTGGATACCTTAATGATTACATTTTGTGGAATAATATGTCTGAACTTTTAAATTAATTTTTCATAAAATTTGTTCACACATCAGCTGTTCCAGACTCATCTACATTTCACTTGTACTTTAATGGGTCTGCTGACTCGGAATCTCAACTGGGTCACTTTTTGCTTCAATAACAACGTTGAATATTAGTTCACAAGTGTGACCAAATCTGAGCTAAGACTGCCATCTGCAGGTATCAAAACAACCTGCAGCACTGGAAAACTGAAAACAACTAAGACATGAAAATGAAATGTATGTAACTGGAAAATGGAAATGAATAAAAACATTTATTGAATAGCTAAGTCTGTGTTCGCAAATATATCCCAAGATGGTTGAATATTAAGTAACACGTGCATGCAATTTTTTGTTTTAAAATCAATATTTAGCATGAACTCACTTTACATTAGACCACCTTCTATTTTGTTTTTCAAGGCTTGATCATCACTTCTGTCTATCTGCAGTGAATTACATGTTTTCCATTATTTATCTTTCAGATGAAGGTACCTCGTGAAAATGTTGGGGTTTGGGGGCTTGTGTGGCACAGTGGTTAGCAGTCCTGCCTCACTGAGCCAGGAATCGGGTTCAATTCCAACTGTGGGTCACTATCTGCGTGAACTGTGCATGTTCTCTCCATATCTGTGTGGGTTTCCCCTCGGTGCTCTGGTTTCTTCCCACAGTCCAAAGATGTGCAGGTTAGGTTGATTGGCCATGACAAATTGCCCCTTAGTGTTAGGGGATTAGTAGGGTAAATACATGGGGTTATGGGGATAGGACCTGGGTGGGATTGTAGCCAGTGCAGGCTCCATGGGTCGAATGGCCTCCTTCTGCACTGTAGCAATCCTATAATTCTAACTTGCACTAATTTTGTACCACATAGATAAAGTACCAACTGATTACCAGGGAGACTGTTAAGAGCAAGTGTTCTGAAAAAGAAGTTTTAAAACATTTAGCCTAATCAAGATTACTAAAAACTAGTTAAACTACAAGTGATAATATGGCTGAAAGTATTACTGCTACATTCAGTGCTTCTGTGAACTTTCTTCTTGCTAAGTTCCAAACTTGTAATCCCTACATACTACTGAAATCAAGATTCATTGCATAGTCTTCTGCAAACTTGTTCGTTTTTAGGATATCAAAATTGTTGGATTCCTTACCTCACTGTCCAACTTCCTTTAGCCTTTCAAGCAGAAGATTAGTGTCTCAAAAATACTACTTCCTGATTTAACACTTCTCTTACAAACCTGTGACAGAGTCTGCAATATGGACCTTGGCTTGATTTCACAAGCAGCAAGCACTGCCGTGAATTCAGCCATTATAAGGGGGCAGTGTTTTTTGATCTTCAAGAAAACTACCCATTATGATTTATTAGGGTCTGCAGCATTGATTTCTTCTGTTCTGAAATTGATTTTGAACATGGGGATATGTGGAATTCACGATCAGTAAAGTCGCTAAAAGGTTTGTAGATAATCAGAGGGCCTTGTACAGACAACAAAGCAGAAAGTAAAACGAAGAGTTAAAATTCAATCTTAATCAGTGTCCAGAAAGCAGACAAAGGCTGGGGGCATTCACACTGGATTAAGACAAAGTGAAATATCATGAAAAAAGCTTTTTAAAAATGCATTTTTTTTTAATTTAAGAATTTCGAAATGTTTTTCACTTCACACTTTTAAAATTAGTTTTCCAGAGTGGTCGTTCAGGAAGACTCATGATTTAGTATGCCATTAAAAACAAAGTTACACTTCACTTAACAAGGTTTAACCTTTTCAATGATTTTTAACCAAGAATAGTATGCAAAAGACTTAAGTTCACATCAAATCATGGTGCTGATTGCAGCTGTGAAGACTGTCACAGCGCATCTTGTGGAGGAGTTGGGTATCACTGACAGCAATTTCTGCATTTCTGTGCTTACCTGAACATATGTGGATGCCAGAAATTGCTGTTAGTTTTACACAGTAATGACAGCAAGTGCTGACAGTCTTGACGTCATTACAAGCACAAATTCTGCGGCCATTGCGTAACACAAAATACCACCATTATTATTCTTTCACTTCCATCACCTTGTTCTGCCAAGAGCCACTTCAAAAATAACTACAGGTTAGGAAACATAATTGACAGTGAATTCAAGCTTCACACTTGTCGTATATATCAGAATAACTAAAGCATCAGTCACCGACTCACTGCCAGCCATCCATTAACCTGTACACTAACATATGACCTAATTTCTGAACCAACCTGTACAAAAAGGGACAGTCAATATGCAGTGGTTGCATATAACATGCATTTTAATAAGATGCAAAGTAAAAACATAATTTGTCAACATTTCCAATGCTTAGGATGGTTTTTAACTAAAATGGCCAATGAAATAAAAACATACTGTACTCTGATCGATATATGCACAATGCTCATACGAAAGATCAAATTTTAGTTTAAGTGAAGAATGACAATGATACTGGAACTTAAGACAACTCTATCCTATGTCAAATACTATTAACTCCCACCGTACCATCTGCTGAGCTAAATGGCAGCAGTGATGATAATATTTCTGGCCTTTTTTCACCTCACCGTCTCACATCCATTTAAATGGTCTCCAGAGTCTCTCTATCAAATGCACAATTGTGAACTAATTTAGCAATCTGGGAATAGTCAGGTTCTGAAATTCAATAAAATGACTTGACACATCATCTTCATTCAGCTGAAGAATATATTCTACAATTTTATTCCACATCAAATTCTTCCTTTATTCCCAAGGTTGGGTTGGATATAAAATTTTGAAGATACATGCAACAATCTGGAGCATGTATAACTAAGAATCTTAGGGTCTGAATCTTTGCTATTACTTTAGTAGACCAATGTGCCATAACCTACGGTGTATGAGCAATTGTTTCCATCATCACCCGGGGAGATTAATAAAATTGATAACATTTCAGCACTCTCCTCCATGTCTGTTGTAATTTCTGTGAACAGTCTGTGACAGCACAGCCTTTAAATCAGTTCAGCAATGTCAGCGTTGAGCTTGTCTGAGTCTTAACCAATTTAACTAAAACTGATTAAATTGGCCATGGCTTTGATGCCTTGAAAAAAGCTATTAGGCTTCAACACTCATTGTCTAAAATCACACTTTAACAACAGTCTTCATGCTGGGTCCTGTAGGACTGATGTTGCTCAACATCCACTATCCCCAGAAATAGTCAATTCCTTAGGACAGGCTGAGAGGAGAAGAAATTGGGAACGAACATTTTAAACTCACAGCTGGGCGCACTAATGCATGGAAAGTTTTTAACTCACTGAAGAGGCAAAAATTCAATGTAAACGCAGTAAAGGGTAAGGAATCGGGAGTTTAAAGAAAACTCAGCGTGTAAAAAAAACTGGCCAATAAAAAACAAATACTTTTCTCCTTCCTAACCTTCTGTTAGATTAAAACCTAAACTCCTGTTCAAAGAGTCAATCTTTTCAAAAAAAATTAACTGTTCAAGGGCTCTGCAGAACATATTGGGCCTGAAACCCTCATCAGGCTTTATTTAAAACTGCCTGATTACACATCCTCATTGGGTTTGTAAATCAACTTATCGACAAAACAGGTTCGATGGAAGGAATTATTCTATCATCCTGAAGATAATACAGGCTATCTGATCAAAAGAATACCTCAGTTCAGGTAAAATACTTTAAATTTGGCACCTATTTCAAATCAATAAACTGTTTTTTCCAAGACATGAAATTTACCACTAATGTAGTCTCATTGGTTATTTCTCACAGCGGAGGTGCTAAAGAAATCCCACTGCACAAATAAGTAAATCCTTGTGTTGCTATTGCAGAAACTCATTCCATTTGAAACACGTTGATCAGTCTTCCGCATGTACAAGGATCTTCAGTTTCATTCTAATAAGTTAAGAATTTTTTATTTACAAGGAACAAATATTTTTCTCCTTCCCAACCTTCTGTTAAATTAACAGCTAAACTCCTGTTCAAAGAGTAAAAAAAAACTAACTGTTCATGGGTTCTTGAAAAGTTTGCAGAGCATAGAATGTGAAACCCTCA
Organism: Carcharhinus amblyrhynchos; assembly: GCF_965287045.1. NCBI lineage: Eukaryota > Metazoa > Chordata > Chondrichthyes > Carcharhiniformes > Carcharhinidae > Carcharhinus > Carcharhinus amblyrhynchos. Next base: position 46,392,458 of record NC_137342.1, read on the forward strand.
TCAGGCTTTATTTAAAACAGACTGATTATACATCGTTATTGGGTTTGTAAATCAACTTGTCGACAATCTCTACTAGAGGGCGCTGCAGATCACATCAGCAGCTCAACATATTTCTGAAGGCAATTTATGGTAAATATTGCAGTAAAGTTTTAAAGCAAAGTGATTAAAAAGATTTTTTTAAAAAGAAGATAGTTCATATTGTGTAGTCTCTTCACTAATATTCACCAACAAAATGCAAATCAATTTACCTGACACCCCTTGTTAGTAGCATTCTCTGCAATTCTAACTACCACAATATAAATATTTATTTACAATGCCTTACACAGAGAACCAACAGGCCATACAGACAGTACCCTAATACAGAATGATGGATACTTGGCAGTGATTTTCAGGTAGTAGTTTAACTGAAGGGTTTCAGATGATTTAACCTATGGTAAAGCTTGGTGATCTTTAAACAGTCCAAGTTGGTTAAAACAGCCTGAGATTATTTTTGGATACCATTGAAAAAGGGAGATCTTGTGGGTAGCGTCCTTGCCTTTGAGCCAGAAGCTTTGGGTGAGAATCCCATTCTGGGACATGATAGTCCAGAAAGGTGTGTTTATAAGATGCCTCACAAAAGGTTGCTGCAGAAGATTGGGGTACACAGAGTTGGGGGTAAAGTGTTAGCGTGGATTGAGGATTGGCTATCTAACTAGAAGCAGAGAGTTGGAATAAATGGGTGCTTCTCTGGTTGGCAGTTGGTGACCAGTGGGGTGCCGCAGGGATCGGTGCTGGGGCCTCAACTGTTTACCATATACATAGATGACCTGGAGGAGGGGACTGAGTGTAGAGTAACAAAATTTGCTGATGACACAAAGATGAGTGGGAAAGCGAATTGCGTGGAGGACGCAGAAAGTCTGCAGAGAGATTTGGATAGGCTGAGCGAGTGGACGAGGATCTGGCAGATGGAGTATAACGTTGGCAAGTGTGAGGTTATCCACTTTGGAAGGAATAATAGTAAAATGAAATATTATTTAAACGGTGAAAAATTACAACATGCTACTGTGCAGAGCGACCTGGGGGTCCTTGTGCAAAAACTCAATCTGCAGGTGCAGCAGGTGATCAAGAAGGCGAATGGAATGTTGGCCTTGATCGCGAGGGGGATGGAATATAAAAGCAGGGAGGTTTTGCTGCAATTGTACAAGGTATTGGTGAGGCTGCAACTAGAGTACTGTGTGGAATTTTGATCTCCTTATTTGCGAAAGGATATATTGGCCTTGCAGGAAGTACAGAGAAAGTTCACCAGGTTGATACCAGAGATGCAGGAGTTAAATTATAAGGAGAGATTGAGTAGATTGGGCCTGTACTCATTGGAGTTTAGAAGGCTGAAGGGGGATCTTACAGAGACATATAAGATAATGAAGGGGCTAGATAGGGTAGAGGCAGAGAGATTCTTTCCACTTAGAAAGGAAACAAGAACTAGAGGACACAGCCTCAAAATAGGGGCGGGGGGGGGGCTCAATTTAGAACACAGTTGAGGAGGAACTTCTTCTCTCACAGGGTAGTGAATCTCTGGAATTCTCTGCCATTGAAGCAGTGGAGGCTACCTCGTTGAATATGTTTAAGTCACAGGCAGGTAGATTTCTGATCAATAAGGGAATTAAAGGTTATGGGGAGCAAGCAGGTAAGTGGAACTGAACCACTTTCAGATCAGCCATGATCTTATTGAATGGCAGGGCAGGCTCGAGGGGCTAGATGGTGTACTCCTGCTCCAATTTCTTATGTTCTTATTATACTCTTATAACTTGGCCAAGCAGGTTCAGCATCATCCTGCAAATTCTTCTAACACACACCTGTGGCAAACAGTGAGAGATTCCTGGTCAGCCATGCAATGGATAAAATGTTGGGGCCTCCAACATTACCATCCACAGCTCCAAACTCCAATGAGCATGTATAAAGTGCAACTCGGACTCTGAGAGAGCTGCCATACACCACTACCATTACCATTTCAAGATTAATTTGCTGTTTTGGGATAGCAGATATCATTAGTGGTCTCCATGCCCATGTTAGAAAATAATATCATGCAAGACAATTTAAATTTCACGACAGCAGAATTATTTTTAAAGCCAACAACTGATTACTGGGAAAGTTGTTCATGCTGTATTTAACGTCATTCGTTGCAGTTCCTGACACAGCAGCAAGATAGCATTACCATCAGCTTTTTGATTTGTTTTGTGTCACAAAGGACAGCAGTGACCACTGAAAGAGATGCACTGAAGAGAATTCCAATTTTTTTTTTGTTGGAGGCAAATAATACAATTTACCTGAACATCAGGAGAATCAATCTGCTCATGTACTTTAGGAAGAAAAACACAGGATTTTTACTCTAAATCAGACCTCATATAAATCCAAAATAGATACAGCATTCTTTTATCAGAAGATATTAGTTGATAATTGTCAGATGATTAGATCAGATCAAAACCATTTCAACTTAACATCAAGAAAGCCTGCAGGTGCAATTTCTGAGTCATTTTTTGCTTGGAGATGTTGGTAAGAATACAAAATTCACTATTTTGCTCCCACTGATTTGTAGCCAAATGCAAAATTGTTATTTAATTTTAGATTTTAACATGTCCTCTGGTTTTAACCATGCCAAGGTAAAGAACTACAACTACTCTTAAGCAGACATAAAACAACTGTGGACAAGAAATAATAGTTACTGCATTTAAAAATGAATAAAAGAATAAAGATACAAAAATGTAAGTTGTGCACACACTGTTACATAGTATTTCCAGTTGGAGGTGCCCAAATTACTGTTCAAAGACTGGCAATCTGGTTTACAAAGCTCAAGCAACTCAATGTCACTTGTGCTTCTATTTCTTTTTCAGTAGTTTGTTCTGCATTAACTCATCGGCCTAAAGATTTAAAATGGTCCATTCTTAGCAATGCTGACTCATTAACAGTTTGGCGGTGGCTAATCTTTAGCATTCTCACCTCTGTGCCTGTAGCTCAAGTCTCTATCCAGAGGACTGAGTCTGCAAAATCTAGAACAACACTTAAGATAGTGTAGAATTGAAGGAGTGCTGCACTGTCGAAGGAGCCATTTTTTAATACATGCTGCTAAAATGTCTGCCTTCTCAGGTGGACATTTAAAAAAACCCTGGCACTGCTTGGCAAAGAGCAACTATGTGTGTGTGCAAAGAAGCTGCTGCATTTCCTACATTACAACAGTATTTAAACTTCAAAAGTACTTCAGTGGCTGTAAGGTGCTGCGGGACATCCTGAGGTTGCGAATAGTTCAATACAAATCCTTTTTATTCATGAATGAATCCTAAATCAGTACACCAAGCTTTCTCAGCATCTATATATAGCTTGACTTTATTGCAAGTTAACAGAAATGTTGATTTAAACTTTCTATGTGGGCCTAGAGACTCCATGCTACACATTTAAGCGACAAATTATGACAGAAAACTTGGACCTCCTAGTTCATATAATGTGTAATACAGTATTAATCTTTTTAACAGCCTGCAGGGGGTAATTAAAGACTTACCTCTGACTTTCCTCAGAAACTCCCAACCAAAGGACTGAATTTTGCACAAACAGAACAAACATACTGTTGGGTTCCTTGGAAGGAAAATGCATAAGGCAAGAAGGCCAAATTTATAGAAGATTGCAATGAGGTGAATAATATGGTGATGCTCAGTCTATGATTATTCTAATAAACGTTGATGCAAATTACATGGAATAACTTAACATTTATGCATTTTAAAGTTCTTAATTTATTTGCCTTGACATATATGTACTGCATGAGTTTCACTGTGTTACAAACTAAGTAAAATGTTGGATAATCAGATACATCAGATACCAATCTTCTTAAACAAATGTAATTGAACTCAAGACTGTAAAAACTGCTTCTTGCAATATGCAGGACAGTCCTGTGCCCATGCAGGATCAAGGTTCATTGGATAAATTCAAATCACTAAAACTGCTCTTCAAATAATAATGTGCAGTATTGTTGCCATTGACACAAGGCCTGTACACCGCACATAATTAATCCTTTGGTTAGCTGGTCAAGTACTACAGTATCTTAAAGTTCATAAATTAAACAAAAAATTCCTATAGGTCAAAGCATTTAACTGAAACATTTGGCCGAATGTCAAGCCAGCCAATAAAAAATACATTTTAACACAAATTACCACTTCCAAACACAAGAAAAGTTTGCAGATAGTTTCTCCAAGATTTGCATTTTTCTAGCATGTCTTTACGTTTAGCGGAAAATCCCAAGCAGTTCACATAGAGGAGGTACAGTAGTTTATTGTTTATGCTGACAAATAATCTAAGGTCATGAGTTCAGTTCCCATTGTGACAAATTGTGGCAGTGAATGCAATAAATCTGGTAATTTGTACACTGACACCAGAAAGAAAAATGACAATGAAAGCCGCCAGAGTGTTGTAAAAACACAGCTGGTTCACTAATTCCTTCAGGGAGGGGAAACTGCCACTCACTCTTACCCAACTGTGAATCTAGTCCCACACCACATGTTTGACTCTAAATGCCCTGAGGGGTTAACAATAAATCATGCCTTGTCAGTGCCGCCACATTCCAAGAATAATTAAAATCAAATATATAATGAATTATTTTGAAGTTCATGACTGTTATTACGGTCAACAGGTCAGCCAATTTTGCAGACAGCAAGTTCCATGGATTCTCTAACATTCACCTCAGAAGGCTGATCGTCTATTTAAAGTCCCATTTGAAAGAAGGCACCTTTGACCATGCAGAACTCCCTCAATATTGTCCTCAGTAGCCAATCTCGATTATGTTCTCAATGGTGTGAAAATCCACAATCTCATGACTCAAAGGTAGTAAGATAATTGCAAAGTTGACAAACTGCATAGAAAATGATTATACTTGTGGATCATTTATAAGCTTAAAGGTGCACTTTCCTATGAAGAAATGTATAAATAAAACTCTGGGCTCATACAAAAATAACAGCTAGAGAGTCATTAAGACATAAGCACCCTATACATTTACACCTAATAGAAAGTAATTAACATGAAAGAGCAGTCTGATTTGAGTACATTAGCCCATCATACATTTTCTGAGAATCTGATTATTACGCTCCCGGCAGTTTTAAATACTGGTATTTAGTAAGATGCTTGAACATGTAAATATCTAATTGGTCTTATTTGTAAATTTTAAACAGCAAATATATATCCAAATGGAATCACACATTTGCTCCAAAATGGACATTTTCCACCTGGAAAAAGGTTTTTGTCTAGCAATGCAGCGTGACAATGGACTGAACAAAATGAAAGATCATCAAGACTGCTGCAGATACCAATTTGGAATGTATTCAATCATTATAAGAACACAAGAACTAGGAGCAGGAGGCGGCCATTTGAACCCTCGAGCCTGCTCCACCATTCAATGAGATCATGGCTGATCTTTTCGTGTACTCAGCTTCACTTACCTGCCCGCTTACCATAACCCTCAATTCCTTTACTGTTCAAAAATCCATCTATCCTTGCCTTAAAAACATTCAACGAGGTAGCCTCAACTGCTTCACTGGCAGGGAATTCCATAGATTCACAATTCTTTGTATGAAGAAATTCCTCCTCAACTCAGTCCTAAATCTGCTCCTCCTTATTTTGAGGCTATGTCCCCGAGTTCTGATTTCACCCACCAGTGGAAACAACTTCCTTGCTTCTATCCTATCTATTCCCTTCATAATTTTATATGTTTCTATAAGATCCCCCCCTCACTCTTCTAAATTCCAATGAGTACAGTCCCAGTCTACTCAATCTCTCCTCATAAGCCGACCCTCTCAACTCCGGAAGCAACCTATTATGAATTCCATTGACAACCTTGAATTCTCTAAATACTACCCTGCCCTTTACTGAAGTTTTTATTTGATTTAAAGTAGTTATATTCAAAGAATCTTGAGCACAGATCCTAGATGGATAGTTCAGTACTGGAGGAATGCGGTATTATTGAAGGTGGCATATTTTAGAATAAACTGATGATCTATTTGCCTATTCCAAACTTTGAAAGGACAAATAGAACGGTGAAGTGAACAGTTCATGTTCAATATTTATCCCTGAAATGCAACCAAAAGTAAATGAAATGGCCATTCTGTTCATTTGCTGCTTATGTGCAAATTCGTTCCCACGATTGCCTAAAAAGCAGTAAGAAGTCTCACAACACCAGGTTGAAGTCCAACAGATTTATTTGGTAGCACAAGCTACTAGCTTTCAGAGCGCTACCCCTTCATTAGGTGAGTGGGATTTCAGTTCCTACTCACTTTAACCTGGTGTTGTGAGACTTCTGACTGTGTTTACCCCAGTCCAACACCGGCATCTCCACATCATGGCTAAAAAGCAACAGTGATTGCACTTCAAGTATTTCATTCATCGCGGAGCACTTTAGAGATCCTAAAACATGAAAAAGAACTATATAAATGCAAGTTCTTTAATTATTACTGGAGGACACAGGATCATGAGGAGTTGGCCATTCAATCCTTCAGGCCACTCTGCCATTCAATAAGATCACATCTGTCACCCCACACCCCTGCCACTATATCCCCATTATCCTGCCTTTTCCCCATAACCTTTGAACCCCTTGTTAATCAAGGGCCTATCTATCTCTGAGTTAAAGACACTCAATCATCCTTGATACCCAAGACACCCAATAATCTTTGGGCTATCAAAAATCTCATTTAACGATGCCTTCAATAAATTCAATACCGCAGCCTCTGCTGCTTTCTGGGGAACAGAATTCTTCAAAACAAGAACTCTCAAATAAAAAACATTTCTCTTCATCTCCATCTTAAATGCTAGAACTCTTAATCTTATATAATGTCCCTGGTTCAAGTTTTTTACACAAGTAGAAACAGCCTCCTGTTATCTACCCTACAAAATCCCCTCAATGTATCAATAAGATTTTTTAAATCTGGTGACTCTAGAGAGACAAGATCAGCCATGATTTTATTGAATGATGGAGCAGGTTCAATGGGTCAAAACGCCTACCTCTACTCCTTACATGCTCCTTCCTCATTACACCCTGTGATATTCAACTGCCAAAAATTGTCATATTAACTGTAAAATAAAGGCCTCTTAATTCAATGCCTTACTAATGTGCTATTCCACTGGTGCATTCAACGAGACTTCCAAATAACCTTACCAACCAGCTAAGTTTGATACTTAACAGACCTCACCTTCTTGTGATGAGATGAGTGGAGGCATGTATTCGGGAATATACTCCCTCTCTTCACCAAGAGTCTTGGTTCCAGGCTGTGGGAATTGAAGCACATTGTTTTTGCTGACAGGAAATGCAGGGATTTGGTGTGCAAATCCTATGGGTTCGAGGTTGTGAATATAGTCTTCAAGTTCTGAAAGGCTGATTCCCATTAATTTAAAGGCCTGGCCTAAATCATCCAAAACAGGATCTGTGCGGCCATCTGGCAAAGCATAAGGAAAAGTAAGTTTAGTGGCACAGTAACATATTATAGAGCTAAAAGAAATATAAGCAGTTTCCAAGTACAATATTAATACTAATACTACAGTTCCATCCAGCCCTATACATGGTGAGAGCAGCCCAACTCCCAACTTCCCCTTTCTTCTTGTGGGAAAGAACCTAGCTTTTATTTGGGACTTCCCTATTGTTTTATAGGAAAACTGCAACTTTCTTTGTCGCCAAATGGTACATCAACAAACTGTACGAGTCAAGTGTTCAGATTTGCCATTATTCTAAAGCAACATTCCAGTCTGTCTCCACTGATAGTCAGGCATTATTTATCTTTAACACCATAGCGTGTAGTATTCTGATTAGAACATAACAACAGAATTTAATGCAGCAGAATAATGGAAGTATTTGAAGTGCTACATTTCAATGACAAACTATTATGTTAAACTGCAGAAACAAAATCTACATAAATTTGGCTTATATAAATTTTATGTGAATCGATGATTGTAAATGTCAAAATAATCAGGTTTGACTGTTTTCTCCCGTACATTTTAAAATAGCAAAGTTTTAAAGTCTATTCCAATACAAATCCCATTCTATGGCAGCCTTTCCCTGCATCCCACCTTCACTCAAATACTCAATGAAGTGAACTTAAATGAATCTTAATCAATGACTAGCCCTTTATTGACAATGCTTAATTACCACTTCTCAGCAATTAATAACACCAAATTGGTACATTTTATACTTTGATGTAATTCAGCAGTTCAGCACAATGATTTATTCTGCCTTTGCTACTGCAAAAATACAGGATTTTCAATGTCTTCTTTATGAAGAAACTCTCAAGTCCTTTCATGTAATACGCCACTAATTCAATGTCGGTTAGAAATCCAGTGCATTAGAGTACACATTGTTACAGTCACAATGCAGTCAACAGCACCTGAACTGCGGTGCATTAATAAATCCAAAATTTTAATTAGTAAGTGAGGCACTCACTAATTAAATGCAACCTCATTCAGGTGCTTAATTATTAAATGAAAATCGCTTTTGGAACTTTACAGCAACAAATTGTCAAAATGAAAAATACAGTTATATTAATTTTTAAATTGAAAATGTAAGTCAAATTAATAATTAGAATAATTTTGGGTGAAATCAATCTTAAAGAGATTACAGAACGTAAACTGAGTGGGAGTTTCCAGCTGCTGAATGGACGGGACCAGAAAGTCCAAGGTCAATAGACCTTTTAACTATCTGTCTTGCCCATGATGATTCCCATGGCGGGCAAAATTAGAAAATTTATTTACATGTCTAACTACAAATTGGAAACATAAGTATTTTTACACTATTTTTAAGAAACGTAATTACTAAGTGTTGTTTAAATTATTCTGGCCTCTCAAGATGGCAGCCTTCCCTCTCTTAAGGTGATGGCTTGTGCCATGGTAACACTGTGCTGAACACTGCCTGGTGTGGCTCCGATGTTCCACTCTGGAATGGCAGTGTCTGCTGCATTTCCTGCCAAGGAAGACAGTGGGATGAGAAGGGGCACAATTCACTGGCCTCGGTTTTCTCTGTCTCTCTCCTTTACATTTCTGCTCGCCTTCTCTAATTCTCTTCCAAACAGTTGGGCCCCAGAGGTCACAATGTCAGCGACTGTCTCCCAGTTGAGTGTCAATATCCGCCAGTTCATATCTCACTCAGTGGTGCCCTTGCAGCCGAGGAATGAACACCTTTGAGGTTGCAGCCCAATGGCCACTTCATCAAACAGAAAAACTTGGAATACACGCCATTATCCATCCAACGAACATGGCTGGGCCTTTGTTATTGCCTTTTCAATATTCACTTTTCACCTGCTCCAATGCATCCCTCCCTGGTGAGCTCAACGCATTCTATACCCATTTTGAGCAAGAGGAAAACAAGACCACACCCTCCATCCCAGAACCCTTGGATAAACCTGTATCCAAGGTCACCATTGTCAACATCAGACCAGCCTTCTTAAAAGTCAACACACGGAAAGCAACTGGCCGAAATGGGATACCCAAACGAGCACTTAGATCTTGCGCGAACCTGCTGGCGGGGGTATTCACAGACATCTTCAACCTTTTTTATACCTATCTGAGGTCCCTATCTGCTTCAAGACAACCAACATCCCATTACCCAAAAAAAACCCAGGCAGTGTGCTTCAATGACTATCGTCCGGTGGCTCTGAAATCCATCATTATATGCTTCGAAAGGTTAGTCATGGCATAAATCAATTCCTGCCTACCAGACTGCCTGGCTCCACTACAGTTCATCAATCGCTGCAACAGGTCCACGGCAGACACCATCTCACTGTCCCCACACTCAATCCTGAAACACCTAGATAACAAAGACACCTATGTCAGACTCCTATTCATAGACTACAGCTCAGCTTTCACCACCATTATTCCTCAGACTCATCTCCAAACTTCGTGGGGCTCAGCTCCTCCCTTTGCAACTGGATCCTAGACTCCCTTACCCACAGACTGCAGTCAGTAAGGATGGGCAATAACACCACTTTCACAATCATCCTTAATACTGGCCGCTCTCCAAAGCTGTGTCCTCAGACCCTTACTGTACTCCTTATGTACCTTTGGTTGTACGGTCAAATTTCCCTCCAATTCAATTTTCAAGTTTGCTGATGACACTACCGTTGTTTGTCAAATCTCAAACAATGATGTGACACAGGCCAGGAAAAAGATAGAGAATCTAAGGTGAACTGATGCAACAACAATAATCTCTTCCCCAATATCAACAAAACGAAGGAGATAGTCATTGGTTACAGAAAATGCAGTTGAGGACATGCCGCTGGCTACATCAATGGGGACAGAGTAGAAGTGGTCGAGAAATTCAAGTGCCCAGATCATCAACGACCTGTCCTGGTCCCTCCATGAAGAAGCTATAGATAAGAAAGCCCACCAATGCCTCTATTTTGTCAGAAGGCTAAGGGAATTTGGCATGTCTGCTACGACTCTCATCAACTTCTACAGATGCATCATAGAAAGCATTCTTTCTGGTTGTATCAAAACTTGGTATGACTCTTACTTTGTGCAAGACCATAAGAAACTACAAAGGGATGAACAAAGCCCAATCCATTACTCAAACAGTCTCCTGTCTATTGACTCTGACTACACTTCCCACTGTCTCAGAAAGACAGCCAGCATAACCAAGGGCCCCACACACCCCATTGAGAAATAGTTACAAAAGTCTGAGATCACGTACCAACTGACTCAAAAACAGCTTCTTCACTGCTACTATCAGACTTTTGACGTACCTCACATTAAGTTGATCTTTCTCTACACCCTAGTTATGACTGTAACACTACATTCTGCACTCTCTCCTTTTCTTCCCTATGTAAGGTATACTTTGTCTGTATAGCGTGCAAGAAACAATACTTTTCACTGTACATTAATACATGTGACAATAATAAATCAAATGAAGGCTGTTGTAGAAAGCTTTGTGCTTCTTGCTTGCCAATTCCTTTCTTTTTCAGTCTTCTTTCCGCAACCTATTAAAATCTGGTTACCTCGACACTAGTCTCAATAAATGAGTTTTGATTGTAAAGTGGGATAATATTTCATACTAAGATTTATATTAAGACAAACATTAATAGCTTTAGAATAAACAAATGTAGTTATCAGAGCTCTAAGCATGATGAGATACTTGACCAAAGTGACCATGGGGGCATTGGCTTAGTAGTTAGCAATTACGGCCATAACGGACGAGTCATTGTTAAACTGAAGGAGGAGATAAGGAGCAACTGAAGATCATACTCAAGGCTGAGGGGTGAGATAATGGGAACATCTGCTGATTTGATTTGATCTAATTTATTATTAGACCATAAGACATAGGGGCAGAATTAGACCACTCGACCAATCGAGTCTGCTCCGCCATTCAATCGCGGCTGATATTTTTCTCATTCCCATTCTCCTGCCTTTTCCCCATAACCCCTGACCCCCTTATGAATCAAGAACCTGTCTTAAAGACACTCAATGACCTGTCCTCCACAGCCTTCTTTGGCTAATAGTTCCACAGATTCACCACTCTGGCTGAAGAAATTCCTCCGCATCTCTGTTTTAAAGGATTGTCCCTTTAGTTCTAGTTTTCCCTACTAGTGGAAACATCCTCTCCACGTCCACTCTATCCAGGCCTAGCAATATACTGTAGATTTCAATAAGATCCCCCTTCAGACTTCTAAACTGCGGGTATAGACCCAAAGCCCTCAACTGTTCCTCATATGACAAGTTCTTCATTCCAGGGATCATTCTTGTGAACCTCCTCTGGACCCTTTCCAAGGCCAGCACATCCTTCCTTAGATATGGGAAGATATTACTGTTACATGTATTAATATACAGTGAAAAGTATTGTTTCTTGCGTGCTAGTGGGATCGTATGACTGGTTAAGAAATTAATAAGAAATATTATCATTAAAAGAAGGAAGATAAGAACAATAAACAAGCGCTAGAAACCCTGTACCGTTCAGAGAGGAACCTTGGCAGGTTGAGGCATTCTCTCACTCTCCACCATAGCAGAAGGTGAGAATTAAACAGGAATGTGAAAGAAGCTACCATGGATATGTACAAACACAGGTGAGATCAAAACAATAATGTGCTTATAAAGGACAAAAATCATTTATGCAATAAAGGCCTGCCCTGAACACATTGTAAACAATGATAGCAATTACTGAATCAGCCAAAGGGGCAATGGAAAAGAGGATCACGGACAACTGCATCAGAATTTGAAGAATCAGAGGACCATCAAGCACTGTATTTACCATTGAAAAATCCTCAAGGAAAAGATTATAAAAAACTCTTATGGTATGGTGAAGACATTATACTTTGTATCAGTCTTCACTCTTGATTAAAGAGAATGTTTAATAGTTAATTAATAGGTGCATTTAACAATAAAACTTCTTAATATTAATAAAGATGAAATGGACTGTTTTCAAAAGAATAAGGTATCGTAACAGATGGAGTTACCAGCCCAGATAATACAATCCAAGGGTTCTCAAGTCAATCTTTGCCCATATATTTAATGTCTCGCACGAATCTGGAATTCTTCCTTTACCCTGGAAGGAAGCCAACATAATAAGGAAAGTGAGAGGGCATGGGATAAAAGGGGCCGTTGCCTTGTTGATCCAGAACTGGCTTGTCCACAGAAGATGGGTCTTTTTCTGCATGGAGGTCAATCACCAGTGGAGTGCCTCAAGGATCTGTTCTGGGACCTTTGCTGTTTGTAATTTTCATAAATGACCTGGATGAGGAAGTGGAGGGATGGGTTGGTAAGTTTGCTGATGACACAAAGGTTGATGGTGTGGATAGTTTGGAGGGATGTCAGAAGTTGCAGCGTGACACAGATAGGATGCAAGGGTGGGCGGAGAAGTGGCAGATGGACTTCAACCCAGATAAATGTGTAGTGGTCCATTTTGACAGGTCAAATGGGATGAAGGAGTATAATATCAAGGGTATAATATCTTAAGCAGTGTACAAGATCAGAAGGACCTTGAGGTCCGGGTCCATAGAACTCTTAAATCGGCCTCGCAGGCACAGGATGTGGTTAGGAAGGCTTATGGTGTACTGGCCTTCATCAATCGAGGGACTGAGTTTAGGAGTCAGGAGATAATGTTGCAGCTTTATGAGACCCTAGTCAGAGCGCTCTTGGAATACTGTGCTCAGTTCTGGTCACCTCATTACAGGAAGGATGTGGTAGCTGTTGAAAGGGTGCAGAGGAGATTTACAAGGATGTTGCCTGGATTGGGTGGCATGCCTTATGAGGATAGGTTGAGGAAGCTCAGTCTTTTTTCCTTAGAGAGACGAAGGATGAGAGGTGACCTGATAGAAGTGTATAAGATGTTGAGAGGTATAGATCAGGTGGAGGATTTTTCCAAGGGCTGGAATGGTTGCTACGAGAGGACACAGGTTTAAGGTGCTGGGGAATAGGTACAGAGGAGATATCAGGGGTAAGTTTTTCACTCAGGGCCTGGTGGGTTAGTGGAATCGGCTGCCATCGGTGGCGGTGGAGGCAAGTTCTATAGGGTCTTTCAAAGGACTTTTGGATGAGTACATGGGACTTAATAGAATCGAGGGTTATAGGTAAGCCTAGTAGGTATGGATATCATCTGTGCAAATTGTGGGCTGAAGGGCCTGTTTGTGCAGTAGTTGTTCTATGTTCTAATCCCAATCTTTAAAAGGGGGAAGGCAGAACTGATTAACAACACGTCTATCTGTTGGACATCAGCAGTAAGTAAGACGTTTGGACAATTCACTATATTAAAAGCACACGATTTTGACCTTGCAAAAGGCTTTGGTCAGACCTCAGCTAGAATATTGTGTTTAGTTCTAGTCTCCTCACATAATGAGGCTTTGGAAAGGACGCAGAGGAGGGTTAGTCAATTAAATCTCAGATCAAAACATCTTAGTTACCCAGAGAGGCTCAAAGAGCTGGATCACCATAATTTATAGAACTATAGACTTAGAGGTGGTTTGATCAAGATTTTTAAGATAATTAAATAGTGTACTGTGTGGATCAATTATTTGAACTGATTAAGTGAATGAGGAACATTTTGCAGAGAATATTGGATCTGTGCTTGCAATCTCATCTGGTGAAGGCTATATTCACTCAAGCAAGGGCTGGTCCTGTTTCTTAAGCAAGAGGTAGGTCCCTTGTAATGTTCAGGGTGATGTCTGGGAATAATTTTGATAATCTGAGGATTGTCAAACGACGTTGAAGATTAATTTTCCAGATTCCTCCTACTCTCTTTGACATAGGTTTTTAGCTGGGTTTTCACCTCTCTCTGGAGATCGCATGGCTCTGGGTAGGATCGCACGAGGTGTCGCAAACATATGGTGTTAGGAAAACAAAGGTAGTTCTAAGGGATTTATATTTGTCTTGGTAAGTATTAGAAATAAAGTATAATTCTAAGTGGGTTTAATTTAATGTTTCTGTACTTGGAAGGATAGAACCTTCCTCAATTAGAATATAGTTAGATTCACGCTGGACAAAGGTGTTTGTATGGGTGGGGGCTGATTTCAATCCCAACTGTGTTTCTTGCACTTAGAGAAGATTACGCCATGAAGAGTAAAGAGTAGAAGTAGCAGTGGTTGCTTAGCAACTGGGGTCCTTGTAAGGTAGAAAGGATTTTTAAAAATTTACTTTTAGCTAGATATATTGCAGTTTAAGAAGGACACCAGGGAGTGAGCATCTCGTAGCTCAGTCTGGAGAAGCTCAACAGTCAAGGATGCTGAAAGGAGGTAGACTTTCAAAGAACATGATACAATCCAGATAACCAGGGAATTGAGACAGAAAAAATATCTTAAGACTGTAGTTAAGCAAACAATGACCAATATATTGTTCATGAGAATTCATGTGAAAAACAACGTGTTGTAAGAGAGAGACAACTGCAGTACTCAACACAGATTTTAGATATAAATCAAAACTTTGATGCCATTCCCCTTACTCTGACATTACAATCCTTTGGTTCTTTCTCCCACAAGGGGAAAATAACCCCTCAGCTTCTACCTTGGCAATCCCCTGACAATCCTGTATATCTCAATAAAGTTGCTTCTCATTCTTCTGAACTCCAATGAGTACAGGCCCAACCTGCTCAACCTCTTCTCATAAGAAAATCCCTCTATACCCAATAACAACTCTCTGGACTGCCTCTAATGCTAATATATCTTTCCTTAGATAAGGGGACACTATTTATCCAAACTACTAAAACTATCCAGGCTACTGGATTGTTGTGCTTGCAGCCTCACTATTGTTGTACTCTCAAATAATAAATATTCATCTGGACCTCAGCTTGAAAAAGTCACTTTAACAGTCTCCATACACACCACACAGACTTAATTACATTTAATGATGTTATTAAGGAGAGGCGATCCCTACTCTGAGTGTATCCATTTGTAATGAATGGAGGTTCAGCAGCTTAAAATATAGGTAGCAAATATAAATTCAGCATTCATTACAATCAGGATTGACATGGCAAGAGGAAGTTTATCACACTTGGACACAAGGCACAATTGAAAAGCTGAAGGGAAACACCTCAAGATTAACCACAAAATAACCAGTCATATAATATTAAAAATGTTGATCATAAAGTCTAACCCCAACTCTGTTAGCACTAAACTTCAAAGAGAATGACAAACTTGTAAAAACATATTTAAATCCAATCTGTACAAAGAATGATAAATACTACATACAAGGTCTTCAGAACAATCATCATAAAATACCAAGAACATTTGCTAATTATAACGGCCAAATGATTATAAACCATTTGACAAATTTTAATAGAATTTGACACAGGAAACCTACTGTGGAGAAAATGCTTCCTGCGGTATATAAAGTATTGCAGATTTTCTTACAACGAAAATGCATTTAGCACCACATCTAATTTAGCTGATTACACCAAACATCAGACCAAAACAACGATCCAGAGAAAGGTTAACTCAATCAAATTCCCGTAAAATTCCATTAACCCTTTTCAATTAGGCCAACACATCAAACTCGCTGCCAGCATTTTTCCAACAGACTTGGTAATTAAAAGGTGAATGAAGTATCATTCTAAATAAACTTTCTCAATATGCACATTACTTAAACAGTTGAGGCATTTATAGTGCCTGTGGAAATGATTGATGATCAGCAGTTACACAGCCACCTAAATGGCAAAATCAATCTTCTCAACTACTATGCACATGTCAACATCTACATAAATGCTATGTCCATACCCTTTCTGGCTTACGCACAATCCATATTTACTTTATAAATCATGCCACTTAAGTTGTTCCTCTAATCATCCTTCCCTTTTTGTCCTGAAATGCAATTTAATGGACACGGAAAGTCTTTTGGTCATTGGTTCTAAGTTATATAGGGATAGGCCACTCAACCTTTAGGCCTGTTACACCATTTAAATACTAGTACTGTAACTAGAAAATGAGTGGATGTGCTTTTAATAACAGGGATATTGCAGCAGAGCACAATGCCATCCACATGGGTGCACTTTTACCAAAGATCATTGTTTAGAAAACAAGAAAATTGGTTTCAACTGATTTTAATTTTCCTAATATAGGGAAGCCTTGACCAAATTTAACAACTCTCACAAAATTCCAAGCTGGATTTGGTGAGTCTCACATGAAATGAAGGTTGTATCTTGAACCTTCTTGATTGATACTATTGATAAAGTTATGAATAAATCAGACAGGCTTAAAAAAACTGTACAGCTTAGCTTTCTGTTTTTTCACTGTGTTTTAAACAATGACTTCTCATGGCTGTGATCAGGCTTTGAAAAGCAGAGGAAACTTCAGTAGCTTATTTGAATTAAATGGCAAAACTATACTCGGTTAGTGGCTGTATCTACTGAAATACCACTGTTCACAACCAGTTTCAGAAGTGCCTCTCAGCTTGTTTCCTAACAAAGCCATTAGCACTTCAAAGTATCCAACAAAAATATTTCAGGATAGATTAATCATTTTAATGGCACAATGCTGTCGCATGTAGGACTTGAAATATGCAATATCATGGCATTGGAGCTACCTTATCCTGAGTTTCAAATCTCACTTCTGCTACTGTCTGAAAGTGCCAGGTATTTACACTTCGAACCAGATTCAACCTTAAGCCACTACTGTGCACCCTCCAGCGGCTATGCTGAAAGTCTAGGAATTGTTGCGCCACAATACATAAGTGGCATATAAAAATTAATCATTTCTTTAACCTGTCCTTTTTTTTGAATGGAACTGATTCGGATAACTTTAAAATTGCAGAAAATCCACAATTCAGCAAGTGGGAAAAGTTACTTTTGAGAGTCACAAGTTAACACAAACTGAAGGAAGCTTCAATTAATTGATTTGATTTTAGCAGAATTAGTGAAATTAATGTTAAAGCAATGCTTTGACTGCATGTACATAATTTAGTAACTCACTATACTGAACTAATTCATTGAAAAAAATCAAAAGTTATTGCTGTCTTGATGTTCAGAATATCACTAAGGCTATACTTAGATCTATATCATAGTTGCTATGGCGTTAGTGAACAAATTAACTGAAATGTGTCTAAAGCAAACATAAAATGCATATAAAAGTCAAAATCTGTACATTTGGATGCAGTTTTTCAGTACAATTATCCACTACAACAAAATTGCATAACTTTCTTGGAGATGAGGTTACAAGGGTTACCACACAATGATAGAGTCCTATGTCACCTTCCACATTGGTAACCCTTCCACCCAATGTTTTCAAAACCTCAATTACAAATTTTAAAAACCATCTGTAAAATACAAAACTTGTATTTGTTTGGGCTGAAGGGATGGGGAATTAGCCTAATTCCAAATACATGTTTGGTGAGCAGGAACTGACCCATGACAGGGAGAGACTCCAGGAGGCTGAACACTATTAATTGCCATTTATTACATACCCTGGCACACAAAGCCCATTATGTAAAATTACATACGTATGCGTAGTGGAGGACATGCCCCTATTTACATCAATGGGCATGAGGTGGAAAGGGTCAAGAGCTTCAAATTTCTAGGCGCCCAGTCACCAACAACCTGCTTGGTCCCTCCAGGCTGACGCTACAGTTAAGAAAGCCCACCAACACCTCCACTTTCTCAGAAGACAAAGGAAATTTGGCACTACGACTCTCATCAACATTTACAGATGCACCATAGAAAGCATCCTTTCCAGTTGTATCATAACCTGATATGGCTCCTGATCTGTCCAACACCGCAAGAAACTACAAAAGGTTGTGAATGTAGCCCCATCCATCACCCAAACCAGCCTCCCATCCAGTGACACTGTCTACAGTTCCTACTACCTCAGGAAAGCAACCAGCATAATCAAGGATCCAAGCAACCTGGATATACTCTCTTCCACCATATTCCATCAGGAAAAAAACACAAAAGTCTGAGGTCACGTACCAACGACTCAAGAACAGCCTCTTCTCTGCTGCCATCCAACTTTTGATTCAACCTACCTCACATTAAGTTGATCTTTCTTTACACCCTAGCTATGACTGTAACACCACGTTCTGCACCCTCTCCTTTCCTTCTCTAGGTTCACTTTGTCTGTATAGCGCAAGAAACAATATTTTTCATTGTATATTAATACATGTGACAATAATTAATCAAATCATACATACGCAGTGCAGTACTTAATACACAAATGTTGTATTGTAGTGCACAATAAGGACATCAACTCTTTCACAATACCATCTCAGATATCAAATATTTAGGTTTTATCACCAAGAAAAACACATAAAACATCCTTCTAGAACAGGTTCTTTTGTAGTTTGCCAAAAACAACATTACAATAGATTGTGTGGTGATTTGAAATGTAATTAATTTGGTAAATTGGGGTGTTTATAAACTAGCGTAATATTAGTGTAATGAACATCATAGTTAATGAATGTGTCCAATATACTTTGTCCAAAATACCAAGATGTATTTCAAAACTATACTGTGATACCTGTAGTTATGAAATATTATTGTTAATCAGATAAATCTTATATAACATTCTTACTTCTGTAGACATGACCTTTGCAACATTTCTAAAGCTGATATCACTGGCAAAATACGAGCTAGATGTCAATGTAGTTAGATTCCAGAACTTTTAAAACCAAATAGGATGAGAACTTTTGTGTACAGAGGGGGTGTGTTTATTTCATTTTTACTTCTTTCCCCATAACAATTCTGCTTAACTGAATCAAATTATAACGTGGAAAAGAGAGAATTTTCCTAATGGGAAATTTGCAGTCATGCTATCTCACACTTGTCTTACGCCATTCTCACACCCCCACTGTAGCTCATCTGCAACCATTCTGTGACATCTGCCATCTAACTGCACCTAACTTGACCCACCCTCTACTTTGCCCTGTAGAAGAGATCTCCATAGCTTTTCAATTCTGATCAAATGAACAAAATAATGACATTTTCTTTTCTGGAGGTCACTTTATAGCAGTACTTCCTGTTCCTGTAATTTCCAGTGCCTCTTCATTAGTCTTATGGTCTGTACATGGAATTTTTAGCATACATCTTAACATCAAAATTTCAAAGACCTCTATTTGTTCCACAAATCTTCACTTACTGTCCAGGTTTCTGAGGCATACGGCAAAGTGGTTAGAATGCAGCATCTTATCCATTTTTTTTTCCTGGTTACAAGCTTGAGTTTCTATGTTGTTAACACATCATTCATCTTCACAAATTTACTTTTGGCTACCTCTATCCTCCTTCTATTCAGCACCACACCAGCCATCTTCTGTTACGGTTTATCCCAAATAGACGAACCTATCTGCCTGTTCCAGTGTGACACCATCTACTTCAATCTTCATTCTAGTTTATTCTAATATATTCATTCTAACTAACATTGCTCTTGTCTTTTTGGTGTTCATTTTCAATCTACATCCTAAATTTCTAATAGGCTTTATGAGATCATTTGAAATTGGAGCTGGAATAGGCCATTTGATTCCTTGAGCTTGCTCCACTGATAAATAGGATAATGATTGATCTTCTTCACAGACTACACCTTCCGGTGCTCCCCCATATCCCTCTGAATCCACTGAATCCCAACAGTGCCCATTGAATCTGCATCAACTCTCAAAAGAACATCTTACCCAAGCCCACCCATCCCCCTATTCTGCCACCCTTTCCCTATAATCCCTGCACCTTTATCATGGCCAACCCACCTAACCTGCACATTTTTGAAGGAAACCAACAGACACAGGTAGAGCGTGCATACTCCACACAGACTGTCACCGAAGGCCAGAACTGAATCTGGGTCCCCAGCGATGAGACAGCAGAGCGAAGGACTGTGCTACCTTAATACCCTAAAATCCACTAATCTCAGATTTGAATGTACTTAATGATTGAAAACCCTGGGTAATAGAATTTCAAAGATTCACAACCCTTTGAGTGAGGAAATTCCTCATGTCAGTTCTAAATGGCTGATCCCTTATTCTGAGACTGTACCTCCATGTTTTAGATTCACTGAGCAGAAGGAACATCATCTCTTCTGTCAAGAACTTGATACATTTAAATTAGACCACCTCTCATTCTTCTTAATTCTGGAATATAGGCCCACCAGATACAATGCAGGCTGTGGGGCAGGTTTGTTCCTTAGAAGCTATTTGGTGAAGAGCTTGTATGGGGAGGAAGGGAGGTATGGAGTGAAGGCCTTGGTGGGTGTGTGTGTACTCGCTTGTTCAGTTGTGTCTCTGTACTTGTGTATTTCTGTCTATATGTGCATGTATGCACTTGTTTGTATGTCTATGTTGCCACTTAAGAGTATGTACGCACATTTGTGTGTTTGCATGTCTAAGTGTGCGCATTTATATGTGTGTTTCTATGTCTGTGTATGTATTTCCAGGTATTGGGGGGGGGCATGGTTTGTGGCTTGTGTGTGTGCGTGCGTGCGTGCGCACACGCACCTGTGTTTGCAAGTGTCTAAGTGTGGACATGTTTTATTTACTCGTAGGGATGTGAGCGCTGCTGGCTAGACCAGCATTTATTGCCCATCCCTAATTGTCCTTGAACTGAGTGGCTCACTAGGTCATTTTGAAAAACATTTAAGAGTCAATCACGTTGCTGTAGATCTGGAGTCATATCTAGGCCAGACAATTCAGGATAGCAGATTTCCTCCCCTAAAGACATTGTTTTAAAAACTCATCTGATTCACCAATCATTCAACTTTTAATTCCAGATTTCTATTGAATTCGAAGATCAATTACATCTATTCCAGCCAGAAATGTTTAAAGCTCCTACGCCACTACCCAGGAGTAGCCCAACTGCCATTAACACCAAGCCAACTATCTGTAAATGCCAACAAAGTAGCAACCCATCTCCTCCATATGGAAAAGGTGCCTCTGGAAGAAAAAGTGAAAAAACATATAAAGACCGAGTGGAAGGTCTTTCGAAGGCATGACAATTTCAGATCGCACCTTGAATCCTTCTTTGCAGTGGAGCTGGACAATGTGCTTCAAAAAAATCAAGCCCAGCTCTGCTGCCAGCTATGACAACATTCTTCCCAAGTTTCTCAAACACCTTGGCCAATGTGCCCATTGCTGGTTGCCTTAATTCTTCACAAGGATTAATTGTGATGGAAGGCTGCCTAAATCCTGGCCTCCCAAAATCTTGATGTGGATATGCCGGCGTTGGACTGGGGTAAACACAGTAAAAAGTCTGACAACACCAGGTTTAAGCCCAACTGATTTATTTGATAGTACACTCACTAGCTTTCGGGGTTAGTCCCTTCGTCAGGTGAATGGAGAGTTCTAATGGGGAGACCATGCAGACGCTACGAAAACGGATGAATGAACATCGCTCGACAATCACCAGCAAGACTGTTCCCTTCCTGTTGGCGAACACTTCAGTGGTCACGGGCATTCAGCCTCTGACCTTCGGGTAAGCATTCTCCAAGGCGACCTTCACGACACACGACAGCGCAGGGTCGCTGAGCAGAGACTGATAGCCAAGTTCCGCACACATGAGGACGGTCTCAACAAGGATCTTGGGTTCATGTCGCACGATCTGTAACCCCCGTGACTTGCCTGGGTTTGCAAAACCTCACTTACTGTACTGACTGGAGACAATACACATCTCTTTAACCTGTGATCAGTGCTCCTTCCACTCACATTGTCGGCCACTTTAAGACTTGAACAGCAGGGTAGGTGTAAAGATTTGCATTCTAATCAGTAATCTCTAAACTGTCTGCGCTTTATATGCTCTGTCGAGGCCAGAACTCTCCACTCACCTGACGAAGGGACTAACCCCGAAAGCTAGTGAGTGTAAAACCCAGCTTGCAGGTGCAGCAGGTGATCAGGAAGGCGAATGGGATGCTGGCCTTCATAGCGAGGGGGATTGAATATAAAAGTAGGGAGGTCTTGCTGCGGCTGTATAGAGCATTGGTGAGGCCGTAGCTGGAGTACTGTGTGCAGTTTTGGTCGCCGTACTTACGCAAGGATATTTTGGCCTTGGAGGGAGTGCAGAGGAGGTTTACTAGGCTGATGCCGGAGTTGAGGGGGTTGAGCTATGAGGAGAGGCTGAATAAACTAGGCTTGTACTCGTTAGAGTTTAGAAGAATGAGGGGAGATCTCATTGAGACGTATAAGATGATGAATGGGATGGATAGGATAGAGGTGGAGAGACTCTTCCCACTCAGAAAGGATAATAGGACTAGGGGGCACAGCCTCAAGGTAAAGGGGGGGCGGTTTAGAACGGAGTTGAGGAGGAACTTCTTCACGCAAAGGGTGGTGAATCTCTGGAATTCTCTGCCCGTTGAAGTGGTGGAGGCTACCTCGCTAAATATTTTTAAGATGCAGGTTGATGGGTTTTTGATAAGCGAGGGGATTAAGGGTTATGGGGAGAGGGCAGGAATGTGGAACTGAGCCACGACAGATCAGCCATGATCTTATTGAATGGCGGGGCAGGCTCGAAGGGCTAGATGGCCTACTCCTGCTCCTATTTCTTATGTTATGTTCTTAAATCAGTTGGACTTAAACCTGGTGTTGTCAGACTTTTTACTCCCAAAATCTGACAGCATCTGTTCTGAGGTTATTTTCAAAGCCCATTTTCAATTAAGATGGCTTTTAGTGAGGGTGAAGTAATTGCAACCACGTTCTTGCCCTGACCACATCCAACCCAGCAACAACAAAATGCTCTCAAGCATATTCTATCTCCACAGTGCCAAGAGGGAACTCAACATCTTCTTGAATGACAAGACAGTGAATCAGAGACATCCCATTTATCTTGGGGTTACCCTTGATTGATTAATGATATACGACAGAATAATCTGATCAAGGTGGCTGCAAAGATCAAAACATGAAACAGCCACATAAGAAAACCTATTGGCTGTTTATGGGGTGCAGATGCTCAAAGCTTAAGGAGCTCAGCTCTTGCCATTATCAACTCAACTGCTGAGTCCTGTTCACCAGTATGGTACAACTCATCCCATACCAGCCTTGCAAATATCCAGCTTAATACAATAACGCACCTCATCTTGGGTACCCTCCAATCAATCGTTGGCCCCCAATCCTGAGCAACATATTGCATCACATTAGGAGGGGGATTGCAACAAGAAAGCTCCTGGAGAAGGTTTACATCAACCCATGCCTGCCAACTACCAATCCACCTGTTGTTCTAAGACCAACTTGTTAAAGAATAACAACCGAGGGCTTCCAGCAGCATGAATGGAACCAACACATCAGCATTAACATCCACTGCATCACAGCTCCAACAGCCTGCCCACCCAGCTTCAATCGGCCATGCTAATGATGGGCACTTTCAACTGTTTCCTCACTAGCCTGAGGACTTTGTGCAGCAAATTGGCACAAGTGAGGCCTTGCAGGGATCCAAGACAGCAGCTACAGTGCACTCCAATCAATGACTCAGTGAAGACTGTCCCTGACAAAGTTCAAAAGTGGCTCAGATAGCTCCATTTAGGCACCACTAAAGCTATTGCCTGGCTTTATGATTATTGTAAGAAGTCTCATAAAACCAGATTAAAGTCCAACAGCTTTATTTGGTAGCACAAGCCACTAGCTTTCAGAGTGCTGCTCCTTCATCAGGCAGTGCTTTGAAAGCTTGTGCTACCAAATAAACCTGTTGGACTTTAACTTGGTGTTGTGAGACTCCTTATTGTGTTTACCCCAGTCCAGCGCTGGCATCTCCACCTGATGATTACTGCACAGGCTAAGAAAGTGTGTTACTGTCTAAACGTATGTGCATCAGTATACCTGTATGCGGATGCCTGTGTGTGTGTTGCAGTCTAAGAGTGTGTGTATTTATGTATCTAAGTATGTTTGTGTGCATTTCATATGTCAATGTGGAGATTAGTATGTGTTAAGAGTGTGTGTCTAGGTGTGTATTGTTATCCAGGTGTGTGCTTCTAGGTATGTGCGTGTCTAAGTGTGTATCGGTGTCGAAGAGAGTGTGTGTATTTTTGTGCATGTCTAGTACATGTGAATTGCTGTCTGAGTGTGTATTTGTGTATTTGTGTGTGTGTGTGTGTGTTGCTGGTTAGACAGCATGCGTATTTGTGTGTGTTTATCTAAGTGTGTGTTACTGTCTAAGATTGTGTGTATTCTGCATGTGTATTGCTATCAACGAGGGCGTGCATTTTCATGTATGGGTGCCTAAATGTGTATTTCTGTGTAAGAGAATGTTTTTTGACCAGGCAGAACCAGTGGATGTGGTTTATTTAGACTTTCAGAAGGCTTTCAACAAGGTCTCACGTAGCAGATTACTTTGTAAAGTTAAAGCACTTGAGATTGAGAGTAGTGTCATGAAATGGATAGAAAGTTGATTAGCAGACAGGAAGTAAAGAGTCAGAATAAATGGGTGTTTTTCTGATAGGCAGGCAGTGACTAGTGGTATACCATAGGGATCTGTGCTAGATCCCAACTGACCACAAGAATTTAATGATTTGGATGAGGGAATTAAATGTATTATCACCAAATCTGCTAATGATACAAAGTGGGTGAGCTGTGAGGAGGATGCAAAGGTGCTTCAGCATGATTTGGATAGGCTGAATGTGTGGGAATATGCATGGCAGATGCCGTGTTATCTGAATAAATGCAAGATTATCCATTTCGGTAGCAAGAATGGGAAGATTATTTGAACGGATGTAAACTGAGAGAGGTGGATACTCAGCAAGACCTTGGCATCCTCATGCATCAGTCACTGAAAGTAAGCACACAGGTACAGCAGACAATAAAGAAGGTAAAAGGTATGCTGGTCTTCATAACGAGATGATTTGAGCATCAGAATAGGGATGTTTTTCTGTAATTATATAGGGCATTGGTGAGGCTGTACTGAGGTCTGTGCATGCCGTTTTGATGTTCTTACCTGAGGATGTTCTTGCTATAGAGGGAATGCAGCAGAGATTTACCAGGTGGATTCTTGGGATGGCGGGACTGTCTTACGAGAAGAGACTAAGTCAGTTAGGATTATATTCATTGGCGTTTAGAAGAGTGAGGGGATCTCACAGAAACCTGTAAAATTCTAAGAGGATTATACAGATTCAGAAAAAATGTTCCTGATGGTTGAGGAATCCAGATTTAGGGGTCATAGTCTGAAGATAAAGGGTCAACCTTTTAGGACTGAGGTGAGGAGAAATTGCTTCACCCAGAGGATGGTGAATTTGTGGAATTATAGATATCACACAGGAAGTAGTTGAGGCCAAACGTTGTAAGATTTGAAGAAGAAATTAGATATACCTCTTAAGGTTAAAGGATCAAGGGAGGGGGGGGAGGGGAGGGGGGGGCAGGATCAGGATTTTGAACATGATCAGCCATGATAAAGTCAATGGCAGAGCAGGCTTAAAGGGCCGAATGACCTACTTCTGATTCTAGTCTCTATCTACGTTTCTATGTATTTGTGTGTGCACACCTAGATGTATATTGTGGTCTGAGAATGTGTGTAAGTGAATATGTGCATGCCAAGGTGTATATCACTGTCTAAAACAGAGAGTGACAGTACATGTGTGCACTCACACATGCGCGTCTAGGTATATATTACTGTATAAGAGAGAGTGTGTGTACACCTAGGTGAATATTGCAGTCTAAGAAAGAGTGCGCATGTGCCTACATGAATATTCCTGTCTAAGAGTGCGTTTGTGTGTGTGTGTGTGTGTTGTGTGTGTCTGTCTGTCTAGGTTTATATTGCTATCTAAGAGAGTGTGTGTCTGCATGCCTAGGTGTATATTGCTGTTTAAGAGAGAGAGTGTATGGGCCTAGGTGTATATGAGAGAGAGAGTGAGAGAGTGTGTGTTCTACGTGAATATTACTGTCTAAGAGTGATTGCGTCTCTTGGTTTATATTGCTAAGTGACAGTGTATGTTTACATCTAGATGTATATTGTTGTCTAAGAGAGAGAGTGTGTACACCTAGGTGTATATTGCTATTTAAGAGAGAGTACGTGTGCCTAGGTGTATATTGCTGTCTCAGGGAGCGTGTGCACCTAGTTGTATATTGCTGTCCAAGAGAGACAGTGTGTGTCTAGATATACATTGCTATCTAAGGTAAAGAGTGCGTGAGATCCCCTCACTCTTCTAAATTCCAATGAATATAATCCTAACTGACTTAGTCTCTTCTCAAATGACAGTCCCGCCATCCCAAGATGCATATTACTCTCTCAGGGAGACTGTGTACCTCGCTATATACTGCTGGCTGAGGGACAGAAGGAGAATGTGTGCTTGACTAAATATTTTTGTATGAGAGTGCGTCTAGATGTGTATTGTTATCTAAAGGAATGTGAGAGTGTGTGTGTGTGTCCAGGTGTACATTGCTGTCTCAGGGAGAGTGGGTGCCTAGGTGCATACTGCTCTCTATGGGTGTGTGTGTGTGCAGGTATAAATTGCTCTCTCAGGAGTGTGTGTGTCTAGGTATATCCTGTTGTCAAAGGGAGAGGGGGACTGTGTGTGCCTAGATGTGTATTGCTCTCTCAGGAGCAATACACCAGTGTGTGGCCTGGTGCATATTGCTCTCAGGGTGTGTTTGCCTGTGTATAAATTTCTATACGAGAGTGTGTCTAGATGTCTATTATTCTCTCAGGGAGTGTGTGCGTGTGTGTCTGTGTCTATCCAGGTGCACATTGCCCTCTCAGGGAGTGTATGCATCTGGGTATATGTTTCTATGGGTATATGTGTGTGTCTCTAAATGTGTATTGCTCTCACAGGGAGAGTGTATGCCTTGGTGTATATTTCTATATGAGTGTATGTCTAGATGTCTATTGTTTTCCCAGGGAGTGTGTGTGTGTCCAGGTGCATATTGCTCTCTCAGGGACTGTGGGCGCCTGGGTATATGTTTCTCTGTGTGTGCGTGTGTCTTTAAATGTGTATTGCTCTCTCAGGGAGAGTGTATGCCTGGGTGTATATTTCTACCTGAGTGTATGTCTAGATGTCTGTTGCTCTCCCAGGGAGTGTGCGTGTGTCTAGGTGCACATTGCCGTCTCAGGGAGAGATGGAGTATGTGTGTGCCTGGGTATATGAGTGTGTATCTAGATGTCTCTTCTTTCCCAAGGGAGTGTGTGTGTGTCCAGGTGCATATTGCTCTCTCAGGGACTGTGGGCGCCTGGGTATATGTTTCTCTGTGTGTGCGTGTGTCTTTAAATGTGTATTGCTCTCTCAGGGAGAGTGTATGCCTGGGTGTATATTTCTACCTGAGTGTATGTCTAGATGTCTGTTGCTCTCCCAGGGAGTGTGCGTGTGTCTAGGTGCACATTGCCGTCTCAGGGAGAGATGGAGTATGTGTGTGCCTGGGTATATGAGTGTGTATCTAGATGTCTCTTCTTTCCCAAGGGTGTGTGTGTGTGTGTGTGTGTCCAGGTGCATATTGCTCTCTCAGGGAGTGTGTGCGCCTGGTGCTGGTGCTTGTGTGTGTCTCTAAATGTGTATGGCTCTCTCAGGGAAAGTGTATGCCTGGATGTATATTTCTATATGAGTGTGTGTCTAGATGTCTATTGCTCTCCCAGGGAATGTGAGTGTGTCTAGGTGCACATTGCTGTCTCAGGGAGCGTGTGTGTATAAATAAGGCTCGGGTACTCACACAGCTCACTGTAGCGATGGCAGCCCCGGGTCAGCTGCTCGATGTACCTGTTGAGTACATCGGTCAGGATGTCGCAGGCGGTGACCTGCACCGAGTCCCAGCCCAGAGCCTGGCAGATCTGCGCCACCGCCACCCGCAGCAAGGCCCGCCCGTAACTGTCACACATCCCGGCTCCGCGCCAACACCCAGAGACCACAAAATAGAGCTCTCTCAGTCTGCCTGTCTCTGCGCCGACCCCCTGCCCTCAGACTCGCCGAGCCGGCATGGCTCTATCCCCGGGAGCCGCCGCCGCCGCCGCTCGGCCCCTCACTCCTGAGCCGCCATGTTGTTTTCCGCCGCCGGCTCCTGACTCCACAACGCGCGACCAATCGAGCGCCAGGAGGTCGCTCAGCACCCGGAGCGGTCATATCGATGGTGCCGGATCTACTGGTCAGGCCTGCCATTGTGGTTGCCCTGGAGACGGAGATGGCTGGGATGGCGGCTGAGGGGGGACTGGCCTGCCGGAAGCTTCCTGCTGAGACAATAGTCTGTGTGTGTAACATAATACACCCCCTCATTCCAATATTTAAAGTTTATTTATTGTCACAAATAGGATTACATTAACTGCAATGAAGTGACTGTGAAAATCCCCCAGTCGCCGCACTCCAGCGCCTGTTTGGGTAACACTGAGGGAGAATTTAGCATGGCCAATGCAGCTAGCCAGCACATCTTTCAGACTGTGGGAAGAAACCGGAGCACCCGGAGGAAACCCATGCAGACACGGGGAGAACATGCAAATTCCATGCAGACAGTGACCCAAGTCAGGAATCGAACCCAGGTCCCTGGCTTCTGAAGCAGCAGTGCTGACCACTGTGCCACCTCGATAGACACTCTGCCACATCAGGAGATATTTTGCTTTTATTTGATTTATTATTGTCACATCTATTAGTATACAGCGAAAAGTATTGTTTCTTGCACGCTATACAGACAAAGCACACCATTCACAGAGTACATGGGGAGAAGGAAAGCAGAGAATACAGAATGTGGTGTTAGATCCATAGCTAAGGTGTAGAGAAAGGTCAGCTCAATATAAGATAGGTCCATTCAAAAGTCTGACAGCTGCAGGGAAGAAGCTGTTCTTGAATCAGTTGGTACGTGACCTCAGACTTCTATATCTTTTTCCCAACGGAAGAAGGTGGAAGAGAGAATGTCTGGGATGTTTGAGGTCCTTGATTATGCTGGCTGCTTTAAATACTGTGGATGCTGGAAATCTGAAACAAAAACAAAAAATTCTGGAGAAATTGGCAGGTCTGGCAGCATCTGTGAGATTCGGAATGTTAAATCTGCTTTTTTTTCCTCCAAAAACCGCTGAGTATTTTTTTCCCCAGCATTTGATGTTTTGGTCTTAGAGAGCTGGTGGCTTGTAGCTTGGACTGGGGGTAAGGAGGGACTAAAAGTCTCATGGGAAGAGAAGAGAGTAGTACTGAAACCAAGAGTTGGAGCAGGAGTTCAAACCCGGTAAGTCATTGTAAAAGTTTATTTATTAGTCACAAGTAAGGCTTACATTAACACTGCAATGAAGTTTCTGTGAAATTCCCCTAGTCGCCACACTCCAGCACCTGTTCAGGTACACTGAGGGAGAATTTAGCATGGCCAGTACACCTAACCAGGTGCATTAGGATCAAGGCTACAAATAGGACAGAGACTTGGAATATCATCCATGAATATTATCTGTAAATAGTTTGTTTCTTGAAGTTAAGCTTTCCCTTGAGAGTTTACACAGTTTTGATGCCGGTGGAATAAAGGAACCTCATTTTTCTTAACCTTTATGCAGTCCATTTGCTTGAACCCCACATTACATTTGGTAACAGAAGTGAGTTTCCACATCACAGGCATCAGGTCGTGGCAGACTAGATGGGAAGTTGCCTGGCTGATTGGAGCAGGTGGTGGAAAAGCTGAAACTGACAATATCCATGAGGGATGCTAAAGTTGCTCAAGTATTGTTGGAGACTAAGGCATCCGCAGAGGAAACTGAACCTTAAGGCCTAAAACAGGTAGAGGCTCCCCAGCTGCATCCCCTTGATTCTGAGAAGGAAGAACACCTTCTTCTATCTGTCTTTGAGTAGGAAGTTGGACAGATTTGGGAGAAGACCAAAGACACATAACAAACCATGGCTAAAGCCTGGATCGAGGTTGCCTAATTGGTCATGGCATCCAAAGGCCTCAATGGGAGTGAGAAGGCATTGTTTGTGGTGGAACATCTGTACAGGAAAGCCTGTCGGGAAATTCTGGAAAGAGGGATATATGTTCAGAGAAGTCTGCAGCTTTGAGGTGCTGGCATGGATTGGGGGGAACAGCAGTAGCCTGCCATAGTTACTACAGAACCTTTATGAGTGCAAGCAAGTCGAGGTACGAGCAAAACTGGTCTCCCTATCCCTGGAGCTGGTGGAGTTGCTTGACCACAACGTCCTCCTGGATACGTCCCTCAAATCAACCAGGTGATGTGCATAATTGGTGGGACGACACTTCTCAAGCTAGTAGGGTGCCATGGTGGACAGTAGTTAGCACTGCTGCCTCACTGCGCCAGGTACCCGGGTTTAATTCCTGGGTCACTGTCTGTGCAGAGTTTGCACAGACCCCTGTCTGCATGGGTTTCATCCGGGTGCTCCGGTTTCCTCCCACAATCTGAAAGAGTGCTGGTTAGGTGCATTGTCTATGCTAAATACTTCTTCGGTGTACCCCAACAGGCGTTGGAGTGTGGCGACTAGGGAATTTTCATGTAACTTCATTGCATGGTAAAGTAAATCTACTTGTGACACTAATAAATAAATGTTAAAAAACTTAAAACTTAAAAAACTTTAAACTGTAAAGAAGTGTGTAGTGGGGGAGTTGAGTGGGCCTTGGTGGCTTGACATCTGATTTCAGAGCAGGCCATTCCTTGTTGGGGCTCTGGGTCCTCAACAGCTGAGGTCGTCAGCCTGGAAGGATGCTGGGCCGGGGATTTGTTCAGCCCACGAGGGCACTTCTTGGAACAGAAGCCAAAGTTCTCAGCAAACTAGGGATGGAATTAAGTCTCGAATGTGGATTGAAGAGAATTGGAAGTGGTGCCTGAGCTGGGAGTGGGGGCTGAAGGAGAAAAGAGCCTCATGGAGAGAGAGAGAGAGACCAGGACTGTGGTCAGAAGAAGTAATTCAAGCCTATGGAGTCACTATTGAGAAGCCCAAGGCCACGAATAGGGCAGAGATATAGAGCACCGGCTGTGAATATTCTACGTAAATAGTTTCTCGAAGGTACTGCTTTTCTTTAAGGGTTTATGCAGCTTTAATGCCAGTTGAGTGAAGGGACCTTGTTCTTTTTTCACCTTAATGCAATCTGTGTGCTATGTTATGTACAGGTTTCATCATGGAAACAAACCCTTTGGCCTAACTTGTCTGTGCTGCCCAGTTTTTACCACTAAGCCAGTCCCAATTGCCTGAATTTGACCCATATTTCACTATACCCATCTAACTCTGTAACTGTCTAAATGCTTTTTAAAAGACAAAATTGTACCCGCTTCTACTATTGCCTCTGGCAGCTCATTCCAGACACTCATCACCCTCTGAGTGAAACAATTACTCCACTGGACTCTTTTGTTCATGAAGCCACATGAAAAAAAAAGCTTTAGGTTTTAAGGATAGTCCTAAAAGCAGAAAGAGCGGTTTAGATAGGGAATTCCAGAGCTTAGGGCAAACGCAGCTGAAACCAACACTGCCAATGCTGCAGCAATTAAAACTTGGAATGCTAGAATTAGTTAAGAGAGAGTGATGAAGGGTAACCAACACCACAGGCCACCAAAACCGGACACCTTTATTGCACATGTCGGGTGACTTTGTCAAACAAGGTAATTATGCGCCATTGAAGACACAACGTTATAGGGCAGGAACAGCTAGGGAAAAGTGTTAAAGCAAACTTGACTTGTACATCCCCATCAAATTTGGGAAAAGCAATATGGGCACATGGGGAAAGGAAGGAGCACAGGCTCCTGCTGCAACTTTAATAAGGCAAGTGGACTAAGGGATAAAAAAAACAATTGTGAAATTAGCTGGTAACTGGACAATAGTCAGACTATCCATTACAAAACTGCAGCTCTGGCCATCCAAATGGCAAGAGATTAGAAATATGGAGGGGCAAGGTCATTGAGGGATTTGAAAAGATGAAAATTTTCAAACTGGGTCACTGCTTTAGCAGGAGCCACTGTAGATGTGTGAACGCTGCAGTATTGGATGAACAATGTTTGGTGCAAGTTACACCATCAACATAAACGCAGTTGAAATTTATAGAGGGTAGAACGTGAATTTGGCCAGGAGTTCACTGGAATAGTCCAGTCTGGAGAAAACAAGTACATGGCTCAGGTTTCAGCAGGTGAGCTGAGGCAGGGGTAGAGTTGGCAATGTCGATGCTTGATTCTTATGAGTGAGAAAAGAATGGAGGCAATAACAGCAGGGCGAGAAGTGATTCCTGTGCTGTAAAAGTACCAGCATCGTTCTGTTTAGCTGGATGCGAGTTGTTTCTGTCTATGCAATTTTGAAATATGAACAAATGCTGTGAAGCATTCTTATTGGCGGTAGGGTGGCACAGTGGTTAGCACTGCTGCCTCACAGTGCTAGGGACCCAGGTTCGATTCCCGGTTTGGGTCACTGTCTGTGCAAAGACTGCACATTCTCCTTGTGTCTGCATGGGTTTCCTCTCACAGTCCCAAAGACATACTGATTAGGTGTATTGGCTATGCTAAGTTCTCCCTCAGTGTACCTGTACAGGTGTCAAGAGTATGGTGACTAGGGGATTTTCACAGTAACTTCACTGCAGTGTTAATGTAAGCATACTTGTGACACTAATAAATAAACTTTATTGTTGCTTTCATGGAACATCTGATTTCCATAATTTGTTTAAAACTATAATTTAATCCCTTTGTTCAAAGTTTTGCTCTAATGACAACTTCACTTTTATGTAGCAGCATCATATGGAAAAAAACTGTAAATTTAAAGTTTATTAGTGTCACAAATAGGCTTACATTGACACTACAATGAAGTTACGGTGAAAATCCCCTTGTCACAACACTGAAGCCTATTCGGGTATACTGAGGAAGAATTTAGCATGGCCAGTGCACCTAATCAGCATGTCTTTGGGACTGTGGGAGGAAACTGGAGCATGCAGAGGAAACCCATGCAGATATGAGAAGAAGGTGAAGACTCCGCAGAGTGACCCAATTGGTAATCGAACCCAGATTGAGGCAGCAGTGCTAACCACTGTGCCACCACATAGTCTGCTGTGTTTCTCGTAGTTTGTTGTTCATATCTAATTATGTATTGAAATAAATTCCAGTATGGTTCCCAAAAAAAAACCATGAATTAGGTATGTACAGGTATGCTGCATGTACTCAGATCACAGCTTCTGTCATTGCTGATGTAAATTTACTGGAAATGATAATAATTAGCAACTTAGAAAGAAACTAAGTGTAAGTTTTATTTAAAAAGACTTGCATCCAGATTACATTTTTGAAATTACAGATAACTCAAAAATCATTATTCAAGAATAATTATTTCTTTCTATCATGTTTTTGCTGAAGTTTTTTAACTTTATTTTTCTCTTTGAGAAAATTAATGAATTGATTGACCTGGATTCTTAAATGGATATTTCTCTAATTCATTTTAAATGGATATTTCCCTAATTGATTTTAAAGGTGTTTATCGGTACAACATTTATTGTATTAGTCAAACCTATGGGGAAAATGAAATCTAAGGTTTAGTTTGAGTAATTAATAGTCGAATTTCATTGCTTCTCTTGTCCTACATTAAATGTCTCTGTATTCTGCAAGCATTTTTATCCTCAGCATTTTCAGCCTTGGACCCTTTGCTTTCTTTCACCCATGGAAGCAAGTCAAAATTTTGTGAACTTTTCTTCATTCTTGTCACTTCACTGAACCTTACCTGATTCATCAATGTCTTGTTGACAGGAGAAAGCCTAAAACTATCATATTCCAAATGTGGCCACATTGATTATCTGCAATAAGTTAGTGACTTATTTTGACATGTAGAGAAATGCAATGTGCGATGGTTATTTCCTCACTGATTTTTGTTTTACATTCTTGGGATAAGCTACAGCCAACATGTATTCCATATTCCTAATTGCCCTTGACTCAGCAGTAATGGGTAAAAGCACCTTCTTGTGGTTCAAGCACACCTACATTGCTGTGAAGGAATAATCCTAGGATGCAAAGACATGGGAGGGGATCTAATGACCTGTTCCCTGGAATGGCAGTTATTCGCTTTTTTTGATATTCCTTTTGATTTACTCAGAATATAAGCAATTTAACACAGATGAACGCAACAAAATAAACTATCTGCAAAGTGGCACAGTGGTTAGCACTGCTGCCTCACAGCACCAGGGACCTGGGTTCAATTCTGGCTTTTGGTGACTGTGCGTTTGTGTAGGAAAATTGCACTTTGTCTCCACATTTGTGTTTTCTTCTAGGTGCTCCACTTTCCTCCCACAGCCCAAAGATGTACAAGTCAGGTTGATTGGCCATACTAAATTGCCCCTTCTGTTCCAAGATTAATAGGTTAGCCAGATTAGTGGGGTAAATATGTGGGGTTATGGGTCAGCCTGGTTATGGGTCAGTGCAGTATATCTTCTGAAGTGACTAATGGAGGATTCATTGATTGAAGCATCAACATGGAATCAGTTTGGTTCCCAGTGCAGACTTGATGGGCTGAATGGCCTCCTTCTGCACTGGAGAGTTTCAATAATGGAAACCATCGATTCCCACCATTTATGAAAATTATACTTGATGTGTCCTGGAATTTTAACCAATCTCAGATATTGTTTCCAAATACTTATTTGGATGGTACAGCAAACAGATATGCACAGAATCATATCAAGAGTGTTCTGCTGCTTGAGCCTGATTAACCAGGTAATAATTTTCCTTCCTATAACTAAATCATTACAGTTGAATAGCATTTATGCTATTTTAAGTTCACTTATTCGGAACCATTTAGGTTCAATGTTGGTGCTTCATCAATTAATCATTCATTAGTCACTTTAAAAAATATACTCTTTGGTCAGATAATGCTTAGATTAGTTTCTTATAAATTCCCAAGTATTCTGTTGTTTTCCTGTAAGTTTGGACTGATATCATTCTAGAACGTTGATTCCAACTCACCTGATCTGTAAGTCCACTGATTTTCGTAGCTACTGCTGCCTCATAGTGCTAGGGACCCAGGTTCAATTCCAGCCTCGTGTGTGTAGTTTGCACTTTGCGCATTCTTCCCATGTCTGTGTGGGTTTCCTTCAGGTGTTCCAGTTCGGTTTGATTGATTGGCTATGCTAAATCGCCCTTTAGTGCCAGGCAAATTAGCAGGATAAATACATGGGATTACAGGGATTGGATCTGGGTGGGATTGTTGTCGGCGTAGGCTCAATGGGCCTAATGGCAGCATCCTGCACTGTAGGGGTTCTATGATTCTTTTCATTTTGCCTGTTGCAAAAGAATTGATTCTATTTTCCCATCAGTTCCATCACATTTTCTAACAATGCTATTTTTCACACCAGAACTTTCATATCCTTTTTCTTCAGCAAAGGATGGCCAGTGAGTGTGTTCATTTCATCTTCTCTATTTTAGGGTCACAAAACATTCAGAAAGTCTTCACATTCTACCCAGTCTCCATCTGCAATAGTTCATTTTCATCACTCTGGTACAGTCTTGCATCACCCCTAAAGCCTGCAATTTTTCCCTGGCATCTTCCTATGGATGAAACACCTGTGCTTTCACCTCCTCCCTGTCCAAGGCCTCAAGTGATCCTTGGAAACAGAAAATTACTTGTACTTCTTCCATTTTAAAAAAAAATTTGCTAGCCACAACATGATCACTTTGACACTGGAGAGACCAAATGTAAATTGGCTGACTGCTTTTTTGAATGCCTGCGTTCAACTGTAGCAGTAACTAAGCCTCCAGACACCTGCCCCTTCAATTCTTCATTGCACTCCCACTTTGCCTTCTCCGTCCTCGGCTTCCCAAACTGTTTCTTTCAATAAAGCTCAGCCCAAGAAGAAATAGAACCTCAAACTTTCTATTATGCAATTTACAGCCTTATGGAATTAACAGATTTTATAAACTTTAGACACAAACCATTTTTCATAAGACGGTGGGCACTCCCTTTGTCTTCCTTTTCCTCAGCTGAGGATATCCCTTCCATTGTGGTAGGCAGGACCTTGGACTGTGTTCATCTCATTTCTTGCACTCCCCCCCGCCCCGCCATCAAAATATTGCTTGTGTCCTCATCTTCTACTCCATGAAAGAAATCACTCACTGTGTAAGGTTTTTTTTATTGTATTATAATTTACAAACTGCAGAAGATTCCCATGACTTTAACAGAAATACTGTCCATTATCTTCAAACAGAAACTCGCTTTTATTCATTTCCACTGGCTTCTTCCTGGAGCATCACGTTTACCTGCAAAATTAACAATGTGATAAGCAATTGAGTTTCTCAGGATTATTTCCATTAAGTACAAATCCTATCTTATCTTCTCACCATTAAGGTGAGTTTCTGTCGGTGTGAAAAGTATGAAATGTTTATTTTCAAATCTACTATTAAACATAGTGCACAATCAGGACAAATTAAAAGCATTGCAATTCTGCATTCAAATCTAATGGTACAAAGCAATTTTAAAAAAAAAAAATCGGTATGACGACC
Source organism: Carcharhinus amblyrhynchos (assembly GCF_965287045.1). Lineage (NCBI taxonomy): Eukaryota > Metazoa > Chordata > Chondrichthyes > Carcharhiniformes > Carcharhinidae > Carcharhinus > Carcharhinus amblyrhynchos. The sequence continues at coordinate 46,429,149 of NC_137342.1, forward strand.
TGGAGTTATATTTCCAGTGCTTCATACTGCAAACTGTTAGACTGGCAATTCCTTCAGAAGGATGAAAGTCTGGTATTTCATATTTGTGATCTGGACTTGGTGCCTAACCAATCCTGGTTAACTGCTGAATAAGATTTGTGACTAAAATTGTACTAGAGAAAAGACTGGTTTTCTGTTCTCTTCAATGACTTAAGTTACACATCGAGCAGACAGAATAGGAAGATCTATTCTACAATTTGCTACCAGGCGTTGTATGTTTAACGATCCTTTTTTTTTGCCGCCTATACCAATATAAACCATTACCTCTTTGTGGTCCGAAAATGCTGCCGAGAGCTTAAAAACTCCTTGTAATCGCAGAAAGTAAAAAAAGGAAATATAATGATTCATGAAGCTGTACATGCGATTCAGTCATGGCCAAATTTAAGCCCAAAGTAACAAAGACTGCATGCCAGATGCATAAAAGCTATGTAAATTTAGTCAGAACAGCACTCAAATGTATTATGAAAATGATAAGCAAAAACACTATGTGGAATGCACAGAGCTACAAATGAAACTATAACGCATGCAATTTAAAGCCACACTTGACAGGAACAGAATTGATGCAGTGACAAACTATAATGAAAATAAAGTGAAATCAAAGCTAAACTGATGGCACGCATTCACCTATAATCCAATGTCCCTATAGCAAAACGTGACAGGGATTATTCAACACTGCAGGATGACATGGTTAGCTGACACCATGAGCAGATAGGTGCCAGATTCAATTAATTGTACAAAAGAATACATAAAATAATACATTTGTGTAAGGAAGAATGGGGAAAAGAAATACACCTTAAAGGATAAGTTTCAAATGTAGTGGAAAGCATTGGGATTCCCATTCTCATATGTGGTCTCCAAGATTATGATGGGTTATAAATAATGCTATTTCAGTGATAAGCGAGACAATAAAGGATTGATCAAATTTAAGATAATCGCAAAAAGTTATAATGGGGCAGTTACAGCCAGTGCTGCAAAAAGGTGGTAGATCCTCCTTCACTGCGCTCCTTTTACACCTCGCTGCTGGAGCCTTTGAGCTACTTCACTGTTTCACCCTCACTTGGCCTGAATCAGGAAGCTCAGATAAGACAGGGGCTTTGGGTTTCAAGCAAAGCTAAGTTGCAATGGAATGGTGATCCACTCCGAGAAGGTTACAGGCCAACGCAAAACAATTGCTGGAATTTTACTGCCTCGCCTGCCTGAGACTCGTAAGATCCCGCCCGAGGCCAACGGAGAATGCCATTCTGTGAACTTCCCCTGCCCCGATTCCGCAGTGGGCATGTTGGTAAAGTTCCACCTAATGTCTTACTTCACAAACTCAAATGTTATGACTCTCAGAACATAAAGGAACAAAATACTGTTTAAACATAAATCATAATTTTGTGTAGCCTTAGGGTGTTTAAGAATCCCAAGAGTGTAATACAGCACCTGGCCTTAAATTATCACGTCCTATTTTTAAGTAGTTTTTGAATCCTGGCATCTAGATTTCACATTATTAAGCTCTCATTCTTCACCTTTACACCAATTTGTTTATAATAGATATTTTTTGTACATTGCTCACTAAACTCTCCCCCTCCCATAAATGGGATTATACATTCACCATTATACTTACAGAGCAGCAGCACCGGAGATAATCTCAATCAGCTCCTTTGTAATGACAGCTTGGCGAGTGCGATTGAACGTCAACGTCAGCTTGTCGATAATTTCAGCTAAAAGAAATAATTTTATTTAAGAATGTTACTTTATTTCATTGTCTGCAAAGGTAGCTACTGACTCAGTTAACTAACATTCTGTATTTACATAAAAAGAAATATCAAGTTGCTGAATATGATTTTCTACTGAAGGTACTGACTTTATATTGGCAGGATTTCTGCTGGCACTGACTGCCCTCCAGTACTATGCTCAAGTGGCCATCATTCACGTGTACACCAACAGCATGAACAGACTACTCCATGATGATCAATCCTACTCCCACCAGCACCCCAATGCTCACATACAAGGATGAGAAACCCTGAGCAGCAATTCTTTCTCTCTAGTGCTCCTTGTGTGACTTCAGTTAATTTACTACATACCTGGTACCAGCTTGACATCTTCCTGCTCTGTAGGGACTTACGCACTCATTGCATACATTTGGTGAACCACTAGGAAAGCTAGAGCTCAAAATATCTCTTTGAAAATACTGTACAAGTTTCTTACAAGCATTCTTGCTGGCACTATCCATAGCAGTCATCCTAGCACTCTGCTCGCTTGTAGTGGATTCCTTCAAGCTCAGGTAAATGATGTTTGCCAGAGAGAACTCCTGGTAGTTTCGCAGAACATCGGCATCAATGTCATCATAAACACTAAGGTTCTCTAGAAATAAAATCAAAGATTGATTAATAGTTAGGTTTTCAGAAACATGGATAAGTTACATATTCGACAGTGATCTAAAGTGTGAAAACAAGGACTAAATTCGAACCAAGTTCAACTTCTTCCATAATAAATGTAAAACAGAAATATTTTCTACACAAATACTTAGATATAAAAACCTCACTACATTTGATCTTTATGACAGTACTTGTGAGATTAACACAATTCTGCATAACAGCAAGATACATTGCAAGGTTGAGCCACAGAATTTCCCCAAGAACTTGCAATAAGACAATATATTCGAAACCCCAGAAAATGTCTACCACCATACATGAAATTAGATGACAAGCCCTTTCTCCCCCCAACTCAGTACCATCAAGTGGATCTTTAAATGTGACAACAGGTCTGCTTCCATGTCTGAATGATGAAGTACACATGAAGATGGTTTCCATTTATAATAAATTACATTGCAGTCAAGTGAGTTGCATCACTGCAAGAGTACTAACTGAAAGATTTATGTCATTACCCTGTTCTGTATTTCTTTTACAGCTACTTGTTAAAATATAAAATAACCTTTATTTTATTAGATTTGTTTTGTAACGTTAAGTGTAATGCATAACTATCTCTGCAGAGTTATTTGCTTAGACTCAATAGCATTTCTCATTGGTAGTACCAATGTCAGTTATATATTTTGAAATTGTATTGAGCTACCACGATGCAAAGTGGCAATTCAACAAGGTAAACCGGAGTAACAGGATATTCACTTATCTACCTTACAGACAGCATGTTAACTTACCAGAGTTTGAAAGAGCATCAAAAGAGAAGACTGGTTTCTCCTCAGTCTTATAGGAAATCACGGACCTAAAAACAAGGATAAGTTATTTGTGATAACATTTAAGATTCAGCGGGGAGACCCTTTTAAAAACAATTAAGCTGAGTCTGTAGATTACTGAAATATGTAGTGCACAAAGTGGAGTAAAAGCCACATGATCCCAAAGCATTTTTCTTAACTTAAATGGCACCTAATGTATCAAAATGTTTTCTTCCCCTCTTAGGTATCTAATGTGTCATAGATTCTGAATCAATAAACAAAAGACATGCACTTCCTCAAATCGATCATGAAAACAATAAAAGTTTATTTATTATTTATTTGTCACAAGTAAGGCTTAACACTGCAATGAAGTTACTGTGAAATTCCTCTAGTCGCCACAGTCGGGTGCCTGTTCGGGTCAATGCACCTAACTAGCACATCTTTCAGACTGTGGGAGGAAACTGGAGTACCCGGATGAAATCCACGCAGTCACGGGGAGAACGTGCAAACTCCAGACAGTGACCCAAGCTGGGAATCAAACCCGGGTCCTTGATACCGTGAAGCAGCAGAGCTAACCACTGTGCTACCATGCCATCCCAATAGTACTAGCATCTTGATTCAGGGATAAAATATCCCAGTGCAGAGATCTGTACTGTTGACATAATTATGGAGGAATTTCATTGTTGACGTGGACTAGCATGGATTCTGTGCTGTGAACAGGGCAGAAGCCAGTTTGAAGCGTTTGAAACAGGAAATAGAGAGAAATTGGTTCCATGCAGGGAAACAATGCCATGTGTGTGGGGGATGTGCTGCTTAAGTGAATCAGCTATGTCAAAGTTGACCATTAGTGTCTGGGGGATTACCAGGGTAAATACGTGAGGTTATGAGGATCAGGCCTGGGTGGGATTGTTGTTGACATGATGGGCCAAATGGCTTCCTTCTGCATCGTCGGGATTCTATGATAATTGGGTAAACAATGCTTAGGAAAAGTAAAACATTAACAATATATTCTTTTGGACCAGTAGCTGGCCAAGCAACCTACCTAAATTTGTTGAATATAATAGCTCCTTTATCAAAGTCAAAGCCAGAGTTCAAGAGCTCAGAGGCAATAACTGAAGCATCACCAAATGTTGGTGGTTTCCGGCCAACCTCCTTAAACATCACCAGCATGTGACTTCCATGATTTCTGCAATTTAAAACAAAAACAGAGACAGACTCATTTGTTTTGAAAAGTTATAGATTGTTACCTTCCCACCATTTTTGCAGATGTGGTTTTACAACCTCTGAAATCGATGCCACTTTGCCTTTAATTTGTTAAACTAAGATATTGCTAAAACTGGTATCGGAGTATTACCTTGCAATTACACAAATATTGTAGCAGGCACTTTATAATTTAGCTCAATTCTGCATTGCTGTCAGTGATGTAAACCTCCAATTTTTAAGAATAGATTAAAATTTTGCAAGCAATCTGAACAATTGTCTTTAACCGCTTCGTACAGCAAAAACTGAAGACACAGTTAGTCTGGCGCCAAGAATTTTGCATCTTAAGACTGGTATAATATTATCAAATCCAGCATAAGATGAAGTCTAATATGGAAAGAGCGTCAACTGCAAAACCAGCAGTTCAAGTAGTTACAACAGCCTAAATGATGCTGGGGAAAAATAATGAACATTTAAGATGCACTTCTCCCAGCTAATGTTATGGAAGGTAACAAGCCATTTAAAATGTCATTACTAAAGTAGCAAAAAAAGCGGTGGTGGTAAGTATTCATATCATCTCAAAGCTACAGCATTTTAGCCAAGAATAGATTATCAATGTCCTTTGTTATTCAGCATGAATGTTCTCAAGCTCAAAGCCAACACATACCTATACAGCAGTGCTCTCAGCTTCTCACCAATTGTAGCAACCTTAACCTCTTTTCCTGCAGCAGTTAATTCCTGTATTTGACTTCTTATACTCTTAGCAACACTACTGTGGATACCACCACAGAGACCACGGTCAGAGGACACCCCAATGATCAGGTGTCTGGCTTGTTCTTCAGGAGGTTGAATTTCTGCCTTGTCATATAGAGCTTAAAAAACAAAAGGCTCATTAATAAAACTTGTATTCATATACTGCCTCTTCGCACTCATCAAAATAAGAACATAAAAGCACTTTTCAGATACAATCAATTCAAGTGTACAGCCTTCAATGTAAACAACCCAGCAGCTATCTTGCATAGCAAGATCCCATAAGTGGTGCAAGACGTGCTCAGTTTTTGGTGGAATTTGTTTAGGAAAAATGGCCAGCAAGAATCTACAAATAAATTATGTAGTTCTGTGGAAACACTAAATGGTGCAGGCTGCATAATGTACCAGAAACATCTTATTTGCACTGTATCTGATTACGTGCTCATTTACAGAATCTAAGTTTGACCAAGAGTCGTTTGCAAACAAATGAAATTGCTCGAACATTAAGATCAATAACCAGTTTTGCTCCAGCAGGAGTCACAAGACAGCATTAAGTGAACAAACTGATTCAGCTAGTTTCAGTCTCTCAGAACCCAACAGTTAGGGGCATCAACCAAAAAAGTTCCACATTCTTGTCCACAAATGCGGTATCTGTTACTAGGTGAGAAAGTCTGCCTACATCTCTATATTAAAATGTAATTATTCAATCATTGTAGGTCAATTGTTTTCTGTTTTCATACCAAGTGCTCCCGTTCCATAAATTCTTGCTGGTTTCAGTTCTCTCTCTGCTCTTGCATATTTAGCTGCAGCCACCATTTTCATGGATTGGGTAATCTTCTGGATGTTTTTGATGGACTTCAAGCGCCTGGTGACTGAAAGTAGGCAAATATTTAATCAGATAGCAGTTTATCAGGGCAATACTTTCACATGCCATAGCCAATACATTTTTCCATGAAGTCACCTTGTTCTACCAGCTTTTAAATATCATGTTCATCATCGCCAACCGTGGTTTCCTCTGGAAGAATATGAAAATCTATATTATGGCAGAAATACCTACTCAAATAGTAAAATTATCCAACTAAAAAAGGATTCATATTAATGAGAATGTCTGGCTGCATTCATTGTTTTCATTTCAATTAGGACTTTTTCCTATCTACTTGCACAAAAATAAAGAAGCCAATATTGAAGAGAGGGCATTTGTCAACTTCGTTCCTTTTTATTTTAAAAGAGTCCTTTGCCCCCAATATTTGGATCAGCGGTCTTTTTGATTCCAAACACAGGAATTCAGTAATAAAAGGATTATTTTAAAAATCAATCTCAATCTAATCTCAACACTGCTCGTGCTGTAAACTTGCTTCACTTTTTAGAACATAAGACCTAGGGGCAGGAGTAGGCCATCTGGCTCCTTGAGACTGCTCCACCATTCAATAAGATCACGACTGATCTTTTTGTGAACTCAGCTCCACTGACCCGCCTATTCACTATAACCCTTAATTCCTTTACTATTCAAAAATCTATCTTTGCCTTAAAGACATTCAATGAGGTAGCCTCAACTGCTTCACTGGACAGGGAATTCCACAGATTCACAACCCTTGGGGTGAAGAAGTTCTTCTTCAACTCAGTCCTAAATCTGCCCCCTAGTTCTAGTTTCATCTGCCAGTGGAAAGAACCTCCCTGCTTCTATCTTATCTATTCCCTTCATAATCTTATACGTTTCTGTAACATCCCCCCTCGCTCTTCTGAATTCCAGTGAGTATGATCCTCATAACCAACCGTCTCAACTCTGGAATCAACTTAGTGTATCTCCTTTGTATCCCCTCCAGTGCCAGTACATCCCTTCTTCAGTAAGGAGACCAAAACTGAACATGCTTCTCCTCCAAGTGTGACCTCACCAACACCTTATACAGCTGCGGCATAACTCCCTGTTTTGAAACTCCATTCCTCTATCAATGAAGTACAAAATTCCATTTGCCCTCTTATTTGCTGCATCTGAAAACCAACTTATTGCAATTCCTACCAAAATGGATAGCCTCACATTTAGCAACATTGTACTCCATCTGCCAGACCCTTGCCCACTCAAACTGTCTATATCCCTATGCAGATGTTGTCTTCTGCACCTTTTGCTCTACCACGCATCTTAGTGTCACCTGTGAACTTTGAGACACTACACTTGGACCCCAGCTCCAAATCATCTATATAAATTGTAAACAACTGCGGTCCCAACATTGATCCCTGGCGCACACTAGTAGTCACTAATCACCAACCAGATAAACACACATTTATCCCCACGCCTGGCTTTCTGTTAGTTAACCAATCCTCAATCCATTACCTGTTATGCTGCGAAACATTAACTTATGCAGCAGTCTTTTGTGCGGCACCTTATCGAATGCCTTCTGGAAATCCAGATACACCACACCCATCAGTTCCCCATTATCCACCATGCTCGTAATATCCTCAAAGAATTCCAGTAAGTTAGTTACATGTGTTCTTCAGAGCAGTGTACTTGGAAAGTGCTGGTGGTGAGTGGCTGAATACCTGTTTATTTCGAGATTTTTTTTCTCCTTTTCCTGTTCGCGAGGTTTTTGTTTGTTTTTTCTCTCCGTTGCGGAAGTAGCGCGGAAGTATAATAAGAAGGCCGCAGTAGACAGCGGGCAGCAGAGTGAACTGGGAGCAGAGTGAGAGCTGTAAGGGCTTTGGCTCACTGGGCTCAGGCGAGAGCAGGCATAGGCGAGGTGGGTGTTTCTGTTGTTGTCTTTCATCTTTTCCCTTTTTGTGTTTTGATCCCCAAAGGTACTCAGATAAATGGCATACTCAACTGGAAGACGAATTAACTGCATTCGGTGTCACATGTGGGAGTTTCTTGGGACAACTTGTGTCCCGAAAGTCCACATCTACGCTAAGTATTGGGAGCTGCAGCATCTGAGAGACCGGGTCAGGGAGTTAGAGCTGAGGCTTGAGGATGTACTTCTAGTAAGGGAGAATGAGGCAATAATGGATATGAACCATAGTCAAGTGGAGATACCAGGGCCTGGGGGGGGGGGGGGGGGGGGTTTAGAAACAGGTGGGTACCCGCTAGGAAGGGGAAAAACCGTTAGGAACGGAGAGAGCATTGGAAGAATACAGAGACAGTAGGAGAGAGCTCAAAACGGGGAGGTAGCAGGGTGAAAAGGGGGCATGAAATGGTCTTGGCAGACAGGATTAAGGAAAATCCAAAAGCATTTTACTCCTATGTTAGGAATAAAAGGGTGGTTAGAGGAAAAATTGGTCCTCTTAGGGACAGAGAAGGGGAATTAAGCCTAGAGTCCAAGGGAATGGGGGAGATCCTGAATGAATACTTTGCATCAGTATTCACGAAAAAGAGGGACCTGTTGTCAGGTACTGTCTTGGAGAGAGTTGTAGACCCGTCAGAGGAAATATCTATTACAAGGGAGGAAGTGTTAGGGTTTTTAGGTAGTATTAAAACTGATAAATCTCCGGGGCCTGATGGCATTTATCCTAGGCTGCTTAGGGAGATGAGGGATGAAATTGCTGGGCCTCTAACGCAAATCTTTGTCTCTTCTTTGGACACAGGTGAGGTCCCAGGGGACTGGAGAATAGCGAACGTGATACCGTTGTTTAAAAACCCAGGTAATTATAGGCCGGTGAGTTTGACGTCAGTGGTAGGGAAGTTGTTGGAAAGGATTCTTAGGGATAGGATGTACAAGTATTGAGTGTGGCAATTTGATCAGTGATACGCAGCATGGATTTGTAAAGGGGAGGTCGTGCCTTACGACTCTGGTAGAATTTTTTGAGGAGGTGACAAAAACGTTCGACGAAGGACAAGCCATGGATATCGTCTAAGTGGATTTCAGGAAGGCGTTTGACAAAGTCCATCATGGTAGGTTGGTGGAAAAGGTTAAGGCTCATGGGATACAAGGACAGGTGACTAGATGGATTGAGAACTGGCTTAGTAATAGGAGACAGAGTGGTAGTGGAAGGGTCCTTTTCTAGCTGGAGGACTGTAACTAGTAGTGTGCCGCAGGGCTCAGTACTGGGACCTTTGTTATTTGTAATATACATAAATGACTTAGAAGAAGGAGTAAGTGGTGTGATCAGCAAATTTGCAGAAGATACAAAGATGGCTGGACTTGCTGATAGTGAGGAGCAGTGTCAGGCAATACAGCAGGATATAGATAGGCTGGTATATTGGGCAGAGAAATGGCAGATGGAATTTAATCCAGATAAATGCGAGGTGATGCATTTTGGAAGAAATAATGTAGGTGGGAGTTACACGATAAATGGTAGGCCTATTAAGAGTATAGAAAAGCAGAGGGACCTGGGGGTGCAAGTACTCAAGTCCTTGAAGGTGGCAGTACAGGTGGAGAAGGTGACGAAGGTGGCCTATGGTATGCTTGGTATATAGGGAGGAGTATAGAGCATAAAAGCTGGCGTATAATGTTGCAGTTGTATAGAACGTTGGTCCACCCGCATTTGCAATACTGCGTCCAGTTCTGGTCGCCTTACTACCGGAAGGACGCGGAGACCCTGGAGAGAGTGCAGAGGTGGTTTACCGGTATGGAAGGACTGAGCTACGAGGAAAGATTGGGCAAATTAGGGCTGTTCTCCTTAGAAAGGTGGAGAATGAGGGGAGATCTAATAGAGGTCTATAAGATTATGACGGGTACAGATAGAGTGAACAGTGGTAAGCTTTTTCCTAGGTTGGATACTATTAATTACGAGGGGCCACGGGCTTAGGGTGGGGGGGCGCGAGGTATAACTCGGATGTTAGAGGGAGGTTTTTCACACAGAGGGTGGTGGGGGCCTGGAATGCACTCCCAAGTAGGGTGGTGGAGGCAGGCACGCTAGGGTTGTTTAAGGCTTACTTAGACAGGCACGAGCAGACTAGAGATGGAGGGATACAGGAGACTTTTCTAAATAAAGATCGAGAGCTTTGGGATGTTCCTGGGAATCAATTGATTCCTATGGACCTTCCAACATATTTCATGGCTCACTTGCTTTATTTCTGCGCTTCTGGGGATTTCGTAAATGTCTAAGTTTTGCATGTTTATTGATGTCTTTTCTTTTACTTAACAGGTGATTTGGTCGGCCTTGTTGACCAACAAGGGGCATACACGCGGTGGGTCGTACGAGGGCTGCTCTTGGATGTTGCTTCGAGAATTGCCTAGTGCTTCACGTTGTTAGTGTACGCTTAAACTGGACCATCTGACGGGCAACATGACAGCTCAGTGACTATCACCGTTTGCTTTGCAGATACATGGATTTGGGCCAGTGTCTGCGGGAGTTTGCACATTCTCCCCGTGATTGCGTGGGTTTTCTCTGGGTGCTCCAGTTTCCTCCGACATCCCAAAAACGTGCTCTTAGGCTGATTGGTGTAACAAATTGTCCCTAAATTAGTCTTCCCTCAATCTTCCCCAATAGGTGTAGACAAAGGTCACGGGTAGAGGAGGGCACTCAATGTTAAAATGGCGGTGCGGGCTCGTTGGGCCGAAGGGCCTGTTTCCCGTGCTGTTTTGTTCTTTATGACCTGCCCTTCATGAATCCATGCTCCACCTGCCCAATGGGACACTTTTGATGCAGATGTCTCTTTATTTCTTCCTTGACGATAGATTCAAGCACTTTCCCCACAACAGAAGTTAAGCTTCAGACAGAAAACTACTAAACTTATTTTATCCTGGTTTATACTAAAGTTTACATGCAATTTTTAAGGTTTTGTTTGATGCAATACCAAACTCTCGCAATGCAAATGTATGCCAGATTGCTGGCCTTTGTACATCCTATAATCAGTAAAAACACTGCATTCCAACAAATAAGTCATATGCACATGCAGAAATGCCAAGTGTCAGTACAGTATGTCTTTTAAAAATGTTATGGTACATAACATAATTTTTAACCAGGCAAATATAGACAATTAACTTTTCATGGATTGAAGATATGCTCATCAATCTCCCACAGTTGGTAATGTGGGTGGTTAGGACAGCCAATTAAGCTATCATTTTTACAATATATAGAGCCACAGCCAATGAGAAGCTTAAGTGGTGCAAAACTGCTCTTTCTATGTGATCTTGCCTACAATGAAACAGAAAGTTAATACCCATCTAACCAGTGATATCACTCATCTTGTTAGTTACCAACGCAGAAACCCATAAGATATTCATTGTTAATGCACCAAAGGAATCTTTGAAAACCATGATACCATAAAGGCACTCAGGTTAAAAACAGTCACGTGACTTGTTCGATATCTAAAAAATGTTCTATGATAATGGAAGAAAGTAGAATACTTACTGTCCTTCAGAGTCGCCATATTTCGGACTTGGCCCCTGTAACATAATTGAAACTAGATTTTAGCAATGATCAGCAAAAACATACATGTTATCTTGATGGGAAGAAACATACCTAATGTTTAAAAACAAAATTAAAGAATAGAGATTTTAACCTTTCTCTCAACACAGCAATGCTGGACAAATTGGCTACTGCAATCATGTCTATTGGCTGATTTTCTGGGATGCCTAAAGCTCTCAATCTGAGATGCAAACAGATAAATCCAGACTATAAACTTTGGCAAAGCTCTCCATGTTACAATTTGGTTGCTTAATGCATGAATTATCAGTCAAATTTCAAAAATATTGATCACGGTCTGTATTGTGCCAGACAGGTCAATGATGCTCAACTCTCTGCTTTGTTACGACTTTTTGGATTAAAGATCAGGAACAGCAAGTTATACTTTTTGATATTCCCAATTGTTCATGAAGGTCAACTGGTTCTATGTTCACAAGAGTCATTTAAAGACACCGTTACTTGTTGTGGAGATTCTAAGTGTACTGCTTTATAAGTGATCACAACTTCAGAATTTCAGAAATTCATCCTGTCTTTCACTGGAAGGTCAACAGAAAGCAATGTTTATTTCCTCTCTTTGCTGGGAACCCATAAATAAAATTTGATGAAATGCACAATGGCATGTATAGAGTTTATTATTACGCTATCACATGTTGTCAGTGGTGACATTTATATTAATAATATAAAAGGTGTCACAGAAAGAGGTTCTAGAGAAGTTGTGTTCTTGTCCTAGGGTTAAATAGAATAATTTATCACAGAAGACCTCACGTAAAACAGGAAAATATTTCCCCCTTGTCCAGAAGAGATTAAGCATTGTAACTCCAAGAGTGCTAACATCTTGATTCACAAAAAGGCAACTCTGAAAATCTTCCTTTACTCCACAAATCAAGCCAATTGCCTTATAACACTGGAAGCTGCAAGCAAAACTTAAAAGGAAACTTTGTATATTCAGCCCAACATTGAAAATAGTTTATATAAGTTAGTCACTTGAATATTTTCACATTGATTACCAAGCAAAGATAACACAACCTAATTCCACACAGTGGACCAGATTCAATTTCTGACCAGTATTAAATTAGCTAGCTTCTTTCAGATCAGTGATAAAGCAGTAGAATTAAGCAAATGTAAATAAAACACAACTTCCAACCCTTACCACTATACCTGTCAGAAAGTGTGAATAAGAGTCAAGGCCAACTTGTTCCCTTCTGTTATGTCCATCATAACAGAACAGAACATAACATTTAACATCGAAGGCCACAAGGCCTGTACTGCACTGTAATGTTCGATCAACAGTCATGAGGGGAACACCAATAGCTTAGCCTACTTTGTGTCCAAACCTTGACATGCAGAAATGACCAATTAATCACCTGTTGCTGCCTTTGGTGCTATATCCCAGTCAAAGTCACCTATTGTGTGAAATGGCAGGCAAATTGCAAATTTTACAATTGCAAATTTTACAAATCTCACTACAATAAAACAAAAGCACAATGCTGCAGATATTGAAAATCTGAAATAAAAATAGCAAATGCCGGAAAAACTCAGGTGTGACAGCATCTTGAGAGAAAGTTAATTTTTGAGTCCTTCTGATTCTTCATTCTGAACAGCATTCTATTTCACACTCAAGGATTTGTCATGCATTTCCAGCACTTCTGTTATAATTTTATATTGTCAATCACGATTTTTCTGCCCAATTTACCCCTCAGGTGGATAGTCAAACAAAAAACCCATGACATTATTGAAGACAAGGTCGTTAACCCAGTACCCTGATCAATATTTATCCTCAACATCAGAAAAGCTTTAAGTTTTCCCAAATGAACATAAGAACATAAGAAATAGGAGTAGGCCATCTAGCCCTTCGAGCCTGCCCCGCCATTCAATAAGATCACGGCTGATCTGAAGTGGCTCAGTTCCACTTTCCCGCCTTCTCCCCATAACCCTTAATCCCCTTGCCTATCAAAAACCTATCTACCCATGTCTTAAATATATTTAGTGAGGCAGCCTCTACCACTTCAACAGCAGAGAATTCCAGAGATTCACCAGTTGCCAATGGTGACATTTACTTTAGATAAGTTAAATTGCGTTTATTTATTAGTGTCACAGTAGGTTTACATTAATGCTGCTATGAACTAACGATGAAGACCCCATGTCTCCACACTTTGGCAGCTGTTTGGATACACTGAGGAAGAATTTAGCATGCCCGATACACCTAACTAGCATGTCTTTCAGATTGTGGGGGGAAACCAGAGCATCCAGAGGAAACCCATGCAGGCACAGGGAGAACATGCAGGCTGCACACAGTGACCCAAGCCGGGAATTAAACTCAGGTCCCTAGCACTGAGAGGCAGGAATGCGCCACCAAGCCGCCCTGGTCATCATATTGCTATGGGGGCGGGGGGGGAAGAAGCGGGGAGCTTGCTGTGAGCAAATTGGCTGTCAGATTTACAGCATTACAAGAGGATCTATAGTTTCATTGGCTGTAAAGTGCTTTGGGACATCCTGTGATATGGAAGGCACTATACAAATACAATACTTTCTACTTAAACAACTAGTCATCCCTCCCCAGCAGAAAGGAAGAAACTCCCCAGTAAGTGACTGCCCGGCATGGGGGCTCAGGTTAAATACAATCCTGGGATAGTGGGCATGCAGAAAGCATTGACAAGCCATGAGAGCCTTTCCAAATGAGTGTAAGCTCAGTGTACCAGGGCCTCAGGATTTCCTCTGGAAAAGGCCTCCAGCCTTGGAGGGGGTCATGCAACAAGTTCAAAAACACCGGGGTTACATCTGACTAGAACCTAAAACAGAATACTCTTCCCCCGAAGGAGCAGGCTGCCCTCTCCTGACTGCCAGAACCATGTCCTTTACCATTGGGGCTGAAAGAGCAGAGCGGAGCCACTTCTCGCGAACATGGTGAATCCTCCCGAGCGGATGCGGCTGAAGGTCAGACAGCGGCGACCGCGCATGCGCCTCCCCCCCGTGATGCCAGACACACGTGACCCTTCCGCCTTGGCGCGGTGCGCTGTGGGAGCTGTAGTTCTCCTCCTCCGCCCACACACTGCGGCCCGACAGGCGCGTGAACTACAACTCCCAGAAAACCCCGCGGCAACCCGCTCCAACCGAATTTACCTGCGATAAATAATTCCTCTCTCCATGTTTTATTATCCAGCGAAACCGAAGGGGGTCGAGAAATAGTGGGAGGGAATGAGAAATGAAATGGTGAAAGCAGTCGAGAGGCGGTTTGTCGTGGTTGAGGAAGCACGCAGGAAGCGGTGAGGTCAGCGCGCTCCGTGCAGTCAGGCCGCCGCTGCAGCGATGGGAAAAGCCGAGTTCCTCACTCCCAAAGCCATCGCCAACCGCATCAAATCCAAAGGGCTGCAGAAGCTGCGATGGTACTGCCAAATGTGTCAGAAACAGTGTCGGGACGAGGTGAGCCAGCTGGAGTGGCCTGACCCCCCCCTCCCCTACCCTACTGGCCTCTTGGACGGGTTGGGCCGAAGGGCCTGTTTATCTCTCTGAGTCTTTTAAAGGATTGGGGGCCTGGTCAAAGAAAAGACATTGTACCATCCCACCACCGCCACCAATTGTGTGAATTACACAATGAATCCCCACAGTGCAGAAGAAGGCCATTCAGCCTATCGAGTCTGCACCAACTCTGACTGAGTAACTTACCCAGGGCCCCCTGCCACTGTATCCCTGTAATGCTTAAAACTTTGTTTATTAGTCACAAGTACGGCTTACATTAACACTGCAATGAAGTTACTGTGATTTACCCTGCTGATACATCCAACCCAAACATTTTAGGGCACTAAGGGGCAATTTAGCATGGCTATAGAAGCTAGAAGTAGGAGTAGGTCATTCGGCCCTTTGAGTCTGCTCCACCATGTATTTTGATAATGCTCAATCATCAAATTCAATATCCTGATCCTGCCTTCCCTCCATACCCCTTGATTCCCAAGAGCTATATCTAATTCATTCTTGAAATCAGACAACAAATCAGCCAGTCAGCCTGCAAATCTTTAGACCGAGGAGGAAACCCACACAGGCCTGGGGGAGATGTCCAAACTCTACACAATTACCCCGAGGTTGGAATTGAAACCAGGTCCTGGGAGCTGTGAGATATCAGTATTAACCACTGTGGATTGCAAGGAAGGTTCACTCGGCTGTCTCCTGGGCTGATTGTCTGATGAGGAGTCTCAAGTAAACTGGGCCAACGTTCCCTGGAAGCAGTTCCAAAGGAGAGTCATATTGCCAAAAGCAAATTTACTGTGGATACTGTAAATTGGAAACAAAAACAGAAAATGCTGAAAAATCTCAGGGGGAGGGGGTTTGTTGCTGGTGCTCTGAGGAGCTTAACAGGCTGTGCTGCAACCATTCTACGAGCCTATGAAAATTTGTAAATGGCCTGACAGGATAGATGCTAAGAAAATATTTGGAAATCAATAAACAAGGACAACCATTTAGAACTGAGATGAGAATTAATTTCTTTATCAAAGTCTGTATTCCAGAGACCAGTGGATGTTGATTTATCAAGTGTATGCAAGACAAAATGGCAACAACAAAGTCATTGCTGTGGTAGTGAACAGTTGGTGAGATGCACAAGGAAGTGTGCAAAAAGATACCCAAAGAAAGGGGAACTGAAATTCAACTTAGTGGGCATGGACAGTGGACAACATTGCTATTGCTGCCTGTTGTATGAATTGTGCAATCCATTGATTTTAATGAAACTAAATATTAGGCGGAGGATTTAAATAGTCATAGATGTGCTTCTTGTTTTCTCGCCCAAGTCAAATTTCACCCTGAGTGTTTGACTGGGAAAGGATGTGAGGGCAGTTGGACAGAATGAGAATAACATATCAATTTTGGGATATTGATCATAGGAAGAAGACTGCCAGGATTGTTTGACAAATCTTTTAGTTTCTTTTTATGAACTTGCTGTCCTTGTGAATACGGATGAAACACCCTATGTTTTTAGAATGGTCAATCCACCTAACCTGCACATCTTGGTACTGTGGGAGGAAACTGCAGCATCTGGAGGAAAACCATGCAGACACTGGGGAGAATGTGTAAACTCCACACAGACAATGACCTGAGGCCAGAATCAAATCTTGGTTCCTGGCATTGTGAGGCAATAGTGCTAACCACCGTGCCACCCATACAAAAGTAAATCAAATGTTAGGGTGTATTTCTAGAAAGAAATAATTGAAAAATAGTCAAGCTATTAGCCTTTGTTAGACCACATTTGGAGTCTTGTGTACAATTCTGGTTGTCATATATTGTAAAAATATACTGAGACACTGGTGAGGGAGAGGGTTTATAAGGACATTGAGAAATACTACATGATATGCGACACTTTTTTTTGGGCATATGGGTCATTTTTAAAAATGATTTAAACTGGAATCAGTTCAAAGGTGATTAAATTAAAGGTATTGTCTACATGAAAGTTGTAGCTAATTGTGTCATTAGTACACACAACTATAGAGATTTACAGATAAAATTGTGGGCTGGAGCAGTTTAACATGAATAGGTGTGAAGTCATGAGACAGGGCAACATGAATACTGGAGGGAGAAGTTTCAGAACAAGAAAGGCACCTTAGAATATTGATATAGACATTGGTGGTACCAATAACCCAATATCCCAGGTAATAGAGAAACAAACAAAATATAAGAATGCACAACAGCATAAATCATTTCACAGTAACTTCATTGCAGTGCTAACGTCAGCCTACTTGTGACACTAATAGATCAACTTTAAAAAAGAATGATCTTCACATTCTATCTGGCTGAGCATGACTGCATTTGAATTGAGACCAGTTTTGATTTCTTACACTGCATATGGGATATCATGATATTAAAGCAGATTCAACAAAGGACTGCAAGATTCGTATCGGGTTTAAAATGATTGAGCTATAAAGAAGGTTTGTTTATTCGGGATGTTTTCCTTGCTTGACAAAGAGGAGACTTCATAGACAGTGTACAAATGTGTGGCAAACAGCTAATTGGACAATTGAATAGTTTCTGAGCGAAATCAGACAAAAACTTGCATATGCAGAGATTCATTTTGTATGTTGAGAGACTTCACCAGAAAGAAAGCAGATAATTGAATGGCCTTTTCTTCCCTGGAACATGTAGATATGCTAATATTGTGATTGCTGTTATATTCCAGAATGGTTTCAAATGCCACTGCATGTCAGAATCTCATCAACGACAGCTTCTGCTGGCATCAGAGAACCCACAGCAGTTCATGGACTACTTTTCAGAGTATGTACAGTGTGACACCTTAACACCCTCTGCTAAATGTGCTCAGTGTGATATTGTGTATTGAAACTCGTGGCTTTTAGGCGATGCATGAGGTTTTAACTTTGAAGTAAAATATAATTTCTTGGAACACCCCCCTGCCCTATCCCATCTTGCTGTATTGAACTTCCTTTATTCCAATGTTTTTGTCCTTTCCTGCCCCATTACAATTCCGTAAAATAATTTATTACATCTGCTCCAACATTACCAGGATAATCAATTTGACAACAGGGTCTGTATTTAATAAAACAATAATGTATATGTTTTTATTTAAAATTTTAACATCTTAGAATATTGCAGCATGCAGAAAAGACATCCATTCCTTTGAGTTTGCACCATTACTTTCCTCAGCATGAGATTTCTTGCTCG
Organism: Carcharhinus amblyrhynchos; assembly: GCF_965287045.1. Taxonomy (NCBI): domain Eukaryota; kingdom Metazoa; phylum Chordata; class Chondrichthyes; order Carcharhiniformes; family Carcharhinidae; genus Carcharhinus; species Carcharhinus amblyrhynchos. Next base: position 46,447,288 of record NC_137342.1, read on the forward strand.
ATCACACTCTTCGGCTTATAAGCCTGAAGTGAATTGGAAACTGGAAGGAGTATTGTACACAATCAATGGATTTCACCCAAGTCCTTTTTTTTTTAAAACAGTGATCTTGCATGTTCAGCAAGGTCCTGTAATTGGAGAAAGATGCGCACTATCGTTTAACTTAATGTTTGAATTGCTAAAAAAGTTGACCAATCTTTACATTGGTCTGATGTACAGTGTAACTGATGACAAGCTGATCTGCCTTTGTGAGGCTGCCTTTTATAGTTGATCTCCCAGGTTCCATGCGAATGCCAAACTAATGTAATTTGTGCTGGAGCCATAGGACTTGAGGTGTGGTGGTTCAATTCAATTACTTCAAAGCAATGCAATTGTTTGGTGTAATATCCCATTAGAGATTGAGAGCCTGGAAGTAATATCATTGGCAAAGGTGCCAGCTGAGATGAGATTTGTTTCTTACTTAATAAATTGTCCCGAGTCAAAATAAATTACCTGTTCGGTTGGTGGCAGTAGATTCAGTGGTAATCTTAAGGTAATTGTAACTCTCCTTAACAAAGGAAACGTTTGCTAGGCTATCAGTAAAAGTAATTTAGGAGATAGTACAACTTGGTAGTCTTTTCAGAGAGCAGGCATAAGTCCAGTGGAACAAATGCTGCCGCCTTCTGTGCTATATGTTGTTATTCTATGACTCTGTGGCATTTTGAAAAGATGTCAAATGTTACAGTGCCATGGTGGGACATTGACCACAATTTCTTTTCCTCTCCAGGGAATTCCGCAATGAATTTCTTGAGCTACTCCGAAGACGTTTTGGTGAGTTTGTGCCCATTTCATGCTGTGAACAACCTTTTTGGATCAAATTTTAAGTGAGCTACTGATAAATTTGATCAGCATTTGATGCTGGCTCATCTTTGTTTCTTTTTGAGCGGCATGGCACAGTGGTTAGCACTGTTGCTTCACAACGTCAGGGACCGGTTTCAATTCTGGCCTTGGGTCACTGTCTGTGTGGAGTTTTCATGTTCTCCCCATGTCTGCATAGGTTTCCTCCCACAATCCAAAGATGTGTGGGTTAGGTTGATTGACCATGCTAAATTGCCCTTTAGTGTCAGGGGAATTAGCGAGGTAAATATGTGGGATTATGGCGATAGGACCTGGGTGGGAATGTTGTCTGTGCACGCTTGATGGGCCTCCTTCTGCACTGTAGATTCTATGTTTTGTTTTAATAAGATTATATTGATATTAGCATTGCTCCGCAGTACATCATTTGTTCCCAGAAATTGAACTTACACACTGGCCTGCCATTCTTTTCCAGCCTGTCTGCTCATTCATGTTAGTTGACATTATGTGGCCTCTTGATACAATGATGACATTTACCCCATTTTCCTCTGATGATGTTAGAAGTGTGCTGTAGAAAATGTGAATACTGCTTTAGTTAATCTTTATTAGGACATTTATATTTTCTTCATGCCACATCAGTGTTCCCATGATGCACCATATTATGTAGTTTGCAGAAAATGTAAATAATCTTCCTATAGTGCTATCAGTGCCATTATTGAACAGATATTAATGCGCAATAATGACTAGCAGTGGCTTCCTTCCTGATCTGATTGCCCTTGTGGCGAAGGATGGTTACTTGTTGCTGTCTACCTCTTCCAATTTATCTGCATTTGGGATTTTTCCATACATGGAATACCAGGAATGGGTGGAAAATTAGGTGCTACACTTTGATACCACCTGTATTCATATCATGTCAGCCATATGGGTTTGGGATTTTGTTTTAATTTCTTACTGATAAAGATAGATCCAATGATTTCTGTGACTACAATATTCATTTTTTCTGATAGTAAGATATATGATTTAATTTTTTTCAGGAACCAAACGTGTTCACAACAATGTTATCTACAATGAATACATCAGTCACCGGGAGCATGTTCATATGAATGCGACAATGTGGGAAACGCTGACTGACTTCACCAAATGGCTAGGCAGAGAAGGTGACTGATTTCTGTGTGATTGTTATTCTTGAGTTAATTATTTGTGCTTCTCCTCAATATCTTCAGTTAATTAAAAATTGCCCTTTTGCATTAGTTTCACAATCTATGGTGCTTGGACCCAAGTTTCTCCACCTTTACTGAAAAATGGAGATTGCAGATAAATAGTGCATTAGAATTGGATTAAAGTTTAACTGAAATTTATTCCAAGAATCATAGCTGGAAGCAAACAAGTTGAAATGAAGCATCTCCCATCACATTTCACAGTAACTTCATTGTTAACGTAAGCCTACTTGTGACACTAAAATAAACTTAAAACGTTTATTTTTGCATCAAATCTGATTAGCTGAGCTGTTTGAGATCCATGTGTTATAAATTACTGTTCAGGCAGTTGTAATTATTGAACATAAGCTTGCACATATTGATCACCATAGCTTAAGTTCATTGCATTCAATTTCAGGTTACTGCAAAGTAGATGAAACACCCAAGGGCTGGTATATTCAATACATTGATCGAGATCCTGAAACTATTTGTAGACAACAGGAACTGGAGAAAAAGAAGAAGCAAGAGCTGGATGATGAGGAAAGAAATGCCAAGTTTATTGAAGAACTGGTTCGGAGAGGAAAAGAAGGGAAAGAGGAGGTAAAATGTTGATCATTTGTACTTGGCAATCATTATTATATTTCACTTTGTGGTCCACCTTCATGTTACCTGTTCCAAAGCACGCAGCATATTATCTGCAGTGGTTTACAGTCCTATCAAGGCCAGTTCTCAAGTGTTCCAAGGTTCCATCCTTGTGCTCTCTCATATTCCTCAACTACTTGTTTCCCTCATTAATATCATTCACATACTGGTGAACTTTAACCAATAACAGCTTTGGCTCCTGTAGTCATCATTTTTGACTCCATAGCTATCATTGTGTGACATGATCATGTGTCCAACATCAACTTAACATTGTGAAATTCACAGCCACCCATTCAAAAATTCCACATCTTAAACCTGTCTCCATCCACACCCGCAACCACTCCTCAATCCATCTCCTTCATCTGCACCAGATGGCAGGAAACTTGAGGGAAATCTAACCTTGAGCCTAGCTGCCATTCTCTCTCTTTTATTCCATCCATCACCAAGATCATCTATTTCCACCTCTGCAGCATTGTCCACCTCTATTTCTGTTTCATCTGAAGACCACTGAGACCCTTATCCATGCATTTGCCAGCTCTGGATTTGCTTCTTAATAGCACGGACTCCTCCAGGCACTGCTTGCTATCACCTTGCATTCTCCTTTTTCATATATTCAGTTTATCCAATATTCCAATAAAGTATAGATAGATGCATATACTTTATTCCACAACACATTGATTCTGTTCTCCATTGGCTTCTTGCCATCCTATAATGCAATTAATTCAAAGTGTTTATTGCTGTATACAAATACCTCCATGGCCTTTCCCATTCTACAATGCATTCTCTACCAGCCTTGTATACAGCTATGTATCCTCATACCTGGGTCTAACATCTCTCTACACTCTATGCTCCCTTTCCCTTCTCCACTTATAGTGGCAACTGTTTTGCTCTTTCCCTCTGGGAAGTCTTTCTAAATTGGTACGTTACCACTGTCCCCATCTTCAGAAGTCTCTACAAAACTTAGTTCTTCAACCGTGTCTCTGCTACAGCTTCTCATTTCACTGTTATTTGCTTACTGTCCTTTTTTTTGCATCTGAAATCCTTTGAGCTGCTTACAGTACTAAGGACAGTAATTAATGAACAGTAATTTAACTTTAGCCTTAGAACTACCGGGGAACACCTTTGGAAGTGCTGTCACTTGAATCCGTTGATGTTATCACTTTTACTAGTAACTCAATATTTTGATGGAAATGCTTGCTTTGTGACTCTTCATCTTGAAAGTAAACTCAACCCTATTTAGAAAAATAACTTGATTATTTGTATCAGATTGTATTTTGAGAAACTAATAAAACAAGTATTGATGTTTTCACAACCAATGTAAATTATATTTCACAATATTGGCTTGTCACATAGCACTTTTTGTTTCTTTCCCCCTCCATTTTTCTCTCTTTGCTCAACCCTCCTCTCCTGAAGGTAATAACTCGCTAATGGGCTGAATAACCTTCTTCACCTGTATTAGTCTTGTAATTGCCTCTTTTTATTCAGATAAGCAAATACACCATTAATCAATGAGTTAATTAATCTAGAACCACCATGTTCAATGTAATTTATTGGTGATGGGAGAGAAATGATGTTCTTGTAGGAAGTGGAAAATATAAAAGCAAAGTGTTTTAATCTTTGGAATCTCTACGCCACATATAAAATGTGCAGCCTGTTTGGTGTGGCTCAAAATAGAATGTTCAATCCAGTCTCAACTAGTTACATGTTGATCCAAATTCATAACGAAACATCCTCTTGTAGTTTGCAGTTGCCCCTTGAGTTGAGTATTTTATATAAGAAAATAAGAACATAAGAAATAGGAGCAGGAGTAGGCCATCCAGCCCTTCGAGCCTGCCCCGCCATTCAATAAGATCATGGCTGATCTGTCGCTGCTCAGTTCCACTTTCCCGCCCTCTCCCCATAACCCTTAATCCCCTCTCCTATCAAAAACCCATCAACCCGCGTCTTAAAAATATTTAGCGAGGCAGCCTCCACCACTTCAACGGGCAGAGAATTCCAGAGATTCACCACCCTTTGAGTGAAGAAGTTCCTCCTCAACTCCGTTCTAAACTCCCACAGACATTGCTGCCCAGCATACAGTGCTAATCACTGAGCTGACGTGTTGCCCATTGACCAGTCCAGAATTAGCATCCACTAACGGCCATGACGCACTGGGCGCCTCTCAGATCTACACCCAAGAACCATCCAAGTACAACCGGCCGAGTGCACACTCCTTGTTGAATTTCCATCTTGTACCCTCCGTATGCTTGAGGTCATTCAAAATTCTATTGCCTATGTTCCACCAAGTCTTGTTTATCCATTAAATGAAGCCTCAGTGTTAAAATTCTCATGCTTATTTTTAAATCTCCCCACCCCCCACACATGGTGTATCGCTCCTCCCTATCTATGTAAACTCCTCCACCCCTCTGTGATGTCAGAGACCTGTCAATTCTGGCCTCTAATACACCCTCTATTTTAACCACTGCACCATTGGTAGCTGTGTAAGCCCTCAGCTCTGCCTCCTGACCACTCCCTTGGGTGGCTCCTTAAAACCTACCTCTTTACCAAGCATTTGGTCATTTGCTCTAATGTCTCCTTATGTGGCTATGTGTGAGATTTTGTTTCATAACACGGCCATAGAGCACCATGGGACATTTTACTCTGCTAAAGGTATTTATATGGTTGCAAGTTCTTGATGTAAGAAACATGCTCACTGTTTCACTCTTTTTAGGATGTTCCAGTTTTTACAGAATTGAAAAGAGAAAATGAGGAAGAAAAAGGTATGTTTGTGACATGTGTGAGGATTTAGTTTTGTTCTCTTAACTTCAAGTATCGCACTTCATTCTATCTTCATTTCTTTGTAACCTGAGAGTTTAATCACTTTTCACTCCCAGTCAAAAATCCTATTGTCCCTGAAAGTACAGAGGTGTTGTAACCGTTCTTTTCTCCACCTGTGTCTATGTGGCACATGCTCCCCTTGAGAATGTACTACACAACAATTGGGAGCAGGAACCAAGGTTAATTTTTCTCCTTCCTAGCAGAATGTTGTTAGATCCAATGGAAGGACCCCGAATGGCACTTTTGCTGGTATTTGCAAGAATCAGATCTGAAACCATTTTGACTGAGTTCATTTTGACTCAATTTATCTGATCCCTATCAATTCGTCACATTTTATCTGTTTCCCTCCTGGGTCAGCTGAAAATTGTACTTCAGCCACCTAGAATCCATTCGAATACTGATTGTATTCTCTAACTATGCCAGTAAAATGTCACTAAATGGTTTCTTCTCAAAAAACCTGTGGATGCATTTCCTTGGAACATAGGAGCAGGAGTAGGCTATTCAACCACTCGAGACTGCTCCACCATTCAACTTAATCATGGCTGATCAACTACCTGGATGCCATTTCCCATGGTATGTCCATAATCCCTTGATGCCATTAGTAGCTAGAAATCTTATTGATCTCTGCCTTGAACATATACAATGACTGAGTTTCTACAGACCTCTAGGATAGAGAATTCCAAAATTTCACCACCGTCTAGGTGAAGAAATTCCTCTTCATCTCAGCCCCAAATAAGATGTTTTAAATGAGGAGTTCCTGGATTTCCCTTCCTAAATATTTTCACCTTTTTCCCCTCCTTTAAGATGGTCCTTAAAACATTCAACCCATTTGATGGTACGAAGGGCTTTTTCTGTGCTGTATGTCTCTATTAGTTTAAAGTTTATTTATTAGTGTCACAAGTAGGCTTACATTAACATTGCAATGATGTTACTGTGAAAATCGTCCAGTCGCCATATTCCAGTGCCTGTTCAGGTATACCGAGGGAGAATTTAGCATAGCTGGTGCACCTAACCAGCACGTGTTTCAGACTGTGGGAGGAAACCAGAGCACCTGGAGGAGATGCATGAGGACATGGGGAGAACCTGCAAACTCCACACAGACAATGACCCAAAGCCAGGATTGAACCCACTGTGAGGCAGCAGTACTAACCACTGTGCCACTTTGACTCCAAGCATTTTGACAGCCGGCTTAGCATCTCCTATTGTTTGATGCCACATTTTGTTTGATTAGATTCCCCTGAAGTGCATTGGAATGTTTTACCATGTTAAATGTGCTACATCAATGCAATGTTTTTGTTTATTTCTTAAAGATGAGAAACTATGCTGCATAATCAATGCATATGTTTAAACATTGGTACAAAGCACATGCCCAAGGGCCAGGCGCTAAGTAAACTGCTGGAGCTAAGGTTGAAATTAGAACTTCTTTACTTATTTTTCTTTGTCTGTTTCTTATTGCTTTTTGGCTACTTTTCGGTAAATTCTATGCAAGCTATTCCTGAATTAAAGCATTTTTAAGTTTTGGAGTTTAATTCTTTATCAAATAAATATTGGATGAATCACCTCCCTCCCATCCAGCACATTAGAATCATAGAATCCCTACAGTACAGAAGGAGGCCATTCGGCCTATTGAGTCTGCACCAACCATAATCCACCCAGGCTCTATTCTGGTAACACCTCATGTTCACTCTAGGTAATCCAGCAACACTAGGGTTAATTTAGCATAGCCAGTCAACCTAACCCGCACATCTTCAGACAGTGGGAGGAAACCAGAGAATCCTGAGGAAATCATCCAAACGTGTGCAAAGTCCATACAAGTAGTGACCCAAGGCTGGAATTGAACCTGGATCCCTGGCGCTGTGAGGCATCAGTGCTAACCGCTGTGCCACCATGCTGCCCCATTATTTCCCTCAATTTTGATCATATACTAACTACAGTTTAATTATAACTGGAGGAGTTGATTTGCATTATTTTTGGATTGACTTCCAATGTCCTACGGAACTATTTTGTTTGAAATGTTGCAGCATAGTTAGTACTCTTAGTGTAAATCTCTTAGTGTACTCTTAGTGTATTACTTTAGTATGTGCTTTTTCTTCTGAATGTTTTTGTAACTTTAATTAATTATGAAAGTTCCCCATATTTTAGGATGCTTTTGTGCTTTGACTCATTACAATAAGAGGGTTAAATTACATACACACATTTCTAGCACTTTAAATCACCATCAACCAAAGTCTAATTTCTTTCTTTTGTTTATAGTTGCCTTTAATTTAAACAAAGGACAATGTTCATCAGCAACTGCTGCTCCTAAATCTAGGTAAGGAAACTTTTTGTTTTGTTGTAACTTACTAATGCGCCCTTTAAAGACTTAACAAAAATGTTTATTTTTCTGACACCTTTTTGTGTAGGTTCTTGAGTGTAAAATGGCTGTTAACTGAGAAAAGAAATATATTTTACTAAAGAAATTGTGCCCTTCTAACATTACATTTTTAGGATCAATCGTTTAATATTTTCTTTCATAAATATTTTAATTGTATCATTTGTCCATGCTTTTAATAGCATTCTTTCTTTGAATTGAAATGCTGATCTTCACAATTATCTCACTCCTCGCTGGACAGGCAACTTGGCAACACAGCTTCTGCGACAACAATCTTAAGGCAGATAATAGCTAGTGCAGCTGTCCGTAATTATTCTTCCTCTTGGTTCTTCCCTCTGCTGCTTCCCTGTCCCCTAATGATACACTAACATCTAAGAGGCATTTTAATAACAGAGTAATCCAATCGTTACAACTTTCTTTCAGTCTTTTGCAGTCAACGATCTGCTTTTCTTCTGAATAACTAACCGTGAATTTCAGGAAACTGAGTAAAGTCACAGATTGTTACAGCACAGAAGGAGGCCATTTGGCCCATCATGCCTGCACCCATTCTCCAAATGAGCATAACTTAATGCCATTTTCTGGCCTTCTTGCCGCATCTCTGCACATTGTTTCTGTTCGTGCTCATCTAATGCCCTCTTGAGTGCATCAACTGAAACTGCCTTCACCACACTTACAGTCAGTGCTATCCAGACCCAAACCACTTATTGTGTGAAGTTTTTTTTACATCACATTTGCTTCTTTTGAGACTTTTATATCTGTGCCTTCTCGTTCTTAATCCTTTTACGAGCAGGAAGTTTCTCCTTATCTACTCAGTCCAGCTCTCTCATGATTTTGGACATCTGTCAAATCTCCTTTTAACCTTCTCTCCAAAGAGAACAATCCCAACCTCTCCAATCTGTCCTGACATCTGAAGTTTCTCACCTCTTGTACCATTCTTGTAAATCTCTCCTTCACTCTCTCCGTTGTGTTCACATCCTTCCCAGAGTGTGATGCCAGAACTGTATACAATTCTCCAGCTAAGATCCAACTAGTGCCTTGTATAAGTTCAGCATAATTTCCTTGTTCTTGTACTCTGTGCCCCTATTAATAAAGCCCAGAATACTGTACGGTTATTAAGAGCCTTCACCTCTCCTGCCACCTTCAATGATCTGTGCACATAAAGTTCCTCTGCTCCTGCACTCTTTTAAGAATTTTACCAATTATTTTGTTTTGTCTCTCCATGTCCTTCCTACCAAACTGCATCACCTCACATTTCTGTGCTTTGAACTTCATTTGCCACCTATCTGCCCACTCCACCAACTTTGTGCATTTGAAGTTCTGCACTGCCCTCTTCACAATTTACAATACTTCAAAATTTGAAATTATCGCCTGCATATTACGATCTAGATCATTAATATATATCAAGAAAAGCAAGTGTCCCAATAGCATCTTCCTGGGGAACAGCACTACAAACCTTCCTCCAACCTGAAAGATGCCCACTGACCATTACTCACTGTTTCCTGTTATTCAGTCAATTTTGTATCCACGTTGCTTCTGTCCCTTTTATTCCATGAGCTATAAGTTTTTGCACAATGTAAGGTGCAATACCACTCATCAATTGCAGTTGAATTTATTCTGTAAACTCACTGCAGTGAATGAAGATGCTATTCCAGTTATTCATATGCTAATTGGACATTGGATGAACTTGCTCAGATTTAAAATACAAATGAGAAAGGAAGGGATATGTGAAAGATTAATGTCAAAAATTTACCATGTGAGCTAGATGGGCATTTTTTCATTTGTTGCAAGTTATTCATTTGAAATGTCCATTCAAGTCCATGAAGAAAATTTTGACTGTTGCCCTCACTGTACAGGAGAGTCAACTAATATCATTCTGTCTGAATCTCAGTGTGGTCTGCAACCTAACCTCTAGCTGTGGGTAGGGAGGGTGAGGGAATGGAGAGGTGACAGCCAGTTGATTACAAAAGAATACTCAAACTGTATCGTGCATGTTTTTCAGTACTCTGGGACCAAGTGCATTGCAAACAATAGCTTCAGTAAAACGAAAGGAATTGGGCCACACCTCTTCCGATACAAAGGACAAGAAGAAGAAATCTGCACTGGATGAGATCATGGAGGTAGAGTACTGTAGTGTGTTTCACTCTTTTGCTCCTGTTATCCAGTAATTGATTTTGTAGTTCTGAATGTTTGTTTGAATGAAGAGCAGGCATTTTTGGGTTTGTTGCAGCCCATTATTCCCGACTTGAAACTTTCCACTGTTCAGTTCAGGAAATTCTCTCCCTAATTCCCTCCATCTCTCTACCACTTTTTTCTCCTTTAAAGGAACTTCTTCATGCCTAACTCTTTGACCAAGCTTTTGATCACCTGCTATAATATATCCTTAAATGGTTTGGTGTCAAATTTTTGTTTGATTTGATATGTTTATGGGCTATATTAATGCAAGTTTAGTGTTATAATGGCAGAGATCAGCTCCACTTGATTAGCCAGCAGCTAAGAGGTGGGAACATCATTGCGATTTTAAAATAAAGGTGCCAAAAATTATTTAAGCACCTGCACAGTTTTCCAGTTTCTACTGGGTCACTCATCATTCTGCCCAAGATTACCAGTTAGCAGTTGAATATGGGAGTAATTAGTTAATGGGGAAGAGTAAGATAGATTAAGGGGCTTGATGAATGTTTTGTAAATATTTTTGTGCATTTCTTTTTTTTTCGGAAGTGTGGATTCTCACACTAAAATGTTTTGCAGAATCGCAATAGTGTTCTGGCTATGCAAATACAATCAAGGAATGTTAGACTGATGAGGGTGAATCACAAATAGTTGGTAATGTGCTGCTCTGTTAGTTACCCCCAGATATTGTATCATGCCTCTGCATTTTGTTTCTTTACACTTCAGTTTTTTCTTGATATTGCTCACCCCGCCCCCACCCCCAAACCCAACCCCTCATTCTCCAACTTTTGCCAAAGCATGTTAACAGGTTGGAATGTAATTTGAACCTTTTTAAAACTTGTAGAAGTTTTTCCCTTCTGCAGCTACTTGCCTTGAAGTGATCACATCCCTGTTGTTCTCATTCACATTGGAAACTTTCCTAGTTCTCTCCCCTCAGTCTACTGACTCTCCATGAGCTTTCTGCATGTTAAGTTTATTAAGTTTATTTATTAGTGTCACAAGTAGGCTTGCGTTAACACAGCAACAAAGTTATTGTGAAAATCCCGTCGTCGCCACACTGGGCATCTGTTCGGATACATGAGGGAGAATTTAGTGTGGCCAATGCACCTTACCAGCACATCTTTCAGACTGTGGGAGGAAATCAGAGCACCGGAGGACACCCACGCAGTCACGGGGAGAACATTCAGACTACGCATAGACAGAGACCAAAGCTGGGAATTGAACCCAGGTCCCTGGCTCTGTGAGGCAGCAATGCTAACCACTGTGCCACCATGCCGCACATGATGTATACTGGAAGCTTCAAGTGAATATGCCAGCTGTCCTCCATTGTTAATCATTAATCTTCACACTTCTACAATATACTCAGGTAGAAGGTTTCCCCAACTTGCTGCGTTTATTTTCACTTAGCCAATAGGTTTAAGTGGTAGGGTGAATAAGTTTTGAGTTTAGAATCATAATTTTGAATATCTTTTTATGTTTAGTTCGAAGAGCAGAAAAAGAGAAGCCTCAGGAGAGACTACTGGCTTCACACTGTGAGTTCAGAAAGTAATTCTCGTTCTTATACATTCCTAGTACAATTACACATGTCTGGCCAACATAAAATGGAATCTGTTTTTTGTAACACTGGCTGTTTTTGTGTAAGATCATAATGCAGTTCCTTATAAAACAGTCTGGCTGCCATTAGCAACCTACTTGTCCTTTGCCTAAGACCGATTTTACATGGAAAAATAACCTTGTGGAATCACATCCTCCAAAAATCAGAAATACTAAATGTAGCACAAATGAATTTTAACTTGCTGAGTTATAATAAGATAATGACTTATCAATGATCCTTAGCAGATTTATGGATATGTTCTTCCAGGCCTCCATTCATGATCTGCTTGTCTATGGAGCGTTCGCTAAGCTGGGACTTGATTATCGTAAGAAGGCTGTCACAAGCTTACAACAGAAAGTGGACAATTAAAGTTTTCACAGAATTGTTAACTCTAGGGACTGGTTATTCTCCCTTGTGGTGTAGTGCCTCTCATTAGTCGTGATGAGTGAAATCCAATCACTCTGTTAGAAATCAAAGTCACACATCCACAACTTATGACAGTAGTGCTGAAATTGTTGGATGGGACTGGATCCTAACACAAAAATGTGGAGCAATGTTAAATAAAAACAAAAAATGCTGGAAGTACTCAGCAAGTCAGGCAGCGTCAGTGGAGAAAAACAGAGTTAACAGGCAGAATTTTCTATTTTTGTGGCTAAGTGCCGTGCCAGGCAACTGGGTGACACCCTACCCGCCAGCCAGAATAGCAGAAACTCGTGCAGATTTTGCACTTGGCATGTATGGCAAATCGGGAGCTGATTTGTCTGACTGCTGTCAGCTAAGAGGTCTGTAGATTCCAGCGTAATATTTAAATACCAGTCCAACACGCACATCTCACGGTCTCCAGCCCACTCATCTTCACCAGACAAATGCCCGGAACCTAGAAGCAAAATGCCAGCAGGCAGCGCTATATTTTGACCACCTCAGGTCCTAGAGGCCTTGATTCGAGGAGGCTAGGTGCAAAGGCATGTCCTCTACCCAAGGGATGAGTCCAGGAAGCGTAGCAACCTCGCTGCTGTGGCCTGGGAAACTGTTGTCCAAGAGATCTGCGTGGCTGGCAACCGCACCAGAAGCCCAACGCAGTGCAATAATGGATGAATGACCTCTTCTGCACTTCAAGGGAAGTCCTCCCCCTCTCAACTCTTTGCAGTATCAAATTATCATCATGGCATTATGTGTTCAAACGATGACTCTCTTCAAGGACCTCACAACCTTTAGCGGAGAGTCGCATATCAGCACTCATTCTTGCACAAATGCTTTCACGTAACCATCATCACATCTGCCAGTTGCTCACACTCCATTCTCTGTCCTTCCTGGGGTGGATTCAACTCGCAAGGCATGCGTTTTGTTCAGTCTCTATTCCATTCCCTCTTATCACATTGTTTCTTGCATCTTCAAACAAGCCAAGCTGGCTCACGCAGGAAAGTGAGCCCAAACTGCAGGAGGAATAACCGAGATCATTGCTCCCAGCAAATGTGAGGAAACTGCTGCTGACCTGATTGGGAAGGACAAGGACCTCTCCTGTGCCTACAAGGAGATTGGTCACTCCCAACAATCAAGTATGGATTATCTCACCATTACTTCATCAAATTGAGGCAATCAAAGTAAGTCAAATGTACTGAGAAATATCTTCAGCTTATCCACTAAAGCTGTCATTTATTGCTTGCCAGCACGAGCAGATCCTGTCCAGCCAGGCAATTGAACAGCAGGCAACGCTCCCAAACCACTTCTGAGGACAAGGCAGCTTGGGAAGGTCCATCACAGCATTCACCCACCAGCGGAGACACACATCTCAGTGTAGCATAGCTCTAGTTTAGATTCGGGGTCAATTTCTGGACAACACCTCACTGACTTTCCCGTAGCAGTCAGAGTCAGACACAGCCCCAAATCTCAGGCACTCGGAGGACTACTGGATAGCAACTGTCTGCTCAGCCCTAGACATTTGACGAATCTCTTGAAGTAGCTGCTAGCTCACTGGTAGAAATGCAAAGGCAGACAGTGAAACATCAGGCAGAGATTCATGAGTCACTCAGGCTAGAGTGAATGAGCGATGGAAGAGTTCATTCACATTCTGTCCGATGTTGTGGCTCCAACAGGCGAACGCCCTGAGGCCACTATGGTATTGTTGGCCACTGCCATGGAGACCTTGGTCCAGCAGGTATTGCTGTATTTGCACCCAGCTCTGTGCTCCATGGTCTCACAACCTGGTGGGCACCATGAGGATGTAGGCTACATGGGAACAGGGCACCTTGACCTCCCTCCAGGTGCCTCCATCTGCTACAGGAGTCAGGTCAGAGCCATTTGGCACCCACAGGGAGGATGAATGTTAAGCAGACACCTCATGGGTGTTCATTCAGGGCACTCGCAGGGTGTGCAGCTGCTCAGAAAGTCCCCTCTGCCTGTACCCACACCCCCCCACCCCAGCAGTAATCCTATTGAAAGATGAAGATCTGTGTGATGTCACCCTCAGTGCAATTGGTGTCCTGACCTCCCTTGTGTGTTGTTAGGAAGGTGTGTTTAAATCTTTATTGAGAATGATAAGAAAGATTTGAACCTTATTCCCCAAGGGACAGCAATGGACATGTCAAGGGACAGTAATGGCTCATCTTTAATGATACTGTAGCGACATCTGGTGGTCTCACTGTTAATGTCTGAACCTAAGACATACACTTTAGGGTGAGATATCGAGGCTGCCCCATATCTCATACAAACATCAGTGTTTGTATTCATGGCATCAAAAGCATCAAGTCTTGTCTCACATTGCTGTTATTCCTCTGTCAGAGTGAGCACCTTAACAGGTCACTGATCAAATCCTAGCAACTCATGAGGTCAGAATGCCCAAGTGTGATTGCAAGGCCTGCCCTCACAGTAATAGTTTGGTTATCCACTGAGATTACAGAGAATGGCTTGGAGAGCTAGGGTAGGTGTTTCCAGATAACCTCATTTAACTTTTACTTCTGGAACCTATCGGGTATTAATGTATCACTGGCATATCTCCTACATCTTCCTGCATCAAAACACTTATTCCATCCCTCTGACGCCCCCTGGACTTCCTGCACCACCTCATCTTCATCTTTCAATGAGCTGTCATCCTTCTCCAATTCATCCTCTGGCAAAGGATCACCGTTTTGCATTGCCTGTTTGTGAAGGGCACAACAAACTGATCATGTGGGAAACCCTCTCCAGTGCATATTGCAGAGAGCCATCTGAACAGTGTAGGCATCTCAGTTGCATCTTCAGAACTCCTGATCTGCTCAGAGTGTTGTGACCACAGTAAAAAGTCTGAACGAAGGGACTAACCCCGAAAGCTTGTGCGTTTACTATCAAATAAATCGGTTGGATTAGAACCTGGTGTTGTCAGACTTTTTACTGTGTTTACGCCAGTCCAACGCCGGCATACCCACATCAGAGTGTTGTGAGCAGCATTTTACTTCTTGGCACGAGTCTGAGGGCAATGCACCGGAGCCTTCAGCTAGTGTTTAAGTCCTTATCCCCCAGCAACCAGTCCTACACAGGTTCTGGTTCCTCCCAAATCCCAGACACCTGCATGTGACTGAAGATGTAGGAGGCATAGCAACTCCCAGAATAATGTGAACGCGTGCAGGATGTGCTTGTGATGCTCACACACTGGTAGTATATTGATGGAATGGCAGTCCTTGTGATTTATAAACATTAAGGAGGGAGTCTGATAACCACGTGGGTGCAGCCTATTGCACCCTGCATTCTTGGGAAGCCTGAGATGACAGTGAAATCTTTGAGCCTGGTTATCCTTGGCAGAGCAAACCTGACATAATGAGCCATCCTTTAAAGGTCACCTCCTTCATGCAGCAACATGGCGCTGACCAAAAAATGCTGCACAGGTCCCTTTTTGGTCCCTGGAAAGACCCCAGAGATTAAATTGAGTACTGCTGTCACCTACAAAGCCACTGGAAACAGGAAGCCTGCAACCCCACCTGGCGCCTGGTCTTCAAGAATGTGGCATATGTGATGTATGAGGTCTCTGGACAATCGCAGGAGCACCTACTGTGTCTCACTCATTTGTAAGTAGGAGACTCTTTGATGATAGACCCTCAATGGCGAGTCACCTCCGCTGTCCTCCCTAGCCTTTTGTTTATGCTCAGGCTCCCCCTGGCCATGTTCGCCAGGTGGTGCCTCCTTCACCTCACACCCCAACCCCTGATTAATCTTTGATCCGTTGAAGTGATTCCCACAAAACTTCCCAATCCCGGGTACGGAACTGATCCGTTGATGAAACAAGATGATCCATGAGTCCAACAGTACAGTGCTGCCCATAAAAATCAGATCCGCATAGACTGGAGAGCATGAACCCATCTGCCCCAGCAGAGTGCTGTTCAGCACAAAGGAATGGTGCTGCGTTTTGGGAGGTGGCTACATATGTTGCACTCCTGCCAAACGTCTTTTGTAACAGAGGTCCCCTTTGTGCCACACATTTTCGCACAGGTTTGAGGCCAATGGCAGGACATAAGATTGGAAGGCCTGATGAGATTTTGGCAAGCAGCTGTTTTAATGAGCGTTCATGAGATGCAAATGGCATTGCTTCATTGGCAGTGGAAAATTCAAACTGTTTTTATGCTGACGTTATGGTTCTCGTTGGATTCACTGTGGGCGGGAGGGGAGAATTCCGCCCTGTGTTTCAGTTCTTTCACTGGAGCAGCTGTCTCCACAGATCCAACCTGTTGAACATTTCCAGCATCTGCAGTGATCTTGCTTTTGTAAAAATTTTGAGGCGGTTCTGTAAATCATGTGGATCACCTAAATATGGCTGAATTGTGTTTTTGATTTATCCCATGCATTTATCACCTGCGCAGCCGAAACTGGGGTAAAATGTTGATGGAGCCCCTGATAATTCAATTGATAAGTTTTATTTTCTGTCTTATCAGGGAATAGTTGTTAAGTTAATAACCAAGAAACTTGGTGAAAAATATTACAAGAAGAAAGCAGTGATAAAGGTAAGGAAAAGTGTATTTTTGGACTCCATAAAAAGCTTGAGCTGTTAATTGCAGAGCTTGCACTGTAGAACCTTGATTAATTGCTGCTCACATTCTGCTGAATGAATAAGGCAAACCAGAGAATAATTTCATCTTCCAGTCCCTTGCCTGACAGTTTTACAGCTTTTTGATATATTTGGATCACCTAATTAAGTTCTCATCATTATGATAAGACCCACTTTTTTTCCATGTCATGGTGGTGGGAGTAAAGGCCACTGTCTGTCTGTCTGCTTGGAGTTTGCACATGCACCCCGTGTCTGTGTGGGTTTCTTCTAGATGCTCTGGTTTCCCCCCAAACTCCAAAGATGTGCGAGATAGGTTCATTGACCATGCTAAATTGTCCCTAATTGGCCATCTAATTTGGACCGAAATGCCTGAGCTGCAGTGAGAAGTTCTGCTGGATTTTTGGATAACAAAGCTCGTTATCCTACTGGATCAATTACTTAACATCAGAACAATCAATTCAAGATGCTCAATTGGCTTATTTAAGCAAAACTAAACACTGACTCCCTAAAATGATGATTGAGGATATTTCAAATTTAGTTGTATTGATAAGGCTGGAATTGATTTGTTGCTAGGCTGTTTACAGGAACTTACATGTGTCACTGGTAGTTCTGTTAACTCATAACTCAGAAGGTTGTGGGTTCAAGTCCCGCTCCAGAAGCTTGAGCACACAGCCTATGCTAATGCTGAGTTACAGTACTGATGGAGTGCGACATTGTCAGAGGCGCAATTTTTCAGATTGGATGTTAAACAGGATCCTGACCTTCCCCCTCAGGATTGATATAAAATATTCCGTGGTGCTATTCGGCGAAGAACAGGGATTACTCTTAGAATCCCAGCCAATATTTATACCTGATTTACCATCTAAAATCAAGATTCTGATCATATATCACTATTTCTGGGACACTGAAGTGTGAAAGTTAGTTGCCATGTTCCCTATGTTATTACAGTCACTACACTTCAAAAATACTTGACTAGATATTAAACACTTTCACCTTGTGAGAGGCAATGGATAAATTTATGTCTTATGAAAGCTAAATGAAAAAATTAGGGCAGCACAGTGGTTAGCACTGCTGCCTCTCAGCTCCAGGGACCTGGGTTTGATTCCCAGCTTTGGTCACTGTCTGTCTGCTTGGAGTTTACACATTCACCCCGTGTCTGTGTGGGTTTCTTCTAGATGCTCTGGTTTCCTCCCAAACTCCAAAGATGTGCGAGATAGGTTCATTGACCATGCTAAATTGTCCCTAATGTTAGAGGGATTAGCAGGTAAATATGTGGGGTTATTGGAATAGAGGTTGGATGAGATTGTGGTCGGTGCAGACTTGATGAGCTGAATGGCCTCCTGTGCTGTAGGGTTTCTATAAATTGTGACTAATGGAGTACAATTCACCTCACATTACAGGAAGTTCAAGAAAAGTACACTGCCATTATTAAAATGATTGATTCCGGAGACAAACTGAAAGTTGACCAGACTCATTTGGAGACGGTTATCCCAGCACCTGGTAAACTCACGTTTCTTTATTATATTTGTCCTGCAAGATTGATGGTAGCTATGGAAACCTAGGTGTTAATGGTAATGGCTGAAACATTATTATCGAACCCCTGCTATTTTAGGGAAGAAATTGTTGGTGGTGAATGGTGGTTACCGAGGAAATGAGGCCATTTTGGATTCTATAAACGAGAAGAACTTCAGTGCTACAGTAATCATAGACTCTGTAAGTACATATTTTCATTCCAACGGGAAAATGGTTAATGGACTGGCTATTGTCTCAGTGTCATGTATCCATTGAAGAAATTGCTTTGAGCTACTAACTTGCTTACAGATATTGATGAGTTAATGAACACGAAACAATTCACAAAGAACTTGGTTCCTGACGAGGCTTGGATGATAAGAATAGCAATGGTGAAAAGTAAATTTTAACATTGCACTGGATTTTTTTTTGAATCCTAAGTCAGTTTCCTGCCGCCATGTAATTTTACAAACAGCATCATACCTTTCAAAGCTGTTTATGAGATGCAGGATTTTCCGTTTCTGTGCTTGCCAGCCATCAGTTTCCTGCAGATTAAATTGAACAGTCCCAAAGTGATGTGATGAGGTGAAAAATCCCTGTCTGTTTGTTGAATTGGAAAGCTTTTCTAGGTTAGATTTGAATTTTTTTGTCTAGGGGATTTTTACTGTTTTTTTTAAACAAGGTTGATGATTAATCCATTGTTTTTTTTCGTAGGGGCCTTTGCAAGGGCGGAAGATCGAAGGTGTACAGTATGAAGATATTTCAAAACTGGCATGAGAAGCAGTCTTCTAATATTATAGTGTGAAATATTTAACAGCTCAAAGCATCATGTTGGTGTCTACTGATTTTTGAAACACAAACTCTACTGTGTCAGGGTTTTAAAACATTTTCATCCCTAACTTCAATATACATTTTGAACTTGTCTGCTTCCCCACCTCCCCCAAGAGGGCATGGGTGTATGCATTATGTTTCTTGTTTAATATAATTACTGGAAGCAATCTATTTAAACGCTTTGTGTTGTGGTACAGGGACTTGCGCATTAGTCAAAATTTGTGATTAATTTATATATTTGAACAGAAAAAAATAAAAAAATTATTTTGTAAGTATTTGTGATTATTTTTGCAGTTATAAAATCAAACCTTGAACTGTATTTAATATTCCTTTTCATTGCGCATTCTGGAATCAGATCTGTTGATTATGCCATTGATCTTCATTAACTTCAGCCTCCAATTAATTGCAATTAGTCCCTTCAACAACATCCAGCTGTCAAATGGAGACCACTGTACACTGAGTGGATATTGAAGAATATCCATAATTTGACAGTTACATGGGTAAAATAGATATAAAGGGATAGGGGTTAAATGTGGGAATTGGGACTAACTTAGGGGTTTAAAAAAAAAGAGCAGCGTGGACAAGTTGGGCTGAAGGGCCTGTTTACATGCTGTAAACCTCTGACTCAACTTTCCAGGTATGCATTCATTCACAGCTTGTTTATATGTGCATATATTGACCAAACCAAGAGCGCCAGGGACCTGCGTTTGATTCCTGGCTTGGGTCACTGTCTGTATGGAGTTTGCACATTCTCTCTGTGTCTGCGCAGGGTTTCCTCCCTGTGCTCTGGTTTCCTCTGACTCCAAAGATGTATAGGTTAGGTGGATTGAGGCCATGCTAAATTGATCATTGATGTCAGGGGAACTAACCAGGATAAGTACATGGGGTTATGGGTATAAAGCCTGGGTGGGATAGTGGTTTGTGTAGAGTCAATGGGCCAAATGGCCTCCTGCACAGTAGGTGTGTCTATGATTCTAACCCTAACTTGTGGACCATATATCTAGCCATGCAGCTTATTCATGTCCATATATTTTTCTTTTTTCTCAGGGATGCTAAAAATAAAGTGACATTGTAGGACAGAATTACTTAAAACATGAATTTTGACTTTGTTATTTTCCAGCCACTCATGTAGCTATAACAATTGTTCTGGACAGCAGTTTGAACATTCTGCATCCACAAGCCCTGCCAGAATTGGTGAGGCAATTGCATTATAATAACCTAGTGATCACAGCAGCTTTACTGTAGATTCCCCTCATACACAATGGAATGACCTAACCAATTGTGTTTATAAATTGGACATGTGTCCCAGTGGAGATTTCCTGAAAACAAATGATGGTATATGCCACATTGTAAAGGCAGAAGTAACAAGATAGTGTTTGCGTTGACCTTTGCCTTTATTTGCTACCTACACTGTGTTTAAAGATTTGAGAACGTCAGTCATACATTTGAAAAAATCGCAGTCCTGATTAAAAAATTTGCGAAACCTCTTGTTCATCCTACACTACAATTGTCATGATGTAGAGATGCTGGCTTTGGTTTGGGGTAGACAGAGTAAGAAGTCTCACAACACCAGGTTAAAGTCCAACAGGTTTATTTGGTAGCATGAGCTTTTGGAGTGCTGCTCCATCATGTGAGTGGAGACTTGGGTTCACAAACAGTGTATATAGACACACACTTAATTGCAAGATAATGGTTGGAATGCAAATCTTTTACAGGCAATCAAGTCTTAAAATGCGAGTGGAGAGAGGGATAATGACGGGTTAAAGAGGTGTGAATTGTCTCAAGCGTGGACAGTAGGATTTTGCAAGCCCAGGCCAAATGGTGAGGGTTACACAATGGTGTTGTGAGACTTTTTACTGTGCACACCCTAGTCAAACACCGGTATCTCCACATAATTAAATAACCTTCCTGTAGCTTTTTGGGAAGATACAAATATTTCCTTTTTTTTGAACCGTGTGTGGAATAAATTATTCAAAGCACTAATGTTTTTTGAAACCTGGAAAACCTTAATTTCTGGGTTAATAAAATAGCAGCAAAAAAAAAACCAACTTGATTTGTTTTTGAAACCCTTACTTTATTGCAGCCAAAACCAACATTGCATTTTTCTGCTTACAATTTCAAGAGCTGGTGAACTGGAAATTTTAATTTGTAACAATCCACAGCAAAAATAAGGTTTCACTTTCACGTTGCTATGCAACTTTGTGTATGGAAATCTGGAATATCAGTAGAACAAGACCTGTGTAATATATCGTTGACTGTCAACTAACAAGCATGATAAATGAGTGTTTAAATGGTTACATTAGCAAGAGAGTCAAAAGTATGTGAAGGGGTTGTAGAATAGTATTATAGTGGAAAAACGATTGTATTGGGTCAAGGGAATGTTCTTGCGACTATATCTTTAATAACAGTTTTAATAATAAAACTCATTTTCATTAATAGTCTACAATTATTTTTCAATGCTGCAGATTCTTATTCCTTCCTGTCTGTCCTTCTAACCTTTACAGTTTCATTAAGCATTCATGGATGCTCCAAGAAGCTGTAAAGGTGTGGAACAAGATAATCTTTGAAATGTCCATCGATAAAGCCTTTTCCGCTGTTGTGGATGAACCAGCATTGGACATCTGTTCCATTAACCGTATCTGTCCGGTAGTCCTTTTGTAAACCCCTGCAGGATAATGAAGAAAGTGGTTACATTGGACCATGCCACATTGTCTTCTCACTACAGATTTTCCCTTCAGGAAATGAAAGTTCAGTTTTCATAATTTCATAATCCAATCCAGTACCACACCTCCTGTGTGCATAACAGATCTTTATCTTTTAAGTCTAATTGCTCCTTTATTTACTAACTCAATGAGTGCAAGGAATAAGCAGGAAATACAAATATTGAGTGGCATCACAGAGGTGTGGCTAGAATCATGTGATAAAGATGAGAGCGATACAGAATGATTCAGAAGGACTAATGCCTTTCACTGCCACAGGACGTCTGTAAGTACATTACAGTAAAAAAAAACTTTTGAAATGAAGTCGCTGTTGGAGAATTTGAGGCAGGCAATTTGTTCACAGGACAAACTGCAATGTGATAATCTGTTTTTGTGACGTTGATTAAGAAATATTGGCTTAGACACCAGGGATAACTCTCCTGATCTTTTCTGAAACAGTGCCTTGGGACCTTCTGTGCCCATGTGAGAGCAGAGGCACCTCATCTGAAAGACAGCACCTTGCACAGTACAGCACTTCCTCAGTACTGCACTGGAATGACAGTCATAGAGGTTTACAGCATGGAAACAGACCCTTTGGCCAACTTGTCCATGCTGCCCCTTTTTTTTAAACCCCTAAGCTAGCCCCAATTGCCTGCGCTTGGCCCATATCCCTCTGTACCCATCTTACCCTACAGCTTTGATTTTTGTGCTCAACTCCTTGGGTGGGACTTGAAGCCACAACACTGTCATTCAGCTGAGCTACAATTGATGTAGTAACAAGTCTCAACACCAGGTTAAAATCAAACAGGTTTATTTGATAGTAAACGCCACAAGCTTTCGGAACACTGTTCCTTCATCAGGTAAGTGGAGAGTTCTGATCAGAACTCTCCAGTCACCTGACAAAGGAACAGTGTTTCGAAAGCTTGTGGCATTTACTATCAAATAAACATGTTGGACTTTAACTTGGTGTTGTGAGACTTCTTACTGTGTTTACCCCAGTCCAACGTCAGCATCTCCACATCATGACTACAACTGAAGTGGCAGAGAAGTGAAGTTGCTGGCACAGGTGGTGCTCTGAATTTTGAACAGGAACGAGGAAAGATACCAAAGCAATTGCCATTTTAAAATCTAGTAAAGGTAAGCACAGTAATCAGCAATCTACGTTGTCTGTCAGCTGAATGTAAATGGATATATGAAAAGAAGCCTAAGTAATTCCAGGAACATGTATAATAATATGTGCCATTCCAAGGGATTTGCGTATTGTAAAGGTTACTTCAGGGCAACTGAAAGGGATATGTGAAAGTAAGTTTGTAGAAGTGACTGCTTAACAAAACCCATGAAGCAAATGGATATTTTTTTTTTTTTATATAGGTGAACCTAACAAATCCAATTTAAAAACTTGTCAAATTCAGCTGGCTTAACATGTTTCATGAGCCCCTCAGCTTTCTGTCGGTGGTTGCTTCAGATGGACTTGTGGTTTGCAGTAAGTTGAGCTTAATCAGTCAAAGAAAACCTTATAGAGGCCTATAAAATAACAAGGGGCATAGATAAGGTAGATAGTCAATATCTTTTCCCAAACGTAGGGGAGTCTAAAACTAGAGGGCATAGGTTTAATGTGGGCGGGGAGAGTTGCAGAAGTGTCCAGGGGGGCAATTTTTTTCACATAGAGGAAGGTGAGTTTCTGGAACAAGCTGGCAGAGCTAGTAGTAGAGGCAGGTACAATTTTTATCTTTTAAAAAGCATTTAAATAGTTACATGGGTATAGAGAGATATGGGCAAAATTATGAGATATAGGAATAGTTTAAGGGCTTTTTAAAAAAAGGTGTGGCATGGACAAGTTTGGCCGAAGGGCCTGTTTCCATGCTGTAAACCTCTATGACTCTAAAATGAATCTCCTTTAAGATTTGGCAACATAGCCATTAATGGAAGTATTTTATCAATTTCCCGTCCACTCCTTTATTAGATCAATATATAACAAAAATCACTAATTACTTGTGCAAATTCAATGTAACACACATAATTGAACTTGACTATTCACCACCCGGATGTTGCCTGGGATAGAATATTTTAAGTTATGAAGAGAGACTGGATAGGTTTGGGTTGTTTTCGTTGGATCAGAGAAGATTGAGGGATGATCTGCATCATAACACAGAGGTGATTTTCCCTCTGCTCAATTTTGGAACAACCCACAAGGATATACCTCCCCTTGTAACCTTGTACGAGTGTGTGTGTGTGAGGTAGTAGGAAGTTACTGGTTTTGTATCTGACACACACTATCTTTAACAATTAATAGGTCTTTAATAAGGTTAACAATTTAAAAATAAAGTAATTAACAAACTGAATAAAAGCCCAATAGAATGCTGTTCAAATATTACAAGACTCCTTCAGAAATAATGAAATAAATCATTACAGAATTCAGTCACTCTCAACTAATATGCAAACAAGTGTTTTTTTGGAAGTATGAACTTCGTTCTCATCTGGAACACTATTAGTTGGTATCTCTCTCTATTTAGATGGTGGTTTTATTCATTCATGAAACTGGAGGATTTACATGAGAGCTTTGCCTTCCCACCTTCCAACTCAAGAGGTGGCAAGCATACTCTGCCAGTTATCCCCCCTTATCTGGGTTTATATACCTGGAATTACCTCACAGGGTTCCTGCAATCTGAGTGGTTTGAGACTGCTAACAACCCTCACATTTGAATTCCATTGGTTCTGTGTCTCTGCAAGCTGCTTTAAATTCATTGGTCCAATTCAAAAGCCTGTTGTGTTAGGTTGGATCACTGACTACTCAGTTTTGATACAAATGTTGCAAAAACCTGCTTTTGCAGCCTGCACTCTGCATTTTAAAATCCACGCGTAAAGATATCTGCTTTTTAAAGAATCAGTGTGATATGATTTCTTCTTTTGATTTTAGCATTTCTTTTCATTACCTGCATTTGTCAAAACACCACATTTTCAACCTTACAACTTCACAACACCTGAGTGAGGTGTACAAGATTATGAGGTCCATGGCCAGAGCAGATAAGGAGCAGCTGTTCCCCTTGGTTGAAGGGTCAGTCACAAGGGGACACAAGTTCAAGGTGGGAGGCAGGAGGTTTAAGGGGGATATGAGGAAAAACCCTTTTACTTAGAGGGTGGTGATGGTCTGGAATGCACTGCCTCGGAGAATGGTAGAGGTGAGTTGTCTTACATCCTTTAAAAAGTACCTGGATGAGCACTTGGCACATCATAACATTTAAGGTTTTGGATCAAGTGCTGGTAAATGCGATTAGATGGGAGATCAGGGTATCATTGCAGACCTGAAGGGCATGAGTCTGAGTGCTCTTGAACCAACAAATAATTGAAATCAAATCTTTACTGGCCAATATCCATTTTTTAATAAGTATGCATTTTGTCTAGTTATCCTGTGGTCATCAAAAAATTAGAAGTTACATGCACTATTGATCTATATATGTTAATAACAATAAGAACTAAAAAGTGGATCTTTGGAGGAGGGCAACTTGGGTCAAATATTAAGTCCCAAGCAGAAGTTGAGCAATCTCCTTTCCCCCTTCTGCAAATCCGACGATGGAGTTATTTTTTGCAAAGCTCTCAATGGCTGGTTACATTGCATTGAGGACAAACTTGGTAACACAACAGAGCATGCTGAGGAGGACAGGAAAAGCTGAAGCAGAGGAAATTAAAAAATATATGTTTCTTTACTTTGAACTTTATTGTTCACAGTGGCCCTGATGTAATGAGCTAGTCGCTTTGTTCACGTACCTGGTTACTGTAATTTTGTGACCTTTCACTTCCATGGTGGCTTGTGGTTTATTAGGATCCAAGCCTTGACGGATGTTGTACACGTTCACTTCAGGCTCGTGGATGAACTGACCTGCAATGGGAATCATTTCTTTAACTTCCTGGATAATGTGTTACCACAACATGAAACATCTTGGCTGTTTCACGTGTTGCAAGGCAGAAGGTTTGATATTTGCTGGAGCTTAGATGATGAAGACCATAGTAATGTTGCATTAACTGTATTTGGTGAAGAGGCAGTGGGGTAGTGGCATTGTCACTGGACTAGTAATCCATAGACCCAGGATGATGCTCTGCGGTTCAAATGTCACCATGGCAGATGGTAAAATCTGTATCTGAACCATGACCATTGTCCTAAAAATCTATCTGGTTCACTAATGTCCTTTAGGGATTGGAAATCTGCCATCCATGGTGTTTCCAGATCCGCAGCAATGTGGTAGACTATCAAACAGCTGAGCAAGCCACTCGGTTCAAGGGCAATTAGGGACGGGCAATAAATGTTGGCCCTGCCAGAGATGCCTGCATCTCATCAATAAATAACAAAAAGTTAAGTAAGATCTAAATGGTAAAAGTATGATTTGAGAATCAGTACAGTGCAGAAGGAGGCCATTCGGTACATTGAGCCTGCACTGACAACAATCCCACCCAGGTCCTATCCCTGTAACCCCATATATTTACCCTGCTAATCCCTGACACTAATGGACAATTTATCATTGCCAATCCACCTAACTTGCACATCTTTGGATCGTTGGAGGAAATCGGAGCACCTGGAGGAAACCTGCACAGAAATGGGGAGAATGTACAAACTCCACACAGACAGTGACCCATGCAGGGAATCCAACCCAGATCCCTGGTGACTATGCTGGCACAGTGGTTAGCACAATGCAGTGCTCACCACTGTGCCTGTCATAGTCCTAGATGACTATAGGCTGTTTTCCCCTTTGAGGGGGAGAAAGGACTGGTGGTGATTTAACCTGAGGATCACCACACCTCAGGTAAGGGGGAAGGTTGAGAAGGTGGGGCCTTCATGAATAACTTTGACCAGCTGTCCAGTCAACTGAGCTAACCGACCCCAAGACCTGAATGACCACAGGGTGAATTGTTACAACAGCAAGAATACAAAGCAAATAATTTTAACCCGAGTTGCCAGGTGAGGACCTCATGGCATTGAATGGGCTGTACCCAATTCTGTTAGATTCTCCAGCCAGCCATGGCAGGTTTTCCTGCAATGGAGCTGTCTCACCATTGGACTGCGATGTGGATGGTGGTTTACACTCATTGTCTGTTCCGCCATTGGGGAACCCACACAGAGATCAACTTTGACAGGGCCTGAAGACCCTGCCAGCAGGAAGAGCTGGAGAATTATGTCCTTAGGCTAACACTGCCCCAAAGAGAAAATAGTTATCATCACTAGCTGCACCATTTGTGAAAGGGATTGGTCCCAAGTTTGGTAGGGTGTGTCTTTTGGTTTGAACATATTAAAAGTGCCACATTTAGCCTTAAAATAGGATCTAAATGACAGTAATGAGTAAGGGCCAAATGATCTTTAATCCCTACATTGTTAAACTTAAGAATAGATAAAACATTGTGAAACACTTAAGGCCCTATTTTACCATTGTGTCACACCGGTTTTTGGGCACAAAAACGTGGTAAAGTTGGGTGTGAGGCCATTAATGCGATCCGCGCCCGTGTCGGCACAGATGGCCACTTTACCGAAACCTGGGAATGGCCGCGATCTGCTTCACGCCTGAAACGGGCGCAACAGCGATTTAAATGCATTTGCGTGTATTTCAATTGAATTAATGAACGGCCTGCCCAACTTTATCAGCATTTCCGCCTTTACCGCCACGTTCGCCAATCCGGAACCGCACCGTTAACGGACCTGCTAAATAAAAGTCTGAATCGGGGGCTCCAGCTGCTGAAGAACATGATCAGAGCTTCCAATGGCTGTCTGACTCAGATCAATGGGGAGGAGGAGGTGGGTCAGATCATTCTCTGGTGGGGAGGGGAGAAGGGCTGATCGTTGTTTGGTGAGGGAGGCGGGGGGGGGAGGAGGGCTGATTGTTGTCTGGTGGGGAGGGAAGAGGAACAGATCGGATGTTCTTCTGGGTGGGAAGGGAGGGGAAGTGAGGCCAGACCATTCTCTTGGGTGGGGAGGGTAGTGAGGCCAGATCTTCTTTGAGGGAGGGGATGGGAAGAGTGAGGCCAGATTGTTCTCTGAAGGGGAGGGGGAGCGGCAGATAAGATGTATCTCTGGTGGGGGAGGCCCGATCGCTCACTGGTGGAGGGGGGGTGGTGTGGGGGGAGCGGGCAGATGGATCTCTGATGGGGGGGGTGCGGTGGGGGAGTCTTTGCCACTCTGCAGGCGATTGGTGGGGGTGGGGGGACAGGGGTCGCAATCAGTCTGGGTGGCGGGGAGGTGGACAAGGGAGACAGTGATGTCTGTTGGTGCCATTGCTCCCACCTTTTCACTCTCGGGCTGCTTTCTCTGCTTTCTGCGTGGATGTGTGCAATTTTTCAAAATTTTTTTCTAACTGCGCATGTGCAGTTTAGATCTCCGATCGTTTTGGGTGCGCTAAGTGGTTCAGGCCTGTGATTATTTTTTCAAGCTGAGTGCGCATGGGAGCGCCTGAAAGCAGATTTTTAAGTCAGAACGTAAAAAATAGGAGCAGGAGTCGGCCGTCTAGCCCTTCGAGCCTGCCCCGCCATTCAATAAGATCATGGCTGAGCTGAAGTGGCTCAGTTCCACTTTCCCGCCCTCTCCCCATAACCCTTAATTCCCTTGAGTCGGATCTGAATTGTGCACAGATTCTGCACTTAGAATGAAAATCAGGCCCTTAACATATCAATTCTGAGTTAATGCCCGACAAGCAACTTGAACACTAAATATTTACCAATCAGTCCGTGGACACTTGTTGAGAAGTTGTTTGTAGGAGGAGCGTAAAATCCCAGGAAATCCACATTGGTTGGATGATTCTTCCAGACGCGGTGAAGTAAAATCAGGAAGACCATATCCTCTCCCAAAGTGATCGTGACATTAGCGTTTTTTTTCACTGAGACGACAACACTGGAACAAAAAAAAATACACACATAGCTTGAATAAATCTCAAGATTTACTGAATCAATCTGAATAGTAGTCCAGGCCTATTTAGCATAGAAACATAGAGGATAGGAGCAGGAGACCATTTGGTCCTTTGAGTCTGCTCCACCATTCATCACGATTATGGCTGATTACACAACTCAATAGCCTAATCCTGCTTTCTCCCCGTAACCTTTGATCCCACTTACCTCAAGTGTTCTTGAATACATTCAATGTTTTGGCATCAACTACTTCCTGTGGTAATGGATTGCACAGGTTCACCACTCTTTGGGTGAAGAAATGTCTCATCTCCCTCCTAATTGGTCTAGCCTGAATCCTCAGACTGTAACCCCTGGTTCTGGACTCCCCCACCATCAGGAACATTCTCCCTGCATCTACCCTGTCTAATCTTTTTGGAATTTTGTAAGTCTCTACGAGATGCCCCCTCATTCAACTGAACTCCAGCGAAAACAATCCTAACCGAATCAATCTCTCCTCCTACAGTAGTCCTGCCATCCCTGGATGGAGTTTGGTTTGGTTGTTGAAGGAATTACTCTGTCTGGTTTCTTTAGGGAGGAGAAGATGTGAGGAGCTCTGGGTCATTGCTGAGGATTTGGGATGGTCTTAGTTCACCTTTAATCTACTGAAAGCCAGCTTGTTAAACTTAGTGCATCTCTTTCCTGCGTATACAGTTTATTAACTCAATTTTACACAGATGACTGAACATCAATCAATATCCCTTTTCAGGATAAAACAAAAAAAAATGTAATCAGAAGAGAAAATGTTGGAAAATCTCAGCAGGTCTGGCAGTATCTGAAAGGGAGAGAAAAGAGCTCAGCTTTGATAAAGGGTCATGTAGACTCGAAACGTCAGCTCTTTTCTCTTCTTACAGATGCTGCCAGACCTGCTGAGATTTTCCAGCACTTTCTCTTTTGGTTTCAGATTCCAGCATCTGCAGTAATTTGCTTTTATTAAAAATAGCAATCAACTGTTCCTCTCAAACTTGACTTCCATGGGAACTAGCTCATTTTGTCAGTCTGTCTCCATTACAGCATCCTGAGTCCCAGAGAAAAGCTTGTTGTTATTTGCTGAACTGGTTTAAAGCCCCTTGTCATTTTGAAGGCAAGGTTCCCAAATGTGAGCGCAATATTCCAAAAAAATCAATTCACAATTAATACATGCAAGCTCAGCATAACTTATTCAATGTAGCTGCCTATGGTTGCCCTATAGATAGCAGTTTCACATGTTAAATGTTTTTATCCCTGTGAAGATAGCATCTGGAAAAAGAGGTATACAGTTGACTTTTTTTGCAGGAGCTTGCCTTGCTCACACAGGCTTATACATACAAATATGCACACATTTGCATACTTGTGCACACACACATACTTACACTTACATACATAAACACATATTTACATACAAATACATGGGGTGGCAGTGGTGTCATGGGCATTATTGCTGAACTAATAATCCAGGGTAATGCTTTCGGGACCTGGGTACAAATCCCACGGCAGATGGTGGAATTTGAATTCAATAAAAATCTGGAATTAAGAATCTACTGATGAGCATGAAACCATTGTCGGAAATATCCATCTGGTTCACTAATGTCCTTTAGGGAAGGAAATCTGCCATCCTTATCTGGTCTGGCCTAGATGTGATTCCAGAGCCACAGCAATATGGTTGATTCTCACTCAAATGCCCTCAGGGATTGGGCAATAAATACTGGCCCAACCAGCATACCAACATCCCATGAATGAATTAAAAAAAAATACATATTTATATACAAACACTAGAATCATATAATCGTGTAGTGCAGAAAGAGGCCAATTTGTGCCAATGAGTCTGCAGCAAGCACAATCCCGCCCAGGCCCCATCCCCATAGCCCCTTGCATTTACTCTAGCTAGTCCCCCTGACACAATTTGGCAGGCTTATCCACTTAACCCTCACATCTTTGGAATTAAATTACTGTGAAAATCCCCTAGTTGCCACACTCTGGTACCTGTTCGGGTACACTGAGGAGAAATTTAGCATGGCCAACGCACCTAACCAGCACGTCCTTTGGACTGTGGGAGGGAACCAGAGCACCCGGAGGAAACCCATGCAGACACGGGGAGAACATGCAAACTCCACCCAGACCATTGCCCAAGTTGGGAATCGAACTCGGGTCCCTGGCACTATGAAGCAGTGCCACCCCAAATCACTAATATCAACATATTTTATTTCTTTCACCTCAAACAGATACCTTTTGCTGACCAGTATCTGCAGACTCAAGTAATATCTCAAAGATTTACAAATGTACTTAACAATGAATATTTTGATGTTGCATTGTGCCGTTTGATGAGCTTACCTTGCATGAGTCAGAATGCTTGACTCTGACCACCAAAGGACAGTTTTGTGCTTCCCATCTTTCAAGCGGATCTTCTCTGTGCTGATCTCAAAACTGAGGTTCAGTTTGGTGAAATGGAGCCCGAGTGTCCCGAAATAGGTGTTCAGCTTCTGGTTCTGGGTTTTCTTACCGCCAATAATTTTACCATTGATCACAATACCTGTCAACAGAAAAATACAGATTGTCCACCTTAAAAGTGACAGAACCAGACAGTGCAACTTTTTGTTAATATCAAAGGTTGTGATAGCAGGGCTGACACAGAGGCCGGTATTTTGTTGGGGCAGGCGAGGGTCGAGGAATGGCATTCTCCATTGGCCTCTGGTGGGATCTTACGAGCCTCGAGTGGGCAAGATTCTGGCCAAAGTAAACTGTGTGAAAAGAGAACTCCTGAAAAGAGAAAGGTATTTTTCTTGTTGCAGTGTCAGTTCTCTGCCAGCAGATGCTGGTGTTGTACTATATATATTTTTGTCACTAGAATCCAACAATATCTGATAATGACTTATTTCTGTTCCCTCATTGCTGCTGCAAGGGGGTGTCCCATCATTAATAATCCAATGCTCCAGCACCTCTTGTTCTAAAGCTTCTTATAGCAAGACTATCAAACTTAATTTTTATACGACCTAGATTTTATGTTAATAATAACGAGGCTACCAGTGTTCTCTGTCCTCAGAGTAAAAGGGAGATGGTGGGGTAGTGATGATATTGCTAGGTTAGTAATCCAGAGGCTGAGGCTAATTCTCTGGGACTCTGGGTTCAAATTCTCTGGGGCTATGGGTTCAAGGCAGCTGGTGGAATTTTAAATTTAGTAAATAAATCTGGAATTATGAAGCTAATTAATCTCAATGAAGGTGACCATGGAAATTAGCATCAATTGTTGTGAAAACCCAGTT
This sequence comes from Carcharhinus amblyrhynchos, assembly GCF_965287045.1. Lineage (NCBI taxonomy): Eukaryota > Metazoa > Chordata > Chondrichthyes > Carcharhiniformes > Carcharhinidae > Carcharhinus > Carcharhinus amblyrhynchos. The sequence continues at coordinate 46,479,112 of NC_137342.1, forward strand.
CATTAATGCACTTCTGGGGAGGAAATCGCCATTCTTACCGAGTTCTGCCCTCAGACTCTTAACTGCTCCTCAAATGTCATTGCAAGCCCAACCACCAGCTTCTTCCCTGCTGCTATCAGATTTCGAATGGACCTACCTCACATTCAGTTGATCTTTCTCTGCACCCTAGCTATGACTATAACATTACATTCTGCACTCTCTCCTTTCCTTCTCTATGTACGGTATGCTTTGTCTGTATAGCTCGCAAGAAACAATACTTTTCATTGTGTACTAATAAATGTGTGACAATAATAAATCAAATCAAATCAGTTCAAGGGCAATTAAGGGCAGTGATGCCTAGTTCCCATTTAAAGAAAAAAGAATTAGTAGCAACTTCCAGAGGCTGTACACACACAGTTAAAAGAAATGCTGAAGTTGCTGTCTGAGATATTTTGATCCTCCATTGGTCTACACTCTAACAGAACCTTGGCACAAGATTCAGCATTGAAATCTGTGCAATTTAAAGTTAATTTTTTTTTAGTGTCACAAGTCAGCTTGCATTAACACTGCAATGAAGTCACGGTGAAAATTCCCTAATCACCACACCCTGGCGCCTGTTTGGGTTCACTGAGGGAGAATTTAGCATGGCCAATGCACCTAACCAGCACGTCTTTTGGAGTGAGGGAGGAAACCAGAGCACCCAGAGACATGAAGAGAGTGTGCAGACTCCGCACAGACAGTGACCCAAGCCAGGAATCGAACCCGGGTCACGGGCGCTAAGGGGCAGTGCCATCCGGTGTGAAATTGGAGTGCATGCTCACTCGCCAGAAACTGCTGGGACTGGTCCATTCCAGGATGTGGACTTCTAATGCCACATGGTCATCGTTATTTAGTTTTGGTGGCTTTTTTCCTATTTTTTCTGTCTTTAATCTCATTGTTTTCATTCCTGCCGAGCTAAGTGAGGATCCTTCAATCTGATTGCTCAGGGGCCTTGATGTTGCTTGTCCTGCTGAAACATGTCACAGATGCTCTATAGCAGCCAGCTCGCCCGCTCAGATACCAGACTAGATCTATTTCGATTTCCAGACGATCTTTGACAAGGTGTCGCATAGCAGACTGTTAAATAAGTTCAGAGACCATGGTGTTAAGGGTAAGATCTTGGCACTGATAGACAATTGGCTGACTGGCAGAAGGCAGAGAGTGGGGATAAAGGAGTCTTTTTTAGGAAAGCAGCCAGTGACTAGTAATGTGCCTCAGGGGTCAGTGCTGGAACAACTTTTCACAACATACATTAAGGATTTGGAAGAAGGAACTGAAGGTGCTGTTGCTAAGTTTGCAGATGATACAAAGATATGTAGAGGGACAAGTAGTATTGAGGAAGCAAGGCAGAAAGACTTGGACAGGTTAGGAGAGCGGGCAAAGAAGTGGCAGATGGAATACAATGTGAAAAAGTGTGAGGTTATTTTCTAAGTGGGAAAATGCTTAGGAAATCTGAAACACGAAGGCACTTGGGAGTCCTTGTTTATGATTCTCTTAAGGTTAACATGCAGGTTTAGTCAGCAGTCAGGAAGGCAAATGCAATGTTGGTATTTATGTCGAGAGGGATAGAATACAAGAGCAGGGATGTACTTCTGAGGCTGTATAAGGCTCTGGCCAGACCCCATTTGGAGTATTGGGAGCAGTTTTAAGCCCCTACCTAAGGAAGGACATGCTGGCCTTGGAAAGGGTCCAGAGGAGGCTCACAAGAATGATCCCTGAAATGAAGAGCTTCTCGTATGAGGAGTGGTTGAGGACCCCGGGTCTGTACTCATTGGAGTTTAGAAGGGGAGATCTTATTGAAACTTACAGGATACTGCGAGGCCTGGATAGGGTGGATGTAGAGAGGATGTTTCCACCAGTGGGAAAAATTAGAAGCAGAGGGCACAACCTCAGGCTAAAGGGACGATCCTTTAAAACAGAGATGAGAAGGAATTTCTTCTGCCGAGAACAGTGAATCTGTGGAACTCTGAGTATCTTTAAGTCAGAGATAAATAGGTTCTTGATTCTTAAGGGGATCAGGGCTTATGGGGAAAAGGCAGGAGAATGGGGATGAGAAAAATATCAGCCATGATTGATTAACAGAGTAGACTCGATGAGTTGAATAGCCTAATTCTGCTCCAATGTCTTCTGGTCTTATAGAAGAAGTCTTCACTTAAAACCCCACATCAACCTCGTGGGCAACTGCCAGAATGGCAAACACAACTTCTGAGATGAGGAGAAATTCCTTTAGCCAGAGTGTGGTGAATGTGTGAGATTCTTAACCACAGAAAGTGATTGAAGTCAAAATGTTGTGTGATTTCAAAAAGAAATCAGATATAGCTCTTGGAGCTAGAGGAATCAAGGGATATGGGGAGAGGAGGGATCAGGATATTGAATTTGATGATCAGCCATGATCAGAATGAATGGCGGAGCAGGCTCGAAGGGCTGAATGGCCTACTCCTGCTTCTAGTTTCTACGTTTCTTCAACGTTGACTGCAAGCTCCGACCAATATAACTGATGCTGAATGAAGTCCATGCCAATACATCATCCTCTTGATTAGGTAAATATCTTCTGGAAGGAAAAGGTAATTGAGCAAACTCTTCAATATATTAACTGATCATTACAATCTGTGTTCAATTCTGGCATCTGCAGTTGTGTTAATGATTTGAATTGTGCATAATGTAGTGGAGATTTTCATTTCTACTATCTGCATAATAATCTGGAAGAGGTAATGACCTATGCATTGATTTCTAGTGACTGGCAAGCAAACATATTCCACAAGGGCAACTAATGCACTCGGCATGTTTACTGTCTGTGTGCTGAAGACAATAATGAGAATAGAGATAGAGAATCTGGTGAATGAGAATGAGATAGATAATCTGGTGAACTAGTGTGATGACAATAACCTCTCTCTCAATGTCAACAAAATGAAGAAGATAGTCATTGACTTCAGCAGACAGTGGAGAACATGCCCCTGTCCACATCAATGGGGACAAAGTAGAAATGGTCAAGAGCTTTAAGTTTTAGGTGTCCAGATCACCATGTGTCCTGGTCCTCCAATGCTGACACTATAGTTAAGAAAGCCCACCAACGCCTCTACTTTCTCAGAAGAGTAAGGAAATTTGGCATGTCAGCTATGATGCTCACCAACTTTTACAGATACACTACAGAAAGCATTCTTTCTGGTTTTAATCACAGGTTGGTATGGTTCCTACTCTGCTCAAGACTGCAAGGAACTACAAACGGTTGTGAATGAAGCCCAGTCCATCACACAAACCAGCCTCCCATCCTTTCACTCTGTCTACATTTTCCTGCTGCCTCGGGAAAGCAGTTAGCAGAATCAAGGACCCCATGCACTCTGGACCTACTTTTTTCTAACTTCAAAAAGATACAAAAGTCTGAGGTCGTGTACCAACCGACACAAGAACATCTTCTTCCCTGCTGCCATAAGACTTTTGAATGCACTTACCTCGCATTATTTGATCTTTCTCTACATCCTACCTATGACTATAAAGCCACATTCTGCACCCTCTCCTTTTCAATGAATGGTATGTTTTGTCCGTATAGCACACAAGAAACAATACTTTTCACTGTATGTTAATACATAGAACATAGAACATAGAACATTACAGCGCAGAACAGGCCCTTCGGCCCACGATGTTGCGCCGACCAGTTACAAAAACAATGACCCACTAGCCTATACCAATCCCTTTTCGTCCATAAACCTATCCAGAGATCTCTTAAACGCCCCCAAACTAGACGCATTTACAACTGCAGCAGGCAGGGCATTCCAATCCCTCACCACCCGCTGGGTAAAGAACCTACCCCTGACATCCGTCCTGTAGCTACCCCCCCTTAATTTAAAGCCATGCCCCCTCGTGCTAGCTTTCTCCATCCGAGGAAAAAGGCTATCACTATCCACCCTATCTAAACCTCTAATCATCTTATATGTTTCAATAAGATCCCCTCTTAGCCGCCTTCTTTCCAACGAAAACAACCCTAGATCCCTCAGTCTCTCCTCATAGGACCTCCCCACCATACCAGGCAACATCCTAGTAAACCTCCTCTGCACCCTCTCCAACGCCTCCACATCCTTCTTGTAATGCGGGGACCAGAACTGCACACAGTACTCCAAGTGCGGCCGCACTAGAGTAGTGTACAGTTGCAACATTACACTGCGACTCCTAAATTCAATCCCCCTACCAATAAACGCCAAGACACCGTACGCCTTCTTGACAACCTTATCTACTTGATTCCCAACTTTCAGGGATCTATGTACACACACACCTAGATCCCTCTGTTCATCCACACTATTCAAAGTCCTCCCGTTAGCCCTATACTCGACACATCTGTTGCTCCTACCAAAGTGAATTACCTCACACTTCTCCGCATTAAATTCCATCCGCCACCTCTCGGCCCAGCTCTGCAACCTATCTAAGTCTCCCTGCAGACTATGACACCCTTCCTCACAATCTACCACACCTCCAACTTTGGTGTCATCAGCAAATTTACTAATCCACCCAACTATACCCTCATCCAGATCATTAATAAAAATTACAAACAACAGTGGCCCCAAAACAGATCCCTGAGGCACACCACTCGTAACTGCACTCCATGATGAATATTTACCATCCACCACCACCCTCTGTCTCCTATCTGATAGCCAATTCCTGATCCAACTTCCTAGATTACCCACAATCCCATACATCTGCATTTTCTGCAGAAGCCTACCATGGTGAACCTTATCGAACGCCTTACTAAAATCCATGTATACCACGTCAACTGCCTTACCCCTATCCACCTCTTTGGTCACCTTCTCAAAAAACTCAATAAGGTTAGTAAGGCACGACCTACCTGCTACAAAACCATGCTGACTATTTCTAATCAATTCATTACACTCCAAATAACTATAAATCCTATCCCTAATAATTTTTTCTAAAACCTTGCCCACAACAGAAGTAAGACTCACCGGTCTATAATTCCCGGCAAAGTCTCTGTTCCCCTTCTTAAACAATGGGACAACATTCGCTATCCTCCAATCCTCCGGGACTACACCAGAGACCAATGACGACCTGAAGATCTGAGCCAGAGGCTCTGCAATCACCTCTCTAGCCTCCCAGAGAATCCTAGGGTAGATCCCATCCGGACCAGGGGACTTATCTATTTTCAGCCCCTCAAGAATTTCCAGCACATCCTCTTTATCAACCGTAATACTGTCTATTTTACACCCCTGCAACCCAATGTCCTCCTCAGCTATATTCATGTCCCCCTGCGTGAACACCGAAGAGAAATATTGGTTCAATACTTCTCCAATCTCCTCCGGTTCCACACACAACTTCCCCCTGCTGTCTGTAACTGGCCCTAATCTTGCCCTGACCAACCTTCTGTTCTTGACATACTTATAGAACGCCTTAGGATTCTCCTTAATCCTATCAGCCAAAGTCTTCTCATGTCCTCTTTTAGCCCTTCTCAACTCACTCTTCAACTCCCTCCTAGCCAATCTAAAGCTTTCTAGTGCACTATCTGAGCCCTCCAATCTCATCCGGACATAAGCCTCCTTTTTCTTTTTAACCATCGACTCAACTCTTTTAGTGCACCACGGTTCCCTAGATCTACCAAATCCACCATGCCTGACAGGGACATACCTATCAAGGACTCGCAGTAGCTGCTCCTTGAAAAAACTCCACATTTCAGACGTTCCCAGTCCCTGTAATCCCCTAATCCAATCCATGCGTCCTAATTCACTCCTGATAGCCTCATAATCGCCCTTACCCCAGCTAAAATTGCTGACCCGAGGTTCATGCCTATCTCTTCCCATCACTAAGGTGAACGTAACCGAATTGTGGTCACTATCACCAAACACTATCACATGTGACAACAATAAATCAATTCAAATTTAAAAATCTGTGCCATGCATGACTGATATTTATTATTTAGACACCTCCAGGTGAGCTTACTTTGATTCAGAACTTTGCACTCATGACAAGCAAAATTCTTGCATTAATAAGAAATGAAAACATTTTATTTTGTGCTAACCCTGAAAATATTACATCCAAATTGTAGGTGATTATGTCATAAATATTTCCCAGTTTCATTTTGGATTCTGGCTTCTTCTGCACAATCCCAAACCACAATTGCCCAGATTTTCCCCTTGTCTTCTGCCCCTTCTCTGTGATTTGTGTATTATCATCAACAGAAAAAGCAAACACACTATTCCCGTTCCTCCCATTGAACCACAACCCCCCATCCCCAGACCCAATGAACAAAGATTACCAGCTGCTCACTTTGTGTAAACAGCATTTAAGGGAAAACTCTCACTCGTATCAAGCCCAGTTTGTTCAATAATCCCACGGTGTCCCTCATCTGATGTCTTTGTTGAATGGCCTCTTTAGCCTTGGCTGGTAACTAATTCAATGTCGCCTCTTCCAGGATCATCAAAATGCAAATCCCTTCCTCGCAAGTGGAAGAATTGATCTCTCACAGTGGCAGGGTGGTTAGCACTGCTGCCTCACAGCGCCAGGGACACAAGCTCAATTCCTGACTTGGGTCATTATTTGTGCAGGGTCTGCACAGTGTCTGCATGGATGTGCTCCCGTTTCCTCCCACAGTCTGAAAGATGTGCTCTTTACATACATTGGCCATGCTAAATTCTCCCTCAGTGTACCCGAACAGGTACCGGAATGTGGCGACTCAGGGATTTTCACAGTAGCTTCATTGCAGTGTTAACGTAAGCCTACTTGTGACACTAATAAACTAAAATCTTCTTTAAAAAAAGTCTACCCCACATGAAATAAAATATTACTCTGTTTAGACTCCATAGTGTTTATCTTTAAAATGAAAGAAATTTGAGTAACAGTTTATTATTATTGTGCCTTATCCCGAATCATAAATTTCATTACAAAACTGTGCACAATCAATTATTTCCACGTAACAATGAGTTCAAAATAGGGGTTAAAAAAAGTAGCATTTCAAAAGAGTAAGCTGCTTGTTTTTTCTGTTACCTTTGATTGGATCTGACACCAAGCTGAGGATTTTTCCAGGCTGTGGGTTAATATTGAAGCAAACGTCCTGTTTACTCTTGGGCAGGTGAATGATGAAGTGTGGGTCATTTTCAACTAAATAGGAAGGATACATTAATAGTTATTAAACAGGTTTTCCAGCAGCATACAATCAGTGTGTGACTTCTTGCATTTGGTAGAGACAGAGGTTTACAGCATAGAAACAGGCTCAACTTGTCTGTGCCGCCCTGTTTCTTTAAATCCCTAAGCTAGTCCCAATTGCCCTCATTTGGCCCGTATCACTCTATACCCATCGTACCCACGTAACTGTCTAAATGCTTTTTAAAAGACAAAATTGTACCTGCCTCTACTACTATCTCCGGTAGCTTGTTCCAGACACTCACCATCCTCTGTGTGAAAAAAATCACCCCTCTGGATCCTTTTGTATCTCTCCCCTCTAACCTTAAGCTTATGCCCTCTAGTTTTAGACGCCCCTACCTTTGAGAGAAGATACTTCCTATCTAGCTGATCTATGTCCCTCATTATTTTATGGACCTTTATAAAATCACCCCTAAACCTCCTTTCCGTCAGAGAAAAAAGTCCCAGTCTATCCTGCCTCCTTATAATGCAAACCATCAAGTTCTGGTAGCATCCTAATAAATCTTTTCTGCACTGTTTCTAGTTTAATTATATTCTTTCTATTATAGAGTGACCAGACCTGTACACGGTACAATGGAAGTTAGCAAAATGTATTCACATAACATAACTGTATAGCTATATAATATTTAGTATATAGCACAGCAGTAAACAGAAGGTTAAACTGGCTGAGATGAAACTTTTCCCATCAGGGACAATGTTAAGGGCTTTGACAGTAGGATTGGGTAGAGAAGGCAATTTAATGAGGGGATAGGAGATAGACCTTTCCATGGTCCACCCCTCGCCCACTCCAATTCCCTTGGCAGGCAGGACAGTAAAATTCCAGCCATTTCTCACCTGAGTTTTCATAAACATGCTTCCAGTAAGTGTATCTCATCAGCCATGGGAAGCAGGAACACTGTCTGGTTATTCCCATTCTTCACCCAGGTACATTCAGGCCAATTATAACTTTCATCGCTTGCCCAAGCTACATCAACCAAGCTGGTAGAGACCTGGAATTAAATACCTTACTCTCCAGGTTTGTATCGATTAACTATTCAGTCCAACACATCAGTACAAAAGATCAGGTGTTTTCTTTCACCTTCATACAAGCCAAGCTGTCACAAAGCAATGATGTGGAGATACTGGCGTTGGACTGGGGTGGGCACAGTAAGAGGCCACACAACGCCAGGTTAAAGTCCAACAGGTTTAATTGGAATCACGAGCTTTGAGCACTGCTCCTTCATCTGCACTCACCTGAAGAAGCATCACTCCAAAAGCTCATGATTCCAAATAAGCCTGTTGGACTTGAACCTGGTGTTGTCAGACTTCTTACTATCACAAAGCAGGTGAGAGTGAGCCCAGACCTGGGAGGGTGAGGGACAGCAGAGATCCTTTCCCTCACAGAATTCGAGGAGGTTACAGCTGATCTTGGTGGGAGGACGGGGATCGATCCTGTGATGACGTAGAGACTGATGTGGAGTTTCTGGTGTTGGACTGGGGTAGGCACAGTAAGTAGTCTCACACACCAAGTTAAAGTCCAACAGATTTATTTGGAATCACACGTTTTTCGAGCATTGCCCCTGCATCTGCATTCACCTGCTACCAAATAAACCTGTTGGGCTTTAACCTGGTGTTGTGAGACTGCTTACGATGGCTGGCCTGTATGGATCACAGCTCCATCACTTCATCAAATCCCAATAATCAAAGTGGGTGAAATACCTTCAGTTCATACACTAATACACTTGGCAACACAGGTGGCTAAGGTGATTAAGAAGCATATGGCTTGCTTGCCTTCATTAGCCAGGGCATTGAGTTGGGAAATCATATTGCAGCTGTACAAAACCTTGGTTAGGCCACATGTGGAGTATTGCATGCAGTTCTGGCCTCCACATTATGAGAAGGATGTAGAAGCTTTGGAGAGAGTGCAAAGAAGATTCAGCAGGAACCTGGTCTCGAGGGTGTTGGCTATGAGGAGAGGTTGAATAAACTAGGATCGTTTTCACTGGAAAGACAGAGGCTGAGGGGAGACCTGATAGAGGTCTACAGAATTAAGAGAGGCATAGACAGGGTAGATAGTCAAAGGCTTTTTCACTGGATGGAAGTATTAATTATAAGGGGAGGTCCACAGGTTCAACGTGAGACTGGGAAAGTTTAAAGGAGATGTGCAGGAGAAGTTTTTTTTTTACGCAAGAGTGGTGGGTGCCTGGAATACACTGCCAGCAGAGGCCGTGAAAACAGACACATTAGCAACATTTAAGAGGCATCTGGATGGGTACATGAATAGGGAGAGAATTGAGGGATATGGGCCGAGTAAGGGCAGAAGGTTCTTTTTTAGTTCAGGCATCATGATTGGCACAGGCTTGGGGGGCTAAAGGGCCTTTTTCTGGGCTGTACTTTTCTTTGCTCTTTCTTAACACACTGTCTTGAGGGCACCAATAGCCAGGCAGCTGCCCAAGCTCCCACAGCATGCCTGACACTGAGGGGGACTCATGATGGTTCATCACAGTGCTCACCCATACCCTCCACTAGCGCAGAAACATACCCCTCTGCAATAGTGGGACACAGGGATAGCTCAGGTTTCCAGCACTCAGGAGAACTATCCTCCATGTCCTGACCAATTATCTCTCAATCAACATCATAGAAAAGCAGACTGATCCTCATCATATCATTGGGGGAGCTAGCTGGTCTCAAATCAGCAGCCATATTTCTTATAACACTGACTACATGTTAAAACATTGACTGTATAGCACTTTGAGGTGGTTGTAAAGGGTGCTATATGAACACAAATCTTTCTTTCTTTAGTTCTACAGGTGATTCTTAAGAATTGCAAAAAACAGAAGGCATGATGAACGTTCTGGTATCATTATGTATCCTTTACCTACTGTGCCACCAAATCACATTGAAGTTTTAATACAGTTTTTTTAAAGTTAATCCAGATGGGGGGAAATGAACTGTTAGTAAGATTATCCATGATATCAGTGACATGTACATGATTATTACCTGACGTGACAGGACCTTTCAATCCTACTTTTGATTCAGTTGCAGGGCCAATTTGTTGCTGAGGTAGAGGCGTAGCTATGCTCTGAGCCCAAGTTGGAATGCTTGCTGGCTTCTTCCCAATAATAGGGGTTCCTGCAGAGTACCAAATCAGAGTAAATCATTTGCTAAGAAATTCCACCTAGAAGTCATTTTGTGAAAGTGTGATTGCTACAGTTGAGATGCAGCCAGTGAAACCATAAGACCATAAGACAAAGGAGTAAAATTAGGCCACTCGGCCCATCGAATCTGCTCCATTATTCAATCATGGTTGATATTTTTCTCATCCCCATTCTCCTGCCTTTTCCCCATAACCCCTGATCCCCTTATTAATCAAGAGCCTATCTATCGCTGTCTTAAAGAAACTCAATGACCCGGCCTCCACAGCCTTCTGCGGCAGAGTTCCACAGATTCACCACCCTCTGGCTGAAGAAATTCCTCCTCATCTCAGTTTTAAAAGATTCGTCCCTTTAGCCTGAGGTGAAGAGGAATGGACAAGGTGGGGAATGAGAGAATGTGGTTGGTGAAAGTGGAAGAATTGTTATTTTATAATAGAACATAGAACATAGAACAGCGCAGAACAGGCCCTTCGGCCCACGATGTTGCGCCGACCAGCTTTTTTAAAAAAAAACACTAACCCACTAATCTAAACCAATCCCATTTCGTCCATAAACCTATCCACAGATCTCTTAAACGCCCCCAAACTAGGCGCATTTACAACTGCAGCTGGCAGGGCATTCCAGTCCCTCACCACCCTCTGGGTAAAGAACCTACCCCTGACATCAGTCCTATAACTACCCCCCCTTAATTTAAAGCCGTGCCCCCTCGTGCTAGCTTTCTCCATCCTAGGAAAAAGGCTATCACTATCCACCCTATCTAAACCTTTAATCATCTTATATGTTTCAATAATGGTCACGAAAACCCACAGACTTAATCATAACAAATGAACCAGCCATTCATTCCTGTGTATAACTGAGTGGACATTGATAGTATTTTGATGCTTTGAAAACAAATTCAATCATTCGTTCCTCTGTTTAAAAGAGGCTGATACCAAGGTGGGAAGTTCCATTTCTTAAACAGATTTCCAGCTGAGGCAAGAATATTTGTGTGTAGCTCACTGGCTGCAATAGCAGGATTTTCCCACCGCATTGTTGGGTACTCTGTACACAAATGATCTGCAGGCATGGCTCACGCAGTCACGCTGGTGTGGCAGAGCTGTTGAAGGTCAGCAACACTGGCCCCCTTTTGAAAGGGTGCCCCGATCTCTGATATGAAATAAGGAACTCCATTGCCACCGACCCCCACATAAATGGAAACCCCTGCAAACGCACAAGGGAGGTGTCCACAGGGACATGGGGAACCTGCCACATCTCCCCCCAACCACTACCGCCCCAATGGACCCCCCAGATGGTTCCTCTTTTGGCACCACCTCTTGGCACTGCCTCTGCCACTTCCCCGGTGGTCAATGCCAGGGGGCAGTGCCAAGGTGCTAGGATACTGTCCAGGCATGTTCGTCCCCACCGTCACCGCCCCCCACCCCAGGAGTTATACCTGTGTGCTCCTGGTTGCTCCTTTTGCCTGGTTCATGTTTTGCAAAACTTGTTGCAAACCTCGCTAACATAATGTCACATTGTGGAAAAGGGAATTTCTACCATGGTCAGACAATGGTAACTCTTTAATGAGTTGTTAATTTACTGACATGAGGTTTCCAACCTTTCTGGTTTTCTGATTACCGCTATATTTTGCGCCCATATCATAGTTTGCGCTCACACCAGGCATAGGTACAAAATCATGGTCTACATTTTACGTTGTTAAACAAACAGTACCAAAGCTGATTAATTCTGGTCGCTGGGTTAACATTGTCAGGTACCTTTCCAAACAATTCTTGCACAGAGAATTTTGGAATGATAAAAATGCTGAAAATAAAAATAAAAACACAAAGGCCACACACTAATAAATAAATTATTTCTGTTCTGCTGAAGGATACCCTTCAACACTCAGGTGTTGACAGAGCAACTTTGTATTTTCACTATTAAGCATCTTTAGTTCAGAGGCAAGTTTTGTACCATAATAAGTCTTCAGTGAAAGAAGTTCCTTCACCAGAATCCCTTTATTTACAGTTCCAAAAGCAGTACACAGAGTGCTAACAGCCAGGAGTCTACCTTCAGGAGTGCCAGATGAACTGACAGTCCCAGTTAAATAGAAGGAAAAAACTCCCTGATTAGTCCATCAATTGACTCCCCAGTCAGGGAGTTCATATTCCATTAGGCCCACCTCAATGGCCTGATTGAAGTCATTACACATGCATTGTAAAGTTAGAGTGATTCCTTCTAGTGCTTATTCCATATTTGACTTTATTTTACAAAGCCTCATTACAAAAGCGCTGATATTTGCTTCTGGAAAGTGCTTGGAAGTTAAGAATGTGTTTATGCCGATCTATATTACTTGTGGAAGAGAAACAATGGATTCTTCACTCTTCATTGGACATGGTAACATCAAGTGTGGAATTGTTCCAGAAATCAGCAAGATCCAATTCTGCGTGGTTAACGTGGCGTTTGGGCTGCTAATGGCAGCGGAAGTGTTTTATTTGAAAATGTAGAGGCATGGGTTTTGTTGGTGGCTGGCACCTGGTTCGCTCCCCCTGCCATAATCTCAGCACTTCAATAATCCGCTGTGCAGGCTTGCAGTTAACACCAACTCCACATCACCACCCATCCCCTCCCCCCTGCGCGAAGAAATGGAGGCATTCCTCCAGCCTGGGTGCACTGAGCTCCGAGTTCATAGAATCATAGAGTCCCATTTGGCCTATCAGGTCTGCAGCAAATCGCCAACAGAGCATCTCAACCAGACCCTAACCTTGTAACCCCATGTAATTACCCTGTTAATCTACCCAACCTGGTACACTAAGGGACAATTCACATTGCCAATCCACCTAACCCGCACAACGTCTTTGGAGTGCAGGAGGAATCTGGAGAACCACGCAGACATGGGGAGAATGTGCAAACTCTGCACAAGGCCAGAATTGAACATGGGCCCCTGGCACTGTGAAGCAGCAATGCTAACCACTGTGCCACCATACCACCCCAAAGTCCAGTCACACATTGTGGCATTCAATACATTGCTTCACTGTCGGAATTAAATTTGATGTTGGAAGGGAGTGTGGGTGTGGGGGTGTGGAGATGATGCCAGCTCATAGGCTTGTTAGTGATATGCAAATATGTTATAACGTAATTCCTAATATTGCACGCTGTCTTGCGCTGATAGGGGAGCAGGAACATTCTCATCCTGCGTATACCTTCTGGGAAGCCTGTCTAAGGCCTTCTAGTGATATTTTCCATTTGAAACACAAATATTCCCACCACAAGCGGCAGCAGACCATTCCAGCTAAAGCAGGAGAGGAACATTGTAATTGGTCTGATATACATCTTTACCACCTATGGATATGGTGGCATATAGTTAGTAGGCACAGAGTAGGCTAGGATTGTGAAAGTTTCAAAACAAAATCCAATTTTTACTGTTTTAAGAGACAGTTCTTTAGGATAAGAAGCTTTTGAGTTATGATAAGTTTGAAGTTGCTTCTAGGATAAAAAGCCAGTGTTCTGATCATTATTGATACAAAGATGCCTAGGTTAGGTGGATTGGTCATGTTAAATTGTCCCTTCGTGCCCCAGGATGTGTGGTTTAGGAAGGTTAGCTGAATAAATAACCTGGGGTTTGACAAAGGGTCACCTGGACTCGATACGTCAGCTCTTTTCTCTCCTTACAGATGCTGCCAGGCCTGCTGAGATTTCCCAGCAATTTCTCTTTTGGTTAAATAACATGGGGTTATGGGGATAGAGCCGACTTGATGGGCCGAATGGCCTCCTGCATCGCACTCTGTGGTGATGATGATGATGAATAAACTGTAGTTCATACAGCTCCTTACTGTGTTATTTATGATGATATGTTGATTATACCCGCAGACAATCAGAGGTCACATCAGTTATGTTTTCAATGTGGCTTAGTTAATCACCCATAATTTGCCATTGTTACAGAAATCTTCAAAAATTATGTTAATTACCTTCTTAATTGTGGTAATTATTTGTTCTCTTATGGCGAACATACACGGTTTCAGTGCTCTGCATTCCTCCGACCTTTCTGTCATAAGAACTAATATTGAGCTTGTGACGATTTACATTGGGTTGTTATATATGAGAAAGTGCTCTGACGGTTATTTTAAATTGAGGGAAAACCTGAGGAAAGCACTTCAAAAAATATATTTGGCATCTTTCAGACATAGGGGCCCAACTTGCTGTTAGGCCATCCAGCATTCTGTTGCTGCCTCAGATGAACTCCATCTGAGTGCCTGCAGCTGATGAGTTTTGCCCAGTGCTGGAGCCAATAACCAACCCTGGGGAAAGTTACAAACTGTGGCCAGGGGGCCGAGTGCAACAACGATTACAGCAACAACTGCAGAATTTTTTTTAAAAAATTCATTTGAGATGTGGCTGTTGCTGATGGCCAGCATTTATTACCCATAATATTTATTTATTAGTCACAAGTAAGGCTTACAATGGAGTTACTGTGAAATTCCCCTAGTTGCCACAGTCCAGTGCCTGTTCGGGTCAACGCATCTGACCAGCACGTCTTTCAGAATATGGGAAGAAACTGGAGCACCCGAAGGAAGCCCATGCAGATACGGGGAGAACGCCACACAAACAGTGACCCAAGCTGGGAATCGAACCCGGGTCCCTGGCGCTGTGAAGTAGCAGTGCTAACCACTCTGCTACCATGCCACCTTGCATCCTAGTTACCCTTGAACTGAATGGTTTCCTAGGCCAGCTCAGAGGGCAGTCAACCAGATTTCTGTAGTCGCAGATAAGAATGGTAGATTTCCTTCCCTCAAGGGCATTAGTGAACGAGATGTGTTTTTCCAACAATCGACAATGGTCTCATGATCATCAGTAGATTCTTAATTCCAGATTTTAAAAAAATTGAATTCAAATTTCACTGTCTGCTGTGGCAGGATTCAAACCTGAGTTCCCAGAACACTAATTTCTGGAATAATAATCTAGTGATAATACCACGAGGCCATTGCCTCCCCCAGTGGCAACTGTGACAACGAGTGACAAACATATTGGGAACTTTGGTTATAATTAACCACAGATGCAGCTTAAAAGGCTGCAGTGAGTCATGACCTGGCCTATAAACTGTAAGCTGACATTTCCTGCATTGAGATAAGGATAGTTGCTTGGACTATGATAGACACATGCCGGAGCCATTATTATCACCACATATAGCGAGTTTATGAAACTTAAATGCAGCTTGGTATAAACATTTGGGAGAAGTTTACGAAAAGCTCCATTGGCCATAATCAAACATTGTGATTGGTTTCTGATGATATCATTGGCTGAGTGCCAAAGAACTTTCTGGAAGATTAGGAAAGTTTGAGTTTCAGCCTTTGACTCCAGCAATAACACAAGACCCACCATCACAAGTGTGTCCTGGAGAACATCTTCAAGAGAAGACAAAAGAACCACGAGGAGAGATCCATATCGGAAGGGCATGGGGAAGTGATGGCCTAGTGGTATTATTGCTAGACTATTAATCCAGAAACTCAGCTAACGTTCTGGGGACCTGGATTCGAATCCCGCCACAGCAAATGAATTCAATAAAGATTGTCGGAAAAAGCCATCTGGATCACTAATGTCCTTTAAGGAAGGAAATCTGCTGCCCTTACCTGGTCTGGCCTACATGTGATTCTGAAGCCACAGCAATGGTCAAGTGTAACTAGAGATGGGCAATAAATGTTAGTCCATCCAGAGATACCCATGTCCCACAAATGAAGGCAGAAAAAATTAGGTCATTTAGCTCACAAAACTGGGTCATATTCGCTTTCAGTTAAAAGTTGAGTGTTAAAGTTCAAGAGTTGAAGTGCAATGAGATAAAAGTGTTGCAACTGTTGTAAGCTGATGAGTTTGGTATCTAAAATGTTGAGATTTACATGGAAACAGGCCCTTCAGCCCAACTTGTCCATGCTGCCCTATTTTTTTAAAACCCCTAAGCTAATCCCAAATGCCCGCAGTTGACCCATATCCCTCTATACCTCTTGTACCCATGTAGCTATCTAAATGCTTTTTAAAAGACAGAATTGTACCTGTCTCTACTACTACATCTGGCAGCTTGTTCCAGACACTCACCATCCTCTGTGTGAAAAAAATGCCCTCTGGACACTTTTGTATCTCTCCCTTCTCACCTTAAACCTATGCCCTCTTAGACTCCACTACTTTTGGGAAAAGATTATGACTATCTACCTTATCTATGCCCCTCATTATTTTATAGATCCCTATAAGGTCATCCCTCAGCCTCCTATGATCCAGAGAAAAAAGACCCAGTCCATCCAACCTCTCCTTATAACTTAAACTATTAAGTCCTGACAGCATCCTAGTAAATCTTTTCTGCACTCTTCCTAGAATAATAATAATAATAAATAATAATAATAATAATAATAATAATAATAATAATAATAATAATAATAATATCCTTTCTATAATAGGGTGACCATAACTGCATACGGTTTTCTAAGTGTGGCCTTACCAATGTCTTGTACAACTTCAACAAGGCATCCCAACTCCTGTATTCAATGTTCTGACCAATGAAATCAAGCATGCCAAATGCCATCTTCACCACCCTGTCCACCTGCGACTTCACTTTCAAGGAGCTATGAACCCATATCCCTAGATCTCTTTGTTCTGTAACTCTCCCCAATGCCCTACCATTAACTGAGTAAGTCCTGCCTTGGTTCAATCTTCCAAAATGCATCATCTCGCATTTGTCTAAATTAAACTCCATCTGCCATTCGTCAGCCCACCGGCCCAATTGTTCAAGATCCCATTGCAATCGGAGGTAACTTTCTTCACTGTCCACTATGCCACCAATCTTGGTGTCATCTGCAAACTTGCTAACCATGCCTCTTATATTTCCATCCAAATCATTAATATAATTTAATTAATGTTTGATGAATGAAAGTTCGTTCAAGTGAATTTGAGTCCTGTCAAAGTACCTGGAAGGAGATTTAAGTTGAAAGCATGACTATAAAATGTTCCTCATGCTGAATGATAACGAACCTTTACAACATCCGTTCCTGGTGCTCTTTGGAGAATCTGCCAGCAGCTTCTGACCAGTTTCCTCACTTTCCACCAACATGGCCGTCACAGGAGTTACAAATTGGTGAACCAGTGCAAGACCCAAAATTTTGCTCGTGATGTTCCTCTTCTGTAAAGCTGACTGAGCCAACGCCCTGTTGTGAAAGGGAAATGGAGACAACTTTATGTGAATAAACCTTAGTGTCTGACAAAAAGGACAATCAACATAACACAGATGGACAATACCATCATGGTAAGAGTCTCACAACACCAGGTTAAAGTCCAACAAGCTTATTTGGAATTACGAGCTTTTGGAGTGCTGCTCCTTCATCAGGTGAGTGGAGGTTGGCTCACAAACTTGGCATACGTAAGCAAAGATAATTACAGATTGGAATGTGAAGAATGGTTGGAATGTGAGTCTTTACAGGTAATCAATGAGATTGGCGCGGCTTATCTCTGCGGCTCATCAATCGATAAGAGAGGGGATTAAGGGTTATGGGGAGAGGGCAGGAAAGTGGAACTGAGCAGCGACAGATCAGCCATGATCTTATTGAATGGCGGGGCAGGCTCGAAGGGCTAGATGGCCTACTCCTGCTCCTATTTCTTATGTTCTTATGTTCTTATGTCAAGCGCCATATACCGACACACATTCCAACCATTCTTCACATTCCAATCTGTGATCATTTTGCAATTTTGTCTTTGCCTATATATGTCATGTTTGTGAACAAATGTTAATAATGAGCAAATTAGCCATCATGTTCAGGAGGAAAAAGAGATACGTTGTGAGTTGGTGAATCATCAGAACTTGTGACCCAAGCTCAGAATTGAACCTGGGTCTTTGGTGCTGTGAGGTAGCAGTACTAACCACTGTGCCACCTCGCCTGCGTAACTCTTGGTTTTGGCCTCTTGCAGGGTTTTGTGTCCGTGTCAACATTGGCACTCGTGGTGAGTGCGGGTGCAAAATCTTAGCCAACATTTGTTCTCATTGGAGCGATGGAGGTTGAGGGGAGATCTGATAGAAGCCTACAAGATTATGAAAAGCATGGATAGCGTGGATAATCAGAAGCTTTTTCCCAGCGTGGAAGAGTGAATTACTAGGGGGCACAGGTTTAAGGTGCGAGGGACAAGTTTTAAAAGGAGAATAATGAGGCAGATTTTTTACACAGAGTGGTGGGTGTCTGGAACTCATTGCCAGGGGAGGTAGTGGAAGCAGATACAGGACTTTTAAGGGACGTCTTGACAAATACATGAATAAAATAGGAATAGAGGGATATGGTCCCCAGAAGTGTAGGGTGTTTTAGTTAAGTCAGGCAGTTTGGTCAGTGCAGGCTTTGTTCTTTGAGATGACCTTTCATCAGATAAGGTATGTTGACCAAGAATACTAACCTCTCAGCTAACAGCTGGTTAATTGTAAGATAGGCCCAAAGCTGCTTTGTAAACTCAGGAAGAACGTATTTCTGCTTAGCCAGACTCTTGTCGAGCTCATCCGTTGGCGAGTCTACTTCAAACGTGAGGTCATCATTTGCCTGAGAAAGAACAGAAAATGTAAAGAATGTGTCAGGGTTTCACATCAATGCATTATATTAATCTTGTTACATGTTAATAATCTGGAATTGCTTTGGAATGAATTCTGGTGGACTTTTACCAGCAACGTCCGCTCACAAGAATGAAACATTTTCTGTTGATGCCCTGAGATTTCTCCACAATGTTTTTACTGTCTTTGTGTTGTCATGTGCACTGTCTTCAATTTGCTGTGCTGTGCCCTGATTAAATTATCTATTCCAGTGCAAAAGATGAAAAATAAAACCAAATCTTTAAATCTAACTAGCAGTGTGATTACCAGATGATATATTTGTGATTAGGTTTCTTTAATCAAAAAAAATCAGACACATTGGGACAAAATAGAAACAATCTTTATTTGCAGCTTCCCTTCCCCAAAACACGTGAAAGGCACAGAAAGTGCTGCTTGGAAAGCATTGCAGTAAACAGAAATATACCTGAAAAGACTTCTTCACATGTTCAACTGAAATTTAAGAACATAAGAAATAGGAGCAGGAGTAGGCCATCCAGCCCTTCGAGCCTGCCCCGCCATTCAATAAGATCATGGCTGATCTGCCGCTGCTCAGTTCCACTTTCTTTGCTGGTTAAATAAAATCATTAGCTAGCTTGCTTTTAATAGTGAAATCACTGTATTAAAATAAATTTCACGCGCACATAAATACTCCATACATAGTGCTCAAATATTCACATGCAGTCCTGAATATTTATCACAGGTACATTCACGTGTGCACAATTTGCCTGCAATGTGTGATAGATTGTACAACTTGCTAACACTATTATTGTGAGCAAAGAACAAAGAAAATTACAGCACAGGAACAGGCCCTTCAGCCCTCCAAGCCTGCACCGACCATGCTGCTCGACTGAACTAAAATCCCCTACCCTTCCGGGGACAATATCCCTCTATTCCTGCCCTATTCATTTATTTGTCAAGTGCTCTACAATATGTTCCTTTTGCGTTGTGACCCTTTTCCCAGTTGTTTCCAGTTCCATTAATTCCTGTAGCTTTATTTAAGCTGCAGCTGGTGCCTTGTCCAGAGTTTTCCAGCTGAGGTTCGTGCCACAGTGTGGTTGTGGAATGAGCTACTGGGGTCACTAGCCCAAGGCAGTCCCAGGTCTGGCTGTGGGGCCCTTAAAAAGTACATTTTTTTTTGCCAGTGGCCATAGCCTAATCCAGTGAGGTCTGAGGCCCATTTTTCTGCAACATGGTAGGTGTCTGAGTTGTTTTTGTTTCTGTATCGCCGATACTTAAACCTCCACTAAACTCAACAATCCTCTCCCTCCACCACCGATTTTCAACTGTGAAGCAACAAAATGGAGACACAGTGGAGAAAAGTTTCAGAAGTATTGACTTAGTCCAAACTCTAGCTCCACAGAGTGAATTAGAAGGATTTAAGTAGACGGAAGTGAACTGAATATTAATGAGTTTTGTTATTTACTTATGGCTTTCTTGCATAAAGTGCACGTTAACAAATGCAAACTAATGATTAACACAACCATTTCTACTCAAGACAAACAGCAACTTTGAAATTGAGACAAATGCAAGCCAATGTAATGGACTGCCAAAAGCAGATATTTTTAGTTTTGGTGTCTGTAATACCTTAGGTGAGCAGTTCTGAAAATATAGAATCATAGAATTCCTACGGTGCAGAAAGAAGCCATTGGGCCCATCAAGCCTGCATTTACTTCGCTGACAAGAGTATCCTACCCTATCCCCGTAACCCCATGTATCTACGCCACTAATCCCTCTAACCTACACATCTTGGGACACAAAGGAGCAATTTAACCTAATCTACATATCTTTGGACTGTGGGAGGAAATCCAGAGGAAACCCACAAAGACAAGGGGGAAACGTGCAAATTGAATCCAGGTCCCTGGTGCTGTGAGGCAGCAGTGCTAACCACAGTGTCACTATGTGTCAATTCATAGCAAAAAGTCTGACAACACCAGGTTTTAGTCCAACCGATTTATTTGATAATACTCACAAGCTTTCGAGGGGACTGCCTCTTCGTCAGGTGAATGGAGAGTTCTCTCCATTCACCTGACGAAGAGGCAGTCCCCTCGAAAGCTTGTGAGTATTATCAAATAAATCGGTTGGACTAAAACCTGGTGTTGTCAGACTTTTTACTGTGTTTACGCCAGTCCAACGCCGGCATTCCCACATCATCAATTCATAGCAGCATAGCCAGTGTCAATTGATAAAACGTGTAAATTGGCATAGCAATACCAGATTAAACTCATTTAAACACAAAATGCCACTCACCCCATAGTTAAAATAATTAAGAACAAAACTGAAAGAAAGAGACTGTGGCATTTTAGTAGACGCAATTGCTAATATGTTGAACTAGTTCACACCAGCAATCACGAAAACTAATAGAATGGTGAGTTACAAAGCCAGCACTGTAGAATACAAACCAGAGGAAGTCATGACTAAGCAGTATAGTTCTCTGATCAGGGTGCACCTTGAACATTTTGCCTAAAAGTCAGACAGGGTATGGAGAATAGCTAAAAATGCTGATCCCTCTGTCACAGAGCTGAATTGAAAGGAATATCTTCAGAGACTTGGGCTTGTCAGACAATCTAGGCTATCCTAACTTAAATGGTAAGAATAGGTTAACAAGATGCAAGCAAGAGGAAGTTAAAGACTGATGTCAATAAATTGTTCTTTAATTTTATCAGACACATCATGAATTATGGCACAAGTGTTATTAATATGAAGTGATTTGGTTGCTGACTAATACAAGTCTATGAAAAATATTCCTCTGCTCATCCCACATTCTTAATTATTTGGTAGCTTCTGTAATTTTATATATCCCACTTAAAAATAAGATATTCAAAATGATATATTTGGTAGGTTATTGCTATTAAACCTTATTTTTCAGACCAAAACTATTCAAATTATATTCAGTTTGTTTCCTATCACCTGACACATTAACAACCCAATTTACAACTCCGCTGTGAATCGTACAAATATCCATTTTCTCTGAAATTTTTTGTTGAAATTTGAATTGTTTAAAACAGTCCAAAGCTTCAAGTTTAAGATGAATTATTGCTGAAAATCTCAGACAATAATCTAGATGATTAAACAACTAAAAAAGTTCAGACCTATCCT
This sequence comes from Carcharhinus amblyrhynchos, assembly GCF_965287045.1. Lineage (NCBI taxonomy): Eukaryota > Metazoa > Chordata > Chondrichthyes > Carcharhiniformes > Carcharhinidae > Carcharhinus > Carcharhinus amblyrhynchos. The sequence continues at coordinate 46,501,075 of NC_137342.1, forward strand.
GCTTGCACTCCAGATTTATACCCACCTCACTTATAGGTAGTACGTACTCTAAGGTTACTATATACATTTATGGCTTTTCATCATTTCCTGCTGCCTTTTGCCAAGTATCTTGGTCTTTGCCAATTTTTCCCATTTAGTTCATATTTAGTCATAATGATACATGGAAACAGGCCCTTCAACCCAACTCATCCATGTCAATCAGGTTTCCTAAACTGAACGAGTCCCATTTGCCTGCATTTGGTCCATATCCCTCTAAACCTTTCCCATCCATGTACCTGTCCAAATGTCTTTTAAATGTTGTAATTGTATCCGCCTCTACCACCTCCTCTGGCAGCTCATTCCATACATGCACTTCCTTCTGTTTGAAAAAGTTGCCCCTCAGGTCCCTTTTAAATCTTTCCCCTCTCACCTTAAACCTGTGCCCTCGAGTTTTGCACTCCCCTTACCCTGGGAAAAAGACCTTGGCTATTCACCTTATATATGCCCCTCATGATTTTATAAACCACTATAAAAGGTCATCCTCTTCCTCTGGTGACACGGTAGCACAGTGGTTAGCACTGCTACTTCACAGTGCCAGGGACCTGGGTTCGATTCCTGGCATGGGTCACTGTCTGTGTGGAGTTTGCAAGTTCTCCATGTATCTGCATGGGTTTGCTCCTGTTTCCTCCCACAGTCTGAAAGACGTGCAGATTAGGTGCATTGACTCAAACAGGCACTGGAGTGTGGCGACGAGGGGAATTTGACAGTAACTTCATTGTGGTGTTAATGTAAGCCTTTCTTGTGACTAATAAATAAACTTTACATCCCAGGGAAAAAGTCCCAGTCTATCCAGTCTCTCTTATAATTCAAATCTTCCAATCCCAGTTATACATTTTAGGTTCAAACACTTAGGTGACTTGTGTTGGTATTTCAGTTGAAGTATTTCACTGCTAGTGGTACCATCATTTGGATGAACAAAGAACAGTACAGCACAGGAACAGGTCTTTCGGCTCTCCAAGCCTGCGCCAATCAGGATGTTTGCCAAAACTAAAACCTTATCCACTTTCGGAGTCCTCATCCTTCCATTCCTGGCCTATCCATGTATTCGACTAGTTGCCCCTTAAATGCTACTTTTGTACCTGAGATGATAAACCAAGTTCCTGTCTATCTGTTCAAGTTAATATGGAGGTACTGGTCGCAGAAGAACAAAGAGTTAATTTAGTGCCCTGACTACATAGCGACAATTGCTAAATTCCATCATGTAATTCATTGTAATAGCACTTTGGCTGTTTTAACATTGTTAACAACTGCAAGCTTAAATTCCTTTCATCTTCTTCCTGCATCCTTTCCTAATTTCTCACTCCCTTTCCTCATTTCTTGTCGTTTGTCCATTGTTTCTCACCTTCCTTCTGTTACTTACTCATTCCCACGTTCTCTCTCCACATCTTCAGCCCACCCTTCGCTCTTTATGTTGACTTTTCATTTTATTGTCAGCGCACAGTTGAGAAATGAACTTGTGTTAAGAATGGGGCTAATGAGCATATTGTTACTGTATCCTTGTTGTGTTAGGAGCTTTAACAGACTGCAACTCACTAAAAAACATTTATGTGAAGTGAAGTATAATCTCTACTGGAAATTTTGGGCTAAACATGCAACAAGTAATTGTTACAACTGCAAGAACTAGGTTATATTTATCAAGTTTCAAACAGTTGTGCTGAGATCAGTGTGTTGCTGTGTGCACTTACTGAAGATGCTGTCACCAGGCATTTTATATTTGAAGGCTCCTTCTTTGCTAATTTTCCTGCCACAATTAGCTCAGAACCGCTGAAATACTTGTCAAACCGATCCTGTGTCACATCTGTCACATCGTCACCATAGTGTATTTCGATCTTTCTCAGCAATGGAGTGGCCACTTCTTCATAGAAATCCTGTCATTCACAATTAGAACCACAGTCTGGTAACTAAATTGGACTTGAACTTTTCAACACATCAATACGGTGATATCATCCAGAATGAATTGTGCCAGAAGGGGGTTCTTTAGGAATAGTAGGGCCCAACCTGTCGTATTAGTAAGAGGACTGGAAAATCGAGTGACAGATACTCCAATGTACACCCCCATGGAGTGGTAAGCCACCCTTTGCTTAGTTGGAGGTGAGTTATGCTGTCAAGTGTTGACCTTGCATTTGCCCCTCCACATAGATTATTACAAGTGGACAACCTCCCAGCATATCCAGGAAGGTGATTTTTTTTTCTTTCATCTTTCATGAGATGTGGGAGTTACTGGCAAGGCAAGCATTTGTTGCCCATCCTAATTGCCCTCAAACTGAGTTCAGCTCAGAGTCAACTACACAAAGTACATTGCTGTGTGTCTGGACTCACATGTTGGCCAGACCAGGTAAGGATGTCAGATTTCCTTCTTTAAAGGATATCAGATAGGCTTTTACAACAATCAACAATGGTCTCATAGTCACCATTAGACTTTATGTCCAGATTTTTATTGAATTCAAATTTCACCATCTTCCATGGTGGGTTTCAAACTTGGGTCCCCAGACCATTACTCTGGCTCTCTGGATTACTAGTCCAGTGACAATACCCCTAACACCATTGCTTCCCCTATTTGGATTTGGAATGGATTAGACAGGGAGACCGTGAACAAATTCTCTTTGGAGCAAAGATATCCTTATAACAAAATAACCTCGAAATAGGATACAACTTTGAAGTGCAAAAATAGAAGAACCAGTAAAGGAATGGAAAGAATAATAAAGCACATAGTTAAAAGAAAGTAGATCAGACTAAAAAAACTCCAATTTTCACTTAGATAAAAGCAAATTAGTGATGTTGGAATCTGAAACAAAAACAGAAAATGCAGGAAAATCTCAGCAGGTCTGGCAGCATCTGTGGAGAGAGAAGAGAGCTTGAAGCCTGAATTTGTGTCTGAATGACCAAGAACGAAGGGTCATCCTGACTTGAAATATTAGCTCTATTCTCTCTCCACAGATGCTGCCAGACCTGCTGAGATTTTCTAGCATTTTCTGTTTTCATTTGATGCTTGCCAATGTAAAACTGTAAAAGTTATACAAAGGAAATGACTTGGGGTGAAATTATGATTCTTACCATCAATTTGCCCAAGAGAAATGTCTCTAATGCAACCATGAGTATATTTTTTTGACTAATTAGGGATAATGAATCTGTCACAGTGCATCTTAAGGTTAATTGCAACATCAACCCTTTCACCACTGAGAAAGAAATGTTGGAGGAAAGAATTGGATTTACTGTCCACAACTGAACTGACACGGAAAACAGAAGCAATGGGAGTTAAAAAATCAGAAGCAAAGGAGCCTTCACTGATTGTTATTAGTAGTGCATTACCATCAGCTGACTGGATGCATTGACATTTGCGTGAATGCGCCGAGCTACTCCTCGGTTTTCGAGAGCTATCCTTTCCAGAAAGTCATAGTCCACGTCAAAACCAATTCCGAGGCAGTAGAGGGAGAAGTCTTCCTGCATTTGCCTTCTGACATTCCTTTGTATGTTGCTCAGTTTAATTTCACCTGCATATTAAAGTCAAATTCTAAAAATCTGGACTCCATCTTTGCATTTTTAAAATATACAAATGTATGTGCAGAGAGAATTCATCACTCGTTAATAGTCATTATCTTTGAATGGAAGAGAAAGACCTACAGCTACATAGCTCATCCCATTTAACCTTTGAAGGGTCATCCAGATTTGAAACATTGGCTCTATTCTCTCTCCACAAGTAGGATCATAGGACCCTTACAGTACAGAAAGAGGCCATTTGGCCCATTGAGTCTGTACTGACCATAACCCAACACAGGTCCATCTCCTATAACCCCATATATTTGCCCTGCTAATCCCCCTGGCACTAAGTGTTAATTTAGCATGGCCAATCAACCTAATCCACATATTTTTAGACTGTGGGAAGAAACCCATGCAGCGAGGGGACAAAGTGCAAATTCTGCTCAATGACTTGAAGCTGGATTTGAACCTGGGTTCCGGGTGCTGTGAGGTAACAGTGCTTACCGTTGTGCCACAGTGGCACAAAGGTTAGCACTGTCAGACCTGCTGAGTTTTCAGCATCTTCTGTTTTTATTCAAGATACTAGGGTGAATTTGCATAAAATAATATTGGTGTATAAATATTATTAACACAGACTCATGGGAGCGCAGAACTTAGGTGTTGCTACAAAGAAGAAGCTTGTCAAAGCTTTTCAAATTGTACTCATCAGGGCATCACCACTCATCCTGTGAATTTGTCCTGAGTGCAAGATGGAAAACTTTGAGAGCATGTTTCTTTTTTCAGCAATTTTAACATATCTTTGCATGTCAATAACCGACCGTACAATATTTACCTATGGGATATTTGCTAGCTGGAATAACACCTTAGACCAAGCTAATTCTTTATTTGGTCCATATTCTCAGTACTTTCTTGTATGGCTGTCAAACATGGGTGACTTACAGCTACCAGAATAAAAGCTCAGAAATTTCCATCTTCACTGTCTGGCATGAATTCTGTGTATATCCTGATAGGACAGAGTCATTGATACAGTTGTCCCCTCAAAGGCAGAGCTCCCAAGTTTGTTATCACTTATCAAATGGTGACAGCTTTGTTGTCTATTGTTGGGATTTCCACAGGATTGAAGACAGTCACAGACCCAAGGACTTTCTACTGAGACAGATGACAGATAGAATGCCTGAAGTTCCACTTCAAGGGAACTGGCAAGTGTTGCCTCAAAGCAATTGTGGGAGCCAGTAAGCTGATCACAGAAAATGGCGACACATCCTGTGTACTGGTATGCACCACCACGATGATCAGAGTCCATGTGCCTTGGTAACAGAGGCCAATGCCCAAAACAACAATGCACAGTGACATCTGGTAGCTTCATATACAACACCCGTGTCAGAACTTGCCTCTCAAGAATTGGCCTCTTTAACCATCAGCAAATGTGTGCCATCTGAAGACACCCTATCTGAAATGGATTTGTTTGTTCTGTGTCCATCATCGACTCAAGAGGGGGGTGGCATGGTGGCACAGTGGTTAGCACTGCTGCCTCACAGCATCAGGGGCCAATTCTGGCCTCGGTTGACTGTCTGTGGGGCTTGTAATTTCTCCCCACTTCTGCGTAGGTTTCCTCCGGATGCTCCGGTTTCCTCCCACACTCCAAAGATGTGCAGATTAGGCGGATTGGCCTTGCGAAATTTTCCCTTAGCATCAGATGGATTAACAGGGTAAAAATGTGGTGTTACGGGAATGGGTGGGATTGTTGTTGGTGTAGACCCAATGGCCTCCTTTTGCACTGTAGGGATTACACGAACAGCATCTTTATTCCGGCCATCAGACTTTTGAATGGACTTACCTTACATTAAGTTGGTCTTTCTCTACAACCTAGCTATGACTGTAACAGTACATTCTGCACTCTCTCCTTTCCTTCTCTATGAATGGTATGCTTTGCCTGTATAACGCACCAGAAATAATACTTTTCACTGTATACTAATACATGTGACAATAATAAATCAAACCAAATCAAATCTTTTGTCAGTGAGAGGGTACCAGCTGTAGAATTATTCTAGTTGTCAGGATGACAGCAAACCAGAGACCAAAAATTACTGAATTCTTCAGTTCATTTACATTTTAAAAATAGAAAAATAAATGATTGGTACCTACATAGTGGGAAGTAAAGCATCACCAGTAATAAATATTATCAATGCTTGCTTAGAAATGGAGATATTTAAAATCATACTGGAGAAACGATATTTCTAAAACATAGAAACGTAAAAAGCAGCATAGCTATGAATTTAATATGCCATTAAAATATCTTGTTAAATCTCGTTTAATAAGGTGCAACTTTTGGCAAAGATTTTTGTATTAAGCCGGGAAGCAAGACAGTGAAAGTTCAATGATTTCTGCTTGACTATAGGTTGTGGGGATCAGTGTACCCTCGAGATGATGCGCAGACCCTCTGATAGCAATTAACTGCACACGTGTGGACTCCGGAAGCTGCACGTCAATTTCAGGGAAGCAACAACGGTAATCACAGATAATTTTCCACTCTTCCTACCAGAAAATCTAGGCAAAGCTGAAATTCCAGCAACGTTTCACACTCATCGCTGCTTTGGCATTCAGAAACTCAGCACAGGTTGCTGCCAGGTAAGGGTGGCGACGCGTCTCTGAGTGTGGACGGTGGGCAGATTAGTAGCCAGTTTTGTCGCTGCAGTTAATCTTTCCCATAGACAGCCTGGTCTTAGGAACAGGAATAAGCAGCCAGGCAGTGAGGTGCTGCAAGAAGGTGGAGAGAGCAGGAGAAGCTTTTTGTGTTGTCAGAAAACCCACTGGAGTTGGTGCAGCATTGAGTTCTTTAGTTTATGGCATTAAATGGATAAAGGTTGTAAAGGTTTTGTTTAAAGTTTATTTAATAGTGTCATAAGTAGGGTAATATTAACACTGCAATGAAGTTACTGTGAAAATCCCCTAGTCACCACACTCTGGCCCCTGTTCGGGTACACTGAGGGAGGATTTAGTATGGTCAACGCGCCTAACCAGCACGTCTTTCGGACTGTGGGAGAAAACCGCAGCACCTGAAGGAAACTCACGCAGACAGGGGGAGAACATACAAACCCCGCACAGACACTGACCCAAGCTGGAAATCAAATCCTGGTCCCTGTGAGGCAGCAGTGTTGACCACTGTGCCACCACATACTGGTCAGACATCATCTCTTGTCATAATTGTCGCTCTGTAAATTTCATTTTGCAATTAGCAACAAAGGAATTTGTGAATGGAAAATCTTTTCTAGTTATGTTTGGAGTCAGGGGTGACAAAAGATATCATAAGGCAGTTTCAGGTGATCTCCAAGGTCATGCCTGAGATTTTAAATTGTTACACTGCAATAGTCTTCACTCCTGCAGATTATACTCAGTTACCATTAATGCAAAGTGTCTCGGCAAATGCTAAAGCGGATGCAGATTCAACCCTGAAAAAATAAAGGGTCTGAAATTGGATTGAGCTAGTTGTCCAGACAGTATTTACCTGAGGCTGCTCGGGGAATAGGAGCTGTGTTAATTGAGGCCCTTATTCATATATTTAATAGCTGCTGGAGTCTTTAATCATTTCTATTGACTGGAATGAATTTCACATTGTACCAATATTCAGAAAGGAAAACAAGTCAGGCACAAGAAATAAATTATAGTCCCATTAGCTTAATGATAGTTATAAGAAAGTTGTTTGAAGCAATCATTAAGCATGCTGTGTAAGAGTACCTTGAATGGGAAGGATTATTAGAGCTTGGCAATATGGCTCTGGAATGGAAGGTCACGTTGTAAGAACTTTGATGGAATTATTCAAGGTCGTTAGATTGATGGATGTAGGTAGGCCTGCAGACATTGCACATTAGAACCTTTAAAGAATTTTTGGAAGGTGCCTTTTACAATCTCTGTACATCCCAAAATGCATTACAGCAAATGATGTGCTTTCAAAGTGTAGCCATGGCTATAATGTTGGAAAAACCGTAGACAATTTTCACACAAGAAAACTCTACAAGCAACACAGATAAAATGAGCAGCTATGTTTTCAGATGTTTGTTGGGGGATAATTATTGGGCAGAACACTGGGAGTCATAAAGTCATTGACGTTTACAGCATGGAAGTAGGTCCTTTGGCCCAACTTGTCCATGCTGCTCTTTTGTTTTTAAAACCCCTAAGCTCGTCCCAATTACTTGCATTTGGCCCATATCCCTCTATACCCATCTTATCCACGTAACTGTGTAAAATGCTTTTTAAAAGATGGAATTTTACCCACGTCTACTACCGCCTCTGGCAGCTTGTTCCAGACACTCACCACTGTGAGAAACAATTGCCCCTCTGGACCCTTTCATATCTCTCCCCTCTCACCTTAAGCCTACGCCCTCTAGTTTTAGAGCACCTCTACCTTTGGGAAAAGATGTTGACTATCTAGCTGATCAATGCCCTTCATTATTTTTTAGATCTCTAAGATCGTCCCTAAGCCTCCTACACTCCAGGGAGAAATGTCCCAGTCTATCCAGCCTCTCCTTATAACTCAAACCATTAAGTCATGGTAAAATTGGGAGAAATCACCTATTCTTTGCATAATTGAATATTTTGGGTGGGATTTTACGGCCTCGCTTGTCCCGAAACCATAAAATCCCGCTCGAGGTTAATGAACTTTCCCATGGTCCACCCCTCGTTCCAATTCCTGGGCTAGACTGGGCAGTAAAATTCTGGCTATTATGTCTGCACAAGGAGACAGGCAGCACCTAATTTTAAGGCTTCATCCCAAAAGATAGCATCTCTTCAGGACTGTATTGAAGTGCCAATCAATATAACGTGTTCATGTCATTGGAGAGGAGCTTAAACCCATTAGCTCCTGACTCCAAATCCAGAATGAATTTACTGATCAATAACTGACTTGTAAGATGGAGGGGCAAATTTTCCTGTTTTGCCCACAACGGGAATCGTAGCAGGTGACAGACGGACCATGGAAAAGTCCATTGACCTTGGGTGGGATTTTCCGGTTTTGGGGCGAGCACAGCTGAAAATCTCATCCAGAGGCTTATGAAATTGGAGGGAAAATCTTGGGAATTAGTTTTCTTTTTATTTCTTCTTTCACGGGATTGGGTGTCACAGGCTAGACCAGCATTTATTGTCCATCTCCAGTGCTTTGAGAAGATGGTGGTGACCCAGATTTCTTTTAGATAGAGGGTCATCATTAATGGTAGTGATTTACATGCAGAGAGGATTGCCAGTAGAGTCTTTCAGGGATTCCCTTTAGCACCATTAATATTTAGAATCTAAAATAATCATCTGACTAAGTACGTTGGGGGAATATTATTCAAGAGTTTAATAATGACAACAAGGTTTGCGTTAAGCTCAGAATCTGGACTGAGAAAGAACAATGGCCATCAAATCTAAATTGGATGTGTAAGCAAGCATGTACCTGGCAGATGGCTTTTAATATCAATGATTGTCATTTACATGAGCAGGGCTAATGCGAAGCATTTTTATATCATGCTTCATGTGTTTGTTGGCATCAGCTTCCCCGAAGGTTGGTTGCCATGGATCTCCATCTGTGTGCTGCCCTGTGCTGCCTCATTCTGCAGAAGTCAACTCCATCCAGTACATTATATCCACCATTCCTTTTCCCCTCTGCTTCCTTCGCTGACAATTTTCTATCAATATTCCCTTCCAATAATCTTGTCTACTCGAATGATGTGACCAAAATATTGGGCATGAACTTACCAGCTGTTCATGCCCCACCGTCAAATGCAAATAAAGATGGAGAACTTGGTGCTTAGTCAAATCTCTGGTCACTGTGGTGGGACAAGAAAATCCCACCGGTGTGAATGGCTAGAAGATTCCACCCTTTGTATCTATCTCTCTTTAAAATTATGCACTAATTTCCTCTTCTCCAGTCATTTCCAATCTTTACTGGTCTTTCTGTTGGTAGGATATGTGGAACATCCTCCTGTATGCTCACATCTTGAATACATTCAGCTTATCAATAGTTTCTTTGTTTGTTCTCCGTGTTTCTGAGGCATACTACATGGATGACAAAACGTAACACTTCAGCATTCTTTTCCGAAGATTCAGGTTCAGTTTCTTTGATTCTGACAGGTCTTTGATTCTGTCAAAGTTGGTCTTGGATCTCTCAATTCTCCTTCAGATCTCACAATCACTTCTTCTATCATGCTATGTCATGATCACATGCCAAGCTAAGTTCAGAATTAAAGTTTAAGGAAATAGATCTTAGTTTTAGAGTATGAGTGTCTAAAAGTTCACTGAGTGCTGGAAGATCGTAACGAAATAGAATGTATCATTAGGCCAATGCAGTCTAAAACAAAAAGCATCACAGTTAATGCCCAGTACAAGCCCTTAGGTGGGCTTTACCTCGGTTGAGAGGTGGCCTGATTAGAAGTCTACAAGGTTATGAGAGGCAGGGAGCTGCCTTCAACCATGCAGTGTCTGAGCTGGAGGTACAGTCACAGTGCTGTGTGCCAAAGCGCAGAAGCTCCAGCTTAGCTTATTCCTCCATGTAGTGGAGGTTGTTGCAGACATTGTGCTCCTAGGTGGCACAGTGATTAGCACTGCTACCTCACAGCGCCTGGCACCCAGGATCAATTCCTGACTTGGGTCACTGTCTGTGCAGATTCTGCACATTCTACTCATGTCCGTGTGAGATTTTTACGGGTGCTCCAGTTTGCTCCTGCAGTCCGAAAGACGTGCTGGTTAGGTGCATTGGCCATGCTAAATTCTCCCTCATATACCCGAACAGGCACTGGAGTGTGGCGGCTAAGGAATTTTCACAGTTTCTTCATTACAGTGTGAATGGAAGCCTACTTGTGACAATAATGAATAAACTTAAAAACAGGGGGTAGAACGATCAAAATAAAAGCAAATTACTGCGGATGCTAGAATCTGAAACCCAAAGGGAAAATGCTGGAAAATCTCAGTTGGTCTGACAGCACCTGTAAGGAGAGAAAAGAGCTGACATTTCACGTCCAGCTGACCCTTTGTCAAAGCTGATAAAATAGATGTAAACCAGCCTCCCATCCATTGACTCTGTCTACACTTGCCGTTGCCTCGGCAAAGCAGCCGGCATAATTAAGGACCCCACGCACCCAGGACATTCTCTCTTCCACCTTCTTCCTTCGGGAAAAAGATACAAAAGTCTGAGGTAACGTACAACCGACTCAAGAACAGCTTTTTCCCTGCTGCCATCCGACTTTTGAATGGACTTACCTTGTATTAAGCTGATCTTTCGCTACACCCTAGCTATGATTGTAACACTACATTCTGCACTCTCTCATTTCCTTCTCTATGAACAGTATGTTTTGTTTGTACAGTGCACAAAAAACAATACTTTTCACTGTATTTTAATACATGTGACAATAACAGATCAAATCAAATTCAACAAGCACATTTCAATCAGAGATCGCAAAGACCAGGCGAATCAGTTGAATTGTTTTCACTGATGTGTTTAAGCTAGTTTAAGCTGACAGAAGACTTTTTGAAATTGCATTTTCGAGGATATGTCGATTGCGTGATAATATTCAGAAATATTTCCTGGGTGCATTTTGCTTTCAATTGTTTAGTGAAGCTAAACCATGTTTGGCAATGTTTGTAATTGTGGCTTAATTGATAGTAGAATCCCTACAATGCAGAATGAGGCCATTTGGCCCATCAAGGCTGCACCAACTCTATGAAAGAGCATCTTGCCCCGGCCTTTGCCCTATCTGCTGTAACCCCACGCATTTACCAAGGCTTCATCTCCATCTAACCCTATGCATCTTTGGACACTAACACCAATGCCGGCATCTCCACATCATGTTTACACTAGCCAGTTTGTGTGGCTTTGATGCATTGAAAGGTGAATTCATTTGTGATCACATTGTTGTTAAAATCTGCGGTGAGAGCTATTGAAACTTTTGCAGAAGTACAACAATTCAACACTCAAACGAAGCTAGCCCAGCCAAACTCTGGAGTTAAATGATTCGTTGAGACACTGAGAATTTGGATGAGTCCGTTAGTTGAGTACGCCCAAGGGCAGGCGGTTGCAGCCGCTCAAAATCCTGCCAAAACAGGCAACGAGCAGAAAACTCTACAGCAGTGATCTTGAGGTGCCTACGCTGTGGCTACAAAGAAGCAACACAGACAACCAGATTGCCCAGCAGGGGGCACAGAGAGTGTTTCCAATGTGGAAAGACAGAGTACTTCTAATGGTTCTATAAATCTAACAATTTTGATAAAGGAAGATGGCAAGAAAACATCTATGAAGTGAAGACAATTCAACTTATTGGAAATAACAAAGGCCATGAGATTACAGAGTTCCTAGGTGAAGTAAAGGTGCATGACCAGAGTTACTCCTAAGCAGAGAGTTGATATATATATATATTGTTGGATCAAATGGCCTCAGTGCCGGACACTCCATGTAACTTGATGTACTATTACATTCTTTATTTCATTAAGATACTCAGAGTGCTTACCAACGGTGGGGTCTCCATCCGAAACCAGAATGATGAACGATACAGATCTTGGATCCAGAAGACCCAAGTTATTGGCTTCCGTCAATATATAAATGGCTGAAAGGATTGCTTCATTAATGTTTGTTCCTGGTTAAAATAAAAGATTGAAACAGTAAATGAATGATGCATGCAATAAAAATGGATCATTGCTCTGCTAATCAGACTGAACAACATGGAGAGAGCGATGTGTAGCACTCGCAGGAATTTTTAAAAATTTGCTTCATCTGTTTTAAAAAGATGAACGTCCCTTCTCTTTTAAACTGATGGCCTGTTACTTTCCTGCGTCTAGAAATGTCAGATTCTTTGAGTTGTATATTGATACAAGCAGTGACCTAGTTCCTGTCTCTTCACAATTCAGAGATTGTGGGCTGGATTTTACACTGTTCCACCAGTGGGTTTGAAGGTGGGAATGGGAGGCAGAAAAAACCCAGTGGATGGCCTGCCACTTCCTACCCACCCATCCCCACCCTTCACACCCACCCCCCACCCCCCACCCCTGGACCTGATCAAAATTTATGGTGGGTGGGGGGAGAGTTTCGCTGCGCCTGCCTTGTCTGGGCCAATTAAGATTAGGGGCCTTGTCCTGCCACCTTCAGCATTTTACCCATGGTAGAGGTAGGCCCACTCTGTAGTGACTTCACTGAGGCCCACAGTGTGGACCTCTTAGCATATGAGCTCCCTAATTAAAGCAGTAATGAGTTGGTCTATCAGGGTGCTCTGCCTATGTACATTAAGTGGAGTGTCAGAGTTACTGACGTTTATTGTCTGTAGGGCCTGTCGGAGTGTTACTACCTAAGTAAATCTAAATTTGGTGAAGTCTGAGGAATTATTTCAGTCACCTTGAGAGAAGTACTGGGTCCATTGGATGTTCCCCTTCCCTCTTTAAATATGACCTCTTGAACCCAGTCCCTAGTCCCTTCGTCCATTCACTGAGACCCTGAACCCCGGACATACCTGGGCTGCTTGGTGTGGTAGGTCTGCCAGTAACCCTAACACTCCACATTATGTACACCAGTAAGGCTCCTTGATAGACCAACTCATTATTGCTTTAATCAGAGAGCTGATAGTCTAGGAGGTCCACATGTAGTCCCAGCACTGGCCACAGCTCCTGGCTGATGCTGCTAGAGATACTTTTTTTTCTATGTTCTGTAGCCTGGTAGGTAGGGATATGATCAGTGCAACTTGTGGGCCAAAGGGCCTGTCTGTGCTGTTTTTCTATGATCCATACTGAGCTCCTGGCCATTGATTGGTGGACAGCTCTCTAAGTTGGGACTGATTCCCGAGAAAGCAGCAGAAATCTTGCCCTAAACCAACTGATTGTGTTCCAGAATTATATTGCAGTGGGGCAGCAGTAGTGGGTGGCTTGGTGGCATAGTGGTTAGTACTGCTGCCTCACAGTGTCAGGGACCTGGCTTCAATTCCTGGCTTGGGTCACTGTCTGTATGGAATTTGCACATTCTCCCTGTGTCTGCATGGGTTACCTCCAGGTGCTCTGGTGTCCTCCCACAGTTCGAAACACGTGCTGGTTAGGTGCATTGGCCATGCTAAATTCTCCCTCAGTGTACCCAAACAGGTGCCAGAGTGTGGCGACTAGAGGATTTTCACAGTCACTTCCTTGCAGTGTTAATGTAAGTCTATTTGTGATGCTAATAAATAAACTAAACAGTAGGGATCATGGTCAGGCTCCCCGAGACATTTTAGCTGCAGGTGGAGAGGTGACCATGGTGGAAATACCAACCTCACACATCGACAACACTTACAAGGAGCAAGACAGAAAGGCAGTTGCTTCACATGGATTGAGCTGGAGCTGAGAGTTTATAATTGTTGTCCAATGAGGGGCATACACGCGATGGGCTGCTCTTGGATATTCGAGAATAGCCTAGTACTTCATGTCGTTAGTGTGCGCTTAAACTGGACCAGATGCTGGGCAACGCGACAGCTCAGTGACTATCACTGTTTGCTGTGCAGACACATGGATTTGGGCCGGTGTCTGTGGGAGTTTGCGCATTCTCCCCGTGCTTGCGTGGGTTTTCTCCGGGTGCTCCGGGTAACAGCTTCCGGCTATTAGGCTGATTGGTGGTAATAAATTGTCCCTAAATTAGTTTTCCCTCAATGTGGAATGCCATAAGCATAGATAAGGGTCATGGGTGGAGGGGGGACTGGTAATGTTAAAATGGCGGCGTGGGCTCATTGGGCCGAAGGCCCTGTTTCCCAGGCTGTTTTTGTTCTTTGTAATCTCCTGCTAATCAGCAACTTTTCTTCACCAACTAAATTAACTACAAATTCACCAGATGTTTAACTGGACTAAGCTTTATCAGCATCCTGTATGGTAATGGGTGAAGCATATCTTGCCCATTTAAAAAGTCTCCCACACCTCCAAGATTCAAGCAGCGTTTCCTCTAAGCAGCACAAGTGTGCAGGGACCAATAGGCAGTGCACCAGCAAATGCATGCCAGGCTCAGTGACAATCTTACAGGGAATGCACAGTTCAACAGACCAGCTCTGTACAGCAAAGAGACATTAGAGGGAGCATTGATTAGGAGTATGATGGAATATCCATCACTTGCCTGAAAATGGAGTAAGCACAGGCAGTTAAGAAGCTCAATACGTTACCCAAGGCAAAGCAGTTCACCTGATCAGTGGCCCTGTCACTGGACTCTATATCTGCCTCCTCTGGTACACACTGGTTTCGGCATGTACAGTTATGGAATGCAACACAGTAACTCTCCAATCTTGCTTTGCCACCACAATCCAGGAGAATGACCTCTGCCTTCAACATGTCCAAGAGCCAAATATCTCAAAAACACCATCATTTTCAAATCCTCTCTGTGTTGTCCACCAACCTGACTTGGATATAGATCAATGTTCCTCTACTGTTGCTGAGTCAAAAAATAATGTCTACCTAGCACCATCGTGGAGGGAGCATATTAATTACCGTGATTTGCAGAAGTCCAAGAAGGTGGAAAGGCAACCAGGTGTGGGCAATAACTCCAGCCTTGCCTTCATCCCATTAGCAAATTAAACATGGATGCTTCTGTATACACATTTTGTGGTTTTAAAGGGGCAAGCCAAACATAAGCTCCCTCTTATAATATTAATATATTGTACATTACATGGTTTTAATGCTCAGGCTTCAAGCAATGTACCACGAGATGATACACAAATAATCAATGAATTATCAGGAATGGAACCCACCTCATTGAGAAGGATTAAACCTGAAGAGGTCCGTCAATGGCTCCGAGTTTAGCCATGAAATAATTTTCACCTAGATCTCAGCTTGTCTCCCCCAGTCTACACAGAGTTATCTGATCTCAGCCCTGTAGCCGTACGGTTATTAGGATTGGCCTCAGCACTCTGAGTTAGTCAGGGCTCCACTCGTGCTAACTATTCAACAATCTCTGCTGTGGCACACAAGATCAGGCTCAACTGTGACGCCCACCCGAGTGGAACAGTTTGCCAGCAATCACCGCAAGGCTCACACAGGAATGAGATGCTGTAGTGGAAACAGTCCATGCCTTCAGAGGAGGGGAGGAAAAGAAAACTGGCAGAAAAAATTGCTGAGCAAAAAGGAGAAGACAAATAAACAATTACCTTTGAGGTAAATTTTTCAGTCATAGAGGCATAGATGTTTACAGCATGGAAACAGACCCTTCGGCCCAACTTGTCCATGCTGCCCTTTTTTTAAACAGCTAAGCTAGTCACGATTGCCCACATTTGGCCCATATCCCTCTATACCCATCTTATCCATGTAACTGTCATTTTAAAACAGAAAATTGTACTCGCCTCTACTACTACCTCTGGCAGCTTGTTCCTGACACTCACCACCCTCTGTGTGAAGAAATTTCCCCTCTGGACACTTTTGTATCTCTCCCCTCTCACCTTAAACCTATGCCATCTAGTTTTAGACTCCACTACCTTTGGGAAAAGGTGTGACTATCTAGCTGATTTACACCCCTCATTATTTTATAGACCTCTAATAAGATCACCCCTCAGCCTCCTATGCTCCAGAGAGAAAGGTCCCAGTCTACCCAGCCTCTCCTTATAATTCAAACTATCAAGTCCTGGTAGCATCCTAGTAAATCTCTTCTACGCTCTTTCTAGTTTAATAATATCCTTTCTATAATAGGGTGACCAGGATCGTGCACAGTATTCCAAGTGTGGCCTTACTAATGTCTTGTACAACTTGATGTCCCAACTCCTGTATTCAATGTTCTGACCAATGAAACCAAGCAAGCTGAATGCCTTTTTCGCCACTCTGTCCACCTGTGACTCCACTTTCATGAGCTATGAACCTGTAGCTCTAGATCTCTTTGCTCTGTAACTCTCCCCAACGCCCTAACACCCTTGAATTACTGTTTTGCTGAAAGTTAATGGAATTGCATATTGATACCACAAAGGTAAGGTTACCATAGTCCCAGATAACCAGGGGCAAGGTTGAGGAGGTATTGAATCTATGGTATTGGTGTCAATCTCCATCATAAACAAGCCGCCCTGCCAAATGAGCTAAACCAACCTCCCAGTGCAAGCTCAAACCTGTGATTCCTCATTTAGCAAGTACTACATTGTAATTGTGCTGTTGTGAGGATTGAGTCCAGGCTTTTCCCCAAAGGTGAGATCAGCGGTGAGTCTCCCTGGCCTATTCTTACACACTTTGTAAACACGTACCACCGTTGGGCTGGATTCTCTCAACGTATTTTTTGGCCTCCTTAATCTGGCTGGGAGTGGCTGACACCAGGTGGTCGTTCCAGGCACGGATATTGTGGTTGAAGTCAATGATGGTGAATTGGTCCTCAGGACGGAGATCAGCCAGAATCGTCGCCATGGCTTCAACGGTCTAATTCAGAGAACAAAAAATATTGATCGGTTGAAATGGAGTTTGCTTATCGTTGGATTCAGATCTCCAGAACAACAGGTGATTTTGAAAATGGTTAGAGGGCGGAATTCAATGGACAATGCCAAGCTCTGTTGACCTCGGCAGGGATTTCCAACCTTGAGGCAAGCGCGACTGGAAAATCCCACCTAAAGAGTTACATTTCTGACTTTTGTCCAGTTTATTTCCATACACATGCAAAAATATAGCTACTCATAAAAAGAAAAACCATATAATCCAAGATGTTGTCAAAAGCTTACGTCCTTCTACAAAAAGAATATATTTTCTGAAGGCCTTATCTCTTTGGCTGAGGTTTCATGTGGATTCAAGAACATATCACAAAATCTTAGGTGCACTTGTGTTATCAACCATCTAATAAATCCGCTAATTTGAAAATTTTGGTCCACCTTGTTGTCCAACGAGGGGCATACACAGTGGGTCGTGCGAGGGCTGCTCTTGGATGTTGCTTTGAGAGTTGCCTTGTGCTTCACGTCATTAGTGTACGCTTAAACTGGACCAGATGCTGGGCAACATGACAGCTCAGTGACTATCGCTGTTTGCTGTGCAGACACATGGATTTGGGCCCGTGTCTATGGGAGTTTGCGCATTCTCCCTGTGCTTGCATGGGTTTTCTCTGGGTGCTCCGGTTTCCTGCCACACCCCAGTGATGTGCTCTTAGGCTGATTGGTGTAACAAATTGTCCCTAAATTAGTGTCCCCTCAATCTGGTTTCCAATATGGAGTGCCATAAGCGCAGACAAGGGTCATGGGTGGGAGAGGGGACTCACAATGTTGAAATGGGGGTGCGGACTCGTTGGGCCTGTTTCCCGTGCTGTGTTGTTCTTAGTTCTTTATATATGGTGAGAGCGCACATAACTTGTCAGTGGCATAAGATATCCTAAATTTTACTCTAAAACATGTCCTTCAAGTTCCTGGATAAGATCCAGGTGGCACCATTGAATTATCTTTGCGTGTTATTTTAATGTTATCATTAAACTCTTTAATTAAACTGACGATTGTGTTCAAATAGTGCAAAGAGGATGTTTGCACAAAAATGTACCCAGTGAGTCTCCAAGAGAAAGATTAGGAAATGGAAACAGGTGATTGGATTCTATTGTCGTTGGATGCCATTGTTCTGAATGCAGGAAACTTAGAAACCCAAATTGCTTCTTGAACTTGATTTTACCATCCATTCACGCCACAGTCCTACTGGTGAAGTTGGAGAATTTGATGGCAAGCCAAATCTCCATTCATTGCAATGAGATGGGAAGAATGATCGAAATTTTCTCAACCTTCGAGATGCTGGGTTACAGAAAAAGATGGATGCATCTGCTGCATCATTTCAGAACCTTCAAGATATCTTAACACTGAAGAAATATTACTGGAGCAAAAATGTTTACCTGCTTCATTTTAATTCCCCACATGGAGCCGCTGACATCAATGACAAAGACAATGTTTTTGGGAAGCGGTGGAAGATTGCTTGGGGCAAAAAAGTGAGCAAAGTAACCATTGGAAACCTGGAGTGAGAGAGAGAAAAGATTGGCAATGCTTTAGTACCAAAATAAGTTTTTCTCCCCTCCGAAAAATGTGTAAATAAGTCAACAAGGTGCATCTGAAATGTTCTAAAGGTCAGGCAAGAACCTGAATGCTTCCGCCATTGAGTTCCCGCTTCACATCATATCTCACAACAATGCTTCCATCAATGGCAGAGTCCGAACAATTTGGACATTTCCGCTGCTGGTCCATAGTTGGCTTGAAGGAAATGTGGGCCTAAAAAAAAACAAAATGGAACTGTGAGTGCCTCAATGACATTCAAAGTTGAATCTGGCATTGGTCTCTGGGCCCTCATTTGGGAGATATTACAAATGTGGTGTCTGTTTCTCCTCCACACAACTTATCAAATAACTTCACCACACAGAGTGGCCTATTGCTTTTGTTACTTTGACAGGTTTTGCAAAAGCTTAAAATAAAACTAGACATTAACACTGTAACATACTCCGGAGATAGCTCAGCAGACTACCTTGTTACTCTGCTGAAACTGGAAGTTTTCACTAGGAAAAGCAATATTTCAGTGGGCAGCATGTGCCCCAGTGGTTAGCACTGCTGCCTCACAGTAGTAGGGACCCAGGTTCAATTCCAGCCTTGGGTTGCTGTCTGTGTGGAGTTTGCACGTTCTCCTAGTGTCTGCGTGGATTTCCTCCGAGTGCTCTGGTTTCCTCCCACATTTCAAAGATGTGCAGTTCAGGTGGATTGACCGTGCCGAACTGGTCCTTAGTGTCAGGCGGATTAGCAAGGGTAAATATATGGGGTTACGAGGGTAGGGCCTGGGTGGGATTGTGGTCGCTGCTGGCTGAATGGCCTCCTTTTGCACTAGAGAGAGATTCTGTGATTCTATATTTTGTGTGGGTTGAAGGTACTTGGATTATAATGAGTACTTTGGCACAACATGGCTGATTTTAACTGCATCCACTTGACATAAACAGAGAGACATTGGCCTGAAATTGGTACGAGATTATTCACTGTCCCATTTATGATGGCACGACAGCCACTTGATAGTGGCCTTTAGGTGGATGGCATGTAATTTTTGGGATTCCTTGGCATGGATAGGATCCCAATTTGCAATTCTATCATAGAAGTGCATGTTATAAAAATATTTGGATTTCCACTAACTTCTTCCTCAGATTGAATTTCCCTTCCTAAGACCAGCACAGTCCATGTCGGAATAGGCTGTATTTCTTGTGTTCCCCAACCCGTGAGTTGGAGTGCTGATTTGTTGCATGGCACTTGCTGAGGCAATGCAGATCAGGCTAAGATACTCAGCCTTTCTGGCAACCACAGCAGGACTCTGTGCTAAAAGTTTAATTCAGCCCAACCCTGCATATGTGACATATCTGCATGGCCTAAGGTTCAACCAAATTGTGCTTAGCAAGGTTTTTGAATTAAAAATTTGTAGTCAAGAAAACTCTATCTCATGCTTCTATTCCTTTAGGGAAACATGCAGAAAATGCGAATTAATAAGCTAGGCTATGCAGATGAATCCATAATGAATACTATATTGAAATAATACAAATACATTCAGCTTATTCTTCTAATGTGGTGGTGGAGATTTGTATCATATTTAAATATTTCTTTAATATCGGACTATCCTTTCTCTTCTGTTAACGTGCTGGTAATTATTTTCCAAGAAACAATACGCGAATAAAATTAGTAAGAGACAGTATTAGGAGAATTAACTACACAAGAGTTGACTATGCAGTGGTTAGAAAAGAAAAAGATTTCAGAGTACACAATCCACCTGGCAAAAGTGAATTGAAGTAAAGAATTAATTTATTAAAAAAATAATATTAATCACAAGTGTGAATCAGGCATTAGCTTCTGGTAGCTCTGAGAATAAGCACCCCTATCCAGCTGTAGTATCTGTAACGGGATATATATCAGATTAAAAACTTCATAAAGTCCCTTTAAGTAAATGTAAGGTAGTGGAGTAATGTATTATTGGGCCAAATATTATCAGAGAGTTCTGTAATTGAAGCCACTCAAAACTTGTTGTGATTATATTTTGAGATTCAGGGCAGAACAGGGGATGGCATGGTTGGCACAGGGGTCGGCATGGTAACAGAGTGGTTACCACTGCTGCCTCAGAGTGCCAGGGACTCGGATTCAATTCTGGCCTTAGGTGACTGTCTATGTTCTCCTCGTGTCAACATGGGTTTCCTTTGTATGCTCTGGTTTCCTCCCACAGTCCAAAGGTTAGGGGGATTGGCCATAGTAAATTGCCCTTTAGTGTCCTAAAGTGTGTAGATTAGCTGGATTAGTCATGGCAAGTAGGGATTATAGGGCAGGAGAGACATCCTGGGTAAGATATGCTGTCAGAGAGTCAGTGCAGACTGTATGGGCTGAATGGCCTCCTTCCGCATGATCAGAATTCTATGATTCTATGTGTATTTTGCATATAAAAGTGTGACAGATGAGTGTGACAGGTTGACAACCCAACTGACTTTATAGTATGAGCCAGTTGTATAGCAAGCCCAACTTAATTGTCAAACAGAGCTGTACTCAGTGCAGAAACATTTTAGATCCTGCAAGTAATGATTGGAGTTCAAATGCAAAAGCTGAATGCTGAAAATGTGACAGAAGGAGTGATGATGCATTGCCAGTGTCTGATAGCTGGAAGACCAGTGTTATTCTAGGGGATTCTGATGGGCTAGAAATAATAGCTTCAGTCTTTGGGTAGAACATTCAAAAGAATTGCAGATCTGCATTCCGATCTCTGCCATTTGGTATTCAGGATGTGTCTGGCACGTCACTCATCATCAGAGAGAAATGTTTCAGCTTGGTGCTCTTTGGGAAATGGTTCTAGTGGAAGGTTGCATACTAAGCAGCCAGACACTGAGTGGCCCACCAGATATCCCTACGTTTACATTCAATTTCTGGCACTTACAAACTCGCTTTTTCAAAAAAAAATCTTATGTTTCAAATTCACCTCTAAGACATTGCGCAGTGAGCAACTGAAGAAGTGGTGGAATAGCTCCAGTGTCTTTGAGACCTGGAAGACCAGTGTTATTGGGGTGGCACAGTGGTTGGCACTGCTGCCGCGCTGCACCAGGGACCCGGGTTCGATTCCCAGCTTGGGTTACTGTCTGTGCAAAGTCTGCACATTCTCCCCACGTCTGTGTGGGTTTCCTCCAGGTGCTCCCATTCGTCCAAAAGACGTGCTGGTTAGGTGCATTGGCCATGCTAAATTCTCCCTCAGAGTACCCGAACAGGTACCGGAGTGTGGGATTTTCACTGTAACTTCATTGCAGTATTAATGTAGGCCTACATACTGAACTAGTATGACAACTAAATGTGACAACCAGTGACATACTAAATAAATATAATATAGGATTCTGAGAGGCTGGAAATAATAGTTTAGGCCTTTGGATAGAACATTCAAAATGATTGCAATACTGCTTTCCGATCTCTGCCATTTGTTATTCAGGAGTGTCGTGCATCATAATAGTTTTCCTTGTAAAGCCCCTTTAGAAGCAGTAACTCACGTTTACCTTGTTTTCTCCTTTGGTTATATGGATCAGCCCATCAAACTGTGCTCCAAGCATATTGGGTGCTTCGATGTGGCTGATACCTTGTGGCTCAAATATATAGACATCAACCTGAGGGAAAAATAGATTACGTTTTTAAAATATTGATTGCTCGATTAATTAATGATATCAAACCACCTTTTATTTTTCCTCTCCTGCAGATGGTAACTTTTGGTGGATGTGAACATATTCACATTATTGTCAACAACATCATCAAAGCAAAGTACAATACTGCAGATGCTGGAATTCTGAAATAAAAACAGGAAATTCTGGAGAAACTTGGCAGGTCTGGCACTATCTGTGGACATGATGTAGAGATGTCAGCGTTGGACTGGGGTAAACACAGTAAAAAGTCTCACAACACCAGGTTAAAGCCCAATCAATTTATTTGATAGTAAACCCACAAGCTTTTGGAAACTCTGTTCCTTCGTCAGGTGTGTGGAAGGTTAGCTGTAAGGACTCACATTCTAATCAGTATTCTGTAAACTACGTATGCCTCTATATGCCCTTCTCTGATCAGTACCTTCCACACACCTGACGAAGCAACAGTGTTTCCGAAAGCTTGTAGGTTTACCATCAAATAAATTGGTTGGACTTTGACCTGGTATTGTGAGACTTTTTACAGCATCTGTGGAGACAGAAGCAGAGTTAATATTTTGACTCTGTATGACGCTTCTCCCAAACTATGGATCGAAAATGTTAACTCTGTTTCTCTCCTCAGATGTTGCCAGACCTGCTAAGAAATCAGGTCCCTGGATCAGGAGCAGGAAATCTAATCATTCCTGTTCTCTAGTTGAGTGATGTTGAACCAGTTACAGTGGCCCCATTGGTGCATGAGGTGAGGCTGGCTATTGCAGCAGAAATTGAAACTAATATGCGACTTACCTGGTCAAAATGTTGCAGTTTCTCCATCACTCAAACCAGCCTCCCATCCATTGACTGTCTATACTTCCCGCTGCCTCAGTGTCCCGGATATTCTACCTTCCACCTTCTTCCATTGGGAAAAAGATACAAAAGTATGAGGACACCTACCAACTAACTCAAGAACAGCTTCTTCCCTGTTGCCATCAGAGTTTTGAATGGACCTTTCTCACAATAAGTTGATCTTTCTCTATACCCTCGCTATGACTGTAACACTACATCTTTCACTCTCTCATTTCCCTTTCTATGTATGGTATGCTTTGTCTTTTCAGCACACAAGAAACAATACTTTTCACTGTTAACCAATATATGTGACAATAATAAATCAAATCAAATTAAATCAGATCAAATCAGTGCCACGCATGTGTTATATCTAACTAATGAGCTGTCAGGAGTGAGAACGTTTAGGTATCTAGTTTAGTGAATCTCCTATTGTCCCCAGATTAGTCTGAAATTTGAAAAGCTTAGCTGCTAACCTGCTCATCCTCTCAGAAACAGCTGCAATAAGTGGAGAAATCCAGGTATTGCAGTCACACAGGAACTGTTGAGTGTGATAATGCCATGCTTTTAAGAAATGTTTTTGAGTCATATTTCTGTGCAGGAATTTTTTAAGTCTGTTCTAACACTGGTGCTGCTGGGTCTGTATCCGGCAGCCTTGTATTGTTACTGCAGTGGTATAATTGTTCCTAATTGCTAGAATGTTTGATTTAATCTGGATTTGTGCTGTTCCATTGTTTTTAGTGTTTTGCCCTGGGGTTTTGCAGAGTAGGGCTTGATTGATAGCAATATCAGGTGACTGCATTGACCAGGCTCACAGAGAGAAACCCAACTCAGTTGCCTTTTAGGAACTGTAAAAAAGGAACAGTTTGAGTCTTTCCGAAATCTGGAGACTGGGATCTGCTAGAGATTAGGCTTATTTCTCCAAAGTTCTACTGTTTGGTGATATATCCTTCTCTGTAAACTGCTGCATAGGAGTCAGAAGGAAAGTGTCTTTCTGTCTCTGTCCAGAGGGGTTAAAATGCTGGAAATCTAGCATCCACATGAGCATATCTGTTTTTGTCCTGATTTACACATGGGATTTATGCCTATGGGGATACTGCTTACATTGGAACTGTAGAAATTGCTAGTTGTTAAGAATTATACCTTGTCATGTTTAGATATTTCCAATTGGTAAAAGTTATGTTAATTATTTTTATTATATTTTACCTGTGTTGTTAAAAGTAAAGATTGTTTTAATAAAAGCTTCCTTGTGGGTAATTCGAATCAAACCTGGAAAGAAACACATTATGCTCACCCTAATGCCAAAATCAGAAACAGTCAGAGTTTAGGCTAACTTCATAATATACCTCGGAGTTTCTGATCTGCTGCCTAACATGAGTCAGTGACAGATGGCACTAGCTGAACATTTCCTCAGGCTCAGTAACTTGGGGGAAGGTCTAGGACATTTGTCTTAGGGCTGGGAAGGTAATGTCATTGGACTAGAAATCCAGAGGCCCAGATTAAAGCTCTGGGACGTGTGTTCAAATCCCACCCCACGGCAGCTGGTAGAATTGGAGTTCAATTAATTAAAAGAAAACCAGTAATTAAAAAGGCAGTCCTGGTAATGGTGACCATTCAGTTGCTTTGAAAACCTGTTTGGTTCACCTGTTCTTTCGGGAAGGAAATCTGCTGTCCTTAACCGATCTGGCCTACATGTGACTCCAGACCATAGCAATGTGGCTGAGTCTTAAATGCCCTCTGAAATGGCCAAGCAAATCACTCAGTTCATTGGCAATTAGGGATAGACAACAAATACTGGCCTTGCCAACAATACCCACATCCAGTTGAAGAATAAACAAAGTAAAAAGGTGAAAGAAGAAAGAAAGGTCTAATCTTCATTTATCTACACCTTTCTCTTGCTTCACAGTCTGCATGAAGACAGCATGCTGTGTAATTTATATGTTGAATGCTATATAAAGTGGGCATTCCATTACAAGGCAGCTTCAGACTCACAGTGGGCCTGAGGAATATGGAGTGAATTAGAGGAGGCCAAACCAGCTGTCAACAATTAACACCAATGACTTGTTCTTTGCACACAAGTGAACACAATTATCGAATCTGACTCAAATGTTTAAAACACTTCCACACTGCTTTGTCATGAAAATAGCATTGAATTATTTAGTCATGGTAAATCAGAGGTTCTGATTGCTTTCCCAAATCTTTTGAGTTGTGGAATTCCTGGAGATGCCTTAATGGCAACAGGAAACCCCAAACATTCTCATAATATTGATGGCCCTTTGAGGGCAAAATAGATGCAAATACAGAAAGCAAATGTAAATGTAAACAGGGTTTCTCTCGCTATATAGAACATTGAACACTACAGCACAAACAGGCCCTTCGGTCCACAAGTTGCGCCGATCACGTCCATACCTACCAAGCCATAGAACTATCTGTAACTCCCAATCCCATTAAATCCCATATACTCATCCAGAAGTCTTTTAAAAGACCCCAGTGAGTTCGCCTCCACCACCATCGACGGTAGCCGATTCCACTCACAATTTATGTAAGGTATAGATATTTATATCTATGTATACATTAGGAATTGGGAAGAGGCACCCACAATCACAAATACATTCACCAGCTGCATGGACCCTCATATTAACCTCTTGCCAAGCCATCCTCACATGACCTCAACATTAACCACTGGAAATAGTACTCACTTTAGAAGTGGTTAGTCTAAAAGGTTCTCTTATTAAAAAAAAATAATTTTTTCTTTTTGTCAATTTTTATGGGAGGAGTGATGCTGGAGAGCTGATAGCCATATTGGACACACACACACGCTCACCTCTCTCTCACAAGCACACACATCTCTCTCCCTCTCTCTCAAACACACACAGCTCCCTCCCTCCCTCTCACACACACCACCCTCTCTTACACACGCTAATTCCTTTACACACTCAGCCCCGTCATACCTTCAAAACCCCTCTCACACACTCAACTCCCCATGATCACAGAGATTCACTCCCTCTGTCACACATACTCGCATTGATCTTCTCACACACTCATCTTCCCTCGCACATTCAAGCCCCTCACACACTCATCTTCCCTCGCACATTCAAGCCCCTCACACACTCATCTTCCCTTGCACATTCAAGCCACACACAGACACACAACACTCACTCCCTCACACACACAGACACACACAGACACACACAGACACACACATCCTCATCCCCTCATACATTCACCCTCTTTCTCACTCTGAGACCCGCT
Organism: Carcharhinus amblyrhynchos; assembly: GCF_965287045.1. Lineage (NCBI taxonomy): Eukaryota > Metazoa > Chordata > Chondrichthyes > Carcharhiniformes > Carcharhinidae > Carcharhinus > Carcharhinus amblyrhynchos. Next base: position 46,527,227 of record NC_137342.1, read on the forward strand.
TGATAATCATTCCCTCAACCCCCACTCCCCAACCCATCGAGGCCTGTGCTGGATACTCATCCCTCGCTCTGAGACCTGCACTGGCCACCCCATCCCGTTGTGCTCTGCAGACTCCAGTTTGGGAGCCCCTACATTGAATATAACAGCACATTTTCTCAGGGAAATTACCTGTGCAATGCATGTGTAAATTGAGTGAGATTTAATGCACTCAAACTCTGTCCACTTGAATAGAGTTATTATCAGACCCAATAGATTTTGAATCAAATGAAGAAGGTATTAGAAGGGTGAACAATTGTTTGGCCAGGTAGGCGGGTTTTAAGGAAGATGTTAAAAGTTGGAGAAAGAATGGTAACAAACTAGATTTACTGGGATGCTACCAGGACTTGATGGTTTGAATTATAAGGGGAGTCTGGATAGACTGGAACCTTTTTTTTCCTGGCACATAGAAGGCTGAAGGGTGATCTTATAGAGGTCTAAAAAATAATGAGCTGCACAGATCAGCTAGACAGTCAATATCTTTTCCCAAAGGTAGGGAAACTAGAGGGCATAGGTTTAAGATGAGAGGGGAGAGATACAAGAGTGTCTCGAGGGCAATTTTTTCACACAGAAGGTGGTGTCTGGAACAAGCTGCCAGAGGTAGTGGTAGAGACGGGTAAAATTTTATCTTTTAAAAAGCATTTAGATAGTTACATGGGTAAGATGGGTATAAAGGGATATGGGCCAAATGCAGGGATTAGCTTAGGGATTTTAAAATAAGGGCGGCGTGTTTCTATGCTGGCAATCTCGATGACTCTGGAATATTTGCCACCTGGTTAGTGTGAAACTCCTAGACTGCACAGTCCAAATGAAAGAATGTCAGCAATACCTGGAGCTGTTTCACTAAGTTGCCTGGGTGGAGAATGATAGTCTGTTCATATAGACCCAGTCGTCGTTGTAGGAGTTCTTGGCAGTAAAGTTCGAAGCTGACTTTGCTCCCTCCAGGTACATTCACTTCTGCTTTAAAACTTTCCATCTCACGGACTGAGGTGCTAAACATGGAAAGCATGAATAAATTATTAAACATCAATAAATTACCCAACAGACATCTTGTTTTGATGGTTGAGTATCTTATTGGGCAATGAGCAGAACATACACAGGAAAGGAGAGAATCATTTTATAGAACATAGAACATTACAGCGCAGTACAGACCCTTCAGCCCTCGATGTTGCGCTGACCAGTGGAACCAATCTAATGATCCTCTAACCTAAACTATTCCAATGTTATCCATATGCCTATCCACTGACCATTTGAACGCCCTGAAAGTTGGCGAGTCCACAACTGCTGCAGGCAGGGCATTCCATGCCCTTACTACCCTCTGAGCAAAGAACCTACCTCTGATATCCATCCTATAACTACCACCCCTTAATTTAAAGCTATGTCCCCTCGTGTTAGCCATCACCATCCGAGGAAAAGGTCTCTCACTGTCCACCCTACCCAATCCTCTGATCATCTTGTATGCCTCAATTAGGTCACCTTGTAACCTTCTTCTCTCTAATGAAAATAACCTCAATTCCCTCAGCCTTTCCTCATAAGACCTTCCCGCCATACCAGGCAACATCCTGGTAAACCTCCTCTGCACCCTTTCCAATGCCTCCACATCTTTCTTATAATGCAACGACCAGAACTGTACACAATACTCCAAGTGTGGCCGCACCAGAGTTTTGTACAGTTGTAACATGGCCTCACAGCCCCGAAATTCAATCCCTCTACCAATAAAAGCTAACACACTGTACACCTTCTTAACAACCTTATCAACCTGGGTGCCAACTTTCAGGGAGCTATGCACACGTACCCCGCGATCTCTCTGCTCGTCAACACTGCTAAGAGTCCTTCCATTAGCCCTATGTTCTGTACTCCTGTTATTCTTATCAAAGTGAATCACCTCACACTTTTCCACATTAAACCCCATTTGCCACCTCTCGGCCCAGCTCTGCAGCTTATCTATGTCCCTCTGCAAACTGTAACATCCAGCCTCACTGTCTACAGTGACTTTGGTGTCGTTAGCAAATTTACTAATCCATCCTTCTACACCCTCATCTAGGTCATTTATAAATATGACAAACAGCAGTGGCCCCAAAACAGATCCTTGAGGTACACCACTTGTAACTGGTTGGGTTTGGAGGCCACTCAACCACTGGGGACACCCAACGATGAAACAGTTGAGGGTATTTTCCCATCCACCTTGCTGCTGGAATTTTAACAGGCGGGATGTGGACAACGTGAAACCCCATTGACAGCCAGGTGGGAACCTCCAGGTTTTACCCCAGTGTGGCTGGAGTATTCTGTCCAGTGTGTGTAATACAAATAAAGAACAGATATATCACAGAAACTTGTACCTGATCATCCCAGCAGCCTTGCCTTCAGCTCGTGCTTGTGCAAAAAGATTTCTCGCTACACTTTTTTCATGCACAGATCCAACAAATGTTATATCATTCACAGTCCTATGCAAGAGATGGAAAGCATATTAATTAATTTTGTTGCAGTAATGACACATGTTTCTTTTGGACTTCATTATCTAACTTTTTCTTCCCATTCTCTCTATATCATAATTGCCTCGAACTCTGCCGCATTCCCAGTCAAGGGAACAAACTAGACACTCACTTCCAGACCTGCTCCTTAGGTACTTACAAGACTCATGCCCAGATTGATTTTTCTCCCTTTTGTTCCTTCACCTCCTGAAAGGTCAGACTTCAGGCTGGGATCTCGATTCCCAAGTGCCATCCAATACGTTGCTACAGCGACTCGCGGGAGAATTCACACTGAACGTGGGCAAGTTATTGGACGTTGGACAAGCAAACAGAAACCTCTCGCCAACTTATTATGGTCACTGCCTATTGACCAAGGCTGGGATTTCCCAGACCCACCACCATCGCTTGACGTTTGGTTGCTCTGCAGTTTTTCCCATCCTGCCTGCAACGCTGGTAGGACTGGAAAATCTGGCCACAAGGCTGGGAACCGTGGCTATTTTCCCTATCTTTGTCCCAGGGGTTTGGAGGTTAATCACAGTGCTCCTTTAGGTCAAACCTGAGGCTTAATGATCGGCATGACTTAGACAAAGAAGCCTTGCTTACCTACAGCACCTTTCATGACCATAGGATGACCTAAAGCGCTTTGCAGCCAATGAAATAGTTTTGAAAAGTAGCCACTGCTGTACTGTAAGAAACATGGTGGCTAATCAGCGCACAGCAAGATCCCAAAAAAAGCGCTACATGATAATAACCAAATAATTTTTATAGTAACGCTGATTGAGGACTAATTATTGAGCAATGTCCCCTGCTCTATTTCAAACTTTTTTAATGCATTCATGGGACATAGGCATCACTGGCTGGCCAGCATTTATTGCCCATCCCTTGTTGCCCAAAGGCAGTTGAAAGGCAGCCACATTGCTGTGGCTCTGGAGTCACATGTAGGCCAGACCAGATAAGGCGGACAGATTTCCTTCCTTAAAGTACATTAGTGAACCAGTTGGGTTTTTTTTGATAATCAGCAATGGTTTCATGGTCATCAGTAGAGTCAGAGGTTTACAGCATGGAAACAGGCCCTTTGGCCCAACTTGTCCAATCTACCTTTTTTTTTAAAAAGTCCCTGACCTAGTCCCAATTGCCCACATTTGGCCCATATCCCTCTATACCCGCCGTACCCATGTAACTGTCTAAATGCTTTTTAAAAGGCAGAATTGTGCCCACCTCTAAGAGCAGTGGGCGAGAAGAGGATTGGGAAAGGTTTAAATGTCAACAAAGATTGACAAAGAAGTTGATAAAGGAGGGTAGGAGAAGCTATGAGGCTGGGCTAGCACTTAATATAAAAAAGGATAGCAAGAGTTTTTATAAATATATAAAAAGGAAGAGGCTGGCTAGGGTGAACGTTGGTCCTTTAGAGGATGAGAAAGGGGAGCTAGTGGTAGGGGATGGGGATATGGCGAAGGTCTTGAATAACTTTTTTGTTTCTGTCTTCACGGAGGAGGACGTGAATAATTTGCCGGGTGTTAGCGATGGAAAGGTGGTAGGAATGGAGGGTCTTAATGACATTACTGTTACTAGAGAGGTGGTGCTCGACTGGACCGGATGGAATGCATCCGAGGGTTCTGAAAGAAATGGCGGAGGTGATAGTGGATGCCTTGGTGGTTATTTTCCAGACGTCGCTGGATTCCGGGGAAGTGCCGGAAGATTGGAAAACGGCTAATGTTACGCCGTTGTTTAAGAAGGGTGCCAGGCAAAAGGCGGGGAATTATAGGCCGGTTAGTTTAACGTCTGTGGTAGGTAAAATGTTAGAATCCATCATTAAGCAGGAAATTGCGAGGCATCTTGAAGGGAATTGCTTGATAGGGCGGACGCAACACGGTTTCATTAAAGGGAAGTCGTGTCTGACAAATTTACTGGAGTTCTATGAGGATGTGTCTAGGGCAGTGGATAGAGGAGAGCCGGTGGATGTGGTCTTTCTGGATTTTCAGAAGGCGTTTGACAAGGTACCTCACAAGAGGTTATTGCAGAAGGTCAGGGGACATGGAGTTGGGGGTAGGGTGTTAGCGTGGATAGAGGATTGGTTGTCAAATAGGAGGCAGAGAGTGGGGGTCAATGGGTGCTATTCGGATTGGCGGATGGTGACTAGTGGGGTGCCCCAGGGGTCGGTGCTGGGGCCTCAGCTATTTACCATTTATATAGATGATCTGGAGGAGGGAACCGAGTGCAGGGTGTCGAAATTTGCTGATGACACCAAGATTGGGGGAACGGCAAATTGTGCGGAGGGTGTGGAGAGTCTGCAGAAGGATCTAGATAGGCTGGGCGAATGGGCCAGGAAATGGCAAATGGAATTTAATGTTGGCAAGTGTGAGGTGGTCCACTTTGGTAGGAAGAATGGTAGGAAGGACTATTACTTACGTGGCGAAAAACTGCAGCAGGCGACGGTGCAGAGGGACCTCGGGGTCCTTGTGCATGAATCGCAAAAACCCAGCTTGCAGGTGCAGCAGGTGGTCAGGAAGGCGAATGGGATGCTGGCCTTCATAGCGAGGGGGATTGAATATAAAAGTAGGGAGGTCTTGCTGCAGCTGTATAGGGCATTGGTGAGGCCGCAGCTGGAGTACTGTGTGCAGTTTTGGGCGCCGCACCTGCGCAAGGATATTTTGGCCCTGGAGGGAGTGCAGAGGAGGTTTACTAGGCTGATACCGGAGTTGAGGGGATTGAGCTATGAGGAGAGGCTGAATAAACTAGGCTTGTACTCGTTAGAGTTTAGAAGAATGAGGGGAGATCTCATTGAGACGTATAAGATGATGAATGGGATGGATAGGATAGAGGTGGAGAGACTCTTCCCGCTCAAAAAAGACAGTAGGACTAGGGGGCACAGCCTCAAGATAAAGGGGAGGCGGTTTAGAACGGAGTTGAGGAGGAACTTCTTCACTCAAAGGGTGGTGAATCTCTGGAATTCTCTGCCCGTTGAAGTGGTGGAGGCTGCCTCGCTAAATATTTTTAAGAAGCGGGTTGATGGGTTTTTGATAAGAGAAGGGATTAAGGGTTATGGGGAGAGGGCGGGAAAGTGGAACTGAGCCACGACAGATCAGCCATGATCTTATTGAATGGCGGGGCAGGCTCGAAGGGCTAGATGGCCTACTCCTGCTCCTATTTCTTATGTTCTTCTTATGTTCTTATACCTCTGGCAGTTTGTTCCAGACACTCAACACCCTCTGTGTAAAAGATTTGCCCCTCTGGACGCTTTTGTATCCCTCCCCTCTCATCTTAAACCTATGCCCTCTAGTTTTAGACTCCCCTGCCTTTGGGAAAAGATATTGACCATCTAGCTGATCTGTGCCCCTCATTATTTTATAGACCTCTATAAGATCACCCCTCAGCCTCCTATGCTCCTGAGAAAAAATCCCAGTTTATCTAGCCTCTGCTTATAACTTAATCCAACAAGTCCCGGTAGCATCTGAGTAAATCTTTTCCTGCACTCTTTCCAGTTTAATAATATCCTTTCTATAATAGGGTAACCAGAATTGCACACAGTATTCCAAGTGTGACCTCACCAACATCTTGTACAATTTCAACAAGACATCCCAACTCCTGTATTCAATGTTCTGACCAATGAAACCAAGCATGCCAAATGCCTTCTTCACCACTCTGTCCACCTGTGACTCCACTTTCAAGGAGCTATGAACATGTACCCCTAGATCTCTATGTTCTTTAACTCTCCCCAACGCCTACCATTAACTAAGTCCTGCCCTGGTTCAATCGACCAAAATGTGTCACCCCGCATTTATATAAATTAAACTCCATCTGCCTTTCGTCAACCCACTGGCCCAATTGATTAAGATCCTGTTGCAATCGAAGATAACTTTCTTCACTGTCCACTATGCTGCCAATCTTGGTGCCATCTGCAAATTTACTAAGCATGCCTCCTATATTCTCACCCAAATCATTAATATAAATGACAATGGACCCAACACTGATCCCTGAGTAGATCATTAATTCCAGATTTTTTTATTGAATTCAAATTCCACCATCTACTGTGGCCCAGGTTCTCAGAACATTAGCCGAGTTGCTGGATTAATAGTGTAGTGATAATATCACTAGGCTATCACCTCCCCAACATAGTGCCAATGGGAATGTATACATTCTCCTGGGAAGTCAGGCAGGGTCTCAGTTTAATGTCTCATCCGAAAGCAACACTTCATTTACTCATGAAGTCACTGAGAAAATGGCCTTCTTACTTTCCAGCTCTTACTGTGGGAAGCATTTGGTTTGTGCTTAACATCTTTCCATGACAACATGGTTAAAATTGAGAATTCGTGAAATGGTAAATTATGGTTGCAAATCTATATATAGTGCAAAGAATTTGAAATAAATTGGTTTATGCGTGGCTGATTTGCCTTTGATGGGCAATGCTTTATTTGGCTTTCAAAGGCACAATTTACTCAAACTTAATTCTGAGCATTGGTTCCAGCTATAGCATGCTGACAGCTTTGCCTGCAGCTGTAGAATATGTAGCTTCTCATATAGGGGCATCACAGGACTAGTAATCCAGAGGCCCAGGCTAATGCTCGGGGGACAAGAGTTCAAATCCCACCATGTCAGCTAGAATTTATCATAAATCTGGAATAAAGTCTCAGTAATAGCAACCATTAAACTATTGTTGGCTGTTGTAAAAAACCCATCTGGCAGCATGGTGGCACAGTGGTTAGTACTGCTGCCTCACAACTCCAGGGATCTGGGTTTGATTCCCGGCTTGGGTCACTGCCTGTGCAGTGTTTGTACATTCTCCCTGTGTTTGCATGGGTTTCCTCCCAGTGCTCCGGTTTCCTCTCAGTCCAAAGATGTGCGGATTAGATGGATTGGCCATGCTAAATTGCCCCTTAGTGTCCCGGGATGCATGGTTTAGAGGGATTAGTGGGGTAAATATTGCAGGGATAGTGCCTGGATGGGATTACTGTGGACTGACTCGATGGGCTGAATGGCCTCCTTCTGCACTGTGGGGATTCTATGGCTCATTAATGTCCTTTCGGGAAGGAAGTTCGTCTTCCTTATCTGATCTGGCCAACATGTGAATTCTGATCCATAGTAATGCCTAACCAGCCTCAGTTTAAGGGCAATTAGGGATGGGCAACAAATGCCAGCTTATCAGCAATGCTCACATTCCCCCCATAAAATAATGTTAAAATGCTTCCATTTGTTGATTTCCCTGACATTGATATGCTTGCCAATGTCCTGATGAGTGCAAGATGAAAAGTTTCAACAAAAAAAGGCCTTGCTTCTCACCAATGTCTAGAATTAATTTTAGTTTGAAATTTCATTAAAAACTGCACTTCTATTAACTTAATAGCATTTAAAACTTTAAAAACGGGACATATTGACCGGTCAAACTCAAAAGTCAACAGCCTAAAGAACAACTCACATGAGCCAATAAACACAAAAAGACGAAAGATCCAAAGTCCAGCCAATTCACAGAATACATCATCCTTTTCAGTAAAATGTTCTTTACTGATCAAGGGTGTGATCTTACCGGCCGTTCACACCCCGCTGCCTCAGTGAGGGAGGTCAGAGAATTTGGCGCTCAGCCACATCTTCATTCACTGCAGCGGGATCGTAAAATCCTGCCTGTTTGAAAGGCTGGAAAGTTCCATCCCAGGTTTTTTTTTCAATAAATCATTACTTCAAAAACTTATTTTTAACTGAAGCTTTAAGATATTACAACTGCGTTTTATGATTAGATTAACAACCGATATTAAAAACACAGGGGGGTGAATTTGGTCATCGCTGGTGAGGAATGGGCTCGCAGTGAATCAGCCCTCTCTCTATTCAGCATTGCATTCAATTCTCGTTTCGAATTTCCAACAATGCTGCTCACCGGTGGCTAAAGACTTTAGGTGGAACTTTACTCATCTGCCCGCCATGGGAATTGGAGCAGGTGAGGTGGGGGGGAACACCATGGGAAGGTCTGTTGACTTCGGGCAGGATTTTACGGTTTCGCAACAAACGAGGCTACAAAATGCCACCCGTTGATTTCTGTGCAGGCCTCAGAATGGGTGGGAACAGAGCCTTGCTTAACTATTAGGATTGGATTCTATGCTCATTCTAAGACCTGGACATGATCTTCGGGGGCCAATAGTTGTGGGTGTCCAGCCTCTGCCTGGTGTGAAGTGCCATCAAAACCATCTCGTAGGTATATTCATAAACGGCAAAAAAATTTAGCAAAATGTCCCCACAAAGGCACCCAGCTACTAATGGTCACTGCATGGACCCCTACTTCCTCTCCCTCACTCCTGATCCAGGAGTCGGACGTGAGCCAAATGAGAAGTGGCAAGGCAGGAGAGAAAAGGGGACATTTCCTCTCTCTGTCCGACTCCACAAACCATACTGTCAGCTGGCTCAACCTGGTCACTGGCTGATCTCCTGTCAAAGTGCTCAGGCTGTCTCAGAACTCTTGTGGACCACATGACTACACCGGCTTCTGCTGTCATTCTTGGGGTGATGACTAACTTTAGCCACTTGATCATCAGAGCAGTTTATAATTGGCCCCATGGACTCTCAGGGGCCAATCTATCACATTCCTCCATGGCTGTATCAGCACAGGCTCCACACTGGGCTGCACTAATCCACATTAACTGTGGATCCCACATTTGAGCCATAGGTTTCAGTTGAGGTGACAGTGGCAGTGATACCTCTGGCCACACCACTATTTGGGTAGGGAGAGGAATACTCGATAATCCTATTTCTATTCAGTGACCCTCCTGAAAAATGTAGATGTGCGGACATTGGAAGCAGTTGGGACAAAGTTTGATCAGACTTCCTGCCAATCCCCTTTGTTCAGTCTCACACGTGAAGATAAACCACGGGTATTCATTTTAAGACTTGGGGAGCGTTTGCCAATCGATACCCCGTTGAGAAATTGTCGAGCGACATTGGGATAAAGCATTTTTTATTCATGGGAAACCCATCCTCAGTTTGCCTGTGAAGTGAATGACTTGCTCAGTCATTTCAAATTCAACCACATTGCTGTGTAGGCCAGACCTGGTAGGTTGGGATTGTAGATCAGTGAAGTAGATGGGTTTTTACAACAATCGACAATGGTTTCATAGTTATCATTACACTCTTAGTTCCAGCTTTTGTTGAATTCAAATTTCACTATCTGCCCAATCACTTTCACTATAATCCAAAGGTGTGCAGGTCAGGTTGCTTGGCCATGCTAAGTTGCCCCTTACTGTCCCAAGATGTGCAGATTAGGGATTTGCAATTTGGGATTACGGGGATAGGGGCTGGGTTGGATTGTTGCTGGTGCAGAGTTGATGGGCCGAATGGCCTTCTTCTGCACAGTAGGGATTCTATGGTGAGATTTGAACTTGGGTCCTTAGACCATTACCTTGGTGCCTGAATGACTAGTCCAGAAATAGTAACAGGTTGAAGAGCACCTGACAGAGAAAGGATGAAGACAGGTGAAGGATCTTATCCTGAGATTCAGAACATTTTGTGCACTAGGACCTGTTTGTAAAGTCACCCACCAGGAGCTGTTAAAATGGACAGCTTTTCTTGCTGTAAGTACTCACATTGTGAAATTGGAGATGTAGGCTCCCTCTGGGATCTGTATGTTGAACGCCACATTCTGGGCACTCGTTTCCTTGTTCACTACCTTAGTGCTGAAGACTGTTTCAGCAAAGCGTGAGGTGATAATGGATTTAACTTTATAACTGTGTATGGTGACATGCTCATCAATGGGATCCTGTTTGACAAAACAAAGGGTTTTAACATTTGTCTGCAATGAGGGTGTTCATTTGTAAAATAAAATAAGTGATCGCTGCCCAGAAACTTGTTGCCCAGGGTCAGTGATAACACAAAGAAGCTTTTACATTACTAGACAGTTCCCCTTGAGTGATATTATCGCTTCTCAGACCCACTTTCCGTGCATACTTTCTGAATGAGTTGAACAACTAAAACCAAATGTGGGCGTTTTTAGTATTGTGGACTTCTACCTAGTTTAAGTTTCAAACATATTTGGCATCAGCTTACTGCTGTTGGCAAAGGCAAGAGCTTTTCAACTCAACTGCCGGGCCTAGACTTGGAACTTGGTCCCAAAGGTCAAATAATAATCTGGATTTTAAATGTCAGTGGATTTCTGGCTGGCAATTTACACCAGTGAGTTAATTTCCTGTGAGTGCCAGAATGAGACTAAGCCTGAATTAACAGCCTGCTTAACTTCCACATCCAGCTTCCTAATATTCCATGTGGAATCTGGGCAGGTAATGTTGGAAAATTGCATGAGCTGGTTGGATGGGAATACTGGGGAATCAGCCGCAGATTACTTCCATGAGGTTCTGTGATTGAGGGCGTGGAGATAAGACCATCATGGGCAACGTCTCAGATTGCCCAGAGCAATACTTCTCCTGGATCCTTGACTGAAATGAAACATTAAAAAAAAAATCTTCTGGGGCCCCTTTCCAGCCCAAATACTCTTCGTTGAGTTACCCTAACAGGAAACTCATGCAAATCTGTGCTATAACTTTGTTTGTTCTTTCCAGAAGGATAGGGGGTTTTAGTTCAGTCGGGCAGCATGGTCAGTGCAGACTTGGAGGGTCGAAGGGCCTGTTCCTATGCTGTAATTTTCTTTGTCCTTTTGTTCACCCAGGGAAAATTGCAGTCAGTTCCCAGTGGTGTGACAGAGACCAATTGCTTTTAGCTTGACCCAGTTTAACAGGGTAAAGTATGAGCCTGTCAGATCCTGTGTCTGCCTGGGTTTCCTCCAGGTGCTCTGGTTTCCTCCCACAGTCCAAAAGACGTGCTGGTTATATAACATTGGCCGTGCTAAATTCTCCCTCAGTGTAACCGGAGTGCGGCAACTAGGGAATTTTCACAGTAACTCCATTGCAGTGTTAGTGTAAGCCTACTTGTGACAATAATAAATAAACTTTAAACTGAGGGTGGGTAGATAAATTGGAAAATTTTAACTGCCCACATTGCTGGGTTTCCACATTTACCCATCTCTCTACTTATTTGTTTATCCGTCCATCAGAAGTCTCCTCTGATCTCTGAAAGAGGCACATAATATTTACAATGGAAATAATCAATTTCACTTACACAATGGGGGAGAAAATTATCTCAAAGAGCTATTTCATTTTATTCAATGGATAATCAACCTTTCAGTAAAGGACACAGACACACTGTAGGGATTCTACAATTCTGCGACAAATGATAGATGAAAGACAAGAAAATTTGTGAAACTTGTACATATAAATTATTTACAAAAGTGAAGTACCAGTAGAAGGAAAAATGTCAATAACCGACTAGTCATGCAAACATCATGATCAGTAGATAGATAATGGTTAAACTGGTCAGCAAATTCAAACACGACAGGACAACAAGAAAAGGTAATCCCACCTCCTCCTCTGTGCTGCTGCCATCGCTTCTCTGTAAAAATACAAAAGTAAAATGGTAAAACAATATTTGCCGCACGTTTAGCAAAGGTAACTCATTGGTGTCATTAGAGAATGCTGCTTTGAGCTGAAGCAAGTATTAATTAATGAAAAAGGTACTTTATGAATTTGTTAACATTGGCAATGCTCAAATTCAGGGAGCTATTACGTTGTTTCAGTAATATTGCTAATGCAATTCTATGAATTAAACTGTGCAACTCTGAGCTCTTGATTCAAAGATCAAAGTTGACATTTGTATTCAGGCTCAGCTCAGTGGTGGGCCTTCAACATCTTGGCCAGGCTCAGTTGGCAGAGGTTTGCTTTTCTGAAGCAGTTAAGTGAAACTCTCCGTTCATTTACCAGGGCACAACTGTAGCATTGATTGGGATATATCATTTCTCAACTAGTCTGTTGGTATATATTTAAGTGGTTGTGTGATTGCTTTAAGAGATGATCCCATAATTTAATGGTGATGTCATTAGGGTGTTTCTTGGGCAGTTATTTAATTTCTATCTGTATTCTGTGCACAGAACAACATTTCAATAACAAGCGTTACTTTGAATTTACACGTGCAAAACACTGCATTTTCTTTTTGCTTGAAACCCACAACTCCTAACATAGCTAGGACATTATGATAAGAAAACTGGCAGTGAGGATGGGACTTTGTTTCATTTAAAAACTTAGAAAAGTTCCTAAGTAGAAGAAAAAACATTGATGGCAGAATTTTATGAGAATTTGCCAAGTATTAGTTCTATGAGGAAATTGGCATAGAATTCTCCAGCTTCACAGCCTGGCTTTCTTTCCCAATCTTGAAACTTTGACTGCATCAAGAAGAGTGGGCATAGTTAGTACCGTCAGTCTGGCCAGGTGGGGACTTTTAGAGCCAGAAAGCAGCTCCACCTTTTAAAAAAGATGCCCAATCATTGAAACAAAAAGTAATCTCCCTTCCCTCCACCATGGAGGTATCTCCAGCCTTCTCCTGCCTCCCACCCTCGAGGTCATCCCTCGCATCTCCATCCCCTTCACCTGCCCGATCATCTCCAGCATTCCCCTCCCAATCATCCCCCCCCCCTTACCCCACCATCATCACAGACATTCCTACTTTGTACAAATGAACAACATTGCAAAGAATTGCTCGTATCAACTTTTCTCTGTACAATAGGAAGTAAAACCTACGATTTGCTCCAGCAAAGCCAGGAACCAAAACTTACAATGACTTGTCTGCACAATTCTATGACATAAAATATCATCAGAGTGTTATGCTTATGCTAATACATTATCACACTTGCCTTTACCTATTGAATAGCTGCCACCAATTAGTTTTGTTAATATTTGTTACTTTTCACAGTAGATCATTTGCCTGTGATGGCTTCTCAAGTTCAGAGACATACCTGAATTGATCCTGTGATGGGGAAGGTGATGGATTTGATATTGAAGTGAACAATAGCTGGGATGAATCATACACATCCTGACTTGAAACTGTGCCAAAGAAGTCCTGAGTTGACCGTCTATTGTGGGGAATCTGGGTGAAGAGACCTGAGTCTGGGTGGAAGACTTCTTGAATAACTACATGAAGGACATCCTTGTGTAGTTCAGATGAAGGGATTAGAACTTAGTTATTTTTGATGGCTCAGATTAAAGAAAAAATGGTATAATGTGCATCAGGTGCATGAATAAGAAAGACACGGTCATTGTCCCTTCTACAGTCTTGGGTGTGGCCTAAAGTGCCATGGCAATGAAGGCATGTAGGCTTTGCTGGTCTATTTAAGAATTACATATTCTTAGTCTTAACTGATGAACACTCAAAGTGACCAAAAGTTGTCATCACGAGGTCTACTACAACTGAACAAAAGTTTTGCAATATTTGGTAAACTTGAACAGAGTGTTAGCGATAATAATTCACAATTTACTTCACAAGAGTTTAAGGATTATCTCAAAGTAAATGGTATTCAGCATAGAAAAATCCACATCTGATCATCCGTTAACCAATAGAAATATTTGTACAGTCCTTGAAACATTCATTAAAAGCTTCAGGAGAGCAAGGTTCGTTATCACATCATCTTTATGGCACACTATGACTACCCAAGGTTCACCCACATTACTACTCTTAAAGAGGAAGCTGAGAACTATATTTGATTTGTTTTTACCTCTGAAAAATTCAGAGATAGTCAAGCATCAACAATAATTTCATGTTGCCAGATGAGAGGTGTAGGCAAAGCAATGCTCATTTCAACAAGGAGATTGAGTGTTTGTATGTAATTATGCCACGAGCGAGAAATGGGTGCCAGCCATAATTTTAGCAAAAACAGGTCCAAATTCTAGCAAAAACAGGTCCAAATTCTTACATGGTTCAAATCGAAGATGAACTAATTTGGTGACGCTATGCTGATCAGTTGTTGTCGCCTTAAAATGATTTCTCAGAAACATCTTCAGAAGTACCAATTTCTTTAATCCCTACTGTAGTGAATGCTGCTACGGGAGACTTAGTTAAATCTAAGTTGGTTGATGATTGTGTCTTAGTTGCTATGTCATGTGAAAGTGATGCAGGATTAGTTCCAAGAGACAAAGTGTCTACTAAAGTTCCAAATTATACTTCCAGACTCAAGGACATCCAATTCTAGAACGTTGTATAAAACCAAAGAGAAATACACATCTTCCTGATTGGCTTTCTTATTGACTGTGTATAGTGAGTAATGATGGAATCTAGAATATTATTAATCCTACTGGGAACATCATAGTAATTTGTTGTCATGACAACATAAGAACATAAGAAATAGGAGCAGGAGTAGGCCATCTAGCCCTTCAAGCCTGCCCCACCATTCAATAAGATCATGGCTGATCTGTCGTGGCTCAGTTCCACATTCCCGCCCTCTTCCCATAACCCTTAATCCCCTCGCTTATCAAAAACCCATCAACCCGCGTCTTAAAAATATTTAGCGAGGCAGACTCCACAAAGAGGGGAGGGTTATTATGTATTTAAGTCGTTGTTTGATTGTTTTAAGAGTTGATTTGATGGTGATATCATCAGGATATTTCACAGGCTGATGTTTACTTTCAGTTTGCATTCGTTGCAGAGAACAGCTTTTTAATAAACCAGTTGTGCGTTACTTTGAATCTACGCGTACAACCCACAGAATCCTTTTGTTTAAAATCCACAACCCCTAAAATGGTTAGGGCATTATTGTTAAGCCTCTCAGTCCAGTAATAAAAGATGATGCAAGTCCAGCTTCTTCACAATTATATTCATTTTGAAGAATCATAGAATCATAAAATTCCTACAGTGCAGAAAGAGGCCATTTGGCCCATCGAGTCTGCACTGACTACAATCCTACCCAGGCCCTATCCCTATAACCCTATGCATTTACACTAGCTAGTCCCCCTAACACTAAGGGGCAATTTTAGCATGGCCAATCCATCCAACCCGCACATCTTTGGATTGTGGGAGGAAACAAGTGCAGTCATGGGGAAGACGTACAGATTCCGCACAGACAGTGACCCAAGCTGGGAATTGAACTCGGCTCCCTGGTGCTGTGAGGCAGCAGTGGTAACTACTGTGCCACTGTGCCAACCTTTGGTTCGACAATAGACCATCAACAATGCAGTTGATGTTGTCTACATGGACTTTAGCAAGGCCTTTGACAAGGTACTGCATGGTAGGTTGTTGCATAAGGTTAAATCTCATGGGATTCAGGATGAGGTATCTAAATGGATACAAAATTTGCTTCTTGACAGAAGCCAGAGGGTGGTTGTAGGGGCTTGTTTTTTAAACTGGAGGTCTGTGACCAGCAGTGTGCCTCAAATACTGACTGAAATTTCTCAATATACTGAAACATGGCAATCTCTCTGGCCCAGATAGGGAACAATTTAAGCCACTGTTCCTCACTCCTGTAAATATTAAGTTCTTAGAGATTCAAAAAGCTTCAAATGTTAAATGGAACATTTTTCTCTTGCTTGTCCTTTCTCCCTCTCTTTTACTGCAAACGTTCTTTCCCTCTCTTTGTTTGTCTTTGTGCTGATTTGACTTTAATTTCTACACGCACACGCACACATTCCATTGTTCCTTTCTCTATCCTTAAATCTCATCTTATTGGTTAAGGAGATTGACTATTGAGCTGGACACTCTCTGCAGTCAGAGATGACCATTTGTCTAAGCCATTATTAACTTGTACTTGGAAGTTATGGCACAAACTATATTCATTCGAGTTGAAGACATGATGCACAACACATGGTGACTCACTTATTTTCTGATGATGCTGAGTTAAAAGAAGTGAATTGTTTTGGACTGTGGATTAATTTTAACAATGTGCAAACTCACTCAGACCCTTTAACAGGAAAGAGAGGAGGCTTTCATTTCATCTCGTTCAATTCTCATTCAATTCCTTATCTCTGAGATGCACAGTGTTCTCGCTCACCATTGTAAAGAGCAAGATTTTTTATTCGCATTTGACCTATTTCACCCTCATTCAATCTTTCCATCAGCAAGGCCATGAACCCTCACTTATGTTTGATAAGCCACATCAGTCAATCAACAGTTAGACACATTGCAAAGTCCAAAAGCCAAAGTATTTGATACACACACAAAAGAGAAAAAGCAAAGTTTTGCATCACTGAAATCGTAAAACTTTGCCTTTCTCTTTTCCTGAATGAAACAAAAATCAACAATCTCTCACTGACCTACATCAGACAGAATTAAACATTGACAATTTGTATATTGCCTGCAAATCAGAAGTGACATTTTCTCTGCAACGAGAAATAAACTTTCTTAACACCGTTCCCATCCATCAAAGTGGGGACTTTCAGATTTTAAAATACTTTCTCCCTAATAATAATATTCACGATAGTCACTTAGGTCTCACCTTAGACAAGTAAGCAAAATAAAGATTTCTGTGCCCATAAACTGGGTTTAGCTCAGTTGGCTGGATGGCTGGTTAGTGACGCAAAGTGATGCCAACAGCATGGGTTCAGTTCCCGTACCGGCTGAGGTTATTCATGAAGGCTCTGTCTTCTCAATCCCGCTGCTCACCTGAGGTATGGTGATTCTCAGGTTAAATC
This sequence comes from Carcharhinus amblyrhynchos, assembly GCF_965287045.1. NCBI lineage: Eukaryota > Metazoa > Chordata > Chondrichthyes > Carcharhiniformes > Carcharhinidae > Carcharhinus > Carcharhinus amblyrhynchos. Next base: position 46,544,208 of record NC_137342.1, read on the forward strand.
CCTGCCAGTGGCCTGTGGTCATCTGGGATTATGACAACTTTACCTTAGGGCAGCATGGTGACAGTGGTCAGCACTGCTGCCTTACAGCACCGGGGACCAGGATTCAATTCTGGCCTTCGGTGACTGTATGGAGTTTGGACATTCCCCCTGTGTCTGTGTGGGTTTCCCCTGGATGCTCTGGTAATACATTAATTAGCATGTCAAGATGTGTAGGTCAGGTTGATAGGCCATGTTATATTACCCATTAGTATTCAAAGGTTAGGGGTAAATAAGTGGGGTTATGGGCCAAGCCTAAAAGAGTTGCTGCAGACTCGATGGGCTGAATGACCTCCTTCTGCACTGTGTAGGGACTCTATAAAAATCAAAGCCATTCTTTTGGATAATGGAGTACTTTTTTTCTTATTTGATACCCATTTCCCTCATCCCTTGGGATGGCACGGTGGCACAGTGATTAGCACTGACTCACAGAGCAAGGGACCTGGGTTTGATTCCTGGCTTGGGTGACTGCCTGTGTAGAGATTTACATTCCCCTTTGTGTCAGCATGGGCTTCCTCCGGATGCTCTAGTTTCCTCCCACAGTCCGGAAGACATGCGAGTTAGCTGGATTGGCCATGCTAATTTCCCCTCAGTGTACCCGAACAGGTGCTGGACTGTGGTGACCAGGGGATTTTCAGCATAACGTCATTGCAGTGTTAATGTAAGCCTACTTGTGATACGAATGAATAAACTTTAAATTCATCTAAACAAACACTCTGAGGTTAGACATTGAAAAGAACAAATGCAGAGTACAATACTTTTACTCTACCCTAATACTGTGCCTAATTGCATAAAATAGCTGTGAGAACTTTGGTTCATTTCCATTAGCACCATCATTTTGCCCTTTGTAATTTGTACAAAGTTATGGTGACCTTTTTGTCTGCACTCCCATCCGCTATGACCTAGATCTAGACTGCACACAAAGTTGTTCAAACACATCACTCATTACTGCGATACCAAAAGAGAAAATGCTGGAAAATCTCAGCAGGTCTGGCAGCATCTGTAAGGAGAGAAAAGAGCTGACGTTTTGAGTTGGGATACCAACAGCGTCTAAAAGGTCCGAAAGGTAAAAAGAACAGCACAACTTCAAATTCACAGCTCGTCCCTTTACTGAATAAGCAGATTGTAAAATTGTGTTCCAATGGAAAGAAAGAGTTCCATGTGTTATGTGTCAAGTGTACAGTGATACAGTAACTCTATTACTAGAGCGGTAATCCAGAACTTGGACTAAAGATTGTGAAGACATGAGTTCAAGACCAGTCCTGAATTGAAATTCAGTTAATTAACTAAATCAGGAATGAATAGCTTCTTCCCTGCTGCCATCAGAATTTTGAATGGATCTACCTTATGTTAAGTTGATCTTTCTCTACACTTTAGTTATGGCTGTAACATTACATTCTGCACCCTCTCTCTTCCTTCTCCCCTATGTACTTTATGAACTGTGTGCTTTGTCTGTATAGCATGCAAGAAACAATATTTTTCACTGTATTCCAGTATATGTGACAATAATAAATCAAATTAACTCAAAGTGCTGCCATTAAATGACCTAAGCAGCCTCGGTTCAGTAGTTTCACTTATTATAAATCAAAGAAGAGCAGGGGGAATTACCCTGGTGTATTGGCCAATGTTTATTCCTTAACCAACATTATTGAAAAAAGATCTAGTCATCAACTGGTTACTGTATGTGGGAGTTTGCTGTGTGCAATTGGCTACTGTAATTCCACCTCCAATGCTACTTCAATGGCTTTACATTGTTCTGAGACATTCTAAGGATGTGAATGATGCTACATCAATGTTAAGAATCAGCACCTTAAATAGAGCAAGAGGAAAGGGTTAAGAAAATTGAAAAGGTGAAAGAAAAAACAACCATTATACGCAAACTAACAAGCTGCTGTGGTAATGAATGTAATTTTAATCTTTAGTTCATAGTGGACATTGGAGGGGAATGATTTCCCATGTTGCTGTGTATAAAACATCATAATTATATGCTGTCTCAAAGCTTTTACACAGTTTCTGATGCAACTGAAGAGATTTCAACCATTCTTGTCCCCAGAGTCAGTGAAAATCTTTGAGCTGCATCAAATCTTTTTTTTAAAATCACCCTCCATTAGTGCAGGTATTGATTCAACCAGACAACCGGTCTGTACCAGTGAAGTATGTCGCTGTCAGAGCCAATGGATTTAACCATACCTTATGGCGTCTCTCATATCGGTTTGTATTTACAGGAGGACCATCTGCAATCTTATCCAATGTGGGAGCTCCAAGGTGCTGATACATAAAGAAATAAGTTTGTTATTGAGGTTGAATGATGTAGATCTCTTATTAGTTAAGAACAAGTTTCATTAACAGATCTCCCCCAACACTGAGAGACCTTTGCACCCCTCAGATTGAAAAGTAATTAAGAAAATGCTCAATACTAGATCCTATGTTAAACCTCACAATCCTAAGTAATGAACAATGTAACATGATCCAATCACATGGATTTATTTAATTGTTTTAGTATTTTGTTCTTGTTGTACAAAATACAGGGAATGGTACCATTACTGGGCGAGTAATCCAGAAGCAAGAACTGATGGGCGGCACAGGGGTTAGTACTGCTGCCTCATAGGGGACCAGGGACCCTGGTTCAATCCCTGGTTTGGGTCACTGTCTGTATGGAGTCTGCATGTTCTCCCCGTGTCTATGTAGGTTTTCTCTGAGTGGTCCGGTTTCCTCCTCACAGGCGTGCTGGTTAGGTGCATTGGCCGTGCTAAATTCTCACTCAGTGTATCCAAACAGGCACCCGAGTGTGGCTACTAGGGGATTTTCGCAGCAATTACATTACAATGTTAGTGTGAGCCTCCTTGTGACACTAATGAATAAACTTAAACTTAAAAACAAAACTGGTGATCAATTGATATGCATTCAAATGACATTTGGGGAATAAGTTCAATGAATTAACTAACATTTGGAATAAAAAGCTTGTCTCAGTAAGAGCAAGTATAAAACAACCAAACCTACACAAAAATCCAACTGATTCACTCATGCCTTTTAGGGAAGGAAATCTGTTCTCCTTACATGGTCTGGCCTATATGTGACTCCACAGAAATGTGGTTGACTCTGAAATATCTCTAGTAAGCCTCTCAGTCATAATTAAGAAAGTGGTTCATCGTCATCTTTTCAAAGGCATTTAGGGGCTGCACAGTAGCACAGTGGTTAGCACTGCTGCTTCACAGCTCCAGGGACCTGGGTTCAATTCCTGGCTCGGGTCACTGTCTGTGTGGAGTTTGCACATTCTCCTTGTGCCTGCGTGGATTCGGTGCTCTGGTTTCCTCCCAGAGTCCAAAGATGTGCGGGTTAGGCTGATTGGCCATGCTCAAATTCCCCTTAGTGTCCTGGGATGTGTAGGTTAGAGGGATTAGTGGGTAAATGTGTAGGGATATGGGGGTAGGGCCTGGGTGGTATTATGGTCAGTGCAGACTCGATGGGCCGAAGGGCCTCTTTCTGCACCGTAGGATACTATGATTCTAGGGGTGGGTAATTAACTCAGCGACACCCAGAATTCGGGCATGAATATTTAAAAAGCTACGTTCGGAAAAATGACTCTAACCAAAGTGATAAAGAATACTTATGCAAAGTGTTGAGAAACTCTGCATCCTCAGTTAAAGCAAAAAATGGTTGGAGGAAAAAAAAATCAATCTCCGAAACATAAAAATAATTCAGTTTTCAAATCACAGCAACACAATGGAACCTTTAATTCAGATATTCACTTGCAAACTTTGATGCACAATGTTAATGATAAGAACATAAGAAATAGGAGCAGGAGTAGGCCATCTAGCCCCCAGAGCCTGCCCTGCCATTCAATAAGATCATAGCTGATCTGAAGTGGATCAGTTCTGCTTTCCCGCTTTCTCCCCATAACCCTTAATTCCCCTGTCTATCAGAAACTTATCTACCAGTGACTTAAATATATTCAGCGAGGTAGCCTCCACCACTTCAAGGGGCAGAGAATTCCAGAGATTCACCACCCTTTGAGTGAAGAAGTTCCTCCTCAACTCTGATCTAGACTGCCCACCCCGCCCTTATCTTGAGGCTGTGCCCTCTAGTCCTGAATGATCACATTCTTAAAAATAAGAAACAAAGGCCGGGCAATGTGTCAACACTGCAACGGCACTGACACTCACATCGGAAAAGTCACCGGCAATTATTTCAAGACTTTGTACTTCGGGCATGAAGAGGAACCAGGCGAAGAGGACGAGGTGTTTCATGCTGCCTGCGGTGCCCACACTGATGGTGCCAACACCAGACACAACGGCTGGCAGTTCACTTATAAATTCAGGCAAAACAACTGGAAAGGTTACATTTGAAGTCCCTTTCTTGACTCCGCTTAATACTTTGCCCTTAGCTGTGGTCAATATTTGCACGTTACCAAACCTGCAAATAAGCTGCAGAGGTTATGTAAACATGATGATGTTCTCTGTAACGTTGGATTATAACCACTTTGGAACCTGATTGATTTTACTCCCGCCTCTTTTGCTTTGTAGATTCTTCATTGTCGCTCTTGAACAGAAATTGGGGGATTTGAAAAAACATTAAAATTACAGCTACCAGTGAGGGAAGCTACTCTACAAATATTAATAATGATGAAGCATGTCAAGTTATGAATGAAGAACACATCCAGAGCACCATTGCTCATAAGCTGTTCTATTTGTTCAAGGCTCAGTTGGATTCTTGTTTAGCTCCAATTAAATATGTTCTCGGTGATGCATTAATTTGTGACTGTAAATATAAGTTTATAAAATCTGGAAAATGACCTCTCTGTATAAATTTGGACTCCCTGATGCACAGATATGGAGGAAAAGTGCTATAACAGTTAATTTGGCTGGATGGATCAAATGGGCTCTTTCTGCACTGCAGTGATTCTATGAGACTATGAATTAATTCGCTGGAATTCTACCGCCCTGCCCATCACGGGAATCGGAGCGGGCGAGGAGCAGACAATGGGAGGGCTGTTGACCTCGGGCGGGATTTTCCGGTCTCAGGTCAATCAAGGCCATAAAATCCCACCCATCGTCTCTACATTTCACTGAAAAAAAAGTGTAATGATTTCCAATCATTCTGTTAGTGACTTACCAGTGCCCGTCTTTGGGAGATTTGGATTGATGACAGGTGCTGTTGCAGATAAACTTGTGCGCTTAGTCACATTAGTTCTTTCTAGAGTTGAATCAATATTACATTTATTTGGGGAGTGAAGTCTCCTGAACCTGGATTAAAGCCAGCGTCCAGCCATGAACAGGCACCGGCGGCCACTCAAAGCAGGTTTCGATCCAATTTCCTTGATTTCCAATGTTTCAAGAAAGTTTGCTTTGACGGTGTCCTCCAGCACTACCATGTCTACCACTGTCAAGGACAAGAGCAGCAACATGGTAAGAGTGCCATTACCTCTCAACTCATTTTGCCATTTTTTTTACCATTTCTTCATTGTCTTTGGGTCAAAACATTGCACCTGATACCATCAAGGAGCACTATAGCCTTGAACATAGAACATAGAACATAGAACACTACAGCACAAACAGGCCCTTCGGCCCACAAGTTGCGCCGACCACATCACCTACCAACCTACAGACCTATCTATAACCCTCAATCTCATTAAACCCCATATACTCATCCAGAAGTCTTTTAAAAGACCCCAGCGAGTTCGCCTCCACCACCACTGACGGCAGCCGATTCCATTCACTCACCACCCTCTGAGTGAAAAACTTACCCCTAACATCACTTCTGAACCTCCCTCCCCGCACCTTAAATCTGTGTCCTCTCGTAGCGACCATTTCAAACCGGGGAAATAGCCTCTGAGAGTCCACCCTATCTATCCCTCTCAACATTTTGTAAACTTCTATCAGGTCGCCTCTCAACCTTCGTCTCTCCAGGGAAAAGAGTCCCAGCTCCCTCAACCTAACTTCATAAGGCATGCCTCCCAGTCCAGGCAACATCCTTGTAAATCTCCTCTGCACCCTTTCAATAGCTTCTACATCTTTCCTATAGTGAGGCGACCAGAACTGCGCACAATACTCCAAATGAGGCCTGACAAGGGTCTTATAAAGTTCCAGCATTACCTCCCGACTCCTAAACTCAATCCCTCGATTAATGAAGGCCAGTACACCATACGCCTTCTTGACCACCTCCTCCACCTGCGAGGCCGATTTAAGAGTCCTGTGGACCCGGACCCCAAGATCCTTCTGCTCCTCAACACTACTCAGACTTCTGCCCTTAATAGTGTACTCGTTCATCCCGTTGGTTCTGCCAAAATGGACGACAACACATTTATCCGCGTTGAAGTCCATCTGCCACTTCTCCGCCCAGTCCTGCATCCTATCTATGTCCTGCTGCAACTTTTGCCATCCTTCCAGATCATCCACAACACCACCGACCTTCGTGTCATCAGCGAACTTACTTACCCATCCCTCCTTGAGGAATGTAGTGAGTCAAGAAGAGGATTATCACTTTGAATACAATCTTGGCAACATCACCTACATCCCATGGAGAATTAAGAAGACAGTTACATCCTAAAAAAAACTGATGTAAGCAGGGATATTTGCCAATTGTTTCAATATTGACACAGGGAGATTTAGCATAAAAGTAGGGAGGTACTGTTGCAACTGCATATTTCACTGGTGAGATTGCATCTGGACAACTGCACACAGTTTTGGTCCTCTTACTTGAGAAAGGGCATAAATGCATTACAGATGGTTCAGAGAAGATTTACTAGATTGATTCAAGGGGTGAAGAACTTGTTTTATGGAGAGAGATTGAGCAATTTATGTCTATACTTGCTAGAGTTTAGAAGAATGAGAGGAGATCTCTCTATCACTCTATGATTAATGCCAACATTAAGGGCATTTAAATGATCATTGGATAAACATATGGATGATATTGGAATAGTATAGGTTAGATGGGCTTTAGATTGGTTTCACAAGGTCAGTGCTACATCGAGGACCGAAGGGCCTGTACTGTGCTGTAATGTTTTATGTTCTATCTAATTGAGGTATACAAGAGTTTAAATCAGATTGACAGGGTGGATAGAGAATGGATGTTTCCTCTTGTGGATATTCTAGAATGAGAGGTCATCGTTTCAAGCTAAGGGATGGCAGATTTAAAACAGGAATGAGGAGGAATTAGTGTTGGGAATTTCCGGAATTCTCTACCCCAGAGTGCAGAGGATGCTGGAACATTAAACACATTTAAGGAGGGGGTGGATAGTTTTTAATTAGTAACGGGATGAAGGACTATGGGGAATGGACAGGAAAGCGGAGATGAAGTCGAGATGAGATCATCCATGATGATACTGAACGGCGGAGCAGCTCGAGGGACTGAGATGTCTGTTTCTGCTCCTAGTTCTTATGAAAAGGTAATACTGTTGAATGCCAAGGGAAGATAGTTATATTCTCTATTGTTGGAGATGGTCATTGCCTGGCACTTGTGTGGTGTGAATGTTACTTATCAACCCAAGCCAGGCCTTGCTGCATTTAGACATGAACTGCTTCAGTATTTGTGGAATCGCTCATGATGCTGAACATTGTGCAGCCATCAGCGAACATCCCGACTTCTGAGCTTATGATGGAAGAATGGTCATCGATGAAGCAGCTGAAGATGGTTGGGTCAAGGACACTATTCTCAGGAACTCTCAAAGTGATATCCCAGGGCTGAGAATATTGACCTCCAACCATCACAACCTTTGTGCCAGGGGTGAGTGTAACCAGTAGAGATTTTGTCCCTTGATTCACATTGACCCCAGTTTTGCTGGGCTCCATGGTGCCAAGTTCAGTTAAATACTATCTTGATGTCAAAGGCAATGGGTGTAATCTTGTCATCCCTTCATGCCATGCTCTTGCTGCAGAAAGGCCGGAGAATTGGGAGGCTGGCCAAATCTCCATTCACTGCAACAGGATAGGAAAATCCCGCCGGTGTGAACAGCGGTAAGATTCTGGCTGGTGAATCTCAGTTGTGTTGTTTTGTCCAAGTTTGAACCAAGGCTGTAATGAGGCCAGGAGCTGATTGAAAGAGTACAAAGTCATAGGCATCCAGGACAAACGATAATAAATCTCGTATTTAAATTGCAAACTCCAGTTGAACAGGCAAGTACCACCGACATCTAGAGTCTTCACGCATCCTTTTGCAGTAAATGCCGTAGTATTTCTTTGACCGCCTTGTTTGTCAGCTTTTCATGCAGCTTTCCTCCCCTTGATCCTCCATCCGCCTTCCATTGTTCGTCTTCCTCATCCACCTCCTTGACCCTTGCCCTTCCTCATTATCCCCTCCTTCCACATTGTCCCTTCTGTCCACACTACCCCTTTGTCTTCTTCAGGCCACCAATGCCCTCAGCTTCATCTCACACTCCACCCTGGTCGAACCTTGCACCCTTGGCTGCAAGACTTCCACATCACAATGCTGTCTGGAAAGACACTGGTGTGTCGCACCAGGGGGAAAGGAGAGCCCTGTGTTCCCCAGCCTCGGGGATTGATCCGAGACAGGACGATCCATAGCATGGTGCTATCCATGAAGATCAACTCGGCATGGAGACGGAGAGCAGGAATCAGTCTGCCCTGGCAGAGTGGTGTACAGCACATTAGGAGCAGCATTGCGCTATGATAGGAAGCTGGTGCACTCTCCTCACAGTCTGTTGTGAACTGAGGATTGCTTTGTGTACGTCACTCATTACCATCTGAGTAATATCAATGTAATATCATGGTGATGTGACACAAGATTGACGGGACGCTGAAGGGAAGCTGTTTTAATGAATATTCCTGAAATGTAAATGAATGCAAATGACATTCACATCAGCAGTCAACGTGAAGACCGACATGTCATTAACCTGCCAGAGGAGAATTGCAACATAATTTTACGCTGGAAAGTTTCTGACTTTTTGGGCCAGATTCGCTGACCTCCTCTGTCCCTGCCCTGCTGCAAGTGTGAGCGGAGAATTTGACGTTCCAGCCCAAACTGGATAATACCACTAGGAAATGGCCAAGTGGTATTATCACCAGACTAGTAATCCAGAAACTCAGCTAAAGTTCTGGGGATTCGGGTTCAAATCCCACCACAGCAGATGGTGGAATTTGAATTCAATAAAAAATTTCTGAAATAAGAATCTACTGATGACCATGAAACCATTGTTGGAAAACCCCATCTGGTTCATTAATGTCCTTTAGGGAAGGAAATCTTACCCAGTCTGTCCTACTTGCGACTCCAGAGCCACAACAATATGGTTGACTCTCAACTGCCCTTGGGTAACTTGAAATGGGCAATAAACGCTGGCCAGCCAGCGATGCCCGTATTCCAAGAATTAATTTTAAAATCGATTCACTTTTAGTGAAACCGGAAATTCTTAGCTGTGAATGGGAATGGAATGGGCGGTGCAGGCGGGATGGGAAAGTGACACGGTGGCACAATGGTTAGCACTGCCGTCTCACAGCGCCAGGGACCCGGGTTCGATTCCTGGCTTGGACCATTGTCTGTGTGGAGTTTGTATGTTCTCCCCATGTCTGCGTGAGTTTCCTCCGGTTGCTCTGGTTTCCTCCCACAGTCCAAAGATTTTCAAGTTAGGTGGATTGGCCATGTTAAATTGCCCCTTAGTATCAGGGGGACTAGCTAAGGTAAATGCATGGGGTTATGGGGATAGGATCTGTGCAGGATTGTGGTTCGTATAGACCTAATGGCCTCCTTCTGCACTGTAGGATTCTATGATTCTATTCCATCACAGGGAATTCCACAATTGCAACAGCCTAAAAAGAGGTAGAAACAGAAAATAATGAGGTTTGATTTTGAAACAGCAAAAGGTGGAATAAGAATGAAAAGTAACTGTGGACTGAATATTTTTAATTTAGGCAGAATACCAGAGGAAAGTCCAGAGATGCTTTACCCATCACTAGAATACAAATTAGTAAATAAATCATTATTGACTTCTCAGTCCAATCTAGTCAAATAGCTTTACCGATATCTTATACCTCAATCGTTCTGATATTTGGACTGGAACCTGGAATTCTGTTGCACTCCCGCTCCATCAAAAGCAGACTGACGTTCAAATGGGACCAGTTATATATACAAATGTTTTTTTTTAAAAACAGATTTTGTACAGGTCTGAGTCACTGAAGAATGCATTACACAACAGTGTAACAATGATTCATGCACTACTCTCTCACGACGTCTCTTTTGTACCACCGACAAGATGCACTGCAGGAACTCATCAAATCTCCTCAGACAACACAGCCACGATCTTACCGGCCATTCACACCACACTGCACCGATGTTGGAGAATTTCGCGCTCAGCTAAATCTCCGTTCGCTGCAGCAGGATGGGAAAATCATGCCAGCGTGTAACACTGCCGCCCATCTTCCAAACCCACAATCATTAGCATCTAGAAAGATAAGGACAGTGGACGCTTTGGAACATGCATCAGTATATGAATTAGGCAGTAGAATTCTCAAAGTATGTTAGGTGGTGTGTGGGAGGGTGTCATCATGTAGTTTCCTGACTAGCGGTCTGCAGGTTAATTTAACCTGTGATTCTCTTTGAGGTCACTCCCGATCTTTGCCTTGGAGTTTAAAAAAGAAAGACTGAAATGTAACAATGCTTTGGGTGATCTGGCGGTATGACAGTGCGGCCAATGAAGTACTGTTGAGTGGCAGTCACTGTTTCAGACAGGAAGCTCCCACAAACATGTGACTTTTACCAGTTGTTGTTACACTGGTTGACGGATAGCAGGGAAAGTTCCCCCACCCTTCTAGAAAATAGTGGCAGCTCAAACCCCCCACACACCCCCACCCCCTAGCAACAGAGAAGGCTGAAGAAAAGCTCAAAACCATCCCAAGGGTTATCTAGACTTGAAATGTTCTATTCTCTCTCAGTATGAAGTCTCACAACACCAGGTTATATCGTGATTCCAAATAACCCTGTTGGACTTTAACCTGGTGTCATGAAACTTCTTACTGTGCCCACCCCGGTCCAACACCAACATCTCCACCTATTGTCTTCACAGACACTGTCAGACCTGCTGAGATTTTCCAGCATTTTCTATTTTTGTTTCAGATTCCAGTATCCGCGGTATTTTGCTTTTACCATCCCCTATCCTACCCGGTTCGCTGGCATCCCCCAGGCTTCTCACTCCACCACCAGCGCCCCTGTCCTCCCAGTCACTGTTCAGTTTGACTGGGAACCCCAGTTGCTTTTTGCAATATTCAGGCTTTCTGTTGTACTGTCTGCAAAGAGAAAGATTCTTCTGCAGTAAAACAAATATACTGTGCGTCCAGGTCATTTCCTTCTCTTCCCCACCCCTCTTGTTTAATAAGCCACGTTGAAAACTAACCACCCAGCATTGCAACCTGGTGCTTCTAACAGGATGAAGCATGCCACCATTCCTCTCCCTAGAGCCATGTCGCAATCATTGCGCTCACTCTGCATGACTGTAAGTCACAGCGCTTTAGTGAAAGCAGTCTGCTCATTAACCGTTTAAAGTTTATTTATTAGCGAGTAGGCTAACATTACCACTGCAATGAAGTTACTGTGAAAATCCCCTAATCGCCACACTCTGGCATCTGTTCAGGTACACTGAGGGAGAATTTAGCATGGCCAATGCACCTAATCCACACATGTCTCAAAAAAGACAATAGGACTAGGGGGCACAGCCTCAAGATAAAAGGGGGGCGGTTTAGAACGGAGTTGAGGAGGAACTTCTTCACTCAAAGGGTGGTGAATCTCTGGAATTCTCTGCCCGTTGAAGTGGTGGAGGCTGCCTCGCTAAATATTTTTAAGACGCGGGTTGATGGGTTTTTGATAAGAGAGGGGATTAAGGGTTATGGGGAGAGGGTGGGAAAGTGGAACTGAGCAGCGACAAATCAGCCATGATCTTATTGAATGGCGGGGCAGGCTCGAAGGGCTAGAGGGCCTACTCCTGCTCCTATTTCTTATGTTCTTATGTTCTTATGTCTTTCAGACTATGGGAGGAAACCGGAGCACCTAGCAAACCCAGAGAGCCACAAGAGGTGGCATTATTACCCTGGGGGAGTATCGCCCATCTCTCAGAGCTCAGTCGTCCACCCACATTGCCTGGAGAACTCGGAGGCTGCTTATCCTCGAATCCTTCTTCCCCACCCCACTCTTCCTCTCCCTCCCCCCTCCACTTCAGCTGCATCAAGCTCGCAAACAATGCAACGATTTGTTTTAGCGTTTTGAGGGGGGATAAACTGCCAGGAGATTCTTTTTTAATACGACTGAGCAGACAGTTTAATGTTTCAGCAGAAAGATGGCATTTCCTACAGTTGAGTGCTGCTCACTCATTATTTTGAGGCCCTTGTCATCTATGCCAAGGCACAAAGTGTTTCGTTGTAAATCCACCCTTGATCTGATTTATTATTGTAACATGTATTAGTATGTAGTGAAAAGTATTGTTTCTTGCATGCTTTACAGTCAAAACATACTGTTCATAGATAAAGAAAGGATAGAGTGTAGTGTTACAGTCATAGCTAGGATGTAGAGAAAGATCAATTTAGTGCAAGGTAGGTCCATTCAAGTCTGATGGCAGCAGGGAAGAAGCTGTTCTTGAGTCGGTTGTTGTGTCCTCAGATTTTTGTATCTTTATCCTGACAAAAGATAGAAGAGAGAATGTCGGGGGTGCATGGGGTCCTTAATTATGCTGGCTGCTTTGCTGAAGCAGCGGGAAGTGTAGACAAAGTCAATGGATGGGAGACTGGTTTGTGTGATGGATTGGGCTACAGTCACAACCTTTTGTAGTTTCCTGCAGACTTGGACAGAGCAGGAGCCATACCAAGCTGTGATACAACCAGAAAGAAAGCTTTCTATGCCGCATCTGTAAAAAAAATGGTGAGACTCTTGCACCTATAGTAAAGTTCCATTTAAAATTTGGCTGTTGTGTGTGGCCAGTTTATTTCATGGGCAACCCTTCTATCCAAGTTACTTGGTCATGCACTCACGGGTTTTGTTCTGGGGCAGAGGGTGGGAGTGGTGGTGGAGGTAGTGTTTGGTGGGAGTGCATGGTACCTTCCAGGTTGCTGCAAGCTGGTGCATCCAAGCAGCTTAACAGGAACTTTGGCCCATTGTGCTGTTAGGTAAAGGGGTTTCAGGATTTAGTCTCAGTGGCAGTAAAGAAATGGCGATATATTCCCAATAAGAAGTCTTACAACACCAGGTTAGAGTCCAACCAGTTTATTTGATAGTATTGGGGGTAGTCAAATAAACTGGTTGGACTTTACACCTGGTGTTGTGAGACTTCTTACTGTGTTTACCCCAGTCCAATGCTGGCATCTCTACATTGTGTATATTCCTAAGTCAGGCCGCTGTGTGACTTGGAGTGGAGCTTGCAGGTGATGGTATTTCCAAGTGCCTGCTATCCTTGTCCCCTTCTTGGTGGTAGAATTTGAGGATTTGCAGTCAAGGTTTATTGTAAATGAGAATCAAGGTGTGTCTGAGTATAGATGGAGAAGCACATGGCTGTTATGGAACCCATTTGATTCTCTTTGCAGTTAAATGATTAGCAGGAATATCTGTTGAGTTTTGGAGTAAGTGTGCAACGCTGTTACTCTTCCAATCAGACAATGCTTAATGCCCATGTGTAGAAATGGAAATCTATCTGGGGGTATCTGAATCCTTGTGTGCCCCAGCTCAACAGCTTCCTCTAGTCTGATAGGAATTCTCCAGTCTTGCACACCCCACTACCAGCTATGTCAGCTAGAACAGGGAATTTGGCACTCAGTCAAATCTCTGTTCCCAGCAGCAGGAGCGGAAAATCCCAGCCATGGGCGGGGTCAGAGAATTCTGGTCCAAAACCTATCAGTGTACTTCCTGCTTTCCATAATTTACCAAATAACTGGAGGCAATTTGATGTGGCTCCAGCAACAGAAACGGTTCATTAAACAATGATAACTATTTACACTGCAGTTTCTGACAGAAACAGATCTGCTCTCTTCTCCTCCCTGGTTCCAACTGAACTCCTCCCAGTCACCGAGGCACACACCCTCACTCCCAATTGGCCCGGCTTCCCGCACTTCCATTCTATTGAGTCCCTCCTGATCACCTGGCCTGCCAAGGATTGTCCCTTAAAAGGGTCCACATTATCACAATATCTGATCTTAAATTTCCCCCTTGACTTCTGTGGCTTATGATCGATTCTTTCCCTTGCTTGTTGCAATGTACATCTGCATACAGCAAACAAGATAAACTTTCCCATGGGAGTATCAGGAAAAAATATCTGCAATGCATACAGATGGGTTATCCCAATGAGGCAACAAAATGAAAGGAGTTCAAAGATTTAATGGCCTGGGTGTTGGACAAATACCAGTGGAAGTTAATGATTTTCTAAGTCTACCTCACCAGAAAATGCACAACAAGAATCAAAAGAGGCAAGCTGGTTTTCAAACTAATTTTTACTCAGATCATAGTTGTTTGGTTAGCTTACCCTAGACTGATAACATCTTTTTAATTTTCAATATTTTAAAAAGGAAACTAACATTAAAAGTGCATTTGATTATATCAGTGAAAATCTTTTGATTAGAAACTTAGAAACTACATAAGAAACATAAGAAACATAAGAAATAGGAGCAGGAGTAGGCCATCTAGCCCTTCGAGCCTGCCCCGCCATTCAATAAGATCATGGCTGATCTGTTGTGGCTCAGTTCCACTTTCCCGCCCTCTCCCCATAACCCTTAATCCCCTCTCTTATCAAAAACCCATCAACCCGCTTCTTAAAAATATTTAGCGAGGCAGCCTCCACCACTTCAACGGGCAGAGAATTCCAGAGATTCACCACCCTTTGAGTGAAGAAGTTCCTCCTCAACTCCGTTCTAAACCGCCCCCCTTTTATCTTGAGGCTGTGCCCCCTAGTCCTACTGTCTTTTTTGAGCAGGAAGAGTCTCTCCACCTCTATCCTATCCATCCCATTCATCATCTTATACGTCTCAATGAGATCTCCCCTCATTCTTCTAAACTCTAACGAGTACAAGCCTAGTTTATTCAGCCTCTCCTCATAGCTCAATCCCCTCAACTCCGGTATCAGCCTAGTAAACCTCCTCTGCACTCCTGCTCTGCCATTCATCTTGATCATAGCTGATGATTGAATTCAATATCCTGATCGCACAGTCGCCGAGCAGAGACTGAGAGCCAAGTTCCACACACATGAGGATGGCCTCAACCGGGATCTTGGGTTCATGTCACACTATCTGTAACCCCCACAACTTGCCTGGACTTGCAAAACCTCACTAACTGTCCTGTCTGGAAACGATAAACATCTTTTTAACCTGTGCTTAATGCTCTCTCCACACACATTGTTTGTACCTTTAAGACTTGATTAGCTGTTAAGACTCACTTTCCAATCATTATTCATGCAAATTTGAGTTTGTGATCAGAACTCCCACCCACCTGATGAAGGAACAGCCAGTTCCGAAAGCTAGTGGCGTTTGCTACAAATAAACCTGTTGGACTTTAACCTGGTGTTGGAGACTTCTTACTGTGTTTACCCCCAGTCCAAAGCCGGCATCTCCACATCATCACAGTGCCAGGGATCAGGGTTTGATTCCCAGCCTCGGGTCACTGTCTGTGTGAAGTCTGCATGTTCTCCGTGTCTGCGTGGTTGCTCCGGTTTCCTCCCATAGTCCGAAAGATGTGCTGGTTAGGTGAATTAGCTGTGCAAAATTCTCCCTCTGTGTACCTGAACAGGCACCAGGGTGTGGAGACTAAGGGACTTTCACAGTAACTTCATTGCAGTGTTAATGTAAGCCTACTTGTGAGACTAATAAATAAACTTTACTGGAATTCATTAGCTGGAAGCAATTTCAGCTTCAGTAATTGTTGTCGTGTAAAATCTTGTTTAACTAATGCAAAAATATGAATTATCAGAAAAAAGTCATTGAAAAAATAACATTCTGGTGTAAAAAGTAATCCTGTGACAAGGTTAATACAGCTAGATACTGAGCAAAGTACTGAGAATGCAATTAATTTTATAGTTAATTGTTGAAGATAATGTTCCTCCCTCGATTTGATTGATTTTCCCTCTGTTCAGTCAAGAGTTAGTCATTTATCTTCCATCTTCTAGAAAAATGAGTGGCAGTCCTACTCAATGGGGTTCCAAGTGCAAATTCAAGAGGTTAATTTTCTGGGTTTTGTGAATGAATACTTTAATTGCTGGAGTTGCAAATGTAAGTTTAAGTTTATTTATAAGCATCACAAATAGGCTTACATTAACACTGCAATAAAGTTACTGTGCAAATCCCTGAGTCACCACACTCCAGCACCTGTTCAGGTACACTGACAGAGAATTTAGCATGGCCAATACACCTAACCAGCACCTCTTTGGACTGTTGGAGGAAACCAGAGCAAACTCACGCAGACATGGGGAGAACATGCAAAACCCACACAAGCAGTGACCCAAGCTGGGAATTGAACCCAGGTCCCTGGCACAGTGAGGCAGCAATGCTAACCACTGTGGCACAGTGCCACCCATGGTGAGCAGTGGGTTAACTGGAGATCATTACCATGAATCTATTATTTTTCCAGGGTTCATGCTGTAGTGAGCATAAACTTCTGTAATCAAAGTACATACATTGGTCGCACCATCTGTTTATTTTTAGCTTAGAAGCTGTTGTCTGTTTATTATTTTTAACACAGCTTCCATTACACATTTATTTCCATGTTGGGTGAAGATCAATGTGAATGCATCAGTATGATTTGGGAATCAGTTGGTGATCTTCAGCTTGGATGCAATGATGCTAAGAGATATGAAGCTATTTGTGGTCTCCCAGTTCTGGGCTTGTGTTGACTGGGTATAAAGCTGACTTTTAAAAGTGGCTTGGCTACAATTTTTTTTTTAACCATTGGGAGAATGGTACAGCCATTAGCTGCTATAACATTAAAATAGAATTGCCTGGGCAGCAATGCCACTATGCTGTCACATGTTTGGGCACACGGTTATGCGTACAATCTTTAACCACATATCATTTCCTTGGGAACTGGATAATCGTATGCAAGGTGGCACGGTGCTTAGCACTGCTGCCTCACAGTGCCAGAGACCTGGGCTCAATTCTCGCCTTGGGTGACTGTGTGGACTCTGCACGTTCTCCAGGTGCCCTAGTTTCCTCTCAATCTGAAAGTTGTGTGGGTTAGGTTGATTGGCTATGATAAATTATGCCATCTTGTCAGGGGAATTAGCAGGGTAAATATGTGGAGTTACAGGGTTCAGACCTGTATGGGATTACTGTCAGTGCAGGCTCAATGGGCCAAATGACCACCTCCTGCGTTGTACAATTATATGATCTAAGTTCCAGATTCTTTCAATTTGCTAAGAACACCTACCTATGTGATACATGAGAATAACAGTGGCTTCTCAATTTGACTCTTGCTGTTTGCCTCTATTATCTGCACAGAAGTCAACACTTTGGTTCCTTTAGCTTGAACCAGTCCTTTTCGCTTGGTGTCTCTCCCGATTGGTACATAGCGATTCACCCTGTGTTCCCTCACCCTTTCCAGCATCAGCATTTCCCATTGTAGGGGCAATGTTTACTTTGTGTGTGAAAGCGAAACACTAAGATGTTTCACTTTCACCATTTTTAATGAGATAAAAGCCATAAAGCCACAGATGGATGGAGCATAGAAAGAGGCCATTCAGTCCGTGGTGTCTGTGCTATTAATAGAACGTAGAAAACTACAGCACAAACAGGCTCTTTTGGCCCACGGGTTGTGCTGATCATATCCCTACCTAGTAGCCTACCTATAACCCTCAATCCCATTAAATCCCATGTACGCATCCAGAAGTCTCTTAAAAGACCCAACGAGTTCGCTTCCACCACCACCAACGGCAGCCGATTCTACTCACCCACCACCCTCTGAGTGAATGTCAGGAAACCCCAGAGAATTTCACCAATGTTTTCTTACATAGCTGACACTTTAGGCTTCTGGGCATGAACAATGCAAAGATCATTTGGCACTAGGAATCCCAGCCATTGGACTTTCCTGCTGCAGGATTTAATGATCTGCAGCACCTTAAATAAATTATGACGTGAAAAATCATTTTGTATAAACTTCAGAAAGCGTGCCTAGTTTACAAGTCACTCAGAGTGTCATGGATCCCAATGTTCACTCCACACAATCAGGCGAGCTGCTGTTGAGAATCTGTGCCAATTATTATTGCAGCACTAGATGGCGCGCTGCAGCAAGACAAGTAATCTGGAACCGTATCTGAACGACCCGGCATGAATCGGTCTGACCACTTGAGAAATATTTAAACAACTTATTTATTGCCTTTGAAAATATATCTAACATCTAATTTTGCACCAAAACTGAGATGACCTGAGAAGCACAAAACATTGTCTTTTGCAGAACACAGAATCAGAATCCCTACAGTGCAGAAGGAGGCCATTTGGCCCATCAAGTCTGCACCAACCACAATCACACCCAGGACCTATCTCCATAGCCCCATGCATTTACCCTAGCTTGTCCCCCAACACTAAATGGCAATTTAGCATGGTCAATCCAGCTAACCCACACATCTTTGGACTGTGGGAGGAAACCAAAGCACCCAGAGGAAACCCACACAGACACAGGAGAGAACATGCAGTCTCCACAGAGATAGTGACCCAAACTGGGAATCAAACCCGGGTCGCTGGAGCTGTGAGGCAGCAGTATTAACCACTGTGCTACCCTGTGAAGAGTAAGTGGGCAGGGGAACATTTCTTAATCTTTAGGTGGGATTGCTGACTCCCACTAATGAAAAGAAGAGCTTCAAATGAAGCCAGCAGTGGAAACAAACAAATAAGTTAACAGCACCAGTAAGAGAAAGATGCAATTACAGATCCACTGATGAACTAAGTATAGAGATGATTTCCCAGTCATTATGGAAACTAACAACCGTGTCCACTGTAGTTTAGTTCATAGCCCTAGCCCTTCATCTCCAGGTTAAAACATTGTGGGTTTTGTCCTGCTCCAAAGACTTGAGCTCAAAAATCTAGATTGGCAGTCAAATGTTTTGCTGTTTTCTTTGGACAAACCAAAATCCTGGGTGAGGTTCTCCGACCTCCAAGCAGCGTGTTTCCCCCTGGCGGGAGGTGGCGTGTTGTTTGCTTGCGGCAGGATCCTTTGGTCCTGTCACTATCAATGGGAATTCCCATTGCCAGCATCTGGAAGAAGACTGGGGGAAGTTATCCCCAATGTCATGGTCCATATTTATCCCTCATGCCTCATATCTCTTTAACAGGTCACCTTTCTTATAAATGTTGTCCATTAATTTTAAGGGTTTCCCAACCTTCCTCAGTATCCAACTGATGAGCCTCCAGCTCTGAAAATATTTTGCATCTGATCCTGTTTTTGATCATGTTATATATTTAAATGGTTGCATGATTACTTTAAGAGCTGATCACATGATTTGATGGTGATGTCATTGGGGTTTTCGAGGATCCTGGTTTTAGTTTCAGTTTGTTCTCTGTACAGGCAACATCTCTTTCAATAAAATCTGTTGTTATTTATTGAATCTATGTGTGCAAACCTCATTGTTTCTCTTTGTTAAACCCCACAACCCCTAACAAAGTTGGAACATTACAGGTTGGAAGCGAACAGACTTCACTTTTCCATAGTAAAACTCATTTCTATACATCTACTTCACTTTTCCATAATCGTAAGGTTCAGTTTCAGAGAACATTGTGGGAAATTATATCCTGAGACCTTACATGTGTCTTCAGCCATTCTTCTTAAAAGTAACGTTTCTGTCAAAAAAAAACACATATTCCAATTGGCACCTTTAGGCAGCCATTTTCTGCTACCACATCAAATGGATCTGAGCCTGATGGTGAAATATGAAACAAGACAATTCTTTTCTTTGATAATAGGTTATATCACAGAACGCAGCCTTGTTGGCCTTTACCTCCTAACTATTTGATCTAGATGGTGCTATTTATAGTCTATTAATAAAAGAAGAACAAAATGATCAATAAAATAAATAAAATTGAGAGGTGACAGCCCATGATGGGAATTTACTCACTCCATTTACCATGGGAATCGTAGCAGGCAGAACAGGACTGTGCAAATGTCCATTGACTTTGGACAGGATTTTCCAGTCTTGGGGAGAACACAGCTGGAAGATCCCACTCAAAATGTCAAAAAGTTAACTAATGCAACCAAATAGTCATTGTAGGGGCTGAAGTTTCTTTATATGCATTCCAGGTCTTCAATCAAACAATGCTTGTCACCTGAGTATCTTTAGCAACACAATCAGCACACCATTAACAATGATCATGTTGCTCATTGTGGGAGCTTGCAGTGCATAAATTGGCTACTGCATTAGCTACATTTCAATAATGACTACACCTGACAAATGCTTCATTGACTGTGAAGCTCTTCAGAATGGCCTGAGATCATGAAAAGTCCTGACCTGATGTTTCCATTTTACACAACGAACCACTTACATCTAGAAGGACAAGGGCAGCAGATACATGGGAACACCACCACCCATAAGTTCCCTTCCAAGCCTCTCACCTTCCCGACTTGGAAATAGATTGCTATTCCTTCACAGTCGCCGGGTCAAAACCCGGGACATCCCTCCCCAGGAGCATTGTGGGTCAACCTACAGCAAGTGGACTGCAGCGTTTCAAGAAGGCAGCTCACCACCACCTTCGGGCGACACGGTGGCACAGTGGTTAGCACAGCTGCCTCACAGCGCCAGGGACTCGGGTTCATTCACAGCCTTGGGTCACTGTCTGTGTGGAGTTTCCCTGTGTCAGTGTGGGTTTCCTTTGGGAGATCCGGTTTCCTCCCACAGTCCAAAGATGTGTGGGTTAGGTGGATTGGCCATGCTAAATTGCCCTAGTGTTAGGGGAATCAGGGAACCTCACAGGGAATATGTGAGGTTACAGAAATAGGGCCTGGGTGGGATTGTAGTTGTGCAGGCTTGATGGGCTGAATGGCCTCCTTCTGTTATTTTAGGGATTCTATGATTCTCAAGATCAACCAATAATGGGCAATACACCTTGACCAGCCAGTGACACACATGTCCCACGATTGAATTAAAAACAATTAAATTGAATCCATCGTTACCTGCGCCAGCTTGCTAACCATCCAGAACTATTCTTACTGCTGCCATATCATGCACCACTTTGGCTATTTATCCACTTTTTTTCTCTTGAAAGATGCAATGGTCTCTGTCTCAACCACTCTGTGTGTATAAAACAATCCAGGCTCCAAAAATGTGCTGTGTAAAGAAATTTCTTCACGCCCCTTAAGTGACAATTTCAAGTTGACTGTCCCTCATCAATGGAGCCCCCAGAGCTTGTGTAAATCATTCATCAAGAAAGTGGCAGATTCAGGGTGAAGGAGCACCTCATGAGTCTGACGAAAAGAAATAGGGGAGGGAGGAGTGAGTGATGAGTAACAGTGAAAGGTATAAAAATGCTAATAACAATACTAGTGGGTTCACTGAATTTTCTAATTCAGAAGGATGTTTACTGTACAATATCATAAATAAAACATAAACCTATGATTACAAAAGCAATAAAACAAAGAATGCTGAAATATCTGTATGAATTATTCTTCATACGAATAAATTCCACCTGGAATATATCCGCTAACACAACAGTCTGAAAGTTTTCTGTTGTATTACCATTCATATGCACAGCTGGTTAAAAAAAAGTTCCATTTTATTGTCGGCATCTTTATTCCTTCACAGCATTTTGAAATTCTTTATTAGAAAAAGGTACTTATCGTGAATACTGATTAAAAGGAGACTCCAAAATAACTTATGTTTAATGCATTTGGTTTTTCTCGATATCTCCGAGCAGCAATAATTCAGCTTTTAAAATCATTCTTATCTGCGTCAGAAAAAGTCAGTTTGAAAAACGCTTTTCTTTTCCCTCATCAACTGAGAGCCACCGTTAACCAGGCTGGATGAGGCAAGTAACACTCTTTTGTCACAAAGTAATGGTGTCAGAAGGCCATCAGCTACGTAGGAAACAAAAAATATCAGTGCACAATAGCCTCCTTTTAATTGGGAATTTCATTTTTTTAAAAAAACTCTACCGTAACGCAGCTCTCCTTGTATTAAAGCAAATTTTCACTCTGACATGAGGGAAGCAGTATAAATTTAAAACACATGGACTCCAAGTTTCCTATCTCTTAGTCAGCAGCAGGTAACCCTCCTCTGACACCATAATCTGGTGCCTCAAGGTCATTAACCCATCTCAATGACAGTTAATGTCTGCGCCCAGGTAAATGGAGAAAGCTTCCACTTTGAAAGTCATTTTAACTGAACAGAGGAAATTATTAAATAGAAATACTTGGAACTATAATCAAGAAGTGTTAAGTGCAAATCATTAAATACAAGTTAGCAGCCTGGATGCAGTTTTTCACTTGCTTCAGATGACAAAGGATATTCAGAACTTTCCTCTTAATTTTGTGTTGCTTCTCTGAAGAATGAACCTTCGCAGATCTGAACAGTGTATGTGGCGCTGCTGCAAAGTGAAGATTATAAATAGAGATATGAAGATGAACACTTTGCCAAGTGGCTGCTTTAATAACATAAAATCGGAGGAAGGAAATATTTATTTAAACTTAGTGTCTTATCAGTAAAACTTCTCCAAATGTTTCACACCATAAATTACCCAAGTGCAATGATTTATGGAGGCGAATCATTTGGTGATAACAATATTCCACAAACAGCATTGGGAGAATGAATGAGTCGTTATTACATTTGGATACTACTGATTGAGAATGGCACTCCAAACAGGGCATTTGGTTCCTCATTCAGATCTTCCCTGAAAGCTTTCACAGCCACCTAAAGAGGCAGACAGGAGATCGGTGCAGAATCTCATCTATTGCAGCATTCGCAGTGTCGCTGGTTCAGAGCACAGCCCTCGATGCGCGGTTGTGTGCCTGTCCCCTGGGGCAGCACGGTGGCACAGTGGTGAGCACTGCTGCCTCACAGCTCCAGGAACCTTGGTTCGATTCCCGGCTTGGGTCACTGTCTGTGTGGAGTTTGCATGTTCTCCCCGTGTCTGTGTGGGTTTTCTCCAGCTGCTCCGATTTCCTCCCACATTCTGAAAGACATGCTGGTTAGGTGCATCGTACTGAACAGGAGCCGGAATGTGGCGACTGGGGGAATTTCACAATAACTTCACTGCAATGTTAATGTAAGCCTTACATGTCATTAATAAATAAACTTTATATTGACAAGGAAAGCCCAGTCTCAGTAAAGAGCAGTCACGCGCCTGCAGTGTCCCAGACTATGTCAACAACATCAGGGTGGCAAAATGTAAGGAAATCTTCCTCAACTGTGCAATTGGTGTCTTAGAATCATGGAATCATACAGGGCAGGAGAGGTCCTTCAGCCCATCGAGTCTGCACTGACACATGAGAAATACCTGACCTCCCAAAGGGGAGACGGTAGCCTAGTGGTGTTATTGCCAGACAGTTAATCCAGAAACTCCGCTAATGTTCTGGAGACCTGGGTTTGAATCGAGTCATTGATGTTTAAACATGGAAATAAGTCCTTTGGCCCAACTTATCCATGCTGCCCTTTTTCTTAACCACTAAGCAAGTCAATCTTTCCATGGTAGATGACAGAATTTGAATTCAACAAAAATATCTGGAATTAAGAATCTACTGATGACCATGAACCATTGTCGATTGTCGGGGAAACCCATCTGGCTCACTTTTGGGAAGGAAATCTGCCGTCCTTATCTGGTCTGGCCTGTATGTGACTCCAAGCGCAATGTGATTTACTCTCAACTGTCTTTGGGCAACTAAGGATGGGCAATAAATGCTGGCCAGCCAGTGACGCTCATATGGGTGGTAGTTGAGATTAGTCATGAAGTGACATAAGATCACCAAGTGCCGTCTGAATTCACAGGCTGCAGTATAAGCTCAGCCGGCAACACCCATCCTGGTTTCTGGGCATACACTCATATCTTCCTCTTGTAGGTCCACCAAAAAATCATATTGCCCAATGGGAGGCCACTCAGCCCATGGTAGCTCATTGAAATAGAACCACAGGGCGGAGTTTTCCCATCCCGCCTGCCACAGGAATCATAGCGGACAGGGTCAGAACATGCAAAGGTCCATGGACCTTGGGAGGTGTTTTACTAACCATACAATCCCTACACTGCAAAATGAGGCCAAACAGCCCATCAAGTCTGCATTGACTCTCAGAAAGAGAATCTTACCCAGGCTCTCCCTCCCAGCCTATCCCCATAACCCCATACATTTACCATGGCAAATCTCTCTAATCTACACATCTTGGGGCATTGTAAGGGGCAATTTAGCATGGCCAATCCGCGCAACGTTGGACTGTGGGAGGAAACTGGAGCGCCTGGAGGAAACCCACGAAGACACAGGGAGAATGTGCAAACTCCACACATACAGTGACCCAAGCTGGGAATCAAACCCAGGTCCCTGGTACTGTGAGCTAACCACTGTGCTACCTTGCCACCCTAAACTTTTTGGACTGTAATTATGGACAGAGGAGTAGATAGCTGGGCTGGACAGGGTGGGGGCGGGGGGGGGGGGGGGCGGCGAGGTGGGGGTGGAAACCACCTCCGTTCCCTCCCCCACCTCCCCGCCGGAGCAGTCAGTCAGTGAGCTTGGGCTAAAGCAGACCAGCTTCAATACTGCATAACATCAGCGAAAGGACGAGAGACAATGAGGGTCTTACTCTTCTTATCATGCTCTTATCTTGCTGTTTGGGGACAGGATTCCTGGGCTTTGGAGGGCGAAGCCAACAGCTTTAACACGGATGCTGTAAGTGAATACAGATTCATATTAAATATCACAAAGCGTGAGAGTTTAGAGAAACAAGTCTGGATAACTGTGAGAGGCCAAAAGAGCTGGATAAAAGACCAGCGATAAAAGGAAAAAAAATCAGGAAAATCCTACATTAAAACAGTGCAGTTTGTATTTTCTGCTGCGTTGTACAGTTTATAAAGTTTGGCAGCCAATGTTTCATTAAAGTGACACAATAATTGGATTGTCTGAAATGAGACATGTTCTGATCGAATGTGGTTTATAATTTAAGGAGTTTCAGCGTCTTCCGAGGCAGATCGTGGTGTCGCAGAGACTGGTAAGTCATTGAAACTTTATTTAGTTTGATTGTTGTCGCGAACTCGAATCCTGCAGGAATTTCCATCCCAGTGCAGCTTGTCGGTTTTGCGGGGGGGGGGGAGAAGGGGGAACTCCTGAGCTAGCACTTTCAATTCGGACCTGCACCAACATCCATAATATGGGGTTACAGGGCGAGCACCGAAACATTGCTCCACCTGCATTATTGCATTTCTAGTTTTAGGATTCCTTATTTCCCTTTGGCAATGTCAGCGCCATCTGGTGTGCGATGCGAATTAAAAAATAAATTGCATTGGAATTCCTCAATCGAAAGGGTTTCTGTATCATTAATTACACCGACAACAATCCCATCCCAGGTTTTAGCCCCATAACCCCACAAATGAGGTAGAGAGATTCTTCCCGCTTAGAAAGGATAGCAGGACTAGAGGACACAGCCTCAAGATAAGGGTGTGGGGGAGCAGCTTAGATCAGAGTTGAGGAGGAACTTCTTCACTCAGAGGGTGGTGAATCTCTGGAATTCTCTGCCCGTTGAAGTGGTGGAGGCTACCTCGCTAAATATATTTAAGTCATGGGTAGATAGGTTTTTGGTAGGCAAGGGAATTAAGGGTTATGGGGAGAAAACGGGAAAGTGGAACTGATCCACTTCAGATCAGTCATGATCTTATTGAATGGCGGGGCAGGCTCGAAGGGCTAGATGGCCTCCTCCTGCTCCTATTTCTTATGTTCTTATTCACCCTGCTAATGCCCCTGACACTAAGGGCCAATTTAGCATGGCCAATCTACCTAACTTGCACATCTTTGGAGTCTGGGGAGGAAACCCAAGCAGACACGGGGTGAATGTGCACACTCTGCACAGTCACCCAAAGCTGGAATTGAACTCAGGTCCCGGATGCTGTGAGGTGGCAGTGTTCACCACTCTGCCATCGTGCCACCCAAACACTGCTGTTTTATCAGCGAACTTACAATTTGTGGTTTCTTTTGGGTTAAACCACAGCATCTGGTGGAATTTAAATTCAGTAAATGACTCTGGAAAGGGCAACCAGGTGGCAGAATTGCACTGATGTCTTACTGCACCAGGAGGTGGAGATGCCGGTGTTGGACTGGGGTGGATGCAGTAGGAAATCTCACAACACCAGGCTAAAATCCAACAGGTTTATTTGGAATCATGAGCTTTCAGAGCTATTGCTTCTTGTCTCACCTGAGGAAGGAGCAGCGCTCCAAAAGCTCGTGATTCCAAATAAACCAGTCGGATTATTTACGCCTGAAATGGGCGCAACTGCGATTTAAATGCATTTGCGTGTATTTCAATTGAATTAATGAGCTATCCGTCCAGCTTTATCAATAATTCCCCCTTTACCACCACATTCACCAATCCGGAATCGTGCCAAAATGAACCTGCTGAATAAAAATCTGTTTTGGGTGCTCTAGTTGCTGAAGAGCAAATTCAGAGCCCCCTGACTCAGATCAGTGGTGGGGGAGGAGGGAGGCGGCTCAGATCATTCTCTGGGTGGAGGGGGGTGGGGGTGAGGCCAGATCATTGTCTGGTTGAGGGGGGGGGGGGGTGGGGAGGAGGAGGAGGAGACGGCTCAGATGTATCTCCGGTGGGGAGGGAGGGCCGGTCATTGTCTGGTGGTGGTGGTGGTGGTGGCGGGGAGGGGGGTTTGGAGGGCTGATCGCTGTCTGGTGGGGAGGGAGGAGGAAGTTCCTCTGCAGGGGGGGGGAGGAGCGGAGTGAGGCCAGACCATTCTCTGGGGTGGGGGTGGGGGGAATGAGTGAGACCACATCGTTGTGTGGGGGGAAGGGGGGAGGGAGGTGGGTAAGATGTATCTCTGGTGGGCGGGGGGGGGGCAGATGGATCTCTAGTGGGAGGGAAGGGCAGGGAGTCACGATTGGTCTGGGTAGCGGGGGTGGCGTTGATAAGGGGGATTGTGATGTCTGTGGGGGGCTTTTTGCCCCCAGGCCATTTTCTCCGTTTTCTGCAACCGGGGAGCGATCTGACACGGGCGCGCTGTTTCAAATTTTCTTCTAGCGGCACTTGCGCAGTTCAGAGCTCCGATCGTTGTCTAGTGCTTCGCCTCGTTAGTGTATGCTTAAACTGGATAACTGATGGGCAGCACGGCAGCTCAGTGACTATCACTGTTTGCTGTGCAGACACATGGACATGGATCGGACCTCCGACTTGGGTCGGTGTCTGTGGGAGTTTGCACATCCTCCCCGTGCTTGCGTGGGTTTTCCCCGGATGCTCCGGTTTCCTCCCACACCCCAAAAACGTGCTCTTAGGCTGATTGGTGTTAACAAACTGTCCCTAAATTAGACCTCCCTAAATCTGGCGTAGAGAAAAGTCATAGGTAGAAGAAGGTAGATGAGGCATTCACTGAATGTTAAAATGGCGGCACGGGCTTGTTGGGCCGAAGGGCCTGTTTCCTGTCATGTGTTGTTTCTTCTTCTTTGTTTTGGGTGCGCTAAGCCCCGCTCACAGTGTGAATGAGACCCGCGATTCGTTTTTTAAGCTGAGTGCGTATAAGGGCGCTTGAAAGCAATTTCTAAGTCGGATCTGCATTACACCCAGATTCAGCACTTAGAATGAAAATGGTAAAATCAGGCCCCCTGTCCTACTGCTATAAACTTTATAATACCAGTTTGAAAAATGGTAGCATTCTATCCCAGTCTCTTGGCCTCCCTTGAAAAGCATTATCTAGCTATGAGCTGTATCGCTGATGTGACCTTATGCTCATCATTAGGTCATCATTAACACATTAGAATGATTGAGCTATTTCCAAGAGATGTGCCTTATAAAGGCAGATGTTTGATTTTTGATCCTGGATTCATCCCATTCAACTGTAGGGACCTGATAATGAAAAAATGGCTTGAATTTACAAACCATTCCGCTCTGAAATGCAGTGTTCTGTGTGAATCAATCTTCTGGCTGAAGAAGAAACAATATGGCCACCACCATGAAAAGTAAATTCATTGCAAAAGTAAATAGCTACCTATTGAGTTTGCAGTGTAATTGGATCGTGACTGATCTGGATCACAGCCCCATTTAAGCACACACGAACAAACAAGTCAAGAGGAGCTGGACACTCAGTCTCTCGAACCTGCTCCACCATTCAATAAGATCATGGCTGATCCAATTGTAACTTCACCCCCACATTCCTCCTAACCCCCTTTGTTAATCAAGAATCTATCTAGTTCTTCCAAATACTGAAAAGTGCCCATCTTACCTTCTCAGCCTGCTGGTTGATGGGTGGGGTGAGCTGGTAAGATTGTGAGAGGCGGAAAATTGGGTTCGCGCTGGATTTCCTGCCTCTCGTGCTTGTGCTGGCTTGGCGAGATCAGCTTCACCCCGAGAAAGTGCTGTTCGAAATATTTAAATATATTTAAATACAGATTTATATGTGACAAGTGAGCCTGGGCACAATTGACCGGGACAGCTTGCCTTAGTGGTCTCGCTGGTTAGCAGGGCAGGCTCGAGGGGCTAGATGGCCTACTCCTGCTCCTATTTCTTATGTTATGGTCCTCACTGGTGAGGGTCATGTATTGTCCCCATCAATGGGGATCTGTTGTCATGGCGTCGCCAGTAGGACTGTAGGCTATTGAGGAACCCCCCCTCTTGGAGGTCAGGGACGTCGATTGACCAGGCCAGGACTGGATGGGAGATCAACTGACCCATGTGGAGTGGGGGGGCTGGACTGCCCATGGCATGGACGGGGGTCAGCTGGTCTGTGCAAGGGAGCAATTGGCCACAAAAGCAGGCAATAGCTGGGGAAGGCAGTTATTGCATAGAGCGGAGAGATCTGCGCATGCACAATTGCACCTTTTGCTGTGAGCTGCTGGCTTTCGGGTGAGCTTAGGCCCCATCCTCTCCCCCCTGTAGGATGCTGTCTGAGTAATTTTTGCTCAGAGAGTGGTAAGATTAGATTCTTAACTCACCTGAAAAATTGGCACGATTCCCTTCCATGTTCACATTCATTCAGCTCTTTGAATTTGTTTTGGTACGATAGACCCCAAAGACTATGTTACCACTGCCTTTGGAGGAAGAGAATTTCTCATGACCTTCAGAGAGAAAATAAATTCTCCTCATCTCTGTCTTAAATGAGTGACACAATATCAGGTTAAAGTCCAACAGGTTTATTTAGAACGATCAAGGTTTTGGAGCGCAGCTCCTTAATCAGGTGAGTCAAGGAACAGCGCTCCAAAAGCTTGTGACACCAAATAAACCTGTTGGACTTGGTGTTGTGAGGCTTCTCACTGTGCCCACTTCAGTCCAATGACGGCATCTCCACATCATGTTTGTACCTTTAAAGACTTGATTACCTATAAAGACTCACATTCTAACCATTATCTTGCAATTGTGCCTTTGTCTATCTATGCCATGTTTGTGAAACCTACCTCTCACTTAGCTAATGAAGGAGCAGTGCTCCGAAAGCTTGTGATTCCAAATAAACCTGTTAGGCTTTAACCTAGTGTAGTGAGAATCCATTCTATGCCCACCCCAGTCCAACACCAGCATCTCCACATCTTAAATGAGTGACCCTTTTTTTAAAAGGTGACCCCTTAGCCACATATCCTTTGTTACCATTAACTAACAAAAAAGATCGATCTTGAAAGCTCCAGTTACTCTCCCAAAATTCTCAAGCTTTTGGGAAGCGGTTTCCAGGTTTTGATGATCTTTTGTGCAAGTGGATGGTCTATGATTCTGCCACTGATTGGTGTTGCTCCAAGGTAAAGATTATGTCCCCATGTTCTAGGTTCCACACAAAAGGAAGGAACTTTTGCATAGCTACATATAGGGCGGCATGGTAGCACAGTGGTTAGCACTGCTGCTTCACAGCTCCAGGGACTTGGGTTCGATTCCCGGGTCGGGTCACTGTCCGTGTGGAGTTTGCACATTCTCCTTGTGTCTGCATGGGTTTCCTCCGGGTGCTCTGGTTTCCTCCCACAGTCCAAAGATGTGCGGGTTAGGTTGATTAGCCATGCTAAAAAATTGCCCCTTAGCGTCCTGAGATGTGTAGGTTAGAGGGATAATAAGAATTGCCTTTGACATCAAGATAGTATTTAACTGAACTTGGCACCATGGAGCCCAGCAAAACTGGGGTCAATGTGAATCAAGGGACAAAATCTCTACTGGTTACACTCATCCCTGGCACAAAGATTGTGATGGTTGGAGGTCAATATTCTCAGCCCTGGGATATCACTTTGAGAGTTCCTGAGAATAGTGTCCTTGACCCAACCATCTTCAGCTGCTTCATCGATGACCGTTCCTCCATCATAAGCTCAGAAGTCGGGATGTTCGCTGATGGCTGCACAATGTTCAGCATCATGAGCGATTCCACAAATACTGAAGCAGTTCATGTCTAAATGCAGCAAGGCCTGGCTTGGGTTGATAAGTAACATTCACACCACACAAGTGCCAGGCAATGACCATCTCCAACAATAGAGAATATAACTATCTTCCCTTGGCATTCAACAGTATTACATAAGAACATAAGAAATAGGAGCAGGAGTAGGCCATCTAGCCCTTCGAGCCTGCCCCGCCATTCAATAAGATCATGGCTGATCTGTCGCTGCTCAGTTCCACTTTCCCGCTTTCTCCCCATAACCCTTAATCCCCTCTCTTATCAAAAACCCATCAACCCGCTTCTTAAAAATATTTAGCGAGGCAGCCTCCACCACTTCAACGGGCAGAGAATTCCAGAGATTCACCACCCTTTGAGTGAAGAAGTTCCTCCTCAACTCCGTTCCAAACCGCCCCCCTTTTATCTTGAGGCTGTGCCCCCTAGTCCTACTGTCTTTTTTGAGCGGGAAGAGTCTCTCCACCTCTATCCTATCCATCCCATTCATCATCTTATACATCTCAATGAGATCTCCCCTCATTCTTCTAAACTCTAACGAGTACAAGCCCAGTTTATTCAGCCTCTCCTCATAGCTCAACCCCCTCAACTCCGGTATCAGCCTAGTAAACCTCCTCTGCACTCCCTCCAAGGCCAAAATATCTTTGCGCAGGTGCGGCGCCCAAAACTGCACACAGTACTCCAGCTGCGGCCTCACCAATGCCCTATACAGCTGCAGCAAGACCTCCCTACTTTTATATTCAATCCCCCTCGCTATGAAGGCCAGCATCCCATTCGCCTTCCTGACCACCTGCTGCACCTGCAAGCTGGGTTTTTGCGACTCATGCACAAGGACCCCGAGGTCCCTCTGCACCGTCGCCTGCTGCAGTTTTTCGCCACGTAAGTAATAATCCTTCCGACCATTATTCCTACCAAAGTGGACCACCTCACACTTGCCAACATTAAATTCCATTTGCCATTTCCTGGTCCATTCGCCCAGCCTATCTAGATCCTTCTGCAGACTCTCCACACCCTCCGCACAATTTGCCGTTCCCCCAATCTTGGTGTCATCAGCAAATTTCGACACCCTACACTCAGTTCCCTCCTCCAGATCATCTATATAAATGGTAAAAAGCTGAGGCCCCAGCACTGACCCCTGGGGCGCTCCACTAGTCACCATCCGCCAATCCGAATAGCACCCGTTGACCCCCACTCTCTGCCTCCTATTTGACAACCAATCCTCTATCCACGCTAACACCCTACCCCCAACTCCATGTCCCCTGACCTTCTGCAATAACCTCTTGTGAGGTACTTTGTCAAACGCCTTCTGAAAATCCAGAAAGACCACATCCACCGGCTCTCCTCTATCCACCGCCCTAGACACATCCTCATAGAACTCCAGTAAATTTGTCAGACACGACTTCCCTTTAATGAAACCGTGCTGCGTCTGCTCTATCAAGCAATTCCCTTCAAGATGCCTTGCAATTTCCTCCTTAATGATGGATTCTAACATTTTACCTACCACAGACGTTAAACTAACCGGCCTATAATTCCCCGCCTTTTGCCTGGCACCCTTCTTAAACAACGGCGTAACATTAGCCGTTTTCCAATCTTCCGGCACTTCCCCGGAATCCAGCGACGTCTGGAAAATAACCACCAAGGCATCCACTATCACCTCCGCCATTTCTTTCCGAACCCTCAGATGCATTCCATCCGGTCCTGGGGACTTGTCCACAGTCAGCCCCCTCCAGTCTGTCGAGCACCGCCTCTCTAGTAACAGTAATGTCATTAAGACCCTCCAGTCCTACCACCTTTCCATCGCTAACACCCGGCAAATTATTCACGTCCTCTTCCGTGAAGACAGAAACAAAAAAGTTATTCAAGAATATGGGGGTAGGACCTGGGTGGAATTGTGGTTGGTGCAGACTCAATGGGCCGAATGGTCTCTTCCTACACTGTAGGATTTCTATGATTTACCCCATCAACTCCCAAATTTAATGCATCTTGATCAGATCATCCCTGATGTTAGTGTACCTTTAAGAGGTTTTTAGATTCATGCTCACAGCTTTGGGTGATGTCATTGTCAGGAGGAGAAAAATCTCGGTGCAGATCAGGTGACAAGGAGTTCATTTTCAGTTTTGTTTTGGCTGCAGGGTTAGAGGCAGTCTTAGAAGCAATCTGGTAAAGAAGTCTTTCTCTCCCCCTATTTTGCTTTGAAAATTTTACCAGTTAGCTGAAAGCAAGGCTTGCTGTCATGATGCAGTAAATAATCTGTGCTTTGGTATTTTGGGGAGCTGATTTGGCTACAGACTGCTCTGAGTTTTCAAGATCATTTAGAATCAGCATTCAACCCAGGGTGCTGGATTCCAGTATCATGTGAGCTTTAGCCTGTGTAGTGATAAATCTGTTTAAAGAGTTTTGTTTATTGGATATTAGTTTTGATTAGAACATCTGATATATATTGGTTTAGGGATATACATTATTGTAGTTGTTTTGTTTTCAATTGTAATTGATAAAAGTTATTACTAATTTTCATTCCGCATATGTTATCTATATTCTGAAGGAAAATTTGTTTGATAAAAGATCCCTAGTGGGTCATTTGAATCATACCTGATGTGAAGCATATCATGCTTATTATAACCAAATTCAAGATGCAAAACCTATAATTCAGACGGGGCTTCATAAAACACTTTGGAGTTTCTAACCTGAGCCATAACACATCTCTCGATCTCCAGAATACATTCCACAATTCTCACAATTGAATATAATCTGGTCCAAAGATTAAGGGCAGCTTCCTTATTTTAGATTGGTCAAAGATTTGCTTTAGAGTATAAGACCCTTGTCACAGGTTCCTCAACCAAGGTAAGATACCTTCTCTGTATAAAGTCCCGACCATTGGATTTATTCCTTCTGGGTGAAACTGAATCAATGATTTCCTTGGGTGTAACTAAATTGTACAATAAACTCATACAGACTAAAGCCCATTATAAACCTACACTACTTAGCTCATTGTTACCAATGATGTGGAGGTAGATTGTTGATGTGAAGTCATACCTCACATTAGTTATTTGACTGCAAACATTTCTCATCTGTTCGTTTTCAAAATTAAATCCTTGCAGGTAGAATTATTAATTCTGAAAACTGGCAAAGATGTCAGTGTCTGTTTGGCAGCTCTCATTATCAGAATTACTCTCAGTTAAGGAAAACATTCCATTGCATCTGCTGAGCTGAAATACTTTGTTTGGTCTTTACTATGGTGGCACAGTGTGGTTAGCACTGCTGTCTCAGTGCTAGGGACCCGGGTTCGATTCCTGGCTTGGGGTTCACGGTCTGTGCTGAGTCTGCATGTTCTCCCCGTGTCTACGTGGGTTTCCTCCCACAGTCCGAAATATGTGCTGGTTAGGTGCTTGGCCATGCTAAGTTCGCCCTCAGTGTACCAAGCAGGCATCGGAATGTAGCAACTAGGAGATTTTCAAAGTAACTTCATTGCAGTGTTAATGTAAACCTACTTGTGACACTAGTAAATAACATTAAAAAAAATCACCTGATGGTGGAGATCACATATAACTTAGTTGAACCAACTTTCTCTTGAACCTGTTAATGAACGTGAGGACAATCTAAATTAATTCTGTTTTCTCTCTGTGTGCCAGTGAAGTGAGATGTGAATTAACTCACATTTTGCTACAGGACATTTCTCTGCAATAACAAGTTAATAATCAAACCCGCAAAGCGTGTGTTAGAGAGCACCTGTAGTAACAATTTTAAATGCTTAAATTAACATACTTAATTCCAGCTTTTAAATGCTGAATAGTACAATAAAGATGAACAGAAAAACGTTTATCTCAAGCTGCTATCACAGATAAGGATTTATAGAAAATCAAAACCCTCCAACTACATTGCAGGCTTTAAGATTGGAGAAGCACTCAAAAAATAGTGAATATATTTTTAACTCACTTGTAAAGAGAAGCTGATGGCTAAAAGGAAGGTAGATCCGAAGAAAAGTTAGAAGATGCCAGAAATGGTTGGCACAGCGACACTGTGGTTAGCACTGCTGCCTCACAGCACCAGGGACCCGGGTTCGATTCTGACCTGGAGTCACTGTCTGTGTGGAGTTTACACCTTCTCCCCGTGTCTGCCTGGGTTTCCTCCAGGTGCTCCGGTTTCCTCTCACGGTCCAAAGATGTGCAGGTTAGGTGGATTGGCCATGCTAAATTGTCCCTTAGTGTCAGGGAGATTAGCAGGGGAAATACATGGGATTTTGGGGATAGGACCTGGGTGGATAGTTGTCGGTGCAGATTGGATGGACCAAAGGGCTTCTTACTGGACTGTAGGGATTCTATGACACTAAATGTACAAAAGGCTCTCCAAAGAAATATCTTGATTTCTTAATGTGTTACCAATTTCTAACACGTTCCAGCTGATAGTGATAATGAGCAGAAACAATGTTTAATTTTGTTGAGCAGATTGTTTCAGGAAGCTAATGCTTGTATTCTTGTTGTTTTTCTCTTCTGCAGGACAGTAAACCCCACATGACAGATTTCATTGTCAAATCCACTATCTTTTCTCGCTATGCGTTCACAGCTGTTTCCTCCACAATGGTCAATCGAGCTCACAGACCCAAAGATGCAATTTTCCAAGTGCAAATCCCAGCCTCTGCCTTCATTTCCAACTTTACAATGTGGGTATCCACCAATCCTGGTTCTCGGGGTGGCAGTGGCCTATTGAGAGATTGTCACAGATTGTCCAGAGAGATCAATGAATGGGTGATTTGTGAAGTCAGATTTCACAGCGACAGAGCATTTTCCACGCGCGAAATCTTCCTCCACTCGAAACATTTTCTCCCGTTGAGTTTCAGAAAGTGTGAGTTGAAAATGGATCAGGGAGGGAAACAGGGCAAGTTCCAAACAGATCCAAAGATGTGTGGATTAGGTGGATTGGCTGTGCTAAATTGCCCCTCAGTGCCAGGGGTACTAGCTGGGGTAAATACATGGAATTATGGGGATAGAGTCTGAGTGGGACTGTGGTTGGCCCAGACTCAATGGGCCAAGTGGCCTCCTTCTGCACTGTAGGACTGAGACCTGGTTTCAATCCCCGGCTTGCACCACTGTCTGTGTGGAGTCTGCACATTCTCCCCGTGTCTGTGTGGATTTCCTCCGGGTGCTCCGGTTTCCTCCCACATTCCAAAAGATGTGCTGGTTAGGTGGATTGGCCATCTAAATTCTCCTTCAGTGTGCCCGAACAGACACCAAAGTGTGGTGACTAGGCGAGTTTCACAGTAACTTCATTGCAGTGTTAATGTAAGCCTATTTATGACTAATAAGTATCATTTTTTTTACTTTTACGATTCTATGGCTCTGTGTCAGTAATAGTATATCTTCACTAATCAGATTAGAGGATTGGGAAGAAACATGAGCAAAGCTGGAAGGGGAAAGTTTGATTGGATGAATCAAATCAGTTACAGAAAAAAGAATAGTGAGAGGGAAAGAAAGATTGTGGGGGGTGGGGCATGATTTTGGAAATGGCAAAGCATACTCTAAATATCTCAAAGATCAGGAAATGCCTTGGGTGAGAGAGCCCGAATGATTGTGCCTTGGGGGTGCTGGGGGGGCAGAGCCCCTAATGATTGGTGGTGGGGAAGGGAGCCCCCCCAGTGATTGTGCCATGGGGCTCGGTGTAGAGCCCGCGATGATTTCACTATGGCGGTAGAGGGGCAGGAGAGCGCTCTAGGATTGTACCATGATGATGGAGGAGAGACCCTCCCCCCCCATTCCTTCGTGGTCAGGGAAAGTGGGAATGTATTAATTCGCTGATGATTTGGATGTCCTTTGAAGATGACGCCCCAATCTCTGTGGAGCTGGCCTTGCTGGTTCTATCAGGCCCTGCCCCGCCAGACTAAATTACGCCCCCAGGTCTCCTTTTGTCAGAATGGCTCAAGACCTGATCTGAAAACTGGGCAATGCATCTGGAGAGCTACACCGCCAATTTTCAACCAGACAAATTATGGTGAAAATTCCGCCCTGGAATATGAAAGAGAAAAGAAGAGACAGAACAGGAAAAATGAGAAAACAATTTTGTTCAGTTTAACTTTTGGAAATTTTAAAATCACCATGATAAATTCAAAGCTTGAAGAAATGAGACTCTACACTTGTAAAAGCTGATTTGCAATGCCAGAGAGGTTTGGCAGTAATTAATTGTCATCACATTGTTATCCGACACTATCAATTATTAGTCTTAATTATCTGTGATTAGTTCAGTTCATATCTTGTGCACAAATGCATTTCAGTGATGAATCAGGCAGTAAGCCCCTGCTTTTCATAAAGATAATTGCGGACTGATACAATTTGGACAGCACCCTTTGCATGTAACCACATATCAACCACTTGCCTAAAGTTTATATATTTTTATGCATAAGTAACAGTAAGCCCCTTCAGCCTAACTGTTACTTTGATGGTAATT
This sequence comes from Carcharhinus amblyrhynchos, assembly GCF_965287045.1. Classification (NCBI taxonomy): domain Eukaryota; kingdom Metazoa; phylum Chordata; class Chondrichthyes; order Carcharhiniformes; family Carcharhinidae; genus Carcharhinus; species Carcharhinus amblyrhynchos. The sequence continues at coordinate 46,581,104 of NC_137342.1, forward strand.
CGGGCCCCGTTGTTTTGATTGAGCATAAGTATTGTCTTCTCATTTAGTCTTATATTCACAAAATGAACTGGTTATGCATTAAGGAGACAAAACGACACAGGATCTTCAGCAGAGAATGAGTGGCTTTAATGTAGGATGCTTCCATCTAGTTCGGGGTGAAATAAATCCAACAAAAGCCATTTCAACTAAATAAGACAGATCTTTGTTTATCTGTTCTCACTGTCAAATTTGCTGGAAATCCATTATTTTGGCTCTCCAAGCAGGCAAAGAGATATTGATCTGATGTGAACTTTGGGAGATGGTGTTCTCCAGCGGGTAACTGTTACTGTTATAACATACTCTGGCACTCTTAGCCCCGGATGTTAATTGGGAGGAATTAGTGAGGCATTAAGTATTGGCTCGCACACTGGATTTATTTAGTTACGGTTGACAGCAGGACCAAATTAGGATGGGAACTGCTCGCAACTTGCATTAACTGAGTGTTTCCATGTTTGCTTTTAGCTTTGTAGCCAGCCATTGAGGGATTAGGAGAGATCTGACACAGCATTCCAAACCCAGATTTGACCTTACTTAGACCCATTTTGATCTATCCAGAGGCACAACCTTAACTGCACTTGATATTATTTCCCAGTAGCTGTCAAAATGAAAAGTTCGGCTAAAAATGAAGAGCGATTGTGAAGAAAAATATATCTCTGCCTCTAATTCAATCCTACAAATCTTCTGACATGCAGAAGTTTCTATGGAACAGTCTGTGAATTGATCTATCCAGCTATTATTATATAATACATAGCTGGGTGGCACAGTGGTTAGCACTGACTCACAGTGCCAGGGACCTAGGTTCAATTCCAGTCTTGGGTGGCTGTCTATGTGCAGTCTGCACGTTCTCCCCTTGTCTGTGTGGGTTTCCTCTGGGTGCTCCAGTTTCCTCCCACAATCCAAAGATCTGCGGGTTAATTGGCCATGGTAAATTGAGTATCAGGAGGATTAGCAGGATAAATACCTGGGGTTACAGGGAGAGGGTAACCCTGGGTGGGATTATTGGCAGTGCAGGCTTGGTGGGCCAAATGGCCTCCTTGCATACTGTAGGGATTCTTCTTTGGTACGATTACGTTATGGCCCAGAAATCATGTAGGCAATCTCTACACTACATCCCCACAGTGCACAACATGCCTTATGTTTGGTTCAAAAAGACAAGGATTTATTTTTAATTCTTTTCATGGGCTGCGACCAACAGTTGTTGCCATTCCTAATTGCCCCAGTGAAGACGCTGGTGAGCCACCTTCTCAAACCACTGTAGTCTATCTGATGTAAGTACACCCACAGTGCTGTTAGGAAGGAATGCCAACAGAGTCCCAAGTCAGGATGGTGGGCAGTTTGGAGGGGAACCTGTTGGTAATGGTGCTGCCATGTGTCTGCTGCCCTTGTCCTCCTGGGTGGTAGAGGTCGTGGATTTGGAAGGTGTTGTTGAAGGAGCCATGGCGTGTTGCTGTGGGGCATCCTGTAGATAGTACCCTCAGCTGCCAGTGTGTGTTGCTAGTGGAAGGAATGAACGTGATGAATGGGGTGCTGATCAAGCAGCAACTTTGTCCTGAATTTTGTCAAGCTCCTTGAGTGTTGAATCCACACTCTAGACAATAACAATTAATAAATGGAGGACAATTACTTCCTTTCCAACCATTTTGTTTGGAAATCATAGAATCCACAGTGCAAGAGGAGGCCATTTGGCCCTTTGAGTCCACATCGACAACAACCCCACCCAGGTTCTAACTCCGTAACCTCACATATTTATTCCTCCTAGTTCCCCTGACACATGGCCAATAAACCTAACCCATGTATCTTTGGAGTGTGGGAGGAAACCGGAGCACCCGGTGGAAACCCATGCAGACACTGGAGAATGTGCAAACTCCACGCAGAGCCGAGGTGGGGATTGAACCCAGGTCGCTATGAGGCAGTAGTGCTAACCACTGTGCAGCCGTGCTGCCCTGCATCCTTACTGCTGATGTCCACAACTTTACGGATGGAAAACTAACCTTAATACAGGTTTGATGGTAAACTATCCATTTGTCAAAGCTAGGAGACTGGGAACGTGAAGCAAGTGTGGAATACAAGGAAAGTAAGGAGTAAGGGGTCATGAAATGAAAAAGCATTGGCCAGCAGGATTAAGGAAAATCCCAAGACTTTTTATACGTATATAAAGAGCAAGAGGGTAACCAGAGAGCGGGTTGGCCTACTCAGGGACAATGGAGGGAATCTATGCATGGAGCCAGAGGAAATGGGTGAGATATTAAATGATTACTTTGCATCAGTATTCACCAAAGAGAAGGACTTTGTGGATGATGAGTCTGGGAAAGGATGTGTAGATAGTTTGAGTATGTTGAGATCAAAAAGGAGGAGGTATTGGGGTTCTTGAGAAACATTAAGGTAGGCAAGTCCTCAGGGCTGATGGGACATACCCCAGAACACTGAGAGAAGTAAGGGAGGAAATTGCTGGGGCCTTGACAGAAATCTTTGTATTCTCACTAGTTACAGGGGAGGTCCCAGAGGATTGGAGAATAACCAACGTTGTTCCTTTGTTTAAGAAGAGTAGCAAGAATAATCCAGGATATTATAGGCCAGTGAGCCTTACATCAGTGGTAGGGAAATTATTGGAGAGGTTTCTTTGAGACAGGATTTATTTCCATTTGGAAATAAGTGGACGTATTAGTGAGAGGCAACACGGTTTTGTAAAGGGGAAGACGTGTCTCACGAACTTGATCGAGTTTTTTGAGGAAGTGCAAACAGCCCCAATAAGGCTCATTGTCTCATAACAAGATTTACAGTGACCTGTGAAACATTGGTCATTATTAAAATGTGGAATGTACCAACCCATTCTCACAACACTGACAGACCCAGAATAGAAACGTCTGGACATTGCTGTGACTTAATTAACATTCAATCTGTGCTTTTGTTCCTGTACAGGATCATCGGCAGAAAAGTACATCAGAGCGAGGTGACGAGCAAAGCTAAGCAACCCAAAGACAAAATGAAAGAACATTCTGGAAAAAATGATATGTAGGTATTCAATTCCTCACTCACCTGCACTCATATGTGTAAAAGTCCCCCAGGCAATACAGGGGTTGAAAGTATCTAGCAGGTACTGATTAGTTGATGTGATATGGAGATGCCGGCGTTGGACTGAGGTGGGCACAATGAGAAGTCTCATCACCATATCGAGTTTATCTGGAATCACCACACCAGATTAAAGTCCAACAGGTTTATTTGGAATCATTGAAATTATTTCAAACCTGTTGGACTTTAACCTGGTGTGGTGATTCCAAATAAACTTGGTTAGCTGGGGTATAATTAAAACTTGTGTGGTGTAAAGCTGGTGGTTTACCAAGATAGTAGCTCAAATAACAGCAAGTCTCAGCAGCATCTCAGGATTCAGTCGCAGTTATCCTGGGAATTGTAGTGGATCATGCGCAGGTCTGTTGACCTCGGGCAGGATTTTCCAATCTTGGAGTGAACACAACTGAAAAATCCTTACAGCAAATACCAAAGGGCCTTTATTTAAAATAGTCCTTTATTCAAAATGATTATTTCCACCTTAAAGAGGATGGTAGAACTGACAGGCGTAGCTGAACAGATGGAACACAATGTCTGGGACTCTTGCCTGCCACAGAATCCACACAGGCGCGGGTCCAGCAACAGAAATCTCCTTGGGCATGAATTTCCAGTCTCGCCCGAGCGAGGCTGTAAAATCCCACCCAGTTTGGAGGACTAATAAACTAAACTGCACATTGTGATTTTGTCCCTGTGGTTCCTGGTTGGTGGATTGGCAGATGAGCTAAGGGGGCGGTGGGCGCAGGGGGTGGTGGGGGGAGGGGCAGGTGGCAGGAGAAGCCAATTGGTGGGTCACGTCTGTCTAAGTGGCTGATTGAAAACTGCCATTGCCAGAGGTTTGAAAGTAAAGAGATCTGGCTGGCCTTTCACATGGGGACAATATATTATTCCAACTGGACAGAGGGAAGAGGGCCTCCAAGAGTTCAAGTCAGCGGACATCATTAAGGAGACAAGGGAAATTCCCAATTTGAATTATATTTGAGGCATAGACTTTATAAAAACAATCTACATCAATAGAGCAACAAGCAAAACAAGCAAATCTAATTTCCTAATCGAACGTGTACTTAAAATGTCTGCCTTTCTGTACTTGATGCGAACTTGTTTATTATTGGAGTTGTCAACACCAAGAATTATTTGGCTTCAGCTTTTAAATGAGCTATTCGTTTTGTGGGACATTTCACTGTAATTTCAACACTTGCTAGTCGAAGACATTGGTCAGCTGTGTGGAGAATCTTGGTTCATTGATGAGACAACGGAATACAGTGTCAAGTGTTGTTGGCCTCTTGCAAGTGGTCTCAGTTACAAAGAGAAGGGTGTGTAGTGATGGGTAAAAGTTCATGGGCAGAGTGAGTTCAGGGAGGGCCCAAAAGATTCCATCGGCATGTATTTATTTAATTTGTAACAGGACAAAATAAGTTATGAAGTAAATTTTATGAGATAGATATTAAAACCCTGCAGATTTTAAGAGGATATAAAGATTGAAGCGGATAGAGTGGGTGGGATTATCCAGCTGCGCATTCCCCAAGACAGGAAATTCTCACCCGAGCTTAACGGGCCTTTAAATGGTCTGCCGGATTTTCAGTCTCGCTCGCTATGACTCCTGCAGCGGACAGGATGGGAAATTTTCAGCCAGTGTTTCACAGGTTTGAGGGAATAGAATGTGTTAGAATACAAGCATTGTGTTGAGTCATGGTTTCAATGCAGTGAGGGATGGCATAGTTGGAGCTTGGGAGGAACAAGAGAGGAAAATTCAGACGGAGATATGGTTTCAATATAATCATAGAATCCTTACAGTGCAGAAGGGACCATTTGGCCCATCAAGCCTGCACTGACTCTCTGACATAGTATGTTACCCAGGCCCTCTCCCCGCCCTATCCCTGTAATCTTACACATTTACCAAAGCCAATCCCCCTAACTGATACATCTTGGGACATTAAGGGGCAATTTAGCATGGCCAATGACCCTAACCTGCACGCCTTGGGACTGTGGGAGGAAACTGGAGCACCTAGAGGAAACCCACATAGACATGGGAAGAATATCCAAGCTCCTCACAGACAGTGACCCACGGCCGCAATTGAGCCTGGATCTCTGGTGCTGTGAGGCAGCAGTGTTAACCACTGTGCCATCAGGCAGCTCCATAATGTAGGTGGATTAGTGTAGATGCACTTGCCACTCTGGTGAATATTTATCAAATGGTTGGGAGCAGGGTGGCCTGGAGGAGATTTTTTATAATTCATTCATGGGCATCGCTGGCTGGACCAGCATTTATTGCCTGTCCCTAATTGCCTAACTGAATGGCTTGTTAGGTCATTACAAAGGACTTTTGTTTTTTAAGAGTTATCCATAGTGCTGTGGATCTGGAGGCATGTGTAGGTTGGAATCGGTAAGAATGGCAGAATTCTTTTCTAATGGAGATTACTGAACCAGATGGGCTTTTACTAAAATTGATAATTGTTTCACAGTCATATTAGACTTTTAAACCAGATTTAACTTTCACCTGTAGCGGGATATGAACCCAGAATATTATCCTATGTCACTGGATTACTAGTCCAGTGTCAACACCACTATACCACCACCTCCCCATGAGGTTAATGTCCAAATACTAGTGAAGAACATAGAACATTACAGCACAGAACAGGCCCTTCGGCCCACGATGTTGCGCCGACCAGTTAAAAAAAACAATGACCCTCTAACCTAAACCAAACCCTTTCCATCCATAAACCTATCCACGGATCTCTTAAACGCCCCCAAACTAGGCACATTTACAACTGCAGCAGGCAGGGCATTCCAATCCCTCACCACCCTCTGGGTAAAGAACCTACCCCTGACATCCGTCCTATAACTACCACCCCTTAGTTTAAAGCTATGCCCCCTTGTGCTAGCTTTCTCCATGCGAGGAAAAAGGCTATCACTGTCTACCCTATCTAAACCTCTAATCATCTTATATGTTTCAATAAGGTCCCCTCGTAGCTGCCTTCTTTCTAACGAAAACAACCTCAAATCCCTCAGTCTCTCCTCATAGGACCTCCCCTCCATACCAGGCAACATCCTGGTAAACCTCCTCTGCACCCTCTCCAAAGCCTCCACATCCTTCCTATAATGCGGGGACCAGAACTGCACACAATACTCCAAGTGCGGCCGCACCATAGTTTTGTACAGTTGCAACATGACGCTGCGGCTCCTAAATTCAATCCCCCTACCAATAAACGCCAAGACACCGTATGCCTTCCTAACAACCTTATCTACTTGATTCCCAACTTTCAAGGATCTATGTACACATACACCTAGATCCCTCTGTTCATCCACACTATTCAGAGTCCTACTGTTAGCCCTATACTCTACACATCCGTTATTCCTGCAGAAGAAGTTATAATCCTCAGTGCGATTCTTTTTTGATTTTGTGAAAATATGAATTTTAAGATCAGTACAGCCAACATTTCCAAAGTGTGTTCCATTCCTTTCTTGCATTTCTTGTAAATTCCTTATTCCCACCATGATTCCACCTATATAATTTACCCCAGTGTCACAGCGCAGCTGAAAAATAAACATTTTTATTATCTGTGATGCTGAGCAGAGCAGCTGCAATACGATCCTCACTCACTCAAATCCTAAACTTATGAAAATCTCCACTCCCTGAGGTAACATCTATCACAGCCTGGCCCATGTGACCATACATCAACATATGATAACTCGGCAACTTGTCAGCTTTCTTTGGCTGAAAAGTAGTCCACCATTTAATGTTTCACTGAGTGACGAAGACACACAGGTCAATCATCATAAAATCCCTACAGTACGGAGGAGGCCATTCAGCCCACTGAGCCTGCACTGACAACGATCCCACCCGGACCCTATCCCCGTAACCCCATATATTTACCTTTCTAATCCCCCCAAAAGGGGCAATTTAGCATGGCCAATCAACCTAACCTGCACAACTCTGGTCTCTGGGTGGAAACTGGAGCACTGGAGGAAACATAGACATGGAGAGAACGTAGAGACTCCACACAGATAGTGACCCAAACGGGGAATTGAACACAGGCCCCTGGCGCTGTGAGGCAGCAGTGCTAACCAGTGGGCTACCATGATGGTAAAGCAGATGTCAGATGTGGGGCTGCAGAAGGGGAACATCAATTGAGGGAGGACAAGATAAATTTTGGCAGTGAAAATGTCTCCGATACTCAAAATGCTTACCACCATGTAGCTCCAAAAGGCCAATTGGCTGAGACACGTGTGAGATTCACAGGAATACACATAGAAAAGCTTCAACACTTCCAGGGGAGGCAAAAAATGAGAGAAAAAATGTGAAAAACTTCAAACTAATCCTTGCATGAGGCTGGATTTAAATAATTTGGCAAGTGTACATTAATGTGACTTTATCCCACTGACATGTGTAGAGAGATGGATGTCACTTTGACCCCAGAGAAATCTTTGTTTATCTTTTCAGTCTTTCTGCCATTTTGCTGACAAACATCACTGATTTCTCAACTGTGGCTTTGCTTCTAAGTCATTAGTGATCCAGTAGATTTTATTAACAATGAAACTATCCCAGAAGTAAAATCGAGATGCAGAGGTCTGTGGGTGTGACTATTCTGGAAATCATTAAATACAAAATGTACAGATTATGATACGGTTCGTACAAATACACTTAAATTATTGTGGTTATTTCACATGGTAACACAAGATAATCACTGTAGCCCTCAACCAAAATCATTAATCATTTCATATTCCAATACTGGAAGACAATGGGAGGCTCATGCATGGAACATTCTAACATATTAATCTACTGTGTCCTGACAGGGACACTGAAATGGAACTTTTCACCGTCAATGTAAGTTTGCCTGCGAGGACTAAAGGATTATTCCTCCTGACCTATGAAGAGATGTTGGAGAGGCGTCTGGGAAAGTACACCCACGTGATCAGTGTCAGGCCGATGCAGATCATTCCTAAACTCATGGTGGAGATCCACTTAATGGAGAATTCCGGAATCTCTTTCCTAGAAGTTGCACCCCTGAGAAACAGCAAGCAGATCAGCCAACCCTCTGCAGGTACAGAAAATCAAAGAGGAACGCTTATATTCCTGATGATAAATTTGCAATGAACAAGTTTGTTTTTTAATGGACAATAGATTTAGAACGCAAGTTTAGTTTTATTATTACATTTTGCCGTGATATCACCAATACCTGATTGCTATCATATTTTTTATAAAGTGTAATTTAATGGACTTTTTCACCTGTTATTTCATTCGCCTCTCTTTGTTTCCATGACATTTCTGCCTTCAAATGCCCTGCAGATATCCCTGGATTTTGATTGCAGGGAGCACTGGGGGATAGCATAGCTCCATTAATTTTCTCTCCCTTTTCTCTTGTGTTATAACAGGCAATGTTGCCTGTTATAACACAAGAGAAAAGCTGACATGGATAGAGCTGTAAACTCTGTCTATGTGCACTTAATAATGTGATGATACTGTGCCTTTAAGCATTTGTGTCATGTTTCTTGTTGAGGATTTTTTTAATAATCAGTTCTATGTATCGGTGCCGCTTTGTCTATAACTGGCAGCCCACATGTTTATGCTGCAGAGGCACAATTGATCCTAATTGCTGGAATGTTTGTTTTAATGTGGGCTGATGCAGTGTTATTATTTTAGTCTTTTCCCTTTGAATTTTTCAGAATGGGGCTTGATTAGGTTGATTGACAGGAAAAGTCATGTGATTGGGTGAGACTAGGCTCACAGAATGAAAACAAGCTCAGTGGCTGCTTGGGGGCTACAGAGAGATGTTCTTTCTGTCTCTGAAGATTAGAAATTGGGACCTGCCAGAAAAATAGGTCTCTGCTTGAAGTTAGATCTCTCTCTGGTGACTGCTGTATGGGAGTCAGACACAAGTGTCTGTCTGGACCTCTGTCCAGAGGTGTCAGGAGGCTGGAAACCTACCATGCATGTGAACTAGATGTTTTTGTGCTAACTGATTCTGAAAAAGGATTTATGTTCATGGGATATTACTTAAATTGGAACTATAGTGATATTAGTTGTTAAGAATTGTACCTTATCATGTTTAAGTATTTCCACTGGTAAAAGTTATCCTAATTCTTTTTGTTATATTTTAACTGCGTCGTTAAGTAAAGTTTGTTTTCATAAAAACCTACCTAGTGGGTCAATGCAATCACATCTGGAGTGGAACACCTTGTGCTCATACTAATGCCAAAATCAAAAATAGTTGGGGTCTGGGCTAACTTCATACTATATCTTGGAGTTTCTGATCTGGTCTATAACACTAGCTCTTAAGTGTTTGTGTGTTAATGCTAGGCCAACACTCTGCCTGCTACATTTCCAGGAATGTGTGAGAAAGAGAGCCAGTTGCTGTTACGATCCTAGTTGATGTCACCACTGAACAAGAAGGTCCCTGGCTCAAAAGACTATTACTTTTACTTCTATAGAAAACATGGATAGATAGAGCTACAGGACTACTAATTAGCTTTTAACAACATCAATTTTATTTATTAAACATGAAAAGTTTGACTATAATACAAGACCCCTTCATCCCACTTACATCTTCACAAATGTACGCAGATTTTAAGAATAACACAGTTTACAAATTGTATCTTATGCTCCAATGTTCTTAATAAATACATAGCCCCCGTAAACCAAAAACTAACTGCAGTCAGACACACTCCACTCTGAAACCAAGTGGTAGATGCCATCCAATCAAACTACTGTGGATTTCCCCTCAAATACCCTCCAGATGATTATCACATGAATATTTCCAAACACCACTCTCGAAATAACATGCCTCAGACTCTTCTTTCTGCTGTTTTCAACAAGGATCCATTGCCAGAATTTCCAACTCTCCTTTCAGTAGTCCTCTGCCTTGAATTATCAGGTGCATTCAAGCTCCCACACATTCGTGTCAGTACAGGCTTGGTGGGCCAGTACTCTTCTTCTTTCAGGTACACAATCTCTCAGGTACTCAGCCATGCTAATAAACACTACTACTTCACAAGCTATACTAAGTTCACCAGCCTTAGGATTGCTTTAGATATCTGGCTTCTTGCTAGACAACTTCAACGGTTGTATTTTTTATCATCTCTGCCTTTAACTTCAGTAAAAAAGATATTGGTCAAATTTCAGTCCCTTTTGTCCCTTTGACTTCAAACATGCTGGGACCTCTCTTTTCATTCCTCGTTTTCAAGAGCAAATTGTGCTTTAGTTTCTAGGATCCGCTTTCTTCCCATTACTCCATTATCCTGTTTCTGCTTCTCATAGAGATGTGAGAGTTGCCTTTTCCCTCACTACCCAGCACCAACTGTCTTGGATCCAAGGAAAACTAAATGGTTTCTCCAACTCAAAGCTGCTGTGGTTGCTAAGCAACAGCTTAGCCCATCTTTACACTTATTTGCTTTCCACGTCGTAAACTTTTAAATCATTGTGCAGACATAATTTCAAATGAAACCAAAACCCCCATCGTTTAACTCGAATTTAATTAGAGTTTTAACCCTTTCCTGTTCAGCAACACGAAATTAAACACACTTAAATATATCCCATGTTACAGATATTTGACACTACAAATATAGATTATTTGAAACTCCACTGCTTCCTGCTAGTCATTTCCCCGGACCCATTCCAATACTCTTACCCCTACCCAAGACCTACCTACCTGTTTGTTCAGCATCCAAGTTGGGCAATGCTGCGAAGGCCAGTTTTCTGTAGATATGACGTGAGGTCCAATTATTGGTAAGTGTCAATGGACATGTGTTGGAGGTGTTGCATTCACCTCACATGAGTTTTTGATACATGATGAATTTCTTTGCTTAGAGGCCCAGCTTGAGGCTTCAGTGCAATGATGAGGGAAAACTTCATTGTCAGAGGTGCCGTGGTGTCTCTCAGATTACACATTGTTCATTTGCCTCTGTGGTCTTGCCAGGAGTGGTTGAAAATATTCACAATGGTTCTTGTGACCTTTATTGACTCATATCTTAATCCCTCTTTCTAAATTTCCATGCAGGAGGGGATTTAATTTAAAACAGCCCTGATTTTTCCTCTCGCCATCCATCCATAAGGAGAAAGCTGTTTTGATTTTGATTTCCCCCTTTATAGGAGGTGGCGTATTTCCCAACCCTTCAGTTTTGGAGAGATCTAATTTCTATTAATAACACCAGCACATACTGGGATAGGATAAACTCAGAGGGTTAGTTTATATTCACACAACCTCAAATACTAGAGGAGGGTTGCAACATAGACCCCTCTTTCATTCATACAAAAGAGAGGAAAATAGAGAAAGAAATATTTATAGAGCAGTGGTCACAGAATTATTGTTTCACACAAGTCTTGAGCTCAGAATCAAAGTCCACTGGTGTATTCATTCACAGAGCCCAGCAGATTGAAGACAGATTCTGGATAAGTAGCGATGACTTCCAGGAAGGGGTAGGCACATAGAAATGAATTAGCCTCATAGGCAATGGTTTTGAATTTTAGAAGTTCCAGTAGAAATAGTGTAGATGTCTCCAAATGTGAACTGAGCTCCACCAGATGGCAGACTGATTGGAAATATAGCAGGACAGTGTAATTTGTTTTCCCAGCTGGGGCTCACGTGGGTTCCACCACTCGATTTTGGCTTTTCCTTTTTCTGTATTCTTAATATTGTTAGTGGTTCAACCAATATAAATTTCAAAGAGGTTTTCAGGGTCCTTTGTCTAGCAGACTGGTGATCTCCATTGACCAGGCTAGCTTAGGAAATGTAGATGACCTTTGTATAATACCCTTTGAATTTGACCTCAGGAGCTACAGATGTCATTATCATCTCTCCTGAGGTAAAGAGGTGTCAGCTTCTCTGATTCTTTTTACTCATTCAGAGGATGTGAGCGGGTTAGCGTTTCCTGCTCATCTCTAATTGCCCTTGAACTGATTGGTTTGTTAGGCCATTTAAGAGTCAATCATATGTAGGCCAGGCCAGGTAAGGGTGGCAGATTTCTTTCTCTAAAGAGCATGGGTAACAATCCCCTCGCAGTGGGTTGGGCGAGCCATGCAAATTGCCATTGACTTTGGCGGGACTGGAAAATCTGGCGGGCTGCTTACGGTGAGCTGCCTCTGCTGCGGGAAAACCCATTGTAGGAGAGGTGGGGGTGGGGTGGGGGGGTGCGGTGTGGAAATCATAGGTGTCTTTTATATGCATTATAGGAAATAATGAAAGGCCTATTGTTAGGTCCCAAGTTGTGGATGTTTGTGAATAACTGCACCAAAACCAGTTAAATACATGTCTAATACACTTATCCCAGCAACTACACTTCAAAGTAATTCAGTATATTTGTAGTTTTGTGGAGTACACCAAGAGGGGTACAGCAATTTGTGAAAAACAAATTTCTCTTTGTTTTAATGGAGTTTGTTCATCTGTTAGAATTCCAGGTTTGAATATAATTGTTCACCATTCCACCAGGTTGGACTAACTTTCTTTAGAGACCTATTAAATGGAAGAGAAGGGCCTAGCTTTTAATCATACTCAACTAGTGAGTTCCACTGCTGACTTACACACCCAAAGAATGATGAATCTGTGGAATTCATTACCACAGGAAGTAGTTGATGCCAAAACAACTGCTGAAGGCCATAGAAACCAGGTCATTGAGTGTCTTTAAGACCAATATGGATAGGTTCTTGATTAATAAGGGAATCAGGGGAAAAGGCAGGAGAATGGGGATGAGAAAAATATCAGCCGTGATAAAATAGTGAAGCACACTAGATGGGCCAAGTGGCCTAATTCTGCTCCTATGTCTTATGGTCTTATTGAATGTGTTCAAGGGGTATAACGCTTGGAGACGAACGGATCAAAGGTTATGGGGAGAAAGCAGGATTTGTCTACTGACTTGGATGATTAGCCATGATCGCAATGAATGGCAGAACAGGCTCGAATGGCCTCCTCCTGCTCCTATCTTCTATGTTTCTGTATCAATTTCATGAGGTGGTAGTCATCTTCCCTGAAGCTGATGAGAGTCCTTCAATAAGCATGCAAATCCTAGTTTGACAACATCATTGGGTAGCACTTGCAATTTTAACTTGTGATTCAACAATGAAACCAGTGACCAGAGAAGCCAAACTTTAGTGCGAAGAATAAAAACATGCATAAAGACACGGAGATTATGGAATCAGACTCTTGGATCTTCAGATAATGAGGAAACAAGGGTTGAGAAAAAGGGTTGAAGTCTTAATTATCATTTAGAAAAGAACCTTTACACAATCTTTGAAAGTATCCAATTTGACAAAGAATGTTCTAAAGTAGAGATGGTAAATGTTTACCTCTGCTGAGCTCAAAATTTTTTCCAAGAGTCAAACAAGAATTGTGTTTAATTTGGGCTGAAAATTATATCTCAAATATGTGGGTTTAAAAAGGTTCTATAAACTACTTGCTGGTAAGAGTTGTAAGCCTGTGAGAATTGTGCTAAATGGATGGAATATCTATCCACTACAGTTAAAAATTTTAATGGGATTTTGAAATGAAAGGTCAAATTATGGAATGTGTAAGGTTAGGTTTTATTTGGAACATCCTCGAACCTTCTGATTATATTTTGTGTTTTTGTCGCACTGTTACACATTTCAAGTTACAAAGTGATTATTAAGTCTTCAGTGTTTGTCTCCTGTGCAGTTAAAGCCTCACCCCCACCATCCACCAAAATCAACCAGACCAGAACAACAGCCCACATTAGATTTGCCCCGACTATTCTGCAGCAAGCTGGAATCAGTAAAACTGGGGTCCTGGGGGACTTCATTATGCGATACGATGTGAACAGAGAATTGGGAGTTGGCGAAATTCAGGTAGTTCTCTTAATTGTTTCCTTATTCTGTGTCCAGAGGATCCCAAGAGTTATAGAACACTCTTGAAAACCTGACAGATTGTAGCATTATTATTAAGGACATCATTTAAATCAGATAATTTAATTTTAACTTGGTTCACATGTTAAGTTGATGGTTTATGGATCTTAAAGATGTACCTATGTATTTTCTAATTGTAATATTTTGCCACAGCAGGTTTCCTTTGCATTCATTTATATTTCACGCATCATATATCCATATTTAATTCTCACCTGAGCCCTCAAACACACATCCCCGTTCCATTCGAAAAGCCCTGCTTATTAAGAGCAAGTTGTCTTCACTTATGGTTTCTTTGCCACCTGTTTCTTCTTATCACTTTCTTCCCCTCCTTGAAGTTATTGACCTCTTGTTGAAGTTTGGTACTTAGTGTTCCAGTCTCACTTTCTGTTAACCCATCCAAATGGACATTCTTCAGATGTGTCACACTTTCTGAGAAAATGTCCTAAAAATTACCCTATGTTTATTTATTATTGTCACAAGTAGGCTTACATTAACACTGCGATGAAGTTACTGTGAGAACCCTCTAGTCGCCACATTCCAGTGCCTGTTCGGGTACACTGAGGCAGCGTTTAGCCTGGCCAGCGCACTTAGCTAGCGGGTTGTGGGAAGAAACTGGAGCACCCAGGGGATAACCAGCAGACTCGGGGAAGAATGTGCAAACTCCACACAGTGACCAGGCTGGAATTGAACCCAGGTCCTTGGCAGCAGTGATATTTTGCTAAGCACTGATCTTGACAACTTTGTTCACAACCCATGAACAAATAGGAAAATAAATCTGCTACAATATATAGGGCTTAAAAGTAATCAGGGAGATGATCTGGGTGCAGGTCCCATATACTTAAATCCATCGTTCAGTCCATTCTCACCCAGTCATCACCGCAGTGTTACTTGTGTTACAAGCAGAGCCAAACTGAAACATGGGAAGGAATTTTACGGGCCCTCCCACTGCGGGATTCTCCAGTCCTGCTGCAGTCAATGTGTTTTTGAATAGTTCGCTGCAAATTTCAGCACTCCTCCACTGCAACGGGTCTGTAAAATTCCACCCATTATAGATTGCCTTTAACCATGTTGAGAGACGAGGAGTTCTGATAGTATTATTTTCACTTTCAGATTCAAAATGGATATTTTGTTCATTACTTTGCACCCAAGGATCTTCCTCCAGTGCCGAAAAATGTTGTTTTTGTGATAGACACAAGCGGATCAATGGCGGGGAGAAAAATTAAACAGGTAGGCATCTTTACTGTGCTAAAGGGATCAATTTTACCATGTTCAAGTAATAGTTTGTTGATGTATGACTGTATCATCATTTATTATTATCATGGGCTAATTGTAGAATCATTGGGATTTACAGCACAGTGAGACAACATTTAGCCTATTACGTTTTCACCAATTAATAGAATTATTTAATCATAGAAACCCTACAGTGCAGAAAGAGGCCATTCAGCCCATCGAGTCTGCATTGACCACAATCCCATTCAGGCCCTCCCCCATATTCTACATATTTATGCACTAATCCCTCTAACCTACGCCTCTCAGGACACTAAGGGCAATTTTTTAGCATGGCCAATCAACCTAGCCCGCACAGCTTTGAACTGTGGGAGGAAACTGGAGCACCCTGAGGACACCCACACAGACACGAGGAGAATGTGCAAACTCCACACAGACAATGACCCAAGCCGGGAATCAAACCCAGGTCCCTGGAACTGTGAAGCAGCAGTGCTAACCATTGTGTTAACATGCCGCCCAAGATTCATTTCTCAATCTACCAGGTTTTTTGGTTATTATAGAATCCTACAGAGCAGAAGGGGGTCATTTGGCCCATCAAGTCTGCACCAACTACAATCCTACCCAGATACTATCCCCATAACCCCATGCATTTATCCTAGCTTGTCCCCGGGCACTAAGGGGGACTGACTAGGGTAAATGCATGGGTTTATGGGGATAACCGCGTTTCCCCATTACCCCATCCATTTACCCTGCTAATCTCCCAACCTACACTGAGGGACAATTTAGCATGGCTAAACCACCTAACCTGCACATCTTTGGATTCTAAGGGGCAATTTAGCATGGCCAATCCACCTTACACACATATGTTCGAACTATGGGAGGAAACCCACACAGACATGGGGAGAATGTGCAAACTCCAGACAGACAGTGACCCAAGCCGGGAATCGAACCTGGGTCCCTGGCACTGAGAGACAGCAGTGCTAAGCATTGTGCCATTTAGCCGAATTCTATTTTCCAGTTCATGGCCTGATGACTATGACAATTCAAGTAAACATCCAAGTACTTTTTAAATGCAATGAGGCTAGAATGTCAAGCCACACTTTATTATTTATTTATTTGTGTCATAAGTAGGTTTACATTAACTGCAATTAAAAGTTACTGTGGAAATCGCCACAATTTGGCATGTGTTAAGGTTCACTGAGGGAGAATTTAGCATGGCCAAAGCACCTAAACAGCACGTCTACAATCAGTGATTGCAGAGACATCTTTAGTCTTTTTGTTCCCTGCAATTCATATGCTATACAGGAATGAGTAAATGATCTATTAGCCATGGACCAACAATGGAACCATTGGCCTGGATTTTGTCCAGCACCAGTTATATCGGTGAGAAACCAGTGTTTCAGAATGAAAACCCAGAACTCCACATGCGGTGGAGTTTCAGTGGGTGTTTTAGCTCCATAGTGTGTGACTTCTGGCCCTGGCAGGTTCTTTACTTGGAATTCAGTCTGATTGACAGACTTAGTGTCCAGTCAGACAATGAGCACTCCGGAACAGGATGCAGGATGAGGTCTGTCCGATCCTAACCCTGGTGAGGGACTGAAACGGTCCAATTCCAGTGTTTCCATTCCTGATCCCAAGTTTTGGGAGGTCCCATTCCTCCTCTGGGGAAGGGGGCCAATCCCAGGAGCGAGGACCTAATCTACCACCCCTTTTGCATGGGGCGACGGGGTCTAATGCAGGGTGATGTGGAGGGTTGGGAGATGTGATGCTATAAAAGCATTTATCTTTTCCCAGTTGCTATCCTCACCATGCTTCAACTGTTCGGAATTATAAAATCTGGGAAACATGGTTATTTACAATAAGACCAGCTAAATCAGAGGCACACAGCCTTGTTAATATATGATCATTGTCAGCTTATTCTCGGATTGTTCCTTGCCCAACTTTCATAAAACCGAGAGGTGTGCATATTGGGGTTAGGTTTCAGATTCCTAAAACTTTTAGCCCCCACCCACCCCCTCCATTTCCCCCTCCCTGCAATACAATTTTTGTTTTGCTAAATCTCATTCCCCTCTCCCCTCATTGACAATCACATGTTTTGGTTTTTATCCATTTGATGGAATCCAAACAAGTTAGTTCTACTTTGATACATTGGTGTGAATGTTTTTTTTTATTCATTCATTGGGACATGGGCGTCGCTGGCTGGCCAGCATTTATTGCCCATCTGTAGTTGCCCTTGTGGTGGTGAGCTGCTTTCTTGAATCGCTGCAGTCCATGTGATGTGAGTTGACCCACAATGTCATTAGGAAGGAATTTTGAGGATTTTGACCCAATCACTGCAAAGGAACGCCAATATATTTCCAAGTCAGGATGGTGAGTAGCTTGGGAGGGGAACTTGCAGGTAGTGGTGTTCCTATGTATATGCTGTATTGTCCTTCTCAATGGAAGTGGTTGTGGGTTTGGAAGGTGTGGTCTAAGTATCTTTGGTAAATTGCTGCAGTGCATCTTGTAGATGGCACACACCATGGTGGTGAGATATTGTCCTGAAGATTGACTCAGTATGAGGAAGATAGCTCATGGCTGGTCTTTACACCAAGAGGAATTAAACAACGCAACTCACCATTAAATGTGAAAATGAGTTTCACATTTCCAAAGTTCATACTCAAAGAATCCCTACAGTACAGAAGAAGGATATTCGGCTCACTGAGTCTGCATTGACCACAATCCCACCCAGGCCCTATCTCTGTAACCCCACAAATTTACCCTGCTAATCCCCCTGACACTAAGGGGCAATTCGGCATGACCAATCAATCTAACCCGCACTGTGGGAGGAAACTGGAGCACCCGGAAGAAAGCCACATTGTTAAATATCACACCGCCTTGATGTCGTTCTTGTTTTCTTTCAGCTTTTTTTTGTACAAATGCTTAATGTGTCAAATATTTTGTAGCTTCCAACATTGAATTTTGCTACTTATGCTGTCTTCAGCATTTAACCAGGGAGAAACTTGGCGTTTGTCTTTATCTCTGATTCCAGCCAAATAAGCTGTCAGTGTTCTGTTGCATTTGGAAGACTTCCAATTATAATTTTATATGTTTTTTTCCTCTTCAGCTACCAATAAACTCTTACTGGCTAAACATTTGCAAAGCAAAAATAAAAATGGTTTGCTGAGATGTCAGTCTTTACACTGTTCAACGTACTTTCTTTGCAAGTATATTTACCATTTCACCAAATTGTGTAATTCAAATATTGCCATATGCTGATGAGCAGAAATTTATCCACAAGAACACTTGAACAGAATGGGGGAGGCAATGATCTAGTAGTATTGTCGCTAGACTATTCATCCAGAAACTCAGCTAATGTTCTGGGGACTTGGGTTCGAATCCCGCCATGGCAGATGGTGGAATTTGAATTCAATAAAAATATTTGAAATTAAGAATAAGGACCATGAAACCATTGTCGATTGTCGGAAAACAACCCATCTGGTTCACTCATGTTTTTTAGGGAAGGAAATCTACTATCCTTACCTGGTCTGGCCTACATGTGACTGCAAGCCCCAGCAATGTGGTTTACTCTCAACTGCCCTCTGAAATGGCCTAGCAAGCCATTTAGTTCAAGGCCAATTAGGGATGGGCAATAAATGCTGGCCCAGCCAGTGGTGCCTATGTCCCATGAATGAACTAAAAAAGATAGCTAATCTTTGCCATTGAAAAATTGTCAATCCTCATACCAGAATATTGGCGTGTACCTAGAAGAATAATAACAAACCATCGGGACTCTTGCTTGGCAGGGGAAAGTGTGGATGACCAAGATGGAGAGATCAGAATAGGTTTGAGAGTCTAAACTAATTTGTTGAGTTGCTGGGAGGCCGGGATCCCTCCCATAGACAGAATGGTGTTGTTTGGCAAAGTTGTATTTGATGTGCCCCATGTAGAGGAAACTACACCATGAGCGATGACTGCAGTACACCACATTTGGAGATACATGCAAATTGCTGTGTCAAATGGGAGAATTGTTTGGAATGATGGCTGATGATTTTGCAATTGTTGTGGTTACATTTAAGTATCATGGGAATGTTTGCTGGTAGTTGGGATTATGGCAGAATGACCGAGTATATAAAGGAGGAGCTGGTCCATCTGGATTAGGACAGGAATCAGAAGATCTGGATTGTGATCATGTTGGTGAAAATGGAGAATAATTTTGTGAATGAGGACACTGATTGAAGGGAGGCCTCTTGTTATTGTGAAAGATGGGTGAGAAGATGGCCTTAGGAATGGTGCTGACATGGTCAAGAGCATTCTCAATTACAGGAGAAACTCCAGCAAAGGAAAATGTCATTTTAGAAACACTGGAACCAAAATAGAATCATCAGAGTGGGTAGATGGAAGATGAGAAGAAATGTAATCGAGGAGAGAATGGCATAGCAATAATGTCACTGGCCCTGTAACATAGAGCTCAGGCTAATCCTTTGGGGCCATGAGTTCAAATCCCACCATAGCACTTGATGAAATTTAAATTCAATTAATAAAATCTGAAATTGAAAGCTAGTCTCAATAATGGTGACCATGACAACTATTATCAAGTATACTCTGGTTTCTCTTCAGATCGTATAAATCTTTCGCCTTCTGTGAAGTCTCGTAAAACCCCATTCTAGTTCAATAATGTCTTTTCGGAAGGGAAATTTGCCATCCTTACCTGGTCAGGCCTACATCTGGACCAACTGATGGATACATTGGCCAAGCCCAGCAGCAGCACGATGAGAAGGTCTCCCAAGCTATCTGTCCCCCCCGCCACCCGCGCCCGCACTGAGGAGCTAAAAATTAAGGAACAGCCCTTTCAGATAATGGACAATTGGCCGCAAACTGTCACGCTCTGTATAAATGTGAAATACAGACTTTTCCAGACTGCAGAAATTAAGTGTGACCCCGACATGAAGTAGTTTAACCCACTATTGTAGTGGATCACCACGTGCAACATCCTTCACGCCAAATCCCTGCATGCCATATTCAAGATGATATGTTAATTTATCACAGATTTTTTTTACAGTGAAAATAGTGCATTAAACATTTTTCATCCTAGCTATCAGAAACATCTCAATTACGTTAAATTGCTAACTCCTCAGAGTGAAATTCCCAGTGTCCTGAGCTTCAAATTCCTCGGAGCCCCTCTGACCCCAGACCTCCTGTCATTGGCCTAATCGTGGGGATATGAAATTCCGCCACCCCCTACTGGTCCAAAGTCTCATGGCACAATTCTCCATCCATTCATTTCTCTCAAACCAAAAGGCAAGACCCTGAGATTATCTTGCGAATTGGGAAAAAGCGAGGATCAAAGCAAGCTAATTTACTGGCCTATTGATTCCACCGCTTGTTGACATTTTCTCAGCCATGACTCATGCTCTCATAAACAGGGGGCTGTAAGAGAGGTCCAGATGAGTGTCTGTTCATAAGGTCCATCCCTTAACAACCCGACAGCTGTTTCACCAATTTGGAAAATAAATTGCTTAATTCAAGAAATTGAAAATATGACATCTGCAACATTTGTGATCTCCAAATCAGAGCAGGGTAGTCATTGCGGCCAAGCTGATTTGAATTGATTGTCATTTTTAATAGGGATATAATTAGAACCCAAACAGGAGCATATGCAAGAAGTAGTTTTGATGCACATTAAAAATGATGGCATGGCAGGATTTGAAATGATTATGTCTTGTAACCAGTGATGAAGATAATAGTCATTTTATTCTTTACATTAATATACTCATAACATGCTTTAATATTTCCCTTGCTGCATTTTAACGTAAAATTTTGCTTCCATAATCAAAATGTTACCAACTCTTAGCTTCTTTTACAATCATACAAATTATCCCTATTCATTGGAATTATCCTAATTCCCTCTAAGATTGCTTAAAACATTCTGTTTGTCCACTATATTAACACTTAAGCTTGACAAATGACCACTGGTATTAATTGCAAAGCCTGTGTTATTTGAGGGTTGCTGATCATTAACTCTGGGGTTGATTCAATGAGGTGGGGGGGGTGGGGGTGGTGGGAGGAGTTTTCCCATCCTGCCTGCCACAGGAATCGTAGCGGTGCTGGGGGGGGCAATCAAGGGGGGGACAGTGGGGGCAGACCATGCAAAGGTCTGTTGACCTCGGGGGGGGGATTGTCTGGTTTTAGCGGGGAGTGGGTCTGGAAAATCCCACTCTATGACTCTGATCAAATAAGTGTAAGTCCTGCACCCTACCTACGCAATGACCCAAATCTTCAGATCGGGATTGGACCTGATCCGACCCCAGCTAGAAACCAATTCCACACTTATCCTCCTCCCGTTTGTCTGGGCAATCTGAGAGTCCTGCTGAATTGACTCAGCACAGGGAATCTCGGAGACATCAGCGAAGGTTGGGGTGTGTAATACTAGAGGGCATGGATTTAAGGTGAGAGGGGAGAAATACAAAAGGATGCAGAGGGGCAATTTTTTCACATGGAGGGTGGTGAGTGTCTGGAACAAGCTGCCAGAGGTAGTAGTAGAGGCAAGTACAGTTTTGTTTTTTAGACAGTTACATGGGTAAGATAGAGGGATGTGGGCCAAATGCAGGCAATTGGGATTAGCTTAGGGGTTTAAAAAAAAGAGCAGCATGGACAAGTTGGGTCAAAGGGCCTGTTTCCATGCTGTAAACCTCTATGACTCTATAGTGCACACAGTTGCCATATCCCCATTCCCAGCACCAACTGCTGTTTTCCATGAAGCAAAGAGTTTAAATACCTTCAAGGTTCTTTGAGAAGTTCTGGAGGGAAGGTAAGTGGATAAGGGGAGGGGGTAGAATGGGCTAGGTAATTGGATGATGGGGAGGGGAGGTGAAAGGGGTAAGATGGCAGCTGGGTGAGGTGTTGAAGTTGGATTAATTTGTGTCAGCAGGAGAGCTGGGGGTCCAGGAAGGGGCATGGGGGCTCAGAGAGGAGCGTGGTGGTGAGGCGAGTCAGTTGTGTTGGGTTTTAGGAGAGTTGGAAGGTGAGGAAGGAGTTAGACTATAAAAATAGAAAAACGTGGAAAATCTCAGCAGGCCTGACAGCATCTGTGGAGAGAGAATAGAGCCAATATTTCAAATGTTGGCTGTATTCTCTCTACAAAGATGCTGTCAGACCTGCTGAGATTTTCCAGCATTTTCTGTTTTTGTTTCAGATTCCAGCATCTGTCGTGTTTTGCCTTTATAATGAGGAGTTAGACTCTGCATTTTCTGTTTAACTCTTCCTGGGTAACTATCTGGGTAAATACAGTGGTGGGGAGACATCGAAGCAGACTAGGTGCCGGGGGTGGCCAAGGCTGACCCAGGCATGTTTGCGGGGGGGGGGGGGGGGGGGTGGGGGCAGCGATTGGGCCGTGGGTGGGGGGTCGCTCAGCCACCGTTGCGGGGGTTGCGGGGCTGGTTAATGATTGAGCTGGCCAGCAGTCGGGAGGCCAACAGACAAGGGGCAATGCGCGTGCGCTGATCTCGGTGCTGACAGATCGATGCATGTGCAGTGACCCGCTCAGCGCAATGCTGCCAGTCTCATCCACCCACTGAGTTTTGGACTGAGTCATGCTAGTGCACTCTGTGGTGTACAGATTGTGGGAGATTCATTCTGAAACTCAGGCTGAAAAAAAAAGTTTTTATGCGTATTCGACACTTAGAATTTTTTTGGGAGAATCACCCCCTTTGTTTCCATGTGCTTCAGAGTAAGATCATTTACTGCATCTAAAACAATTTTGTATGAGCATTAAAATGGAATCCCAGTGGCAGCGTAGGTGTAATATGGACATTCTATTGGAAACTATCCTTCATTGTTGGGAGCACAGCAATATAAAATGTGTGTAGAAATGTGATACATCCCAATAGATTTAATGGCCCATCAATATGTGTGTCCCTTTGCGATTTTGAATTTAGGAAGTAGCTGTTTCCAATTACAGGTTCAAAATTAAGGAAATGGCTAACTGTATAATGGATCCAAGATTGTTCCCTTGACATCATACATGCCATGAAGCTTGAGGAGAAATATAATAGTTTGCGTAAGATGCTAGAATCAATACTTGTTGGCTTTCTCTAAATGCCTGTATTTCTGTGAATTCAAGACTCAAAACATTTTGGTGAATTAGACTGAACTGGACTGGGTTCTAATTAATTGCAGCTAGTGAATATAATTAATGTTCACGGAACTGTACAATTAATATTCCTCTTGTAGGATCTGTCTTTCATTATAATTTCCTTCCCATTAAATCAGAAATTTGTGCAGACTCATTGATTTATCACAAGAAACTCCTCACAGATGCTTGAAAAATAAAATTCTGAACACCTTTCTAAGATTTGCAATAACTAGATATTTCCTATATATAGATATCTAATATATTTCCTTTGTAAAGCTCTGCCCACTATTAAACAATTTACTTGATAAAAGCGACAATTTTCTTTCCAAAAAGACCAAAATAGAATTAATAAAATAATAAATGTCGGAAATCTGAAATAAAAGCAGAAAATGCTGGAAATTCAAGGCAAAATCTTCCACATCCGAGAAGAGGAAAGAAAGGTAACTCGTTTCTGATGAAGGAGCTTCCTCTGCCTTCAGAGATACGATGTGGCGATGCCAGTGTTGGACTGGGGTGAAACAGAAAGAAATCCCACAACACCAGCTTAAAGCCCAAACAAGTTTATTTGCAGCAAAAGCCGCAAGCTTTTGGGACAGGCTGGGAACTCCCAGCCACCTGACGAAGGGACAGCCTGTCCTGAAAGCTTGCGGCTTTTGCTACAAATAACCCTGTTTGGACTTTAAGCTGGTGTTGTGGGATTTCTTTCTGCTTCATAGATGTGGACAGACCTGTTAGCATTTGCAGTGTTTTGTGCTTTATAGCATATTTGTTGGCTCATTTTCAACAGGCAGCAGGTGGGGAGGCAATGGCCTACTGGTACTATTGCTGAACTATTAATCCAGAAACTCAGCTAATGCTCTGCTGACGTGGGTTCAAATCCTAGCATGGAAGATGGTGAAATTTGAATTCAATGAAAAATATTAAGAATTTACTAATCACTGCAAAACCGTTGTTGATTGTTGGAAAAAGCTATTTGGTTCACTAATCTTCTTTAGGGAAGGAATTCTGCATTCTTACCTGGTCTGGCCTATACATGACTCCAAAGCTACAGCAATGTGATTGACTTTCAACTGGGCAATAAATGCTGGCCAGCCAGTGATGCCAATGTCCCATGAATGAATTAAAAAATAAAACTGGAGTTAGTTTTAATTTGAAAATAGATTTATCTGGGTGAGACTTTTTTATATTTAGCCAATGACCAAACCTGAGACCACTCTTTCCAGGGACTGACTGACTGACTGACCGAAAGCAACAATCACCAGGAAACTTGGCAGTTCCAGCAATATCTGAAGAACGTCAGTAACTTGGCACATTTGAAAGAGAAAATACTTAAAATGTTCCCACCAGTTTGGAAAGAATATGTAGATGGAACTGGGCAGTGACTTGTAACTTATGGTTCCAGGGATGAAGTGCCTTCAGTTACATGGCTGGGGGTGGGGGGGGTCGTTCTCTTTAGGGAAGGAAAAGGTTGAGAGGAGGATTGATATAGATTTTCAAGAATGTGAGGGATCTAGATAGAGTGGAGAGGGAGAAACTGTTCCTTTTGGCAGAAGAGTTAAGAATCAGAGGGCATCAATTTAAAATGATTGATGAAAGAACCAAAGATGACATATGGGGCATTTTCTTACGCCTCTAAAGAGAAAGATTTTGCAGGGTTAAGGTGTAAAGGGTGGGGAGTTTCATGTCCAGAGAGCTGGCAAGAACATAATGGGCCCAATGGCCTCCTTCTGTGCTGGAGTCTTTCTATGATTCTGTGATATTCTTGCCATTGTATTTGACTGAAGTCCCAGTGACAATCTGCTTTCTGTTGAGTAATTCAACACTAGTATCTACATCCTGTGCCTAATACATCAAACCTCTTTGGAGATGGAATGCTTTTCATTTCAGGCACTCATTGGCAGTGTCACCAGTGGCAGGTTAGAGACAGAAGAGCTAAATGCAAAGTAAAACTCCCTCTACTCTGTCCTAACAACATGCTTGTTTATCAGTCAATCTTTAGAAAACTACCCCCTACTGCATTGGCATGGTGTTATTTCCTTTTACCACAACTCACCTCAGCAGTATTGTCTGTTAGAAATTAGTCTGAGGTGGTATGCTGTAGAGATTGCTATCTCATTAGCCAAGGCTGGACTGGATGAAATGCATCGCAAGTTCCTTGTCAAGTCTTGACCTGGCTGCAGAGTAGAGATAATGCAGATAATGGGAACTGCCCTTCGGAAAGACCCATCACACACAGAGTCACCCTGACTCAAAATGTTAGCTCTATTCTCTCTCCACAGATGCTGTCAGACCCCTTGAATTTTCCAGCATTTTCTGTTTTTGCTTCCAACGTCCACAGTGTTTTGCTTGGGCTTGGGTTTAATAGCCGTGTAGAATACAGTTTCAGTGTAATGTGAATCCAGGCTTATAAACATACCATTGAGAAGACACTGGCACCTACCTCAAATATGAAAATATATGACTGGCTGGGAATGAGGTAAAGACAGATTGGGAGCAGAGATTCAGGCAGGGAAGAGTGTGGTTTGTCCCCTATAGTTTTTTTTCCAGCTCATTCACAGAATGTGGACCTCACTGACAAGGTCAGCATTTGATTGCCATTGAGAAGATGGTGGTGAGCTGCCTTCTTGAAGTGCTTGTTGGGAAATTTTCAGGAGTTTTAATATAATCTGATGGCTTGCTGAACTATTACAGATAGCAGTTCACAGTTGCTATGGGTCTGAAGTCACATTCAGGTCAGACCAGGTAAAGAAGGCAGATTTCCTTGCTGAAAGGGCATCAGTAAACCAGGTGGGCTTTTCCTGACAATCTGGTAGTTTTATGGACACCATTATTTTTGCTTTTAGTTTCCAGATTCGTCAAAATAATTCACCAGATATAACTAAATTACCCAGTTGCTGTGGTGATATTTGAACCTTGCCTCTGGAGTAGTGATCCAGTAATATAACCACTATAGCACCATATAAGTCACCTACAATGGGAGCAGCTGATGCTGCTATGACACTTCTGCCTCACTGCACCAGAGACCCAGGTTCAATTCCCGGCTTGGGTCACTGTGTGGAATCTGCATGTTCTCCCCGTGTCTGCGTGGGTTTCTTCCTGTTTCCTCCCACAGTCTAAAAGACATGCTGGGAAGGTGCCATGCTAGATTCTCCCTCAGTTTACCTGAACAGACCCCAGAGAGTGGCAACTAATTGACTTTCACAGTAACTTCATTGCAGTGTTAATGTAAGCCTACACGTGACAATAATAAATTTAATAAGTGCACACTGTAATGAAACGTTGTCTGCAGTCGAAACAAGTTTCCTTTTTTTATGATAAAAATGATCCCTCACTAAGCATTGTGCATATTTTCAGACGAAAGATGCCCTTTTCACCATCCTTAATGACCTTCGACCCATCGACCACTTCAATATCATCAACTTTTCCAGCCGGATCAGGGTCTGGCGAAGTGGAGAACTTGTCCCTGTCGTCTGGGAGACTATAAGAGATGCCAAGAAGTACATCTATGCAATGTCACCTTCAGGAGGTAAATAAAGTCCATTATTTTCACTTTGAAGCTTCTGATCTCAAATAAAAAACCTTCTCTTTTGGCCTTTGTGATGTTGTTTGAATGGATGTCCCCTTAGCATTAGTACTGAGCATGTGTGGAGTTACTCATCCATTACTTATACACCCTGTTCTGACTACAGAAAAATGATTATGAGCTATCTGCATTACACTAGCATATACAGCGAGTGAAACACTTGATGATAGTTCCTGTCATGATAGAGACATCCAGGACAAATTATGAGTTGTTACTGATGCTAGGTTAACTGCTAGAAGGGGTAGTCATATTTTCCACATCTTTGTACATTGCACTTTTTCAACAAAATTGGCTAGAGCTGTCAACAATTTCAACTTTCTTCAGAGGTTTTTTTTGCACACACTGTTTTTTAAATAGCTGTGTCGGAATGTTTCACACTCAGCACAGAAGCAGAAATTGGGACGTCTTGATGAAGTTGTACAAGATATTGGTAAGGCCACACTTGGAATACTGTGTGAAATTCTGGTCACCCTATTATAGAAAGGATATTATTAAACTAGAAAGAGTGCAGAAAAGATTTACTAGGATGCTACCAGGACTTGATGGATTAAGTTATAAGGAGAGGCTGGATAGACTGGGACTTTTTTCTCTGGAGCGTAGGAGGCTGAAGGGTGATCTTATAGAGGTCTATAAAATAATGAGGGGCATAGATCAGCTAGATAGTCAATATCTTTTCCCAAAGGTAGGGGAGTGTTAAACTAGAAGGGATAGGTTTAAGGTGAGAGGGGAGAAATACAAAAATGTCCAGAGGAGCAATTTTTTCACACAGAGGGTAGCGAGTGTCTGGAACAAGCTGCCAGAGGCGGGTACAATTTTGTCTTCTAAAAAGCATTTAGATAGTTACAGGGGAAAGATGGGTATAGAGGGATATGGGCCAAATGCAGGCAATTGGGATTAGCTTAGGGGTTTAAAAAAAAGGGCAGCATGGACAAGTTGGGCTGAAGGGCCTGTTTCCATGCTGTAAACCTCTGTGACTCTATAAGTGGGGAAAATCAGCCATGTGGACTGAGAGCTCGAGTTAGTGAGCAACACTGGAACTACACACTCTCTGGAAAAACCTTTGAGGATAAACTTGCTGATAGATAAACAGTTCTCTCAGTATCCAGCCCAGTGAATGTCCCAAGCCACTTGTGTGCTGGCAGCATGAGGGCTTTTTTAAAAAATAAATATAGAATCAGCGAATAATGAATAGACCAATTTGCTTCTTTTTAGAACAGATAATAAATCCCTTTCACAAACACAATTCCTCCTTATATCATGTAAGAAGTCTCACAACACCAGGTTAGAGTCTAACAGGTTTATTTGGTTGCACAAGCCACTAGCTTTAGCAGTGCTGCCCCTTGGCAGCTCTCCAAAAGCTAGTGGCTTGTGCGACCAAATAAGACTTTAACCTGGTGTTGTGAGACTTCTTACTGTGTTTACCCCAGTCCAATGCCGGCATCTCCACATCCTTATATCCTGTCAGTTACAGCGACTGAAGTGGCCAGGAGGCTCTTGCTCTCGACTTCCCTTCTCCTCACTGGTCAGGACTTCTGATCCTCAGACTAACCACAGCGTTGTGGGGTTATCTCTGTGTGTTCTCGGAGCTGGCTGAATTCCCACTCCCGCTCGCCCGCTCCTCACATAGAACCATAAATCCCCTACAATGCAGAAGAGGCCATTTGGCCCATTGTGTTTCACTGACCCTCTGGCTGGATCTCTCATTACAGAATTGGAATGGGTAAAGGCGGACAATAGGAATCTCCATTGACCTTGGGTGAGATTTTAATGTTTTGGGACGAGCAAGGGCATAAAATCCCACCCTCTATCTTACCCAGTTCCTCTCCCTTGCCCTATCCCATAACCCCACATATTAAGCATGGCCGATCCACCTAATCCACACATCTTTGGATTTTTTTCTATTCATTTTTGGGACATGGGCTCGCTGGCTGGCCAGCATTTGTTGCCCTTCTCTCGTTACCCGAGGGCAGTTGAGAGTTAACCACGTTGTTGTGGCTCTGGAGTCACATGTAGGCCAGGCTGACTAAGGATGGCAAATTTCCTTCCCAAAAGGATATTTCCTGTGGGAGGAAACCCACACAGACATGGGGAGAACATGTTAGCTCCACACAGACAGTCACGCAAGATCAGAATCAACCCCGGGTCCCTGTCACTCTGAGGCAGCAGTGTTAACCACTGTGCCATGCTGAAGTCCAATCCTCACTATGAAGTTGAGGCCAGGGAGTGAGAACCTTACCAGGTCTTGGAATGCACGCCTGATATTTGTAACAGGCCTCTACATAAACCAATACCAGCCCAAATTAAAGTTGTAATCTACATCTCTTGTATTCCTCAATTACTTCATTTGCCAAATCTCTGAACATTAAAAAAAAAGCATTTGTGTAGGACTGATAACTCTTTCATCTGGAGCTCTGCCTAGACACAGTGGGCCAAATGATCTCCTTGTGTGCTGTGAAACTCCAATGGTTCCAAGATGCTTCCAAAATGTTGTTTGTATTTCACTTAATTTTTAACTATTCTCTACTTTTTACCTCTTTATTGTCTTTCTTTATTTATCTTCCCCCTCCCCCACTCTTACTCCCTATTTTATCCCCCTTTCCTTATCTTTTCTTCCCCTTTTGCTTCCCTTTTTTCTCCATTTTACCTCTCTCCCATCCAACTCCCCCCTCCCCCCACATCTCCACCTGTCACAGTTTACCCTCTGATTTCAGCTTCTATTCTCTCTATGGACTGCCATTAGCAGCCTTTCCCCTTGTGGCTATGACTCATCTTTCACTCCCCCGCCCTACAGTATAAGTATCTCCCACTTTCTATGCCATTTAGCTTTGACAAAAGGTCATCTAGTTTCAAAACTCTTTTCTCTCCTTACAGATACTGCCAGACCTGCTGAGATTTTCCAGCATTTTTTTCTTTTGGTTACAGATTCCAGTTTAGCTCAAAGTTCTACTTTGCTTCCCAGATACCAACATAAATGATGCCATCCAGACTGCATCGAAGCTGTTGAAAGATTACATAGCTCAGCAGGACAAGAGTGTGCGGACGGTATCACTAATCATCTTCCTGACGGATGGGCGGCCAACTATTGCTGAAGTACAACCTCATAAAATCCTAAACAACACAAAAAGGGCTGTTGAAAACAAGTTCTGCATCTTCACTTTGGGGATAGGAAGAGATGTGGATTACAGGCTCCTCCAGCGAATGGCACTGGAGAACTGTGGAGTGATGCGGAGAATCGATGAAGACTCGGATGCAAGCACCCAGCTAAAAGGTTTCTATGATGAGATTGGGACTCCACTCCTCTCGGACATTCGTGTGGATTATTCTGAGGATTCAGTGTCTTACGTGACGCAGAATTTCTTCACAAACTATTTCAATGGATCAGAACTCGTGGTTGCTGGGAAGCTGACCAACAGCACTGCTGACAGCTTGCACGTCCAAGTTACTGCAAGCACGAGTGACAAGCACCTCATGCTGGAGGCAGACGTGATTGTTAATGATACCAGGAAAAGTTTAAATTACACCAAGGATAGAGCTAAAGTTGCCAAGTTGGTCGAAAGGGCGTGGAGCTATTTAACCATAAAAGAACTGCTGAGATCTCGAGTGAAGAGTAGCAACAGCAGAGAGAAGAAAATGCTTTCAGACAAAGCAAGGAATCTGTCACTGGAATATCATTTTGTCACACCCCTAACTTTGCTGAGTGTGAAGAGTTTAGACAAGGAGAGCATTGGATCCACAGAGAATGTGATAAATGAATCTGAGTTGAAAAACGAAAGAACACAGAGTTTACAGGGAATAAATAAACCAGGTAAGGTGGAGGCGCAGTGGTGTCGTCAGATGACTAGTAATCCAGAGACGCAAGATAACATCTCTGGGGACCTGAGTTCAAATCCCATCACTGCAGATGGTAAAAGGGAAATTTGATTTGATTTATTATTGTCAGATGTACTGTGATACAGTGAAAAGTGTTGTTTCTTGCACACTGCACAGACAAAATATACTGTTCATAAGGTACAAAGGGGAAAAAGGAAAAGGAGAGAGTGCAGAATATAGTGTTGCAGTTACAGGTAGAATGAAGAGAAAGATCAGGTTAATTTATGATAGGACTATTTAAAAATCTAATGGCAGTACGGAAGAATTTGTTCTTGAGCAGGTTAGTACGTGACCTCAGAATTTTGTATTTTTTTCCCAACGGAAGAAGGTGGAAGAGAGAATGTCCGAGGTGTATGCTGGCTGTTTTTCTGAGGCAGTGGGAAATGTAGACAGCGTCAATGGATGGGAGGCTGGTTTGAGTGATTGACTGGGCTTCATTCACAACCCTTATAATTTCTTGCAATCTTGGTCAGAGCAGGAGCCATACCAAGCTGTGATACATCCAGAAAGGATGCTTTCTATGGTGCATCTGTAAAAGTTGGTGAGAGTCGTAGCAAACATGCTGATTCAGTAAATTTAGTAAGAACTGGAATTAAAGTCAAACGCTGACTATGGAACCCTCATCGATTGTCATAAAAACACACCGGGTTCGCTAGTGAACTTGAGGGAAGGAAATCTGTTGTCCTGACCTTGTCTGCCGGTCTCCAAACCCACATTGGACTCATGACTTCAGTGGAAACCGGAAAATCTCAGCAGTGGGAGGGGCCATAAAATTCCCCCCCTTTGCTTTCTTTCACCATTGATGCTGAAAATCAAATCTTTACAGTCATGAGGATATTGGAATGTCATAATTCTACCGAAACATCACCTGTAAAGTTAGCCATTGCATATTAGGAGAATATACAAGGTTCTCACTCTTCACAATCTTGACTTTTAATCCTGTTCCCTTCCCAAAACCTGGATCAGGTAATCAGGGGGCAGTGACTTCTAGCCATTATTGACAAAATTTGTGTGTACAAGAGAGATGCATTGTGCAACTTGTAATCTTCAAGTTTCTTTTGTGAAACTACAATAACTAGAGTCCTTATCACAGCCCATATACATGATCATTCGGCAGAAAGGATTCCTTCATGAGAAGATCAGTGGAAATGCAAGAAAAATAATAAAGGCAGTAGCGTACACCTTTTTTCATTTATTCCACTGATCTTCCAAAGAGAAATCAGGTCCTGTTCTGTCCAAGACCACAAGAGACTACAAAGGGTCGCGAATGAACCCCAATCCGTCACTCAAACTAGCCTCCCATCCATTGACTCTGATTACATTTCCTGCTGCCTCGGCAAAGCAGCCAGCATAATCAAGGACCTTATGCACGCTGGACATTCTCTCTTCCACCTTTCTCTGTCGGGAAAAAAGATACAGAAGTCTGAGGTCATGTACCAACTGACTCAAGAACAGCTTCTTTCCTGCTGCTGTCAGACTTCTGAATGGACCTACCTCGCATTAAATTGACCTTTCTCTACACCCTAGCTATGATGGTAACACAATATTCTTCACTGTCTCCTTTCCTTCTCCCCATGTACTCTTTGAATGCTTTGTTTTGTTTGTATCGTGTGCAGGAAATAATACTTTTCACTGTATCCCAATACATGTGAGGATAATAAATCAAATCAAATAAAAACACAACTACTGGTACAAAATGCCTCAGAGATTCAGTACCTAAAGAGTTAAATAGCAATTACATGCTAACGTTTCATCAAAAGACATAGTCCAGTTAATTGCTAGATGTTATTTGGGAAGAACTAAGCTCAACAATTAGTTTAATACTGACATTTCTTTGTCTAGACGGCACTTCCTTACAAGAGAGAAAGAAAACAGTGGTGATTTCAAAAACTTCAGGTAAGTGCTTCAGCTTTGAACCTCTTCACTAAAGGCCCATGAACAGGTTATTGTAAGCTACAAGTTTCAATCAGGACAGATATTACTGTGTCCACTACAGTTTTACATCAAGCTGCTAATTACACAGCGTTTGCTTGTTTAACAAGAGGAGTACTTTCAGGGTTGGTTAAAAAGCACACACTGGCTATTATCTGACTGACTGATTGTACCAAATCGTTAAAATCTGAAAAAAACCCAGAAATTACAAGGAACCTTTTCTGCTTAGAGAGTCAATTCTTGTTCTAGCAGCTAATTCCTGAAATTATGTTGTGTGTACGTTCAGATTGGGATATTGAATGGAATCTTATGAATTCTTTTTGCTTGCTATTTAAATGGAATGTAGTAGTGTAAAATACAATGTAGCATTATATAATCACAGGATCACAGAGCCCTTTAAGTCTGCCCCAACTCTCCAATAGAATATCCCACCCAGGCCCTACCCCCATAACCTCACATTTTCACCCCACTAATCCCCCAACCTACACATGTTTGGATGCTAAGGGTGGAATTTTCCCGCCTGCCCATCACGGGGAACGTTGCGGGGTGGGACACGGGACATGCAAAGGTCCACAGGTGGGATTTTCCGTCCTTGGAGCGAGCACAGCCTGAAAATCCACCCTCAGGGTCAATTTAGCATGGCCAATGCAGCTGACCTGCACATCTTCGGAGTGTGGGAGGAAACCGGAGCGCCCAGAGGAATCCAACACAGACTTGAAGAGAACGCACAAACTCCACGCAGGTGGTCACCCAAGGCCAGAATTGAACTTGGGTCCCTGGTGCTGTGAGGCAGTGGTGCTAACCAGTGTGCCAGCCTATGTTATGCTGTCGTGTTATATGGCCACCGTAACATGATATTTTATATATATTATCAATGTACAAATTGACACCTCCATTAAAACACCGGACAGAATAATTGTACATGTGTGTTAAATATTTGTACACTAATGAAGTTGATCTGACTGTATTTGCAACTTTTTTCTTTCGTACCATTTGTTATGATATATAGTTGTTTTTCACACTGTTGTAATAACTCCACAGAGGCGAAAGTCCCGTCACTAAGTTACTTTATTTACACTATACATATATACACAGCCAGCTCTCCAGTTGATCCCTGTTACATTCCCTGGGAGTCTGACACATGTGCTTTAAATAGGGAGTATAAGGCTCCTTGATTTAACCATCAGTTAAGATTCATCAGGTAGTTCATACTCTAGCAAGCCAACCTCATTAGCCTGGCTGAAATCATCACAACTGTTACCAAATTATTTTGGGGATGAGGTGCATTGATGTGAACAGTCGCTGTGAATCAGAGATTGCGGCTTCCGATACAGTCAGCCAAAGGTTGAAGAATGCCAGGAACTGAAGTTTGAAAGAAGTTTGACATTTTACTTTTGCCCTGCGGGGAGATGGAGACTGGGACATGATGTCAAGACATTCCAATAAAGGCAAGGGGCAGCTGAGTGGGAGGCAATCTCCCATTCCCTTTGAAAGGGCGGGGGGGGGGGGGGGGGGAGTTGGTGGTGGGGGAGGAAAATATTTGAAATGAAAGCTACTCAAGATGCAAGTGAATGTATCATAATATCTTCAATTAATTTGATATAATCCAGAGAGCCCTGGCATGTCTGAGCTAAAGTCTCTCCATAGTTGGTTGCTGGAGGGTCTGTGAGAGAGGCTGTTTGTGACTTGCGGTACTCATCTTTGCTTTGTTTCTGGCTTTTAGTTGACAGATCCACAAAAGATTGACTGCCCGTGTTCATAGCATGAAGAACCACAGATATGAACTATTCTAATCAGTGATCTGGAGTGAGAGTGTGTTATTCCAAGACCCAATCTTAGATTAAATGTTGATTTAATCCCTCTATCATTTTATTCTTGACCATCTCTGTCTCGTTACACGTATGGGAGCTGCCTTCCACTCTTTGGTTTGACATGCCTTACATTTCAGAGTTATCTGCAGTACAATATTAATATTCTAAAGATAACAGCATGTGATCTCAAATGCTCTGGTATGCTTTAAGATTGCTGTTATTTTTGTTCAAGTCCTAGTTTTATTTGAGAAACTCAAAGGGAGGTCAAAAAGATTGGCAACAGCAAAGATTAGGAAAACAGGACAGAGAGACAGTGCAGCAAAGATTTACTAGGCTGATTCCTGGGATGGCAGGTCTGTCATATGAGGAGAGACTAAGTTGATTAGGGTTGCATTCACGGGAGTTTAAGAGAGTGAGAGGGAATCTTATAAAAATTTATAAAATTCTAACAGGGTAGATTCAGAAAGAATGTTTCTGATGGTGGAGGGAGTCCAGATCTAGTGGTCATAGTTTGAGGATGAGGGATAAACCTTTTAGGACTGAGGTGAAGAGAAATTTCTTCACCCAAAGAGTGGTGAATGTGTCGAATTCACTACCACAGAATGTAGCTGAGGCCAAAATGTGTGATTTCAAGAAGAAATTAAAAATAGCTCTAGGGGCTAAAGGGATTGAGGGATATGGAGGGGAGGGGGGATCAGGATTCAATGATCAGCCGTGATTAAAATGAATAGCGGAGCAGGCTCAAAGGGCGGAATGGCCTATCTGCTTCCAGTTTCTGGAATGAGATTAATCAGCAAATAATGATTAGAGGATACTAATGCTGGATTGTTAAAAATTACCAAAGCAAGGAACAACTGAGAGAAGTCAAAATTCCCAAAAGTAAAACTGGTTCCGTTTCACAGAAGGTCTTTCCTCCCTCTCAGTCACTTGGATAGATTAAGGTTCTTTCACGTCTTTAGGCAGTTTTCTTTTAGTGCATCTTCACACTTTTCCTGCTGGGGAAGGGGTGGACATATTTCTTGGATAAAAACAAATTACTGCAGATGCTAGAATCTGAAACCAAAAGAGAAAATGCTGGAAAATCTCAGCAAGTCTGGCAGCATCTATAAGGAGAGAAAAGAGCTGACATTTTGAGCCCAGATGATCAAGCTTCAGTTAAAAAAATGGTGAAAAATTGCAGCATGCTGATGTGTAGAGGGATCTGGGTGGCCTTGTGCATGAATCACAAAAAGTTTGTTTGCAAATGCAGCAGGTAATTAAGAAGGCAAATGGAATTTTGTCCTTCATTGCCAGAGAGATGGAGTTTAAAAACTGGGAGGTTATGTTGCAGCTGTATAAGGTGCTAGTGAGGCCAATCCTGGAGTACTGTGTATAGTTTTGGTCTCCTTACTTGAGAAAGGATTTACTGGCACTTGAAGGGGTGCAGAGGAGATTCGCTGGATTGGTTCTGGATTTGAGAGGGCTGGCTTATGAGGAGAGACTGAGTAGAATTCAGAAGAATGAGGGAAGATCTTATAGAAACATGTAAGATTATGAAGGGAAGAGATAAGATGGAAACAGGGAGGTTGTTTCCAGTGGCAGATGAAACTAGAACTAGGATCATGGCCTCAAAATAAGGGGGAACAGATTTAGGATTGAGTTGAGGAGGAACTTCTTCACCCAAACGGTTGTGAATCTGTGGAATTCCCTGCCCAGTGAAGCAGTTGAGGCTACCTCACTGAATGTCTTTAAGGCAAAGTGAAGGAATTAAGGATTATGGTGAGCAGGTAAGTGGAGCTGAGTCTATGAAAAGATCAGCCATGATCTTATTGAATGGCAGAGCAGGTTCAAGGAGCCAGATGGCCTACTTCTTACGTTCTTTTTGAAAAGTTGTTACCAATAATTGCAAACAAGTGAACTGAAGATATTATTGCTACAAACCTGTTTATTGTATTTACAACTTAATGCCGACCATATAAACTGTACTATTTGTTTGTTACGCAGCTGATGGAGATCCTCATTTTGTTGTTGATTTCCCTTTGAGCAAGCTGTCCGTTTGCTTTAACATAGATGGCGAGCCAGGTAACATACTCCGACTCGTGTCTGATCAGGAGGGTTCAGGTAAGTAGCTGAAAATGTTTTAAAAGCTTGGTCATTGAGATCATGGGGCAAATATGTAGGGTTACAGGGATAGGCCCTGGGTGAGATGCTCTGCCGGAGAGTCGGTGTAGACTCAATGGGCCAAATGGCCTCCTTCTGCTCTGTAGGGATTCTGTGATGATTCTTTGAGACGCAAATCATAGAACCATAAAGCACAGAATGAGACTGGGCTACCATGCTTGTATCCACTTGCTGATGGAGCTATTCATTTTACACTGTAAGAACATAAGATGCAGGAGCATAATTAGGCCATTTGGCCCATCAAGTCTGCCCTGCCATTCAATCATGGCTTCTCATTCCCATTCTCCTGCCTTCTCATTGTAACCCTTGATCCTGTTATTGATCAAGACCTATCTATCTCTGTCCTGGCCTCCACAACCCTCTGTGACAATGAGTTCCATAGATTCACCACCCTCTGGCCAAACAAACTCCCACTTCTCAGTAGATATTGCTGTGCCACCTTCTCCCAGAATGTTCCAGTGAAGTCCCTCTGCCGCTTTTATTGGATTTTGACCCCACCCCGTTGCTGCTCCTTCACAGCCTTTTAAATTATTTTCCTTTCACGTATTTATCCAATTCTCTTTGAATGCTACCAATGAATCCGCTTCCACCACCTGATCAGGCTGCGTATTCCAGATCACAGTCATACTCTGCGTAAAAACATATTTCCCAAATTTGCTGCTGGCTTTTTGCCAGTTATCTTAAATCTATCTCCAGAGACTGATCTTTCTCCCAGCAAACTGTTCCCCCATTTTTGACAATACCATTCATGATTTGAATAACTCTGTTAAATCTCCTTTTAACCTTGTCTGCTCTAAGGAGAACAACCACAGTGTCTCCAGTCTCTCCACATAAAGTCACTCACTTTCTTTATTTTTCTCTCCCCCCCCAAACTCTTTCCCCTACTTGATCTCCCATTTTCTTATCTTTTCTCCTCCTTTGCTTCTCGTTTCCCCCTTTTTTCTCAATTTTGTTTCTCTCCCACTCATCTCCACCCTCCCCCCACATCCTCACCTATCACAGTTTACCCTCTGATTGCTGTTTGGCCATTCGCACCTCCTATTCTCTCTATGGGCTGCCATTAGCAGCCTTTCCCCTTGTTTGTGTGGCTATGATTCATCTTACATTCCCTCACATGACAGTATAAATATCTCCTACTTTCTCTGCCTTTTAACTTTGACAAAGGTCATCTATACTTGAAACGTCAGCTCTTTTCCCTCCTTACAGATGCTGCTGAGATTTTCCAGCATTTTTTCTTCGGTTAAATCCCTGGCACCAGTCTAATTAATCTCTTCTCTATCACCTCAATGGCCGACATCCTCCCTGATGTTCGGTGTTCAGGATTGAACATAATGGCCAAGATTTTCCAGGCCCATTCGCCACAGGCGCGAATCTCCCTTACAGCCACTAAGTCTCACAAGAGACCAAAGGCGGGATTTACACCTGCGAGAATTCCGAGTGCGATGTTCCTGGGCCCTCCTCCCCTGCTGACTTATTCAGGCTCACTTCCAGGAAGGGTGAGAATCTGTTTTGAACGCTGGCAAGATCACCTGTGACTGAAGGCTTTGGGAATCTTGCAATTGGCTTTGCAGGAACAGGAATGTTGCTGAAAATCCCTCCTGGATTTCCCTGCTCTGCCTTTGCATCCCTCACAGCTGAGCGAGGACCACCATTGGCCCGAACACTGGCTCATTCCTGCCTCAGGATGTGCACCAGAAGCAGTGTGGTGCTCACTAGATAGTGACCCAGAATCCTGTCTGCTAAGTTTATTTATTAGTGTCACAGATAGGCACACATAAACATTGCAATGAACTTACTGCGAAAATCCCCTCGTCGCCACACTCGGGTACACTGAGGGAGAATCCAGCATGACCAATCCACCTAACCAGCCCGTCTTTCGGACTGTGGGAGGAAACCGGAGCTCCCGGAGGAATCCCACACAGACACGGGGAGAACATGCAGACTCCACACAGACAGTGAGCCAAGCCCGGAATTGAATCTGGGTCCCTGACACTGTGAGGTAGCAGTGCTAACCACTGTGTCATCATGCCACCTCTTTTCATCTTTGCTATCAAAATGTATCACTCTACACTTCACTGCATCCATTGCATCTGCCCATTCCACCATTCTAGGACCACCTAAAGTCCTGAATGCCGAAGTCACTAATAAACATCAAATAGAACATTTCCTTTTACTAAATTTTGGTTTTCAGTGTCAGCACCAAGCATTCCAAACTCAGGTAGTGAATGTCCAGTTCCGTTTTGAGTAAACCTCCTTCATTTCTGGCACAAAGTTTTGCCTTGGTATTAACTGCAAAAGATTCTTTTTTGTAAGACATTTTCCAATTCCCTCACTATCCTTTTTAGGCTTCCTCTGGTAAATTACTAATTCTTTGCCAAATAGTATCAATTTAAGATTAATTTAATCAAATATATCATGTGGACTCATATACCTTAGTAATTGGGTTGAAATTGCCCAATATCAATTTCACAAATGCCCCTTATACAGAGCAGTGAGAGAATAGAGAGCAGGATTCCACCTCACCCCCATACCAGGAACTAAGTAATGTGGCAATGCGTGGATGTATCCAATCTTCCAAATCAATTCATCTTTTCTGTAATAGGGCTTTATGTTTGTGCAGAGACCTTTTACATATTTGCAGCTTAAAGAATAATGCAAGATTCTTCCTTGTTTCTAAAGAAGTATTATAGATGTTCATATGGCAGTGGAAAAAGGTTCAACAGTGATGTCTCTTTTTTATTGTAACAACATCACATTGCAAGTGTGACAAAATGCTGTTATTTCCATGTGAATCCCAACATTGCATTGACTGATATTTTGGAGAAAGGAAGATCAGATTCCTTTAAATAAATAGAAACAGAAACTAGAAGCAGGGGACGCCATTCAGCCCTTTGAATCTGTTCCACCATTCACCTTGATCATGGCTGATCATTGAATTCAATATCCTGATCCCCCTTTCCCCCCATATCCTTTGATCTCTTTAGCCCCAAGAGCAAAATCTAATTTCTTCTTGAACTCAGGCAACATCTTGGCCTTGATTACTTTCCGTGGGAGTGAATTCCACACATTCACCACCCTCTGGATGAAGAAATTTCTCCTCACCTCAGTTCTAAAAGGTTTATCCTTTATCCTCAAACTATGACCATTAGATCAGGACTCCCCTACCATTGGGAACATTCTTTCTGAATCTACCCTGTCAAACCCTGTTAGAATTTTATAAGTTTCTATGAGATCCCCTCTCACTCTCCTGAACTCCCATTAATATAATCCTATCTAGGCTGGAGTTTTCTGGTAGTTCACACTAGTGGGATCTGCTGGTCCTGCCAATGGCATACCCCCACCACGGGTTTCCAGGTGGCATGGGGTGAAGTTAACCCATTGACATTGGCAGGACCAGAACATCCCTCCGCTGTCCAACAGCACCCCATCTCCCACCACACGAAACACGCTGCGGGGAGCCCAGAGAATCCCATCCCAAGTCTCTGAACTTCTATGGGATTTGACTGATTGACTCAGGGATTGGTGGAACACACAGAAATGGGCCAAACAGGAATTTGGGACAACTTCTGTGGAAACCTAGCTTCATGCACATTGAACAATTCCTTCTATTTTTGAGAAATGTGTCAGCATCTCCAGTATCATCGCCCCAAGGCTTGGGTTGGACTTATCAGGAAGTACACTCAAGTGGCAAAAGGCTCCCCGATGATTTGGCTACACTTGACAAACATCAGGGACTAAATATAATCGCCATAGGATTCAAAGTGGATTTCCTTCATCACTCTAGTTTTACTAGTTACTGGCCAGAAAAATATTTGTGTCCCTAAGATAGTAGTCAATCACAACAAGCCAAAGATAAAATGGGGAGCTGATAGTCTAGTGGTATAATTGCTAGACCATTAACCCAGAAACTCAGCTAATGTCCTGGGAGCCTGAATCCAAATCCTGCCACAACAGGTGGTGGAACTTGAATTCAATTAAAAAAAAACGTGGAATTAAGAATCTGCTGATGGCCATCAAACGATTGTTGGAAAAACCCATCTGGTTCACAAATGCCCTTTAGGGAAGGAAATCTGTCATCCTGATCTGGTCTGGCCTACATGTGACCCCAGAGCTACAGCAATGTGGTTGACTCTCAACTGCCCTCCAAGGGCAACTTGGGAAGGGCAATAAATGCTGGCCAGCCAGCAATGTCCATGTCTCTTGAATGAATAAAACAAAAGATCTGTCGTCTGTTACTTTGGTACTGGCAATATTGAAAAGTGATTGTAAAAGTGAGTGCGGTTCATATGAATCTTTCAGCATGGTAATGATTTTAAAATTGTGATGTCTAATAATATCTTCTGTTGTTGGCAGGAGTGACAGTTAATGGGCAGTTGATTGGATCTCCAGCACCTCCCAATGGACATAAGAAGCAGCGCACCTACTTCAAAGCCATCACCATCATTGTCAGTAAACCCTCCCGCTCCTATATTGAAATCACACCTCACAAGGTCATCTTTGACAGCCGAGATAAATTTATCTTATCGTGTGATAAAACCATAGAGGTGGAGAGTGAAGGCTTAGCTGTTTCCGTGACTGCTAAATCCAAGGTCACCGTGACAATACAGGAGTATACCTCCTTTGTCATCCTGCTTCATCAATATAAGAATCCTGCCCCCTATCAGAGAGATCACCTGGGATTCTACATTCTCAACAGCAAGGGACTCTCCCCCAATGCTCACGGACTCCTAGGTAAAGTGACTTGCATTTTTTTAAATAATGTATTTGTGCCAGTGTGTGTTGTAATCATACTTTTAAAATCAAATTTCTGAAGCTTTGCTATTACAGGTTACATCATACATTGACCATCTCAGCATACTTTATAATATTATGGGGCTATGGTAGTACAGTCATGCTGTTACTGGGCTAACCAGCTAGCAACTTGGTCTCATGATCAGGAGTTCTCAGCTCTCACACAATCTTACCGGTTTAATCCGCCCATTGGCCGGCAGGGAACGATTGTCAGATCTGTGTCATTATGTCGAACATTGCTTACTCAACCAACAATATCAAAAGGCAAATGGTCGCTTGCTGTTTATGTTGGCTTTTGTATTTCACTACATAGCGGTTAATGAATTTGAAACTAATTTGCTATTAGTGGAACAATTTCAGATGTTCCTGAAATAGCTCTTGTGTAAATGCAAGTGTTTTGTTTGGAAATTGCATTGTTCGTGCCACTTTGAAAAGACTTCAGGCTGCATTGGTAAGAAACCAGAAGTAACAAAACAAGATGAAACTCCAGCTAGAATTCAGCAGGCTGGTAGAGAAATAACAAAAAAATCCATTTTTGTTTTCAGTAGTTTGCATCTTTTGTAGTTCATTCTCAGGATATGGGCATTGCTAGGGAGGCATAGTGGCACAATGGTTAACACTGCTGCCTCACAGTGCCAGGAGCCTGGATTCGATTCCTAGCTTGGGTCACTGTCTCTGGGGAGTTTGCACATTCTGCCCAGGTCTGCATGGGTTTCTTCTGGATGCTCTGCTTTCCTCCCACAGAGAAATCCCACAACTCCAGTTTAAAGTCCAAACAGGTTTATTTGTAGCAAAAGCCTCAAGCTTTTGGGACAGCCTGTCCCTTTGTCAGGTGGTAGCAGGAATAGTGCTAAGGCAGTGTTAAGGTGGCTCACAATGCATTAATCATGGTGGCTTCCCTTTCCTCACTGTAATGTCTTGAGTTTACACCCGAGGCTTATCAATACAGGTGTAACTGAAGAAAATAGTGTGTAGTACTTTCTCAGAGCTCAGCAGGCAGACGCAAAGTTTTATTTTACTCCCACGGACAACTGTGGCACAAAGAAACTTGGCTTTCACACACCCCTAGGATCCCATGTGGGAGGAGGGTTTGCATGAGTCACGTAAGCTAATAGCTAGTAAATTTTACATTATGTAAACAGTAATACATGAAACAGGGGTAAGTTACATTAGAGCGCGACACAGTCAACAGGATGTGCTGGCATCCAACCAGGAAGTCTGAAATACAGCCTTTTCCAAATATTTCCAGACTGAGCACACTAATCACAGCCAACTTTTGTTAAAAACAAAGCACAATTTGGGAACACCATTAAGGCAGCACGGTGGCACATTGGTTGGCACTGCTGCCTCACAGTGCCAGTTCAATTCCAGCCCCCAGTCACTGTCTGTGTGGAGTTTGCCTATTCTCCCTGTGGCTGTGTGATTTTCCTCCTGGCGCCCCAGTTTCCTCCTACAGTCCAGAGATGTGTGCGTTAGGTGGATTGGCCATGCTAAATTGTCCATTAGTGTCAGGGGGATTAGCAGAGTAAATAGGTGCTGTTACGGGAATAGGGCATGGGTGAGATTGTGATCGGTGCAGACTTGATGGGCTGAATGGCCTCCTTTTGCACTGGAGGGATTCTATTCTGTAAAAGGAGGGAAAAAGAAGGGAGAAAATTGAACAAAGAAAGGTTTACTTCCCATTGGCTCTCAAGATCTGTCAGTGATTCAATGCATTTCACTATTTCTCTGTGTTTTCAATGAAATATTGACCTCCTATCACCAGTTCTGCTTTCAGATGGGTCAAAGTCTATGAATGGTAATGCATTTTCATACCAGACATTAACATAACAATATTTCTCCTGCAGGCCAGTTCTTATACCAGGAGGTGCAAATCACTGAAACAGCCGCAAGGGCAACTGGACCAGCGAGACAGCAAAATCAAACAGGAGCTCAAGACGAAGGGAGTGGG
This sequence comes from Carcharhinus amblyrhynchos, assembly GCF_965287045.1. NCBI lineage: Eukaryota > Metazoa > Chordata > Chondrichthyes > Carcharhiniformes > Carcharhinidae > Carcharhinus > Carcharhinus amblyrhynchos. The sequence goes on from NC_137342.1 coordinate 46,624,493, forward strand.
AGGTTGAAGGGGTCGGTGATCATGTTGAATATTAAAGATCGAGTCGTGCCCGTGGTGAAAAAGCAAAGATGGATTTACAATGGGCAGCACCAGGTCGACTGCTGGTTTGCCAAAAGCAATGCCATTAATCTGATTGATGGAGCGTATGAAGATTATCTCGTGTCAAATCTCTTTGAGGCAACCACAAACACTGCAACTGAGCTTTAACTTCAATGGGCAGAACGGAACATAATGTCCATTTTTTTCACCGCCCTTTCTTAAAAGCTGTTGCAACGGCGATATTTAGTTGGCTTTTGCACAATCACAAATGTCATGCTTTGTCTCCTTGGTAACGACATGGTTTATAACATCTCACTGCAGATGTTCTCCTGAGTTTCCCATGGACAGAAAACATTAAAAGCTCAGTCTGCATCCAAGTATTTTTGCAGACACAGTCCAAAGGATCTTTCTGCAAATGAGTGAACTGTTTCCCTCCAGGGACTCTGCTGAAAGGGGTTTGCTTTGTGGCTCTCGATAAAATAACCAGCCCTCTCTGAAGGACGGGCGTGAAAGACATCACATGTTTAAGCCCACTCATTGCTGTGAGTCCTTCCCCTACTTCCCTGCCACTTAGCGCCAGGTGCGGCTACATCAGATACTTCGATCAGAGACATGTTCCAAAAATATAAAGCTTGACTTTGCCAGACTAACTTTCTAACTAGATCTCCAAAGTAAAGGACTTTGACAAGAACGATCAACAAGATTTGTGAAAGGGTTAGCAGGAATCAATAACATATAAAAGGTTGCAGTAAAATGCATGCCTTGTAATTAGATATGGCGATAGCTGATACAGCCTCTTTAACACATTAATATAACTTCCCCTTATTCACTGTTTATCCATTTATTTTCAAAACCTCCATTAAGAGCAGGGCTGAAGAAATTCATGCAAATGCAGTAAATGTTCATCTGCTTAAATTGCTAATCATAGAATCTCTATAGTGTAAAAGGAGGCCATTGGACCCATTGAGTCTACATTGACCACAATCCCACCCAGATCCTATTCCTGTAACCCCATATATTTACTCTGCTAATCCCCTGACACTAGGGTCAATTTAGCATGGCCAATCAATCTAGCCCACACATCTTTGGACTGTGGGAGGAAACCAGAGCACCCAGAGAAAACCCACGCAGACACAGGGAGAATGTGCAAACTCTGCATAGACAGTGACCCAAGGCCAGAATTGATTCATGGACTCTGGTACTGTAAGGCAGCAGTGCTAACCACTGTGCCACCGTGCTGCCCCAATTCCTAAGTTTATTGGTTAGAAGATACGGTTCACTGCCCTTCAAGATTACCATTGCGAGAATGTTCTAAATACACAGCAGGTGTCACTTCCGTAGCAGGTGTGAGAAATGTTTGTTAAAAAGTCCAAGAGTAACTGAGAGCAGATTTGGATGATAGCTCTGTGTGAATTCAGTGGAATTTACCTATCAAAAGACAATGAAGCTGGTATATAGGTTGTAAAAACAATAAAGTACAAGTCAGAGGAGTATCATATACCATAGAATCCTCTGATCAAACTATTACCTTGAATCTAGCTCCTAATCATCCAAACTCAAAGGAGACAGTCAGCTGTGAGGTGTCAGTGGAGTCAATAATGAGCAACTACTGACTTCTCAGCCTTGAGAGGTGGTGATGATGGTGTGACATTTTCTGAAATAGTGAACATCAGTAAAGTCAAATTGAAAACATGGCAGTAAAACAAGTGGAGGAAAGGCCAATTTGACAAAAGCAAACCTAGAACTGTTGTCAAGATGCACCAATGGGATATTTTTCTGACCTATAAAGTGGTGCTTGAAGGAAGCATAACTTGGGATGCTCTAGCCATGTGAGCAGGCAGTTTCTATTCATTACTTGAATCAACACTGGGGCAGCATAATAAAAATACTAGGATAATTTAAAAACTATTGACAGACTGATGGGGCACTGTACGAGTGGACATGGGTCTGTGTGAAGTTTGCGCCTTCTCCCCGTGTCTGCATGGGTTTCCTCTGGATGCTCTGGTTTCCTCCCACAGCCTAAAGATGTATGAGTTAGGTTGATTGGCCATGCTAAATTGACCCTAGTTTCGGGGGGATTAGCAGGGTAAATATGTGGGGTTTGTTGTCAGTGCAGGCTTGATGGGCTGAATTACCTCCTTCTGTGCTGTAGGGAATCGATGAGTCTATGAAATGAGGGATGGACTGATTGAGTCGTCATATTTCTACCTCCTTGTGAGATGTCTCCAAAGGATTAATGAAGAATATGTGCCAAAGACACAACAGGTAAACACCCAAATGGGCAAAATGTTTTCCCACCAATTTCTCCCTTTACTCAATGAAAACATTTTTTGGATTAAATTATAAATCCATTTTCATTTAAGTGCACAGTTGCAGCAAGTTGAATATAAATATTGATTTATATTGAGATATAATATAGACATTTTTCCAGTGTTACCTTAGAAGGTGGAAGAAGCAGGTGCTGGGAGGAGCGATTCTTTCATACAAACCTGTCACCAAAGCCATTTTGAGGGTTTTTGGTAAACATATAAGATTTGCATTTATTTTCTGATCTCTTGTACTTACAGAAACAGGAAATGTTTTGTTTATTTCGTTATGAAAATGGAATGTGTGCTGCTCCAACAACATTCAAGAGGTTTAACAATATTCCAGGATAGTGCAGCTCACTTCATCAGCATCCCAATCACTGGCTTAAACATTTGTTCCCTCCCTCACTTGCACACAGTAGCTGCAGACTTTATCATCAACACAATGTACTTTCCAAACCAACAACCTCTGTCACCCAGAAAGGCAAAAGCAAGAGGTGCGGGGTGGGGGGGAGGGGGGGCACGCAACCACATACAAGTTCCCTTGCAGGTTATTCATTCATGGAGCATGGGTGTCATTGGCTGGCCATCCCTTGTTGGCCTTTGAGGGAAGATGAGAGTCAACCACATTGCTGTAGCTCTGGAGTCACATGTAGGTCAGACCAGGTAAGGATGGCAGATTTCCTTCCATAAAGGACATTAGTGAACCAGATGAGTTTTTACAACAATTGATAATGGTTTCATCGCCATCAGTAGATTCTTAATTGTAGATTTTTAAAATTAAATTTAAATTCCATTATTTGCTGTGGCGGGATTCAAACCCAGGTCCTCAGAACATTAACTGAGTTTCTGGATTAATAGTCTAGTGATAATACCATAAGTCTATCGCCTCCCCTTCACACCATCCTGTCTTCTAACTTTATCACCATTCCTTCACACTCACTAGGACCAAAATCCTGGCACTCCTCATGGAACACTTTGTCAATATATCTACACCATTCATAGAGTCATAGAGGTTTACAGCATGGAAACAGGTCCTTTGGCCTAATTTGTCCATGGTACCCCATCTTTTAACCCCTAAGCTTGTCCCAATTGTCCATGTTTGTCCCCTATCTCTCTATGCCCATCTTACCCATGTAACTCTCTAAATGCTTTTTAAAATTGTACCCGCCTCTGCTAATACTTCTGGCAGCTTGTTCCAGACACTCACCACCCACTGTGTGAAAAAAATTGCTCCTCTGGACTCTTCTTCACCATTTTGTCCACCTGTGTCTCCACTTTCAAGGAGCTATGAACCTGTATCCCTAGATCTCTTTGTTCTGTAACTCTCCCCCATGCCCTACCATTAACTGAATAAGCCCTGTCCTGGTTCGATCGACCAAAATTAGTCATATCGCAATTATCTAAATTAAACTCAATCTGCCATTCATCAGCCCACTGGCCCAATTGATCAAGATCCCATTGCAATCTGAGATAATCTTCACTGTCCACTATGCCACCAATCTTGGTGTCACCTGCAAACTTACTAACTATGCCTCCTAAATTCTCATCCAAATCATTAATATAAATGACAATGTAATATAAATGACTGCTGCACTTCAACAACTCCAAGTCAAAGGCAATTAAAGTTTATTTGTTAGTGTCACAAGTAGGTTTACATTAACACTGCCATGAAGTTACTGTGAAAATCCACTGGTCACCACAGTGTACCTGCTTGTTCTCAGGTACACTGAGGGGGAATTTAGCATGGTCAATGTACCTAACCTACATGTCTTTCAGACTGTGGGAGAAAACCCACAGAGAACATGCAAACTCCACACACACAGTGACTCAAGCCAGGAATTGAACTCAGGTCCCTAGCGCTGTGAGGCAGCAGTACTAACCACTGTGCCACCCACCTGTTTGTCACAAAAAGCCCACTAACAGTAACTGCACTCTAGGATAGAGTTTAATGGAATAATAATGATGGCTGTGATGGGTCATCGTAATCCAGACTTTGCACAGACAATGGCCCAAACTGGGAATTGAACCTGGGTCCCTGGCACTGTGAGGCAGCAGTGTTAACACTGTGCCGCCATGCCAGCCTAAGTTATAAAATACCCAAGGTGCTTAATAGAGCAACATCAACAAAAATATCTTTGACGTTTTGTGACACCAAGCCTTGAGAAAGAGAAATCAGGGAAGATGCCTCAAAGCTTGACCAAACAGAATGATCTTTAGGAGCATCTTCAAGGAGAGAGAGGTTGAGAGAGGAGAGGCTGCGGAAGGGAACTCCAGAACTTTGGACTCAGGCAGCTGAAAGTACGGCCAGTAGCTGTGGAGCAATGGAAATCAGGGACACGTGGAGGAATACGGAAATCTGAGTAGTTTGTCAAACTGGAAGAGGTTACACAGATAGGGAGGGACAAGGCTATGGAGGGATTTGAGAGCCAGGATGAGGATTTTAAAATTAAGATGTTGACAGGGATGACAAATGAATGGGATTTGCAGTGAATTGATATACAGGCAGCAGAAGTTGGAATGGACACAGGTTTATATCAGATTGAAGATGGAAGGCTGGTAACAAAAGTGTGGGTGAGGGTTTCAGCAGCAGATAAGGTGAAGGAAGGTCATAGTTGGGTGATGTTACAGAGTTGGAAATAGGCAGGCTTGATGAAGCTGTGCATACGTGATCAATAACTTAACTTGGGCACATTGAGGTCACGCGCTGCTGTGCTCAGCTGAAGACAGTTAAGAAGGATGGAAATGGTGGGAAAGAATCAGGTTTTGTGGAGGGGACCAAAGCCAGTGGATGGGGTTTTCCAACTGCGTGCACCTGAAGAGCAGAAATCCCCACCCCAGGTCAATGAACTTTTACACAGTCTGTCAAATTTTCTGTCCCACTCACCACAATTCCCACAGTGGATGGGATGGGAAAATTCTGTCCAATGTCTTTAGTTTCCTCAATCTTTAGGCAGTGGGGACATTTACATTAATCCAATATTGTATGGCAGACATGGCACGTGATAAACTCGAGATGGCTGGGTGATCCAAGAAGGTTGTGACAGGATGGAGCTGAGTGTTGTTGGTAAGCGTGTGGAAACTGGCATGCTTTTCAAAGGTAAAACTGAGGGATGCAAGGACATCTAATAACTATTAATGGGACTAATGGCGATTTCCAAAGAAGCAAGTGAAGATTTGACCACCAAGTAGAAAAAGGTTGGGTGTTTGGAACCAGTGGAAATAAACTGAATCAGTCACAAATTTGAATTTGTCATTCTTCACTGACATTCAATAAAGGCAAAAATAAAAGGAGATGGGGGTTTGGATTTTCCACATTAAGAAGTGCCTATGAATCCTTACTGGGAAATCTACCAATCATGGCACACTCTCGATCCCAGTTTCTTCTTCAGAATCAGTGCCCTTTAAACCTTATATACAAATTCCCCAATCTCTGCAGCCTCAAGCGGGGATAAAGATTGGCTGTGAGAACCTCCACACTGAAGATAAAAGTTTTGAAAAACTTATGGGCTGCTGTTTTGTGACTCCGCTCGGGCGAGGCTCATAAAATCCCACCAGAGGCCAACAGAGAACTCCATTCTGCGAGCCTCGCCAGCCCTGATTCTGGGTAAAATTCTGTCTCTTAACTCAAAAGCAGCATCCAAGCTTGAATATTCCGTGAAAAATTCCAGTTTCCCCATCACCTGGCCATACCTGCCAATCATCTCAATGAAGCCCCACTCTGCAAAATCCCAGGTGGAAACAGCATTAGTTCTGATTAAAACCAACATTCTAGCCAGTAGCTACAATTAGGCTCCTGCAGCAATAATACAGCATGCCAGTAGACACTATGGCACCAAGTCCATAAAAAAGCTGCTACAACAGCTCCTACATAAAAACATGGCTCACACTCTTAATTTAACCCATCTCTGAACTTAACTAATCTCCCATTTACCAGTCTCTGTGAGTTCACATCCTCCTGAAACCTGTTACATTCCTCCTTATTCTTTCTGAGCTTTGTGGCACCTGCAAACTTTGGAATTGTGTCCTGTATCGCCCAGGTAATTAATATATATCAAAAAGGCACTTTCCTAATATCAAAGCTTGGAAAATACCATCAACTTGTTTTTGTGTTTGTAACAACTCAAGTTTTCACTTACTATTTGCTCTCCCTCTACCCCCGCGTCCCACGTTTGAAGCTGTTTTATTCTTTCATGGGATGTCAGCGTCTCTAATAAGGTCAGCTTTTGATGCCCATCCCTAGTTGCCCTTTAATTGGAAGGCTTATTAGGCAACTTCAGAAGGCGTTTAAAAGTCAACCATATAAGCCAGACCAGGTAAGGATGGCAGATTTCTTTCCCTAATTAAATTAATTAATGAATTGATATACAGGCAGCAGAAGTTGGAATGGACACAGGTTTATATCAGATTGAAGATGGGAGGCTGGTAACAAAAGCGTGGGTGAGGGTTTCAGCAGCAGATAAGGTGAAGGAAGGTCATAGTTGGGTGATGTTACAGAGTTGGAAATAAGCAGGCTTGATGAAGCTGTGCATACGTGATCAGTAATTTAACTTGGGAACATTGAGGTCACACGCTGCTGTGCTCAGCTGAAGACAGTTAAGAAGGATGGAAATGGTGGGAAAGAATCAGGTTTTGTGGAGGGAACCAAAGCCAGTGGATGGGGTTTTCCAACTGCGTGCACCTGAAGAGCAGAAATCCCCACCCCAGGTCAATGAACTTTTACACAGTCTGTCAAATTTTCTGTCCCACCCACCACAATTCCCACAGTGGACGGGACAGGAAAATTCTGTCCAATGTCTTTAGTTTCCTCAATCTTTAGGCAGTGGGGACATTTACGTTAATCCAATATTGTATGGCAGACATGGCACGTGATAAACTCGAGATGGCTGGGTGATCCAAGAAGGTTGTGACAGGATGGAGCTGTATATTAATTCATTTATTCATTAAATTAGGGAATAATTAATTAAATGGGATTTTACCACAAACAGCAACAGTTTCATGGATATCATTTGACTTTTAATCCCTGATTTTTAGTCAGTTTAAACTAGAAACGTCATAGCGTTACCCTGGGTTTCTAGATTATTAGTCCAGTGACAATACCACTGCACCATCACCTCCCATGTTGTTAATCTGTATAAAGAAGGTTTTGAATTATATCAGCCATGGACTGCAAGGGCGCATTGACAAATTTCTTCCATTGCTTTAGCATTTGTTCCTGTGGTGCTCACCTCTATCAGCTTTTAATAACATGCCTGTATTTGAGGTTCAATGATGACTTACACTGAAACAGAACCTGGAGCTAGAAGATGGCATTCACTTCAATGAAAAACCTTTCAAAGTTTGTGCGTCTTCTGCTCTTCTTTCTAAATAGTCAACTTGCAGTTCTTTACCTTATAAGATACCATGGACACAAAGAGATAAAGACCTTTACAACATATAAAGTGGCTTACTGTATATTGTTAGAGATCAGACCATAAACTCCAAAGCATATTATGAAGTTGGCCTCAACCCCAACTCCTTTTGATTTTGCATTAGTGTGAGCAACCCAGGTGTGATTCTATTAACCCCTAGGAAGCTTTTATCAAAACAAACTTTATTTAACAACAGAGTTAAATTATAACAAAAAGAATTTGCATAAGTTTTACTGATTGAAATACTTAAACTGATGAGGTGTATATAGTTCCAAATTAAGCAATATCCCCATAGACATATGTCCTTCTTCAGAATCAGTTAGCACAAAAACCCATATAGGCTCATGTGGATGGTAGATTTAAAGCCCTTTAACCAGTCTGGACAGAGATACAGAAAATCATCTGTCCTCAGACTCCCATATAGCATCCTCCAGAGAAAATCTATGTCCAAACTGCAGAACCTCAGATAAAGACACTTATTTTCTGTCAGATCCTAGATTCCAATCTCCAAACAGAGACAGCAAACTATTTCTCTCTCAAGACCCCAAACAGCAACTGAACTTGCATCTCTCTGTGAGCCTAGCCCCACCAAGTCACATGTCTTTACTGTAAATCAACCTAATCAAACCCCACTCTGAAAATCCCTAGGAGAAACACAAAAACAACAGACCTGCATTAACCCAGATTAAAACAATCATTCCAGCAATTAATATCAATTATGCTGCTGCAGCATCACCATATAGGCTGCTGGTTATAGACAAAGTGGTACCTATATATAGAACTGACTTGTAGAAAAATTCCTGCACTTGAAAAATGACACAAATACATTCATTAAAGGCACAGTATTGTCACAATATGCTCATCACAGTGCCTGAAATTAGAAATGGAATTAGAATCAGTGTGATGGTGCTAGCCATCAAAATTCACCCTGGTTGCATCGCCAGATTCAAGAGACATAGCAGGACATTCCTCAGCATTGGAATGGTGTGTTTCAGGCTCATCACAACCCAGAACAAATCAGATTGCACCATTGTGAAATGTGTCTTCTGAGAAGTGCCAACATTTCACCTAAATCTTCAACCGGATCTACCAAATCCTTTGCTTGTTGCATTTTCTGGGTACCCCCTTCCAGCAGAAGGATGAGCTACAAAGAAATTGAAATAATAAAGTAAGAGAAGAACGCTGAAACTTTGGGTTATTTATTCAGTCAGAGTCAAGGTATCTTCAGTCTTTATCTAATGTGCTGTCCAGTTGGCCTCTGTGTCAAAAGTAGAAAATGGCTGCATCCACCAGCACTGGCATCACTCGCCCTGATCTCAAACATTTCCAAATATCTCAATACAGCAATACCAGAAAGAATTTTCAGAGTGCCTTTCACAACCTTAAGATGTCCCAGAGCACTTTACACTCAGTGAGGTATTTTTTTGAAGGAGAGCCACCATTACGTGGAAGCCAATTTGTGCACAGCAAGCTCCCACAAGCAACAATATGATAATAACCAAATAATCTGTTCATTATTAACAGAGGAATAAATAATCACCATGACTCTGGGGAATAACTCCCCTGCTCTTCTTGAAAATATTCCTGTGGGACCTTTTACATCCACCTCGGAGAAACAGGCCATTTGCTTTGTACCTCATCCAAGCAGCCGCATGTCTGAAAGTGCCACAGTCTGGCAGATATAGCCTGCATGGTCAGCCTAGGTGCCTGTGCCCAAGTCTCTGGAGTGGGATCTGGACCACTTGCATTAATCAAATGGCTTTAATGTAGAAAGATATCCCACGGAAGTGCAGAGAGTAAGGAAGTATTCAACACAGAATTCGGCAAAGGCTGTTTTGAAGAGACAAACTTGAGAACATTCAAACGGGATGGGGCTGGCTGGAGAAATTTGGGGAAGGAACCAAGGTGATAGCCAAAACACTTGTAGGACAGAAATGCGAGGGTGTTTGTGCAAAGTATTGGAGGGCATGAAAGAGAATTTAAGATTGCAGACATGGGATTATATACAATCTCCCCCAGTCCTGCGTCACAGTGCCAAGGATCCAGGTTCGATTCCCGGCCTGTGCAGAGTCTGCACATTCTCCCCGTGTCTGCATGGGTTTACTCCGGGTGCTCTGGTTTCCCCCCACAGTCTGAAAAAAGTGCTGGTTATTTTCATTGGCCATGCTAAATTCTCCCTCGGTGTACCCGAACAGGCGCCGGAGTGTGGCGACTCGGGGATTTTCACAGTAACTTCATTGCAGTGTTAATGTAAGCCTACTTGTGACTAATAAATAAAATTTGAACTTTAAAACCCTACATCAACCTGTGAATGCTCTGTGCTGCTGCTCTGACCTCTAACCTTGCACCCAATCATTGGCAGCAGCCTGCTTGACACCTCTCTGCCTCTCCACCTGATGTTTTCCGTCAATAACTTTGTGGAAACTCATTTCTCCTCTCAAGTTGCCCGTTCACGGCTCACTGCAGATTCTGCTCGCTGTGTGGCACCAGTTAGTGAATGTGTCTTACGTTAAAGGCAAGTTAATGAGTTTTTAAAGAATGTGAGGCAACCCACCTCAGCCACCCTCCCAGGCAGTACATTCCACCCCGTCACCACCCTCTGGGTAAAAAAACTGTTCCTCACATCCCCCCTAAGGGGTGACCTGATGGAAGTCTACAAGATTATAAGAGGCATTGACAAAGCGGATAGTCAGAAGCTTTTTCCCAGGGTGGAAGAGTCAATTACTAGGGGGCACAGGTTTAAGATGCAAGGGGCAAAGTTTAAAGGAGATGCACGAGGCAAGTTTTTTACAGAGGGTGGAGGGTGCCTGGAACTCGTTGCTGGGGGAGGTAGTGGAAGCAGATACAGTAGCAACTTTTAAGGGGTGTCTGGACAAATACACGAATAGGATGGGAATAGAAGGATATAGTTCCTGGAAGGGTCGGGGTTTTAGTTAAGTTGGGCAGCATGGTTGGTACAGGCTTGGCGTGCCGAAGGGTCTGTTTCTGTGCTGTAATTTTCTTTGTTCTTGGTAGACCTTTTGCCACTCACAACAAAGAGCAAAAAAAATTACAGCACAGGGACAGGCCCTTCTGCACCGACCATGCTGCTCGACTGAACTAAAACCCCCTACCCTTCCGGGGACCATATCCTTCTATTCCCACCCTATTCACATATTTGTCCAGATGCCCCTTAAATGCACCTTGAACCTACGTCCCCTCATGACTGGCCATTCATAAAACATAGAAACCAGGAGCATGATTAGACCGTTTGGCCCTTCAAGTCTACTCTACCATTCAGTTTAATCATGGCTGATCCTCAAATTCAATGCCCCTATCCCCCTTCCCCTCAGATCCCTGGATCCCTTTAGCCCCAAGAGCTATATCTAATTTCTTCTTGAAATCAGATAATGTTTTGGCCTCAACTGCTTTCTGTGGTAGTGAATTCCATACATTCACCACCCTCGAGGTAAAGAAATACCTCACCTCAATTCTAAAAGGTTCACCCCCTTATGTGGTCGGTGCAGACCCTTCGATGGGACGAAGGGCCTCTTTCTGCACTGTAGGGTTCTATGGTCCTTATCCTCAAACTATGCCAGTTTCTCACTCACAAAACCTGAATTTCTTGGTGGAACTCTGTCACCAAAAATGTGGAAGAAAATTGCAACAGAATAGTTTTGAAAGCCAGCCTCGAAAATTATAGAATTTTCTGATAAAGCATATTTGGCGTCCTGCAAAAGTTTCCAGGCTCATTGCTTGTGCATTCCAAAATCTGGGATAATGTTTCTCAACTTAAACAGATAATGTTTGCCTTTCAAAAGAAAATGTACTAAGGGATGAATAGGCAATAAACTACAGACTTCCCAAAATGTTGTTGCTCTCCATGATAAGGTCAGTAATGAATTGCTCTGTCACAGATACGTGCCGCTTTCTACAGGATTAGATGAAGGATGTTTCAGAGACTGAGTGGAAATCTGTTTGCAGGAGTCAAGCGTTGTTGAACAGTGTTCAGATCTCGAGTTATTTACATGTGTTTAGCAGTCAGTGTACAATGAATTCATTGAAACGAGTTATCTGGCAGAGAAAATGGAAATTGCATGCACACGACCTGGATGAAAAAAAAGATTTGTCTTTATGCAAATGTCACCAGCACTTCCTCCCATCCACAATGTTGAAAGTGCAAACTTTGAAATCCACGCTTTCACTGCGTGTTTTTTTCCAGTATCTAGTTTAACATTAAAGAAGGTCAGAAAATTACAGCTGACGTTATCTACGAGAACAGATTCCATCTAAAGATTCTGATGAACTGTCTGTACAGGATTAGGTTCTATTTCAGAATAAAAGTCCAAATGACTTTTGGCTTTTTCCGAATAACGAAAGCCCTCAAGTTTCTTCATTTATGTTATTAACTGGGTTTCACTGAGAGGTATGAATGATTACGCATCCACAAAGAGCGTTCATTAGTCTCACACATGGAGTCGTGTTCCAAATACATTCAATTTGATGGTTTTACTCTCGATTTTGAAATCATAGAATCATACAATGCAGAAGAGGCCCTTCAGCCCATCGAGTCTGCACCAACGCATGAGAAACACCTGAACTCCCACCTAGTCCCATTTTCCAGCACTTGGCCCATAGACCTGAATGTTATGATTTTGCCAAGTGTTCAACCAGATATTTTTTAAAGGATGTGAAGGAACCTGCCTCGATCTCTCTCCCAGGCAGCACATGACTGTCGCCACCCTCTGGGTAAGAAAGTTTATCCTCACATCCCCCCAAACCTCCTGCCCTCCATCTTGAACCTATGTCCCCTCGTGACTGACCCTTCATAGAAACATATAAACCAGAAGAAGGAGTAGGCCATTTGGCCCTTCGAGCCTGCTCTGCTATTCATTTTGATCATTGCTGATGATTGAATTCAATATTCTGACCCTCCCTTCCTCCCATATCCCCTGATCCCTTTATCCCCAAGAGCTGTATTGAATTCCTTCTTAAAATCAGACAACATTTTGGCCTCAACTGTATTCTGTGGTAGTGAATTTCTTACATTCACCACCATCGGGGTGAAGAAATTTCTCCTCACCTCAGTTCAAGACAGTTTATCCCTTATCTTCAAACTCTGATTCTGAAAGATTCCAAAATCAAGACTGACATTTCACTGCAGTGCTGAGGGAGTGCCGCACTGTGAGAGGGTCAGTACTGAGGGAGCGCTGCACTGTCAGAGGGTCAGTGCTGAGGGAGTGCAGCACTGTGAGAGGGTCAGTACTGAGGGAGTGCCGCACTGTGAGAGGGTCAGTACTGAGGGAGTGCCGCACTGTGAGAGAGTCAGTGCTGAGGGAGTGCCGCACTGTCAGAGGGTCAGTGCTGAGGGAGTGCCGCACTGTGAGAGGGTCAGTGCTGAGGGAGTGCTGCACTGTCAGAGGGTCAGTACTGAGGGAGTGCCGCACTGTGAGAGGGTCAGTGCTGAGGGAGTGCCGCACTGTCAGAGGGTCAGTACTGAGGGAGTGCCGCACTGTGAGAGGGTCAGTACTGAGGGAGTGCCGCACTGTGAGAGAGTCAGTGCTGAGGGAGTGCCGCACTGTCAGAGGGTCAGTGCTGAGGGAGTGCCGCACTGTGAGAGGGTCAGTGCTGAGGGAGTGCTGCACTGTCAGAGGGTCAGTACTGAGGGAGTGCCGCACTGTGAGAGGGTCAGTGCTGAGGGAGTGCCGCACTGTCAGAGGGTCAGTACTGAGGGAGTGCCGCACTGTCAGAGGGTCAGTACTGAGGGAGTGCCGCACTGTGAGAGGGTCAGTACTGAGGGAGCGCTGCACTGTCAGAGGGTCAGTACTGAGGGAGTGCCGCACTGTCAGAGGGTCAGTGCTGAGGGAGTGCTGCACTGTCAGAAGGTCAGTGCTGAGGGAGTGCTGCACTGTCAGAAGGTCAGTGCTGAGGGAGTGCTGCACTGTCAGAGGGTCAGTGCTGAGGGAGTGCCGCACTGTCAGAGGGTCAGTGCTGAGGGAGTGCCGCACTGTCAGAGGGTCAGTACTGAGGGAGTGCCGCACTGTCAGAGGGTCAGTGCTGAGGGAATGCCGCACTGTCAGAGGGTCAGTGCTGAGGGAGTGCCGCACTGTCAGAGGGTCAGTACTGAGGGAGTGCCGCACTGTCAGAGGGTCAGTACTGAGGGAGTGCCGCACTGTCAGAGGGTCAGTACTGCGGGAGTGCCGCACTGTCAGAGGGTCAGTACTGAGGGAGTGCCGCACTGTCAGAGGGTCAGTGCTGAGGGAGTGCAGCACTGTCAGAGGGTCAGTACTGAGGGGGTGCCGCACTGTCAGAGGGTAAGTACTGAGGGGGTGCTGCACTGTCAGAGGGTCAGTGCTGAGGGAGTGCCGCACTGTGAGAGGGTCAGTACTGAGGGAGTGCTGCACTGTCAGAGGGTCAGTGCTGAGGGAGTGCCGCACTGTGAGAGGGTCAGTACTGAGGGAGTGCCGCACTGTCAGAGGGTAAGTACTGAGGGAGTGCTGCACTGTCAGAGGTGTTGTGATTTGGATCAGAATATAAGAACATACAACCAGGGGGCAGGAGTAGCCATTCAGCTCCTTGAGCCTGTTTTCCCATTTAGTCGGAACATAATGAGAGGTCACACGACACCAGGTTATAGTCCAACAGGTTTATTTGAAATCACAACCTTTCGGAATGCTTCTCCTTTGTCAGGTGAAGTCACAGGAATGATGATGGAGCAGTGGTACCATGTGACCCCTCACCTTGTCCACCCCAGTCCAACACCGGCACATCGTAAGCTCAAACCTACATCCCTCGATAACCTTTCACCCCTCTGCTTATTAAGAAGCTGTCCATCTTTGCCTTAAAAATATTCAAAAACTCTGCTTCCACAATCAGTTTGGGAAGAGAGCCCAAAGATTCACAACCCTCTGAGAAGAAAAACTTCGCCTCATCCCCGTTTTACGTTGGTGGGCGACCCCTTATTTTTGAGCAGTAACCCTTAGTTGTAGGTTTTCTCACGAGAGGAAATATCCTTTGCACATCCACCCCATTGAGACCCCTCTGGATCTTGTATGTCTCCCTCTCAGGGCGAAAGTAAATGATCCTTTAAAGAATAGCTGTGGAATTCATCGATGGTGTCCTGACCAATATTTACCCCTCAATTAACACCTAGAAATAAATTGCGTGGTCATTATCAATTGTTGTTTGTGGGAATTTGCTGTCTGCAAATTTGAATTCATAGAATCCCTACAGTGCAGTAAGAGGCCATTCAGACCATCAGGTTTGCACCAACTCTCCCGGAAAGATCATCTTATCCATACCCTATCCCCGTAACCAAACATGCCCAATGTCTTCTTCATCACTCTGTCTACCTGTGATGTCAATTTCAAGGAGCTATGAACCTGTATTCCTAGATCCCTTTGCTCTATAACTCTACCCAACACCCTACCATTAACTGAGTAAGTCTTGCCTTGGTTCGGTCTACCAGAATGCATCATCTTGTATTTATGTAAGTTAAATTTCTTCTGCCATTCACCAGCCCAATTGATCAAGATCCCTGTTGCAATCCTAGATAACCTTCTTCACTGTCCACTATGCCACCTGTCTTGGTCATCTGCAAACTTACTAACCATGCCTCCTAAATTCTCAGCAAAATCATTAATATAAATGAGAAATAACAGTGGACGCAGTACTGATCCCTGAGGCACACCGTTGGTCACTGACCTCCAGTTTGAAAAATAATTCTCTACAACAACCCTCTGGCTTCTATACTCAAGCTAATTTTGTAACCATTTGGCTACCTCACCTAGATGCTGTGAGGTTTAACCTTATGCAACAACCTACTATGCAATACCTTGTCAAAGGCCTTGCTGAAGTCCAGGTAGACAACAACAACTGCACTGCCCTCATCTATCTTCTTAGTTACCCGATCAAAAAACTCAATCAAATTTGTGAGACATGGTTTTCCACTCACAAAGCCATGCTGATGTCCCTAATCAGCCTTTGCATCTCTAAATGCCTGTAAATCCTGTCTCTCAGAATTGCTGCTAATAATTTACCCACTACAGATGTGAGATTCACTGGCCTGTAATTCCCTGGCTTTTGCCTGCAGCCCTTTTTAAATACTGTATTCCAAGCGTGGCTTGATGTCTTGACCAACTTCACCAAGACGTCGCAACCCCTGTATTCTGCTCTATTAAAACCTTTCATAATCTTAAAGACCTCTATCAGATCACCCTTTTCTTTTCAACAAAGAACAAAGAAAATTACAGCACAGGAACACCACCTTTAGCCCTCCAAGCCTGCACTGACCATGCTGCCCCACTGAACTAAAACCCTTTACCCTTCCAGGGACCGTATCCCTCTGTTCCCATCCCATTCATGTAGCTGTCAAGGAGTTCCTTAAAAGTCACTATCATATCTGCTTCCAGTACATCCCCCAGCAGTGAGTTCCAGGCACCCACCACACTCTGTGTAAAAAACTTGTCTTGTATATCTCCTTTAAATTGTGCCCCCAAGTAATTGAATGTTCCACCCTGGAAAAAAGCTTCCAGATCTGCATCGCTCAATGCTTTAGCAGGTTTGCCCACTGGCTGACCAATGTACAATAACCAATAACTTTGAATCTCTTCCATAATCAAACATATGTTCAGAAGAAGTTAAATCAAACTCCATAACCTTTGATTTGTATCTGCTGGCCAGTTCCAGGCTCCCTGATTAAATCAGGAACTTGCAACTTTCATTTGGATTCTTTACACATCCACCATTTCCTGTTTGCTTGACACTTCTATCCAATTTATCCCTTGGAGAATCCACTGCAAACGATGGATTTACCAGTTAATATGATCCTTCTGTCTATTATTGACAATGCAGATTTTTAATTTTCTCGCTCACATTTCTATGACATCCAAAACTCCTCACTTTCAGTCCTTTGTTAGCTTATTCAGTCATCCAAAGCTTTTATTCAGAATCTCTTTATTTGATCCCTGAAGCCTGAGAATTGTTCATCAGTAGTACATATCTCATGCATTTCTATTCTAATAAGTGCTGTTATCCGCTACGTGAGTGGATATTCCAAAGGGGCAGATGTGGTAAAAAAGATCCACAACACATTGGTATAGATTGTCACAGAATTGTACAGTGTAGAAAGAGGCCATTCAGCCCATCGAATCTGCACTGACAACAATCCCACCCAGGCCCGACCCCATTACCCCTCGTATTTAACCCATCAATCCCTATGCCTCCTGGGAAACTAAGGGGCAACTTAGCACGGCCAATCCACCTAACCTGCACATTTTTGGACTGTGAGAGGAAACCGGAGCACCCGGAGAGAACCCACGCAGACACGGGGAGAATATACAAACTCCACACATACAGTGACCCAAGCCAGGAGTCGAACCCCGGTCCCTGGAGCTGTGAGGCAGCATATTGTGGCACAGTGGCACAACCACTGTGTCGTGGTGCTGCCCGATCTGTGCACTGTTTTTGAAGCAACGGTTTGCTAAGATTTTTCTGTCAAATAAATGTCCTGAAAGAAACCTGACTCAGCCAGACTGGAAGATGAGGCAGAAAAGATCAGGTTAATTTACAACTGGGATTTTTAGGCATGTTACCTTTAAGGGAAAGGTAGGTTTTACTGCCCTCTAGTGAGTACTGGGAGTCTATGCATCGATGAGTTAAAAGAAGATTTGCAAATTGTTCTTTCGACTTGGACAGATTTGACTTATGAACAAATCAAATTTTAAATACTATTACTTTAGGAATTATGACATAGTTGTTTTAAGAACTGTTTGGTTTTGCTTGTGATGTCACTCTAAATTAGTCATATGGTGGGATTTTCCAGCTGCACGTTCCCCAAAACCGGAATGTCCCACCCCAGGTCAACGAGCCTTTGCATGGTCTGCCCCCACCCACCCCTCCCCCACTACCCACCCTCCCCCCTCTCCGCCCCCTCATCTACAATTCCCAGGGCGGGTGGGATGGGGAAATACCCCCCAAAAGTGTCAGAAGAAGGAGTTTACACATCAGGTGTGACCCCCCCCCCCCCTCCTCATTAATTAAATCTCTCCTGAACTTAAAAGTGAATCGCATCACAGGCATTTTATAAAGATTACACTGAACATCACAGTACAGTCAACACACATGTGGGAACTAAAAGCAAAATAAAAATTGGAAATTCAAGGACCAGAGAGGTAGCTTAAAGAGAAAGAAAGATAAATGTATCGGCAAAGTTCTTTTGTTAGAGTAGACTCAGAGTGCAGAAGCCTCTTTGATTCATTGTCCATCATTGTGCAAGGAACAACTTCACTGCACTGAAGCTCGACGGAAATCAATGGTTTCATATCTAATGGCTCTGGTCTGCTCAGTGATTTTGTTGGACTTCTGAACCATCTCAAGGTCAAAGATGGAAGGCAGCTGTCCACAATGTCATTTTTTGAAGACATCTTGTGCCATTTTAGTCACCATTCTGTAAATTAAGCAGGATAACCTCACAGTTAAAATAGGGAAAAGGTATTTGAACCCTACATCAAACGTTGTACAATAATGCTACCAACAGCAATTTTCAATCTTAAACCATTGCAGAATGCAGCATGTTAAAGCAGTCCTTAAAATTAATGACACAACCATGTATTGTAATCCTAATATTTCTTAAAAATTATACTCCTGCATAACAGATTTGTTAACTTAAAATAAAATTTCCTGTATTACATGTCTTCCAACATTGGATGGGCCATTCCAGTGGAAACGCATTATAAAAATATCATAAAAATGCCTTCAAATGTTAACATTTTAGTTTATTGACAAAAGAACTGATAAAGTAGATAAGAGATAATGATGATAAGTTGCATCACATTTGGATGGGGCAGTATTCCAATCAGTAATATGATTGACTTTGGAATGGTTCGGGCTTCCTCAAACAGATGTCAGCTTCCACGATGAGGTTGTTGAAGGTGTTGGTACTATTCAGTTTCTTTTTGGGAATGAAGATCGTTTAAAAATCTAAATAAATTTTGGCCTAGTTACATTATGAAGGAAGCAATGTAAGAAAAAAAACTCCAGTTACTGCAGTGCAAACAAAGCACATCTGAAGTCAAATTTCTAGCCAAATTATTTCACTGGCATCTTTCTACAAGGCTTATTAACATCTGTTCAAGTCATAGAATTGACAATCTGCAGCAACTGGCAAATCACAGTGAGCTGACTCATTGCAAAACATTCCCATTACTTTAGCTCCAAAGAATTTTCCCCTTCCCATCATCCCGAATGGGCCAGATCCATGGGCTGTGAAACCGTCGATTGTTACAGGGGCTTCAGTACTCACCCGGTCTCATTGACAGAGCTAGACTTGGGTTGGCAGCTATTGGCTGAGGAGAAAGAACCGCCATTATCTCATGAACTGACTGCCCTTGGAGGATTGCATCTCCTTTCATCTTCCTGCCCCTGCCCATGCTCGACGAAACTCATAATTAAAGAGTCCACATGGTTTTCTATCAACTTTCACATGACAATATTTCAACTGAAAGCTTGCCAATCTCAGTGGAAACTGGAATGGGTGGAATTGAAATGGGATAAAAGATTTGTCAATGGACGGACTAATTTAGAAATGTAGTGAAAGCTGAACAACACCAAAAAAAAGTTTCCATCAAACAACAAGGACTCAAAGAGACTGCAGCTTTATAACTAGGATGGCAATTAAAATATGCTTTTTGCAGAGAAATTTGAGAATTAATAATTTTGGGGGACTGGTCTTGAATATAGAGTAGAAACTGTCCCCTTTTACAGCCTCTAAGTTATCACATTTCATGTTCAATAGCCAGGACTGGCTGAGCAGAAATTTGCTCCAACTAAATACTGGGAAGATCAAAGGGTGGGATTTTCACATCCCGCCTGCCACAGGAATCATAGCAAGCAGGACAGGTGTTGATACCATGCAAATGTCCGTTGACCTCAGGTGGGATTTTCCAGGCAAGTGTGGCTGGAAAATCCCATTCAGTAGTCGGGTATTTATGGCTTTGCTTGTCCTGAAAATGTAAAATCCTGCACGAGGTCAACAGACATTTCTGTTGTCCACCTCTCGCCTGCTCCGATTCCATGACGGGCAGGGTGACAAAACGTCTTTGATCCTCACTATGAACTCTATTTCCTTCCACTGACTCAATTCTGCCAACCGTCCGAGGCTAAAGCAAATGCTTTTGACCTTCATGTCATATTTGAACCGGAGATGAATCTCCGACCACATAGCTCCCAGTTTCCATTTCTGCGTCATTGCCCAACTCTGCACTCACCTCAGTTCATAGGACCAAAGGAACATCAGGCTTAGCAACAGGAGTAGGCCATTCGGTCCTTCAGGTCTGCTCCACCATTTGATATCTGTGCTGAAACCCTCTTTCCAGCCTTTGCTGACTTTAGGCTTGGCTGTTCCACAGCAGTCCTGGCCAGCCTCCCATGTTTTTCTCTCTGTAAACATGTTCTCATCCAAACCTTTGTTGCCCATTTCCTAACTTGCATCATGTTCCACTCAGTCCATGCTGGCTGAATTACATTGGCTCCTAATTAAGCAAAGCATTACATTTTAAAATGCTTAACTTTATTTTAACATCCCTCCATGATCTTGTCCCTTTCTCATCCAGCCCTACAACTCTCTGTGATATCTGCGCCCATCTAATTCAGCCTTTTGAACATCTTAATTTTAATCACACGATCCTTAGCAATTGGTGGCCTTGTGTTATGTTGCTATGGTTCTAAGCTTTGAAATCCCTTCTCTAATCCTGTCTGACTCTCTCCCACACTTTTTTCCTTTATAACCCCCCTTAAATTATCATCAATTTGACAGCCGCATCTGTACTGTCTCATTTCCTTCTTGATGTACAGTGTGCTTTGTCTAAATAACGCACAAGAAACAATACTTTTCACTGTATACTAATACATGTGACAATAATGAATCAAATCAAATTAAAAAAATCAAAATAATTGGCCAGTGCGTTCTATTTTGTGCAATTTTCCTGTTGAATAATAAGGCTGAGTCTCTGATTTTAAATAAGGAAAAGCTTATTAAACTGCATCTGAAATAAATTTCTATGTTTGAAATGCTGTACCAACAATGTTCACATGACTAGACAACAACCACTTGCATTTATATAGTGGCTTCAATGTAGTGAATTGTCATCAGATATTCACAAGAGCATTACCAAAGAAATGATATTGGAGCCTGTAAGGGGATATTAGGACAGGTCATCAAAAACTAGGGCAAAGAGCTGAGTTTTAAGGAGCACCTTTAAGAAGGAGGAAAGGTAGAGAGGCCAAAAGGCTTAAAGAGGGGATTCCAGAGCTTAGGGCCTGGGCAGCTGAAGACAAGACTGTCCGTGGTCTAACAAAGAAAATCAAGGGTAATACCAGAATTGGAGGAGTGAAGAGATCTCCACAGTGAGTGTGTCCTCCACTCAGAACAAGAACCACTTCATAGAATCCCCACAGTGCAAAAGGAGGCCATTCAGCCCATCGAGTCTGCACCAACCACAATCTCACCCAGGCCCTATCCCATAACCCCATGCACTTACCCTAGCTGGTCCCCTGACACTAAGGGGCAATTTTAGCATGGCCAATCAACCTAACCCACACATCTTTGGACTGTGAGAGGAAACTGGAGCATCCAGGGGAAACCCACACAGACACTGGGAGAATGTGCAAACTCTACACAGACGGTGGCCCAAGGTTGGAATCAAACCCAGGTCCCTGGTGCTACGAGGCAGCAGTGCTAATTGCTGTGCCACTGTGGTACTTCCTTCCTCACAGAAACATTTAGTCAGCAGTTGCACAGATGGTAAATTGTTTTAGTGGTGCAACAATCATTTTTGACTGAGTTTAATATACCATGAACCTCATTACATAGTTGCGTTCAGTAGAATGGAACACTGCGTAGGTTTGAGCTTCGAATTCAGGCTATGCAGAGCAACAAAAGGAACACTGTCTCTCCAATAATTCATTTAATCTCAGCACCCCTATTAACAATTCCAAGTCACTGTAACTGTTCAAAATCACTGCTGCATATTAATGAGCTGATGAAGTAGATAGTCACTGAAAACAATCAGAGTGATCAATGAAAGCAGACATGCATAGTAGGGTCTTTCTGTCCAAAATTCTGTGACATAGTGCAGAGGAAAAGTGTGTGGTTTGAATAATTTGATCTACTGACCAACTCTTCTATACAATATTTGTGGCCACAAAGGGGTTTGGTTTCATATTGATGCATATGTATGGTGTAATTCAGGTTGTAAGTTGCCTTGGGCTCTTTGTGCCGAAGAGTTTTCCTGGTTTACAATGGTTGATTAGTTTGTGATTCTATTGTTCGCTAAATTCCCCATTTTCACCTTGCTAAAGATTGCAAATAATTGCTTGATTCACATTAAATTGTATCCTGACATAGATTTGAAAGAAAATATACTAAAACATTTTAATAGTCCTTATGAACAAGATGAAAAGCTAAAATCAAAGCAAAATATTTCAGATTCTAGGGATTTGAGGAGGCGATGGCCTAGGGCTATTATTGCTAGATTATTAATTCAAAAATTCAATTGACATTCTGGGGACCAGGGTTCAAATTCTGCCACAGAATTTGAATTCAATTAAAAAAATCTGAAATTAAGAATCTACTGATGACCATGAAACCATTGTCGATTGTCAGAAAACCCATCTGGTTCACTCATGTCCTTTAGGGAAGGAAATCTGCTGTCCTTACCTGGTCTGGCCCACATGTGACTCCAGAGCCACAGCAATGTGATCGACTCCCAACTGCCCTCGGCAACTAGCGATGGGCAATAAATGCTGGCCAGCCAGCGGCACTCATGCCCAATGAATGAATATATAAAAAAAGAATATAATTGACTGGACAGAGAGTTCCTGGTCTTGAGGAAGGGCCAGTCAGACTTGACTGCACTCTCTTTTCCACATATGGTGTCTGCCCTGCTGAGTAGTTCCAACTTTTTCTGTTTCTATTTTCAAAACAAACTGGATAAGTTGAGGTTGGCCAAACTTCTGTCGCTTAGCATTGTCTGTGATCCAGCTGGTTGTGGGGTCAGGCCAAATCCCAGCAGTGGAGCACATAATCCAGTTTGACCCTAAGGAATGGCCGCATTGTCAGCTGGGCCAGCTTCTCCACAAGGCACTGAATCAAGATTCGCACTGTCTTCTCCAGAGAGTGTAAGAACATCTCACACCACTGCTAGCAGCTAGGGAGTTACCTCATTGTCCTTGCCAGCATTTATGCATCATCTGTCACCATCAACCACATATTAGTTGGTCATCCATATCGTTGCAAAGGAGGCAAAAGAGATTTACAAGGATATTACTGAAATTGGAAGGTTTGAATTAGAAGGAGAGGCTGGATAGGCTGGGACTATTAGCCCTGGAGTGTAGGAAGATGAGGGGTGATCATATAGAGGTTTGTAAAATCATGGGGGGCATAGATAATCCCAGAATGCCTTTGAAAAGGTACCACATGGTAGGTTGTTGCATAAAGTTAAATCTCATGGGATCCAGGGTGAGGTGTCTAAATGGATACAAAATTGGCTTCTTGACAGAAGCCAGAGGGTGGTTGTGGAGCGTTGTTTTCAAACTAGAAGCCTGTGACCAGCGGTGTGCCTCAGGGATCAGTGCTGGGCCCACTGTTATTTGTCATTTATGTTAATGTTTTGGATCAGAATATAGGGGGCATGGTTAGTAAGTTTGCAGATGACGCTAAGATTGGTGGCATAGTGGACAGTGAAGAAAGTTATCTCCAATTGCAACAGGATCTTGATCAATTGGGTCAGTGGGCTGATGAATGGCAGATGGAGTTTGAAGGGTGGTGAATCTCTGGAATTCTCTGCCCATTGAAGTGGTGGAGCTACCTCACTAAATATATTTAAGTCACAGGTAGATAGGTTTCTGATAGACAGGGGAATTAAGGGTTATGGGGAGAAAGTGGGAAAGTGGAACTGATCCACTTCAGATCAGCCATGATCTTATTGAATAGTGGAGCAGGCTTGAAGGGCTAGATGGCCTACTCCTGCTCCTATTTCTTATGTTCTTATGTTCTTATGAGATTAATTTGGACAAATGCGAGATGAAACATTTTGGTAGATTGAACCAGGACTTACTCTGTTAATGGTAGAGCACTGGGGAGAGTTACAGAATAAAGAGATCTAGGGGTACATGTTCATAGCTCCTTGAAAGTGGAGTCACAGGTAGACAAAGTGGTGAAGAAGGCATTCAGCATACTTAGTTTCATCATTGAATGCAGGTTGTTGAAGTTGTACAAGAAACTGGTAAGGCCACACCAGGAATACTGTATGCAATTCTGGTCACCCTATTATAGAAAGGATATTATTAAACTAGAAAGAGTGCAGAAAAGATGTACTGGCATACTACCGGGACTTGATGGATTGAGTTATAAGGAGAGGCTGCATAGACTGGGACTTTTTTCTCTGGAATGTAGGAGGCTGAAGGGTGACCTTATAGAGGTTTATAAAATAATAAGGGGCATAGACAAGGTCGATAGTCAATATATTTTCCCAAAGGTAAGGGAGTCTAAAACTGGAGGGCATAGGTTTAAGGTGAGAGGGGAGAAATACAAAAGTGTCCAGAGGGGCAATGTTTTCATACAGTGGGTGGTGAGTTTATGGAACAAGCTGATATAGGTAGTAGTAGAGGCAGGTACAATTTTATCTTTTAAAAAGCATTTAGATAGTTACATGGGTACAATGGGTATAGAGGGATGTGGGCCAAATGTGGGCAATTGGGATTAGTTTAGGGGTTTAAAAAAAAGCGTGGCATGGACAAGTTGGGCCGAAGGGCCTGTTTCCATGCTGTAAACCTCTATGACTCTATAAGGTAAGTTTTTTTCCCCAGGGCAGGGGTGTCCAAAACTAGAAGGTATAGCTTTAAGGTGAGATGGAAAAGATTTAAAATGGACCCAAGGGGAAACTTTTTCACCCAGAGGGTGGTGTGTATAGAGAATGAGCTGCCAGAGGAGATGGTACAGATGGGTACAATTACAACATTTAAAAGACACTTGGACAGGTACATGGATGGGAAAAGTTTAGAGAGACATGGGCCAAACGCAGGCAAATAGGACTAATTCAGTTAGGAAACCTGATCGGCATGGATGAGTTGGGCCAAAGGGCCTGCTTCCATGCTATACATCAATATGACTCTCTGTGTGGGATTTTTCCCTCCCGGCTGCCATGGGAATCATAGCAGGTGGGGCACAGATGATGCAAAGCTCTGTTGAGCTCAACAAGATTTTCCGGTTTCAGGTCAAGCCCTAACTAAACTAAAAAAAACATTCTGCTCTTACTCGGTCACCCGTATCCCTCTACTCCCTCCCTATTCACGTACCCACCCAGATGCCTCATAAATGTTGTTAATGTGCCTGCTTCCACCACTTCCCCTGAGAGTGTGTTCCAGGCACCCACACCTCTCTGTGTGAAAAACGTCTCCCTTAAACTTTCCCCTCTCACCTTGAACCTGTGCCCCCTTGTAATTGATACTTCCACTGTTGGAAAAAGCCTCTGACTACCCACTCTGTCTATACCTCTCATAATTTTGTAGACCTCTACCAGGTCTCCCCTCAGCCTCCGTCTTTCCAATGAAAGCAATCCTAGTTTATTTAACCTCTCCTCATAGCCAACACCCTCGAGACTAGGCAACATCCTAGTGAACCTTTGTTGCACTGTTTCTGAAGTTTCCATGCCCTTCTGGTAGTGTGGCGACCAGAACTGCACGCAATAACCAGAACTGCACACAATGACCAGACCTGTATGCAATAAACCAAAAGTGAATGCAATAGGATGGTGGGATAGCATACAATGTGTTCAAGACTGATATGCAAGCAATAATTTGAATGCAATTTAACTTGTAATGGGGAGGATGAGTGTGTGAACTTGCTCTCTGTAAATTTGAGAAATGATATTTTTAAAGAAATCCTTTTTTTAGGGGAAGCTTTCAATTCTACAGATGTGTAGTAACATATTTTACTTAGACAGAAAACAAATGAAAAAATGCCAGAAGCTTTCAGCGCACGAGGGAATTATAGTGTGGCATGAGCCAAACACAAGTATTGAATCAATGTAATAAGCAGCAAATCTCTGTACGTGCACTATCTGTGAATACATTAATGCCAGATAATCAGCATTTGCCATTTTAGATGAACTTGTTTTGCTAAATTAATAAATTCCCATGTCTGCTTTTTTATGATGCATTTCCTCCTAAAGCCATACGCCACTAACAGGTCTGCAGGAGTAAATGATCTGCTGTTATTCTGTTTCTCTAAACAAATTCCTGCTCATATAGGTTGGTTAGCATTAATATTTACTCAACATAATGTGCTGATCATTTTAAACACTGTATTATCCACTTGTCTTTAGAGTAACATTTGTTGTATTATCACAATTCTAAACAAAATGGCCATCAGACATGAACATACATGCACAGACACACATGCATACACATGCACACATACTTACAAGCACAAATACACACAAAAACAATGTTTATACCTGCACACACACAAACCTGCACATGCACATGTGCACAGACATGTATACATATACACATTCAATCAGAAACATGCACATGAACATACATGTTCACATGAACACACATACATATACACATATGCATGCATGGATGCATATATGTACACACATACATGTGCACATACAAACACATGCTTAAATTTGTACACACACACATACAAACACACACACATACAATGACAAATGCACACTCACACAGCCATACTCCCATACATGTACACATACACACACATACGTATGGATGTGTACATGTGTGTTTGCACTCAGATATACTGACTTTCAGACTTATGTTATCTCTGCCCAACCATTAATGGCCATCGTTTTTTCAAAGTAAGTAGTTGAAGAGCACAAAGCCTCCTAGTGGCAGGGTAGAGAGACCCGTGTGGAGCAGAGCGCTCAGTTCAAAGACGAGCAATTAACTCACGTATTTGGAGATTGCTTCCAATCCCTTCAACATTTGGGGCGACACAGTGGCACAGTGGTTGGAGTGGCACGGCGGCCCAGTGGTTGGCGCTGCTGCCTCACAGTGGCAGGGACCCTGGTTTAATTCACAGCTTGCGTCACTGTCTGTGCAGAGACTGCACATTCTCCTCGTGTCTGCATGGGTTTCCTCCCACAGTGCTGGTTAGGTACATTGTCCATCTAAATTCTCCCTCAATGTACCCGAATAGGCACCAGGGTATGGCAACTAGGGGATTTTCACAGTAACTTCATTGCAGTGTTAATGTAAGCCTACTTGTGACACTAATAAACTTAAACCATTTTCCATCAAAAAGATCAAGGTCACCAAGAACATGGGAAGGCTCACTTCCATCACATGCCATGCTCAACCAGAATTCCCAACTGCAAATAATATTGGGAACAGCACTGGGACAAGAGTTACAGCAGTGTGAGTAAAAGGCCCACCGATACCATCACCATCTCAGGACAGTGAGGTGTGATGACTTTAGCCAGACTAATGAGGTTGGCTTGCTAGAGTTTGAACTACCTGATGATTCTTCCCTCTACAGAGGGATCTCTCCCCACTCTCTTGGGGACCTGGGGTGGAGGGTGCTGCACGGAGCAGTTCTGTACAACCATAGGTTTTTCTGGTTCATAGGCTCCCAAGTTTGCCCTTTTCGCGATGTCTATGTTATGTGTTATATGTTGCTCAACCTTTTCAGTTACATTTTACTGATGATTTATTTGCACTTCAGTCCCACGCTCCTGACCTATGGGGCATCTGGTGCGGAGAAGGGTGGGGTCGGGAGGGCGACCTCTTTGTGAACCCGCTCCTGAGCCTGGCGAGACGTCAATAGGTCCAGACAGCGGGTGATCGATGGGGTCATCCATCCCGACTGTCTGCCCCTCTATCGTGGCTACATTTGCGGCCAGATATCCCTGGAGAGGGACCATGCAGTGTCCACAGGCAAGATTGACGTCTTCCATGCCTGTGGGGCACCGCAGGGGCTGAGGTGTATTATAGACCCCAACAATCACATTTTAATGTGATGTTTTGAGTTTCCTTTCGGCTTTATTGTTTGTTTAGACTGTTGTCTCTCCTTTTGGGGAGCTACCCCTTTTAATTTATTCCTAAGTTAATTTGAGTTTGTTTATTTTGTTGATACACAAAGAGAACTACCTGATGAGTCCTAATTGATGGTTAAATCAGGGAGCCTCATGCTCCTTATTTAAAGCAGGTACGTCAGACTCCCAGCCTGCATTCAGCAGGGAGCAACTGGAGAGCTGGCTGTGTACAGAAGTATGGTGTAAATAAAGTAACTTGGTGATGGGACTTTTCATCTCCATGGGGTTATTAAAGAAGGACAGGTAATAAATACAATCTTTCCAGCATTGCTGCATCCCAATAAATACAACACATCAGAACTGCTCGCATCAAGAAAAAGAGGTCTTACAGCACCACTAATGTGAAGGAACGCTGACAACACTACTCTCTGATGGCCTCTCAAAAAAAGTAGTAAGAAGTCTCACAACACCAGGTTAAAGTCCAACCAGTTTATTTGATAATAAACCCACAATCTTTTGGGGTTTGCCCCTTCGTCAGGTGAGTGAAGAGTTCTGGTCTCAGACAGAGCGTATAACAGCACACACAGTTTACAGAATACTGATTAGAAGGTGAGTCTTTACATCGTGACTCTCAAAAAAAACAGCAATTGTAACTATTCCTCCTGATTCAGGGGAAGAGCAAACTGTCATCAACATTCTTTTTAGGTAACCCATCCAGGAACTGATACGCGTTGATTTTCAAATACCCATTAGAGGCAAAGTTGTGGCTTCATAGCAAGCAGTACAGCCTGAACAAGATTTGAATTCCTCTCCAAATGTTTTACCAGCTAAGGTATTGAGATTTGAACATGGACCGTGGCAGTGCTTGCTGCAGCAGTGTGCAGATCACATGGACATTTCTAAGGAAACTTTCCTTAAAGCAGGTGCAGACTATATGGATTGGAGAGGGCAGCACGTTGGCACAGTGCTTAGCACTTCTGCTTCAGGGCACCAGGGACCTGGGTTCAATTCCAACGTTGGACAA
The DNA here is from genome assembly GCF_965287045.1 of Carcharhinus amblyrhynchos. Classification (NCBI taxonomy): domain Eukaryota; kingdom Metazoa; phylum Chordata; class Chondrichthyes; order Carcharhiniformes; family Carcharhinidae; genus Carcharhinus; species Carcharhinus amblyrhynchos. The sequence goes on from NC_137342.1 coordinate 46,653,312, forward strand.
CTGTCTTTGTGGAGTTTGTACATTCTCCCCATGTCTGCGTGGGTTTCCTCCGGGTGCCGCTATTTCCTCCCACAGTCCAAAGGCTGTGCGGGTTAGGTTTTTGGCCATAGTAAATTGTCCTTTAGTTTCTCAAGATGCGTAAATTAAAGGGATTAGCCATGGGATAGGACGGGGTGGTGTCCTGGGTAAGAGAGATAGTGCAGGCTCAATGACCTTGCACTATGAGGTCAGGGACTTGAAATATTAATGATGGAATTCTGACAAAAAATGTCCCCTTTCTCTGTAAAATGCTAGCATGAATGAAAATGTTTAATTTTCTGATTTAATCCCTTTCTCCCTTGATAAAGTTGGATTCTGGATGGAAGCTGTGTTTTACAATCACAAATGGAAGGGGTTTCCATTACACAGAGCCCATTTCATCCATTGTATGAATGGCCTGTGTACTTCATAAAGCATTATTGTGCGTTGTTCAGCAATATGCAAATAGATGGCGTCATTCTGTAATGCCAGAGTTCACTTCCTGAATACCGGCAGAGGGTTCTGTTTCCAAAGGTTGATTTTATAGGCAGCTTCAATACCATAGGTTGCTGCAGTGAAAAGGAGGTTTGGAATTTGCCAAGGTGTACATGGTGGATTTTTCAGTCCCGGCGCTGGGTTGTGGGACAAATGAGTTGAAACTTTGCTAGTCTTCCAGCTGTCATGCCAGATTCATAACTTTTAAAAATAAGAAATTTATTCAGTGTAGAGTATGTTGGAGCTTATTTTTTCCATAAAATGGGCAATACGCGCTTCAAAAGATGGTTGCCATAAGTCACCTGACCAGATCTGTGAATTCAAAAACTGACACCCAGTCTCAGTGAGCCAAATTGATAGATTGCAACCAAGGGATGCCAAGTACCCTTGTCCTGAGACCATCCAAGGGACATTCCTGAATTAAATAGGTCTTTTTGAAACAAAGGCTGTGATTTCCTCAACCACATCCACCCCTCCCCCACCCCACCTCCCTCAGAATGAATGCTTTCGAACAATAAACCAAGTTGTTACTAATCAACCTAATACCAACATCATATTAAGAAAAGGGAACTCTGAGGGGGTCACATGGTAGGGTAACCTTGTTGGTCTCCTTTTTAACTTTTAAGTGCTATCTGGAGAAAGAAACAGCAACAGCAAAAAGGGCAGCGATAAAACGGAGACTGTAATCTCACAAGGTCCCTGAGTCTGGGCCCTCTTTGGCGTAGTCCTTCCACACTCCTGACAAAGGAACACTGTTTCTGAAAGCTTGTAGGATTACTATCAAATAAACTGGTTGGACTGAAACCTGGTGTTGTGAGTCTACTTACCCACTTTAGGGTCCAGCAATATTGCAAAACAAACTCCTGATATCAGGCTACAAACAACTAACCTTTTGCCTTCCATTTCTTTGAGTGAATCCGAAAAAAAACACTTTACAACATGACCACATATGTTGACCTTCACCCAGAGGTGTGAAGATACCTTTCCCATCAGGTCTGCAATATATGTTTACCTGAACAGTACACTATTGTATGAATTGTGAACTATTCTTTTTGTTTAGAATTTGTAAAAGTACACGACTCTCTTCAACTGTATTGCTCTTGAGTATATTTGTGTGTGCGATTGTGAGTGCTACAGAGTCAGATATTTAAAGGTTCAAAGTGTATTTATTATTGTCACAAGTAGGCTTACCTCAACACCGCAATGAAGTTTCTGTGAAAATCTCCTAGTTGCCACACTCCGGCATCTGTTCAGGTACGCTGAAGGAGAATTTAGCATGGCCATTGTGCCTAACCAGCATATCTTTTGGACTGTGAGAGGAAACCGGAGCATCCAGAGGAAACCCCACACAGACACAGGGAGAATGTGTAAACTCCACACAGACAGTGCCCCAAGCCAGGACTTGAACTCGGGTCCCTGACACTGTGAGGGAGCAGTGCTAACCACCATGCTGCCCAGATTTCAGGGTGAGCATGTAAATAATCAATCTTTTTAGTTAAACCGACATAAAGCTTGGTTATTCAAATTGTCCACACACTCAGGGGTTTAGAAACACATACACACAAGTTCCTTTCAAATGTTTAGTGATTAGAGACAATGGGGATGAGTAAAGGGGTTTCAGTGGTTCTCTCCCATCCAGTCTGTAGCACAGTGGCAAAGTGTCACAGTGCAGCAAAGAGTTGTCCATGTTATTGGAACCATGTGTTGCAGATCAGCACATTCCAAGGTTTCAGGACTATGTCCTAAAGGACGCGTTAAAGATTGTGGCAGAAGATGCAAGGGTACTATGGGAAAAGGTCACCATCTTTGGCCCTTCAGTCATAGCTCACCCAGGGGCTGGAAACTGTAAAACCCCGTGAGCCATATGTTGAACATGTAGTGATTGAAGTAAATATTAACTGTAATCTTAAACCTACTGAGTAACATACAGTATTGGAAAAAAACTGATTTGGTTTGTAGCATACATGATGTCCTATTTGAACAGTCATGTAATATATTTCTATAAACGTGATGAATAAAGCATATTTTTGGAAAGAAAACCAAGTGAGCATCAAGCTTTACACCAGGAGCAATTGCACCAAGGGCCCGAGTTTGATCCCGGCTTTGGGTGACTGTCTGGTGTTTAACATTCTCCCCGTGTCTGCGCGAGTTTCCTCCAGGTGCTCTGGCTTCCTCCCACACTCCAAAGATGTATAGGTTGGGTGGATTGGTCATGCTAAATTGCCCCTTGGTGCCCCAAGGTGTGTAGTTTCGGGAGATTGGTGGGATAAATATGGGGATAGGGATATGGGGTGCAAAAAATAAGTTTTTTAAACGTTTTTATTTGTTAGTGCCACAAGTAGGCTTACATTAACACTGTTACTGTGAAAGTCCCCTGGTCATTGTACTGCGGTGCTTGTTCAGGTACACTGAGGGAGAATTTAGCACCTAATGCACCTAACCAGCATGTTCCTAACAAAATCAATCTCTAAGCTTAACTACATTATAGTCTACAACAGCATGCATTGTCAATGCAGTCGCAATTACCTCCCTTGGCAATTGCATTGTTAAAGATAGATGATCATGGTTCGAATGGCCTCACTCTGCACTGTAGGGATTCTATGATTTTATGAGATCCTATTGGGATGGTTTTTATTATACTTTCAGTGTGAACTCCAGGGCTGGAGTGCTGGGAACTTGCCAAAGGTGAATGAGGGGAGCGAATGGAATACCTTTCGCAGCTGTGGCCTTTGAAAGGGAAGTCATCATTCACCACGGAGAGAGAAAGATCCAAGACTGGAAATGCCTTATTAAGAAACCATGCTGTACAGCCCTCGAAAAACCTCAGGGATCTTGCAGTTGGAGAGCTATTCCTTCACAAAGGAATGCTTCCTATTTGTATACAACGCAAAGGAAATCTTAGCAAGAAACAACGCGCAAAGAATCAATGCAGCACAGAGGAACTGGGAGCAGATAAGGAAGAGATTTGTAGTTGGCTAGTTGGATAAAAATTGCAAACCTCAGTCATTTATACAGTGCAGGAAGACAACTTCAACTTTCAGAACCCTTGGTAAAGATTGGCTACATGCTAAACAATAGATGCACTTTGCAAATTTAACACCAATAATTAAGAATAACGCATTCTAAATGGCCATTTGCATCCATTGCAACCAGAAAGGTGCTAATTCTTATCATAGTGAATCCAATTGAATGTTGAAAATTATTTATTTTGATAGCTCAGATAGTAAAATTAACTAGAGTATCACCTCTCACAGTAACAATCATACACATACTAAAATCACAAGCATTGGATTGTAAGCCCATATGATTGACATTCCATCCACCACATTCACTCCCTCTGTTTTTGGTGCACAGTTGCAGCCACGTGTACCATCTCCAAAATGCACCATAGCGACTTACCAAGGTTCCTTCGACAGCACCTTCCAAACTCTACCAATTACAAGAACAAAGGCAGCAGGTACCTGGGAACACCTGTATGCTCCCCGCCGATTCACACCCCATCCTGACTTGAAAGTATTTCACCATTTCTGCACTGGGTCAGAACCCTAAAATTCATCCCTAACAGCAGACACTCATTTGTGAAAGATTTTCACTTTAATAATGTAGAAAATATTGGCAGCTAATTTGGGTATAGCAAGCTCCCAAGAACAACAATCTGATGATGACCGTGTAATCTTTTATTAATAATGCTGACTGAGGGAAAAATATTGGCCAGACCAACACAGAACTCCCTACTCTTCACAACAATGTCATATGGGACCCTTGACATTCACATAAGACAGGAGACAGAACCTCATTTTAACATCTCATTTGAAAGATCATCAGGTTACCACAGTGCACACAGGTCTGTAGTAAAATGCATAATTACATTCACCAACCATATGCTCCAGCAACTAGCAAGGTAAAATTCTGACACTTTTCATTCTTCGGCAGTCCTTTGGATTTGAGGATAACATAAGCATTTGTTTACGCTGCAAAGGGAGTGTCTGAGATGGCCAGCTAGTTTGTTTTTAATGGCAAAGCCAACATTATGAAGGCAGAGATCTTCTTTTAGTTTACCTTCCCAGAAGAAAGTGTAATCACTGCCTTGTTCCTTAAGATGGCCTTCCCCTGCCCACCATAGCTCATTTAGGGCAGAAATGACAATGTCGAAACGCCTTCTGGTCCCTTCTGGTCTGTCACAGTTGGGGTTGTCCACTGACTTCTCAAGTACCAAACTCCATTTCAAGGAGTGGAAGATGCCTGTGCATGAATTCTTACAATGTTGGGTGACCTTTACATCCAGTTACCACACAGAGCCTGACCGAGCAAGGCCTTGGTCTAGTGGAGAGGGGTTCCAAGATGCCTGGAGGCCAGGCTCCGGTATGTGGGCTGAAGACACATAAGCACACATACTCCTAACTGAACACCTGATACTACAGCATAGAATACGACCTAGACTCCAAAGATTGAATGATAAGGAAACAAACAGGACTTGCATTAAATGGAACTTAATCGGAGCTTCAAGATACCAAGAGAAACAGCAGTAAGCGGAAATGGAAGGAGGAGAACAAAACAAGAGGGACTGGGGGCCGCTCCATCATCCTGGGGACAGGCACTAGTTACTGGTCCTGACACTGCAAGCGTGTTCCATTCACCTCCATCATTAAGGAATAACATTATCTATATTGCTAGATTCTTTTCTACATGATGAATTAGCTCTCTGGATTTAAGCAATGTAGGAATTAAGATGCCCAACTTTCAGTTCGCAGCAGAAGGGATATTACATGTTCATTGTAAGGTAGACTCTAGATATTGTATGGCACTGGAATTTTGCACTTTTGTCTTCAAGTTTATCAGAGCTCAGGCAAGATCTTATGTTCTTCGAGACAGGAACAGGCACTGAGAAGAGTTAAGATGTGATCTTGTATCAATATCGAAAAGCAATTTTAGTTACACAAATACGCCATCTGCTGAGAATAAGTGGAATATGGCATAAAAATTGGAGAAATCCTTGAAATATTGGACAAAATCCAATCAGAAAGTTTAGACAACTTTAGACAAGTTTAGACAAAGCTTAGCCGTACATTCTTAGTGCAGTAGGCAGCATATCAGTCTCATAATCTGAAGGTTCTGAGTTCAATCCTCAGAGAGGGCAAGACTATTTTTAGGGGTGGCACCGTACCACTGCTGCCTCACAGCGTCAGGGACCCAGGTTCAATTCCGGCCTCGGGTCACTGTCTGTGCGGAGTTTGCACTTTCTCCCATTGTTTGCTTGGGTTTCCTCCGGGTGCTCCGGTTTCCTCCCACAGTCCAAAGATGTGCAGGTTAGGTTGATTGACATTGCTAAATTGACCCTAGTGTCAAGGGGATTAGCAGGGTAATTATGTGGGTTTACGGGAATAGAGCTTAGGTGGGATTGTTGTCGGTGCAGACAGAATGGCCTCCTTCTGCACTGTAGTGATTCTGTGATCTTTGTAAATTCAGTGGAAAAAAATCTAGTTGGCTCCTCTGAAAACATGGAGTCTATCATAACTTATTCATGTTGTCACGTCCTGTCTCACCAATCATTTTTAAAACATAAAACTTGGCCTCTGAGAGACACTTGCCTTGTCTATGGACATAAGTCTCTGATTTCAGCTCATGAGTCTCTCAATTTCAGCTACTGATTTCAACAACTACACTTCACACAAATGAAAAGCGTCTTTGCTAGGCCTACATCCTGTGTTTCCCAAGACAAGCCAATCCCAAGACAACTATGCTTTTGTTTATAACTTGTGCAAGTACATTAATCTCTAACTGTGTTTCCCTCCAGTGTGTGAGTGGGTGAGTGAGTGATATAGTGTTAGATTTTCAAGGTGAACGCATGAATAAATAATCCTTTTCATTTTAACCCATGTAAAGCTTGCTGCTAGTCACTCAACTTGTTCCCACACTCAGGGATTAAGGAATGCACATATCTTTCCTTTCAAAAATAACACACTGATTACGGACAGTGAGCGATGGGAACTGGAGTTTCAGTTCCCTCTCAGCCCTATCCATTACAAAATCTTTGGTGACGGGAAGGACATTTAATCAGGTGGATGGGGAACCCACAATCTTTCCCTATCCGCCTTGATCGTACCCAAAGCGGGAAGGCCCATGGGCACCTTCTCACCCTGCCATCAACCGAGGCCCTTAGGTGGGCAATTCATATCCACTTAAGGTTCTTATCCTGCTGTCAACATCAACCCAGTGATGGATGGGGGTCTTGCCAGGGAGGGAGCATGACAATGGTATGTTCGCTTGTGGATTCCAAGGTGTTGGAGGCTGAGCGGGATTGGGGAAGTGAGGTGGGGAATGGGGGAAGGGGGGAGTCGCTAATGTCCAGCCTCCTGTTTAGATGCACTCATCATAAAAGGATCATGGAATCCCTACAGTGCAGAAGGAGGCCATTTGGCCCACCAAGTCTGTACCAACCACAATTTCACCCATGCCCTATTTTCCATAACCCCACATATTTAGTCTGCTAACCTTCCCTCCCCCCACCAGTCACTAGGATCAATTTAACATGGCCAACCTAACCCAACCCACACATCTTTGGATGAAGGCACTCAATGCCTTATTGAGGGATCTGGCATTCTGGGCAGCACAGTGGCACCGTGGTTAGCACTGCTGCCTCACAGCGCCAGGGACCTGAGCTCAATTCTGGCCTCGGGTCACAGTCTGTGTGGAGTGTATACATTCTCCTCGTGTCTGCATGGGTTCTTCTCACATTCCAAAGATATGCATGTTAAATGGATTGGTCATGCTAAATTGCCCCTTAGGGGGATTAGTGGGGTAAATGCATGGGATTACAGGAAAGGGTCTGGTTGGCATGTTCCGTTGGAGAGTTGATGCAGACTTGATGGGCCAAATGGTCGCCTCCTGCACGGTAGGGATTCTATGATATTATTATGTTTATTGCACTGCTTGGTGAATATTTGCACTTGTTCGAATGAATGTGGCAATGTTGGGATTTGAATTACCAATTGCAGCACAAAGCATCACAGGTCAGATATAGAGGTTTTTAAATGCGAAGTAAAGCTCCCTCAACACCGTGCTTAGCTCCAAACTTCAGTTCACAGTCTGGTATTTTCACTTCCAACACAATATAGATTCTAATGAGGAGAACCACTTATCCATACAGAACACACTGCAATCTCTCAGCACTGCTGTTGCTGGAATGATTTGGGGGTGGAGGGAGAAAGGTTTGGTTGCCTATCTGCTTTACTCAGGCATAAAGCTGTCACTGCAGATTGTTGCCCTCAAACTCGGGTCAACTGATGCTGTGAATAAAGGCACTCAGCTCTCGAATTATTGTACAACAAATCTCCTTTATTGTACTCTACCAAATCATCACAAAAGTATCTTCCACACAAATCTAGTACACCAGCCATTAAACTTTATTATACACAAAGCATTCAACCGCTGTCTTTACCTTGTATTACACCAAGTAACTAACCACTGATCTACTTTGTTGTACAAATTTTATCTGAAAGGTATCAAAAGCTTCACAAAATATCCAAACTCATGACTTGGACCTCAATACTATCCGTGATGGGGCAAAGTAATCGGATTCCCTCCCAATGGACTTTGTTCGGATGTCTCCGAGTCCAAGACTCAGAGTCTTCCTCCTTCTTCTGAAATGGTTGATCCCAGATTGCTGATGTCTTCGAATCTCTCTTTCTTATACAGATAGTGCTGGTATGCTTCCAGTCATGTACTCACAGTTCAGGCACTAATTATCACTGTTGTTTTGGTTATGAATGCCGCAGAGTCGTGCCTCTGTCAAAGGGTCGTAATTCTCTCAGGAGCACTGGTATCTGTGTTCGAACACTGTCTGTTCAAGGCACAGCAACAGCCACTATCCAATTAACTCCTGTGCTTGTTCCATAGCTGCACATCCTGTTCTTTGCTGCTCCCGCAATCTTTAGCCTGATACAGAGTTTTTTAACCATTAGGCTTTGCTGGTGTCTTCATTTTGCTGGTGTCATTATGAATACCCATCAAGCTACAACGATCACAAGCCCCAGATAGAAACTTCCCGATATTAATTTCCATTGAACTCAATGGCCGGAATTTTCCGACTGTTCACACCAGTGGGATTTTCCCATCATGCTGCAGTGAGTGGAGATTTGGCCGGCCACCAAATTCTGCTGCAGCGGGAATGTGGTGTGAAGGGGCAGTAAAGTAAAAAGTTTATTTATTAGTCACAAGTAAGGCTTACATTAACACTGCAATGAAATTCCCCTAGTCGCCACATTCCGGTGCATCTGTCCAATGTACCTAACCAGCACGTCTTTCAGAATGTGGGAGGAAATCAGAGTACCCAGAGGAAACCCACACAGACACAGGGAGAACGTGCAGGCTCTACACAGACAGTGACCCAAGCCGGGAATCGAACCGGGGGTCCCTGGCGTTGTGAGACAGCAGTACTAACCACTGTGCCATCGGAGAAACAAGTACCAATCCACACTGTTGGTTTAATTCATGAGGGTGAATTGTCAATCTGTTCCAAGGATTTTCATCCATACATTCCTTATAGAAAGGTTCGAGGTTCTTCCTCTAAAATGTTAAGAAATATTTCCGTTCTAAGATGAGTTGCTGCATTGTTTCAGGTTTCCAGCAGAACCTGATCAACACTTTGAATTCAGTGCCAACTTAGAAACACTTTGTGTGCTTTAAATTTATACAATTGACTTCAGAGTCCAAAAACCTACCTGACATAAGAATCCTGGTGAGCAGTCACAAAGGATTTTTTTTCACTCATTAGCTTGAGTTGGAATTGAACTCAAGTTATGGAGGTAAATGATAGACTTCACCATGACTGTTTTAAAGACTAGCAAACACTCCAAGACATTGTCATCCAGATATTGCGGACAATATAAAGGATCCTTTTGTCATCCTGACAACATTTTTAGATTAACCAAAAATGCTGGAAAATCTCAGCAGGTCTGACAACCTCCGGGGGGACAGAATAGAACCAACATTTCAGGTCTGGATGGCCTGAACTTGCCCTTAGTCAGAACAAGTTCAGATCATCCAGACTCAAAATGTTGGCTCTATTCTCTCTCCACAGAATTATAGAATCTGCAGTGCAGAAGGAGGCCAAATGGCCCATCGAGCCTGGACCAACAGTAATCCCACTCAGGTCCTGTCCTATCCTCGTAATCCCACATATTTACTCTCCTAATCTTCCTGACATTAAGGGGCAATTTAGCATGCTTAATCAACTTCACCCGCACACCTTTGGACCTGCAGAGTTTCTCCAGCATTTTCTGCTTTTGTTTCAGATTCCAGCATCCGTAGTATTTTGCTCTTATATTTTAAGGTTGTTTATTTACTTATATACAGGCTTTAAATTCTGAATACACACCGATGGCTTTCCTGCGTGCTATAAGATGGCAGCCTCGCATCACATAAGAAAAGATCTTCCACTCAGTATTTTCTTAGGATTCTAGACAATGAGGTTTATGTGTTTCAATCCAACAAGGAATTAGCATGGAAAAAATGATCAGAATTAATAAAGGGAGTAGCGCCTAGTATCTGTGAAACATTCGAAAGAGGTCAAAGATTTAGGGGGCATAAGGAAGAAATCCTGTTGGTGAATATATTGGGGAGGATGGTGGCAGTGGTAATTTCACCAGACTAATAATCCAGAGACCCAGGCTAATGGCATGGGGATACAGATTCAAATCCCACCAAAGCCGACGGTGGAATTTGAATTTAATCAATAGATCTGGAGTATGAGGCTTGTCTCAGTAACAGTGACCATGAGACTATCACTGATTGGCATTAATGAATGTCCTTCAGGGAAGGAAATCTGGTGTTTTTACCCAATCTGACCTATACCAGACATACGGCAATATAACTGCCCTCTTCACTGCCCCCTCAAATGGCATGGTAAGGCACGCAATTCAGGGGCAATTAGGGATGGGCAACAAATGCAGGCTTTGCCAGTAATTCCCCACATCTCATGAAAGAATGAAGGAAAATATGCTATTGTCCTGCTGTACAGATCACTTTGTAATATAAAGAAGGTTGCATAGCATTGCAGATGCAAACTTTCATAAGCCTTATACTGCCTACTGCATCAGGATGTTCATGATCAGTTCACAGGAACCTATCAATGCGGCAAAAGACTAACATCTCAATGCTGGAGGAGCAGGGACATCCTGTGAGAAGCTTTTAATATAAAGGCAAAGGCTAAAGATATTTCCAAACTCCAGTCAGACTGATATCAAAGTATTGAATCCACATGTCTTTGGAAGGATTTCCACAAGGCTAAAACCACACTCAATCTTACAATAGACACAGGACTCTCTGAACAGACACTTGCTATAGATATCCTTTCAATGATTATAGTTATGCCCATTAGTATTTTCACATAGTCCAGAAACATCAATACTGTTATAAAGATCTATGTTGTTAATATTTATAAAATCATTTAAATATATGAGTATGCTTCAGAAAATATAGTTCCGGTCCTGAGTTGGGAATTGAGGGTATTACCAATAGCAACACCACTGTTTGATTATGTTGTCAAGGCTGAATTTTCTACTGCTGTAGGAGGTCCCCATACAGACAGAAAGCCCCAAATTTGGCTACGACTCTCATCACCTTTTACAGATGCACCATAGAAAGTATTCTTTCTGGTTGTATCACAGCTTGGTATGGCTCCTGCTCTGCCCAAAATTGTAAGGAACTACAAAAGGTTGTGAATGTAGCCCAATCCATCATCCAAACCAACCTCCCAACCATTGACTCTGTCGACACTTTCCACTGCCTCGGCAAAGTAGCCAGTATAATTAACGACTTCACGCACCCCAGACATTCTCTTTCATCTTTTCCCTTCGGGAAAAAGATACAAAAGTTTGAGGTCATGTACCAACTGACTCAAGACCAGCTTCTTCGCTGCTGCTGTCAGACTTTTGAATGGACTTACCTTATAATGTAACACCTTTCTAGGGTGTCAAGAAAGTCGACCTTTCTTGACACCCTAGCTATGATTGTAACACTACATTCTGCACTGTCTCGTTTCCTTCTCTATGAATGGCACTTTTTGTCTGTATGGCACACAATGTTAATATATGGGCAGCATTAATTATGGGTGGCACAGTAGCACAGTGGTTAGCACTGCTGCTTCACAGCTCCAGGGTCCTGGGGTTCGATTCTCAGCTCGGGTCACTGTCTGTGTGGAGTTTGCACATTCTCCTCATGTCTGTGTGGATTTCCTCCGGGTACTCTGGTTTCTTCCCACAGTCTAAACATGTGTGGGTTAGGTTGATTGGCCATGCTAAGAAATTGCCCCTTAGTATCCAGGGTAGTGGAGGTTAGAGGGATTAGTGGGTATAATATTGTAGGGATATGGGATTGGGGCCTGGGTGGGATTGTGTTTGGTGCAGACTTGATGGGCTGAAGGGCCTCTTTCTGCACTCTAGGGTTCTATGACAATAATAAATCAAATCATATTTAAAAAAAAAACCCAAGGATGGAATCGAACCTGAGTACCTGGCTCTGTGAGGCAGCATTGCTAACCACTGTGCCACCATGCCCCCAATGCAGGGGAAAGCTTGGGGTTTAGGTAGAAACGTGGATTGGCTAGGCATCAGTTTTATCTCACCTGCAAATAGGCCAGTGGAAGCCTGTAAAGGATCCCCATGGTGTCAGTTATATAAGGAGAGAGTGATCTTTATGTAACCCTTTGGCTTTATGGGAAGGCACATTATAAATTAATAATTCTCTCCAATCTTCTGTTCGTAAAGGAAATAGGGAAATAAGAGCTTAAGAACAAGAGGTGAAAATTAACATGCAACAGAGCAAACAATGCAATGTCATGAAAGCAGAGTTTTCATTCCATGTCAGATAAGAACATACTGCCTTAATTATTTTAATAACTCATGGTGAGAAACTAAACTGGCTTTAAAATTGGGTTCATTGTGACTGAAAAGGAATATTATGATGTCCAAGTGAGGAGATTGGCCAAAATACAACTGAAGTCAATTTAAGGTGGATATGTCACAAACCCTTTTAGACGCAAGCCTGAGATAAATGAAAGAAGCAGGTCAGGATGTCTGGGATGTGATATCCATCAGGACACAAATATTTTGGCCTAAGTTTCCCAGTCCTGCCCACCTCCAGGACAGGCAGGACTGGAAAATCTCATCCTTTATGTCAATCAAATGATGCACAGTCAAAGTATTTCTTATTCATTTGTGGGACATGGGCATCGCTGGCTGGCCAGCATTTATTGCCCATCTCTAGTTGCCCTTGAGAAGGTGGTGGTGAGCTGCCTTCTTGAATCGCTGCAGTCAGTTTTCTATGTGTTGATCCACAATGCCATTACGGAGGGAATTCTAGGATTCTGACCCCAGCGACTGCGAAGGAATGGTAATATATTTCCAAGTCAGGATGGTGAGTGGCTTGAAAGGGAACTTGCAGGTGGTGGTGTTCCCATGTCCTTCTAGATGGAAGTGGTCATGGGTTGGTTTGGAAGATGCTGTCTAGGGATTTTTGGTGAATTGCTGCAGTGCATTTTGTAGCTAGAGCACACTGCTGCTACTGAGCATCAGTGGGGGAGGTTATTGAATGTTTGTAGATGTGATGCCAATCAAGGGAGCTGCTTTGTTGTGAATGGTGTCAAGCTTCTTGAGTGTTGTTGGAGCTGCACTCACTCAGGCAAGTGCAGAGTATTCTATCACATGCTTGACTTGCGCTTGTAGATGGTGGATAGGCTCTGGGGAGTCAGGAGGTGAGTTACTCACCGCAGTATTCCTAGCCTCTGACAAACTTGAAAGAGGTTTAAATAACTGTTTGTCCAGTTGTTCTCTTTTGATGCTGCACTATGTCTTTCGATTGAGTAACAATCTTTTATTCAACGACTTTTGCTCCTGGGGATAAATGCTGGAAATGTTGCTTTTATCTTTAGTCGTCTTGAACTCTGTGGGATTGACCCAGAAATTGTTCCCCCCACGTATGTCATCACATTGAGATGTCTGCAACAGCCTTGTTTCATCCCCAAGTCTGACAGATTATTAGACCTCGCAAGGCGATATTTTTAGCTCCTATGGAATGATTCTGCCTTTTATTGTTTTTGGAATATTTATACCATTGGTAACAAGCTGCGTAACGCTGCTTCTGCATCATTACTTTGTCAATAAAAAATTTAGCCTGAAAAACTGGTGTGAGCAATGGGATTGACCATTTGTTGGAAAACACAAATTAATGCGGGAAGCATCTCACATGGCCTTTGGCACTATGCATCTTACGCAAGGGGCAATTAATGATCCTGGATCATGCTATCTCATTCATGGGCATGTAGAACAGTATGGTTAATGGAAATCTCAGTCCCACTTCCAGGAAGTATTCTGCTGCTGTGAACGAGTTGATGAGGTAGTAAGAGAAAACACAAATGTGAGCAGTCCAATCTTTCTGTTATTGCCTGAAATTGACTGTGTGAAGAGAGATTCTCCCTTAATAGCAGGGTCGGAGATGATTTTCTTTCTTTAAATAGAAACCCTAATGGAACTGGTAATGAGAATGAGTCAGGCACCCACAAAGCATAGATAAAAGGAATGCAAATAGAACCATTCAGATCAGCACACGAACTTTAATCCACGTTGTACTTTTTACAGGCATTGTGAAATGAAAGGGCTGTAGCAAAACCAAGTTTTGACTTTCTCCGAGTCAATTATATTATCGAAGTCCTTGAACCATAGAGGACAGTAACATTCCACCTGTAGTCTGTAGCTTGTGCTAAGTTAACTGCCGCCTCGAAGTGCCAAGCTCCCGGGTTCAATTCCGGCCTCGGATCACTGTCTGTGTGGAGTTTGCACATTTTCCCCGTGTCTAAGTGGGTTACCTCCGGTTTCCTCCCACAGTCCGGGATAGGTTGATTAGCCATGCTAAATTGACCCTCGTGTCAGGGGATTAGTAGAGTAAATGTGTAGGATTACAAGAATAGGGCCTAGGTGGGATTGTGGTCGATGTAGACTCGATGGGCTGAATGGCCTCCTTTCACACTGTAGAGATTCTATGATTCAGTGGTTAGCAGTACTGCCTCACAGCGAGATCAACCTGGGTTCAATTCCCGGCTTGGGTCACTGTCTGTGTGAAGACTGTACGTTCTCCCCATGTCTGCGTGGGTTTCCTCCGGATGCTCTGGTTCCCTCCCACAATCCAAAGATGTGCGGGTTAGGTGGATTGGCCATGCTAAATGTCAGGGGGCTAGCTAGATAAATATGAGGGGTTATGGGAATAGGGCCTGTGTGGGATTGTGGTTGGTGTAGATTCAGTGGGCCGAATGACCTCCTTCTTCACTGCAGGGATTCTATGATTCTATGAACTGATGTGGGCCACGGTGACAGCAGGGACAAACTATTGATCTCAACCACCAATATTAAATGGGATGGGAGTGGGGGGACAACAGCTGACACCTATCCAGTGACCTGGACCAGAACAGCAGACATGGATGTCAAGTGACTAAACAATTGGGCTTGGACTTGATGGTTCCCCCATAACAATGTCAGCCACCACCCATCCTCAAGTCCTATCCGTGATGGGCGGCACGGTGGCACAGTAGTTAGCACTGCTGCCTCACAGAGCCAGGGACCCGGGTTCAATTCCCGGCTTGGGTCACTCACTATGTGGAGTTTGCATGTTCTCCCCCTGTCTATATGGGTTTCCTCTGGATGCTCTGGTTTCCTCCCACAGTCCAAAGATGTGCAGGTTAGGTGAGTTGGTCATGTTAAATTGCCCCTTAGTGTCAGGCGACTAGCTAGGATAAATGCATGGGGTTATGGGGATGGGGCCTGAGTGGGATTATGGTCAGTGCAGACATGATGGGCCAAATGGCCTCCTTCTGCACTGTAGGATTCTATGACTAATGGCTACTTGGGTGTGTATTCAATAAGCAACTAGAACTTAGCAAGTGGTCAAAAAGATGTGAGAAGAAACCTATTTCTCATTTCTTGACCTAATGGTAAGTCAATTAGTAAGTCTTACTAGTAAGAAAGGTAATTTTGCCCAATAGGTCCACACTTTTAATTATTAGTATAATCTTAACTGTAGCGGAGCCCACTGTAGAATAAAGGAAGAAAAAGCAATCAATAACTATTGCATCGATAACACACTGGTAGATATTGCTGTGCCAACAAATAGGAAAAATAGAAATGGAAGGAATACTTAGCAATGTTTTGAGATGGACAATTAACAGTGGTATGTAGCATGGTACAGAGGACAGTATGATTGGTGCTTTCAACTTTGAACAGCACAGCAATGTATTAGGAATATGTTATGTATTTGCTGGTGTACTGTATATCTTAGATAGTTAATTTATATCAGGTCAAAGCAGAGATGACTCTTGTTCTAAATGAAAACATGTCCATTTATCGAACTTTAAAACATCTCAAAACTTTCAGGATTTTCTATAATGCACGGTTTGAGCCCAGAGCCTACTCTTTCTGAAACATTCTCTGATTTTGTAATCCAATAGCTCTAGCTGCAGGCTTAAACAATCAAGTACAATTTCAAGGATCAGAGAACCGAATAACATTTTCCAACACAGATCAATCAAACCATTGAAATATACAGCTGGTAGGTGTAATTGTTGTATAAAATTGAATAGATTTGTTGGACCCGACCTTTTCCTTAAAAATGTCTTAGCTTTTAGATCTGTGAACACTGAAACGTTGAGTAAATATATCATAAATTGAGATTTTCAGAATCCCTGGCATGTACTTAATAAAGGAACCCATTTACTTTCAGTATTTCCCAGCTACTGATTAAAGCAATGGTCTTGTGATAATGTAAAGATTTCCCTCCCCGAAAGCCATTAACAAAGCAACTGGGTTTTTATGACAATCCAGTAATTTGATGGTCATTATTACTGATCCAAGCTTTTTAGTCCAGGTTGATTTAATTAGCCAACATTAACTTTCACAGTTGTTATGGTTAAGCCTGAATTCATGTCTTTGGGTTTCTACCTCAGGCCTCTGAGTTACTAGTTCACTAACAAAACCGCTATGCTACTGTGCCCACTGCATAAACACTTTGCAAATATGCTGTGCAATTTGTCAACCCTGTTGACAAGTTTCTCCTGAAATTTAAAAGTTGTCAGTTGCTCATAAATCATCCCTGCTTTCTTCTTATTTAAGTGCAGACATCTTCTTGTCCTTCAGAAACTTCCTTAACTGAAAAAAAAGGTCATTTTGCCCAGTAGATCCACACTTTCAATTATTCAGTTTGGTTCACATGGGAGTAGTTTTGTAACTTTTCCAAAATGGTGTGTTAACTTTAGTGGTAAATACATTTAATTTTTCTAAGCTACACCAAACACATCATTAGTGCACTATACAAGGCAGGGCGGTACGGTGGCACAGTGATTAGCACTGCTGCCTCACACTCCCAGGGACCTGGGTTTGTTTCCCAGCTTGGGTCACTGTCTGTGTGGAGTTTGCACATTCTCCTCGTGTCTGCATGGGTTTCCTCCAGGTGCTCCGGTTTCCTCCCACAGTCCGAAAGACGTGCTGGATAGGTACATCTACCTGAATAGGCGCCGGATTGTGGCAACTAGGGGAATTTCATTGTGATGAATAAATGAACTTTACTTTGAAATACAACAAGCCAACAAAGTGAATGTACAGATGGGTACAACACTGTTGGTTCCCTCAAATATTTCAATATGAGAGAGACATTTTCATGGGGAGGCAGTGGCATAGTAATAATGTGACTGG
Organism: Carcharhinus amblyrhynchos; assembly: GCF_965287045.1. Taxonomy (NCBI): domain Eukaryota; kingdom Metazoa; phylum Chordata; class Chondrichthyes; order Carcharhiniformes; family Carcharhinidae; genus Carcharhinus; species Carcharhinus amblyrhynchos. The sequence continues at coordinate 46,670,558 of NC_137342.1, forward strand.
ACTAGTCATCCAGAGGCTCAGCGGACGTGGGTTCAAACCCTGCCATGGTAGCAGATGGAATTTAAATATAATTTAAAAATCTGATGGATAAAGCTAGTCTCAGTAATGGTGGCTATGAAACTATCATCCATTGTTGTAATAAAAAATCTGATTCGCTACTGCCGACAATTTGACGACAATAATCTCAATGTCAACAAAATGAAGGAGATTGTCATTGACTTCAGGAAGTGTAAAGGAGAACATGCCCCTGTCTACATCAATGGGGATGAAGTAGAAAGGGTCGAGAGCTTCAAGTTTTTAGGTGTCCAGATCACCAACAACCTGTCCTGGTCTTCCCCCATTCCAACAGCCCACCAATGCCTCTACTTTCTCAGAAGACTAAGGAAATTTGGTCTGTCCACTCCAACTCTCACCAACTTTTACAGATGCACCATAGAAAGCATTCTTTCTGGTTGTATCACAGTTTGGTGTGGCTCCTGTTCTGACCAAGACCACAAGAAACTACAAAGGGTTGTGAATGAAACCCAGTCCATCATGCAAACCAGCCTCCCACCCATTGACACTGCCTACACTATCCATTGCCTCAGCAAAGCAGCCAGCATAATCATGGACCCCTCGCACCTCGGACGTTCTCTTTTTCACCTTCTTCCATTGGAAAAAAATAAAAAGGTATGAGTCACAGACCAACCGACTCAGGAACAACTTCTTCCCTGCTGCCATCAGACTTTTGAATAGACATACCCTGCATTAAGTTGATCTTTCTCTACACCCTGGCTATGACTGTAACACTGCATTCTGCATTCTCTCCTTTCCTTCTCTATGAACAGTATGCTTTATTGTTTAGTACGCAAGAAACAACACTTTTCATTATATGCCAATTCATGTGACAGTAATAAATCAAAGCAAATCAAATCAAAATCAAATCATATAATGCCCTTTAAGGAAGGAAGTCTGCCATCCTTACCCAGTCTGGACTACATGTAACTCCAGATCCACAGCAATGTGTTTGATTCTTAACTACCCTTTGAGATAGTCAAAGAAGCCATTCAATTCAAGGGCAACGCCCAGCCAGCGCTGTCCAGCCATGAAAGAATTTAAAAAATAAACCAGCCATATCAATCATGGAAACATTAAAGTAATCTTGGATTAGCAGAATATTGAACATAATCCATAATCCAATCACTCATAGCAAGACAACTTGAGATGTAGAATTCTTGTGCTTTGATATCCTTTTTTTGTTCTATGCCAAGCCATGTTACATATTTCTAGGTTAGTTTTAGTACGGAGATGGGCTTGATCCAACATGGCTTTGGTTTCAACACAAACTGTGCAGTGTAATCTATCCAGTATGCACTTTGGACCCAGGAGATGATCTCATATTACACTGAGAGGGAGCAGCTGGTGCAAGGAGAATTTTAAAGACTTATTAGACTCCATTTTCAATCTTTTCACAGTTGGGATCACTGCACCTTCGTATTTGAATGGCAGTGGCTGCCAAACGAGCAAGCACAGAGTTCAGATTACCATGTGCATAGGGTGACATATGAGCTGTCAATATAACTCAGACAAGAAAGAGAGAAAGTGAGAAAGGAAGAAAGAAAGAGAGAACGAGAGAAAGGAAGAAAGAAAGAAAGAAAGGAAGAGAGAAAGGAAGGAAGGAAGGAGGAAAGCAAGAAAGAAAGAAAAAATGAAAGGAAGAAATGGAAGGAAGGAATGAAAAAAGAGGGGGGAGGGAGGGAGGAAAAAAGGAAGGAAGGAAAGAAAGGAAAACAATAAGGAAAGAAAAGGAAAGAAAGAAGGCTCTATTTATATGATGCTGTTCATGATTTCATAATGTCTCAAAACGCTGTCCAGCCAATGAGATATTTTTGCGATGTAGATTTTATCGTACACTGGGAACACATTGATCAATTTGTGCACAGCACGCTCCCACAAACGGAAATATGATAAATGATGAGATAATTCACACAGAGGGTGGTGAGTGTCTGGAACAAGCTGCCAGAGATAGTAGTCGAGGTGGGTACAATTTTGTCTTTTAAAAAGCATTTAGACAGTTACATGGGTACGGTGGGTATAGAGGGATATGGGCCAAATGTGGGCAATTGGGATTAGCTTGGGGGTTTTAAAAAAAAAGGACGAGTTGGGTTGAAGGGCCTGTTTCCGTGCTGTAAACTTCTATGACTCTAGGACTCTAATATCTACCAGTGCTTTTGGTTGAGGGAGAAATATTGGCCTGGTCACAGGGAGAGCTTTTCAGTTCTTTTGCACAGTACCTGGGATCTGTTATCACCCATCCGAGAGGGCAGACAGCCCGATCTAATAAACAACATAACACTCACTCGAGTACCAGCCGGGATTCTGCGAATGGATCTTGAAGACCGAGCCTTCAGAGCTGGAGAGCACAGCGCTAAGACTGAGCCACAGTTGACACCCGCAAGCAAGCTCGGGCAGTTGACAGTAATAAAGGTGCACACATACACACAACCGCAGGTGTTTCACATCAAAAACAGGCCTGATAGCCTTGGAAAATTTGAATGAACAGTAAGGAACGTGGCCCAGTGTTGCACAATAAATCACCTCCCAACCTACAGTCCTTGTAGTAATTAAGAAAGTGATTTGGAAGGCCTAGCAGCATACCAATAGCAGACCCATCTACTGGTATTATTTGTAGTCACAGACAGTGTGTCATTTTCCATTAGATTGCACATTCACTGTAGTAACAAGAGTTCAGGCGAGTAATAATCTACTATGATAAACTAACCAGAGGGGCCAATAAGTTAATGGAGTGCTGCCCACTGTCATTGAGCTCTGTCATGGCTCATTAGACTTCCAAGGAGGTATTCAAGACCGTGTAATTGCTGTTTATAGAGACAGAGGACCTGTTGTGCATGAGATGAAGGCTGGCCTGATGCAGAAATAATTAACAGTTTGAGCTTTCTCAGTACAGTGAAACACACAGGCCATCTTTGTACTTGCATGAGTTTTGGACTATTACTTCTTTACTGAATGCTACATTAACAACACACAACAGATTTCTGGTCACGCATTCAGCGGCTGTACAATGGACTCCGCAGCACCAAACTGGAAACCTTTAGATAATGAAAAAAAAATGTATATTTCAAGGCTGCTGAATCTTTGACCAGCTGATTCTTCATTTTTCCCCTTTTTGAGTCATTTCCTAACTGCCTGATGTAACTCTACATAGTTTTCCTGCATTATAACCAATAAGCTATCTAGAACCCTGCTTACTTCTCAAAATTGCCCAATGATACTTGTTAGTTAATGGTCATTTTGGACAAAAAAAGTCATCTCCAGTGCAGGGGGGTGAGGGGGCGTGGGGGTGGTGGTGGTGGTGGTGGGGGCGGGGGGGGATGGTGCGATAAGGGCATCATCACTCCAAAATGTGCTTGTATCCTTACTCTGTAGAAATGTCCCTGCACCAAGTTCACTGCAGAGATGTAGCATCTATCCTTTTCTTCAACACTGTGAGGAGCAGTTATTCATTTTCTGACAGGCCTATATACCCAGCTGTGTCAGCAAACATCATTCTTACCTCTCTCCTCAGCTCCAACATTTACCAACTCAAATGGTTCGCATTGCTGCCTCACAGTGCCAGGGACCCGGATTTGATTCTGGGGTTAGGTCACTGTCTGTGCGGAGTCTGCACATTCTCCCCATGTCTGTGTGGGTTTCCTCCGGGTGCTCCAGTTTCCTCCCACAGTCTGAAAGACGTGCTGGTTAGGGCGCATTGACCCGAACAGGCGCTGGAGTGTGGCAACTAGGGGAATTCCAAAGTAACCTTCAGGTAAGCTTACTTGTGACTAATAAATGAACTTTTATTTTCTGAAGTGACTTTCTTGAGGGGCTTTGAAAGCTTTTGCGTAGTGCTGTTCTCAATTATAAATCCACAGCTGTGAGGTCAGAAACCAAGAGAAAAAGACGTGGGCTGAAGCCCTATCACCTCGCCTGCCCCGGAATCAGAACTGAAATCCCTCGGGCGGGATTTTACAATCTTGCCCGAGTGAAGCCATAAAATCTTGCCCCTGGTTCCAATTTGAATGATTCAGGAATTCTCTGGCAAAAGAGCATCCTATTCATAGAATCTTAGAAACTCTACAGTGCAGAAGGAGGCCATTCGGCCCATCGAATCTGCGCCAACCACAATCCCAAACAAGTCCTATCCCCGTAATCCCACATATTTAACCCGCTAATCCCTCTAACCTACGCATTCCAGGACATTAAGGGGCAGTTTAGTATGGCCAATCGATCTAACCTGTACATCTTTGGACTGTGGGAAGAAACCAGAGCACCTGGAGGAAACCCACGCAGACACGGGGAGAACCTGCAACTCCACACAGACAGTGGCCCAAGCCGGGAATCGAACCCAGATCCCTGGCGCTGTGAGGCAGCAGCCACCATGCTGCCCCAATTGTGGTATAAAAACAGAAAATGCTGGAAAATCTCAACAGGAATGGCAGCATCTGTGGAGAGAAAAATAGAGTTAAAATTTTGAGTTCGTCAAAGTCTTCTTCAAGTTGAGCCATACGCGCTCAAAACACTAATTCTGTTTCTCGCTTCATAGACCCTGCCAGACCTGCTGAGGTTTTCTCTGTATTTTCTGTTGTTATTTCAGATTTCTAACATCTGCAATATTTCACTTTGTTATCCTATTTTGGGCCAGAATTTGCGATTATTGCTTATTGAAAATTTTTTCCAATATCCAGCTTGAAATATAGTCGGCAATGGCAATCTGCAGAGACTGTGTTAATGTGGAAAAATAGATCTCAGTTTCGGACTCCCGCGACCGCTGCCAGCAAGAATGGAGAATTTGGCACTCAGCCAAATTTCCATTCACTGCAGCGGGACTGGAGAATCCCAGCCGTGGGCGGGGTCAGAGAATTTTGCCTTTGTTCCATTTTGCACATTTGATGGGATTTCACCTGCCATAAATGTTTCACTTTTTGATTTGATTTGATTTATTATTGCCACATGTACAAATATAGTGAAAAGTATTGTTTCTTGTGTGCTATACAAAGCATACTGTCCATAGAGAAGGAAAGGAAAGGGTGCAGTTAGTAGTGTTACCGTCATAGCTCGGGTGTAGAGAAAGATCAACTTAATATAAGGTAGGTCCATTCAAAATTCTGATGGCCACAAGAAAGAAGCTGTTCTTCATTCAGTTGGTACGTAACCTTAGATTTTTGTATCTTTTTCCCAATGGAAGAAGTGGAAGAGAATTTGTCCAGTGTGTAAGGTCCTTAATTATGCTGGCTGCTTTTCTGAGACACCGGGAAGTGTGGACAACGTCAATGAATGGGAGACTGGTTTGCATGATGGATTGGGCTATATTCACGACTCTTTGTAGTTTCTTGCTGTCTTGGTCAGAGCAGGAGCCATACCAAGCTGTGACACATCCGGAAAGAATGGTTCAAGTTTCACTGGATAATTCTCAAGCAGAAATACAAGGAAAAAAATCCTGAATTTCTAAAGCAGTTTTGATATCTTGGAGGATAGATCATAGTGGAGTCAATCGATCAGTGATGCTTTCTCATGTTTCTTTAAAGACAGTATAAGCTGTTATCTTTGTAGTGATATATGTTCCTGAGAGTAAGCTCCAAATGAGAATTCCCTCCAATAATGAAGGAGCAGAAGCCCAGAGTTGGCAATAAGAATAATGTGACGCTGTCAGCACTCACGATTATAAATGCAACAGCAGCATCTGAAGCATGTAGGTGCACAGTTAACTGGGGGAAGCCAGATGTTGTCAGATATATCCCATTCCTCCACAACTGATGTGATCCTCAATGATAGATTCACCATTGAAATGACCGCATCAGTGTGGCTTTGCTGTAGAACCATAGAATCCCCACAGTACGGAAGGAGGCCATTTGGCCCATCGAGCCTGCACCGAGCACAATCCCAGCCAGGCCTTATTCTCGTAACCTCACACATTTGCCCTGCTAATCCCCCTGACACTGAGGTCAATTTAGCATGGCCAATCCACCTAACCCGCACATCTTTGGAAGAAACCAGACCACCCTGAAGAAACCCAGGCAGCCACGGGGAGAAAGTGCAAACTCCACACAGACAGTGTCCCGAGGCTGGAATTGAACCCAGGTCCATGGTGCTGTACTTACCCCTAGGTCAACACTAATAATAGGTTAGGCCTGGTTTTTTTCAGGAGTAAGAGAGTTTTAATGGTAGGATACGTTATAACTACTGCTGAACAATCCCTCCACCCTTGAAAAAATAATTTTATAACTATGGAGCATCATTCCCTCAGAAGGAAAGTAATATTGGTTGACTTTTTTTGGAAAAAAAAGTACATACAGTTTTCTTTTCTTGCCTTTTTATTAAATCTCGCTTCCTTTACCTGTCTCTATTTCCCAAGTATCATTTTGCTTCCTGAACATCATTTAAACTTAAGTAATAGTTTCTGCTTTGGACTTGCCATGGCTCAGTGAGGATATTTCAATCCAATTGCTTGAAAAGCCATAATGTCCTTTGGCTTGGTCACAGTCACCGCAGATCCTCTGTCGAGGGTTCAGGCTGGTATCGCAGCGTAATTAGAGGAAACTACCACTGACAACCCTCAGAAAAGTTTCTGGACAGTTGTCAGTGAGGTTCCTTCACTATTGAGAGCAACGTCTAATCCCATATAGTATTTTCAGAGCATTTTATTTGGGTTCTAAAGTCAAAAAGTGAATTGAGCTCAGATTTAAGAAGAGATGAATAAGGTGGATTTGAGGTATGGTTATGAAGCACCTTTCTCTGGGTGTTAACCAGATGTCCTGACAGATAACCAGCTAACCAGGGTAGGGTCCATGATGCAGTGGATTGTACATGATCTGGGAAAGTGTAGAGTTTGTTGAGGCAAAGGGCATTTTCCTATTCCATACTACTTTGTATTTTTAGGCTGGATCAGGATCATAATTAATTAGTGTGTACAAATCTTTCAATCCAAAGGGAGAGGAAATGTTATAGCTATATACTTAGCTATGACTCATATGCCCCAAACTTCACCACCAAATTCCTCCCCCTTCTGGCTCTCCTCTTAACTGCATGAAAAATACACATATAGAGACAGGTCTATCTGTACGAGTATTTAATGTAAGTCCTTGCCCAAAGACATTCCCTCTGATTTAGTATTTCATTCCTCCACACGGGAGAGGCCAAACACTGACTGGAATTCCAGTTTTAATGTTGCTTTCCAAAGTGTGGTTCAGAGTTTCAACTCTGACTTCAATCCATTCTTAAATTTACTTAATTTTTTTTTGTTAATGTGTAGTGTGTATCCATTGTGGATAATGAGATGACACACAGTACATCAACTTATTGACCAGGTGACAATCATTCAAAGTTCATCAACAATTGATCATGAGTAATAAATCATCGGTGTTTAGAAGCTGGAGATGTTGGCCAGTGCTGTAGGGCACACGTTCTGTTATCTCCGTAATGCACAATGTTGCATTATTTTACTCAGAGTAATATTCTAGCCTGTGGCATCAGTCATGTTTACACAGAGGTTCAACAGACTAAAGAACCAATAGCTAATAACTGGGCTCTGACAGAGATAAATCCACAGCCTCTGCATTCCCTGAAACCAGTCGTTCCACTCTTCACTTCGTAAGACGGAATTTTGCTGGCATGCCCACCCTGAAATCGAGGTGGACGAGGCTTACAGAACAGCGTTCTCCTTTAACCTCGGGCGGGTGAGGCTGTAAAATTCCAGCACGTAAGACCATAAGACATACGAGCAGAAGTAGGCCATTCAGCCCATCGAGTCTACTCCACCATTCAATGAAATCTTGACTGATCTGAAATGATAATCCTCAACTTCACTTTCCTGCCTTATCCCCTAACTCTTGATTCTCTTACTGATTACCTCAGCCTTTCAACAGCAGCCCTCTGTGGTAATGAATTCCGCAGATTCACTACCCTCAGTGAAGAAATTCCTTCCTCATCTCTGTTTAAAATGGGCGAACCTTTACCCTGAGATTATGTCCTCTGGCCCAAGGCTCTCTCACAAGGGGAAACAACCTCTCAGCATCTAACCTTGTGTAAACAAGATCGACAATCTGTGAAAAATACTTTATCAATAACTGGTGCAAAAGCATTAGAAAACAAACCATTGATTAAAAAAACTGTATCTTTGTCTCAGGATTCCGAAGTACATTTGCAGAACATGCATAGGACACATTCACAAATCCGTATTGGATAGTGCACCAACGTAAAGGACACGAACTGCTCTCTGGTGGCAGTGGATGTTACTGAACTGGGACAAATAGAAATACCCTATCACCCTGGCAATATTTACATGTTCAGATTGCAGGGGTAGCAAAAGCAAGAGTGACCCTAGAGAAGGATCGGGAATCAGTGTGTGTTCATTACCCATCTCCCTCCAACCCCTTCACTCCCCCACCCCCCTGTCTCACCTCTTTTAAAAGCAGGCAATGATAAGTGATTATGTTTCCAATAATCCAGAGGCCCAGAATAATGATCAGAAGACATGAGTTCAAATTCCATTACAGCAATTAGGTAACTTAAATTCAGTTCGTAAATAAATCTGGAATGAAAAGCTTGTGATGGTGATGATGTAACTGCTGGATTGTTGTAAAAATGCATCTGCTTCACTGACGTCCTTCAGGGAAAAAAGCCTACTCTTACATCTTTTTATTCTTTCATGAGATTTGGGCATTTAGGCCAGCATTTATTACCCATCCCTAATTGCCCTTGATCTGGCATCTATGTAATTCGAGAGCCACAGACATCTGGTTGACTCTAAGCTGCCCACTGAAACGAGCTATCAGGTTAGGCAGTTAAGGGCAATTAGTAATGGACAATAAATGTTGCCTTTGTCAGTGATGCTCACATCCTGCGAATGAAAATACCTTTTACAGAATGGGCAATTTAGAGATGGATTGATTACAAGTTTTGATGAATTTTTAACACTTTAATGTCCCTCCCGAACCAAACCCATCTGTTCTTGTGAGTTAAAACTAACCTCCATTGATCCTATGAACTGGGGTCATACACTTAGGAGATGGCACGGTGGCACAGTGGTTAGCACTACTTCCTCACAGCTCCAGGGATCTGGGTTCGATTCCCAGATTCGGTCACTGTCTGTGTGGAGTCTGCACATTCTCCCTGTGTCTGTGTGGGTTTCCTCCAGACCCTCCCTCTGACTGTGGTTAGCACTGCTTCCTCACAGCTCCAGGGATCTGGCTTTGATTCCCGGCTTGGGTCACTGTCTGTGTGGAGTCTACACATTCTCCCCGTGTCTGCGTGGGTTTCCTCCAGATCCTCCCTCTGACTCTGGGAGGATGTTTCCTCCCACAGACCAAAGATGTACGGGTTAGGTTGATTGGCCATGCTAAATTGCCCCTTAGTGTCTTGGGATGCGTGGTTTAGGGGGGTTAGGGGGGTAAATATGTGGGATTAAGGGGATAGGGCCTGGGTGGGATGGTTGTAGGTGCAGACTCGATGGGCCAAATGGTCTCCTTCAGCACGGTAGACATTCTATGATTCTATGAATTGGATATAATTCCTGAATGTGTAAATTGCCATGAATTTTTTATAAGTTTAGATAAGAATGGTAAGTGCGATAAAATAAGCTAAATTGTTCAGTCGGATTTTGCACTTACACATGTGTAATATGCCAACCAAAGCCTTGCTGTTGGAGCCCCACTCTCACAACCTTGTAGAAGCTTGTGTAACATGTGGCTTAAGCGCACCAACCACACAAAAGTTAAAAAAAAACGATTCCTTTATTCCACCAGCATCAAAGCTGTAAAAACTCTCAAGGGAAAGCTTAACTTCAAGAAACACACAGATCAGATTTACGGTCAATGTGCCAGGTCTCTGCCCTATTCATGGCCTTGGCTCTTTCCCAGGTTTGAACGGCTGCTCCAACACCTGGCTGCAATCCCGCTCTCCTCTACCTCCATGAAGTTTCTCAGTCTCGGGGGTGTTGCCTCTCAGTCTGATCAGGTCTTCAATTCCCCATTCCTGGCTCTTTAGCCACCATGATGTGGGTATGCCGGCGTTGGACTGGCGTAAACACAGTAAAAAGTCTGACAACACCAGGTTTTAGTCCAACCTATTTATTTGATAATATACTCGCAAGCTTTCGGGGTTAGTCCCTTCGTCAGGTGAATGGAGAGTTCTGGCCTCAGACAGAGCACATAAAGCACAGACAGTTTAGAGATTACTGATTAGAATGCCAATCCTTACACCTAACCTGCTGTTCAGACGCTACGACAACGGATGAATGAACATCGCTCGACAGTCACCAGGCAAGACTGTTCCCTTCCTGTTGGCGAACACTTCAGTGGTCACGGGCATTCAGCCTCTGACCTTCGGGTAAGCATTCTCCAAGGCGGCCTTCACGACACACGACAGCGCAGAGTCGCTGAACAGAGACTGATAGCCAAGTTCCGCACACATGAGGACGGTCTCAACAGGGATCTTGGGTTCATGTCGCACTATCTGTAACCCCCGTGACTTGCCTGGGTTTGCAAAACCTCACTTACTGTACTGTCTGGAGACAATACACATCTCTTTAAACTGTGATCAGTGCTCCTTCCACTCACATTATCAGCCACTTCAGGTCTTGAACAGCAGGTTAGGTGTAAGGATTCGCATTCTAATCAGTAATCTCTAAACTGTCTGTGCTTTATATGCTCTGTCTGAGGCCAGAACTCTCCATTCACCTGACGAAGGGACTAACCCCGAAAGCTTGCGAGTATATTATCAAATAAATAGGTTGGACTAAAACCTGGTGTTGTCAGACTTTTTACTGTCTTTAGCCACCCTCAGGAGCTTTAAGCTTCCCTACTCAGAGTATAGGCTCCTGCCACACTGCCAATCACTAGCCTTAGATTTGACCTTGCTGTTTTCTCCCTTAGCTTCTTTTATTCATTCGTGGGATATGAGCCTCGCTGGCTGGTCAGCATTTATTGCCCATCCCTAATTGCCCTTAGAGGGCAGTTGAGAGTCAACCACATTGCTGTGGCTCTGGAGTCACATGTAGGCCAGACCAAGTAAGGATGACAGATGCCCTTCCCTAAAGGACATTAGTGAACCAGATGGGTTTTTCTGCCAATGGCTTCATGGTCATCAGTAGATTCTTAATTCCAGATAATTTTTATTGAATTCAAATTCCATCATCTGTCATGGTGGGATTTGAATCCAGATTCCCAGAACAGTAGCTGAGCTTTTGGATTAATAGTCTAGCAATAATACCACTAGGTCAATAACACCACTAGGTTCCGTGATGCAGCCTACAATAGATGTTTCGGGGCAGGATTTTCTGTCCTATTAGACAACAAGAGCAGACATCAGGAACCATGATCATATGAAATAAAATAAAATTCTATGTCTATTGCAGACTTCGCTGTGTTAAAAAACACACTCTTTGGTATTATTTAAACCCTCTCTGATATTTAATCCTCTATAAAATGAACATTTCATTCAAGTACATAATCCCTTATAAAACAAATAATCCCTTTGAAAACGAACATTTGTGTCCATAGCATAGCATCAAAGACAGGTAATTTATTTATAACCACTTGGAGCTGTCAATCAGGCCTTCATGGTGATAACGATAAGTTGCAGAAGCAATCAAGCAACACTTGTAAGTGAAAAGTGAATTAGAAAGTCTAATTGTTCTCAACTGCACACTGGATGCTTTTTTGTAATGTAAAAATCTAGGATTTAAGTCACCTGATAATTTAACAGTTCCACAGAGCTTATCTATTTTTACTGCATGTTAATGTCTAATTTTACATCTCCAAAAGGGACACCTGACCTCTTCCAAATGGCACCTTATCTTTCCAAAAAAGCACTTCACCTCAGCAAATAACTCTGGTAACTTTAGGTTTAAGTTTATTTGTTAGTGTCACACGTGGGCTTACTGCAACAAAGTTGCTATGGAAATCCCCTAGTCAGCACACACTCCGGCACTTGTTCGGGTACACTGAGGGAGAATTTAACATGACCAATGAACCTAACCAGTATGGACTGTGGGAGGAACTGGAGCACCCAGAGGAAACCGACATAGACACTGGGAGAACGTACAAACTCTGCACAGAGAGTGACCCCAAGCTGGGAATCGAACCCGGGTCCCTGGCACTGTGAGGCAGCAGTGCAAACCACTGTGCCATCATGTCACCCACACTTTAGACATTTTATCAACTATCTAAAGTGCTTGAGTCATGTTTCAGAATTCCCAGTGATAAAGGCTGCAACTTTTTGAAGACAGCTGCCCTTTCATACATATATCTATCTTCATGAACCATGGATGTCCAAACTACAACCCATCCCTGTTCTGCCCACCCTGTCCCATCCTGGTAAAAATGGAGGATGCTTGGTCTGGAGGCGGGACTTCCAGAGTTGGGGCTCTGGTGTTATTGTTGATAAGGCGTGGAATCCTTCCCTTTCTGTGAAAATTCAAGTCTTATTCACTATTTAACAATTTGTATGTGGTTTGTACTGTTAGGAGATTAGTGTCAGTTCCCTAACTGTCGTAAACACAAAAGGGAATCAACAATTTATTTTGATTAATATCCTCTAAGGTACTTATGCAAAGAGAAACCTCCACTGATGGCTGTAGTATTGTGACAGAGAGAGACTGAATTTGAATCCCAGGCCTCACCTGTAATTGAATTTAACATTTTTGGGAGGATGTTTGTGGACCACATCGTATCTAGAGAAAGGAGCCATAGGTGACAGTGGACGGCATGGTAGCACAGTGGTGAGCACTGTTGCTTCACAGCTCCAGGGACCTGGGTTTGATTCCCGGCTTGGGTCACTGTCTGTGTGGAGTTTGCACATTCTCCTCATGTCTGTGTGGGTTTCCTCCACGTGCTCCGGTTTCCTCCCACCGTCCAAAGATGTGCGGGTTAGGTGGATTGGTCACGCTAAAATTGCCCCTTAGTGTCCTGAGATGTGTAGATTAGGGGGTAAATGTGTAGGGATATGCAGGTATGGCCTGGGTGGGATTGTGGTTGGTGCAGACTCGATGGGCTAAATGGCCTCTTTCTGCACTGTAGGGTTTCTATGAAATTTCTAGTTCTTCTATGATAGTGCTGAGAAACATGCATTCACAATTGGATTGATGTGCAGACTAAAGGAACTCATATCCAGTCAAGATTGAGTTCAAATCTGGTTTCCTCCCACAGTCCAAAGAGATTTTGAGTTTGGAATAAATTAATTTGGAAATAAAAAGATACTTATGAAAAGTGACCACAAAGCTGAAACATTGATATGTTAACCCAACTGGTTCACTAATGTCCTTCAGTGAAGGAAGACAACCATCTGGACCCTGTCTGGTCTATATAGGACTCCAGTCCCACACCACAATAGGTGACTCTGAACTGTCTTCTGAAGAGGCCTAAGTTGGCATGGTGCCACAGTAGTTAGCACTGATGCCTCACAGCACCAGGGACCTGGGTTCAATTCCGGCATTGGGGTCACTGTCTGTGTGGAGTCTGCGTATTCTCCCCATGTCTGCGTGGGATTCCTCCGGATACTCCAGTTTCCTCCCATAGTCCAAAGATGTGTGGAGTAGGTTGAATGGCCATGCTAAATTGACCCTAGTATTAGGGGAATAGCAAGGTACATATTGGGAGTTACAGGAATGGGGCCTGGGTGGGATTGTGTGATCAATGCAGACTCAACGAGCTGAATGGCTTCCTTCTGCACTATAGGGATTCTATGAATCAGAAAGCCACTCAGTTGTATCAAAATGCTCCAAAGAAGATATTAGGCCAAAACCCTCTTTACAGGGGGAACTAGGAATTTGCAATGAATGTCAGCCTTGCCAGAGGTACTCATAGAATCATAGAATCCCTACAGTGCAGAAAAAGGTCACTCGGCCCATCGAGTCTGCACTGACCACAATCCCACCCAATGTTGGTTTGCAGGGTTTCACATTAGATGTTAAACTCAAGGGTCTGTTTGCTTTCTCAGATAGATGTGAAAGATCCCACAGCGCCATTTTGAGGTAGACCAGGATTAGTTATCTCTGATGTACTGATCACTATCTAACCCTCAATTACCATCACTGGAAACAAACACACAGGCTGGGATTATCCGGTCTTGTTCTCCCTGCCATCACTGCCAGCGAGAATGGAGAATTTGGCCCTCAGCCAAAACTCCATTCACTGCAGCGAGACCAGAGAATTCCAGTCGTGGGTGAGGCCAAAGAATTGTGACCATTATCTGGTCATTGATGTCGTGGGAGCTTGCTTTGTTTCTTGCCTACATCACATCAATGACTCCATGTTAAGCATTATTTAATTGGCTGCAAAGCACTTTGGGATGTCAAAGTTTGGTTATAAAAGTTCATAGGTTCATAAGTCCATAAGATTTAGGAGCAGAATTAGGCCATTCAGCCCATCGAGTCAGCTCCACCATTTGATCATGACTGATATGCTACTCATCCCCATTTTCCTGCCTCCTCCAATTACCTATTAAAAATCTGTCTAACTCCTCCTTAACTTTACTCACTTTTCCAGCATCCACTGCATTTTGGGGCATCGAATTTCACAGATTCACAACTTTTGGGGGATGTAGTTTCTCTCAAATCTGTTTTAAATGTGCTATCCCTTTGTGATGACTTCAGCCAGGCTAATGAGGTTGGCTTGCTAGAGTATGAACTATATGTGAGTAGGTACCGATGAGTCCTAATTGGTGGTTAAATCAGGGAGCCTCATGCTCCCTATTTAAAGCAGGTGTGTCAGACTCCTGGACTGCACTCAACAGGGAGCAACTGGAGAGCTGGCTGTGTACAGATGTATGGTGTAAATAAAGTAACTTGGTGACAGGACATTCACCTCCGTAGAGTTATTACACTCTTATCCTAAGACAATGACCTCTCATCCTAGAATGCCCCACATGAGGGAGCATCCGCTCCACATCTGCTTTATCCAGACCTTTTATCATCTTGTAGAGATCAATTTGATCTCCCCTCGTTTTTCTAAACCCCAGAGAGGATAGGCCTAAACTGTTCAATCTGTGTGATATAAATATAAGTCTTTTCATTTTTCAGATTACTCCTTTAAAGAGTTAAGTAAGAGTCCGTGTAACATAATTTGTTACAAGCTTGCAATAAAAGACACAAATGCAGTTTTTATTAACATGCATCAAATTTAATAGGTATCCAAGTAACTCAGCAATGTGGCTAAAGGAAGCATTGATTATTTTTCAGTCAATTGACTGCGAGAATCTAATTAGTTTGAGTCAGTCAGTCTCTGTAAACTCAGTTAAGCAAGGCATAGTCTGCTTCATCAATCAGCAATGAGATATCCTGCCAACACTAGATAATTGGAAGACATTGTATTTAGACAGAGCTGTCAACATTGGGCACATCCTAGGTGTGATTTTTTTCCAATTACAAGCTTTATATCTGAGATGTACATTCACACTAAAATCATTAATATGGCCAAAAGTAGCAAGCTCAATCACTCACACAGTTAGCAGCGGATGGATGTGGCATTCATGTATTTGTACCTGTTTATCACAATAATTGACATGCGTTGTCTTCTTTTCCTGATACTCTTTTTTCTTTCTCTATCTCTTTGTCTCCCACTTTCTCTTCCTCTTTATCTGCCTGGCTGTATTATTTCCACATGCTTGTCCTCGTTTTTTGATTCTTGTTCATGAATAAGAGACTCTCCCCAGCAACGGTGGTGCAGTGGTTAGCACTGCTGCCTCACAGTGCTAGGGACCTGGGTTCAAATCTGGCCTCAGGTGTGTGCAGGGTTTGCATGTTCACCCCCCCGTCTGCACGGATTTCCTCCGGGTGCTCCGGTTTCCTCCCACAATCCAAAGATATGCAGGCTAGGTGGACTCAAATGGGCCAAATGGCCTCCTTCTGCACTGTAGAGAATCGATGACATTTATAGAGGTGATGAGAGCTCACTATTTAAACCAGCAAGCTTCTGATGGGTGAAGGGGGCACAGATCGGAAGATGTTCAGTTTGCTCCTTCATTTTTGTGGAATTAATCAGGATATCAATGAAGATTCTATCAGCTAGCCTCAATTTCCCAGGAAAAGCAGGGATCTGGCAACCAGGGATCCTGGATTCTCTGATCCCGATGAAGTGAAGAGAGATTTGACTGAGCGCCAAGTTCTCCATTCTCGCTGGCAGCGGCAGCAGTGCGAACGAGATAGGAAAATTCCACAGGTTGCAAACAGACTAGGTTAATCCCAGACTGTTGCTAGGGAGTTGCAATGGTGTCAGCAATGAGAGGACAACTAGTGGTGGCCAAAAACAGAAGTTTCAGTCTTCCTAATATTTAACTGGAAGAAACAACCAGTTAGAGGGTGTTGGATAAACAATCTGATAGGTTAGCAACATTGGAAGAGTCAAGGGATCTGGTGATGAGATACAGCTGGAATTATCAGTGGACACGTGAAAATTAACACTGCAACTTATCACCAGAAGTTTGGACCAGTAATTCTTATTTCCTCCGATTTGATTGTTGTTTTCTCATTGTTGGGTGGGGGTGGTAGAGGAGAGGAGCATGTTGATGAGAAGTTTCATAAAGTTGACCGATTCAAAGAAACTTTTGAATCCACTTCCGCCTCCCTTTCATTCAGCGCTAACACGCTACGATTATAAAACAGTTTTGTCCCAAAGCGTCTTTTATTGATCAATTTGGCCAATTTAATGTCACTCGCTGAAAATGTTAAGTGATGGTAGCTTGGCGCTGCATGACGGAATGGCGCCAGGCTCATTCTGCTCAAAGCTAGAGTAAGGTCTAAAACCCAGCATGGAAGGAGGCATCAGTGCTGGATAGCAGAGCAAAGGATGAAATTCAATGCAAGCAGCCCTCCAGCACCCACTAGTGGCTGCTTACAGGTTAGCCCCGTTTGACATTCAGCATCATTTGAAAGACAGAGCTACATTCTGGCTATGGTGTGGGATGGTCACCACATTTGCAGAGTGGGAAAGAAATGAGGTAAAAGCGGAGGTGCGATGTTCTGTCCTTAATGGTTTACTGCTGGATGTTGGAGTCTAAACATTCTGCCAAGTGTGATTTTTTTGTTAGGAGCAGTGAGATGTTGATTGGAGGGGCAGCATGGTGGCACAGTGGTTAACACTGATGCCTCACGGTGCCAGGGACCTGGGTTCGATTCCCAGCTTGGGGTCACTGTCTGTGCTGAGTTTGCACATTCTCACCCTGTCTGTGTGGGTTTCTTCTGGGTGCTCCGTTTTCTTCCCACAGTCCAAAAGACATGCTAAATTCTCCCTCAGTGTATCCGAACAGGTTCCGGAGAGCACTGACGAGAGTATTTTCACAGTAACTTCATTGCAGTGTTAATGTAAGTCTACTTGTGACACTAATAAAATAAGAACAAAAACAAAGTGTGGTTGAGGGAAACTGAACATATGGGGGAGAGTGGGGAGGGGAGGGGGGGAGGGGATAGGGGACTGCGAATGGCAAGACAGGACCTCACCTGCCTTGTTTTCTGGTTTGTAAACAGGAGAGAGCCAATTCACGGGGACATCATGTCATGTTCACATGATGCCATGAACATGCCAATGCCACATGACACGATGTCTCCGATACCAAGCTAACCCAGGTATCAACACTTTTAAAATCTGCCCGTTAAAAGCTGAGGTTGTTCCAAGACTAGTTCTGGATGCTTATTCAAGGTAGATCTGGTATTACACACTGTGGATTGAGCCTGAGGCCTGCTTGTTCCCTGTGGCCATTTCCTGTAGACCTGCCATCACAAACCAACCCCTACCCTGCAATGTCACTTAAAGAAAGACGAAGAATGATTCCGTTGATCAATAAGATTTTCAGAAACACACAGACAGCCAAGCAAAGATCAGGAAAAACATTTGGAGCAAGCGTGCCAGTTTTGAGTGAATTATTTTCACCCTTATCCTTGAGTAAACGGTGTCCAACTGTCTTACAAAGACAAAGAACTAAGAACAGTTCAGTACAAGAACAGGCCTTCGGCCCACCAAGCCTGTGACGATCCTATTTAGACCAACCACCTGTTTCCCTCTATTCCCCATCCGTTCATGTGTCCATCCAGATAAATGTCACTAACATATTTCCCTGAACCACCTCACATTGCAGTGCATTCCAGGCCCCACATCCTCAGTGTAAAAGACTTCCCCTGCACATCTCCACTAAACCTTTCCCCCCTTACCTTGAACTTATTTTTTACACAGAGGGTGGGTGTCTGGAACTCGCTGCCGGGGGAGGCAGTGGAAGCGGATACAATAGTGACTTTTAAGGGGCATCTTGACAAATACATGAATAGGACAGGAACAGAGGGATATGATCACCGTATGGGTTAGTTGAGCTGGGCAGTATGGTCGGTGCAGGCTTGGAGGGCCTCTTCCTGTGCTTTTCTCTTTGTTATAAAAGTAGGGAGGTCTTGCTGCGGCTGTATAGGGCATTGGTGAGGCCGCAGCTGGAGTACTGTGTGCAGTTTTGATCGCCGTACTTACGCAAGGATATTTTGGCCTTGGAGGGAGTGCAGAGGAGGTTTACTAGGCTGATACCGGAGTTGAGGGGGTTGAGCTATGAGGAGAGGCTGAATAAACTGGGCTTGTACTCGTTAGAGTTTAGAAGAATGAGGGGAGATCTCATTGAGACGTATAAGATGATGAATGGGATGGATAGGATAGAGGTGGAGAGACTCTTCCCGCTCAGGAAGGACAGTAGGACTAGGGGGCACAGCCTCAAGATAAAGGGGGGGCGGTTTAGAACGGAGTTGAGGAGGAACTTCTTCACTCAAAGGGTGGTGAATCTCTGGAATTCTCTGCCTGTTGAAGTGGTGGAGGCTGCCTCGCTAAATATTTTTAAGATGCGGGTTGATGGGTTTTTGATAAGCGAGGGGATTAAGGGTTATGGGGAGAGGGCGGGAATGTGGAACAGAGCCACGACAGATCAGCCATGATCTTATTGAATGGCGGGGCAGGCTCGAAGGGCTGGATGGCCTACTCCTGCTCCTATTTCTTATGTTCTTACGTTCTTTGTGCCCCCTTATAATTGTCATCTCTGCCCCGGGAAAATGCTTCCAACTGTTCACCCTATCTATATCCCTCATAACTTTATTAACTTCAATCAGGTCACCCCTCAGCCTCTATCTTTCCAAGGAGAATAATCCCAGTTTATTCAACATCGCCTCACTGCTAAAATCCTACGAGATGCTGAGTACTGTAACCACGTCCTGCAATATCGTGAAATAAACACAGGTGGAGTTGTGAATAGACGGTGAAAGAAAAGACTAGGGGTGGAATTCTCCACTTTGTTTTCTAAATGCAGGATTGGGGTGTTCTGGTGGTGTTGTTCCTGCTGGCTGGAATGGGGTGAACTTCATATTTGGAACTTGATTAATTTTACAACTGAGCATCTCTCTGAGTCACCTGGTGGGCTGGAAGCTGATGCGACCGCCTGGCATCAGCTATCAGGTTCGAAAGTCTAAGCACCATGTGTAAACATGAGCTCAGCGCGCGCATCTCACTCTCTCCAGCCCACCTGTCTTCACCGAACTGGAGGGGAGGTCTGGATCCCAGAGGCAGAAGGTTAACAACCTCGAGCAGAAGCCTGCATCCTGATTCAACCTCGAGGGCTTGAGTCGAGGAGTCCGGGCGCAGAGGCCATGTCCCCTTCCCAAGGGATGGCTCCAGGAGGCACACCAATCTCACCTTTCTGGCCTTGGAGGCCAATGCGGAGTTGGTCAGCATGGCTAGTACCTGTGTCCAAAGCATCACACAGTGTAGGGAGTGAATGGCTGGTCTCTTCTGCTTTGCCGAGTAAATCCTCATTCAGATAATATATCCCCTTATATATATAATAAATCTCCTTAACTCTAACCCATCCCTGTGCTTCTACTCTGCCCTACCTCATTCAGCTGCCTCTCCAACTATATATTCATCACATTTCTATCCCTCTTCTGCAGTATGGGCTCAAAATGTTTACTCTGTTTCTCTCTCCACCAGACATGCTGAGTTTATCCAGCATTTTCTGTTTCTATTTAAGTCCTCTCACAAACCCCTCCACGATCAAACTCTTGTCGTGGCAACATTGTACTCAAACGGTGACTCTCTTCAGGAAGATCACACATCTATTAATGGGGGACACATGTCAATACTCATTCTCTCATGGAAGTTTCACATCACCACCATCCCACCTGGTGAGACGAGACAGAGTACAGGAAACAGGTAGAAAATCTGGTGAACTGGTGCGGTGACAATAATCTCTCCCTCAATGTCAACAAAACAAAAGAGATTGTTATCAACTTCAGGAAGTGTAGTAGAGAAAATGCCTTTGTTTACATCAATAGGGATGAAGTAGAAATAGTCGAGAGCTTCAGGTTTTTAGGTCACCAACAATCTGTCCTGATCCCTCCGCCTTAATGCTATAGTTAAGAAAGCCCACCAACATCTCCACTTTCTCAGAAGACTAAGGAAATTTGGCTATGTACATTGCACTCACCTTGAAGTTTTGGATGAACTGAGATCTGCCTTGTGCACACGTTTCCAAACGTGTGTGAGGCTGATTTCTCATTGGTGTGACGCCAGGTTGGAAGACCTGACAGGATTTCGCTGGGCAGCTTTTCTAATGAGCATTCATGAGGTGCATATCAATGTAAATAGTGTTCATGCCACTGGGCACCATTGACCCGCCTCTGACAGAATTTCAGACTGTTGTTACACTGGTGGGTTCCCGACTGTCCCCCTCCGGCTGGATTCTCCGCTCCCATCCACCACCAAACCCAGGGCGGGAGCAGAACGAGAATTTTGTGCTAGAATTTTTTTTAAATTTGGGGTTGCCAACCCTCCAGGATTGGTCTGGAGTCTCCAGGATTTGAAGACAAATTTCCAGGGTGTTGCTGTGTGCAACCCTGGAGGAAAATCAGTAAAAAAAAGATGGTTCTTAAAGCTTTGTTTAAATATTTTTCTTCATATTTCTCCCAATGTATAGAGAATAGGACAATTAAAAGGCCGTTTGACAGACTGTCATGCCTCATTCAATTGGGTAACGAGTCTTTTTCTTTCCAGTTGGTGTAGGAAGGTAATGCATCGCAAGGATGATGTGTTGACCAACTAATGGCTGGAGTGTAGGGATGATGTGATGGAACCTCCAGGAATGCACAGTTGTCCACTCTAAATCGTCTGTAATTGCACTGGAATTCCCAGACAGCGCCACATGTACCAAAGAACCTCCTTATCTCTCCTTTAAAAAAATTTGCTTTCTGCAAAAAACAATTATCAATGAATTAAACAAAAATGAAGGGGTGACAGCCCCTGGTGGGACACTGTGACTAAAATAGAAATGTCAGCAGGAAAGTTAAGAAATGATATCCGAACGTCATTCCCGGCTATGATCATAGAAGAATCCCTACGGTGCAGAAGGAGGCCATTCAGGCCATCGCGTCTACACCGACCACGATCCCACCCAGCCCCTAATGGCGGGGCAGGCTCGAAGGGCTAGATGGCCTACTCCTGCTCCTATTTCTTATGTTCTTATGTTCTTATAACCCCACATATTTAATAAAAGCAAATTACTGCAGATGCTGGAATCTGAAATCAGAAGAGAAAATGCTACCAAATCTCAGCAGGTCTGGCAGCATCTGTAAGGAGAGAAAAGAGCTGATGTTTCGAGTCCAGATTGTCAAATTTGTGTTAAAATCCACACATTTACCCTACTAATCCCCCTGACACCAGGGTCAATTTAGCATGGCCAATCAACCTAACCAGCACATCTTTGGACTATGGGAAGAAACCGGAGCACCTGAAGGAAACCAACGCAGATACAGAGAAAATGTAGAAATTCCACACAGACAGTGACCCGAGGCTGGAATTGAACCCGGATCCTTGAGGCAGCAGTGCTAATCACTGTGCCACTCTGCTACCCTGAGTGATGATGCACTCCAGCCTCCCTTGGGCCTTGAAAACTACATTAGGAGAAAGTTTCAGCTGCTAATTAAACAATTCTTGGCTGAAAAATGAGCAATTGGTTGTTGAAAATCTAATGGAGATATAGTACTCCCATCTGACTGCCTGAATCAACACTGTTGCTGCATTTTTTTCTCCAAATTTGCTGTCTGAGACCCGAAGCGCTCTGCCCACTTCCTTAATTATGCACTTTATGTTGAGATCGCAGAATCAAAGAACCACAGAAATGTTACGGTGCAGAAGGAAACCATTCGGCCCATCGTATCTACACCTATCCTCAAAGAGTGTCATTAATTCGTGCCATTTCCCCACCTTTTCTCCACCACCCTGCGCAACCTTCCTTTTCCAGTAATTGGCCCAATTCCCTTCCGAATATTTTGATTGAACTCTCAGACAGTGCATTCCAGAACTTAACCGCTCGCTGTGTGAATAAAAAAATCCCCTCATGTATCTTTCGCTTCTCCAATTACTTTAAATCTGTGCCATCTCATTCTCGATCCTTTCTGGAGTGGGGACAGGTTCTCTCTTTCTCCTCTTATCAAATCTCCTCCCTGGCTTCTTTTCTCCAAGGGAAACAATCTTAACTTCTTAAATCTATCTTTGCAACTGAAGTTCCTCTTCGCTGGAACCATTCTCATCAATCTTTTCTGCAGTCTCTTCAAACGGCGTCACATTTCTCCTGAACAGCAGTGTCCAAAACTGGACGAAATACTCCAACTGAAGTGAAACTAGAGTCTCTAATACGAATTCAATGTCACTTCCTTACACTTATAATCTACGTCCCTATTAATAAAGCCTAGGATTCTGTCTGTTTTATTAGCCATTCTCTCAACCTATCTTGCCACCTTCAATGACTTATTCACATATACAGCAAGCCCCCCTATATTACACCCACTTTGGAGTTGTACCTTCTATTTTCTGACCAAAATGAATCACTCCATCTTTCCCTGAATTGATCTTCCTCTATTACCTTTCCACCCATTCCACCAACGTGTCCATATCTTCTTGAAGTTCTATAATGACACACGGATGACATAGATCTGTTGTCAAAGCAGGACCATTGGTTGAATCCATGATGACCAAGAAAGATCATCGAGGCTGTCTAACTCTTCAACTTTGTCCAACAGACCCAGTTTTAACACTTCAAACACTCGACTACTTAGAGGCCCTGGACTAGTGATGCTCTCTTGTGGGAGTCCCAGAGCAAGATTTAATTCTGATCTATTGAATTGGGCCCTGGGTTAGTCAAATGTTCCAGTTTCTTCATAAACAAATCAGTTTGCAGTTCCATTGTGGAATCAATAAGAAGTCTCACACCAGGTTAAAGTCCAATAGGTTTATTTAGAATCCTGAGCTTTTGGAGCGTCAATCCTTCTCCACATTATTGTGGAATGAACTTGACTTTGCAAATTGTCCAATTTTTTTTCCCCTCTACTTTTTTCTTCACAGTTTTACTCTTGGTCAAAGTCCAATGTCTGTTGTAGAGTGACATGAAAAGCACTGTGTAATATTTCCACAGCTGCCTGCACTTTGCGTCCTGCTGTTAAAATGGCACTGTGCACTTTAAAGGCTATTTTCATCAACTGTTGTTAAGTCTCAGGTCAATTGGAATGTAACTGTTTAGTGAGAGTGTTGCATAGGAAAATGCTGGTAAATTTCAAATTATGATTGAGAAACATATTGATTTAAGTCTTTTTTTGTATCTATGGTAAAGTGATGATGCCTAGTCAAAACATGTCACACGCGTATGCAAAACATTAATCCAAGGCACAAACTCTTGAAACATGTCAAATTTCCTTAGGGTCCTGAGAAAGTAGAGGCGTTGGTGGGCTTTCGTAACTAGAGCATCAGCGTGGAGAGATCAGGACAGGTTGTTGGTGATCTGGCCACCTAGAAACTTGAAGCTCTCAACCATTTCCATTTCATCCCCAATGATGGAGACAGGGGGGTGGGGTGGGGGGGGGTGGGGGTGGAGGAACGTCCACCACTACACTTCCTGAAGTTGATGACTATCTCTTTCATTTTACTGACACTGAGGCAGAGATTTTTGTCATTCCACCATTTCACCAAATTCTCTGTCTCTTTCCTGTACTCTGTCTCATCATTGCTGGAGATCCAACCCACCACGGTGGTGTCGTCGGCAAACTTGAAAATGGAGTTGGAATGGAATTTGGCCGCATGGTCATAAGTATTTTGGACCTTGGCCTAGACACAATGGGGTTTACAAAAATAACAAGTGGTCTTATTAAAACATATAAGATTCTACGGGAGGTTGACAGGGTAGATGCTGAGAGTATGGCTGGAATTCTCCAGCAATTCTCCGGAATTCCCTGCCACTGAGTACAGAAAATTTGGTGCTCAGTGAAACCTAACTGCAGCAGGACAGGAGAATCCCGCTGGCGTGAATGACCGGAGAATCCCCTTCCTCCCCATGGCGCAATCTAGAATTGGTTTCAAAGTAAGAAGTCTCAATTTAAGACAGAGATGAGGAAGAATTCCTTCTTTCAAAGGTATTTAGTGATTGGAATTCTCTTCCACAGAGAGATGTGACGGCTCTGTCACTGAATACATACAAGATTGAGCTAGACAGATTTTTGATTGACAAAAGGGAGTCAAGGATTATGGTGGACAGGCAAGAAAGTGGAGTGGAGGCCTCACCAGATCAGCCATGGTATTATTGAATGGTGGAACAGGCTCGAGCTGCCAAATAGCTTTCTTCTGCTATTTCCTATGTTCTTATGTTCAGCTAACACCAAACCAAATTCTCTTCTTGTTATTGCATTGCTATTTATGGAAAACTTTCCATGAGAAAATTGATTGCTGCATTTTCCTGGAGCACTGACTACCTGTCAAAAATACCTAATTGTGCGTGAAGTACTTTGGTGTTCTGGGTCATGAAAAGTACAATATAAAGTTTATTTATTAGTAGGCTCACATTAACCTTGCAGTGAAGTTACTGTGAAAATCCCCTAATTGCCACACTCTGGCGCCTGTTCGGGGAGAGTGAGGGAGAGTTTAGAATGGTCCATGCCTCTAACCAGCACGTCTTTCAAACTGTGGGAGCACCCTGAGAAAGCCCAAGCAGACATGGGAAGAATGTGCAAATACCCAAGCCGGGGATCAAACCTGTAACCCTGGCGCTGTGAGGCAGCAGTGCTAACCATTGTGCCACTGGGTCTTCTGTCTTAATTGATGGGAGGCCCAAATGATAAAATATATCAAGTATCAAAATGTACAGGGGCTGCAACATTTTTAAATGATCTAAGTTATAAGCAGTGAAACCAGTCATGACTGCCAGGTGTGACAAGAATTGTAACATAGAACATGAGTCAGACCACAAACAGGAAGGATGTGTTAACAGTGACTACAGTAAGTCGACAAGCGATACAATTTCCTCTACCATTTCTGCTTAGGTACAAACAGTAAACTTGAAAAGATGTGCTGTGGAATAAAATGCCGAACTCATTCAGTGAGACTGCAGAAAATATCTTCTGGTTTTCAGGGGTTAATGAATGACAAAGCACACAGTACCCGTCAAAATGTACAACTTTCTGTCCCTTTCATTACAGTTAAGATAGATGTAATCTTGCTAAGATTTTTGGTTTTCTGTCCTTATCTTGTGAAGAGACTGCAGGTCCAGAAGTGACTAAAATGCATGGGTTAGATTGATTGGCCATACTAAATTGCCCCTAGTGTCAGGAGGATTAGTAGGGTAAATGTGTGGGGTTACAGGAGTAGAACCTGGATGGGATATGGTCTGTACAGATTTGGCCTCCTTCAGTATTGCAGGGATTCTATAGTGGATGATGTGGCTAACCTTGGGATTACTAGGCTAAGGTTGGGAGCAGGGGTGGCAAGTGGAATATTATCAAGAGCTCCCCACTTCCCTCAGCTAGGTTTGGCTGGAAATTGTGTCATTTTATTCAATTTAGTAGTTCTGGGATTGCTGTGCTTCCTGACCTGCACAGCACAGGATGTTCCCATTAGCTTCCAACCTGTACTGAATGAGTTAGATCTTAGCTGAGTTTACGATGAAGATGATGTGTGGCACAGTGGTTAGCACTGCTGCCTCACAGCACGCAGGACCCGGGTTCAACTCCAGCCTCGGGTCACTGTCTGTGCGGAGTCTGCACGTTCTTCCTGTGTCTGTGTGAGTTCCTCTGGGTGCTCTGATTTCCTCCCACAGTCCAACGATGTGTGGGTTATGTTGATTGGCCATGCTACAAAGCTCCTAATGTTAGGGGGATTAGTGGGGTAAATGTGTCGGGTTATGGGAATAGGAGCTGGGCGGGATATGGTCAGTACAGATTTGATGGGCTGAATGACCTCCTCCTGTACTGTAGGGATTCTATAGTTCTATGATGTGGCTAACCTTGGGATTACTAGGCTAAAGTTGGGGGGGAGGGGTGGCGGGTGGAATTTTATCAAGAGCTCCCCACCCTGATCTCTATCCAGAGACCACTGCCTGGTGAGTATCCCCTCAAT
Organism: Carcharhinus amblyrhynchos; assembly: GCF_965287045.1. NCBI lineage: Eukaryota > Metazoa > Chordata > Chondrichthyes > Carcharhiniformes > Carcharhinidae > Carcharhinus > Carcharhinus amblyrhynchos. The sequence continues at coordinate 46,696,978 of NC_137342.1, forward strand.
ATCAGAAAATGGCTGTTAGTGTGTGAGTAGTTAGAGGGATGGGGTGAGATCCTTTGGCCCCCATCAGCATTTTTCTCAGTGGTGGGAGGCAGCGCAACGCTCACTGGCTGTTGGATCTTCTGGTGTCACCGCTGTCAATGGGATTTCCCATTAAAGCCACCTCACGCCACCGGGGAACCCACGGCACAGAATGTGTGGGACCAGAGAATCCCATTGGTGTGAATGCTTGGAGAATTCCGACCTTGGCATGCGGCTGACTGCAGCACGCTTGGGAGGATTCGGGGTCTACGGTTCCCAAAGTTTTCTAACGTTAATCTTTTCCTTATATCAGGATCCAAGTCAGATGAGGGAAATCATGGGGGAACCTGGGGGTCAGATGTTAATCTGGGAGTTTAAGGCTTTCCCGTTGTTGGGCTGTTAATTTTGAACTATTTGTTACAATCCAAAACGTGAAATTCGTTGAAGTAAAAATTCTGATAATGGTTTCATAGTTTATTTCATGCAAATTAGGAGACATGTCAGAATTATAAGAAGTTTTATTTTTAATGTGGAAAATATGCAGAGTCCCTTAATATATCAGGGAGGGAGGATTGTGGTCCAGTCTGACCTACTCGGAAGTACAGGATTAAAAACCTGACTGGGAAAGTGAGTGGCAATGTTCAACAGCATGTGGCACATTCTCCAAAAATAACGACCATGCAAAGGGGTGTAAGCGACCAAACAGCACTTGGAAAAAAGGAACATCCCGTAACAGCGCTAGCAAAACTTAACAGCAGAGCCATGTCTGGATCCATTGTAGATTATTGACAGAGATTGACACAGGATTTTCCAATTTTGGGAAGTGCGTGGTCCCAAAATCCCACACTCAATGTTTTGGCCTTTATTACTTTCTGTGGTAGCAAATTCCACAGGCTGACACTCTCCGGGTGAAGAAATCTCTCCACATCTCTGTCCTAAACAATCTACCCTGTATCCGCAGACTTGGCCCCTGCTTCTGGACAACACCCAACATCAGGAACATTCTTCTTGCATTGACCTACTTATGTCCACATAGCTGGTGTGAATGGGACATTCATGTGAGTATAAAATTCAAATTCTAAAAGTGAAAAGATGGACAATTTATCTTCACATTAATTTGCATATCTGAGCGTGAATCTGTCTCTCCAGCTGCCAACTTGTCCCTTCATTGCTTTTTTTCCACCTTTGTAATTGATCTGTATTATCTTTGCTGCCTCCACTTTTGAACCCTCCTCAGAAGCTTGAGGGACGCCACCCTCTGTGAGCAGCCTCAATATTTTGAAATGAAGACTCAGATCACTCAAGAACTTATTTCCCCACAACCTCAGAATTCCCAGATTCCTTCTCTTACTCAGCCTTCGCTCACTGCTACAGTCTGCAGACTTCCAAAGTCTATCACTTCTTGATTTACTCCTACTCTTTCCAATTTGGGGTTCCTCATCCAAGTTTCCCCAAAAGAAATGTCCAGAACTGTGACTCAGGTAATTGTGGTGGGCTGTTAGAATATGAACCGCCTGATTAAGGGCCAAATTGATGGGCTAATCAGGGAACCTCTTGCTTTGTTTTAAACCAGGAGTGTCAGTTCCTCTGGGACTCTGAATGTAGACTGCTCACTGAAAGCACTCTGGAGGCTACTGTCAGACTTGTAAATAAAGGAATTTTGGTGAAGGAACTTCTGCCTCTGAGGACGTATGGGGGTGAGTAAAATATCAGCCATGATTGAATGGCGGAGCAGGCTTGATGGGCTGAGTGGCCTACTTTTGCTCCTATGTCTTACGTCCTATTATAGGAATTTTGATGCAGCCTGGGATGTAGAATTCTACCTTACTCCTTTCAGTCTCTGAGGTATTTCTACTCTCCACTGCCTTCAATCTCAGATAATCGCCAAATCCAATTTGTGTTTTACTGGCACAATTAAGGATAGATTTATCCAGTGGAAGACTGAACTTGCAGCTTAATTCTTCTGCTTGTCTTTTCTTAATTCCCCTACGCTGGCCATTTATTTCCGATCAGATATTTGAATTGGTCGGACTATTATTAACTACCGTGGTATTTATAGGTTACGAATATGGGGGTCGATGCACATTAACTCAGGCTAATTTTGTTTAATAACGTGATGAGTTAAGCCAATTGTGCAAATTGCCAATATGAATAGATGGAGCCAGATTCACTTTAGAACATGACAAAATGATTGTGAGATTGCATTCAATCACTGACTCATTTTAGTCTGTCGACTAACATCAATCAGATGAATGAAATCCAGCTTCGCTACAATTTACTTTGATGCTCCTTCGGCGTATAGCTATGACTGTTAAGAATCTAAAAGTAATATAAAACATGTTTCTCAAAACAGCAGGTTCTAATATGTTACGAAAAGCCCCTGTAAAGCCTTCAAATGATAATTAGCTCATCTGTTTACGCTAAAATGTACCACTTAACTCATACCACATTTTGCTTATATTTTATTTATTAGCTAGCAGCAATAAAAACTGTTTTCATTGAAAAACTGTATCGAAGCATCTCTATTACTTAATGCAGAGCGCTGTGCCTGTAAGTGGGTGCAAAGCTTTAATACAAATCACTGAATGTCAACCCAAATGCAGAACATTCAATTGAATCCCTTCATTTCATTCTTACCTTGTCTAAGTTGGCATTTTATATTTTGCTTGGGGAAGGAGTAGGGCTGCATGGGGCAAGCTAAATGAAGTAATAGGTTGTTTCCTATTCATTACTTCCATATTTATGAATCTAGACGTTTAACACTGGGGATTATCACAGCCAAATGCAGTCCCAAGCTGGTATCTAGGCACGCACAAGACGCTGCAGGGCAGCTGGATAGTGATCAGAAGCATAAACCCTGTCCAGATAATCCCACACCCAGCCCAGGCCATTGAGGTAGTGCCCAACTGCTGCCTCACCGGGATCAGCTAAGTCAGCACAGATAGGGGGGTCTAAGTCTTGGACTAAAACACTGGTAACTGCATTGACCCATTTCATTATTTGAGGAGATTGGTTTTTCACCCCGACCATTTATTGTTATAAACGTCATAAAATAAGTGACTGGGAATAAAATTTCAAGCTTTAAACAAGACGATGGGCCAGGTGCTGGCAAGTGGGATTAGGCCAGGGCCTTTCAAGCATCGGTGCAGACTCAATGGGCTGAAGGGCCTCTTCGGCGTTGTAGATTCTGTGATTCTGATAATTCCACAATATTGAAGAAAAATCCATAATAGAGGATAGGGCCTGGGTGGGATTGTTGTCAGTGTAGGCTTGATGGGCCGAATGGCCTCTTTCTGCACTGTAGAGATTCTATGATGGACTCTATGACAGCCCAGTCTTTAATTTGTAAGTTAAAAAAGTTCAGCCCTTTTTTGCCTTGAAGTTGTTGAAAACCGGTGTACGAGGCCCAACTGAAATTGGGCCTCATCAGCAGATTTGTGGTGAGTTGCAGAGGCCAATGGTTATTCTGAGGTAGCTCACCATTTAGCAGAGGGTCAGCTTGGGACAGATCAGCCAGATTAGAGCAATCTTTGAGGGGGGGGGGAGGGGGAGAGGGTTAAGTTTAAGTATTAGTGTCTCAAGTAGGCTTATGTTAACACTGCAATGAAGTTACTGTGAAAATCCCCCTGTCATCACACTCCAGCACCTGTTTGGGTACACTGAGGGAGAATTTAGCATGGCCAATGCATCTAACCAGCATGTCTTTTGAACTGTGGGAGGAAACCGGAGCACCCGGAGGAAACGCACACACATGGGAAGAATGTGCAGACTCCGCACAGACAGTGACCCAAGCTGGGAATCAAACCCGGGTCCTGGCATTGTGAGGTGGCAGTGCTAACCACTGTGCCATTGTGCCACCCTAGGTGTGTCTTTGGTATGTCTAATGTGAGCTGGAAGTGGCCTGCATTCGACAAATCTGTGGTGTCTTTCACAACCTCAAGATGTTCCAAAGTGCTTTGCAGCCAATGAATAAGTAACCATCAGCCGCAGAACTTAAAGCTGAAGCTTAGTTGCCATGGAAACCACCCATGTATCGCCTACCTTTAATAATTTGATGCCGTTTTCGCACTAAAAGACATTTGGCTTTATTTAATAATTTGAATTAAACATTGTAAATTTTTAATGCCAAATGGGAATTTACTTATTCTTTTTATTCTGCAATGTGTTATTCCCATGTTGACAATTGTCATTTAGAGTTTCTACTGGGAGTCATGTTAATGAAAACAGAACACACTGGTGTTAAAATAATGCCAATCTGAAACTCTAGGCTTAAGAATGTACAGGAAGTAATTTGTGGTGGGATATTGCTGGCGCATGTGTTCATAATCATTTGCAATGCTGTGAAATAACACTCTCAGAATCATGATGAATAAATAAACATTAAACTATTCGTTTTAAAAAAAGCCTCCATCTCCCTTTGTCAGCACAGCCGATAACAGGCCTGATTTCTACAGCCGCACTACAACAATAACATCAAATTTCAGCCCCTATCAACGAGGGAGGTGATGGCCTAATGGTATTATCACTAGATTATTAATCCAAAAATTCATTTAATGCTCTGGGGACCTGTGTTCGAATCCTGCCACGGCAGATGGTGGAATTTGAATTCAATAAAAAATATCTTGAATTAACAATTTACTGACAATCATGAGACAATTGTCGATTGTAGGAAAAATCCATCTGGTTCACTAACGTCCTTTAGGGAAGGAAATCTGCTGTCCTTACCTCCTCTTGTGACTCCAGAGCCACAGCAATTGACTCTTAACAGCCCTCAGGCAACTAAGGTTGCACTGGCCAGTCAGTGACACCCATGCCCCACCAATGAATAAAAAAAATTCCGCCAGAATAAGTGAGTTATAAAATTATTTTCCTGTCTTTATTGTTGAACCAAATTCAGGAATGGTGTGGTCTAAGCTGGTCACAATTTTAGTCTTTAATTATTTGTGCAGTCTGATGTTACTTTGTAATTTCTGTAGTGATACGTCTTGTCATATATTTTTTATACAGACCCTTCTATCAGATAGAAGGCAATTCATGTGTTCTTGTCTTTCGAAATTGCTGGTTGTATAATATTTACAGCATAATATCTACCTCTAATCTATCTCAATATCTAACCTCTAACTCTTCATTGGGGTGATGTGGGCCTTTGCATACATATTTTGTCGCAATATGCCTTTAAGAGATAGCAGCATGGCATCACTTTAGGGGAAGTGTAGCGTGGTCCAGTCTCAATTTCACTTTGGTTGGTAGGAGTACACATGCACACAGGCACCCGGCGTGGAGGAGGTGGGGGTGGGGGTGGTTGGGGGGGAGCGGTGTTGGGGGACGGGTGAAGGAGGAGGACCCCATCTTGGGCCTACTCCTTGGCCTGGCCGAGCTGGCCATTATAGGTCCAGGCAGCGGGCAGTCAAGGGAATCGTCCATCCCAAATGTCTGCCCATCTTCACCGTTATGTTTGCTGCTGGGTGTCCCTGGAAAGGGAGCATGCAATGTCCACTGGCATGATTGGGGACCTTCTGTGCCTGGTCGTCACCGCAGAGACTGGGGTTTTTTTATTGAATCCTTTGATCCGATTTTGTTCTCACGGTTTAAGTTTCCTTTAAGATTCTCTTTACTTTGATGCAGTGTCCCTTCCAGGAGCTGCCTTTCAATTCATCCCTCAACTTGTTGATTTAGTTATTCCCAAAAAACGAAGCACACACAACTCTGCAGCTCTGATAACTTGAAGTTTTCAATCCACGTGTATGTTCACGTGTGTCCGTTCTTAATAAATGAAGCCATAGTGTATTTGCACATCCCTTCATGACTGATTGTTGCCTTTATATCATTACATCACACAGGACATTCAGAGTTGTAGATTGTCACTTTAATTCGGAGCGTCATGTCATAGAGATGTTGGCCTCCAGATCAGACACTGCACTGCAGTCCTGTTTGGCAGTTTCCTGTGATATTATTTAAAGAAGGACTGAAGTTCTGAGTTTGTTGGCCAACATTCCTCTCTGGAGCAACATCATCAAAAAGAAGATTAACTGGTCCTTCAACATATCTTTGTTTCTTGGAAATTTCCGGTGCCTAGTCCATTTCCAAATCATTGCTTCACCAAGAAAAATGATTGTGCAAAGTATTTTGATACAACGCTCGATAAGTAACCTATATTGCAGCTATATTTAAAATGAAACAAAGTGGGCTCCCATGTGTATTAACCTGTTTTCAAGAACTTCAACTTTCTAGGCGCTCAGATCAACAACCTGTCCTGGTCCCTCCATGCCGATGCTATAGTTTAGAAAGCCCTCCAATGCCTCTACTTTCTCAGGAGGCTAAGGAACTTTGGCATGTCTGAAATTATAGAAACCCTACAGTATAGAAAGAGGCCATTCGGCCCATCGATTCTACACCGAACACAATCCCAGCCAGGCCCTACCCCTATATCCCTACATATTTTACCCAATAAACCCTCTAACCTACACACTAAGGGGCAATTTAAGCACGGCCAATTAACCTAACCCACACATCTTTGGACTGTAGGAGGAAACCGGAGCACCTGGAGGAAACCCACTCAGACACAAGGAGAATGTGCAAACTCCACACAGACAGTGACCCAAGCCGGGAATCGAACCCAGGTCCCTGGAGCTGTGAAGCAGCAGTGCTAACCACTGTGCTACCGTGCCTAATTTTTACAGCACCATAGAAACCATCCTTTCTGGATGTATCTCAACTTGGTATGGCTCCCACTCTGAACAAGACTGCAAGAAACTACAAAGTGTTGCGAATGCAGCCCTGTCCATCACGCAAACAATCCTCCCATCCATTGACTCCGTCTACACTTCCCACTGCCTCAGAAAAGCAGCCAACATAATCAAGGAATCCATGCATCCCGGACATTCTCTCTTCCACCTTCTTCCGTCAGGAAAAAGATACAAAACTCCGAGATCACCAACTGACTCAAGAATAGCTTCTTCCCTGCTGCCATCAGGGCCTACTTTATATTAAGTTGATCTTTCTCTACACCCTACCTAACACTACATTCTGTACTCTCTACTTTCCTTCTCTCCTACGTACTCTGTGAACGGTATGTTTTGTCTGTATAGCATGAAAGAAACAATACTTTTCACTGTATCCCAATATATGTGACAATAATAAATCAAATCGTCGATATCTTTACAAACATTTACCTTTTATATTGATCTACAATTGTCTGAATAGAAATTTCAATTCAAACTTTTACAAAATTAGTTAGAAATAATGTATGTTGCAAGAATTAAAGGAAAATATCCTCATGAATCAATATTTGGGCAGAAGAGACCAGAAAGCAGTGTTATTTTGTTTCATGGCACATAAGTAACACTATGCCACGTTTTGATGCAACTACTGTCTGTAAATTATAGATCTGTAAGCAAAACAAAGCTATTGAATAAAGAGTTTGCCTCTCCAATTATTGATACTGTAATTTTTCAATAGAGTCATAGAGCCATAGAGCAATACAACATGGAAACAGGTCCTTCGACCCAACTGGCCCATGCCAACCATAGTGCCCTTCCAGCTAGTCCCAATTGCCCGCTTTTGCCCAACTTCCCTCTAATCCTTTTCCATCCATGTATTTATCCTTTCCTTTTTAAATTATTGATCTTGCCTGAACCACTTTCTCTGGCGGCTCATTTCATATACACATCACTCTTGGTGTGCAGAAGTTGCCCCTCAGGTCCTTTTTAAATCTTTCCCTCCTCATTTTAAACCTATGCCCTCTGGTTTTCAATTCCTCTACCCATAGACTATGGGTGGAACTTACTGGGCCTTGCTCGTCCCGAACTGGTAAAATACCACGCGAGGTCAATGGACCATTCTATGGTCTGCCCCTTGCCCGCTGTGGGGCAGGCAGGCAGGACGGTAAAATTCCGGCCTATATGTCTTCTAATTAAAGTACATATATTTTATTCCAGGAAATAGGGTAACAATTGAAAACATAAGAATTGCCATGCAAACAAAAAGATAAGAACACCCAAGGTTGTGTAAAGATCATTTATCTGTAACAATGTCCCATTCAATTACATTTTTAATTAGCCTAATATTTTCACTTCCTTTTCTGGTAAATTATTTCAAGCGTTTAACATTCCGATATCTATTTCACATGTATTTTTCACTCATTTTAATAGCCTGCTTTAGTTTAAAGTGGTATTTCAGATGATCAGATCGTGACAATTTAATAATTCATATGTCTGGTGAATGCCCCCTCATAACATTTTTTTCCTCTACGATGTGAAGTGATTGGCCCGACTTTGTAGAGGTGATTGATGGCAAACTGTTAGCATTCATTACCTCTCTGATTTTGCCAGAGACTCCAGGATTTAATACAAGTGCAGATCACCAACTTTTACAGATGCACCATAGAAAGCATCCTTTCTGGTTGTATCACAGCTTGGTATGGCTCCTGCTCTGTCCAAGACTGCAAGAAACTACAAAGGGTTGTGAACAAGGCCCAGTCCATCACGCAAACCAGCCTGCCATACCTTGTCACTGTCTACACTTACCACTGCCTTGGCAAAGCAGCCAGCATAATCAAGGATCCCACGCACCCCAGACATTCTCTCTTCCACCTTCTTCCCTCGGGAAAAAGGTACAAAAGTCTGAGGGTATGTACCAACCAATTCAAGAAGAGCTTTTTCCCTGCTGCCATCAGATTTTTGAATGAACATATCTCATATTAACTTGATCTTTCTCTACACCTTAGCTATGACTGTAACACTACATTCTGCACTGTCTCCTTTTCTCCTCTATGAATGGTATGCTTTGTCCGTATAGCACGCCGGAAACAATGTTTTTCACTGTATACTAATACATGTGACAATCATAAATCAAATCAAATCAAGATTAGATGGGAATTCCAAGTTGTGGTCTATCATTTGCTTCTATGATATGCACCAACCAGTGACATCTTTTGATGTGGTGCTCTCACTGAAATCTTAACAGGTAATCTTCGGCAGACTGTTCTGGGGAAGAATGACAGGCAAGATTTCTCTCTGGATCTTATCACACTCTGTCAGAAATAAAGCTGGGAATGTTTCACTCCATTATGCAGGGAGGCAGGGCCTCAACTTGCCAGCAAAGTTCGCTGCACCGAGATAGGGGAGTTCATAGGGTGCCCCCATTCAAAACATGAATAATCCTCCTGCCCACCCCCAGTCCACCGTGGAAGCTTCAGGAGCTCCTCCCAACAACTGTCCTCCTGATCAGAGCTAGCATTTGCACCATAAGACCATAAGACATAGGAGCAGAATTAGGCCACTGGGACCATCGAGTCTGCTCTGCCATTCGATCATGGTTGATATTTTTCTCATCCCCATTCTCCTGCCTTTTCTATGTAACCCTAATCCCCTTATTAATCCAGAGCATATCTACCTCTGCCTTAAAGACACTCAGTGACCTGGCCTCCACAGCCTTCTGTGGCAAAGAGTTTCACAGATTCACCACTCTCTGGCTGAAGAATTCCTCCTCATCTCTGTTTTAAAGGATTGTCCCTGAGGTTGTGCCCTCTGGTTCTAGTTTTCCCTACTAGTGGAAACATCACCTCCATGTCCACTCTATCCAGGCCTTGCAGAATCCTGTAACTTTCAATAAGATCCTCCCTCATCCTTCTAAACTCCAACAGATACAGACCATTTTCAACCATTCCTCACACAACAAGCTGTTCATTTTAGGGATCATTCTTGTGAACCTCCTCTTTGGATCCTTTCCAAGGCCAGCACATCCTTCCTTAGATACGGGGCCCAAAACTGCCCACAATGCTCCTAACGGGGTCTAAACTGGAACCTTATACAGTCCCTGCCCTTGTATTCTAGCCCTCTCGACATGAATGCGAACTTGCCTTTGCCTTCCTAACTGCTAGCTAAACCTGCACATAAACCTTAAGAGAATCTTGAACAAGGACTCCCAAGTTCCTTTGTGTTTCTGATTTCCGAAGCATTTTCCCATTTAGAAAATAGTCTATGCCTCCATTCCTCCTTCCAAACTACATAACTTCACACTTTTCCACATTGTATTCCATCTGCCACTTCTTTGCCCGCTCTCCTAACTTGTCCAAGTCCTTATGCAGCCCCCCCGCTTCCTTAATACTAACTGTCCCGCCACATATTGGGGCAGCATGGTAGCACAGTGGTTAGCACTGCTGCTTCACAGCTCCAGGGACCTGGATTCGATTCCCAGTCACTGTCAGTATGGAGTTTGCACATTCGCCTCGTGTCTGTGTGGGCTGTGTGGGTTTTCTCCGGGTGCTCCAGTTTCCTCGCACAATCCAAAGATGTGTGGGTCAGGTTGATTGGCCATGCTAAATTGACCATTAGGGTCCTGAGATGTGTAGTTTAGAGGGATTAGTGGGTAAATATCTAAGGATATGGGGGTAGGGCCTGGGTGGGATTGTGGTCGATGCAGACTTGATGGGCCAAATGGCCTCTTTCTGCACTGTAGGGTTTCTGTGATTCTATATCTGTGTATATCTTCATCCCAACACCTTCACCAGAGCCTGCTGTTTACCCTTAGCAGAGCTGAAACTTCTCCCCCCACAGGTCAGAGTCAGAGCCAGCAGCTACTCACCCACCCGTAGCCCCCTCCCCACCAGCAGTACTTACCCCACTGATCATCTGACCCCCCCCCCCCCGCCGCCTTCTCCTCCACCCACACAACTAATGCTGACATTTTCAGTTTTCATAGAACATAGAACATAGAACATAGAACACTACAGCACAAACAGGCCCTTCGGCCCACAAGTTGCGCCGATCACATCTGTACCTACCAGGCCATAGAACTATCTGTAACTCCCAATCCCATTAGATCCCATATACTCATCCAAAAGTCTTTTAAAAGACCCCAGCAAGTTCACCTCTACCACCACCAACGGCAGCCGATTCCACTCACTCACCACCCTCTGAGTGAAAAACTTACCCCTAACATCTCCTCTGTACTTGCCTCCCAGCACCTTAAACCTGTGTCCTCTCGTAGCGACCATTTCAGCCCTGGGAAATAGCCTCCGAGAATCCACCCTATCTATTCCTCTCAACATCTTATAAACCTCTATCAGGTCACCTCTCAACCTTCGTCTCTCCAGGGAGAAGAGACTTTGTTCCCTCAACCTATCTTCATAAGGCATGCCTCCCAATCCAGGCAACATTCATATCTGGTCCCAGCCATTAGCGCATGCAAATGAATGCCCCCCCTCACCCCAAGAGGCTCCCATTGGGGTCCACCCCACCACTGCCCCTTGGCACAGGTTGGCACTGGGCATGACAGTGTTCAATGCCCAGGGAATTTCCTGGGTACAGCCTGGCTCTGTCCCTCTCCCCCAGGACCTATACTCACCTCAATGTCCCCAGGGGTTCCCCACGACAGGTTCATATCCAGGGTGAACCTGTTGTGAACTGCACTGATGTGACATCATGTTGGCGTGGTTTATACATTTTGCAGGGTCTCAATATACTAAGGGGGGAGTAGTTAATTAGATTTAAAACTATTAAAATGCATTGAAATCAGGTTCACACCCTATCCTGGAAAAAATAATTTTGTTAAATACCTTCATTATTATTAACAATAGATTTAAAACTTTTTTTAAAAATAATTTTATTTAAAGCCATTTTCTCATGAAAGTTCAATTTCTTCCCTCTTGCATGTTTCCATCCAAATATTTATTTAAAATTATTTAAGTGATTTGATATTAGTACTTCCTGTCTGTCTGTAAGAATCTTTTAAAGTGATTGACTGCTTACTGACATCATAGCAGCCCCATAGAACCATAGAACCCCTACAGTGCAGAAGGAGGCCATTGGACCCTTCAAACCTATACTGACAACAATCCCATCTTATCTCTGCAACGGCATATATTTACCTAACTAATCCCCCCAAAACTAGGGTCAATTTAACATGAGCAATCAACTTAACCCAGAAGTCTTTGGACTGTGGGAAGAAATCAGAGCACCCAGAGGAATCCCACACAGACACGGGGGAATGTGCAAACTCCACACAGACAAGCTGGGAATTGAACTTGGGTCCCTGGTGCTGTGAGACAGCAGTGCTAACCCACTATGCCACTGTGCCACCCCCACGACTCTATACTTCAAATCCCCCTGATGAAATTCTGAGTTACCGGATCTCTCAGTCAGGCTTTCTTCCAGGTCAGTATTGTACAAACCCTTACTCTGCCACTGAACACAAAATCCAGACCATTGCCAAATGGGTAAAGCGATGGAATTATGTTGGCACAGTCCTCGACTTTCTCTGATGCATTGTGCAATCTTCCTGTTTGTTCAATTTGTTCATATAAAGGGAAGTTCAAAAATGCATGAATTGACTTTCGTAGGGTCCGCATACGGCACAGTGGTTCGCACTTATAGCACCACAGATCCAACTTCAATTCCAGCTTTGAGTAACTGTCTGTGTGGAGCTTGTACATTCTCCCCGTGTGAGTAATTTTCTCCAGGTGCTCCAGTTTCCTTGCACACTCCAAACATAGAACATAGAACAGCACAGCACAGTACAGGCCGTTCGGCCCTCGATGTTGTGCTCAGCTATGTCCAAACCCAAGATCAAGCTATCCCACTCCCTATCATGCTGGTGTGCTCCATGTGCCTAAAGTGTCTGAGTCCACTATCACAGCAGGCAGTGCATTCCACACCCCAATCACTCTCTGAGTAAAGAACCTATCTCGGACATCCCTCTTATATCTCCCACCATGAACCTTAAAGTTATGCTCCCTAGTAACAGCTCCATCCACCCAAGGAAATAGTCTCTGCACGTTCACTCTATCTATCCCCTTATCATCTTAGAAACCTCTATTAAGTCCCCTCTCATCCTCCTCTGCTCTAAAGAGAAAAGCCCCTAAACAGCAACATGCAGGTTAAGTGGATTGGCCATGCTGAATTGCCATTTGCTGTCCCAAGATGTGTGGGTTGGAAGGATTGACAAAGTGAATGTGTGGGATTATGGGAATGGGGAGGGGGATGCGTTTGGATGAGATGTTCTGTTGGAGAGTTGGTGCAGACTTGATGGGCTGAATGGCCTCTTTCTGCACTGTAGGGGCTCTATGATGACTTTCTACAGCTATGATACAGGTAGGTCTTGACAAATGGTGGACAGTGTAGCTAAGTTCTTTATTTGATTTGATTTCGATTTGATTGTCACATGTATGAGCGTACAGTGAAAAGTATTGTTTCTTGAGCTATACAGACAAAGCACATCATTCACGGAGAAGAAAAGGAGAGAATGCGGAATGTAATGCTACAGTCATAGATAAATGTGGAGATGCTGGAGTTGGACTGGGCTGGGCACAGTAAGAAGTCTCATAACACCAGGTTAAAGTCCAACAGGTTTATTTGGTAGCGCAAGCTTTCAGAGCGCTGCTCCTTCATCAGGTGAGTGCTGAAGGAGCTGCACTCCAAAAGCTCGTGCTACCAAATAAACTTGTTGGATTTTAACTTGATTTGTGTGTCATCGATAGAGTGTGGAGAAAGATTAACTTAGTGCAAGGTAGGTCCATTCAAAAGTCTGTTGGCAGCAGGGAAGAAGCTGTTCTTGAGTCAGTTGGTACGTGACCTCAGACATTTGTATTATTTTCCCAATGAAAGAAGGTGGAAGAGAGAATGTCCGTGGTGTGTGGGTTCCTTAATTTTGCTGGCTGCTTTTGCATGGCAGCGGGAAGTGTAGACGGAATCAATGGATGGGAGGTTGGTTTGCATGATGGATTGGGCTTCGTTCATTACCCTTTGTAGCTTTTTGCAGCCTTGGGCAGAGCAGGAGCCATGCAAGCTGTGATACAACCAAAAAGAATGCTTTCTATGATGCATCTGTAAAATGTTGGTGGGAATCATAGTGAATATGCCGAATTTCTCTCATTTCAAATGTTGTATTTTGTTCCTTCTCATCTAAGAGCTTAAAGGGTTACTGCTTATTGAAAGTTACAGAACGGAAACTGAATCCTGACAGTGTCGCTTCATTGACACCGAAAAGTACCATTTAAACCCGAGGTGAAATGTATGCAAAAATACGGATCTACATCTTCGATTTGAAAAACCTTTTTCAATTGCGAGTGAAGCTGGTAACACAGGAAAAGTAACTGCTGCCTTAAAGGGGCTGAATAAAATATTAATGTGAGCTTGGGGATTTCCCAATTATTCCTGAGATTTTTGCATAATTGCAGAAACTAGGCAAGCAGGTTGATTGTACTTTATCAGTGGAAGCTTAGGTATTCTCCGAGATGTTATCAAGAATTCCAATTATTTGCTAGGTTTTCCACAGGAAGACACTCAGAATTTACAGTTTGCTTTCATTCTTTGCATTATATCCTTTGTTGATTTTTTTTAAAAAGCTAATGTTTCTTTTTGTTATTTATATCATACACGCCTCATTTCTGAGCTTGGTGTGTTGATCTGCCCTTTAATTAAGCTCTAAATTTGGGAACTTTCAAACGCATTTCAATTTTCTTTACCCATACAGGAAGTCCGTTTGATTACGGTAGAGAAATAAGATTCCGCTGTATTTCTATGTTCATCTATTAACAACCTGAGATGATTTCATTTGTTGCAGTACCTTTTCAAATGTCGGTAAGTGCCCTCTGCAAAGAAACCAAGAAAGCACTGAATGAGAAACAGCCTTTCGCCTCATTCTTTCACAGGTTGTGTCACCTTATTTTGTTGTGAAGTCTATCCCAGAAATATAATCACCCGGAGGGATGTCCTGTCCTACGACTTTCTGATCATTCACTTCTTTTTTATTAGTGTAACAAGTAGGTCTACATTAGCACTGCAATTAAGTTACTGTGAAAATCCCCTAGTCACCACACTCCAGCGCCTGTTTAGGTACATTGAGGGAGAATTTAGCACGGCCAGTGCACCTAACCAGCACGTCTTTCAGAATGTGGGAGGAAACCCAAACACCAGGAGGAAACCCACACAGACACAGGGGAGAACATGCAAACTCTGCACAGTCACCCGAGGCCAGAATTGGACCCAGGTTCCTGGTGCTGTGAGGCAGCAGGGCTAACCACTGTGTCACCGTGTAGTGTGATGCTATCTTTAAATACAAATGCCTTAATTGGGCTGTAGGTTAATTTGTTGCACAATTGGTAGCAAAGTTCGGTGCACAGTTGGTTGCCTACCAGGAGGCAAAGGCAATGGCAGCCATGGCAGATGGCAACTTGCTGCTGCTTCAGAGGGCCGGAGGTAGCAATGAGGAGAACCAGCCACCTCACCCAACATGGAAGTGGCCAAACAGAGAGATGAAAGGTAATGAACAAGATCTGGAGCAAGATGCCCCACATCCCAACATTAGTGGGCACTTACTGACATTTGAAGAGGTAACAAATGAAATCACCTCAAGTTGTTAATTGATGAACGTAGAAATACAGTGGAATCTTATTTATCTACTATAATCAAACTGACTTCCTGTGTGGATAAAGAAAATTGATATGCGTTTGTAAAAAATAACTCACTTCTTCCCACACTAAACCCAAATGTTGTGCACTAATGTCTGCGTTCACCAGTTTAATAAGAACATAAGAACTAGGAGCAGGAGTAGGCCACCTGGCCCCTCGAGCCTGCTCCACCATTCAATAAAATCATGGCTGATCTTTTTGTGGACTCAGCTCCATTTACCCACCCGCTCACTATAACCCTTAATTCCTTTACTGTTCAAAAATGTATCTATCCTTGCCTTAAAAACATTCAGTGAGGTAGCCTCAACTGCTTCACTGGGGCAGGGAATTCCACAGATTCACAACCCTTTGTGTGAAGAATTTCCTCCTCAACTCAGTCCTAAATCTGCTTCCCCTTATTTTGACGTTAAGCCCCCTAGTTCTAGTTTCGCCCGCCAGTGGAAACAACTTCCCTGCTTCTATCTTATTTATTCCCTTCAAAATCTTACATGTTTCTATAAGATCTCCCCTCATTCTTCTGAATTCCAATGAGTATAGCCCCAGTCTACTCAGTCTCTCCTCATAAGCCAATCCTCTCAACTCTGGAATCAACCTAGTGAATTTCCTCTGTACCCCCTCCAGTGCCAGTATATCCTTTCTCAAGTAAGGAGACCAAAACTGTACGTAGTACTCTAAGTGTGGCCTCAACAACACCTTATACAGCTGCAACGTAACCTCGCTGTTTTTAAACTCCATCCCTCTAGCAGTAAAGGACAAAATTCCATTTGCCTTCTTAATTACCTGCTGCACCTGCAAACCAACTCTTTGAGATTCCTGCACAAGGACACCCAGGTCCCTCTGCACAGCAGCATGCTGCAATTTTTTACCATTTAAATAATAGTCCATTTTGCTGTTATTCCTACCAAAATGGATGACCTCCCATTTACCAACAGTGTACTTCATCTCCCAGACCCTCGCCTACTCACCTAGACTATCTATATCCCTTTACAGATTGAATATTGTGTCCTGATCCTCCCCAGCACATTAGCATGTTTCTCCTGCAGCTTAAGATAAAAGCATGCTGGAATCTAAAACAAAACCAGAAAATGCTAGAAAATGTCAATAGGTCTGCTGGCATCTGTGAGGAGAGAATGGAGCTAATGGCTGGGTTTTTCCAACTATTCTTGTTCCACCGTCTTGCAAGCAAGGATGGAGAATATGGCGCTCAGCCAAGTTTCTGTTCACTGCAACGAGACCAGAGAATCCTGCAGGCGTAAACAGCCGGAAAACTCCGGCTAACGTTTCACACTCAGAACCTGGCTCTATTCTCTCTCCACAGATGCTGTCAGACCTGCTGAGATTTTGCAGCAATACAGATGTACGAGGCAAGTTTTTTACACAGAGGGTGGCGAATGTCTGGCATGCACTGCCCAGTGGGGTGGTGGGAGCAGGTACCACAGGCAGCATTTAAGGGGCATCTAGGCAAATACTTGAACAGGATGGGAACGAAAGGATACGGACTCCATAAGTGCAAACAATTTTCGTTTAGGTAAGCATCATGATCAGGGCAGGCTTGGAGGGCCGAAGGGCCTGTTCCTATGCTGGACTGTACTTTGTTCTTTGTTCCTGGTTTGTTTCCAAGGAACTTAATTGGAGGTGAGTGCATTCCCATTCCCCTCCCTGCAACTCACCCCGCTTCTCTTTGAAAATCTGAGCATATCCCAGGAGTTAGGATCCAGAGGCAACTTCTCGGAATTTGACCTTCAATCCGTGCTCCAACTCAAAGTGCCTTGAAGATCACAGTCTGGTATCCAACACTAGACTTTCAAGGCTACAGATCCCATCAGCTTTTAAAGTTTGCGATGCCATGAAAGCCCAGGGTTTTAGGGCAGCATAATGCACCACAGATTTCTCAAGGAAAGAGAAGAAGGGGTATATATGAGAAGTGAGGTGAAGGCAACAGGAATCTGAGCCTGTGTGAGAGTCCAGCTATTCAGTAAACAAGAAAACGTCATGGAACAAATTGCATACTTACCAGACTTTTGAATGGACCAAACAGATATCAAGTTGATCTTTCTCTACATCCTAGCTCTGACTATAACATTATATTCCACACCATCTCCTTTCCGTCTATATGTACGGTATGCTTTGTCTGTATAGCATGCAAGAAGCAATACTTTTCATTGTATACTAATACATGTGACACTAATAAATCAAATATCTTTTCACTTCAGTTTAGAAAATAAACCATTTCAAAATACGGAACATGTGGTAAGTTATGTTGCAGCTTTGTAGAACCTTAGTTAAGCTGCACTTGGAATGTAGTGTCCAATTCTGGTCGCCACACTACCAAAAGGATGTGGAGACTTTGGAATGGGTACAGAAAAGATTTACTAGGATGTTGCCTGGTATGGAGGGCATTAGCTATCAGGAGAGGTTGGAGAAACTTGGTTTGTTCTCACTGGGAATGACAGAGGTTGAGGGGCGACCTGAGAGAAGTCTACAAGATTATGAGAGGAGTGAACAGAATGGATAGTCAGGAGCTTTTTCCCAGGGTGAAAGAGTCAATTACTAGGGGACATAAGTTTAAGGTGCAAGGGGCAAGGTTTAAAGGAGATGTATGAGGCAGATTTTTTTACACACAGGGTGGTGGGTGCCTGGAACTTGTTGCCAGGGAGGTAGTGGAAGTGGATACGGTAGTGACTTTTAAGGGATGTCTTGGCAATTACATGAATAGGATGGGAACAGAAGGATATGGTCCACAGAAGGGTAGGGGGTTTTAGTTCAGTCGGGCAGCATGGTCAGTGCAGGCTTGGAGGGCTGAAGGGCCAGTTCCTGTGCTGTAATTTTCTTTGTTCTTTGCCCAGTATCAGGAGAAATACAACACTTCTAATTAGGATTCAGCTAACAGCAAACAGCTCACTTATCAACTTTGTGGTCACACATTCTAATTGCAACACTTAACTACAATAAGGAGAATTCAGCTACTTGCACTCTGAGGAAGAAACAAGATTGATGGACAGCACAAGACAAGCTGATCGAGCTTGCCTTTCTGCTATTCTAGCTAAGGTAGGTTTGGATGTGACATTGTAAATCTTTTCAAAAAGAAGAGAGAATGAGAATAATGAAACTGAAAGAAATGTGAGTTATATTAGGACATGTAAGACCATGAAGTATCAAGCAAGCCTCAAGGACTGTGGTCTGGCTCTTTTCCAACTGCTGTCATTTCCCCAGCTCTCTTATCTGCTTCCAACTAACAAAACCAGTTTAGTTAATTTATAATCAACAACATCATTATTTTAGCTCATACGGAAAGTGGAATGCTTATTTAATTTGTGCACAAAACAAATTAGTTTCTATACTTGCAGAGTCAAGCTAAAGCTAACCGAATAGATGTCAAAAAATGGATTTGACCAAGAACGTGAACCTCTTTGTAAAAATGTTGCAATCTTGACATTTCCTCTCGTGTTGCAGGTTGGGTTTCACAATATTTTGGTCTTGTATTACTGCCAGGATACAGTTGTGGGATAGAAATGTTCACATTTCACACACACTGATAGCTTATTGAACGATGTAAAATCACAAAGGTCCAGAGTTCAATCCTTGCTCGAGCTGAGTTTGCTGTTCTCATAAAAGGTTGGCATTAAGAATACTACAAGAGGTATGAACAACCCTAGTTTTGGGAGGAGAAAAAAATCAATTAGAATTCCTGTTATAGATCCTTTCACTGTGACCCCTGCTGGAAAGGGAGCAGTGCACCTGTAATGAAATTAGGTGGAGGACAAGATTGGACATGACTGTTATTTTTTCTCAAATGAATAGATTTACCAACACTCAATATTAAGACTCATAGATGAAGGATCACTTTGCTGAAGGATGGAAGAATATCAAATACCGGCAACAGTGGTGCAATATGAGTCAGCACTTTCCAGAGAGGGATGAGGACCAATTATTCGCAACTCAGTGAGGACAGAACAGACTTCTTTGATTGAATTCTCGTTCGGGTTCATGAAAACCATATCTGTCTGTGTGGAGTCTGCACACTCTCCCTGTGTCTGCGTGGGTTTTTTCCAGGTGCTCTGGTTTCCTCCCACAGCCCAAAGATATGCAGGTTAGGTTAATTGGTCATGCTAAATTGCCCCTTAGTGTCGGGGGGATTCGCAGGGTAAATTTGCAGGGATAGGGCCTGGGTGGGATTGCTCTGGTTGCAGGCTCGATTAGCTGAATGGTTGCTTTTTGTACTGCAGGGATTCTATTCTATTCTATTCTATGAAAGCAAAATGGTAAAACCATCCTCAAATAAGAGTTCCCTTCCAGGGAATGGAATCCAAGTCTCGCATTCAACTTTCTCCATTTCATAACCTATTTTAAATTGTGACCAAAAAAATTTTTTTTAAATTATAGTCAGGAAAGATCTCAATTTTATATTCTGATTCATTCATCAACAACCAATCAGATAGCAGAAACAAAATCAGATGATTGCTAGTCTGAGTTGACAGCAGCAGAAAGCCAGCATCAGGCCACAAACTTGAGCAATAGTATCAGGAGATCAATGAGTTGAAAAAGCAGGAGATAATTAACTCTCTGGGACCTTAGAACAGGGTCACAGTAAACAGCAGAGGCTGTACTTCATCCTATGAACTGTCTGCGGACAATGCCATGGAGGGCTTCTCGATTACTTTGACTTTCTCTTTATTTCTTTTATTTTTCTTTCCTTTTCTCTGTTTCACTTACTTTGATTTTCAGCGTCTACTTCATCTATAGATTCCCTACAATGCAGAAGAGGCCATTCGGCCCATCAAGCCTGCAACGATTCGGTGACAGAGTATAGGTCCTCTCCTCTGCCCTATCTCTGTAACACCACACATTTCCATCAGCTAATCCCTGAACCTACTTGAGATACTAAGGGACTATTTAGTATGGCCAACATGGACTGTTAGGTTAAAATTAGAAACAGCTTTTCCCCATGAATGAACCTTCTCCACTTGATCCCAATAGTTTGGGTGGGATTTTCCGACTGTACTCGCCACAAGGCCAGACAATCCCACGTCCCACCCGTTACAATTCCCGTGGCGGACACGTCGGGAAAATTCCGCCCTTTATCTCAGAGTAATTATTTTATCCCGACTGCAACACCAATTTCCTTTGATGTTTTGCATTTTTGTAGTTTCTTCCCCTTTCTTTACATACACATGCGCCCACACACATGCACGCACGCACGTACACACACACACACTGCATACACGCGCGCGCATACACACACGTGCACACACGCACACACACACGCGCACACACACATACACACCTCATAGACATCTCAAAGAATCCCTACAGTGCAGAAGAAAATAATTCAGCCTATCAGGTCTGCACCAACTACAATCCCACCCAATCCCTATTCCCTTAGCCCAATGTATTTACCCTGCTAGTCCTCCTGACACTAAATGGCAATTTTAGCATGGCCAATCAACCAGAACCACACGGGGAGAACGTGCAAACTCCACAGAGACGGTGACCCAAGCCGGGAATAGATCCCGGGTCCCTGATGCTGTGAGGCAGCAATGCTAGCCACTGTGCCACCGTGCCAGTCCATTCCATACAGGCAGGTTAACACATTCTTCACCAGTCACAAGATATCAAGAAAAAGACTACAGTGTGAGAAATCTTCTGCCTAATTCAAGACTAAGGCTTATTCCACAAGAACATAAGAAATAGGAACAAGAATAGGCCATTTAGTCCCTTGTGCCAGTTATGCCATTCAAGGTCATGGTCAATCTTCTGGGCATCCCCTCCTCGCCTCTCATATGTATTAATTCTCTGACATCTTTCGGACTGTGGGAGGAAATGAACACCCGGAGATAACCCTTGCAGACACAACGAGGACATGCAAACTCCACACAGGCAGTGACCCAAGCTGGGAATCGAACCCACGTTCCTGGAGCTGGGAGGCAGCAGTGCTAACCACTGTGCCACTGTGCTGCCCACAGGTGATGACATTGTGGCCTTGGATTTCAGACAAAGGATCTGGGAGTTGAAATCTGCTGGCCTCATGCTCTGGAGAAGAGGGCTGTGAATGAGAGGTCTGGATGGTTCCCCACTACACTCTCCAGCTCATATTAAAATTAATATTTCTACATCCTGTCAAGGGACTAAATAAAGAATTGTAAACAGAGGATGTTATTTAGACCTTACAGGGAAAATGCTGAAAAGAATTACTTGAAAAGTTAGCAGCTGTTCCTTCGTGAAAGTAGACACTATACTTAAACCCTGGCCTTTACCTGTGATAAACCCCCCATATTCTTTACTCAGTCCTGTAACGTACGTCTGTCTGTACAGCTTCAGCTGAAACAACGGTGAATATTCAGCACTTTATAATTTCAGATTTTTTTTTCTCTCTGGGTGTTATAATGACCATCTGTTTGTGGCTGAATATGAAACCACGTTAAGACACACAGAACTTCAAAACTCCAGACTAATTTTAGTTAACAGTAAATAGTGTCACATCAACATCTGGGCATCGAGATTGTTAATGGTGTCTCCAAAGCAGGTAATACATGTTTTTAAACAAATAGAAAGCTTTGAAATTGAGTTGAAATATAAAAATGATTAAATGTTAAGAACCAAATGCAGGAAGAGAAATTTAAACAGGCGTTGTATGGAATGTGAATATCTCCTTTATTACCTTTGCTTTAATGCTATCATGATTTTTACTTCAGGTAAGAAACAGAGAGCTCCATACCATGCATATAAGACACGATTCCTAATTTTGTCTTCTCTTATTTATAACTTAATGCTCACATTGATGGGAGAAAGAGATTTATTCAATATTCACAGATGGTGCAAGGGACCAGGTGTGAGTTAGAAAGCTACTAATAACAGGGCTCCATAGTCATCAGGCAGAATTATATGGTTAGTAGTATTCCAAATTATATGCATTTAAAAGGAAATGTGCAAAAGTGCTCACTATTTTTGGCTTGTGTGAACAGGCGGAAAATAGGGCGATGTAAATGATATTCATGCAAACTGCATCACTTGCAGTTTGCATGAATATAATGAAAACATGGTTCCTTTACCTTTGCCACAAACAGATACCTCTGTGGATTTTTTTTATGAAGACACTGCCCTTTTAAATGCACACCATTAAGTAACTCGTTGAGTTACAAAGCAGCTCACAGGTCCAATAGATCACGGAAGCATGGCGCACTGCTAATAGACAATAGTGAAATAAATGGTATCATATCCATAGAGACCAGCCAATCCTGAATCTTTTCAGCCCATTTCCTTCATTGGCAGCAAGTGCTGCAGAGATTGCCGTGCCAGAGTGGGGACCTGAGCCACGCCAGGTGATGTCTCACAGAGCTGACCAACAAGAGGCTAACCACAATCCCACAAGGCAGGAGAGTGCCAAAGGATTTGAAATGAGCAAATTTATTGTGAAAGCCGAGGTGGTGAAGAGGTTGAAAGCAACGAGAAGCTTTTCTTCCACCACGGAATCCCTACTGTGCAGAAGTAGGCCATTCACCCATCGAATCTATACCGACCACAATCCCACCCAGGCCTTATTCAAATAACCCCATGCATTTACCCAAGCTAGTCCCCCTAACACTAAAGGGCAATTTAGCATGGCCAATCCAACTAACTTGGACATCTTTGGGTTGTGGGTGGAAACCAGAGCACCTGGAGGAAACTCTCACAGACACGAGGGAGAATGTGTAAACTCCAAACGGACAGTGACCCCCAAGCCGGGAATCGAACCCAGGTCCCTGGCGCTGAGGTATCAGTGTTAACCACTGTGCCTATCTATGCAGTGTTCTAACAGAGCAGAACGTCCATTGGTTATAAAACTTGTACAACTTTCACCTCATTGATTTCAGGCAATTTACTTCAACAGGTTACCACCCAGCCAGTGATAGTGATAATCTAGCTCTATATTTCCAGAATTTCAGCGATAAATGGGCACATGGGAAAAGAACAAATAGTTTCTCTAGATGGGGTTTACATGAGCTGGAGGGCGTAGTGGGGGCTAAAGTAGTTGGTGAACCATCCAGACCTCTCATTCACACCCCTCTTCTCCAGAGCATGAGGCCAGGAGTTTTGAACTCCCAGATCCTGGCTTTGTCTGAAATCCAGGGCCACAATGTCATCAGTGAGCTTTTTTCTTTTCAAAAATATGCTTTTTCAATTTTCAGCTGAATGGAAATTCTGCAATTTGAAATGAAACAGAACAAACTGCTTAAAAATCCTACCTTCCAAGACGGAGATGAAAAACAAAAAACTGGGGGTATGTGAGGACAGAGACATTTCCTATTATTCAGTGGCCCATTAATACTCACTACTGCCTGAAGAAGAAACATTAACATTCAAAGTTCTGAATATTGAAACGATGGCTGCCACAGACAGATGCACCCAAAACTCCCTGGAAATACACAATGGGTGAAATATTTCAGAGAAAGACTGGAAGAAAGACTACAGAGAGATTGCAAGAAGGTTTTCAGCAGAGGGGATAGGCTGGGTTTTTCCCTCTTTCTCTCTCTTTCAGAACAAGTGTATTACCCGGACTGAAGCCAATATTACTGGAAATCTACTTGCAAACCAATCTTGTAATAACTGATGACATCTTTTTCAGGTTAGCCAGATAGGTTTCCCAGGCTGACAGGTTTACCAGGCTGATTCCATGGATAGCAGGGCTGATGTATGAGGAGTGATTGACTAGGTTAGGATTATTTTCACTGGAGTTCAGACAAATGATGGCAGATCTCATAGAGGCTCATAAAATTCTATTAGGACTAGACAGGGTAGCTGCAGGGAGGATGTTCCCAAGGTGGGGGAGTCCAGAACCAGAGGTCACAGTCTGAGGATTCAAGATAGACCATTTAGGACAGAGGTGAGGAGACATTTCTTCTTCCAAAGAGTGGTGAGCCTGTGGAATTCATTACTACAGGAAGTTGTTGATGCCAAAACATTGAATGTATTCAAGAGACGGCTAGATATAGCACTTGGGATGAATGGGATCAAAGGTTATGGGGAGAAAGCCCCATAAGTTGGATGATCTGCCATGATCATGATGAATGGTGGAGCAGGGACAAAGAGTCAAATGACCTTCTCCTGCTTTTATCTTCGATGTTTCTATCTTCTACATATGACCGCATTCAGGTAACCAACAAATCCAAATCGGCCTCAATTTTTAAGAATCGATGCCTCCAGGACAATTAGCTGCATATTATTTTAATATTGGACTCTTACCTCTCTTATTTCTGATGCCTGTGTGTGGGATGCCACATTTTTACTACTTTTTTCCCCATGGTAAATAAATTTGCTTTTTCTTTTGACTCAAGAAAACTTCAATTGGCTCCCCGTTGCTCCCAGTTTAAATAGTTAAAAACTATCTGAAATAAAATCTAAAACTATCTTTCCATTTTTGACATTGTTCTCTAGCCGAAGCTCAGATAATTCGAGAGATGGTCCAGCTTCTCAAAATAATTAAACATCTTGCACAGCCTTTCTATATATCCCTACTCAAGTTATATAAAGTACATTACATTTACAAAATATATTAAAATATATTTGGATTCAGAGCAAGCATGGTGGCACAATGGTTAGCACTGCTCCCTCACAGCTCCAGGGACCTGGGTTCAATTCCCGGCTTGGGTCACTGTGTGTGTGGAGTCTGCAAGTTCTCCCCGTGTCTGCGTGGGTTTCCTCCGGGTGCTCCGGTTTTCTCTCACAGTCCAAAAATGTGCGGGTTAGGCTGATTGGCCATGCTAAATTGCCTCTTATTGTCCAGGATGTGAATATTGGATGGATTAGCAGGGTAAATATGTTTGGGTTTTGGGGATAGGGCCTGGGTGGGGTTGCTGTTGGTGCAGTCTTGATAGGCCAAATGACGTCCTTCTGCACTGTGGGGATTCTATGATTCAGAAAAGGCACGTGCTTATGAAAAAGAAAACTAAACATTTGTTATGAACAACTAAGGTAGCTGAACAGAAAGGAACCAACTCACCTACTTCTCAGCTGTTTAAAACAGTCCCAATCCCAGCCTCCAATACTGCTCCTTACAAAGATCCTAAATTTAGAACATCTCAATCTAAATGCCTGCCCCTTATTGATAATTTAATTCAATTGGGCTGTTGAAGTTGGGGGTAAGGAGCGTCATTTAGGTATATTTAATTGCTGTCTGCATCTAACCCAGCATAACATCACGCTGGCGTGTTGCATTTCCCAGTGTTAACATTCATCAGATTGTTTTTTAAGCTGTTTAAAAATCCGCATCCCATTATATAATAGTGTGATTACAGGTTCTAAAGGACGATGTTACCGACAAAATGGTTAAGCAGAAGGAACACAGCTGTTTGATATTAATATTCACAAATCGATTCCCAAGCCCAAGGCTAACCATTTTCTCCACGCGTGTGTGAATCTGTATCTCTGCTGGTGTACTTCTTAATGTTGCCCGATGGGTGGGAGGGCCGATATATCAAGGACACAGAGAACAGTCGTCAACCAATGTAAGCAACAATGGAAAAAGGTCCATGCTGGTCTGAATCAGCTGTTATTGAAGATTTCCCTGCTCTGTTTCAGCTGACTGAGTTTGACAATCTCTCATGTACAAATAGTAATGTCCCATTCGAGATAATATTCACAGAGTAATATTTACATTCCTGGGGATGAAGGAATGTGCCTTTATTTTTAATATGCTGGCAATCCAAGCAAACGGAGAGAGAGAGAGAGCACTCTTGCAGTAGTCAAATAAAACTTAACTTCAAATGGCTGAAATATCAGGAACTGCGTACTAGTGACTTCCTGAGATGCTTTTCTCAGTGGGTGCTGTTCCAGCTGGAAGGGCAGGGTAGGTGGCACGGTGGCACAGTGGTTAGCACTGCTGCCTCACGGCGTCATCGACCCAGGTTCGATTCCTGGCCAAGGTTACTGTCTGTGTGGGGTTTGCACGTTCTCCCTGTGTCTGTGTGGGTTTCCTTCCACACTCCAAAGATGTGCAGGTTAGGCCATGCTAAATTGCCCTTTAGTGTCAGGGGGTTAGTAGGGTTATGGGGATAGGGGCTGGATGGGATTGTGGTTGGTGCAGACTTGATGGGCCAAATGACCTCCTTCTGCACTGTAGGGATTCTGTGACAAAATTACTCTCATTAAACAATGGCAGGCATGAAATTGGGACGGCAGCAGTGCCATTAGAATAACAGTAAAGTCCTTACTTGAACTGAAAATGCTGGAATTGCAGATTTGCTTCAGATTTCCAGCATCCACAACATTTTGGCATTTGCATTGCAGTATCTATTCAATTTGGCAAAAAGTGCTGAGATTTTGGGAACATTTCAGATCTCAAGTATCTGTGTATTTCTTTTTGTTTATGTGGTTCGATTCACTGACATTTCTCTTCCCAAAATGTTTGAACTGCTCCGACTTTGTTCTTCAACTTGGTTTTTGCTTGCCTATCTCATCCTTTTCACTGTCAGTTTCATGCTTTACCTTGTTCTTCTACTATTTTTCTCTCGTTATTGTATACCTGTTGTCCTCCCCTTCCCTCTTTGCTTTGGTCTCGCTTGTCGTAGTTTTCCTGCCTGATTGTGTCAGTTTTGATTTAAATTCCTCCAGAAACTCAACCTATGTGTTCAGATGATGAAGGATGTGCCCTTGAGCTTTCAGTATTTACTCTTTTTTTAACTGTGCACTGCCAGCATTGGTTGTTTTCCCCTACTTTTCTTAATAAGTGTCAAAAATGGTGATCTTGCTTCACTGATATGATAAATGTGGAGGGTTGAATACTAGCCCTTTGCTGACTACTCCTTCTTCAATTCACTGCCTGAAGGCACCGTTCTCAGTGGTTAGCACTGTTCCTTCACAGTGCCAGGGACCTGGGTTCGATTCCCGGATTGAGTGGCTGTGTAGAGATTTGCACATTCTCCCCATGTCTGCATGGGTTTCCTCCAGGTGCTCTGGTTTCCTTCCACAGTCCAAAGATGTGTGGGTTAGATGCATTGGTCATGTTAAATTCTCCCTTATTGTAGGTTAGAGGGATTAATGGGGTAAATATGTGGGATTACGGGGATAGGGCTGGGGTGGAGTTGTTGCCGGTGCATACCTGATGGGCCAAATGGCCTGTTTTTTCACTGTAAAGATTCTATGATCAAGGTCCAGCATTATATTGATATGGGTAGGAGAACAAGGTAGGTCTCAAATCCACACCAGCCAGAACAGGGATCAAACCCCATGCTATTGGCACCAATCCAAACCACATCAGCTATCCAGCCAACATCCTGCACCACCCCTCAAGAAGTCCAAGCTGCTGTGGCAACATATACTTTTATCCTGGAGCTATAGATAGTGGTGGTAGAGATGCCAATTTCTTTCACATAGCTGACCAGGAATCTCTCTGGCTCTTATCACCTGCCAATGGCATATATTGGAATCATAGAATCCCTACAGATAGGAAAAGGGGCCCATTGAATCTGCACCAACAACAATCCAACCCAGGCCATATCCCCATAACCTCATGTATTTACAATGACATGAAGGGGCAATTTAGCATGGCCAATCATCCTAACTTGCCTAATCTTTAGACCATCGGAAGAAGCCAGAACACCCGAGGAAACCCATACAGACACGGGGAGAACATGCAGACTCCACGCAGTCACCCAAGGTCGGAATTGAATCCGGGTCCCTGGTGCTGTGAGACAGCAGTGCTAACCACTGTGCCACCATGCCACCCTTAAAACTAGTTTATCTATTAACTGAATTTAAATTCCGCCATCAGCCATGGTGGGTTTTGAACCTGTGCCCCCAGAGCATTAGCCTGGGCTTCTAGATTACCAGACATGCCACCATCTCCCCAGATCAAGTTGATAGAGTTTGGGTACAGTATGAACCTTCCTCAGCCATCTAATCCTGAAGTGGGTGTTGAACTTGGAGTTTCCAGTTCAGAGTCAGGGACACTATCCACTGTACCACAAGATCTTGTTTGCTGGATACTTTGCATCAGAATGTCTGGGTATTGGGTAACTAGGTGAAAATGGATGGGAGGCCATACCAGCAGTGGAGTAACTGGGTACCCACAGGGCAGGAGTGCTTTTTATTATATTCTTTCATGGGATGTGGGTTCATTGACAAAGACCAACATTTGTTGCCCATCCCTCATTGTCCTTGAGCCTCATTCTTGTATTCAGTGGCATGCTGGGCCATTGAGGGCATTAAGAGTCAACTACATTGCTGTTGGTCTGGAGTCACATGTAGGCCAGACTGGATAAAAATGGCAGTTTTCCTTCCCTAAAAGACATTGATGATACAGATAGGGGTGTTTGTTTAATGACAATCAGCGATATTTGTCATGGTCGCCATTACTGAGACTAGCTTTTGATTCCAGATGTTATGATTCAAATTTAAATTCCACCAGTTGCCATGACGGGATTTGAACCCGTGTCGACTGAGCATTAGCCTAGGCCTCTAGATGATTCATTTAATCACATTACTACAACATCACTGTCTGCCCGAACATTACCTGTAAAAAATGAAATCACGGTTTTCATTGCGAAAATGAAGTAAGATCATTGTGTTGGTCCCTCTCTCGCTCTCTGGGTGGGATTTTCCAGTTCCACCTGCCCTGAAACTGGAAATTCTCAGCAAAGGTCAGCACAAATTTTTGTGATTCATTGCATTTTCTGTCTCTCCCACTCATGATGATTCCCATGACACATGGGACCAGAAAATTTACCCTTCTTTGTTTTAAAAACCTCAAGTCAATCCCAGTAACTATGTTCCAAGCAGAACCACTGCCCCCGGGAACATCGTGCTTCATCAAACTGGCAAAACAAACCTATTTACTTCCTTCACCATGTATCCCTTAACAAATATGTAAACTGATCTGACTCAGAAATACTGCTTTTTGCCAACAACGCTGTGGGGTATATGTTCATATTCACTCCCCAGGTGACAACCTGGCAGAGTGAATTGCTCACGCATTGTACAATCCAAATAATTCTTATCCTCTCGCTACGAATGGAGAGGAAATAAATGGATTCTTTCAGATGTGTGAGTCATTTGCTTTCCAAGATCAGCCGGTGAAAATAGAAATGCGTCCCTTATCCTTTTCAATTGCTGAGAGACCCCCATGACCGAGGCCTGTAGATCAGGACACTCCTCAATGTTGAAAGGTGTCATGGTTTCAAGGTGTCACGCTGACGCTACAGTTAAGAAAGCCCATCAACTTTCTCATGGCCATGCTAAATTGCCCCTTAGTGTCCTAGGATGCGTAGGTTAGAGGGATTAGTGGGGTAAATATGTGCGGTTACGGGGATCGGGCCTAAGTGGGATTGTCGTCAGCTGAATGGCCTCCTTCTGCACTGTAGAAGAAATTTGGCATGTCCACGATGACTCTCACCTACGTTTACAGATGTACCATAGAAAGCATTCTTTCTGGTTGTATCACAGCTTGGTATGGCTCCTGCTCTGTCCAAGACTGCAAGAAACTACAAAGGATCATGAATGAAGCCCAATCCATTACGCAAAAGCTTCCCCTCCACTGACTGTCTACACTTCCTGCTGCCTCAGAAGAACAGTCAGTATAATTAAGGACCCCATGTACCCCGGACATTCTCTCTTCCACCCTCTTTTTTCTGGAAAAAGATACAAATGTCTGAGGTGATGTACCAACTGATTTAAAAACAGCTTTTTCCCTGTTGCCATCAGACTTTTGAATGGACTTAGCTTGCACTAAGTTGACCTTTCCCTAGCTATGACTGTAACACTACATTCTGCACTCTCTCCTTTCCTTCTCTATGAACGGTATGCTTTGTCTGTATTGCATACGAGAAACAATACTTTTCACTGTATACTGATACATGTGACATTGACAAATCAAATGAAATCAAATCAAAATACAAGGTACGTCAGTGAGTATTGGTTAGGTGACACCAAGATGAGATATTTAAAATGTGTAGGTTATAGAAAGAGGACTGTCTGCGGAAGGGAGATGTAATTAGTTTCGGGCATTGTAAATAATGGCTGGAATTTTATTAGTGTGCCCGCCCCAATTCTGAGGCTCAGAGAACAGCATTCTCTGTTGGCCACAGGCGGGATTGTACAAACCTCGGGCAGGTGTGCTGGTAATGTTCCGCCCAATGTGTTTACAATATGACATGAATCTTAATTTTTATATGGTGAGGATGAAACTTGAAATGATGGATTCACAGCTCAGGAAGAATAAAAGAGTAAAATCTGATTGTAGTTGCACTGTGTCAAGCCCAATAAAGGCATGTCATACTCATATATTTACTGATGGATTGTATTCAAATTAGAATTTTCTGGAACTTCTTTTTCTTCTAAAATGGAAATTAACAGGCTGCTACGATGGCTGCCATGAGTCAGGTGACTTCTGCAATTCCTTAGCAGATTACCTGTTGGGTAGATAATTGCAGGTCCCTAGGCGAGATATTTGAATCATCAATAGTCATGGGTGAGGGGCCTGAAGATTGGAGAGTGGCAAATGTTGTGCCTTTGTTTGAAAAGGGCTTCAGGGAAAAGCCTGGGAACTACAGGCCAGTGAGCCTCACATCTGTGGTGGGTAAATGTTGGAAGGTATTTTGAGAGACAGGATCTACAGGCATTTAGAGACGCAAATACTGATCAGGGACAGTCAGCATGGCTTTGTGAGTGGAAAATCATGTCTCACAAATTTGATTGAGTTTTTTGAAGGGGTAACCAAGAAGGTAGATGACAGCGGTGCAGTTGATGTTGTCGACATGGACTTTAGCAAGGCCTTTGACAAGGTACCACATGGTAGGCTGTTGCATAAAGTTTAATCTCATGGGATCCAGAGTGAGGTATCTAAATGGATACAAAATTGGCTTCTTGACAGAAGCCAGAGGGTGGTTGTAGAGAATTGTTTTTCAAACTGGAAGCCTGTGACCAGCGGTGTGCATCAGGGATCACTGTTGGGTCCACTGTTATTTGTCATTTATATTAATGATTTGGATGAGAATATAGGAGGTATGGTTAGTAAGTTTGCAGATGACAGTATAATTGGTGGCGTAGAGGACAGTGAAGAAAGTTATCTCCAATTGCAACAGGATCTTGACGAATGGCAGACAGAGTTTAATTTAGACAAATGTGAGGCGATGCATTTTGGTAGATTGAACCAGGACAGGACTTACTCAGTTAATGGTCGGGCATTGGGGAGAGTTACAGAACAAAGAGATCTAGGGGTACATGTTCATAACTCCTTGAAAGTGGAGTCATAGATGGACAAAATGGTGAAGAAGGCATTTGGCATGCTTGGTTTCATCACTCAGAACATTGAATACAGGAGTTGGAATGTCTTGTTGAAGTTGTACAAAATATTGGTAAGGCCACACTTGGAATGCTGTGTGCAATTCTAGTCACCTTATTATAGAAAGGCTATTATTAAACTAGAAAGGGTACAGAAAAGATTTACTAGGATGCTACCAGGACTTGATGGATTGAGTTTTATGGAGAGGCTAGATAGACTGGGACTTCTTTCTCTGGAACACAGGAGGCTGAGAGGTGACCTTATAGAGGCCTATAAAATAATGAGGGGCATAGATCAGTTAAATAGTTAATATATTTTACCAAAGGGAGGGAAGTATAAAATTAGAGGGCATAGGTTTATGGTGAGAGGGGAGAGATACAAAAGTGTCCAGAGGGGCAATGTTGTCACAAAAAGGGTGGTGAGTGGCTGGAACAAGCTGCCAGAGGTAGTAGTAGAGGCGGGTACAATTTTGTTTTTAAAAAACATTGAGATTATTACATATGTACAATGGGTATAGAGAGATATGAACCAAATGCGGGCAATTGGGATTTGCTTAAAAAAAAAGGGCAGCATGGACAAGTTGGGCCAAAGGACCTGTTACCATGCTGTAAACCTCTGTGACTCTACCTAAAATCCCCCAGAAGTTCCCAATTTAATTTCCATGAATGGGGAGCCTCCCTTGAATAGACATATGAAGATGAAACCACTTGTGGAATTCACATCTCCTACTGTTTTTGGATTTACCCAAAACTCAAAATCAATGGACTTGCAGATTCCCTGTCTATGAACTTGAAATCTAACATGGGGAGCTGTAGAGAAACCAGTTCACCCTAAGTAAGTGTGAATGATCCACATCCATTCCACATTGTGTACAAAGGCTTTTAACTTCCAAACATTCTGGCTGGACAAATAGAAGTATTGATCATGTGATCATCTCATCAAAACCTGTGACCCCAAGAAGAAACCAATCAGTCTGCCAAACACACAGCGAGAAAAGTAGCAGCGGAGGCAATAACATCTACATCTTAAAACTGGAGACTGCAACATTGTAAGACCACCCAGCCTATTGCTTTGCAAGTCCAAAAGTATAGAAGCTTGGCCTACTGGTAAGAGGACTGTGGTGGCCTGCTAAAAATCCATCCCTTTGAGGGAATCCTGCAATTATACTGATCTTTGATTATCACTATTACATCCACCCAAACCAGCATTCAGGCCTGAAAGCATTGCCTTCATGGGGCCTGCAATCCATATATTTTTCTAAACTGAACCAAACAACTGAATTACAAATTCTAAAAGTGCATTATTCTCTTTAACTGTCTTCTCAAGAATGAGTGTCGAAGGGAGTGATGTAGTATTAGACTTTTGAAGTGAATGTGTGAATAAAACCACAAACCTCGCTGCAGGTTTGACCAGACACTCAGGGGTTAAGAAACACACACATCTTTCCTTTTCAGAAGCACACTGATTATGGATGGTAATGAAAGGGGATTGGGGTTTCAGTTCTCTCTCATCCTTGTCCATAAAAACTGATGCATTAAAGGAATGAAAGGTGGCAAGGTTGGAGGTGACAGAGGGCTCATGTATTAGTTGCCAAAGCTATAGATGTTTCATGGCAATATGTCTCATGGTTTGAGCATGGATGTGGAATGCACTTTTCAATTTACACAAGGAGCAACAGCTCCAATCTTGACATTAGTAATATGAAATATATGACAACGGCAATCTAACTGTGATGGAAGAGGAACAGCAAAGGTTGGATTCTGTTTGAAACCATCAACTGGAGCAGGGCAGCAGAGAGAGAGAAAGCAGACAGAGTACAGATAAGAGTTCACTTCTCTCACCAAATCGATAGCAAAAAATTCCTTACAAAGCGTTCCTTCCACATGTTCTAATTCTTTACATTAATACATTCATCCAATGTACCATTAAAGTACCATTTCTGAGGAACTTTGCTTGGAAATCAAACAATCGCTTGTCCTAAAATCCAGGTTTTAGCACACATCTATATTTGAGTTATTTCTGTGTTTTACTATTCAGATAGAAACCCTGCAGTGCAGAAGGAAACCATCGAGCCTGCACCGACAACAATCCCACCCAGGCCCTACTCCCGTAACCCCACATAGTTACCCCACTAATCCCTCTAGCCTATGCATCCTGGGACACTAAGGGGCAATTTAGCATGACCAATTCACCCAACCAGCACATCCTTCGACTGTGGAAGGAAACCAGAGAACCCGTTCGCACAAACCATCTCTCTAATTAGGGAAAAAACTTATATCTTTAGGATATATGGAACATAGGAATTAGGAGCAGAATTCAGCAAATTCAGCTCTTCAAGCCTGCTCTGCCATTCAATCAGATCATGGCTGACCTCTCCCTGGTCTCAAATCCAACTCCCCACCTGTTCCCAATATCCCCTTATCCCTTTTTTATTAGAAATATATCTATCTCCTCTTGCACCTGTTTACAGAGAATTTACAGTAAGAACAATTGAAGCAACTTTATATTTTATTTTACTCATTGAATTTCGAACCATTAACTGTTGACAATGTCATTGAGGGAACTGGCTTGGTATCAATTCAGCCAATGGGGGGATGGCTGGGGATGGCAATTAGGTCATAAATTTACCAATATCGCTTAACCCAATTATGAGGCTTAGTAACTCCTCCGAATTGTCAACACTGACAGTTTGAGCAAAATTTAATAGATACAGACGAAAAAAACAACAGATTTTGAAGGTTAATCAAAATCCTTGGTGAATTGACTTTTGGTGCGTGCTGATACGGGCTCACAAAAACAAAACAGACAGAAAGAAAGACCAATTAGCTCACGGAATCTGTCTCATGAAATCATGTTGCAAATAAACACCATAACACTCACTCTTCCCCATCTGTCACAAGCCATGTAAACTGGGAGAGGGAAAACAAAGAAGGTTTTCCCCTTTAGGCTAATTCAGGGGAAAAAAATTCTGGCAAATTCATTTCCAACCACCAAAGGCGATCAGAAAGGAAGCCAACGGTGACCACAAAGTGCATGGTCCACCATCCCAGGCAACATTTATAGGGTCATAGAGGTTTACACAATGGAAAAGGCCCTTCTGCCCAACTTGTCCATGTTGCCTTTTTTATTTAATGATTAAGCTAGTCCCAATTGCCTGGCCCATATCCCTCTACACTCATCTTATCCATGCAATTGTCTAAATGCTTCTTAAAGGACAAAATTTTACCCGTCTCCACTACTAAATCTGGCAGCTCGTTCTCAAGGCCTCTGTGTGAAAAAAATTGCCCCTCTGGACTCTTTTGTATCTCTCCTCTCTCACCTTAAACCTATGCCCTCTAGTTTTAGACTCCCCTGCCTTTGAGAAAAGATATTGCCTATCTAACTGATCTACGCCCCTCATTATTTTATTGACCTCTATAAAATCACTCCTAAGTTTCCTATACTCCAGGGAGAAAGGTCGCAGTCTATGGAGCCTCTCCTTATAACTCAAACTATCAATTCCAGGTAACATCTTACGAAATCTTTCCTGCATTCTTTCTAGTTTAGTAATTTCCTTTCCATAATAG
Source organism: Carcharhinus amblyrhynchos (assembly GCF_965287045.1). Classification (NCBI taxonomy): domain Eukaryota; kingdom Metazoa; phylum Chordata; class Chondrichthyes; order Carcharhiniformes; family Carcharhinidae; genus Carcharhinus; species Carcharhinus amblyrhynchos. The sequence continues at coordinate 46,732,223 of NC_137342.1, forward strand.
GGTGACCAAAACTGTATACAATATTCCAAGTGTGGCCTTACCAAATTCTTGTATAATTTCAACAAGACATCCCAACTGTTCTGACCAATGAAACCAAGCACGCCACATGCCTTCTTCACCGTCCTGTCCATCTATGACTCCACTTTCAAGGAACTCTGATCCTGTAGTCCTAGGTGTCTTTGCCATCAAGCTATGTCAGAATCTCACCCAGTCACTGATGGTGAAATTAGTCTTTGTACTTAAAATAATACCCTCTACGCTTGTGGGAAACTATACACATTATAATTTGTATAAAATTTGTAAACCATGGGCAGTACAGTAGCACAGTGGTTAGCACTGCTGCTTCACAGTGCCAGGAACCCAGGTTTGATTCCCGGCTTAAGTCACTGTCTGTGTGGAGTTTGCACATTCTCCCTGTGTCTGTGTGAGTTTCCTCAGGGTGCTCCAGTTTCCTCCCACCTTCCAAAAGACATGCTGATTAGTGCATTGACTCAAACAGCGCCAGACTGTGGCGACTACGGGAATTTCACTGTAACTTCATTGCGGTGTTAATGTAAGCCTTTCTTGTGACTAATAAATAAATTTCTTTTAACTTTAACTTTACCGTAGCAACATCAGAATCTTTTCAGTCCATGGTTCCTGTCGGTGATGCCGCTGAACATTTGAGAAGTCTACTCTAACGCTATTTCCCGGCTCACTGTTTATGTCCCTTAATCTTTTTCTACTTCAAATGTTTATTTATGTCTCTCTGAAATGTCACATCAATGGGGAAAGATTATTTCCTCTGGTTGGGGAATCAGTTACAGGGGCCCAACAATTGCTGTGAAAACTGTGAGGAAAGAGATTAATATATATTTCTACATTCAATGTGTTGCTGGAACATGAAATGTTTTGTCACAGAGTATAGTCGAGGACGTGATTATTGTATATTTGCTGCGATTTCAAAGCAGAAGACCCAGAGTGATGGGAAGAGAGATTCGTTCTGGATTTCTCCAGCTAAGTGTCAGTACAGACACGACGGGCTAAATGGCCTCCCCCTGTCATGTAAAATTCAATGATTCTATAATTAACTTGACCTTGCTTGGTGAAGCATTTCACACCCAAATAACCCTTTGCCTGGAAAAGCATTCTTCTAATTTCCCGCCTTATGCTTTCAACGATTCAGAAACGATATCTGATTGTTACCACCAGCAGAAATCATCTTTCAATGATTTCCCTCCCCAACTGAGCTATGAGGAGAGGCTGAATAAACTAGGCTTGTACTCGTTAGAGTTTAGAAGAATGAGGGGAGATCTCATTGAGACGTATAACATGATGAATGGGATGGATAGGATAGAGGTGGAGAGACTCTTTCCGCTCAGAAAGGATAATAGGACTAGGGGGCACAGCCTCAAGATAAAGGGGGGGCGGTTTAGAACGGAGTTGAGGAGGAACTTCTTCACTCAAAGGGTGGTGAATCTCTGGAATTCTCTGCCCATTGAAGTGGTGGAGGCTGCCTCGCTAAATATTTTTAAGACGCGAGTTGATGGGTTTTTGATAAGAGAGGGGATTAAGGGTTATGGGGAGAGGACGGGAATGTGGAACTGAGCCACGACAGATCAGCCATGATCTTATTGAATGGCGGGGCAGGCTCGAAGGGCTAGATGGCCTACTCCTGCTCCTATTTCTTATGTTCTTATTAACTGTTTCATAACTTTGAATACTTTCTGCTGAACTTCCTGGTTAGCCTGTTCTGCCCCAGTGAAGGCAGCACTTGTTTTTCAAGCTTCATCAGAATTATATCCTCTTATCTCCGGAATCATTCTGATAAGTTTACATACATCAACAGTGAACCCGTAGAGTATGAGAATAGGAACAAAAACACCGCAAGAATTAACATCATGACATTTCACTTCAGTTCAAGCATTTAATTGCACCATTTCATTTGTTTTATTCAGAAAACAAAATACTCACTTTTTTTTGTAAAATCACTGCCCAGCTTTGTCCTGGGGCACTTACAGAATGCTAATCGCCAAATGAATTTTCTGAAATGGATTAAGGCATGGAAACGCAAGAATATGTGATAGGGTAAAGAAAGTAAGGTAATTGCAAGGAACCGACTCCAAGAAAGAATTGAATCTGACACATACTAAGACCTTCAGCTGCTCTGTCTCTTCTTATGCATAATATTCAATTTCCCTCCCTCTTTTTCCCTGTTTGCTTTTGAGTTAAGTTTGTCAGATATCACTTAGGTGTCCTCTTTTCCAATACATTCAAACCATTTCTAAAGATGGGCAATAACTGTTGAGCTAAACAGCGATTCCCACATCACATAAACATTTGATTATTCATTCGCGGGACTTGGACGTCACTGGCTGGCCAGCATTTATTGCCCATTCCTAGTTTCCCTTGTTCAGAGGGCAATTGAGAGACATTATTGTGGCCCTGGTGTCACATGTAGGCCAGACCAGATAAGGACGGCAGATTTCCTTCCCTAAAAGACATTAGTGAATCTGGATGGGTTGTTCCAACAATCAACAATGGTTTCATGATCATCAGTTGATTCTTAATTCCAGATATTTTTTACTGAATTCAAATTCCACCAGCTGCCATTATGGGATTTGAACTCTGTCAGTGTGTAACACAAAGTTGACACCAGCACTATCATTTTCCAACTACATTGTCTCCCTTAATCTCACACAACTGAAGACAGGTTCAAGGAATGGAGAATCCCACCACACTGCCTCTAGGTCAAAATCCTGGAGCTTCCTCCCTAACAGCACACTGCGTGTACCTACACCACATAGACCTCCTTGGTTTAAGAAGGCAGCTCAACATCCTTGAGGGCAATTAGGGACAGGCAATAAATGCTGCCTACCAGTAAAAGCCCACATCTCACGGACAAATTAAAAAAAAACATGCTGGCAGTAGTTAAAGGGATATTAAACTATTTATATGTTATTTCAGTTTATGGATTCTTTCAGTTTATGTAATTGGACATGTTTTTGGAGCTTTCCTATAATTGACTAAAATGTGAGTAGTTTATAGAGATAGCCAGACTGACCCTAAAGGACTTTCCTATTCAGTTAATTGTTTGTTCTGATTTGCAGTGGTATGCTACACACTTCCAATCTTGCCATTTGGAGGGAAAAAACCTTGTCATCATCTTGTTAGGTGAGAAGGAGCATGAGGAAAAGGAAGAGGCAGAAATGGAGTAAAATAAGAGATTGGGAACCTACAGTGAAGAAGGTGTAGTGGATTGCACACCTGATGAAGCTAGTGGTGCAGTTCATAGAATAGACCATTTGAGGATAAACTCAGATCATTAAACTTCATCCTAAATTGGATCCATGTTCTTGCCATTCCTGGCATTCACCTCCTATACTGCTACTTCCCAATGAAGATATGTGTCAAACATCTCCTGCCTCCTGGGGATGTCCCTGTTTCTCTGCATGTCTTGCCTCACGACCTCCAGTGCACTATCAGAAACCCTTGGAGGGTCTCACATGTTCAGATACCCATCAAAGGACAGTTCCCCATTTCAAAATTCTCTGACCATTTCTCACAGCCATAATGCACTTCTCTTTAAGAATTGCAGGCTGCCTGTAAGTGGCACCAGCCACATGTGATTGTGGCTGCCACCTTCCACTGTTGGTATGTTAAGCCAATAAGCAACATGAGTATTGCTACCTGCACACAACAGCCATTTAAAGCGTACATTTAGCATACTACCTATAATGCAGTGAAGAGGCATGGGTTAATCACACACCGTAATCTCCACTGCGGTTTTCTGGAGTTTTCGGTATAGCCCCCACAGTTCTGTAATGTCCAGAGATTTTGGTGCTGTCAAACCCCATCCTTATCTAAGTTGTGCGATGAATTCCACATCAATGACAACAGAACACACACAGTTTTTCCAAAGTTCACAATCAATCATATTTTTCATTAATCCTTAATCAATGGCCAAAGGCAATCGTTACAGGTCAGAGACCAGAAAAATTTATTGGCAGCCATTACGGGGGGATTCAGGATTCTGTGGTAAGTATCAATATTGCCTCTAGTACTGCTTTGGGAAATGCTGGGAGAAACCAACTGTTTAGGTGACACGGCTCTGCCCAAGATCACAAGGAACTACAAAAGGTCGTGAATACAGCTGAATCCATCACACAAAACAGCATCCCATCCATTGACTCTGTCTACACTCCCTGCTGCCTTAGCAAAGCAACCAACATAATTAAGGACCCCACGCACCCTGGACATTCTCTTTTCCACCTTCTTCCTTCGGGAAAAAGGTACAAAAATCTAAGGTCACGTACCAACCGACTCAAAATCAGCTTCTTCCCTGTTTACTGTCAGATTTTTGAATGGACTTATCTTGCATTAAGTTGATCTTTCACTACACCCTATGACTGTAACACTACATTCTGCACTCTCTCGTTTCCTTCTCTATGAATGGTACGTTTTGTCTGTATAGCGCACAAGAAACAATACTTTTCAATGTATGTCAATATGTGTGACAGCAATAACTCAAATCAAATCAATGGTTAACACTGCAGCCTCACAGCGCCAGCAACCAGTGTTCAATTCTGGCCTCAGGTGACCATCACTGTGGAGTCTGCACATTCTCCCCGTGTCTGCCTGGGTTTCCTCCAGGTGCTTCGGTTCCCTCCCACAATCCATACATGTGCAGGTTAGGTGCATTAGCCATGGTAAATCGCCCCTTAGTGTCTAAAGATGTGTAGGTTTGGTGGGTCCACCATAGTAAATGTGTGGGGTTATGACAGGGGAGAGGGCCTGGATGAGAGATCCTGTCAGAGAGTCGGTGCACATTCAATGGGCTGAATGGCCTCCTTCTGCACTGTAGGGTTTCTATGATTCATGTAAATTTCTGCACCCTCAGAGATAACAGCATCGCCTCATTTATCTCAAAATGCTGCCATCAGTGTTCACAACAACTGTAGTGCAATGAATCATGACTTCAAATTATCCAGTCTTCAAGGCAAATTTGTACTTAAGGCCGGTTTTCTATTCTAATTTTATCTTTTTTGGGAGGGATGACAAGCCAGGAGTGTTATTTGGCATTTAAGTAACAGATGGCAGGAAGGGTGTTACAAGCCAGTAAAACATTTGAGTGTTTTTAATGGTAGAATTAACTTTTTGATTCAAATACAGGTAGTTGGTTAGCTTTGCCAGATTGTTTCAAAGAAAGTTACGTGCACCAAGTTAAGCACATATTGTTGGTGTATTGTATGAGCTACATGTACTTTCAATATGGCGAATGGGCCAGGAAATGGCAAATGGAATTTAATGTTGGCAAGTGTGAGGTGGTCCACTTTGGTAGGAAGAATGGTAGGAAGGACTATTACTTACGGGGCGAAAAACTGCAGCAGGCGACGGTGCAGAGGGACCTCGGGGTCCTTGTGCATGAGTCGCAAAAACCCAGCTTGCAGGTGCAGCAGGTGGTCAGGAAGGCGAATGGAATGCTGACCTTCATAGCGAGGGGGATTGAATATAAAAGTAGGGAGGTCTTGCTGCAGCTGTATAGGACATTGGTGAGGCCGCAGCTGGAGTACTGTGTGCAGTTTTGGGCGCTGCACCTGCGCAAAGATATTTTGGCCTTGGAGGGAGTGCAGAGGAGGTTTACTAGGCTGATACCGGAGTTGAGGGGGTTGAGCTATGAGGAGAGGCTGAATAAACTGGGCTTGTACTCGTTAGAGTTTAGAAGAATGAGGGGAGATCTCATTGAGACGTATAAGATGATGAATGGGATGGATAGGATAGAGGTGGAAAGGCTCTTCCCGCTCAGAAAGGACAGTAGGACTAGGGGGCACAGCCTCAAGATAAAAGGGGGGCAGTTTAGAACAGAGTTGAGGAGGAACTTCTTCACTCAAAGGGTGGTGAATCTCTGGAATTCTCTGCCCGTTGAAGTGGTGGAGGCTGCCTCGTTAAATATTTTTAAGACGCGGGTTGATGGGTTTTTGATAAGAGAGGGGATTAAGGGTTATGGGGAGAGGGCGGGAAAGTGGAACTGAGCAGCGACAGATCAGCCATGATCTTATTGAATGGCGGGGCAGGCTTGAAGGGCTAGATGGCCTACTCCTGCTCCTATTTCTTATGTTGTTATGTTCTAATATGTGTTTTAAAGTGCTGTCACTCTCTATCATCTCAACTGGATGTGATACATTGGTCCCATGACTCTGTCATCAACAGGAGGTGTGAGATGCACTATAATAGCCTCCTAGTAAATTATATATGCACATAGTCTTACGATAGATAAGTTCTTAATTGATAAGGGGATCAAGGGATTAAGGGGAAAAAGAGGGAGAATGGGAATGAGAAAAAAATCAACCATAATTGAATGGTGGAGCAGACTCGATGGGTTGAGTGGCCTAATTCTGCTCCTATGTCTTGTGGTCTTATATTCAAATTTAAAAACTCACATTGTTTCATCAATCTTTGTTGTGTAATTGGTCTGTTCATATTGAACAGAGATAAATGCAACATGGTGGCAGCACGGTTTTGAAGATTTGAGGAGCTTTAACCCATCACATGCAGTGAAAGAAAAGAACTAGTGTGAAGGTGAAACACTATTAAGATCCACGTCTGTAAGTGATTTTGTAACTATGGAGGAATCCTATATACTTTGGCTGGAATTTTACCGTCTTGCCAGCCCCAGAATCGGAGTGGGCGAGGCTCGTAGAACAGCATTCTCCATTGGCCTCCCGTGGTATATTTCAAGCCTCTGGCAGACAAGGTGGTAAAATTCCAGCATTTGTTCTGGGATCATGCCTTGCTCTAGGCACCAGGTCCAGGTAAAATGGTTCAAACTCGGGAGGATATAAATAGTAAAAGTTTACCCGTTGCAAAGTTTAAGGAAGGACAGTTGACTCTGGGAAGTCTAACTTTAAGCAGAACAGAAGAGATTCCATTACCACTGCTCACTGTCCCTACAGGAGGTCAGGGAAAAATTTAAAAAAATTGAAAACTGGACTGGGAAGAAAAATCCATCCAGTAACAACTTCTAACTGCCAGAAGAAGCCTATAAATATTTTTCTTTTTCATTATTTTCACCTTTGAAACCCGGCAGCAATGTTCCTACATAAATCACTGCATTTTGGGCAGAGCTTTGAGTTAGCCCAGCAAGTGGCTTAGTGGTTAGCACTGCTGCCTCACAGCATCAGGGTCCCAGGTTCAATTCCAGCCTTGGGTCACTGTCTGTGTGGAGTTTGCACCTACTTCCCATGTGGGTTTCCTTTCCATGCTCCAGTTTCCCCCCACAATCCGAAGATGTACAAGTTCGGTTGATTGGCCATGCTAAATTGCCCCTTAGTGTTGGGGGACTAGCAGGGTAAACACGGGGATAGGGTCTGAGTGGGATTGTTCTCGGTGCAGGCTTGATGGACTGAATGGCCTCCTTCTGGACTGTAGAGATGATATAATCCTATGTGATATCATCAAGACAAGATCCACAAAATTAATAGCAAAGCGACATGGTTTGATGATGAGGATGAACAGCACATTGATACACAAAGTGAGTGGACATTCAGCACGATGAACATCAAATAACTTATTGGCACAGAGCTGCAAACAAAGTTTTTGCCACCATCCAGGTTATACACCCAAAGGTGCAGAGACAGCACAGCTTGGTGCAAGTACCAACATCCTTCCACTTCATAACACTGAAATGTATGTATCCACAGAAGTGGTAAGTAATAGTTCAACTAACAAATAGCGCACTATGTACAATGATTCAGAGATTGCATCCAGTGTCCCTAAATCAACTCACTCTGGTCAGCCCAGATATTTTATGTTATGGACAGCACAGGTCCAATGATCACTTGCAAGGACTGTCCTTGGTCACCATTCATGGTATCATCAACATATCAGTGAGGACCACAGGCTACGAGGAGCACCACTGGAAACCCTGTGCTTACGCTTGGGGAAGACCACCTAATGCTGCAACGCAGCTCATCAATTGGGGAGATGATGGCCTAGTGGTATTATCACTAGATTATTAACCCAGAGACTCAGCTAATGTTCTGGGGACCCGGGTTCAAATCCCGTCACGGCAGCTGGTGAAATTTGAATTAAATAAAAAATATCTGGAATTAAGAATCTATTGGCATCCGTGAAGCCCCCATTGTCTACTGTTGGAAATATCCATCTGGTTCACTAATGTCCTTTAGGGAAGGAAATCTGCCATCTTTACCTTGTCTGGTCTACATGTGACTTCAGCGCAGCAATGTGGTTGACGCTCAACTGCCCTCCAAGGGCAACTAGGGATGGGCAATAAATGCTGGCCAGCCAGCGATACCCATGTCCCATGAATGAATTAAAAAAAAATAAATTGACAGGCTATGCGCCACATTTAGAACCAAATGCATAGACTCATTCTGAACATGCACACTTCATCATACCACAGGACAACGATTCAACAGAGAAAATGTGGACATCACTCGTTGATACTCCCGCATCTACAAGATGCATTGGTCAAAAAAGCAGGAGAAGACAAAAGATGCCCACGACTGGTATTTAGGTAATGATTTACCCATCCTAACCACGGACAGGAATTCTGGATACAACATCAAACCGATGGCACTTGGAATTCAGCAGAGATCATTGGCACATGCTCAGAACTGAAATTGCATCTGGTACAACGGCATAACAGTGCAGCGAAACAGACATCAAATCGGAAGAATACCACAACCAGAATCACAGATTAATTCCATTGCTAATGGAAAATGGGCTACGACACAGCACCCATAACCAGCGCTGTGAAAACATACTGCAATCTTCAGCAAAGATCATCATAATTAAATCTGGACAGATAAACAAATCGTCAATACGTATCAGAGGCCTGTAATATACTGCTTTGTGTGAGGCTTTATTTAGGCACAGTGTTCTGTCATTTTGCTGCCATGTAAATAGTTTGATTCTTTAATGAGAAATGGTGAATGTGATGCTACATGTATCTTTAAGGAAGTATCTTAAACTGTGGTCAATCATTATCACCTCAACAGGATGTGATGCACTTGTCCCATGACTCTGTAATCAGTCTACAAGTAGGAGTAATCAGTCAGATATACCATACTCAGCCTCTTATTTAACTCTGTGCGTATATAGTCTTTTATTCAAACATAGGATGCACATTATTATTTCACCAAGCCTTGTCATGTGATTGGTTTGTATATGTTGAATGGAGAGGAATGTAACAGGAATCATACCAACATCAGTTCTGCTGTATGTGGTTCTGATCATATTTTCCATTATGTATGGCATGGTGGCACAATGGTTAGCACTGCTGCCCCACAGTGGCAATGACCCGGGTTCAATTCCAGCCTTGGGTCACTGTCAGTGCAGAGTTTGCACGTTCTCCTCGTGTCTGCATGGGTTTCTTCCGGGTGCTCCAGTTTCCTCCCACAATCCAAAGATGTGCAGGTTAGGCAGATTGACTGTGCTAAATTGCCCCTTGGTGTCGGAGGGATAGTGAAAGCAAGTATCGGGTTATAGGAATAGGGCCTGGTGTGGGATAGTTGTAGGTACAGACTCAATGGGCTGAATGGCGTCTTTCTACACTGTTAGGATTCTATGTGCTTTTGTGTCCTATACCATAGCCTGCTTTTTCTATTAAATTTAGCATCACATGATAGATATAGTTACTTCCCATTTAGCTGTAGTAGTGATCTGCTTTAGAGCAGATCCTCTATTCATTTTTCCACATCTCGCAGTCTTGCACTTTCCTCTTCAGCTACTTGTAGAATCACACATATTCAATCCCAATCAGCAGCGTGGCACAGAGCACACAGCACAGAGCACAGAGCATTACAGCACAGTACAGGCCCTTCGGCCCTCGATGTTGTGTCGAGCTATGTCCGAACCCAAGGTCAAGTTATCCCACTCCCTATCATTCTGGAGTGCTCCATGTGCTTATCCAATAATGGCTTGAAAGTTCCTAAAGTGTCTGACTCCACTATCGCAGCAGGCAGTGCATTCCACACCCCAGCCACTCTCTGAGTAAAGAATCTACCTCAGACATCCCTCCTATATCTTCCACCGTGAACCTTATAGTTATGCCCCCTCGTAACAGCTACATCCACTTGAGGAAATAGTCTCTGAACGTCCACTCTATCTATCCCCCTCATCATCTTATAAATCTCTATTAAGTTGCCTCTCATCCTCCTCCGCTCTAAAGAGAAAAGCCCCAGCTCCCTCAACCTTTCCTCATAAGACCTACCCTCCAAACTAGGCAGCATCCTTCTAAACCTCCTCTGCACTCTCTCCAATGCTTCCACATCCTTTTTATAGTGAGGTGACCAGAACTGCATACAATATTCCAAATGTGGTCTCACCAAGGTATAGTTGCGGCATAACCCCACGACTCTTAAACTCAAATCCCCTGTTAATAAACGCTAACACACTATAAGCCTTCTTCACGGCTCTATCCACTTGAGTGGCAACCTTCAGAGATCAGTGGATATGAACCCCAAGATCTCTCTGTTCCTCCACATTCCTCAGAACCCTGCCGTTGACCCTGTAATTCGCATTCAAGTTTGTCCAACCAAAATGAAGGTAAGAGAATACTTGAGCTGATTTCTAACTGCCTACATCATGTGTGCTCAAAGGAAGCACAGGTACTCCTCCCAAAGCATCTACCTAACTACAGTGGACCCGAAATCACAAGTGCAAGCCAATCAATCACATCCTCTTGCTCATTTAGTGTCAATGAAGTTTTACCATGCAAGTTGCCTGAAGTACGTTATGGAATATTCCATAATCAATCAAACTGAAGGTTGTTCTAACAGTGCAAAAACTGAGAAGAAAGTGAAACTTGGAGGAGAATTCAATGGCAAACATATGCATAGAAAGAGAAATAAAAGGAGAGAAGGAAATAAAGGATCGAGAGAGAAAAATGGACAGAAATGAAAAGTTCAAGAAAGTTAAGTGCATTTTAAAAGTCTCCATCAAAGTAAAACATTAAAAAACAATATTCCACACTTTTCAGTGCCTGGGAGGTTTATTGTTTTATTGTAGTTAATGTGATAAGTCTTCGGAGGGCAAAGTCCCTTTGTCAAAATCGACTTATTTACAAACTCTGACAGCAATACACAGCAGTATACTAGTAGTAAGCAATCTATCTCTGGGGGTGTCAGAGCAACTGACATTCTTGGTTATGTACAAGGCTCCCTGATTGGTCCATCAATTGGATCCTTAATCAGGGACATCTTTTTGCGTCCAACCGAATAAACAAAATCAACTTAACTCAGGGATCCATAAGCAGGGAGTTCGTACTCCAATAGGCCAAGCTCAATGGCCTGATTGAAGTCATTACAGGTTATACTCATCACATGGATATTTAGACTTGAAATGACAACTTTTGGTTGCGAGTTTATTTTGTATCTGCCACGCTAGCTAACATAGCAACTTCACACTGCTCAATGCATTTGAACGAGGAGCCTGACAAGACGAGGCTGGTTTTACAAAGTGGTTTAACTCTGGTAGATTTTGGATTTCAGTGTTTAATCTCGCATTTGCCCTTACCTGAACTTGCTGTGACATTTGCACAAGAAGTACCTTGATTTATTTTTTGACCCAACCTTTGGGTGAATATATTAGCATTGGCAATTGTACAATTAAACAGAGAATATTTCTCACTATTAAAAATTATTGGAGATTTTCTTCTTAGGAATATGACATCTTATATATTTAGGGTGTGACAGCGATTTGTAGAAAATAAATAGAAAATATGTTATTTTTTAAAATCGCCTTACGTATGGGCAGCAGAGTGGCGGGTGGCACAGTGGTTAGCACTGCTACCTCACAGTGACCTAGGTTCGATTCTTGACAGGGGGTCACTGTCTATGCGGAGTCTGCACATTCTCCTCGTGTCTGTGTGGGTTTCCTCCAGGTGCACCGATTTCCTCCAATGGTCCGTAAGACGCGCTGGTTGGGTGGATTGGCCATGCTAAATTCTCCCTCAGTGCACCCAAACAGGTGCCAGAATGTGGCGACTAGGGGATTTTCAATGTAACTTCATTGCACTGTTAATGTAAGTCCACTTGTGTCACTAATAACTAAACTAAACATGTATGTCAAAATCAAAGTTTTGTCAGCCTGAGTCTTGCTGGTTAAATTTTAATTAGCAAAATACACCAGACATATAATTTAGAGAACAGTGAAGGAATTAATTTGCAAAGTCAGAGTTGGAGACCAAACAATATTAAACAAAAGGCAGTTATCAGGAGCAAGGATTCACTCTAACAAACAGCTGGCTTTACACAATGGCAATGAATCAGCGATTTAGACCATGAAGATTTAAGAAGATTATACATTTAAGCTTTCAGTAATTAAGTGTGCAATAATGGGCTGCAACTTCTGATTGAGTGTCAATTGTGCGGGATTGTCACTCTGCTGAAAGATTCATACTTTAAAATCCAGGCGACCCTAACTTGCCTGACCTCAGGCTGGGTGAGGTTAGGATCTAGTATAGAAGGGCTGTAGAATGGTAGCAAAGGAGGCCACACATCTTTCTTTTACAGCGTGAGCTGTGTAAATCTGTGTAATTTTCCAGCAGGTTGAGCCGTCTTTGACAAGGTAAGTGTATAAATGGATAAGGTTGGGACTGGGATGAGTTTGGGTCAGGATTAGGAAGGAGGGAGGGTCGGGATTGGCAGAGGGAGGGTCAAATAAGATAGGGAGGGTAGATCACGATTGGGCAGAGAGATGTGTCAGGATTGGGGTGGTCAGGTTGGGCCTTGGTGGAGTCAGGACAGGCCTTGGAGTAGACGTGTTGGGTCAGACTGGGCCTTGAGGAAGTTTGGGTTGGGATTTGTTGGGGGAATCAGGGTGGTGGTCAGGTTGTGCCTCGGTACAGGGGTAGTTGTTGGTGGGGTCAGGTTGGGTCAGGCTTTGAGGGTGTTTTGTTCAGACTTTGGGCTGAGGGTGGGGGATGGGGTGGTAGTTGTGGATTTTAGGATAGATTGTCCTGTCATGTCATGTCCAATCGGGTCAGTCCTGAGGGGCGGTAGGTGGTGGTGGAGTGATTAGGTCCCTTCATGGGGAGTGTAGGTGAGGATCAAGGATGGCTTGGGGCGGAGGGTGGAGGGAAGAGTTTCCCTGGTGCGCAGTTCTTATCAGGATGTGGGGATGTTCTTAGGGGGCAGGCGGGGGGAGAGGGGGGTTCATGGGTTGGAGTGCCTCTGGGGGTTTGGGAATGTGGGGCAAATCCCGGAATAGGATGGGAGGAGGGTGAGGGGAGGGTATTAGGGTGGGTGTGTGTGCAATAGTTACCCAGAAATTAGAAGTGGTTTCAATTCTTCCAAACTTTTCTGTGTAGTTATTGATGCGACAATTGGAACCATCCAATATTTGCGATTTAAATCACTTTTCCGATTGTTCCCAGGAGAGGGCATTTGCCAATCGCACTTCCCTGGCACTCACTCACCTGTGAGCCTTCAACAGGGGTTTGCTTAGTGCATCTTTGGGATATCCTCCCAATACGATGCCCTGGAACATGGAGCCTGTTCGTATCTGTCTCTTCCTTGAGATATTTACTTCCCTTCCCCCTTCTGCTGAAAGATTTGTACGTTGATAGTCAACTTGTTTGGTCACATTATGAAAATACAATTCCTTGGCCATCAGTTCCTGGACTTGGGTTCAAACCTAGAGCTTCTGGTTTAGAGACGGGGGTGCTATCCACTGCACCACAAGAGTTTCTCAACAGAGTTGTTGGAGATTTTTTTTTGTTTGTGGGACATGGCTATTGCTGGCTGGCCAGCATTTATTACCCATCCCTAGCTGCCCTTGTTCAGAGGGCGGTTGAGAGTTAACCACATTGTGTGGCTCTGGAGTCACATACAGGCCAGACCAGGTAAGGATGGCAGATCTCCTTCCCTAAAGGGCATCAGTAAACCAGATTGGTTTTCCCGACAATCAACAATGGTTTCATGGTCATTAGTAGATTCTTAATTCCAGAATTTTTTTTATTGAATTCAAATTCCACTATCTACCGTAGTGGGATTGGAATCCGGATCCCTAGAGCATTGCCTGAAATTCTGGATTAATAGTCTAGCGATAATGCCACTAGGCCATCACCTCCCCAGATAACCTATTTAATCTCATGGGCATGTCCAGGATAAGGACATATAATTAGAGCCATGTTTTTCAGGAATTATGTCAGGAAGCATTCATTCACGCAAAGTTTTGTAGCAATCTGGAACTCCCTTTCCCAAAAGCTGTTGAGACTGGGGCATGGGGTCAATTGAAAATTTTGAAAACAGATTGATAGGTTTTTGTTAAGCAAGAGATATCAAGGGTTACAGAACTAAGGCAGATAGATGGAATTATATTAAATTTCGATCGTGATTTAACTGAATGGAGGAACAGCCTTGGGCATGAGTCTCATATTCTTTCTATTTCTATAATCAAGTCCGCTGTTGCTAAGAAATGGTCAGGAATCCTTTGTAAATGAAGCATTCACTCACTGAAGAAAACATCATTTTTATCACCGCAACAATAAAGTGGCTTAATCTACAATGCATTAGTATTTAAAGTCAGGGTGAAGTCTAATATTTACATGTGGATCAGGTTGATAATATCAATTTGCTGTTCCAGCAGATTCGGCTTATGCAAGACTTTAATCTGGAGTTTGAACTTGTCCACGATTGTAGTTATTTATTTTCTGATCACCTGACAGCGGGGCCACTGGAATTAGTCCCCTCTTGTCCAAGAAGGAGAATTTTCGTATCACGGGATGGTTCATCCAACAACCTCACCGCAAATTGAAATCAGCTCCGATCACATTGTTTTAAATTAATAAGAAAGGCTTCCTCACACCATTTTTCCCAGGGTGGAAGAGTCAATTACTAAGCGGGGGGTAAGATGCGAGGGGTAAGATTTAAAGGAGATGGATGAGGCAAGTTTTTTTACACAGAGGGTGGTGGGTGCCTGGAACTCGCTGCTGGGGGAGGTCATGGAAGCAGATACGATAGTGACTTTTAAGAAGCATCTTGACAAGCACGTGAATAGGACGGGAATAAAAGGATATCGTCCCTGGAAGGATAGGGGGTTTTGGTTCAGTTGGCAGCATGGTCGGTGCAGGCTTGGAGGGTGGAAGGCCCTGTTCCTGTGCTGGAATTTTCTTTGTTCTTTTGTTCCTTTGCTCTTTGCACTGTTTGGTACAGATAATTTACTGCACTGAATGCATGATTTTAACAGAACGATTTAACAAACCTTGTGCGATTTACCTGGAATTTCTTTAAAATGTTTGGTTAACAGAGCTGAGGCAAAAGTCTAATTTATCAAAGTTGTTCATTAGCAAGTTTCATTTTAAGGGGTTAAGTACGTGAAAAGGGCCCAATTTAGAGAGAAATAAATTGATTAGGGATAGTCAACATGGTTTTGTGAAGGGTAGGTCGTGCCTCACAAACCTTATCGAGTTTTTTGAAAAGGTGACCAAAGAGGTGGATAAGGGTAAGGCAGTTGACATGGTGTATGTGGATTTTAGCAAAGCGTTTGATAAGGTTCCCCGTGGTAGGCTATTGCAGAAAATGCAGATGCATGGGATTGAGGGTGATTTAGCAGTTTGGATCAGGAATTGGCGAGCTGATAGAAGGCAGAGGGTGATGGTTGATGGGAAATATTCAACCTGGAGTTCAGTTACAAGTGGTGTACCTCAAGGATCTGTTTTGGGGCCACTGCTGTTTGTCATTTTTATAAATGACCTAGATGAGGGTGTAGAAGGATGAATTAGTAAATTTGCTGACGACACCAAAGTCGGAGGAGTTGTAGACAGTGAGGATGGATGTTACAGTTTGCAGAGGGACATAGATAAGCTGCAGAGCTGGGCCGAGAGGTGGCAAATGGAGCTTAATGTGGAAAAGTGTGAGGTGATTCACTTTGGTAAGAGTAACAGGAGTACAGAATATAGGGT
This sequence comes from Carcharhinus amblyrhynchos, assembly GCF_965287045.1. Taxonomy (NCBI): domain Eukaryota; kingdom Metazoa; phylum Chordata; class Chondrichthyes; order Carcharhiniformes; family Carcharhinidae; genus Carcharhinus; species Carcharhinus amblyrhynchos. The sequence continues at coordinate 46,748,130 of NC_137342.1, forward strand.
TAATGGAAGGACTCTTAGTAGTGTTGATGAGCAGAGAGATCTCGGGGTACATGTGCATAGCTCCCTGAAAGTTGGCACCCAGGTTGATAAGGTTGTTAAGAAGGCGTACGGTATGTTAACTTTTATTGGTAGAGGGATTGAATTTCGGAGCCGTGAGGTCATGTTACAACTGTACAAAACTCTGGTGCGGCCGCACTTGGAGTATTGCGTACAGTTCTGGTCACCGCATTATAAGAAAGATGTGGAGGCATTGGAAAGGGTGCAGAGGAGGTTTACCAGGATGTTGCCTGGTATGGCGGGAAGGTCTTATGAGGAAAGGCTGAGGGACTTGAGGTTATTTTCATTGGAGAGAAGAAGGTTATGAGGTGACCTAATTGAGGCATACAAGATGATCAGAAGATTGGATAGGGTGGACAGTGAGAGCCTTTTACCTCAGATAGTGATGGCTAATACAAGGGGACATAGCTTTAAATTAAGGGGTGGTAGTTATAGGACGGATGTCAGAGGTAGGTTCTTTACTCAGGGGGTAGTAAGGGCGTGGAATGCCCTGCTTGTAGCAGTTGTGGACTCGCCAACTTTCAGGGCGTTCAAATGGTCAGTGGATAGGCATATGGATAACATTGGAATAGTTTAGGTTAGAGGATCATTAGATTGGTTCCACTGGTCGGTGCAACATCGAGGGCTGAAGGGCCTGTACTGCGCTGTAATGTTCTATGTTCTAATAAGTCAATTCTGGGATGGCACTTCTAAAAACAAGTCAGGTAATAGGAGGTCTTGTGCGCAATGGGTAGCATCCCTGTCTCTGAGCCAGAAGCTCAGGATTCGGGTCCCAGCCCAACTCCTGATGGCCAAGGAAGATGTATTCATTACGTGGTCAAATGAGTTGATTATTAATTTGCAAAACTCTTCAAACATGCCAATGGCAGGTGGTAAGGAGAGACTCCTGAACTGCCATGCTTGATGTGGAGTGGTACCACTCAAGCTATAAGTCTCTGAAAAGGCTAGTAACCCATTCCAAGAAAAAATTTGCTATGGAAAAAGATGAAAATACGTCTTGTGCACAAATAGTTGTTGAAAGTGAAAAAAAATGCCGTCAGGTGTATTTTCAGTATTGATATCATGGACAAAAAAGTAATCTGGAATTAAGTTATGAGGAAATTGGACAGTTTTCTTTTTGAAAGAGAAATTTCAAAGGTTTCAAAATTCAGTTTAGACGGAATGAAGTTCATGTAAGATACTGTACACTGTTTTGGTCTCTTTATCCAAGGAAGGATGTACTTGCCAAAGATGGAGTACAATGGAAGTTCACCAGACTAATCCTTGGGATGGTGAGATTAGTTTATGAGGAAAGATTGAGGAAACTGGACCTTTTTCTCTTGAGTTTTGAAGAATGAGAAATAGTCTCATTGAACTTTCTTACCAGGCCTGAAAGGGTAAACGTAGATTAGATGTTCTACCTGGCTGGGAGTCTAGAACCAGGAATACAGGGTGACGGGAAGATCCTGCCTGAGGTCAACGGACATCTGGGGGGTTAGTAAAACTCCCCCCCAACAATCTCGGAGTAAGGGTCAGTCATTTTAGACTGAGATGCAGAGGAACCTATTCACTCAGAGGGTGGTGAATCTTTGGAGTTTGCTAGCTGAGAAGACGGCGGAAGCTCAGTCATTGAGCACGTCGAGACAGAAATTGATGGATTTCTGAATCTAATGGCATCAAAGGATATGGGGATAGTGGGAAAAATGGCATAACTGGTGGAAAATCAGCCATGATCTGTTTGAACGACAGTACAGGCTTGATGGGCCAAATGTACATCTGCTCCTATTTCCTACGCTCCTCTTTGCCAAAGAAGTTAAATTGCCTGGACAATAAGTATGTGGGAAGTTGCACAACAAATAAAACAGAGTTGTTGAATGAGTTATGTATGCTATGTCAGCAGGGATGTACTTCTGAGGCTGTAGAAGACCCCATTTGGAATATTGTGAGCAGTTTTGGGCCCATATCTAAGGAAGGATGTGCTGGCCTTGGAAAGGATCCAGAGGAGGTTCATAAGAATGATCCCTGGAGTGAAGAGCTTGCCATATGAGGCATGGTTAAGGATGCTGGGTTTGTACTCGTTGGAGTTTAGAAAGATGAGGGGGGATCTTATTGAAACTTACAGGATACTGCGAGGCCTGGGTAGAGTGGGCATGGAGAAGATGTCTCCACTAGGAGGAAAAACTAGAATGAGAGGGCACAACCTCAGGCTAAACGGACATTCCTTTAAAACAGAGATGAGAAGGAATTTCTTCAGCCAGAGAGTGGTGAATCTGTGGAACTCATTGCCGCAGAAGGCTGTGGAAACTAGGTCAATGATGTCTTTAAGACAGAGATATGTAGGTTCTTGATTAATAAGGCGATCAGGGGTTATGGGGAAAAGGCAAGAGAATGGGGATGAGAAAAATATCAGCCATGATTGAATGGTGCAGCAGACTCGGTGGGCCGAATGGCCTAATTCTGCTCCTATGTTTTATGGTCTTATCAGGGAAGGCTAATGAAGCTGACAATATGATTAGATTCACGAGACTACCTGATGTAACTCTGGAGATGGAAGTTATTAAGAAATATAGTGAGAAGATAGATGAGTACAATCATTTTTTAAATGGATATAGGGGATAGGATTGTTGGGTTGAATGGCCTTTTACTGTTCTTAAAAATGTTCCATTCCATTTGAATACTGTGATATCAAGTTTTATTTTTGCCATCATTTCAGAAGTTCAAATTAATCAGTTTACAGTCCAAATGAGATCGTCAGGATGATAAGAAGAACTGTCGTGCGACTTGAATAGAATTCAAACCAGAAAATGGAAATTCTTACAAGTGGCTTGAAATGAAATAGAAAGAGAGTACATTAATACGTCAGGAAGAGTAAAGAGGCAAAAATTTAGAATACAGTTGTCAAATGCACTGGTCAAAGAAATCCAACAGTTAAGATGAATTAAATGTGAGAATTCAGAATCAGAGTAAAATAAAGTTAAGGGTAACTAAAATGAGGATTAGAAAAGGTAAAAACATTTAAAATGAGAATTGTGAATATCAGCAGAGGGGAGGTGATGGCCGAGTGGTATTATCGCTAGACTATTAATCCAGAAACTCAACTAATGTTCTGGGGACTGGGGTTCGAATCCCTCCACAACAAATGGTGGAATTTGAATTCAATAAAAAATCTCCAGAATTAAGAATCTTTTGATGACCATGAGGGCAGCACTGTGGCACAGTGTTTGGACTGCTGATTCCCGGCTTGGGTGACTGTTGGGTGGAGTTTGCACATTCTCCCTGTGTCTGCGTGGGTTTCCTCCGGGTGGTCCGGTTTCCTCCCACAGTCCAAAGATGTGCAGGTCAGGTGGACTGGCCATGCTAAATTGCCCCTTAGTGTCAGGGGGACTAGCTAGAGTAAATACACGGGGTTATGGGGATAGGGCCTGGGTGGGATTGTGGTTGGTCCAGACTCAATGGGCTGAATGGCCTCCTTATGCAGTATAGTTTTCTAAGATTCTATGAAACCATTGTCCATTGCTGGAAAAAAAGCATCTGGTTCACTAATGTCCTTTTGGGAAAGACATCTGCTGTCCTTACCGGGTCTGGCTTACATGTGACTCCAGAGCCATAGCAATGTGGTTGACTCTCAACTGTCCTCTGAACAAGGGCAACTAGGGATGGGCAATAAATGCTGGCCAGCCAGTGACACCCATGTCCCACGAATGCATTAAAAAAAAACAGGAGGGCTTCAAAGAATGTTGTTATAAGTGTTTATTAACATTCTTAAAAAGATGGGTTGGTTTCCATAGGGGATGAGGAAGTGGTAGATGTGTTCAAATGAATTATTTTCCGTCAGTTGTCAAAATGAAGCCATGAGCAGATTGTATATATTGCCCCCATTCAGTCAGAGATATACAAGTTGTTTTAACATATACAGATGTCAATAAAGTACATGTTGTAGAAAAATATCAAAATGTTAAACTTTACAGGATAGTTTCAGCACGAGATAAATGGAGACATTAAATAAGAAATGAAAAAGACTTTACAATCACTGATTTTACTGATGTGTATCCTCTGCTTAGAGCCCTGCCCATGAAGCTACATATCTGGAAAAAACAGCTGATTTCAATGAGCAGGGAATCATGGGTCCCATGCCTGTGATTTCCCAGTATGTGCTTCTGATATAACAGGCACTCTATAGAGATCACACTTCCATTAAATTAGCTGCATATCTGTCCATGCTGTTAGCTGAAAATATTTTTCAGCAAAATTTGCTGTATCCCCAGTTTGACGTCAACCACATTATGTCAATATCTCTCCCTGAATTCCAAAGTGTATGGTCAGTAGGAATGGCCCAAAACAGGCCCCTGTCAAACACCAGTCAGTACAAATCCTTGGGTTAGGGACACTTCCTCTATACCTACTGTCCCCTGTCTGCCATCCAATCATCCCCCTATTCCTCTGGATTTGTTTCCTTAATTCCAGGCACTATTATTCTTTCCATAAATCTCTTGGACCTTGAACTTGGACTTACCTTGCATCTTACACCCTAGCTATGACTATAATGCTACATTCTGCACTTTCTCCTTTCCTTCCATATGGACGGTATGTTTTGTCTGTATAGCATGCAAGAAACAATACTTTTCACTGTGTACTAATACATGTGACAATAACAAATCAAAACAAATCAAATTATGCAACATTCTATCATTTTTCTGAGAATCCATATAAACTGTATCCATTGCATTTCCTCTATGTGCTTGCATATTAGATTGTGTAGGATAGCTTCAGCGTGTGACCTCTATGAGATACTTGTGCTGAGTGCCCTTGTTTCATTAATCTTTTCCTAATTGTTTAGTAATTTATTTTTATGATCTAGATTTACCAATGGCTGCCCTATAATTTCCTCGCTCCATCCTATATCCTCTTCTTTGAAGATACATGTTATATGTTTACAATCCTGCAGTCTCCTGGCACAAACATTTAAAACATATTGATTTGCAGTTGCACATTGGAGGATTTTGCATTCTACAAAGTAGCCAAACTACACATTTTATGATTTTAGACACCTTGGAACATTTAACCACGTTAAAAAGGCTCTATCAATACCAGTTGCTGTTTTACCTTGTGCCTGATTTGTATGCTTTAGTTCCTCCTACATGCTTGTTTCTACCCTTCAACATTGCTAAATAAATGTATACACCTGCTCTGTCGTTCACATTTCAAAGTTGTCATGTTTCATGCACAAATGAATAGAAACTGGATTTAACCACAATAATAGAAAACATGCCAAAAGTTGTGTTTACTTCTGTACCTTCATCTTACCTTGTGCAATACTGACATATTGCTACTATATTGTCAATAATAAAATCACTCATTATTATCGCCAAATGTGGCAGTGTTTCATTTCTTTGTTAACAAAACATATTGTATATAATCGGGCAGAAACATTCGTTAAGGGACGGCACGGTGGCACAGTGATTGGCATTGCTGCCTCACAGCACCAGGGACATGGATTCAGTTGCGGCCTTGGGCCACTGTCTGTGCGGAGTGTGAATATTCTCCCCATGCCTGCATGGGTTTCCTTTGGGTGCTCTGGTTTCCTCCCACAGTCCGAAGATGTGCTGGTTCGGTTGATTGGCCATGCTAAATTGACCTTGGTGTCAGGGTAATTAGCAGGGTAGACATGTGGGGTTACGAGAATTGGGCTTGGGTGGGGTTGTGGTTGGTGCAGACTTGATGGACTGAATGGCCTCCATCTGCACTTTTGAGATTCTATGAATCTATGATTCTGTAACAATTATTTCCCATTACTAGTCCTGAATGCTAATTGCTGGGATTTTTGGAAATTAGTAACTTTTTTCTTTAAAAATTTCAGTTGCTTCAATTCTATGAAGCTAAATAAATTACGCAATGTTAAACTGCTGCTATTCTTGCGAAGATGCAGGTAGTATATTTCAAATTAAGACATTTGTATCGCACTATAGAGTGACTTGGGGCAAGCGACATAGTCTCGCTCCTGAACGTAAGTGACTCACTCTCTAAAGTCAATGGTGACCTTTACCAACGTTTCACAGGATCCAAACTGCAATGTCAAAAGATCTGAATGTTTGAAGCTCTTAGTCAGATATATCTTTTTCTTTCCACTTTGAACTTTGAAAAGTTGGGTTCTAGATGCAGAGAACATCCAGCAAATAAGGTTCTGTGGGGATTTCCCCAACTTTCCACCAAAATGTTCGTGGGGTCCCCAGAGAAACAATATATATGCTGGAATTTCCAGTGATTTAACACTAATGTTACGGCAGGACATTGGATTACCCTTGTGAAAATTCTACTACAAAGTAGTTTAGCCTGGTTTTAAAGTGTTCTGACCGCCAAATTTTATAAAGACGCTCATATTTTAAACTGTCTCCTTTAATTCAAGGTGCCCTGAAGTAATTCGGAGGGAGGGATGTGACTTCCTAGCAAATCTGCCTGGAAGCAAACCCAGATGATCTCATATTAATTCTTCCTGGAGAGAAACTGATGTGACCTGCTTGTTATGGAGTCAGAAACTCAAATCAAAACTCGGTGAACGAAAGGTGCAGGTTTTAACATCTTGATACAAAGGAGGAGGCAGCTGTATTTGCTGCGCACAGACTCGAGGTCAGTCAGACAGAGAGATTGGGGGAAGAAAACTCACAACAGGTGTTGCTATGGCATGCAGAAGAAAAGGGCTTTTTTTGGGGTTAATCAACAAGCTGGTGAAGGTGGACGCCCTGTTCAAAGAAATTAGGTTTGCCAAGACTTAAAGGCCAAAGACTTATCCGAAGATGCCTTGCTACTGGAAGACAATTCAGTTATAGCCAGGACATTGAGAAATGGCTTTTCATTGGAACTTGGGTTTTGTTCTTGGTTTGGATCACAGTTTCTGCAGAATCTGCACATTCTCCCCATGTCTGCATGGGTTTCCTCCGGGTGCTCCACTTTCCTCCCACAGTCCAAAAGATGTGCTAGTTAGGTCCATCGGCCATGATAAATTCTCCCTCAATGCATCCCAATAGGTGCCAGAGTGTGGCGATTAGGGGATTTTCACAGTAACATCATTGTAGTGTTCATGCAAGCCTACTTGTGACACTAATAAATAAACTTTAAAAAGTAGCACTCTTAACTGTTTAAGAGTCACACTGATGGGGTAGTGCAAAGAGATCCTATTAAAGCTGGGACCAGCTTGGAACTTTGAACATAAGGCTGAGAATCCAATGTATAAATGTGGTGTGGGATTTTGGTTGTGGGAACACCTTTTCTTAGTTTATTGTGCTAGTTGTCTTTTAAGCAATATTTAGGCCATATTGATTTTGGGGTGTTGGTTCTGTTAAATGTCTTAAACATGAAATCTTTTCCTGCAATGCTTTCTTTTGTTCATTGGGAATTTGATAATTCTGTTTTAGAATTATTGATGCCGACAGGGATTGCAACAGAAGATGATACCTCACAATGCACAGGATATTCCTGATAAATTTACAAAATTATTGAATTAAAACACTTTCACTGAAAACAAAACTTGTAGAACTAAGGGTGAATTGATTATTGACTTGGAAATGGAAAACAGCAAGTGACAATAAATGGGAAAAAAACTGTTGGAGGGAAAGGGAGAGATGGCAGGTTTTGCAGTTCGTTATGGCCATACATATACACTCTGCTACTTTCTCCAGCCCGACAACCATCTGAGATATCTGCGCTTCTCCAATTCTGAAATCAAAGGAATTCTGGATATTAATTTATTCACCACTGGTGACCATGCCTTCAGCTGCTGAGACCCTAAATTCTGATACCCATCTTGAACCTCTTTGCTGCTTTACCTTTTCATCTTCCTTCAAATCCCTCCTTAAAACCTACCTCATTCTATTCCACAGGAAGTAGTTGATGGAAAGACATTGAATGTATTCAAGAGGCGGCTACATATAACACTTGGGGTGAATGGGATCAAAGGTAATGGAGAGAAAGCAGGATTAGGATATTGAGTTAGACAATCAGCCATGATCGTGATGAATGGGGCGGATCAGGCTCAAAGGGCCGAATGGCCTCCCTCTACTCCTATCTTCTATGTTTCCATGTTTAACAAAGCTGTCTTTTACCTTCCTTAATATCTCCTTATGTGGTTTGGTGTCAACTTTTGGTTGATGGGGAGCTTTTGTAAGGTGCCTTGGGCATAGGTGCTATTTTAATGCAGCTTGTTGTTTTACGTTTCGTGCTGTTTGTATTTTTCATATGACCTGGCAGAGGGCATTTATCTACAATTTATAACATTTCCTCCTGTTACCTGCCTATGGGGTACATTTTTCTCTGCGATATTTGGTAAACATCAGAATGAAATGGGCAACACCGACATGTACTTTTGCACATAAAAGATTAAATGAAAAAAGTATCCCACGTGATTAATTGACAGTTGTAGAGATCTGAGGAAATTAACAGGTGAGTTAGAGAGCATGAATTAATTTGAATGTGGGTAAATTTAAAGTAATGGATAAAAAAACATAAAACAGGTTAGACAACAAATGGATCCAAGATTAACCGGATTTCTTTGAGAAGGTCTGATGCGTCTGTTGAATTGGGCTAAATCAAACAAATAAAGCCACAGGGTTAAAGGACTGAGGGAATGGGGACTGAGTGGATTGTTTGACAAAGAACAGGCATGGATTTGATGGGCTGAATAGCCTCCTTTTGTGCCATAATGATTTCACCACACTATGGCTCTGTTAGGCAAGCCAGTGTAATTGTCATACTGTGCTTCTCTTAAAGGGATGAAACTATTTAATTTGCAGGGATGGGTCATCCAGCCAAACTGGTTTTAAAAAGACAGTGTAAAGGCATCATTCTATTTAGGTCAGAAAACATGCAGCGGAGCAGTGACACAACCTTAACTGCACTGACGTAGCATCATTTTTCCCCCCTTAAAGAAATGACACCTTCCAACCCAAATTATGGAACGAACAAAAATGAAATAAATCAGCTAAATTTAATGAAAGGTGTCTAATCAAATAAAATAGAACAAAGAATTGCTCCTATTGGTTATATATTAGTGCCGAAGGGTCACTCAGATGCAAAATTATGGCTCAAAAAGAGGTCATTTGAAATCTGTCCAGTGATTCCATGTGTCTCGGATCAAAAGGGATGAATGCGAGTGTTCTTTGTTCTTCTAGAATGCAACAGGTCAGAATTGAAAAGTGTATTCTGTCAAGTCAGAGTGCACATAGGCTGCAGTTTTCAACCTGAGATTGTTCACTCTTCTAACCAGCCAGCTTCCTGTTTACACTGGCTAGCTCCCACCCAGCTGAAACCTCAGTTTAACTGCCCAGTGAAGAGAGCTATGTGCTTGTGGGCATTCGTGCGCTGCACACTTTCCACATTTTAGGGAGCCTTGAGTTTGCTTCATGCTGCTGCCAGGTTAGACCCTGGTTCTGTATTTACATAACAACATTACTGTCATGTCAGCATCTAGCTGAAATTTCACACCAGTGTTAATGTTCCAATGTAAATGTACTCATGCATTGATATTTTGGAGTTCATTAACATTGAGGGTGATCGACAGTCACTCCAGGGAGAGCTTTATCTTAGACGTTGAACTGTGTCGTGCTCAGGAGATTAATCAGTGGAGCATAGTCTCTGAGAGTATGAATGGTACGCAATTTATTGGAAGAGGTGAGATCATTGAGTTGAATGAGGTCTTTTAGGTTAATACATTAGTTTGTTCTTTTTTTCACAGTTTCACTCCAACAGTGGCGATTGGCCAGGATGATGACATCCTTGGACTTAGGCTGGCAATCGTCTCAGTCTCTGCTATGCTTCCTGATTCCCCAAACTTCAAAGATTTAGAGATCCAACTCCTCTTAACATGGAAGGCATTGCTCTGGTCATGTTGAACTTCCGTGGCATTCTGACTTCAGTTAAAATTGTGCAGATTAAGGCAAAGAAAACATTGCAGGAATTCTGGCCTTGAAATCTTGAAAAATATAAATTTGGGCTGGAGGAATGAGCAACTTAAAGATTCATAGAATGACTACAGTGCAGGAAGAGGCCATTTGGCCCATGGAGTCTGCACCAACTACAATCCCAACCATGCCCTATACCCACACATTTACCCTGGCTAGTACGCCTGACACTAAGGGGCAATTTAGCATGGCCAATCCACCTAACTTGCACATCTTTGGATGGTGGGAGCACCCGGAGGAAACCCATGTAAGCATGGGGAGAATGTGCAAACTCCACACAGACAGTGACCCAAGCATGAGAATCAAACCCAGGTCTCTGGCACTGCTAACTACTGTGCCACTGTCCCATCTACCGTACAGTAATGCCTTTGATTTCTGATTCAGGTAGGTGAACAGTGGGCTGAAATATCCAGACAATTTAGAACTTTTTCATGCAATATAATTGTGGTTGAAGAATATTGCAACCAAAGGAATAAACATGCTCTAAAAGTAAATTTTCAACAAATGAAATTCACGTTACTTTCCTTAGAATAGTCAGGGATATTGAATAAAAGATTCATCAAGGACTTAGTGGAAACTATCATTTTGATTGACTGGATGGGTTTGATGTCTATTTCTATTTTGTTTATTGCAAAATGTGATTAATAAATATTTGGCTTTATCGAGATAGAAGATAAATCGGCAGTTACGACTAAATATAATGCTGCAGTTTCCACTCACACTATTTAGGCCTTTGATCAGGGGCTTTGTATGTCTGTTGGGGGAAGTCCTTTTGATCATTACTGATATTCTGTTCAATGCATTGCAGAATTTTACAGGTATCCTGGGTCTGACTGCGAATAAACTGTGCATTATTTTGCTGTGAGTCACAGATCTTAATGACATTACCAATTGGAGCGAGTGTTACAGTAATTGAAGAAAGGGACAAGTGTTCCATGTGTCTGTGCCGATTACTGAAGTTTGGACAAGTTGAAGATGGGACTTTATTTCTGCCTGGGCTGTTACGTTGCATCGCCTGGAACTTGCTTGCGAATGACGGCACAGCTCCATGTAAAACCTCCAGGGATTCCCAGCAGCAGACGGAAAGTTAGAAATTATTTGCAGATTAATAAATCTATCACTTGGAAGTATTGGGGTCATTGTCGCTCTTAACCTTTCGAGGCAATGGAACTAAACCTTGGTTGACTTGCAATTCTTAAATATTTGGTGCAATGAGGTTTCACGTTGCTCGGGTTATCCCTTGGAAGGGTAACTTTACCGAATTAGTGGATCTTAAGTTAAATGGAGCGCATAAAACATGCATGTTAAACATGTCTTTATGGATCTTAGCTGTCCCTAAGTGTGCAAAAGAACCATTAACTCTCCGTGGGCTGTTTATAAAGTTTGCATTTTTTTTACTAGTTGCGTGGGGGGGAAAAAAAAACTTTTCCCCCTCCTGGGAGTTCCATTCTTCGGTTTTAAGATGATTGCGTGTGTAAGATGTATCACTGAACCAAGGGCGATGAGGTGTCCCCTCTTCCCCATGTTTAAGCAAGTAATTGCAAGTCACAATCTTGTTTGAAGAACGAAGCGTTAACGAGAGCCTCCCATCAATTGATTGCCGTCCCCCCTCCCGCACCGCCACCCCCCCCCCCCCGCCACCCACCACCCACCCAGGACAGAGGAATCTCAGAGCAGCACCTATCAGTCAGTAGATGGCAGTAACGACCAAGCCAGCAGCCAAATATTTTCTCGTTGGGGATCCAAATCAGAGAAAACTTTGTCAAGAGGGGGGAAAAAAAACATCGGGAAGAAGTAGAATTGTTTCCTCTGCGTTGAGAAAAACAAAATTAGTTTTTAATTCAGTGTCATTCACTGGAGGTTGGTTATCGTTTTCATCCCAAATGTTTTGGATTAGACAAGAATACCACCCCTTTAAAACAGCAAACACCACCCCCACCTCCGACTGGACACTCACAGCTTCACAATTTCAAGGTTTTGTTTTAACTTTGGCTGACAATGTTAAATACAGTTTGTATTTAATTCCATCAGAACTGGACTCCTTAGGGTTTGTGGGTCTTAAGTCTTTGATCAAGTCCCGATCGATGTTGTTACTTTGATTTAAATGTTGCCTTTCACATATTGTCATGACGCTTTGTAAATTGTACACATTTGCTGTGAGAGAGAATAAAACATTGTAATTGAATCAATGCTGTATACAAATGCAGGGATGGTGATCACCATTGTTGTATTTTGCCCGCAGAGAGAGAAAGTGCAGGGGAAACATTAAGTGACAATTTTCGAAGTTGGCGGAACATGCGTTTCCACTTTGATCGGGTGGGGTGAGTGAGAATTGAAATCTAGAATATTCTCTTGGATAAACCTGCCAGAAAGTATGGCGATGGTGGGGTGGGGGAGAGATCTCCCATGGTACAGACAACCTGAAATTCCAGGGAGATAGTTCCAGGGAGATGTTTGGGAAGAGGGGCTGAAAAAGTGGGGTCGGTGTCTTGGCGGGTCCAGAGCAACTTGGAAGGAGAACAATCTCTTAAAATCCGCACTGCCAAAGCATGTGTGTGAAGCTCATGCGGATGTGAGCACCATCCCGTACCTTGATCAGTGGAATGAGCAGACACTAAGTGAGGCGGCACTGGAGATCAGTGAAAACACAAACCATGTCCCCCCACCCCCCCAAATTCTTTCCTTTCGTGGAACGCTTTTGAACAATCCCATTAAAGTTCCCTTCAATATTTCCCCCGAATAACGGCCGAAATCCCCAGCACAGAGTCGGGAGTTGGGCAGATAAGAATATTTTAGGCACTCCTATTTAGTTTGCCCTCGAGCCATTGTGGTTTGAGACAATTTCTGAGGGTTATCTGTTTAGCCGCAGATCCAATGGTGTTTTTTTTCGATGGTGGAGGTATGTATGGACAAGAATATAAAAATCTCCACGGGAGGAGAGAAAGATCTGTGATGTGGGTGGGGGATTTATTGACGTTGATTCATCTTTGACTCAAAGGACAATATTTATTGTGAATCCTACAAATGGCAGTGACCAAAACAAAATGTAGATTAGAGGATACTGGTTAAAAAAAACAAAATTACGTAAGTTCCCCGTGTGACTTGAAATGGAATTTGCAAGGGGAACTAACACACAGATATTTCCCCAACCCCCCCCCTATATTTTTTTTAAGAAAAACTTGCATTGCCAATGAGTGTAAGATTTGAGGTTGGATGTGTAGGTTTTCTGATGAATGCAAGGACGGGGAGACAAATAGGATAAAAGGTATTCCCTTACAGGTGTAATCACAAAGTTCGACACCCATATCTTGACATTTGGCAGAGAAAGAGAGAGAAAAAAAACACACACAAAAGTGCCAGTGATCCATCTGTACTCAAAACTAGTGACAGTTTCTTTGGATGGGAGAATGTGGGGGGGAGGGGGGTGAGAGCCATGTTTGCGAGATGTTTTTTTCTTCCAACCGTCAGCATTTTTAATCTTCACGGTGAATCTGTCTCTCTGCCGATGCTTGCGGTTGTGTCCCTCATATTAGTGCGCAGTAGCAGCGAGCGAGAGAGAAAAAACACACACACATATCACAAAGCAACGCCATTTCCAGCAGCACCCAAATTCATTGTGTGGAATAGCTTTTTTTTTGTGTGAAGTGAAAAGGCATATTATTGCAGCCTGAAACACAACCGTTTATGTAGGAGAGAGAGAGAGAGAGAAAGCAAAACCGGTGCAACACACCGCATTTTAATATAGATTTAGCATTTGAAATTGAAGGGGTGCATGTCCAGGAACCCATTGCCAGAGGAAAATGAAACGCAAATGTCACCAATGTTGGGGGTTTTCTGCTATATATATATATAAAATAACGAGTTTCAAGTTTCCCAGAATGTATCAGTTTCGCTATGGAGTTACAACAACGCGATCTGCATTATACAGGGGGTTAAAGAAGTGGGGGGAGGTGGCTGCCTAGACAGGCTACAATAGTTAGATATTTTTTGTTGTTTAGTTTACTCGCTCTCTCCCCAACTTTCTGCCTATTTTTTATGGGGGGAGGGGGAAATTACAAAACACACACACACATAGAAAAAAGTGTCAACTTAACATCAGATGATTTGAAATAGACGTGATCTGATGTCAATCAGAAAATTATGAACGGTTTTGGTCTTTTCTCTCTATTTTTCCTCTCTTAAGAGACAAGAAGGAGGAGAAACAAAAAAAAAGAGGGGGGGAAAAAAAGTTGGGAGAGCATCCCAAAGAATTGATTTGATAATTGGCTGAGGATTTAGTGTGTGTGTCTCTCTCTCTCTCACCTCCTCTCCCCCATCAACCACAACGCATCAACAACAAACCCCCCCCCCACCCCCACCCCCTCACCACCACCACCACCAAACAAAAATAATAAAAAAAATGTGCAACTGCTAGAAAAGGTCAGAAAGGAGTTGGCAGGAAAATAATTGGTAACGCATGCGCGCCGGGAGGATGCCATATTGGAATGAAAAAGCTACAAGAGAAATCTCCAGCTCCAAACTGGTCACCGTGGGGGCAACACTCTCAGTGCGGCCAGGAAATAAACTTGCTGCCGGTAAGTTAGCCGGCCGCCGCCACCACTCCCTTTTGGCTGGCCGGCCGCCCCCCCCCCAGCCCTCCTCTCCACCTCCCCTTCCAGAGCTGCCTGCAAAGCTCTTCCCTTTTCTAACCCCATCGCCGGGGCTGCGGGATCTTGTTTTTTTTTCCTCTCTCTCTCGCTCATGATCTCTGAAGCTTGTGTGTTTCTCCCCCCCCCCCCACACCAAACCTTCCTCCTCCTCCTCTCTTCTATATTTTTTGTTTTGTTTTTTTTTGCAAAAAAAAATTTACATTAAAAAAAAGGAGGACATTGCAGACAGAGCAAGTTCTGCAAAGTGTCTCTCTCTCTCTCTATTAACTCGAATGTATTTTTGTTACTTATTCAACACGCGGGGGAAATTATATATATCTCTCTTTATACACACACACGCATATATATATATCCCTCGCACTATTTTTGGGGGACCAATTATTCTCCAAAATGCCACTCGACTTTTTCCTTATTTTTTTTTTAATTTATTTTGTAAATTAACCATCTATATTCCCCCCCCCCTTTTCATTTCTGCTTGTCTGAAAAATGTTTCTGATCTCCTTTCAATTTTATTAAACTGACCTACCTTTGCGGTGCTTTCTCAGTGTGTAACCTCGCTACATAGCTGTAATAACACACAGATATTTTGTATCCCACCCTCCCTCTGTCTCCTCTGCGCTTCTCTCTCCCCTTCTCTCTCTCTTCCCTTTTAATTTTTTTTCCCCCTCTCTTCTTTTTCTCTTTGCGCTGGGTGTTTTTTTGGCAGTATTTCCCAAGCAAGTTACGTAACTGCCTGTATAAATATTGGACAACCTTGCCAGTTTCAACATGGCGGGGAAGGTGGGTTTTTTCTCTCTCTCTCTCCCCTCTCTTCCCTAAAGTGAGGCTTTTCTTTTTCACGGGAAAAAACGAAACCGTTTGGCCAGCCGGCTCCCCTCCAGCGTGTTTTGGTGCAGAGTGGGGTCCTCTAGTCAATGAAATGGTCATTTCAGACCTCAGTGCCCCGGCGAAGTTTTTTCCCCCCGAAGACTTGTTCTTTCTCTTGTCTCTGAACTGTAAAGAACTCAAGCTGGCGAAGCACCAAGAGGTACGTTTCTTGCATTGAGGGGGACCCTGTCACCACCCCCGCCCCTCTTAATGCCACCAAATTGGAACGAATAACGTTTGGGGAAGTGTGGGGGGGGGAAAAAAAACTAGCATCACCTAATTTACCCCCCCCCCACCTCCATAAAATCCAACCCAAAAGTCTATGGTCGATGATAATTGCGAGCGAGAGAGAAGAAATCGCGATGCAAATTAGGGACATCGATCGTGTATCGCATTACTAATTTGCGCTTTATTTTTTTTTGCTTTTGAACCACTTGTTGGCGTTCTAGATGGCATCTTATAATGGAACTGTATCTGTGTACAGTATGCAAACCGTAGGGGTGGTGCAGGGGAGAGAGAGAGAGAGAGGAAACGGGAGGTTTGCAGAGAGGCGGTGTGTCAGACTTTTTAGTGTCACATTTACTTTGGGGCGCAAGTGTGGGAGGGGTGGAGGAGGATACAGTTAGTGGAGTTTCAGACCGAGAGAGAGAGAGAGGGAGAAAAGACTTCCTGATTTTTTTTCTCTCTCACTCCTGTACACACACACACAGAGAGCTTTAATCGTTGGAACCAGGTAGAATGCAGGAATGGTCAGAGGGTACTTGGTGAGAATTTAACTCTCAGCGTCTATTTTTAATTAGTGCTTTTTTTTCCTGTTATTGGAAATCTTTTGCAATGAATGAATGAATAAATAATGCCGACTCTTGAGAGGGGTGTGGGGGGGGATTTGAGTCACAATGCTTTAGAAAATGAGATATTTAACAACTCTAATGGTGTTGCACATTTTTTTTTAACTCTTGTTTTCAGATTAGAATTTGAACAGGCGGAGAATTTAACCCTTCCTCCCCCCGGGATGTGTTTGATGCAAATAAGGTCCATTTTTAGCTTTGCGGAAGGAATCAGTAAGCTGCAATTCTGTCAAGCGCGCATGGCAGGCACTTTAATCAGCTACATTGTGGGATTCCGGGCGTTTGCACGTAGTGTGTGTGTGTGTGTGTGCGTGTTTAAAGCAATTGTTCTTAATCTTGGCTCCAGGGCTATAATTGTAAATCAAGATGTAACCCTTGTCCCTGATATAGAAAGAGGTTCGGTCTCTGTAGCGGCAAATGATCGCTGTTTGGCGCCATATGGACAACACTGAGCTGGAGAATGTGTTGTAGCTCTTGTCACTACCTCGATCTTCCACAAGGTCCTAAAGCTCGCCTGGCTTTTAGAATAAAGCACTTAAAAGGGAACGGTATTCGGGGAAAGCAGCGCCCAGGTTAAGTAGTGTCGGTGAGTTGCCACTAATGTTTGCACTTCTCGCTGTGACCACCACAGGTAGCTGTTTGGTGCCTCGCCACTTCGAGTCATTGCGGTGTCATTTATGTACAGTCATGTGGTCAATGTACAACCCCCGTTGGCCCATTAACTAGCGCCCCTTTTTGTTTTGTTTTTCAAAAGTTAGCTTTATTTTGTTTTTAAGGTTGCAAATCGTGACACTTATCAGAGGCAACGTGGGAAGTGGATGGTTTGTCAGACGCAGCACCTGCCTGCAGCTGATGTTGCAGTATTGCTTCAGCAGTGTGAGATGGGATAGTGGAACACACTTTGTTCCACTTGATCAACGTTTAGGAATGTGACTGGTTCATGTTGTTATTAAAATACTGTCCTGCCACTTTCCAGTTTGAAACACAGCCTAACAGGTTAACTAGGCACAGACTGACGGTTTAAAGTTTATTTATTATTGTCCCATGAGGAACAGTTGAGGACTCTGGGTCTGTATTCGTTCAAGTTTAGAAGGATGAGCGGGGGAATCTTATTGAAACTTACAGGATGCTGCGAGGCCTGGATAGAGTAGACGTGGAGAGGATGTTTCCATTAGTAGGAAAAACTAGAACCAGAGGGCACAACCTTGGGCTAAAGGGATGATCCTTTAAAACGGAGATGACGAGGAATTTCTTCAGCCAGAGAGTGGTGAAGCTGTGGAACCCTTTGTTGCAGGAGGCTGTGGAGGCCAGGTCTTTAAGACAGAGATAGGTTCTTGATTAATAAGGGGATCAGAGGTTATGGGGAAAAGGCAGGAGAATGGAGGTGAGAAAAAAATCAGCTATGATTGAATGGCGGAACAGACTTGATGGGCCGAGTGGCCTAATTCTGCTCCTACGTCTTATGGCTCGTCACAAGTAAGGCTTACATTAACACTGACACTGCAATGAAATTACTGTGAAATGCTCCTAGTCGCCATACTGCAGTTTCTGCAAGTAGTAAGCAATTCTTTATAATGTTCAGGAACTGTTTCAAAAATTAGGCCGGTCAAAATGACTAACTTTAACTTTCAAACCCCAGCAACATCAGCAGTAGTAACTGGAGATAATGAACATGAGCCTGTTTGGATCAATGCACCTAACCAGCACCTCTTTCAGACTGCGGGAGGAAACCGGAGCAGCCGGAGGAAACCTACACAGACATGGGGAGAACATGCAAACGCCACACAGACAGTGACCTAAACTGGGAATCGAACCCGGGCCCTGGCACTGTGAAGCAGCAGCGCTAATCACCGTGCAGCCAATAATAATGAAATTCACTTCTATCCTTTATTCTGGAAGGCCCCATGTATTTATCTGAGATAGAACATAGAACACTACAGCACAAACAGGCCCTTTGGCCCACAAGTTGCGCCATCATGTCCATACCTAGATCCTACAATTTCCTGAATCCGCTGGAGTATGGATGATATTAAAAGAAAAGCAGTTTAATACAACTACAGACTCATGTTCATTATCTCCAGTTGCTGCTGGGGTTTAAAAGTTAAAGTTAGTCGATTTGACCCTGGCCTAATTTTTGCAGTGGTTTCTGAACATTATAAAGAATCGCTTGCTACTTACAGAAGCTGAGTTTATGATTTAAAAAGTTAGCCTCACGCTGTATTTATCATTCTCTGCTCTTTATGCTGACCCCTTTGAAAGTGGATATGTTAATGTAAATATCCCATGATGAGCTCAAAAGCTTTTGCCTTGAGCACTCTTGAAGGACCAGCTACTTTTTTTTTCTCCCTCCTGCCATTCAGTCTCACAGGCTGGTGTGTTCCTAGGTGTTATATGTTCACGTGATCTTTCCACAGCTCTCGATGATTGTATGGGATAACAGTGATGCAGGAGGGAGAATTACAAGAACTTTAACCCCCCCCCCCCAGATTATTAGTGGATCTCAGATCCTGTTTTGTTATCATTTTAAAACCATTTGCCCTTTTGAGGCCTAAAAGTCCTGAAGACATCTCACTCATTTGTAAGCCTGTTCTTCGTATTGTTCAATTCCGGAGACATTTAAAGTGCAGTTGAATTTGAAAACTAGTAGAGTCATAGAGATTTACAACATGGAAACAGGCCCTTCAGCCCATCCACCCTTTTTTTTAAACTACTAAGCAAGTCCCAATTGCCTGCATTTGGCCTATATCCCTCTATACCCATCTTACCCATGTAACTGTCCAAACGCTTTTCGAAAGACAAAATTGTACTTGCCTCTACGACTACCTCTGTCAACTTATTCCAGACACTCACCACCCTGTATGAAAATATCGCCCCTCTGAACCCTTTTGTATCTCTACCCTCTCATCTTAAACCTATGCCCTCTAGTTTTAGACTCCCGTATCTTTGGGAAGGAATATTGACTATCTAGCTGATCTCTGCCCCTCATTATTACAAAACATCGGAACACACTCGAGTGCAGAACCATGGAAATGTGACTCTTTCCAGTTTGCATTTACTGTGATAGATTTGTGAATGGTGGGAAGTTCGTGGCCCACAAAGAGAAATGCGTAGTTGGACAACAAGGAAGAAATGTTGACCAAGTTGGGATCTTTTATCTTTGGGGTTCCGTTGATGCTGTATTAGTGTATAACCGCAGATAGTGTGGGATTACCTGATAGTCTAACTTGTTCCGTCTAGAAACAGTTCACTTTAAATCGCCAGAAGGCATAGAATCCATTGCTGGGCTAATGACGGCTATCTTGGAAACCATGTGGACTTCAAAGTATTTCAGAAATAGCTCCCACCCATTAGTTTGCTGAACAGTGGGTCGTAATTTGTAAGAGTTAGATTGTGTGAAGATTGAACGTGAGTAGAGAAGCTGGTTATCCTCCATTCACTAAAATAACAGAAATACTAACGTGTCAGCCACTTGGGTAGAAGTTGGTTTATTATTTGAGTTCTCTGTGGACCAAACATGGCAAATTAAACATGATCCAAGGGTCCGTCTCCTTACTCCCGATGAAACGAAGGCGAGCGCTCTGCAAATATAAATGGAAGGGCTAAATGTATACAGTATATATAGTTGCAATGAATGCCTCAATGTCCTGTTAAAATTACTTGCGTACTTGAAGGGAATGCTGATTAAGTAACATTTGCATGCATTACTTGATTGAATTGATTTTTGATTGATCCTTTTTTTTGTTGCTGCCTGGAGTAACTGCTGAAAAGTTAAGACGAAACTTAAGGAATTCTGTGAATCAGTATGTTATGTAACGCGATTACAGCATAGTGTAATGTCGTTTGCTGTACCCGGGCTAGTAACATCTTTAGTTAAGGTCGTAAGTATAGACCAATCCATGATGCAAACCAGCCTCCCATCCATTGACTCTCTGTCTACACTTCCAGTTGCTTTGGCAAAGCAGCCAGCATAATTAAGGATCCCACCCACCCCAGACATTCTGTCTTCCACCTTCTTCCTTCGGGGGGGAAAAAATACAAAATTCTGAGGTCGCGTATCAACCGAT
Organism: Carcharhinus amblyrhynchos; assembly: GCF_965287045.1. NCBI lineage: Eukaryota > Metazoa > Chordata > Chondrichthyes > Carcharhiniformes > Carcharhinidae > Carcharhinus > Carcharhinus amblyrhynchos. The sequence goes on from NC_137342.1 coordinate 46,768,544, forward strand.
TCATGAGCAGCTTCTTCCCTGCTGCTGTCAGACTTTTGAATGGATCTGCCTTGCATTAAATTGATCTTTCTCTACACCTTTGCTATGACTGTAACACTACATTCTGCACTGTCTCATTTCTTTCTCTATGAATGGTGTGCTTTTTTCTGTATGTCACACAAATAATACTTTTCACCGTATGTTAAAATATGTAACAATAAATCAAATCGAAATCAAGTTTATAAGCGGTATTATGCCGCCAGTGGTTATAGTCAGGTTTTTACTTTTGATGCTTGTGGCATGTTCTTGCACACAATGCTTGAAAAATGCTGCACTCACGTGTGTCACTGAGGGGCTGAAGTGATAATTGCAATTGGAACACATCTATAGAAAGAACACAAAGTGTGGCCTGATGTGATAATTTAACATCAAAGTCTCACAATCCAATAAGTATCCTGCTATGAAATATATCTATAAAATAAATCTGCTCGAAACTCGCAGGGGAAAGCCCATGACCGGTATAAATGTGATGAGTACACAGGAAATGGTTTGGTCTCGTCTGGTCTTCAAAGGTACAGCCACTGATACTGCATAGTTTATAGAGAAGATGGTCAGGACCATATTAAAGTTTATTTATTAGTGTCACAAGAAGCCTTACATTAACACTGCCATGAAGTTACTGTGAAGCTCCCCTTTTGCATAAATAGGACATTCCAATGATTAATTACACAGGTGCAGCAGGCTGTAAAGAAGGTAAATGGCATGTTGGCCTTCATTGTGAGAGGTTGCAAGTACAGGAGCAGAGATGTGTTGTTGCAGTTATACAATGACTTGGTGAGGCCAGACCCAGAATATTTTGTGCAGTTTCGTTCTCGTTTTCTGAGAAAGGATGTTCTTGCTCTCAAGGGAGTGTAGCGAAAGTTTACCAGTCTGATTCTGGGGACTGATGTATAAGGAGAGATTGACTAGATTAGGATTGTTTTCATTGGAGTTCAGATAAATTAGGGGAACCTCATAGAGACTTACAAAATTCTAACAGGACTGAACAAGGGTAGATGCACGGAGGATTGTGGGGGGAGTCCAGAACCAGGGGTCACAGCCTGAGGATTCAGGGTAGACCATTTGGGATTGAGATGAGGAGATATTTTTTCATCCAAAGAGTGATGAGCCTGTGGAATTGACTACCACAGGAAGTAGTTGATGCCAATACATTGGATGTATTCAACAAGTGGCTGGTTATAGCACTTGGGGTGAATGGGATCAAAGCTTATCAGGAGAAAGCAGGATTAGGCTATTGAGTTGGATGATCAGCCATGATCGTGATGAATGGTGGAGCAGGCTCAAAGGGCCAGATGTCCTCCCCCTGCTCCTATCTTCAATGTTTCTATGTAATGAGTGTTGCTCGTGTCACCATTCCCTCCGCTTTCCCCCATTATGGAATCATTTTGCACATGCATGGATAGGCGCCCTTTAAATGATGCCCCATCAAATGCAATGATGCAGGAAGGCATGTTGTCACATGTATTGGGATGCAATGAAAAGTATTGTTTCTTATGAACTTTACACACAAACATACTGTTCATAGAGTACATAGTGGAGAAGGATGGGGTGCAGAATATGTACGATTGATCAATTTGCTTGCCAGAGATACCTCCCCCACTCTTTGTTGAAATAAATGGCCTAGGATTTGTATGACCACCTGGGAGAACAGACAAGCTTTCAGGTCCATGTCTCATCCAAAGCATCACAGTGTGTTGCACTCCCTCAGTGCTGCCTTGGGGTGTGAGCCATGAATTTTGCGCTTGAGGCCTGGAGTGGGATTATAGCCTCCTTATCTTCCACCTCAAGTGAGACTGCTACCAGCTAAGGAGGAGGCTATTTGACTCAGTCTCCAGTTTATCCAAATCGCTGTGATACCTGGTCCCTGTAACCATTCCAGCAAATCTCTTCTGTGCATCTTTCAATACCTGCCTGTCCTTCCTAATCATGGTGCCCAGAATTGAATACAGACTTGCAGTTCAGTATAACCTCCGTTAACCCCCTTTTTATTGGGGCAATTCATAACTTTTAAGTGGGATGAGGGGTGAGTTAGGAGTCAAATTTCTTTTTGTCATGTTGCTGCTATAAAACCATTTGGAAGTTACAGATACAGCAGAGGATGGTCCGTATTCCAGTTCCATCAGTAGAAATAATGATTTGAAGAATAAGTTGTGGCAGACTCTGAAGCTTTTTCTAAAACTGAGATTTGTTTTGAAATTAACGAGGTGTTATTTGCCAGTAGCAAATATTCAAGCTGAGTTACTTGTGTGTTATTAATCAGGAGCGATTGTAGAACCTTTTTGCATAGAATAATGCCATTTGGCCTGTTGTGTTCTTTGGAAGTGCAGTTGTACTTACTCCATGTTCCATAATCAAAGCAGGTTCTCCAAGTACGTAATGATTTAAAGTTATTCATGGAATTAGCTTCCACCACCTTTTTTCAGGTAGTGTTCCAAATCTTGATACCCCTCTGAGTGAAAAATATTCTCCTCAGTTTCCTTCTAGATGATGAGTTTCAATCTAAATCAGGAGAAACTTCCTGCTCGGAAAAGGATCAAGAATGCAAGAGCGTAGATTTTAAAGCAGTTCGCAAAATAAACAAATGTAATGTGAGGAAAGAACTTTTTCAGTTGTTTGAGCTGGAATGTGCTGCCTGGAAGTGTGGTGGAGGCAGGTTTGATTGAAGCGTTCAAGAGGGCATTAGATGATTCCCTGATTAGAAATGATGTGCAGGGGTAATGGAGAAAAGGCCACGCTGCAACTGATCAGAGCCAGGGTCCCCCTAACCGCTAAGACAAGCCTCTGCCACGACTTTATGCTCTTTCAATCCAGCTGAGAGGTTTAATCTGCTTGACAAAATGTTGTTTTTTTTTGATCACTAATGTGTAGCCTTGCCATCATTGTATCGCTGGCCCTGTCTCAGCAACACTCACCTCCTGTGGTGGGGCTGCTGAGGTTCGAGAGTGGACCCACAGCATCGAGAGTCCTCCTGTCATTCTTAATGGCAGTCTTGAAGGTGACCAATTAGGACGATGTCCCCAAGAGTTGCTGCTGGCAAATCTGGGCTCAACCTGTATTTGATCCCAGTGTCTGGCTCCTGATGCCCCAGGTCAAATCTGTGCAAGATTATTTCTCATAATATTTGAACAGGTAATCTCAGTCAAACAGCAATTGTGGTTGTCAGCACTTGGTAGGTTTATAGGTCGTAGATATCTTACTCATGCTCAAAACATTTAAAAACAAATGGCTATAGTTATAATACTATAGTTAAGAAAGCCCACCAATGCCTCTACTTTCTCAGAAGACTAAGGAAATTTGACATGTCAGCTACAACTCTCTCCAACTTCTACAGATACACCATAGAAAGCATTCTTTCTGTTGTATCACAGCTTGGTATGGCTCCTGCTCTGTTCAAGATCACAAGGAACTGCAAAAGGTTGTTATTGTAGCCCAGTCCATCACACAAACCAACCTCCCATCCATTGACTCTGTCTACACTTCAGGCTGCCTCGGAAAAGCCACCAGCATAATTAAGGACTCCACGCACCCCGGACATTCTCTCTTCCACCTTCTTCCATCGGGAAAAAGATACAAAAGTCTAAGGTCACGTACCAGCTGACTCAAGAACAGCTTCTTCCCTGCTGCTGTCAGACGTTGAATGGACTTACCTTGAATTAAATTGATCTTTCTCTACACCCTAACTATGACTGTAACACTACATTCTGTACTCTCTCCTTCTTTATGAACAGTACGCTTTGTCTGCACAGTGCGCAAGAAACAATACTTTTCTCTGTTAATACATGTGACAATAATAAATCAAAATTATTGAGCTTACAGGTTTGTAAAATAAAATTCACTCATTTGCAGGCTAGCAGTATGTACAGAAGGAGTAAGAAGAAAAAAGCATGTTAACTAACTTCCCCATTTGCTAGTTTTCTTTGACTGTTAGGAATAATTTTATCTTATCTAAATTCATTTCTAACTTCTATTGGCATCAAAGATTATGGGGAGAAAGCAGGAATAGGCTATTGAGTTGGACAATCAGCCACGATGGTGATGAATGGTGGAGCCGGCTCGAAGAGCTGAATGACCACCTCCTGCTCCGATCTTCTACGTTTCTATTTCTTGTTTATCTTTTGAATATTTCATATGTGCCTCCAGTGTAATTGACAATACAATACAGCAAATTGAAAGTGGATTTTTCTTGAGAAGATACGCAGGAGAGGGCCAGATCTGCACTGCCTCCCACCCTTTTGCTGGAAGTCTACAACGATGTATCACAGCTCTCAGTAGCGGAAGTACTTTGCATTTTCACTGTTCTATAGTGTCAGCATTGAAATTAGTTAATAAGCACAAAGTTGCATGTTGCTCCACTCAACAAAAAGCTTGAGCTTGACTGCAGTTCACGTGATTCATCCAGTCATGATTCTGGGCCTTCAGTGAGCAGGTTTCCTGAGACAGTAGTACGTCAAGGTGTCAGAAATTTGCAGAGGAATTCCGCACTCCGATAAAAGCAAAATACAGAGAAAGCTGGAAATCTGAAATAAAAGCAACAAACTGCTGGGAATACTCAGCAGGCCTGACAGTATCTATGGAGAGGAATAGAACTGACATTTCAGGTTGTGATGACATTTTATCAGAGTGACCATATTTGATGAAAGATCATCTTGACCTGAAAAATTAACTTTCTCTCCACAAATGCCTTATATGTCCTGACCACACTCCTTGCGTTCCATTTGTTATATTAATATCTTTGTGGAGTTGGTTAGTCAGCCCCCGCCTGTAGACAAAAATATGCTGTTTTACTTGATTGGATTGGCTTTGCAACGTTGTTCTGTTTGTTCCACGGATTGTAAATAATTTTACGAAGGCGAGAGTGTGTTGCATCAATTGAAATGAAATAAGTACTGGGGAAATCGTTCTTGTGCCATTGCCAACTATTAATTTGGAAAAAACATGTGACTTTGTCCCAGGCCTCTGCTAGTAGTGTTAGGGAGACTGGTGTTACAGATTTCCTTTCTGTTGTTGTGGAAACAGTTTGTGCCACAGACAACTGAGTGCTTTCCCCGGTCAGTCCATATGCAATTGGGAACTTGTGGGGAACCACCAAGCAAATATCTACCGTTAAGTTTCCTCAAAGCAGTATTTCATTATTTTGATTAGGACAATTGACAGATTTTTTTATTGGGGGAATAGAAGTTTTAAATTGTATTGATGTGCAGACCTTCTGCTGAAAGATTACTTAGGTAAATACATGTGAACAGTCACTGGGAAGGGGATCAGTGTAAACTGTATGACTTGTAGATTTGTGACAAGATGCCAATGTTCAGAGTTCAGATGCCGTGAGTGATTCCAGCTTAGTAATCTCTTTTTCCAAACTGTCCAAAAAAATCATGCCCTGAGATCATGGAACTCCCATGATTTATAACTAACATCTTGCCTAACATCTATAACTTTGAAGTCCTTCCATTTAGTTTTGCTTCTAAATAGGCACATTTGGAGGTCCTAAGCAGAGTTTGACTCTTCCAGGAATTTTTGAGGGATTAGGCAAGGATTCTAGAAACAAAGACCTGGAAACTGGAAGCAGGAGTAGGCCATTTGGCTCTTCGAGCCTGCTCTGCCATTCATTTTGATCATGGCTGATTGTCAAAACCTTTGTCCTGATCTAGCTCCGTCCCCCCGCCAATATAATGAATGTTGGTTTAGTTTAATCTCGTTTATTTATTAATGTCACAAGTAGGCTTGCATTAACATTGCAATGAAGTCACTGTGAAAATTCCCTAGTCGCCACGCTCTGATGCCTGTTCGGGTTTGCTGAGGGAAAATTTAGCATTTAGCATGACTTAACCAGCACATCTTTCGGACTGTGGGAGGAAACCAGAGCACCCGGAGGAAATTCACGCAGACACGGGGAGAACGTGCCATCCCCACACAGACAGTGACCCAAGCCGGGAATCGAACCCGAGTCCCTGGCACTGTGAGACAGCAGCGCTAACCACTGTGACATAGTTATGAGTGATAACGTTCCACATTAGGTTAACAATTCTGAAATTATACTTGGAGTTTATGAAGTAATTATTCATGTGGGGCATAAGAGCGAAGAAGTCTTACTGCAATAGTTTAAAATCTGGGTGAGACCACAGCCAGATCACTCTGCAGTTATGATCCCCTAAAGGAAGGATAACTGGCCTTGGAGGGAATGCAACAAAGATTCATAAGGTTGATTCTTCAACTATGAAGAATGATTTGAGTAGGATGGGTATATATTCCCTTAAATTTGGAGGAATGAAATGATCTATTTGAAACTATTAGAGGCTTGATAGGATGGGAGGAAGTTTCTCGTGGCTGGGAAGCCCGGAAGGTGTCTCAAAATAAATGTTCTCATGTACGTAGTTGATCCAGAAGCAGTAACACAAACACATGTCACAAGGAACATCACTGAGTCACTTCGAGATAAGGAGGGTATTGATTCTTATTAATGAAGACAAAGTGTTATCAAAATAAAGTGTGCTGAATTATAGAAAAAGTTGAATACTGAGGTGTACAATATAGATGTAAGGAAACCTCAGCATAATTTCCACAGTGTCAAATTATCCACTTTGATTTCATGGTTTTTTTGACAGTGACTGTGGAGGGACAAGTTTAATCATATAATAATGACAAATCTCTTTTTCTTTTCGTTTTCGTTTAGATGTAAATGTGTCATTCTGAACTCTGTTTTTATCTAACTTTGTGTCAGCTCTGTGCTTTCTTCCTGAGAGAAATTTTGTTTTTGATGATTTCACACATTCGTTGAGAAGGGTGATACGCTGTCGGTAATGTACCTGCAGAGAGGCGCAATAAAACTGTGCAACCAGAAACAACGGGAGGGATTTTACCGGCACGTCTGCCCGAGGTTTGTACGATGCCGTCTGAGGCCAACGAAGAATGATGTTCTCTGAGCCTCGTCCACCCCTGGAATTGGGGCGGGTGTACCGGTAAAATTGCGGCCGATGGGTGGGATTTTTGGGTCTGACCTGCCGCTGGGATCAATGGCTTTTGGCTGGTCCATTGCATCCCAGCTAGTGTGTGCTTCAGTGGAGAGATTAAATTTGTGGCTACTTTGCCCTCAGCTGCTCTGTTCGGTTTAAGTAACACCATTTATGTTTTTGTACTAATTTACCTTTTCTTTTACAGGAACTGTTTTGAGTGACATGATCTAGACTAGAGGAGATGGCTGAATGTTTCAAACAGGCTTTATTGTCCTTGGAATCAGAAAGCAGAAAACCCTTGCTTTCAAGTATGCAAGAACCTACAACCTTGTTTTTAGAGAAGACTCAGAATTCAGCCAATTTAAACGGAGAGCAGTATGACTCAGGTATTCATTCAGTGTTAATTAAAAAGCCAATAAAACACTTGGAAGAAAAGGATTTGAATTTGGTTACCATTTGAATATTTTGTTCAGAATTTTCGTAGCTTGTATCTTGTGTTCCTGCATTGATGATTTGTGTTTGAGGAAATAACAAGCAGTTTGTGGTTGGGGAGGTGGGGGAAAATAGTCAAACATTTAATTTGCAAATATAACATTCCATGAAGCAAGTCTTCCAAAACAAATGACTATCCAAGGTATTTCCGCGTTGCTCTGTGATCTCGTGGTGTTGTCAAATGGCGTACTTTTTAAAAAATTGAAGTCTTTTCCCTTTCCAAATGATGCTGATTGTGTTTTGGAAAAGTGCTCTGAACTTAGGGTGGCACAGTGGTTAGCTTTGCTGCCTCGCAGTGCCAGGTTCAATTCCAGCCTTGGGTCACTGTCTGTGTGGAGTTAGCACATTCTCCCTGTGCCTGCGTGGGTTTCCTCCAGGTGCTCCGGTTTCCTCCCACAGTCCAAAAATGTGTGGGTTAGGTTGATTAGCTATGCTAAATTGACCCTAATTTCACAAAGATTGGCAGTGTAAATGTGTGGGGTTGTGGGAATAGGGCCTTGGTGGGATTGTGGTTGGTAGAGAATGGCCTTCCGCTGTACTGTTCTATTCTACGATATATGGCAAACATGAGATATATCACTGCAAAATAATGAGATTGTGCTTGTCAGTGTAGTATTAGTGTCATAGCACACTTCAAATCTTATGCCACTTAATGTGAGTGTGAGGCTGTGCAGTGCTGAGGGGAATGGAATAAGATGTGGATGTTCTTGGGGAGATTGCACTTGTGTGTTAACATTCTGTGCGCACAATTGACTTGATAGGAAAACTAGATCAGCAGGGCTGAAAGAGGGACTTAGGCATGCATTACAGAATTGAGAAGAAGTAATTGAGATAGAAACACAGGAAATGGGAGAAAAGGTAGAGTAATTTTCATTAAAAAAGCAGTAGGAAGGTCACCTTAAAAAAGTAGGTAATAGAACCTAATGTAGTGCCTTATTTAGATAATCTGTACAGAAATTTGAATCTAATTTTAGTTGACTTTGCATTCTGATTTCAACATTAGTTTTCACTTCATTGTAGTATTTATGTAGCTTAACTCCAATTTTGGTATAGTTTTTAGTTCCAAAAATAATAGCATTATTCACACTAACTTTTATTTAATAGTGTGCTTGTCTTCATCGTAGTCCTGAAGAAGGGTGGTACGGTGGCACAATAGCTAGCACTGCTGCTTCACAGGATCAGGTATCCAGGTTCAGTTCTGGTCTTGGGTGACTGTGGAGTTTACACGATCTCCCTGTGTCAGTGTGGGTTTCCTCCAGGTGTTCTGGTTTCCTCCCACACTCCAAAGATGTGCAGGTTAAGTGTCCAAATATGTGCAGAATAGGGGATTAGTGGGGTAAATGTGAAGGGTTATGGGGATAGAGTGGGGTGGATGGGCCTGGATAAGATGCTGTTTGAGATTCAATGTCATCTCGATGGGCCAAATGCACTACAGGGATTCTATGGGTCTGTGAAGAATGGGAGGTGCTACTCATGTTTGGCATGTTCTTACTAAAGGACCAGAATTCTGATTCTCAGTTGATACGGCAAAGGAATGTCTTTTATTTATCATAACAGGTAACTTTTAATCTGCCAGTATTTCCCACACTTTAATTGAATGTTTAAAATCAAAAGATATGTGTCCAATACAATGATTTGGAATGGTTTGTTTGAGTGTTGGAGCACATTGGGCGTCTGTAACTATATTTGAGGTGGGGTATATAAAGTATGTGGCTTCAAGACACCATTTTGTATTTGGGCGCATGAGATAGTGTAAGGGAGGTAACTGGAACTTCAGCAAAATATGGATGATAAGGTGGCACAGTGGTTAGCACTGCTGTCTCATAGTGCCAGGGATCCGGGGTTCAATTCCTGGCTTTGGGTCACTGTCTGTGTGGAGTTTGCACATTCTCCCCATGCCTGCGTGGATTTCCTCCCACAGTCCAAAGATGTGTGGGTTAGGTGTTTTGGCCATGCTAAGTTTTCCCTCAGTGTCAGGGGGGATTAGAGAGGTTGAACGCATGGGGTTATGGGGACAGGGCCTGGGTGGGATTATGGTCGGTGCAGACTCGATGGGCTGAATGGCACTGTACTGCAGGATTCTATGATATTGTTGAAGTTCATGAGAAGAGGGGTTGGTTTCTTAGCTGATGGGCAATCTTTACTAGGCAAGGAATTGGATTTGAGGCATCGAGATTCGCTTTGGATACTTTTTTTTTTGTCTTGTCAAGTTGAAGAGACCAGCCTGTGTCTGGCTGAAAAATGTTAATACAGACTGTGTCAATCTGCTGATAAAGGCACTGATTAAAAAAAAGAGTCAGCTGACCTTCAAGTCAGTGCCATTATCTGCCTTTTGATACAAGAAGAATTTGGGCCTACTCAATAGGTTTAAAGCCCTAATTTTTTTAAGGGGATTGAGCTGATTCAATGTGCGTGAGTTCCAGAAATGTATTTGTCGTTTGTGGGAATGTGGATATCTAGAATAAAGCACAGAATAACTGACACAGTTCCACATTTAACTACACATGATTTGTATACTAGTACAAAACATATGCACAAAATAATGGGTAGTATTTTATGGTATGAAGTAGTAAGATGTGAATTTGGTCAAAATAATTAATCTCGACTCGAATTATTGGAATCCAAGGAGCAATAAAATCTATGTGGCCCAAGTGGAATATTTGGGATAGTAATAATGCAACTATCAGTGTTCCTCTGAAACTGACAGCAACTGCTGGAGTTTGCATGTTTATTTAAGGCAGAAATCTATAAGTTGATTTCAGTTATTCTGTGGGTCCCTCATAGACTGAACTGTTGATGTCCCTGTAGACTACAGTCAAATAAAAATCACTGAACTGGCAATAACTTGCCCTTGTGTGCCCTCAGAGCAGCTTCGGGTCTGACTGCCTTTAAGAAGGAAAGGCTGACTGCGTGATACGCTACTTGGCCTCCTTCTGAGAGCAGAGTCGGCCAGCAGCATGTGATTCTCTCGGACTAACCTTACAATGCAGTAAACAAAGAGGCAACGTCAATGCTGAATGCTGCTTACCTCCATTTTGACGTGCGTGGCCAGATCGTAAATTGTAACTCCTTCAGTGGGAGAGACCAGAACTCGAGGTGCATGACCTTGGAGTGAAGGGACGCTTTTTAAAACTGAGACGAGGAGGAATCTCTTCAGTCAGAGGGTGGTGAGTCTGTGGAACTCAGTGCCACAGAGAGCTATGGAGGCCAGGTCATTGAGTGTCTTTAAGACAGAGATAGATAAGTTCTTGATCAATAAGGGGATCAAGGATTACAGGGAGAAGGCAGAAAAATAAGACCACAAGACATCGGAGCAGAATTAGGCCACTCATTCATGGCTGACGTTTTTCTCATTCCCACAAAGTTCTCCTTTATCGAACTTCCTTGTTACATGACGAGAATTGTATCAGCCATGATTGAGTCTGCTCTGCCATTCAATGGGGCCAAATGGCCAAATTCTGCTCCTATATCCTATTATTATTCCTTATTATTTCCCTCCACTCCCACTCCAGTTCCATTTTTTTTAATCTTATTGGTTCACTCTGGGAATTAGAATTCTGCAAGAACAGTTTTATTCGGTTGATGTTAATTGTGTGATTATTGAAGGCCAGTCGTTATTGAGTATTAGTTTACCTGTCCTACGAACTACACTTTGTTGTAGGGTGTGGGTCAATATATTTTTTTCGACTAGGTTTCAGAGTGTGCGAGTTGACAGAAGTGCAGTGAGGGAAGTGGAACACTCGGGACATGAATGAATGAGGCAACCAACGATACTCCTCCTTAACCCATCAGATTGAGAAACAAGCAGCAAGAGGTTTAGACTTGAATTTTGCCGGCACGCCCACCCCGAGGCTTGTAAGCCTGGGTTGGCCTCGGGCGGGATCTTAGGAGCTTCGGGCAGGCGAGGTGGTAAAATTCCAGCGGTGTCAAATCGGGCACAGAGAAAGAAGTAGAGGGGGGAAGATAGATGAGAGAGAAGAAAAGAGTTTTTAAAAAAGACCAGAAGATCACCATTTTAGAAAAATGTTAAGAAATACTGAAAGAATGAGACTCCACACTTTTTCAATAGTTAATACTTAATGGAAGATATTGGTTAGTAATTAACAATGATCACCTCTCTAAAGTGATATTTGTAGTGACAACTTAATTTTTTGTGGTGATTTTTAAGTTCATATCTACAGTATAAATCCAGCAACTTCATACCATCTAATGTAGATCAATGGTGAGATAGACAGTGAAGTGGTATTTACACCAAGTTAACGGTGGCAACTGTCAAGTTTCCTAGGGCGGAAGAGTCGATTACTAAGGGGCGTAGACTTAAGGTATGAGGGGCAAGGTTTAAAGGAGATGTTTGAGGCAAGTTTATTTTTAACATAGAGGGTGGTGGGTGCCTGGAACTCGCTGTCAGGTGAGGTAATGGAAGCAGATACAATAGTGACTTTTAAGGGGCGTCTTGACAAAATACACGAAGTGAATGGGACCAGAGGGATATGGTCCCCAGAAGGGTAGGGGGGTTTTAGTTCCGTCGGACAGGCTTGGAGAGCCGAATGGTCTGTTCCTGTGCTGTAATTGTCTTTGTTCTAAGCAGCAGTTTTTAGATATTGACATTTAGCCATACACTTGCACCAGAAGCACCATTAACCGTATCATTATTGACAGTAATATTAAATCCATCATCTGGGGTGCTTTCTTATGTTTTCCAGAGTTACAGTCAAAAGAAGAATTAGTTTCCATGTAGCTACGAACATAAGACTAACTGCATAGAGTAATTGCAGTGAAAGAGAAATTAGGATCATATCACTACTGTTATGAATAATACTTCAGATATTTTTGATGAAGGACTTGATAAGCAAAGAAGGAGATTGTAACTTGGCAGACATTGGGATACCGCATTACGTTAAAGGTGTCACATAAATAGGACTTGCTCTAATAAAATAAGATTTATTTATTAGTCATAAGTAGGCTGACATTCACACTGTGAAAATCCCCTAACTGCCACGCTCTGGTGCTTGTTCGGGTACACTGGAGAATTTAGCATGGCCAGTGCATCTAACCAGCATGTCTGGATTGTGGGAGAATATCAGAGCACCCAGAGGAAACCCACGTGGACACAGGGAGAATGTGCAGACTCCAGACAGGCAGTGGCCCGATGCTGGAATTGAGCCCGTGTCCCTGGCACTGTAAGGCAGCAATGTTAATCACTGTGCCACGGTGTAATAAGAGAATTTCATGCCAAGATTTTTCAGTGGTAACGGTGGTAAAGATGTTAGTCTTCCTTGTCGTTCGGAAGTTCCTACATGCGGAGATTAACGGGGGAATCCATAAATTGCTGTCAGTGCTGCTACACTTCTCCAGTGGTGCACCATTCAGGACACTTGCATTGCAGCCACTAGGAAATCTTCAAACTGATGGAGAGTGTCTTGGTGTTTGTCTCATTGTAAAATCCTTCACAAATTTACATCCTGTTAAATGTGTACTGGCATTTTTAACAGACGGGATACTAAATTCATAATCACTGTTAAATTCCTGCAAAGGTCCTGAAAAACCTTTTATGTGGAATGCCAAAATTCTCCATTTTGATAAAATCCACAGTCTTGATTTTTTGCATTTCGTTTAACTTTGTTAATTTCATTTTTAACCCTGCCGTTTATTTTGCTTTCTGAAAATTGACACGTATTCAGAGCTTTTGACTTCCTGGTTTGCCGTATTTGATGACTTCAGTGTGATTCACTGCTTACCTCTACTGTTTACTGATATCACTGGAGCTGACGTTTGGAGTTCCCCACTTATTTGGCGTGAGATTTAATCTGCCTTCAGGAAAAGAGAACTTGCATTACTGAGATCGCTCGATCTTTGTGTGCAGTTTTCTTCAAGGTCGGCTGTGAGCATTGAGCTCTGCTTTGCTCTGATCACAAATCCCGGGCCATTGGAGACCAATACAAGGAAAGGTCATTCTACCAAGACATTTGCCTGTTCCAGCATGACATATAATTGTGTTTGAAGTAATACCTTGCTTATTTCAACATTTAACTGTTTAATGAGGTCCTTTTTTCAATTGTAAAATGCAAGCTTTTCTCGAGATCCTTCCCCGTAACTCGTATCTTCCTGGTATTTGCATTCAGTTTAGTAAGTTTTTTTTTCCTGCACTGTCTATAAGCATCAGTGTCATTTTTGCTGACCTTTGCACTTGACCTGGGCTTCCTGCTGGCTGCAAAGCCAGAAACGATTGCAACTCGTGAAAATTGTATTTTTTAAAAATAATGTAAATGTTTAATATCCTTCATAAGTAGCTGGCCCCCAAAGAACTTTGCTTTTGCCAAACATGGTTCATCAGGTGTTGCCCGTAAGGCGGAAAATGTCATTGCATAAACATCAAAATAATCTACCAAAAATAAAGTAAAAGGTAAGGTAAAAATGAGGTTAAATAATTTATCATTTAAAGTACAGGTACTTCAGGGGTGGCGCAGTGGTTAGCACTGCTGCCTCACAGCACCAGGGATCCAGGTTTGATTCCCAGCTTGGGTCACTGTCTGTGAGGAGTCTGCATGTTCTCCCCATATGGCGTTTCCTCCGGGTGCTCCGGTTTCCTCCCTCAGCCTGAAAGACATGCTGGTTAGGTGCATTGGCTGTGCTAAATTCTCCCTTAGTGTACCCGAACAGGTGCCAGAGTGTGACAACTGAGGGATTTTCGCAGTAACTTCATTGCAATGTTAAAGCAAGCCTGCTTGTGACACTAATACTTAAACTTCAGTTTTAAGCCATGAATTAAGATAAATCCAGATGCTAAACTCCTTTATTTCTGTTACAACAGATGTAGGCTCTGGGGGCGAGGATGTTGACTTCAACTGGGATGACTATCTTGAAGAGACTGGTGCAAGTCCTGCACCACACAACTCATTCAAACATGTATGTATATCAACTCAATTAATGCCCGATTATAAATCTACCTCAGCATCTGTATTACAGTTTAAGAACTATCCGTTTTGAGATCATTGTGAAGTATTTAATAATATGTTATGCTATGGTATGTGTTTATATGGAATAGCAGGAGTGACTCAAATATGTTTTAAATCAAAAACCTAGCTTAATGCTTACTTTATGCTGTAAAGTAATTAAAAGTGCCTTAGTTATGGTTTCATAACCAAAGGTTAATGTTGAGTCTACATTTTAGTTTTCTAGTGTCTACGGGAAAAGACAATATCTGATCTGTAGTGCTAATGTACAATCAGACATTATGAGATCACCTCCGTGCAGGTACTCTCCCACCTACATGGTGCCCTGACTGCATTTTGTAGAGGCCCACCAACGCCTCTACTTTCTCAAAAGACTAAGGAAATTTGGCATGTCAGCTACGACTCTCACCAACTTTTACAGATGCACCATAGAAAGCATTATTTCCAGTTGTATCACAGCTTGGTATGACTCCTGTTCTGCCCAAGACCGCAAGAAACTACAAAAGGTCGTGAATGTAGACCCAGTCCATCATGCAATCCAGCCTCCCATCCATTGACTACACTTTCTGCTGCCTCGGCAAAACAGCCAGCATAATTAAGGACCCCTCACATCCCAGACATTCTCTCTTTCACCTTCTTTCGTTGGGAAAAAGATTAAAATATCTGAGGTCCCGTACCAACTGACTCAGGAACAGCTTCTTCCCCACTGCCATCAGACTTTTGAATGGACTTACTCTAAGTTGATCTTTCTCTCTATACCCTAGCTATGATTGTAACACGACTCTCTGCACTCTCTCGTTTCCTTCTCTATGAACGTCTGTATGGCGCAAGAAACAATACTTTTCACTGTATATTAATGCATGTGACAATAATAAATCAAATCACTTAATGAATATAAACCGCTGCTAACTTGTTTTTTAAAGGCACTGCTGTGATATAGCTGGCAAATTGCTGATAGTGAGCTCAAGGTAGCCTTTCAGTTCTGCTGATAATTGTGCAAGATTCAATCTTGTGTGTTAGGGCATCAGAACCACTTAATTGAATGAATGACTGCCTTTGAGCATACCATCACAGATCAATTGAGCTATATTTAGTAAGTGACACTTAAGATAATGTGTACATCCCACTCATCAAAAATTGGGCAATAGCAAAACTGACAGTTCAGTAAACTAAATTTATGTTTTTTGTGTTATTGTTTTGTATTATGAGGTGCTTTTCTGCGTCATTTTTGTACCATTAAAATGGGGAATAAAATTAAACCAAAAATAGAACACCATGCAATGGAAAGCCACTACACCAAAGTATTATGTTTTTCCTTAAGTCTTTTGTCAGTTACGTTTCGTGTCTTTTTCTGGTTTGTCAGAAACTTTCCAGTTGGGCGTATGGGTGCAAAATAAATTATTCATTTGTCATGGACACCAGGGGCAGGATTTTGAGATCAAATAAGGATCGTCACCTCGCAATTGCGTGGGAAAGAGTTACCTGATTGGTTCTCCCTGACCAATTAGTGGCCAGGATCACTGTCCAATTAAGGACGGCACGCAGACTTTTGAAGTTGGAGAGCCAATAGGAGGCTTCCAGCAATTAAAAAGATGCAGGTCTGAGAGCGTGCTGGTTACAGCTGCAACTTGCAGTAGAACATTCCAATATAATGCATCACTACTTACAATGGAGGTAAGAACTTTAAAATTAGACAGAATAAGTAACGCTCTCCACGTCAGTGCCATGTGTTGTTTGCAATGAAAAGTAAGTTCTAAACATTTTTACAATATTCAGAGCGCTGGAGGATGAGGTGGTGTCAGAATATCAAGTGCCAGTAGGAGTTAACCTGGCTATCCTCAAAGTTGTCCTACTATCCAGGAGAAAGTAGCCCGTTTGATCAGCAACCCATACACTACCTTGTGCTGTCAGTGTGCTCAAACTATAGAATGCACTGCAAGCACCCATAGAGTCAAAGGTTTACAACATGGAAGTAGGCCCTTGGGCCCAACTTGTCCACGCTGCCCTGTTTTTTAAAATCACTAAGCTAGCCCCAGTTGCCCACATATATCCTTCTAAAACCCATGCCACTGTTTAAATACTTTTAAGACAAAATTGTATCCACCTCCACTACTACCTCTGGTAGCTTGTTCTAGACGTTCCCCACCCTCTGTGTGGGGAAACAAATTATCTGTCTGGACTCTTTTGTATCTCTCCCCTCTCACCTTAAACCTATGCCCTCTAGTTTTAGACATCATTTGGAAAAGTTGTTGATTATCCAGCTGATCTATGCCCCTCATTATTTTATAAATCTTTATAAGATCACCCCTCAGCCTCCTAATCTCCAGGGAAAAAAGTCCCAGTTTGTCCAGTCTCTCCTTCTAACTCAAAGCATCCAAGTAAATCTTCTCTGCGCACTTTCCAGTTTAATAATATCCTTTCTATAATAGGACGACCAGAACTGTACACAGTACACTCGCCAAGCTTTCTTCGATAACCCCTCCCAATTTCGTACCATACCACATCATAACATCCTGATTTGGGATTATATCACTGACCCTCGTTTTTATTGGGTCAAAGTCCTGGAACTTGCTTCCTAACAGCAGTGTGGGTGTACCTGCATCAAATAGACTGCAGTGGTTCAAGAAGGCAGCTTGCCACCATCATTGTATTAAGTGCACTTGGGATTGGGTAATAAATAATGACCTTGCCAGCAATAATCACATTTCATTAAAGAATAAAAACGAAGTAGCAAAGGTTCAACTTTACTCTTTCCAGAGTTGTTTTGTAAGTTGATTTTAAAAATATTTGGTCTGTTTCATGATCAAACGTACCTTCACATTTTCTGAAACTACAGATTTTCTGTTATGCACACCTAACATAATACTTCTTTAAAAACAGTTTGAAAGTCTACTGGAACTACACCATGTCATCAACTCTGATTTGATTTATTATTGTCACATGTATTAGTATATAGTGAAAAGTATTGTTTCTTGAACACCATACAGACAAAGCATACCGTACATAGAGAAGGAAAGGAGAGGGTGCAGAATGTAGTGTTACAGTCATAGCTAGGATGCAGAGAAAGATCAACTTAGTGCAAGGTAGGTTCATTCAAAAGTCTGATGGCAGCAGAGAAAAAGCTGTTCTTGAGGCGGTTGGTGCGTGATCTCAGACTTTGTATCTTTTTCCTGACAGAAGAAGGTGGAAGAGAATATGTCCAAGTGTGTGGGGTCCTTAATTATGCTAGCTGTTTTTCCAAGGCAGCGGGAAGTATAGACAGAGTCAATGGACAGGAGGCTGGTTTGCATGATAGACTGGGCTACATTCACGACCCCTCATAGTTTCTTGTGGTCTTGGGCAGAGCAGGAGCCGTACCAAGCTGAGATGCAACCAGAAAGAATGCTTTCTATGGTGCATTTGTAAAAGTTGGTAAGAGTCATAGCTGACATACCAAATTTCCTTAGTCTTCTGAGAAAGTATAAACTGAAAGTTGATGGGCTTGTTGATCCTGCCAGGTTTAGTCAGGACCCAATGAGCACAGAGTAGAGTAATGCAATCCCAAAAAATGTCACCGCATTAAGCGTGCACAACAATTTATATATAAAGTTGATTGTCAACATAATTTGGATTAAAGCCCGTTGTTAAGTCTTTAATGCTGATTCTCCCTTTGCTTAGTCTTTAAAGGCTACTCAAAATACTTGACCAACCCTCTTGAATCCTTGGAAGAGAGAACAATGGGCAAACACTTGTGACATTATAGATGAGATTATCATAAAGCCTTTGATAAGGCACCACATAGTAAACTCATGATTATGGACAAAATATGTAGAGCCAGGGGACAAATAGTGGAATAGATAGCAACTGGCTACAAAACATAAAACAGACAATAGGGTTAAAGATAGCCACAAAGATAGTTGCAAAAGGCATGAAATAGTGTCCCATAAAGATTGATGAAAAGGGTATTGTTCATGACCCTAGAGATAAATGATTTGGACTCATGAATCAGAAGTTCAGTCTCAATATTTGCAGACAGCAAATTAAGTGATGCCGCTAATGTCGAGGTGGACAGTGACAAAATACAGGAGGACAATAAACTTGTAGAATTGACATGTTTGGCAAGTTAATCTCAACATTGTGAGGTGGTATAATTTAGCAGGAAGCAGAATAAGGATGCCACATCCCTCTTGGGAAATGAACACCTGGAGCAGATGGAAGTGGGACGCAGATATTACAGAAATCACTAGAACAATGCAGGTCCATAAAGCATCCAAAGCAGTGGGGCTTATTGCTGGAGGGATAAAATTAAAAAACAGAGAAGCCATGTTAAACGTATACAAAGCCCTAGTTTTTTTTTGGTTTGATTTATTATTGTCACATGTATTAGTATACAGTGAAAAATATTGCTTCTTGTATGCAATCCAGAGAAAGTTTACCGTTCATAGAGAAGGAAGGGAGAGTGTGCAGAATGTAGTGTTACAGTCATAACTAGAGTGTAGAGAAAGACCAACCTAGTGGGAGGTAGGTCCATTCAAAAGTCTGATGGCAGCAGGGAAGAAGCTGTTCTTGAGTTAGTTGGTACGTAACCTCAGAACTTTGTATCTTTCTCCCGATGGAAGAGTGTGTCCCAAGTGTGTGGGGTCCTTAATTATGCTGGCATAATTAGATCACATTTAAAAATGAGCAGTGTGAGCAGTTCTGGTCTCCATACTGTAAAAAGAATATAGACGCATTTCAGAAAGTTTTAAAAAAGACTACCAAAGGATACCACGATTTGAAAGTTAAACCTATTGGGAAAAATCACACAGGTCAGAGCTCTTTTCTTTCAAAGAGAAGGCCGAGGTGTGAATTGATAGAAGTTTAAGTTTAGGAAAAGTTTCATACGATTAACTTGATGAAGGTGCCTCTGCTTGAGGGACAGACAAGAACTAGAGACCTTAAATGTATGGTGGTCTATAATAAGTCCAGTAAGAAGCTCTGGAGAAGCTTTCTTATCTACAGTGATTAGAATGTACAACTAAGTATTGCAGGGAGTGATTGAGGTAACTAACATTGATGAGTTTAAAGGGCAAACATGCTTGAGAAGGGACTAAAATGATGTATTGATGGGGAGCAGATGATGAAGATGGGAGGAGGTTTGGGTGGTGTATGAATACTGGCATTGGAACTTTCTCAATTCCGTCAATACTATTAATTGGGGTGATTTTACTCTGAGCCATTGTCGCCCTAAGTATAACTAGTTAACTTACCAAGTAAGTTATTCTCCTTTCGTTTCTTTTGTACACAGGTTGAAATCAGTCTCCAGAGTAGCTTCCAGCCAGGAATGAAATTGGAAGTCGCGAATAAAAATAACCCTGACACCTATTGGGTAGCCACAATCATCACCACATGTGGACAGCTGTTACTCCTGCGTTACAGTGGATATGGAGATGATCGCAGGGCAGATTTTTGGTGTGATGTCATGACTGCCGATTTGCACCCTGTTGGATGGTGTTCACAAAACAAAAAGGGACTGAGACCTCCTGAAGGTAGGATTCATGGATTATCCTTAATAATAGCGCAAAACAGGTGACCAAGTTCTTGGACATGTTATTAGGGAAAGTGTAAGAATAAAATTAATATCTAAGCAGTCAAATAAACTCATGTTTCGCACAATGCTGGCAAGGGGTGACTCATGCCCCACCTCCTCCTACCAACCAAACTGGGCTCAGTTGGGCTCCCACACCCAGATCCTGCCCGCTGTTTTGAAATCTCCCGAGTCAGCCTGACTGCGTGAAAATCCGGCCACCAGAGTTAGCGTTGATGCCCATTCTTCAGGACTGGAAAACGTTGCCGATGTAGGGAGGAGAATAAAAGTGAAGGTTTGTGTTATGTTGGGAGTGCGGGAGAGGTTAAATGACAAAGTGGGTGATGTTGGAAGACAAAAGGAGATGGTGACGGAACAAGTATTGAAACAAAAGATGGGTCTGTGGGAAAGTGTGCTACTGTACACTTAACAATTTTGATACCTAGGCCTAGATTTTCACCACAAATGCAAGCCTCTCCATCTTGGTGAGATGCCATCTTAGTAACTATCTGGGCAAGGTAGTTACTATCATTCATCCTCATCTGAAATCTGTCCATTTGAGACTACTACGTAGAACATTCTTTTACACTTGTGCACTTGGTGAAAAGTAATGATGAATGTCTTTCAAAATTGTATTGATCTTATTCCACGAAAGTAATATCTTTTTTTTTAGAAGATAATTTGTTTTTGGGCATTGAACACACATTTGAAGTACGGTATTATATTGTGGTCTTTAACCTACAAGGTCACCATACACTCTACAGACGCACAACTTACAGTAACAGAATTGATGCCGGTAGTGAAATAAAACAGTCTGGGTATTGTAGTGAGCTACTCTCCAAATGTCCGTAAAGCTGCGGCTACAGCAGGCATGAGGATGTATTCACCTGACGATTTGCTGCAAAATAAAGCATTCCGTTTTGTCTTTGGACTAGACCTTGGCTTGGTCTGTGTTCGAACACCATGATCGCCTTTGGATCCCTCACGGTGGGGAATTGTGAGGTTCTGAGGAGATTAATTACCAGTTTTGCTATCCAGATGAGCTCGAAGAGCTGGGTGTGCGTATGTTGGAGAAGTTTGGATTTGTAGCACAGTTTTAGACATGGGTGTGAACAGCATCATGTTTGACAGCAACAGCAGGGCAGCATCTTGCTGTTATTCTCCCTTATGTTTCCATAGGGTTCCTTCTGATTGACCATGTTGCCCTATCCAATTCCTCGCAAACTGACTCAGTCTCCATTGTGAGCCTCTGCTAATTGTGATCATTGTAGGGCTTCAAGGAGGGTCCATTATTTTTTAGATGCAGGAACATAAATAGGTTTTAAAAGCTTTATGGTTTACTAAGAAGCTGAATACTCAATGCCAGTGTAGGTGGTGATATATAGGGTTTTTTTAAAAGTCATTTTCATTTGTTTAAAATAAGATTACAGAAGTCCAGGTAACCTGCAATGGGCTTGACATATTAATAACCTTCAGGTTACTATTTTTGAATATATCTCCAAAAAAATTAATCTAGAAAATTGCAGTCTAGAATACTGCCAGTTTGCACTTGTTCATGGATAGTTTTAAACTCCGTCACATTCAAATGAGTGGAAACTTGAGTTTAAAAATAACTTAAAATGAGGGCCCTTTGAGCCAGATTACCAATTTTCATGATCAAAGGGAAATGCTTGGTCTTTTCTTTCATCCCCACTACAAATTTTGGACCTCTGCCATTGATTCTGTCTTGCTCCCAGTCTCACTCTCAAATTGAACCAGACTTTTCATACATGCCATCTTTATGACCTGACTTCAAGCTTTCAGTCCTACACCTTATCAATGGGAGGCAGCACGGTAGTGCAGTGTTTAGCACTGCTGCCTCACAGCACCAGGAATCCAGGTTCGATTCCTGGCTTGGGTCACTGTCGGTGTGGAGTTTGCATGTTCTCCCCGTGTCTGCGTGGGTTTCCTCCGGGCGCTCTGGTTTCCTCCCACGGTCCAAAGGTGACCATGCTAAATTCTCCCTCGGTGAAATGAACAGGTGCCAAAGTGTGGTGACTAGGGGCTTTTCACATAACTTCATTGCAGTGTTAATGTAAGCCAATTGTGACACTAAACTTTTAAAAACTTAAAAACTTTAAACTTATCCAGTTGCTTACTTGACTGCTGCAATATTGACTGTGTCTGTCCTTAATTTAACTCTTCCAATGCTAAAACTCGCACACATGCTCATTGAGACTCAACTACTTTCAAGCATTGCTTGTGGCGCTACCATTCTGCACTCTCCACCCATGACGGACTGCTTGGAGGGCCGAAGGGCCTGTTCCTGTGCTGTACTATTCTTTGTTCTTGACGCAGTGGCTCAGTGGAGTAGTGAGAATGTGTTGATGGAGGCCAGGGACTGTGATGTCTGTGAACTGCCACGATTGGCTTGCAGAGTGCCGTTTTTTGTTCTAAATTGAGATGCTCCCTCAGAAGTACCAAAAAAAATTGCACCCTCCATAAACTCTAGTTTTTCCAAAGCTTGCTGTGTGTCCTACATAAATTCCTTCTTGTTCATCATCCCAACACTCATACCCTGGTCCTCCCTTCCAGAAACATTAATCTTCTGCTCATCCATGGCTTTGTCTGAATCAATCTCTATAACCTCCCCAGCCTTATCTCTCTCCTTCCTGAATGCTCCATTCCCCTGGTTGTACGCAAGCTTCCACCACTTTTTATGTCCACTTTGTTGGCAGAGCAATTATTGATGGAAAAATTGCAGAACTGCTCTCTTTTTCTCTCCTCATAGATGCTGCCATATCTTCTGAGTATTTTTACCACTTTTTAATTTAGATTTCTAATGCCCATTGTACTTTGCTCGGGGATCGCTGACATGGCCTTTATCAACTTCTCCTTAGAACTACCTTTCTAAGCTTTTGTGCCTTTCTTGCTAATTTCTAATAAACTTCAGAGCCAATATTGCCAGTGGGAGCGAAAACAGAAAATGCTGGAAAATCTAAGCAGGTCCGACAGCATCTGTGGGGAGAGAATGGAGCCAAAGTTTTTGAGTCCAGTTGACCTTTCTTCAGAACTGACAAAGGGTTGTCCAGGCTCGAACCATTGGTTGCATTCTCTCCCCACAGTTGCTGTCAGACCTGCTGTGATTTTCCAGCATTTTATGTTTTTGTTTCAGATTCCAGCATCTGTGGTATTTTGCTTTTATCTTATTGCCAGAGGGAAACTACAGGATCCATCAGGTAGAGATGGGATTATAACCACAAGGCTTCATTGCTACGTGGTCCGTATAGTTTTCGCCTATAAGTGGCGTGCATTTAGGTAAGAGGATGGGGATGGCCTTGCAGAAAGCAAGGAGGGTTGCTGATACTTTTACTGTATACTGAAAATCCGAGCTGTTTAGTGTGCTTGACCTCTGACCTGATATAGCCTGTTGGGAAATCAGCAGAGACTACTCTGCTTAGGCCTGGGTTAAAATTACTGTTGTGATCATTTGTATCAGTGTATTTGGGAATGGACGCTGCTGGCTTTGGGTGAGCAGCTTAACTCAGGGAGCTATTTTTGAGGGAATACTTTGAATTTATTACATTTGTCTGTAGTTGCTTTTAAATATTGGTGTAAATAACCTAAAATATGCACTTTTAACAATGAAAGATATCTTTATGAAATTGGCCTCTATAGCTTGGAAGATTAAGGTGGTGATACCCAAATGAAGCTTCTTGGCTTAATAAATGCTCTTACAACTCGGGCAAATGATGCTGAACTTGGCATATTTTATACAAAGTTTTATATTAAAAATGGCATTGTGTGGACTTTACTTTTGTGGAACATATTTAAGTGCAGTGATACCAGGGCACACTTTCACGTGTGTATGTACCGATCCTATGTCCAGTTTATCCATCCTGTGCGAGATTAGTACATTTGTGTAAAACAAACATAGAAATTCTTGGAAACCCGCTGGCATTAAACCCTGTTTTGATTCTTCCATTGGTGGGTCACTCTTCAGCTGGCAGGCGGGGCAACCCTCATTGACATCTCGAGTGCTTAATAAGTCATAAGAAATAGGAGCAGGAGTAGGCCAACTAGCCCTTCGAGCCTGCCCCGCCATTCAGTAAGATCATGGCTGATCTGTCGTGGCTCAGTTCCACATTCCCGCCCTCTCCCCATAACCCTTAATCCCCTCGCTTATCAAAAACCCATCAACCCGCTTCTTAAAAATATTTAGCGAGGCAGCCTCCGCCACTTCAACTGGCAGAGAATTCCAGAGATTCACCACCCTTTGAGTGAAGAAGTTCCTCCTCAACTCCGTTCTAAACCGCCCCCCCTTTATCTTGAGGCCAGCTGCCCACTACAATCCCATCAGACCTTCCAATCGTACATCACATTAGTGGGTAATTACATTGAATCCGATTGATAAAGACTGATGTGCACAAGTTGGCCCTCAGTTTGCCAGAGACTTCAAGGTCAGGTCATTGAATGCCTTTAAGACAGAGATAGATAGGTTCTTGATTAATAAGGGGATCAGGGTTATGGGGAAAAGACAGGAGAATGGAGATAAGAAAAAAAACAGCCATAATCGATGGGCCGAGTGGCCTAATTCTGCTGCTATGTCTTATGGTCTAGAGCTTTTAGGTGTCCAGATCACCAACAAACTGTCCTGGTCCCCCCATGCTGACACAAAAGTTAAGAAAGCCCATCAACGCCTCTACTTTCTCAGAAGACTGAGGAAATTTGGCATGTCCACAATGATTCTAACCTACTTTTATAGATGCAGCTTAGAAAACTGTTGTAGAAAGGTTGTATCACAGCTTGGTATGACTCCTGCTCTGCCCAAGGCTGCAATGTGCAATGCTTATCTGCTGTAATGCTTTGCTGCTCTTGATGTGCTGTTAGCCTTTTACCGCAGGCTTCTGGACATGTCGGGGGGTCTGATGAAGACAGGTGGGCTTTGGAGAGAATGATACGAGTGTGTTGGACCTGTCTTTAAAAAATGGCTTTGGGACCTTCAGACCCTTGAGCTGAGGCGAGCAGATGTATCAGGTGCCAGCTCAGCAGGAAAGTCTAAGCGCAAGATAAAAGTGGGGAAAGCTCAGTGGATATGTGCGAGGGAAGTTTTTTTACACAGAGAGTGGTGGGGGCCCAGAATGCAGACACATTAGCCACATTTAAGACTTATCTGGATAGAGACATGAACAGATTGGGGGGAGAAAAGGAATATAAGCGGCCAGTCTACATAGGATGACGTGATTGGCGCAGACATGGAGGGACAAAGGGCCTGTTCCCGTGCAGTACTGTTCTTTGTTCTTTGGAACTCAACTGTGTGTGATTAATAAGATTCCGAGTTCTGAATCCGGCGTGGGATCTTGCCATTCCGGCCAGTGGAATAGGTGTTGGTGGAACTCTGGCCACTGAATCTCAAAATGGGAGAGTTCTCCCCATGGTTTTGTTTTCAATGCTTTGTGCAAGGTGCTTAATATTGTAATTTACCAAAGGTTCAGTAAAATTGTAGTCCCATAAGTTTTCTAAAATGTGCTATTTAGAAAACACAGAAGAAAGTTGAGTTTCAGTGAGTAACTGGTAGATTTTGACAGGGAATTTCACAATAACTTAATTGCAGTGTTAATGTCAGCCTTACTTGACTAATAAAAGAAAGTTGATTCATTTTGACAGATTTCCCCTCTGTGCTCATTGGTTTTACATTAAAATGTTTTGATTTGATTTATTATTGTCACATGTTAGTATATAGTGAAAAGTATTGTTTTTGGCGCGCTGTACGGACAAAGTATACCATTTATAGGGAAGGAAAAGAGAGAGTGCAGAATGTAGTGTTACAGTCATAGCTAGGATGTAAAGAAAGATCAACTTAGTGTGAGGTAGGTCTTTCAAATGTCTGATGACAGCAGGGAAGAAGCTGTTTTTGAGTCTTATAGACAAGGGAATTAAGGGTTATGGGGAAAGAGCGGGAAAGTGGAACTGATCCACTTCAGATCAGCCATGATCTTATTGAATGGCGGGGCAGGCTCGAAGGGCTAGATGGCCTACTCCTGCTCCTATTTCTTATGTTCTTATGAGTCAGTTGGTACGTGACATCAGACCTTTGTATCTTTTTCTCGACGGAAGAAGGTGGAAGAGAGAATGTCTGGGGTGCGTGGGGTCCTTAATTATGCTGACTGCTTTGCCAAGGCAGCGGGAAGTGTAGACAGAGTCAGTGGATAGGAGGCTGGTTTGAGTGATGGAATGGGCTTCACTCACAACCCTTTTTGTTTTCTTGCGGTCTTGGGCAGAGCAGGAGCCATACCAAGCTGTGATACAAGTAGAAAGAAGGCTTTCAATGGTGCATTTGTAAAAGCAGGTTAGAGTCATATTTAATACACTACATGTCCTTAGTCTTCAGAGAAAGTAGAGCCTTTCTTAACTATTGTGTCGGCATGGGGGACCAAGACAGGTTGTTGGCGATCTGGACTCTCAAAAACTTGAAGCTCTTGACCATTTCTACTTCGTCTCCATTGATGTAAACAGGGGCATGTTCTCCACTATGCTCCCTGAAGTTGATGACTGACTATCTCCTTCATTTTGTTGACATTGAGGGAGAGATTATTGTCATTGCACCAGTTCACCAGATTCTCTATCTCATTCCTGTACTCTGTCTCATCTACATTTGAGATCTGACTCACTACAGTGTTATCTTCAGCAAACTTGACAAACAAGTTGGAGGGGAATTTGGCCACACAGTCATAGCAGTCACAGTCATAATATTTGCCTCTGTGTTTGCATGATATCTGTACATTTTTAGATCTGTGTGGTATTCGCACTTGTAAGCAAAATGTTTTGTTTTATTATCAGTCACAAGTAGGTTTACACTGTAATGAAATTATCTTGAAAGTCCCCTTGCCGCCATGTTCCAGCACCTGTTTGTGTACATCTGAGGGAGAATTTAGCATGGCCAATGCACCTAACCAACATGTCTTTTGGACTGTGGGAGGAAACCCCACACGGACACAGGGAGCACGTGCAGACTCTGCACAGACAGTGATCCAAGCCAGGAATTGAACCTGGATCCCTGGTGCTGTGAGGCAGCAGTGCTAACCACTGAGCCACCAAGCAATTCCTATGTATAGACATCTTCAAATGGGATGTTGTTACTGCTTGTGCTAAAAGTTGCTCAAAACAAGCATGAGCTTTTATAGATTTGATTTATTATTGTCACGTACTAGTGTATAATGGAAGTAATTGTTTCTTGCGTGCTATACAGACATGACATACCGTTCATAGAGAAGGAAAGGAGAGATTTCAGAATGTAGTGTTATAGTCAATAGCTAGGGTGTAGAGAAAGATCAACTTAGGTCCATTCCAAAGTCTAACGGCAGCAGGGAAGAAGCTGTTCTTCAGTAAATTGGTACATGACCTCAGACTTTTGTATCTTTTTCCTGACTGAAGGAGGTGGAAGAGAGTTTGTTTGGGGTGCATGGGGTCCTTAATTATGCTGACTGCTTTTGCCGAGGCAGCAGGAAGTGTAGACAGAGTCAATGGATGGGAGGCTGGTTTGCGTGATGGATTGGGCTACATTCCTGACTTTTTCTAATTCTTTGCAGTCTTGGGCAGAGCCATATTGAGCTGTGATACAACCAGAAAGAATGGTTACGTGTTGAATCTGAAAAAGTTGGTGAGAATCATAGCTGACATGCCAAATTACCGTAGTCTTCTGAGAAAGCAGAGGCATTGGTGGGCTTTCTTAACTATAGTGTTGGCATCGGGAGACCAGGACAGGTTGTTGTGATGTGGACACCAACAACTTGAAAGCTTGCAAAGCAGCCGGCATAATTGAGGACCCCACGCACTCTGGACATACACTCTTTCACTTTCTTCCTTCGGGAAAAAGATACAAAAATCTGAGGTCAGGTACCAACTGACTCAAGGATACCGTCTTCCCTGCTGCTGTCACACTTTTGAATGGGTTTACCTTTGCACTAAGTTGATCTTTCTCTACACCCTAGTTATGTTTGTAACACTGCATTCTGCACTGTCTTGTTTCCCTCCCTGTGAAGGTATGCTTTGTCTGTATAGTGCGCAAGAAACAATACTCTTCACTGTATGCTAATTCAACAATAAATCAAAGCAAATATCTGTACTACATTCTTAGACCTGTGTGGTGTTTGCAGATGTAAGAAGTATCTATAGATCTCTCCAAGTGGGATGTAGCTACTGCTTATGCCACAATTTCATCAAACAAGTATGAGCTTTTATAGGTCCACTTGTTGGGAGTACGACATCTTGAAATTGTAACTAGATTGTGTTGTGGTGTTACACGGCTGCTGAATGCCACAGAAATCTCAGGGATATAAGACCAGTTAGGCTCACGTAAGATTTCTTCGCCGATTTTTTTTTTGGGTGACCCTTTGGATTAAATGAACAACAGCCAATGAACTCCATTTCATTTTCTATGCTGTAAATATGTGGTAGTGTAAATAAGAAAATATTGTTGGATACACCTGTGAATAATTGCCACTGAACATCTGTGCATTGAGGTAAATATTACTATCAGGATCTTTCTAATTGGTGCAGCAAAGTAATTTAGAAATAATTGATTATTACGACAATAATGCTTAGGTTGTTTTGAAATGCAAACTTGCTTCTCAGAGTCATAGAGGTTTACAGCATGGAAGCAGGCCCTTCGGCCCAACTTGTCCACGCCACCCTTTTTTTAAGCTAATCCCAATTGCCCGCATTTGGCCCATATCCCTGTAGACCCATCGTACCCATATAACTGTCTAAATGCTTTTTAAAAGATAAAATTGTACCCACCTCTACTACTACCTTTGGCAGTTTGTTCCAGACACTCTCCACCCTCTGTGTGAAAAAATTGCCCCTCGGGACACTTTTGTATCTCTCCCCTCTCACCTTAAACCTACGCCCTCTAGTTTTAGACTCCCCTACCTTTGGGGAAAGATATTGACTATCTACCTTGCCTATGCCCCTCATTATTTTATAGACAATAAGGCATCGTATCCCATCTTGGGCTCAATCAAACAAGATCCAAGCTGACAGGATGAGGCATTGCACCCCCTGCCAGGCTTGATCTAACACTTCATCTTAGCCAAAAGGCAGATCATAGAATCCCTACAGTGCATTGGCCGTTAGGACCATCAAGTTTGCACCGATCACAATCCCACTCAGGCCCTATCCCCATGTATTTACCCTAGCCAGTCTCCCTGCCCTGACACTAAGGCGCAATTTAGCATGGCCAATCCACCTAACCTGCACATCTTTGGACTGTGGCAGGGAGAAAACCGAAGCCCCTGGAGAAAACCCACACAGACACAGGGAGAATGTGCAAACTACACACAGACAGTGACCCGAGGCCAGAATTGAACCCGGGTCCTTGACGCTGTGAGGCAGCAGGGCTAACCACTGTGCTGTCCCGGAGGGCTATAAAAAAGATTGCATCAGGTAAAGCATTGATTTAACCTCATTGGCTACCCTGATCCCTTACTCTACCCTAGCTGAGGCAAACCACGATGGCAGGTGCCACCACCACTGCCCCCCTCCAGGGCAATGGGCTAGTCTCACCCCCTGCCTGATCGTGGTTTCATCCCGTCAGGAGAATTCTGGCCATGTTTTCACATTAAAGTAACAACCGATTGGGAGAAAATGAGGTCAGGGTCAGGACACAAAACAGAGCATTGAATCGTAACCTTTGGGAGATTTTCATGTAAAATACATCGAGCTTAATTTCAGCCATAACCACAAGAAGCTAAATTGCTTCCAGCCTCATCACTAACATTGCTTCTCCAGTGACAAACTGAGTTCAAATTTAACAGCATGTTTGTCAATTTTAAAGACTTCAATCAATGGGTTACAAATGCGTGGCATATATAATGCTAACTCTCTTATCTCTGCTGTTTTAACATGATCCAATCATCAGAGAAATTCTTCTTCACTATTTTATTTTTGAACTTCACTATCTCACAATTCAATTGAATGTATTCTGAAATAATTTTCATGAAATTAAACATTTCACAGCACATTTTAACAATGTGCCAAGAACGTCTATTAATTTCTAATAGAATGACTTTATGGAAGGTTCAGTGTTCATTTCATTAGTTTAACTAGCATTAACTAGCATCCCCGGGACTTTAAGTGTATCCTGGGACTTTGTGGGAGGCTAGGGAGGAAATTGCGGGTCCCCTAGCAGAGATATTTGAATCGTCGATAGTCACGGGTGAGGTGCCTGAAGATTGGAGGGTGGCAAATGTGCCTTTGTATAATGAGGGCTGCAGGGAAAAGCCTGGGAACTACGGGCCAGTGAGCCTCATATCTGTGGTGGGTAAATTGTTGGAAAGTATTTTGAGAGACAGGATCTACAGGCATTTAGAGATGCAAGTACTGATTAGGGACAGTCAGCATGGATCTGGTTTGCCCCTTATGTGGGGATAGTAATATTTAAGACTTAATTCGAATCGGCATTTTTGATCAGAAATAAAGTGCCGTAAGGTGCCAATAAAAAGAATTCTAAATGTTTATAATTCCATAGTAATGTCGCCTTAAAGAAGCCAAAAATCCTATTTTTGGTGCACAATATATAAACTTTACTGACTCTTTCATAGTCATTGTATTAAACCACATCTGTGAGGTGTTAATGGGTGCAGGCTTCAGAGATTGTCAGCTGACATTCAGCGCACATCCACACTATTGTGTCCAGGAAAATAATCTGGACTATGATGTACTGTAGATTTTCCTTTCTTGTCTGCAATGTTGCACAGCACAGTACGATTTGTGCTTATTTGTAAGGCAGATATTGGCGGATTTTACAATCTTGCTCGGGCAAGACCGGAAATTTTTGATTTGTTTTATTGTCACGTGTTGGTTTACAGTGAAAAGTATTGTTTCTTGCGCACTATACAGACAAAACATACCGTTCATAGAGAAGGAAAGGAGAGAGTGCAGAATGTACTGTTACCCTCATAGGTAGGGTGTAAAGAAAGATCAGTTTAGTGCAAATTAGGTCCAATCAAAACTCTGATGGTAAAGTGAAGTTTATTTATTTGTCACAAGTAGGCTTACATTAACACTGCAATTAAGTTACTGTGAAAATCCCCTATTTGCCACAGCCTGGAGCCTGTTCAGGAAAATGCACCTAACCAGCATGTCTTTCAGAATTTGGGAGGAAAGCGGAGCACCCGGAGGAAACCCACACAGACAAGGAGAGAATGTGCAAACTCCACACAGACAGTGACCCAAGCTAGGAATCGAACCCAGGTCCCTGGCACTGTGAAGCAGCAGTGCTAACCACCGTGCTGCTGTACCATGGTAGCAGGGAAGAAGCTGTTCTCAAGTTGGTTGGTACGTGACCTCAGACTTTTTTTTATCTTTTTCCCAACGGAAGAAGGTGGACGAGCAAATGTCTGGGGTGTGTGGAGTCCTTAATTAACCTGCCTGAGGTCAATGAAGATTTCCATTGTCGGACTCTCTGCAGCATGAGACGCAGTAGAGTTCTGGTTATTGTGTGGTATGACTGAAACTTGCAAAAACATTGTAAGATTAACCTGGATCAGCAATAGCATGGTACTTCAATGGAACTTTCCCCACTCTTCTTTGTACCATTCTCAACGGGGCATACCAAATGGACGTATGGTTTCCTGTCATTGTTTAATTCCCACCAGTGTTTCAGATCAACATAAGTAGTTTTTCATTAGTAACTGTGCATTTTTAAGAAATATTTTCGTGGATTGTGGATGTCAACCTTGGTTGTCCATCTCTAACTTCCCTTGAAACCTGGCTTGCTAGGCCATTGCATGTGTGTTTCCCTTTCCTCTTGTTTCATTGTAGCCTGTTTTCCACCGTTTGTCAGTTTGTAGTGTTTATTTAAAATGTGCCGCTTGACTTGATGGTGACAGACATTCCTGAGGAATGTTGGGTTAATTTTTCATCGTCCCACACACAAGTGGGAGTGATAAAAATTAGAGATAAAGTATGGTGGATGCTGGGATAGTGAGTAAATTTAAGGAGGAGTTGAACAGATTTTTAATTGGTAATGGGTTGAAGGGTTATGGGGAGAAGGCAGGAAAATGGGGTTGAGCAAATCAGCCATGGCAGAGTGGACTCGAAGGGCCAAATGGCCTAATTCTGTTCCTTTTATTTTGTGAACTTTATGAGATCAGTAGCAATTTTGTGGAAAAAAGAAACACACTCCTCAATATCGTCATCTCAATTGTGTTGTTATGAGACGGACGTGTTGGTGGATATCTCATCTTTGAGCTATTCTCACACAACCTAAAGGAAGCACCTTGTCGCTGTCTAAAATGCTTTGGTTTCCAAATTCCGAGAAATCTCTCCCTGTGCTGTATAATATGAAGCCTTCTTGCTGAGCAGACATGATTATGGTGCACTGGAATCACATTAAAATTACCTGATAACATTCAGTGGTGCAAAAAGTATACAGTGTGCAGTTCAGTAGAATTGATTTTTTTTCCCTCACAATTGCAATTTTTGCTATTATTGGAGTGTATAAAGTGCAATTTTATGCATTTATTCAGCCTGTTGGAATTTGAAATATTATACTACAATTGTAACCTCTATTTGCATAGAGTACCTTGGAAATTAATATTTACTCGCTCAGCTCAGTGGCCTTGCCTGTTAACCATCCTGCGGAATTCACTTTGCAACTATTATTTCCTCTCTGCTTCACCACTGTATCACCTAAATAACTTGTCTTTTTAGTGTGTTATGTAAAATTGTCTTATGATTGCATTTAGCCGTGACTTGTTGCATATCACTTCTTCTGCAAAACGTCCTACAAATGCTACAGTTCTACCAAATTACAGTATCGAAGTTTAGGGACATCACATTGTGGTGTGATACAGCTTGATCAAGGGAATATTACTGTTAACCCTAACGACTGTTAAAGTTAGAGCAAGTCGAGAGAAATTGTACACCAGGACGTCTGAGTGCAGTGTAAGCTCTTTACTGATCCCGATGTTCTCTTGAAGTTTCTAATTTTTGCAGTTTGAGGTAGTCAAGTGGTGCAGAAAAGACAACATATTTGGTTGCAGCATACCTTTTACAAACAAAAATGTGCCCGTCTGTTGGAGTGGAAATTTAGCAGGTGTAGGTTGCAAGTCTGTAGCTTGGTGTAATTATCTAATCTGTTCATGAAGGAATATTGTAGATTTTTTGATAGTAACGTTTTTCTGACTTTTGGCACTTCAGTGCATATACGTTTGAAATTAAGATTTGATAACGTTAATCTTTGAAAACTTTGCGCCTGTGCATTTTTGTGAAATGTTAATGTGTATTTTCTATTTTTAAGCGTCTGTTTCTTCCTCCCTCTCCCTTAGTTCCTTGCACAGATTGGAGTGTATAAAGTGCAATTTTATGCATTTATTCAGACTGTTGGAATACGAAATATTACACTACAGCTGTAACCTCTATTTGCATAAAACACCTTGGAAATGAACATTTACTCGCTCAGCTCAGTGGTCTAACCTGTTCCTGTAGAACTCACTTTGCAACTATTATATCCTCCATGCTTCACTACTACACACAGATTGAATGGTAACTTGCCAAATGGCAGTAATTTACGTGTGAATCTTAAGAAATTTTTACAGGAGTTTGGTTCAAATCCAGGTCTGATCCTTTCCTCCCAAAGCCAGTATATGTCCATTGCAGCAAGGTTTAATGGAAAACAACAGGATTGGCAGTACTTTGCCTTTTGCCTGGTCCATGATATTGCTGTGGTAGAAATTGGCTAACTAAGCACAAGCTGAAGATTGGGGATCTGGATTGCCACTGCTATATGGCTACTCACTGAGCCATCGTCAGAACCTCTTGGAAACAATGTGGGTTATTGTTCTGAAATAGAACCAGAAAATATGCACTGTGGTTAGTACAGTAAGTCGTCTCCCAACATCAGCCTCACAGCGCCAGGGACCCGGGTTCGATTCCCAGCTTGGGTCACTGCCTGTGTGGAGTCTGCATGTTCTCCCTGTGCCTGCGTCGGTTTCCTCCAACAGCCCGAAAGACGTGATGGTTAGGTGCGTTGTCCAGACTAAATTCTCCCTCAGTGAACCCGAACAGGTGCTGGAGTGTGGCAACAAGGGTTATTTCACAGTAACTTCATTGCAGTGTTAATATAAGCCTTACTTGTGACTAACACACAAACTTTATTTGCAAAAGACTAGTTGCTACATTGGTAGTGCTAACGGTGGAAATTCCTGCTAATGTAGAGTGTAACATTTTGATATATAGTTTTTCTGCAGCCAGTTTACGTCACAGTAAGTTTGAATAAATAATTGTGGAAGTATTTGCATTAGTATGTTAACAAATACAATGCAAATGAGCGTAATTATGGGTCATTTTGTTTCTGTTTGGAGATAGAGGATGTGATTTGGGTGAGGTGGGGTGGAAGGTCGTGGGAGCTCTTGGAGGAATCAGAAGTTATAGGAAGCTGTGTTAAGATCGCAGGGTCGCTGTGGAGAGTCAGACCTGGTGGGGATTTGGGAGTAAATCAGATGATTGTAAAATATTGTAAAATTTGTGAAGAGATTAACTTGTTGGTCCTGGAAGGCCATATTTCTTGTGCATAAAATGGCTACCTTTAAATGGGATAGGACTTCTTTAGGTATTAGCCACAGGAGCCACTCTAAATTGGACTGTTAAACTTGTTAGCCACACTGCTTCATAGAATAGAATCCCTACAGTGCAGCCATTCGGCCCATTGAGTCTGCACCAACCACAATCCCACTCAGATTCTATCCCCCTAATGCCATATATTTAGAGTCAATTTTAGCATGGCCAATCAACCTGACCCACACATCTTTGGACTGTAGGAGGAAACCAGAGCACCCGGAGGAAGCCCACACAGTCACGGGGAGAGAGTTCACCCTGTCTATGAAGGGCATAGATAAGGTGAACAGTGGGAAGCTTTTTCCCAGGTCAGAGGTGACGATCACAAGGGGTCACAGGTTCAAGGTGAGGGGTGGGAGCGAGGTATAACTCAGATATCAGAGGGTGGTGGGGGCCTGGAATGCACTGCCAGGCAGGGTGGTGGAGGCGGACATGCTGGGATCGTTTAAGACTCATCAGGATAGTCATATGAACAGATTGGGAATGGAGGGATACAAACAAATGGTCTGGTTGGACCAATGAGCGGCGCAGGCTTGGAGGGCCGAAGGGCCTGTTTCCTGTGCTGGACTGTTCTTTATTCCAAACAGACAGTGACCCGAGGCTGGAATTGAACCCAGATCCCTGCGAGGCAGCAGTGCTAAGCACTGTTCCTTGGTATCATGTTGTGTAGAGGTTTTTAAAAAAGCCAAAATCTCCTGGTCAAGTACCTAGTGTTACACCTCCAATAGCTTGCAAGGGCCAGAAATTCCACCTTAAGTGTCTGAACTAAGTGTTTGATATAATCATCGAGGCATAGAGTTTTACAGCGCAGAAAGAGACCATTTGGCCCATTGTGTCTGCTCTTACTATCAAGCACTTACCTATTCTAATCCATTTTTCACTACTTGGTCCGTAGCCATGTCTAACCTAATCTATCCAGGGGATTAAAAATAAAGAATTAATTTGTCACTAATAGAGATGTAACATATTTGCAAATTCACAATGGTTTTGTAACCCAGATTTCTTGATTTTAGGACCACTAATTTTACTGGCATAAATTGCTTGTCCAAATTGGAACACTCCTGACTGCCTCACTTTGTGGGGTGGCTAATTAACCTGGGCTCTGGGTTATGTGGATGTTAGGTTGGTACCAAGGGCATTGCAAAGCTCAATTTTCAGATATTCGTGACATGTTAAAGTAGGGGAGGACCAAATAGTGGTATGCCAGGCAGGCCATTTAGCACAGGAGATGCTCTTTGTCCATACATTAGTCCCTAAACATTTGTATTTGAAAGCAAAATAGAACATAGTTCACTTTAGTTGATTCATGCAGTTGGAGGCTTCTATTGACAAAGGTGCTGGGATTACAGACCCAGTAGCACCACTGGGTTATATCGGATGCTTCCTTGGAAGCAACCAAATCTCGTTGCTGTGCTCGGGTGATCAAAAGGTAGCACATCCTGATTCGCCACACTTGCCAATACGCTACCAAGCATATCTGCAGATGACAATGGAGGGAACCATCATCTCAGGGTTAGCAGAGACAGTTGTTCCATCCGCAGCAGGAACTGAGTGCCATGGGGCTGACACAGCCCGCCAATGTCCCCCGTCAGCTATGACTTAAATTGCTTCCACTTTCTTGTTGGCAGGCAGTAGTGCTGACCTTATTTTAAAATCAGCTTCATTTTCCAATGTGTTTTACGGCACTCCTCTTCTGCCAACTTGTTACCGCAAACATGAAATCTGCCTTATGAATATTTGCATTAAGCTCTGTAATCTATTTATTTGGTAAGTACATTAATGGAGTATCGCTGTATAAGGGCACTCAAATCTGCACCATTTTTGAATTTTAATAATTCAGATTATAATGTCAAAGCAATTAACTGTAGAAATATAGCAAGCATTTGGCTATTTGCCTTTATGAAACACAGTTACACATGCATGAGTTTATGCATTTTAATATGAAGTTGGCTGGCTTAAAATTGTGATTAAAAAAAGAAACAGAAACATTCGTAAAATTATATTATTTAATTATGTTCGAATAATTTGCACACACGCACCAACCAGCAAATGACAAGTATGAGCAAATGTAGCATTGATTTGATTTATTATTGTCACGTGTATTAACATACAGTGAAAAGTATTGTTTCTTGTGCACTATACAGACAAAACATACCGTTCATAGAGAAGGAAACGAGAGAGTGCAGAATGTAGTGTTACAGTCATATCTAGGGTGTAGAGAAAGATCAACTTAATGTGCCCATTCAAAAGTCTGATGGCAGTAGGGAAGAAGCTGTTATTGAGTCGGTTGATATGTAACCTCGGACTTTTGTATCTTTTTCCCGAGGGAAGAACGTGGAAGAGAGAATGTCCCGGGGCGCGTGGGGTCCTTAATTATGCTGGCTGCTTTCCTGAGGCAGCGAGAAATGTTAGACAGTGTCGATGGATGGGAGGCTGGTTTGTGTGATGGTCTGGGCTTTGTTCACAACTTTGTAGTTTCATTGCTGCGGATTTACTATCCTTCTGTACTTCGACACATTTGCCTCTCCTTTCCAAAATCTGGAGTCAACATTTATACCTACCTGTATACATAAATACACACGTATGTGTTATCACCTGTCTGTGACAATACAAGCATCCTTTAGTTGCATTACAGAATATTCTTATTTCTTTATACGCTTCAGAAGTTTACAGATTCAAGACTGACTAAAAACTGTCAAATCCTACAGTTCTGTTTGCCCAAAACCTGCTATAGGGCACAGCGTAGGAAGCGCTGGATACGGAACAGGTAAATAAACCACACTGAAGCCGGGGACTGTATCTCGTGGGCATGAATAAATTACACTTCCAGCTTGAAGTGATTGATTCTCATAGTTTCACCATGAATCATCAAGACAGGAATTACATGACAGCACCAAGAGAATGTAGAGTTAAATTGGACGTTGCATGCCAAATAGTTACAGATCACAATCGTAGGATTTTTGATTTATTTACAGGATATACAGTCTTTTAAAACTTCCTAAATCACTTTTCTCTTATGAAAGCAACCGCCTACTCGTACAAGTAACCAATCTTTAACTAAGTTCTGTAGAATGGGTTACTCAATCACAGAAGGCACCAAAATGGAGCCTGTTCTACTTTTAAGGTGACGTCAAACAGGTACAGCGACAGCTAGAAGCCAGAGGGGAGTAATCAAGAGCTGCACTCCTGGTTAATTCCTCAAACCGATTGCCACCACCTTAGGTCAGAAGTAGTGAGGTACCTTCAGTCTCCCAGCTGAGAGAACCTAACTTCATACTCCAGAATATTTTCTAATCGCAACTTCCAGTGAAAAGCCCCAAGTCAAAGGATGTTTTGATGAAGAAAACATTTGACTCTGAGTCCTAAACAAATGGGGTTCTCATTGGAAAAACTGAAAATGCTGAACAAACGCAACCGGTTAGATTATCAACTGTGTAAAGAACATTCATTGCGAGAACATTGAGTGGAGGGATAAGGATCTTTTGCTGCAATTGTGTTGGGTGCTGGTGAGGCCACACCTGGAGTATTGTGTGCAGTTTTGGTGTCCTTTGTCTGAGGAAGGATGCCCTTGCTATAGAGGGGGTACAGCGAAGGTTTATCTGTCTTGATTCCTGTGATGGAAGGTCTGTCATATGAGGAGAGACGAAACCGGTTAGGGTTATATTCACTGGAGTTTAGAAGAGTGAGAGGGGATCTCATAGAAACTTAAAAAATTCTGACAGGGTTAGATAGGGTAGACTCAGTAAGAATGTTCCCAGTGGTGAGGGGAGTCCAGAACTAGGGATCATAGTTTGTGGGTAAGGGGTAAACCTTTTAGAACTGAGGTGAGGAGATATTTCTTCACCCAAAGAGTGGCGAATGTGTGAAATTCACTCACGCAGAAAGTAGTTGAGGCCAAAACCTTGTCTGATTTCAAGAAGAAATTAGATACGACTGTAGGGGTTGAAGGGATCAAGGGGTTTGGGGGGAAGGGAGGATCAGGATATTGAATTTGATGATCAAGAGCAGGCTCGGAGAGCTGAATGGCCTCTTTCTGCTTCTAGTTTCTATGAATAGTTAAAATTTGTCCTGCTGATAGTATAAATCCAAAATAGAAACAGGAAATGCTGGAAGCACTCAGACTGACAGCATCCATGAAGAAATAGTTCTGGATAACTTCTGTTAGGTGGAAGGTCATTGATCTGAAATGTTAACTCACTTTCTGTCCCCACATTTGGTGCCAGGTTAGTTTGTTTATTAGTGTCGCAAGTAGGCTTACATTAGCACCAATGAAGTTACTGGTGAAAATTTCCCGGTGACCACACTCCAAAGCCTGTTCGGGTACACTGAGGGAGAATTCGGCGTGAGTAATGCACCTAACCAGCACGCCTTTCGGACTGTGGGAGGAAACCAGAGCACCCGGAGGAAACCCACGCAGAAACGGGGAGAACATGCAGATTCTGCACAGATAGTGACCCAAGCCGGGAATTGCACTGGGCCCCTGGTGCTGTGAGGCAGCAGTGCTAATCACTGTGCTACTGTGCCGCCGATCTGCTGATTATTTCTAGAATTTTAATTTAATTTAATTTTGGGTGTAGGTCCTTTCATCCAGGCAGCGCGAACTTTCCAGTAAAAGATCAGCCAACCACTCCCCTTTGTTACAACGGGTGGACAGATTGCTGAGACTCTCCATGTTGTCTACAGACAAAGTACATTTTTTAATGAATTAAGATGTCTGTAGACAACTGAGTAGTGGGAAAGAGCAGAAGAAGGCCTGCAGCAGGACAACTGGATGCCTTTCATGAAGAAATTTCCAAAGTCAGGTGCAGAACAGATAACTCATTCAGCGACAGCCGGTGAGGTTTATTTATTGAGTGAAGGGAGGATTTGCTCTCCATCAGAGACACCATCCACTAGATCCCAGGACGATTGTGGATCTCTTACTACTTTTTGAAGATCGGCTAGAGGATGTGGACACGGAACGCTCAGCAGCAGACTGTGACTATCCACAAGAAGATCTTCTGGACCCCAGTTGGCTTTTTCCAGAAAGGTTTACGAGGATGGAGCCACTGAATGATCCATTGGAATATGATGTCTGAGAGATTGGTACACATCTGAACCTGCTGCCGAAACATGTGAAATGTTTTTGTTTTGAGGCATCAGCTCTGTGGAAAAGCAGAATTTGTGGCCGGAATTCTCCCATCCTGCCTGCCTCTGGAATTTTAGCGGGCGGGTTGTGGACACTGTGTGAAAGCCCAGTGACAGTCGGGTGTAAAATACCGGCTTTTAGACCAACGCAGCCAGAGAATTCTGTCTCGCATCTCCCACTGAACTCACCAATGAGATGCGGGACAGAATATCGCTGCCTGACTGTAGAAAGTTAGCTAGGAAGAGCAAAATGCTTGATTCCATCGAGAGTCACACTGTCAGAGAGTTATGGAGCCTTTTAGCTTGGGTGAAAGTAAACTGATGTCCACACTTAAATCCCCTCAGAAAATCTTCTTTCAATAAAGTTGTCTTCCAGCGCTGAAGCAGAGGTCATATCAACAGAGCTTCTACAATGGAATAGAGTCCTGCACGAGAATTTGGTCTAGATGTCATCTTGAAGATTCATTGTTGAAAACAGTGTTGTCTTATAGTCGCAGAGTCTTTCCAATAGCCTACAGCATTTCGGCCTCACACTGAAGACTAGAAGACATTGAGACCATAAGATGTATGAGCAGAGTTAGGCCCATCGAGTCCGCTCCACCATTCAGTCATCACCAATACGTTTCTGAACCCCATTCTCCTGCTTTTTCCCTGTAACCTTTGATCCCCTTACCAACAAGGCCGATCTATCCCTATCTTAAATGTACCCAATGACCTGACCTTCACAGCCTTCTCTGGCAATGAATTCCATAGATTCACCACCCTCTGGCTGAAGCAAGTGTGAAGATTTTCCTACAGGCTGTTGAAAGTGCAAGTAGTTTCCAGAAAGTTGGGAAATAATGTCACTTTTTCCCTACAATGTCTGCAGGCATTTTGTCTTTGTCATCTTGTCAACCATATCATATTGAATACAAAAGTAGGGAGGTTGAATATAAAAGTAGGGAGGTCTTGCTGTGGCTGTATAGGGCATTGGTGAGGCCGCAGCTGGAGTACTGTGTGCAGTTTTGGTCGCCGTACTTACGCAAGGATATTTTGGCCTTGGAGGGAGTGCAGAGGAGGTTTACTAGGCTGATACCGGAGTTGAGGGGGTTGAGCTATGAGGAGAGGCTGAATAAACTAGGCTTGTACTCGTTAGAGTTTAGAAGAATGAGGGGAGATCTCATTGAGACGTATAAGATGATGAATGGGATGGATAGGATAGAGGTGGAGAGACTCTTCCCGCTCAGAAAGGACAGTAGGACTAGAGGGCACAGCCTCAAGATAAAGGGGGTGCGGTAAAAAAAAAATCTGTTTGAATTTGACATTGTATTGGTTTTTTGTTCTCGATGTAACTGTGAATGATTGAGCTGTGCAATGCCTTGTTAGAGTTGAATAAACTTCATCACCCCAGGCTTCTCTCCAAGCATGAGAGGGAACAGAAGGTTCCTGGGCCAATGCTGGGCTATTGATAAGTTTGCAGATGATACAAAGGTAGAGGGACAGGTAGTATTGAAGAAGCAGAGGGACTGGGACAGGTTAGGAGAGTAGGCAAAGAAGTGGCAGATGGAATACGTTGTAGAAAAGTGTGAGGTTATGGACTTTGGAAGGAGGAATGGAGGCATAGACTATTTTCTAAAAGGGAAAATGCTTAGGAAATCAGAAGCACAAAGGGACTTGAGTCCTTGTTCAAGATTCTCTTAAGGTTAACATGCAGGTTCAGTGGGCAGTTAGGAAGGCAAATGCAATGTTAGCATTGATGTCGAGAGGGCTAGAATACAAGAGCAGGGATGTACTTCTGAGGCTGTGTAAGGCTCTGGTCAGACCCAATTTGGATTGTGAATTTTGGATCCCGTATCTAAGGGAGGATAAGCTGGCTTTGGAAAGGATCCAAAGGAGGCTCACAAGAATGACCCCTTGTCATATGAAGAACGGTTGAGGACTTTGGGTCTGTACATGGAGTTTAGAAAGATGAAGGGGGATCTTACTGAAACTTAAAAGGTACTGCGAGGCCTGGATAGAGTGGATGTGGAGAGGATGTTTCCACTAATAGGAAAAATTAGAACTAGAGGGCATAGCCTCAGGCTAAAGGAATGATCCTTTTAAACAGAGATGAGGAGGAATTTCTTCAGCTAGAGAGTGATGAATCTGTGGAACGCTTTGTCACGGAAGGCTGTGAAGGCCAGGTCATTGAGTGTCTTTAAGACAGAGATAGATAGGCCATTGATTAATAAGGGGATCGGGGTTATGAGGAAAAGGCAGAATAGGTTGAGAAAAGTATCAGTCATGATTGAATGGCGGAGCAGACCCGATGGGCCGCGTGGCCTAATTCTGCTGCTATGTTTTATGCTCTTGTGGCCTTATTTGCTTATGGTTCTAAAGGAGTGCAAGTGTCGATATTCTGACCCATTCTATCTTGGGTCAGTCTTTCTTTGAAAATGTCTCATGTTACTTACAGTTCAACTGTAGTGAAGATTACAGTCTAATTACTAGTGGCCCTGGAAAGCTGCTGCCTACTTTGCCAAAATATTGTTATTTAGCAAGATGAGCACACATGCATTCACCACATTCCCCCTGTCCCCCACAAAGAGTTAAGAAGACAATGGAGATTAAATCCTTTATAACAGTGACTTGGATAGAATCTGTAATAGTAAAGGAGGTTGCAGAAGTTCAAAAAAGTGATGTAAATTGTTTAAATAGTTTGGATATTTTATTAGAGGTTGACATTATACTTGGGCGGGGAGGAGGGGTTTATTAGTTAATTCTGGTAATGGGACAGTGATGTGTATTATGATGTAACAGTGACACCAACAGTCTCATGCTAGGGACTCTGTAGAGTGGATGGAACAGTCTATACTTGAGGCT
Source organism: Carcharhinus amblyrhynchos (assembly GCF_965287045.1). Taxonomy (NCBI): domain Eukaryota; kingdom Metazoa; phylum Chordata; class Chondrichthyes; order Carcharhiniformes; family Carcharhinidae; genus Carcharhinus; species Carcharhinus amblyrhynchos. The sequence goes on from NC_137342.1 coordinate 46,811,089, forward strand.
TCAGAGTAAGTATATCATTTTAATAAAGTAGTTAGTTTTTGCCGTTTTCATAATTGTGACCAGACATTGAATTTTTGTCACCATCACCACCACCATACAAAAATTAAACCTTTAAATGGCAGTACAGCAATTAGCACTGCTGCCTCACATCGCTACAGGAATCCAGGTTCGATTCCTGGCTTGGGTCACTGTCTGTACGGAGTCTACACGTTCTCCCCGTGTCAGCTTGGGTTCCCTCCAGGTGCTCCAGTTTCCTCCCACAGTCTGAAAGTTAGGTGCATTGGCCATGCTAAATTCTTCTTCAAATGTTCCCAAACAGGTGCCGGAGTGTGGCAACTCAGGGATTTTCACAGTAACTTCATTGCAGTGTTAATGTAAGCCTACATGTGACAATAATAAATAAACAGTTTCTAATTGAGCACATCAAAAGCTGCTGTTTCCAAGCACTTAAAGGAACTGCCATCTGCAATAACAAGGTATAAAAGATACTTAAACTGGCAAGACCAGATGAAACACAAATAGCACAAATCAGGTGAATTATGTATGTTGTGTCAGGATAATTTATCATCAATACAAGCTGAAAAGACACTTTTTTTTGGAGAAGTGATTACTAAGCAAATTAATTTATGAAAAAAATACATTTCAAGCTATAAAAGGTAAGACACGGAATTAAGACACCCCCACCCCATCCCACACAAATGTTAATGCAAAAAGGCATAGAACGTTTTCAAATTGATTTTGGCAAAAGAAATTTCATTAAGCGAGATAGAAAGGAAAGAAGTGGGAGAAAGTAAGACTGAGCCAGGGCATGATGGCAACTGATGTCTACAGACTGCAAGAGAATACATTTTATTTTCCCCAAGGAAACAAATTATTTCCTAGAAAGAGAAGTAGGGGATCTTGCCAAGGTAAATTGTGACACACTATTAACATAATTTTACAATGGTGGTTGGCAACTATGATAAATAAGTAAATCAGGGGCCATGTAAGATGAGTTGAGGGTCCCTAAGGACCCAAGAGGAAATCACCATAATTCTGGTACAAGTTTTTAGCAGCAAATTTGCACACAGTAAGTCATTAAAGTAGTACTCGATGAATGGCTGGGTTAGTCTGTTTTGGAAGTGCTGCTTTTAAGGATAAATAATGGCCAGAACTGGCAGAACCACCCTGATCTCTTACATTTACCCAAACAGACTGCTGGGGCCATTTGTTTAACATCTCGTGGGGCAACACAGTGATACAGTGGTTAGCACTGCTGCCTAACAGCGCCAGGGACCTGGGTACAGTTCCCGGCCTTGGGTCACCTGTCTACGTGGAGTTTGCACATTCTCCCCGTGTCCGCATGGGTTTTCTTCAGGTGCTCAAGTTTGCTCCCACAGTCCAAAGATGTGTAGGTTAGGTGAAACGGCCATGCTAAATTGCCCCTTAGTGTCAGGGAGAGTAGCTAGGGTGAATGCTTGGGATTATGGGGATAGGGGCTGGGTGGGACTATGGTTGGTTCAGACTCAATGGGCCAAATGGCCTCCTTCTGCATTGTAGGGTTTCTGTGATTCATCTGCATTGATATCTCAGACAATGTGGCACTCCCTCTGTAACATAGCGCAGTGCCAGTGTAGATCCTGCAATCAGGTCTGGAGTGGGGCTTGAAATCTCCCTCCTCATGTATACGACCACTGAAATAAACGTGGAATAGTACTTAGTTTTCCTCAAAAGAAAAACCCGAAAGAAGTGATCCATTTTCAAAACAATGTTGTGTCTTGATTTTTGGTGCGTTCTACATAAGAACATAAGAACATAAGAACATAAGAAGTAGGAGCAGGAGTAGGCCATCTAGCCCTTCGAGCCTGCCCCGCCATTCAATAAGATCATGGCTGATCTGTCGCGGCTCAGTTCCACTTTCCCGCCCTCTCCCCATAACCCTTAATCCCCTCTCTTATCAAAAACCCATCAACCCGCGTCTTAAAAATATTTAGCGAGGCAGCCTCCACCACTTCAGTGGGCAGAGAATTCCAGAGATTCACCACCCTTTGAGTGAAGAAGTTCCTCCTCAACTCCATTCTAAACCGCCCCCCTTTTATCTTGAGGCTGTGCCCCCTAGTCCTAGTGTCTTTTTTGAGCGGGAAGAGTCTCTCCACCTCTATCCTATCCATCCCATTCATCATCTTATACGTCTCAATGAGATCTCCCCTCATTCTTCTAAACTCTAACGAGTACAAGCCCAGTTTATTCAGCCTCTCCTCATAGCTCAACCCCCTCAACTCCGGTATCAGCCTAGTAAACCTCCTCTGCACTCCCTCCAAGGCCAAAATATCTTTGTGCAGGTGCGGCACCCAAAACTGCACACAGTACTCCAGCTGCGGCCTCACCAATGCCCTATACAGCTGCAGCAAGACCTCCCTACTTTTATATTCAATCCCCCTCGCTATGAAGGCCAGCATCCCATTCGCCTTCCTGACCACCTGCTGCACCTGCAGGCTGGGTTTTTGCGACTCATGCACAAGGACCCCGAGGTCCCTCTGCACCGTCGCCTGCTGCAGTTTTTCACCCCGTAAGTAATAGTCCTTCCTACCATTCTTCCCACCAAAGTGGACTACCTCACACTTGCCAACATTAAATTCCATTTGCCATTTCCTGGCCCATTCGCCCAGCCTATCTAGATCCTTCTGCAGACTCTCCACACCCTCCTCACAATTGCTTGCTCCCACTATTAAATTAGAGCAACAATACTATCACTTTCCAGCAATGAGCTGCTACCTTTTGAGTCCTGGCAGAGCAGTTGTATCTAAAGAGGAGTTTAATTCAGCTGTTTAATGCGAGAATCTCAGTGCCAGATTTGTGTCACTGCTTATGTAAATTTGGTGTGATTATCCTAGTACAACACGCGCATAAATGTCAGAATGGCTGCTGACTTGCAGAACCTGAAGGTGCTGTTTCAGTTATTCTGTTTGACGCCGCGAAGCAGAATAAATATTTGTAGAATTATGTTGACGGACTTGTAGCGTAACTTCACATTTGTGCACTGCAGTACCAGAGTGAATGCTTGGATGGAGCAGGATGGAGCTTCACAGTCGTCACCATTGATGCACCTCATCAATTATAGTAGTCTTTTTTCTAGATTATTTTGATCTGCCTTCTCCAAACAACATGGGGAAGTTAAGCAAGGGCAAGGAAGCAGTTAAAGAAAGACGCAAGAGGGACCAAACAAGGTCCCATACAACTATGTATATGCACTGAGAGAGCTTGATAATAGTACAAAACAAGGAATTGGCAGCCCAGTGTATGATCTGTCCTAACTTACTTTTCTACTGAAGCTATAATGGAGCAGCATGGTGGCACAGTGGTTAGCATTGCTGCCTCGCAGCGCAAGGGACCCGGGTTCGACTCCCGGCTCGGGTCACTGTCTCTGCAGAGTTTGCGCGTTCCCCCCGTTTCCTCCTGGTTTCCTCCCACATCCGAAAAATGTGCAGGTTAGTTGCATTGGCCATGCCGAATTCTCCCTTAGTTTGATTTTTTGATTCGATGTCACGTGTTAACATACAGTGAAAAGTATTGTTTCTTGTGTACTATACAGACAAAACATACCGTTCATAGAGAAGGAAAGGGGAGAGTGCAGAATGTAGTGTTACAGTCATAGCAAAGGTGTAGAGAAAGATTAACTTAATGCAAGTCCATTCACCTGAACAGATGCCCGAGTGTGGTGACTAGGGGATTTTCACAATGACTTCATTGTAGTAGGCTATGACACCATTAACACTGGTGTCATAGCCTACTTATGACACCAGTCAATAAGTTTTAAAAACTTATGGAAAAGCAAGTCCAGTGGAGTGCAAAATGGATAACTGATTCCCCATTTCCCCATTGTGCTGCCACCTAATACCAATTTCACCCAATGTACTGTAATATCAATGCTGCTGCTGTTAGAATTTTGGACTATTTGTGTTTGGTATGGTTGGGGAGATGTACAAGAGGGGAGGTACAGACATTTTTATAAGTTTGTTTGGCATTTGTATAACTTACTCAATGCATGATATGGAGATGCCGGTGTTGGACTGGGGTGGGCACAGCAAGAAGTCTCACAACACCAGGTTAAAGTCCAACAGGTTTATTTGGAATTGTGAGCTTTCGGAGCGCTGCTCCTTCATCAGGTGAGGTGGAGATTAGTTCACAAACAGGGCATATGTAGGCAAAGATAATTACAGATTGGAATGTGACAGACAAATTTTTCTTTCCTTCTCTCAAGTATTGTGTCAGTGATCCTCTGCAAAGAGGTCTAGATTTTCCTCCTGAACTACCACCCATGTTGGGATGAATGTGGGATGGTATTGCCACTGAACCACAAAACCTTTCTCTTTGCCTTCCAAAAAAACAGCCTTGAGGCCTGCCGCTATCTTGCTTCACAACACTTGAGAGAATGTCGTTAACCCCTTCACTCCATCGACCTCTCAGACCCACCTCAAATAATTTCCACTGCTATATTGGAGACAGAGCTGCTGCAAGTTATTCCTTGTTATCAGTTAACTTTTTATAGTCAGTCATTATTCTCATCACTGACTGGGGCAACGATGTTGTGTTCCTCCAGTCGCGAGGCAATGCTTTTGCTGAGTGCCCATGTGTAGAAACAGGAAGGTTACCATGGAGACTTTCATAAGAACATCAAAACATAGAAGCAGGAGGAGGCCATTTGGCCCTGCGAGCCTGCTCCACCATTCATCACGATCGTGGCTGATCGCCCAACTCAATAGCCTAATCCTGCTTTCTCCCCATAACCTTTGATCCCATTTGCCCCAAGTGCGATATCCAGCTTCCTCTTGAATACATTCAATGTTTTGGCATCAACTATTTCCTGTTATAACGAATTCCACAGGATCACCACTCCGTGGGTGAAGAAATTTCTCCTCGTCTTCGTCCTAAATGGTCTACCCTGAAGCCTCAGACTGTGACCCCTTGTTCTGGACTCCCCCAGCATCGGGAACATCTACCCCGTCTAGTCCTGTTAGAATTTTATAAGTCTCTGTGAGATCCACCCATCTCCAACTAAGCCCTTTCTGTGGTTTCTCATGTGCACGTTCCTTTGTTAAGTCTAATGCCTCTACTTGCTGAAAATCCACAGTTAATCCTTTCCAGTTTTTCTTCAGTGATGTTGTTTGTGTATGAACACTTCAGAGAAACCTTTATTTGTGCTAAATGTGACTCCATCCAGTGAAGAGGTGTCCCCCACTCCCCCAAATTCCCATTGACTTCAGTTTTGCTAGGGCTCTTGATGCCACATGCTCAAATCCTTGACATTAAGGCAATAACTGTCACCTCGCCTCTGGAGTTCAGCTTATCTGTTGATGTTTGAGCTAAGGTGATAATGAGGTCAGGAGCTCAGAAGCCCTGGTGGAAGTGAAGCTGGGTAAACACAGTAAGAAGTCTCACAACACCAGGTTAAAGTCCAACAGGTTTATTTGGTAGCAAACACCATTACCTTTCAGAGCGCTGCTCCTTCATCAGGTGGAGTGAGAGTTCTTTTCACAAACAGGGCATATAAAGACACAAACTCAATTTACAGGATAATGATTGGAATGCGAGTCTTTACAGCTAATCAAGTCTTAAAGATACAGACAACGTAAGTGGAGAGAGCACAAGTTAAAGAGATGCATACTCTCTCCAGACAAGACAGTCAGTGAGATTTTGCAAGTCCAGGCAAGTTGTGGGGGTTACAGATAGTGTGACATGAACCCAAGATCCCGGTTGAGGCCATCCTCGTGCGCGGAACTTGGCTCTCAGTCTCTGCTCAGCGACTCTGCGCTGTCGTGTGTCATGAAGGCTGCCTTGGAGAACAAAGATCAGAGGCCGAATGCCCGTGACCGTTGAAGTGCTCACCAACAGGAAGAGAACAGTCTTGCCTGGTGATTGTCGAGTGGTGTTCATTCATCCGTTGTCGTAGTGTCTGCATGGTCTCCCCAATGTACCATGACTCGGGAGATCCATTTCCTGCAGTGTATGGGGTAGACAATGTTGGCCGAGTTGCAAAAGTATGTACCGTGTACCTGGTGGATGGTGTTATCATGTGAGATGATGGCATCCGTGTCGATGATCCAGCATGTCTTGCAGAAATTGCTGTGACAGGGTTGTGTGGTATTGTGGTCACTGTTTTCCTAAAGGCTGGGCAGTTTGCTGCGGACAATGGTCTGCTTGAGGTTGTGACGTTGTTTGAAGGCAAGAACTGAGGATGTGCGGATGACCTTGCAAGATGATCGTCTTCATCAATGACATGTCGAAGGCTCCGGAAGAGATGTCGTAACTTCTCCACTCCAGGGAAGTACTGGACGACCAAGGGTACTCTGTCCACTGTGTCCCGTGTTTGTCTCCTGAGGGGGTCGGTGCGGTTTTTCGCCCTGGCGCATCGGAACTGTCAATCGATGAGTCGAGCCCCATATCCTGCTCTTATGAGAGCATCTTTCAGCGTCTGGAAGTGTCTGTTTCAATCCTCCTCATCTGAGCAGATCCTGTGTATACGGAGGGCTTGTCCATAGGGGATGGCTTCTTTAACATGTTTAGGGTGGAAGCTGGAGAAATGGAGCATCATGAGGTTACCTGTGGGCCTGTGGTACAGTTCGGTGCATGATACATTGGGGAGGCAACTGTCCTAATGGAGATGCTTGTGTCCAAGAATGCAGCCGATTCTGGGGAGTAGTCTACGGTGAGTCTGATAGTGAGGTGGAACTTGTTGATGTCATCATGTAGTTGTTTCAGTGATTGTTCACCATGAGTCCAAAGGAAGAAAATGTCATCGATGTACCTAGTGTATAGCATTGGTTGAAGGTCCTGTGCAGTGAAGAATTCTTGTTTGGACCTGTGCATGAATATGTTATGATGTGGATGTGCCGGCATTGGACTGGGGTAAACACAGTAAAAAGTCTGACAACAAGTTGGACTAAAACCTGGTGTTGTCAGACTTTTTACCATGAAAATGTTGGCATATTGAAGTGCGAATTTGGTCCCCGTGGCTGTTCTGTGTGTCTGGACGAAAAACTGGTTGTTGAAGGTGAAGACATTGTGGTCCAGGATGAAGTGGATGAGTTGTAAAATTGCATCTGGAAACTGGCAGTTGTCGGCGTTGAGTACTGAGGCAGTTGCAGCGATGTCATCATCGTGGGGGATTCTGGTGTAGAGTGCCGAGACATCTCTGAGAAGTTAAGCTGAGCATCAATGAGTAGGTTGTTACTGAGTAAGTGCTGCTTGATAGGATTGTCGATGACACTTTCCATCACTTTAAGCATATACTGATGGAGTGGTAATTGTCTGGATTATATTTGTCCTGCTTTTTGTGTACAGGACCAAGCTGGGCAGTGTTCCACATTGCTGGGTAGCTGCCAGCATTGCAGTTGTACTGGAACAGCTTTAATCATCCTGCCTCAAATTCATCAACTGGTGGAGAATCCAGTCAACATGTCTAACTCCACATCTCTCAGACGTGGCACTGAATACAGACCTGATTTCTCTGGTTCTATGTGGGACAACGTGGAGCAAAACTCTTCCACATGGCCTGCTCCAGGCATGTAGACATACCTTAAAAACAGCTTCAATAACTGTTAGGGTTGTTGGCTTTAATTATTGAGAGGTGAGTAACCAGATGCATAGTGTTAAAGTAATTGGTAGAATGATTGGAGTTAAGTTGATAAATGTTTTCATCCAGAGGGTGTAGTTCCTCTTAAAATGGTGAAGGTTTTGGTGATTGGGTGGCACAGGGGTTAGCACTGCTGTCTCGCAGCGCCAGGGACCTGGGTTCAATCCCGGCTTGGGACACTGTCCGTGTGGAGTTTTCACATTCCCTCTTTGCCTAAATTTCCTCTGAGTGCTCCGGTTTCCTCCCATTGTCCAAACAAAGGTGTGTGTGTGTGTGGGTTAGGTGGATTGATGATGCCAAATTGCCCCTTAGTGTCAGGGGGATTAGCAGGGTAAATATGGCGGGGGTGCTGTGGGATAGGGCCGGGGTGGGATTGTTGTCAGTACAAACATGATGGACCAAATGTCGTCCTTCTGCACTGTAGGTTGTAGATTCTATGAAGATCGCAGGATACACGACAGACATGATTTTGTGCTGTTTGAAAACTGTATGTATTGAAATCCCTGGGAGGCCTTACAGTCAGCATTTCACAGATGTGTGGTAGAGCAAAACTGGTGAATCAGGCAGCCTGTTTTGATTCGATAGTACAATCTGCAGACCCACCGCAATGTCCTCGGCTACCATTCCCACACAAAAGGGCAATCTGTAAAAGCTCAAGTTGCACCCAAACTAAAACGAAACAAAGAGAAGAGAAAAGGGAAAAGCATATAGCAGGAGTATCGCTGACTCTCCCCATTCGAGTAGAAAAACTACAAGTCCCTACACATCAACACTGCTGATAAAAGATGGCAAACACAAGGAAGGTGACCTCAAATTCCCGAGAATGAATTGGAAGGCCACTATTCCTACCTAAGTTTTGGCTTTTTAAATAAATGTTAGAGCTATTCTTTTTAGATTTATCCATTGTAGACTAGATAAACAAGTGGTGAACTATATATAACCATTGGAAATGAGGTGTGGCACAGAGTCAACACATTGGCCTATCTGAGGAGATCCTGCCAATTATATAACATGCTGGAGGATCAGCTTTTGTAAAAGATTTAAAGTTTATTTATTAGTGTCACAAGTAGGTTTATGTTAACATTACAATGAAGTTACTGTGAAAACCCCCTCGTCGTCACATTCTGGCACCTGTTTGGGTACACTGAGGGAGAATTTAGCATGGCCAATGTACCTAACCAGCACGTCTTTGGACTGTAGGAGGAAACTGGGGCAACCAGAGGAAACCCATGCAGACATGGGGAGAACGTGCACAGTCCATACAGACAGTGACCCAAGCCAGGAACCACTGCTTTGCCCAAGACCACAAGGAACTACAAAAGGTTGTGAATGTAGCCCAATCCGTCACGCAAACCAACCTCCCATCCATTGACTCCGTCTACACGTCCCAGTGCCTCGGCAAAGCAGCCCGCATAATTAAGGACCCCGCGCGCACTGGACATTCTCTATTCCAACTTCTTCCTTCGTGAGAAAGATACAAAAGTCTGAAGTCACATACCAAATGACTCAAGAACAGCTCCTTCCCTGCTGCTTGCTGTCAGACTTTTGAATGGACTTACCTTGCATTAAGTTGATCTTTCTCCACACCGTAGCTATGACTCTAACACTACGTTCTGCACTCTCTCATCGCCTTCTCTATGAATGTTACGTTTTGTCTGTATAGTGTGCAAAAAACAATACTTTTCATTCTATTGTTAATACATGTAACAACAGTAAATCAAATCAAAATCGAACCATTGTGCCACCGTGAATGTTAAAATGCAACCATTTTGCATTGATGGCTTATTAATTCCAGCTGCAAGAATCAATTGATCAGTTCATCAACGGCTGCTGTGATTTCTCCAAAGCTGAGCTGCCAGAATGAATAATGAAGCTGTTGTACCTTCAGTGCCAATTGAGACCTTCTTAAAAAGATCTTCTGGCGTTTAGGAACACACAATTGACAGACCGTTAAAAGATGACAGAAAATTGAGGCCGTTGTGGTTGGACACCAACACTTGCAAGCATTTGCTACAACTATCAGTAATGGAATGGGGTGGCCAGAATGCAGAAAGCAAGCAAGTCATGTGGCCCTCTGCATCCGCCGTAAAGTTGTCCTGTGTTCCAAGATCTTTTAAGTTGTGTGGTGCAAAAGGACATTGAACTCAGGTAGGCCAGAAATCAGGTTCTAGAGGCAGAATGTGCAGCTTACTGTCAGCAACAACAGGGAGAGTGTCAGAGACCCGCACATGCACATACTTGAGATGGTGAGGTGCTGACCTAGTGATATTATCGCTAGACCATTAATCCAGAAACTCAGCTCATAGAAACATAGTAGCAGGAGGAGGCCATTTGGCCCTTTGAACCTGTACCGCCATTCATCACGATCATGGCTCATTGTTCAACCCAATAGCCTAATCCTGCTTTCTCCCCATAACCTTTGATCCCATTCTTCCCAAGTGCTATATCCAGCCGCCTCTTGAATACATTCAATGTTTTGGCATCAACTTCTTCCTGTGATAATGAATTCCACAGGCTCACCACCCTTTGGGTGAAGAAATGTCTCCTCATCTCCATCCTAAATGGTCTACCCTGATTCCTCAGACTGTGACCCCTGGTTCTGGACTCCCCTACCATCAGGAGTATCCTCTGTGCATGTACATGTTCTGGGGACCCAGGTTCGAATCCCGCCACAGCAGATGGTGGAATTTGAATTCAGTAAAAAAAAATCTTGAATTAAGAATCTACTGATGACCATGAAAACATTGCTGATTGTCAGAAAAACCCATCTGGTTCACTAATGTCCTTTAGGGAAGGAAATCTGCTGTCCTTACCTGGTCCACAGCAATGTGGTTGACTCTCAACTGCCCTCCGGGGGCAGCTAGTGATGGGCAATAAATATTGGCCAGCTAGTGATGCCCACATCTCACGAATGAATTAAAAAAAAAGATTTGAGGCAAGACAAACCAGGGTGTAGGTGCACAGCAGAAAGATCTGTAACCTGAACATGAGCAGGCTTTCCACATTGTCAATGTGACAAATGTGTGAATGAGGTCAGATGGTTATAAATCTTTATTACTCGCAACAGATGCACAAAGAAAAGTGGCAACCGCAAGCTTACAGCCAAAGTTGACATGGGAACAAGCAAGGATCCAACCATTGGCGCCGGGTTGTCCGTCAATGCTTCTTTAAATACAACTTGCCAATCTCGCACAGGACTGGTAACTAAATGTGGGTTTAATTTATTTTAATTTTAAATTTAATTTAATTTAGCTAAACTGAAAGTTGCTCCTGAACAGTGTCTGCTGGTCACTTGCATCCTGGCTATTTAATTATTAGCATGTTCTCTCTGAAAGCTAATTCACAACAACTGGACCTCACTGCCTGGAAAGGTGGTAGAGATAGAAGCCCTCATTAGTAAAAAAAAGTAGCTGGATATGCACAGTGCTATAACTCAAAGACTTTGGACAAAGTGCTGTAAAGCAGTAATAGACTGGGTAGTTCTTTTTGGCTCGCAAAGACAGGTGCCTAATGACCTATTTCTATATAATGAATATGTTTATGATTGACTTCAGAAGGAGGCCATTTAGACCATGATGCCTATACCAGTTATTGGGTAGAGCTATTCAATTAATAAAAGGCTGCAACTAGACCTCTCTAAAATAATGGGAGTGCGTATTAGTTAGAATGAAGGTGTTTTGATTTTGTATAACTACATGAGGAAACTACATTAGTTTCCTTTAAGACTGCAAGTATAACAGTTAATATTAGTTTGAAATTCATGCTGTTGCAAATGTCCCTTTTAATATTTTAGTGGTTTTCAGTGACAATCTGCACCATAATGGGGGCTGAAGTATAAAAACAGTCCCTTCAGAAGAAGCATGACATAAATACAAAGAACAATACAGCACAGGGAACAGGCCCTTCGGCCCTCCAAGTCTGCACCGCTCATTGGTCCAACTAGACCATTCGTTTGTATCCCTCCATTCCCAGTCTGCTCATGTGGCTATCCAGTTAAGATCCCAGCGTGTCTGCCTCCTCACATCTTAAGAGCACAGTATTGTCACAATCAGAAAGATTATCAAGAAGCTTGGAGAAGTATTTAGTTGTTTTGGATTTCCTGTACAACTGGTAAGTGACAACCCACCTATTTGTCTCAAGAATCCAACATTTTCTTGTATGAGAATGGTATGCAACATATTAGGTCCACACTTTATCATCCTGCTCCTCATGGACTAGCAGAATGGTTTGTCCGAACTGTGAAACATGTGTGGACAGGAACCAGGGAACAAGGTCCCCTGATCAAACATCTTAACAAACACCTGCTGGTGTATCGGAATACCGCGTAGATCGAGATCTTTCCAGCATTACTAGTGATGAAGGGACGACTACGATAGGCGTTCAGTCTGTTGAAAACTCTGGAAGCTAAAGAGATGGTACAACAGCAACAAGGACAAATGGAATGGCAGCAAAGCAAAGTGTAGAGTTTTCCACCAAGGGCAAGGAGTTTTGGCCAGGAATGACTCCTCAGGAGAGAAATGGGTTCCTGCCACAACCCCTTGCACAGCCTGGACCCGTCTCTTATACTGTCCGCACCAGAGATGATGTTATCTGGAGGAGACGTGCAGACCAACTGTTGGCTGGGAGAACAGGTCCATTGGAATCAGAACCTGCTGAGAATTTAGATTCAACCGTCCAAAGTGCTGATCTGAACCTTCCAACAGACATGGTTGAGAAAAGCAACTCTACTGATCAGACACAACAATCGACCTCTAGCGCCCACATCAATTCCAGTCAAACGAACACTGATGACGTTAGTGGAAAGACAAAAATGTCAGAGGTTACCATCAGTGTAAACGAAGCTGCCAGAGGTTCGCCATCAACTCTTTTGAGAGCAGTGACCTCCAGACAGTTATTTGACTTATTAATAGTGACTGACTTATTGATTATTGTTTATGTAGAACTTCCTTTGAACTTATTGGGATGCTCAGTTTAAGGGGGAGGAAATGTTCTATATTTATATTAATTTGTTTTGGCTTACTGAGCTCTGCTTTGTTCATATTTTCACCCAAAGTAACGTCATAAGCCCCTAGTGAGGGAAACAGGGAGAGAAGAAGCAACTGTGTAAGATAGCAAACACAGTAAATAAAGCTCCATTGTTTTTAACCTCTGTGCTCCCTGGCATCTCCATAATGCAGCAGTTTCCAAAGACCAATTTCATGCCCATATTTTTCAAACCAAATACCAACTGCACTCCCAATATTTTCAAATACTAAACAATGCAAAGAAAAATGTAGTGCCTCAGGTCTAAAGTGTGAGCTGATGTCATAGCTTGGACTGGATCACAAATTATACCGTCAGCAGATGAGGATAGGAGCTGGAATCATAGAATCCCCACAGTAAAGAAACAGGCCATTCAGCCCATCGAGCCTGCACCGACAACATTCCCACCCTATCCCCGTTACCCCACATGTTTACCTTGCCATTCCCCCTGTCAATTTAGCATAGCCAGTCAACCTAACCTGCACATCTTTGGGCTGTGGGAGGAAACCAGAGCACCTGGAGGAAACCCACGCAGAGAACTCTGTTTAGATGGTGACCCAAGCTGGGGATTGAACCCAGATCCCTGGTGCTGTGGGGCAGCCGTGCTAACCACTGTGCCACCCCAAGAATAGAGAATAAATAAGAAGAAAAGTGAAAAGTTTACTTGCTAGTCACAAGTAGGCTTAAATTAACACCGCAATGAAGTAACAGAAAATCTCCTGGTCATATGGACTCAATGCTAACTCTGTTTCTGTTACCATAGATGCTGCTAGATCTGCTGAGTTTTTCCAGCATTTTCTGTTTTTATTGCAGATTTTTAGTATCCCCGCTGTGTTTAGTTCACATTAAGGATGGGAACTGACCTCCCTGGGAAAAATTCATTACAAACTACTGTTTGGTGATGTCAGACGCTGATCAGAAAACCCAAAAGCACCAGAGACCATTGACTGACACAGTGGGGACTTGGGATGTTGCGGCTGAATCTATTTTGAGGCAGAGTGACAGCTCAAATCATTATTCAACAGAATTGCAAATTCAGCAGATTTATCGCAGCAATGATAGAGATGTACTGGGGTTTTCTGAGTCTAGGAATCATTGTCAATTACAGAAATATACTTTTTTCAAGAGTGGGAGTTTTTGATAAGAGTACTATGTAGCTGATCTTTGAGTAAAATTGACAGCTTTTTAAAACCTGCATAAAGGTTTTCCTTAATCTCTGAAATGAATTGAAAGCCAAAGAGGTTTTGAAAGCTTGAATAGATCCATGTACTGCACTGGTGTACGCAGTGAATATTAATTAAATTAAGGAAACCTGAGCACTCCCTACATTGTCTTGTTCTGTGAGCGTGCTGTTTATGCCCACACTATAGTTAAGCCCACCAGCGCCTCTACTTTCTCAGAAGTTTAAGGAAATTTGGCATGTCAGCTACGACTCACCAACTTTTACAGATGCACCATTCTTTTTGTTTGCATCAGAGTTCCTGCTCTGCCCAAGAACGCAAGAAACTACATATGGTCATGAATGTAGCCCAATCCATCACGCGAACCAGCCTCCCATCCACTGACTCTTTGTACACATCCCGCTGCCTCGGCAAAGCAGCCAGCGTAATTAAGGACCCCACGTCCCCCGGACATTCTCTCTTCCACCTTCTTCCTTCATGAAAAAGATACAAAATTCTGAGTCACATACCAACCGACTCAAGAACAACTTCTTCCCTGTTGCCATCAGACTTTTGAATGGACTGGACTTGACTTGCAATAGGTTGATCGTTCTCTACACCCTATTATGACTATAACAGTACATTCTGCACTCTCCCATTTCCTTCTCTATGAACGGTATGCTTTGTCTGAATAGCGTGAGTGCCTCCATAGAGAATAGCTATTTGTAGAGGAAAAAGATCAACCCTTTCACAAAAGAAATCCAAGCAATACACCGAGTATTACCTGTGATGTATCACATTACTTCATGGGTGCCAGCTGTTCTTTATAGTACTTCGCTTTAATACTCTGGGAACTTGGGAATTGCTAAACAGGAAGACCACGGAGCAGCTGGTTCACCTGAATAATACGATAATGAAGTTGTTGATCAAAACAATCTCCGTCAGTTAGTCCAAAAGAGATCCAGACACGAGACACAATCAGGAAGGTTGATCCCCACCTTTGGGTAAGATCAAGTGTGGGACCAAGCCTGAGATCTGGTGTAATGCCTGTTCTTATCAGCTTGGGTTGGTTAAACATTAAAAAAAGGTTGAGTTTCAGGCAGATTTAATTTAGCGCTTCTGTGTCTGGAGGAAGCCCATAGTTAGATTCATGCTGGACAAAGATATTTGTATAAGGGTTGGTTTCAATTTCAGCTAGAAATCTCTTGTGTTTAGAGTGGCTTGTGGCATGTAGAATAACAAGTATGGCTCTACCGTGAATTGAACTCATAGAGCCCTACAGTGCAGAAAGAGGCCCTTCAGCCCATCGAGTCTGCACCGAACACAATCCCACCCAGGCCGTACCCCCATATCCCTACATATTATACCCACTAATCCCTCTAACCTACGCATCCCTGGACACCAAGGGGCAATTTCTTAGCATGGCCAATCAACCTAACCCACACATCTTTGGACTGTGGGAGGAAACCGGAGCACCCGGAGGAAACCCACGCAGACACAAGGAGAATGTGCAAACTCCACACAGACAGTGACCCAAGCCGGGAATCGAACCCAGGACCCTGGAGCTGTGAAGCAGCAGTGCTAACCACTGCTGCCGTGCCGCCCTTGGTAGCACAGTGGTTGAATTGGATCCAGTTAGAATTTAAATTGGTTATTGGAGCAAGCGATGAGTTGGACTAAGGGTTTGCCCTATCCATTCTGCATATTGGCTTTGTAACTCTGAGAAAGGAATACAATTTTTAAAAAAGAATGGACCCAGTGGTGGAGAACTGTGTTGGTCCAAAATCACCTGGTTTCAATTCCAACTGGACTCTATTGTGTTTAGAGTGGTTTATGGCATGGGGAATAAATAGCAGCTGCGCATTGCTTTGCAACAAGAGGCCCAGTTTGCTCTTGGTTTTCATTGGAAGCTAGGGCAGTTGGAGACAGGCCACGGAGGAGTAAACAGTTCTCTCAATTCAACTAGGAGAAGCTGGACAGGACCAGGGAGTTGCAAAGATGCAGGCTTCCTCAGTAATAAGGTACAGTCCAGATAACCAGGGAACTAGGAGAGAAAGAAGATTTCAGACCACTGAATTTAAGAGAACAGAGAGTAAGTCATTGTTCAGAAAAAAAATCAAGATTAAACACAAGGCTCTGAATTAAAAGAACTAGATTTAAAAGTGGGACAGCAGACCTTCAGAAGTAACTAAAACATTTGATATAATTTTAATAAGAATCTGGGCATCGAAGTTAAAACAATTGTGACTATTTGAACAGCAGCCAACACAAAGAAATTCTAAAGGGATTGGCAAAAAAGCCTGGAATAGACTCACTATTAAAAATAAAGCTGATTTTTTTTGTTTTAGTATCACAAGTAGGCTTACATTAACACAGCAATGAAGTTACTGTGAAAATCCCCTAGTCGCCACACTGCAGCACCTGTTCAGGTACACTGAGGGAGAATTTAGCACAGCAACACATCTAACCAGCATATCTTTTGGATTGTGGGAGAAAACTGGCACTGGAGGAAACCCCCACAGACACAAGGAGAGCTGCACAGTGACCCAAGCTAGGAATCGAACCCAGGTCCATGGCACTGTGAGGCAGCAGTGCTAACCACTGTGGCACCATGCTGCCCTTTGTTTATATGTTTTACTTCTAAAATCTGGACTAGGTTCTGGAATGCAAAATGAAAGCGGTGCTGCAAGAAAATATTTTTAAGTGTGTTTTGGGGAGTGGAGTTTGGAAACCCTTGTGACAATTATCTGGCGGGGCGGGATTTCAGAGGAGAAATCTACAGACATTAACTTGGGTTCAGATAGGAATGTGTATTTGACCACAGTCATGTTGGCAAGTGTGAGGTGGTCCACTTTGGTAGGAAGAATGGTAGGAAGGACTATTACTTACGTGGCGAAAAACTGCAGCAGGCGACGGTGCAGAGGGACCTCGGGGTCCTTGTGCATGAGTCGCAAAAACCCAGCTTGCAGGTGCAGCAGGTGGTCAGGAAGGCGAATGGGATGCTGGCCTTCATAGCGAGGGGGATTGAATATAAAAGTAGGGAGGTCTTGCTGCAGCTGTACAGGGCATTGGTGAGGCCGCAGCTGGAGTACTGTGTGCAGTTTTGGGCGCCGCACCTGCGCAAGGATATTTTGGCCCTGGAGGGAGTGCAGAGGAGGTTTACTAGGCTGATACCGGAGTTGAGGGGATTGAGCTATGAGGAGAGGCTGAATAAACTAGGCTTGTACTCGTTAGAGTTTAGAAGAATGAGGGGAGATCTCATTGAGACGTATAAGATGATGAATGGGATGGATAGGATAGAGGTGGAGAGACTCTTCCCGCTCAAAAAAGACAGTAGGACTAGGGGGCACAGCCTCAAGATAAAGGGGAGGCGGTTTAGAACGGAGTTGAGGAGGAACTTCTTCACTCAAAGGGTGGTGAATCTCTGGAATTCTCTGCCCGTTGAGGTGGTGGAAGCTGCCTCGCTAAATATTTTTAAGACGCGGGTTGATGGGTTTTTGATAAGAGAGGGGATTAAGGGTTATGGGGAGAGGGCGGGAATGTGGAACTGAGCAGCGACAGATCAGCCATGATCTTATTGAATGGCGGGGCAGGCTCGAAGGGCTAGATGGCCTACTCCTGCTCCTATTTCTTATGTTCTTATGTTCATTGTGTATGCGTCATAGGGACTTTGTGTGTTAGTGAGACCATTGTAGCTTCAAAGGTGCTTTGTAACCTGTGTTAATCTTAAAATCGGTGAATTTGTTAAACCAAAGGGAAAATTATAGCCCTTTTTAAATGTTTTCTCTTGTTAAAATGAACTAGGTGTCTCGTGACTCCATTCCTCCACTGTAGGAACAGTCACAGGACGCCTAATTCATTTTAACAAGAGAAAATTTTAAAAAGTTGCGGTCTCTTGAATCTTCCTGTCAAGTTATCACACCAACTGGGACCGTAACACTTCTCAAACTACCGAGATCCTAAAATGCTACTTTCCAGGAGAAAAAATGGATCTAATATTTGCACCATTCTCCATGTAAAACCAGGCATTTGGTGACAGCAAGCTACATAACATCACATTCGCTGTTGTTATCTAATAGCCACATGTTAAGTTGTAAGCAGTTATTATTAGACGACCTATTAGATTCAAAAGCCTGTTTTTTTTTTGAAAAAAAATAGCCTTTCCCAGCCCAGGGCTGTTGAGACTGTTTTATAGCATTAAATTCAGCTGAGTCAACACCCATCAGCAACAATGCTGCAGGACACAGTCATTGATAATAAGTAGATTTGGATTGATAATTCACATCTTGCTCCAAATTGATTTCGTAATCTTCAACGGGCAATGTAATTTGTTTGTCCATCTGCCTTAGGGATGATTAGCAAGAAGTACGTTCTGACCATCTCGGGTCAGAAAGGTTCCCATGCGGCAATTTTTTTGCATTTTGGTGTCACGTAATTGAACTGTGTTTTTTTTTCTCTCCGTTATGTGATTCCTGGTCTCTGATTCCTAAAATTGTTATTTGTTTCTTGCAAGTAAGTAAACACATTTGACTTTTTAGCACTTAATCTTCCTTGAAGGTACATGCCTATGATCAGTCGTAACTTGTACTCGTAGAGCAACAAACACAGAGTAGCTGAAGTTCCTCCCTGGAGTAAATTACTCTTAATCACTTTCACTTGTAAAGAGAAATGAAAGTTGCAAAAAGGTTTAGAACATGCGGCGATGTTTGCCCATTATCCAAATACCAGCTGGGTCTGGCAGGCAGAGAGTGGACCAGCTGTGCGTGACACTTCATTGTCATTCATTGTGTTCCTACTCGCTGTAATGGGCTATAATTCACCGATAAGTATATTGCTTCCTGAAATGAACCATATGTGTGAAAATCTCCCAATTTCTGTTGAGGTGATTATCTATGTTTTCCCCTCATTTTGGCTAACAGATCAGTGTTATGCCGGTTGGAATCTTTCAGCAATGCCGTGCGTTTCGTTAGCTCATTTATTTGTCTACAAAATGGTCGGTTGTCCGGAACGGTGAAAATTTAAGTTAACATTATGTCCTATTTTGATCTGTCACTTCTTGCTCCCACAACAGCTTTCCTGTAATGGATTTATTTTTAATAGAACTTCATTGGTGCAATCAGCGCACTGTGGCAAAGATATTCAACGACAAGGGACCTAATTACTGGGATTGTGAAGCTTTGTAGGCTAATCTGTGCCTGAGTGCTGAGCTACCATTTAAAATGCTTGCTGCTTCTGTTATTGAATGGCAAATCTCTGTTGAATACCCTGCTGTATGTCATTCATCTGGAATGAATAGGCAGAAGATGCAAAGCTTTACATATCATCCTTCACAACTAGTTGTTCGTTGACTGTTTCAGACAGCACTTTCAAGATCTGTGTTTTGTCTTTTCCTCACCTCTTTGCGAGGGCCTTTTCATTTTTGAGCTTTGTCCCAGGCAAATGCTTATTTTGGACATTGGACCTAATCTCTTCCTATCATTATGTAATGAACAACCACATTTGTGTAAATTCAATCACATTAACCGTGAATCTTGCTAGCCTGAATATGCCTGAATTGTAATAGATTTTTTTTCACTAAGTGAACATTGTATTTTTAATTAACATTTTATTGGACAAGGCCACACTGTGATCTGTGAACGCAGTGCGTTAAAATATAAAGTGAAGACATCAAAATATTGCTTTGAAAGAGTTGAGCAGTAAGCTTGCCAAATTGTAGATTGCAGACTGATTTAGAAAGCGCTTTGCTGAGGAGAATTTATTTATACAGCGAATTGTGTCGATCTGTAATGCACTTCCTGAAAGGATGATGGAAGCAGATCCATTGAACTTTTCAAATGAAATCAAATATATATTTGAAAATCAAAACCAGTGATATATTAAACTATAAATCCTGGCAGTTTTGCCTGTTAATAATCTGTGACGACTGTTACCTTGGTAGTGGACAAGGTGAGTCTTTTCCACAATGAAGGCTGCCTTTTTTTTTATATATCAATCAACTGTACAGTATTAAGTGTCCATGTGGGTTAGAAGTTACTTTAGGAAAATAATACTTTGTTTTGTAGATTAAGTACATTCTGTATCACAGACCTCTCCCTGCATGTGAGGGACTTTTGATGAAATATTGATTAATTTTCACTGAATAATTTTTTTTGGGAAAAAGCTTTGAAAAATAACAATATTTCTGATTGTTCCATTTAATCCCTACAGTGAAAAGAGGCCATTTGGCCCATCCAGTATGCACCTGCTCTCTGAAAGAGCACCCTATCTGGGCCCAATTCCCAGGCCAATCAACTCCACAGGTTGGCAATGGCCTAATAGTATTGTTGCTAGAATGTTAATCCAGAAACTCAGCTAATGTTCTGGAACCTGGGTTTGAATCAGATGATGGAATTTGAATTCAATAAAAAATATCTGGAATTCGGAGACAACTGTCGATTGTCTGAAAAACCCATCTGGTTCACTAATCTCCTCTAGGGAAGGAAATTTGCCATCCTTATCCGGTCTGACTTGCATGTGATTCCAGAGTCACAGCAACATGGTTAACTCTCAACTGCCCTTGGGCAACTAGAGATGGGCAATACATGCTGGTCAGCCAGTGACACCCATGCCTCATGAGTGAAAAAAAAACTTACCCCGCTAATCCCCTAACCTGCACATCTTTTGGACTGTGCGAGGAAGCCAAAGCTCCCTGAGGAAATCCAAGCAGACATGGGAAGAATGTGCAAACTTCACACTGTCACCCAGAGGCTGGAATCGAACCTGGATCCCTGGTACTGAAAGGTCTAACCATAGTGCCATTGCTCCACCCCTGTCTCAGTGTTTCCTAACTTGTAAGATTAACAAAATATTGAATTACGTTCAGGGTTGTAATATATTGTATAAAGCCTTATCCATAAACTGGAACTTTGAGATGACAATCCCTCAGTTGAATCTTACTGTTTGGCAAAAAGCACTTTCCACTTCTGCTATTTCATAACATATTTATAAAAAGTTTCTTTAAAATCTGCGCGCATTTTTGAAGCAGGGAGGCACTCTTGCACCCAGGGCCATGATTGGGGATGAACGTTAAAAACCTTTTTTGACAAAAATCAGGTTAAGGGAAGTCTTAATGAGCAGTATTGTACCGATTCCAATTTTCTTCATCCTAGTACCAAAAACAAAACACCCAATGTTATTTGATCAGAGGGAGGAGGCTAACAAAGGCTTCATGGTATTTTACTGCATAGAAAGAGGCCATTTGATCCATCATGCCTGTGCTGGTATATTGACGGAGAATCAGATCTACTCCAACTCTCCTGACTGTGACTGTGTGCTCACTATCCTTTTCATTCCAAATCATTTTGCACAAAAAAACAAGGTCTCATGCTTCATTTGCCAGTTATTTTTAGTAAATGCCCTCTGGTCATCAGCTGTCCCACTGGTAGAAACAATTTCTTTATTCTATAAAACCCCGTCATGATCCTGAACACCTCTATAAATTGGCCCATAAATCTCCCCTTAACTGTCTCTGTTCTCAGGAGAAAGATCCACAATTTTATTGTCTTTACATAACTGAAGTTCCTTATCCCCAGTATTACTCTGGGAAATCTCCTCTGCACCCTCCCCTTGGATCCCTCCTAATGTGTGGTGTCCACAATTGAGCACAAAGCTTTTGCAAAGGCCTACTCGATGATTTATAACAATTTGTGCAACGTAGAAAAACTAGAAGTAAGAGGAGGCCATTCGGCTGTTGTACCTGCTCTGCTCTTCACCTTGATCGTGGCTGATCATCGACTTCAATATGTTGATCCTGCCTTCTCTCCCCCCCCCCCCCCCCCCCCCCCATATCCCTTGAACCCTTTTAGCCCCAAGAGCATTTATCGAATCTCTTCTTGAAATCACACAGCCTTTTGGCCTCAACTGTATTTGGTGGTTTCCACATATCCACCACTCTGGGCGAAGAAATTTCTCCTCATTCCCTTTCTAAAAGGTTTGCCCCTTTTCGTCAAACTATGACCCCTCATTCTGGACTCCTCCATCATAGGGAACATTCTTTCTGTCTAACGGTGTTAGAATTTTATGTTTCTACGAGATTGCTCTCTCACATTTCAGAACTCCAGTGAATAGTCCTAACCAATTTAGTCTCCCCTCATATGACAGACCTGCCATCTCAGGAATCAGCTTGGTAAGCCTTTGCTGTACTCCCTCTACATCAAAGAGACCCTTCTTCAGATAAGGGCACCAAAGCTGCACATAATACTTCAGGTGTGGCCTTGCCAACACCCTATACAATTGCAGTAAAACATCCCTATCCCTATTCTCAAATTTTCTTGCTATGAAGGCCAACATCCCATTTGCCTTCTTTACTGCCTGCTGTTCCTTCGCACTTACTTTCAGCGACTGATGTACGAGGAGTCTAAGGTCTCGTTGAGTATCCACCTCTCTCAGTTTATACCCATTCAAGTAATAATCTGTTCTTCCTAAGTAACTTCCTTACTTCTGTACTTTGTCTCCATGTAGAAAGTTACGTGTCCCCAACTTGTCCTGCCAGCTTCAAAGTATGATAAAAGTTGAATGTCTTTTATCAAGAAATCATAAATTAGGAAATAATTAATAATGCTTATACAAGTTTAGTAAGGAAATGAGTGAAAACCTATCAAAGAGAGAACTTAAAATATCCTGATTGGAGTGTGAAGTATTATTTCTACAACACTAAAATGAATAATTAATCCATTCGATAACACAACAAGATTTTGAATGAAGTACACCACAGTGCTTTGTGTCTGCCAGAGAGAAATTGTATCTTTATTCCTCTGTACCCAGTGCAATCCTTTTGTAAGATTGGGTACTTAGGAATGTTTTTATATAAGGTTGTTTAATTTAGTTTGGTATTGATGTTCGTGCCTGTGAGAACTTTACCCCTGTTGAAATCTGCGCCACATTTTGTATTCATTCAGATGCTTCCCTAAATTGTGAACCGCCTAATTGGTTAAAAACTATTTACAAAAGTGAATTTGGCAATAAGTAGTTACTAATATGCTGTCAGATTATGATAATTTTGGGGGCGTTTCATTGTGCTCGACAGCGTAGTTCCAGTGCGACCTTCAGCTTCCAAGTTACTGTAGTGGCCTTTTCCAACATTGGTGATCCCTCTCTGAAGTCACCATCCTTACAATCTTAAAGTCTCTGCTTCCTTTATTGGTGGTAAATTGTTTGGCGTTGCAGATACTATTTGCTGAGGGAAGGATAAGCTTTATGTTAGCATTTGTATAATAATCATCATCTTTTGTACAAAGGAGACTGGAATCTCCTTGATTTGATTTTGTTGATTGGAGTCTCTTGGGGGTTTTTTTTGCATAACAACAGGATTCCAACCGTCAAATTACTTCGGACAAATTGGAAAAATTGTCAACAGTATATCAGTAGGTAGTAATTTTTTTTCCCCCTGGTAAGCAGACATTCTGGACGGATTTGGTTTTAAATACCTGTGATTTCCTCATCTGAGAATATTGGAGCTGGAAAATTTTCCCCGTCCAGACTTTCCTCCGTGTCTCTTGTGCATGTGACAGGTGGCGCTATGCATCAGGAGATAGCAACAGGAATAATGCATTTGGAGAAACTGTGGCACATAGAACTTTCTCCTTTGTGGAATTTAAAAGCAAAATATTCTCAAATCTTTGCAAATGCTCGTCTCATGCCAACTGACCATGTGCCTTTGCATTTACAGTGATAACTCATGTGGTTGAATGCCAGAAGCTTGTTTTCACCTGAGGGTTAATGCATTGATTTTTTTTTCCTAAAATTTTACGCGTTGATGGAATAAAAGACGTTTTTCTATTTGTAGGAGCACATTTGATACGGTCGGTGTTATTCATAATTGTACACACTTGTTAGTACCTTAGAGTCAGTGGCCGGAGTTCTCCAACCATTCACGCCAGCGGGACTTTCTGGTCCCACTGCGGTGGACGGAGATTTGGCTGAGCGTCAAATTCTGCATTCCCGCTTGCCGTGGTAACGGTGCAGGAGAACAGCAGGAGAATTTCGGCCGGTGTGTTTTTTTTTGTACGTGGATGGATTAGGGTAACTGAGTAAGGAGCCTCCCACCTTGCCAGGTGTGCCAGTTGGCATTTGTTTTAGTGCACCCTGGATTAGCACGTTCTCATTCTGCGTTTCTGGACAGCCTTCTGGGTCTGTGCTGTAGTGTTCAGCACAGGTCCTGTAGGAGCTCCAATTGACCCGTACCTTAACGTTTATAGATCGAGCTGGAATATAATTCTCTGACTAACATATGTTCAACAGATGCACACGGATATCTATATTGTTTAAAGATTATTAAATTACTAATTTCTGCAAATCAAATTAACAAATTCATAAGAAGGCAATTAATGCTTTAAAAATTTCATTTAATATTCCAGGAAGAGCATTTGCTAACCAATTGAATTGGAATCAGTTTCAATATATTTAATTGACTGTTAAGGTTCACTGTGTAAATCAACATAGATGGAAGTGGGCCAGCAGCACTTAAATAGAACATAGTGGAAGCATTGTCTCATCATTTAACTTTAACTACTCCAATTGGATTCCAGTTAACAGGCTTATGATAAAAAAATTGTGTCATTGTGAAGATTGTTTGCAATGAATATTGAAAGTTGAGTTTCCTTTTAATACTGGGACATAGTCATTTAAAATATTGTAAATCAGACATACTGTAGATGGCAATGGATAGGGGGTTGACCTTTAAAGATTAGAACTATCCTTAAAAAATTGGAGTTGACATAGTGGGTCAGCGGGGCCAGGGACCCGGGTTCGATCCCCGGCTTGGGTCACTGTCTGTGTGGAGTTTGCACATTCTCCCCGTGTCTGTGTGGGTTTCCTCTAGGTGCTCTGATTTCCTCCCACAGTCCAAAGGTGTGCAGGTTAGTTTGATTGGCCATGCTAAATTGACCCTAGTTTCGGGGGGGGGGGGGGGAAAAGAGAGGTGGGAATTAGCAGCAGGGTAAATACGTGAGGGTTATAGGAATAGGATGGGATTGTTGTTGGTGCAGGCTCGATGGGCCCAAAGGCCTCATTCTGTAGCGTAGGAGTTCTATGAGATGCGTATTTAAGTGTGAAGTTCTGGTTTGAGTGTAGGAAGGCCCATTCCTATTGATCAGTGGCCATGTGCAGCCTGCTCTGTTTCACTATTAAACTGCCACACATCTTCTCGGTAACATGGCCTTTCAGTTAGTGGGGAATCCAGCACCTGTGTTTGACCCCTTGTGTCGACTTATAAGGTGCGTATAACCCTCAACATGTGGGTGAAAAATTGATGGCAACATCTAATGCGACACAGCTCTGTACAAGGATTTATTCGCTGAAAAATGGAGGGTTGGCTTGTACGCCACCTTTATTCATAGAATCCCTATAGTACAAAGGAGGCCATTGGCCCATCGAGCCTGCACCGACTACAATCCCAGTCTATCCCCATAACCCCACACATCTACCCTGCTAATAACCCCCCAAAACTAGGGTCAATTTAGGATGGCCTATCAACCTAACTCTCTCATTTTTTGTACCGTGGGAGGAAACCGGAGCACCTGGAGGAAACCCACACAGACACGGGGAGAACATGCAAAGTCCATCCAGACAGTCACCCTAGCCGGGAATCGGACCCAGGTCCCTGACGCTGTGAGTCAGCAGTGCTAACCACTGTGCCACTCCACCCATTGGCCAAAATACATGTTTCGGTGTTGGAAAAAACGAGGTTGACTTTTTCACCGTGGTCTACAGTAATTAAAAAGAGTAACATTGATGTTTAAGTCCATTGACATGGTTGGTTAGGTGCATTGGCCATGCTAAATTCTCCCTCAGTGTATCCGAACAGGCGCCGAAGTGTGGCAACTAGGGGATTTTCACAGTAATTTCACTGCAGTGTTAATCCTACATGTGGCACTAATAAATAAACCACCCGTTTCTTATTATCCAAAGGTTTTGGTCTTTGTCCGTTCTTAGGGGAAGTACCAGACATGCGCTAGGTGCTTTCCCCAGCTGATATGAAACCATATTTGTCATCTGGAACCACTCTATGTGGAAGATTGCAAGAACTGTAAAGAAACATTATCTTGATAATGCTGTGTAGCTGCAGCTTGTGATGCCTCAGGTAGATGGGAAAGAGGTTAGGAGATAGCTTGGATAAAAATTGGACCCTACATTGACCACGAGGGAGCCTGGAGGTTTGATGGGTGGGCTTTGGAGGAAGCCTATCTGGTGCTACGGAACACGTAAAACAAGTTGCTGCTGAACAGAGAAATGGCTATATTGATTTGATATTTAATTTGACTTTTTTATTGTCACATGTATTGGTATGCAGTGAAAAGTATTGTTTCTTGCGCACTATATGGGCAAGGCATACCATTCATAAAGAAGGAAAGGAGAGAATGCGGAATGTAGTGTTACAGTCATAGATTGGGTGCAGAGAAAAATCAACTTAATGCGAGGTAGGTCCATTCAAAAGTCTGACAGCAGCAGGGAAGAAGCTGGGAGTCACTCGGTACGTGACCTCAGACTTGTGTATCTTTTTCCCAATGGAAGAAGGTGGAAGAGGTTATGTCTGGGGTGCGTGGGATCCTTCATTATGCTGGCTGCTTTGCCAAAGCAGCGGGAAGTGTAGGCAGAGTCAATGGATGGGAGGCTGGTTTGTGTGATGGATTGGGCTACATTCATGATCTTTTGTGGTCTTAGATAGAGCAGAAGCCATACCAAGCTGTGATACAACCAGAAAGAATGCATCTGTAAAAGTCAGTGAAAGCTGAAGCTGACATGCAAATTTCCTTAGTCTTCTGAGAAAGTAGAGGTGTTGGTGGACTTTCTTCACAGTAGTGTCAGCATGGGGGGAACCAGGTCAGGTTGTTGTGAAGGATGTAGGCAAGCAATGTGACAACGCTGATGGCTAAATTGATGAAACATGCTGCAGTTTAGGGAGTGGGACCTTGTAATGGGGACATGGACCAACAACATGTTATATCTGTTTGGTGCCGGAGCTCGAGACTACCATGAATGTAATATGGACCTAAGTATTAGACTGGCGACCTCCTTGAAGTGGAGATGGTGGCGTTGGACTGCGGTAAACACAGTAAAAAGTCTCACAGTACCAGGTTAAAGTCCAGCAGGGAAAAGTTCAGGGTAAAGTTTAACAACCTCATGCAGAAGCTAAGCTGGCTGCTGCCCTTCCCAACCCTTTTCTGCAATTTTCTTAAGGATTTGTTCTGATCTGACAGAGATGAATGGATGCTCTGTGCCAGCCCCAGTTCCCTGATCTGTAGATTTGGATTCTAGGACCCTGATGGGAAAAAGGATGCTAGTTGAATTGAAAATCCAGCCTGCTAATAACATTTCAGTCACTTAGTGCTTCGGAATTATTCTTTTGCTACTAGATGAGATGGAGTAAGATCTCATTTTGCAAGTTTCTGTTTCTCTGGATTACTAGTGAGTTATTTCATCATCCTCTGCGAGTGCTTAAGGACAGGTTGGAATACAGATTCAGTTACAATTATATTATTTTACAAAAATGCTTTGACAGAAATGGTTTCAAAGAACAAACATGATTATTAAGGGAATAATTTTCTTTTGCGAGAAAATGGACAAACAAGGCGGACGCCTTGATTTATTGATATCTACTCAATAGTAGATAATAGTAGTACTAATACTCATTGGCCAGACTAAATTCTCCCTCGGTGTAGTTAAAGTTTATTTATCAGTCACAAGTAAGGCTTGCATTAATATTGCAATGAAGTTACTGTGAAATTCCCCTAGTTGCCACAGTCCAGTGCCTATTTGGGTCAATGCGCCTATTCATTTCAGACTGAGGGGAGAATCTGGAGTAGCCGGAGGAAACCCATGCATTCATGAGGAGAATGTGCAGACTTGGTAGACACAGTGACCCAAGCCAGGAATCGAACCCAGATCCCTGGCGCTGTGGGGCAGCAGTGCTAACCTCTGTGCCACTGTGCTGCCCGTGTATCTGAACAGGTGCTGGAGTGTGGCGTCTGGGGGATTTTCACAGTGGCTTCATTGCAGCATGGTGGCACAATGGTTAGTACTGCTGTCTCACAGTGCTAGGGACCTGGGTTCAATTCCGGCCTTGGGTCACTGTCTGTGTGGAGTCTGCGCATTTGCCTCGTGTTTGCGTGGGTTTCCTCCGGGTGCTCTGTTTTTTTTTCCCACATTCCAAAGATGTACGGATTAGGTTGATTGGCCGTGCTAAATTGGCCCTAGTGTCAGGAGGATTAGCAGGGTAAATAAGTGCGGCTAGGGGAATAAGGTCTGGGTGAGATTGTGGTCAGTGCAGACTCAATGGGCCGAATGGCCTTCCGCACCAAAGGGATTCTATGAAATAATAGATAATATTGGTAAGGCTACTAATAAATAAATACACTTTATAGTATTTATTTGTATTCATGTCTCAGCTTCGATGAAATTGGTTATCCCTGTGTGAATGGTTACAAAATCTGTGAGTCAGCCCTCGGATAAAGAAAATGATCATAATAAAGTAGTGGATTATTAATCCTTGTGTAGGACAGTATAGTTTTCCATACAGGTCAAGTAGGTCATACCAACAAACCAATTTAATAAAGTCCTAGATAAAAGAATGTGCATTTATATTGGTCTACACACAAGTGAAAATCCATCCTTTCAGTTATATATTTCTGTGGATCACTTACTCAGTTTACAGATGTTGAGATGCCACTGGTCTTTTCAAATATTTCAGACAACATCGTGTTATTTTCTCTTCCAAATAACCCCCTGTTGTGAATTATTTTTCTCCTCCTGGTGACATTTGAGTCACATTTTGTGGACACTCTGGTGTAAGCAGCTATTGTCAATCGGAAATGTAACTATTTCCCTAAGCTTTTAGGGCCAAATGTGCTTTTTTAAAAATTTATTTTTGAAATTTATAGATTTTCTCCATCACTTTATGTATGAGGTGAAGAGTAAAATGAAAAAATACATTTTTTTTGTTTCCGTGTTGTGACGTTAGCATTGTAATGTTGTAGAATGCACTGACTGGAAACTACCCAGTACATTGGCAAAAAGTGACCTAATGACAGTAACGTAATTAGATTTTTTTTTCTTTATTAAGCTATTGTATTTACCTTCCCTTTTTTGTATGTTAAATATGATTAAGCATTTATCTCTTGACCTGACTTCAGTAGTGGATAGTGTTCACTGACTGTTTAACTTGTTGTGGAAACTAGAGGCAGGAATAGGCCATTTGGCCCTTCGAGCCTGCTGCACCGTTCATTTTGATCATGGCTGATCATCAAATTCAATATCCTGATTCTGCCTCCCGCCACCCTCCCCATATCCCTTGATCCCCTTAGCCCCAGAGCTATATCTAATTCCTTCTTGAAATCAGACAACGTTTTGGCCTCACTTCTTTTGGTGGGAGCGAATTCCACACATCCACCGCCCTCTGGGTGAAGAAATTTCCCCTTAACCTCTTATTTCTCCTTATCCTCAAACTATGACCCCTAGTTCTGGACTCCCCGACCATTTTTCTTGAGTAAATTAATGGCTATGTTTGGGAAGGGGGAAAGTTGAGACTAATCTCATTTCTATTTACGAGCAGCTGACAAAACTTTAAAGTTAAAGTCTATTTATTAGTCAGAAGCTAGGGTTACATCAGCATTGCAATGAAGTTACTGTGAAATTCCCCTAGTCGTCACACTCCGGCGCCCGTTCGGGTCAATGCACCTAACCAGCACGTCTTTCAGACCGTGGGAGAAAACCAGAGCAGCCGGAGGAAACCCACGCAGACACGGGGAGAACATGCAAATTCCGCACAGAGAGTGACCCAACCAGGGATCGAACCCAGGTCCCTGGCGCTGTGAGGCAGCAGCGCTTGCCATGGTGCCACCCCATTTATTTCTAAGTTGACCGTCGATGGTTTAAAGATCTCTCGCAGATAACCTGAAGTTCTAACACTCTGTATAGATAGTATTTTGACAAGGATCAACATTTTTGTTTGTCATTAAACGACCTGAGTTATTGATCTTTGGCCAAAGTCCTCGATTTGTTTGTTATATAGTTTAAAAACCCATTGAGTTCCCGGCCCTTAATATCTTTAATAGAATGTACGGAGCAGCTTATTATTATTTAACCATGAATTGATTGTGTCATCTTTGCAATAGAGGGCATTTTGTAATCTGCTGTATAATTAGTGTGCTTGAGTTTGTGATTAATCGTATTAAAATCAATTCTGCTATTTTGATCGGTTAACCAAAATGCTGTGAAGCCTGGATATTTATTCCAGGTACTTGAGATAATTTAACAGTTACCACGTGTTTAATAAACCGCCCACAGTGTGCACACAGGCAACAATATCTAATAAGGTCATGAATCTGTGACTGTTTCACCAGATTTTTCTCTTTTTTTTCTGTCTTGCAGCAATCTGTGAGAAACACGGAGACTGGACAGAGTTTTTAATTCAGGATTTGACTGGTGCAAGGACAGCCCCGGCAAGTCTCCTGGAAGGGGTAAGGATTTTAAAATAAACCTTGACCATTTGGCAACACAGTGGTTACCGCTGCTGCCTCTCAGCCCCTGGGACCCAGGTTAATTCCGACCTTGGGTGACTCTCTGCGCGGAGTCTGCACATTCTTCCCGTGTCTGACTGGGTTTCCTCCGGGTGCTCCGGCTTCCTCCCGCAATCCAGAGATTGTGGGTTGGGTTGATTGGCCGTGCTAAATTTCCCCTTAATGTCAGCGGGATTTGGAGAGTCAATATATGTGATTCTGGGGACAGGGCCTAGGTGGGGATTGTGGTCAGTGCAGGCTCGATGGGCTGAATGGTGGCCTCCAGCACTGTAGATTCTGTAGGCCAGGATCTTATAGCTCTTCCTGCCCAGCAGAATATTACGGTCCCACCAAAGTAAATCTGCTGGGGTAGAGGGTGGCGAGATTAGAGAACTGTGCCTTGGCAGAGCCATACGATCCCAATCCTAGAATATGTGTGTATTTCGGAATGTTTTACTTCAGCTAATAATGTTGCAGAAAAAGAACACAGACTCAATTTTAATTCTCAGCATCCCCATCTTACTGTTGTTGAATCATTGAATCTCTACAGTGCAGAAGGAGGCCATTCGGTCTATCGAGTCTGTACCGACCACAATCCCACCCAAGTCTTCTCTACATAACTCCACAAATTTACCCTAGCTAGCCTCCCTGACATTAAGGGGCAATTTAACCAGGCCAATCCATCTAACCCGCACATCTTTGGACTGCTAGTGTAAGTCCATGATGTTAAAATAGGAAACAACCCATGTGCAGAATATGGCGTTAATACATGAAATTTAAGAGAGAATTTATGAATGTTAACGTGTGAAAAATAAGTGTATTTCTCCACCTGAAACATAAGTTAACTTTTGTTTTATAATTTGACTTTTTTTTCCCCATTTTGAACAGCCACTCAGAGGAAAGAACACAGTGGACCTCGTTACCCCCAAATCTCTAATTGAACTTCAGGATTCTAAGAACCCATTTCAATATTGGATAGTCCGTGTGATTGAGAATGTGGGTGGGCGATTGTGCTTACGCTACGAAGGACTGAACGATATCGACAAACACGACCAGTGGTTGTTCTATTTAGACTGCAGA
Organism: Carcharhinus amblyrhynchos; assembly: GCF_965287045.1. Lineage (NCBI taxonomy): Eukaryota > Metazoa > Chordata > Chondrichthyes > Carcharhiniformes > Carcharhinidae > Carcharhinus > Carcharhinus amblyrhynchos. The sequence continues at coordinate 46,842,495 of NC_137342.1, forward strand.
CTCCGACCAGTGGGATGGTGCCAGGAAAACGGTTGCAAGCTAGACCCACCAACAGGTACTTATTCTAAGTCTGGCAAAGAGTAAAAGAGCTGTTGTGTCAAAGATATTCACTCAGTTAAGCCTAATGCTGAATGATGTATGCAGTGTGTACATTGTGGCATTAACACCTGTGTGTATATGCTGAAATGTGGGCAAGTGATACAGTTGCCAGATAAATGATATGCCTTAAATAAAGATCTAGGAACCTGGCGTCAAATCCTGCCATGGCAGATGGTGGAATTTGAATATAGCAAAAATCTCGAATGGGGTGGCACGTTGGCACAACGGTTGGCACAGCTGCCTCACAGTGCCAGGGACCCGGGTTCGATTCCAGTCTCAGCTCACTGTATGGAGTTTGCATTTTCTCCCTGTGTCTGTGTGGGTTTCCTCCGAGTGCTCCGGTTTCCCCCCCACAGTCCAAAAATGTGTGGATTAGGTTGATGGGCCGTGTTAAATTGACCCTCGTGTCGGAGGATTAGCAGAGTAAATGTGTGGGGTTATGGGAATAGGGCCTGGGTGGGATTGTGGTCAGTGCAGACTCAATGGGCCAAATGGCCTCTGCAATGTAGGGATTCTATGATTAAAAACAGGAGATGTTGGGAAAGCTCAGCAGGTCTGGCAGCAGTTACGGAGAGAGAAACAGAGTTAACGTTTTGAGTTCAACATGGCTCTTCCTCAGAACCAGAGAAACCTATCTCCCTCCAGTTCCAAATAAGAGTCATATTGGACTGAAACCTTAATTCCGTTTCTTCTACGTTGCAAGACATGGAAGAAACAGTGCCAGTGACCCTGGTTCAATTCTGGCCACGGGTCGCTGTCTGTGTGGAGTTTGCGTGCTCTCCTCGTGTCGGCGTGGGTTTCCTCCAGGTGCTCCGGTTTCCTCCCACAGTCCAAATGTGTGCGAGTTAGGTTGATTGGCCGTGCTAAATTGACCCATCAATCTAATTCATAATTGCTTTCATGAGTATATTGTGCTGGAGAGAGACCACTCAAAGATGACGATACCAAAAATCAGGATGTATTTGGGTGGCACGGTAGCACAGTGGTTAGCACTGCTGCCTTACAGCGTTGGGGACCTGGGTCCGATTCCCGGCTTGGGTCACTGTGTGGAGTTTGCATGCTCTCCTCGTGTCTGCGTGGGTTTCCTCCGAGTGCTCCGGTTTCCTCCCACAGTCCAAAGATGTGCGGGTTAGATTGGCCGTGCTAAAATTGCCTCTTAGTGTTTTGAGATGCATAGGTTAGAGGGATTAGCGGGTAAACGTGTAGGGATATGGGGGTAGGGCCTGGGTGGGATTGTGGTCGGTGCAGACCCGATGGGCCAAATGACCTCTTTCTGCACTGTAGGGTTTCTTTGGTTCTATGTTTTTACGGAAAATCAACCGATGCATCAGTAAAGTTAAAAGTTTATTTATTAGTGACAAGTAAGGCTTACATTAACACGGCAAAGAAGTTACTGTGAAATCCCCCTCGTCACCACACTCTGGCGTCTGTTCGGATCAGTGCACCTAACCAGCTCGAGTTTCAGAATGTGGAAGGAAACTGGAGCACCCAGAGGAAACCCACACAGACACGGGGAGAACATACAGACTCCACACAGACAGTGACCCAAATTGGGAATCAAACCCAGGTCTCTGGCGCTGTGAGGCAGCAGTGGTTGTCCCACATCATTCTTGACCATGACTGGAGCCCAGGCGTAGATAGGTAGTAATGCTGTCCTGAGTTTGGTGCTTTTCATTTTTCAGTTTAAAATAGGATATCTCAAGGTGCTTTATTATCTAACCTAACATTGTCTCTTGTATTAGAGGGAGTTGGAGCAGGGATTCTCCTCGCACTTTTCTTTGAGGGATAATCCAATTTGTTTGATTTTAAGTATGGCATGGCATTGATTTGATTTATTATTGTCACATGTATTAACATACAGTGAAAAAGTATTGTTTCTAGCACACTATACAGACAGGGCATACTGTTCATAGAGAAGGAAAGGGGAGAGTGCAGAATGTAGTGTTAGTCATAGCTAGGGTGTAGAGAAAGATCAACTTAATGCAAGGTAAGTCCATTCAAAAGTCTAATGGCAGCAGGGAAGAAGCTGTTTTTGTATCGGTTGGTACATGACCTCAGACTTTTTTTTTAACCAATGGAGGAAGGTGGAAGAGAGAATGTCAGGAGTGTGTGGGGTCCTTAATTAGTTTGATTGCAAAGGCTAAGTGGGAGAATATAGTGTTGCGGCAATTTGTGTTGGTGGTGATGATCAGAATGGGCCTGTACTCGGAGTTTAGAAGGCTGAGGGGAGATCTTATAGAGACATATAAGATAATGAAGGGTCTGGACAGGGTAGAGGCAGAGAGATTATTTCCGCTTGGAAAGGAAGCAAGAACTTGAGGGCACAGCCTCAAAATAAGGGGGAGTCAATTTAGAACAGAGTTGAAGAGGAACTTCTTCTCTGAGGGTAGTGAATCTTTGGAATTCTCTGCCCATTGAAGCAATGGAGGCTACCTCGTTAAATGTGTTTAAGTCACAGGTAGATAGATTTCTGATCAATAAGGGAATTAAGGGTTATGGGGAGAAAGCGGGTAAGTGGAACTGAACCACTATCAGATCAGCCATGATCTTATTGAATGGCAAGGCAGGCTCGATGTGCTTGATGGCCTACTCCTGCTCCTATTTCTTATGTTCTTATGTTTTAGCTGTGAGCATTGTGTACCTTCTTATCTTCAGTGAGTGTCCCAATTTAAATAATTGCAGTAGCAATCTTGTTTAAATTTAAAAATAAAAATGTTAATGAATATCTCACACTTTGCCCCAGAGGTTTAAATGCAACCTGTTATTCACTCGCCTCATGCAAACTAACACTCTCAAAAATTAGATACAGATGAAGGAAAAAGAAACAATATGACCAATTGACTCCATTTCTCTTTAATGGTAGGCCTGGAGTTTATTGGATGAGTTGATGCTTTTAGTTGAAATTAAGATCTTATAATCAGAGATTTCTCAGGAAGCTACAAGGTGTCACAAAGCTTAACTTCCAAGAGGTTGATTCTCAAGTGAACATGAAATCGAAGTAGGTTAGGGAGACTCCTTCTGCCACTTTCAAGGTATTACTGTTTATTATCTTGGATGCTTAGTTGACTGCAGCTGGTTTGGTGGCTTCCTAATGGTCTCTGTTGCTGCAGAGCTGTTTCTTGTGGTTTTGAAATTAGATAACAAACGATCTGACTTACCCATAGTCTAAAGTCCTTTTCTAAGTGATGTGGGTAGTCAGGTCTATAAACATCCTGGGCTGGATTTCCCATGCTCCTGCGACGTGTTTTGTTGCAGCAGAGGTAGCCCACCATTGAGTGCCCTGGTCTATGCGCTCCCTACAGCGGGCCCGCAATGGGAGTTCATCGTTGGCAGGACCGCAAGATTGCACTGGCGAGAATAGCCGGGTAATTCCAGCCCATGCGATTGCCATTTGACTCTTCGCAATTTACCCAGAATGGGGTCAGGTGAAGGATGATGGAAATACAATGGGAGTTTGGGAGGGGTTCCTTCATCTCAGTACTGTGAGACTTTGTTCCAGTTATAGTGAAAACAGACCCTCCAGTCTTGCCATCACCTGTGCTGTATGGTCTCTCGTGCCCTTCCCCCTGCCCCCATTGCCAACGTATGTGTCTCCGTTCTTCACCCCCCTCCATCCCCGACTCAGGCAATTTTTACCTGAGGATCAGGTGTTTCAGTAAGCGAATGGATGTCTGGGTTGTCAGCAAAGAATACATAATAAGGCAGTGCTATTTCTGTTTATTTATTAACACAAGATAAAAAGATTGTAAGTGCTTGTATTTTCTGCTGTTGATACTGATTGACCTGTAGTGTAAATGAGTTTTTTTATAAGAAAGTTAAGAGTGAATGATTGGACTTTCTTATAGTTTTTTTTTACATATCCCACGATCACTATAGGATTCATTGATGCTATACTGTGCATAGTTGGTGAGTGGGCATGGAAGTTACATATTTTGGTAAGGGGCAGGAGGGGCCATTTGGAGTGCGGGGCATACCTTGGCGAGGGAGCATACTTTGGCACAGGAGACATGAGGAAATTTTCAAAAGGCTTCCTCAGGCAGACTGTGGTTCATGACATCCTTGAGGCACCGCGAAGTACAACTCTTTAAAAAGCTGGCGGACTCCATCAAACCTGTGGCGGACTAGGATGTACCCATCCCAGCAATGTCCCCAGTCATTGGGAATGTAGGGTGTGGGCTCGCAATCTGTGGGCTCATGATCCAACCAAACCTGCCCCTTACGCCTCTGAAAATCGGAAAACCCTGAGAATGGGGTCAGGAATCCCTGAATCGGGTTCCGTCTGCCATTTTTTAAAGGTTTGCAGAGTCTCCCCAGTCTGTGAAAATCTAACCAGGGATTTGCATATTTAATTTTGTCAGAAAGCAAACCTCAGAAATAGGCAACCGGCATCAAGAAAATTTGCTAAGTGATGCAGAATTACTCGCTGTAATATTGCTTAGTCATAATCTCTTCTTCAGAACTCTGAGCTGTTTCATCTATATGTGTTTGATGAGATTGATTTGAGAGATCTTGTGCTTCAATTTATAATTATTGCTTTGTGTGATTCCATCTCTGCTAGATACAGTTCTGCCTTGCTAGCAAACATTTTTGTGCCTATTATTGATTTCAGAATTGAACGCATGCTTCTTGTTAAAGTAATGGTCATGATTTTAACACAGTTTGAACTACAAAGTTGTTTATTTCTCAATCGTTAAACTTACTGCTTTTCCCAAAAGTGTTGTACCTAAAAATAAGAATCGGTTCGTTAGTAAGTGATGCAGTGAATGAAGAAACTTAAAATGAACTGTCCTTGTATTCCTTTGGTTTGGGAACAACCCTCTACTTTCTCAGGGAGGCTAAGGAAATTTGGCGTGTCAGCTACGACTCTCACCAACTTTTACAGATGTACCGTAGAAAGCATTCTTTCTGGTTCTGGTCATTCAAGCATTCTGGTTATATCACAGCTTGGTATGGGCTCCTACTCTGCCCAAGACCGCAAGAAACTACAAAGGATTGTGAACGAAGCCCAGTCCATCACACAAACCAGCCTCCCATCCATTGACTCTGTCTACACTTCCCGCTGCCTTAGAAAAGCAGCCAGCATAATTAAGGACCCCACGCACCACGGGCATTCTCTGTTCCATCTTTTTCCATCGGGAAAAAGATACAAAAGTCTGAGGTCATGTACCAGCTGACTCAAGAACAGCTTCTTCCCTGCAGTCATCAGACTTTTGAATGGACTTAAGTTGATCTTTCTCTACACCTTAGCTATGGCTGTAACACTACATTCTGTATTCTCTCATTTCCTTCTCAATAAACGGTATCCTTTGTTTGTATAGCACATAAGAAACAATACTTTTCACTGTATGTTAATGCATGTGACAATAATAAAGCAAATCAGTCTGTTAGTTCAATTGAAGTGCATTGAGAAATAGCAGTTTATTGTGGGAGTAAATATATTAGCCATAAAACAGTGGGATTAGTTTACAGTTTTAAGTGTCTTAAATCTGAGGCGGAAAGCATCTGGTGTGGGAAGAATTTAGATTACTTAATTTAAAGGAGGTGATTTATGCGAGTGTTGTTTTAAACGTTGAATCAGCTTTCAATTTGTTTGCCTGGAATCCTCCTTAGCATAGAATGAAACCAAAAAAAAAACCTGACAACAAAACTTATACGCAACTGGTAAACAAATACACGGGATAGACTGAGGAAAAGAAAAATCTAGCAATTCAAAACTGGGCATCCATGAGGCGCTGTGGGCCACCCACAGCAGCAGAATTATACTCAGCCATAATCTGTAACCTCATGACCTGGCGTAACCCCCACTCCATCCTTACCACCTAGCCAGAGAATCAACCCTGGTTCAATGAAGTGTAGGAGGATATGCCAGGAGCAGCAGCAGGCATGCCTAAAAACGAGGTGTTAATTGGTGAAGCTACAACACAGGACATGTCAAACAGCAAATAATAGAGCTATGAAATCTCACAACCAACGGATCAGATCTCAGTTCTGCAGTCCTGGCACATCCAGCCGTGAATGTTGGTGGACAATTAAACAACTCAGTGGAAGAGGAAGCCCAGTAAATGTCCCCATCCTCAGTGATAGAGGAGCCCACAGTCCAAAAGATAAGGCTGTACCATGCCGATTGGATGATCCGGCTCTGGGCCCCGCAGATCTCCTCAGCATGACAGATGCCAGTCTTCAACCAGTTCGACTTACTTCACATGGGATCAAGAAATGGTTAAAGACGCTGGATGTTGCAAAGGCTATGGACGCTGACAATATCCCAGCAATAGTACTGAAGACTTGCTCCAGAAGTTGCCATGCCCCTAGCCAAGCTGTTCCAATATAGCCACAACACTGGCATCTAAGTGTCAGTGTATGTACTGCACACAAGAAACAGAACAATCTAACCCAACCAATTGCTACTCCATCAGTCTGCACTTAGTAAAATGATGGAAGGCACCATCAACAGTGCTATCTATCAAATGCACTTACTCAGCAATAACCTGCTCATGGATGCTCAATTTACGTTCTGCCAAGGTCACTCGGCTCCTGACATCTTGACAGTCTTGACCTGACAAGAGCTGAATGCCAGAGGTGAGAGTGACTGCCCTTGACATCAAGGCAGCATTTGACTGAATATTGCATCAAGGAGTCCTGGCAAAACTGGAGTCAATGGGAATCGGGGAAAACTCTTGCTGGTTGGAGTCATAGCTGGCACAAAGGAAGATGGTGTGGTTATTGGAGGTCAACTAGCTCAGCTCCAGGACATCACTGTGGAAATTCTTCAGGCTAGTGTCTGAGGCCCAACCATCTTCAGCTGCTTCATCAGTGACCTTCCTTCCATCATAAGGTCAGAAGTGTGGATGTTCGCTGATGCTTGCACAGGTTTCAGCACCATTTGCAATTCTTTTGATACTCAAGCAGTCCTTGTCCAAATGCAACAAGATCTGGACATTATGCAGGCTTGGGCTGACAATTGGCAAATAACATTTACACCACAGAAGTGCTGGGCAATGACCATCTCGAACAAGAGAGGATCTAATCATTGCCCCATGGCATTCAAAAGTATTACCCTCACTGAGTCCCCCACTATCAAGATCCTGGGGGTTACCATTGACCAGAAACTGAACTGAAATAACCACATAAGTACTATGGCTACAAGAGTAGGACAGAGCTATGAATCTTGCAGTGAATAACTTGCATCCTGACTCCCCGATGCCTGTCCATTGTCTACAAGGCACAGGTCAGGAGTGTGAAATACTCTTCAATTTTCTGGATGAATGCAGCTGTAATAACACTCTAAGCTCAACACATCTAGTTCAAAGCAGCCTACTTGATTACTATCCACAAACATTTAATCCAGCACCATTGATGAACAGTGGCAGCCGTGTATACCATCTATAAGATGCAAGGTAGGAACTCGCCAAGGATCCTTGAGCATTCCAGACTCTCAACCACTACCATCTAGAAGGATAAAGGTAGGAGATACCTGGAACACCACCACTTGAAGGTTCCCCCTCCAAGTCACTCAGTATCCTGACTTGGAAATATATTGTCATTCCTTCACTATCGTTGGGTCGAAATCCTGGAATTCCCTCCCTAACAGCATTGGATGTACCTGCTCCTCAGAAACTGTAGCGGTTCTTTAATTTATTAATAATATAAATTTATTGACAAAACCATTTCAGTTGCAAACCAGTGGATAAATCATTTCTTTAATATGTATAACCTGAATATTTGTTTGGGAGGAATCTTCATTAAATCTGTCCTTAATTACTGATCTATTAAAATGTTTGCATCTGCAAATTTCCTGAATATAAAATTTTCCTGTTAACTTTTTGAATTATAAATTCCTGTGTTCACGTACATCATAATAACTATTTTGGTAAACTCATCAGTCTGCATTTGCAGCCTCCCACCAGCGAGGGTGGTATAGTACCAATTTCTGTGCTCTAACCACTACTACAGGCTGCATCTTAGTGGGGTGGGGACAGAGGGCCTGTAGAAACTAAGAAGCTTAATTTACCTTTAATTGTTTTTTTAAAGCATGGTTGTTTGGCTGCCTCATTTGGCATCTGCTCACCTCTGTGGTATTGGCCTGAGCTCGAGTAGCTGTGAAGACATTTTATTTTACATGCCGTCCCCAAAAAAGCACACGCCCTACACGGACAAGTAAAATCCAGTCCTACTTTTCAAATGATTGTAAATTGTGTTATTTAACCACGAATATAAAATCAAAGTATTGTCATGCTTACTAAAAGGCGTGTCATTTTCATGATTTTGAACATACACGGAAAGCTCCTGGAACTGCCTTTATTAAAAAAAATGGACATTAAGAAGTTAAAGATGAAAGTTAAGCTTATTTATTTAGTCACAAGTAGGCTTATATTCACACTGCAATGAAGTTACTGTGAAAATCCCCTAGTCGCCACACTCCTGTTCGGGCACACTGAGGGAGAATTTAGCACGGCCAGTGCACCTAACCAACACGTCTTTGGACTGCGGGAGGAAACCAGAGCACCCGGAGGAAACCCATGCAGACACGGGGAGAATGTGCAGACCCGGGGGAGAGAGAGTGACCCAAGCTGGGAATCGAACCCAGGCCCCTGGCACTGTGAGAAAGCAGTGCTAGCCACTATGCCACCATGCCATGAACTGTTAAGGAGGTTTGGTGATCTTTATAACTGAAGTCCGGACTGTGAAGCTTTTGAAAAGCTCCAAGTTGAATGATCAGCAGCTCTCTGAAGTGTGACTTCCTGTTCCTGGGGCCAGACATCCCACCTCCCCTCTCTCAGTAGGCAGCTGGGAGCCATTATTCTGCTGGGAGGGGAGTCTGACATTTTAGCCTTTTAGCCTGTGTTGGGAGAGACTGTGGTGTTGTTGTAAAATCCAATCCATAGATTTATACAAGCATAACATCATATTGAAACTCACCTGATGAAGGACAGGTGCTCCAAAAGCTTGCGGATCCAGATAAACCTTTTGGACTTCAACCTGGTGTTATGAGACTTCTTAGTTAACATATTAAAAACAACGTAATTGTGTTTACACCTATTATTATTTAAATTTACTGCACTTTCTATGTCAGGTTCTCGTCTGATGACTCACTGCGTGTTTGGATTGATTATGGATTACTGAAATTTAAATTTTCAAAGGATGTTATAATTGCAGGGGATTTAGAAATGTTGAAATCGATTTACATTTTCTTTTCATTTATAGGACCTGACAAACTTATGAAGTTGCCATTTGAAAACAAAACTTGAGAGATTTTGTCCTGGTTTATTGAGCTTTAGTTACTCTGTAATATGCTGCATTTTTATGTCACAAATCAAAGGGCAAAATAATAATTCATGATCAGATCAGGCTGTGTTGTACTGTTTAATCTAGATTATATTTGTATGTTACTGCCTTTTGGGTTTTAGTTCCTTGGCTCCCAATATGTATATCTTGAGGTCCATTTTATTGGTAAAACTTGGAACTCACTCATCCCAACTGTGTATTAACCTTAAATGTTAGTGAACTTTCTCAATTTGGGCCTAAATTGTATTCTAAGATTGGTTATCAATATGTCAGTTTGGAACTGAACAAAAACGTGATGGATTTAGCAGTTACGAATTCCGGTAATTGTTTAAAACTGCTTTTGGACTATGGCAACTTGTTGATATAGATTTTTTTCTGGACTTCTTTTCAGAAACCCAGGCTCTTAAAACTGATATTGAATGGAAAGATGCCCTTGAAAAGGCTCTCTCTGAAGCGGAAAATTTTTCATTGCCACTGGAGGTATTTAAGGTAAACTACTCCTTTCGTCTTCTAGACGCACACAAACTAAACTGAAGCATTTGGATTTGCTATTTGACATTTCATCAGAATGATTTCCATTTACAAATTATCGAATTAAAATATGAATTTGATGTCAGGTCGATTTTTAAAAAAAATTTATTTATAGGTTTAAGTGCTGTACTGTTACAAAACTGCCAAAAGAAAACAGAGTGTAGAACACATCTACCCAAATGTGGGAGGCTCAGTGGAAACTAACTAATTGCTGGCATTTGTGCCCTCGCGACACTGGACAAAACAATGACTGTGCGTTCTTTTGCATAAACCATTGCCACGTTTGGGTGAGGATTTAAACAGCCACCTTGGCCTCAGGTGTTTTTTTTTTATTTAACTTTTTTAAACATTTGGATGGGAAGCGGTTTGTGAGGAAACTCATTTGGTGTATAAACTGGCATAAACCAGCCAGCCAAATGCTATGAGGGTAATTCCTCCACTTTTCAGCCGGCAAAATAAACGGGAGTTGGATAATTCGTGATGTAAAACCATAGCTACTGAGGTTGGGCGCTGTACTTGACAGTGATGTGACCAATTTCCCACCACCACTCGACTGAAAGCAGCATCGCAAGCACAATCTGTAAATGCAGTCCTCAGTCTGTACGTTAGCATATCTGGTGAAGCACTCCCATCCACTTTGTCCTATGCTGCCTTGCTTTATATCCAGACATGAAATGATAACCTAAATGAACAACATTGCTGTGGCTCTGGAGTCACATGTAGGCCAGACCAGGTAAAGATAGCAGATTTCCTTCCCTAAAGGACATTAGTGAACCAGACCGGTTTCTCCAACGATTGACAATCGTTTCATGGTCATCAGTAGATTCTTAATTCCAGATATTTTTTATTGAATTTAAATTCCACCATCTACTGTGGTGGGATTTGAACCCGGGTCCCCAGAACGTTAGCTGAGTTTCTGGGTTAATAGCCTGGTGATAATAGCACTTGGCCATCGCCTCCCCCTAAATCATCACCAGAGTCAATTGGCATTGAGGTACATATAGATTGACATGGGTTTCTGTGGTATTCAAATTCAAAAAGAACAACAAAATATATATAAAGATGACATACATTTATATAGTGCCTTGCACAGACTCAAGATATTCCAAAACATTTTACAGCCAACTAAGCTCTTTTAAAGTGTAGACGCTGTTGAAATGAAGGAAATGCCTCCCATGGTGTCAGACTAGATTATCTTCTCACGTCTCTGAAGTGGGACTTCAACTCTAAGACTTTTTGACTGAGAGGCATCAATATTAAAGTGGTGACAGGTTGGATGGGGCCAGGGAGTGAGGGGTGTGCGTTGATTAGTTGGATGCGGCTGCAGTGTGTGTAAAGCCCAAAGTGCAGTGATCCTGGAGCGTCCAGAGATGTGAAGGCCTGGGCAAACAAAATCAACTTTTGGCTTCTCTCATTTTATCTACTGTTGCCACAATGCTGGTTGATAATCGAAAAGATGTGCTAGTTAGGTGCATTGGCCATGCTAAATTCTTCCTCCGTGTACCTAAGTAGGCTCTGGAGTGTGGCGACTACGGGAATTTCACAGTAACTTCATTGTGGTGTTAATGTAAGCCTACTTGTGACTAATAAATAAACTTTAACCATCTCCTCTGTCAGTCACCTGATCTTCCAAGCCCACTGTGTTTTAACTCTCCCAACACCGCATCTTTCCAGCGAGTCTTAGCCTTTCTCTTCTTGCCGGCTGGCACATCTCCATCACTTGCCTCAACACATTTTCTGTATTTCTCTGCAACAGATGACCATATCATTTTAATTTCTTTCTGGCTACTTTCTTCAATGTACATCCTGAGTGGTCATCAATACATTCTTAATTCCAGATTTTTTTAATTGAATTCAAATTCCAGCAGCTGCTGTGGTGGGATTCGAACCTGTGCCCCCAGAACATTAGTTGAGTTTCTAGATTAATAGTCTAGCAGTAATACCACTAGACCACCACCTCCTTGGTTTTTCAGTTTATTTGCCTTATGCATGGTTGAGGTTAACTTGGAGAACATTCATAATTCACTTTACTAATAGGGAAATGCATAAGTAAAGAGACTGTTTTGGACTGTTCCAGTTAATGGATCGTAACTTTAATTGACAGGAAATGGAATATTAATTGGCTTATCATGCCAACTAGGACTGTACAATGAATTTCAATTTCATAGTTTCAATGTTCACACTTCAACATGGAATAAAGATAACCACAAATCAGGAAACCAACCCCACTTGGAAGATATTTTAAGACTTCTACTGCAAAGAATATATTAATTGTAAATGTTACAGAAAAATGTATTTATTTATTTTTAAATGAAACTTCTCATGGCTCCTTATTCTGGAGTTTTTCCTGTACTCCACGGTGGCATGCTTACTATCTCTGCTCTGTTACCCTCCAGAATATTTGCTGGGTAAAGCCTTTCCTCAAAATATTGCCTCATTTCGCAAGCCCTTTATGTTGTTTGTATTTTTTTTTCTTGTGTTACACTTATCTCAGTTCCTGTGGTGTGAGTATTGCAACCCTAATTTGCAGACAGTCAAAACATGGGAACTTCATAGAATCCCTACAGTACGGAAGGAGACCATTCGGCCCATTGAGTCTGTAACCCCTCATATTTACCTTAACTAGTCCTACTGACACTAAGGGGCAATTTAGCATGGCCAATCCACCTAAGCCGCACATCTTTGGATAATCTTCTGATTATCTTGTTAATTTTCCTTAGCTAGGAAGGTTTTCCCCACTTTTAGTGGATGGATAATAGAGATCCCACAGTATCATTTAATTTAATTATGTTGATATACCAAATTACTAAAATAATCAGGTTTTGCATCATATATTCTTTGATGCAAATACAGGAATACGTGATCCTTGACGTTCACACACATTTATTTTGGTGAAATAGGTTCAAAAATCTTGTTCCCTTGCCCATCTATGGCTAATTGGGCAGTAATATTTATTGGGAATTTAAAAATGCTTTAAATGCTAACGTAAAAGTGTTTTATGTACTTATGGACCCAGGGGAACGAGCGCTTATCAGCCGCTGGGGCATTCTTCGATTAGATGTAGATAAAAGTCACAACATAAAAACATTATTGCACAAGGAGCACCGAAAAAGATGTTCAATAATGGACAGCTGGGATTGAGTTACAGGCAATTACACAAATCAATTACGGGTGTGCTGTGTGGGGGAGGAATTCGGGTGACACTGTGAACTGAGTGTAGATTGATTCATTAGCAGCAAAATCCTGTGTTCCTATTTTTAAAAACGTTGTTTTGATCAGTTGTATAAGTTTATTTTATTAATTAGGTTATATCTAGAATAGTCTGAGACTATTAATGAAAAGCGTAATGAACAAACTCAGCAGTCCCCCTGTTCCGTAGTGCCCTTGTGCTGCTATCTTATATCTGTACAGGCTTCTCTGTTATACCATATTTTTGATAACAGTGAGTACACGTTGCCAACCACGTGATGGAAAAGTTTCCAAGAAATTGAATGACTAAGTTTATAGAATGTGCGAGAAAGACTTGCATCTCTTCCGAAAGTGTACAGTTAAGAGCTGTATATGCAGTGAGAGCAAGAATTCCATTGCAGCGGTTTGTGTTCTGAATGGATTTTATTGCCTTGCATTTCTAGGAATGAGTAATAGCAAGAGGCCTTTGCAGAGAATCTATTCAGCTTGCTAATCTGCCCTGCTGGCACGCTGCCAGTTTTGGTTTCATTTTGTTCTTGCTGTAATTGCATGTGGGACGATGGAAGAAATGTTAACACTGATGCTGGAAATCCATTGTTGACAAATGATTGCTGCAGAAGTGAGCTGCAAAGATGAATACTATTTTATTTATCGATTTGCAGTAACCCACATACATTGTGCTGCCTTTGAATATTTTGATATAAACGCTTTATGAATCTTTTTTATAGTCATCCCAGCTCTATTCTAATTATGTTTAGTTAATGATTTAAAGCTATTCACAGTTGCTACTTGTGTTAACATTGTTATCTTGCTAAAAATGAGTGTTTTATGCAGAAGTGCTATTAATCTCCATTCTAAGGGCTCAGGTTGTCTTACCACTTCAGAAATCACACATACTTTGTGAGAAAGCGATCAATGCCTAAACATTTTAAAATTAAAAACAATGAAAAAATACTAAATTGACATATTTCTTTGTACTCTAACCTTTGACGAGAAGTAGAGAATTGTTTAATGAAAAATTCTGTGCAAGTTCAGATGAAGTATATTCGGGTCACTGATTGAAACAGTTATTGTTTGAAACAGTTATTGGATAGGCTGAGCGAGTGGGCAAGGACCTGGCAGATGGAGTACAATGTTAGCAAGTGTGAGGTTACCCACTTTGGCAGAAATAATAGTAGGAGGGATCACTATTTAAAAGGCGAAAAGCTGCAGCATGCTACGGTGCAGAGGGACCTGGGGGTCCTTGTGCATGAGTCGCAAAAACCCAGTCTACAGGTGCAGCAGGTGATCAAGAAGGCAAATGGGATGCTGGCCCTTATATAGCGAGGGGCATAGAATATAAAAGCAGGGAGGTCTTGCTGCAACTGTACAAGGCACTGGTGAGGCCACAGCTGGAGTACTGTGTGCAGTTTTGGTCGCTGCTCTTGCGCATGGATATTTTGGCCTTGGAGGGAGTGCAGAGGAGATTCACTAGGCTGATACCGGAGATGAGGGGGTTGGACTATGAAGAGAGACTAAATAGACTGGGTCTGTACTTGTTGGAGTTTAGAAGGACGAGGGGGGATCTTATAGAGACGTATAAGATAATGAAGGGGATGGATAGGGTAGAGGTGGAGAGGTTCTTCCCGCTCAGAAAGGACAGCAGGACTAGAGGGCACAGCCTCAAGATAAGTGGGGGGTGGGGGGGGGGTGGGGAGTTGTGGGGAAGCAGTTTAGAATGGAGTTGAAGAGGAACTTCTTCACTCAAAGGGTGGTGAATCTCTGGAATTCTCTGCCCGTTGAAGTGGTGGAGGCTACCTCGCTAAATATATTTAAGTCACGGGTAGATAGGTTTTTGACAGACGAGGGAATTAAGGGTTATGGGGAGAAAGTGGGGAAGTGGAACTGATCCACTTCAGATCAGCCATGATCTTATTGAATGGCGGGGCAGGCTCGAGGGGCTAGATGGCCTACTCCTGCTCCTATTTCTTATGTTCTTATTGTCAGAAAATTATGTTGTTTTTAGGCTTTTTAAGGCCCTTGATGAATGAAGTTGAAACCAAAATCCCAAATTAAGAGCGTTATTGTAATAAGTCTTTGGAGGCAGAAGTGCTTTCACCGGAATCCCTATTTACAATTCCAACAGCAGTATACCAAGTACTAACAGTTAGCATCTACCTTTTGGGAGTGCCAGAGGAACCGACAGTCCCAGTTAAATACAGTCCCGGGAAAAGAGTCCCTGATTGGCCCATCAATTGACTCCTTAATCAGGGAGTTCCTACTCCAATAGGAAAAGACTTCATGATTGGCCAATCTCAATGGCCTGATTGAAGTCATTACAGTTATACCTAATCATTTTTTATCCTATCAGCAAATCCAGATCTGCTATATTTTGTGAGACAGTCAATTGCAAAATCCAACTCCATTTTTTTTTGATGCATGCTCAATTATAGCTTAAATTACAGATCAACTGTGGGGAAATTGAACTATTCAGTTCTTCTCTGTCGTGTTTTTTTATTGCTGCTTTTCCATTATAAGAGGGTGAGAAGCAAATAACTTGTAATAACTGACAGACTTTTGAATCTCTGCATGAGTTTGGTGAAAATATAGTCACGTGCAAGCAATGCTAATTTGAGTATGAGAAGATATGCTCAACTGTTTAATAACTGCAAAGAAAAAGGGAAAAATTGTAGCTGTAAGCCCTGAGCAACAACTTTTGGGTTTAGCTGTATATCAAATAGGTAAGAAAATTCACATAGTCATCATTTTTCCTTCCATCTTTAAGCCTGAACAAAAGTACAGTGCTGTGGAATCAGATAAACAAAGGGGCCTGAGAGTGTATATATTTGTGTATTTGACTGGTGTTGCATCTAAGGACACTGGAGAGCGCGAGAGTGGAAATTGCAGAGGTGTTGGCAATAACTTCCCAATCTACCTTGGACTCTGAAATGGTAAAAAGTCTGACAACACCAGGTTTTAGTCCAACCGATTTATTTGATAGTAAACGCACAAGCTTTCGAGGTTTCCCTCTTCGTCAGGTGAATGGAGAGTTCTGGCCTCGGACAGAGCATATAAAGCACAGACAGTTTAGAGATTACTGATTAGAATGCGAATCTTTACACCTAACATGCTGTTCAAGTCCTAAAGTGGCTGACAACGTGTGTGGAAGGAGCACTGATCACAGGTTTCACGACACACGACAGCGCAGAGTCGCTGAGCAGAGACCGATAGCGTGTGTGTGGAACTTGGCTATCGGTCTCTGCTCAGTGACTCTGCGCTGTCGTGTGTCGTGAAACCTGTGATCAGTGCTCCTTCCACACACATTGTCAGCCACTTTAGGACTTGAACAGCAGGTTAGGTGTAAAGATTCGCATTCTAATCAGTAATCTCTAAACTGTCTGTGCTTTATATGCTCTGTCTGAGGCCAGAACTCTCCACTCACCTGACGAAGAGGGAAACCTCGAAAGCTTGTGCGTTTACTATCAAATAAATCGGTTGGACTAAAACCTGGTGTTGTCAGACTTTTTACTGTGTTTACCCCAGTCCAACGCCGGCACATCCACATCTCTGAGATGGTGCCAGAGGACCAGAGAATTCCAAATGTTTGCATCCTTATTTAAAAGTGCCTGGAGTAAAAGAGACAAGAACAACAAAGATATGAAATTGGCTGAGTGACAGATCAGAGCGGTAAATTGTTTGGAGGAAGATTTGTAGTGAAGTCACCCGCACAAGATCTGTGTTAGTATCTCTGCTGTTCCTGATGTATATTAATAACCAACACCTTAGGTGTACAGGGCAAAATTTGTGGATGCTATGAAGGTTGGAAGCTTTTTAAATGATGAGGCGGATAGTGTAGAACTTCAAAAGAACATTGCCATGGCTGATGGACTGAGTGGAGTAGCGGCAGATGAAATTTAACTCAGAGAAATAATTCATCACTTCATCACAGAAAAGTGGGGTCAACAAGGCTGCATCGTTTCACTGACGCTGTTAATCTTTCTTGCTGCGATGTTCCATCTCAGAAAAGGATATTCAGCAGATTTTCATTACAAGCAATTGCCAAATTTCACTCAGCTAGGACATTCTGCTCTCAACATGAAACACTCTTCCAGGAGCCAGCAATATTTGATTCCAGCACTTTCAACTCCAAGGAAATTCTTCCCTGAATAGTGCTGCTTTCCTGCTGCCATCAGACTTTCAAATGAACCTACCTTGCACTAAGTCGATCTATCTCTACACCCTAGCTTTAACTGTAACACTACATTCTGCACCTTCTTTGCTGCTCTATGAATGCCTTGTCTGTATAGCACGCAAGAACCAATACTTTTCACTGTGTACTAATACATCTGACAATATTAAATCAAATCCCTAGCAAACTTCATAGAAAAAGCAATGAGCGTTACTGAAGCCACTAAATAAGAGGAGAGTGGAGGAAGTTTTGGGATCAAGCTTTCATAATCATTACTTGCAGTAAAATGCATGAGGGGCATCACAAATTCCTTTCAAGCCCTGCTTGTACTTTGAAAGCAAAAGAGAAAATGCTGGAAAATCTCAGCAGATCTGGCAGCATCTGTAAGGAGAGAAAAGTGCTGACGTTTCGAGTCCACATGATCCTTTGTCAAAGCTAACAGGCTTAGAAAGCTGGGGGGGGGGGGATTGTATGTATATTGTCGGGTGAGAGAATAAAAGATGAGTCATAGCCACAAAACCAAGGGGAAAGGCTGCTAATGGCAGCCCATGCAGAAGGTGTGAATGGCCAAACGGCAGAGAAGGTAAAATCAGAGGGTAAGCTGCAAC
This sequence comes from Carcharhinus amblyrhynchos, assembly GCF_965287045.1. Taxonomy (NCBI): domain Eukaryota; kingdom Metazoa; phylum Chordata; class Chondrichthyes; order Carcharhiniformes; family Carcharhinidae; genus Carcharhinus; species Carcharhinus amblyrhynchos. The sequence continues at coordinate 46,860,375 of NC_137342.1, forward strand.
AGATGAAAATATGGGGGGAGGGTGGAGATGAGTGGGACTGTGGTGAAATTGAGAAAAAGGGGAGAAGGGGAGTATAAAATAGGGGGAAGAGTTGGGGGAAGAAAGAAAAGCAAAGAAAGACAATAAGTACTGCTTGTACTTTCCTCCTTGCCGTATGAATGAAGTCAGGCACACGTGGTCCTACCCTCATGTCCACTCTGAACAGTCACTTGGGATGCTGCAACAGATGTTTCATGTTTTCTTTGTTAAAACAGGTTAGAGTAGCTATTATTCTAAGTGTAACTGGCTGGAGGATGCTGTGCATGCACTGTCTGGGTGTGCGTTGGAATTTGAGAGCAGGGGTTTTTTTTGCAAGGGTCAATGTGACAGATTTTCAAATTCAAGAATTACAAATCATAGGAATGAACCATATTTAAGAGTAAAAAGTCTGACAACACCAGGTTTAAGTCCAACCGATTTATTTGATAGTAAACTCACAAGCTTTCGGGGTTAGTCCCTTCGTCAGGTGAATGGAGAGTTCTGGCCTCAGACAGAGCATATATGCACACCATATTTAAGAAGCAGTTGTTCCAACTGATAACCACTATCAAAATTGATTTGTTGCGAATGGACAAGCAAAACTTTCTGGGGTTCAGTTAAAGGCACCATCAGCCAAATGTGAATTGTGACACTTGAAATCATATGTATTTGATCCAACGTATATTTATCATTTGAAGACCGTTTCTAAAGTACTGTGTAAGATGTCAAAATTTGACAGCAGAAAAATAAATTTTAAAATAAATTTATGTCTTAAGAATCAGAGGCCTTGATGTTACCAGCACTACGAGGCTCGCACAATGGCGTTTTCCATTGGCCTGATCTTTCGAGTCTCTGGCAGTCGTGCCGGTAAAATTCCAGCCAAAGAGTCGTAGCGATTTACAGCATGGAAACAGGCCCTCCAGACCAACTTGTCCTTGCCGTCTTTTTTTTTTGTAACCGCAAAGCTAGTCCCAGTTGCCCAAGTTGGGCCCATATCCTTCTGTACCCATGTGACTGTTAAAAGGACAAAGTTGTACCTGCCTCTACTACTACCTCTGGCAGCTTGTTCCGGACACTCGCCACCCTTTCTGTGGAAAAAATTGCCCTGCTGGACCCTTTTGTGTGGATTTCCCTACCTTGGGAAAAGATATTGACTGTCTAACTGATCTGTGCCTCTCATTATTTTATGACCACATCACTCCCAAGTCTCCTATGCTCCAGGGAAAAAGCCCCAGTCTATCCAGCCTCTCCTTATAACTCAAACCATCAGGTCCCGGTAGCATCCTAGTAGTATAAAGAACAAAGACAATTACAGCACAAGAACAGGCCTTTCGGCCCTCCAAGCCTGCACCAACCATACTGCCCATCTGATCTGGGGGCAATATCCCTCTATTCTCATCCTATTCATGTATTTATCGAAACGCCCCTTGAAAGTCACTACCATATCCGCTTCCACTACCTCCCAATTATGAAGATATCAATGTAAAACTAATGGGTGGGTGGAGAGATGGGGATAGATCATGAGGTTGGCGAAAGCTGACCTGAACTTGCCACACGTGTGCCTGTTTCCAGTTTAATTGTGGTTGATTTTGGAGTGTTTGAATAATCCACTCTGGAGAGATGGGTCCATTATTAAGTGTGGCTTTGTTCCTGATCTTTGGCAATCTCTTACCTCAAGTGAATTGGAACATTTTGCAGGTTCCCGCTCAGCTTGTCTAGCCGTGCCTCCCTATAAGAACACTCCCTATATAGAATTCCCTTCAGAAATTTGTGCATTTCAATTGGATAACCTTTGGCTTATTGACCAACTTGCTCTCTTCCCCTGCACAATGTCTCCCGTTACCTCCTTCTCTTTCAATCGCTGGTCTTTATTGGAGTAAGGTTTTACATGGTTATGTAAGTCATGATTGAAAGAGCTGATATTGTAAAAGGCTTTGCCCACAACGAAGGATTTGCAAGAACATCAATTGTCATAATCTAGTAGGCAAAAGATTAATTAATACATCAAAAATAAATGGAAATCAGTGGTTTGAATGAGGCAATTATAACTCTTCAAAACATGTCAGTTTTGAGATACAATCACTTAAAAGCCTTTTCCTATCCTTCAGAGTAGCTCATTTCTTGTTATATTGATTGTGATCTTGAGAACTAGGAACTTGTAGATACTGGATAAGCAATAGCATTGTTTTTCTGTGTGTCTTTTCATTGCCACTAAAGTTTGTTAAGGCAAGCCAAAGTATTTTTTAAAAAAATAACCTTAACGTGTTAACATTTTGGAAAATAACGTAGGTAATCATAGAATCCTACTGTGCAGAAGAGGCCATTCAGCCCATTGATTCTGCGCCAACCACAATTCCACCCAGGCCCTATCGCCACAACCCGCATTTATCCTAGTTAATCTCTGCTGCCACTAAGGGGTAAATTAGCACGGCCAATCCACTTCACCCACACATCTTTGGATTGTGGGAGGAAACCAGAGCAGTCCGAGAAAACCCACGCAGGCACAGGGAGAATGTGCAAACTCCACGCAGACTGTGACCCGAGCCAGGAATCGAACCCAGAATTTGTAGACATGCAAAACCCGTGCCAATAAATAACTAAAACAAAAACTTTCAAGTTTGTAATGTCTCCAAAATGATGCAAGGAACTACAGAAGGTTGTGAACATAGCCCAACCCATCATGCAAACCAGCCTCCCATCCATTGACTCTGCTTACACTTCCTGCTGCCTCGGAAAAGCAGCCAGCATAATTAAGGACCTTGCGCACCCCGAACATTCTCTCTTCCATCTTCTTCCTTTGGGAAAAAGATACAAAAGTCTGAGGTCACGTACCAACCGACTTGAGGACATCATCTTCCCTGCTGCTGTCAGACTTCTGAATGGACCTACCTTGCATTAAGATGATCTTTCTCTATACCCTGGCAATGACTGTAACACTACATTCTGCATTCTCTCCTTTCCTTCTCTATGAATGGTACATTTTGTCTGTTTAGCGCGCAAGAAACAATACTTTTCGCTATATGTTAATACATGTGAGAATAATAAATCAAACGAAATCAAAAGTTAAACTTTGGGTGCTTTTAGTTCATTTGGAAAAGTCATTCTGTAACATTTTTCTAAATCAGCTCGCATCTGTGGGCGGCACGGTAAGACCGCTGCCTCTCAGTGTCAGGGACCTGGGCTTGATTCCCTGCTTGGGTCACTGTCCGTGTGAAGTTTGCACGTTCTCCCCGTGTCTGCGTGGGTTTCCTCCGGGTGCTCCGGTTTCCCCCCACAATCTGAAAGACACACTGGAGTGTGGCGATTAGAGGAATTTCTCAGTCACTTCATTACAGTGTTAGTGTAAGCCTTACTTGTGACTAATAAATAAACTTTACTATCTCATGGCATTGTGAGGCAGCAGTGTTAACCACTGTACTTGTGTAATTAACTGTTTTTGAGTTGTGAAGGGCAGTTTCAGTCTTGGGAAGCGCATCATTTGGATCGATGGTGAAACGTGCATTTAAGTTTTGAATGTTCTTTCATTATGAGTGCTTTCATTCTATTATTTATCATGTACAGGAGGAGTTTGAATGCCTAATGAGGTGCAGTCGATTTAGAAAAATGTTACAGAATTACTTTTCCAAATGAATTAAAAGCACCCAAAGTTCAACTTGCATCGTTTTGGAGACATTACAGACTTGAAAGTTTTTTTAGTTATTTATTGGCACAGCATGGGTTTTGCATGTGTATAATATTCCAAGATTCAATTTTTCCTTCCATCACTGCATCAACATTACTTTGCTGTTTATCTTCATGCAGTCAAACGTGCAAAAAGTTGAATTCATTTTGTGGATTGTATAATATAATCTATAGTTGATCAGTTTGATATTTATTACTAGCTGAAAGAGGAAGTGTATTTTAATCTAGAAAATGCTGGAAAATCTCAGCAGGCCTGACAGCATCTGTGGAGAGAGAATAGAGCCAAGAGTCTGGGAGATCTTTTGTCAGAGATCAAATTCCAGCATCCACAGTATTTTGCTTTTTTTCTAGTGTATTTCAATCTGTTTCACCAAGGCTTTTTGTTCTCGTATGTGTGGGCAGGGTTGATTTGATTTATTATTGTCACATGTATTAAAAGTGAAAGGTATTGTTTCTTACACAAAGCATACCGTTCATAGAGAAGGAAACGAGAGAGTGCAGAATGTAGTGTTAGTCACAGCTAAGGTGGAGAGAAAGATCAACTAAATGCAAGGTAAGTCCATTCAAAAGTCTGACGGCAGCAGGGAAGAAGTTGTTCTTGAGTCGGTTAGTACGTGACCTCAGACTTTTGTACCTTTTTCCCCACGGAAGAGGTGGAAGGTGTGCGGGGTCCTTAATTATGCTGGCTGCTTTGCCGAGGCAGCGGGAAGTGTAGACAGAGTCAATGGTTGGGAGGCCGGTTTGTGTGACGGATTGGGCTACATTCACAACCTTTTGTCGTTTCTTGCCGTCTTGGGCAGAGCAGGAGCCCACACCAGTTTTCACAGTAAACTACATTGCAGTGTTAATGTAAGCCAACCTGTGACAAATAAGTAAATTTTAATTCAGTTTTGGTGTTGAGGGCAGTCACTACTGCTGGATTTTATCCTCCTGGATTTTACCCCTGGCATCCATGCCTAGATTGAAACTGTGAAGAGATTTGGACTGTCGTTTTGCCCTGAACTGAGCAGCAGTAAGCAAGTTGTTCGCGAGTAGACGTCGCTTGGTGATATTATTAATGTTTCTTTATATCACTTCACTGCTGAGAACACAGAGGGCGGTGCGTGATCAGATGAGATTAATCATTTTTTTAATGTGAACAGGACACATTTTGCTAATCATATCAGTTAGGTGCTAATGTCATAACAGTATTGAAACTTTGGCTATGAAAGCAGTTTTATTGTACAAGCCTTTAATATTACAGCCAGAATGTTCTTGGAGCCCAGAGAAGTTGTCCGTACATTTTTGGTTGCCCTTGATTCAATGGCAGCACCAAAATCCCGACCTCAAGTCTGCAATTGCCAGAGATGTGAGATACTTTCAAGACCTAAGGATGGCTCAAATGATTACATTTTCATTTAAAATATTTGTATATCGTTGATTGATATTGGTGTCGATAGACGAGGTTCCTGATAATTTGTTAGTTAAAAGAAAAAGTTGCATTCATCTAACATCTTTTAAAACCAGCCGTTCGAACGTGTTTTACATCCAATGCTATATGTTTGAAGCGTAGTCCCTGTTGGAATCTAGGAAAGGGGTTTCCATTTTATGTACAGCAAACTCCCATAATGTGATAAAGACCAGGTAATCTCTTTTTGAGGTGTTGTTTGAGACATAAATATTGGCTAGGGCACTGAGAATAATTTCCCTGCTGTTTTCCAAAGCAGTATGGGATGTTCACCTTGGATATCAGTTGTTTATTATCTCATTTGAAAGCCCCTTGCGCTCCCACAGCACTGAACAGGAGTGGCAGCCTAGATTTTTGTGCTGAGACCCTCAAGTGGGACATGAGGCCACAGTTTTTTGACTCAGCGGAGGGCGTTACCACTAAACCAGGCTAACAGATTGGTAATTTTATTTTTTTTAATTTATTAGTGTCACACGTAGGCTTACATTAACACTCTGCAGTGAAGTTACTATGAAAATCTCCGAGTTGCCACACTCCTGCACCTGTTCAGGTACACCGAGGGAGAATTTAGCATGGCCAGTGCACCTAACCAGCACGCCTTTTCGGACTGTGGGGGGAAACCGGAGGAAACGCACACAGACACAGGGAGAACGTGCAAACTCTATACAGACAGTGACCCAAGCCAGGAATCAAACCCGGATTCCTGGCTCTGTGAAGCAGCAGTGCTACCCAGTGTAATAATATTAGTTATATTTAAATTAAAAAAGTGAAGGGCTTAACTAAATCTATTGCTAACAAAAGCCCCCCGGGAGTTAATTCAATCTGGAACTTGCGTTTGACGGCCTTGTTGAAATTAAATTAATTGATTCTATGATTCTAAATTAAGACCGTGAAACATATATTTTTAATGCTAGTGCCCAAACCATATTTGTACTGTAACATTAAAACTCTAATGTGTCACTAGTTGCTATTTTGTTTGAATTTGGTAACTGTACACAGGTTATATGCATTATGATTCTTGGACTGAATGAAGATAACAAATCTTGGGCAGGTGGTCCTGTTGTCTGCATCAAAACTAACCATTGCTAAAGGGCTGAACCAACAGAGTGAAGGGAGTCTACGGCAGGGGTGGAAAGTATTAGTATTTAAGTTAAATCTATGTAATGTTTTACAATAAAAGTTCTTGGCTCGGACGAAAACTACAGCATTTGGCCTATTCACGTAAAATTCCAAATCCCAGACCAACTGGGACGTGTGGGGCGGCACGGTTGTTAGCACTGCTGCCTCTCAGCGCCAGAGACCCAGATTCAAATCCCAGTTTGGATCACTGTCTGTGTGGAGTCTGCATCTCCCTCTTGTGTCTGCGTGGCTTTCCTTCCACTGTCTGAAAGACGAGCTGGTTAGATGCGTTGGCCATGCTAAATTCACCCGAACAGGTGCCAGAGTGTGGCAACTAGGGGATTTTCACAGTAACTTCATTGCAGTGTTAATATAAGCTTACTTGTGACACTAATAAATAAACTTTAAAAAAAAACTTTAAAGCAACAAGCTTCTGCTGGCAAGATCAATTTTAAAGAACTTTCAATGGCAACAGCTTCACGTAGCCAGCTCATGTTAATGCAATAACTTCTCTTGCAGCTAATCAACTGATATTTCAGAGTTTGCATGTGAGGAAACTGATTAGTAAAGGTGGTGTCATGTGTAAATTTATCGGTAATAGTAATGGTGCCTTGAATGTTGATTTTCATCTTATACAAGTGCTCAGTATATCCATATTAAATTCTTCTTTCCATTATTTCAATATTTATTGGCTAGACAAGTACATTGTGTTCAAATGAGAGTGTGCACATAATTTCCATGGTTATAAATTAGAGGAATAGTGTGAGCAACGCTCAGTATCTGATGCCAGATAATGAGGTAAATGATTGAATTAAATGCAGTACAGAGCTACAAATACGGTGAGATTATAAATCGCTTTCAAATGAAGAAAATAACATTTGCTTCTGGTATTTATGTGCATTTGGGTCTACTGTACAATTGAAAGCCTTTGCATAAACAAACAGACTGAAGATTAGAGAGGGCACACACCTTACTGTAACACTTCTTTATTATATTTTCTGCATTAAGTTCATGGCAAATCAAAGCTCATAAGTCAATCAGAAAAGCTGCTTGTTTGTCTAATCATATAATTGTGAAAGATGTGTTTTGCCATGAATCCCCTGAGGGGTTTATTTCTGGAAGTTTGTAAAGAACATAATCTAATTGAATTTTGATCTGTTCAGTTAGACATGTACTTATTATCCTTACTATTCAGTTCTAAATATTTCAATCAATTCCAGCTGTGTTAATTCTAAAGTAAGTGCATGGTCAGTACATTTCATGCCTTTAGCTGTCTTCAAGCCAGGAACATAACCTACTAACGCAGTTGCTTGACACTGACAAAGTTTAAAGTTTATTCGTTGGTGTCACAAGTCAGCTTATATCAACGCTGTAATGAAGTTATTGTGAAAATCCCCTAGTCTTCACCCCAGAGCCTGTTCGGGTACACTGAGGGAAAATTTAGCATGGCCAGCGCACCTAACCAGCACATCTTTGGACTGTGGGTGGAACAGAGAACAGTCCAGCACAGGAAACAGGCCCTTCGGCCCTCCAAGCCTGTGCCGCTCATTGGTCCAACTAGACCATTCGTTTGTATCCCTCCATTCCCAGTCTGCTCATGTGACTATCCAGGTAAGTCTTAAACCAGAACACCCAAAGGAAATCCCCGCAGACACAGGGAGGACATGCAGACTGCGCACAGACAGTGACCCAAGCTGGAAATTGAACAGAGCCCCACACTCTGACACTGTGAGGCAGCAGTGCTAACCAGTGTGCCCGTGCCCCCACCACCGCCGCAACCACCACCACCACCAGATGGTGCCAGACCTTGGACCCACATGGCATGGATTCCAAATCCTGGCTGCTCCTTATTGGAGCTAGACCCCAGAATCAGTCTCAAAATTTGCTAGACTTTGATTCTTCCTATCCTTCAAATGCCACTGAACCTTTGAACCCCGTTGCTGGATCTTCTTGGCTCTTAAAGCCATGTTTCTCTTCAATTCTTTAAGACTACTTTTTCTCAAAGTTTCCATGTTTTGGACCCTTGTTTCTAGCTTTCTGTTACAGACTCTTTTATCCAGCTTCTAGATGCTGCATTTCCTGGATTTTCCTTTTCATTCCCTGATTCCAAACAACACCATTCAAGAGTTGCGAGCTCTTATGATGTTCATAAGTCACAAGTGTTCACAGATTTTAGCAGTTGCTAAATTGTACCTCTATTATATTCTCAAGAACGATACTTTGCATCAAGCCATGAATCGCATCCCTTCCCCTATCACACCATAGGGGACTTCTCCACAGCCCAAAGTCTCCCAGTTCTGCTTCAAAATGAAGCAACTTTCACTGCAACTAACCCTCCACATACTTAACTTCGAACTGCCACGCACTTCCTACTATCTTCATTAGAATATAACCAGTGACAACTTTGTATTGGTTGTAATGTGACCAATGGGAACAGGATGAAAGGGTCAGCTGACCCAGTAAAACATAGAACCAATCACAGTGCGTTGTAGTAGTCAGCTGACCAGCTGATTCACTATAAATAAGGAACTGTGTAGCATTTTGGAATGGCCCAGGGCAAGGCTCCAAGTGGAGAGTAATGATGTTTCTTTCTTAAACCCTTTCTTTGATTTATAAGTTTTGTTGTATCTTTATCAGCTGCATTTTGAAGAGTTCCTTCTGAAGAAACATTGGTAGCAGAGAATGGTTTTAACTGATTTGAAAATGGGGGAAAAAAAGACATTTAGATGGAAGGAATGCTAGAGGGATTGTGAATCGCTGTTTCCAATGTGATTCCCCATACCACTACCTTGTAGACTGTCCAAAAAGAGGAAATCAGGTTTTTGAAACCTCAACAAAACTTACTCCAACTTACACGTTTAATTAAAAAAACATCATTCGGAAGAACCAAAGTCTAGCAATTTTGAGACTTATTATGAAGTCCAGTTCCAGTTGTGAGCTGACGTTTCAAGTCCAGTTGACTCTTTGTCAAAGCTAAAAGGCATAGGAAGTGGGAGATATTTTGTACTATGGGGTGAGGGAATGAAAGATGAGTCATAGCCACCGATGTGGAGATGCTGGCATTGAACTGGGGTGGGCGCAGTAAGAAGTCTCACAACACCAGGTTAAAGTCCAACAGAGTTATTTGGTGGATTTATTTTGAATCCACCTGGTGAAGGAGCAGTGCTCCGAAAGCTCGTGCTCTACAAAATAAACCTGTTGGACTTTAACCTGGTGTTGTGAGACTTTTTACTATAGCCACAGAATCAAGGGGAAAGACTGCTAGTGGCAGTCCATAGAGAGAATAGAAGGTATGAATGGCCAGTATAAAAAGAATATAAATATCTCCCACTTTCTATGCCTTTTAGCTTTGACAGAGGGTCATCTGGACGCGAAATGTCAGCTCTTTTCTCTCCTTACAGATGCTACCAGAGTTGCTGAGATTTTCCAGCATTTTCTCTTCTGGTTCAAAAAATCAACTTGTTGGGAGGAAGGTACAAGTCATTGGGCATTACATGGCGTAGCACCATTTCTATGTCTGAATCACTGTGTTCACCTTAAATCATCATGAACAATGCTACAATTGATAAGCTGTGCAAAAATCAAATGTCTTATGTTTTTTATTTGCTTACAATCATCCAGGCCTAATGCTAATTAAAGCATAAATAGGAGCAGATGTAAGAGAAAGATTTATCTAAGTTATTTGTCAGTGATTGACATAGATTTACTGATTTAACTGGGATGGACAAATCCCATCCATTGACTCTGACTACATTTCCTGCCCTCTCGGAAACGCAGCCAGCGTAATTAAGGACCCCATGCACCCTGGACATTCTCTCTTCCACCTTCTTCTGTCAAGAAAAAAATACAAAAGTCTGAGGTTACGTACCGACCGACTCAAGAACAGCTTCTTCCCTGCTGCTGTCAGACTTTTGAATGGACCTAGCTCACACTAAGTTGATCTTTCTCTACACCTTGACTATGACTGTAACACGACATTCTGCACTTGCTCCTTTCCTTATCTATGAACGGTATGCCTTGCCTGATTAGTGTTACAAGTCAAGGTGTTCTACGAAGCACACCTGACCTTATATGTTGTATTTAGCTAGGATGGGCATGGGAGGTTTCACCTCAGGTGTGACTCACCTGACCCATGAGGAGCTTTTATCAAAAACAAACTTTAATTAAGAATATTGTTGACGTGTATAGTGAGACAATTAGCACGTACTTTTAACAAGTACAAACAAGAACCACAACAACCACGATAATGTATAATTCTTAAAACAAATCTCTAATGTGTTCCAGCCAAAGCCAACATCCAATATACAAAACCCTCCAAATAAGCACAATACAGGTTAATGCCTACTCGCTACGGGAATCTAGCCTCCTAGGTGGAATGCTGAAAATCCCTTGCGAAGAAACTCAGAGGTTGGAGTTGAATCTGTTTCCCAAAACACAGCTCCTTTAAGGTGGAACCATCCAAAGGGGGGAAAGACACTGCTTTTAGCTTGCTGCTAATCTACTTCCCAAAAATGGAACTAAAACTCCAAAAGGGAAAAAAACCCCTACCCTCCTCCCCCACCCTCCGATTGCAACAAACAAACCTGAAAGCCCTAACACTTGACTGCCACAGCTTAGCTCCATGCCCAATGACATCACTGAAGCTGTAAGCCGCATGATTTAAAAAAAAAGCCTTTCTTAAAGATACACGCATGTGACAACAGCGTGCAAGAAATAATACTTTTCACTGTATACATGTGACAATAACAAATCAAATCAAAAATCGAAGATTTCTTTAAGTTAATTTTGTGCATGAAAATAAATTTAATCATGCACTCATTTTTAAAAGAATTTCTAAATATGAGCATCACTGCGAGTCAAATGTGTTTTTGTGCTGGGACAGGAGTTCAATGCCATTTTCGGATAGCAATTGTCGAGCAAAGTGTCTTGGATTGCCTTGTGTTTCCCTTGTGCTGGAGAGCTGCGTTCTCGTATCTGAATTGTGCCAGTAAGGGATAGTGGGAATTATAAAATAATACTTTGCAGATCAGCCCATTAGTGTTCCAGTAATGCCAATGCTTGTAGGATGTATTAAACCTGTCAGTGCTGCTGGAATGAAAATGATTTCCTCTTTTTATATATGGATTTCATGGCTTGTTGGTTGTTTATTTTCCTGGATTGCCTGGTATTCAACTTGGATAGTTATGCTGAGGCTGAAAATCCTAATACTTAGCCAAGTCTTGAGGCATTCTCATCATGTGCAATATCTTATCATAAGAAGTACCTGGAGTTTCCGGCTTTTCCATATTGGAAGAAACTATTAAGAACACCTGACATTAATGTCCTAAGTTAGCTTAATGCTTAGTAAAACCAAAGAAAGCCTTCAGTGTGGCTAACATAGTAAATTTAATTGCACTTGCAACATCAGCAGTGGAGTGCTGGGCTGTTAGCGCAAAAATATAGCTATCGTTTATCTAGGAATCTTCAGTGTTGCGTAAAGAGGTATTCTGCAGTACTGGAAAGCGCTTGTAGCTTCATTGAAAGTATTTGTGGCCAAGCTCTGACCAAGCTTTTAGTCATCTGTCTGAACACCTTCTCAGTGTCTTGCTTGTCAAAATTTGTCCAACAACACTACTTTGGGGTGTTCTGCTGCATTGTAAGTGATACAACAATAACTTGCATTTTTATATATTTCACTGTCACCTGAAGCAAAGTGAATTCAGCAGCCCTTTCTTCCTATGTAAACTGCAGCTGTGCCAGGACAAATTGATTAATTCCTAAATTCTTAACAATTTATCTATTTCTAGAACTTTTTTTTCTCTCTTTTTCTCTCTCCTTTGTTATCTGTTTGAGGTGACCACAGACTTTCTTGCAATATTAAACTAGAGATGCGTTCCATTTCCCAAGAATTCATGCAGACTATAGAGTCATAGAGCTTTACAGAATGGAAACGGGCCCTTTGGCCCAACTTGTCCAGGCCACCCTTTTCTTTTAACCACTGTACTAGTCCCAATTGCCTGCATTTGGCCCATATCCCTCTAAATACATCTTATCCATGTAACTATCTAAATGCTTTTTAAAAGACAAAATTGTACCCACCTCTACTACTGTCTCTGGCAGCTCGTTCCAGACACTCACCACCCTCTGTGTGAAAAAATTGCTCCTCTGGATCCTTTTGTATCTCTCCTCTCTCCCTTAAACCTATACCCACTAGTTTTAGCATCCCCTACCTTTGGGAAAAGATATTGACTGTCTAGCTGATCTGTGCCTCTCATTATTTTATAGACCTCTAAGATCACCCCTAAGTCTCCTACGCTCGAGGGAAAATGTCTCAGCCTATCCAGTCTCTCCTTATAACTTGAACCATCAAGCCCCAGTAACTCCTAGTAAATCTTTTCTGCACTCTTTCTAGTTTAACAATATCCTTTCTATAACAGGGTGACCAGAACTGTACACAGTGTGGCCTTACCAGTGTCTTGTACAACTTCAACAAGACGTCCCAACTCCTGTATTCAATGTTCTGACCAATGAAACCAAGCATGCTGAATGCCTTCTTCACTGCTCTGTCCCCCTGTGACTCCCCTTTTCAAGGAGCTATGAACCCATACTGCTAGATCTCTTTTTGTTCTGTAACTCTCCCCAGTGCCCTACAATTAACTGAATAAGTCATGCCCTGTTTCAATCTCCCAAAATGAATCACCTTGCATTTATCTAAATTAAACGCCATCCATTAGTCAGAGCTCCAATTAGTTTTTCTCCATTGACTCTCAAAGGTTGGCAGAAATGCAGCTGAGAGTTGTGTTGGCGAACTGTTGGCGCTGCCTTTGTTCCAATGAGGGAAGAGGATGAATTCAGGATAGACCTTTCTCTTTGGTGCACAGATTAAGCCGGCCAACAATTTTGCCCTTGTTATTGGGCACTGTCTCTGCTGTAGAAGATTCGGGTTTTGTGATCACGTTTTTTTTTGTTTCATCGCAGGACCAACCTGACCTGAGAACTCACTGCTTCACAGCTGGCATGAAGTTAGAGGCAGTAAATCCAAAAGAGCCCTTTTCCATCTGTCCTGCCACTGTAACTAAGGTGAGCATCAAAGACTCTGTCATCAGGCAGAATAAGCTATCCTTAATTACTAAGATTAAACATTCTTGAATGAAAATATTTGACATGTTGCATTGTTGTTTTACAATGACTTTTTCAGATTCACTCATAATATCAGTGTCTATAACTTTTTTTGAAAATTTTGATCAGTTGTTACAAAGCATTACCAAAACAGTTATCTAAATTCTGGAATAAATCATTGGGGATTATATTTTAATTTTAAAAGGAAACATTCTAATTAGCAATTTTAAATAGTAAAGTATGTAGTAAGGTTCCCTTTAACTAATTTCATTGCACTGTCAATGGAAGCCTACTTGTGACTAACAAATAACTTAAAAGCTAACATCTGCACCTGTATTAAAAGTACAACATTTTACTGAGTGTCCTTGAAACTATGGCTAGAATCCCCTGACCCTGTCTGTGGCTGGGATTCTCCAGTCCCGCTGCTGCGACTGGAACGGCAAATTCCCAGTTCTCGCTGGCAGCAGCGACACGGCGTACGACGGCCGAGAATTGCGGCCGAAATGAAAATGAGTAAGTGTATATTAGTGAGGATGAAAACGGAATAATTTTGAGCGTATTTTGTGAAAGCAAAATAAAGCATCGCAGATGACAATGTGTCCTTATTCTTGCAGGTTTTTAATGATCAGTATTTTATGATCACAATTGATGACTTGAGGCCAGACGCTAGTGAAAACTCCATCCTTTGTCATGCTGATTCACCAGGGATCCTTCCTGTTCAGTGGTGCCTTAAAAATGGGGTCCATTTGACTCCACCCAAGGGTTTGTATCTCTCTGAAGTGTAAAGAAATTAAAATGCAGCATTGTTTTAAAACAAACAAAACAAAGAACAATACAGCACAGGAACAGGCCCTCCAAGCCTGCACTGATCACGTGTTCCTAGCTAGACCATCCATCTGAATCTCTCTATTCCCAGTCTGTTCATGTGGCTGTCGAGATAAGTCTTAAATGATCCTAGCGTGTCTGCCTCAACCACCTTGCCTGGTAGTGCATTCCAGGCCCCCACCACCCTCTGTGTAAAATATATCCCCTGCATACCTGCATTGAACCTTGCCCCCCCACCACCTTACCTTGAACTTGTGACCCCTTGTATTTATTAAAACGTTCTTTATTTAACACTTTTTTAAGTTTAAAAAGTATAATTCGACTCAATACAATTTTTCACGTCAACTTAAACTTTGTAGTTTCAATAACACCAATGCTGGCTGTTGCACAGCACCACAATGAAAGCAGAGCTGAAGAACATCTGTAGTAGTTTGAGAAACTCATGGGTTGATATCCTTCTTGAATCAGTTGTAATACAATCCTTTACATAATGTGCTGATTTCAATTTTTGACCTGCATTTAAAAAAAATCTTAAACTGGACTATTATCCCTCTACAAGTTGTTCAGATTTATTTTCATGGAAACTGTCTGTTTTATGCATTGCCCTGAACTCAGTGTGATAAGCAAGTGACACTCCCTGTGCTGATTATCTGCGAGAGTAGATTGACCAGAGCTTAGCTTGATATTTTCCCCAACAGCATAGGCAACGTACTTTGCGAGCGTTGCAAGCACCTTGTTCTTGAGGCACAGGTACTGGAAATTTTGACATATCTCTCTTTTTTTAAACAATCGTTTACAGGGAAGAGGGACAGTTTGTGGACTTTCTGATAGTAGCCTGCTCGCTAGAATTGCTGAGTCAGAAATCATCCCTTACTGAATGTATGAAGTATGTGTACGGTTTCCAAAACACACTTAATATGCGTGGTTTGTGTATTTGCAACAAACAAGACTAGATAGCCAATAACTCCATTTTCATTATGTGGGATTGTTCTGTGTATATTGGGAAATGTGTAAATTTCACATGGTGGGTTTGACCATTCTGTCCATGCAGTTCTCCCACGCTTACAAAAGAATAGTTAATACCTGTGTGTTTTTTTTTACTTAATACCTTGCATTTGATCGCAATTTTTTTTAAAGTAATTTCTCGAGCACAACTTAATAACTGGTATAATTTTGGGTTGTATGTTAGGTTACCCTTCTTGAGCTAAACTTCCAGCTTCAACTGTGGAGCTGGGTGACTGACAACCCAGTCGAAGGAGGAAGGTTAGTACTCTAAGTAGAGTGCTAGCCTCATTATAACTTAACTTTCCAACTTTATATATGGACAGCTGGGTTTCTCTAGCTTCTACAACCTGGCAGTGACATCCAGATGAACGCTTCGTAGATTCTGGACACCTCCTGGATTGATTGTGCTTGCCAGAATGAACCATCCTAGCTGCTGCTCTCCCCTCACAAACACCCCCATGAGATCTCAGATTTTGATTTTCCCAACCCAGATCTCCGATCCATTCTCACCCTGCCCTTATCTATCAGGATCTCTGTGGCACAGTGGTTGGCACTGTTGCTTCACCGTGCCAGGGAACCGGGTTCGATTCCTGGCTTGGGTCACTGTCTGTGAGGAGTTTGCACATTCTCCCCTTGTCTGTGTGGGTTTCCTCTGGGTGCTCTGGCTTGCTCCCACAGTCCAAAGATGTGTGGGTTAGGGTGCACTGGGCATGCTAAATTGCCCCTTGGTATCCCAGGGTGCGTAGGTTAGTGGGGTAAATATGTGGGGTTACGGGGCGAGAGCCTGGGTAGGATTGTTGTTGGTGCAGATGGACTAAATGGCCTCTGTCTCTGTACTGTAAGCATTCTATGATTCTCTGCCAGCGTGGCATGTTGAAGGCTGATTTGGGTCTGATTTTTAAGACTTAAAAGCTCATTTTATCTGAAATATTGTAGAACATGTTGGCTGAACATCAGATGTGCATTTTTTCCATTCCCAAGTTGATTGCTGTAAATTGGAAAAAAGCTTCTTTAGTATGGTTAATATTTGCTAGTAAATATATATTTGTTCCAATTACTCAACCCAAACCCATCCAGTTAAATGTCCCGCCCAAAGTTTTCAGAATTATACTAGTTATTACTTGAGAAATTACTCCTTTTAACCCTACCCCAGAGGGCTTCTTTGGGGATTAAGTACAGCTCTATGCAATTGCACAGTGTTACTCAATGCATCAAGAAAGGTTATGGTGAGGCATCAGACTGCTGACATGTGTACCTTAGCATTAGTAAGCAACATAAGAGAAGGATAGTAGGGGAAATGTGCTATGTATTGTTTATGTTTTGTCTTATGTTATTGCAGGTTATCCTGGCTTAGACTTTGACTGGGCTGATTATCTGAAACAGTGCGGGGCAGAGGCACTTTCTCAGTACTGCTTCAGAAATGTAAGTTGTGCACTCATCTATAATTATGCAATAAACTTTCACTTTGGAAAATTTCACTGCTTCAGGCAAATGGTCATGGAAGGTTTACACAATTGGATTTCTGTTAAATAATACCAAAAATATGTTTCTGATTACATAAAGCATGAATCTTATAATTTTTTTTGACTAATGTGTATACATCATGAGAATATAATCTTGCTGATTTCATTTTGCTAAATTAGTGCAGAAATTGTTCTGGAATTATTTGAATTAAATACAGAAGAGCTTCTAAGTTTCAAACATTGAAGCCCAAATTTAAATAAGGCAGTAATATTGAGGAGTATTTTAGATGAAGTTCCATCAAATATTAGTTGTAACAGTCAGTTTTGAAATGTAAGGAAGTGGCATACATTTAGCTGAGAGTTTAGGAGAATAAGGGTGAGATTTTCTTTGATATCGACAAAGTCCAGTATCAGGCAGGTAATGCAGATTTATAGTGTGGCCGCCAATAGCAGTGGTAGCTATTTACACCATTAAAAAAGAAGACAGGCTTTCACAGTGTATCTTGATTTGATTGATTTGGTTTATTATTGTCACATGTACTAACATACAGTGAAAAGTATTGTTTCTTGCACACTATACAAAGCATACCATTCATAGAGAAAGAAACGACAGAGTGCAGAATGTAGTGTTACAGTCATATCTAGGGTGTAGAGAAAGATCAACTTAATGCGAGGTAGGTCCATTCAAAAGTCTGACAGCAGCAGGGAAGAAGCTGTTCTTGAGTCGGTTGGTACGTAACCCCAGTCCTTTGTATCTTTTTTCCGATGGAAGAAGGTGGAAGAGAGATTGTCCAGGGTACGTGGGGTCCTTACTTATGCATGCTACTTTTCCAAGGCAGTGGGAAGTGTAGACAGAGTTGATGGATCGGAGGCTGGTTTGTGTGATGGATTGAGCTACATTCATGACATTTTGTAGTTTCTTGTGGTCTTGGGCAGAGCAGGAGCCCATACCAAGCTGTGAAACAACCAGAAAGAATGCTTTCTATGGTGCATCTGTAAAAGTTGGTGAGTCGCAGCTGACATGCCAAATTTCCTTAGTCTTCTGAAAAAGTATCACTGGTGGCATGTGGGTCTGATAAATGAGATACAAATGAGGAAATGCAGCCTGCTACTGACAGGAGGAAGGGGTCGAACGCTTCCTGCTTTTTCTGCTCTTATCACTGAACCCACGCGACGCAGAGGGGAATGGAAAATCCCAGTCTTTAAGTCAAGGTCAGGAAGAGAAGGGGATTTGTTTATTCATTTTTTAAAATTCATTTGTCGCTGTGGGGGTTTTTTTATTCATGCGCATTGCTAGGTGGCCAGCATGTAGTGGATTACCAAATAAACCTGTTGGGCTTTAACCTGGCATTGTGAGACTTCTTACAGTGTTTACCCCAATCCAACGCTGGCAGGAGCCATATCAAGCTGTCACATCACAGCATTTATTGCCCATCCCCAGCTGCCTGAGGGGAGTTGGGAGTCAACCACATTGCTGTGGCCATGGAGTCACATGTAGGCCAGACCGAATAGGGACAACAGATTATCTAAAGGACATTAGTGAACCAGATGGATTTATCTGACAATCGAAAATGGTTTCACAGTCGTCAGTAGATTCTTAATTCCAGATTTTTTTTTTAATGATTTCAAATTCCTCCATCTACTATGGCGGGATTCGAACCCCGGTCTCCAGACATTGGCTGAGTTTCTGGATTAATCGCCTAGTGATAATACCACCAGGTCATCGCCTCCCCTGAGGATGTTCTCATTACTATGAATACGTTACAAAAAATTTAGTGTTTTGCAACCAGCAGTCTTTAAGAAACATGTGACCACTACACAGTCCTTTTGGAGATGAAGTCCCAGCTTCACATTAGGGACAGATACCCTTGAGCAAGTCAGGGCAGACTTTGAACAGATCCAGCAACTTGGGCTCGGTTATGGTGAACTATCAGCAGCAGCAGAATTGTGCTCCATCACAAATTGTGACATCATGGCCCAACACGTCCCCCACTCTACCATTACCTCCAAGGCAGGCGATCAATCCTGAAGAGTGCAGTAGGGCATACTATGAGTAACACCGGGCATTTTTGGGTGTCAACCTGGTGAAGCTACAACGGGGAACTGCTTGCACGCTGAACAGCGTATGCAACAAGTAATAAAGTCAAGCAATTTCACAACCAACAGATCAGATCTAAGCTCCGCAGCCCTGCATATCCAGTCATGAATGGTGGTAGACAATTAAACAACTCATTGGAGGAAGAGGTTTCACAAATATCTCCAACCTCAACGATGGGGGAACCAAACATGTCAATGCAAACAAATGACACTGAAGCATATGTAGCAATGAAGTGCTGAGTAGATGATCCATCTCAGCCTCCTCTAGGTGTTACAGCATCGTAGATGTCAGACTTCACCAGTTCGATTCTATCCACATGATATCAAAAAATCGTTGAAGGCACTGGATACGGCAAAGGCTTATGGGCCTTGACATTCAGAGTGCCAATCCGGCAGAGATTGCCAATCTGAGGAAGTTGTGGGCCAATATTGAATTGAAGGAGGAAGCTGAGGCATGAGCTGAAATTACAGTCGACACAATTCTGGGAATTAGTTGAATATTAAATGAAATTAGAGAAACTCAAAAACCAGAAGACGAATGTAAGCAGAGAGTGAATTTTGCATTAAAGAATGGCCAACATATTCCTAGCTTGAGACTGTATTCAAGCACAGCTGACAACGATTGACAATTTACTGGCACACATGATTGAATAATAATTCCAAGGGTATTTAAACTTGAGCTCTTACAACACCGACACCAAGGTCATTTTTAGGTATTACCAAGTCCAGAGCCAGAGTATGGTATTCAGTTTGGTGACATGTCTCAAAAGTTATGGGAAGAGACGATGTCCAGATATATCACTTGTTCAGTTCACAAGTCAGAAGAATCACTAATGTTGTCTTCTTTTCCTACAAGAAAAAATAGAAGCGCCTTGATTTCAGTTTAGCAGCAGTGTGAGAAACGGAGACCAAGACCAGAGCAATCATCACAACTGGAAAAAAGATATGGAGTCAGGTTATCCTGAATCATCAGTTTGATTTTGTTCAACGGTGTCCAGAAGACTATTGAATGAGAATTCATTATTCCCTACAGATAAGATTCAGTGCTCACGAAGGTACCACAGTGCTTATTGATATAAGAGGGTGTAGAGGAGAGTAAAGAGGGGATAAAGAAGACAAGGTGGAGAGAAAGAGCAAGAAAAATGATATTTATCTAAGAGATCAAAAAGAGGCTATGTTTCCAATGGGACTAAATGTTCAGAATGACTAAGAGACTGAAGCATTGGCTTTCCAGAGAACATTGAGGTCTGAACAGAGACTTAAGGGGAAGGAGGAGTATGTTAGACTCATCGAAGATTAACTAAAACAGTCATGGAAGGAATTGACATACGCTCGGGTGATCTGAGCTTCCAGGGGAGTAAATCTGGTCCGAAGCAAGTGCAAAGGAGTATTCTCGTAACTAAGTATGTTACAATGAAATTAGTGTTTTGCAGCCAGCGGTCTTAGGATTTGTTGAAACTGCTCCAACACAGCACAATAATATACTCTTCCAGGGAAGTTGTATTCCCTTCTGGAAGATTTTGCAGTTTCATTGCTGGAAAAGGAAATCAGTTGCATGGAAACTCCCTTCGCTGAAGTCTCCTTAGAAGTGTGGCTGGAGGACAAGAAAGGATTTTTTTCCAGCCACGATGATAGGATTCCAAAACACACATCTGCTGAGTTTGGAAAGGCTTTGCTATCACCACAGCATGTGGAACTGGTGCAGGAAACACATCAATAATTGCGTTTAGCAAGGGTGCCTTCACGCTCTTTTTGCCACCTCTTACAACACAACAGCTGTTTTCCCCTCTCTCAGCACTCAACAGTTCCCGCTCCTCCACTTTCCAGTGCAAGGGTTTAATACATCTCTCTTTACCATTACAAATATAAACAAAAACAAGGACATATTGTCAGCTTAATCATTTTCAATAACTGCTTCGATTGGACCATGGACCAACCTGGCACTTAAAATACAAGCATAAAAGCAGGAGTTGGATGCTTCTTGATTGGATGTTAGGATGATGCTGTTTGACAGAGTTGGGAGCGTTGAGTATCAGTTATTGAAAAGACCAGAGGATTAGCATCTGCAGTGTGACAGTGAAAGTCTCATTGACTGTTGTAAAAATCTACCTAGTTCACTAATGTCCTTTAAGGAAGGAAATCTGCCACTGTACCCAGTCTGGCCCAGAGGTCACAACCTCAGGCTAAAGGCATGGTCCTTTAAAACAGAGATGAGGAGGAATTTCTTCAGCCAGAGAGTGTTGAATCTATGGAACTCTTTGCCACAAAAGGCTATGGAGGCCAGGTCATTGAGTGTTTTTAAGACAGAGCTTGTTTCTTGATTAATAAAGGGATCAGGGGTTATGGGAAAAGGCAGAACGGGGATGAGAAAAAATATCAGCCATGATTGAATGGCGGAGCAGACTCGATGGGCCGAGTGGCCTAATTCTGCCACTATGACTAATGGTCTTATGACTTGTCTGTGACTCCAGGTCCATAGCAGCATGGGTGTTAACTGCCCTCTGAAATGTTCAGTTCAAGGGCAATTAGGGATCAACAACAAATGCAGGCTTGACAGCGATACTTTCATTCATTGAAAAAATAAAGGCAAAAAATTAGAAGATTGAAGCAGCGGATAGCTACGCCCCAGCTGAGAACAAGCAGGGTAAAGCCAAGGCTGAAATGTTGGCATTACGCAGCAAAGTTAGATAACCGTAGGAGCTGGAAGAAGGTCACAAGCAAGTTGAGAGTGTGATACTAACTGTTTGAGATCTTAATAGATTAAAAAAAGTGGGCAAACAGTTGGCAAATGGAGTATAATATAGGAAAATGTGTGGTTGTTCATTTTGGAAGGGAAAACAAAAGAACAGAGTTATTTAAATAGAGAAAAAGTGCAGAAAGCCGCAACACAAAACGACTTGGGGGTATTTATGCAAGAAAGCTAGCACACAGGTGTGGCAGCGAATCAGGAAGGCTAATGGAATGTTGGCCCTTGTTTTCGAAGGGGGTTGGAGGATAAGAATAGGATAATCTTGCTACGACTGTACAAGGTACTAGTGAGACCACATCTGGAGTACTGCAAGCAGTTTTTGCTTCCTCTACTTAAGGAAAGATCAAGGAAGGTTCACTAGGATGATCCCCCAAAAGGAAGGATTGTCATATGCGAAAAAATTAAACAGGCTGGCACTTTACTCTTTGAAATTTTGAAGAATGTGAGGTGACCTCACTGAAACATGTTTACAGGGTAAGTGCTGTGAGGATGTTTTCCCTCAGAGTCTAGGAACAAAAGGCACAGTCTGAGAATAAAGGTGTGCCAATTTGAGACTGAGATAGGGAGGAATTTCTGCTCTCAGGGTCATCAGTCTTCTGAACTCTCTGCCACAGAGAGAGCTGTGGGGGCAGACTCTTTGAGTATATTTAACACTGAGACACATGTTTGATCAGTAAGGGAAAAGGGCAGGAAAGTGGATGTAAGGAATGTTGGATGGGCCATGATCTTATTGAATAGCAGAGCAGGCTCGAGGGGCCAAATGGCCTACTCCTGTTCCTATTCCTTGTGGGAAGTGGTCATAAATTCTTGAAGTGCGTTTGGTAACTGGCTTTGATAACTAGACTGGCCAAATGGCAATTGATTAAAATATTTTCACCACACTTTCACTGTGTTTTGTAATGGTTTTGAATAAATATTCTACCTCTTATGAGCTTGAGTTATATTTCATTTTTATACAATGCACACTTGTGTATTTTAGTGTTCAGTGTCACAAGAATCAAATCATACCTTGGGTTAAAAGGACAGGTAGTGAATCTATTTCCAGGACTCAGCAGTATTGCAGTGTAAACAGATGTTTAGATGCTTTTTGGTGTGTCTCCTTTTATATCGCTCTCAGTGTTTGGGAATGAGTCTACCCTGGGGACTTGTGGGGAGTTGCAGTTAATTTATTTGCATGAACAAGATAGATATATTTAACAAGATTATGAGAGACATGGACAGAGTGGATAATCAGAAGCTTTTTCCCAGGGCGGAAGAATCAATTACTAGGAGGCATAGGTTCAAGGTGCGAGGGGCAAGGTTTAAGGGGGATGTATGAGGCAGATTTTTTTACACAGAGGGTGGCGGGTGCCTGGAACTCTCTGCCAGGCGAGGTAGTGGAAGCAGATACAGTAGTGGCTTTTAAGGGGAACCTCGACAAACACATGAATAGGATTGGAATAGAGGGATATGGTCCCCGGAAGGGGAAGGGGTTTTAGTTCAGATGGGCAGCATGGTCGGTACAGGCTTGGAGAGCCGAAGGGCCTGTTCCTGTGCTGTAATTTTCTTTGTTCTATTACTTGTAAATCTTAAATCTTCTTGTGTTTTTTACTCTGCTTGAAGAGGAATATTGAATTAATTTTGTGTCATGGCATTTAATCCAGCTGTTAGAGACTTTGGGCAGGTTTGGGTTGGGTGGGATGTAAAAATCTCAAATCCAAACCAACCCATCGCAAACCTGCCGGTTTGTGGTTTTAAGGGATGAGCCGGAGGCCACAAATCCACTTGACTTAGTCGAGATCCTATTTAAAATCTTTTGAATCCTTCGTGTTCAGGGTGGATCTGAAGTGTACAGTGGTCTGAGACCACAGAACTGCAGTTGGCACTAGTCTCCCTGAGGTTAATATTAAAATTAAAGTGTCTTTAAATGGTGAGATATGCTTTTCATTTGTTCACAACTAAATAAGTCAATGTGCGCACCTCAGGTGGATTTGTTAAACACTGAGCATTTTATGGCCGACGTTAATTTTTAACATTATCTGTAGTATTTATTTTAAATATTTTCAGCATATATTCACCAATTCCAAGTCAGTGCTTCATGCTGTTACAAGGATATCCATTTTAATTGAACAACTTTTTACTAAAGTGCAACACACTGAAGCAGCTGTTGCTATATCTGCATCTTCCTGTAGGATATTCGCCTGTATTGCTGGGTTGTTTGATATTATTAGATGCTAATGAAGCATTAGCAGACAATTTATTGTTCTGTCATGATTATGTGTAGGTTATCTTCAGACACAACTTCAACAAAGTCATCAAGTGTACATGAATCATGCTAGATTAGCAGATGGTTTTTGTGTGCCATTAATTTGATTTGATTTATTATTGTCACATGTATTAGCATACAGTGAAAAGTATTGTTTCCGGAGCGCTATACGGACAAAGCATACTGTACATACGGAAAGAAAGGAGAGCATGCAGAATGTAGTGTTACAGTCATAGTTAGGATATAGAGAGAGATCAACTTAATGCGCGGTAGATCCATTCAAAAGTCTGATGGCAGCTGGTCTTGAGTCGCATGGTATGCGTCCCCAGACTTCTGTATCTTTTTCCCCAACGGAAGAAGGTGGAAGACAGTATGTCCAGGATGAGTGCGGTCCTTAATTAAGCTGGCTGCTTATCCGAAGCAGCAGGAAGTGCGGAGAGTCAATGGACGGAAGGCTGGTTTAAGTGATGGACTGCGGTTCTTTCACGACCCTTTGTAGGAGTCTTACCAAGCTGTGATACAACCAGAAAGAATGCTTTCTATGGTGCAGCTGTAAAAGCTGGTGAGAGTCGTGGCAGACATGCCAAATGTCCTTACTCTCCTTAGAAAGTTGGTAGACTTTCTTAACAGTAGCATCAGCATGGAGAGACCAGGACAGACTCCAAAACAGAGCTTATCAAAAAATAACAGTGACCTGTCTTAATGCATTTACCTAGATAATGAACACATTTGAAACATTTGTTTTACGGAACAAAAATGTGATATCTTGCATTCATCTATCCTAATTTTTTAATACATCTGAAGTAGTGGCAGAAAGGCATGACAACGTCCAATTGTGCTTTGGACATGTTTTTCTCCTTGTTGAGCATGTTTGCTGGATTGACAATCTTCCAGTTTGGCGCAATGAATAATATAAACAACAATTTTCAAATTGTGGAGAAGTGATTTAAGCTGTGATTTTTCTGTGTGTTGATCTTTCTGGCTCTCTTGACACAGGAGAAAACTTTATAACTCTTAGCATAAATGTAGCAAACTAAGAAATGATCGTAAGTTATTCTGTATATTCTAAAACAGACCAACGCATAGCAATTTACTCTACTTTAAAACAGGTTTCCACATGTTGAAATATTTTAATTCATATGTTAATTCATATTGCATTTTGAAAATTAACTTAGTTCCAACCCATTTACATGATATTTGAATTAAATAATTGTTATTATATCGAGAATGTACCTATAAAGTTTCTGAACTGTTTTAATACTCTCAGACTTTATCATAGAATCCCTACAGTACAGAAGGTGGCCATTCAGCCCATCAAGTCTGTACCGACCACAATCCCACAGAGGGTCTATTCCCATAACCCCACACATTTACCCTGCTAATCCCCCTGATGTGAGGGTCAATTTAACATGGCCAGTCAACGTAACCCACACATCTTTAGACAATTAGAGCAAAGCAGAGCACCTGGAGGAAAGCCATGCAGACATGGGGAGAACATGCAGACTCCACCCAGACAGTGACCCAAGGCTGGAATTGAACCCGGGCCCCTGGTGCTGAGGCAATAGCTCTAACCACTGCGCTGCCTGTAGCAGGTTTAACCTTTGGCAATATAATCAAGTTACATTTTTATTTTAAAAATGAAGTTTTGATGAATTAAATATCATTAAATTTTTTTTGTCTTTTTTGTAGAATTATTTTAGTTTCCTTCTTGATTCTTTGATTGAAAAGCGTTCTTAATTCAAGCACATTTTGAATTTTTTTATTTGGAAACCTGATTACATTAAGAATTCACGTTGCTGTTCTTAATTATAAGGCTCTTTGGAAAGCTGCTGGATTTTCGTTCTGGTGATTATCACACTACATTTACACAGTTTTAGAACATACAGCACACATCCTTGTTATAACAATTTTGATTTGATTTATTATTGTCACATGTATTAGCATTCAGTGAAAAGTATTGTTTCTTGCGCACTATACAGACAAAACATACCGTTCATAGAGAAGGAAAGGAGAGAGTGCAGAATGTAGTGTTACAGTCATAGCTAGGGTGCAGAGAAAGATCAACTTAATGTGAGGTGGGTCCGTTCAAAAGTCTGACAGCAGCAGGGAAGAAGCTGTTCTTGAGTCGATTGGTATGTGACCTCAGACTTTTGTGCCTTTTCCCCAGTGGAAGAAGGTGGAAGAGAGAATATCCAGGGTGCGTGGGATCCTTGATTAAGCAGGTTGCAACAAACTTAGCTGAAAAAGAGATCTCCATAACAGTGGGAGGATGTTTTGGGAGGTATTAAAACGTGCAGTGTGATTAGTCAACCATTTTCTTATGTCGTGCTTTCTGCTTTCTCTTTCCGTCCATTTTCAGACTTCACTGAATCGAGGCTTCACCAAGAATATGAAGCTGGAGGCTGTTAACCTCAGTAACCTGGCAGAGATTTGTGTTGCTTCAATCACCAAAGTAAAAGGTCGATTAATGTGGCTCCAGCTTGAAGGTAAGCTAAAGGAAAATAGAATTATTGGAAATCCTTTGACTTGTTAACTTTTGTAGCCATTTGTCCCTTAACAAAACTGTTGGGTACAGAAGCCCATGTTTCATGCCTTGGTATTTTGGGGGTAAAAAGGTGAAAATTGATTGCCATATCCCTGTGCACGTCAGGCTTCAGAAATTAAGATTTTGGTCCCAGATCCTTTAATCAGTTAAATGGCCAGCAATGCCAAGGGTGGGATTTAAATGGGGTCAAGAGAGCCAGTGTGTTGTCCCCTCCCCCATTCCCCTCTGGGGGGTAAAAAAAAGTTTATGTGGGACTTCTGCTCCTGCCCTTGAGAGCCAGCAGCCAGGCTGCCACCCCTAGCATCTCGTCAGCACCAGAGCTCAGCCATGGATGCTGCTGGGTTGTAAGTAGGCCCAGGGATGAAGACAACACAGATCCTGGGAGTGAGGTGAGTCCAGGGTTTTGTATGGGGAAGGATTGAGAAACTTGGGGAAGGGTGCTGGGGGGTGTGGTTTGATGACCAGGTTAGAATTGATAATGGGGTGGAGGTAACTGTGTGTGTGTGTGTGTGTGTGTGTGTGTGTGTGTGTGTGTGTGTGTGTGTGTGTGTGTCCCAGCCTGCATTCGGCAGTGAGCAACTGGAGAACTGACTGCTTACTGATCTATGGTGTAAATAAAGTAACTTGATGATGGGACTTTTGGAGTTAATACAATCCTCCGCCCCATCCTTCCTGCCCTTCAATTTCCGCCCACTTTTCTGCGCCAAACATATTATGGTGTGGGTCGTACTTTGATCCGTTGCCTTGGTGACCTAGCTCAATTGTCCATTAATTATTTTTTCCAAAATGGCGGGTCGGCTGCCTGACGAACATTTTATGAGGACTGGGTCAGCAATGGGCGAGAAATCAGTGGAAGGG
Organism: Carcharhinus amblyrhynchos; assembly: GCF_965287045.1. NCBI lineage: Eukaryota > Metazoa > Chordata > Chondrichthyes > Carcharhiniformes > Carcharhinidae > Carcharhinus > Carcharhinus amblyrhynchos. The sequence continues at coordinate 46,887,525 of NC_137342.1, forward strand.
AAGTAGTTAGACTGGAAATTTGCTTAATACCAGTGAGTATGTTTAAGTCACGGGTAGGTAGATTTCTGATAGACAAGGGAATTAAGGGTTATGGGGAGAGGGCAGGAAAGTGGAACTGATCCACTTCAGATCAGCCATGATCTTATTGAATGGCAGGGCAGGCTCGAGGGGCTAGATGGCCTCCTCCTGCTCCTATTTCTTATGTTCTTATGAGCAAATGGAGAAAAAACTGTTTCAAGATACAGACCAGTGGAGTCTGTGGAGGGATACGTGCCCTGTTAACGAGGGATATCCCTGTTAAAGGGATATGTGCCCTGTTAATAAATGATATGGAAGTCTCCGAATTGCAAAGGATTTCTTAATTTGTCTCTGTTTAATTAGCACATTGGCCCAGAACTTCCATTCCCCAGAGGGGTTATACTCAAGTGGTAGCCTGAAAGATGCACTGGGGGGTGGGGGGATCCTTCAGAGGTTCCACCACAAGACTGCATGGCAATTTCCTTGGAAGCTTCAACTTCTGGTGGGCAATCGCTTTGTGTCTGGAACCTTTCAAGATTCCAATCTAAAGTTGAAGACTTCGGGTGGTTCCAACTCACTTAGCAGAATAGTTACCCAGGAAAAATTGTAAACTGTTTCAAACACCTGGTAACTAAGTATCCTACTGACTCACCTTAACCCACACTAATTACCATGGAGTCAGAGAGTGTTGGGAGACTTCTTACTGTGCCCATGTGCAGTCCAACGCCAGCATCTCCACATCATGGTAGCCACTCTGCTGGCTTGTTAGAGCTGAATTTAAACAAAGGGGCATTTAAACATATTGAAGTAAAGCAGCTAATGCTGTAAAACAAAAGGGCAGGTGGCTCTGTTTTCCCTGACTATTCTTCACTATACTGAATGCCTCCTGGGGAACGCTGCTCCGCATTCCTCAGCAGGCCTGGACTAGCAGTCGGGGCATGAAATACGGGAGTCCAGTCCAAGGTTAGAAAGTCAGAGTGGAATGGCAGTTTGATTCCACTCCGCAGAAGATTCAGCCCATTATTTCTGTTGTATGTTTCAGAGTAACATGCATTTTCTGCAAAGATATTGTGAGATTTCTTTTGAGTAACTAACTTTGCCTTTTGGAAGTCAGAACAATAAACCTGTGACAGTATAAAAGGCTACCAATGCAGTGTAGATTGGAACCAGGAACCTTCCGTACGTACTTGTGTCAAAGTTGAGTTTTTGAGACCCAAAAGTCACAAGGTCAACTTTGACGCAGATAAAGTTTTTGAGCAGTGCTTGCTTGCAATACCGACTGGAGTTGGGCCCAGAAAAGGCCTGTTCCAGCAAGAAAAACAAGCAACATTAATAAATTCATCTTAATTTGTTAACATTTGCTTGTTTTGTAACATGAAGAACTAAAGATATTTCACCCAGCACAATATAAATATAAAAGCAAACTGCTATAATTGATGGCAATCTGAAATGAAAACAGGAAATGTTGGATAAACTCGGCAGGTCTGGCAGCATCTTTGGAGAGGGAAACATTTAGCATTTCGAGTCCCTGTGATGCTTCAGAGCTGAGGAACAGCATTTCATTTTCCAAATAGGCACTTCACAGTTTTCTGGACTTGAGAACTCTGTCCTCCATTTTGAGTTTCAAAAAAAAACAAAGAAAATTACAGCACAGGAACAGGCCCTTCGGCCGCTACAAGCCTGCACCAACCACGCTGCCCAACTGAACTAAAACCCCTTACCCTTCCGGGGACCATATCCCTCTATTCCCACCCTATTTATGTATTTGTCCAGATGCCCCTTAAAACTCACTATCATACCTGCTTCCACTACCTCCCCTGGCAGTGAGTTCCAGGCACCACCACCCTCTGTGTAAAGAAACTTGCCTCGTACATCTCCTTTAAACCTTGCCCCTTGCACCTTAAACCTATTCCCCCCCTAGTAATTGACTCTTCTACCCTGGGAAAAAGCTTCTGACTATCCACTCTATCCATGCCCCTCTTAATCTTGTAGACTTCTATCAGGCCGCCCCTCAAATTCCGTCGTTCCAGTGAGAACAAACCAAGTTTCTTCAAGCTCTCCTCATAACTAATGCCCTCCATACTAGGTAATACCCTGGCAAATTTCTTCTGTACCCTCTCCAAAGTCTCCACATCTTTTTGGTAGTGTGGCGAACAGAATTGAACATATATTCCAATTGCGGCCTAACTAAGGTTCTATAAAGCGGCAACATTCTTTCCCACTCACACCTCCAAATCATCATTCAGGACCAGTCTGTAACTTGTTCACGTGTTTTACATTCAGGAACTGCTGAATCTTGTTCTGCTATTTGCAATTCTGCTCCCTGACCTTTTTATGCCACTATTAAAACCTGCCTGAATCTTTAAGACTATCATTACCACTCCCTTTGTCAAGTTAATTTCTCCTGAGTTCCAACCCATCCCTGACGTTCTAGTTTGCTGCACCTGCTCCATTCCCCCTTCCCTGTCCGGCATAAAATCCATCACATTTTCATTCCTCTTCAACTCTGAAGAGAGTCGAAATCTGTTTCCATCTCCACAGCTGTTGCCAGACTTACTGGGCAGGATTTTCCAACCTTGCTTGGGCAAGTTTGTAAAATCCTGCACGAGGCCAGTGGAGAATTCTGATCTGCGAGTCTCGCCCACCCTGATTCCGGGCGAGGTGGTAAAATTCCGGCCACTGGGGTTTTTCCAGGATTTGCTGACAATGTAAATATATACCATAATGAATAAAATGCAGAACATTGCGATCCTTCAAAATCACTCTGATCACCATCTGAATCACCGAACAATTTGTTCCATCATTGCATGGATCGTCCTTGTCTTCATCCTTACCTTAATATTACCAATAAATTTGACATTATTATTCTAGAAGTAATTGTCCTTAGTACCATCAAACATATTTGATATCCTATATTTTAGGATTGATTTTATTTTGACAACTTGGGATCAACCTTATTCTCTGCATCTATGACCCACTGACACAATATTGCAAGTGAGGGTGCTCGCACACTTTTGCCTTTAATGAATGTCATTTTGCCTTTCACCATCCACCTGTTCCACGTCTGGAGACTGCCCGTGAGATCTTACACCCACGACACACAACCGGGAACAACTGTTGGTTGAGCTCACGTCGACACGTTGGGATTTGATCGTGTTCCAGATGAGCAAACGCACTCCTTTGCGTAGTCCCCTGGCCTTAAATTACACATTTCTCTGATCCACAGCACGGTGGTACAGTGGTTAGCACTGCAGCCTCACAATGCCAGCGACCTGGATTCAATTCCAGCCTTGGGTCACTGTCTGTGTGGAGTCCGCACATTCTCCTCGTGTCTGTGTGGGTTTCCCCCGGATGCACCAGTTTCCTCCCACAGTCAGAAGATGTGCGGGTTAGGTAGATTGGCCATGCTAAATTGCCCCCCTTAGCGTCAGGGGGATTCGCAGGGTAAGTGCTTGGGATTCGGGGATAGGCTCTCAGCGGGATTGTTGGTGGTCCAGGCTTGATGGGCCGAATGACCTCCTCCTTCTGCACTGGAGGGAATCTAATCTAATCTATTTCTTGCAACTTCCTTTATCCATCTAGTCTGGATGACCAGGTCTTTCTGAGATTTCTCTTCGGGGAGAATTTTAATATCTGTTTTAATTTTGTGCCATTTGCCTTACAAGGCGGAACCACCATGAATGTGACTTTTCGTGGTTTTAAGTGGGACAGTTCTTTCACCAATCTTGGTACCAGTCTTGTTTGCTGACATGTTAAAGTTCAGCAGTTTTATCCATATTTTTAATGCAGGCTGGTCAACAGATATTCTTTTCTTGATATCAGGTAACAAAACATTGAATTTGACTCACCATCAAGTTCAGTTGGTATACGCTGTGACATTTTTGACAGAGTACTAACATGTATGTTTTCACAAATCTCGTGTACCACTGGGCACTGATTGTGAATCTTGGAATGCCATCGTTCTTCACTTCCCTGAGGGCACTGAGTCACCTGCCTCCATGGCTATTACCATTGTGATGCTGCTCATTAACTCATTCCAGTCCTTTTTTCTCAATTTGATTTGATTTATTATTGCTGCCACGTATTCACTTACAGTGAAGAGAATTGTTTCTCACGCACTATACAGACAAAGCATGCCATTCATAGAGAAGGAAAGGAGAAGGTGCAGAATGTTGTGTTATAGTCATAGCTGGGGTGTGGAGAAAGATCAACTTAATGCAAGGTAGGTCCATTCAAAAGTCTGATGGCAGCAGGGAAGAAGCTGTCTTGAGTCAGTATGTGGCCTTAGACTTTTGTATGTTTTTCCCGACAGAAGGTGGAAAAGTGTATATCCGGGGTGCGAGCAGTCCTTGATTATGGTAGCTAATTTTCCGAGGCAGTGGGAAGGGTGGACAGTGTCAATGGATGGGTGGCTGGTTTGCGTGATGGATTAGGCTACATTCAAGCCAGGTCTGCCTCTATAGACCCTTTTATTCTTCAGCATCATCTCTAATTTCTTGGCTGTCTTTCTCCAGTCTTGAATTATTTTCTTGGAAATGTTATAAATTCACTGCTGCACATTTCATCTCCGCAAATGTCACAACTTTCATTTTAAATTGAGCTGCGTACTTGTTATTCTTTCTTAATGACATCACGATAGATCATGTGGTACCAATTAGTTTTGTCAATTGGCTTGGAGATTGCTGCTTGAATTGGCAGAGGAAAAATCTAAAGGTTCCTGTGTGTCCCCTTAAACTAATGAACCAGAGTAATTACAGGTAAGTAATTAATAATCACAGCATGCTAGCTCCCTGAAAAACTAGGTTTGACTCTTACACGCTTACATATGGTATATGTTTCTGTATATAAAGAATGAATGAATCTATAATGTGAGATGGAATAAAGGATAATTCAGTTATAATAACTAATCACCCAGCATCCATTCATTGAGAGTCCAATGGAGTTCTTTAGTAAGTAGTAATATTTAATTTATAAGTCAAAACCTCTGCTTCACAGCGCCACGGACCCGGGTTCAATTCTAGTCTCAGGCCACAGACTGTGTGGAGTTTGCACATTCTCCACGTCTGCGTGGGTTTCCTCCGAGTGCTCCAGTTTCCTCTCTCAGTCTAAAGATTTGTGGGTTAGGTAGATTGGCCAAGCTAAATTGCCCCATAGTGTCAGGGGGATTAGCAGGGTAAATTTATGGGGTTATGGGAATAGGGACCGGATGGAATTATGGTAGGTGCAGACTCGATGGGCCGAATGGCCTCCTTTTGTACTGTAGGGATCCTTTGTTTCGGTGTTTTCATAGAATCCAATTTACACCCAAGTATATGGCTTCCGGTAATATTTAGAATATTGTGAGCAAGCCTACGTGCATCCCTAAAAGGATATTGATGCATTTTAGAGAATTCAGATGGAACTGTGATTCTGGGATGTACGTGAAAATTTAAATGTTCCTTGTACTTTTGTCGGGTCCATTCATTCCTTTGAATAGATGAGGACAGCACTGGTATGAATTTTAAAATGAATTTATTTTATTGAACAGAAATTAACATAGAAGTGGAAAGGAAGAGCAAACCTGAGACTTGCTTCTACTGCCAGTCCCTGTATTGAGGGACACTGGCCGGAATTCTCCCATCCTGTCCACCACTGGTATTTTAGCGGGTGGATTGTGGACAATATGAAACCCCATTGACAGTCGGGCAGGAATTTCCGGCTTTTAGACCAGCGCAGACGGAGAATCCTGCCCACTGAATTCAAAAAGGAACTGCAAACTGAACACACAGTTCCAAACTAAATGTTAATTCTTATCTCGTTATTGTGAGCGTCCTTCTCAGTCTGTCTCTGCCTACCAAACGTGGGTCTTGCAGCTGTCGTTGTCAAGACTTGTCTTGCTTGCCATGTACTTTTCAGGAATGTGATCAATTTTCAGCTGACCCAGCATGTCTTCTGAGTTTTAAAATGCAGTCAAGTGCTCGTTAACCCTGACAGTCTAACATTTAAATATAATTGGGCAGGAAGATCTTAAAATGAGGTCTTTGCATAGACTTAAGCAAACATGGCTAAGCATACATATGATCTCCCAATGTTGAATGGGGGAGTTGTAATAACTTCACAGAGGCGAAAGTCCTGTTACTAAGTTACTTTATTTACACCATACATCTGTACACAGCTCTCCAGTTGCTCCCTGCTGCGTGCAGGCTGGGAGTCTGACACACCTGCTTTAAATAGGGAGCATGAGGCTCTCTGATTTAATCATCAGTTAGGACTCATCAGGTAACTCTTTTGCATACCAAACAAGTAAATAAACTCAAACTAACTTAGGGACAAATTAAAAGGGGCAGCCCCCCAAAAAGGAAGGGAGGATGGCCCGAACAGAAACCAAAGTCCAAGGGAAACTTAGAACATTAAATCAAAATGTGATTGCTGGGGTCTGTAAGACACCCCAGCCCCTGCAGTGCCCAGCAGGCAAGACTCATCAGGTAGTCCATACTCTAGCAAGCCAACCTCATTAGTCATCACGGGAGTCTAATTGGCAGGTAATAGCCACCTTAGATTTCTGTGAAATAGAGAAATCAAATTTTGTGTACAAAGTTAAAGAAATGAACATCTTCAGGACTAATGCAACGTTGACTTAAGACTCTTTATGCATTCGTTACAGGTGCAGAAATGCTTTAAACTTGAAAAGGGCCAGTCTAATTTTCAGGCTTAGTTAATTATAAATTCCAGCTGCACTGATGAGATTCAAAGTCAATGAGAGGGAAAAGCAAATGGAACTTATTTCCGATTTTCATTTGATTTGAGCATCCTATTCCACAAACAGCAACTCTAGAGGTGCTGTCTCAGGTGAGAATGGAGGCTGTGATATAGTTACATAAAAAATCAATAGCCCTGATTTTAACTCTGGGTGGAGTCAAGCCTAGGAGTAAACCTCCATTGCAACAACAGCAGTTGACATTTTATACTCGGCATGTAGGTGGACCCTGGTGTTTGGAAGGAAATTGGAGGCTTTTAATGGTTGACGTCTGTGTTGCAATTTATGGTACTGTAGACACAATTCCAATAGATACAATGCAAGCTTTACTGAATTTAGCAGATCGCAGAGACAAGAAAATTGCTTTGTAGTTTTAACCTAACCCGGTTTCTATTCTGACAAAGGTGGGGTTCTCTTAAAATCAAGGCTTAAGATCGATAAGTTGCAAAAGCACAATAGAGGCACAGGCCATGATTAGGCAACCCCTTTCACCATAAGCAGAAACCTTGTAATAGCCACTAAATTTCACAAGTGGCCAGAAACTGGATTTAAGTTTTCAAGATCTCAGTTTGCATCTGGGCGTGAGCCTGATTTCCATCTCATTTATTTTTATTTTTATATTATTGATTAGTGTCATGAGTAGGCTTACATTAACACTGCAGTGAAGTCACTGTGAAAATCCCCTAGTCGCCACACTCCGGTGCCTGTTCAGCTACACTGAGGGAGAATTTAGCATGGCCAATGCACCTAACCAGCACATTTTTTGGACTGTGGGAGGAAACCCATGCAGACATGGGAAGAACGTGCAGACTCTGCACCGATGGTGTCCCAAGCCGGGAATTGAACCTGGGTCCCTGGCGCTGTGAGGCAGCACTGCTAACCACTGTGCCACCGTGCCGCCCACGACCATGCCACCCTGAATTTAAATGCAGTTACTGGCCTTGACAGATTAGCTTCCGTCCATGACACATTCCTCCACCACCCCCACTGCCCATTGCCTCCCCAGGATTGTGACATTACACCAGCGCAGATCACTGCAGGTTTTCAAAAATGAAAACTAATTGTGATGACCAGCCAGAGACACAGAGGTGTCTGTAGTCTCCTGGGGTTGGGAGACAAGGCTGGACATTGCCCCCCCTGGCAATGCCAAGGGGGTGGTGGCCAGGGGGCTCTCAGCTACCCTCCTCCATTGGGATGGGAGGGTTTCCCTCATGTGGTAAGAATGGGGGGGAGACAAATGTCCTGATGCTTACGAGTGAGAGCATGGGTGCCTCGATGTTGACATTGTGGTGGGTGGTGCTCCAATCCTTGGGGGAGGAGTCCCAGTCGCAGTGTGAGGGAGGGTGTGAAATCCATTGCAAAAAGGCGCCTTTGAAACCAGCGAGTTTCACACGGATTTTCTCACCTGATCCAACACTGGGAAAACTGCACCCAGTGTCACTTAATGACCAAGAAGTGGGTTGAAAATTCAAAATGTGTTAGCGACAACGAGCAGAAGAGTTACTGACACTATCTTGGAACAGAGGACGGAAGTTGTGCTTTCAGTTGGCTATCTATAATTATTGTAGAATTGGGTGGGGAGAGTTAGCCACCCAAAGCAATAGTAGATATTGCAGCCTGACATTTGGGACTAGCAATGTGAGCTCAGGCAATGGTCACATTGTTGACACAAAAGAAACTTCCTTATCTAACATTTTATCAATAACATGCAGTCAATAACTTTCCCACTCTTCTTGTCACTTGGATTTTTTTTTAAGTTTGCGGTTGAATCATTCTAAAATATTTACTGTTTGCCTCTGCAACAATGACCAGAAATAGATGATGATTTCTAAGAGCTCTGGTAATCTAAAAGGGACTATATTCATGTTAGTATCATTTCTATTTCAACTGGAGCTCTTCTTCAGTGATTAAATCAATGTGAATTAAATAGGTTGAAGGCACAATTTTGTTTTCCAAACAAAATAAAACTCTTAATTGTCCAAGTTGTTAAAAATATAAAATTTAAATGTGAATGGTCTGCATCTGAGATTGAATGACATTTGGAAGGTGTCATTCCCAGACACTTGGGCCCAGATTCTCATCCCCGAGTCAAGACATTTCCCGACTGAGTGAACCTGACCTTTAAGAATGTCCGCTCACGGGTCGAATTGTCAGCCTGGGGAGGGGGCTGAAACAGGATGGGTGACCCCAGAACAAATGTGCTGGCTATCGGGTGTAGAGGCGGGCAAGGCCTGCTCTGTGCCCCAACATTGTCTACATAAACAAAAGCTAATAAAACTACAAAATTCCTCCAATCCTCACGCAAACTTGTGTCAATCCATTTCTCCACCGACCCATAACCCCTCTGCCAACAGTGCCAACCCTTGCCCCCTACCCACTGCCCTTTGTCCTTATCCCCTCCATGCCAACTCACCTAATATTATTGGACTAGTTCCTTGATCGCTTTGATGCTTCCTGGATAGCTTTGACCAGTTTGAAGCTGGACAGTTCCTTCACAATTCCTTGCAAGAAGTCTCATAACACCAGGTTAAAGTCCAATAGGTTTATTTGGAATCCCGAGCTTTCAGAGCACTGCTCCTTCATTAGGTGACATTCCTTGACATCTGACATTGGGTAAATGTTGGAGTCCATTATAAAGAATGCAATAGCAGAGTGTTTAGAAATTCATAATATAATCAAGCAGAGTTAATATGAGTGCATGGAGGGGGAACATGCTTGACAAATGTGTTAGAATTCTTTGAGATGGAGCAGGATAGATAAAGAGGAACCAGTAGATCTAATATACTTAGATTTCCAAAGTGCACTGATATGTGTTGATTGTCCCTTTTACGGGCAGCACAGCAGAAGAGAGTCACCTGGCTTGAGGGACCAGTTGGGACTGAGAGTGGGTAATCACCCCCAGGGGAGGGTCCTACCTCGGGCAAAATAAAGTCTGAAGATACGAGGGACTGGGGCAGTCAGTGGGCTGCTCTGGGCAATTGGGGAGGAGGGGATGGTGCTGCTAGCATCTATACAGTTTTTCCTTATTAGTCAATATTCTTTGTGTTCATGATGAAGTCTGATAGTGTGCATCGTTACAATAAGGTACCACACAAAAGGCTACTTAATAAACTAAGAACCTATTGTGTTAATAGCTTGGAGAGAGGATTGGCTATCTAATAGGAAACAGGGAATTGTGATCAGAGGGGTAATTTCAGGATGGCAACCTGTAACTAGTGCAGTGTCTCACGGATCAATGCTGGGCGATAATTATTTACAATGGGTGAGATTTTCCAGCCATCTGCATCCCATGACCAGAATTCCCATCCTAGGTCAACAGACCTTCACATGGTCTGCCAGATTTTCTGTCCTATCCGCTATGTTCCCGCAGCGGGCGGGACTGGAAAATTCCACCCAGTTATAAAGTTAAAAATGTTAAGGTTTAAAGTTCATTTCTTAGTGTCACAATTAGGCTTACATTGTCACTGCAATGAAGTTACTGTGAAAATCCCCTAGTCGCCACACTCTGGTGCCTGTTCGGGAACACTTAGGGAGAATTTAGCATGACCAATGCGCCTAACCAGCACACCTTTCAGAAGTGTAATGACCTGGATAAGGGAATATGAATGCCACATTGTCAAATTTGCAGATGAGACAAAGATTGATGGGAAGGCAAGTGATGAGGATGACATTTTTGATTCATTTGTGGATGTGGATTCCGCTGGCAAGGCCAGCACTCGTTATCCTATCTGAGCTGTCATGATCTCAGTGAATGGTGGAGCAAATCCGATGGGCCAAATGGCCTAACTCTGCTCCTACATCTTATGGTCTTACGTCAGAATTCTCTTCCTTTGAAGATTTCCAGGATCTTCAGGAGGGGAATAGTTGTGACAATCTGAGAGGCCTGTTGCCGTGCTGTATTTTTCTTCCCCCAAGGGTCAACGCTATGTCCAATACTTGGGGCTGAATTTTTAATTAAATGAACAGTTAAGTTTGGGTCGGGGGGAAATGCATCTGTTTCCCAATCCAATCCCGCCTACCCATTCAATTCCTGCTTTAACTCGAGCTGGAAAATGGCTTGCTGCCCAACCAGGCCCAAGGAGGAATATGATAATGAAGTTACACGCCTCCTAGCCCGTGCAGCTTTGTAATTAACTATCCGCCAGGTTTCTCGAGCCACAGGGGGCTCAGCAGCTTTCTCAACACCTCCCTGCTGGATTCAGGTGCTTTCCTGAGGAGCCCCCCACAATCAGGACCCCTCCTCCCTATCCCAACAAACTTCCTCCAGAGACCTTCAAGCTACCCCCTCCCTCCAATTTCTTTCTGATTGTATCACAGTTTGGTATAGCTCCAATTCTGCCCAAAACTGCAAGAAACTGCAAAGAGTTGTGAACGAAGCCCAATCCATCACGCAAGCCAGCTTCCCATTCATTGACTGTGTCCACACTACCTCGGAAAAGCAGCTAGTATAATTAAGGACCCCATGCACCCTGGACATTCTCTCCTCCACCTTCTTCCATTGGGAAAAAGATGCAAAAGTCTGAGGTCACATACCAACTGACTCGAGAACAGCTTCTTCCCTGCTGCCATCAGACCTCTGAAAGGACCTTGCACTAAGTTGAACTTTCTCTATACCCTAGCTATGACTGTAACACTACATTCTGCACTCTCTCCTTTCCTTCCCTATGAACAGTATGCTTTGTCTGTATAGCATGCAAGAAAGAATACTTTTCACTATATATACTAAACCATGTGGTAATAATAAATCAAATCAAAAATCTGGTCCTAAACCCCTCACCGATATCAGACCCAATCCCCTTTCCTCCTGTCTCAGCCCCGAGAGCCGCAGCCCCCCTCCCTCCATTATCTTTTAGATAGCTACTATTGAATCTGCTTTTCCTTTGCTTCCAGGCACAGTCCTTCAATTTGTTGTAGCTCACAGTATAAAACTCTCCTCATCTCTCCTGTTCCTTGTGCCGATTTATCTTAAATCTGTGGCCTCAGGTTATCAGTGCTGCTACCCGTGGAAATGAAGCCTTGCATAATTTGGGACGTATCTATTAAATCTGACTTAACCTTCTTTGCGCTGAAGGAAAGAAATTGCAGCTTCTCCAGTGCCTCTTCATTTCTGGTCTTGGTCTGTTGAAACACTGCAATTTTTGCAAGGTCTTGATATTCTTCCTAATGTTTGATGCGCTAGATTGGAAACAGTACTTCAGCTCAGATCTAACCAGTGATTTATAAAACAATAAAAGATCATCTTCTGATATCTACTATAATTTCCTTCATTGGCCAAAATATGAAACACAATCATATTAGAACTGCATTGAAATCACCCTTCACAAAGTTGTCCAGTTTATTATCTTGAAGAACAGAGATCAAAGTACATTTCAGGCACGTCACACAATGCTATGTGGATATACCGTTTGAGCTTTTGGCTCCTGGTTTAAAATACTATCTCAATCTGCTGATGTGCCGCCACTGTTATACACCACAAATGATCTGTTCAAATATTGCCTCACAATTATTAATTCTTAATATGAATTCAGTATGGACAAATGGCAGTGCTGTTAGTCTGCTGTAGATTCTGTTGCTCTTGGAAAGGCTTTATACCGGAAAGATGTTATAAAACATGTGCCCCGGGATTTTACTGTCCCGTCCGCCACACGAATTGGAGCGGGCGAAGAGCAGACAGTGGGAAGGTCCATTGGCCTCGGGTGGGATTTTCCGGTTTTCAGATGAGAAAGGTCATACAATGCTGCCCTAGAGCTTTGGTCTTGTGGAGTGGTCTTTGTGGCATGTGATTGATACTACTGCTTATATTAGTGGGGTGAGGTTAACCTAATGAGGATGAGGTTAACCTAATGAGATTAAACATAGTTAAAGTTTTATTTATTAGTCACAAGTAGGTTTATATTAACACTGCAATGAAGTTACTGTGAAAATCCACACTCTGGCACCTGTTTGGGTACACTGAGGGAGAATTTAGCACGGCCAATGCACGTTAACCACCACGTCTTTCGGACTGTGGCAGGAAACCAGAGCAACCGGAGGAATCCCACACAGATACAGGGTGAATGTGCAGACTTTGCACAGATAGTGACCCAAGCCAGGAATCGAACCCAGGCCCCTGGTGCTGTGAGGCAGCAGTGCTAACTACGAGATTAAACTGACAGATGGGCAGCATGATGGTACAGTGGTTAGCAGTGCTGTCTCACAGCACCAGGGAATCGGGTTCAGTTCCTAACCTGGGTCACTCTCTGTGGAGTCTGCATATTCTCCATGTGTCTGCGTGGGTTTCCTCCGGGTGCTCTGGTGTCCTCCCACAGTCCAAATATATGCGGGTTAGGTGGATTGGCCATGCTCCCTTAGTGCCAGGAGGACTAGCTCAGGTAAGTGCGTGGGGTTATGGGGATAGGGCCTGGGTGTGATTGTAGTTGGTGAAGACTCAATGTGTCAAATGGCTTCCTTCTGCACTGTAGAATTCTATGATTAATGATGCCTTGTTGTAATTCTCGATTATTTCATACATATTTTATACACTTCAAGTTTCAGTATCTTATCAGCTAAAACATCTTGTTGCAAGTTTAATTGTACGCAAGATTTCTCAAGTTATAAACAATCATGGCTGATCATCTCTACTTTTTAAACTCCCAAAAGAGAAGTACATTCCGTCCAAACACACCATAAAATGCTTTTTTTCCTCACCGAGTACCAGTCACTGACAGAAAACAAGAGCTTAAAAATTCTAGTCACTTCAGTATCTGGACACCTAGTGCTGGTGCTGGACTTGTAGGTGGGAAACTCCTTTTAACTGCAGAGAAAATCGGGCACCTGCATTTATGCTTGGGAATGTGAAAGGGAAACTCAGAGGCTGAGTTTATTTTTGTTGCAGAAATGTTTGGTAATTTTTGAAACGTATTCTTTTGTGGGCTGTGGACATTGCTGGCTCAGCCAGTCTTTTTAAGAGCCCTTGAGAAAGCGGTGGTGAGTCACCACCTTTCATCACTGCAGACAGAATGGCGTTGGTTCACCAACAGTGCGGATGGGAAGGGGGTTCCAGCGTTTGAACCCAGTGACAGTGAAGGCACGGCGATTACCTTTCCAAGTCAGGATGCCGTATAGAGGGAGGGGAACTCGGTGTTCACGCGCACTGGCTGACCTTGTCCTTCCGCGTGGTAAAGGTCACAGGTTGCTGCCAAATAAATCTTGGTGAGTTGCTGCGGTGTATCTCAGAGATCAGCAGCTCCCACCCGGTACGCCCCGGCGCAGGGGGTGTGCTGTGGCAATTGTCCAAGTGTGCTGGGAAATCCAAGGCTAATCGGAGAGAATCCCAAACTCTCGCTTTGTTTCTTTGATTTGATTTATTATTGTCACATGTATTAAAGAACAGTGAAAAGTATTATTTCTTATGCACTATACAGACAAAACATACCGTTCATAGAGAAGGAAACGAAAAAGTGCTGAATGTAGTGTTGCAGTCATGGCTAGGGTGTAGAGAAAGATCACCTAATTGCAATGTAAGTCCATTCAAAAGCCTGACAGCAGTAGGGAAGAAGCTGTTATTGAGTTGGTTGGTACGTAACCTTAGACTTTTGTATCTTTTTCCTGACGGAAGAAGGTGGAAGAGAGAATGTCCAGGGTGCGTGACCTTCTTAATTATGTGGCTGCTTTTCCGAGACAGCGGGAAGTATAGACACAGTCAGTGGATGGGAGGTTGGTGTGCGTGATGGATTGGGCTACATTCACGAGCTTTTGTAGTTTCTTGCAGTCTTGGGCAGAGCCATACCGAGCTGTGATACAACCAGAAAGAATGATTTCTATGGTGCATCTTAAAAATTGGTGAAAGTTGTAGCTGACATGCCAAATTTCTTTAATCTTCTGAGAAAATAGAGGTATTGGTGAGCTTTCTTAGCTATAGTGTCAGCATGAGGGGACCAGGACAGCCTGTTGGTGATCTGGACACCCAAACTCCTGCTCTTTCTCTCACTGCTTTTATTCCCTGGTCTCTCATTCCCTTTCATTGCCCTTATTTCCTTGAATTTTCATCTTCTCTCTCTCTCGCTGTCTCGCTCATCACTTTTATTGACCTGAATTTTTGCTCACTCGGCCTTTTATAACCACAAGCTATCACATGGCTTTACGAAGGGGAAATCATGCATGACAGATTTATTAGAATTCTTTGTGGTAGTAACAAGAAGGATAGATAAAGGGGAACCAGTAGATGTAATATACTTGGATTCCAGTTCCCAGGTGTGCGGAGGATGTCTCCAGCTTCAGCACCTGGAAACCTGTGTTTCAGAGCTGGAGCGGCACCTGGGGACACTGGAGCATCCGCGAGATGGAGATTATTGTGAGTAGCACGCAGAGAGAGATGGTCACAGCACAAGTTCAGACGCCAGCAGGAAGGGAGTGGGTGACCACCAGGCAGAGCAAGAGGACTAGGCAGGCAGTGTAGAAATCTCTGTGGCTATAGATATGCTGAGGGGAATGTCCTGTTGGCTGCAAATGAAGGGAATCCTCAATATGAAGGCAGAACTTTACCAATACAGTAAAGGACAGGTGCATCTGCAGCAGATAGTTTGGTGAGGATGAGGTCAAGTAGGGGTTTCCCCTCTTGTTTCCCTCAGCATCGGCCACATATCCAATCTATGCCTTTTACTACTTGGTCAGTTGTATGTTGCTGAACCACTCTCTGTGATGGACACTGAAATCCCCCTCACCCAGCCTACATCCTGTGCCCTTGCCATCACGTAACTGGGCTGGTTTTGTGGCCACCCGTCACTAATTCCACATTTATTAATTGAATTTGATGTCCACTAGCTGCCGTGGTGGGATTTGAACTTGTGGCGCCCGAGCATTAGTCTGGGACTCTAGATTATTAATCCAGTGACATTATCATTACAAGACCATCTCCCCTCAATTTGGATTACGAAGCATTGCAGTGGAGGGTGTAGAAATGAAATGAAGCATCTTCGTGTTTTCATCCGTCACACCTCCCCAATAGTAATATAACGTTCATTTTGATCATTAAAGTGGAATGTGGGTCAAACGTTTAGTACCTGTCAGGCATTTCAAAATACAATTAAATGCTTTTGTTTGTTTTAGTAAATAAAAATATGAACTTTCACATGCTATAAATCTCATCTATTCAATCAGATCTCTCTTCCATTGATATCACAGCTTATTTTAGTGGCAGGTATTTACTTTCCTTTTACTCCCGTGTAAATAATTTTACTTGTTGTACCAGGACTCCCAGTGTTTGAGACTTAATACAATCTGTATGTAGCCTGAGCCTGACTTACTGTGACAAACAGCAGTGTGTTTTACTGAGAGTTTTACCTCACGTTGTGTACATAACAGCAGAGTTGCTGCTGAAACAATAACTTGTAACATTTCTCCATGGAGTATTTTTTAAGAATATTTTTTGTTGAGTATTTTTTCCATTTTCACAAACAATGCAGTAAACCCTCAAGGATTGGTAACCATTTCTCCATGTATACATACAGAAAGAGGTACCAATTGTACTTCATAGAATCCTACAGTGCAGAAGGAGGCCATTCAGTCCATCTTGCAGCACAGATCCTGAGCGTTTCACGATCGCATGTACTACACTTCCATTTTTTGTGAATTTTGATTTTTTTTTGTTTTACGTGACATTGTTCTTCTCTGGTGTTCTGTGTTTCTGTATTAGATTTTATATAGATGTAGTAGTTTAAAATGTAATCTAGCTAACGGAATCGTTATAATACTTTATTAATTGTGTATATTGAGGGGAACCGATTGTTGGTTGGATAGTTGATTAGTGATTCAGAGCAACGGCAATAATTGTTGTTAATCAATTATGTTATTCATGAATAACATAATTGATGTTATTCCTGAAGGCCCTGCCTTCTCAACCCTCGCCTGAAGTGACCCTCAGATTAAATCACCACCAGTCAGCCCTCCCCCACAAAGGAGAAAGCTGCTAGTGGTCATCTGGGACTATGATGACTTTACCATAGATTCATGACAGCAACTTTTATGACAACTTGCATTTAAAACCATCCAAATTGATCTAAGAACATAAGAAAAAGAACATAAGAAAATAGGAGCAGGAGTAGGCCATCTAGCCCCTTGAGCCTGCCCCACCATTCAATAAGATCATGGCTGATTTGTCGTGTCTCAGTTCCATATTCCCGCCCTCTCCCCATAACCCTTAATCCCCTTCCCTATCAAAAACCTATCAACCCGCGTCTTAAATAAACCACTTAAACCACTTCAACTGGCAGAGAATTCCAGAGATTCACCACCCTTTGAGTGAAGAAGTTACTCCTCAACTCCATTCTAAACTAAATCTGTTGAAATAGATTGTAAATCATAGAATCCCTACAGTGCAGAAGGAGGCCATTCAGCCCATTGAGTCTGCACCAACAAGAATCCCACCCATCCCCATAATCCCACATATTTACTCTGCTAATCCCTCTAACCCACACACCCCAGGACACTGAAGGGCAATGTAGCACAGCCAATGCATCTAACCTGCACATCTTTGGACTGTGGGAAGAAACCAGAGCACCCGGAGGAAACCCAGACACTCGTGCGGAGAAAGTGCAGATTCCACACAGTCACCCAGGTCCCTGGTGCTGTGATGCAGCAGTGCTAACCTGCTGCCCAAATGTGCAAGTTTTTAAAAAACTCCTTTTAACAAGATGGTCAGAATGGAGCATTCTCTGCCACTTAACATTGTTGAAGCAAAGTCCAAGCATTCTTAAAAATTAAGGTAATAATTGCTTGAAGAGAAATGAAAAGTGTGAAAATTAAGCAGGGGTGTGAGACTAGGCCCCATTGCTCATTGGGGGAAAAAAATCATCACAGATTTAATAGTCCAATTATCCTATTTCTCTCCACTAACCCGCTATAATTTCATTGTTCGACAGCACATTGTAACAAACATAATTAAAAACTGCAAAGGAAGTAAATTGTAGGGGTTTTCTCAAATTCATGCATAAACCAAAGGAAGTAAAGAAAGACATTGGACAAATATCTTCCATTCATCCTTCTGATTTACTGTTTTCATGGGGGGGGTGGCTGAAACTGTATTTAGGTTTTTTTTTTGATGTGGAGATACCGGCAGTGGACTGGGGTAGACACAGTAAGAAGTCTCACAACACCGGGGTAAAGTCCAAAAAGGTTTATTTGGAATCACAAACTTTTCTGAGCACTGTTCCTTCATCAGAGTTTAGAAGAATGAGGGGAGATCTCATTGAGACGTATAAGATGATGAATGGGATGGATAGGATAGAGGTGGAGAGACTCTTCCTGCTCAAAAAAGACAGTAGGACTAGGGGGCACAGCCTCAAGATAAAGGGGAGGCGGTTTAGAACGGAGTTGAGGAGGAACTTCTTCACTCAAAGGGTGGTGAATCTCTGGAATTCTCTGCCCGTTGAAGTGGTGGAGGCTGCCTCGCTAAATATTTTTAAGAAGCGGGTTGATGGGTTCTTGATAAGAGAGGGGATTAAGGGTTATGGGGAGAGGGCGGGAAAGTGGAACTGAGCCACAACAGATCAGCCATGATCTTATTGAATGGCGGGGCAGGCTCGAAGGGCTAGATGGCCTACTCCTGCTCCTATTTCTTATGTTCTTATGTACCTGTGCAGGGTTTTTTGACGAGGGACAATATCGGATGGAAAACATGCATTTAAGTTAACCTAACATCCCTAAGCGTGTTTGATCTTTCTAACATTTTGCATAATCGGACCCTAAAGTTGTAAATCTAAAATAGCTGCTCCTATTTTTTTGTCATGAAGTATTCTATCAAGTGCCAGGGTCCCAGGTTCGATTCCCGGCATGGGTCACTGTCTGTGGGGAGTGTGCACCTTCTCCCCGTGTCTGTGTGGGTTTCCTCCAGGTGCTCTGGTTTTCTCCTACCTTCTGAAAGGCGTGCTAATTAGGTGCATTGGCCCAAACAGGCCCTAGAGCGTAACGACTGGGGCAATTTCACAGTAACTTCATTGCGATGTTAAGCCGTACATGTGACTAATAAACTTTACTTAAAAAAAAATGCAGCAGGTTAACTTTTTTGTTTGGGAATTGCTTTATCATCTAATCAATTGTATTCCAGGCGCTAAGAAATCTGTTCCTGAATACATTGTCGATGTAGAATCAATGGACATTTTCCCCGTTGGTTGGTGTGAAGCGAATGGATATCCTTTAACCCCACCATATCGTGCAGTCTGTAAGTATCATCAAAACAAAACATGTTCAGATCAAGCCTAATCCATGATAACTTGACTCGTCGGTTTTTTTGGAGACTGTACACCCAATTTCTGTACAAACAACCTCTATTTTAAACTGTTCATGTATTCCCGCAAACTAAGTCAAGGGATGTCAGAGTTTCAACCTCTCAGTACAAGTCTTCCAATTATGTTCAAATTGTTCTCTCTTAACTCGGATATGTAATTATATTGTCACACAACTCTTTAAGTTACATTTCAGCTTTGCTTTCAGCTTATTCTCTTGAGAATTCCCTGACTCCATGTTCTTGCACATGTGATGTGATGAGGAGGGCATTTTATCAGGCAGGAATGTGGCACATGGGGACCCCACTGCCTTCCTTTCATTTGATTTGATTTATTATTGTCATATGTATTAGTCTATCGCAAAAAGTATTGTTTCTTGCGTGCTATACAGACAAAGCATACCGTTCATAGAGAAGGAAAGGAGGGGAGTGCAGAATGTAGTCTTAAAGTCATTGCTAGGGTGTAGAGAAAGATCAACTTAATGTGAGGTAGGTCCATTCAAAAGTCTGACTGCAGCAGGGGAAAAGCTGTTCTTGAGTCAGTTAGGACATGAGCTCAGACTTTTGTGTCATCCTCCTGATGGAGGAAGGTGGAAAGAGAATTTTGTGGGGGTCCTTGATTACGCTGGCTGCTTTTCTGAGGCAGCTTGAAGTGTTAGATAGAGATAATTGTCCTGATGAAGTTGGTGGCATGAAAGCCCATGACTGGTCTCCCTGGGGACATGTGGCCTACCACCGCTGATATCCATCCAGCAGTGGGGGGAAACTCTTAATGTGAGGAGCCCCAAAAACAAAAGCTGTCGGGGTTGTTTCACTGGGGTCTCCTTTACTCAAAGAGCTTTGCTGGCGACTCTGTGTGTGAAAATTCTGGCCCCCCTCTTCCTTACTCCTGAGGCAGACCCACCAGCGTGCATTTAAGTGCTTGATTGGCACTTAATTCAGCAAACCTTCCTTGTTGGCTCTCCAGCTGATAGGCAAGACCCCCACCTCCCCATCACCACTTCCATCCCCCCCATTAAATACTGCCCAGAGAGTCTGAATTAATTAACTTGCAAAGACTGAAATTAATAATTGTGGGTGGATTTCTGAAGTCTCAGCCAAATCTCGTTACTTGTTCGTGACTGAGAGCCCAGACATCCATTAGAATATTGTAACTCCTAAGCCCCAGAGAAAACACTTGGTCAATAGCGCAGGCTCTGTGATTTCAGCTGTGAATTTTACAAATGTTTATTTACATAACAAAAAACAAAGAAAAGTACAGCACTGGTACAGGAACAAGTGTGTGCTGATCATGATGCCAGAACTGAAAAAGATCCTTCCACCCTTACTCAGTCCTTATCCCCCTATTCTTTCTCTATTCATGTACCCACCCAGATGCCTCTCAAATGTTGCTGTTGTGACTGTTTCCACCACCACCTCTGGTAGCGCGTTCCAGGCATCCACCACTCTCTGCCTGAAAAATCTCCCCCACGCATCTCCCTTAAACTTTCCCCCTCTCACTTTGAACCTGTTAAATAAATAAATAAACCAACAACATTTGGAGCTTTCAGGTGCTTACATTACAGCTTAAAGGGTCAGAATAATTGACACTTTTATTGATCGATAGTAACAAGGATTTTTTTAAAGTGAAGTGCTCACTGATTCTGTATGGGGGTGGGGGGGGGGGGTGGAGGTGGGGGGCTCAATGGGCATGTGAGTGCCACAGTATGGCATGAGTGGCCATGGGGGTTGGTTGGAGGGGAGAACTTGAGGGCCTGTTTTTAAATTAATGGAGACAAAGCCACACAGCACTGAGGTGGGTGGGCTTTTTAAACAGACCACCTTGGCACCCAGTAGTCCCTGTGGTTGCCTCAAATCTGGTTTCTGGGTCAGCTGACCTGACGACATGGCGGTACAGTAGTTAGCACTGCTGCCGCACAGCGCCAAGGACCCGGGTTCAATTCCTGACTTAGGTACTGTCTATGCAGCGTTTGTATGTTTTCCCTGTGTCTGCGTGGATTTTCTCCGGGTGTTCCGGTTTTCCCCCCACAGTCCAAATATGTATGGGTTGCCTATTCTAAATTGACTTAGTGTCAGGGGGACCAGCAGGGTAAATGTGAGGGGCTACAAACGGCCGCCTTCTGCACTGTAGGATTTTATGAGCTGCGTTGGTGCTGTCTTGCCTCTTCCTGTATGGATTTGTGGAGATGTGCGGGTTAGGTTCATTGGCCTTGCCAAATTGCTCGTTATTGTCAGGGGAACGAGCTAGGGTAAATTCATGGGGTTATGGGCATAGGTTATGGGTTGGGATAGTGGTCGGTGTAGACACGATGGACCAATTGACCACCTCCCGCACTGTACTCTATCCTATCCATCCCATTCATCATCTTATACGTCTCAATGAGGGGAGATCTCATTGAGACGTATAAGATGATGAATGGGATGGATAGGATAGAGGTGGAGAGACTCTTCCCGCTCAGAAAAGACAGTAGGACTAGGGGGCACAGCCTCAAGATAAAGGGGGGGCGGTTTAGAACGGAGTTGAGGAGGAACTTCTTCACTCAAAGGGTGGTGAATATCTGGAATTCTCTGCCCGTTGAAGTGGTGGAGGCTGCCTCGCTAAATATTTTTAAGAAGCGGGTTGATGGGTTTTTGATAAGAGAGGGGATTAAGGGTTATGGGGAGAGGGCGGGAAAGTGGAACTGAGCCACGACAGATCAGCCATGATCTTATTGAATGGCGGGGCAGGCTCGAAGGGCCAGATGGCCTACTCCTGCTCCTATTTCTTATGTTCTTATGTTCTTATGATTCTATGACACCAGCTCGGGAATTTTCCAGATTCCTGCTACTTGCCTCAAACGTGAAAATTCAGGCTGAAATCAGGGGGTCTTTGTGAGTAAACAGTATATGGGATGAAAAGTCCAACTCTGATCAAATAGAGGGCTGATATTATGAACCATCTGGTTTAGCCTGAGATGTGGGATGCAGACTATTTTCATATGACCTCTTCTGTTATGTGAGTGAAATGAGGACACCATCCATCAGTGAAGACCATGGGGGGAAAAAAGGATAGTGGCAGAGTGTAACTGTGCTGCTAATTCACATTGCCCGGTTAGTGTGACTGCCAAAATTCCATTTCCTTCATGTAGACTTTTAAAGAATAACTATGTCGTCCTTGCTGTTTTGTCCAGGGGCAGGACACTGACTTAAGCTTGCCGCTTATGTGAAAGATATTGCAACTCAAACATAATCCTTTTTTCTATTAATTCACAGGCCAGAAGCAGAAGAAAATTGCAGTAGTACAGCCAGAAAAACAGTAAGTTAAGAACTAAATTATGTATTTTGTGCATTTAAATTTTATTACCTTTGCTGCCTGTATCAGAATCTGTTTGTTGTACTGGTGTACAAAGATTCATAGAATCCCTACAGCACAGAAGGAGGCCATTTGGCCCAGTGAGTCTGTGCCGACCACAATCCCACCTAGGCCCTATTCACGTAACCCTCATTTATCCTGCTAATCCCCCTGACACGAGGGTCAATTTACCACGGCCATTCAACCTCACCCGTTTTTTGGACTATGGGAGGTAACCAGAGCGCCTGGGTGAAACCCACGCAGACGTAGGGAGAACGTGCAAACTCTACACTGACAGTCACCCGAGGCCAGAATTGAACACGGGCCCCTGGCGCTGTGAGGCAGCAGTGCTTGCCATTGTGCCCACCCAGAAAAAAATCAGATTATCAGTACATGTCCTCTATTTCCATAGTCCGTATTAAAATAAATCCCGGTAAAACTGCTGGCTCCAAAGCTAAATGAAGCATAGGAACTTCTTAGCTACCTTTGCGATGCCAACCGAGTTCATCCCAGACCAAGGATTCAGTGCTCTCTGGGCAAGAGGAAACTGAGAACTAATTTGGAAAATGCACATGAGGATATCCTCATTCAAATTACCCAATCGCACCTATTGTCCATGTTCACACATGAGTTGGGTGAATTGGGTTGTTCTGACTCATGAGAGGAGAAAATACTTGACCAAGTGAGGTAAAAGGAAGCAACGTGAAACAGTGGGGACTAAGAATTAGTCTCAAACAGTTAGCACTGTGGCAAAGTGCAGAAAAATGTATTTTCCCTTTGCTGCACAGTGTAGCTTTATGTCCAACACTAAATATCCCACATTCTCATCTTAAAATGTTTAAAAATCTAAAAAGGCAATCTACATAAAATAATGCATTGGATTTAAAAGTTTTCTTACAAATCGCAAGACATTTAATTCTGCATAAGTTTTAAAACAATTTATTATCTATCTCTGGATTAAAGGAATTCGATAGAAGCCTGTTCCTGGATGCATATGTTCAAAACATCTGTGAGTGCTCAGGACTGTGAGGATGCTTTCTGATGTTGTCATGCTGCAGGGAGGGAGCACTTCATTTCTGATGTATGCCTCCACAATAGCTACCCATGAAGATGAGGAGGCGATGGCCTAATGATATTTTCACTAGACTATTAATCCAGAAACTCATTTCATGTCCAGGGGACCTGGGTTCAAATCCTGCCACAGCAGATGGTGGAATTTGAATTGAATAAGAAAAAAAATCTGAATTGAAGAATCTACTGCTGGCCATGAAACCATTGTCGATTGTCAGAAAAACTCATCTGGTTCACAAATGTCCTTTAGAGAAGGAAATCTGCTGTTCTTTCCTGGTCTGGCCTACATGTGACTCCAGAGTGCAATATGGATGACCCTCAACTGCCTTCTAGAATGGCTTAGCCACTCAGGGCAGTTAGGGACGGGCAATAAATGCTGGCCCAGCCAGTGATGCTCATGACCCATGAATGAACAAAATAGAAGGAACTAATGCGAAGGATATAAATTTGTGCAATATTACTTTATCCCATGACACTTCAATTGCCTGGCTCATCAATAATGAATTTACATTTAAAAATATAATCCAACCCTAAGAAAGTAATTGTATTTTTATGTTAAAAACAATAATTGAACATCATTGCCTTTCTGCACAGATTTACAGCCTGCCAATTGTCACATGTATGGCCACTCAGTTAAGGGTGTTGGGAAAAGTTGCACGAAAAGAATACTTAAAATAGTTTTCAGATAGTTTGACTTTTAGAATAAAAACTGAAGTCCAGTTTGACTGTGTTAGTGGTTTACATTTTGGATCCTTATGTTTCAAGTTTATTTATAAGTGTCACAAGTAGGCTTACATTCACACTGCAATGAAGTTACTGTGAAAATTCCTTAGTCGCCACACTCTGGCGCCTGTTCGGGTACATTGAGGGAAAATTTAGCATGGCCATTGCACCTAACCATCAGGTCTTTCAGTCTGTGGGAGGAAACCCATGCAGACACGGAGAACGTGCAGACTCTGCACAGACAGTGACCCAAGCCGGGAATCGAACCCAGGTCCTTGGCGCTATGAGGCAGCGGTGCTAACCACTGTGGCAGCGTGTCGCCTTTGTGCCATGTTTACAGATTTATGTTTTCGAACTCGACACAGCTTTGGGACAAGCAAAGCTTCCTAAAACATTGTTTGAGGCATCCAAACCCTGGCTTAAAGTTCAGGACAACAGAACCACCTTGGGCATAATTTTAGTCTAACCCACTGAGTGGGAAGCTGAATGGATTGAATCAGCTATGCTCAGTTTCACAGCATGCACTAGTTACGATGAGCAATTGACTAAACGGGATAACTTGGTTTCTACGGGGGCTATGGTAATGTTGCCTGGCTTGCATTTTTGAATTTTACTTGTTTTCTTTCGAATGAATAGACTTCATTCTGTACCTGTGGAGCCCGTCCCTCATGACTCTTGCACTATTACAACGGAAGCTGGTAAGTTTCCTCATGAAAGTTTAAAGTTTATTTATTTATTACTGTCACAAGTAGGCTTACATTCACACTGCAATGAAGTTACTGTGAAAATCCCCACACTCCAGCGCCTGTTAGGGTCCACTGATAGAGAATTTATCATGGCCAAAGCACCTAACCAGCACATCTTTTGGATTGTGGGAGGAAACCCTCACCGACACGGGGAGAATGTGCAAATTCTACGGAGACAATGGCCCAGGCTGGGAATTGAGCCCAGGTCCCTAGCGCTGTGAGGCAGCAGTGCTCATCACTGTGCCATTGTGTCTCCCTAGGATATTGTTACCGACAAGAAGGGGGTTAATTTAAACATCACTCATTTCTTCCCCTAACCACCCGCCCGTAACTAGTTGTTTTTGGTTTATTTCCCCATTTATATGTGGTGAAGCATTTCCCAATAGTCAAGCTTATATGGGATGCTGCTCGTTAGATGGTTAAAAGTACTCTGACTTTGCAGTACAGCAGGGCAATATTATTGGTCTCATAAGCGAGGGGTCCTTGTCACTTGACTCGCACCACTTCACAGTGTCTTATCCAACAGACAAGTACCGTCATCTGGATCCCCAAGAGTGTGGAATGGATCAACTATAAAAGTTGAAGTAAAGTTTTAAAGTTTATTTATTAGTCACAAGCAGTCTTATGTTAACACTGCAATGAAATTACTGTGAAAGTACCCTAGTTGCCACATGGCAGTGCCTGTTCGAGTACACAGGGAGGATGTAGCATGGCCAATCCACCTAACACGCTCATCTTAAGCAAGTAGGGCAGAATACAATTACACATGAATAACCAAATTGGCATGGTGGCCCATTGGTTAGCACTGCTGTCTCACAGCGCCAGGAATCCGGGTTTGATTCCGGTCTCGAGTGACTATGTGGAGTTTGCACATTCTCCCCGTGCTTGCGTGGGTTTCCTCTGGCTGCTCCGGTTTCCCCTCTCAGTCCAAAGACGTGCAGTTTAGGTGGATTGGCCATGCTAAATTGCCCCTTGATGTTCCAAGATGTGTGGGTTAGGGGATTAGCAATGATAAATGTGTGGGGTTGCGAAAAAAATTGAAATATCCAAATGACTTGAGATTGTAAGCGAACTGAACTCTGAGAACAGATTGGGGAAAGCTGAGCTCCACAGACTATAGAGAAGAATGTTGAGGGGGCCTCTACTGAAGCGGCCACAGAAATTTCAAAGTCAATCAACCCAAGAGGAAAATTTGTTAAAAGTAAATTTAAAATCATTGAGCACCTTCAATAGAGTGATAAACATTTGTCAGCTAAAGTTGAAAACCATTCTGCTTGATTGGGTGAATTGGTGTACCGGTGGGATGAGCTTAGTGGGTGAAATGACCATCTTTTCGCTTGAATTATTTTCTGTGTTATGTTGCAAATTTTGTCAAACTTGTGGCCAATCTAATCCCATCAGTTACTTGCCGGGCAAGTTAGATTAAGATTACCCTTGATATTGAGCTTTGTTTAAGCCTAGTTCTGTTCTTGGTGAATCTGGTGAATTGCTCCATTTTAATAAATCAGAAAATAGAACATGACGTTAGTTAGATCCATCAGCCTGCGGTACAGGAAAAGGAAAAAAACGTAATTGGCTAGAATCATATTTGCATTTCATTGATATTAAATTGACATGACATTAAAATTAAATATTTAATTTAAATTAATTTGTGCTGGAATGTGCAAACTGTATCAGTCCTATATTAATGCTTTGAAAAGTATGGTGATAATATATGGTGATACTTGGGCATAAATATTATCAGCACTTGAATGTAGACTTAAAAGGCGTCCCTGGCACAGTCACCGGGCGAGGTTTTCTGGCTGTTCCCAATGGTGGGATCTTCTGGTCCAGCCAGTAGAGACCCCCTGCTACAGGTTCCCCAGGCGGCAGAGAGTGCAAACAACAGGGAACCCCTTGGCAACAGCAGGACTAGAAGATCCCACCGCCAACCAATGCTGGGCTGCCACTGCAAAATGTGGCGGGGGAGGGGGAGGGAAATCCCATCACAAAACGTGCCGCGGTGAGGGGGAATCCCATCGGGGGGGGGGGGGGGGGGGAGCTGGAAACGAGAAAGCGCAGACAGTTAAAGTTCAGCTACAGTACTCATTAATTACATAGGCTAGGATGTTAGTTCATTCCTCTTCACAGCCGTTTCTCCTGTTAAATATGAAGATAGGGCTCTGATGTTGAAACTGGAGCTCTGATGTTATTTTAGTGCATGTGTGGGAGAGTTGGTTATGGTTTTCCTGTCAGGTCGAGTTAGGACTGACGGAGTTGAAGAAACGTAAATCTTTTCACCTTTTCTCACACTCCTTTTGGGGCTGGAAGGACCCCTGAGTGCTGGCCAGTTGCCACTTCTTGCCAGTTCCAGACAGAAAACCAACCGAGGCGACTTTCAAGAGACCCTGGAGTTGAAATAGTCTGGGCCGTGCATTGTTGATCCAGAGAGTTTGCTGCAAGCCACCATCTCCATGGCAATTTCCTGTCCCAAATTTAAATTGGTGTTTTCTTTCACTTTCCACAACAGAGCATAGAATCCCTACAGTGCAGAAGGAGGCCATTCGGCCCATCGAACCTGCACCGACAACAATCCCACCTAGACCCTATCCCCCCTAACCCCACATATTTACCCTACCAATCCTCCGGTTATCCCCCAGTCACTAAGGGGCAATTTAGTATAGCCAATCAAAATTTTACATTGTAGGTTTGTTTTATAGTTAAGTCTCCTCAATTTCAATATAGTTATTAGTAACACAAAATCCGAATCATGGAAAAGCTTATTTTCCTTCTTTCTTTCTTTCTGTAGGTTCTACAAATGGCAAGTACTGCTGTTCCAAAATATACTTCAATCATCGCTGTTTCTCGGGCCCGTATCTAAACAAAGGGCGAATAGCAGAACTTCCTCAATCGGTTGGACCTGGGAAATGTGTGCTCGTTCTGAAGGAGGTAGGCCAGCTGGAAAGGTTTAAATCCAATCATAGAATCCTACAGTGCAGAAGGAGGCCATTCAGCCCATCAAGTCTGCACCGACAACAATCCCACTCAGACCCTCTTCCTGTAACCCCATTCATTCAACTAGTCTCTCCAGTTCCAGAGTCTCTCACCTTTGGGAACATTCTTTCTGAACTTACCCTACCTAACCCGGTTAGAATTTTATAAGTTTCTATGAGATTCCCAATAATGAGAGAACTGGGAAAGGTTTCTGATCTTAAATTTCAAAATTATAGTTTCTTGGCAAAAAACTGGATCTGGGGTATTAGCTGCCAAGGAAAGCATAGGTAAAATATTCTGTAGAAATATATTCCCTTGTAACGTCATGTGTTTCGAATTTCCGTTTGTCGCATATATTAAAGCTAGACTTTTCACTATTGTCACCAACTGCGAAAGAATTTTATACAATTTCAGGTAGTGGGTTAGGTAGGTTAGCACTGCTGCCTCACCGCGCCAGTGTCCCAGGTTCAATTCTCAGCTTGGGTCACTGTCTGTGTGGAGCCTGCACAATCTCCTCGTGTCTGTGTGGGTTTCCCCTGGATAGTTCGGTTTCTTCCCCCTGTCCAAAGATGTGTGGGTTAGGTTGATTGGCCATGCTAAATTGCCCCTTAGTGTCAAGTGGAATCAACAGGGTAAATGCATGGGGCTATGGGGATAGGACCTGGATGGAATTGTGGTCAGTACACTTAATGGGCCGAATGGCCTCCTTCTGTACTGTGTAGGGATTCTATAATTCATTGATAATAGAAATATTTAGACAAGATGGTCACAGTCTTGATATTTTACTTTTCAGCTTGAAAGGACTGGCTTTAGGATTGATTTTTGTAATTTTTTTTGCCTTTAAAATAGGTTCTCAGTCTGTTGATTAATGCAGCTTACAAACCAGGCCGAGTGCTCCGGGAGTTACAACTAGAGGATGACCCAGAATGGAACTGTCAGGAAGAGACACTAAAAGCTAAGTAAGTCAAACAGTATCTGCTTCGATGAAGATGTGACTGGTTGACATCGTGCTGAGTAAACTACTGAGTGATATTGATTTGATTTATTATTGTCACATATATTAGCATACAGTGAAAAGTATTATTTCTTGCGCACTGTATGAAGCATACCATTCATAGAGAAGGAAAGAAGAGAGGCAGAATGTAGTGTTACAGTCGTAGCTAGGGTGTAGAGAAAGATCAAATTGGTGCGAGGTAGGTCCATTCAAAAGTCTGATGGCAGCAGGGAAGACATATACCTTACATAGGATACATAGGGGGGAAGGAAAGGAGAGAGTGCAGAATGTAGTGTTATTGTCATAGCTAGGGTGTAGAGAAAGATTGACTTAATACGAGGAAGATCCGTTCAACCGTTTGATGGCAGCAAACTTGAGTAGGTTGGTACGTGTCCTCAGACTTTTGTATCTTTTTCCCGATAGAAGAAGGTGGAAGAGAGAATGTCCGTGGTGCACGGGGCCCTTAATTATGCTGGCTCCTTTTCCCGAGGCAACAGGAAGTGTGGACTGTGTTAGTGGATGGGAGGTTGATTTACTTGATGGACTGGGCTTTGTTCACGACCATTTGTAGTCTGTTGCGGTCTTGGGCAGAGCAGGAGCCATACCAAGCTGTGATACAACCAGAAAGAATGTTTTTGGGTAAATTACTCGCCCAATATGCGAGTTGCAAAAGGTGACTTACTTGTTTTTCAGTTGGCCGCCAGTGCTGCTGTGCACCTTATAAACCACAGTATTGCTGTTTATCAGCTTAATTCATTTTTGCAATTGAAATAAGGAAACAGTGTTTTAATTGTGAGCAGTCCCTGCCCATTAAGTATATGCACATATTATGCAATAGGTGTTCAATACTGCTTTGCAGTTGGTGAGTATTGTGTTCAGACTGGCTGCTGCACATTCTGCAAAATGATAAATGTAGCAGATTGTTCCTGATTGAAAAATCTTCAAGAAGTACACGTTGGTGCATTACAGTAAAAGACATCAAAATGTACTAATTGAAGATAATCCCTTAAAAAAAACATACAGACCATATAAAGAGAGAGAGTGAGTGTGCATACAACTTGTATTTTAAAGAAAACTGACTCTGAATTTGGAATGTCAGTTCACGATCGAAGAGGATGTAATCAGGCATCCCTGGAAACTACACTGAAAAATAGACTGCATCCCAATTGTACAAATCCAATGCAAATGTATCTTGGAAAATGCTGCTATAATAAATCATATGTTGGTGTCTTATTATCTTCCTCTGGAGATGCATCCCATATATCATCCTAAGTTTTCCTGTTCTATGTTGAATCACGGAGGCCGATAAAAGTGGCATTATTCTCTGTCCTTTACAGAGTGGTTAGCTTCCAGTTTAAAAGTGGAACAATTCAGGCAGACGTAGACAAACTTTTGACCTGTTAACTTTCCGATGTGGCGAATGCAGATGTTGTCTCTCCATTTTCGATACAGAAAGATTTAATGCACTCTTCAGTTAAACATTCAGCTGCTTGATTTGATGGAAACATCTCATCTACAAGGAAGCAAAAACAGTTGTAAAACCTCATAACGTTTTATGCGTTTGCAAGAAAACAGGATATTCACCTGTGGCATCTCGATAATAGTCTGAACACAGATGGAATAGGTTACAGTTTATCAAATCGCAAGAAAACCCAGTTTTTTGCCCCTGGGCTCGGTACGGCCCGATTCATTACTAGAACCCATACTTCCTACAACATCAAAGCAAATTGGCTATATTTTTAGACAGCTAGTGCTTCATTACAGAGTTGTTGGCATTTAAGCCATAGCTCCGAGTTTATACCAGGAATACCAAGACTGTTGCTGATACGCTTGACTATGTTGAGTCAGTTTTAGAGCAGTCTTATTTTAAGTCATGATGTGGAAATGCCAGCGTTGGACTGGGGTGAGCACAGTAAGAAGTCTCACAATATCAGGTTAAACACCAGGCCCACTCACCTGATGAAGGAGCAGCGCTCCGAAAGCTCATGCTACCAAATAAATCTGATTTGATGTGATTTATTTTTTAGATTTGATTTGATTTATTGTTGTCACCTATTAACATACCGTGAAAAAACTTTGTTTCTTGCACGCTATACCTACAAAGCATACAGTTCATAAAGAAGGAAACGAGAAGGTGCAGAATGTAGTTTTACAGTCATCGTTAAGGTGACCTTTCTCTGCACCTTACTGCGAAGTGGATCCAATCAAACATCTAACAACAGCAGGGAAGAAGCTATTCTTGAGTCAGTTGGTATGTAACCTCAGACATCTTTATCCCGACGGAAGAAGGTGGAAGAGAAAATGTCCGGGGTGCGTGGGGTCCTTAATTATGCTGGCTGCTTTGCTGAGGCAGTGGGAACTGTTGACAGAGTCAGTGGATGGAGGCTGGTTTACGTAATGGATTGGGCTACATTCACCACCTTTCGTAGGACTTTAACTTGCTGTTGTGAGACTTCTTACTTATTTTAAGTCAGGAAGTTCTAAAATATTAGCTCTAATGAATTGATGTTTTGAGTTTTGGGGTTTCATGCATAAAATAGCCTTTTGCCTCTGTAATTGCTGCCTTGTTAACTAACATTACTTGACATTCCAATCATGTTTTGCAGTCCAGTTTTCCCTCGGATAACTAGGAATTTCTTTCATGTTGGGACATGCTATTCTAAAATAAATAGCTACCTTTCTTACACATTGCATAATCTTCTATTGAAAGAATATTATTTTGCATTCCAATGATTTTAAGATGAGGAAAAATAAATTTTTTCCGCTTAGGTGTGAATGATGCATTATTGAAAGCTTTGGAGTGCTTTGTTTCTCGAAATAAGTACGTACCTGGGTAACAAAGGAAATATCTACTCCTTTTCCCCTTGGGTTGTTAGAATAAATTTTCCAATTTGCTATGATTACCTCTGAGCACTTAACATGGGACAAAAGCAAAATACTGCAAACGCTGAAAATCTGAAATAAAAATAGAAAGAATGCTTGAAGTAGGTCAGGCAACATCTGTGGAGCAAAATAGAGTTAATGCTTCAGGTCAATGATAACCCTCCATTAGCACTTAACATGCTGGTTTTACATTCTGTGTGTTATTGTTAGACAGATGTTAACCCAATTACTGTTGATGAGTTAGCACCTGTCTAATTTAGCAATAGATGAAGTGCAGGTATTTATATGTAAAATGCACTGGAAAAACCTGCTTGCACATTTCTTGAGGTTTCCGATTCTTCTAAAACAATTCCTTGATGCTGCGTTATTAATGTATTCTGCCATGGAATGCTACAGGTAAAGCTGGCATTTGTTACCCATTGCTGATTGTTCCTGGATGAAGCGTCTTGCCATCCCAGAGGGCAATTGAGAGCCCACCACATTGCTGTGGATCTGGTTTCGTACGTAGGACACACCAGCTACAATTAATAATTTCACTGTCACCATAACTGAGACCAGTTCTTCAATTCCTTCATTAGCCTGGGCCTTTGGATTACAAGTCACAATAGCGCAGTGGTTAGCACTGCTGCTTCACAGCTCCACGGTCCTGGGTTCGATTCCTGGCTCGGGTCACTGTCTGTGTGGAGTTTGCACATTCTCCTCGTGTCTGCGTGGGTTTCCTCCGGATACTCCGGTTTCCTCCCACAGTCCAATGATGTGCGGGTTAGGTTGATTGGCCATGCTAAGAAATTGCCCCTTAGTGTCCAGGGATGTGTAGGTTAGAGGGATTAGTGGGTATAATATGTAGGGGTATGGGGATAGGGCCTGGGTGGGATTGTGATCAGTGCAGACTCAATGGGCCGAAGGGCCTCTTTCTGCACCGTAGGGTTCTATGATTCTAAATTACCATTGCACCACTGTAGATTGCCTCATTAAAGTTAATGTTTACTTAGTTTATTTTAATCAAATTAGCTCTTTTATACCCAGCTATAGGCATGTATTTTTGAGAATGGTTTATTTGAGTTTGTACATGCACTACCATTGTAAAGTACAAAATCCTGAGAAGTCAATAGTGCCATTTTAGATTGTACTGTCAAGCTTAGCACAACTCTAGCATAATATTTGTTGATAGAAAATGCTTTTATTTCTTTGTACAGTGTGTATCTGTAGAATTAGTTGCCAAGGGAATCCCAAGTACAGAATTATGTTTTACGCTTTTATTAAGTACCAGTTTGAAACTCAGCTCTTACAAATATTAAAATAAATTAATGATTTTCTGTCTATGTAGTACTGAAGTACTGTATTGAAGTACTGTAGTCTATTAACTTAAAAGTGTTTTGTACATAAAAGCATAAACAGCATGCAAAAGACTAGAAACCCAAGTAGTTAGGTTTTTAATTGTTTTAATGCAGTGACTATTTGAGTTAAATTGTAGGAGTGTGTCTAAATAAAACAGTTAATTGGTATAAAATGATCATTTTTATAAAGTAGATAATTTTTCCAATATATTACAATTTTCTTAAATTCATGTAGCACTTGTATGTTGCGCCTGACGATGCTTTCTCTCCCATTGTCCACCACCCTCCACACATGCTTCTCTTAAGTAAGTCATTGGAAGCTATATCATACCCCTTCAGAGGTGCTTGCTTCAAGTGCTTTGAAGGCATGGCCAGAATACCTTAAATCTAAAATAAGTAAGTTGCTGCACAAGGCCAGAGTGTGATCTCCCAGTTGCATATCAACAACTTCCACATTGTGCTTGAATTCCTTCTGCTGTAAGGAGGCAAATCAATATTAAGGTGCTTATTCGGGAATTCAGAAACATTGGGCTCGATTTAATCCAGCCCGTCGTAATGGGAAACACGGCAGCTGGGCCCACTTCATCTTGGGAGAGGCTCATGTCAATCGCCCATCAGTGGCAAAACCTCCCCAGATTACGGGGAGGGTTGAAGGGACTGACAAAGGGATCTCCAGCCACTGCTGGTGGGTTGTCAAGTTGACTCATTAACGAGCCAGTTGACAACCAGTATCCATGATCCCACTGCAGTTTAATGGTGGTTCAGGGGTTAAATGGCAGGTGCATTGTTGTCCTGTGCATGAGGAAAAGCTGGCCCCTGGAAACCACTCGTGCAAATCCCACCCCTGCAATTCCATCACATTCTCACTCATCTTTGGCACGGAGTCCCAGGATGATCCTGGGCCTCTGCAGGTCCACCACCAAGGCTATCAGGGCGGCATGGTGGCACAGTGGTTAGCACTGCTGCCTGACAGCACCAGGGCCCCAGGTTCAATTCTGGCCTCGGGTGGCTGTCTGTGTGGAGTTTGCACATTCTCCCAGTGTCTGTGTGGGTTTCCTCCAGGTGTTCCAGTTTTCTCCCACAGTCCAAAGATGTGCGAGTTAAATGGATTGGCTATGCTAAACTGTCCCTTTGTCAGGGGGATTAGCAGGGTAAATTCATGGGGTTGTGGTTGGTGCAGGCTCGATGGGCTGAGTGGCCTCTTTCTGCACTGTAGGGATTCTATGTTGAAATTTCATCCCATATTTATTACCTCCAAGTTGACTGTTCCAGATCTCTCCTGACTGCCCTCCCATCTTCCACCATCCGTGATCGTGACAAAAATACCACCTGTATCCTAACTTAGTCTGTGAAACTATTCATCCCCTGACACTAGGGTCAGTTTAGCGTGGCCAGTTAACCTAACCTGCACCTCGTGGAAGGAAACCAGATTACCCGGAGGAAACCTACGTAGAGACGGGGAGAACATGCAGACTCTGCATTGACTGACACCCAAGACCCCGAATCGAACCCAGGTCCCTGGTGTTGTGAGGCAGCAGTGCTAACCACTGTGCCGCCTGTATAGTGCTCACGCTCTTGATTTCATGCCTGAACACCTCTGGCTTTCCATCTTCTCTCTTTTCCTTTTGGTCATTTTGACCAAGATTTTGCTTCCCCCTTTGCAATACCCCATTTGGATCAGCCTGCAGTTTTGCCTTGCATGTCTGCAAAGTGCTCTGGACAGCTTTTATAATGCTGAACGTTCTCTACAGATCCAATTTGCTATAATCTAAGCAAGGAGCACTAAGATTTCTTTACCATTGCTGGGTTTGCATGAATATTGATACGAATGCCTGTTCTCTGGCTTTCAGCGTGGTGGTTCTAATTTTGTTAGTACTCTTTTCATTGAAGTAAAGAGCTGTTGTTCCAGTACTTTGTTCACATCTGACGCAAATTATTACATTTGATCAACTGAGTGATAAAGTGCATGTGTAGCAAACGTGTTTCTGTTCCCTTGGATGTATTATTTGAATAGTAATTACAAATCAGCAAATCCAAGGCTGCAGAAAGAGTCAAACCACTGAAGACTTGTCAGTTTATAAAGAGGATTTTAAACACCAGACAGATCTCAAAATCCAGGATCAAAAATATTTTGATCTTTAAATGGAAAGGTGTAACTGCAAAGAATAGTGTGCTTCAAGTTCAAGAAACGCGTTAATCTGTTACTTACACAAATACTAATGGAAACATCCTTTATTTATTTTAAATAGTAAAGTTCTCTCTCCCGGTCATGATGCTTCAGTGGCGATATTTTATCTGCTGGATTATGTTTTCGCATTATTATTAGTTGGGTATCACAGAAGTTTTGTTTTAACCTTTTAGAATATACTTTGGGGCAGCATGGTGGCACAGAGGTTAGCACCGCTACCTCACAGTGCCAGAGACCCAGGTTTGATTCCCAGTCTGGGTCACTGTCTGTGTGGAGTCAAAGAATCGTAGAGGTTTACAGCATGGGAACAGGCCCTTCGGCCCAACTTGTCCATGCCGCTCTATTTTTTAAAAACCCCTGAACTAATCCCAATTGGCTGCATTTGGCCCATATCCCTCTATACCCATCATACCTATGTAGCTATCTAAATGCTTTTTAAAAGATAAAATTGGACCCGCCTCTACTACTCAACGGTAAATACTGATGAGAAATATTCATTTAGGATCTCATCCATCGCTTGTGGATCTGCACATAGATGACCTTGTTGATCCTTAAGAGGTCCTACTCTCTCCCTTTTGCCCTTTATGTATTTGTAGAAGCTCTTTGGATTCTCCCTTGCCTTATCTGCCAGAACAATTTTGTGTCACCTTTTTGCCCTCCTGATTTCTGCACATTGTCTGTGTGGGTTTCCTCCGGGTGTTCCGGTTTTCTCCCAAAGGTGTGTGGGTTAGGTGGATTGGCCATGCTAATTGCCCCTTAGTGTTAGGGGAGGGGGACTAGCTAGGGTAAATGCATGGGATTGTGGGGTTAGGGTTAGAATTAGGGTTGATTGTGGTCAGTGCAGGCTCAATGGGCTGAGTGGCCTCCTTCTGCACTGCAGAATTCTATGGTTCTATTTAATTATATTTTTTGTAGTTGAGCAAAATGGGGACTTTTCAATTAACAGTTCATCATTGGATAGCCGATGGCAGCCAGAACTCTCCTGTTGCTAATCATAAAATCCTACGATGCAGAAGGAGGCCATTCGGCCCATCGAGTTTGTGCCAACCACAATCCCATCTAGGCCCCATTGCCATAAGCCCATGCATTTACCCTAGCTATTCTCCGTGACACTAAGGGGCAATTTAGCATGGCCAATCCACCTGGCTCGCACATCTTTGGACGTGGGAGGAAACTGGAAGAAACCCACGCAGACACGGGGAGAATGTGCAAACTCCACACACACACACACACACACACACACACACACACACACACACACACAGTGACCCAAGGCTGGAATCGAACCTGGGTCCCCGGCACTGTGAGGCAGCAGTGCTAACCACTCTGCCACCCTAATCTGGGAGCTGTGAAGGGGGCGAGTGTAACACCCTGCTCTGACTAAGATTTTTAAATCGTGTATAGACGGAGACTGCAAGCGTGGGAATACTTGGGTCGGTATGGGTCAGCTGCCCTTCGGATAAATTCACGAAGCTTGTGTGGCTCGATGAGTGTTTTGCAACAAAAGGCATTAAAGTTTCTGATCTCAGGTTTAGTCACAACTGAGTACAGAAAAATCAGATAGTCCATTTCAAGTGAATCACATAATATTCAAGTTCCTGTTTTTAAGCAATGTAAATATTAAACAAAAAATATTGTTATCTTCCAGGCCTGTATGTTTGAAATAATGAATAGATTGTTTCAAGTCAATTATATGTATAATTTATTCCAAGGTACAAAGGGAAAACGTACAGAGCAATTATGAAAATTGTGAGGACGGCAGACCAAGTTACAGATTTCTGCAGAAGGACTTGCATGAAGTTGGAATGCTGCCCAAACCTATTTGGACCACTCATGGTTACTGACAAATGCCCCGAGAATTGCTCCGTTCACACAAAAACAAAATACAGTAAGTGTTATCACCAGGTAAACATTACAACCACATTGTGACTAAACAGTCAGCGTACATGGGTCGGAAATAGTGAGCTATTATTTCGGAGCCTGTTGAAAGTAAATGGCTTCCTTGCACATGTGTAAATGCAGGCGTTACTAATTATGTATCTTTCGATGCCCCAGTTAACATAAAGGCCTCTGCTGGCTTCAAACTGTTTTTTTTACAATACATTTCATGCTAATAGAACTCTGAATCCAGGCTTTTAGTCTTATTAAAATGTAATTTGTATCCTCTTGGGCCACTGAGTTCTTTCTATTATCTAGGACTTTGAAGTAAGGCAAGAATTGGAAAGGAGAGGAAATCAGTACAGGATGTTCTGTACATCTTGGAAATTGATTACAGAAAAGCATTAAGTGTGTTTTGGGAACAATTTGCTTTTTCACCTTCCTAATTGTTCAACTCTTGTGTTTCTGCGTGCAGCAATTTTGGAATAATATTGATGTACCACTTAATTGCAATGTGCAGTTGTTGGCACTCTGTTTATTGGTTACTACATGAATGTGAATAAGAAGTAGCACTTTTGAAAATTTTAATGTGCATCCTGCAACTGTAGGATGGCACAGTGGTTAGCACTGCTGCCTCATAGTGCCAGGGATCCAGGTTCAATTTCCAGCTTGGGTCACTGAGGTGGCACAGTGCTTAGCACTACTGCCTCATAGCGCCAGGGATCCAGGTTCAGTTTCTAGCTCGGGTCACTGGACTGGCACGGTGACACAGTGATTAGCACTGCTGCCTTACAGCGCCAGGGTGCCGGGTTCAATTCCTGGCTCAGATCACTGGGGTGGCATGGTGGCACAGTGAGTAGCACTGCTGCCCCACAGCACCAAGGACCTGGGTTCAGTTCCCGGCTTGGGTCACTGGGGTGACGTGGTGGCCCAGTTGTTAGCGCTGCTGTCTCACAACTTCAGGGTTTGATTGCCGGCTTGGGTCACTGTCTGCATGGAGTTTGCACATTCTCCCTATGTCTACATGGGTTTCCTTCGGGTGTTCCGGTTTCCTCCCACAGTGCAAAAGACAAGCTGGTTAGGTGGATTGGCCATGCTAAATTCTCCCCCTGTGTACCTAAACAGCGCCGGAATGTGGCGACTGGGGGATTTTCAGTGCAGTGTTCATGTAAGAGTTCTTGTGACAAATAAATAAACTTTAAACTTGTCTGTGCAAAGTCATGTTCTTGTGATATGGAGATGCTGGCGTTGAACTGGGGTGGGCACAGTAAAAAGTTTTATTTTACCAGGTTAAAGTCCAACAGGTTTATTTGGAATCATGAGTTTTCGGAGCACTCTGCCTTCATCAGGTGAGTCAGGGCCTGATGAGGGAGCAACAGCTCCGAAAGTGTGGATTTTCTCCGGGTGCTCCGGTTTCCTCCCACAGTCTGTAAAACGTGCTGATTCGGTACATTGGTCCGTGCTAAATTCTCCCTCGGTGCAGGTGCCAGAGTGCGGCGACTAGGGGATTTTCATAGTAACTTCATTGCAGTATTAATGTAAGGCAACTTGTCATACTAATAAATAAACTTGAAACAGCTTTAAGAAGTATTTGGACAATGTATACAAAACCTATTCTGAAAATGCCTTAATGATGAATAGTATACCAGTGAAGTTATAAAGTGGAATAAAAGTTTCTTGAGGGATCTTATCATTTGAGGTGCCTTTAAATCCAAGTTGTCAACTTCATAAGCTGAAAAGCATTAACAATACAAGCACCTCAATTGCTCACTAATCTGATGTATAAAATCCTGCAGTTAAACTTCTGCATGGTAGATTTTAATCGTTTTTTTCAATGATAACAAGGAAGTGGTGATCTCCTGTACGTTCGTTCATTGAGTACCTTTTTTAAATTTTTTTTGTCCCAGCTTATTACTATGGAAAAAAGAAGAAAATCATCAGACCACCTGTTGGACACGTCAGCATAGAGAGCAACAATAAAAAACCTGCCAGGCGCAGGAAAAAGCGCAGGTCCTGTTTTGTCCAAAAGAAAAAGCGCTCGTCCACTTCGGTAGACTATGTTCCACAGGT
Organism: Carcharhinus amblyrhynchos; assembly: GCF_965287045.1. NCBI lineage: Eukaryota > Metazoa > Chordata > Chondrichthyes > Carcharhiniformes > Carcharhinidae > Carcharhinus > Carcharhinus amblyrhynchos. Next base: position 46,926,732 of record NC_137342.1, read on the forward strand.
ATCAGACGCGTTTTATTTCAAGAGACAACTGCAACTTTTAAGTTGCTGGCTGAATGTAGTAACTGCACGAACCACAAATAGTTGGCATGATTAGCGTTTGCTTGTTGTGTCGAGTTGTGACCATTTTTCTATTGATCCAGATATAGTTGTACAACTATATAAATGTAAAACATTTAGAACAGAGAGGATAAGAGAATTCCCTCCCCGACGGCACTGTTGGGTCAACCCACAGCACATGGGCTGCAGCGATTCAAGAAGGCAGCTCACCACCACCTTCTCAAGGGCAACTAGGGATGAACAATTAATGCTGGCCAGCCAGTGACGCCCATGTCCCACGAATGAATTGAAAAAAAGAAACATTTTTGCCCAGTGTTGTGAGACTGAAAGAGTTGTAAATTCACCATGTTAATATTTAAGGATTTAAGTCAGTGCTTGATGGCAAAGGGGCTAAAGATGTATGGGAATGGGGGAAGGGTGGTGGTGGGAGCACATCAGATTAGAAAGAATGCTTTAATGGAGAACAAACGCCAATGCATCAACATTTCTTGTCCCGATGGTAAGCAGTGCTGCCTCACAGCGCCAGGGACCCGCATTCGATTCCCGGCTTTGGGTCCCTGTCTGATTTTTGATTTGATTTTGATTTGATTCATTATTGTCACATGTATTAACATACAATGAAAAGCATTGTTTCTTGTGCACTATACAGACAAAACATACCGTTCATAGAGAAGGAAACACAAAAGTGCAGAATGTAGTATTACAGTTATAGCTAGGGTGTAGAGAAAGATCAACTTAATGCAAGGTAGGTCCATTCAAAAGTCTGACAGCAGCAGGGAAGAAGCTGTCCTTGAGCCGGTTGGTACGTGACCTCAGACTTTTGTATCTTTTTCCCGAAGGAAGAAAGTGGACGAGGGGTGCGTGGGGTCCTTAAATATGCTGACTGACAGAGTCAGTGGATGGGAGCCTGGCTTGCGTAATGGATTGGGCTACATTCACGACCTTTTGTAGTTCCATGCGGTCTTGGGCAGAGCAGGAGCCATCCCAAGCTGTGATACAACCAGAAGGAATACTTTCTATGGTGCATCTGTAAAAGTTAGTGAGAATCGTAGCTGACATGCAAAATTTCTTTAGTCTTCAGAGAAAGTTGAAACGTTGGTGGGCTTTCTTAACTATAGTGTCGTGCGGAGTTTGCATGTTCTCCCCGTGTCTGCGTGGGTTTCCTCCGGGTGGTCCGGATTCCTACCATAGTTAACAAGACATGCTGGTTAGGTGCATTGACCTGAACAGATACCGGAATGTGGCAACTAGGGGAATTCCACAGTAATTTCATTGCAATAATGGAAGCCTTACTTGTGACTAATAAATAAACTTTACTTTTATGCTGTTTAGTCTGCAAGCAAAGAATAATGACTGATTCTGAGCCTTAGCAAAAACAGCATCTGACTTTTTATGGGTACTTTTGCATTTCATATTCTGTATCTGTCCACAATGAACGACAGGAGAATGGCGATGAGAAGGATGATGGCCAAGATATGATGGATGACGAGACAGGAAGTGACGGAACAAGCTCTGAGCAGCGCGATGATCAAACGGACACGTCCTCGGAGATGCCCGACGTCAAACCGAAACGGTTAAGGCGGCCCAGATCAGCCTCCGAACTGCCCCGACCTCGCATGGTAGACAGGGCAAAGCGAAAAAGAAGGGCGCGGACGTCATCACTTTCCGAGGATGACAAATATGATTCTCTTAAATGCTCAGCACCAAAGGTAAATGGTGAGGTGTCGTTTTGAGTGGTCGTTTTGAGTTTGAAGACGAAGGGAGAGAATTTTAAAGTCAAGACCAAACAGAAAATTCAGCAGTTAGGCAGCATCTGTGGAGAGCTTTTTCAAAATTGATTCCTGGAGTGTAGTTTTATGAGGAGAGGTGGAGCAGGAATCAACCAATCTCTAACACTGCTTAACTTCCCTGCTGCCCCAGTTCATCTGTGAAATCCCTCATCCATTCCTTTGGTGCGTCTACTCTTGACTATTCATAGCATCCCTTTCTGGCTTCTACTTTGGGGTTTAGAGGAATGAGAGGCTATTTTATTGAAATACATTAGAAAACGAGGGGATTTGATGGGGAAGGTGCTGGGACAGTGTTTCCCCTCGTAGAGGAATCTAGAACTAGGGGGCACAGTTTACAATTTCTCTCCCTTTTGAGGCAAGAGATGAGAAGGAGTTTCCCCTGTGAGGGTTTTTAGTCTTTGGAGTTCTCCAGTGAGCAGTGGGGGAAGATTCATTGAATGCCTTCAAGACTGAACTGCACAGGATTTTGACCCACAAAGGAGTCTAGGGTTATGTGGGAGGTGGAATTGAGGGCACAGTCAGTCAGTCATAGTTAATGGTGCAACAGGCTCAATCGGCCAATCTACTCTGACTTGATCTATTGGAGTAGGTGGTCTTGGTGAGGGCACAGATACGTGGTTGGAATGTCACCACAAAGTTAAATCTGGCATTAAGATTGAAGATAGTATGATTGAGCCTCACACTGTTGCCAGGATGAGGGGTGGAACTGGTGGCTAGGGTGTAGGGAGCGTAATTTGTGGGGGATCGAAGACATAATGGCTAAGACCTTCCTAATATTTAGTTTGGAGGGAATTCCTGCTGTTTGAGTACTGAATTTTGGTGAAACAGTTTGGCAGTTTAATGACAGTTGGGAGGCCAAGAGAGGTGGTGGTGAGGTTGAGTTGGGTGTCATCAGCATATCGGTGGGAACTGATGGTTCAGGTTGGAAACTTCAGGTTGGATCAGCTAGCCACTTTATACTTCAACAAATCTTACCACTATGGTGGCACAGTGATTCACACTGCTGCCTCACAGCGCCAGGAACCCGGGTTCAGTTCTGTCCTTGGGTGGACAGTCTGTGTGAAGTTTGCACATCCTCCTCGTGTCTGCGTGGGTTTCCTCTAGATGCTCCGGTTTCCTCCCATTCTCCAAAGATGTGCAGGTTAGGTAGATTGGCCATGATAAATTAACCCTTAGTGTTAGCAGATTAGCAGAGTAAATATATGAGGTTATGGATGGGATTGTTGTCAGTGCAGGTTTGATGGACTGAATGGCCTCCTTCTGCATTGTAGGGATTCTATATAAAAAAAAGATAAAATCATTTGTGATGTAAAGTGATCTGCTGATCGAATCCCATCAATTCTCCGCTAGGCCGGTTATAAATACCCCCAGTGAATTCACCACAGCTAACATTTAATGGCAGTTTCCTGCAGCATACCTTTTCTGTCCAGAGCTCTGGGTGGTTGACATTTCTGTTTTTTTTTAAAGGTTTACAAGTTGTGCTTTTCAAAGAGATACGAAAGTTGATTTTTTTTGGTGCGTCTGAAATCCAGTGCAGACAGGACAAGTTCTCTTGCAAATGCAATCAAGAGTATTGACACTGTTAACAGTCCTAGCGCAGGTTTAGTTTTGTCTGGAGGTCTGATTTATGGAGGTGGAGCCATAAGTTGGTAATCAAGTAAAGGGACAAAAATCAGGTAGGGATATAGAATCTGACCTGCTCCTTAATGGCTAACGAGGCATCATTATGTTGCATCAAGTGGGTGTGGGAGGTATTGCCACCTTTGACATTCCAAGTTAGCAGTATAGTATTCCTACAGATGAAGTAATCTTGATAGCTTTGGTGGTGTCATGGCCTTAGTAGGGTTTGACAGCACACCAGATTGCAGAATGTAGCAAACTTCACTGTCTCCCTGGTGAACAAGAGGTTAAGCACACACCTTTCCTTGCACAAGTTCCGCTAAGTTCACCACTGCTTGTACTTGTTGTTGGGTGTGTAATGGCAGGATCGCAATAAACTCCCATTCTGCAAACTCATCCCCCTGGCAAAGCTCCATCGCTTCTCATCCATACACCCACCCCAAAAAAAAACAGACAAATGTCAGATTCATGCACGGAAACCCATTGTCCACAATTTGCCGACTTGAGCGTAATGTACAGTGTCAAAACATGAAGGAAAACACTCAATACATCCTTCAAAGTGAATATTGAGGCCCCATGAGTTTGTGCAACCATTGCGGGGGGCAGAGAATTGCAGGGGAAGGGCCACTGTGCGTTTAGCCAGGAAATTGGAAAAATATCAGTGATATTTCCTGAGCGCGAGCCTGAGTGATTGAGATCACACCTGGAATATCAGGGACGATTGTGTAGGCCCATGGGTGGCACAGTCGTTGGTGCGCTGCTGCCTCACTGCGCCAGGGACCGGGGTTCAATTCTGGCCTTGGGTCACTGTCTGTCTGTGTGGAGTTTGCACGTTCTCCCTGTGTCTGCGTGGGTTTCCTCCAGATGCTCCGGTTTCCTCCCACAGTCCAAAGGTGTGCGGGTTAGGTGGATTGGCCATGATAATTTGATCGTAGTGTCAGGGGGATTAGCAGGGTAAATATGTGGGGTTATGGGGATAGGGCCTGGGTGGGATAGTTGTTGGGGCAGATGCGATGGGCCGACTGACTTGCTTCTGCACTGTAGGGAGTCTGGATTCTATGATTACACCCGCTCGCCCCCGACAGGGATCATGTTGACCCGGAGAATCCGGCATTGGGCCAAATACAGGTTTTGCACCAGGAATTTTACCACCCCTCTGCACCAACCCTCAATCACTCACTGGTGCCAGCATTTAGAGCTGATTCAGGTGAAGTGCGCCCATAATCTGAAAAGAATAAATACATGCAAACATTTGGATATAAATTCATCACAACACTCTCTTTCACTATGTTATGTCCATTGAAGTGTGGTAAGTAATCAATTTGTTGTTTTTGTATCTACTGTAGGAAATTAGACAAAATGAAGAAGATAAACTTGTTCTGGAAAGTAATCCCTTGGAATGGTCAGTGGCTGAAGTTGTCAGATTTATTAAATCCACAGACTGTGCGCCTCTTGCAAAAATATTTCAGGAACAGGTAAATTTTATTAATGGATACCTCTCATCATCTTAAGGACAGTTGTTGTTTCAATTTTATTGTTCATATTAAATAAATTATCACATCTTGATTCTCCCCCCAGTGTATAAAAAAATACAAATTCTTTGGGATTATGAGGGGGAGAAAAGAAATAAAGAAAGCAATGAATTTTTGTTGTTGTTGTAATGGCTGGCATCTCTACATTAGGAAAGATGTCACGATATTTGTTTTTGCTGAAGTTTTATCAGCTTCCATGGTAACATTTTTAGAGTTAAGAAGTTTCACAACACCAGGTTAAAGTCCAACAGGTTTATTTGGTAGCAAAAGTCACTAACTTTCTGACTGTTGCCCCTTGAAGGGGCAACACTCAGAAAGCTAGTGGCTTTTGCTACCAAATAAACCTGTTGGACTTTAACTTGGTGTTGTGAGACTTCTTATTGTGTTTACATAAGAACATAAGAACATAAGAAATAGGAGCAGGAGTAGGCCATCTAGCCCTTCGAGCCTGCCCCGCCATTCAATAAGATCATGACTGATCTGTCGTGGCTCAGTTCCACTTTCCCGCCCTCTCCCCATAACCCTTAATCCCTTCTCTTATCAAAAACCCATCAACCCGCTTCTTAAAAATATTTAGCGAGGCAGCCTCCACCACTTCAACGGGCAGAGAATTCCAGAGATTCACCACCCTTTGAGTGAAGAAGTTCCTCCTCAACTCCGTTCTAAACCGCCTCCCCTTTATCTTGAGGCTGTGCCCCCTAGTCCTACTGTCTTTTTTGAGCGGGAAGAGTCTCTCCACCTCTATCCTATCCATCCCATTCATCATCTTATACGTCTCAATGAGATCTCCCCTCATTCTTCTAAACTCTAACGAGTACAAGCCTAGTTTATTCAGCCTCTCCTCATAGCTCAATCCCCTCAACTCCGGTATCAGCCTAGTAAACCTCCTCTACACTCCCTCCAGGGCCAAAATATCCTTGCGCAGGTGCGGCGCCCAAAACTGCACACAGTACTCCAGCTGCGGCCTCACCAATGCCCTATACAGCTGCAGCAAGACCTCCCTACTTTTATATTCAATCCCCCTCGCTATGAAGGCCAGCATCCCATTCGCCTTCCTGACCACCTGCTGCACCTGCAAGCTGGGTTTTTGCGATTCATGCACAAGGACCCCGAGGTCCCTCTGCACCGTCGCCTGCTGCAGTTTTTCGCCACGTAAGTAATAGTCCTTCCTACCATTCTTCCTACCAAAGTGGACCACCTCACACTTGCCAACATTAAATTCCATTTGTTTACCACAGCCCAACGCTGGCATCTCCACATTATAACATTTTTAGAGGAATGTGATCTGCCCCAAAAGCAATAAGGCAAGCTGGTGTGATTTTTAGTGTACCATGCTAACTAATTTCCAGGAAGTGTGTTGAAGACCATCCCCATTTTTCGTACTGAACATACCGAGCAGATGATACAGTTCAACTTCCTGGCACTTGAATTTAAAAGACCCTTCAACAGCTAAAGAAGGCAATTTGAGTGCGATACATTTGCTGATATGGCCAAGTAATTAATTTTTTGCGTTAGAATCATTTCTGTTTATAATGAAGCATCTCTGAAATCAGAATTGTGGATTGGATTATAAAATCAGCTGAAATGAATCCTTGGACTTGTAAACCATTCCAAGTGCTTGTGAGCAGCTTTTCCTGTAATGTAGAGTTATGATTGCTACATTATTGTAAAGATGCAGTTTCACAGACATCATTAATGAGCACGAAAAGAATTTATTAAGAATTGTTGAACAGATGTGTAGCTACAGTTCGCTCCCTACATGTCACTTGTCTAGGCAGACTCCACCTTCGAGGGTGATTATCCACGCTTGGTCACTTGGGGAGGTGATGGCCTAGTGGTATTATCGCTAGACTGTTAATCCAGAAACTGAGCTAATGTTCTGGGGTTCCGGGTTCAAATCCTGCCGCGGCAGATGGTGGAATTTGAATTCCAGATAAAATATATCTGGAATTAGCAGTCTAGTTATGACTGTGGAACCATTGTCAATTGTCAGAAAAACCCATCTGGTTCACTAATGTCCTTGGGGAGGGAAATCTGCCATCCTTACCCTGTCTGGACTACACACGATTCCAGAGCCACAGCGATGTGGTTGAGACTCAACTGCTCTCCAAGGGCAACAAGGGATGGGCAATAAATGCTGGCCAGCCAGCAACACCCATGTCCCCACAAACAAATAACTAGGTGACCCTTTTCTGCAATGTTACTCTTAAAGGGACAATCCCCACAGCCCCTCCTCCTTTGACTCCTTTGTACAATCTTCAATAACTAACTTACTCAGTGTTTGGTTCAGATCAGAAATTTCAGAGTGCTTTATGGATTATAGGTTTTGCATCTTTAATTTGGCAAGGAGAAGCATGAGCTGTTTCACTTAAGGTATGGTTCAAATGACCCACTGGGGAGCTTTTATCAAACAAAGTTTATTTTAAATTACAATTAATGTGCATAGTAAGAAAAACAGCAAAAACATTTATTAATTATGAATAACAAACAATCATGATAATGTATAGCCCGTAACAAAGATATCTGCAAAGTTCCAATCAAACCAAACCCATAGACAAAAGACCTCTTTGATGGGTTTAAACACAGCACAGACTAATGCTCATGTGATATTGCAAATTGAGTTCTTTGGTTGGAAAATTGAAAACTCTTAGCTTTGGTTCACTCAGAACAGGTTGAAGTCAAAACAACTTCTCAGAACGTGAGACACTTCAGGCAAATGACTAACAGCAGATTCTTTCCTTCAGGAAGGTAAAACCTTGCTTTAAGATCACCAGCAGAATTTCCAAATAAAGCAGAGAGAGTGAGTGAGAGAAACTTGTGTTCCGCTTGCTGCCCCTGTTAAAAGCCAACTGCAACTCGGAACTGAAAATGAAACAAACCACCCAAAATATATGACGGTCCTCCTAACAATGCAGGAATGTAAAACTAATCCCAGAGTAAACAACCACCTTAAAGCCACTTCAGTAGCAATAACAGGACATTTTCAGTCAAGCTGGCAACACTGACATCAATGAAGTTGTGAGCTGCATTTTTTAAAAAAAAACTTTTAAAGACACACTAACGTCACATCAGTCGTAAGTTCTAAAGCAATATATACATGAATTGCACAATTATAAATCGAGTCTTTGAGGCATTTTTCTGTTTCTTGTAGAATGGTGTAATTCTGTTGTCTGAGATGTTTCCTCAGGATCAATATTAACAGGAACTGCAATAATGGCTACCTCTTCTCACACAGGCAGTTCATTACTACTTGCTTCCATGGAAACATCAGTTCTGTCTATAACGGGTCGATCAGGTACTTTAGTGTGCACAGGTTCGATGGTAGCACTGACTGCTGGAGCGTCTTTCTGTTTCTCCACGATCTCTTTCTCCATGTTTACTTGGTATGACAGGGATCCAGTCTCAGGGACAATAATTATGGGGATCTAACTTGATCCACGACTGAAATTTCATATTGTACTTTGATATGGGTTTTCTTCCTGGTTGCAGTGGTGATGGTTCATTGATGAGATCTTGAGGCTTGTGGTTCAATATAAACACTTTTATTGATAGGTTTTAAGCAGGCACAGTTCCAAATATAGTTTTGCATGGAGCTGTTCCACACAGACTTGCTGCTTACCAAGTTCTCTTCTAGAAAGTTCTCTGACCATGTGACTACATACACCTGAGGTTTTAACTCTAGCATTTTTTTCTCTCACGGGAATCTGCCATGTTCTTACTAGATGTATACTTTTCACAAATAAAACTTCCATTTCTACTTATTTAAACTTCAGCTAAACCCCGTTTTGCTTCATTGGTCATGTCTGTCTCTGACAAAATGTTGCCTTTTTTCCATTCCATTGTTTCCAATCTGCAATTGTCTCATCGCCCTCCTAAGATCTTTCGTTGCACTCTTCTAAGGTCTTTCGTTACCCCCTTTCTGGGTCTTTAGTATCCTCCTTGTGGGGTATTTCATTGCCCTCCTTGTGGGGTCTTGCATTGCCCTCCCCGAGGCTCTCATCCTCTACCCTATTCCCGTAATCCCACGCATTTACCAAGGTTAACCCATCTAGCCTACACATCTTTGGACAGTGGGAAGAAACCCACCAATCACTGGGAGAACAAGCAAACTCCACCGAGGGCTGGGATCGAACTTAAGATCCTGGCATTGTGTGCTACCGTGCCTCCCACTATTTTTGTAAAATTTGAGAACTTCTCTGCTTGAGAGCTCACTTTGGCCTTTTTTTTAACTTAAAGCACTGCTGTCTGTGTGCTCTTTTATATAAAAAAATTTAGAGCAACTGTTGTGTATTTTGCTTAGGTTTTCTTTAAACTTAAAGCCACAGCTTTGCACAGTTATTTTCTCTTTTTTTTCCCTTCATATGTTTCTTTCTAAACTTTTGACTCTGACAGCTAATTCAAGTTAGTTCTGCATCTGTTCCTTGGCTTCTCCAGAGCACTGAGCCTCCAGGATCACCTTTTCATTTACAGTGCAGGTACATTTCTACATTTTGCATATCCTTCTTGTGGATTCTGACCCAGGGGTCTTGCTCTGTTCTCACCATTGCTCACTCATCTTCTCACCACCCATCTTTTCTGACTCTGCATTACTCAGAGTCTGGTAAGATCTCAATATCTCAAGTGGGTCTATTGAGAGGCATTCTGGTGAGCATTTTGTGTTTATGACTTTGATTAAAACAGGATACTCACAGGTGTTGGGCCAAAGGCAGGATAATATATTCTCATCACCTGATGTAAAGATGCACTTTCACAGACTTCATTAATGAACACAAAAATGATTTATTAATAAGAATTGTTCAGCAGCTGCCTGATTGTAGCTAGCTCCTCCATGTCTCTTACCTAAGTGAGCTCCACCCCCTGGAGTAATTATTCAGAGTCGCAGTTTGACCATTTTCTCCTGTGATGCCCTTAAAAGGATAATCAGCGCAAGAATGTTTTGGCAGCCTTCACTTATTCTTATACGAGACGATTACACAAAATGTATTCACCTGCTTTATTCATAATCGTGCAATACTGCTCAGGTTTTGGCAAAAATTCCACGCTTGCTGTTTCTCTCTTGCATGTTTTTTTCAACACAACTAGCCTGGAATTGGTGAAAGCTTTGGGAAAAATTACATTCAGTGCAAATTCCATGTATCAGGGGTAATTCTCCCATCCCACTGCGATATTAGGGCAGTGAACAAAGAGATTTATGCACCACCATATGAGCGTAATCTGCTCTAGGCATCCAGCCCTGAGCGCATCTCCCAGCCCCGGATTTCTGGAGAGGAGTGGAGCCATATTATATATGCAGCCCTTCATTTGCATCTGTTTTAAATGCCATTAGCCATGGCATTAGACAGTCTCCGGGCCTGCTAGCCTCTCCTCTCCGCCCTCCCCACCGATAGCCAGGAGTATTTCACTCTAGCAGGGATTACTATAGCTCCCTGATTGTGTTAGGCAGTGCCAAATGGGTGAACTGGGCCTAATATGGGACAGGGCCCGATGGGGGCAATCGGTTGGGGGTGGAGGGGTCCTGCTGCCACTCTGCAGTCAGGATCAGTGGGAGAGGGAGGGTAATTAGATTGGGGCTATCCACCGGGGTCGGAGGAGTGGGGGTGGGGGGAGTTGGGCTTGGGACTGCCGGTGAGATGGGGGGGCCAAGGCTAGGCTCGGACATGCTTGGCGGGCCAACGATCAGGCCATGGGGGGGCAGGGGTGCAGCGATGGCAGGGTTGGCTAACGATCTGGAGGCCGGCAGACATGGGCCACTGCTCGTGTGCCAATCTCAGTGCTGACAGATCAGCACATGCGCAATGGCCCACTCAGCACTATGCTGCCGGCCTTCCAGTGGAAATAGGCCCCATTCACTGAATTTTTACATGATTCACACTAGTGCGCTCTGCAGTGTGCTGGAGTAAGGGAAATTCTTTTCTAAACTCCCACTGAAAAAAACCAAGGTGATTTACTCCATGTTTCACACAAGTGAATGTTTTTGTGATGATCACCCCCTATCATGTCGAAAGAAATTGTCTCTGGAGTAGGTGCTGTCCATTAAACAGGCTACAAGGCTAGCTCCGATTAATCACTGCAGGACCATTCTTGCTAACTGCACTTGAAGGAGGGTAAAAATTAGGCTGATTATTCTGGGTACAGGACACTTAATACGCACGTTTTCAGAGCTTTAAAAGATTTATTCTCTAATTTACTGAAAAACTGACTACACCAACATAATAGGCATATTGATCTTTATAGTTTAGTTTTAAGTAATTTTCAGTGATTCAAAATAGGGTTACTCTGACAGTCTGATTAAATTGCTTAATTTTGTGATAAATGCATTTTTAGCTTTAATAACCAGACCGCATCAAGTTATCACACTTAATATAAATTTCAAACAACTGCATTCTGAAATATTGTCTGGTTCATTGTGGCAACATGCAGGTGAGTTTGACCTGAAACTTGGAGGGGAAAACACCTCATAGAATTGAATGAATCTCTTCGTAGAATAAAATCCCTACAGTGCAAAAGGAGGCCATTCAGCCCATCAATTCTGCACCGACCACAATCCCGACCAGGCCCTATTCCCACAACCTCATATATTTATCCTGCTAATCCCCCTGACACGTGGGTAAATTTATCATGGCCAATGCACCTTACCCATACCTGTTTGGACTGTGGGAGGAAACCGGAGCACCCGGAGGAAAAGCACACAGACACGAGGAGAACGTGTAAACTCCGCACGGACAGTGACCCGAGGCCAGAATTGAACCCGGGTCCTTTGTGCTGTGAGGCAGCAGTGCTGACTGTTGTGCTATTGTTCTCAAAACTAAAGCAATTTCCAAACCTATTTGCCAGTGGATTGGCGAATACACAGAAACGTGAAGGCCACTTTTGTGCTCATGGCGCATTCGTTAAATTGTAAACATTAACTTTGTGCCTGAAAATCCTGGGCTGGTGATGTTCAATCTCGTGACCAGCTCTAGGTTGTAGAATTGATCGTAACGTGTTTTCACTGTAGCTGAAAAGGCCATTATTTAATCACCAAAGCATGCTTGCCTGGTCTCCAAATCTACAGTACCAATTATGCAACAATAAGCTGTACACAATTCACAGAGCAACATGATTCATTCATTCCAATAGTAAGATTTTACTCCTTGATAATTAGATATTATAATCAGTGGATAATTATGTCTAATAATTATACATTCAGTTAAGTGTATGTCTAAACTTCTATGAGTTAATTCCATCATGCAGGGATATTTCTTGTAAATAATAATGGTTTTCTCACCAATTACACACCCTTCTCAGTCAATTTTCACCTTCCTTATAGAAGCTGACACATTTCATAGGTGTGGCAGCAATTGCATTATTAGAACTTGCCTTCATCGCAAAGTAGGCTCAACAGGACTTAACGCTGCTATAAAGAAATCTTGCTTGAGCCTGTAGTTTATTGTAGAAGAACAGAAACATAATTACAGAGGTTACTCGCATTGTTTCTCTAATCTTTCCTTACTGTTCTAAGAAGCTTGATGAAGTTTTCGAGTGTTTATAATGACAAATGTGTCCTGGTTAAGGATACTTCTTCGACATGAGTGTAATTTCCATGTGTTGTTGTCTGGGTTGATTTGGGGAAATGAGCTAATGTGCCGTTACGCGTCGTCAAACATTTGTCAATTTAATTCACACACATCAAGTAGAAAAGCAAGCGCTTTGCCAATTTAGTAATCCCGTCTGTACATAACGGGCCAAGTTCTCCCCAAAAAAATTCCAAGTGTCGAATTTGCTTAAGAATTGAGTAATTCATGCTGCTTTTTTCAGAAGGAGTTCAAAGAAGAATCTCCCACACTCTGAGCTCTGCAGAGGCTGCCAGCGTGAATGTTATTACTTTTCAGGGAATGGGCCTAATTCCCACTGGAGAGGCTGAAATCAGTGTGCTGAGTGGTCCACTGCGCGTGTGCTGATCTGTCCGTGCCGAGATTGGTGCAATCACGGTGCCCCAGCACCAACAGCCTCCCTCTTTGCTGGTCAGCTCGATTGCTGGCCAGCCCCATGCCAGCCCTTCACCCCCCCCTACAGCCTGATTGCTGCCCCCACCCCAATAATTCCCAGCCCCAAGCCCACTCTGATCTCTCCAGTTTCTCCCCTCCCCAACAGGGCTGACCCATCCCCTCCCAGCCTGCCCAACAACTAGTCTCTTCCCCCCCCCCCCCACCCTGCCCCCTTCCCTGACTGATCCCTGTGCAGTAGGACATCTCAACCCCATTAGACCCTGCCTCCTTGGCACTGCCCGATGCTTGATGGGCAGTACCAAGGTGCCCCCTGGACATTGGCACTTTGGCACAGACTGGCACTGCAGGAGCCACCACCACCACCCCTGCCACCTGACCCGCTTGAGGGGTGGTGGGGCCCCTGATTGTTTCTATAAGATCTCCCCCCATTCTTCTGAATTCCAATGAGTGTAGCCCCAGTCTAATCAGTCTCTCCTCATAAGCCAACCCTATCAACTCCAGAATCAACCTAGTGAACCTCCTCTACACCCCCCTCCAGTTGGTCTCCTTACTTCAATATCCTTTCTCAAATAAGGAGACCAAAACTCTACATGGTTGTGTCCTTGCTTCCACTGAGTGATGTTCAACATGGAGAGATTCTGACTCATCACCTGAGGGTGGGTGGTAACCAGCGGGTTGTTTCTTTGCCCACCTGACACCACCTGATACCTCATGGGGTTCAGAGCGGCATGGAGGACTCCCAAGACAATTCCCTCCGGACTGTATAGCACTATGTGACACCTCAAGTAATTGTGCCATGTGATATGGGTGATCATGTTGCCTGAGACAATATCTGGGGGGTACGATTCAGTGAGTATGACTGTAAACAGATAGTTGTTGATTTGTCTGTGGGACAGTGCTTCCAACTTTGGCACAGTCCCCCAGATAGTTGGGAAGGAGGACTCAATGTGCCATTGTCTTTTCTGCTGTCTTAAATCAAGACTGGATGAGCTGTCCTTTTTAGACTTTGTAGCATTTTGAGTGGCATACTAAGCCCACGTCATTGGGCTTTTTAGAGACAACCACATTACTGTCGGTCTGGAGTCACGTGGGTCAGACTAGTTTAGGATGGAAGATTTGCCTCCCTAGAGGATCTTAATGAACCAGATGGGTTTTTACAATGCACAACAGATTCATGGCCACTATCACTGAGACTAGCTTTTAATTCCAGATTTATTTAATTGAAATCAGTTTCCACTAGTGGCCATGTTGGGATTTGAACCCATGTCCCTACATCATTAGAGCCTCTGGGTTACTAGTCTTGTGACATTACCACCATGCCACTGCCTCCCCGTAAATGACTGTCAATTTGAACGTTAGCAATAATAACATTATTATGTCACCCTATCACTATCAGGATGGTAGAAAGTGCACTTGATGGAATCCTCTTTGTCACCTGCCTTGGATCCTAGGTGCTTACCCCATCCCAAATTCAAATCAGCCCCAATCAGTTTATACTTCAACAGATTACTCTCCAAAGGTGTGCCAAGACCATCATTTTACATTATGTTTACCACAAATTCTCTTTGTCTCTGAGGGTAGAATTCTCCGATCTCGTTCGGTCCTGCCTCACCGCCGGTGAGAATGGAGAATTTGGCACTCAGCCAAGCCTCCGTTCACTGCGGCGGGTCCGGAGAATCCCAGCTGTGGGCGAATCGGAGAATTCTGGCTACAAGCAAGGTTTCTGGCTGAACTCTGTGATCAGCATACAGCAATTAATGAAAGTTAATTAATAAAGACCTGGAAGACCATTTAATCCACAGAAAAATTCATGCAGAAATGTTGTCATTAGGTGTAAATATGAAGTGGCTCTTTACAATGGCAGAGTTTGTGCCAGATATGAGTAGATTTTCTGTCATAATTTAGGTGCGAATAGCAGGAAAATTCAGATCTAATTATTGTCCTCTGGTTTAGTGATCAAAATTAGTTGACCCAAAATCAGGGAATGAATAAATGAGCTGGATTTATCCTGACTCTGTCCACCATGTCTAAATGTGTTGAAAATAAAAGTTGAGGTGACCTGCTCCACAAGGGTAGTTAAATGTGGCTGGTGTGTGAATACACCTTTGCTACTCTTAAGCCCAGTTTATCAAAGGTAAAAACACTAATGAATAGAGGCTTCATAATTCTGAGGTTGAAGCCTGATATTTTTCAGTAAATCCAATTTTGGGGGAAAAGTATGCAAAAGAGAACTGCAGAGGTTTTATAAATTAGCTTTATGGTTTAATTTGAACGCAGCAGGCAATTGTACTATTTGGACAGACCAGATAAAATAAATTAATAGTTCAAATGGTCATTAAACAGAGACTTTAAAAGTACTCATGCAGAGCGCTGTAGTATACCATAGATCAAGGCCATATTAAAGAACTTCAACTCCACTGTAACAGAATCTTTGCTTTTGGCACTCATCAATTCAGTGTTGTCAGTATAAGTCATTAGAGTTATAAGTAAGCCTCTATCTAACAGTTTTCCGATATTTAGGATTGATTTATGACCAGTGGCACATATCAAATAGATTTCAATAAGGTTTGCTGACAGTTTACATATATGAATATCTAAAGAGGAACAGGAACATTATTTAGGCTGTGGCACCCGTTAGTTCATTGAGTGGCATATTTTAAACTTCTAGTGAAAAAAGATTTACTGTCCCATATTGTAGAAAAGAATTGAATGGCAACAAATTAAAATGGTGTACATAGATCATAGAATCCTACCATGCAGAAAGAGATCATTTGGCCCATTGGGTCTGCCCTGACCACAAACCCACCCAGGCCCCAACCCCGTGTGTTTACCCCAGCTGGTCCCCCTGACACAAAGGGACAATTTGGCATGGCCGATCCCTCGAACCCTTACATCTTTGGACATCTTAGTCTGTTGTTTCCCAAAGCAGGAAAGCACTATGCACCCTATGAAATACATCAGAGCCCTCAAAGATTTCAAGATCCCAACGCAAATCCTTGCACTGTGGGTCACTTGAGTTCTAATGCTGCAGAGAAATCACTCCGACTTCGAGAAAGGTTCAGTAGGGCCAGTTTCAAAGCAGAGGCCCAACCTACAGAAACATTCACTAGCGTGCAGGTTACAGTGTCACTGAGCCACTTTATTGATCAGAGAGTATTGTAACATGCTGTTGGTGAATGGTTAATGGTCCAGGAAGTTTCAAGGGGCCCAACATGGAATTATCTCACAGATACTGAGCGTCCGTAATTGCCTGCTTTGCTCAGCTGTTGCATCTGCACCGTTAAACTCAATTACGTGACAGATATGCACAGTACCAGGATCTCCCATGAATATGGTTCTGCGCTACTGGACGCATTGGGAACTAAATTCCAACACACTGTCACAACAAACTTCCGCCATCCCCCCGCACCCCCTGCCCCCCTTCCACCCCTCCCTTTGCCTCCCTATATTCTAATCGATATTCTGTAAACTGTGTTTGCCTTTATAGGCCCTGTTTCTGATCCAAACTTTCCTCTCACCTGACGAAGGAACAGCGTTCCGAAAGCTTGTGGGTTTACTATCAACTAAACTTGTTGGACTTTAACCTGGTGCTGTGAGACTTCTTACTGTAGTTCCGGTAGCAGCCGCCAGTCCGTTTTGGCTCTGCTCGGACTACAGAGCTACTGACCAATCAGAATCGCTGCCATCTCTCTATGGTGGGGCTTTCCCCAAGATGGTGCAGAAGTCCCACTTTAAATCAACCCAGGTTACTCCCAGCATAACATCACTGCTTTCTAGTCTCCCCATAAAATCCACCATCGCGCATGTGTAACAGGCTTTGATTTAACTAGTTAAAATGCTAATTGATGCAGATGGTAGAGTGTTGGAAGTTTATATGTACCATATTTGGTGTCCCTGCTGTGAGAGTCTCATCAACACTCCTCTTTTGCAAAGTCAAAGTTTTGAATTCTGGTCTTGTGGATCCACCTTCTTAAACTCCGTGCAATCATCTGTGTGATCAAAAACGTCCAGACGTCATGCTCTGCTTCCACTGCACTGCACTGTGTACTTAATCTGTAATGTCCTTTGTTAGACAATGGACAAAACATTGGAAATAACATCAGTGGGACTTTATCATCTGTCAAGATTAAGTATAGTTTTGTTGTCCTGAACTTGATAGAAATCAACGAGCTTACGTTGAGGTTTCATTTGAAGCAATTTTTTAAAACGGCATCTAGGCCTTTTGGCTAAAATGCAAGTGAGATCAAACACTGGAGGGGGTGCAATGCCTGCTCCTATCAGCTCCTATCATGTAGATCGAGTCCAAAACAGGACGAGGGCAGCCTGTCTTGTCAGCTTGGATCTGTAATGTCTCACTGACTGAAACTTTGAGTTGGACTTTGGATATAGCTTAAAAACATTTTTTAGAAATACATTGATTAATCAAGGACAGTCCCTGTGGATTTGCTAAAGGAAGGTAAATTGCCCCTTACTATCTGGGGGATTAGAAGGTTAAATACATGGATATACAGGGACAGGGCCTGGGTGGGATTGCTGTCAGTGCAGACTCGAAGGGCCGAATGGCCGTCTTCTGTACTGTAGGGATTCTCTGATTGTATTCTATGATTCTAAGATCATGGCTAGAATTCTCTAATCTCGTCTGTGTTTGGGATTCTCCATTCCTACTGTTGTGAGTGGAGATTTGGTTGAGCACCAGGTTCGCCATTCTGGCTGGCAGCAGTGGTTTGATGTGCGACGTCAGAATAATTCTGGTCCATGTTGGCCTAACTTGTTGAGGTAACATGGAGGGCTGATGAGGAATAATGCATTTATGGTCTGCAGGAGTTTAGCAAGGCTTTTGACAAGATGACAAACGACACTTTGGTTACAGAAGTAAACGCTCAGGGGAATCCGAGGAAGAGTGCACAGCTGAAACCAAAATTGGCTCAGTAATGGGAGGTATAATGGCTGATGAGTGGTTGTGATTAGAAAGCTGTTTCCAGTGCATTTCTGCAGAGCACTGCATTAGTTTCTTTGCTTTTTTTCATAATTTTAACTGAAACAAAGGGGGCATGATTGACAAATTTACTGAAGATACTAAAATGATCTTAGTGGTTGGTAATGTAGATGAAAGATTCCAGTAAGATGTCAATGGACTGATCAGGTGGGCAGGAAAGTGCAAATAGAATTCAATCTGGAGAAGTGGAAGGATAATACATTTGGGAAGGGCAAATAAGGCAAGAAATTGCAAAATAAATGATAGGATTCTGAAGTGTAGAGAAACGGAGGGACCTTTGTCCGTAGGTCACTGACAGCTAGGACAGGGAGCTGGGGACAGCACAGTGGTACAGTGCTTAGCACTGCTGCCTCACAGCGCCAGGGAACCGGGTTCAATTCCAGCCTCTGTCTATACGGAGTTTGCATGTTCTCCCTGTGTCTGCATGGGTTTCCTCCGGGTGCTCTGGCTTCCTCCCATGCTCCAAAGATGTGTGGGTTAGGTTGATTGGCTGAGCTAAATTGACCCTAGTGTTAGGAGGATTAACAGGGTAAATATGTGGGGTTATGGGAACAGGGCCTGGATGGGATTGTGGTCGGTGCAGACTCTATGGGCCAAATGACCTCCTTCAGCACTGTAGGGATTCTAGGGCTAAAAATGGTTAAGAATAATGATTTTACAATTTTAGAAGAATGAGGAATAGATAAGATAGAAGCAGGGAAGCTGTTTCCACTGGTGGACGAAACTAGAACTAGGATCCATAGCCTCGAAGTAAGGGGAAGCAGATTTCGGACTGAGTTCAGGAGGAACTTCTTCACCCAAAGGGTTGTGAATCTGTGAAATTCCCTGCCCAGTGAAGCAGTTGAGGCTACCTCGTTGAATGTTTTTAAGGCAAGGATAGATAAATTTTTGAACGTGTAAAGAAATGGTGAGTGGAATCGGCTGCCGTCGGTGGTGGTAGAGGCGAACTCGCTGGGGTCTTTTAAAAGACTTCTGGATGAGTATATGGAATCTAATGGGATTGGGGGTTACAGATAGTTCAATGGCTTGGTAGGTATGGATGTGATCGGCGCAACTTGTGGGCCGAAGGGCCTATTTGTGCTGTAGTGTTCGATGTTAAATTGGGAGTTATGGTGAACAGGCGGGGAGCTGAGTCCACAAAAAGATCAGCCATGATCTTATTGAATGGCGGGGCAGGCTGGAGAGGCCAGATGGCCAACTCCTGCTCCTAGTTCTTATGTTCTAAGGAATATTTTCTCTCATCAACTGATATATTGAATATAAGGACAGAGACAATATGCTATAAATGTATAAAGCATTTGTTCGGCCTCACATAGAGAATGTTCATGCAATTTTGGTCACCTCGTCACTGTAAGGATGTGATTGCACTGGAGTGGGAACTAACAAGGTTATGGGGGATGCTGCCAGGGTTGGAATATTTTAACCTTGAGAAGAGGTTAGACAGGCTGTGGTTGTTTTCTTTGGAACTGGGGGCTAAGGTGGGGGGAGATTCAATTGAGGTGTACAAGGTTATGAGGGAACTAGAAAAGGAAAAAGCACCTGGGCAGGACTTGCCATGCAACATGCCACGTGTTTCACAGGGGCAGGAGGTGGCCCCGCCGTTGGCCGGCAGCAGGATCTTCTGGTCCTGCCATTGTCACTGGGGTTTCCCATTGAATGTACCCCTCACCTCCATGTGCCATTGGCGGAAACAGACGATCCTGCTGGCATGAATGGCCAGCCCCTATATCCCATAACAGAGGTCACTAGCTAGAGGCCATAGATTTAAAGTAATTGGCAAAGGGGTTTCTTTTCACCCAGGGGCCAGTGGGGATCTGAATCTCATCGCCTGAGAGGTCGGGGAGTGGTAAAAACCCAGATTGTATTTAAAAAAAAAGTATTTGGATATGGACGTGAGATCATGTGACCCAGCCATGGAGCAAGAGCTGGAAAGTGGGATTAGGTTGGAAAACCAGCATAAGACCAAATGGGCAGAATGGCCTCCTTGTGACCCCTACATTTCCATCATTCTATGTTGTTTACACTTCCAAATAATTTGTCATTGCATCAGAGAACAAATGGCTGCTTTTTTTTAGAATTAGAACCCCTACAGTGCAGAAGGAGGCCATTCTACTGCACCGGTCAGACTCCCACCCAGGTCCTATTCCCGTAACCCTATGTATTTACCCTAGCTAGCCCCCTGACACCAAGGGGCAATTTATCATAGCCAATCAACCTAACTCGCACATCTTTTGGAGTGTGGGAGAAAACCGGAGCACCCGGAGGAAATTTATCTGTCTTCGAATGAGAAATAGCCATGTTTTATTGAGTGGTTATTAACAAGGTTTTAGGAGGCCTTAACAATCTAAGATTGTGAGGTTTTCTACCCATGTTAATGACAGAACATGTGTTTTCTTTTAACACTGGGCAGAAAGCTGAACAGTGCTAATGAAACAGCAATTGCTCTGACCACATATAAATCTTTGGTACATTTCCTTGATATAAAAAGTTGACCATTTTTAACTAACTCTTAATGTGAAACATCTTTAAAATACATTAAGGCATAAATCAGTGAAATTTAATTCCAGAAGGGCTATGCATTAATAATTTGCCTCCTGTTCTCATAATAGTAAACAAAAACCTAACCTTGATTCAGCCCATCTCTATTTCTGGCAGGGGAACGGTTTGAAGAGGTCTCTCTGTTTATTCAGTTGAACATCATGTTCTTTCTTTCAACTATGAATCACAATGCGGTGTTCATAGAACCAGTACAAATTTACTTTCAGAAATGTAAAACGCAGCCAAAATAAATACACAAACTGATTCCCTGGCTGCATTCACACTTATAAAACTGCCAGATGAAGCAAGGTAAGTTAATATAGTTCTTCGCTATGACATACATTATTATAACCTATGTAAATGCAATTGAAAATGGATTATTGCACCTTTCCTGGCACTTGCCTTCTCATTGCTCCAGAGAGAGCCCCGAATAGAAGACCAATATGCTATTTGTTAGGCAGTGTGGGAGTTCTGTTCAAGATGGAAACGGTATTACATTGGCAGATTAGAGCAGTTAGCCATTATAAGGCGGTGGGCTGGCGCAGTGGTTAACACTACTGCCCCACAGCTCCAGATATCCGGGTACAATTTCTGGCTTGGGTCGCTGTCTGTGTGGAATCTGCACGTTCTCTCTTTGAGCGCGTGGGTTTCCTCGAATTTCCTCCCACAGTCTGAAAGACGTACTAGTTAGGTGGACCAGCCGTGCTAAATTCTCCCTCAGTGTCCCCGAACAGGCACCGGAGTGTGGCAACGAGGGGGTTTTCACAGTAACTTCATTGTAGTGTTAATGTAAGCCTATTTGTGACACTAATAAATGAATTAAACTAAAACTGAACTATTTCGATGTGTAAATAAAATGAATTAAGAATTAAATTCATCTTGAGTTTACAGTATGTGCAAAAGGCAGTTTTAATGTTCTGAATTCAGTGAATTATTGGAACATTTATTTACTCTTATCGATCCCACAGGACATTGATGGCCAGGCACTATTACTCTTGACGCTGCCAACAGTCCAGGAATGTATGGAGCTTAAACTCGGCCCGGCTATCAAATTATGTCATCACATTGAACGAGTGAAGATTGCTTTCTATGCACAATACGCTAACTAACTGAATTTGCCGTGATTCCTTTTTTTTGCCCAGAATCATTCGAAAATGAACACTGGACCCAATGTGTTCAGATTTAACGCAACAGACAGATATTTATCTGAAAACTTGCCAGCCAGAGAAATGCTGTGAAATAAACTTAGTGAGCATTTTTTTTAAAAAAGAAATTCACTGCTCACATTGAGTAATTGATCAACATGAAGTAATAACTTAATATAACTGCAAACGGGCCTCTTTTACAAGAAGATGGATACTACACATATTTCAATGGGATCAGTTGGCATGTGACGAAGACACAATCAAATGTGCACCACTTCAGAGATTTCTGGAGAAGTGCGGATTTCAAAGTGATGACGAAAGCTGCGTTGTCAAAGATTCTTTATTTGGCCGGCTTTCAAAACCTGCCAAGTCTTCACCCGTTAATTCCCGGTTAATCAAAACGGAAGAACGTACACAAATTGGAACCAACAGAGCCTGATCTTGGAGATATTGGATATACTTCTGACAACAATCTGCTGTGCTCTCCAGTTCAATGGTCTCTCTGTACAATACTCCTGCTCACTTTGATTTGGTTGTGTTTTATACTTTGTCAGTTGGTACTAAATGTTATCAACTTGAGTTAGAAGGAGAATGTTTAACTCCCGTGGCACTGTGCTGTTTAGTTTGGGATTGGGACCAGAAAATATGGTGGAAGAGTAGTTTTACTGTGCTTTGTTTTGCGGATGTCTTTTAAACCTGCGATCCGACGACACAGGCAAACAGTTAATCCAATTCGAGCTCCCTGAAGTTTGCTGAGATCAAGACTAGCTTAATGAGCTAGAGCAAATTATCGTAATGAGATTTGAGTGTGAAATTTCTCTACAGGAATGCGTTTTAATGATTGGTGTCTAAAAATAAGGAGGTTTCATACCCTGGTACAGTATAAATTGTGAGAAAAAATGAAAAGTTATAAATGGTTTTACAAGAGAAAAGGATTTTGTGAGGGTAGCGTTATCTAAATTCCAAATATTAGCACATCCATATTGAAAATGTAGTGATTAACTGTTACTGCACCGCAGTGGGTGGGTTTTGCTACATTATATATATATATAAACTGATTTCACAACATTACTTCCACCAACATCTATAAGATTAAGGTGAATTGAATCAGTTGGTTGAATATTTAGAACATTTATAATGCAGTACAGGCCCTTCGACCCTCGATGTTGCGCTGATCTGTGAAACCAATCTAAAGCCCATCTAACCTACCCTATTTCAATATCATCCATATGTTTTTCCAATGACCATTTAAATGCCCTTAATGTTGGTGAATCCACTACTGTTGCAGGCAGGGCAATCCACGCTCTTATTACTCTCTGAGTAACGAACCTACCTCGTTGCAGCATATCCTTGGAGGAAACATGATGGGCTCAAGAATGATTCTTAAACCCATGTGTTAGCGATCTCTACTCACTAAAAATGGCACATTTTCAAACCGACATTATGAAAAATTGTTGGAGAAAACCTTTTCCTTTTTTTTTAAACATCCAGCATAGATGTGCCAGTCAGTCAACAGAAACAATACTGTAGAATATCAAAATCACACGAAAGACACATGATAATTTCAGTGACATTTTTATGGATTAAGTACCCCAGTTTAAAAACTATCCTATACAGCTTACCTAGATTTTGAAAATCTAGATTTTGATAATTCCATCTGCACAGTTAAAACTTTTTTATAAAAATTGCAATTATTTAGCTCCTTAAAACATTGTCACTCTATCAATACAGCAAATTTCTATTTGGAGTGCAGTGACTTCTTTGGAACATTTTTACAGTGTAGACTAATATATAATTAAATTGTGATATTTCTGAGAGGCATGATCCTTTTCTTAAGATAATCCATCCATTTGTTTTCCCCCTTGTTATAGAAGAGTTTGTATAAAAATAAAACATATTTGGGACAAATATAGCTGTAGTGTATATCACACCTTTGCAAATCCCATAAGAACGGTATTAAAAATTGTCTGGGCTTCAGATTTCTCTACCAAGGGCCACTTAATGTTAAAGAATAACTGTGGTGATTACTGCCACTTGGCAACCCTTGTACTGTGCGCGTCAGAGACAGATTGTTGAAGGGTTCAGGTTTGCTTAACTCTTTGTGCTCAAAGAATTTTGTTGCCCTAAATGTGACATAAAAGTTAAAGGCCGGAATTTTACCGGTATGCCCACCCTTACTCTGGGGACAGGCGAGGCTCGGAGAACAGTATTCTCCATTGGCCTCAGGGGTATTGTACGAACCTCGGGCGGACGTGCTGGTAAAATTCCACCCAAAGTTACTAGTCATTTAGCTAAACTGCTCATCCAATCTTTTGTGAGTCATTCACATTAATATCTAACACTTGTATGCATTTGGTCTAACAGCCCCTAGAATGAGTGTGGTTATCTTACTCATTCATTTTGAAGCCAGCAACTACCAGGTTGATCTGAAGCTGGCAGACTGCAGAGAGCATGTTCCAGTAAAACACATGCTGGCTTGCCATAAATCGCAGAAATTCAACGCCACTGATGCTCGCCTTTCAATAATGCAAAAACAAATCTTTGGATTAAAAAGGCCTGTGACATGACAAAGTTATGGACGAAAAAACACAAAACCTTAGGAGGAAGGGAGGGAGAATTCTCCCATCCGCCCGCTACGGGAATCGTAGAGGGTGGAGGGAGGTGGGGAGCAGGGAGACCACGCAAAGGTACACTGACCTTGAGTGGGACTCTCCAGTTTCGGGGCAAGCGTAGCCGGAGAATCCCTCCCCAAATCTTTAAACATTACGCTCTGTCTCACATCGTGGAGTAAAATCATGTTGTATGTGCATCTTCTATGTGAATTCTTCAGAAGTACAAAATCTATTGTTAAATTTTTTGTTGCAGTGCAGAGAATTCAAATTTAAGTACGTTAACGAAAGTGTCTATGGTAATTAGGAGGGGGGGGATACTAGTTAATTAGTCATTCATTACTTTCATCCTTCTTAATCTTTTGTGTGGTGTATGAATGACAAATTAATACATTTGATTTTGAAAAAAATCATGTCCTAAAAATGCCAAGCAAATTTTAAAATCCAACCTTTTTTTTAGTGCAATCCTGTCCCACATATTAAAAAGAAACATTTCCACAACAGCATGTTAACTTTTTTTTTAATAATCTCATTTTGGTAACCACCAACTAATTTCAATTTCCTGCACTAAATAAAAAAAACCTGGCATGAACCATTCAGACTTGGATGTGGCCTTGAGTGCAGGTGACACATCCAGAGGTTGAATTGTCTAAATGGTCAAAAGGGGCATATTTAAAACCAGAAATGTTTAAAAGGTATGAAGGCTTTGAACATGCTTTTGAGTTCATTTTATTTTAAAAATTTTATATTTTTAAAGACAAAAATGGAGAAAATGCCCTCCTTTAAAATATCCAGCTTAATTTTCAACATTGGAGCAGACTTTAATAATGATCTCTGTACTCACCCAGGAGATTTGATTTTTAAAATTTACATTTTCTTTCAGAAGAATTCACATTGAAACTATATGGGCTTAGAAACAGTTGTATGCAAAGGACCTATTGGAAATTATAAAGTCATCAGGATCTAGGACATTTACTTTGGAGTAATGTGGAGGTGTTCTTCACTGTATAATGTACCATTTACAAAGAAGGAGTCCATTAAATATGTTAAGAACATAGAACGTTTCATAGCTGCTAGGCTCTTTGTTGACTAATGCTGGAGCCACATCTATAGGGGCTGCTATTTGCCTGCAGAATTACCTCAGCAAAGGGTCATTGTTACATTGACGTTGGTAAGATTGGTCTGTGGGAACGATGTTGCATTTCTAGGTAATTTTATGAAATGAACCCTACTCATTTTGAAAATACAAATATGGTTGGAAACCTGGTATAATCTCTTGATCTGTATTTACAGAAAACATACTTGGAAAAATTGAGTATTGTTGGTATTAATTGGAGCAGGATTTAAAAAAAAAACGAATTATTTAATTCCTTACTAATATAATAATGTGTAATGAATGACTTTCCTCTCTCGCCATTCAATCCAGTAACAACATTCTGCCGCAATGGTTTTATATTAGAATAGGCAACTGTCCTAAATGAATATATTAAAGAATGTCAGCAAATGAAGCAGCTGGGTTTTCATGAGGTTAAAGTCAACGCCACTATGCAAGAAATATTCAGGAAGGATGCATCCATTGTAAACACTTGGAAAATTGATGAATTTCAACTTCAGTGAGGACGCAAAATGGGCAACGGCAAATCAGCAGTTTTCCATCAGCCCGATTGGAAAGAATGATTTGGCAGTTGTATAATTCACCAGTGTGCCCACTTTATGCCCTCCCAATGTTGAAGTTCACCCCATTGGTGATAAAAGATTTTGATGTACTAGTTGCTGCAGAGCAGTTGTTGATTTTTGTTTATCTTACTTCTGTATGGACTTACAGTTTGTATATGTGGTAAGAAAATTGCACATTCCATTTTAATGTGTATATGGTGTTCAATTGTTGTATTTTTTAAACAGAGTACATATATCAGAGTGTTTTCTTCCCCAGATTAGTAGAATAATGTGCAGATGACACTGAAGGTAATGTGTGGAACTGTGCATTGTATTTAGTTACCTTGCATGCTATGCTTAATAGAACTGTAATAAATATTGCTATTGCTGCTTAATTTCTGAAGGACGGTATCCTGCTTTGTTAACCTACTCGGTCTTTTTACATTTTGTATATATTTGATGAATTAACCCTGAGCTATCCACATGTTTACAGCCTTTGTCAAGTATCAAGCATATGTTTTCTGAAGCTCTGTTTAGTTCGTTAGTTCCATTGCCAGAATCTAATGTTTGTACAACCAAGGAAAAAGATGCAGTGACCTAATGTTCATGATATTACGTTTAGTCGATTATAATTTTGGGTAAGAAAAATGCTTTGAAGGCTTGTCAAAGGATTGTGATATATATTGTAGAAAATGTTATGTAATTTTTCAGTAATGATTAATTGTGGACCAGGACAGTGGATGCTATCATATTTTTTAAAAAAAAGATAAAACACCAAAGAATTACTGCAATTACTCACTGGGCCCACTTTCTATTTTATGAATGGGCTCATTTGCATTTTCTATGGCATCTTTTACTACTAATGTGTTTGTTCAGCTGGTTGGAATTTTAAGATTATCAGTGAGAAGTGACTCAAGATTTCCTTCTCGCTGAACAGACTGACAATAGGAAGGGCACAAAAAAAATTCTTAACTCTTCACAAGTAAGCACAAACACTGGTTATTTTTGCACTATGATGATTACCAAAATAAAAAAAATTATCAGTGCATCGATGAGAAAGCAAGAAATGTGCTGCCATTATTTAATTCGGATATAGCTCCCGACTGCGATCTACAGTGGTGGAGTGGTTTCCTGAAACAATGTCAGTTGTTAGAGAGAATTTGTGGTTATATCATGGTCAGGTTGGCTACGAATTTTTGTCTCTGAATGTTAAAGATGTCAGCAATTGAGGTGTACAAGACAAAAACCTTTGCAGCACTTGTATAAGGGAACTGTTTTAATATAAAGATAAAACCTTCACGTTTAAATTGTCATGCCACTGTTTAAACTTAGATCAAATTAATGATTTTTTTTTTAAAACCTGATCAGTTGTGCATTTAGTGCTGTGTGCTAGTCCCAGGGTCCTCAGATTAGCAGCAACCAGATTAGGTTCTCCCAGTATGTACAGATCATTCCACCCCCGGCCCATAATCCCATCCCCCTCAATCCGTAAACTCACTTTATTAGTATCTGTATTTCTCTCACGACCTTCTGCAAAAATATTTCGGGTAGAGTACAGGCTATCCGATCAGAATGATGCAGCCTCTGCACTTTCTCACATCTCAGAAATTCACAGAATGTATCATTTGCTCGCGATCAAACGTTAACCGTGGCTAACACAAATGGTCTTTATGACCAAGAACAAGGTTTTTATTTGAAGCAGCTTATTGGGTCACCTCGGAGTTGCCGTCGTTCTGAGAAAGTGAAACTGTGCAACACGTGGGGAACGGTCTTTGATTTGAACAATCACTTTATTTACGTTCCACGTTCAAGTTTTGGATTTAAAGAAATGTTTTGTAACTGAAAGGAATAAATGTTGAGGGGGTGGAGGGGGAATTAATCAGTAAAAACAAACCTCACAATACTTTCCTTTATCGTATGGAAATACTGTGTAGATGTTGCTTCGAAGACAGAAACCTAAGTTTTCTGACTAATGTTGTACTGTTATGGTTAACAGCATTGAAGTAAGTCAGAGAGGAAAATTTAGGCTAATTTGTACTGAATTTACATACACACTGCTTGCTTGGAGTTGGTACTGTGCTCAGAGCAGATATTCTGCATATTGAATAAGTTCTTTTAGCTCGCAAACTAATATGAATTTTCCTGTTTGAACTGCCATTTCTCTTCTATGTTTCCTGATTGTTTACTGTTTTCCCTTTGTCTGCACGATTAGGTTCCTGGCCCAAGAAGCTTGAAGAGCATATTCTGTATATACGTTTCCATGTAAATAAATAAAACCTTTATTCAGAGCTATATTTTGTTTTTTTTAACATCACCCTTTTTACGTTGCAAGACGTCTAATAAAAGTTATTAAAACAGAGCTCGTGTTCAGCTTTCATTTTTGTATCACTAAAATTGGTACCTCTTTTTTTTTAGAGTTTATTTATTCGTGTCACAAGTAGGCTTACATTAACACTGCAATGAAGTTACTGTGAAAATCCCCTAGTCGCTGCACTCCGGCAGCTGTTGGGGTACACTGAGGGAGAATTTGGCACGGTCGATGCACCTAACTAGCACGTCTTTTGGAGGAAACCGGAGCACCCGGAGGGAATCCACGCAGGCAGTAGGGAGAACGTGCAAACTCCACGCAGACGGTGACCCAAGCCAGGAATCAAACCTAAATTCCATGGCGTTGAGGCAGCAGTGCTGACCACTAAATGCATTCTGAATAGGAATTATGAAAAATATGAATTGTAACTGGTGACTGTAACTCCACAAGTTTAATTGAGGACCACATTCAAAACAATAAGTGAACTGACTAGAAATTAAATCTCAAGTGGCAGCGCAGGTGGATAAGATAGTCAAGAAGACATATGGCATGCTGGCCTTCATCGGTCAGGGCATTGAGTATAAAAATTCACAGGTCATGCTGCAGCTGTACAGAACCTTAGTGAGGCCTCATTTGGAATATTGTGTACAATTCTGGTCACTCCACCAGAAGGATGTGGAGGCTTTGGAGAGGGTACAGGAGAGATTTACCAGGATGTTGCCTGGTCTGGAGGGTATTAGCTATGAGGAGAGGTTGGATAAACTCGGTTTGTTCTCACTGGAACGCGGGAGGTTGAGGGGCTGACTGATAGAGGTTTACAAGATTGAGTGGCGTGGACAGAGTGGATAGTCAGATACTCTTTCCTCAGGTAGAAAAGTGAAGTATTAGGGGATGTCAGTTTGTGTGTGGGGAAAGGTTTAGAGGAGATGTGCGAGGCAAAGCTTTTTTACACAGAGGCTGGTGAATGGAATGCACTGTCCAGGGAGGTGGTGGGAGCAGCTATGATAGCAGCATTTAAGGGGCAGCTAGACAAATACATGAATAGGATGGGAATGGAGGGATATGGACTGTAAGTGTGTACGGTTTAATTTAGGCAGGCTTGGAGAGCCGTAGGGCCTATTCCTGTGCTGTACTATTCTTCGTTCTTCTTTGTTCTATACATAATTCCTTCCTGCTAAACTCAAGCTCATGCATCTAAGTCTAATTTCTTTCGTAAATAACCAAACCATGAGTTATTCTCCAATCCATGGACATCAGTGAGCAATTGAACTTTATCATTGGTGAATGAATGGGCTATTTCCCTCAGCACTCTGGGGCCAGTGGCATCTGGCTTTCCAGCACAACCTTGGCTGTGTTGATCTTTATAAAATAATTAATGTGGTCACTCCGAATGAAGCAGTTTGCAAGACAAACTGGGTCTGCGATATTGTCCTCGGAAGTGATAATGCAAAATATCTATGTAGGTCATCTCCTATTGTTTTTACTTCTCCGCACAACCGAGATTAAAGAAAAAGGACTTGCATTTATATCACAGGATGACCCAATACTTTCCACTGCCACTGAATGGCTTTTGAACTGTTGTGTAAACAACTCCTTTAAAGGACCAAAGCAGTGCTCCCTGATTCCAGCCACAACTGCAAAAGTTCAATATTGTTTTCACCAGAACTGATTTAATTATCCACAATCTGATGTTGACTTGTTTTCTGGGTAACTTAATATTTCATAGAATTTCTACGGTGCAAAAAGAAGCCATTCGACCCATCAAGTCTGCATTGACTCTCCGACGGAGATCTTACCCAGACCCAACCCCCATCCCTATAACCCCATGCATTTACTCCACCAATTCCCCTAACCTACACAGCTTGGGACACTAAGGGGCAATTTAACATGGCCAATTCACCTACTCTGCACATCTTTGCAAGGAAACCGGAGTATCTGGTGGAAACCCACACAGACACGGGGAGAACGTAGAAACTCCACACAGACAGTGATCCAAGACTGGAATTGAACCAGGATCCTTGGCGCTGTGAGGCAGCAGTGCTAACCACTGTGCTACCCAGAATTTGCAAGTTAATAGATTTTATAAATTAACACTTCTATAAATAACCTTGTTCGGATCCAGAACACAATGATCGTTGCAGATAGACACAACCACAGAAATATCATGGGTTCTTTGCCTGCTCACTGCCTGTTTCTGATGAAAACACAGCAGCTGAGAATGTTGGAGGAAGGATATTCTCCCTCATTGATAACTAAAATTCACCCGACACAATTTTGATGCTGAGATGCCAGCATTGGACTGGGGTGGGCACAGTAAGAAGTCTCATAACACCAGGTTAAAGTCCAACAGGTTTATTTGGAATCACGAGCTTTCAGAGCGCCTTCATCAGGTGCGTGGCTATCTTACCCGAGGAAGGAGCAGCACCCCGAGCACTTGTAATTCCAAATAAACCTGTTGGGTGTTGTGAGACCCCTCACTGATAGAACTTTCACGCTGGCCTGTAACTAAGTGAGGAACAGACCCACCTGCAATATGCACATGGCTGCTTCAATATGTGGATTGAGCTTCCAGCAGCACACCTACTGCAATTGTCTGGCTGAAATGTGTGGAGTGTGCCCCGTGCCTACTCTCCCTCTTTGTACCAGGTGTTCAACTTCGACCTGTTGCTGACCCATGTGAGACCCCCACCACCCAGCGCTGACTTTACATTTCATTATTTGAACATGGTCGTGGGCTGGGCATTTGGGGAATAAAAAATGTTAACGATTTGTCAAGGGTCACAATCTCTTCCCTCTGTCATTGACCAGCTCTCACCAACTTCCAGGTGGACGGGACGGTCACAGGTAAGTGGGGAGGTGGGTTTGCTGAGCGTGCCACAGATATTTTTATATTTAATCAATCGCATCTCGCTGCTAATATTTTCCAAGTAAGAAGTCTCACAACACCAGGTTGACGTCCAGCAGGTTTATTTAGAATCACGAGCTTTCGGAGCACTGCCTCTTCATCAGATGAGTGAAGAGGTAGGTTTCACAAAGATGGCATATAACCTGAGACTTCTTACTGTGCCCACCCCAGTCCAATGCCAACATCTCCATGTCAATATTTCCCTAAAGAAGACGCATTGTATGAATTGTAAGGAGCATTTGGATTCTGTTTCCACAGAATGTGATCCAACCCAGCGTGTCACTTTATATGAATCCTTATCTAAGAAGCACTTCATGCAGCTCTTTATTAAGAGATGTTATTGTAGCATTAACCATTTAAACTGGGAGTCCATTCTATAACTCCAACAGAAAAAACATTCCTAAAATTTAGTTTAAGACTTTAGGCACCGAATACTTGCATTCCTCTTAATCCACACTCGTATGTGACCTATCTGACTGTACATGTCTCTCACCGACATGTTGTTATACATGCCTCTTACTACATTCAAAGTTGGATGTTCTGAACTTAGCTCAGACACTGAAATAATGAGGAGAGAGACCAGAGGCCGGAATCTCATCCTGAAGGCAGCTAGTGGGAGTTGGGAAAATTCTCGTTTGTGACCCACCTTGGGCAGAAGTGCCTGCAGGGATTGGATTTTCGATGTACGGAGGATTGGGGTAGCCTGGAATCAAGCTAACTAATCTGGGAAAAGATTTACAGTCACATAGGCTGCTAGATGCAGAAGTCAGCTGTTTAAAAGGCCCATCTATGTGGTGTGGAGTTTCATTCCAGTTAAAATAAAAACATGAGGGCCTTCCAGACCCCACGCCTCACAGCACCCAAACACCCCACACCCAGCCATGTTTCCTCAAGCCCAGCATCGAACCCTCAGACCAAGCTAAGCCCCTCCATGCCCACATGGTCACTCAGTCCACTTATGCCAAGCTGCAGCACTTCCAAGAGGGTGACACAGTGGTTAGCAGTGCTGCTTCACAGCACCAAGGACCTGGGTTTGATTCCCGACTTGGGAAACTGTGTGTAGTTTGCACGTTCTCCCCGTGTCTACATGGGTTTTCCTCCAGGTGCTCCA
Organism: Carcharhinus amblyrhynchos; assembly: GCF_965287045.1. NCBI lineage: Eukaryota > Metazoa > Chordata > Chondrichthyes > Carcharhiniformes > Carcharhinidae > Carcharhinus > Carcharhinus amblyrhynchos. The sequence continues at coordinate 46,958,987 of NC_137342.1, forward strand.
GTTTCATCCCACAATATAAAGATGCATAGGTCAGGTGGATTAAGAGGTTAGGTAGAATATGTCTTCCCTGCAATGGGGCTGGACAGGTTGGGTTTTGACTGGAACCAACCTACACCCTAAGAAGGCTTTTTGGAAAATCGGTAACCCCGAGAATAGGGTTCGGAATCCCAGACCTGACCTGCATTTTTAAGAGATTGCCGAGTTATCCAATCTGGAGCCGGGAGAAAACTTTTCACTCAGAGCTTTGGTGAAGTATGAAGTTCATTACCACAGCTAATGTTTCAGACAAAGATAATTGTTCCCCTTCAGGAAAATTGGACACATGGCTACAGGGGGAGAGTGGGGAATTGGAATTTATTTGTTCATTTGCTCTAGCAAAGAGTCAAGACAGACAAAATTGTACAAATGGCTTCCTTCTGTGAATTAAATGTCTATGTTCCATTGTTCTCTCTGTCTTTTCTGCAGTGAAAATGCTTTCAGTTCTCCAAGTTTCACCTTGTAACTTGATAGAATCCCTACAGAAGGAGGCCATTCAGCCCATCTGCACTGACCACAATCTCACCTTGGCCTTATTCCCATAACCCCACACATTTACCCTGTCAGTCCCCTGACATTAGGGCTAATTTAGCATGACCAACCAACCTAACCCACATATCTTTGGACTGTGGGAGGAAACTGGAGCACCCGGAGGAAACCCACGCAGATACGGGAAGAATGTACAAACTCTGCGCACACAGTGACCCGAGACCAGAATTGAACCTGGATCCCTGGCGCTTTGAGGCAGCAGTGCTTACCACTGTGCCACCGTGCCCCCTTAAACTTTCAATCCTAAATCCTGTAATCACCCCTCAGCAACTCTTTGCAGATACAATCATAGCGCTGTTAGCAATCAGTGTTAATTGAACTTATTTGTGCATTTTCATTCGCCTGACACTCGTCTCCTTTGACTGATCCCATGAGCCAGAAGCAAGTATTTAAGCTTAAATTCAACTCGATATTATTTACTTTGTGTGAAGTGAAACAGTTTCCATGTTTATAGACTGTCTGGTTGCTGTTGTCGACCTCAGTGTTCATTCTGTTCAAACGTGATGCCAACTGACAAATTTACACCCACTGTCAATGGGACGACACGGTGGCACAGTGGTTAGCATTGCTGTCCCACAGCGCCAGGGACCCGGGTTCAATTCCTGGTTTGGGTCACTGTCTGTGAGGAATCTGCACATTCTCCCCATGTCTATGTGGGTTTCCTCTGGGTGCTCCAGTTTCTTCCCAAAGATGCGTAATTTAGGTGGCTAAGTTGCCCCTTATTGTTGAGGGAGAGGGGGAGAGACTAGCTAGGGTTAAATGCATGGGATTATAAGTTGGGACCTGGGTGGGGATGTGGTCAGTGCAGACTCAATGAACCGAACGGGCTCTTTCTGCGCTGTAGGTCTTCTATGAACTCTATGTTCTGAAATTGGAACCAGTTGAGACGAGGACTAGGATTGTTTCTATGATCCAGGAATATGGGAGGAAGAAAAGACCAGGATATTAAATTTGATGATCAACCATGATCAAAATGAATGGTGGAGCTGACTCGAAGGGCTGAATGGCCTACTCCAGCTTCTAGTTTCTGCTTCTTGGTGTCTATGACACACTGTGCTAGTGAGAAATGAGCAGCACTGAATTACCTGGCAACCCTCATTGCTACAGTAAAAATAATGTACAGCACCAATATTCACTTTCAGGTGAAAATGAGGGTGAGACTTGCTGAACAGCAAAGGTGTGCGAGGGATGTGGAGGCAGCAACTGGGATCACTGAGAGATTGGATGGAGATTGGGAGGGCTGGGGTATAAGGTTGGAATGATACGGGCCCCTTCCTGTGTACACCTTGAGGTCTGAGAGCAGCCAGACTTGGGAACAGAGCACAAGATCGGAATAGATGTGAACAGAAATGGTGGGATCATAGACTGATAGAAAGGTGAGTGACAGAAGGAGGCCATTTGGCCCATTGAATTTACAGCAGCTCTTTTGTAGAGCAATTCAGTTAGTCCCATTCCCTTGCTTGTCCCCATTTTCATGCAATTGTCTCTCTTTCAAGAATACATTCAATATTTTGTTATTTTTCCCTTCTGAAGGCTACTATTGAATCTGAATTCACCTCCATCAAACAGTGCATTCCAAAATCCCAACCACTTGTTGCCGTTGGTTCTTATATCCAACACCCTCATTGACCTTTCAACCTTTGGTAATCATTTTCCTTCATTTACCCAAGAACAAAGATCAGTACAGCACAAGAACAGGCCCTTCAGCCCATTAAGACTGCACCGATCACATTGTCCTATCTCAACCAACCGCCAATATCCCACCATTCCCCATCTGTCCGTATGTCAATCCAGATAAGTCTTAAATGCCGCAAACTTATCTACCTCAACCGCCGCACTTTTTGATTTGATCTGATTTATTACTGTCACATGTATTAACATTCAGTGAGAAGTATTGCTTCTTGCACGCTATGCAGACAAAACATACAGTTCATAGAGAAGGAAAGGAGACAGTGCAGAATGTAGTGTTACAGTCATAGCTAGGGTGTAGAGAAAGATCACCTTAATGCAATTAACTTGGCAATGCATTCGAGGCTCCAACCACCTTCTGTGTAAAAAAATGTCCCCTGTACATCTCCACTGACCCTTTCCCCCCTTATCTTGAACTTGCGTCCCCTTGTGATTGTCATTTCTGCCCTGGGAAAAGGCTTCTCACTGTTCACCTTATCTATTGCCCCTCATAATTTTATAAACATCTATCAGGACTCCCCTTGGCCCTCACCTTTCCATGGCGAACAATCCCAGTTTATTCAATCTCTCCTCGTACCCTCTATCTAAACCCTTCAGAATTCGAAAGGTCATATTTCCTTCTGCCCTCTTCTCATAAGGAGGTAAATCAGGAATTCTGGAGCACGGCAGATCCAAGCAGGAGAGCCTAGCAACGGGCAGGAGGGCCTAGCAACGGGCAAGATGCCATCATTTGTGTGAAATCGGGGATTGGGCGTGCTGAATTTACTTTTAGCAAAATCCTGCAGCTCCTGAGTTGAATAGTTCTTGTTTTTAAGTAGTTTGCGTTATCATTTGGGGGGAACCAGACTTGTGATTGAAGCATAAAAAGGGAAAATCCTCAAATTGTTAATAGCAAGCGCAGTTTACGTCCTGGACTCAAAGTCCCTAAAGGTTCAATGGAAGACGTAGGGCATGATTTTTCAGCTGTGCCCACTCTGAAAAATCCTGCCCGAGATCAACGGAACTCTGCATGGTCCGTCCCCCATCCGCTATCTTTCCTGTGGCAGGTGGGATGGGAAAAATTCCCTGCTAAATGCCTCAATACTGAAATATGATTTCTGTGTCAGCTTTTAGAATTTCCTGGTGATAACTGCATTTCAAGCTCTGAAACTTCCTTTACAGTACAGTCACGAGGAGTCTTTGTGAATCACTGATTCCTTCAGCCACTTAATATCAAAACTGCACCTTAGTAAAATACTGTGCTGCAGGGAATACCTTTGGCCTCTAGAATCGGCTCGGGAATTATCAAAGAAAAATTTTCATGTCAGAAAAATTACAGATGTTTGCCTTTTCCTCACTTTTTAACTATTTAAATATTGCCATTGCTTCATTAAAGAACAAATTGAATTGGTGTATTTGCCTGCCTATTTATAAAAAGGTATTGATTTGAAATAAATTTATCATCAGTCGCTTCTGCCAGGTCACAAAGTACACGCAGGTGGGCTGGGCCATTTTGTCCACCTTACATTGTCCTTTGAAATAATCCTACACGCTGGGAATCTCCACCCTCGCCCAAGGCAGGGATTCTCCAGTGCTGCTGCAGTGAGTGCTGTTTTGTTTGGGTACCAAAGTATTTTCAGATACTACTGATACAGGCTCAGCAATTGGACACTGAGGAAGTTTTGGACATTCGAATAACATTTATGGACAAAATTTATAAGAAAGATGATCTATTAAAGGCATTTGAGTCAGGGTCAAATTGGTACCAGGCTGATTCTGGAGATGGCACGACTGATGTATGAGGAGAGATTGACTAGGTTAGGATCGTTTTCACTGAAGTTCAGATGAACGAGGGGGGAATCTAATAGAATATAAAATTCTAACATGACTAAGACAGGGTAGACGCAGGGAGGATGTTCCCGATGGTGGGGGAATCCAGAACCATGGGTCACAGTCTGAGTCACAGTTTGGGGTAGACCATTTAAGATTGAGGCAAGGAGACAGTTCTTCACCCAAAGAGCCTGTGGAACTCATTACCACAGGAAGTAATTGGTGCCAAAACATTGAGTGGGTTTAAGAGGCAGCTGGGTATAGCACTTGGGGCGAACATGATCAAAGGTTATGGGGAAAAAGTAAGATTAGGCTACTGAGTTGTATGATTAGTGATGAACGGCAGAGCAGGCTCGAAGGGCCAAATGGCCTCCTCCTGTTCCTATCCTCTATGTTTTTATACACGTAGAAAGACAGATGGTTATTCCATAGACGAATACATTGTGGAATTTAACAGATTATTTACAAGGTTGCAGAAATTCTGTTTGGAAATTTCTTATTCAGTGCTTTCTTTCAAATTCTTGGATTGTGCTAAAGTGTCGCATGTGGACAGGATCCTGGACTTAATGAGCGTTATATTCTGAGGGAGAGACACATTTTTGAATCAAATGTCTGAAGCTTCACAGCTATTCCTGAAAAAGCTGTCATTTCATGGCACAAATGGGACATTTGACAGTGGAATATAATACAGAAGATTCATGGCATTTCAAGGCTGTTTAGAAATCCAGGGTAACAGACATCAATGCAACAGGGGAATCACAAGCAAAAGAAGTGGGGCTAGAGACCTTTCATCAAATAACAGGATAGGAACAATAATAACAGAAGAATGAACCCAGAAGGCAACAGGGTGGCACGGCGGTTGGCACTGCTGCCTCTTAGTGCCAGGGACCCAAGTTCAATTCCGGCCTTGGGTGACTGTCTGTGTGGAGTCTGCATGTTCTCCCCATGTTTGCGTGGGTTTCCTCCAGGTGCTTTGAGATCCTCCCACAATCCAAAGATGTGCAGTTTAGGTGGATTGGTCACGTGAAATTGCTGCTTTGTGTCCCAAAGTGTGTAGGTTAGGGGGATTAGCGATGTAAGTACTTGAGGTGATGGAGAACAGATTTGGGTGGGATAGCACCTTAGTGTCAGGGGGATTACATGGGGTTACAAGTATAGGGCCTGGGTGGGATTGTAGTTGGTGCAGATTCGATGGGCTGCATGATCTCCTTCTGCACTGTAGGGATTCTATAATTCTATGAATTGCCCAGGGAATTATTAACAGCTGTTTCAGATGTGATTTGAAATGTCACCATGCAGTAAATTGTCCAAAATAGAACAACGCATTTGTTAAGGCGATCCATAACATGGAAGGTTTGGAAGGGGAAGTTGATGATATTGATTAATCTGAGGGACTTGTACGGAAAACTTCAATCTGGTAAAGAATATACTCATCGCAGATTCATTTAACTGTGCTGTTTTGGGCAGTGGTTGCGCATGCACAGTATGTGGAATGGGCTGGTGGAAATGTTCTTTGGATTCACTCAGTAGTAAGGACAAAGAAAGGATCAAGGAATGTAAGAGTTCCATTTGCTTCAGATGACAACATGTTGATGTCACTATTAAGAGTGGTGATTCCGTGTAGAATAGCTGAGGTAAGCCACTTTATTAGTACCGATATAGTGCGGGACTTTCCAATTTTGTTCACCGTGCCACCACTACCAGTGAGAGAAAGGAGAATTCCGTGCTCAGCAGAACCAGAGAATCTCAGCCGCAGGTGAGATCAGGGAATTTCAGCCAAACTATCTGGAGCTGCTACCCTCGCTGCTATGAAAAGCATGCATGAAAGAGGCAGAAATTAAAGTAGATATTGAACATTAAAAGGCAACTGGCTTTGGAAAGTCAGTGGATTTTAAATTTACCTAATCAGGATGTTATTCCATCTGTTCAACAACCTCTTTAATCAGAATGTTAAAAAAGTGTTAATGGCATCAAGTGATAGGAGCTTGAGAGAAAAGAGATTAATTGTCACAGATTAAAAATCCAACTAAAGGATGCAGAGATAGTCAATGATAATTACACAGAGCTTAGTGAAGAGATCGGCGAAAAATGTGATACATGCAAACAGTAGCAGGAGATGTCTTTATGACTTATAAGTTGCTCATTGGTATGAGGCTTTAGTGAAGCAGTAACAATGGGTTTACATGTGAGGGACAATGATAGAAATATTTTTTATCATGTACAGGCTAAGTGGTTTTGCCATGATCAACGTGCAGTGTTAAGGCCGGCGAGTGAGTCTAGTTTGACCGCCCTTTTGGAGGTTTGGTGCAGACTTGATGGGCTGAATGACCTCCTTCTGCACTGTGGGATTCATCTCACATTTCAAAAACCATAGCAACGAGATTTAGTCAGTCTACAGTAACACATGGTAATGGCAAAAGAATAATTGAGGATCAAGTTATGGAAAAATGGATCAGAACCAAGCTGGAGGCAATTCCTAACTAACAATGAGGAGGAATTTGCAAAGATAAATTTAAAAAAATATGTGATAATATGAACATTATAATGATGGACACTGCAGCTGGAAGTCCTTTCCGTGATGGGATTTGGTGATCAAGATGTTACAGTGGATTCCCTCACTGAGGTAATAGTGATCATAAGGATTTTCTTCACTCATTGTTTTGAAAATATAAGTCAACTGATAGAAAAGCCACATTTTTGAAGGGCGAAAGAGAAGCAGGTGTTGCGGAGGGGAGAGCTGTGAAAGAAATGCATTTATGGATTAAGTGATGCATCAAATGAATAGTATTTCCTGGGTAGATCTGTCTTGCTGAAAGTAGGTCATATTCAGTTGAAAGCAGACCCAGTAATGTCCTACTGGTATCATAAAGAGAAACTCACAGGAATCTCTCTGATGCACGCCAATGATTTTCCAGAGGCAGGTTTTGTAGAATTTGTGCGATATGTTATGAAGAAAATGAGAACTTCAGTCTTTGGGGACCTTAAATCTATAGAGTTAGATATTAATCAGACTGGATCAGGAATAACCTTGAATCTACAATCACGTCCCGGAAGTATTCATCATATCCCGATAAATTGGGCCAGGTCCACACAGTGAGCTGAGGGACTGCAACAGGCGACGGTGCAGAGGGACCTCGGGGTCCTTGTGCATGAGTCGCAAAAACCCAGCCTGCAGGTGCAGCAGGTGGTCAGGAAGGCGAATGGGATGCTGGCCTTCATAGCGAGGGGGATTGAATATAAAAGTAGGGAGGTCTTGCTGCGGCTGTATAGGGCATTGGTGAGGCCGCAGCTGGAGTATTGTGTGCAGTTTTGGGCGCCGCACTTACGCAAGGATATTTTGGCCTTGGAGGGAGTGCAGAGGAGGTTTACTAGGCTGATGCCGGAGTTGAGGGGGTTGAGCTATGAGGAGAGGCTGAGTAAACTAGGCTTGTACTCGTTAGAGTTTAGAAGAACGAGGGGAGATCTCATTGAGACGTATAAGATGATGAATGGGATGGATAGGATAGAGGTGGAGAGACTCTTCCCGCTCAGAAAGGACAGTAGGACTAGGGGGCACAGCCTCAAGATAAAGGGGGGGTGGTTTAGAGCGGAGTTGAGGAAGAACTTCTTCACTCAAAGGGTGGTGAATCTCTGGAATTCTCTGCCCGTTGAAGTGGTGGAGGCTACCTCGCTAAATATTTTTAAGACGCGGGTTGATAGGTTTTTGATAGGCAAGGGGATTAGGGGTTATGGGGAGAGGGCGGGAATGTGGAACTGAGCCATGACAGATCAGCCATGATCTTATTGAATGGCGGGGCAGGCTCGAAGGGCTAGATGGCCTACTCCTGCTCCTATTTCTTATGTTCTTATGACTTCTTGAAAAAAGACATTCGATCAAGGAAATTAGTTAGCTGGATGGAATTCTGGAATTTAAGGATGCACCTTTGATAGCACCTTCCAAACCTAGAAGGACAAGGACAGCAGGCACAGGAACACAGTGTTGTTGCAATTGTATAGGGTGAGACTACATCTGGAGTCCAGTTTTGGTCTGCTTATTTGGGGAAGGATGTGGTGGCATTGGAGGCAGTTCAGAGGAGGTTCACCAGATTGATTCCAGGGATGAAGGGGTTGATGTATGAGGAGAGATTAAATAGTTTAGGCTTATACTTGCTGGGATTTAGAAGGATGTGAGGAGATCTGATTGAAGTATATAAAATTTTAAAAGGGATTGATAAAGTAAATATAGACCAAATGTTTTTTCTTATAGGGCAATCTAGAGCAAGAGGTCACAGATACAGGTTGAGAGACGGTAGATTTAAAACTGATATGAGGAGGAACTACTTCTTGCAGAGTGTAGTGAATTTGTGGAACTAGCTGCCCCATAGTGCGGTGGCGTCTGAATTATCAAATAATGTCAAGAGGGAGATAGATATATTTCTGATAAAAAAGGGAAAGGGGGATATGGGGAACAGATGGGGAGGTGGATTTGAGACCAGGGAGAGATCAGCCATGATCTGACTGAGTGGTGGAGGAGGCTCGCAGGGCTGAATTTACCGACTTTTGCTCCAAATTCTTATGCTCCTAGGAACACAATCACCTGCAAGATTCGCTCCAAACCACACACTACCCTGACTCAGAAATATGTCTCTCTTCCTTCACCCTCAATAGGTTAAAATCTTATGGGTACAGCTGCACTACACAGGATTGAAGCTGCAAAAAAAGGTTTTTGTTTGGGGGAGAGCAGATTTGAGTAAAATAAGACAGGATCTGGCCAAGGTATACTGGGAAGTGCTACTAATGGGAAAATCTACAGAACAGCAGAGGGGGCCATTCAGAGGCAAATAGGGAGGGTGCAAGCTCAGCATGTTCCCTCACAGGTGATAGGTAAGGATAACAAGCCCAGAAAACTATGGATGATCAGAGACATCCAGAATACAATGTGAAGGAAAAGGAAGGTTTTTACTAAGTAACAGGGAAGCAAATCTGTGACGGTATTAGTGAGGTATAGAAAGTGCCAGGTGGAGATTAAGAAAACAATTAGGAATGCAAAGCGAAGCTATGACAAAACTCTGGCTGGTAAATGTTGGAAAAATCCCAAGCTATTCTACAAGTATAACAATGGGAAGAGGATAACCATGGAAAGAGTAAAGCCCATTAGGGACAAATGGCAATCTGTGGGTGGAGCCAGAGGAAATTGGTAGAGCGCTGAATGAACTTCATGTCCATCATCATCCAAAAGAGTGAAGACGGTGGTATGGAATTCAGGGAGAGACACTGTGAGGTTCTTGAGCAAATTGACACAGGGAAGGACAAGGTATTGGAGGTGTTGACAGCCTTACAAGTGGATAAATCACCCGGGTCCAGATGAACTGTGCCCTAGGCTGCTGTGGGAGGCAAAGGAGGAGATTGTAGGGACTCTGACCCAAATTTTTAATTCCTCTCTGGCCATGGGGAGATCAACACAGTAAGAAATCTCACAACACCAGGTTAAAGTCCAACCAGTTTATTTGATAGTAAACACGCAAGCTTTCGGAAACGCTGTTTCTTTGTCAGGTGTGTGGAAAGTTCTGATTAGAGAAGGGCATATAAAGGCACACACCGTTTGCAGAATACTGATTAGAATGCGAGTCTTTACAGCTAACCTGCTATTCAAGTCTTAAAGGTGCAGACAATGTGAGTGGCGATAGCATTAAGCATAGGTTAAAGAGATGTGTATTGTCTCCAGACAGGACAGTAAGTGAGATGTTGCAAGTTCAGGCGAGTCATGGGGGTTACAGATAGTGAGACATGAACCCAAGATCTCAGTTGAGGCCGTCCTCATATTTACAGAACCAAGTTCTCTTTAACCTATGTTGGGACATTGATATCTCTTTAAAAGTAATTGGTTCAATTAGGGATTATAACACAACTTCAGCACACATTACATTTTCAGTGTATGAAAGTTTAAAATCAATCACTAAATATTTAAATTTGTGTACTTTTGAAATATGCCACAAAATAATATTTGATTCCAAGTTTTCACCTCTTTCTATTAGAACTGAAGTTATTAATACTACATTTGCCTATTGTCTCCCTTGTGTGAGAGTGTAGCCTGGAGACTTGTTCATTTTATAGTCGGGAGGAAATGGAGAGTCCCTCGATTGATTAGAAAGAAACCTTTCAATGTTAGTCTCCATTATGCATGAAGGGAACACTTATCCTTGTTCCTCTTGTTCAAAAGTCACAAATTATGACAATAGCATGGCAAACTGTCTCCTCCTTTCTGTCTATAGTCAGACATGTCACCTCATTTTAAATGGCTACACTAGCTAAACGCTGAGAAGATATTATCTAAGACTTTCTTATCTTAAGCCTGAAATTCACCTGAATATTTGTTCTCTAAGACCAGGACTGTTAACCCTGATGCAGCTTGCCTTATTAAGAACTAAGCAGAATTTAAGTTTGGACAATATTTGGTGAGAAATAAACAGGACAATATTAATCTCAAAAGAGTTTGATTCCAGCATCCGCAGTAATTTGCTTTTATCCAATATTAATCTCACCTACCTTGTGGCTGCCTAAAGTTTATTTAGTGTCACAATCGGCTTATATTATTTGATTTGATTTATTATTGTCAAATAATATAAACCGACTTGTGTCTAAAGTTTATTTAGTGTCACAAGTTGCCTTACATTAACACTGCAATGAAGTTACTGTGAAAATCTCCTCATCACCACACTCTAGCGCCTGTTTGGGTATACTGAGGGAGAATATAGCGCGGCCAATTCACCTAACCAGCACGTCTGTTGCACTGTGGAGGAAACTGGAGTGCCCGGAGGAAACCCATGCAGACACGGAGAGAACGTGCAGACTCCGCACAGTTAGTGACCCAAGCCGAGAATCAAACCCAGGTCCCTGGCAATGTAAGGCAGCAGTGCTAACCACCGTGCTGCCCAGTTAAGTGCTAGTGGAGCTCTGAAAGGACACTAGGGAAATTTCCTTCGCTCACCCTGTCAGCCTGTCAGCTGTTTCTTCCCAAAATCTGGAATTCCCTTCCTAAATCCCCACAGTTTCCATCTTCTGCTTTCAAACCCTTCTTAAAGGCAATTCTGTGAACATGCTTTCAGTCAAACCCACAGCCCCAGCCCCACAACCTTTTCTTCCTTAGCTTAGTGTCTGTTTATCATTCTGCTTCTGTAAAGCACCTTGAGGTCATGTTGTAAATTAATAGGGATTTTCTTCACTAAAAGGGCAACTTTGAACTAATTTGATTGGAAATGTCAAAATTATGAAGCAAATTGAGAAGTTGATGCACACAACATGTCATAACACTGAAAGCTTTCAGAAGATCAGAGGGGATAAATTTCTGTCTGAATTCTCCTGATTGTTCAATGTAATTTTGTCAAAACATCGAGTAAAACTATTGGCTCTATAAGTTCCTTTCAAAGGTCTAATTACCTCAATTAAATCACCTTTTTATTTTCTATTTGCAAGGAAGACAACAATTGATGAAATAATCTCTCCTCGTTATCTAACCCTTGGAGTCTTTGTAACATTCTGGTCAATCTTCACTGCACTCTTGCCAAGGCCAACACATACTTTCTAAGAAAGAACAGACAACACCGGAAAACTCAGCAGGGCTGCCAGCATCTATTAGCCATGATGTAGAGGTGCCGGCGTTAGACTGGGGAGGACACAATAAGGAGTCTCACCAGACTGGGTTAAAGTCCAGTGGGTTTATTTGGTAATACAGGCTTTCGGAGTGCTGCTCTTTCATCAGGTGAGTGGAGAGTTATGTTCACAAACAGGACATATATAAACCCAGACTCAATTACAAGATAATGGTTGGAATACGAATCTTAACAGATAATGAAGTCTTTACAGGTACAGACAATATGAATGGAGAGAGGGTTAAGCACCTTGGACAATACTTATCTGAAGATCGGAGGCCGAATGCCCTTGACTGTTGAAGTGTTCCTTGACAGGAAGGGAACACTCCTGCCTGGTGATTGTCGAGTGGTATCCATTCATCTACTGTCATGGCGTCTGCATGCTTCAGGACATCTTTTCCTGCAACGACTGTATTGGGAGCAGTGATTGCTACTTTCTAAGGTACGGTGCCCAGAACTGTCCAAAGATGTGCAGGTTAGGCGCATTAGCCACGCTAAATTATCCCTTAGTGTCCCGGGATGCATAGATTAGAGGGATTAGCAGAGTAAATACGTGGGCTTACGGGGATTGGGCTTGGGTGGGATTGTTGTTGGTGCAGGCTTGATGGACCAAATGGCCTCTTTCTGCACTGTAGGGATTCTATGATTCTATTCTATGATTCTGACTGTACACAGTATTCCAGATGCGGCCTAACCAGGGCATTGTAAAGTTGTAGCAACATTTCCTCCCCGTTAACTCTCCAGCTGTATAAACTAACAATCCACTAAGATTTGTAGTTCACTTTTTATTACATTTTAGTGACCTTTGTACATGGAACCCTAAACCTCTTTGGGCGACCACTATTCCTAGCTTTCTGCCATTTAAAAAATATTCCAATGTATCCTTTTTTTTGGTTACAAATAAATGACCTCACACTTAACCTGCAACGAAATCCATTGGGTCAAACCTTTGCTGAACGGTATGGGAACCCTGACCGGTTAGTTTTTAATTGTAGAACTCCAAGTACTGACAACAGACACAGGCTAGGGATCAAAGCCATGATTTCAGAGCTATATGGTGCACTACCTCCGTTTATGAACCCACTTCGAGTTCTGCGAGTGGTTTCTGAGTTTGCAGGAAGTGTGCAAATTGCACCATTTTAATAGTTCAAATTATTCTCAAATCCTAAGAGTTGTCGATGACAGAAGTGCCTGTAAACTCTGGCCAATGGGTTGTTAAATCAAAGGTTGTGATCTTGTAAAAACAAATCAACATTTATGCAGATACACATTTATGAGACAATAAAACTTTGAATAGAAAACAATCGTAAGAATGCATTGCTGTATAGCAATGCATAAAACCCCAAGGACAATGACAAAGTTGTTTCAGTATCTGCTACTCAACGGAATGACAATGGGTCTTAATTTCAGCAGCGCGCAATGATTTGTGGATATCTTGACTGTATGTGGCTCGTTCTTCTGCCACATCAGAATGAAACATCTCATTCTGTGATAGAATTTGCAGGGGAGGTTTACGAGCAATGATCTAAGTTAAAAAAAAGGAAGAAGTTGAGTGAATTGAATTAAGAGTTAAAATAGAAACATGGAAACCAGAAGCAAGATGAGGCCATTCGGCCTTCAAGTCTGCTCCGCCATTCATCTTGATCATGGCTGATCATCAAATTCAATGTCCTGATTCCCCCCTTCCTGCCAATATCCCTTGATCCCTTTAGCCACAAGAGCTATATCTAATCTCTTCTTGAAATCAGGCAACGTTTTGGCCTCAACTACATTCGGCGGTAGTGAATTCCATACATTCACTACTCTTTGGATGAAGAAATTTCTGTGTGATTCCTCTGGGTGCTCGAGTTTCCTCCCAGTCTGACAGATGTGCTGGTTAGGTGCATTGACTCGAACAGGTGCCAGAGTGTGGCGACTAGGGGTATTTCACAGTAACTTCATTGCAGTGTTAATGTAAGCGTTGCGATTAATAAATAAACAAAACTTTAAATTTCTCCTCATCTCAGTTCTCAAAGGTTTACCTCTTATCCTCAAACTATGACCCCAAGTTCTGGATTTTCCCACCATTGGGAACATTCTTTCTGAATCTAACGATGTCTAACCCTAAAGTTTCTATAGATCCCTTCTCACTCTTCTAAACTCCAGTGAATACAATCCTAACCGACTTAGTCTCTCCTCATATGACAGACCTGCCAAACCAGGAACCAGCCTAGTAAACCTTTGTTGTTCTGCCTCTATAGCAAGGGCATCTTTCCTCAGATGAGGACACAAGACTGCACACAATTGCTGGAATTTTACCGGCAAACCTGTCAACCTCGCCTGCCCCAATTCCGGGCGGGTGCGCTGGCCAAACTCCGGCAAATACTCCAGGCGTGGCCTCATCAATGCCCTATACAACTGCAGCAAAACATCCCTATGCCTGTACTCAAATCCTTTCACTATGAAGGCCAACGTACCATTTACCTTCGTTACTGCATGCTGTACCTTCACACTTACTTTCAGCGACTGATGCATGAGGGCTCCAAGTTCCCGTTGCGTATCCTCCTCTCTCAATTTACACCCATTCAGTAATAATTTGGTTTGGGAGAAAACATTAGTTTCTGGTATAAATCAACGGGGTGAAGTCAAACAGTGAGAAACTAGCATGTATAATGCAGGAATGTATCTGTCTGCTGCTATAATGAAGGCAATGAACAATGTAATTTAAACCTGAGAGCACACTGACTCATGACCAATACTCAGAACCCAAACACAGTTGATTTTAAATCCATGACTTAACGCACTTTGCCATTGAATTGCTGATTTCAACCAGGGCTGCCATTAGAATGTGACAAACTTTCAAAGTGCTTATATACAGTCTTAAGTGGAGGCCACAGTTGTCAGGAGATAATGAGCAGAATTTATTGGCCTCCCTCAGGACAAGTTTGTAGCCAGGGTCACACATAATTAGGCAGAAGGATGTCGGGTGGGGACCCTGCCACTTTCCCACCTCTGCCCTGAGTAATGCTGTGGAAAGGCTCATTCACACAAGGGTGGCTCCCTTCTGTCCTCTCCTATTCTTTCAGAATGCAGCACATGGCTGGAACACACTGGTGTATTCCTTGATCGATGTTTAACTGGACTGGCCATGTCAATATTTAAGCTGCAAGAAGAGGGCAAAATATTCTGTGACAAGTGGCCCACCTCCAGCTCATGCCAAATGTCTTGCAATCCAACCCATTCTTTGGAACACTGTGATTCTTCTGGCTGGATACGTGTGCCCCTCTTACACACTTTCTTTTCTTTCTCCATTTGCTTTTGCTCTCGGGAACAGTCAGTCATGGGACTGAGGTATACCTCCTTTCACAATAACTTGCTCCTGAAGATGCTTGACATCTTTCACATTACACATGCATGATGCTCAGAGAGGATTGCATCCAACCATGGCTGTTGGATTCGGACCAAGTATTACATCCCCACTGATCAAGAGGATGGCCAGTTTAATGCTAGTTTTCTTTTTACTTATTCATTCTTGGAATGTGAGCAACGCTGGCAAGGTCAGAGTTTGTTGTCTAATTACCTTTGAGAATATGGTTGTGAGCCACTTTCTTGAACAACTGAAAGTTGTGCGATGAAGGTTAGTGAGGGAGTTCCAATATTGATCAAGCAATGGTGAAGGAACCGTGATAGATTTCCATAGGATCCCTACAGTGCAGGAAAAGGCCATTCAGCCCATCGAGTCTGCACCAACAACAATCCCACCCAGGATCTATCCCCGTAATCCCACATATTTACCCTGCTAATCCCTATAACTATGCATCCTCGGACACTAATTAAACATAGCCAATCAACCTAACCCGCACATCTTTGGACTGTGGGAGGAAACTGGCGCACCCGGAGGAAATCCATGCAGACACAGGGAGAATGTGCACAAGACTCCAAGCTGGGAATTGGGTCCCTTCAGCTGTGAGGCAGCAGTGCTAACCACTGTATCACAGTGCCACCCTAATTCAGGATGGAGTCTGACTTGGAAGGAGAACTTGCAAGCGTCAATAAGTAGAGAGTGGATATTTAAGATGATAGATGGGGTCCCAATCAGGCTGTTTTGTCCAGGATCTTGTCAAAAATTTTGAGTGTTGTCAGAGCTGCAGTCATCCAGTCAAGTGAAGAGTATCCCAACACACTCCTGATTATGCCTTGTCGATGGTGGAAAGGCTTTGGGGAGTCAGATCTTGTAAGATCTGACACTCAGAGGCTAGAAATAGGTGCTACCCATTGTTCACTTGGAGTTTTCTTGTCCCTGAGCCTGGAGGTTTTTGGCTGAAACCCCACATCAGAAACTGAAGCACCAAGTCTCTGGCACCTCAGTGCAGGACTGAGGGAGTGCTGCACTATTGAGGGAACCCTTTTCCAGATGAATTGCTAAACAAGGTCCCACACTCTCAGGCGCATACCAATAATCTCACGGCCGCTATTGAAAGACCATCAGGGAAGTCCTCTAGGTTTCTTGACCAAAAACGACCCCTCAACCAACTTCTGAAACAAAAGCAATTCATCATTATCTGTGGGAGTTTGCTACATGTAAATTAGCTGCTGTGTTTTCTACAATACAGCTAAGAGTACACTTCAAAAATATTTACTATGTTGTGAAGCTGTTTGGCTGTCCTAAGGCTGTGTAAAATGATATGTAAACAAATTTTTATTTATTTTTCGAGTGACAATCCTTCACATCCCCCTTCTTGTATCAGAGCGACAGTCTGTGCTTCTGTACAAACACTGACTGTTGGCTAATCCCTTCCTATTCTAGCAATAACATTTAACACAAGAACACAAATTACTTTGACAAGATAGTCATGAGCCACTTTCTTGAACCACTGAAAGTTGTGTGATGAAGG
Organism: Carcharhinus amblyrhynchos; assembly: GCF_965287045.1. NCBI lineage: Eukaryota > Metazoa > Chordata > Chondrichthyes > Carcharhiniformes > Carcharhinidae > Carcharhinus > Carcharhinus amblyrhynchos. The sequence goes on from NC_137342.1 coordinate 46,975,572, forward strand.
TTAGTGAGGGAGTTCCAATATTGATCAAGCAATGATGAAGGAACAGTGATAGATTTCCTTAGAATCCCTACGGTGCAGGAGAAGGCCATTCAACCCATCGAGTAAAGGTAGACAGTAGCGTCGTCATATTGTCACTGGACTATCACACTACCAGAAGGATGTGGATGCTTTGGAGAGGGTACAGAAGAGGTTCATCAGGATGTTGCCTGGTCTGGAGGGTATTAACTATGAGGAGAGGTTCAATAAATTTGGTTTGTTCTCACTGGAATGACAGAGGTTGAGGGGTGACCTGATAGACGTCTACAAGATTATGAGCGGCATTGACAGAGTGAACAGTCAAATGCTTTTTCCTAGGGTAGAAAAGTCAAGCACTCAGGGACCTAGGTTTAAGATGCATGGGGAAAAGTTTAAAAGAGATGTGCGAGGCAAGCTTTTTACACAGGGGTGGTGAAAGATTGGAATGGGGAGGTGGTGGTAGTAGATACGACTGTTCTTTGTTGACTTGCAATCCAGAGACTCAATGGAAGGTCCAGGGATTTGGATTCAAATCCCACCATGGCAGATGGTGAAATTTGTGGTAGATAAAGATCTGGAATTAAAAGTCTAATGATGAACATGAAATCATTGTCTATTGTTGGAAAAAACCTATCTGGTTCACTCATGCCCTTTAGGGAAGGAGATCTGCCATCCTTACCCATACACGTAACTTCAGACCCACAGCAATGTGGTTGATTGCAGGAACTGGAGTGTATTATTGATGCTTTTAATCACCTTTTGGTTGGATGGTTTAAGTTTCATTTCTGCTTTGTTTTTGTTTCAGGTGGTTCCCTTTCACTGGGCTGCTCTTCTTGCTTTGTCCCTTGGCTTATTTAATTTAGTCTATTTGTATTCCCAAAAAGAATGGCAGGGACCAGTCTGTGAACACTGCAGTTGAGGTTTTACTTTGCATTCTCTAAATAAGCTATCTTCCTTTTCCAGTTGGCCTTCCTGAGTTATAACAACGACTGAACCAAAGCGTCTGGTGTGTGGAAAGGTGCTCGTAGTGACAAGCTTAGCTGTTGTTCTGTAGCGAGGGTGGGTAGGGTGGTCAGAATGTCTGCCGGTGATCTAACTCTCTGAAAAGAAAATGCATGAGGCTGTAACAAAAAATAGCCTGCACTTCTACAGCAGTTTTAGCATTAACCTTAGGGCATCACAAAGCATCTTGTAGCCAATTAAGTTCTTTTCACTGTTGTAATGTAGAAAAGATGGCAACCAATTTGGGCACATCTGCAGCTTCAAGAGATGCCCTCTCTTCATTTAAGGATCAAGCTTTGAGGGATTGGAAGGGATTCATTTCTCAATCTACCAGTTTTGGTTATCATGAAATCCTACAGTGCAGAAGGGGGGTCATTTGGCCCATCAAGTCTGCCTTGACCACAATCCCACCCAGATACAACCCCCGTAACGCTATTCATTTATCCTAGCTTGTCCCCTGACACTAAGGGAGACTAACTAGGGTAAATGTATGGGGTTATGGGGATAACTGCAATTCCCCATCACCCCAATCCATTTACCCTACTAATCTTCCCAACCTACACTAACAGACAATTTAGCATGGCTAAATCACCTAACCTGTACAAATTTGGACTCTAAGGGGCAGTTTAGCGTGGCCAATCCACCTAACCCGCGTATGTTCGGACAGTGGGACAAAACCGGAGCACCCGAAGGAAACCCACGCAGACATGGGGAGAATGCACAAACTCCACACAGATACTGACCTCAGCTGGGAATCAAACCCGGACCCCTGGCGCTGTGAGGCAGTAGTGCTAACCACTGTGCCACCGAAGGGAAAGCCATTCTCTGTGAAGTGAATATCAAGCAAACAAAATCTAATAAAATCAGAAAACATGAACAATATGCCTGCCTGAATATCCTGTCCTTGAATTGGGACCAATTTCCAATGTAAATGAAAACTTCTCGAGTTCCCATTTGGAAGCGCGATACCTCATCAATGTGAGAGGCAATTACAATTCTGAGTGTTTCACTTTTGAGAAAAAATCAATGCAGGACCATGTTTTCCTCGTTCAGCTAGGAAAATAGTTCCAAATCGACAAACCAATCACATTCAGGATGTGAAATAAAGGTCATCTGTAATCTTTGGTTCAGCAACTCCAAAATGTGGGAAAGTTGACAAGTCCGATTGGGGAACAGGTCTGGCAGTGTGTGATGGCAATCGGCAACAACCAACTGAAATGAGAACTACACTCAAAATAAAGAGGTTTCAGTCCTTTATTGATTTACTTTTGGGTGTCCCAGAGGCCAACACATTCCAGGACTATAAATACACGAGGCCGTCAGGGATCATAAACAGATACCAATATTTCAATTGGGAAAACAATAAGTTATCACTGCCCCTGAAAACTTATCGAAAAGGGTTTAAACTTTATTTACTAGTGTCACACGACCATAAGAACTAGGAGGAAGAGTAGGCCATCTGGCCCCTCGATCCTGCTCCGCCATTCAATAAGATCATGGCTGATCTTTTTGTGGACTCAGGTTTACTTACCCGCCCACTCACCACAACCCTTAATTTCTTTACTGTTCAAAAATCTTTGCCTTAAAAACATTCAATGAGGGAGCCTCAACTGCTTCACTGGAGAGGGAATTCCACAGATTCACAACCCTTTATGTGAAGAAGTTCCTCCTCAACTCAGTCCCAAATCTGCTCCCTCTTATTTTGAGCCATGTCCTCTAGTTCTAGTTTCACCTGCCAGTGAAAACAACTTCCCTGCTTCTATCTTATTTTTTCTCATTATAATCTTATATGTTTCTATAAGATCTCCCCTCATTCTTCTGAATTCCAGTGAGTATAGCCCCAGTCTACTCAGTCTCTCCTCATAAGCCAACCCTGTCAACTCTGGAATCAACCTAGTGAATCTTCTCTGTATCCCCCTCCAGTGCCGGTATATCCTTTCTCAAGTAAGGAGACCAAAACTGTACACAGTACTCCAGGTGTGGTCTCACCAGTGCCTTATACAGCTGCAACATAATCTCAATGTTTTTAATCCCTTTCGCAATGAAGGATAAAATTCCATTTGCCTTCTTAATCACCTGCTACACCTGCAAACTAACATTTTGTGATTCATGCACAAGGACAAGCAATTTTTACCATTTAAATAACAGCCCATTTTGCTGTTATTTGTACCAAAATGGATAACCTCATATTTACCAACTTTGTACTCTATCTGCCAGATCTTTGCCCAGGCTATCTATACCCCTTTGCAGACTTTCTGACATTCCTCTGGGTATTGAACTGGGATTGCTCACGCTTGGTGTGTGCCAGTTTCTCTTGCCTGAAGACTAACGGAGAGCGTAAGGCAGGACACGTGCCAGGCAGATGGTGAGGAAGACTGACACGTGGTGGATGATGAGTGGAACCAGTGAAGTGATGAGGACACTACCTGCAGGGGAAATGTTGATATGTGCGGGAGAGTGAGGGGTGGTGTCCCTGGAGTTGGCATTGCGTGAAGTCAAGTCAGAAACTCCAAAGTGTTTTATGAAGGTGGCCTGGATCATAAGTTTTGCAATTTGAATTTGGCTGGGGTTAGCAAAAGATATATCACTTTAGGTATGATTCAAATGACCCACTAGGGAGCTTTTATCAAACAAAGTTTATTTAAGAATATAGTTAACATGTATGGAAAGAAAATTAGCAAAAGCGTTTAACAATTGCAAAAAAAATCACGATACTGTACAAACTTTAACAGCTAAACACCATTCCAACCAAATGAATCCCACAGGTTTAATAGATAAAATACAAATGCTCACATGATGCTGGAACTGAGTCCTCTGGTTGGAGAATTGAAACTCTGGCTTTCCAGCCTGGTAACTTCCAGCAGCCCTCTGGATATACACGCAGAACAGCTTGAAGTCAGAACAGCTTCCCAAAACATCAGGCAGAGAGACACTCTTGAGAGACCAACAACAGCAGATTGTCCGTTCCAGGAAGGCCAGGAACCTTACTAACAGCAGAATTTCCAAGATAAGGAAGAGAGAGAGAAACATTGTTTTCAGTCTGATGTCCACTTCCGTCTAAACTAAAAGTGAAAATGCATCCTTAGATTTTTTTCCTGGGGAGGAACCACCTGATTTAAATTGTCAATCCCCCTCACAAGGCAAGGTTATAAAACATTCCAGAGTAAAAATAAACCAAACCCCATTTAAGCCATTAAAGTAGCAACAAAAGGACCTCTAATAGGCGGTCCGGCAACAATGAGAAAAAAAATGAAAAGAGTTTCTTACAACCGTAGAGAACATGATTTTAAAAATATTCTTAAAGGTAGACTAATGCCACAGAGTTGAGAGTGATGTGAAGAGTGACTTACCCTGGAAGAATGGAAGAGGTGGCATTGGGTGGCATTGGTTGACTGTCCTCCTCTGTAGGGCATTGGCATTCACCACAGCTGCCTCTGCCTCTCCTGCTGGGTTGGTGACCTTGCTGATAGTTTTCTTCCTGCTCTCGGGTGGGTACAACATATCACACCAGCCTCTACAGCACTGAGCAGACTCTCCGGGGAGGCATCTGAAATCTTGGGGATGGATTTCTTGGTTGCCATCACCTCCTGATGACCTGCGCAACGTGGCAGGTGTGAACTGGGATGGCCTTTAAATGTAGGCACCCCCCCCCGCCCCCGATGATTGCAACACTGGGGTGAGAGTGGGTGAGTCTGAGGCTGTCTTGCGAATTATACTGCATGTAATGTGTTGATGTAAATTCTTGATATTAAGTGCCACTCTGCATGGAGGAAAAGGCTGCTACTGTCATTGGCAGGCTCGATGCCACATTTCCTACCTGCTAACCTTTCAACCATGTTGCCCAACTGAACTAAAACCCCCTAACCCTTCCGGGCACCCTGTATTCCCATCCTATTCGTGCATTTGTCCAGGCGCCCCTTAAAAGCCATGACCGTATCTGCTTCCACTACCGTAGCGAGTTCCAGGCCAGGAAAATAGTTGTATTAGTGAAGAAATCGCATGCAGAAGGACATACTCGCATTACATAATGAATTTCATCACCAGGGGAAAATCGTGCCTGAATGATTCTGCCGCACATTTTAAAAAACAATATTTGCCCCTCGTTCAATATTACTGCCACTGATTGTGGGTTCTTGCTGTGCACAAATTGATTGCCGCGTTTCCCAGGTACACGAACCACTCTTGGAAACGTATTTTATTGGCTGCAAACTGCTGAGGACTATCTCGTGGTGATGAAAGACATTATGTAATGCCAGTACGTCCTTCTGCATGTAACTGCTTCACTAATACAACTATTTTTCTTTTCACCAGTCAGCTCATATTTAATTCTATCCAACGAATTCTTTGTGACTTTTCTGCGGTCTGATCCCCTGACCTTTTTTCTCCTCTTCCTCTTGGACTTCAGCAACACGAAAGCCCTGCACAACCCTTCAAAGCAGCTGAGCTGCTCCCAGGTCCCCAATTACTTCAGCACACTGACTGAACGGCGCTCACAGACAGAGAGTGACTTCTTTTAATTAACTCTGCTGTATTTTGTTGTACATTCCAGTGCGTGTAGGTGTACAGGATTCAGGATAATGGTCACCTTCACCAGCCCAGGGCACGCATTTTCTGTGGTAAGACTCATTACGTCTTGTCTTTAATTATTTTAGTACAAATTTTAATCACAAAGGTAAGAAAAGTTAAATACCGCCACTGATGGAAATTAAAACAGAAAACTATGCAAGTTCTCCGCAGGAAAGAGAAACAGAGAAGGAGATTTTCCAGCCCCGTTCACTGCTGCCAAAAATCCTGGAAACTCTTGTGGCAGATCCATGCCGGAATTCGCACTGTGGAGCTGTCAGGATGAGGGGTGGAATTCTCCGGCTGCGCCTGTCTAAAAGCTGGAAATTCCCGTCCGACCGTCAATGGGGTTTTACATTCTCCGCAGCCTGCCTGTTACAATTCCACTGGTGGGCGGGATGGGAGAATTCCGACTGAGACGGGGAAAGACGGCGGCACAGTGGTTCGCACTGCTTCCTCACAGCGCCAGGGTCCCGGGTTCAATTCCTGGCTTAGGTCTGCATGTTCTCCCCGTGTCTGCATGGGCTTCCTCCGGGTGCTCCAGTTTCTTCTACAGTCGGAAAGTCATGCTGGTTAGCTGCATTGGCCGTGCTAAATTCTCCCTCAGTGTACCCGAACAGGCACTAGTGTGGCTCCGAGGGGGATTTCACAGTAACTTCATTGCAGTGTTAATATAAGCCGACTTGCGGCTAATAAATAAACTTTAACTTTAAAAAGATCTTCCCCAATCCCCACCGGTGACGCATTCAGGCCCCGCCTTCACCGGGTGTGAACCTGATTACCATTCATCTAAATGTATTGAAATATTCCAAACTGGATCAATGCCGCAGTTTCCGGGAACATCTGTCTCTGCTGACCGGCTCAATGTAATGCCAGTGGGAATCACAGCTGGTCTCCACACCAGATGTGATGATCATGCCAGGGGTTCAGAGGCCAGTGTAGCCTCTGAGTGACCAGGGACATGGCAGAGCAGTGGCCTGGCATGGTCAGGTTGGTATTGCTGGTGCAAAGCCTACAAGGGGCAAGGCATACAGCGGGTGGGGCCTGCATGCAACCCCACAGTGGGGGTTCACTACATATGGGGGTGTGAGGCAATGGGTGGGGGGGCAATGCCAGTGATTAGGGGGGTGGTCCTTAAAATGAATTTGAGAATGGGGTGCCCCTTACAAAAAAATACACGCTGGTCTCTGTGGAGCTGGGCTGGTTGGTGTCTTCCGTCCCTGTCTCTCAAAATGATGGTGCAAAAACTCGCCTCACCAACCCACCTCCCCCTGCCCACACACACACACACACACACACACACTTTAAAATGGCAAAGTTTGGGAAGATTACAACTGAACCTGTTTCTCTGGACAGAGTGGATAGTCAGAAGCTTTTTCCCAGGATGGAAGAGTCAACTATTAGGGAGCATAGAAATAAGGTGCGAGGGGCCAGGTTTAATGGAGATGTACGAGGCAAGTTTTTTTTACACAGAGGGTACTGGGTGCCTGGAATTTGCTGCCAGGAGGGGTAATGGAAGCAGGTATGATAGTGAGTATTAAGGGGCGTCTAGACAAATAAATGAATAGGATGGAAATAGAGGGATATGGTCCCCAGGAGGATAGTTTTAGTTCAATCGGGCAGCATGGTCGGTACAGGCTTGGAGGGCCGAAGGGCCTGTTCCCGTGCTGTAATTTTCTTTGTTCTTAAACACACTGATTTCAGTCTGAACCCAACACTTTGCCATTATTTGGGAAAAATCCACCCGGAGTTAACAGTTGGGATAATACTGGGGAGGGGGATGGCACATCCCAACCAAAACCCACATCAGCGTGGAGTTGGCATGCTCCACACTAACCAGCCTCGTAGCCGTAAAACGCTACGGGGTGGATTAACGGGGGGGGGGGGGGGGGGGGTGGAGTGGGACAACCGCTCCTCACTGGGGTGGAAGTCCCACCCACTGGAACTGTCGCCTCATCCAAATGGCTGGCAGCTCCATCAGGCCTGGCAGCACCAGGAAGGCCTCGGGCTTGCGGTTGCTGGGATGACAGGAAACGAGAATGTTCAGGAGCATTGAAGTGGGTAAACCCAAGGGTATTGGGCCAGGAGGTTAGGATGATTGGCAGAGGGGGTGGAGTAAGTGGGTTTACAGGAGGAAGCAGGTTGGAAGAAACAGGAGGGTTCCACCAAAAGTGTTGGGGGGGGAGGGTTGGGGTTGGCAAGGCTGCCCATAAGTAGCCAAGGTCAGCCCTCAAAGAGTGACCTCCCCTTCCTTCCCACTCTTTAAGTGTTGAGGTTTGTATATCAGGCTTCCAGCCTCTGTCCTGCTGCCCATGCCATTTATACGATGTGCACAGCATATCAGTGTCAACTGGCTTGAAAACAAGCCTAATTCATTCTTAAGTATTCATGTAAAAGGGCAGGCGATGCCAGTTTTGGTGCAGTCCTCCCCTTGCAGTGTTAACTGTGCGACTATTCTTATCAGTTTAGTCTTGTCTGTTGTGCCTGTTGTAATCTCACAGATTTGCCATTGTAAGTGGAAAAAAATACCTACTCTACCACATATCACCATTCAATTCAACTGGAGTTGAGGATGGAAAGTTTGTCATATTCACTCAATCAGTGAACGTAGCTTTCTACGGACTTGTACCTTTCTATGGGCGGCACGGTGGCACAGTGGTTAGCACTGCTGCTTCACATTGGCAGGGACCAGAGTTTAACTCCCAGCTTGGCTCACTGCCAGTCTGGAGGCTGCACATTCTCCCCATCTCTGCGTGGGTTTCTTCCAGGTACTCCGGTTTCCACCCACCGTCTGAAAGCTGTACCTGTTAGATGAATTGGCCATGCTAAATTCTCCCTCAGTGTATCCAAACAGGCGTTGGAGTGTGACGAATATGGGATTTTCACAGTAACTTCATTGCAGTGTTAACGTAAGCCTACTTGTGACACTAAGGAATAAACTTTAAACTTCAATGTGCCTCTCTGAACTGTCTCACTTTGAACCTCTATCTGGCTTTCCTTGTTCTTTTCAATGGCTTTTCCTTTTGAGGATTTGAACCTTCCGGTGATCCTGCCTGTTCAGTATCCTCTCTGTATCCTTTCCACAGTTCAAAGATCCATTTTTCCTTCACTTCTGTGTGTCAAGTTTAAGGACAGCAGTCTTCAGTGCGTACTCAGTGAGAGTGTTAATTGAACTGATCTTAAGATGTCTGCCTCCAGAAAGCAACCTCATGGTATTGCCACATGACTACGGAATGTCAGAGGTGTCAGTCGGACTGGCTACATTTCACAATCCAAATGGACACCAATGAGAGGCTTGTCAACCATGGTGGTGGGGTGACAGGGAAAGATATGGAATCCTCAATTGAGGAAATGAGAGGACATATCATTAGAACCGATGTGACATCTTTTAAACATAGAAACATAGAAGATAGGAGCAGGAGGAGGCCATTTAACCCTTTGAGCTTGGTCCCTCATTTATCACGAACATGGCTGATTGTCCAACTCAATAGTCTAATCCTACTTTCTCCCCATAACCTTTGATACCATTCGCCCAAGTGCTATATCCAACCATCTCTCGAACACATTGAATGTTTTGGCATCTACTATCTCCTGTGGTGATGAATTCCACAGGCTCACCATGTTTCTTCACATGTCCCATGCCTCTTAAATACAGAATCACTGAAATTCTACAGTGCAGAAGGCCATTCAGCCCATCGAGTCTACATCGACAGCAATCCCACCCAGATCCTATTCCCATAATCCCACACATTTACCCTGCTAATCCCACTAGCCTACGCATCGCGGGACACTGAGGGGCAATTTAGCATGGTCAATGCTCCGAACCCGCACATCTTTGGACTGCAGGAGGAAACCGGAGCATCCAGAGGAAACCCATGCAAACTCCACACAGCCAGTGATCTAAGCTGGGAATTGAACCCGGGTCCCTGGCGTTGTGAGGCAGCAGTGCTGACCACTGTGCCGTCATGCCGCCTGTGCTTTAGGAAGCAGGGCAATTGAGTGTCCTGAAATAACGCACTTTTTAATCCAAGAATTTGAAAGCAAGCACTGAATAAGAAATTTCCAAATAGAATTTCTGCAATTTTGTAAATAATCTATTAAATTTCACAATATATTCTTCAATGGAAGGACCATCTGTCTTTCTAAATATATAGAAACATAGAATATAGGGGCAGGAGGAGGCCATTGAGCCCTTCGAGCTTGCTCTGCCATTCATCACGATCATGGCCAACTCATCACCCAACCCAATAGCCTAATTCTGCTTTCCCCCCATAACCTTCGATCCCATTTGCCCCAAGTGCGATATCCAGCCACCTCTCAAACACATTCAATGTTTTGACATCTACTCCTCCCTGTAGTAACAAATTCTACAGGCTCACCACTGCTTTGTTTCTTCACATATCCCATTACCACTCCCTTTGGCTCTGCCCCACTCATTCTTTGGTCATTTACTCTCTTGTGCCCTATCACAGGCCTCCTGTTTTATCCTTCATCTGCAAACCCCCACTTCAGCTCCTTAAAAAAAAATAGTTTTTACATTTCTATCTTTTCCCTCTTTTGATGAAAGATTATTGATCAGAAACACCAACTCATTTTTCTCTTTCTACAAAGGTTGCTTGACCCTATTATTTCCAGCATTTTCCATCTGTATTCCAAACCAGCAATAAGTACTGAGAATATGGAAACATAGAAACTTGAAGCAGGAGTAGGCCATTTGGCCCTTCGAGCTTGCTTCACCATTTACTTTAATCATGGCTGATTGTTGAATTCAATATCCTGATTCCCCCTTTCCCCATCATATTCCTTGATCCCTTTAACCCCAAGAGCTATATCTAATTTCTTCTTTAAATCATATAACATTTTGGCCTCAACTACTTTCTGTGGTAGTGAATTCCACACATTCACTAGGTGAAGAAATCTCTCCTCATCTAAAAGGTTTACCTCAAACTATGACCCCAAGTTCTGGACTCCCCCCCCACCATTGGAAACATTCTTCCTGAATTTGTCTAACCCAAAGACGTGAAGAAAATATACCCAAAAAGAAGAAAATAGAAGATTAGGTGAAAGGAGAAAACTCAGGGACCAAGAGTTGACAGACAAGGAGAGGTGAGAAAGTCAGGAATGTAAGAAAAATAATTATAAAAGGAAAATATTTCTTTAACCGTGAGAGAGAATTTAAGAAAAATGAAAATAGCACAGTAGTGAAGTGTTTTGGCTGCCAACACTCCAGGATTGGTCTAGAGTTTCCAGGGTTTGAAGACAATTCTCCAGGACACTGCGATGTGACCCTGGAGAAAAACCACCACGATATTCACAAGATTGTCCTTCTGTGATTTTCTTTGAACATTCCTCTTTACAAGATATAAAAATATTAAAAATGGAAAAATAGGTAATTTCATAGAATCATAGAACCACCACTGTCCAGATGGAGGCCATTCGGCCCATCAAGCCTATACCAACAATCCCACCCCAGCCCCATCCCCGTAACCCCATGTATTTGCCCGGCAAGTCCCTCTGACGCTTATGGGCAATTTACTATAGCCAATCAACTTAACCTGCACATCTTTGGATGGTGGGAAGTAACCGGAGCACCTGGAGGAAACCCACTCAGACACGGGGAGAACATGCAAACTCCACACAGACACGAATCAAACCCAGGTCCCTAGTGTTGTGATGCAGCAGTGCTCACCACTGTGCCACCGTGCTGCCCCAATTGTCAGACCGTCAAGCATCACCCAATGGGTAATGAGTCTATTTGCATTCCAATTAGTGTAGGGAGGCAGTGTGTCCCTAGGATGGATGTGTTGGCCGATTAATGGCTGGAGTGTGAAATTCTTCCTATCTGTCTTTATATACCTGATATGGAGATGCTGGTATTGGACTGGGGTAAGCACAGTAAGAAGTCTCACAACATTAGGTTAAAGTTCAACAAGTTTATTTGTTAGCACAGGCCACTAGCTTTAGGTGCACTGACCCTTCATCAGGTAAAAGAGAGTTCTGTTCACAAACAGGGCATACAAAGACACAAACTCAATTCACAAAATAATAGTTGGAATGCAAGTCTTTACAGGTAATCAAGTCTTAAAAGTACAGACAATGTGGGTAGAGAGGGGGTTAAGCACATGTTAGAGAGATGCGTATTGTCTCCAGGCAGGACAGTTAGTGAGATTTTGCAAGCCCAGTCAAGTTGTGGGCAATACAGATAGTGTGACATGAACCCAAGATCCCGGTTGAGGCTGTCCTCGTATGCGGAACTTGGCTATCAGTCTCTGCTCAGTGACGCTGTGTCGTCATGTGTCGTGAAGACTGCCTTGGAGAACATTTACCCAAAGATCAGAGGCCGAATGCCTGTGACCGCTGAAGTGTCCCCCAACAGGAAGAGAACACTCCTGCCTGGTGATTGCTGAGGGGTGTTCATTCATCCGTTGTCGTGGTGCCTGCATGGTCTCCCCAATGTACCATGCCTCGGGACAACATTGTCGACCTGATACACTGCAGGAAAGAAAGTACCTGGCCTGCGTTCTCTTGTACTCTAATTTTTCCACCCTTATCAGTCTTTTAGTCATTCTTAGCTTTTTTTTTATATTCTATCCAAACATTTCACCTGTTGCCAGTTATTACACAATTATGGGTGGGAATTCCTGGCTGCGCTCACCCCAAAACCAGAAAATCTCATCCAAGGGCAATGAACTTTTCCATGGTCCACCCCTCACCCGCTACGTTTTCCGTGGCAGATGGAGTAGGAAAATTTGCTCTTGTATGTTTTCCTTTAAGTCTGATACTATCTTTAACTTTTATTAGTTAAGCATAGACCTTAGAACTTTTCTTTCTTATTGGAATGTACTTATCCTGTGTCTTCTGAAATATCCCCTTAAATATCTGCCACTGCATCTCTATTAACCTGTCCCTTAACCTTGTTTGTCAGTTCACTTTAGCTAGTTCTATCAAGTCCTCCCAATTGCCCTAATTTAAATTTAAAATTCTAGTCTTGGACCCACTCTTCTTTCCTTCAAACTGAGGAAGTTTTTATTTCCAATTTTCAGAGGCTGCAGTATTTTGTTCTTGTGGTATTGGACGCATTAGACCTATGCAGTGAATGGTTTTGAAAGCTGCACATTGGTTACCCAGTCATACATGTATTAAGTGATTTAATTTCCTTTCCTCCTCCTCCCCCCAAAACCCTTGTGATAGTCATTTAGCATTGGAAATGTAAGTCTGCGCTGCAATTTCAACAGCACACTTATGACTAATTGTGCATTATAAACGTTCTGGTGGGGGCAGGCCGCATGTATGGAAACAAAATAAGATTAGATGAGTTATTCTGACGAGCTAGACATGTAGACAATCATTTGACTAACGACTGTCTCCAGTTAAAAGGCAACTTCTGTTCAATCACCCTGACATGCAAAATGTGCGGTGAGAGTCAAGGAAAAAACTAAAAGTGGATCTTCCAGTTGGGGAACGCAGTGAAAGTGGATGGAACAAACAATGCTAAATAGGAAAGAGTAACATTAAAATACAGCTTCATGTCAGTAATGTCAAGTGCCTTTTCTCCAGCCTTAGTGTCAGTTTATTTAGAATCATAGAATCCCTACTGTACAGAAGGAGGCTATTCAGCCCATTGAGTCTGTACCAACCAAAATCCCATCCAAGCCCCTATTCCCGTAACCCCATACATTTACCCTACTAGTTCCCCTGACACTCGGATCAATTTAGCATGGCCCCAATCCACCTAACCTGCACATCTTTGGAGTGTGGGAGGAAACCAGAAAATCCGGAGAAAACGCACGCAGACATGGGGAGAAAGTGCAAACTCCACACAGATATTGACGGAGGCCAGAATTGAACCTGGGTCCTTGGTGCTGTGAGGCAACAATGCTAACCAGCTGCTAACAACTGAAAAGCAGAAAGGAAAAACAGATTTATTTGAAGGAAATGGGTATTTCTGTGAAGCTACTGGCTGTCCCAAGATTCAGGGAAAGAGTCAGCAGTCACCTGGAGTTCCCTGACAGAATTCACTTCAATATTTCATTCCGAAGTGCCCTTAACTGCAGGCAAATGTTACCACAGTTACAACTTTTACACTGCAGGTAAGTGAAGTACAGAGGACCTGGTGTTCTAGTGAATGAATCACAGAAATCTAGCAAGCAGGTCAAACTAGTAGTTAAGAAAAATGGCATTTTGGCATTTAATGCAATGGGGTTGGAGTTTAAAAATGGGGAGGTTTTGTTGCAATTGTCTAGGATGTTGGTGAGGCTCCACCTGGAACATTGGTCCCCTTACCTTAAAAAGGATATAGTTACACTAGAGACAGTCCAAAGGGGTTCACCAGGCTAATTCTTGGGAGAAGAGGGTTGTCCGATCAAGAACGATGAAATAGTCTCAGTCTGTACGCCTAGGAGAGTGAGGGGTGACCTTATTCAAGATCCTGATGGGGCTTGACAGGTGAGGTGTCAGAGAGTCTCGAACAAGAGGACATAGCTACAAGATAAAGGGCTGGTCGCTTAAAATTGAGGTGTTTAGAAATTCCTTCTTGTAGAGGATTGCAAATTCTCTGGAATCCTCTGCTCGAAAGGGTGGAGAAGGTGGGAACATTTGAAGTTGTTAAGTTTAAGTTTATTTATTAGTGTTACAAGTCGGCTTACATTAACACTGCATTGAAGTTACTGTGAAAATTCCCTAGTCGCCGCACTCCAGCGCCTGTACAGGTACACTGAGGGAGAATTTAGCACGGCCAATGCACTTAACCAGCACGTCTTTCGGATCGTGGGAGCGAACTGAAGCACCCAGAAGAAACCCTCGCGGACACAGCGGGAATGTGCAAACTCCGCATTGACAGTGACCCAAGCCAGGAGTTGAACTGGGGTCCTGGGTGCTGTGAGGCAGCAGTGCTAATCACTGTGCCACCGTAATGTCCTAGCATGGAGGTGGATAAATATTTCATAGCTTGAGGAATAGAGGGGTATGGGGAAATGGCATAGATCAGCCATGATTATATTCAATGGCGGGGCAAGCTTGAAGGGTCTGGTGGCCCACTCTTGCTTCTGTTTCTTGTGATAAAGCTCATCATCCTGTTACTAACAGTGGGATTACCTGAAAGGGGAAAGTAAAGTGAACATGTGTCGAGGATCAATAACAACGCGTACTATGTATTTTTAACAGAGTTAACCATCGCAAAGCGCTTCACAGGAGCATTAGAAAGAAAAAATTGACAGTGAGCCACAGAAGGTGGTATGAGGACAGGTGGTCAAAAAATTGGTCAACGCTGGTTTTAAGGGAGAATATAAAGCACAGGAGATTTAGGGTGAGAACGCAGGAGCTTTGGGCCTTCGCTGGTGAAGGTATGGCCACTAACTGTGAGTGATTAAAATTGGAGACACTCAAAAGGCCAGCATTCGATGAGTGCAGAAAACCTGAGAGATTGAAGGGTTGGAGGAGATTATGGAGAGGCTTGAGGGCTTGGAGGATTTGAAATCAAGGTTGACAAGCAGCCACTGTAGGTCAGCGAGGTGACAGATGAATGATATTTGGTGAGGTCACAAGTGAGTTCCTGGCTCAGACAGAATATTTTGGTATTGTTTGCCACAAAGCACAATATTTATTGTACCAGTAGGGCACAAGTTAAAAGTGAGGGGTGGGAGGTTGAGAAGGAATTTGAGGAAAACTTTTTTTACCCAGAGGGTGTTGAGGGTCTGGAATGCACTGCCTGGCAGGGTGGTGAAGGTGTGATGCCTCACATCCTTTAAGAAGTACCTGGATGAGTACTTGGCACGCTATAACATTCAAGGCTATGGGCCAGATGCTGGCAAGTGGGTTTAGGTGGACAGGTCAGGGCATTTCATGAGTCGGTGTGAACTCGATAGGCCGAAGGGCCTCTTCTGCACTGTAGTATTCTATGATTCTGATTCTGTGAATGGGATCAAAAGATTAAGAATGGTTTTAGGCGTTTAAATAGAAACAAAAAATGTGATTATTTTCTTACGCAGTGTAATAATGGGAAGAGATGTTAAACTGAGGTCCTCTCAGCTGGAGTATTGCACTATTTTCAAGAAGAGAAAGGGAGCTCTCCTGGTACTCAAACTGATTTTTATCCACCAGAAAATATAAATTACTAACACGGGCTATTTCTGATGTTCTCCAGAATGATCTCAGGAATGAAAAGCTTGACGTGCGAGGAGTGTTTGAGGATTCTGGGTCTGTGTTCGATGGCGTTGAGAAGGATGGTGGGGCGGGGGTGTAATCTCGTTGAAAGTTACAAAATCCTGAAAGACCTGGATAGACTGGGAATAGGGAAGATGTTTCCATTAGTAGGAGTGATTAGGATCCGCGGGCACAGCCTCAGAGTAAAGGGATGTCCCTTTAGAACTGAGATCAGGAGGCATTTCTCCAGCTGGAGGGTTAATTTATTAGTCACAAGTAAGGCTTACATTAACACTGCAATGAAGTTACTGTGAAATTCCCCTTGTCGCCACAGTCCGGCACCTGTTTGGGTCAATGCACCTAACCCGCACAGCTTTCAGAATATAGGAGGAAACTGGAGCACCCGGAGGAAACCCACGCAGACATGGGGAGAATGTGCAAACTCCACACAGACAGTGACCAAGTTGGGAAGTGAACCTGGATTCCTGGTGCTGTGAGGCAGCAGTGCTAACCACTGTGCCACCCAGAGAGTGGTGAATTTGTGGAATTCATTGCCTCAGAAGGCAGTGGAGGCCAGGTCATTGAGTGTTGTTAAAATGGGGATAGATAGGTTCTTGATTGGTAAAAGGATGAGAGGTTATGGGGAAAAAGCAGGAGAATGGGGTTCAGAAACTTATCAGCTTTGATTGAATGGTGGAACAGACTCGATGGGCAGAATGGCCTAATTCTGCTCCTATATCTTGTGGTCTTATTTACTCATTGCTGTGTACAAAAAGGTTGGCTATAATTCAAAACCAATTAATTGGCCGTGAGGTGCTGTGGGATGTCCTCCTGAGGTTGTGAAAGGTGCTATACAAATGTAAGCTCTTCATTATTTTTAAAACTTGTCCATGATCCACAAGTTAGGATGTGATGGAATACTCCACAAATGCCCAGATGAGTGCAGTCCAAAGCAAGACTTAAGAAGCTTGATATCATCTAAGAAAGGGCAGCCTGCTCATCCACCACACTAAATATTCATTCCGTTCACCTTTGCTTTGGCAGGAGTGCGTACCGTCTACAAGTTGCACTGCAGCAACTCACCAAGTCTCCTTTACCAGTACAATCTAAGCCTGCAACTTCTGCTATCTAAAGGACAAGGGCAGCAGAAACATGGGCACGATGGCACGGTAGTTAGTATTGCTGCCTCACAGTGCCAGGGACCTGGGTTCGACTGTCTGTGTGGAGTTTGTGTGTCCTCATTGGGTCTGCGTGGATTTCCTACGAGTGCTGTACCACAACAAACGGTTGAAGCGAATAATATGAATGGATTAGAGGGGAATCTGTGGAAGCCTATTTGGAAAAGGGAACAGACGGTAGCTTTAGATGAGAAAAGATAGAAGGAGGCTCCAATGCAACATAAGCACCAGCATGGACAGTTTGGGCTGAATGGACTGTACTTGTATCATATTTACTATATAATCCTATGAAACATGGTCTTAATGTCCCATTTTATAGTGGTACATACTGTCGACACCTGACATTTCGTAA
The DNA here is from genome assembly GCF_965287045.1 of Carcharhinus amblyrhynchos. NCBI lineage: Eukaryota > Metazoa > Chordata > Chondrichthyes > Carcharhiniformes > Carcharhinidae > Carcharhinus > Carcharhinus amblyrhynchos. The sequence continues at coordinate 46,992,822 of NC_137342.1, forward strand.
GAATGCACATGGGAAAATTGAATTATTCAAAAAATTTGAAATAAGCAATGTAAATAACATAGCACCACTTAAATTTAATGATAAAAACTGAATAATTGGGAAACTTAAATTCAACAACCATGAATTAAGGCAATAAATAATGACTAATTAGCTACAGGGAACCATTTTCAATCAGCAGTTACATGATGGATAATTAAACAGATCACTCGGTTCCACTCTATTAACTCCTGGAATTTATGGGATGTGGGTGCCTCTGGCTGAGCCAGCATTTATTGCCCATCCTTAGATGCCCTTGAGAAAGTTGTGGTGAGATGCCTTCTTGAACTGCTACAGTCCGTGAAGTGTAGGGACACCCACACTGCTGCTAGGGAGGGCAAATGGAATCTTGGCATTTTTTGCAAAAAGTCTAGAGTATAAATGTAGAGGAATGTTGTTACAATTGTGTAAGGTGCGACTACACTTGGACTATTGTGTTCAGTTTTGGTCACCTTCTTTGAGGAAGGATGTGGTGGCACTCGAGGTGGTTCAAAAGATGTTCATAAGATTGATTCCAAGTTTGAAGGGGCTGTTGTATGCGGAGTGGTTGAGTAATCTGTGTTTGTACTCGCTGGAGTACAGAAGAATGAGGGGGGAATTTGATTGAGGTATTTAAAAATAGAATTGATGAAGTAAGTGTTAACCAAATGTTCCCCCTTCTACAACAGTTTAGGACAAAAGGTCATAGTTGTAGAATAAGAGGAAGGAGGTTCAAGACAGAGATAAGGAGCAGCTATTTCTCACAGATGGTTGTGAATCTGTGGAACTCACTGCCACAGAGTGCAGTGGATGCAGAATCAATCACTAGATTTAAGAAAGAGTTGGAGAAATATTTGATCAAAAGCGTGTTAAAGTGCAATGGGGAAAAGGCAGGCAAGTGGAGTTAGAACATAAGAACATAAGAATATATTCAGCAAAGTAGCCTCCACCACTTCAACAGGCAGAGAATTCCAGAGATTCACCACCCTTTGAGTGAAGAAGTTCCTCCTCAACTCTGATCTAAACTGCCCCCCCCCCATATCTTGAGGCTGTGCCCTCTAGTCCTGCTATCCTTTCTAAGCGGGAAGAATCTCTCTACCTCTACCCTATCTATCCCCTTCATTATTTTATATGTCTCTATAACATCCCCCCTCATCCTTCTAAACTCCAATGAGTTCAGACCCAGTCTATTTAGTCTGTCTTCATAGGCCAACCCCCTCATCTCTGGTATCAGCCAGTATCAACCCCACATATTACCCTGCGAATCCCCGACACTAAGGGACAATTTAGCATAGCCAATCAATCTGACCCACGCATCTTTGGACTGCGGGAGGAAACCGGAGCACCTGGAGGAAATCCATACAGACACGGGGAGAATGTGCAAACTCCACAGTGTTTGACAGTGACCTGAGGCTGGAATTGAACCCATGTCCCTGGTGCTGTGAGGTAGCAGTGCTAACTACTGTGTCATTGTGCCATCCCATCTGCTATGGCGGGATTTGAACACAGGACCCCAGAACATTAGCCAGGATTCCCAGGTCCAGGAAGCCAACGCAGCGAAATGGAGATAGGGGCAATTAGCTCCGTAGAGTTTCTAATTAATAGCGTAGCCATAATATCACTAGGCCATTGTCTCCCCATGATCATTCTCAGCCCTATCAGTTCTGTCTGGAGTAACCGTGTTTAAGTATAATTGAGGGGGTAAAGTTTTGTATTAGGAATGTTGAATATGCATTTATGCAGCTACACGCAAACCCAATTTTAACTCCAGATAAGTGACTGGGTCTCGGATGAGTTAAAATTGGGGTTAAGTAAAAGTGTCTCAGGAACCCATGTCAGTTATACTGCGGTATCTGCAAAATCTGAACAGAGTTTGAGCGTAACTTTACACGGAAATGGCTTTCCTTCAAGTATCCAAAGTGATTTTCAATGCACAAGTTACATTATGGATCTGCAAGTCATCATCTGTCACTGAACACCTCAACAATTAATTGCAAATTGTTTTGGGTTTCAGGCCGATTTTATTATCTCAATCCTGTTCTGACTGCGGGTGGCCATGAATGACACAACTTTATTTTCAAATTGAAGCTTGTCGGGTGTAATGCTAGACAGTAATTTTATGACTCACAGAGTGGGCTCAACTGTCACGAAACTAACCACAACAGAGGTGAACAAGACTTACCTTGATATGTGGTTATCTCGACTCATTACTGCCAATTTCGCTCTGGATTTAATTGGCTGCCTTCCTCCAGCTAGGTCACAGTAAGAACCGTTAACCGCGCTTCATTAGAATTGGGGGAACATCACATCTCCTGTCTATATAGTCATCAAGTCAGCTGAAGCAGAATCAGCTTTAGGTTATAATGATTTTACCTGGGCCTGCACAAATGAAACATTCTGTCTATGCTGCTGCCTTGATCCATGTTTTATAGACAGTTGCCAGTAATATTCTAAATCTTTGTTGTACTGTGCACAGTTTGAGTTCGGAACAAAATAGTACATGACATATCTAAACGTGCCTTAAAAACGTACAGTAGGAATCAAACTACTGTATCTTGTAGCAGAAACAATTTGATGTCCAAATTATGCTGGCTTACATTCTTTCACACCGTTTGTCATGTTTTTTCATTCATACCCACCTTATGAAGTCAAAACGTCTCAATGCATTTCACACCTTAAATTACTATTGCACGCTGAGATTAATGCTGTCCAAGCAATATGGACATGGCAATGCCTGCAAACAGCAATGGGATAGATAATCATACAGCTTTGTTTTAGTAATATTGCTTGAGGGGAGAATGTTGAGTGGGGCATTGGGAGGAATCTTTGCTCTTCTTCAAATCACAGCTACAGAGCTTTAATGTCCAAACTGAACCCCCAGAACATACAGGTTAATACTGACTAATATTCAGCTAATCACTTTGTCGCCTGTTAATATTCATGTACATTCAAGTTCAATGCTCCTGCAACTCATGCAATTAGTAACAGTGGAAACGCCTACTAATGGGCCCAGTTTATCAAGTATTTCTTAATGAAAGTTTTTTTTGTGTTCTGTTTCTGTGGATTTGTGACATCTGGGGTCACTCTTCCCTCCAGGAGATAATGATGCTAGTTCCAATCTCTTCCAACCTAATTGTACTGTTGGTTTTAATGGGCAGCAGTAGAATCAATGCACATAGCCTTTGCCCCATTTGATATCATCCACTGTCACACCATGGAAACACACCATTAAAAGAGAGATGGTCACTGGTGATTCTGCCAGAGTAGGGTTCATCAGAAGAATAGTGCCTAACTAATTGATATGGAAAGTGGAAGAGAGTTGGGCTGATTGGTCTGTTTCCATGCTGTATACACCTTTTAATCCTGTGGAATCCCACATCAAAAAATAATGGGCAGGACCCGATAGCCTCGCTTGTCCCAAAACCATAAAATTACACCCGAAAATCAATGAGCTTTCCCATGCTCTGCCCCTTGTCCCTCCAATTCCCATGGTAGACAGGACGGTAAAATTCCTGCTGATAAGTCTGAGAGCTGGATAGATAATGAGTTAGAATATCCAAAGATGTGCAGATTAGGTTGATTGGCCATGCTAAATTGACCCCAGTGTCAGGGGATTAGCAGGGCAAATATATTGGGTTACGGGGATAGGGCCGAGGTGGGATTGTGGCCAGTGCAGACTTGATGGACTGAATGGCCTCTTTCTGTACTCCTGGGATTCTATAATCAAGATAAATGGTGAAAAATGCAAGTCTTCCTATATTACAACAGGGACTACACTTCAAAAGTAATTTATTCCCTGTAATTTACCCTGAATTACTGGTTAAATTATAAGATATGTGTACCAAATAGATCTGACTTTTACTAATTCACCAATTAGAAATAATTCTTGGTGTTAGTAGGGTGGCACGGTGGCACAGTGGTTAGCGCTGCTGCCTTACAATGCTGGGGTACCAGATTTGATTCAGGCCTTGGGGTATTTTGGGTAGTTTGCATATTCTTTCTGTATCCGTGTGGGTCTTCTCCGGGTGCTCCAGATTCCTCCCAAGATGTGCGAGTTATGTGGATTGGCCATTCAAAATTGCCCCTTAGTATCCAAAGATGTGTAGGTTGTGGAAATTAGCCATGGTAAATATATGGGATTAGGGCCTGTGTAAGATGTTCTGTTGGAGAGTCAGTGCAGACTCGATGGGCTGAATAGCCTCCTTCTGCACTGTAGGGATTCTATGATTCTTGTGTTCAAAAAACACAAGAATCATAGATTCTTCTTGGAAGTCCAGAGAAATGAGATTGTTCAGTGATAGATTTTGGTGGCAAAGACCTTGAGGCTGTTTGGAGTTTTGTTTGAGGTAAACCATTTGAGAAAAGAAAGACTTGCATTTGTGTAGCAATTTCCATGGCTACCAGATATCTGAGAGTCCTTTACAGTGAATAAATTACTTTTGAAGTGTAGTCCCTGTTGTAATATAGGAAGACTTGCATTTTTCACCATTTGTCTTGATTATAGAATCCCAGGAGTGCAGAAAGAGGCCATTCAGCCCATCGAGTCTGCACTGGCCACAATCCCACCTTGGTCCTATCCTCATAACCCAATATATTTGCCCTGCTAATCCCCTGACACTAGGGTCAATTTAGCATGGCCAATCAACCTAATCTGCACATCTTTGGACTGTGGGAGAAAACCAGAGCACCTGGAGGAAACCCATGCAGACAAATTTATTTATATAAGTTTATTTATTTATTTATTAGTCACTAGTAAGTCTTACATTAACACTGCAATGAAGTTACTGTGAAAGTCCCCTAGCCACCACACTCTGGCACCAGCATGTCTTTCAGACTGTGGGAGGAAACCGGAGCACCTGGAAGAAACCCACGCAGACATGGGGAGAACATGCAGACTCCACACAGACAGTGATCCAAGTTGGGAATTGAACCTGGGCTCCTGGTACTGTGAGGCAACAGTGCTAACCACTGTACACCGTGCTGCCCCAATTGATTATTTACCCAGTTTCCTTAAACTACGTTGTCACTGTTCTGTGCTTTTATCGAGACATTAATCACATCAAAACGTATTACAACAGTTAGTTTTATAGTAAATTTTACCTCTGTGAAGGATGTTCTGACTCACTATCCATCCAGCTCTCAGACTTATCAGCAGGAATTTTACCATCCTGCCCACCATGGGAATTGGAGGGATAAGGGTTGGAGCATGGGGAAATTCGTTGACCTCTGGCGGGATTTTATGGTTTTGGGACAAGCGAGGTTATCGGGTCCTGCCCATTATTTTTTGATGTGGGATTCCACAGGAGTATAAGGTATATACAGCCTGGAAACAGACCAATCAGCTCAACTCTCTTCCACTTTCCGTTTCAGTTAGTTAGCGACTCGTTACTCAATATTCTGGATTAGGCTAACATGTGGCTTTGTTAATGCTTGAAGCAAGGGCGACCTAATAGTGAATCCATTCCTATAGGTACGTATGCAGAAATGTTAAATGTGCAACTAACTCAGAGAGTTATTACCACTATTGTTGCTCTGTTCATGATTAGTAAGGCATAGTGGCTTATTATTTCCACAAGGCTATACATGAAGGAGTTGGCTGATAAACCAATAGCAGAGGAAGGGAGGATGAGAGGGAATTCAGTGACCAGTCTCACTTGAGTGAATATCTTAGCTTTTGACTTATCGTTATTCTGACTGGTGAATGGTATTCCTTCCAATGGGTTAGTATTTATTTATTGTCACTTAATACCTCTGGGAGTCAAATCCAACTGTCGGAAAACACACAATTGTTTATGTAGTGCTGATTATGTGATATGGACAATATTTAAGAATTCGAATAGCAAATGCTGAGAACATTGTAAATATCTAATTTAACTGAAATACACCAGCAACGCTAAATGCTGTGATTCTAGACATAAATTAATCACAAAATATTTTACTGTGCAGAAAGAGGCCATTTGGCCCATTGAGTCTGCACTGGCTCTCCACATGAACACTTCACCATGTTTCATTCTCGCTCTCACTTCCTTTAACCCTGTGCATTATTCTTTCTAAAGTAACTGTCTAATTTCCTTTTGACTGCTTCAGCTGAGCCCATCTCCACACTTTCTGACCCTTACCACTCGCTGAGTGAAAGTTTTCCCTCATATCGTTGTTGTTTCTTTCATTAATTACTTTGTATCTTTGCCCTCCCATACTTGATCCTTTCATGAGTGAGAGCAGTTTCCTTGCTACCTATTCTGTCTAGATTCCTCATGATTTTGAATACCTTCATTCAATCTCCTCTCAACCTTCCTTTCTCTAAAGAAAACTGTTCTTACTCCTCCACTCTATCTTAACTGAAGTTTCTCATCCTAGGGACCATTCTCATGAATCTTTCCTGCACTGTCTTCACATCCTTCTTAAAGTGAAATAGTCAGAACTGGACATCTTATAATATCTTACACAAGTTCAATATAATCTCTTTACCCTTATACTTTGGGCCACTAGTACAGGATGCTGCATGCTTTATTAACCATTCTCTCAACTTGTCCTTCCACCTTCAATGACTTGTGCATATATCCACCCAAGTCCCTCTGCTCCTCTCTGATGAAGGGTCATCTGGGCTAGCAACGTTGATTCTATTGTCTCCTTACAGATGCTGTCAGAGCTGCTGAGATTTTTCAGCATTTTCTATTTTTGTTTCAGATTTCAGCATCCATAATATTTTGCTTTTCCCCTTCTGCTCCTGTATCCCCTTTACAGTTGTACCCTGCATTTTATCCTGTCTCTCTTAAGTGTTCTCAGAAACCTTTGTGGACACCCCAAAGGCATGATTGTCATTATTTTTGGGATTTAAGATTCACTGGCATGATCAGTATTTATTGAGTGAAAAGAAGTGACTGTTAATTGTACAGTAATGATATTGTTAAGATATATAGATGAAGAACATCATTTAATTAACTACTTAGAGCACATACAGAGAGGGATTGCCACTTTCATTTAATTAGTTAACTTGGTAATTTTTTGTTGGCTTGCTGCAAAGTTCTAGCGAAGCTCAATGCAAACTGGAGGAACAGCATCTTATCTTCCAGTTCGGCACTTCACAGTCTTCCGGTCCCAACATTGAATTCAACAACTTTACATGATCTGCTCTACTCCACTTGACCCCACCTTGTTTTCAATATATTTTATTACATTTTTTACTGTTCTCTACGTTTTATTTCTTTATTGTCTTTCTTTGTTTTTCTCCCTCCCCGCTACCCTTTCCACATACTTCATTGCCCTTCCCTTATCTTTTCTCCCCCCGCTTCCCCTTTTCCACATTCTACCTCTGTCCCATCCCCCACCCTCACCTCCTGCACCCCCCCCAACAACTTCACCTGTCAGAGCTCAAAGCTTCTCTGCCGTTTGGTCATTCACACCTTTTATTCTCTCTGCAGTCTTTTCCCCTGGTTTCTGTGGCTATGACTCATCTTTCATTCCCTCGCCCTGCAGTATAAATATCTTCTACTTTCTATGCCTTTTAGCTTTGACAAAGGATTATCTGGACTCCAAACGTCAGTTCTTTTCTGTCCTTACAGATGCCACCAGACATGCTGAGATTTTCCAGCAGTTTCTCTTTTGATCTCAGATTCCAGCATCCACAGTAATTTGCTTTTTACTTGTTAATTTTGCCTTTGTTAATTTAATTTGATTAAAAGAATAAAGCGAAGCTGTCCTAAAAGCACATCTTGATTTAATTCCTTTGTAGTTTTGATTCTGTTACAACGCCTCTTTAAAGGGCTCATTTTAACACAATGTTGTTAAACTGTTGATCTGAGTAATTAATCCACTTTATTTTGCTGGTTATTCAATACAATACAAAGGGAAATTGTTGAGACACTGGATTGGTAGGTAGTTAACAGATAAACGTATTGTTGTGTTCTGTGAATAAACCCATTATCAAAAAAATTGTGTCTGGTTTTACACTTGACCCACTGGCTTGGGATTGAGAGAACAGTGGTGCCAATGTAACACGCTGGTCTGAAATAGTTCGCCTGACGTCTTAAGCAGAATCTACAACCGAGGAAATGTATGGTCTGAAGGCTATTAGTTTGATGTTCTGTTGCTCAGCAACCTTAAAATTCTGTAAGAATTTCTTCTTGGCAAATCCTGTGTTCATCAAAAGATCGATAACAATTCTTGGAAAGGAGCACTTTTCAATTTTTCTGCGCAATGTGTTTGTATCAAGGCCTCCCAACTCTTGATCACACAGGAGTTAAGTGAAAACAAGTCTTCTACATTATTCCAATGAATTTGGCAGGAACGAGCATAACAAAGTCATCGACTCTGCAATCTGTCTTCGTGGTTATAAAGGATATTTGTTTAAGTATGCTGGGGACTTGTATGTCTTCCAGACTTTCTAAAACTCTTTAAAATGTGGATTTGTGTACAACAATACACATTGGCTGGTTGAGTGCTCCACAGTTAAGTGCGGAAAGTTACCCTTCTGATACACGCAGCCTTTGTGATTGTTGCAGATTTTTTTGTCGTATTCACAATTCCCTTATTCTAAGCATAAACACAGATCCTCCTTCAGTTGGTTTCATTGTGGTTCTTGTTTCTGATTATTTCTGATGATTAATAGTCTGTGCTCAATCTGGAGTAATTTATTATTAATATTTTAGATTGTGTTGATTGCAGGAACAATATCTGACTTCTTCCTGCAATTTATAGAATTCAGAGTTACAAATTTCCATTATTATGATGGAAATATGTTTTGTGGGACAAATTTGCTGGCAACTAATTACAATTATAAATCTCTTTTAGTATCTATCTAGGTGAGCGAGGTGACTGTTCCAGCCCCTGGTTGGAGTATGAATGACTTCAGTCAATCTATGATAATATGGGAAGCATAGAATCCAGGTGATGAAGGGTTAATTGAGGGAAGGTGGAATGAATCAAGGCTGACCAAAGTTTGGAATAAGCTTTTCAGACCATCAGCAGTAAGTCTTGCTGTGAGTGTAGACTCTGGGTGAGGACAGGATACTGCAGATGCAATGGGCTGAATGGCCTCCTTTTGTGCTGTGATTCTGTGAGAAATGCATTTACAAACATAGCTAGGAATCCTGCGACAAGTAACTAATCTCCTGACACTCCAAAACCTGTCTATCATCTGCAAGGCACAAATCAGGAGTGTGGTGGAATACTCCCCACTTGCCTGAATGTATGCAGCTCCAAGGAACACTCAAGAAACCCACTTGATTGGTATCCCTCCTGTTCAATCCCTCCACTACTGACAAACCATGGCAGCGTGTACAAGGTGCAGTGCAAAAATTCACCAAGGCTGCTGAGGTAACACCTTCCAAACCCACGATCTAGAAGGACCAGGGGAGCTGATGCCTAGGAACACCACCACCTGGAGATTCCCTTCCAAGTCACTCACCATCCTGGTCTGTCAAGATATCGCCATTCCTTCACCATCGCTGGATGAAAATCTTGGAACTCCCTTCCGAACAGGGATGTGGGCGTAACTATCCCTTGGGACCTGCAGCAGTTCAAGAAGGCAGCTCACCACCACCTTCTAAAGGGCAACTAGGGGTGGGCAAAAAAATGCAACCCTAGTCAGCAACTCCCACATCCTGTAAATGAACAAAACAAGTTATAGTTGATGGGATTAGAGGGGTTGTGGCAGCACAGATGCAAAATTGACTAATGCGCTGAAAGCAGGGTATAATGGTAAATAGCTACCTTTTAAACTGGAGGGAAGTATGCAGGTGTTGATTTTATTTTGGAATTGATATTATTTTTGATATATAGTGATGACCTGGGCATGCAGGGCGCAGCTTGAAAGTTTGCAGATAGGAAACCCGGAAGGGCAGTAAGTGATGATACAGGTAGTGACGGACCTCAGGAGGGCTGGCGAAATGAGCAGAAGCATAAACTTTATGCACACAAGTGTGAAGTGGTGCACTTTAATCAGAAGAACAAGGAGAGGAAACATTAATTAAATAACACAATTTTGAATGAGGTGCAGGAACAGAGAGGATCGATGTACTCATTTCTAAAACATGGCATGACCAACTGACAAGGTTGTTGAAAAAGCATTGGCATCCTTGTCTTTATTAATAGAGGAATAGAGTACAAAAGTAAGGAAGTTAAGAACATAAGAACATAAGAACATAAGAAATAGGAGCAGGAGTAGGCCATCTAGCCCTTCGAGCCTGCCCCGCCATTCAATAAGATCATGGCTGATCTGTCGTGGCTCAGTTCCACTTTCCCGCCCTCTCCCCATAACCCTTAATCCCCTCTCTTATCAAGAACCCATCAACCCGCTTTTTAAAAATATTTAGCGAGGCAGCCTCCACCACTTCAACGGGCAGAGAATTCCAGAGATTCACCACCCTTTGAGTGAAGAAGTTCCTCCTCAACTCCGTTCTAAACCGCCTCCCCTTTATCTTGAGGCTGTGCCCCCTAGTCCTACTGTCTTTTTTGAGCGGGAAGAGTCTCTCCACCTCTATCCTATCCATCCCATTCATCATCTTATACGTCTCAATGAGATCTCCCCTCATTCTTCTAAACTCTAACGAGTACAAGCCTAGTTTATTCAGCCTCTCCTCATAGCTCAACCCCCTCAACTCCGGTATCAGCCTAGTAAACCTCCTCTGCACTCCCTCCAGGGCCAAAATATCCTTGCGCAGGTGCGGCGCCCAAAACTGCACACAGTACTCCAGCTGCGGCCTCACCAATGCCCTATACAGCTGCAGCAAGACCTCCCTACTTTTATATTCAATCCCCCTCGCTATGAAGGCCAGCATCCCATTCGCCTTCCTGACCACCTGCTGCACCTGCAAGCTGGGTTTTTGCGACTCATGCACAAGGACCCCGAGGTCCCTCTGCACCGTCGCCTGCTGCAGTTTTTCGCCACGTAAGTAATAGTCCTTCCTACCATTATTCCTACCAAAGTGGACCACCTCACACTTGCCAACATTAAATTCCATTTGCCATTTCCTGGCCCATTCGCCCAGCCTATCTAGATCCTTCTGCAGACTCTCCACACCCTCCGCACAATTTGCCTTTCCCCCAATCTTGGTGTCATCAGCAAATTTCGACACCCTGCACTCGGTTCCCTCCTCCAGATCATCTATATAAATGGTAAATAGCTGAGGCCCCAGCACCGACCCCTGGGGCACCCCACTAGTCACCAACCGCCAATCCGAATAGCACCCATTGACCCCCACTCTCTGCCTCCTATTTGACAACCAATCCTCTATCCACGCTAACACCCTACCCCCAACTCCATGTCCCCTGACCTTCTGCAATAACCTCTTGTGAGGTACCTTGTCAAACGCCTTCTGAAAATCCAGAAAGACCACATCCACCGGCTCTCCTCTATCCACTGCCCTAGACACATCCTCATAGAACTCCAGTAAATTTGTCAGACACGACTTCCCTTTAATGAAACCGTGTTGCGTCTGCCCTATCAAGCAATTCCCTTCAAGATGCCTCGCAATTTCCTCCTTAATGACGGATTCCAACATTTTACCTACCACAGACGTTAAACTAACCGGCCTATAATTCCCCGCCTTTTGCCTGGCACCCTTCTTAAACAACGGCGTAACATTAGCCGTTTTCCAATCTTCCGGCACTTCCCCGGAATCCAGCGACGTCTGGAAAATAACCACCAAGGCATCCACTATAACCTCCGCCATTTCTTTTATACTAAAGTTTTTTTTTTACACACCAGTTATGTCTTAACTGGAGGATTATGCTTAATTCTCAGCAGCGCACGTTAGGGAGGATGCAGAGGCACTGGAGAGGGTAATAAATTGGCAGCCAGGATGATGAGAGACTTTAGTTATGTGGAGAGACTGGAGAAGCCGGGATTGTTCTCCTCAGAGCAGGGAGGGTTAAGAGGAGAATTGATTGAATTGTTCAACTTCATGCATGGTTTGGATGGAGTAAATAAAGAGAAATGATTTCCAGTGGCAGTAACCAGATGAGACAGATGTAAGGTAATCAGCAAAAGAAGCCAGAAGTAACACATGGCAACTCTTTTTTAAACACAGTAAATTGTTGTGATGTGAAATGCATTGGCTGAAAGGGCAATGAAAGTAGATTCAACATTCATCAGAGAATTGGATAAGTATTTGAAGGATTAAGAAGTTACAGGGTTATAGGAAAAGAGCAAGGAAGTGGGATTGATTGGCTAGCTCCTCCAAAGGGCTAGCACAGGCATGGGGGCCAAATGGCCTCATTGTGTGCTGTATAATTCCATGATTCTAAGACTAATAGCAACAGGAACTTTAGTAATTCAAAAGCCAGTTGGATACAGGTGCATTGAGATGGTATTTATTTTTCTGGCTGTGTGAGATAAGATGGGAAAATTCACCACACTCCTCGGTACTTATCTTGTGAGATCTAGGCGGGATTCTCCGATCTCACGACTCAACTCAACAGACGTCTGAACTCAACAGATCATTAAATAGTCTGCCAAATGTTCTGTCCCGCTCGCTACGATTCTTACAGTGGGCAAGATGGGAGAATTTAGGCCATGATTGATTGAGGGGTGAAGTAAAGATTCTGAATACACCTCTTAAAATCGAAAATGGATATTCATTCGTACCCATTCTGCGAATAAGCATGTTAATCATCATCAGAGGAAGTGCACCCTCATCCTACCCAAATGTGCCATTTAACTGCTAGTAATTGATGAGGATCCTGCCAGTGTGATCCTGGCCTTCATAGCGAGGGGGATTGAATATAAAAGTAGGGAGGTCTTGCTGCAGCTGTATAGGGCATTGGTGAGGCCGCAGCTGGAGTACTGTGTGCAGTTTTGGGCGCCGCACCTGCGCAAGGATATTTTGGCCCTGGAGGGAGTGCAGAGGAGGTTTACTAGGCTGATACCGGAGTTGAGGGGATTGAGCTATGAGGAGAGGCTGAATAAACTAGGCTTGTCCTCGTTAGAGTTTAGAAGAATGAGAGGAGATCTCATTGAGACGTATAAGATGATGAATGGGATGGATAGGATAGAGGTGGAGAGACTCTTCCCGCTCAAAAAAGACAGTAGGACTAGGGGGCACAGCCTCAAGATAAAGGGGAGGCGGTTTAGAACGGAGTTGAGGAGGAACTTCTTCACTCAAAGGGTGGTGAATCTCTGGAATTCTCTGCCCGTTGAAGTGGTGGAGGCTGCCTCGCTAAATATTTTTAAGAAGCGGGTTGATGGGTTCTTGATAAGAGAGGGGATTAAGGGTTATGGGGAGAGGGCGGGAAAGTGGAACTGAGCCACGACAGATCAGCCATGATCTTATTGAATGGCGGGGCAGGCTCGAAGGGCTAGATGGCCTACTCCTGCTCCTATTTCTTATGTTCTTATGTTCTTATGTTCTAACATGGACCTGATGATGGTATTTTGGATTTTTGAAGCTCTCAGTTTTCTAGCAGACATTTCGATAATTCAGACCCAACTTTTTTCTAACCAGCAAGAAAATGAGCTAAAGAGCGCTTGCATTCTTTAAAGCAAATTGAAGTGGACTTGTATCAGAACCAATCTTTTTCCACAGAATTATCAATATAATGGTCTTAGCACTGAGAGTAACTCACCATTTGTACATCTTTGGCCTTCAGTTTTTTGTTGCTTTGGTTAGGATTAATGAACAAAGAACAAAGAACAACACAGCACGGGGAACAGGCCATTCGGCCCAATGAGTCCGCGCCGCCATTTTAACATTATGAGCGCCCTCCTCTACCCATGACCTTTGTCCATGCCTATAGGGGAAGATTGAGGGAAAACTAATTTAGGGATAATTTGTTACACCAATCAGCCTAAGAGCACATTTTTGGGGTGTGGGAGGAAACCGGAGCACCCGGAGAAAACCCACACAATCAAGGGGAGAATGTGCAAACTCCCACAGACACTGGCCCAAATCCATGTATCTGCACAGCAAACAGTGATAGTCACTGAGCTGTCATGTTGCCCGTCAGTTGGTCCAGTTTAAGTGTACACTAACGACGTGAAGCACTAGGCAGCTCTCGAAGCAACATCCAAGAGCAGCCCTCGCATGACCCACCGCGTGTATGCCCCTTGTTGGTCAACAAGGCGGACTGAATCACCTGTGAAGTAAAAGAAAAGACATCAATAAACATGCAAAACTTTGACAGACATTTACAGAATCCCCAGAAGCTCAGAAGTAAGACAAGTCAGCCACACAATATGTTGGAAGGTCCGTAGGTCAGTAGGATTCCCAGTGACGTCCCAAGGCTCTTGACCTTTATTTAGAACAGTCTCCTGTATCCCTCCATCTCTAGTCTGCTCATGTGCCTATCTAAGTAAGCCTTAAACGACTTAATGCTTTGAGAAGGGATCTTGTTATTATAAAGGTGGCTTGTATCTTCAGATTGCAAACATTGCCTTTGTTGACATTCAACAGGAAACTGATGTGGAAAAGGCATGAGGATAATTGTCAAATCCCTCTGATACGAAAAGTATCCAGATTATAAACTGAAAAAGTAAAAGATCATAGAATCCTACAGTGCAGAAGGAGGACATTCAGCCCATCAAGTCTGTACTGAGCACAATCCCACCCCAGCTTTATCACCACAACCCCATGCATTTACCCTAGCTCATCCTCCTAACACTAAGGGGCAATTTAGCATGGCCAAACCACCTAACCCATACATCTTTGAACTGTGGAAAGACACCGGAGCACCAGGACTAAACCCATGCAGACATGGGGAGAACATGCAAACTCCACACAGACAGTGAACTGAGGCTGGGAATTGAACCCATGTCCCTGGTGCTGTGAGGCAGCAATGCTAACCACAGTGCTACTGTGCCGCCTAAAGACAAGTTGAAATTTTTAAATCGTTCATAGAATGTAGAGATTGCTGGTATGGCCAGCATTTGTTAGACATCCCTCTGGCCTTGTGAATGTGATGGTGAGCCACTTTCTTGAATGTACCTTAATGACCGTCTAGACTATTTCAGAGGGCAATTGAAGGCCCCATTGCTATAGGGCTGGAGTCATATATAGACCAGATTGGATAAGATGATTTCCTTTCCAAAAGAACATGAGTAAATGGATGAATTTTTATGACAATCCAGTCATTTCTAATATTCTTAAAGTTGATATAATTTTTTGATTCCAGTTTCATTTAATTCACTGAATTTAATTATCCCAGCTGCCATGTGGAATTTGAACTCATAGCCGAATTCTCTGGCCATTCACACCCTGTCTCCGTCACCAACGAGAGTGGAGAATTTGATGCCCATTCAAATCTCTGTTCACTGCAGCAGGACTGGAGAATGTCAGCCGCAGATGAGGTCAGAGAATCCGGTCTCATATCTCTGGATCATTAACCCATGTGAGTATTAGCCCAATAACAATAACCACAACAAAAAAACTGTTTGTCACAGTTATTTTAACCACTTTTACATTCTGCAAACCCCACACCCCAAACCCCCCACAACCCTCCTCTAAGTACCCTCAGCTCCTCAAGATCTTCACTCCCACTGGACTCGAGTTCATCCTCTCCCTGATACAAAAATTGAAGGAAGTCCTTCACTCCCCTCATATTTCCTTTCTCCCTCAATCCAAAGACTTTTAACAATGTTGGTTGTCACCCAATTGCTATTGGCTGGTTAACCACATCTTTTATTCTTTTCACTTCTACTTTTGGCCTTGAACCTTTATCTTGGTTTCTCAATTTAAAGAAGTTAAATGAGTAAACAATGTTTTTGTGTACAAAGTACATGAAAAGAGACATCAAGTCTGCCTGGAACTGCCTACTGCTGGTATCTTTCAGCAACATGGCAATTTTCATGATAAAAGCATTCGGATTTCAAGAGATTAGTTCAATAAAGTTAAACTTTGCAATGGATTTGGACAGTGACAACGATGTTTAAAGTTTATTTATTACTGCCACGAGTAGGCTTACATTTACACTGCAATGAAGTTACTGTGAAAATCCCCTTGTCACCTCTTTCTGGCGCCTGTTCAGGTACATTGAGGAAGAATTTTGCATGGCCAATGCACCTAACCAGCACATCGTTTAGACTGTGGGAGGAAACCAGAGCATCCGGAAGAAACCCATGCAGACAGAGGAGAATGTGCAGACTCCGCACAGACAGTGACCTAAGCTGGGAATCAAACCTGTGTCCCTGGGGCTGTGAGGCAGCAGTGTTAACCATTGTGCTATTGTGCCATAATTTCCCTTGTTTGAGGAACCAAAGATAAACTATTCCAAATTTATGACTACAATAAAAGCAGTAGGGTTAAAAGCAGATGCTGAAATCTGAAACAAAACCAGAACATGCTGGAAAACCTCTGCAGGTCTGACAGTTTTCTGTGGAGAAAGAATAGAGCCAACTTTTTGAGTCTAGATGACCCTTTTTCAGAGCTTGAGTTAAGGAGAAAGTTGATGAGTGAGAGAACAAGTTCAGCCAGATGGGGGAGAGTGGTGAGGGATGCGGACTGTTCAGGAAGAAGCAAAGAGTTCTCAGGCCATTGTGGTGGGGAATGAAGGTGCAGAGGATTGTGTAGCCTTTCTGCTAAGGTTCATCATTCACAAATTTGGAAAAGCTGGAAAATTTCAGCAGGTCTGAAAGCATCGATGGAGAGAGAATAGAGCCAAAGTTTCGAGTCTCGATGATCCTTCTTCAGACCTCAAGATTGGTTCCAGAGATGAGGAGTTTGTCGTATGAAAAGAGATTGAACAGTTTAAGCCTAAACTATCTGAAATACAGAAGAATGAGGGGAGATCAAATTGAGGTATACAAGATGATAAAAGGTATGGATAAAGCAGGTGTGAAGCTGATACTTCCTCTTGTGAGTCATCCTAGGATGAGAGGGCATAGTCTTAGGATAAGAGGCAGCAAATTTAAAACCGAGTTGAGGAGAAACTACTTCTCCCAAAGGGTTGTGAATCTGTGGAATTCGCTTCCCCAAAGTGTGCTGGATGTTGGGACAGTGAGTACATGTAAGGAGGAGCTGGACAGATTTTTAATTGGTAATGGGTTGGAGGGTTATGGGGAGTCAGTCTGCCATGGGAATCGTAGTGAATGGGGGGAACAGACCGTGCAAAGGTCTTTTGACTTTGGGTGGGACTTTCCAGTCTCGGGACAAGCACAGTCAGAAAATCCTCCCCTCCCCAGTGATTCACTGTGTGTTTTTAAAATATTTTTCTGAAAAAAATTTAAACCATCCGCAGAGTTTATTAAATAGTAAGAAAATTTATCATCCACTACCTGGGAGTGAACAGTGCCTTTGTCACATCGGCAAACCTCCTTTCTGACTCTGGTCCGCAAGAAACCTTGATTGAATGTTAAAAGGCATTTAAAATTAATGGAACTGTTTAAAGTTTTAAAAAGGGGTTTGGGTGCTGAGCCTGGCTTTAAGACTGATTTGGGAAAGAGAGCGTGCAAAGTGCTGGCTTTATGGAGTGTGTGAGTGTATAGTGCTGCTTCCGAGTGCCTGTTAATCTCTGCTGTCCTCTTGATCTCTGGAGTGGTGCAGTGTTTGCCTGCTTCTGTCATTTAATCTCAATCGTCATCATTCCTCCCATTTAAGTTAGCCTGGTGATGACGTAAATCAATTTGTTCCAAATACAGGGGGTTTTTGATTTGAACTAGCATTCTCCATTTTCATTAATCGTGTGAGGAATGAAGAAAATGAGCCTTCAATTAGGAAAATAGAACGAATATACAGATATTTTAAAATGCTCTCGAACTTTCATGACTTACGAGCAGCTTTGATGGAGGAAATAGTTCTGATTTCAATGCTAATAGATTCATTAAAACAATTCAATTCCACTGCGACAAATTTTGACACCAATTGTGATTCAAAGTGAAACCGTTTTGGTTTTAAAACCTTTCCGGCTTCTGGGAAAATGTCATTATTTGCTTCTTGAGGCACTGCACTCAGACTGGTTCAGGTTTGACACATAATACTGTCTGTTGCATTACCTGTTGGGTTAAGTCACCTCACCAGGCAGCAGCCCACACTCTACTTATCAAAATGAAGAATTGCACTTATATGACACCTTATGGTCTCAAATATCGAAAAAAATGCTCCACCAACAAAAAATGGCCTTGAAGTGAAATGACCGATTTATAACTGGTGTCTTGAGGGGTGTTCATATTATAGCGAAGGAGGTGCTGGAAGCCTTAAAGAGCATCAAGGTAGATAAATCCCCGCAATCTGATGAAGTGTATCCCAGGACATTATGGGAGGCTAGGGAAGAAATTGGGGTCCCCTAGCCAGATATTTGAATCATCGATAGTCATGGTGAGGTGCCTGAAGATTGGAGGGTGGCAAATGTTGTGCCTTTGTTTAAAAAGGGTTGCAGGGAAAAGCCTGGGAAGTACAGACTAGTGAGCCTCAGATCTGTGGTGGGTAGGCTGTTGGAAGGTGTTTTGAGAGACAGGATCTACAGGCATTTGGAGATGCAAGGGCTGATTAGGGAAAGTCAGCTTGGCTTTGTGAGTGGAAAACCATGTCTCACAAATTTAATTGAGTTTTTTGAAGGAGTAACCAAGAAGGTAGATAAGGGCTGTTCAGTTAATGTTGTCTACATGGAGTTTAGCAAAGCCTTTGACAAGGTACCGCATGGTAGGTTGTTGCATAAGGTTAAATCTCATGGGATCCAGGGTGAGCTATCTAAATGTATACAACATTGGCTTCTTGACAGAAGCCAGAGGGAGGTTGTAGAGGGTTGTTTTTCAAACTGGAGGCCCATGACCAGTGGTGTGCCACAGGGATCAGTACTGGATTCACTGTTATTTGTTAATTATATTAGTAATTTGGATGAGAATATAGGAGGCATGGCTAATAAGTTTGCAGATGACATCAAGATTGGTGGCATAGTGGAGAGTGAAGAAAGTTATCTCCAATTGCAACAGGATCTTGATCAGTTGGGCCAGTGGGCTGATGAATGGCAGATGGATTTTAATTTCGACAGATGTGAGGTAATGCATTTTGGTTGACTGAACCAGGGCAGGACTTACTCAGTTAATGGTAGGGCACTGGGGAGAGTTACAGAACAGAGAGATCTAGGGGTACATGTTCATAGCTCCTTGAATGTGGAGTTACAGGGGGAGAGAGTGGTGAAGAAGGCATTCGGCATGCTTGGTTTCATCAGCCAGAACATTGAATACAGGAGTTGGGACGTCTTGTTGAAGTTGTACAAGACATTGGTAAGACCACACTTGGAGTATTGTGTACAGTTCTGGTCACCCTTTTATAGAAAAGATATTATTAAACTAGAAAGAGTGCAGAAAAGATTTACTAAGATGGTTTGAGTTATAAGGAGAGGCTGGATAGACTGGGACTTTTTTCTCTGGAGCAGAGAAGGCTGAGTGGTGATCTTATAGAGGTCTGTAAAATAATAAGGGGCACAGATCTGCTAGATAATGAATATCGCTTCCCAAAGGTAGGGGAGTCTAAAACTAGAGGACATAGGTTTAAGATGAGAGGGGAGAGATACAAAAGCATCCAGAGGGGTATATTTTTCACACAGAGGGTGGTGAGTGTCTGAAACACACTGCCAGATGTAGTAGTAGAGGCGGGTAAAATTTTTGTCTTTTAGAAAAGCATTTAGACAGTTACATTGATGTCATAGAAACCCTACAGTACAGAAAGAGGCCATTCAGCCCATCAAGTCTGCACTGACTATGATCCACCCAGGCCCTATCCCCATATCCCTACATATTTTACCCACTAATCTCTCTAACCTATGCATCTCAGGACACATTAAAAGGCAATTTTTAGCATGGCCAATCAACCTAACTTGGACATCTTTGGTAGGTTTGGCAGCTCCTGAGCTGAGAGAATAGTTCAGGTCATAATCAGATTTCCAGCATCCACGGTATTTTGCATTTAACTCAATTATTTCACCTTGATCACATGTTATGCATGAAATATGTTTCAGGAACTTGAAACATCGGGCTGAAGATATTTAAAGTGACCTTAAGTCAAAAGCGTTAAAATTGGTGAGGACTTTAAGATGTACTAACGTTGAAGATGCACCAATGAGTTCTTCAACTCTCTCCAATTGATTCCTTCTGTCAACAGAAAACAACATGGATAAATAATAAAACTTCCAACACTTGGTGAAAGAGCATTATCTTGAATCCAGTTTGAAATTATTGATATGACAGAGGCAGATTCAATTGGAGGTGCTGGCATTGGACTGGGGTAAACACAGTAAGAAGTCTCACAACACCAGGTTAAAGTCCAACAGGTTTATTTGATAGTAAACGCCACAAGCTTTTGGAATGCTGTTCTTTCGTCAGGTGAGTGGAGAGTGAGGAGAGTGAGGAGTGGAGAATGGAGAGCTGTTCCTTTGTCAGGTGAGCAGAACTCTCCACTCACCTGATGAAGGAACAGTGTTCTGAAAGCTTGTGGCGTTTATTATCAAAGATACCTGTTGGACTTTAACCTGGTCTTGTGAGACGTCTTACTGTCCCTAATAAATACACAACTTAGATTTTCTGAGTGCATTGGATTGAAATGAATAGGTGTAGATAATACTGATTGGAAAACTTGGAAGATTTAGGTGACCTTTTTTGGTGCATTGACAGAGTAGGAAAGCGTGTGTGTTTGCTGAGCAGTAAGTGTCATCAATAGTATGTTCACTTTAGTGTTCTTCCATCAAATCCTGAGAGGATCCAATTGGTTAACAGAAGATGACTCTGTGAACGAGTACCATTATTGCTCGGCACTTATCCTGAGATTTATTTCTTAGATTTCAAATAACGCTTTGCTGGTTGCTCGTATTTTTGCCTCCCAAGCGTATCTTCATTTTCAGCCACCCTCTTAAGGTTATTTAGATATATTTTAGGCATTGATAAAAGCCAACGAGACTCAGCACATTGTAGAATATCGCCCCGTTATCATTCAAATAGAGAATTGAAAATAATTGATAAGACCGCTGCCAGCTTCATTCTATCTGCCTGGAAATAGGGCTTCATTGAGCCAATGGATCATTCAACACAGAAGGAGGCCATTCAGCCCATCGTGCCTCTAAAGAAAGCCCTACCCAGTTAAGCACACTGTTCTTTCACTATTTTACTATTCTCTTTTGAAAATGACTATTGGATCTATTTTGCTTTCCAGTTCATTTTTTCAAAGGGCATTCATGGGATGGGGGTGTCACTGGGCTAGGCCAGCATTTTTTGCCAATTCCTAATTGCCCCTTGAGAAGGTGGTGCTGAGCCACCATCTTGAACTGCTCCAGTCCACATGATGTAGGTACACCCACATATTGTGAAGGAACAGTGACATTGTTCCAAGTCTGAGTGTTGCGTGACCTGGGGGAGAACTTGCAAGGTTGTGGTGTTCCCATGCTTGCTGTCAAGGTAGTAAAGATTGTAGGTATGGGAGGTTCTGTCGAAGGAGGCTTGGCAAGTGTCTAGAATGTAAGTTTTATACCGTACACTCTTCTGCCACTATGTGTCTGCACTGGAGAGGCTGATTGTTTAAACAAAGAACAGAGAAAAATACAGCATAAGAACATGTCCTTTGGCTCTCCAAGCCATGCCGGTCATGATGCAGTAACTAAACTAAAAATAAATCTTCTGCCCTTATTTGGACCATAACCCTATTTCCTCACTATTCTTGTACCCATTCAGAGGCCTCTTAAATGTTACTAATGCGCTTGCTTCCAGCGCCTCCTCTGGCAGCGCATTCCAGACACCACCACTCACTGTGTGAAAAACTTCCCCTTCACACCCTTAAACTTTCCCCCTCTCACCTTGAACTTGTGCCCCGTTCCACCCTGGGAAAACACCTCTGATTATCCACTCTGTCTACGCCTCTCATAGTTTTGCAGATCTCGATCTGGTTTTCCCTCAGCCTCCGTCTTTCCAGTGAAAACAATCCTAGTTTATTCAACCTCTCCTCATAGCCAACATCCTCGAGACCAGGCAACATCCTGGTGAACCTTCTTTGCACTTTCTCCAAAGCTTCCACACCTTTCTGATAGTGTGGTGACCCAAACTGCACACAATGCTCCAAATGCGGCTGAACCAAGATTTTATATAGCTGCCCCATCATTTCCTAACTCCTATACTCGGCGCCTTGGCTGATGAAGGCAAGCATGCCAATATGTCTTCTCAATCACCTTGGCCGCCTGTGTTGCCACTTTTAGGGAACTGTAGGCCTGCACACCCAGATCCCTCTGTATGTAAGGGTTCTGCCATTTACAATGTAATTCATACCTAAATTTGACCCACCAAAATGCATCACCTCGCATTTGTCCAGATTAAGCTCCATCTGACATTTCTGTGCCCAAGTCTCCAATCTATCTATATCCTTTTTCTATCCTCTGACGATCCCTGACACTATCAGCAATTCTGCCGATCTTTGTGTCATCCGCAAACTTACTTATCAGACCATTTTCCTCCAGATTATTTATATATACTACAAACTACAGAGGTCCCAGCACTGATCCCTGCGGAACACCTCAAGCTACAGATCTCCATTCTGAAAAACACCCTGCCATCGCTACTCCTCGTCTTCTATGACCAAGCCAGTTCTGTATCCATCTAGCCAGCCCACCCCGAATCTCATGTGATTTTACTTTTTGTACCTGTGTGCCTTTTGGGACCTTGTCAAACGCCTTAATAAAAAAAGTCTATATAAACTACATACACAACCCTTTCTTCATCAGTTATCTTTGTCACCTCTTCAAAAACTCAATCAAATTGGTAAGACATGCCCTTCCCCATACGAAACCAGGCTGCCTGTCATTAACTAGCCCATTTTCTTCCAAAATGTGCATATATCCTATCTCTCAGTATCTTCTCCAAAAGCTTCCCCACCACTGACATCAGGCTCACTGGCCTATAATTTCCTGGATTATCTCTACTTCCTTTCTTAAACAAGGGAACTACATTGGCTATTCTCCAGTCCTCTGGAACCTCAGCTGTGGTCAAAGAGGATGTGAAAATATCTGTCAAAGCCCCAGCTATTTCTTCCTTTGCTTCCTACAGCAACCTGGGATCGATCCCATCTGGCCCTGGGAACTTGTCTACCTTAATGAAATTTAGGATACCCAACACTTCCTCCTTTGATATCTTGACCTTCTCTAGGCCATTCACACAACTGAGTCTGACTTCAACATCTGACATGTCCTTCTTCTTGGTGAATACCAATACAAAGTACTCATTAAGGAGTGGATCCACGCATAGCTTCCCTCCATTGTCCTACTCTTTCTCTTGATAGTCTCTTGCTCGTAATATATTCATAAAAAGCCTTGGAATTCTTCTTGACCTTGACATTTTATGACCCCTTTTAGCCATCCTGATTCCATATTTAGGTTCCTTCCTATTTTTACTATATTCCGAAAGGGCTTCATCAGTTTTTAGATGCCTAGACCTATTGTATGCTTCCTTTTTCCTTTAGACTAAGCTTACAATTTCCCTTGTCATTCATGGTTCCTGAATCCTGCCATTTCTATCCTCCATTTTTGCAGGGACATGCATTTCGTGCATGTCAGTCAGCTGATCTTTAATAATCTCTCACATTCCAGATGTGGATTTGTCCTCAGAAAACCACTCCCAATCCTCATTCCCCAGTTCCTGTCTAATTTCGATGTAACTGCCTCTCGCCCATTTAAGAACCTTCACCTGTGGGCCACTTTTATCCTTCTCCATGACGATCCGAAATGTTATGGAATTATGGTTGCTAAGGTGGTGGATGAGGTGCCAATCGATTGGGCTCCCAAGTCCTGGACAGTCCTGTTCAATGTTCTTGGATTGTACCAATCCAGGCAAGTGGAGAGAATTCCATCACACATCTGACTTGTGCCTTGTAGATACTGAACAGGCTGTGGGGAATCAGGAGGTGAGTTCTTTGCCACAGAATTCCTGGTCTCTGACCTGCTATTGTAGCCACAATGTTTATATGGCTAGTCTAATTCTGGCCAGTGGTAACCCTCCAGACATTAATGGAGATGCTTGCAGTTGGAGATGGTCATTGTTTGGATTAGTAATCTATGTGACAATGCTGAAATGCAGAAATATCTTGGAGCTGGGGTCAGATATGAAGAGTAGACTGTGTAGAACAGGAACTTGAACCTCCATTCACAAAAATCTCTGAAGGCTGCCTGCGCACAGAAGCCTGATTCTGTCAGACAAAAACGTAACAGTAAGAAGTCTCACAACACCAGGTTAAAGTCCAGTAGGTTTATTTGGTAGCACGAGTATTTGGAGCGCTGTCCAGATCGTGACAGAGACGTGTGACCTCCCCTACCCCAGGGATACATGCAAGTTCTCAAAACAGTTCTCCTTTTGCTCCTCCTTCTGTCTCCTTCATTGCCCTTATTTTTACCACCCATTCTTGCTCCTTGCTGCACCATTGAAGCTGTGTAAATTTCCCAGGCCTTTGGAGATTGGGGGGTGGAGGGATTAGATAGAACAAGTTTGGCACCAGGGTGAAACCTTTTCCTCAGAGCCTGACCCATGCAGGAACTTCCGTGTACTGAAATTTAGAATTGGCTTAAAATTTAAAGTTTATTTATTAGTGTCACAAGTAGGCTTACATTAACACTGCAGGGAAGTTACTGTGAAAATCCCCTAGTCGCCACACTCCGGCGTCTGTTCGGGTACACTGAGGGAAAGTTTAGCATGGCCAATGCACCTAACCAGCACGTGTTTTGGATTGTGGGAGGGAACCAGAGCACGCGGAGGAAATCCACTTAGACACGGGGAGAACGTGCAGACTCCGCTATTAATTGAACCTGGGTCCCTGGTGCTATGAGGCAGCAGTGCTAACACGGTGCCATAGTGGTTAGCACTGCTGCCTCACAGCACCAGGGACCCAGGTTCAATTCCAGCTTCGGTCATTGCCTGTGTGGAGTTTGCACGTTCTCCCTGAGTCTGCATGGGTTTCCTCTGGGTGTTCCAGTTTCCTCCCACAGTCCAACAATGAGCAGGTTAAGTGGATTGGCCAAGTGAAATTGTCCCTTAGTGACAAAAGATGTATAGGTTAGGGGATTAGTGGGGTAAATATGTGATGTTATGGGATAGAACAGGGAGGTGGGCCAAGGTAATTAATTTAATGGAATTTAATGTTGGCAAGTGCGAGGTGGTCTACTTTGGTAGGAATAATGGTAGGAAGGACTATTACTTACGTGGCGAAAAACTGCAGCAGGCGACGGTGCAGAGGGACCTCGGGGTCCTTGTGCATGAGTCGCAAAAACCCAGCTTGCAGGTGCAGCAGGTGGTCAGGAAGGCGAATGGGATGCTGGCCTTCATAGCGAGGGGAATTGAATATAAAAGTAGGGAGGTCTTGCTGCGGCTATATAGGGCATTGGGGAGGCTGCAGCTGGAGTACTGTGTGCAGTTTTGGTCGCCGTTCTTACGCAAGGATATTTTGGCCTTGGAGGGAGTGCAGAGGAGGTTTACTAGGCTGATACCGGAGTTGAGGGGGTTGAGCTATGAGGAGAGGCTGAATAAACTAGGCTTGTACTCGTTAGAGTTTAGAAGAACGAGGGGAGATCTCATTGAGACGTATAAGATGATGAATGGGATGGATAGGATAGAGGTGGAGAGACTCTTCCCGCTCAGAAAGGACAGTAGGACTAGGGGACATAGCCTCAAGATAAAAGGGGGGCGGTTTAGAACGGAGTTGAGGAGGAACTTCTTCACTCAAAGGGTGGTGAATCTCTGGAATTCTCTGCCCGTTGAGGTGGTGGAGGCTGCCTCGCTAAATATTTTTAAGACACGGGTTGATGGGTTTTTGATAAGCGAGGGGATTAAGGGTTATGGGGAGAGGACGGGAATGTGGAACTGAGACGCGACAGATCAGCCATGATCTTATTGAATGGCGGGGCAGGCTCGAAGGGCTAGATGGCCTACTCCTGCTCCTATTTCTTATGTTCTTATGTAATAAACTTTGTTGGAGAGTTGGTGCATACTTGATGGGCCAAATGGCCTCCTTCTGGACTGTTGAGATTTGATGAAAACTGTGCTGCCCTCTCTGCTGTGCCACCCTCTCTGTCACCGTGCCACTTTGTGCACATTGAAAAAACACTGAGCTCATCTTCAAGGGAAAGAACAAACCAATCTATGGAGTACACTTGGCACATGTGGTCCTGCTCACAACACCCTCGGCAAAAGGGCTGCCCTCTGCATCAGACACCCCATGACAGACGGTTGCTGCGATGAAAATGTCGGAAGGCAACCATCAGCATGATGAACAGTGAGTGCTGCTTCTTCATCGCTGAATCTGGGCCACTGTGAGTGAAGTAACTTCATCACATCTGCTTTGTACAGAAGCACTGAAAGGGGTCACTGTCGGCTCCACACATGAGCACTTCATGCACAGATGAGAAAAATACTTAAATGGCAAAGAATTATTGATCAGTGATGGGCAGCTCATTTTGCGCCATCAGAAGCAATAAAGCAGAACCCTGTAAATGAAATGGCAGCAGTGAAGTTTTCAGGTTCCCTTCGCTAATGGAGCTTGAGGAATTCTCTTAAGAGCCTATTAGGGATTGTATGTCTTAGATTTACCTCAATGTTTGATTCACTGCTACTTTATACAGTCAGAAATTAGCTGCACCTTTACCTGTTCCAGGGATGATAATAAAGACATCAGTGCGTTCCATTAACCAATAGAGATTAAAGAGGGAAGTGCTTTATCTCATTGTTTAATTCCCTGAGCATTCAGATGCTGCAAATCTCCAAAGTTATAACTTCAATTGTCCCACTGCTGAGTTATCTCTTTGGGATACACTCGCACTGTTGTAGCAGTGACAGGCTAATTATTAAGTAGCAGCAGATCTCTCTTAAATTTAAAACAAAATCCTATGATCGATGTGACTTGTGTTTCTTTTGTTTGTGAGGATAGAGTTTCTGCTTTGAGTGCAGTAACAATCTGGGTGTAGTTTACGCAAAACACTGTGCTCTTTTTTCCAAATTCATTTTATGATTTTGCTTTGATTCGATTTATTATTGTCACATGTATTAGTATACAGTGAAATGTATTGCTTCTTGTGTGCTATACAGATAAAGCATAGAGAAGGGAAGGATAGAGTGCAGAATGTAGTGTTACAGTCATAGCTAGGGTGTAGAGAAAGATCAACTTAGTGCTAGGTAGGTCCATTCAAAAGTCTGATGGCAATAGGTTGATATGCGACCTTTATATCATTTTCCCGACGGAAGAAGGTAGAAGAGATTATGTCTGGGGTGCGTGGGGTCCTTAATTATGCTGGCTGCTTTGCCGAGGCAGTGGGAAGTGTAGACAGAGTCAATGGATGGAAGGCTGGCTTGCATGATGGATTGGACTACATTCACGACCTTTTGTAGTTCCTTTCGATCTTGGGCAGAGCAGGAGCCCATACCAAGCTGTGATACAACCAGAAAGAATGCTTTCTATGGTGCATCTGCAGAAGTTGGCGAGAGTCGTAGCTGACATGCCAAATTTCCTTCATTTTCTGAGAATGTAAAGGTGTTGGTGGGCTTTCTTAACTACAGCGTTGGCATGGTGTGGACTGGGACAGGTTGTTGGTGATTTGGATACCTAAAAACTCTGCAGAATGCGCATGCAGAATTGCAAAAACAGATTATCTGGCCAATATCATGTTTCTCTTTGTGGGATCTTATTGTTAACAGATTGTTTCCCAGAAGAGTTCAGAAATATTGTATTGGCATTGAAACATTTTTGGACATTTTGAAGTCACGAAAGGTGCTACAGAAATGCAAGTTTTTTTGCTGGTATGATCTGATGGTGCAATTCTTTTTTTCGCTAATGTAATTAATATTTCACTGGCCAGTGTAGTTCATGCTTTGATGGTGTGTCTTTTTTGCCACAGCTGGTGCCTTTTGGCATGTTATTCGAATGTTTTAGTGCTTTTTTTTAGTGAATTTTCAGCACTTTGGTACTCGGCAGATCAGGTTTTCTCGTGCTTTTTTAATAGTTACTGTTAAGTAGGGGGCGGCGGGGGGTTATTTTTTCACACAGAGGGTGGTGAGTGTTTGGAATGAGTTGCCAGAGGCAGTAGTAGAGGTGGGTACAATTTTGTGTTTTAAAAAGCATTTAGAAAGTTACATGGATAAGATGGGTATAGAGGGGTATGGGCCAAATGCGGGCAACTGAGGGGTTTAAAAAAAAGCATGGACAAGTTGGATCAAAGTGCCTGTTTCCATGCTGTAAACCTCTATGACTCTATGATTCTATGACTCTATTGATGAATTGTTGTCCTTACATTTCAGCCCCCAACTACCTGTGGTGACGAAACCCTGGGTCCATTCAAAAGTCTGATGGCAGTAGGTCGATACGTGACCTTTATATCTTTTTCCCGACGGAAGAAGGTAGAAGAGGTTATGTCTGGGGTGCGTGGGGTCCTTAACTATGCTGGCTGCTTTGCCAAGGCAGTGGGAAGTGTAGACAGAGTCAATGGATGGAAGGCTGGCTTGCGTGATGGATCGGACTACATTCACAACCTTTTGTAATTCCTTTTGATCTTGGGCAGAGCAGGAGCCCATACCAAGCTGTGATACAACCAGAAAGAATGCTTTCTATGGTGCATCTGTAGAAGTTGGTGACAGGTGTTGAGGGGATTGAGCTATGAGGAGAGGCTGAATAAACTAGGCTTGTACTCGTTAGAGTTTAGAAGAATGAGGGGAGATCTCATTGAGACGTATAAGATGATGAATGGGATGGATAGGATAGAGGTGGAGAGACTCTTCCCGCTCAAAAAAGACAGTAGGACTAGGGGGCACAGCCTCAAGATAAAGGGGAGGCGGTTTAGAACGGAGTTGAGGAGGAACTTCTTCACTCAAAGGGTGGTGAATCTCTGGAATTCTCTGCCCGTTGAAGTGGTGGAGGCTGCCTCGCTAAATATTTTTAAGAAGCGGGTTGATGGGTTCTTGATAAGAGAGGGGATTAAGGGTTATGGGGAGAGGGCGGGAAAGTGGAACTGAGCCACGACAGATCAGCCATGATCTTATTGAATGGCGGGGCAGGCTCGAAGGGCTAGATGGCCTACTCCTGCTCCTATTTCTTATGTTCTTATGTTCTTAGGTGTAGCTGACATGCCAAATTTCCTTCATTTTCTGAGAATGTGGGGACATGCGTGGGAAATCAGAAGCAGAAAGGGATTTGGGAGTCCTTGTTCAAGATTCTCTTATGGTTAATGTGCAGGTTCAGTCGGCAGCTAGGAAGGCAAATGCAATGTTAGCATTCATATCCAGAGGGCTATAATGCAAGAGCAGAGATTATCTCCTGAGATGTATAAGGTTCTTGTCAGACCCCATTTGGAGTATTGTAAGCAGTTTTGGGCCCCGTATCTAAGGAAGGATATGCTGGCCTTGGAATTGGTCCAGAGGAGAGTCACAAGAATGATCTCTGGATTGAAGAGCTTGTCGTATGAGGAACAGTTGAGGACTCTGGGTCTGTACTCATTGGAGTTTAGAAGGATGAGGGGAGATTTTTTTGAAACTTACAGGATACTGTGAGGCCTCACTTGTTGAAACCTTTGTTCACCCTTTCCTCAATTCAGACTCAACTAGTTGAAAACCATGTTCATTAGCTTTCTTAACTTGACCCAATACAAACTGCATCTGATCCAGTGCTCTGCATGTGTCCCTTCTTTCACAAAGTCACCTGCACCCATCAACAGTTGACATTCACCAGCACTGGCTCCCATTCACGTGTGTATGAACTCGTTTGCTGTTAACAGTGGCTCTGTGGTGGCACTTTCACTCTGAACAATGGGTTTCAGTCCCACTCCAGGAGCTGAGTTTTACAGATGGGGTGACGGGAGAGACATTTTCACAAATCAACCACCTTCGCAAAAGGCTTACCACGGTGTGATCTTGTGTGGGCTTTCTGCCGCTCAGTGAAAGAAAGTTCCACCCTCAAGAACTGACAGGGTGACACGTTGGCACAGTGGTTAGCCAGTTGCCTGACAGGCTCCAAGGACCCAGGCTCGCTTCCAGGCTTGGATCACTATCTGTGTGGAGTCTGCATGTTCTCCGCGTGTCTGCATGGGTTTCCTCCGGGTGCTCTGGTTTCCTCCCAAAGCCCAAAGATGTGCAGGTTAGGTGGATGGGCCATGCTAAATTGACCCTTAATGTCCCAAGATGTGTAGATTAGATGGGTTAGTCACAGGAAATATGTGGGGTTACAGGGATAGAGCAGGGGAAAGATAATCTTATCAGAGGGTTGATGCATACTCAATGGGCCGAATAGCCTCTTCCATACTGTACGGATTGTTTGATTCCATATGACTAGCCAGCAGTTTTTGCAGTTCCAGCAGTGTCAGAGCTCAGTAGGGGACACTGCTGGGACTGCCAGTGGGCACACAAAGAATTTGATTTGATTTGATTGATTATTGTCACATGTATTAACATTTGGTGAAAAGTACTCTTTCTTGCACACTTCACAGACAAAGCATACCGTTCATAGGGAAGGAAATGGGAGAGTGCAGAGTGTAGTGTAGAGTCATAGCTAGGGTGCAGGGAAAGATCAACTTAATGCAAGGTAGGTCCATTCAAATGTCTGATAGCAGCAGGGAAGAAGCTGTTCTTGAGTCGCTTAATATGTAACCTCAGACTTCTGTATTTTTTTCCCGAAGGAAGAAGGTGGAAGAGAGAATGTCTGGGGTGCGTGGAGTCTTTAATTATGCTGGCTGCTTTGCCAGGGCAGCGGAAAGAGTCAAGACAGAGTCAATGGATGGGAGGCTGGTTTGCATGATGGCTTGGGCTACATACATGATCTTTTGTTGTTCCTTGCAGTCTTGGACAAAGCAGGAACCATACCAAGCTGTGATACAACCAGAACGAATGCTTTTTATGGTGCATCTGCATGGATATCAAAGTATGTAGGGACTATGTTTTGGAGGCTAGGTGGGGAGGCACAAATTGGGCGGGTGTGATCTTTGATGGGGTACCTCTGATGCACATAGGACACTCCCCAAAGAATGTGACCCCACCTTCCTTCCTGCTCTTTCACTAACTTTGGTGAAGAATTGACCTTCCCACTCTCTCTGGCCTTCCACTGCCTGGTGGATTATGACAGTGGAAGCAGTTTGTGGTCCTTAAGTGGTTATTAATTGGCCACTGACGGGCCTCAGTAGCCTAAGGGTGGGTGGGCAGTGGGCGCCTTATCCACCCTACGTAATATGGAGACTGGGTTCAGGGATGGGCTGGAAGTTACCCACCCTTCTGCTGGAAACATGCCCAATGTGGGGGGCATGAAACCAAGAATTTGGGCAATAAAATCTAGCCTGACATTCCAAAGCAGCGCTGAGGGAGAGCTGCAGTGTCAGAGACGCTGGATTCCAGATAGAGTGTTAAGTTAATGTTTGCTTTCTCAGGTGACCATGCGGGATTCCATGATAACATTTTGAGTTGAGTTTCCCTTAGCCCTGGCCAGTTTTGATCCTTTGAGCAAGATCATTAAAACAAATTATCAGCTTGCTAAGACATTGACATTTGTGGGATCCTGCTGTGCGCCAATTGGCTGTCACATTTCCTTTGTTATGACAGTGACTACTCTCCAGAAGGACTTGGCTGTAAAGCACTTTCGGATGTTGTGGGATGGCGAAGGGAGCTATAGAAATGCAGTTTTTTAAAATTTTCGTTGCCGCATCGGCTGATCCCTTGTATTTAGATTTGTCAACAGCTCTGTGTGAGTACATGTTGGTAGATTATTGCGACTCCAATATGGATTTAATATGCTAAATTGGCCCTGTTGATATTGCTGAAATTTCTGTCTCCTGCTGCTTCTGCATGATAAATTATCTGAGAGAAAATATAAATGGACCTGGAGATGAAAGGTGATCTTAAAATGGAATTTAATCTTCACAATGTTGATTTTCTGCTGCGTTTTGTGCTGATTCGAATGCACTTCAGTCAAATCCATTTGCAATTTAGAACAAGTAAACTTCATGCTTGTTGTTCATTCTGCAGAGAGTATTCAGTGAAACTCTCCAGTATGATCTTGATTTCCATAAGTCAGGCAGACTGGATGATGTGTTACCTTATTGAAAAAATAACCTTGTTTCAAATAGTTATTTGGATTGGCAATTAAACAGAAGATCCTTAAAGAGGCATATAAAATACTAAGGGGGGAAATCTTCCTGCCCCGCCTGTCATAGCATGTGGAGGGGGACGGAACATGCAAAGGATCATTGACCTCAGGTGGGCGAGTGTGGCTAGCAAATCCCACCCTAAGAGTCATTGAGCTAAGCTTGGAATACTCTTTTAAATTAAGAAGGCCGTGGAAGCCAGGTCATTGAGTATATTTGAGTCAGGTTAGGTTCTTGATTGGTATGGGGATCAAAGGTTACAGGGAAAAGGCGGGAGAATGGAATTGAGAAACTTATCAGCCATGATTGAATGGTGGAGCTGACCTGATGGGCTGAATGGCCTAAATTTATCTCCTATACCTTGTGGTCTAAGCCTGATAAACAGTAGGTAGAAGATAAACATTTTAGCTAGTGGAAGCAACTTTCCAAATCTTTTAGAAGAACTTCTTTGTTCAAATTTAGCCGCTGCCCCTCCCTCATTCTTTTTCTTTCTCTGACGCTAAATGGGTCAGATCTCTGGTGGTATTACTGTGCTGTTCTTATGGTGAACTTCGAAATCTCCTACCCAGAGTACATTCTGCACGCTTGCCACCCTCAGTGCTTCTAGTGGTGTTCAACGTGGAGGAGGTCTGATTCATCAGCTGAGGGGGGATGGTACGTGGTAACCAACAGAATGTTTCCTTATCCATATTTGATCTGATGCCATGAGGTGATGTTGAAGACACCCAGTGTAATTCCTTCCTGACTCTATATCACTGTACCCCGACCTCTGCTGGATCTGTCCTGTCGGTGGGACAGGACATACCCAGGGATGGTGATTCTGGGACATTATCTGCACAACAAGATTCCATGAGTATGACTGCATCAGACTGTTGACCAGTCTGTGTGACAGTTCTCCCAATTTTGGCATAAGCACTCAGATGTTAGTAAGGAGGACATTGCAGGATTGTAGGCCAAAAACACATAAAAATCAGATCCAGAGGTAGGAGTGGGAACTTCTGTCTCAAGGAACTCCCTGCTCATGGCTCTGTCTCTAATACTTTTTTGCTCTCTCTTTGCTGGGCATTCATCCCATTTCTTACATGGCAGCCTGGAAACTGGCAGAATCTAAGAAGGTAAACCAGATCTGTTTCATTTCTTTGGGTTTAACCATCACCTCTCACCTGTCAGTGTTATGTGGGAAAAGCAGCAAAATAAATGCCTGTCAAATTTTGCAGCCATGATATCCAGAGGAATGGTTTGCAGACAGCAAAGTTCATCATGGATTCCTTAACTCTGGTGTCCAGGTGCTGTGATATCTTACCACAGTTAAGGAGGCATTTATACAGTGACAGAGTCATTGTAGCACTTTCTTCTATTCATTTGTGGGACATGGGTGTCTCTGGCTGGCCAGCATTTATTGCCCACCCGAGGTGACTGAAGCCAGTTGAGAATCAATCACATTAGCTGTGGCTCTGGAGTCATATGTAGGCCAGACCAGATAAGGACAGCAGATTTCCTCCCCTAAAGGACATTAGTGAACCAGATGAGTTTTTCCAACAATCGACACTGGTTTCATGGTCATCAGTAGATTCTTAATTCCAGTTTTTTTTATTGAATTCAAATTCCACCGTCTGCCGTGGCGAGATTCAAACCCGGGTCTTCAGAACATTAGCTGAGTGGCTGGATTAATAGTCTAACAATAATTTTGATTTGATTTGATTTGATTTATTATTGTCACATATTAACATACAGTGAAAAGTATGTTTTTCATGCTCGTTGTACAGACAAAACATACCATTCATAGACAAGGAAATGGGACAGTGCAGAATGTGGTGTTACAGCCATGGCTAGGGTATAGAGAAAGATCAACTTCATGCATGGTAAGTCCATTCAAAAGTCTGACAGCAGCAGGGAAGAAGCTGTTCTTGAGTCGGTTGGTACACGACCTCAGACTTTTGTACCTTTTTCCCGAAGGAAGAAGGTGGAAGATAGAATGTTCAGGGTGTATGGGGTCCTTAATTATGTTGGCTTTGCTGAGGCAGCAGAACGTGTAGACAGAGTCAGTGGATGGGAGGCTAGTTTGCATGATGGATTGGGCTACATTCACGGCCTTTTGTAGTTCCTTGCTATCTTGGGCAGAGCTATGATATAGCCAGAAAGAATGCTTTCTATGGTGCATCTGTAAAAGTTGGTGAGAGTCGTAGCTGACATGCCAAATTTCCTTCGTCTTCTGAGAAAGTAGAGTTGATGGGATTTCTTAACTATAGTGTTGGCATGGGGGGACCAAGACCAGTTGTTGTGATCTGGACACCTAAAAACTTGAAGCTCTTTGCCCTTTCTACTTCATCCCCATTGACGTAGACAGGGGCATGTTCTCCTTTAAGCTTCCTGAAGTTGATGACAATCTCCTTCATTTTGTTGACATTGAGGGAGAGATTATTGTTGCCGCACCAGTTCACCAGATTCTCTATCACACTCCTGTACTCTCTTGTCATTGTTTGAGATCTGACCCACCATGGTGGTGTCGTCAGCAAACTTGAAAATCGAATTGGATTAATACCATGAGGCCATTGCCTCTCCGACTGCATGTGCATGCCTTAAATATGATTATGATCCATTGAAATCAATGTGTGTGTGCTGGAGGCAGATTCAGTTGTAGCTTACAAAAGATTCTGGATAATTATCTGAAGAGAAAGAAATGCTACTGGGAAAAGGCAGTGGAGTGGAACTAGCTGTGTTAGTTTTCTGGAGGGAGAACCTGCAATGACAGAAGGGGATAAATAGTCTTTTTCTATCATTGCTCCTTTAACCATTCTATGTTTCTCTGATTCTATGATAATAGAATTACACAGCATTTATAATTACAAAATGTTAAGTTAAAACACAGCTATGCAGAAATAAGTTACACTACAGATCCTGTAAAATCAATAATAATAAAAATGACCTCACATTACAACATAAATGTTGCTCACTAAATTATGCCATAAATATACATGAAAATACAGTACATAAAATTTCAATACTGATGCAATTCAACAAATGTAAAGTACATTAAGTTAATTTAAAACAAAATTTATTTGCATAGCAAGGACAGCACCATAAATTGTAATGAAATAATACAAATAAGGCACAAGGAATTATAACACATTCAATACATTAAATGGAACTGCCAATACAGCACAATAAGTTAGAATACAAATATGGAACACTAAATTATAACACAAATCTAAATTAAAATGCAAATACAGCATAACAAATTACAATACAAGTACAATTTCAATTATAAATCACAATTCAGTGAAGTTAATGCAGCATGATAAATTATGCACAAACACAGTGCATTAATGTGTGCTACAATAAATTATATTGCAAATACAGTAAATTAAATAGCTAAGATGTAAATTGTTATTTACCCAGAGGTTGTTTTGTCAGCTGGATGTCCACACCATCTCTCATTTCATTTCCTGTCCCCTCCTTGATCTAAGCCTCTTAACCTTCTCCCAGCCTCTTCTAACCAATTGTACAGTGTTCCCGTGGAGCCAGTATTCTCTGAACAATAGCCTGTGAGAAAGTGGGGAAGTGGAAAGAGAGGTCAGCTGAAAAATTGGAAGATGATTCGAGAGACTGAGGGTGGAATTGTCCTGTCTTGCCCACCTTGGGAATCGTAGCGGGCAGGACCAATCAAAGGTCTGTTGACCTCAGGTGGGCAGTTCCAGCCTTGGTGCAGGTGCAACTGGATAATCCCACCCTGAAGGTTGGATTTTGTGCCCCCCCCAAATGGCGTGTTTTCCAATAACAGTTGGGTCACCTTTGGCTGACAGTGAGATCTTCAGGTTCCGCCGATGTCTGTGGTAATTTGTGTGGCTTCCCATCCCATCGCAGAGGACCCAACATGGGGTTTGTGTTTTGTGGGAAGATCCAGCTGCTGGAAAGGTGGAAAATCCCTGTCTTGAGTGCCTGATGGAGTGCCTGACATAATAAGATGGACTTCCCTTCCGTCCGTGAATCATTAATCGTTAACTCCATGGGAAGTTAGCTAGTAAATATATATAGTTCCTACTTTTTGCTTCATCATTAAGACAGCCTATTTCCACCACAGTAACATTGCCCAATTTCACCTGTCCCAAACCATTTGCTGCTGAAACCTTCTTTCATACTTCTGTTATCTCTCGGTTTGACTATTCCACTGCCCTGGTCTCTGGTCTCCCAAATTCTATTCTCCATAAAATTCAGTGCATTCAAAATTCAATTGCCCAGACCTTTGATTTGATTCTTGATTTGATTTGATTAATTATTGTCACATAGAACATAGAACATAGAACACTACAGCACAAACAGGCCCTTCGACCCACGAGTTGCGCCGATCACATCAACACCTACCAATCTATAGACCTATCTATAACCCCCAATCCCATTAAACCCCATATACTCATCCAGAAGTCTTTTAAAAGACCCCAGCGAGTTCGCCTCCACCACCACTGACGGCAGCCGATTCCATTCACTCACCACCCTCTGAGTGAAAAACTTACCCCTAACATCACTTCTGTACTTTCCTCCCTGCACCTTAAATCTGTGTCCTCTCGTAGCGACCATTTCAACCCAGGGAAATAGCCTCTGAGAATCCACCCTATCTATTCCTCTCAACATTTTATAAACTTCTATCAGGTCGCCTCTCAACCTTCGTCTCTCCAGGGAAAAGAGTCCCAGCTCCCTCAACCTAACTTCATAAGGCATGCCTCCCAATCCAGGCAACATCCTTGTAAATCTCCTCTGTACCCTTTCAATAGCTTCTACGTCTTTCCTATAGTGAGGTGACCAGAACTGCGCACAGTACTCCAAATGAGACCTGACAAGGGTCTTATAAAGTTGCAGCATTACCTCCCGACTCCTAAACTCAATCCCTCGATTAATGAAGGCCAGTACACCATACGCCTTCTTGACCACCTCCTCCACCTGCGAGGCCGATTTAAGAGTCCTGTGGACCCGGACCCCAAGATCCTTCTGCTCTTCAACACTACTAAGACTCCTGCCCTTGATAGTGTACTCGTTCATCCCGTTGGTTCTGCCAAAATGGACGACTACACATTTATCCGCGTTGAAGTCCATCTGCCACTTCTCCGCCCAGTCCTGCATCCTATTTATGTAGGATGTAGGACTGGATGTAGGACATGTATCAACATACAGTGAAATGTATTGTTTCTTGCGCGCTATACAGGCAAAACATACTGTTCATAGAGAAGGAAATGAGAGAGTACAGAATGTAGTGTTACAATCATAGCTAGCATATAACAAAGTCTTAAAAGCATAGAATAAGAGTAAAAGATAGAATTAGAAAGTACGCTGGGCACAGCTGGCAAGAAGTTGGCTCACTCCAGTGCCATCTTGGAGAAAAATGGTCAGATTTTAGCTTGCATCAAGTCCCCTACCCCTATCACCCATGTACCTGCTCATCTACATTGGTTCCCCATCAAACAATGTCTTGGTTTTAAAAATCTTACTCTCGTTTGCAGATCCCTCCATGGTCTTGCCTCTCCATATCTCTGTAAATCCTTCTGACGCCCACAACCCTCTGAGATATCTGTACT
The DNA here is from genome assembly GCF_965287045.1 of Carcharhinus amblyrhynchos. Taxonomy (NCBI): domain Eukaryota; kingdom Metazoa; phylum Chordata; class Chondrichthyes; order Carcharhiniformes; family Carcharhinidae; genus Carcharhinus; species Carcharhinus amblyrhynchos. The sequence continues at coordinate 47,030,402 of NC_137342.1, forward strand.
CTAACTCTGGCCTCTTGAGCTTCCCTAGGTTTTAATCACTGCATTGTTAGGGGCCATACGGCAGCTGCTGAGGCTCTAAGCTTTGCAATTTTCTCCCTCCACCTTTCGTTTCTCTCTCTGGGTGGGATTTTCCAGCCACACTCACCCCGTAACCAGAAAATCCCACCCGAGGTCGATAGACATTTCCGTGTACTGCCCCTCGCCCTCTCCGATTCCTGTGCTGAGGTAAAATTCTCCCCTCTATCTCTCCTTCCTCCTTTAAGACACTCACAAAACTGTACCTCCTTGATCAAGCTTTTGGTCATTTAATCTAATATCTCTCTTAGTGTTTCGATGTCATGTTTTGTTTTATGATGCTTCTGTGAAGTATCTTGTAAAAGTTTATTACTTTAAAAGTGCTACATAAATAGAAATTGCTATGATAATTCTGGTTGTAACACGTCACTCTTTGGCTAATAAATGGGAATAAAAGTTTAAACTTTCACTTTCCCAAAGCACTAATCTCTGGTGACGTATTTTAAACTATTTTATTTTCCTGTGGAAAGATCATTTCAGTGTTTTCTGTGAGGTCAGTATGATCATTCTGTATTTTTTTTGTACTCTATTCTTAATAAAAAAAAATTCACATTAAATAGTCCCTGCATATGAGACAAACCAGATCCAAAGCTGACAAGACAAGATATTACACCCCATCTTGGGCTTGATCATGCAAGATCCAAGCTGGCAGGATGAGTCACTGCACCCCCTCTGGGTTGGATCCATTGTAGCAAAAAGGCTAAGATGGCTTTGAAAAATTGCATCAGGTAAAGCCTTGATTTAACCTCATTGGTTACCCTGAACCCTTACTCTACCCTAACCAGAACAAACTACTGTTGCAGTGGAATGGGCTAGCCTCATCCTCTGCTGGATCATGGCTTCACGCCTGTATTTCAGGCATGTGTAGTGGGGAGCGGTGATCAGCCGCTATCAGAGAATACCAGCTAATTACTGGTATTCTGCCACCTTCTTCTCTTAGATAAACCCCCGTCACTGTCTTCAAAAGTGGCGCCTACTAAATGGTCATGTGATTACCATTACTTGTGAGGTCATTGATTAACAGTTAAAATTGGTTAATGACTTATCAGAAGGAATGTAAATATCATTGAATTACCCTTCCCAAAGATGCATTTTTTTAAATCAATGTACATTAACCTTGAAAAGCTAAGAGATCAATCATTGCGATATCACGTAAACCAGTGACACCAGGTGAGGTCACCAAACAATGGCGCCTTGTTGACATCACTAAACCAAAGTGACCTATTAGCAATGTCAGTCCAGCAAGAAATATAGAGAATGTTCATAGAATTCCTGTAGTGCAGAAGGAGACCATTCAGCCCTTTAAGTCTGTACTGACTCGTACCCAGGCGCTATCTCCATAACTCCATGTATTTACCCCACTAATCTCCCTAACCTACATATATTGGGACACTAAGGGCCAATCAACCTAACCTGCACATCTTTGGGGTGTGGGAGGAAACTGGAGCACCTGGAGGAAACCCTCACAGACACAAGGAGAACATGCAGACTTCACACAAACAGTCACCCGGGGCAAGATTTGATCCTAGGCCATCGTGCTGTAAGTTTCCTGAGAAAGTATTTGTGGTAAATCAAAAACTTAACATTTTTCATGTTAAAAGAGTAAGGATTAAAGTTCCTCGATTCAGTTTCCTTCGTTGAGGTAGTGGGATCTGGGTTCATTTCTGCAATAGCAACACTGTCTCCTCAGCAGACATTCTATGTGTTGGCCTGAGCACCACATAAACATCAAGAGGAAAAAAAAGCAGGAGAAAACTAATGACCAACAGATGTTGACATCAATTGAACCAAATCCAAATTGTAGGGGATTTCACTTGCCTGGAGAGTTCTGTTAATACCCAGAGAGCCACAGGCAAGGAGTTTAATGTGAGAATAGATAAAAGATCATCAACTTTCAACTGATTGAAAAAGATGTGGAAGCAAAGCCGAGATTCTTCTGTGTGCTCTTCACTCATCTGTAGAGTTGTGAAACTTAGAACATGAAAACCTTTCAAGGAAGGAAACCTGCTGCCTCTGATGCCAAGTGTCTTTGAAGGATTCGAGGCCTACACTGATGGGATTTTATACCCAACGCTGAAGTTAAAAAACACTGAGTAGCCTCCAGCTTCATTCATCATCTGTAAAAGACAGTTCAGCTGGCTGGTCAGACTTCCGTCATCACGGATCACCCATCAGGTCCTGCATGGGGCTCCTACTGGATGTGGAAGGAGAGGATGTCCCAGATTCTCAGTAGAGGTCTCCAGCTAGTCAACAGATGCTGCAGCGATGTAAGGACATTGAATCATAGAATAGAACCTTACAGTGCAGAAGGATAACAAACCCATCCAGGCCCTAAACCCGCAACCCCATGTATTTACCCTGCTAATCCACCTGAGGGTCAACTTAGCATGGCCAATCAACCTAACCTGCACATCTTTGGACTGTGGGAGGAAATCAGAGCACCTGAAGGAAACCACATGCAGACACGGAGAGAATGTGCAAACTCCACACAGATAGTGACCCGAGGCCAAAATTGAACCAGGGGGTTCAATGGCGCTGTGAGGCAGCAGTGCTAACCATTGTGCCACTGTGCTTCTCTGACTGGCTGCGGACAGAAGAGAACGGAGAGCTTTGTTTGTTTCATACATCTCGAAATACGGGAGCTACAAAGTACATAGGGACAGGAGTAGCCCATTCAGCCCATCAAGCCTGTTCTGCCATTCAATGGCTGATCTATGGCCTAACTCCATATATGCACCTTTGACCCATATCCCTGAACACCTTTGCTTAAGAAAAATTTATGTATGATTTAAAGAGAGCAACAAGTCTATCATCAACTGCTGCTTGTGGAAGAGAGTTCCAAACTTTTACTACCCTTGTGTGTAGAAGTGCTTCCGAACATCTCACCTGAATGGTCTGGCCCTAATTTCTTGACTGAGAAACTAAGTGAATACTCAGTAATTTTTCTGTTGCCATTCCATCTAATTTTATATGACTCTTAGGGGGAGGGGGTTTGTAGAGAGAGATCAGGGAGGGAGGGAGGGAGTAGCTTAATGTCTGGCATATCTTAATCTCAACAGTGATTTTTTGCCAGTAGCAATACCTGGCATATGTTATATGGGCGGCTATATTAAAATGTCTTACTTCTGATATAGAGGCTCTTAAGAGAAAGAATGTTGTACACTATATAAGAACATAAGAACATAAGAAATAGGAGCAGGACTAGGCCATCTAGCCCTTCGAGCCTGCCCCGCCATTCAATAAGATCATGGCTGATCTGTTGTGGCTCAGTTCCACTTTCCCGCCCTCTCCCCATAACCCTTAATCCCCTCTCTTATCAAAAACCCATCAACCCGCTTCTTAAAAATATTTAGCGAGGCAGCCTCCACCACTTCAACGGGCAGAGAATTCCAGAGATTCACCACCCTTTGAGTGAAGAAGTTCCTCCTCAACTCCGTTCTAAACCGCCTCCCCTTTATCTTGAGGCTGTGCCCCCTAGTCCTACTGTCTTTTTTGAGCGGGAAGAGTCTCTCCACCTCTATCCTATCCATCCCATTCATCATCTTATACGTCTCAATGAGATCTCCCCTCATTCTTCTAAACTCTAGCGAGTACAAGCCTAGTTTATTCAGCCTCTCCTCATAGCTCAACCCCCTCAACTCCGGTATCAGCCTAGTAAACCTCCTCTGCACTCCCTCCAGGGCCAAAATATCCTTGCACAGGTGCGGCGCCCAAAACTGCACACAGTGCTCCAGCTGCGGCCTCACCAATGCCCTATACAGCTGCAGCAAGACCTCCCTATTTTTATATTCAATCCCCCTCGCTATGAAGGCCAGCATCCCATTTGCCTTCCTGACCACCTGCTGCACCTGCAAGCTGGGTTTTTGCGACTCATGCACAAGGACCCCGAGGTCCCTCTGCACCGTCGCCTGCTGCAGTTTTTCGCCACGTAAGTAATAGTCCTTCCTACCATTCTTCCTACCAAAGTGGACCACCTCACACTTGCCAACATTAAATTCCATTTGCCATTTCCTGGCCCATTCGCCCAGCCTATCTAGATCCTTCTGCAGACTCTCCACACCCTCCGCACAATTTGCCTTTCCCCCAATCTTGGTGTCATCAGCAAATTTCGACACCCTGCACTCGGTTCCCTCCTCCAGATCATCTATATAAATGGTAAATAGCTGAGGCCCCAGCACCGACCCCTGGGGCACCCCACTAGGCACCAACCGCCAATCCGAATAGCACCCATTGACCCCCACTCTCTGCCTCCTATTTGACAACCAATCCTCTATCCACGCTAACACCCTACCCCCAACTCCATGTCCCCTGACCTTCTGCAATAACCTCTTGTGAGGTACCTTGTCAAACGCCTTCTGAAAATCCAGAAAGACCACATCCACCGGCTCTCCTCTATCCACTGCCCTAGACACATCCTCATAGAACTCCAGTAAATTTGTCAGACACGACTTCCCTTTAATGAAACCGTGTTGCGTCCGCCCTATCAAGCAATTCCCTTCAAGATACCTCGCAATTTCCTGCTTAATGACGGATTCTAACATTTTACCTACCACAGACGTTAAACTAACCGGCCTATAATTCCCCGCCTTTTGCCTGGCACCCTTCTTAAACAACGGCGTAACATTAGCCGTTTTCCAATCTTCCGGCACTTCCCCGGAATCCAGCGACGTCTGGAAAATAACCACCAAGGCATCCACTATAACCTCCGCCATTTCTTTCAGAACCCTCGGATGCATTCCATCCGGTCCTGGGGACTTGTCCACAATCAGCCCCTCCAGTCTGTCGAGCACCACCTCTCTAGTAACAGTAATGTCATTAAGACCCTCCATTCCTACCACCTTTCCATCGCTAACACCCGGCAAATTATTCACATCCTCTTCCGTGAAGACAGAAACAAAAAAGTTATTCAAGACCTTAGCCATATCCCCATCCCCTACCACTAGCTCCCCTTTCTCATTCTCTAAAGGACCAACGTTCACCCTAGCCAGCCTCTTCCTTTTTATATATTTATAAAAACTCTTGCTATCCTTTTTTATATTAAGTGCTAGCCCAGCCTCATAGCTTCTCCTACCCTCCTTTATTAACTTCTTTGTCAATCTTTGTTGACATTTAAACCTTTCCCAATCCTCTTCTCGCCCACTGCTCTTAGCTACTCTAAATTCCTCCGCTTTTAATTTAACACTTTCCTTCACCTCCTTCGTTATCCACGGCTTATTACCTCTCTTCCTACTGTCCTTTTTAACCATCGGAATAAATTTCTGCTGAGCACCAAGAAAGATCTCCTTAAAGATCCTCCACTGCTCCTCAGCAGACCTACCTTCCAACGCACTCCCCCAGTCCACATTCGCCAATTCTTCTCTCATCCTACCATACTCTCCTCTATTCAAACAAAGGACGCGTGTCCGGGAACCCACTTTCTCCTCCTCCATCTGCACCAGAAACTCGACCATACAATGATCACTCTCTCCAAGAGGATCCTTCACCGCAAGGTCCCTAATTCTACCCGCCTCATTACATAGCACCAGATCCAAGATAGCTCGCTCCCTCGTCGGCTCCAACACACACTGTTCAAGGAAATTATCCTGGCAGCATTCCAAGAACTCCTCCTCGAGCCCACCTCGTCCAACATGGGTCGACCAATCAATATGCAGATTGAAATCTCCCATAACTACTGCCGTCCCATTCCTGCATATATTAGATTACTTGAGAAGGAATTACCACAGCTGGAGAAAGTGATAGATGTTTATATTAGGAAAAGACAAAACCATGAACAATATTAGGTGAGAGGGGCTAAATGTTGCTTCTTTCCTGATAAAAGCAAAATACAGCGGATGCTGGAATCTGAAACAAAAACAGAAAATGCTGGAAAATCTCAGCAGGTCTGATAGCATCTGTGGAGAGAGAATAGAGCTGACGTTTCAAGTCTGGATGACCTTTAGTCAGAGTCGAAAATTCTTTCTTGCACGGGAAGTGATGACACATGGCATGAACTTGGTGGTTAAGAGTAAAACTCCCTGAAAAAAATGTAAGAAATTCTGATTCTGGAGTGAAACCTATCTGCCTAGATGGATATCACTTTTTATTTATATACAGGAACAGGCAGGGAATAGAGATATATGGAGCATGTAGAGGCAAAAGGTCTTTAATTTAGAAAGGCGTCATGTGTAATCACAGGCCTGGGCCGTAGGACCTGTTCTGATGCTATATTGTTCTTTGTCCTTTATTCATAAGGCTGATGAGGCAATTCTAGCTCGTTGTTGAGGTTAACAGTCTTCGGGGTTAACAATGACTTCAACTGATGAGGTGTGAACGGTGGTGATGCAATCAGGAATGGACCACCTCAGCTCAGAAGTTCAGTATGAGGGCAACTAGAGGACTTGGATGGCCATTATTACAATTCTAGATTGCTGAAGACCAGTCATCTAAATCAATTCAATGGAAAAATAACTTCAAATGCTCAAGAAGACATATTAGGCCGGATTTTCCACTTTTAACACTTTATGGACTGCAGGTTAGCCTGCATGTAGACTTGATTATCCTGATCCTAGCTGGCTTGGTGCTGGCTGCATTCAAATGGCCCAGAGGGTCTGTTTTGGGTGTGGGACCCAAACTATCTGCGCACGCATGTCTATTGTAGATGGATGGCTAAGCTTCAACATCTATCAATGGTACAGACATTGGCAGACATTAGGCAAAGGCGAGGCAGAAGAGGAATGTAAAAGGAAGCATTTTTAATTCAATACAAGGCCCTGGGAGCTGGAGTTACCCTGATCCTGTAGCTAAAATGGTGTTGTCTTTATTTACAGTGGGTTGGTTTACCATGAAGAGGAAAAAGTAAGCAGCAATTAAAAAATATATATTATCAGCAACTTGACTGCCTCAAGCCGCTCCCCCTTGTCGCTGTACTGGTGGTAATGTGGTTTTAACTGTAGTTACTGATTCTTGTATCTCCTCAGTTAATCTTCAAAACCGTTGAGCAGGGTGGGGAGGGTGGGGGGAGGGGGATTTTGGGCACTGCATATACTCTTCTGCATGTAAGAAGTTAACAGAAATGCTCTTTGTTATCCCTGCACACCAGTGGTGAGAGAAGCCTGTTCGGCTACTGACATAGAGGATTGGGGAGTTGGCCAAGGGGCAGGCAGCTTAGAACATAAGATAAGAGTTGGAGGAAACCATGAGGCCCTTCGAACCTGGTCTACCACTCAACAGGATCTCCTATCTCCACTTCACCCATCCTCTCCCCGCATTCCTAAATTCCTAAATTCCCAAAAGTCTATTGACCCCAATCCTGAACATTTCCAATGACTGAGCATCCACAACTCTCTGAGATAGGGAATTCCAAAGATTCACAGCTCCTTGAGAGAAGAAGTTTGTCCTGATTTCAGTTCTAAATGGGCTGACTCCTTATTCTTAGACGGTGGCCCCATGTTCTATATTTCCCAACCAGGGGAACCAATTTCTCAGCATCTACCTTGTCAAGCCCCTTAAGAATTCCAGAGGCTTCAATTAGATCAACTCTCATTCTTCTAAAACCATAGAGAATCACAGAACCCCCACAGTGCAGAAAGAGGCCCATTGACTCTGCACCGATTTTCCAAAAGAGCACCCCACCTAGTCTCTCCTCTTTGCCCTCTAACATCACTCAATTACTGTAGCTTATCCCCGTAACCTACACATCTTTGGACACCAAGGGGCAATTTAGCATGGCTAATCCACTTAATACACACATCTTTGGACATTGAGGGGAAACTGGAGCACCCAAAGGAAACCCACATGGACATGGGGAGAATGTGCAAACTCCACACAGTCACCCAAGGCAAGAATTGAACCTGGGATCCTGGTGCTGTGAGGCAGCAGTGCTTAATTGCCACTGTGCCACCCGTTTTGGGTATACTCCAGATATAGGCTTGGCCTCGTCGATCTCCCCTCATCAGAGAAATTTTTTCAGCTCAGCTGGAACCAGAGGGTAGATGAATTAAGATACAGATTAGATATGTTTGAGTCCAACTGAGTGCTGGAATAGGTAAAGGGGCAGAATTTTCTGGCCCTATTGGTATTGGTGTAAATCCTGTAATATCCTCCAAATGTTGCAAGTGGCCAAAACGGGATTGGTGCTGGTGAGATCCCAGTTTGAGAACTTCCCCACTTCCGGCAGGTGACATAATTAGGTTCATGTCCGGAAAGGGCATGGACCTAATTTCCATATATTAACATATAATTACCGAGTTTGATGCTGTAACATAATCTTCCCCCTGTGGTGGTGTGACATCATCCCACACAAATCATTAGTAGTTTTCAAAAGCGAAAACCAGTCACGATGACCACACCGGCGGATCGGGGGTATTTGTAGTCTCCATGGGTTGAGGGACAATCCTGGGCATTGCCCCCTGGCAATGCCCCCAGTAAAAAGTCTGACAACACCAGGTTTTAGTCCAACTGATTTATTTGATAGTAAACTCACAAACTTTCGGGTTAGCCCCTTTTTTACTGTGTTTACCCCAGTCTAACGCCGGCATATCCACATAATGCCCCGAGGGACATTGCCCTTTGGCAGGGCACTGGCAAGAGGGTTACCCTCCTCCATTATTGGGTCCCCCTCTGTGTCTGAGGGATGGGGGGGATGTTCCTCTTATCTGCTGAGGGGGAGACTTAATTATACTTTGAGATCAGGGCACTCTTTAAAATTGGTGCCCCGCTCTCAGACTCCCAGTGTGTTGGACTCCTTAGACCCCGCCCCCCCAGCTGGCTGTGTGGTCCTCGACAGCATTCTGAAATTGCACAAAGTGCTGTTAAATCAGGCGAGCAAAGGTGCCCGTGAAGCCAGCGAGTTTCACACAGTTTTTCTCACCTGATCCAACTGCAATTTGGATTGAACTTTCCATTGCTGTTCTAGGTTCCTTTTTCCCTGTTCTGGTTCGGTGCTGTTTGAGAAGTGACAAATGACCACCTTGCAGGATTTTACGACCTCGCTTGACTCAAGACTGGAAAACTCGGCCTGGGGTTAACGGACTGTCCACCCTTGCCCACTCTGATTCCCGTGGTGGGCAGGGCGATAGGATTCCAATGACTATTCCAAGTACGTTCTGATTAGTTGACTTTATTTTGGCAATTAGTTTGCTTGCTAGTTCTGCAGTACTATTAATGTCCAGTTCAATTATACCAAATACACTTCACCCACTGGCAATTCACATCAGCATGTAAATAACTGACCAGCGAAAAGGAACAACAACATTTTAGCTGCCACAAAGCACACAGGTACAGACTCAAGGGTTTAAGGGATTAAGGGTTATGGGGAGAGGGCGGGAAAGTGGAACTGAGCCACTTCAGATCAGCCATGATCTTATTGAATGGCGGGGCAGGCTCGAAGGGCTAGATGGCCTACTCCTGCTCCTATTTCTTATGTTCTTATGTTCTCACGCACACAGATACAAACTCACGTACACAGGTACAAACTCACGCACATAGGTACAAACTCACGCACACAGATACAAACTCACGCACACAGATAAAAATATCACGCAAACATATTCAAACTCTCATGAATACAAGCTCACGCAAACACGTACAAACTCACGCACACAGATACAAATTCACGCACACAGATACAAACTCATGCAAACACATACAAACTCATGGGCACAGATACAAACTCTCACATATGTAAATAGGTAAATATACCAAGACGTGGTCTTGCCGGGCGCCGCAACAGCTCAGTGACTAGCACTGCTAGCTGTGCAGATACATGGATTTGGGCCTGTGTCTGTGGGAGTTTGCGCATTCTCCCTGTGGTTGCGTGGGTTTCCTCCGGGCGCTCCGGTTTCCTCCCACACCCCAAAGATGTGCTCTTAGGCTGATTGGTTTACCAAATTGACACTATTCTCCCCTGAATCTGGCTAAGTTAGGGGTTCCATTCGTAGACACGCAGGGTAGAATAGGTGTAGGGTGATGCAGCAGCGCAGGCTTGTTGGGCCGAAGGGCCTGTTTCCTGTGCTGGGTTGTTCTTTGTGCTTTGTTTATACAAATTCATGCACATATACAAATGTACACGTATGCAAATAGACACATATAGAGACTCATGTAGATGCAAACTCACATATGCATATAAATGCACAAATATAAACACATACACACACACAGGCTGGACTTTTCTAGCCCCAGCTGATGGTGGGATTTTCTGGTCTTGCCAGGCCAGTGGATTACATTATCTGCTTATCCACTTCAAGGGAACTCACTATGGGAGGGCCAGAGAATCTCAAACACACAGATATAGGACGGGATTTTCCAGCCGCATTTGCCCCAAAACTGGAAAATCCCGCCTGAGGTCAACAGACCTTTCCATGGACTGTCCCTCGCCTGCTATGGTTCTGTGGCAGGCGGAACAGGAAACCCCATAATCTCTTACACACAAACACCGACACACTGGACCGCATTTTATACTCTCCCTTGTGGCACAGTTGGAGGTGAGGAGGGCAATTAATCAGGCAGGGGATGTGGCAAGTGGGAACACTGCCAAATTCCCACCGTGGTCTCAATTAAGTCCATGGTGGAGAGGCATTCTTGCCCCACCATCATCTGAGTCCCTTAAATGGGTAATTAAGGCTCAATTCTTTACAATGTACAAACACACCCATTCGAACATGAACAGCTCAGGATTTTCTGAAGTTATTTCAGTTGAACACCAAGTGAGGGGAGTTATGACTGGGATGAATGGTTGTGCCATCAATTGCTGTTCAGATGATACTACTTGCGCTTTGGTCCGACCTGTAACTTGCAGCACCTATTGGCAAGTGAACTCCTCAGTCTGGAGAACACTCATGCCACTATCAATGTAGTAAATTTCTGAATTCAATTACATGTTCACTTTTACATAAATAAGACATGGATCATGTTTGCTTGTCCTCATTAATCGATACACGGAAGCCTAAATGTTGGAAACACACAATATCAATTTTTCATCTCTTGTAACAGTTTTCCTTTTTGTCTTTTGAAAACTAAATATTCAAGAAAGAATCCATTCTCTGAAATCAAATAGTAATGAGTTGCATTGTGGTTGCCTAGTAACCCGCCTTACGGCCTTCCCTGTATCTCTCTCAAGGACAGCTCGCCATTCATATTACACTTGACTTTTATGTTTCTATTGATTATTCTGTTCAAATACTTTCTCCACTGTTACAATAATGTTTATTTTATTGAGTTGATCTGCGTCAGTAAAGAGTTCAATGTCATTTTATGTTCAGTAGTTTCTCCCTTAAGTAACAAATGTCCAATCAAACTATTTTACATTTTCATGGAATCACTTAATTGTTATGGCACAGAATGAAGCCACTTGGCCCTGCACTGGCTTTCCAAACGAACATTGTGATCGAGTGCCATTCCCCTGTCTCATTCCCGTACCCTTCACTTTTTTTCTATTTAAACAATCATCTAATGCCCTCTTTAATACCACAGTTGAACCTGCCCCCACCACACTTCCAGGCAGTGCATTCTGGACCCCAACCACTTGCTGTGTGAAGTAGGTTTTTTTAATCACATCATATTTGCTTCTTTTGCATTTCTACCCTCTTGTTTATGATCCTTTTATGAGTGGGAACAGTTTCTCCCTGTCTACTCTGTCCAGCCCCCTCATGATTTTGAACACCTCTATCAAATCTCCTCTTAGCCTTCCTCTCTCTAAGTAGAACAGTCCCAACTTCTCCAATCTATCCTCTTACCTGAAATTTCTCATCTCTGGAACCATTCTTGTAAACCTCTTCTGCACTCTCTAAAATGCATTCACATCCTTCCTATAGTGTGGTGACCAGAACAGACAGCAAGGTGTTATAGTGCTCAGCACTGCTATCTCACAGCGCCAGGGACACAGGTTTAATTTCTGGCTTGCGGTTCATTGCCTGTGTGAAGTCGGCACGTTCTCCTTGTGTCTGCGTGGGTTTTCTCCAGGTTTCTCTGGTTTCCTCCCACAGTCCAAAGATATGTGGGTTAGGTGGATTGGCCATGCTAATTTGCCCCTTAGTGTCACGGGGACTAGCTAGAGTAAATACATGAGGTTATGGGGATATGGGCTGGGTGGGATTGTGGTCAGTGCAGTCTCGGGCTGAATGGCCTCATTCTGCACTGTTGATTCTATGATTCTCGCTGTACACAATATTCCAGCTGAGGTCTAACTCATGTCTTGTATAAGTTCAGCATAACCGTCTTGCTCTTGTACTTTATGCCTCTATTAATTACATCCAGAATATTTTATATGTTTTATTAATTGCTCTCTCCATGTGTCCTGCTGTCTTCAATGATCCATTCACATCCAAATTCTGACCCCAAACCTGACATTTCCCATTTTTGGGGAAGCGGGAATGGAGTCGGGGCTGTGGATCGTGCAAATGCAATTTGATGCGGACCATTCCCATCACCGGTGGGATTTTAATCGGCAAGCCACGTGAAACATGACGGGGATGGTTAACAGGAGGTCTGAGCTTGGTGGATTCACCTGGATGGTAAGGGTAGCCCTTTGGAGAGGTAAAGTACCTCTTTGGATAGAATCCCAGGGAGAAGTAAAGCACTGTTTGGGATTGTTAAAAGTGAATATGATTATGCACTTTTTATCCGTAAGCGCATTGGAACCGTGCAGCTGCCATAGAACTGCCTAGCTATCAAAACTGGTACAGCTGTCAAAATGATCAAAGGGGTGTCCAAAGATACTACGTGATTTGGTGTGGAGAGTTTAGAGCCAAGGATCGGTAAATGTTGGAATGGATGGAGCGTAGGAAGTGTGTGGGGAAGGTGGGTGGAGGGCCGGTATGAGAACTAGAGGCACTTTATGCTTATTTTTTAAAAATTATTTTATTTGTGTTAATGGCACCCGTTGGGTTTCTGCTAACGCTGATGCAAGAGTGAAGTACGTGATGTAAAAATTTCCCTCAGTTTTACTTTGTCTTTGGTACTTTCCTGGAACATTCTGTGAGCCACTGATTTTTTTTTTCTCTTTTGGATAGCCCGGATCTACTTCAGTCCGTCAGTTGCGCCTTTAACTTAATGACCCTTGTTTGAAGACAGGTCAAAAACAAGACAGACTATCATCTCTGTGCCCCAGACTTTTGTTGTTTTGGTGTTGTCACAGTGCTGTTGCTTCTTCTCTTCTCAGTCCTCCCACAGAAAACCTTTGTCTGCAGATTGTTATCTGTGTTTTCCGAAACAAGAGTCTCCACGAAGGGCAGTGTCTCATGTCTTGTGACTCACAGTGGTCAATGACAGCTGTTAGATTTGGTTCATTGTCAGGTGTGAAAGGAGTTTGTTCTCGTTTGATTGCAATGATAGCAGACATTTGCCTCTGTGTCTCACTGCAGTGTTCATAGCCCCAACTGTGCATTTCATGGAAATTCTCTGCAGCAAATTCTCTGAAGCCAATTTTTAAACTCAATGACCCGGCCGATGAAAGCAAGCATGCTGTATGCCTTCTTGACTACCTTCTTCACTTGCATTGCCATTTTCAGTGACCTGTGTACCTGTACACCCAGGTCCCTTTGCCTATCAATATTTTTAAGGGTTCTGCCATTTACTTCATATTTCCTATTTGTATCAGACTTTCCAAAATGCATTGCTTTGCATTTGTCTGGATTAAACTCCAACTGCCATTTCTTCACCCAAGTCTCCAAACAATTTATATCCTGCTGTATCCTCTGATGGTCCTCATCGCTATCCGCAAATCCACCAACCTTTGTGTCGTCCGCAAACTTACTAATGAAGCTAGTTACATTTTCCTCCAAATCAGTTATATATATTATAAACGGCAAAGGTCCCAGTACTGATCCCTGAGGAACACCTTTTGTCACAGACCTCCACTCAGAAATGCACCCTTCCACTGCTACCCTCTGTCTTCTTTGACCGAGCCAGTTTTATACCCACCTTGCCAGCTCACCCCGATCCCATGCGACTTCACCTTCTGCACCAGTTTGCCATGAGGGATCTTGTAAAAAGCCTAACTGAAGTCCATGTAGACAACATTCACTACCCTACCCTCATCAATCATCTTCGCCACTTCCTTGAAAAACTCAATCACACTTGTGAGACACGACCTCCCCTTCACAAAACCATGTTGCCTCTCACTGATACGTTAACTTATTTCCAAGTGGGAATAAATCCTGTCTCGATGAATCCTCTCCAATAATTTCCATATCACTGATCGAAGGCTCACAGGCCTGTAACTACCTGGATTATTTTTGCTACCTTTCTTAAACAAAGGAACAACATTGGCTATTCTCCAGTCCCCTGGGACCTCCCTTGTAGCCAGTGAGGATGCAAAGATTTTTCTCAAGTCCCCAGCAATTTCCTCCCCGGTCTCTCTCAGTATTCTGGGATATATCCCATCAGGTCCTGGGGGACTTGTCTACCTTCATGTTTCTCAAGAACCTCAATACCTCCTCCTTTTTAATCTCAACATGACTCAAACTATCTACACATCCTTTCCCAGACTCATCATCCATCAAGTCCTTCTCTTTGGTGGACACAGACAAAGTACTCATTTAATACCTCGCCCATTTCCTCTGGCTCCACACATAGATTCCGTCCCTTGTCCTTGATTGGGCCAACCATCTTCCTGGCCACCCTCTTGCTCTTTATATATGTATGAAAAGCCTTGAGACTTTCCTTAATCCTGCTGGCCAATGCTTTTTCGTGACTTCTTTTAGCTCTCATCATTCCTTGCTCAAGTTTCTTTCTACTTTCCTTGTATTCCACACTTGTTTTGTGTGTTCCCAGCCTCCATACTTTGACAAATGCTTCCTTTTGCTCTTTGACTAGGCTCACAATACCTCTCGTTATCCAAGGTTCCCAAAACTTGCCATACTTATCCTTCATCCTTATTGAGTGTGCCGGTCCTGAATCTCTGTGAACTTACACATGAAAGCCCCCCACATGCCAGATGTTGATTTGCCCTCAAACATCTTCCCCCAATCTTATGCTGGTGAATCTCTAGATTCCGTGGGGCTATCATTAGAAAATAAATTCTTCACTTGCTCCTCTGTCATGCAGTCAATTGTGTAACCAGAAACCAATCATACAGCTTGAACAGCCAATGAAATGACTCATAAACAACGCCAAAGAACAAACAACAACAAAGAAGGCGGCTAAGAGGAGACCTTATTGAAACATACAAGATGATTAGAGGTTTAGATAGGGTGGACAGTGATAGCCTTTTTCCTCAGATGGAGAAAGCTAGCACGAGGGGACATAGCTTTAAATTAAGGGGTGGTCAGAGGTAGGTTCTTTACCCAGAGGGTGGTGAGGGAATGGAATGCCCTGCCTGCTGCAGTTGTAGATGCGCCTAGTTTGGGGGCGTTTAAGAGGTCCGTGGATAGGTTTATGGATGGAAAGGGATTGGTTTAGGTTAGAGGGTCATTGCTTTTCTCTTAATTGGTCGGCGCAACATCGTGGGCCAAAGGGCCTGTTCTGCGCTGTAATGTTCTAAGTTCTATGTTCTATTATGTTTGGTTCAAATGGCATGTCCCTCACATAAAGGCAATAAAATCTGATGCCACAAAGTGTACTAGGAAGTAAAAAAACTTCTCATACTTGTCAATATAGGAAACTTCAGATCACAGCTCCCAGACCAGATCCCTGACTCAGTAAGCTTACAACCTGCATCTGGTTTTAATTATAAGTTGACCAAAAATCCCAGCATGCTTAACTCTCAGTCAGAATACCCATTTTAGAGCCACTATTGCCATTAATGCGGTTAAATCATTGTTGTACTTGTTCTTTCTCCATCTACAACAGGCAGAGAAGAATAATAAGGATATTACAGAACTTCAGGCCTGGGTTACTGAAGAAATGGCTGTCAACAGTGGATCGCTTAAAATTGGGATTGTACATGAGAGCAGCATTAGAGGGGTGCCGGCCTCTCAGTTGATTGTGGAATAGGAAAAAAAAATCAGATAGACAGGGAGAGGGTGAGGCCTTTGGGGGAGTTGAAAACAAAGATGAGAATTTTAAAACCAAGATTTGGTTGAGAGGCATGGACAGAGTGGATAGTCAGAAGCTTTTTCCCAGGGTGGAAGAGTCAATTACTAGGGGGCACAGGTTTAAGGTGCGAGGGTCAAAGTTTAAAGGAGATGTACAAGATAGATTTTATACTCAGAGGGTGGTGGGTACCTGGGACTCGTTGCCGGGGGAGATAGTGAAAGCGGATATGGTAGTGATTTTTAAGGGGCGTCTTGACAAATACATGAATAGGATGGGAATAGAGGGATATGTTCCCCAGAAGGGTAGGGGGTTTTAGTTAAGTCGGGCAGCATAGTCAGTGCAGGCTTGGAGGGCCGAAGGGCCTGTTCCTGTGCTGTAATTTTCTTTGTTCTTTGTTCTTTGTGTGCATAAACTCATTGATTGCCAAGCTCATTGGAACTGTCAGCGATCTGGCAAAGTATTCAGTCAAAGGGTGCTGTCAAGGCATTTAAAAGTCCTGCCATTTAAACCTTTAAAGCATTTTTTCTGGGAGTTCTGAAAAAAAGATTTCTTGCTATTTCACTCTGTCAGTTGACATAAGCTTTAGGATTTCTATTATTGGATTAGTACTGCATGATTAATTTCACTATCCCAGTATAGTACCTCTCATTTAACAGTTGGACTGACAGCGGCAAGTGGCAATAGGCTTTAATGTGTGATTATGAATTTCTCTGTTTATAAGGGATTGTGCATCTGAATTAATTGTGTGTTATTATCAGATTTAATTCAATTGAAGGAATGCAAAGAGAGTGAATGGGTTGTTGCAACTGAGAATATCTTATTTTAATAAGATAAAGTTTGCAATAGACAATTTTGTCTCATCAGTCCCGATGTCTGCCACAGTGGATAATTGGTGAATTAGTATGGTAGTTGAAATGGCAAAGGGAGTAGCGTGAGGATATAGGTGGCAGGAGTTGGCACTGAGTTAGCATAGGTACAGGAAAGGGAAATTGGAGCTGGTATGGTTGTGGAGGGCAGGCGTGAACGGATCATTCCTTTAATTTTTAAACTTTGGAAAGAGCGCCAGATCCCCAAGACAAGCCATAGGACCAACATGCCTCCACACCCAGCATCCTCCTCAGTTCATTGAATCCCTACAGTGCGGAAAAAGGCCATTCAGCCCATTGAGTCTGCACCGACCACAATCCTACCCCGACTCTATTCCTGTAATCATGCACATTTACCGTACTAATACCCCCTGATACTAGGGTCAATTTAGCACGTCCAATCAACCTAACGCATACATCTTTAGAGCATGGGAGGAAATCGGAGCACCCGGAGGAAACACACGCAGGCACAGGGAGGAAGTGCAAACTCCACACAAACAGGCCAGAGTTGAACCCAGGTCCCTGGCACTGCGAGGCAGCAATGCTAATCACTGTGCCACGCCTGTTTCACCGATCCTAATTTCTAATCCAGGCCCAGGGCTGAAAAACCTGGCCTCCGGGCGGCCATTTTTACAGGTCAGGTTGGTGAAGCTGCAAATTCTCCCATCTCTGTAGATCTGACTCAGGTGTGAGAATCTGGGCCTGGATTTTATTTGATGTGCCTCTGTCGGTGTCTAATGGGAAGAGCATTTAATTTCTTCACCTGTTGCTGTTCTTTATTTACACCCATTAAATTTGGGGTTTGATGAGGGAATGAGCCAATGAAATTGGACTGCGGCCAACAAGGCTGAATTGAATGTTACATCATTTTAATTACCTCACAATCAGCAACAAAAACGGTGTCTCAGGCTTAATCTTTGGAAAGGATGGCAATTTGTGCAGAGTATTTAAAAAATAGTGATTACTCTGCAAACTATTTGGAATGAGTTCAGGAAGAAACTGCTTTCTGGAGCTTGGCTGGACTCAGTGCTGCTAGCACAGAGCAATGTATCTGCCAATCGTAAAGCAATCGCTGTACTGAAGAGCATAAAACTGAGGGTGGTTTGTGTTCTTGCATGCAATTTGCCCTCCATGGTGCAGTTTTGACCTTGAAGGAAAAACTAATGTGTACGTGGGAGCCAAAAAAAAGGTCTTTTCAATATTTAGTGAGGTTTTTCCTTTAACTTATGTCAAGGACCAAAACAGCTGAACCTAAACTTGTGTTAACATACACATTCGCTCACACACACACACACACACACACACGTACATGCATACACAGACGCATGTACGTGCACACAGATGTACATGCATGCACTGACAACAGACACACTCACGTGTGTGCATGCACACACAAACACATGCACACACACACACAAACATAATCATTCATACAAACACATGTATGCACACACACACATTCATTCACATAAACATGTGCGAATACACTCACGCACATATAAGTATACACACACGTGCAAATGCATTTGCAAATCGAGCTAGCACTGCTGCCTCACTGTGCCAGGGACCCGCATTCAATTTCCAGCTTGGGTCACTGTCTAAGTGGAGTTTGCATGCTCTCTCCATGCGTGTTTGGATTTCCTCCGGGTGCTCCGGTTTCCTCCTATATTCTGAAAAACGTGCTGGTTAGGTGCATTAGCCGTGCTAAATTCTCCCTCAGTGTACCAAATTGGCGCTGGAATGTGGCAACTGGGAGATTTTCACAGTAACTTCATTGCAGTATTGATGTAAGCCTACTTATGACACTATTAAATCAACTTTAAACAAGGGTGATTCTTATTGAGAAAAAAACTTACTGACTATTCCTCTTTTCAAGAACAAAGGTGAATGTGAAGAGGTTGGAAAGACATCAATACATAGATGGTATCTTACATGTAGCAGAAAAGAAACAAAGGGAAGTAATTGCAAACTGATATTCTATTAATGGAATCAAATAGAGATACAAAGAACACCTCAATGCTTTGTATTTAGGGTTGAGGTTGTCTATCATTCCATTTATTGGAAAACCACTTTTTAGCTGGAGTTTCATAAGCCTCAGTTACCAGCGGTAACTTGTGGTAACTGTGAATTTGTACTCTGACACTCATTCCAGGGGCCATGTCAAATATTGAAAGGGGAATGCAGTATCGAAGTGCAGAAGTCTTGCTACAACTGTATGGCATTGGCTGCACCTGAGGTACTATGTATATTTATCCCCTTCCTTAATGAGAGATCTTGCATTGGAGGCAGTTCAAAGAAAGTTCACTAAACTGATTTTTGGGATGAAAGGGTTGTCTTCTGAGGAAAGAAACATAGAAACATAGAATAAACTACAGAACAATACAGGCCCTTTGGCCCACAAAGTTGTGCCGAACATGCCCCTAGAGATTATTAGGCTTACCTATAACCCTCTATCTTACTAAGTTCCATGTACTTACCTAAAAGTCTCTTAAAAGACCCAATTGAATCTGCCTCCACCACCGTTGCTGGCAGCCACCACCCTCTGAGTGAAAAACTTACCCCTGACATCTCCTCTGTACCTACTCCCCAGCATCTTAAATCCGTGTCCTCTTGTGGCAACCATTTCAGCCCTGGGAAAAAGCCTCTGAGAATCCACTCGAACAATACCTCTCAACATCTTATACACCTCTATCAGGTCACCCTTCATCCTTCGTCTCTCCAAGGAGAAAAGCCCGAGCTCCCTCAACCTATCCTCATAAGACAGGCTCCTCAATCCAGGCAACATCCTTGTAAGTCTCCTCTGCACCCCTTCTATGGCTTCCACATCCTTCCTGTAGTGAGGCAACCAGAACTGAGCACAGTACTCCAAGTGGGGTCCAACCAGGGTCTTATACAACTGCAACATTATCTCTCGACTCCTAAACTCAATTCCTCAATTGAGATGGAGTAGGTTAGGCCTATGCTCATTGATATTTAGAAGAACTCCATTGGCGGTACGACGGTACAGTGGTTAGCACGCTGCTTCACAGTGCAGGGACCAGGGTTCAATTCTGGCCTCGGGTAACTGAGTTTGCACCTTCTCCTTGTGTCTGCGTGGGTTTCCTCCGGGTGGTCCGGTTTCCTCCCACAGTCCAAAGATGTTCAGGTTAGCCATGGTGATCTGGATACCTAAAAACCTGAAGTTCTCGACCATTTCTGCTTTGTCTTGGATTGGCCATGGTGAAAATTTGTCTCTTAATGTTCTAAGATGTGTAGGTTAGATGGATTAGCCATGAGAAATGTACTGGGATAGGGCGAGGAGAGGGCTTGTGTAAGATGCTCTGTCAGAGTCAATGCAGACTTGATGGGCCAAATGGTCTCCTTCTATGAATGAGAGATGATTTTATTGAAAGATATAAGATTCTGAGAGGGCTTGGCAGGCTGGATGGTTGACAAGATGTTTCTCACTCATCGTGGGGGAATCTAATACGAGGGGGCACAATTTCAAAGTAAGGGGTCCCCCACTTAAGATGGAGATGAGGAGGAATTTCCTCTCTCATAGAGTCTTTGGCATTGTCTTCCACAAAGAGCAGTGGAAGCTGGTCATTGAATAAATTCAATGCTGAGCTGGACAGGTTTTTGAAGGAAAGTGGAGTTAAGGCCAGAATTGGACCAGCCAACACGATCTTATTGAATGTTGGAGCAGGCACAATGGGCTGAATGGTCTACTCCTGTTCCAATTTATTATGATTGTTTGATCTTACATATATAAAGTATTACGGTCCCAAAACTTCTCTGCCAGAGACCGAACTGATTAACCAATGCTGACCTCAGCCCTGCTAATTATACTGAAAATGTTACTCTCTCTTATTGATGTGTTACCTTGACAGTCTCTCTGAATTCATTACATGGGGAATTGTTTTTTTAATTGGAAATTTGAAAACATGACTTTAAGCATGCTGCTTATAAATGGGTGCCTGTATTGTCCTACTTTGTAACAGTAGCTACATTTCTAAAGTACATTGCTCACTGCAAAGCTTTTTGGGATGTTCAGTGGTGGTGAAGTGCACTTTATGTGCAAGCTGGGACAATATTTGTCAGAACATTATTTGTCCATGAGTGCTACTATAACTGGCCTGAGTTGCTTCCTTTCTGTCTCTCTCTCTCTCCCTCATACTCTCTCTCTCTCTCTCACGCGCTGTCTCTCTCCCTCACACACACTCTCTCTCTCTCCCTCTCTTACGCGCTGTCTCTCTCTCTCTCACACACACTCTCTCTCTCTCCCTCTCTTACGCGCTGTCTCTCTCTCTCTCACACACACTCTCTCTCTCCCTCTCTTACGCGCTGTCTCCCTCTCTCTCTCACACACACACTCTCTGTCTCCCTCTCTTACACACTCTCTCTCTCTCACACACACTCTCTCTCTCTCTCCTTCTCTTACGCGCTGTCTCTCTCTCTCTCTCACACACTCTATCTCTCCCTCTCTTACGCGCTGTCTCCCTCTCTCTCTCACACACACACTCTCTCTCTCCCTCTCACACACACACTCTCTCTCTCCCTCTCTTACGCGCTGTCTCCCTCTCTCTCTCACACACACACTCTCTCTCTCCCTCTCTTACACACTCTCTCTCTCTCACACACACTCTCTCTCTCTCCTTCTCTTATGCGCTGTCTCTCTCTCTCTCTCACACACAGTCTCTCTCTCTCCCTCTCTTACGCGCTCTCTCTCTCTCCCTCTCTTACGCGCTGTCTCTCTCTCTCTCACACACACACTCTCTCTCTCTCCCTCTCTTACGCGCTCTCTCCCTCTCACAAACACTCTCTCTCTCTCCCTCTCTTACGTGCTCTCTCTCTCTCACACTCTCTCTAATTCTCTCTCTCACTCGCTCTTCAACACCTATTCTGTGTGGCCAAATTCCCGTCCAACTTGATTTTCAGGTTTGCTGATGACACCATCCTAGTGGGTCCAATTCCAAACAATGACTAGACAGAGTACAGGAATGAGATAGAGAATCTGGTGAACTGGTGTAACGACAATAATCTCTCCCTCAATGTCAACAAAACAAAGGCGATAGTCATCAACTTCAGGAAGCATAAAGGAGAACATACCCTTGTCTACATCAATGAAGACAAAGCAGAAATAGTCAAGAACTTCAGGTTTTTAGGTATCTAGATCACCAACAACAGTCCTGGTTCCCCCCATGCCGACACTATAGTTAAGAAAGCCCACCAATGCCTCTATTTTCTCAGAAGACTAAGGAAATTTGGTATGTCCCATATAACTCTCATCAACCTTTACAGATGCACAAAGAAAACATTCTTTTTGGTTGTATCACAGCTTGGTATGGCTCCTGCTCTGCCCAAGATGCAAGAAACTACAAAAGGTGGCGAATGAGGCTCAGTCCATCACGCAAATAAGTCTCCTATCCATTGACTCTGTCTACACTTCCCGCTACCTTGGAAAAGCAGCCAGCATAATTAAGGACCTCATACACCCCGGATATTCTCTCTTCCACTTTCTTCCATCGAGAAAAAGATACAGAAGTCTGAGGTCACGTACCAACCGATTCAAAAACTTCCTTACTGCCATCAGACTTTTGAATGGACCTATCTCACACTACGTTGATGTTTCTCTTTACTCTAACTTTGACTGTAACACTACATTCCCCACTCTCTCATTTCCTTCTTTATGAATGGTATGCTTTGTCTGTATAGCATGCAAAAAAAAACCACTTTTCACCACATAGTAATACATGTGACTAATAAATCAGATCAAATCAAAAATCAAATCAGAATCTCTCTCACTCTCTCTACCACTCTCCATTTCTTGCAAATCAGCCAATGCAGCAAAGACTGGTAACAGAATGTGGAGACCTCACTGATCTGTCTGAGTTCCACATTGTGCAATATACTGACCAGCTGGGTTAATGTATGACTAGCATTTGTTTGCAAAATGTACAACTAATATTCTCCAACCAGCAGGATAGCAATTTGTACCCCACAGTGGAGGACAGTGCACAGAGGAAAGAAGATTGTGGGCAAGATGAACCCTGTACTAAGCAGACAATAGAAGGTGGAGAGAACATCAATCAGTATAAAATTGAATTCTATTGCATTTGATCATTAGTTTCAATAAGTTCTGCCAACCTTAATGTTTAAGTCAAATATTAGTAAGTAACTCAGGATACAGGAATGGAGTCTGATTAATTTTGTAACTGGATTGATTAGATTGCTTTCAATTCATAGATGGTTTGGGTGAAATCCAACTTTTCTTGGGGGAGCCAATGGATTCCTTTTCAAACTGCCCCTTAGCATCAAGAAATATTACATTTCATGAATCAACAAATCTTTTTTGGATGCCTACAATCTAATCATGGTAGAAATCTGAGCAGGAGGAGACCATTTGGTCCCTCAAGCCTATTCTATCATGACCATGGCTGATTTAACTCAATGCCATTTTTCTGCTCCATTCTGTGATAGTGTATCTTGAAGAGATTTTTTTTAGATCATGCTCTCTGCGCTCACAGCCTTAGCTGATCTCATTGTGGCACCAAGTTGTCTACTAGGAGCCCTTTTATTGCTCCTTCAATGGTAAATGTGAGATCATCCATTTTGGTAGGAATAACAAGAAAATGGACTATTATTTGAATGGTAAAAAATTGCAGCATGCTGCTGTGCAGAGGGAACTGAATGTCCTTATGCAAGAAACACAAGGAGTTGGTTTGCAGGTGCAGCAGGTAATTAAGAAGGCAAATGGAATTTTGTCCTTCATTAATAGAGGGATGGTTTAAAAACAGTGAGGTTATATTGCAGTTGTATAAGGTGCTGGTGAGGCCACATCTGGAGTACTGTGCACAGTTTTGGTCTCCTTATTAGTGAAAGGATATACTGGCACTGGAGGGGGTGCAGAGGAGATTCATTACGTTGATTCTGGAGTTGAGAAGGTTGGCTTATAAGGAGAGACCGAGTAGAGTGGGCTACACTTGTTAGAATTCAGAAGAATGAGGAGAGATCTTACAGAGACACATAAGATTATGAAGGGAATAGATAAGATAGAAGCAGGGAAGTTGTTTCCACAAGTGGGTGAAACTAGAACTAGGGGGCATGGACTCAAAATAAGGGGAAGCAGATTTAGGACTGAGTTGAGGAAGAACTTCTTCATCCAAAGAATTGTGAATTTGTGGAATTTCCTGCCCAGTGAAGCAGTTGAGGCTATCTCATTGAATGTTTTTAAGGCAAGGATAGATAAATTTTTGAATAGCAAAGTAATTAAGGGTTATGGTGAGCAGCATATAAGTGGAACTGAGTCCACAAAAAGATCAGCCATGATCTTATTGAATGGCGGAGCAGGCTCGAGGGGCCAGATGACCTACTCTTAGTTCTTAGGTTCTTCAATGGGGTTTGGTTATTTTTACTGCAGTGTTTATGACCCTGCGTTGTCAGGAGGAAGAATGTTTGCATGTCAGGTGACAGAAGTTTTTTCACTTGATTGCATGTTCTTCCCGGGTCTGCGTGCATTTCCTTCGGGTTTCCTCCCGTAGTCCAAAGATGTTCAGGTTAGGTTGATTGGCCATGCTAAATTGACCCTAGTGTCAGGGGATTGACAGAGTAAATGTGTAGGGCCTGGGTAGGATTGTGGTTGGTACAGACTTGATGGTTCAAATGTCCTCCTTCTGCACTGCAGAGATTCTATGATTGTATCCTATGATTCAGTTCTGAACTGTAGATTTTAGTTTTTAGAAGGGGCATCAAGTTGGAAAGAAGTTTCTCTCTCTCTCTCTCTCCCTCGCTTTGGGAAATTCTGCTGGTTAGCTGAAAGCTTTCCTGCAGTAGAAAATCTACAGCTGGTGGCTTGACAAGAATCTCTCCCTGATATCGTGGGAAACTGTTCTGACTTCAAACGGTTCTGAGTATATTAGTAGAACTGTTGCATTCATCCAAAGGATGCAGTTCCAGCACCAAGTAAGCATTAACTTCATTGTAACTTCATTGCAGTGTTAATGTAAGCCTACTTATAACAGTAATAAATAAACTTTAAACATTAGACTTTGCTGTGTTAAACCTGTGGAAGGGTTTTGTCTAAAGGAAGTTTTTTTGGTTTCACTGGAATATCTTATCTTACATTATCGTGGTTGTTTGTGTTTATAATTAATGTATGTTCTTGCTGATTTTTTTCCATACATGTTAATTATATTCTTAAGTAAACTTTGTTTGAATTATATAAGAACTATATTCTTAAATAAACTTTGCTCCCCAGTGGGTCATTTGAATCACATCTGAAGTAGAACATTTCATGCTTATCCTAGTCAAATTCAAGGTGCAAAACCTATGATCCAGGTGGGTTCCATAAAAGACCTTGGAGTTTCTGACCTGATCCATAACAATTCCCAGGCCTGAATAGAGTGGATGTGGGAAAAATGCTTCCATTATTAGGAGAGACTAGGATCCAAGGGCACAGCCTCAGAGGAAAAGGACAGCATTTTAGAACTGAGATGAAGAGGGATTACTTCAGCCAGAAGGAGTGTATCTGTGGAATTCATTGCCACAGAAAGCTATGGAGGCTGGATCATTGAGTGAATTTAAGACAGAGATAGATTAGTTCTTTATTTATAAGGGGATCAAGGATTACAGGGGAAAGGTGGAAGAATGGGCTTGAAAAACATAGCTATTATGACTCAATGGCAGAGCGGACTTGATGGGCCAAATGGCCTCATTCTGCTCCTATGTCTCATGGTCTCTTGGCTTATTCCTTGATATCTTTATTACCTAGAATATTACTGATCTTCGTCTTGATCATGATCAGTGAATGAGCCCAAAACCTTATGGGGTAGAGAATTCCAAAAGATTCACCAGCCTTTGAATGAAGAAATTCATCCTCATTTCAGTACTAAACGGTTTGACCCTCATTCTGAGTTGGTGTCCATGGGTTCCAGACACACCCAACCTGGGGAAACAGCCTGTCCAGCTCTGTAAGAATCTTATGTGTCGCAGCGAGGCCAGCTCTCATTCTTTGAAACTCGAGGGAACGTGGGCCCAGTCTCTTCAATCTCCCCTCACAGGACAATCCCATCAGTCAGTCTGATGAACCCTCACTGCATTCCCTCTATTGCAATAATATCCTTCCTTAGGTAAGGAGACCAAAACTACATACAATTACTCCCGGTGCATTCTCACCAAGGATCTGCACAACTCCAGCAAGGACATCTTTACTGCTGAACTCAAATCCTCTTGCAGTAAAGCCTGACATACCATTTGCCTTTAATTGGTATTAGCTTTCAGTGAATTGGGAATAAGGACAAGTATCAACATTTCCAAATCTCTCATTATTGAAGAAATACTCTGCCTTTCTGATGACCTACCCAAATGGATGACTTTACATTATTACACATAATATTCTATCTGCCATGCCCCTGCCTACTCACTTAGCCTGTTTGAGTACCCTTGAAGCCAATTAACATCCTCCTCACAACTCCCACCGAGTTTTGTGTCATCAGCAAATGTAGAAATATTACATTTGACATCTGAAAACAACATATATATCATCTTGGTGATCTTATAGAATTATTTATTTATTGAAAAGATAATGGACAAAGGTTTTACACTGATTGAAACCATGACTGGTTATGACTCAAACAAAAGGAATTCCTAGCCTTCAAAAAGTTACAGCAAACTCATTTTTCAGAATTTTCAAGTCCCGCCTGCCATGGGAATTGTAACAGGTGGGGCACGGACCATACAAAAATCCATTGATCTCAGGTAGAATTTTCCAGCAAACGCGACCACAAAATCCTGCCCGTTATCTCTAAAGAGTCACCAATGTCCTCTGTGACTGCAGAAATCACATTCCAAGGAAATGGGCCCCTTTATATTCCTGAGGCAATGTTCTGGCCAACAGAGATGATTGTCTATGAAGGCAAAGGGTCTTGAAATCTGGTATCTGTATTAAAAGATGAAACTTCAATCTTGTCAAGATTCCAAACCAGGAACATACATCCTTTTCCCAAACTAAGGGGAAGAAGTAGGACTTATGTTACATGTCACCTACCCCCATCCAAAACTGCTTGAACATGTAATATTGCCTTCTGAAGCTATATGAAACAATCTGTGACCTTCCGTCAACAAAACAGCAGCAGAACTAAAGAATTGTCAAGGTTTAAGTTACCTGGCCTCCATCTATACTGTTTCTCCTGGAACATATAATCTGCATCAGTGCCAACGATGAGACTAATTCAACTCTGCACATTTCTCCCATTGGAAAAGTGAATTATCTCACAACAGATTCAGCTTGCACACCTCTCTGAAGGGGTAAACCACTGGACTTCTTATTCTGGACTCTGGACTCACATGTAACATGTGTGTGGAATTTGGCTATCAGTTTCTGCTCAGCGGCTCTGTGTTGTTGTGTGCCGTGAAGGCCACATGAGAACGGCCTCAACCGGGATCTTGGGTTCATGTCACACTACCTGTAACCCCCATTACTTGCCTGGGTTTGCAAAATCCTGTCTGGAAATAATACACATCTCTTTAACCTGTGCTTAAAGCTCTCTCTGCTCACATTGTCTATACCTTTAAGAATTGATTAGCTGTAAAGACTCACATTCCAATCATTATGCATGTAAGTTGAGTTTGTGTCTTTATGCCCTGTTTATGATCAGAACTGACAACACCAGGTTTTAGTCTAAAACCTGGTGTTGTCAGACTTTTCACTGTGTTTACGCCAGTCCAACGCCGGCATACCCACATTATGATCAGAACTCCCAGCCACCTGATGAAGGGACAGCCTGTTCCAAAAGCTTGGGCTGTTTGCCACAAATAAACTTGTTGGACTTTAAGCTGGTGTTGTGGGATTTCTTTCCGTTCTACCCCAGTCCAACGCTGGCATCTCTACATTATGACTAGATTGATATCCCCCATGAATATGGAATGACCCTTGTTATACGCACCTCCAATTTCCTGATTTAGACCATGTCTTACAGAACTACTACTGTTTGGTGGACTACAAACAACTTACCAATTGTTACAAGTGTTTGCTGCCCTTTGCTGTTTCTTAGCTCCATCCAAGCTGATTCTACCTCTTCATTTTCCAATCTAAGACTGCCCCTCACAAACGTACTGGTCTCATCCTTTATCAACAAGACTACTTCACCTCCTTTTCCTTTTAACCTGTCCTTCCTAAATGTCAAATTACTCTTGAACATTCAGTTCCCAGCCTTGGTTATCCTGCAACCATGTTTCAATAATGGGAATTGCATCATATCTGTTCACTGCTATCACTTGGACCTTTCTCAGCTACACAAACCCATTGTACCTGGCAGGTAGTTTAAATCTATACTATTAACATATCCTTGCTGTTTCCCCTTTCACGTCTCCAAGGAAGGCAACAGTGAGATAAAAATCTGATCTTGTCCTGGAAGGCAAACTCTCCAATCAGAAACATGTATTTGTTCAAAAATTCAGAGGCGGGGGGGGGGTCTCCGGTGTTAGAGGGACTGACTTTTGGATGGGACGTTATATTGAGAAACCTCTCAAGTGGATGCAAGAGATTCCAGAGAACTACTTCAAAGAGTTTGGAAGCTTTTCCTGGTGTCTTAGCCAATAGCTATAACCAGTTGTAATAGTTATAGATGCCACCCAGGCACTATCTCTGTAAACCTAATGGTTAGCATTGCCGCCTCACAATGATAGGGATCGGGGCTCAATTCCAGCCTTGGGTAACTGTCCGTGTGGATTTTGCATGTTACATAGAACATAGAACATAGAACACTACAGCATGTTCTCCCCTTGTCAACGTGGGTTTCCTCTGGGTGCTCCTGTTTCCTTCCACTGTCCAAAGAGGTGCGGTTTTGGTTGATTGGCCATGCTAAATTGCCTCTTAGTGTCAGGGGGATTAACAGGATACGTACATGGGAACACATGGGTGGGAATACTGTCAGTGCAGGCTCGATGGGCCAAATGGTCTTCTTCTGCACTGTAGGAATTCTATAATAACATATTTTATTCATTTGTAGGGTGTGGGCTTTGATGGCGAGGGTTGTATTTATTGCCAATCCTTAGTTACCCTTCAGGCTGAGCTGCCTTCTTGAACCGTTGCAGTCCCCCCAGTGTATGATTCAATGAAATCCTGTCAGTTGTTTTATTGCTGGCGATGGGCACTTGCTACGTGCAAATTGGTCATTGTGTTTCTTACATTGCAATGATGGCTGCACTTCACTATTTGTATTGGGATGTCGTGGGACCTTGGAAAATGCCATAAAAATACAGATTCTTTCAACAGAACTTGTCATGATCCACTACACCATTTATTTGTCCAGCATGTCTTTAACCTGGCCACACGTTCAGTCCCTTCTTTGTACTTAATAGATCTCTGAATTCCTTTGGGATTATGGAGAAGGAACGGGGAGCCGTGAACTGTAACTTTATGAGCATCCCTCAGCATCATTTCCGGGCAACGTGCATCAGGAATTTAGACAAAGCTTCCCCTTGAAAATAATTAGTGTCATTTTTTTTAATGGTTGCACCAATCATTCCATCAACATGTTATGTAACAATTTGGTTTTGCTCAATCCTTCTAGAGAGGAACAATTTTTCTGTGAGGTGCGTATTAGGTTATCGAGGTGAATCAATAAATTGTGGGAAGGGGGGCAATAAGCTTTGAAATATGTTTGGGAGATTGTAGAGAGGGAAGGCAAATTGCTGAAGGTGTGAGTTGGAGGAATGTGGGCGGTAAGAGGATCCACAGCTTCAGCCGTTGTCTCCAGATCTGGCACAATGCCATTGTCAACAACCCAACTCATCTTCTGTAGGATTCTGATTTCTCTCCTGATTTTTGTGGTAACGAACACAAATAAATGAATAATTGTTTTATGAAGCACTTTTTTTGTTGACAGAATGGAGGTTTCATATAATCCCGACAGTGCAGAAGGGAGTCATTTCACCCATTGGGTCTGTGCCAACAACAATCCCATCCAGGCCCGAACCCTGTAACCCTATGTGTTTACCCTACTAATTTATCCTGATACGAAGGGAGGATTTAGCATGGCCAATCAACCTAAACTGCACATTTTTGGACTGTGGAAGAAAACAGAGCATCTGAAGGAAACTAACACAGACACAGGGAGAACGTGCAAACCCCACACAGACAGTCACCCACTGCTGGAATTGAACTCAGGACCGTGGCGCTGTGAGGCAGCAGTGCTAACCACTGTGCCACTGTGCTGCCCATCATTCTTGAAACACATGCTTTAATGTGGTGATGTAAAAGTAACTGTTCTAGATCAATGGAACATAAAAAACAAAATGCAATAAATATCTTACATACAGCTGAGCCTGAGTGGCTTGATAAATCCTTGCTTCATTTCAAATTTCATTGATCTACAAAAGTACCATTTAGTTAAATCATTACTTTGAGAAAATAACAAAGAATATCTGAGAATATTTAAGGACCTGACCAGTCGACTGGTGAATCATTAATTTAATGAACTCTACTGACCGAAAACAAGAAAGTGATATGTTCAGGTTCAGACGGAGGAACTTTGGAAAGTAACAGGCCAGTTCTGTAAATATTTTTGAATTGGATTTTGGCAGAACTTTCGCATTTTGTTATCAGCTGAACATTGCAAGAACAAAAAATGTATTTTCAATCTTGCTGCCTGTACTATACCATTGGGAAATATTACAGTTCATGGTTTGGAAATCAATTCTCACACATCTATTCCAGCCTGAACCATGAATAGTGTTCCGGTTGAATTTGGGAGAACATGTTTAGGGCTAGAGGTTTCACACCTGCACTGTCACATTTGCCGGATAATTATTGCCTCCGCTAGCAGCCTTCCATTGTGCGAGATGATGGTTTGCGCCGTGGTAGTGAACTCAATGTTAAACGTCATCTGGTGTGGCTGAGGAGCCTCACTCTAGCATGGCAATCTCGACCGCTCTTGCTGCAGAGGAACACAGTGGACTGGCTATTGAGCGTTCCAATTCTTTGGCCTGTCTTTAATCTGGGCTCTCCTTTTGAATCATAGATTCATAGAACCCGACAGAGCAGAGGCCAGATGAACTTTTCATTTTGGGGCAGCACGGTGCCACAATAGTTAGCACTGCTGCCTCACAGTGCCAGGGACCCTGGCTCGATTCCTGGCTGGGGTCACTGTCTGCGCGGAGTCTGCATGTTCTCCCCGTGTCTGCCTGGGTTTCCTCCAGATGCTCCGGTTTCCTCACACAGTTTAAAGATGTGTAATTTCAGTGGATTGGCCATGCTAAATTGCCCCTTGGATGCGCAGGCTGGGAGGATTAGTGGGGCAAACGCAGAGGGCTATGAGGATAGTGGGGTGAATACATGGGGTTACAGGGATAGTGGGGTGAATACATGAGGTTACAGGGATAGTGGGGTAAATACATGGGGTTACAGGGATAGTGGGGTGAATACATGAGGTTACAGGGATAGTGGGGTGAATACATGAGGTTACAGGGATAGTGGGGTGAATACATGGGGTTACAGAGATAGTGGGGCAAATACATGGGGTTACAGAGATAGTGGAGTGAATACATGGGATTACAGGGATAGTGGGGTAAATACATGGGGTTACAGAGATAGTGGAGTGAATACATGGGGTTACAGGGATAGTGGGGCAAATACATGGGGTTACAGAGATAGTGGAGTGAATACATGGGATTACAGGGATAGTGGGGTAAATACATGGGGTTACAGAGATAGTGGAGTGAATACATGGGGTTACAGGGATAGTGGGGTAAATACATGGGGTTACAGGGATAGTGGGGTAAGTACATGGGGTTACAGAGATAGTGGACTGAATACATGGGGTTACAGGGATAGTGGGGTAAATACATGGGGTTACAGGGATAGAGGGGTGAATACATGGGGTTACAGGGATAGTGGGGTAAATACATGAGGTTACAGGGATAGTGGGGTAAATACATGGGGTTACAGGGATAGTGGGGTGAATACATGGGGTTACAGGGATAGTGGGGTAAATACATGAGGTTACAGGGATAGTGGGGCAAATACATGGGGTTACAGAGATAGTGGAGTGAATACATGGGGTTACAGGGATAGTGGGGCAAATACATGGGGTTACAGGGATAGTGGAGTGAATACATGGGGTTACAGGGATAGTGGGGTAAATACATGGGGTTACAGAGATAGTGGAGTGAATACATGGGGTTACAGAGATAGTGGAGTGAATACATGGGGTTACAGGGATAGTGGAGTGAATACATGGGGTTACAGGGATAGTGGGGTAAATACATGGGGTTACAGAGATAGTGGAGTGAATACATGGGGTTACAGAGATAGTGGAGTGAATACATGGGGTTACAGGGATAGTGGGGTGAATACATGGGGTTACAGGGATAGTGGGGTAAATACATGAGGTTACAGGGATAGTGGAGCAAATACATGGGGTTACAGAGATAGTGGAGTGAATACATGGGGTTACAGGGATAGTGGGGCAAATACATGGGGTTACAGGGATAGTGGAGTGAATACATGGGGTTACAGGGATAGTGGGGTAAATACATGGGGTTACAGAGATAGTGGAGTGAATACATGGGGTTACAGAGATAGTGGAGTGAATACATGGGGTTACAGGGATAGTGGAGTGAATACATGGGGTTACAGGGATAGTGGGGTAAATACATGGGGTTACAGAGATAGTGGAATGAATACATGGGGTTACAGAGATAGTGGAGTGAATACATGGGGTTACAGGGATAGTGGGGTAAATACATGGGGTTACAGGGATAGTGGAGTGAATACATGGGGTTACAGAGATAGTGGAGTGAATACATGGGGTTACAGGGATAGTGGGGTGAATACATGGGGTTACAGGGATAGTGGGGTAAATACATGGGGTTACAGGGATAGTGGAGTGAATACATGGGGTTACAGAGATAGTGGAGTGAATACATGGGGTTACAGGGATAGTGGGGTGAATACATGGGGTTACAGGGATAGTGGGGTAAATACATGAGGTTACAGGGATAGTGGGGCAAATACATGGGGTTACAGAGATAGTGGAGTGAATACATGGGGTTACAGGGATAGTGGAGTGAATACATGGGGTTACAGGGATAGTGGAGTGAATACATGGGGTTACAGGGATAGTGGGGTAAATACATGGGGTTACAGAGATAGTGGAGTGAATACATGGGGTTACAGAGATAGTGGAGTGAATACATGGGGTTACAGGGATAGTGGAGTGAATACATGGGGTTACAGGGATAGTGGGGTAAATACATGGGGTTACAGAGATAGTGGAGTGAATACATGGGGTTACAGAGATAGTGGAGTGAATACATGGGGTTACAGGGATAGTGGGGTGAATACATGGGGTTACAGGGATAGTGGGGTAAATACATGAGGTTACAGGGATAGTGGGGCAAATACATGGGGTTACAGAGATAGTGGAGTGAATACATGGGGTTACAGGGATAGTGGGGCAAATACATGGGGTTACAGGGATAGTGGAGTGAATACATGGGGTTACAGGGATAGTGGGGTAAATACATGGGGTTACAGAGATAGTGGAGTGAATACATGGGGTTACAGGGATAGTGGAGTGAATACATGGGGTTACAGGGATAGTGGGGTAAATACATGGGGTTACAGAGATAGTGGAGTGAATACATGGGGTTACAGAGATAGTGGAGTGAATACATGGGGTTACAGGGATAGTGGGGTAAATACATGGGGTTACAGGGATAGTGGAGTGAATACATGGGGTTACAGAGATAGTGGAGTGAATACATGGGGTTACAGGGATAGTGGGGTAAATACATGGGGTTACAGGGATAGTGGGGTAAATACATGAGGTTACAGGGATAGTGGGGTAAATACATGGGGTTACAGAGATAGTGGGGTAAATACATGAGGTTACAGGGATAGTGGGGTAAATACATGAGGTTAAAGGTATAGTGGGGTAAATACATGAGGTTACAGAGATAGTGGGGTAAATACATGGGGTTACAGAGATAGTGGGGTAAATACATGGGGTTACAGGGGTAGTGGGGTAAATACATGGGGTTACAGGGATAGTGGGGAAATACATGAGGTTACACGGATAGTGGGGTAAATACATGGGGTTATGGGGCTGTGATTCTGTGATGCTATAAGTTCTGGGTAAGATGCTCTGTCGGAGAGTTAGTGCAGACTCAATGGACCGAATAATCTCCCTCTGCAATATAGGGTTTCAATGATTCTACTCTGTGATTTCTGCTTGCCTCTTCACAAAACCAGATAGGGGCAATTAGGAGGAGATGGTGGTGCAGTGGGAATGTCACTTGATTTGTAATCCAGAAGACCAGGTTCTTGCTGAGGGAGACGTTGCTTCAAATCCCACCATGGCAGTTGGTGGAATTTAAATTGATTTAGTAAATTTGGGATTGAAAGCTAGTCTCAGTAACAATGATCAAGAAACTACCATTGACTGTTATAAAAACTCATCTGGTTCACCACGCTGGTTAGGAAAGCAATCTATCGTCTGTCTCTGATCTGCCTACACGTAACTCCAGACCCATAGCAATTATTTGATTTGATTTATTATTGTCACATGTGTTAGTATACAATGAAAAGTATTGTTTCTTGTGCATTATACAGACAAAGCATACTGTACATAGAGAAGGAAAAAAGAGAGCCTAGAATGTTGTGTTACAGTCGTAGCTAGGATGTAGAGAAAGAACACAGAACAAAGAACAAAGAACAACCCAGCACGGGAAACAGGCCCTTCGGCCCAACAAGCCCGCGCCGCCGCATCACCCTACACCTATTCTACCCTGCGTGTCTACGAATAGAACCCCTGACTTAGCCAGATTCAGGGGAGAATAGTGTCAATTTGGTAAAACCAATCAGCCTAAGAGCACATCTTTGGGGTGTGGGACGAAACCGGAGCGCCCGGAGGAAACTTTCTTGGTGCTCAGCAGAAATTTATTCCGATGGTTAAAAAGGACAGTAGGAAGAGAGGTAATAAGCCGTGGATAACGAAGGAGGTGAAGGAAAGTGTTAAATTAAAAGCGGAGGAATTTAGAGTAGCTAAGAGCAGTGGGCGAGAAGAGGATTGGGAAAGGTTTAAATGTCAACAAAGATTGACAAAGAAGTTGATAAAGGAGGGTAGGAGAAGCTATGAGGCTGGGCTAGCACTTAATATAAAAAAGGATAGCAAGAGTTTTTATAAATATATAAAAAGGAAGAGGCTGGCTAGGGTGAACGTTGGTCCTTTAGAGGATGAGAAAGGGGACCTAGTGGTAGGGGATGGGGATATGGCGAAGGTCTTGAATAACTTTTTTGTTTCTGTCTTCACGGAGGAGGACGTGAATAATTTGCCGGGTGTTAGCGATGGAAAGGTGGTAGGAATGGAGGGTCTTAATGACATTACTGTTACTAGAGAGGTGGTGCTCGACAGACTGGAGGGGCTGATTGTGGACAAGTCCCCAGGACCGGATGGAATGCATCCGAGGGTTCTGAAAGAAATGGCGGAGGTGATAGTGGATGCCTTGGTGGTTATTTTCCAGACGTCGCTGGATTCTGGGGAAGTGCCGGAAGATTGGAAAACGGCTAATGTTACGCCGTTGTTTAAGAAGGGTGCCAGGCAAAAGGCGGGGAATTATAGGCCGGTTAGTTTAACGTCTGTGGTAGGTAAAATGTTAGAATCCATCATTAAGCAGGAAATTGCGAGGCATCTTGAAGGGAATTGCTTGATAGGGCGGACGCAACACGGTTTCATTAAAGGGAAGTCGTGTCTGACAAATTTACTGGAGTTCTATGAGGATGTGTCTAGGGCAGTGGATAGAGGAGAGCCGGTGGATGTGGTCTTTCTGGATTTTCAGAAGGCGTTTGACAAGGTACCTCACAAGAGGTTATTGCAGAAGGTCAGGGGACATGGAGTTGGGGGTAGGGTGTTAGCGTGGATAGAGGATTGGTTGTCAAATAGGAGGCAGAGAGTGGGGGTCAATGGGTGCTATTCGGATTGGCGGATGGTGACTAGTGGGGTGCCCCAGGGGTCGGTGCTGGGGCCTCAGCTATTTACCATTTATATAGATGATCTGGAGGAGGGAACCGAGTGCAGGGTGTCGAAATTTGCTGATGACACCAAGATTGGGGGAACGGCAAATTGTGCGGAGGGTGTGGAGAGTCTGCAGAAGGATCTAGATAGGCTGGGCGAATGGGCCAGGAAATGGCAAATGGAATTTAATGTTGGCAAGTGTGAGGTGGTCCACTTTGGTAGGAAGAATGGTAGGAAGGACTATTACTTACGTGGCGAAAAACTGCAGCAGGCGACGGTGCAGAGGGACCTAGGGGTCCTTGTGCATGAGTCGCAAAAACCCAGCTTGCAGGTGCAGCAGGTGGTCAGGAAGGCGAATGGGATGCTGGCCTTCATAGCGAGGGGGATTGAATATAAAAGTAGGGAGGCCTTGCTGCAGCTGTATAGGGCATTGGTGAGGCCGCAGCTGGAGTACTGTGTGCAGTTTTGGGCGCCGCACCTGCGCAAGGATATTTTGGCCCTGGAGGGAGTGCAGAGGAGATTTACTAGGCTGATACCGGAGTTGAGGGGATTGAGCTATGAGGAGAGGCTGAATAAACTAGGCTTGTACTCGTTAGAGTTTAGAAGAATGAGGGGAGATCTCATTGAGACGTATAAGATGATGAATGGGATGGATAGGATAGAGGTGGAGAGACTCTTCCCGCTCAAAAAAGACAGTAGGACTAGGGGGCACAGCCTCAAGATAAAGGGGAGGCGGTTTAGAACGGAGTTGAGGAGGAACTTCTTCACTCAAAGGGTGGTGAATCTCTGGAATTCTCTGCCCGTTGAAGTGGTGGAGGCTGCCTCGCTAAATATTTTTAAGAAGCGGGTTGATGGGTTTTTGATAAGAGAAGGGATTAAGGGTTATGGGGAGAGGGCGGGAAAGTGGAACTGAGCCACGACAGATCAGCCATGATCTTATTGAATGGCGGGGCAGGCTCGAAGGGCTAGATGGCCTACTCCTGCTCCTATTTCTTATGTTCTTATGTTCTTAAACCCACGCATCCACAGGGAGAATGCGCAAACTCCCACAGACACAGGCCCAAATCCATGTATCTGTACAGCTAGCAGTGTTAGTCACCGAGCTGTTGCGGCGCCCGTCTACCGGTCCAGGATCAAGCACACACACCGACACGAAGTACTAGGCCACTCCCGGAACCTCCAAGAGTAGCCCACGCACGATCAACCTAATGCAAGGTAGGTCTATTCAAGAAGTCTGATGGCATCTAGGAAGAAGCTGCTCCTGAGTTGATATGGTTGACTCCTTACTACTCCCTTGCAAGCCACCTATCTCAAGGGAGCAAAAAATACTGGCACTTACCAGGGATGCCCACATACCTTGAAAAATATCAAGAAAAAAGTGAGTCAGCAAGGGTCATTGCTGTCGATGACCTTCCCCGGTTGGCAGTGCCAATATCTGCCATCTTCATATTTGGCATTTCTTTGTAGTAGAGGTACAGACACCCAACAGCTCCTGGCACAATGTCCAATTCACCATAAATTGCTAGCTAATGAATATGGTTGAACCAACTTAGATGTCATTGGCTTAGCAATGAGCGTATATTGATGGAATTATCACATTCCAGGATCTCTGAGTTGGTGACATTCTCCTGTCCAGAGATGTCAAGGTTACATCTGAGAAAACACAGGTGGAAATTCTACAATCTCTTCCCCTGTCTGGCATGTGTAGTCTGGGTCTCACTGTCAAGGAATACACTGAGGGCACAGGCATTGTAGACTCACAGTTTGGTGTCCTCAGTCTCATACTCCCTCACTTGGTTGTTTCACACTGTCTTACTCAGTTTGAACATAACAGCTGCAGCTTTTCTGATGTGTGTATTGATTAATGCATCAAGCAACAGATTGTTGGTGATTGTGGAACTTAGATGTGTGAAGCTATCAATAGTCTCCAGTGTCACATTATCGATACTGTTGATAAGCAATGGCAACACACTGGAACATGACATTTGTCTTCCTGATGCTGATGGTCAAACCACACTCTTTACAATCATAAGAATGTCTGTTTATTTGCCACTGTAGCTGATCATCAGCATAGAATGTTAGTGTGGCTTCATCAATGTAAAATAGCTGTCTCATGAGGACAAGGGGAACCTTTCCCTTGGATCTCTCTATAGATGACTTGAAGGCAATGCCAGCATCAAAGATGTCAAAGACTCTCAGCGTCCGAGTACAACCCTGTTTGACCCCACTGCCATCTCAGTGTTTCAATGTCATCCCATCGTAGCTGACTTCATGTTGTCATGGAAACAGGAGACCATTTTGGAGCACATACATGTGTCCATCAGGTTTTTGTGATTTTGATTTGACTTGATTTAAAATTGTTACATGTGTTAACATACAGTGAAAAATATTGTTTCTTGCGTGCTCTACAGACAGAGCATACTATTCATAGAGAAGGAAATGAGGCAGTTTCCTTCTCAATGAATGTAGTGTTACAGTTATAGCTAGGGTGTAGAGAAAAATTAACTTAATGCAAGGTAAGTCCATTCAAAAGTCTGATGACAACAGGGAAGAAGCTGAACTTGAGTTGATTGGTTTATGTTCTCAGACTTTTGTATCTTTTTCCCAACAGAAGAAGGTGGAAGAGAGAATGTCCAGGTGCGTGAGGTCCTTAACTATGCTGGCTGCTTCGCCGAGGCAGTGGGAAGTGTAGACAGAATCAATGGATGGGAGGCTGGTTTGTGTGATGGATTAGGCTACATTCACGACTTTTTGTAGTTCCTTGTGGTGTTGGACAGAGCAGGAGCCATACCAAGCCGTGATACAACCAGAAAGAATGCTTTCTATGGTGCATCTGTAAAAGTTGGTGAGAGTCATAGCTAACATGCCAAATTTCCTTAGTCCTCTGAGAAAGTAGAGGCATTGGTGATATGACGTGTCTAGTGTGTGTGGATGAAGAGGGTTAGCGTGCTTTATACATTTCTGTGCTAAATATTGCTTCTGTAGTTCAATTTTGTTTGTCTTTATATAGCAACGTTTACTTAGTAAATGCTGCAGTCCCAGAAATAGCCAATGCTGCAAATGACAACCTCTGAGTCAAACCCACTGGTATTAGTATCTGGCATCTTGAGCATTCCTGATTTTAATTTGGTGTCTGTGCCTTCAACTGACAAATCCTCAAGCTCTGGAATTCCCTCCCTAAGGCACTCTGCCTCTCCTTTTTCCTTTAAGCTGCTCCTTAAAACTTCACTCTTTGTCATCTCTCCTAATATCTTCTTACGTGGCTCATGGTCTAATATTGCTTATAATGCTCCTTTGAAGCACCTCTAGTCATTTAGTGTGTTAAAGGTGCTATATCAATATACATTGCTGTTGTTGTGTAAGGTTTTTTAATGATTTCCATGATGAATAATGGCTGCCCATTAAAAGCAATCAATTGGCTGTAAAATACTTAGAGACACCTTGGAAGTGGGATATCAAAACGTATGTTCTTTTGAAAACATTTGAAGTGTAGTGAGTAACTTTGTTTATTCCCCAAATTACAAAAGAAAATCATTTTGATCATTTATTTTTTCCTCCTGATATCAGCTTTGTTCTCACTGAATCATTATCATAATCCATTTGGACATTAGAATGGCCACAATGTATATTTGCCATAAATGTTTGTAGTAACTAAGGCACTTTACCAATATCAGAATTTTGATAGCATCTACATAACAATAAAGCTACGCTGTCACGTTGCCGAGGCAGCACTGTGCACAGTGGTTAGCACTGCTGCCTCACAGTGCCAGGGACCTGGGACTGGCCACAGGTCTCTGTCTGTGTGAAGTTTGCACATTCTCCCCATGTCTGCATGGGTTTCCTTCAGATACTCCAGTTTCCTCCCACACTCCAAAGATATGTGGGTTAGGTTGATTGGCCATGATAAATTGATTCTGACGTCAGGGGGATTTCCAGGGTAAATTTGTGGGGGTTACAGGATCGAGTAACATGGTGAAGGGAAACAGCAAAGCTCCATCAACACGGCTGCTTAACTTTCCACTCCAGTCCCGCTGCAGTGAATGGAAATTCGGCTGTGCTCCAAATTTTCCATTCTCACTGGCAGCAGCAGCAGGGTGTGAATGCCGGAGAATTCCGGACTATGACTTTATAGCCAAAACCTTACCACTATTCACGCCAGTGAGATTTTCCCATCCCACCACGGTGAGTGGGCCGGTAAGATCGCGGCCATAGACACAGGCGAGAAGAGGAAAAATGTATTACAGAAGAAACACTTAGGATTTGAAAGTACTGTCTAATAGTGTGGTGAATACAGATTAAATAGTTTCTCTCAACAGGGAATTGCATGAATACTTGAAAGGGAAAAATGTTACGGAAACATGCACAAAGAACAAAGGATTTGGCGCGTCGGATTGCTCTCTCAAAGAGCTTTCATTTATTTACTACTGTCACAAGTAGGCTTACATTAACACTGCAATGAAGTTACTGTGAAAATCCACTAATTGTCACACTCCAGCACCTGTTTGGGTACATTGAGGGAGTCTTTAGCATGGTCAATACTTCTAACCAGCACGTCTTTGGACTGTGGGAGGAAACCAGAGCACCCGGATGAAACACACACAGACACGAGAGGACATGTAGAGTCCACACAGACAGTGACCCAAGCCGGGAATCGATCCCCCTGGATAATCAATGGGTTCAGTTTTGTTGACATTCCCAATGAAACTTCTTGTCATGTTTAAAATTCTGTCACAATCAACAGTTAATCCAATTAGTTATTTCCGAAGATACATTTCAAAAAGTTCTTCATTGCTTGTAAAGCACTTTGAGAGATCCTGCAGTCACTAAAGTTGTTATTTAAATGTGCAAATGTTTTTCTAAGAAAATGTTATTTATATAACCTTCAAAATATATCAAAAGGCTATGTAATGGCCCCTAGCCAGTTCCAACTGTTTTCTCAGTTCCTGCCACTATTTTGTATTGGATCGAGTGACATGGTGAAGGGAAAGAGCAAAGCTCCATCAACATGGCTGCTTAACTTTCCATCATCTAATTTCCACACTTTGGCAACATTTTTAAAAATTCATTCGTAGACCTGTGGTGTCGCTGTCTGACCAGCATTTAGAGTCGTAGTCATAGATTCATAGAGGTTTACAGCATGGAAACAGGCCCTTCAGCCCAACTTGCCCATGCTGCTCTTTATTTTTAAACCCCTAGGCTAATCCCAATTGCCTGCATTTGGTCCATATCCCTCTATACCCATCTTACCCATGCAATTGTCTAAATGCTTTTTAAAAGGCAACATTATACCTGCCTCTACTACTATTTCTGGCAGCTTGTTCCAGACACTCACCACCCTCTGTGTGAAAAAATTGCCCCTCTGGACACTTTTGTTTCTCTCCCCTCTCACCTTAAATCTATGCCCTCTAGTTTTAGACTCCCCTACTTTTGAGAAAATATATTAACTATCCAGCTGATCTATGTTCCTCATTGACTATCTTGCTGATCTATGCCCCCTACGATTTATTGCCCATCCCTAGTTGCCCAAGGGCAGTTAAGAGTTAACCACATTGCAATGGCTCTGGAATCACATGTAGGCCAGACCAGGCAAGGATGGCAGATTTCCTTCCCTGAAGGACAATAGTGATCCAGATGGATTTTTCTGACAATCAAAAACAGTTTCATGGTCATCAGTAGACTCTTAATTCCAGATTTTTTTATATTGAATTCACAGAATACTATTGTGCTAAAGAGGCCCCTCAGCCCATCAAATTCCACGATCTGCCATGGCAGGATTCGAACCCAGGTCTCCAGAACATTAGCTGAGTTTCTGGATTAATAGTCTAGCAATAATAACCACGAGGCCATCACTTCCCCGTTTTCTGGTGACATGTCTGTAAAATATCTCTGGTTAACCTGGTTAACAAAGGCATGGATGCTTTGGCCCCTCCGGTTCATGGCATGTCCCACAGCAAGAGATTTAGCCACGCTCCCAGAGGTCCATTGACTTTCAGTGGGAGTGGACAATCCAAGCAGC
Source organism: Carcharhinus amblyrhynchos (assembly GCF_965287045.1). Taxonomy (NCBI): domain Eukaryota; kingdom Metazoa; phylum Chordata; class Chondrichthyes; order Carcharhiniformes; family Carcharhinidae; genus Carcharhinus; species Carcharhinus amblyrhynchos. The sequence goes on from NC_137342.1 coordinate 47,072,305, forward strand.
CAGCGGGGATGGAAATTCCTGCCCACAGTGGTGGTAAAAAGCTGCTCCTTTGGCACTGTGAGAAAAATCTAGGCCATTGAGTTAATCGTGGTCTAAAAACAAAAGCCAGTGCTGGGTATGCGTATGTCAGGCAACACCTGTGGAGAGAAATAGAATTAATGTTTTAGGTCAATAATCTTTCATAGAATCCCCACAGTGCAGAAAGAGGCCATTTGGCCCATTGAGTCTGCACCAACACAATCCCACCTACTCCCTGCTAATCCCCTGACACTGGGGGAAATTTAGCATGGCCAATCAACCTAATCTGCACACCTTTGGACTGTGGGAAGAAACTGGAGCACCCGGAGGAAACCACGCAGGCACGGGGAGAATGTACAAACTCCACACAGACCCAAGATCAGAATTGAACCTGGATTGGTGGCATTGTGAGGCAGCAGTGCTAACCACTGTGCCATCGTGCTGCCGCAATTCATCACAACTGCCAATCATGGCCTGTTGCTTTTCTACTTTTATTATTCTTTCATGGGATGTAGATATTGTCAGCAAGGCCAGCATTTGTTGCCCAATCCCTAATTGCTCCTGAATTAAGCAGCCATATCAGAATTAAGATATAATTAAGAATCAATCACATTGGATCTGGAATCTCGTGTAGGACAGATATGATTCATCTCCCTAAAGTGAACCAGATGCTTTTTCCAACAATCAGTGATAGTTGGTCAGAACATTGAATACAGGAGTTGGAATGTCTTGTTGAAGTTATGTAAGACATTAGTAAGGCCACATTTGTCCTGTCCTGGTCACTCTTTTACAGAAAGGTTTACACTAAACTAGAAAGAGTTCAAAAAAATTTACTAGCACGCTACCGGGACTTGATGGTTTGAGTTAAAAGGAGAGGCTGGATAGACTGGGACTTTTTTCCCTGGAGCATAGAAAGCTTGGAAGTGATCTTATAGAGGTCTATAAAATAATGAGGGGCATAGATAAGGTGGATAGTCAACATCTCTTCCCAAAAGTAGGGGAGTCTAAAACTAGAAGGCATAGGTTTAAGGTGAGAGGGAAGAGATTCAAGGGGGCAATTTTTTCACTCAGAGAGTGGTGAGTGTCTGGAATGAGCTGCCAGAGGTAGTAGTAGAGGTGGGTACAATTTTGTCTTTTAAAAAGCATTTACATGGGTAAGATTGGTATAGAAGGATATGGGCCAAACATGGGCAATTGGGACTAGCTTAGTGGTAAAAATTGGGTGGCTTGGACAAGTTGGGCCGAAGGGCCTGTTTCCATGCTGTAAACCTCTATAACTCTATGACCATTGCACCATTCTTTCAATTCCAGATTTTATGAATTGAATTTTAAATTCCACCAGCTGCCCAGAGTTTCACACTGGATCTTTGGTCCATTGACATTACTGTGGCACCACCACATGCCCCTGGGTGCTATAACACATCAAGTATTTTTAATTCTGATCTGAGTTTGATCCCTGAAAAGGTTAATAGTAGAGATTCACCCAATTATTATTGCTTACATATACAGGAAAGGTTTACAATGAGACCTCTAGTTTGGCAACCAATTCAATGGCCTCCTGAGATACCAAATGGAGAAATGTAGTGTCTGCCTCAACAGGCCTCAGTGTAGGTTGATGTGACGTATTCCATGGTTTGGGAAGCAAAGGCACTTCAGGTTATCCGTCATCTTCTGAATTTGGGGCAGATGGTCACATGATTGGTACCCTGTTCCGATTGGGTTGAGTGCTATTCACTATCTTTGAGCCTGGGCTGAAACCAATAGTCTCTATTGTTGAAGATGAGTGACAAGGTAATTTTTCTATGTTACACAAATTGCATCATTGCATCATCTGATATTGGTCTATGTGAATATTAGCTGCTGCTTTTCATGGTGGGATTTTCAACTCTTCATTCTTTGTTCTATTTGGTTCTAGTTGTTATCAAGAACAAGTTCTTCCTGCTGCTATCAAACTTTTGATTGGACCTACCTTGCATTAAGTTGATCTTTCCCTACACCCTAGCTACGACTGTAACACTACATTCTGCACTCCCTCCTTTCCTTCTCTATGAACAATATGCTTTGTCCATATCGAGTGCAAGAAACAATATGCCAATACATGTGCCAATAATAAATCAAATCAAATCAAATCATGGCAACAAATTGATAAAAACAGGTCACAGGGTGGGAATTTTGTGACAAGTAACTCACCTCTTGACTCCCAAAAATCTGTCCATCATCCACAAGGCACAAGTCAACAGTATGATGGAATACTCTCCACTTACCTGGATTAGTACAGCTCCAACAGCGCTCAAGAGGCTTGATAGCATCCAGGACAAAGCATACCACTTGATTGGCACATCATCCCCCGTCTAAAACATCCGGTTCCTCCACCGCTGATGCACAGTGGAAGCAATGCTGCCAAATCCAACCTGCATTACAGCAACTCACTAAACTTCCTTCAACAGCACCTTCCAGACTGCCTACCACCAGCAAGGACATGGGCAGCAGAACCATAGGAGCACCACCACCCTGCAAGTTCCCCTCCATGCCACGCATCATCCTGATTTGGAAATTTTCCCATCATTTCTTCACAGTCACTGGGGCAAAATCCTGCACTCTCTCCTGAACAGCACTGTGAATGCTCCTATACCACATGGACTGCAGCGATTCAAGAAGGCAGCTTGCCACCTTTTTCTCAAGGGCAATTAAAGATGGGCAATAAATGCTGGTCTAGCCTGTGGTGCCCACGTCCCATGAGTTAATAAAAAAAATTGGTCAGGCACAGTGGCACAGTGGTTAGCACTGCTGCCTCACAGTGCCAGGGACCCAGGTTCAATTCCCGGCTTGAGCCACTGGCTGTGCGGAGTTTGCACATTGTCCCTGTGTCTGCTTGGGTTTCCTCTGGGTGCTCCGGTTTCTTCCCACAGTCCAGAGATGAGTGGGTTAGGTTGACTGGCCATGCTAAGTAGCATCAGGGGATTAGCGGGGTAAATATGTGGGGTTGTGGGGGTAGGGCCTGGGACAGATTGTGGTTGGTGCAGACTTGATGAGCCAATGGCCTCCTTCTGCATTCAAGGGATTCTATGATTCTATGGCTAATGTTCATTATTTTGCCTCTATCTTTCCAAATATGTTTGTACTTCTACTGATGTTGAGTAACAACAACCTCAATGTAAATCACCATATATTCTAAAGGATTTCATTGTCTTCTCAACTAGAATTCATCTTGTCAAATAACTTCTGGAATTTTGTGCACAAATTATTTTTAGAATTCAAAGATACCTTCAATCCTTCAAATCTGAACATCTCGGTGAAGTTTTTCTTCTTTAAACCTTGGAGGTCTTGACAATAAGTTCTGAAAACCATACTTCATTTTCAATTAAACTTTTTAATTAAATCTGGATTCAATGATCTGTCCATGTTCATACTATTAAGTAGATGCTCAATATTAAATATTGAATTAATATTTAGATAAATTTGCAGACATCTGGGGCAACCCTAACTCAGTAAAAAAATATTAATTTCTGATTCCATTTAAGACATTTGTAAGTGTGAAATCTACATATCAATAATTGGCTTTAGTGGGTGTTTCACAGGCTCTCCCAGGAGCTGAAGGCATCCATTCCTGAAATGTATTTTTCAATCTCATTTCAGGAGATAGGGCTCATCCTGAAATTCACGCTTTGTCATCAAATATTGACTCAGTCTACATTTCCTGATGTCTCGGGAAAGCAGCCAGCATAATTAAGGACCCCATGCACCCCGGTTATGCTCTCTTTCATCGTCTTCCATTGGGAAAAAGCTACAGAGGCCTGAGGTCTCGTATCAACCAACTCAAGAACAGCTTCTTCCCTGCTGTTGTCGAACTTTTGCATCAGCCAACCTCACATTAAGTTGATCTTTCTCTACACCCTAGATATGATTATGACACTACATTCTGCACCCTCTTCTTTCCTTCTCTATGAATGGTATGATTGTCTATTGCAAGAAACAATACTCTTCACTGTATAAAAATGCATGTAATAGCAATTAAATCAAATCAAACAAAATCAAAATAATCTATAATAGCTCGAAGATCCCAGGCATATTGGCATGGGTCAGTTTGGCTTGGAGGCTTCCTTCACAAAGCAGGCGTTTCAATTCATAAGTTGGTCTGACAATCCTGTTCTGTGCTTTCAGGTGAGTCACTAAGGTGAAGCCCAATCTGTCTGTTCAGGAAGCTTAATTCATGACACATGATCAATGTATAGAGGCAGCAGAGAAGAGAGGTTTCTCCCCACCCTGGCTGTCTTTCCTTCCTCAATTAGGAACAGCAAAGAAAAGAAAAACAAATTAATTATTCATCTCATTGCATTTTGTGGGACCTTGCTATGACATTCAGTTTACGTAGACTGCTTGGAGCAATTTCTTAGAGACATGGTAATTCACATCCTGTTTGGTAATAGAATGTTGCGACCCTTTCCTACTGAAAACACTGGCTTTCTCAGAGGGTTTTGGATTCAGATATCACTCCAGATAATAGGCTGACATTCCATGGCAGTACAGAGGAAGTGCGGCACTGTCAGCAGTGCTGTTTTTCAGATATTTGCCCTCACAGGTGTAAATACTAAGTTTGTGGGAGTGATATTCCCTCTCCATTCAGGTTTTATTGTGAGGGATTGTGTTGCTGTAATTGGCACATGCCTGACCCATACCCATACTAGTGCCATGGCGATCACCCACTCTATCTAGTAATCAAAAATAGACCGTGCCCACGGTGACACAATGTACAAATCTTAAGATGAAGTGGGGAAAAACATATCCAACATTGCCTTCATCCTCATGGCCACCTCTGTATGAGCTGTGTCTAGCTGTGAGTGGACCTTTGGTAGACAAGCATTAAGTGTGACTGCGTGCTGAGGTTCCACCTGTTCCCAGTGCTGGGAAGGATGGGCCTGACCACATTACAGTGTAACACACAATTCAGTTGAACTGTGCCATGCCATCTGTCCCTACTGGAAAATCCAATACAGAAAAACACTTTTGACCACATCTCCATCAGCCAATGGTCTGCCTGTAATGTCCTTGAGGTCCTGTGGGAGATGGACGTAGTGGATCCTGTTGGTTGGTTTGCTGATCAGACTGTAAGACTCTTTGCCAGAGCTTTCAAACAAGTATCAAGATGTAACTTTGGCTGATAATGAGAAGGGCACTGAGCCACAGCTTCTTCCAGACTCTCACCCACACGGCACATTGCCCTCAAGAAGCCTGTGGTGGGTGTGATGTTAGTGCACCTTTAAGAGTTTTTAAAAATCTACGTTCACAGCCTTAGGTGATGTCATTGTAAGGAGGAGAAAAAACTCAGGGTCAGGTGATGATGTAACTTTGGGAGTTGAGTTTTAGAAGCAGCATCAAGCTGAAAGAGAAATCTTTCTCTCCTTTTTTCTGTTTGGAAATTCTGCTGTTTTCCTGAAGGATGAAAATCTACCGTTGTTGGCGGCTGGAATCTCTCTGGTGTTTTGGGAAGCAGTCTTGTCTTCAAACTGTTCGGAATGAATCCAGAAAACTGCAGAATTCAACCAAAGGACTCAATTTCCATTATCACGTGAGCAGTAGGCTTTGCTGTATTGAACCTGTTTAAAGGGGTTTGTCTATGGCAAGGGTTTTGGTTTGATTGGAACACATTAGATATCTTTGTTAAGGGATATACATTATAGTGGTTGCTTTGTTTTTTGTTTGTCATTGATAAAAGTACTTGTTAATTTTCTTATTACACATGTGAACTATATTCTTGAATAAACTTTGTTTGATAAAAGCTCCCTAGTAGATCTTTTGAATCACACCTGAAATGGAATATGTTACGCTTATCCTAGCCAAATTCAAGATGCAAAACTTATGATTCAGACGGGCTTCATAAAATACTTCAAAGATTTTAACTTGAACCTTAACAATGGGAAGAGACTGTTGTCCATCTCCTTCTAGAATGTGCCTTTGCAAAGAAGTTCTGGAAAGAGATGCAGTGGTTTTTGCCAGGGTTCATCCAGGGAAGCTCTGTGATGCAGCACTCTGTGCTTAACGGGCTGTTCCCAGATACACGCTGAGATAGACAACAACTGTGTCCAGAGGATCATCAACACGCTCTTTCATCTGCCCGCAATTTGCTGGCCCTCCATTGCAAGGAGCTGTCCATGGATGAGTGTTGCAGACTGGCACAGTCCAATACCATGGACCATCTGCTGATGGACAAATTATAGCTTGGGGCAGCTTCCACAAAGGCCCAAAGAGGAAAAGCCACTGCTGAAGGCCTTTCAGTCATCATACACTGAGAGCCAGGAACTGGGTGAAGTCCCTTGGGCTATGTGTTTGACATGTAATGAATGTGATAAATATTAACTGCAATTGGTAACATAGTGAGGAACATACAGTATTGGAAGAAACTAATTTAGTTTGCAACTTATGTAAAGTCAATTTCGAACAGTCTAGCAATGTACTTTTGTTCATTTTAAGAATAAAGCACATTTTCTGGGGAAAAAAGATGTATGCAAAGGATCCCATGACACTGTTTTGAAGAATAGAAGGGAAGTTACCCCAGTGCCCTTGAAAAATCATCGTCCCTCAATCAACACATTCTTGCTTGTTTCTATGTGCAGACAGACGCGATACGGGTATTTGAGGGGCTTTTGGATAAGCACATGAACATGCAAGGAATAGAGGGATATGGACCAAGGGCAGGCTGAAGGGATTAGTTCAATTTGGTGTCATGTTTGGCACAACTTTGTGGCTGAAGAGTCTGTTCCAGTACTGTTCTATGTTCTATGATCTCATTGCTGTTTGTGGGATCTTGCTGAGCACAAACAGGTGACCACATTGCAACACTTCATCACTACAACACTTCAAAAAGTCATCTGTTTGTTGCAAAGAGCGTTGCACAGTCCTGAAGTTGTGTAAAACATGATGTAAATGCAAGTCTTTTTTTTCTCTTCAACTGAAAGTTCATCTATGCTCAGGAATTATTGGCTCTTTGGCCACGGACACTTGTAATTATATTGTGGAATGCAGTGAGTTAAGCAATGTGAATGTATCAACGTCATTGTTGATCTTCAAAGTATTTTGCTTAATTTTCCGTGCCAGGTTGGCTCTGGCTCAGCTTAAGAAAACAATACTTACAGAACTATTCCTGAAAAATAAATACATGCACAAATCTACCCTTTACATATTCCTCACCTGCCCTCCCGACTATTCTTCACCGCAGTGGGTTACAACATTTCAAAACATGACACGCCGTTCGATTCAACATTAACGTGTGACTGAATAATGGAAGAAACATCAATGCAAGGCATTAAAGAGCAAGACAAGCTCATCAATATGTATCAGAAGGAATAAAGATCATTACTGCATGTCACCCGTAACATAATTCAAACAATCATGTCAATATTGTCTAATGTGTGCTATTTGTGCTGCCCTGTTTCAGATTCTTAAGGTTCGATTGATAGATTTTTAATGGGGTCTTGATTCATATTTGCATTACTAGCAATACATTTCTCTTTGGAGAGAACTCAACTGTTACTGAGATGATTGTTTATCGTGGAAAAATAATTTTTTGATACGTATTCCAAACATTTAGGGTGGGATTCTCTGGCCACTCTGATCCCAAACCGTCTGAGGTCAGCGGACTTTTCCATGGTCCACCCTTCGCTAGTTATGATCCCCCGGCGGGGAATATCACCCCGTAAGTTATGATTGGGAATAAATGTATGAAGTGTAATGATAACATGATCAAATGTGTCAGAGTGACATGACCTATTTACAGAAAAAGAATTACATCTCTTTATAAGGGTCATTTGGGAATCAAACCAATTTGCTTCCAACGGCCACAGCACGCAGACTGATAAGAGAAATATTCTCCACTCATTTTCAGTACAAACCATTCCATCTACACCTGAATAGACCTGGGACAAATGTCTTTGCAGGGACATTTACTAGTGTTGTTAGGAGGGGTTAAATGAGATTGGTGGGTGGTGGGGGGGAGGTGGAGAAGTGGATGAGAACTTTAGGGCAGATTGAGTTGGGAATAGTTCAGAGCAGGGAATGGGAGACAGAAGACGCGGAGACGCACAGGAATTTGACAATGTTAAAAGGTATTTATGTAAATGCAAGGAGTATAACAAAGTCGATGAACTGAGGGCACAGGTAAGCGCATGGCAGAATGATATCATCGCTATAATGGAAACTTGGCTTAAAGAGGGGCAAAAACAACACTTAACATCCCTGGATACAGAGTTTTCACAGTAAGAAGTCTCACAACACCAGGTTCGAGTCCAACCAGTTATACTCGATAGTAATTACTCTCAAATAAACTGGTTGGATTCTAACCTAGTGTTCTGAAACTTCTTACTGTGTTTACCCCAGCCCAATGCTGGCATCTCTACATACAGAGTTTTCAGGCAGGATAGAGAGGGACTGAAATGACGGGGGTACAACATTATTAGTTAAGGAATCAATTATAGCTATGAGGAGGGATGATAAATTAAATTAATTATCAAATGAGGCTATCTGGGCTGAGTTCAGAAATAAAAACAGGACAGCCACACTGCGAGGAATATATTATAGACCCTGAAATGGTGAGGGGGATATAGAAAAACAAATGTGTAGGCCAATTTTTAAAAATTCATTCACGGGACATGGGCATCATTGAGGGGCCAGCATTTATTGCCCATCCCTAGTTGCTGAAGGGGAGTTGAGAGTCTCCACTAGCTGTGGAGTCACATGTAGGCCAGATGGGGCAAGGACGGCAGATTTCTTTTCCTCAAGGGCATTAGTGAATGAGATGGATTTTTCCAACAATCGACAATAGTTTCTTGGCCATCAGCAGATCCTTAATTCCAGATGGGTTTTATTGAATTCAAATTCTATTACCTGCCATGGTGGGATTCGAACTCATGTCCCCAGAACATTAGCTGAGTTTATGGATTAATAGACTAGCGATAATACCATGAGGTCACCCCCTTCCCACCATTTATGAGTGCAAGAACAATAGGACAATAATAGTTGGGGACTTCAGCTACTGGAGTATAGAGGGCGATTCTCCCACCCTGTTGTGCTAATTTTTTAGCACAGTGAGCTGGGAGATTCAAATGGCACCTGATGAGCATGATCTGTGCTGGACGTCCCACCCCGATAGCATATTCCAGCGCTGGAATTCTGGCAGCATCAGCTCCACGCCGGAAATCAGGGGAGAACCACATACATTATTCAAATACACATTTAAATATATTTTAAATACAGTTAGTGGACCCAGGACTGAAACCTCCAGGCCCGTGAACATCTGTCTATCCCCCTGCCAGAGTGTTTCACTTCAGCAGGGATTACTATAGCTCCCCACAGGGAGCTTGGTGGTCCGACCCCACTGGAGGGAAGAAAGGGAAATTGGACCCCCCCCCCCTCCCAATAATCCAATGACGTGTATACATGAGTCCCATCTGAGATGATAGAACACCAGGCCCACTCAGGCGTTTGACCTTATGAAGGTCGAGAGCCAAGTTCCTGCTGTTACCACGGGAATTTGTATTCCTATTCCACAAGCCCCAAAGGGAGATCAATTAAGGATTCCCCATAGAAGTCCCGAGGGATATCACAGAGGCCATTTCAGCCAAGAATACACCACATTGCTGTGCGTTTGGAATTATACATAGGCCAGTCTGGGTAAAGATTGCGAATTTCTTCCACAGAAGGACATTGGATTTTTACAACACTTCATTAGCTTCAAAATCACCATTAGTGTTTTATTTAATTAATCAAATTTAAACTATCCAGTTGTGGTAGTGAGATTTGAATCATGTCTTTGGATTAGTAGGTCACTAACATAACCCCTATACTATTGTGCCCCAAAGCAGCAAGTCTTTGAACTTGGAACCCTTTTATTTCAGAGTCTATTACTGGAGCTATTGAGCCGTCCAATTTTAATTCATTTCTTTCAGAGCAAGAACAAGCGTTGTCTCTTGGCTTGTATCCAGTGAGAATTTTACAGTAACTTTTTATTTAATTTCTTTTCCGCATGCCTTTGTTGCTTTTTGGGATATATATCCATGTCATTCATGTCTGCTTTGAAGTTCTGGGCAAACGTACCACAGTAGTGAAAACTAGTGGCACATTAACACTTGACAGATGGTCTTTATGAGCAAGTCAAATCATAGTGTTAGGTTTGTGTAGTGGAGTGGCCCTTGAGGGGTGGAAGTGGGGGGAGGTTGTTTTCCGAAGGCCACTTGTCCACTGAGGACCCTATGGATCACTCCAGTGGCAAGGTGAGCCAATCAGCAGGAGGGCATCGGTCATGGGTTGAGGAGGGTCTGACAGTTGGATCCTGGGGGCCCAGAAGAACAGTTGCATAGTAACCTAGTCTTCCCCCTTGTTGTACATGTATATAAATACTCTGTTGGCAATAAATCCTTTATGGTTAAAGCTACACCCTCAATCTGTTTTGGTGTGCAAGAAATACTTGAACAAGCAATTCGATACATGGTCTATCAGCCAGGATTGAGTGGGTAAATTATAAAGACATTGGAGGCTATTCAAAGGGTGGTTGAAGGGATATTTAATAATGACAGATGGTGGAATTGAAGCACTTTAACTTGAATATAATATAGTCCATGCAACCTGGTAGGCCGCGAAGGTTGAGTACACTTATGGAATATAAAACCTCCAGTAAAAATGAATAGATTCCAGCAAAGTCTGAGAGAGGAATTTCATTCATCAATTATTCCCTTTAGATTGGACTGTATTAACTTAGCCATTTATATTTTGCCAACTGTGTTGTTTTGGCAATGTTTGCTTCACCAAAGAGTCCCTACAGTACAGCAGGAGCCCATTCAGACCATTGTATCTACACCGACACTTTGAAAGAGTTTCTTACCCCAGCCTATCCAATCTTTCCTCAAAGCTGCAATTTTCGAGCCCTGGCAACATTCTTGGAAATCTCCTTTGTACTCTTTCCAGAGCAACTATGTACTTCCTGTAATGTGATGACTAGAAATGTAGACCAGTGGCCTAACCAGTCTTTTATACGGTTCCAGCATTTTGATTGATTAAGGATTCCCCGTATAAGTCCTGTTTTAGATACAAGGCAAAAGGAACTCATGGAAAAGTCAAGTAATTGTTGCTGATTAGACAAAAGCTCTATTTCTGAACATCAAAATTAAATGGTTAAGGAAGATTCTTCAATGAAAGGTGGCACAGACAAAGGTGGTTAGCTCTGCTGCCTCACAGAGGGACTCGGATTCAATTCCGGCCTCAGGTGACTGTTCAGAGTCTGCAAGTTCTCCCCGTATCTGCGTGGGTTTCTGCCAGATGCTCCAGTTTCCTCCCACAGTCCGAAATACGTGTTGATTAGGTGCACTGGCCTTGCCAAGTTTTCCATCAGTATAGGGTAGCACGGTGGCACAATAGTTAGCACTGCTGCCTCACAGCATCAAGGAGCCGGGTTCAATTCCTGGCTCAAATCACTGTGTGTGTGGAATTTGCACATTGGGTTTACTCCAGGTGATCTGGTTTCCTCCCACAGTCCAAAGATATGTGGGTTCGCTGGATTGGCCATGCTAAATTGTCCCTTAGTATCAGGTGGACTAGCTAGAGTAAATGCCTGAGGTTATAGGGCTTGGATGGGATTATGGTTGGTGTAGACTTGACTGGCCAAATGGCCTTTTTGTGCACCGTGGGATTCTATAATTCTACTGAACAGATGCCGGAATTTGGCGTTTAGGAGATTTTCGCAGTAACTTAATTACAGTGTTAATGTAGGCCCACTTGTGATAATAATAAAAAACTTTAATTTTCCTCCCAAACTCCAAAGATATGCGAGTTATCCCTCAATGCAAAAAAGGTGTTGACAGATCAGAGAATACTAACTTTGCAAGCTGCACTTTATTCAACAGGCAGTGTGGTGCAGCTTCTGGAACTGAACCTAGCACAGGTTTGGCAATGTAAGGGGCTGCAATGTTCATTAGAGTATGAGCTTCTATGCCTCAGGCTAATTCCAAACTGTCACACTGGATATTCGCGATGTCTGATCACAGACACATCAATCAGGTTAGGAAGGCAATGTGGCCAAGGATATCTGGCAGCAGAAGTGAGCAGGCACTGCAATCCATCTGCGTAGCTAGGCACCCAAATACTCAAATACTTGTTGGCCTTGGGTCACCAGCACCCAATCCCATCACCTTCATGAATGACACGAGCTTTCATTCCAGCAACATGCTCGTCACCTTTAGCTGTTAAAAAGTAGAATTTGTGCAGTGAATTCCAACCTGAAATGTTTTTATTTTAATCTAATATTTCCACTTACAGAGAAGGATATAATATCGACTCCAAAAAGACCTGGCGTCCAGTGGGTTCAGGCTAATGACTCTCCTAAAACAGCCACCCACAGCAGTGGGACCCAGATATGACAATGTTTGTGAAGCCACAAGAACTATCATGAAAGTTATTAAAGGAATCTTGTTGCACTTGTTCAGGAGTCTGGGCTGGTCAAGAGAAGTTTGTGCAGTTCTCCGTCAAGATCGCCCTACTTTGCTGCATGCTTCACAACTGTACCATTCAAAGAAAATTAAGTGTGCAGCAGAAATGCACAGCAGGCAGTAAGGTAGGCAAAGAGTATGTTGGTCTTCATAGTGAGAGGATATGAGAATAGGGATAGAGATGCTCTGCTGCAATTGTATAGGGTGTTGGTGAGGCCACACCTGGAGTACTGCGTGCAGTTTTGGTGTCCTTATCTGGGGAAGGATGTCCTTGCTGTAGAGGGAGTGCAGTGAACCAGGCTGATTCCTGGGGGATGGCAGGTCTGTCACATGAAGTGAGGTTAACTCAGTTAGGATTATATTTACTGGAGTTTAGAAGAGTGAGAGGGGATCTTGTAGAAACTTATAAAATTTACCAGGGTTAGACTGGGTAGATTCAGTAAGAATGTTCCCAATGGTGGGGGAGTCCAGAACTAAGGGTGATAGTTTGAGGAGAAGAGCAAAACCTTTTGGGACTGAGGTGAGGAGAAATTTCTTCACCCAGAGAGTGGCGAATATCCAGAATGTAGTTGAAGCCAAAATGTTGTCTGATTTCAAAAGAAATTAGCTCTTGGGGCTAAAGGGATCAAGGGATAAGGGGGGGAAGGTGGGATTAGGATCTTGAATTCAATGATCAACCATGAATGACGGAGCAGGCTCGAAGGACCAAATGGCCTACTCCTGCTTCTATGATTCTCTTCATCGAAAGGTGAAGATGAAGAGCCAGGAGATATTCTCACTGAACTGCTTTTGCAGGCAAACAGAGTCAGGTGAGACATGTCAAACAATGGAACGACCATTTACTCACCGTACACATTACAGAAGAATGGACCCTGTGACAGAGGGAAATGTAAAAAAATGTTTTGAAAAGGAACGATCGTTCATTGATAACATTCCACTTCCTTAACAAAAAACATTTGAACCTTTTACAGTTTCAGGAGCTGAAACTGTGAACGCTTGAACAACAAGAACATAAGAAATCGGAGCAGGGGTAAATAAATATTGTGCAATTGGCAGCAGAGATAAGATAACCAGGGCTGTCAATCAAACAATATTTTCACTGGGTAATACTTCCAAAACAGCCACAAAGGGAAGCAGCATCCAGATATCACAAAGCTTTTCAAAAGGCTAATGGATTTCTGGGCTCTCGGCCAAGCCTCAATATGTATTCTTGGTTGAGAGCTCAGATATTCATTAGAATTTTTTTATTCATTTGTGGGACATGGACATCGCTGGCTGGCCACCATTTATTGCCCATCCCGAGCTTCCCCTGAACTAAGTGGCTTGCTAGGCCAAGGGCTGTTGAGAGTCAACCACATTGCTTCAACTCTGGAGCCACATGTAGGCCAGACCAGGTAAAGACAGCAGATTTCCTTCCCTAAAGGACACTAGTGAACCAGATGCGTATTTCCGACAACGATTTTGCGGTCATCAGTAGATTCTTATTTCCAGATATATTTTATTGAATCCAAATTCCATCACATGCTATGATGGGATTTGAACCGTGTCCCCAGAGTTTCTGGATTGGTAGTTTAGTGATAATACCACTAGGCCATTGCCTCCCCAATGTACTGAAACACCTGAGTCCCAAGAAAAACACTGCTTGATTGATAGCTTTGGCTGTCCGATCGTGAGCCCACATCTTCAAAAGGCCTTTGGGAAAATCAGAAAGCCAGGAATTGGGTCAGGAATCCTGGAATTGGATCGAGGCTGCCATTTATAAAGGCTTCAGAGTTGTTCTGACTCAGTGAAAATCCAGGTCACTATCTCCCATTTAATCCAATGGCACACTGCCTAGACCCACCTCATAGGGTTTTTAGATTATATTACAAAGACTCTGAGTATAAATTAACACTACTGTTGCTTAGGCTACATAAAGTTTTGGTTGTCTTACCTTATCCCAGCCCAGGATGACAAATATTTAGGTTTTGGGGAGGGTGCAGAGAAAATTTTACAGAACGGATTTTACAGTTCTTACTCATGAGCCAGGCTGAGTCATTTGGAGAAATATAGACTTGGTAAGGATGTAACTGAAAGCTTTTTAAGTATTGAAGGTTGAATACAGAAGGATTATTTGAAATAGAACATAGAACATAGAACAGAACAGCAGAGGAACAGGCCCTTCGGCCCACAATATTGTGCCTAACATGACGCCAAATTAATCTCTGTTGCCTGCCCTTAGTCATATCTCTCAATTCCTTGCATATTCACGCGTTTATCTAAAAGCCCCTTAAACACCCCTATCATATATACCTGCATCACCACCTCTGGCAGCGCATCTCAGACACCTACCACCCTCTGTGTAAAAAACTTGCACCTCAAATCTCCTTTGAACTTTCCCCTCTCGCTTTAAGCGTGAAGGCAATTAGCATCAGACATTTCAACATGGGGAAAAAAAGATTCTGACTGTCAACCCTATCTCTGCCTCTCGTAATTTTATAGACTTCTATCAGGTCTCCCCTCAGTCTCCACCGCTCCAGACAAAACAACCCGAGTTTATCCAGACTCTCCTTATAGCTCACACCTTTTCACTGTGCTGGAAAGAGCTAGCTCCTGTTCGTATTAATCCTGTTTGTATTTTTAAAAAAAATCACTTTTTTTCTGAACCACTCTCTGAAAGATGTTGTGTGAAATTTATTCCAAAGGGCAGGCTGTGCAAACAGGAGATACTGTAGATTTGATTTATGATGTGTGCCTTACAAAATTTAATCTCACTACACTGACCCTAACTGATGCGATGTCCAAAAGGCATTTAACTTTGGGAACAATAATTAAACAATACAGTAGAGCTTTAAAACACTTAATTATATCTGTTGTGACCATTTCATCCGGATCTAAATACTCACCAACTGAATTAATTACTAAATTGATCAGAATTTGTGATAGATAAACAATCAGTTGTGGCATGAATTGAACTTCAATGCAAGGTACAAGTCAGGTGTCTGATAGTACACTCTTCTGGATGAACGCAGCTACAACAACACCCAAAAAGCTTGACACCATCCTGGACAAAGCAGCCTAGCTTCCCAACCTATCCACCACTTCAAACAATTAGTTTCTGTGCCACTGATGCACGGTGTCTGCAATGTGTATCATTTACAAAATGGTATTTGGCAACTTGTCAAGACTCCTTCGACAGTTCGTTCCAAACCTGCAAGCATTACCACCTAGAAGAAAAAGGATGGCAGATGCAAGGGAAAACCACCAAATCCAAATTCCCCTTCAAACTATGTGCCATCATGACTTTTTTTTATTTGTTCGTGAGACATTGGCATTGCTGGTTGGTCAGCATTTATTGCCCATCCCGAGTTGGTCTTAGAGTGCACTTGAGAGTCAACCATATTGCTGTGGCTCTGGAATCACATGTAGCCAGACTAGGTCAGAATGGCAGATTTCCTTCCCTAAAGGACATTAATGAACTAGATGGGTTTTTCTGACTATTGACAATGGTTTCATGGTCATCAATGGATTCTTAATTCCAGATATTTCCAGGCTTGGAACTTGGGCAGCACGGTGGCACAGTGGTTAGTGCTGCTGCCTTTCAGAGCCAGGGTCCCGGGTTCAATCCCAGCTTGTGGAGTTTGCACATTCTCTCTGTGTCCATGTGGGTTTCCTTAAGTGCTCTGGTTTTCTCCCACTGTCTGAAAGGTGTGCTGGTTAAGTGCATTGACCCGAACAGGTGCCGGACTGTGGCGACTCGGAATTTCACAGTAACTTCATTGCAGTGCTAATGTAGGCCTTACTTGTGACTAATAAATAAACTTTATATTGGTATTCCTTCACTGTGGCTGGGTTAAAATCTTGGAAGTGTCTTCCTAACAGTGCTGTGGGTGTACTGTCCCCACATAGTTTGCACCAGCTGTAAAGGTGGCTTGCTAACTCTGTCTTAAAGGAAATTAAGGTTGGACAACACATGCTGATCTTGTCAATGACACACACATTGCAAAAATGAATTTAAAAAATGCCAATTCCCTGATGATGTCATTGGAATTTGACATTTGAACATTAACAGACAAAAGAATTTAAAAGGTAACATCCGTCTTGTGTTTAAATTCATCAGTTAACACAGAAACTAGAAGCAGGAGTTGGCCATTCAGCCCTTCGAGCCTGTTCCACCATTCATTTTCATCATGGGTGGTCATCGAATTCAACATCCTGAATCCCCCTCCCCCCATATCCCTTGATCCCCTTTAGCCCCAAGAGCTATGTCTAATTTCTTCTTGAAATCAGGCAATGTTTTGGCCTTAGTGACTTTCTGTGGTAGTGAATTCTACAAATTTCCCATCCTCTGGGTGAAAATATTTCTCCTCACCTCAGTTCTAAAGGGTTTATCTCTCATCCTCAAACTATGACCCCTAGTTCTGGACTCCCCCCATCACTGGGAACATTCTTTCTGAATTTAACCAGTCTAACCCTATTAGAATTCTATAAGTTTCTATGAGATCCCCTCTCATTCTTCTAAACTCCGGTGAATAAAATCATGATTAGCAAAGATATTGCAAACAATGGAACTGAGTTGTGAAGATCAGGAAGATTTGAGTGTGGGGCCATGGTCTGTTGTCATTGGCCACAACCAGGAAAGCCGTGTTGGGGGCTTACATTTGACATTGTATCTCTGACCAATAGACAACACATCAGTCATGGTCATGCCTCTTGTTGCTATCCAACAAAATACTGTGGACGCTGGAACCTGAAACAAAAACAAAAAATGCTGGAAAATCTCAGCAGGTCTAACAGCATCTGTGGGGAGAGAATAGAGTCACCTGCTGGAATTTTACTGGCATGCCCGCCCGGAATCGAGACGGGTGAGGCTCGCAGAGTGACCTTCTCTGTTGGCCTCAGGCGGGATCTTACGAGCCTTGGGTGGGCGTGGCGGTAAAATTCCGGCAACCGTTTTGAGTCTAGATGACATTTCAGCCTTGAAACCGTTGGCTCTATTCTCTCCCCACGGGCACAGTCAGACCTGATGAGATTTTCCAGCATTTTCTGTTTTTGACTCGTGGAGAAAGTGGTTGCGTTGGCTAAATCAGACACGGTCTGTTGGTGAGATACTGGTGGCAGCAACATGGTAGGGCAAACGTAAGGACAGGAAGGGGCAAAAAAAATCCCTTTTTGAATAATAATGGCCCAAATAAATTCCAGTGCATGTTTACAGTTTATATCAGGATTGAAACAAATGCGTAAGTGAGTATTCAACATTGATCCAAATTGACTGCAGCAGTTTAAGGCAGGGTGAGGGGGGGGGGGGGATCAGGATAAAACCCTTTCTCTGCTGATGAGAAATTGAGTCAATTGATGGTTTGTTACAAGGAAATATCACATTGATTTGCCTGGCTTGGATCCCTCTGCCCAGTTTGTGAACCAGTGGTAGATCTTTGTTATTCAAAGTGCCACTTACTGGATTTTATTTGCGTATACAGTGCTGATTACTAAGTGCATATAGAGGAGATCATTATAATGGATGTCACTAGGGAAACAGTTCAACATTTACTCAAAATGCTTTCTCTTCCATAAAATAGTTTTTTCAGAAGTACATTTAATTGTGCGGTCTTCAATTTGCGGAGGGGGTTGGGGGGTGGCTTTTACAAATTTCTAACGATCGTTCGTACGTATCAAGGTGGAAGAACCCTGCGAATAGATTGCAGCTCCTGAAACAAAAATTGTTTGGCAAACGACCCATCATATTGGACATGGAATCATCTTTCGTTTTCTCTCATCAAGTTGAGATTAATGGAGCTGCTTAGACACTAAACTTGACCACGTGACAAAGAAAGTTGTGGGGTATTTTTCAATTGCGTTCTGCACTTTCATCAGGTTTGTTTAGTAGTTTGGGAAAGACATTTTTTATTTGGTATCTCTTTTATATTCATGTGAGACTGTTCGGGAAGAAAATTTAAAGATACATGCAAAACAAGGCCAATTCATCAGAGATCCTGCTGTTGCTAAGCAACCCCTTTTTAAGCTCTCACTTTGCATAATTGTGTAATGGCTGTATCTAAATAAGTTGACTTCGGGAAGATAAGGAGCGTGTAATGCTTTTTTGTAATGAATCCCATTTACATTGCACAAAAGAGGGACATAATTTCACGGAAACATTGGTTTCCAGTTACGAAGAAAATGGATGCTGGTAATTATTTATTTATTAATGTTTTTACAGGATCCATATCTCTGGTATGAAATGGTAGAAATGCTTGCTGGGCCGCAAAAGGGCAAGAAAGTTAACCTAGCCAAAGGTTAGATAGAGTGGCAGGGCTTAATCAAAGTTAAGCAAAAAGAAAAGTACAGACATGCGTTGAAGATGCAGAGCATTAAGCTGTAGACTTTCGCCTAATAATTGAGGTGGGGAAACATCTATAGGTTCTGTTGGTTCAAAATAAATATCTGGGGAGGGTTGATTCTCCCAAAAAATTTCAAATTTTGTAAAAACTGGAGTAAATTTCACTTTTTTTTCAGGGGAGTTTCAAAATGAATCTTTCAAACTGCAGAGGCATTGTGAATCGCGTTGAAAATCAGTGAGCAGGGCTAATTCCTGCTGGAGAGGAAGCAAGCAGCATAGTGCTGAGTGGGTCACTGCACATGCACCAAGCTGTCAGCACTGAGATCGACACGTGCGCAGTGGCCCCTATCTATCGGCCTCCCGATCGCTGGTCAGACCCCGCAATGCTGCTCTCCCACTCCCCCCACGACCCGATCGCTGGCCCCCCTGAACATGCCCGGGCCAGCCTCAACCCACCAACCCCCCCCCCCGCCCCAGCCCATCTCAATGTTTCCCCCCCCCTCTCCCCTGTAGCCCCCAATGCCCCTCATAGTTCCAACACCCACCTTGCGGCCACGACTCATCCAGCAAGCGGACCTTGCCCCAACCCCAATGCCCAACCTCGATCGCTGGCCTCCCTTCCTCTATCACTCAACCAAAAGGCAGAGTGGCAGCGGTACACCCCACTCCCACCTATCGCACCCCAAGAGGCCCTGCCCCAATCAGGCCCCTCCCCATTTTCCTCACCCCCTTGGCACTGTCCGATGCCCAGCCTGGCATACCAAGTAGGCTAGCTGGCCCAGAGATTAGTGCCACCATGCTGCCCAGATGGGAAAAAGATAAACATTGTACTGAGGAGCTGCAAAATAAGATGGGTGATGAGCTGAAACTTTAGTATTTTCATTATAGAAGAAGGTCCTTCAACTCTTTGTACCAACAGAATGTCAACTTATTTTTTTCTGTTTCAGAGGTATATTTTTCTCAGTTAAAACACAGTTCTTACTATGTGAAACTAATGACTGGATGATAAAATAACTTCTCTTTAACTTTATAGTGACTAACTTGAATTCCTCTAGTTTTTGAGAATGATACAACCGTGCTATCGTGACACAAGGACAGCAGAAAAGAATGGACAATTTGCCCTATCAATGCCATCCCTTCCACAGATGGAGGTAGAGTATAATCTGCTCCATTGCTAATTCTACCCAAGATGTTAAATTTCCTGAGGAAAAATTCTACAAAGTTTCTCCCCCTTTACAATTCACAGGCAAATCCAGCAAAACTCACAGAGTTGCATCTAAGTTCAAGGTGAAACTGGTAGAGAAGGATTCCATTGATATCTAAGTAAGGAGACTTCAATAACTCACAAGTGACATAATCATAAGGGGATGACTTGTGAGAGCTCGGTTGGCAGTATGCTTGCCTCGGAGCCAGAATGTTACGCGTTCAGGTCCCATCCCTAGACACGAGCACAGTAAATGAACGCTGACACTCAGAGCACCACTGAGAGTGTGCTGCACTGTCTGAAATACTACCTTTTGGATGACTGAGACCTCTCACATGGATATGAATGATCTCATGGAAGTATTTCGAAGACGAACAAGGGTTTATCCGTGGCGTCCTGGCTAATATTCATCATTCAATCAACATTGCAAAAACAGATTGTCTGGTCATTAACACATTGCTATTTAAGGGAACTTGTTGTGCACAAATCATCTGCTGATTTTCCTTCACATTTCCTACAACTAATTCATTGGCTGTAAAATTGGTTTGAAATATCCAGCGGTCAAGAAGAGTGCTATAAAACGTAAAAATCCTTCCATTTTTTCTCATCGGAACTGTTCTTTTGTTTGATTTTGTAGCCAAACAACAGATTAGGCAGGTGCACCCATTGAAGAGCGACCTTCTCTGAGTGATGTATTTATTTCTAATTTATTAGTGTCACAAGTAGGCTTACATTAACACTGCAATGATGCTACTGTGAAAATCCCCTAGTCACCACACTCTGGTGCCTGTTTGAGTACATTGAGAGAGAATTTATCATGACCAATGCTCTGATTTCCTCCCACAATCCAAAGATTTGTGGGTTAGGTGCATTGACTATGTTAAATTGCCTCTTGATGTTCTGGGATGCGTAGGTTGGAAGAATTAGAGGGGTGAATATGTTGGGTAATGGAAATAGGACCTGAGTGGGATTGTTGTCGGTGTAGAATCGATGGGCCCAATGGCCTTCTTCTGCACTGTAGGGATTCTATGATTTGATGACTCAATGCACTTAACCAACACATCTTTTGGGCTGTGGGAGGAAACTGAAGCACCTGGAGGAAACCCACACAGACAGGGGGAGAACATGCAGACTTCAGACAGACAATGACCCAAGTCAGGACTTGAACCCGGGTCCCTGGTGCTGTGAGGCAGCAGTGCTAACCAATGGAGAGACAAGTAACAGGAACACTCTCTAAACTATTGTGGGCTAAGATCAAAGAAAAAAGAACAACGAAAAATACAGCACAGGAACGGGCCCTTCAGCCCTCCAAGACTGTACCGATCATGTGTTCCTAACTAGACCATCCATTTGCATCCCTCTATTCCCAGTCTGTTCACGTGGCTATCTAGATAAGTCTTAAATGATCCTAACGTGCCTGCCTCAACCACCTCGCTTGGTAGTGGGCCCCAACACCTTCACGTAAAATATGTCCCCCGCATATCTTGGGCCTCTCCCAAGACTGGTTTCCCTTGACCCTTCCCCGGAATCTACCCACAAGCTAACTTGACATCAAAGTGGGGCCAGAAGTCAGGAACGGCATTCGATGCTGGCCCCAGCCATTTAAAAATGGCAGAATTTGGCGCCTCCCTTAATATCAGCAATGTGAGAAGACGTTCCATTGACCTTTCAGCAGTTCCTGGCATGTGGAACCTCTCACCTCATCCCTCCACCTACACAGCCCCTTCCCACCATCCCTATATCCCAGAGACATGCGGGGAATATCGCATGTAGCATATGTTGAAAATGAATGAGTTACCCGGACAGAGTAGCTGATATTAATGGTACATTGTGTTCCCATTGCAGACAATGGATTTGTTCCTGTCTAGTTAATGTTAGCCCATCTACTTAGTCCATCAGATGACAGACATCTGGTGTGCATTAAGAATGCTTTGAACTTTTAGTCCTCTTCAAATTGATTTTCAGTAGAACTTAATGCTTTCAATTTGATGATGCCATCTTTACTTAAATAATTCTGTCATTTGACAATTGCACCTTTTACAATTGTATAACCAAAAGGCCAGAACAACATACAACCTGGACAGGGAGGGGGTGTTGCGACTGAGCCTGTTTCTGCTGGCTGCCTGCCCTCTACCCAGCCTCAGTTTATTATGGGGTTGGGTGGATGCATCTTCTACTTGTGCCTCATGGGAGGAGCGCATGCAAAAACCTGCCCATTCTGCCCAGCTCAGTGACACAGCACCGCTGCCTCACAGCGCCAAGGACTCGGGCTCAATTCCAGCTTGAGTCACTGTCTGTGTGGAGTCTGCATGTTCTCCTTGTGTCTGCACTGGTTCCCCCCGGGTGCTCCAGTTTTCTCCCACAGTCCAAAAGACATGCTGGTTAGGTGGATTGCTAAATTCTCCCTTAGTGTATCCGAACAGGCACTGGAGTGTGGCGGCTAGGGGATGTTCACAGAAACCTCTTTGCAGTGTGAATGTAAGCCTACTTGAGTCAATAATAAATAAACTTAAACTTTAACCAGTGCTGTGTGTGCCTGCGTGACCCAGAGAGGCGGATTACAATTTGGAAGTTGGTGCAACAGCAGGACAACAAACTTCTGGTGCCTCTTTGGCAATTCCACTTGGTTAGGGCGGCACAGTGGTTAGCACGGCTTCCTCACACGGCCAGGGACCCAGGTTCGATTCTGGCCTCGGGTAACTGTCAGGGTGGAGTTTGCATGTTCTCCCCGTGTCTGCGTGGGTTTCCTCCGGGTGCTCCGGTTTCCTCCCACACTTCAAACATGTACAGATTAGGTGGATTGTCTGTGCTAAATTGCCCTTTAGTGTCCAAAGGTGTGTACGTTGGGGGAATAAGTGGGGTAAATATGTGGAGTTACGGGGATAAGGCCTGGGTAAGATGTTCTATCGGAGAGTTGGTGCAGATTTGATGGGCTGAATGACTCCCATCTAAACTGTAGGGATTCAATGATTCCAAGATAAGATTGGCTCAGACAGATTAGGTGGATGTACCCTACCTCCAGCCCCCACTCCCACTGCCCAACAGAATATGGAATTAACACTTTGTCCCCAAGTGCAATGTGTTCTTATTGTCTTTTAGCTCCTCAGTGTTGGAAATAATCATATTTTCAGCTTGGAAATATCAGAACTTTTATTTTTTAACTTGCCATGCTGCCTTGCACACAAGAAGGATTGGTTTGAATGGTTCCTGTCCAGACCACATTAGTCTTAGTGCAACTTAAGACAAGAGCAGCAGATAAATGGGAATACCATCACCTGCAAGTTCCCCTTCAAGCCACTCACTTTCTGACTTGGATGTATATCACCGTTCCTCTGCAGTCACTGGGTCAAAGCCCCGAAATTCCCTCCCTAATAGCACTGTGGGTCAACCCACAGCACGTGGACTGCAGCAACTCAAGAAGGCAGCTCACCACCACCTTCTCAAGGGGCAACCAGGGATGGGCAATAAATGCTGGCCAGACACCGACATCCATGTCCCACAAATGAATAAAAAATAACTGTGAAATGTGGCCCCTGGAACACTTACAGACAACAGTTAGTTCCCAGTTAATCAGTTCCCAGCCCTTTACAGATATATACAGACAATGCAATTATACATAACACTCAGTAACGCCATGAGATGACATTTTAAGCAAGGATCCTTGGGTTTATGATGGGACCAGTGCGAGTGATGACGGGGGAGGCGGAATCCCCATTCGAATGGATGCCTGGCATTGAGCTCGCCTTTGGAAATTTCTGAGCTTAATCTTTTAAATAAGCAAAACCATGAATCTGATTGCTGTCGGTTTATATGTTCCACGGCAGTTTATTTCATCCTCTGGTGTGTGACTGAACAAACTCTTTGATCTGTAGCTTTGTGCTTCACTTTGCCAACATAGTTCATTATTGTCGGATCTGAAACCAGAATGAAAAGGCCTCCAGCTCTTTGCCCTTTAACAGAGTCTGGATGCAACCGTTTAAAAGAAAGCACTGTACAGGCTCGATAAATAAAGACACTGTGGGAAAACCTCACGTTTAAAATGGATAAGTTTAAAGAAAAACAAAGACTTGCAATTACATAGCACCTTCCACAGCACTGAATGATTCAAAGCATTTCACAGTTTCAACTATGTAAGTACCTGCAGAAGTATTGGGTTCCAATGACGAGTGAATATCTGTGGAATTCTCTAACCAGTGAAGCAGTTGAGGCTACCTCATTGAATGTTTTTAAGGCAAGGATAGATAAATTTCTGAACAGTAAAGGAACTCAAGCTTATGGTGAGCGGGCAGGTAAGCGGAACTGAGTCCATGAAAAGATCAGCCGTGATCTTATTGAATGACGGAGCAGGCTCAAGGGACGAGATGGTCTACTCCTAGTCCTTATGTTCGTGTGTTCTTATATGACTAGGATTAATAATAGTAGGGTCAGAATTTTACCATCTTGACCGCCATGGGAAGGAATGAAGGGCAGACCATGTAAAGGTCCGTTGACCTTGGATGGGATTTTACGGCTTTGGGATGAGCGAGACTGTAAAATCCTGCCACGGATGTGTATTAACTAACAGCAACTGAGCAGCTCTTTCATGTCGTGTCTCTGCCCGTGGAGGGAACTCCCATGCTTCCGATAGTTGACCCCTTTTTTGTACCGGCATCATCCCAACATTCATGTGACCACCCAGTCTAGAGGATCTAGATAGGCTGGGTGAATGGGCCAGGAAATGGCAAATGGAATTTAATGTTGGCAAATGTGAAGTTGTCCACTTTGGTAGGAATAATGGTAGGAAGGACTATTACTTACATGGCGAAAAACTGCAGCAGGCGACGGTGCAGAGGGACCTGGGGGTCCTTGTGCATGAGTCGCAAAAACCCAGCCTGCAGGTGCAGCAGGTGGTCAGGAAGGCAAATGGGATGCTGGCCTTTATAGCGAGGGGGATTGAATATAAAAGTAGGGAGGTCTTGCTGCAGCTGTATAGGGCACTGGTGAGGCTGCAGCTGGAGTACTGTGTGCAGTTTTGGTCGCCGCACTTACGCAAGGATATTTTGGCCTTGGAGGGAGTGCAGAGGAGGTTTACTAGGCTGATACCGGAGTTGAGGGGGTTGAACTATGAGGAGAGGCTGAATAAACTAGGCTTGTACTCGTTAGAGTTTAGAAGAATGAGGGGAGATCTCATTGAGACGTATAAGATGATGAATGGGATGGATAGGATAGAGGTGGAGAGACTCTTTCCGCTCAGAAAGGACAGTAGGACTAGAGGGCACAGCCTCAAGATAAAGGGGGTTTAGAACGGAGTTGAGGAGGAACTTCTTCACTCAAAGGGTGGTGAATCTCTGGAATTCTCTGCCCGTTGAAGTGGTGGAGGCTGCCTCGCTAAATATTTTTAAGACGCGGGTTGATGGGTTTTTGATAAGCGAGGGGATTAAGGGTTATGGGGAGAGGACGGGAATGTGGAACTGAGACACGACAGATCAGCCATGATCTTATTGAATGGCGGGGCAGGCTTGAGGGGCTAGATGGCCTACTCCTGCTCCTATTTCTTATGTTCTTATGTTCAGTCGCTCTGCAGCACCCATTGCAACGTGTGCCAGTTTTGGAAGATTGTTCAACTCTCTGAGTCAAACCATTTGACGGTTTGTGGGGAGCTCCCCAGATGGGGAGTTGAGGATGTGAAACTACAAACGAGGTCTTTGTGGTGTGCTGGAGAACCGAGACTCATCAGGTGTCAAGCCAAAATTGTACCATCTTCATTGTTATGTATTTTGCAACATTTTTTTCTCTGTAAAAAACATGTAACAGTTTAGAAAGAAAGGCAGACATGCATTTTTATGGCAGCTCTGATGGTTACCTGATATCCTAAAGCACTTACCAGCCAATGAAGCATTTTCAAAGTCTGTAAGTTTGGGATTTGTGGTGGCCAATTTGCACACAACAAATCCCCCCAAACAGCAATGTGATTCTCAGAAGAATGTATCTTTCTGATGTGGGTTTGGAGATAAATATTGACCAAGACATTAGTTCATTATAGTAAATTCCTTTTATTACTTTAAGACATGCTGGAATGCAATGTCGTCTCATTTGAACGTAATGCCTCGCTGATTGTTACCAGACAGATTCTCCGCCTCTCTGACCTTCCCTTTAGGAAGAAGATGTGCCCATCACTTTTGCATATGGGTGACATAATTTAATTGTTCACCAAATTAATATAGAAACATAGAAGATAGGGGCAGGAGGAGGCCATTTGGCCCTTCAAACCTGCTCTATCATTCAATATGATCATAGTGCTCGTCCATCTCAATAACCTCGTCCTGCTTTCTCCCCATAACCTTTGATCCCGTTCGCCTAAGTGCTATATCTAGTTGCCTCTTGAATACATTCAATGTTTTGGCATCAAGTACTTTTTGTGGTAATGAATTCCACAGGCTCACCACTATTTAGGTGAAGAAATGTCTCCTCACTCTGTCCTAAATGATCTACTCCAGATCCTTAGACTGTGACCCCTGGTTCTGGACTCTCCCACCATTGGGAACATCCTCCCTGCATCTACCCTGTCTAGTCCTGCTACAATATCTGCTTTACGCGGTTTAACCTTATCACGTGAATTAAAATCAACTCTTTAAGCAATCTTCCTTTCTGCAATTTGCCTTATTGGAATGATTAGCTAGCGCTGAAAAATTTTATAACAAAAGCTAGTGTGACATGTATTACTCATCTGTCCTTTGATGTGGAAACAAGTAGGCAAATTGCATTTATTCTGATTACCCCTTACTCACATGCTTCTACCCTGGTTGAACATTTTATTGTGCCTGTGGTCTATCAATGGAGGGTCTTGATGAGTCTTTCTCATCCTTGCCTTTTTGTTCTAACATCAACAATGCAATTTACATTCCATCTGTTGTCATTTCTGTGTCTGCTTTTTGATGATATTTCTCTGTAAAGGTGGTGACAGTACAAGAGAACAGAATAAATGAGGGAATTGCTATCAATACTGTGAGGTTCCCACAGCAGAGAAAGTTGCCCCAGTAACTCCGAGTCTTCCCGTCATGTGATGTGACGCAGTGATGGGGTTTTATTGTGGTCAGCATTCTGAGGCTTATCCACTGCTGTGTAATAACAAACTCTCCTCACATAGTCAGTTCATCTGACAAGCAGTTACGATCAAAGATAGAAGGGAAGGGTAATAACTTTATGGATGTCGGCTATTCTTCGCTAGTCAAAGTGATTATCTTCCGTGAGTCTGAAGTTTGCAGTTTGAGGCTGATTTGGGATCTGCAGAGTCGATGGGCACATTACAATATTGTTACCAAGTGGCATTTCTGGTCGCAAATAATCGCAGAATCATAGAATTAGTATAGAATCCCCATAGAAGCAGGCCATCCAGCCCATCGAGCCTGTACCGACATCAATTCCACCCAAGTCCTATCCCTGTAACATCAGACATTTACCCTGTTAAGGGGCCAATTTAGCATAACTAATCAGCCTAACCTGCACATCGTTGGACTGTGGGAGGAAACTGGGTCACCCAAAGGAAACCTAAGCAGACATGGGGAGAATGTGCAAACTCCACACAGACTATCATCCGAGACTGGAATTGAACCTGGATCCTTGGCGCTGTGAGGTAGCAGTATTCACTATTGCGCCACCATCCTGCCCCAAACAACTTGGATCATGGCATCTTCTTTTTCCCGCTCTTGCTTTTCCTCTTCATTCTGTTATCATTGGGTCTGGAAGCACTGGGATCATTCCCACAGAATTTATCACCATTTGGTTCAGTCCACGGTGATGATCTCCCAGGAGTTGAGGTCAACGTTGCGTTACTTCAATTTTTTTTCCAACATTTCCCCATGAGGGTTAGATGCATCACCCCCGCACCCCCATCCCCGCCAGAGAAAGTACCCCTCGGCCCATCAATGGGCTGACAATTGAGTAGATTTTACAGTGGGCTGGCAGTCATCCTACTGTTGGGTGGTCAAAATGACAGCCCTCCCACCAACTAATCTCCCACTGGCTCAGTGACTCTTTTGGTCACTCTCTGTGCTGAATATATTCGTTCTTTTGACACTTGCAGCACGGCATGGTGGCATAGTGGTTAGCGCTGCTGCCTCACAGCACCAGAGACCCAAGTTCAATTCTAGTCTTGGGTCACTGTCTGTGTCGAGTTTACACATTCTCCCCACGTCTGCGTGGGTTTCCTCTGGGTGCTCGGGTTTCCTCCCACAGTCCAAAGATGTGCGGGTTAGGTTGCTTGGGCATGCTAAATTAATCCTCGCGTCAGAGGAATTAGCAGGGTAAATATGAGGAATTACGGGAATAGGGCTTGGGTGGGATTGGTGTTGATGAAGACTCGATGGGCCAAATGGCCTCCTTCTGCACTGCAGAGATTCTGTGATATTCTATGATCTATTGTGGTGAAGTGGAATAGGGCTTCGGTGGGATTGGTATTGATGCAGATTTGATGGGCCGAATGGCCTCCTTCTGCACTGTAGGGATATTATGATATTCTGTGATCTATTCTGGTGAAGTGTAAATGTCTCCTTTTAGAGCAATTTTATGCTAGCACCGGAAATAGTAAACACATCATTTTGACTGACAATTTCTAATTGTTTTAAGTTTAACTTTATTTATTAGCGTCACAAGTGGGCTTACATTGACACTGCAATGAAGTTATTATGGTAATCCCTTGGTCATCACACTCTGGTGCATGTTCAGGTACACTGAGGGAAAATTTATCCTGGCCAATGACCTAATCAGCATGTCTTTCGGGCTAATGAGGCTCCACATTGCAAATTGAGGAATTAAGATTCTTACCTTCATTGTCAACTGTGAATCTAAGCAGTTCACAGTAACTTTAACTGCTGCACCTTGCCAAACTTCATTCTTGTGTTAATGTGTACTCTTTTGCTGTAATGCATTCTCAGTTTCTGATATTATCTAATTTCTCTGTATCATAGCCTCCACCCACTGATAATCGTTGACATTTAAGAAACCATTTAATGATTCTCTTGCGTAACAATAATTTAAAAATGACACTTGTATTTTTTAAACTTTTTTCATGGTGAAATAAGTCATCAGAATCTGAGATGAACAACAGATTTAATTTGATTTGATTTATTGTGGTCAATATATTAACACACAGTGAAAAGTATTGTTTCTTGCATGCTATACATACAAAGCATACCGTTCAAAGAGAAGGAAATGAGAGAGTACAGAATGTAGTGTTACAGTCATAGCAAAGGTGCAGAGAAAGATCAACTTAGTGCAAGGTAGGTTCATTTAAAAATCTGATAGCAGCAGGGAAGAAGCTGTCGTTGCGGCACTTGGTACATGACCTCAGGCTTTAGTATCTTTTTCCTGAAGGAAGAAGGTGGAAGAGAGAATATCCAGGGTGCGTGGGACCCTTAATTTTGCTGGCTGCTTTGCCGAGGCAGCGGGAAATGTAAACAGAGTTAATGGATGGGAGGCTGGTTTGTGTGATGGATTGGGCTACATTCATGATCTTTTGTAGTTCCTTGGGGTCTTGGACAGAGCAGAAGCCATACCAAACTGTGATACAACAATAAAGAATGCTTTCTATTGTGCATCTGTAAAAGTTTGTGAGAGTTGTAGTTGACATGCGAAATTTCCTTAGCTTTCTGAGAAAGTAGAGGCATTGGTTGGCTTTCTTAACTATAGTGTTGGCATGGGGGGACCAGAACAGGTTGTTGGTGATCTGGACATCTAACAATTTGAGGCTCTTGACATTTTCTACTTCATCCCCATTGACGTAGACAAAGGCATATTCTCCTTTACACTTCCTGAAGTCAATGATAATCTCCTTCGCTTTGTCCCTGTGCCCTGTGTAGTGATATCGGCAATGAAACCAGCCCCAATCTAATCTTCAGGCCTGGGACTTTCTTCCGTGAGTCAGTTGCACAATATTAGCAGATTTACTGGCTTTAAGAACCTGACTTCTAAAAATAGTTGTCTGTGCAATCGTTAGAGTTCTAAAGTACCTGTTCCCCAGATAACACATTGTTTGATTGATAGTTCAGGCTCTCTGATCTCTGCTGTCAATTTCACAATGTTGTTTTACACAACTTTAAGCTGTTTCAGGTGTTGGTTTCTTTTGTTCTTGATGCTTTAAATGTTCTGATATAAATGGCAGGACTTTCAGATGCCTTGACAGATTGACAGCTCTCCTTGGCATGTCCTCTTGACCCTCTGATAGCTCCCTTTGACAGTTGTTTTTTGACAGATCTATTGACCATTCTGAAGAGCTTGACAATTGGTGAGTTTATGCACATTGTATGTACATTCATGCCCTCATTTAACAATTCCAAAGGATATCCTATCTCCTCAAAGGGCACTTGACCTCCCGTAAAGATGTTCTGGGACCAGATCCAAAAGGATTCCTTATCCTTTTCAATCTGATATCCTGAATCCACAAAGTTCAAACCTGCTCTTACCAGGTCTAATCTGCAGGGTTTGGGTTTCACACTCCAAAGCCACCAACATCCCACTTCCACGGAGGCATCTGATGATTTAAATGACCAGCTGCCTTTGTGAAAAACACATGTATGAAATATGCCCCATCCCTATTCCTGCCTCCATGAAAATGAGAATTGCCATGTTCATTCAGGACTTACAATTTGCATCTGCTTTCACCATTTTTGCCATACTGGAAAGGCTCCCCACTGTAACAAAAATCTTGGCTCCAGTCATAAGTAATAGTATATTTCTACGCTCCTTAAATAATGTACCCTACTGTGATAATGGATGGTTGTGAAATAAATCATGCAACAGCAGTCCAGTAATAGAAATCCTCAATTTTATATCAACAGAGAGTGAGTTAGCTAGCAATGATTTTTTAACATTTCTTTTCAAAGATGTAAATGACAGGGCTTTCAAATGATATTCTCATTTTATTTTTGAACTTTCGTTTCAACCAGTTGTTGCTTAAATTAGAAGGATGCCATTTGAGGCTTGATATATTAGGAAGTATTTTCCATGACTCTCACCAACTTTTACAGATGCACCATAGAAAGCATTCTTTCTGGTTGAATCACAGCTTGATATGGCTCCTGCACTACCCAAGACCGCAAGGAAATACAAAAGGTCGTGAATGTAGCCCAATCCATCACACAAACCAGCCTCCCATACACTGACTCTGTCTGCACTTCCTGCTGCCTCGGAAGAACAGCCAGCAGAACTAAGGACCCAAAGCACTCTGGACATTCTCTCTTCTACCTTCTTCGATTGGAAAAAAGATACAAAAGTCTGAGGTCATGTACCAACTGACTGAAGAACAGCTTCTCCCCTGCTACTGTCAGACTTTTGACTGGACTTATCTTGCATTAAGTTGATCTTTCTCTACATCCTAGCTATGACTGTAACACTACATTCTGCAATTTCTTCTTTCTTTCTCTATGAACGATCTGCTTTGTCTGTATAGCGTGCAAGAAACAATACTTTTCATTATATGTTAATACATGTGACAATAATAAATCAAATCAAAAATCAAATCAAATTCTTAAGATATTTATAGAAGCAGTGATCATTTTTTGGACCATAGAAATGTAGAACCCCTACAGTGCAGAAAGAGGCCATTTGGCCCATCAAGTCTGCAATGACAACAATCCCATCCCTATCCCCAAAACCCCACATATTCCTCTAATCCATGGATCCTATGGCAGCAATGCTGCAGTTTTCAATCTTCCTAAAGGCAGCCAATCAAAAACCTGATGCGTAGGGGATTGGTGTCGAATTAGTGATGGCTAGCAGCACGAACAGACAGGAGTGGGATTCAGCAGGGTTTATTTCAAAGGCCAGCTGACATCCTTCACGGTATCTACAGTGGGAATGTGGCCAAGGGGAGGAGCAGGAGTAGGAGAAACATAATGAAAGTACAGTCAACCTGATGAGAGGCTAGGGAGGAAATTGTGAGTCCCCTAGCAGAGATATTTAAATCATCAGTAGTCACAGGTGAGGTGCCTGAAGAGAGTGGCAAATGTTGTGTCTTTGTTTAAAAAGGGCTGCAGGGAAAAACCTGGAAACTACAGGCCAGTGAGCCTCACATCAGTGGTGGGTAAGTTGTTGGGGGGTATTTTCAGAGACAGGGTCTACAGGCATTCAGAGACGCAAGGACTGATTAGGGACAGTCAGCATGGCTTTGTGAGTGGAAAATTATGTCTCACAAATTTGATTGAGTTTTTTGAAGGGGTAATGAAGAAGGTATATGAGGGTGATGTTGTCTACATGGACTTTAGCAAGGTTTTTAGGAAGGTTGTTGCATATGGTTAAATCTCACGGGATCCAGGGTGAGGAATCTAAATGGATACCAAACTGGCTTGATGACAGAAGACGGATGACAGGTGGTTGTAGAGGGTTTTTTTCAAACTGGGAACCTGTGCCTCAAGGATCGGCACTGGGTCCACTGTTACTTGTCATTTATATTAATGATTTGGATGAGATTATAGGAGGCACGGTTTGTAAGTTTGCAGATGACACCAAGATTGGTGGCATAGTGTTCAGTGAAGAAGTTTATCTCAGATTGCAACAGGATCTTGATCAATTGGGCCAGAGCGCTGATGAATTGCAGATTTAGATAAATGCGAGGTGATGCATTTTGTAGATTGAACCAGGGCATTTTGGCCTTGGAGGGAGTGCAGAGGAGGTTTACTAGGCTGATACCGGAGTTGAGGGGGTTGAGCTATGAGGAGAGGCTGAATAAACTAGGCTTGTACTCGTTAGAGTTTAGAAGAATGAGGGGAGATCTCATTGAGACGTATAAGATGATGAATGGGATGGATAGGATAGAGGTGGAAAGACTCTTCCCGCTCAAAAAAGACAGTAGGACTAGGGGGCACAGCCTCAAGATAAAGGGGGGGCAGTTCAGAACGGAGTTGAGGAGGAACTTCTTCACTCAAAGGGTGGTGAATCTCTGGAATTCTCTGCCCGTTGAAGTGGTGGAGGCTGCCTCGCTAAATATTTTTAAGAAGCGGGTTGATGGGTTTTTGATAAGAGAGGGGATTAAGGGTTATGGGGAGAGGGCGGGAAAGTGGAACTGAGCCACGACAGATCAGCCATGATCTTATTGAATGGCGGGGCAGGCTCGAAGGGCCAGATGGCCTACTCCTGCTCCTATTTCTTATGTTCTTATGTTCTTAAGATTTACTCAGTTAATGGTTGGGCATTGGAGGGAGTTACAGATCAAAGAGCTCTAAGGGTACATGTTCATAGCTCCTTGAAAGTGGAGTCACAGATGGACAGGGTGATGAAGAAGGCATTCAGCATGCTTGGTTTCATTGGTCAGAACATTAAATACAGGAGTTCGGCCATCTTGTTGAAGTTGTTCAATACATTGGCAAGGCCACACTTGGAATACTGTGTACAGTTCTCGTCACCCTATTATAAAAAATACATTATTAAACTAGAAAGAGTGAAGAAGGGATTTACTAGGATGCTACCGGGGCTTAATCGTTTGAGTAATAAGGAAGGACTGGATAGACTGGGACTTTTTCCTCTGGAGCTTAGCAGGCTGAAGGGTGATCTTATAGGTGTCTATAAAATAATAAGGGGCACAGATCAATGAGATAGTCAATATTTTTTCCCAAAAGTAGTGGAGTCTAAACCAGAAGACATAGGTTTAAGGTGAGAGGGGAGAGATTCAAAAGGGTCTAGAGGGGCAATTTTTTCACATAGAGGATGGTAAGTGTCTGGAACAAGCTGCCAGAGGTGGTCGCAGAGGCAGGTACAATTTTGTCTTTTGAAAAGAGTTTAGACAATTACATGGGTAAGATGGGTATAGAGGGATTTGGGCCAAAGGCAGGCAATTGGGATTAGCTTAAGGCTTTTAAATAAAAAGGGTGGCATGGACAAGTTGGGTCAAAGGGCTGTTTCTATGCGATAAACCTCCATGACTCTCTGACTCTATGATGGAAGCAGCTGCTAATTCATCACTCCAAGCATTATCGGAGAAATCAGGAGCTGTGAGCTCCTTGCCCAATCCGATAGTGCCAGAGTAAAACTTAGCCATATTTTGCCAATAAAGATTAAAAAGAATCTTGGAATCCACAGAATCCTTACAGTTTAGGAAGATGCTATTTGGCCCATCGAGTCTGCACTAACTCTCACAAAGAACATCTTACCCAGTACACCCCTCACTCCCCCATGCATTTACCATGGCCCATCCAAGGCAGCCTGGTGGCACAGTAGTTAGCACTGCTCCTTCACAGACCCAGGGACCATGGTTTGATTCCCAGCTTGGGTCACTGTCTGTGTGGAGTTTGCACATTCTCCCCATGTGTGTGTGTCACAGTCCAAAGATGTGCAGGTTAGTTTGACTGGCCATGCTAAACTGTAGCTTTGTATCAGGGGGATTAGCAGGGCAAATGCATGGGGTAACACAGGCTGGGCCTGGGTCAGATTGTTGTTGATGCAGACTCGATGGGCCAAATGGCTTCCTTCTGCACTGATTCTATGAATCCACCTAACCTTCACATCATTGGAGTGTGAGAAGAAACTGGAGCACCCGGAAGAAACCCATGCAAACTCCACACAGACAGTGACTGAGGCTGGAATCGAACCCAGTGCTAACCATGGTCCCTCTGTGCCTTGAACTCTTGTGTTGCTCTGACCTTCTGCCACGGAGCTGCCTCCTCAGAGTGACCAAGGTTTCTGATGCTCCCTGCGATCCTCCCTTTATCCTCAAGATAAAGGGGGGGCGTTTTAGAACGGAGTTGAGGAGGAACTTCTTCACTCAAAGGGTGGTGAATCTCTGGGATTCTCTACCCGTTGAAGTGGTGGAGGCTGCCTCGCTAAATATTTTCAAGAAGCGGGTTGATGGGTTTTTGATAAGAGAGGGGATTAAGGGTTATGGGGAGAGGGCGGGAAAGTGGAACTGAGACACGACAGATCAGTCATGATCTTATTGAATGGCGGGGCAGGCTCGAAGGGCCAGATGGCCTACTCCTGCTCCTATTTCTTGTGTTCTTATGACATGTGCAGTGCAATGTTGGCAACATTAAATGCTGTTCACACCTAGCAAATACAGTCAGAGGCAGTTAGCAAACTGGCCTGATGCATTTCCTCTAATTTCCTTCAACCTTGCCTCCAAAACCATCTCCTCGTGCCTAGTAGAAATCCTCCTACTGGCATCCATAAAGTATACTTTTAGGGCAATGTCTTCTAACTGAGCTACCATGATAATTCTCCAAAGCTATACTGCTCATCCAATGCCTCCTTACCTTCCTGGCATAACTAACCTTCTCTACTATAAATTTATTCTCAGCGTAATAAATGAAACATCACAAAGACATTCCAAATAGAAAGTCAAGTTCTCTTAGCCTTTCCCGTTCTCTAATTTGCAATCCAAGTAACATTTTAACAGATTATATGTCAGATTAGAAAACAGAGATGAAACGTTAATCATTGAGTACACTGAGACTCAGCATCTGTAACTGAGATCAGCCACGGAGAGTTAAACTACGGGCGGAATTCTCCGGCTGTGCAGGTCTAAAAGCCGGGAATTCCCACCCGACTGTCAATGGCGTTTCAGATTCTCCGCAACCCACCCGCTAAAATTCCAGCGGGATAGGAGAATTCCGGCTGACGTCTTTTCTACTGAAGAAGAGCACAATCTTTTTCAAGATCAGACTGCGATAACTTTGTGTTCATATTAAAGGGGAAGTGTTGACCAACGCGGATCAAGAGGCAAGGACTGAACGCAAGTGGGCACGGTGGGTGGCAGCCATTTTGTGAGACATAAGTCCGTCTGAAGCATAGAGATGGATATAATGGGCTATCGCTGACTCCTTGTTTGGCAATCACCCTGTTTTCCACTTGAATAATAATGCTGGGCACTTCCAAAAAAAAGAAAATAAAATAAGCATAGATTAGCTTCATGGAGAATAACATCCAAAATAAAGATGGTATTATTTTTCAGACTAATTGGGGCCATTCAGGAGCAGTGACAAATCGTACAATATTTGCCAAATGTACCAGTTAAATTTCGAACAAAGCTATTTTTAACTGACAGCCACTGTCCTGGGGAAAAGAAAATGCTAGTTCATCTCCCACAGGAATTAGTTTTCAAAACAATGAATGTCTCCATTGCACAAGCAGAACATTTCACAATGCTGTTATCTTCAATATTGTATTAAATAGTATTGTTTTAAGAAAGCACAGTTAAATTGCATAGTATTTTTTTCACAATTATTCTAATGAGTCAATGAATACAGACTGGACGATCAAGATAGACTGATTGTAACATGAAACCTATTACTGAAATTGCTATTGTTACTCTCTGCACGGCGCACAGACATAATGGGGTTTTTGCACCATGCTGAGCACAGTCGCAGGTTTATACATTTGTCTCAGAATGACAAAGTGTAGTCCTCTGCAAAAGATGATGCCATTTGTTCAGATTAAGAGCTCTGTCCTTTAAAGGAATATAAATGTCCTTTAATGGAGAATTGAAGAATTAAAAAGAAGGCTCTGGGTGCAATCGCCACTCAAGAGCTTGAGGACGCAGTAGAAATGGTCGAGAGCTTCATGTTCGTATGTGTCCAGGTCACCAACAATCTGTTCTGCTCCACCCCCCGCCCCCATGCTGATACCAACGCTTCTACTTTCTCAGAAGACTAAGGAAATTTGGCATGCCCGCTACGACTTACACCAACTTTTACAAATGCATCATAGAAAGCATTCATTCTGGTTGTATCACGGCTTGGTCTGGCTCCTGCTCTGCCCAAGACTGCAAGAAATGACAAAGGGTCATGAATGAAGCCCAGTCCATCGCTCAAACCAATCTCCCATCCATTGATTCTGTCTACGCTTCCCACTGCCTTGGAAAAGCAGCCAGTATAATTAAGGGCCCCACACACCCTGAGCATACTCTCTTCCATCTTCTTCCATCGGGAAAAATGTACAAAAGTCTGAAGACATGTATCAACTAACTTTTGAACAGTTTCATCCTTGCTGCCATCAGACATTTGAATGGACCTACCTCACACTGTGTTGATCTTTCTCTACACCCTAGCTATGATTGTAACACTACATTCTGTACTCGCTCCTTTCCTTCTCTATGAACAGTATGCTTTGTCCATATAGCATGCAAGAAACAATACTTTTCACTGTATGCTAATATGTCTGACAATAATAAATCAAATCAAATGAACTTCAAGGCTGACAATCCAATGCAGTACTGAAAGGGTGCAACACTGTCAGAGGTGCTATGAGACATTGAGGAGGCAATGACAAACAAAGAACAAAGAACAAAAGAACAAAATCAGCCCGGGAAACAGGCCCTTTGGCCCAACGAGCCCGCGCCGCCATCTCAACACCACCAGTCCCCCTCTCCACCCACGACCCTTGTCTAATGTTTTATGGCCATCCAGATTGAGGGAATCTGATTTAGGGATAATTTATTCCTGCCAATCAGCCTAACAGCACATCTTTGGGGTGTGGGAGGAAACCGGAGCACCCGGAGAAAACCCACACAAGCACGGGGAGAATGCACAAGCTCCCACAGACACAGGCCCAAATCCATGTGTCTGCACAGCAGTCAGCGATAGTCACTGAGCTGTCGTCTTGCCCAGTATCTTGTCCAGTTTAGGCACACACTAACGACATGAAGCACCAGGCCAATCTCGAACAACCAAGAGCAGCCCCAGTATGGCCCATCGCGTGTATGCCCCTCGTTGGACACGAGGCGGACCGACTTAAAACCTGTGAATGACCTGGCGGTATTATTGCTGGATTATTAATCCAGTAACTCAGTTAACGTTCTGGGGACTCAGATTCGAATCCCGTGCTGGAATTTGAATTCAATAAAAAATATCTGGAATTAAGAACCTACTGATGACCTTTGAAATAAATCATTGTCGATTGTCGGAAAAATCCATCTGGTTCACTAATGTCCTTTAGGGAAGGAAATCTGCCGTCCTTATCTGGTCTGGCCTACATGTGACTCCAGATCCACAACAATGTTGGGCAGTCTCAACTGCCTTCCAAATGCAACCAGGGATGGGCAATAAATGTTAGCAATGCCCATGTCCCACAGATGAATATAAAAAAAAGTCTCTCTCAGGCAGATATAAAAGACCACAGGGTCACTCACTATTTTGAAGAAGAGCAGGATTGTTCTCCCCTGGTGTCCCAGCCAATATTTATCCCTCAATCAATATCATTAACACAGATTATCTGGCCATAATCTCTTTCTTGCACTTTTTTCCTCTGTCGAATGTTAAATTGACTTGCATTGTGATTTGGAAGTAATTCTCAAGCTACGTTGGGTGGTTTTACTTTCACCTGGGTGAATACTGAGCTCCTACACATACAGAGACAGGCCTCGCATAGAAGGTGGGAGGGTGGAGTGTCTGAGATCATGTTCAACAAAATATTAATGGATTCTTTCTTCAAACAGAGTAACACCGCCTTGCTGTCGAATTTTAATAGCACATTCATATCCTGGATGTTTCTAAAGCCAGTGTGGCAAATATCTGATAAGTTAAAGGGAATTGAGAGTAGTTGGTGTTGTAAATGTATTTATTGAAGTAAGGTGCAACAAGAACCACAAAGTAGGCCCCATAATGTAAACACTGAGAAGCTCTTTATTACAATTGTGCATTGGCCCAGTCAGATCTCATTTTGCCTAACCAGGTTTCACACATGACCCACATCCTTAAAGGGGCAGTACGCATCCCAAACCCCCAACATACATATATCACAGTAGTCCCGAGATTCTCTGGCCTCCAGCTGCGTATTTCCTGCTGGCGGGAGGCGGTGTGTTGTTTGCTAGCAGTGGGATTCTCTGGTCCCACCTCTGTCAATGGGACTTCCCATTGAAGTCACCGTGTGGACATGGGTGTGCTCCGAAGAACCTCGCAGGCGTGAACGGCCGGAGAATTCAGACCAGAGGTGTGACATATATATAGCGATATTGGTGTTGATAGAGGAGGAAAGATTTGAGATTAGTTATTGTTATGGAGTACTTACTTCGAAAGGGGGTAAATGAATTTAACTCAGATTCAATAGGCTAATATCAATAATGGGTTTCAACAATAAAAACTTTTCCAAGATTCAATTAATAGGGAACTTTACATTCATAAAAATCAGCCAACATAGGGTAAGATGACACTTCCTGACAATCTTCAGCTGTTTGCAGGACGCAACAGATAAAACATAAGTTATACTGTTTCCCTTCCAAAAAACATCAGAACGGTTAATTTTAATCGCTTCGTCCTCCAGTCTAACTGACCGCGATCACAAATTTGCTGAACTAACACATCTGCCATCTGAGAGTGGGCAAAACTAAAGACCATCACTACGGCCTCCTTCTGCACTTTAAGGATTCAATGAAAAGAAATAGTCACCATTTTAGTGAGAATATGGAACTCATTTTCAGTGGAAATAGTTAAGGTGAATTTAAGATG
This sequence comes from Carcharhinus amblyrhynchos, assembly GCF_965287045.1. NCBI lineage: Eukaryota > Metazoa > Chordata > Chondrichthyes > Carcharhiniformes > Carcharhinidae > Carcharhinus > Carcharhinus amblyrhynchos. The sequence continues at coordinate 47,111,719 of NC_137342.1, forward strand.
CATTTAAGGGGAGGGTAAATACACACATGAGGGAAAAGAGAACAGAAGAGTATGCTGGTAAAATTAGATGGGAGGAGGCCCAAGTGGAGAATAGACCACTGAATTGACTAGTTAGGCTAGTTAGGCTACTTCTGTCCTGATATTTCCAACCTCTCTTCATAATTCACCACCACGTTGGCACAGCAGTTAGCACGACTGCCTCACAGCGCCAGGGACCCGGGTTCGATTCCGGCCTTGGGTGACCGTATGGAGCTTGTATGTTCTCCCTGCATTCTCCAGGTGCTCTAGTTTCCTCCCACAGTTCAAAGATGTGAAGGTTAGGTGGATTGACCATGTTAAATTGTCCCTTAATGTTCAAAGCTGTGTAGGTTAGGGGGATTAGCTGGATATATGTATGGGGTTATGGGGATAGCACGGGAAAAGAGAGCCTGAGTAAGATACTCTGTCGGAGAGCTAGTGCAGGCTCGATGGACTGAATGGCCTCCTTCTGCTTGGAGGATTCTATGATTCTATGATACTATCATTGAAGCTACTTGTTCCTGTCAATATCTGGTAAACTTCCTTTGCACATCTTTCTGAAGCATTGTCCTTAATGGTCTGGTTGAGGTCTATCTAGTGCTAATATGATCCTTCTGATTTCATATTCCATTCCACTGTTATAAACATACAAATTAGTTATAGGTTTTTTAAAGCCAACTTACCAACTTGCCCTGTTTCCTTTAATGGGTCGCGTGTATTGTCCCTCTCCTCATCTCCAATGCTCGAGGTTGCCATCCACAGCGGAGGGCAGAGGCGATCTTTTGTTTTCGCATGCCAGGGACCACTTAATAATGGTTCAGCAGGCGATGTGGATGACGCTAATAACAAAGCCAATTTATGACAAAAATGTCAATTTGACAGCTTTAATGTTACAAAGTGAACCCATGGCCATATCGTTCTCTCTGTCTATTTGTCTGGCGTTTGGGGTTTCTGAGAGATTCTTTTTGACAACATAACATGTCAACCATTGTCCATCGTGGATTAGGCTTCAGTTAGTTTATTGTCTTCGCCACCTAGGCATCAGAGTTTGGGAAGGATGTCAAGGCCATAGAGGGGGTTTAATCAGAATGATGCCGAGGATGAGCATTATAAGAAGTCTCACAACACCAGGTTAAAGTCCAACAGATTTATTTGGTAGCACGAGCTTTTGGAGCACTGCCCCTTCATCAGGTGAGTCCTGTTGGACTTTAATCTGTGAAACTTCTTACTGTGCCTATCCCAGTCCAACACCGGCATCTCCACGCCAAGGGTGAGGACATTATTTGGAGAAACATAAATTGTTCTCCGTGGTGCAAAAAGTTTAACATGGCATGAGGAGGTCATTTGCTGATATCCTCATGATTAACTGTTGTTGCCTCCGATTATAATCGGAGGTATCCAAATCTCTGAATTGTTTTGTTAGAGAAAAAGGGGGAAACTGTTTCCATTGGCAACTGATAATTATAGGCCATAGATTGGAAATGATTACCAAAAGAACGGGGAGAATCTCCATATTGAGAACCGTTAAGACCCAAGACATGCTCCAAGAAACAATGTGGAATCAAATTCCACAGGAATGCAATAAGACAGAAACTCAAAGAGGATTAATTTACAAGGTTGTGGGGCAAAACACTGGCTAGTTGGACTAAGTTAGCCTCATTCTGTGCCATAAAGTTCAACAATTTTATATTGAAGTTAGTTCAAGGAAAATAACTAAAAATTTTGCATCTCAAATAATGTACTTTTACATTCACATAAAGCTTGCAGAATGAATCTATGGAAATCTTCAACTGCATAGTGATAAAAGGTACGTGTTCTCCAAACAATGATTCACTGTTCCATCCATCTTCATCTACTGGTGATCAGCAAGTACAGGAGCTTTTCTTAAATTTTTATTAGTGTCACAAGTAGGCTTATATTAACATTGCAATAATGTTTCTGTGAAAATCCTCTAGTCACCGCATTCTGGCACCTGTTCGGGTACACTGAGGGAGAATTTAGAATGCATCGAACCAGCATGTCTTTCAGACTTGTGGGAGGAAACTGGAGCACCCAGAGGAAACCCCCACAGACAAGGGGAGAATGTGCAGACTCTGCACAGACAGTGACCCAAGGCTGGAATTGAACCTGGGTCCCTGGCGCTGTGAGGCAACAGCACTAACCACCATGCCGCTGTGCTGCCCCTGTGGAGAGCATTCGAAACTGAGTCATTGAATATATTCAAGGCTGAGTTTTTGATCTATAAGGGAGTCAGTAGTTATGAGGGCAGGCAGGAAAATGGAATTAAGGCAATGATCAAAATGAATGAGGGAGCAGGCTCGAGAGGCCGAATGGCTGACTCATGCTCCTATTTTTATGATGCTATAATCTTGTGATAGCTACTATTGAATCTGTTTCCACCATCCTTTTAGACTCTGAACCGTAGCAATTCACTGCATGAAAACTCTCTCCTCATTTCCGCTGCTGGTTCTTTTAGCCACCGGAGGAACAAATCACAGAACGGTTTAATGAGTGGTGCCTGTGGCCAATGTTCTGCTTCAGGAGAATCCCAAACAAAGATACACTTTGTAATGCTCGGGGAGTGGTTCTCACCCTCTCTGTTCTTTGTTCACTACTTGCTGCTACGTTCAAAGATGCTTGGATGAAACCAATGTGAAAGATGTTTGGGCACCACCCTGGAGTTGGCTATGCAGGGAAGTGTGCATTGGTAAGCAGTGCTTTATTGCATCAGTGAAGGAGACTTGAATAAGCCACAGTTTCACCACAAGAGTTAATGTGACTGTTGGTTCATCTGCTTCCTCTTCCTGTGCTGATACTCAGCCGCCATGGTGTCACCCCTCCTCCTCCTCCTCCTCAGGCTGAGTGCCTTTCAGAGTCACAAAACTGTGCAAACACATAACAAGCCATCATACCGGACTAAAAACATACTTCTAAACACTAAGGCCAGAATTTTACCATCATGCCCACCACGGGAATCAGAGCAGATGAGGGGTGGAGCGTGGAAAGATACATTGATCTTGGATGGCATTTTACGGTTTCAGGATGAGCAAGGCCGTAAAGTCCTGCCCTAACTCTTTGTACATGGACCTCACTAGTGAAGACCATCTTTGGTGACCCAAAGAACATAAGAACTAGGAGTAGGAGTAGCCATCTGGCCCTCGAGTCTGCTCCACCATTCAATAAGATCATGGTTGATCTTCTCGTGGATTCAGCTCCACTTAACCGCCCGTTCACCATAACTCTTTTATTGTTCAAAAATTTATCTATCCTTGCCCTAAAAACATTCAATGGGGTAGCCCCAACTGCTTCACTGGGCTGGGATTTCCACAGATTCCCAACCCTTTGGGTGAAGAGGTTCCTCCTCAACTCAGTCCTAAATCTGCTTCCTCTTATTTTGAGGTCATGCCCCCAGTTCTATTTTCACCTTCCCGTGGAAACAACTTCCCTGCTTCTATCTTATCTACTCCCTTCATAATCTTATATGTTTCTGTAAGATCTCCCCTCATTCTTCGGAATTCAAGTGAGTATAGCTCCAGCGTACTCAGTCTCTTCTCATAAGCCAACCCTCTCAACTCTGGAATCAACCTAATGAATCTTCCCTCCAGTGTCAGTATATCCTTTCTCAAGTTCATAGACCAAAACTGTCCACAGTACTCTAGGTATGACATCACCAGCATCTAACCAGCGCTGTTAATAAACTCCATCCCTCTAGCTATTATAGGACAAAATTCCATTTGCCTTCTTTAATACCCACAGCACAGCGTAGATGGTCTCCATGGTGGTTTCATTCATGTGAGGAGAGGACGGTCTTTGGCTTCAAGGGGCCAATTTGAAGTCATATTGCAGTAGGAGTAACTCTGACAATGTGCCAGCATTCAAACAAAGCACGAAGAACAATGTTGCTGTCTTTTAAAAAGCACTTAGACAGTTACATAGGTAAGATGGCTATGAAGAGATATGGGCCAAATGCGGGCAACTGGGACTAGCTTAGGGGTTAAACAAAGGAACAGCATGAACAAGTTAGGCCGAAGAGCCTGTTTCCATGCTGTAAAGTTCTGTGACCCTAATAGTTCAGCACAGGAACAGGCCCTTTGGCCCTCCAAGCCTGCGTCAATCATGTTTACCTATCTAACCAATTGCTTATATCCCTCTATTCCCCATTTATTCATATGCCTGTCAAGATAAGTCTTAAATGTGGGTAATGTAACTGCCCCAACCACCTCACTTGGCAGTGCATTCCAGCCCCCACCATCCTCTGTGTAAAAGACTTCCCCCACACATCTCCACTGAGCCCTTCCGTCCTTATCTTGAACTTGTGCCCCCCTGTAATTGTCTTTACTGCCCTGGGGAAAAGCTTCCAACTGTTTACCTTGTCTATACCCCTCATAATTTTATAAATGTCTATCAGGTTGCCCCTCAGCCTCCTTCCTTCCAGGGAGAACAATCCTAATTTATTCAATCTCTCCTCCATACCAGGCATCATCCTGGCAAATCTTTCCTGCACTCTCTCCAAAGTCTTCATTCATAGCATTCACATGAATGAACCTAAGACTGGAATCGCAAGCTGGCTGAATGAACAGGCACAAGACCTTTCTGTAATGCTGAGAACTGCCAGTTGGGGAACATACTGTCAAAAGAGTGTGGTCCACAGCACCGAGTGCCATGGGAAGCCTGAAAACTATTTGTCTTTCGTGGAAATCTTCAAACCTTTTCTTAGTTTCAGAAGCCTCAGTAAAGACACAAGACAATGAAAAGTCAGAACAGTAAAAGAGATGTAATATTACGAAGGGGAAATTGATCTACCCTCTGTAGAAACCGCAGATGTGCATTCATTGGGCTCTGTCTATTAGTGAACCTTATAGCATTGGCCCTGTGGACAACAGAGTGTTTGGAGTTCATTTGGTACCAGTCTTAAGTGAGCAGAGGTAAGAGGGAGCGTTCCTCTGAAAACTTGAATTCAACGTGTAATCTCTTCCTTTCTAACATAGAGAAAGAAATAACAAAACACCAAGGTCACTTAATCATTAGAATACGTTTCACTTTGTTTTTCAGTTAACCAGTGTGCCACAGTGTTGCAGTTACAATATTGGATGGTTTTCGGTGCCCTACTTTGGAAAGGGTGTCAAGACCGCGGGGAGGACGCAGACAAGGTTTGTTGAGTTTTCATCAGGAACAGGAGAATTTCCTTAGAAGTGAAGACAAGGCAAGTGGGACTTCCCCTCTTGGGAGCAGAAAAGGTGAATAGGAGACCTGACAAAAGTGTTCAAATAATAAGAAGTTTTCTATAATGGAAACAGGGACAGTCTATTCCTATTGGCCGTGAAATCAGTAACTGGGTTATTCAAGATTAAGGTCACCAAAATGACAAAATGAATTTTTTTCTGCCAACTTGCCATTTCATTGCTCCAGAAATAGTCTGAAGCCTGAAGACTATTTGTCTTTCATGGAAATCGTCAAACCTTTTCTTAGCTTTGGAAACCTCAGTAAAGACACAAGACAATGAAAAATCGGAACAGTAAAAGAGATGTAATATTACGAAGGGGAAATTGATGTCCTCTCTGAGAACAAGCACTCAACCACTCATAAAGAAGTACCTCCCTTCGTAATCCATTAAGCGAGTATGAGAAGGGGTAATATCTGCTTCAGCAACTTTTAGTGATTAAATTAAAATAACTACTTGAGACTCCCTCTGTAAAAGCAACAAATAACACTTTTTCTAACAGCGAACAGTAGAGGGTCAGGTCTCAAACAAGGGCGAGACAGAGTACAGGAATGAGATAGAGAACCTGGTGAACTGGTGCAGCAACAATAATCTCTTCCTCAATGTCAACAAAACAAAGGAGATTGTCATCGACTTCAGGAAACATAAAGGAGAACATGCCCTTGTCTATATCTATGGGGACAAAGTAGAAAAGGTCGTAAGCTTCAAGTTTTTAAGTGTCCAGATCACCAGCAACCTGGCCTGGTCCTCCCATGCCAACACTATAGTTAAGAAAGCCCACCAACACCTCTACTTTCTCAGAAGACTAAGGAAATTTGGCATGTCTTCTATGACTCTCACCAACTTTTATGGATGCACCATAGAAAGCATTCTTTGTGGTTGTATCACAGCTTGGTATGGTTCCTGCTCTGTCCAAGACCGCAAGTAACTACAAAAGGTTGTGAAGGTAGCCCAATCCATCATGCAAACCAGCCTCCCATCCATTGACTTTGCCTACACCTCTCGCCGTCTCAGCAAAGTAGCCGGCATAATTATGTATCCCCATGCACCCAGGACATTCTCTCTTCCACCTTCTTCCGTCAGGAAAAATTTACAGAATTCTGAAGTCACGTACCAACCGACTCAAGAACAGTTTCTTCCCTACTGCTGTCACGCTTTTGAATGGACCAACTTAAGTTGATCTTTCTCTACACCCTAGCTATGACTTTAACACTACATTCTGCACTCACGTTTCCTTCTCTATGAATGGTATGCTTTGTATAGCGTGCAAGAAACAATACTTTTCACTGTATGTTCACACATGTGACTGTAATTAATCAAAACAAATCAAATCAGGTTAACTAAATTTTAATAAACCGAATAAAGCGCTATTCCAATGGAATGCTGTTTAGATAAATCCAATCCCCATTTATTAATCTTTGGTCACTCTCAGAATTTCAATTTTGTTGTCTTCTGGAATCTTCTGTCTTCTTTACCAATTTTTTCTGTCTTCGCTGTTGAATGAGGCTTTCTTTTAAGACATAAATGTAGCTGTTACGCTGGCAGAGACAGTTGCTGTCTGTGTCTCACTCTCAAGCTGTGAGCTGTGGCAGAGGCTGTCTGGCTCTGTGGAGCCAGGAGCTGTTGTATCCCATACCAAAATCCCCACAATAGGATTGGTTTACAGGTTACCAGCACATCAAATTCAAACCTGATAGGCTGCTGTTATTCAACTGCCTAGTTTAAACTGATCGGTTAAAATTCAAAAACTACCTGTTGTCTTGGCAGCACCACTGCCCAGGTTCACGGTACAATGTTTCACTCTGTGCTCTCTGTGTACTTGCATTTTGCACCTGCATCTCTTTTAAAAACACCATTTTGTCAACAGAACCATGACATTTTCCAACTCTTAGCATTTTACAATTTTACAAGCACTAATTTCACAACAGTAGCAGACTTAATAAGAAGGTGGTGCATGTCTGGGTTTCAAAAATCTAAAGAAGCAAGGATGAAAGGATGAGAGAGGTTCAAAATTCTGGTCCTCAAAGAGCATTAGAGTAGCAGGTGAAAACAGGTAATCTTGCAATTTTATACTTCTCGAGTTTGCTGTTCGATTGTTTAGTTTTTCTGTGTTTGATGGTGTGATTCTGGGTACTATTCATGCTCACTGAGCTTAATTAATTATGCCTGGGTGTGGACTCAGAGGAAAAAGTACACAAATTGTGGAAATTTCTGGAGACCAGAGAAGTAAGCACGAAGAAGCCATTTTATGACGTTGTGAATTTTACCTGTTGCACACATGGGAACAGTATCATCTCTACATAGGTCCAAAATGCGAAATGTAGAAAAAAGTGGCAAGGAGGGTGATGGAGGAAAGTTTGAATTTATTGATCCAGAGCCATTTCTTCCTTTGCCCGGAGATCCATCCACGCTGTGCGATCGATGGTTTTCAGAGTTCTAGAACAGCTTGCTCACTGAAGGGATGGACAGTCAAGAGGCAGCGCAATTTGCAAAGAGTTGATTCCTGTGCATTGCCTTGGAGCTGAAGGCTAGCGGATATTTGAACTGATTCTCATAATCTAGCGCAGAGCAATTGAACACTGCACAGAGGGTAACTGGCTCAAAAGGAATAGTAAATTTGATTTTCTGAATGTTCCCTGATGAACATAAGAACATAAGAACATAAGAAATAGGAGCAGGAGTAGGCCATCTAGCCCCTCGAGCCTGCCCCGCCATTCAATAAGATCATGGCTGATCTGTCTTGGCTCAGTTCCACCTTCCCGCCCTCTCCCCATAACCCTTAATCCCCTCTCTTATCAAAAACCCATCAACCCGCATCTTAAAAATATTTAGCGAGGCAGCCTCCACCACTTCAACGGGCAGAGAATTCCAGAGATTCACCACCCTTTGAGTGAAGAAGTTCCTCCTCAACTCCGTTCTAAACTGCCCCCCCTTTATTTTGAGGCTGTGCCCCCTAGTCCTACTGTCTTTTTTGAGCGGGAAGAGTCTCTCCACCTCTATCCTATCCATCCCATTCATCATCTTATACGTCTCAATGAGATCTCCCCTCATTCTTCTAAACTCCAACGAGTACAAGCCTAGTTTATTCAGCCTCTCCTCATAGCTCAACCCCCTCAACTCCGGTATCAGCCTAGTAAACCTCCTCTGCACTCCCTCCAAGGCCAAAATATCTTTGCGCAGGTGTGGCGCCCAAAACTGCACACAGTACTCCAGCTGCGGCCTCACCAATGCCCTATACAGCTGCAGCAAGACCTCCCTACTTTTATATTCAATCCCCCTCGCTATGAAGGTGGGATAAATGTGGGATAACCCAATTATAAAAGCAGAAAATGCTGGAAAATCTCTGCATAGCAAGATAGAGGTTTACAGCATGGAAACAGGCCCTTTGGCCCAACTTGTCCATGCTGCCCCTTTTTTAAACCTCTAAGCTATTCCCAATTGCCCGCGATTTGCCCATATCCCCCTTCTTTGGGCTCTGGACCAGAATTCCAAATTACATTAGGAAGCCAGACTAGACCCTACCAATTTTCTATTCTTCCATATATGTGAGGATAGGATGTTTCCCGCCAAGAGTAATTCCACAGACAAACTAAGGATCTTTTTTATTGTAAAACAAACTTAATTTAAAAGCACAGTTTAATAACTCTAACAAATGAAGCAGCTTAATTATTACCCATTTGAACAATATTTAAACATGAAAAGAAACAATTCCTTTCTAACTTCTAACTTATTATTGTTTCAGTTCCAAATAAGCAACTTTCTTTATACAGACTCAAACACCACATTACATACAATTAGCAACCATAAATACACTTGCACTAATGAATGTAGTCTTGAAGCTTTCAGTGTGATTTTGTGGAGAGAGCAGCTTGAAGACCTGCCTTTAAACAAATCCCAGCCAGAACCCAAAGGTTTATTGATTTATTTTATTATTTACTAATCACAACTAAGGCTTACATTAACAATGCAATAAAGTTTTTATGAAATTCCCTGTGAAACTGTGAAATATTATGAAAATTGCTTTCTCTCTGCTTCATACCTAGCTCATCCGATTAGCAACATTATCACATGACCCTGTCAACCTAAACCTATCTTCCATTCCTTTCATCAAAAATCCCATCGACATTTTATTTTTATAAACTAAAGTCCATTAGCTCTCTCCTAGGTAAACACCACATGGCTAAAATGAGTAATTATCCTGCTTTCCCCGCATCTGAGTTGTATTCCCACAAGATGGGGCGGCACTGTGGCACAGTGATTGGAAATGCTGTCTCACAGTGCCAGGGACCCGGGTTTGATTCCAGCTTTGCATAACTGTCTGTGTAGAGTTTGTGCACTCTCTTTGTATCTGCATGGGTTTCCTCCGGGTGCCCTGGTTTCCTCCCACAGTTCAAAGACGTGCGGGTTAGGTTGATTGGCAATGCTAAATTATCCTTTCGTGTCCGGGGGATTAGCTGGGTAAATGCATTGGATAATGAGGATAGGGCTTGGATGGGATTGTTATCTGTGTAGACTTGATAGACCGAATGGGCTCCTTCAGCACTGTAGGATTCTATGACTCTAACAATATGATCAGTTAACCACAATGCTAATACAATGTGTACAACATTAATGCAACCACTAGAATATTCCAGCCACTTCCAACCGATTCATCAGCAGCTGCAGACATATTAACATTGTCATTATGAAGAATGCTTAATGATTACAAACTGTTCCATCCTTTTGTTGAGTTTTTTTTTAAAACAGCTTTTCCCATTTGCACTTTTCATTCGAGGAGTGAAATTGTAACACGCTCGCGCATTTTATTCCAAAAAAATGAATGTGGATAATTTTGTTTTCTGCACTGCCTGAAGTCAAGATGTCACAGTTGATTATTTTCTGCTGCTGAATCATTTAACTTTGTTGTTGAACGCAGGTGAGTGATGAAAGGACAGCTCAGTTCACGTGTAAATGTATTTGAAGATCATGCCACAAAGATGACAGTGCAATCACTTTGAATCTACTGCACCTAGTTCAATCTGCTTGCAAACTATGTCCCGCAATAAACGCAAGTTAACAAAGGAGCAGAGTAATATCGGCCCCCCAAGCCTGTACCGACCATGCTGCCCAACTGAACTAAAACCCCCTACCTTTCCGGGGACCGTATCCCTCTATTCCCATCCTATTCATGTATTAGTCAAGGCGTCCCTTCAAAAGAAGTCTGCTTCTACTCTCTCCCCTGGCAGTGAGTTCCAGGCAACCACCACCCTCTGTGTGAAAAACTTTCCTCCTACATCTCCTTTAAATCTTCCCCCTTAAACCTATTCCCTTCCTTGTAATTGACTCTTCCACCTTGGGAAAATGCTTCTGTCTGATTCTACCACTGTTTACCAACTGCCCTGCTATCAATCCTTTGATAATAAACTAGCCTCCCATCCATTGACTCTGTCTACACTTCCAGCTGCCTCAGCAAAGCAGCCAGCATAATTAAGGGCCCCACGCACCCCGGACATTCTCTCTTCCACCTTCTTCCTTCGGGAAAAAGATACAAAAGTCTGAGGTCACGTACCAACCGACTCAAGAACAGCTTCTTCCCTGCTGCTATCAGAGTTTTGAATGGACCTACCTTGCATTAAGTTGATTTTTCTCTACACCCTCGCTATGGCTGTAACACTACATTCTGCACTCTCTCCTTTCCTTCTCTATGAATGGTATGTTTTGTCTGCATAGTGCACAAGAAACAATACTTTTCACTGAATGTTAATACATGTGACAATAATAAATCAAATCAAGAAATACGAACCAGTGATTCACAACATACTTTCACCTTTGTTACAGCTGCAGCAGTGCCTGTTATCTCAGGAGGAGAGTACATGAAACTCCTAAGTCACATTTCCTGACACAAAACTGGTGTCAAATGGCCTAGTTATTCTAATAACAGTATTCTGATGTTGGATGAAGGTAGTGTTAGACTGAAGTATGATGACGCATCCTATTATTTGCCATTGGTAGCAGTTGGAGGGAACAGAGTTTCCATGGTGGGAAGAAACTGGTTTGAGAAGGTGCCGTTAAACTGGGCTGAGTTATTTACAGCAGGGATCAGTCAGAGTGGGTCTAACATTGAGGAAGTGCTAAGTGAGCACAAGGTGGCCTTTGAACTAGAAAGACTAAAGTTTAAATTAGCCATCAGCGAGATATTAAATATCAGAAGTCAGCAGATCATACAAATGTGAGCATTCTTTTGAGATTTCTTGTGAAGGCTTCTCATTTTTAGTCATTGAGTTACTTGTGAATTACTTCGCAAATATAAATGTCAGAGAAACTAATGTAGGAACTTGTAAGGATGCTCAGTAAAGTGTTCAGTTATATCATGTATGACTAGCCTAAAGAATGTATTGATGGGAAATTGAATGATCAACAGAGGACAGATCAAGACTGTCTCCGAAGGGATCCCAGTGTTATTATTCCACCCAGCTTTACAGAGAGATTGTTAGAGGAAATTTATCAAAAGAACACAAGAATGGCCCATATGAAAGCAGTAGCAAGAAACTAGCTTTGTCATCTAAAGGCAGATAAAGATACTGAAGAGTTGGTGGAAGGTTGTGAAATGTGTCTCAGATTGAGAAATGATGCAAAGATGCCTTCCATTCCACTGTGGAAATAAATCGATGTCAAGTTATTTTAAGTGGAAGGAAATGAGTAACTTGTTTTTTAGTGGATTGAAGGTGAATAAACATTGATTTTATGCCCGGCATCATAAATACAAGCTGTTGAAGTTTTGATTTGATTTGATTTATTATTGTCACAGGTTTTAGTGAAAAATATTGTTTCTTGCACCCTATACAGACAAAGCATACTGTTCATTGAGAAGGAAAGGACAGTGTGCAGCATGTAGTGTGACAGTCATAGCCAGAGTGTAGAGAAAGATCAACTTAATGTGAGGTAGTTCCATTCAAAAATCTAATGGTAGAAGGGAAGAAGTTGTTCTTGAGTCGGTTGGTACGTGACCTCAGACTTTTGTATCTTCTTTCCAAAGTAAGAAGGTAGAAGAGAGTATACCCAGAGTGCGTGGAGTCCTTAATTATTCTGACTGCTTTTCCGAGGCAGCTGCAAGTGTAGATGGAGTCACTGGATGGGAGGTTGGTTTGCGTGATGGATTGGGATACATTCAGGACCTTTGGTAGTTCTTTGCGGTCTTGGGCAGAACAGGAGCCATACCAAGCTGTGATGAATACTTTCTATGTTTTGAGAAGTTGGTTTGCAGGTTTTGTGTTACTAGAGGGCTTGGTGTCAGATAATGGCCCACAGTTTACATCAGAGGAGTTTGAAACATTTGCGAATCAGAATGGAATCAAATATACTCCAACGCCACCATATCACCCAGTGTCGAATGTGGAAGTATAAAGATTGTGAAAAGGTCTTCGCAGGAGTATTTGCTAGACAACAAGTAATTTTCATGTTTCTCTTTGACACAAATCAGGCAATGCTTTTGTTCTGTTACAGAACAATTGCACACTCTACAACAAGTTGGTAACCTTATGAGTTAGTGTTCAAACAGTTTCCTGGAAAAAGGTTTCTTTTGCTTAAGCCTGAGGTCAAAAGCAGGGCAAAAATAAGACATGGTACACGAGACATGAAACTTGGAGAGTTCAATGTTGGTCAGAAGATCATGGTGAAAAACCATTGAGGTTGATAAGGAGAAGTATATCATTGGAGTTGTTGTAAAGAGGCATGGTCTGTTTCCATATCTAGCGAAGATTAGAATGAGACTGTCAGTGTAGTGTCACGCCGATTATTTGGTTGAAAGATGAAATTTGAAAATATAAGAGAATGATAAGCATCCAATAATATGAATTCTGTCTATAATCCAAAGTCATAAAGAAACTCAAAATTTGCTGGTGTCACAGAATCCACCAGTAGAGCAAAGTGAGTGAGGGTCTTTGATTAAGACTAATCAATCAATGTCACATCCCGACCATTCATTAGAATTGATAGTGAAAGTCTATGGGCCAAGTACTGGCAAGTGGGATTAGGTGGGCAGGTCAGGGCCTTTTATGCGTCAGTGTGGACTCGATGGGCTGAAGGGCCCCTTCTGCACCATAGTAATTTGGGAGTCAGTGATTCAAAGTCAAAGTTCAGGTTTGCCACAGTCAGAGATGTCGAGAGAGAGAATCAAACTTTTAAAAATTGAAGTAAATTCCAGACAGAAAGTGTAAGACACCAGATAGTTTAATTAAAAATATGTAAAACCCAAGAAGAAAGAAATGGTTCTTTCCATTATTTCTTGTCAAATGATTATGTTTTTGTTCATGTTTTACTGGAGTTAAAGACTTTTGCATGTAAATTATTCTGGTAATATCAGTTATAAATGTTTCAGTTATGATTGCCGTAAAAACCAAGAAGTAATTGAACTTGTTTAATTTGTTGATATTGTTTTATTGATTCTGTATGCTGGGAAATGATGCATATAACACACGGAGAGGGAGTGTCGTGTGGAGCTCTCTCTCTCTGCTGCCCCCTCTGTTGGAGGGGTGCAAACATATAATGGTTGCTTGCGGCTGTTCATCTAACCCAATGGAGGATGCAACATGGATTGGCACTGTTGTGATAATCAGCCCTGGTGTGATGGTCAAATGCTCAACCATCAGTCTGAGAAGTAAGAGTGTTATCAGCTGAGTGGAGCTTGAATAGAAGCTCATCACTGACGTTGTCAATGTTTTGTTTTAAATTGCAAATTGGATTTGAGGTAACAATCCAATTTTAGGATTCTGAAACACTCTTCAAATTACTCTCTTTCAGTTTATGTCGTCTGATTTAAAACTATTGATTGTTATATTTATGGAGAGGTGATGGCCTATCGCTAGATTATTAATCAAGGAACTCAGCTAATGTTTTGGGGGCCTGGGTTCGAATCTCACCTCGGCAGATGATGGAATTTGAATTCAATAAAAAATATCTGGAATTAAGAATCTACTGATAACCATGAAACCATTGTCGATTGTCGGAAAAACCCATCTGGTTCATTAATGTCCTTTAGGGGAGGAAATCTGCTATCCTTACCTGGTCTGGCCTAAATGTGACTCCAGAACCACAGCAATGTGGTTGACTTTCAACTGCTCTTGGGCAACAAAGAATGGGCAATAAATGCTGGCCAGCCAATGACACCCATGTCCCACAAATGAATAAAAAAAAATTATGGATCTCAGTGTTTAGAAACGTAGAAACTAGAAGCAGCAGTAGGCCATTCTGTCCTTCTTGCCGGCTTCGCCATACATAATGATCATGGCTGATCATCAAATTCAATATCCTGATCCTCCTATATCCCTTGATCCCTTTATTCTTGAAATCAGGCAATATTTTGGCCCCAGCTGCGGTAGTCTACTTTCTATCTACCACACAGAACAAATTTCAACATAGACCACCGAAGGTAGAAAGAAGAGTGTTGCTGTTCTATTATAGACCAAAGACAAGATGTGTGATCATTTTTCACACTGATCCTGAAGTTAAAAACTACTTCCTTCGTTTTTCAGATCTGGCAAGAAAATGATCTTTTAATAACGTGTGTGAGCTCAATTTTCTTGTGATAGAGTCATGGAGTCATAAAGGTTTACAGCGTGGAAACAAGCCTCTTGGCCCAACTTGTCCATGCCGCCCTTTTTTTTTAAACCCCTAAACTAGTCCCAATTGCCTGCATTTGGCCCGTATCCCTCTATACACATCTTACCCATGTAACTATCTAAACTCTTATTAAAAGGCAAAATTGTACCCGCCTCTACTACTACCTCAGGCAGCTTTTTCCAGACACTCACCACCCTCTGTGTGAAAAGAATTGCCGCACTGGACACTTTTGTATTTCTCCCCTTTCACCTTAAACCCATGCCCTCTAGTTTTAGATTCCCCTACCTTTGGGAAAAGATATTGACTATCTATCTTGTCTATGCCCCTCACTATTTTATATTCTTTTAGATCACCTCTCAACCTTTTACGCTCCAGAGAAAAAACATCCTAGTCTATCCAGCCTCTCCTTACAACTCAAGTCCCGATAACATCCTAGTAACTCTTTTTTGCACTCTTTCTAGTTTAATAATATCCTTTCCATAATAGGTTGACCAGAACTGTACACAGTTCTGGTCACCCTATCATGATGATGAATAGATTATTCTGTCTCCTCGACGGGTAAATGTTCAACGAGTACAAAGACGGATCAGCTTACAAGAGGAAGGCACAGAGGTTCAGGGGATCTGTTTTTTTGAGTATTTGAGGAGATAAAGGCCACGATTCTCTGATGTCAAACATCCCGGTACCTGCTGCCAGTGAGAACCGAGAATTTGGCACCCATTCACTGCAACGCCC
Source organism: Carcharhinus amblyrhynchos (assembly GCF_965287045.1). Taxonomy (NCBI): domain Eukaryota; kingdom Metazoa; phylum Chordata; class Chondrichthyes; order Carcharhiniformes; family Carcharhinidae; genus Carcharhinus; species Carcharhinus amblyrhynchos. The sequence continues at coordinate 47,127,290 of NC_137342.1, forward strand.
AGCTGCGGTGAGGTTGGAGAATCCTGGCCAGTAAGAACATTCACTTCAACACTAAAAATTCTTGGAGGAGGAAATTTAGGTAGGGTGATACATTAGAAATATGTCTCGTCCTGTAGAAGGGTCATCTAGACTTGAAACGTCGGTTATATTCTCTCTTCACAGATGCTGTCAGACCTGCTGAGATTTTCCAGCATTTTCTGTTTTTGTTTCATATTCCAGCATGTGCATGTATTTTGCTTTTATTTTAAAAGTATGTCTACTGCACAATATTTTCCTTGCAGCCTGAACATGTCTGTTATTACGTCCTTAAGGTTTTACCCAGTTTACAATCGAGGTTGATTTCACCTCATGTGTGATATTAGGCCAAGACTTGATCTACAAAAACAAATACATCATATAAAGTCATGGTGTGGAGATGCCAGCGTTAGGCTTTGGTGGGCATAGTAAGAAGTCTCACAACACCAGGTTGAAGCCCAATAAGTTTGTTTGGAATCACGAACCTTTGGAGCACTGCTCCTTCACCTGATGAAGGAGCAACACTCCGAAAGTTAATATGAAGTCATTGTTGGAGGGATGGATGGAGGCATTGGCATTGTACTGAGCTCACTTGTCCTCAAGGCACTTGACTCTGTTCCCCTCAAATATCAAAATCATTCAATGACAGAGACTCCATTTGGCATTTGTCCAAGGTTGTTTTCACCCAGGGCTCAGGATCCAGATGTAAACTTTGAGGTGACTCTCAGATTGTATTTTATATCTAAGTTTAGGTCACGTGGTGTGTGTCCCCATGCCCAGCTGTCTGTAGAGTAGTGCCATTGTTATGGGGAAGAGCCTTCCAGAAGAACCACACACCTGATTGAAAAGCAGAGTTCTGATGAACAAACTCCTAATGTCTGGAATAGGCACTTTGCAAGTGTCCCATTATTGGGGAATTCGCCCAACCATCTGATGTGACAAATAGATCTCAGATGGTGAATGCTTCCAATTGTTTTATATGATGCCAATAGGTTGCCCAAGTCTCACAGCCACAAAAAAGTGATGTAAGAACCACTTTGTGGTACTTTTCTATAGTCTGTTATTGAAATAGCACTGTACCACTTGCAGGTCATGTTGACATCACCCACTCTTACGCAACAATACATCCAATCCTCAAACAAAATCACAAGGGAAAAGTAAAACAAACTGACCAATTTTAAGGACATAACAACAGACATATTCACACTGCAAGGAAAATATTGTGCAACAGACACAAACTTCCTCCTCTGAGAATGCAGAGTGTTGTAATGCAGCGTTTTATTGGCCAGGATTCTCCGACCTCGCCGCGGCTGGGGTTCTCTGGTCCCGCTGCAGTGAATGATTGCCGAATTCTCCACTCTTACTGGCTGTGTTATTGGGGTGTCGGACATGGGAGAATCCTGGCTTTCATCTGCTCAAATACTCTAAACAGCAGATGTCCTGAACTCCTGGGCCTTCCTCCTACACTTTACAGGTTCTTCTGTACAAGTGTGACAGCTCCCCTGTGCTGCTTTTTGATTGGCTTTGCCTTCTTTCTCAATATTTGGAACCACATTTAGATCCTGCACTTTGGAATCTCTGCCCTGAATAATATATAACTTGGGTTTGAACAGCTCCGTCCTCGTCCAACCGCTTTTACACTTTGGGTTACTTGTTGAGCTGCAGGGATTGTTGCTAGCCAGGTCAATACAACAACCAGTGACATCTGAAAAAAACAAGATGAACATAGCAACACAGGAAATAAGAGCAGAAGTCGGCAAATCCAGCCCTTCAAGTTAGGTCCACCATTCAATCAGATCATGGCTGAACTTTGCCTGTCTCAAATCCACCTCCCCACCTGTTCCCCAGACCCTTTCTTTTCAGAACTATATCTCCGTCTTGAAACCATTCAACCAAAAGTCAACCTGGAATTTTTTTTTCTTTGATTTTGATTGCGGGTGAAATGATGGCCAAGATACTGGGGGAGATTTATCCTCTTCTCTCAACAGCGCTGTGGATATTTAATGGGCATTTGACATGGGCAAATAGATCCCTTTCATAGATAGTCTAATCTGAAGTATGGTTCAATCCTCCTTTGGTTTTCCCCTGGATTACAAGCCGGGCCTACTTGTTTCAGCTTTGGTGTGGGGAATCGAACCACAACCTTCAAGCCTCGAAGTGAATGGAATGAAGGTTGCTTGCAGGCTAAGCTACCAATTATAAACATTTGCAAAATGAATTGGAGGCAATCCTCAATCTTCAGGATTCAAACCCACTGTTTGAGTCTCATACTTCTAGTGTAGTGTTTCATCAGTAACTATTTATTGTTATACTTCTGTAAATCAGTGATTATCTTCCAGTTAATACTGTGGGGGTGACTCTCGCAAAAAAGTTCTAAATGTCGAATTGATGGGAAAACTGAAGTGAAACATGCTGCTTTTTTCAGTGGGAGTTAACACTTGAATCGCTAACACTCTGTGCAATGCAGAGGCCACCAGCCTGATTATCATTAGATTTCAGAGGAGGGACCTATTCATGCTGTAGAGGCTAAAGTCAGCAGGTTCTGCGCATGTGCAGTGGCCCTAAATTGTCAGCCTCGGGACCCCTGCACTGCTTCCCCCCCAACAGACTGGCCCACCGAAACCCTGGCTGACCCACTCCACCCCAGCCTGCCCCAATCGCCGGCCTCTTCCTCCAGACCCCATCGATTGCAACGGCAGAGTGGCAGCAGGACCCTCCACCACCACTGATCACCCCCTAGGACCTGCCCCCCAGCAGGCCCTTCCCCTAAGCTGTATCCCCAATAGGCCCCCCGCCCCTTTGCCAATGCCCCATGTCTGGTGGGCTGTGCCAAGCTGCTCCCTGAGCATGTGCACACTTGGGCAGTGCCAGGGTGCCCATGCCTGGGGGCACCCCCCCAACCCCCCCTACTGCCTGACACCCTAGGAGGCCCCAATTGCTCTTGCTTCACTCCAGTGGGGTCAGGCCACTAGCTCCCCGGAAGTGGGGAGCTGCAGTAATCCCCGCTGGAGTGAAATACTTTGGTGGGATGGGAGAAGCGAGCGAGCCTGGAGAATTCAGGCCTTCTAATAACATTTAAACAGTATGTTAAATGTAATCCTGCCTCCCAGCTGATTTCCAGCGTTGTGAAAATCCAGGCTTTGGACATGCAAGCGTGGCACGAACACTCATGGGAACGTTGTGAATCGTTCGACACGCGATTCTCCCGGGCTGCTGTGCCAGGGATGGAAGAATGGGAGCTAGATAACTCCTTCATTATACCAGGCTGTAAATGTTGGCTGATAACATTCTTCAGGGCATCAATACACTTTCATTCTCCAGTCCTCAATCAACACAACTCTAATCTTATTTATTGTTATTTACGGTTTATAAAGGCAACATTTTATGTTCGAGATGATAGTGGCGACAAACAGTGAGTAATAGGCTAATTTAAATGGCACGACATCCATGTTTATGGCTTATAATGTCATCCATAATGATTGACTAAATTACAGTCTTGTTGATCACTCCCAACCATCTGTAGTTGCGTAATTGGGTAAGGTTTATGGTTACGGGTAATAAGGTGCTGTAATAAATGTGTCAGAATGCAACCATTGAACAGATTCTGCAAACATTACAGAAAGGTTTCAGAAAATAGTTGCCTGACCGCGCAAAACATTTATTCAAGTTGGAAACCGACACCAAGGTCAACTTTGGCGAGGCCACGTCGAATCCAGCAAAGAGCAGCTCTGTTTGTAACAATCAAATCAGATTGATGTGGGCTTGAGTTCTCTGGTCTCGCACACCCTGCTACCATTGCCAGCAAGAACAGTGAATCTGGCATTCATAGAATCATTGAGGTTTACAGCATGGAAACAGACCCTTCAGCCCAACATGTTTATGCCGCCCTCTTTTTTAACCTCTAAGCTAGCCCCAGTTGCCCGCATTTGGCCCATATCCCTCTATACCCATCTTACCCATGTAATTGTCTAAGCATTCTTTAAAAGACAAAATTGTACCCGCCTCTACTACCACCTCTGGCAGCTTGTTCCAGACACTCACCACCCTCTGTGTGAAAAAATTGCCCCCCTGGATACTTTTGTATCTCTCCCCTCTCACCTTAAACCTCTGCCCTCCAGTTTTAGACTCCCCTACCTTTGGGAAAAGATTTTGACCATCTACTTTGTCTATGTACCTCATTATTTTATAGACCGCAATAGGATCACCTTAATCGGGGGTGGGACACAGACGATGCAAAGATCCGTTGACTTTGGGTGGGATGTTCCAGCCTTGGGGTGAGTGTGGCCAGAAAATCCCACCCTGTGTCCCCGATTCTAGGCCGCATGTAGTGACGAAATCCGCTTCGTTTTTGTATTTTATTTGCATCTCGGCATTATGAACATTTTACTGCCTCCAATCACACCAGCATGTATGGCAAAGACCATCAAGGAACAACAGCACTGACCCTATGGCAGCAGGAATGGAGCCAACGCACCACCATGCGAAACCAGTCGCCCACACTGCAACCTGCCGTGCCAACACGGGGCACTCCTCAACCGTTTCCAAGGCCAAGATCTTTTATGCAGCAAATTGGCATGAGGATGTCCATGTTAGGAACCTAGTCTAGTGGCAACTGTGGTGCATTGCAATCAATGACTCACATCAATGAAGATTGTCCCCCCTTCCTTTCCAAAGGATACCGGAGTTGAGGGGATTGAGCTATGAGGAGAGGCTGAATAAACTGGGCTTGTACTCGTTAGAGTTTAGAAGAATGAGGGGAGATCTCATTGAGACGTATAAGATGATGAATGGGATGGATAGGATAGAGGTGGAGAGACTCTTCCCGCTCAAAAAAGACAGTAGGACTAGGGGGCACAGCCTCAAGATAAAGGGGAGGCGGTTTAGAACGGAGTTGAGGAGGAACTTCTTCACTCAAAGGGTGGTGAATCTCTGGAATTCTCTGCCCGTTGAAGTGGTGGAGGCTGCCTCGCTAAATGTTTTTAAGAAGCGGGTTGATGGGTTCTTGATAAGGGAGGGGATTAAGGGTTATGGGGAGAGGGCGGGAAAGTGGAACTGAGCCACGACAGATCAGCCATGATCTTATTGAATGGCGGGGCAGGCTCGAAGGGCTAGATGGCCTACTCCTGCTCCTATTTCTTATGTTCTTATGTTCAAAATTCAGTGGATGGCTTGCAAGACTCCTTTAGCCACTGTCGGAACTATTGCCTGGCTTGGTAATCAGGCGACATGCTTAAAACAAACCTGAACATGTATCCTTAAATGTAGCCTTGATATAAACAATAAAATGCCAGCCATTGAAAGATTTGTTTGCGATGTACAGTTGGAAGAGTCATCCATTAGATATAGGATGGGAGTTCTAACGTAGACTTTGATTTAGTTGCAGTCGTTCTGTATACATGGAAGTTGCCTCTGAAGTTCAATGTTAGTCAAGATGCAAAAAATATTTTCTATTCGATTGAACTCATGCTGTTGCAAGGCTGTGAAATGACACTGTGTATTGCGAAAGAGCAAAGTTTGAATGTGACGGGCTCACTACAGAGTGCCTTTAGTTATCAGAGTGACCTCTGCTGGCGATTCATAGTTCAACAATTCTCTCCTCATCAAAAACCTTGTGTTGCAGACGTTACACCCTTTAAATAATGCACTGCGTGCTTAACTTATTAAATAAAGTAAACGTTTAACGAATGTAGCATAGGTCCAAAGGTGTGCAGGTTAGGTCAACTGGCCATGCTACATTGCCCCTTAGTGTTCCAAGATGTGTAGATTAGGGGGATTAGCAGGGTAAATACATGGGGTTACAGAGATAGGGCCTGGGAGGGGTGGGGGGGCAAGTTGTTGGTGTCGGCTCAATAGGCTGAATGGCCTTTTTCTGCTCTGTAGGAATTCTATGATTCTAGGTCTGCTTGTAGTCAAACTTGGAGCTGCTGTCAGTAGGAGTCAAAAGTTCAAAAGAATTTTGTTACGCTGCAAAATTATTCCAAAGAAACTTATTTAATAAGCACTAAAAAATGATTTTGTGGCATATGAAAGGCCAAAGGTCAATTCTGAGAAGTAATAAAAAATTTGCATTTTAACAGCAGGCTGTATTCCTTGCATGATGCGATCGGGTTTTGTTGAGAAGATTCTGCACTTCACTCACATCTTTATTTGATTTGCTTTCCTATATCCAGCCTTATATACAGCTGCTCTAATATTACATTACACAGGGAGGTAACACTGAAATTTAAATTTATGATAAAATTCAAGATTTCAATGTTCAGAATTCAGGTAATTTAGAAAGCTAAATCTGAAATTATTTTTGTTACTTTTCCCATTCTAGTTCCATTGATAGGATGGATTGTTTGCCAAATAAGAGAGGCAGACCTTTCTATATTTGATTTGATTTATTATTGTCACATGTATTAATATACATTGAAAAGTAATGTTTCTTTTGCTTTATGCAAACAAAGCATACCGTTCATACAAAAAGAAACAATACAGTACAGAATGTAGTGTTACAGTCATAGCTAGGATGCAGAGAAAGATCAAGTTAGTGCAAGGTAAGTCCATTCAAAAGTCTGACAGCAGCAGGGAAGAAGCTGTTCTTGAGTCGGTTGGTACATGACCTCAGACTTTTGTATCTTTTTCCCAAAGGCAGAAGGTGGAAGAGAAAATGTCCGGGGTGCATGAGGTCCCTAATTATACTGGCTGCTTTGCCAAGGCAGTGGGAAGTGTAGACAGAATCAATTGATGGGAGGCGGCTTTGTGTGATGGATTGGGCTACATTCACGATCTTCTCTAGATCCTTGCAGTTTTGGGCAGAGCAGGAGCAATAACATGTTATTCACATCACTAAGTTTGTTTCTGCCTGTCTCCCTCTCACAAGAATTAACATGGTCAAGAGTTAAGTTATTGTGAGCAGTTTTGGGTTCCACATCTAAGGAAGGATGTACTGGCCTGGGAAAGAGTCCAGAGGAAGTTCACAAGAATGATCCCTGGAATGAAGAACTTGTTGTTTGAGGAATGGTTGAGGACTCTGGATCTGTACTCATTGGAGTTTAGAAGGATGAGGGAGATCTTAAAGAAACTTACAGAATACTGTGAGGCCTGGATACATGGAGAGGATGTTTCTACTAGTAGGAAAAATTAGAACCAGAGGGCACAACCTTAGGCTAAAAGAACAATCCTTTAAAACAGAAATGAGGAGGAATTTCTTCATCCAGAGAGTGGTGAATCTGTGAAAGTCTTTGCAGCAGAAGGCTGTAGAGGTTAGGTCATTAAGTGTCTTTAAGACAGAGATAGAAAGGTTCTTGATTAATAAGGGGATCAGGAGTCATAGGGAAAAGGCAGGAGAATGGGGACGAGAAAAATATCAGCCATGATTGAATGGCGGAGCAGACTCGAGGGGGTGAGTGGCCTAATTATGCTCCTATGCATTATGTTCTTATGGTCTTATTAACAATGACAAGAACATTGAAGCACAACAACCCAATGTAATTAGCAAGTTTTGAGGTTGTACCAACAGGAAGTGGGAAGATAATTAAACAGCCCTGTTCAGCATGAGTCATTCTGTGCCATTGAGGCTACCAAGTGAGACTAGATAAAGGAACCAAAACTGGGGCTATTCCATCAGGACTGTTTGGGCTGTTAACCATAACCCCAACACTTACTAACACCTTCAAGAGAGAAGGTGAGAAGCACTCTGTATTCAGAATGAGAATAATTGATGAAGAAGTGTTATATGTAATTTGATAGTCAGGCTGTACATTGACAGCACTGCAACTGAAGTTCATTATATCATTGTAAAACAATGCTTTAAATCAAAAATGTCTTTTTAAAAATGGAAACCCCTAATTGTATGTAAAAAAATACTGAGGCCACATTCCTTTCGTTTGAAATGGTAGTTTGCGGGTGGCACAGTGGCACAGTACTTAGCACTGTTGCCTCACAGCTCTAGGGACCAAGTATGGAGGTTGCGTGTTCTTCCCATGTCTGCGTGGCTTTCCTCCGGGTACTCGGGTTCCCTTTCACAGTCCAAAGACGCGCAGGTTCAGTACATTGGCCATGCTAAATTCCTTCTTAGTGTCCTGGGATGTGTAGATTAGTGGGACACATTTGTGGGATTACGGTGATAGGGCCTGGGTGGGATTGTTGTTGGTGTAGACATAATGGGCCAAATGACATTGTAGGGATTCTATGATTCTTTCTATGTCATCCCAAAGAGGTTGAACGTTTGTGCCACCATAACTTCTACATTCTAAAGACATTGAATTGGAAAGCCTCACCAGGCACAATTGTCTTGAAAGAGTATGAATGAGGATCACCTCCTACCCCATTCGCAAAGCATTCTGACAATCAACTAGAGGCAAACCATTCAACGCAATCACTTGGTGAATATGCCCAGATGTAATCTAATCGTATAAACCAGACAACTGGAATCCACCAGCCATGATCATATTTAGGTCACTAGGCAGTTCATTGACAAGTCAGCTGATCCATTTTGTGTTTAGGCAACTGTTTGTTTCCTGCTGGTCCCAGGACAAATAAATGAGATACTTAAGAAGCAAGATGCTGAGTGGGCTCCCCCCCACTCTCTCCCTAACTGACTTGTGAGTTTTGAGGCATGTCTGCTCTTTCACATGAGGTACAAGCAGCGAGTAACGAATGAACTGAATAGCCACTGTCCCTGGAGGAAGAGATAAATAAATGACTGTTACATTTTATTTGCCTCCACACTGAATCCAAAGGATCACTGAGTTTAGCCTAACATCAGTCTTCAAGAGCTGAATACTCTTTAACTTTACTGGGTTTCATGTTGTTTGATTTATTCTGTCACCCTATAATACTACATATTTGCGTGCATGTGTCTCTGTGCATGTGCGTGTGTACATGTGTGTGCTCATGTGTATAAGAACATAAGAACATAAGAAATAGGAGCAGGAGTAGGCCATCTAGCCCTTCGAGCCTGCCCCACCATTCAATAAGATCATGGCTGATCTGTTGTGGCTCAGTTCCACTTTCCCGCCCTCTCCCCATAACCCTTAATCCCCTCTCTTATCAAGAACCCATCAACCCGCTTCTTAAAAATATTTAGCGAGGCAGCCTCCACCACTTCAACGGGCAGAGAATTCCAGAGATTCACCACCCTTTGAGTGAAGAAGTTCCTCCTCAACTCCGTTCTAAACCGCCTCCCCTTTATCTTGAGGCTGTGCCCCCTAGTCCTACTGTCTTTATGTCTGCAGATGTGCATGTATATGTGTGTCTGTATGCACACACATGTTCACATGTATGTGTGTGCATATACATGTGTGTGCGTATACATATGTGCATGTTTGTGTGTGTCTATGTGAGTGTGCATATACATGTGTGCATATTTGTGTGTGTGTTTATGTGAGCGTGTATATACATGTGTGCATGTGTGTGTGTTTGTGTGCATGATATTTGTATTGTTGGAGCATTTTATCAATAATTTCACTTAGACTGGATTAAATGCAATATTATTTTCTTTTCTTTTTGAAAAGTCACAAGGAAACCTGTCTGTGTGTGCCTTTTACAGTCATAGCACACAAACAGTTAAACACTCATTTAATTGGCAAGTGTGCCCTTTTAAAAAAACTGTTGTGGCCAAACAAGGAGTGGGAAAAGAGGGGAGCTGTTTGGACCCTCCTCACTTGACAGTAGCAATGTGATGGAGGGCAGGGCTCAGGAAGGCACAGTGTTTAGAAGCAGACCACATCATTATTATTATTGGCCAGCTCTGATATTAATAGATGTTCAAAATTAGCATCTGCCTCTTCCTCATTTCTGGTGATTAAGGCAAGGGAAATGAGAGTAATAAAATGGTGCATTATGTCACTGCGGGAGAAAATTATTTAAACATGAACATTTTGGATGTTTCTAGGTTAATGTTTAACTTTAAAAGAAAATATTTGCAGTGAGGAGCCTTCTTAGGATTTGTAAGATATGTAGTAGACAGAAAACAGCACTCATCAAATCCACAACTTTCACCTTAGTTTCCCCCATGCCATGGCTAACACGCCTCTTCTGCATCCATTATTTAATCCACTCCAACATTGGTGGCCATTATTTCAATTGCCAAAGCCCTAAGCTCCAATTTCACCCCCCCCACCCCCCAAAACCCCCTAACCTCTCCACTTCTCCAACTCCCTCCTCCATTAGGACACTTCTAAAACTTTGACCAAACTTTTGGTCACCTATCTTAATAGTGGAACACTGGTTAGCACTGCGCCAAGGACTCAGGTTTGATTCCCAGCTTGGGTCATTGTCTGTAAGGAGTCTGCACGTTCTCCCCGTGACTGCGCGGGTTTCCTCTGGGTGCTCCGGTTTTCTCCCACGGTCTGAAAGACATGCTGTTTAGGCGCATTGGCCATGCTAAATTCACCCTCAGTGTACCTGAACAGTGTGACGACTAGGGGATTTTCACAGTAACTTTGTTGCAGTGTAACATAAGCCTACTTCTGACATTAATAAATAAACTTTAAACTTGAAAACTATCTCTTATGTAGCTCAATGTCAAATTATAGTTGATAATGCTTCTGTGAAAGGATTTAGGTCACTATAATACACAAAAGGCACTATATAAATATACATTATTGGTGTCCTGTAGCCCTCAGTTTTAAAGTAACATCAGACTTTAGCGATATTCTCATTTATGAATCTATTGATTTCCTTCTTGCGGTATGAATTATTTATGTTAACAATGTAAATAGACAGTCTATATAATTAGCGATATAAGATCACATGACAACAGAGTGTACTGAGAGATAATTTGATGTATATCCTTGTGTATGTGTACATAGTGAGTATGAAGTTAAGGTTTACCAACATTGTTGCCTCCAGCAGTTTCTATTGATTCTGAGCTAGAACAATGTAAACTAAAACCAACAATGCTCACAGACTACCTCATAGAATCACAGAAACTCTACAGTGCAGAAGCAGGCCATTCAGCCCATTGAGTCTGCACCGACTCTCTGACGGCGTGTCCCACCCAGCCCCTATTGCCATAACCCCACTTATTTATCCCACTAATCCCTCCAACTTACACACCTTGAGACACTAAGGGGCAGTTTAGCATGGCCAATCCACCTATCCTGCACATCTTTGAAGTGTGGGAAGAATTTGATTCAATTTGATTTATTATTGTCACATGTATTAGCATACAGTGAAAAGTATTGTTTCTTGCGCGCTATGCAAGCAAAGCAGAGAAGACAAAGAAAGAGTGCAGAATGTGGTATTACAGTCATAGTTAGGGTGTAGAGAAAGATCAAAGTAATGCAAGGTACGTCCGTTCTAAAGTCTGTTCTTGAGTCGGTGGGAAATGTAGACAGCGTCAATGAATGGGAGGCTCAGAAACCCATATGGACAACTCCACACAGTCACCCGAGGCCGCAATTGTCCCTGGCACTGTGAGGCATCAGTGCTCGCCACTGTGCCCCCACACCTGATCGTGATCCCACTTTCTCTATTCCCCATTTTCTCATATGTCTTCAGGCCTCCCATTTTCTTATCTATTTACACAAATATTGTTTAAGATTTAAATGCTATAAATCTATTGCTTGAATGAGGTGATCTGAAATCCCATTCATGATTGCTTTCCGTGGTTAGTCTGTTTATGTGCATGTTTACTCCCCTCGACCTTCCATTTATTGGCTGTATTAATGTACCTTTCACACAGTTTAGTTTTCAGTTTTGACGAAGAAGGGACCATGACCTGAAATGTTAACTGTTTTTTGTTTCCACTGATGCTGCCAGCCTTACCTGGGCGTTTGCAGCATTTTCTGTTTTGATTGCGGATTTCCAGCATCCGCAGCTGTTGCTTTATTGGAACGTGTGCCCGGCCAAGAGTTTATTCAAACAGTTTTGTAAATAATGAACATTTAGTCCCAGGGATTTAGCAATTATTTCAGCTGAATTGGAATTAGCGTCGATAAATGTGTAATTAAGGAATGTTATCAGTATCCAGAGAGTTGAATTGTTTTAAGAATGGAAACACCAATTTCCATTGATCGATTTAATCAGCTCGGTTGTATGATATTAGCTGAGCAATGAAATGTTAGTGTTTCTCTCTCAGAGTAAGTAGGTCATAATTTATTTATGGCATAACTGTTGTGTTATGCTGTTAATTTGCAAGGTAAGTGGAATTGAGATATTGGAATAATACCAAGATTTGCTGTGACTGCCGCTATATGTATTACAAATATAATTGGTGTGTGTGTGTGTGTGTGTGTGTGTGTGTGTGTGTGTGTGTGTGTGTGTGTGTGTGTGTGTGTGTGATTTAAATTCACGGAAAAGGCACATCTGTCTACCTTTTTCTTGTATATTTGCACCCTGATTGTGTTTTTATTAGCAAGCAGAAATGCATTATTTATATTTACAATAGAATCATGCAGTGCAGAAGAGGCCCATCGAGTCTGCACCAGCATGTGAGAAACACCTGATCTCCCACCTAATCTCATCTACCAGCCCATAGCCTAGAATGCTATGGTGCGCCAAGTACTTATCTAGCTACTTTTTAAAAAGATGTGAGGCATCCCACCTCCTCCACCCTCCCAGGAAGCTCATTCCAGACCTTCACCACCCTCTAGATAAGAAAGTTTTTCCTCACATCCACACCTAAACATTCTGCCCCTCACCTTGATCCTACGTCTTCTTCAATTAAGGAGAACAGTTGGTCCTTATCCGTTCTGTCCATGCCCCCCATAATCCTGAGCACCTTGTCCTTCAGTCTTCTCTGCTCCACCGAAATCAACCCAAGCCAACACAACTTCTCTTCATAACTTAAATACTCCATTCCAGGCAGCATCCTGGTGAACCTCCTTCCAGTGCAGTCATATCCTAACCAAACAGTCCAACACCAAAGAGATGTGCCCATTAATGCCTTCTACTTTGCTTTCCTGTTGTTGGGAATAAAAAGAGAATTATCTCTGGAAGTTATTAAACTGGAGTTGTTAATTTGAAGCATTTCTAGGAGCTGGCTTCACTATCGTGTTCTCTATCATTTACAACTATCCAGGTAATAAAGATGAAAATGAGAAACTTCAGATTAAAAAGTTGAGTCAAGTAAGAACAATTGTAAAGAGCGTGCAGGAGCAGAAGTACCTGGGTTCATATGTGCAAACAGTGTCCCTGGTTTTACACAAAGAGTACAAGAGCAAAGAAGTTTATGTTAAACCTATATTAAAAACTGGTTTGACCTCAACTCGAGTATTGATTTTTGGTTTGATTTATTATCATACGTATAAACATGCAGTGAAAAATATTGTTTCTTGCGTGCTATACAGATAAAGCATACTGTTCATAGAGTACATAGGGGAGAAGGAAAGGAGAGGGTGTAGTGTTACAGTCATAGCTAGGGTGTAGAGAAGGATCAGCTTAATGTATGGTAGGTCCATTCAGACAGCAGGGAAGAAGCTGTTCTTCAGTCGGTTGGTACTTGATCCACTGTTTAGTTTCTCAGTTGCAGTCCAGTAAAAAAAGATGCTGCAAGTCCAGCTTCTTCACAAACTCACTTTATTCTCTTTTACAACTCCACATACACAGACCCGACACCCAGTGCCACCTGTAACCCCTTTACGTATCCAGCCAAATTTTCAGGTCCATTGCCGCCCGTGTCTCATTAGTTTATCAAAGGTTAGAATAAATCACTGATACTACTCTCCCCAAGTTCCTGATTCTCTCCATGATACGACATCAATGTCAGAACCAAAGAACAAAGAACAAAGAAAAAAGAAAATTACAGCACAGGAAGAGACACTTTAGGCCTCTAAGCCTGCACCGACCATGCTATCCGAATTTACTAAAACCCCTACCCTTCAGGGGACCATATCCTTCTATTCCCATCCTATTCATGACTTGTCAAGAAAAGTCACTACTGTAACCACTTCCACTAGCTCCCCAGCAATGAGTTCCAGGCATCCACTACTTTGTGTAAAATATCTGCCTCGTACATCTCCTTTAAACCTTGCCCCTCACACCTTAAACTGATGCCCCTGAGTAATTAATTCTTCCACCCTGGGAAAAAGCTTCTGACTATCCACTCTATCCATGCCTCTCATAATCTTGTAGATTTCAAACAGATCTCCCCTCAACCTCCGTCGTTCCAGTGAGAACAAACCAAGTTTCTCCAAACTCACCTCCATATCAGGCAACATCCTGGTAAATCTTTTCTGTACCCTCTCCAAAGCCTCCACATCCTTCTGGTAGTGTGGCGACCAGAATTGAACACTATATTCCAAGCGGGGCCTAACGAAGGTTCTATAAAGCTGCAACATGACTTGCAAATTTTTAAACTCAATACCCCAGTTGATGAAGGCAAGCATGTCGTATGCCTTCTTGACTACCTTCTCCACCAGCATTGCCACTTTCAGTGACCTGTGTACCTGTACACCCAGATCCCTTTGTCTATCAATACTCTGAAGGGTTCTGCTATTTACTGTATATTTCCTATCTGCATTAGACCTGCCAAAATGCACTACCTCACATTTGTCTGGATTAAACTCTATCTGCCATGTCTCTGCCCAAATCTCCAACTGATCTATATCCTGCTGTATCCTGTGATGGTCCTCATCGCATTCTGCACATCCACCAACCTTTGCGTCGTCCGCAAACTTACTAATCAATCCAGTTACATTTTCCTCCAAATCATTTATATATATTACAAACAGCAAAGATCCCAGCACTGATCCCTGAGAAACACCACTTGTCACAGCACTCCATTCAGAAACACAGCCTTCCACTGCTACCCTCTGAGATCTTTGACCGAACCAGTTTTGTAACCATCTTGCCAGCTCACTTCTGATCCCATGCAAATTCACCTTCTGCACCAGTCTGCCATGAGGGACTTTGTCAAAGGGCTTACTGAAGTCCATGTAGACAGCATCCACTGCCCTATCCTCATCAATCATCTTCATCACTTCCTCGTAAAACTCAACCAAATTCATGAGACATGACCTCCCCTTCACAAAACCATGTTGCCTCTCACTGATATGTCCACTTATTTCCAAGTGGAAATAAAGATTGTCTTGAAGAATCCTCTCCAATAATTTCCCTACCACTGATCTAAGGCTCACAGGCCTGTAATTACCTGGATTACTCTTGCTACCTTTCTTAAACAAAGGAACAACTTTGGCTATTCCCCAATCCTCTGGGGCCTCCACTGTAGCCAGTGAGAATACAAAGATTTCTCTCAACGTCCCAGTAATTTCCTCTCTTGCCTCTCTCAGTATTCTGGGGTACATCCCATCAGGCTGTGGGAACTTGCCTATCTTAATGTTTCTCAAGAGACCCAATGCCTCCTCCTTTTTAATCTCAACATGACTCAAACCATCTACACATCCTTTCCCAGACTCATCATCCATCAAGTCCTTCTCTTTAGTGAATACTGATGCAAAGTACTCATTTAATATCTCATCCATTTCCTCCGGTTCCACGCATAGATTCCCTCCCCTGTCCTTGAGTGGGCCAATCCTTTCCCTGGCTACCCTCTTGCTCTTTACATATGTATAAAAAGCCTTGGGATTTTCCTTAATCCTGCTGGCCGATGCTTTTTCATGACCCCTTTTAGTCCTTCTTAGTGTTTGCTTAAGTTTCTTTCTACTTTCCTTGCATTCCACACTTGCTCTGTGTATTCCCATCCTCCTTGCTTTGACAAATGCTTCCTTTTTCTCTCTGACTAAGCTCACAATATCTCTCATTATCTAAGATTCCCAAAACTTGCCATACTTATCCTTCAACCTTACAGGAACGTGCCGGTCCTGAATCCCTATCAACTTACTCTTGAAAGCTTCCCACATGTTGATTTGCCCTCAAACATCTGCCCCCAATTTATATTCTTTCAGTTCCTGCCTAATATTGCTGCAATTAGCCTCCCCCCAATTTAGCACCTTAACTTGAGGAACCGACCTGAGATTCTTTGGAGGTCTCCACTGGGCTCCCATTATAACCCAGGGAGTTTCCTGTTTCTTTTGTAAGTGATGGAATTTCACTTTTCCCATGAGAAAGGGAAAATGACAGCTGAAGGTTAGAGCTCTGGTGAGGGTTTTCCTCAAATTCTTAGGTACAGGAGGGTACCAATGTAATGGTAGAGATGGCGTAATGAGAAGAGACAGACTAAGCTGTCAGGAATAGCCGTTGTGGACTCCAGCCAATTTAGACCCATCAAGACGACTGTTTTTTTATGAGTTGCCTTCCTTGGTCAGGAAGGAAGGAAGGAAGTAACAGGAAGACTCAAAAGGGACAGGGAACCCCCATCCCACCAACCGTCTGTTGTTGCCAGAGGCATGTGGACATAGAAAATGAAAGCAAAGGGGCCAATGTAAATGAGATATCCCCCCAGGTCCAGCAATTCCCGAAAACACCTCCAGAAATAAACCATCCCACGGAATTCAGTGAATTTTAAAGATTATTCTGTAACTGATGGATAAAACTAACATGCAATGGATACAGATGTATAGATTTTTCTCATGGCGTACCATATGGTATTTATATGGAACATTGCAGGTCAATATTCTATTAAAAATGAATGATTTAAGGAGATTAAAAAATGTGGGGATTATTTTTCATAGCAAAGCATAACAATACAAACTGACTACCTTTCAAAGCTGTCTGCAATCGATGAACTTGAACTGTAAGAGTTTGAAGAAAGGACATCAATACCTCATCTACTTTTCTACAGAAGATTTCAATGTCTTAAAATTACACTGTATGAATACTAGCTTGCAAACGTTTAATGTTTTCATATAAATAGATATTTACTAAAGCATATTAATCTAATATAAATAAATGTGTTTTTCAATCATTAATGCATTCATTAAAATAGAAAATAAAGGGATGTTATATAATTGCATTAAGCTTCTGGATATTAGTTGTAGGCTGCATAATTTAAAGGCTGCAGCTTAAGAACAGTTGGACATGGTTGAATGCAATTGTCGTAACTATCTCCTCCTCTCCATACTGCCCTAGCTGCTATTTATAATTCATCTTGTTCTGTATTTCCCTAAGCATCTACGTGGAGTCCCGTACTGCTATTCCCAATAACTAGTATGCTTTGTAATAATCGTTTCCATTTACTCTCACACAATTGATTTTACTGTCTCTATCTGAAAACATATTTTCAGCCCCTGTCCAGTTTTAGGTCCTGATTTGTAACACATGTACAGCCTTCCTGTGAAAAGCATTAAAGGCAGAAAAGGCCATTACTTCCTTTCCTGTAGATTTGGTGCTCACTTAAAAAAAAAACCATCCTTTCTGCACAGAAACCCCATTCCATCTCTACAAAAACCCCATCCCTTCTCTGCAAAAACCCCATCCCTTCTCTGCAAAAACCCCAATCCCATTGCTACAAAAACCCTATGCCATCTCTCCAATAACCTCATCCCTCTCTCCAAAACATCATCCCTTCTCCACATAAGGTTTCTGTGGAGAAACCTTATCTTTCTCCACAGAAACCTCATCCCTTCTCTGCAGAAACCCCATCCCATCTCTAGAAAAGTTTCATCCCTTCTCTGAAGAAATCTAATTCCTTCCCTCCAAAACCCTCAGCTCTTCTCTACAAAAACCTCACCCCTTCCCTACAAAGACCCCACCCCTTCCCTACAAAAACCCCACCCCTTCCTGACAAAATCTTCATCCCTTCTCTACCAAAACCTTATAATTTCTCCACAAAACCTCATCCCTCTTCCACAAAAACTTTGTCCCTTCTCAAGAAAAAAAACCTGATCCCTTCCTGACAAAAATCTTACCCTTCTTCCCCAAAAACCTCATCCCTTCTCTATTAAAACATCATACCTTCTTTTTCCCCTCATATAATTGTTTATCAGAACTGTCTCTGCTCAACTTATGGAAATGTGAATTTGCAATTCATGAATTTAACAAATATTGAATAATTTGATTTAGCCAAAGTTGTCAGCTACCTTTGCATCATTCAAGAGGTTTGAACCAATGGAAGCCACCTTCCTTTGGTGACTGAGTACTTGTCGCAATGTCAAGTTTTTAATCCAAAAATATATTTGAAAAAAGCACATTTCACAGAAAGTTTGAAATGAAAGGATTTTAGCTCTGCATACAATATCACGAATGTCATGACATTGTCTACATGCAAATGTGAGCAATGCTGTGAAATTGTATGCGTGTAAATGTGGGCAAAGTTGAGATAATGTTTACATGCCAATGTGGCTAATGTCATATTTTAAATATGCCAAGCAGACAACTTTTGTGATATTATACATGTTTCAATGCAGACAAGGTATTGTGTACATGCTGAAGAGTACAATGTTGTGATATTGTATACAAGTCCAGTGTGGACAATGTTGTGAATAGTACACTGCAAAAGTTTTATTAAAACAAAATTTAGTTAATAGTACAGTTTAGTTGTAACAAAAAGGAATTGGCATAAGTTTTACCATTCTTAAAATTGACAAGGTATAATTCTTAATTGGTACCTGTCTCTGTTCATTTCAATTTAAGCAATATTCCCCATGGATGTAAATTCCTCTTCAGAATTAATTAACAAAAACATACAGGCTTTCATGAGTTCCCATTCTTGAAGCTGTTTCACATCTCTAGACAGAGACACAGAGAAGCACCTGTTTTCTGATTCTCAGACAGCAGCCTCCAGAGTAAGGTTTGATTTCAAACAGCAGAACTTCAGAGAGAGAGAGAGAGGGAGAGAGAAAGAACTGTTGCTCCTTTTCAAATTCAAACAGCAACTGCCTGCTTGTCTGTCTGCAAAACAGGTTTCACCCATTAGCACATGACACTCACATGTCAATCAATCTAATTAAACTCTACTTTGAAACCTTAGGGGGTAGCCTAAAAATAATAAAACTGTGTTAACTCAGTTTAAAACAAACACCCTAGTAACTCGGAACAATTATTCTTCTGCATTCTCAGCATGCGGGCTGCTACTTGCAGACAAATCAGCAAACCAAATCGGTTTAAACAGAAACGAAGCTTAACATTTCCATCACAAGAAAATTGATGCAAATACATTCCTTAAAGACACAGCATCATCACAATATACATACCAATGGGGACAATGTTGTGATATTGTTTACATGCTAATCCAGACTGTTAATCCAGACAATTAATCCAATTGGAATTATTAAACCCTTTCTCCAGATATTTTCCTGTTGTGTAACCAACAAAAGATGGAGAGTCATCATATTTAGATACTTTCTTAGTATTTCTTCCCATTCTTGACAGTCTTCCATTCTCTACACTAAACTCTTTACTAAGGGAAAATGGAGGGGACATGTATAGGGGTATAGCATTTACTAACTTCCCGTTCAGTCCCTCTAAGTCTAAGCCTTTGGCAGATCAGAAGCATGTGTTGCATCCCTCTGACACTCCAAGAGATGGGGATTAACCCTTGTCATGACTGACTGTGGAGTATGCCTGTATGCCAACCCTCCCCCCGCCGCCCAACTAACCTAATTTACTTCACAAATTCTGCCATTTGTTTGTCACACACAGCAAATACATGGTTTATTTTTAGTTACTGGTCAATCCACATCTGCCCCTGTTCATCCTGGTCCTCGCAGTATTCCTGTGATCCTATACATTTAGCATGGCTGATCCACCTAACATGCATGTCTTGGGACTGTGGGAGGAAACCGGAGCACCCGGAGGAAACCCATGCAGACATGGGGAGAACAGACAGACTCTGCACAGGCGATGATCAAAGGCAGGATTCGAACCCGGGTCCCTGGCGCAGTGAGGCAGTAGTGCTAAACCACTGAGCTTCTATTTCACAACTTAAATTCACACCCATTCCAAAATCACACAAAGCCTGTGCATTAGAATATATTGGGTAAGGGCAAATAATTATTTGATCTGTTTGTTGATGTTTATTCAGGTTAGTACCTACTAACCTACTCCTCTTCGCAACTGCATAAGGTAAGATATCATCATATCTGACCCACATGTCCTTATCAATAACTCCGATTGTCTCTTCTTCAGAAACTTTTAACCCAACTTCATCCATTGGAATTATTGGAAACCCCAATATCATTCCTAAGATCTTTACTATAGCTTTTCCACAATTGTTTTCTAACCAAACCCTAGTTGGTTGTCAAAATTGACAACTTGATATATTCAGATTTCTCTTTCACCAATCAAATATTCTAATTGTACATTTCTAATCCAAGATGGAACCTTCCCCTGGCCAGCTTGTTGAAGATTCTGTTCTATTATCCAACCATAAATGCTATACAGAATCCTCACCTGTTGACTACCATCACCTGTTATTTTCTCTTTAATAATTTGATTCATAGTCTTAGCACATTCCTCTAATATTGCAACTGTACAATTAACAGCTTGATTTTCAACTAACTCCCCTCTAGTGTTCATTTGGTCATTAGCATTTATGTTAGTTTAAACTTGTTTGTCTTTTTGTATTAAAATTCTAAGTTTATTCTCCAAATTGGCTAAATAAGGTGTGTTAACAGTAGACATGCACTCACCCTAGACTGTCACTAAATCATTGGGCAATTTCCTTTTTTGCCGACTATTCGAGTGTAAGTTTACTTTTGACTTCTGAGTCAAATGAAAATACAGATCCTTAGTTTGAGAAAGACACCATTCTGGTAGTTGAAATCCAGTTATATCAAACAATACAAATATTCATTTGTGATGGACACAGAGTGGCATGGTGACACAGTGGTTAGCACTGCTGCCTCACAGCACCAGGGACCTGGGTTCAGTTCTGGCCTCCAGTCATTGTCTGTGAGCAATTTGCACATTCTCCCTGTATCTGCGTGGATTTCCTCTAGGTGCCCTAGTTTCCTCCTACACTCCAAAGATGTGCAGGTTAGGTTGACTGGCCATGCTAAGTTGTCCCTTAGCACTGGGGAGACTAGCAGGTGAATATAAGAGGCTGCGGGGATAGGGCCTGGGTGGGATTATGGTTAGTGCTGACTCGATGGGCCAGATGGTTTCCTTTTGCACTGTAGTCATTCTATGATATCAAATTTTACAAGTTTCTTACATAATTAACCCATTTTGTGGTCCTGACAAATACCCAAGAATAGTGTAGCTCCTACAACAATGCTTACACCAGGCTTAGGAGCAGTAGCTTTAGGGTTCCTCTTGATTTTGTAAAAAATATAATAATCACCTTCTTTATTTCTGAAAATATTCTTATCTTTATAAGAATATCTCAGATTACCCGTTTGAAACCGTCCCTCCCAGCCTGAGGTATACAGGTCAAAATAGAATCATGAAATGTAAACAAGACTAATTGACTTTGATCTGGGTCAGATTGAACTTGAAACATATCACAATAAGATCTATTGCACCATCTAACAAAAACATCTTGTGCAAATTGATATTCACACCCAAATAATATCAACGCACCAAATTCAGCACAGAATGTCCATTTTCACAATATCCCGTGCTCCATTTATTAAACCATAGATCTCCCATATGGTCTCTGGTATGTTTGTCACGAAACACCACTTCCCACAACAGTGCATTGATCACCATATAAAGAACGATCTCCATGAAGAACTCTATCTTCAATTGCTCTATAATGAAATCAAGATAGCACCTGCTACTGTTTAGTTTACAATCAGTTACTTATTTGAACTATTTCAATTTCCAGAAATGGTCAACATTGACCAATTTATGGCGATATTAATGATTAGGATGACATCATCTCTAATGCTATAAGATTTCCCGCTAAAACTAAAAATTAAACCCTTAAAGGCTAAACCTTAGACGGCTGTTAGTGCAAAAAGCCAGAATAAATACATCCCCTGCCATAATTCGCAGAGATCCATTAATTGTACAGGACCACACATGAAGATAAGACAAACTTTTAAGTTACATCAAAAATAAAAACATTGAGAAGGTGTTGACAAGTTACCTCCAGCAATAAAAGTATTGATAAAACTTTGAAGTCAATACTTCACATATATACAATGATGATGGCTACCAATCCAAACCAGTACAAATGAAAATCAGTTCTTGGGCATCAGGAACAATTAATCCTGAATATTCTGACAAACAGGAATTGTCTCATCATTTAAACTTTCTCAACAGCTGTATCATCCTCTACTAGATTTCTCTCATCCTGAATTTCTTCAATCTGAACCCCTGTTGGATCATCACTTGTTGCCTCATTCTCATCTAGGATTCTTACGAAACAATTTTGCTCATCTCGTACCCAAGCTAGTTTCACTGATCCCTGCAACCAGATTGCCAAAGTATCAGACTTACTATCTGACTGATCATCTCTCTGCAAAGTCTGTGTTGAGGAAGAATCAGACAGAAGAGAACCAGACAAAAGGGGAAAAGAATGAGTATGTGGATCAAAAACTGAAAATGCTTGAAAATCTCAGCAGGAGAGAGAATAGAACCAACGTTTCGAGTCTGGATGATCCTTCATCCAGTATATGGCAGTATATGGATCTCAACTATCAAACATAACATGGCATTGATGATTATTCCGAGCACCACATGCTTTATTTCTTTATCACCACATGACTCACATGATATCATCCAGTCTTTCTAGAGTTTATTAACACCTTAAAGAAGAGGTGATGGCCTAGTGGCATTATTGCTAGAATATTAATCCAGAAACTCAGCTATTGTTCTTGGGACCCCCATTCGAATCTCACCATGGCAGATGGTGGAATTCGAATTCAATAAAAAATATCTGGAATTAAGAATCTGCTGATGACCATAAAACCATTATCAAGTGTCTGTAAAACTCATTTGGGTCACTAATGCCCTTTAGGAAAGGAAATCTGCTTTCTTTACCTCGTCTGGCCTATACATGACTACGGAGCCATGGCAACATGGTTGACTCTCAACTGCCCTCTGAACAAGGGCAACTAGGGATGGGCAATAAATACTGGCCAATCAACGACATGCATGTCCCACGAATGAATTAAAAAAAACCTTAATCACAGATGGGCTTATTTTATCAATATTAGAATGGGGTCCAGAATAACTAGGAGGCAAGAATGTCCCTGGTTGACAAACTTGGAGCATAATCTTTTGTCCTACCTTACACTCTATAGGCATCACCTTACCATTAAAATAAGCCTCACTCTTTCCTTCAATGTCCCATTATAACAGTCATTGACATCTGGGTAGTTGAACATTGTCCAGCACTTGCTGTGTAATTCTCTCATGACAAAGGGCTCCAGATTCTGAAGAGTTCAGTCTCAAAAAAAAGTTCAATTCCTCTCCTGGGCTATCCAATTATTAAAACATGTGGAGACTCAAGACTGTATTTTGCACTATCATCAAAACAAAAGATTATATTATGTTCCATGTGGAATTATTTTGCTGTACAGTTTTCCGAATCAGGGTTTTTAATGTAAGATTCATTTTCATTACAGTCCCACTAGATTAAGGATGATAGGAAATAGGGAACCTTTGACTTATCCCAAATAAGGTCATGACATCCTACAGTCCTTGAACAGTAAAATGAGTGCCTTGATCTGAGTTGACACTACGTGGAAGTCCCCATCTAGTAAGCACTTTTATAGTTCGTTTATTAGTGTCATAAGTAGGTTTACGTGAAGTTACTGTGAAAATCCCCCAGTCACCACACTCCGGCGCCTGTTTGGGTACACTGAGCAAAAAATTTAGCATGGCCAATGCACCTAACCAACACATCTTTCGGACGAAGGGAGGAAAAAGGGCACCTGGAGGAAACTCATGCAAACATGGGGAGAACGTGTAGACTCTGACCCAGGTTGGAGCTCAAACCCGGGTTTCTGACATTGTGAGGCAGCAGTGCTAACCACAGTGCTACTGTGCCAACCTAGATTATTTGTTGTACCAGGATATTAGCTGTCACTTTAGCTGTATTGCTTTGGGTAGGGAATGCTCCAACCCATTTACTGAAAGTGTCATATATTACTAGGATATATCTATATTCTTCCTGACATGATGGTAAAGGACCAACATAATCTATCTTCAAATTAGTCCATGGTCCTCCAACTGGTTTTGTCATAGAGTCATAGAGTTATAGAGGCTTATAGCATGGAAATAGGCCTTTCAGCCCAACTTGTCCATGCCATCCTTTTTTTTTGAAACCCTTAAGCTAATCTCAATTTTCTGCACTGGGCCCCTATCCCTCCATACTCATCTTACATATGTAACTATCTAAATGCTTTTTAAGAGACATGATTGTCCCTGCCTCTACTACTACCTCTGGCAGCTTGTTCCAGACACTCACCACCGTTTGTGTGAAAAAAATTCCCCTCTGGACACTTTTGTATCTCTCCCCTCTCACCATAAAGCTATGCCCTCTAGTTTTAGATTCCTCTACCTTTGGGAAAAGGTATTGACTGTCTAGCTGATCTGTGCCCCTCATTATTTTATAGACTTCTTTAAAATCACCCCTCAGCCTTCTATGCTCTAGAGAAAAAGTTCCCAATCTATCCAGCCTCTCCTTATAACTCAATCTATCAAGTCCTGGTAGCATCCCAATAAATCTTTTCTGCAATCTTTCGAGTTTAATAATGTCCTTTCTATAATAGAGTGACCAGAATTGCATACAGTATTCCAAGTGTGGCCTTACCAATGTCTTGTACAACTTCACAAAACGTTCCAATTCCTGTATTCAAAGTTCTAACCAATGAAACCAAGTATGCCGAATGCCTTCTTCACCATTCTGTCCACCTGTGACTCCACTTTCAAGGAGCTATGAACATGTACCCCTAGATCTTTTTGTTCTGTAACTGTCCCCAACGCCCTACCATTAACTGAGTAAGTCCTGCTCTGATTCAATCTACCAAAATGCATCACCTCACATTTGTCTAAATTCCATCTGCCACTCATCAGCCCACTGGCCCAATTGATCAAGATCCAATTGCAATTAGAGATAACATCCTTCACTGTCCACCATGCCACCAATCTTAGTGTCATCTGCAAACTTACTGATCATGCCTCTTATATTCTCAGCCAAATCATTAATATAAATGACAAATAACAGTGGACCCAGCACTGACCCCTGAGGCACACTGCTGGTCACAGGCCTCCAGTTTGGAAAACAAATCTCTACAACCACCTTCTGGCTTCCGTCAAGAAGCCAATTTTGTGTCCATTTAGGTACTTCACCCTGAATCCTATGAGATTTAACCTTATGCAACAACCCATCATGTGGTACCTTGTCAAAGGCCTTGCTAAAGTCTATGTAGACAACATCAACTGCACTGCCCTCATCTACCTTCTTAATATTCAAAATATTCAATGAAATTTGTGTGATATGATTTTCCATTCACAAAGCCATGCTGACTGTCCCTAATCAGTCCTTGCGTTCTAAATACCTGTAGATCCTACCTCTCAAAATAGCTTCCAACGATTTACCTACCACAGATGTGAGGCTTACTGGCCTGTAGTTCCCAGGCTTTTCCCTGCAGCCCTTTTTAAACAAAGGCGCAACATTTGTCACTCTCCAATCTACAGGCACTTCACCCATGACTATCGATGATTCAAATACCTTGGCTAGGGGACCTGTAATTTCTTTCCTAGCCTCCCACAACGTCCTGGGATGCCCTTCATCAGATCCCGGGGATTTATCTATCTTGATGTGCTTTAAAACTTCCAGCACCTCCTTCTCTGTAATATATACACACCTGAAGACATCAGTATTTATTTCCCCAAGTTCCTTAACATCCATGATTTTCTCAACAGTAAATACTCATAAGAAATATTCATTTAGGATCTCACCCAACTCTTGTGGATCTGCACATAGATGATCTTGTTGATCCTTAAGAGGCCCTGCTCTCTCCCTTGTTACTCTTGTGTCCTTTACGTATTTGTAGAAGCCCTTTGGATTCTCCTTTGCCTTATCTGCCAAAACAATCTCATATCCCCTTTTTGCCCTCCTGACTTCTCTCTTAACTCTACTCCTACACCCCCTATACTTTTCAAGGGATTTGCTTGATCCCAGCTACCTATGCATGTCATGTGCCTCTTTCTTCTTCTTGACCAGGGCCTCAATATCCCAAGTCATCCAGGGTTCCCTGCTTCTGCCAGCCTTGCCCTTCACTCTAAGAGGAATGTGTTTACCCTGAACCCTGGTTAACACACTTTTGAAAGCCTGCCATTTACTGTCCCTTTACCTTCCCACAGACTTCCCCAATGAACTTTTGAAAGTTCCTGCCTGAAACCATCAAAATTGGCCTCGCCGAATTTAGGATTTTAACTTTTGGGTCAGATCTATCATTCTCTACAGCTATCTTAAGACCAATAGATCTATTGTCACTGGTCCCAAAGGGATCCCTCATTAACAGTTCTGTCACCTGCCCTTCCTTATTTCCCAAGAGGAGGTCAAGTCTTGCTCACTCTCTAGTTGGGCCATCCACATACTGAATGAGAAATTCCTCCTGAATGCACTAAACAAATTTCTCTCTATCAAGCCTCTAATACTAAGGCTGTCCTAGTTGGGAAAGTTAAAATCTCCAACTATTGCCAGCCTATTTTTCTTGGAGCTATCTGTAATCTCCTTACATATTTACTCCTCAATTTCCTGCCAAATATTTGGAGCCTATAGTAATAGAACCTATAATATTCAAAATATTCAATGAAATTTGTGTGATATGATTTTCCACTCACAAGGCCATGCTGACTGTCCCTAATCAGTCCTTGCGTCTCTAACTACCTGTAGATCCTGTCTCTCAAAATAGCTTCCAACAATTTACCCACTACAGATGTGAGGCTCGCTGGCCTGTAGTTCCCAGGCTTTTCCCTGCAGCCCTTTTTAAACAAAGGACAACATTTGTCACTCTCCAATCTACAGGCTATAGTACAGCCCTATCGAAGTGATTTCCCCCTTCTTAATTCTCAGTTCTACCCATACAGTCTCAGTGGACGAACTCTTGGACATATCCTGTCTTAGTACTGCCGTGATGCTTTCCCTCGTCAAAAGTGCAACTCCCCCTCCTCTCTTATCTCCTGTTCTATCTTTTCTATAACATCTATACCCTGGAACATTGAGCTTCCAGTCCTGTCTCTCCTTTAGTCTGTTTCAGTAATTGCTATAATACCCCAGTCCCACGTACCCACCCATGCTCTGAGTTCACCTGCCTCTTGCATTGAAATAAATGCAGTTTAATCTGCCTTGCCTTGCCTTCTGTCTTGCTTTTACCTGATCTGTCTGGTACGAGGATTACTGACACTCTCTTTTCTACTTAATTTGCTCTCTTTAACCTCTGTCCTGACCTCAATCTTTTCTTCTGTCTCCCTACTGCTTTGGATCCTACTCTCGCCGCCAAACTAGTTTAAACCCTCCCGAGTGGCTCTAACAAATCTCCCCACCAGGATGTCCCCCTCCCATTCAGACGTAATCTGTCCCTCTTGAACAGGTCAGCCCTTCCCCAGAAAAGATCCCAATGATCCAAAAATCTAAGTCCCTGCCCCCTGCACCAGCTCTCAAGCCGGGCATTCATCTACCTAATCCTCCTATTCCTACTCTCACTAGCACATGGCAGCAGCAGGCATCCAGAAGTTACTATCTTCAAGGTCCTGCACTTTAGCCTTCTGCTTAACTCTCTATACTCACATTTCAGGACCTCATCCCTTTTCCCACCTATGTTGTTGGTACCAATATGTACAACAACTTCTGGCTGCTCACCCTCCCCCTGCAATCACTCAGAGGTGTCCTTGACTCTGGCACCTGAGAGGCAACACACCATCCTGGAGTCTCGATTGTGGCTGCAGAAACGCCTGTCCATGTCTCTAACTAGCGAGTCCCCTATTACTACTGCTCGCTTGCTCTTTGCCCGAACCTGTCCCACAGCAGAACTAGCTGTGGTGTCACAGGCCTGGCTGCTGCTGGTATCTCCCCCTGGCAGGCTATGCCCCTCAACAGTATCCAAAATGGTATACCTGTTTAAAAGGGGAACAGGCACAGGGGACTCCTGCACTACCTGCCCACCTCTCCTGGCCATCACCCATCTATCTCTCTGAACCTGTGCTGTGGCAATGTCCCTGTAACAAGTGCCTATCACACTCTCTGTCTCCTATTTGCTCCACAGCGCATTCACCTGACACTCCAACCAAACAATGCAGTCTGTGAGGAGCTGTAACCAGATACACTTCCTGCAGACAAAGTGGTCAGGAAGACTAGATTGCTCCTAAGTTGCCCACATCTGACAGGAGGAACATACCACTGCCCTAGCTGCCATATTGTCCCCTATACAGGTTAAAGGATAAAAGAGCCTCACCTCACAGTCCACCTACCAACTTTTTCTTTTGGGTATAGGAGGAGGCAGGGAGGGAAACACTGAAGTACTGTTTAGGATTTAACTGTCCCTTCACAAACCACCTTCTGGTCACAGTGACTGCACTTATGCAAATGTGACCTGCAACTGCCAATCGCCTTCGCTGCTCTGCTGCCCTCACCTGGACACTTGCCTTCACTTGAAGTAGGAATGTGATTCCCGGAAACCCATCTTCTTTGTATACTTCAATTCCCCTTGCGTACTTATCAGAATTATTTTGAGAACATACAAAACAATTGTTCACATAATGCTTTATGTTTTTATCGAGATCAGGCCATTAACAGCCCATTAATTTGATCAGCAGTTGTTTCTACTCCCTAATGGCCCTGAACATCTTAACATTGATAAGTTATTTTGGGTTGGCACCACATACTGTCCATTTTTAAGAGCAATCCAACCTGGAGTTGAAGTTTACCTTTCCATTTGTCATAAGAAGCAAGATATGGTCCCTGCAGCTGTTTTAAATCATCATTATGATACTGAGTCTCTTTGAGAGCTTCTACTTTAACTTGATTAATAGTAACAGCATCTATCTGTTCATCCATTGTGAGACTGCCATTGTTCTCCCTCTCCAGCACCCTGTTTTTCCAATACATCTGCTCGAGAATTCCCAATTCCCAATAGATATATGATGTGTCATAACCTGAATAATCCCAGTTTCCCATCCTTGGGGAAGTGCGGAAAATATATTTCAGCAAAGGTGAAGAGGCTGGAGGTTTTTCATCTGCTGAAACCAAACCTCTCATTTTCCCCAATGGCAGGAAGTTGGTTAAGCTACTGCAGACATACACGCTGTCAGGACATATATCTGCTGGAGACAGAAACTTACCAGGGTGATTAACTACTTAAAGCCATGGCTGCCAACTCAGCTGTCTGAGCTCTCATCCCATTAGGTAATTTTAAAGCTAACTCAACACATGGCGTACTCTAGGCTATGCTCTACATATATTCCACATCCTGTCTTACTATTGCCATCCTCCATCATAGAAGATCTATCAACAAAAACGTTCAAAGGCCATTTTGTGACTTCCCTCTGTACAGGTATGTCAGATATATATTCAGTACTAGTAGATTTTCGGGTCCTCTCCCCTTTTGTTTTGGAACAAGTGGTCCTTTGGGATCACTTGTTGCCACAATTTGGCACTCATGAGGCTCACCATTACAATTTAGATTGTCAGCTAAGAAAGTGAGAAATTTAACTGTACTATCTTGACCCTGAAGCATTAAAGTCCAATATGTTTTGTGAATTGACTGACCATCTAACAATAACTGAATGGGAAAATGTTCTAGCAATCAAGGATGCCACTGGAAGCTGTTGTGATATTGTATACATGTAATCGGACAATGTTGTGATATTGTATACCTGCCAGTGATGACATGTACTGACAATGTGTGCATGCCAGTGTGGAACATGGTGTGATAAAGTACACATACCGATATGGGCAATGTTCTGATATGGTACACGTACTAATGTGGACAATGTTGTATTCATGTCAATGCAGACAATGTTTTGATAAAGTACACATGCTGTGTGTACATCATTGAGATATTGGTCCATAATGTCAGGCCCGAATGCCAGTTTAAGTCGATTGTGCCCCACACAAGTGTGTCGGGACACTATGGACACCTGGGCGCACGCACGTGCATGCTGGAAGAGTGCCACGTTTAAGCTTCGGGTTCGGATTGTGAAAACTGCTGGTACCGAAACCTTGAGCTGCGATTTCGCCATAACTTCCATCTCTGATGATCGGTGAGTTTTTGCACTTATTTCTTTGCACACATTGGGCGAGATTTTACCATTTTGATTCTAAGTGCTGAATCTGGGCGCAATTCAGATCCGACTTGGAAACCTGTTCTCAGGTGCCCCCATATGGACTCAGCCTGGAAAATAAATCATGGATCTGAATCGCACTGTGGGCAGGGCTTATTGCGCCTGAAATGCTGCAACTTCAATCGGATCTTTGAACTGCGCACGCACAGTGATAAAAATATTCGAAAAACGTGCCCGTCTCGCATCGCTCCCAGGCCGCCAAAGGCGGATAAAGTGGCCCGAGAGTGAAAAGCGGGAGTGATGGCCCCCACAGATATCGGCATCCCCCAGAACATAGCTGTCCCCCTTAATTACCCACTCCCTCCACTACCCAGGCTGATTGCGACCCCCTGCCCCCTTCCTTTCCCCACTGATTGCTCGCAGAGTGGTAGCGGATCCCGCCTGCTCCCTGTCTCCCCTTCAGAGATCCATCTGGCCTCTCTCCCACCAACAAGAGAGTGATCTGTCTCCCTCTGTCCTTTCCCTCTCCCCACTGCCCTACCAGACAATGACCTGGCCTCCCTCCTCTCTCCCCACCCCCCCACCAGAGAATGATCTGGTCTCCCTTCTCCCTTCCACCCTCCCCCCTCCAATCAGTGAATGATCGGGCCTCTCTCCTCCCTCACCAGCACTCCCCCTTCCCCCCCACCCAACCAAAGAATGATCTGGCCCACCTTCCTCTGCCTATACCACCTCCCCACTCCCTCCCCCCGCAACGGATCTGAGTCAGAAAGCCATTGGAAGATCTGAACTCACCTCTTCAGAAGCTGGAGCACCCAAAACAGACCTTTGCCAAGCAGATCTGTTTCACGGTGAATCTGGATGCGGGAATGCAATGGCAAAGGGGGAAATGCTGATAAAGTTGGGTGGACAGCCCATTAATTCACTTTAAATGCATGCCCGTTGATCCCGTTTTGGGCATGATTTGGATCACTAAAATGAGCTCACGCTCGACTTTACCAAGTTTTCGCGCCCAAAACCAGGTGTGACGCAATGGTAAAATCGGGCCCATTGTTTGGTCTAGCTGCAGCGAGTAGAGGAAGCAGGAATTATTTGGGTGGGTTAATGGTTTTTCTATGTTTTAAGAAGATGTCTAACATATAGAGTGAAAGAAAGTTTAAAAACATGTACGACTTTGTCAAGACAACTAATTCCAATAAAAAGGTGCCATCATATATAAAGGTGGATGATAGTGTCTGGAGTAAATTTTAGCTAAAGTCCATTTGGATTTTGCTTATTTTAATTAGTGTTGACCCCAATTTTAAGAGTCTCCCTGATGCAACGCTGATCCTAATGCAACTTGGCTAGTTCAATTGATTTCGGAATGTGTATCTGTTAAGATGACAAATGCAAGTCTCCTGTAAACTGATGTGAACTATCTTTCTGATAGGAATTGCAGAATTAAGGTGCAGTTTGAAAGTCTGGGGTCAAATTCCACCATTGCTGGTATGTTACGCTTTTAGCTTGGCTTCTTAACTGAAATACCTTTTGGGGCTTTGACATAGGCTGTAGAAAAGTCCAACTACATGTAAAATGCACAATTTTTATGTCCAAAACCTTCTCTCCCCCTGTTTCCTTCTCCTCCCTTCCCTCCATCCCTTCTATCCCTCCCTTTACCCTCCTTACTCCTCCTCAGATCCCTCCCTCACCTCCTTGTTCGAGCCAACAGAACAGTTATGTTAATGTATAAAAATATTTTACTGATTGTTGTGTTTGGGAAAAAATATATTTTTAGAAATTTGAAAAGGTGAGGCAATTAAACAAAATGTCATAGTGCAGCTGCGAAAGTAAAATGTTTAGTTAAATGTTAATATGGTATCAAAGTTTTGTATTTAAAATATTATTTTTATTAATACATGTTTTGCAGGAAAATTGTACAAATGCTTTATTGAAACACACACAGAACAGTTAAATATGAGAATTACAATGAAATAAGCGAGCCTTGCATCATTTACAATTTAATTATAAAGCAAGAATACTCATGGTAACTACTTTCAGATTTTCCACAACCTAAACTCTCCTTCACTCAACCTCATGCAGGTATCCAAATCATGGTCTCGTCCTGGCCTCTCATCTTCCAATTAAATTATCAGTTTCCATGTTCTAAATTAAAACATATGAACACTTATAAGCATGCCACACGTAAAGTTATTTCATAGTATAGTGCAAATTTGAATTGTAGCTTTACGATCTTTGAGAAAAAGATACAAAAGTCTAAGGACATGTACCAGCCAACTCAAGAACAGCTTTTTCCCTACTGCTATCAGGCTTTTGAATGGACCTACCTCACATCAAGTTGATCTTTCTCTACACCCTAGCTATGCCTGTAATGCTACATTCTGCACTCTCTCCTTTTCTTCTCTATGAACAGTATGCTTTATCTGTATAGTGCACAGGAAGGAATACTTTTCACTGTATACGAATACATGTGACAATAACAAATCAAATAAAAATAAATCAAATCAAATCAAAATAACTCAAATCAAATTTAGAACAAATAACGAAACCTATGCCCCCTTACCTCATGATCAAAAACCAATCCAAATGGACTGAATTTAGATGATTCATTAGGTGCATCCCTGATTGCAAAAAGTACAAATGGAATTCCTTTATCTCAGTATCTTTGGATAATCTTGATAATAATTTCTCAACATGATCTTTAAATTTTGATGCTACTGTTCTACCACTTGCTGCAATTCTGGATGGCACACAATCGATTTAAATTGTTTTATTCCGAAGCTTTCCCATAACTTCCTTGAATACACAATGTGAAATTTGATCCTTGATCTGATTGTGTTTCTGTGGGTACTCCATATCTATTAAAAAATGTAAGTAACTCTTCTACAATTTGTTTAGCTTTAATATTGTGTAATGGAATGGCTTCCAGAAATCTAGTAGGCCCATCTACTATAGTTAACAAATATTGATTCCCACTTTTCATTTTAGTGTTGATTACACAATCAACTAAGACCCTCGTAAAATGTTCCTGGAATGTTGGAATGGTTATTAAGAGTACTAGTTTTATCGCTGCTTGAGGTTTTCCTATTAATTGACATATGTGACATGTCTAGTAAAGTTCAACCACATTTTTATGCAGTCCGAATTAATAAAAATGTTTTTGTATTTTTGCTTGAGTTTTCTTTATTCCCAAATGACTTCCTACTGGTACCACATATGCTACCTGCAACACCTCCATTCTATAATCCAACTTGATGAATTCTGTCCATTTTTCATTCTCCAGAATATGTAAAAGTCCCCACAGACTCATTCAGGCATCACTTTAAGGTAATAACATTCTAGTATACACTCAGATTCTTCTTCCGTGTATGCTTTCTGAAACAACTGTTTGATCTCTATATCTTACTGTTGTCATTCTGCTAATTTTCTTAACTAACAACATCTATTACATCCTCCACTTCTTCTTTCTCAACCATCTGGTCAAAAATAATTGAACTTTAACTTCTTTATCTTCACTGTTTGATTTCTCCTCCTGTCTCAACCTATGGCTTTGTGACCTTGTTCCTTTAATACCTTGCTTGTTTGATTTTCCACTGGCTTTTCAATCACAGTATGCATCACTCCCAACTGTGATACAGCTATATCGTTACCCAAGATAACTTATATTCCTGAACAAGATAATTTCTCTCTTTCTCCTATCACCACTTCACCACTTTTCACCAGACTTTCCAACCTCAAATTACTTAATGGAACACTACTCTTTTCACCGTGAATTCATTCCATGCACTACCACATTTTCTAGCAATACTCCTGACCTACATAACTCATCTCTCATTGTTTAGATTGATTTGCTCCTATATGTCTCAAAATATTAACTTCTTTTCCTACTTTTCCTGGTACACATGAGTAAATCTTACTCACACAAGTAAATTCTTTAAAGAGATCTGGCATTTTCTTATCAATCTACCCCAGACCATGGTGTACATTCTTTTACACCTCAGAAGCTTCATCTGTGGTTTCCTTTAGCACTTTAGCAAACCCCACTGACTTATCCTGTTTTAGAAGGTCTGTTTTCCCAGTGCTTTTCTTGAACCACTGACACTGTGACTTTGCGTGTCCTACTTTATTACAATGGAAACATCTGAGGCTTTTCATTTCTCATCCAGCCTCACAGGTTTCCTTTTTAACCTATCCTTACTCTCTCCAACAAGATCTCCTTTGCCCTTACCTCCTGAGGATTTCTCTTTTCCTCCGTTTCTGTTTCTCACAGTTTGAAACTGAAGTCGGAAACCAAACTATGATTTATGAGCTAACTCACAATCGTCTGCCATTTGGGCCACTAATCTCATAGTTTTAACCCTCTGCTCTTCCATATGAGTTTTTATTGCATTGGGAAGTGAATTCCTAAACTCCTCCAAAATAACCTCAGAGTTTCCCCAGGAGCGTCATACATCTGGTCCACTTTCAAAGCCCTTATCTACCTGTCAAAGTTACTTTATTTCATCCTTTTAAATTCTATGTATGTTTGACCAGGTTCCTTCCTTAGATTTCTAAAACTGCTGTCTGCAGCCTTCTGGCACTAGTTCATAAACACTTCAGATTTTTTTCACCTCACCATAATCCTATAGATATCTCCTGTTGCGATATTGTATGCGTGCCACTGTGGACAATGTTCTCAAATTGTACACATGCAAATGTGGACAATGCTGTGATATTATATACATGCCAATTTGGACACTGTTATAATATTGTAGACATGCCAATGTAGACACTCTTGTGATATTGTGACATGCATGACAAAATGGACAAATTTGTAAAATCATATACAAACCAATATAAAAAATGTTTCAACATGCCAATGTTGCCAATGTTGTGATATTCTACATCCACCATTGTAGACACTATTTCGATATTGTACATGTGACAATATGCTCAATGTTGTGATATTATATAGAAGGCCAATACCAACAATGTTGTTATGCTGTATATGTGCCAATGCAAACAATGTTGTGAAATTGTATACATGCTGACGTGGACAAATTTGTGATATTGTATACATGCCAATGTGGACAACATTGCGATTTGTATATATGTCAATGTGGACAATACTGTGATTTGTATGTATGCCAGTGCAGGCAATGACATTGACTCTGAGATGCTGTCTGGTGACAAGTCAATGACATCACTGGGTCAAAGGCTATGGGATTAAATTTACAACCTTATGTTCACTATTGCCTATCATCCCTACTGCAGACTTTCACTCCTGTTTGTGACTCTGTATTAGTAATACTTCATGAACACATTTTGATTCACTCTATGTAACCTTTTGGATACATGTTAGATAAAAGTTTGTGCAGAGCTATGTATAGTTGTTGCCAGTAATAAACTTCGTGTAGCTGAGTTCAACCTGAACCCTTCTCATATCTTGCTTGGCATAGATAGCAGAAGGAAGGATACTTTGAGGTCTACCTCAATACCTTCAACATATATGGTAAGGAAAAATGAAAATGAACACATGGAACCAGTAGAACCTATTCCCTCATGCGACACAGGCCAACAGAAACAACTTATATTTATATAGCACCTTTAATGTAATAAAATGCCCAAGGCATTCCACAAGGATGTTATAAAGCAAAATATGATTGTTAAAGACCAGATCAGAAATTCCAAGGTGTTTGATGAAGTTAGCCTAAACCCTAACATTTACACTTGATTTTGGCATTGATGACCGGAAGGTCAGATATGATTCAAAGTGATCCACTGGGGAGCTTTTATTAAAGCAAACTTTATTTAAGAACACAGTCAGAACACAACAAAAAGAATTAGCAAAACTTTCTACCAATTACAAGACTTAAAAGTGATGAAGTATAATTCTTAACAGCTAACTATCTCTATTGTTCCTATTTAACCGAATTTCCCATAGACATAAATCCCTTCTTTGGAACCAGTTGGTACAGGAACAAAAGGTGCTTATGTCGGTACTTGATTCCCAACCTTTTGACACTTCTGGAGAGTGATTCAGATAGATACTTGCCTCCTAATTCTCATGCAACAACTTCCAAACAAAGCTCCACCCTCATTTGTGGAATCTCAGAGAAAAGGCTTATTTCTTGGCAGATTCCAGTCTCTACTTCAGACTGATCAAGAGACACTGAGAAAGCAAGCTCTCTCTAACAATCCCAAAAGCAGACAGAGCTTGAATTCGCGGTGAAAGCCTAGCTGTACCCAGTTATATGATCTGGCCTGTCAATCAACCTAATCAAGCACTATTCTGTAATATCCTGGGGAAAAAAAATAAAACAACATTGGTTCAGATTAAACAAACATTGGAGCAATTAAGAACAAAGTACAAAGAAAGAACAAAGAAAGGTACAGCGCAGTAACAGGCCCTTCAGCCCTCCAAGCCTGTGCTGACCATGGTGCTCTAACGAAATGAACAAAAAACCTTCTGCCCTTACTCAATGCATTTCCCTCTATTCTATCCCTGTTCATGTTCCCATTCAGATGTCTCTTAAATGTTGCTATTGTGCCTGCTTCCACCGCTTCCTCTGGCTCCACTTTCCAGGCACCCACCACTTTCTGTGTGAAAAACTTTCCCTGCACATCTCCCTTAAATTTTCCCCCTCTCACCTTGAACCCGTATCCCCCTTGTAATTGACAATTTGCAAAGAGGGCACTCTTGGAAGAAGTCTGACTATCCACCTTATCTGTGTCTCTCATGATTTTGCAGACCTCTATCAGATCTTCCCTCAGCTTCTCTCTTTCCAGTGAAAACAATCCTAATTTATTCAACCTCTCTTCATAACCAGCATCCTTGAGACCAGGCAACATACTGGTGAACCCTCTTTGCATTCTCTCCAAAGCATTCATGTCCTTCTGGTAGTGCGGTGACCAGAACTGCATGCAATAATCAAGTTTTATATATCTGTGACATGATTTCCCAACTCTTGTACTCAATGCCTTGGCTGATGAAGGTATATGTCATATGCCTTCTAAAATCAATTATGTTGCTGCAGTAACAGTTCCTAGATCCAGACAAAATGGCTCTGAAGGGACTAATAAACACATTATGTATGAAAATCTAACTAAAATGCATTTCTTAAAGGCATTACAATTTCACAATGACACTGAACCACATAAGGAGGTATTAGGATGAATGACCAGAAGTAGATTGGGAGTGTTTTATAAGAGGAATGTGAGTTAGGGAGTCAGGGAGACTTGGGTTTGGAATTCCAAAGCTTAGGGCCCAGGCAGCTGAAATTGCAATTGCTGTTGATGGAGTGATTAAAATCAAACATGAGAATGAATTAATCATAGATTTCTCAGGAGATTACAGAGTTACAGAGGGGGGGAGGCCATGGAGGAACTTGAAAACAATGATCAATATTTTCAAATCAAAACTTTGTTTGACTGGGAACCAGCGTGAGACAGTGTGCACAGGGTTAATAGAGGAACTAGACTTCAAAAGACGTGGGTAGTAGAGATTTAGATGATCACAAATTTATGAGGGTGGAATGTGAGAAACTAGCTGAGTGCACTACAATAATCAGGTTTTGAGATGACAAAGTCATGATTGAGGGTTTCAGTTGAAGATAAGCAGAAGCATGAAATGAAGTCGGGCAATGTTGCAAAGGTGGGCAGCATGGTGCCACAGTGGTTAGCACTGCCACCTCATAGCGCCAGGGACCTAGGTTTGATTCCTGGCTTGGCACTGTCTGTGCGGTGTCTGCACATTCTCCCCGTGTCTACGTAATTCCCTCCGGGTGCTCAGGTTTACTTCCACAGTCCAAAGATGTGCGGGTGAGGTGGATTGGCCATGCTAAATTGCTCCTTAGTATTAGGGGGACTAGCTAGGGTAAATGCATGGGGTTATGGGGATAGGGCCCCTGTGGGATTGTGCAGACTCAATGGGTCAAACAGCCTTTTTCATGTTCTATAGGATTCTGTGATTCTATTCTCAGTGATGTTCATGATGATGTCAATATGTGGTTGGAACCATTGCATCGATACATCTTAACCAGGTTTCCTGTTTGGTGATCTCCAAAGACAGTAACGGGGAGGCGAAAAGAGGACAACGAAACTGGTACTGGTGAAGGGCAGAAAATGGCACAGAATTAGGTCATGAATCATAAGGTATTATATATTTATAGCATTAGAAATCCGGCCCAAAAGTCCTTGTAGTGATTTGTCTTTGTTTATCTCTAAAAGCCAATATTCTGGTCTTGATTCAATGTTTCAATAATGCTTTTACCACACAATTGGTCTTGATTCTACATTCTGAACTGATTAAAATGTCCCAGCCTGAAAATTACAGAATGCTCTTTGTTCAAAAATATTTGACCTAGTTTCATAATTGTTCTGGAATCCTTTTCCTCTCCATTTTCTGTTTAACTCTTTGAATCATTGTCATTCCACACAGGATTGGGCAGTTTGTACCTATGCCAATGTTGTTCCACATTTAAAATTACTGTTTTAGGCCCATTTCATCAGAGGTGATTCTTTATCCCCTTACAGCCTAAACAGATTTACACTGTCAACATTTCCAGTTGCTTAATTTAAATTTCTTTTGAGTTACAGTTAGATTTGTACTGGCTTCCAAGGTTGTGCAGTTTAATGTCCTCTCTGGTAGAGAATACAGTACTTTAAACAACAAAGATTCAAGCGAGGAAGTTTAGATTTAGGCATAATGACTGGAATCTTTCAACTTCATCCATGCCTGGGAATCTCCAGTCCCGCAGCAGTGAACAGAACTTTGGCTGAGCAAAATTCTCCATTCCCCCTGGCAGTGCTGGGTCGGGCGGACAAGATTGGAGAACCTCGGCCATCATTAGGAAGATTGAAAAACACTACAGATTGCAACATCATGGGCTGAATTTTGTGCCCCCTGTAGGGGAAAGGGCTGGAATATGCAGCAAGCCATTCAAAAGCCCATTGACTCTGGTGGGACTGGAAAATCCCTTTGGTGGAAAATCCCACCCAATGAAGTTTTTTATTACTTAAAGGAAGATTTGCATTTGCAGTCTTTCTTTCGCAAGAGTCATGATGATGATGATGCCTCTTGCAAGATTCCAGTGTTGGATCATTTCTGTGTGGAGTCTGCATGTTCTCCCTGTGTCTGCCTGAGATACATTTGGGTGCTCCGGCTTTCTCCCACAGTCTGAAAGACATGCTGGTTAAATGCATTGGCCAAGCTAAATTCTCCCTCAGTGTATCCGAACAGGCACCAGAGTGTGGCGACTAGGGGATTTTCATAGTTAATCCATTGCAGTGTTAATGTAAGCCTTACTTGTGACAATAATAAATAAATTTTAAAACTTTAAACATAGGTGTTCTCAGTACCTTGATTCAGGTTGCGTGATTATGAAGGGTGTCCCCTATAATGGACAGAAAGGATGCAACCAGGCAAATGAGCTTCTCCTTCTCCATTATCTTTATGATACAGCTATATAATCTTCACTTCATTCTGTTAAAATGATCTCCTCTGATCCAAATGTGTGTCAATGACTGAACAACAGATGGTCTATCATGCACATCAGGGCATGAAAATAGGAGTTCTTCGGCATGTCCTGGAGAGGTCACCTGCAGAAAATGGCAAGCAGTGAAAAGAAATGTTTGTAGAGATTGATAAATGGACCTGCAATCTTAACTATCATGTACTGATAAATATCTCCAGAGACAAGGCTGGTCTTAAGAACGAAGAACAAAGAACAGCACAGCACAGGACACAGGCCCTTTGGCCCAACAAGCCTGCGCCGCCCATTTTAACACACAAACCTGTCTTAACCACTGATGGATATTTTCTGATTAGCCTGTATGTAAGGCTGCATCAGTTGTTGAGCATGTTCAAGGGCTAGCGCTTAATGTAAAAAAGGATAGCAAGAGTTTTTATAAATATATAAAAAGGAAGAGGCTGGCTAGGGTGAATGTTGGTCCTTTAGAGGATGAGAAAGGGGACCTAGTGGTAGGGGATGGGGATATGGCTAAGGTATTGAATAACTTTTTTGTTTCTGTCTTCACGGAGGAGGACGTGAATAATTTGCCGGGTGTTAGCGATGGAAAGGTGGTAGGACTGGAGGGTCTTAATGACATTACTGTTACTAGAGAGGCGGTGCTCGACAGACTGGAGGGGCTGATTGTGGACAAGTCGCCAGGACCGGATGGAATGCATCCGAGGGTTCTGAAA
Organism: Carcharhinus amblyrhynchos; assembly: GCF_965287045.1. NCBI lineage: Eukaryota > Metazoa > Chordata > Chondrichthyes > Carcharhiniformes > Carcharhinidae > Carcharhinus > Carcharhinus amblyrhynchos. Next base: position 47,167,497 of record NC_137342.1, read on the forward strand.
GAAATGGCGGAGGTGATAGTGGATGCCTTGGTGGTTATTTTCCAGACGTCGCTGGATTCCGGGGAAGTGCCGGATGATTGGAAAATGGCTAATGTTACGCCGTTGTTTAAGAAGGGTGCCAGGCAAAAGGCGGGGAATTATAGGCCGGTTAGTTTAACGTCTGTAAGAACATAAGAACATAAGAACATAAGAAATAGGAGCAGGAGTAGGCCATCTAGCCCTTCGAGCCTGCCCCGCCATTCAATAAGATCATGGCTGATCTGTCGCTGCTCAGTTCCACTTTCCCGCTTTCTCTCCATAACCCTTAATCCCCTCTCTTATCAAAAACCCATCAACCAGCGTCTTAAAAATATTTAGCGAGGCAGCCTCCACCACTTCAACGGGCAGAGAATTCCAGAGATTCACCACCCTTTGAGGGAAGAAGTTCCTCCTCAACTCCGTTCTAAACCGCCCCCCTTTTATCTTGAGGCTGTGCCCCCGAGTCCTACTGTCTTTTTTGAGCGGGAAGAGTCTCTCCACCTCTATCCTATCCATCCCATTCATCATGTTATACGTCTCAATGAGATCTCCCCTCATTCTTCTAAACTCTAACGAGTACAAGCCCAGTTTATTCAGCCTCTCCTCATAGCTCAACCCCCTCAACTCCGGTATCAGCCTAGTAAACCTCCTCTGCACTCCCTCCAAGGCCAAAATATCTTTGCGCAGGTGCGGCGCCCAAAACTGCACACAGTACTCCAGCTGCGGCCTCACCAATGCCCTATACAGCTGCAGCAAGACCTCCCTACTTTTATATTGTGGTTGGTAAAATGTTAGAATCTGTCATTAAGGAGGAAATTGCGAGGCATCTTGAAGGGAATTGCTTGATAGAGCAGACGCAGCACGGTTTCATTAAAGGGAAGTCGTGTCTGACAAATTTACTGGAGTTCTATGAGGATATGTCTAGGGCAGTGGATAGAGGAGAGCCGGTGGATGTGGTCTTTCTAGATTTTCAGAAGGCGTTTGACAAAGTACCTCACAAGAGGTTATTGCAGAAGGTCAAGGGACATGGAGTTGGGGGTAGGGTGTTAGCGTGGATAGAGGATTGGTTGTCAAATAGGAGGCAGAGAGTGGGGATCAACGGGTGCTATTCGGATTGGCGGATGGTGACTAGTGGAGTGCCCTAGGGGTCGGTGCTGGGGCCTCAGCTTTCTATCATTTATATAGGTAATCTGGAGGAGGGAACCGAGTGTAGGGTGTCGAAATTTGCTGCAGAGGAGGTTTACTAGGCTGATACTGGAGTTGAGGGGGTTGAGCTATGAGGAGAGGCTGAATAAACTGGGCTTGTACTCGTTAGAGTTTAGAAGAATGAGGGGAGATCTCATTGAGACGTATAACATGATGAATGGGATGGATAGGATAGAGGTGGAGAGACTCTTCCCGCTCAAAAAAGACAGTAGGACTAGGGGGCACAGCCTCAAGATAAAAGGGGGGCGGTTTAGAACGGAGTTGAGGAGGAACTTCTTCCCTCAAAGGGTGGTGAATCTCTGGAATTCTCTGCCCGTTGAAGTGGTGGAGGCTGCCTCGCTAAATATTTTTAAGACACAGGTTGATGGGTTTTTGATAAGAGAGGGGATTAAGGGTTATGGGGAGAGGGCGGGAAAGTGGAACTGAGCAGCGACAGATCAGCCATGATCTTATTGAATGGCGGGGCAGGCTCGAAGGGCTAGATGGCCTACTCCTGCTCCTATTTCTTATGTTCTTATGTTCTAAGACTGAGGGTGATAGACTTTTGAGCTGGAATTTTTCCTTTCCCAACTTGGGGGAATGGAGATGAGTTGGCAACAGGTATGGCTGCCAAATGGAAAAGGCAAAACTCCCATCTCCGCCATTTTCCCAGGGAGGGAATGGGCCTCTGAACCTTTCTGTTCCTTTTTTTTATTCATTCATGAGACATGGACCATCATTGGTCGGCCAGCATTTATTGTCCATCCCTAGTTGCCCAAGGTCATTGAGAGTCAACCACGTTGTTGTGGGTCTGGAGTCACATGTAGGCCAGACTGGTTAAGGATGGCAGATTTGCTTCCCTAAAGGACATTAATGAACCAGATAGGTTTTCCTGACAATCGACAATGATTTCATGGTCATCAATAGATTTTTAATTCCAGATTTTTTTATTGAATTTAAATTCCACCAGCTGCTGTGCCGGGTCCCCAGAACGCTAGCTGAGTTTCTGGATTAATAGTCTAGCAATAATGCCATGAGGCTATCATCTCCCCATTCATGAGGTAATTTAGTTCGTTGTGGACTTATTAATAATCTGGTCTCAGGAAGTTTTTGCAGCATGATGCCCCGAGACCAGCCACTTGCTATTCTCAGAGCTCTTCGTGCAGGCGAAAGCCTTTTAATGGAGGCAGGATGAGTTTGAAAAATACCAATTAATTGAAAGCAGTCAGACTCTCCACGTCCAGATGGGTTAATTTTGTAAAATGCAGCATTAAAATGTACAGCTTTCAATTTTGGGGAATGTCACACAATTAACAATTAATGGACCTGCAATGAATTTCTGAACAGACAATAAAACTCGAATTGAATTGAAGAAGATGGTATTTCTTTCCAATAAAATGTTATTGGATAACCATGTTCTATAAATTCATATCCCAACAGGGAGAAGAGAATTTGTTTTGGATGAACTTCATTATTTTAACTAAGGCAAATCTCTGATCACTCTTTATATGAAAACATCTTGCTTCCACTATCTGGAGTTTGCTGGTCTTTGGCTGGAATTTTCCTCACAGACAGGACAGAAAGGTTGATGGACCAACTAAAGGTCCATTGATTTTGGGCCATAATTTCTGATCCTGCAGTGGGCGTGACTGGAAAATCTCAGCCCTTAGTTTCCAGCGTTTCCGAATCCTCGCCATATTCACAGATAAACAGACCTAGCTTTTGTTCGTAAGCCTGAAAGAATTAATAGCATCAAATATTTGACTCTCCCTATTTACAATTCTCATCAAAAATATCTCCAAACAGTTCTCAGAGAGTTGATGCCGTTCCTTGATCATCGCTGAATCAAAATTCTGGAATTCCTTCCCCAACAGCTCTGTTGGTGTACCTACATGTCAGGGAATGCAACGATTCATAAAAGCGGCACACCATCAACAAGGGCAACTAAGGGTGGGCAATAAATGGTGGTCTAGCCAGCAACACCCACATCCTGTAAATTAATTTAAAAAAAGACTCTCTAGGTGGGATTTTTTGACCGCGTTCGCCCCAAGACTGTAAAACCTCGCCCAAGGACAATGGACCTTTGTATGGTCCATACCCACTAGAATTCCTGTGGTGGGTGTGATGGGAAAATTCTGCCCAATGTGTCTCTGTTCTGGAAAAAAAAATTCTTCTCAGAATGTAACGCATTCAAATTCTATTTCACCCCAGATTGCATTTAGCCTTTGATGACTGAACACTGTTAAATTAATTCTCCCTGCAACTAAAGAAGAAATAAACAATTTCCGTTTGTCATTCTACAATCTATGTAGCCTTCAGCCATATATTTTCACTTCAAATTTAAAACAGATATTCTATCCTTCCAATCAGACAGTACTATCAATTTTTCCTGTTTTTTTTGTACATTCAATTGTCTTTCAATAACATATTCTACCTTCTTCCTAATGTATACCAATCTCTGGTGTTTTACGTTGTACAATAAATCAATTTTTGCTTTTTGATACCTAGCATTTTTCAGCATCAGATCTACACCAGAATCCAGACAGAAGAGAGGCAGGTTTTTAACTTGACAGCTGTGCAGTCCACCTCTGTTCCTGCCTCGGGCCTGCTTGAATGGATGGCAGACCTGTCTCCATGGCGATTAATATCCCCGACCCTGAAAAACTCCACTCACTGACAGACTGGCGACCTATGCAGATGCGCAACCTGGAATTGGGGAAGGTCCAACTCTAAGGGAATCACGGAATATGAGGATTGGACAAGAGTGTGGAGATGAGGTTGAAGAATAATGTTATCTTATAGAATTTTGGAGCATACTTGAGGGGCGGTATGACTACCCCAGCTCCTATTTCTAATGCCCCAAAATTGGGCAATTTCTTAGCCAACATTTCTGGCTATGATTAGTCCAATGACTCATTAAGCATCAAAGAACCCTAGAATCGCTACAGAGCAGACCACAGCCATTGGCTCAATCGAGTCTACATCAACCCTCCTCGACAGAGCATCTTACCCCCCTCCCCAAGTCATTGTAATCCCACATATTTACCCCACTAATCCTCCTAATCTACCCATTTTAGGATAGCAAGAGGAAATTTGACATGGCCAAACCACCTAACCTGCATAACTTTGGACTGTGGGAGGAAACTAAAACTAGGGGGCATGGCCTCAAGGGGAAGCAGATTGAGGACTGAGTTGAGGAGGAACTTCTTCATACGAAGGGTTGTGAATTTGTGGAATTCCCTGCCCAGTGAAACAGTTGAGGCTACCTCATTGATTGTTTTTAAGGCAAGGATAGATACATTTTTGAACAGTAAAGGAATTAAGGGTTATGGTGAGTGGAGTTGAGTCCACAAAAAGATCAGCCATGATCTTATTGAATGACGGACCAGGCTCGAGGGGCCAGATGGCCTACTCCTGCTCCTCGCTCTTTTGTTCTTACACCGGAGCACCTGGAGGGAACCCACGCAGACATGGGGAGAATGTGCAAGTTCTACACAGTCGGACACCCGAGGCCAGAATCGAACCCATGCCTCTGTGGCTGTGAAGCAGCCACCATGCTGCCCAAGAACACCTGATGTGTTAACAGAACATAATATAACATTTGTACTACTCCACTGCTCCAAAATGCGATTGAGTAGGTTTTAAAGGGTTGAAATCAAGCCCAAGATATTACATAAAGGTCTTCTTGAGGTGATATTGCATTTCGGTCACAGCCTCATGACTAAATCCCAGCTCCTTTACACATACTTCTTCTGTCATTCCCAGGCAGCTCTGCCTGGTAGAGTGGACCCAATGTTAAGGGGTGTCCTGCATGTCACCTAACATTGCAGTTAACATTTTCCTTTTGTTGCACATTCATCTTTGTCAAGATCAGTGTTTGTTGGGAATGCAAACGCCACAAATTTCTATTGAAGTCTGCAGCAGGTGACTTTTTAGTTCAAACCTGACTGCAGCCTCTGCAACAATGTGGGTTCAGTTTCAGAGTTAACAAAGCATTGCACCTGCAGCACATGTTAGCTTTGGAATATGAGTGTACTCAGCCGTTAACAAGGTATTCTGCCAGTCGTAACAAGCTTCATCGTGGTAGCTTACACCTGAAATATCTTAATACTTAGTCTCCAATTTCCCTCTGGCAGCAGTTTTAGTATTTATAGAACTCATTATTATGTCCACCTTAGGAGAGTTGGTTTACCATCTCCTCCAAAAGACAGCACATCTGACAGAGCAGCACTCCTACAGAACTGCACTGCGAGCGTAAACCTAGGGCTTTGTATTTCTTTCCTCAGTAAACCTTCCTTTCTTTTATTTCCCTTTAGGAATCATAGGATCATAGAATAGGGTGCATAAAATGATTTACAGCTGGCTACATTAATAGGATTGCATAAGATGAACAGATGAAAGTAATACTTTTGTTTCTCTGATGCATGATTGAACTGACAAAAAGATTTGGTCAGGACTTGTAGTAAATGAAGCTACTTATGCTGATGTCTCAACTGCCCTTTATAATGCGCTCAAATCTCTAACACAAACAAAAAGAAATGTTGTTCATTTATGGCAAATGCATACCTTTCCAAAGGCAATAATACACATAGCATTAGTGATGAAACAATCACCTCCCAAAGAACCATAGAATCCTGCAGTGTAAATAGAGGCCATTTGGCCCATTGAATCTGCACCATCCCACCCAGACCCTCCCCTCCATCCTGTTCACAGAATCCTCGTGTGGTTACCATGGCCAATCCACGCAACCTGAACATCTTGAGACAGTAAGGGGCAATTTAGCATGGCCAATCCACCTAACTCACACATCTTTGGAGTGAGGTAGTAAACTGGAGCACCCAGAGGAAACCTTTACAGATATGGGGAGAACGTGCAAACTTCACACAGACAGTGACCCAAGGCCGGAATTGAACCTGGGTCCCTGACACTGTGAGGCAGCAGTGTTAGTCACCGTGCCACCTCACAGGACATCGTTTCTGATCCGTGTGTGAACTCCCCTCAATGGCCTCCGAAGAAAATTGTCAACCTTGACAATATTGAACCCAAATCTTATCAATTTATCATTTGGCACCTTTGAATGGTACAGTCTGTTCTGAATGCCAGGACACAGGAGGGATATTGGAGGCAGTGCAGGAGAACAGTGGTGAGGATGATTATTCTATCATTTGAGTTATGGCCAAAGACGGGAAAGAATTGGGTTTTTCATCCAAGAAAGCAGCTTCTGATAGGTAATTTTAATTGTATGTTGTCATTAAGTGAATCAAGAGACACGGAGATACAGTGAAAAGGTGGAGTTTGATGTTATTGAGTAGTGGAGCAGGCTTGAAGGGCCAAATAGCTCACTGTAACTCTTATTTTTTCTAGTGAAATATAAGGTGGAAAAGTCCAAACCAGAACATTACATTAAAAGATCATAGAATCCCTGCAGTGCAAAAAGAGGCCATTCAGCCCACCGACTCTGCATTGACCACAATCCCACCCAGGCCCTATTCCGGCAACCCCACATATTTACTCCGCTAATCCCTTGACACTAAGGGGCAATTTAGCCTGGCCAATCAACCTAACCCGCACATCTTTGGACTGTGGAAGAAAACCGAAGCACCTGGAGGAAACCCGCACGTAAACAGGGAGAAGGTGCAAACTCCACATAGACAGTGACTCGAGGCTGAAATTGAACTTGGGTCCCTGGTGCTGTGAGGCAGCAGTGCTAGCCACCTTGTCACCGTGTCATCCACAAGATGTGGGGGCGGGGGGGAAATGAGACAAGTATCTAGAATTATACAAGGCAGAAAAAGATTGTTTCCATTAGTTGATTGACCTTAAATGCGATGAAAAGATGACATGTTGAGTTTAGTTCAGAGAACAAATGAGAAGTCTTTACAGGCTGGTTGGACATTGTAGAACTTATCTCCAGGGTTAGTGATCGAGGCACAAGCATTAATATGTAAGTTTAATTTGCATAGGAGAATGAAGGAAAAGGGTAGAAGGGGATGAGGAAACAGGGTGGGTAGATGAGCTCAAGAAGTGTCAATGTGAAAGGCAAACAAGTCAAATGGGAAGTGGTTTGCTTCCATTTTGTTTCTATATAGAATGGCCTTATCAATAGAGCAATGAAAGCAAAAGCTCTGATCGTCATGATGGGGAGACGATGGCCTAGTGGTATTATCGTTGGACTTATTAACCCAGAAACCCAGCTAATGTACTGGGGATCCGGGTTCGAATCCCGCCATGGCTGGTGCTGGAATTTGAATTCAATAAAAATATCTGGAATAGAATCTACTGATGACCATAAAACCATTGTCAATTGTCAAAAAAACCCATCTGATTCCCTAATGTCCTTTAGGAAAGGAAATCTGCCATCCTTACCCGGTCTGGCCTACATGTGACTCCAGAGCCACAGCGACGTGGTTGACTTTCAACTGCCCTCGGGCAACTCGGGATGGGTAATAAATGCTGGCCCAGCCAGCGATGCCCATGTCCTCTGAATGAATAAAAAAAAAGAAGAAACAATTGGATTCTGCAATAAATGAACTGCAAGGTCTCTCTGGATGAGGTGTCGATAGGGGATGTGATGGGGGGGGTGGGTGCGGATGTGGGTGGACAAGGTGCTGTGAGGGTGGTGGGGTTGGCCTAAGAAGGACACCTATTTTCTGCTGTTTTTAGTCTCTAATTCTGGTACAAAATCTGTGTTGTCAATTGGCCTGATTTATAATTTGCACTTATTAAAATCCTACAGCTTCCCTGAGTCAATATTAATGGTACATGGTCAGATTTTATTTCTTCCTGATACAGAGAAGATTATTTGCTTTGCAAGATTACAAGAACTATTTCCATGTTCACACTTGAGTCGCATAAACAGTAATGTTGGTTTTTCAAAGGGTTTTTTCTAGCCCTGTCTTTCATATGGCAGCTACAATACGCAATGGAAAGCGCCAACTTAAACACTGGCTCTTTATATGAGTCACTGACTAGGTTATGCATTATTTGCATCTTCCTGGCAATTAGCAGAGTGCACAAATTACATTCGGAGCACAATCAAAACTCATACTTTGGAGATACCATGCGCAGATGAGTACCATTAGGGCTCATAATTGATTCAGAGTTTTACATAAGATCAGGAAAGGGTAAAGCGTGTACAAATTGTGTGAAGGAGGAGAAAGCAATTGCAGAATTCACATTGAAGAACTTGCTCTCTGCCTTAAGATGCTGGAGGCTTGGTCAATTTAATTTTTATTTTAAATTTAAAAGCTTGAGGGCATTAAAGGATGTGGCACCATGGTGGGCAGATCAAATTATCTTGAGGAAGGACATTCTTGCAATGGAGGGAACGCAACAAATGTTTACCAGGCTGATTCCTGGGATGGCAGGTCTGTCATACGTGGAGATAGATTAAATCGGTTAGGGTTATATTCACTGGAGTTTAGAAGAATGAGAGGGGATCTCGTAGCAACTTCTATCGGTAGTACGTTTGTATTCCACTTTCGTCAGAGGCTTTTTTTGTAGTTACTTATACTCACGAGTGAAAATAAAAACACTGACTGAAATTGACAGTCCCCTTCATGACTTGGAAAAGCTGGATAGAGTTTGTTAGGCTTGGGAATGATGGCTATTCGAGATAGATACAAATTTGGAACTTGAAACATGGAGATCAGCGATGATTTTATTGAATGATGGAACCGGCAAGAGGGGGCCAAATGGCCTAGTTCTGTTATTTCATATGTCTATTTATTTTTTAAGGTGCTGTTTTTAAAGACCAGTTCATGTGTTTGAAATGTGTCCATTTGATAGCTGAGCAAAGCCTTTAAACTATACAAAATGAACTGGTTGGTGCCTTTGTTACAACAGCAAAATAAAGAATTTCCTCTGAGCCCCTTAGACAAATTGTTTTAAAATAATTTCTATCCTTACCAATTTGCCACACGCTGTGCTCTCCATACATAGTGTAGTCCAGCTGTCAAAGGCACTTACAGTTGCCAAAGCTGAATATCTTTCTTTGTACCAGCAACATGAGAATCCTAAGGTCAGTGGCGATTCTGTGACATGGTCAATCTCAGTTTCTGGTCTCTGGTAATGTGCTCACTTTCTGTGCTGAACCAGGGCAATAACCTGGCGCTCCAGTTTCCTCCCACAGATGTGCGGGTTAGATTGTTGGACCATGCTAAATTGTCCCTTGGTGTCAGGAGGATTAGCAAGGTAAATATATGGGGTTACGGGGATAGGGCCTGGGTGGGATTGCTGTTGGTAAAGGTTGAATGAGCCAAAAGGCTTCCTTCCGCACTGTAAGGATTCTACGATTCCATGCTAAGGAATATTACTTATCTACATAAGAACATAAGAAATAGGAGCAGGAGTAGGCCATCTAGCCCTTCGAGCCTGCCCCGCCATTCAATAAGATCATGGCTGATCTGAAGTGGCTACGTTCCATTCCAAAAAGTTTGATGTATTCAAACAATACTTCACATTAATAAAGGTGTATGGTGTACTGGCCTTCATTAATCGAGGGACTGAGTTTAGGAGTTGGGAGGTAATGCTGCAACTTTATAGGACCCTTGTCAGACCCCACTTGGAGTACTGTGCGCAGTTCTGGTCGCCTCACTATAGGAAGGATGTGGAAGCTATTGAAAGGGTGCAGAGGAGATTTACAAGGATGTTGCCTGGATTTAGAGGCATGCCTTATGAAGATAGGTTGAGGGAGCTAGGTCTCTTCTCCCTGGAGAGATGAAGGTTGAGAGGCAACCTGATAGAGGTTTATAAGATGTTGAGAGGAATAGATAGGGTGGATTCTCAGAGGCTATTTCCCAGGGCTGAAATGGTCGCTATGAGAGGACACAGGTTTAAGGTGCTGGGAAGCAAGTACAGAGGAGATGATAGGGGAAAGTTTTTCATTCAGAGGGTGGTGAGTGAGTGGAATCGGCTGCCGTTGGTGGTGGTAGAGGCGAACTCGCTGGGGTCTTTTAAAAGACTTCTGGATGAGTATATGGGATCTAATGGCATTGGAAGTTACAGATAGTTCTATGGCTTGGGACGTATCGATGTGATCGGTGCAACTTGTGGGCCGAAGGGCCTGTTTGTGCTGTAGTGTTCTATGTTCATTTATAATGTGGCAAAAACTGTGTTAATATTATTTTAAAAATTGTAACCCAAATAGCAGTTATAGGAGTCTACACACTTCAAATATATTTGAATGACTGAGAATCAGATAAAATGGTCAAAATCTTTTGCACACATTAAAAAAAAACTTTCTTATTGCCACATGTGTACAATGTCACTTGTCATTGCCACTCATGTCATAAAAGACCTGATGGATTACCCAAACAATCATTTTTGTCACTTGTTATCCCTCCTGGATGATTTGTTGATGAGTAATCCTCCTCCCCTCTGTTTATTTTTTCCGTCGTAGTTTATAATAGCCCCTTTTAATTGGCCACTTCCCTGCCATCAATACTCTCAAAAAGAGAGTTGAAATTTAGAAAGAGCAAAGCAATGTCACGTCTACCTTCAGTCTCAATGCTAATTGTCGATCCAATACCCTCGTTAGAAAACACGTGGCAGGCTTCTTAGCTGAGCTGACAAAAAAAACAAGGAGATACAACCAAAACGCAGAGATAGATATCGGCAGAAATTGGTCTGAATTAGTATTGGTCCCTCATAAAGATCAGAAGAAATATAATTTGAATGCAAAAGCAAAATACGATGGAAATCTGAAATATACACAGAGACTGCTGGAAATACTCAGCAGGTCAGGCAACACCTGGAGAGAAAAACACACAGTTCATAGAATCCCTACAGTGCAGAGGCAAATCATTTGGCCCATCGAGTCTGCACTGACCACAATCCCACCCAGATTCTACTCCCATATCCCCACATACTTATCCTGCGAGTCCCTCTGATATTCAGGGGCAATCCAGCATGGCCAATCAATCTAACCCCCACATCTTTGGACTGTGGGAAGAAACTGGAGCACCCTGGAGGAAACCCACGCAGACATGGGGAGAATGTGCAAACTCAAAACTGACAGTGACCCGAGACCGGAATCGAACCCGGGTCCCTGGTGCAGTGAGGCAGCAGTGCTAACAACTGTGCTGCACTCGCCCCAAGACCGGAGAATCCCACCCAAGGTCAATGGACTTTTCCATGATCTGCTCTTCACCCGCTACGATTCCCGTGGTGGGTGGGATGGAAGAATTCCCCAGTTTGGGGAATCGTAGGGAAGAGCTGGAAAATTAGCAGGTCAAACTGTATTGCTTCTTTCTGGCTTTCGAGAGAACTTGAACCCAGAACTTTAGGCTTAGAAATGTGAGCAACACCCAGAGAGCCACGAAACCGCCTCTTGATAGCGACGTACAAGATTATAACAGATTAGACGGGCAGACAAAGAAAATATGTTCATGCCAGGACAAGGGGGACATAATTTTAAGTTTCTGGCCGGAGGATACAGGGTGAATGTTCCAGAAACCACGATGATGGCTGTTAGAGTAAACGATCTCAGAATTTGTGGAAGCTGGTATGTGTTGTTCGCGGACATAGCGCGGAGATGAGGTGGCAGTTTTATGTGTGGGCGTCAGTGACATGTTTTTATTTATATTGCTATTTATGCCGGTAGTGGCCTCACACAAGTTACACAATACCGCATCTGACTAATTGACTCTCCAAGCATCCTAAATTATGTTGCAATTTTTTGAATTTGTCTTGTTCTGACTCGGCTTAAATGCAAATAATGCTTCTTTGTAAAAGATGAAATGTAAATTGATTCCCTTCTGCACTTGATGTTCATGACTCATACTAAAGTAGAACTATCAATAGTCTCCTTGAAGTACACAGTCTTCTGACAGAAAGCTAGATGTGATCATTAGAATCATAGAATCCCTACAGCACAGGAGACCATTTGGCCCATCAAGTCTGCACCAACCACAATCCCACGTACGCCCTATTCCCTGAACTCCATACATTTATCCTAGCTAGTCCCCCTGACACTAAGGGGCAATTTAGCATGGCCGACCCACCTAACATGCACATCTTTGGAATGTGAGGAAACTGGAGCACCCAGAGGAAACCCACGCAGACACGGGGAGAATGTGCAGACTCCACACAGTGATCCAGTCGGGAATTGAACCCGGGTCCCAGGCACTGTGAGGCAGCAGTGCTAACCACTGTGCCACCTAGTGGAATTGAACCTTCCATTTGGACAGGGATTAGATCCCCACTACTCCTCTCTCCATTCTCCGAGGGTTGTGGACTTGATCCTTCGATCAGCTTCAGAGTGCTCCATGCCTGACTGAAAAGTAAGAATCTACCAGAGTCATAACCACACACATTGGACAATTAAAACTCCACAGCATGTACGGAAACATAGACCCCCTGTTCAAAACATCAGCTGTCTCCCACCTTCACAATTCAATCAACTATTTAATCTGCCAGTGGTAAGATCCAGGCTATTGACTCCACTTCTCTCTTCACTGGTGCTGCCTGATCTGTTGAGTGTTTTCTAGCACTTTCTGTGTGAAGTCTGCACGTTCTCCCCACATCCACATGGGTTTCCCTCCGGGTGTTCAGGAACTCACCAAGGCTCCTTAGACAGCACCTTCCAAACCCACAGCCAACCTTCAGTCGAGGAGGACAATGCAGCAGTTACATGGCAACACCACCACCTGGAAGTCCCCCTCTAAGTCACTCCCCAACCAAGCTTGGAAATATATCACCATTCTTTCACTGTCGCTGGGTCAAAATCCTGGAAATCCCTCCCTAACAGCACTGTGGGTGTACCTACATCTCAGGAACTGCAGCAGTTCAGAAAGATGGTGCACCACCAACTTCTCCAGGGTGGTTAGAGATGCGCAATAAATGCTGGCCTAGCCAGCAATGCTCACATACAGTAACAATGGTTTTTTTTTTAAATTCTGGTTTTAATTCTGATAACTTAAAGTTCTTTTTAATTTTATTCTGCCCTAGACAGTTAATCTAAAAAGAGGAAGAAATGATTTCATTTCCATAGCACATTTCACAACTCCAGGATGTACCAAAGTGCTTTGCAACCAATACAGGACTCTTGAAGTATAATCGCTGTTGTAATGTAGGAAATCCTGCAGCCAATTTGCACGCAGCAAACTGCAATGTCATAATGATCAGATAATGCTTCTCCCTGCGTTTGCATGGGTTTCCTCCAGGTGCTCTGGTTCCTTGTATCAGTCTAAAGATGAGTGGGTTAGGTGGATTGACCATGCTAAATTGACCCTAGTATCAGGGGGATTAGCAGGATAAATGTGTGGGGTAATGGGAATAGGGCCTGGGTAGGATTGTGGTCAGTGTAGACTCGATGGGTCAAATGGCCTCCCTCTGTATTTAGCATTTTTACCATCCTATGATTCATAGATGGATATATATTCATGGATATTTTTACAATGTATTTTCCAGAGAAGAGCATATTGAAGTACTTACTGTCCTTTGTTGCTGCCACTGTGATTACAATTTACTACCTCCTTCTTCCGACAAAGAATCTTACCACTGATTCATTTTCTGACTTGAAAATGGAATTATATTCTCAATTATATTCATCCCCTTATTTCGATGACCGACTTTAAGATGAATGGAGATAAAATTAAGTTGCGGACTGCGGTGTAATATGCAGTTAATGACATGGTTATTCTGCTGTACAATGCACTGTGACAGCATCTCAGCCCTGTTGCTGCTCTTACAGCTGTTTCAGTCTCCCCAGAGTCACGTTATTGCCTCAAGCATCCCTTGACTAACAACAGCTCCTCTTGAGGCACACAACACACTCAGCAAAACATACCACCGTGATGATACAAATTAGCATTTCAATTCAGGGCAACATTGCCTTCCTCCACCCCCCCTCCCCTCCCCCCCCCACCCCCACCCCCCAACCATCTCTGAGATTCAAAAGCATATTTTACTGACTTTGTGGAGAAGCTTCCTTTGCCTGGATGGCACAATAACAATTCAGATATCTAACTGCTTAAAATCATGACGGCGGCGCAGAAATCTCTAATACAATTATTAAATAGCTAAATTCTCTTTGTTCAAAAATGTGCAAAATAAAAATTCTGAATTTGCTTCTATCCAGAGGCCATGAAATTCCCTAATCTTCCACATGCTGCCTACATCAAACTTAACTATAAATAGCCATCGTGAGTCTCCAAAGCACGCTCTTACAGAATGGTGTGATATGTAGGTTATTCGCCACAGTGAAGCCCTTTTGAAAATACTGAATGCAGAGAGGTGGAAATGAAAGAAATGCGACCACGGGGAAGGAGAAAGATAAGCTAAGGCTTGACAGGAAGAGCTGAGACGCGCTCTTTATTACATTTGTGAGATAGGCTTACATAACTCATTCACAACTTGCCTCAGTGAGTAATGAGCCTGGCTTCACTTGTCTCATTGCCCCATAGCCATCAGGTATCCTCTATCTATTCTGGTGCAGAGATCATAAGCTTTTACCGCAATCCCATTTGTCTTGGTCACCAGAACGTGGATCAATTTTGTTCGGTTTATTTCTCTCCCCTTAGTTTTAGGATGATATTCCTGCCTAAAAATGATCCAGAAGGAACAAACGCTCAATGTATTGACATAGGATTATTTAGTCTGCTATGGTATTGGTAAAGAGACAGCTAGGTTTTTACCTGGATAAGGGTATCTAGGTAAAAATAATCCATGCTGAAATAGAAAGCATGAAGGAAGAATGAGATCCAAAATGGAGTGACTGTTCACTGGAGGTATCTAATCAGGGTGAAGCTTTTATTGTCAAAGCTAAGCAAAAACTGAAACAAATCTATTTGACCTGGTTTGCCGACAGCAGAATGGTTGGTGGATTTGTGGTAGATGATGAGGAGTACCAGAGGATATAGATAGGTTGGAGACTTGGGCGGAGAGATGGCAGATGGAGTTTAATCCAGACAAATGTGAGGTAATGCATTTTGGAAGGCCTAATACAGATGGGAAATATACAGTAAATGGCAGAACCCTTAAGAGTATTGATAGGCAGAAGGATCTGGATGTACAGATACACAGGTCACTGAAAGTGACAATGCAGATGGAGAAGGTAGTCAAGAAGGCAAATGGCGTGCTTTACTTTCATTGGCCGGGGCATTAATTGGCAGTCATGTTACAGCTTTACAGAACATTAGTCAGGCCCTCTTAGAATATAGTGTCCAATTCTGATCGATTGCCACACCACCAGAAAGATGTGGAGTCTTTGGAGAGGGTACAGAAAAGATTTACCAGAATGTTGCCTAGTATGGACGGCATTGGCTATGAGGAGAGGTTGGAGAAACTTAGATTGTTTTCACTGGAACGGCAGAGATTGAGAAGTGACCTGATAGAAGCCTATGAGATTATGAGGGACATGGACAGAGTGGATAGTCAGAAGCATTTTCCCAGGGTAGAAGAGTCAATTACAAGGGGACATAAATTTAAGGTGAGAGGGGCAAGGTTTAAAGGAGATACGCCAGGCAGATTTTTAAGGGTGTTGGGTGCCTAGAACTAGCTGCCGGGGGATGTAGTGGAAACGGATATGATTGTGACTTTTAAAGGGCATCTTGACAAATATGTGAATAGGATGGGAATAGAGGGATATGGTCCCCAGAAGGGTAGGGTAGTTTAGTTCAGTCGGCAGCATGGTCGGTGCAGGCTTGGAGGGCCGAAAGGGCCTGTTTTTGCACTGTAATTTTTTTTGTTCTATCTTTCTGCTGTGCTGGAATTCTCCAGGTCTTCACGTTGGTGGGATTCTCCTGCTGGAGTTTCCCGCCGGCGTGGATGGTTTCAATGGAAAATCCCATTGACAGTGACGGGATTGGAGAATCCCACTGCCAGCGAATGATGCACCGCTTCCCACCGCCCAGGAACAAGTAACTGGGAGGCCGGAGATTCTCGCCCTTAATTCTTTTACTTTAGATTGTATAATTTAAGTCACGAAGATGGACTCCAGAGATGATTTTGTTTCCAATATGAGGATGAAAGATAAAGATGTCTGGGGGTAGTGGGTAGCATCTCAGCTTCTAAGCCAGAAGCTGTGAGTTCAAGCCCCATCCAGGGCAGGTGTGGCCATTGTGTGACCAAACAGGTTGAGAGTCAACCTGTAAATCCTTCTAACATATACTCATTGCCAGTTTGCAGGAGCAGAAGGGGATCCTTTTTGGCCATGTGATGGAAAGAATATTCGATCCGCGACCATGATGACAACATGTGTGTAAAAGTACATGTTGCTACAGCAGATTTGACTCTCTGAGTGAACTACAACGCACCACCATAGGGGAAAATCAAAAGTTTGAGAGCAGGTCACGATCGCAAATATTTTCAATGCTTGCCAATAGAAAAGCAGACTAAAAAGAAAGACTTGTATTTATAAAGTGCTGTCAAGACATGCCAAAGCACTTTAAAGTTTATTTTATTTTTTAATCACAAGTAGGCCTACGTTAACACTGCAATGAAGTTACTGTGAAAGTCCCCTAGTCGCCACACTCTGGCTCCTGTTTGGGTAAATTGAGGGAGAATTTAGAATGGCCAATGCAAAGAACAAAGAAAATTACAGCACAAGAACAGACTCCTCAATCCTCCAAGCCTGCATCGATCATGCTGCCTGACTTAACTAAAACACCTTACCCTCCCGGGGACCATATCCCTCTATTCCCATCCTGTTCATGTACTTGTCAAGGTGCCCTTTAAAAGTTACTATTGTATCCGCTTCCACTACCTCCTCCGGCAACGAGTTCCAGGCACCCATTACTCTCTGTATAAAAAATCTGCCCGTATATCTCATTTAAACCTTACCCCTCGCACCTTAAACCTGTGCCTCTTAATAATTGATTCTTCCACCCTGGGAAAAAGCTTCTGGCTATCCACTCTATCCACGCCTCTCATAATCTTGTAGACTTCCATCAGTTCTCTCCTCAACCTCCATCGCTCCATTGAGAACAAACCAAGTTTCTCCAACTTCTCCTCATTGCTAATGCCCTCCATACCAGGCAACATCCTGGTAAATCTTTTCCGTACCCTCTCTGAAGTCTCTACATCCTTCTGGTAGTGTGGCGACCAGAATTGAACACTATATTCCAAGTGCGGCCAAGCTGAGGTTCTATAAAGTGGCAACATGACTTGCCAATTTTTAAACTCAATACCCCAGCCGATGAAGGCAAGCATGCCATATGCCTTCTTGACTGACCTGCATTGTCATTTTCAGTGATTTGTGTACCTGTACACCCAGATCAATACTCTTATGGGTTCTGCCATTTATTGTAAAACCAGCACGTCTGTCAGACTGTGGGAGGAGACAAAAGCACGCGGAGGAAATCCATGCAGACACGGGGAGAACATACAGACTCCACGTAGACATTGACTCAAGCCGGGAATTGAACCCAGGCCCCCTGCCACTGTGGGCAGCAGTGCTAACCACTGTACTGCCCGAATTAAAATTAAATGGAGTATTTTTGAAGTGTAGCCACTGCTATAATGCAGGAAACCCAGCAGCCAATTTACACACAGCATACTCCTCTGAACCTCAGTGTGATAATGAACAGATAGTGATATGGGTTCAGGGATAAGTATTGTCCAGGGTACTAGAAATAATTTCTTCCAAACTGTGTCATGGGATCTTTTACATCCACCTGATTAAGCAGATGGGACGTTGCATCCAAAAAATACGAGCAGATGGTTGAACTAATGCAATGAGGAGAGAGCTAGAGGGCGTTAGCACAAAGTTAATGGGCATGAAATTGATTGAGGGTGGGGGTCTGGCGCAAACAGGGTGATAAATCCATCTGCCAATTTATTACTGCCCCTTTCACGTTACTGTCCATGCCCAACATTGGATCAAAGGGGTTGCTTTTCTCCCCACAGTGTATTGTGAACAGATTACCAAGAGAAACAAATAACACATTGTCAAAAGTTTTGAAAGAGGCTGAATAAATTCAATTTTTTAGGAATGGGATAGAAGATTCGAGAGATAAACATTGGGAGCAGCGATCAAATGAGCTCATGGACAATCATTAGTTGGAAAGGACAGTCCAGGTTACAAGGTTGTCATGTACAAGGAGTTTGCTTCATTGTGACTGCAAGAGATATTCTCACTGTCAGGAAGTTCACTAGATTGGCAGGTAAAGTAGATAAAGCGTCCATGGAAGTAAAGCATTTGACAAACCAATTAGACCATTCACATTCTCTGCTGGCTTCAATTCTGAGCTCTCAGCCAATGGCTCTTATTATAATGACCCGTGCAGTAAATGCAGCCCCTCAGAAAATCTGTCTCAGTGGATTTGACTGAAATCATGATGACAATGTTGGAAGGGCAGCCGAAAAGGTCAGGGTGTCGTTGTGTGTTACTGATCACTCGGGGAGTCTTGTGTTGTCATGTCGACATGTGCTGTTACATGAATGTTGTGGCCTGGAGATTTGGAGAGTAGTGATAGAGGCTCCAGCCTTCCTTCCATCCCACGGTTGACCAAGAATCTCCCCCACCCTCATCACCTGCCATTGATATATTGGGACATGTTGAATACTCAACTTGTTTGGCCACATCATCTCACTGGAACGACAAAGGTTGAGGGGTGACCTGATAGAAGTCTACTAGATTATGAGGGGTGTGAACAGAGTGGGTAGTCAGAAGCTTTTTCTCAGGGTGGAAGAGTCAATTACTAGGGGGTATAAATTTAAGGTGTGAGGGGCAAGGTTTAAAGGAGACGGACGAGGTAAGTTTTTTACATAGTGTGTGGCGGGTGCCTGGAACTCACTGCCAGGGGAGGTAGTGGAAGCAGATATGACAGTGACTTTTAAGGGGTGTCTGGACAAATACATGAATGAAATGGAAATGAAACGGTCCCTGGAAGGGTAGGGAGTTTTAGCTCTGATGGGTAGCACATTCAGTACAGGTTTGGAGGGCCGAAGGGCCTGTTCCTGTGCTATAATTTTCTTTGTTCTTTGCTCTTTATCATTAACATGCTTCCTTTGGCCATCATGGGGTGGTGATGGTGTAATGGCACTGTCACTGGACTAGTAATCCAGGGCACCTGAGTTCAAATCCCACCATGGCAGATGGTGAAATTTAAATCCAATAAAAATTTGGAATTAACAGTCTAACAATGGCCATTGTTGTAAAAGTCCATCTGCTTCACTTAATGTTCTTTAGGGAAGGAAATCTGTTACCCTTGACCCTGAAGCAAGCCGCCCTGTTCATGGGTAATACATCGGAAAACTGAATTTAAAAATTTCCTGGAACTTCGAGGCAGGGATGTTTTTTCAATACACCACAAGAAAACAAACCTCCACCAAATCCATTATTATGTGAAATGGTCAGTCAGTGATTTACTGACTCTTCACAAGGAAAGCCCCGACATGCATTCTAATGATTCATTTTATGGTTTTAAAAACTTGGATTATGGCCAAACCCAGTTGTCCCTTAATTCCCAGGAAACCAGGTTAAACTGCCATAATTTATCTTTACAGCTGAATGCTCTTTGATTGAAGACTGTGACAAATAAACCTTACCCTTGCTCTTAACTGAACATACACACCATCGTTCACTGAAAGGATGTTTGCTTCTCTCAAACAGTTCTGCAAGGAAAGAGGTGAAATATTGGATCGAAGATGCATATGGGTTCATGTCTTGAGATCTCTCAAACATGTTTATTGATTTTTTTTAGTGTATTCTATCTCAATAGTTATGAAACTTGTCTTTCATTCCAGGCCTTTTATTACAGGAAATATCATTTATTTTAAGTTAACATGACCAAGGTGCCTGTTTGTGTTTTGGTTTCCTTCTTTTTTTAGGTAACTTCATATCGTTAAGGTCAATGCATATAATGAAGATTATTTGGATTTGGCTCAAATAAAGGCAAATTACTGTGAATGCTGGAATCTGAAACCAAAAGAGAAAACGCTGGAAAACTTCAGCAGGTCTGGCAGCATCTGTAAGGGGAGAAAAGAGTTTTGCTTTGACAAAGGGTCATCTGGACTCGAAACGTCAACTCTTCTCTCTCCTTCCAGATGCTGCCAGACCTGCTGAGATTTTCCAGCACTTTCTCTTTTGAATTTGGATTTGCTAGTCTTTGAACAGAACATTTCCATTTGTTTTTGGACTTTGAATCTGGAACATGTACCATGTTATTGTCCAGTGGGATAAGGCTCACTGCAAAAGAGAGCTCACATCAAAAGTTGTTTTATTCATCGAACTGAGAACTCAGGCCACGAACAGTTGGTTGCAGAGTTCTCTTTCTTTGCTCAATTAGAGAAACTTCTAATTTTATTTTGCAGTGTCATAAACAAATCTGGAATTGAAAGACTAAAGCAATCAAGTTGGGACCTGCAACACACCTTCTCGAACCTTTCAACAAATTTTGTTTTGACGGGAGTGTTACAATAGAACAAGTGTTATCTGCTGAATGTTCAATATATTTCAGTGAGATTGTCAAAGCTGATGAAAGTAAATGTTCAGCCGTTCATTAAAACAGAAGTTACACATGATGTGTAAGTTATCCATTTTATTTTACTTCTGTTATCTCTTTTGCGAAGATTAGAATTGTTGACACTGTTGTTGTTCAGTAACAGGAACACTGCAGTTATTTGATACAAGTGTCAGAAGCAATTACAGAAAATACTATTTAGTCCTTGACGTTTTTTGCCTAGTTTTCTTTACAGTCTGGTAGAGCATATTACATGTGTTGGCATGTAAGAATGAACATAAAATATTGCTCACCCTCTACAGCACGTTACTATAATGTAAGCTCTGAATCGCCAACCTCGATGTTCAATGGCATTACGATCATTGAATCCCCCACCATCCACATCCTGGGGAGGGCCATCATTGACTAGAAACTGGATTAGATCAGCTGTAAATACGGTGGCCACAACAGCAAGTCATGGACTAGGAATTCTGCAGTAAGTAACTCCCCAAAGCCTGTCTATGATCTACAAAATGTGATGTTAGCGTACCTTTAAGAGATGTTTTCTTTTAAATCATGATCTCTGCAGCTCTCACAGTCAGTGTGTCTCATGCCCTCAGCCTTAGTTGATATCATTGGTGGGAGGAGAAGAAAAACTGTTCACATCAGGTCACAAGTGTTGTTTTTCATTTCAGTTTGAAGTTGCAAGTTGGAGTTGGGTTTTAGAAGGGGCAGTAAGCTAAAAAGAAGTGTTTTCCCTCTCTCCCTGTTGTCTTGAAAGTTCTGTTGCTTTTCCTCAAGGGTGAAAATCTGCTGTTGTTGTGGGCTGGACCAGAGACTCACTGGTGTTTTGGGAAGCTATCTTGTCTTCAAACTGTTCTAAGTCTCAAGAGCATTGGACTGCAGAGTTCAAATAACCTCATGAGCATTAGTCTATACTGTGTTAAACCCATGAAAAGGGTTTTTTTTGTTGTCTATGGGTTTTGGTTTTAATTGGAACATGTTGGAGATATTCAAGTGGTTGTTTTGTTTCTCGGTTGTAATTGATAAAAATCCTTGCTAATTTTCTGTACTATACATGTTAACTGTATTCTTAAATAAACTTTGTTTGATAAAAGCTCTCGTGTGGCTTGAGAGTCATTGTTCAAGATTCTTTTAAAGTTAACATGCAGATTCAGTCAGTAGTTAGAAAGCAAATGCAATGTTAGCATTCATATTGAGACAGCTAGAATACAAGGGCAGGGATGTACTTCAGAGACTGTATAAGGCTCTGGTCAGAGCCCATGTGGAGTATTGTGAGCAGCTTTGGGTCCTGTATCTAATGAAGGATGTGCTGGCCTTGGAAATTGTGCAAAGGAGGTTCACGAGAATGATCCCTGGAATAAAGAGTTTGTTGTATGAGGAACAGTTGAGAACTCTGGGTCTGTACTCGTTGAAGTTTAGAAGCATAGAGGGATCTTATTGAAACTTACAGGATACCGTGAGGCCTGGATAGAGTGGACGCGGAGCGGATGTTTCCACTAGTAGGAAAAACTAGAACCAGAGGTCACAGCCTCAGGCTAAAGGGATGTTCCTTTGAAACAGAGATGAGGAGGAATTTCTTCAGCCAAAGAGTGGTGAATCTGTGTATCTCTTTGCCGCAGAAGGCTGTGGAGGCAGGTCATTGAATGTCTTTAAGATAGAGATAGATAGATTTTTGATTAATAAGGGGATATGCACTAGCCTCTACCTGGGATGCCAGTGCAGCAGGCCCAATCCTGGGCCTGCCTTATAAAAGGCTCAGCTAATGAGTTCTAAGCCAGTTGGCAAGCCAATACCTGTTACCAGGGGAACTCATACTTAACCAACCCCACAGGGAGATAATCAGTGATTTCCCATAGACCTCATGGAGGTTATCACACTAATACTTGTTTATGTTTTTAACAATCCTTTCATCAAAAAGAAAGTGAAAAATCAAGCATTAATCTGATACACTTTCTTCCTAGCAATCCCAAGGCAGCACGGAGGCACTGCTGCCTCACAGCAGCAGGTTCAATTCTGGCCTTGGTTATCTGTCTGTGCAGAGTCTGCACGTTCTCCCCATGTCTGCATGGGATTCCTCCGGGTGCTCCGGTTTCCTCCCACAGTCCGAAAGACGTGCTGGTTAGGTGCATTGGCCGTGCGAAATTCTCTCTCAATGTACTTGAATAGGTACTGGAATGTGCGACTAAGAGATTTTCACAGTAACCTCATTGCAGTGTTAATGTAAGCCAACTTGTGACTCTAATAAATAAATCAGCCTCCCACTCATTGACTCTGTCTACATTTCCCGTTGGCTTGGCAAAGCAGCCAGCATAATTAAGGACCCCACGCACCCTGGACATTCTCTCTTCCACCTTCTTCCTTCAGGAAAAAGATGCAAAAGTCTGAGGTCACATACTAACCGAGTCAAGAACAAGCTCTTTCCTGCTGCTGCTAGACATTTGAATGGATCTACCTCGTATTAAGTTGATCATTCTCTGCACCCTTGCTATGACTGTAACACTACATTCTGCACTCTCTCGTTGCCTTTTCTATGAACGGTATGCTTTGTCTGTGTAGCGCGCAAGAAAAATACTTTTCACTGATTGTTAATACATGTGACAATAATAAATCAAGTCAAATCAAACTTTAAAACTTTAAACTTTAAACAAAGTGAGGTTCAATCCCTTAACAGGCAAATATCTTGATTACACCACACACAAGGCGGGTGCTGGCCATGTGAGGAGATGAGGCAACAATTTAAAATAGGGAATAGTACATCTTGCTCAATGCAGAATAGGCACTAAATCCAAAGGTCAGCATTCTTTCCCCAAGATTCAAAAAGAGCCCTGTATTAACAATACAATGAGGAATCGGATGTTACTCTCTTAACTGCCAGATGAAATGTTGCCTGTTAAAGCAGATTTATTACTTGTCACCAACATCAACTGTTCTGTCAGAGTCATTATCATACTAAATGACCCTATTCAGTGGATATTTATAGAGCCGAGAAATTACCACATGCGTAAAGCGCTCACCGGTGGTTTTCTTAATTCCTGGTAATTGGGAAATTATATTGGGTTGTTGACACTGGTCCACAACCAGACGCCTGTCTCGCATTATTATCAAACCAGGCATGACAAGTAAGGAGTGGAATTGTCAAAACACATTCTGCAAGGACTCTTCCTAATTGGAGGTAGTTCAAATCCCTCACAATTTGCTTGAGTCTTCTGACACATTCCTTGTCCCTTCCTCTTCTCCACCATATCTGATCTTAGCTGCAATTTGCTGTTGCTCAGCAAGAACCCTCAAATCAGCCAGAGAATGAGAACATCTTTCCAAATAGCGCAGAATGAATTGCACACAGGACTGTGAATCTTGCAGTCATAGGAAACTATTTAACAGAGGCAACAAGGGTCTCTGCTGTGGGCTGGAGACTGGCAATCCGCAGTGCCACTTTGCAGGAAGGACCACCTCATCATAAATTCATTTGATATAAAGCAGAATTAGGCCATTCAGCCCATCAAGTCCGCTCCTATTCGATCATGGCTGATATGCTCCTCATCACCATTTTTCTGCCTTCCCCCCAAAACCCTTCAACCCATTACCAATTAAAATCTGTCTAACTCCCCCTCATTGTCTCAGCATCCACCACACTCTGGGGTAGCGAATCTCACAGATTTAAGGTGGGGGTAACATGATAGTACAGGGGGCAGTACAGTCGCACAGTGGTTAGCACTGCTGCTTGACAGGGTTCTATTCCTGGCTTGTGCCACTGTCTGTTGGAGTCTCCACGTTCTCCCCATATCTGCGTGGGTTTTCTCTGGGTGCTCCCACATTCTCTGGCTTCCTCCCACATTCTGAAAGAGGTGTTGGTTAGCTGCATTGACCCGAACAGACACCGGACTGTGGCGACTAGGGGGATTTCACAGTAAAACTTCATTGCGGCATTAATGTAAGCCTTACTTATGACTAATAAATAAACTTTCTTTTAACTTTTAAGATTCACAACCCATGTGCCACTCAGGCATCTAGCTAGATAGCGGTGGGCTTTCCCCAGTATCAAGGACCCTAGGGATGGAATTACAAAACCCCCCACCCTCCACTGAGGGCTACTGGGCAATCAGAGGTTGTATGGGCGAGGGGGTTGCTGTTTGGTTGGCACCCAGGGTGATGTATCTCAGCAGGTGGTTCCTTCCTGACATTGGGTCCCTCAAGGTTGAGGAACCTCCTACCCTGACACCATAAAACCTCTAACAAGCTGACTTTTCTACATTACAACACTTCATTGACTGTGAAGCATTATCAGGGTGCCATGAGGCAGTGAAAGTTGAGAACACCAAAATCTTGCTGATGTTGGCACCGGCAGGATTTTATGGTCCAGCCGGCGGCACAGCCCAACCGCGGGTTTGCCGATGGTGAGTGGTGCATCAAAGGGAAACCCCACTGACAATGGCGGGACCAACGGATCCCACCACCAGTGACTGTCATGCCATCTCCCGACACCATGAAACACATCACAGAGGAGGAGGAGAACCCCACGGTCTATAAATGTAGGGATAATAGTGTACAAATTAGTGACTGAACATGATCATGGCTACCTACTTCTATAAGTGACACCACAAGACCATAAGACATAGGAGCAGAATTAGGCCATTCGGCCCATCGAGTCTGCTCCACCATTCAATCATGGCTGATATGATTCTCATCTCCATTCTCCTGCCTTCTCCCCATAACCCTTGATCCCCTTATTAATCAAGAACCTACATACCCCTGTCTTAAAGACACTTAAAGACACTCCACAGCCCTCTGTGGCAATGAGTTCCACAGATACACCACCATCTATCGGAAGAAATTCCTCCTCATCTCAGTTTTAAAGGAGTGTCCCTACACTCTGAGGTTGTGCCCTCGAGTTCTAGTCTCTCTCATTCATGGAAACATCTTCTCCATGTTCACTCTCAGTATTTTGCAAGTTTCAATTAGATCCCCCTCTCATTCTTCTAAACTCCATCAAGTATAGATCCAGACTCCTCACATGGTCCTCATGTGACAAATCCTTCACTCCTGGAGGCATTCCTGTGAACCTCTTCTGGGCACAGCTGCAGTTATGGTGGATATTACCATCAGGACTTTGATTTCGAAACAGGAGCCAAATAATTCACAGTATAAATAAATAACACAAGAAAACACAGAGTAATTGCAACTGGGTGGCACGGTGGTTAGCACTGCTGCCTCACAGCACCAGGGACCCGTGTTCAATTCCCAGCTTGGGTCACTGTCTGTGTGGAGTTTGCATGTTCTCCCCATGTCTGCACGGGTTTCCTCCGGGTGCTCCGGTTTCCTCCCATAGTCCGCAAGATGCGTTGTTTAGATGCATTGGCCATGCTAAATTCTCCCTCAGTGTACCAGGTGCTAGAGTGTGGTGACGAGTGGATTTTCACGGGAACTTCATTGCAATGTTAATGTAAGCCTACTTGTGACTGATAAACAAAAAAAATGAACTGCTGTCTGTCACTGGGTAAAATATGGAGTCTCTTTCAGATCTGTTCAGCAGTTGAGTTGATCAGATTGTTGCCTTGGTATGTAAATGAAAAGCTGAGAGTCTGAGATATTACTGTAAGGTACTTGCTAGTGCAGGCTGTAGAATAAAATTGGCAAAGGTATGTGAACAAGTCAGTTGCTTTGTTCTCTTTTGTTCTCAGCAATATATGAGAAACACAGGAACAGGCCCTCCAACCCTCCAGACCTGTGCCGATCATGATGCCCGAACTAAACTAAGAAAGAAAACCTGCCCTTACTCAGTGCGTATCCCTCTATTCCCTCCCTATTCTTGTACACATCCAGATGCCTCTTAAATCTTGCTAATGTGCCTACTTCCACCTCTTTCTCTGGTAGTGTGTTCCAGGCACCCACCATCTTCTGTGTGAAAAATTTCACCCGTGCATCTCTCTTAAACTTTCCCCCCCTCACCTTGAACATGTGCCCCCTTGTAATTGACATTTCTACCCAAGGAAAAAGCCTCTGACTATCCACCCTGCCTATGATATGTCTGCTAATGTCCTTTGGAGAAGGAAGTCTGCCATCAAAGAAAAAGAACAAAGAACAAAGAACAACCCAGCACGGGAAACAGGCCCTTCGGCCCAACGAGCCCGCGCCGCTGCATCACCCTACACCTATTCTACCCTGCATGTCTACGAATGGAACCCTACTCAGTCAGATTCAGGGAAGAAATAGTGTCAATTTGGTAAAAACCGATTAGCCTAAGAGCACATCTTTGGGGTGTGGGAGGAAACCGGAGCGCCCGGAGGAAACCCACGCAACCACAGGGAGAATGCGCAAACTCCCACAGACACAGGCCCAAATCCATGTGTCTGCACAGCTAGCAGTGCTAGTCACTGAGCTGTTGCGGCGCCCATCTACCGGTCCAGGATCAAGCACACACACCGACATGAAGTACTAGGCCACTCCTGGACTTCCAAGAGCAGCCCACGCACGACCCGCCGTGTGCATGCCCCTCGTTTGACACGAGGTGGACCTCCACCTGTGGAATAAAGACAAAAATATTAATCTTACAGCCTGCCCTTCCGGTGTCTCCCGAGGTTTAACCCTATTTAATAGCCCCTACCATATCCCTCCATTCTCGTTTCACTCATGTGCCTATCTAACTGCATCTTAAACGAGTCCAACGTTCCTGCCTCCACCACCCTACTCGGTAGCGCATTCCAGACCCCCACAACTCTCTGCGTAAAGAACCTTCCTCTCACCTCCAAATTATACCTCCCCCCCCTCACCCTTAAATGATGACCTCTCGTGTTCGTACCCAGTCTAGGGAGCAGTCTCTCACTATTAACTCTATCTATTCCCTTCAGTATCTTATATACCTCTATCATGTCCCCTCTCAATCTCCGTCTTTCCAAGGAGAATAGTCCCAGTTTCTTCAATCTCTCCTCGTAACCCAGTCCCCCCATGCCAGGCAACATCCTGGTAAACCTCCTCTGCACCCTTTCCAGAGACTCCACATCCTTATAACATCCTTATCCAGTTTAGCCTAAATGTGACTCCAGACCCAATGTGATGTGGTTGACACTTAACTGCCTTCCAGCAAGTCACTGAGTTAAAGGGCAATGAGGGATGGGCAGTAAATGTTGGCCCAGCCAGCGACCCCCACATCCCATGAATGAATAAAACAAATAACCAACTAAACCGCAGCTGACACTGTTATTTAT
The DNA here is from genome assembly GCF_965287045.1 of Carcharhinus amblyrhynchos. Classification (NCBI taxonomy): domain Eukaryota; kingdom Metazoa; phylum Chordata; class Chondrichthyes; order Carcharhiniformes; family Carcharhinidae; genus Carcharhinus; species Carcharhinus amblyrhynchos. The sequence continues at coordinate 47,195,311 of NC_137342.1, forward strand.
ATAACAAACATTGGACTCCTAGGTTATCTAACAGTTGACATTCTGTACTCTTTAGATGACTAACAAATAAATTGAAGTAATGAGTGAGAAATTGTTGTAGAGTACAACACAATGCATGCAAGTGTGGCTGCAACAATGAACACCCCACTTTCACTGAATTTATTCAAGATTGATTTAGACAGATTTTTGATAGGCAACTGGGCCAAGGAGGTTATGTTGAATGTTAGTTACTAGTTAGACCTCAGTTAGAATATTGTGTACACTGCAGGAAGGATGTTAACACATTGGAGAGAGTGCAGAAAAGGATTACAAGGATTTGATTTGATTTGATTTGTTATTGTCACATACTAGTATACAGTGAAAAGTATTGTTTCTTGTGCACTATACAGCCAAAGCATACTGCTCATTGAGAAAGAAAGGAATGCTCAATGTAGTGTTACAGTCATAGATAGAGTGTAGAGGAAGATCAACTTAATGCAAGGTAGGTCCATTCAAAAGTCTGATGGCAGCAGGGAAGCAGCTGTTCTTGAGTTGGTTGGTACGTATTCTCAGACTTTTGTACTTCTTTCCTTATGGAAGAAGGTGGAAGAGAGGATGTCCGGGATGCGCGGGGGTCCTTAATTATGCTGGCTGCTTTGCCGAGGCAATGGGAAGTGTAGGCAGAGTCAATGGATAGGAGGCTGGTTTGTGTGATGGAATGGGCTTCGTTCATGATCCTTTGTGGTTTTTTGCGGGCTTGGACAGAGCAGGAGCCATACCAAGCAGCGATACAACCAAAAAGAATGCTTTCTATGGTGCATCTGTAAAAGTTGTAATGGACATGCCAAGTTTCCTTAGTCTCCTGAGAAAGTGGAGATGTTGGTGGGCTTTCTTAACTGCAGTATTGGCACGGGAGAGCCAGGACAGATTGTTGGTGATCTGGACACTTAGAAACTTGAAGCTTCCGACCATTCCTACTTTGTCTTCATTGATGTAGTAAGGGGGAATGTCGTCCACTACATTTCCTGAAGTTGATGACTATATTCTTGGTTTCGTTGACATTGAGGGACGGATTATTGCCATCGCACCAGTTCACCAGATTCTCTATCTCATTCCTGTACTCCGTCTCATCGTTGTTTGAAATCTGACCCACTACAGTGATGTCATCAGCAAACTTAAAAATCGAGTTGGAGGATAGTCATTAAGGCACTCTGCCTTTTCTTGGGTATCGGGATGATCATCGTCTCCTTGAAGCAAATGGAGATTGATGTAAAGAGAGATTGAAGATATCTGCGAATATCCCCTGCCAGCTGATCTGCGCAGGATCTGAGTGCCTGTCTGAGTACCCCAACCAGGTCAGTTGCTTTCCATGGGTTTTGAGAAAGCTGCTCTGACGTCTGCGATGGTGGCCTTGGATACATGTTCTTCAGTGGCTTCTGGGGTGGAGGGCATGCTCTCGCTGACCTCTTACTCAAAACAGGCATAGAATGCATTGAGCTCATCAGAGAGGGGCACGTTGGAGCTGGCAATTTTGCATGCCTTCATCTTATAGCCTGTTATTTCTTGCAGGCCTTGGCAGGGGTCCGTGTGGCTAGCCTGGGACCCTAGCTTGATCCGGTATTGTCTTTTGGCATCTTTGATGGAACTCTACAGATCATATCTGGTTTTCTTGTACAGGTCAGAGTCACCTGACTTGAACCCCTCAGACCTGGACTTCAGCAGCAGTGGATAGCCTTGTTCATCCATGGTTTCTGTTTGGGAAACACGCAGATTTTCTTCTTTGGTACACAGTCTTCTACACACTTACTAATGAAGTCAGTTACTGTGGTAACTGTAGAGATACCAGGGATGGTTCTAGCAATGAGGATAGATTAGAGAGGTTGGGACTGTCCTTCTTGGAGAGAAGAAGGTTAAGAGATTTGGTTGATGTGTTCAAATCATGAGGGGGGTTGAACAAAATAGATCGGGAAAAACTGTTCCTACTCAGAAAAGGATCAAGAATGACAGGGCTCGGATTTAAAGTGATTTGCAGAAGAAGCAAATATGATACATGAAAAATCTTTTTCATACAGCGAGTGGTTGGGGCTTGGGATGCATTGCCTGGAAGTGTGGTGGAGGCAGGTTCAGTCATAGTAATCAGGGGGGCATTTGATGATTATTTGGATGGAAACTATGTGCAGGAGGACGGGTAAAAGGCAGGGAAATGGTACTAAGCCATAATGCTCATTGGTGAGCGGGTGAGATTGCCTCCTTCTGCGTTATAACAATTCTATGATTCTGTGATAGGTTCAGGGGAAGGGACAGAGGGAAAAGTGGAGTTGAGACACAGCCTGATCAGATTGAATGATGGAGCAGGTTCGAAGGGCTGAATGGCCTGCTCGTGTTAGAATCTTAGAGCCATAGCATCGCTACAATGCAAGAGAGACCATGCAACCCATTGAGTCTGACTCTTCAAAACAGCCTTCCCCTCTGCCCTATCTCCATAATTCCACACATTCACCATGGCTATTCTACCATGCCTACACATCTTCAGACAGTAAGGGACAAGCTAGCATGGCCAATCCCCCTAACCTGCACATCTTTGGAGTGTGGGAGGAAACCCGAGCAACCAGAGGAGATGCATACAGACATGGGGGAAACCTACAAAGTCACCTAATGCTGGAATTGAACTCGGGTCGCTGGTGCTGTGAGGCAGCAGTGCTAACCACTGTGTTACTATGTTGCCCAGCCTCCAAGTCTTATGTTTGCTGTGTCCTGAATACCAGGACACAGCCTCACTTCTTAGCATTTGATTTCATGGGAATACTACCGATACTTAATTCGATCTTATCGTCTTGGGAAATTTGATGTTCAGTTGGGCTGTGTTTATTAAAGAGCAAGACAAGATCTAGCTTGTGATCTTCTACCAACCCTCAAGCTCTGTATCTGACAGTAGTTAAAGGCCATATAGCCTTCTTGATGGCTTATGCAACACACATTAAAGAATGTGACAAGGTAATGTAAATGTTTTTTGCTTGCATTCCAGGCTTTATTGCGTTGAGTGATCTCCATTGGCCCAGTGTGGCCTTCCCCTGCCTATAATTGCATTCAGTAGAGTTTTAGGAAGATCGGATCTGACAGCTGTTATCAAATGCCCGTATGATACTTGTGCAAGTGTCTGCAGCTCACTCCTACTGCCTAGAATTATCCACACAGAAGCTGTACGTCATGCTCCAGATTACATCATTTCTCTCTAAACTTTGCCTTCCTTTATCTTTCCCTTTGCTTAAAGTCAATTAAAAGCAAAACAAAAGCAGTGACTACAATCACATTTATGTTAAGTGTCTTCTGGCCACAGAGAGTTTGTTGATATCGCCCTGTAATGTTGCATTGGATCTGTATTAAGTGGTGTTTGACCTCCATGGCAATAGGATTCTGCAGCATATTTTTAGATTCTTTGAACAGTATCTCCAGAGGTTAAGAGCAATACATTATCATGGTTAGCAGTCCAGATTCAATTTTCAAAGGACATGGTGTTCAAAGCCAATATCAATCCAAAGAAAGAAAGTGTAACCTGGTAATTTTCATTTAGTCTTGTCCTTGCATTTAGCAATCAAGAAAATCCATATATCTACAAAATCCAAGGTACCGTAAGGTGGGATAGTTCACATCATTGAGGAATAAAGAGGCAGGAACCAAAGAGATCGACAGGTTCCCCAGCCAGACAAAATAACCTTGCCTATTAACCCAATTCAAACGCTTTATAATTTTAAATATGGAGATCAAATATATGAAAATGAACTGTCTGGCTTGTCCAGTCAAGACAGGAAGAAGTCTCAGAACACCAGGTTAAAGTCCAACAGGTTTATTTGGTAGCAAAAGCCACTTCCACCTGTTGGACTTTACCCTGGTGTTGTAAGACTTCTTACTATGTTTTTTTGTTTACTTTATTCCAATCCAATCAAGTCAAATTAAAGCCAATTCAGAGTCCCAACAAGTTGGGACATTCCCGATCCAAGCTGACAGGACAGGGCTCTCACCTCCTGTCTTGGGCTTGATCTACATGATCCAAACTGATTGGAGTAGGTGTAGCTCCTCCTCCAAGGCTTGACCTCATTTGCATCTTAGCCAAAAGGCCGAGATACTTCTTACTGTGTTTTATTTATTCCAAAAATATACTTTATTCATAAAAATCTCAAATAAACTACTGCAAATCTACATGGCTTTGAATTGCAAACAGTGCAGAATGAAAACATTTTTACACCTTTTTACAAATTACAGTCATTACATTTCAATACTTAAAGCGATATACATGCCTCAATAAATTACTGTGTGCCGTTAGTGCTCAGATTGGCACACAGCTCCGCAGGTCGAGGGTATTCTGCAGTTCCTGGGCCCTCGGTTTGCCTCCGTTAAAAGGCCTCACAGTGTGGCCTTTCCCCATTGTGCCTTTACAGCGGCTGCCCCAAGCTTCAGCCCGTCACTCAGCACATAGTCCTGGACCTTGGAATGTGCCAGTCTGCAACACTCGGTCGAGGACAGTTCTTTCAGCTGGAAGATCAGCAAGTTTCGGGCGGACCAAAGTGCGTCCTTCACCGATGACCTTCCAGCAGCAGTTGATACTTATCTCGGTGTGCGTCCCCGGAAACAGCCCGTAGAGCAGAGAGTCCTGCGTCACCGAGCTGCTCGGGACGAACCTCGACAAATACCACTGCATCTCACTCCAGACCTTCTTTGCAAAGGCACATTCCACAAGGAGGTGTGCGACCGTCTCATCAGTCCCAGAGCCGCTTCGAGGGCAGCGTGTGGTGCTGTTGAGACTTTGAGCATGCATAAAGGATCTGATGGGGAGTGCCCTTCTCACCACCAGCCAAGCCAGATCTTGGTGCTTGTTTGTCAGTTCTGGTGATGAGGCGTTCTGCCAGATGACACTGACAGTCTGCTCAGGGAACCATCCGATAGGATCCGCTGTCTCCTTTTCTCTCAGGGCCCCAAGGACGTTACGCACTGACCACTGCTTAATCACCATGTGGTCAAAGGTACTTCTTACTATGTTTTTCCAACCGCCCCCGTCCAACAATGGCATCTCCATATCTTGTCCAGTCAAGAACAGCTTCTTCCCTGCTGCCAACAGACTTTTAAATGGATCTACCATATATTAAGTTGAACTTTCTCTACATCCTAGCTATGATTGTAACACTACATTCTGCACCTTCTCCTTTCCTTGTCAATGAACGGTATGTTTTGTCTGTATAGCACACAAGAAACAATAATTTTCACTGTATGCTAATACATGTGACAATAGTGAATCAAATCAAATCAAATATCTCTGTAATATATTCCAGCTCTATAATAACCCCATCTCTCAGTTCCTTTGGCTTCTCTCCCCTATTTCCACACAAATTGACAGCTAAGTCTTCATATGCCTAGGACACCAAAGAGTTAATCCTCCTACCACTGACTCTTCCTTCAAGACCCTTCAAATTTTGGTCACCCCTGCAAGTTGCTTTGCATAAGTTTCCAGTGTTTTGACTACGCCTCTACGAAGTGCCTTGGGGCATTATGCTACATTGATGGTGTGATATACAGAATGCAAGCTGTTGTTTTTTTTTCATATTCATGATTCATGGGAAAGAGAGATTTCATGTTCTAATTTGTCCAACAGGGGTTTCAAGAAGTTAGGATTGAGAAAAGGTTAGTGAAGTAATGATGTGTGCCTATAAATTTTTAACTAACTGTGATATAATGTGGGATTTGCTAAGTGTGCAAGTGGTTTATTCTGTCAGAATAGGAAAGCAACATTATTATTTTTCCAACTGACAGGCTGTTCAGAATGGGTTCAGAATGTTTTAGTGAAATCCTCTTTTAGAGGATTTCACTAAAACGTCAAATATTGCTCTAACAGTGACTGAAAATATATTGCTGGCTTTTTACAGCATGTATTGTTTCTTGGCCTTTTGGCTAAGGTCAAGTGTAGTTTTGGCATCCTGCGCTTGGTTGAGATTACACCGAGACTTCATTTGAAGCAATTTTTAAAAGCGGCATCTCAGCCTTTTGACTAAGATGCAAATGAGATCAAACCTTGGAGGGGAGGTGCAATGCCTGCTCCAATCAGCCTGGATCATGTAGATCAAACCCAAAACAGGAAGTGAGATGCTTGACTTGTTAGCTTGGGTCGGAATGTCTCACTTGCTGAGATTTTGAGTTGGATTTTGATTGGATTGAATATGAAATAAAGAAAAAAAAATGCAGCATGTAATGTAGGTTGCTCTGGGGCTGGTCTCCTCCGTTACATGTCATGTATTCCATGCAAGAGCGGAAGTCACTTACAACATCAGGGTGGTGTCTCACACCATTTTTGCCTCTGTCCATCAGAAAGGCCAGACTACAGGAAGGAGTTTGGAGAGTGTGCAGAACTGGTTTACCAGCCTGGATTAGAGGGTATGGGCTATAAGGAGAGGCTGGTCAAGTTGTGGTTGTTTTCTCTGGAGCAGGGAAGGCTGAGGGGAGGCCTGATAGAAATCCACAAAATTATAAGAGGCATGGATAGGGTTGACTCAGAATCTTAGAGTTGAATTTTAACAGCACGTCTGTCTGAGGTTCATACGATCCTGCCTGAGGCCAATGGAAAATGCTTTCTTCCAAGCCTTGCCTACCCCCGGAATTGGGGCGGGCATACCGGTAAAATTCCGGCTGAAATGTCTAGTAGCAGGGAACGTGCACTTAAGGTGAGAGGGGGAAAGTTCAAATGTGAGGGGCAAGTTTCTTATGCAGAGAGTGGTAGGTGTTTGGAATACACTGCCAGGGTAGGGGGGTAGGTAGATACAATAGGCGTGTTTAGGGGGCATACAAATATGCAAGGAATAGAGGGACCTGGACCAAGGGCAGGCAGAAATTTAATTTGACGTCATGTACAACAGAACACTGTGGGCTGAAGGGCCTGTTTCTGTGCTGCACTGTTCTATGTTCTGTGATTTGCTTTCATTCTGTTGGAAAAAGGACCACACTGCCAGTCCAATACCTACATTGAGTAGGAGGATTCACTGCAATGTTTCAGCCTCTGGATAGAAGGTGGACAATATAAATCTAAACACAAAGATAGGCTGAAAAGGATAATGTAACGTCTTGCACCCTGACAGTGATCACCTTATTTCAAACAGAATGAGCAAAGGGTTTTCTCACCCTCATCTCTCCAAATGCTGCACTGTAAGACTTCTCTTTTTGGCAAAATCTTGATTAATGATTGATACAAAAAACAAATTCAACTGAGACCTATTGGTTGGAACCATACAGAGATCTTTGAGTTCAGAGGTCGAGTGTTTGCTGCATTCAGTTATGAAGCTTCAACTTTGAAACAGTAGAGAGAGAGAGAGAGAGAGAGACAATGAGAGAGAAAGCGAAGGAAAGGGAGAAGAGAACACACGCCAAAAAGACAAGAACAATCTCACACTTTACTAACCATTTCACCCTGGCATGGTGACACAGTGGTTAGCACTGCTGCCTCACAGCGCCAGGGACCCGGGTTTGATTCCGGCCTTGGGTCACTGCCTGTAAGGAGTCTGACGTTCTCCCCGTGTCTGCGTGGGTTTCCTCCCACATTCCAAAGATGTGCCGGTTAGTTTGATTGGCCAGGCTAAATTGCCCCTCAGTATCAGGGCAAATAGGTGTGTAGAGCCCAGGTGGTCAGTGCAGGCTCGATGGGCCAAATGGCCTCCTTCTGCACTGTAGGGATTCTATATAGTTGTTTTAAGGTCATAATGTATATAGATAGATGGTTAGTCTCTTGCCTGAGCAGATTTCAGTTGAGCACTATTTACAATATAATCACATCACCATATTTGCCCAGGGGAATGGTCTCAGATGGCTGATGCAGACAGGTAGCTTTGGAGAAGGTTTTCTGGGATTTCATTAGACCTGTTCTTCAGACTGTAGCTTAATTTGTGCCAATAATTTGTACTGTCATTTGCATCATTATAAATAATATATGTAGAAAAGAAAAGTGCAAACATTAAAATATACAGCACCGACTGAACTATTATAAAGATAATGCAAGTATTGTTGGGTTTAATAGGAGCTGAATGCTTAATTCTTGCATCAGCCACTTTAGTTGAAGCATTGTCTTATTCAAAATAAAAGAATTAAGTATTCATCGCCCATTTTCACCACCTCATTCCTGGCCTATAAACTTTGTGACAAGGATATATGTTTTGTTGTTTTGCTTTTTCAAACTAAGAATCATTGAAGTCCAGTCTTTTGAAGACACTTCTCCTTCTGATTTTATAAACATGTGGGAAGTTTAATCCCACACTAAATATTTAGTAATGCAAGTTCAGCTTGTTAGAAAGGGCTTCGCACAAATCTATACACATCATCCCTCTCCATACATCAAAAAGAAATGTTATCAGCTACGGTACATATTAAACTTGCATACTGCATTCATTGTTTTATTTAATAAAAAGTCATTATTCATAGATATCATCATAAAATCCCTACAGTGCAGAAGGAGGCTATTCAGCCCATTGGATCTGCACTGACAGCTATCCCACTTAAGCCCTATCCCACTCACCCACATATTTACCCCGCTAATCCCTCTAACCTATGCATCTTGGGACAGTAAGGATCAATTTAGCATGGCCAATCAACCTAACCCGCACATCTTTGGACTGTGGGAGAAAACCGGAGCACCCAGAGAAAACCCACGCAGAGACTGGAAGAACGTGCAAACTCCACACAGTGACCCAAGCCGTGAATCGAACCCAGGTCCTCAGAGCTGCGAGGCAGCAGTGCTAACCACTGTGCCACAGTGCCACCTTATTGTTGTTGTTTATTAAGAACATAAGAAATAGGAGCAGGAGTAGGCCATCTAGCCCCTCGAGCCTGCCCCGCCATTCAATAAGATCATGGCTGATCTGATAGTGGTTCAGTTCCACTCGCCCGCCTGCTCCCCATTATTATTGTTGAAAAGTTCAGAAACCCACATCAGAAGTCTTTAGGATGGCATCAAATGTTGGCGCAAGCTTGGTGGGCCAAAGGGCGTGTTCCTGTGCTGTATTGTGCTTTGTTCTTTGTATATGGACACTACCAAAGCTGCTAAGAGTTATATTTTGGACAATGGGATTAAAATCTCTAAACTATGAAAGCAGAAATTGAAATTATATTGGATATTACATAGTACCGGAATGTCTTTTGAAAGTATAGTCACTGCTTTTTAGGTGAATGTGGCAGCCAATCTTCATTGTACAAAGCCCCATGTGGCGTAATGACTGTTAGATCAGCTATGGCAGAGCAGACTCGAAGGGCTGAATGGCCTGCTCCTATACTTATTTCTTATGGTGTCATGGTCTTACATATAGACAACACGATGAATGAATGTGGGCAGGATTTTCCAGCCATGCTCGCTCCAAGTCCGGAAAATCCCATCCAAGCTCAATGGGGTTTTGCATGGTCCATCCCCCACCCCCTCCCCCCACCCGCCTACTATGACTCCTGTGGTGGGTGGGACAGGAAAATTCCGCTCTATGAATGCATTTGGTTGATTGAAGGATGAATGCGTGGAAACTCTTCACTGATCTCCAATAAATACAGCCAGAGGCTCTAAATTCATATCCACTTGATCAAATGGCTAAGGCTTTCAGTGAGTGAAAAGGTGCTGCCAATACACTTAGATCTCAGCCTAATGTGGAAATTGTAGAAGGAAATATTGAGGGTGGTAACAAGGCCCACACTCTAGGTACTATTAAAGAATAAATCAGAGTGGGAGGCAATGCAATGAGTTTAGCTCTCAAAATAGTGAGGAAGTGAAGAGGGGGAAACACCTGTCAGATAATTTATTCAGTGAGCAAGGAAAACAAGAGAAAATGTGTGCACAGGTCACTCCCCTACTTTTGGCTTTTTGTCACTTCCTTATATGCTGAGGTGATTTGATGATGTGGCATTTAAATTGGATGGTGTGATATACCCCTTCAAAGAAGTCACAAGAAGAATAAGCATATCAGGTTGTGGTGTTTCTTAACATTTGTAGCAACAAGCATTAGAATGTAAATGTCTGTTCTGTAATGTAACAGCACCCTCTGTTACATAACCTAAGTACAACAATCAAAGAAAATAAGTGTGTTCCTGAAGGTTGGAAGAAACACAAATGCATCAATATTTGCTCGCCAAAGGCCTGGTTTAGTGGTGTTAAAAAAATCCAAACAATGGAGTCAAGTAATATCAAGCCTCCTGAAACTGACGCGTATGATAATTAAAATGTGGTTCATATCTGTTAGGAAGGATTATTAACACAAAATGCTGGAAAAACTCAGCAAACCTGGCAGCATAGCTGGAGAGAGGATCAGAGATGCTTCAGGATGGACAGATAAGTTCAGATCACAGCCACTCCTGGGCTGGTTTTGATGAAGAGACAGCACCAGTGACTCCTGGCCTGACTGGCTCCATTGTGGGAGAGACACGTACAACCCCCGCCTCATTCCACCATATGTCACCTTGCCAAGTATTCCTCTCCAGCCACCTTCCATTGTCCCCTCATGCCCCCATGTCAAATTGTGGCACTCCCTTTTCCATTGATCCATGATACACTGCATGGAATGTATGGTGACAATATGATGCGTGAAAAAGCAATCAATATTAATAAAAACTCCTTATACTCAAGAACAATAAAAATGTCAATCACCCAGATCCTGAAATGTTCAAACAACTTAAACTGCAATCACTTGAGTGGAACAGTAACTCAATGGTTAGCACTGCTGCCTCACTGAGCACGGGATTCATGTTCGATTCCTGGCTTGGATCACTGCCTGTGTGGAGTCTCACATTCTCCCCATGTCTGCATGGGTTTCCTCCAAATGTTCCCGTTTTCTCCCACAGTCCAAAAGACATGCTGGTTTGGTGCATTGTTTGTACTAAATTCCCCCTCAGTGTACCTGAGCATTTGCTGGAGTGTGGCGACTAGAGGATTTCTATAATAATTTAATTGCGGTGTTACTGTAAGCCCATTTGTTACATTAATAAATAAATAAACTTCCTAATCTTGGGGCAAATAGACATTATGCAATTGACAACAGATATCAAGGAACCAGAGCTGTCAATAAGGAAATATTTTCCTTGGGCTCAGGTGTTTCAACAGACTAATGGATTTCTGGGCTCTCAGTTAAGCGTTATTATGTATTCTTTGCTAATAGCCCAGACATCCATTGTAACACTAATAGAGAGTGAGCTGGAGACTAGGAGGTGGTATGGATAGGATATGAGGAATTTTTAATTTAAACAAAATTAATTCTCCCACCATAGATTTGGGCCTTTAAAACAGCCCATCTTGGCAGTCTGCCACTGCCTCTGAACTTTCCCAGGTCAGCTGGCCTGACTGCAACCAGCAGCCACTGGCCACATACCAACCTCCCCCTCAGGCCCCCTCATCTCATTCACGCAATGGAACTCCTGTCCATGCAAACACTTCCTTGGGGGGTGGGTCTTACCAAGAGGTCTAAATGAGGACATGTGATTCTTTTTTAATGGTGAGTGGGGGAGAGAATTGCGACATATTCCTGAACTTTGCTTTAGAACCATTGTTGATTGAATATACCTTCATGGTTGAGAGGCCATGTTAGTCAGGGGCTTAGTTAGCAGCAGCACTCTCACCTCTGAGCTACAATGTCTGGGTTCAAGTCCCACTCCAGGTCTTTGCACAGATATCAAAGCTTGATTTGATTTAATTTAATTTGATTTATTATTGTCACATGTATTAGTACACAGTGAAAAATATTGTTTCTTGCACTATGCAGGCAAAACATACTATTCATAGAGAAGGAAACGGGAGAGTGCAGAATGTAGTGTTACAGTCATAGCAAAGGTGTAGAGAAAGGTCAACTTAATACAAGGTAAATCCATTCAAAAGTCTGACAGCAGCAGGGAAGAAGCTGTTCTTGAGTCGGTTGGTACGTGACCTCAGACTTCTGTATCTTTTGCCCGAAGGAAGAAGGTGGAAGAGAGAATGTCCAGGATGCATGGGATCCTTGATTATGCTGGCTGCTTTTCCAAGGCAGGGGAAAGTGCAGACAGAGTCAAGGGATGGGAGGTTGGTTTGCGTGATGGATGGGGCTACATTCATGGCCTTTTGTAGTTTCTTGCAGTCTTAGGCAGAGCAGGAGCCCATACCAAGCTGTGATACAACCAGAAAGAATGCTTTCTATGATGCACCAGTAAAAGTTGATGAGAATCGTGGCTGACATGCCAAATTTCCTTAGTCTTCTGAGAAAGTACAGGCATTGGTGGGCTTTCTTAACACTGCCATCTTTTGGATGAAGTGTTACACTGAGGTCCCACTCTCTTGCTCAGGTAGATTTAACAGATGCTATGGAACTTTCTCAGAGAAGAGTAAGGGAGTTATCCCTGGTGTCCCAGCCGATATTTATCCCTCAATCAACATCACAAAAAACAGATGTCCTGGGCCTCATCATTTTGCTGTTTGCTGCCACATTTCCAATGTTACAACAGTGACTAAAATTTACAAAGTATTTCACCAGCTGAAATGTACTTTGAGACATCTGGTGCTGTGATATAAATACACATCTTTATTTTCTTTATTTCTCCTGACATTTTGGCAGGTTTTGGTGGGATGAGTGAGGAGGGCTTGGGTGGGAACTTCCAGGTATTTTTGTCAGGATGCTGGTGCTACGGTTAAGAAAGCTCACCACCAACACCTCTACTTTTTCAGAAGACCAAGGAAATTTGGCATATTCGCCTCAACTCTCAAAAATCGTAACAGATGCACCATAGTGAGTATGGCTGTATCACAGCTTGTATGACTCCCGTTCTGCCCAAGACCACAAGGAACTACTAAGGGTTGTGATTGAAGCCCAGTCCATCATGCAAATCCATTGACACGGTCTACACTTCCCACTGCCTCAGCAAAGCAGCCAGCATAATCAAGGACCTCACGCATCCTGGACATTTTCTCTTCCACCTTCTTCCGTCGGGAAAAAGATACAAACATCTGAGGTCACGTACCAACTGGCTCAAGAACAGCTTCTTCCCTGCTACCATCAGGCTTTTGAATGGACCTACCTTGCATTGAGTTGACCTTTCTCTACACCCTAGCTCTGACTGTAACACAACATTTTGCACTCTCTCCTTTCCTTTCTCCTTCACTATGAGCTTTGTCCGTATAGTGCACAAGACAATATTTTTCACTGTATACTAATACACATGACAATAATAAATCAAATCAAATCAGGATGTGCCCTGTCTACTTGAGTATCCCATGTCCCGTCATTGTTGAATTTCGAGGCAATAATCCTTTTACAGAGTTATTGCAGTTTTGTATATTCCATTTTGGACTGATGTATCTCATTGGTCTGTCATACATTAAGAGAAGGGCTTCAATGCACTGGGGATGGAAGTGAAAATCTAGGTCAGAGCTGAATGCACAAATGTAGCTTTATCAAATAAATTGATTATACGTCGTAGGGGAGGTTTATACAGCCTGTCTCAAATTGCTGTGCAGTTTGTATTTACTGGCACGCCAGACAGGGCTGAGACAGCCACAGAACAGTGGGCTTACACTGAGGCCAGGCAAAGTCAGCATGTAAAAAATCTGTTTATGTGGATCACGGAATTAAACAGTGAACGTGTCCCATGCTCATTTCTAAAGAAATGTTTATCTTTTTTTTAAACCAGGAAAATGTTCCAAAATGTTTGTTTCTCATAGTCCAGAACATTCACTCTGAGGAGGCCTTGTGGTGCAGGGGTAGCGTTCTCTACCCCTGGATCAGAAGCTCCCGGTTCGAATCCAATATTGGGATTTGTTGGTGTTCCCACGCTGTTTAATGGGCTGACAATCAGCTCGGGAATCCTTCCAACATTTGCCTCCACTATTCCCCAAAGGGTGGACAAAATACCGTGAGAGTGAAGATACGCTTTAAAAAACCCCACATTCTGCACATTGTAAATGCAAATTGATTCTTACTTAATCTAAATGTTGAAATCTAGCCACTGTAACATAACCAGTAATAGACCTCCGAGATGTTTGACTGATGTTGCAGCAATTTTTTTAAAAAGCATTTATGAATTTTAAAACACTGCGCGTACATTCTCCAGAAATGCATCATCTGGTGCTCAGAAGGATAGGGGGTTTTAGTTCAGTCGGGCAGCATGGTCGATGCAGGCTTGGAGGGCAGAAGGGCCTGGTCCTGTGCTGTAATTTTCTTTGTTCTATGAATCTCATGGGAGCAAATGAGCAGTTTCTAATGCATCCTCTATTTCTTCAGTTTAAACATTCTATTGATGACTGGTATCGATTGAAAAATCCAGTTGCTCATCATTTAGTCTCTAAAGTTCAGATTCCACCTTTTTGTTTTTTTAAAAGGCTCTCAAGTTCAAATGCTTCTCTACAAAGTCAAGCTTTGGCAAATTATTTTAAAACAACAGGGCACCGGTGCAAAATATTCCTGGGTCTTTCAATGCCAACAGCAGTATCTTTGGAAGGTAATCAGAGGAAGATGGCATGTGAAGAAGTCTATCCTGTTGTTGGGTGATACTCTCAGGTTCTTCATCAAAGGCTGATCCTTAAATCATCATATCTCTGCCCGCTGGAACTCTTCTCGGAAATTATTTCCCTTGCCATCTCATTCCTTGCCTTCTAAAACTACTGAAGAACCGATTCCTTTGATTATGCCTCAAGGCTTCTAATCTCTTCCTTTAAAGATTGTTTCGTTCCCTTTGTAAAGAACTCTGAGACCTTCTTTTGCATGAAGAGCAATATATATAATTCAGGTCCAACGTTTAGAACATCTCCAAAATGCTCGAATTTCTCCTGCCAAATCAAACTGCATTGAAATGTTTTCTGCACTGCCATCAATCTTGGCACCCTCAATCCAAACATCCTTCATCCCTAAAAGCACTCTCACATGTGCGACACTTGTATAATTTTCCTGCACCCACAAGCAAGCACTTGACAAGGACTGCACTCGCTCTGAAATGAATGCCGTGAATGTGAATTCAGATTCACTTGGCAAGAGCAAGAACCTCTGCCCAGCATCCCAATGTTTGACCAGCAGGGTATTGTCAGGGACATTGCACTTCCAGATATTCAGAGATATGAAGAACTCCAGACAAATCTTTGCCCCATTGAATTATTTTATTTTTTATTCATTCATGGGACATGGGCGTCACTGGCTGGCCAGCATTCTTTGCCCATCCCTAGTTGCCCTTATTCAGAGGGCAGTTGAGAGTCACCACATTGCTGCGGCCAGACCAGGTAAGGACGGCAGATTTCCTTCCCTAAAGGACGTTAGTGAACCAGATGGGTTTTTCCAACAATGGTTTCAATGTCATCAGTAGATTCTTAATTCCAGATATTTCTTATTGAATTTAAATTCCACCATCTGCCTTGGTAGGATTCGAACCCAGGAATCCAGAACATTAGCTGAGTTTCTGGATTGATAATCAAGTGACAATACCACTAGGCCATCACGTTGTTTGAAAAAAAAGCTGTGAAAAGTTATTGAGTCCCTCAAAATGTTGTTGCTTTCCCAAGGTCCAAGCACACCAAATTAATTTAGAGTCACACAAATTCCAGGATATGATCATCTCCAATAAGAGATAATCTACCGTCTCCCCTTGATACCCAATGGCAATACCATCGCTGAAGCCCCCACTATCAATATTCTGGGGGGAGAGGGAGAAGTTACAATTAACCAGAAATGTATTTGGACCAGCCATATAAACACTGATAAACATTGGCACACCATTGCATCTGTCTGTACCACCTACAAGATGCAACGTGCCAAGCCTCCCTCGATCTCACCTTTCAAATCCACACCTCCTACCACCTAGACAACAAGGATTGCGGTTGCATGGGAACAATCCCAACATTCCTTCACTGCCACTGGTTCAGTCTTGGATTTCCCTCTCAAACAGCAGTACACATGCACCTACACCACATGAGTTACAAGAACAGTGCTCACCACCATCTTCTGGAAGGCAATTGAGGATGAGAAATAACTGCTAACCTAGCCAGCAATGCTCAAAACCCTTTTTTTTAAAAACACAATGATAGACTAGTTCTTTCATAAGTAAAACAAAAAGTAGAAGATTTATTTTGGAGCTGGGGCAGAGTGTTAAGGATCAAATCATGGGGTGTGTCTTTGAATTTGGAAATCACAAAGCTAACCCTTGCACGCTCTTCAGACTAAATGAACGGTCACTTCATTTCAATCCTCCTCTAGCCAATGAATTCAATTTCTCTGTGTACAGGTGCGATCAAACAAGATGTAAGAGTCAAAACTAGATTTTAGCACAAATTACTTGTAGAGATTATGGGGCGAATTTTATGTCTTGCCCACCACAGGAATCGGAGTAGACGAGAGGCGGACCATGGAGAGATCCTTTGACCTCAGATGGAATTTTCTTGTTTTGGGGCACATGCGAGGGGAAAATCTCACCCTATAGATCATCTTGCTTCTGTCAAAAAGGGCTGAAAGCCATTTGGGCATTGTTAATGTGCACTACATGTTGTTGATGTTCATCTTGCGATTAAAAATTTCATGAAATTTCTCCAAGTTTTCCCCTCATGCTGAATGGTATTTGGAAGCAACTGACCTTTAGCAGACTCAGGGGAACACCAGCAGCAATCTTCTCTCCAAATCGCACCACATTATTTTAATAATTTAGATGAGGGAACCAAACAAAATACCTCCAAGTTTGCAGATGACACAAAGTTGGGTGGGAGGGTGAGCTGTGAGGAGGATGCAGAGATGCTTCAGTGTGATTTGGACAAGTTGAGTGTGTGGACAAATGCATGGCAGATGCAGTATAATGTGGATAAATGTGAGGTTAACCACTTTGGTAGAAAAAGAGGAAGGCAGATTATAGAACATAGAACATTATAGCACAGTATGGCCCTTCAGCCCTCAATGCTGTGCCGAGCTATGTCTGAACCTAAGATCAAGCTATCCCACTCCCTATCCTTCTGGCTCCATGTGCCTATCTAATAACCACTTGTAAGTTCCTAAAGTGTCCGACTCCGCTATCACAGCAGGCAGTGCCTTCCACACCCCAACCACTCTCTGAGCAAAGAATCTACCTTGGACATCCCTCCTATATCTCCCACTATGAACTTTATGGTTATGCCCCCTAGTAACAGCTACATCCACCTGAGGAAATAGTCTCTGAACGTCCACACTATCTATTCCCCTCATCATCCTATAAATCTCTATTAAGTCGCCTCTCATCCTCCTCCGCTCTAAAGAGAAAAGCCCCAGCTCCCTCAACCTTTCCTCATAAGACCTACCCTCCAAACCAGGCAGCACCCTGGTAAATCTCCTCTGCACTTTCTCCAATGTTTCTACATCATTCTTATAGTGAGGTGACCAGAACTGCATACAATACTCCAAATGTGGTTTCAGCAAGGTCCTATATAGTTGCAGCATAACCCCATGGCTCTTAAACTCAAACCCCTGTTCTTAAACACCAACACCCGATAAGCCTTCTTCACGGCTCTATCGACTTGAGTGGCAACCTTCAGAGATCTGTGGATATGAACCCCAAGATCTCCCTGTTCCTCACATTCCTCAGAACACTGGTATTAGCCCTGTAATCTGCATTCAAGTTTGTCCTACAAAAATGAATCTGAATGGTATTATTATCTGGATGGCTACAGTTTGAAAGAGGGGAATGTACAACTGTCCTCGTGCACCAGTTGCTGAAGGTAAAATGTAGGTGCAGCAGGTGGTAAGGAAGGCAAATGGTATGTTGGCCTTCATAGTGAGAGGATTTGAGTACAGGAGTAGGGTTGCCTTGCTGCAATTATACAGGGTCTTGGTGAGGCCACACCCGGAATATTGTGTGCAATTTTGGTCTCCTTATCTTGCTAGAGAGGAAGTGCAACGAATGTTTACTAGACAGATTTTAGGAATGGCAGGACTGACATATGAGGAGAGATTGCGTTGCTTAGGATTATATTTGCTGGAGATTAGTAAAATGAAGGGGGAACTCATAGAAACCTATAAAATTCTAACAGGACTAGATAGGCTGGGTGCAAGAAGGACAATCTCGATGGTGGGGGAGTCCAGAACCTGGGATTACAGTCTGGGGATACGGGGTAAACCTTTTAGGACTGAGCTTAGGAAAAATTTCTTCACTCGAAAGCACAGAAGCTTGTGGAATTCTCTAACACAAAAAGCAGTTTAGGCCAAAATATTGTTGTCAGAATTCTCTGATCTCACCCATGGCTAAGGTTCTCCAGACCCGCTGCAGTTAATGGAGTTTTGGCTGAGCGCCAAATTCTCTGTTCTTGCCAGCAGCGATGGCAGAGTGAGTGAGATCAGAGAATCCCGACCTGTATATTTTCAAAAAGGAGTTAGATATCGTTCTTGGCGCATAACCCATTAAGTTCGATGATCAACCTTATCATGATGAATGGTGGAGCAGGCTCGAAGGGCTGAATGGCCTACTGCTGCCCCTATTTTCTACATTTTTACATCTTGAATTGGGAATAAATTACTGTCGCTGGGTCAAAATCCTGAGGGCCCCTTCCTAACCGCATTGTGGTTGCACCCACGCCTCATGGACTGCTGGGGTACAAGGAGGTCCACCAACCCCTCAAGGACAATTAGGAATGAGCAGTGATTTCTGGCCTTGCCATTGATGCCCACACCCCATGAATGAGTAAAAAGATAAATTACTTTCACATCAATTTTCAGGCTGTCAGCCACACCAATAACAGCTTTGTGAATTATGTGTAAAACACCACAAACATCAATCAGTTCTCTCCCCAGTTTACTCTTTAGCTTGCAGTACACGTTGTACTTTCCCAGTGGGAGGCAGCTCCACACTTTGTGTTTGTATTGTCAGTCTCGAAATAAATCAACTTGTTCGTCAGTCGACGGCCTCATGATATAGGCTGTCAAATGTATTGTGTTTTCACATAGCTTACAGACAAGAAGCCGTGGACTTCTGTTCTTGTGTGCTTTCCATAGTGGGGTCTGGCACATTATATGTGACACTAGCTTTAAATATACACACACGCCTGCAGCGTACCTAACTTCTACATACTCGATCCTGACACTATCGGTGAGGGAACAATTCCATGACATTCCCTCTGAATGGGTGAAAATTCATCTGGACCTATGATGTTTTTGTCTTCCATATCTCCATCTACACTTCCCCACGGCCTCGGAAAAGCAGTCAGTATAATTAAGGACCCCAGGCACCCCAGACATCCTCTCTTCCATCTTCTTCCATTGGGAAAATGGTTCAGAAGTCTGAAGTCATGTATTAACTGACTCTGCTTCTTCCCTGCTGCCATCAGACTTTTGAATGGACCTACCTCGCATTAAGTTGATCTTTCTCTACACCCTAGCTATGACTGTAACACTACATTCTGCACTCTCTCCTTCTCTATGAATGATATGCTTTGTCAGTATAGCGCGTAAGAAACAATACTTTTCACTGTACACTAATACATGTGACAATAACAAATCAAATCTGGGCAAGGCTGGCAGGATTAGTGGGGGTGGAATATTCTTGCCCCGCCTGCCATGTGAATCGCAGCGAGTGGGAAGTAGGCCATCTAAAGGTCCGTTGACCTTTGATATTCCAACCTTGGGATGAGCGTGGTTAGAAAATCCTGCTTTGGGTGTTTCATTTTGTTGTAGGGTTGCGCCCAGGCACTGAGAGATTTTTGAGAATGACTGAGGAAAAGCCTTTCACCTATTCCGTCTGAGTTGGATTCAGAAGAGAAGATGACAATAGCAACAACTTGTATTTAACATTGAGAAATGTCACAAGACACCACACTGAAGGTAGGTGGATTGGTCATGCTAAATTACCCTTTCGTGATTCAAGATGTATAGATTAAGGGGGGTTAATGGGGTTACGGGGAGAGCATAAGATGCACTATTGGAGAGTTGGTGCAGGCTCAGTAGGCCGAATGGCCTCCTTCTACACTGTCGGGATTCTATGGCTGGAATTTTACCACCTTGCCCACCAAGTGGCGGATAATGGAAAGGTCCACTTACCTTAGGTGGGATTTTCCATCTTGCGATTCTATGTTTCAGTAAAAATTTAGCACTGAAGGGACATAAAGAAGTATGAGCACAGTGATTTGATTTGTTATTGTCACATGTATTAACATACAGTGAAAAATATTGCTTCTTGCACACTATACAGGCAAAGCATACTGTTCAAAGAGAAGGGAAAAAGAGAGTACAGAATGTAATGTTACAGTCATAGCGAAGGTGTAGGCAATGTGAAGTAAGTCCATTTAAAAGTCTGACAGTGGCAGGGAAGAAGCTGTTTTTGAGTCGTGACCTCAGACTTTTGTATCTTTTTCCCAGAAGAAGGTGGAAGAGAGAATAGGCTACAGTAGTTCGCACCGCTCTATCACAGCACCAGGGACCCGGACTCGATTTGGGTGACTATCATTGTAGAGTTTGCATGTTCTTCCATGTCTCCGTGGATTTCCTCCGGTGCTCTGGTTTCCTCCCACACTCCAAAGATGTGTGGGTTAGATGGATTGGCTGTGCTAAATTGCCCCAAAGTATCAGGGAGACTAGAAAGTAAATACATGGGGTTATGGGGATAGGGCCTGGGTGGGATTATTGTTGGTGTAGGCTTGATGGGCTGAGTGACCTCCTTCTGCAATGTAGAGATTCTATAATCCTATGAAAAATTGGCACCGAGGGGGCATAATGAAATATGGTGACTGACCACAATGTTGGCACCAAGGGGTAGTTGTGAGGAGAATCTTACAGGAGGAGAGAGATGATCAGAAAGGTGGGGAGGATGAGGGAGGGAGTTCCAGAGTTAAGGACCTCAGCAACTGAAGGCAGAACAACAAATGGTGGAGGGATAAGAAATGTGCAAATGGTGAGAATTGGAGACACGTGCAGATCTTGAAGCACTTTGGAGGAGGAGTTTATATTAATATTCAGGGTGAGGCCATGGAGGATTAGAAAATCAGGATGAGAATTTGATAGTTAATTGTGCCATCCAGACTTGTCCCAGTTGGTTTATTGCCCTCCTGCTTTGAAACCTGGACATTAGTGTTTGAGTCAGCACAGTGAAAAGGGGAATCGAACCATTTGTGTAGAAGTTCCCCTTTGCTACACGTTCTGACCAGATCTTTTTTTTTCAGTTCGATCTTGCACAGATTCATGGAGTCATAGGCTGGAATGTTACCACTGTGCACGTCAGCAGGATTTTCCAATCCCCTTGCACTGAACAGAGATTTAAGTGGGTGCCAAATTCTTTGACCTCGCTGCAGCAGGAGCGAGGTGTGAACAGCTGATAAGATCTTACCCCTAGAAAAGGCCCTTTGGCCCATCGAGTCTGCATCGACAATAACCCCATTAAAGTCGCACTAATCCCATTTTCCAGCCCTTGTCCCCTATCCCTGCATTTGTATTTTAAGTGTTCATCCAAATAATTTTTAAAGGTTGTAAAGTTTCCGGCCTTCACAACCTTCCCAGGCAGTGCATTCCAGATTCCCGCCACCTTCTGAATGAAAAAAAAAAATTTCTCAATCTGAATCTCCTGCTCCTCACCCTAAAACTGTGCCCCCTCATGATTGACCCCCTCAACCAGGGGGGACAGCTGCTCATAATCTTATAAACCTCAATCATGTCCTCCCCACCCCACCCCCCTCAGCCTTCTTTGCGCTAAAGAAAGCAACTCAAGCCTAGTCTCTCTTCGTAGCTCAAAGCTCCATCCCAGGCAACATCCTGGTGAATCGCCTTTGCACCCGCTCCAATATAATCACACCCTTCCGCTGGTGAGGTAAGCAGAACTGCACACAGTACTCCATAAATGGCCTCACCAACATTCTACTCCAATTCGTTCTTAAGAAACATAAGAACTTAAGAAATAGGAGGAGGAGTAGGCCATCTAGCCCCTCGAGCCTGCCCCGCCATTCAATAAGATCATGGCTGATCTGAAGTGGCTCAGTTCCACTTTCCCGCTTTCTCCCCATAACCCTTAATTCCCTTGCCTATCAGAAACCTGTCTACCCGTGACTTAAATATATTTAGCGAGGTAGCCTCCACCACTTCAACGGGCAGAGAATTCCAGAGATTCACCACCCTTTGAGTGAAGAAGTTCCTCCTCAACTCTGATCTAAACTGCACCCCCCCTTATCTTGAGGCTGTGCCCTCTAGTCCTGCTATCCTTTCTAAGCGGGAAGAATCTCTCTACCTCTACCCTATCCATCCCCTTCATTATCTTATACGTCTCTATAAGATCCCCCCTCATCCTTCTAAACTCCAAAGAGTACAGACCCAGTCTATTTAGTCTCTCTTCACAGTCCAACCCCCTCATCTCCGGTATCAGCCTAGTGAACCTCCTCTGCACTCCCTCCAAGGGCAATATATCCTTGCGCAAGTGCGGTGACCAAAACTGGACTGGAGCTTTTCTCAAGGGAAGAATTCCACATCATTCTGGTGTCTGCGTTTTGTTAGGAATCTAGCTTTGGATCCTTATTTCCCACACTATGTGTATCTCAGTCATTGCCTGTAATGCGTCTGTAATATTTGCTGCCTCCATGATTCAGGTCCCATAAATCTAATGCTTGCTTTCCATTCTCATGCCCCCTCCGTCACCTGTTGCTTATACTTGTCATGTTCACAGCGAAATCCTCCCGCACTTCCGGATTCCCACATTAATGTCACTTGTTTCCCTTACTACCAGCTGTCTGCACACCCACTTCAAAATATCTGTAAAATCTGTTGCATGCCTCATTCCCAGATCCATGTCCGGAAGAGGAATTCCTGCTCTCTTGCCATCAGGATGTTTATTCTGGAAATTGACTCTTGACTTTGCATTGTTGGCTTTCTCCTCTTCAAATTTACCACGGATTGTGTCTAATAATTAATCAAGATTGCACTTAATCCACACAGACTGAAGCTGTGCTTAAGTAATGCTCTAAAGTAAAAGTACTGAGTATAATCTGTGCAACACAAGTGGTTAGCGCTGCCACCTCACAGTGCCAGGGAGCCAGGTTCGATTCCCAGCTTGGGACACTGTCTGTGTGGACTTTGCAAATTCACCCCATGTCTGCACAGGTTTCCTCCCACAATCCACAGATGTGTGGTTTAAGCTGATTGCCCACGCTAAAATTGACCCTAGTGTCAGGGGTCACGGGTAAATGTGTGGGGTTATGGGAATAGGGCCTAGGTGGGATTGTGGTCAGTACAGACTTGATGGGCCAAATGGCCTCCTTCTGCACTATAGGCATTCTATGAATTTATGACTTCTTGTCTCCAGTACAAATGAGTGGGTGGAGATTCTGGGTTGGAAGTGTACAGTTTGTACAAGTGTCTCTGACACTTTGGGCGTGGGTGGGATTGTGGTTGGTACAGATCCAATGGGCCGAATGGTCTCCTTGTGTACTGTAGCGATCTACGATGTTATAATTATCTTTAAAAATATACATGCAGAATTCTGTCGGGGCAGAAGGAGGCCATTCGGCCCATCAAGCCTGGGGGTTGTGACTCAAGCCCTACCCCACCCAGTAACCCCCTAGCATGGCTAATCCACCTAACCCCCACATCCGGAGGAAACTGGAGCACCCAGAGGAAACCCACTCACACACGGGGAGAATGTGCAAACTCCACAGAGACAGTGGCCCGAGGTGGAATTGAATTCGGGTCTCGCTGAGGGGCTGCAGTTCTCACCACTGTGCCACTGTGCCACGTGAATGCAGTTGGTCCCTCCAGGGCTCTCAGCTTTCTGCTTACCCATTCTAACTGTGTGACTGAGAAATGCAATGCCAGGGTCACTGAATTCACCAACTAAATGCACACTGGGACACCCCAAGATTTGGAATTCTCAACCTCAAACTCTCCACCTCTCTCTCCTTCCATTCTCTTTTACCAAACTTATGTAGTTCAGTGTTAACTTTTTGATAAATGTTTCTGTGAAACACTTTCGGACATTGCTACATTAAAGGCGCTATATAAATACAGGTCATTACTGTTTGCGCTGTTGTAGAAGTCCAGGAGTACATATGGCAGAACAGTGCACTTCCAATCCAGATTCTCCACCCATTCATCTGTACTGGAGACAAGAAGTCATAGAATCATGGAATTGTTACAGTAACGAAGGAGGCCATTCAGCCCATCGAGTCTGCACCAACCACAATCCCACCCAGCCCTCTTCTCATAACTACACATATTTACCCTGCTAGTCCCCCTGACACTGAGAGACAACTTAGCGTGGCCAATCCACCT
Source organism: Carcharhinus amblyrhynchos (assembly GCF_965287045.1). Taxonomy (NCBI): domain Eukaryota; kingdom Metazoa; phylum Chordata; class Chondrichthyes; order Carcharhiniformes; family Carcharhinidae; genus Carcharhinus; species Carcharhinus amblyrhynchos. The sequence goes on from NC_137342.1 coordinate 47,219,490, forward strand.
AACCCCCCGCATCTTTGGAGTGTGGAGAAAACCAGAGCACCCGGAGGAAACCCGCGCAGACACGGGGAGAATGTGCAAACTCCACACAGACAGTGACTCGAGGCCAGGATTGAACCCAGATCCCTGGTGCTGTGTGGCAGCAGTGCTAACCACCGTGCCACCATGTCCTGAGACTGGGCGACTTGGTAATATGTTTCCCTGATGTGTGCCAAGTGCACTGCAACAGAAAGAGGGGGAGACGGTGGCAGTGTCACACACTGGAGTCATGGTCCATGGGTTCAAATCCCACCAAGGCAGTCGATGGAATTTAAATTTGATGAATAAATCTGAATTTGGTTTGTAAAGCGAGTTTCGTTACTGATGACAATCATTGCCAATTATTAAAAACACAGCTTATCTATTCATGCCCTTCAGGGAATGAAATCTGCTGTCCTTATGTGGCCTGCTCTATATGTGACTTCAGGTCCACAGCAATGACTCTTAGCTGCTCTCTGAGGCAGCCGAGCAAGTCATTCAGTTTGAGGTAGGCAACAAAATCATAGAATCCCTACAGTACAGAAAGAGGCCATTTGGCCCATCGAGTCTGCACCGACCACAATCCCACCCAGGCCCTACCCCTGTACCCCTACATATTTTACCCACTAATCCCTCTAACCTACTCATCTCAGGACACTAAGGGGCAATTTTAGTATGGCCAATCAACTCAACCTGCACAGCTTTGGACTGTGGGAGGAAACCAGAGCACCCGGAGGAAACCCACGCCGACACGAGGAGAATGTGCAGCCTCCACACAGACAGTGACCCAAGCCGGGAATCGAACAGAGGTCCCTGGAGCTGTGAAGTAGCAGTGCTAATCACTGTGCTACTGCTGTGACGCCCTAAAATGTTGGTAAGTCTCAGCAGGTCTGGCAGCCTTTGTGGAGAGAGAATCGAGCCAATGTTTCGACTCGGAATGGCATTTTCTGATTTTGTTCCAGATTCCAGCGTCCGCAGTATTTTGCTTTTATCTTACAGTTCAGGGTAGGGATGGCCAGCCTCACCAGCGATGCCCACATCGAACGCAAGAAAAATGCAAAAGCTTTGTCCCGTTCTAAAGAAACAGGGTTGCTGTTGTAACAAATATTATTATCCACATGGATTGAGGATCAGAAGCAATCAAAACCTCTTTGGAATTTTCAGCTTGTTTCCACTGGCGGGAATTCTCCAGCCATTCACATCCAACCACCGCTGCCAGCAAGAATGGAAAATTTGGCTCTCAGCGGGACTGGAGAATCCCAGCCGCAGGCAAGGTCAGCGATCATAGAATCAGAGAATCAGAGAATTATAGAATCAGAGAATCATAAAATCATAGAATCATAAAATCCGACCCATCATTTAAAAAAGGAACAATTTCAGTACATTGGTCTAAAAGAAAAGATTATTGTCACTGACTGCATCAGTAATAGGCTAAATGAAATGGGAAGAAAAGTATTGATAAAAGAGAATGAAAATGCTGGAAATCTGAAATTGGATTTGCTCGGAAGGTTCAGCAATCAATAAGAGACTGGAGTTCTGATGAAAGTTTATATCTGGAATATTAAAATGGATAGGATTAAAATGGAACCTGTTGGACGAGCCAAAGGGAAATCTGTGTGGTTTGACGGGAAACCACATTCTGCTGCCCAGAGACCTCTGGGTTTACCATCGGACACGAGAGTGAAAATCAATGGGGCACAAATCCTGACTGACCTTCCAGCCCTATTCAGTTTGTCCTGTTTTTGGTTAACTCTGCTTTCCAATGTTAGAAAGCGCAGTTTGCGTGCCTGCTGGAGTTTCTTGGCTGATCTGTCAACATAGATTTTATCACTAGTGTGCTATCCCAGATGTCATTACCAGAACTGTACGTCACTCCTGCTTTCTGCTGTTTCGCCATTTCTCACATAATTACAATTAAAAATTCTAAGTGCCAGCGGTGAGCATGTAAACACATTCTATTTCACAGTGGAGAAGATCGTGATTGGTTAAAACCTACTGTCATGTGACAATGGAAGGTGACCTATTAAAGGGTGAGATTTTCCAGCCATCTTTTCCCGATACTGGAAAATCCTGCTCAAGGTCAATGAGTCTTTCCATTGTCCGCCCCTCACCCGCTTCGATTCCCGTGCTGGCCAGAATGGGAAAATCCGGCCCAAAGACTCCTGATCATCCACAGAGACTCTGCATCATGGCCAACACTCCCCTGCCCAAATCTATTACCTTTAACACAAGGCTTGAGTGTACAAAGATGGCACGGGTGTCTTTCAAAATCAAATTTCACTTGTAAACATTTCACAACATTACATTGGTTTCACTTAATTCATGTGTGCTTCATCATTATTTGTTGAGATTAGTTTAGTCAGAGAAGTAGCTATATTGATACACCTCATCATTAGCATAAACCTCATCATAGCACACACGTTACAGCGGACTTGGGGACATTTCCTTTATTGTGGAAGAAGTAATGTTTTTTTAAATTTCTTTATAGGATGTGGGCTGGGCCAGCATTTATTACCCATTCCAGAGGGCATTGATGAGTCAACCACATTCCGGTGGTTCTGGAGTCATATGTTGGCCAGACCAATTAAGAATAGCAGATTTCCTTCCCCAAAAAGGACAGTAATGGACCAGATGGGATTTTACAACAATTGACAATGATTTCATGGTCATCATTAGACTTTTAATACCAGATTTTTACTGAATTCAAATTTCACCTTCTGCTGTGGTGGGATTTGAACCCGGGTCCCCAGACCATTCTCCTAGGTCTCTGGATTACTAGCCCAGTGATGATGTTATAAGGCCACCACCTCCCCAATTCTTCATTGAATGTTCATGTTAGTGTCCACCGTTGTACTCAGCACTCTGTGGGACATGACTGAGCTTGCAGACTCAGCTAGCCCTCCCTTCTCTGCGTCGAAAAGGCCTTTGTCTGAAATTAGTCTCAGCCGGGATAAGTGTAATGTTACAGGTGAATTCAGAACGCCGTGAGCACTCTGTCAGCCAATACCCTGGGCGGATTTTTACTGTCCAGCCCACCACGGGAATCGTAGCGGGCGAGACATGGACCTAGCAAAGGTCCTTAACCTCGGGCAGGACTTTCTGGTTTTGCAGCAAGGGTGGCTGGAAAATCCTACCCCACAAAATGGACACACATTTGTTCTGTACTGACATCACCCTTAGGCCCCTCATTTCCTAACCTCAACTGACTGTTCCAACAACCATCACCGTCCACCTCAACACGCCCAGGGTGCCAATCCTTTCCCACTTCATTCTTACATGCCAGCCACTCCCTCTCTGCCCGCTCCTATCCCCACCCCACCACTGCCCCCACCATCACTGTCTAACCCTATTCAGTCCCAAGCCACCATGCAAGTGTCGATCTATTCTCCTGCTCGCCTTCCTTGTGGTATAGAGTTGAGTAAGGAAAAGCGTTGACTTTAAACATTAAGCTGACTGGTTCCCAGCACCCTGTGAGCTGGGTGCCACAAGAGGTTCCTTCATCACTGACTTTGCCTGAAAGCAGGTCTTTATTGAAAATGATTTCACGTTATTGAGTATTCGTGGTCAGTAAAAGTATTACAAATAGGAACCAGTCACGAGTGGACATAGACCTCAATATTCCACAAGCACGCCTTTGATGTTAACTCTGTATCTTAACATGTCATCTGAAAATTGAATCTCTACTTCCTGCAGGTCACCCTAGCCGCTATCTTTCCCATTCTGAGAGGATCCACAAAATACGGTGCAAAGGGACCTCGGGGTCCTTGTGCATGAGTCGCAAAAACCCAGCTTGCAGGTGCAGCAGGTGGTCAGGAAGGCGAATGGGATGCTGGCCTTCATAGCGAGGGGGATTGAATATAAAAGTAGGGAGGTCTTGCTGCAGCTGTATAGGGCATTGGTGAGGCCGCAGCTGGAGTACTGTGTGCAGTTTTGGGCGCCGCACCTGCGCAAGGATATTTTGGCCCTGGAGGGAGTGCAGAGGAGGTTTACTAGGCTGATACCGGAGTTGAGGGGATTGAGCTATGAGGAGAGGCTGAATAAACTGGGCTTGTACTCGTTAGAGTTTAGAAGAATGAGGGGAGATCTCATTGAGACGTATAAGATGATGAATGGGATGGATAGGATAGAGGTGGAGAGACTCTTCCCGCTCAAAAAAGACAGTAGGACTAGGGGGCACAGCCTCAAGATAAAGGGGAGGCGGTTTAGAACGGAGTTGAGGAGGAACTTCTTCACTCAAAGGGTGGTGAATCTCTGGAATTCTCTGCCCGTTGAAGTGGTGGAGGCTGCCTCGCTAAATATTTTTAAGAAGCGGGTTGATGGGTTCTTGATAAGAGAGGGGATTAAGGGTTATGGGGAGAGGGCGGGAAAGTGGAACTGAGCCACAACAGATCAGCCATGATCTTATTGAATGGCGGGGCAGGCTCGAAGGGCTAGATGGCCTACTCCTGCTCCTATTTCTTACGTTCTTATGTTCTTATGTTCCTCCACATATTCCAATTATTTAAAAAGATTTGATGCTTGTCATCTATGTGTCAGAGCAAAATTTCTCGGAATCTGTCAATTCACATGAACATGTCTTGGTCTGTGAGCCTCCCATAGAAACATAGAAACTAGAAGCAGGAATAGGCCACTCGGCCCTTCGAGTCTGCTCCGCCATTCATCTTGATCATGGCTGATCATTGAATTCAATATCCTGATCCCACCTTCCCCCCAATATCCCTTCACCCTTTTAGCCCCAAGAGTTATATCTAATTTCTTCTTAAAATCATGCAATGTTTTGGCCTCAACTACTTTCTGTGGGAATGAATTCCACACATTTGCCACCCTCTGGGTAAAGAAATATCTCCTCACCTCAGTTCTTGAAGGTTTACCCCTTATCCTTCTCTGGGTTGCGCTGCAAAAATGATCAGTTGCGTACCCCATTGCCTGAGCTGCCCATTAACACCTGTAAGACCTGGATAGCCAGAAGCTTTTTCCCAGGGCAGAAGAGTCAATTACTAAGGGGCACAGGTTTAAGGTGCAAGGGGCAAGGTTTAAAGGAGATGGATGAGGCACGTTTTTTACACAGAGGGTGGTGGGTGCCTGGAACTCGCTGCTGGGGAGGTAGTGGAAGCAGATGGAATAGTGACTTTTAAGGGACGTCTTGACAAATACATGAATAAGATGGGAATAGAGGGATATGGTCCCCGGAAGGGTAGGGGGCTTTAGTTCAATCGGGCAGCATGGCGGGAAGGTTTGGAGGGCTAAAGGGCCTGTTCCTGTGCTGTAATTTTCTTTATTCTTTGTTCAATTAAGGGACATTTTGTGACCTCGCTGGCATTTTGCAATTGGCAGCGAGCACCCATCTCCCTCCCCCCAACCCCAGTGCCCACTGCTCGGTCCAGAGGCTGCCAGCTCAATAGCAGCCTCCCTGCCACAGGCTGAGGGCCATCATGGCTGAAGATCCCACACTGCACAGAAAGAGCTACAGGCAGGAAAGGTAATATTGAATAATAATACAGTCCACTCTTTTATCATGGACTGCTGACAGCTTTGTCAGGAATTGAAGGAAATATGTTTCATGTTTCTTGGTTTTGTCTTTCTACGTGGAACAAACTATTCTTAAATGTGGATAGACTTTATTGGCCTGGGTGTCATAGAGTCATAGAGGCTTACAGCATGGCCACAGGTCCTTTGGCCCAACTTGTCAATGCCACCCTTTTTTTTAACTACTAAGCAAGTCCCAATTGCCCGCATTTGACCCATATCCGTCGATAGCCATCTTACTCATCTAACAGTCTAAATGCTTTCTAAAGGACAAAATTATACCCATCTCTATTACTGCCTCTGGCAGCTTATTCCAGACACTAACCATCTTCTGTACGATCAAGGTATCCCCTCTGGACTCTTTTGCATCTCTCCCCTTTTACCTTAAACCTATGCCCTCCAGTTTTGGACTTCCGTCCCTTTGGGAAAAGATGTTGACTATCTAGGTGGACCCTGAAGGCTCTTCATATTGGGGGTTTGAATTGAGCTGGCTCAAACATTATAATCTTCCATTTTAATGGATGAAACTCAGACAGATGAGGAAGCTGATTCCCATTCTATTCAACCCCTTGGTTGGTTGCAACAAAGGTCTCGAAGCTTTCCCCCGAAATGCCTTTTCCAATCCAAATGTATTTGTTTGTTGATAAAGAATCAGGTTTTCTTCAGTCAAAGAAAGAGAAAGTTTATTAGTTACTAAATTCTATCAAAAAGACATGATGCCGCACACACAAATATCAGAGGCAAGAAAATTGGAGTCCAATAAAAAGTTGAAAGAATTTACAACTAAAACCTCAGACAGTGACCCAAACCAGGGATCGAACACAGGTCCCTGGCGTTGTGAAGCAGCAGTGCTAATCACTGTGCCACAGCGCCACCCAGGCATGGTGTAATTGACTCTTAACTGCCCTGTGAAATGTCCCAGCAAGCCACACAGTTCAAGGGCAATTAGAGATGGCCACATTCCATGAAACAATCAAAAAAAGGTTAAGGTGGGCCTTTTCTCACAAATTGCAATGTTACAGTCTGTCTAGGAATTCTAAAAAGATGGTTAAAGATATGAGATGATAATAATTCTTGGATGGATGGGCTCGATGGTGAATTAAGACTGTGATACCTGCAGCAGTTCGTTGGGAGAACTTTATGGAGGAGAGTTAATGTTATAAAGATTACAGTGTCATAGCTGTCGGATCAACATATTACAGCTGATTATAATTGAATCCCACGAATCTTGAAGTGTACAGAATTATGTGACAGGACTGCTTTGCTATATAAGTCCTGTAATAGGCACAGCTTACACAAGGGGAAGAATGTGTTAACTGTAGTACCACAAGGGTCTCAGATTACCTCAAGGGCAAAGAGAAAAAAGCTCTATTCTCTCACTAACATTTTCTGAATGTGAGCTGTGTTCACGTTTTGAAATGTGCTCTTATCCATCTAAATATTCACACAATGTTTTTAACTGTGTGAATGACAGAAGTTACAATTCAGAACATGAATTGATTTGAAAGTAGTTTTATGTCGTTCCCGGTATTTATCAATGGCATGACATTAATAACATTTAGCTCACAGCCATATCCTGTATGATGTGATGCATGGCTTGCTATGTCAATAACCAACCAAACTACAGCCCTTTCAATGTAATTTTTCCGTCTTTTTCCCTCATGTCTTTGTGAAGCAGTTTGTGACATGTTACTATATTTAGCACAGACAGTAACTACATTTCAAAAATACCTCATTGGCGACAAATCGTGTTGGGATATTCTGAGGTACTGAAACTGGTACAACAACATTACTCAGTGCTGTCATTTACCACATTGATGGCTCAAATATGCCTGTCATACCTCTGCTACGTTTACTGTTTGCTCATTAGGGGCCCTCACACAATCTCACTGGTTTTTTTCCAGGCTTATCATATCCTAACAGATTCAAGGCAGCAGCTTACAACTGCTTGGTGTATGGTCGCAACCCATCGCAACAGGTTCACTCTAGGCCAGGAGCTCACTCTGAATTCTTCAGACAGAGCAGCACAATGGCACAGTAGTTAGCGCTGCTGCGTCACAGCGCCAGGGACCTGGATTTCATTCCTGACTTGGTCACTTTCTGTATGAACTTCTCCCCGTGTCTGTATGGGTTTCCTCCAGGTGCTCCAGTTTCCTCCCACATTCCAAAGCTGTATGGGTTAGGTGGATTGGCCATGCTAAATTGCATCTTAGTGTCAGGAGGGCATGGGGTAATGGGGATAGGGCCTGGATGGGATTGTGCAGGCTTGATGGGCCAAATGGCCTCCTTCAGCACTGCAGGGATTCTCTGATTACTTGGGATTTGGAGTCACATATGGGCCATTCCAGTGAGGGTAGTAAGGACATTAGTGAAGAAGATGCATTTTCTCAACCAACCATTTGCCAACCAATTATAGTTTCACAGTCATCATGTCTGAAGCTAGCTTTGTATGCCAGATTTCTTATTGTAATTGCACCAGCTGTCAATGTGGATTTGAACCTGGGCTCCCAGAGTTTGAGCCTGTGTCTCTGGATTACAAGTCCAGTGATATTAGCAGTTACGTCACCAAACTCCCCCCACCAGGCCATCCTCCCCTCCCCCAATCTTGGTCTCTGTCTCTCTCTTTCTCATGGAGTGAAATTCACCTTTAAAACGAGAATAACATGAATGTTAGTACATTGGCAACCTTTTTTTTCACACTCTGCCCAATTGTCTCATCCAGTGAAGACAATGGAAAAAAAGATTGCACAGAATCTAGGGCAGATTGTCAATGTGCTGTGGTCTACATTGTGTTAACTCCCAAACAAACTGACAGTCTTTCTCAATGGCAACCTTCCTTGTCTTTCCTCTATTTAATAAATATGATTATGGCCATTGCTTTGTCAAACCTTCACTTCATGTTTCTCATAAGCTGAATATATGCCAAATTACTTCACTTCTTCCACCTCCATTTATATAGTAAAAAAATCAAGGATCATTTAACCATCACCTCAGGATCTTGTCTCCCTCTGTCTTCTGCTGCTCATCCCCACCCACAATCTCCCCTTCCAATCTGCAGAATTTTAAAACTCATATTTCACCGAACATTGCTTCTGCAACCAGTTTGCCTTCCATGGTAAAAAAAGGATGTACTGTCGAAACTGCCCTTTGTCCTATTTTTTGTGAAGTGCTTACTATTTTCAGGTGACATTTCTCTATGTGCTATTTAAAAGAATGTTAACTCATTATTTTACTTAGGTGATTCCCTTGAAATTACAGATATATGTCAGATATATTTCAACATGTAACTAAAAATTTTTAGATTTGTTTATTATTTGTTACTTGTGTCACAAGTAGGCTTACATTAACACTGCAATGAAGTCACTATGAAAATCCCCTAGTCGCCACACTCTGGTACTCTGGTTCAGGTACACTGAGGAAAAATTTAGCGTGGCCAACACGCATAACTAGCACATCTTTCGGACTGTGGGAGGAAACCAGAGCACCCAGAGGAAACCCATGCAGACACAGGGAGAATGTGCAAACTGCGTATAGATAGTGACCCAAGCTGGGAATCGAACCCAGGTCTCTGGCGCTGTAAGACAGCAGTACTAGATTGTGTTAGTTAAACACTATTTATATCGTGTGCATAAAACTAGCAGATAGTGAGTTAGGCTGGAAAATAATTGTAGTTTAGATGATGTTAGCATGCCTGTCAGAGACACATTATGCAGTTACAGGAAGTAACATTCTTTGTAGTGAACATTACACCATTGTCATTTTGAGTCACAGTTTTCCTAACAATAACATTAGTTGTTTTTCCAATTTGTAACACTGCTAGACAGCTATTCTGAGCTGTCATGAGATGTGCTTTCTCAAAAGTTGAATTTCTTTGCATTCATTCATGGGATGTGGGCATCCTTGGCAAGGCTGGCATTTATGGTTCATGCCTAAATGCCCTTAGGCGATGGTGAACCGACTTCTTGAACAGCCCATGTGATGTAGGTACACGCACAGCGCTGTTAGGGAGGAAGTTCCAGGATTTGGACTCGGAGGCAGTGAAGGTATGTATTTCCAGGTCAGGATGGTGAGTAATTTGGAGGCAAATGTGCAGATTGTGGTGTTTCCATCACCTTTGTCCTTCGAGGTGGTTGAGGTCACAGATCTGGTAGGTGCCTCTGAAGGAGCCTTGGCGAGTTGCTTCAGTGTATCTCATAGATATTGCTGCCACTGAGCATATGTGGTGCAGGCATGGATATTTAAAATGATGCATGGGGAGCTGCTGTAAGGCAGAAATTGCAATAAATGGCTCTGGGGGAGCCCACACTGTAGTCAACAAGAGCCCACTTTAACTTACAGAATAGCACAGAACGTAATTTTAAATGCAGCCAGTGACATTCACTTCGGCTTTGCTACTGACTGCAGGCTCCAGGCCATAATATTATTGTGAAGTTAGTATTTATAATAATTTTATATTATAACTAAATTATTATATTTAAAAAATATAAAAATGCAAAGAGTTGTAAAATTGCATTGTCTGTTTAAAAGAAAAGGGTTTTTTTGTATTGAAAAGAAGCGGGTGCATCTAGTACACAGACTGAAACAATATATCAGAGGTAAAAACAACGGGCTTGCCTTGGCAGCAGACTTCAGGCATTTGAATCTGAACATGTTTTTGAATTTTAACCCATCAATTTAAACTAAGCATTTGAAAAGTAGTGGCCTACCAGATTTGAATTTTATGTTTTGATTACCTGTAAACCAGTCCTATTGTGAGGGTTTTGGTATGTCATCTAGAATATAAACCAGCACCCAGCTCCAGAGAACAGCCAGAGGAGTGCATTGCCAGCAACTGCCACAGATCACAACTAGAGAGAGAGAGACGCACACACACAGACAGTAACTGCTCTCTGCCAGTGAAATAACCACGTTTATGTCTTCAAAGAAAGCCTCATCTCAGTCGTAAAAGTGCCAACAGAAAATAGAAGAAATCAGCAAAGAAGACAGAAGGTCCTGGAAGACGACAAACCCGATTAAAATTTGAAAGTGACTAGAAGTTCTATTTTTGTTGTTAGTAAGTAGGAATTACAATTAACAAAATAACATTCCATTAGAATAGTGTTTTATTTGGTTTGTTAGTAGTTTAGTTAACCTGTTCACCGTTAGTTAGAAGAATAAAATGTTACTTGTTTTTTTTCAGAGGGAATCTGAGCTAGTTATCTTGATTTGGCCTCTAAAAGCTGTTGAAGGGCAGATAATCCCCTTCTCACACACACTTTAACAGATAATGAAGGGAGGTACTTCTCTTTGAGTGGTTGAGTGTTGGAACTCAGAGAGATCAACTTCCCTTCATAATGAAGTGAAAATATCTTCAGATTGTTAAATTCAGGATGTGCTGTTTATTTGGTCTAGGCAGGTTCTCTGTATACTCTATTGACTGGCTGCTTCTTACACACTATCACTGTGTTATCTCAAATAAAATGGGGAGGCGACAGCAGAGCAGTATTTTCACTGGACTGATGATCCAGAGATTCAGGGTAATTATCTGGGGACCCGGGTACAAATCCTGCCATGGTAGGTGATGAAATTTGAATTCAATAAAATTCTGAAATCAAACATCTAATGATGACTGTGAATTCGCTGTTGAACATCGTAAGATCCCCATCTGGTTCACTAATGTCCTTTAGGGAAGGAGATCTGCCATCCTTACCCAGCCTGGCCTACATGTGACTCCAGAGCCACAGCAATGTGGTTAACTCTTAACTGCCCCTCTGAAACAGCCCAGTGAGACACTCGGTTCAAGGGGTAATTAGTGATGGGCAATAAATGCTGGCCCAGCCAGCGTCACCCATGTCCAATAAATGGTGGTAACACCCAAATGTACAAAACCTGAATTCACTCTGATTTGCATATGAGCTGCTTAAGTTGTGCAGCTCTGTTCAAAAGCGGCACTTGCTGTCAATCTACAGAAAGCAGAATTATTGATGGTTATCATGTGAAGATCAATTGCTGAGGGTAAGTCTTTTTCTGATAATCTTTTCAGGTTTACGTGCATTTTACAGGAATGCCACATCGCTAATCTTGTGGCTTTTTTTAGACTTTTACTTTTTCCGCACTATAAGCATTCCTGATCTGACTTAATTGACTAATTAAAAACCAACTGACAAACATGGGAAAGGGACATTTTCTGGAGTCCCATCCATTGTTTCTTGACTGTATCTCAAATTTGCAGATGGAAACCTGCATTAAATTGAATTATTATTTAATTAAAATAAATCAGGAAAGGATAGGGTTCAGCTGCTTAAAGGCAACTTCTAGTTAAACAGAGCGTAGAGCTAAGAGCGTGTGGTGGCACAGTGGTACAGTGGTTAGCATTGCAGCTTCACAGTGCCAGGGACCCAAGTTCAATTCTCATTTTGGGTCACTGTCTGCGTGAAGATTGTACGTTTTCACCGTTTCTGCATGGGTTTCTTCTGGGTGCTCCGGTTTTCCCCCACAGTCCAAAGATGTGCGCTGGAATTTTACACATGCCCCAGCATTGGGGTGGGCGCACCTCGCAAAGTGGAATGATCCATTAGCCTCGGGAGGGATTTTACGAGCCTCACCTGAGCGAGGTCGTATGATACCTGCCTTGCAGGTTACGTGAATTGGCCATGCTAAATTGCCCTTTAGTATCAGGAGGATTAGCGGGTAAATAGAAGGATAGAGCCTGGGTGGGACTGTTGTCATTCAGGCCTGATTGGCTAAATGGCCTCCTTCTGCACTGTAGGAATTCTATGAAGTGGGAGTTTTGTGGGTACTCGGTAATAAACTGTCACATCCACAACTTATTCCGTGAGTGAGAAAACCTAGCAAAGTGTGAGTGATAAAGCACCACTGAACTTTTAGATGTTATTCAGAGGCAACTTGAATATGAGACAACTGAGATATTAATAAGCGAACGCAAAGGTGTCTCATTTAACCTCAAGCAATTTTCTGTGATAATATCCACTGATATTCAATGCCAGCTTTTCCATTAGAGCTCAAACTGGGTTATGGAATGCCTGAGCTGTGTACAAATACGTAGTAAAAAGTCTGACAACACCAGGTTTAAGTCCAACTGATTTATTTGATAGTAAACTCACTAGCTTTCGCGGTTACCCCCTTCGTCAGGTGACCTTGAAAGCTAGTGAGTTTACAATCAAATAAATCGGTTGGACTTAAACCTGGTGTTGTCAGACTTTTTACTGTGTTTACCCCAGTCCAACGCCGGCAGAGCCACATCATTACAAATACGTATGCAGGAACATCCCACTCGCTGAAATGCATAGAATGTCTCAGTGTGACCACACAGCAAAACAATGCGTTATCTCTTTAGATAATCTTATATCTCTTTCGACAATCAACTAATCAGTACCTCATTATGATTTCTCAGACTATAACCCATGAATTACTAGGAACTCAAAACACTGGAACGCCTCGCATTCTGCTTACAAACAAGACGATTTTGTGCATTTTATGCGCATTTTCCAGTAATACCACATTGCTAATTTTGTGGCTTCTTTCAGATTTTTACTTTCTCAGCAGTATAAGCACTTCTGATCTGACTTAAATCTAATTGAAAACAACTGACAAACGTGGGAAAGAGACATTTCCTGGAATGCCATCCATTGTTTCTTGACTGCCTCTAAAACTTGTAAATGGCAACCTGTATTAAATTGAATTATTATTTAATTAAAATAAATTAACATTCACCTGATGGAGGAGTAGCGCTCCGAAAGCTTGTGCTACCAAATAAACGTGGTGCTGTGAGACTTCTTACTGTGTCCACCTCAGTCCAACGCCAGCATCTCCACATCATAAAATGAATGGGGAGGGGTGAGGCTCAGATGCTTAAAGTCAAATTTGATAACATTAATTCCTAATTTATCTCATCCCTCACTCCTACTTTTTTATTAAAGTCTATAACCAACTAATTTAAGGGTTTAAAAAAAAGGCAGCATGGACAAGTTGGGCTGAAGGGCCTGTTTCCATGCTGTAGACCTTGAAGACTCTATGACTCTAAGCTATGGTCATTCAAAAAGAGAAGCCTTGGCCCAGATTTTATTGTATTGGAGAATTTTTCAGCAACTGTTGGTCACACTTGCTCCTACAGTTATCAGCACCAACATTGCTGGAAAAGCCAGCTTATCAGAGCATAGTGAAGAAAACTGGGGATCCAGGACAGAGTCAACTCAGTCGGGAAAACAATCCAATTGTAGGATTTAGAAATAAGCAGCAGAGTGACACAGAAGGAAGGTCAATTAGAGGACATGAATTCAATGTTAAATCAGGTATAGAAAGAGAAATAAACAGGGAAATTCCAGGGCAGCACAGCAGCAAGGTAGTTAGCATTGCTGCCTCACTGTGCCAGGGACCCGGATTTGATTCTGGCCTCAGATGTCTGTGTGGCATTTGTACATTCTCCCCGTGTCTGCATGGGTTTCCTCCGGGTGCTCCGGTTTCCTCCCACAGATCAGAAATGTGCAGGTTAGGGTGATTGGCCATGCTAAATTGCCCCTTAGTGTCTGGGGGAACAGCTGGGTAAATATGTGGGGTTATGGGAATAGGGCCTGGGTGAGATTGTTGCTGGTGCAGACTCAATGGGGTGAATGGTCTCCTTTGGCATTGCAGGCATTTTATGAAAAACAGAAAATGCTGAAAAATTTCAGCAGATCTGACAGCCTCTGTGGAGAGAGAATAGAGCCAATGTTTCGAGTCTAGATGGAGGGGTCACCTCGACTCAAAATGATACCTCTGAACTCTCCACAGATGCTGTCAGACCTGCTAAGAGGGAAAGACAACTTGGATTAAGAAAGAGAAAAAGAAGAGACAGAAGGGGAAAAGAAAAGAAATGTAATTTCAAATTTGACATTTTAAGAATTTCCCCTGCCCCATAAGAATGGCATGAGGCAGCAATTTTATAATGGGAAATTGGGGCAGCACAGTGGCACAGTGGTTAGCACTGCTGCCTCACAGCACGAGGTTCGAATCCCAGCTTGGATCACTGTCTGCGTGGAATTTGTACGTTCTTCCCGTGTGTGTGTGGGTTTCTTCCGGATACTCTGCTTTCCCCCCACACTCCAAAAATATACAGATTAGGTGGATTGGCCATGCTAAATTGCCTCATTATTAGGGGGGCTAGCTCAGGTAACTGCATGGGATTATGGGGGTAAGGCCTGGGTGGGATTGATGGGCCAAATGGCCTCCTTCTGTACTGTAGGGATTCTATGATTCCATGAAATTGTCAGTGCTAGAGAGGTAAATAGGCAGTAATTAACACTTATCCCATCATCAAAAATACACTTATTTACCTAAATGTATATAAGAAGTTCAGCTTGTATTTACTGTTCAAATAAGAACATAAGAAATAGGAGCAGGAGTAGGCCATCTAGCCCCTCGAGCCTGCCCCACCATTCAATAAGATCATGGCTGATCTGTCGTGGCTCAGTTCCACATTCCCGCCCTCTCCCCATAACCCTTAATCCCCTCACTTATCAAAAACCCATCAACCCGCGTCTTAAAAATATTTAGCGAGGCAGCCTCCACCACCTCAACAGGCAGAGAATTCCAGAGATTCACCACCCTTTGAGTGAAGAAGCTCTTCCTCAACGCCGTTCTAAACCGCACCCCCTTTATCTTGAGGCTGTGCCCCATAGTCCTACTGTCCTTTCTGAGCGGGAAGAGTCTCTCCACCTCTATCCTATCCATCCCATTCATCATCTTATATGTCTCAATGAGATCTCCCCTCATTCTTCGAAACTCTAACGAGTACAAGCCTAGTTTATTCAGCCTCTCCTCATAGCTCAACCCCCTCAACTCCGGTATCAGCCTAGTAAACCTCCTCTGCACTCCCTCCAAGGCCAAAATATCCTTGCGTAAGTATGGCGACCAAAACTGCACACAGTACTCCAGCTGCGGCCTCACCAATGCCCTATACAGCTGCAGCAAGACCTCCCTACTTTTATATTCAATCCCCCTCGCTATGAAATACTCTTTGACTTCCTAAAAGAAACTTGAGAGAGAACAAAGGCCAGTAACGTTCAAAATAGCCTTGCAACTCATCCTCAATTTACTTCATAATGCTCAAACTGAGAGGTATTTGGGTTTGGAGTTGGGTTTTAAACATTTTAAATTCCAACCCAACCCAAACCAGCCAGTCAGGAAGTTCAAGCTCCCCCCCCCATGTGGATAAGTTGCCGTCTCTAAAGTCAACATAGACAGATAGGACGATAAATTCATTTGTACAGCTCTCAGAGCCGGCTAGTTCCCAAATTTTGGATGCAGTCCCAGTTGGATTTACTGGGAGAATTGGCATAGAGTCTTCCTGTGTATCAGCCAGGACACCATGTGCTGTTTGTAGGTACAGAGGCAAAATCTGCATGAAGGAAAAGCAACACTATGCAGTAAGAATATTTGACCAGGGGCTTGTTTTAAGTAACGACTGTGAGCATACAGGCAGGACAACTTTCATTTTGACTAGCAAAGTACATCTGCAGTAGATTAGATTGTTTGTGTTTGCTGGAGGAATTACTGTACAATTTGTATGGTGCATTTTACCAGAATCCGTGGGTTCTGAGTTGAAAAGAGCAGATGTGCCTCATGCTGACGTATGTTTTTTTTAATACACTAATGCTTATCATAACTCTCTGTATATGTACATACGGAGTATAATCTGGTCACTCTTGGATAGGAACTGTTCTCATACACCAAGATAGGTAATCAAAATGGGATCTTAATCTCAGTGGTATAATTAGGCAGAAGAACAAACAAAAGATTTAACTGCTTCAATGTCCATATAAAGCATTTATCTTCCAAATTCCTTCTGTTCCTCTCATTCTATCTCATACTATGGGATGATTTGCAACGATCAGTAACATGGAGGCATGAATCGAGTGTGAGTATTAAAAGGAGATTTAAAATTACTTTCAGACCAAATGTGGTAATGGAATGTATTATCACAGCAGGTATTGAAACATGGCTAAATCACAGTATTTAAAAGGGAATTAGATAAGCACTGGAAAAAGGAGAAGTATTAAAGATTCAGAGAGTGTGAAATTCAGGTGGATGTTTGTGTGGTACCCTTACAGAATGATAGAATCCTGCATGGCAGAAAGAGGCCAATCTGCCCATCAAGACTGCACTGACTACAATGCCACTCAGGCCCCATCCCCACAACCCCATCCATTTACTTAAGCTAGCCCCCCTGTCATTTGAGTGCCTTTGTAGTTTACCCCATTAAACTTGAGAAGAGTTATCGGTGATCTTATTGAAATAGATGGGATTCAGATGGGGCTTGACATGGGCAATTCTCCTTGTGGGGGAATCCAGAACGAGGGGGCAAGGTTTCAAAATAAGGCATCTCCTGTTTAAGGTGGACTTGAGGTGGAATTTCTTCTCTGAGAAAGTTGTCTGGCATTCCCTTCACCAGAGAGGCTGAGGGCAGGGATGGAGATGGGATATTTTCCACCTCCCGTTTTCTGTGGGTGGAATGGCATTGGGGAGGGGGAGGAGGTGGGAATTGAAATGGATTCGAAAAATGACATTAATGCCAGCAGAATTGTCCTGCTTGGTTGTTATTGCCCCTCCTAATACTGTAATGGGGTTCTCGCCATGAAAGGTCAGGAAACCTATGAGCAAGCATTAACATACACAGCAGTCCTCACCATTGTACCAGTTCTCCACGTAGGGATTCTCCTACGCTACCTTTCCCTGCCCCCCCCCGTCCCACTGCTGGTATAATGTCACAAGAGCGAGGTTTACAACAGGTCTTTACAAACCAGGACCTGGTGGACATAAATCCATGTCAGAAAAAGCCAGCAGTGGAATCAACGGGTTACATTCTGCTTTTCCCGCCTGAGTTAGGTGCATTGGCCATGCTAAATTCTCCCTCAGTGTACCCAAACTGGAGTGTGGCGACTGGAGGAATTTCACAGTAACTTCAATGCAATGTTAATGTAAGCCTACTTGCGGTACTAATAATTAAAAGAAGGGATATAGGGATAAAGCAGAAAGGTGGAGAAAAAGTCGAAGACCAGACGTGGTCTTGTTGAATGATGGAGTGGGCTTAAGGGGTCAAATAACCTTTACTGGATCCTATTTCTTAAGTTTTTATTTTGCTTTGAGGATCCAAGGAAAGAATTGAAGTGATTGGTGTAGCTGCTGTTTTTGTCAACCTCCCTCCATTTTCCCCTTTGGGAGATGGTGGAGAGGTGATGGAAAGATTCTTGAAAGACTGTCAACCCACTCAACCACATCCCAATTGTTCCTTCCTTGACCAACAAGTGCCGGAGTGGGACTTGAACCTGGAGCTGTCAGTCCAGAGATAAGGAACAGCATCCACTGCAACACAAGACGTTCTCCCCATGTCTGCGTGGGTTTTGTCGGGTGCTGTGGTTTCCTCTGATTGATTAGCCATGTTAAATTGACCCTTAGTGTCAGGGGAATTAGCAGGGTAAATTTGTGGTGTTATGGGGAATAGGGCTAGGATAGTCAATGCAGGATGGGCTCTATGGCCTCCTTCTGCATTGTAAGGATTCTATGCAGCTGTGCTGAATCAAGCTATTGCTAAATGACAAACACAAATGGTATTAGCATATTGTAACCCCAAAGGTATGTGGGCTTGGTTGATTGGCTGTGTTAAATTGCTTCCAGGGGAATTAGCAGAGTGAGTATAAAAAGAACAAAGAATAAAGAAAATTACAGCACAGGAACAGGCCCTTCGGCCCTCCAAGCCTGCACCGACAATGCTGCCCATCCAAATTAATACCCCCTACCCTTCTGGGGACTGTATTCCTCTATTTACATGGGGCTACAGGGATAGGGCCTGGCTGGGATCGTTGTACGTACAGGTATAATGGGCCAAATGGCCTCCTCTTGCACTTTAGTGATTCTATGAACCCCAACCCCCTGCAATAATCTTATTGTCGCTACTGGCCAGCTACACTCTGATGGGCTGCATGGGACTGGAATCATCCTGAATTTTCTGCAGTTGAGGCTGTCTTTGTTTTCCACTCCTGGTCTGGTTTTGAGCTGGGGAACTTTTAACATTGCGCTGCCTCAGCGTTCTGTCACTGGGAACCGAGGAGAAGAAAAAATGCCTCGACATCTGTTTGCTGGGTCTCTCAGTGGAGCTGCACTGAAGGGAAGACACAGGGAGGATACTGTTAATGGTGTCCAGGTGCAGTCTCACTACACAACATACGCACTGCTCTCACACATTCATCAAAGAGCAGCCTGTGCCGCCAGTCACTTACTCTGGCGAGGGTCTGACTGGTAATTTATATTCCGGTGAGCAGAGTGGCAAACTGATGGAGCACATGCCATGGCAAAGGTGAAATATTACTGGAGCAGTTTCCAATGATAATGAAATAAACAGCAATGTCTGCCTCTTCAGTGCTCACACTGTCATTCAGTCACATAAACTCCTGCCTGTGCGTGAGATCCTTTAGCTTAAGAGTCACTGGCAATATAGTCCGACGGGTAGGCCCAATACTTCTAATCTCACAGTCACCTACCAAGTACTTCTGAGGCAAATCCAGGGGTTAGATCCAGAATAAAAGCTCCTTCTACATTTTTTAGATCCAGAATAAAGGCAATATTTTTATTCACTCATGAGGCATGGGCATCATTGACTGGCCAGCATTTATTGACCATCCGTAGTTGCCCGAGGGCAGATGAGAGTCAACCACATTGCTGAAGCTCTGGAGTCACATTTAGGCCAGACTGTAATGTGGAGATGCCGGTGATGGACTGGGGTAGGCATAGTAAGTTGTCTAACAACAGCAGGTTAAAGTCCGACAGATTTATTTGGAATTACGAGCTTGTGGAGGACTGTTCACCTGATGAAGGAACAGCACTCCGAAAGTTCGTGCTACCAAATAAACCTGTTGGACTTTAACTGGTGTTGTGAGACTCCTTAGTAGGCCAGTCCAGGTAAGGACTGCGGATTTTCTTCCCTAAAGGGCATTAGTAAACCAGATGGGTTTTTACAACAATCAACAACGGTTTCATGGCCATCAGTAGATCCTTAATTCCAGCTATTTTTAATTCTGCCATGGTGGAATTTGAATCCAGGTCCCTGGAACATCAGCTGAGTCTCTGGATTAATAGTTTAGTGATAATACACCAAGGCCATTGCTTCAGTATCAGGCTCTTCAGCTGCAATCTCAGAATATTGTGGCTGAGTGATGTTTCTCTTATCAATTTCCCCCAACAGTCAGTCCTGTGATCTGTCTGAGGGGGATTCTGTGCCAAAATAAAGGGGCAGCTTCATATTAAAAAAAAGGAAAACGTTGCGTTTTATAATGACCTCAATGAGGCCCATGAGGCTTAGAGTATGAGCTTCCTGATTGAGGTAATGACTGACTACCCAATCAGGGAGCCTCACCTGTGTATATATTGAGGAGTGTCAGGGCTACTGTTACTCCGCATTCTAACTTTGTACCTGGATCCTCAAAGCAAAATAAAAACTTAAGAAATAGGATCCAGTAAAGGTTATTTGACCCCTTAAGCCCACTCCATCATTCAACAAGACCACGTCTGGTCTTCGACTTTTTCTCCACCTTTCTGCCTTATCCCTATATCCCTTCTTTTAATTATTAGTACCGCAAGTAGGCTTACATTAACATTGCATTGAAGTTACTGTGAAATTCCTCCAGTCGCCACACTCCAGTTTGGGTACACTGAGGGAGAATTTAGCATGGCCAATGCACCTAACTCAGGCGGGAAAAGCAGAGTGTAACCCGTTGATTCCACTGCTGGCTTTTTCTGACATGGATTTATGTCCACCAGGTCCTGGTTTGTAAAGACCTGTTGTAAACCTCGCTCTTGTGACATTATACCAGCAGTGGGACGGGGGGGGGCAGTGAAAGGTAGCGTAGGAGAATCCCTACGTGGAGAACTGGTACAATGGTGAGGACTGCTGTGTATGTTAATGCTTGCTCACAGGTTTCCTGACCTTTCATGGCGAGAACCCCATTACAGTATTAGGAGGGGCAATAACAACCAAGCAGGACAATTCTGCTGGCATTAATGTCATTTTTCGAATCCATTTCAATTCCCAACTCCTCCCCCTCCCCAATGCCATTCCACCCACAGAAAACGGAGGTGGAAAATACCCCCTCTCCATCCCTGCCCTCAGCCTCTCTGGAGTTTGTAAATAAGGGGAATCTGGTGAAGGGACACCGGCCTCTGAGGAGTTATTTCAGATTTAGTCAGCATGGCTCACAGTCTCAGGGTGTATGCAAATACATTACAATCAACAGAGTACTTTCTTTGTGTACTCACAATGTTAGAAAACAACAGCAGCCAAGTTGTACACAGCTGCCTTCCATATCAGGGCTGCCAACTATAATATTGTGTATTCCTGGAGGTTTCATCACTTGTCCCCACTGATTGGCCAACACATCCATCCTTGTGACGCATTGTCTTCCTACTGGATAGCAAAAAGACTCATTACCCAGTTGGATGATGCTTGACTGTCCGCCAAACAGCCATTTTCTCCCCCCGCTTTCTACTTGGTAAAGAGGAATATTCAAAGGGAATGACACAAAGGACAATATTAATTTAATATCCTGATGATATTTCTTCAGGGTTGCCCACAGCAGTGTGCTGGAGATTGATTTTTGATTCCAGGAGACCCCAGGGCAATCCTGGAGTGTCGGCAAGCGTTGCCTCTCAACAGCAACATGAGGTTGGCCGGATGGTGAAGTTGCGTGAGGAATCAATACCGACCAGGGCAGTGAGGAGAATCCCTCTGCTCATCATCCGAAACATTGTCATGAGATTTTGTTACCTTTGTTATCAGGCAGGCGAGGCTTTTGGTTTGGGCAGCACAGTGGTTGGCACTGCTGCCTCACAGTGTCAGGGACTCGGGTTCAATTCCGGCCTCGGGTGAGTGCCTGTGTGGAGTTTGCACGTTCTCCTGGTGTTTCCTGTTTCCTCCCACACTCCAAAGATGAGCAGGTTAGGTGAATTGGCCATGCTAAATTGACCCCTAGTGTCCCAAGATGTTTAGGTTAGGGGGATTAGTAGGGTAAATACTTAGGGTTACGGGTAAAAGATCGAGGCGGGATTTCCCCTTAGTGTCAGGGGGATTATGTGGAGTTACAAGGATAGGGCCTGGGTGCGATTGTTGTCAATGCAGGCTTGATGGGCCAAATGGCCTCCATTTGTACAGTAGGAATTCTACGATTCTAATACCTTATCCGAGAGATGGCATCTCTTTGATTTGATTTAATATTGTCACCTGTATTGACATACAGTGAAAAGTATTGTTTCTTGCGTGCTATACAGACAAAGCATACTGTTCATAGAAAAGGAAAAAAGAGAGTGCAAATGTAGTGTTACAGCCATCGCTCGGGTGTAGTGAAAGAACAACTTAATGCAAGGCAAGTCCATTCAAAAGCCTGACAGCAGCAGGGAAGAAGATGTTCTTAAGTCGGTTGCGATGTGACCTCAGACTTCTGTATTTTTTTCCCGATGGAAGAATGTGGAAGAGAGACTGTCCGGGGTGCGTGGTGTCCTTAGTTATGTCTGGGGTGACCGTGCAGCACTTACTGTACTGCAATGAAGGGTGATATTTTAATGTTTGCTCTGTAACTGTTCCGTCACTCACTGGGAACTGGTCTGCGACTTCTGAAGTTTAATTAACATTGATCCTGTACAGATAATAAAGGAATCTGGTGTGTCATTACTCTGGATTACATTTGGATTCAGGTTAAAGGGACCATTCTACTCTTTTTCCTGGAATAAATGAAGAGTCACTCCCACAGATTACACAGGAATTGTTTTGACATTTTCCAAGAATCTGACTCAGCAGATGAATGACAAATGATCAGAATTTGGCATAGTCTGTTGAGGAAGTCATGGAGAAGAGTAGGCCAGCTACCCAAAGGAAGGTCCGAGGCCGGAACTTTCTGGTTGTTCACAGCGGCAGGATCTTCTGGTCTCACCGATGGCACATCCTCGCTGCGGGTTTCCCAGTGGGGCAGGGTGGAGTCTTTGGCAAATTTCATTGGCAGCGGCAGGACCAGAAGATTTAACAGCCAATGGCGGTTGTTAAGGCGGCGTACGGTGTGTTAGCTTTTGTTGGTGGAGGGATTGAGGTCATGTTGCAACTGTACAAAACTCTGGTGCGGCTGCACTTTGAGTATTGCGTACAGTTCTGGTCGCCACATTATAAGAAGGGTGTGGAGGCATTGGAAAGGGTGCAGAAGCGGTTTACCAGGATGTTGCCTGGTATGGTGGGAAGGTCTTATGAGGAAAGGCTGAGGGACTTGAGATTATTTTCATTAGAGAGAAGAAGGTTAAGAGGTGACCTAATTGAGGCATACAAGATGATCAGAGGGTTAGGTAAGGTGGACAGTGAGAGCCTTTTTCCTCGGATGGTGACGGCTAACACGAGGGGACATAGCTTTAAATTGAGGGGTGATAATTATAGGACGGATGTCAGAGGTAGGTTCTTTACTCAGAGGGTAGTAAGGGCGTGGAATGCCCTGCCTGCAGCAGTTGTGGACTCGCCAACTTTAAGGGCGTTCAAATGGTCAGTGGATAGGCATATGGATAACATTGGAATAGTTTAGGTTAGAGGGTCAGTAGATTGGTTCCACTGGTCGGCGCAACATCAAGGGCCGAAGGGTCTGTACTGCTCTGTAATGTTCTATGTTCTACCTCCTGCCACGGGAAACACGCCATGGGGAGATCAATGAATCCCACCCTATGGTTCCTACTAAATGCTTTACTTTCACTGAATAAAATTCATATGAGTTACAGGTTTTTTGTCATACAGAGGTTTCCATCCACACACTGACTGGAATCTTCCTATCCTGCCGCATGGGATTCCACCACGGTGGATGTGGTGAGCCTTTCAAACAGTCATTGACTTTGGCGGGACTGGAAGATCCTACCAAGAAGCTGGAAAACTCCAGCCACTGTGTTTAGTGGCCGTTCCACAGAAATCACAGAGGGGTCAGGGATCAGACACAGGTTTAATGCAGCAGAGGCATGAGGAAGAGGAACGTGATCTATTTAGTGTTTATGATACAGAGTGCAATATCTGAAAGGGTAATGGAATCAGAATCAATAACAACTTTCAGAAAAGGGCAATTGGATAAATGGGGAAATAAATTATTGGGCTACAATGGTAGAGTTGAGGCAGTGAGACTGATAGGATATCTCGCTCAATGAACATAACAACGCCCTTCTGTTTTAAAGTTTATTTGTTAGTGTCACAAGTAGGTTTACATTAACTCTGCAATGAAGTTACTGTGAAAATTCCCTAGTCGTCACACTCTGGAGCCTGTTCGGGTACACTGAGGGAGAATTTAACATGGCCAATGCATCTAACCAGCACATGTTTTGGACTGAGGGAGAAAACTGGAGCACCCGGAGGAAACCCATGCAGACATGGGGAGAACGTGCAAACTCCACACAGGCAGTGATCCTAGCTGGGAATCGTGCGCAGTACCCTGGCACCGTGAGACAGTAGTGCTAATCACTGTGCCACCGTGCCGTCCATAGGTGTATAGTGGAGGATGGTTTCGATCTTTCACCTTTGGGTTATGGGTTAGCATGCTTCTGTGCTGCAACAGTCTGAGATTGCATACTCTGCAGCAAGACCCATCTGATGAAGTGACCTTGTTGGAATAAGGTGTGGGTCAGTCTTGCTGGGAGAGTGGGGAATTTAAAGATATGGCTACTTTGCACGTTGACTCATTCAACGAAGTTGGAGCCTTTGACGACTGACCTAAGAGGGAAAAGAAAGGGTGAGAGAAACCCAAGGTTTTACTGAAACCCCAGCTACAGGATGTGATAGGTGTGAAATAAAACATGTTCACACTGGCCCAGGACAGGCAGAGCAGCACGTAACAATTGAGAGATAAGGCCAGGAATGAAACATGCACGGCTGCCTAGACTCCGTTTCCACGATGCTGCTGTCCTCAGCTTTAGTTCTGTATCATAGAATCATAGATTGCCGACAGTGCAAGGGGGGGCCATTCGACCCATCGAGTCTGTACCAACGACAATCCCATGCAGATCCAATCCCTGTAACCCTCATTTACCCTGCTAATCCTCCGACACTAGGGTCAATTTAGTATGGCCAATCCACCTAACTTGCACACCTTTCGGACTGCGGGAGGAAACCGGAGCGTCTGGAGGAAACCCATGCAGACATGGGGAGAACATGCAAACTCCACCCAGACAGTGACCCAAGCTGGGAATCAAACCCGGGTCCCTGGCACTGTGAGGCAACAGTGCTGACCACTGTGCGTGGTAACGATTCATTATGGTACGCTGCTCGGAAAAAACGGGATAAATCTCAGTAGATGCCCGGGTCATCCTGAGGTTATTGAACAGCAGAAATGAAAGCCGATCAGGCTGCCAGTTCCCCAGCTCTATGACTGCAGAGTGGTTTTACTTCAATCTAGCTGACTACATTGTTCTTTCACAGTACAGAGTCAGCTCCTTCTATATAAAAATCACCTTGAAAGAACAGATATGCACTGCATAGCGTGTGGGTATTAAGTATTCCTTACTTGTGTGCATATACCTGTATAGAAACTGGGTCCACAATTTGCCTCTCTCCACGTGTGAAAGTGTTGACTCATGTTGGCTATGGTTTTAACAAGGTTAGTAACCAACCTGCACACAATTCTTCACTGGTGTGTTCTTAAGTTATGAAGAAATATTAGAAGTTGGTTATACTGCATTTACCACCCAACAAGAAGCAACTCAGCTCAATAGATCCACACTGATGTTCAGAAGCCCTGTCTACATCTATCCCATCAATATATCCACCTATCCCTTTCTTTAAAAAGTGTTTATCTAACATTTCCTTCAATCCACCTTTACAATTCCTTTCACCCATTCCCTATTTTAGCAAGTTCCTCTCTCTGACTAAAGAAGTTACTCCAGAAATATTGTATTGGGTTTATTAGTAAGAACGCTCACAACACCAAGTTAAAATCCAACAGGTTTATTTGGAATCACAAGCTTTCGGAGCACTGCTCCTTCAACAAGGGGTTTATTAGTGACTATCTTATATTTCAGGAGATGCTGTGGCATGGTGGGAAGAACCCCTGTCTCTCCGTGTCAGAAGATCTGAGTTGAACACCCAACCCAGGGCTTGATAATCAAGGGAAGCAGGTTCATAATGCAGCAAACAGGAGGAGTATCAACCTGCAAATCCTGGCGATGGTTATTAATCCAAGAAACTCAGCTAATGTTCTGGGGAGTTGGGTTCGAATCCCACCCAGATGGTGGAATTTGAATTCAATAAAAAAATTCGGAATTAAATGATTATTGGAAAAACCCATCTGGTTTACTAATGCCCTTTAGGGAAAGAGATCTGCCTACTTTGGAATACATGTGACTCCAGAGCCATAGCAATGTTTAAAAGTTTATTTATTAGTCAAAAGTAAGGCTTACATTAACACTGCAATGAAGCTGCTGTGAAATTCCCCTGTGGTTGATTCCCAATTGCTGTCTAAAATAGTCAAGTAAGTCATTCAGTTTCCAGGGTAACTAGGGGTTGGTCAACAAATGCCAGTCGGACCACGATGCCCATGTCTCACGGATGAATAAAAAAACATTGACAAAAGCAGGTGATGAGAGCAGGAGAGATGCCTGATCAGGAATGGTGTCCAGGCCATCACTATTCATAGCTCCAGGGCTACGTCCGACATGCAAATGTGCATGTTGCCATAGCACCGTAGCACAGTGGTTAGCACTGCTGCCTCACAGCATTAGGTTTGCTTCCAGCCTTGGGCAATTGTCTGTGTAGAGTTTGCACATTCTCCCTGTGTCTGTATGGGTTTCCTCTGGGTGCTCCGGTTTCCTCCCACAATCCAAAAACGTGCATATTAGATGGATTAACCATGCTAAATTGCCCCATAGTGTCCAAAGATGTGAAGATTGGTGGGATCACATGGGTAAATATGTGGGGTTACAGGGATAGGAACCAGGTAATGTGCTCAGTGAGTAAGTACAGGTTAGATGGGCTGAATGGCCTCCTTCCGCACTGTTCTGTGATTCTGTGACTCCTTATTGCAGACTTTTGGAGCAGTGATATTCAGTGGCAAGGCCAAATAACTGAATGTGTGCTTGGAAGGTGAAACTTGAGTATACACAGAGATTCGGGAAAAGGAATATTGGAAGGAGAGATTGAAACTCTGGAGGTGGATGCTTGTTAAAGATACCTGAGTGTGAGTGATGTTAAGGAGAGAATTCCAAGGTAAGTTCTTTGACCATTGAGATTGGAATCCTTTGTGATTATTTTTCAGTGAGACCACTTTGCTCATGTTGTAATTAACATCTGCAGATTTTGATGAGAAATTCGTAGGCTGTGATCTTACCACTTTGCAGGCCGATGGGCAGAGTGAGCTGGCAAGATTGCGAGAGGGCTGAGAAATCAATTCACAGAGCAGAGATTTCAGCATGCGCAATGGTGTTCTCTGCTGCCATCTGTTGGCTTTCGGGGAGTGTAAGCCCCACCCCCTCCTCCTGCTGGCGGGAAACAGGTTTGGCTTCATTTTTTTCACAGTGTGAGATAAGATTCCATTTTTTAATTGCCCCAAAAAGCAGTATGATTCTCTCCCATTTTCTTCCTCATTCAGCTTTTTTTTGGTAAGATCACCCCAAAGGAATCTGCTTTGTGGCATCTGCCACTAGTTGTGGGATGCAGTCTGTCTCACCACAGTTGACCTCATAGTTTACACGTATCACACATTTACCCTGGGTGCTGGAATATAAAGTAGCTATTGTAAATTGTGTTATCTTTATGAAGTCTACTAACTTGTAAAGGTATAATTGAGTTGAAGGAATAGCATTAGTTGACTCATTTGCTGATATTTGTACTAAAATCTTTCCGACCTTTGCGTCATGTGACATCGTTCATCTTTCTTCTTTAATGAATGTTTTATTCTCCGTGTTAAATGAAGCAGACGTCTCTGCATATGTTCAGTAACTTCCAGCAAGGTTTCGAACAACAATCTAGCAAGCCAGGTTTCGCTCTATGTTCTTACTGTAAGCTTACTTGTGACTATTAGATGAACTTTAACGTTAGCACCCCAATGAAGTTACTGTGAAAATCCCCTGGTTGCCACATTTTGGCACCTCTTCGGGTACACTGAGGGAGAATTTAGCACAGCCAATGCACCTAACCAGCACAGCATTAGTGTGTCAAAATTCGCAGATGACACTAAGATGAGTGGAGCAGTGAAGCAGTTGAGGCTACCTCATTAAATGTTTTTAAGGTCGATATCCCTCTATTCCCATCTTACCCATGTAACTGTCTAAACGCTTTTTAAAAGACAATTTTTGAACAGTAAAGGAATTAAGGGTTACGGTGAGCGGGTGGGTAAGTGGAGCTGAGTCCACAAAAGATCAGCCATGATTTTACCGAATGGCGGAGCAAGCTCAATGGGCCAAATGGCCTAATCCTTATGTTCTTATTCAGACTGTGGGAGGAAACTGGAACATCTGAAGGACATCCAGGAAGACATGGGGAGAACGTACAGACTCCGCACGGACAGTTACACAAGACTGGGAACCTAACGTGTATCACTGGGGCTGTGAGGTAGCACTGCTAACTGCTATGCCACCATGCCGTCTGCTGCAAGTGAGGATGGAGAATTTGGCACTCAGCCAAATTTTCATTCACTGCAGCGGGAACGGAGAATCTTCCCGGTGCGAACAGGTGCAAAATTCCTACCGCAAAGCCTGTAAATATACTGAAAGCCCATTTTGCAATGATACCTCTTTGAACTTGTTGCCTTTCCACCCTGGCTGGTATAATAATTCTTTCAAACAGTCAAATGTTGCAATAATCTACATTTATTTTGGTGCTACTTATACAAGATATTTATTCCTGATTCAATGAGACAAGTTTATAGATCATTAGTTATATAGTTAGTCAAAGCGCACTGTATGAATGTTAAAATCAGAAACACAGTGACTGCAACCATTTTATATGTTGGCACATGGATGTACAGTTGCACCAAAGAAATGACAAGATAGGACCTGATAGCTGACTCGTCAAAGGCTAATAAAGTGCTTGAACTATTTGCTCTGTTAAGGTACACAGAATACTGAGTGACATAGAATTTCCAAACACACATCCATCAGTATAATAGCTTTCATACAATGTAATGAAAAGGCATATCCATCAATATAATTTCAATATACATCTCAAAATCTCCATCCATCATTATTACCATTTTATTATTATATTTGCAGATCTCCTGAGGTGTTGCTCACAGGGGAATATTTTTTGGAAAAGAAATCAGTTAAAAGAAAATGTAGCATTTATATGGAGGTTAGTCACATTATTAACATACCCCAAATTATTTCACAGGATGGATTATTTATTTTCAAGTGCAGTGATTATCATTACCCCCAGCAAACTGCAGGAAGATGAGTAAAGGAATATATTTCTACCCCTCCTATGGCTGCTTAAGACCTCAAGAAACTACAAAGAGTTGTGAACAAAACCCAGTCCGTCACGCATACCAGCCTCCTACACATTGACTCACTTCCTGCTACCTTGGCAAATCAAGCATAATCAAGGACCCCATGCATCCCAGGCATACTCTCTTCCACCTTCTCCCATTGGGAATAAGGTAGAAAAGTATAAGATCACTTAGTGGAATCATAGAGTCATAGAGGTTTACAGCATGGAAACAGGCCCTTCAGCCCAACTTGTCCATGCCGCCTTTTTTTCAAACCCTAAGGTAGTCCCAATTGCCCGCATTTGGCCCATATCCCTCTATACCCATCTTACCCATGTAACTGTTTAAACGTTTTTTGAAAGATAAAATGTAATTGCCTCTACTACTACCTCTGATAGTTTGTTCCAGACATTCGCCATGCTCTGTACGAAAAAATTGCCCCTCTGGATCCATTTGTGTCTTCCCCTCTCACCTTAAACCTCTGCCGTCTAGTTTTAGACTCTCCTACCTTTGGGAAAAGATATTGACTTTCTAGCTGATCGATGCCTCTCATTATTTTATAGACCTCTATAAGATCACCCCCTCAGCTTCTAGAGAAAAAAGTCCCAGTCTATCCAGCCTCTCCTTCCAACTCAATCCATCAAGTTCCGGTAGCATCCTAGTAAGTCCCTTCTGCACTGTTTCTGGTTTAATAATATCCTTCCTACAATAGGGTGACCAGAACTACATACAGTATTCCAAGTGTGGCCTTATTAACGGACTCAAGAACAGCTTTTTCCCCGCTGCTTTCAGGCTTTTGAATGGACCTACCTTGCATTAAGTTGAACTTTCTCTACACCCTCGCTATGACTGTAACACTATATTTTGCACTCTCTCCTTTCCTTCTCTATGAATGGTATGCTTTGGCTGTATAGCGTGCAAGAAACAATGCTTTACACTGCGTGCTAATAAATGTGGCAATAATAAATCAAATCAAATCAAATTCAATAGCATTGGGAGCCGTGCCATTGCGCCTATAGCACTGAGCTCTGGAATTCACTCCCTACACCTGTCAACCACTTCACTTTCCTCCTTTAGAACCTACCTCTTTGACCTACTGTCTCTGTATATTCCTCAATGTTGTCGCGTATTTTATAATGTCCCTATGAAATGCCTCAGGACATTTTAGTAGTTTAAAGGCACTATATAAATATAAATTATAATTTATGCAGATAAATAAACAAACATGAATATGAAACATTTATAGAGTTACAGAAACCTATAAATATACAAATGCAGCACCAATAACTTGCATTTATACAACACCTTTCGCACAATATTACATCCTGGACGACTTCACGGGAAAAAACTGACAATGATCGAAAGGAACCATTAGGACAGGTGACCAATGCTTGTGGTCAAAGTTCAAGGTTTTAGGTAGTGTCTCATGGAAGGAAGGAGACACAGCAAGGTGATAAGGTTTGGGGAAAGAATTCCAGAACTTAGGAGCAAAGCAGCTAAAGGCAAGGCAGCTGATGGTGGTGGAGTGAAATGAATTGTGGGTGTGTGGTCAACAGAACTGAAGGAATGTAGAGTCTGGAAAGGGTTGTAGGACTGCAGGAAGTGACAGAAATAGAAAGGGGTGAGGTCATAGAGAGATTCGAGCACAAGGGCTGGAATTTGCCAACCTTGCCCGTGGCTGGGATTCTCCAGTCCTGCTGCTGTGATTGGAAATTTGCCTGGCAGTGGTAGCGGAATGTGAGAGAACAGAGAGCTCTGGCCATTATTTAAACTGCTGCAGTTAAATAAAGAATATGTGCTCCTGGAAATCCCTAGCCCGTGATCAACCAAAGTGAAGAAGATTCATTGAGGAAGGCACTGAATATGCCATAGAATTCCGATAGTGCAGAAAGAGGCCATTCAGCCCATCGAGTTTGCTCCAACCCTACAACAGACTACTTTACCCACATCTCTGTGAATTCACACCACTAATCCCCCTAACTTACACATTTGCGACACTAAGGGGCAATTTAGCATGGCTAATCAACCTGCAAATCTTTGGAGTGTGGGAGGAGACCGGAGCACCCACAGGAAACCCACGCAGACACGGGGAGAATGTGCAATCTCCACACACAGACTCAGTCAAGGCCGGAATTGAACCTGGGTCCCTGGAGCTGTGAGGCAGCAGCTCTAACCATTATGCCACCATGCCAACCAAGAGACTTGATCAAGAATGTGGAGAGAGTGCACAAACCTCCCAATAACTCATCTACCCAACTCTTCAAGCACTGGCAGAGTCTGCAAATCGACTTGTCAGCCATCTCAGAACCCAAACAATTGGAAACAAGTTATCTTTGATCATGAAGGACTGTACGAGAAGAAGCACAGAAGCAATGTGTGCATGTTATTCCAGCTAGAGAAATAAAAATATGTATGTAATACGGACACTGTGCTGCCACTGGCTGTTAATAAAACAGATGACTGTGAGAAATTGATTTAAATAAAAATTAGAAATGTATTTAATTCCATGACTGTAGGAAAATGTATATATAAAGCTGGAATCAAATGATGTTCTTGCTGGGTTTTTAACCCGTAGGATTATTTTCATTTCTTCCCTTCTGCAGATTCTGCTCAAGCTCAAAAGAGCTTTAAACGGTCTGCAGAATTTTCTGTCTCACCCACTACAGTTCCAGTGGCAGAGGACGCGAAATTTCCAGCCTAATTTCCAAAGCACAAGTTGCCTAATTCCTGTTTTTTGATGTACTAATTCTGCCTTTCACAATTCTCTAAATTCAATGGGGAGACGATGGCCTAATGCTATTATCCCAGAAACTCAGCTGATGTTCCAGACAATCTGGTTCAAATCCCATCATGGCAGATGGTGGAATTTGAATTCAATAAAAATATCTGGAATTCAAAATCTACTGCCAACCATGAAAGCATTGTCAATTGTTAGAAAAACCTATCTGGCTCACTAATGCCAGGAAGGAAATCTGCCGTCCTTATCTGGTCTGGCCTACATGTGACTCCAGAGCCACAGCAACGTGGTTGACTGCCCTCGGACAACTCGGGATGGGCAATAAATAACGTCTCATGAATGAATACAAAAAAGGGCGTCAGATCTTACCGTTCTCCAACCATAAAGAAAAGTTGTGATTTCAGGTTTCAGGTCATGGGCATTTAACTAACATAGTCTCAACAAAATACCTCAATCGTATCATTGTTTCCCAGTAATCAACAGATGTAAAAGGTCCCATGGCATCATTTTGAAGAAAAGCAGAGGGATTCTCCCCAAAGACCTGACCAATAATTATCCGTCAATCAACATCAAAACCAGATTAAAGCAAAATACTGTGGATGCTGGAATCTAAAATAAAAACAAAAAGTGCTGGAAAATCTCAGCAGGTCTAACAGCCTCCGAGAGGAGAGAAGAAAGCCAGTGTTTTGAGTCTGGATAATCCTTCTTGACTTGAAACACAGAATCCTACAGTGCAGAAGGAGACCATTCAGCCCATCGAATCTGCACCGACCACAGTCCCACCCAGGCCCTATCCCCATAATCCCATGCATTAACTCTAGCTAGTGCACTGAGGGTCAATTTAACATGGCCAATCCAACTAAGCTGCACATCTTTGGACTGTGGAAGGAAACCGGGGCATCTGGAGGAAACGCACGCAGACAAAGGGAGAATGAGAATAAGACTTACTAAGATAATAAGATAAGAATGAGAATAAAACTTACTCATTGGATTTTACTGATATGCTGGCAGATTTTGAATTCACTTCAACATTTATACATTTAAGTAGATGGGACTGTGTTCCACCAGCATCTGTTTCTCATGGTGATGCTCTTAATTGCAACTTGGCAGCAAGGAAAATCATTCCACTCTTTGCATGATGATTATTCAGATTTTTTTTGTCTGTTTTGTTGCTTGGCTTTGATACCTGTGCCTTGGAATTTCATTCTTTGATGAAACGAGAATCATTTCACAGAATGCAAAAATAAAATCATGAAGGTCAACAAAACAAGTTATTTTGAGCGTAACGTGGAGATAGTCCAATTGGCATTGCTATTGCTTTTATAAACTGTTCTACCTGATGGATTTCTACATATTGGCAACTTGAAAATTTAAAATCAGATTCCTAGCTGATCAACTGATTCTGGAGAAATTGAATGTTGACCAAACAATATAGGCCAGAATTCTCCAGTCTGCCACACCCCACTGCCCTTGTTAGCAGGAACAGAGAATTTGTCCCTCAGCCAAATTTCCATTGGCTGCAGCAGACCTGAAGAAACCGGGCTGCTGGCCAGTGGAGGTGGTTCTCCATTGGCCGCCAGCAAGATCTTCCAGTCCTGCTGAAGTCTACAATGTTTTGCATGGCTCACCCACTCTGTCGCCACAGAACCTGCCGCGAGAATTGGCCTTCGGCAGAACCAGAAGATCCCGTTGGAGGAAAAGGCCGGAAAATCTTGCCCATAGAATCATGGCCAGTCCCTGGCGTTGTGAGGCAGCTGTGCTAAACACTGTGCCATTGTGCCACCCAATGTTTCATTCCCTTTTCTTCTGCTGAAGGCAATGAAGACTTATAGAAGCAGGCAAGTTGTTTCTATTGGCGGGTGGAACTAGAACTCGGGGGCATAGCCTCAAAATAAGGGGAAACAGATTTAGGACTGAGCTGAGGAGGAACTTCTTCACACAAAGGGTTGTGAATCTGTGGAATTCCCTGCCCAGTGAAGCAGTTAAGACTATCTCATTGAATGTTTTTAAGGCAAGGATAGATAAATTTTTGAACAGTAAAGGAATTAAGGGTTATGGTAAGTGGAGCTGAGTCCATGAAAAGATCAGCCATGATCTTATTGAATGGAGGAGCAGGCTCGAGGGGCCAGATGGCCTACTCCTGCTTCTAGTTCTTATGTCCTTGTGGCTCCTTGGGCGACAATAGTTTCTCTGGAGCCTCAGTCATGACTTCACAGCCAGGTTTGACCCTGTCTGTGCACATGAAGCCACCACATTAAAAAACACTGGTTTAGTCTTATTTTTAATTCTCTTTAAGCTGTACAAATGCAATTGTGCTATTTCAGCTGAAATGAATTAAATCAGGACAGATTAGGGGTTGAACCTGATGGACTTTTAAGGGTTTTTCTGGTTGCCTGCTCCCAATATGAAAGTTCTTGAACTGAGAGTCCACTTTGGCTCTGTCGGCTCCTGATTTCATCACTTACTAAAACCAGTGAATGGAAGATCACAGGGTGCGTGGATACAACTGCCCTTTATCAGGTGCTCCTGGAAGATCAGAGTGGCGTCAGGCATTTGGAATTGGGGAAACACACTCTGGTCTGTAGGCATTGGCATTACCACCTACATGCGATGCCATTGTCAATTAGGAAGATTGGGTGAGCTGCTCTTTAGCTGTTGCCTGGATATATCAATCAGTGAATCACGGGAAGAAAGTATTCCTCCTATCCAACATTCACCATAAAAACTCTTTAATTTTTTTTATAAATGTAATCATTAGAAAGTAGAATTAGAGAAATGATTCTAAAGAACAGCTTATGATTGTTCTTGATTTCAAATTGCCTCTTGTACATTTGCCTAGAGTGTAGAACTCGGGGCTCTGACATTCTAAGTTCATGAATGAGCTCCTGACTCCCAAAACAAATCTTCTTCATCCAGCTCAAGGAAAGCTCTGGAACAGCAGGAGGTCAAAGGAAATCCTTCAAAGACACCCTGAATGCTCACTTCAAGAAATGCAACCTAGACGTCATCACCTGGGAGATTCTGGCTCAGAAGAGACTACTTGGAGGAACCTCCTGGTTGAAGGGGCACAATTCTTCCAGGACACCCGTCGCTAAGAGGAGGCTCGGAAAAGGAGCCTGAGAGAGGAATCCCAGTGACCCAGTGTCCGAGGATCGAATCCAGCTCCCGGAAACCTGCTAAATGTGTGGCTGAAGATGTGGCCCTAGGATTGGCCATGCAAGGACACACAGAACCCATGGCCAGTGACATAGAACAAAAGCAAATGACTGCGGATGCTGGAATGTGAGACCGAAAAAAAAATGCTGGAAAATTTCAGCAGCTCTGGCAACATCTGGAAGGAGAGAAAAGAACTGTCAAAGGGTCATCTGGATTTGAAATGTCAGTTCATTTCTCTCCTTACAGATGCTGCCAGACCTGCTGAGATTTTCCAGCATTTTTTCTTTTGATACCAGAGTTCCTTAGGTGGATAATCGTACTCATTAGCGAGTGATCACCAAAACAGCAGCCCCGGGATTAGCTCCTGGAAATAGCCCAGAAATTATATTTGTTTTTTTCCTGGGTGCGCAGAACTCGCTGGAATATCTAATGTGTATGTTCAATTAACGTTTGCTTTCCGAACAGGCATTTTGAATTGAATTATTGGGTAAACCAGGGAGCATTCTCGTCACCTTAATGTTACGACACCTTAGTGATCTCATGCAATCCTATATACATTTCTACAATACCTTTGCCATTTAGCCTGTCGCTTTGCGTTAAAATTAACAACCTTTCGTGCTTTCAAGACCTGTCAACCTGCTCCGTACTATCAGGGTCAAATCAGTCAGCTTGACCTCAGTATTGTTTTTCTTTCTCTGTCTCTGTTTTTACGTGACCAGGAACAGATTAATTAGTTCCTGTGGCAAACAGTTCCTCTTAGCCTTGGGACCAAGGCGTACATCATTGTTATTCCTGCTACCAAATTTGCCCCAGCTTTTAAACAGGTCTCAACAGCGCTTGTGAAAATCATAGATTCATTGAATCCCTAGAATGCAGAAGGAGGCCATTCGGCCCATCAAGGCTGCACTGGCCACAATCCCACCCAGGCCCTATTCCCCCATCCACTAAACCATGTTGTCATTTGTAAACGGTAAAAATCGAGAGATAAGTGTATGTTTAGAAACAAATACATGAATGTTTTTACACCAAAATCATATGTTATTTTCATAAAAATGTCAACTGAATTTATCCTGTCAGTTCCGTGGAGATTTGGCAATTGGTTTCATTCAGAAGCCTAGCAATTTAAATGCTTCAACAATAACAACAACTTTTATCTATAGAGCACCTTCAGCAATAATAACCCCAGCTACTTCACAGGGGCCTTAAGAAACAATTTTGCACCAAGCCACTCAAGGGGACATTAGGACAGATATCCGCAAGTCTGGTTAAGGAGATAGGTTTTAAGGAGCATTTTAAAAGGGGAAGGCCTGGTCAAGAGGTGGAAATGTTTCAGAGGGAAATTCCTGTGTTTAGAGCTTTCACAGCTAAAAGCACACCCACCAATGGTGTAGCGAGTAAAATTAAAAATCCTCAAAAGCTTAGGGAAATACTGGTATCTCAGAGGGTTTTTTTCTTTACTCTTTCATGTAATGTGGACCTTGTTGTCAAGGCCAGAATTTGCCATCAGCCTGAGTGTCCAATTAGATCATTTCAGAGGACAGTTAAGAGTCACCCGCAACGTAGGCCAGACCAGGTAAGGTTGGCAGATTTCCTCCCCTGAAAGACATTAGTGAACCAAATGAGTTTTTCCTGATTCTGTAATAGTTTCGCGTTCATCATGATTCAGACAACTTAAAATTGTCGATTTATTAATTGAATTTAAATTCCACCAGCTGCCGTGTTTGGATTTGAACCTGTCCTCCCAGGATATTCGTCTGGTCTTCTGGATTACTAATCTAGTGACATTGCCACTGGCTCCCTCAGAGAAAATTACAGAGATAAAGAAGGACGAGGCCATGGAGGGATTTGAAATTAAAGATGAGAATTTTAAAATCGCAATATTTAAAACCAATATTCATTTTTCCTGAACCTATACAATCATAGAAAAACTATAGCACAAACAGGCCCTTTGGCCCACAAGTTGCGCCAACCATATCTCTAACTACTAGGCTTACCTATAACCTTCAATCCTATTAAGTCTCATGTACTCATCCAGAAGTCTCTTAAAAGACCGTATCGAATTTGCCACCGACGGCAGCCGATTTCACTTACCCACCACCCTCTGAGTGAAAAACTTATCCCTGACATCTCCTCTGTACCTACTCCCCAGCACCTTAAACCTGTGTCCTCTCGTGGCATACAGCATAGAGCATTACAGCACAGTACAGGCCCTTCGGCCCTCAATGCTGTGCCGAGTGGCAGCCATTTCAGCCCTGGGAAAAAGCCTCTGAGAATTCACCCGATCAATACCTCGATCGGGTGGAGAATTATAATTCATTTGTTGAATTTTGTCATTGTTCCCATTCATATAATTTGTTCCTTATTCCCATAACTTTAAATACATAGATCTGCCGATATACTTTTAGTTGATCTCTCATCAAAGTATGATATCTTAGTTAGTTAGTTCACCAGTAGATCCCTGATGTGCACCCTGCATTTACACCCCACACATAGTGCATGGACACTCATGGTTCTCTAGATGTTCAATGGATGAACACAAAAAGTGTCGGAAGAAATGAAAGCAGAAGGTGCTGGAAATAATTAACAGATCGGACAACATCTGTAGAAAAAAGCAGAGTTGATGGATGGAACTTTACGGCCCTCCCACAGTGGGGCCAGTGACCCATTGAAATTTCTGTTCACATCGGCAGGACTGGAAGACCCCATTGGCTCAAAGGACTGGAAAATCCCGACCAACATTTAATGTCTGTGACCTTTCATTAGGATAGCCAGAGTGCTGGAAGATTACACAAACTGCAGGTAATTTTTTCAATAAATACTATACAAGTCAGAAGGTCTTCTTATGTGGTTCATTCAGTCTCTGGATGTGGCAGTGGAGGTGGCGGTGGCCGAGTGGTATTATTAGTAGACTGTTGTAGATCGTAGAATCATACAGTGCAGAATGAGGCCATTTGGCCCATTGAGTCTGCACCAATCACAATCCCACCCAGACCCCATCCCATGCATTTGCCCTTGTTAATCCCCCTGATACTAAGGGGCAACTTAGCATGGCCAGTCAACCTAACCTGCACATCTTTGGACTGTGGGAGGAAACCGGAGCACCCAGAGGAAATCCATGCAGATATGGGGAGAAAGTGCAAACTCCACACAGACAGTGACCTAAGCCAGGAATTGAACCCAGATCCCTGGTGCTGTGAGGCAACAGTACTAACCCCTGTGCCACCGTGCTGCCCAATTAATCCAGAAATTTAGCAAATGTTCTGGGAACCCAGACAGTCCACACAGACAGTCATAGAAAATATCTGGAATTAAAAGTCTAATGATGACCATGAAGCCATTGTTGGAAAAACCCATCTGGTTCACTAATGACCTTTAAGGAAGGAGATCCCTGATCTGACCTACATGTGACGCCAGAGCCACAGCAATATGGTTGACTCTCAACCTTCCTAGGGCAACTAGGGATTGGCAATTAATTCTGGCCTGCCAGTATTGTTTGTGTCCCCAAATGAATGAAAAAAAACACTGCAAAGACTGGCATTTATTGCCCATCCTTCATTGCCCACTTCTCGACCCTTAATTGTAAGGTCACTTCAGAAGGCAGCTGGAACTGTCAGCCGAACTGGGTAAAGGCATGAGGGTATCTTTCCTAAAGAACATGAGTAAACCAGATTAATCTTACAGGGATCTAACAGCTTCATAGTCACTTTTACTGGTACCAGTTTTATAATTCCAGATTGTTTTTAAATTGCGCTTTCAGGCTCCTGAGCTGTACAATGCCCACACAGAATCAACTGGCAACAGCATCGAGAGAAAAGAAAAATCCAGAAGAGTTGAATCCCAGGAGATTCAACCCAAACAAGCCGTAATAGTCAAAGATGTCCCAGTCCTACATGAAGTTGTGTTACCGATATGCCTATAAATGCAGTCTAGATCGGAAACAGCAAATTCAAATGTTAAATGAAAACCCAAAGCAGTAAACGTGTGCAAAAGTCTTCATTCAATTTGTTCACACATTAATCATAGAGTCCCTACAATGCAGAAAGAGGCCATTCAGCCCATTGAGTCTGCACCGACGACAATCCCTTCCAGTCCCTATCCCCTAATTTACCCTAGCTAGTCCCCCTGACACTAAGGGGCAACTTATCATGGCCAATCAATGTAACTGCACATCTTTGGAGTGTGGGAGGAAACCGGAGCACCTGGACGAAGCCCACGCAGACATGGGGAGAACGTACAAACTCCATGCAGACAGTCACCCTAGGCTGGAATTGAACCCAGGTCCCTGGTACTGTGAGGCAGCAGTGTTAACCACTGTTTAAAGTTTATTTATTAAGGTCA
The DNA here is from genome assembly GCF_965287045.1 of Carcharhinus amblyrhynchos. Classification (NCBI taxonomy): domain Eukaryota; kingdom Metazoa; phylum Chordata; class Chondrichthyes; order Carcharhiniformes; family Carcharhinidae; genus Carcharhinus; species Carcharhinus amblyrhynchos. Next base: position 47,258,709 of record NC_137342.1, read on the forward strand.
AAACTAGGCTTACATTAACACTGCAATGAAATCCCCTTGTTGTCACACTCTTGCACTTGTTGCGTACTGAAGGAGAATTTAGCATGACCAACACACCTAACCAGCACGTCTTTCCGACTGTGGGAGGAAACTGGGACATCTGGAGGAAACCCACTCAGATACAGGGAGAAGGTGCAGACTCCAGTCACCCAGAATCAAAGCTGAATCTCTGACACTGTGAAGCAACAGCGCTAACCACTGTGCCACTGTGCTGCCCTACATATAAACCACAAATCCTAAGGAATATTCACCCATGTATTAATGACAAAGTGACTCCTGCTAACAACTGGATAAAACATATGATTAAGTTATGAATTAGAGATTGAAATCAGGTTTCAGGTTAGAGTGCGGGCAATGTCTTGCTTCTACGGTTCGCTGGCATTTAAATCTAAATTACTCCGTTTATTTCTGAAGCTTTAAACATTTGCGGACAACGTACACACAACACTGCTGCTCAGCCTAAGGTAGATTTAAATGCCATTCATTATCCTCTTCCTTTAAAGGAGCTGTGACATTATTCTTTTGAAATCTGTGCTGGTGACATTCGCTTTGAAGGTAGTTTTCAACTTCTATCCGTGACTGTGGCATAATCGCAGTTAACATCTGTTTCCTTCCACTGTTACATCTGTTTGTGGGATTGCCAGGTACCTTGCTCTGCAGATATCCAGGTTTCAGTTCAGAGACACATCTTTAAAGGAAGATAGGACTGGAAATGCTTTAAAGCCTGAAGGTGAAACATGCAATAACAAGAAACATGAACTGACATTTCAAAGCTATCAGAAAGACAAACTAAAGGTGGAAAAATTTTTATGCTTGATGTAGAAAAGGAGACTGTTTTTAAAAGGTTCCTCCAAAGAGCTTGTGCATTAGCCCTGACTGGAATAAGCTTTGATGAAGAAGGCTGATACACTGGTTCAATACCTTTTCATTATGAAAGGCTGTGAGCTGTTCAAGTTTAATGCTATTCCAAAGGATTTCAGGCCTCTTTTCTAGTTGTGTTTTCACACAGATGTCAGCCTCCTGCTCATTGATTTATAGAATTGTTACAGTGCAAAAGGAGGCCATTTGACCCATCGTAACCGTGTCGGCTCTCTGCAGAGAAAAAAATCAGCTAGTCTGTATGAGGAGCTTTTGAGGACTCTGGGTCTGTATTCGATGGAGTTTAGAAGGTTGAAATTTATAGAATAGTGAAAGGCTCGGATGGAGTGGACGTGCAGAAGATTTTTCCATTAGCAGGATAGACAAGGATCTGAGGGCACAGCCTCAGAATAAAGGGATGACCCTTTAGAACCGAGATGAGGAGGCATTTCTTCAGCCAGAGGGTGGTGAATCTGTGAAATTCATTGTCACAGAAGGCTGCGGAGGCCAGCTCACTGAGTCATTTAAGACAGAGCTAGATAGTTTCTTGATTGGTAAGGGGATCAAGGGTTACAGAGAAAAGACAAATGGGGTTGAAAAGCTTATCAGCCATGATTGAATGGTGGAGCAGATCCGATGGGCTGAATGGCCTAATTCTGCTCCTATACCTTATGGTCGTATGCTCCCCCTAACCCCGCAAATCCTTTCATTTCAGATAATTATCCAATGCCCTTTTGGAAGCCACGAATCTGTCTCCACCACTCGCTCAGATGGTACATTCCAGATTCTGACCAATCCTGACCACCCAGCTCCCAGACTCCCTGACAGTCTAACTCCCCACAAACCCAACCTGGCCTGGCACAACACTCCCCCCCCCAAACACCCGCCAATGCATGACTCCCTCCATGGCAGACAATTCTGACTTACTTACCTTGATATTTACCCAGGAAATGTTGGGATGATTAACATCTAGTCTAACACCTTGATAACTATACACTGACCTCCTGGCTTCCCTCTCGACTCCATTCCCCCCACCCCCCCCTCATTCTCACCTCGGCACAACCTGACCTCACCACCCGACTACCCCCTTGATCCCATCACCTGACCTGACTAGACGCCACCACCCTATCCCACTGCTACCTTACCCCCTCACCCACCCTATCTCCTTACCCAGTTACCTTACACAACCTACCCCGTTATGCAGCCTACTGCCTCAGCCTTCGCCTCACCCACTCTACTCCCTTACCCACCCTACCCCCTGCCCAGTCCGACCCCTCTTGCCAACTTACTTTCTCTCTGTAATCTTTCAAAGAGACATTTAAGCTCTTTACTTCCCAGAACAGGGCAGTCGGTTCTGTGATGTATGGAATATATTTGGTCAAAACTCGGGAGGCGATACTCCCCGAAAAAGTTCTGAATTTGCATAAAAACTGAAAAAAAAACAGCGAGAGTTTCAAAATGAGTCTCCCACACTCAGTGTGAATCGTGCTGAAAATGGTAGATGGGGCCTATTCCTGCTGGAGAGGCTGACAGCAGAGTGCTGTGTGGGCCACTGCGCATGTGCTGGTCTGTCAGAGATGAGATCAGCGCAGGCTCTGTGGCCCTGCACTGCTGGGCTTTCAATCGCTGGCCAGCCCTGTGACCCCTCATCGCTGGCGAAGGGACCTCCCCCAGTCGCTGGCCTCCCTCCCCTCTGTCACTGATCGCAGTGCAGAATGGCAGTGGCAATCCCCACCCCCACCGATTTCCTCCCCAGAGGCCTTGTCCCCACTAGGCCCCACCACTTGGCACTGACCGATGGACAGTGCTGGGGTCCCAGGCTGGCACTGCCAAGGTGACAATGCCCAGGCAGCAACCTCCCCCCTCATTCCCAACCTCTTGAAGGCCTCGATGACACCCTCTTCACTCCAGCTGGGCCAGCCTCCCACAAATGGGGGGCTAGTGTAATCCTGCTACAGTGAAACACTCCTGGTGGGTGTGGGAGAGGCTGAGAGCCCAGAGACTTCAATCCTGGGCCTGCTAATTAGATGTTAAATGGATTTAAATTATAATTTGCATACATTATGCAGCCCTGTGCCGAATTCTGATGCAGAGCTGATGGCACTGGAAATCCGGTGGGCGGAGATTCTCGGAGGCCATGGAGCCCAGTGGGAAGCCCACAAAATGGCCTCTGCTTGAGACTTCTGGCCTGCTACACTACAAAAACTGCACAATGGGAGAAACGCTCCCTTGTGTGATCTCAAGAAGGAATTAGATATCGTTCTTGGGGCTAAAGGGACCAAGGAATATGGGAGGAAGGGGTGGGGAGTCAGGATATTGAATTTGATGATAAGCAATGATCAAAATGAATGGAGGAGCAGACTCGAAGGGCCAAATGGCCTACTCCAGGTTCTTTCTGGTTTCTATGCCTCTATCAGCTTGTTCAAATGGCTGTCAAGGGTCTCATGGCATCACATGAAGAGTCCTTTCTGTGTCCTGGCTAATGTTTCTCTCTCAATCTTTGCCAAGAAAAGCAGATCAACTGGCTATTCTGAAGTTCTGTAGTTCAATGATGGAGAACGGCCCTCCCTCACTAGAAAGACGGTAACAGTTCAAAGGCCCACTACCACCAGCCCCTTCTTGTGGCACTAGAGATGAGTAATAAATGTGAGCCTTGTTAGCATCGTCCACATTGCGAAAACAAGTTCACAAAAATCCTCCTCAGATACTGGTCGATTTTCTGTAGTTAATAACATAGCAACTGTGTTTGCACTCAAGAGTCCTTTCTTGTCTAAGAAGTGTCTTAGAATGTCCTGAAAGACACAATGAGGTGCTATATAAATGCAAGTTTCTCCTTGCTCGTAGACATATAAATGCTCATGCCTCTACATTTCCGGGCAAATCCTGTTAACTTGTGGCAATATTTTCTTCATTCTCTTCAAAGCTTGATAACCACTGCCTTTAGAGATCTCTCTGCAATGCAAAGGGACTCAGATCTTTGTGCATCTATGAAACAACCGAAAAACACGCGAGAGAAGGACAGATTCCAGCTTATGGAATATGCATGGAAGGTAATGACTCAAAATTCTTGAGCTGACGTTGTTTCATTGGATTTGAATATAAATAATATGTCTATGAATTCCAAACAAGTTCCTGTCTGCAGCTAATGCATTTTCCCTGTTGAGTCAATCATTTTAACAGTCAGTACCTTTTTGGCCTGGGTTACACATTTGACAAGTTTTACAGCCTGGGCTTTATGTGTGAAGCTTGTCTGATTTTTTTTCTTCTGCAGTTGCCGAGAAAAGCCACATTAACCCAACAGTGACGAGGAGCCAAAGTCACACCTTGCTAATGAATGTGAAAACAGGCAGGGCTCTATTACAAGGTATGCAATTCTCTGCACCCAACTTTCCTTCTGGGCAGTGTGCCCAGGCTGGTTTTTGCACCCAAACGCAACAAGAAGCAAATCTGCCTCATTGCCTTTGCCAGTGAAATAGATCCATCAAATCTCCAGGTACAAAGTGCTCCAGGTGTGTGAGTCTGTGATTGAGTAAAATCATTAATGGCTTTCCCACACCATTGCACAACCATCAGTAAAAGCCACAGAAATTTGCTTGATATTGGCATTTCCTTTTCCACATAAAATTGTTGATACCCGGAATATTTTGTTTGATTTTGTTGTCAATGCTGAAACCATAATGGCTTTTAGATTTGATTTGATTTATTATTCTCACACGTATTAACATACAGTTCAAAGTACTATTCCTTGCGCGCTATACAGATAAAGCATACCATTCATGGAGTACAGAGGGAAGAAGGAAAAGTATTTGATTTGATTTATTATTTGATTTATTATTGTAACGTGTATTCGGATACAGTGAAAAGTATTGATTCTTGCGCTATACAGACAAAGCATATCGTTCATAGAGAAGGAAACGAGAAAGTGCAGAATGTAACCTTACAGTTAGGGTGTAGAGAGAAATTGACTTAATGCAAGGTAGGTCCATTCATAAGTTTGATGGCAGCAAAGAAGCTGTCCTTAAGTCAGTTGGTACTTGACCTCAGAGTTTTGTATCTTTTGTAGGTGAAAGGGAGTATGTCAGGGGTGTGTAGGGTCCTTAATGATGCTGGCTGACCTGCCGAGGCAGCGGGAAGTGTAGGCAGAGTCAATGGATGGGAGGCTGGTTTGCGTGATGGATTGGGCTACGTTCACGGCCTTTTGTAGAAGCCTTGTCAGGAACATAGGGTGGGATTTTCCGTCTGTTTGTGCCCAAAGACAGGAAATTCCTGCTAGAGGTCAGCGGACATATCCATCAAATTTTCTGATCCGATTCCTGCGGCAGGCAGGATGGGAAAACCCTGCCCAGAGTGTGCTTTTTACATACATATTGTCTGATGTTGTTGTTGCTGTTCTTGTTCCTAGTACAGTGTCTATGTCTTTGCGTTGTATGGCGATAAAGAGAAATAAATGTGTTTAGAAGTACTGTATTAATGTTTAAAAAACTAACACTCTTGTATGATATTTTACCAGGCTGGAATACCTGGAAGCATTGTACGCAATTAATTATGTTATTGAATTGCAATGATAATTGTAGAGAGAAGTGGTCATCATTTTGAACAAGCAACATTCCACATAGAGCATTTACATTGTGGCTGAAGGAGGAATTTTCTTCAGAACACCTTCCTCTTATACAGATGGTGCTCATTCAATTTTGAAACATACAAAAGTTGACAAACAGGGTAAGGTTCCAGCCCATCCTGTTTGTTCACACACAATTGTTGCAATGTTTAAGCATCACAATACAAAGTTTAAGTTTATTTAAGTAAGTAGGCTCACATTAATATTGCAATGAAGTTACTGTGAAAATCCCCCAGTTGTCACACTCTGGCACCTGTTCAGGTAGACTAAGAGAGAATTTAACATGGCCAATACACCTAAACAGCGCGTCTTCAGACTGTGAGAGGAAACCCATGTAGACACGGGGAGAACGTGCAGATTCCACACAGACAGTGACCCAAGCCGGGAATCGAACCCGGGTCCCTGGTTCTGTGAGGCAGCAGTGCTAACCACTCTGCCACTGTGCTGCCACACAGCTTCTGCCTAACGTTACTTAATCTCCTGGAAGAGGTGAAGAAAAAAATCAGATAAAACTTCAGATCAATTTGGAAGGAAAAGTCATTCTGAGAAGTTCCTCCTGGATCCCAGGTGGTCCTGGAGATCCTGCCCTGAGAGGTCTATGCAGCTGCCTGTTTTTTATATGAGCTGACCTCAGCAGTAGCAAGAAGCAGGTCCAGCTCTCTCCAGTGAATCAGTGACCACCGTGTGAGCTGCTCATCTCCCACTGAAATATTTACCTGCGCCGGAAAGCATTCAGACATGACCTTGAGTAGCACCAAGGGAAAGATTTCCCACTTCATTTTCTGGTCACCTATTTTTTCACTGTATACGTACGTTCAACTGTCACTTTCAAAATATTAACAATCAAAGGAGCGAACATAAAAGCAAAATACCGCAGATGCTGGAATCTGAAACAAAAACAGAGCAGGTCTGACAGCATCTGTGGAGAGAGAATAGAGCCAATGTTTCGAGTCTGGGTGACCCTGCATCAGAGAAAGGACGATAACTCATGCATTTTGTCATGTGATCGCAATGTTCATACAAGTCATACAATCCCTACAGTGCCAAAGGAGGCCATTCAGCCCATCGAGCCTGCACCAACAACAATCCACCCAAGCCCTGTCCAAGTAACCCCATCCCCGACACTAAGGGGCAATTTAGCATGGCTAATCCACCTAACCCGCATATCTTTGGACTATGGGAAGAAACTTATGCAGACACAGGGAGAATGTGCAAACTCCAAACAGACAGTCATCTGAGGCTGGCATTGAACACGGGTCCTGGCACTGCGAGGTAGCAGTTCTAACCACCGTGCCAACATGCCGCCCCTATCAGCAGTGATTCGGAATTATCCATTACACAGAGGGAAGTGCCTCATTTCCCAATTATATCTTCTTCATCCAATCACCCTTTTGTTTTTGGCCACAGTGCAACCTATCTCACTCATTTACCAATCTTCCAGAAGAAGGAGATGTATTTTGAATTTTGATTTGATTTGATTTATTATTGTCACACATTAACACACAGTAAAAAGTATTGTTTCTTGCATACTATACAGACAAAATATACAATTCATAGAGAAGGAAAGGAGAGAGTGCAGAATGTAGTGTTACAGTCATAGTTAGGGTGTAGAGAAAGATCAACTTAATGCAAGGTAAGTCCATTCAAAAGTCTGACAGCAGCAGGGAAGAAGCTGTTCTTGGTTGGTATGTGGCATCAGAATTTTGTATCCTTTTCCCGAAAGAAGAAGATGAAGACAGAATGCCCGGGAAGTGTGGGGTCCTTAATTATGCTGGCTGCTTTGCCAAGGCAGCAGGAAATGTAGACAGAATCGATGGATGGGAGGTTGAGTGATGGATTGGGCTACATTTATGACCTTTAGTAGTACCTTGTGGTCTGGAGCAGAGCAGGAGTCATACCAAGCTGTGATACAACCAGAAAGAGTACTTTCTACGGTGCATCTGAGTATGGTGTATCTGGAGTACTGTGAATGTTTGCATTGTGATCCTGATGGTATTGCCAGAACTTCCGGTCATTTCAAAAGGAAAATATTTCAGTGGCAAACTCAATTGGGCAGTGTGATCAAATTCTTAATTGGTACGATCAGTCAGTGTACTTTCCTCCATCTGTTAATCTGGTAAAATCAAAATAGTATTCACTAGCTAATGCATTTCACATAAATTACTAAAGACCAGCACTGCTTTAAACCACTTATATTTTATTCAAGCAAGAGGAATCACATATATTAATAGAGAATACAATAGAAAATCCATCATTATTTTCATTGAATCATTGAATCTGTGGCATGGAGACAGGCCCTTCAGCCCAAACTGGTCCAATGCTGACCAGAATGCTCATCTCATCTAACCCCATTTGTCTGCATTTGGCCCATATCCCCCTAAATCTTCCTTATCCATGTATCTGTCCAAATGTCTTTTAAATATTGTCAATGTCCCTGCCTTGACCACTTCCTCTGGCAGCTCATTTCACACACGGACCACCCTCTGTGTAAAAAAGTTGCTCCTCAGGTTCCCATTAATTCTTTCTCCTCTTAACTTAAGCCTATGCCCTCTAGTTCTTCCTTCCCCAACCCTGGGAAAAAGACTGAGTGCATTCAGCCTATCCATGCCTCTCATGATCTTATACACCTCTATAAGAAAAAGTCTTAGTCTGTCCAATCTCTCCCTATAACTCAGTCTCTTGAGTCCTGGTAACATCCTTGCAAATCTCTTCTCCTGTTTAATAACATCTTTCCTACAGCAAGACGACTAAAACTGAACACAGTACTCCAGACGCGGCCTCACCAACGTCCTGTACAACTGCAACATAACTTCTATACCCAATGCCCTGACTGATGAAGGCCAGCATGCCAAAAGCCTTCTTCATTGCCCTATCTACCTGTGACTCCAGCTTTAGAAGACTGTGCACCTGAACTCCAAGATCTCTCTTTTCCACAATACTCCCTGAAGTCCTACTAAACTAAACTAGGTTGGCTGGGGGGGTGGATCCTCAGCAACAGAGAACAAAATGAGAGGCTGAAAGGAGATGCAGTACTCAGCAACAGCAAGCTGAATAAACATGATAGGTGGGACAGTGGCAGGGAATGGGGAAAACCTGATGGATTAAATTGCATCTGTTCCAATTTTAGCGATGGTTTTGTGATGTTTTGCATATTTGTCTGATCCCATTGTCTGTTAATATCATTCCTGATTAGATGAATACAGTCTATGCTAATGTGATATTTTGGGTTGCTACATTTTGGATGTGACAAAACCAGTTCATTTACTCAGGATTTTGAATCATCTTGGAGTCAAATCTATGGCTGTAGAAATACTTTTCTGTTCATCTGTTGAATCCACTGCCATTCTTGCCCTTCCACTCTTCTTCCTACTCTCCTGTGTTGCCGAGCCATCTATGGTGCCAAGGACTTGGTTCTGGCCGATCTCCTCTGAGGAACCATTGGCCTCACCTGTATCCAAAATGGAAAACTGGTTAGTGTGTGAGAGGACTCCTGCTACCAGTCTGGTCCCTCGAGGCTATCTGGCAGTCACCCATTCCCTCTTATCTATATCTCCTGACCCTGTGGTGTGACGACCTCCCTAAGTGTGTTCTCCTCATAGGTTTCAGCTAACAGATGTGCCACATCCAGCACCAAGTTGTCGCTCGAGTTATGAAACCAGAGCTCGGGGCTGGAACTTTCTGGCCATTCACAGTGGCAGCATCTGCCGATGGTGCGCCCTCACTCATGGGGTTCATGGTAAATGGGGGTGTTTTCAACAGAAAACCCTGCTGACAACAGCAGGACCAGAAGATGCTGCCACTGGCCAATGGCCAGCCACTTCCACCACTCTGAGACGTGTGCCCCGGATTTCTGCAGAAGTGGTCACCTCGGCCACAGAAAGCATTCACAAACCTGTATGTGTTGCTGGATGGGAATCCCACGCATCCAAACTTCCCTGCCATGTCTGAAATGTACTTTACAGACTAATGCAACTGATATCTAAAGAGGGAGTCTAAAACTAGAGGGCATAGGTTTAGGATGAGCGGGGAGAGATACAAAAGGGTCCAGAGGGGCAATTTTGTTCACACAGAAGGTGATGAGTGTCTGGAATGAGCTGCCAGAAGTAGTAGTAGAGGAGAGCATAATAAAAGCATTTAGACAGTTACATTGGTAAGATGGGTATAGAGGGATATGGGCCAAATGCAGGCAATTAGGACTAGCTGAGACGTTAAATAAAAGGGCAGCATGGACAAGTTGGGCCAAAGGGCCCGTTTTCAACCTATAAGCCTCTATGACTCTATATGCTTTACAACTGCTAATAAACCTTACTACCGTGAATAAAACCTTGCAATTACGAATATGAGAAGAATACTCACCAACTAATTATTTGCTTATTTCCTGAAGATGTGATACTTTAAATTTTTCTCCAAAAGTGGCCTATCCACGGGCTGAGTCTCTGAACACTTTTAAACGGGGTCTTCACTATCCATTCCCTTTTAAATTCAAAGTTAAGGTAGCTCCCTATGTCAACAGCACCTCCTCCCTCACTGCACCAAATTCTCTCAGTCACCAAGCTCACTCTCTGTGTCTCACTGCATTCACTGACCAGCCGTGCTGTCTTTGTGTTTGCTCCATGGGCTGCTTTCATTTGTTGAAACAAAAGGATGAGAAATTTTCTGATCGGGCGGCACGGTGGCACAGTGGTTAGCAATGCTACTTCACAGTGTTAGGGACACGGGTTCAATTCCAGCCTCAGGTAACTGTCTGTGTGGAGTTTGCACATTCTCCCCGTGTCTGCATGGGTTCCCTCTGGTTGCTCCGGTTTCCTCCCACACTCCAAAGATGTCCGGGTTAGTTTGACTGGCCACGCTAAATTGACCCTAGTGTCAGGGGATTAGTAGGACAAATACGTGGGGTTGTGGGAATAGAGTCTGGGTGGGATTGTGGTTGGTGCAGACACGATGGGCCAAATGGCCTCCTTCTACATTGTAGTGATTCTATGGTAGATCAGGTTCCTTTCTATGGGTGGGGACTAGGGAAATCCAGCATGCAACGCTATGTTCGATATAAAGATGATCATCACCTGATGAAGGAGCAGTGCTTTGAAAGCTCGTGATTCCAAACAAACCTGTTGGACTTTAACCTGGTGTTTGTGAGACATCTTACTCTGATATACTGGGCATTCTGTATACGCTGCAAGTAGTAGATGGTGGGTATAATTTTTTTCTCTGCATTCGCCCTATGACAACTGGTTTTATCTCTTAGATGAACAATTTGACAGGTTGAAATTATGCAACAATCCCAAGAGTAATCTTAAGGCAGCGTTACCAATATATCGGACATTACACTGTTGCTGCAGTCTGGTGGAAGATTGAATGCCTATGGCTATTAGCGGTATTGAATCCAAAGCAGAATACCAAAGAATTCATCCATCACACTGTTGTACCATCTCTGAAGGTCATTCAGAAAACGCCACAGGGAGGTGAGTGCCACAGAGAGAGAGAGAGGCAAAGATGTCACAGACAGAAACTTCATATAGATCCATTATAATGCCTTAAACATTGCATATGCTATCAGCGAACATTAGTGGCTGAGGGCTCTGTTCTAATATGATACTGACATTTCCAATTGTTTTTTATCAGATGATGGTAGCATTGAGCAGGGGAAATAAATTCCACTAATTATTCTGACAAGGCTGATCATCCTGCTGAACAAGGTAGAAAGACATCATTTACAAGCTTAATGTGCAACCACTCATAATCTGGTATCATTCCCATTACATGTCTATTTCATGACTACCAGACAATATCAAATTAAAGATGTTTTCACAGGTAATGCACAAAATCTACTGACAACCAGGCATATGGTTTACAATTGAATGTGAATATAATAACATATAATTCAGATTGTGTGTCTGTAACTGGGGAGAAGTGGGATCTGAAATCTCTTTCAAGCTTTGATATTACTGATAATATTGTACTGAAAAAAAAGGCAGAAGTGCCTCCAATTTACTAACTTCAGTATTTGTAAACAGACTATGACTCCTTCGTGTCTGAATTGACAGAAACAATTCACGTTCACATTGGGTGCCACAGTGGCACAGTGGTTAGCACTGCTGCCTCGCAGCGGCAGGGTCCCGGGTTCAATCCCCAGCTTGGACCAATGTGGAGTTTGCATGTTCTCCCCGTGTCTGCATGGGTTTCCTCTGGGCACTGCAGTTTTCTCCCACACTCCAAAGATGTGCGGGTTAGGTTGATTGGTCATGTTAACTTGACCCTAGTGTCAGGGGGGTTAGCTAGGGTGTGGGGTTATGAGAACAGGGCCTGAGTAGAATTGTGGCCGGTATAGGCTCTGAGGGCCAAATGCATCCATCTGTACTGTAAGGCTTCTATGAATTTGGCAGCCTTGCACTTAATCTACTGAGTGTCAGAATCACAGAATACTACAGTGCAGAAGAGGCTCTTCGGCCCATCAAATCTACACTGACACATGAAATGCCTGATCTGCCCACCTAATCCCACTTGCCAGCACTTGAATGTTATGGCGTGATAAGTATTAATCCAAGTACTTTTTAAAGGATATGAGGAATCCTGCCTCCACCACCCTCCCAGGCAGTGCATTCCAGACCGTCACCACCTCTGGATAAAAAAGGTTTTCCTCAAATACCCCCAAAACCTCCCACCCTTCACTTTTCACTTGTGTCCCCTCGTAACTAACCCTTCAACTGAGTCAATGAGGCTTTGCCTTGCACTATGTCTGATAGTCATTAACCAGCTGCACCCGTCCAATAGGTCTTTGGTACTGGGTCAATATAACTTATACATTTTATTTATCTTTTTTGTAGTTCTACTCACAGCTCATAAGATGCAGGTTGCTTGTGCTGAGGAGTGGAGTATTTTACATTTTGGATTCTCAGCGGCCCAGGACAGGTTTGGCAGTTTCAATGTCCTGCTTCTTTACTCTGTCATAAGAATAGTACTCATTCTGGGGTCATAGAGGTACACAGCACGGAAACGGACCCTTCAGCCCAAATCATCCTTGCCGACAAGCTTCACGACAATGAAGTAGTTCCATTTGCTTGCACCTGGTCCATATCTCTCTAAACTTTTCCCATCCATGTACTTATCCAAATGTATTTTAAATATTGTAATTGTACCCACCTCTACCACCTCCTCTGGCAGCTCATTCCACACATGTGCCACCCTCTGTGTGGAAAAAGTTGCCCCTTGACTCTCTTTAAATTCTAGGGTTAGTGCAGAAATTTTTCACCCGCCATTGTGATTTTCCTTCCATACCTGGAATATAGAATTAGTACAGTGCAGAAACAAATGATCGAGCCTGCTCCGACCGCAATCCCTTCCAGGACCTATTCCCGTAGCTCCACATATCTACCCCGTTAATCCCCCCGACACTAGGGTCAATTTAGCATGGCCAATCAACCTAACCTGTGCATCTTTGGATTGTGGGAGGAAACTGGAAGAAACCCACGCAGACACAGGGAGAATGTGCAAACTCCACACAGACAAGCCAGGAATTGAACCCAGGTCCCTGGTGCTATGAGGCAGCAGTGCTAACCACTGTGCCACGGTGCCACCCAGACCCTCAGAACATTAGCTGATAGCCTAGATTAATAGCCCAGCAATACTATCTTACTATCTTTAGGCCATCAACGCCCTTCCAGCTATCCTCCACCTTTTCTCAGAGGTGGACACCTGGACAGATTATTGAAAACGCTTTCTGTGCTCATAAAGATGCACTTCTATTTCAAACTACCCCAAGAGGCATTGAGTCCTTTGTTGAAAATGCTGCCTTCGAAGTACTTTACCTTGACGACCTGTTGCACACAGCTCTGAGCTTGAACAATCACTCAACCTCATCATTTCCTTGCCAGATTTCAAGTTGTTCTCCCTGATCAGTTTCAACTCTGGCCTCAAACTAACTCTCAAAAGTTCTATTATTTATAACTATTCCACTGTTAGATTTTTATGTCTAAGGCTATTAGTACTAAGCTCTTCACATTGGTCATTTAACTGCTTCTATTCCTCAAAAGCTGTTGAATCTGCTTATTAAAATAAGTTCAATATTACATCAGCAACTAGTGAACTCACATCTTAATTAAGCAAGGTGAAATGAAATACCTGGCATGATGTTGTACTATGATTATTTAAGTATCTTTATTCTCCCAATATTTTTTTTTATTCATTTGTAGGACATGGGTGTCGCTGGCTGGCCAGCATTTATTGCCCATCCCTAGTTGCCTGAGGGCAGTTGAGAGTCAACCACATTGCTGTGGCTCTTTTTAAAGTTTATTAATTAGTGTCACAAGTAGGCTTACATTAACACTGCAGTGAAGTTGCTGTGAAAATCCCTAGTCGCCACGGTCCAGCATCTGTTCGGGTCCGCTGAGGGAGAATTCAGCACGGCCAATGCATCTAACCAGCACGTCTTTTGGACTGTGGGAGAAAACTGGAGCGTTCAAAGGAAACCCACACAAACACAGAGTGAAATGCAAATTCCGCACAGGCAGTGACCCAAGCTGGGAATTGAACCCAGGTCCCTGGCACTATGAGGTAGCAGTGCTACCATACCACTATGCCACCCTCTGGAGTCACATGTTAGCCAGACCAGGTAAGGACGGCAGATTTCCTTCCCTAAAAGACATTAGTGAGCCAGATGGATTTTTCTGACAATCAATGATAGTCATCAATAGATTTTTAATTCCAGATATTTTTTATTGAATTCAAAGTCCACCATCTGCTGTGGCGGGATTCAAACCTGGATCCCCAGAATATTAGCTGAGATTCTGGATTAATAGTCTAGTGATAATTCCACTAGGTCATCACTTCTCCATTAAAGGGGGGAAGTCCTGTCTGCCATGGTCCCTTTTTAGCTGTCATTACCTGAGACTAGTTATCCCACTACCTTTGCTTCCTTGGAAATTAAACTTTAATCAATTGCCAGTAAAACAAACCTTCAACACTAACCCATTCCTTCACCTATTTCAAGCTAATTTTACACTAAAATAGCTCGCAGCTAATTTCTAACCTTACTGCAAACTGCAGGAATTGCTCACTGGGGTTCCTGCTACTTACTTGGAAGATGGCACACAGGAAAATAAAACATTGGTGTTCTATTAACTTTCTATAAGTAGATCTGCCATGTTGATTAATACCCAGTGTCATTTAAAGGCATTCCAGGGAATCTGTATCTGTGCCAGAGAGGTCCTTGCTCACGCTAGTGTCATTCATTCTTTCAAAGCATGTTCTTACTGCTGCTGAACAAATAACATGACAGCTAATAATTCACCACCTTACTCTACAAATTGGGTCATAATGGCTCTCTCTTCAAATTTGTTTTCACTTACATAATGATGGTATCTTAATGAAAGTAAGTGTTAAAGATTAGTCTTGGCAGACTCTGAAATAACAAGTGCCTGCTAAGCAAGCCGGATATTTTAATTTGTAATTGTGTTACAGCTAAGGTACTCAAGCCGGTGAGGTACGAGCCTCTTATCAGTACACTGCAGTGATGCTCAGAGGTAAACAGTCAGCCTTTTGCAGGTCCAGTTAGCAGAAAGAATGGTAACAAATTAGAAGAGGTCCTTTATCTAAAAATCCATATTCTGCCTCCTTCCCTTATGGCCCAGATAGCCTGGTTTTTTTTTTGTGTCAAAGTGAAACTCCTTTGAATTAACTCACACTGATGCAAAATTAAAAATGCAGCACAATGATCGAGTGACTCTCCGATACTGGAAAACTGAGAAGTTTGAGATAGAATCTAGAAGCAAGTTTGGTTTAGAAACCTACAAGCATCAGTAGTTTGCGGACGCTTGACCGTAGACTTTCCTCTTCAATACCGGGGCAAGGAATTTGGTTAAGTTGAGAAGAAGCAGCACACGAGTGGCAATAAGTTTTAATTAGTGTCACAAGTAAGCTTACATTAACACTGCAATGAAGTTGCTGTCAAAGTCCCCGATCCACCTGTTCGCGTACACTGAGGGAGAATTTAACATGGCCAAAGCACCTAACCAACACATCTTTTGGATTGTGGGAAGAAACAAGAGCAAGCCCACGCAGACACAGGGAGAACGCACTAACTCCGCATAGTGACGCAAGCCTGGAATTGAACCCGGGTGCCTGACATTGTGAAGCAGCAGCACTAATCTCTGTGCCACCTATATGTAATATAATCTGGGATAGCTGGAGGAGACACTAGGGCTGATTTTCTGCCCAGAAGGAATGGGGAGAGAGTGTTGGTTCAAAGTCAGCTGAGTAATTCTGCGCACGCTTAGGGAAGTTGGATATGGTGCAGCATGGTAAATTTTCGTCTGCACTATCTGGACGCTAATTTCCTCCCATGGTCCAAGGATGTGCATGTTGGTTGAATTGGCCATGCTAAATTGCTGCTTAATTTTCCAAGATGTGGGGATTAGCGGGGTGAATAGGTGAGGTTACAGGGATAAGACGGGGAGAGGGTAAAACGCTCTGTTGAGGAATCAATGCAAACTCGATGGACCGAATGGCCTCCTTCTGCACTGCAGCAATTCTATGATCTTATTCCCTGATGTCAAAGGACAAAGAGACAGTAAAGCCACAATTACTGAACATCATCATTTCAATCACACTGCGCGAAAAATACATTTGCAGATTGTAGTGATGCATGTTGATGGTAATTATGCTGTAATGTGTAACACCTCAAGAATAATAACAAAATCTATTTCAAAATTAATTGATTTTTTTTTAGCAGTTCATTACTTATCAAAGTGCGAATGATCAGATTTCCCGATTTGAATCTTTTTTTAGATTGCTTTTGCTTCAAACTTGTTTGGTGATTTCCAATCATTAACCCAAACTTTCTGAGCTTCAGGTAACTGAGTAGAATATGTGCTCGGGAAGATATGCTTAGGGGACTCCACAGAAGTCCCAATGCTTTGACTCCGTGGGAATTACACAGGAAGCTTAAACTTCCAATGGGCAATACCCCCCTCTCCCTGGAAATCTCTGAAAAAGTCTCCAACTTCGAATTAGAGTTGGAGACATTGGACAGTTCTCATTTACCTGCTTGGATAGTTAACACAGGAAATGTTAGACAAATCTTAATCTTAATTTAACTACAGGGTAACTACACAACTGAACCCTCTCCCGTCCTTAATGATGCCCCACCTCAATCCTATGACCCCACCCAGCCTGATCAGACGAGTGCACATTACCCCATTCCACCCAGCCCGTTCCCCTTGAATCTTGAATGAAGCAAACGCTGTTGGCGGCATTTCAATGCAGCCTCTTTGAATTACTCAGATGGCCACTGATGTGGGTGAATCAGATGCTTTGCGCCTCAGGCATTTTTCTCGTGGGGAATGCATCTTTTTCCAAACTGCCAGGAAATTGCAGTGTGGATCGTGCCGCTGGGGCCAATGGGAATGGCACCGGTTTTCTCATCGAAAATGCTCCTTTGACATTTTTTTGCAAAATTCCACCAGGATTCTGATCCCGTTTGGGCTGTTGTCTCAGATGTGTCCATGTCATCTCTTGGCAGGACAAAGTCATCAACTCCTAGGTCCTGAATGGTATTAATTCCAGCAGCGTGCCCTCATTGCACAGATGCAGCCATACAAGTCGCTTGCAGCAGGAGACTCCCAGGAGGGCAGCAGTAATGTATTAGAGATGTCCTCAAAGTATCCCTGAAGAGATCCAACATCTTCACTGATACATGGGAGTTATTGGCGTATGGCCAACCAAAATAGAGGTTTATTCAAAGGGGAGCTGAACCCGTCAAGAGACGCCCTTGGGAAGTTTAAGTTTTAAGTTCATTTATCAGTGTCAAAAGTAGGCTTACATTAACAAAGCATTGAAGTTACTGTGAAAATCTCCTAGTTGCTAAACTTCAGTGCTTGTTTGGGAGGGAGAACTTAGCACAGCCAATGCATCTAATCAGCATGTTTTTCAGATTATCAGAGGAAACCGGAGCAAGCCCATGCAGACATGGGGAGAACGTGCAGACTCTGCACAGGTAGTGACCCAAGCCAGGAATCGAACACGAGTCCCTGGCGTGTAAGGCAGCAGTGTTAACCACAGTGCCACCTTGCAGCCAACACTCAAAGCAGAACACCCAGAGTGGAAGTTGAGGTGTCAGAGGGAACTCACAACCTTCAATGCCCTTACATACCTCACCCTCCAAGTAGGTCGCAGGATCTCAGCACCCAACCTCCAACCAGCATCCTCCCTTCCCCCCTACCCAGAACTCCTCAGCAGCGTCTCCGCTTGTCACAAGCCACCAAACTAGAGTGGCTAAGGCAAAATACTGTGGGTGCTTGAATCTGAAACAAAAACTGAAAATGCTGGATGGGTCATCCAGACTTGAAACGTTGGCTCTATTCTCGCTCCACAGATGCTGTCAGACCTGCTGAGATTTTCCAGCATTTTCTGTTTTTGAACCAGTGTGGTAATAAGTCACTCTTGATCCTGACTAACTGCCAAAGAAGCAGATATTCCATTTAAACTAATCAGTTTATGCATGATAGTCAATCAGCTTTACAGGAATTTCCAAGCCCCTCACAAGAGGATGGGATGAAACATTTGCCTCCCCTGCTGCTCATTTGCTCTTAGCACATGTTTTAGGAAGAATTTATTTGGGAGTTCGGATTATTTTCATTGACGGAGCGTTTCATTTTCTGCTGATTTTGGTTCACTCCATGTAGGATCAGTATGCATTGGAGCGGGATTTTCCAATTCTGGGAAATGTAGTGGACGAGGGGCGGTCCATGGAAAGGTCTGTTGATCTTGGGTGGGATTTTCAGGTTTTGGGGCAATCCTACCCAATATGTTCCATAAAATCCCAGAAAATCCCACCCACTATGTTCCATAAATCAGCCCAACATGTTATATTAATAAACATAGAAACATAAGAATTAAGAGCCGGAGGAGGCAATTATGCTCTTTGAGCCCACTCTGCCATTCTATATAATCATGGCGGGTTGCCATCTCATCCTAACTCCACTTCCCTGCATTTTCCCCGGAGCCTTTTATCCCACTTTTGACCATATACTTATCTATGTGTTCCTTGAATAAATGCTCTCTGGAGCGTTTAACATGTCATCGATGAAGACAAACATCTTGCCAAGGCTATCCCCACACCTCCACTACTTGCCTTCAAACAACCGCGCAACCTCAAACAGACCATTGTACGTAACAAACTACCCAGTGTTCAGGAGAAGAGACCACGGCACAACACAACCCTGCCACAGCAACCTCTCCAAGATGTGTCGGATCATCAACAGATGCCATCATCTCACGTGAGAACACCATTCATCAGGTACACGGTATATTCTCTTGTGACACAGCCAACGGAGTCACCTGATGAAGGAGCAGTGCTCTGAAAGCTCGTGATTCCGGATAAACCTGTTGGACTTTAACCTGGTGTTGTGAGACTTCTAACATTGCCAACAACACTAACATCCCATGAACAAATACTAAAAAACAGCCCACGTAACAATTTATTATATTCTGCACAGGATTACAATAGATTGTACCGCACAATCCTTTCCACGTGTGTCCAAAGCAAAGGCTGAGAAGTGAAGTGGAAAATAATGTTATTTTTTATAATTGTATGTTTTATCTGTTGAATATATCACATGCATAGAAGCAATAGTAAGAACAGGACTGGTGAAAATCAGTCACGTGGTGTGAGCATTCCGTTCAATACTTCATTTATCAAATATCTGAGGCAAGGCCTGAACTTACACTTGATTATTTAAACATTATAGAAGATTTACTCCCAGGTTCAGAGTGTTAAATCTCATTCAATGTTTAGAAGGGTCAGAGTTGATCTTGTAGAAATCTTTGTGGGCTTGAAATGATAGATACTGAAAGGCTGTTTACCCTGACACCTAAGTCAAAATCTAAGGAGCATAGACTAAGAACTTGACCAGTTAGGACAGAGATGAGGAGCAGTTTCCTCACGGCAAGAGATGGCCCATCTTAAGACGTCTATACCCCAGTGCACTGTAAATCTTGTTTCGGTCTCAACAAAAACCAGAAACATTTTTTAAATATAAGAAATATAAAATTCCAATTCTTTACGAGGTGAGTGAAGCCAAAAGATTCCACTGTTTGAAACAGAAGATTTTTTTACAGTACAAGGGACGACAAAGCAAACACGAAATGCTGTCTGTCTTATACTCTTAACATCCAGAATTGACATGACCTTAACATGAATAAACAGGATCTGGAGATGTCGGTGTTGGGGTAAGCACAGTAAGAAGTCTCACAACACCAGGTTAAAGCCCAACAGGTTTATTTGGTAGCACGGGCTTTTGGAGCACTGCCCCTTCATCAAGTTCATCATCTGATGAAGGAGCAGTGCTCTGAAAGCTCGTGCTACCAAATAAACCTGTTGGACTTGAGCCTGGTGCTGTGAAACTTCGTAATATGAATAAACAGAAAATTGTGGTTGAATATAAATGATAATTTGCACATTAAGTGGTAGATATGACAAAGACCGATCTTCCGTGTTGACTCAGCAGTACACTCAGATTTTGGTGACCACACTCAGTTACAAAGCCCTTCAAACCTTGTTTTCCTCATGAAGAATTTCAGCCAACACCAGCGCTCAACCAGTCTGAGTTCTACAGGCATTGTCTTCATCATAAATGACACACATCTGCAGAAAGCACTCAACTCGTTTTGGGTAGAAAAGATCCACCAATGTTATCTGCCAGTAACAGAAACAGTGATGGGGAGGCGATGGCTCCGTGGTATTATCGCGAGACTATTAATTTAGAAACTCAGCTAAAGTTCTGGGGACTCATGTTCGAATCCTGCTATGGCAGATGGTGGAATTTGAATTCAATAAATAATATCTGGAATTAAGAATCTACTGATGACCATGAAACCATTATCAGAAAAACCCATCTGGTTCACTAATGTCCTTTAGTGAAGGAAATCTGCTGTCCTTACCTGGTCTGGCCTACATGTGACTCCAGAGCCACAGCAATGTGGTTGACTCTCAACTGCCCTCGGGCAACTAGGGATGGGCAATAAATGCTGGCCAGCCAGCGGCACTCATGTCCCACAGATGAATTAAAAAAAACTGCAGCATCTTATTCCCAGCTACTGGGTCTGCCCCATTTAGTTTGGGCTCATTAACTGACAATGCTTACCTTGAGGTAATCGGTGCCCTTTTATCTGTTTGCTTTGCCAGGGGTTTTGTTTTCCAAAGCTCAAGTGTGTTTTTGTTTCTTTAGAAACTGGGAACATCAGTTTCCTTCCCCTGGTTACCTGCTCAGTTTCCCTTTTCAGTTTATTGTTTACTTTGGTCATAGGTATAGGGTGTGTTTTCTGCCGTGAATCACTCCAAAACTGGAAAATCCCACCTGAGGCCCATAAACCATAAGGCCATTAGACGTAGGAGCAGAATTAGGCCACTTGGCCCATTCAATCATGGCTGATTTTTTTCTCATCCCCATTCTCCTGCCTTTTCTCCGTAACGCCTGACCCCCCTTATTAATCATCTATCTATCTATCTATCTCTGTCTTAAAGAGATTCAATGACCTGGCCTCCATAGCCTTCTGCAGCAAAGAGTTCCACACATTCTCTACCCTTTGGCTGAAGAAATTTCTCCTCATCTCTGTTTTAAAGGATCATCCCTTTAGCCTGAGGTTGTGCCCTCTGGTTCTCGTCTTTTCTACCAGTGGAAACATCCCCTCCACATCCACTCTATCCAGGCCTCACAGTATCCTGTAAGTTTCACTAAGATCCCCCCCTCATCCTTCTAAACTCCAACGACCTTTGCAAGGTCTGCCAACCCCATCCTCCTCCCACTACAACCACCACCGCCTGCTACGATTCCTGTTGTGGGCAGGACAGACGATTCCACCCCGAGAGTGAAAGGAGGTAGGTTCAAAACTGAGATGAGGAGAAACAGCTTCTCCCAGAGGGTTGCGACTCCATGAAACCCACTGCCCTAGAGTGCAGCGGAGGCAGAAACAATCAATAGATTCAAGAGAAAGATAGATATGTTTCTGATTAAAAGCAGGATGAAGGGCTTTGGGGAGCAGGCAGGAAAATGGAGTTGAGACCAGGATATGATTAGCCATGTTCATGTTAAATGTCGGAATGGGCTCGAAAGGTTGACTTGCCCATTCCCGCTCCAAATCCCACTTTCCTAGTTAGGTGCTGCCTCAAAAACATACAAATTAAATTCCAAAATAGTTTCCATTTTCAGTTTATTTTCTACTGGGTGGGTTTTGCTGCCGTGAATCACCCCAAAACTGGAAAGCCCCACCGAAGGTCCTTAAGACCATAAGACATAGGAGCAGAATTAGGCCACTCAGCCCATCTAGTCTGGTCCGCCGTTCAATCATGACTGGGTGGGATTTTCAGGCCGTGTTCATCCCAACATTGGAAAATCCCGATCGCCTTTGCAAGGTCCTGTCCCGCCCGTTACAATTTCCACGACAGGCGGGATGGGAAAACTCCCCATTCACAGATTCCCTCACCATCTTCAATTGTTGAATATGTTCAAGAACAAGACTGATCATGGAATGTGGGGTTCAGCCAGGAAAATGGAGTTCAGCCACGATCTTATTGAATGGTGGAGCAGGCTCAACGGAGCCAAGTGGCCTACCTCAGCTCCTCATTTTGACTCACGGAGCTTTTCACCAGGGCCCAGGGTTCAATTCCCGGCTTGGGTCACTATCTGTGTGGAGTTTACATTCTCCCTGTCCCTACGTGGGTTTCCTTCAGGTACTCTGGTTTCCTCCCACAATCCAAAGATGTATAGGCTAGGTGAATTGGCTATGCTAAATTGCCCCTTAGTATCAGGGGACTAGCTAGGGTAAATGCATGGGAATAGGGCCTGGGTGGGATTGTGATCAGTGCAGATTCGATGGGCAGAATGACCTCCTTCTGCACTGTAGGATTCTATGATTCTAAGATCCACATCTTTTGTTCATTTGTTCACAAGAGAATGACTTGCGTTTATGCGCCGCTTAATCACTTCTCTCAGGAACCTCACGGTGCTCTTGACATACACCGAGTAAATACAAAGCTTTAAGGAGGCTCTTGTCTATTCTGTTTTGTACACATACCGACTTTTTAGAACAGGGGGAACTTTATTCGACCTAACCTGTCAATCCCAATTCCAGACATGGCATCCTTTGAGTGCTATCATTTTTGCACTCTGATAAAACCCAGCAAACAAAGGGATTTCAGCTGCCAGTGTGAAATGTCTCTCACATTGTCTTTCACCAGTGTAAGACACATTTTACAGCGGTAGAGTCACGGGGAAGGCCTATTAATGGATCACCCTTATCTGTAGGAAAAATTATATATAATTAACTGTAATTACCATAACTAATTAATAGACTGGTCCTAATGGAATGATGAGTATACCATCCAAGTTTATTTTGAAAATAGGTTTGACAGGTTTTGAATTATTGGAAAGTTTTCAAAAACCAACTAATTTGTATATGTAAATTCCCCAATTAACACAACTAATAGCTAAAAAAAATCCTCCAGATTTCCCAAACAAATGCATTTGAAACAGAGGACAGACGATTTTGTAATTAAGCTAATCTGTGTATGCAAATTAAATACAATCAACACTAATAGAAGATGCGTGTTTTTAATACAATTAATGTTCTCTCCCAATTTGAACAGCCCTTGTTTTAAGGGATTTCTTAAATGATAAGGGGAAAGATTATTTGCCAAGTTGATTTTCAAAGCGTTAATAGACTCAGGGAGACGTCTATATTCCCCGAGGTTAAACAGTTTACTTTCAGCTCACAGCCAGGAGAACATCTGGGTTTTTAGGAACAGCTCGAGACAGAGAAGACCAACACATCCATTGACTTTTTCTCCAGTAAGTACAGTCGGAACCTATAAAATAGTGTCCCAGGGCCCCATGCTGAAATTTAACAGAGAATCGCACGTGGTAATCAAGATAGAAAATGCTAGAAATACGCTCCAAATCTGGCACCTTCTGCAGAGAGAGTTACTTCCATTTATTTCAACTGAGCCACATCTGGTGTATTTCGCTCTTCTGATAACATATGGTGCCCCCCACTTCATCGCTAGTTGTGTTTTGGCAGCCAAACAGTTTTCACACTCGTTAACAAAAAAGCATAACGTATGCTGAATAACTTCATAAGGTGTCCATGCCCAGAATTCTTACATTAGCCTTTTTGCTATTGATTATATTAGCAGATGACCAGTTGCATTTTCATAACTTCCCCCATATCATTTTAATACAAACATTAACTAGTTTATTTTGAACAGACAACACGGATAAAGGAAAGACCCATGAAAACATTAACCATTTAATATGACCAAAAGTAGGCTATTGTAAAGTTTATTTAATAGTCACAAGTAAGGCTTACATTCACACTGCAATGAAGTTACTGTGAAATTCCCCGAGTTGCCACACTCCGCTACCTGTTTGGGTCAATGCACCTAATCAGCACATCTTTCAGACCGTGGGAGGAAACCAGAGCACCCGGAGGAAACCCATGCACACACGGGGAGAATGTACAATCTCCACACGGACAGTGACCCAAGCCAGGAATTGAACCTGGGACCCTGGCACGGTGAGGCAGCAGTGCTAACCACTATGTCACCATGTTGCCGTACTGGCCCAAGTTTTTGCTGCTCTAATAAGGGCGAGAATGTCAGCACTTGCAGTATTTAGGAAAACTGACAGAACCTCTGCCGTTCACTCACAAACAGCCTGCACATGAAAATCTGTGTTCAGTGTTATTTTGGCCTGAATTCTCTGGCTGTTCAGGTGAGGATGGAGAATTTGGCACTCAGTCAAATCTCTGTTCGCTGCAGCAGGACCAGAGAATCCTGCTGGCATGAGCTGTTGGAGAATTCCACCCCTCCATCTTCCACAGGCTGTGCTGTTGAAGCCTTTGCCAATCGAACCTGCATAATTTATTTTTTATTCATTCATGGTGACATGGGCGTCACTGGCTGGTCAGCATTTATTGCCCATCTCTAGTTACCCGAGGACAGTTGAAAGTCAACTACATTGCTGTGGCTCTGGAGTCACATGTAGGCCAGACCCGGTAAGGATGGCAGATTTCCTTCCCTAAAGGACATTAGTGAACCAGATGAGTTTTTCCCGACAATCAACTATGGTCTCATGGTCTTAGTTCCAGATTTTATTTTATTGAATTCAAATTCCACCATTTGCCGTGGTGGGAATCCAACCCCGGGTCCCCAGAACATTAGCTGAGTTTCTGGTATTAATAGTGCAGCGATAACACCTTGAGGCCATTGCCTTGAACTTAGGATCCCTCTTCTCGCATTGAAAATTGATGAAAGAGTTAGGTTGAATGAGTAGCTGAGTTTTAATTGTGTAGTAAGTGGTAATTGCTGCTTAATTTTTTTTATTCATTCATGGGGCATGGATGTCACTGGCTGGCCAGCATTTATTGCCCATCCCTAATTGTGCATGAGTAGGTGGTGGTGAGCTCCTTCTTGAATCGTTGCAACCTCGTGTTATGGGTTGACCCACATTACTTTTAGGAAGGGAATTCCAAGATTTTAACACAGCGACACGGTGATATATTTCCAATTCAGGATGGTGAGTGTTTTGGAGGGGAATTTGCAGGTTAACTTCCATGATGACAATTTTGTTTACAAGTGTTTTGATTTGATTTATTATTGTCACATGTATTAGCATACAGTGAAAAGTATTGTTTCTTGCGCACTATACAGACCATTCATAGAGAAGAAAGTGCAGAATATAGTGTTACAGTCATAGCTAGGGTGTAGAGAAAGATCAAATTAGTGCAAAGTAAGTCCATTCAAAAGTCTGACATCAGCAGGCAAGAAGCTGTTCTTGAGTCGGTCGGTACGTGACCTCAGACTTTTGAATCTTTTTCCCGACGGAGGATGATGGAAAAGAGAATGTCCGGGGCGCGTGAGGTCCTTAATTATGCTGGCTACTTTGCCAAGGCAGCAGGAAGTGTAGACAGTCAATGGATGGGAAGCTGGTTTGAGTGATTGATTGGACTTTGTTCATTACCCTTTGTAGTTTCTTGCAGCCTTGGGCAGAGCAGGAGCCATACCAAGCTGTGACACAACCAGAAAGGATGCTTTCTATGGTGCATCTGTAGAAGTTGATGAGAGTTGTAGCAGAGATGCCAAATTTCCTTAGCCTCCTGCGAACGTAGAGGCATTGGTGGGCTTTCTTAACTATATCTTTGGCATGGGGGGACCAGGACAGATTGTTGAATTCAGTTAAAACATGAAAGGATCATGAAGCCACAAGTTTCCATTGGTTTCTTTGCTGTATGCCATCACTCTTACACTGGTTAGAAACTGTTTTTCTAGTTAGCAGCAAAAAGAAAGTGGCTTTTCCTGTGGCATATAAAACTGCTGGGTTAGCAACAAACTATTCCGTTGTCATTGACCTCTCTGAATGCAAAGTTAATGTTCAGGTCAGTGGCTTCCTGTTGGCTTTCACCTGATACTGTCATGTTGGTGATTATTTATAGAACATCGCATCCTCTGAGAGATCTTCTCCCCATCTTATATTGCTACTGTTACATTAATTAGTGGGTTCTGCAGAGCTGCTGCTTTCAATCTACAAAGCAAGTTGCTCGTCCAACACAGCAAGAGCTGCAAGCAGGTTACATTAGGCAACCATACTGACCACAAAATAGAAACTGCATATTTGACAACAGCTTACCCTTCAGCTCACTTATCTGAGCTAACACCAGTGACTGCAGACACAGGCATGTGAGTGAGGCTCTTTGCTCAAATTAAAAGGTTTTTTTTAGGTTTATTTATTAATATCATAAATAGACTTACATTAACACTGCAATGAAGCTACTTTGAAAATCCCTTAGTAGCCACACTCCGGCACCTGTTCGGGTACACTGAGGGAGAATTTAGCATGGCCAATGCATCTAACTAACATGTCATTCACACTGTGGGAGGAAACCGGAGCACCTGGAAGAAACCCACACAGATACAGGGAGAATGCACAGACTCCGCACAGACGCTGACCCAAGCCGGGCACTGTCAAGCAGCAGTATTAACCATTGTGCCACTGTGCCTCCCATTTAAGATCTGTGAAACCTGTAATTATGTTATAAGGAAATAGTGTAAAAACATGTTAACTGGCTTCATGTACAACTCCTTAAGAAGAAGAGGAAATCAATTTTCATTTAACACAATATGAGTGGCACTATGGCATAGTGGTTAGCACTGCTGCCTCACAGCACCAGGGATCCGGGTTCAATTCCTGGCTTGGGTCACTGTCTGTGTGGGGGTTGCACATTCTCCCCGTGTCTGCGTGGGTTTCCTCCAGGTGCTCCAGTTTCCTCCCACAGTCTGAAAGATGTGCTGGTTAGGGGTGCATTGGCCATGATAAATCCTCCCTCAGTGTTAATGTAAGGCTACTTGTAACAATAATAAATAAACTAAATATCTGTTAATCTCAGGCAGGATTTTTTGGCTGTGGGGTAAGCGCGGCTGGAAAATCCCATTCTAAATGTCTAATTGCCAATGTGCTCTTGTGTCATTTGAATATCTTAATTTGTTAAGGTGGTTCACAAATCAGAAAGAAGCCAATAAGTCCCAGATGCAAGATTTTCTCTTTAACACAATATTCTCCTTTAGCTTTTGAGTTTTTTTTAAGACTCCCTCTCGCACACACATATTTTTGTCAGGGGGTTGCTTCAAATATGGTGAGTTAAGTTTCTGAATTTTGCTCCATCCCCCGAGGACACGTTTGCTTAGACTGACCCAACACCCCCACAGTTGTCAACATATCTTCTCATATTGACTCACTCATGACTTTGCAAAGCCAATACCGCACACTTTTAACATTGTGTGCACTTTATTACATCTGTAAGAATAGAACTTGAGATGAGTTGACCTTGCTAGGAATGTAGAAAGACCTGACAGCTCTGTCCACCGGACTACTGATCTCTCTCTAAAATAATTGCAGCATTCTTTTCTACCCTATTTCATTCGAGAGTTTGTGTAAAAAGAAATTCCTGACATTTGTCCTAAATTTGCCTTTCATTGAACCAAGTTCCTTCGTGCCGCTGTCACTATTCAATTTACATAATGGTCCAAATGTAACTTTCCATCCTTCTTTCTTCTATATATCAATGAAATCACCCCCTAGTTATTTTACCTCTAGACCAAACAAAGGAAATTTGGATGTCTGCTACAATTTCCAGAAACTTCTACAGATACGCCATAGAAAGCATTCTTTCTGGTTGTATCACAGCTTGGAATGGCCCGTCTGAGACCACAAGAAACTGCAAAATGTCATGAATGAAGCCCCATCCATTACACAAACCAGCCTCCGCCCATTGACACTGTCTACACTTCCCACTGCCTTGGAAAAGCAGCCAGCATAATTAAGGATGCTACGCACCACGGACATTCTCTCTCCCACCTTCTTCCGTCAGGAACAAGATACAAAAGTCTGAGATCACGTACCAACTGACTCAAAAACAACTTCTTTCCTGCTGCCATCACACTTTTGAATAGACGTAACTCGCATTAAGTTGATCTTTCTCTACATCCTGTCTATGACTACATTCTGCACTCTCTCCTTCCCTGCTCTATGAATGGTATGCTTTGTTTGCATATTGCGCAAGAAACAATGCTTTTCACTAATACAGGTGGCAATAATAAATCAAATCAAATCAAATCAAAAAAGCCCAGGTTGCCCCAATCTTTCTTCATAACGTATTTTTGTAATAATTGCAGTTGATCTTTCTCATGGATCTTCCCTGTCAGGTGTCCAGGGGTTTATGTGCTGCTGGCTCTGACTCAGTGCCAAGCACTGCTGCCTTGGAGTCTGGAGGTGGTGGGTTCAGTTCCACTGCAGAGACTTGGGCACATAAATCAAGGCTGACACTCTAACGCAGTGCTGAGGGAATGCTGCACCATCAGAGATCTGCCATTAAACTGAAGGCTCAGCTTCTGTTTAATATGGATGTTAAAGATCTACTTTGATGAGGAGTATGAGAGTTATCACCAGCATCTTGGCTTATATTCCCCAATACTCATTACAAAAGCAGATGATCTAATCATGATGACATTGTTATTTGTGGTAACTTGTGTAGAAATTGACTGTCATGTCTGCTACTGCAGAACGGTAACTACACTTCAAAAGCACTTCATTGACCATAAAGCAATTTGGAATGCCCTAAGATCATGATAAGTGCTATATAAATGCAAACCTATCTGTTTCTTGCAGATCTCAAACTTCTCTCAGTGGTCAATTTCATAGAATCATAGATTCCCTATAGTGCAAAAGGAGGCCATTCAGCCCATCATGTCTACACCGACTCTCCAACAGAGCATCCTACCCAGGCCTTATCCCAGCAACTCCACATATTTACCCCACTAATCCTCCTAACCTGCATATCTTTGGACACTAAAGGGCAACTTAGCATGGCCAATCCACTTAACCTGCACATCTTTGGAATGTGGGAGTAAACTGGAGCACCCGGAGGAAGCACACGCAGATACAAGGAGAACATGCAAAGTCCAAAGGTATAGTCTGTCTGAAGCATTTTTTAGCCGTAATATGATGGAATCTGCTGTACATTTGACTGTTGATTATTTCTCTGCAGTGACTGAAGTACTGAGTCACCTAACATCTCATATCGATTTCAACTTCACTGCAGCTCTTTAAACATTATTCCTAAATGAACACGTTGTTGTTATATGTCTATAAGGAATATAAGCAAGATATTGCTAGAAAGAAAGCATGGCATGTGCTCCAGTCTCAGTTTCACTTTTGCTCTAAGCAGAGCACACACACACACACACAGCTCTGATAACTGCAAGTTTTATGCCTATGTATAACTGTTCTGGTGATCATGGGGAATCACTGTTGTCATAAGCTCATTCTTAATAAATGAACCCATATCATGTTTCCCAATCCTTTATGAGCAACCGGTGCCTATTATGTCATCATAATAACACAACACATATCGTAATACTTTGCGGTTATGCATCTTGAGTTTCATTTGAGTCACTCAGCCACGCAATACATATTTCAAGATGTTTCTTTCACAGAGTAGTCAGTGACTTCCAGATCATCCATGTCACAATTTATTTAAATTAGTGATTTCTGACCCATTGGTTGGAATTTTACCACCTCGCTAAAAGGCATTCCCCATTGGTCTCAAACAGGATCTTATAAACCTTGGGTGGGCAGGGCAGTAAAATTCCAGCAAGTGTCTGAATCAATTCAAGATGGAGATTGATAGATCCTTGAAGATGAGGGGATTGGCTGGGAAAATGGAGCTGAGGTCAAAGATCTGCTATGATCTTCTTGACTGGTGGAACTGGTTCAGGCAGCATTTCCTTGCTCCTATTTCTTACATTCTGAAACTGCAGCTTACAAAAGAAGGCAGGAATGAGAAGGAACTATTTGCCCCTCTGGATCGTACCATTATTTATGTTTATGCATGAAATGTAGGGAGGCTATGTTCAGATTTTACCTTCGTTGTCAAATCCATTTCTTTATATTTTTGATTTGCTCTCTGAATTATTGACAATGAGTTATCTTGCCCAAGTGCGATTGTGCTTCCAGGACAGCCAATCAGATGAATTGTCAAGGAGTACTGCACCTCGTCTTTCTTTAGAATATGTTAAAATGTTGAACTGGTCACATCTCCAGTATAATACGATGCTTCTTGCAATTAACTGGAAGTCAATTTGACATCCAAAATGGGTTGTATATTGAGGCAGGAACTATGCCAATATGCAAAATTAGTTTGGATAGATAGATATAGGAAAATGGGTAGAAAGGGCAAGGGATTAGGTAAATGAAATTCAAATCAGTTGCTTATTGAAGAATGAATCTCAACATAAGAACATAGAACATAAGAAATAGGAGCAGGAGTAGGCCATCTAGCCCTTTGAGCCTGCCCCGCCATTCAATAAGATCATGGCTGATCTGCCGTGGCTCAGTTCCACATTCCCGCCCTCTCCCCATAACCCTTAATCCCCTCGCTTATCAAAAACCCATCAACCCGCGTCTTAAAAATATTTAGTGAGGCAGCCTCCACCACCTCAACAGGCAGAGAATTCCAGAGATTCACCACCCTTTGAGTGAAGAAGTTCTTCCTCAACTCCGTTCTAAACCGCCCCCCCTTTATCTTGAGGCTGTGCCCCCTAGTCCTACTGTCCTTTCTGAGTGGGAAGAGTCTCTCCACCTCTATCCTATCCATCCCATTCATCATCTTATACATCTCAATGAGATCTCCCCTCATTCTTCGAAACTCTAACGAGTACAAGCCTAGTTTACTCAGCCTCTCCTCATAGCTCAACCCCCTCAACTCCGGTATCAGCCTAGTAAACCTCCTCTGCACTCCCTCCAAGGCAAAAATATCCTTGCGTAAGTACGGCGACCAAAACTGCACACAGTACTCCAGCTGCGGCCTCACCAATGCCCTATACAGCCGCAGCAAGACCTTCCTACTTTCATATTCAATCCCCCTCGCTGTGAAGGCCAGCATCCCATTTGCCTTCCTGACCACCTGCTGCACCTGCAGGCTGGGTTTTTGCGACTCATGCACAAGGACCCTGAGGTCCCTCTGCACCGTCACCTGCTGCAGTTTTTCGCCACGTAAGTAATAGTCCTTCCTACCATTATTCCTACCAAAGTGGACCACCTCGCACTTGCCAACATTAAATTCCATTTGCCAGTTCCTGGCCCATTCAACATGAAGTGATCAATCAGAAGGGCCCATTTTCCATTTGGAACCTCGACTGAAAATTGAAATAAAATAAATTTGGTATTGTGTTAATATTATAGTACCCCTCACCCATATTTTCTTCTTGCTATATTGTGATTTATTGGATTGTGATCGAAACTTGGCTGCTCCAGGCACATGGGCTTGCTGGCAATTTATGAGTCCAATCTGGAAATTGTCTATTTTCTTATTCGTTCGTGGGACATGGACCTCGCTGGCTGACCAGCATTTATTGCCCATCCCTAATTGCCCGTGGGCTGAGCCATTTCAGAGGACAGTTGAAAGTCAACCACATTGCTGTGGGTCTGGAGTCACGTGTAGGCCACAGACACATAGTCATGCAGAGGTAGAAAAAAACTATTCACAAAAGAACAGTTAAATCATGAAGAAGAAATAAAGGTTCACTAATGTCCTTTAAGGAAGGAAATCTGCTTTCCTCTATCCTGCATTCGCTAACTGACTCGCAAAGATTAGCATGGATATAGAATGAAATCCTACCACTAGGAAATAAGCTCAATGCGTGGACGAAACTTCCTAACTGGGAGCTAAGGGGAGAGACAGAATTCAAAGTATGTCAACAGGATCTTATCACTTGGAAAGGTAGGAGTTGACTTCCAACTGGCCTCTGAAATGGCCTAAGGACAATTAGGGATAGGCAATAAATGCTGGTCAGCCTCGATCATCCTCAACATTGATGCTCCACAAGGCTGTATTAACATAAGAACTAGGACCAGGAGTAGGCCATCTGGCCCCTCGAGCCTGCTCCACCATTCAATAAGATCAGGGCTGATGATATTTTTGTGGATCCAGCTCCACTTACCCACCCGCTCACCATAACCCTTAATTCCTTTACTGTTCAAAAATTTATCTATCCTTGTCTTTAAAACATTCAATGAGGTAGCCTCAACTGCTTCACTGGGCAGGGAATTCCACAGATTCACAACACTTCATGTAAAGAAATTCCTCCTCAACTCAGTCCTAAATCCGCTTCCCTTTATTTTAAGGCTACGCCCTCTAGTTCTAGTTTCATCCGCCAGTGGAAAACTTCCCTGCTTCTATCTTATCTATTCCCCTCATAATCTTATATGTTTCCATAAGATCTCCCCTCATTCTTCTGAATTCCAACGAGTATAGCCCAAGTCTACTCAGTCTCTCCTCATAAGCCAGCCCTCTCAACTCTGGATTCAATCTAGTGAATCTCCTCTGCACCCCCTCCAGTTCCAGTAAATCCTTTCTCAAGTAAGGAGACCAAAACTATACACAGTACTCCAGGTGTGGCCTCACCAGCACCTTATACAGTTGCAATATAACCTCATTTTTTAAACTCCATCCCTCTAGCAATGAAGAACAAAATTCCATTTGCCTTCTTAATTACCTGCTGCACCTGCAAACCAACTCCTTGAGATTCCTGCACAAGGACACCCAGGTCCCCCTGCACAGCAGCATGCTGCAATATTTTACCATTTAAATAATAGCCCATTTTGCTGTTATTCCTACCAAAATGGATGACCTCAAATTTACCAACATTGTACTCCATCTGCCAGACCCTTGCCCGCTCACTTAGACTATCTATATCCCTCTGCAGACTTTCAGCATCCTCTGCATACTTTGTCTGACCCCCATCTTAGTATCATCTGCAAATTTTGACACAGTACACTTGGTCCCCAAAATCATCTCTGTAAATCATGAACAATTGCGGTCCTGATACTGATCCCTGAAGCACTTGTCACTGATCACCAATCAGAAAAACACCCATTTATCCTCACTTTTTGCTTTGTGTTAGTTAACCAATCCTCTATCCATGCTAATACGTTACCCATGACACCGTGCACCTTTATCTTATGTAGCAGTCTTTGGTGTGGTTATTTCTTCCTTGATGATAGATTCAAGCATTTTCCCTACTACAGAAATTAAACTAACTGGCCTACAGTTCTCCACCTTCTGTCTACCTCTTTTTTAAACAGTGGCATCACATTTGCTGTTTTCCAATCTGTGGGAATCACCCCAGATTGGAAAGCAGCTATGTTTTCAGCCTCCTACTATACTCCTTATACACTTAAGCTGTGTGGCCAAATTCCCCTTCAACTCGACTTTCAAGTTTGCTGATGACACCACCATCAGATCTCAAACAATGATGAGAGTACAGAAATGAGATAGAGAATCTGGTGAACTGGTGCAGCAACAATAATCTCTCCCTCAATGTCAACAAAAAGGAGATTGTCATCAACTTTAGGAAGCGTAAAGAAGAACATTCCTCTGTCTACATCAACGGGGACAAAGTAGAAAGGGTCAAGAACTTCAAGTTTTTAGGTGCCCAGATCACCAACAACCTGTCCTGGTTCCCCCCATGCGTACACAATCATTAATAAAGCCCACCAATGTCTCTAATTTCTCAGAAGACTAAGGAGATTTGGCATGTCAGCTACGACTCACCAATTTTTACAAATGCACCATAGAAAACATTCTTTCTGGTTGTATCACAGCTTGGTATGGCTCCTCCTCTGCCCAAGACCGCAAGAAACTACAGAAGGTCGTGAATGTAGCCCAATCCATCATTCAAACCAGCCTCACCAAAGCAGCCAGCATAATTAAGGACCCCATGCACCCCGGACATTCTCTCTTCCACCTCCGGAAGAAAGATACGGAAGTCTGAGTACATGTATCAACCAACTCAAGAACAGCTTCTTCCCTGCTGCTGTCAGACTTTTGAATGCACTTACCTTACATTAAGTTGATCTTTCTCTACACCCTAGCTATGACTGTAACACCACATTCTGCACTCTCTCCTTTCCTTCTCTATGAACGGTATGCTTTGTCTGTATAGCGCGCAAGAAAGAATATTTTTCACTGTAAACTAATACATGTGACAATAATAAATCAAATCAAATCAAAGTTCTAGACGGTGACTTAGAGAATGGGAACTGGAGAATATGCAAAACCTAAGCTGAAACTGAAAGCTGTTATTCCAGACTTCTCATCTGCTCCTAGCAACCAATCCCATCACTGAAGCACTGAGATACGGGAGCCCTTCCTCATTTCCCCTTTCCCATTTTAGAAGTTTTGGGACCTGCTGTGCATTTCCAACACTTTCTGTGTTTATTTCCAACTTTCAGCTCAACCATGTTTTAATATCCATTCACATACAGGACGGAATTCATTCTATAAACTGCTCACAACAACAAAACACCGGACGGGAGTTTACAGCCTCGCTCGAGTGAGTTCGGAAACTACCACCCAAGGTCAACGGACATTTCCGTTTTCCAACCCTCGCTGCTCCATTTCTGTGGCAGATGGGACAGTAGAATTCTGCTGATTGTATTTATATCACACTATTAAGAGAGTGTAACATCCTGGTGAGGTTCACAAGAGGTTTTGATGCAAAATTTGACATCCAGACACATAAGGAGCAAATGACCAATGACATAATTGACAAAGATTCAGGATGACGCCGGAATGAAGTGATTTTTTTGCAAGCTGTCCCCAGCATACCCTCTAATTCTACCTTGCACTCTTGTTCAATGCTTTTAAAACTGTACTCTAACCCTTTTTAAACTCTCACTTGATCTTTCTCTACACCCTACCTATGACTGTAATACCTGCTCCCTCTCCTTTCCTTCTCTCTTACGTACTCTAGAAATGGTATGTTTTATCCGAATAGCGGGCAAGAAACAATACCCTTCACTGTATCGCAGTACGTGTGACAATAATAAATCAACATCAAGGAGCTTGGCTTTAAGGAAAATTTTAAAATTGGAAAGAAAGGCAGAGAAACAGAAGCATTTTGGGAGGGAATTTGATAAATGTACCTTCCAGAAATTAAACATTGTCGATGTTGGAAATATGGAATAAAAACTGAAAATGCACTCTGCAGCTTTGTAGCATCTCTGAAGAGATTA
Organism: Carcharhinus amblyrhynchos; assembly: GCF_965287045.1. Classification (NCBI taxonomy): domain Eukaryota; kingdom Metazoa; phylum Chordata; class Chondrichthyes; order Carcharhiniformes; family Carcharhinidae; genus Carcharhinus; species Carcharhinus amblyrhynchos. The sequence goes on from NC_137342.1 coordinate 47,293,842, forward strand.
AACAACATTAACTTTCTAATGAAAGTTCATTGATCAGTTATATTAACTGTGTGTTTCTCTCCACTAATAAATGAACCCAATCTGATTTGTCTTGCCATAATTGTGATAATAATGATCAGACATTTTTACTGGTGCAAACTACATGATCTATTCTTCCATCTGAATCATTTTCTGATGATATTGAGAGGACATTGTGCGCAGCTATCCATAGGAACATGCTTGTTGAGTGCCCTCCAGCAGTTCTGTGAGGGATCTATGATTCGGTAGGGAGAACCCACTCCTACTTGTGAGAGGGTACAGACTGAGAGAACACAAGTTTAAAGTAATTGGCAAAAGAAGGAAAAGCAATTTGAGAAAAGGCTGATTCACACAGCGAGTGGTTAACGTGTAGAATGCACTGCCTGAGAGTGTGGTGGAAGCAGGTTCAATCAAAACATTCACAAGGGAATTTGACTCAAAAGGAAGAATATTAAGAGTTATGGATGAAGACAAAAGAATGGCACTAAGTGAACTACTCGTTCAGTGAGCTGGTGCCAACACGAGGGGCCGAGTAGCCTCCTTATTGGAATCATAGAATCCCTACAGTGCAGAAGGAGGTCCATCGAGTCTTTGCCAACGCTCTGAAAGAGTGTCTTACCCAGGACCTCTCCCCCGCCCTATCCCACACATTTGCCATGGTCAATCCACCTAACCTGCACGTATTTGGAGTACGGGAGGAAACTGGAGCATCTGGAGGAAACCCATGCAGACACAAGGAGAATGTGCAAACTCTACACAGACATCTCATTGTAGCAATTCTCTGATTCTGTACATTGTGAAACTTAGCCTTCCCCGTTTACAGTTTCACTGCCCTCGGTGAAATAAGTGAAATAGCCAATTGTCATCATCTGTGCTTCCACAAAGTATATAAAAATCCAAGCATCCAACTGTAATTGGAACCCAGGACAAGGCGAGAACAATTTCTTGGAAAAATGTTAGAAGGATCTGGGGTTTAATGGAGACAGGCAGGAAGAGGCTTCCGGGGAACATTGACCAGCTGTGCCAAAATTTTCCACAACAGGTCTTGTTGTCTTTGGGTCTGCCTGGTAGCACAGAGCTTAGCATTGCTGCCTCACAGCCATGGTGTGGAGATGTCAGTGTTGGACTGGGATAAGCCCATTAAGAAGTCTCACAACACCAGGTTAAAGTCCATGTCCCAGGGCATGGTACACTGGAGAGACCATGCGGACGCTATGCCAATGGATGAATGAACACCGCTCGACAATCACCAGGCAGGAGTGTTTTCTTCCTATGGGGAACGCTTCAGCAGTCACGGACATTCAGCCTTTGATTTTCAGGTAAGCGTTCTCCAAGGCAGCCTTTGTGACACACAAAAATACAGACTCACTGAGCAGAAACAAATAGCCAAGTTCTGCACAGATAAGGATGGCCTCAACCGGAATCTTGGGTTCATGTCACACTATCTGTAACCCCCACGACTTGCCTGGGTTTGCAAAATCTCACTAGCTGTCCTGGCTGGAGACCATACACATCTCTTTAACCTGCGCTTAACCCTCTCTCCACTCACATTGTCTGTACCTTTAAGACTTGATTACCTGTAAAGACTCGCATTCCAATTATTATCTTGCAAATTGAGTTTGTGTCTTTATATGCCCTGTTTGTGAACAGAACTCTCACTCACCTGATCAACGGGCAGTGCTCCGAAAGCTTGTGGCTTGTGCTACCAGAAAAACCTGTTGGACTTTAACCTGGCGTTGTGAGACTACATACTGTGCCTCACAGCACCAGAGACGCAGGTTCGATTCCTGGCTTGGGTCACTGCCTGCACAGAGTTTGCACATTCTTTCCGTGTTTATGTGGGCTTCCTCCCACTCTCCAAAAATGTGCTGGTTAGGGTGCATTGGCCATGTTAAAGTTCTCCCTCCGTGTACCCAACAAGGGGATTTTCACAGTAACTTCACTGCGTTGTAAATGTAGGCCTCCTTGTAACACGAATAAGTAAACGTAAAACTTAAACCACACCAGGCCCCTTGCCCAGTCTGAACCAGGGGTGATGACACCTTTGTTCCGAATATTGGTTTTATTGTAGCTTGAAGTTTGAAAAGCGCTCCCCCGCACAGCGTGGCTTTCTGAAGTTATCGAGAAACAATCTTTAATTGCAAAGGGAAATTCAAAGCTTGTAGGAGCGTACGCGCCGTTGTAAATTCAGACTGTGTTATTTCATGATTTGAATTTACGAGGCTATAAATTAGTTCCGTGCTGCAGCAGTGTTTTGAAGGTTATGAATGTTTCAAGATGGAACAGAAAGGCCAAAGCATAAATGCCAAAAGAACTTGATGGTCTTTAAGATGAGAAATTCGACAATTCTCAACATTACAGCCCTAGTAATGACATTTAAATTGTAGCTTTGGGGCCAATGTCGCCACGAAAGATATGTAAAGTAATCACACTTACTATGCAAATCTGGCCTTTAGATCTTGGTCGGACTGCAATAATTTGCTTACAGCTGATCGAGCTTGCAGATGATTCTGTATTGGAGGGGGAAAAAAATTCACCCACACTCCAATTTCCACCATTGACTTTTAAATATATCCTGGGGAGATTTTGAAAGTAAAATATTACTCACCTGTGAATAGCTCAATTTTGATTCAAGAGCATGAAAATATGCTCAGCTCGTAGGATAATTAAAATTTAAATATCCAATAGCATGCCCATTAACACAATCAAGCCAGCTCTGTCATTGGCATTCTTATTTCAAAATAAAGCTTATCCATTGTCAAGATGCCACAGGACATTGGGCGGCACGGTGACACAATGGTTAACACAGCGTCCTCACAGCGCCAGGGACCCAGGTTTGATTCCCAGCTTGGGTCATTGTCTGTGTGGAGTTTGCGCGTTCTCCCCATGTCTCTGCGGGTTTCCTCCGGGTGCTCTAGTTTCCTCCCACACTCCAAAGATGTGTGGGTTAGGTTGATTGGCCATGCTAAATTGATCCTGGTGTGAGGGAGTATGTATGTGTGTTACATATATAGAATCTGGGTGGGATTGTTCTCATTGCAGATTCAATGGGCCAAATGGCCTCCATCTGCTCTGTAGGGATTCTCAATCTTTTTTTGAAAGGAGTTGAGCTCTTTGATTGTTTCTTCTCTCATCTAAAACTGAGCTATGTTTAATGGTTAACTGCTTAGTTTGAGTTTATACCTGCAAACCTAGGCTGGAGCTGACCAGGGCTCAAGCCCACAGTGGGAGTCAAACTAAATAGAAGTTAGCTATGTCCTTAGGGAGATGGTGGTTTGTTGGTCATGTTGATATGGGCTTCTAATCCCACCATGGTGACTGATTGAAGTTATATTAAATTAATAAAATTGAAAGCTAGTCTCAGTAATGGTGACTATGAGACTACCATTAATTGTCACAGAAACCCAACTGGATCACTAATGTCCTTTAGGGAAGGAAATCTCCATCCTTACCTGGTCTGGTCTATTTGTGACTCCAGACCTTGACTCTCTACTGCCCTCTGAAATGGCCTGGCAAGCCACTCCTCAGTGGCAATTAGGGGTAAGCAACAAATGAGATACCCACAAATGAATGAACTTTAAGAAAACATCAGGGTGGCCATCTCACTAGGAGTCACGATCGTATCGGAAGGAGAATGGGGTTATGTCAAGGTCAGTTGGGGATTTAGCCAGATGAGCAGCCTGTTATAATTCAGATCCGATTTGGTCAGCAGAACTCAGAGACGTGCTTGGAACCCTGTGACATGATAGGAGCCCAATGACATATCAGTAACATGTTAAGAGTTTGTGACATGTTGGGAACCCAATGGCATGTCAGTGACACATCAGGATGTTGAAAACAGTATAACATGTTGCATTATCTTTCTTGGTACATTGTACATTTTGGCAGAATTTGCCAGCTATGCATAATGGACAGGTGAATGATTTGCTGCTGCAGTTACACAAGGGAAAATGCTAGAGTGTAGACACAACATCCCCTCGAAATCACACACCAGCTTGAATTGGGCATCTGCCCCCAACATTGTTGTTCTCTAATTCAAACCAGTGTGGGTGCATCAGCACAGGGAAGGCAGCAGTACAAGAAGGCTCAGCATTATATTCAGCGGACAAGAGGCGGGTGCTAAATGTAGCTTTTCTAGCAACAATTCCTGGGAAACTAATGGGTAAGATGCTCAGTCACAAAGTCAGTGCACACTCGATGGGTCGAATGGCCCCTTTCTCCACTATGGAATTCTATGAAATGTGTTATGAAGAACGCGTGACTATAAAGTAAAGTTTATTTATTAGTCACAAGTAAGGCTTACATTAACACTGCAATGAAGTTACTGTGAAATCCTCCAAGTAAGGGAATTATAGTAGGGGGGAAAATGTCAAAGAACTTTAAATTTTAATTCAAGTACTGGTATATAATCTCAAAATAATGCTTGAGGTGAGGCAGAGAGCGTGGTAGAAGTCTGTCAGAAACAGCCAAGTAAGCAATTTGTGGTAAAGTAATTTCTTGCTCAGTTTCTGGAACATTTGTGGTGATCTAAAATGTGTACTGAATTGGAGGAGCTCAGAACACAGCTGAAACATATTTTGGGAATTTGAGTTATATACTTGTAATATGTGTGTGTGTGTGTGCAACCATCAATAAATAAACTAACATTTACTATATGTAAAAATTGCCTACGTGTCTCCATTCCTTTAACACTGTTAACAGTGGTTACTCAAACAGCTTCATTCTTTCGTAGGTTTGTACATACCAGTGTCTATTTTCATGCTTCCTGTTAGCCGACTGCTGCAGTGGGTAAGCCACATTAAATATATAAAGCTACAACTTCTCATTCACAATGGCCTAATTACCCTGGAGGAACTGATAGCATATCTGCACAGCACATCGTGGCTGCAGTGCAGTCTGACAGCACAAAGGAGTCTAAGCAGATCTCGCACATGATCTGAACCTGTGTTACTGTGCTGGCTAATGTACATAGCTTTTCTATCTATTGATCAAACTATTTGAATCTTGTTTGTGCAGATTAGAGATTCCTGGTTCTCCAGATTGTAGCAAGTGAGTTGACGACAATGGAACGGTGGCACAGTGGTTAGCACTGCTGCCTCGCAGCGCCAGGGAACTGGATTCAATTCCAGCCTTGGGTGACTGTCTGTTTGTGTGGAGTTTGCACGATCTCCCCGTGTCTATGTGGGTTTCCTCTGGGTGTTCCAATTTCCTCCCACAATCCAAAGATGTGCAGGTTAGGTGCATTGGCCGTGCTAAATTGCCCCTTAGCATCCCATGATTAATAGGTTAGGGAGATTGGCAGGGTAAATGTGTAAAAATAGGATGGGGTGAGGTGAGGGCCTGAGTAAGATGCTCTGTCAGAGAGTCAGTGCACACTCGATGGACTGAATAGCCTCCTTCTGCACTGCAGGTCTTCTATGATTTAATGATATTTACCATGAAGAGCTTGTTTCTGCAGTTGGGGAAAGAAGTCAAAAAACATAAAATTTTAATTCACGTTCTAGTATATGACTGTTTAATTCATAGAAAATTCTTCCTTTCTCAATTAATGTATAAAGTTTCCAATGTAAACATTTCAATGACTGTCTAACAACACCACATGCATTAAAAGTGTGGAGTCTCATTCCTTCAGGTTGTGAATTACTTGAGGAAATTTCAAAAACGTTTGATTTGATTTGATTTGATTTCTCATTGTCACATGTATTAGTGTACAGTGAAAAGTATTGTTTCTTGCACGCTATACAGACAAAGCATACCGTTCATAGAGAAGGAAAGGAGAGAGTGCAGAATATAGTGTCACAGTCAGAGCTAGGGTGTTGAGAAAGATCAACTTAATGCGAGATAGGTCCATTCAAAGAAGAGAAGAAGCTATTCTTGTGTCGGTTGGTACGTGACCTCAGAATTTTGTATCTTTTTCCTGACAGAAGAAGGTGGAAGAGAAAATGTTTGGGATACATGAGGTTCTCAATTATACCAGCTGCTTTTCTGAGGCAGCGGGAAGTGTCAGTGGATCGGAGGCTGGTTTGAGTGAGGGACTGGGCTTCATTCACAACCCTTTGTAGTTTCTTGTGGTCTTGGATAGAGTAGGAGCCAGACAAGCTGTGATACAACCAGAAAGAATGCTTTTTATGGTGCATCTGTAAATGTCGCTGAGATTTGTAGTGGACATAACAAACTTCCTTAGTCTTGCGAGTAAGAGACATTGATGGGCTTTCTTAACTGTAGTGTTGGCATGGGGGACCAAGAAAGGTTATTGGTGACCTGGACATCTAAAAACTTGAAGATCTCAACCATTTCTAGTTTCATCCCCAATGTCAAATTCTTTTGGAGAACAGATTTTAATTTAAGGCAATAATTAAGAGAGGAAGGAACAGCAATGGACCATAGGACACATTGAGCCTGTTCCACCATTCAGAATGATCTTGGACCTTAACTCCATTTTCCAAACTCTTCCCAAATCCATCAATACCCTAAGAATGCAAAACACTGTCTACCGTGGCCTTAAGTATCATCAATGATGAAGCATTTGCAACCCTTTGCTTTTTCTCTCTCATTCTCTTCCTGTGTCTGACTTACATTGAATTATCCCCCTCCAATTCATCTTCTTTTTCATTACTTCTGCTGCTTATTACCCAGTTCTTAAATCCAATTGGTTATGGAGGTATGCTGTATGTCTCATTGTTTACCAAGATAGCCCAGTACCCTCATTGCATTGTTATCAACTCCCACCTCCAGCTACAACCCCTCACTTGCAATGACCTCATTATCTTGTAATTCAAAGTTTGTGAGCAAACCTTTCTGAAGCCTATTCATGCATCTGACTAACAGAACATTCAATGAAATATCCAGAGATGATGTCATTTTCATTTTATCATTTTAATCACACAAACCCAGCCTCCCATCCATTGACTCTGTGGACACTTCCCACTGCCTTGGAAAAGTAGTCAGCATAATTAAGCACCCCATGCACCCCGAACCTGTTCTCTTCCACCTTCTTCCATCAGGGAATAGACACAAGTCTGAGATCATTTACCAACAGACTCAAGAACAGCTCCTTCTCTGCTGCCATCAGACTTTTGGATGGACCTACTTCAACTAAGTTGATCTTTCTCTCCCCCCCGGATATGACTGTAACACAACGTTCTGCCATCTCTCCTTTCCTTCTCTATGAACGATATGCTTTGTCTGTATAGCGTGCAAGAAACAATACTTTTCACTGTAAACTAATACAATAATAAATCAAATCAAATCAAATAATGATTGTTTTATTTATTCAGGATGCTTTTTCCCACATTTTGTACAGCAGCATATTGCTTACAAGGTTAGCAATTTTGGATTATGTAATATAACTCAAACGAATTATATTACATAAGTAATATAGAGTGGTACAGTGGCACAGTGGTTAGCACTGCCACCTCTCAGCATCAGAGACCATGGTTTAATTCCAGCTTTGGGTCACTGTCTGTGTGGTGTCTGCACATTCATCCCGTGTCTGCGTGGGTTTCCTCCGAGTATTCTTGTTTCCTGTCACAGTCCAAAGATGTACAGGTTAGATGGATTTGCCATGTGAAATGTGCAGGATTACGGGGATAGGGCAGGGGAAAGGGCCTGGGTAAAATATGCTGTTGGAGAGTCGGTGCAGATTTGACGGGCCGAATTGCCTCTTTCTGCACTATAATGATTCTTTGAATATCTTTGTGTGGATTGGTTTTATTGCCATATGTGATGTTGTCATCACATAATGAGGCATAAGTGCTGAAGGCTGAAACCCATAGCATGAGAAAGAGAAGGAGAATGTTAATGCAAGTTTGTACTTGTATACCTATGATTTGTATATGCAATTGCTGGGTTGTCCACAGTCATGTATGCTGTAAAACCAACTCATTTCCAAGCAAATATATTTTCATAGAATCATAGAATCTCTACAGTACAGAAGAAGGCCATTCGGCCTATCAAGTCTGCACCAACCCTCTGACAGAGTATCAGAGGCTCTATTCCCATATCCCCACATATTTACCCTGTTAATCCCCCTGATGCTAGGGTCAATTTAGCTTGGCCAGTCAACCTAACCCACACATCTTTGGAGTGTGGCGGGAAACTGGAGCACCCAGAGGAAACCCACATAGACACAGGGGAATGTGCAAACTCCACATAGACAGTGACCTGAGGCTAGAACTGAAGCTGGGTTCCTGGCACTGTGAGGCAACAGTGCGAACCATCGTGTCACCGTGCCACCCGGTTTTGTGTATTATTTGTCACTGAGTCCTGCAAAGTGGATTTTACTTTTAATGTTATTTGCTACAGTTTAAAAGTGGATATTATCAGTTTTGACAGCTAACCTATTTTGAAGTGCTCACGTTAACTGTCTTCTTTTATTTTATTCCATGTTATTTATAAAGTCTTCTTAAGCCAATGCTCAGGTACACGCTCACTGACTAAAGTATTGGGATATTTCAGGTGATTTTGACAACCCCTTTAGGGACGTGTTTTCCCCTTTTTTACTGCAATCTGCAAGAAGTAACAGCATTTGCTATCTGAGAATTCCATTTTCAGTTTGGTTCTGTCTGGGGAGCCAACAAAGACAATTACACAATCCTGCGGATCGAATTCATAGCACCACAGAATTCTGATTTTATTAACCACACCATTACCCTTCAGAACCTCTCCACTGCCACCCAGTTAAATCAGGTTGCATTTGTTACCTCATTTAATTATCACCATTATATCATTTGCAATGTCTTTTCTTTCTGTTTCCGCTCTGGTGCTGCCCAATAATCTATCCCTGATTCCATCCTAATTCTCATTTACATGTTGCCCCTTGGTGATGTTATATTATTGCCGCTGACGATATCATTTCCATCTTGCCGCCATCATCCCTAATTCCTCCACTCTCGGAAAAGCATCAGACCACTGACTTGACATCGGGTACTTGATGAGCAGAGGCCCCCAGCAAGTAAATGTCAGGAAGTCTGAAGCTATTGTTGTCAGTCCCAATTTCAAACTCTGTTCCCCGGTTATCAGCTCCATCCCTCTCCCTGACAATTGCCTCAGACCAAGCCAGACAGCTCCCCGTCATATATGGTCTCATGTGATCATGTCATAATTGATTCTGAAATGAGTTTCCAACTACTTGTCCACACCATCACCTACTTTCACTTCTGTAATAAGAACATAAAAACTAGGAGCAGGAGTAGGTCATCTGGCCCCTCGAGCCTGCTCTGCCATTCTATAAGATCATGGCTGATCTTTTCAATGGACCCACTCACCATAACCCTTAATTCCTTTACTGTTCAAAAATGCACTTATCCTTGCCTTAAAACCATTCAATAAGGTAGCATCAACTGCTTCACTGGGCAGGGAATTCCACAGATTCACAACCTTTTGTGTGAAGAAGTTCCCCCTCAAATCAGTCCTAAATCTGTTCCTCTTATTTTGAGGCCATGCCTCCTAGTTCTAGTTTCACCTGCCAGTGGAAGCGACTTCCCTGCTTCTATCTTATCTATTCCCTGCATGATCTTATATTTTTCTATCAGATCTCCCCTCATTTGTCTGAACTCCAGTGAGCATAGCCCCAGTCTAATCAGTCTCTCCCAATATTGTAAAATCATAACCAGAGCATTCACTATCTCCGTAACTACCTCTTTCAAAGCTTTACCAGGATGTGGGCCATCAAGTCCCAGGGATTTGTGGACTTAAGTTTTTCTCTGCTGATATTAATGAATTCCTCACTCTTAATAGCCTTTAGGTTACATTCTATTTCAGGAATGCAATTTGTATCTGCACTGTAAAGACAGCCAGAAAATATTTGTTCAATATCTCTATCATTTCCTCATTTCCCATGATAAGGTCTCCCTGTCTTTCTCTCTAAGGGATCAATGCTTACTTTAGCTACTCTCCTTTTTATGTACTTGTTATAGCTTCGACGATCTGTCTTTATATTTCTAGCTAGTTGACCCTCATATTGTCTTTATTCCCCTTTGTGTCAAATTTCCAGTGGCCCTTTGCTAGATTATAAAACAGTCCTAATTGGCATCATCAGGTGGATTGGCAATGCTAAATTGTCCCTTAGTGTCAGAGGGATTAGCAGGGTAAAAATGTGGGGTTATGGGGATAGGGCTTGGGTGGGATTGCTGTCAGTGCAGACTCGATGGGCTGAATGGCCTCCTTCTGCATGTTGGGATTCTATGATTCTATAAGCAAACTCTCTCAACTCCGGAATCAACCTAGTGAATCTTCTCTGCACCCCGTCCAGTGCCAGTATATCCTTTCTCAAGTAAAGAGACCAAAACTGCACACAGTACTCCAGATGTGACCTTTGGTGCAGCACCTTGTCAAGTGCCTTCTGGAAATCCAGATACACCACAGCCACATTTTATTGACGTTAAAGCTCCTATATGAATATGAGTTTTGTATTAGTGTTGCTTGTACATTGATATTTTTGAACTAGTGGCACTCTCACCTTGTACATGACAAGGTCAGTGGTATTATGATCCCAATTGATATTACTGCTGGGCAAGTCAAATCCCAAAGTGAATCTTGGCTTCATGATCCTAACTTTGACTTTTTTAAATGAAATCAAGAAGGTAAGTTACTGAACAAATCTACCGGAGCTTGCTGACGAACTTTTGACACAATGAACAAAATATTTATCGAACAAGAAAAATGAATAATATTACACCAGAGAGAAGGTTGGATTGACCTTAAGACAAATATAAGAAACTGATTCAGATATTCACTATTCCTTCACCCCAGCTATATATTTACAAACACATACAAATTCAGAAAGATAAAACAATTTATCATAGTGATCATATACTCTAATATTCAGGGTGCGTATGGGAAGATGTGAACCACCTAGTGAACAGTTTACAAACACACCATACTCCACAGTAAATAATAACTGCAACCAAAATAGATTCCACGGATTTCTCAGAAACATTGTCACACCACGAACCAACTGGTCTCATTGAAAAACTACCTTTCTCACGTACGTTTCCAATCTCCACCTTTGAAGAGTTTGCCATAGAACTCCCTGCAAATGCCACTCCCATTCAGACAATTTCCACAAGGATCCACCTCCAGGGTTTAATTCTCACCACCTGAGATTCCTCTCATCTGGATCTCTGTGTAAGCTCAAGCTTCACCTTACAAGCACACTTCCAGATCACTGCTCCAAAATCTTTGCCCTTACAGAATCACCAACCTTAGGCTACCTGCTTGTATCTTCCTGATTTCTCTCAAGCCCACTTGCTTCAAGTCTGCTCTCCATAGCTCTGTCTTTAATTTGGAGCCCACTTCTTGGCTCTTTACTTTTAACTTGACTTAAGTTTATTTATTTGTGTCACGGGTAGGCTTAAATTAACACCGCTATGAAGTTACTGTGAAAATCCCCTAATCGCCCCACTCCAGCGCCTGTTTGGGTTCACTGAGGGAGAATTTAACATGGCTAATGCACCTAGCCAGCACGTTTTTCAGACTGTGGATGCAAACCCAAGTACCCGGAATAAACCCATGTACAGATAGGGAGAACGTGCAGACTCCGCACAGTCAGTGACCCAAGCCAGGAATCGAACTCAGGTGCCTGGCACTGTGAGGCAGCAGTGCTAACCAGGACCTGTTTCACGTTCCTGTTCCTGTCCCTTAACTTGAGACTTCCCAAATATTTTTCTGTCACATTTCTGGGCTTGGGAGTTTCTTATCGGCTGGGACATTCTCTCTGTCCCTGTCTCTTTGTCATGCTCTTTGGGACACCTTCACTGCAATGGCACTCCTCTTCAGGTCTCACCCCCCCCTGCAGTTTTGCAATATTTCATTGTCATCTTCTATGCCTTCTGCACATGTGAGCAGGGCTGATTCCCAGCCTCAAGATGTCAAAATGGACAATTTGCATTTTGGACAATGGCCTTTTCCAAACTGCTGCAGAAGTCCTGAGCCCTGCAGGGAATTTTATTTCCAGCATTCTGAATTCCTGATCTCCGGCTTCTCCCAAAGGCAACATGCTTGGAGTTTGTCACAATGGCAGTCAACAAACATGTCTATGTGTGTTATTCAAAAGGGCAGTCTTTGAAAAAATAAACTGTATGCAAGATCTACCTACTTTGCAATATTTTGAGCAAATGCAATTGAGATATTTGACAAATTATTAAGCCAAAGAGTTCTCCAACTTTTTCTTTCAGAGAAGACTTTTTATTCATTAACCTTCGTACCCCAGCATTGATTTTCACTTCTTTAAAAATCTAGATTGATTTTCTTTCCCTCAGACTTTCATAAACTGATTCCTTGTAAAAACAAGCAAGATCTTGATTTAACTGAAACATTACTTGTTTAATATCTCCCCAGCAACTATGAAAGGGCACATCAAATGAACGCTTTCCGAGCTTCAATCCTGATTTGCTCTCTGGTCAAAAACGACAAAAGAAAGCAAGCCAACTTTTGAAGAGAGTTAGTTCAACGTGACAGCGCGGAAACCATTCAGGGTTAGAATGTGGAAGAAACTCAATTAACAGAGGAACAAACTGGTTAACACACAAGTGACTCGTGGTGAGGTGCTAATAATTTAAGTTTTCCTCTCGTTGCAATGTTCTGTCTCGTCAGTGGATATTATGAAAAACGTTTAACCATCATTGACATTGTGATGATGTAATACATCACCACAAAAACTCTTCAACTGTGGTCAGTCATTCTTTTATATTCATTCGTGGGACACGGGCGTCGCTGGCTGTCCAGTTTTAGTTGCTCATCCCAAGTTGCCTGAGGGGCAGTTGAGAATCAACCACATTGCAATGGCTCCAGAATCACGTGTCTGGCCAGACCAAATTTTTATTATTTCAATTAATGTCACAAGTAGGCTTAAACTGATGCCCCATTGAAGTTACTAAAAAATCCCCTAACTGTCACATTCTGGCACCTGTTCAGGTACACTGAGGGTGAATTAAGCATGGCCAATGCATCTAACCTGCACGTCTTTCAGAATGTGGGGGAAATCGGAGCACCCAGAGGAAACCCACGCAGATACAGGAAGAGTATACAGACTCTGCACAGACAGTGACCCAAACTGGGAATTGAACACGGATCCCTGGCACTGTGAGGCAGAAGTGCTAATCTCTGTGCCACCGTGCTGCCTCCTCCTAAAGTGAACCAGATGGGATTTTCCAACAATTGACAATGATTTCCTGGTCATCAATTAATTCCAGATATTTTCTGTTGAATTCTAGTTCCACCATCTGCTGTGGCAGGACTCGAACCTGGGTCCCCAGAGCATTAGTTGAATTTCTGGACTAATTGTGTAGCGATGCTACCACTAAGCCATCACTTCCCCCAAGAAGGCCATCTAAATTTGACTGGTTTATTCTGATTAGTGTGATGTTAGTGTGCCTTCAAGAAAGGTTTTTATAAATCATGCTCACAGCCTTAGGTGATGTCATTGGTGAGAGGGGAAAAAACTGTGTGCCGGTCAGGTGACGAGGGTTGTTTTCAGTTTAGTTTTGGCTGCGGTGCTAGAGGCAGTCTTAGAAGCAAGTTAGAAAAGAAGTCTCTTTCTCACTCTCTGTTTTGCTTTGAAAGTTTACCAGTTAATGGAAAGAAAGGCTCATTGCCCCGCTGCAGTAAAGAATCCATATTTTTGGTGTTTTAAGGAGCTGATGACTACAAGCTGCCCTGAGTTTTCAAGATCATTTGAAATCAGTATTCAACCCAGGGAACTGTATTCCAGTATCACATGAGCATGTGTTAAACCTGTGAAAAGGGTTTTTGTTGTCTATGGGTTTTGCTTTTAACTGGAACACATTGGAGATATTCATTAAGAGCGATACATTACAGTGGTTGTTTTGTTTCTTGTTCGTAACTGATAAAAGTTATTACCAATTTTCTTTCTATACATGTTAACTATATTCTTAAATAAACTTTGTTTGATAAAAGCTCCCTTGTGGCTCATTTGAATTATATCCGAAATGAAACATCTCATGGTTATCCTAGTCAAATTCAATGGAAAAAAAGGAAGGTTCAAGCAGGCTTCATAAAACACTTTGAATCTTCTGATCTGAACCATAACATAAGCAATAGGAAAACAATTGGTTAACATTGGTCGCGCAGCAAAAATTCTTTGATAAGTATCAATAAGATCTAACCGTTGATGAAAGCAATTGTCAGGAATTTCCTTGGCACTCTCGTGTTGCACTGGTGTACTTTTGATTGAAGTGAGGTGTAATCATTTTGGTTGTGTACCTAAATAGATCTTCTGCTGTTGGAATTGGAGAATCCATGAAGAAATTCTCAGTAAGTATCTGTATCTCAAGGATGCAATTGTCTTTCAGGGCCAAATTCCTGAAGATCACATTTTGACGAGACACTGAACAGTTTTTTGGGTGGTGTTAAATAATGCCGTAACACCATTGGAAGAATGGCAGCAGAATTATCCCTGAAATCCTGGCCAACATTTAAACTTCAACCAACATTCCGAAAACAGATTATATGGTCCTCATTGCATGTTGTGGGAGCTTGCTGAGCACAAATTGGCTGTGACAATTTCTACATACAACAGTGACTATGCTTCACTGCTATTCGTTGTTTGGAAAAACTTTGGAATGTCTTGAATGCATGAAACTTGGAAATATAGAAGATAGAAGCAGGAGGAGGCCATTTGGCCCTTTGAGTCTGCTCCGTCATTCATCACAAACATGGCTGATCATCCAACTCAATAGCCTAATCCTGCTTTCTCCCCATAACCTTGATCTCATTTGCCCCAAGTGCTATATCCAGCTGTCTCTTGAATACATTCAATGTATTGGCATCAACTACTTCCTGTGGCAAAGAATTCCACAGGCTCACCACTCTTTGGGTGAAGAAATGCCTCCTCGTCTCCATCCTAAATGGTCTACCCTGAATCCTCAGACTGTGACCCCTGGTTCTGGATTTTCTCATTATCCGTAACATCTTTCTACCCTGAATAATCCTGCTAGAATTTTAGAAGTCTTTATGAGGTCACCCCATCATTTGTCTGAACTCTCGTGAAAACAATCCTAACCCAGTCAATCTCTCCTCATACATCAGTCCCACCATCACCGGAATCAGCCTGGTAAACCTTCGCTACACTCCCTCAAGAACAAGAACATCCTTCCTCAAAAAAGGAGACCAAAACTGCACACAATATAAATAGAAGTTATTTCTTTCTTTTGATTGATATTTATTAATCCCCAATTTCAATGATTTCTGTGCAGAAACATTCTCTAATTTCAACTAACCCCACCTCATTTCAACTGCGTCTCATCCCTTCAACCATGCATGATTGGCATTTGGCGTTAATGTTAATCAGATATATTCCTGCAATGGATTTGCAGGGCCCGTTCTGGTATGGAGTCATAGAAATTCAGGACTCGATTTTCCCATCTCAACCTGCAACTTTTCTGGTGGGTCGCGGTGGAAGATGCCCGTCACCAGCCTTGTACGGGGATTTGTGCGTGTGTTGGGAACTCATGCGCATCTCCTAGGCCTGGTGAACAGTCGCTGGTCAGGCAGCACTGGAAACCGGCAGGAAGACAGGTAAGTCATCTGAATCTGTTTTAAATGTATTTTAAATATGTTTAGCAGTTCATTATCGGGAACTTTCAGCTCCCGATTCAATCTCCCACTCTGCCAGGAGCATTTCATTCTGGTGGGGTTCAGACAATCTCCCCATGTTTGGGGAACGAGCGGGAGACCCCACTGCGATGAATGGGGAGCAAGTGGGGTCCCCAGGGGGTCAGGTGGTGGGAGGGTGGTGTCCCCTAGGCTTGGGCACCCTGGCAGTGCCAGCCTGTGCCTCTTGGCACTGCCCAAGGGGTAAAGCTCCCATGCCCTGGAGGCACCTTGGCACTGCCCACCAAGCATTGGGCAGTGCCAAGAAGGTGGGGCCTATTGTGGGCAAACCGAGGGGTAATTGGTGGGGATGGGGGCACCCACTGTTACTCTGCATTGGGATTGGCCTGGGCTGGAAGGAGGACAGCGATTGGGACAGTCTTGGGAGGTGGGGTGGTCTGCTGGCAGGGTTGGCCTGCCTCCTGGGGGTTATGGGGGTGAGGGGGGTGGGGGGATCGCCACTGCTGGGGGATGGGCTGTGCATTGGAGTGCTCCGGGACAGGAAGAGGAGGCCGTGGTTGCCCGGAAATTGTTGTGGCGGCCATGGGGGGGGATGGACGGGCACGACTGATGAACACTGCAGTGGTCAGAGTGCCTAAACTGGATTAAACAACATCATTATTTATTTATTTGCCAGGCTCTGGGGAAAGGCCAAGGCTGTGGAACTAAACAAACTGTCTTTTCAAAAGGCTGGCATAGATGTGTTGGGCCAAGTGGCCTCTTTCTGTGCTATTCCTTCCATGATTCCGTGATTTTGAATTATGGGATTTTAGTTCATTGGCTGCTATATGCTGATGCATTGGGAGTGGAGTGGAGAGTGATAGGAATCGGTAATCATAGAATTGTAGAATCTACAATTCAGAAGGAGGCCATTTGGCCTATCGAGCCTGCACTGATAACAATTCTACCCAAGCCCTATCCCTTTAATCCCACATATTTACAGGTCTAATCCCTTTGACACTAAGAGGCAATTTAGCATGGCCAATCAACCTAACCTGCACATCTTTGGACTGTAGAAGGAAACGAGAGCATCCGGAAGAAACCCACACAGATACAGGGAGAATGTGCAAACTCCACACAGACAATCAATCAGTCTAGGCCGAATTGAACCTGGGTCCCTAGTGCTGTGAGGCAGCTCGCTACGGTGCCATCATACTATGGGCTCCCTCATCTGCTGTTGAGCTTTAAGCTTAACAGTGTGCAACTTTCCATCCTGACAAGTTCCTGCCCAGGTGAGAGAACTCTGGAGGAGATCTGATCTTCCTTATCCAATCCATGGGCTAGAGAGGCTCGAATTGGAATATTTGGGAGGGGTTGGGGGGTGAACGTGAGCTCCAGGTTAATATCCCCCCCCGTATGTAAACTATACGAGTGCTGCTTCCATCAGATGGAGGGGAGAGTGTGGATTGTGGAGCTGTCTTTCCATTTGTAACACTGGCACAGCATTTGTTTACCTTCATTGCTTCATTCAAAATAGGCTTGCAACACAGTTAGGCCCAGTTCTGTCATAGAAGAATCATAGAATTATAGAATCATAGAAACCCTACAGTGCAGAAGGAGGCCATTCAGCCCATCAAGTCTGCACCAACAACAATCCCACCCAGACCCTATCCCCATAATCCCACATATTTGCCCTGCCAATCTCTCTAACTGTGCCAGGACACTAAGGAGCAATTTATCATGGCCAATCAATCTAGCCTGCAGAAGGAAACCGGAGCATCCAGGAGAAACCCATGCCGATATGGGGAGAACGTGCAAACTCCACACAGACAGTGACCCAAGCTGGGAATCAAACCCAGGTCCCTGGAGCTAAGAGGCAGCAGTGTAACCACTGTTCCACCTCAAATTTGCAGCAAGATGCTAGATAAGAGAGGATATATATTTAGACAAACAGATGATATACATGACCCATTTTCTACCTCTAAATCAGGTGGGCCAAAGCTGGTGTCTCAACTGATGTTAGCCATAAACTTGGGATCTCCCTGCTCTTCATCTTTCAGCAACTCATAGGCTAAGTTTACTCTCAGTATATTAGTTGTGACACAACACTCGGTACACTCTGCAGTGTCAAAATAACAGGGTGTCTAAAGGACAACAAGCAGAACGGAGAGCTGCTAGGAGGAAGAGACATACATACTAAGATGTTTTGCTTTCCACAATGGCCCAAGTTTATATAGGGCCTCAAGACAACAGCAGATAGGATGTCAGCAGCAGTCACTGTGCCAGCTGAGACAAAAAAGGAGCTTTTTTTTATTCAATCATGGGACATGAGAGTCGCTGGCTGGGTCAGCATTTATTGCCCATCCCTAGTTGCCCTTGGAGGGCAGTTGAGAGTCTGCCACATTGTTGTGGCTCTGGACTCAAATGTAGACCTGACCAGGTAAGGACAGCAGACTTCCTTCCCTAAAGGACATTAGTGAATTAGATGGGTTTTTTCCTACAATGGTTTCATGGTCATCAGTAGCTTCTTAATTCCAGCTATTTTTTATTGAATTCAAATTCCACCATCTGCAGTGACGGGATTTGAACCTGGGTCCCCAGTAACATGAGCTGAATTTCTAGTGTCACATTAATATCACTAGACCATTGCCTCACCATCAGTATAAGTGAATCAAATATACTCTGTTGAACTAGACTGTGCCTTTCTTTGTTCCGATATTTTACTATTAACAAACTGAAGCCAACAACAGAGTATGAAAACATCGTGCAAGATTTCATGTGATAATTATGCTGCAAATTGTGAAATAGAAAGCTCATTAATATTTCACTGCAGCTACCCTGAGAGAAATGAATGAATTATTGAGGCAAAATGGTTATTGATTTAACAAGTATGGCCTTGCTCCTTGTTGGGAGTATTTGTATTGAGGAGTATTTACTTGTCCTCTGTTACTGTTGTTAGCTGTGAGTGCATGCAGGAAGTTCCTGTGTGAGTTTATCCAGAAAAAGTGGACAAATATCTTGTGACAGTGACAAAAAGGGGCTCTCATTTACATATTATGTCCCCTGAAATAATAGGCTAGTTGTTTAATGCGTTTCTATGTACCTTGGGAGCTTTTATATGCTTTTATCACTTCCATATTGATCAGGGGGAGTTCTTTTGTTACAAGCCCTTTAATTGTCACTTTGTTGCACTCTCCATCCATAGTCCCACAGAACAGAAAAACGAGAGACCTACTCCTTTTAGTGAATCGTTTCAGGATAATTACAATGCAAGTGTTCTGATGGCCTGGGGAATAGTCTATTGTGTTTTGTGCACTCTCCTTTCGATCCAGGCCAGGTACTTTTAAGACTGTTATTAATGGATGGCAAATGAGATGTGCTGACCTCCAATATCCAGATGCCCAATGTCTGCTGTTATCATGCAAGCCAGGGCTGCCTAACTGTAGCATTTATTTACTTTGTGCCAGTTTTGAAGCCCTCTGATTTCTTTAAGTTCATGCCCACCTGCCGTTGCAGGCGAGGATGGAGAATTTGGCGCTCATCAAATCACTGCAGCGAGACTGGAGACTCTCACTGCCGTGAACGGCTGGAAAACTCCCCCCCACGGAATTCATTTTAAACTTTATTTATTAGTGTCACAGGTAATGCTTACATTAACGCTGCAATGAAGTTACTGTGAAACTCCCCTAGCAGCGTTAATGTAAGCCTTACCTGTGACATTGCAGCGTTAATGTAAGCCTGTTTGGGTCAATGCACCCTAACCAGCACGTCTTTCAGAATGTGGGAGGAAACAGGAGCACCCGGAGGAAACCCACACAGATACAGGGAGAACATGCAAATAGACAGTGACCCAAGTTCGGAATTGAACAGTCCCTGGCGCTGTGAAGCAGCAGTGCTAACCACTCTGCTACTGTGCCTTGCACATTTGATATCACGTTTGCTAATTCTATCACCAAAATCTATTGTTATTTATCTCTTAATATTCAATTCCATCTCACTGTTGACTTCTTTCTTCTGAAACCAAATGCTGGAAAATTTCAGCAGGTCTGGCAGCATCTGTAAGGAGAGAAAAGAGCTGACGTTTCGAGTCCAGATGACCCTTTGTCATACCTAAAAGGCATAGGAAGTGAGAGATATTTACACTGCAGGGTGAGAGAACGAAAGATGAGTCGTAGCCACAAAACCAAGGGGAAAGGCTGCTGATGGCAGCCCATAGAGAGAATAGACAGTGTGAATGGCCAAACAACAGAGGAGCTGAAATCAGAGGGTAAACTGTGACAGATGAAGATGTGGGGAGTGGGAGAGATGGGTGGGAGAGAAATAAGATCGAGAAAAAGGGGAAAAGGGGAAACAACATCCACAGCATCTGCAGAAATTTGCTTTTACCTTTCTTCTGAAAGCCTTGTTCTCTAATGCAGCTTGATATCTTCAAGTTTAAACTCTTTGGGTGGGATTTTATGGCCACACTTGCCCCAAGGCAGGAAAATCCCACCTGCAGTCAGAGGAACTTTGCCTGGTCCATATCCCGCCTGCTACCATTCCTGGGATTGGTCGGATGGGAAAATTTCACCCTTTGTTTGAGTTTTTGCTCCGAATTTGGGTCACAGGATTTGAACAGTTTAGGCCTACATTCTCTGGAATTCAGAAGAATGAGGGGAGATCAAGTTGAGGTGTACAAGGTGAGAAAAGGTATGGATAAAGTGGACGTGGAATGGGTGCTTCTGCTTGAGGGGCATTCTAGAATGAGAGGTCACAGTCTTAGGGTAAGGGGTAGCAAATTCAAAACAGAATTGAGGAGAAACTATTTCTCCCAAAGGGTTGTGAATCTGTGGAATTTGCTACCCTACGGCGCAGTAGATGCTGGGACAGCACGTAAATTTAAGGAGGAGTTAGACAGATTTTTAATTGGTAATGGGTTGAAGGGTTATGGAGAAAAGGCAGGAAAATGGGGATGAGGAGCGTATCAGCCATGATCGAATGGCAGAGCGGACTTGATGGGCCGAATGGCCTAATTCTGCTCGTAGATCTTATGAACTTAAGAACTCTTATTGGTCCAATAGCTACTTTTGGTCTTTTGGCCGGCCTGTGCTCCTCACAGAAAACATAGCTTCTCAAAATTGCTATTAATAATATTCACCTATATTATTATGAACTCTGTGAGCAGCAGACATCCTAGTGCTAATGGGATTCTTCACAGATGACAATGTTAAAAAACACTAATGCCATTCACTGCTGCCTTTTTCTTTCAAGTTGCTTATCCAATTTAGCATTAAATTTCCGACTTTCTCAGCGTCTTCACTTTGCTGTAAGTTATTTTTTGAAATGTCTGCAATTTATGGAGTATAAAATCTACTACCTAGCAATTATCTGCTGAGTCTGTTACACCCTGATAGAGCTGTAAGCCACGACCTTGCCTTGTCAGCTTAGAAATAGTGCCACTGCTTCTATTAAATCTACCTGAAATTTCTTCCTCCACTCTCAATACTTTCTCTATTTGTTGTCTGCTATTGAGAGAGGATGTGCATACAGCTTCCTGAAGAGGATAAGTTTGCTAAAGTAGGAGATATGATTTGCATTGCAGTGTGACTTGCTAAGCAAAAATTGTATCTCCATAAGCAAATGTACTGTTGACAGTGATCCGTACTTGCACTCAAACAGTACGAGGTACAGAACGTAATCAGTTACAGGATACTACCACTGTGGAACCTTGTTTGCCACTTTTCAAAAGTGACTGATTTGCAAATTAAGTATTGAGATTCTTGACTCATTATTCACTTGAAAGGGCTTCACTAAAAACTTTTTTTCAAAAGTAACCCTCTGTGGGAACACGTGATTGCAATACAGGACCATAGACTATCAGTAGGTGTCTTCAGCTGCCCCTTTCAGGTATATTACTTTCTCCAGACGATGCTGCCTCTTAACAAGTGTCGTGCGTTGTGCGAAAGTCATTAATCACCGCGGCTCCCGAAACCACTGTGACAGCTTGAATCCAGCTGAGTCAGATAGTCTACAGATCCCTTAAAGCTATCAGCAGTAATGGTCTGGTAGAAGTGTTGTGCTATATGCTGTAGTATTGAGAAACAGTATTCCGGTATATCCTATTGCCCTCAAAACGCTGCAGACTTATTTCTGAGTCACAGTTCACGCTGTAGATGCAGTGATGCATCATAAAATGTGCCTTTATTTTCCACCACAGCTTTTCTCTCCTGAGCTGGTCTTTTGGTTTGCACTGACTGTGGTAAAGACACATTTCATGTCAATGCAATTTTAGATGGCTGTTGGCATCCAATGCAGAGTGCATTGCCAAACATTGCAGGGTTTCTGGATCCCAGCATCATGCAGAAAGCAGAACTGCCATTTCTAAGAGAAGCACAAGGCAGTTTGATCGAGATATTATTGCGATACCTGCAAGCGGTGACTGTCTGTAGGCCTAAAATGCACACCAGTCACCCTGGTTTTCCCATGTGATCTTTAGCTACAAATTCTGCAGATTTACTGTGGCCATTTCACATCAGTGCAGGAAAAAAAAACCTCTTGAAAGCTTCCTGAATTATTGTATGAGTCAATAAACTTCCTGGTGTCCAGGAATGATCCTGATGTAAAAGCTCACGCTCAAAAAATGCTGGAAGCAGAAACTGATTGCACATATTCAAAATGCTGACTTGTATTGTCAAATTGTATACAAATTTCCAGGTGTCTGCATGGAATTTTACAAAGCATAAGGGGGTCTTTATTTATCTTGCATTGTTTAAACAACTTCAAATGCAAAATATACAGGAAATATGATGACAAAGGGGGTTGTAGGCTTGAGTGCAGTGATTATGAAGCAGGATTGTTGACCCAGATTGTCTTTACTCCATCTTTGATCTCTTACAATAACTGTAGTGCATTGCAGGAAAAAAGTCCAATTGTAATAATGCAGAGGGTATAAATCTTGAGGAACAGATGAACATAAGATCAAGGGTGGGATTCTCCAGTCCCAAGGTCCTGGCCCATATATGACAAGAAATAGAAGCAGCAGCAAGTCATACAGACCCTCAAACCTGCTCTGTCTTTCAGAGGAACTGAGGGTGGCACGGTGGCACAGCGGTTAGCACTGCTGCCTCACAGCACCAACACCTGCACTCAGTCATTAGCCAGCTGGAACTCATTGCCACAGAGGCCAGGTGGAGGCCAGGTCATTGAGCGTATTTAAGATGGATAGATAGGTTCTCGATAGATAGTAAGGGGGCCAAAGATTACAGGGAAAGGCAGGAGAATGGAGTTGAGAAACCTATCAGCCATGATTGAATGGTAGAGCAGACTCGATGGGCTGAATGGTCTAATGCTGCTCCTACATCCTATAGTTTTCTATAATATGGTCTTAAATGGAGCATAAAGTGGAAAAATATGAAGTTATTTACTTTGGCAGGAAGAATTAAAAAGCAGAGCAGTTCTTAAACAGAAAATGACTGGAGAATTCTGAAGTGCAGAGGGATAAGAACATAAGAAATAGGAGCAGGAGTAGGCCATCTAGCCCTTCGAGCCTGCCCCGCCATTCAATAAGATCATGGCTGATCTGTCGTGGCTCAGTTCCACTTTCCCGCTCTCTCCCCATAACCCTTAATCCCCTCGCTTATCAAAAACCCATCAACCCGCTTCTTAAAAATATTTAGCGAGGCAGCCTCCACCACTTCAACGGGCAGAGAATTCCAGAGATTCACCACCCTTTGAGTGAAGAAGTTCCTCCTCAACTCCGTTCTAAACCGCCTCCCCTTTATCTTGAGGCTGTGCCCCCTAGTCCTACTGTCTTTTTTGAGCGGGAAGAGTCTCTCCACCTCTATCTTATCCATCCCATTCATCATCTTATACGTCTCAATGAGATCTCCCCTCATTCTTCTAAACTCTAACGAGTACAAGCCTAGTTTATTCAGCCTCTCCTCATAGCTCAATCCCCTCAACTCCGGTATCAGCCTAGTAAACCTCCTCTGCACTCCCTCCAGGGCCAAAATATCCTTGCGTAGGTGCGGCGCCCAAAACTGCACACAGTACTCCAGCTGCGGCCTCACCAATGCCCTATACGGCTGCAGCAAGACCTCCCTACTTTTATATTCAATCCCCCTCGCTATGAAGGCCAGCATCCCATTCGCCTTCCTGACCACCTGCTGCACCTGCAAGCTGGGTTTTTGCGACTCATGCACAAGGACCCCGAGGTCCCTCTGCACCGTCGCCTGCTGCAGTTTTTCGCCACGTAAGTAATAGTCCTTCCTACCATTCTTCCTACCAAAGTGGACCACCTCACACTTGCCAACATTAAATTCCATTTGCCATTTCCTGGCCCATTCGCCCAGCCTATCTAGATCCTTCTGCAGACTCTCCACACCCTCCGCACAATTTGCCTTTCCCCCAATCTTGGTGTCATCAGCAAATTTCGACACCCTGCACTCGGTTCCCTCCTCCAGATCATCTATATAAATGGTAAATAGCTGAGGCCCCAGCACCGACCCCTGGGGCACCCCACTAGTCACCAACCGCCAATCCGAATAGCACCCATTGACCCCCACTCTCTGCCTCCTATTTGACAACCAGTCCTCTATCCACGCTAACACCCTACCCCCAACTCCATGTCCCCTGACCTTCTGCAATAACCTCTTGTGAGGTACCTTGTCAAACGCCTTCTGAAAATCCAGAAAGACCACATCCACCGGCTCTCCTCTAATGAAGTGCTATCCTTTACTGTGAGGGGAATTGAACGTACAAATAAGGATGTTATGCTTCAGTTATACAACGCATTGGTGAGATCACACCTCAAATACTGTGTGTGGTTTTGGTCTCCTTAGAATCGTAGAATCCCTACAGTACCAAAGGTGGCCATTTGGCCCATTGAGCCTGTACCCACCACAATCCCACCTAGGCCTTATTGGAGACGGGGTCACTGTATATTTTTAAGGTAGAGATGGACAGATTCTTATTAGGTGGAGGCTGAAAGGTTATCGGGGTAAATAGGGAATGTGGAATTTGAAACACAAATAGATCGCCCTTAAACTTATTGAGTGGTAGAGCAGACTGAAGGGGCTGAATGGCCTGCTCCTGCTTCTGTTTCATTGGAGCAATTCTCCCAGTTGGCTGCACTGCTTCTGTGGTGTAACGGGCCGGGAGACTGTAGTGGAGGCCATTTTGTGGACATCCTGCTGGGTGGCACTGCCTCCGCACATCTCTGACAGCCCGCTCAGCGCCGTGCTGCCAGCCTTTCCAGCGGGAATAGGATCTACCCCCAGATTATTCACATTATTCACGCTGAGCCACTCTGCGATGCACAGTGTAGGGGATTCATTTTGAATCTTCCTTACTCTAGTTTTTTACAGAATTCAACAGTGAGAATTTTTGGAAGAATTGCCCCCCCATCTGTTTTGTAAATTTATTCATCAGTGTCACAAGTAGGTTTACATTAACACTGCAATGAAGTTACTGTGAAAACCTCCCAGTCGCCACATTCCGGCACCTGTTCGGGTAGACTTGAGGGAGAATTTAGCATGGCCAGTGCACCTAACCAGCACATCTTTCAGATTGTGGGAGGAAGCTGGGGCATGTGAAGGAAACCCATGCCAATACGGGCAGACTCTGCACAGACAGTTACCCAAGCCTGGAATCGAACGCGGGTCCCTGGCGCTGTGACCACAGTGCTAACCACTGTGCCACCATGCTGTATGCACTCTATTAAACTCCAGAGAGCATAGCCTAGGTCTGCTCAACCCTCTAATAGTAAAAAGTCTGACAACACCAGGTTTTAGTCCAACCTATTTATAAAACCTGGTGTTGTCAGACTTTTTACTGTGTTTACGCCAGTCCAACGCCGGCATACCCACATCACAACCCTCTAATCCCAAGGATCAATCCAGAGAATCCATCAAAACACATTTCCTCCACACAGTTACAAATTTCAGGTGGGGAGAGAGGAAAGCATTACCCCTCCCTATATTGAATGTAACTGACAGAGGATTTGTTTTGTACTCTCTCTAATGTGGAATGTTGCACAGTTCACGGTGAAGGAGGGAGTTCAAATCCATGCCTCACCCACACACCCCCTCCCCAACTGAGAGGATGTGAAGGGTTTGGAGAGACTACGGAAAAGGTTTACCAGGATATTGCCTGGTATGGAGGGTATTAGCAATGAGGAGAGATTGAATAAACTGGGATTGTTCTCCCTGGAAAGACGGAGGCTGAGGGACGACTTAATAAAATTATGAGGGGTATGGATAGGGCGAACAGTTGGAAGCTTTTTCCTAAGGCAGTAATGACAATTACAAGGGGGAACAAGCTCAAGGGGAAGAGGGGGAAGGTTCAGTGGAAATGTGCAGGGGAAGTTTTTTACACAGAGGTGGGGCCCTCTGTCAAATGAGATGGTTGAAGTAAGTACATTAACAACATTGAAGACTTATCTGGACAGACACATGAAGAGATGGAGAATAGAGGGATTCAGGTGGTTGGTGTAGATAGGACAGCGTAATTGGAGCAGTCTTGGAGGTCTGAAGGGCCTGTTCCTGCGCTGTACTGTATTTTGTTCTGTGATTCTTGTTGTGTGAGACCACTCCTATTTTAAGAATGTGTCCTTTAGGTCATATAACAGGAAACAAACCCTACGGATATTCTTCTAGAGGTAATCAGTTCTGCAATTTGACCAGTGGAAACTGTTTCATTTGCGCTTCTAAATGTTCACTTGGATTTTGTCAGTGAATAGAAGCCAATTTGTTGCTAACATCATGACACGTAACCATGCAGCACGTGAGTTTCAGAGCTTCAGAACGATCGTCCATCAGGATTTTTTTTACACAAGCTTCATTTGGATTGTTTAGATCAATGGAAAAGATGTTTCAATGTGAACTGTATTGTGAAATTCCACTTAGAAAAATGTGCCTTTTTGAAGCAGTTTCCCTTGATGTGACACTGGGTGTATCCACAAACCTCCCGAGAAAGAATCCTTCTTGTGCCTTTTCCACAGTCAGGTAAGTATTGTATGGTGCAGTGTTTTAGTTAATGCTTCAAAGGCTGCATGGGGCTGTATTCTCCCGCTATAACATACCAAATGTTGTGCTGCAGTCAGTGGAAATATCTCACTTTAAATGGCAACATTGCCACACACAGGACACCTGCTGTATGAAAGGTTTCACTTGTTTCTCGTTCCCATCCTTTCTTTGTCACCTTTCCTGTTGATTTTTTTTTGCTGTGGTACAGCCAAAGCCAGTCTTCTCCCAGTACCTCTCCCAAGTGACCATCAAGTGTCACGACAGAGGGAGATCACGGATCGAGAGTAAATTCACTGAAGTTGCTTCACAAGAACTCTGTCAATTTATTATGGGGAGACGATGGCCTAGTGGTATTATTGCCGGCCTATTAATCCAGAAACTCGACTAATGTTCTGGGGACCCGGGTTCAGATCCCGCCACAGCAGATGGTGGAATTTGAATTCAATAAAAAAAATTCTGAAATTAAGAATCTACTGATGACCACGAAACCATTGCCGATTGTTGGAAAAATCCATCTGGTTCACTAATGTCCTTTGGAGAAGGAAATCTGTCATCTTTACCCTGGTCTGGCCTACATGTGACTCCAGAGCCACAGCAATGTGGTTGACTCCCAACTATCCTTGGGCATCTAGGGATGGGCAATAAATGCTGGCCCAGACAGCAATGCCCATGTCCCATGAATGAATTAGAAAAATTAGATGATAACAGGACAGTTAAGGGGCAGATTTCAAGAGGTGGCTCAAAGGAGGAGAGGGAAGTAGAGAGGCAGAAAGGTTTAGGAAGCACATTCTGGAGGGCATGCCCACCAATGATGGAGCATCGAAAATTACTGATATGCGTAGTTATTTACTGGATAAGCATTGCTCTTGTTATCCAACTCTTGTTCATAACATTTATAATGATTACCTAATTAAATTCACAGCGCCATTTGTCTCTTTTTTTGACTTTGGAGATTTATAAAATCTCCATTTTATAAAAAGGAAAGCGAATTTCTTAGAAAATGTAATAATTGTCAGAAATATTGGTCAACATCATTTCCTGCCCTGCAAGTTACTGTCGACTGTATCTTGGAACCTAATCTACTTGTTCTCAGAAAATAAAAAGGGATAACTCCATATCGTTGAAAATTGGACAAAAATAGACAAAAAAATGCATTTGGTTAGTCTGCAACTCTGAAGGAAGTGTTCTGATGAATACCTTAATTTGTCTTTTTCTCTGTCTAGATGCTGATTCATCTGCAGCATATGACCAGCTGTTTGTCTTTTTATTTCTGGCTGGTTGTTGCTAGAATTACTCCCCTACAGCCCATAAATGCCATTAGAATGGCAGCTTGGTGAACCTGATGGGATTAACTGTGAGATGGGTTGGCACTCTTACTCAAGTCCTCACTGAAGTGGCTGAAGTGCTGGGTGGACCCGTGGGAAATCTAATTGGCATCCATTCCAGTCACCAAATCATAGAATAATTCTGAGATCTCCTTCGATGCATACAAGGACTTTGTATTGTACTCAAGCTCATTAATTCAATGCATTGATAAGAAAAACAGAGCCGTCGTAAACCACGAGTAAAATTTATCCCTGAAAAGACACAATTAGCTGCTATTTAAAACCCTTCTCAAAGTGTGGCTTCGAAAAATTCAACTTTCTCACTACCGAATATATTTGTTCAAAGAACAACACAGTTGGAAAGGATGTGTGATATAGTCAGAAATAAGTTTTTTTATCAATTGGATTATGATACTAACATACACAGAATGTCTTCCTGCATCATATACCTCTTCCCCACTGTTCAATTTGTCAGTAAGACTTTAGTTTGCAAATTTCACAACAGTCATGTTCTGTTTTAGGGACTAACTATTATAGCTTGGTGATGTCATTGTGGCTTAATTGTACTCTTGTCTCTGAGTCAGAAGGTTGTGGGTTCAAGTCCCAATGAGCTCAGAATTTAGGCTGACAATCTCACGCTGTACTGAGAGTACTGCACTGTTGGAAATGTAGCTATTGGGATGAAATGTCAAAACAAGGCCTTAACTGACCTCTCAAGAGAACATCTGGTGCTACTCAAAGCAGAGACATTCATTTCAATCCCTGTTCTGACCAATATTTGTCCTTCAAGCAACACCTGAACTAATTGATCTAATTATTATCAAATTGCTATTTGTGGGAGCTTGCTGTGCACAAATTGACTACTGCCTTTTTTTCATTCATTCGTGGGACGTGGGTGTCGCTGGTTGGGCCAGCAGTTATTGCCCATCCCTTGTTGTCCAAGGGCAGTTGAGAATCAACCATATTGCTGTGGCTCTGAAGCCACATATAGGCCAGACTAGACAAGGATTTTCTTCTCTAAAGGTCATCAGTGAACCAGGTGGGTTTTTCCAACACTGGTTTCATCAGTAGATTCTTAATTCCAGATTTTTTTATTGAATTTAAATTCTATCATTTGCCATGGCAGGATTCAAACCTGGACATTAGCTGAGTTTCTGGATTAATAGTCTAGCGATAATACCACTAGGCCATCGTTCCTGATTCACAACAGTTATCATACCTCAGAAGTACTCAGTAATGTACTTTGGGATGTCCTGAGGCTGTGAAAGGCACTATGGAAATGCAGGTCCTTCTTAGACAACACTGTCAGTACTAGAGCCATTCGTCATGTGGCCAGGATTTGAACTTGGGATTTTTATTAATCTACATTGTTTAGATACAAGAATATAAAAGGTTTCAAATTGAGGAGCCTGGACATTTCATCAAAGATACTTATGTATGTTTTTGGCATCTTTTTACACAAAAATATCCTCATTGAAGTGTTTTGTTGTAAGACTGCCCAGTTAATCAACTTCTACCACATAATTGTTAATGAGGACATAACGGGCCCAGCAATCAAAAATCTTTGCTAGGATAAACTGAACAACCATTTTAAATCAATGATAATTTGCTTATTTATTTTAGCTCCTTCAGCATCACTTGTAGATAATTTCCAGATGAGCGGGTGGCTTGTTCACAGATCTTTGCCACTGTTGTTCCAGAACCGAGTTCACAAGAAAGTGGATGTTGTCCCTTTCTGTTTCCCACCAGGCCTGTGTGAAAGACTTCAGTGAGAAGTTATGAGAGCTATTTAGATTCTATATCTTTCCTTCTTTGTTCCGTTCCAATGATTTTGCTTTATCTGGAGGTGCGGGTGTTGCTGTTGAGGCTGATATTTATTACCCATCCCTAGCTGACCCTAAGGAGGTGGGCCATCTCGAACTACCTACAACAGTAGCTTTGACATAATTGGGTGGTTTGTAAAGCCACTTTTTTTTATTCATTCATGGGATGTCGCTGACTCGCCAGCATTTATTGCCCATCCCTAGTTGTCTGAGGGCAGTTGAGAGTCAACCACATTGCTGTGGCTCTGGAGTCACATGTAGGCCAGACCGGATAAGAAAGGCAGATTTCCTTCCCTAAAGGACATTAGCAAACCAGATTTTTTTTCCGACAATTGAGAATAGTTTCATTGTCATCAATAGGTTCTTAGTTCCAGATTTTTTTTCCAATTGAATTCAAATTCCATCATCTGCCATGAAGTGGTTCGAACCCAGGTCCCCAGAACATAAGCTGAGTTTCTGGATTAATAGTTTCACGATAAATCCACTAGGCCATCGCCTTCCCTTCAGAGGGCATTTAAGAGCCAACAACATTGGAATGGGTACTGAAACCATAAATAGACCTGAGTGAGGAAAGCGGGCAGGAAATTTCTTAAAGCATAATTAAAATTTATTTATCAGTGTCACAAGTAGGCTTATATTAACACTGCAATGAAGTTACTACGAAAAACCCTGAGTTGCCACAGTCCTCCGCCTTTCCAGGTACACTGAGGGAGAATTTAGCGTGGCCATTGCACCTAACCAGTGCATCTTTCGTACTGTGGGAGGAAACCGGAGCACCCGGAGGAAACTCACGTAGACATGGGGAGAATGTACAGACTCAGAGTGTCTCAAAGCCACGAATTGAACCTGGGTTCCTAGAACTGGGAGACAACAGTGCTAACTACTGTGCCATTGTGAATCAGTTGGGTTTTTGACAACAAAACTAATCACATTTACTAAAGACAGCTACTGTTAACATCTAGATTTTTAATAAGTGAAATCAAATGTTTGAATCGCCAGACTGGAATTTAATTTATTTAGATCATTAGTTTAGGTGTCTGAATTACTTGTCCAGTAACATATGTATGTTAATGATTTGGTGTGAGTGCCTAATTCTCCATCTAATGATATGTTAATCATTCATGCTGAATGTTTAGTTCAAAATTCTAATAAGATGTTAATGACTTGGAATGAGTGGCCAATTCTTTGTTCTAATGATATGTTAATGATACACCAACCCCATGATATTTCCCTCTCTGCTTTAGATATTAAAAAGAAATTAGATATTGAGTGAGTTTTTATTTAGTTCATCACATTAAAGGCTTTAAGTGCGGGGAGAGCAAAGTCTTTCCTAGTTTTGAAATCCAGAGTCAACTCTAATACACAACCTCAGGCTAAAGGGACGATCCTTTAAAACAGAGATGAGGAGGAATTTCTTCAGCCAAAGAGTGGTGAATCTGTGGAACTCTTTGCCGCAGAAGGCTGTGGAGGCCAGGTCATTGAGTGTTTTTAAGACGGAGATAGATAGGTTCTTGGTTAATAAGGGGTCAGGGGTTATGGGGAAAAGGCAGGAGAATGGAGATGAGAAAAATATCCTCCATGATTGAATGGCAGAGCAGGCTCGATGGGCCAAGTGGCCTAGTTCTGCTCCTATGCATTATGTCTTATGTCTTATGTTATCCATATTTGGGACGAGATAAAGAGTAAAGGTATCCACCAACAATTCACTTTTTTAACGATTATTTATTAGGAGTCACAAGGAAGCTTACATTAGCCAAAAGAGAAAATGTTGGAAAATCTCAGTAGGCCTGGCAGCATCTGTAAGGAGAGAAAAGAACTGACAATTCGATCTAGAAGGGCTTATTCCTGTGCTGTTTTGTTCTTTGTTTGTCCTTTGTTGCATATTGCGCATCAAAATCCAGAATACCTATTTGAACACACATTCTCGATCAATTGCTGCCTCACAGCATCAGGGATTGGGTTCGATTCCCAGCTTGGGTCACTGTCAGTGCAGAGTCAGCACATTCTCCCCATGTCTGCATGGGTTTCCTCTGGTTTCCTTTCACAATCGGAAAGATGTGCTGCTTAGGTGCATTGGCCGTGCTAAATTCTCCCTCAGCATACCCGAACAGGTGGCGGAGTGTGGCGACTTGGGGATTTTCACAGTGACTTCATTGCAGTGTTAATGAAAGCCTACTTGTGACACCAATAAATAAACTTAAATATAAACTTAATTGTTTTTCATGACAAACCTCCTATGAATCAGCAATTCAGCAAAGAATCCATAGACTTTGTCCTTAAAATCCTTAGTTTGTAATTAGCATCCATGTTTGAGGATGTTGATGGATGACATTAACATTCATCTGGGAATCGATTCCTCATAATTACAACAAAAATCCTTCTTTCAGTCTTCCTCATTCCATATTCATGTTATTTAGTTCACAGCCTGCCAGCACCTCCATTCTCCTTTCTTGTTTCGTTCCTCCTGTGATGTGCACGCCTCTTTTGGGGTGAAACTGCAGAATGCAATAGTGAATTTTCTGGAGATGGAATGGATTGCGTGGATTACACAATGGAGTGGATTGTATCTGCTCTATGAAGCAATGTGCTTGGTGGCTTGGATTGCTTTCATAGGAAAGCTCCTCTGACTGATCTTTAACCAAACAACAAAAAACAATAACTTATACTGACATAAAATGTCATAAAATTTCCCAAGATGCTACACAGGAGCTTTAAGATACAAACTTTGACCAAAGGTTTGAATGGAGACAAAATTAATTAATTAGCAACTTTGTTGAAAATAACTGGCAATTTTGTACAAATGGGTTAACATTCATTATTTATTTATTAGTGTCACAAGCAGCCTTACATTAACACTGCAATGAAGTTACTGTGACAATCCCTCTAGTCGCCACACTCTGGCACCTGTTTGGTTTCACTGAGGGAGAATTTAGCACGGCCAATGCACCTAACCAGCACACCTGTCACTGAAAGTGGCAATGCAGGTGGAGAAGGTAGTCAAGAAGGCAGACGGTATGCTTGCCTTCATCGGCCAAGGCATTGAGTTTAAAAATTGGCAAGTCACGTTGCAGTTTTGTAGAACTTTGGTTCAGTCGCACCTGGAATATCATGTTCAATTCTGGTCGCCACACTGCCAGAAGGATTTGGAGGCTTTGGAGAGGGTCCTTGTGCATGAGTCGCAAAAACCCAGCTTGCAGGTGCAGCAGGTGGTCAGGAAGGCAAATGGGATGCTGGCCTTCATAGCGAGGGGGATTGAATATAAAAGTAGGGAGGTCTTGCTGCAGCTGTATAGGGCATTGGTGAGGCCGCAGCTGGAGTACTGTGTGCAGTTTTGGGCGCCGCACCTGCGCAAGGATATTTTGGCCTTGGAGGGAGTGCAGAGGAGGTTTACTAGGCTGATACCGGAGTTGAGGGAGTTGAGCTATGAGGAGAGGCTGAATAAACTAGGCTTGTACTCGTTAGAGTTTAGAAGAATGAGGGGAGATCTCATTGAGACGTATAAGATGATGAATGGGATGGATAGGATAGAGGTGGAGAGACTCTTCCCGCTCAAAAAAGACAGTAGGACTAGGGGGCACAGCCTCAAGATAAAGGGGAGGCGGTTTAGAACGGAGTTGAGGAGGAACTTCTTCACTCAAAGGGTGGTGAATCTCTGGAATTCTCTGCCCATTGAAGTGGTGGAGGCTGCCTCGCTAAATATTTTTAAGACGCGGGTTGATGGGTTTTTGATAAGAGAGGGGATTAAGGGTTATGGGGAGAGGGCGGGAAAGTGGAACTGAGCAGCGACAGATCAGCCATGATCTTATTGAATGGCGGGGCAGGCTCGAAGGGCTAGATGGCCTACTCCTGCTCCTATTTCTTATGTTCTTATGTACAGAAAAGATTTACCAGAATGTTGCCTGGTATGGAGGGCATTAGCTATTAGGAGAGATTGGAGAAGTTTGGTTTGTTCTCACTGGAACAACGGAGATTGAGGGGCAACCTGATAGAAGATACAAGATTATGAGAGGCATGGACAGAGTGGATAGTCAGAAGCTTTTTCCCAGGGTGGAAGAGTCAATTACTAGGGGGCACAGGTTTAAGGTGTGAGGGGCAAGGTTTAAAGGAGATTTACGTGGTAGACTTTTTTTTTACACAGACTAGTAGGTACCTGGAACTCATTGCCGGGGGAGGTAGTGGATGTGGATACGGTAGTGACTTTTAAGGGGCGTCTTGACAAATACATGAATAGGATTGGAATAGAGGGATATGGTCCCTGGAAGAGTAGAGAGTTTTAACTTAGTCAGGCAGTATGGTCGGTACAGGCTTGGAGGGCCAAAGGGCCTGTTACTGTGCTGTAATTTTCTTTGTTCTTTATACCTTTCAGACTGTGGGAGGAAACCAGAGCACCTGGAAGAAATGCACGCAGACACAGGGAGAACATGCAGACACCACACAGACAGTGACCCAAGCCGGGAATTGAACCCGGGTTCCTGGCACTGTGAGGCAGCAGTGCTAACCACTGTGGCGCACCCTCAACCTGTTGCCAGCTTCAAAGATTTATGTACTAAAGGATGCAGGTCTCTCCCTCTCTTTGCTTGAGTTCCTTTTTAGAATTGTACCCTTTATTTTATATTGTTTCTCCATTTTTGTTTGCCAAAACGAAGTGTTTCACATTTCTCTTTGCAGACATGGGGAGAAGGTGCAGACTCCACACCGACAGTGACCCAAGCCAGGAATCGAACCCAGGTCCCTGGCTCTGGGCTAACCACTGTGTCACCGTGCCACACTACAACAAGTCAAGTCATTCCAACAAACCATAGGCCTTATCTCTTCCTAAGTGTCCTTTCTATTGATTTGAAGTTGCTTTATTTGAGTTATTGGATGACTTAATTGTTCTGGTGCAAACTGAACATCTTCAAATGATCAGAAGTCACCCATATTTCAAACATCCAAATTGTTAGAAAGCCCTGAACCACTAAACTTGTAACTACTGTGCAATAATCACTAATTCTTCAGAATAGATATGATGAAACTTCAACCGCAAGTTTATTAGGATCAATAGACATGCAAATTAAAAACAAGAACACAAATTAAATGAAACTACCCTATCAAGTTATCAACACATGTTAGAGTAGATTTCAGAGAGTGATTACAAAGCAGAAATCTAACCTTGCGGTCTGTTGGTGATTAGGAACCCCACAATTAGATTACTGTCTGTCATCATTACCAGGTATCCATTAATGACAGATGTTTTCGGCTAAAGCTTGACAAAAATTGGAAGAGAATATAAAAACTAAAAATATTCATTGTGCAAGAATTATTAAACCTTAAAAAAGAAATACCTAGCTAATCATCTAATTGAGGGCTTGATAATCATCTACAGACATCAACATTAGATTACTGGTCACCCTATTATAGAAAGATTATTATTAAACTAGAAAAAGTACAAAAAAGAGTTATGAGGATGCCACCAGGACTTGATGGTTTGAGTTATAAGGGGAGGCTCGATAGACTGGGATTCTTTTCCCTGGAGCATTGGAGGGGCATAGATCAGTTACATGGTCAACATTTTTTCCGGAAGGTAGGGGAGTCTAAAACGGGAGGGCAAATGTTTAAGGGGAGAGATACAAAAGTGTCCAGAGGGGCAATTTTTTCACACAGAAGGTGGTGAGTGTCTGAAACAAGCTGCCAGAGGTAGTAGTAGAGGTGGGTACAATTTTGTCTTTTATACAGCATTTAGATGGGTACAGAGGGATATGGGCCAAACATGGGCAATTGGGACTAGCTTAGTGGTTAAAAAAAGGGCAGCATAGACAAATTGGGCTGAAGGGCCTGTTTCCATGCTGAAAGCCTCTATGACGCATGACCTCTACTGCCCATAACCAGTCGCAGGTATTCATTTTTCTCTAATATGATAAAGTTTTGGCAATACTCTGGTATCACACTGAACATTATTGGTCCATTGACTAAGCTCTTCTTCTATGCATTGGGATGGAAGATGAATATCTTCCTACAAAATGATGCAAAAACACCCCCGGTACTGAGAGAACTCACATTGAAGACAAAAATGGAATCTTTACAGTGATCGTCACAACATGAAAGGCAAGAAGATTCCATAGGGGGTGAGACATTTTTAAACATTTTCTTTCC
The DNA here is from genome assembly GCF_965287045.1 of Carcharhinus amblyrhynchos. Taxonomy (NCBI): domain Eukaryota; kingdom Metazoa; phylum Chordata; class Chondrichthyes; order Carcharhiniformes; family Carcharhinidae; genus Carcharhinus; species Carcharhinus amblyrhynchos. The sequence continues at coordinate 47,329,695 of NC_137342.1, forward strand.
TTGCCTTTAATTCCTTCATCTCCTCAGAGTGCGATTTCGTGTTGAGGTGATTTTTTTCACCAACACCATCAATCAAGCGATTCCCCATTATGGGCAAGACTTGGCAGTGATTCATGCCAACAGGCTGCAGGATTATCACAGGCAGCTCCACTCCAGCACCCACACATGCTCCTTATTCCTCCAGGACATTGGATCGGGTCAATAGGAGATATTTCAGCAAAGCATTTTCTTCTAGACACAGTGTGAAACTCTTAACCGTTGCTTCAGCAAACTGAAGATAGACTTGTATTTATATAGCACCATTCACAGCAACATCCCAAGGCTACTACACAGCCAGAAACATACTTCCTGAAGTGCTGTCACTATTGCAAAGTACGGCTGCCAGTTTGCACACAACAAGCTTCCAAAAACAGCAACGTAATAATGACCAGATCATTAGTGATGCTAATTGAAGGATAAACATTGGCCGGAATTTCACATTGGCCCCAAACCTTTGCTAGCCACCTCACAACTTGAGCCATCTCGTGGAAATGTCCTCCATGTCCTTTGTCACCGCATGTAGACATTTCCTGTATGGGCTGCTGTTGCACAACTTCCACCACCATATCCTCACCTGTTGCCCGGATACACCTTGGCGGGCCCTGTTCCCATCTGGCGGTGGAGGTACCCACTGGATGTCCCTCTATGGAGGGATCCTCCCCTACTATCTTGGGGACCTGCAGCAGTTCCGTCCAATTGTAGATTGCACCGGTTCACGGGCTTCTAAGATTGCCCTTTCTGCAATCTTGTGGAGTCAGTGAGCCATGTCTATGTTGAATGTTATAGACTGCACACCCTTCTTAGTTACTTTAAAAACCTTTTATTGATGTTTTGTTTGCGCTTCAGCCCATGCTCCTGATCTACAGACACCTAATGCGGAGGGAGGTGGGGAAGGAGGAGGACCCCTTGAGAACCTGTTCCTGCCATCAACAGGTCCAGGCAGCAGGTGACCGAGGGGGTCGTCCGACCCAGTTGTCTGCCCCTTTATCGCGGCTACATTCGCGGTCGGGTATTCCTGGAGAAGGAGCATGTGGTGCCCGAGGGCACAGTTGATGCCTTCTGTGCCTGCTGGGCACAGTGCCTACTGCACTGGAGTGAACCACTCATATATATCCTGTTCTAAGTCAGGATGGTAGGTGGCTTGGAGGGGAACTTCCAGGCAGTGATGTTCCTATGTGTCTGCTGCTTTTGTCCTTCTAGAAAGCAGTTGTAGATTTGGAAAATGCTGTGTAAGGAGATGGTGGGTGCATTTTGTAGATGGTATACACTGTGCGTTTTTAGTAGAGGGCGTGAATGTTTGTGGATGGGGTGCCAATCAAATGGGCTGCTTTGTCCTGGATGTCAAGTCTCTTGAGTGTTCTTGGAGCTGCAACTATCCAGCAAGTGAAGAACATTCCCTCACGCTCCTGACTTGTGCCTTGTAGATGATGGACAGGATTTGGGAAATCAAGAAGTGAGTTAATCACTGCAGGATTCCTAACATCTGACCTACTGTTGTAGCCACAGTATCGATATGGTTAGTCCAGTTCACATTCTGGTCAATGGTCACCCCCAGGATGTCAACATTGGCAGATTCAGTGATGGCAATGCCGTTGAATGGAAAGTGGTGTTGGTTAGATGCTTTCTTGTTGGAGGTGGTCATTGCCTGGCACTCGTGGGGCTTGTCACTTGTCAGCCCAAGTCTAGATATTGTCCAGGTCTTGCTGCATTTGGACATGAACAGCTTCAGTGTCTGAGGAGTCAGATGCAGAGCATCCCCATTTCTGATCTTATGATGGAGGGAAGGTCATTGATGAAGTTGCTGAAGGTGGAGGAAACTACCCTGAGCTGCCAAAGAGGAAACACAAAGAAAAAGGATTAGCAGTGAAACCTTTTTGGGTGGTTCAGTAAGACCCCAGCAAATGCAACTACTTCCAAGGCTATTGAGGAGTTAATGTTGAGTATGTCATACAAAGGAACATTTTGTATTGGAATCATTTATAAACAGCAGAACAGACTTGGCATTTTGACAACAGCTGACATTTCGTTCACAAAGTGATCTAAATCTTCAAAATACAAAGGTGAATAAGGGATATAAAATTAAGCTAGAGAATTAAACTATGAGGTGAGGAACAGATGACACAGAAACCAAATTAATAGTTTAGTGACAGTTAGAAAGAAACTTTTTTTTTGCTCTGCTTGACAGATTTGCAGAACAGAGTGTTGGCAAGAGCAGTAGAGGTTGAAATTGTATAATCATTTCAAAACGGGAATAAAAGCAACAAAAGCTGGCAATGCAAACCATTGCTCCCTTGTCAGCATCTGGGAACAGAAAAGATAGAGTCATACTTCATCATGGAGATCTTCCATCAAAGCAAGGGAGGCAGATATTGGCAAACAGATAAATCACTACCAGCTTCTTAAGGGCAATCAGGGGCAGGCAACAAATCCTCGCCTTGCCAGTGACGCCCACACCTCAGGAACAGATACAATAAAGAGACATCGCTCCAGCACCATTTTTCTGGTTTTGCTTTTATTTCTGATTTCCTACACTTGCTGGTTTTCAAATTTCTATTCTCCAAAAGAAAGAAAGAGAAAGATATGAGTGGCACAGTGATTATCATTGCTGCCTCACAGGGACTCGGGTACAAATCCTGGCTTGGGTCACTGTCTGTGTGGGGTTTGCACGTTCTCCCCGTGTCTGTGTGGGTTTCCTCCAGGCTCCCTGGTTTCCTCCCATAGTCATGATGTTGAGATGCCGGCGTTGGACTGGGGTAAACACAATAAGAGTTTCACAGCACCAGGTTCAAGTCCAACAGGTTTGACATGAATAAACTTGTTGGACTTTAACTTGGTGTTGTAAGGCTTCTTATTGTGTTCCTCCCATAGTCCAAAGATGTGCGGGTTAGATGGATTGGCCATGCTAAATTGCTCCTTAGTGCCAGAGGTATAGCTAGGGTAAATGGGGTTATGGGTATAGAGCCTGGATAGGATTGTGGTCAGTGCCAACTCGATGGGCTGAATGGCCTCCTCCTGCACCGTAGGATTCTATAAGTATCTGATTTGCAATGGCATTACCTTTCAACCTCTATAAACTTGAGTTTATCCAAAACTCAAACCGGCATCAGGATTTTCCGGACATGCTCACCCCAAAACCGGAAAATCCCAGCCAAGGTCAATGGACTTTTGCATGGTCCGCCCCTCTGCCCGCTAACAATTCCCGTGGCAATCGGGATGGGAAAATTCCGCCCACTATCTCTGTAACCTCCTCCAACCTGAGAACCACCTGAGACCTCCGCCTTCTTCCATTTCTGATGGTGCTACTTTCCACCAGTACCGTAACCGAGTGGCTGAATTTTCCTGGTCCCCGAGTGAGAAACTGGCAAGCGGTGTAGCCAGGAAAATATGGTGAGCTGGGGGTGCGTGGGGAAACAGACAGAGGGTCAGGATGGTCACCTGAAACATTTCTGTCACTGGGGAAGCTTTCCAGGGGGGGGGGGATGTATCTGCTCCACAGAGGGTCGGGCTGTCAATTTGCATAGTTACGACCCCAGCTTGAGGCAGTTTTGTGACCATATTGGTTTTGTGTCACTGCAGGAACGGCCCCTTCCCATGTTGAGGGGCCATCAACCCCTTTGGGAACAAACTCCCTGCAGCAGCCTGGGAGGGCCATCTGAACCAGAGGCCCATCCCTGCCCACCCCCGCAAAGAGAGGCTCAAAAATTGCCCAAACTCTTCCCTAGAAGGGGCTTCCCCTTCACTTTGTACCTTAAAGTTTACTGAATTGTGGTCACTGTTCCCAAACTGCTCCCCTACTGAAACATCGACCACCTGGCCAGGCTCATTCCCCAATACCAGATCCAGTATGGCCATTCCCCTAGTTGGACTATCTACATACTATTTCAAGAAGCCCTCCTGGATGCTCCTTACAAACTCTGCCCCATCCACGCCTCTATCACTAAGTGAGTCCCAGTCAATATAGGGAAAGTTAAAATCTCCCACCACAACAACGCTGTTACTTTTACACCTTGCCAAAAACTGCCTACACATCTGTTCTTCCATCTCCCGCTGGCAGCTCGGTGGCCTATAGTAAACTGCCAAAGTTGTGACTACCCCCTTCCTATTCCTGAGCTTTACCCGTATTGCCTCGTTGTATGAACCACCCGAGGTGTCCTCCCAGACTACAACTCTGATAGTCCCCTTAACCAGTAGTGCAACTCCTTTGGTTCCTCTGAATTTCCCATTTATACTTAGGCTTCCAAGGATAATTCCATAAGGATGTACCCTTTCGATTCCTGAACCAATCCATGGCAATGGACTCCCTGCTCCCTAAAAGACCATTTCTCCCTGTGAGGCTACCAAGGCTCGAGAGATGTCAGCCCTCTGAATGGCACAGCTGCTTTGGACATTGAAAGCAGAGGCAGCAAATTAAGAGTTCGCTTCCAGGAACACCACTCCATCGGCTTTACTCCTGGCAAGCGCAGGACCAGGACCTCAACTGGGTCCTGACATGAAAACCATTGGAAATTTCCAACCGATGTCAGTTTAGATTCTATGCGCATCAATCCTGTAGATCAATTCAAACAGCAACTGTCTGGTGAGGTGAGATCTAAGGCAGGAGATCAAATTGCTTTTTCAAATTCCATGCCTGTTATATTTGCGTGCAGTTTTGGTCTCCTTATCTGAAGAAGGATGTCCTTGTTATAGAGGGAGTGCAGTGAAGGTTTACCAGACTGATTCCTGGGATGGCAGGTCTGTTGTATGAGGAGAGGCTAAATTGGTTAGGATTATATTCACTTTAGAATTCCCTTCAGAAAAGTGAGAATTCACTATTACATTCTGTGATAGTGAATTCCACACATTCACCACTCTCTAGGTGAAGAAATTTCTCCTCATACTGGTTTGGAAAGGTTTACCCCCTATCCTCAAACTATGACACCCTAGTTCTGGACTTCCCCACCACTGGGAACATTCTTTCTGAATCTAACCCTGTTAGAATTTTATAAGTTTCTATGAAATCACCTCTCACTCTTCTAAACTCTAGTGAATATAATTCTAGTCTGTCCTCATATGACAGACCAGCCATCGCAAGAATCAGCCTGGTAGACCTATAGCTAGGACATGTGATGATAGGAAATCAAATCAGATGAAAACTGCACACAATACTCCACCCTGTACAATTGCAGCAAACCATCCCTATTCCTCAAATCCTCCAGCTATGAAGGTCAATATACTAGCTGTGATTTCAAGAAGAAATTAGATATAGCTGTTGGGGCTAAAGGGATCAAGGGATATGGGGGCAAGGCAGATAATGAATCTGATGATCAGCCATGATCAGAATGAATGGCAGAGCAGGCTCGAAGGATTGAATGGCTTCTAGTTTCTGAGTTTCTATGTTATAACAACAGAATGCCATAAATGCTTAACCGTCTTGAAACTAATTCTACGAGCATTTGATGATCACTGTTCTTTTGATTTTTGATAATCTTGTGCCTTTTTTTGTTTTTCTATGAGTTGTAACTTGACACACCTTAATCCTCCTTGTCAACTTTGCTGTAATTTGCTACCCTCCGTCTAATCTCTGAGACTCACTGACTAAAATGTATTAGGTTTAAAAAAATCAAAAGATGATGGAGGCGCACTCAAATCTAAAAGTTTTTTCTTTTTCAAATGCGATAATTGAATCATCCAACTTCCCAAAACTACCTCAAATACCAACTGTATTGTGCAAAACAGCGAGGCGAGGATGAACAGATGGTGTGTAGGTGTTTTTCTTCAGACCTTTAGAAAATTCAGCTGCATAGAACAACAAAGAGATTTTCCTTTTAATTAACCTGGTTAAAATATCGCCTCTTCCATGGTTTGCATGAAGTGACTCATTTCCAAATCTGTATCTGCATCACTTGGAATACCCACACAAAGGCACATTAATACACACAGACGCATATATTCACAGACACATATACATACAAACGCATATATACATGAGTGCGAGGGCTGCTCTTGGATGTTGCTTCGAGAGTAGCCTAGTGCTTCACGTCGTTAGTGTACGCTCAAACTGGACCAACTGACGGGCAACACGACAGCTCAGTGACTATCACTGTTTGCTGTGCTGATACAGGGACCTGGGTTGGATCTCCGACTTGGGTCAGTGTCTGTGGTAGTTTGCACATTCTCCCCGTGCTTGCGTGGGTTTTCTCCGGGTGCTCCGGTTTCCTCCCACACCCCAAAAACGTGCTTTTAGGATGATTGGTGTTAACAAATTGTCCCTAAATTAGACCTCCCTCAGTCTGGCACACATAAGATTCTCTAAATTTGCACACCTTTGTTGTGGAGTCCAAGAGGCGTAGGCAAAAGTCATAAGTAGAAGGAGGATTGGAATGAGGCGCTCTCTGAATGCTAAAATGGCCGTGCGGGCTTGTTGGGCCGAAGGGCCTGTTTCCTGTTCTGTGTTTTTTTTGTTCTTAATAAGTAGACACACACTCAACACACACAAAGACTCACTCATGCATACGTGTACAGGCACACTCACAAACATATCTGGCATCTTCACCCACATAGGGCGTGAATTTACCACCTTGTTATGCCTGTTGATCGGTGTGGTGAGGTTGTAAGATCATGTGAGAGGGAAAAAATGAGAAACCCGCCAGGTTTCTCACCTTCCCTGATTGTATGGTACTATTTTACACTTAGAATTTTTTGGTAAGATTTCATCTATGCATTCATACATATGCACACTTAAGCAAAAGCAGGCTTGGACTGGTGCACAGATCTACAACTTGGAAGAAACAACATGGAATATAGTAACGTACTTGCTAAAAGAGCAGGAAACCTTGTAGACAATGTCCCTTGGAAATTGGGCCTCTCTGGAACTGTGGCACAAGTGGATGTAAAATTTACTCCAACAGAAAATAGTGACAGGGGAAAAATCAGCCAGATAGTAAGTCTATGTGATAGTATATTCAAAATAATGTGTGGCGATCCCACCAAAGCCATGGAAAATTAAACAAAACTGGAGTTCTAAAGTCAGAAACCACAAGTTCAAACAAGAATCGCAGTTGTTTAAAATGCTCCATTATGTAATTGTTAATTTACTGTCCAAACTGGCTTTCCTACAAAAACAAAGCACAATGCGATCACTAACATCAGTTGCAAGAATTGTAGCAAAGATTACATTTGTCCATTCAGCCACACATTATTTAGTCAAGCTGCCTTTTAATTTTGTCAATGGCTGTGTTAGAAAGTTTTGACTTTACTCCCTTGAAATTAAATTGTTTTAAATGCACGCACCAGTTTTTGACTTTGGCCACACCTACAGCAATTATGCAAATTCCTGCATAAACCGCTTGTTCCAGCTTTCAGGGAATTTCTATGTGGCAATACAATTCATGAATATTTGGACTCATAGCTGACAGTAGTTTGACAGTAACTAATTAACCCCACTACCCCTATTGAAATTACTGATGAGACTGTATGTATTTCTTTGTGTCCTCCCAACTCACTGAGGCATAAATTGAGTTTATGGATTTAATATCCTGGGTTATATTCAATCCAGGACTGTTCACAGATCTGCTGAGAATAACAACCTGAATAATAAAAGGCCTATTTTCTATGGAAATGCCTGCAAAATGCACTTTCTGCACAAACAAGCTGAGACCAAAGTTAAAATGAATACAGACTTCACTGACAAAAACTCAAGTCAATCAAGTTACCATCTCTGTTCAATTACAAGAAAGAACTTGCCTTTATATGGCATCCAAAATGGTACTTTTGAAGCATTGGAACATAACTACGATAGCAGCTGGCTTATCAAGGTCAACACAGTAAGAGGTTTCACAAAACCAGGTTAAAGTCCAACAGGTTTATTTGGTAGCAAAAGCCACTAGCTTTCGGAGCGCTGTTCCATCGTCAGGTGAGTGGGAGTTCTGTTCGCAAGCAGGGCATATAAAGACAGAAACTCAATTTACAAAATAATGGTTAGAATGCGAGTCTTTGCAGCTAATCAAGTCTTAAAGGTACAGACAATGTAAGTGGAGAGAGCGTTAAGCACAGGTTAAAGAGATGCGTATTGTCTCCAGCCAGGACAGTCAGTGAGATTTTGCAAGCTCAGGCAAGTCGTGGGGGTTACAGATAGTGTGACATGAACCCAAGATCCTGGTTGAGGCCGTCCTCATGTGTGCGGAACTTGGCTATCAGTCTCTGCTCAGCGATCCTACGTTGTCGTGTGTCGTGAAGGCCGCCTTGGAGAACTCTTACTTGAAGATCAGAGGCCGAATGCCCGTGACCATTGAAGTGTCCCCCAACAGGAAGAGAACACTCTTGACTGGTGATTGTCGTGCAGTGTTCATTCATCTGTTGTCATAGCGTCTGCATGGTCTCCCCAGTGTACCATGCCTCGGTACATCCTTTCCTGCAGTGTATCAGAATTGTAAGTGTATGTACCGTATACCTGGTGGATGGTGATCTCACGTGAGATGACGGCATCCATGTTGATGATCTGGCATGTCTTGCAGAGGTTGCTGTGGCAGGGTATTGTGGTGTTGTGGTCACTGTTCTCCTGAAGGCTGGGTAGTCTGCTGCGGACAATGGTCTGTTTGAGGTTGTGTGGTTGTTTGAAGGCAAGAAGTGGGGGTGGCCTTGGCGAGATGTTCATCTTCATGTTGAAGACTCTGGAGAAGATGTCGTAACTTCTCCACTCCAGGGAAGTACTGGATGACAAAGGGTACTCTGTCTTCTGGGTGCTCTGGTTCCCTCCACAGTCAGCACAGAGAAGATGTGCGGGCTATGTTGATTGACCATTCTAAATTGCCCCATAGTGTCCCGGGATGCATAGATTAGAGGGATGGGTAAATATGTAGGTATATGGGAATGGGGTCTGGGTGGGATTGTGGTTAGTGCAGACTCGAAGGGCCAAAGGGCCTCTTTCTGCGCTGTAAGATTCTGTGATCCAGCCTTCTGTCTTCCTCAAAATAGTGCCACAGAACATCCAACATCCAATAGTTAAACATTGCATTCGAAAGACAGCACCTCCAACAGTGTAACACTCCCACAGTGCTGCACTGGATTGTCCACCTAGGTTCTGTGCGCAAGTCCTTGAAGCTCTAATTTGAAAACAGAACTTTGTGTTTTAGAGGCTAGATTGTGACCTCTATGATAGAGTGCAAGTTGTCAATGATTGGGAACAGGAGGAATTGTTTGAATTTTGCGAATGAAGTTAGCCAACGTCTTTCCCTAAAGGTGGAAGAGTTTAAAACCAGAGGGCATAGGGTGAGAAGGGAGAGATACAAATGAGTCCAGAGGGGTATTTTTTTAACACAGAGGGTGGTGAGTGTCTGGAACGAGCTGCCAGAGGCAGCAGTAGAGGTGGGTACAATTTTGTCTTTTGAAAAGCATTTAGATAGTTACATGGGTAAGATGGGTATAGAGGGATATAGGGCAAATGTGGGCAATTGAGGCTAGTTTAGTGTTTAAAATGAGGGCATCATGGACAAGTGAACAAATAGGGCTGGAGAGCCTGTCTCCATACTATAAACCCTTATGGCTCTATAAGTTAAGAAAAATTAAAATTGGAGATATGCCCACTCATGTTCAACAGAGCTGCCAAGATGGATATATAAATGTGTGATGTCTCAATGTTAATGTTGAGCCAAGAAACTAGGTAGGAATTTGTTGGCATATCTTCAGTCATAGGATAAAACCCGACACCTTCAAAGAGCTCAACATGATTGGCTGGCATCTGTTGCAAAACTTATCCAGAACTTTAATAAGCAGCGAGATTGTCTAACCTCCCAGCTGTGTGTTTCAACCCGAAAGACACCCCCCCACCCTCAGTCGTACGTTTCCTGCCAGCGGGAGGTGGCACATTGTTTACTTACGGTGGGATTTTCCAGTCCCACCGCTGTCAATGGGAATTCCTCAAACTGGCAGGAAAGCCGCGGGAGGGGGCATACTGCCGGCGGGACTGGAGAATCCCACCGGTGCAAACGGCCAGAGAATTCCAGCCAAGATGTTTTAAACTCTACCAGAGCTTCTCCAACATTCAAATATCATTTTCCTCGTGCTTTCAGTAAAAAAAAAGACTTGAGCAAAAACATGTATTAAAGCTTCCCACAGTTACAATGAAATGATGCTTATATTTGTACAAAGTCTGACAATGAACAAATTCTAGCTTGCAATTAGTCATTTTGCCGTGAGCGTAATGATATTTGTGTCAGGTGATTTTCTTTTGTTCAAAATACTTTTGAATCCAACCCAAATGGATTTCAAGTGATGTTCAGGTTTTATTTATAGCACAGCTTCTGCATTGTAAGCTGCTGTAATTATATTCTTTAATGATTTGACCTTTGTATTTATTTGCTGAAAATCAGCACAATTCACAAAGGCACTGGAGAACAGCAGGGTAAAATCCTCACAGCTGGGCTGCAATTTTGTCAGTAAAAAATAGGGTAGCATATCTGAAACTGAAAGATCAAATGCCGGAAAATCTCAGCAGGCCTGGCAGCATCTGTAAGAAAAGGAAAAAAGAGCTGATCTTTTGAGTCCAGCATTTTCTCTTTTAGTTTCAGAATTTCAGCATCCAGTAATTTGCCTTTTATCCAAGGTAGAATACCTGATGTAAGCAGAGAGACAGTGGGTATGGTACAGGGTAATGTCTTAATGCTTGGTCGACAAAGGTAGCCATTGATGGATCTCCTGGAGTCTGTCGCCTGCAGGAATTCACAGGCAGATTGTTACATTATTGCTGAAATGTGTGACAATGGGGTCATTATCCGGGATATGCGAAGGTAGCCATTGTCTCCGGCCAGCCTTTAAATCTGCGTGACCGCTTTGCTGAACATATTTGGCCCATCTGTAAGCAGAACCCAGACCTTGCCATCACTTACCACATCAACACAACACCCTGTCCACCTTTCTGTCCTTGGCCTTTTGCAATGTTGGAGCGAACCCCAACGCAAACTGGAAGAAGAGCATCTCATCTTCCCATTGGGCACTTTGCAGCCTTCTGGGCTGAACACTGAGTTCAACAACTTCAACTTTCCTCCCCACCTTCACTCCATTTCCATTTATTTTAATCCATTTCATTTAATCTCATTCATTCATTTTATCATCCTTCTTTCTCGCCTCACCAGTGCTTTACACAGCTGCAACATAACTTCCCTGTTTTTAAACTCTATCCTTCTAGCAATGAAGGACAAAATTCTATTTGTCTTCTTAATTGCCTTCTGCACCTGCAAACCACAGGAACGTAAGAAATAGGAGCAGGAGTAGGCCATCCAGCCCCTCGAGCCTGCCCCGCCATTCAATAAGATCATGGCTGATCTGAAGTGGATCAGTTCCACTTTCCCGCCCTCTCCCCATAACCCTTAATTCCTCTGTCTATCAGAAACTTATCTACCCGTGACTTAAATATATTTAGCGAGGTAGCCTCCGCCACTTCAATGGGTAGAGAATTCCAGAGATTCACCACCCTTTGAGTGAAGAAGTTCCTCCCCAACTCTAATCTAAACTGTCCCCTCCTTCTAAACTGACCCCCCCCTAACCAACTGCACAAGGACACCCAGATCCCTCTGCACAGCAGCCTTCTGCAGTTTTTTGCCATTTAGACAATGGTTCATTTTGCTGTTATTCCTACCAAAATGTTATTCCTACCAAAATACCTCACATTTACTAACATTGTACTCCATCTGCCAGACCCTCATCCACCCATTTAGACTATCTATGTCCCTTTGCAGACTATCAGCGTCCTCTGCACACTTTGCTCTGCCACTCATCTTAGTATCATCTGCGAATTCTGGCACACTACGCTTAGTCCCCAACTCCAAATCATCTACGTAAATTGTAAACAATTGCGGTCCCAACACTGATCCCTGAGGCACACCACGAGTCACTGATCGCCAACCAGAAAAACACACGTTTATCCCCACTCTTTGTTTTCTGTTATTTCTGGTGATTGGCACTGCTTCTCTTGTGGGCACCGAATGCACCATTTTTGATTTAGATGGGTCAACACTTCCATAAGACATAAGACATAGGAGCAGAATTAGGCCATTCAGCCCATCAAGTCTGCTCTGCCATTCAATCATGGCTGACATTTTTCTCATCCTCATTCTTCTGCCTTTTTCCCCATAACCCCTGATCCCCTTATTAATCAAGAACCTATCTATCTCTGTCTTAAGGACACTCAATGACCTGCTCTCCACAGCCTTCTGTGGCAAAGAGTTCCACAGATTCATTCACCACTCTCTGGCTGAAGAAATTCCTCCTCATCTCTGTTTTAGAGGATCATCTCTTTAGCTCAAGGTTGTGCCCTCTGCTTCTAGTTTTTCCTATTAGTGAAAACACCCTCTCCACATTCACTCCATCCAGGCTTCGCAGTATCCTGAAAGTTTCCTGTTAAGTGGATGCACACATTTAGTGGGAGTGCATTAAGGGGTCGGAAAATATCCCTGATATATTTTATAATGAAGACTGAAAACTGGCTGCGAGTTGGCAGTGAGCCACTGAGAGTTAGAAATCGGATTGTTGAAGTCTGCCTTATGCCACGATCAGGATCGTGTATTTATATTTTCCTTGGATCAGGAATTGTAACCCATCAGAATGAAGGTTTTCTGCAGTCAAATTCTGTCCTCGGATTAGAATTATTCTTGGATCAGACTAAATTATATATATAATTGACTGATTCAAAGAATGTCCCATTTATCTTCATTTTCTTAACACTTTGAGTATTCTGCGATACATTTGGATTTAGCCATGTATAAAAGGAGCTCTCTCTGTTGTCTGTAACAATGGCCTGCGCCTTTTATTGCTATCTTGCTAATGACTGAAAGTAGGGCAGAGGGCTAATTTCAATGCCATTATAATAAATGTGTCTGACTCACCCCCCCTCCCCCTGAAATCATTCTCAATGAGAATTCCTTGAATGGTGAGGAGAGCAGGAAAGGAGTGTAACTTGAGTAAACCATCATGGAGTAACTCAGATACTCAAAACTGCTCTATATAACATATGTGACATGTTGGCTCAGTCACCATCTGCATTACTTGTCCAATAATTAAACAGGACTTCTGGGAAAAGCGTCCAGATTCTGCTGCATGTGCGTGCGTGCATGCGTGTGCATGTCACCCTGATGTATGGTTGACCTCCTTCCTTTTATGAGTTGCGAAGAGCAGGTGCATTGTAAATATGACCATGGAAAACTGTCCAAGAGAAATGTAGCTTCTGCTCATATTAACTCAGTGTAATGTCAGGGGAGGGTAATTTGATTGGAGCACTGTATGCAAACGTACTCGAGTTGAGGGAAATTGCGTTGTTGCTGCACACAGCTTTCAGAGCAAATTCTCTCCCTCCGTCCTCCTATTATCAGCAGATTAGATACTTGGCTGGTTTCTTGTTCTGAAACACGGCGATTATAGGATGGGGTTTTCCGGCTGCGCATGCCCAGAATCCGGAAAATCCAGGCCAAGGTCAATGGAAGTTTCAAAATCCACCCCTCGCCCATTCCGATTCACATGGTGGGCAGGCTGGTAAAATTCACTGGACAATTTGTGAAGAACTTTATATTGAAATAAAATGATAAGGGAATGGGATAATTAACATGCTAAATGAGCAGAGAGTTAGTGGGCAACACATTTCCCTCTGCTGCACTGCCAGAGGGACAGCACTGAGGGGGTGCCGCACTGTCAGAGGGCCAGTGCTGAGGGAGTGCAGCACTGTCAGAGGGTCAGTGCTGAGGGAGTGCCGCACTGTCAGAGGGTCAGTGCTGAGGGAGTGCCGCACTGTCAGAGGGCCAGTGCTGAGGGAGTGCCACACTGTCAGAGGGTCAGTGCTGAGGGAGTGCCGCACTGTCAGAGGGCCAGTGCTGAGGGAGTGCAGCACTGTCAGAGGGTCAGTGCTGAGGGAGTGCCGCACTGTCAGAGGGTCAGTGCTGAGGGAGTGCCGCACTGTCAGAGGGCCAGTGCTGAGGGAGTGCCACACTGTCAGAGGGTCAGTGCTGAGGGAGTGCCGCACTGTCAGAGGGTCAGTGCTGAGGGAGTGCCGCACTGTCAGAGGGTCAGTGCTGAGGGAGTGCCGCACTGTCAGAGGGTCAGTGCTGAGGGAGTGCCGCACTGCCAGAGGGTCAGTGCTGAGGGAGTGCCGCACTGCCAGAGGGTCAGTGCTGAGGGAGTGCCGCACTGCCAGAGAGTCAGTGCTGAGGGAGTGCCGCACTGTCAGAGGGTCAGTGCTGAGGGAGTGCCGCACTGTCAGAGGGAGTGCCGCACTGTCAGAGGGTCAGTACTGAAGGAGTGCTGCACTGTCTGCAGTATGGTTGATATTATATTTTAAACTGAGGCCTCATCTACTCTGTCAGATGGATGTAAAAGATCCCATAGCATTAGTTTGAAGGAGAGCGAGGACCTTACCCCCAGGATCGTGGCCTATATTTACCTATTAATCAATGTCGCTGAAAACAGAATTTCTGGTCGGTGTCACATTATTATTTGTGGGAGCTTACTGTGCACAAATTATTTGCTGAGTTTCCTGCATGAGAACAGTGATTACTCTACGAAAGTATTCCACTGGCAATGGAGCTTTGGGATGGCCTGAAGTTATGAAAGGTGCTATATAAATGCACATCTTTCTCTTTCTTTTACACTCAGAACAGAAGGTGGAATACTCCCATTCTCACACCTCTTCTCCGAAGGGGGACTTTATATGAATTCCTGCATCTGCAAAGAAAAATAATGACAATTGATACTTTCGCCAGGAACTTCCGGCCTCACCCGCAGCTGGGAATCTCCGTTCCCGCTGCGGCGAATGGAGTTTTCGTTAAGCAACAAATTCTCGCTGGCTGCGCGGTGGGAATGGACGAGATCGGAGAATCCTGCCCTTTGTTTGTGTTCCGGGATGCCATTTAAAATCTGGCCCAAGGAATTGCCAGGCTGTTTTCAGATGGAATCTTCCCGATAGATCTTTGGCCCGAATTTCCAGGATGGTGTGGGCTTGGCCACTGAATGCCAATTGGTGAATGGCGGATTCCATCACCAAGGGGGAGGCTCTGACTTGGAGAGATGTTGGACAATCCTGTCATTCCAGGAAATGTGCGGCAGTGGTCAGAAGAAACACTTCTGGAATTAGATGCTGGGAACCAGAGGATAGGCAGGGGTCAAGGCTGGGTGGGGACTCGATGTCGTAAGTCTGGGAGAGGTCCCCAGGAGGGAGTCTGAGGTATCGGGGGATGGGACTCAGGAGTAGGAAGTTTGGCAGATCATAGGGCCCTGAGGGAGGGCACTTGCTGTCAGAAGGAGGGTCCCGATGCAGGTTCCTCCCCTCCAACACCTTCCTATCTGAGATTGACCTTAGTTTGGTGTTGGGTCCCCTTCCCCACTAGAGCCTTCCACCCTGCCCCCAACCCGCCTACGCTCCACTAATCTAATCTCTCAGATGTCCGCCAGCCTAAATGTTGGCTGATCGCTTACTGGCCCCTTAAGGGTCTTAATTGGGAAATTAGGACAAGGATGGGCTTCCCATCCGAGCCCTTGCCTACCCCAGTGTACAGTTGTGTCAAAGTCGAGATGGGTGGGATGCTGGATGGAATCCTGTCTGTGAAATTTCGCGCTCCCTGCTCCCCACTGCGCTATAGTTAAGAAAACCTCCCAACGCCTCTACTTTCTCAGAAGACGAAGGAAATTTGGCATGTCAGCTACAACCCTCACCAACTTTTACAGACGCACCATAGAAAGTATTCTTCCTGGTGGTATCACAGCTTGGTCTGGCTCCAGCTCTGCCCAAGACCGCAAGAAAGGTTGTGAACGAATTTCAGTCCATCACTCCCATCCATTGACACTCTCTAACTTCCTGCTGCCTCAACAAAGCAGCAGCCAGCATAATAAGGACCCCACACACCCTGGACATTCTCTCTTTAACCTTCTTCCATCAGGGAAAAGATTCTGAGGTCAGGTAACAACCAACTTAAGAACAGTTCCTTCCCTGCTGCAGTCAGACTTTTGAATGCCCCTACCTTGCCCTAAGTTGATCTTTCTCTACACCCTACATATGACTGTAACACTACATTCTGCTCCCTCTCCTTACCTTCTCTATGAATGATATGCTTTGTCTGTATAGTGCGCAAGAAACAGTACTTTTCGCTGTATACTAATACATGTGATTATAATAAAACAAATCAACTCCGTACCCACTGAGGGGGGAGTGTAAAATTCCAACCATCATGTGAATAGACTGATTCAGATGAAAAAGTGTCACCTTTGGCCAATCATTTCATATTTAAAAATGTACCCCCATAGTCAACATTTCCAAAATCAGTCAGAAAAGATTGTAAATTGAAATGTGATTAACCGAACTGTATTTTTTTTAATTCTCAGAGCGCTGTCGCACGGGGTTCAGTTACATGGACAATCCTGGAAAAGAACGTCACTAATATTTACACAGATGTCTTGGCGAAGGACAAACAGCGAAGGGAGGACTTGTAAAAAGATTGTCTGATAGATATAAAAACTGAACGCTGTGAATGCAGAATAAAGTCAGGAGAAGCTGGAAGTGAGCAGTCAGCATCTAAAAGAGAAATATTTTAGCATGGTTACTGGTGAGGTTCTTCCCAAAACTTTCCAGTATCTCTCCTCCTTTAAAATATTCCTGAAAAATTGTTAGATCAGGTTTTAATCTTCGTGCTCTAACATGGCGGTTGGTGTCACAGTTTGCCTGATCACTCTCCTGTGAAGTACCTTGGGACATACGACATGAAAGGTGCCATAGAATCCTACAGTGCAGAAGGAGGCCATTCAGCCCATCAAGTCTGCACCAACCACAATTCCACCCAGGCTCTATTTCCATAACCCCATGTATTTATCCTAGCTAGTCTCCTTGACACAAAGGGACAATTTAGCACGGCCAATCCACCTAACCCACACATCTTTGGACTGTGGGAGGGAACCGGAGCACCCGGAAGAAACCCACACAGACACGGGGAGAATGTGCAAACTTCACACAGACAGTGACCCAAGCTGGGAATCGAACTCGGGTCTCTGGCACTCTGAGGCAGCAGTGCTAACCACTGTGCCGCCCAAAATTCCATGCTGGCTACATCTTTCAGGAGAGGTTTTTGGTGAAGAGTCTGTGCGGGCATTTCCCCCACCATGACAACCACCCCCACCATCTCCCACCTGTCCTCACCCTCCTTCTCCCATCTGCCCCACCATGACAACCCACCCTACACCCCCCACTCACCGCCCCCGCATTGTTACATCAACACCCAGCCTTAGTGGCGTATGAGCCTCTTGGATGCAGTTCAGTAAAGGTAATGACTTAACTTCCACACAGGCGGTGACCCAAGCTGGGAATCGAACCTGGGTCCCTGGTACAGTGAGGCAGCAGTGATAAGGGCTATTGGTGCTGTAAAGTTCCAGCCTAAATATTAACCCATGCTTGGGTGCCCGCTGGCTGGGTGTCTATTTTGAAACTGGATGCCATCTTAACTAACCAAAAAAAACTACTTGTTTCCCAGAAGAAACTGATGTGGGGGCAGTGGATTTTGGCAGCAAGCCAGTTAATAGCGTGTGGAACTGCTCAAGCCTAATCGTCTAATTCAGTCCGAGTTTAATCTGGCTCAGAAAAGAAGCCAAGACCTCATTGGATCAGCACAGTTTTTCTCTCCTCTATGTGAAATTTGAACCATTACTGCTGACTTCATGGTGGACAAGTTTCTGAGGAAAAAAAGAAAGGCAGGCCCCAGGTGGGAAACATTATCCAGTACAGTGAGATAGAAAATTCTCTTGCCATCAAGTTCTTTTAATAATGTGCCAGGAACCGTTTTCAATTGGGCCACATATATGTGATTCACATCCAGCCAAAGGTTTCAAATTGCGGCTGGAATGGAAGTTAAATCACAAAGTTAAACCTTAGGAGTGTTTCCTCTTCCTAAAAGTCAATGTCCGACCACTTCTATTTCTTCTCCGCTTTATTGAAGCTCCGAAATGTTCCTGTCGGAAACTCTCCCGTGTTTTCTGAAGATAACCAATCTTGCGCCATGCTTGGCACTGGTATTAATTCAGAAACCTGGGCCAGTCCCCACTCTGACTATGCAAGCTGCACACACTTCTAGGTAACTCAGCCAGATGCCAGTAAAAGCAATTCTGAGGCAACTATTGCTCATACTGGCACAGGAATGGTTCTTTTTGTGAAAGTTCCCCATCTGAACTTAGAGCTCTTAGATGTATCTGAGGAGGTTTTCAACTCAGCAGGTATTAGCAGCCCATGCTATGAATGGGTTAACAGGCCTTCCAATGAAGTCCTACTTTGATGTCAATTATTCAGTAGAAGTTACTGATAAATAAAGGGGCCACAGGTGTTGGCTGAGAATTGTACGTGGAGTCCGATCAAAGGAATGAAGATAGTTTATGAAGAAGCAGAACTCGTTTCTCCTTTACTGAACTGCATCCAAGAGGCTCAAACACCACCAATGTGGGGGCAGGGGGGTGTAGGGTGGGTTGTCATGGTGGGGCGGATGGGGGGAGTATGAGGAGGGTGGAGGGTGGGTTGTCGTGGTGGGGGAAATGAATGCCCTGCCCGCACAGACTCTTCACCAAAAACCTCTCCTGAAAGATGTAGCCAGGATGGAATTTTGGGCAGCACAGTGGTTAGCACTGCTGCCTCAGAGCACCAGAGACCCGGGTTCGATTCCCAGGTTGGGTCACTGTCTATGTGAAGTTTGCACTTTCTCCCCGTGTCTGTGTGGGTTTCCTCTGTGTGCCCTGGATTCCTCCCACAGTCCAAAGATGTGTGGGTTAGGTGGATTGGCCATGTTAATTTGTCCCTTAGGGTCAGAGGGATTAGCAGGGTAAATATGTGGGGATAGGGCCTGGGTGGGATTGTTGTTGGTGCAGGCTTAAATGGCCTACTTCTGCATTGTAGGGATTTTATGGAAAGCGAGGGGTCCAGTATCAATGTATAATCACAAGGTTGCGGAACAAGTGCAGAGACCATTGCTTGCAGGCTATGTCCTCTATATGTTTGATTTGGCAATAGGATAAAAGCAGCCTCAAAAACTCTACCCTGCTACTCTGTGCCACAGTACCCTGACTGGAACTGTTTGGCTGTTCCTTCACTGGGTCAAAATCCTGGAACTTCCACTCGAACAACATGGTGGATGTATCTACACCACATGGACTGCAGTGGCTCACTAACACCGACTTAAGGGGCAATTAGGATTGGGCAACAATTGCCTGCTGGGAAAGTAACGTCCATGTCCCATAAATGAATAAGTAGTAAATATCATGAAACTGCCCAAGAGGCTCATTTTGAAAGAGAGAGGGAGGCATGTTAGGAACACAAGGTAACACGTGTACTAATTCCTGTCCTATGTTTGAAATGCTATAATGTGTGATTTGATGCACCAAGACATGAACAGTGCAGGCCTTTAGACATGAAATTGCTACCCTTGTCTAAACGATATAGCTCCACATTATGCTGAATACCTTGCTCATGTGGACATTTTAGAGAGAATTATTAGTTTTGGGAAGATTAGAGTTGAACAATAGAACATGGAATAAATGCAACTAAAGCAACTTGGAGTCTATTACACTTAAGAGGTTGGGGTCATGATTAAAAGGGTAAATAGAAGGTTAAGGGGCATAAAACAACAGGTGAGCTGACTTATGTTACAACGTGGAGCTGATTTTTCCCTCTGTGTGATTTTGGAACCACCCAAAAGGATATACCTCTCCTGGTAATCTTGTATTAGTGTGTGTGAGGTGGTAGGAAGTTGTTGGTTTTGGTAAACGAAAGCAGGATCTGACACTCTATCATGAACACTTAACAGGTCTTTATTTTTAAACTGGTGTCTAACTTATTAAAACAGTAAACAAACTGAATAAAATCCCAATGGAATGCTGTTCAAATATTACAAGAGTCCTTCAGGAATAATGAAATAAATCATTACAGAATTCAGTCACATTCAACTAATATACAAACAAGAGTCTTTTGGGAGTAGGACTTTCTCCACACATGCTCACTTCTGAAATATTTTCTGAGCTGATCCCTCTCTATTTTGATGGTGATTTTATTAAACACACAAGAAACTGCAGGATTTAACATGAGGGCCTTGCCTTTCCCTCCTTCTAACTCAAGAGGTGGCAAGCATACTCTGACATTATCCTCTTTGTCTGGAATTACCTCATAGTATTAATAAGAACATAAGAACATAAGAAATAGGAGCAGGAGTAGGCCATCTAGCCCTTCGAGCCTGCCCCGCCATTCAATAAGATCATGGCTGATCTGTCGTGGCTCAGTTCCACATTCCCGCCCTCTCCCCATAACCCTTAATCCCCTCTCTTATCAAAAACCCATCAACCCGTGTCTTAAAAATATTTAGCGAGGCAGCCTCCACCACTTCAACGGGCAGAGAATTCCAGAGATTCACCACCCTTTGAGTGAAGAAGTTCCTCCTCAACTCTGTTCTAAACCGCCCCGCCTTTATCTTGAGGCTGTGCCCCCTAGTCCTACTGTCCTTTCTGAGCGGGAAGAGTCTCTCCACCTCTGTCCTATCCATCCCATTCATCATCTTATACGTCTCAATGAGATCTCCCCTCATTCTTCTAAACTCTAACGAGTACAAGCCTAGTTTATTCAGCCTCTCCTCATAGCTCAACCCCTTCTATATAAAGGCACATATATAAGGCTTCTATATAAAGGCCTGTTTCTGTGCTGTAATGCTCTATGGTTCTAGAATGTTCCTGATAGTGGGAGAGTCATAGTCTGAGAATTTGGGGTAGACCATTTATGACGGAAATGGGAAGACATTTCTTCACCCAAAGAGTGGTGAGCCTGTGGAATTCTTTACTTCAGGAAGTAGTTGATCCCAAAACATTGAATGTACGGTAGGTATAGTACTTGGGGCAAATGGGGTCAAAGGTTATGGAGAAAAAGCAAGGTAAGGCTGTTGAGTTGGATAATCAGCCATGATCGTGATGAATGGTGGAGCAGGCTCGAAGGGCTGAATGGCCCGCCAGCTCCTATCTTCCAAGTTTATTTGCTTCTATGTCCTGAGGTGACAGCAGATCATTAGCTGGGACTCTGCAATGATTGGAAACCCGCTCAGCCACCATGGGTATAAATGTGGATTGGAGTCCAATACTGTCCTGAGGACCCCAGAATAACTTGAACAGCTCATTGAGTGAAGCACATGCCAATAAACCGTGTAGGACACCCAGAGGAAACCCACTTAAAACTTTGTTCTGTTTGCAAATTAATTTGAACCTTGTTTCTTGATCTGCTTAAGCTTCCAGGCATTATGGAGCATGACAGTGGAAACGCGAGGTTAAAGTAAGCAAACATTATTGCATTGTGTTTATGCGAATCAAGGAGACTGCAGCTACTTATGGCTGCTTAATTAATGCCTCTGATGTTTAATTATACGAGGGAATCTCATTTTACGCTGTGCGGCTATTAATGATCTTTTGAAAGTCGTGTTGGAATGTAGAAGCGAGGGGAAGGGGAATAATTAGCATACTGAGAGTGCTCAGCATACATTATGTCATTCCAGAATGAGGGATATTTGCACATGTTGCTGCGCTGACTGTTGCATTGAATTTCAAGAGAAAAATAGGGAAATATATTAAAATTCAACTTTAGACACAAAAGTAGTCCCATTTATGCTTGGGATCTGGAATAAAACCTCAGTTTTAGCCGTGTACAAGTCCAACATCAAGCGAAAAAGAACAGATAGATTGGCTGAACCCAGATGGGTTTTTCTGATAATGGTTTCATGGCCATCAGTAGATTTTTAATTCCAAATAAAAGCAAATTACTGTGGATGCTGGAATCTGAAACCAAAAGAGAAAATGCTGGAAAATCTTAGCAGGTCTGGCAGCTTTTGTAAGGAGAGAAAAGAGCTGACGTCTCGAGTCCAGACAACCCTTTGTCAAAGCCATGTTCAGATTCAAACAGCACCTGGAGCTGATGGACCGGCTTAAGTCAGATTCTGACTCTGCACTGGAGAGCTGGATTCTTAATTCCAGATTTTTTTTATTGAATTCAAACTCCACCATCTGCCGTGGCGGTATTCGAACCCAGGTCTCCAGAACATTAGCTGAGTTTCTGGATTAATAGTCTAGCAATAATACCACGAGATCATCGCCTCCCCCTAAGTTGCCTCCCCTAGTTCTGGATTCCCCCAGAAACAGGAACATCCTCTAAATCCCTTGTCAGAATCATACATGTTTCAGTTAGATCACTCTCGTCCTTCTAAACACCAATGCATTCGGGTCCAGTCTGCTTTAGTTCCAGCACTCCAGTGCAGGATCAAATCTGAATTAAGCCAGTCCATTACCTCCAAGTGCTGTTTGAATCTGAACATGGCTTAATTCAAATTGTAGTTATTTCAGGGTGTGACTGAGGTCAGAGAAATCTTGGCAGAAAGCGTGCAATTAAATACTCACTTGAATGAGTTCCAGTGGACAAGGGTATACATTAGATCAACACAAGCTCGATTATAGAAAAGTGACGAGTGTAAGATTGCCCTTGTGTGCACAAACCCAAACAATGGTAACATTTATTCCTCCCATGTCAAGACCCCAGCAACAGATTAAAGAGCCATTAAATTAATTTGCTCTGAATATAAATGACAATGTGATTCTGCAGGAGCAGCTGCCAACACCATTTACAATACAAAGGGGTTTGACAAAGGCAGTCATAAATGTCCACTTCTGTTTACGCTACTGGTGGGGAAAGCAGTAAAATTAATAAGGCTTTAAGTGGCTGCAACAGACAGTTAGATTTAGTGAGTGGACACAATTTTATTGTGTTTGTATATTCTGGTCTTTCGCTGACACATTGGAGGCTGTGCCATGTCGCTGGAACTAAATTGTGGCCCCACTTTACAGTGCAGGTGACAGATGGCTGCTCTTTTACATGTCTATTGATCTGTTTATGAATAGTCGTGGAGCTTTTAAAGTTAGAACACACCACTCGAGACAGGGCCAGATTAGAATTTTCTAATGGTTTGTCCGACTTCTTTTCACTCCAGTATGAACTGCTTGCTGTAGAGGCAAGATCAAATGTCTACATGTTTATTTATTAGCGTCACAAGTAGGCTTACATCCACCTTGTAATAAAGTTACAGTGAAAACCCCCTAGTCGCCACACTCTGGCACCTGTTTGGGTACAATGAGGGAGAATTTAGCATGGCCAATGCGCCTAACCAGCACATCTTTCGGACTGTGGGAGGAAATCAGAGCACCCAGAGGAAACCCATGCAGATATGGGGAGAACATGCAAACTCTGCACAGACAGTGACCCAAGTCAGGAATTGAATCCAGATTCCTGGCTCTGTGAGGCAGCAATACTAGCCACTGTGCCACCGTGTCATCCCAAGGGATGCACTTGCGTGCCAAACTGTAATCTTCCCCTCCATGCCCAATGCTCAGCAACACCAGTAGAAACACATCTCTGTCCAGAACGTTCCTGTAACTGTGTGACATGCTTCAGTTAGGGTTTGAAGAATGCCTCAGGCCAGAGTCAAAAACAGAAAATGCTGGAAAACGTGACAGCACCTGTGGGGAGAGAATCATCCAGATTTGAAATGTTGGCTCTATTCTCTCCCCACAGATGCTTTCAGACCTGCTGAGATTTTCTAGCAGTTTTCTGTTTTTGTTTCAGATTCCAGTATCTGCAATATTTTGCTTTTACCTTAGGCCAGAGTTTGGGATGGAGGCCACCAGCGACCCTGCAATAACGGAGAGTATCTATCAGGTGGACCTAACCATTGTGCCACCCGTCCTGCCCACTGTGCCGCCCATGTACTGTAAGAAGTGATACACTCCAGGCTTCCGACTACATCCCCATTTCACAACACGTTTTTCCTCCTCTTCGTTCTGCCAATTTTCCTGCAGACTATTTTTCCCAAACTATTGACGGAATAAATACCCTGTAGAGTTTATTCAGCGAGTTTGCTGACCGCTGATGTTCTGCAGCTCTGGAGGAGATTTTCAACATCTCACCAACTATTGATTTTGCAACACGATGAATGTTGATCTGCAGATTTGAGCTGGGGTGATGGTGTAAGGCTCACCTGCTTGTCCCTGTTTGTTGCTTTTAGGTTGATAGCTGTTTTAAGTTTACATTTATCCAGAACATTGCACAGCTTTATAGAAATAAACCTGTAAATTGGAAGACAGCAAAAAAGGTCTGTTCAGCAGTTGTTTCTCAGATTGCTTGCATCAAGCTGTAATATCTCTTTCCTTAGAACATATTGTAGAGAGGCGCTTTGTATTGTCGATCTTGTGTCCTGCGCTCCTTGTGCCAATAGTTTGGACTTAATTTTCATTGTTCTGAATTTAAGTAGAGTCTGTTGATTGTCATTCAAAGTGGTAAATAGGACTTGATGATCTCAGAGCACTCATAAAGAATGTCAGCAATATGCTGTGCACTGTGCAAGCTTTGACTGGTTTCCATTTATAGAATAAAACATTGTGTTTGAGTGCTGTTTTAACTTGAGGCAGGATTGATGGAATAAAGATGCAAAATGGAGTGTTAAGTTGGAATGCTAAGTGATGGATGTTAAGGATGAAGAAACAATTTATGTTTAATTTGAAATGATATATTCCATACAGTATGAAGGTGCTGAATTCCAACCACCAGAATGTGTTATTACACACAGCTAATCTCCACTGTACCTCGTGCCATTGCCAATATTCTATATTACACATCGCTTCACAACTAAAAATATCACTGAATAAAGGGCTCAGAATGAAACATCCAAACACAATTTGCCAAAGATCTTCACTCACTCACTCATTGACTCAATGACTCACTCGCTCACTCACTCACACACTCTCTTATTTGCTCGCTTGCTCACTCACTCATCCCCTCATTCGCTTGCTCGCTCACTCACACTCATTCACTCACTCGTTCATTCACTCATTCACACTCATTCACTCACTCACACGCACTCACTCACTCACACACATTCACTCACTTAATCACGCTCACTCACTCATACTCACTCACTTGCTCGCTCACTCATCACACTCACTCACTCACTCAGCCTGCCACTCGCTCACTCACTCACTCACCCACTCACGCTCACAGCCTCCCACTCGCTCGCTTACTTACTCACACTCATCCCCACTCACTGTGATATTTCTCAGACATGGAGTGTAATGAGAAAACTGGATTGAGAGATGGGCTCCACTTTACCCAGCATTCCCTGAAATTGCCTGGATGATTTTTTGCTTAGGAATTTATATCCTATCACCCACTGCTCACTGACCTACTCTGACTTCCTACCAAGCAACGCCTTCATTTTAAAATTCTCATCCTTGTATTTTTAAAGCTCGCTGTGGCCTCACCTCTCGATATCTCAAATCTCTAATACAGCCTCATAACCTTCCGAGATTTCCGCCCTCACCTAATTCTGGCTGCTTCAGCATCCCCGATTTAGACATTGTGTTAAAGGTGCTATAAAAATAAGCAGTAATGGTGTTGCAATAAAGTTTGCTTTGAACACGGTGGCATGTTGGCAGAATGGTTAGCACTGCTGCCTCACAGCGCAAGGGTCTCGGGTTCAATCCCGGGTCACGGTCTGTGTGGAGTTTGCATGTTCTCTCTGTGTCTGCGTGGGTTTCCTCCGGGTGCTCCAGTTCCCTCCCACAGTCCAAAGATGTGCAGATTAGATCAATTGGCCATAGTGTCAGGGGGATTAACAGGATGAAGGGTTACAGGAATAGGGCCTCGGTGGGATTGTGGTCACTGCAAACTCGATGGGCCGAATGGCCTCATTCTGCATTGTAGGGATTCTATGAAGTTGCAGTTGGTGGAAAGCCAATGGCGTGAGGCTACATTCTCAATATGACCTCTCCTTGGCTGACCTGAGTTATCTCCGCCAGTTTGGGTTCAATGCGATGTGAAAACCTTTGGGCCTATCTGGCTGTTGAGCAAATCACTGAGTGAGATCTAAGCTGCACGTACACATTAGCCCGAGGGACCATGTGGGTCACATGGTTCAGCTGTCACACAGTGGTTTGTTTTCCAATTAACCCAAGTTGCATACTTGCACCCTGCCAAGTTTTACAGCAGGAGTTTAAATGCTTCAACCAGTGACTTCTGAGACACAAGAACTTGCTGGAGAAAATTAGTAGTGTGGGAGTACGAGCTTTCTTAACTCAGGGTTTAATTCTGCTTCAGATCATAAAATAAATGAGTGCCGAATTTAATATAGAGCAGAAACCATGATTTCATTAAAGAAGCTTGAACAAGATGAAGATGTTCTTGCCAGAATGTAGCAGGACTATGGAAGTATCTAGGCCAAGGCTGGACAACCAGTAGCTAACGGCCGGAATTCTCTGGACTCGCATGCCCCCATGACCAGTGGGAATGGAGAATTTAGTGCTCAGATTTTGGAGAATTCCTGCCAACACTGCACCATCTATTCACCAGGGAATGGCAATCTTGAAGCAGGAATTCCCAGCCATCTCTTAACTGAGTTAATTTGATTTATTATACAGTGCAGAAGGAGGCCATTTGGCCCATCAAGTCTGCACCGACCACAATCCCACCCAGGCCCTATCCCCATAACTGTATACATTTAACCCAGCTAGTTCCCCTTCACTAAGGAGCAAGTTAGCACAGCCAATCCACCTAACCCACATATCTTTGGACTGTGGGAGGAAACCGGAGCACCCGGAAGAAACCCACGCAGAAACGGGAAGAATGTGCAAACTCTGCATAAAAAGTGACCCAAGTCGGGAATCGAACCCAGGTCCCTGGCACTGTAAGGCAGCAGTGCTAACCACTGTGTCACCATGCCACCCATTATTGTCACAGTGAAAAGTATTGTTTCTTGCGTGCTATATAAACAAAACTTCTACAGATGCACCATAGAATGCATTATTTCTGATTGTATCACAGCCTGGTATGGCTCCTGCTCTGCCCAAGACTGCAATAAAATACAAAGGGTCATGAATGAAGCCCAGTCCATCACTCAAACCAGCCTCCCATCCATTCTTCCAACTCCCTTCCAACTTCTGCCATCAGGAAAAAGATACAAAAGTTTGAGGTTATGTACCAACCGACTCAAAAATAGCTTCTTTCCTGTTGCTATCAGACTTTTGAATGGACCTACCTCACATTAAGTTGATCTTTCTCTACACCCTAGCTATGACTGTAACACTACATTTTGCACTCTCTCTTTTCCTTCTCTATGTACGGTATGCTTTGTTTGTATAGCGCACAAGAAACACTTTTCACTGTATACCAATGCATGTAACAATAATAAATCAAACCAAAACAAAACAAATACATACTGTTCATAGAGTACATATGGGAGAAGGAAAGGAGAGGGTGAAGACTGTAATATTGTATAATATAATGCTGATCTTCAACAACATGGCCTTCATTGAGTTCACCAATTGCTGGCCCTTTGCAATGAATGGTTTAACGGTGGTTACCACTGCTGCCTCACAGCGTCAGGGACCCAGGTCCAATTCCAGTTTGGGTCACTGTTTGTGTGGAGTCTGCATGTTCTCCCCATGTCTGCGTGAATTTCCTCCGGATGCTCTGGTTCCCTCCCACAGTCCAAAAGTCATGGTGTTTGGGGTGCATTGGCCATGCTAAATTCTCCCTCAGTCTACCCAAACAGGCACTGGAGTGCGACGACTAGGGGATTTTCACAGTAACTTCATTGCTTTCGTAAGTCTACTTGTGACACGAATAAATAAACTTTAAACTTTAAAAACTCCTCAAATCTTCTCTGTCAACTAAAAAGCTCAAGCCAAGGGTGTGGCAGAAAACACACCAGTCTCCTGGAAGAGGACACCAGAATACAACACCTGTCAAAAAGACATCCATGGGAACCTATGACCACCACCTGAGGACTGAAATAACTCCCCTACTCTCCTGCTCTGCCACTGGAATTATCCTGCCCTTTGTGCCGGTGGGATCTTCCAGTGAATGGAGATTTAATGGTTTGCCGATACCGCTGTGGACTTTCCTGCAATGGGGAAGAGGCTAGGATATCCCAGCCTAGGTTTAGCTGCAACAGAACTTTTAGAGAACTTAGAGAGGCTGTGCTTTGCTGATTCTGTAAGAGTCCCAGTGATTACATTTTGAGGTTGATGAGAATTATTTAGACAGGTTTCCTTCTCTGGACCAAAGAAGTTTATTGAAGTTTATTCCTGAGCTAAAATAGATGAGGTAAAATGTGACCACCGTTCTTATAGTCACACACATCTGTCTGCCTCCCTCCCAACACACACACACACACACGCACACACCAGGACAGATGGCAGAGTAAGAGCATACGTTGATAGATTTTTTTTACAGCTCATGCAAGACAGAAAAAGAGCATGTGGGTTGCTACACCTTGACTGTTCTCCATGTGCTGATTCAACAATGCGCCATTTTGTCCAGCTGCCTTCCTGGGTGCAGTTGTATGAGGCAGATTTACACTTCTCTTTTTTGATAAAAGCTCTTAAGTTCACATTCAATTTTTCTTCTCAGGATGGTCACTTTGCAAACTGGGGTACAACACTTCTGAGACAGAGAGAGAGGGAAAGAGAGGGCTCTCAGCCTGCCTGTGTTCAGTTCAACATTGTCTTTTTCCCCTCCCTCTCCTGTTTGGTCAATATCCTTGAAGTACCTCACTGGCTGTATAATCCAGAGAAATTCTATCTTTTCACATCTGCTGCAGTTATTGTTTCAGAACGGATAATTGCATTTTGATTCTCAACTTGGAAACATTTTAAAAGCCTTAATATGGTGTAAATTGACAGGGATATGGGGTCTTTCATGCTTTCCAGGGGTTGAATGTCTGTCTTCACTTGGTGGAATATGAGATGTATTGCAGTAGTCTTAGCAATTTTCCCAGTGTCCACAGAGGGGTCTCAGTTTTTTAAAGTCAAGCCATTAAAAATTGTGCCTTCAAAATGCACATCCTTGTAACAAATATAAGAAGTCCAAAGATGTGCGGGTTTGGATGATTGGCCATGCTAAAAATTGTCCCTTAGAGTTGTGAGATGCGTAGGTTAGAGGGATTAGCGGGTTAACTATGTAGGGATATGGGGGTAGGGCCTGGGTGGGTTTATGGTCAGTGCAGACTCGATGAGCCAAATGGCCTCTCTCTGCACTGTAGGAATATGAAAAAGTAAAAGCAGTGGTAAGGGTACAGCGAAGATTTACCAGGATGTTGCCTGGAATGGAGGGCATTAGCTATGAGGAGAGGTTGGAGAAACTTGGTTTGCTCTCACTGGAATGACACAGGTTGAGGGGCGACACGATAGAAGTCTACAAGATTATGAGGGCATGGACAGAGTGGATAGTCAGAAACCTCTTCCCAGGGTGGAAGAGTCAATTACTAAGGAACATAGGTTTAAGGTGCGAGAGGCAAGGTTTAAAGGAGATGTACGAGGCAGATTATTTTACACAGAGGGTTGTGGGTGCCTGGAACTCGCTGCTGGGGGAGGTAGTGGAAGCGGATATGATAGTGACTTTTTAAGTGGCGTCTTGACAAATAAGATGGGATTTGAGGGAAATGATCCACGGTAGAGTGGGGGTTTTAGTTCAGTTGGGCAGCATGGTCGGTGCGGGCTTGGAGGGTCAAAGGGCCTATTCCTCTGCTGTAATTTTCTTTTTCCTTTGTTCATTGTTCTTTGATAGTAGACCGCTCAGACCTACTACCCTCATACAATCATGGCTGATCTTCAACCTCAACTCCTCACTTTCCTGCCCATTCACAAAACCCTTTGATCCCTTGAGAGATCAAAACATTATTGATATCAGCCTTTAATGTACTCATCAGTGGAGAATCCATGGCCTTTCGGGGTGAATGACTCCTAATCCTCTGAGTGAAGAAGTCCTTTCTTGTCTCAATCTTAATGATTGATTCCATGTCTTGAGGCTGTGCCCCAATATTGTAAAGTCTCCAGCCAGGAGAAACATTCTTTGTCTACATAGAAATCCTACAGTGCAGAAAGAGGCCATTTGGTCCATCAAGTCTGCATCAATCACAATCTCACCCAGGCCCTACCTCCATATCTCAACATATTTACCCACAACCCCTCTAATCTACACATCTCAGGACACTAAGGTACAATTTTAGCATGGCCAATCAACCTAACCCACACATTTTTGGACTGTGGGAGGAAACCGGAGCACCCGGAGAAGACCCACACAGACACGAGGGGAACATGCAAACTCCACACAGATAGTGACCCAAGCCGGGAATCGAACCCAGGCCCCTGGAGCTGTGGAGCAGCAGTGCTAACCACTGTGCTACAGTGCCAAGCCCCTTCAGAATCCTATATCTCAATTAGATCACCTCTCGTTCCTCTAAACTCCAAAGGGTAAAGGCCCAGTTTACCCAGCCTCTCATCGTATGACAACCATCTCATCCCAAGGACAAATCTAATGAATCTTTACTTTGGAGTTCAAAACTGTGCAACATTCGCCAAGTATGTTCCAGTGCAAATCAGTTCAACAAACCAGTACCTTTACCATTATCCATCCCCTCAATCACTCATTCACTGAGGCTTTTTTTTTTAAATGGGACATGGAGCCTGCTGACTAGGCCAGCATTTTTATTCTTCCTTCCTAATTCCTTGAGAAGGTGGCAGTGAGCAGTCTTCTTTAACTACTGTGGCCCATGTTTTGTAGGAACATCCACAGTGCTGTTAGGGAGGGAACTGCGGTCTATGCAATCCATGATGCAATATTGCAACTCACCAGTTATAGTGCCTGCACAGCAATGTCACAGTAATGCTTGTCCATGGTTAGCACTGCCACCTCACTGCGCCAGCGACCTGGGTTCGGTTCCCAGCTTGGGCATTGTCAGTGTGGAGTTTGCACATTCTCCCCGTGTCTGCATGGGCTTCCTTTGGGTGCTCCAGTTTCCTCCCACAGTCTGAAAAACATGCTGGTTAGGTGCATTGGCCATACTAAATCTTCCCTTAGTGTACCTGATCAGGTGCCAGAGTTGGCAACTCGGGGTTTTTCACAGTAACTTCATTGCAGTGTTAATGTAAACCTATTTGTGGCACTAATAAATAAACTTTAAAACTTTAAACCTCCATGTTCCACTCTAAGTCACACAGCACCAGACTGGGAAATAGAATCATAATTAACAATGGGTCAATTTTCAGGAATTCCCTGTCTAACACCACTATAGCCTGCACCTTCACCTCAAAACTGTGGTAGTTCATGGAGAAAATCCACTATTAAAATCTCAAAGAAACTTGGAATGATTACTAAATATTACTTTGTCAGTGTCACTACATGATCTGTGAGCCAATTCAAGTTCAATATTTCCATTAAAGAATCCCACGCAATTATAATTTTAGTTTAATGCATTAAAATATTCAGACAAGTCTTTTACTTCTTCCATCAATAGTTTAGTTGTCAAGAGCCTGTCAGACAGACTGAAGAACCTGACTCTAATCCAGAAGGCAAAGTTACCATGGGGAGAACTGGCAGGGGAAATAAATAATTTGTCTTCAAATTCAGATTCAAAAAAAAGTTAAATAAAAAAGAATATTTATTAAGTTAATGGAGCGTAATGGAGAATTTCCATAGCACTTAGAGCGATTCTTTAGTACTTGGGGCAAATGGGATCAAGGGGGAAAAAGCAGGATTAGGCTATTGAGTTGGTCGATCAGCCATGATCTTGATGAATGATGGAGCAGGCTCGAAGGGCCAAATGGTCTCCTCTTGCTCCTATCTTCTATGTTTCTACGTTTTATTTAGCAATCTAAATGTTCGGAGCCATGAACACAATCGATTGAATGGAGATGCATCTTTTTTGAATATTAGTTCACCTATTTGACACAGGGAAAATATTCCAACTCAACATAAAAAAACCAGCAAACAGCCTCCCATTTCTGGGCAAGTTAGTATCTTCCAAGCTTCATGTATCAAATTGTGTGGGTTTTCTCCGGGTGCTCTGGTTTATTCCCACAATTCAGAAATGTGTGGGTTCGGTTGATCGGCCATACTAGTGTTAGTAGCCATTAGTTGATTGGCCATTAGTGTTAGGGGGAGGTCAGGTGGATTAGTAGGGTAAATATGTGGGGTTACAGGGATAGGGCCTGGGTGTGGTTGTTGTTGGTGCAGGTTTGATGGGCTGAATGGCCTCCTTCTGCATTATAGATATTCTATATTCGGCATTAAACTAATACACTCAACTTTCAACGTCTTCTCTGGGTCATTAACTTGGCAGCTGTTATAGAAAACATTCATTGGAACTGCAGTGTTTACTAACTTGTAATTCTTCACTCATTTGCTGGAATTGGTAGAGATTCAAAAATATGCAATCACCCTCTAAGGCATTTGCTGGGCACCCTTGCAAGATTAGTGCTGTCCTAAGGCGTACAGTGGGATTGTGGCTATCTTACTGTCACAGTAATGTAGAGGCCTGGACTAATGGTCTGCAGGAGTGGCAGCTGGTGAATTTGAACTTATTTAATAAAATACATTTGGAATGAAGAGCTTGTATCGGTTCTGACAACCGTGAAAGCATCTGTCCTTGTGCAGTCTGGCCTAGATGTGACTCCATGCCCACGTCAATGTAGTTCACTCTGAGCTACACTCAAACTGAAATAACCTAGAAAGCCCTTCAGTTGTATTCAAGAAGGTAACATTCACACCTCATAAGTGATAGGTAAGGTCCATCTCCAACAAGAGAGAACCCCACCATCTACACTTCATTTTCAATGACATTACCATTGCTGCATCCCCCACCATCAAGGGCCTACAGGAGATTGCCATTGACTGGAAACTTAATAGGGTCACCATACAATTACTGAGACTACAAGAGCAGGGCTGAGGCTTGAAATTCTGCAGAGCTTAACTCACCTCCTCACTCCCCAAAGCCTGTCTATCATCTACAAGTCAGGAGTGTGATGGAAAACTCTCCACTTGCCTGGGTGAATGCAGCTCCAACAACACTCAGCGCACTGTGCAGCACAAAGCAGTTTGCTTGATTGTCACCCCATTAACTACCTTCAACATCCACTCCCTTAACCACCAGTGCACGGTGGCAGCAGTGTGTACCATCTACAGGATGCACTGCAGC
Source organism: Carcharhinus amblyrhynchos (assembly GCF_965287045.1). Classification (NCBI taxonomy): domain Eukaryota; kingdom Metazoa; phylum Chordata; class Chondrichthyes; order Carcharhiniformes; family Carcharhinidae; genus Carcharhinus; species Carcharhinus amblyrhynchos. Next base: position 47,362,760 of record NC_137342.1, read on the forward strand.
AACTCACCAAAATTCCTTTGGCACTACTTTCCAAACTCACAACCCCTACACCTAGAAGAACAACAGCAGCTTCAGGCATGAGAACACTGCCACTTTCAAATTCTCCTCCAAGTTGTGTGCCATCCTGACTTGGAAATCTACCCTTTGTTGCTGCTAAATAAAATTCCTTGGGATTCTCTCCCTGACAGCTCTGTGGGTGTACCGATCCCACATGGACTGCACTGGTTCAAGAAGGCAGCTCACCACCACCTTCTCAAGGGCAACTCGGGATGGACAACAATTCTGACCTTACCAGTAATGCCCACATCCTGCAAACGAATAAAAATAACCAGTGGGAGAACAGTCTTTCGGATAGTCAGAGTGGTCTCTCTCCCTCAAGCATTCTGCACCCTGACAGTGCAAAGGTAATCGGAGTGGTACAGAAAATATAAAATCCACTATTTACTGATCGACTGTTTATCAATTAGAAATGTGACTCAGGACACTTGATTATTGGTGTAATATACTTCTCTTGTTAACCACTAAAGAGATGATACCTGAAAACTGCAATAAATTTGCTGCGGCACCTTTAAATTAATTACCTTATTTAATCATTCTTGTTAGTTGGCAAAAATATAACAAAGAACAAGGAAAAGCACAGCACAAGACCAGGCCCTTTGGCTCTCCAAGCCTGTGCCAATCATGATGCCCTAACTAAACTAAAAAAAACCCCTCTGTTCTTACTCGGTCCATTTCCCTCTATTTCCTCCCTATTCATTTACCCATCTAAACGCCCCTTAAATGTTGCTAATGTGATTGCTTCCGCCACCTCCTCTGGCAATTCGTTCCAAGCAGCCACCACCCTCTGTTTGAAAAATGTCCTCCGCACATCTCCCTTAAACTTTCCCCCTCTCACATTGAACCTGTACCCCCTTGTAATTGACACTTCCACCCTGGGGAAAAAGCCTCCGATTATCTACCCTGTCTATGCCTCTCATAATTCTGTAGACCTCTCTCAGGTCTTCCCTCAGCCTCCTTCTTTCCAGTGAAAACAATCCTAGTTTATTCAACCTCTCTTCATAGCCAACATCATCGACTCCAGGCAGTAGCCTGGTGAACCTTGTTTATACTCTCTCCAAGCTTCCATGTCCTTCTGTTAGTGAGGTGACCAGAACTGCAATACTCCAAATGCGGCCGAACCAAGGTTTATATTGATTTCCCAACTCCTGTACTCAATGCAGGATGAAGCAAGCATGCCAGTTGCCTTCTTAGTCATCTTGGCTGTCACTGTGTTGCTACTTCTAGGGAACTGTTGGTTAACACACTCAGATCCCTCTGCATGTTAATACCCCCCAGGATTCTGCTATAATTCACACTGAAATTTGACCCTCTAAAGTGCATCACCTCCTATCAATGGGCCACGTGTGATGTTAAATTAGGACTAACTCAGGCCCAATTCAGTGAATGACCTCGTTCTATGTTGAAATTTCAATGATTCATTTCAGAGGCTGTTTATAATCTGACTCAGTAGCAGAAAGTGTAAATCAGCTTAAAAACTAGTGCAGTGGGGGAAATGCTGGATGGTTCAATTCAGTCAAAACTCCCTCCTATCAAATTAATAATTAACGAAGTGTGCAGAATTTATTTATTTTTTCTTTCATTAGGATGAGGGAATTGTTATTGTTGGTCTGGAATGACATGTAGTCCAGACTGGGTAAAGACGGCAGATTTCCTCACAGTGAACCAGATGGATTTGATGACAGTTTCATGGTTAGCATTACTGTTTTCATTTCAAGATTTATTGATTGAATTCAAATTCCAACTGTTGGCATCATGGGATTTGAATCCCAGTCCCACAGTATGGGCTGGACACCTAGATTTCTAGTCCAGCGATATCACCACAAGAGTCACTGAATCATAGAGGTTCACATATGGAAACAGGTCCTTCTGCCAACTTGTCCATGCCGCCCAGTTTTTATTTCCACTAAGCTAGTCCCAGTTGCCCGCATTTGGCCCATATCCCTCTATACCCATTTTATCCGTGTAACTGTCTAAATGTTTTTAAAAAGACAAAATTGTACCCGCCTTTATTACAGGATGATCAGAACTGTGCACAGTATCCTAGTGTGGCCTTACTAATGTCTTGTACAAGGTATCACCACTATTGCACCATCTCTCCCTGTGTATGACAGCTCATGTCAAAAACACATCTACTGTTAAAAATAATCAACCGTGGGTAACAGGTAGCAGAAATTGTGATTGACGGAGTGACATTTGGTGAGGAGGAGGTGGTGGTGCCAGTGGACCCCATGTACCCTGTCCAAAATCATTAGAAAGGAAGGTCTGTTGGCTGATGGTTGGTTATGTGGCTGATTCATTGCTGCCTCATTCATGCCCCACCCAGATCGAAAGTTCCTCTCCTGCTCCTTCCCCAGTGCTCATTTTCACGCCTAGAAAAGGTGCACTGCCAGCCACAGGTTTTTGAAGGACTCCCACTGAAGGAGAAACGTGCTTTTTAAACATAATTTTATGTAACTGATCACAAACTGAGTCCTTACAGGGAATTCAGAGAGAATGTATGTATTGCTGCAAGAATACAAAATATTATATTTGCTACTGTGCAGCCGGGAAATGTACAACTTGATTATCTCAGGCTTTCTGCCTCACAACGGCAGCATTTATCAGGCAAGCCCATTTTTCAAATGGTGCCCATTCTGACAGTAACAGATTAATGCTGAGAAACATGGAATAGGATTACCAGGGGCAGGTCACATAAAGAACAACCCAATTGCCTGATATGCTATTTCACTGAGATTATTTTAACCCGTTCATAGGGGAGGAATTTACTGCCCTAGATTTCTCTGTGGTACATCACTGAATGTTATTAACAGCTTTCACAGGTACCCGTGCTCCATTTCCCTTTGATAAATAAAAATGTATCAATTGATTTGATTTGATTTATTATTGTCACAAGCATTAGTATACAGTGGAAAGTATTATTTCTTGCGTGCTATACAGGCAGAGCATACCATACATAGAGAAGGAAAGGAGAGAGTGCAGAATGTAGTGTTACAGTCATAATTGGGGTACAGAGAAAGATCAACCTAATGCGAAATAGATCCATTCAAAAGTCTAATGGCAGCAAGGAAGGAGTTATTCTTGAGTTATTCTTCAGGTTAAAATTAACAATGGATTTGCATCAATTATCGTTGGCAGAAGAGATTTCTTATTTTCTATCATCTTTCCGTGTAGAAGTCTTTCCTAATTTTGCAGTGCTAATGTGCTTCCGTACTGCCGATTACATATTTATGTTCCCATGTTCCTATGAATGAACAAAGGATATTACAGGACAGGATCAGACCCTTCAAACCTACACCGACCATACTGCCCATCTGAACTAAAGCCCCCTACTCTTTCGGGGACCATATCCTTCTATTCCCATCCCATTCATGTATTTGTTGAAACGCCCTCTAAAAGTCACTATTGTATCTGCATCCATTACCTCCCCTGGCAATGAGTTCCAGGCACCCACCACCGTCTGTGTAAAAAACTTGCCTCGTACATTTTCTTTAATTCTTGGCCCTCACACCTTAAATCTAGGCCCCGAGTAACTGACTCTTCCACCCTGGGAAAAAGCTTCTTACTGTCCACTTTGTCCATGCCCCTCATAATCATGTAGAGTCCTATCAGGTCAGCCCTCAACCTCTGTCGTTCCAGCAATAACAAATCAAGTTTTTCCAACCTCCCGTCATAGCTCATTCTCACCATGCCAGGCAACATCCTACTAAATCTTTTCTGTATCCTCTCCAAAGCCTCCACATCCTTCTGGTTGTGTGGAGACCAGAATGGAACACTATGGGTGGAATTTTACCGGCATGTCTGCCTGAGCTTCATACGATCCTGCCTGAGGCCAATGGAAAAAATCGTTCTCTGAGCCTCGCCCGACTCTGGAATGGGGATGGGCGTGCCGGTAAAATTCCAGTTTATATTCCAAGTGTGGCCTAACTAAGGTTCTATAAAGCTACAACATGACTTGCCAATTTTTAAACTCAATGCCCTGACCAATGAACGCAAGCATGTTGTATGCCTTCTTGACTACCTTCTCCACCTGCATTGCTACTTTCAGTGACCTGTGTACCTGTACACCCAGATCACTCTGCTTGCAGCATTTTTTGCTGTAGTGGAGTTAAGCCGTTTACCTTCTCTATTTTCAGTCAGGTACTAGCACAGACACCACCCCAGACAGATCAGGACTTTCCAGTATCCTCGGATCCAATGACACCCAGTATCACTGTTTTGGATTCCAATTGTCTGACAAGAATACTCCTTTTGAGTTCCATCAAAGTACAACTTTGCCAAATTTCTCTCATCACTGAACTGAAGAGTTGGCACAAAAAGAAGCAAATAAGAATTTAACAGTTATTCAGAAAGATAGTAAAAAGATAAGCTAGTTCAGAATTAGAAAGTGTGGAGAAAGTCGATCAGGTAGAACATGGTAAGCAGAAATAAACCATTCAAAGGTGGCAGCACGGTGGCACATTGGCAGCAGAGTGGCACAGTGATTTGCATTGCTGCCTCACAGCGCCAGGGACCCTGGTTCAATTACAGCCTCAGGTCACTGTCTGTGTACACATTCTCCCCATGTCTGCGTGGGTTTCCTCCGGGTGCTCCGATTTCCTCCCACAATCTGAAAGACGTGCTGGTTAGGTGCATTGGCCATACTAAATTCTCCCTCAGTGTACCCGAGCAGAGACTGGAGTGTGGTGACTAGGGGATTTTCACAGTAACTTCATTGCTGTGTTAACGTGAGCCTACTCATGACACGAATAAATAAATAAACTTTAAGCTTTAAATCTTTTTAAAAAATGTTTTAATTTCAACCGAGATTATTTTTACGTGTTTTTTTGGTAATTTGAGTTAATATTTCGGTGCTAAAGTGCCTCCATATATTTAAGTAGCTTCACTGTGGTAACATTTATATTTCTTTCCCTGTCCCACATATGAGCTGAAAGCTTAGAAAAGCAATTGACCCTGGGAAAGAATCATTTTACTGGAGCACTCTGTGCAAAACTAACAACCTCATACATGCAGCATAAAAGGATGATTGCAGTCTGAAAATCGAAAAAGTCGAAAGGGCAAGGTGAGGGGATACTGCCGAGGCATTTTAGTGACGCAGGTACCTGAGGCTGGAGGTGATTTTGCTGCACCTAGTCTGAAAGTGGCTAACAACACGTGCTATAAGTGGAAGATGGCTTCATTCATTACCTATCATTATGTAAAGACCCACGTAATCGGCAGACAATGGAATAGTCAGACTCTTCCAGACAAAGTGCCAGAAAGAGCGTACTTCATTACATTAAAGCAAATGGAGGAGATCGGAAATAAAAATGGAAAGTGCTGGAAAAGTCACAGCAGTCCTGGCAGTACCTGTGGAGACAAAAACAGAGCTTTTTGCTGAAATCTTGCTGCTGATTCTGTGGGTATTAGTTCAGTCGGGCAGTGCAGGCTTAGAGGGCTGAAGGGCCTGTCCCTTTGCTGTAACATTCTTTGCTCTTTGTACTCTGAATCTGTTTGGTTCAGGTGTCAGATTGCAGAGTGTGTCACAGGGAATCAGTGTGATTTGAGTGTACCGTCACCAGCTTATCATCCTAAAACTAATTAGGTCTCAGGGTGCGGTCTTCCTCTCCAATGAAATGTAATTTTATAATAACGGAAGAATGTCAGCCATAAAGATAGGCTTCTATTTCGTTCTAATATCTAATTTTTAAAAATATTCAAAATATGATCAGTCCCAATGAATTTTCCTTCAAGTTTACCTCATCCTTCACCTCAACCCATTGTTAATTACTTCTGCTGAGTATTTCCCAAGGCCAGGCTAAAGTTTTTAATTGATATGAAGGCACTCTGTATTTACACAATGTCTTGCATGGAAGATTAGCTTTTGTTGTGAATTTACAACAGGTTAAGTAGGTTACATCTATTATTAACACAAAGGACTCCAATTACCTCAGATACAGAAGCTGTGTGCTGTCTAGTGGAAACTATGTATTGGAAACTAATTGATGAGCAAATCGGATTCCCTCCTAATTGTGGTTTACTTCCATCGAGCTCCAAGGGGTGATTTGTTTAATATGAGGAAAGGACCAGGAGGATAAATATATTTCAGGTTGCTAGCTTAGCCATCTCATTTCATACTTCAACACATGTGCCAAAGAAAATTATTGGATTGCAGTTTAGCAATAGCCTCGAGTAATGCTTTTGTGTTTTGTAAGGCACAGATTTGTATCAAATTTCATTGTAGCTTTTGGAAGCAGTGCACAATAAAAGAAATGGTGATGATTTTTGAAGGGATTTTATGGGTCACAGTGTGTTATAGAATCATAGAATATTACAGCGCGGAAGGAGGCCATTCGGCCCATTGAGTTCTGCACCGACTACAATCCCACCCACTCCCTATCCCCATAACCCTATGCATTTACCTCAGCTAGTTCCTGACTAAGGGGCGATTTAGCACGGCTGAATCCACCGACCCCGCACATCTTTGGACTGTGGGAGGAAACCAAAGCACCCGCAGGAAACCTACGCAGACACGGGGAGAATGTGCAAACTCCACACAGAAAATGACCCAAGCCGGGATTTGAACTGGGCTCTCTGGCGCTGTGAGGCAGCGGTGCTTACCACTGTGCCACTCTGCCGCCCCTTCAATCTTTCAACCTTTGGTGGCACAGTGGTTAGCACTGCTGCCTCACAGTGCCCGGGACCCCAGTTCAAGTCTAGTTTTGCGTCACTTTCTGTGTGGAATTTGCACATTCTCCCCGTGTCTGTATGGGTTTTCTCTGGGTGCTCCGGTTTCCTCCCACAGTCCAAAAGACATATTGGTTAGTTGCATTGGCCATGCTAAATTCTCCCTCAGTGTACCCGAACACACGCCAGAGTGTGGTGACTAGGGGATTTTCACAGTAACTTCATTGCAGTGTTAATGTAAGCCGACTTGTGACATTAATAAATAAAACTAAATACAAACTGAATAAAGTAGCGGATTAGACATGATTTGGATTAGATTCAGTTCTAATTTGATCTTACTATATTGGGTAATAACCAAGGCAGTTTAGCGAGTAATTAACTTGGTTGACGACCAATTTAGTTTAGTTATTACTTAAACAAAAGAGGGTCCATGCAAATTAAATTTAAGTTTTAATTAATTAACTAACAGGGGGTAATGTCAGTCACAACAGTCCTATGCGCCTGTGATATGTGGATAATTCAGGACAGTCCAACTGTCCCGGGGGGCTATACTTGCAGGAAGTACGAACAAATGAGATTCTTAATGGATCACTGAGATCCACTGGGGTGTCGGGTGGACGCACTTAGGAGCATGCATATGGCAGAGAGTGTCATAGAATTTTAGGGAGGTGGTTGCACCCAGATTGAGGAAGAGAGATGAGTGACAACTTGTAGGTAGTCAGCGCAGGAGACCATGGGAGCTGTTCCCTACCCTCTCTCAGACAGATACATTGTTTTAGATGCTGTTGGGGAAGGCAGCCTATCAGAGGATGACGACAGCAGTGGCCAGGACAGCGGCACCACTACTGGCTCTGCTGTACAGCTGGGAAGGTCAAAATGCAGGCATGCAGTAGTTGTTGGGGACTCAATAGAAAGAGACACAATCAGGCACTTCTGTGACCATGATCAAGATTCCAGGATGGTCTTTTGCCTCGCTGGTGCCAAGGTCAAGGATGTCTCTCAGTGGGTACAGGTAAGAGTGGGAGGTGAGGGGGTGTTGGCAAAGCTGTGACAATCGCAGGTGAAGGGCAGTTAACAGAGCTGTGATAATGGGAGGTGATGGGCTGTTGGCAGAACTGTGAGAATAGGAAGTGAGGGGTTGTTGGCAGAGCTGTGAGAGTGGGAGATCAAGGGTGGTCGGCAGAGCTGTAAGAATGGGAGGTGATGGGTTGTTGGCACAGCTGTGAGAATGGAAGGTGAGAGATTGTTGCCAGAGTTGTTTAAGTGTGCAAGTGGGAGCAGAGCAAGATTTAAAGATTTGAATTACAGGAAAAATAATTTCCCAACTTAATTCGGCTTCAGTCAAGGGACAGTGGTCTCAATTATGGGACAATCTGTAAAATAGGGGACTGTTTGTTACCCTGATCCTAGTTGCCATTTTCAATTTCCTGTTAATAGGCTGAGGTTTGCTGCACTTCATTGTGCTATTGTCAAAATGCCTGACTTTTATGTTGCTTAAGTTACTCATTAGCTCCTTAAATACTGAAGCAGTCCATGTTCAAATACAACAAGATCTGGACAACATCCAGGCTTGGACTGACAAGTGGCAAGTAACATTCACGCCACTCAAATGCCAGGCAATGACCATCACCAATAAGAGACACTCTAACCACTGCCCCTTGACATTCAATGGTGTTACCATCACTGAATATCCCACTATCAACATCCTTGGGGTTACCATTGACCATAAACTTAACTGGATACACCACATAAACACAATGACTACAAGAGCAGATAAGAGGCTAAGAATAATGTGGTGAGTAACTCACCTCCTGACTCCCCAAAGCCTTTCCACCATCTATAAGGCACAAAATCAGGAGTGTGATGGAATACTCTCCTCTTGCATAGATGGGTGTGGCTCCAACAACACTCAAGAAGCTTGACACCATCCAGGACAAAGTAGCCCACTTGATTTGCATCACATCTCCAAACATTCAATCCCTCCACCACCGACATTCAGTAGTAGTAGTGCGTACTACCTATAAGATGCACCACAGCAATTCACCAAAGATCCTTAGACAACACCTTCCAAACCAATGACCACTTCCATCTAGAAGGACAAGGGCAGCAGATACATAGGAACTCCACCACCTGCAAGTTCCACTCCAAGACACGTACAATTCTTACTTGGAAATATATCACCGTTTTTCGCTGTTGCTGGGTCGAAATCCTGGAATTCTCTCCTTAACGGCATTGTGGGTCAATCCACAGAACATGGACTGCAGCGATTCAAGAAGGCAGCTCATCACCACCTTTCAAAGAGGGATGGGCAATAAATGCTGGCCAACCAGCGATGCGCAGGCCCCATGAATGATTAAAAAAAAATAGCTGCTTGAGAAGTGCAGAAGAAAGATGATTGCAGATCTATTTTCATTTGCTGTTTTTGTCAATTCTGCTAATTAAATCAAGTTGCATGAAATGGGCTTTAGCTAAATGATCTCCCCCCATTATTTTGATCGGCAGCCAATAATTCATTTCTTTTTCAGAGCAGTAAGCATGTTCCAATAGAGTAACGGTGTAATGTAGTGAACAGCAGAGTAAGCTACAATAGGGTTTAAAATTTGGAACAACATTAGCCCATCAGGAAAACCAATCAGAGCTCGTATGCCTTACTGTGACCAAGCTTTGAATGTCTAAAGATATGCGAATTATTCTTTTTTAATCTAACCGCATGATTTTGAAATAATTACAGCACAGAGATGAGAACAGCCCAATAACAGTAATGCTCACTGGAAATTAACAGGGGAATATACAACCTTGGTGAAAATAATGCATAATTTGTGGAATGTCAGACTTCCATTCAATAACGTGGCATTAAATTTCATTCTGTCAGGGACAGACTGGTTAACACTGCTGCCTCACAGCGCCAGGGACCTGGGTTCAATTCCTCTCTTGGGTCACCGTCTGTGTGGAGTCTGCACGTCCTCCCCGTGTCTGCATGGGTTTCCTCCCACTATCCAAAGACGTGTAGATTAAGTTTAATGGCCATGTTAAATTGACCCATTGTGTTGGGGGAATTAGCAAGGAAGTAAAAGATGGGGTTTCAGGGATAGATCCTGGGTGGGATCATTGTTGGTGCAGACTCAATGGGCCGAATGGCCTCCTTTTGCACTGTAGGGATTCTATGGCCATGAATCTTCCAAAAAAAGCCCTAAGTATCGAATTCACAGGAAAATGGGTGCAAATCGTGCTGCTTTTTCAGTGCGGCTTCAGACAAGAATGTCCTACACTTTGTACAACGCAGACATCACATTTGGGAATATCATTAAAAGCTGGGCGGTGGGGGGGGGAGGCCTATTCACATCAGAGGCTGACAGACTCACCTGATGAAGGGGCGGCGCTCTGAAAGCTTGTGATGCCAAATAAACCTGTTGGATTTTAACCTGGTGTTGTGAGACCTCTTATTTTGCGTGGGAAATAGAGGATATTTCAAAAGGGTGACTGCTCACACCATATTGATGTTTCATTTTTACACCCAGGGTGGGGTTTTTCCATCCCGCCCAACACGGTGAGACACGGACAATACAAATGTTCACTGATCTCGGGCAGGATTTTCCGACTATGGGGTGAGCGTGGCTGGAAAATCCCACCCTCAGTGTGTAAAACCAGCCTCCATCTTTGAAGAGAACATACGCGCTTTCAAGGGGCAACACCCAGCCAAATTTACAGTAAATGAGCTTGAAATAAATCTTCTTCCCGTCCAGGTTTCCGCTTATGTCAAACCTAGAGCAGAACAACAATCTTGTTGCTTTTCTACTTTTCTTTGTAATTGCAGTGAACATTGCGTAACTTATGTATTATTAATAAATAAACAAAGCTATTAAACTTTAAATGTTCCAGTGCTGTAAGCATGTTAAATATCCTGGATGGATGCTGTCAGCCTCGAGTACACATCCCATTACCTGAAAAGAATTTGTTGCCTCCAAAATGCATTGAGTTCTTTCTGTTGCCAAGGCAACACCATTTTTGTTCGACATATGTATTTGTATTAACACTGCAGCCAAGTCAATGCTTACATCTTAGTGTCAAGTTTTTCTTGAACACTGTACAAATTGCTACACCAGTTTCATACTTTTAAAGATTTATTATCTCCCTATTTTCGGAACATCTGTTTTGGCGGCCATTGTTAATTGAACATTTCTTAACAAGACCCATGTGTGAAACACCCAAAAACCCCAGAGCTAAGTGACAATGGGTCCTGTGGGATTCTCACCCCACCCCTCTGCCTTGTCTATTCTTTGGTGTCTTTTTTGGGCTTTACGTTTTTTAAATGATCATTTTAATACTGTGACTTTACCACAGGAGAGGCCTCAGCATTTAATTAAACCCAAACCAGGGATTATTTCTTGCGTTGACCATCCCCTCCCCTCCCTCCTCGATCCCTGAAGCTATCAGTGATTTTATCAGGATGATTCTGCGTAAATCCAGACTCCACAAATGTCTCTTGCTTTGTCCTTGTCTGGAGCTCTGCGTCAGACAGAAGATCAGAAACGGGAACACGAGGAACATCAAAGAACTTGATGTAACAGAAAGGCTGCCTGAGGTACAGCACACTGCTGCCAGTTTCAATACCCAATTTGTGTTATTACTAAACAGTCTCTGGAAGTGCTGAATAAAAATAAGAAACTGCATATGCCTTCTGAGGCATAGACACCCAGTCAATGGGTAAGCTCCTTTGTCCAAGGTGATGAAGTTCCAAATAAGAGTATAGGACAAAGGGATGTGGGTCCAGCACTTATCTTAGCTCCATTAAGAAGTCTCACAATACTTTGGTTAAAGTCCAACAGGTTTATTTGGTAGCACAGGCTTTCATAGCAATGCTCCTTCATCAGGGGAGTGAAGAGTTGTGTTCACAAACAGGGCATATATAGGCACAGGCTCAGTTTACAAGATAATGGCTGGAATGCGAGTCTTAATAGAAATCAGGTCTTTACAGGTACAGATAATACGAGTGGAGAAAGGGTTAAGCACTGGTTAAAGAGATAAAAATTGTCTCAAACCAGGACACTTAGTAAAATTTTGCAAGTCCAGGCAAGTCATGGGGGTTGCAGATAGTGTGACATGGACCCAAGATCCCTGTTGAGGCCGTCCTCATGTGTGCGGAAATTGGCTATCAGTTTTTGCTCAGTCATTCTGCATTGTCGTGTGTCATGAAGGCTGTCTTGGAGAACGTTTACCCAAAGAGATCTTCCATTGGCCTTGGTCTAGAAGTTGAGTTCCAGTCCCAGCTCTGGGAACTGGATTTTCTGTTTTTTGGCAGGGTGAGTGAGGAGGAATGGAAACTGAGCCTTCGCTTGCTCCTGCCCCTGCCACCTCAGCTTGTTCAATCAGTGTCGGATACCAATTAGTAAAATCACTGTCATTCCAATTTCTGCTCGGTGAAATCTTCACTTGGTATAATTATTGCTTATTAAAATCTAACTTTGATTAGTAATATCAATAAGTTAGTGAAATCATTATAAAAACAGCAAGTGATGTAAGTCAGCCAATGTTACAATTTAGTTTATAAAATTATCAAACTATTGTGCATATTAATTAATGACATCATTCATATGATGTTTTAAGCAGCGATTTTGAAAATTCAGTTGATTTCCACAACTGTGATTGCTTCTCAAACTGAAATTGGACAATAGCTATTTTGCATAAATACTCTGAAAATTCAAAGGTAAACCTGCAAAATGCATACGTATCAATTTCCACACCTACATTCATGTTTGCCATCTCATCATAAAATCCCTACAGTGCAGAAGGAGGCCATTTGGCCCATCAAGTCTACACCGATCACAATCCTACCCTGGCCCTATGCCCGCAACTCCATATATCTACCCTGCTAGTCCCTTGACACGAAGGGGCAATTTAGCATGGCCAACCCACCTAACCCACACATCTCTGGAGTGTGGGAGGAATGATGTGGAGATGCCGGCATTGGACTAGAAACCGGAGCACCCAGAGGAAACCCACGCAGACCTGGGGAGAATGTGCAAATTCCACACAGATGGTGACCCCAGGCCGGAATTGAACCCGGGTCCCTGGTGCTGTGAGGTAGCAGCACTAACCACTGTGCCACCATGTCGCCCCCTGCATGCGTGGGAAATTGTAAATGTACATTCCATCTTATCCTTTGTAATGAGGAATTAGAATTATGTAAATGTTTTTCCATGCAAAATATTATTTTGAGAGTTGGATTATTGACCTTCTTTAAAGAATGATATTTCAAAATAGCCGGCTTGTAAGCAGAGAGATGAAGGATGACTGAATTAAAGCACAAATTAGTTGAAGTCATTTTTGTAATATTAGCAACAAGCTGTTTGTATCAATTTGCTTTGCCTGGTATTTACCAATTACAATTAGTGTTTTCATTAACATAACACACAGGAATATCAGAAATGCACACAAAGTATTTTAGTGTCAGGAAAATATTGGTGACATGAAAACATCGGGGAAATCCAAGAAATTGAAATATTTTCTGCTGGTTATATATTTGCAAAACTGGGAAAATGTAAGTTAATTAAGGCAGGGACAGTATTGATGTGCTAATGGAGTGAGTGACTTTGATATGTCAATGAGCTGAGCAACACTGCAAGATGATCAAGGTGATTACCTAAGGCAATGGGGAATAGAACATGAATTGATTTGAATGAATTGTTCAGGGTTTCAAAGGGAGAGATAGAAGAAATGTCAGTGTTGTTTCCAGCAAGGAAGCCAGAGTGTTTCTCTCCAGAGAAACAGGCTGCTTTTCTCACCAGATCTTACGACACAATGCCCCCCAAAAAAATCAAGGGGGCGTATTTCACACTGTCATGTAGCAGGATGGGACCTCATTACGACGGCAAAACCCAGCTGCAGAGAGAGCAGGGTAGCAGGTTTAAGGGGCACCCTGATCAGAACAGGAATAAACCCCCCTCCCCTCATTACAGAGTTTCAGGGATCCCCCTCCTCACTCCCAGTCAAAGTCAGCATCAATCTTCCCCCTTCGCCCCCCCCAATCATCCATCCCTTCTCCCCCCATGCCCCCTGAACATTGGCCCATTCACACACACACCCCCACCCCAATCATTGGCCTGATTATAAAGTAAGATCAAAAAGAAAAGCTGTATTTAAATGTAGCTCAATCCATCACACAAACCAGCTTCCAACTCATCGATTCTGTCTACACTTCCCACTGCCTCGGCAAAGCAGCCAGCATAATTAAGGACCCCACACACCTTGAATGTTCTCTCTTCCACCTTCTTCAGTCGGGAAAATGATACAGAAGTCTGAGGTCACGTACCAGCCGACTCAAGGACAGCTTCTTCCCTGCTGCTGTCAGACTTTGAATGGACTTGCCTTGCATTAAGTTGATCTTTCTCTACATCCTAGTTGAAACTGTAACATTATATTCTGCACTCTCTCATTTCCCTCTCTATGAACGGTATGCTTTGTTTGCAAAAAATAATGCTTTACACTGTATGTTAATACATGTGACAATAATAAATCAAATCAAATTGAATCAAATTTAAGGAGATGAGTAAATCTGTGCAGGGTGCTGTTTTAGGCATCAGCCCAAAGCAGGAATAGTTCAAAATTTACAGCAAGAAATATTTGTGGAGAAAGCCCACCTTGAAAAGTATGTTGCTTGTTTTACCTCAGAAGGAACCCCAAAGAGACAGCATTGTGTGGTAACAATTACTAGATTTCGACAGATTGTGGAATGATTTGAGGAGAGTTAGCTTTGAAGATAGTGGATGTTCTTTGGGACTGTTTAAAATTAGTGATACTGAGTATCGCCATTGTCTTAGTCAAGTGTTTTTTGGCTTTACTGTTGATTACTTTATTTTTTAATATGCATTTATTTTATTAAAATCATCACAGAATGTCCAGGACACCATTCTCTGGATTACAGATCTTTCTTCACACTGTACCAAATTGAAAGAATCCATTTGAGGACAGTCATGTCAAGATTCCTTTCTGGGAAGCAACTCAGCATTTATCATCAGACACATCCTTCAAGGCCGGAATTCTCCAATCTCACACATCCTGCTGCCGCTGCCAGCGAGAACAGAGTATTCGGCATTCGGCCAAACCTCCACTTCCAACAGCAGACTGGAAAATCCCAGGAAAGGATTTTATTAAGTTAATTATCGTCACAAGTTATGTTAACACAGCAATGAAGTTACTGTGAGAATCCCCTAGTCGCAACACTCTGGGTACACTGAGGGAGAATTTAGCACTGCCAATGCGCCCTAACCAGCACGTCTTTCAAAGAATTCCACCAGACTCTGTCTAATACCTTCACATCCTTCCTAAAGTGAGGCGTGCAGTGAAGCTAAAGTAGGGTTTTATGTTAGTTTAACATAAATTCCTTGCTTTTTTACTCTATGCCTCTATGAATTAAGGAGAGCTGTATGGTTTATTAACCACACTCTTTTTTAAAGATTATTTATTAGTCACAAGTAGGCTTACATTAACGCTTGGAGGAAACACGTGCAGACACAGGGAGAACTTGCAAACTTTGTGTTGGTGGCCAGGGAAAGGTTTACAGTAGAATCCCAAGTGGTCAGAGTGAGGACCACTACTCTTCCTTAGGCGATGCAATAAATGCAAAACACTGAGGATGCAGAAAATCTGAAATAAATGGTATAATCTACGGACAATACAAAACTTGGAAGTATTGTGGACTGTGAGGATGGTGTTGAATTTCAAAAGGACATAGGTTAGTGGGATGGGAGAACATGTCATGGGTGAAATTTAATGCAAAGAGAAGCGTGAAGTGCATCATTTTGATAAAGAAAAATTGAGAAACAATATAAAATAAAGGGTACAATTCTAATGAGGAATTTGAATGGAGAGAGGGACCTGCATCCTTCAGCGCATAAATCATTAAAGCTGGTCACAGGTCAAGAGTGCAGCACAGTGGAGTGTGGCGACTAGGGGATTTTCACAGTAACTTCATTGCAGTGTTAATGTAAGCCTACTTGTGACTAATAAATAAACTTTAAAAAAGGATGTGGCTAATAAACCATACGGCTCTCCTTTATTCATAGCGGCATAGAATAAAAAAGCAAGGAATTTATGTTAAACTAATATAAAACCCTACTTTAGCCTCACTGGGTGCCTCACTTTAGCAGGATGTGAAGGTATTAGAGATGATGCAGGAAAGATAGACAAGAATAGTTCCAAGGATGAGGAATTTCATTAACGTGAATTGATTTGAGATGTTAGGATTATTTCCCTTGGAGAAAAGAGAGGTGAGAAGAGATTTTACAGATGTGGTTAAAATGACGAGGACTCTTGACAAAGAGGATCCCCAATAGGGAGAAATTGTTCGCATTGATGTTAGGATCAAGAACCAAAGACACAAACTAAAGATCATTCACAAAAGAAGCAATGGCGACATTTGGAAAAACTTTCACGTAGCAAGTCGTTAGGATTTAGAAAGCTTAGCCTAAGAGTGTGGTGGAGGTAGGTTCAATTAAGGGGGAATTAGATTATCATCTGAAAAGAAACTATGTGTAAGGGAATGGGGAGAAGGTGGGGGAGTAGAACGAGATGAAATGTTCCTTTAGAGGGCCAACATAGACATGGCAGGTTGAATGGCGCCTTTCTGTGCTGTAAACGTTCTGCAATTTCATTATAATGCAGGCACCATTCAAACTACATCATTAATTGAGTCTACTGCTGAAATATTTATCATTCAAGACTTGGATATTAACCTTGTGAGACTTAGACAGCCATGCGACAGATTGGAAACCAAAGATATGCTGGATGGTTACATTTGAGGCATTGTGAATTTGGGAGCCCCAATCAATTCAATGGTGAGTTAGAAGCCAGTGGATATCTGCAGATAAATAGATCTTAGAGAAACAGGACTGCAGTGAAGGATCTTCAGCAAGGCATGGAGATGTTTAAAATTCTTTTGAGCCCTCATGCTTCCTTTCTAACATACCAAGAAAGCCTTGGTTGAGTTGTCTACTCCGTCTTTAACCAATTACAGTGTTTCTACACATCTATCCTTGATTCAAAAATATTGTTCAGATCTGGATTTGAAAAGAGAAGCTTCCTGGACTCTATAGCTCAGTTCCATGTTGATCATAGCAGCCTACTATACTCCTTATACACCTATGACAGTGCAGCCAAACTCCCCTCCAAATCAATTGTCAAGTTTGCTGATGACACCACTGTAGTGGGTTGGATCGCAAACAATGATGAGACAGAGCACAGGAATGAGATAGAGAATCTGGTGAACTGGTGCGGCAACAATAATCTCTCCCTCAATGTCAATAAAACAAAAGGAGATTGTCATCAACTTCAGGAAGCATAAAGGAGAACATGCCCCTGTCTATATCAACAATGATGAAGAAGAAAGGGTCAAGAGCTTCACATTTTTAGGTGTCCAGATCACCAATAACCAGTCCTGCTCCCCTCATGCCAACACTATAGTTAAGAAAGCCCACCAATGCCTCGGCTTTCTCAGAAGACTGAGGAAATTTGGCATGTCAACTACAAATCTCGGATGCACCATGGAAAACACTCTTTCTGGTTGTATCAGAGCTTGGTATCGCTCCTGCTCTGCCCAAGATTGCAAAGAACTAAAAAGGTCGTGGATGTAGCCCAATCCATCACGCAAACCAGCCTCCCATCCATTGACTCTGTCTACACTTCCCACTGCCACAGCAAAGTAGCCAGCATAATTAAGAATCCCATGCACCCTGGACATTCTCTCTTGCATCTTCTTCCATGAGGAAGAAGATACAAAAGTCTGAGATCACGTACCAACCATCTCAAGAACAACTTCTCCCCTGCTACTGTCAAACTTTTAAATAGACTTATCTTGCATTAAGTTGATCTTTTTCAACACCCTAGTTATGACTGTAACTCTCCATTCTGCACTCTCTCATTTCCTTTTCTATGAACAGTATGCTTTGTCTGTATAGCATGCAAGATACAATACTTTTCACTGAATATTAATACATATGACAATAATAAATCAAATCAAATCAAGTGACAATTAACATTCACACCATGCAACTGCCAGGCAATGATCCACTCCAACAAGAGAGAACAACGTTCAGTAGTGTTACCATTGCTGAATTCCCCACAATCAATCAATGTCCATGCTATTACTGTTAACCAGAAATGTAACTGAACCAACCACATTATCAGCTACAAGGGCAGTCAAATGCTGAGAATTCTATTAGTGAGTAACATATTCCTGATTTCCCAAAGTCTGTCCGTTATCAGCACAGCATGGGTTAGGGTTCCGATGGAATAGTCTTCATTTATCTGGATGAGTGCAGCTCCAACAACACTCAAATAGCCTTCTTCTCTGGTGCTCCATGTACCTACCACTGTAAACATTCACCTCCTCCTCCAATGGTGCAAATCGTGTGTCATCTACAGTAATGCATCAAAGCTCCTTCGACACCGCCTTCCAAATCCACAAACTCCACTACTTAGAGGAGAAAGAGCAGAAGTTAGAATAACGGAATCCCGGCAGTGCGGAGGAAGACCATTCAGTGCACCGACTCTCCTCTCTGACAGAGCATCTTACCCCAGCCCTATCCCCAACACACCAAATATTTCCCATGGCTCATCCATCTAACTTCCACATCTTGGGGCACTAAGGGGCAATTTACCATAGATAATTTGTCTAACCTGCGCATCTTGGGACTTTGAGAGGAAACCAGAGCACCCAGAGGAAATCCGCGCAGACATGAGGAGACTTCACACAGGCAACCACTCAAGGACGGAATGGAACCCCAGTCCCTGGCACTGTGAGGCAGCAGTGCTAACCATTGTGCTACTGTGCCACCCTAAGATAGATGGGAACACCACCACCTCCAAATTTCCCTCCAAGTCGCTCACCATCCTTACTTGGAACTATATCATTATTCCATCATCGTCTCTGGCTCAAACTTCGGGAATACTGTCTCTATAACAATGTGGCTGCTTCACCTCATAGACTACAGCAGTTCAAGAAGACAGCTCACCATCAGTTTAACAAGAGCAGTTAGAGATGAACAATAAATGTTGGCCTTGGCAGCACCATCAATTTCCATGGATAATTTTTTTTTTAATTGCTTATTAAACAAAGTGCAACTGTGTAAGACTTCGGTTATGCTGCATTTGGTGTATTGTGAACAATTGTGGTGACCACACTACCGGAAAAATATTGATGCATTGGAAAGAGTGCGGAAGAGATTTACCAGGATGTTGCCTGGTCTCGAGGATATGGACTATGAAAGAAGGTTGAACAAACTTGGATGGTTTTCGTTGCAGCATCGGAGGATGAGGGGAGACCTGATAGAGGATTACAAGATTATGACAGGCTTGGATAGAGTGGATAGTCGGAATCTTTTCCCCATGGCCAATTACTCAGGGGCACAGATTGATAGTGAGAGAGGGAAAGATTAAAAGAGATGTAAGGGGCAAGTTTTTCCACACAGAGAGTGATGAATGTCTGGAACGCGCTGCTGGAGGAGGTGATGGAAACAGATTCTATAACAATGTTCAGGAGGTATCTGGATAGATATATGAATAGGCAGGGAATGGAGGGATATGGACCACATAGAGGCAAGAAAATATTAGATTAGAGAGGCATAAAAGCAAATTACTGAGGATGCTGGAATCTAAAACTGAAAGAGAAGATGCTGGAAAATCTCAGCAGCATCTTTAAGGAGAGAAAAGAGCTGATGTTTGTCAAAGATTAATGAGGCATCTGTGTCAGCACACACTTGGTGGGCCGAAGGTCCTGCTTGTGCTCTTTGTTCTTTGAAATGAAGGAACACGAAAACTAAGACATGAAAGCCAGCACGGTGCCAGAGTGGTTAGCTCTGCTGCCTCACAGCGCCGGGGATCCGGTTCAATTTCCAGCTTGAGTCACTGTCTGTGTAGAGTTTATACATTCTCCCTGTGTCTGCGTGGATTTCCTCCAGATGCTCCAGTTTCCACCCACAGTCCAAAGATGTGCAAGTTAGATGGAATGGCCACGCTAAATTGCCCCTGAGTGTCAGGAGGCCTAGCTAGGGTAAATGTGTGGGGTTGCAGGAATAGGGCCTGGGTGGGATTGTGGTGGGTGCAGACTTGATGGGCCTCACAGCATCAGGGGCCTGGGTTTGATTCCTGCACTGTAGGATTCTATGATTGTCTAACACTGAATCAAGCATTTATTCATAGATTCCAGCTCTCTGGTGAAAGAAAAGCTGTAGTTATTGCTTGTCAGAATATAAAATACATGCTTGACGCTCAGAGATTCACATGTAATGTTATTCTTGGATGTGGTTTTCTGGTATGCTGATACTCAGAGAGAAGTCAAAGAACACATTATCCCCATCAGATAGAGACTACATTATGTATGAAACTGAGAAAAAAATGACACCGGTGGGTTAGAAAACCAAATGCAAATCAAGAACCTTGATTAGGTATTTAGGAAGGTTGGACTTATGTTTGTTTCTTGACAGTCTAATTAGTTAGCAATCAAAACCATTTACATGTTTCACTTTCGTTAAAATAACTGCATAATTTATATCGCATTGCTGATTCAGATGAAGGAAATAAATCTCCCACAGGCATTTGGGCTTTAAATTTAACATTTGCTGGCTGGGATTTCCATGGCTCAGGGGTCAGTGGTGATGGGGGGCAAAAATAGGAATAAAATGAAGAGACGTGCCCCTGGTTCCAGTAGGTGGGTATTTTCTTTACAGCACTTTCTGTGGGCCGTGGGTGCTATCCCCCGATACTCCCTCGAGCTAATCTTCCCTTCTATCGATCTTGGCGCCACCTTGCTGCCATGATTATTTAAACTTGACAGGGCCTCCATGTTCCCAAGAATTTCTGTGATCTCCAACCCTCCTTCGCTACATCACTCCTCCCCACCCCACCCACTCTCGCCTGCCAAACCTATAGCTCTAAGCTTTCAGACTGTAATAAATTGCTCAGCAGGTTATCTGTGATTTTGAGAGTAGGTTTAGCTCATTAACAGCTGGTTAATGGTGCAAAGTCGATGCCAACCTTGTGGGTTCAATTCTTGTACTGGCTGAGGTTATTCAGAAAGACCCTGTTTATCAACCTTGCCCCTCACCTGAGGTGCAATCACAATGCTAGGGACCTAGGTTCGATTCCTGGCTTGGGTCACTGTCTGTGCAGAGTCTGTATGTTCTCCTCGTGTCTGCATGGGCTTCCTCCGGGTGCTTTGGTTTCGTCCGAAAGACACGCTGGTTAGGAGCATTGGCCATGCTAAATTCTCCCTCAGTGCACCCGCATAGGTGCCAGAATGTGGCGATTAGGGGAATTTCATAGTAACTTCATTGCAGTATTAATGTAAGTCTACTTGTGACAAATAAATAAACTTTAAAGTAGCGAAATAAAACCTTCAGGTTAAATTGCCACCAGTCAGTTTTCCTCCTCATTGGGGGAGTCTATGGTCACTATGGTGAATTTACATTTATTTAAAATAAATGGTGAATTGTTGAGAAAGTTCAGGTTTGACAGGTTCTGGGGAGAAGTGTGATATTTTTGGGTTTGAAATGTGAGGTATTCCTAAGTTATTTTCCATTAATTATGTGGTGGTATGTCAATAAGTCACATGAGCTGCTTGTGACTTCAATACTTGTACGGGATGTTCCATTCTACTTCTATAATGTTTTCTCGCTTGGAAGTACTTTGTCTAATTTACTCCTGATGATACATTTGGAGTAGAATTTCATTCAAATTCAGCCAATTTTTAGGCTGCAAGCATAGTGCAATGCCTGTCAATTTAGCAGTGGGGAATTTTGTGCTAAAATTGGGCAAATTATTATTTTTCCTCATTCTCTCATGGGCTGTGGGAAAGGCCAGGATTTGTTGCCCATCCCTAATTACCCTTGAACTCAGAGGCTTGTTCGGTCATTTCAGAGAATAGTCCAGAACCAACCACGTTGCTGCGTGTCTGGAGTCACATGTAGGCCAGACTGGGTAAGGACAGCAGATTTCCTTCCCTAAAGGACGTTAGTGAAGCAGATGAGTTTTTACAACAATCAAAAATGGTTTCATGTTCATCATTAGACTTTAATTCCAGATTTTTATTCAATTCAAATTAATCAACATCACAAACGTTATAGTTTGCCAAAACTTACTGCACATGAATTATCTGCCACATTTCCAATGTTACACCTCACAAGTACTTCATTGGCTGCAACACTCTTTGGGTCATCCTGCTTTTGGCAGCCAACAGGGACATCTGGAAAGAATGTTCTGATCCAGTTTCTGGTTGTCCATCTTTCAAATGTCCTTGGGATGCAAGATATTTGACCTCAATCACTGGGTAATCATTACATTGGCTTAATGCCACAGAATAGACAAAATGAGATCCATATTCTACCCCAAAAATCATTAATTTCTTCCCATTAGGACAAGAGTATCCCACATGGTTAACAACCAATTTGTCAACTTAACATGCTCCACCAATGTTACACAGAGGCAGCAATTGTGTTTAATTGACAAAATGCAACAACTTGCAAAGGCTCCTTTGACAGCACCTTCCAAACCTGCGACCTCTACAACCTAGAAGAATAAGGGCAGCAGATAAGTTTCCCTCCACATTGCACAGCATCCTGACTTGTAAATATACCGCTGTTTCTTCAGTGTCACTGGGTCAAAGTTCTGGAACTCCATCCCTAACAGCATTTTGGGCGTACCTACACCACATGGACTGCAGCGTTTCGAGAAGGTTGCTCACCACCACCTTCTCAAGGGCAATGAGGAATGGGCAACATATGCTGACCCAGCCAGCGATGCCCAAATCACGGGAGTGAATATTTATAACATTTCTCTCTCAAAGGTTGGCTTCATTTATAAGACCTGGACAACAGACCTTAGATCATCTGACTGTATAATCTACAAAAGATTGTGAACAAACAGGAATGTTTTGCCAGAGAGAAACCAGGAATTACCTCAGCGGAAAATGTAAACACTGACTGATTTTTATCACCCAGCTTCAACAAGCAGACATTTATACTGATTGTCCAGGTATGCTAAAGATTCTTTGCAATTTACTACAGCGGACTTTGGTTCAAGCCAAACAGGCACCCAGATAAAACAGAACTGAAATCAGAAATGAAATATTAACCATCTTTTAAACCTTATTTATTTGCACAAATGTAGAGGACCAATTTATCAAAACATTTGTATGAGAGCATTTTGTAATTACAGTTGGCCCAAAGAGCATTGAGCAGCTAAAAGATGTTTCTCCCATTTCAGAATTCCCTTATGCAGTTTTGGAGATGATCTTTATAACAAATAATTGCAGAGCTTTCTAATATCAAGATGGTTTTCAGGTTTCCTCAGAACATAAAGGAAACCAAATGAACAAAGCCATTTATCTCATCAAGTTTATTCCTTCCATGTGAATCTGACATGTTATGGACTATACTCACCCTCCTTAAACTCAGAGAAAAATCCTTGCAAATCTTTCCATTTCCCTCCTGCCTGACATTGAAAATCCTTAATGTAATATTCCCACATCCTAGCAATTCAAGACCCGCATTATTCCATATGATATCGGATTGCTTCCTACGCTAAACTCCCTCTGGAAATCTGAGGAGGTAATGGCCTACTGGTATTAACATTCAATTTATTAGTTCAGAAATTTAACTGATATTCTGGGAACCCAGGTTCAAATCCCACCACAGCAGCTGGTGGGATTTGAACTCAAATTTTAAAAACGTATTAATTTTGATGGACTGAAATCATTGTCAATTGTTGGAAAAACCCATCTGGTTCATTGATGTCCTTTAGGGAAGAAAATCTGCTGTCCTGACCTGGTCTGGCCTACATGTGACCCCACAACAATGTGGTTGAATCTCAACTGCCCTCCAAGGGCAACTAGGAATGGGCAATAATAAATGTTGGCCAGCCAGCGACGTTTATGTCCTACGAATGAATTAAAGAAATGAAAAAGGATTTTTTAAAAAATCCTTGTTCGAGGTCCCCCTGTCAACATTCCCCCTTGAGTAGTCATCTTGGAAAAGTCAACGGCCTCCTGGACCAACTAATTCAATTAGTTTGGATTCAAGCCCACCTATGAACTTGAACATAAATATGAGCTGATGGTTTCAAATAAAATGCCCTTTCTGCCTAATTGAGTGGTCATAAAAGATCCCGTGACACAATATAGGAAAAAGACAGGGGACAGTCTGGCCAACATTCCCCTCTCAACCACAAAAAGATAATCTGGCAATTTACAAATTGGTTGTTTGTGAGACCTTGGTGCACAAAGAATTGGCAGCTGTATTTTTCTACATCACCGGCTGCCCTTCAAAAGTAATTCATTAGTTGAACATCCCGCAGACATAATGAAGCATTCTATAAACACAAGCTCTCTTCTCATACTCATCACTTGACATTCTCTGTAATACGTCATAAACTGGAGTATTTCCATCCTGCATCATTAGCTACGGGATTCAGAGGTTCAAAGGTAACTTCCCCAGCTAGGAATGTGCGCTATATTCCAAAAATTAAAATAGTAGTGAAAATTGTTACCATTTTTAATTGAATAAAAGGTAAATTGTTAATGATGTCTCAGTAAATAATCATCAAACAGCAAAAACTGCAGCACCTGTGATTTTTACTCTGAGCTGGTCGGATGTGCGGGGTATGCTTAAAGTTCATTGCTGGGGAGGTGAGGCCGGGGTACAGCACAACAACAATAGCAACTCATATTTATTCAAGGACTTTAAGACTCAGAGTCCCTACAGTGCAGAAGCAGGCCAGTTAGCCCATCGAGTGTCTGCACTGACTCTCTCCAATACAGCATCTTGCCCAGACCCTATCCCATGACCTCCATGTATTTACCCCACCAATCCCCTTTAACCTACACATCTTGAGACACTAAGAGGCAATTTAGCACGGCCAATCCATCTAATCTGCACGTCTTTGGACTGTGGGAGGAAACTGGAGCACCCTGAGGAAACTCATGCAGACACGGGGAGAAGGTGGAAACTCCATACAGACAGACAGTCACCCAGGGCCAGAATCGAACATGGGTCCCTGACTTCTTGAGGCAGCAGATCTAACCAGTATGCCACCATGACAACTTACGTAACATCTTTATGAATTCAAGGCAGCGTAATCATTAGGCAGGCTTATTGCCTAAGGGGGAGGTGATGGCCTAGTGAAACCATTGTCAATGGTCGGAAAAACCCATTTGGTTCAGTAATGTCCTTTAGGGAAGGAAATCTGTCATCTTTACCTGGTCTGGACTACATGTGATCCTAGAGTCATAGCAATGTGGCTGACTCTCAAGTGCCCTCAGACAACTAGCGATGGGCAATGAATGCTGGCCAGCCAGCGATACCCAGATCCCATGAATGAATAAAAAAAATTGAAATTTCAATGACAAAAAAACTGTTTCCAAGCATTAATTTAAGGAACTCCATAAAAATCCATTGTCTCTGTCCACACTTCCTGCTGCCTCGGTAAAGCAGCCAGCATAATTAAGGACCCCACGCACCCCAGACATTCTCTCTTCCACCTTCTTCCGTCGGGAAAAAGATACAAAAGTCTGAGGTCACGTACCAACCAACTCAAGAACAGCTTGTTCCCTGCTGCCGTCAGACTTTTGAATGGACTTATCTTGCACTAAGTTGATCTTTCTCTACACCCTAGCTAAGACTGTAACTCTGCATTCTGCACTCTCTCGTTTCCTTTTTTATGAACGGTATTGCTTTGTCTGCATAGTGCGCAAGAAATAATATTTTTCATTGTATCCCAATACATGTGACAATAATAAATCAAATCAAATCAAAAAATCAAAAACTACTATCTGGTTTAAATCCAGCGAATATCAGGACAAATAATGTGTGACGGCAAAAAGCTCAGCAGGAAGGCAGTATTTGTGAGTCCGTGCGAACGGCATCCCTTTTAGCCATAGACATTGCTATAGTAACAAGAATTCTCTGAATAAGTCATGGGAGCAGATAAAACAAGAGGAGGTTGTTTGAAGAAATTAAACAGCAAAGCACAGATACAGGTCAATGGAATCAGTACAGATGAAAACAAAAGTTTTCAACCAGGCAGGCTATTTGCAACAATTAAGCAGAATATCTCAGAGATAGAATTGAAATGGTTGGACGGGGAACCGAGAAATCAAATGGAACACGAAAAGGTGTTAGGGACCCTTGAAGGAAACACCAGTGGATAATTGGATGGAGAAGCAATTTGAAGGCAACCAAACTGAAAATTAGAAAAACGCAAAGGAAATTGGAAAAATAAATTGCTGAAGACATCAAAATAAAGATTAAGCATTTTCTCCAACCATGTTTACTGTAAGTAGTTATTGAAAATGAAGACTGGCCTGATTAAAGAATTAAATTGGTAATCCTTACTGGTAAAAGTGAAAGCTCATGATGCAGGTATAAAATATTTTTTGCTACATTTACGTAAGACTCTTGTAACAACATTTAAATAGAGCCGCAAGAGGCTTAAGGCATAATGACGTGCTTCATTTCTAAGTTAAAGTCTATTATTGTGATTATAATGAGATTGTCAGATAAGTTGCCCGATTTAGCACGCGCACAACAATTGGAAGGGTGACAGCAAAAAGAGGTGACGGGGGTTTCAGCTGGTTGGCATCATCACTGGAGTGAAATCATTAAATATCAGAGAATCAGGAGTGTGCCACTTTAGTTCACTTAATAACATGCTTGCCTGTGCCTCAAAAGAGTCTAGGTCCAGATCCCCCTCTAGATAGTTGTGCACGAAAGCTGGGTTGATGTTTCAGTGAGGGAGCGCTGCACTGTTGGAGGTGCTGTCTTATAGAGCATGGTTACACAGATTGTTCAGTTGGCTCTCTCAGGTGGACATAAAACATCTCAAGGCAGGAGTACACCCCCAGTATCCTGGCAAGTATTTATTCTGGAACCAACACCAATAAAAAACAGATTAACTGGTCCTTGTCTCATTGCTGTTTGTGGGATCTTGCTGTGTGCAAATTGGTTGCTTTGTTTCCTCCAATAACTAACACACTTCAGTGAATACTTTGTTAGCTGCAGAATATTAAGAGACATCCCGAGGTCATGAATGGCACTTTATAAATGTATGACTTTCTTTTTGTGAATTAAATACTAATATAATTCCTACTCCAGTTAACATATTTGAACTATTGATCTGTAATCCAAAAATGCCAAAACACAACCCTAACTGGCCATTCATCTCACTTTCTACTTGTGCATAGAATCATAGAATCCTGCTCTGCAGAAGAAGGCCATTCAGTCCATTGAGACTGCGCTGACCATGATCCCACCCAGGTCTTATTCCTGTATATAATCATAGAATTCCTACAGTGCAGAAGGAGGCCATTCAGTCAATCCAGTCTCCACCGACAACAATCCCACCTAGGTCCTATCCCCATGATCCTACATATTTACCCTGCTCATCCCCAATACTAAGGGTCAATTTAGCATGGCCAATCCACCCAACACGCACATCTTTGGGGTGTGGGGGGAAACCGGAGCACTCGGAGGAAACTCATGCAGGCATGGGGAGAATGTGCAAACTCTGCAGTCACCCGAGACCAGAATTGATCCCGGGTCCCTGGCGCTGTGAGGCAGCAGTGCTAACTAGTGTACCACCGTGCTGCACCGTGCATTGCATAAGTTGACTTCAATGTTTGCCTCCATTTAACAGTGACTCCACCCTGTGCACTCATTTGTCATGAAGTGTTCTGGCAATACATACATGCAGATTTGTTTTTCCTCTTTATTAGTGGCCTCTTCCTCCCTCTTTGCTTCATTCAGTCCTTTAAAGGAGCATCAGGCCTGCTGAAGAGTCTTTTAAAGCATCAGCCCAAATTTCAAATGCAAATGTCTTGTTCATTTCCAACATTTTCTGATTTTTATTTCGGATTTCCATCTTTGGCTGCTCTACCTGTCAGGGACAGTTTGCTCAGCCTGTCTGTGAAAGTTTGATCCTTGTTTGTGCTGTTGCAGAAACTCACTGACTGACAGTGTAGCGCCTTCTTAGTACTGATGTCCATGCTGAGAGACATTGAACATTAAAACTTATTGTGCAGAAGAAGTAATCCAAATATTTGGAAAGCAATGGTTAATAAAAGACGTTTCTTTTGCTAATATA
Source organism: Carcharhinus amblyrhynchos (assembly GCF_965287045.1). Taxonomy (NCBI): domain Eukaryota; kingdom Metazoa; phylum Chordata; class Chondrichthyes; order Carcharhiniformes; family Carcharhinidae; genus Carcharhinus; species Carcharhinus amblyrhynchos. The sequence continues at coordinate 47,390,609 of NC_137342.1, forward strand.
CTTCTCAGTCCATTCTTAAAATTACAAAGCTAATGTTCGGAGTGGACAAACAAACCCAAATCCATTCCTTGCTTGCCCCAAAAAACAAATTCCAACCGAATTCAATTCATGGTCCCCACCAGAGAGACAAACAAGATCCAAGCTGACAAGATAAGACATTGCATACCATCGTGGGCTTGCTCTGACACTTGACCCTAGCCACCAGACTGAGAAACTGCTAATGCACATCTAAAATAATTCAACTGTGCTGGGCAGATGTTTACCAGAGAGGCTGAAAGGCAAACAGAGGAAGCAAACAGGATACACAAAGCATGATGGATGTACCTATACTAAATGGACAGCAGCAGCTCAGAATGGCATGGTGGCACAGTGATTAGCGCTGCTGCCTCACAGTGCCAGGGACCCAAGTTCAATTCCAGCCTTGGGTGACTGTGCAGAGTCTGCACTTTCACCCTGTGTCTGCATGGGTTTCCTCCAGTGCTCTGGTTTACTCCCATAGATGTGGAGGAAATTGAGTTTGTGTCTTTGTTTGTGAACTGAAATCCCACTCACCTGACGAAGGAGCAGCAAGCACGTTTGCTATCAAATAAACCTGTTGGACTTTAATCTGGTGTTGTGAGACTTCTTACTGTGTTCCTCCCACAGTCCAAACATGTGTGGGTTAGGTTGATTGGCCATGCTAAATTGCCCCTTAGTGTCAGGGGATTAGCAGGTTAAATACACGGGGTTAAGGGGCTTGGGTGGGATTGTTGTCAGTGCAGGCTCGATGGGCCAAGTGGCCTCCTTCTGCACTGTAGGAATTCTATGTTTTTAAAGAAAGCATCTCACAACCACCTTCTTGAGGACAATGGAGACAATAAATGCGGAGCCGAGTCAGTGATGCCCACATCGCAAGAATGACTTTTTTTAAAATTGCACTTTGAAAGTTATTAATCTAAGTTAGCATTATTGGAGAATCGGGAAGAAGAAGGAAGAGGAGATTGTCTCATTCGTAATGGAATCCACTGTTCTTTACTTATGGCAGTATTAATACAAGTCAGTCCTCACATTAGAAGCAAAAAAGATCAAAGTGCAACAAAGAATACCCACATCAGAGCTGTTGTGATAGTACAACACAGCAGCAAAATAAGGTTTGCATCGAACTGTTTCCTGTTTAAAGACTTCTAGAGTAACCACATAAATGCAAAAACAACTTGATTAATGTGAACAAAAGCTGCTGTTCCTTTGCAGCGCAGGTGATAAAAAAAATTATTCGATTAAGGCAAGAATTCTTTATCTTCACTTTGTGTAATATGTTCATTTTGCAAACGATGAATGTCACAGTCATAAACATGTCTGATTATACAATCCATTATATTAAGTCAGAGCACCACTGTACCTAATATTCATTGTCAATTCCTAATGAATGCTGCTGAGTATACAAACGCAGGAACAGTTTTTCATTCTGGCTCATGCCTCAGTCGCAACAGAAAAAATGTACCTGAATAAACAATCACAACGGCTCTTTTGGGAATCTATTTTTGCTAGGATAAGTCAGATTAAATTCCTGCATGGTTCGAATCCAAATTTCATGCTGAAGGAAGAACATTTGGGGAGAGGTTGTGAGGCCTGCCAGCGGACAGGTACAGGGAATTGTTTCCTGAAAGCATGGAGTCAACAGTGTGGTCAACACTCCATTGCCACAGGCCGAGAAATGATGACTGATATGCCCACCTGAATCAGGTGGGATGTCTTTTTAATATGCAAATAATGGTCCGTTTGTTCACACGGGAGATTGATTACTAACTTAGAACTTCACTCTTCACATGGGTGGCATGGTGGCACAGTGGCTAGCACTGTTGCCTCGCAGCACCAGGGACATGGGTTCAAATCTGGCCTCGGGTCTGTGTGGAGTTTGCATGTTCTCCCCGTGTCTGTGTGGGTTTCCTCCGGGCGCTCCGATTTCCTCCCACAGTCCAAAGATTTGCGGATTAGGTGGATTGACCATGGTTAATTGCCCCTTAGTGTCAGGAGGATTAGGAGGGTAAATATGTGAGGTTATGAGTTAGGAGCTGGGCGGGACTGTACCTAAGGGGAGCAGGAGGAGTGAGCAATGTACCCGAGATGGATAAATCATGCATTGTGACACCTCATTCAAAAATACATCATTTTTCCTCCCACTGTATGTTTTTTAAACAATGTTGATAATAATTGTTCTATCATAATTAAATACTAGCACCATTAGTCATTATATTCCCAGAGTGTTTTCATTATCTTGCATTGACTGAATATGTAAATTATTTAGTCAGATTCCAGCTTGTGTCTCTTCGCATGCTTTCCATTCCCTGCAAGCTTATTTATTATTTATTCATTAGTGTCACAAGTAGGCTTACATTAACACTGCAATGAAGATTCTGTGAAAACCCCCGAGTTGCCACACTCTGGCGCACGTTCAGGTACACTGAGGGAGAATTTAGCGCAGCCAATGCACCTAACTAGCAAATCTTTTGGACTATGAGAGGAAACTGAAGCATCTGGAGGCAACACATGCAAACGCGGGGCGAGAACGTGCCGACTCCACACAGTCATCCAAGCCAGGAATCGAACTCGGGTCCCTGGCGCTGTGAGGCAGCAGTGCTAACCATTGTGCCACCATGCCAACCACTACATTTGCTTTGCTGTTGTCCTGCAGCATCAAATTTGCTTCCTCGACTTGGCTTCATCATTTAAAAGATAACACATGTCTTAGTGACTAAAATCCTGCACATGGTAACTTTTGTATGGAAAGACCTGAAGGATGGCCCTACCCCAACTTCCTTTGGTATCTCTCACCGCCAGCTCTACTCTCTTGTCAGCTGCTCTGGAATGTGTTTCCATGTGACGGGCACAAGGTGCTCTTTATTGGTGGGGAAAATAGAAATGTTGAGGCATATTTTCAAGCCCAGCCCATCATAGGAAGGACAATTTGATGGACCATTGAAAGGCCTTGATCTCAGACAAGAATTCCTGGTATTGGGATGGCAGAATGTGGAAAATCTCACCCGTTACCATGGTGTATTGTGAAGCCTTTTGATTCTGAGGAGCTTTACTCAGCATTAGACCATGCTGTTATCTGACTGGGGGGAGTGCGTCATTCAGTCTATGAGTGCCATAGATGATTTCCTGCTCTGAATATGAGGCCACTCATTTAGGTCTGAGGTGAGGCAAACTTTCTTCACTCAAATCTTTGGGATTCTGTAGCCCATGGAGCAGTGGATGCTGGATGGTTCAGTATTTCCAAGAGTCCACTAGAATTTTTGGCACAAAATTAATTAAGGGATATGGGGGATAATGAAATAAAGTGGAGTTGAGGTAAAGGATCAGCCATAATCCTGTTGAATGGCAGAGGAGGCTCAATGGACTGAATGGCCTACTAATCCAGCTCCTAATTCGAATGCCCTTGAATTTATAAATTTTCTCATCTTGGGCACAAGCTTTCTCCCCAGCTTTGATCAGAAGGCAGTGTAACATTGTAACCGACAATGTGCAGGAACACTACCTTTTGTTGTCTTTAGGTTTGCAAATGGGAAAATGAGACTCCCACTACTTATAATCTGGCGAATGAGTGAGAGAACAGGAGCAGTCAGCATTAATTCATTCAATTGCAAATCAGGTAGATTTCTTTCATAGACGAATATTTTCTGATCAAATACGTGAACAATTTTTTTCATTCATTTATGGGACATGGGCACGCCAGCACTTATTGCCCATCCCTAGTTATCCTTGAGCTGAATAGCCTCCAAGGCCATTTCAGAGGGCAGTTAAGAGTGAGACACATTGCTGTAGCTCTGAAGTTACGTGTAGGACCAACCAGGTAAGGACAGCAGATTTCCTTCCTTAAAGGACATTAGTGAACTAGATGGATTTTTTTTCCGACAATTGACAATGGTTTCAAAATCATCAGCAGATTCCTAATTTCAGATATTTTTTATTGAATTCAAGTTCCACCATCTGCCCTGGCAGGATTTGAACTCAGGTCCCCAGAGCATGAGCTATGTTTCTGGATTAATAGTCTAGTGATAATACCTCTAGATTATTGCCTCCCTTGGTGAGACCTAATGCTGAGTGTAGCATGCTCAGAAGGAACAGGTGACTTTGGAGCAATGGTTTCCAAAGCCCTCCATTACTTCCCAGGCAGCATCTGGCCCCCTGCTTGTTCGCTTGATCTCTCTGTCTCCACACCATGGGCTCCTGTCTGTGGCTGCTTCACTGAGCCTCAAAGCCTGGTGGCAATACTCTGGCTGCTGAGCTGTAGCCTTTGAGTCTAGCCCCATCGCCCTGGCACTGGTCTCCAGCAACAGCCAGTTCAAGACCCTCAAACTGTGTCCCTACTGCTTCCTTGCTAAGGAACTAGGTATGATAGGAAAAGGCTGTTTGTGAAAGAATTGGTGCTATATTCAACGAAAATGCTTCATTTTCAACAATTTGTGCTTACATTCACACTTAGCAAAATCTGTTGGATAAAGCAATGAGTGTAACCTGGTTTGTGGGCATCAGTTTATGTATTCAGGTCAAATAAATGTACATTACCACATTATAACTGTACAAACGAGTTGACCTCGATGTAACTATATCTGCAGCTGATTAAAAATAGTTGTCTTAACCACATGTGGTTTACTCTTGAGTCCATTTATGAGACAGATGTGTTCGTAACAGCATATAATCTTTGGTCTTATGTTTGAAAGACAACCTAAGAATCTCAGCAATAATGTTGGACACAATTGCTTTTGGAGTCCCACCTGAGTTCTGTATTTAATTAAATGCGATGGGAAGCTGTTTTGCATTCACATAGAGTCTCAATAAAACAAATTTATAAAGAAAGCTTCAAGGATCAGGCTGGTGGATTATTTAGTCTGATTATTTTATCTTGTCCTATCCCTGCTGGTTTGTTTTCTTATTTAAGTTATTAATGGAGCTGATTTGTAATTTTCTATCCTATCTGTTACCCTTTTCTTTCTTTCAAGGTAACATCTTGTCCCTTGATTAAATAAAAGTTGGCACACTGATTACTCGAGCTAGGATTCTTTCTTCAACCTCGCCTGTGGCTGGGATTCTCCAGTCCCGCTGCAATGAATGGAGATCTGGCTGAACGCCAAGTTTTCCGCTCTCGCTGACAACAGAGGGGGAGCAAACAAAATCGGAAGATTCCAGCACATGGTTTTGTGTAGAAGAGTGCGAGGGGATCTCATGGAAACTTATTAAATTCTAACAGGGTTAGACAGGATAGATCCAGAAAGAATGTTCCAATCATTCGGGGGGTGGGGGGGGGGGGCAGTCCAGAACTAGGAGTCATAGTTTGAGGGTAAGGGCTGGGGTGAGAAGAAATTTCTTCACCCAGAAAGTGGTTAATGTGTGGAATTCACTTCCACAGAATGTAGTTGAGGCCAAAACATTGTGTGATCTCAAGAAGAAATTAGATATAGCTCTTGGGGCTAAAGGGATCAAAAGATATGGGGGAAGGTGGAATCAGGCTATTGGATTAGACAAATCAGTCATGACCATAATGAATGGCGAAGTAGGCTCCAAGATCCAAATGGCCTAGTCCTGCCTCTGTTTCCTATGTTTCTGAATTCTATTTAGGCAATAGATTAATTTTTATCCCTTCAAACTAAAATAATAGTTAACAACTGTATTTAAATATATACACACTTTATATAGCAGTGGTAACCAGTGTGCTACCATATTTAACTAAACTCCTTGCACTGGACATAGAATCAAAGGGGTTACATATCTATGGGGGAATCACCTGATTGTTCAATGTTTATGCTGTTTCTCTGGACTTCTGCAGATCTTCCATCAAAGTCCTGCATGTTGTGGAGATTTAATTCCAAAGAATTTTGCAGCAAGGAAGAAACTATTTTGCCCATCACTGCTGTACTAACTCTCTGAAAAATAACATCTGCTTGATCCCAAGTCCATGCCATTTCCCTGTGCCTTGTAAGATGTTTAATTTTCAGCAGTTCATCAATCTGCACTTGAGAAAGCTATTGTAAATTATGTTCCTATTGTTGTTCCTAATGGGACATTGCGTCTCCTTAAAACTGTCCTTATAAATCACAAAGTTCTCCAATCCTAACCTCCACCTTTTCAGGAAATGCGAGTGTGAATTTAGGGTGGGCCACTTGGAGCTTGGTGGCAAGTGAGACAGTTTGGTGAAGTGGGCATGGAGCTGTTATTCTCTTTTTCTACCTTTCTCAGCCTCCCGTGTTTGGTTCTTATATCAGTACAGAGAAAGAAGTAGACAGGTGAGTAACTGCTAAGTTATTCTCCTTTTTGCATTTATAATAAATGGTTTGCAAAGTTAAGGTCTGGCAGGTCAACTTGGTCAAGAGGAATGTGCATCCTGTGGAACGTGGGAAGTCATGGGCACACCATGTTCCCCAGACAAACACTTACCAGGGTCACCAGCTGCAGAAGCTTAAACTCTGGCTTTCAGAACTTGAACAGCAGCTGGAGTTGCTGTGGTGTCTCCACGAGGCTGTGAACTATGTGGATGATATTCTTAGGGAGGTGATCACACTGCGGTTTAGGAGTCTGCGGGCAGAGAGAGAATGGATGATCTCCAGGCAGTCTAGGAGAACCAGGCAGGTGGCATTGGATCCTCCAAGACAATCTCAGTCACAAACTGGTTTTCCATTTTGGATATTGATGAGGTGGCTCAGGTGGGAGAAAACAGAGTGCAAATGCAATAGTGATAGGGAAGAGGCAGGTATTTTTGTAGTCATTGACCTGACTCCAGGATGATATGTTCCCTCCCTGGTGTGGGTAGCACAGAAGCACAGTGGTTAGCACTGCTGCCTCACAGCGCCAGGGACCTGGGTTCGATTCCCGGCTCGGGTCACTGTCTGTGCCGTGTCTACACGCACATCTTTGGACTGTAGGAGGAAACCCACAGAGACGTGGGGAGAACACACAGACAGTGACTCAAGCCAGGAATCGAATTTGAGTCCCTGGCGCTGTGAGGCAGCAGTGCTAACACTGTGCCACCGTTCCACCCCTCTGTGCCATCGTGCTGCCCCTCTGTGCCACCATGCCAACCCTATGATGTCAGTGAGGGGAGACATCCCAATGTGAGGGCTAATTTCAATGGGGAAGGCCGCGATTGATATGGAAAAGTATTTAAATGAGGTTTCTTGGATGGGAACCTCAATGACAAGAGGTAGAAACAGTCACACTGGCAGATCTCGCCAGCGAAATTCTCGCCATTGGCCTCTCATAGGATTTTGTCACCATCTGTACTCACGGTAAGGGCAGGTGCAAAATCCTGCTTTCCATCATTGGAACAAACTTTCCTGCCCTCCTTCTAACACTGGCCATGGAATCTTTTACATTCACTAATAATTCAGGAGGGAGAAGTTGCAAACATCACCCTCCTCGAATCTCCTCAGACACCCAGATACCATTTGTTTGGCGATTCAAGTATATGAAGGAACTTGGAATGGAGGTGAAGTATGACTGCAGATCAGAAAGCATGGAGGCATTGGTATGGTGGCACAGTGGTTAGCACTGCAGCCTCACAGCGCCAGGGACTCGGGTTTGATTCCAGCCTCGGGTGACTGTCCACGTGGAGCTTGCACATTCTCCCCACATCTGCGTGAGTTTCCTCCGGGTGCTCTGATTTCCTCCAATACTCCAAAGATGTGCAGCTTAGGTTGATAGGCCATGCTAAATTGCCTCTTAGTGTGCCAAGATGGATTAGCCATGGTAAATGTACAGAGTTACAGGCTTAGGGCTGGGGGGGGGAAGTGACCTGAGTAAGATGCTCTGTCAGAGAGTGGGTACAGACTCGATGGGCTAAAAGGCCTCTTCTGCACTGGAGGATTCTATGAATCTATGAGAAGAAGATGGTACAACAAAAAAACAGAAATGTTACACGTGGCAGCTTTTAAAAAGAGGGCTATCCATTTTACATTCCAGCAGTGATCCGGGAAAGGCAACCAGGTTAAGTAAAATCTTTCCTGACCCAACATTAGTGCAGAATAAGAGTAAGCTTGTGTAATACTACATTCATGTCGGAGTTTAGTTTAAATTCATTATGGGTGGATATATCTGGACCCTGTGACACTTCTCTCTTTAAAATGACAGTCTGATTCATTGGATTTCACAGCAGTCCATTTAAAGCATTGCAGTTAGTCAGAATTAAAGTCCATAATTTGCTACTTAAGTATCCCAGCATGTATCAATTGAACAAGTTACACCTGAAGCAATCAAGGCAATAAAATGGGAAGGAAAAGTCATAAGGGCAAGGGAGAGAAAAGGAGAAATATTTCTCCTGTCTTGAAAAAACAGTGGACAAACGCGAGGAACGAGCATTAAAAGAAGGATTGTATCAAAAGACACTGCAGTTCACTTCAGGGCAAACTGCATTTCAAAACAGTTGAGCTGAAATGTCCTCATCCTCAGCTTCAGGAGGTAAGCCGATCACAGGTTTGTTATTGTACCTCAAAGGCATTAACCCACACGGCAATGCACTGCAACTTCAACCTGACCATTCCTCTTTTAAGTGAGACGGAAGAAAGCTTCCAGCCATTTTGTCCAGTAGCTTTGGGAAATTTAGGATTCTCCCTCTCTGCCTTCAGGAAGCAGAAGTCAGCAGCTACTGAGAAATCTTTATCATCACATTCAATGGGTAAGGTGTTTAGGTTACTGGAAAACCTTTTTAACAGGACATAGTATGGGTGTTTATTAATTATCAGTTAAATCAGCAATTGAATTTGTTTTGATGTTTCTGGCTTTATTTATGCCTGATACGTAATGTAGCATTTACCCCAATGCTAAGTCCAAATACAAGCTGGTTAGGTGCATTGGCCATGCCAAATTCTCCCTCAGTGTACCCGAACAGGCGTCACAGCGTGGCGACCAGGGGATTTTCACAGTAACTTCATTGCTGTGTTAATATAAGCCTACTTGTAACTAATAAATAAATAAACTTTAAATAAATGAGAAAGCTTAAAATTAATCAGCTAAGTTTGTGTTTGATAATACAATCCTTCTGCATTTTACCTAGTTGATAACATTGCTGATAGTCTAGGCATATCACTTATTGTGAGGGGGGGGGAGGTGGTGTACCTTGGCCAGAAATGGTGGTTCCAGTAGTTAGTCAATGGCCACAGGATTCTTGATTCAGTGACCAGGGCAGAGGTGGGGGCACCATGGGCAGGAGGTTCAGAATGGCTTTTGTTTCCCCTTCAAGGCCCATTGCAAAAGGAAGCAGGCAGCAAGAATGAGGGTCAGGTAATATAAACGCACCATCAGGAAGTCTCCACATTTTAACATATTCTGTAATTAAAAATCCCAGCGTGTGTCTGTTGATCAGGTGGCACTGGAATCAAACACAGAGTCGTGTGGGCAGTTTGGTCAGAGGCAACACCCACCCTTCACACTTTGCGCATTGGGATGTGATGGTTGTAATAGGTTCACGGAGGCAGAAGTCCCTTCACCAAAATCCCTTTAATTACAATTCCAACAGCGGTACAGAGTGCTACCTGTCAGCAGTCTGCCTTCGGGAGTGCCAGAGGAACTGACATGCCCAGTTAAATACAAAGAACATAGAACATAGAACACTACAGCACAAACAGGCCCTTCGGCCCACGAGTTGCGCCAATCACATCAACACCTATCTATAACCCCCAATCCCATAAAACCCCATATACTCATCCAGAAGTCTTTTAAAAGACCCCAGCGAGTTCACCTCCACCACCACTGACGGCAGCCGATTCCATTCACTCACCACCCTCTGAGTGAAAAACTTACCCCTAACATCACTTCTGTACTTTCCTCCCCGCACCTTAAATCTGTGTCCTCTCGTAGCGACCATTTCAGCCCTGGGAAATAGCCTCTGAGAATCCACCCTATCTATTCCTCTCAACATTTTATAAACCTCTATCAGGTCGCCTCTCAACCTACGTCTCTCCAGGGAAAAGAGACCCAGTTCCCTCAACCTAACTTCATAAGGCATGCCTCCCAGTCCAGGCAACATCCTTGTAAATCTCCTCTGTACCCTTTCAATAGCTTCTACGTCTTTCCTATAGTGAGGCGACCAGAACTGCGCACAGTACTCCAAATGAGGCCTGACAAGGGTCTTATAAAGTTGCAGCAATACCTCCCAACTCCTAAACTCAATCCCTCGATTTATGAAGGCCAGTACACCATACGCCTTCTTGACCACCTCTTCCACCTGAGAGGCCGATTTAAGAGTCCTGTGGACCCGGATCCCAAGATCCTTCTGCTCCTCAACACTACCAAGACTCCTGCCATTGATAGTGTACTCGTTCATCCCGTTGGTTCTGCCAAAATGGACGACTACGCATTTATCCGCGTTGAAGTCCATCTGCCACTTCTCCGCCCAGTCCTGCATCCTATTTATGTCCTGCTGCAACTTTTGCCATCCTTCCAGACCATCCACAACACCACCGACCTTCGTGTCATCAGCGAACTTACTTACCCATCCTTCCACTTCCTCATCCAAGTCATTTATGAAAATGACAAACAGCAAGGGTCCCAGAACAGATCCCTGGGGCACTCCACTGGTGACTGACCTCCATTCAGAAAAAGACCCATCCACAACCACTCTCTGCCTTCTGCAAGCAAGCCAGTTCTTGATCCACAAGGCCAAAGGCCCTCGGATCCCATGCCCTCTCACCTTCTCAAGAAGTCTTGCATGGGGGACCTTATCAAACGCCTTGCTGAAGTCCATGTACACCACGTCCACGGCACTTCCTTCGTCAATGTGTTCAGTCACATTATCGAAGAACTCAACTAGGCTCGTAAGGCACGACCTGCCCTTGACAAATCTATGCTGACTATTCCTGATCATGTCAAACCTCTCCAAATGGTCGTAAATCTTGTCCCTCAGAAGCCTTTCCATCAGCTTACCAACCACTGAGGTCAGACTCACCGGTCGGTAATTTCCCGGGCTATCTCTGTTCCCTTTCTTGAAAATAGGGACTACAGCCGCAATCCTCCAATCTTCCGGAACCTCTCCCGTCTCCATTGATGACGCAAAGATCATCTCCAGGGGCTCTGCAATCACTTCCCTCGCCTCCCACAGTATCCTGGGGTACATCCCATCCAAAGGAAAGACTTACTGATTGGCCCATCAATTAACTCCTTAATCAGGGAGTTCATATTCCAATAGGCCAACCTCAATGGCTTGATTGAAGTCATTACAATGGTTGCCATGGATATGTTGCAAACCACAATAATATGGAGAGCAGTTAAGCAATTTCAGATTGTCAGCTGCTTTTGATAATTTGGTTATTGTTAGAATACATTCCATTGCGATGCTATAAGACTATAATAGATAAATTATCTTGAATTTGTGAAACCACATGATGTACTAATGTTGAATATGAGGATATCAAAGATTTCAAACACCTCAGGAATGTTTGGAAACAGGCAGCATCTGTGGAGAGAAACTCATCTATAAAGCCCCGAAAGCCTTTCCAAATGCACAAGTCTAAAGTTTTAAAGTTTAAAACTTTTATTTATTAGTCACAATTACACTTACATTCGTATAGCAAATCCCTTGGTTGCCACGCTCCAGCACCTGTTCAGGTACACTGAGGGAGAATTTAGCATGGTCAATGTATCTAACCAGCACGTTTTTGGAGTGTGGGAGGAAACCAGAGCACCTGGAGGAAACCCACGCAAACACGGGGAGAACATGCAAACTCCACACAGGCATCGACCCAAACCAGGAATCGAACCCATATTCCTGGCGCCGTGAGACAGCAATGCTAATCACTGTGCCACTGTACTGCCTAGTCAGGGGTATGACGGAAAATTTTCCACTTGCCTCAATGAGTGCTGCTCCAACGACACAGTGGAAAGGTGACTTAATGTGGTGTTAACGTTTAAAGACAATTAACTTTTATCAGAACCCTATTGAGTTTGAGGTGGAGAGGGTTGTTGAGGACAGATGTGGCAGTGAAAGCGAGTTTAAGCCTCTTATGTTAAAACAAGAGGGGAGCAGATAGAAATGAAGAGGAATAGAATGCAGAAAGAAAAATAAGTATCGCATTGCATAAAAGAAGCCCTTCCTCAGGGGGTAAAGGGAAGCAATGGCAAAACAAAAACTGAAACTCCAAAATTAAAACAGAAAATATTAGAAATGGTCAGTGGAATTAGGCTTGCAAGGTCAACACTTCAGGTTCCAGACCTTCCATCAGAGCAATAATTCTTCTTTGATTTAGAGTTTTCATCACAAAGGGTGTTCTTTGAGAAATGAAGTCCAAATAAGAATAAGACAAATACTGATAAGCAAGTAAGTTCTATAGAGACAGAACCAATATATGGCAGAAGCACTTTGATATTGACAACTGTAAAGTAATTAACAACTGATCAAAGCACAGAGCAAGAAAGAGATTATATTGGGTAGAGATGAAGCTTAGGGATTATAATGGATAAATTCATGACACAATGATAATCAACTTTTTTATTCATTGGATATAGATATCACTGGCTGTGGCAACATTTATTGCCCTTGAATTCTTAGGCCATTTTAAAGGGATTCATGAGCCATCCACATTCCTGTGGATTGAGTCACATGTAAGCCAGACCAGATAGGTTGCCTTCCCTAAAGGACATTACTGAATCAGATGGGTTTTAACAGCAATCAATTCATGGTCACCACCAGACATCCAACTCAAATTTCACAATCTACCAATGTGGGATTCAAACCCAGGTCCCCATTACATCGTGGGAGCAATCTTACCAAAAAGTCTAAGTGGTGAACAAGTGTGAAAACAGGAGAGTTTCAGATCTGTTTTTTGGGCGAGTTTGAAAATACAATCTTACGCCATTTTGTGCGAGAAATAATGCACAATCTGTTTCCTGCCAGTTGGGGAAGGGGTGGAGTCTAAGCTCACTGGAAAGCTGACTGCTTGCAATAGCGGACACAATTGTGCATGCTCAAATCTCTCTCTGCTCTCTGTTCTGTGCATCAGAGAGAAAGATCAAAGAGAACAAAGAACAAAATCAGCCTGAGAAACAGGCCCTTCGGCCCAACGAGTCCGCGCCGCCATCTCAACACCACCAGTCCCCCTCTCCACCCACGACCCCTGTCTAATGTTTTATGGCCATCCAGATTGAGGGAATCTGATTTAGGGACAATTTATTCCTGCCAATCAGCCTAACAGCACATCTTTGGGGTGTGGGAGGAAACCGGAGCACCTGGAGAAAACCCACGCAAGCACGGGGAGAATGCGCAAACTCCCACAGACACCGGCCCAAATCCATGTGTCTGCACAGCAATCAGCGATAGTCACTGAGCTGTCGTCTTGCCCAGTATCTTGTCCAGTTTAGGCACACACTAACGACATGAAGCACTGGGCCAACCTCGAACAACCAAGAGCAGCCCCAGTACGACCCATCGCGTGTATGCCCCTCGTTGGACACGAGGTGGACCGACTGAACCCACTCCCCCTTCTCAACTTCCACAGGATAATGTGCCCCCCCTGCCCTCTCCAACCACAATCACTGGCCTGAAGAATGAATGAGGTACTGGTGAATCACAGCTAGCTGAAGGCTTACAGATAGTTCAATCTGAATTGCAACCTTGAGGCGAGGAGGAATGCAAGGAAAATATTGGAAGAGAAAAGAAAATGTTACCAGTTATTGATTTGTTTAAGAGACAGTGCTGTGGTAAAGTGCCGTACAAAAAGACCTGTGCACAGAAAGAGAGAATGATTAAATAAGTAGCACTGTCAGTATGATACTATGATCAAACTCCATCATCTCTACTTACCAAATGTAAGGTGATTTTAGGACTGATTTGAGGAGGAACTTCTTCACACAAAGTGTTGTGAATCTGTGGAATTCCCTGCCCAGTGAAGCAGTTGAGGCTCCCTCATTGAATGTTTTTCAGGCAGGGATAGATACATTTTTGAACAGTAAAGGAATTAAGGGTTATGATGAGTGGGTGGCTAAGTGGAGATGAGTCCACAAAAAGATCTGCCATGATCTTACTGAATGGCAGAGCAGGCTTGAGGGACCAGATGGCCTACTCCTGCTCCTAGTTCTTATGTTCTTACTTTACAAATAAATAGTCAAAGCTTCTTATTTGTTCCATGTTCTAAACAGCAGATCTCTTTGAGGTCAGTGGGTGCTGAGATCTGGATGGGGGCAAATGGGTGCTGAGATCTGGATGGGGGCAAATGGGTGCTGAGATCTGGATGGGGGCAAATGGGTGCTGAGATCTGGATGGGGGCAAATGGGTGCTGAGATCTGGATGGGGGCAAATGGGTGCTGAGATCTGGATGGGGGCAAATGGGTGCTGAGATCTGGATGGGGGCAAATGGGTGCTGAGATCTGGATGGGGGCAAATGGGTGCTGAGATCTGGATGGGGGCAAATGGGTGCTGAGATCTGGATGGGGGCAAATGGGTGCTGAGATCTGGATGAAGTCGATGGGTGCTCACATCTGGATAAGGTCAGTGGGTGCTGAAATCTAGATGAAACTGATGGATGCTGAGATCTGGATGGGGGCAATGGGTGCTCAAGTCAAAGAAAATGAGTGGAAAGGATGAGGGAGGGTAGTTTTTCTATTCTCAACACACAGTGCCAGCCAAGACTGGGATAGTGATAGGTGAGTGAAAAAGTAGGTAGCCAGAGAGAAGGACACACCTTACATCAGATCAAGATTCAGCCTGAGAAGCCCACACACGACCCTGTCGCGGATTTTTACCAGAACAAAATATGTGCCCAGTGACATATATCAGTGATACACTAAGGAATTGTTCATCTCCAATACTGGAAACTGACTGTCTGGGAATTATTGCATTAAATTGAAACAAAGAACAAAATCAGAATACATTGTGCAGAGTGCATCTTCTGTTGCAATGCTGAACTCTAGTGTCTAACATGCTGGTGATAAAGCAGCATTGACAATACCATTCAGAGCGGACTTTGCTTGGCTGCTTTATCATTCTTATCAGCCCCTATAATGACAATGTTCCTTTAAGAAGTGTCGGAAGGAATTATTCTTACCCTCCCCTCCTCATTTGAAAGAAAACAGACAGGGAAACAAATAATGTCTACAAATTGACAGATCAGAACCTTCAATAATATTAGTATTAATGGATACATCAAATAATAAATACTAGACAGCCATTAATGTGAGCGTCTGGGAACAATTGCTGCATCTTTTTAACTGTTGATATAAAAGCCAAGCTGTCCCAGGGAAAGCTTTCAAAAAAATACTTGCAAGTACACAAGGCACATGGGCTGTGCATGTGAGTATAAATGTGCTCTGAATTCAATATGTCACATGTAATATTCATGTCTGTGTAAACACACAAAATGCTTAATACACAGACTGTGTGCATGGTAATCTGCTAATTGTTAAACCCCAGCCATTTACTTATTACAGAAAGGTCAGTAAATGTTGTAAAATTCTGCAAACTTGAGAGAATGTAGATCTGGGCAAAAAAATGCTTTGTTTTTTTTCGCACAAGTCACAGAAGAAGGAAGAAAGCTCCATGGCAACAGTTATATTAAGGCTATGTTACTGCTTTATTGCACCACTTATTAAAGTGGATTTTAAACAACAGTTGTATTGTTTAAGTTTTATTTCTCCCCTAAAAATAAACATTTCTACTGGATGCGCTGCTATTTTTAAAATGGAACAATTTGCTTAAAAGGCTGAAAGAATGCTTTCTGAGAAGTTTTTGAGAGCGCCTGCAAATGTGTTTATCGCACAGTCACTTCTGAGTTCTGCAACTGGCTATTTCTGTCGCTTTATCAAATGTGGTTAATTCAGGCTTCCTCTGTTGTTCCTGGTAGAGCCCCTGGCGTACTTTGCAAAACACAAGGGTTGCACTCAGAATCTATGAGCTGTTCCTCTTTGGATTTCATGTTTGAACAAAATGCAGACTGCATTGTGTGGCGCGGTGTTTTTAGCGGAGGCCTTTCACTCCTGAAGATTTTGAAAGATTTTGTTTGCCATCAAATAATTGAAAAGCTCTCCCCAGTCCCAATGATTCAAACCCGCCACTTTCAAAGTTGGCTACTCTCCAACTAAATGTTATTTACAAATTTTTTTTTTATTCATTCGTGGGTCATAGGCGTCGCTGGTTGGCCAGCATTTATTGCCCATCCCTTATTGCTCAAGAGTCAACCACATTGCTGTGGCTCTGGATTCACATGTAGACCAGACCCAGGTAAGGACGGCAGATTT
Organism: Carcharhinus amblyrhynchos; assembly: GCF_965287045.1. Taxonomy (NCBI): domain Eukaryota; kingdom Metazoa; phylum Chordata; class Chondrichthyes; order Carcharhiniformes; family Carcharhinidae; genus Carcharhinus; species Carcharhinus amblyrhynchos. The sequence goes on from NC_137342.1 coordinate 47,406,803, forward strand.
CCTTCCCTCAAGGACATTAGTGAACCAGATGAGTTTTTCCGACAATAGTTTCATGGTCATGAGTAGATTCTTAATTCCAGATTTTTTAAAATTGGCTTCAAATTCCACTATCAGCCGTGGCGGAATTGGAACCTGAGTCCCCAGAACATTAGCTGAGTTTCTGGATTAATAGTCTAGCGATAATACAACTCGGTCATCACCTCCCCCAAAACAAACAATGTGAAAGAACTTTCTCCAAAGTTGATGGAGCGATACAGAGAAACACAGAAACTAGAAGCAGGATTAGGCCATTTGGCCCTTCGCATCTGCTGTGCCATTCATTTTAGAACATAGAACATCATAGTGCAGTACAGGCCCTTCGGCCCTCAATGTTGTGCCGACTAGTGGAACCAATCTAATGACCCTCTAACCTAAACTATTCCAATGTTATCCATATGCCTATCCACTGATCATTTGAACGCTCTTAAAGTTGACGAGTCCACAACTGCTGCAGGCAGGGCATTCCGCAACCCTACTACCCTCTGAGTAAAGAATCTACCTCTGATCATAGCTGATTCCCCATTTCAATATCCTGATTCTCCCCTCCTCCCAATGGCTGTTGATCCCTTTAGTCCCAAGAACTCTATCTAATTTACCTTTGAAATCACACAATTATTTTAACCTAACTACTTTCTATGGTAGTGGCTCCCATTCTCTAGGTGAAGAAATTTCCCCTCACCTCAGTTCTAAAAATGCTTACCCCTTCTCCTCAAACTATGACCCCTAGTTCTGGACTCCCCCACCATTGGGAACTCTTTCTAAATTTACCTTATCTAACCCTGTTAGAATTTGATAAGTTTCCATGAGATCCCCCCTCACTGTTCTAAACTCCAATGAATATAATCCTAACTGACTTAATGTGTCATTCCAGGAATCATCCTGGTAAACCAATAGTGGTTGAAAACTTTGCAAGAAAAGTCTATCTCCATTTCCAGCAAGTAATACAATTTTATTATTGGGCTCTGCTATTTGCTGACTTAATAAAAGGCTGTGAATTATATGAATATCTACAATGAATGGATGTTAATTCTTTGATAGACACATCCCCGAACAATAGATGAACAATATTCCATTGGCTGCCAGTCCATTGAAATCAAAGAATTACCAATAAAATGGAGCAAAATCATATTTTTAGAAGCTTTGCAATTTACGTTGCACAGTGGGTTAGCATTGCTGCCTCACAGCGCCAGGGACCCAGGTTCGATTCCTGGCTTGGATCACAGCGTTTGTGGAGTTTACATGTTCTCCCCGTGTCTGCTTGGGTTTCCTCTGGGTGCTCCGGTTTGCTCCCACACTCCGAAAGATGTGTTGGTTAGGTGCTAAATTCTCCCTCAGTGTACCCGAACAGGTGCCGGGAGTCTGGCAACTAGAAGATTTTCGCAGTAACTTAATTGTAGTGTTAATATAAACCTTGTGACAATAGTAAATGAATAAACAAAATAAATAATAGTCCCCCTAGAATGACTTAAATTATTTTTAGTCGTATGTTTTAACAATGTAATGGCTGGCTCTTTACAAAACTGCACAAACTGCCTGACCACTAAGATTCTATTTTCATTAACACCTTTGGAATATTTCTGAATATCATTTTCTTGTACTAAATTTTTTCAATGCAGAGAAAAAAAATGTCACCTCACAATTAATGTGTTTTCATTTTGCCCTAATTGGTTGCTGTGTTCTTGAATAATTGGATAACATATAGTGGACTAATTAATCACAGCTGTTGAAAATAATACAAACGTGTTTCCGAGGGAAGCTTAAGGGGAACATTTCACTCACTGCCTTCGTGAGTGGTCATTTATTCTGCACTTATCTAAATAGCAGCGTGTTACAAATTTAACATGGGCAAAGGAAAATATTTCCTGAAATGATTAACATGTTATCTGCTAACGCATGGGAGCGAACAGGGGGATGAAACAGGATGGCTGGAGCAAATAAAATCAGCGCATTACAGGAATAAATAAGGACAAGAATAAATGTGCTTATTTTTCATTTCTTTTATGCTGCTGCCTAAGTAAGGTTACTAAATCATAGTGAAAATTAGATGCTGCAGAGAATGTAATGCCTGAACCTCTCTGTGCAACAAAAACACATTCACCAGACTGTCATCTTCCCTTCTCTGAATCACATTTGCACAGTGAAAGTAACCTCTACCTCCAGGGCATACACATTTAAATAAAATCTATTCCTGAGATGTAAAATGACAGCTGACTGATTGTTCATTTAATTTCAGCTGCATTTCCACTATGCTCAATTCATTAAATAATTTGAGAAGGGCAATTCTGATAAATCAAAGTCCGCCGTACTGATTGGTGAAATGTAATTGAATGGAACAGATTGGCAGTGATGAAATCACAAGAGCTTGCGCAAAACGGTGCATTATGAAAGGAAATGATATTTTTTTCCCCCTTTCCATTCTGCTTAACAATGGGAAAATGGGCTGGCAAATAAATAGCCAATAATTTAAGTGTGACAAGAGCAGTACTTTATTTTAGTAACATACCCCCAGGTTAACATAGTTACATTTTCATACATGATTCAACAAAATAATTTGAGCAGAAACATTGACTGAAAAGATCTTTCTATTCCTGCAGCTAAGTGATAAACTGTTCTGATTTGTTTATCTTGGGGTGGGGGGGGGAATTTATTTTGTATGGATAGTTGGCAGCTCTTTTTTTTGTAGAAAGGGGCAGGATTTTCCAGTCCCGCCCTCTGTGGGGATTGATGTGGGCAGGGACGGAAATTTTAACAGACCAGCCAAAGGTCCATTGGCTTTGGACAGGAATTTCTGGTCATGCCCCTTGTCCCTGAGCTGGATGATGTGGGTTCAAGTCCTGCTCCAGAGTCTTGAGAACCAAGTCTAGGCTGACATGTCAGTATAGTACTCAAGGAGTGGAACACCACGGGTGGGATTTTCCAGCCGAGCTTGCCCCAAAACTGGAAAATCCTGCCCGAGGTCAATGGTCCTTTGCATGGTCCACCCTACTGCCCGCAATGATTCCTGTGGTAGATGGGACGGGAAACTTATCCCCCATGTTTCAGATGAGACATTCAGCTGATGGCCTGGCTGTCCCCTCAGATGGACAGTAAAGATCCCATGCCTCTTCAGCAGAGAAGTTCTCCTCAACGTCCAAGCCAGTATTTACCCCTCAAGCAATATCACCTAAATAGGTTATCATGAGCACTCCTGCCCACTTCACTGCTCTCAGTGTGGTGTACTCTACATCGGAGAGACTATGTACAGGCAGGGTGACTTATTCGCAGAGCACAATCAGTCCATCTGCAAGTAGGACCCTGACCTTCCTGTCACTTGCCATTTCAACACACCATCCCACCCCCATGTCTACATGTCCATTCTTAGCCTTTTGCAATGTTCCAGTGAAGCCCAACGCAAACTGGAGGAACAGCATCTCATCTTCCAATTGGGCACTTTACAGCCTTCAGAATTGAACATTTTGAGTTCAACAACTTCAGAGGATGAACTCTCCTCCACTGTCACCCTGTTTCCATCATTTTTTTTCATTTCTTCCATTGATTTATTTTTCTATTCCTTCTCACCATCTTTTTTCCTTTATCACCCCACTCCACCCCACTAGGGCCATGTGTTAGCTATATCAGGGCATCCTTTGACACTTTATTTACCTTTTATTCAGCCATTAACATATTTTGATCTTTTAATGTGACACAATTAACGTCCTGCTTAGCCATGATCACCCCATTACATTCCCTTTGTTCTTTTGTCCATGACATCTTTGTCAATCTCTCCCTTGCCTCTGCCTATTGTTGGCCCTCTATCCCGCCCCCAGAGCTCCAACCCCGCCCCCAGAACTCCAACCCCGCCCCCAGCTCCAACCCCACCCCCAGAACTCCAACCCCACCCATAGCTTCAACCCTGTCCCCAGAGCTCCAACACCGCCCAGAGCTCCAACCCCACCCCCAACTCTAACCCCGCCCACAGCTCTAACCACGCCCACAGCTCTAGTTCTAATTCCACCCTCAGCTCCAACCCCACCTACAACAGTATAAATCTCATCCTATTTTCTTTGTCTTCAGCTCTGACAAAGAGTCAGCTAGGCTTAAGAACATAAGAACATAAGAAATAGGAGCAGGAGTAGGCCATCTAGCCCTTCGAGCCTGCCCCGCCATTCAATAAGATCATGGCTGATCTGTCGCGGCTCAGTTCCACATTCCCGCCCTCTCCCCATAACCCTTAATTCCCTCTCTTATCAAAAACCCATCAACCCGCGTCTTAAAAATATTTAGCGAGGCAGCCTCCACCACTTCAACGGGCAGAGAATGCCAGAGGTTCACCACCCTTTGAGTGAAGAAGTTCCTCCTCAACTCCGTTCTAAACCGCCCCCCCTTTATCTTGAGGCTGTGCCCCCTAGTCCTACTGTCTTTTTTGAGCGGGAAGAGTCTCTCCACCTCTATCCTATCCATCCCATTCATCATCTTATACGCCTCAATGAGATCTCCCCCCATTCTTCTAAACTCTAACGAGTACAAGCCTAGTTTATTCAGCCTCTCCTCATAGCTCAACCCCCTCAACTCCGGTATCAGCCTAGTAAACCTCCTCTGCACTCCCTCCAAGGCCAAAATATCTTTGCGCAGACTTGAAACATTGGCTCTATTCTCTCGCCACAGATGCTGTCAGACTCGCTGAGATTTCCCAGCATTTTCTGTTTTTGTTTGAAATTCCAGCATCTGCAGTATTTTGCTTTTATATCATGATCACAGAACTTTTCTGGTTACATCATCAAATTACATTGAACATGAAGGCTGGAAAGTGCTTCAGACTGCCCTGAAGACAAGACAAAAGGTGCTATATAAATGCAAGTGCTTTTTTTTGTGTGCTTGCCCAGATGTGAAAAGCTGTATAAACTCTCCTTTAGGCTGCACTTCAATGTTAAGAGCCATCCACTTAAATTGAAGATATAGGCTTCGTGTGAAATAATATTTGTTAGTGGAGGGTTTAAGTTTCAGGACTGTAGCTGTTCAGGCCGTAATTTAAAGTGAAGGTTTTTTTACAGTTTATTTATTAGTCCCTAGTAAGGCTTGCATTAACACTGCAATGAAGCTATGGTGAAACTAGTGGGTAATTTTGATAGGCAGGGCCACTAGGGAAATGTTCTGGCTATATAGAACAAAGAACAAAGAAATGTATAGCACAGGAACAGGCCCTTCGGCCCTCCAAATCTGTGCTGATCATGATGCCCTAACTAAACTTAAAAAATCTTCTGCCCTAGATCAGATCAGATTACTCTATTCCCTCCCTGTTCATGTACCTATCTAGATGCCTTTTAAGTGTTGCTAATGTGCCTGTTTCCACCACCTCCTCAGGCAGCGTGTTCCAGCACCTATCACTCTCTGCATGAAAAACTCCCCCTGCACATCTCCCTTAAACTTTCCTCCTCTCACCTTGAACCTGTGCCCCCCCCCTGTAACGGACACTTCCACCCTGGGAAAACGCCTCTGACTATCCACCCTGTCTACGCCTCTCATCATTTTGCAGTCCTCCATCAGGTCTCCCCTCAGCCTCCATCCTTCCAGTGAAAACAATCCTAGTTTATTCAACCTCTTCTCATAACCAACACCCTCGTGACCAGGTAACATCCTGGTGAACATTCTCTGCGCTCTCTCCAAAGCTCCCATCTGATAATGTGGCGACTGTATAATTTCTGAATCTAATATTGTTTTCCTGAGTTATAATCATTTTAGTCGCCAAATGTCAGTAAAACTATGAATTTTATCACTGGGGCTGACAAAGGAAAGGTCCATTCACTTAGGGTGGGATTTTATGATCTTGGAATGAGCAAGTCCATAAAATCCCAGTATTCATTTTATTTGCTGCTTTGAAACATTAGTCTTCAGCTTAGCTGGAATTTCACTCTGCAACAGTTTAATTCAATCCTATTAAAAACATGAATTACAGAGCACTTTGGCTGGGATTATCTGTCTCTGCTGTGGCGGGATCCATCGCAGATCCATTGACTTCCAGCTTGGCCAGAAAATCCTGTCCTTTACTTTTCCTGACTGGGGAGATGGTATTTGGAGGGATCCAGTCTTTGCTTGTGTGATATTTATAGCATTGGCCTGGGAGCACAGGGCACAGATTCAACATTTGGCGATGATTGAAGACTTGGAAGTATTGTGAACTGTGAGGAGGGCGGTGACAGACTTCGAGAGGATAGAGAGGCTGGTGGAATGGGCAGATTAAAGTTAGGGTGGAGAATTGTGTAGGTATACATTTTGGTCAGAAGAGTGAGGGGAGATGACATAAAGTAAAGGATACATAGAACATAGCACACTACAGCACAAACAGGCCCTTTGGCTCACAAGTTGTGCCAGTCATATCCCTATCTACCAGGCCTATCTATAACTCTCAATTCCATTAAATCCCATGTACTCACCCAGCAAAAGACCCCAGCGAGTTGACCTCTACCACCACTGACGGCAGCCGATTCCACTCACTCACCACCCTCCTGAGTGAAAAACTTACCCCTCATGTCTCCTCTGTACTTGCTCCCCAGCACCTTAAACCTGTGTCCTCTCACAGCGACCATTTCAGCCCTGGGAAAAAGCCTCCGAGAATCCACCCTATCTATACTTCTCAACATTTTATAAACCTCTATCAGGTTGCCTCTCAATCTTCGTCTCTCCAGGGAGAAGAGACCTAGCTCCCTCAACCTAAGGCATGCCTACCAATCCAGGCAACATCCTTGTAAATCTCCTCTGCGCCCTCTCAATAGCTTCCACATCCTTCTTGTAGTGAGGCGACCAGAACTGTGCACAGTACTCCAAGTGGGGTCTGTCTTATAAAGTTGCAGCATTACCTCCCAACTCCTAAACTCAATCCCTTGATTAATGAAGGCTAGTAAACCATACGCCTTCTTGACCACCCATACATTTTATTTAGAATTGTAAGAGCAGAGGGATCTGGGTGTACATTGAAGATGGAAGGTTGGGTTGAGAAAGCCATTAATAAGTTACACTGAATCCTGCATTTCATACATAGGGACACAGAGTAATAAAGTAAGTAAGTTATGACTTACAATCTCTCAACCACTTCTCCTTTAACTCATCCCACTTTCTCCAAATCAAAGGAGTAAACAAAAAACAGCTTTGATAAAGTGTCATCGAGACGTCAGCTCTTTTCTTTCCTTACAAAAGTTGCCAGACCTGCTGAGACTTCCCAGCATTTTCTGTATTGGTTTAAGTGAGTTATGAACCTGCATAAAACACGGGTTTAGCTTCACTGAGAAGAATGTTTTCAAGTGGCGCAAAAACGATTTATAAGGATAATTCCGAGAATGAAAGATGGATTGGCGCAGCGGGGGGTGTTCTCCAGGGAGAAGAAAAGATTGTTAGGCCATGTATTAGACATGTTCAAAATCATGAGGGTCTGGAGAGCATAAGTGGGAGAAAGAGTTCCCATTGGCAGGAGGTTGAGAACCGGAAGGTGATTAACAAAGAACCAGGAGCGACATGAGGAAAAATTCTTCCAGCAGAGAGTTTGGATCTGGAACGCACTGTCTGAGCGTGTGGTGGAGACAGATTCAATTGTGTTTTTCAAAAGGGAACTGGGTCTGAAGAGAAAAGCTTTTGCTAATGGAAAATGTCAAGGAGTGGGACTGTTTGAGTTGCTGTTGCAGAGTACTCACCTCCTGCTGTAACCATTCAATGTTTCCTGTATAAATACATTGAAGAAAGTTGAGAAACATGTGATGAAGGAAGAAGTTGAAAATGACCCTGTTAGTATGATCAAGAAGAGTGAAAGGAAGCTTGTGTGGAACTGAAATGCCAACATAGTTGGAGTAGGCCAAATGGCCTGTTTCTGTGTTGTAAATCCCATATAAACCTGCCCGGGAATACAAACACCGTACTGTGTCTAACATTCTCAGAATTCATGTGAATCACTCCCTCTCCTCTAACCCTGTCTGTCTCCCTCTCTCTCCCCTGAAACACCCTCTCTCCCCATCCCATAATCTCTCCCCTTCCCACTGTCTCTCTCCCCCCTCACACTCTCTTTCCTCTGAATCCTCTCACTCTCTCTCTCCAGCACCTCACTCTCTCTCTCTCTCTCTCTCTCCCTCCCCCATAGCCTCCTGTCACTCACTCACTCAGATGTCAGTGGGCACCAATTGCTGGCACCAATGCACCTTTCCCTAATGAGCTCAACACATTCCATGCCCATTTTGAGCAAGAGGTCAGCGAGAGCATGCCCTCCATCCCGGAATCCACAGAAGAACTGATATCCGGGGCCATCGTTGTCGATGTCAGAGCAGCTTTCTCATAAGTCAACCCATGGAAAGTGGCTGGCCCGGATAAGCACTCAGATCCTGCACGGATCAGCTGGCAGGATTATTCGCAGATATCTTCAACCTCTCTTTACAACAATCTGTGGTCCCTATCTGCTTCAAGAAGGCGACCATCATCCCAGTACCAAAGAAAAACTGGCAGAGTGCCTTAATGACTATCTGTCGGTGGCTCTGACACCCATCATTATGAAGTGCTTCGAAGGGTTAGTCATGGCATGAATCAATTCCAGTCTCCTAGACTACCTGGATCCACTACAGTTTGCCTACTGCCGCAACAGGTCCACAGCAGGTGCCATTTCCCTGGCCCTGCACTCAATCCTGGAACACCTAGATAGCAAGACACCTATGTCAGTCTCCTATTTATTGACTGAAGTTCAGCCTTCAACGTCATTGTTCCTACAAAACTCATCTCCAAAGTCCATGGCCTGGGGCTCAGCTCCTCCCTCTGTGACTGGATCCTGAATTTCCTAACCCATTGACCACAATCAGTAAGGATAGGCAACAACACCTCCTCCACGATCATCCTCAACACCAATGCCCCACAAGGCTGTGTTCTCAACCCCTTACTATACTCCTTATACAACATGACTGTGCAGCCAAATTCCCCTCCAATTTGATTTTCAAGTTTGCTGATGACACCATTGTATTGGGTCGGATCTCAAACAATGATGAGACAGAGAATCTGGTGAACTGGTGTGGCAACAATAATCTCTCCCTCAATGTCAACAGAATGAAGGAGATAGTCATTAACTTCAGGAAGGGTAGTGGAGGACATACCCCTGTCTACATCAATGGGGACAAAGTATGAATGGTCAAGAGCTCCATGTTTGTAGGTGTCCAGGTCACCAACAACCTGCCTTGGTCCCTTCATATGGATACTATAGTTAAGAAAGCCAACTAACCACCTCTACTTTGTCAGAAAACTAAGGAAATTTGGCATGTCCACTCCAGCTCCCACCAACTTTTACAGATGCAGCACAGAAAGCATTCTTTCCAGTTGTACCACAGCTTGGTATGGCTCCTGCTTTGCCCAAGACTGCAAGAAACTACAAAGGGTCGTGAATGAAGCCCAGTCCATTACACAAACCAGCCGCCCCATCCATTGACTCTGTCTACACTTCACGGTATCTTGGAAAAGCAGCCAGCATAATCAAGGACCTCATGCACCCCGGACATTCTCTCTTCCATCTTCTTCTGTTGGGAAAAGGATACAAAAGTCTGAGGACACGTACCAACCAAGTCAAGAACAGCTCCGTCCCTGCTGCTGTCAGACTTTTGAATGGACTTGCCTCGCGTTATACTCTTTCCTTTCCTTCACTGTATACAATATGCTTTGTCTGTATAGCGCGCAAGAAACAATACTTTTCACTGTATACTAGTACATGTGACAATAATAAGTCATTGCTCCAGTTACCTCACCTCAGTTCCTTACCACCACTCCAACTGCCTCATGCTCTGGACCCCGAAATTTACCTTCAACACTTGCCTTTCCACTCTTTACTCGCCAGTAAGCAAATTCAGGGAGGAATAAACCTGCGATTGGATCTGAGCAGCTTTGAAATATTTCCAAATATTGACCACTTGAATGCCCGGGTTTGACAGGTTGCATTGAGATTACAGGTCTGCTCAAAGTGGAAGCTGCTGGAATGAGGCTCTGGCTACACCACCTCACCATATCCAGGGGTTTGAGAATTCCACAAGCTTGGCCAACATTGCCGTGGAGATCCTGGAAAAATGTTGCCCAATATTTTGGCGTTAATTTTTCATGTTTAGAAGGTGTGTGCTTTGGTGAATATTGTGTTATCAAGATGAAAGGCATTGTTTCTGAGAAGTGGAATCCTGTCCATAGGGACAGCAGGAGATATTCCCAGGACATGGTTAGAATGGATTGGGTGCAATGTAAACTTTCCTCCACTCCATTTCGTCAACACATTCTTCACTCTAGCAAACAAGCATGATTTATCTTTTTCTACTTTTTCCATATCCTCATTATCTCTGTGTGATGTTGCTGATTGAATGGCAATTTGTTGTTTGACTATCAGCAATTTTATGGTGTCAATTTACGTCCACTGAAAATAAAGACCTGACTGCGTTTGATTCATGGCTTTTATCGATAGTGAAATAGATTATGTTGGATTACATATGAAATATGGCAGAAAAATAGACCAGCTGGCCCAGGCAGTCCAAGGCTGGCTCGAAGCTGTGCTGGATTCAATTCCAGGTGCCAGGATTGGCAGAACATTTAGTTTTATAAAGAGTTAAGGATAATTTCACATTCCACAAGTATAAATACTAAAAATACTGATGTTAATGAGCGGTAAGGTGGCATAGTTGTTGACACTGCTGCCTCACAGTGTCAGGGACCTGGGTTCAATTCCAGCCTCAGGTTACTGACTGTGCGGACCCTACACATTCTCTCCATGTCTGCATGGGTTTCCTCCAGGTGGTCCAGTTTCCTTCCACGGTCCAAAGATGTGCGGGTTAGGGAGATTGGTCATGCTAAATTGCCCCTTAGTGTCGAGGGGACTAGCTAGAGGTTACAGGGATAGGGCCTGGGCACGATTGTGGTCAGTGCTGACTCGATATGCTGTCGGATTCTAATACAAGGAACATCATAGCTAACTAACATGTGCTATGTTGCTGAGTTGACGCATAAAGAATCACAAAGTAGGCTTGAAAACTTGAACACTGGGAGCTCTTTAGTGGAGGTGTGTCCTGCTTCCAGTCAGGTCTAAGACTGTCCAAAGGGAGGAGTTAATTGCTCAGGGGTCACCTGACCCACATTCTTAGCGTGGCAGACTGCACTCTGAGCCCTAACCTAAAATACATATATACATACATCACAAATAGGAGCAGGAGTAGGCCATTTGGCCCTTCAAACCTGCTCCACCATTCAATATGATCATGTTTGACTCTCAATCTTAGTGCCATATTCTTGCATTCTCCCCACACCCTTTGATATCTATAAAGCCTAGGGATCACTGGTTGCACGTTGATGAACTATGGCCAATTGATGTATGAACCGTATTCGCTCCCTGAATCTCTAAACGCATATTTTTACAATTGATTGCAAACAATATCTAATGGGATTTTCTTCCTCATTACAAACACATTGTCATGCTGCTATGTCTGATCTTGAATCCATGGGAGTAACATAACATTTCTGGAAATAAAAACAGAAAATGCTCCAGCTATTTAGCAGGTCTGGCAGCATCTCTGGAGAGAGAAACAGAGTTAATATTGTTTCATGTCTATGGCCTTTGAAACATCACAAACCAGATGCTGCCTGTAGCTGAGTGACTCGAGCAGTTTCTGTGTGGGCATTTCAGATTTTCAGCATTCACCGTAATTTGCCTTTGATGTTGTATTTACAGAGTTCCACCCTGAAGTATGGAACTCAGCAATAGTATAGGGTAATCCAGTATGGCCTAACAGGTTTTTATAAGTTCATTCTCTCAGGTGTACTTGGAGAGTAAGGTGTACTTAGGGCGGCACAGTGGTACAGTGGTTAGCACTGCTGCATCACAGTGCCAGGGACCCAGGTTTGATTCCTGACTTGAGTCAATATGAGTGCGGAGTCTGCACACTCTCCCCGTGTCTGCATGGGTTTCCAGACATGCTGGTTAGGTGCATTGGCTGTGCTAAATTCTCCCTCAGTGTACCCATACAGGCTCCAGAGTGTAGCAACTAGTGGATTTTCACAGTAACTTCATTGCAGTATTTACGTAAGCCTACTTGTGACATTAATAAATAAACTTTAAAAAACTTAAACAAACATTACTTGTGGAACCAATGATGGATTCCACAAACAAAAATAAGAAATAGGAGCAGGAGTAGGCCATCTAGCCCTTCGAGCCTGCCCCGCCATTCAATAAGATCATGGCTGATCTGTCGTGGCTCAGTTCCACTTTCCCGCCCTCTCCCCATAACCCTTAATCCCCTCTCCTATCAAGAACCCATCAACCCGCTTCTTAAAAATATTTAGCAAGGCAGCCTCCACCACTTCAACGGGCAGAGAATTCCAGAGATTCACCACCCTTTGAGTGAAGAAGTTCCTCCTCAACTCCGTTCTAAACCGCCTCCCCTTTATCTTGAGGCTGTGCCCCCTAGTCCTACTGTCTTTTTTGAGCGGGAAGAGTCTCTCCACCTCTATCCTATCCATCCCATTCATCATCTTATACGTCTCAATGAGATCTCCCCTCATTCTTCTAAACTCTAACGAGTACAAGCCTAGTTTATTCAGCCTCTCCTCATAGCTCAATCCCCTCAACTCCGGTATCAGCCTAGTAAACCTCCTCTGCACTCCCTCCAGGGCCAAAATATCCTTGCGCAGGTGCGGCGCCCAAAACTGCACACAGTACTCCAGCTGCGGCCTCACCAATGCCCTATACAGCTGCAGCAAGACCTCCCTACTTTTATATTCAATCCCCTTCGCTATGAAGGCCAGCATCCCATTCGCCTTCCTGACCACCTGCTGCACCTGCAAGCTGGGTTTTTGCGACTCATGCACAAGGACCCCGAGGTCCCTCTGCACCTTCGCCTGCTGCAGTTTTTCGCCACGTAAGTAATAGTCCTTTTAGAATATTTTGAAGTCAGTGCAGATTGTAAATGATTTGTTGAAAACATCAATGAACTGAATGGATTTCGCTCATTCTATTCTTCTCTTAGTCTTCAGATGATTCTCATGCCTTCTCTCTCTTGGCCAAAATAGTTCAGTTTTCTGTCCTCCTCAGCCAAAACATTGACTCTCGTACAAGTTGTCTCTCCCAGTAGTCATAGTTTAAATGGCAGTTGGGTAAATCACAGCTCAATATCGTCCAGTTATAGAAGCTCTACAGTGCAGAAGAAGGCCATTCGGCCCATCAAGCCTGCACTGACAACAATCCCCACCCAGGCCCTATCCATGTAACCCCACACATTTACCCTGTTAGTCCCCCTGACAACTAAGGAGCAACTTAGCATGGACAACCCACCTAAGCCACACATCTTTGGACTGCGGGAGGGAACCGGAGCACCCAGAGGAAACCCACTCAGACATGGGGAGAATATGCAGATTCCACACAGACAGTGAGTGACCCGAGGCTGGAATTGAACCCAGATCCCTGGCGCTGTGAGGCAGCAGTGCTAACCACTGTGCCATCGTGCCATCCCACTATTGTCACACAAATAGGAATCAACGACACTGAAGCCACTTATACTCACGGCCTCTCTGATGAAGAACAGAGAGTATTGAATTTGGGATTGCATTAATCTTAACCCAGTGCTCCACTATGGAAATAATATTTCTTAAATGATTATGCTTAATCCTCCCTGGCAGCCCCTAAATCAATGTAACTGCACATTCTAATAATTCCTCTCATAAGAAAAATATTCACAGCTATGACATCTATTTACTGTACGAATTTGCTTTAAATTGATTTTGGCTAATTAACTTTTTTTTTCCCTGTTTTCATTCCTTGAAAGAATGCTATTGCTCTCATGAGGGGCCACGTAAAATTATCCACAGCAAAATGTCATGTTCCCCTCAGCCTTAATGAATGCATTTACAGATGGTTGTGAGTGAGTACGGGCTGCCTGTTTTCTCATTCTTCAATCATGTTACCCATTACTGTCACTGCTGCCGTTAGCATTCACAGCGGTGGCCGCAACATTCAGTCTGTTAGATAACAGCCATGGCTTGGATTTCTTTGCTGCGTTGTCTTTCTGGTGACATCCCTTTGCAAGCAACATCGGAACAGCTGAAGTCAGCGATGAGATTTAAAACGAAGCGCGTTGCTGTTGCAACTTTTTGAGATTAATACAGGGTTTGGGGAGAGAAGGATTTTCACCTTGGAAGCCAAAAGCTGATTATCTCAAGGAGGTTGTCAGTGCAACTTCTGCACCGACATCTCATTCAGGTGAGGAATTGGGGGATGCAAAGCAAAGTTTGTGTCTCTCTCTGTTCCAGCTGCTTTCAGAAGTGTGATTTCTCTTTACCAGCTGACTTGATCACTTTGTGCGAAAGAACCACCTTGTACCAAATTGCAGGCAACTGATGCTGTAGATGCCTCCTTCCTCAATATTGTGGGGAGACGCTGCCTCAGTAGTATCATCACTGGATTATTAATCCAGAAGCTCAGCTAATATTTTGGGGACCCAGGTTTGAATCCCACTGCAGCAGATGGTGGAATTTGAATTCAATAAAAAAAATCTAGAATTAAGAATCTACTGATGACCATGAAACCATTGTGGGAAAAACTCATCTGGTTCACTAATATCCTTTAGGGAAGGAAATTTGCCGTCCTTACCTGGTCTGGCTTATATGTGACTCCAGAACCACAGCAATGTGATTGATTCTCAACTGCTGTCCAACAGTAACTAAGGATGGGCAATAAATGCTGGTGAGCCAGCAACGCCCATGTCCCACGAATGAATAAATAAACATTGTCTTGAAATTGTCCTGATGCATTTTAGGGAAGATATTTTCAGTTGTCATGTTGCCTGTTGGATTAAATTTTAATTTTTCTCAGTTATGCATACAAGAGAGAGATACATATGTAGACATACAAATCATAGACATCCATGGTATGGAAGGAGGCCATTTGCTCCATTGTGTCCATGGTGGAATAGAAACTATCCAAACTAATCCCATTTTCCAGTTTGGGCTCCATAATCTTGTAGGTTCTGGCACTTCAACTACACGTTCAAGTACTTTTTAAATACAGTCAGAGTTTTTGCCAGAACCTTCTGGGTGAAAAGATTTTAACACCAATCTCCTCTGATTTCACTTCTACCAATCACTTTAAACCTTTGCTCCTTATTGCTGACCTCTCTGCTAAGGTGAGTAGGTATCCACTCCATCCAGGATTCTTATAATTTCATACACCTCAATTAAATCATCCGTCAGACTCCTCTGCTCCAAACAGGACATTGTTAAAATTCTCCATCCTGCCGATATTGTGAATCTGTTTTGTAATTTGTCTAGTGTGATCACATCCTTCCTGTAATGTGATAACCAGAACTCAATGCTGCTCTCTAGCTGTGGCCCCAATAATGTGTTACGCAATTCAAATACAATCTTCCTGCTCTCACTCTCTTGGAGAATAAAGGAGAGGATCCCTCAGGCTTCTTTAACCACCTGATCCATATTGCCCCGTTATCTTCAGGGATCTGCGGTCAACATGGGTGGTACGGTGGCATAGTGGTTAGCACTGCGGCCTCACAGCACCAGGGATCTGGGTTCGATTCCTGCCTTGGGTCACTGTCTGTGTTGGGAGTTTGCATAATCTCCCTGTGTCTGAGTGGGTTTCCTCCTGACGCTCTGGTTTCCTCCCAAAGACGTGCAAGTTTGGTGCATTGGTCATGCTAAATTGATATAATCCGAGATTCATAGAATCTGACAGTGCAGATGGAGGCTATTCGGTCCACTGGCCATAATCCTGCCCAGACCCTTTCTCCATTACCCCACGCATTTACCCTAGCTATTCTCCCTGACACTAAGGGGCAATTTAACATGGGCTATCTACCCAATCCGCACATCTTTGGACTGTGGCAAAAAATCCGGAGCACCCGGGGAAAACCCACGCAGACCTGGGGAGAATGTGAAAGTTCCACACAGACAGTGACCCAAGCCGGAAATTGAACTCTGGCACTGTGAGGCGGCAGTGCTAACCACTGTGCCATGGTGCTGCCCATAAATTGCCCCTCACTGTCCCAAGATGTGTAGGTTAGATGGATTAGTGGGTAAATGTGTGAGATTATGAGGATCGAGTGGGGAAGATGGCTTGGGTAAAATACTCTATCAGAGAGTCAGTGCTGACTTGATGGGCCAAATGGCCTCTTCTGCACTGTAAGGATGCTATGATTCAATGCTCCTTTTGTTCCTTTACATTTGTAAGTATCCTATCATTCTGAATTCTCCATTCCCCTTTCCAATGCATTGCCTCACAATTCTCCAGACTGTGATTCATAATACATAATATATACAATATATGTGCGTGTGTGTGTAAGTACAAATATAAAATGTAATCTGAATGTCTGTATGTATATAATAAATAATTGTGTGTATGTCTGTATCAGGGTCAATCAAGTTTCTGTTCTCCTTCAATGTGAAAGAAGCCAGGCCTCGCAATGCCTTCCACTTCCGTCTACACTCATTGGGATTTTCCAGCCACGTTCGCCCCGAAACTGGAAAATCTCACCGAGAGTTAATAGACCTTTCCATGGTCCGCCCCTCGCCCACTCCAATATAAAATTCGTCCCATTGTGTGAGAATTTGGTGTAAACCTCTTAAGCTGCAGCAACTGTAATAACAGAAAAATCCTGGTGGGGATCTCAGGGTAGAATTAGAATGATGAACTTCATAGCAGAGTGAAGCAGTGGGAAATTTAAATCCTCAAATGGTGAATTATTCCTGGGGTTCATATCGTTTCAGCTAAAGCAGCTGTAACTTATCCTAAAGTTGATGAGTTAAATATGACAGATATTCAGGAATGATTTGCATCCTTCATTCTCTCTTAGATTTGACAGAGTTGGGACGTTTACACTAAGGGCTCTCCAATGGTCAGTTTGCCATTCCAAATTCTCGTTTGTAAAATGTTTGTTTCTCTCAGTTGGTCGAGGTTAAATTATTAATTAAGTAAGAAACTTGGAGCAGCATCAATTTGAGTGGAAATTTAGTTAAGGGGTAACAATAACAAAGCACTTACACTTTTTTATTCATTCCTGGGACACGGGCATCGCTGGTTGGTCAGCATTTATTGCCCATCCCAAATTTCCCAAGGGCAGTTGAGAGTCAACCACATTGTTGTGGCTCTGGAGTCACATGTAGGCCAGACCAGGTAAGAATGGCAGATTTCTTTCCCTGAAGGACATTAGTGATTGAGATGCTTTTTTTTTTGACAATTGACAATGGCTACGTGGTCGCCATTGGATTTATAATTCCAGGTTTTTATTAAGTTCAAATTTCACCATCTGTCATAGTGGAATTTTCTGAGCCTGGGTTGTCAGATCTTGCCCTGGGTCTCTGGATTACCAGCCCACTGGAGTCATCTATAGTCTGACCGGGTAAGGACGGCAGATTTCCTCCCCTGAAGGACATTAGTCAACCAGATGTGTTTTTACACCAATCATCAATGGTTTCATGGTCATCAGTTGATGCATAATTCCAGATACTTTAATTGAATTCAAATTCCACCATCTGCCTTGTTGGGATTCAAACTGGTTCCCCAGAACATTAGCTGTGTTTCTGGATTAATAATCTAGCAATGATCCACTAGACCATTGCCTCTCCTAGTGGCCTTGAAGCAGAAAATGACCCAAGTGGTTTACGGGGATCATGGCGGGGACATATCATCACTGGGTAGAGTTGGACAGGATGACTGAAAGGTTGGATGAAAAACGTGGCTCCCGTCATGTTTTCAAGAGATGGCAGAAGGGGTTGAGAGCGATGGAGCAGCTAATAGGGAAGGAGTTCCAGACAGCAGGGCTAATACCTCTGTCATCAATAATGGAGTAATGAAGGGAGGATTCACAAAAAGCTGGACTCAAAGGACTGAAAGGTGCTTCGGAGATTTAAAACTGGAACTGAATCGTAATATTTTAAAGCACAGATCATAAGAACTAGGAACGGGAGTAGGCCATCTGGCCCCTCGAGCCTGCTCAGCCATTCAATAAGATCATGGCTGATCTTTTTGTGGACTCAGCTCCACTTACCCACCTGCTTACCATAACCCTTAATTCCTTTACTGTTCAAAAATTTACCTATCCTTGCCTTAAAAACATTCAATGAGGGAGCCTCAACTGCTTCGCTGGGCAGGGAATTCCACAGATTCACAACACTTTGTGTGAAGAAGTTCCTCCTTAACTCAGTCCTCCGCTTCCTTTTATTTTGAGGCTATGTCCCCTAGTTCTAGTTTTACCCACAGTGGAAACAACTTCCCTGCTTCTATCTTATCTATTCCCTTCATAATCTTATATGTTTCTATAAGATCTCCCCTCATTCTTCTGAATTCCAATGAGTAAAGCCCCAGTCTACTCAATTTCTCCTCATAAGCCAACCCTCTCAACTCCGGAATCAATATAGTGAATCTCCTCTGTACTCCCTCCAGTGCCAGTATATCCTTTCTCAAGTAAGAAGAACAATACTGTATACAGTACTTCAGGTGTGGCCTCACTAACATCTTATACAGCTGCAACATAATCTCATTTATAAACTCCATCCCACTAGCATTCCATTTGTCTTCTTGATTACCTGCTGCACCTGTAAACCAACTCCTGCACAAGGACACCCAGGTCCCTCTGCACAACAGCATGCTGCAATTTTTTACCATTTAAATAATAGTCCACTTTGCTGTTATTCCTACCAAAATGGATGACCTCACTTTTACCAACATTGTACTCCATCTGCCAGATCCTCACCCACTCACTTAGACTATCTATATCCCTTTGCAAACTTTCAGCGTCCTCTGCACACTTTGCTCTTCCACCCACCTTAATGTCATCTGCAAATTTTGACACACTACACTTGGTCCCCAACTCCAAATCATCTATGTAAACCGTAAATAATTGCGGTCCCAACACTGATCTCTGAGACACACCACTAGTCACTGATTGCCAAGCAGAAAAACACCCATTTACCCCCACTCTTTGCTTTCTGTTAGTGAACCCACTCCTCTATCCATATTAATACATTACCCGTAACACTGTGCACCTTTATCTTACGTAGCAGTCTTTGGTGCGGCACCTTGTCAAATGGCTTCTGGTAATACAAATACACTACATCCACAGGTTCCCCATTATCGACTGCACATGTAATGTTCTCAAAGAATTCCACCAATTTAGTCAAACATAACCTGCACTTCATGAACCCATGCTGTATCTTACCAATGGGACAATTTATATCCAGATGTCTTGCTATTTCTTCCTTGACGATAAATTCAAGCATTTTCCCTACTACAGAAGTTAACATAACTGGCCTATAGTTACTTGCTCTTTGTCTACCTCCTTTTTTAAACAGTGACGTCACATTTGCTGTTTTCCAATCAGCAGGAACCACCCCAGAGTCCAGCAAATTTTGGTAAATTACCACTAGTGCATTTGCTACTTCTCCTGCCATCTCTTAGTATCCTGGGATGCATTCCATCAGGACCAGGAGACTTGTCGACCTTTAGTCCCATTAACTTGCCCAACACTACCTCTTTCAAGACAATGATAGCTTCTAGATTCTCACCTACCATAGCCTGTCATCAATTTTTATCCTGTTATTTGTGTCTTCCACTGTGAAGACCGAAGTAAAATACCTCTTCAATGCCTCAGCCGTTTTCTCATTTCCAGTTATTACATCCCCCTTTCTCATTCTTTAAAGAGCCAGCATTTACTTTCGCCACTCTTTATCATTTTATATATTTGTCAAAACTTTTGCTATCTGTTTTTATATTCTGAGCTAATTTATTCTCATAATTCATCTTACTTTTCTCTATAGCTTATTTGTGGCTTTCTGCTGATCTTTAAAGATTTCCCAATCCTCTGGGTTCCCACTAATCTTTGCCACTTTGTATGCATTTTCTTTCAACATGATACGCTCCTTTATTTCCTTAGATATCCATGGCTGATTATCTCTTTTTCTACAGTCCTTTCTTGTCACTGGTATATACTTTTGTTGAGCAATGTGAAAGATCTCTTTGAAGGTTCCCCACTGTTCCTCAATTTTCCCACTGTAAAGTTTTTGCTCCCAGTCTACATTTGCCAACTCCACCCTCATCCCTTTATAGTCTCCTTTGTTTAAACACAAGACACAGGCATTGGATTTTACCTTCTCACGCCCCATCTGTACTTTAAATTCAACCATACCATGATTGTTTCTCCAAGAGGATCCCTTACTGCAAGGTCATTAATTATTCCCGTCTCATTACACAGGACCAGATCTAGGATAGCTTGCTCCCTTGTTGGTTGCATTACATACTGTTCAAGGAACATAACTGTTCAAGAATCATGTGAACATAAGAAATAGGAGCATTTGGTCCCCCGAGCTTGCTTCATTCAATAAGATCAAGACTGAAGTTAACATCACTTTCCCCCTATCCTTTCAATTCCTTTTGTATCCAAAAGCTACATATCCTAGCCTTGAATATACTGGATGACAGAGCAGATGACATTAAGGTGGGTGGAAGAGAAAAGTGTGCAGAGGATGTTGAAAGTTTGCAAAGGGATATAGATAATCTAAGTGAGAGTCTTGTGGGATAGAGACTCAGAATCCTCTGAATGAAGGAATTTTTCATGAATTGAGTCCAAAATGACCTATTCCTGAAGTTTATTTATTAGTGCCATAAGTAGGCTTACTTTAAAACTGCAGTGAAGTTACTGTAAAATCCTCTAGTTGCCACACTCTGGCACCTGTTCGGGTACACTGAGGGAGAATTTAGCATGATCAATGCACCTAACCAGCATGTCTCTCGGACTATGGGTGGAAACTGGAGCACCCGGAGGAAACCCATGCAGACACAGGGAGAAGGTACAGACTCCACACAGACAGTGACCCAAACTGGGATTCGAACCCAGGTCCCTGGTGCTGTGAGGCAGCAATGCTAACCACTGTGCTGCCTTATCTGCCATCCACATACTGGCTGTCTGCAAGAGGCATCCACTTAGTCCCATGTATTTATCCTTCTTCCCACCAATCCTCTTAAATTATCATTTTTCACCTTTTTATTATTAATTTGCTTTTGTCATTGTATTTGTGAAGGGAATCCAGATCCTAGCAAGCCCCCTGTGGACTTAACTTCCTCTGACATCTTTTTTTCCTCTTGACGAAATTACATTTGTTCACTTCCCAACTCTACAACCTGAGATCAGAGTTGCTCTCAGCCTTCCTTTCTCTCATAGTGAGCCCGTCTGCCTCTGGTGTCATGTGATTTGTATTAAAATCTCCACAGAGAATGATAATGGTTAAAGAGAAATTTGGACTTTGAGTTGTTATCTGGAAGGACGCCACGTCAGGTTTCACATTTTAAAATAGCCTTCTTTATATCGATGACTAAAGGAGACAAAACATGAGTAATGAAACATGATTCATTTTTGGTAGGCAGCTTAAACTTCAAACTACCAAACAGAATTTGCCCCTTTCTGCCCAGAAGAATAGAACAGTTCAGACCAATATTCTCATTTCCCCGTTTTACTGGTGTTCCATTTTAAAGTATACAAGATCAATGCAGACCACTATTTCCCCACTTTTGCCTTCTTTTTCCATCTGGGAGTTTTTTAATCTTGACACTCACTCAGCCAGGCTGGGCAATATTGATAGAGAATCACCTCCCCTCCTCACTGCTGTGGGGGAAGGGAGTGCCCATAACTTGCCCTTTCCCACTCAAGCAGGGCAAAAAGAGATGGGGCATCCAATTTGGATTAACAGATATTGCTGACCTTCCTATTTGGCAAGGAGAGATTGGGCTCTATGGGGGGTATGGTGGCACAGTGGTTATCACTGCTGCCTCACAGTGCCAGGGATCTGGATTCAATTCCTGGCTTGGCTCACTGTCTGTGCGGAGTCTGCACAATCTCCCCGTGTCTGCATGGCTCTCCTCTGGGTGCTCTGGTTTCCTCTCTGAAAGACGTGCTGGTTAGGGTGCATTGGCCGCACTAAATTCGCCCTCAGTGTACCCAAGCAGGCGTTGGAGTGTGGCCACTTGGGGATTTTCACAGCAACTTCATTAACGTAAGCCTACTTGTGACGTTGTAATGACTTTGATCAGGCAATTGTGGTGGGCTGTTAGAATACGAACTCCCTGATTAAGGGCCAAATTGATAGGCCAATCAGGGAACCTCTTGCTTTGTGTTTAACCAGGAGTGTCAGTTCTTCTGGGACTCTGAGTGTAGACTGTTCACCGAAAGCACTCTGTAGGCTGCTGTCAGACTTGTAAAGAAAGGGATTTTTGGTGGAGGGACTTTTTGTCTCTGAGGACTTATTACAGACACTAATAAATAAACTTAAACTGTGAGAATCTCAGAGTGAAAGATGGGTATCGGAGCTGGAGTGGTGAGCCAATACCAGTGGGGTCAGTCACTCAGGTGTGACTTTTTTTTCAATTATCAGTAAAGAAAAGCAGTAAGGAGGGTTGTAATTATCAACGGGCTTGCTTTAAACAAGAACATAAAGCATTGATAATAAACGTTAATAATCTGTCCATTGTATTTTTTTAATGGTTTGTTCTGTAACATTAGGAATCAGATTGGAGCAAGTCTGCTGCCTGATAATGAGAAATCACCAATTTACCACCAACAGACACATTCATTTCCTCCGGCTTCTTCAGTAATCATGACATTGAACCCTGTAGGTTACCCAGCCCCTCCACTCCATCAGGCACAATAACTTCCCTGTCAGATTGCTACGAGCTCATTATTGAGACAGAAATAGCCAACAACTACAACTTTGTAAAATATATTAAGAATGATCATTTCTACTCCACGGCCTTCCGACAACTTGTTCCAGCAAATCTTTCAACATTTGTTACTGAGTTTGCTGTGGCTTTTCGTCCATTCACATCCAGCGAGCTTGAACAACGTGACATTTTTAGATTGATCACAAACACTTTATAGATATAGGCTTTAGAATTAGTGCTCCCCCATGGTTTCTGGCAAGAACTGTGATGTGAAATATTGTCGGTTCCATCCACATATGGGCTGTCTCACATTCGTATTAAATGATGCATTTCCATCATTGACTGTTAGGATATCAGATCAGAAATCTGAAGGTGTTTTCTGAAGTTAGATTAGACCCCAACGATTTTCTATTTCGGATTAATGTGAGGATAGAAAGTTTCACTCCAGGTGCAATACTACTGACGAACCAGGGAACTTTTATCAAAACAAATTTTATTTAATGGAATTTAGCATGGGATCTTTTTGGGGTGGCACAGTGGTACTGTGGTTAGCACTGCTGGCTCACAGTGCCAGGGTCCCAGTTTCGAATCCCAGCTTGAGTCACTGCCTGTGTGGAGTTTGCACACTCTCTCCCCGTGTCTGCATGGGTTTCTTCCAGGTGCTCCGGTTTCCTCCCACAGTTCAAACATGTGCGGGTTAGGTTGATGGACCATGCTAAATTGACCCTTAGGATCAGGGGGACAAGCTAGGGTAAATATGTGGGGTGACAGTGATAGGGCCTGGATGGGCTTGTGGTTGGTGCAAACTCGATGGGCTGAATGGCCTCCTTCTGCATTGTAGGATTCTATCTTCCTTAAATAATGATTGCATTCAAATCATCATCAAAAACCCAGTCCACAAAACCAGTAACCAATCATGTTACTGGTGTTAGGACACATGCCAATTGGACATGAGTCGTTGGTGAAGTCAGGTAAATATCTATCAGTATCCCAGAGTGTATCCCACTGGGTCAAAATCCTGGAATCCCCTCCCGCCAGCACTGTGGGTGTACCAACACCAGATAGACCACAATGGTTCAACAAGGACAATGAGAGATGGACAATAAATGTTGACCTAGCCAGCAACACCCACATCCCGTGAAAAATATTTACACATGCAGTCAAGGAGCTGAAGAAAGTGGAGAAATTAAAGAGAGAAATAAACGATGGACAATCTTGGAATCATAGAATCTCTACAGTGCAGAATCCCTTCAGCCCATCGAGTCTGCACCAACAACAATTCCACACAGGCCTTATCGCTGTAACTCTACATATTCATCCTCCCTGCTAACCCTCCTGATACCATCGGTCAAATTAGCATGGCCAATCCCCCTAACCTACACATCTTGGGACATTAAGGGGTAATTTAGCATGGCCAAACCCTCTAACCTACACACCTTGGGACATTAAGCGGTAATTTAGCATGGCCAATCTACTTAACTTTAGCTCGGGATCTTCCAAGGTTGAACCAACTGAGAACCTGAACCAGAATTCAAATTTCACCTGGGATATAACGGTTTGGTCTCTAATCACAACGGTTCTGAAACTCAGATTATTTTGTTGAATTGTTTTAAAAAAAGAAATAATAGCGGCTTGTTCCCCTTTTGATTCTTTTTCTGTTTGGCGGATTGTTTAGTTTCTGCGTGTTGGTGGTTTCTATTCCCCTTTCTTTAAAATTAGTAACAGCAACATTATTTTTGATACGAAAAATATGTCTCTAATTTCACAAAATGTCGAGATTTTATTCAGAATGTTTTGTGAGTTTTTTTAACTTTGATTAATTTTTGAAAATAATGATGGCGGAAGTTTGATTTGTCTATTTTGGTGTCAAGTTCCTCTCCAACAAAGGCAGAAGGTCATAGGTTCACACATCCCAGCTCCTGGAGTTGAAGTGTTCAACTAGACAGTTGGCTCGCTACAATACTGAGGGAGTACTACAGTGTCAAAGGTATCAGCATTTAATGGGGAGTTAATTTTCTCGTTTGCGTTCTTTTTTAGTAATTCTGTGGCATCATGATATGAGCAGGGAGCAGTCCTGGCTGATGCTATTTCTGATGTGTTCATAACTTGGGTGGCACGGTGGCACAGTGGTTCGTACCTCACTAGCGCCCGAGGCCCTAGTTCAAGGGCAGCGTGGTGGCACAGTGGTTAGCACTGTTGCCTCACAGCACCAGGGCCTCAGGTTCAATTAAGGCCTTGTGTAACTGTGTGAAGTTTGCACCTTCTCCCAGTGTCTGCGTGGGTTTCCGACGAATGCTCTGGCACCCTCCCTTAGTCCAAAGATATGCATGTTAGGTAGATCAGCCATGCTAAATTGCCCCTCAGTGTCCCAAGATGTATAGGTTGGGAGGGGGGCGGGGGGGGGGTCATTCGTGGTAAATGTGCAGAGCTATGGGGATAGGACCTGGGTGGTGAGGTGGTGAGGGTTAGTGGGGAGGTGGTGAGGGTGGTGAGGTGGTGAGGGTTAGTGGGGAGGGGCCGCAAGTTAAGTCATCAAGTTTGAATACGATAAGGAAATGATCATGGGGCAGAGGGAGATTGCCAGGGAATTACATATTTTGTGCTTACACTGGATCTCGGATGGAAAGGGGCCAGTAGTCTGGAGATGAAGTTAAAAGTCTAAAAGAGAACGTCTCCTTTACTATTGAGTGGAATACTGATTATTGGAGGAGTGGAGTTGGTCTATGAAGAAGAGGAGTGGAATGATTAATCCGAGCATGCACCGAGCCAGATAAAAGAAAACAAAGCTCTGACTCCTGCTGGCGGTGGGATTCTCTGATCCCATCCTTATCAATGGGAATTCTCAGTGGTGTCATCCAACGCTGGTGAGAAACCCATGGGCGATGATGCACTGCTGGTGAGACTGGAGAATCCCACTGGCGTGAACGATCAGAGAACTTCAGTCCATACTTCTCTGGAGTCACACAATGTGCTGTGGTTTCCAGGGAGGGGAATCTCTAGTTAAATCATAAGCGTTGAACAACATACCAATTGTTACAGCACATTGGTTTACCAGAGACTACTATATTAAAGAGTCAACTATAAATATGGCAATCCTCTGACAATTCAATGGGACTAATCTTAATCATGCCATAGCCAAAAGATTTAAAAAGGGGAATCTCCCCATCATAACCCATTTAAAAAAGTCAAAAGGATATTAGGAATAGTGACTAATATTAGCATTAGTATCTCCATTGTCTATTGCTGATAAACCTCAATCAGATTTAGAGATGTTCCTTGACATGTTTAATTATTAGTTTGAAATGGCACCATCGTTGTAACACAGGGTTTAATGATTATGGTCTGTGGGAGGGGTGGTAAAAGCATGAGTGTAACTGCGTGCCAAATGCAAGCAGTTACATTCATCACCATAGGATGTTTACGATACTGGCGGTAAATCCCCTCTTTTAGTTCGTTACATTTTTCACAAGTGGTTTTTGGGAGGTAGTTGCCTCAAAGAGTGGTCAAAGCACATTCAATTCTAATTGTCAAAAGGGAATTAGATAAATACAGAAGGGGAAAAAATTGGGGGAAGATCAGGAAAGTGGGATTAAATTAATAGTTCTTCCAAAAATGCAGCAGAGGCATGAAGCGTGAATGGTATCCTTCCATTCTGTTTGATTTAATAATTCTGTATTGTGGGATAAAAGATTCATTCATGGGACATGGGCGTCGCTGGCTGGCCAGCATTTATTGCCCATCCCTAGTTGCCCAAGGACAGTTGACAGTCAACTACATTGCTGTGACTCTGGAGTCACATGTAGGCCAGACCAGGTAAGGACGGCAGATATTCTTCTCTAAAGGACATTAGTGAATCAGATGGGTTTTTCCGATAATTGACGATGGTTTCATGATCATCAGTAGATTCTTAATTCAAGATATTTTTTATTGAATTCAAATTCCACCACCTGCTGTGACGGGATTGGAACCCGGATCCCCAGAACGTTAGCTAAGTATCTGGAATAATAGTTCAACGAGAATGCCACCAGGCCATTTGAAAACCACCAGTCGGAATGTACCCACGTTGGTAATTGCTGTGGGTACAAAACACAGTAATGTACCCACATTGATGAGAAATGTGTTGAGTGATGGGACAGTAATGTTGGGAGGGTCACGCGATCTGACTAACAATTCTGGGGTTTGAAAATGATGTTCAAACATTATTATGCTCAAATTGTGCATATTGCCTGCCCAGATCAGGCATGAGCAGGAAGTCTGCAGGAAAAAAATCACGTTATTTCATTTACAAGTAATTAGATTGAAAAAATGATTCAAAGATTTTGTGCTCCACAGTTTGGTGAAAGAATCCATCTTTGTAATTGGTGTAGGTGAAATTGTAAACCTGGTTATCGAGAATGAATGGAGTTAATAATTCTGCAGCATCGCCTATAGGGAAAGAGAAAGAGCTCTCGACATCCCCTGGAATTGCTCTGCAGATTAACACAGAAATTATTGTGCGAGATACTATTGTATAAACACTTGGTGCATTTGTATCAAATTCCTCCCCACATTATATAACATTTAATCATTAAGAATAAACAGATGCTTCCATTAAAATGGAGAACAGACGAACTTGATATCGAAGGACCAAGTGCTTAATTATAAAATGCAGTAATTTTTAAGCTAATATTTTAAGTAAGCAATGGTTAAATAATTCCGAGAGAACCTGGGACCCTGATCAACATTATCAATTTACAAATAAAAGAGGAACGCTTATTCATTATAGTCTTGAACTGTGGCGGAACATAATTGTAATCATTTTAGAATCATAGAGTCCCTACAGTGCAGAAGGAGGTCATTTGGCCCATTGTGTCTGCACCAACAACAATCCCACCCAGGTCCTATTCTCGTAACCCCTCATATTTACCCTGCTAATCCCCCTGACACTAAGATTTAACTTAGCATGGCCTAACCTGCACATCTTTAGACAATGGGAGGGAACTGGAGCACCCAGAGGAAACCCGCCCAGACATGGGGAAAGAACGTGCAGACTCCGCGCAGACAGTGACCCCAAGCCAGAAATTGAATCCAGGTCCCTGGCACTGTGAGGCAACAGTGCTAACCACTGTGCCACCGTGCCGCCACAAGAGGCGGGATTTCCTGGCTGCGCTCACCCCAAAACTGGAAAATCCCACCCGAGATCAAATGGACCTTCGCATTGTTTGCCCCCACCCCGACTGCCTCCCTGCAGCCCCCAACCATCCGCCCCCGTTCGCCCCCATCAGTCCTTGTCCGCTATGATTGGTGGGCGTGATGGGAAAACTGCCCCCCAAAGAATTAAATTATTCCTCTTTGTGAGGTTATTCAATTACATTGCCACACAGAGATAACGCAAGCACTGAATACTGATCAGAATGATGTGACCATGCCAATGCACGACCTCCTGTACCAATGTGTTTTTGGTTTAGTGGCAGAGTTCATACGTCCAAACGTATATCAAAAGAATCGCTTGCTTGTCACACAAATACAATTCTGTACCAACACACTTCTCCCCTGCAGAGTGAAGGAGAATGTGCCAGCTTAATTTACCAAAAACACAACTATTAATGTGCTAAAGACCTTCAGGAAGAAAAGCACGGAATTTTTAAAAGATTAAATCCACTGGCAGGATTTTCCTGCCATTCTCACCTCAAGACTGGAAACCCCCCCGAGGTCAATGGACCTTTTCATGGTCCCGTCCCCCCATCTGCTACGATTCCTGTGGTGGGCAGAACAGGAAAATTCTGCCTAATGGGTTTTATGTGCTTTGTGAACTCAACGCAAATGTTTGATGTACAAACTAATGTTTCTAGGAGCGCTTTAATGATCTGTCAGCAAAAATCAACTGTGTGTTTTCTAAGATAAAAGCAAATTACTGCGGATGCCTGTAGAAGCTGGATGGATTGCACCTTGACATGTCCAGGACCCCACAGTATTTGCAAGCGCTGCTAGGAAGGGTTTAAACTCGGGTTACAGGGAGCAGGAAGCATAAGGGAGGGAAACAAAACTAGAAATGTAAGGTAGAAAAGTAGAAAGCAAAGGTGGAAACAAGGCTTGTAGCAAATAGGACGATGATACAAAAACTACGTGTAAGATGTTAGAAAGACAAGTCTAAAGGCACTGTATCTGAATGCTCGGAACATTTAGGGTCATAGAATTCCTACAATGCAGAAAGAGGCCATTTGGCCCATTGAGTCTGCACCAACAGCAATCCCACCCAGGCCCCATCCCCAGAATCCCACATATTTAACCCAGAATGGCCAATCAACCTAACCCGCACATCTTTGGACTACAGGAAGAAACCGGAGCACCCGGAGAAAACCCATGTGGACACGGGGAGAATGTGCAAACTCCACACAAGCAGTCACCCGAGCTTGGAATTGAACACACGTTCCTGGAGCCGTGAGGCAGCAGTGCTAACCACTGTGTCACCGTGCCACCCAATAAGATAGATGAATTAACAGTGCAAATAAATATGAATGGGTACAATATGATTACCATTATGGTGATATGGCTACAGGAACTGAATATCCAAGGATGTTCAATATTCAGGAAGGACAGGCAAAAAATGGGAAAGAACATGGGATGGCATTGTTAATTAAGGATGAAATCAGTGCAACAGTGAGAGAGAATATTGGCTCAGAAAATCTAGATATTGAATCAGTATGGTTGGAGCAAAGAAGCAAGGAGGGAATGGGAAACATTAGTGGCAGTTGTCTATCGGCCTTCAAACAGTTATTGTAAGGTAGGGGATGGAATGAAACAGGAAATTAGAAATACATATTACAAAGGTGCGATATTTAATAGCTTTCAGTTGTGAGTAATTTTGGATAACAAGTAATCATGGATGATTTTAATCTACAAATAAATTGGGCAAACCTAATTAGCAATAACATTGTGGCAGATGAATTCCTGCAATTAGTACAAGATGGTTTTTTTTTTAAGACCAATACATTGAGAAACATACGTAGGAATTCTACCGCCTCGCTCACCATGGAATTGGAGTGGGTAAGAGGCGGACAATGGAAATGCCTGTTGACCTTGGATAGGAATGACTGGTCTTGCTTGAGCAAAGCTGTAAAATCCCACCTATTGAAACATAGAAACAAGCAGTAGGAGTAAGCCATTTGGTCCTTCGAGCCTGCTCCATCATTCATTTTGATCATAGCTGATCACCAAATTCAATATGCTGATCCTCCCTTCTTTCCAGATCCCTTGATCCCTTTAGCCCCAAGAGCTAGATCTAATTTGATTGAAATCTTGAAATCAGACAATGTTTTGGACTCAATTCCATATTCAGTGGTAATGAATTTTACACATTCATCACCTTTTGGGTGAAGAAATTACCCCTTATCCTCAAAATATGACCCCCAATCCTCAAGGTTTACCCCTTATTCTTAAACCATGACTCCTAGTTTTGGACTCCCCCACATTGGAAGTATTCTTTCTGAATCCCTTTGTCTAATCCTGTTAGAATTTTATAAGGTTCTGTGTGATCCCTTCTCACTCTTCTCAACTCTAGTGAATATAATCGTAATGACTTCCTCTCTCCTCATTTGACAGACCTGCCAGCCTAGGAATCAGCCTGGTAAACCTTTACTGAACTCCCTCTACAGCAAGGGCATCCTTCCTCAGATAAGGATACCTAAACTGCACACAATACTCCAGGGCAGTGATTCTCCTTACCAGCAGCTGGAGACGCAAGCGGAAGTCGTGCAATGCAAGTCTCCAACCAACGGATTTCCTGACAATGCCCAGGGGGCACCCCCCCCACTTATCCCTGACTCTTTGGGGAGACATGATAGCCCCCCCCCCTTCATTCCAGTGGGGTCAGGCCACTAGCTCCCCACTAGTGGGGAGTTGTTATAAACCCTGCTGCAGTGAAACACTCCTGTTGGGGGTGGGGGAGGGTAGATTCTAGCAGGTCCAGAGACTTCAGTCCCAGGCCTGCTGATCAGATGTAAAATACATTAAAATGAGGATTTGCACAAATTATGCAGCTCCGCGTCGATTTCTGGTGCAGAACCAGTGGCACCGAAAAGCCAGCTGGCGTAGACTCGCAGAGGCCATGGCACCCTATGTGAAATGGCCTCTGCTAGCGTCTCCTGGCCTGCTGCATGACAAAAGCAGCACAGTAAGCTGGGAGAATCGCCCTTCCCGTATGAGTGTAAACTTACAGGGAACGTTAAAGAAGACTATAGAGCTCCTTTAAGTATATCAAAAAAAAATTAGTGTGGACAAATGTCTATCCCTTACAGTGCAAAACAGGAGAATTTAAAACAGAGAATAAAGGAATTGGAAGAACAATTAAACAATACTTTAGTTTTGTCTTCGTGGAGAAACACACAAATAATTCTTCAGAAATGCTTGGGAGGCGAAGTGAGAAGGAGGAGTTGAAGGAAATTAGTGGCTGCTCAGAATCTGCACCTGGTTTATGATCCCATGATGGAAATCCCAGACTTTGACATTCTGCGTGGCAAATGGCTTCACCCTGGACTTGGACCCTGCTGCAACAGCCTCTTCCACTGGGGACACGGTAATGCACCCTCTGTGTCCCTGTGGTGAAGTGAAAACCACAGTGCATCTAATTGACAAGAGCTCCGACCCATGTTTCAGTGGCAATCTCGCTGCCCTACACCAGTGGAGGCTGCCAAATGGCTGAAGAATTTCAATTTTGACATCTGGCTGTTCATCAGTGCGTACGATAGTAGCCATGGTAATAATAAAACAATAGCACTGGGGAAATTAATAAGACTGAAAGTCAATAAACCTCCAGGACCTGATATTCTACATCCCAGGGTATTAAACGGGGGGTGGCACTGGAAATAATGGATGCATTGTTTGTTACCTTCCAAAACTCTACAAAAATCCTGCCAAATTGGAGGGTGGTAAATGTAACCCCGCTACTTAAAATATGAGGGAGGGAGAAAACAGGGAATTACAGAGCTGTTAGCCAAACATCAGTTGTAGGGAAATGCTAAATTCTATCATAGAGGATCTGATAACAGGAGACTTAGAAAATATCAACAGGATTAGAGAAAGTCGACATGAATTTATAAAAGGGAAATCATGTTTGACAAACCCATTGGAGTTTTTGAGGATGTAACTAAGAGGTTAGATAAAGGAGAACCAGTGGATTTGCACCTGAGACAGTATTATTGGAACATTCTCAACCTGGGAGAAGTATAATCTGTTAATATAGCTGTCTTCTAATTTGGTTTAAAGTTTGTTAGTGTCACAAGTAGGCTTACATTAACACTGCAATGAAGTTGCAATGAATAGACTATAGTCACCACACTCCAGTGTTCAGGCACACTGAGGGAGAATTTAGCATGGCCAGTGCACCCTAACCAGCACATCTTTTGGACTGTGGGAGGAAACCAGGGCACCCAGAGGAAGCCCACACAGGCAGTGGGAGAATGTGCAGATTCCACACAGACAGTGACCCAAGCCAGGAATCAAGCCCATGTCCCTGGCACTGTGAAGCAGCAGTGCCAACCATTGCGCCACCGTGCTGCCCAGATTTCAGGTTTTGCCCTGAAGTGGCAATCTTGATAAGGCATCTGTGTTGGCATGCTGTTCTGATCTCTGCTACTTGATTTCATTATTATGCGCTGACAGTGTCAATGTCCATCTTTGTAGATGACTTGTGGCTAATGGTGAAATTTCCTGGTATGAAATAAAAATATTTGCCTACGGCCTGCTGTCGGTCAATAAAATAAATTGTCTGCCATGCAGATCCTGGTGAAATCAGCAAATGCAAAAATTATGCTATTCACTTCTGTCAGCGCAGTGGCACAGTAGTTAGCATTGCTGCCCCTCAGCACCAGGCACCTGGGTTCAATTCTTGGCTTGGGTCACTTTCTGGGTGGAGTTTGCACGTTCTCCCTGTATCTGTGTGGTTTTCCTCTAGGTGCTCCCATTTCCTCCCACAGTCTGCAAGATGTGCTGGTTAGGGGCTTTGGCCATGCTAAATTCTCCCTCAGTGTATCAGAACAGGCGCTGGAGTGTGGCAACTAGGGGATTTTCACAGTAACTTCGTTGCCGTGTTAATGTCAGCCTCCTCGGGACACTAATAAATAAATAAATTTTCTCAAGTTGTGTATCCTTTTGTTCTGCACTTAATAACTTCAGGATGTGAATGCTATTGGTCGTTCCTCCCTATTTGCCATAATGTGAGAAATAACAGCAGCCGTAGGGTGATAAGAACATAAGAAGTAGGAGCAGGAGTAGGCCATGTGGTCCCTCAAGCCTGCTCCGCCATTCAATAAAGTCATGGCCAATCTTTTCATGGACTCAGCTCCACTTACCGCTCACGATAACCCTTTATTCTTTTACTGTTCAAAAATGTATCTATCCTTGCCTTAAAAAAACTTCAACGAGGTAGCCTCAATTGCTTCACTGGGCAGGGAATTCCATAGATTCACAACCCTTTGTGAAGAAGTTCCTCCTCAACTCAGTCCTAAATCTGCTTCGCCTTATTTTGAGGCTATGTCCCCTAGTTCTAGTTTCACCCGCCTGTGGAAATAACTTCCCTGCTTCTATCTTATCTATTCCCTTCATAATCTTATATGTTTCTATAAGATCTCCCCTCATTTTTCTGAATTCCAAAGACTATAGCCCCGGTCTACTCAATCACTCCTCAAAAGCCAACCCTCTCAATTCCAGAATCAATCTAGTGAATTTCCTCTGTACCCTCTCCGGTGCTAGTTTATCCTTTTTCAAGTAAGGGGGCCAAAACTGTACACAGTACTGCAGGTGTGGCCTCACCAGTACCTTATACAGCTGCAACATAATCTCGCTGTTTTTAAACTCCATCCCTCTAGCAATGAAGGACAAAATTCCATTTACCTTCTTAATTACCTGCTGCACCTGCCAACCAACTCCTTGAGATTCCTGCACAAGGACGCCCAGGTCCCTCTGCACAGCAGCACGCTGCAATTTTTTTACCATTTAAATAATAGTCCATTTTGCTGTTATTTCTACCAAAACGGATGACGTCACATTTACCAAAATTGCACTCCACCTGCCAGAATTCGTCCACTCAGAATGTCTATATCCTTTTGCAGGCTTTCAACGTCCTCTGCATGTTTTGCTCTGCCACTCATCTCAGCGTCATCTGCGAATTTTGACACACTACACTTGGACCCCAACTCCAAATCATCCATGTAAATCGTAAACAATTGTGATCCCTGAGGCAAACCACTAGTCACTGATCGCCAACCAGAAAAACACCCATTTGCTCCCACTCTTTGCTTTCTGTTAGTTAACCAATTCTCTATCCATGCTATTACCCCTAATACCGTGCACCTTTATCTTATGTAGCAGTCTTTGGTGCGGAGCCTTGTTAAATGCCTGCTGGAAATCCAGATACTCCACATCCACAGGTTCCCCATTTTCCACTGCACATGAAATGTTCCCAAAGAATTCCACCAAATTAGTCAAACATGATTTCCCCTTCATGAACCCATGCTGCGTCTTGCCAATGGGACAATTTATATCCAGATGGCTTGCTATTTCTTCCTTGATGATAGATTCAAGCGTTTTCCCTATTACAGAAGTTACGCTAATCAGCCTAAAGTTACCTGCCTTTTGTCTACCTCCTTTTTTAAACCGTGGCAGCACATTTGCTATTTTCCAATCTGCGAGAACCACCCCAGAGTCCAACGAATTTTGGTAAATTACCACTAGTGCATTTGTTATTTCTCCCACTATCTCTTTTAGTACCATCTGATGCATTCCATCAGGATCAGGAGACTTGTCTACCTTTAGCCCCATTAAGTTGCCCGACACTAGTGCTTTTGTGATAATGATAGAAACTATGTTCTCTCTATGTTCTCACCTGCCATAGCCTTCCTGTTATCAATTTTTGGCATATTATTTATGTTTTCCACCGTGAAGACTGACACAAAATATCTGTTCAATGCCTCAGCCATTTTCTCATTTCCAGTTATTACAGCCCCCTTCTCGTCCTCTAAAGGACCAATGTTTATGTTAGCCACTCTTTTTTTGTTTTTTCTATTTGTAGAAACTTTTGCTGCCTGTTTTTATATTCTGAGCTAGTTTATTCTCATAATTCATCTTACTTTTCTTTATAGCTTTTTTCATGGCTGACCTTTAAAGATTTTCCAATCCTTTAGGTTCCCACTAATCTTTGCCACTTTGTATGCATTTTCTTTCAACTTGATATCCTCCTTTATTTCCTTAGATATCCATGGCTGATTATCTCTTTTTCTACTGTCCTTTCTTATCACTGGTATATACGTTCGCTGAGCACTGTGATAGATCGCTTTGAAAGTCCCTCACCGTTCTTCAATTGTCCCACCATAAAGTTTTTGCTCTCAGCCTACCTTCGCCAACTCCTCCTCATCCCTTTGTGGTCTCCTTTGTTTAAGCACAAGACACTGGCATTGGATTCAACTAGTGATGCATCAGACGCTAGTTGAATTTCAACTTTGGGTTAAAGAGGACCAATACCTCATTTTAACGCATGTCTTTAACTCTCTTGTACACACTTTCCCGCTCCCCCATCCAATCCCATTGTTGGCTAACACACAATAAAGTGTGAAGTGGCTGCAGCAATGTTGCAAGATTTGGGAGGGGGTTTGTGGTGGTGGTGGTGAGGTGGTGGGGGGGTGGGGGTGTGTGGGGGGGTGTGGGGGGGTGGGGGGTAGAGGGTAGAAAGAAAGAGGGAGGGGTGATGGCTGTCAGGAATCACCTACCTACCCCGTGTCCTTGCCCTTGAGCATGCACAGGCTCATGCAGATTGAGTGATCCCCCAACACACTGCGCCCCGCACACCTCCCCCCATCCCCGCCCTCACCCCCACCCCACATATTAACAGTCATGTTGGCCACATGTCGACAGTTGCATTTGCAGAAATTGCAGGGAAGGCACAATAAGGCCCTTAGGTGGATATTAATTGGCCACTTAAGGGACTCAATAGTCAGAAACTTTTCCCAGGGTGGAAGAGTCAATTACTAGAGGGCACAGGTTTAAGGTGTGAGGGGCAAGGTTTAAAGGAGACTCATGAGGCAGATTTTTTTTATACAGAGA
Source organism: Carcharhinus amblyrhynchos (assembly GCF_965287045.1). Taxonomy (NCBI): domain Eukaryota; kingdom Metazoa; phylum Chordata; class Chondrichthyes; order Carcharhiniformes; family Carcharhinidae; genus Carcharhinus; species Carcharhinus amblyrhynchos. Next base: position 47,442,588 of record NC_137342.1, read on the forward strand.
GTATTGGATGCCTGGAACTTGTTGCCTGAGTAGATAGTGGAAGTGGATACAGTAGTGACTGCTAAAGGGTGTCTTGACAAGTACATGAATAGGATGGGATTAGAGGGATATGGTCCCCAGAAGGGTAGGGGGTTTTAGTTCAGTCGGGCAGCAAACTTACATAAGAACATAAGAAATAGGAGCAGGAGTAGGCCATCTAGCCCTTCGAGCCTGCCCCGCCATTCAATAAGATCATGGCTGATCTGTTGTGGCTCAGTTCCACTTTCCCGCCCTCTCCCCATAACCCTTAATCCCCTCTCTTATCAAGAACCCATCAACCCGCTTCTTAAAAATATTTAGCGAGGCAGCCTCCACCACTTCAACGGGCAGAGAATTCCAGAGATTCACCACCCTTTGAGTGAAGAAGTTCCTCCTCAACTCTGTTCTAAACCGCCTCCCCTTTATCTTGAGGCTGTGCCCCCTAGTCCTACTGTCTTTTTTGAGCGGCAAGAGTCTCTCCACCTCTATCCTATCCATCCCATTCATCATCTTATATGTCTCAATGAGATCTCCCCTCATTCTTCTAAACTCTAACGAGTACAAGCCTAGTTTATTCAGCCTCTCCTCATAGCTCAATCCCCTCAACTCCGGTATCAGCCTAGTAAACCTCCTCTGCACTCCCTCCAGGGCCAAAATATCCTTGCGCAGGTGCGGCGCCCAAAACTGCACACAGTACTCCAGCTGCGGCCTCACCAATGCCCTATACAGCTGCAGCAAGACCTCCCTACTTTTATATTCAATCCCCCTCGCTATGAAGGCCAGCATCCCATTCGCCTTCCTGACCACCTGCTGCACCTGCAGGCTGGGTTTTTGCGACTCATGCACAAGGACCCCGAGGTCCCTCTGCACCGTCGCCTGCTGCAGTTTTTCGCCACGTAAGTAATAGTCCTTCCTACCAAAGTGGACCACCTCACACTTGCCAACATTAAATTCCATTTGCCATTTCCTGGCCCATTCGCCCAGCCTATCTAGATCCTTCTGCAGACTCTCCACACCCTCCGCACAATTTGCCTTTCCCCCAATCTTGGTGTCATCAGCAAATTTCGACACCCTGCACTCGGTTCCCTCCTCCAGATCATCTATATAAATGGTAAATAGCTGAGGCCCCAGCACCGACCCCTTAGAGGGCCGAAGGGCCTGTTCCTGTGCTATAATTTTCTTTGTTCATTGTTCAAGTGGAGCTGGGCCAGGAAGGTTAAATGTGGACCTACCCTTGGAGATGGGAAGGCTTTGAGGATCGGCCCCAATGCCAATCCACCAAATTCCCTGGCCCATCCGCTTCCTCCCTCGCCTCTTGCAGAGGAAGACAATCCTGGCGTACAGTAGCTGCAAAGCAGATCGGAGACCGGGAAGAAATAACGAAATGGCAGTTTGATCCCACGTGGATGAGGTTCAGGGGAGGGCGGGTGACAGTGGGGTGGGAGTTGGTGGAGATGTTACAGTCACTCAGATTTTTTTATCAGTCAACAGTGTCTATTTAACCCATCAGGCATCTGTCCTGAAGAAGGACCTTCTAATGGATTGGATCTTATTTAATAAGCTGCTGAAATTTGGATTCAACTGTAACATGAAAGATTAAACAAGCTGAAGTACAATAATGAATCAAATATTTTATTTATTAGTCGTTGTAGGAATCCTGATTCAGAGATAACACAGCGTGATAAAAGGATGGTTGAAAATTTCTCAATTCCATGTTCTGGTGGCACTGAACTCTTTCCATTCCAGCACAAGTCCAGATAACTCTTCCCTCTGGCACCTTTCCGTACACAGCCCAGGAGATGCGACACCAATCCTTTTCCCTCCTCCTTTCTCACTATCCAGAGTCCTAAATGATCCTTCCGAGTGAAACAGCTATTTGCTCATCCCTCTTTCAATTTAATAGACGTGTTTCCTGCTCACAGATGTTGTCTCCGCAACACCAGGGAGACCAAACACAGACTAGAATTTTCCAGCCTTGGGTGTTTGGATCACTGCATCAGCAATGGAAAAACTTACCATGGAGAGACTGGAGCATCATGGCAGAGGTGATTGCATTGTGGAGCACTACCCATCAACCCACAAGCACAAACCCAAACTTCCTGTCCCTTGTCATTTTACTCTCCACTTTGCTCCCACTCTGAACTTTCTGTCCTGTGCCAGCTGCACATTCCGATGAAATGCAAAATAAGTTCTAGGAACAATATCTCATTTTTCAACTCCACAGCCTTCTGGATTCAACAATGCGTCCAACAATTCCAAACAATAACCTCTGCCTTCATCTTGTTTTGCATTTCCATTTTTCACTCACCCGATGAAGGAGCAGTGCTCCAAAAGCTCGTGATTCCAGATAAACCTGTTGGACTTTTAACCTGGTGTTGAGCGATTTCTTACTGTGCCCACCCCAGCCCAAGAACCTGGGATTGGATTCATGTTACACTGTCTGTAACCCCCATGACTTGCCTGAACTTGCAACATCTCACTTACAGTCCTGTATGGAGACAACATACATCTCTTTTACCTATGCTTAATGCTATCTCCACTTACATTGTCGCACCTTTAAGACTTGAATAGCAGGTTAGCTGTAAAGACTCACATTCTAATCAGTATTCTGTAAACTGTGTGTTCCTTTACGTGCCCTGTTTGTGGTCAGAACTCCCCACTCACCTGACGAAGAAACAGCATTCTGAAAGCTAGTGGCGTTTACTACCAAATAAACCTGTTGGACTTTAACCTGGTGTTGTGAGACTTCTTACTGTGTTTACCCCAGTCCAATGCCGGCATCTCCACATCCCAGAGATAGACTGCTGACTGACAGCACTCTGTGTACTGCTGTTGGAATTGTAAATAAAGGGATTCTGGTGAAACGACTTCTGCCTTTGTGAGCTTATTAATTTTCTCAATTCTTACTTCTAAATTCCCTGTGGAAGCAACAGGAAAGAGAATGGAACTTGAAAACAGGCAGCACAAAGCAAGTCAAAGCAAGCATTCTACCTGAGATCTTTCTGGGTGATTCATACCAATCCCCAATTTCATGGCATATCACTCTGCCACTCCAGGTGGAATCTCCTTTGTCTATGTTTCCACTATCTGATGGTTTTGAATGTCCAAAGCTTTATGTTATACGTACATGTTGGGGGTTTGGAGTGCATACTGCCTTTTTAAGGGTACAGGTCATGTGACCCCCTGAGGTGGGACTAAGTCCTCTCAGGGTGGACCTGGTTAAGAAGTCTGGCTCCTGCCTGGGGTAAACACAGTAAGAAGTCTCTCAACACCAGGTTAAAGTCCAACAGGTTTATTTGGTAGCAAAAGCCACGAGCTTTCGAAGCGCTGCTCCTTCGTCAGGTGAGTGGGGAGTTCTGACCACAAGCAGGGCATATAAAAACACAAACTCAATTTACAAAATCATAGTTGGAACTGTTCATATGATTTTGTAAATTGAGTTTGTGTCTTTATATGCCCTATTTGTGAACAGAATTCCCACTTACCTGACGAAGGAGCAGCGCTTCGAAAGCTCGTGGCTTTTGCTACCAAATAAACCTGTTGGACTTTAACCTGGTGTTGTGAGACTTCTTACTGTGTTTACCACAGTCCAACGCCAGCATCTCCACATCATCCTGCCTGTGGGGCAGTGCACACCTAGAATAAACTGTTCCCCGGTGTTCAAGTTAAGCAGCCTGCTTGGTGGCCTTCTGTACCTCACCTTGTTAAGGAGAACCATAAAACTTCATACAAAGCATCACAAACAATGGGAGCAGGAGTAGGACAAATGACTGACTTGTCCTAGAGCTGAAATTTTGTCCCAATTTCTTCTTAATACAACTATATTAAGTCAGTTCTTTCTGTTTTCATTTGTGGGATTTGAACAAAAAAAGACAAACATGTGGTAAGCCCAATAATCCCCAGGATGACAGTCTCTCCGTTATGGTGGATAATGGAGATTATACTATACAATTATTGGTATAAATTAATCATTGAGGTATATAATGTGGAGGATTTATTTTTGCCCCAGGGTTCATATTATTTAAGTTAGCTGTGTTTTGGAAGAATCCTGTCTAGTTTTGTGGGGTGAAAGTTCTAAACAGTGCAATATCTCATCTTGTTGCAGTTGATGTAATAATGATTGACTGTTACGGATAGCCAGCCACCTCATTTTACTGGTTAATGAGCATTCAGACTTTGGCCCCCATGGCTTTTAATATCCTGCCATTGCCAGATTCAATTAATATTTATTGAATATGAACAGGGCATTTTCTTAATCGGTTTGCCAAAGTCAAAGAAATACATTTCAAAATCAAATAAGTTCTGTATTGAATATGTGTTTTGGTTTAATAGCTCTGAATTTATGCTGCAGACATTACCATGTGAACAGTAAATGCATTCATTACACTGCTCACTGGGCAGTCATCTTAACCCCTTTCCCATTCTTTGAATCAAGTTGGGCTAAGCCTTCCTGTGGCTTCGGGGCAAACTGTACACTTGTCTTCTGTGTGACTTCACTCACAGGGTTTAGTCCTTTCACACTGGGGTTGGTTTTACAGTGCAGATTGTGAGTCATAAGCCCGTGAGGGTCATGGGTGTGGAAGTAGGTTGGTTAGAAGGGTGCCATGATGTGGAGATGCCAACATTGGACTGGGGTGGGCACAGTAAGAAGTCTCACAACACCAGGTTAAAGTCTAACAGGTATACCTGAACTCACGAGCTCTCAGAGCACTGTTCCTTCCTCAGATGAGGAAGGAGCGTTATTCCGAAAGCTCACGGTTAGTAGGCTCACCTTGTTTCTCCAACACAGTGGCTGGAATTTTACCCTCCCGCCTGCCACAGAAATCAGAGTGGACAAGGACCGAACCATGGAAAGGTTTGTTGATCTCAGGTGGGATTTTACAGTTTTGGGATGAGCAAGGCTGTAAAACCCCATCCAGTACCCCAGCCCCCAGCAGAGTTCAAATGACCTCTAAACCTTGCCCCATACCTCCTTCATCCTACCACTCAGCCCTTGCCTAGACTCTGTTTCCCACCTCAATTCAAATCATTATTTTAACTCAATACTTACTCTTTGCTTTCAGAAATCACATATTCCATAAGATCCTCATCTTTAACATGTTTTGTTGGTTCATTTAATCCCTTTGTCACAGTTCTCATTGTAAATCTAAATTTCCAATAGTCACAGATCTTTGTCTCCTATCAGCATACACGTGCTATGCTCCTTTAAGGCTCAATGGACCAGTTTTGGTAAATAATTGCTCCAGTGATTTTTACACCTGCTGAACAAATTGTAGAGGAAATGTTTCCATTAACTCATTGTTACACTTGTCCATTCTTTCCTAGTTCATAAATGGCCTGATCTGTACAAATGGTGTTTTTTATTCTTCTTCTAAGATTTGGACTTCCATTCCATTACCCCAGATAACTGGAAAATCCCCTCATCTGTTGCAACTTCATTGACCCTCTCCAGATTTAACACTTGGGCCCAGGTTCAATTCTCAGCTTGAATCACTGTCAGTTTGCATGTTCTCTCCGTGTCTGTGCGCGTTCCTTCCGGGTGCTCTGGTTTCTTTCCACAGTCCAAAAGACATGCTGGCTAGGTGTATTGTCTATGCTAAATTCTCCCTCTGTGTACCTGAACAGGTGCTGGAGAATAGCAACTAGGGGATTTTCACAGTAACTTCATTGCAGTGTTAAATGTAAGCCTACTTGTGACACCAACAAAAATAAACTTTAAAACTGTCTCCCGACTTACAGATTACTCACGAACACAGAAAAGCCCTGATGACTTTCTGTAAAAGTCACTAATCCCCAAATTATTAGCACTTAGGGACATCTCATTAAAATAACAGATTTCATATGTTTGCATGTGCATTACTTGAATTGATGTTTACTCAGTGTTACTAACACAAATAAAACAAATATTACTTTCATAAAGTTATCCCAAATTGATTTCAGAAGTTGAGAATATACTTCAGTTAAAGAACAACAGCCCTTTTTAAAAAAAACTAAAAAGTCACAGACTATTTGTTTTATCCTTTATTTGACAAAAATTTAATTTTATTTATTCCCCTAATCTTCAAGTAACTTCCCCATTTATAAGTTGTTATTCAATGTACTCAGTTCATCCAATCAATTAAATATCAGAACAGAAGTACCTACAATTTAGTTTAAAGTTTATTTATTAGTCACAAGTCAGCTTACATTAACACAGCAATAAAATTACTGTGAAAATCCCCTAGTCATCACACTCTGGTGCCTGTTCGAGTTCACAAGGAGAACTTAGCACAGCCAATGAATCTAACCAACATGGCTTTCGGACTGTGGGAGGAAACAGGAACACCCAGAGGAAACTCACACACCCCTCACTGAGTCTCCTATCTGTATTTCTTTTCTATTCTTACTCCTCCACTCCCCCCACCTCCTTGTGTAGCTGAGCCACCCAAATGCTGTGAACTTGGCTCTGGCTGCACTCCCCAGAGGAACCACCAGCATTCTCCGACAGACAAAACGGTTCTTGAGTGAGATGCACACCAGCCCCTTTTCTGACCAGCTACCTATCCCCCTTCTTCTGACTGGTGGTCACCAATTCCCTCTCTGATTGGCAGCTTCAGAATGTGCAGGCAGCCAAGTTTAAAAGCATGCTATCCACAAAACTCTCAGCCGCACAGATAAACCACTCTGCCTCTGGCTGACACTCAAGCTCCCAAACCCAACTTGCGAGCTGGTCAAAGCAGTGACAGTTCCTGCAAATGTGGTCATCCAGGTTGCAAAGAGCATGTAGGGTTTCCCACATACAGTATGCTGTGCAAAACACAGGGCTGAACTCCCCAGTCATATTTCAAGTCATAAGACTCCTATATCAAATTTATTCCAAGTAGAAAGATGTAATAACTCCACAGAGGTGCTAATCCCAGCACCAAGATACTTATTTACATCATACATCTATACACAGCCAACCCTCCAGTTGCACTCTGCTGAGTGCAGGCTGGGAGTCTGACACATCTGCTTTAAATAGGGAGCATGAGGCTCCCTGATTTAACCACCAATTATGACTCACCAGGTAGTTCTTTTAGGCACCAATCAAGTAAACAAACTCAAATTAACTTAGGGACAAATTAAAAGGGGCAGCCCCCCAAAAAAGGAAGGGGACAGCCCGAACAAAAACCAAAGTCGAAAGGAAACTTCAAACATTAAATCAAAAGGTAATTATCAGGGTCAATAATACACCCCAGCCCCTGCGGTGCCCAGCAGGCACGGAAGGGGTCAACTGCGCCCGTGGACACTGCATGCTCCCTCTCCAGGGACACCTGGCCGCGAATGTAACCGTGGTAAAGGGGCAGACAGTTGGAATAGATGACCCCGTCGATCGCCTGCTGCCTGAACCTATTGATGGCATGTCTCGCCAGGCCCGGGAGCAGGTTCACAGGTAGTTCATATCTAGCAAACCAACCTCATTAGCCTGGCTGAAGTCATCACAAAAGATTATCTAAGTTATTATGAAAAATGTTAGAACTCTTACTTTTCCTTAATATAGCAGTACATTGGAGAAAAACAACTTACCCACTACTTATTAATCAGCTCTGCTTCATAGCCTCGACTCCAACTCGAGGTGCTGCTGTCTGTTCCAGAGTTCTCCTCTTGCACTCTCCTCAGGATACTGGCCACTACTACACCTCTCTCTCCACAGTCTTTGTTGAAGCCTGGCCTGTCCTTTCTGCTTTTTATTGTAGTCTTGCCTCTCTCTCTTTCTTGCTTTTTATGGACATCTCGTCTCTCAACATTACTTATTGAAATCTTGCCTCTCTCTCTCTCTGTTCTTTATTGAAGTTTTACCTCTCAATGGACAATATAAGGGTCAACTTGCCTTTAAAGGACAGCTTCCTATAATGAATCGCTACATTAAAAATGTACCTACATTAAATACACCTTAATAGTGACATTTGAAAGATTGAAAACATTATATACTCACCTTTCAAAATGTTCCAGAGTCCACAACAGACTTTCCATTTTCTGCACAAACTCTCAAACCTGGTGTACTCTATTACATTTCTAAGATCCCCCACACCCCGCACCACCAGATAAAAATGGTGAGCAGGAAACACAGTTTTCATCCCCCATTTAAAATGGTGAACACAATCTTGGTGGGGGTGGGGAGCGAGGTGGGGTGTTGGGGACCGGACAGGTTGATGATGTTGGTGTGTGTGCATTTTTAATTCTCGGCGCTCACAATCCACGAACGAGAAATGCCAGAGGAGAATATCCTGGAAGATGTCACAGGGTCCAGTATGTGGAAGAAAATCCAATTTCCTCTAAAGTAAAAGCTAACAGTGGGATTTCCCACCATCTCCGTCCCACCCACCATAATGTGTTTTTCTCTGGTGGTGGTGGCTTGCCATTGGCCATAGGCAGGGTCTTCCTAGCCAGCCGATGTCTGTGGCATTTTGCATGGCTCACTCGCCCCGAGGAACCATAAGATCATGAGATGTAGGAGCAGAATTACCCATTTGGCCCATCGAGTCCACTCCGCCACTTAATCATGGCTGATAACCTTCACACCCCCATTCTCCCACCTTTTCCTGTAACCTTTGATCCCTTTTACCAATCAAGAACCTAGCTATCTCTGAATTAACTACACTCAATGACCTGGTCTCCACAGCCTTCTGTGGCAATGAATTCCACAGATTCACTACCTTCTGGCTGAAGAAATTCACCATCATCTTGGTTCTAAAGGGTCATCCCTTTAATGCTCTCAAATCCTAGTCTCTCCTCCTAATGGAAATATCTTCCCCATGTCCACTCTATCCAGGCCTTTTAGTATTCTGTAAGCTTTGAGATCTTTCCCTCACCCTTTGAAACTCCATCAAGTACAGTCCTCATATGCTCCTCATGCATTAATCTTTTCATTCTTGGGATCATTCCCAGGAACAATCGGCACGATGACACAGTCGTTAGCACTGCTCCCTCACAGCGCCAGGGACCCAGGTTCAATTCTGGCCACGGGTCACTGTCACATGTGGGATTTGCTTGTTCTCCCCCTGTCTGCGTGGGTTTCCTTTGGGTGCTCTGGCTTCCTCCCACAGTCCAAAGACATGCAGGTTAGGTTGATTGGCCATGTTTAATTAACCATAGTGTCAGGGGTTTAGCAGGGTAAATATGTGGGATTACGGGAATAGGATCTGGGTGGGATTGTGGCTGGTGCAGACTCGATGGGCCAAATTGTCTCCTTCTGCACTGTAGAGATTCTCTGATTCTCATGAACTTCCTGTCCAGGGACAGTGGAGTCCCCTGCCATGGGGCACACACTTGGTGGGACCAGAACATCCCACCAATGAGAAACATTGGAAAATGCCAGCCTGAGTGTGACTGGTCACATGTTAAAATGCACCTCTGGACCTTAAGGAAAATTCTCCCTAACAGCTCTGTTAAAATAGCAGAGAACTTTGGATGAATGAATTAGCATTCCTTATTCCCAATCTAATACCACGTGATATAATTACAGAGCTGTTATTTCAGACTACAAATGATTGGTTTACAATTTTAGAATGAAACAGCTGTAATTTTATCAGACCAGCTAATCTGTTTAAATTCAATTTCTATCTTTTGATAGGCCATTGACTCTGATCATTTTATTTGGAAAGAACTCCAGGCTTATAAAAGCTCCGTGGACAAAGAATACCAACACAAGAGATGAGTTAGCTTTAGATTATAAATAAAATATTAGCATTCAGACACTGATGTCACCCAACATTAGTTTTTACCCTTTGCTGTTGGTTCTTCATTATGTTCAATGGCTGAATGGATAATAAAATCGTCCAGTGTAATAATTTGCTAATTGATGGTTTTAATTGCAATACATAAAATCTTGACCTTAACATAATCGGCTCATGATAAGTCACCCGTGGTTCATCCTTTTGTTTAAACAGAATTTTCTGTGCTGTCTTGATGTCTGAGTAATATTGGCATTCATGAAATTTCAACAAGACATTGCAAAATTGTCTATTTGCACTTCTCTTGTCAAAAATACCGAGCGGCAGACATCCTGTGTCCACTTGGGTTATTCACACAGATAATAGAAGTTAAAGAATATTACTGGAGGAGGCCACTCAGCCTCTTTAGTCTCTGCCAGCTCTTTCAAAGAGCAATCAAGTTAATTCCGTACTATTTCTCCATTGGCCTGCTCCGACTCCACGTTCAAGTCTTTCTCCAACTTCCAGCTGAAGGCCACTCTTGATGTGGTGTCCAGCAAACTCTCAGGAAGTGAAAGTCACATCCTCACAGAATCATAGAATTCCTACAGTTCAGAAGGAGGCCATTTGGCCCATCAAGTCTGCACTGGCCACAATCCCCCCTGGGTCCTACTCTTGTACCCCTCATATTTACCCTGCCAATCCCCCCCAATCTAGCATAGCCAATCAACCACTCTCACAACAATCTGATCACTCATTGTGTGAAAAGGCATCCCAATGCTGCCCCTGGCTCTTTAGCCAATCGTCTTAAATCTGTGACCTCTAAATGTTGGCTCTTCAGCTATTGGAACAATTCCGTTTCATGTATGACTTTAAATGTTTCCATCAAAGCTTCTTTTAGCCGTCTCTGCCCTGAGAGAAACCTCAGCTTCTCCAGGTTCGAATCCCACCTTTGCTGATGATGAAATTTGAATTCAATAAAAATCTGAATTAAAGTCTAATGATGACCCATTGTCATAACAACTGGGTCACTAATGTTCTTTGGAGAAGGAAACACTGCCATTGGTACCTGGTCTAGACTACAAGTAACTCCAGATCCACAGCAATGTTTTTAAAATGCTCCCGGAAAGGGCCTAGCTAGCCACTCAATTAATTAGACGTGGGCAATAAATGTTTGCCTCATATCCCATGAGGATGGCACGGTGGTACAGTGGGTTAGCACTGCTGCCTCATAGCCCCAGAGACCCAGGTTCGATTCCAGCTGCCTGTGTGGAGTTTGCACATTCTCCCCATGTCTGCGTGGGTTTCCTCCTGATGCTCTGGTTTCCTCTCACAGTCCAAAGATGTGAAGGTTAGGTGGATTGGCCGTGCTAAATTGCCCCTTAGTGTCCAAACATGTGTAGGTTAGGGAGATTAGTGTGGTAAATGAATGGGGTTAGGGAGAGGGCAGGGGAGAGTGGGTGTGGGTCTGGGTAAAGATGGTCTGTTGAAGAGTCAGCACAGAGTCAGTGGGCTGAAGGACCTCCTTCTGCACTTTCAGTATTCTATGCTTCTATGAATATTTTTTTAAACAAAATAGATTAACAATCCCCATTGAGTTTTTAATCTATGACTATGCCTCACAATGTCCTACAGAGAAGATTCCAGAGAATATTTCAGCTCTTTAATAGTCCAGACGTGGTGATAGAAGGTTTTTTTTCTTTGAATTTTAAGAAAATTATAAACTCATAGTAACAGCCAGGCATGGAGGGTGGTCTGTATGTTGTAATTAATAGCTGAGGCAGCTGGAGTATCTTTGAAAAACAGCAGAATGCCACAACAACACTGAGCAAAGGAAGATGCTTCCTTCCAGGAGAATTATTGAAGCTGTTTACTTTTATTTTTTGCAGAAGCATAAGTCCACGTACAGTACACTTCCTTTTCTAAAGCTGCTGTGTGTTTATCTTCCACCTGTTTCTGTTTGATTCGAATGTCCTCATCATTCTCTGTGTTTTTTTACCATGTCACCCTTCCTTCTGCAGGTGGCATGTTGGCACAGTGGTTAACACTGCTGCCTTATAGCACCAGGGTTCGATTCCCAGTTTGGGTCACTGTCTGTGTGGAGTTTGCACGTTCTCCCTGTGCCTGCGTGGGTTTCCTCCGGGCGTTCCAGTTTCCTCCATCTGCCCAAACGATGCGGTGGTTAGGTGAATTGGCCGTGCTAAATTCTCCCTCTGGGCTCCCAAACGGGCACTGGAGTGTGGTGATTAGGGGATTTTCACAGTAACTTCATTGCATTGTGAATGTAAGCCTATTTGTGAAACTAATAAATAAACTTCACTTTGATGATTGTAAACGCATGTTCCCTTGTGATTAACCCATCATTCACTCAGTCAATTAAATCCAGGAAACTGCAATGCGACTAGAAACTCCTTGGGGGGGAGGTGGGGAAGAGACAAATACAAAGGGTTAACCAGTAATCCAGTCTTCCTTTTCTGATCATTCCATGTTTGCCGGAGGATTATCCTGAGCAGTTAAGGGAGGTAATTTTCCATGGAGCGTTGCATCAACAAACTGAACTCACTAGAATACACACGGCTCTCTATAAAGCTTACCCCATCCGTCAGCCTTTCAATTAAGTACACAACTTTATTTACAGCAGGTGGAAGTCAATACTACACATAGGAGTTGCTTCAGTCCAGTAACTGATTCAGATTTACCTGTAAGTGTACAGTCACCCAGCCGCCTGTCAGCAGAGATTTCTAGTAATTCTGTCAGGTCAGGTCAATCCTTTCATGGGCATTTGTGATCTGCTCTAGTGGTGGCACTTCTCCATGCCTCTCACCAACTTTTATAGATGCACCATGGAAAGCATTCTTTCTGGTTGTATCACAGCTTGGTATGGGCTCCTGCTCTGCCCAAGACTGCAAGAAACTAAAAAAGGGTTGTAAATGCAGCCTAATCCATCATGCAAACCAGCCTCTCGTCCATTGACTCTGTCTATACTTCCCGCTGCCTCGGCAAAGCATAGCGAGAAGTCTCACAACACCAGATTGAAGTCCAACAGGTTTATTTGTTAGCACAAGCCACTAGCTTTCGGAGCGCTGCTCCTTCATCAGGTGAGTGGGATTTCAATTCACAAACAGGGCATATAAAGACACAAATTCAATTTACAAACTAATGGTTGGAATGCGAGTCTTTACAGGTAATCAAGTCTTAAAGGAACGGACAATGTGAGTGGAGGGTTAAGCACAGGTTAGAGATGTGTATTGTCTCCAGCTAGGACAGTTAATGAGATTTTGCAAGCCCAGGAAAGTCATGGGGGTTACAGATAGTGTGACATGAACCCAAGATCCTGGTTGAGTCTGTCTTCATGTGTGCAGAACTTGGCAATCAGTCTCTGCTCAGCGACTCTGCGCTGTTGTGTGTCATGAATGCCGCCTTGGAGAACGCTTACCCAAAGATCAGAGGCTGAATGCCTGTGACCGCTGAAGTGTTCCCCAACAGAAAGAGAACACTCTTGCCTGGTGATTGTCGAGCCGTGTTCATTCATCTGTTGTCGTAGCATGGTCTCCCCATGTACCACACCTCGGGACATCCTTTCCTGCAGTGTATCAGGTGGACAACATTGGCCAAGTTGCAAGTGTATGTACCATGTACCTGGTGGATGGTGTTCTCCCATGAGATAATGGCATCCTTGTCAATGACCTGGCATGTCTTGCAGAGATTGCTGTGGCAGAGTTGTGTGGTGCCGTGGTCACTGTTGTCCTGAAGGCTGGGTAGTTTTCTGCAGACAATGGTGTGTTTGAAGTTGTGCGGTTGTTTGAAAGCAAGAAGTGGGGGTGTGGGGACGGCCTCAGCGAGATGTTCGTCATCATCAATGACTTATTGAAGGCTCCGGAGAAGATGTCGTAGCTTCTCCACTCCAGGGAAGTACAGGATGACGAAGGGTACTCTGTCCACCACGTCCTGTGTTTGTCTTGAGAAGTTTGGTGCCGTTTTTCACTGTGGCGCATCAGAACTGTTGATCGATGAGTCAAGCACCATATCCTGCTCTTATGAGGGCATCTTTCAGTGTCTGGAGGTGTCTGTTGCAATCTTCCACATCTGAGCAGATCCTGCGTATATGGAGGATCTGTCCGTAGAGGATGGCTTCTTTAACGTGTTTAAGGTGGAAGCTGGACAAGTGGAGCATTGTGAGGTTATCTGTGGGCTTGAGGTAAAGTGAAGTGCTGGTGATCAGAGAAGCAGCCAGTATAATCATACCCTGGACATTCTCTCTTCCACCTTCTTCCATTGGGAAAAATATACAAAAGTCTGAGGTCACATACCAACCAACTCAAGAATAACTTCTTCCCTACTGCTGTCAGACTTTTGAATGGGTCTACCTCGCAGTAAGTTGATCTTTCTCTACACTGTAGCAATGACTGTAACACTGCAGTCTGCACTCTTTCCTTTCCTTCGCCCCTATGTATCCTACATATGGCATGCTTTGGCTGTATAGTGCACAAGAAACAATATTTTTCACTGTATTCCAATACATGTGACAATAATAAACAAATTAAATTCAATTCAACTTGTCAGAGTGATGAATCCTTTCTGAGAGATGCAGACTGCAAAATAAGAAGCAAAAAATCAAGAAATATTGAAAGCATTGAAATCACGGGCCCGGAAAATCTGGGCCAGAGGTTATGATCCAGAATTGGTGAACGTTCGAGATTTCCAAACTTAACAATGAATTCCATGAAATGATTTCATTCCTGGAGAGACAGGAAGGGCAGAAACAAGGAGAGGAAATTAGATTTTCTTTCCCCAAAGTGGGATAGGCATTAATTACCCGATTGTTCCTTAGAAGTAGGTCAATGCCTTTGGAGCAGAAAGGAATTAAAGATTATAAGAGTGAGCACAGACACGAGAATCATAAGACAATAAGAGCAGGGGGAAGCAATTCAGGCTCTCAAGCCTGCTCTGCCATTCAATACAATCATAGCTGATCTCAGCTTGGACGCAACTGCACTCTCCTGTCCATTCACCCTTCAATGCATGACTAATTAAAAATCTGTCCAACTCCCCCTTAAATTTACTCGCTGTCCCAGTACCCACCTCACTCTGGGGTAGTGAATTCCACAGATTCACAACACTTTGAGAGAAGTCATTTCTCCCTATCCGTTTTAAATCTGCCAGGTTTTAGGACAAGGGTTAGCAGCTTTCCATAGAGCAGTGCATCAACAAAGTGAACTCATCAGACTTATAGATTGTCCCATCAGAGGAAACGCCCTCTCTACATCAAAAGTTGACAAATATCACACAGATCACCTCAGCAGGTCTGGCAGCGTCTGTGGAGAGAGAATAGAGCCAACATTTAGAGTCACGATGACCCTTCATCAGAGGTTGATCAGAATGATCCAGACTCAAAATGTTGGCTCTATTCTCTCTCACAGATGCTGACAGATCTGCTGAGATTTTCCAACATTTTCTGTTTTTGTTGCAGATTCCAGCACCCGCCACATTTTGCTTTCACTGCATGGATCATATTGGTCATAGTCCACTGGGGGCATTGTGTAATTCAACAGGCCAGTGGTGAACAATGCAGATTATAGTATGAGACCAGGGGTGGCAATGTGGCACAGTGGTTAGCACTGCTGCCTCACAGCGCCAGGTACCTGGGTCTGATTCTTGGCTTGGATCACTGTTTGTGAGGGGTCTGCACGTTCTCCCTGTATCTGTGTGGGTTTTTTTATTCTCTCCCCACAGATGCTGTCGGACTTGCTGAGGTTTTCCAGTATTTTCTGTTTTTGCCCCAGTCCACATGTCCCTCCTTGGCCTTTTATAATGTTCTAGCAAAGCCCAATGCAAACTGGAGGAACAGCACCTCATCTTCCCATTGGGCACTTTATAGCCTCCCGGAGAGAACATTGAGCTCAACAACTTCAGAGCATGAGCTCTCTCCTCCACCTTCACCCCATTTCCATTTATTTCATTCCATTTCATTTCATCCCATTCATTCAATTTACCATCCATCTTTCTCACCTCCATCTTTCCATTCTCCATTCCAACTCTCTTCCTTTCCATATCCTCCCTCCTTCAATACAACTGTCACATTCCTCAGGCAGTCCTTTAATAATCTGTTCCTCTGTTTTGACATTCACGCATTCTGATTACTTAATGGAACTTCTCAGCTTTCTGTATCCTCATTTGCATTCCTTTAGCCCAATTCCAGACTCACTCCTCACCCCAAAACCGATAGTATAAATCTCTGCTGATTCTCTTTGCTCTCAATTCTGATGAAAGGTCATCTAGACCCGAAACGTTGGCTATATTCTCTCTCCACAGATGTTGTCAGACCTGCTGAGATTTTCCAACATTTTCTGTTTTGGATTTCCTTCAGGTGCCCCAGTTTCCTCCCACAGTCCAAAAGACGTGCTGGTTAGGTGCATTGGGCATGCTAAATTCTCCCTCAGTATACCCGAACAGGTGCCGCAGTGTGGTGACTAGAGGATTTTCACAGTAACTTCATCGCAGTGTTAATGTAAGCCTACTTGCGACACCAATAAATAAATTTTAAAGACCCAATATTTGGAAATTTCACAGTGCCTCGGTCATAAGTTTGGGAGAGCTTCCTGTTATTGAAGGTTTTACTAATCCACCTGCAACAGAAGACAAACAAATTGAGCAGAGACTGTGAGAGGACAGATTGTGTCTGGAATGTAGGAAGGTGCAAACTTGTGGACAGGGGCGAAATGACTAATCATTTCCACCCTAGCAGTGAGGCAGAGATTCAAAGAACACTTGGTTGTAAGGTTTCTTGCAACATTACGTTACTTGGGCAGCATGGTGGCACAGTGGTTAACACTGCTGTCTCACAGATCTAGATACCCAGATTTGATTCCTGGCTTGGGTCACTGTCTGTGTGGAGTCTGCACATTCTTCCAGTGTCTGCATGGCTTTCCTCCAGGTGCTCTGGTTTCCTCCCACAGTCTGAAATGTGTGCTGTTTAGCTGCATTGACCCAAACAGTTGCCGGAGTGTGGCGACTAGGGGAATTTCACAGTAACTTCTTTGCAATGTTAATGCAAGCCTTACTTGTGATTAAGAAATAAACTTTATTAGTGAGGCTTAAAGAGCATTTAAGTTGCTGGCCAGCCCATTTTCAGTCCACACTACAGTTTTTCGGCTTTCTTTTCTCCCAGAATTTCACTCTGTCTCATCCCATCCCTGACTGAGCCAGTTCAAAGTGACACACCTAAACTCCACCACTAGTGCACTGAGGCAGAGAAGCAATCTGCCTCAATTATGTACAATCGGGTTATACATAAAAATCCTTATTGGAATCAGGACAGGGGCTGCTGCCAAGATCTCTGACAACACTCAGCCTGTCAATGCACTGGAAAAGAATTAGTCACTGCAATTCCAGCCATTCCAGCTAATCTGGGAAAATAAGTCATTAAGTTATGAGACTAATATTTGTGTCTGCAGTTTCCAAGATAGGTTTCAGAGGAAATTAGATTGGGATCATTTCTTCGCAAACAGTAAAGTTGCATTTTTACCAATTACTTTACTGGAACCTCCAGAAATTTGTCAATACATTCTACAATTTGCATTTTGATTATATTTCATGTATCAATTTCAAAATCCTCATTCATGAGTCTCTCTATGATCTTGGCCACCCTATGGATGGGATTTTCCAGTCACACTGGCCTGAATCCGGAAGTTTCTGTCTGCCCGAGGTCAGTGGACCTTTCCACTGTCCGCCTCTCACCTGCATTGAGTCCTGTGGTGGACGGGACAGTAAATTTACCCCCGTGAGTTCCTTTAATCCACCAACCCTGCCTTCCCGCGAAGCCCCCCTGCCCCGTCCCCCTCAGTGCTGAGGAGTGCAACAAGTTATAGGACGCATTCGTAAATTTGCGGAACGGACAAGTAATTGGCAACAGAAGGACTACATAGATGAAAGTGAAATAGTGCACACTGGTAAGGAGAAAAGGAAGGTCATTTATTGCATGGAAACATAGAAACTAGAAGCAGGAGTAGGCCATTCAGCCCTTCAGCCTGCTCCGCCATTCAGTTGGATCATGGCTGATCATTAAATTCAATAACCTGATCCTGTCTTTCCTCATATCCTTTGTTGCCTTTAGCACCAATAGCTATTTCAAATTTCTTCTTGAAATCACAGTATGTTTTGGCTTCAACTACTTTCTGTGGCAGTGAATTCACTTGATGAAGACATGTATCCTCACCTCAGTCCTAAAAGGTTTACCCCTTATTCTCAAACTATGACCCTGGTAAGTGTGAGTCTACCAGGGCCATTAGAAAAAAATGAACTGGACTATGGCCTGAATATTTAGGATGGCAAGTGTTGGGCATTAATTGGCAGTAAGTAAGAGGGCCCCAATCAGATTGACCGGCAGCTCCAGAGTTCCTCCAGAAACAGCACAGCAGTGGCCGGAAGAGGAACTGCATGGAGCTGCTGAGCTAAATCATGGGAACCAGAGGCACGGGTGCCAGAATTCCGAGGGGTGGTACAAAGGTCTGAGGAGCTGCAAGGAGGTAATTGGAGGCTTGGGGGACAGGCTGCAATGGGTGGAAGGTCCAGAGGTTACTGACCTCAAGGGAAGGGTGTTTCCCCTCCCCCCTTCTGTGATGGGGGTTTCTGATGGAGATACTCCATCTTTCTGCCCCCCCCCCACCCCCATTCATCTTCTTGCATAAGATCTAACTTTGGGTGGCACGGTGGCACAATGGTGAACACTGCTACCTCAGCTCCGGGGACCTGGGTTCAATTCCCAGCTTGGATCACTGTCTGTTTGCATGCTCCTGTCTGCGTGGGTTTCCTCCGAGTGCTCTGTTTTCCTCCCACAATCCAAGATGTGCGGGTTAGGTACATTGGCCATGTTAAATTGCCCCTTAGTATCCTAGGATATGTAGGTTAGAGGGATTAGTAGGGTAAATGTGTGGGATTACGGGGATAGGGTGGGATTGGTGTTGGTATAAACTTGACAGGCCGAATGGCCTCCTTTTGCACTGTAGGGTGTCTATGTTTATTTCTGGCCTTTCCCACAGAGCTTCAGTCTGCCTGTCAGCCTAAAAATTGAGATTTGGCGGGAAACGGTCCTTAAGTAACCCTTCATCGATCACTGTAGGGCCTCAGTTGGGACAAGGGTGGGCTTCCCAGCTGAGGCCTTGGCCACTGCAGCATAAAATCAGGAGCTGGTTGAGGTGGGAGGGAATCAGGAGGGGATTCCGTCTGTGCAACCTCACATTCCCAAAATCCTGCTGGCAGCATAGAATTCTGGCCTCTATTTCCCGACGGATAGGAGGGAAGTTATACTAAACCTGCATCAAATCTTAGACCACTCTTCGAGTACTGTATGCCGTCCTGGTCAACATATTATTAAAAGGATTTTGAGGCACTGGGCACGGTTCGGAGAAGATGTACAATGTTTATAACAGCAATGTGTGGCATCAACCTCAGAGAAGGGACGGGGGTTTCTTCTGCCTTTAAATTAAAACTGAAGGGGGAGTCAATTGGAGATCAATAAAATGATCAAAGGCTTTGAAAGAGGAGATACAGAGGGAATGTTTCCTCTTGTGGGGAAGACATAGGTGGAGGCTGTCAATATAACATAGTCACCGAGCAATCTAATCTGGAATTCAGAAGAAATACCTTCACCCAAAGCGTGGTGAGAATGTGGAACTCGTTACTACGGAGAATGGTTGAGGCTTTTAGTACCGATGTGTTTAAGGTGAAGCTAGACAAGCGTATGAGGGAGAAGGGAATAGATGGTTACGATGGTGGATTGAAATGAGGAAAGATGGGAGGAGGTTGGAGTGGAGAATGGATGGGTCGGGCCGAACGGCCACTTTCTGCGCTATATATCGTGCCCCCCCCACCCCACCATTGACTTTAAAGGAAGTTTATTTATTGTTAGTTACAAATAAGGCATTACTTAACACTGCAATGAAATTACTGTGAAATTCCTCTAGTCACCACAGCCCGGTACCTGTTCAGGTCAATGCAGCTAACCACCACATCTTTCAGAATGTGGGAGGAAACCGGAGCACCCGGAGGAAACCCATGCAGAAACAGGGAAAACGTGCAAATTCCACACAGACAGTGACCCAAACCGGGAATCGAACCCAGGTCTCTGGTGCTGAGAGACAGCAGGTCTAACCACTGTGCTACCCTGCTGCCCCACGTTATCATGCTAACGATAACCTTAACATTATCAGCTACCACAGGCATGATCCCTTCAGAATTCTTTCTAAACTTCTCCATTATAACAAAGCACTTCAGAGCATCTCCTGAGGTTGTAAAAGGTTCTCTCTAAAGGAAAGTTTGTTTCTCTGTTACAATACCTCCTGCTCCATCTTCCCAAATCCATGGGACAAATTCACCCCACACAGCCCAGGAAGACCAGACTACCTACCCTGCCTGATTGAAGATCTTAGATTAAAAATTGAGACCGGTTCTACAATGGGGGGGCCACCCCACCCCCCCTCAACATCCACTTCACTCCTTTCCCCACCTTGCCACCCTCACTCAAGGTGTCGTTTGTCTATGGGCAACGAACACAGGCTTTGTCAGCAACGGTTCCAAAGAATTGTTGAATTTTTTATGGTATCTGCAGAGCTGCTTTTGATAAAATTTGACAGATGTGATTTCAGGATTGAGCCAATGGGATAATCACATTTTTTTCTAGGTTTAAAAATATAACGGGCAATTGGGAGCCAGTGAGGTCAGCGATGCACTTGAGATGAAGGATGGTGTTTGGCCTTAGTCCACAAGTTTGGCATTTGATGAGAATGAAGTGTTATTCTGACCTTTTTTACCTCAACATGCAACAGATTCATTGCAATTAATCCACAACTGAAGGGGACAATCACAAAAGCACCTAGACTCAGGCAGCTGAATGACTTGTTAAGCTGTTAACCATGTCCTTAATGCACTTCAACCTGCGAAAGGTCAGCTAATCTGCCTGTTGGTGAGTAACAATCGCCTCTGGTGATTGTTCCTCTGATTGAAGCAGAAACAAGGAAATGTGACGTTCCCTGAATCTTTATATAAAAAAAGACAAGCTACAAAACAATGCCCACCATGAGCTAGTCTGGCTGGTTCTGTGCGTACAGCTTCACACAAATATATTCTAACATATATCAGCATGTAGGACTGGCTATTAAGTGTGATGTGGAGATGCCAATGTTGGATTGGGGTAGGCACAGTAAGAAGTCTCACAACACCAGGTTAAAGTCCAACAGGTTTATTTGGTAGCACAAGCTTTCAGAGCACTTCTCCTTCCCTTCCCACTCACCTGATGAAGGAGCAGTGCTTCGAAAGCTTGTGATACCAAATAAATCTGTTGGACTTTAACCTGGTATCGTGAGACTTCTTACTGGCTACTAAGTAAGCAAGGGATCAGTTACTGTGGATAAATGTGAGGTTAATCACTTTGGTTACAAGAAACAGGAAGACAGATTATTATCTGAATGGCTATAAATTCAGAGAGAGAGATGTGGAACGAAACCTGGGTGGCTATGTACACCAGACTCTGAAGATAAGCATGCAAGTGTTTAGAAGAGTGAGAGGGGATCTCATAGAAACTTATAGAGTTCTAACAGGGTTAGACAGGGTAGATTCAGAAAGAATGTTCCATTTGGTGGGGGAATCCAGAATTAGGGGGTCATAATTTGAGGATAAGAGATAAACCTTTCAGAACTGAGGTGAGGAGAAAT
Source organism: Carcharhinus amblyrhynchos (assembly GCF_965287045.1). NCBI lineage: Eukaryota > Metazoa > Chordata > Chondrichthyes > Carcharhiniformes > Carcharhinidae > Carcharhinus > Carcharhinus amblyrhynchos. Next base: position 47,463,985 of record NC_137342.1, read on the forward strand.
TTCTTCACCCAGAGAATGGTGAATGCATGGAATTCACTCCCACAGAATGTAGTTGAGGCCAAAATGTCTGATTTCAAGAAAACTTTAGATATAGCTCTTGGGGCTAAAGGGATATGGAAGGAAGTGGGATCAGGATATTGAATTCGATGATCAGCCATGATTAAAATGAATGGTGGCGCAGGCTAGAAGGCTGATTGGCCTAATCCTGCTTTGTGGGGGCTGGGCTATGAGAACTCGGCATCTGAAAACTCCTGGTGCTGCGTGAGACACCGTTATGTGGAAGATGTACAGAAATGTACAAGATGTCACCTTAGAATGGCCGTCTGAAAATGATTTGAGTCCATTTATAAATACACTGAAGGGACAAAATAAGCAATAATTTGTTCTTTCCTATTACACAAAAGCCAATAACTAGCATGGGTTCATTTAGTTTTTTTATCTTGTACAAAAATCATATCAAAAATGAAATAACTTTCTTTCTCGAAAAGGCAATATTACAAATGTAATATTTTCCAGGACATCAATATCTGGACAGAGGATTATCAGCAGCTGGAATGGGTGTCCAAGAGTGATGGATGCCAAGATAAAATATATTCCTCTGGAAGGATGAGACTTCAATACGAAAGAAATGGAACTCAGAAATAGATTGAAACCAGTCAAAATGAACAAGATCTGTGAGGTTATCGACAGTCAATGTGGACCTAAAATAACAATAATGTTTATTATATTAATATATAATTACTATGATAATATATTAATTATTAATAGTATGTATTCAAGAGGTGACTGGATATAGCACTTGGGTGAACAGGATCAAAGGTTATGGGGAGAAAGCAGGATTAGGCTATTGAGTTGGACTATCAGCCATAATCGTGATGAATGGTGGAGTGGGCTCGAAGGGCCAAATGGCCTCCTCCTGCTCCTATCTTCTATGTTTCTATGTGCCGCTTATTTTTAATGAGGTTGCCAAAACAGAACAATGCACCTTTCCTCAAAATAACTGCACTGATTATGATTATGAATTTAGGAATTCCCTGGATAAAACTTGGTTCATTCAATTTGGCCAACATGGATCCAGAAGGGGCAAGGATCTGCTGGGCCAATCTGCTTTATTTTTGAAGGGACTGTAAGGCATTCCAGCAACGGCGTTACACTAAAGCTGCCCGAATCACTGGTGAGGCCTCAGCTGGAGAGCTGGCCACAACATTTCAGGAAGAACGTCAAGGCTGTGGAGGTAGTACAGGCAAGTTGTACGAGAATGATAATAGAAATACGAGACTTCACTTGTGTGGAGAGATTGGAGAAGCTGGGATTGTTCACTTTAGTTAGAACCAGGATGTTTAAAGTGATGAAGAGTTTTGATAGAGAACATAAAGAGAAACTGTTCATTTAATATATAAAGGGACTGGAGTTCCATAGAATCCCTACAGTAGGAGGCCATTCAGCCCATCAAGTCTGCACTGACTTTCCCAAAAGGCATCTTACCCAGGCCCAAACCCAACATATCCTTACACGTTTACCATAGTTAATCCACCCAACTACATGGGGACAATTCTCCTGAAAAAATTCTGTGCCGAATTCATGTGAAAACTGGAATAAATCACACTGGCTTTTTCAGCGGGAGTTTCAAAGTGAATCTCCCACACTCTGTACGCTGGAGACAGCACCAGTGTAAATTACATAAAGAAGCAGTGGGCAGGGCCTATTCCCACTGAAGAGGCTGGCGGCATAGTGCTAAAAAGGTCATTGTGCATCCGCTGATCTGCCAGCACTGAGATCAGTGCATGTGCAGTGGCACTTGTCTGCCAGCCTCCTGATTGCTGGCTACTCGATGGCTGGCCAGCCACACGGCCCCCACATCGCCGGCCCACTGGCCTCCACATGGTCAGATGGCTGGCCCCGCAAGCATACCTGGACCCAGCCTTGATCTCCCCCTCTGCAGCCTCGATCTCTCGATCCATCCTGACACCCCCGGAATTAAAAATCTACTATGAAACCATTGTAGATTGTCAGAAAACCCATCTGGTTCACTGATGTCCTTTAAGGAAGGAAATCTGCTGTCCTTTCCTGGTCTGACCTACATGTGACTCCAGGACCACAGTAATGTGGTTGACTTTCAACTGCCTCTTAACAAGGGCAACAATGGATAGGCAATAAATGTTAGCCAGCCAGTGGCACCTGGGTGCCATGAGTGAATAAAAGAAAAATCCCCCTTGCAATCAACAAGATGTTCCTTTGTCCATTAGATTTTCCCTCCTGCTTATGGCAATGCCAGCTGTGGGAAGGAGTGGAAAACTGAACCTATATCTTTGGTCTTTTTGTTCTAAGTTATTCCTAGTTGTAAAAACTTTTATTCCTAGTTCCTTCTTCTGTGCTTGTGTATGTATGTTTGTGTTTGAGTTGTCTGCTTGTGTGAGTGTTTGTATGTGCATGCTTATGTGTATGCTTGTGTGTGTGTGTGTTTTCCATATGTGTAGCAATGACTTTCCCCCAGGTTTGAATATATGAATAAATTACGGGTGGGATTTTCCAGTCCCACCTGCCCCGAGACTGGAAGTTCCCACCTGGAGTCAATGGACCTTTAAATGTCTGTCAAATTTTCTGCCCCACCCACAACATTTCCCATTGTGGGCAGGACTGGAAAATTTAACCCAATACTTCTGTTTTAACTAAACAGAGTTTTCTGGGAGTAACTTTAATAACTGACCTCACAAGCAGCCTATTACAAAAATTAAAACACCTCAGCGTATGGACAGACAGTGAGAAAAGTAAATAAGTTCAGTTTGCTTCTCTCCCCATTTTATCACATGGTTCTGGTATATATAACTTGCTTTGCTGTCTTGGAAGAGCACTGAGTTATTACAGGAAAACCAGAACGTTCCACAGTCATGCTGAAAATGGAGTGGTTTCCATTTCACAACCTTTGTTCAAAAAAAAGTGCCCCCGCCCCCATGAAAAGCTGCGAATAAATCGATTAACGGTTATCTTACTAGAAAGTAGCTCCATATTAAGAAGGCAGTGAGCACTCAGAGAAAGTATGTATTCAACCTTGACTCATTTTGGGATCCATTCTGAGCAGCACCTGTATGCTTTGCACGTGGGCACTGTGTCCAACTTATCATTACTTCCATTTCAAAGGCTGCTGTGATTTTGTTCAGATGCAAACTGGTTAGAACAATAGTCACACACCTTTCAATGGGCATTGTCGGATGTTTACTTAGAGAGAGTGAAAGAGCTCAGAGTGGCCATTATTACCAGTGTCATGTGTCAGGGGATAGAAATACCAAGATATATCAGATGAATAGCTAGCTAGAAAGATGGTGTGGGGTGGGGGGTGGAGGTTTCAGATTCCTGGGACTCTTGGACCTGTTCTGGGGGAGGTGGGACCATTACGAACTAGACAGGTTACACCTGACCGGAACCGGGACTGATGTCCTGGGGCGAGTATTTGCTGGTGTGGCTGGGGCGGGTTTAAACTAGAATGGCAGAAGTTGGGAACCTAAGCAGAATGACAGGATTCTGGAGAAGTAATGGAGGATTGGAAAACTGCCAATGTGATATCCCTATTCAAAAAGGGAGGGAAGCAAAAAGCAGGTAACTGTAGGCTGATTACACTAACATCTATTGTTTGGAAAATCATAATCTAATCAAGAATTAGGATGGCTTTATGAAAGAGAAATTGTGTCCAACTAATTTAGTAGAATGTTTCTAGGAAGCCTCAACCAAAGTGGATAGAGGGGAATCTGTAGATGTGTTGCATTTGGATTTCCAAAAGGCGTTCCACAAGGTACCTCACAAAAGGTTAAGTCATGAGATAAGAGTCCATAGTGTTGGAGGTAGGATTTTGACATGGATAGAGAATTGGTTAATGGCCAAGAAAAAGCAAGTGGGGATAAGGGGTTCTTTTTCAGGTTGGTGACCTATAACCAATGGGGTTCCTCAGGGATAATTGCTGGGATCGCAACTGTTGACAATGTATGTTAATGACTTTGAGGAAAGAGGCAAATGCACTGTAGCCAAATTTGCAGACAACACAGAAATAGGTGGAAAGGCAAACAAAAAAGAGAAGGCTGGAAAATCTCAGGAGGTCTGGTGGCAAATGTAAGGAGAAGAAAGAGGTGACATTTCGAGTCCAAGTGACCCTGTGCCTGGAAGGGCAAGTTTTTGGAGGAATACAAACAGTTTACAAAGAGATATTAATTGGTTAAGTAAGTGGGGAAAAATGGAGTATAATATGGGAAAATGTGGAGTTGTTCATTTTGGGAGGTAGAACAAAAGAAGAGTATTATATAAATGGAGAGAAGCTGCAAAAAGCTGCAATACAAAGGGACTTTTGATTTGATTTGATCTGATTTATTATTGTTGCATGTATTAGCATACAGTGAAAAGTATTGTTTCTTGCCTATACAGACAAAGCATACTGTTCATAGAGAAGGAAAGGAGAGAATGTAGAATGTAGTGTTACAGTCACAGCTAGGGTGTAGAGAAATATCAACTTAATGCAAGGTAGGTCCGTTCAAAGGTCTGATGGCAGCAGGGAAGAAGCTGTTCTCGAGTCGGTTGACCACAGACTTTTGTATCTTTTTCTCAATGGTAGAAGACAGAATGCCTGGGGTGCATGAGGTCTTTAATTTGCTGGCTGCTTTGCCAAGGCAGCGGGAAGTGTAGAGAGTCTACACTGGTTTCAGATTCCTGGGACTGAGGCTGGTTTGCATGAAGGATTGGGTTACATTCACGACCTTTTGTAATTCATACAATCTTGGGCAGAGCAGGAACCCATACCGAGCTGTGATACAACCAGAAAGGATGCTTTATATGGTGCATCTGTAAAAGTTGGTGAGAGTCGTAGCTGACATGCCAAATTTCCTTACCCTTCTTAGACTTGGGGGGTACTTGCACACAAGTGCAGGAGGTAATCAGGAAAGCTCATGAAATGTTGGCCCTTATTTCAAGAGGGTTGGTGTATGAGGATAGGGAATGCTGGCTGAGTGAGTGGACATATGCTTGGCAGGTGCAGTATAATGTGGATAAATCTGAGGTTATCCACTTCACCAGCAAAAGTAATAAGGCAGATTATCATTTGAGTGGGTGTAAATTGAGACAGGTGGATACTCAGCTGATCCTGGTGTCCTCATATATCAGTCGCTAAAAGTAAGGCAGTAAAGAAGACAATTGGTATGTTGGCCTTCATAGTGAGGGGAGTTGAGGTAGGGATAGCAATGTTTTATTGCAATTGTATCGGGCACTGATGAGGCCACACCTGGAGTATTATGTGCAGTTTTGGTGTCCTTATCTGAGAAAGAATGTTCTTGTTATAGAGAGAGTGCAGAGAAGGTTTACCAGGCTGATGGCAGGACTATCGTGAGAGGACAGATTAAATCAGTTAGTGTTTTATTCATTGGAGTTTAGAAGAGTGAGACGGGACCTCACAGCAACTTATAAAATTCTAAGAGGGTTAGACTCAAACAGGAAGTTCCTGATGGTGGGGGCAGATGAGAGCTAGGGGTCATAGTTTAGGATAAGGGGTTAACCTTTCAAGACTGAGATGAGGAGAAATTTCTTCACCCAGAGAGTGGTGAAACTGTGGAAGTCACTCCCACAGAAAGTAGTTGAATTGGGAGAATGGTAGATCGGTGATGCTTTCCCTGGGTCCAGTGTTCGTGTCAATTCAAGGTACTTTGTCTGAATTTTTCTTTCTTCTCTCCATTCCTGCCTCTCCCTTTCTCCTTTTTCTCGATGGAATACTCGTTCCTTCTCCGTGTCCTCCCCTCACACTCCCTTCGTCCATCACCCCCACTTCCCATCCCCTCTTCCCCACTGCCCCCATTCCCCTCCCCCGTTCCCTTTCTCTTCCTTCTCTCTCTCTTTCCCTGGAATCTATTCTCAAACTAGTTTGCCTAGCTTATCCCTGCTTTTCCCAATTCAATTGCAAGAGCAAAAAGCTGGGAAATCTCAGCAGATCTGACACCATCTGTGGAGAGAGAAGAGAGTTTAACTTTGTGAGTCTGGATGACCTTTCTGAGGGTTACTAAATTTCAAGAATGTTGGTCGCAAGCTTCAGAACTTCAGACTTCCTTAGTCTCGGTCATATTTTTAACTCCAATTGCCCCTCACTCTTCAATTCTTCAAGGGATGGGGCCTTTAAACTGGCCTTGGTAACCTCACCCCGTCCTAGAAAAGAACAGCTTTGAAAGAGAACGTGTTGTATGGACCATAACAAAAGAAAAACTGGTACTGGAATTTTTAAAATTATGTTTAGGGAGTAATTTAGTTTCCCACAGCCAATTCCTCTCGTTAGTCTGAGGCTTCCAATCTTGATCACTAGTCCATAAATTTCTGTTCCCATCAGGAATTCAATAACTCATCTTTTTTACCACTCCTCATTATTTATAGCAAAGATTTGGAATTTTTAAAAGGGTTCTTTGTTGCCAATTCAGTACGTATTTGATTGTGTTCCAATTTGTAAGAGTTAAGTCAGATAGCTATTCACGAGCTAAACATGTTAGGGACATCTGACAAAGGGTCATCTGGACTCGAAGTGTCAGCTCTTTACTCCTCTTACAGATGCTGCCAGACCTGCTGAGATTTTCCAGCATTTTTTTCTTTTGGTTTCAGACTCCAACATCCACAGTAATTTGCATTTATTTTATGAGGATGTGAGGGGATAGTTTTATCGTATTAAAATCCATTCAGATAAAAATAGAAAAAGATTTACTATTGCATCCTACTTCCTACTAATATGTGCAAACACACACTCAAACTCCAGGCATATGGAAAATGATACAACTTTACAGGGTATCAGATGATAAACTTAGCCAAGTTGAGGGTTTAAAAAATGAAAGTTCAATAAAGTTTCACTAATTTTATCCAGCAGTCACTGTTTGTGTGGAGATCATTGCACATTCTCCCCGTGTCCACGTGGGTTTCCTCAGGGTTCTCCGGTTTCCTCCCACAGCCCAAAGATGTGTGGATTAGGGGTATTGAAAAATCCACCTAAATTGCCCCTTAGTGCCAAAGGGATTAGCTAGAGTAGATGCATGGAATTATGGGTAGAGGGCCTGGATGGGATTGTGGTCAGTACAGATTTGATGGGCAGAGTGGCGTCCTTCTGCTCTGAAGTGATTCTATGAATTGGTTCTCAGCTGAGGCGCTTATTTTTCAAGGCTGTGGGCTGGAATACCCCTTTTTATCTCCCATTGTAGAAATGCAATGGTATTTAGTGGAGAATCTCTGCTGTAGAAATGTAAACACACTTTTAATTCAACAAATCAGCTTTCAAAGACAGAATCTTGTAGAGAGAGAGAGATAGAGAGAGAGAAGAAAGCTGCTCACTCCATCAGCTGGAATAACTTCCACATCGCAAATTCAAGCGTCTAGACAAAACGTTGTATCAATGATCTCTCGACATGTTGTTTTGTATATTCACAAAGAAAATTGATCAGCTGATATGTGACACCACTGTGCTGTGCTCGAATGTTCTGATAGCCGACTAATTTTCAATGTTCCAGCAATTAGCTCCTGAATGGTTCATTCTTCCATCTGGATGAGATAGGAAAGAGATTTTCTAACAGCTCAGAGAGATCATTGGCTGCTAGGATCTCCATAGACACGGCAACTAGGGCGGCACAATGGTTAGCATTGCTGCCCCACAGTGCCAATGACCTGAGTTCGATTCCCGGCTTGGGTCACTCTCTGTGCAGTCTTCACATTCTTCCCGTGTCTGAATGTGTTTCCTCCGGGTGCTCTAGTTTCCTCCCGCAGTCCAAAGATGTGCTGGTTAGACCTAAGACATAGGAGCACAATTAGGCCACTCGGCCCATCGAGTCTGTACAACCATAGCTGATATTTTTCTTATCTCCGCTGTCCTGCATTTTCCCCATAACCCCTGATCCCCTTATTGAAGAAGAACCTATCTATCTCTGTCTTAAAGACACTCAAATTAGGTGGATTGTCCAAGCTAAGATCTCCCTCAGTGTTCCCAAAGAGGCACCAGAATGTGGTGACTGGGGGATTTTCACACTAACTTCATTGCAGTATTAATGTAAACCTACTTATGATGCTAATAAATAACACTTTACCTTCACAAATACAAATGAGCAGCCATTTTACATCACACCCGATGTGTTCCTGTGGAATGTCCCTTCTAAAAAGTTTCATGTGTGAAACCAGTCAATGAGATGTCGAATTAATTCCATAAGGCACATTTCAAACCACTTGGAGCATTCCAGGCTTTATCCCTGCAGCATTCCTGCATCGAAACACTTAGTAAAGCCAGTCAAAAAATGCCACAGAAATCCATTTAAACATCCAGTACCAATCAATTTAAACACAAATTATTGGGATTAAAATAGAAATAAAATTGACATAGGGATAAGACAGAGATAGGGCACAAGTGGATTGGAGGAAAAATGGATTCAGGGTTCATGTTGAGTAGATATTAACTATCATATTTAATTTTGGTCAGAGTGTATCGCAGTTAGAAATGTGTATCGACACAAAACAACTTTTGCTTGAACTAAATGAATTCCCATGGAAAATAAATGTCAAAAAAAAGCACAAATGGCTCCAGGCTTTGTTTTGATATCTCTTCAAAGCAGAATGGTTTCCTGGAATAGTTTACAATTACAAGGATGATACAAAATGGAAAACAGTTGCATAATGGAGGGTGTGTTAAGTACACTAAAGCAGCAAATGGACAAGTTGCCACAGCAAGCTGAATGCTGGAATATTTGGCAAAGATTGCCAAGATAAATTGGATGTAAGAGTTTATAAGGTCCACAGTTTCAAGAAAAGGTAATAAAGGCAAAGAAATGTGGGAGAAATTCAACAGTTCTGGGAGCATCCGTGGAGAGAGAAACAGAAGCAATGGCTGGAGTTTTAGTGGCACGCCCATCCCAACTCCAGGGGCGGGTGGGGCTCAGGGATCGTACACACCTCGGGTGGATGTGCCGGTAAAATTCTGCCCAATGTTTCGAATCTGTGTGATTCTTCTTCCGAGCTGAAGGTGGGGGTGGGGTGGAGAAATGAGATGGATTATATCGTTGGAGAGAGGGGGAGGGGGTGGAGTGGAAGAGCAAACATCAAAAGGGAAATGGAAAGCAAAGGCGGTTAAAGAGACAAACGGAAGTCCCCTCATGGAGAGGAGCAATATTTCCTCAGGACAGGCGTTCCTGAAAGAGAAATGGCAGTGAGTTAAACAATAAAATAAAAACAAAATACCGCTGGAAATCATGAAATGAAAACAGAAAATGCTGGCAAAACTTAGCAGGTCTGGCAGGGTCTCTGGTGAAAGAAACAGAGTGTTAATACCCAGGCCAGGAACTCCAAGGTGTTGTGTGAAGTTAGCCTAGATCCCAAGTTGTACATCTCATTTTGGCATTAGTGAGCAGGAGATATTTCACTCCAGGTATGATTCAAGTGACCCACTGGGAAACTTTTATCAAATGAAGTTTATTTAAGAACACAGTTACAATATAACAAAAAGAATTAGCATAAATTTTACCAGTTACAAGACTTAAACGTGACACAGTGCAACTCCTAACAGCTAGCTATCTCTATTGTTCCATCCCACAGAAATATACTCTTCAAATTTGGCATAGAAACAAGTGTGCTCACGTGATGTTGGATTTTGCAGCTTTTTAAACCTGCTGTGAATTAGTCCTTGTATATTAGATCAATTCTCTGAGGCTTCCCAATCCTGGAACTTTCCAAACAGCCTCTGGTGAGAGAGAGACACACAGAGAGAGAAAGAGAATGCCTGCCCTGAGGAAATATTGCTCCTTTCCATGAGGGGACTTCCGTTTGCCTCTTTAACCACTTTTGCTTTCCATTTGCCTCCTAGCAGCAATAGAAACTACATTAAAAACTTGGAATGCTTTGCAAAAACAAGCTGTCCCCCAGGTATATCACTGACCTGTCAATGATCCTCAATCAAGTTCAAATCACCAATGCTAAGGGACACTAAAACACACAGGACCCTTCATTAGTTCAGATTAAAATCAGCACGGTGTCAATTATATTGCTTCAGCAACAATTAGAGGACACTGGCTGCAGATAACATGGTACCGACAAAATCCTGCAGAGAAACATGATTAAAATACATCTCTTAAAGGCACAGTACCATCACAAGAGTTAACTTAAATGGCTCTGAAGAAGCATCATATGGACTCAAAATATTCACTTGGTTCTTCTCTCTATTGGTGGTGCCAGACCAGCTGAGTTTCACTGAATTTTCTGTTTTTGCAACGTTACAGGTGTTTTGTTTGACATTTCACCCTCTAGTTTGGTGTCGAGATGCCAGCAGAGAGGCTGGTGAAGTTTGCAGAGGGAGTAGCAAGATGATGGAATAATGTGCAAACAAAGTGAGGCATTTGGATTCAGTGTTTTGGGGAGGGAAATGAACAGCAGGTGGAAGTGAAAGGAGAGGAGTTTTGAATAAATTGGAATTTACTTAGAACAGAATTTGAGAGACTTGCCATTAAAGCATTAGAGAAGTTCAGGCTGGAGGCCACGAGAGTTTGAGTGGATTATAAATAACTACCCTAAATCTGTTCCATTTCTCTTTCCACTGACTCACTTGTCTTGTGAAATGGAAGAATTACAGTCTCAAAGGCTTCCAATGCACTTCTATCATCTGGAAATATCAACAGGACTCAAATTGCAATCCTACCCCATCCTTTAAACTTATCCTGCTCCCCAGGTAGTTCTAATGGATAGGCGAAAATGTTACCAGTTTATAAAAACTAGCTGGAATCAATGTTGAAAACATAATTTATGTGGCTTTATGTGAGTGTGAGATTCGGAAAGAGGTACATCTAACATCTAATCCACTTAATCTAACACTTATCCACTTGGGGCAAATGGGAGTAAAGGTAATGGGGAGAAAGCAGGATTAGGCCATTGAGTTGGACAATCAGCCATGATCGTGATGATTGGCAGAGCAGGCTCGAAGGGCCAAATGGCCTCCTCCTGCTCCTATTTTCTATGTTTCCATGTTAATCAATCTTTACTTTCTCAACATATATCTCAAAATCTATCTGCCTTCAGAATGCTCTCTTGAAATCAATTGTAGAGTCAAACCTCCCCAGCCACTATTTACTTCTCAAATCTATTGGCTGGCACAGTGGCACAATGTTAGCACTGCTACCTCATAGCGCCAGGGACCCAGGTTCGATTCCCGGCTTGAGACACTGTCTGTGTGGAGTCTGCACATTGTCCCCATGTCTAAGTGGGTTTCTTCCAGGTGCTCTGGTTTCCTCCCACAGTCTGAAAGACGTGCTGGCTAGTTACATTGGCCACACTAAATTCTCCCTCAATGCACCTGAACAGCCACCAGAGTGGGGTGATTAGAGGATGTTCGCAGGAACTTCATTGCAGTGTTAATGTAAACTGATTTGTGACACTAATAATATAACGTAACTCAATTGATCAAAGCATGACTGAAGGTAGGATCATTTCCCCAGTTTTGTCGACTATTGTCTTAGCAAATCTGAAGTTCTCTGCATTGCATCCAAACAAATGTCCTTAAAAGTGTCAGGAGAGCTGCTTCCAGGAAAGTAGTGTGATATTTATGCTTTTACAGTGTAATCCTCCTGCTGTCTTTCAGTACAGTTGCCAAATTGCACTAAATTGTGCAGCAGTTTTGTGTCGTGGACACATGCCCAGGTTGAAACAAATCCAAATTAGTTTTATACAAAGCCTTTACAATCATCAGAATGGACTTTCATCCTGGCTGGATGAGTTTGATTCTGCCCTTAGTTCCTGAGCTTAGCACACAGTGTGTGTTAATCTGTTATTGCGAGCAATTTCTCCATGATATATATGACCCGATGAATTACTTTTCCTGGCTCTAAATTGCTGCTGGACCCTCCCCCAGGCCTGACGGGGTGGGGGCTGGAGGGAGATGGAGGTGGAGAGTGCAAACCCATTACCAACTTCCTGGGAAATTCCAACCCTTGGCTGCCCCTACGCCATATTGCCAGAGAGTTGTAGCTACAAGGAGTGGATAGATTGGGGTTATTTTCCCAAAAAAGCTGAGGAGAACAAAATTATGGGAGGGAAAGATAGAGTGGACAGGATAAAATTGTTTCCCTTGGTGGAAAATTCTAGAACCAAGGGGCACAAATTCAACATAAGTGGCAGTAGGTGTAGTGGGGACATGAGGAAGAACCTTTTACGAAGGTGGTGGGTGTCTAGAAATCACTGCCCAAGTTGGTGCTGGAGGTAAAGACCCAAAACGTTTTTAAAAAGTACCTGGATCTGCATCTTAAGTGCTGTAACTGACAGGGCTATTGGCCGGGTGTAGGAAGGTGGGATTAGAAAGGGCACCTGGGTGACTTTGGGCTGACATGGACAAGATCGGCTGAATGGCCTCCTTCTGCGTTGTAACTTTCCTGTGGTTCTACGGTTCTAATTGAAGAAGTGGTGCAGGAATGTCCACGCATTTTTCACCTCATTTGGATCTGCATCTTAAAGGTGAAATTTGGGAAAAGCCGGGCCTGCTTCCTGTTGTCCATGGGACAACTTTGTGTCATTGTCCACCTCACTTCTCCAAGCCTGTAGTCCTGCATTCATGGCCAGAATGGTTGCCTTCCTTGCCGGTAATGAGGTCACCCCTTTTACACCCAACAAAACAGCAGACCTTGCACTCACACTGTCTACCATTCAGTTAGCACTGAATCTTACTCTCTCTTTGGTAATGTCCCTACCCTTTGTTCAAAGATTTAGCATTCCATAATTAGATTGTCCCTAAGTGTTAGTGCAATTCATCCCAGGCAAGTGGCCATGTGGTGATATTTTTACAGGTGCTTTGCATCTTTCACTCAATTGTGCAAGAGTTTTGGCACAGCTTGTATCTACAGATTAAGGAAGAACGTACTGCAACATTTTGTGTGTGCTTGCAACCGTCCCAGCAAAGTGAAATAATGGAAATCTTTGTGAAATCTTTGGTCTATATCCACTATGAAATTACCCAAGATCAGTTCATGTAACATCTCAAGTATGAGAGAGAGGTCGGCTATGAAATGTTGCCTGCGATCTGTCGGTCTTTCACCATGACTGATGGCAGATGGGAGAAACCCACAATGGGGAAAGGTCACAATTGGCTGAAAATTGTCTTTTATAATTTATAATGGAATATCAGCAGACCAAAGCCATTATTTTCACAGAGTCACAGAATTGTTGCAGCGCAAGAAACCATTTGGCCCATCGAGTCTGCACCGGCTCTCCAAACGGGCATTGCCACATAGTGCCATTCCCCTGCCTTTTCCCTGTACCCCTGCACATTGTTTCTATTCAAATACGTGAATGCCTCAATTGAACCTACTTCCACCACACTTCCTGGCAAAGCAATCCAGATCCCAACCACTCGCTGGATGACAAAGATTTTTCTCACATCACATTTGCTCTTTTGCAAATCACTTTAAACCTGTGCCCTCTCATTCTCGATCCTTTTCCAAGTGAAAACAGTTTCTCGCTATCAAGTCTGTCCAGCCCCTTCATGATTTTGAACATCTCTATCAAATTTTCTCCTTGGAGAAAATTCTCCAAGGAGAATCTCTCCTATCTATCCTCATATCTGAAGTTTCTCATCCCCGGCACCTTTCTTGTAAACCTCTTCTACGCTCTCTATCCATTGTGTTCACATCCTTCCTATAGTGTGATGCCCAGAACTGTACAGAATATTCCAGCTGAGATCTAATTAATGTCTTGTATAAATTTATCATAACCCACGTTCTCTTGTACTCAGTCTTGTCTCCAAACACCTTTCCCTGGATACTGACTCCGTCCCTCTCCCTGGCAACTGACTGACCCAAGCCAGCAATCTTGAGGTCATACATGACCCAAGATGAGTTTTTGACCACAGATCCACACCACCACTAAGACAGCCTATTCCTGCCCCCATATTATCGTCTTTGACACTGCCTCAAATCATCTGCTGTCGAAATCCTCACCTTTGCCTCTGTTATCTCTAGACACGACTAGTCCAGTGCTCTGCTGATTGGGTTTCCACATTGTAAACATGAGGTTATCCAAAAGTCCAATGTCTGAGTCCTAAATCAGACTGAGTTTAACCATCATCCCTGTGCCCCTGACATATATTGATTTCTGATCACAATGCCTTGCATTTAAAATTCTGATCCATGTTTCCAAATCCCTCTTTGACCCCTCTCCATTTCTGTAATCTTCTCCAGCCTCACAAAACTGTGAGGTATCTGTTGCAAGCGTCTCACCCTGCAACCGGAATTTTAACCGTTCTTCCATTATGGCCACACCAAAAGGCTGAAATTCTCTCCCTTCACTTTTCTGATTCTCTACATCACTTTCCACTTTTAAGACACTCCTCAAAACCTACATCTTTGAACAAGCTTTTGGCCATCTACTCCTAATACCTCTTTTGAAGTTCAATGTCTATAACGCTTCTGTCAAGCACATTGGAATGACTTTATGTTGAAGGCACTGTAAATTTAAGTTGTTGTATCTAACCCATTTCCCTGGAATTTGTGCTTGTCTGGAGCGGGAATAACAATGGGAGATCAAGGGATTGACCTTGAACAAAGGACAATAGGTGACTCACTCCTCAGATGCTGGGCAGCTGCTACACACCTCATGCAGTGCCCCTAACCTTCACCCGAGACACTCAATGGTGAATGATGCCAGCCTACTTGATTCTGTAGCACACTCGCTACCATGCCCAACGCTCAAGCATTTCCAACAAGAATCATCGGATATTAATTGGGAGAAGGAACTTTTTTATTCCCTGGCTTAGCTTGGAGATTGTCACTGCCAAACAGGCCCCTAATGTTGCCTCACCTAACTCACAAAGATCAAAGGCCAACCTTAACTGCAATCTGTTGCCTGCCTCATGGTATTATGACTAGACTATTCATCCAAAAACTCAGCGAATGTTCTGGGGACCCGGGTTCGAATCCCACCACGGCAGATGGTGAAATTTGGAATCGTTTTTGGTTGATTGACTTTCGTATCAAACACTCGCAGCCGAAAGAATGGTTTACGTGATATCTTCCGTCAGTATTATGGGTTGATATTCCTCTCAAAGGAAACACTTTCATTTATATCTTTCAAGACTTTGGAACATCTCAAAATACCTTACAACCAATGAAATACTTTTGAAGTGTAGCCATTGTTGCAAAATAGGCAAAACAGCTAGCAATTTATGCACTTCAAGCTCCTACTATCAACAATGTGATTATGGTCAGATAATCTGCGTTAGTGGTGTTGATTGAGGGATACATATTGGCCAGGACATCAGGGGAGAACTCTCCTGCTCTTCTTCAAAATGTTGCCATAGGATCTTCTACGTTCACCTGAGACATCAGTGTGGATGCCTCAGCACGGTGGCACAGTGGTTAGCACTGCTGCCTCACAGCGCCAGGGACCCGGGTTCAATTCTGGCCTTGGGTGACTGGTTATGTGCAGTTTGCTCATTCTCCCTGTGTCTGCATGGGTTTGCTCTGGGTGCTCCAGTTTCCTCCCACACTCCAAAGATGTGCAGATTAGGTGGATTGGTTGTACTAAATTGCCCCTTAGTGTCCCAGGGTTCCAAAATTTGCCAGTTAGTTGGATTGGTCGTGGAAAATCTGTAGGGTTATGGAGATAAGGTGGGGTAGAGAGCCAGGGGTAAGATACTCTATCAGAGAGTCGCTGCAGACGTAATGCGGCGAATGGCCTCCTCTCCATTATAGGAATTCTATTATTCTATGATCTGAGTGACGGAACTCCCTCAGTGCTGCATTGGAGTGTCGGTCGAGATTTTTTTTCTCAATTCTCTGGAGTGGGGATTAAACCCATAACCTTCTGACCCAGAAATAGGGGAGGTGATGGCCTAGTGGCATTTTCATTAGACTATTAATCTAGAAACTAACCTAATGTCCTGGGGACCTGGGTTCCAACCCTGCCACAGCAGATAGCGGAATTTGAATTCAATAAAAAGATCTGGAATTAAGGATCTACTGATGACCATGTCAATTGTTGGAAAATCCCATCTGGTTCACTAATGTCCTTTAGGGAAGGAAATCTGTTGTCCTGACTTGGTCTGGCCTACATGTGACTCCATAGCAATGCGATTCACTCTTAACTGTCTTCCAAGGGCAACTAGGGATGGAAATAAATGCTAACCAGCCAGCGACGCTCATGTCTCACAAATAAAGAAAAAGGAAAGCTACCAATCGACACAGAATGGGCAGCCACCATGACGGTGAGCAAGCAACAATTCGTGATTTTCCTCTGCTGGTACATGATGGGGCTGAATGGTCTCCTTCCGTGCTGTACTCATTTTACTTTGCATGCCCCCAGCAAACTCCCAGTGTAGGCTTGTTCCCTGTCCAAAAACCAACAATCTAATCCTGCACTGCAGCCTTTAAATCATTCTGGACGAAAAGAGAGTTGGAGTGCCACAAAAATATGTAAAAGGCCTGTATTTTCTTTGATCTGTGCCTAACCCTGACCTGGAGGCAGGTTGTGTTGTCCAGCGTGTTCAGCCCCACGTTGGGACACCCAACACCCACATGCCTCAGTAAATGTAGCACTGGCCACAAATGCTCCCTCCCGGTCACCCCGGTCCGACACCAAACTACAAATACTGGGAAGTTCCAATCCTGGATGGAGGCAGTGAGAAACATAGAAGATAGGAGCAGGAGGAGGCCATTTAGCCCTTCGAACCTGCTCTGCCATTCATCACAATCATGGCTGATCATCCAACTCAACAATCTAATCCTGCTTTCTCCCTATAACCTTTGATCCCATTCACCCCAAATGCTATATTCAGCTGCCTCTTGAATATATTCAATGTTTTGGCATCAATTACTTCCTGTGGTAATGAATTCCACAGGCCCACTACGCTTTGGGTGAAGAAATGTCCCCTCATCTCCATCCTAAATGGTCTACCCTGAAATCCTCAGACTGTGACCCCTGGTTCTGGACTCCCCTGCCATCAGGAACATCCTCCCTGCACCTATCGTGTCCAGCCCTGTTAGAATTTTATTAGTCTGTATGAGATCCTCCCTCGTTCATCTGAACTCCAGCGAAAACAATCCTAAACTAGTCAATCCCTCCCCATACATCTCCTGATCTTCCCGTTACTGAGGGACCCTTCTTTTCCTCCCTCACTGATGTGTGGAATCGAGCAGCTGAGGAATATAATGAAAGCATCAGTGTTTTGCTCAGGGGAGAGTATGCTTTGATCTCAGATTCTCGGGTCTCAGGCACTCCCCGTTGTTTTACAGAGGATTTTTTGCGCAACATTAGATGCCATATAAACTCGCAGTCATGAAAAATGGGGCCAGTTTTCCCCAGAACACTGGGGATTTGCTATATCTCTGTAAAAAGTCAGGCAGCAATTATAATGACCTGAATGTGTAAGTTGATGGTTTCCCGCTCTGATTCCAACAATTACAATACAATGGCTTGCAGCAATTCTGGGCCAAGCTACTCAATAGCTGGCAGATGGAATCTATAGAGGCCACTGGTCTTAAATTAATAAGGTCGTTAATTCCAACTGAATTGCAAGGTGTAAGTGAGCCTGCCTTTCTCTCCTTGACATTTTGTTAGTGAGGACAGTTATTAGACCTTCCCCACTGCGTTCTGTCTACCTAATAGTATCTCCAATGCCCTTGTTCTGGTTCCAATCTGCCACGCCAGTTTTTGATACCATCATCCCATGGCATCAATTGCTGCCTCTTTGCTGTCAAACTGTCCCATCATTGATGTTCGTCTCCAATCATTCAATCCTCACACCTATCCAAACCATTTCAGACCACACTCTGCACACAGTCTGTTATGAACACTGCCAGAAGCATTGATTGTTCGACGTTGTTGACATAATCTGTCCATCCAACGTACGCGATAGATCAGGCGGTGTTTGATCTCGAATGTCAATTTTTTTTTTCATTTTCAATTTCGAACCTTCAGATTGCTGTGTCTCGCAGTAATACTGGAAACACACCGAGGCTCCAAAACTCTTGTTAAATCATAAGACATAGGAGCAGAATTAGGCCACTCGGCCCATCGAGTCTTCTCCGCCATTCAACCATGGCTGATATTTTTCTCAATCCCCACTCACCTGCCTTGATGTTGGATTATCCGGCTTTCTGCTGCTTCCCAAAACAAGCTAACTGTTTCAATGCTTATTTTGCAAAGTTCCATTATAGTCATTAACAGCAAGTACCTGGTTAAGCAAGCTCTTTGTGTTCGAGGCTAATTAACAACACATTTTTTTTGAGCAGAACTCCATAATCTAATTTTCCCACTTCAAAAAACGGTGGGCATCATCAGAGAATCCTAGAATCCCTGCAGTATAGCAGGAGGGCATTCGATCCATTGAGCCTGCACAGACAACAATCCTACCCAGGCCCTATTCCCGTAAACTCTCATATTTAGCTTTATATTCCCCCTGACATTCGGGCTAATTTATCATGGCCAATTAAGTTAAAATTAAAGTTTATTTATTAGTCACAAGTAGGCTTATAGTAACAATGCAATGATGTTACTGTGAAAATTCCCGAGTCACCACATTGCGGCACCTGTTCGGGTACACTGAGAGAGAATTTAGCATGGCCAATGCACCTAACCAGCACGTCTTTCGGACTGTGGGGGGAAACCGCAGCACCAGGGGAAACCCACACAGACATGGGGAGAATGTGCAGGCTCTGCATAGATAATAACCCAAGGCTGGAATTGCACCTGGATCCCTGGCGCTGTGAGGCGGCAGTGCTAACTATTGTGTCACCCTGCCCTGTCCCACTCCACCCACTTTTCTTGTGGGAATTGAGAATGAGGGAACAGAATCTTAACAACAACGACAACAACATGTATTTATGTAGAATCTTGAACATAGTAAAAACATCCCAAGAAGCCCCACTTGAACATTATTGAGCAAAATTAATCACACGAGGCGATAAGTGACCCAAAGATTAAAATCAGACCTTGGTCAGTTCAGACGGAAATCAGGAAACAGTTTCCACAACAGTGGTAATAAAAATGAGGAAATTTCTCACCAAAAACATTTGTGAATGCTGGGGGAACAATTGGAACTTCCAGTGATAAGAGATATAGAGCTAAGACAGGTAATTAGTTATGGTATGGATCAGCCAGTATCCAATTGAATGATAGAATGGTTGAAGAGGGCTGAATGGCCTCCTCCTCTTTCTATGTTGTGAATGTAGTTCTTGATGACAGGGTTGGAGGAATATGTGGTTTTGAAGGAAATGATCGGTGACAATGAAGTTTTTTCTTAGCAATGGCATCAAATTATAAACTTGTGTATCAATTATACATCAAAACTTTTTCTCCCAAGCAGCTAACACATCCTTTGATAAGTAGAAGTAACCAATATTCCCTCCGATCGGTCTGTGTTGTGTGCCTCCTGTTTGGTGCACTGTGAGGTTCCTCTAGGATTGTTTGGAGTTACACTTCTCAAAGGGACCACTGCTTGTGCGCAGCCTGGTCAACGTCTGCGTGGTATATTCTCAATTATGGTGCAGCCATGCACCCACACAGTTTAGAAAGAGCATTGGAAATAAAGAAACCTTCTTTAACCCAGTGTAGAAAAGTTGAGAACAATGTGACTTAAAAGTTAAAGCAGGCTTACATTAATCATAGAATCCCTTCCGCACAGAAGGAAGCGATTTGGTCTATCAGGTCTGTACTGACCACAATCCCACCCAGGCCCTATTTCTGTAACCGCTCACATTTAATGCATTAACACTGCAATGAAGTTACTGTGAAAATTCCCCAGTCGCCACACTCCGGCACCTGTTTGGGTACACCGAAGGAGATTTTAGCACGGCCAAAGCACCTAAACAGCACGTCTTTCCAACTGCGGGAGTAAACCAGAGCACCCAGAGTAAACCCAAACAGACATGGGGACGACGTGCAAACTCCACACGGACAGTGACCCAAGCCAGGAATCGAACCCTGGTCCCTAGTGCTGTGAGGTAGTAGTGGTAACCTCTGTGCTGCCCTAGATTCAGATTCAGAATGTGTTCACTCTCCAAAATAAACGCATCAGACGTAATAAACAGTAAACCAATGCTCATAAAATCAATCACCATATAAAATACTTCTTACATCTAAAAAGGCATCTCAGTATAAAATGTACAAACTGAAATCTTCCTTCCACAAGAAAGTTATGTTTGTACTTGCTGTAGAGGAGGTGGTGTAGTGGTATTGTTACTGGACTAGCCATCCAGACACCCAGGGTAATTCTCTTGGGACCCAGGTTTGAATCCCACCACAGCAGATGGTGAAATTTGAATTCAATAAAAAACATGAAATCATGGTCAATTGCCATAAAGACCCATTTGCTTCTGATTTTTGATTTGGTTTATTGTCACATGTATTAGTATACAGTGAAAAGTATTGTTTCTTGCACGCTATACAGAAAAAACATACCATTCATAGAGAAGGAAAGGAGAGAGTGCAGAATGTAGTGTTAGAGTCAAAGCTAGGGTGTAGAGAAAGATCAACTTGGTGCAAGGTAGGTCCATTCAAAAGTCTGATGGCAGCTGTTCTTGAGTTGGTTGGTATGTGATCTCAGACTTCTGTATCTTTTTCCCGATGGAAGAAGGTGGAAGAGCATCTGTGTGGGATGCGTGGGGTCCTTAATTATGCTGGCTCTTTTGCTGAGGAGGAAGGAAGTGTAAACAGAGCCAATGGATGGGAAGCTGGTTTGCATGATGGTCTGGGCTTCATTCACGACACTTTGTAGTTCCTTACAGTCTTGGACAGAGCAGGAGCTATACCAAGCTGTGATACAACCAGAAAGAATGCTTTCTATGGTGCAACTGTA
Organism: Carcharhinus amblyrhynchos; assembly: GCF_965287045.1. Classification (NCBI taxonomy): domain Eukaryota; kingdom Metazoa; phylum Chordata; class Chondrichthyes; order Carcharhiniformes; family Carcharhinidae; genus Carcharhinus; species Carcharhinus amblyrhynchos. The sequence continues at coordinate 47,484,791 of NC_137342.1, forward strand.
AGGGTCATAGCTGACATGCTAAATTTCCTTAGTCTTCTGAGAAAGTAGAGGCATTGATGGGATTTCTTAACTATAGTGTCAGCATGGAGGGACCAGGACAGGTTGTTGGTGATCTGGGCATCTAAAAACTTGAAGCTTTTGACCCTTTCTACTTTGTCCCCATTGAGGTAGACAGGGACATTGTCTCCACTATGCTTCCTGAAGTCGATGACAATCTCCTTCGTTTTGTTGACATTGAGGGAGAGATTATTGTCATTGCACCAGTTCACCAGGTTCTCTATCTCATCCCTGTACTCTGACTCATCGTTGTTTGAGATGCGATCCATTATGTTGGTGTCATCAACAAATTGCTGTCCTTACCCTGTCTGGCCTACATGTGACTCCGGGTCCACAGCGATGTGCTTGACTCTTAACTGCCCTCTGAAATGGCCGAGCGAGACACTCAGTTCAAGGAAAATTTGGCCCATCCAGTGACATCCACATCCAATGACACAAAACTCAGCCACACTGTCAATTCAAGGCTAGCATTGTCTCATTGTGATGCTAACACAACTGGGACAATACCATCAGAGTTCAACAACTTTGTTCAACGTTTTCTCTCTCTTTGTTAATGGCCTCATGGTCAACTTAAAACAGACAAATATGAAATAGCTATGTCGAAAAAGAAACAAATAATCTGAGACCAGGTTAGTCATTACCAGCAGCTAACTGAGAGCTTGGAGGTAAAACCAGGGAATTCAAATATTCTCGGCCTGAAATCCAAGACTCACAATCAGCCCACACCCCCATCTACCCACCTGGAGCCCATGGCATGTTTACACTATTCCTATATTTGTGCAATCGGTACCTGCTATTGTGAGGACGCCTAAACATCAAACTGTGTCACAGAATCCCAACAGTGCAGAAGGAAGCCATGATGTGGAGATGCCAGTGTTGGACTGGGGTGGGCACAGTAAGAAGCCTGACAACACCAGGTTAAAGTCCAACAGGTTTATTTTGAATCACGAGCTTTCAGAGCACTGCTCCTTCATCATACGAAAGCTTGTGGTACCAAATCAATCTGTTGGACTTTAACTGGGATAGGTGATGCTCGTAAAATCCCACCAGGAGGCCAATGGAGAACTCCGTTCTGTGAGCCTCGCCCATCCCAATTCCAGGGCGGGCATGCTGATAAAATTCTGATGTGGGTATGCCGGCGTTGGACTGGCGTAAACACAGTAAAAAGTCTGACAACACCAGGTTTTAGTCCAACCTATTTATTTGATAATATACTCACTAGCTTCGTCAGGTGACGAAGGGGGTAACCCCGAAAGCTAGTGAGTATATTATCAAATAAATAGGTTGGACTAAAACCTGGTGTTGTCAGACTTTTTACGATAAAATTCTGGCCATCGAGTTTGCACTGACCTTCCAACCTTGGGCACCCCACCCAAGCCCTTTTTTTATTTTTAACCCGACTAATCCCTCTAACCTGCACATCTTTGGAATGTGGGAGGAAACACACGGAGGCACGGGGAGAATGTGTTAACTCCACACAGACAGTGACCCGAGGCCAGAATCCAGCCTGGGTCCCCGGTGCTGTGAGGCAGCAGTGCCAACAACTGCGTCACTGTGCAAAACAGGGAAAATTTAGAAATGTAATAGATTTTGAGCAACTAAAGAGAGCAGAAGGTAGGGAAAAAAAACAAAATAGGAAGAGACCTGAAGAAATGTCATAGGAACTTGAAGCGTTAACTCTGTTTCTCACTCTCCAGCCAGACAGCATCTTACACAGGAAATTAAAAGTGAGTGGAACATAAGATAAAGAGAAATGTAAGAAAGGTTAATTAAACAGATTAAGCAGAATAAAAATGGCTCATAACACGTCTGCAACAACTTTGCTAGATCAGTGGACAAAAATACCGCTTAGCAAATGGAGCATTAGCTAATGAACCAGAACGATAAGTATACAATTGGCTTTGCAGAGGATTTTAAAATGAGGCCCTTTCACCAGCTTGGTATAAAAAAAAACCCATGGCACTATTCTGAAGATGAACAGGGTATCCTGGCTATTATCTACCTCCAACCAACATCACAGAAACATTATCGAGTCATCACATGGCTGTTTATGGGAGCTTGCTGTGTGCAAATTGGCTGCCACATTTCTGACGTGAAAAAGGTGATTACGTTTCAAAAGTACGTATTGTTTTACTTAATGTTTTCTGTATTTTCTGAGCTGCCATCTCCATTTCCACTGCAGCTCCTAGGGTGGGATTCTCTGGCCCTTCCCTCCGGTCAGTGGGGTCTTCTGATCCTACCATTCCCCAACAACAGGGGTTCAAATCCCACCATGACAGCTGGTGGAATTTAGGTTCAGTTAATGAATCTAAGTAAAATTGAAAGTGAGGCATCAATTGTTATTAAAACCCATCTGGTTCACTAATTTCCTTCAGAGAAGGAAATCTGCCGTCCTTACCTGGTCTGGCCTACATGTGATTCTAGACTCATAACTGCCCCTTTGAAATTATAGAATCATAGAACCCCTACAGTACAGAAGGAGATCATTGAGCCCATCTAGTCTGCACTGAACAGAATCCCACACACACCCAATTCCCATTACCCCACCTATTTACCCTGCTAATCCTCTGACGCTAGGCTTAATGGCCAATCAACCTAACCTGCACATCTTTGGACTGTGGGAGGAAACTGGAGCACCCGGAGGAAACCCACGCAGATACAGGGAGAATGTGCAAACTCAACACAGACAGTGACCCGAGGCTGGAATTGAACCCGGGTTCCTGGCGCAGCGAGGCAGCAGTGCTAACCGCTATATCACCATGCCGCGCCACCTGAACTGAGTAAGTAAGCCACTCAGTTCAAGAGCAATTAGACACACCCATACCCATGGACAGTACAAAGAATAATTTAAAAAAAGGAATCCAGGGCATTTATCTAAATTAGGAACAGAGTATGGTGAGGGTGGGGGTGGTGTGGGGGGTGGGGGGGGTGGTGGGTGGGTGCGGTGGGGTGTGTGCCTTCGCAATATTTCTCAACCAACATGTGAAGCTAGTATTTGTGCATTGGCTGCCCAGGATAGAAATGGCCTGATTTTCTTTATGGTTGGAATCCATGGTGATGGATAACTGGCCGGTTTCTATGACAACGGTCAGATTTACTAACAGCCAGGCAATGTTAAAAATCAATCCAGTTGTTTTCTACTCTTCAGCCAATCTTTTATCCATGCCCGAGCTTTATCATAAATCGATGGAGGTTTGAGATTAACAAATAGATGTTCATGTGGAACTTCATCAAATTTAACTCTTGTTGTTGACAACTAATCATTCTATTTATGCTATTGCCAGAATAATGCTCAGTTCATGCGTGTGGTGTTTATTATGGAGTCTAACCCCTTAATTTATTGGATTGGGGTGGTTTTCAATTTTAAAATTCCCATCCTCGTTTTCAAATCTCTCATTCTCCCTAATCTCCTCCAATGCATAACCCTCCCAGATATCTGCATTATTCCAATTTTGGTTTCTCGTGCATTTCTGATTTTAATCGCTCCATCATTGGCCACCATGCTTTGAATTATCTGGGCCCTTGGCTGTAGAATTCTAGTACAAGAGCAGGGATATACTTCTGAGGCTGTATAAGGCTCTGGTCAGACCTCATTTAGAGTATTGTGAGCAGCGTTGGGTTCCATATCTAAGGAAGGAGTGCTGGCCTTGGAAAGAGTCCAGAGGAGGTTCACAAGAATGATCCCTAGAATGAAGAGCTTGTCCTATGACGTACGGTTGAGGACTCTGGGTCTGTACTTGTTGGAGTTTAGAAGGATGAGGGGGGATTTTATTGAAACTTACAGGATACTGCGAGGCCTGAACAGAGTGGACATGGAGAGGATATTGCCATTAGTAGGAAAATCTAGAACCAGAGGGCACAACCTCAGGTGAAAGGAACGATCCTTTAAAACAGAGATGAGGGGGAATTTCTTCAGCCAGAGAGTGGTGAATCTGTGGAACTCTTTGCTATAGAAGGCTGTGGAGGCCGGGTCATTGAGTGTCTTTAAGACAGAGATAGATAGGTTCTTGATTAATAAGGGGTCAGGGGTTATGGGGAAAAGGCAGGAGAATGGGGATGAGCAAAATATCAGCCATGATTGAATGGCGGAGCAGACTCGATGGGCCGAGTGGCCTAATTCTGCTCCTATATCTAATGATCACCTCATTTTCCTCTTGAACACACAGCTTAATATGAGTGACCAAACTTCTTGTCATCTTTTCTAATGTCTCCTGATGTGACTTAAAGATGTGTCCTCACCTTGCTTCTTTTTTTGCTCTCCCTTGCTGCCACGCTCTGATTGGGACAATAAGCTCTCTGTGGGAATGCAGGTTACTTGTGAAATGGACAATAAACAATGTAATCCCAGATGACACCAATCAAAAACTAAGAGCACCCCAACCTCAGCGATTGGATCCAATTCACTGAGGAGACTACAATAAAAGCTGTGTCAGATTTCCAATGAATCATTGACGTATTTACTGAGGTGTACAAGAAGGTGGGATTTACCCTCAATATTCAGAAGGTCAAATTCACTCACTAACTCCGTCAGGGGGCAGATAGTGAGGTAGTGGTATTGTCGCTGGACTAGTAATCCAGAGACCCAGGGCAAGATCTGGCGACCCAAGTACAAAAAATTCTACCGTGACAGATGGTGAAATTTGAATTTAATAAAAATCAGGAATTATAAGTTCAATAGTGACCATGCCATTGTCATTTATCATAAAGATGCTTCTGATTCATTATTGTCCTTGAGGGAATTAAATCCCTAAAAGATGTGTGGGTTAGGTGGATTGGCTATGCTAAATTGCCTCTTAGTGTCAGGGTAATGGGTAGGGTAAATGCATGGGGTTATGGGGATAGGGCTTGGATGGGACTATGGTTGGTGCAGACTCGATGGACTGAATGGCCTCCTTCTGCAGCTATCGGACTCTATGATTCTATAATCTGCCATCCTTACTTGGTCTGGCCTACATGCGGCTCCAGACCCCACGACAATGTGGTTGACTATAAAATGCCCTTGGGCAATAAGAGTGATAACGTGTTTAAGAACAGAAATAGATACGTCAACCCTACGCTGTTGTCTTCCCTCTGCGATATGCCTGCTCCAATCGCATTGCCCTGCTTTCTCCGCGCAAACATTTTTGTTTCCCCCAGTCAGCTTTAAGAAAATGCACCCTCTGTTTCAACAACGGTTTGAGGGAGATAATTCCACAACTTAACAGTCAGTGGTGTAAAACAAAATTCTAAAATCCAATTACTGGTTGCAAACTGTTCTTCTTCCCCACTCTTCCACATTATGGATTTGGTTGGTTGTGTATTGATCAATTTTTTTCATTTTCCATAATTGGTTGAGTATTTATATAATGATCCTTTCATTACTGTCTTTGGTTTGTTGCTGTAGTTTTATCCCTTTCATTTACCAGATTCATCAGTTGCATTTATTGTTTCCAGTTCACTATATATAGATCTTTCCCTTTCAGCTAATGTATTTGGTTAGCTGTATATGGATTCATTACTTTCATTTACTATAATTGCTTGATTTAATATATAGCTATTCCCTTTTATTGACTCTATTTGAATGGCTATATATAGATCTATTTCTCTCATCTAATTTACTCTGTTGGATGTACATCGACTTATCTCCAGCTTTGCTGATTACGCCCATTCTGTCTGCAAACCTAAGGTTATTCTTACCACTTCAATTCTTTGCCTGACCTCCATGATAGAATCCCTATAGTGCAGAAGGAGGCCATTCGGCCCATCGGGTCTGCACAATCCCATCCAGGCTCTATTCCCATAACCCCATGCATTTGCCCTAGCTAGTCTCTCTGACACTAATGGACAATTTAGCATGGCCAATCCACCTAACCCGCACACCTTTGGATTGTGGGAGGAAACCAGAACACTCGAAGGAATCTCACGCAGACATGGGAAGAATGTACAAATTTCACACGGACAGTGACCCAAGCCAGGGATCAAACTCAAGCCCCTGGCATTGCGAGGCAGCAGTGTTAACCACTGCGCCACCAGGCTGCCACCGATTTCCTGACTTTGACTTTCCAAGTTGTTCCAGCTAAGACCAATAAAAGTCAAGAAATTGTACCTTAACTTTTCACTAGGCACTTCGATGCCCTCTGACCTTGACATCTTAACAGTTGCAGATCTTATGTGCATCCTAACTCCCATTTCCTCTTGGATGGTGTAAGCTAGAGGTAACAGAATTTCCAAGGATGAGGGGAAAACAGTGGATCGGTGCTGGGGTAGGGGCCCCCGTCCCACATCAGAACACCATGCTAACGAAAATAGAAAATGCTGGAAAATCTCAGCAGGTCTGACAGCATCCGGGGAGAGAGACTAGAATCAACGTTTCGAGTTTGGATGACCCTTCGTCCAACTGTGCTAATGAGTTGTTCTTCTACATTGGTGGTGGCCTGCTCATTACTTCTGCCAGGCATGGACCATTCCATCCCAGTCCGTGAAAATATACAAACATACAAATTAGAAGCAGGCCACTCAGCCCCTCAAGCTCCGCCACCAACCGTGGTTGATCTGATTGTAACCTCAACCCTACGTTCCCATATATTTCTGATAATCTTTTAACCCCTTGCTTATCAAAGACCTAAATAATTGTGCTTTCCTTTCTATCCTCCATGGGTGGTTGTATTTCTGCCGTGCCCACTTTCCCTTATTCTGTTCCTTTTTCAATTCTTTTCATTTTCCAAGTCTGAGAAAGCCCAAACTCAAAGATTCCTTCTGTTTCCTTGACAGGCACTGCCTGAACTGCTAAATAAAAAGAGGAGATGTGACGATAATCCGCAATCTCAACAGATTTGCTTTCTGGAAGATAATCAATCATGGACAACTTTGAGCATCCTTTCAAACTATGTTTTTGTAATCAGTTCCCCGTGCTGTGTTTTTGCAATTTTGCTCTTGAAGTTTACTTCTACCCACACGGACAATTTGAACTTTAATGTTTACTGATCATAGCCTACACCTGGCTTTACATTGCAAGATGCTATTATGTTTAATTTTTTTATAAACAGATTATGGGTTGGCTCAGAGCGACAACTCATTGGAAGAGAGTAAGTTACTAAAAGAAAGTGTAAGTTTGGAACACCAGATTTTTATACTCTGCATATAACTATTTATTATCAAAGATAAAGTCATTAGGGGACAAGAGGAAGCCATTCAGCCCATTTTGCACAGACAAGTTTAGACAGACATTGTTGAATACTCAAGGTTGTGAATGTAGCCCAATCCATCACGTAAACCAGCCTCACATCCATTGACTCTGTCTACACTCCCTACTGCCTTGGCAAAGCAGCCAGCTTAATTAAAGACCCCATGCATTCTCTCTTCCACCTTCTTCTGCCAGGAAAAAGATACAAAAGTCTGAGGTCGCGTACCAATCAACTCAAGAATAGCTCCTTCCCTGCTGTTGTCAGACTTTTGAATGGATTTACCTTGCATTAAGTTGATCTTTCTCTACACCCTAACTATGACTGCAACACTACATGCTGCTTTGTCTCATTTCCTTCTCTATGAATGGTATACTTTGTATAGCGCGTAAGAATCAATAATTTTCACTGTATGTTAATACATGTGACAATAATAAATCAAATCAAATCAGTGGTTCTCAAAATGTGGCCTGCAGACCTCTGGTGGTCAGCGGGAGCCCTGCAGACTTGTCCAAAATAAAAGACATACAACACCATGGCTGAAGCCATATGTGAAAGTAGGCCAGAATCCTCATCCTCGTTAATTATGTGGGCATCATGGTGACACAGTGGTTAGCACTGTTGCCTCATATCGCCAGGGACACAGGTTCGACTCCTGGCTTGGATCACGTTCTCCCTGTGTCTGCGTGGGCTTCCTCCGGGTGCTCCGGTTTCCTCCCGTATTACAAAGATGTGCGGGTTAGGTGGATTGGCCGTGCTAAATTTTGCACAGAAGAAGTGTGAGGTAATTCACTTTGGTAGGAGCAACAGATGTGTCGAGTATAGGGCTAACGGGAGGACTTTGAATAGTGTGGATGAACAGAGGGATCTAGGTGTATGTGTACATAGATCCCTGAAAGTTGGGAATCAAGTAGATAAGGTTGTTAAGAAGGCGTACGGTGTCTTGGCGTTTATTGGCAGGGGGATTGAATTTAGGAGTCGCAGCGTCATGTTGCAACTGTACACTACTCTGGTGCGGCCGCACTTGGAGTACTGTGTGCAGTTCTGGTCCCCACATTACAAGAAGGATGTGGAGGCTTTTGAGAGGGTGCAGAGGAGGTTTACTAGGATGTTGCCTGGTGTGGAGGGGAGGTCCTATGAGGAGAGACTGAGGGATTTAGGGTTGTTTTCGTTGGAAAGAAGGCGGCTAAGAGGGGATCTTATTGAAACATATAAGATGATTAGAGGTTTAGATAGGGTGGATAGTGATAGCCTTTTTCCTCGGATGGAGAAAGCTAGCACGAGGGGGCATGGCTTTAAATTAAGGGGGGGTAGCTACAGGACGGATGTCAGGGGTAGGTTCTTTACCCAGCGGGTGGTGAGGGATTGGAATGCCCTGCCTGCTGCAGTTGTAAATGCGCCTAGTTTGGGGGCGTTTAAGAGATCTATGGATAGGTTTATGGACGAAAAGGGATTGGTATAGGCTAGTGGGTCATTGTTTTTGTAACTGGTCGGTGCAACATCGTGGGCCGAAGGGCCTGTTCTGCGCTGTAATGTTCTATGTTCTATGTTCTATGTTCTAAATTGCCCCTTGGTGTCAGGAGGACTGTTTAGGGTAAATGGGACCTGGGTGGGATTGGTGCAGACTCGATGGGCCGAATGGCCTTCTTCTGCACTGTATGATTCTACGTGTAGTCACACTACTGGACTTTGCTTGTGGCACCAATCATCGGAGGTCCAGGCAACAACAACGTAGTTTTGTATATCAGCTTTGATTTGGTTTGATCGATATAGCTGGAAGATAAGTATTATTATCTCAGAAGAAGCCTATTCCGGTTATTTTGTGACACATATTAAAATATTTCAAGTAAATGTGCCCTCTTGTAATATTAATGTTTATAATATGAAAATGTCTATACTTTTTTATTGCTGGCATGAATTAATAATTTACTTAAGCTATTTAATTAAAAAAAATTAATGCACATAAATTTATTATGTTTAGTAATGAAAAAGCAGCAAATTTCTTTTGCCTGCGATTCAAGCACTGCATAATCCAATTTAAATGGCAGCGTGCCAGTCCATTGACAATTTCTCATCATAATCAATCCAATTACTCTCTACTTTCCTACTGCTAGCTTTAGCATTCTCTATTGTCACACCAGTCAGTTCCTCATTCTGATCCAGCAAAATAACAACTGGGTTCTGATGTCATGAGCTGATGCCAAAACAGACCTCATAAGCATTTAGTGAAGACAGCCTGTCTTCACTATAATTTCCAATACCAGGAGTAAAGTTGCAGGAATACTTGGAATTAACTCACAGTGGTTAGTGCTGCTGCCTCACGGTGCCCGGGAACCAGGTTCGATTCTGCCCTTGGGTGACTGTCTGTCAGTGTGGAGTTAGCATGTTGCCCCAGTGTTTGTGTTGTTTTCCTCTAGGTATTCCAATTTCCTTCCACACTCCAAAGATTAGGTGCTAAATTGCTCCTTCAAAATGTAGGTTAGGCGGATAGCAAATGTGTGGGGTTACAGGGATAGGGGAGATGGGAGAGCCTGGGTAAGATATTTTGTCAGGGAATCAGTGCAAACTCAAATGGACCAAGTGGTCTCTTCTACATTGTAGGGGTTCTGATTCTGTGACTCCCAGGTTAGGAGAGTCTGTGCTGAAGGGTAGGCAGTGTTGAATAATAATTGGTTGCTGTAATGGAGGACAGTAGGATTTCCTCAGGGTCTAACAGGATAGAGGAAGATTGAATAACCTTTCTCTTCTGCATCCATTTTTTGAAGTAACTTTAAAAAAAACACATTTTTTTATTAACATTCTTACGATTACCGAGGTTAGTATTTACTTTCCTTGTATCTCCTCCAGGATTTGCAAAGTTATAGATTTTTCTCATTCAAAGAATGAATCATTTAGCTATATTTAATCCAGCAATCTTTACTTTGAAGCTTTTAGTTGAAGGACTGTGCTTCATTCCTTATTCTTTTGGTGTTTGTGAGTCTTTATTATGTACGTTTTACTTGACCAGTCTGGCAGCTTAATTCCTCATCATCAACTAATTGGTCATGTCTCTGCTTCCAGTCTCCAGGTTGATTGATATCTGTGTGGCTTGTCAGAAGGCTTTTCATGGGTTTTTTGCCAGTCTCATTAGATCCCACCACTTCAGTTTTCCAAATGTGTCCTGCACCATTTGTTTAATCACGTATTTCAAATTTTGGGCAGTCTAATCTACATTAAAATCAATTCCTGTGACAAATTTATCAGGGTCATTGGCTGGAATTTTCCCATCCTGTCCGTCACGAGAATCGCAGCAGGCGGGATACGCACCATGAAAAATTTTGTTGACCTCAGGCAAGATATTCTGGTTTGGGGACAGGCACTGCCAGAAAATTCAGCCTCTTGTCTTTTGAAACCAGTTTAAGATATTTATAAGTTGTGAGTGGAGCCCAATCCATTACGCAAACCAGCCTCCCGTCCATTGACTCTGTCTACACTTCCCGCCGCCTCGGCAAAGCAGCCAGCATAATTAAGGATCCCACGCACCCCATACATTCTCTCTTCCACCTTCTCCCATTAGGAAAAAGATACAAAAGTCTGAGGTCACGTACCAACTTACTCAAGAACAGCTTCTTCCCTACTGCCATCAGACTTCTGAATGGATCTACCTCACATTAAGTTGGTCTTTGTCTATATGATAGCTATGACTGTAAAATTATACTCTGCACTCTCTCGTTTCCTTCTCTATGAATGGTATGTTTTGTCTGTATAGTGCACAGGAAATGGTACTTTTCACTGTATGTTAATACATGTGACAGTAATAAATCAAATCAAATTCTTTTTTCGTCCATTTTAATATTACATGACAACACATGCATCAACTGTAGGATAATTCTAAATGCATTAGTTGGTTTATTTGGTGATCCTTCTTTTGCTCATCCTACTTTTTTTATTCATTCATGGGACATGGGTGTCACTGGCTGGCCAGCATTTATTGCCCATCCCTAGTTGCCTGAAGGCAATTGAGAGTCAACCACATTGCTATTGAGTCTGGAGTCACATGTTTCCTTCCAGGATAGCAGATTTCCTTCCCTAAAGAAAGCGAGTGAACCAGGCGGGTTTTTCCTGACAATCGAAAATGGTTTCATGGTCATCAGCAGATTCTTAATTCCAGATTCTATTTTATTGAATTCAGATTCCATCATCTGCTGTGGTGGGATTCGAACCTGGGTCCCTAGAACATTAGCTGTGTTTCTGGATTAATAGTCTAGTGATAATAACACTCAGCCATCACTTCTCCTGTTAACATATTAATAACACATTTGTTGCCATTATCATTCCATTCTTAAACATTGCTACAGCTATTCTTGGTGTTTTATATACCCTGATCCCTATTAATCTGTTGACAGGACTCTTCAACACCCCCTCTCTCACTCACTGGCGATGCTTTACACTTAACTAGTTGACTATCAAACAATGCCAACAAAATTCTTCAACTGATATTGTCATTGCGTGCAGCTGTCAATGAGACTGAGAACTCAGCACCCACTTTACGAGTGAGGCCAAAGTGATCTTATCAAACTGTCAGGAGGTTGTTCACTTTGTCTGGTCCATCTGGGAACATTTGGACATGCTTTTCCCAGTCCACACATCAATGAATGGGTCTTGCCAATGTTGAATGAGGTCCGATTATTTTAAGCATCAAATGTCAATCTTCCCACTGAGCAGTATGCTGTTGTGTTGTGGTTAGAAAATAGAACTGTCCTGCATGAGGACATATGAACATGCAAAACAAGAACTGGGACAAACCATTTAACCCTTCGAGTCTATTCCATTATTCAGCAAGTTGATGACTGGTATTCTACCTCAGTCCCACCTTCTCACCCTTATCCCTTCATTCCCTCTGTACCCAACCAATCAGCCTCCCACCCATTGACTCTGTCTACACTTCCTGCTGCCTCGGCAAAGCAGCCAGCATAATTAAGGGCCCCACGCACCCTGGATATTCTCTCTTCCATCTTCTTCCATCGGAAAAAAGATACAAAAGTCTGAGGTCACGTACCAACCGACTCAAGGACAGCTTCTTCCCTGCTGTTGTCAGACGTTTGAATGGGCCTACCTCGCATTAAGTTGAGCTTCCTCTACACCCTAGCTATGACTGTAACACTACATTCTGCACTTTCTCATTTCCTTCTTTATGAATGATATGCTTTGTCTGTACAGTGCACAGGAAATAATATTTTTCACTATTATTACCGTAATACATATGACAATAATAAATCAAATCAAACCAATGCTAGTGAGATCTGTTTTGAATATACTCTACAACTGATCATTCACTGCTCGCTAGGGTAGATAATTCCACTGATTCATAACACCTTGAGTGAAGAAATGTCTCCTTATCTCTGACCTAAGTTGTTGATCCCTTCTTCTGAGACTGCGGTGTCCAGTCAAGGGAAATGGACTGTCAGCTTTTGCCCTGTCAAGCCCCTTAAGAATTTTATCTGTTTCAATTATATGACCTCTAATTCTTCCAAATTCCAGGGAAGGTAAACCTAGTCAGTTCAATCTCTTCTCAGAGGGGAACCCCTTATCCTGGGAACCAATTTCTGAACCGTAACTTCTGCTTTAAGGCGTATTTTTAATGCACTGATCAATGAAAGGGTTAGTATGAATATGTATGTGTGCATGGAATGTAAGGGGTTTGGCTGAGTTAGTATTCGAAACAGAATTAGGGAGAGGGCAAAGTCCACATTTATTCTAAACTGTGCTGTATACTTAAAAAATATCTCAAATCATAAGGAGCCTCGATTGTAGCCTGTCCTAATCTGAACAACTTTTCCACACATTTGAACATGGCGAGTGTGTGGACTGAGGTGTCTTTTGTTTATTTGGAATTGTGCCAACAACAAGATTTCAGCACACATGTATCTCTGCCGCTTTTATTTTGAGCTCCGCAGTAAATTAACACTTAAGATAGCAACAAGCGGCCCCCCCCAACCAAACTTCAGGCAAATGTGAACCATATGAGAGAAACAGTAAGTCAGAGCAGAATGACTCATGCAGGTAGGGCACCACCCTGTGGCGATCGGTCTTGCCATGAGTTGACTGATTTCTTTGTTAAGAGAGAGTAAAACCGACATCACTAAGCTAAGATGCACCGGATCTGTCAGTTCTTTTTGCTAATATAGCTCGATCTGTCTGATGATTAGACAACCTCAAGCCCAACTAACATCGATAAATTGCAGATCAACAATCCCTTGTTCATGCCCTGAAATTAAAATGGTTAATAACATAGAAAATAAATATAACTGGACTGAATGAGCAGCAGAGCTTGTAAACAGAAAAAGGAAATATCTGCCAGAAATCTATTTCTAATTTTCACAATACCCAGTGCCTTATTTCTAAGTTTTTTTTAAATATTCTAAAATGCCACAAATTATTCAGTGGAGTCTCCATTTACAGGATAAAGACCTTGATTCACAATTGCCCAAGGCACCAATCCGTGATTATCTTGCATGAAATCCACCCCTGAACCAATGGGTTTTTTGGGAGGGTTTTAATAGAGTTAAAAATATTTGCAGAAAGACAGATGGGTCACAAATGACAGTCCTGCAAAAACAAAGGCATCCTTTAAATTGACAATCTTTATTGCTTAGAATCATCAACTTTTACAGATGCACCATAGAAAGCATTCTTTCTGGTATATATCACAGCTTGGTATGAGCTCCTGCTCTGCCCAAGACCACAAGAAACTACAAAAGGTCATGAATGTAGCCCAATCCATCACGCAAACCAGCCTTCCATCCATTGGCTCCATCTACACTTCCTGCTGCCTTGGAAAAGCAGCCGGCATAATCAAGAACACCGGACATTCTGTTTTCCACCTTCTTCCACTGGGAAAAAGATACAAAAGTCTGAGGTCACGTACCTACCAACTCAAGAACAGCTTCTTCCCTGCTGCTGTCAGACTTTTGAATGGACTTACCTTGCATTAAGTTGATCTTTCTCTACACCCTAGCTATGACTATAATATTACACTCTGCACTGCCTCGCTTCCTTCTCTATGAACTTTGTCTGCATAGCATGCAAGAAACAACACATTTTAATGTATATCAATACATGTGACAATAATAAGTCAAATCAAGTCAAATAAAAAAGACAAAATGTAAATTAATTCCTGCGCACTCGCGTTTGTTTCTTCAGATTAAGGCAAAATACTGCAAACGTTGGAATCTGAAACAAAAACAGGAAATGCTGGAGCAACTCAGTAGATCTGACAGTATCTGTGAGGAAAGAATAGAGCCAACATTCTGAGTCTAGACAACCCTTCGCCAGAGACACCTTGACTCAGCCGAAACGGACACCAGAGGTTGTGGAATCTTAAGCACAGGTTTTTTTTTAATGCATTTACAGGGTCACTAGCTGGGCGAGCATTTATTGCCCATCCCAAACTTCCCTCCATTTTTGAGTCAGCCACATTGCTGTGAATCTGGAGTATACATGTAGGCCAGACCAGGTAAGGGTGACAGATTTCCTTCCTTAAAGGTGAACCAGATAGGTTTTTAATGACAACCAACAATGGTCTCATGGTCACCATTCAATGTTTCATTTCAATTGAATTCAATTTACCATGGTGGGATTTGAACGCAAGTCACCGGATCTCACCTTGTTCTCTGGATTGCTGGTTCAGTGACAATACCACTACACCACTGCCTCCCCTTAGGTTTACATTCAATGCAAATTGAGTTTCCATGATCTTTATTCGTGGTGTAGGAAACTGGCTCTGCCTCCAGAAATAGCCACACGCCCCTACGGTGAATTAGTCATCGTGGGGAATTCCTGTGAATTGTGCCTTTTAGCTTTGACAAAGGGTCATCTGGACTCGAAACATCGGCTCTTTGGTCTCCTTACAGATGCTGCCAGACCTGCTGAGATTTTCCAGCATTTTCTCTTTTGTTTCCTGCGAATTGTGCTCATTTCCAGGCAGTGGGGAAATGATCCTCTGAAAATTAAGCATTTTTGGGTGTTTGGGCACTAACAGGCACATCTTAAAAGTTTTATAATGTTAAGAAACTGTGTGGTATAGCCCAGTATTACTGACATATGGGGCGGGATTTTACAACTGCTCGGATGAGGCTCATAAAATCCTGCTCCAATTCCAGGGCAGGTAAGACAGTAAAATTCCATCCATAGTTCTGTATATCTTTGAAACATTAGTTTGGATAATTTATAATCAGGTTATTGATTGATAGTGGATCCTGTATAAGGTTGGCTATTCTTTTCAGCCTTATTAATCAAACCACTTCACAATGACACTCTTCAATATGCCAAGACTTTTTAAAGCCAAATTTTATTTTCAAGCTCATTACTTTTTAAAATGCATTGCTTCACAATAGATATTGTATTCAATGATGTGCAAATAAATATGAACAGAAACTCGAGAAGACAAACTTTTTTTTAAATGGATGCAAATTTGGGTCCATTTTGTGCTGGTTTCACTGATTCCATTCAGAGCAGAGATGCTACGAGGCCTGAAATTGAAATTTGAAATTATACAGGGTCTTGATGGGGCCACACCTAGAATATTGTGTTCAGATTTGGTCTCCTTTTCTGAGGAAGGATGTTCTTGCTCTTGAGGGAGTGCAGTGAAGGTTTACCAGGCTAATTCCAGGGATGGCAGGACTGATGTATGAGGAGAGATTGACCAGGAGTTCAGATAAATGAGGAGGGGGGGTAATTTCATAGAGACTGTAAACTTCTAACAGGACTAGACAGGGTAGATGCAGGGAGGATGTTCCCAATGGTGGGGGAGTCCAGAAGCAGGGGTCACAGTCCGAGGATTCAGGGTAGACCATTTTGGACGGAGGTAAGGAGACATTTCCTCACCCACAGAGTGGTGAACCTATGGAGTTCATTACCACAGAAAGTATTTGATGCCACAACACTGAATATACTCAAGAGGCAGCTGGATATAGCACTTGAGGTGAATGGGATCAAAGGTTATGGGGAGAAAGCAAGATTGAGCTGGATGATCAGCCATAATCATGATGAATGGTGGAGCAGGTTTGAAGGGCCAAATGGCCTCCTCCTATCTTCAATGTTTCTATGTTTCTCTCTGTAATACAATAGAAAGAGTGGCAACCACCAAGTACAAAGAACAAAGAACATTACAGTGCAGGAAAAGGCCCTTTGGCCCTCCAAGCCTGTACCGACCATGCTACCCAAGTAGAGCAACAACAAAAATATTTATTAACTGTAATAACTACTTGCAGAGAGTGACAATGAGGCTACTGAATACTTCAACTCCGAGTCCCAGGCATGGGGGGAGCTTACGTTCAGCCTCAAGATTCAGAGGGTCTATTGACCCGACTGGTCAAATAGGTCAACTGACCCGCCAAACTCTCGCTCCTTAAAGGGCCTCACCATTACACTACCCCAAGGTGTTGGGATTGGTCATATTTGAAAATATTTATCTGGGAACCAGAAAAGTTCATTTCCCTTTCCGAGCAGGCTGCATTTCATTTTGTTTCAAGTATTTTTAAATAATGAGGTGAGGATGCTAGTGTTGGACTGGAGTGGGCACAGTAAGAAGCCTCACAGCACCAGGCTAAAGTCCATCATGTTATTTTGAAACCATGAGCTTTCGGAGCACTGCTCCTTCGTCAGGTGAGTGGAGGTAGGTTCACAAACACAGCACATACAGACAAAGACACAATTGCAAGATAATTACAGATTGGAATCTCAAGAATGGACCGCAAGTCTTAAATAATGGTGTTGTAAAACAGTGAGAGTTTCATGTGATGTTTGCCGTTAGAACATGACATGGAAATATCAGGGGCCCAGTGTTTCCACTTCCCCCTCCCACCACTTTCAGAACAGTGACCTCACCATCAAAGACTTTCCTTCCTACAGCCCGAGCTAATGTTTTAAAAAAAAACCCCAAACAACCGTTCTTTCTCCTCAGTTTTAACCTTTGTTTGAATCTTTCCATCCAATTGTGGCTGTGGTGTATTTCGGAAGGGGAGACAAAATGTTGATAAGTGAAACTCATTGGGTGGGACTTTACCGCCTCGCTTGTCCTGAAACCGTAAAATCCCGCCCGAGGTCAACAGAACTTTCCATGACCTGCCCCTCACCCACTCCGATTCCCTGTGGCAGGCGGGGCGATAAAATTCTGGCCAAATGAAAAGCAAACATGCCTGTTCCTGTTAGTTAAGAAAAACAATCTCTCCAGTGCAGAAGAGGCCTTTCGGCCCATTGAGTCTGCACCAATTCTCTGACAGAATATCTTACCCAGGCCCACTGTCCTACCCTATCCCTGACACCTATTCACCATGGCTAATCCATCTAACTTACACATCTTGGGACATTAAGAGACAATTTAGCGTGGCCAATCCACCTAACCTGCACATCTTTGGAGTGTGGGAGGAAACAGGAGCGCCTGAAGGAAGCCCATGCAGACACGGAGAGAACGTGCAAGTCAGACAGTCATCCAAGGTTGGAATTGAACCCACATCCTAATGCCATGAGGCAGCAGTGCTAACCACTGTGCCACCATGCCTATGTGTCAAGACCTATTTTATACAGATCACCACTCACAAGGTTATGATAAATGGCAGTGGGAAGAATTTTGTGCCAAAGGTTTTCAATTTTCCTGTTTCATTGAATAGAAGCTTTGGTCACATTTTTGTCAACTTAATCTCAGTACAGCACGACTTCTTTGACATTGGAACCTAGACTGTATGAAATATATGATAGCAATAAAATAGTCCAGAAGTAGCACAAAATACAGTTTGTACTCTAGAATATATTCCCCTATCATTATTTTGCTAAGGGTAATCTTACAACATCCTGAAATGGAACAAGATTAATGCTATTCTTTCTGTGAACATTATGTTTAATGCAACAGCGCCAAATGTAACATTAATAGAAAATGCCTCTCATAGTTTGAAGATTTTAATAGTTTATAGCTAATAATTTTTGACGAGTACTGCAGTCTTTGAATAATTAAACAACTTCATGGACTGAGTAGAGAGGAATGAACATGTATTCATGTTCCAGTCTATAAGTTTGGATGATGCGCTGTGAAGACTGTTTCTAGTTCGATCCTCCTTCATGAACAGATTTTTTTTCCCTTGGCCATCTCCCCCAGTTGAAGTCCTATAATAATGTCAGATGGGAATCCCTGTGTGTTAGGAGCTGTACTTCTCCATTCATGCAGATATCCAGGCAGATCCACACCATTGTTTGTTGAGTTTACTAGGAATGGTGTCCCGTTGATTGAGGTAAAGTTGTGAGTGCTGTGTTGGGTAATCAAGGGAAAAGCAAAATGCGGGTGCTGGAACAAAAACAGAAAATGCTGGAAAATCTCAGCAGGTCTGAGAGGGGATAGAGACAACGTTTTGAGTCACTGAAGAAGGGTCATCCAGACTCAAAACATCGGCTCTATTCTCTCTCCACAGGTGATGTCAGACCTGCTGAATTTCTCCAGCATTTTCTGTTTTTGTCATCGTTATTAAGGCGATAGATGAATGTGACGTGAATGGATTGCTAACCGTGTCGTCTGACCAATGCATTTTCTAACCCACTCACCCCGGACATTCTCTCTTCCACCTTCTTCCATCGGGAAAAAGCTACAACAGCCTGAGGTCCCATACCACAGGCTGACGAACAGCTTCACTACACATTGCACTCTCTCCTTTCCTTACCTATGAACAGTACGTTTTGTCCGTATAGTGCACAAGAAACAATACTTTTCACAGCATACTGATACATGTGGCAATAATAAATCAAATCAAATCAAAACCTAGTATGTGCATAAATCAATCCTCAAGTTATTAATCAGTAACAGAATTGAGGGTTGCGGGGATAAAGCAAGACAGTAAAGTCAAGGGTGATATCAGTTCAGTGCAGACTCGATGGGCCAAATGGCCAAATTCTACTCAAATGTCGTGTGGTCTCACAGTCTTAAGGCCTCATTGTTTTTATTTTTTATATAATTCTGAACATGTACCAAAGAAAAATGGGTATAATTGAGATTGATGAGCATGTAATTCAATCTCTGACATCTCTACCCAAGATCAGAAGTACTCTGAATCTTTTTCACAACTTTTGCTACATTTTCTTTCTTTACTGCTGTATTTGTTTTATTCATTTGTGGGACATGGGCCAATATTTATTGCCTGTTGCTAGTTGCCCTTGAACTGACTGGTTTGCGAGGCCATTTCTGAGGGTAGTTGAGAGTCAACCATTTTGATGTGGCTCTGCAGTCACGTGTAGGCCAGACCAGGTAAGGACGGCAGATTTCCTTCCCTAAGGGACATCAGTGAAGCAGATGCGTTTTTTTGACAATTGACAGCGGTTGCATGGTCATCAAACTGACCTTAGTGGCAGGGATTAGCAGGGCAAATATGTGGGATTTCGGGAATAGCGCCTGGGTGGGATTGTGGTCGACTTTCTTCTGCACTGTGGGGAATTCTATGAAGTAGATTCTTAATTCCAGACATTTTTTATTAATTTCAAATTCTGCCATCTGCTGTGGTGGGATTCAAACCTAAGTCCCCAGAACATTAACTAAGTTAACTAGTAGTCTAGCAATAATACCACTACACCATCGCTCAGTGGTTATGACCATATCTGGTGAGTGGTTCTGTCTTCTACTCTTCGGCCAGAATTTTCCAGCCATTCACTCCCTGTTGCTGTTGTTCAAGAGGATGAAGGATTTGGTGCTCAGCCAATGCAGAGAATCCCGCTGACATGAATGGCTGGAAAATTCCTGCTGCAGTTTGTTCCTTCTCCAGCTACATATTCTAGCCTGTATGATAGAACATAGAACATAGAACATTACAGCGCAGAACAGGCCCTTCGGCCCACAATGTTGCGCCGACCAATTGAAAAAGCAATGACCCTCTAACCTAAACCAATCCCTTTCCATCCATAAGCCTATCCACGGATCTCTTAAACGCCCCCAAACTAGGCGCATCTACAACTGCAGCAGGCAGGGCATTCCAATCCCTCACCACCCTCTGGGTAAAGAGCCTACCTCTGACATCCTACCTCTGATGATCTCTTCTAGTTTAATTCAAAGTCTTTCAGGTCAAACTTAATCAACATTTGTGTAAAAACCCAAAAAACCTTGCTCATTCAAACTGGTACCATCTACTTTATCTATTACATTCTCAAAAGTATTATCTAAATTCTATATTAGCTTAAATCCAAAGTTCTTTTGTTTTTAAATTATTGCTATTCAGATGTTTCTCCAGATGTGCCTTTCAATTAGACTGTATTATTTTACTTTTTTGATGTTAAGCTATGGTGCTTGCATTACTTTGACTCATTTGCTATAATTTAAAGTTTATTTATTAGTGCTACAAGTAGGCTTACATTAACACTGCAATGAAGTTACTGTGAAAATCCCCCAATTGCCACACTCTGGCACCTGTTCAGGTACACTGAGAGAGAATTTAGCTTGGCCAATGCTTCTAACCAACATGTCTTCCGGACAGTGGGAGGAAATTGGTAGAATCCCACAAAGACACAGGGAGACTCCGCGCAGACAGCTACCCAAGCAGGGAATCGAACACTGGTCTCAAGCGCTGTGAGACAGCAGTGCTAACCACTGTGCCACCGTGCCATTCATGGAGTAGTCTCGATCATTCTCAGTCAAAGAGTGTTTGACATGCATCAACTGACAAACATTACAAAAATTTAAGTTGTCCCTACTTAAATAGATCAACGTTTAAGAATCCTGCATTTGATGGCTGAAGATCAAACAGGTTTGCCACTTTTGCTTTGGATTTTGAAAAGTAAAGAAGGGAAATAAATAAATTGAATTTGTATAGCACCTTAGTGTAGTCATTGTTGTAGCAGTATTATGTTACTTCTTCCTTTCCTAGATGTAACTCTAGATTAGGAATGAAATCCTGATGTCTTATGATAGGAAAAATGGTGAATTATTGTCTTTAATTTGAGGTTGAGCTCATTGAGTGTATTTAGGATAATTTCTTAGAGAAGTATGTTCTAAAGTCAACCAGGGAACAGGCAGTTCCAGGCGTGTTAATGTGCAATGAGGCAGGCTTAATCAATAACCTCACTGTAAAGGAACCTCCAGGCTATAGTGATCAGAACATGATAAAATTTTACGTTCCATTTGAAGATGGGAACTATGGGTCGAAGACTAGTATTTCAAATTGAAATAAAGGTAATAAATGTACAAAGGCAGTGTTGAACAAGTGAACAAGGAAATTAAGTTAAAAGTTCAGACAGTTGAGAAGTAATGGCAGACTCTTAAGGATATGTCAATAACTCTCAGCACGGTGGCACAATGGTTAGCACTGCGAACTCACAGTGCCAGGGACCTCGGTTTGATTCCTGGCTTGGGTCACTGTCTGTGTGGAGTTTGCATGTTCTCCCTGTGTCTGCACGGGTTTCCTCCAGGTACTTCGGTTTCCTCCCACAGTCCAAAGATGTGTGGGTTAGGTGGATTGGCCATGCTAAATTGTCCCTCAGTGTCAGGAGAACTAGCTAGGGTAAATGTGTGGGGTTGTGGGGATAGGGCCTGGGTGGGATTCCGGCCAGTGCAGACTTGATGGGCTGAATGGCCTTACGCTGAACTGTAGGATTCTATGATTCAAATATATATTGCAGTGAGACTGAAAGACACTGGGCAGAATTCTCCGACCACGCGCACCCCAAGACTAAAAATTCCTATACAAGTTCAACAGAACTTTAAATGACCTGCCAAATTTTCTATCTCATCCACTATAATTCCCGCAGCAGATGGGATAGGTAATTTCCAACCTCCTTGAGAAGGATGCATCATCTGGGGCTAAATAAGAGAGTTAAGGATAGTACCAAACTGGAAGAGACACAGTACAACTGTGCAAAGATTAATGGTTAGTCAGAAGATTAGACAAATGTTAAGAACCAGCAAAGAATAATTAAGAAAATAATAAAGAAGAAGAAATAACAGTATGAGCAAAAGCTGGCTAGATACCTGGAATTCGCTGCTGAATTGATGGTGGAGGCAGAGACCCTGAACTCCTTTAATAAGTATATGGATCTGCACCATAAGTGCTGTAAACTACAGGGCTATGGATTGGGTGCAGGAAGTGGGATTAGAAAGGATATCTGGATATCCTCGGGCTGGACAAGATAGGCCGAATGGCCTCTTTCTGCACTGTAAATTTTCTATAGTTCTATGCATATAAACAGATAGTAAGAGTTTCTACAAATGTTTAGTAAAGAAAAGGGTAACAAAACACACTATCAGAAGGACATGGGAGTTTTGGAGAGAGAGTAAAGAAGCTTCACCAGGATGTTACCTGGTCTCGAGGGTGCTGGCTATGAGGAGAGGATGAATAAATTAGGATTGTTTTCACTGGAAAGACGGAGGCTGAAAGTAGACCTGATAGAGGTCTACAAAATTATGAAAGGCACAGACAGAGGGGGTCGGCAGAGGCTTTTTCCCAGGGTGGAATGTTAATTACAAGACGGCACAGGCTCAAGGTGAGAGGGGGAAAGTTTAAGGGAGCAGTGAGTGGTGGGTGCCTAGAACACACTGCCGGAGGAGGTGGTGGAAGCAGGCACATTAGCAACATTTAAGAGGCATCTGGATGGATACATGAATAGAGAGGGAATAGAGGGACACTAAGGGCAGAGGGTTTTTTTTTCGTTTAGATAGGGCATCATGATTGACGCGGGTTTGGAGGGTCAGAGGGCCTGTTCCTATGCTGTACTTTTCTTTGCTCTTTGTTCAGAAGCGAGCATTGGTCCTCTAGGGAACTAATGGTAGGAAATGATCAAATAGCAGCAGAGCCAAATAGGTATTTTGTGCCGGTTTTCCTGCAGAATGCACTTGAAAATCAAGAGGTGAAAGGGAGGATGGAATGTATTACCTGGGAAAAGGAACTGCAAGAATTATCAGAATTAATTAAATCCTTAAAAAAAATCATGCAATTAGGCAAAGTCACCATGGTTTTTGATTTGGTTTGATTTATTATTGTCACACGTACAGTGAAAAGTATTGTTTTTTTGCACGCTATAGGATAGGTTAAGTGAGTTCAGAATTAATTTGGCAGGAGGGATATCATGTGGGAAATGTGAATTTTGTCAGGGAAAATAGAAAAACAAAGTGCTATTTAAATGAAGGGAAATTGTAAAACTCTCCCATTTAAGATGAGGATAAGTTTTCTCACTCGGAGGGTTGTTGGTCTGTGGAACACTTTCCCCAGAGAGCAGTGGAGGTTGGGTCATTGAATTTGTTTAAGGCAGAGTTAGATTTTTGATAGGGGACGGAGTCGAGGGCGATGGGAATGGACAGCACAGTGGAGTTGAGACCAGAAGCAGATCAGTCATTATCCACTGCAATGACCCAAAAAGCAAAATGGCCTACTCCTGTTCCACATTCCAATGTTCCTATTTTGACAAGACGCATACTGCAGTCTTTTGGAATTGGTTCTTTAAAGTTATTAAAGGGTCAAGATTGCTACCGCAGAGCTTCAAATAAAAAGACTTTACCGGAGAACAACATCATCAAAACAAATTCTCCTGGATTGCACACACTAGCCCAATTAAATACCGTCCAGTTCTAACTTCCAAGACAGAATATAAGAAAAGGTTTATTACCTGAGGGACAATTTCTGTCTCACTTCCAGCCTTTAGAATGGTCACTCCATCAAAGTCTTCCTTTGAAGTAACTTCATTTCTTTACTCCATGGAACCAAACTCAAGATGGGGTTGGAATATGGCAACTTCTTGCAAGCTTTGCCCAGCAAACCCTCTAATTCTTTTACTCTTGTTCTACATTTTTGAAATTGTACTCCAAGTCTTTTAAACTCTGGAATAATGCTTTAATTATATTAAGTTAATCTTTCTCTACACCCTAGCTCTGACTGTAACACTACATCCTGCACTCTCTCCTTTCCTTCTCTATGAACAGTATGCTTTGACTGTGTAGCGCGCAAGAAACAACACTTTTCACTGTATACTAATACATGTGACAATAATAAATCAAATCAAATTAAATCAAACACTTGTGTCTCCAAACTTTCTTCTTTTGGTCTTCATAGATTCTAAATTGTCCTGTACACATCTCCCTCCTTGTTACATGGCATTGCATTCAAATTAATGAGTCACATTGTCTCTGATGTTTTCAATCATTGACTTTGTACACTCTCATGCTTGACATTATGACTGGAGCTTTCCCATCCCGCCCACCACGGAATCGTAGTGGGCAGGAGGGTGGACCATGCAAAGGCCGTTGGCCGAGATTTTCCAGTCTTGGAGCGAGCGTGGCTGGAAAATCCCACCTATCACAGTTAAAATTAACCCTTTTTTCTTCCAGCATTTCAAACGTGGAATTCTCAAATTTCCCCACTCTTTCCTTCCTCCTACAACTTACAGCTTTTTTTTAAAATCCAAAAAGCAGCTTGGTATTAATTAATCATTACTACTGGTTAATATCATATCTCACTCTTATCATGAAGGCACCTTACCGTTGGCTACCTTTACTACGCCTGTTCTTTATTTGAGTTTTCAGTAAGAAAACGTCACAAACCATTTAACCTCAATAAGTAATTATGACAAATCACTTGTCAGGACATATCTATCAGTTACATTAACCATTTTA
Organism: Carcharhinus amblyrhynchos; assembly: GCF_965287045.1. Classification (NCBI taxonomy): domain Eukaryota; kingdom Metazoa; phylum Chordata; class Chondrichthyes; order Carcharhiniformes; family Carcharhinidae; genus Carcharhinus; species Carcharhinus amblyrhynchos. The sequence goes on from NC_137342.1 coordinate 47,509,616, forward strand.
CCATCACATTTCAAGGCAAAGACCTGCTGTATTATTCTGGAAACTTCACGATTATCTTCAAATTCCTTAACTATATCTAGAAGATTCCACAATTTTCTTCCAATTCCTGTTGGAATATTTTTGTCATGTTTTTAGAACATTTTGGAATGTTTAATTTAAAATCAGCTTTCACCAAAATTATTAATTCCCATAATTATGGTAAATACTGGATGTGAGAGTCTCTGATGTGGGTATACTATTAGTCTGAAGTCTAATTTGGCCCAAGTAGTCTTCAGCCACTGTAGTTTTCAATTATTTAATAAGAACATAAGAACTAGGAGCAGGAGTAGGCCCTCGAGCCTGCTCTGCCATTCATTAAGATCATGGCTGACCTTTTCATAGACTCAGCTCCACTTACCCGCCCACTCATCATAACCCTTAATTCCTTTACTGTTCAAAGATTTATCTATCCTCGCCTTAAAAACATTCAATGAGGTAGCCTCAATGCTTCACTAGGCAGGGAATTCCACGGATACACAACCCTTAGTGTGAAGAAGTTCCTCCTCAACTCAGTCCTAAATCTGGCCCCTTTTGTTTAGAGGCTGTGCCCTCTAGTTCTAGTTTTACCTGCTAGTGGAAACAACTTCCCTGCTTCTATCTTATCCATTCCCTTCATAATTCTATATGTTTCTATAAGATCTCTCCTCATTCTTCTGAATTCCAATGAGTGTAGGTCCAGTCTACTCAGTCTCTCCTCATAAGCCAAGCCTCTCAATTCTGGAATCAACTATATAAGAGCACTATGGATCTTTTTCACAAGATGCACAAACAAGCAGATCTGTCCTTTTGGAATAATGAGGTGATGTTCAAATTTCAGTGCACCTCTTGTGAAAACCATTGCAGTCACTTTGCCAAAACACTCGGTGTTCTGACCCGGAGCTCTGTGACTGTAACAATGAGCAAAACTAGCAACAAAAGCCGCCAGTATTATTCCTGATTGTAATTACACAACTTGTTATCGCGATTGACTATAAACCTTGAATTGGTTTACATTTCAACAACAAGGGGTGCAATCTTACTGGCCGATCATGCCACACTCCCACTGCAGCGAGGTCGGAGAATCTGATGGCCAGCCAAATCTCAGTTCACCGCAGTTGGGTGTGAAAATCCCACTGCGTGAACAGTGATAAGATTTCAGCCAATGTATATTGGTGCAATGCCTTTAACAGAGGGAAACATTCAAAGGTGCGTAAATAGGTAAGTTTTGAGGAGAGTCTTGGAGGTGGAGGAAAATGTGGTGAGTTAGAAAGGGTGAGGGAGGAAATTTCAGCGCTTCGGTCTCCAATGTTCCGGCAAAGTGTGTGGCGATGGGGGGAGGTTTAGAGTTAACCTTTTATTTGCTATTATCACAGGTAAGCTTACATTAACACTGCAATGAAGTTATTGTGAAAATCCGCTAGTCGCCACACTCTGACGCCTGTTTGGGTACATTGAGGGAGAATTTAGCACGGCCAATGCATTTATGCTGCACATCTTTTGGACTGTGGGAGGAAACTGGAGCACCCAGAGCAAACCCACTCAGACATGGGGAGAACATGCAGACTCTACACAGACAGCGATCCAAGCCAGGAATCGAACCTGTGTCCCTGGGACCGTGAGGCAGCAGTGCCACCAAGAAGTCCAGAGTTTGAGGAATGTGAAATCCTTGGAGTGCTGTAATATCAGATCAAGATACAGAGACAGGGAGGGGTGAGGCCACAGGAGGACATTAACATGAAGCTGAAAATGTAACATTGGGTTGGGAGCTAATGTAGGGGCAGTGGGTGTGTAGGACTGAATGCAGATTAGAATGGTAGCCAAGTTTGGAAGAAATCAAGTTGCAGAAGATGACTTGAATTTTATGGCCACAGATTGGGCAGGCACCCTCCGAATGTACAGAATCGTGTTACGAGGTCAGATCAGCAACTAACATTGCCCTGTCAGCCTCTGATCATATAGAAGGTGAGGGGGTGTTCAAATTGGAGGCCCTAAATGTCCTTTAGAAGACAATAAACAAGCCACGGAGTTTGTTGAAGACCTAACTGACTGCAACTTTTCATCACCTACTCCATTTTTCAGTAGTTGGACAGGGAAAAGCAGTGGGAGTAAGTTACACCAGCAATGAGGAGGTAGCACAGAGGTAGAAAGCCTCCAGTGGAGACTGCGGCTGGAGGTGACACTGGTTGGCTGTTGGTCAGTTTTAATTGTTCATTTTTTTTATATGCTGACAATTAGGGAGAGTTCGAGGGAGTGGACCTTTAAATTGCTGGCCAGAACTGACTCCAAGTTCATGCCGAACCCTTCTCCCACTGGGCATCATGCCCTAGACACCTGATAAGGTACAGAGCCACTCTTCACAGTGCCAATTGGCCCGAATTACTGCCAGCCAGCTGCTAATTGGTCAGTTGAGGTTTGACCCATCATGCTGAAACAGTCGTGGGGAGGGGTGTGGGCTGTCAGGCATGAGACAAATGCACATTTCCCATCCCTCAGCCTCCCACCCCCACCTCACACCACCGGGAACCAGGCAATCTAACTTATCGGGAGGTTTGCCAGGAGTGCACTGAAGTAGACAAGTCAAGGAGAGTAAAGGTGTGAATGAAGCCATTTTCTTTCTGTGACAATGCTTGTCCTTAACGCAGACACAATGCACTGTAACCTCTGCTGGGTGATGGGCTTGTAACTAGTTTAACAATCCCCAGTCTGACTAGTTATAGCAGGAACTTAAGCTGCAGATAAGTTTGTATTTGTTTTCTATTCACAAGCGTAAGAGAGGATTCTCCGACTGTGTGCGCATCAAGACTAGAAATTCCCACCCGAGCTCAACCCACCTTTAAATGGTCAACTAAATTTCCTGTCTCGCCAAAGATGAATTCTGTGGTAAACAAGACTGGAGAATTTCAGCCGCAGTTTCCTGTCCTTGTCAAATTATGTTGTTTGGAAAAGTGCCCGTTGTTTAGCAATGAAGGCATTTATTTTTGAATTCTGTTGCAGTTCTCAAGAATGTATCCCTCTCTTGTTATCAACAATTCATAGACTATATAGGTGCAAATAATAACACAATTCTATTCCCTAATCTACTACACCCCATCCCAATGTGTAAGTCTGTTGGAATCATTTACGGCAAGATCTCAAATTATGGAAGCAATTTTATTCAGAAGAGGTGATTGCCTAGTGATTATTTAAAGAGTTGGTACATGGCGTTCATTGATAGGACCACTATTTATACAGATCTGCAAAATATGATTTTGATTTGATTTATGATTGTCACATGCATTAGTATACAGTGAAAAGTATTGCTTCTTGTGCGCTATACAGACAAAGCATACTATTCATAGAGAAGGAAAGGAGACAGTGCAGAATGCAGTGTTACAGTCATTGCTAGGGTGTGGAGAAAGATCAACTTAATGCGAGGTAGGTCATTCAAAACTCTAACAGGGAAGAAGCAGTTCTTGAGTCAGTTGGAACGTGACCTCAGATTTTTGTATTTTTCTCAATGGAAGAACGTGGAAGAGAGAATGTCCAGGGTGCGTGGGATCCTTAATTGTGCTGGCTGCTTTGCTGAGGCAGTGGGAAGTGTCGATGGAGTCAATGGATGGGAGGCTGGTTTGCGTGATGGATTGAGCTACATTCACGACCTAAAATCTTCATGTAATTAAGGAGGTAATGGAGTAGATTATCCAGTCAGGCCCTGTATTATCCAAACACACCCAAATCGTTTATATGCTGACCATGTCCAATTTTTTCGAAATGAGTTGTATTATCATTGCCGAAGCAATCTCCCAGCTCCGAGTGTGCCTGACACTGGGAGGTCACCAGCAGGATGCTATAAGTCACACATAGTCAGTTCTTTAAAGGGTAATTGGGCAAATTTCTCAGGTAATCTACCTACATAGCAGCCTGACCTACTTCCACCTGTTCCTACACTTTTCCGAAGTAAATCAATGGCGTAATCACAATCCAGATCTGCAAATGTAGAAAGGACCCTGACAGCTTTGAGTAATCTAGCTATCTACACAAAAGCCTGCACAAAATAACTTGTCACAAGTTGACTAGAGGTCAGGTAAGTAAATTGGGCAATTTTAATTGACTGACTTCCACCTGGCAGGTGGGATTTTTTTTGTAATTCATTTGTGGGACATGTGGGTGTTGCTGGCTGGCCAGCATTTATTGCCCATCCCTAGTTGCCCTTGGAACTGAGTGACTTGCTGAGTCATTCCAGAGGGCAATTGAGAATCAACCACATTTCTGTTCTCTGTTACATGTAGGCCAGACCAGGTAAGAACAGCAGATTTCCTTCCCTAAAAGAACATTATTGAACTAGATGGGTTTTTCAGACAATGGTTTCATGGTCATCAGTAAATTCTTCATTCCAGAATATTTTTTTATTGAATTCAAATTCCACCATCTGCTATAGTGGGATTTGAACCCGAGTCTCCAGAATATTAGCTGAGTTTCCTAGGTTAATTGTCTAGTAATAATACCACTAGGCCATCATCTCCCTGAGTAAAATTGCTTCCACAATTTGAGATCTTGCTGCAAAAGATTCCAACAGAATTAAACATTGGGATGCATGTAGCAGATTAGGAATTAGAATTGTGTTAATACTCCCACCTTCTGTGCGTGAATCATTGACACCAAGAGTGGGATCCATTTTTCAGAATTGCAACAGAATGCAAAAATAAATGCTAATCTGTTGAAATAATGTTTAGTTTCTATGGAACCAATTTCTGAGATTGCAGAACATTTTGGCAGGCAGGACGAGAAACAATAAATGAATTGATACCAAGCAGAAGGCGGAAAAGAAAGGATGAGGGAGTGCTCAGAAGAAGCCATCATTAGGCATTTTAAGAAAGCAGGGAAAGAGGTGAGATGCTGATTGTGAAGTTTATAGAAAGAAGCAGTAAGATTCACCAGGAAACATTCAGAATCAGAACCGCATGTGCTGTTCGAACATAGATTCCTTTATTCTCTAACTAGACTCCCTCTACTGGTATATGTGTGTATGATAGTTTCAAATAGACACAATGCAATTTTCAACACAACTCACTGATAGAGTTTATTTATTTATTTTATTAATGTCACAAGTAGGCTTACATTAACACTGCAATGAATTTACTGTGAAAATCCCCTAGTCGCCGCACTCCAGCATGTGTTTGGGGTACACTGAGGGAGAATTTAGCATGGCCAATGCAGCTAACCAGCACGTCTTTCAGATTGTGGGAGGAAACTGGAACACCTGGAGGAAACCCATGTAGGCATTGGGAAAAACGTATAAACTCCACACAGTGACCCAAACCAGGAATCGAGCCTGCACGTCTGGCACTGTGAGATTACAGTACTAACCACTGTGCCACTGCGCCGCCCATGTCAAATGGGTCAATATTTTGTCTTTTAACTGTAAGAAATCTGTGTGGTATTGAATCTGGAAAGTTTCAACCTTGGCTTTAGTGGGCACAAACTCCTGGAGAAAAAACTAAACTGGAAATATCATAAAGAACCATAAATATTTTTTCTCCCAATGAATAATTTATGCACGGCATTATAAATAAAACTGGGTACATTTTAATAATTATAGTTTTTGTTTGGTGCATTTCAATGAAATATGAATGAGTGTGATGCATAAACAGCAGTGGCAAACTGGTGAACAAATGAGTATTTATTTGAGACCAGTGAAATACAATCGCTATCCTATAGCAGACACTGAGATCCAGCAGCTTAGGTATAGACACTGTGCAGTAAAGGATAGGATAGGGTTTCTATTCACATGTGGTGCATTACGGGGCATGACTGAACTGCAGCAAGGCAGTTTCAAGGGGGAAAGGATATGGCATGTGCCGGCTCCCCAGAGATCGCAGGTGAGTTCCGCCATGGAGGGCTCAAGGGAGAACTTCCAAGGGGTGGCAGACAGGAAAAGGCTGATGGGCATCCACACCGTAACATTTGACACAGTGACAGGCCTGTTAGTGGCCATCAAGAAGTGTACAGGAGGGCAACTCTAGTTTGCAACAAGCTTGGGGGGCCCTCCTTTCATGGATGTGGTGTCAAATATTACGACAGCACTTGCAGAGCCGGCAAGCTCTGCATATTTAAGAGGGCTCACTTGACGAAAGGGCAAACCCCCGAAAGCTGGAGGGCTTACTATCAAAGAAACTTGTTGGACTTTAACCTAGTGTTGTGAGACTTCTTACTGTATTTAAGAGAAGGCAGTGGCAGGGAGAGGCAAATCGGCAGGGCAGGCATCAACTCACCATCTAACCGATATCGCGGTCTGTCTCCTCCTCATCCTTCAAGCTCACGCATAAAATAGTGAAGTTATTGCTATAAAAACACGGCAAGTGGGGCAGGCCAGACTGGAATTCAAAGGGAGCAGACCACCCCCCCTCCTCCCCCACCCCTACCACACAGCCTCCCCCACCCCTCCATCCTGCCAACCCCAGCCTCTAGGGCTTTGTTCTCACTCCATAACACCTTAACCAGCAATGCCACGCTGGTGAACTTTATGCCTCTGCAAATGGATGCAGTGCCTCAATTGTTTTTATTATTTCATTGTTTTATTATTGTATAATTAAGGTACAGATCAAACATGTGAACGGATGAGCTCATTAGTCTCAAAGTGACACTCCAGCGTAACAAAGGGTGTGTAATGGAGTAGCAACGAAGGCCAGATAATTCCTATTCAAATATATATTTCCCATTGCATCAATGCACACTCCTTCACCTTGCAGCTCAATTTTATGGGGGCCTCACAGTGATAGTTGTAGCGCTGTGCAGCATATTCCAGTGATTGTACAAATCTCAATCAGTCTTGATTAGACTAATTAAAGCAAGCTGCCAAAGACATAGGCAAAGTTCAGATGCATTTTCTACCTTACGGTGAGTTAAGCAATGGAAGCTCTTGCACATTATGGAAAATATAATAAATGACTTTAAAATTTATTTATTACTGTCACAAGTAGGCTTACATTAACACTGCATTGGAGTTACTGTGAAAATTCCCCAGTTGCCACACTCCAGCAGCTGTTCGGGTACACTGAGGGAGAATTTAGCATGGCCAATGCACTTAACCATCATGTCTTTCAGACTGTGGGAGGAAACCGGAGCACCCAGGGGAAACCCTCGCAGACTTGGGGAGAATGTACAAACCCTGCGTAGACAGTGACCCAAAGGCTGGAATTGAACCCAGTTCTCTGGCGCTGCGAGGCAGCAGTGCTAACCACCGTGCCATCCTATCAGGCTTTGAATTGGGTTTAGCACATGACCCGAATAACCACCCACATATCCAGCCCAGGAAGGTCTCAGAACACAAACAAACATCAGTGAGGCAAGCTTTCCGACTCTGCTTTGTTTGGCTTAAGATCATTCCACACAGATGATAATCAGGACTAAACAAGGCATAAAATAATTGGTGATGCATAAGTGATTTTGCTTCTGAAAAACTGTCACATTGCGATGCAGCTTTTAAGCTTGAATTAGCAGCGTGCCATGTGATCTGTAACATCTGTCTGAAACTGGTTAATGGAATATTGAAAAATTGCTAATTAAAATCCATCAACTGAAAAGTGGTTTGGAAATTTCCAGAGCAATTTTGCTGATCAATTAAAACAATACACATTCTGAGTAGTGCTAAAATGGAAATGTCGGGCTCCATTGTGACTTGCAAATGTAATAATTTGAATTGCTGTAGACGTGTGCTGCATATTACAATGGCTGACATCATCTCAGTTGCACTGGGACGCGGAGAATTTAATTGGAAAAGTGATTGTTTTCCATCTTTGGTCTCAGGGCAGCTGCATTTTCCCAAAATGAGTTATACCCCTTCAAATTTAAATTGATTAACTGTACAAAAACTATTTTCTGTGCAGAAACTTGAAGTGCGTCTATTCATTCATGCAGAACGTACATTCTCGCTAACTCTTCATCAAACCCGAGCCTGTTCGAATTGTAAATATTTCAACAGCATCTCTTCTAATGTTCGTTAGCACAATGGATAGCATTGCTGCCTCACAGCGCCAGGGACCCGGGCTTGATTCCCAGCTTGGGTTACTGTTTGTGTGGAGTTTGCACATTCTCCCCGAGTCTGCAACGGTTTCCTCCAGGTGCTCCAGTTTCCTCCCACAGTCCAAAGATGTGCAGGTTAGGTGGAGCGACCATGCTAAATTGTCCCTTACGGTCAGGGGAATGAGCTAGGATAAATACATGGGGTTATAGAGATAGGGCCCGAGTCGGCACAGACTCGAAGAACTGAATGGCCCCCTTCTGAAAAGGGACAGCACAGTGGTTAGCACTTGCTGCCTCACAGTGCCAGGGACTCGGGTTGGATTCCTGGCTTGGGTCATTGTCTGTGTGGAGTTTGCACATTCTCCCCGTGTTTGCATAAGTTTCCTCCGAGTGCTCTGGTTTCCTCCCACAATCCAAAGATGTGTGGGTTGGGTGGATTGGCCATGCTAAATCAGTGTAAGGGGGAGTAGCAGGGTAAATACGGGGATAGGGCCTGGTTGGGATTGTGTTCGATGAACACTTGATGGGTCAAATGGCCTCCTTCTGCATTGTAGGATTCTATGTTACTCTATGAACATCTTCCTTGCTGAGTACAACACAGAAAATAGCTTCTCATCTGATAGGTGGTCCTTCCAGCACCAAAGTAAAATTATCTGGTCATTTACTCCACTGCTGTTTATAGTTATATCAGTTGCTGTATTTCCTACGTTGCAACAATGATTGGAAAAATGCCTCATCAAATATAAAATTCCCTTCAACAAACACTTTGGGACATTCTGAGGTCGCCACATCAAAGCAAATGTTTCTTTCTTTTCACACACTTCTAGATACGATTGCCAACCCTCCAGGATCAGCCTGGAGTCTCCAGTGGTTGAAGATCAGTCTCTCAGGACACTGCAGCATGTGACCCTGGAGAAAAATCAATGGGACATTCAAAAATATAGAGATTGTTCATTTTCTTTCATTGTTGCTCTTTACCAGATATAAAAATATTGAAAATGGGGGCAATAAAAGGCTGTTTGGCTGTCAGCAAAGCATTATGTCATTAGATAATGAGTCTTATTGCTTTCCAATTGCGTCGGTTGGCATTGCGTCACTGGCATGGATGTGTTGGCTGCCTTTTGGCTGGAAGTGTGGAGAAAGGCCTGTGATAAAACCTGCAGATGGGTGGCAGGGTGGGTCAGCCTCACAGCGCCAGGGACCCAGGTTCGATTCCTGGCTTGGGGTCACTGTCTGTGCGGAGTCTACACATTCTCCCCATGTCTGTGTGGGTTTCCTCAGGACACTCTGGTTTCCTCCCATAGTCCGAAAGATGCGCTGGTTAGGTGCAATGGCTATGTAAAATTCTCCCTCAGTGTGCCTGAACAGGCGCCAGAGTGTGGCGACTAGGGAATTTTCACAGTAACTTCATTGTGGTGTTAACGTAAGCCGCCTTGTGACTAATTGTGACCTTTTTTTCTTTTGTGGAAGCAGATACGAAAGTGACTTTTAAGGGGCTTCTTGACAAATACATGAATAGGATAGGAATAGAGGGATATGATCCCTGGACGGGTAGGGGGTTTTAGTTCAGTTGGGCAGCATGGTCGGTGCAGGCTTGGAGGGCTGAAGGGCCGGGTCCTGTGCTGCAATTGTCTTTGTTCTTAATATAAAATAAACCTGCAGAATTCCTTCACTTCCTTAAAGCATTTAAAACACAAACTGAACATCGCCGAATTATTCCTTCCTGATGTATCTCCTCTCCTCTGCATTATTGCTGCTGGAGCCCAGTCTGATAGAAAATGGATGGGGAAATTATTAGTGAGGGAAAAGAGAGGATATTAATCTTCCTTTGTAGCAGTTTCATTAGCTGGTTTCTCCCTTCGCTACCAGCATTTCTCAGCTATCTGGAACTTTAAAAAATGCAATCTCCTCTAAGTGGTTAAAAAAAAACTACCATTCTCGTGCAGCATCCAGAGCTCCTTGTATAAAAGAACCCCTTGTACTAACATATTTGGCTTTTATACAACAACCTCAGCTGTTAACAAGGCTAATTAGTCCTGAATATATAATTAAGGTGCAGATCAAACATGTGAACGGATGAGCTTATTAGTCTTAAAGTGATACTCCACAGTAACAAAGGGTGTGTAATGGAGTAACAATAAAGCGAGACAATTCCTATTCAAATATATATTTCCCATTGCATCAATGCACACTCCTTCACCTTGCAGCTCAACTTTATAAATGTGGGAGATTCACAGTGATAGTTGTAGCGCTGTGCGGCATATTCCAGCGATTGTACAAGTCTCAGTCAGTCTTGATTAGACTAATTAAAGCAAACTGCCAAAGACACAGGCAAAATTCAGATGCATTTTCTACCTTACGGCGAGTGTTGCAATGGAAGTCCTTGCATATTATGAAAAATATAATGAGAAATTTAAGTTTATTTATCAGTGTGACAAGTAGGCTTACATTCACACTGCAATGAAATCATTGTGAAAATCCCACAGTCGCCACACTCAGGTGATCGTTCAGCTACACTGTGGGAGAATTTAGCACGGCTAATGCACCTAGCCAGCACATCTTTCAGACTGTGGGAGGAAACCGGAGCACCCAGAGGAAACCCACGCAGACACGGGGAGAATGTGCAGGCTCCACACAGACCCAAGCCGGAAATCGAACCCGGGTCTCTGGCGCCGTGAAGCAGCAGTGCCAACCACCGTGCCACTGGTTTTGAAATAAATTTGATGCACTTGATTATTATTGAAGACAGCTTAATTTGGCTTGAGATCGCTTTACAGCATGTTTGGCGTGTGAATTGAAATGTTATTTATTGCAGAAAGGTACAATAAGCATATGCAAAGGGTCATTATGTCCTCCCACATTGTCTCACATTCCAATAAACTGCTTTTATGCAACACAATACACAGCCTTCCCTGAAATAAAAAAACAGAAATCGCTGGAAATCTGTTAGCAGACCTGTTATTGTCTGTGAAGAGGAAGGGTAGGCTAATGTTATAGGTGAGACCCATCAGGATCAAGAGGAAACCCCATTAGTAGGATTAATCCCCTGAGGGGTGGCAGAGAGAAAGGCTCAGGTTCAGATGTGAGAGAGGCAGTAAGCGGGTTAAACAGTCTCTGAACCCTGTTTATTTTAGTATCTGATGCAGTCAGGTGACCCATACACCACTTGCTCTCAGTATTCTCTTTCCTTCCCTATGTTGCAACCCACCCCCAACTCTTAGATGTAAATGAGGAAAGATGCAGACAAGGAAAGATATTATAGTATTTGCGTGCATAAATAACAGATGGTCCAGAGTGAGTTGCAGGTGTTGGGTCCTGTGTTGTTTTAAGACTTGAAGCCGAGACATGCCTATTTGCAATCTCAGTGTGTGTTCATGAGGCATTCTTTTGGTTGTTATTCTAACGTAGAGATTAGCCTTTTTATTTCGAACAGGTTAATGTCTCTCTTAAGAATCAGAGGAACATCATTCAGATATAATACATACTGGCAGACTTCAATTTGCAGCCTTGAATTTGCCCCAAATTAACCTGAGAGTCTCATAGCCTGAGGGCGGCACAGTGGCACAGTGGTTAGCACTGCTGCCTCACAGTGCCAGGGACCACCTGGGTTCGATTCCCGGCTTGGTCACTGTCTGTGTGGAGTCTCCCTGTATCTGTGTGGGTTTCCCCCAAGTACTCTGGTTTCCTCCCATGTTCTGAAAGACATGCTGGTTAGGTGCATTGACCTGAACAAGTGCCAAACAGTGGCAATTAGTGGAATTTCACTGTAACTTCATTGCAGTGTTAATGTAAGCCTTACTTGTACTAATAAATAAACTTTAACATTTTACTTTGACAGTGCCAGGGACCTGGGTTTGATTCCCAGCAAGGGTGACTGCACATTCTCTCTGTGTCTGCATGGATTTCCTCCAGGTGCTCTGGTTTCCTCCCACAGTCCAAAAGGTGTACTGGTTAGATGCATTGGCCATACTAAATTCTCCCTCAGTGTACCCGAACAGAGGCTGGAATGTGGTGACAGTTTTCACAGTGAAAAAAGCACAGCATGTTTGGAATTCTCTTGTCTATCTCTGTGTACATCAGACCAAGCTTTGCAGGGATCATTAATGTTAACTTTCACTATTAAGTGAGCTGTCATAGTAGAAACTTATGGATTGTACCTGTCAAAGTTGAACCCTTTGATGTGAATGTGTCTGTTCCTTAAAGAACACTGATTGTACTTACAACTAGTTGTACGGTTTGCCAATTTCAAATCCCCCCTGCATTGTTTCACCATGGTATTTGCTGCAAACCAGGCTCAGCCTGTGGACTGGTCTAATGTTGGAGGTGTACAAAGGTTTATCAGTGGGATATTATTATAATTGTGCAATAGTGTGACAGCACAATCTTATGGCCATTCATGTACATATGTATGTGTGTATATATAGCCAAAGCCAGATTAAATTGGTTTCAGATGGGATTTGACTTTACATGTGGCACACTGTCTCTTTTCTCTCTTACAAAGATATCAGAGGTGTAATGTCAAAGTAGTGAATATTGGGTGGCATGGTGGCACAGTGGTTAGCACTGCTGCCTCACAGTGCTAGGGACCTGGGTTTGATTCCCGCTTCAGCTACTGTCTGTGCAGAGTCTGTACTTTCCCCCTGTATCTGTGTGAGTCCCCTCTGGGATGCTACAGTGTGGCGACTTGGGGATTTTCACAGTAACTTCATTACAGTGTTAATGTAAGTCTACTTGTAACTAATAAATAAAACTTTTACTTTGATATGTTGGGCTTAGAGGAGTCAGACTTCTGTCTTTAACTGACATGAGCTTCTGTCATGAAATTGGAGTTTAAGAAAGAAACATTTGTATTTATATAACACCTTTTGTGATCTCGTAACACCCCAATGTGTTTTACAACCAATTAAAGCGTAGTCACTGTTGTAACATGAATTACATTGTGTGTGTTCAAAGGGATATAAAGCTCTAACGCAGGTTTGAATCAGACTCCAGATTTTTCAGAACACTTGTCTCAAACTGTAGTTCTGAGGAACATGAGAGCTTTGAGGAGCAATGAAAAGCCATCCAGCCCCAAAAGGTTCATCCTTTAGGCTAGGTGAGCACCCACTATCTGCTTTAAAACCTTACACCCAAAGCCTTTTCCTCTCCAGAAATCCATCCATTATCTTTCGAGTTTCTTAATATTAACCACCTCAACCTCCTTCCCTGCAACCTTGTTCACAAAACTATTGAAAAAGCTCTGATTGATTTTCCTTCTTACTCCTAACATGCAAACTTGTAACTTGTATAGGCCAGATATTTGAACATGGGTTCGAATCCCACCATGGCAGATAATGGAATTTGAATTACTAAAAAAATCTGGAATTAAAAATCTGTTGATAACCAAGACCCATTGTTCATTGTTGGAAAAGCCCATTTGGTTCACTAATGTCCTTTAGGGAAGGAAATCTGCCATCCTTACCTGGTCTGGCCTACATGTGACTCCAGAGTCACAGCAATAAGGTTCACTCTCAACTGCCTTCTAGTGACAACTATGGATGGGCAATAAATGCTGGCTAGCCAACAACACACATGTCCCACGAATTAATAAAAAAAACTTTTCTATCATCTATAATTTATGGAAATCAGTTTTAACAAAATCCCTTCATTATCTTCACGGAGGCTGAAAATCTGCTCTTTTCCAAATAAAACAAATCTATTCTTCCTGAGTCTTTCCTCATAATTTAAATTATCAATGAACTGCTCACTCTATACTTTCTCAAAGGGCAGAAACATCCTGGCTGTGTTTAGCTGACTAGAATCACACATAGCTATCCAGATGTCTTGACCCTGGATGACAGTAGCTTGCATTGCATGTGACTACTGCCATTGGGGTGGTACGGTGGCACAGTGGTTAGCACAGTTGCCTCACAGCGCCAGGGACCTGGGCTCAATTCCGGCCTCGGGTCACTGTCTGTGTGGAGTTTGCACCTTCTCCCCATGTCTGTGTGGGTTTCCTCCGGGTGCTCCTGTTTCCTCCCACAGTCCAAAGATATGCAGGTTAGGTTGATTGGCCGTGCTAAATTGACCCTAGTGTCAGGGGGATTAGCAGGGTAAATAATAAATGGGGTTAGGGAAATAGGACCTGGGTGGGATTGTGGTCAGTGGAGACTCGATGGGCTGAATGGCCTCCTTCTGTACTGTAGGGATTCTATGATTCACATGCACTTTCTAATGAATTGTTGGGACTACATGTTTAGTTGTTTGACTATAATTACCAGAGTATAGGGATTATTAGATATACCCAATCTTGAAGATTATTTGCCAAATACAAGAAACTTACGATCTTCTCTGAACCATTTGGGCCTGTTGTGACTTCACATTTATAAACGTTATTTTCGGATCACTGACCGCGGAGGTGCTTTGGATCATAACTTCAATGAAAACCATTCAGTTACCACCAAGTCCCTGGCGCACAATTCTGAACAGTTAAATTCACTGTTGACCAAGTTAAAGCATATAACAAAATAATTTAATTTCAAATAATTTATTGCTGAAAACTGAAACTTTTGCTGGCCCAAAACATCACTGCATTTTACAAATGATTAATTCTGGAAGCAAGTACTGAGGTCTCTCTGTGTTCATGTAATATTAATAATTTATTAATGACCTGCATAACTTATACAGTGTGTTTGTTACTAAGGTTACGCAGCATGATTTTATTCACTTTCTGTAGGATCTAACTGACACAGCACGGACTATATCTGTAACAGAAATGAGCAATTCAGCATTGACTGGACCCAAGCTAAGACTATTGGCACTGCCTTTAACTGCAATAGCACCACGTCAGCAATGTATCTCTAACATGACAGACACGACTTATAATGGTGCTGAATGTAACTGCATTGAATGAGGAAGACCCCAGTCTTACAACATTGAATCCACTGTTCCATGCTGCTTATAAGCTCTGATGTGGAGATGTCAGCATTGGACTGTTTAGGTTCTGTATCTATAAGTTAAACCGAATCATATCCCAAATGTTCACATTTTTATTTATTAAATCATATGCATATTGTGCTTCACTTTGATGCCGAGAAAAGTCTTCTCTTAAAGTTTTACGTTTATTTATTATCATCACAAGTAGGCTTACATTAAGACCACAATGAAGTTACTGTGAAAATCCCCTAGTCGCCACACACCAGTGCCTGTCCGGGTACACTGAGAGAGAATTTAGCATGGCCAATGCACCCAACCAGCACGTCTTTCAGATTGTGGGAGGAAACCGGAAAACCCAGAGGGAACCCACACAGACATGGGGAGAACATGCAGACTACGCACAGCCAATGGCCCAAGCTGGGGATTGAACCCAGGTCCCTGGTGCTGTGAGGCAGCAGGACTAAGCACTGTGCCACTGTGCAGCCCCAGGCAATGTCATGAGTGATAAAGAAAGTCACATTGCAAAATATCATTGGATTGCAATAAAGGTACCCCTTAGTTCTGAGAACACAGCTGCAGGCTAGAGGAGATGGTGTGACTAACTGCTCATATCTCATGAATGGACCCATTTACCAGATCCCAGTCACAATATGACACTGTTATTTATGAGTGTGGGCCTGTGTCATGGATGGTGTATCAAAGCCTCTGTGTCCCCTGCCGCTCACCAGTTGCTTGTAGAGATTTGTGCCTCTGTGCTGGCCCTTCAACAACAGCGCTGCTCAAAAATAAAATGCATCCTAAACCAGCCTGATAAACAAGAAGATGAACACAGCAGCAAAATCCCAGGACTAGGTTAAGTGTATCACAATTCACAGAATTAAATTACTTTTAATATATCATCCTTTTACTGTGCAGAAAATGTGCAGTTGGCACGATGGCACAGTGGTTAACACTGCTGCCTCACAGCGCCAGGGACCTGGGTTGAATTCTAGCCTCAAGTCACTGTCTGTGCAGTGTCTGCACTGTCTCCCCATATCTGCGTATGTTTCCTCCGGATGTTCGGGTTTCCTCCCACAGTCCTAAGGTTGAATGGCCATGCTAAATTGCCCCATAGTGTCAGGGGGATTAGGTAGGATAAATATTAGGGGTTATGGGGATAGGGTCTGGGCGTGATTATGGTTGGTGCAGACTCAATGGGCTGAATGGCCTCCTTCTTCACTGTAGACATTCTATGAGCTTTCAATTTTTTTGAAATACACTGCAAAAAGTAAAAGTTTACCAAAGGCTAATCCCTGATTGTTACCATGCCCAATTTAAAATAATAGATAAATGCAATACTCATCCTTACTGAAAACTGGGTCCATTCTCTCTCCATAGATGCTGTCAGACCTGCTGAGTTTGTCCAGCATTTTCTGCTTTTGTTAATATAATAGACTGCAGTTACAGGAGGATCCCATCTCCATGCCTGAGGTGAGGAGGCTCCATGAGTTTCTGCTGAAGGGTGTGTAGAGGGGAACATAGCAATATGAAAGTTGGCAAATTAAATATAAAACATTGGTTAGGCCAATACTGTGTCTGTGTCTGGTCACCACACTATCAGAAGGATGTGGAGGCTTTGGAGGGAGTACAGAAAATGTTTACCAGGATGTTTTCTGCCTCGAAGGGTATTAGCTATGAAGAGAGATTCAGTGAACTGGGATTGTTCTGCCTGGAAAGACAAAGGCTGATTTGCGATCTGAAACAAGTTTATAAAATTATGAGGGGCATAGATGGGGTGTACAGTTGGAAGCTTTTTCCCTGGGCAGAAAATGCTAGACAGAAGTACAAGGGGGCACAAGGCAAGCGGGGAAGAGTTCAGTGGAGATGTGTGGGGGAAGTTTTTTACGCAGAGGGTGGTGGGGGCCTGGAATGCACTGCCAAGTGAGGTGGTTGAGGCAGATACATTAGCGACATTTAAGACTTATCTGGATAGACATATGAACAAACGGGGAATAGAGGAGTATAGGTGATTGGTCTAGATAGGACAATGTGATCGGTGCAGGCTTGGAGGACTGAAGGGCCTGTCCCTGTGCTGTATTGTTCTTGGTTCTTGTTGTTCTTTGTTCTTTATATTTTCAGTACCTACTTTGTGCAGTAGAACAGTGTACAGTGGCTGAGATGTAATATCCACTCTGGGTACTTGGAAGAGTTCCTGAGTTGTGAAGGTTGAGGATACCCTGACCGTCAGCATCAGGAGTCCTGTTTGTAGAAAGTTGACTGTTTCCGGCATGTCTCACTCACGTTCTGCTTGATGACCCCCAGTCTCCTCGTCTCTGTCAGCTAAAAAAATCACGGACTCACTGTCCACTGCCGAAATTCAGAGCTATCAAACTCTCAGTGTAACCGGACCCCGTGCAGTTCCTGTCTCTGCTGCCTGTGACGTATCTGTAAATGATATGTTCTTGGACACAATGCAGGCCATTTTCCCTCAACCAGTGGGAAAACAGGGGATTTTCCCACCTGCTTTTTGGGATGGATTTCCAGCACTCTATACATCACAGAGCGAGGGGAGGGGCTCAGCTCAAGCAGCACATTGGAAAAATCGAGCCCAATACCCCTCCATATTGTTCAGTTTTCAGAACATTCCAGTTCATGAAGTCAAGTCTGAACTGGGGTGAAATGCTCACTTCAAGCACAACTCTACAGTCGTTCATTAGTCACCTTTTACAGGGTTTTGTGTTATTTGCCTTTTTTTCATCCTTGTCACAATTGCATTTACATAGCGGCATCAATGTAGTAAAACATCCCATGCTCATCACAAGAGTAATTATCAAATAAAATTTGACACTGAATCACTGGGAGATATTAAGGCTCAAACATTTGAAATGAAGGAGTGGGTCTCTGGTTGAACTGATGTGGTGCTGGAGCCCTGGATTCCCAATGCCTATCTCCCCCCACCCTGCCACTCCCACCTCTTCCAGTCCTCCTCCCCACCCTCCCCACCACCCACTCCCCATCAGCCCAAACCTGGCACACACCTTTTCCACCACGGTCCAGGGGGCTGGTGATAATTGATTGGACATGGGAGTGGAAATTGTGGTGGCTGGCCATTTGCCCTGCTGAGGTTCATGGAAGACCATTGCACATGTTCAAACTGATCCAATCTTCATTATTGGAATTTCCAAATTATAACCTGTGGGCTTTACATTTTTCAAGAGAATGTCGAGAAGGTCTGAACTTGACAAAGTTCTTCGGAGAGGCAGGATACTTTTTTGTAAAGGTAAGGTATCCTGTTGGATAGGTCCAGGGACACCTTCGAGAGAGGTAAAATGTCCTTTTGGAATTGTTAAGAGTAGCTATTAACGTGTATTCTAAAGTGGATAAACTCATTGAAACTGTTGATCTGTGAAGGCACCTATATCTCCAGACCTTTACATTAAAACACACTCTGTAGTTTAACAAACTTCATTGTTTACTGTTTTACTCTGTCTGCTGATGTAAACCTCAGGGTTATCATTATAGGATTTGTGCTGCATTCCTGATTTCAGAAGCTATTATTATCACAGTGAGATGCCTGTCAATTCACAATTTGACTGACAACTCCAAGTAGTTATAACATCTTTGAAGAGGGCTACGAACACAAATGTTTATTTTTAGAAGGGATTAAATAGTTGAAGGAATTTATATGTAGTGAATGGGTTTTTATCAAAGAACAAAGAAAATTACTGCACAGGAACCGGCCCTTCAGCCTGCAAGCCTGCACTGACCATGCTGCCCGACTTAACCAAAACCCCTTTCTCTTCCGGGGACCACATCCCTCTATTTCCATCCTAGTCATGTCCTTGTCAAGATGCCTCTTAAAAGCCACTACAATATCTGCTTCCATTACCTCCCCCGGCAATGAGTTCCAGGCACCAATTATTCTGTGTAAAAAATCTGCCCTGTGCATCTCCTTTAAACCTTGCTCCTCACACCTTAAACCTGTGCCCCCTAGTAAATGACTCTTCCACCCTGGAAAAATCTTCTGACTATCCACTCTGACCATGCTTCTCATAATCTTGTAGACTTCTATCAGGTCTCCCCTCAACCTCCGTCGCTCCAGTAAGAACAAACCAAATTTCTCCAACCTCTCGTCATAGCTAAGGCAACATCCTGGTAAATCTTTTCTGTACCGTCTCCAAAGCCTCCACATCCTTCTGGTAGTGTGGCGACCAGAATTGAAGAGTATATTCCAAGTCCGGCCTAACTAAGGTTCTACAAAGCTGCAACATGACTTGCCAATTTTTAAACTCAGTACCCTGGCCAATGAAGGCAAGCATGTAGTCAAGAATGCCTTCTTGACTACCTTCTCCACCTATGTTGCCACTTTCAGTGACCTGTGTTTCTGTACACCCAGGTCCCTTTGCCTATCAATACTCTTAAGGGTTCTGTCATTTACTGTATATTTCCCATCTGTATTAGACCTTCCAAAATGCATTACCTCACATTTGTCTGCATTAAACTCCATCTGCCATCTTTCCACCCAAGTCTCCAACTGATCTATATCTTACTGTATCCTCTGATAGTCCTCATCGCTATCTGCAAATCCACAAACGTTTGTGCCGTCTGCAAACTTACGAATCAATCCAGTTACATTTTCCTTCAAATCATTTATATATATTACAAAAAGCAAATATTCCAACACTGATCCCTGAGAAACATCACTTGTCACAGCCCTCCATTCAGAAACACATCCTTCCACTGCTACCCTCTGTCTTCTTTGACTGAGCCAGTTTTGTATCCACCTTGCCAGCTCACCTCTGATCCCATGCGACTTCACCTTCTGCACCAGTCTACTATGAGGGACCTTGTCAAAGGCCTTACTGAAGTCCATGTAGACAACATCCACTGCCCTATCCTCATCAATCATTTTTGTCACTCCCTCGAAAAACTCGATCAAGTTCGTGAGGCACGATCTTTCCTTCACAAAACCATGTTGCCTCTCACTAATACATCCACTTGTATCCAAGTGGGAATAAATCCTATCTTGAAGAATCCTCTCCAATAATTTCCCTACCACTGATGTAAGGCTCACCGGCCTGTAATTACCTGGATTATTCTTGCTAGCGTTCTTAAACAAGGAAACAACATTGGCTATTCTCCGATCCTCTGAGATCTCCTCTGTAGCCAGTGGGGATACAAAGATTTCTCTCAAGGCCTCAGCAATTTCCTCTCTTGCCTCTCTGTGTTCTGGGGTATATCCCATCAGGCCCTGGAGACTTGTCTACCTTGATATTTCTCAAGAACCCTAATACCTCCTCCTTTTTGATATCAAGATGACTCGAACTATCTACACACCCTTTCCCAGACTTATCATCCACCAATTCCTTATTTTGGTGAATACTGACACAAAGTACTCATTTAATAATCAATACTTCATCGATGCAGATTTTTAAAAAAAATAGTAAAGTCAGCAATAAGCATTTGGAACTCTATTATATTTCATCTCAGCTTGGGTTCCGAGGTCTCACAGTGGCATGAGTTGGCATGGATGGGGCATGGGGCGTGTGTGAGGAGTGACTAGGTGGTGAGAGCTAGGGGGCTGTTTTTGGGGGTTTCTTTTCACAGTTGGGATAATGTCCAAGTGCATTGAACTCATCCTTCAGAGAGTCCTCCTCTGTACATGACAGGCCCTGTCACTGTCCCCCCCACTGCCCCGATGATTCCAGGGGCAACAAGTATGTCTCCCATTAACACCTCCCCCGCCCCCTCACCCCCCACCTCCACCCTTTCACCCCGCCACTCTCACCAGAACCAATACCAGACTGTCTGTGGCACTTTCTCCTGCATCAGGTTTGTGGATTCAGAGATTTCCCCAGCACTCAGGCATGTAAATCCAAGCCCAGGACAGGTGAACAGAAGCTTGGGAACCTGTGCATTTTACTGCAATTTGTTGGGATTAGAATGCTCTGAGTAGTTCTGTTCAGAAATAAATTATTGATTGGTGCTTTCCCCTGACAATCTCTTTAGTCACAGTTTTTTAATTATAATTAGAGGACATAGGAAATGTGGAATCCAGCATCTACTTTCTTTAATCTAAATCAATATTTATACATCCGTCAATAAAATTATTATATAATATCATATTTTAAACTTTTATAACGAGAATGAGTATATTTATGCATGATTTATAACAGGATTTTACAACCTCGCTTGGGCAAGGCTCATAAAATCCTGCCTGAGGCCAATGGAGAATTCCGTTCTGCGAATCTCGCCCAGCCCAATTCCAAGGGTGTGGGGGTAAAATTCCAACATAGGTCTTTGAGGGAATTGTTTTATAGTGGGACAGAGGGGTCAATTTCTCACTGTGACACACTGGCTGGTGACATTTTTATTTGAATATTTGTCCATTGCACATTAACAAACAGCCAGGAGAAATCTGTGTCAAAGAAATGAGTTGAAAAATTCTCCCAGTCCCCCAACTTCACTCCCACGCTTTAACCGTTCACCCACAGCTTTTCATAACCTTTAACCTGAACAACAAACAATTGATTGATTGATTGTTATGACTTATTGTCATGTGAACTGGGATAGAGCGAAAGGTATTGTTTCTTGCGTGCTGTACATGTAAGACATACCGTTCATAGAGGACAAAGAGGAGAAGAAAGATGGAGGGTGCAGAATGTACATGTTGCAGTTACAGGAAGAGAAAGATCAACTTAATACAAGTTAGGTCCATTCAAAAATCTGATAACAACAGGGAAGAAGGTGTTTTTGAATCAGTTGGTACATGTTTTCAGACTTTGATTTGATTTGATTTATTATTGTCACATGTATTAGTACACAGTGAAAAGCATTGTTTCTTGCACGCTTATACAGACAAAACATACCATTCATAGAGAAGGAACTGAGAGAGTGCAGAATATATTGTTACAGTCATAGCTAGGGTGTAGAGAAAGATCAATTTAATATAAGGAAGGTCCATTCAAAAATCTGATGGCAGCAGGGAAGAAGCTATTCTTGAGTCGGTTGGTATGCAACCTCTGACTTTTGTATCTTTTTCAGGTGGGATGAAGGTGAGACCAGAATATTGAATTTGATGATCTGCCATGATCAAATTGAATGCCGGAGCAGGCTCAAAGGGCCAAATGGCCTACTACTGCTTCTAGTTTCTATATTTCTATATTTATAACTAACTAACTTACCTACCTAATCCCATTTAGCACTTGGTCCATAATGTTGAATATTATGACTGGCCAAGTGCTCATCCAGATACTTTTTAAAAAACGTGAGGCAACCCACCTCCACCACCCTCCCGGGCAGTGCATTCCACAATGTCACCTTCCTCTGGGTAAAAACATTTCCCTTCACATCCCTCCAAAACCTCCTGCCCTCGCCTTGACCCTATGTCTCCTTGTGACTGACCCTTCAAATAAGGGAAACAGCTGCTCCCTATCCGCCCTGTCCATGTCTCTCATAAACACCTCGATGAGGTCGCCCCTCAGTCTTCTCTGCTCCAGCGAAAACGACCCAAGCCTATCCAACCTCTCTTCATATCTTAAACGTTCCATCCTGGTGAATCTCCTCTGCGCCCCCTCCAGTGCAATCACATCCTTCCTGTAATGTGGAAATCAGAACTGCACACAGTACCCCAGCTGTAGCCTCACCAAAGTTCTATACAACTCCAACATGATCTTTTTAATCTATGACTCAATTGCTAAAGGCAAATGTCCCATATGTTATTTTCATTACCCTATTACCCTGCCTTTCCGTCTTCAGAGATCTGTGGACAAATAAGCCAAGACTCTTTTGTTCCTCAAAACTTTCTAGTGTCATGACATTCATTGATCACTTCCTAAAGTAAAGTAAAGTTTAGTTTTTAGTCATAAGTGAGGCTTACATTAACACTGCAATTAAGTTATGGTGAAATTCCCCTAGTTGCCACACTTCGGCGCCTGTTTGGATCAATGCATCAACCCAGCACGTCTTTCAGACTGCGGGAGGAAACCAGAGCACCTGGAGGAAACCCACGCAGACATGGGGAGAACATGTAAACTCCACACAGACAGTGACCCGAGGCCAGGAATCGAACCTGTTCCCTGGTGCTATGAGGCAGCAGAGCTAACCACTGAGTCATTATGCTACCCTGCCAACTTTCCTGTCAAATTATTCCTTCCAAAGTGTATCATTTCACACTTTTCAGGGTTAAATTTCATCTGCCACTTATCTGCCCATTCCGTCTATATCTTCCTGTCACCCAAGACACTTTGTCTCACTGTTAACCACCACCCAGCCAATCCTTGGACTGTGCTTGACTCATTTGAGCCAAAGGTAACTGTGTCACAGGGTGCCTCAGATAGGCAAATCAACCTGAATTCCCACTTCCAATAATTATCCCAACTGTAACAACTCACACCTTTAATAAAACATCACAAGAGCGCTATAAGGCACTGTTTGACATTCAGGCTGGAATATTTTGCGCTAGCTAGTGGTTAGCCTGAGGTGGGATGTTGGCAAACTAGAATCCCACTGCCTTCCCAACTTCCTGCCAGAATGGAGTTTAAGCAGAAAGGCCAATGGTCAAACTTTCCACCCCTCTGCTAACTAAGGTCAATTAATGACCACTTAAGGGTCTCAACTAGCCACCGCTGGTATTAGCCTGGCTGTAGACAGGCCTGTTGCCATGAGGCATGAAGTACATGTAAAATTGAAATACTAATTCCCCCAGGCTTGTACTCGTTAGAGTTTAGAAGAATGAGGGGAGATCTCATTGAGATGTATAAGATGATGAATGGGATGGATAGGATAGAGGTGGAGAGACTCTTCCCGCTCAAAAAAGACAGTAGGACTAGGGGGCACAGCCTCAAGATAAAGGGGAGGCGGTTTAGAACGGAGTTGAGGAGGAATTTCTTCACTCAAAGGGTGGTGAATCTCTGGAATTCTCTGCCCGTTGAAGTGGTGGAGGCTGCCTCGCTAAATATTTTTAAGAAGCGGGTTGATGGGTTCTTGATAAGAGAGGGGATTAAGGGTTATGGGGAGAGGGCGGGAAAGTGGAACTGAGCCACGACAGATCAGCCATGATCTTATTGAATGGCGGGGCAGGCTCGAAGGGCTAGATGGCCTACTCCTGCTCCTATTTCTTATGTTCTTATGTTCTTATGTTCTCATCCCCGCCATCCCACCCTCACCCCACACTCCCTCCATACGACAACACCCCTGCGAACCCTCCTCCTGCCCATCTCCCTGTCCCTCCACATGATATTCCTGTGGCCTAGGTTGCTTTGTGATCCTGGGACTCCAGTGTCTGTCCTTATGGCAGAAGCCATTGCCTCCCCTGTGACGCTGCTGAGCACAGGGTCGGCCGGATATGACTGACTGGCAGCTCTTGTTGGGCATGGCTTCTGCCCCCATTGTCTTGGTTCCGGGGTTGAACCCCGCCATTGCCTGATTGGCATGAGGTGTGGTGGAGCTTCCTAATAAGGGATATTTTGGGTTTCTCGCTGGGTCTCCAGCCAGGAGGCAAGACCCTCAACACCTCAACACATTCTGTCCGAAGTAACTGAAGTGATGTTAGGGCAAATAACCAAAAGCTTGGTCTCAAAGGGCCATTTGGGGAAAGATCACAAACACTTTCACAAAATATGGTTCATTTTTGCAATAGCTGGAATGTAATCCTGACAGGAATCAGTTCCTCAGTGCATTCTCTATTCAAGTAGAATGGAACACCAATTATTTTGTATTAATCCACGGGACATGAGCATCGCTGTCTCGCCAGTATTTATTGCCCATCCCTAGTTGCCCTTGGAGGGCAGTTGAAAGTCAACCGCATTGCTGTGGCTCTGGAGTCATATGTAGGCCAGACTAGGTAAAGATGGCAGATTTCCTTCCCTAAAGAACATTAGTGAATGAGATGGATTTTTCCGACAATGGTTTCATGGGCATCAGTAGATTCTTAATTCCACATTTTTTTTTTACTGAGTTCAAATTCCACCATCTGCTGTGGGGGGATTCGAACATTCTGCCTAAAGAGTTCCAGTCGGCCTGTGTTCCACTCTGGATCCTGTTTAGTTGCACACTCTGGAATGAAATCCCTCTCTCAGTGAAAAACCGCAGGAGCAGAAAGCCCACCAATGCCTCTACTATCTCAGAAGAATAAGGAAATTTGGCATGTCAGCTACGATTCTCACCAACTTTTACAGATGCACCATAGAAAGCGTTCTTTCTGGTTGTGTCACAGCTCGGTATGCCCAAAACTGCAATATTATTCTACAAATGTATTCCAGTCCAACACGCAAACCAGCTTCTCATACATTGACTTTGTCTGTACTTCCCACTGCTTCAGAAAATCAGCCAGTATAATTAAGGACCCCACGCACCCTGGACATTCTCTCTTCCACCTTCTTCCTTCGGGAAAAAGAGTCTGAGGTCACGTACCAGCTGACTGAAGAACAGCTTCTTCCTGCTGCCATCAGGCTTTTGAATGGACCTATCTTGCATGAAGTTGATCTTTCTCTACACCCTAGCAATGACCATAACACTACATTCTGCACTCTCTCCTATTTTTCTCTATGAACGGTATGCTTTGTCTGCATTGCATGCAAAAAACAATACACTTCACTTATGCTAATACATGTGACAATAATAAATCAAATCAAATCAAGGATGCAATCTTTTTCAACCCTGTAATTAATGAGCCACTTACGGTTCCCTAAGATTGCCACTTTTATATTTAAAGTACAAATTTGGTGAATGTGAGGGTATTTAATCAATTGTTAATTACAACTGACGTGCGTCTGGTTTTCATTAAAAGAGAAATCTCCCGATAAGTATTAGCACATCATTCAAGTGAGTCACCGTCCTGGCCTCATGCAGAGAGGGCGGTTTAAATTATAGAAACCCTACAGTACAGTAAACAATATACATTTTCATTTCAGCTCCTCACTACGTTTCTGACAGTCTAATGGTGCCTTCTGCCAGTTTGTTGGCCTCCCTTGTGGAATTATGAGCAATGTGGTCAGACTGAAGCTTTGCTGCTAGTCGCTGCTGATACATTTCTTGTGGTCATTGTATTGGTCCTATGGCATTCACTTGTACCAGGATCGAAATGACATTTGAGGTGCAAAAGTCGCTACAAGATTTTGCTACGTTTAGTGCATTTGTTACAAGAGAGTGACCTATTCAATTTGAATTGAAAAGCCCCTTAACTTCAAAAGGATCAGTACCTCTTAAAATACCAAATTGGAGACTATGAAATGAACGCGTTAAGGATTCATAAGATAATCATCATCAGGTTTAAGTGCTCATCAGTATGTGGTGAACATAAAACTACTTTATGCATCCTGCGTCGAATGCTTTAAAATTTATTACACATCGATTCCTATTTTCGTATTTGCAGATTAGTTACTAAACGCCATGCAGACAATATTGTCGTGATTTAAGGATACTGAGGTCTCCCATGCACTGCTCACTTCCATATTAGCATTTGAAAATGCAGCAGAATTAAATGCAGCGTTTAAAAGGGCTGTGTGCCTCGGTGAGAACATTGTGGGGTGTCGCAGTCCTCTGTGCGACTATGCAGGTGGCACGATGATATAGCACGGTGACACAATAGTTAGTACTGCTGCCTCACAATACCAGGGACCTGGGTTTGATTCCCGTCTTGGGCCACTGCCTGTGCAGAGTCCGCACATTCTCCCCCCGTGTCTGCATGGGTTTCCTTTGGGTGCTCTGGTTTCCTTCCACAGTCTGAAAGATGTGTTGGATAGGTGCATTGGCCATGCTAAATAAACAGGCGCCGGAGTGTGGCAATTAGGGGATTTTCACAGTAACTTGGTTGCAGTGTTAATGTAAGCCTACTTGTGACAAGAATAAATAAAATTTAAAACTTTAAACTTAGGCATCATCAAAGAGCCTCACGGGTTTATTTTTAAATTGTGTTTTAGCTCCCAACCCCCATTTGCATGAAGGGTTGGCCATTCCACCCCTTGCATTGTCTAATTACTGGTCCTGTTGCAGATTTGGACATGCTATTAATGAGATACGTGAGGGATTGTCATTGTCCCCAATAAGCCTAAATTCAAGTGATCACATTAAGTCTTCAATCCCCATTGGTCAGTTTACATGCAAAAGAGGGCTTTAATTGCACTTTTTCGTCCTTCCTGTTAGAGTGCGATCTTTGTTAGAATGGTGAGCAGCAGATTGTAGTGCATTTGTTGCTTATCCCCAGATGTTATTTTAATTAATGGGACTCTGTTCAGCCAGTTATTGTACCAATAATCCTCAGGCTTGTTTATTACCGATCCAGAGATATGGTAACGGGATTCACGACCATCCATGCCAGTGGAATCCACTCATCCCGCTGCAGTGAACGGACATATGTCTAAGTGCCAAATTCTCTGTTCTCCAGCCATGAGTTCAAATCTCACAATGACAGCTACAGAATTAAATAAAACTGTGATTTAATAAAAGTTACAACACTCCTGGATTATTGTAAAAACCCATCACTCCAGATTAGGTTGATTGGCCATACTAAATTGCCCCTTAGTCTCAGGGGGATTAGCTGAGTAAATAGGTCGGATTATTGTCGGTGCAAGCTCAATGGGCTGAATGGCTTCCTTCTGCACTGCAGGCATTCTAAGACTCTAATGTCCTCTAGGGAAGGAAATATCTGCATCCTTGCCTGGTCTGGTTTAAATGTGACTCCAGTCTGACAGCAATGTGACTCTCTTTTTACTGTCCTCTAAAACTGCCCAGCAAACCATTCTGTTGTATTCTTGAAGGAGGCCCACCAGCACCTCGAGTGTGCAATTGGGACGTGAAATTAATGTTGTTCTTGCCAAGCGCTGTCTACATAGCAAGAATGAGTAATAATGATCATAGAATCATAGAGACCCTACAGTGCAGAAAGAGGCCATTTGGCTCATTGAGTCTGCACCAACCACAATCCCACCCAGGTCCTACCCCCATATCCCTACATATTTTACCTGCTAATCCCTCTAACCTACGCATGTCAGGACACTCAGAGGCCAATCAACCTAACCCACACATCTTTGGACTATGCCACTTTTATGTGCCACCCCTGATTATTATTACAATGCCTGCTGATTTCATTGGGTGACTCCAGCACTTCGATTTTTTTCTGAGAAAGAAAAGTTTTGAGTAACGCATAATTCGAGACATAACGCAGAAAAGGCCCTTCAGCTCATCGGGTCTGTACCAACAATAACTACCTTTAAACTCACACTAATCCCATCGTCCAGCACTTGTCCTATATCCTTGAATGTTACGATATTTCAAGTGCTCATCAAAATATTTTTTAAAGGTTGTAAGGTTTCCAGCCTCTACTACTCCCAGGCAGTGCATTCCACAGTCTCACCACCCTCTGAGTGAAAGTTTTTTTCTCAGATTTTCTCTGAATCTCCTGACCCCCCCCGTGATTGACCCCTCAACCAAGAGGAACAGTTGCTCCCTACTCACCCTGTCCATACCACTCATAATCTTGTACACCTCAACCACGTTCTCCCTCAGTCTCTCTGCTCTAAAGGAGACAATCCAAGCCTATCCACTCTCTACTTATAGCTCGAATGTTCCATCCACTAATTAATATATTTGACAAATGTAACAATGAAATAGAGGAGAGCCACGATATCATTTCCACTTCCCAGTCAGCACTTGCTTGCTAAGATCAGAATAGGAGGAGGTGTAGGCCATTCGGCCCCTCAAACCTGTTTAGCTAAACACTAAGATGGTGGCTGGTCTAATAGTGGTCTCAGCTTTCCTGCCTGTCCTTATAACCCTTGCTGGTCAAAAATCCGTCCAACTCAGCCTTATATAAATTCGATGATCCAGTCTCTACTACTCAGTGGGGACATTGTAGCATACCATTCCGTGAGATTTTAATCACTGCAATGTGTCTCTGAACAAAAATTTCTCAGAAACATAATTCCCTTTAACTGCTGCGGTTCACAAAGGCGGCTCACCACCATCCTCTCGAAGGACAATTCATGATGGGAAATAAGTGCTCGCGTGGCACCCACATCCCATGAAAGAACAAGGAAAAACTATCTCAAAGAATTACAAAACCTTGAACCTATTTCTTAAATTCTGGCATCAAGCATAAAGTTGCCTTTCCGTTCCCACATGATCTATTTCTCTGAAAGTTGTCTAAGATTGAGTCATTATCAGAATGGAATATTGTTCAGTGAGTGTGGGAAGGCGATGGCCTAGTGGTGCAATTAAGTGTTCTATTAATTATTAATGGCTATTAGTCCAAAAACTCAGCTAACGTTCCGAGGACCTGGCTTCAGGTCCTGCCATGGCAGATAATGGAATTCGAATTCAATAAGAAAAATCTGGAATTAAGAATCTACTGATGACCATGAAACAATTGCCATTGTCAGAAAAACCCATCTGGTTCACTAAAGTCCTTTAGGGAAGGAAATCTGCCATCCTTACCTGGTCTGGCCTGCATGTGAGTCCAGAGCCATAGCAAAGTGGTTGACTCTCAACTGCCCTCCAACTAGGGAGGGGCAATAAATGCTGGCCAACCAGCGACACCCATGTTCCATAAATGAATAAAAAGAGAATTGAAAGCAATAGAGGAGAAACATTCCAACAGGGATTAACTTTTTAATAATTGGAGGATTTGCCACAGGTCTAATGTGAATTTTATCTTGATTCTTTACTATCATTTAAATTATCATTTATATTAAATTTGCCGCTGAGTTTTAAACGTTGCAAATGTTTTATTTACAATAACAATTGAAAAGAAATTCCCTCCCAATTGAATTTTCTTCCCTTTTCCCCTGCTGCTGCTTTGGAGGTTATAGAATAGCAGAAGACCAAATGGCTTGCACCTTCTCTTATTTATTGTGTTCTAATGTTTTTATCCATGGACATCGATAGCCCTCTGTGTGTTGTTTAATTCTTCTTGTTTCAACTAGACAGTGAGTGTTGTTTGGCTATTGGTGAGGATTGCATGTTGGTGGAGTTTGCACATTCTTTCCCCATGTCTGCCTGGGTTTCCTCTGGATTCTCCAAGTTCCTCTCACACTCCAAAGATGTGCAGATTTGGTAGGTTGGCCATGCTAAATTGCCCCTTAGTGTCCCAATATGTATAGGTTAAGGAATTAGTGGGTAAATGTGAGGGGTTACGGGGATAGGGTCTGGGTTAGATGCTCTGTTGGTGTAGATTCAATGGGGGAAATGGCCTCTTCTGCACTGTAGAATTCTATAATTTGACAATGGAGTATTTCACTGTAACCTTCCAACCTCACTTTTTCTAGCAAACACAATGGATCAAATGTCCTCCTTCTGCACCATATACGTTCTGTGATTCTGCGATTATACAGACACTTCCCACATACAGATGTGTCTGAAGATTTTTTTTTGGAGGTTTGTGAGTTTTCCCTGATATCTCAACCTCATCTTTGTGTGTCCCTGACAAAGTCTCTCGATGTGTCAGTGCATTTTCGAATGAACCTTTTCTGTTCTGTTCAGTCATGAACCAGGGTCTCCCTTGGTTCGGCGGGGATGTTTGATCCCTTCAGGGATGCTTTGAGGACATCTTTAAAGTGATTCCACTGATTCCCTAGGGGTCTCCTGACCCTCATTTATTCCTGAGCGCAGTTGCTTTGGGAGTTTGGTGTTAGGCGTATGACCAATATTAGAATCCAATTATCTCAAACAACATACTGCAGTGATCTCAGAGTGGGAATTCCACCCATTGTGTGGAACCCACCTGATTTTTATCCTAATGATTTTGATGGGGTGTAAATTAGCGGGTGAGCAATCCTCTCCATAACATTAATGGCTGGACTCCAGAGCTGCAAATTGCCCCCTGTTCTTTCCTGCGAATGCTGGTAGTTATGAAAGGTAACTGCAGCAGAACCTTTGGCTTGCGTATTCAGAGCACTGGCATGGAACTGGAAACGTTTTTCTACAGGGAAGTTCATAAGTTCCACATTCCCATGAGTTAAGGTGAGGATAGGTGAGACAATTGGATCATAACGCTATAACTTACATCTCCAATCATTTCTTTCTTAGAGTGCAAATTTCCAACATGGGAGGATGGAAATTTAGCTGAAATTTCACACTATTGCTTTCTTCTCCCAAGACGCTGCCAATTTACCTGGGGCCGAGCTCCGCGGCAGAGGGAGACTTGAGAGAGTGCCCATTCTTCTCGAGGGTGAAGTTAGGGCCTGATTTTCGAGCGGTTGGCAGGGAGGGGAAGACAAACAGAAAAAGTGGCAGTGATGAATTGTGTGGCAGTTTGCCTGACCTCTGACCCTGACTTTCCCAAAATTCACTTGGGCAGGCAATGGCAAGAAAATGAAATAGCATGCATCATCAATTGGTTGCATCTATGCAACTAAGAAGTGTGTTCAGAGGTCGCCCTGTAACATATCGAGATTTACAGGGGGGGAAGCAACCATTGGCTGCTGTGTGTAAAGTCAGTAAGAGGTCTCACAACACCAGGTTAAAGTCCAATAAGTTTATTTGGTAGCAAACGCCACTAACCTGTTGGACTTTAACCTGGTATTGTGAGACTTCTTACTGTGTTTACCCCAGTCCAATGCCAGCATCTCCACATCATGTGTAAAGTGAAACAGCTTCAGCCTAACAGGAACAGGTTTGGCAACATTGAAAAATTTTATGTGTTTCTTTTTTAAAGTGGAGGTGTTGATGGCAATCTATTGCACAGCATTGGAATTCTTATCCTGACTAACATTTCCTTCCCCCACCCAGGATTCCGGCTTTCTCTGGCCAGTTTGAAGGTTCTAACTTTTCCCTTTTTTTGATTATTCCCAGACGGCAGTCACAATAATGGTTGCCAGATTGGGTTAAAATTTTCCCAGTGTTCTGCCTCCATTCTCGCCTCCACCAGCCATTAGATGGTCAGCAGAGCCATCTCCTCTCCAGTTAGATGGCATGGTGGTGATGTCATCAGGCTAGTAACCCAGTGAGGCCCAGACTAAAAGTGCAATCTTACCAGCCGTTCACATCACGCTCCCACTGCAGCGATGTCTGAGAACTTGGCACCCAGCCAAATCTCCAATTCATTGCATCAGGATGGGAAAATCCCGCTGGCGTGAACAGCCGTAACATTCCGGCCTAAAGTTTCGGAAACGCAGCTTCATATCCCACCACAGCAGCTGGTGGAATTTAAATTCGATTAACAAATCTGGAATTGAAAGCTAGTCTCAGTAACAGTGACCATGAAACATCATTGATTGCCGTAAAACAGCTGCCGGTCCATTAACGTCTCTTTAGGGAAGGAAATCTGCTGTCCTTATCCGGTCTGGCCTACACGTGACTCCAAACCCACAGCAATGCTGTTGACTCTCAAAAGCCCTCTGAAAAGGTCGAGTAATTCAAGGGCAATTAGGGATGAAAGCTGGCCTTGCCAGCAATGCCGACATCCCCGAAAAAATTAAATAAAACCAGGCCGCTAACCACAGCCAGAATGACAGTCATTTCCTGATTCCCACTGGGGCCGATTTCACAGCCCAGGAATGAACTCCCCTTCCGATTCCTGCTAACTCTGCAGAAGTCTGGTAGTAGGCAGCAACATCAACAGACAGTTTAAGCATAGAACGATTTGAGTGTCATAGTCCAGTCTAATCTTATTCTCCCTCAATATCACCACATGCACAATTCCCAAAATAGCTCGCTGGATAATGATCAGGAATAGGAAAGCTTTGGACACTTCTGGACTGGTGCAATTCTGGACCAAGTTCAGACTCAGAAAGAAAATCAATCACAATTCTGGACCAATATTCTTATATCCCTGTTTCCTGTTTATTTCTTTCTGGGTCCAAACTTGTGATACTGAGGCTAATAATAGAAGCATAAAATCATAGATTCCCTACAGTACAAAAAGAGGCCTTTTGGCCCTGTGAGCGTGCATCAACAATAATCCCACCCAGACCCTCTCAGGGCATAGTACTACTATCTTACAAAGACAGGGACCTGGGTTCGATCCCTGGCTTGGGTCACTGTCTGTGTGGAGCCTGCACACGTCTGCACATGTCCCATGTCTGCATGGGTTTCCTCAGGGTGCTTCAGTTTCCTCCCACTGTGTTGTGTTGTCCATGCTAAATTCTCTCTCAGTGTACTTGAACAGGTGCCAGAGTGTGGTGACTAGGGGATTTTCACAGTAACTTCATTGCAGTGTTAATGTGAGACTACTTGTGACAATAATGAATAAACAAACTTTATAATGTTCCTCATAACCCCATGTATTTACTCCGCTAATCTCCCTGACATTAAGCGACAATGTAACATGACCAATCAACATAATCAGCATATCTTTGGACTGTGGGAGGAAACTGGTGCATCTGGAGGAAACCCACTTTGATTTTAATTATAATACGTTTTGCAGCTGTGATCAACTTGGATTTTTGCATTTTCTATATTGAGCACAAATTCCTGATAATTCAGAAACATGCATTCAAATCCCACCATGGCAGCTGTGGAATCTACATTTAATTGAATAAATCTGGAATTTAATAAGAGCTGGTATGTAAACTGACCGTGAAACTACTGATTATTGTAACAACCATCTGGTTCACTAGACTCACTGTAGCATTGCAGGAGACTGTACAGCCCATTGAGTTCATGCCAGTGGCATCTCCCTTCTAGAAGGAAACCTGCCATCTATATCTAGTCTCGCTTACTCATGACACCAGCCCAACATCAATGTGGTCAACTCGTAAATGCACTTGCCAGCGAACCACGCAGTTACAGGAAACTACAGCCACAGCCGCCTCATACCAAGTCCACCATCTTCTCCAGAAGGAAGCTATTTGGCCCATTATATCTGCTCCAACTCTCCAAAAGAGCACCCAGAGGAAACCCACGCAGACATAGGGAGAATGCACAAACTCCACATGATTACCCCAGGCTAGAATTGAACTCGGGTTTCTGGTGCTATGAGGCCACGGTGCTAAGCACTGTGCCACCGTACGCTGCCTTCTCAACGGAACTAATTGTCAGTCTGACCAGCGATAGTCACATCCAAGAATTATTCTTTCTTTAAATGTCAGCTGTCCAAAGGAAACGGGTACTTTCATTGCATAAAGTAATGTAAGAAATGTTCCAGTACAATTACAGCAGGTTTTATCTTAATTTTGAATGAGTTTTATAAATGTGAGGTTATTCACTTTGGAAGCAAAAACAAGAAGGCAGATTACTACCTAAATGGCTGTAAATATGGGAGAGGGGAGTGTGCAGGGTGTCCTTGTGCTCCAGAAACTGAAGGTAAGCATGCAGGTACAGCAGGTGGTAAAGAAGGCAAATGGTATATTGGCCTTCATTGCAAGCGGTTTCGAGGTATAGGAACAAGGATGTGTTTTAATTATATAGGGCCTTGGTGAGGCCACAGTTAGAGTATTGTGTGCAGATTTGGTCTCCTTTTCTGAGGAAGGATGTTCTTGCTCTCGAGGGAGTGCAGTGAAGGTTTACCAGGCTGATTCTGAGAATGGCAGGACTGATGTATGAGGAGAGATTGACCAGGTAAGGATTGTTTTCTCTGGAGTTCAGATGAATGAGGGGGGATCTCATAGAGCGTTATGAAATTCTAACAGGACTAGACAGGGGAGACGCAGGGAGGATGTTCCCGATGGTGGGAGAGTCCAGAATCAAGTCTGAGGATTCAGGATAGACCATTTAGAGGTGAGGAGACATTTCTTCACCCAAAGTGTGGTGAGCCTGTGGAATTCATTACCGCAGGAAGTAGTTGATGCCAAAACATTGAATGTATTCAAGAGGCAGCTAGATATAGTACTTGAGGCAAATGGGATCAAAGGTCCTGGGGGATAAAGCAGGATTAGAACATAACATAAGAAATAGGAGCAGGAGTAGGCCATCTAGCCCCTCGAGTCTGCCCCGCCATTCAATAAGATCATGGCTGATCTGAAGTGGCTCAGTTCCACTTTCCCGCTTTCTCCCCATAACCCTTAATCTCCTTGCCTACCAAAAACCTATCTACCCGCATCTTAAATATATTTAGCGAGATCGCCTCCACCACTTCAACGGGCAGAGAATTCCAGAGATTCACCACCCTTTGAGTGAAGAAGTTCCTCCTCAACTCCGTTCTAAACTGCCCCCCCCCCCTTATCTTGAGGCTGTACCTCTAGTCCTACTGTCCTCGGCTATTGAGTTGGGTGATCAGCCATGATCATAATTAATGATGTAGCAGGTTTGAAGGGCCAAATGACCTCCTCCTGCTCCTATCTTCTATGTTTCTATGACCACAAACACATTGTAAGATCAAAAACTCTCCACTTAGCTTATGTCATATTACAGTTCATAAGCATAAGTACACACGCCCTGACATTCAATGTCATCACCATCACTGAATATTCCACTAACAACATCCAAGGGGTTAGCATTGACCTGGAACTGAACTGGACCTGCCATATAAATACTGTGGCTACTGCAATAGATCAGGAGCTGGGAATTCTATGGAGAGTAATTTACCTCTTTACTTCCCAAATATCTGTTGACCATCTATAGGGCATGAGTAAGGAATGTGATGGGATGCACTTGCCTGGATGAGTGCAACTCCAGCAACACTGAAGAAGCTCAGTACCATCCAGGATAAAACAGATTGATACCCCATCCACTTGTGGAAATTAAGTTGTGATTCCAGCTATGGCCAAATATTTAAATCACTTTGCAAGATTAAGGATGCTCATTTCAGGTAAAGCAATCAATATATTGAAATATAGTTAAAAGCAGTTAAAAACTGCAGATGCCAGCTTTGGAAAAATTAAGTTACAACAATTGTGGAAATTAAGTTATGACTCTGTTAAGTAATGGAAAATGATTATTGGCCAACAAGACCTTCAGTGAGGTCAACGCTTATGTACTCAGGATAAGAGACTAATCTAACCTTGTGTCAGTTTCATAAATACTGCATTCCAGCCTAGGACACAGGACAAAAACAAAGACGTTACCATGACAAATACCAAATATGTTAACATATTATGCTAATGAAGGAGTTTTTTTTATTGGATAAGAAAGGGCAAAAAGCTACACTATGATTGGTGAACTATGTATGCAAATGAAGGATTAGAAATTTGCTTGTTTCGCATTTGCTGTAACTATAACTGCTAAGTATGTGTATGAATCGACAGAACACCACAGTGAAAATCACTGTTCATTGTGCCTGTACTCATTGCTAGCAGGTAATAAAAAACTTAAAATATTTGCGTACTCACCATGCGTTATTTGGGTTAATCCTCAACAAACTGTAGTAAACATTAACTCCCTCCACCACTGACACACAATGGCAATAGTGTTTACCCTCTGCAAGATGCGCTACAGCAACTCACCAAGGCTCCTTAGATAGCACCTTCCAAATCCATGACTGTGACCACCCAGAGGGACAAGGACAGCAGACAGATGGGAACACCACCGCCTGCATGTTACCCGCTAAGCCACACCCTATCCTGACTTGGAACCATAGCGCTTCTGCTTCAGTGTCACTGAGTCAACAAGTTTCATTGACACAGCTTTGGTACAGTTATGTTAAATATGGGTAAATATCACTTTATTAACCACAGGTGAAATTTCACCCTGCATTCAAATAAATTAATTAATTTCTATTTAAAATATGTGTGTTAATTTGTTAGTGGGGTTAACATGTTCATGTTATCAAAGATGGATACAAGTGTATTTTCAGATTAACCCCTTCATTGCCATAGTGCAATGTATGCACATATCAAATGCTGCAACCTTGTCCCTAAGTTTTCCAACAAATTCTGCAAGATTCATGATTTAGTTCAGTGAATAGGAAGTTATTTAATGATTATTACATATGTGGCTGTTTACTGTCAGCTTTCAGGAAGGAAATAAAGGCATAGAACCTCTGATCTCCAGATGGCTGTATCCCAGAGATATTCCCCCAAAATGTGTTGGCCCCCCAAGAGTCCGGATGCACAGACTATGTGGGAATTGCCTGAGAAGTCCGGATCGCCAATGGACAATTCCCCTGCACCTGGATACCTCCAAAATTCCGAGTTAATGTCAGAGACAGGATTGTTCCAAATTACTTACAACAATATTTGTCCAGCAGATGTTAGAAGGTTTGAAACCTTGGCTATTCCTTGGTAGCTATATTATTGATACCCAAACCCCATCTCCAACACCCCACTGCTGTCTTTGACTACCAGCTCATGACTAGACCATGCTCCCTACCCCATCCCCACAATTGCCCAACTAACCCCAAACCCAAATACACTGACCCCCAACTACCCCCTGATCACCTGACTGTGCCCCAATCCCAAGACACTTAATCCCCCACCCCCTCACCCACCCAATTGCCACCCTAACCCCAATCCACCCACTTGCTCCCTGCACTCTCGCCCTTTGTTGTACACACTTACAACCTCTCTGTATCTTCTCAAAGTGCCTTTAGCATTTTGAAACTTATTGGAATACAACAGCAAGTGACGTCAGAAGGAGCGTGAATGAGCTTCCCTGAATGATCGTACAGTATGTGGGAAGGACTGTGAGAACAAGTAAGCTCCACAGAGAAGGCGATGGCCTGGTGGTATAATCGCTAGGCTATCAATCCAGAAACACAGCTAATGTTCTGGGGACCTGGGTCCAAATCCCACCACAGCAGTTGGTGCAGTTTTAATTTGAATTCATGAAAAAAATCTGGAACGAAGAATCTCCAAATGACCGTGAAGCCTGTCAGAAAAACCCATCTGGTTCACTGATGTCCTTTAGGGAAGGAAATTTGCCATCCTTACCTGGCCTACATGTCACTCCAGAGTCACAGCAATGTGGTTGACTGTCAACTGCCCTCTGAAATGACCTAGCAAACCACTCAGATCAAGGGCAATTAGAGATGGGCAATAAATGCTGGCCAACCAGTGATGCCCATGTCCCACAAATGAATAAAAACACTTAGGTGGTCTAGTTTGGAAATCTGGGTGAGAACTGTGGAATTCCAGTGCTGCATAAGTGCTGGGTGGAATGGTGGCACAGTGGTTAGCATTGCTGCCTCACAGCGCCAGGGACTTAGGTTCAATTCCTAGCTTGGGTCACTGTCTGGCTGGAGTTTGTACATTCTCCCCATTTCTGCATGGGTTTCCTCCGGATGCTTTGGTTTCCTCCCACAGTCCAAAGATATGCTAGTTAGGTGCATTGGCCATGCTAAGTTCTCCCTCAGTGTACCTGAACAGGTGCCAGCGTGTGGCGACTCGGGGATTTTCACAGTAACTTCATTACAGTGTGAATGTCAGCCCAATAAATAAATTAACTTTTTAAATAAACTAACTAAATAGGAGTGGAGAAGTAATCCAATGGTGATTGTTGTTCCCTGAGCAAATTCAGTCCAGAATTGAGGATTGATTAGGCACCACTCACCAAAATTCATAATGATTATTGAAAAGCAGCTTTATGCTTAACTGCAACTTTTGGGAATTGAGGGATATGGTCCTGGGAAGGATAGGGAGTTTTAGTTCAGCTGGGCAGCATGGTCAGCGCAGCCTTGGAGGGCTGAAGGGCCTGTTCCTGTGCTATAATTTTTTTGTCCTTCTTTGTTCTTTCTTCTTGCAATAGAGGGGAAAAAAAATCTGGTAAAATCTCAAGAGAAAGTCTTTGCTCAGCTTGGCCCTGGCAGAAGTGTGTCTCAGTTTTATTTTACGATCTTGATCATTTAGTGCCCTGGCACATTCTGCTATGATGCATCTGGAAATAGTCAAGGTGAATTCCTTCTCCAAATCGATATCTTGCCAAGAGTTCACTGGCGTAACCCAGTGACATAAACCATGCGCAACTGCTAAAGGGAAAACAGTCACCCGCAGTTAGCACATTGCTAATTGGGTTGGTGACAGTGGCAATGGCGCAAACCCAATATAACACCACAAGTTACTCATAAAACCTGGCTCATGCGTGGAACAATAATTCTTGCATAAACCGGCAATTTATATCTTCATCCAATGTGCCATTTTAAGCCTCAGTTCCTCGGTTAGTATTTGCAAGTAAAATGAACCTTAAGGTGAACCCCAGACATTCTCTCTTCCACCTTCTTCCAGCAGGAAAAAGATACAAAAGCCTGAGGTCACGTACCAACCGACTGAAGAACAGCTTCTTCCCTGCTGCCGTCAGACTTCTGAATGGACCCACCTCGCATAAAGTTGATCTTTCTCTACACCCTAGCTATGACTGTAACACTACAAAATGCACTCTCTCCTTTCCTTCTCTATGAATGGTATGCTTTGTCTGTATAGTGCACAAGAAACAATACTTTTCACTGTAAGTATATATGACAATAATAAATCAAATCAAATCAAACTTGATGGTTAATACTTTATGATTCAGATGAAGTAAATAAACATCTTAGGTTATAAGGTTGTACATCTTTATAAGTCTCTTGTCAGGCCCCACTTGGAGTACTGTGCGCAGTTCTGGTCGCCTCACTATAGAAAGGACGTGGAAGCTATTGAAAGGGTGCAGAGAAGATTTACAAGGATGTTGCCTGGATTGGGAGGCATGCCTTATGAAGATAGGTTGAGGGAGCTGGGACTTTTCTCCCTGGAGAGACGAAGGTTGAGAGGTGACCTGATAGAGGTTTATAAAATGTTGAGAGGAATAGATAGGGTGGATTCTCAGAGGCTATTTCCCCGGGTTGAAATGGTCGCTACGAGAGGACACAGATTTAAGGTGCAGGGAAGCAAGTACAGAGGTGATGTTAGGGGTAAGTTTTTCACTCAGAGGGTGGTGAGTGAATGGAATCGGCTGCCGTGGTGGAGGCAAACTTGCTGGGGTCTTTTAAAAGACTTCTGGATGAGTATATGGGATTTAATGGGATTGGGGGTTATAGATAGGTCTATGGATTGGTAGGTGTTGATGTGATCGGCGCAACTTGTGGGCCGAAGGGCATGTTTGTGCTGTAGTGTTCTGTGTTCTATGTTCTATGTTAACAATTGCAAACCACCATGATATAGGGTTTTTCAGTCTCTTGCTGGATCATTGCACAACAACATGGATATTATACGCAAGTTTGCTGCATGTGGCCAATTATAAACGAGGATCCCTAATTTGCCAAGCTTCAAGCTTTAATACAATATGTGCTCCTACAAATGATGAAACTTTGGGAAATTAACACAGATCATCAACATCTGAAAGAGAAAAGGGGGGTCAATGGGTGCAAGTGCAGATAGTCCTTGTCTGGGCTCCTGCCCTCCTCATTAACATGACACCACCCCCAACTCAGACAGACACTGCTGCTGCTCCCCAATATTGGGCCAGCCTGAATCCACAAACTGTGTCTGAGGCGGGTAGCGTCTGAGGATGTGACATCAAACCAATGCCTTACTACACCCTCAAGTGGCCCCTCGGGGGCAATGAGCATATTCTGATAGGTTAATCCTTCAGGGATTCAGGGTCATGGGAACAAGGCGGGAAAGCAGAATTGAAGTTTGTCATGTCAGAATCAGTTATGATCTCATTGAATGGTGGAGCAGATTCGATGGGTTCAATGGCCTACTTCTCCTCCTATGTCTTATGATCTAATGGTCCTTTCTTAGAGCAGAGCAGGGGCAATCTCCCCGCTGCCCAGCAGAGAGAATTTGATTGTAGAATGTGCGGTATGCCTATACATTGGTAACAATTAGTTAAGATCTTTGATCAGCAAATCTTGTTCCTGGTATGTTTGGACAAAACATTTTGCCAGTCCATTCATAGCAGGATGGTATGGTGCAGACTTAATATGTTGAATACCATTCATTCTCTTTCATGAAATTTCAAATTCCTGGGAGAAATAATTGTTCAGGGAATCCAAACCTACTAAAGACTTCTCCTGGCCTCTCAATAGTCTTCTCCAGTGTGAAGTAGATTTCTCTATAGCAATTTCTGACCATTCTGAATAAACATCCACCACTACTAAGAACCTGTGTCCTTCAAAACGTCCCGCAAAAGTTTACACATACTCTTTGCCAAATTCTTCTTGCCCATTCCCATGGATGGAGTGGTACTCAGGACGGTGAGTTTCTTTCCTTCACACATGAAGAACAGGTTCCAGCTTTCTCTTTGATTTCCGCATCTAGTCTAGGTCATCAGAAATAAATTCTGGCTATTTCCTTCATACATACAATTCTGCAATGGCCCTCTATTGGAGAATTGATGCTTGGAAGCATCGAGGGTTAAATAAATGGAGCTTTATTTATAAGGTGGTGTTCACTGCACGTTTGCTTCTTCACTCTGACAATTTCTCCTGTCAGAAACTGGCAACTTGTTGACCTGTGACATTATTTTTGGTGAATGCATTATGGGGGCAACTTTCCCAACCTGCTGCTGTGGTCGAGTAGCGTAGTGGGCCGGGAAATTTAAGCGGGAGGCCAAAATGGGAATCGTGTCCAGCTGGACGCAAATCTCCCAGACCATTATTCATGATGTGATCTGAGGCTGATAACAATATTCATTTCCTCACTTACATCTGTTTAGTGGGCCCGGGACACAAATGTCCACGCTCACTTACATTTCCGACCTTGCCGGTGGAGGTCCATACCATTGGGGATCACAGATGGTCCCCAGCAATTGGGCATGATGTCCTTGTTGGTGGGACTGGAGGCCATTGAGGCCCCCGGGAGGCCGGTGATGGGGGGGGTAGTGTCCTGTAGGAGTGCCAGCTGGGTACCCTGGCACTGCCAGCTTGGCACACAAGCAATGCCCACTGGATACCAGGCAGTGCCAAGAGGGTGGGGCCAATATGTTGATAGAATATAGAACAGTACAGCACAGTACAGGCCCTTCGGCCCTCAATG
Organism: Carcharhinus amblyrhynchos; assembly: GCF_965287045.1. Lineage (NCBI taxonomy): Eukaryota > Metazoa > Chordata > Chondrichthyes > Carcharhiniformes > Carcharhinidae > Carcharhinus > Carcharhinus amblyrhynchos. The sequence continues at coordinate 47,551,291 of NC_137342.1, forward strand.
TTGTGCCGAGCTATGTCCGAACCCAAGATCAAGCTATCCCACTCCCTATCATTTTGGTGTGCTCCATGTGCCTATCCAATAACCGCTTGAAAGATCCTAGAGTGTCTGATTCCACTATCACAGCAGGCAATGAATTCCACACCCCAACCACTCTCTGAGGAAAGAACCTACCTTGGACATCTCTCCTATATCTCCCACCATGAACCTTATAGCTATGCCCCCTAGTAACAGCTACATCCACCCGAGGAAATAGTCTCTGAACGTCCACTCTATCTATCCCCCTCATCATCTTATAAACTTCTATTAACTCACCTCTCATCCTCCTCCACTCAAAAGAGAAAAGCCCCAGCTCTCTCAACCTTTCCTCATAAGACCTACCCTCCAAACCAGGTAGCATCCTGGTAAATCTCCTCTGCACGCTCTCCAATGCTTCCACATCCATGTTACAGTGAGGTGACCAGAACGGGACGCAATACTCCAAATGTGGTCTCACCAAGGTCCTGTATAGTTGCAGCATAAACCCACGGCTCTTAAACTCAAACCCCCGTTAATAAATGCGCAATTTATAGTGCAGTTACCAAGTATCAATTTCAGTAAATAACATGCATCATTAGTCTAGGCCTCTAGATTGCCATTCTATCAACATAACCATTACATTATCGGTTTTAACCTTTGGACTCTGGTCTTCCATTCCATAATATTGCAACCTGTTTTCCATGGTAATGGCCTGATATCTTTATCATTTCTACAGATGGTTTTAGGAGCTCTGGGACAATTCTGAATTTCCTCAAATAATGGCTGCTTCTAAAATGACACCTGAAAATGGCAGTAGTTAATATCCCATCATCATGGAGTGATTCTAAATGGGATCTCAATGCTGCCAAAAGTACAGCAGCAGATGTATGCTGATTATCATCTTAATCCAGTGGAACTCGGGTTATTAGGCCATTATTGATCTTTTCTTTATCTCTCTCTGCATCTATTCTTGCTGAAACGTGGAGCTGTTGTCTGGCATACGCTAGCCTGACTACTTCCCAACATTCACGGTTGAGTATCCTGTATTAACATGCAGGTCATTCTAAAGTTAATCACTGAGTGTGAAACCGAGTGAACGCACCTCACCAATTACAACAGCCACACATGCTCCTGTAGCATTAATTGTTTGGAAGCAGGATTGAGGGTGCGCAGAAAGCAGCCCTTAAATGACCAATAATTGTCCCCTGAAGACCCTGATTGGGATGAGTGCAGGGGGTTGCCCAAGACCTTAACCACACCCTGTGAAATGGTGGACTGCTAAGGGGCAGGCAAGAGGGTTTGATTTGATTTATTATTGTCACATGTACTGGGATACAACAAGAAGTATTGTTTCTCACTGCTGTGCAGACCACAGCACGTGGACTGCAATGATCAAAAAGGCAGCTCACCACCACCTTCTCAAGGGCAACTTGGGATAGGCAATAAATGCCGGCCAGCCAGCGACGCCCATGTCCCACGAATGAGTGAAAAAAAGGACAAAGCATACCATTCATAGAGTACATAGGGGAAAAGGAAAGGAGAGGGTGTAGAATGTAGTATTACAGTCATTGCTAGTGTATGCAGAAAGATCAGCTTAATATGAGGTAGGTCCATTCAAAAGTCTGATGAGAAGAAGCAATTTTTGAGTTGGTTGGTATGTAATCTCAGAATTTTGCACCTTTTTCCTGACGGGAGAAGGTGGGGGTATGTCCAGGGTGTGGAATGACAAGACGATCACCCGAGAATTTTAAGAGCCCCTTCCACCCGGACACCCACTGACAGGAGAGCATAAAATACTGTCCTTAGAAACATAGGAAAATTTAATACACAATACTGCTTGTATGTTGGGGTATGTTCATCCAGCAGTAAGGATCCTTCAGTTCCAACCAATAAAAGAGCTAACTTCATAAAGTAAATCAAAGAAAAAGGTTTGATGCAGAAACTTCATTACTCCACCGCTTGGGGCCACACCCTGGGCCACACCAGCTCACAGCAATCGCCATCTGCTTTCCATTTATACTGGGTCAGCTGGTCAGCTGACCAACACATCATTTTGCCACTGGTTACAATGTCTACCAGGTCAAATGGTCAACTGACCCTCAGAGCATGTTACCATTGGTTACATTATAACAAATTCCAATGTTATCATTGGTTACATTATAACAGGGCATAGCCCCTTTAAGGGAATGGGTCAGGTGACCGTGGGATGGGATGCTCTGCCCGGGGACCGCCCTGAGATGGCAGTCGCCGTTTGGGATGTGGAGCGAGTTAGGCTGCAATAAATATCCGTGTTCCCTGATGCCTGAGTGTGGAATGAGTTCTTGAGGATACTCCTCAGTAGTAAAGAATTTGACAAAGATGGGGACCATTCTGTGCTGGCGAAGGAAGAGTTATCTAACCCCATTCCACCTTCCACTCTTGGTCTGTAGCGCTGAGGATATGGCACCTCAAATTGATGAGGTTAATTCATTGATGATATTCGAATCCCCTAGCTGCCTTGGTAGAAGTTGAACTTGTGTTCCTGGATCATTTGTCCAGGCCTCTGGATTGTAGGTCCAGCGATTCGAGAAGGTGGCTCACCCCCACCTGCCTGAAAACAATGTTTAAAATAGTTATATAACCATTATGCTGTCACACTTATCCAGATCAGCTTAAGAAGATGGACCTATCCATGTCAGAGATACATAAATTACAGGTAATTTGATGGAGGATTTTTAAAGGAACAGGTTGTGTTCCTATAGATCGAATGCTTCTTTTTGAGGGATGTGTATCAGTTAGGCAAGGGTACCAGATGTAAACTGCTGCTTCTCTTTCTAGACGGTAATGGTCAAAAGAATGAGAGATGACTTTGCAAACCTTCAAAAGAAAGCTGGACAAATTTCTGGCTGGATGAGAGATCAGGTCTTCCAAAAGCTGGGTGAGATAACAGGTGACATAAGCGTAGTTAGTTTTGATGACCCACAGAATTTCCTAGAATCCCTGCAATGCAGAAGGAGGCCATTTGACTTATCAAGTTTGCACCAACAACAATGCCACCCAAGCTGTAACCCTGTCACCCCACATATTTACCCCACTAATCCCTCTAATCGTGAGACACTAAGGCGAAATTCAGCATGACCAATACATCTAACCCACACATCTTTGGACTATGGGAGGAAACCAGGGCACCTGGAGGAAACCCACGCAGATAAGGGGAGAATGTGCAAATTCCACACAGATAGCAATCCAAGTTATCGAACCCGGGTCCCTGGAGCTGTGGGGCAGCAGTGCTAACCACTGTGCTACCACAGTTGGGAGAGGATTTATTTTCAGAGTTTATCCTTTTAATTCATAGCGAGGGGGATTGAATATAAAAGTAGGGAGGTCTTGCTGCAGCTGTATAGGGCATTGGTGAGGCCGCAGCTGGAGTACTGTGTGCAGTTTTGGGCGCCGCACCTGCGCAAGGATATTTTGGCCCTGGAGGGAGTGCAGAGGAGGTTTACTAGGCTGATACCGGAGTTGAGGGGATTGAGCTATGAGGAGAGGCTGAATAAACTAGGCTTGTACTCGTTAGAATTTAGAAGAATGAGGGGAGATCTCATTGAGACGTATAAGATGATGAATGGGATGGATAGGATAGAGGTGGAGAGACTCTTCCCGCTCAAAAAAGACAGTAGGACTAGGGGGCACAGCCTCAAGATAAAGGGGAGGCGGTTTAGAACGGAGTTGAGGAGGAACTTCTTCACTCAAAGGGTGGTGAATCTCTGGAATTCTCTGCCCGTTGAAGTGGTGGAGGCTGCCTCGCTAAATATTTTTAAGAAGCGGGTTGATGGGTTTTTGATAAGAGAAGGGATTAAGGGTTATGGGGAGAGGGCGGGAAAGTGGAACTGAGCCACGACAGATCAGCCATGATCTTATTGAATGGCGGGGCAGGCTCGAAGGGCTAGATGGCCTACTCCTGCTCCTATTTCTTATGTTCTTATGTTCTTATGTTCTTATTTGCATGGAATTTTGCTACTTTCCCTTTCCCTGGGGAATTAAACACAGATTGGTGCTGTTGGGTCCAACTGGAATACTTCAGGCTGCATTCTCTCTCCACAGATGCTGTCAGAGCTGCTGAGTATCTCCAGCTTTCGTTTCAGATTCCAGTATCCACAATATTTTGCCTTTCTATTCACAGAATAATTCAGGTATCAGACGGGACAGCGTGGGGCAGCTTTGAGGAAGCAGATGGTCTCCTCCAGCCCTTTGTTTTTGTATGTTCACATGGTGAAGTAGGCCAGGGGAAAGATGAATAATTCAATTGCACATGTAGCCTGCGGGCAGCCTGTTCGAAGATCGTGTCAGGAAGGTTCAGTTGGGAAATGTGGCAGAATGGAGCTGGGTCCTGTGAGGATGAATCCCAGCACAGAGCAGCAGCATCGAGGCTTCGCAGGAAAGGGAAAACATCGAGGAGAAACTTTCAAAATGTCACTGACCTAAGAAATCACACTAACCAAACAGGAAGAGGTAAATATTTAAAACAAGTGACACTTGGCAATAATATTAGCTAAACACTTCAAATGTTCAAATCTGCTATTTTAAGAGAGGCATTATGATTTTTTTAACGTATTTAATTGTTCTTATAAAATAGCAGGCTGAGGAATGCCATTGAAACGTGTTAAATGCTTGGACATGAATATAATCAGGCAGAGCAGCACGGTGGCATAGTGGTCAGCACTGCTGCCTCACACCGCCGGGGGCAAGGGTTCGATTCCCGTCTTGGGTGACTGCCTGTGCATGTTCTCGCTCGGTCTGTGCAGGTTTCCTTCATGTGCTCTGGTTTCCTCCCACTGTCCGAAAGACACGCAGGTCAGATACATTGGCTGCGCTAAATTCTCCCTCAGTGTACCTGAACAGGCACCGGACTGTGGCAGCACAGGGATCTTCAACCTAAAGGGAGAAAATGCTGAACAATCTCAGCAGGTCTGGCAGCATCTGTAAGGAGAGATAAAAGCTGATGTTTCAAGTGCAGGCGACCCTTTGTCAAAGCTAAAAGGCATAGAAAGTGGGAGATATTTATACTGTAGGTGAGGGAATGAAAGATAAGTCATAGCCAGCTAATAACTGTCCACAGAGACAATAAAGGGTGTGAATGGCCAGAGGGCAGAGAAGCCGGATTTTCAGAGTAACTTCATTGCAGTGTTAACATAAATCAACTTGTGACACTAATAAATAAACTTAAGTTTGTAGGGGAAATCAGAGAAAGCATTAGTTGAATTGAAGACAATATAATCAATGTATCACACTCAAAGATATGCTTCTCAGATTAGAATGTCTGACATTTACATTACACATTGTATCTCCAGCCATGCATATCACTAATTTACAATACAAAAACAATTGGAACAGAGATGAGGATGTTACTGATTACTTACACAGGAAGTAATTATGACTGATAATCATAAACACCTGTAATCTGCAATCATTACACTAATTAGAATCAAGATACATTTTATGACCATAATTGGTTTCCAGGATGATCACCATCATATGCTCATAAAAGCTTCATTAGTTATCAGATTAATCAACACCTGCTAAGGACAATTATGCATCTTATGAATTAATTCTGATTCCAAAGCAAAGCCTCTAATAGATTAGTCCAACAACATTTGACTGATCAACATTCCCCGTGTACAAGTGCCTGCTTTAAGTAACACTTGCATTCGGTTGCTCACACACACATTATTATTAAATCCTGGGTTGGAATAAATCAAGGAAATGCTGAGTTAGATGTTACAGTGGATGGAGCAAATAACCGAGAGGGAACCAGAGGCAATGTGACCTGAATTAATTGACTCTTGCTTCCTGTTTGCACTGGGCCAGGAGCTGCCCTTTTTCACTTAACCTTTTTCTTATTTATTCGTGGGGCATGGGTGTCGCTGGCTGGCCAGCATTTATTGCCCATCCCTAGCTGCCCCTTGAGAAGCTGGTGGTGAGCTGCCTTCTTGCTGCAGTCCACGTGCTGTGGGTTGACCCACAATGCTGTTGGGGAGAAAATTCCAGGATTTTCACCCAGTAACTGTGAGGGAACGGCGATATATTTCCAAATCCGGACGGTGAGTGGCTTGGAGGGGAACTTGCAGGTGGTGGTGTTCCCATGTGGAGAATTGAGAACCAAGTCCAGTGAATAAGTTCATGGCTTTTATCAGCATTGTCTCTGTGGGTTGCAGTCTCACCTCTGAGTCAGAAGGTTGTGTGTACAAGTCCGAAACATTCTTTAAAGTTTATTTATTAGTGTCACAAATTGGTTTACATTAACACTGTAATGAAGTTACTGTGAAAATCCCCTAGTTGCCACACTCCGCCACCTTTTCGGATACAGTGAGCAAGAATTTAGCATGGCCAATGCACTTAACCAGCACGCCTTTCAGACTGTGGGAGGAAACTGGAGCACCCGATGGAAACCCACACAGAAACAGAGAGAAAGTGCCGATTCCACATAGACGGTGACCCAAGCTGGGAATCAAACCCAGGTCCCTGGCGCTGTGAGGCAGCAGTGCTAACCCACTGTGCCACCCCTAACACTGCAGAGTTCAGCAATAGAACCAAAGGCTGCCCCTCAGGTTCAGTACTGACCAAGTACTCCACTACTGGCAATGCTGTCTTTTTGGGTGAGATGTTAAACTGGTGCCTTATCTGCTTTGTCAAATACACCTAATAGTTGGCACTATTTTGGAAAACTGCGTTCTCCCCAGTGTCCTGGTCAATCTTGCAATCGAAAAACCCATAAAACCAGATTATCTGCTCGTTATCACATTGTTCTTTGTGGGAGTTGCAGTGTGCAAATTTGGCTGCCACATTTTCTACAACAAAACCGTGGCAACGGTTTGTTGAATGTAAAAGGCTTAAAGGTGTCCTGTGGTCAAGAAAAGTCTGATATAAAGTTAAATCTTTCTCTTCTCTTTTTTAAACCAATGCTGTGTCAACCTTGCACATCATCACAGGTCAGATAAGGATGAGGAAAGCCATTTGATTTTTTTGATTTGATTTATTATTGTCATATGTATTTAACATACAGTAAAAATATTGTTTCTTGCGCACTATATAGACAAAACATACCATACATAGAGAAGGAAACAAAAGAGTGCAGTCATAGCTAGGGTGTAGAAAAAGATCAACTTAATGCAAGGCGAGTCCATTCAAAAGTCCGACAGCAGCAGGGAAGAAGCTGTTCTTGAATCCATTGGTACGTGACCTCAGACTTTTGTATCTTTTTCCCAATGGAAGAAGGTGGAAGAGAGAATGTCGGGGGGTGCATGGGGTCCTTAATTATGCTGGCTGCTTTTCCAAGGCAGCAGGAAGTGTAGACAGAGTCAATGGATGGGAGGCTGGTTTGTGTGACGGATAGGGCTACTTTCATGCCCTTTTGTAGTTCCTTGTGGTGTTGAACAGAGCAAGAGCCATACCAAGCTGTGATACAACTAGAAAGAATGCTTTCTATGATGCATCTGTAAAAGTTGGTATGAATCATAGCTGACATACCAAATTTCCTTAGTCTCATGAAAAAGTAGAGATGATGGCGGGCTTTCTTAACTATAGTGTTAACATGGGGGGACCAGGACAGGTTGTTGGTGATCTAGACACCTAAAAACTTGAAGCTGTTGACCCTTTCTACTTTGTCCCCAGTTGACGTAGACAGAGACACGCTCTCCATTACGTTTCCTGAAGTCGATGACAATCTCTTTTGTTCTGTTGACTTTGAGGGGGAGATTATTCTTGCCGTACCAGTTCCCCAGATTCTCTATCTCTTTCTGGTGCTCTGTCTTGTCATAGTTTGAGATTTGACCCACTACAGTGGAGTCATCAGCAAACTTGAAAATCAAATTGAAGAGGAATTTGAGTGCACAGTCATAGGTATATGAGAAGTATAGGAGAGAGCTGAGAACACAGCCTTGTGGGGCACCAGTGTTGAGGATGATCGTGGAGGAGGTGTTGTTGCCTATTCTTACTGATTGTGGTCAGTAAGTTAGGAAGTTCAGGATCCAGTCACAGAGGGAGGTGCTGAGGTCCAGGCCACAGAGTTTGGAAATGAGTTTTGTGGGAATAATAGTGTTGAAGGCTGAGCTATAGTCAATAAACAGGAGTCTGATTATAAGTGTCCAACCTTGTTCAATCATCAGGCAGCAGGTTGGCACAGTGGTTAGCACTGCTGCCTCACAGTGCCAGGAACGCAGGTTCGATTCCCAGCTTGGTCACTGTCTGGGTGGAATCTGCACATTCTCCTCGTTTCCTTCGGGTGCTCCGGTTTCCTCCCACAGTCTGAAGGACAAGCTGTTTAAGTGCATTAGCCATGCTAAATTCTCCCTCAGTGTATCTGAACAGGTGCCACACAGCACTGTGTGGCATATTCCAGTGATATACAAGTCTCAATCAGTCTTAATTAGGCTAATTAAAGCAAGCTGCCAAAGACACAGACAAAGTTTAAGTTAATCAAAACAAGAGATTATTGTGTGAAAGAAAATAATTCTTCTCATATCAGACACCCTTGAGTCAGCATCAAACACTCCTTCCAAAGGTCATTGTAACTAAGTCTGGGTGGGTACGTAAACCAGCAAAACATTTCATGGGCTGCTATTTCTATTACTTTGTATTCCCTCCAGCTCCATTGTCAAGTTTGCTGATGATACCACCTTAGTGGGTTGAATCTCACACAATGACGAGATGGAGAACAGGAAAGAGATAGAGAACCTGGTGAACTGGTGTAACAACAGTAATCTCTCCCTCACTGTCAGTGAAACAAAGGAGATAGTCATTGGCTTCAGGATGTGTATTGGAGGACTTGCCCCTGTCTATACCAATGATGGTGAAGTGGAAATTATTGGGAGCTTCAGGTTTTTAGGTGTCCAGATCACCAACAATCTGTTCTGATGCCTCCATGCTGATCCTATAATTAAGAAAGCCCACCTACACCTCTACTTTCTCAGAAGACTAAGGACATTCAGCATGGCTGCCACGACTGTCACCAACTTTTACAGATGCACCATAGAAAGCATCCTTTCTGGTTGTATCACAGCCTGGTATGGCTCCTGCTCTGCCCAAGATGCAAGAAACGACAAAGGATTATGAACACAGCCCAGTCCGTCACGCAAACTAGCCGCCCATCCAATGACTTGACTGCACTTCCCGCTGTCTCAGAAAAGTAGCCAGCATAATCAAGGACCTCACATATCCCAGACATACCCTCCTCCACATTCTTACACTGGAAAAAAATACAAAAGTCTGAGATCACATACCAACCAATTCAAGAACAGCTTCTTCCCTGTTGCCATCAGATGTTTGAATGGACCTACCTTATATTAAGTTCATCTTTCTCCACACCCTAGCAATGACTGTAATACTACACTGTGCACCCCCTCCTTTCCTTTTGCCCTAACTACTCCATGACTGGTATGTTATGTCTGTGTAGCTCGTAAGAAACAATAATTTTCACTGTATCCCAATGCATGTGGTAAGAATAAATCAAAACAAATCACATCAAAAATCAGTGCATATTCAGGCACAATGCTAGTTTCTTTTGTTGTCATGTAAATAGCTTGATTCTTTAAGGTTAAACCTCCAGTTTGGTAAAAAGGGGACATTGTGATACAGTGTGCATGTACCTTTAAGGATATGTTTCTTAAATTGCAGTTGGTTGCTATCACTGAGACAGGATGTGATGTAGAAATCCTCCGAATCTGCATACAGCATACAGCAGCAGCATTTACAAGTTAAATGTGTACACTCAGTCTCTCAGTTAATATTGCATATATATCATCATCTTTCCAAGTACAGGATACAGGTTATTGTTTTACCAATCCTGGTTCCATGATTGACATGTTTACATTGAAGAGAATACCGCAATATAGCCATTTGTATTCCGGAGAATACAAACCTAGATTATGCAATCTCTCTTCATTGTCTAACCTCTTTGGACATCTTCCCAAGAGCAATATATCCTTTCTGCGGTCCAGTGCCCAGAACTGTGCACAATATTCCAGATGTGATCTAACCAGGAAGTTACATAACTGTAGCAACACTTCCTCTGCTAATATTCAAGCCCTTGAGTTATAATCGCTAACATTCCATTAGCTCTTTGATTAGACAGTCTTACACAGATCCAGGCCATTCTGCCCAAGGGGTCCATGCTAGTATTGATGCTCAACCTGCTGATTATTCCCCATAACTTCCTAGCTGAGCATAATCTCCAACACAGTAATGAAGGCACGCTGCACTGTAACAGGAGTTCCATGTGATGTCAAACCAGCAGACCATCTGGCTGCAGACACTATAAATAACCCATAGTATCCAAGTGGAAGGAGTGCAATGATTCCTAGCCAACATTAATCTCTCAACCAACACCAGAACAAGACCATTAGGCCAGAAGACAAAGGAATAATATTAGGCCACTCGGCCCATCAAGTCCACTCTGCTAGTAGCTGATGGTTTTCTCATCAACTTTCTCCTGCCTTTTTCCCATAACTTCTGATCCCCTTATTAATCAAGAACCTATCTATCTCTGTCTTAATGACATCATATAGTAATTAACTGCTCATTCACGTGATGTTAGTGTCCCTTTAAGAATTTTTTTTTGAAATCATGTTCTTTGTCTTGGTTTCATTGCTGGTGAGCCGTCTACTAGAAGTCTTTTTATTGCTCCTCCAGTGGTTTAAAAATGGGGTTGATGATTTTTACTCTGGGGTCTTTTGTGGCCCTGGATTGTTGGGATGAAGCTCATGTGTTTTGGACAGTTTTTTTTCCTTCCTAGTGAATATAAGGTTTCACTTTCTGTTTTGCTTGGCTGCAGTTGTTAGTTTTAGAAGGGACATCAAGTTGGAAAGAAGGGCGGGATTTTACAACCTCGGTCAGGCGAGATCGTAACATCCTACCTGAGGCCAATGGAAATTTCTGTTCTGTGAGCCTCGCTCACCCCGATTCCAGGGGCAGGTGGGGTGGTAAAATTCTGGCTGAAGTGTTTCTCTCCCTCTCTCCCTGGTTTTGGAAATTCTGCTGGTTCACTGAAAGCAAGGCTTCTTGTCTTCTTGGAGTAAAACATCTGCTGTTGGTGGCTTGACCAGAGTCTCTCCTTACTGTCCTGGGAAGCTGTTCTGACTTCAAACTATTCTGAGTGTGTCCAAAGGGCTGTTAGAAATTACAAGGCTGAAAAGTCAGGATTTTCAATTCTCTAACCAAAGGATTCAGTTCCAATATCACGTGAGTATTAGTCTTTGCTGTGTTAAACCTGTGGAAAGGGTTTTTATTTTGTCTATGGAAAGTTTTATTTGATTGGAATATCTTAGATATATTTGTCAAGGGTTATGCATTATCAATGTTTTTGTTTGTAATTGATAAAAGTTTTTGCTAATTTTCTTTCTATGCTTGTTAACTATATTCTTAAATAAACTTTGTTTGATAAAAGCTCCCTAGTGGGTCAGTTGAATCATACTTGAGGTGAAACATCTCATGCTCACCCTGGCCAAATTCAAAGTGCAAAACTTATGATCTAGAAAATACTTCAGAAAATACTTTGGAGTTTCTGACCTGAACATTCATCATGCTCACCCAGTTAAGTAGCAGATAATGACGCGGTGGCACAGTGGGTAGTGCTGCTGCCTCACAGCGTCAGGGTCTGGGTTCAATTCCAACCTTAGGTGAACTGTGTGCGTGGAGTCTACATATTCTCCCCATCTGTGTGGGTTTCCTCCGGGTGCTCGGATTTCCTACCGCAGTCCAATGATATGCGGGTTAGGTTGATAGACCATAGTAAATTGCTCCTTGGTGTTAGGGGCATTAGCAGGGTACATATGTGGATCGGGCCTGGATGAGACTGTTGTCAGTGCAGACTGGATGGATTTAATTGTCACCTTTTACGATGTAGGGATTCTATTCTATAATTCTCCCTTTCACTTGTTCTGTAAATAATGATAATCACCACCAGTGGTATTTATATTTTCTGCAGTTTTTTTGAACGGATTTATCTATTCTCTCTGTGAGTGATAATAATATCATTGGGGGACACAGATTTAGTGAGTGAGGGAACTGAAACAGGTGCACAGCTGAAATGACTGAAGCGTTCTCTGTATTAATGATTGGATCTGCAAATCCTTCACACAGTGGGGTTCAGCAGCTGGCTTGGACAAGTTTCCCATGAGGTTGTCAGTGATCATCAGTTAAATAGAAGGATTATAAAATCAACAGAGAGGCATTAAATCTGGCCATCATTTTCTCCAGTTCGAATTTAATTTAATAAGGACGGAGCTTGCATTTAAATACAACCCGACCTCTCAGAACATACCAAGGCACCTTGTACACAATGAATTTCTTTGAAGTAAAGTAAGAAATATTTTCATTTAAGTTGATTTGATTTATTGTTGTCACATGTATTAGTATACAGTGAAAAGAATTGTTTCTTGCACGCTATACAGACAAAGCATACCATTCATAGAAAAGGAAAGGAGAGAGTGCAGAATGTAGTGTTACAGTCATAGCTAAGGTGTAGGGGGGATTAACTTAGTAAGAGGTAGGTCCATTAAAAAGTCTGACAGTAGCAGGGAAGAAGCTGTTCTTAAGAAGGTCAATATGTGTCTTTTGTATCTTTTTCCTGATGTGAGAAGGTAGAAGAGAGAACGTTCTGGGTGCATGGGGTCCTTGATTATGCTGGCTGCTTTTCCCAGGCAGTGGGAAGTGTAGACGGAGTCAGTATGTCGGGGACCAGTTTGAGTGATGGACTGGGGTTCGTTCACAACACTTTGTAGTTTCTTGCGGTCTTGGACAGAGCAGGAGCCATACCAAGCTATGATACAACCAGAAAGAACACTTTCTATGGTGTATCTGTAAAAAGTTGGTGAGAGTCATAGCAGACATGCCACATTTCCTTCGTCTTCTGAGAAAGTAGAGGCGTTACTGGGTTTTCTCAGCTATAGCATCAGCATGGAGGGACCAGCACAGGTCGTTAGTGATCTGGACACCTAGAAACTTGAAGGTCTCGACCATTTTTACTTCGTCTCCATTGATATAGACAAGGGGAAATCCTCCTTTAAGTTTATTTATTAGTCACAAGTAGGCTCATGTTAACACTGCAATGAAGTCTTGATTTTTTAATTTGATTTTGATTTGATTTATTATTGTCACATATTTTAGTGTAGAGTGAAAAGTGTTGTTTCTTGCATGCTATACTGACAAAGCATACCGTTCATAGTGAAGGAAAGGAGGGGGTGCAGAATGTAATGTTACAGTCATAGCTAGTGTGTAGAGAAAGATCAACTTAATATATTTATATAGTTGTGTCCAAGATCGGTGGCATGGTGGCACAGTGGTTAGCACTACTGCCTCACAGCGCTAGGGAGCCAGGTTCAATTCCCGGCTCGGGTCACCCAATTTGCACATTCTCCCCATGTTTGCATGGGTTTCCTCCGGGTGCTCTGGTTTCCTCCCACAGCAGAAAGATGTACAAGTTAGGTGGATTGGCCATGCTAATTTGACCCTTACTTTCAGGGGGACTAGCTTGGGTAAACGCATGGGGTTATGGGGATAGGGCCTGGGTAGGACTGTGGTCAGTGCCAACTCGATGGGTCAAATGGCCTCCTTTGCAATGTAGGGATTCCATGATTCTATGACTCCAGGATGTCCCAAAACATGTTACAGCCAATGAGCTACTGTTGAATTGTAATTACTGTTGGATACTTGGCAGTTAGTTTGCACATAGCAAGATCCCACAACAACAATCAGATCATCTGTTTTTGGTGATGTTAATTAAGGGAAAGATATTTGCCATGGCACTTGGGAGAATTCCTATTTTCTCCCATAAGATTGTGCCACATGTTCTTCCACATCACCTGAGAGATCTGGTGGGACTGCAGTTGAACAATCAGTGCAAAAGACAACAGCTCAGACAGTGCTGCACTCCCACAGTATTGTACTGTGAGATGTTCTCAAGGAGAGTCTTGCTCAAACTGAAACCTTGGGCAGGATTTTCCTAAAATTGCACCGAGTGTTGGATCATTTGGGAAAAGCTGAGTGAAGCCTGCCAGCTTCACAGAGACACTTTCCTGCCTGATTTCACAGCACTCTGTGCAGTTTAAAAGTGCTGATGAGAATCAGACAGCCAGCTGGAGGGGCGGGGCCTAAATGTGCCAACAAAGCAGCATTCTGAGATTTTAAAAAAGGATACCCCAGTCTCAAAGTTAAATTAAATGCTTCCCTCTGCCCCCTCCATGGAGATCAGTACACACCCCCCATGGGACAATCAGGACTCCCCTGGTAGAGTGGTGAAACACTCCCCAGCTTCTAAACACAAAGGGCAATACACCCCCCACACCACACAAAGACCAGGACACCCTCCCCACCAAGCCAAGCAAGCACCTGGGTTACCCAGTGCCAGGATGCCAAGGGGGCACTACCCAGCCATATCCCTCACCACCCAGGGACTATACTCACCTCCATGCCCCTGGCGTGGTCATCACACCTGGTTCTCATTTTTGAAAACCAGTGATGATCCACACTGGCATGGTGTCACACCGGGTGGGTGGGAGGATAAGGCTTGGGTGGAAGTTAACAAGTCGAGGCCATTAATTGCACTTAAGTATATTAAACATTATGGGAAATCAGGTTCATAGCCTTTCTGGGAATATACCTGTTCACATCACCAGAGGGGGTGTGGGGAAGATTTGAAACAGAGATCTCGCTGGCGCAAATCCTGTTGCAGCCCTCTCGCAAGATTTAGTAGCCCATAACAGTGAACGGACCTGTGAAATCCCACCCGTTAACTCACTTTTTCTCTCCACAGACCTGCTGAGCATTTTCTCAAGCCCTGGATTGGTAGAATCAGAGATGACGTGTAAGCAAATGCAATAAGCATGTTGTATAGGGCTCACAAATATCAATGAATAACTAATTAACATCGTTCTTTGGTTGATATTCGTTTGTGCAGCAAGACAATTCTACCATCCTCTCCAGAACACACCATGGGAGCTCTAACTCTCACCTGAACACAAAGAGACAATCAGAATTAACTAAATCCCTGATTCAAAGAACAAAAGCTAGTATTGGAATAGAACCAACATTCGGAATTGCGAATGCAACTAACTGAGACAAACTGACACAAGGAAGGTGTTATTTATCAGAATAGTAAGCATCTCTGTATATTCCGATGAAGATTCCCATTCGAGTCTTTAATCATATTTTGTCTTTCAGATAATTGAGCATCGCCAGTATACTCCATTTTATTTTCAGTGTTCAGGTGTTTTATTTTCTGATCTTCGCACGTCTGGAGAATCCCGACGTAAGCATTTTGCTGGCACGGTTCTGATAAGTGTAAATTGTTCAGTTTACAGAATGGGTAATGATCTCTTTAGCTCTGTTACACACAGGCCTGCCTGCATGGCAGCACTTGCATCTGCTCTGACCCCTCGCACATAAACAGGATTGTTCTGTCATAATAGGTCCATAAAGCTAAACACAAATCTACAGCCAGTCATAAATGCTTGGTAACGCCGTATAACATGTTCTTAATTTGCAATAAACCAGAGGTTATTGAAGATTTTCCAAGCAACTGCCAGGCTGTATCGCTTATCTCTTCATCCCGAACCAAGTCGAATCCTCATTATTCTTTATTATTCTGTAAAATCGGAGAGGCCCATCAATCAGAGGATACAGTTCACCGCGGTACCTGTTCCTAAATCATTACAAAGTCTCTTAATTTTACCTGCCCGTTGCATGATGGTAAATTATTCCTGAACCTGCTACAGACTCAGTTTGAACCAAGTTATAGATTGCTTGCGCGCCACATAATCGATGCCTGGCGGCAAGTTACAAGTTTGTAATTCAACTGAGCACTACTGACAAGATCATAAACCAATGACAGGAGAGGGCCAGAATGCTTTATGCAACAAGAGCAACAGGAATGAATTGTAGCTTGCAACTAGTTGCTCGCTATTTACCATTTGTGTATAATAGAAATTGAATGGCTGATTTTATTTTCCTCTACATTTGTGATTGGTATGCAGCTGGCAGACTGAATATGTTTGGGATGCAGGGAAGTGCGACATAGGCAGAAGGTAATAAAGCAGTCACTGATGTGATTCCTGTTTGTTAGCGGCGAGTAAACATATTATAAAAAATGTATAAAATACAGATACACCAGAACCCCAACACAAAAACTAGGGTTGGCTTTAGCTTGTTTATTTCTTCCTGTTTTGTTTTTTAATGTATTTTTGAGCCAATGTGGACAGGGTTTGAGAAGCTACTTTCGGAAGTGGACTGATTATTAGCTGTGGAGACAGTGTTAGTTCAGGCTGCAATGGACTATTGTCAATTTGACTGTGCATACTAAACGAGTTCTCACCTAAAACTGAGTTCAATCCTCCATTAAGACAAATTCAGCTCCTTCCCTCTATAAAGTCACATTCTGCCAAAGTGAAAGCATTGTAAAAAGTAAAGTTTATTTATTTGTCACAAGCAAGTCTTACATTAACACTGTAATGAAGTTACTGTGAAATTCCCCTAGTCGCCGCACTTCAGTACCTGTTCGGATCAATGCACCCTAGCCAGCATGTCTCTCAAACTGTGGGAGGAAACCGGAGCACCCGGAGGAAACCCGCACAGACACAGGGAGAATGTGTAAATTCTGCGCAGTCAGTGACCCCAAGCTGGGAATCGAACCCGGGTCACTGCCGCTATGAGGCAGCCATGCTGACAACCATGCCACCATGCTGCCCAAAGATAAAAGATTATCATAAACAGACAGATAAACAAACAGCTCAATCTAACTGTATCCCTTTGAGAACTCATTCGAGCATTTTTGACAATGATTTTTAAGATGCAGGTTAATTGACAGGCCAGTCACATCGCACAGTTCGCACTGACGTAAAGCTGTGGCGGCTTTTTTTTTATTGTTGCCCTTTTTTTTTATTAACCTTCCTGAAGCACTCTGGAAGATGTTTTCTGTGTTAAAGATGGTACATGAATGAAGACTGCGGTTGTAATTGGGTGTGAAGTTGTCTGAATTGACTTACTTTGCAATGTCAGACTGCCTTGAGGAGATAGTCACGCAGGATAAACACAATCAGTCCAAAGCGATGTTTATAGAGTTTGTAGGCCTCTTCAAATGAAATTGAAAAATCCTTTTCATGTTGGCCATGAAAGTGACTCAGATAAAGTTAAACTTTTGTGAGTGTCTGAGTGTCAGTAAGCAGAGCTTCGAACCCCTACATAAGCAGCGCTCTTTTCTGAATGGTGAGAAATTGAGTCTGTTTTCTCAATATCATTGCTCGCTGTGGTATAATAACGCCCTTGAAACAATGCTGTGAGATAATAACTTCTAAACCTATGACTAAAATATATTTTGGGTGGCTCAGAGCTTGGGATAGCATGGTGGCTCAGTGGTTAGCACTGCCGTCCTAAAGTACTAGGGATGCAAGTTCAATTTCTGGTTTGGGTGACAGTTCTACAAACATGGTGAAGAGTGATTTTAAACAAATACATCATGAATCCAAAATTAGCCAAGGTCCCTGCCCCTGTCCAGTGCCTTCAGACATGGATATAACCTCACCCCAAATCGCAGAGGCAGGTTTTGATTTCTCTGGCTGAAGTGGGTGGCCAGTGCTTCTGTGATAACAACAGAGGCAAAACCCTTCAAGTGAAACTTGGAGAGAACCACGCCATCCCAAAAAGTGACAACCAAAAACAACCAAAGAAGGGACATCCAGATCTTGTTCTCTTTCCCCAGAGGGAAGCAAAGGAGCAGCTATGAAAAAGTACTCAGTCCATTCAGCATCAATCAGCTAAGAAACATTTTTCATCTATTTAGAACTTTCCAAGGCACAGTGTGGTACCTGTACAAGCTCTCAGTTGTTATAAGACCCCATGACCCATTGCTGGTGTATCCCGGAGAACTCCCCTATCCTAGACACAGCCCGAAATCTTTACTCAGAGTTTGGCAGCAGGTGGTAGTCTCACAATTGCTTCGCTCCACCCAACTGGGACTCTTTTCCTCTTATTCATTCATGGGATATGGACAGGACTGTTTGGATCAGTGCTTGGCTCTTCATGGCTGCCTTGGCTTTACTGCCACTGCCCATTGTCATTTCTGCCACGTACCTTGCAGAGTTGCTGGAAAGCTGGGCAAACAGATTTGCAGTTCAGGCCACTGCTTGCATTTGGTTGAAGAGGATGTAATATTTGAATTACAAATATCAAAGTTAATTAATTTATGTAATTAGCACATCGTTACAAGAACATGGAAATTATCTTTGGGAATCGGTGATTGTGATTGTAAATAACTGGGAACTTCAAGCAATAAGAAGGTAGCGACCGCCCACAGGCCACTGAAGAAGATTTGGTGAATATCATTGACCAGTGCATCACCAAGACTGCAACACCTCTTGAGAAAGACCAGGCTGTGACTATGAGATTAACTATAAGCCTCATAATTTGATTATCACATTAGCTGATGCCAAACACAACAAAAGCAGAAGATTCATCCTTGGATCTACAAGTTGACTCAGTCAGTATTGAACTTGAAGCTATTCTCCAAACTTATCCAGTGCATTGCAAAAGATCACACCTTCCACATGTCTTGCTAGGTTTAGTTGTTCTGGGAATTGCCTCAATGATTGGGATTATACTTCAGACAAACTGCGACAATTAATTTGTACTTACTTTAGTCCTTGAGTAGCTCTTTGATACCATGCATTTTGGGCTTGTCCAGCAGGTCTTTCTGGGATGTTTCCATAGGAGTGAATGCAATCACCAACACAACAATTCTGTTTGCAAGCTAAGTGTTTGGAAAATGACAGTACATTCCCTTTTCTCTGCATCTGCTGATGAAGTTGTCTATGGATTCTATAGACGGTGACTGAAATGACAGAGAGGTGATGGCCTAGTGGTATTAGCACCAGACCACTATTCCAGAAATTCATCTAATGTCCTAGGGACCAAGGTTCAAATCCCACCATTGCAGATGATGGAATTTGAATTCAATAAAAAGTATCTGGAATTAAGAATCTATTTAACCATGAAACCATTGTTAATGGTCAGGAAAAGAACCCATCTGATTCACTAATGTCCTTTAGGGAAGGAAATCTATCTGGTTTGGTCTACATGTGACTCCAGAGCCACAGCAATGTGATTGATTCTAAACCGCCCTTTGAACAAGGACAACTAGGGATGGGGAATAAATTCTGGCCAGCCAGTGATACCCATGTCCCACGAATGAATAAAAAAAATTATATGAACTGTAGTGAATGAATATGGAAGTTTAGCCTGATTCTGAACAGATCATCCAGTGATGTGCTCGGGGATTCCTTTTGCTCTTCAGACTGTCATTTTCAACCTGTGTAGACCTTCATTCCCAACGCTTGGTGAATTTTTATGACTTGCTTGTCTCATTTTTTTTCACAGGTGAATCAAGAAACCATAGCTCTGTACACTGTTTGGAAATTTTGAATTTGCTCAGCAGGCTAGCTGCATTCCAACTTTCTGATAATATCTCTTTGATGTTCCTTCCTTTATTGTACTTTTTGCACACTTTTCTGAAGCTTCGTCCATTATCATCGCCACCTTCCCTGGCCCAATTCTAACGGTTGTTTTGGGGAGTTTTTTGTTTGATTCTCTGTTTTTTGCTATCAGCCCAACCCACAGCTGATTGCTCATGTTTCCCCTCTGGGAAAATCTCCGAATGCAGATCCCACTCACACAACTTGCAGACTATACACTGCAAACACATCACATTCACTGGCTCACCCACTCCTTACCAGCACTCGCTTGGCACTGCATTTTCAAAGCTTTTCTGCAAAGTCAGCACGTTGCATTTGCAACACTCTTTGATGTTACAACTTTTTTACAGTCTGACCAAAATGTTGAATGTCCCCCTCCTGCCATCTAACCTGATTTAAAGATGTTCACCATGTCATATCTTGCTGTTAAGCTGTTTGACCACTGCTAAAAACCATGTTGAGTCGCAACAATAATATAAGCACCAATTGCTCATAAATGATTGTGTAAACACATTGTGGGTTCACTTGTTTAGGCTAGGCACATGGGTGGCATGGTGGCACAGTGGTTAGCACTGCCACCTCACAGCTCCAGGGACCCGGATACAATTCCCGGCTTGAGTCGCTGTCTACGTGGAGTTTGCATATTCTCCCCATGTCTGCCTGGGCTTCCTCCGGGTACTTTGGTTTCCTCTCACAATCTGAAAGATTGCTGGTTAAGTGGATTGGCCATGCTACGTTGTCCCTTAGTGTCCCAAGATGTGTAGCTTAGGGGGATTAGCCATGGTAAATGTACGGAGTTAGGGGGATAGGGTGGGGGAGGGGGCAGTGGGGCTGGGTAACATTCTCTTTGGGGAGTCGGTGCAGACTGGATGGATTGAATGGCCTTCTTCTGCACAGTAGGGATTCTGCTTTATAGGAGCATTTATTCATAGGTAGAAAGGGTGAAGATAGCGGCAGAAGAGCTGTATGTGTGTATCCTGCTCAGAAACAGAAGTGAAATCTTGACTGGATCACATGACATATTTTCTTTCTAGTGATAACATGCTTATAGGCTATTACAACAGATTCCAAGGGTGGGATTTTAAGGCCCCAGCGAGACCAGAAAATCCCACCCGAAGTCAACAGACATTTCCATTGTCCACCGCTTGCCCACTCTGATTCCATGGTGGGCAGTAGAATTCCAGCTCGCAAGACTTGACAAAGCAGCCCAGAAAGATTCCTGGTTCATTCTGGAGCTTCCCTTCATGGCTCCAGTGGCAACAACAATGAAATTGAGTGTACCTCTTTAAGGAGTGAGTACCCCTTTAAATGGTGAGCACTTTTTGAAGTAGCTTGAAATCGTCTTCAGCAACATGGTTCCTCCCAAATAACTGGTTGGTGCGAGTCGAAGCTCAAGATGCCACGTTGCCTTGTTAATGAACACCAGCAAAGGTTTGACAAGGTGTTCGGCTGATCAACAATCCTCTGGAAAGCCATTCCCGCACCGAATGGAACTCCTTCACTAAGATCACGTCTTGTGTTCAGCGTGGGTGGAATAGATGTCTCAAATTCAAAACCTCATCTTTTCTTTGTTTGCCATTTGTCAAGAGCCATTCCCTGTAGATTTGATCATAACAGCCACAAAAATAAACTCCACAAGTTTCTCAGTAAACCACCAATACTTGTTTTGGTCCCTGCAGGAGGGAGTCACATGATTGAAATATTTGCCAGTCAGTTTCTATTTTAAATTAACAATTTGCCGCACAATGTTATCAAACATTCATGGACCCCCTCTAGTCACTTATTGATGTTTTACGGGATTATTACTAATTCATTATGTCAGTAGAATAACGGCTGCCATTATTATATGCTGCCTTGTTCATCATCGCCGTGTTTTGAGCAACTAATTCTTTATTTCCATCATTGCAGAACTCCCAGGTTTTTTGGGCACTAAGTACCACTTTGGGCTGCTCCATCAAAGGAGGTGCTGGTGAAATGCAGTTCACCCACAAAGCTATGGAAAATAACAACAACTTGCCATTAGATAGCACATTTAACCTAGTAAAGTGGAATACGTAGGATCCTTACAGAACAGAAGGAGGTCATTCGGCCCATCAAATCTGCATCCTATCCCTGTAAACCCATGTATTTATGTCCCACTTCATAGGAATGTTGTTAAACAGAAATTGGCACCACATGAGGAGGCATTTGGATGCAATTTTTTTTATTCATTCATGGGACACGGATGTTGCTGGCTGGCCAGCATTTATTGCTCATCCCTAGTTGCCACTGGAGGGCAGTTGTGAGTCAACTACATTATTGTGACTCTGGAGTCACATGTAGGCCAGACCAGGTAAGGACGGCAGATTTCCTTTCCTTAAGGACATTGGTGAATCAGATGGGTTTTTCCGACAATCGACAATGGTTTTTATTGAATTCCATTAAAGCTTATCGACACTTCCCGCTGCCTCAGCAAAGAAGCCAGCATAATTAAGGACCCCACGCACCCCGGACATTCTCTCTTTCACCTTCTTCCTTTGGGAAAAAGATACAAAAGTCTGAGGTCACGTACCAACCAGCTCAAGAACAGCTTCTTCCCTGCTGCTGTCAGACTTTTGAATTAATTACCTTGCATTAAGTTGATCTTTCTCTACACCCTAGCTATGACTGTAACACTACATTCTGCATTCTCTCATTTCTTTCTCTATGAATGGTATGCTTTGTCTGCATAGCGCGCAAGAAACAATACTTTTCACTGTATGTTAATACATGTGGCAATAATAAATCAAATCAAATCATGCATTGGATTCAATCTGAATTTCTTCTTCGAGGAAAGCTAGGGGAGGGATTTGGGCCTGCCCTTTCCACTCTGCAAATAGGCTTTGTAACTTTAAAAATGAGTGAAAGTTTTTATAAAAGTAAACAGTATCACATAAACCTTGGCTTCTCTCCTTCCCCCAAAGCCACAGTGGCCAGAATCTCATCGGACGTTAAGTCAGCATAAACCAGGAATTGAATCTGGGCCGTTCTATGGGCTAACTGACTGACCCATGAAGGAAACCCAGGACCCCCCAATTTGGGATCACAGTACAATATGCTACAGCTGCCTATTGAAGTCAATGGCAAAGTGTTCTGCACCTCCCCTGTTCACTGGACCAAAGTGAGCAGAGATTCTGGGCTAGATTCTCCAGCCTCCCAGTCGCATGTTCCCCTCTGGCGGGGAGGCGGTGTATTGTTTGCTGGGGGCGGGGTTCTCTGCCCCCCACCGCTATCAGTGGGAACTCCCAATGACATCACCCAATACCAGCGGGAAACACACTGGCGGAGGTGCGCTGCCAGTGGGACTGGAAAATTCCACTAGCGTGAGCGGACGGAGAATTCTAGACTTTGTCTTTTCAATATTAGCTACTTCTAAATGCGTGATATGATTCAGCTGAGAGGCTGCACTTCTTGGATTTTATCAAGTCATAGAGGTTTACAGCATGGAAATAGACCCTTTGATCTAAATTATCTATGCCACCCAGTTTTTACCACTAAGTTAGCCCCAATTGCCCACGTTTGGCCCATATCCCTCTACACCCATCTTACCCATGTAACTGTCTAAATGCTTTTTAAAAGACAAAATTGTACCCGCCTCTACTACTATCTCTGGCAGCTCGTTCCAGACACTCACCACCCTCTGTGTGAAAAAATTGCCCCTGTAGACACTTTTGTATCTCTCCCCTCTCATCTTAAAACCATGCCCACTAGTTTTAGGCTCCCCTACCTTCGGGAAAAGATGTTGACCGTCTACTTCAACTATACTCCTCATTATTTTGTTGGACCTCTATAACATCTGTCCAGCTTCTTCTCATAGCTCTTTTTATAAATCAAACTGTCAAGTTCCAGTGACATCCTCGCAAATCTTTTCTGCATTTTTTCTAGTTAAACAATATCCTTTCTATAATAGGTGACCAGAACTGTACACAGTAGTCCAAATGTGGCCTTACCAATGTCTTGTACAACTGCAACAAGATGTCCCAATTCTTGCATTCAATGTTCTGACTGATGAAACCAAGCATGTTGAATGCCTTCTTCACCACTCTGTTCACCTGTGACTCCACTTTCAAGGAGCTATGGTCATGTACCCCTAGATCTCTTTGTTCTATAACTTTCCCCAACGCCCTACCATTAACCGAGTAAGTCCTGCCCTGGTTCCATCTACCACAATGCGTCGCCTCACATTTATCTAAATTAAACTCCATCTGCCATTCATCAGCCCAGTGGCCCAATTGATCGAGATCCCATTGTAATCCAGATAACCTTCTTCACTGCCCACTATGCCACCAATTTTGGTGTCACCTACAATCGTGATAACCATGCCTCCTAAATTCTCATCCAAATCATTAATATAAATGACAAATAACAGTGGACCCAGCATCAATCCCTGAGACATGGTGCTGTCACAGGTCTCCAGTTTGAAATACAACACTCTACAACACCCTCTGTCTTCTGTTGTTGAGTCAATTTTGTATCCAGTCGGCTACCTCACCCTGCACCCCGTGAGATTTAACCTTATGCAACAACCTACTATGCAGTACCTTGAGGTATTTTGTCGTTTTGAGATTTTTCACTGGGCCGATGCCACTCACCAGGTACAACATTTAAAAGTGCCGCTATGGGCATTTATAGGAGGGAACAGCCATGAACCGGAACAAAATCCGTATTTACAAAAGAGCACTGTCTCCAATTATACTTTAATCTCTAAACACGATCTTTGTCATCTTTTCTGTTATTCTATGTCTTTGTACCAGGAATTTTCACAACCAATGCTTCAAAATGGAAACAGTTGATAACTTTTCATTGTGAGCTGAATGGGAAGGTGTTTCATTCACTCAGAGTCAGATTTCACTTTGCACCCTTTTAACTAAACCAATAAATATCCCTCGGTGTTTTTTTCTGACTGAGGCTGGCTGTCTCTGTCCACTCGGCCTGATCTTTGGTACATTGTCCGGCAACTTGAAAGGAACGACAACATTAAATGGTGGAGTGCGTAAAGAAAATGCTTCTTTAACCGCTCTTCTCTACAGTAATTACAGCTGTCATTAAAAGATAGAATCTTATCTTTCTCACAGCCCTTCAACCCAAAGTCTTGACCCATTTGTCCAAATTTTCTGTCTCTGTTATCTTAATGATTAACTCACTAATTCGGCTCTACAAAATAAGCTCGAACACTTCAGATAAACATTAAGGATGGAGTTCTCCCGCAGTTCACACCCTGCCAGCGAGGACGGGGAATTTGGCACTCAGCCAAATCTCTGTTCTCTGCAGCAGGACCAGAGAATCCCGCCGGTGTGAACAGCCAGTGAATTCTGGCCTGAACCTTTCCTCCTTTCCCTCAACATCTTCCTTGGTCTCTGTGAGATTTTATGGGCTGGCTTCTGCATTTGTTGGCCAGCGAGGGAGGGGGAATTGTCCACCTATCCCCGCTCCCGCCACCTCGGTGGGTTCAGTCAGGTGTCAAGCATTGTCCATCTCTGAGAGGTGCAAGAAGGTGATGGTGAGCTGCCTTCGAGACAACTCAATATCTTCCGCACTGTGACACATCCATACATCTTCACCTGGAATCCTTGGCTTGATTCCTCCATAAAACTCAATCATATTCATTAATTCCATCAACCAAATTGGCTCTGATTTCTCCAATATCTTTTCAAGCAGTAACAGATACAGATATGGAAAAGCACTCGGGCAGTTGTACAGAGTGCTGGTCACACCTTGTTTGGAACAATGCGCTGGAAATTGTACTGACCTTGGAGGAATGATGGTTCACCTTGATTGCGCCCATGGTGACAACCTCAATGCATTGAGGCACTGGATAACTCTGGGCTACGTGACCCGGAGATGAAGGGGTTGGGGACTGATCTGACAGAAGTGCTTAAAAGTGGGAAAAAAAATTGACAGGACTGAGAAGCAATGATAATTTCCACTTTTAGTGGAATCAAGAACAAGAGGACATAATCTAAAATTAAATCTGAACCAGTTAAAAGAGAATCCAAAAAAAAAATCTTTGTCTAAACCGAATATAAAACGCACTAGAGCAAAGGAAGAATCAATTCAAGTGTTTACAATTATTTAGGAAGAAAAATGATGAAGAAATAGCTGGAAAGGACAGGAGATTGATATGAAAAAGATAAAAGAGCTCTTGTGGCAAGCAGAATTAGAACAGATTGCCCGAATAGTCATTTTTCGCTGTATTAACTCAACCACAAAGCAACATTACTTTGTGCTGTCAGCAACAATGGTAATATTACTGCGGAAAGGCTTTCTCAATTGCCAAAGTGGTGGTGCGTTCTTGGTCACTTGGGGAGTCCAAGTTGCTGTGGCAACAGGCACATTTCCATGTATGTTGCAGTCTGGAGCTAAGAATAGTGATGGTCAAGGCGCCAACATTCTTTTCATCAAATGGCTGACTCGGAATCCTTCCCACTCTGACTGCCGGCCATTAGCGTGTGTTAGAAGGATAGTCAACCTGTCTGGCCAAGTTATGAAATATAGAAACATAAAAAATAGGTGTTGGAGCAGACCATTCGGCCCTTAGAGCCTGCACAACCATTCAATATGATCATGGCTGATCATGTGCTTTCAGTATCTCACTCCCACTTTCTCCCCATACCTATTGACCCCTTTAGCCACAAGGGCCACGTCCAGCTCCCTCTTGAACATATCTAATGAACTGGCCCCACCAGCTTTCTTTGGGAGAGAATCCCACAGGTTCACAATTCTCTGAGTGAAGACATTCTTCCTCATCTCAGTCCTGAATGACTTACCCCTTATTCTTAGACTGTGACCCCTAGTTCTGGACTTCCCCAACATCGGGAACATCCTTCCCACATCTAGCCTGTCCAGTCCCAATAGGCTTTTATACGTTTCTATGAGATCCCCTCTCATTCTTCTAAATTCTAGCAAGTACAAGTCCAATGGATCCAATCTCTCTTCATATGTCAGTCCTGCCATTCCAGGAATCAATCTGGTGAAACTTCACTGGACGCCCTCAATAGTAAGAATGTCCTTTCTCAAACTAGGAGATCAAAACTATGCACAATAATCAAAGTGTGGCCGCACCAAGGCTCTGTATAACTGCAGCAAGATACCTCCCCTTCCTATACTTAAATCTTCTTGCTATGAGGGCCAGCGTGCCATTAGCTTTCCTCACCTTTCTTGGCCATAACGTTCTGGGGTGTGGTTTGAACCCAGGGCTTCTTGTTCAGAGGCCAGAATGGTCACACATGGTACCATATTCCTGTACACCCCCTCCCCTGTTGAGCTCAATGCATTCTATGCCTGTTTTTGAGCAAGAGGTCAGTGAGGAATTTAACATGGCACATTTGATTTGGACTACCAAGGTTATGGCATTTTCCAACGTTAAATCATTATCCTCCATGAGGAGTTGTTCTATGAAATTGAAGTCTTTTCAATGAATTGATCGCAAATTAGTTCATTAATCAGTGTAACACTTTTAAATGTAGAAGCCCATCACTGCAAATCTTTAACAAATTGCTTAGGGAGAGATGGTGGTATAGTGGTAATGTCATTAGACTAGTAATCCAGTTGCCTAAGCTAATGCTGTGGGAGCAAGGGTTCAAATCCCACTACAGCAGCTTGTAGAGTTCAAGAAATAATCTAGAATTGAAAAGGTGGTCTCAGTAATGATAATGAAACCATTCTCAATTGTTCTTTTAAAAGAAGTCATCTGGTTCACTCAGATCCTTTAGGGAAAGAAATCTGCTGTCCTTAACTGGCCTGGCCAACATACCCTCTGAACTAGTCACAGAGGTTTACATCGTGGAAACAGGCCCTTCAGCTCAACTTGTCCATGCTGTCCAGTTTTTACCAATAAGCTCAAGGCCCAATTGCCCACATTTGGCCCATATCCCTCTCTATCCATCTTACCCCATGTAACTGTCCTTATGCTTTCGAAAAGACAAAATTGAACCCACCGCTACTCCAGACACTCACAACCCTCTGTGTGAGGTGTTGCTGGCTAGACTATCATTTATTGCCCATCCCTAATTGCACTTGAAGAGGTGGTGGTGAGCTGCATTCTTGAACCGCTGCAATCCATGTGGTGTAGGTACACCCACAGCGCTGTTAGGGAGGGAGGTCCAGGATTTTGACCCAGTGACATTGAAGGAACGGTGATATATTTCCAAGTCAGAATGGTGAGTGACTTGGAGGGGGACTTCCAGGTGGGAATATTTGAGAGCTAACTAGACTCCGGGAGAGCACTATGCCCCGAACTTCCTTGTGCTGTATACAGTGGCAGCGAGACATTGCCAGAACTCTTAGATGGAGAGCAGTATTTTGGCACCAAAACAAATGACCAACATCACATAACTAACACATTGACTTCTTGGTGCGATATCCCAGCCATCTAAACTGCATGTCCAGGATTAATGAGATAAGCTTCGCCACGGATTCTTACTCCTGTAATACAATTGTGAATGAATCGAATTTCATTTTCACAATGCAGAGGAGAGATTGATGGCACCAGATTAACCTACTGACCACTATTAATATCCATTAGGGGGGAGCTCAGACACGGCTGAAATTGTTTGTTTATTTGAAAACTGCAAAAACAACAAAGGAAGTGTGGGCAGAATGTTAATCCGGCAGTTCCAGTTCAATCAGACAAATGTCAAGCCTTAAACCATGTCGAGAAGCAGGGCTGAAACAGTCAAAGATGGTGGTGTCTTCATACCTAATCCTCCTACACATGTACCACTTCCCCTCATTTCAAAATCTCTTCCGATTTACAAGCTCCGGGTGATTTAAGCGCACACCTCTTATCCCAGCACTGCCCCCCACCCTCGCAGCCCCTTCCCCACCACTGCCCTCACCTCATGCTTACCCTGAAGCCCCTTCCATTCAGGTAGTCAAGAGTTGCACCTTGGCCAACACGGGAGCAACATCGAGTCAGTGGTAATGAATGTGCAGTGGGATTATTTTTATTCATTCAGGGGTCATGGACGTCGCTGGCTGGCCAGATTTATTACCCATCTCTAGTTGCCCTTGAGAAGCAGATGGTGAGCTGTCTTCTTGAAGTACAGCTGTCCCTATGGTGCACCCAGAGAGAGGGCGTTCCAGGGTTTTGACCCAGTGACTGTGAAGGAACGGTGATCTATTTCCAAATCAGGATGGTGAGTGGCTTGGAGGGGAATTTGCAGGTGATGATGTTCCCATGTGTTTGCTGCCCTTGTTCTTCCACACAGTTGCGATCGTAGGTTTGGAGGTTGCTGTCTAAGGAGCCTTGGTGAGTTTCTGCAGAGCATCTTGAAGATGCTACACACTGCTGACACTGCAGTGGTGGTGGAGGGTGTGAATGTCTGTGGTTGGGGCCCCAATCAAATGGGCTACTTTGTCCTGGATGGTGTGAAGCTTTTTGAATGTTGTTGGAACTGCACCCATCTAGGCAACTGGAGAGCATTCCATCACACTCCTGATCTATATTATATAGATGGTGGATAGGCTTTGGAGGTGAATTACTCACCACAGAGTTGCTAGGCCCTGAACTGCTCTCATAATCACAGTATTTATGTAGCCAGTCCATTGAGTTTCTGGTCAAGCCTGAGGTTGTTGATACTGGGTGATTCAGCAATGGTAATATCATTGAATATCAAGGAGCAATGGTTAGATTCTGTCTTGTTAGAGATGGTCATTGCATGGCATTTGTGTGGCATAAATGTTACTGTCCAAGCCTGGATATTGTCCAGGTCTTGCTGAATTTGGACATGGACTGCTTCAGTATCTGAGGAGCTGCAAATAGTGCTGAACACTGCACAGTCAGTCAGCTCTATGGTGGTGTTACCAAGCCAATCCTGCACATTGAAATCATAGAAACCAGAGTACATTCTGTGCCCCTGCCATTCTCAGTGCATCTTCCAAATAGTGTTCAACATGGAGAAAGAGATGGAAAATTTAGAGAACTCTGCTTGCACCCTCAGTCCAGCAACACACACTCCACAATTCCCCTCCCCAGTCGCCCAGAATGGCAACACAGCTTCTCCCATCACCCTTCCCCACATATTCTCAGGGGCCCCCCCAACCCGAAATGCAACATAGCCACCACAAAACAACTCACCCTGGCAAGTGGAGAGCATTCCACCACACTCCTGACCTATTACTGTGTAGATGGTAGACATGGCCGCCAAAAAACAAGTCTGTAGCATGGAGCTGCTCACCCTCGCTGCTCCAATGCCTGAAGCCGATGTTTATAGAGGAGGTGTTTTGCTCGCTGGTGAGTCGGGATGAAGCTCGCGAATGACATTGTGAGGAACGCAAAAACATGCAAATTGACATTTTGCCCGTTTTGGGAAGGATCCCACTGCGGCCGCTTTTTATTTGGTAAGATGGGAATGGGCACGAAAATAGATGTGAGCCTGGTGCGAGTCAGCTCACTCCTAATTTTACAACATTTTTCTACAAATAATGGGTGCAAATTCCACACAGATCACTTATAAGAGGGTAGAGTTTTAAAAGCATAGATTGATTAAAAGATAGAATAATAGGTTGTTGTGTGACCTCATTTGATAAGCTCCAAACTCATCTCCAAACTCCTCTCTCTGCATATGGATCCTAGACTTCCTAACCACAGACCGCAATCAGTAAGGATAAGCAAAAACACCTCCTCCATGATAATCCTTAAGAACATAAGAACATAAGAAATAGGAGCAGGAGTAGGCCATCTAGCCCTTCGAGCCTGCCCCGCCATTCAATAAGATCATGGCTGATCTGTCGTGGCTCAGTTCCACTTTCCCGCCCTCTCCCCATAACCCTTAATCCCCTCTCTTATCAAGAACCCATCAACCCGCTTCTTAAAAATATTTAGCGAGGCAGCCTCCACCACTTCAACAGGCAGAGAATTCCAGAGATTCACCACCCTTTGAGTGAAGAAGTTCCTCCTCAACTCCGTTCTAAACCGCCTCCCCTTTATCTTGAGGCTGTGCCCCCTAGTCCTACTGTCTTTTTTGAGCAGGAAGAGTCTCTCCACCTCTATCCTATCCATCCCATTCATCATCTTATACGTCTCAATGAGATCTCCCCTCATTCTTCTAAACTCTAACGAGTACAAGCCTAGTTTATTCAGCCTCTCCTCATAGCTCAATCCCCTCAACTCCGGTATCAGCCTAGTAAACCTCCTCTGCACTCCCTCCAAGGCCAAAATATCCTTGCGCAGGTGCGGCGCCCAAAACTGCACACAGTACTCCAGCTGCGGCCTCACCAATGCCCTATACAGCTGCAGCAAGACCTCCCTACTTTTATATTCAATCCCCCTCGCTATGAAGGCCAGCATCCCATTCGCCTTCCTGACCACCTGCTGCACCTGCAAGCTGGGTTTTTGCGACTCATGCACAAGGACCCCGAGGTCCCTCTGCACCGTCGCCTGCTGCAGTTTTTCGCCCCGTAAGTAATAGTCCTTCCTACCATTCTTCCTACCAAAGTGGACCACCTCACACTTGCCAACATTAAATTCCATTTGCCATTTCCTGGCCCATTCGCCCAGCCTATCTAGATCCTTCTGCAGACTCTCCACGCCCTCCGCACAATTTGCCTTTCCCCCAATCTTGGTATCATCAGCAAATTTCGACACCCTGCACTCGGTTCCCTCCTCCAGATCATCTATATAAATGGTAAATAGCTGAGGCCCTGGTGCCCCACAAGGCTGTGTTCTCAGCCCCCTACTATACTCCTTATATACCTATGACTATGTGGCCAAATTCCCCTCCAATTTGATTTTCAAGTTTTCTGATGACACCCACCACAGTGCGTCAGATCTCAAACAATGACAAGACAGAGTACAGGAAAGAGTTCGAGAATCTGGTGAACTGGTGCAGCAACAATGATCTCTCCTTCAACGTCAACAAAACGAAGGAGATTGTCATCGACTTCAGGAAGAATAATGGAGGACATGCCCCTGTCTACATCAGCGGGGATGAATTGGAAGTAGCCGAGAGCTTCAAGTTTCTAGGTCTCCAGATCACCAATAACCTGTCCTGGTCCTTCCATGCCAGCATTATAGTTAAGAAAGCCCACCAATGCGTCTACTTTCTTAGAAGACAAATTTGGCATGTCAGCAACAACTCTCACCAACTTTTACAGATGCACCATAGAAAGCATTCTTTCTGGTTGTATCACAGCTTGGTATGGCTCTTGCTCTGCCCAAGACCGCAAGAAACTGCAAAGGGTTGTGAACAAAGTCCAGTCCATCACACAAACCAGCCTCCCATCCATTGAGCTATGAGGAGAGGCTGAATAAACTAGGCTTGTACTCGTTAGAGTTTAGAAGAATGAGGGGAGATCTCATTGAGACATATAAGATGATGAATGGGATGGATAGGATAGAGGTGGAGAGACTCTTCCCGCTCAGAAAGGATAGTAGGACTAGGGGGCACAGCCTCAAGATAAAGGGGGTGCGGTTTAGAACGGAGTTGAGGAGGAACTTCTTCACTCAAAGGGTGGTGAATCTCTGGAATTCTCTGCCCGTTGAAGTGGTGGAGGCTGCCTCGCTAAATATTTTTAAGACGCGGGTTGATGGGTTTTTGATAAGAGAGGGGATTAAGGGTTATGGGGAGAGGGCGGGAATGTGGAACTGAGGCACGACAGATCAGCCATGATCTTATTGAATGGCGGAGCAGGCTCGAAGGTCTAGATGGCCTACTCCTGCTCCTATTTCTTATGTTCTTATGTTCTTATGACTCTGTCCACACTTCCCGCTGCCTTGAAAAAGCAGCCAGCATAATCAAAGACCCCACACACCCTGGACATTCTCCCTTCCATCTTCTTCTGTCTGGAAAAAGATATAAAAGTCTGAGGTCATGTTCCAACCAACTCAAGAACAGCTTTTTCCCTGCTGCCATCAGACTTTTGAATGGACCTATCTTGCATTAAATTGATCTTTCTCTGCACCCTATGACTATAACACTATATTCTGCACCCTCTCCTTTCCTTCTCTATGAATGGTATGCTTTGTCTAGTGCGCAAGAAACAATACTTTTCACTATGTTAATACTTGTGACAATAATAAATCAAATCAAAAAAACAATTTTTCTGAAGCTGTTCATATATGCAGAGCAGTCTGAGATTGTCATTGTTTCAATTTATCTACTTATTCATAATTATTTTGCAAGCAAGAAAGGGAAGGAACGTCATGCTTCTACATCCAGTCCTCCATTCCCCCATTCTCAATGTTTAGCTTTACATTTAGGGCAAACAAAATAACACTCCTTTAACTATTTATAAAATCATTAAACAATACAGTGCTGACATTGATTCAAGCTTAGATAAGATTGAATTGCAGTCTGATTTACAAGAAGTGGAGATATTTTTGCAACAGTGCTGCATGCTTGAGAAAAGAATTATATTTTGTTGGGGAATTGAACTCCCTTGAGATATTCCTGATAATGAAAGGAATATCAACAAATGGATGAGGACCTCTACAGGACATTCAGAGAATCCTGAGAGAAATCTCAATGGATAAGTGTTCACCATCATCTGAGTAAGGTTACTTGCAAATGAGGTGATTTATTTTCAGTGAGAGTTTCATAGTTAATATTGGAAGCAGCAAAGAAATGGGAGATTCTACCCATTTTTCAACTGCATGTGGTTTCATACAGAATTGTCACAGCACTGAAGGAGGCCATTTGGCCCATCATATCTGCACCGACTCTCCAAACATGCGGTGCTACTCCTATGCATTTTCCCCATATCCCTGCACATTCTTTCTGAAATAACTCCTCCGAAGCCGGTGTCCCTTCACCTTATTTAGATTTATTTACATAGTCAGCAGCACTCAGACAGATACTTCCTCGTACAGAGTATAAACCCAGAGTACCAGTAATCCTGACACTCCACATTATATACACAGGCAGGGCTCCATGATAGGACAAGCAATTATTGCCTCAATCTGGCAGCTCGCATTCTAAGAGATCCAGATCTTGGGTCTTGTTAAATTCATTGCAGTTTCGAATAATCATCTAATTCCCCCCTGAATTACTCAGTTAAACCAACCTCCACCACTTCTGCAAGAAGTGCATTCCAGATCCCAACCACAAATGTTGTGTGAAAATGTTTTCTCTCACATGATACTTATTTCTTTTCCAAATCACTTTTAGATCTGTGGCCTCTCATTCTCGATCCATTTCCAAGCAGGAATAGTTTGTCCCCATCTATTCTGTCCAGCCCCCTCATGATCTTGAGCATCTCTATCAAATTTCCTCTCAGCTTTCTTCTCTCCGAGGAGAACAGTCCCAACCTCTCCAATCTATCTTCATAACTGAAGTTTCTCATCCCTGGAACCATCCTCGTAAACAAATTCTTGTGCACTCTCTGCAATGCGTTCACATCCTTCCAATAGTATGACACCCAGTTCTGTACACAATACTCCAGCTCAGGTCTAACTAGCATCTTGTACACGTTCAGCATCACCCCCTTCCTCTTATGCTCTTTGCCCTCACAGGGACTCAGGTTCAATTCTGCCCTCAGGTGACTGCCTGTGTGGAGTTTGCACATTCTCACCGTGTCTGCATGGGTTTCCTCTGGGTTCTCTGATTTCCTTTCACTGTTCAAAGATGTGCAGGTTAGAGTGATTGGCCATGCTAAATTACCCTTTCATGTTAGGGGGATTAGCAGGGTAAATGCATAAGGTTACAGGGATAGGGCCTGGTTGTGATTGTTCTCAGTGCTGGCTCGATGGGCTGAATGGCCTCCTTAGGCACTGTGGGAATTCTATGACTTTTGTTCTATGATTCTACAACAAAACCCACAATAGTGATTATATATTTTTCTTTCCATAGAAGACTAGCCTTTGTACTAATAGATCTCCCATGGCAATGCTCTGGGATCCGTAGCACAGCCGTGATGTTTAGTTGTGCCTTACTTTCCTTGAGCAGAGGAGATGGTGTAAGAGTAGAAAGATCCAGGGTATTGGAGCTGCTTGTTTCAATGTAACAAACTGCGAACAACCCTTACGTATAGAATAAAACAGAAAATGCTGTAAATATTTGGCAGTTCAGACAACATCTGTGGAGAGATAAACGGAGTTAAATTTCAGGTCTTTGAGGGGGGCATGGTAACACAGTGGTTAGAATCCATTGAATCATAGAAGGGGACCATTCGGCCCACCAACTCAACACCAACCACAATCCTACCCAAGCCCTATTCCGGAACCTCACGTATTTACACTGCTAATCCCCCTGACATTAGAGTTAAATTTAGCATAGCCATTCAACCTAATCTGCCCATCTTTGGACTCTGGAAGGAAACCGGAGCACTCGAGGTAAACCCACACAGACACGGGGAGAATGTGCAAACTCCACACAGACAGTGAACCCAGGCCAGAATTGAACCCAGGTACCTGCGCTGTGAGGCAGCAGTGCTAACCCACTGTACCACCCACTGCTGCCTCACAGCGCCAGGGGCCCAGGTTCAATTCCGGACTCCTGTCACTGTGTGTGTGGAGTTTGCACAATTTCCCTGTGTCTGCGTGGGTTTCCTCCGGATGCTCCGGTTTCCCCCCCACACATTAAATTCCACCAAGCATACCTTTGAGCTTCCTGTAGGCTGGGTCCGCTTGGGGTTGAGTATTGAAAAGTTAGTCATCAGCCGCCCACCTGAAGCCCAGTTAGCCCGTAGTGATGATATGCCAGGAACAGCCTTCACCGTTTCAGAATGAGAATTCTACTCCCATCTCACCCTAGAGAGGCACCAAGCCAATCCAACTGACCAGCAGGATTGTAGCAACAGCGCCAGGATTGAGTGGTGGCAGCTGCTGGAACCACAGGCAGTCCCTGAGAAAGGAGAGTAGTGGAGCTTGGGCTTAAGCCTGGGATATTAGACGAATGTGGCTGCAGATTCCAGTGAGTGGCGGGTGGGGAGGAGCAGGGTTTGAGAAATCAGGGTGGTAGGAAAAAAGAGGTACGATCTTGGGGTTGCCTCCAATGTTCAATGGGTCCCCTTAAAAGTGATGCCCCCCCCTTCCTGCCCAACAGCAGTGGACAGTGCCAGTGTGCCCACTTTGCCTCTGCCTTCCCTTGTAAAATAGTGGTGAAGGATGAATGAGGCCATCAATTGACCACTAAAGAGCCTGAAAAAGTCTAAGGGTGGGCAAGCTGTGTATCCACTTCTCCCCCCATCATAATAAGAGAGACAGGTTGGGAAGGCATTGAGATGGCCGTACTCTTGATTCTAACGGCCGCTTTCACCATCCCCTCCCCCCAGCGCACCCCAGCAAATAAGCCAGCAGCGGAGAGATAAATCTAGCCCAGGGATATTGGGAAAAGGCGGAGAGTGGTATGAATTGGGTTGTTCCTCCAAAGAGGCAGTGCAGGATCAATGGGCTGAATAGCCTCCTTTCGTGGTAATATCCTATGGTTCTACAGGATTTGCAGAGTGTGACATAGAAAGTATGACCAAAACATGCACTGTACATGCCATTTTCTTTATGAGCAATGCTCCGTGGTGCTGCTGTAGCAGGATTTGTAAGACCCGACACTTCAATCTCTGTGAAGCTAAGGCAGGAAAATCTAATATTACAATGTCCAATTGTTGTTAAGTAACACCGGGTTCATATAGAGGTCAGTGAAATAGGTATGAGGTAAGCTTATACAGATGACAGTCAAGAAACCCTAGACAACTCATTTTCTGTTCCCGGGCAACTGATTTATTAAATTCACCGAGAGGTGAAAGTGAGATAGAAATTGTGGCGGAGATAGTGTAATGAATGGAAAATGGACTTCGCATGTTGCAATATTAGTGAGGATCACCTATGTCTCTCGTCGGATTGAGTAACAAGACGCACTATCTTTTACACACAAAGAACAAGATATATTGGAATTATTCACAGTGGATACCAACCCTGACCTTGTGTTCGTAACTCTGAGTCCAAGTCCCAGTCTGGTGCTTGAATATAGGAACATAAGAAATAGGAGCAGGAGTAGGCCATCTAGCCCTTCGAGCCTGCCCCGCCATTCAATAAGATCATGGCTGATCTGAAGTGGATCAGTTCCACTTTCCCGCTCTCTCCTCCCATAATCCTTAATTCCCTTGTCTGTCAGAAACCTATCTACCCGTGACTTAAATATATTTAGCGAGGTAGCCTCCACCACTTCAACAGGCAGAGAATTCCAAAGATTCACCACTCTTTGAGTGAAGAAGTTCCTCCTCAACT
Source organism: Carcharhinus amblyrhynchos (assembly GCF_965287045.1). Lineage (NCBI taxonomy): Eukaryota > Metazoa > Chordata > Chondrichthyes > Carcharhiniformes > Carcharhinidae > Carcharhinus > Carcharhinus amblyrhynchos. Next base: position 47,587,975 of record NC_137342.1, read on the forward strand.
CTGATCTAAACTGCCCCCCCCTTATCTTGAGGCTGTGCCCTCTAGTCCTGCTATCCTTTCTAAGCAGGAAGAATCTCTCTACCTCTACCCTATCCATCCCTTTCATTATCTTATACGTCTCTATAAGATCCCCATTCGTCCTTCTAAACTCCAACAAGTACAGACCCAGTCTATTTAGTCTCTCTTCATAGTCCAACCCCCTCATCTCCGGTATCAGCCTAGTGAACGTCCTCTGCACTTCCTCCAAGGCCAAAATATCCTTGCACAAGTGCGGCGACCAAAACTGCACACAGTACTCCAGCTGCGGCCTCACCAGTGCCCTGTACAGTTGCAACAAGACCTCCCTACTTTTATATTCTATCCCCCTCGGTATAAAGGCCAGCATCCCATTCGCCTTCCTGACCACCTGAACACCAAGGAAGACTGAAAGTAGCATGTGCTTTTTGCCTGCCTCTGTCATTAGACACAGGAAAGTTTCTAGGCCACTTGTCGTAGGTGGATTCCTGAAATTGAATCTGTATTACAAAGCAGAGTGTTCAGGATCAAACTATGATGCGTCATCTAGAACAAAAAATTTGCTGGAAAATCTCAGCAGGTTCGACAGCATCCATGGAGAGAGAACAGAGCCAATGGGGAATTTTCCCATCCCACCTGCCACGGGAATCACAGTTGGGGAGGAGGGGGATGGGGACGAGGTGGGGGAGTGGGGGAAACATACAAAGGTCTGTTGACCTCGAGCGGGATTTTTCAGTTTTGGGCTGAGCACGGTTGGAAAATCCCGCCCAACGTTTCAGAGGCAAGAGGCGGGACTTTATGGTCTCACTCATCCCGAAACTGTAAAACCCCACCCGAGGACATCGGACTTTTCCATTATCCGCCCCTCGCCCACTCTGATTCCCGTGCGGGCGGAATAGTAAAATTCTCGCTAATGAAAAACTTAGATTTTGACACTCCAGATGTAGAGACTTGGGAGCCAAAAATCAAGTCAGAATTCATGTCTGGGCCCGATTTCTGGGCTCCCTAATCTTCCATTCATTAATTCTAATGTGTTCTACAGAGGAAGAAGAGTCTTTCTTGTCTCAAATACTTCTCTATTTTTGTTTAAATTGCTGAAAAGCAGAGGCAAATTATTAACTTGAAAGGCATGAACTTGGAGTGAATTATTTTTACTGGGCCTGTTCAAACAACTCAATTGTTTAGTCCTCTCTTCCCTTGTAAATAAAAAGCAGAGACAAACACAGGCCATTTTACATTCTGTTTATTGTATTAGGGAAGGAAACATGAGGATACGATACAACTGAGACTGCTGATATATCAATTTCAGGCACTGGTTTTCAGCTCTCCTCAATCTCCTGCGATAAAACCTGAAACTTAATGTCGCCATCATGATGTATTTAGTGATCCTGGTGACAGGGAACCAAAGACAATTCTTCTCCCAATCCCGCTGAAAAACCAACAGGATTATGACACAATTTCCAAACAATGCTTTAATAAAATCCCCAGAGGCCTGTATAAGCAAACTTGATTTTCAAACATATAATTCTGGGAACATTCACAACAGCTATATTACTGGATGTGTAATCCAGGGGAATGAGTCCAATGGGGAAAGGGCAGGAGGAATGTTGGGAACAGTCCTATTGAATGGCAGAGCAGGCTCAAGAGTTCAAATGGCCTACTCCTGCTCCAATTTCTTATAGAATCCCTACAGTGCAGAAGGAGGCCATTCGGCCTATCAACTCTGCACCAACCACAATCCCATCCCGGCCCTAACCTCCATCCGTTTACCCTAGCTAGCCCCCGTGACACTAAGGGGCAATTCAGCATGGTCAATCCACCTAACCCACACATCTTTGGGGTGGAAACCGGAGCACCCAGAGGAAACCCATGCAGTCATGGGGAGAATGTACAGACTCCACACAGACAGTGCCCCAAGCCAGGAATCGAACCCAGGTCTCTGGCGCTGTGCGGCAGCAGTACTAACCATTGTGCCTCTATGCCGCCCGTCTTATAAATCTCTCAATAACAAAAGGCAGGATAAAACTTGGCTGTGATGCTGCTCGTTATTGAATATCTCCTTGACTTTAATTATCTACCCCACAGACAGCTGAAGAATGGGTAAATGGACAAATGGACAAATTATAGTGAAGCTGGGATCAGATCCAAGCTTGTTTCAACATTTCCAGTACAGGAAAGGAATTTATTGGAAAGGCGATAGTCTTTAATTTGTCCCAATCCGTAGGATTCTGTAAAGGGTTCCTGTGCAAATCAATTCAATGAATAGAATAATTGGCCATGAATTGTGAACTTTAATTCTTCAAAGCTTCTGCGCGATTAAAGGTCAGAAAGATAATCAGCCCTACAATTGTTTTCTCAAATAGATTACGCCCCTTGAGAGTTGCTGAGCCCAACCTTGTCAAACTACAATGGAGTAAAATCTGACACATACTCTGGAGATACCTTTGTTCTTTTAAGGTGAGAGGGGCAAGGTTTAAAGGAGATGTATGAGGCAAGTTTTTTTAGTAAAAAGTCTGACAACACCAGGTTTTAGTCCAACCTATTTATTTGATAATATACTCACAAGCTTTCGAGGGGACTGCCTCTTCGTCAGGTGAATGGAGAGTTCTGGCCTCAGACAGAGCATATGAAGCACAGACAGTGTAGTTCAATCTCTAAACTGTCTGTGCTTCATATGCTCTGTCTGAGGCCAGAACTCTCCATTCACCTGACGAAGAGGCAGTCCCCTCGAAAGCTTGTGAGTATATTATCAAATAAATAGGTTGGACTAAAACCTGGTGTTGTCAGACTTTTTACTGTGTTTACGCCAGTCCAACGCCGGCATACCCACATCATGGCAAGTTTTTTTTACACAGAGTGTGTTGGGTGCCTGGAACTCGTTATCGGGAGATGAAGTGGAAGTAGATATGATTGTGACTTTGAAGTGTCATCTTGACAAATACATGAATAGAATGGGAATAGAGGGATATGGTCCCCAGAAGGATAGGGGGTTTTAGTTAAGTCGGGCAGCATGGTCAGTGCAGGCTTGGAGGGCCAAAGGGCCTGCTCCTGTGCTGTAATTTTCTTTCTTCTTTGTTCTTGTTCTTTGTGAAGATACATTGGGCCTGAAATGTTGGAGGGGGTGGCGAACTGGAGTGTCCCTCTGCTCTTAGCTCCTTGTTGGAAATGAAGCCACTCCTTGTACACCCCACCTTGTGAAACAGGTTGGGTAAGAGCTGTCCAGCGCAGCATGTTCCTGAGACAATGGGGATGATTATCCAACCATGGCGTGCCGTTGGTAGATCGCACCAGTCCTGGGGAATAGCATGCGAGCCTGAAAGTCCCTTTCACATCCAGCACCAACCGGTTTGCAAGTCCCCCGGCCTCTCCCTAATGGCGCAAACCAGATTGTGTGGTCCAATTAGCTTATTTAAAGTAGCATTTAACGACACATTGTCCATTCGATTCCCAGTGCACAGAATCTGGCCTTCGGATGCAACTCAATAATGGTGACAATAGCTGCTGGAGAATTGCGGAGACCTGGCACGATTGTCATGCTGGGGGGCTGGTGGGTGGGGAGGATAGGGGAACTTGGAGACGATTGAAGCCCCCAGTGGGTCAGGGGCATGGCTAGGCAGAGTGCAGAATGTATTTTTACAGTCATAGCTAGAGTGTAGAGAAAGATCAACTTAATATGAGGTATGTCCATTCAAAAGCCTGATGGAAGCAGGTACATGACCTCAGACTTTCGTATCTTTTTCCTGTTGGGAGAAGGTGGAAGAGAGAATGTCCGGGGTGTGTGGATATCTTGATAATGCTGGCTGCTTTTCTGAGGCAGCGGGAAGTGTAGACAGTGTCAATGGAATGGGAGGCTGGTTTGAGTGATGGACTGGGCTATGTTCACCACCCTTTGTGGTTTCTTGCAGTCTTGGGCAGAGCAGGAGCCATACCAAGCTGTGATACAACCAGAAAGAATGCTTTCTATGACGCATCTGTAGAAGTTGGTGAGAGTCGTAGCAGGCATGCCAAATTTCCATTGGCCTCCTGAGGAAGCAGATGCGTTGGTGGACTTTCTTAACTATAGCATCAGTGTGGTGGGAACAGGACAGGTTGTTGGAGATCTGGACACCTTGAAACTTGAAGCTCTCATGGTGGTCGGGAAGGAGGTCCATGAGGGCAGGGTGATTATGGGGAGTAGTCCCATGGGGGAGAGGGACTGGAGTCAGGAATTAGAACTGTTTTTAATTCTCCTCACTTTTCCTATTCTGATCTGATTTGATTTGGTTTATTATTGTCACCTGTATTAATATGCAGTGAAAAGTATTGTTTCTCGCAATACAGACAAAACATACTGTTCATAGAGAAGGAAATGAGAGAGTGCAGAATGGAGTATTACAGTCATAGCTATGGTGTAGACAAAGATCAACCTTAAAGAGTGAAAAGCTGCAGCATGGTACTGTGCAGAGGGACCTGGGGGTCCTTGTGCATAAATCGCAAAAACTCAGTCTGCAGATGCAGCAGGTGATCAAGAAGGCGAATGGGATGTTGGCCTTTATAGTGAGGGGGATAGAATATAAAAGCAGGGAGATCTTGCTGCAACTGTACAGGGCACTGGTCAGGCCGCAGCTGGAGTACTGTGTGCAGTCTTGGTCCCCTTATTTGCGAAAGGATATATTGGCCTTGGAGGGAGTACAGAGAAGGTTCACCAGGCTGATACCGGAGATGAGGGGGTTAGCTTATGAGGAGAGACTGAATAGACTGGGCCTGTACCCGTTAGAGTTTAGAAGGCTGAGGGGGGATCTTATAGAGACTTACAAGATAATGAAGGAGCTAGACAGGGTCAAGGTAGAGAGATTCTTCCCGCTGAGAAAGGAAACCAGAACTAGAGGGCACAGCCTCAAAATAAGGTGGGGGGGGGACACTTTAGAACTGAGTTGAGAAGGAACTTCTTCACTCAAAGGGTGGTGAATCTCTGGAATTCTCTGCCCATTGAAGTGGTGGAGGCTACCTCATTGAACATATTTAAGTCATGGGTAGATATATTTCTGATAGACAAGGGAATTAAGGGTTACGGGGAGAAAGTGGGAAAGTGGAACTGATCCACTTCAGATCAGCCATGATCTTATTGAATGGCGGGGCAGGCTCGAAGGGCCAGATGGCCTACTCCTGCTCCTATTTCTTATGTTTCTTATGTTCTTAATATGAGTTAGGTCCATTCAAAAGTCTGATGGCAGAACCTTCCAAATTTGTGATTGATAACACAATTTAGGTAACATTAAAACTGATAAATCTCTGGGCCCTGATGGCATTTATCCTAGGCTGCTTAGGGAGGCGAGAGATGAAATCGCTGGGCCTCTGACGCAAATCTTTGTCTCTTCTTTGGACACAGGTGAGGTCCCAGAGGACTGGAGGATAGCAAACATGGTACCATTGTTTAAAAAGGGTAGGAGGGATAATCTTGGTAACCATAGGCCGGTGAGTTTGACATCAGTGGTAGGCAAGTTGATGGAGAGGATTCTTAGGGTTAGGATGTATAAGCATTTAGAGCGTTGCGATCTGATTAGGGATACGCAGCATGGCTTTGTTAAGGGGAAGTCTTGCCTTACGAATCTGGCAGAACTTTTTGAGGAGGTGACAAAAACGGTCGACGAAGGACGAGCCGTTAATATCGTCTATACGGATTTCAGTAAGGCGTTTGACAAAGTCCCTTATGGTAGGTTGGTTGAAAAGATTAAGGCTCATGGAATACAAGGCCAAGTATCTAGATGGGTTGAAAACTGGCTTGGTAAGAGGAGACAGAGAGTAGCAGTGGAAGGGTCCTCTTCTAGCTGGAGGTCTGTCACTAGTAGTGTGCCACAGGGCTCAGTACCGGGACCTCTTCTTTTTGTAATATACATAAATGACTTGGAAGAGGGAGTAAATGGTGTGATCAGCAAATTTGCAGATGACACTAAGATGGCTGGATTGGCGGGCAGTGAGGAGCAGTGTCTGGCAATACAACGGGATCTCGATAGGCTGGTATATTGGGCAGATATATGGCAAATGGAGTTTAATCCTGATAAATGTGAGGTGATGCATTTTGGCTGAAATAACGTAGGGGGGAGTTATATGATGAAGGGAGGCCTATAAAGAGTATAGAAACACAGCGGGACCTGGGGGTGCAAGTGCACAAGTCTTTGAAGGTGGCAGTACAAGTGGAGAAGGTTGTGAAGAAAGCTTATGGTATGTTAGCCTTTATAGGAAGGGGTATAGAGTATAAGAGCTGGAGTCTAATGTTGCAGTCGTATAGAACGTTGGTTAGGCGGCATTTGGAGTACTGCATCCAGTTCTGGTCGCCTTACTACTGGAAGGACGTGGAGACCCTGGAGAGAGTGCAGAGGAGGTTTACCAGGATGCTGCCTGGTATGGAAGGACTGGGTTATGAGGAAAGATTGAGCAAATTGGGGCTGTTTTCCCTTGAAAGACGGTGACTGAGGGGAGATCTAATAGAGGTATATAAGATTATGAAGGGTATAGATAGAATAAACAGTGGTAAGCTTTTTCCTATGTTAGAAACGCACAGTACAAGGGGCCACAGGCTTAGGGTGAGGGGGGCAAGGTATAACACGGATGTTAGAGGGAGGTTTTTCACACAGAGGGTAGTGGGGGTATGGAATGCTCTGCCAAGCAAGGTGCTGGAGGCTGGTACGCTGGAGTTGTTTAAGAGTTACTTAGACAGGCACATGAGTGGGTTGGAGATGGAGGGATATAGGAGGTTGATTTAAATAAGGTTCAGTAGCCTTGGGACGACCCTGGTAATGTATAAGGATGTGGAACGATACTAATGTTTTTCTCTTTTAATTCACAGGTTTTAAGTCAGTCTGCCTTGTTGTCCAACGCGGGGCATACACGCGATGGGTCGTCCAAGGGCTGCTCTTGTTTGTTTCGAGAATAGCCTAGTACTTCATGTCGTTAGTGTACGCTTAAACTGGACCAGATGCTGGGCAACACAACAGCTCAGTGACTATCACTGTTAGCTGTGCAGACACATGGATTTAGGCCGGTGTCTGTGGGAGTTTGCGCATTCTCCCCGTGCTTGCGTGGGTTTTCTCCAGGTGCTCCGGTTTCCTCCCACACCCCAAAGATGTGCTATTAGGCTGATTGGTGGTAATAAATTGTCCCTAAACTAGTTTTCCCTCAATGTGGAATGCCATAAGCGTAGATAAGGGTCATGGGTGGAGGGGGGACTGGTAATGTTAAAATGGCGACGCGGCTCGTTGGGCCGAAGGGCCTGTTTCCCGGACTGTTTTTGTTCTTTGTTCTTTGTATAACATTCTTTTGGATGTTCCCAGCCCAGAGCAATTGCCCAGTGGAAATCTAAATTTCTTGGCAGTTGCCATGCAATCCTTACCTGGTGACATCTGGGATTGGAGGGAGGGAGGAGGAGATCCCCAGCACATCTTTTGGGTACACCACCGCCCCCCCGTAAGACTCCCTGAGAAACTGGGGTTACAGACTGTTATTTCATGAGGTCCCACCATTTTGAGAAAATAGATGATGTTGGATTTATGAATCTGTTTTCCTAAGGAATCTTTAATCAATTTTATACATTACAGTTCTATCTTTGACAATACTACATTTGTGTTTTCATGTTGGTCTGTCACCTGGGCTGGAAGTTCATGGCAACAAGGCTTCCTGTGTATCATTGACTCACTGCTTGGATAAAACCTCAGCAGCTTGAGGTAGCTACAAAAACAGGAGAGGCAAACTGAGTCTCCAGGACTTTCCTTTCTCTTATTAGACTAGAATGTATGCAATGGGATATCGAGTATGCATGATTAATACATTCATCAGTAATTTATGTCTCTGAGAATTTCAACATGGCATTAATTGTTTTACAAACAAACAGGTTTTATTAAAATATCAGGAGAGGAAACGTCATGTAATCATGTCGATTATTTCATCTCACAGCTTCAAATCCTTTCGCTGTGATAGTTCTTCACCCAATTTTTAAACAGTTTGGTTTCTTAATTAAATAAATAATGAGTTACCTTAATTACTGGAATATAAGGACTGAAGTTTGATACATATCAGCATCCTTTTAATAATGTGTCCTTCTCAATAAGACAATTTACCACAAACCTTCAAATTCTTCCCTGCTGAACTTGTGGTACTTTTTGAAGAGGGTGTTGGTTTAGCTCAGTTGGCTGGATGGCTGGTTCTTGAAACAGAGCAATGCCAGCAGCAGGGGTTCAGTCATAGGGCCATTCAGTCATAGAGGTTTACAGCATGGATACAGACCCTTCAGCCCAACTTGTTCATGCTGACCTTTTTTAACCACTAAGCTACCCCCCTTTGCCTGGGTTTGGCTCATGTCCCTCTGTACTCCTCGATCTCTTAGTGCTGTAATTCTTCTCAATAACCCACCATTAACTGAATAAGTCCTGCCCTGGTTCAATCTACCAAAATGCATCACCTCGCATTTATCTAAGTTAAACTCCATCTGCCATTCTTCAGCCCACTGGCCCAATTGATCAAGATCCCATTGCAATCTTAGATAACCTTCTTCACTGTCCACTATGCCACCAATCTTGGTGACATCTGCAAACTCACTAACCATGCTTCGTAAACTCTCATCCAAATCATTAATATAAATGACAAACAACAGTGGACCCAGCACCGATCCAGCTGAGGTTATTCATGAGGGTTCCGTCTTCTCCATCTTGTCCCTCACCTGAAGTGTGGTGTTCCTCTGGTTAAATCACCACCAGTGAGGTCTCCCCCTCAAAGGGAGCCTCGAATGATCTGGGACAATGGCAACTACCTTTTGAGGCTGTTCCGCACTTAGTGATATTTTTAGTTGTGTTGTCTGAATGTTCGTCGGACATCCAGGCTTGAATTTTAGCTTCCACCAGCTCGAATGGGATTGTCATCTTCAAGCATCCCAACCTTACATGCAATCCCCGTCAAAACACCTTCACACATCTGTTCCCTTACCAGTACACTTTTCTCTCCCTCTAAAATGAAAAGAGTGTAAGACAAGTTTACGCAAGCCACATTAATGGAGATTTGTCTTATCGTCAACTGTAGAGAATAGCATTATTCTGATCAAAGTAAATTATAGGAAAGTCTGAAATAAATTCCGGACAAAATACCGTGCCCAACAGAAATAGGGAACTACCTCCATCCGCAGTTCAAGAGGACAGCTCACCATCACCATCTTCAAGCCAATTAGGAGTGTGAAATAAATGCTAGTCTTGTGTGGTACACCCACATTTCATGAATGTGGGTGTACCATGCAAGATGAAAGGTCTTCACCCACTTGGGGTGGCACGCTGACACAGCAGTTAGCGTTGCTGCCTCAAGGACCTGGGTTCAATTCTGGCCTCGGGGACTGTCTGTGTGGAGTTTGCACATTCTCCCCGCATCTGCATGGGTTTCCTTCAGGTGCTTTGGTTTCCTCCCTCTGTTCAAAGATGTGCAGGTTAGATCGATTGGCCATGCTAAATTGCTGCTTAGTGTTTGAGAGTTTAGCAGGGTAAATATGTGGGGTTATGTGGATAGGGCCTGGGTGGATTGTGGTTGGTGCACGCTCGATGGGCTGAATGGCCTTCTCCTGCATTGTAGGGATCCTATGATTCGATGGGGTACAAAGTTTGTTTCTGAAAATCACATCACACGGCCTATAGAAGAAAATTTCCCTCTGCTTAGAAGCAATTTTCTCGTCATTCGCGAACGATTGTACTGAACAAGACCTCCCATTTACATGCTCCTGATAAGAGTAATTGATTTAACTATATAAGGAAATCGCGCAAAGTGCAAACCAATGGGGCTTCTCACAAAACATGATAAAGAAGCAGTAAGTGACAGGAAAGGACAGATTGAGATTCAACAGATATTTGAATTATTATGGGTTCTATTCTCTGACCAAGGTACACATCAAGGGAACAATTCAAATGTTTGAAAACTGACAGATCTTATTGAGATAATTATTCACTATTGTCATACTCCTTGATGGAGGAGGTGCTGAGACATAATTTGGGTGATTGCATCTCTGTGTTAAATGTCACAACACCAGTAAGCTGGAGAAAATGACAGATTCATCACTTCTCATGTGTGTCTGTTCATATTAGAGGCGCACAGGCAGTTTGAGTCTCACAGAGAGCGAGTCTTTCATTCAACATGCTATCTAAGCATTTGGTGAGACACAAAAAGATGTTTTATTCATTGGTTTTGCGATGTGGTAATACAATAGGTTAATTTTACCCAGGAATCACAGTGTGAAAAATGCTTTCAAATCTGAAAGAATGGATAGAACTCACTACCAGGCCCAGATTTAATATGGTTGAAAGATCATTCAACTGTGGAAGCAATCTACAATAGGCTTGCATTCAAATTTTCTACACAGCAACCTACTCTACCTCATTCTTACTGAGGCTTACAAGAATTATAGAATCCCTACAATGCAGAAGGAGACCAATTGGCACACTGAGTCTACACTGACCACAAACCCACCCTAGCCCTATCCCTGTAATCCCATGTATTTACTCTAGCTAGTCCCCCTAACAGTAAGGGGCAATTTACCACGGCCAATCAACCTAACCCACACATCCTTGGAGTAATGGAAGAAACTGGAGCACCCGGAGGAAACCGGCGCTGAAACGGGGAGAACTCCGCAAGACAGTGACCTCGAGCCGGAATTGAACCTGGAGCTGTCCCTGGAGCCGTGAGGCAGCAGTGCTAACCTCTGTGCCACCATGCTGCCCTCTTTGGAACTTCTCCCCAATTTTCCCTTCAACAACAACAGAGCAAAATAATTCAAATTCATGTACTGGGGAGGAGATTAGATACCAGGAGGTAACAATAATGTCCATTTTAAACATTTCTTTCACAGGACGTAGGTGAAATAAACTGAACCATGTTCAAAGTCAAGCAATCTGATGGATTAGTGATGGTGCAGATGAGCGGTTAAAAAAAACTCATCAATTTTCTTCAATACCTGAAAGAGCAACTGGCATTGAACTGATAGAATTTTCATTATTAACCATGCCAGGCTGAGTTTGGCTCTTTGGAAAGATGCCACAATTCAGCCTTGGCTCATGAATTATGAACCCTGTCAATTGCCAATGCAACTGGCAACATCTCTAAGGAGGAAAGAATGATAGTTACTTCATTCAATTCTATCTGAGAAATACTGCTACAGTCCGAAAGAATTAATATCACTCCATAGGATTATGTCGGATATATGGAACTGATGAAGGCCATTCAGCCCAACCATTTGATGCTGGTGTTTATGTTCACTTGAGCTTTCTCTCATCTTTCCCATCGTCACCGGCGACACGGCAGCATTGCTAACCACAGCATTGCTGCCTCACAGTGCCAGGGATCCGGGTTTGATTTCCGGCTTGGGTCACTGTCTGTGCAGGGTCTGCACATTCTCCCCATGTCTGCATGGGTTTCCTCCGGATGCTCCAGTTTCTTCCCACAGTCCGAAAGATGTGTTCCAAAAGGTGGATTGGCCATGCTAAATTCTCCCTCAGTATAACCCGAACAGGTGCCAGAGTGTGGCGACTAGGGGATTTTCATAGTAACTTCATTGCAGTGTTAACATAAGCCTATTTTAGACACTAATAAATAAACTATAAAATCCGTTCCCTTCTCCGTCTTAAGCACATCTCCCTTCTCCTTACATGTATCTGGACTATTTGCATGAACATTCTCTCTGTATCCACGCTATTAAAACCTTCCGGAATTTTAAAGATCTCAATTAGTTCATCCCTCAACTTTCTCTTAACAAGACAAATGAGACCCAGCTGGTCAACCATTTCCTGATAATGGTGCCATCCACAAAATGTCTTTGTTCCGAAAGTGCCGCTTTTGAATAGCAGTGGTTCCAGCACTGATCCCTGCGGAGCACCACCTCCCACCTTGTGCCACCCTGTGTCATCACCCTTCACTCTGGTTCTCTGCGTTCTGTTTTGAAGCCAGTCAGAATTCTGCCAGTTGCCCCTGACTCCACGATCTTATTCATCAATCAATTATGGGGCAGCTGATCAAAGGCCTTATAAAATGTAGATAAAATGCATCTACTGGTGGCCTGCACCCTAGGGTATTAAAGGAAGTGGCAGCAGAGATAGTGGATGCATTAGTTGTGATGTTTCAAAATTCCTTGGATTCAGGTAAAGTCCCGGTGGATTGGGAACATGCTACTGTGACGTCCTTATTGGAAAAGTGAGAGAGGCAAAACATAGGAAACTATAGGCCGGTTAGCTTGACCTCTGTGGTGGGGAAATTGTTGAAATCAACCAATAAGGAGGAGATGATTGAGCATTTGGAAAGACAAAGCTCTATCCATCATTGTCAGCATGGTTTTATGATGGGTAAGTCATGTGTGATCATCTTGCTTGAGTTCTTTCAACACATAACCAGCAAGATGGATAGTGGGGAATCTGTGGATATGGTATATCTGGACTTCCAGGAGGTGTTTGACAAGGTGTTGCATAAAAGAGTAATCCAGAAGGTGAGATCGCAGGGGAATGGGGATTGAGTAACTGGACTGGATTGAGGTTTGGCTGACGGACAGAAAGCAGAGGGTTGGGATAAATGGCTGGCGAAATATAACTGGTGGGATATCGCAGGGGTCAGTCCTCGGACATCAACTGTTTACAATCTATACAAATGATCTGCAAACAGGGACAGAGTGTAACATAGCAAAATTTGTGGATGATGCTAAAATAGGTGGAAAGCAGGCAGTGAAGAGGATACAAAGATTTTACAGATGGATATGGATAGGCTAGGAGATTGGGCCAAAATTTGGCTGATGGAGTTTAATTTGGATAAGTGAAAGGTTATCCATTTTGGCAGAAGAAATAGAAAGGCAAATTATTACCCAAATGGAAAGCCGATTCAAAATGCAGAGGGATCTGGGTGTCTTTGTTCATGAATCGCAGAAAGTCAGTATGCAGGTGCAGCATGTAATAAAAAAGGCAATTGGGATGTCGGCATTTATTGTAAAGGGACTGGAGTGTAAAAGTAGAGAAGTGTTGTTGCAATTGTATAGGGTGTTGGTGAGGCCACATCTGGAGTATTGTGTCCAGCTTTGGTCTCCTTATTTGGGGAAGGATGTGGTGGCATTGGAGACAGTTCGGGAGGACGTTCACCAAATTGATTCCTGGAATGAATGGGTTGACATATGAGGAGAGATTAAATAGTTTGGGCTTGTACTCGCTGGAGTTGATGAGAGTGGATCTGAGGCATGTAAAATTTTGAAAGGATTGATGAGGTAAATGTGGACCAAATGCTTCCCCAGGTGGGGCAATCTTGAACAAGAGGTCACAGGTATAGGTTGAGAGGCAGTAGATTTAAAACTGAGATGAAAAGCAGCTACTTCTTGCAGAGGGTGGTGAATTTGTAGAACTCGTTGCCCCATAGCGTGGTGGAGTCCGAATCGTTGAATGGTTTCAAGAGGGAGATAGATATATTTCTAATGAAAAGGGAGGTAAGGGGATATGGGGAACAGGTGGGGAGGTGGATTTGAGATCAGGGAGAGATCAGCCATGATCTGATTGAATGGCAGAGCAGGCCCGAAGGGCTGAATTTGCCTACTTTTGCTCCTAATTCCTATGTTCCTATATAGTACATTGCCCATTCCTTCTGTCAGCTGTTCAATAAATTCAGTAAGTTGATGAAGCAAGATTATTGTTTTGAAATCTATGTTAACCATTCATTATAGATGTTCATGATCTTACTATACTAATGATGTAGCTTCACTGAACACCAAAAATTGAAGTGTATTTTTCTTCATCTAATATTGAGTTGAGGGCTGTTCTTTATTCATTCTGTGGGACATGTGCATTGCTAACTGGCCAACATTTATTGCCCATCCCTAGATGCCCTTAGACCGAATGGCTCGCTCGGCCATTTCAGAGGGCAGTTGAGAGCCAACCACATTGCTGTGGCTCTGGAGTCAAATGTAGGCCCAGACTAGGTAAGGACGACAGATTTTCTTCCCTATAGGACAGTACTGAACCAGGTGGGTTTTTCTGGCAATGAACAGTGGGTTCATGGTCATCAGTACATTCTTAATTCCGGATATTTTTTATTGAATTCACATTCCACCAACTGCCCTGGCAGGATTCAAACCCGGGTCCCCAGAACATTAGCTAAGCTTCTGGATTAGCAGTCTAGTGACAATACCACTGGGCCACCACCTATACAGTAAATTATAAAGGCTCCTATTACAATTTTCATCTGTACAAGGCTCTTTGAAACACCATTCTTGTTTTTGTTTGGTCAATTAAACATTCAGTTATGTTCCCACAAACCTCCTGCTTCACATATTAGATCAGTAATTACAACCTTACATGTGCTGCTAGACGTATAATTATCCTTAGCTATCAGTGAGGAGGTCTGATGGTGCAGTGGGTTGTGTCCTCTGAGCCAGAAGCTCTGGGTTTGAGTCCCACCCCAGGACTCGATGGCCAATGCAGTCAAACAGGTTATATGTCAACCTGCAAATCCTTCCAAACACACCCCTCACTGACTGTAAGAGTGGGAGAGATTCCTGTTCAGCTATGGTGACAGAAAAAACATTGGAGCCTTTACCATTACTATCCATTGCTCCAGACTGCAACATACGTTTAATGAAAGCAAAATAGTTCTGATGCTGGAATCTGAAACAAAAACAGAAAATGTTGGAAAATCTCAGCAGTTCTGACAGCATCTGTGGACAGAGAATAGAGTCAATGACTCAAGTCTGGATGGGGTCATCCTGACTTGAAACATTGGTTCTATTTTCTCTCCATAAATACTGTTGAACATGCATTTAAAGGTGCATGTTCCCACAGCACCCCCTTTGGGGTGCTGGTTGGTTGGAGAGCCAGTCTGGATCTGAAAGGTGCTAACAGCGCAGGATTTGAATCCAGTTCTGTCGGGGTGGATCTGGAACCTCTCTTCTTACCCTCTTACGCTGGAGATCACAGCACAATGGATCAGACCTGCCTTTGGGCAAATAACTCATGCAGAAGAAGATATCATTATACTGTGGAACATTTGTACAAAGCCCATTTGTCCAAGAGAAGCTTAAACACTAGATATCATTTCAAAGCAGAATAAGTGCCCTGGCTAAAAATGTATTCCTCAATCAGATTATATAGTGACTTATCTCATTATTGTTTATGGAACTGCGATATGCACAAAGTTGCTCCATATGTCCCAGGTAATCACAATGTGCATAGTTCAAAACTATTTCATTGTGTGTAGAAAACTTTAAGACATCCTCAGTTTAGAATGGACATGATAGAAATTAAGTTTATTTATTATTTTCACAAGCCAACTTACACTAACACTGCAATGAAGTTACTGTGAAAATCCCCTAGTCACCACACTCTGGCACTTGTTCTGGTACACCAAGGACCAATTTAGCACAGCCAATGCACCAAATCAGCACATCTTTCGGACTATGGGAGGAAACTGGGAAATCCAGGAGAGACCCACGCAGATACGGGGAGAACATGCAGACTCTGTACACAGTGACCCAAACCGGGAATCGAACCCGGTTCCCTAGTGCTGTGAGGCAGCAGTGCTAACCATCCAAAGAAGTCTCTTTTTTTGTTTATTCCATGTCCCCACTGCCCAGAGATAACTGGGCTCACCAGTCAGTTACATCTTCATATTGAGAGAAAGCTGCCAGTTGTGTACAAATTTAAGTTAAAATGTTGCTGGGTGGATCAAGGATGGACTGGATTTCTTTTTTTAATTTGGCTTCACTCCAGAATGCAGTTATACTACCTGCAGTGATGGAATTTGAGCAATCAGGGAAACATCACCTCAGGTCTCCTTTTGTGGTCAGGAGTCAGAGTATAAATCGGAGTTAGACTCAGAGTCATAAAGATTTACAGCATGGAAACAGGCCCTTCGGCCCAACTTGTCCATGCTGCTCTTTTTTTGTTTCAAACCCCTAAGCTAATCCCAATTGCCCATATTTGGCCCATATCTCTCTATACTCGTCGTACTCATGTAACTATCTAAATGCTTTTTAAAAGATAAAATTGTACCCACCTCTACTACTACCTCTGGAAACTTGTCCAGACACTCTCCACCCACTGTGTGAAAAAATTGCCCCTATGGACACTTTTGTGTTTCTCCCCTCTCACCTTAAACCTATGCCCTCTATTTTTAGACTCCTAACGTAACTCCAGTTAGCTCGGAATGCCTAATGCACATCTGAAAGCACTTGGCATTTAAAAAGTTTTGGTAATGTTGTCTTATAAATAATCTCAGTGATTATTATTACAATGCTGGAACTGGTAATTCCAATTGATGTTTGTTAATTAGGAAGCCTTGGAAGAAATTGTTCTATTTATCAAATCGTTCATTAAATAAAAGCCACGTCTTGGCATTTCAATGAGAAAACAATCAACAGTGAAGTAACAACGCAATTAACCACCTTCCTGATTAGCAGAAACCAGCATTGGACCAACTGGGATATCAGGGCAGTTTTTTTTAGAATTTACGTTTTTTTCAGCATACTTGAAACCAGTTGCTACTTGTTGCTTCAGAAAAGTAAACCTCACTGCCCTTGTGTAAGTACCACTCAGTCCTTGTGAAGCATTTGTTCTCATTACACTCGAGCAGCAAGTGGACAATTAGCTAGTATCTGAGCTGGAACCCTCCTCCGCACTATCCAATTGTTTTTGTAATAAAAAAACTTTAAACTTGCATCTACAGTCCGAAAGATGTGCTGCTTAGATGCAAACTCCACACAGACAGTGACCCAAGCTGGGAATCGAACCTGGGTCTCTGGCACTGATTTGATTTGATTTATTATTGTCACATGTATTAGTATACAGTGAAAAGTATTGTTTCTTGCGCACTATACAGACAAAGCATACTGTTCATAGAAAAGGCAAGGAGAGAGTGCAGATTTACAATCATAGCTAGGGTGTAGAGAAAGATCAACTTAATGCAAGGTAAGTCCATTCAAAAGTCTGATGGCAGCAGGGAAGAAGCTGTTCTTGGTACATGTCCTCAGATTTTTGTATCTTTTTCCTGACTGAAGAAGGTGGAAGAGAGAATGCAGTAAAAAGTCTGACAACACCAGGTTTTAGTCCAACCTATTTATTTGATAATATTCTCACTAGCTTTCGAGGGGACAGCCTCTTCGTCAGGTGAATGGAGAGTTCACATCATGAAGAGAGAATGCCCAGAGTATGTGGGGTCCTTAATTATGTTGGCTGCTTTCCCAAGGCAGCAGGAAGTGTAGACGGAGTCAATGGATGGGAGGTTGGTTTGATTTGATTTTGGCTTTCCATGTTAACTGAAGAAGAATAACAATATTCCTGAAGTTCAAGCAATGTTAATACAGAATTAGTCGTGAAGAAGACAATGGCTTAGTAGCATTATCACTGGATTATTAAACTAATAATCTAGTCAGCACATCTTTCAGAGGAAACCCACACAGACATGGGAGAATGTGCAAACTCCACACAGACAGAGACCCAAGGCCAGAATTAAACCTGGGTCCCTAGAGCTGTGAGGCAGCAGTGCTAACTATTGTGACACGGTGCCATCCCCTTAGCTCCCAGGTGTCTTCACAGAGCATTATAAAATGGAATTAGTTACCAAGTTCCAGAAGGAGATGTTAGGGCACATAGTCAAAGGTTTGGTCAAAGTGCTAGGTTTTAACAAACATTTTATAGAGAGGGTGAGAAGTGGAGAGGTTTAGAGAGGGAATTGTGGAAGGTATGGGGGTCAGCAAGTAAAGGCACAGGCACCAATGGTGGAACGATTATTATCAGAAAGGCTCAAAAGGCCAGCATTAGAGGGGTGCAGATATCTGGAAAGGTTGTGGAGTTGGAGGAGGAGACAGAGATAGGGAGAGGCAAGGCCAAAGGAAGATTCAAAAAGGATAGGAATTTTAAAATGTTGCTTAACAAGCTGTGGGAGTCGCACGATGGCATAGTGGTTAGAACTACTACTTTGCAGCTCAAGGGACCTGGGTTCAATTCCAGCCTTGGGTCATCCTCTGTGTGGAATTTGCACATTCTCCCCATATCTATGTGGGTTTCCTTTGAGTATCTGGCCTCCTCCCACAGTCCAAAGATGTGTAGTTAAGTGAATTGGCCATGTTAAATTGTCCCTTAGTTTAAAGTTTTTTTTAAAAGAGTCACCAGTAGGCTTATATCAACAATGCGATGATGTAACTGTGAAAATCCCCAAGTCGTCACATGCCAGCACTGAGTACACTGTTCGGGTACACTGAGGGAGAATGGCCAATGCATGCAACCAGCACATCTTTTGGACTGTGGGAGGAAACAGAAGCACACAGAAGAAACCCACTTAGACACAGGGAGAATGTGTAAACTCTGCAGACAGACAGTGACCCAAACCATGAATTGAACCCTGATTGCGGGTGCTGTGGGGTAGCAGTGCTAACCACTGTGCCAAAGTGGAGTAGATTAGGTGGATTAACGGGGTTGATGCACAGGGTTGTGGGTATGGGGGGTTGGGATTGGTGGGCTGGGTAAAAATGCTCTTTCAGAGAGTTGGTGCTGACGTGATGGGCTGAATGACCTTCTGCTATTCCAAGCCAGGCAATCTTAATTAGCATAAAATAAAAAAAATTCTTCTGGAATTGTCATAATTGTAAAATTAACAATGCAGAGAGCAAAATGGAAAATAGTTTCTCAAGAATCACAGGCACAACTTGATGGACTTCAATCAGTAAAGTAATTGCCTGAGGCATTCCAATTTTGTTCCAAATTCTAAAATAGAGTAATTCTGAATGTGTGTTATCCCAGCAAAGACTACACTGAGGCAAAAGAATTCCGTTAAGTCTGAGACACTTGATGCAACATAAATAATATAAATTTGAAGATTTGAAACTTCCAGTCAGGAAGAATTTGCATTTTTGCAGCAATTATTCACAAATCTCAAAATATCCCAGAGCCAATGAAGCATAGTCAGTTATAATGGAGGGAACTGCAGCTGCCAAGTTGTACACAGCAAGATCTCACACGCAATAATGAAGTAAGGGGCCAGATAACCTGATTTACTGGTATTGATGTTTAAGAGGAAAAAAAGACTTGAACCACTTGAGAATTCCCCTGTGTTATCACATCCGAGTTCTCCTGAAGTCATTGACAGTTATTCCATATAAGATGAATCCTAAACCCCACTAACTGTTATTTAGTAAGTGAGCAGAGAGATGCAGCAGCCATTGAACTGCTGGAAAGATTCAATCCAAATCAAGACTTGTCCAATATCCATTCCCATTCTGTCCAGCAGAGGTCACTGGGCAGTCAATTAAGGTTGAATTGAATTAAGATGTGATTTTTTTTTCTCTCAGCCCTGGGGCAATGAGGCTGAAGGTCAGTGGATGTTTGAGGAAAATTGGAGCAAGCCTAGTCAGGATGGCTTGCTGACACTTCCCTGTTGGCGAGGAAGCTTTCCAAGGATGGACAGGGACAAAGTACCTCATGGTTAGTTTAAAAATGTCTTCAGAGGCAGAAGTCCTTCCACCAGAATCCCTTTATTTACAAACTCTAACAGCAATACACAGAGTGCGAGCAGTCAGCAGTCTACCCCTGTAGCATCCTAGTAAATCTTTTCTGCACTCTTTTTAGTTTAGTAATATCCTTTCTATAAGGTAACCAGAACTGAACACAGTATTCCAAGTGTGATAAGAACATAAGAAATAGGAGCAGGAGTAGGCCATCTAGCCTGCCCTGCCATTCAATAAGATCATGGCTGATCTGAAGTGGATCAGTTCCACTTTCCTGCTTTCTCCCCATAACCCTCAACTCCCTTGTCTATCAGAAACAGAAGTTTCAGAAGTGATCTTACTAATGTCTTGTACAACTTCCACAAGATATGCCAACTCCCACATTGAATGTTCTGACCAATGAAACCAAGCATGCTGAATGCCTTCTTCACCACTCTGTCCACCTGTGACTCCACTTTCAAGGAGCTATGAACCTGCACCCCTAGATGTCTTTGTTCTGTAACTTTCCCCCATTAACTGAATAAGTCCTACCCTGATTTGATCTTCTAACACTCCCAGTTAAGTACAAGGCAAAGACTCCCTGATTGGCCCATCAATTGATTCCTTAATCAGGGAGTTCATACTCCAATAGGCTAACATTAATGGCCTCATTAAAGTCATTAAAGGTAGGTTAAATCTCATGGGATCAAGGGTGAGGTAGCCAATTGGAAATAAAATTGGCTTGATGCTAGAAGACAAAGGATGGCTGCAGAGGGTTATTTTTCAAACTGAGGCCTGTGACCATCAGTGTGCCTCAGGGATTGGTATTGGGTTGACTGTTATTTATCATTTATGTAAATGATTTGGATGAGAATTTAGGAGGCATGATTACTTTGCAGATGACACCGCAATTGAATCATAGAGTAGAATAGAATACTGACATTTGGCCCATTGAGCCTACACCGATAACAATCCCACCCAGTCCCTATCCCCGTAATCCCACATATTTACCCTACTAATCTCTCTGACATCCCCTGAACACTAAGGAGCAAATTAGCATGACCAATCAATTTAACCCGCACATTTCTGGACTGTAGGAGGGAACTGGAGTACCTGGAGGAAACCCATGCAGACACAGGAAGAACATGCAAACTCCACACCGTGACCCAACCTGGGAATCAAACCTGGGTTCGTGGCGCTGTGAGGCAGCAGTGCCAACCACTGTGCCACCATGCCACTATAGTGGCGTAATGAAGAAGGTTATCTAGGATTGCAACAGGATCTTGATCAATTGGGCCAATGTGCTGATGAATGGCAGACGGTGTTTAGATAAATGTGAGGAGATACATTTTAAAAGATTGAACCAGGGCAGGACTCATTCAGTTAATGGTAGAGTGTTGGGAAGAGTTACAGATCAAAGAGATCTAGGGGTACATGTTCATAGCTCCTTGAAAGTGGAGTCACAGGTGGACAGAGGGGTGAAGAAGGCGCTTGGCATACTTGGTTTCATTGGTCAGAACATTTAATACAGGAGTTAGGACATCTTATGGAAGTTGTATAAGACATTAGTAAGGTCACACTTGGAATACTGCGTATAGTTCTAGTTACCCTATTATAGAAAGGATATTATTAAACTAAAAAGAATGCAGAAAAGGTTTACTAGATGCTACCAGGACTTGACGGTTTAAGTTATAAAGGAGAGGCTGGATGGACTGGGACTTTTTTCCCTAGAATGTAGGGGGGTTAGGAATGATTTTATAGAAGTCCCTAAAGTAATGAAGGGCATAGATCAGCTAGATAGTCAATATCTTTTTCCAAAAGGAGGGAGGCTAAAACTAGAGGGCAGAGGTTTAAGGTGAGAGGGGAGAGATTAAAAAAGACCCAAAGGGTCAATGTTTTCACACAGAGGGTAGATGAGTGTCTGGGATGAGCTGTCAGAGATAATAGTAGAGGTTGGTACAATTTTGACATTTAAAAAGCATTTAGGCAGTTATGTGGGTAAGATGGGTATAGAGGGATATGGGCCAAACGTGGGCAATTGGGACTAGCTAAGTGGTAATAACTGATCTGCGTGGACATGTTGGGTCAAAGGGCTTGTTTCCACACTATAAATGTCCATGACTCTATGACTGTCCAAGTCATGTGGGTGTCAGTCAATTAAAACTGGTCACAGACCCAGTTGCCTCTAATTATGTGGGGATGCCAGCCCTCACCCACCTGCAGGGAAGCTTCCCTGATGAGGACAAAGGATATCAGCTCAATGTTGTAAGAGAGTGGGTTGGGGGGGGGGGTGCGCTCGGAGCCAAATGTCCCAGAGGGCAGTGGCCATGAGGACCACCTTTGTGGCCTAAGCAATCCTTCTCGTTGGAGGGGAACTTGGCTGGTTCTCTTCCACTCTCAGGGATCTAATTTCAAAACATGTCTTCAAGAAGGACTGCCTATTGCGAAGCCCGTAGTGTCACCCACCTGCTTTAGCAGCATCCACCTCGCCCAGTAGCTCTGAGAAGGCTCCAGAGCTGCCAGCAGCATTGAGAGCCACCCATTATCCTGAACAGGATGGTCAGTGTAGAGGTGACCCATTAGGTGAAGATTGAGCTGTTGGTGTGCTGCCTGCACCTGGGCTTAGGACCCCCACTTTGTCCCAACATCTCGGTACCAGAGCCTGTTAGAAACTGCAGCCCACCCAGACTCACTGAGCTGGTGGATCTCAATAGCTGGGAATAATTGATCTGTTCTAGACTAAAGAGATAGAAATGACAGTTAAAATTCCTGCTTGCAGTGCTTAAAGCATGCCCTGCTTGAAAGGGCATGTAGCAGGACCTGAACAACCTGCAGGTTCGAGCTGATAACTGAAACATAACAATCATGCAACACAAATGACAGACAGTGACCACCTCCAATTAAAGAGGCTCCAACTATCTCCCCTTGAATATACCACTCTCAACATCCAAGATATCACCATTGACCAGAAACTAAACTGGATTAGTGTTCAGGAGCAGATCACAAAGTTATATCATGATTAGACCTCAACTTTTTTTGATTTTGACATTAGTGCCTCACTCCAGGTGTGATTCTATTGACCCACCAGGAAGCTTTTATAAACACAAATTTTATTTAACAATACAGTTTATATATAACAAAAAGAGTTTGCATAAATTTACCATTGAAATACTTAGACATGACAATGTATAATTCGTAACCGCTAACCTATCTCTGTGGTTTTAATTTAAACAATATTCCCATAGACATGAACTCCTCTCTAGAAGCATTGAGCAAATACACACAGGTTTACGTGGGTTGCCAGTCCTCCAGCCACTTAACCCTCTGGGCAAAGATACAGAGAGACACCTGTCTTCTGACTCTCAGATTGCAGCCTCCAGAGAAAGACCTGTCTTCAAACAGCAAACCTCCAGACAATAGAGAGAGGGAGAAAGAGAGAGAGAGAGACAGAATATCTCTTGCCTTTTGCAGTTCTCTGGAGAGAGATACCTATTTTCTAGGATTTCCTAGACTTCAATTGCCAAAAAGAGAGAAGGTGAGAGGAAGAGCTGCTCCTATCATATTCAAACAGCAACTGCCTGTCTGTAAGCCTAACTTGACTCATTCACACAACTTGTCAATTAACCTAATTAAACCCTGCTCTGAAACCCCAGGGAACAACGCTAAAAAAAAGACTCAATAACTCAGATTAAAACAAACACCACAATAATTAGGAGCAATTGTTCTTCTTCATTCTCAGCATGTGGGCTGATGGTATCGTAATTGGTATCGTAACAGAGATTTTAAACAGTCCCTTCATAGGAAACATGATACAAATACATTTCTTAAAGGCACAGTATCATCACATCTCCCTCCTTAAAAAATTGAATCATCGATATGCAAATGTGGCTTCATTTTTCAAAACCTCTAGTTTCATGCTATTAGTATTCTCCCTCTCTCTCTCTGTCTCTATGTATATATATAAAATCCAAGCATGCAAACATAACAATAGTATAGTCCAATTCAATCCTTTTCTTCCAACATTGATCATTTCTTCTTCTTTCAACAAAGTCATGATAAAGTGTTAGCAATCATGTTCTCTCTCCTGTCTTTTCTCGACACATTGCTGTTATTCAAATGCTTCATCTTTCTTTTTCAGAAACCTCCTTACGTGCTTTGATTCCAAGTCCGAGCTCAAGTTCATTATCATGGACATAAATTAGTTCTGGTAATGCCCTCAGAGAATTAGGCAGGATCAGGAGGACGGCACAATGGTTGGCACTGCCGCCTCACAGCGCCAGGAACCCAGGTTCAATTCCGCTGTCGGGCCACTGTCTGTGTGGAGTTTCCATGTTCTCCCCACGTCTGCGTGGGTTCCCTCCGGGTGCTCCAGTTTCCTCAAACACTCCAACGATGCGCTGGTTGGGTGGATTGGAAGGTGGAGCTGCTCACAGACTTTGTCAGAGAACCTGTCCCTTTGCACAATTTCACAACTTCAACTTTGTGTGGTCAGGGCCATTCAGAAAGGTCACTAACTCCCCCTCCCACAGACCCTGGAGATTAGCACTGTGTACACTCCCCCCTCCCACAGGCACTGGAGATTAGCACTGTGTACACTCCCCCTCCCACAGACCCTGGAGATTAGCACTGTGTACACTCCCCCCTCCCACAGACCCTGGAGATTAGCACTGTGTACACTCCCCCTCCCACAGACCCTGGAGATTAGCACTGTGTACACTCCCCCCTCCCACAGACCCTGGAGATTAGCACTGTGTACACTCCCCCTCCCACAGGCACTGGAGATTAGCGATGTGTACACTCCCCCTCCCACAGGCACTGGAGATTAGCACTGTGTACACTCCCCCCTCCCACAGACCCTGGAGATTAGCACTGTGTACACTCCCCCTCCCACAGGCACTGGAGATTAGCACTGTGTACACTCCCCCTCCCACAGGCACTGGAGATTAGCACTGTGTACACTCCCCCTCTCACAGACCCTGGAGATTAGCACTGTGTACACTCCCCCCTCCCACAGACCCTGGAGATTAGCACTGTGTACACTCCCCCCTCCCACAGACCCTGGAGATTAGCACTGTGTACACTCCCCCCTCCCACAGGCACTGGAGATTAGCACTGTGTACACTCCCCCCTCCCACAGGCACTGGTCTCACACACGAGTAATGAACACTTTGAAGAGATTCTCAGGATTCCCAGAGCACACCGCATTAAGTGTTAACAACTCTGAGTGAGAGAGGGAGAGATTACAATTTAAAAAAATTCAGAACATTTAAAATGACAAGTTTGCATTACAGATAAACAGGTTATGGGTGTAGTTGTGCGGAAGGACTTGCTGCTATCGGTCTCCTGAATACAGCCTGGAATACTGAGTCACTACCTTTAGAATTTGGCAAAAAGCAATTTATTTCTAAATCCAGCAGAATAACAGATAGACACCCACATTCCACTGAATTGATACAAAAAAGGGCAAACTCTACAATAATTTGATCAGCGTATATTGTTCTAAGAATCCATTATCTACAAACTTTCTCCAGTGAATAATCTAACAAAATAAAATAATTCTCAGAAGGATAAAGGAGACAATTCTGGGAATATAGGAATAAGATGAGGTTTGTTACCTCCTCAAGCCTCATCTACTATTCATTGAGATCATAGAACCCCTACGTGCTGAGGGAGGCCATTTGGCCCATCAAGCCTGCACTGACCACAATCCCACCCAGGCCCTATCCCCATAACCCCATGTATCTACCCTGCTGGTCCCCCTGACATGAAGTGGAAATTTAGTATGGACAATCCACATACCCTGCAAATCTTTGGACTGTGGGAGGAAACCCACGCAGACATGCAGAGAATGTACAAATTCCACACAGTCACCCAAGCCAGGAATCAAACCTGACTCCCTGGCACTGTGAGGCGGCAGTGCTAACCACTGTGCCACCGTGCCAACTACTTGTCAAACATTCAGCCTTCCTCCAAGCTAGACCAAAAGTTATCCTCCGTGCCAGGCTCCACCAGCTCTGCATCTTCACCCGCATTTACAACACCATCTCCAACAACCACCCCATATTAAAGCAGACAGTTCAGTGGCCTGCTTTGAGGTGAGCTCTGTCACCACATTCTGTCTCTGTCACAAAGATCACCCACTTTTGCCTCAGGAATATTGACCCCTCAATCCATATCCCCCCCCCCCCCCCCGCACCCCCCCCCCCCCCCCCCACCCCCCACCATCTTCACCAATGTCTTGGCAACTCCTGAACTAACTCATCTAATTGTGTCCTGGCTGCTGTCCCATCTTCCACTCTCCATTATCTTACTGAACCTTACAGAAGTGTTATTTGAAGGAGGCTTAATTTTGATAAGCACAAAGCGAATAACTACAGGGAAAAGGTCAAAATGTAAGATCTTTCAATCACCTGTCAACGCTACCTTCAACCAGGGCATGCCTTCCATTGTAACAGATTCAGAAAGTTAAAATGTCACAAGTAAGGCTTACATTAACACTGCAATGAAGTTACTATGAAAATCCCCTAGTCGCCACACTCCGTTGCCTGTTCGGGTACACTGAGGGAGAATTTAGCACGGCCAATGCACCTAACCAGCACATCTTTCGGACTGTGGGAGAAAACCAGAGCACCCGGAGGAAACCCACGCAGGCACGAGGAGAATGTGCAAATTCCACACTGACAATGACCCTGTGCTGGGAATTGAATCGAGGTCCCTGGCGTTGTGAGGCTGCAGTGCTAACCACTGGGTCACCGTGCTGCCTGCAAGCTTTGCTGTAAGTGGTAACCTTATTAAGAGAGAATGCATGGATGGTTAATATACAAAATAGAATATTTCAGTGGCATTGTCGGCAATGAAGGGAGGGTTAGGTATATTGTTGGGGTAGAATGTGGGGAGAGTTTTATTCAGCCTCTAAACAGATGATAATGTGTTCCAATCCCCCACATTAACACCCTTCACTTTGACAAACGGAACACTTACAAAAGAAAATTTTGGGGAGCGGGCTAATGAAATTGGCTTTTGCGAATAATGTGGACATCAGTGAAGATAATCATTTAAAGAGCACTGACTGCAGTACCTAAAACCACCATTGGATGGCGATTGATTTATGAGAGCCACAATTTTGTATGTTTATAGATACGATCAAACAATTTGAATGTTTGTGTCCACAAAGCATTACGTTACATTACAGTACATCACACTACATTACAGTCAAGCTCATAAAGACAAAATTAAAATGTAAGCATGTAAATCAGTTTCATGCAAATCCATCTGGGAATATACTCTGAAAATAAATACAATATTGATTATTCAATTATAAAAATCAGTCCTATTTTACACTACATTTAAACTGGCATATTTAATTCATATTATAGAGCTTCAGTTCAGTGCTGTTCTATAATCTTATGATGCAGGGACATTTTAACACGGCCTAATCTGTTTCCACACACTCTGCCAGTGTTAAAGGTGAATACAACTGCATTTTCATTATTTTAAGGGCGGACTGTTATTTAAATACAGATCAGCGTGTTTGCTAGGAAAGTCCGTGTATTACAGGCCGTAACAAATCCCAGTGGGATTCCTCTGAGTGAGGAAACTTTTTTTCTTATTTCCTACCTATCCACAGTTCTAACCTGCGCCCAAATCTAAAGTTTATAGTTTATTTATTAGTGTCACAAGTAAGGCTTACATGAACACCGCAATGAAGTTACTGTGAAATTCCCTTAGTCGCTGCAGTCCGGTGTCTGTTCGGGTCAATGCATCTAACCAGCACGTCTTTCAGACTGTGGGAGGAAACCCATACAGACATGGGAAGAACATGCAAACTCCGCACAGAGACTGACCCAAGCTGGGAATCGAACCTGGGTCCCTGGCACTGTGAAGCAGCAGTGCTAACCACTGTGCTTCCATGCCGCAAATCTATTGAACCAAACCACACAGATACAAACCGGGAGGAAAATTAGCTTGGAATCGATTGAGGTACTTTGCAATCTTCAGTTAGAACTGGTGTCCACAGAAGAAAAGTGAAAGGTATTGGGAATACACAGCAAGTGGAGAGAAAGGGTTAGTGAATGCAAGGGACTCTCTTGCTGATTAATACCTACGGCAATCCCCCCTCCCCCTCCCCTCTCCTCAGCTGTGGAACACAGTTTGAAGGTGGCAAGGGCACAGAATGTACTCTGGGTGACAGAACTTCAATGTCCATCACCAAGACAGCGCCACCACTGACCAAGCTGTCAAGTCTTAAAGGACACAACTGCTGGACTGAGACTGCAACAGGAAACCAACAAGAGGGAAAAACATGTTTGACCTCATCCTCACCAACCTGCCTGCCACAGATGCATCTGTCCATCGGTAGGAGTGACCACCGCACAGTCCCTGCAGAGACAAAGTCCTGTCTTCCCATTGAGGATACTGTCCATCATGTTTGTGGCTTTACCATCGTGCTCCATGCAATGGACTTCAAACTGATCTAGCAATGTAAAACTGAACATCCATAAGGCACTATGGGCCACCAACAGCAGCAGAACTGTACTCGACCACAATCTGTAACATCATGGCCCAGCATATCCCCCACTTCACCATTACCACCAAGCCAGGGGATCAGCCCTGGTTCAATGAAGAATGCAGGAGGATGTGCCAGGAGCATCAGCAAACATATCGAAAAATGTGGCGATATTCAACCTGGTGAAGCTACAACTCAGGATTACTTGTGTGTCAAACAGCAGTAGCAGCAAGAGACAGAACTAAGCTATTCCACAACCAGATGCTGCTTTCGTAATGACTCTCTTTTCCCCCTCTCTGAAGATGGAGACTTGAATCTGGCAGGCTTTTTTTTTGGAGATTCTGTTGTATGAGAGTTACTGATTTGGAAGGAGAGGTATCCTTTTCTGTCTCTGGGGTCTGGAGACAGGAAACTGGCAGAGGCTGGGTTTGCTTTTCTGAGGTTTTGCTGTTTTGAGGAATATCCTTCTCTGAAAATTACTGCATGGACTTCTGTCCAGAAGTACTAAAAGGCTGAAAACCCACCATCATGTGAGCATACTTGTTTTTTTGTGCTAATTCTGAGGATGGGTATATTTCTATGGGGCAACACTTTAAATTGGAATAACAGAGATAGACAGCTGTTAAGAAATTACTGTGTTGTGTTTACTTCTTGTAATTGGTAAAAGTTATGCTAAATCTTTTTGTGATATTCTAATTGTGCTTTTGAATAAACTTAGTTTGATAAAAGCTTCTTAATGAGCCACTTGAATGACAATGCCACTCGTTTCTGTAACAGAGCAGACCCATCATCTGCAGGTTACAGATGGACCCACCTGAGCCTCTGCAAATTGCTAACTGTAATTACTGCCATTGAACCCTCCACATTTAGCAGTAAAGGCACTGACATGCACAGTGACACTGTGGTTAGCACTGCTGCCTCACAGCTTCGGGGACCCGGGTTCGATTCCCGGCTTGGGTCACTGTGTGGAGTTTGCACATTCTCCCCGTGTCTGCATGGGTTTTCTCTGAGTGCTCCAGTTTCCTCCCACACTCCAAAGATATGCAAGTTAGGTGGATTAGCCATAATAGATTACCCCTTAGTGCCCCAAGATATGTAGGTTAGGTGGACTAGTGGGGTAAAGATATGGGTTTAGGGGAGGGGGCCTGGGTGGGATGCTCTGTCGGAGAGTCAGTGTAGGTTTGATGGGTGAAATAGTCTTCTTTGGCACTGAAGGGATTCCAAGATTCTGTGCTATGCCTCATGTGCAATCCTGTTTATGCAAATAGTCTCCATGATCACAATTGGCATGATTACTTTAACATTTTCTGAATCTATTCAATGGGAGATGATGAAACTGCACGGGATTTTTTCAACCAAATGTAATAAGAGCCAACACTCGCCAGACTATGACATAACAGAGTTTCATGTAATCCATTGTGGTGAGTTGAAGCAATATTTGTTACCATGCAGTGATGGAGAACAGAAAGTTTTGATTGGCAAAACTTATTGCTATATGTTAACTGTACTCTTAAATAAACTTTGTTTGACAAAAGCTCCCTAGTGGGTGATTTGAATCGTACCTGGAGTGAAACATCGCATGCTCACCCTGGCCAAACACAAATTGCCAAATGCATGTCATTCATTCCCAAAGACCCTCAGTGGAACCATTTTGTTAAAGCTCCTGGCAGGCTTGTTAGATGAAATACTTCATAATATCAGCGGGTGTTACGTCCAACATTTACAGAGGGAGCAGTTAGAATGATTGATTCTAACTGACAGATGTGGATCTCCTTTAAATCCATTAGCAGCGGCAACACTAAAGATTTCACAGTTGAGCTCGTCCAGGAAAGACTCCAGGTGTGTTCTTTCCAGCCCATTGCCTGTTCGATCGGTCCAGCAGATGGTGTGCGAGGCTTTGGTACCAGGCGCAAACCAGTCTTGCACCAAAAGCCATCTTCCCAGTCCTGATTTGCCGGTGGAATCGATTTAAATATTAATGTCTTAATCTAAATCCTATTAGTGGGGCCAGAACAACCATTTCCAGTTCCCGGATGATTCCTACCCCATCACCACTGGCCCCTGTCCAATTGGGACCAAGCATGATGGCCATGCCAGGAAAATCGGAGACCACTGAAGCCCCCAGGTGGTCAGGAGCATGGTTGAACAGTGCCCATTGGATACTGGCAGTGCCCACCTGACACCCTTGCATTGCCTAACTGGTGTCCTGGCATTGACCACTGGGCACCATAACTTGTCAGTGGCAAGGGCCAAGGGTGGGCCCTGAGTTGGGGTGGGGCCTGAGTGGAGGTGGGGCTGTGGGTGTGGGGCCTGTGGAGGTGGAGCCTGAGTGGGGGTGGGGTCTGAATGGGGTGGGGCTGAGCGGGGGTGGGTTCTGTGGGGATGGGGCCTGAGTGGAGGTGGGACCTGAGTGCGGTTGGGGCCTGAGTGGAAGTGGGGCCCGAGTGGGGGTGGGGCCGAGTGGGGGTGGGGCCGAGTGGGGGTGGGGCCTGAGTGGGGGTGGGGCCGAGTGGGGGTGGGGCCGAGTGGGGGTGGGGTCTGAATGGGGTGGGGCTGAGCGGGGGTGGGTTCTGTGGGGGTGGGGCCTGAGTGGGGGTGGGGCCAAGTGGGGGTGGGGCCTGAGTGGGGGTGGGGCCTGAGTGGGGGTGGGGCCTGAGTGGGGGTGGGGCCTGAGTGGGGATGGGGCCTGAGTGGGGATGGGGCCTGAGTGGGGATGGGGCCTGAGTGGAGGTGGGGCCTGAGTGGATGTGGGGCCCGAGTGGGGGTGGGGCCGAGTGGGGGTGGGGCCGAGTGGGGGTGGGGCCTCGGACTCGGACAGCTGGCCAGGCATCAATAGCCTGTCTCTGAGAATGCACCCTGCCAGCCTCAAATATAGACAGGTGGCACAAAGTGAAAGCATGGCAGACATTGCTGGCACATTAGGAACTGAATTGTGTTGTAAAGAGACAAGGTGAACAATGATAGGTTGGAACATTTCTGTACATACAGATCAAAGCTTTATGCCTCTAGGTCCAGATAGGCAGTGCGGTGGTTAGCACTGCTGCCTCACAGTGCCAGGGAACCCGGCTTCAATTCTGGCCTCGGGTGAATGTGTGGAGTTTGCACATTCTCCTGTGTCTGCGTGCGTTTCCTATAGATGCTCCAGTTTCCTCTCACAGTCCAGAGATGTGCAGGTTAGGTGGATTGACAATGCTAAAATTGGCCCTAAGTGTCCCAAAATGTGTGAGTTAGATAGATTAGTCATGTGTGGGGTGACGGGGATAGGGCAGGGGAGAAGGCCAGGGTAAGTTACTCTGTCAGAGAATCGGTGCAGACTTGATGGGCTGAATGGCCTCTTCTCACTGTAGGGATTTTGTGACTCTCGATACATGTGCAGCATCATCAATTCCTGCCTCTTTGCGCAGCCCACAGTGGAGATTTTGCGATGAGCTGAGATGTTGTATTCTTCACGAAATCTTATTTTTGCTATTTGCTAAAAGTCTCTGCCCGGATGAGTCTGAGAGAGAATGATAGTCTGAAACATTAGTATTGTGGAATTTCTGACGGTGATATCGAGCCTGATTCTCCCATCTGGCCACGCACAGTATTTGATGTGTCGTGTTAGGAGGCGCGCGTGCTGGCCACTTCACGGGATTTACACGTGTGTTCCCGATACATCTCCCACAGCCGGAGAGCAGGCGTGGTCGGAACCACACTGTAAACCAGCGGGAAGACCAGGTAAGTCATTTAAATCTGTTTTTAATCTTACTTAAATGTGATTATCAGGCCCGGGATTGAGTTCTCCAGCCCAATAGCGTCTCCCAGCCGGCCAGGAGTATTTCTCTCTGGGGGGGGGGGTTTAGAGTCTCCCCACTAGCAGGGAACTAGTGGGAGACTCCACCAGAATGATGGAGAGCAAACAGGGTCCCTCCATGTGGTTGGGCACTGGTGCCCCCAGGGCATGGGCACCATGCAGCGGCAGCCTGTGCCCCTGGCACTGCTGAAGGGGCAAAGTGCCCAAATCCAGGGGGTACCTTGACATTGCCCACTGGCAGTGCCAGGGGGGTGGGGCCAATGGGGCAGTGCCAAGGATGCAGGGCCCATTGTGGGCAGGGCCTAGGAGGTGAACATTGGGGGTGGAGTGTCCTGCTGCCACTCTGCAGATAGGATCGGTCAGGACTGGAGGGAGGCCAGAAATCAGGGCCAGCTGGGGGTGGACCTGCCTCCCGGAGGACCGGGCCAATGGGGAGGTGGGGTCTGTGGAAGGTGGTTGGGGGACCATCACTGCTGGGCAGAAGTGGGGTGCTGGAGATTGTAGTGCTCCAGGATGGTGGGAGGTGGGGGGGGAGGTTGGGGCTGGCCCGCGAAAGGACAGTTGGGGGGGCTACGATCGGGCCATGGGGGTGTCACGAGGGGCAGCACTTTCCGGTGGCTTGGTATCACACGTATTTGGTAAGCAACATCTTAAAAGTTCATAAGCTCATAAGATATAAGTGCCGAATTAGGCCATTCAACCCATCGAATCTGCTCTGCCATTCAATCATGGCTGATATTGTCCTCATCCCCGTTTTCCTGCCTTCTTCCCATAATCCTTCAACCCATTACCAATTAAAAATCTATCTAACTCCTCCTCACATTTACTCACTGTTCCAGCATCCACTGCACTTTGGGGGAGCGAATTCTACAGATTCACAACCCTTTGGGAGAAATAGTTTCTTCTCAACTCTGGTTTAACCCCTTATTCTAAGACTATGACCTCCCATCCTAGAATGCCCCAGAAGAGGAAGCATCCACTCCACGTCTACTTGATCCGTACCTTTTATCATCTTGTATACCTCAATTTGATCGCCCCTCATTCTTCTCAATTCCAGAGAGTATCGGCCTGAACTATTCAATCTCTCTTCATACAACAGGGCCCTCATCTGTGGGACTAATCTAATAAACCTCCTCTGAACTGCCTCCAATGCCACTACATCTTTCCTCAAAGGAGATCCTAACAAAGTAACATTTGCCAGCCTCCAATATAAGTGTGAAAGGAGCCAGTTCTGTCTCAGGATTTGAATATTTATCTGGTATCTCAGATTAGCCAACTTCTCAACAACACTAACAAAGCACATTTATAGCAGCAGAAACAGTTATGCGCCCGTCTACTTTGAGGATGATGAACCATGCCATCATATTTAATCTGATAAAGCGATTTGTGTTTAATAATTCTACTTCAATCTTGGATCTATTGAACGGATCTCGTTTGCTAGGCCTCAGAGAGTAAAGCAGTGTTCAATCTCTCCATGCCCCGCTGTGTTTATTAAACTTTGAGAGGGCGTTACACAATGTCCTTTGCTTTTGATTGCCAAGAGCTGCTTCTGTAACCGAGAGTGATCCCAGCACAATTTCTGCCCATACTTCAACAAAACGCTAATGGACCAATATAAATCAAAACTGGAATTTCATTTGGGAACTCTGGGCTTCATGGGCAGTTCATAATTAATTTAACTCCGCCTTCTCCGACAAAGCCTGACAGATGATATTTGCTTATCTTTCCAGATCATGTGAGTAATCCATTATTGACATCTTAGCGTAGTAATAAGGACAGGCTAATTTTGACATCATTAACTTAGCAACAGAGGGCAAATTATTATGACATCATTATCTCAGCAACAGTAGAGTAAATTGTTTTGACATCATTGACTGAGCAACAAGCAGCATCCTACTGTGACACCATTGGTTTAATAACTGAGAATGGCTTCTTATCAAATATATCACAGGCCTTGTTGAAGTTTGGCCCTTATCCAGCCTCTTCATCTCTTTCCTCTTCCCAGTTTCTTTCTTCCTGTCGCAGGTCCAGGTCGGCTTAGGTCTCATCCAGGCACTTATGTCAGAATGGTACTGCACAACCACTTGGTCTATTGACCAAGTTAGCCATCGGAAGAATGTGGAAAGGAATGTTAAAATGCTTTAGCCTTCTGTAAACAGCAGCCTCCGCGCCTCAGAACGACTGTGCCACCATGTGTCAGCGCCCTCGCAAAAATCTAATCACAGGTGGGTGGCATTTGCATTGTCTTAGAGTGAGAGGGGGGTCATGTCAGCACAGAAGGAGGCCATTTGGCCCATTGAGTCTGTGCTGGCTCTCTGTAGAGCAATCCAGACAGTTTGATTCCCCCACTCGGTTCCTTCAGCCCTGCCAGTTTATTCCCCTCAAGCGGTTATCAATATTCGCTGAGTTCCTGGATTAATAGTCTAGCGATAATACCACAGGACATTGCTTCCCCTGATTCCCGTTAAAAGTCTATCTGGCACTCCTGGCCCGACCAGAGATAGAATTATCCAACTCCTCCATAACCTTCATGGAGTCAGGCTGTATTTTGAGAGGGTCGTTATGCAGGACCCCTCAAAAGGGTAAAGCTAAGCTCAAAAGATGCTCTTCATCACCCCACTCCCCCCATGTCTAGCTCTGCCCTTCAACTCGCCCCCTGCCCCTTATGTTCCCATGCCAAACTTTGCCCTCCCACCCCACCTCCTATTGCCACTTATGCTAAACTCTGCCCTTTCTATAGCTCCTGGGACTAAAGGGATCGAGGATATAGAAGGAAGGTAGGATCAAGTTATGGAATTTAATCAATCAGGATCATAATGCACAGAAAAGCAGGCTCAAAGGACCAAATGGCCTCCTCCTGCTTCTATTTTCTATGTTTCGATGTTTCTTCCATCCAACCCCGATGGCTCAACATATCAACCATTAAGGATTTACAGAAATTTACTAAAGAGAAACTGTTTCCAATAGTTGAAGGATTAATAACCAGAAGACATTACCTTTAAGGTGATGGAAAAAAGTTTAAGTTTATTTACTAGAGTCACAAGTAGGCTTAGATTAACACTGTAATGAAGTTACAGTGAAAATCCCTAAGTTGCCACACTCCAGCACCTGTTCGGGTACACTGAGGGAGAATTTTGCATGGCCAGTGTGCCTAACCAGCACATCTTTTGGACTGTGGGAGAAAACCCATGAAGAGACATGGAGAACTTGCAGACTCCGCACAGATAGTGAGCCAAGCCGGGAATCGAACCCAGGTCCCTGGCGCGATGAGGCAGCAGGGCTAACCATTGCGCCAGAGATGGTCACAAGAAATCTTTTTTATATATCATGTGTTTGGGATTTGGAATGCTCTGTCTGATTGGCCAGTGGAAATCAAGTCAACTGTAGCTTTCAGAAAGAGTTAGATATTTGAAAGAGGAAAGATTGCAGAGATATGTGGAAAGAGCAAGAGAGGACTGAACTGGATTGGAAGAGCTGGCAGAGACCAAATGGGCTGAATGGTCTCCTTCTGTGCTGTAATATTCTATGGTTCTTTCTGGAGATACTGTGCTTAGAATTGTAATATTTCAAATATCAACTTACCAGAGATTTATACAAGATTAGAATAACCTCTTTCAAATCAGGATAAAATATTCTCAATATATAAACTAATATTTGATTAGCTTTCTTGATACCAGCTTGTGCTGACTGGGAGAGATGTGCATGACTATACAGCATAAATGGGCAAACACGTAGCTGTTGCCTGGGCTCCCTGGAGAACTATAAAATCATAGAATCCCTACAACACAGGAGGTGGTTATCTGGCCCATTGAGTTTGCACCGACCAGGTAAACTGGGGTTGTTCTCCCTGGAAAGACAGAGGATGAGGGGTGACCTAATCGAGGTGTATAAAATTGTGAAGGGCATAGATAGGGTGAACAGTGGGAAGCTTTTTCCCAGGTCGGAGATGACGAATACAAAGGGTCCCAAGTTCAAGGTGAGGGGGGCAAGGTTCAACACAGTTGTCAGGGGGACGTATTTTACACAGGGGGTGGGGGGGGCCTGGAATGCACTGCCAAGCAAGGTGGTTGAGGCAGACACAGTGGGATTGTTTAAGATTTAACTGGATAGCCACATGAACAGACTGGGAATAAAAGGATACAAATGAATGGTCTAGTTGGGCGCATGAGCGGTGCAAGCTTGGAGGGCCGAAGGGCCTGTTCCTGTGCTGTATTGTTCTTTGACTCTCCGATAAAGCATCCTACTCAGGCCCTCTTCTCTACCCTATCCCTGTAACCCCAGGCGGTTAGCATGGTTAATCCACCTGACCTGCACATCTTTGGGAATCATTGTCGAAGGAAACTGGAGCATCCAGAGGAAACCCATGCAGACACTGGGAGAATGTGCAGACTCCACACAGACAGTGACCCAAGGTCAGAACTGTAACTGGGTCCCTGGCACTGTGAGGCAGCGGTGCTAACCACTGTGCCACCCAAACCTTATTCTGTGCTTGGCTGTGAGTGCCAGTAACTATTCCTCTTGTTGAAATAGCTGTGCACCACAGAATATTTGATTGGCTGCTCGATCTCTGTGATTTCTACTGTCAGTTTCACAATGTTTGCTAAAACAATCTGAAGTAGTTTCAACAGTCTGAATAATTGATACTTTCATTAGCATGTAGCCAAATAATGCTTTCAAGATAATAGAAAGTTAAGAATGTATTACATCTTTAAAATATGCAAGGGCATACACGTACGCACACATTCGCTGCGCGCGCACACACACACACAAAAGATACATTTCAAAGAAGTTATAAACAAAAGAGTAGATCATAGTTCATGATTTTAGTTTATTGTAGGAAAAACAATCATTGCAGACCAGTTAAAATTGGTCTTTTTACTCAGTAACGGCAGTTTGCTGGTTTTATTAGTTGTAATCTTATATCAGAAGCTCTGGTCGGATTTGCTTGAAGGGATGATGTCCAGCATGGTGTGAAGTTAGTCACTTGTCACTTTTTTTGTCGGGAGGTCATGTTTCTTTGCAGATGAAGTTGAAATAGGAACCAGAATGAAAAACCTTTATGAAGCAATCTTCTAGTTCAAAAAGATACAGGTGTTACTGCCTCCTTCTGCCACTCATTTTCAGGAGTGGATGTTTTTAGCAGATCGATTACTTTCTCTCTGGTTCTTGGGATAACAGATTTGCTGTCTGCAGCCAGTTTCACTCACATGGTAGTAAGTTTCAGTTGTCCACATAATGGATTGGAGCCAAGGTGATTGATACACAGTGGGGGAATGGCTGATTGCCCACAAACATACCAGTTA
Source organism: Carcharhinus amblyrhynchos (assembly GCF_965287045.1). Lineage (NCBI taxonomy): Eukaryota > Metazoa > Chordata > Chondrichthyes > Carcharhiniformes > Carcharhinidae > Carcharhinus > Carcharhinus amblyrhynchos. The sequence continues at coordinate 47,625,033 of NC_137342.1, forward strand.
CAATCAGCTCACTAGAAGACCTTATTTGCTATCCCATCCTTATTGCTCTGACATTCTGGTGGCCATTGATAGATTGCTTTCATTGAACTGCACCCTCTGCACCTGAGAAATCCATTTCCATGAATGAGACACAAGTTAATCCTTTGCCTCTGCAGAAATCGCAAAAGTTACCTTGGGCAGCCATTTTAGTCGCCTGTTTGGTGCCCATTTTTAGAAGGACAGCTCCAGAAAATGACATTCTAGTTGCAGTCCACGTTGAAAGTTATGAATGAGATATGTCCTTCACGAGGCATGACATTATATTCAAGCTTTTTCTATACTAGTGGCTTCAGGTGCCGTCTCTTTATCCTATAACAAAAACCACGTTACAGATGTTGTTCATTAAGATAAGAGCATAAGAATCGGAGCAGGAATAAGCTGTTTGTTCCTTTGAGACTGAGGCAGTAGATCAGCCAGGATCTCAATGAATGGGAGAGCAGGCTTTAAGGGCCAAATGGCCTACTCCTGCTCTTATTTCTTATGCTCCACAACACAATAAGAGTAAATATAGTCAATGGCAGGACCCTGAACAACATTAAATGTACAGAGAGATCTTGGGACCCTGAAAGAGGCCACACAAGTAGATATGGTGGTAAAGAAGGTATATGGCATGCTTGCCTTTATTGGTTGGGGCATTGGGTACAAGAGCCAGGATATCACATTGCAGCGTTATAAAACTGCCCTTCGATTATTGTATTCAATTCTGTTTGCCACTTTACAGGAAGGATGTGGAGCATTTAGAAAGAGTGCAGAATTAGTTTACCAGAATGCTGCCTGGATTAGAGGATATGAGCTATAAAGGAGAGGCTGGACAAACTAGGGTTGTTGTCTCTGGAGCGGCAGATGCTGAGTGGAGATCTGAGAGAAATCTATATAATTACGAGAGGCATAGATAGGGTTGACAATCAAAATCTTTTTCCCAGAGCTGAAATGTCTAATACTGGGGGGCACGTGGTTAAGGTCAGAGGGGAAAGGTCAAAGGAGACGTGAGAGACAGGTTTTTTTACACAGAGAGTGCTAGATGTCTGGAACGTGCTGCGAGGGGTGGTGCTGCAGGCAGATAGGGGCGTTTAAGGGGTTTTTAGATATGCACATGAATATGGAATAGAGGGATATGGATCAAGAGCAGGCTGAAGGGATTGGTTTAATTTGGCACAATGCCATGGGCTGAAGAGCTTGTTTCTGTGGTGTACTGTTTTATGTTCTAACACAGCCAATCTTCTAACTCATCTCTTTTTGCGTGATCCCTCTTTTCAGCCAGGACCTTGTGGGCCCCTGTTAATGTAAATGGCCTGTTTTCGAACCCATTTCGATGTAAGAGTTGGAAGTCTCGGCTCTGCATTCGCCATTGAAAAATCGGCAGAGCGCAAACTGCTTTCCCATCTCATTATCATTCATTTTGTACAATTGTCACAGCCTCCAACCTGAGTACTTGACTGGAGCAGTCTCCCTCAAAACTGACAAGGATTCATTATGATGGAAATTTGTCTAAATTACCTACTTAAGCTGATTATGAAACATTTACAATTACAGAGCGAGGGGACAAAGTGCCTCTGCATTACCATATTCTGTGCATCAGGCTGCCAAGCAACAGAGTTTCTATTTGCAGTAAAAGTGTTATGGTGTTCCATTGCAAACTGCCTCATCGCTCAATTTATAAGCCATCACAGGTTTACTTCACCCAGTTATTACAAAAGTATAAGATTAAAGAAGTCTTACTGTGATTGTATATCATCCTTTGGGGAGATCTCACTCGGAATACTGAGTAAACATTTGGACCCTGATTTTACCAACACCGATCTCAGGCCAGGCATGGCTCACAGAACGGCAATCTCTTTTGGCTCCGGATGTGATCTTACAAACTTCAGGCAGTAAAGTTCCCAGCCTTTGTCTTCACACCCAAGAATTAAATTAAACTAGGGCTAGAATTTAGAAAAATAGGAACATACAAATATATGAAAAAAAAGGACAGGGAAGGGAGGGCGGGGATTCCCCCCAAAAAATTTCTAAGTGTCGAAGTCGCGTGAAAACCGGAATAAATCACGCTTTTTTTTTCAGTGAGAATTCAGGGAAAAATCTCCCAAGCCCTGCGCACTGTAGAGGCCACCAGCATGAATCACATTAGAAATCGGGGGGTGGGGTCTATTCCTGCTGGAGAGGATGCAGCATAGCGCTGAGCAGGTCATTGCGTACGTGCCAATCTGTCAGCATCGAGATCGGAGCGTGCGCACTGGCCCCGCACTGCCAGTGTTCTGATTGCTGGCCAACCCTCGCAACGCTGGCCTTCCCAACTCCCAAGCCTGATCGTTGACACCCCCCCACCACCGCAGCGTTCCCCAGGCCCAGCATTGACCACCGTCACCCCCCCCAACAGCAGCCCTGACCCCTCCCGCCCAGTGCCAACCATCACCCCCTGCTGCCCTGACCCCTGCCCCCACAGCAGGCTGACCAACCTCCTACCCCCAATGATCAGCCTCAATCGTTGACCTTACCACACTCCCCCTCTGATCCCGAGTGGCAGCGGGATCCCCACCCCCACCGATCGACTCCCCCCCATGAGACAGCACTCACCCATCAGGCCTTGTCCATAATTAAGCTCTGCACCTTTGTCATGCCCTTTGCTCAGTGGGCAGTAGTGCCAAGGTACTTTCTGGGCATGGGCACTTTGCTCATTGGACAGTGCTGGGGGCACAGGTGCACCAGCCCTCACCCCCCAGCTGATGACCCTCAAGGGGATCCTGACTGGCCCCCCTTCTCTCCAGAGGGCCAAGCTGCAAGCTCCCTGCAATACTCCTGGCAGGGGTGAGGGGGCGGTAGAGGCTAGCAGGCCAGGAGATTTCAGTCCTGGGCCCTCTAACGGTGATACATTGGTTAGCCCTGCTGCCTCACAGCACCAAAACCCAAGCTCGATTCCTGGCTCGGATCACTGTCTGTGCAGAGTCTGCATGTTCCCCCTGTGTCTGCGTGGGTTTCCTCTGGGTGCTCCGGTTTCCTCCCACAGTCTGAAAGACGCGCTGGTTAGGGTGCATTGGCCGTGCTAAATTCTCCCTTAGTGTACCCGAACAGGCACCGGAGTGTGGCGACTAGGGGATTTGCACAGTAACTTCATTGTAGTGTTAATGTAAACCTATCATGACACTAAGAAATAAACTTCAAGACTTGAATGGTATTCAAAAACAGATACAAATGAAGGTTGCATGTATAATGCAGCTCTGTGCCTACTTCCGATGCAGAACTGATGGCGCTGGAAATCTGGCGCTGAGTGACGTGCTCGGGGTGGGACACTCAGTGCAGATCACGCTAATCCAGTGCCACCTAAATCCCCTGGCCCACTGCACTAATGTTTTCGTGCAGCAGGATGGGGGAACCACCAGCCAGGAGTAGGCAATTTGATCCTTCATTCCATTTAAAGAGATGGTGACTATTCTGATCTCATCTCAAATCTGCATCCCGCCTACACACAATTAACTATAACCCTTTGCTTACCAATAATCTCTCCACCTCTGTCTTCAAAATACTCAGACTCTGCCTTTTCAGGAAGAGAATTCCAAAGTCTCACCACCCGATGAAAGGAAATACATTGCTTTATCTCCATCTTAAACAGTGACCCCTCAATTCTAGACCTTCACAAAAGGAAATATCCTCTCCACATCCACGCTGCCAGTACCCCTCCAGATACTTACGTGCTTCAATCAGTTTGCCTCTTACTCTTCTGGACTCAGAAAGAAGTCTCGCAATATCAGGTTAAAGTCCAACAGGTTTATTTGGTAGAACGAGCTTTTGGAGAGCTGCTCCTTCATCAGGTGAGACTCAGCTGGACTCCAGTGGATAGAAACTAGAAGCAGGAGTAGGCCATTTGGCCCTTCGAACCTGCCCCACCATTCATCTTGCTCATGGCTGATCATCAAATTCAATATCCTGATCCCCCCTTCCCCCCACATCCCTTTAGCCCCTAGAGCTATATCTAATTTCTTCTTCAAATTACACAACGCTTTGGCCTCAACAACCTGGAGTGTCCATTGGAAATATTTTTACTTGTTGGAATTCACCTATTCTGGGTATTCTGAAATATCCATTTAAATGTTTGCCGCATCATCTCTTTTCAGCCATCTCTTAATCTAATTTGTCAACTCACATTGGCTAGATCTGCTTTAGCCCTCACAATAGCCCTTATTTAAGTTTCGAAAGATAGGGGGGGGATTTTGCAATCCCATCTGCCCAGTGACCAGTAACTTTAGTCCAAGGTCAGTGAACTTTTCAATTTTCCACTAAATTGCCCAGGGCAATTCCTGCAGTGGACAGGATCGGAAAATTTACCCCACAAGTCCCAGATCCATTCCTCACTCCCTCTAACTGAATACAAAATTCAATCACATTATGGTCACTGCTAACAAGGGATACCTTCACTATAAAATCATTAATTACTCCCATTTTGTTGTACAATAACAGATTTAGTATAGCTTGCTCTTTGGTTGGCTCCAGGACAAAGCAGCTATCCTGGAAACGACTACACAACCTTTGCCCACCTGACTTTCCCAGTCGATGTATAGATTTAAATCCCCCATGATTATTGTTGTGCCTTTCTGACAAACTCCAATTATTTCTTCCCATATGCTCTATCCTATTGTATGGATACTGTTAGGGAGTGTGTACACCGCTCCCACAAGTGAATTTTTGGCCGGAATTCTCCAGCCGTTCATGCCGGTGGGATTGCCCGATTCTGCCAGCAGGGCTCCCCAGCCCACGGGTTTCCTGCCGGCTTAGGGTGACATCAGTGGGAATTCCCATTGATAGCGGTGGCCCCAGAGAATCCTGCTGCCACCAAACAACGCACCACCTCCCGCCAGCGGGAAACACACGTGGGAGGCCAAAGAATCAGCAAGCTTCCCGTTTCTCAACTCTACCAAATCACTTCCACATCCTGTTTCCCTAAAGTTAGGTCAACCCTCTCTATTGTGCTAATACCATCATTAACTAACTGAGCAAACCCCTCCACCTTTTCCTCACTTCTTGGATATCCTGTACCCTTCAATTTTCAGGTCCATTTCCTCCTGCAGTCAGATCTCTGTAATGGTTATCAAATTGTATTTGCTTATCTCTGTGTATGCTTTCAGTTCATCTATTTCCTTTTGCATAATTTGCGCATTCAGATGCAGAGCTTTTAGTTTTATCTTTTAGTTCTTTTTATACCTCTTGTCTCATCTGTCAATTTACTGCTAGACTTGTACTCTGTCCTTTCCTGTCAAGGTTTGTTTTTCATTTCTCATAATAATACCTTTCTTCTTTGGTTTGTCTTTACTCTCTGATTTACCACATTTTCCCAAATTTGTACCCTTGCCTCTGGTACTTAATTTAAAATCCTCTCTACTTTGCCAGTTACGCGGCTCGTAAGAACACCAGTCCCAGCATAAGTTCAGGTGTAGACCATCCTTCTTTCTCCAGTACTGGTGACCATGTCCCATGAACTAGAAGCCACTTCTCCCAAACGAGTCTTTGAGCAAATTCCACACGGACAGTGACCCAAGGCCCAGATTGAACGCAGGTCCCTGGAGTTTGAGGCAGCAGTGCTAACCACCGTGCTGCCCTTCTGTGGATAACCCATCTGCGGACTATCATTTCAGACTATTGCCACGATTCCTCCACACAATGACGACTTACTCCTTTGGGACAGCATGGTGGAACTGTGGTTAGCACTGCTGCCTCACAGTGCCAGGGACCCAGGTTCAATTCCAGCTTGGGTCACTGTCTGTATGGAGTTTGCGCTTTCTCCCCGTGTCTATGTGAGATTCCTCCGGGTGCTTTGATTTCCTCCCATAATCTGAAAGACGTGCTGGTTAGGTGCATTGACCCGAACAGGTGCTGGAATGTGGCAACTCGGGGAATTTCACAGTAACTTCATTGCAGTGTTACTGTAAGCCTTATTTATGACTAATAAATAAACATTTTACTCTACTTTTGATTTTGAGAAATTAGTTGCTGTGCCCTCAATTTACTTTGCTGGAAGCTTGTTCCACATTTACACCAGCTTGTGGAGAGGGTGGAAAGTAGGTCAGGGAAGGTGGTAGAAAAGATTCTATGGCTGGAACTCTCTCACCTCGTCTGCCATGGAATCGGAACGAGTGAGGGTCTGACAATGGAAATTTCCATTGGCCGGATGCAGGTATTTCTGGTCTCGCTCGAGGCTGGAAAATCCACCCATGCTCTCTCATGCCTTGTTCATTTTTAAATGAAATCCTTTAGTCCTCAATCTGAGTCTGTTCATATCTCAATTGTCTCTCAGAAATAGGAATAGCTTATTGGCTCTGTGATGCTGCCTTGTTATTCAATAAGACCATGGCTGATTTACATCAATTATACATTCCTACCCTTGATTCCCTTTGTGCCCAAAAATCTATCACTTACTCTTAAAATCCCACATATTAAAGAACCGTATTTTCCACACCATCTTATGTATTTAAATCAATGCTGCTTCAGTACTTTAATTTTGACCTGACAAAATTGAACCCTAGGTCACAGAATTGCCATTGTTCTCAATGCTGCTTACTTGCTGTTTATAATAATAGTATTGCTCTCCAGGCTGAGCGGGAGGTATCCCGATTCAATCCTGATGTCAATTGGAATGAGAGTGCCTTAAAAACTTCCAATAGGTGAGAGTGTGAATCCACAACCTCCGGGTCCAGAGCATCATTGAAGATGATGCAAACGTTTAATTATGCTAAACGTTTACACAACTCAGCTCTGCCCTGCCAGGAGTTCTGTGTCAAACTCTGGGTGTCATGCCTGAGGAAGGATCTGTGAAGCCTTTGGAGAAAACGCAAATTAAAATGCAACATGGGGATTAGCACTGCAACCTCAGAGCACCAAGGACTTGAGTTCCAATCCCAGCTTGGGTCACTGTCTGTGCAGAGTCTGCACGTTCTCCCCATGTCTGTGTGGGTTTTGTCTGGTTTCCTCCCACAGTCCAAAAGCTGTGCTGGTTAAGTGCGTTGGCCATGCTAAGTGCTTGGTGTCCCCGAACAGGCGTCGGTTGGAGTGTGGCAACTAGGGGATTTTCGCAGCAACTTCATTACAGTGTTAATGCAAGCCTACTTGTGACACCAATAAATAAACTTGAATACATTTTTAAATGGACTTACTAGAATGATTCCAGGGATGAGGGGGTTAGAGTGACATTGCTAGATTGGGAAAGCTGGGATTATTCTCCTTGGGGCAGAGAGGGGTTTACAGAGAGCAACCAGACAGAAGGTTGAAGGATTGATAGCCAGTAGGCTTAGAATTAAAGCAATCAGCTAAAGAGTCAGAGGTGATGTCAGGAAATTCTTTTCAGTGGTTAGGATCTGTAATGCCCAATCTGATAGGGCAGTGGAAATAGAGTCGACAGTAACTCTCAAATTAGATAAATATTTGGAAGGGAAAAGATTGCAGAGATTCAGGGAAGAGTGGGAGAGTGTAACTAACTGGATTACTCTCTGAAAGAGCTGGCACAGACTCGGTGGAGTGAATGGCCCATTTCTGTGCTTAAAATGTTACAATTCTCCAAATAAAGCCTTTTGGGAGATATTGTCCTCAGAATTTCACACAATATTTTAAATACTGACCTACCAGTAATATATGCAAGATTACAATAACCTCTTTCAAATTACAGTAAAATATTCTCAAGATACAAACAAATATTTGATTAGTTTGGTTGATATCAGCTTGCGGTGACTGGGGGGAGGAGATACAGAGGACTATCAGACATCGAGATAAAAAAAAAACGAGAATCTTCTATATGGGCATGCAAATAAACACATCCTACAGATGACTGGAAAAGGTCCACCAATTAAATCACAAAAGTAGAGTAAAATAGAGGCTAAAATGCATTAAAATTGTGTAACGCAATAAACACAAATTAACAATACGAAGGCAGCGCAATTGTCTGCATGATTTATAAAAGACTTTAACAGAATTACGCTGTGAAAGAATGTGGTTTTTCACACAGGAAACAGAACCAGTCCCTGCTGACTTCCAACACCTTTGACGTGTTCTCAACAAGAAACTGGCAGTTAGTATCGCAGGCAAGTGATGTATAAATTGCTTCTTTCAACATAATTTCGCTTAAAAATAACACAGTCACTGTATTACCTTGTCTTTCAAATCATACCGAAGCCAATGGAATAATGACCTGGCAAACCAACAGGAAGAGGAGAAATTGGGCTGGGTGCAGTGAAGGGCCAGGTTCAAGCATAACCTCAGGTTACTTGTAGGCCAGATGTAGGAAGAACTGATGTGTGTCAAATCAATGGGAGTTGATTATAAACCACGTACAAATGGACATTGTCTTTCAATCATAGAATCCCTACAGTACGGAAGGAGGCCATTTGGCCCATCGCATCTACACTGACACTCACCAGAGTACCTTACCCAGTTTCAACCCCCATCCCATCCCTCTAACCCCACGCATTTCCCCTGCCAATACCCCCAACCCTTTGGACATTAAGGGGTCAATTTGATCATGGCCAATCCACCTAACCTGCACATCCCGGGGCTGCAGAAGGAAACCGGAGCACTTGAAGGGAACCCACACAGACATGGGGAGAACATGCAAACTCCGCACAAACAGTGACCCAAGCTAGGAATCGAAGCCAGGTCCCTGGCACAGGGAGGCAGCAGTGCTAACCACTGTGCCACTTTCCAGTTGGGTAGGTGGGAATGTGGAGTTGAGGTTACAATTTGATCAGCCTTTGACTATCGTAATGATTGGCAGAACAGACTCGAATGGCCAAGTGGCTGACTCCAGCCCCTAATTCGTATGTTCAACTGAGCACAAAAGTGTCTATTTGATTGTTACCAGAGGTTAACATTCCAAGAATCTATGCAGATTAAGCTATTACATTTTAAACATTAGCGGCCCAGTATGCTGTCTATAGCTGTATTAAATTATCTGAAGATGGTCATTGCTCTATAAAGATTTATTCTGAATCTCTTAAAACAATTAACCTCCTCACCTACAACTATTTGCATTTATATAGGGTCCTATAACTAAAATGTCCCAGGAGTGTAATCAAACTAAATCTGATACCAAAGCTAATAAGGTGGTGTAAGAACAGGCTGAGAAAACTCAATCAAAGAGGTAGATTTTAGGAAGGGAATCTCAGAGCTTAGACCACTTATTTTACAATCTGCAAACCTTTATAAACTCAAACGTTGGATTGCAAGCACATTGAAGAGATCTGTGCAGTCATTGCCTCAGCAAGAGGATACTCAGGAGGCTGGAGAGTCAGCTAAGTGCTGCAGACACAAGAACTCAAGTTTGGCAGCAGGGGCAGAGATCAGTTTACACCTCTGGAAACTTTTGTGTTGGCGACTTGAAAAAAAAAATTAGTGACTGTTCAGAGTTGGAAGGTAGGCCTATTTATAGCCTCACAAAATCCTCTGACTACAGTAACATGGGAATGTCTGAGTACACATGGGCTGCCTATAGAATGGCAATAAATTTCATGACAGGTTTTAGTCTACTTTATTTAGTGTCACAAATAAGCTGATGTTAACACTGCAGTAAAGTTATTGTGAAAATCCCTTAGTCGCCACAGTCCGGTACACTGAGGGAGAATTTGGCATGGCCAATGCATCTAACCAGCACATCTTTCAGACTTTGGGAGGAAACCTGGAGTACTGTGTGCAGTTTTGGGCACCGCACCTGCGCAAAGATATTTTGGCCTTGGAGGGAGTGCAGAGGAGGTTTACTAGGCTGATACCGGAGTTGAGGGGGTTGAGCTATGAGGAGAGGCTGAATAAACTAGGCTTGTACTCGTTAGAGTTTAGAAGAATGAGGGGAGATCTCATTGAGACATATAAGATGATGAATGGGATGGATAGGATAGAGGTGGAGAGACTCTTCCCGCTCAAAAAAAAGACAGTAGGGGGCACAGCCTCAAGATAAAAGGGGGGCGGTTTAGAACAGAGTTGAGGAGGAACTTCTTCACTCAAAGGGTGGTGAATCTCTGGAATTCTCTGCCCGTTGAAGTGGTGGAGGCTGCCTCGCTAAATATTTTTAAGACGCGGGTTGATGGGTTTTTGATAAGAGAGGGGATTAAGGGTTATGGGGAGAGGTCGGGAAAGTGGAACTGAGCAGCGACAGATCAGCCATGATCTTATTGAATGGCGGGGCAGGCTCGAAGGGCTAGATGGCCTACTCCTGCTCCTATTTCTTATGTTCTTATGTAACCCACACAGACACAGGGAGAACATGCAGATTCCACACAGACAGTAACCCAAGCTGGGAATTGAATGCAGGGTCCCTGGTGCTGTGAGGCAGCAGTGCTGACCACTGCCACCGTGCTGCCTTACAAATAAATGGAATGGAGCCACCTCCCAAAAAAACAAAAAAAAAATCCAGACAGCACAGGAGCGGGCCCTGTGGCCCACCAAGTCCCTGCCAACACAGGTGCCTCTCTGATCTAATATTTTCTTGCCTCTACCAGGTCCATACCCCTCTATTCCCTGTCTGTTCGTGTATCTCGCCAGATGCCTCCTGAACATTGTCATGGAATCTGCTTCCACCACTTCCATCAACAATGCTTTCCAGACATTCGTCACCCTGTGAAAAACTTGCCCCTTGCATCTCTTAAACTTTCCCACTTCAACCTCTGCCCCCTCCCAGTAATTGATCCTTCAATCCTGGGAAAAAGACTGACTATCCACTCTACCCAAGCTTGTCATAATCTTGTAAACCTCTATCAGGCCCCCCTTCATCCTCCCATGCTCCAATGAAAACAATCCAAGTTTGTTCAATCTTTCTTAATTCATATCCTCCAAATCAGGCAACATCCTGGTAAACCTCTTCTGCACCCTTTCCAATGCATCAACATCCTTCTGGCAGTGTCGCAGCCAGAACTGTAGCCAAACCAAAGTCTTATACAGCTGCAACATGATTTTCCAGTTCCTATGGTCAATGCCCCAACTGATAAAGGCCAGCACACCATACACCTTCTGACCATCTTGTCCACCTGAGTTGCCACTATCAGGAAATTGTGGATCAGCACACCTAGATCCCTCTATATGCTAATATTTCTGAGGGCTCTACTATTTCTGTACACTTTCCTTCTGCAGTAGACTTTCCAAATCACATCACCTCACATTTGTCCAGGTTAAATTCCATCTGCCATCTTTTGGCCCAGGTCACCATCCAATTTATATCCTGCTGTATCCTCTGACAATTCTCCTCACTATCCACTAGTCCCCCAATTTTTGTATCACCTGAAAGTTTACTAGTCAGGTCACCTACATTTCCCTCCAGAATCATGGATATATATTACAAAGAGGCCCCAGCACTGATCCTTATCTAACACTATTTGTCACAGATCTCCAGTTAGAGAAGTACCCCTCCACTACTACTCTCTGCTATCTATACCCAAGTTAGGTTTGTATCCATCTTATCAGCCCACCTCAGATCCCATATAAATTCATCTTTTGTATCAGTCTGCCATGAGGAACCTTATCAAAGGCTTTAGTAAAGTTCACATATTGAACATCCACTGCCCTACCCTAGACAATTTTTTTGTCACTTCATCAAAGAACTCAATGGCTTGTGAGACAAAACCTCCCCTTCACAAAACCATGCTGCTGATTGCTAATCGGATGTGAGTACATCCTGTCCCTAAGGTTCTTCTCTAATAATTTTCCCACCATTGATGTAATTTCACAGATTATCTCTTCTGCCCTTTTTAAACAGAGGAACAATATTAACCTCCCAGTTGCTGTAGAGCTCTGCTTCTTCATGAAACACTTTTATTTCTTTGCTCCAATTCCACACACAATTTTCCACTAACAAATAGTGCCACCTGTGGCCCCTTTATATATCGGTGACTTTTAATGAATAATTGACATCAAGTTAGGACTTAATTAGAAGGTGTGTTAACCCATTCCTAACATTAGCTACTTTCCAATCTTGGTATCTCATTCGTGGCTAAAGAGGATGCAAAGATTTTGGCCTCGGCTTCAGCAATTTCTTCCCTCGCCTCTCTCAGTATTCTGGGTTAGGCCCTATCTAGTCCTGGGGACATGTCCATCTTAATGTTTTTCAAAACTTCCAATACCTCCTTTTTTTTAGCTCAACATGTCCTAAATGTCAACATCCTCCTTTCTACATTCACTATCCACCACATCCTTCTCCTTTGTGAATACTGATGCAAGGCACTTGTTCAGGACCTCAACCACCTCATCTGGCTTCCCACACAAATTCCCTCCACTGTCCTTGAATGGACCTATCCTTTCCTTAGGGATCCTCTTCCTCCTTATATAAGCCTTGGGATTCTCCTTAATCCTGTGTGGCAAGAACATTTCAAGGCCCCTTTTTGCCATGGATGAGATACCAGAAGACTAGGGGTTAGCTAATATTAGGAATGGGTTAACGAGACTTCTAATTAAGTCCTAATCTTTCTGGCTATCTTGGTATTAGAAACATAGAAAAACTACAGCACGATAACAGGCCCTTCGGCCCACAAAGTTGTGCCGAACATATCCCTACCTTATAGATTACTAGGCTTACCTCCAACCCTCTATCTTACTAAGTTCCATGTACTTATCTAAATGTCTCTTAAAAGACCCTGTCAAATCCGCCTCCACCATGATTTTAGAGTCCATTATTAAAGATGAGATTGCGGAGTACTTGAAAGTGTATGATAAAATAGGACTGAGTTAGCATGGCTTTATCAAGGGGAGATCGTGTCTGTTAGAGTTCTTTGAAGAGGTAAGAAGGAAGTTAGATATAGGAGAACGAGTGGACATGATTTATTTAGATTTCCAGAAGGCCTTTGATAAGGTGCTGCAGAGGAGACTGTTAAATGACTAAGAGCCCATGATGTTAAGGGTAAGATCCAGGTATGGATCGAGGATTGGCTGACTGGCATAAATGATGTGGAGATGCCAGAGTTGGACTGGAGTAAGCACAGTAAGAAGTCTCACAACACCAGGTTAAAGTCCAAAGCCACTTTGCTTTTACTATCAAATAAACTTGTTAGACTTTAACCTGGTGTTGTGAGACTTCTTACTGACTGGCAGAAGGCAGAGAGTGGGGGTAAAGGGTTTTTTTCCGGATGGCAGCCAGTGTGCCTCAGGAGTGGTTGCTGGGATCACAACCTTTCAAAAAATACATTAACGATTTGGAAGAAGGAACTGAAGGCGCTGTTGCTAAGTTTGCAGATGAGACAAAGATATGTAGAGGGACAGGTAATATTGAGGAAGTAGGGGGGCTGCAGAAGGACTTGGACAGGTGAGGAGAGTGGGCAAAGAAGTGGGAGGTGGGATACAATGTGCAGAAATGTGAGGTTATGCACTCTGGAAGAAGGAATAGAATGGGGAAATGGGGGATGGGGAAATGCTTAGGAAATCAGAAACACAAAGTTGACTTGGTGTTTGAATTCTGCTCCTATGTCTTATAGTCTTATGGATGGCATGGGACCGCTTGCCTCAAAATTGAATTCCGGAACAGAATTCTCCATTGACCTCGGGAGGATTTAACGCCCAAGTGAGGTCCTAAAATACTTGCCCATGCCATTTCCTAAAAAAAAATTCTTCTCAATGATTAGGAGAATCGAGATAACCATCATTTCTGGCTATCTCAAGATTTATTTACTTTTAGCACCTGACGGAGATAGAAATCACAGTTTACCCAGGCTTTTCATATCCACCTCTTGATCAACACCTCAAACAAAGTTACTGTATCATCTACAAGTCAATAAAACTCGGCTGCGTTTGGTTTTAGTTGCCTTGTGGTTGAACAGAGAGGGTGGCTGTCATCTTAGCTCAGGCAATTTTTAAAATACATTTATGCAGTTTCATAGAATTCCTACGGTGCATTCAGCCCATTGAGTTAAATGAACAGGAATCTCACCCAAGTCCAATCCCTGTAACGCTACATATTTACCCTGCTAGTGCCCCTGACACTAGGGTCAATTTAGCATGGCTAATCCACCCAACCTGCACATCTTTGGACTGTGGGAAAAAACCGGAGCACCCGGTGGAAATCCATGCAGACACAGGGAGTTTAAAGATTTTAAAGTTTAAAGTTTATTTATTCGTGCCACCAGTAGGTTTACATTAATAGTGCAGTGAAGTTACTGTGAAAATCCCCTAGTCGCCACACTCCGGCGCCTGTTCTGGTACACTGAGAGAGAATTTAGCATGGCCAATGCACCTAAACAGCACGTCTTTCGGATTGAGGGAGGAGACTGCTGCACCTGGAGAAAACCCACGCAGACACGGGGAGATTGTGCAACCTCCACACTGACAGTGACCCAAGCTGGGAATTGAACCTGGGTCCCTGGTGCTGTGAGCCAGTATCTGTGACATCGTCTTACGTTGCAGCTAATAACAGCAGGCACTGTGATGTATTCTGAGAGAGTTTCTACAGCACGTTTTGAAGCTTCTACTGAAGTCCATTATTCCGTTGCTCAGGTGGATTTGCACTGGTCCATCCTTTGATATTCCATACTTTCCTGTGGCAATATGGTTTATCTATAAAAATAGACAGTCTTTCTTAATATAGAAAAGCTATTTAATTAAACTGTGTTAATGTGTTTGCATGCTAAAATGGTATGGCATAATCCCTCATGTAACAATGTTACACGATGGCATTACCTCCTGTTTCCCCTTGTGGGATATCAGAATGGCATATTCTCAGAGTAAGGCTTCACAGCCTATTCTCCCATTTAAGATGGAAGTGAGGAGGAACTTATTCCCAGAGATTTGTGAATCTATTAATTCTTTACTGCAGAGGGCTGTGGAGGCTGGATTATTAAGCATGTTCAAGGTTGAAATAGACAGGGAATCGAGGGTTATGGGGAGGAGGCGGTAAGGAGTTGAGGCTTATATTCTTTTCTTTATATTATTTTATTTCCGCACCTGCGCAAAGATATTTTGGCCTTGGAGGGAGTGCAGAGGAGGTTTACTAGGCTGATACCGGAGTTGAGGGGGTTGAGCTATGAGGAGAGGCTGAATAAACTGGGCTTGTACTCGTTAGAGTTTAGAAGAATGAGAGGAGATCTCATTGAGACGTATAAGATGATGAATGGGATGGATAGGATAGAGGTGGAAAGACTCTTCACGCTCAAAAAAGACAATAGGTCTAGGGGGCACAGCCTCAAGATAAAAAGGGGGCGGTTTAGAACGGAGTTGAGGAGGAACTTCTTCACTCAAAGGGTGGTGAATCTCTGGAATTCTCTGCCCGTTGAAGTGGTGGAGGCTGCCTCGCTAAATATTTTTAAGACGCGGGTTGATGGGTTTTTGATAGGAGAGGGGATTAAGGGTTATGGGGAGAGGGCGGGAAAGTGGAACTGAGCAGCGACAGATCAGCCATGATCTTATTGAATGGCGGGGCAGGCTCGAAGGGCTAGATGGCCTACTCCTGCTCCTATTTCTTATGTTCTTATGTTCTTATGTTCTTATATCAAATCAGTCATGGTCTCATATTTCTGACCCTGTGTCTTACGGTCTTATCGTGTCCTGCATGCTCTCTTTCGTACAGAGATGAATGGTGAGGTGACACCTTGTATAACGGGAAACAAACAAAATATAAATAGATTGAATTACTCACAAAAATAACCATGACACCAAAAGTACTTTATTGCCAATGAATCACTTTGGGATACCCTCAGATTCTGAAAGTTTCTATGTAAATGCGAGTCATTAATTTAACTGGGTTTTACTTAGTGACACAATAACAGGCCTTAAGCACAGTTCAAGTTCACGGTTCAGTCTTAATGAGTTCAAGTTCCAACTGAATATTTTTTTTCCAAAATTCATATTTGTAAAAGTACATTACTAAACATTGCAGCTTGAAAATTATAGGAAGTGCAATTAAATGTGACAGTATGTTCCATTCCTTGATGTCTCTGTATAATTGTAATGCTCTTGATATTTACAAGATACTGTCCATATCAGGCAAGCAGTCTGAGGGCAAAACCTTCCATGTTGAAAAATTGCAGAAAGTGCAATCGAGTTCATCGGAAGGGACTTTATGGCCTCCCTCATCCCGAAACTGTAAAATTCCACCCAAGGTCAATGGACCTTTCCATTTTCCGCCCCTTGCCTGCTCTGATTCCCATGGTGGGTGGGGCAGTAAAATTCTAGCAAGCATTTCTCTACGTTGTGGAGATGCCGGCATTGGACTGGGGTAACCACAGTAATAAGTCTCACCACACCAGGTTAAAGTCCAACAGGTTATTTGGTAGTAAACACCACTAGCTTTCGGAGAACTGCCCCTTCATCAGGTGAGTGAGTCACTTACCTGACGAAGGGGTGAAGCTCCAAATGCTAGTGGTGTTTACTACCAAATAAACCTGTTGGACTTTAACCTGGTGTTGTGAGACTTCTTACTGTGTAAATCATTTCTCTATACAGCCTCTCTGAAGGTCTCAATGCAATTTCAATGCTTTTGATATTCATAATGACATTCTTGAAAAAAAGAGAAATCTTTTGTCCAAGTTTTTCATCCTGCATTCATTAGTCACAATATTTGCAAGATTAAGTGTCCTGATACCTGAAACATGCAGGTGCAGCAGGCAGTGAAATGGCATGTTGGTGTTCATACCAAGAGGATTCGAGTAAGGGAGCAGGGATGTCTTTCTCCAATTACAGAGGGCCATGGTGAGGCCATATCTGGAATATTGTGTGCAGTTTTGCACTCCTTAACTGAGCAAGGATGTCGAGGGAATACAGAGAAGGTTTATCAGACTGAGTCCTCGGATAACAGGACTAACATATGAGGAGAGATTGAGTCAATTAGGATTGTATTCGCTGGAGTTGCGTAGAATGAGGAGGGAATCTCACAGAATCTTATAAAACTCTAACAGAACTAGACAGGATAGATGCAGAAAGGATGTTCCCAATGGTGGGGGAGTCCAGAACCAGAGTCATATGGACTCGAAACGTCAACTCTTTTCTTTCCTCAGAGATGCTGCCAGACCTGCTGCGATTTTCCAGCATTTTCTCTTTTGGTCACAGTTTGAGTGTACAGGGTAGACCATTAAGGACAGAGAAGAGGAGAAATTTCTTCACCCAGAGTGATTACCCTATAGAAAGTAGTTAAGGCCAAAACATTGAATATTTTCAAGAAGAAGTTACATATGCATGTGGGACAAAGGGGATCAAAGGATATGGGATGGGCGGTGGAGAGAGGGGTGGCCAAGATCAGGCTACTGAGTTGGATAATCAGCCATGATCATAATGAATGACAGAACAGGCTCGAAGGGCCTCCTCTTGTGCCTATTTTCTATATTCCTATTAGTACAAAAGGAAAAGTTTCAAGAAAATGTCTGTATTTTCAGCAATGCTCCAGTTCTGCACTACCAAATGACTATTAACATACATTCCACATCAGGCGTATATCCTCAATCAGTCACTTCTGGCCTTTAGCCTTTCAATTAATTGTTTTTTAGTGGTGTGAACACAAAATCATTTAAATGTTCCCTTGAAGGGGAGTTCAGTCCTTGTGTCAGACACTGCTATTGTTGTCAGGGGTTTGTTGGGCTTACATGTGCGTGAGAACAGCAGTGAATTAATCCTTATCGTCACAGTATAGCTGAACTGGCATTTACCGTAACTTTCCCCACTGACTGTTAAATGCTACTGTTTTCAATGCTGAAAACCAATGTGACTAACACTTTCCATTCTTGGCCTCCTCCATGTGCAGACAGTCAGGGAGCTTCTCCGCAGCCCATGACGTGGACAAAAACTCTTCCCAACTAGTTTCAGCTGCCGTCAGGAGAATCCTACTTCAGGTAACTGATAGAGGTCCACCGGATTATGAGGGGCATGTACAGAGTGGATAGTCAGAAGCTTTTTCTCCGGTGGCAGAGTCAATTACCAGAGGGTATCGGAGGTCTGAGGTGCGAGGGGGAAGGTTTAAAGGAGATTTACACGGCAAGTTTTTTTACACAGAGGGTGGTGGATGCCTGGAACTCGCTGCCGGGAAGCAGATACAATAGTGAGTTTTAAGAGGCATCTGGACAAAGACATGAATAGGATGGGAATAGAGGGATAAAGTCTCCAGAAGGGTAGGGGGTTATAGTTCAGATGGATAGCATGGCCAGTACAGGCTTGGAGGGCAGAAGGGCCTGTTCCTGTGCTGAAAATTTCTTTGCTCTTTGAAACATAATCAGCTTAGGACCAGTACATTGCGCTGAAATCTACGCCCAAGAATCTGAAACTTGGAGCTGTCACCCAGGTGTTATTTTACCAAAATAATGTGACATGCTGAGAACAGCATCAAAAAAAATGCCCCCCACGCCTCTTCTGTTTTTATTCATGGAAAGTAGGTGTCGCTGGCTAGACCAGCATTCTTGCTCGTCCCAAATTGCCCGTGAGATTGTGGTTGGCTGCCATTTTGAACTGTTACAGTCGCTGTGGCGTAGGTACACCCACAGTGCTGTTAGGGAGGAGGTTCCAGGATTTTAAAAAGTTTAATGTTTATTTATTTATTAGTCATAAGTAAGCTTACATTAACATTGCAATGAACTTATTGTGAAATTCCCCTAGTCGCCACATTCCGGCACCTGATCGAGTCAATGTACCTAACCAGCACGTCTTTCAGACTGTGGGACGAAACTGTAGTGCCCAAAGGAGACACGAGGAGAACGTGCAGACTCCACACAGACAGTGACCTGAGCCAGGATTTCAACCCAGGTCCCTAACGCTGTGAGGCAGCAGTGCTTATCACAGTGCCACCGTGCATCCATAACCCAACGACTGTGAAGAAATGGTCGATATATTTCCAAGTCAGGATGGTGAATTGTTTGGAGAGGAACTTCCAGGAGTTGGTGTTCCCATGTATCCATTGCCCTTGTACTTCTAAATTGCAGTGAGTTTGGAAGGTGCTGTCTAAGGAGCTTCGGTGAGTTCATGCAGTGCATCTTGTCGATGGTACATATTGTTGCTGCTGTGTATTGTGTTGGAGGGAGTGAATATTTGTGGAAGGGATGCAAATCAAGCCTTGTTCTCAATGATGTCGAGCTTTTTGAGTGTTGATGAAGCTTCAGTCATCCAGGCATGAGGAGGGTATTTCATTACACTGTTGACTTGTGCCTTGTAGATAGATGGTGGATGGGCTTTGGGGAGTCAGGAGATAAGTTACTCACCACAGCATTCCGGGTCTCTGATCCACTCTGATAGCCAAAGTATTTATATGACTAGTCCAGTTAAGTTTCTGGTCAATGGTATCCCCAAGGATGTTGATAGTGAGGGATGGCAATGCCATTGAATGTCAAGGGTTGATGGTTAGATCCTCTTTTGTTGGCGATGGTCATTGCTTGGCACTTGTATTGCGCGAATGTTACTTGTCAGCCCAAGCCTGGATATTGTCCAGGTCTTGCTGCATTTGGACATGGACTGCTTCAATATCTGAGGAGTAGCAAATGATGCTGAACATTGTGTAGTCATCAACGAACAACGCCACTCTGAACTTATAATGGAAGGTAGGCCATTGATCAAGCAGCTGAGGATGGTTGGGCCCAGGACACTACCTTGAGGACCTCCTGAGATAAATGATCTCCAATTGCCACAATCATCCTCCACTGTACCAGGTATGACTCCAACCAGCAGAGAGTTTGCCTCTTGATTCCCATGGACTCCATGATGCCACATTCTGTCAAGGGCATGGTGTCAAGGGCAGTCACACTGACCTCACCTCTGGCATGCAGCTCTTTTGTTCATGTTTGAAGCAAAGCTATAATGAGATCTGTCTGGCAGAACCCAAATCAAGCAATCCCTCCTCTACAAGGGAGGACCCTAATTGCCTGTGCTCATGAGAGGCATGAACAGCCTTCTTCCAGACAGCCTCCTGTCTCCCACTGAGATGGTGGGGTTTTGTGGGTGGGTGTCGCAGTTGTTGGAGGGAAGACACATCAATTGCCTGGAGGGATAAACCCAAGCTTAGGGAGCAGTGCCCCAATGCAGGGTGCCCAGGCATTCCCTGCTTGCTGGGCTTCAACCAAAGACTGCCTCATAAAGGGATCCTCAATAAACAAATATCCCAAGTGCAAGATGAAACATTTGGATGAAAAGTTACTTTTTTCTGCAATATTCAAGATCTTAGTCTTTTAAGGTGCAGTATTTTTTATTGTGGCAACGTACAACCCCGTGTCGATATTCAAAAGGAATTTAAAGTCATTTTTTGTCCAAATGTGTTACAAAATACATGATCGGAGAATGTGAATCCTTTGATATGTAAAACTCCTATTGAGCTGTGGCCTGATTTGGGTATAACCAAGTTGTATTTTGTAGTGAAGCTAAGACGTTGAAATTCCTCAATAGAACGCATTGAAGAATTAACCATTCTGTTATCACTCATGCTGTCCAATTGTTTGCACAGAGCTCTGGCCTCCATGGATCAAAGATAATGGATTTAAGTCAAACTGCACAAATGTTTATGATGGGGCTGGAGTCGGAATGGACAGAAGATGCCGGTAATGATGGTTAATATTTTGCTACTTCACTTACCTATGCAGGGAGTAGAATCAACAGAACCATACAATGATCAAAGCATTCATTTGGGAGGGGAGAAGTTTGTGTTTATTGAGATTTGTCAGTGCTTGGAATGTTGCACTCTCTGCGTGTCAGCATCAAATTTACAGTGGATGTTATTTTTAAGATAAGCTCCTTTTAATATTATCCCAATTGTACTCAATTTGTCTGCATTCCAAACCCTCTGTTGAATCTGTGAGATATTGCTGCATTGTACTTTTTTTTTAATGTGATTGGTAATTAGCACTGTTCAATCACTCCACACTAAAGGGGGCAGAGGGAATTCAACCGGGAACATCTGAGCAGTACGGTGGCACAGTGGTTAGCACTGCTGCCTCACAGCCCCAGGGACCTGGGTTTGATTCCCAGTTTGAGTGACTGTTTGTGTGGAGTCTGCACGTTCTCTCCGTATCTGTGTGTGTTTCCTCCGGGTGCTCAGGTTTCTTCCCACACTCCAAAGATGTGTGGGTTAGGTGGATTGGCCATCTTAAATTGTCTGGGTGGGGGAAATCAACAGGGTAAATACATTGGGTTGTGCGGATACGGCCTGGGTGGGATTGTTGTTGGTGCAGTCTTGTTGGGTCAAATGGCCTCCTTCTGTGCTGTAGGGATTCTATGGATTTGTATATTCATGTTGCACTTTGTGATGCCAGTCCGTTACAAGGGAGGCTTTCTCTCGATGATATTGAGCTCACAGCTCCATCCACTCTCCGCAAAGTGCAGTTTGTTCGTGAGTGGAGCAATGACAGATTGAGAATTGATATCGAAAGGATTATTTTACAAGTTTTCTCTTTCAAAGTGGAGCCTGGCTAATGAGGCATGCTAATCAGGAATTTAAGCATGCATCACGTTTTGTAGGCAAACAACACACGTCCAGGTTCCTGACCTTGCCCGCAGCTGGGATTCTCCAGTCCCACTGCAGTGAATGGAGATTTGGCTGAGCATCAAATTTTCCATTCTTGATGGCAGCAGTGGTGCGGCATACGAGATTGGACGATTCACCACCTAATGCATAAGAACATAAGAATGTAAGAAATAGGAGCAGGAGTAGGCCATCTAGCCCCTTGAGCCTGCCCCGCCATTCAATAAGATCATGGCTGATCTGAAGTGGCTCAGTTCCACTTTCCCGCTTTCTCCCCATAACCCTTAATCCCCGTGCCTACCAAAAACCTATCTACCCGCGTCTTAAATATATTCAGCGAGGTAGCCTCCACCACTTCAACGGGCAGAGAATTCCAGAGATTCACCACCCTTTGAGTGAAGAAGTTCCTCCTCAACTCTGAACTAAACTGCCCCCCCCCTTATCTTGAGGCTGTGCCCTCTAGTTCTGCTGTCCTTTCTGAGCGGGAAGAACCTCTCCACCTCTACCCTATCCATCCCTTTCATCATCTTATATGTCTCAATAAGATCCCCCCTCATCCTTCTAAACTCTAACGAGTACAATCCCAGTCTATTCAGCCACTCTTCATAGCTCAACCCCCTCAACTCCGGTATCAGCCTAGTGAACCTCCTCTGCACTCCCTCCAAGGCCAAAATATCCTTGCGCAAGTGCGGCGACCAAAACTGCACACAGTACTCCAGCTGCGGCCTCACCAGTGCCCTGTACAGTTGCAGCAAGACCTCCCTACTTTGATATTCAATCCCCCTCGCTATAAAGGTCAGCATCCCATTTGCCTTCCTGACCACCTGCTGCACCTGTAGGCTGGGTTTTTGCCACTCATGCACAAGGACCCCCAGGTCCCTCTGCACCGTAGCATGCTGCAGCTTTTCGCCCTGTAAGTAGTAGTCCTTCCTACTATTATTCCTGCCAAAGTGGATAACCTCACACTTGCCAACATTGTATTCCATCTGCTAGGTCCTCGCCCAGCCTATCTAGATCCCTCTGCAGACTTTCTACACCCTCCGCACAATTTGCTTTTCTACTTATCTTTGTGTCATCAGCAAATTTCGACACCTTACACTCAACTCCCTCCTCCAGATCATCTATATAAATGGAAAATAGCTGAGGCCCCAGCACCGATCCCTGGGGCACTCCACTAGTCACCAACCGCGAATCCGAATAGCACCCATTGACACCTACTCTCTGCCTCCTATTTAACAGCCAATCCTCTATCCACGCTAACACCTTACCCCCAACTCCATGCCCCCTAACTTTCTGTAACAACCTTTTGTGCGGCACCTTATCAAACGCCTTCTGAAAATCGAGAAACACCATATCCACCGGTTCCCCTCCATCCACCGCACTAGGCACATCCTTAAAGAATTCCAATAAATTTTTCAGACACGACTTCCCCTTAACAAATCCGTGCTGCATCTGCTCTATCAAACAATTCTTCTCAAGATGTCTCGCTATTTCTTCTTTGATGACAGATTCAAGCATTTTTCCTACAACAGACGTTAAACTAACCGGCCTATAATTCCCTGCCTTTTGCCTGCTACCCTTTTTAAACAGCAATGTAACATTAGCCGTTTTCCAATCCTCCGGCACTTCCCCGGAATCCAGCGAGGTTTGGAAAATAATCACTAAGGCATCCACTATCACCTCCACCATTTCCTTCAGAACCCTGGGATGCATTCCATCCGGTCCTGGGGACTTGTCCACCATCAGTCCCTCTAGTCTGTCGAGCACTACCTCTCTAGTGACAGTGATCGCATTCAGGCCCTCAACTCCTACCATCTTTCCATCGTTAACACCCGGCAAACTATTTGCGTCCTCCTCCGTGAAAACCGAAGCAAAAAACTTATTCAAGCCCTCAGCCATTTCCTCATCCCCCACCACTAAATCCCCCCTCTCATCCTCTAAGGGTCCAACATTCACCCTAGCCAGCCTCCTCCTCTTTATATATTTATAAAAACTCTTACTATCCTTTTTTATATTTAGCGCTAGCCTGTTCCTGGCATGTTCCTGCCATGGGGGGAAATCAGCATCATGAACACGAAGTTGAGGGGTTATCTCTCAAATTCCATGTCTGAGTATTAATGCTTGACAAGAGGTGGAGGCGATGGCTTACTGGAATTATTGATAGACTATTAACTCAAAAACTCAGCTAATATTCTGGGGGACCTGGGTTCGAATCCCACCATGGCAGATGGTGGAATTTGAATTCAATAAAAATAATCTGGAATTAGGAATCTACTGATGACCATGAAAACATTGCTGATTGTCGGAAAAACTCATCTGTTTCACTAAAGTCCTTCAGTGAAGGAAACCTGTTGTCCTTATCTGGTCTGGCCCACATGTGACTCCAGAACCACAGCAATGTGGTTGATTCTCACTTGCTCTCAGGCAGCTAGGGATGGGCAATAAATGCTGGCCAGACAGCAACACCCATGTCCCACAATAAATTTCTTAAAATTGGCAGAATCATGTTTGGAGCGGCACGGTAGCACAGTGGTTAGCACAGGTGCTTCATAGCTCCAGGGTCCTGGGTTCAATTCCTGGCTCGGGTCACTGTCTGTATAAAGTTTTGCACATTCTCCTCGTGTCTGTGTGGGTTTCCTCCGGGTACTCCGGTTTCCTCCCACAGTCCAAAGATGTGTGGATTAAGTTGATTGGCTATGCTAAGAAATTGCCCCTTAGGGTCTAGGGATGCATAGGTTAGAGGGATTAGTGAGTATAATATGTAGGGATATGGGGGTAGGGCCTGGGTGGGATTGTGTTCGGTGCAGACTCGATGGGCCGAAGGGCTTCTTTCTGCACTGTAGGGTTCTATGATTCTATGTTAGACAAGGAGAGTCAGACAGAAAAACTTTGCAATCAGTTGATGAGTAGGTAAAGCAGTTGAAACTGAATGGGCGGATTGGACTAAATGACATTTTCCTGTGTCAAAAGCTGAAATTTCTTATCTTCACTTTATCAGTCCCACCAAAGCCCAATCTTTACCTCAAAGTGACACATCCTCTGTCTTCAGTTGTTCCTTGTTGCGCTGAACTTATCTCATGAAAAGTCACATGAACTTTTGCCTATATTTAGAATACTGTCCCCACACACCCCCTCAGTCATGGCACCAATGGCACTTCCACCTGCCTGGCATCTTTCAAGAGTCTTTATATTAAGAATTTGAGATGGGAGGTCAGTGACAGTTCACAGTGGCTGACAGAAGTCACGCACTTCCATTTGTTTCATAAGAAATTTCTACTCGGTTAGATTTTTTTCTGAATAGTCCTGTGTGTGCAGCCATGGAGTCACATGTAGGGTACAGAGGATGCTCCAGTGCTCTAAATTGGTACAGTTTCCTTTAAGATAAAATTAAGTGGTTTGCTATCTTTGCAGTAAGGCTTGTAAGTAAAAACATGGAGGATTAGCGCTCAGGGTTTAGTTTACAGGCTTGCAAATTGCATATATTTACCACCAAATGTACCTCGCGCCGAACCCCACAGAATGATATTATCAGACTCTCATTTCAACTGAGCATACGAATTTAACACCTTCAATCTACTGTGACAAGGCTGACATTGTTAGAGGGATAGAGTGAGACAGAAAACTTTTGAACGAGTAGTTTATATCATTCAACGCTGAATGAGTTTGCACGACCAGTCAATCAGCATTCTTTGACATTAACCTCAAAGGGGCACAATTTTTTATTTTAGGCTGAAACACACTCAAAATGCAAATTTTCCAAGTAGGGCATGTTTACAGTTTAGTTTGTTTATTAGTGTCACAAGTCGGCTTACATTAACAGTGCAGTGAAGTTACTGTGAAAATCCCCTAGTCGCCACACTCCGGTGCCTGTTCGGGTACACTGAGGGAGAATTTAGCATGGACAATGCACCTAACCATAGAGTCATAGAGGTTTACAGCATGGAAACAGGCTCTTCGGCCCAACTTGTCTGTGCTGCCCCTTTATTTAACCGCTAAGCAAGTCCCAATTACCCGTGTTTGACCCATATCCCTCTATCGCCATCTTAAAAGACAAAATTGTACCCGCCTCTACCATTATCACTGGCAGCTTGTTCCAGACACTCACCACCCTCTATGTGAAAAAATTGCCTCTCTAGATCCTTTCATATTTCTCCCTTCTCACCTAAAGCCTATGCCCTCTAGTTTTAGACTCCCCTACCTTTGGGAAGTTATTGACTATCCAGCAGATCTATGCCCCTTGTTATTTTATAGACCTCTATAAGATCACCACTCATCCCCCTACACTCCAGAGAAAAAAGTCCCAGTCTATCCAGCTTCTCCTTATAACTCAAACTATCAAGTCTGGTAGCATCCTAGTAAATCTTTTCTGCACTCTTTCTAGTTTAATACTATCCTTTCTATAATAGAGTGACTAGAACTGTATACAGTCTTCCAAGCGTGGCTTTATCAATGTTTTGTACAACTTCAATAAGGCATTCCAACTCCTGTGTTCAATGTTCAGACCAATGAAACCAAGCATGCCAACTGCTTTCTTCACCATTCTGTCCACTTGTGACTCCACTTTCAAGGAGTTATGAACCCATACCCCAAGATCTCTTTGTTCTATAACTATCCCCAACGCCCTACCATTAACTGAGTAAGTCCTGCCCTGGTCCAATCTACCAAAATGCATCATCTCGCATTTATCTAAATTAAACTCCATCTGCCATTCATCATTCCACTGGCCCAATTGATCAAGATCCTGCTGCAATTCTCAAAAACCTCCTTCACCGTCCACTGTGCCACCAATCTTGGTGCCATCTGCAAACTTATTAACTATACTAACCAGCACAACTTGCAGACTGTGGGAAGAAGCTGGAGCACCCGGAGGAAACCCACGCAGACATGAGGAGAATGTGCAAACTCCACACAGACTGTGGCCCAAGCCAGAAATCGAGCCCGGATGACCCGCACTGTGAGGCAGCAGCACTGCGTGCCACCGTGCTGCCCGTGTGGGAGAAGAGATGAAGAGATAATCATACTTTTGTACATGGTAAATACTTAGCCACAGTGCATGATTTTAAAAACGAATATGAACACCAGGCGTACAGATTCACCGGAATGATGCCCACAGTGGAAATGGATAATAATTTCAACTGGAGCCATGAAGGCTAAGAGGAACTTTAACTGAGTCTTTTTTTCAAATTGTGAAGGTAAAGTCCATTTTTGCACAAATTGGGTTGGATGTTTAATGAAAATGAAAATACAGCGAATGGGACAGAGAGATGAGATAAGGATCATCAAACGGAAAATGTTGGGCTTAATCAACAGCTGTGTCTGTAATCTTTCATCAGAATTTGAAACTTCACAGATAGGGCTGTAGGGTTAAATTTTGTAGTCTCGCCTGCTGGATGGAAAATTTGATGAACCATTTAAAGCAACAGCACGGCAGCACAATGGTTAACACTGCTGCCTCACAGCACCAGACTCCCGGTTTGGGTCACTGTCTGTGTGGAATCTGCACATTCTCCCCATGTCTGAGTGGGTTTCCTCTGGGTACTCTAGTTTCCTCCCACAATCTGAAAGACATGTTGCTTTGGGGCATTGACCCGAACAGGTGCAGGAGTGTGGCGACCAGGGGAATTTCACAGTAACTTCATTACCGTGTTAATGAAAGCTTTACTTGCGACTAAGAAATAAACTTTAACTTTAAAGGTCCATTGACGTCGGGCGGGAATTTCGGGTATGGAGTTAACACGACTGGAAAATCGCACCCATAGAGTGCAACAGATTATGAGCAAAATGGAGACTGGGAAAGGTGGGGAATGAGAAAAGAACAAAAAGGATTGATAAGGATGGAAGGCAGGAGAGATTAAATGATGAAAGGATGTTGGTGCAAGGGAAAAGGGGCTGGTGATAGGACAAATAATGAAACAAAAACGGCAATGCAGCACAGTGGTTAGCACTGCTGCCTCACAGCGCCAGGGACCCAGGTTCAATTCTGGCCTTGGGGCACTGTCTGTGTGGAGTTTGCACATTCTCCCCGTGTCTGCATGGGTTTCCTCTGGGTGCTCCGGTTTCCTCCCGCAGTCCAAAAGATGTGCAGGTTAGGTTGATTGGCCGTGCTAAGTTGATCTTAGTGAAAGGGGGATTGGCAGGGTAAATGTTACAGAAATAGGGCCTGGGTGGAATTGTGATTGGTATAGACTCAATGGGCTGAATGGCCTCCTTTTGTATTGTAAGGATCCTAAAATATGGGCCAAGTGGTGCTTCAGGTGACAACAAGGGGATCATTACAAGTAACTGAAAAAAGCAGCCCACTGTTTGAAAAAAAAGCTGGGAGCATTTCTAAACTGTGTTGTTCAAGGGAAAAGAGCTATAGGTTTATTTATTGGTGTCACAAGTAGGCTTACATTAAGACTGCAATGAAGTTACTGTGAAAATCCCCTAGTTGCCACACTCTGGTGCCTGTTCAGATACACTGAGAAAGAATTGCACCAAACCAGCACATCTTGAATACTGTGGGACGAAACCAGAGCACGCAGAGGAAACCCACGCAGACACTGGGAGAACTTGCAAACTCCACAGAGATAGTGATCCAAGCCAGGAATCAAACCCAGGTCCCTGGCACTGTGAGGCAGCAGTGCTAACCACTGTGCCAACCTGACACCTTCTGATCGACTGGTTGCTCTTGGTCAATAAAGAATTAGACCATTGGCCCCTCGAGCCTGCTGCTCCATTCAACAGGCAACCAACTGTCTGAATAGGATTTATCCCCGTTAGGTATCCCAGAAAAAGCAGGGTTGGGTGTTGCCACTGGTTTTCCAGCCAATGGATGAGGCAGCTGCAGAGGCCATTAAATTCAGCCGAGTAACTCTATTTCCCTCCCCACAGGTGCTGCCTGGCCTGCTTTTTCTGTTCCAATTTCAGATTTCCAGCATCTGCGGTATTTGTCTTTTGTGTCAATTTAGAATAATTCTAACAAGGAGCCAGCACAGCAGTAATGGGCCAAATGGCCTGGTTGTGTGTTGTAAACCTTTACAGTGTCAGCAAGTGATAAGGAATGACTTTTATTATTGCGCACAATCGCTGATTGTATCGTTAAAATTGACATAAACTAATTTGTTCCGTTTCAATGCAAATTGGGGTTAAGAAGTGATGTGTGTTGATCTTCTAATTTTTAATGTCATGGCTGATTTTATTCCAAGAAGAGACTACCAGAACTCTTGATACCCAAATGACACAGAGAAAACTTCAATAAAAAGATGGTAATTTTCATGATTACACCTCTCTGAGTCTTAGCCGCATAACAGAGAACCCCAATGGCTAAATGGTGGCCCGATCATTAAAAAGATTACTATTTCAGTGGAATATAGAAAAAGTTAATTATATATTATGAAACATTCCTGCTACCCTACCATCTGTCCCTTTGGTTTTTACCAATTTCCTGAGTTTCTAGTTCACAACACACAGCTCTCAGAGCCCTCAAGTCCAGACACAGCAATAGGAAATCCACCATTTGACATCCTTCATTTAAATCAGTTTAACACATGCTATGAATTATAATCCTGTGATTGGGACAAAGGTAATTTCATAGACTATCAATGCTTCAATTTGTCTTGTAAAAATGTTTAAGTTTTTGGATCCGCTGAAACCTATTGGATCGATCCTAACTACAGCCATGGCTGGAATTCTCCATTCTCACTGGTGGCTGGGATTCTCCAGTCCCGCTGCAATGAATGGAGTTTTGGCTGAGTGCCAGATTCTCCGATCTCACAGGCAATGATGGCAGGGCAAACAAGACCGGAGAATCCTGGCCCGTAACACCATAAAATTAAAATAGCTGTTTTATTGCCCATCATTTTGCCAACATTTATTGACCACCCTTAATTGCCCTTAAGAAGGTGGTGGTGAGCTGCCTTCTTGAACCGCTACAATCCATGCATTGTAAGTACACCCTCAGTGCTGTTAGGGAGGGGGTTTCAGGATTTTGACTTCACGACAGTGAAGGAACAAAGATATAACTCCAAATTAGGATGGCGTGTGGCTTGGAGGGAAGCTTACAGGTGGCGGTGTTCCATTAATTTTGCTGCCCTTGTATCTCCAGTGGGCAGTGGTTGTGCGTTTGGAAGGTGCTTTCAAAGGAACCTTGGCGAGTTGCTATACTGCATCTGCTGGATGTACACACTGCGAACACAATGCACCAATGGGGGAGGAGTGCATGCTTAAGGTGGTGGATGGGGTGCCAATCAAGCAGGCTGCTTTGTCCTTGATGGTGTTGAGCTTCTTGAGTGTTATTGGATCTGCATTCATCCAGGCAAGTGGGGTGTATTACACTGCACTCTGACTTGTGCCTTGTAGCTATGGACTGATTTTGGGGTGCCTTTAGGTGAATTACACCACAAGGTTCTCAGCCTCTGGCCTGCTCTTTTTTTAAATTCATTCATGGGACATAGGCATCGCTAACTGGCCAGCAGTTATTGCCCGTCCCTAGTTGCCTTTGAGAAGGTGGTGGTGAACTGCCTTCTTGAATCGCTGCAGTCCGTGTGTGGGGTCCTTAATTATGCTGGCTGCTTTTCCTGAGGCAGTAGACAGAGTAAATGGATGGGAGGCTGGTTTGCGTGATGGACAGGGCTACATTCACTAAGCCTTTGCAGTTTCTTGTTGGCTGAGGCAGAGCCATACCAAGCTGTGACACAACCAGAAAGAATGCTTTCTATAGTCACCTTCATATGAAACTTGATGGATATGTCCACGGCCCAATCGAGGGGGAGGTGGATGCTACTGAGGCAGGTCGGTAACTGCTAGGGTACTCCACCAGGAAGGCACCCCCGGAACCGTTCATTCACATGACAAATTCTGAGAGTGAAACCTCTCTGGAGCCACTGGAACAGCCTTTCCTATTCCTAGTTGTGCTGTTCAGTGCCAAGGCTAAATGTTTAAATATATTTGTATCTATTTACATTGCCATGTGAACAGAGAGATGAAGAAGTCCTTACTTTTGAAGCAAAATAATTGAACTTGCAACAAATGAGATTAAAAACATTCAAACAAATAAATCTTTGGCACTCGATAGAATTTATTCCACAGTGCTGAGAAATAATGGGACAGGGTGTATGAGGTACAATAAGCAATCATTGTCCATCCTTAATTGCCCTTAAGAAGGTGGTGATGAGCTGTCTTCTTGAATTATATTGTACATACACCCTCAGTGCTGTGATGCCCATATTCAGGAAGAGGATGAAACAATATAGACAACTCCAGACCCACTATGCCCACTTCCATTCCATGTCAAATAGAAAGAAAATTTAAAAACCTACATTTATATAGCATATTTCATGACCTCACAACACCCTAAAGCAATTTACTGCCAATGACATAAATACTAGTGGAGTCATAGAATCCCTACAGGACAGAAGGAGGCCTTTGGTTCATCAAATCTGCACGGAGTCTCCAACAGAGCATCTTATCCAGGCCCACACCCTGCCCTAACCTTGTAACCCTCAGTGTTCCTGAACAGGCACTAGAGTGTGACAACTAGGGGATTTTCATAGTAACTTAATTGCACTGTTAATGTAAGCCTACTTGTGACACTAATAATAAAAGAAAAAATGTTTAAAGAAATCATTTACCTCACTAACCTACACATCTTTAGACACTAAGGGTTAATTTCACATGGTCAATCCACCTAACCTGCATATCTTTGGGCTGTGGGAGGCAACGAAAGCATCCGGAGGAAATCCACGCAGACACAGGGAGAACGTGCAAACTCCACACTGACAGTAACCCAAGCCAGGAATCAAGCCTGGGTCCCTGGCGCTGTGAAGCAGCAGTGTTAACCACTGTGCCACCATGTCACCCACTCAGTATTGTCACTTACGGAAACCCAGCAGCCAAATTGCAAATAGCAAGCTCCCACAAACACCACGGTGATAATAACCAGTTTGTTTTTTGTGATGCTGGTCGAGGGATAAATATTGGCCAGATCACAGGGACCAGCTGCCCTGCTCTTGCTCAAAATACCATTGACATCGGCCTGAGAGGGCAGGTGAGTCTTTACCTGCAATATTGGAATTAATTATCAGTGCTAAACTTGAAGAACATCTGTACAGAGTATAACCTGGTTCACAACAGTGAATATAGCTTAAGAAGAGAAAGACATCCCTAAAAAATCTTCCCAATGTCTTCAAGTGAGAGATGCCACAATTGGAGTATGGGAAAGGCCTGGAAAATGGAACCACATAGGCCAGAATTTTACCCCCCACACCCGACTCACCCACAACAGCAATTAGATCGATGTGGCATTGGGAAGGTCCATTGACTTCAGATTGGATTTTACGGTTTTGGGACGAGTGAGGCCATAATATCCCGTCCATAGTCTTGCAAAAGACATGTGATAAAATTGTACATGTTATTTGTTCAACTCAAGGAATTGCACATTCAGATCTTAAGACAGAAAGAAAATAGCATTTGAGACATTAGACTCAGGTGGTGAGGGGAATCAGTGTGAGGCTGAGAGGCTAGTGGAAAGAGCACTATTATATCTGGGTGGCACAGTGGCATAGTGGTTAGCATTGCTGCCTCACTGTGCCAGGGGCCCAGGTTCGATTCCCAGCTTGGGTAACTATCTGTGTGGAGTTTGCATGTCCTCCCCATTCCCTCCAGGTGCTCCAGTTTCCTCCTACACTCCAAAGATGTGCAGGTCAGGTTGGTTAGCCATGCTAAATTGCCTTTAGTGTCAGGGGGACTAGCAGGGTAAATACATGGGACTAAGGGGATAGGGGCTGGATAGAATTGTAGTCAGTGCAGACTTGGTGGGCCGGATGGCCTTCTTCTGCACTGTATGATGTTGGCAGAAGTTCAGTGCAAGTATAAAGCTTGCAGATGATCCCAAATTAGGAGGTACAGAAAGTATGCAGGAGGCAGCTCAGAAATCATAGAATGAACCGGATAGAATATCCGTGTTGCCAGAAAAATGACAGATGAAATAATAAAAATTTACATTTATATGGTATTCATGATCTTAGGAGATCCCAAAGTACTTTGTAGCTTTGAAATATATCTGAAGTGTCATCACTTATTGTCATGTTGGAAGCACAGGGATTAATTTTCACACAGTCTGCTCCCATAAACACCAATAAAATAACCAGATCACTGTTTTAGATGGAGGTTGATGAATTAATGTGGATCAGGCCATTGGAAGAATTCTCTACCTCTGCTTCAAATACTGCCCTGGGATCTTTGATGGACACGTGGAAGAACACACAGGATCTTGTGTAAAATCGTCCAAATTACTCTGATAGTGCAGCACTCCCACAGAAAGGGTTGGCCATG
The DNA here is from genome assembly GCF_965287045.1 of Carcharhinus amblyrhynchos. Classification (NCBI taxonomy): domain Eukaryota; kingdom Metazoa; phylum Chordata; class Chondrichthyes; order Carcharhiniformes; family Carcharhinidae; genus Carcharhinus; species Carcharhinus amblyrhynchos. The sequence goes on from NC_137342.1 coordinate 47,657,746, forward strand.
CTAAATTCCTCCTCAGTGTGCCTGAACAGGCGCGAGAGTGTGACAACTCGGGGATTTTCACAGTAACTTCATTGCACTGTTAATGTAAGCCTGCTTGTGACATTAATAAATAAACTTTATGAAATGTCAGCCCAGATTATGAGCTCAAGTCTCTGGAGGGGCCTTGAACCCACAACCTTGTGACTCAAAGAAGAAAGGTGTCATTGAACCACTGCTAATGCCTGGTAAAATCAAATTAATACAAGTGTGAAGTGTTACTCATTGAAAAAGGAATAAGTGACACATGAACTCCACGATGAAGTTCTTATGACGCATGGATAATGACCCTGCCTCTGACACAGAAGCTCCAGATTCAGGTCCCATTTCAGAACTTGATGGTCACGAAAGATGCAGCATAACAGGTTCATTGTCAACCTGTGAAACTTTCCAATAGATCCACGCAGTCAGTAAAAGTGAGAAAGACTCCTGGGCAGCAAAGCTTGACATAGAATGATGGCCCTCAGGCCAAAGCCTCTGGCTTCAGATTAGTGATCTGTTCCTGGAAAATCAAGCAACAGAAAGTTGGGGAGGCAATGACCTAGTGGTATTAGCGCCAGTCAATTAACCTAAAAACTAATGTCCCATTCAGACCCGGGTTCAAATCCCACCACGGTAGATGGTGGAACTCGAAATCAATAATAAACATCTTGAATTAAGAATCTACTGATGACCATGAAACCATTGTCGGAAAAACCCATCTGGTTCAATAGTGTCCTTTAGGGAAGGAAACCTGTCAATGTGGCTGACTCTCAACTGCCCTCGGACAGTTAGGGATGGGCAATTAATGTTGGCCAGCCAGTGATGTCCATGTCCCACGAATGAATTAAAAAAAAGGAAAATGTCAACTGCCTCGTGTGCCTCTAAAGGTGGGAAGAGAGAATGAGAAGGGAACTGTATGATGATGTTAGATCAACTAAAATTGAAGTCAGCAGAAATGTAGGAATCTTAGAATAGAATAGAATTCTTACAGTGCAGAACATGTCAAACTAAACACAAGCAGTGATCAGCAAAATCAATAGAATGATGCCATGTGTAATGACGTCAATGAGGCTGATGAAGTTGATCTCTTGAAATATGTGCTCCCTGAAGCTTTTTCCTAGGTTGGAAGAGTCAATCACTAGGGTGCATAGGTTACAAGTGCGAGGGGCAAGGTTTAAAGGGGATGTACAAGGCATGTTTTTTACACAGAGGGTGGTGGGTGCCTGGAATTCGCTGCCAGGATAGGTGGTGGAAGTGGATAGATGGTGACATATCAGGGGCATCTGGACACATACATGAATAGGATGGGAATAGTGGGACATGGTCCCCGGAAGGTTAGGGAGCATTAGTTTACAAGGGCAGCATGGTCAGAGGGACAAAGGACCTGTTCCTGCGCTGTAATTTTCTTTGATGTGGAGATGCCGGTGTTGGACTAGGGTGGGCACAGTAAGAAGTCTCACAACACCAGGTTAACGTCCAACAGGTTTATTTGGAATCATGAGGTTTCCGAGGAGCAGCAGTTCCGAAAGCTTGTGATTCCAAATAAATCTGTTAGATTTTAATCTGGTGTTGTGAGATTTCTTATTGGAATTTTCTTTGTTCTTTGACTGAGGTCACAATTACCTGCCCAGTCAGGAAGCCTCACCTGTCTGTAACTATAGTGCTGCTGACACTCCAGGTTCTGGTTTTGTACCTGAAGCACTCTGAGGAGTGGAATTGAGTTAGTAAATAAAGGGAATCTGGCGAAGAGACACCAGCCTCTGAGGAGATATTTCACACTACATGGCCAAAGAGTAGAAAACTAATCAGGAGCAATTCCGATCAAACAACATTGTGTTCTGGTTAGATTGCAACAAATGTGTTTACTTTTAATCACGGACACACAGAAGTTATTGAAGCATTAGACTATCAGAGATGGGAGGTGGTCATAGCTATGTGTTATGAGAAAAGACCTGGGCTGTTCAGACAGAAACAGGGGTGCCTGCAATGGAAGTTTCATCTCATGGAAGTTTCTAAAATAATTAAGGGAATGGGATAAAGCTCAATTTGAGGTTTCAGGAAATTAATCTTTTCACAAGTGGGTGGCATAGTGGCACAGTGGTTAGCACTGCTGCCTCACAGCACCAGGGACCCAGGTTCAATTCCAGCCTTGGGTGACTATATGGAGATTGCATGTTCTCCCCGTGTGTGCATGGGTTTCCTCCGGGTGCTCTGGTTTCCTCCCACAGTTCAAGGATGTGTGGGTTAGATGGATTGGCCATACTAAATTGCCCCTTAGTGTCAGGGGACTAGCAGGGGTAAATACATGGGTTTATAGGGACAGGGCCTGGCTGGGGTTGTTGTCGATGCAGGCTCGATGGGCCAATTAGCCTTCTTCTGAGCTTGAAGGATTCTATGATTCTGCAAATAATGATTCATGACATAGTTTGAAGGCGAAACCTTTTAGGACCGAGGTGAGGAGAAATGTCTTCACCCAGAGGGTGGTGAAGGTGTGGAATTCACTCCCACAGAATGTAGTTGAGGCCAAAACTAGTTTCACGATGGAATTAGATATAGCTCTCGGGGCTAAAGAGATAACGGGATATGGGGGGAAGGAGGGGATCAGGATATTGAATTTGATGATCAGCTATGATCAGCAGAGCAAGTGTGAAGGGCCAAATGGCCTACTCCTGCTTCCAGTTTGTGTTTCTGTGTCAGAAATATGAATCCCAGGAAAAGTAATGAAGGCAAATAACTTGGCATCTTATTAGAAGCAATTGGACATTAAAATCAGTGGGCTTCTGGATTTTTCGAGGTGAATGACCTTTCCCATCTCCGCATATTTTACAATCTTGTGTACATATAACATCTGTGTATCTTTGTGAAGTACTCTTGTGTTTATGTGTGTGTTTTTTCCCTGTATATGTTAGTGTCTTGCACATAAATATTTGTCTGATTGTTGTGGGTACTTAATATTGAAATAAATGAAAAGGCAATTTAGTATCTCCCACCTCATAAAGGCTGATTCAATTGTTCTTGTTGCCGATGGATCCTATTTGCAGAGTTCAGGTATAAATGCGAAGAGAGTGTGAACTGTGCTCATTCTGTTTAGTTGTATCAGACACTCATTAGTCTGATCAGTGGTCCTTTAAGAGTGGGAGTTGGAGGCCACTCAAGTGAAAGATTTTTGAGCAGGATTGCCTTGCTTCAGTCCATAAGGAGGCAGCACAGTGATTAGCATTGCTGCGTCACAGCACCAGGGACCTGGGTTCGATTCTGGCCTTGGGTGACTGCACCTGGAGTTTGCATGTTCTCTCCCTGTCTGCATGGGGTTCCTCCGACTGCTCCAGTTTCCTCCTACACGCCAAAGATGTACAGGTTCTAGAGAATCTCCACAGTGCAGAAGTGAGCCGTTCGGCTTGTCAAGTCTGCACTGACAACAATCCCACCCAGGCCCTAGCCCCCATATTTACCCTGCTAATTCTTCTAACCTATACTTCCCAGGACACTAAGGGGCAACTTAGCATGGCCAATCAATGTAACCCACACATCTTTCAACTGTGGGAGGAAACCCAAGCACCCAGAGGAAACCCACGCAGATACGGGGAGAACGTGCTGACTTCATACAGACAGCGACCCAAGGTCGGAATCGAACCCAGGTCACTGGAGCTGTGAGGCAGCAGTGCTAACTACTGTGCCACCGATTGGCCATGTTAAATTGCTCCTTAGCATCAGGGAGATTAGCAGAGGAAATACATGGCATCACGTGTTTAGGACCTGGTTGGGATTGTTGTCGGTGCAGACTCGATGGGCCAAATGGCCTCTTTCTGCACTGTAGAGAGTCTATGATAGAGGCTACCACACCTCTGCCCCCAGGCCCGACCTTCTCAGCTGTCAAGGTGCCAGGTAACTTCTTCCCTCTGCTGACTTGCCAATTACTGCAGAGTCCCTGCTTGCTGGGGTCAATGAGATGAATTTCTCCTCCCAAAGTATCTGTAAATAGAAGCCTCTTTCTACATTGAGCTTTATCCTGTCTCTGGCTCAAAGCACCAGTCACAGCCGGTTGCTATGGTGACGGTAAAATACCACACACAACAGAAGAGAAAGCGCAGTTTATCATTCCAGAAGTGCATTGTGCCAGCTATTTTACTGTGCTTAACCCAAGCATCGCAATTAATTTTTTGTGGATTACAGACGGTTCAAATTAGATTCAAACCAAAAGTCAGAAGAAGATTCTCTCGATTGTTGTCTCTATTTTTCTGTGTTACGCTGCAAAAGATGTGGTTTTATGAAAGTGCAGCCACGTGATGTTTTATGTACGTGTGTGTCTGGGTGGTATTGCTGTTTTCACTTTTATCACCTCTCACCTACATTATTCAAAAAAGCTTTTTTATTTTCCTCCAGCAGTGACTCACACCTTAATAGATATTAAACCGAATAAAAAAGGTACATCCATAACATAACCCTCGGGAAACCTTGATCGAGGGACTTATTCTAAATTATTAAAGGCAAATTTGAGAATGAAGTAAAGATGTACGCCCCAATTAGCCTTTATCCATGAGGCACTCTCAGTATCTCTCGCTGTTCACTGCAATTCTGCATATCACTGTCATTCCTCCCTCCACAGTAAGAGAACGTTGGACCCTTAGAGGATGAGAGGGGGGACTTAGTGGTAGGGGATGGGGAAATGGCTGAGGTCTTGAATAACTTTTTTGTTTCGGTCTTCACGGAGGAGGACGTGAATAATTTGCCGGGTGTTAGCGATGGAAAGGTGGTAGGACTGGAGGGTCTCAATGACACTATTGTTACTAGAGAGGCGGTGCTCGACAGACTGGAGGGGCTGATTGTGGACAAGTCCCCAGGACCGGATGGAATGCATCCAAGGGTTCTGAATGAAATGGCGGAGGTGATAGTGGATGCCTTGGTGGTTATTTTCCAAACGCCGCTGGATTCCAGGGAAGTGCTGGAAGATTGGAAAGCGGCTAATGTTACGCCGTTGTTTAAGAGGGATGGCAGGCAAAAGGCAGGGAATTATAGGCCGGTTAGTTTAACGTCTGTTGTAGGTAAAATGTTAGAATCCGTCATCAAGGAGGAAATAGCGAGGCATCTTGAAGGGAATTGCTTGATAGAGCAGACGCAGCACGGTTTCGTTAAGAGTGGGGGTTAATGGGTACTATTCGGATTGGCGGTTGGTGACTAGTGGAGTGCCCCAGGGGTCGGTGCTTGGGCCTCAGCTATTTACCATTTATATAGATGATCTGGAGGAGGGAACCGAGTGTATGGTGTCGAAATTTGCTGATGACACCAAGATTGGTGGAACGGCAAATTGTGCGGAGGGTGTGGAGAGTCTGCAGAAGGTTCTAGATAGGCTGGGCGAATGGGCCAGGAAATGGCAAATGGAATTTAATGTTGGCAAGTGTGAGGTGGCCCACTTTGGTAGGAATAATGGTAGGAAGGACTATTACTTACGTGGCGAAAAACTGCAGCAGGCGACGGTGCAGAGGGACCTCGGGGTCCTTGTGCATGAGTCGCAAAAACCCAGCCTGCAAGTGCAGCAGGTGGTCAGGAAGGCAAATGGGATGCTGGCCTTCATAGCAAGGGGGATTGAATATAAAAGTAGGGAGGTCTTGCTGCAGCTGTATAGGGCATTGGTGAGGCCGCAGCTGGAGTACTGTGTGCAGCTTTGGTCGCCATACTTACGCAAGGATATTTTGGCCTTGGAGGGAGTGCAGAGGAGGTTTACTAGGCTGATACCGGAGTTGAGGGGGTTGAGCTATGAGGAGAGGCTGAATAAACTAGGCTTGTACTCGTTAGAGTTTAGAAGAATGAGGGGAGATCTCATTGAGACATATAAGATGATGAATGGGATGGATAGGATAGAGGTGGAGAGACTCTTCCTGCTCAGAAAGGACAGTAGGACTAGGGGACACAACCTCAAGATAAAGGGGGGGCGGTTTAGAACGGAGTTGAGGAGGAACTTCTTCACTCAAAGGGTGGTGAATCTCTGGAATTCTCTGCCCGTTGAGGTGGTGGAGGCTGCCTCACTAAATATATTTAAGACGCAGGTTGATGGGTTGTTGATAAGCGAGGGGATTAAGGGTTATGGGGAGAGGGCGGGAATGTGGAACTGAGACACGACAGATCAGCCATGATCTTATTGAATGGCGGGGCAGGCTCGAAGGGCTAGATGGCCTACTCCTGCTCCTATTTCTTATGTTCTTATGTTAAGTCTCACAACATCAGGCTAAAGTCCAACAGGTTTATTTGGCAGCACGAGCTTTCGGAGCACTGACTCTTCATCAGGTGAGTGGAGTTGTGTTCACAAACAGGATATATATAAACACAGACTCAATTTACAAGATAATGGTTGGAATGCGAGTCTTTATAGGTAATCAAGTCTTAAAGGTACAGACAATGTGAGTGGAGAGAATAGGATATGGCACTCGATTCATCGATCGATAGTTCCGATGTGCCACAGTGAAAAACCGCACTGACCTCCTCAGAAGGCAAATACGGGATATGGCGGACAAAATACCCTTCATCGTCCAGTACGTCCCCAGAGCGGAGAAACTACGGCATCTTCTTCGGAGCCTTCAACATGTCATCAAAGAAGATGAATATCTCGCCAAGGCCATCCCCAAACTCCTACTTTTTGCCTTCAAACAGCCGCACAACCTCAAACAGAGCATTGTCGCAGCAAACTACCCAGCCTTCAGGAGAACAGTGACCATGACACCACACAACCCTGCCACAGCAACCTCTGCAAGATGTGCCAGATCATCGACACAGACGACATCATCTCATGTGAGAACACCATCCACCAGGTACATGGTACATACTCTTGTGACTCGGCCAACATTGTCTACCTGATATGCTGCAGGAAAGGATGTTCCAAGGCATTGGGGAGATCATGCAAAGCTACGACAATGAATGAATGAACATCACTCAACAATCACCAGGCAGGGTGTTCCCTCCCAGTCAGGAAATACTTCAGCAGTCACGGGCATTCAGCCTCTGATCGTCAGGTAATCATTCTCGAAGGTGGCCTTCACAACACACGACAAAGCAGAATTGCCAAGCAGAAACTGATAGTCAAGTTCTGCACACATGAGGACAGCCTCAACCAGGGCCTTGGGTTCATGTCACACCATCTGTAACCCTGGGCTTGCAAAATCTTACTAACTGTCCTGCCTGGAGACAATACACATCTCTTTATCCGATTCTTAACCCTCTCTCCACTCACATTGCCTGTATCTTTAAGAATTGATTACCTATAAAGATTTGCATTCCAACCATTATCTTGTAAATTGAGTCTGTGCCTTTATATGCCCTGTTTGGGAACACAACTCCCACTCACCTGATGAAGGGACAGTGCTCCAAAAGCTTGTGCTACCAAATAAACCTGTTGGACTTTAACCTGGTGTTGTGATTCTTCTTAATATGCTTACCACAGTCCAACGCTAGCATCTCTACATCATCCCTCCCTCCATCCAGTTTCTGATGATGTCCACCTATCCATTCCTTTGGTGATTGGGCCTGTTGTTTCCTGATGCTTCACCTTGGACACTCTCATCCTCTCCTTTCCACTTGTCGCATCTTCTCGATTTCCATTTCTTCACTTTAGGTGGAATCCATGAGATGCTGGAACCTTGATTCTGCCACAAGTTCATTAGCTACTGCTGAAAACAGACACACATAGAGACATGGACATAGAAATATAGAAACTAGAAGCAGGAATAGGCAATTTGGCCCTTCGAGCCTGCTCCATCAATCATTATGATCATGGCTGATCATTGAATTCAATATCCTGATGCCCCCTTCCCCCCATATCCCTTGATCCCTTTCGCCCCAAGAGCTATATCTAATTCCTTCTTGAAATCACACAACGTTTTGGCCTCAACTACATTCTGTGGTAATGAATTCCACACATTCACCACTCTCTGAGTGAAGAAATTTCTCCTCACCTCAGTCCCAAAAGATTTGTCCCTTATCCTCAAACTATAACGCCTAGTTCTGGACTTCCCCCACCATCAGGAACATTCTTTCTGAATCTATCCTCTCTAACCCTGTTAGAACTTTACAAGTTTCTATGAGTTCCTCTCTCTCTCTCTTCTAAACTCCAATGAATATAATTCTAACTAACTTAGTTTCTCCTCATATGACAGAACTGTCATCCCAGGAATCAGCCTGGTAGACCTTTGTTGTACTCCCTCTATAGCAAGGACATACTTCCTTAGATAACTGCAAACAGTATTCCAGGTGTGGCCTCACCAATGCCCTGTACAATTGCAGCAAAACATCCCTATCCCTATGTTCAAATTCTCTCGCTATGAAGACCAACATACCATTTGACTTCTTTGACACATTGTCAAAGTTTTTCATCTTGCACTCATCAGGCCAATTTGTTTTTTGCTCTGTCCTGCCGATTATAAGGAGGACCAGAACTACATTTGGAATCTGTTATCATCTTCTCCGCTAACCTTGTTGAGGGCCCATACGGCACAAGGAATTTTGCAAAACGATTTTGCAAATGCAGCCCCATGTTGGATGCGATCCATAATTCATTTGGTTGATGAGCTGTCAAACGACAACTATCAGCCTTGTCTTTGATATTGTGATACAACCAGAAAGGATGCTTTCTATGGTGCATCTGTAAAAGTTGGTGAGAGTCGTAGTGGACATTTGCTTAGCCACCTGAGAAAGTAGAGGCATTGGTGGGCTTTCTTAATTATAGTGCCAGCTGTAGATGGAGATGTCAATTGTGGATGATAAAGTTATGATGTGGAGATGCCGGCGTTGGACTGGGGTAAGCACAGTAAGAAGCCTCACAATACCAGGTTAAAGTCCAATAGGTTTATTTGGTAGCACAAGCTTTCGGAACGCTGATGATAAAGTCAGCAAAGAAAGAAATTTTGAGGAGTGAGATTGGAGATGCCTGATTAGAACATAGAACATTACAGCGCAGAACAGGCCCTTCGGCCCACGATGTTGCGCCGACCAGTTAAAAAACAATGACCCTCTAACCTAAACCAAACCCTTTCCATCCATAAACCTATCCACGGATCTCTTAAACCCACCCAAACTAGGCGCATTTACAACTGCAGCAGGCAGGGCATTCCAATCCCTCACCACCCTCTGGGTAAAGAACCTACCCCTGACATCCGTCCTATAACTACCACCCCTTAATTTAAAGCTATGTCCCCTCGTGCTAGCTTTCTCCATCCGAGGAAAAAGGCTATCACTATCCACCCTATCTAAACCTCTAATCATCTTATATGTTTCAATAAGGTCCCCTCGTAGCCGCCTTCTTTCTAACGAAAACAACTTCAAATCCCTCAGTCTCTCCTCATAGGACCTCCCCTCCATACCAGGCAACATCCTGGTAAACCTCCTCTGCACCCTCTCCAAAGCCTCCACATCCTTCCTATTATGTGGGGACCAGAACTGCACACAATACTCCAAGTGTGGCCGCACCAGAGTTTTGTACAGTTGCAACATGACGCTGCGGCTCCTAAATTCAATCCCCCTACCAATAAACGCCAAGACACCGTATGCCTTCCTAACAACCCTATCTACTTGATTCCCAACTTTCAGGGATCTATGTACACATACACCTAGATCCCTCTGTTCATCCACACTATTCAGAGTCCTACCGTTAGCCCTATACTCTACACATCCGTTATTCCTGCCAAAGTGAATTACCTCACACTTTTCCACATTAAACTCCATCCGCCACCTCTCGGCCCAGCTCTGCAACTTGTCCAAGTCTCCCTGTAGACTAAGACACCCTTCCTCACTATCTACCACACCTCCGACTTTGGTGTCATCAGCAAATTTACTAATCCACCCAACTATACCCTCATCCAGATCATTAATAAAAATTACAAACAGCAGTGGCCCCAAAACAGATCCCTGAGGCACACCACTCGTAACTGAACTCCATGACGAATACTTACCATCAACCACCACCCTCTGTCTCCTATCCGCCAGCCAATTCCTAATCCAATTTCCTAAATCACCCTCAATCCCATACATCTGCAATTTCTGCAGAAGCCTTCCATGGTGAACCTTATCAAACGCCTTACTAAAGTCCATATATACCACGTCAACTGCCTTACCCCCATCCACCTCTTTGGTCACTTTCTCAAAAAACTCAATAAGGTTAGTAAGGCACGACCTACCCTCCACAAAACCATGCTGACTATCTCTAATCAATTCATTACTCTCCAAATAACTATAAATCCTATCCCTAATAATTTTTTCTAAAACCTTGCCCACAACAGAAGTAAGACTCACCGGTCTATAATTCCCGGGGAAGTCTCTGTTCCCCTTCTTAAACAATGGGACAACATTCGCTAACCTCCAATCTTCTGGCACTATACCGGTGACCAACGACGACCTGAAGATCAGACCCAGAGGCTCTGCAATCGCCTCCCTTGCCTCCCACAGAATCCTAGGGTAAATCCCGTCCGGCCCACAGTTCCCGGGGCCACAGTTCAGTGCAAAATGAAATAAAAGGCAAGAAAGTAGGAGTGACATCTTTTAGACAATGAGCACTGAAAGGAGAAGATGATTCTTGCATTTTAGTGGCTTTTAGTTGGTTAGCAACAAACCTGCTGTCATTACTCTGGGCTTTTACTACAGGTCAGTTTGATGAGTTAATGAAACCAGGAGGATGCATCACCAGCCAGTATAATCCACCGTGTACTGTGACGGGAGAGAGGAAGCTGAGAATGAAAGATCTCCTGAGTCATGGTACACTGGGGAGACCATGCAGACACTACGACAATGGATGAATGAACATCGCTTGATAATCACCAGGCAAGACTGGGAAACACTTCAGCAGTCACAGGCATTCGGCCTCTCATCTTCGGGTAAGCGTTCTCCAAGGCGGTCTTCATGACACACGACAGTGCAGAGTCGCTGAGCAGAGACTGATAGCCAAGTTCTGCACACATGAGGACGGCCTCAACCGGGATCTTGGGTTCATGTCACACTATCTGTAACCCCCGTGACTTGCCTGGGCTTGCAAAATCTTACTAACTTTCCTGTCTGGAAGCAATACACATCTTCTTAACCTGTCCTTAATGCTCTCTCCACTCACATTGTCTGTACCTTTAAGACTTGATTAGCTGTAAAGACTCAAATTCCAATCATTATTCAGGTAAATTGAGTTTGTGTCTTCATATGCCCTGTTTGTGATCAGAACTCCCACCCACCTGACAAAGGAACAGCCAGTTCCGAATGCTAGTGGCGTTTGCTACTAATAAATCTGTTGGACTTTAACCTTGTGTTGTGAGATTTCTTACAATGATTGAAGGAACATGAAAGATCAGTGCCAGATAATGGGACTGATAAGCCAGCACTAGTTAGTCATGGTATTGGGACAGAAGCTATTCAGTATTATCGAATTGAGGATCACTGGCCAAGAGAAAGATTATCTTCCTTGATTTTGGCTATCAGCACGTGTTTGAAAACAGTACCTCCTGCAACTTTCCATTTGATGTGAACTGCCTGCGATCCACAAGGCTTAGAGACCAACTTCATTGACATAGAAACATAGAAACTAGAAGCAGGATTGGGATTTGTCTCATCATGAACTGAGGATATGATTATCCGATTGAGAGAATCACTTGAATGCTCTTTGTTATGTTTTCTGTAGGGATCAGCTAGAAAAAGTCATTCAAAACTAAATCAAGAATAACAAGCCTTCTTAATTCAAGTGAATGTGCCCTATTGACAAGTGCAATTAAATTCATTGTGGTGTTACAGTCCTGTCACAGAGTAAAACTGTATAACTGCATGGTGCCTCACAGCGCCAGGGACCCTGGAGCAACTCTTGCCTTGGATGACTGTGTGGAGTTTGCACATTCTCCCTGTGTCTTCATGGGTTTCCTCCAGATGCTCCGGTTTTCTCCCACATTCCAAAGATGTATTGATTGGCCATGCTAAATTGTCCCTTAGTGTCAGGGTGTATTAACAGGGTAAATACGTGGGGTAACGGGGATAGGGTTGGGGAAAGGGATTGTTGTCGGTGCAGGTTCGGAGGACTGAATGGCCTCCTCCTGCACACTATGGGGATTCTATGATTCTATATATGGCGTTGGCAACAAATGCAGCCAAGTAACTGGTTATTGGTATAGGAAATATGCTGCTTCTGGAGGAGTTGATGTGCCACAGAGGCAGTACGCTCAGATTATTGAACCTCAATCTGTCAGGCTGTAGGGAAATGGCAAAGTTCAACCTTTTCACACTACAGCACAAGAAAGAAAAGAAGGGACAGAGAAGAACCAGGGGAGAAATGTCTTCAGAATACATCAAGTAGTCACATCATGAACAGAATGCACCTAGTCCATGAAGCAAAACGAAACTAGAAACAGGGTTGGGATTTGTCTCAGCATGAACTGAGGATACGTCTCAGCCAGGAGATTAGCTTGGCCTACAGAGTCACGAAGGAAGAGAAGATTGGCTCTCACAACTTAGCGTAAATGGGAGAGGTTGGGACCATTCTCCTTGAAGAGAAGAAGGCTAAGAGGAGATTTGACAAAGATATCCAAAATCATAAGAGGGTCTGGACAGAGTTGATAGAGAGAAACTGTTCCTGCTCAGAAAAGCATCAAGAACAAGATGACATGGATTCGAAATAATTTGCAAAAGTGGCAACATGAGAGAGTAGGTTTGGGTCTGGAATGCGCAGCCTGGAAGTGTGGTGGAGGCAGGTTCAATCAAGGCATTCAAGAGGGCATTAGATGATGATTTGAATTGAAACAATGTGCAGGAGATGGAGAAAAGGCAGAGGAATGGCACTAAGTCATGATGATCGTTTGGTAAGTTGGTTTAGACATGGGCCAAATCGCTTCCTTCTGCGCTGTGACTTTGTGTTAATTAAAACTCAATGTATAACACAGAAAAATGGAGAGAAGTTTATAATTGTGAAACTGGCCTAATGATGCAATTAAGTATGATTGATCCTGTTTATTGCACACAAAACATAAGAACAAAGTGCAAAGAAAATTACAGCGCAGGCCCTTCAGCCCTTCAAGCCTGCACCGACCATGTTGCCCGTCTGAACTAAAACCCCTCTTACCTACTGGGCACCATATCCCTCTATTCTCATTCCACTCGTGTATTTGTCAAGAAGCCCCTTAAAAGTCACTATCATATCTGCTTCCACTACCTTCCCTGTCATTGAGTTCCAGGCACCCATCACTCTCTGTGTAAAAATCATACCTTATACATCTCCTTTAAACCTTGCCCTTTGCACCTTAAACCTGTGCCCCCTAGTAATTGACTCTTCCACCCTGGGAAAAAAGCTTCTGACTATCCATGGCCCTCATAATCTTGTAGATTTCTGTCAGGTTGCCCTTTAACCTCTGTCGTTCTATTGAGAACTGGAGCCCTTGTAAAGAGCTTCCAGCATAACTCCATCGAGAAGTACAGCAGGCCTGTAAATTTAACTGGGGGTGTGATCTTACTGGCTGTTCACACCAAGCTCCTGCTGCAGTGAGGTCAGAGAATTTGGCACCCAGTGGGATGGGAAAGTCCCCTCAGCGTGAACAGTGGTAAGATTCTGGCCTGGGATTCAGCTACATCAGATTCCCACCTTTTCCCTGAAATTTTGATGTGATCTTATGGCCTTCGCCTGCCACAGGGAAGGTCGCTGGCACATGACAGGATAGGATTGAGGTGGAGAATCCCCTATCTCAGAAGGTCCTGTGATCATGGCCATCCAGAGACTCGGTCAAGCCAATTTTGTATCCATGCTGTCACCATCCCTTTAATTCCATGAGCTTTAATTCTATGAGCTCTAATTTCATGTCGATATTATAATTAAGAAAGCCCACCAACGCCTCTACTTCCTCAGAATAAGGAAATTTGGCATGTCAGCTACGACTTTCACCAACTTTTACAGATGCACCATAGAAAACATTCTTCCTGGTTGTATCACAGCTCAGTATGGCTCCTGCTCTGCCCATGACCGTAAGGAACTACAAAGGGTCGTGAACGAAGCCCAGTCCATCACGCAAACCAGCCTCCCATCCATTGACGCTGTATACACTTCCGGCTGCCTCGGCAAAGCAGCCAGCAAAATTAAGGACCCCACACTCCCCAGACATTCTCTCTCCCACCTCCCTCCATTGGGAAAAAAATACAAAAGTCTGAGGACACGTACCAACTGACTCAAGAACAGCTTCTTCCCTGCTGCTGTCAGATTTTTGAATGGACTTACCTTGCATTAAGTTGATCTTTCTCTACACCCTAGTTTTGACTGTAACATTACATTCTGCACTCTCTCGTTTCCTTCCCTATGAATGGTATGCTTTGTCTATATAGCATGCAAGAAACAATACTTTTCACTGCATGTTAATACATGTGACAATGATAAATCAAATCAAATGAGAAATCAGCTTTACTTTTGCCAGCAGGTTTATTTTGTGGTACATTATTTGTTTAGTGGGTAAGCGTCTCAGCCTCTGAGCCAGAAGCTCCAGGTACAATGTCCTACACTAGGACTTGATGCATTCATAACGCAGTCAAACAAACTGAGCATTGACTTACAAAACCTTCCAACCAGGAGAGATTTCTGCTCAGCTTTGTGATGGAAAGAAAATCGAGTCTCGATCATCCTTATCCATAACTTCTGATTATAACATGAATGTAGCAATATGTGTTGTCATGACAACTCAAGCCCGTTGGGATCCTGCTGCCCAGTATGGATGAGATTGGTGCCAACAGTACGAGGTTTGCTCCCAGTTCCGGCGGGGATGAATTTGGGACTTACTTCCTTGCTAGATCCATGATGGAATTTATGGGTCAGACCTGCCTCTGGGCAGAGAACTCAAAAACAACACTTTGTCAAATGCCTTTTGAAACCTCATATACACAACATCCACTGCAGTCCCCTCATCAACCCTTGTTCGTTACTTCATCAAAAAGAACGTTGAATTTATAGGGAGAGGTGTTTCGTTGGTTTCAAGAATTGCCAGGATCTTAATGAATGGCGGAGCAGGCTTGAGGGGCTGAATGGCTTACATCTCCCCCTATTTTCTATGTTTTTATATAATCTCTACAATGTTAACATCAGCAAGAGGAGAATAATTCAGCAGACCATTGTGACAGGTGATAAGGAAGACATTTTTCCCTCTGTCAGGTTCATTCTGCTCAGATTAGAGAACAGTTTTATTCAGAATATTTTCTGCACCATGTCTGATCCGGATACTCCTGGGAAAAGTCCAGCCGCAGACTGATAGATCTCTGACCCTTGTCAGGATCTCTTCTCTATCAGTCCACTAGGAGGCACATTGGAATATGCTCACCTGGTAATCTATGTTCAGACAATGATTAAACCCAACGTTATTTTTGGCTTTAATAAGCAGAAAGGAACCAAAAAGAATACTTCTTAACTTTGCATTGTTTCTCTGAAGCTCCGCTAAGCTGTTTGTATGTATCCAGAGATCAAACATCTCTTGAAAGAATCCAATATTTAACAGTGAAATGAATCAGTGACTGTAAATGGATCAGTGGATTGACTCAAGTGTGCACAAAAGCTCCAGCATTAATCTATTCATTTAAGTTGTTTGGCTGTTCCATTAGTTAGTCAATGGGTGCACTGTGTTTGCACCAGAATATTTATTCTGCTGATAATCTCTGCCCCGTGGATATACTTTGCTGATCAGATTAGGTTTAGTTAAGCTTTTTTTTTGGTATTCGGACATTTCAAGGCTCCCAAATTGCTCAATGATATCCTCAGGTACTGAGACACGCCATGCCCATACGCAACCAGCCTGGACAACATTTAGGCTTAAATTTTAGGTGGTAAGGAACATTCACACCACACAAGTGCTGGGCAATGACAGCCTCCAATAAGAGAGGATCCAACCATTTCCCCTTGACATTATCATCTCTCAATCCTCCCATTATTAACATCCCGGAGGTTACACTGATCAGAAACTGAACTTGACCCAGCCATATAAATACTGTGGCTACAAGAGCAGGTCAGAGGTTGGGAATCTGTGGTGACTAACTCATCTCCTGATTCTCCAAAGCCGATCCACCATCTACAAAGCACAAGTCAGGATTGTGATGGAATGCACTCCACTTGCCTGGATGGGTGCAGCTCCAACAACACTCAAGAAGCTCGACACCATCCAGGACGAAGCAACCCGCTCGATCGGCATCCCATCAACACTTTAAATTTTCATTCCCTCCACCACTGACACACAGTGACAGCTGTATGTAACATTAGCGAGGTGCACTACAACAACTCACCAAACCCACAACCTCGGACAAGGGCAGCAGATTCATAGGAATACCACCACCTGTAAGGTTTTCTCCAGGCTATTCAGCATCCTAACTTGGAAATATATCATAATCCTTCACTGTCACAGTCATAATTCTTCACTGGGTCAAATTCCTGTAACTTCCCCCACTCGCCCAAGCATCATAGGTGTACCTATACCATGGAGTGTTGCAGTTGAAGAAGGCCATCACATTCTCAAGGGCAATTAGGGATGGGAAATAAATGCTGACCTAGCCAATGATCCCCACATCCTGAAAAGAATTTTTGAAATTACGTGACAGCAGCTTCACAATGATACACACAGCCACTGTGATACTCTGAATGGTTTGTGGCAAAAAGCAGATTTTTGTTCCTACACTAGAAACATTTACTTTCCAGAAAGTAGTCAGATTTCTGTCAACTACAAGAACACTATCTGTACTGACTGTGGTTAAATTGCAGTTAAACTGTAACTTTTGATCTAAGATGCAATTATGGCCAACATTCCAACAACCAAAGGAGCTTCTGACAAACTACAAAATAAGATCTGTTCATTCAGCTCCAAACAGCTGATCAAAGACCAAAATTCCTTGTGTGACTGGCTGACTATGAATGAAACTATCAGATATATAGGGAGACATTTTTTCAGTCATGCCTGTCTTTTGTTCGACACGATTATGGTTTGATCTTCAAGTTAACTCCTTATATCCCTCTTTGTCTCCTATTCTTCAATACCTTTTGGCTACCAAAAAATCCATCAATCTCAGTTTTGAAATTAACTAAGATAGAAGGGTGAGTTCCTCACATGTCACATGTTGGAAGGAAATTTGGCACGTCTGCTACAACTCTCATCAACTTTTACAGACGCACCATAGAAAGCACTCTTTCTGTTGTATCACAGCTTGATATGGCTCCTGCTCTGCCCAAGAGTGCAAGAAACTACAAAAGATCATGAACATAGCCCAATCCATCACACAAACCAGCCTCCCATCTATTGACTCTGTCTACACTTCCCATTGCCTCGACAAAGCAGCCAGCATAATTAAGGACCCCACGCACCCCGGACATTCTCTCTTCCACCTTCTTCCGTTGGGAAAAAGATACAAAAGTCTGAGGTCACGTACCAACCGACTCAAGAACGGCTTCTTCCCTGCTGCCATCAGACTTTTGAATGGACCTACCTCACATTAAGTTGACCTTTCTCTACACCCTAGCTATGACTATAACATTACATTCTGCAATCTCTCCTTTCCTTCTCTATGAATGGTATGCTTTGTCTGTATAGCGCGCAAGAAACAATACTTTTCACTGTATACTAATAGATGTGACAATAATGAATCAAATCAAATCAAAATCTAAATAAACTTTGAGCAAGATCTACAAAACCTTCAGGATAATAAGACATTTTGACACTGAAAAAAAGCCTCAGAAAATGCTGGTAATGTTTCGCAAGTCAGGTCATCAGGAGAGAGAAAGGGAAGATTAATATCTCAGATTGCTATCTTTGCATCAGAATGAAGTGTTACCAGTAAACAGCTTGTGAGGAGAATTGTTAATCCAATCCTGTTCTGACAGATGTTTAAGGCTCCTTTGCCCTCTTGAAAGCCAAGTGAGAAAGTTGTTCCAGTTTCCTGACCAACATTCAACCCTCAATCAACAGCGATGAACACAGAAAGCAGTTATGATCTCATTCTTGTTTCTAAGACTGTGCACATATAGGGCAGCACAGTGGCACAGTTGTTAGCACTGCTGCCTCTCAGTGCCAGGGCCTGAGTTCGATTCCGGCCTCGGGTCACTCTCTGTGCAGATTCTGCATGTTCTCCCCATGTCTGTGCGGGTTTCCTCAGGTGCTCTAGTTTCGTCCCACAGTCTGAAAGACATGCTGGTTACGTGCATTTCACGATGGCACAGTGGTTAGAACTGCTACCTTACCGTGCCAGCAATTCGGGTTCAATTCTCAGCACGGGTCACTGTCTGTGCGGAGTCTGCATGTTCTCCCTGCATGACTGAATGGGTTTCCTCCAGGTGCCCCAGTATCCTCCAAAAGATGTGCTGGTTAGATGCACTGGTCTGTGTACCTGTATGTGGCAACTAGGGGATTTTCACAGTAATTTCATTGCAGTGTACCCGAAAGTGACGACTGGGGGATTTTCACAGTAACTTCATTGCAGTGTTAATGTAAACATCTTGTGGCAATAATAAATAAATAAACTTTATATTAACTTGCTGCTGGCATTACATTTCCAAAACCTAGGTTTACATGTCCAGAGAACGTGTTAAATGCTATGACCATGCAACTTCTTTCTTTAACCGTGGAAATGTCAGTGCAGTTTTAAAGCTTAAATGATGTTAAACAAAAATGAAACTCACGGCAGCTTTGGACCTTAAATTCTGAGGCAGCTGTGGAATAAATAGCTTTCCACCCAGTAATTCTTTCATGCTTACGCTTTACATTTATATAGAGCAGGGAAAAAAGTCAGATGGAAATTTCAATTCTATGGAAAACACGTGAACTGTATCTGCTTGTGAAAGGTAACTCTGATTTGACTCAGTGGGACTTTCTGATGCAAGTTCCATATACAATTGTCTACACGTTCTGACATACAGAAAGACAATTCAAAACACTTTACAGCTTGATGGAAATCAATTGTTACAAAGAAGAAGGGAGAAACAGAACAAAATTTCCCAAAAAGACCAATTGAATAGAAAAGTTTTTTTCATAGTAAGCATTGAAAAACAAAGAACAAAGACGAGTACAGCACAGGAACAGGCCCTTCGGCCCTCCAAGCCTGCACCGATCATGATGCCTACCCAAACTAAAACCTTATGCACTTATAGAGCCCTTATCCTTCCATTCCCATGGGACGGCATGGTGGCACAGTGGATAGCACTGCTGCCTCACAGCACCAGGGACCCGGGTTCAATTCCTAACTTGGGTCACTGTCTGTGTGGAGTTTGCATGTTCTCCCTGTGTCTGCATGGGTTTGCTCCAGTTTCCTCCCACAGTCCAAAGATGTGCTGGTTAGGTGCATTTGCTATATCAAATCCTCCCTCAGTGTACCAGAATAGGTGCTAGAATGTGGCAACTAGTTGATTTTCACAGTAACTTCATTACAGTGTGAATGTAAGCCAACTTGTGACTAATAAATAAACTTTACTTTTTCAAGTAGTTGCCCCTTAAATGCTGCTATCATACCTCCCAGGCAGTGCATTCCAGACATTCACCACCCTCTGTGCCTCGCGCATCTCCTCTAAGCTTCTCCCCACGCACCTTAAACCTATGTTCCCTAGTGCTTAGCTTTTCTACCCTAGGAAAGAACATCTGACTATCCACTCTGTCCATGCCACTCATAATCTTGTAAACCTCTATCAGGTTGCTCCTCAACCTCCATCGCTCCAGTGAGAATAAACCGCAGGGGCGGTGACGATAGTTCAGAGGTAACAACAGAAAATGCGGGAAATACGCCACTGGTTAGGCAGCCTCTGTGGAGAGAGAACTAGAGTTAATGTTTCAGGTCACTGGCCTTTCATCAAAACTCAGATTGATGGAAATATAAAGACGGAATTTTCTGCAACCCCTCCCACACCGTGTTTACGGTGGTAGAAATGGCCTGTCATTGGCCAGTGTGATAACCCCCAGGACTTGCATGGAGAATCACTGATTGATTTCCTTGTAGGACTTGTTGAACACAGACTCCCTGAGGATTGGTAATTAACTTACCAGGTGGAGCTCGTATACTGAGTCCTGTATAAAGCAGGCCCCCGAGTGAGTCCATTATTGTATTTTCCCAGTTGGGACATCGCTGTGTCCACCACAGGCTTGTGGTTTGCTTTACTTTATTTTGTGCAATAAAGCACTGCTCCTTTACAGCCGACTCTTGGAGTTATTATCGCTAGCAGCGGGATTTTCCGGTCCCGCTGCAGTCAATGGAGTTTCCTATTGTTCGCGCCCTCTACCACTGGGAAACCCACAACAGATGGTCATCATTGGCGGGACTGGAAGATTCCACCCTGTGGAATGGCTGGAAAACCCCACCCAGTAACCTTGAATAAGTGAACGGACGGATGATGGAAAAAGGGAAGGTATGTAATCAGGTAGAAGATAGAAGAGATTAAAGACATGATTATGCAAGATCAAAGGGAATGTGTGTGGTTCAGAGTGCAGATTGGAAGGTCTGAAGTAGATCGGAGAGATTGGAAAGAGTTAACAACATTTTCCGGGATTGGAGTCCCCTTTGTTAAATTTATGCCGTGAGGAGAATGGAGATTAATGGAAGTAATTGGAGAGTGCAAGTGTAATAATTTGTGCTTCCCAGGATTACGTTGGATAAGTAAATGGGTACAACTATCGAAGGTTTTATGTGAAATGATCAGGCTGGACATGATTATTCAATTATTCATGTCGACAAATGAAAAGATGCCACAAATTGAAGCTGGGAGACATTTTAGGAATCATTTATGGTTTAACTGTTCATTCCCATTGATTTACAGTCCGTCAACTTAATTCTTTGTTCCCCCTTTGAGAGTGAGCTCTGGCATTCAAATTTTTAACGCAGAACCACAGATCCCAGCATTCTCTTTGATGCTTAACTAAAAGCTACAATCAATGGGGTGATGAGGATTCAGACACAGGCAATGGGAAAAAGATTGACGCACTCAACTAGGTCTAGCCAATTAGGCCTAGCATCAAGTGCAGTTCTATCAACGAAAAGGAAGCCATGCACACTTTCTAACAACACGAGCTGCCATAAGGCTAGTAGGTTCAAAGATCATTGATAGGCCAAGGAGAAAGTAAGTGTGTAAGGCAACTCTTGGGGTAACCCAATTGGTGCCATCCAAAGTTTGCATTTTAAATCGCATTTTCGTATGGTTCCCAGTGCATGGAAAATTGCTCATCAGAAGTTTCCACCTCCCCGGCAATTGTCTTGTAAATATTAACTTGGAACTTCCGAAGGGGATTCCCCTGTACATCTTTGGGTAACAACACCAGAATGACACCCTGTTACAGTCCAATGTGAGCGTGGAGAGAGTGAGCCTGAGAGAAATCAGTGTGAAAGTGGGAAAAGGGATTCTTTACTTTCAAACCAAAATGGAGAATCGACTCGAGATGGAGTTGCGACATCAGGTGACATCTTTTCTTTGCTGCCAATATACACAAACCAGGGTGGTTACCCTGCTTGTTCTGGACAGGACTATAGAAAGCAATCCTTCTGCTTGTATCACAGCTTGGTATGGCTCCTGTTCTGCCCAAGACCGCAAGAAACTACAAAGAGTCATAAATGAAGCCCAATCCATCACACAAACCAGCCTCCTACCCATTGACTTTGTCTACACTTCCCACTGCCTCGGAAAAGCAGCTAGCATAATTAAGGACCCCACATGCCCCAGACATTCTCTCTTCCACCTTCTTCCGTTGGGAAAAAGATACAGAAGTCTGAAGTCACGTACCAACTGAGTCAAGAACAGCTTCATCCCTGCTGCCATCAGATTTTTGAATGGATCTACCTTGCATTAAGCTGATCTTTCTCTGCACCCTAGCTATGAATATAACACTACATTCTACACTCTTTCCTTTCCTTGTCTATGAACAGTATGCTTATAGCGAGCAAGAAACAATACTTTTTACTGTATTCCAATATATGTGACAACAAATTAAATCAAATCAAACATTAAAATGCAAACAAATATCGGAATGTTGCATTGAGAAGGTGCTACAAATCTTTCCTATGGATTAATGGCTCCCATTTTATCCAAATAACTGCAGCAGCTAGTTACCAATGAACCTGCAGACTTCCTGGTTTCGGATTGGGTGGAGAAGAAGCACATTCTATCACAAGGAGATACAAAGGACTAAATCTCAAGCGTTACTGTGTGCCTGTGCCCAATTATTGAAGACCGTTTTGTGGGCACTTGGTTTTTGGACAGATTTTGGATGACACAGGCAAGGGTCATCCAGACTTGAAATGTTGGCTCGATTCTCTCTCCATAAATACTGTTAGATATGCTGGGATTTTCCAGCGTTTTCTGTTTTTGTGCCAATAAACCCTAGCCTCGATCACAATGCCCTCAGTAAATAAGTGGAAAATAGAGTCAATATCAAATAAAACAGATTGCAAAATAATAAATATATATTATCAATAGGGAATAGGAGCAACAGTGAGTCTTATCTTACAGGACTGCAGGAAAAGTAATTGTTCTAGCTCGACATAAACTGTAGTATAATTGCAAGTAATGGTTGAAAATCCAACAAAGGAAACTATTGTGTGCTTTGAGAGAGTCTGAGATTTGAAAAAAGCCTCTTAGAAATATTAGGATTTTTGCTGTTTAAAAAATTCAACTGACAGCACGGAAGTTTATTTATTAGTCACAAGTGGGTTTACATTAATACTGCAATGAAGTTACTGTGAAAATCCCCTAATTGCCGCACTCCAGCACCTGTTCGAGTGAATTTAGCTTGGCAAATGCATCTAACCAGCAAGTCTTTCGGATTGTGGGAGGAAACTGGAGCACCGAGAGGAAACCCATGCAGACATGGGGAGAATGTGCAAACTCCACACAGTCAGTCACCCAAGGCTGGATTCAAACCCAGGTCCCTGATGCTGCGAGGCAGCAATGCTAGCCACTGTGCCACCCTGGAGAAATACAGGGGTTGGATAAGAAACATGAAGTGAATGCTCAAGAATTCACCAAAGGAAAATCATTTGCACTTGTGCCCCAAGCTCCACCACCACCCCCCACTCCCAGTCCAAACTAAAGCTTTTGTGTCAAGTTAATGGCTTTTGTGTTTGTAAAGATATTGCTGGCTGAAGGAATATTGGGAAATTGAATAATATGCCTATGTTTGTATTGAAATCTTTACCATATTTTTGTCTGGTGTCAGAAGGCTTTTTTCAGCCTAATAAATATTTTATTCTTTGTGTTAAAAATTCAATGGCAGATTGTTGTGTACATGTTCAGTAACCTTCCTCCATGTTTTCTGAAAGAAAGCTTAGGATTTACCAAGTCAGGTCTTACTCTGGGTTCTGACTTGTCCATATTAACTTCAGCTGGGATTGCAACAAAGGATAAGTAATTCATTCCAAAATGGACAAATAGAGTAGTTTTTAGTAAAAAATAGTAAAAATCTCTTTTTGTACGCAATATTCATTCTTTATAAATTCCAAAATATCCAAAGAAATGCTTTGGAGAAGGAATATTCCCCGTAAAAATAAATGTTGCATTTCCCATTCCAGCTTTCATGCACTATTCTTTTGGATATAACACCAGGGATGTTGGGCACAGCTTAAGTTGCAATATAACTACTGGTTTTCACAAGCCACGGACTCTATAATAAGACCTATTGTTCAGTTGACAATTATTCGGAGGCTGTACCAGTGTTTTTAAGGCAGTTGATTAGTTCTTGCTACTTTTCCACGTAAATGTGCACTAGGCATACGTAGCAATGTTGCAAACTAGGGAAAAAAACAATGATTGTGTTCCTTGTTAGCTTCCCGGTAACCTCTATTTTACTTTCGTAAACAAGGGCAGGATTTTACAGCCTCACTTGTCCCAAAATCATAAAATCCCAGCTGAAGTCATTGTCTGTCTCTCACCTGCTCTGTTTCCTGTGGCAGGTGGGACAGTAAAATTCCAGACAATGTGTCTAAACTTGACTAAAAGGGGTGTCTGTTGTTGGTAAATACCAGCAAGCAACATCCTGCGAGCTCTGATATTTGTATTCTTAAATGAGAAATTTTGTGAGCTCAAACAATGCTGCAATGTTTTAAATGTTCTCTTCCAAGGTTAGAATGAGATCCCTCTCCATGGAAAATGCTGTTTTTCAGTCAATGCCGACAAAAGATGGATAGAATGGGAACAGAGGAATGTGGTCCCCAGAAGGATAGGGGGTTTTAGTTCAGATAGGTAGCTTGGTCGGTGCAGGCTTGGAGGGTCAGAAGGCCTGTCCCTGTGCTGTAATTTTCTTTGTTCTTTGAATATTCCAGCAACAAAAATTACTCAAGGTGCCTTCATTGTGAATCTATGGAACTCACTGCCCCGGAGTGCAAAGGAGGCAGAATCAATCAACAGATTCAAGAAAGACATAGACATGTTTCTGATGAAAAGTGGGATAAAGGGCTATGGGGAGCAGGCAGGAGAGTGGAGTTGAGACCAGAATAAGGTCAGCCATGTTCATGTTAAATGGCAGAGTGGGCCCCAAGAGCTGAATTGTCCACTCCCGCTCCTAATTCCTATGTCCCTAAACTCACCTGTCTTTAACTTGTCTCCAAATTTCTTGTTAATGCCCAATTTTATCAAACAATGCAAATAGCTCACACTTTCTCAATAATAGTGATTTCCTGCGACATTGTACACATGGAGCCAAGACCAAGTATTCACCTGGTTAAACTTTGTCAAAGGGCAGAGGTTAATTTGACAGTTCCACTAGGGAGGCACAGTGGCACAGTGGTTAGCAATGCTGCATCACAGCACCAGGGACCCGGGTTTGGTTCCCAGCTTGGGTGACTGTGCAGAGTTTGCGCCTTCTCCCCTGCGTGTCTGCGTGGGTCTCCTCCAGGTGCTTCAGTTACCTCCCACACGCCAAAGATGTGCGGGTTCAGTTGATTGACCATGCTAAATTGTCCCTAAATTGTCCCAAAATGTGTAGGTCAGGTGGAGTAGTGGGGCAAATACACAGTGTTACAGGGATTGGGTGGGGGAGAGGGCCTGGGTGAGGTGATCTTTCAGAGAGTTGGTGCAGGCTCAATGGGTTGGATGGCCTCTTCTGCACTTTAGACATTCTATTCTATATTCTATTAGGGACGTGCTTGTTAGATGCATTGGCCACGCTAAATTGTCTCTCAGTGTACATGAGCAGATGCCGGAGTGTGGTGACTGGGGAATTTTCACAATAACTTCATTGCAGTATTAATGTAAGCCTACTTGCAACACTAATCCACTTTAAAACTTAAACCTTAAGTGCTAGTTTTGTCCCCATTCTGAGGCCATACATTTTGACCCTCATTTAATTGAATAATTTTATTTCATATTCTTATCTATTGTTAATGGAAGAAAAAAGGGAGTCCAGGGAAACAGTGAAGAATATTCATTAATCCAGAATCAAGTGCATTAAAATAGCCCAGGTAATAATCTACCATGTACATTAACAGAAAAAAAAATGCAGAGAAAATTAAACCCTCAAGTGATTACATAATTGCCTTTCTGCAGGATCCTGGCTGCGGAATAATTATTTTTAATATTTCCATAAATCAAGGCAGCAGGGGCATTATGATTTAAGAAAATATGAAGCAGTTTTCTGTGTCTACAAGAAAATGTAATTCTTAAGTCCCAGAGCCATTGGTGAGTCATGTAGGTTTGTCTCCCTCGCTTGTAAAAGAAAGGTCACATGTGCATTAATGGCCGGGAATAATAGTTTCCACTGCATCAATTAGCAGGTAGGTTGCAGCGATTGTGAAATCCAAACACTGTAAGTCTCCACAGACTTTAATGAACATTCCCGTGTTTGCATAGTTGTCCCAGTGTCCGCAGCTTGATATCTTACCTGTGCAATTTGTGGCAAAATAATTGAAAGCAATAGTAGCAGAGATTTGGAATTCTCCCATCCTGTCTCCCACGGGGATTCTCCAGTTTTTTGCAGATGGCACAATTCTTAAATCCTGTCTATGTATTTTTATTTTAATTTATGTTAAATTAAAAAAGTGATCCAGTGTGTTGCATAGAAACAGCGTTCTGATCACATTTTACTCAGTAGGTTAAATGCTGCTTGTATTTAAAATTAAATTATTTCAAATTAATTCACTCATTAATACACATCTATTAACATGTCAAGATTGATTGTTTTAAGCCAAGTACTTGTTCCACACTTTAAAGAAGTAAATTTAAAAGCTGGCTTGGCTAACAGTTGACATAAGAAACATAAGACGGAGGAGCAGGAGTTGGTCACTTTGCCCCTTAAAGTCAGAGGGCACGGTTTTACTGCCCACTCACACCGCACTCCCGCTGCAGCAAAGATGGAGAATTTGGTGACAAGGGAAAATCTCTGTTCACTGCAGCAGAATGGGAAAATCCCGCTGGTGTGAAATGGTTGGAAAATTCAGGCTGTAGAGCTTTAAAGCACAGCCGGTGGCCCTTTGACCCATCATGTCTGGACCAGCCACCAAGCACCTATCTATCTATTCTAATCCCATTTTCCAGCACGTGGTCCCTTATACCTCTTAGTCATCCAGTAAGATCAAGGCTGATCTTTTACATCAACTCAACTCCCTGCCCTGTCGATAGCCTTTCGTTTCTTTCCTAAAACACAAAGTGGGGGATACATGTGAAGCTGCCATTTCTTGCTGAGATATAATTGGACCCAGTTTCCTAGTTGAAACGTGATTTAAAGTTGAACTAAATCGGCATTGAATAAGAACCCAAAGGTAAAGAAATTTGCCACGCTCCAGAGAACGAGAGCAGGGATAGCTCACTTACTTCTGCAGAGAGCAGGTACCAGCACAATGGGCCTCAATGAACCTCAGGGACCTTGATCTGACCTTTAACCTTTCAGTGCTTCCAAAAGGCTGATTTATTGTCAGTTACTCTCATTGAAGAAGGTGAATGTAAGAATAGGCTTCATTAAAAATTAAACAGGAATTTAACTTCAACTCATCATCGGTAACACTTGGCTAATGTGTCAGCCTGATTTTCATAAAGGATGCTTTTATTCTAACAGGCACTGGAGTCAGGAATACGCACCGAACTCTGGTCACTGAATACTTGATCCTTAATGGCAAATATGGTCTCCTAACAATAGAGAGATTTTTGTAATAAGTACAATAAATGAACAGTTATAACACTGGACTAATAATCAAAGGTCAGAGTTCAAGTGCCACCACAGCAGGTTGAGAAGTTGAATCCAATAAATGATTTTACTTTGGGCGGCCACCAGAATAAGTAAGACATGAAAGTTGCAGGAGTGTGATAAAAGATCAACAAATTCCCCTGATTCCCGCAGGGAAAGGCATCTGTGATTCCCCACGTGGTCTGGCCTACAGGTGACTCCATGTCAACAAGGTAGATGAGGGCAGTGCAGTTGATGTTGTCTATATGGACATTAGCAAAGTCGTTGACAAGGTACCGTATGGTAGGTTGTTGCATAAAGATAAATCTCACAGGGTCCAGAGTGAGATAGCCAAATGGATTCAAAATTGGCTCGATGACAGAAGACAGGGTGTGGTTTTAGAGAGTTGTTTTTCAAGCTGGGGACCTATGACCAGCACTGTGCCTCAGGGATTGGTGCTGGATCCACTGCTATTGGTCATTTATATTCATGATTTGGATGAGAATTTAGGAAGGCATGGCTAGTAAGTTTGCAAGATTGGTGGCATAGTGGACTGTGAAGAAGGTTATCTAAGGTTGCAATGGGATCTTGATCAATTGGGCCAGTAGGCTGATGAATGGCAGATGGAGTTTAACTTAGATAAATGCGAGGTGATACATTTTGGTAGAATGAACCAGGGCAGGACTTATTCAGTTAATGGTAGGGTGTTGGGGAGAGTTGTAGAACAAAGAGATCTAGAAATTCATCGCTCCTTGAAAGAACATAAGAACATAAGAAATAGGAGCAGGAGTAGGCCATCTAGCCCCTCGAGCCTGCCCCGCCATTCAACAAGATCATGGCTGATCCGTCGCTGCTCAGTTCCACTTTCCCACTTTCTCCCCATAACCCTTAATCCCCTCTCTTATCAAAAACCCATCAACCCGTGTCTTAAAAATATTTAGCGAGGCAGCCTCCACCACTTCAACGGGCAGAGAATTCCAGAGATTCACCACCCTTTGAGTGAAGAAGTTCCTCCTCAACTCCGTTCTAAACCGCCCCCCTTTTATCTTGAGGCTGTGCCCCCTAGTCCTACTGTCTTTTTTGAGCGGGAAGAGTCTCTCCACCTCTATCCTATCCATCCCATTCATCATCTTATACGTCTCAATGAGATCTCCTCTCATTCTTCTAAACTCTAACGAGTACAAGCCTAGTTCATTCAGCCTCTCCTCATAGCTCAACCCCCTCAACTCCGGTATCAGCCTAGTAAACCTCCTCTGCACTCCCTCCAAGGCCAAAATATCTTTGCGCAGGTGCGGCGCCCAAAACTGCACACAGTACTCCAGCTGCGGCCTCACCAATGCCCTATACAGCTGCAGCAAGACCTCCCTACTTTTATATTCAATCCCCCTCGCTATGAAGGCCGGCATCCCATTTGCCTTCCTGACCACCTGCTGCACCTGCAAGCTGGGTTTTTGCGACTCATGCACAAGGACCCCGAGGTCCCTCTGCACCGTCGCCTGCTGCAGTTTTTCGCCCCGTAAGTAATAGTCCTTCCTACCATTCTTCCTACCAAAGTGGACCACCTCACACTTGCCAACATTAAATGGAGTCACAGGTGGACAGGGCGGTGAAGTAGGCATTCAGCATACTTAGTTTCATTGGTCAAAATATTGAATACAGTGTTTGGGATGTCTTGTTGAAGTTGTACAAGACATTGGTAAGGCCACACTTGGACTACTGTGTACAGTTCTGGTCACCCTGTTATAGAAAGCATATTATTAAACTAGAAAGAGTGCAGAAAAGATTTACTAGGGTGCTACTGGGATGTAATGGTTTGAGTTATAAGGAGAGGCTGGATAGACTGGGACCTTTTTCTCTGGAATATGAGAGGCTTGTGGGAGGTCTTACAGATGTCTACAAAATAATGAGGGGCATAGATCAACTAGATGGTCAATATCTTTTCCCAAAGGTAGGGGAATCTAAAACTAGAGGGCATAAGTTCAAGGTGAGAGGGGAGAGATACAAAAGAGTCCAGAGGGGCATTTTTTTCACACAGAGGGTGATGAGTGTCTGCAACAAGCTGCCAGAGGTAGCAGAAGAGGCCAGTACAATTTGTCTTTTAAAAAGCATTTAGACAGTTACATGGATACGATGGGTATGAAGGGGTATGGGCGAAACATGGGCAATTGGGACTAGCTTAGGGGTTAAAAAAGGGGTGGCATGGACAAGTGGGCCAGACGGTCTGTTTCCAAGCTGTAAACCTTTATGACTATGACTCTGTGGACAGCTTGGGTTCAATTCCCATACAAGTTGAAGCTATTCATGAAGGCTCAGCCTTCTCAACCTTGCCTCTCTCCTGAGGTGTGGTGACCCTCAGGTTAAATAACCACCAGCCTATGGTCAATCATCTGGGACTATGGCAATGTTACCATTCCTCATTTGGAAGGAGGCTGTTAAGACACAGAGACTGAATGGGAGTGAGGGCATGGCTTTGGGATGGGATTAGCAAGAGAAGAAGGAGTAGAAAAGATTGGGAGACTGGTAAATCAACATAACTTCATACGTTGGATACTCTAGGAGACTACCCTGAATCCTCATCATTGAACCTAGCTAGTTTAAATGAATGAATTATTAAGTTTTCTTTGCAACGGTATAAATATGGCACATGATGTGACATAATGAGTAAAGAATTGGTGAAAATGTTTATTAAACCGACAGCTCTCCATGCACACACCCCCCCCCCACACACACACACTCCCCTACCTGCCCATAATCTTTGCTCCATTTTCAATAATTTTCATCTAGTCTTCAAGGTGATCCCCCTTTCAGTGATACAAATGGGATGGATCTGGAATCTACTCAAAGGAACCCAAAGATAGAGGAATCTAAAACTAGAGGGCAGAGGTTTAAGGTGAGACGGGAGAGATACAAAAGGGTCCAAAGGGGCAACTTTTTCACACAGAGGGTGAGGAATGTCTGCAACAAGCTGCTGGAGGTAGTAGTAGAGGCAGGTACAATATTGTCTTTTAAAAAGCATTTAGACAGTTACATGGGTAAGATGGGTGTAGAGAGAGATGGGACAGGCAAATGGGACTAGCTTGGTGGTTTAAAAAAAGGGTGGCATGGACAAGTTGGGCATGCTGTAAACCTCAATGACTCTATGACTGTACTCATTCTTATCTTGGAGTTTGGAGTGCAATTCTTGCTGCTCTCTGGCTCTTTTAGATCTGCTACTTTGAGATCTGATGGTGATCTTTTGATAAGGTTATCTCTTTTTAGCTGTGATGTGGAGATGCCAGGGTTGGACTGCGGTGAGCACAGTAAGAAGTCTCTCAACAACCAGGTTAAAGTCCAACATGTTTATTTGGTAGCACCAATCTGATGCCGTTCTTAACAGTGCTCTTTTTAGATGGCGACAGGCTACAGTAATGCTAAAATCAGAATCACACCAGACTCACCACCTTATTAGAGTATGAGCGGGCTGGGTTGGCTGATTCGCTGCTGGAACTGGCCCGTGAGGTTGGCTGACGCCCCACTTTCCGCTCCAGTTATCGCTTTCAGGGTTGGAGCAAGACGCGGGTCTCTCTCTCTTCCCAGCGAGTTGGACTTTGTCTGAACGCTTGATCAGATTTCAACAGGGGCGGTGGGGTGGAATTTAAACAGCGGAAAGGAAACATATACAACCTGCTGGCAAACTGAAGTCATATTTTCCAAGATATCATTGGAGCCACAAGTTTCCGAATCTATAGAAGCCACAGGCTTTGATCAGGCATAACCTTTCCTTTATATAAAGAAAACACTATACAGAAAAAACACAGGGGTTAAAAAAACATACTATAAAATATCAGGCTGCGATAGTTACTGGGAATCTCCAGAAACATTTTGATATGAAGATACCCTGAACTGATAGCTACTTCTAATCTGTGTCGCATTTTCCAGTGAAACTAATCATCATTTTACACTGACATGTGGGGTATTCTCTGATGTTAATAATTCGGCGTTATTGCTTGACATGTTATTTTAAATTCTAGTACATATGATTTGATTATAACTTCTAAACTTTACCGCCAGCAGATAAATACTGAACTGTATTTATGAAAGCATTTTCCATTTAGAAATGACATTGTACCTGGGGAATCACTGATCATTCAGTGAACGAACCCAGACATGGACATCTCTCTGCCCTGTCCGGGGCTGGTTGGCAAGCTCCCACATTCCTCTCACCCTTCCTGCCTGTCTCCTCCCGTGTGCCATGCTGAAGACCCCGGGGTAAGATCATTTATTTTGTTTTCGGGGCAACGCGTTCGCTTCTCAAACAGCAGTCACTCTCACTCATTCTCCCCCACCGTCTCGGAAAGGCGCTATTTGATTTCATTCTCAATCCCCCGCTGCAGCTTGTGTGGGTTTTAGTTTAGTCGACCACAGAGGCACCATTTGAAAGGCATGTTGACAAAATTCAAACCTACACACACACACAAATCTCCTTTAAATAACAAAGTGTGTCACAGGGTTTAATGTGTTTGGAACTACCCTAATTAGTAGATACCAAACAGCAAATGGTACTCATAAAATTGGAACTCATTCTGGTTCCAGTGCACCTTCTTAATACGGAGGAAGGGGAGATATGATTTCACCTTAATAACTAGGAGGGAGATGTGTTATCACCTTCTTAATAACTAGGAGGGAAATAGAGTCATTGTTCAAGATTTTCTTAAGGCTAACACACAGGTTCAGTCGCCAGTTTGGAAGGCAAATGCAATGGAAGCGTTCATGTCGAGAGGGCGAGAATACAAGAGCAGGGATATACTTTTGAGAATGTATAAGGCTCTGGTCAGACCCCATTTGGAGTATTGTGAGCAGTTTTGGGCCCCATATCTAAGGAAGGATGCGCTGTCCTTGTGAAGGGTCCAGAGGAGGTTCACCCGAAAGACCCCCAGAGGAGGGTCACAAGAATGATCCCTAGAATGAAGAGCTTGTCCTATGAGGAAGGCTGAAGATTCTGGGTCTGTACTCGTTAGAGTTTAGAAGGATGAGGGGGGATCTTATTGAAACTTACAGGATACTGTAAGGCCCGAATAGAGTGGATGTGGAGAGGATGTTTCCACTAGTAGGAAAAACTAGAACCAGAGGGCACAATCTCAGGCTAACGGGACAATCCTTTAAAATAGAGATGAATTTCTTCAGCCAGAGAGTGGTAAATCTGTGGAACTCTGCCGCAGAAGGCTGTGGAGCCATGTCATTAAGTGTCTTTAAGGCAGAGATAGATAGGTTCTTGATTAATAAGGGGATCAAGGGTTATGGGGAAAAGGCCGGAGAATGGGGATGAGAAAAGTATCAGTCATGATTGAATGGCGGAGCAGACTCGATGGGCCGAGGGGCCTAATTCTTCTCCTATGTCTTTTGGTCTTATGATTTATATCACTTTCTTACTAAGTAGGGGGGAGGGGTATGATTTCACATTAATAACTAGGAGAGGAAATATGATTTCACAATCCAACACTGTAAATCAGGCTTGGAGATTGCAGGCATTCAGTGCTGAGGGAAGCTTGGATTCCAGTTGAGGATAGGGGGAGGTGGGGGCGGGGAGGGGTGGACCCTGGCAGAGGACATTGAACTTGCTACATTAGGGACAGAGCTGTACAGCTCTCGGTGTCAATTTCAAAGCGGTTGCCGAGTGAAAAAAAGACCATCCTGTCTTGATTGACGTGCCTGCTGCCCAATCACAGGCCCCGCTGGCCATTCACCCCGCCCACACAGTGTGTGGGCCACCAATCGCTGTGGAGGGGAGGCGGGGTTTCTGCCGCTGGATACATTTGTGATCAGACACATGTTTTGTTACATTCAGTGGTTTATAACCTCACATCAGGCGTATTGCGAGGGGAGAGATTCTCTACATATTTTTTCACCTAAACACCGGTGAGTCTGATTTTGTTTTTTTTCCTCTTGGGGGGGGGGGGTTGGGATAAGATCCGTTTTGAGTGTTTCTAAGATTACTTTCGTTGGATTGAGAAAGAATTTGAAAGCATTTTGTAAGAAACTAAACCTTCTTTTCCCCTCTATTAAACTAATCGTGGGATTATGATTCCTGAGCTGTTTCTGGAATATGCCAAACTGTGTGATTTTCACTGTATGGTC
Organism: Carcharhinus amblyrhynchos; assembly: GCF_965287045.1. Taxonomy (NCBI): domain Eukaryota; kingdom Metazoa; phylum Chordata; class Chondrichthyes; order Carcharhiniformes; family Carcharhinidae; genus Carcharhinus; species Carcharhinus amblyrhynchos. The sequence continues at coordinate 47,690,952 of NC_137342.1, forward strand.
AGCCGGTGTGTTTGCAGTTAATCTTGCACATGTTTTGGGGGCAATGTTTAATCTGACAAGCACTTGGTGTGAAATGTGGGACATCGAAAGGGTTGGTCATGTCTATGAAACAAGTGATAAACATAACACCATTAGCCACAAGTGACCCCAGACCCCCTGTTCGATATGACACCGGAATGTGTGCCAAACTTGTCTGTGCTTGTTGGAAACATGAACAGAAAGCGGAAAGTGCATTAGTTGATGTGGGTCCTTCGTTTCATTGAGTTGTGGCAGGTGAGTTGTTCTGTAAACGTCCATAGGGAGGACGCTTACCTGGATTGCATTTTCTACAGTTGGTGAATGTGGCTAAAATAGTATCCCTGACCCCTTTAAACTGGACTTGTCTCCCTGACAAAGAGTTCGACAAACCTTGTTTTGTTCCTCGCAAATCCAATGTTGCGTCAAAACGCCGTGAGGGACAGTATTAAGTGTAAAAAAATGGAATTCTCAAGAAAGGGAGTTCCAATATCTGACCAGGGGCCACAGTGTAGTGGTTTCAGCGGACCTTCCACCCCAGGATTGTGTTATCACCATACTCCTGTTTGCAGCATATTGAGGATTCACAAGGGTTGAAAGCACCAGAGGTGACATTTTAGGAAGGGTCACCCATGGTTCTTCTGCCCAAAACCTCACTTACGTCCTTTTAAGGGAAATCTGGATCCTTAACCATTGTCATATTTTATAGCTACCTCCTCAGCTGGCCAGGAGTGAGGAATGTTTTGGCATTTGAAAATGCCATATGAACACAGGCTAATGTATATTTGCAGTTATTGTGAGGAATACACAGTTCCCACTCATAGCAAGAATGCCAAAGCTATTTTTCTGTGCCCGCTCCCTGCAGGTGCTTATTATGGAGCCCAAGGATTGTTAAAGTGGATGAAAATGCAAATACCAAAATCCAAGGCACTTTGGATTGAAGCTACCAATACTCAATGTATTACAAAGATTGTGATAAAATTTAAAACAACTCTCATCGAGAATGCAAGATCTCACACTGCTTCATGAAAATAGCCAGCTTGTTGCTGTTGGGAATGATATTTGATTTGATTTGTTTTATTATTGTCACATGTATTAGTATACAGTGAAAATTATTGTTTCTAGCATGCTATACAGACAAAGCATACTGTTTATAGAGAAGGAAACAAGAGAGTGCAGAATGTAGTGTTTCAGTCATAGCGAGGGTGTAGAGAAAGGTCAACTTAATACGAGGTAGGTCTATTCAAAAGTCTGACGGCAGCAGGGAAAAAGCTGTTTCAAGAACATAAGAATGTGAGAACTAGGAACAGGAGGAGGCCATCTTGCCCCTGGAGCCTGCTCCACCATTCAATAAGATCATGGCTGAAATTTTCATGGACTCAGCTCCACTTACCTGCGCGCTCACCGTAACCCTTCCTTCACTGTTCAAAAATGTATCTATCCCTGATGGGGATAGACTTGTGTCAGTTGGTACATGAACTCTGAATTTTGTATCTTTTTCCCAATGGAAGAAGGTGGAAGGGAGAATGCCCGGGCTGTGTGGGATCCTTAATTATGCTCTGCCGAGGCAGCAGGAAATGTAGACACAGTAATTGGATGGGAGGCTATGATTTGCATGATGGATTGGGTTACGTTCACAACATTGTGTAGTTTCTTGCAGTCTTGGGCAGAGAAGGAGCCATAACAAGCTGTGATACAACCAGAAAGAATGCTTTCTAAGGTGCATCTGTAAAAGTTGATGAAGAATGGAAATAAATAAAATTTAAAATACCAGTTGAAATAAAACTACCATACAACTGAAATACCAACTACTATACAAAGAAATTTACATTCTTTAAATTATTTAGCAGCATGTGGGTGTTGCTGGCTAAGCACAGCATTTATTGCCCGTCCCTAATTACCCTAAAGAAGGTGGTGGTGAGCTGCCTTCTTGAACCGCTGCAGTAGATACACTCACAGTGCTGTTAGGGAATGAGTTGTAGGATTTTGATCCAGTGGCAGTGAAGGAACGGTGGTATATTTCCAAGTCAGGATGGTGAATGGCTTGGAGGGGAACTTGCAGGTGGTGGTGTTCCCATGTGTCTGCTGCCCTTGTCCTTCTGGGTGGTACTGACCATAGGGTTTGGAAAATGTAGTAAAGGAGCCTTGGTGAGTCGCTGCCGTGCATCTTTGTAGATGGCGCATACTGTTGCCAATATGCATTGGTGGCAGAGGAAGTGAATGTCTGTGGATGGAGTGCTAATCGAAGGGGCTGCTTTGTCTAGGGTGGAATCAGGCTTGTTAAATGTCGTTGGAGCTGAACTCATGGAATCATATAATCCCTGCCATGCAGAAAGAGGCTATCCAGCCCATTAGCTCTGCACCAACTCTGAAAGAGCATTTTACCAACTCCACCACCCACCCCCCACCGTCCCTCACCAGCCCCTCTCAATCTCCCCCCAACCACCCTATCTCTGTAACCCCATGTATTTATCATGGCTAATCTACCTAACTTACACATCTTTGGAGACTAAGCAGCAACTTAGCCCTGCAACTTTGGATTGTGCGAGGAAACCAGAGCATCTGGAGGAAACCCATGCAGACATAGGGAGAATGTATTAACTCCATCAGGGCATGTGGAGAGTATTCCACCACACGTGTGCTTTGTAGGTGGAGGACAGGCTTTGAAGAGTCAGGAGGTGAATTGCACGCTGCAGAATCGATAGCCTCTGACCTGCTGTTGTGGCCACACTATCGAAATGGATATATGGATATATGTAGTTAGATGTTCACTTTATAAGATCATAGAATGGCTCGGGCACAGAAGGGGGCCATTCAGCCCATTGTCCCTGTGCCAGTTGTCTACTAGAGCAGTTCACCCAGTGCCCTGCAAAATCATTCCTCTTCAGATAATGATCTAATTCTCGTTGGAAAGCTGTGATTGACTTCATTTCCACCTCACTGTAGACAGTAAATACCAGAGCTTAAACATTCACTGTGTAAAAAAAGCTTTCCCTCATGTTGCCTTTGCTCTGGTTTCTCGGCTTATCAATCTTTCCATTAATGGGTCCCTATCAACTCAATCTAGACCCCTCCCAATTTTGACCACCTTTAATCTATTTCTTCTCAGAAGAACTGCCCTAGTTTCTCCGATCTGTCCACATAACCAAAGTTCCACATTGCTGGGATCATTCTTATGAATATCTCCTCCACCTTCAATGCCTTCATATCCTTTCTAAGCTGTGGGGCCTAATACTGGAGACAATACACCAATTAAGGCTAAGCCAGAGTTTTATACAGGCCTATCGTAACTGCTTTGATTTGTATGCTCATTGATACGATTCTTTGTGCTTTTTTAGTTGCACTGACAACCTCTCCTGTCACTTTCAATAATTTGTGCACATGTACCCCAGGTCCCTCTCCCCCTACACTTCCTGTAGAATTATACCCTTTATTTCATGTTGTCTCTCTGCGATTCTCCCCCCATAATGAATCAGGAAACATTTCTCTGCGTTAAATTTCATCTGCTGCTTGTCCATCTGTTCCACCAACTTATTGAACTATTACACCATCCTCCTCACGGTTCACAATACTGCCACTTGTTGATTTGATCCAACTCAGCTTCACTACTCTTCAAAACCACCAAGAATCACAGAATCTCTACAGTTCAGAAAGAGGTCATTTAGCCCATGAGCCTGCGCTGACAACAGTCTCACCCTGGCCCTTCCCCCATGACCACACGTATTTACCCTGCTAATCCCCTTGCCGCTAAGGAGCAATTTAGCATGGCCCATCCACCTAACTTGCACATCTTTGTGAGATTGTGGGAGGAAACTGGAGCACCCGGAGGAAACTCATGCAGACCTGGGAAGAACATGCAAACTGCACACAGACAGTGACCCGAGACTGAAATGGAACTTGGATCCCTGGACCTGAGACAGCAGTGCCACTGGGAGGTTGTGACATTGCCTCCATTTGAGGTTGCCACGACTTCCACTGATGTAGGAAACAACCTTAGTATAACCACATTGATCATCGCAGTTTAAATGGAATTCAATAGCTTGAAAACATCACTTGGTGATTGCTGGAAAACCCCATTTGAATGAGTGTTCCTTTATTGGCTGAAAGCCACCAATGAAGTGCAGGCTTTCCATCACCTCTGGTCCTCAAGACCTTTGGTTCTGGATGAAGGTTTGTTAGTCCTGTTGTGAAAATTACAAGTTTCAGCACCAAAATCTAAACCTGGATATAGACACTGGACCATATTCTGGGAACTCATACATTCCACATTTCGATTCTGCAACAATGTCAAATGTGAATATATTGAGAGGCAATGTGGTGATGTGGTCAGTTGGTTATATTAATAGTGCAGTATTTGCAGCAACAGTAACTATGCCAACATGCATTTTCATTTGAGAGAAATAGACTTCCATGATATCTTATGTAGATCAAACTACATGTCCTGATTCAAAGTTCAATTAAAAACATTGTTATACTCAAAGACACCAATTTATATGTTTCAATAAACCACCCTTCCTTACCACTCATTTCACAGCCTCATAAAATTATTGCAGAATTATTACCATGCAGAAGGAATCCATTCGGCCCATCAAAGAACAAAGAAAATTACAGCACAGGAACAGGCCCTTAGGCCCCCCAAGCCTGCACCGACCATGCTGTCCGACTGAACTAAAACCCCTTACCCTCCTGTGGATCATATCCCTTTACTCCCATCTCATTCATGCACTTGTCAAGACGCCCCTTAAAAATCACTACCGTATCCGCCTCCACTACCTCCCCGGCAACAAGTTCCAGGCACTCTCTGTGTAAAAAATCTGCCTTGTACACCTCTCTTAAAACTTGCCCCTCACACCTTAAACCTATGCCCTCTAATAATTGACTCTTCCACCCTAGAAAAAAGCTTCTGACTATCCACTATGTCCATGCCTTTCATAATCTTATAGACTTCTATCAGGTCTCCCCTCAACCTCCGTCACTCAAGTGAGAACAAACTAAGTTTTTCCAACCTCTCCTCATTGCTAATGCTCTCCATGTCAGGCAACATCCTAGTAAATTTTTTCTGTACCCTCTCCAAAACCTCCACATCCTTCTGGTAGTGTGGCGACTGGAATTGAACACTATATTCCAAGTCTGGCCTCACTAAGGTTTTATAAAGCATCACCATTACTTGCCGATTTTTAAACTCAATACCCCGGCCGATGAAGGAAAGCATGCCGTATACCTTCTTGACGGCCGTTTCCACCTGCATTGCGCTTTCACTTTCAGTGATCTGTGAACCTGTACATCCAGATCCCTTTGCCTATCAATACTCTTAAGGGTTTTGCCATTAATCCTATCTGTATTAGACCTTCCAAAATTCATTACCTCACATTTGTCCGGATTAAACTCCAACTGCCATCTCTCTGCCCAAGTCTCCAACTGATCTATATCCTGCTGTATCCTCTGATGGTCCCCATCGCTATCCGCAAATCCACCAACCTTCGTGTAGTCCGCAAACTTACTAATCAATCCAGTTACATTTTCCTCCAAATCATTTATATATATTACAAACAGCAAAGGTCCCAGTACTGATCCCTGAGGAACACCACTTGTCACAGCCCTCCATTCAGGAACACACCCTTCCACTGCTACCCTCTGTCTTCTTTGACTGAGCCAGTGTTGTATCCACTTTGCCAGCTCACCTCTGATCCCATGCGACTTCACCTTCTGCACCAGTCTGCCATGAAGGACCTTGTCAAAGGCCTTACTGAAGTCCATGTAGACAACATCCACTGCCCTACCCTCATCAATCATTGTCACTTCCTCAAAAAATTTGATCAAGTTCGTGAGACACAAGCTCCCCTTCCCAAAATCACATTGCCTCTCATTAATACATCCACTTATTTCCAAGTGGAAATAAATCCTGCCTCAAAGAATCCTCTCCAATAATTTCTCTACCACTGATATAAGGCTCACTGGTCTGTAATTATCTGGATTATTCAAGTCTGCACTGGCTCTTCAAACGAGCACTGCAACTTAATGCCATTCCCCCGTTTTTCCCCGTACCTCTGCACATTGTTTCTACTCAAATAATCATCTAATGCCCTCTTGAATGCCTCCATTGAGCCTGCCTCCACCACACCTCTAAGCAGCACACCCCAGTCCCTAACCACCCAGTGCCCTCTCATTCTTGATCCTTTCCAAGCAGGGACAGTTTCTCCCTACCCATTCTGTCTAGCCCCTTCATGACCTTGAACATCTCAGTTCGACTCTGGCCTTCTGACTGCCTGGCTGGAATTTGCACATTACCCCTATCTCTGCGTGGGTTTCCTCCGGGTGCTCTGGTTTCCTCCCAAAGATATGCTGGTTAGGTGGATTAGCCATGGTAAATGTGTGGGCTTACGGGGATAGGGTGGTGGCAGGGGCTGCAGAAATGGGCCTGGGTAAGATGCTCTTTTGGAGAATCGGTTAAACTCGATGGGCTGAATGCCCTCCTTCTTCAGTGCAGGGATTCTATGATTCTATCATCTCTATCAAACCGCCACCTTCTTCTCTCCAGGGAGAACAGTGCCGACCCCTCCAATCTAACCTCAAAATTTAAGTTTCACATCCCTGGAACTATTTCAGTGAACTTCTTCTGCGCTCTCTGTTAGATGTTATATCATGTGAGGGGCTACTATAAGTTATTGCTGTACGTACAGACAGTAGCCTTGAAGTGAGGCCTGTCTATATCCATGCCGGTTCACCTGCAACCTTTAAGCTTCATTCTGTTCAGTGGAGAAAGTTTGTATGTAACAAAAGTGAAATACTGTGAATGGCAGATCCTGAAATAAAACCAGAAATACAGGCAGCATCTGTGGAGAGAGAAATAAACTAAATGTTTCAGGTTGGTGACCTTTTGTCAAAGTACATAAAACTAGTACAATCTGCACATGGGGAACCAAGATCAAAGGCTGAAATCTCCCAGTGATGTGGAGGCGGGTTTCGAAGTGAAAGTGGAGGTGGGGACTGAGGGTGTGTGGGCGGTGGCAGGGACATTCAAATAGCTGGGTGGCCTGTTAAAGCGCCCACTTAGGGGCTATTCCCCAAACCCACTCGCATTTCCCTGATGTCAGATCACCTCCGCCTGGTAACTACTTGGACGCAGCCTCCTGGTGGCGTGTCTGGGGCACCATCAGAGTCTCCTCCCGATACAGTGGAAAGGTCAGAAGCAAGACAGGACTACAGCTGTGGCCAACACCAATCTTGTCAACACGTCCCCCCATCCACACTGATGGCCCAAATGGCAGTAGCCCCCTCTTTATTTTATTTTTAAGTTCCTACAGGCATCCAGAAGCGTCTCCATTTCATCGCACCTTCACAATCCCCTGCTACAGGAAGGATGGTATTAAACTGGAAAGGGTGCAAAAAGATCTACAGAGGTGTTATCAGGTCTGGAAGGTTTGAATTATAAGGATAGGCCGAGGCTTTTTTCCCTGAAGTGTAAGAAGATGAGGGGTGACCTTTATAGAGGTTTATAAAATCATGAGGGACATAGATAAGGTGCAGAGCCGAGGTCTTTTCTCCAGGGTAAGGGAAGTCCAAAACTTGAGGGCACAGGTTTAAGGTGAGAGAGGAAAGATTTGAAAGGAATCTGAAGGGTAACCTTTTTTGACACAGTATATGAAATGAGCTGCCAGAGCAGGTGGTAGAGGGGGTACAATTATAATATTTAAAAGACATTTGGACAGCGGGAATAGGCCCCACCTACTGATTTTTAGCATGATTCACACTGAGGCAGTCTGCAGTGCACAAACTGTAGGAGATTCATTATGAATCTCCTGCTGAAAAATCCAGCGTGATTTATTCCAATTTTTACACAAATTCGACACAAAATTTTTTTGGGGAGAAACCTACCCCTCCATGGGAGTCAGAACTTGGATCCAGAAGTCAGGTTCCTGACACTTGCGGAAAGTACAGCCCCAAATTTCATCTTTGATGAAATTGAGTTCAAGGGCAAGTATCATTCAGTCACGCATGTTATTCTGATTTGATATTCTGCTTTTGTTTTATAATATATATAGTTTTATACTATTTTTTAAAGTAAAATGCCGAGTCTACAAAAGCAAAGAAGCTTACAGTGAGCTTTACAAAACATTAGCTCAACCTCACCTGGAGAATGGTGTCCAAAACTGATTTGATTTGATTTATTATTGCCGCATGTATTAACATACAGTGAAAAGGATTGTTTCTTGTACGCAATACAGACAAAGCATGCCGCTCACAGAGAAGGAAATGAGAGAACGCAGAATGTAGTGTTACAGTCATAGCTAGGGTGCAGAGAAAAATCAACTTAACGCGAGTTAAGTCCATTCAAAAGTCTGACAGCAGCAGGGAAGAAGCTGTTCTTGACTCAGTTGGTACGTGACCTCAGACTTTTGTATCTTTTTCCCAAAGGAAGAAGGTGGAAGAGAGAATGTCCGGGGTGTGTGGGGTCCTTAATTATGCTGCCTGCTTTGCCGAGGCAGTGGGAAGTGTAGACAAAGTCAGTGGGTGGGAGGCTGATTTGTGCGATGGATCGGGCTACATTCACGACCTTTTGTAGTTCCTTGCAATGTTGGGCAGAGCAGGAGCCATACCAAGCTGTGATACAACCAGAAAGAATGCTTTCTATGGTGCATCTGTAAAAGGTGGTGAGAATCATGGCTGACATGCCAAATTTCCTTAGTCTTCTGTGAAAGTAGAGGCATTGGTGGACTTTCTTAACTATAGTGTTGGCATGGGGGGACCAAGACAGGTTGTTGGTGATCTGGACACCTAAAAGCTTGAAGCTCTTGACCCTTTCTACTTCACCTATTGATGTAGACAGGGACATGTTCTCCTTTATGCTTCCTGAAGTTGATGACAATCTCCTTCATTTTGTTGACATTGAGGAAGAGATTATTGTTGCCGCACTAGTTCACCCGATTCTCTTTCTCAGTCTTGCCATTGTTGGAGAAACTGTGTAACGTGCATAAGGATGAATGACCACTTTTTTAAGGGAGCTGAAAGATTTATGAAATGTTTTCCATGGTTGAGGACTTTCAGTTATGTGAATAGAATTGAGAAGCTGGGACCATATTGAGTAAGGATTTGGAAATCAGGACAATTTTAGGTGGTGTGCCTGCATTGCTATGGGACCCATACGCTTTTTACAAAGTGTGGTGCTTTGGATATTGGTGGCAGATGTATCAATACTTTTTCCTTCACATGTCTGACCAGGAATCGCTCTTATTCTTACTATCAGCCATTGACGTGTGTTGGAAGGATTAATGGGTTCAAACTCAATCTGTGTTCAGCCATGTTCTGAACTTTCTTGGCCATTCAGCCCTGGGATAGTTGAAGTTTCTGGCTCAGAGACATGGATCCCAGCCCCCGCTGTATCACATGACTTTCTGAGGGCTCTTGACAGAGTAGATTGTGAGAAACTGTTCCTATTGGAGGAAGAATTGTGAACCAGAGGTAACAGGTTTTAAGTGATAGGTGAAATAACATGGGAAAGTTGTCTGTGCGATTGGTTGCGATGTGGAGTGCACTATCCGAGAGTGAGGTGTGGGCAGATTCAATCGAGTCTTTCAAATAGAAATTGAAATCATAGACTCATAGAAACCCTACAGTGCAGAAAAAGGCCATTCAGCCATCGAGTCTGCATCAACAACAATCTCACCCATTCTCTATCCCCATCACCCTACATATTTACCCTGTTAATCCCTCACATCCCCAGACACTAAGGGGCCAATGCATCTAACCTGCACATCTTTGGAGTGTGGGAGGAAACCGGAGCACCTGAAGGAAACTCACGCAGACACGGGGCGAACTCTACACAAACAGTTGTCCAAGGTGGGAATCAAACCCAGGTCCCTGGTTCTGTGAGGCAGCAGTACTAACTACTGTGCCACCATACCGCCAATTGGATAAGCATTTGAAGAAAATGCAAGGCGAGCCGGAAAGGGCGGGCAAATGGAATTAGCCAAATTGCTCTTGCAGAGATCTGGCACATGCAAGGCAGACCAAATGCCTGTGCGATGATGATTCTACTCACTGCTTTACTTTTTATGAAGTAAAATGCAGGGGTGTTCCATCAAAATAATTTTCACAGAACCAGTATTGTAGAGAGGAAATAATCATAGATTGACACGGGGACCTATCATATAATTAGAAGCACAGTTGTTTAATGGAGGGAATATTACTGTTTGCGATCCTTTTAAAAAGCTGTGGCTTGGGGGAGTTACCACGCCCGCAGGTGTGAGGAAGTTGAATTGGAAATGGTAGGCCTCTTATTATCTGTCAGGGATCAGGCTGTTTGTGTTGTGTGTGCATTGTCAAACTCAGTAATATATGACTGCCAATTCCAGCACCCTTCCTCCTACTCCCAGCGATATGAACAGCACTCACTGTTTAAGTTTAACATTTCTCAATTTGAATGTCATTTTCACCACGTCCTCCCCCCGTTCTAATCTAATTTAATCTCCGTGGGCACTGGGTTGTTGAACTGAGTAGATCAGTAAAAGGCAGATTCCCTGAGGTTGTCTTAGTAGCAGAGGCAGTCAATATTTTCCCAGTTCAGTTAGCTGCCTGTCCCAAAGGTCATTTTCTTGTTGGGGTCCAGACGGGGGAGGGGGCGGCATCTGAATGGGCAGCACGGTAGCACAGTGGTTAGCACTGCTATCTCACGATGCCTTGGAGGTCACTGTCTATCCGGAGTCTGCATATTCTCCCCGTGACCGCATGGGTTTCCTCCGGGTGCTCCAGTTTCCTCCAACAATGAGCAGATTAGATTCATTGGCCATGCTAAATTGCCCCTTAGTGTCAGGGGACTAGCAGAGTAATCAAGCGGGGCAACGGGGATAGGGGCTGGGTGGGATTGTGATTGGTGTAGACCCAATGGGCCGAATGGTCTCCTTCTGCACTGTATGGTTTTTGTGTTTATGTGAATGTTCTTCAGACCAAGAAATTCCAAGCTCCATGAGGTTGTTTGGTGTCCATTCTTAAGGTGGAATATCATAGTTTCATCAGAGGGAAAAGAGCCAAAGAAACAAGAGACGTTGTGTGAAACATTTTCGTTAAGTAGCTTCTAAAGGGTGTTACCTGTTTTTGAACATAAGGAAATAACAAACAAGAACAGGAGTAGGCTAGATAGATCAAGGAGAATAAACTATTGGCTTTTCATTTCCTGAAAGTTTAGGAACCTATCGATTTCAGCATGTGATATATAGCTAAACATAGACAATCCTCCTGGGATAGAGTTCCAAAGGTTCACAATCCTAGGACAAAGACAGTTCTCCTCATCTCCGTCTGATCTAGGCAGGCCCTGATCCTGAGACAATGCCCATCATTCCAGACTCTCCAGCAGGGGAAATAGCCTCTCATCTTCTGCTCTTTCAAACCTCTCGGAATCTCATATTTCAATGGGATCACCTCTCATTCTTCTAAATTTTAGAGAGTGTGTAGGCCTTATCTATTCAGTCGCTCCTCATGAAAAGGAGCTACCTTGGTAGGAATCCATGTCCACTGCAAAGCAGGCTCGAGGGTCAATGTGCTCTACTCCTCCAATTTCTTATGAATCTATCTTGCTTTCCTTTGTTGCGCTATTTCTAAAGGCAAGAAACCAAAACGGCACAGTGGCAGAGTGTGAACAGCGCAGTGGCTCAGTGGTTAGCACTGCCAACTCACTGTGCCAGGGACCCGGGTTCAATTCCCGGCTTGGGTCACTGTTGGTGCGGAATCCACAGATTCTCCCCGTGTCTGCGTGGGTTTACTCCGGGTGCTCCGGTTTTCTCCCACAGTCCGAAAGATGTGTGGGTTAGGTGGGTTGAGCGGTGCTAAATTTCCCCTTAGTGTCAGGGGGTAGATAGGGTAAATGCATGGGATTATGAGGGTAGGATCTGGGTAGGATTGTGGTCGGTGTAGACTCAATGGGCCGAATGGCCTCCTTCTGCACTGTTCAATGATTCTATGATATATCTCTTGGGGCTAAAGGAATCAAGGGGTATGCAAGGAGAAGGGTCCAGAGATGTGTAGGTTAAGGAGATTGGCGGACTAAATATGTGGGATTATGGGGACGACTGAGGGTCTACCCTGGAATAAATGCCAATGCTGCACCGACTGACCTTCATGTGCTCGGGGTAGCCTCAAGGAGGTGAGAATCAGACGCACCCCCCCCACCCTAGGAGAAGAGCGATGCTTGGAGGCCAGGTGGATGGAGCAAAGCAGGAGATAACATGGTGAGGGCGATGCCCCCAGTATGGACAGGTCACCCTCCCCACACAAACATGATATCCTTAACCTGCAAACTCACTTGAAAGGGCCACTCGCCACTCTTTGTACCTGTTCCACCTATAATCCTGCCAGTTACTCCTTTTTGACGTCCACAACCACATGCTGCATGATCAGGTTTTTTACAAGCTTCATTGTCAATACAGTGTGCCCTCATCTTTTCAACAGAGCAGTTTACAAATATAGCCTTCTGACTCCTGCCCGTGCTAGTTATATGGCAGCACAGGCAACGTAAAGTTAAGATTGGTTGGCTTGTTAAGCAGTTCAATTGTCCATTTTTTATAATGGAGAGCAGGAGCCTACGTATTTGTTTTGAACGGGTCGGGGGACAGTGGGCTAGACACCTGTCATATTTTACTTGCCTCTTTCCCTGGGGATAGGGCAGTGGGTGGGCCTGGGTAAGGTACTCTTTCAGGGAGAGTCGCTGCAGTCTCGATGGGCTAAGTGGCCTCGTCCTGCACTGTAGGAATTCTATGACTATCACACGCTCTAATTCCGCCACTACACTGTACCAGCCCTGGGCAACTTTCTGCCATATACCTGATATTGGAAGTCTCGTGGCTTAATTCCAACTAGTTAAGCTTAGCAGCATGGTGTGAGCAGTACTACAACTGACTTTGTTGGTTCTTATCCAGGGCTCCCAGTCCCAATTGCTATAAAAAGTTTGCAGAGTCACCTGAGGACTCTCCATCATCGCAATCCAATAACCAGCTCACATTCACTATCCTCAATGAGACTTGGTTACTTGATTGGCACTGCAGATGGCTGGAACCTACACCAGCACAAATTTGCAGAGCAGGAGAGTGAAAGTGGGGTTTTCTTTGGAAGCTGTTTGAAGAGATGTTGTAATTATTCCTTTCCAGTCACTGTGGCAGCCAATTCTTTAATTATCAGCAGACTTTTGGCACAAACCCCTAACCAAAAGCAAAAGGGGTACTATCAGAGGAACACACCTGCGCATTTTTCAAAAGTAAACACAGTCGTTTCAAGCACCGTGCAGGATGTAAGCTAACCACTAACTACGAGCTAGAGTACAGGAAGCCTCGATAATAACATGGTAGCTTCTTAACTGTGTCATCATGACGGCTGGTTGCAAGCTTTATCCGATTAAAATCTGCCGTAGTGTTTAATTTTGCAAACCGCTCAATAACGTTGTAGCTCTTTTTCATTCTATTAGCCAGTTCCTTTCTCTCATTTTAAATATTGACGATTTAAAGCAACTCTGCGCCAATCGTGTACAGAGAGGAATTAACATTGACTACACTTGGATGAGACAAAGCAGCTCTACGTCAAGCAACAAACTTGATGCCAAATTTGCAATTGTGAAGATCTAGCTCAAGAAATGGAAAATGCCTAGTTAGTTTCATTCCCAAGTCAATAAATGGTCTACACACCCCTGGAATACTTTAATCTTTGCCTAGTTATACCTTTCAGAGTCACTCAACAGCAAAAAAAAAGCAAATTTGTAACCAAGAGAAAGAGCTCTTTAGATGTTTCACAGAAAAGAAAATCATACAATCCCTACTGTGCAGAAGGAGGCCGTCTGGCCCATCAAATTTGCACTGGCCACAATCCTATCCAGCCCCTATCTCTGTAACCCCACATACTTACCCTGCTAATCCCCCTGACACTAAGGGGCAATTTAGCATGGCCAATCAACCTATCCTGCACACCTTTGAACTGTGGGAGGAAACCCACACAGACACGGGGAGAACATGCAAACTCCACACAGATCGTGACCCAAACTGGGAATCGAACCCAGGTCCCTGGCACTGTGAAGCAGCAATGCTAACCACTGTGCCACCATGCCGTCCTATATTTGAAATGATATAAAACCATAAGATAGAGGGAGCAGAATTAGGCCATTTGGCCTGTCAAAACTGCTCTGCCATTCAATCATGACTGATAAGTTTCTCAGCTCTATTCTCCTGTTTTTTTCCCCCTAACCTTTGATCCTTTTATCGATCAGGAACCTGCCTGCCTCTGTCCTAATGACTTGGCCTCCACAGCCTTCTGTGGCAATGAATTCCACAGATTCATCACCCACTGGCTGAATGAATTCCTCCTCATCTCAGTTCTAAAGAGGCGTCCCTTTACTTTCAGGCTGTGTCCCCAGGTTCTACTCTCTCCTACTAATGGAGATATCTTTCCACATTCACTCTATCCAGGCCTTTCATGATTCTGTAAGTTTCAATGAGATCCGCCTTCATCCTTCTTAACTCTATCGAGTACAAGACCCAACGCTGACATTGAAACAAAAACAGAAAATGCTAAGAAATCTCAGCAGGCATGACAGATCTGTGGGGAAAGAATAGAGCCAACGTTTCGAGTCTAGATGACCCTTCATCAGAGCCAAGAGCAAAGAGAATCAGCAGAGATTTATACTATTGGGGTTGGGAGGGGAGGGGATGTGAAATTGGACAAAGGGAATGTAAATGAGGATACAGAAGGCTGAGAAGGTGCTAAGAGTGTCCGCTAAGTGATCAGATTGTCTGAATGGCGGAACAGAGGAACAGATTGTTAAAGGACTGCCTGCAGAACGTGGCTGTGAAAGAGGTGCGGTGGAAAGGAGGAGAGCTGGAATGGAGAAGTGGAAAGCTGAAAGTGAGAAAGTAGGATGATTAAATGGATGAATGAGATGAAATGAAATGGAATAAAATAAATGGACATGGGGTAAAGGTGGAGGGGAGAGTTCATGGTCTGAAATTGTCGATCTCAATGTTCAGCCCAGAAGGCTGTGAAGTGCCCAATGGGAAGATGAGGCGCTGTTCCTCCAGTTTGCGAAGTGTTAGCATCACCTTTGTTAGCTGATGGAAATGAGCTGTGTCGTTGCAATGTGTCGTTACAACTCCTGAGACTGGTAAAATCAACCAGACCTGAAAGAGAAACTCGGTTTTACACACGGTCAAAACCGTTAGATTATCTGATAGCGCTCATTTGCTTTGCTCAAACTTGTCACTTCGTTTTGTTCTGTTGCTTCATTTGAATTACTGGTGGATTTGAATTTTCTTAACACAAAGATACTGGATTTTCAGAAATACACTCATGCACCTTATTGGCCTTTCAAAAGTGTCTTGTCGCATTCCTTTAATTAATACTTGAAGTGAAATTACCAATTGCTGTTTCCTCTATTGATTTGAAGAATTCATAAGCGGACATGGAATTGGTTTGCCATTAAATGGACAAGCACAGCAACCGTTTTGTACACAGCAAGATCCCACACATAGAAATCAGATTAATCTGTTCCTACTGGTTGGTTGAGTGAGGGTTGCTGATGGACGCCTAGGAGGATGTTCTATGCTTCCTCACGTAGCATCCTGGGATCCTTAAAACATCCACTGAACCGGCAGACAGAGGCAGGCTTCTGTCGCCTCATATGAAGGACAGCAGCTGGGTTAATGTAGCTCTTCCAATGTACAGCACTGGAGTGTCAGCTCAGGTTATGGGCTCAAAGCCTGAATTGAGATATGAATCATCAGCCTCTGTAAAACTCATTGCAGAGACAAAATAGTCATCCCATTGTTTCTTCTGTTGATTGAAGAATCTATGAGAGGTGATGGGATTAGTGACGGAATTAATTCATTGGGTTCACCTTGCAAATCATTGCAAAGAAACCAGTCTGACAGGTGTTCTTGAATCTAAAAGCAAAGATATTACTGAATTAAAAACAAACCAGGCAAAGATATAAAGGATGGCACTGTGGCACAATGGTTAGCACTGCTGCTTCACAATGCCAGGGTTTCAGGTTCAATTCCAGCCTTGGTCATTGTGTGGAATTTGCACTTTCTCCCCACGTGTGCGTGGGTTTCCTCCGGGTGCTCCAGTTTCCTCCTGTAGTCTAAAGATGTACGTTAGATGGATTGTCCATATTAAATTGCCCCTCAGTGTCCAAAGGTGTGCAGCTTAGGTGGTTTAGCCATGCAAAATTGCCCCTTACTGTAGATTAGGGAGATTAGTGGGATAAATGAATGGGGTTTGTGGATATTGTGCAATGGTGTAAATTCAATGACCATCAGTAAAATGCTCCGTCGGAGAGCCAGTGCAGACCAGATGTTCCGAATGGCCTCCTTCTGCGATTCTATAATTGACCATGCTAAATTGCCCCTTAATGTCAGGGGGATTGACAGTGTAAATACATGAGGTAATGGGGGTAGGGCCTGTGTGGGATTGTTGTCAGTACAGACTTGATGGGCTGAATGGCCTCCTTCTGCACTGTAGGGATTCTAGGTAATTCTACGTAATGCGATGACTACAATCCTCAATTTCTAAAGTTCAGTGTCTCTCAATAATCTTGAGTGAAGAATATTAAGAAACGAACTAGTGTTTCTAAATCAGTTATTTTTGGAAGTCCTCCTCTGTCCCAGGAGGGTCAGAGCCAATCCTTACTGTAAAAATGTGCAGAGTGATGCACTGTTAATCTTTTGACAATCGTTTCAATAATGGAAAACCCGGAGTGAGGAGAGATCATTCATTCGGATGCAGCCATTGTTAGGTCATGTCCATGGTTCTCATTACAATTTTGTGCTATTGTGTGGGATGGGCGATAGCGAGTCAGCAGCCGTTATACATCTCTTCAGGTTTTTATTACCACTGGCAGACATTGCCTTTACGCCATTGCACGATATCAAACTGACACTGCTTATTCCTGTAGACCTCTCCATCCAACTAGTTGATCTCAAGAGACTCTAAATTCCTTTTCCATCAAATAAAAATCATTTGAAAATGCCAAGCAAGCTTGGTGACAAAACTGAAGCTTGTCTTGTCTTGTTTTTTGAGGGTTGTGTCTGGTAAGGACTCATGTCAGGACCTATCTTTTCTTTCACTTCTCAATTAATCATAGCAGGGTTTTATATCATTTATAACGATGCTGGTTACAATTCGATATTTCTTTTTATGGTGGTTAGCACTGCTGCCTCACAGCACCAGGGACCCAGGTTCGATTCCAGCTTAGGGTGACTGTTCACGTGGAGTTTGCATGTTCTCCTCCCATGTCTGTGTGGGTTTCCTCTGGGTATGCCGGTCCTCCCACACTCCAAAGGCTAGATGGATTGGCCATGCTAAATTGCCTCGTACTGTCCCGAGACGTGAAGGTTAACCAGTGGTATGAATCTATGGTTAACCATTTACATGCTGATTGCAAAGAAACCAGTCTGTGTTTCCTACATTGCAACTCTGACCACACTTTAAAAAGTTATTAATTGCCTGCAAAGCACCTTAGGAAGTTCTGAGGTTGTGAAAGGTGCTACATAAATGTACGTCTTTCTTTCTATCGAACACCTTGTGACCTGTGATGGAAGGTATGCAGGAGTTATTCCTGGAGTCAACACAAAATTGGATTCAATCGAAGGGGGCTGAATCTCTCCCTTCTCTCCTTCCCAAATCACCAGCCGTGTACTGCAACGTCCACCTCCACCTCCTCATCTGACCCAAAAAATGACTTACCCTACATTATGTTCCATGAGCATAGTTCTGCACATTCAAACAGTTTATAGGATCAAATTGTTCTGTTATTGAAAAATACAAGTTTGTAAAGTTAAAGTTTGTTTATTAGTCACAAGTAAGACTTACATGAACACTGCAGTGAAGTTACTGTGAAATTCCCCTAATCGCCACACTCTGGCGCCTGTTCCAGTCAATGCCCCTAACCAGCACGTCTTTCAGACTGTGGGAGGAAAGTGGAGCACCCAGAGGAAACCCATGCAGACAGGGAAAATATGCAAACTCCGCAGAGACAGTAACCCAAGCCAGGAATGGAACGTGTGCCCCTGGTGCTGTGAGGCAGTGGTTCTAACCACTGGACCACCATGCTACCCCCAGTTTCTTTACAATTAAAGCACGGTAGTTAGTGCTGCTGCCTCACAGTGCCAGGCACACGTGTTCGATTCCCGGCTTTGGTCTCCATAGAGCTTGCACATTCTCCCCGTGTCTGCGTGGGTTTCCTCCGGTTTCCTCCCACAGTCCAAAGATATGCAGAGTAGAGGATTGGCCATGCTAAATTGTCCTTTACATGTCAGACGGGCTTGCCAAGGTAAATGTATGGGGTTATGGGGATAGGACCTGAGTGGGATTGTGGTCGATGCAGACTTGATGGGTCGAATGGCTGCCTTCTGCACTGTAGGGATTCTATGATCACTTTCTTGAGAACTTTTTGCTTCCCAAGCTTGTCAGCAAACCTGTGATTGAACTTTCCAGCATTGAAAGAGTTTCATCTTTTGAGCTCCAACCTTTCTGACTAATCACACGAATGGAGAAACAAGCATAATTCCAATTTTAAAAGGGCAACCAAGAATCATATACAATTAAAAACCTAATTGGCAGCGATGTGTTGGGGATCTTCTAATTATGAAAGCATTGTGTCCAGTAAAGCAATATCATATTCATAATTTTAAACATGGGCTGTGTTTATAGAATTTGCTGAAACTGCTTTTTCGTTTAAAAATGGACTTTAAAGGTTGCAAAGTTGGCTGTCGAGGGTTAGGTGGCTTAAGCAAATTCTGCACAGGTTCAGAAATATCTCAAATCTCTGAAGACTTCCTGATTGAATAACCATGGGTGCCTCCCTTTACTGGACTTACCAAGATGAAAACTATTTGTGGAGTTCATAGCTATTCACCACCCACGTATGGACTTACCCAAAACCCAAAATCAATGAACTTCCAAACCTACTGAATGCAACTCAATATGTAACAGAGAAAGTTACAGAAACCAACTGGATCATAATTGGTGTGAATGGCCATTGTCCAGTCCCCATTGTGTAGACTTTGAGCTTTTTATCATTCTGGATGGACAACAGAGCAAGTAGTCACTAAAACTGCCTTCAGCTGACCAATATTACTTGCTCCAAGCACCAAGGACAGACCAGTCAGTCTGCAAACTGAACAGTAATAAACAGCAACAGAAGAAAAGATAGTAACACCTATGGCTTAGAACTGGAGACTGCAGCATTGTAAGATGTTGGAGCCTAATCTTTATCAAGGTCATCAGTGCAGAATAGCAACCTTTGAGTAATAAGACAACAAGCAATTATGTTTGTGACCGGCTGGAAATCCATCACTTTGCGGGAATCCTGCATCGACTTTAATATCCAACTTTGGCTTTGAATTCATCTCGCTACACTTCAAGAGTGGCAAAGAACCTCTTCTTTAATGGACTTGAACCAAGACGAGCCAATCAGCTGATTTATGAACTATTCCAGCGCCTGTAACTTGCAAAAGTGCATCTTTTTTTTAACTGTACTTTGTGTGTGTGTGTGTGTGTGTGTGTGTGTGTGTGTGTGTGTGTGTGTGTGTGTGTGTGTGTGTGTGTGTGTGGTGAGTAATGTTGGGTTAGATTTAAATTCTCAGGGTAAATAGTGAACAAATAATTCTCTTTATTTAAATCCATGAAATTTGTTCTGAAGTTTATTTAAGGTGACCACACACTCAGGACTTAAGATAAAAACACACATCTTTTTCAGAACACACTCTGAATGTGGACAGCAAGGGAAGGAGTTTCAGTTCTCTCATCCTTGCCCCTAACGAAAAGATTCTACTTCCACTATTGCTACAATGAGTCATTGGCAGAATCCCCGAGGAGATAACATAAATGGGGGTGAACAATCACTAGAAACCAGTTCCCAAGGGATTTTGTTCACGATGCTAAAATTCTGGCAGAAAACCAATAGAACGTTTGCAGAATTTCAAGGCCAATGTCTTTGGCTTAGCAGATCCATCCTTAAAAAGCATTAGAGCAGTCAACCAGGCCAAAAAGAGTCATTTAAATGTTCCTGTAGCATTTAATCATTAATTAGAACGTACCAGATTGCAGAAGGAAGTGTTATTGCTTGAATATTTTTAATAGCTAGGCAAATGGTTTGAAAAGAATTACATTTCTGAGCAATTTACTATTGATATTACAATTTGTATTCCATGTCATTAAGAGCAATTCCTAAGCTTTTATGTCCAAGCTTTCTGTCATCACGTCATTACACGTTGATTCAGCTTATCTTTTCAAACTCGGTTGTGTTTTCCCTACAACATGAAGCCTTCACTTAGACTTATCAAAAACTCATTTTCAATATGAAATCAACTGCCGTCCAGAGTTTTCTTCCCTTGGAAGCGAAAGGGAAAATGTTGCATTTATATAGCGCCTTTTGTGAACTCAGGATGTTTCATAGCACTTAATAGCCAATAGAAATGGAGAGGCGATGGTCTAGTGGTATTATCGCGAGACTGTTAATCCAGAAACTTAACTAATGTTCTGAGGACCTGGGTTCAAATCCCGCTACGGCAGATGGTGGAATTTGAATTCAATAAAAAATATCTGGAAGTAAAAATTCTACTGATGACCATGAAACCATTGTTGATTGTTGGAAAAATCTATTGGTTCACTAATGTCCTTTCGGGAAGGAAATCTGCCAACCTTACACAGTCTGGCTTACATGTGACTCCAGATCCACAGTAATGTGGCTGACTGTCAACTGCCCTTGGGGACAAGGGATGGACAATAAATGCTGGCTAGCCAGTGACACCCATGTTGCACAAGGAAAACTCTTGAAAGGTATTTGCTGTTAAAATGTAGAAATCATGAAAGCTCATTTGTGCATAAGATGTTCCCATCACAATGAAAATGGCAAAATGTTTATTTTATTATTGGTGGTCGAAGAATAAATATTCATCAAGTATCAGGGGAACTCTGCCTGTCTGTGGAGAGAACAGACCGATACTCAGTTTAATATCACAGCTGAAGAACAGCACTTGGACAAACTTTCATATTCTAGCTCCCATCCCTATCAGAATCTGTAAAATCCAAGATTGATGCCACCTAATCACTCCTAGATTAACGAGAAGCTTTATTTAGCACGTTTAACATAATAAAGCATCCCAAAGTACTTCACAGGAGCAATTAGGATTTGATATCAAGACACATAGGAGATACGAGGGCAGGTGGCCAAATCTCGATAGGTTTTACGAGCTTAAAGAAGGAAAGTCTGGCGGAGAGGAGGAGAGGTTAAGGAGGAATCTTACAGATTATCATCTTCCCTTTATCAACATTGATCTGTCAAGATAAATCTTGACCCTTCACTTAAGACCCTCATAACAAACATGGCATTGACAACATCCTTGCAGTTAGCTATATCCTCCTGGCATTTAACTTTAACATTTCCTCTTTAATAAAATTGTCATAATAATGAATGGCCTCTGCCAAGCATTTACTGACTGCTAGCTATCTTTTCCATAAACTTGTTCTAAGTGTGTCTGATTACATTAGATATTTATGAATTCCATTAATGCATTTGTGGGAGTCTGTTGTTGCTAATTTGATGACATTTAGCTTGAACCAAATCCAAGTCATCACCATGGCAATTGCAAATTGGATCTTAATATGCTCAGACTAACATTACCGCAGCATTTACATAGATTTACCAGCCCTCTCTTTCTCTCCATGCTACTTTCAGCCATTTACTATTCTCAATGTCTTAAAGGAGGAACCATCTTCATTAAATGACACCAACTTAAGAATCGCAAGAACTAAGAGCAGGACCAGACAGTTCAACTCCTCAAGCCTCCTCCGCCACTCAATGCAATCATGGCTGATTTTGTCTTGGCCGCAACTCCCCACTTTCCAGTCCGTTCTCCAGAACCCTTCAAACCCATTACTAATTAAAGATCTGTCTCCTTAAATTTACTCAATGTCCCGGCATCCACCGCACTCTGGGGCAGTGAATTTCACAGATTCAGCCCCCTTTGACAGAAGTAATTTCTCCTCATCTCTGTTTTAAATCTGCCACCCCTTATCCTAAAAGAAGCAAACCTCTCTTCATTTCCATACATCGCTCTAATGCAATTCTAATTGAACCATTGCCACCACCTTGTGTGAGCAAGTACCAGATGGTTGTTCCTCTACCCTGAATAAAGGGCATTGGAAAAGCCATTTTAACAAAAATAACTCCTAAATCAGTAAGCATCAATACAAGTTATTGATGATATGTTAAAGCAATTTAATTTGTCCTGGCTTCCACCCTTCCCAAAAATGGGTACACTTAGTCAAGAGGCAATTTGCATGAAAAGTATTTTGGTTTCTCCATTTAAAGATATTTGTTTGACATTTCACTTGTTACATGCACCCACCCACAGCTGCATCACCACCCACACCA
The DNA here is from genome assembly GCF_965287045.1 of Carcharhinus amblyrhynchos. Classification (NCBI taxonomy): domain Eukaryota; kingdom Metazoa; phylum Chordata; class Chondrichthyes; order Carcharhiniformes; family Carcharhinidae; genus Carcharhinus; species Carcharhinus amblyrhynchos. Next base: position 47,713,375 of record NC_137342.1, read on the forward strand.
GTAGATAAGCATTCATGAATGGTCTACTGCCAGCTGCTTGTTCATGCAGGTTAGATGATCACCAAAAAAGTGCACAGAATGGCACAGGGTGCTCTGCTGTCCGATTCTACAAGGAGATACCGCAGCGCAACACACTGCGATTCACTGAATCCAACATTTATTGAATGCGATGAATCCAACATCAAAATAAGGTGCTTGCATATTCATTTTAGTCCTAAGCTCCGGGGCTCCCTTCTTAAATCATTGCTTTCTCTGCTTCCTTTCTCTGCGACGCTCCTTAAAATGATCACTTTTACCGAGCTTCTGGTCATCTGCTTAATATCCCCTCATGTGACACAATGTGGGGAACCTTACCAAAAAAAATTTAAGTCCAGGAAGGGTGTGAAAATGGAAAGATTTTGGCCCATTTTAGGCCCTGCCCTCAGAAGAGCCTGCCTCCTCAAACCCTGCCCCATTGGCATACCCGGTGCTGGGTGGACAGTGCCAGGGTGCCAGGCTGGCAGTGTCAGGCTAGCACTGCCCAAAGGGCACCCCTCTTGTCCCTGAACTCCCCAGGGGGGCCTAAATGGCCTCTAGTTCTACCGGCGAGGCCATCGCAACTAGTTCACTTTGCTGGGGGCCAGCTGTGACCCTTGTAAAAGAGAAACTCTCCTGGCAAGGTCACAAAGACTAATAAGCCAGGATGATTGTGTCCTGGCTTGACAATTACATGGAAATCAGCATTTCAATACATTTAATTAATTTATTCAGCCTTGCGCCAGAAATGGACGTGAGGCTGACTTCACCAGATACCAGTGCATTTAAGATTGTGAGAGGCACGAAATCGGCATGAACCTGACTTCTCGGCTCTCACACAATCTTACTGGCTCACCCCACCCATCAGCCAATGGAACACAATGGCAAGAATGCCCCAGTATCAAATTTTGTTTTGTGATGATTCAGTAAAATGTTTTGAGATATTTTGTTACATGAATTGCATTCTATTTGTATAAGTTGTTGTTATTATAGAATCTAGAAGCAAGAGTAGGCCATTTGGTCCTTTGGGCCTGCTCCACCATTCACTTTGATCATGGCTGATCATCCTGATCCCCCTTTCCTCCCCCATCTGTTGATCTGTTTAACCCCTAGAGCTATATCTAATTTTTTAAAATTTGATCAAGTTTTGGCCTCAACTACTTTCTGTGGGAGTGAATTCCACACATTCACCACTCTCTGGGTGAAGAAATTTCTCCTCACCTCAGTTCTAAAAGGTTTACCCTTTATCCTCAAACCATGACCCCTAGTTCAGAACTTCCCTACCTTTGGGAACATTCTTTCTGGATCTAACCTGTTAGAACTTTGTAACTTTCTATGAGATTCCCTCTCACTCTTCTAAACTCCAGTGAATATAATCCTAACCAACTTAATCTCTCCTTATATGATAGACCTGCCATCCCAGGAATCAGCCTAGTAAACCATCGCTGTACTCCCTCTATAGCAAGGACATCCTTTCTCAGATAAAGACACCAAATCTGCATACAATACTCCATGTGAGGCCTCACCAACGCCCTATACAGTTGCAGCAAAACTCGAACCTACCTTCAGTGACTGATGCACGAAGGACTCCAAGATCTCATTGAATATCCACCTCCCTCAATTTACACCCATTCAAGTAATAATCCATCTTCCTATTATTGCTACCAAAGTGGATAACCCCACATTTGTCCATATTACACTGTATCTGCCATGTAGGTGCCCCCACACTCAGCCTGTCCAAATCACGCTGAAGCATCTCTGCATCCTCCTCACAGCTCACCCTCCCACCCAACTTTGTATCATCTGCATATTCGGAGATAATACATTCAGTTCCCACTTCCAAATCATTAATATATAAGGTGAACAGTTGGGGCCCTACTACAGATTCCTGTGGAACACCACTCATCACTGACTGCCAATCAGAAAAAGACCCATTCGTGCCGACTCTTTGCTTCCTAACCAGCTTTCTATCCATCACAAAACATTCCCTGCAATCCCACGTGCTTCAACTTTACATAGCAGTCTGTTATGTGAGAGTTTGTCGAAAGCCGTCTGAAAGTCTAAAACAAACCTCATCCACTGGTTCTCCTTGATCAACCCTACTAGTCACTTCCTCAAAAAATTCCAATAGAATCGTCAAGCATGATTTCCCTTTTGTAAACCCATGCTGACTTTGTCTGGTTATACCACGACCTTCCAAATGCTGAGTCACGAAATCGTTGATAATGGACTCAAGCGACTTCCCCAGCTGGACTGAGGCAGAATCAACCAACAGATTTGAGATGGAGATAAATGTGTTTCTGCTGAAAAGCGGGGGATAAAGGGCTATGGGGAGCAGCCAGGAAAGTAGAGAGGAGACCAGGATAAGGTCAGCCACTGTCATGTTAAATGGTGGAGCAGGCTCGAAGGGCTGAATCACCTAATCCAGCCCCTAATTCCTAGGTTCCTATCTAGTGTCACTTTCCCTTGTAACTCAATTCTCTGCCCCCTTTTGACTGCAACCCATTTTCCTTTGCACATTTTGGAAGGAGGGTAGGGGGAAACGACAGCATTAATCCAGAAATTCGGCTAATGTTCTGGGGACCTGAGTTCGAATCCCGCCACAGCAGATGGTGGAATTTGAATTCAATTAAAAAAAATCTGGAATTAGGAATTGACTAATGACCATGAAATTGTTGTCTATTGTCAGAAAAACGCACCTTGTTCACTAAAGTTTTTAGAGTTTGTTTATTTATTACTGTCACAAGTAAGCTTATATTAACACTGCAACAAAGTTACTGTGAAAATCCCCTAATCGCCACACTCTGGTGCCTGTTTGGGTACACTGAGGGAGAATTTAGCACGGCCAATGCACCTAACCAGGACATCTTTTAAACTGTGGGAGGAAACCGGAGCACTCAGAGAAAACCCACGCAAATAAGGGGAGAACGTGCAGACTCCAGACAGACAGACTAATGTCCTTTAGGGAAAGAAATCTGCCACCCTTACCTGGTCTGGTCTACATTTGACTCCAGGGCCTCAGCAATGTGGTTGACTCTCAAGTGCCCTCGGGCAACTAGGTATGGGCAATAAATGCTGGTCCAGCCAGTGACATCCATGTCCCACGATTGAATAAAACAAAAAATGAATGTAGTGGCTAAGATACAGTTGTGGTTATTTGTTCTTTGTAATGATGCTGTGGTTATTTTGTTGGGTAATTTTCACAGAGGAACTTATCATGCAGGGCACCCATTGCCTGTTTCCACGGCCTATCAGTTATATGTGGGGGATGTGAGCTTTGTATTTCAGAAATCCATGTGAGAGCAGATTTGTCTTCAAATGCTGCCCATCGTAACCTCAGCACACAACAAAGTACTTCATAGACAAAGAAATGGAGATGTAAAATGGAAGTGAAGATTGACAACTGAGGAACTCAGGCTAAACTGGCTTTTGAGTTTGCAATCGGGAGTGTGAGGGTACTTCCTCCGTTATTGTTCTTGCAGCTTTCTGACACAACAATGCAAAAATGTATACCAGAACGAAAGGTTAAATTGCCTGATTAATAACCCTCTGCTTTAAGAGAGGATGCCTCGTTTCGCCCAGTGCAGTGGATGAAAGAAAGCTTTGAAGTACTGCAGTATGGTGTATGTGGGTGTTAGCATGACCACTGAAGAATAACATTCTACCCAATCATTCTATTTTCAGAGGCTGCATTTCAAAACCCTTCATCATTTATATGATGCTGTCTTCACAATGCAGCTGAGTCATTTGAAATGTGCTTGCTGGGAAGTAAATGCTCAGTGTTGGTTGATTGATCCAGAGGATGGAGAAAGGAACTCAACATTGGATATTAAAGATATTTTAATTTTGTTGCGCAGGGGATATTGGCAAAATTGGCTTAAAGTGAAAGTCAGATCACCAGAGAGATTTCAAGCTTTGGATTATTACAATTTCAATGTTAGCATCAAACTAAAATATATATTACTGTAAACTGTGACAGTGATGCTGCCTGACAACGCCAGGGACCCAAGTTCTATTCCCGGCTTGGGTTTTAGAAACTAGAAGCAAGAGTAGGTCATTTGGCCCTTTGAGCGTGCTCCACCATTCAACTTGATCATGGCTGATCATCGAATTCAATATCCTGATCCCCCCTCCCCCCCATATCTCTTGAACCTTTGGCCCCAAGAGCTATATCTAATTTCTTCTTGAAATCAGACAATGTTTTGGCTTCAACTACTTCCTGTGGTAGTGAATTCCATACATTCACCACCCTTGAGTGAAGAAATTTCTCTCCACCTCGCTTCTAAAAGATTTACCCCTTATCCTCAAATGATGATCCCTAGTTCTGGACTCCCCCACCATTGGGAACATTCTTTCTCAATCTACCCCGTCTAACCCTGTTGGAATTTTATAAGCTTCTGTGAGATCTCCTCTCATTCTTCTAAACTCCAGTGAATATAATCCTAACCGACTTAATCTCTCCTCATATGACAGACCTGCCATCCCAGGAATCAGCCTGATAAATCTTCACTGTACCCGCTCTGTAACAAGAACATCCTTCCTCCGATAAGGACACAATACTTCAGGTATGGCCTCGCCAATGCCCTATACACTTGCAGCAAAACATCCCTATCCCTATGCTCAAATGCTCTCATTATGAAGGCTAACCTACTATTTGCCTTCTTTACTGCCTGCTGTGCTTGAGCACTTACTTTCAGTGGCTGATGCACGAGGACTCCAAGGTCTCATTGAGTATCCACCTCTCTCAATTTACACCCATTCAAGTAATAATCTGCCTTCATATTATTGCTCCCAAAGCGGATAACCTCACATTTATCCACATTATATTGCATCTGCCATGTAGATGCCCACATACTCAGCTTGTCCAAATCACATTGAAGCATCTCTGCATCCTCCTCACAGCTCATCCTCCTATCCAACTTTGTATCATCTGGAAATCTGGAGAGAATGCATTCAGTTCCCTCGTCCAAATCATTAATATATAATGTGAACAATTGAGGTCCTAACATAGATCCCTGCAGAACCCCACTAGTCACTGACTGTCAGTTAGAAAAAGACCCATTTATGCCAACTCTTTGTATCCTATCTGCTAACCAACTTTCTATCCATCTCAAGACATTACCTGCAATACCATGTGCTTTATCTTTACATAATAGTCTGTTATATAGTTCTGAAAGTCTAAATAAACCACATCCACTGGTTCTCCTCAGTCAACTTTACTAGTTACATCCTCAAAAAATTCCAATTCACTGAGTGTGGAGTTTGCAGGTTCCCCCCCCATCTCTGAGTGGGTTTCCTCCAGGTGCTCCGGTTTCCTCCTGCAAAATGTGCTGGTTAGGTGCAGTGGCCAAGCTAAATTCCCCTCAGGGTACCCTAACAGATGCCGGAGTGAGGTGACTAGTGGGTTTTCACATAACCTCATTGCAGTCTTAATGTAAACCTACTTGTGACACTAATAAATAAACTTCAAATTCTAATATAAGTCAACTTCCCTGCCCCCTCACTGCCACCTTTTTCAGTAACCAGCCCCAAAAATGTATGTTTTTCTTATCAATACCATATTCACCTTCATAGCAAGAGAATTCGAGTAGAGGGGCAGGGACATCTTGCTGCAATTATACAGGACCTTGGTGTGGCCACACCTGGAATATTGTGTGTAGTTTTGGTCTCCTTATCTGAGAAAGGATGTTCTTGCTTTAGAGAGAGTCCAGTGAAGGTTTACCAGGCTGATTCCAGGGACGGTGGGACTGATGAATGAGGAGTGATTGAGTCGGTTAGGATTCTACTTGCAGGAGTTCAGAAGTGCATCGGAAACCTATAAAATACTAATGGGACCAGCCAGGATAGATGTTCCTGATGGTGGGAGAGTCCAGAACCAGGGGTCACAGTCTGAGGGTACAGGGTAGACCGTTTAGGACGCATGTGAGAAAAAAATCTCTTCACCCAGAAAGGTCAGCCTATGGAATGTTAATCCCAGATTTCACTGATTTGATTTAATTTGATTTGGTTTATTATTGTTACATGTATTAACATACAGTGAAAAGTATTGTTTCCTGCGCGCTATACGGACAAAACATACCATTGACAGAGAAGAAAACAGAAGAGTGCAGAATGTAGTGTTACAGTCATAGTTAGGGTGTACAGAAAGATCAACTTCACGCAAGGTAAGTCCATTCAAACGTCTGACAGCAGCAGGGAAGAAGTTGTTCTTGAGTTGGTTGGTACATGACCTCAGACATTTATATCTTTTTCCCAACAGAAGAAGAGAGAATGTCCAGGGTGCATGGGGTTCTTAATTATGCTGGCTGCTTTGCCAAGGCAGTGGGAAGTGTAGATAGAGTCAATAGATGTGAGGTTGGTTTGCGTGATGGATTGGGCTACATTCACAACCTTTTGTAGTTCCTTGTGGTGTAGGGCCGAGCAGGAGCCCATATCAAGCTGTGATACAACCAGAAAGAATGCTTTCTATGGTGCATCTGTAAAAGTTGGTGAGAGTTGTAGTGGACATGCCAAATTTCCTTAGGCTTCTGAGAAAGTAGAGGTGTTGGTCGGCTTTCTTAACTATAATGTTGGTATGGGGGGAGGTGGGAGTTGGAAACCAGGATAGGTTGTTGGTAATCTGGACACCTAAAAACTTGAATTGAATCGCATTTGAATTGCATTTGCAATCTACAATTATAGATTTTTGAAAAATTGACAAATGGCATTGAACCTGCTTTACATCGTTCTAACTGTAAAGTACGGACATTATGACAATGGGTGGGTGGGAGATTTTAATCACATTTTTCACTTCATTTGATAATTGTGTTTTAACTTATTTTAAAATATTGATCTTGGACTACCACTTAAAGTAGTTGAACATTGAAAACATTGAATGTTTTCAAGAAGCAGTTAAATCTAGCATTTGAGGAGAAGGGGATCATAGGATATGAGGGGAAGGTGGGATCAGGCTGCTGAACAGGAAGATCAGCCATGATCATATTGAATTGTGAGGCAATCTCGAAGGGCCAAATGGCCTCGTCTTGCTCCTAATTATCTTGTTTCTATGCTACAACAGGGCATAAGGGACTAATCACGAGATGCAAGCTGTGTTGCGATGGTTTGTGGGACTTTAAGGCACGCTCACTCTTTATGTTGGAAACCGATGACAACAGGAATTCTCCCACAGCTGGGATTCTCCAGTCCTGCCGCTGTGAATGAAGACTTGGCTAAGAGCCAAATTCTCCGTTCTCGCTGGCAGACAGTGAGGGCGAGGCGAATGGCATTGGAGAATTCCAGCTGACATTTCAAAATGGCGACATGTGTCAATGTTTCACTCCTATACTTGGCAAAAAGAGTGACTAACCATCCCCCCGTCCCCCATTTTTGAAGGCACTTATTGAAACTTCAAAATGTCAACTTTATGCCAACATCTAAACTAATACCAAAACAATTTATTTGAACATCTGTGCTAATACCTACTTTGTTCAAATAAATTTAGATGTGAAACAGAACAAGGTCTCCTCATAACATAACATGCCTCACTGATAGGGCTAAAAACCTGACCCGAATCCTTTGTTGGTGAGAGAAGTGAGAGAGAGAGAGAGATTGGCAGAGAGAGAGGTGAGTTCAATTGGTGACATTTACTATCAAATGAACGATTGCCATGTTTTGTTGGTGCGTTTGGAAGTTTTGCATTGTGGAAGAGAATTGTGATCACAATACACACACGAGGTCGATAAGTCATTAAAATGCGTGAATGGCAAGCATTACACCCAATCAATGGCAAGCTCCCAGTCTTCAGAAATGCATTCAATGAGGAAAATTGCATATTCACCCTCCTCTATTCTCTTTTTAAGATGTTCCATGAAATCTAATTGTTTGACCAATCCTTTGCTCCCCGATCCTACTATTGCCTTAAAGCGGCTTGATGCCCTATTTTGGTAATAAGGCTCTTGTGAAGTGTCCTGGGACATTTCACCACCTTTTCATCTGAAGACAAGTTGTTTTTATTGTAGCAAAGAGCAAAGCACGAACGCGTTAGAGATCTCACAGGATCTAAGGACAAGATTTCCCTTGTGGGTTTCAAGATCCTGATGTCAGGGTTTAGTGGGGCTCAAACCAGTCACTTGGCTTTGGTTTCCCTGAATTGGCCAATTAATGACCAAGAGGGCAGGCTGACCATCCAATCGAGGGTGGTGAGATGGCTCTCTGAGCTCGAGGACCAATAGGAGGCAGTTTCAGCACGGAAGACACATCAGTTTGCCTTTTCAAATAAACATGAAGTAGCCTCACTCCAACATTTTTAACTTTAATTTTAACTTTATAAACGGGGAAAGGCCTTCCACAAAGTGACCTGTGATTGTAGCTGAAACAAGGTGGGTTTGTAGGGAAGGCCTCAAAGCCTGTCTGAAGGTCTTCCATCCCCCCTGTATTCCCATCTATTGCTGGGAGGCTACCTTCAGATGTCCACATGGTTTTCTGTGCTCTGGGGACCTTACAATGACTGGAAAATTGCAACTGGCCTCTGAGAACAGGCTTTAACAAAGTCAATTGGCCAGCCTCCCTTTGAGCCCAGCTGCCCAATCCTTCACCACGAAGAATCAAAGAATCCCTCCAAAGAAGGAGGCCATTCAGCCCATCAAGTCTATACCAACCCCAGTCCCATCCAGGCCTGTTCACATAACCCCACATATTCACCCCACTAATCCCCCTGACACTAGGGTCAATTTAGCATGGTCAATCCATCTCACCCACATATTTTTGGACTGTGGAAGGAAACCCATGCAAACATAGGGAGAATGTGCAAACTGCACACAGGCAGTGACCTGAATCTGGAATTGAACCTGGATTCCTAGCGCTGTGAGGCAGCAATGCTAACCACTGTGCCACCGGACCATTCCAGCAATGGGAAATGACTAGGTTTCAGAGCTGGTGAATGGTATTCCAGCCAGTGGCATCAATTTACCTGTATGTCAGCCTCCAGGATAGCCCCTCATCAAGCCCCCAAAATGCAACCTTTAAAGGTTTAAAGTAGAGTCAACACAGGCGAGGAAACACTTCACTGGAACAATAAGAATTTCTAGATAACTAATGCTCCCAACATTTGACAGATAGACAAGGCAAACAATCAGCGTGCCCTTTATTTGATCCTGATTAATTTTTCAAAAGGATGTAATAACAGATTGAAAACCTACAAGAAACAAAGGAAAACTGACATTATGTAAAACAGCTTCCAGCTTGCATTATCAGGTGATAGATTGATGAAGACACACAAATTATATTAGCAAATCCTCCAAGTGGAATTCCAGCAATGTTATTGGTGAATTATTAATTAGTCATGTATTGCAAATGTCATCCAAATGCCTAATGCATTTTTTGCTCACTGTTTAAAGAGTTAGGTTTTTATTTTAAACAGACTCATAGCTCAGTTAAAAAGCAGACAGGGAAATTCAACGCAAACTCACTAAAGCCACTCACCATCCTAACTTGGAAATATATCGCCGTTCCTTCCCAGTCGCTGGGTCAAAATCCTGGAACTGCCTCCCTAATGGAATCGTGGATCAACCCACGGCACGTGGGCTGCAGCGATTCAAGAAGGCAGCTCATCACCACCTTCTCAAAGGCGACTAGGGATGGGCATTAAGTTGATCTTTCTCGAAACCCTAGCTATGATTGTAACACTACATTCTGCACTCTTGCCTTGCCTTCTCTATGAATGGTACGCTTTGTCTGTACAGTGCGCAAGAAATAATCCTTTTCACTGTACACTAATATATGTGACAATAAAAATCAAATCAAATCAAAAATTAATACATATTTATGTTCATTGATCTGACCTGAACAAATTCTTCATTAATTCCCAGATTATTGACAGTACTTTTCCCTCGATTGTGGTACCCAAAGTGCAGAACAATGAAAGAGTTTACAGCTGAATGAAATGGTGCATATGTTAAAATCATTAATGGCAGAGCTCATGCATATTGAATAACTAAATCTGGAATAAAAATCGAGAGACTGATTCTGTGACTGTACCCACTGTTGGGATTCTCCAGTCCCGCTGCAATGAATGGAGTTTTGGCCAAGCATTAAATTTTCCATTCTCGCTGGCAGTGGTGGTGGGATGCGACTGACCGGAGAATTTAGCCCTACTCTCAGCGATGATGATCATGAAGTTGGCAGATTGTTGTAAAAACTCATTCACTAATGTCTTACATGGAAGGAAATCTGCCTTGTTTACCCAGTCTGGCCTATAGGAGGTTATACTGAATTAGGCCACAGCTAGAGTATTGGTTGCAGATCTGGAATCCACACTATAAGAGGGATGTGATAGCATTGGAAAGGTGCAGAGGAGATTCACCAGGCTGCTGCCTGGTCTGGAGAGTTTTAGTAATGGGGAGAGATTGGATAGACTGGGCTTGTTTTCCTTGGAGCAGAAGAGCCTAAAGGAGGGATGTGATTGAGATGTATAAAATTGCGAGAAACCTAGATAGAGTAGATAGGAGGAAACTTTTCCCCTTGGTGAAGAGATCAATGACCAGGGGACATAGATTTAACGTAAGGGGCAGGAGGTTTCGAGGGAATGTGAGGAAAGTCTTTTTCATCCAGAAGGTGTTGGGCATCTGGAACCTGCCTGAAAGGATGATGGATTTAAGGAGTATTTAGATGTGTATTTCCAATGCCAAGTTATACAAGGCTATAGGCCAAGTGCTGGAAAATGGATTTAGAATAGTTGGGGGGTGGTGTCTTTGACTGGCGCAGACATGGTGGGCCGAAGGGCCTTCTTCTGTGCTGTGTACCTCTATAAGACAGACAGCAATGTAGTTGTCTTTTAACAATCCTTTGAAATGATCCCATAGACCATTCAAGTGTACTCAAGAAGCTACCATCTTTGTGAAGGCAATTAGGGATAGGTATTAAATACTGGCTTTGCTCATAACATCCACGTCCTGTGGTTGCTTTTTAACTGAAGCTGAGCTGTAGGTGACAGCAGTAACACAGGTGTGGACACTTTGGTTACAGAAAGTGTGTAGTGTTAGTGCTTGGGTTCCTATTTTTTCTGAGGAGGCTATTACAAAGCGACAGCTATGTGACCATCATTTCTCAAATGCACCCAGCTATTTAGTAAAATAAGATTCCTTTCTTCCCTATGTCCTTTCCTTTGTGCAAAATAATTTCCATCTGCTGTTTGAAATCTTACATTTTGTGCTTTTGGATTCTGATTCTGAATAGGTGTGAAGAAGTTTAATGAGTCACCATATTAGATTTAAATGTAGGAAAATACGTGCCTGTAGGAGACTTTGCAATCCATTTGACCATTTAAAATTTACATCTCTTAATCATCCACTCTGATTGCTCTTAACTTTTTCCCACACTATTTGCCTAATAGCTCGCAGTCTGTTCATGCCCCGACTGTTCATGTCATGACTGTTCACCTGCCCTTTTGTCTTTGGTTTCTCATGTTCCATTTTCAAATGATTATCTGCCACTCTTGTAACCAACGGTTTCTACCTATGTTTGATTGGTTAGCCTCGTTCACTGATCCTTCTACCCATGCTCGATTGTTTCAACCTGTGGGTGGAGCCAGAGGGTTAAGCAATCTGTAAATGTTCCAGAAAGGACCTGTGCTCTGAGCTGTGTACATGTGTGTGTATCAAAATTCCTGTAAGTTCTAAGATGTTTTAAAGTTTCAGAAATAAACGGTTTGGGTTTAGAATAAAAACAGTAAGTGCTGGAAAAACTCAACAAGTCTTGGTAGCAGCTTAACATTTTGAATCTAATATGATTCTTCTTTGGAACCACCACCACTTTGGAAATTCGGAAGAAGAGTGATATGGACCGGAAACAGGAACTCTCTTTCTCTCTCCGTAGATTCTGCTGAGGTTTTCCAGCACTTTGTTTTTTATTCGGGTTTCTAGCATCTGCAATAATTTGCTTTTGTGTGGGTTTGGATTTAGAATGAGAGGGCGGAATTTTCCCCACCTGCACTTGGCACGTTTAGTAGTGGACAATGGTAATGCATCTGGCAGGAGCCAAAAAGTCATAAACCTGCCAGTGTTAAATCCTGTTGCAATTCTCCCATTGGCGGGTTGCTCTTTCCCCTCCCCCACCCCCCTTGCTGGCAGGTGGCGTGAATGTCATTTGCACTCACTTGCATCGCATGAATGCTCATTGAAACAGCCGCCCGCCAGAATGCCATCAAGCCCTCCAGTCTTATATTACACCAGCGGAAAATCATGTCAGATCCAATTGATAAAGGCTGGTGTGCACAAGGCAGCTTTCAGTTCACCAGAGACTTCAAGGTGAGTGCAACATACAAAGCCTACCTGCCGTACAACTTTGCTGATTTTGATCCGCTGTTCACCACTCTACTGGGACAGACCAGCCCTCCATCTCTGTGCCGAGCTGATCTCCATGGACAGCACCATGCTGGTGGACCCATGGATTCTCCTGTGTTACCATCTTGGATCAGTACTCCACCTGGTGTTGGGAAGTACAGGGGTCTCCTTCCCCCTGGTTCCACACAGCAGTGTCTATCTGGATAGGCAAAACTCAACAGGCTCACGACAAGTTTTGTGTAACTACATTGAGGAAATTAGTAATGAGGAGTGGAGCATTTAGTGAAGGGGGCACAGCAGCATCATTGCTGCCAGCCGATCAGTGAAGGGGGGGTCACAGGTTGGCAATTAGTGCCATTCATCAGTGGTCAAATGTCCAAAGATTGGGGTTCAGCGCTACTTTGGTTGAATTAGGTAATTCACAAGCTCTCATCTCCAACAGGCGGTTGAGATGCAAAAAGACCATTGGAGATGAAGGGCAATACGGAGGCTCTATTGTCCATGACTATCCTTTTACAAATGAGTGAGAGGCAGTGCAGGGGAAGGCTGTATTGGCCAGAAATCTGGTCCACCAAATATGCTACATGTTGTGAGGAGACCTGATACTACACAGCTTCTCCTCTGCCAATGGCCATGAAGGTGACAGCGGCATGCAGTTTCTTCACCTCTGGGTCTTTCCAGGGAGCAACTGGTGACTTTTGTGATATTTCACAGTCAGCAACACATCAGTATATTCAGGAGGTGACCGATATATTCAGGAGGAGGTATACAAGATGATCAGAGGGTTAGATAGGGTGGATAGTGAGAGCCTTTTTCCTTGGATGGTGGTGGCTAACATGAGGGGACATAGCTTTAAATTAAGAGGTGGTAATTATAGGATGGATGTCAGAGGTAGGTTCTTTACGCAGAGGGTAGTAAGGGCGTGTAATGCCCTGCCTGCAGCAGTTGTGGACTTGCCAACTTTAAGGGCATTTAAATGGTCAGTGGATAGGCATATGGATAACATTGGAATAGTTATTAGATTGGTTCCACTGGTTGGCGCAACATTGAGGGCCGAAGGGCCTGTACTGCGCTGTAATGTTCTATGTTCTAATGTTCTTTAAAAGAGGACCCATCATTATGTGAACTTTGCTGTGGACAAGATATCCAGGCTCAGAGATCCGCAATCTTTGCAGCTATCTCTGGGTTCCCAAGGATGCAGGGTGCAATGGACTGCACCCATGTGGCTCTTTGGGCTCCCTGGCAGCAAGCTTTGATGTTCATCAACCACAGGGTTTCCAGTCCATCAACGTGCAGCTGGTGTGTGTCTGTCGAAAGCACATACTGCACCTTTGCGCACGGTTCTCTGGAAATTGTCATGACTCCTACATCCTCAGTCATTCCCAGATTCCTGAGAGCTTCAAGGAGTAGAAAGTTTGCAGGAATGGTTGTTGGGGGATAAGGGTTACCCACTGAAAGACTAGTCGGTGACTCTGATGCATTCATTTCAGATTCCAGTTAAGGAAATGTACAAAACTGCTCACATCACCAGACACTCCCTCAGAGAGCAGAACAGTGTGCTGCTGAAGATGTGATTGAGATGCTGAGAACCACTCAGGTGGCTCTTTACAATACACACTGGAGAGAGTTTGCTGCATAATTGCAGTTTGCTGCGCCCGTCACAATCTGCAAATCCAGAGGTGAGGCCCTGTCAGAGGGTGAGGCTGAGGAGGAGGAGACCTCCTGGGACGATGAAAATGAGGAGGTGCAGGAAGCCCAGGGAGATGCTGACGGACAAGGTGAGTGCTATGAAGCCATGGAGGAGCAGAGTAAGAAGTCTCATCACATTAGGTTAAAGTCCAACAGGTTTATTTGGAATCACGAGCTTTCAGAGCATTGTCCCTTCATCAGGTGAGTCAGCGCTCCGAAAGCTCGTGCTATCAAAGTTGGACTTTAACCTGGTGTTGTGAGACTTCTTACTGAGCCTACCCCAGTCCAATGCTGGCATCTCCACATTATGGAGGAGAGGAGAGGTGGGAGGCGTGGCCTGTGATACCCTCATAGCTGACAGGTTCCAAGAGGAGTAAATCTTCGATCATCTGGAGATTATCATCTCCACTGCCCTTGTCACTTCCGAGGGAATAACTTGTCAGCGACTCTGCAGCAGCCTCCTCTCACCCGGTGAGGCTGGCGACCTCTGTCATCCCTCCCCACTCTCAAAGTACAAGTTAGACCTGAATGGGGACAAAAGATAAAGATGTGATGAGAGGGGATGGAGCAGAGATTGGGTGAAATGTATGTTCCCTTGTGTGTGTGGTGAGCCCCAAGCAGAAGGGACAGAGGTTGGAGTCGAAGCAAGACCAATGGGATAGCGGTGTTGTGAAAGAGTGAGTGTTGATACGTGTCCCTCACTAATGGGTGAGTGAGATCCATGAGGAGAGTAGCTGCTTGAGTTCATGTTCCATGCTGAGAGTTTGCTTAGTAGAGGGAGCAGACTTAACCTGGCAAAGTGGATGGAGATCGTTCATCCGCTTCCTGCACTGGGTGGCACTTTGTGGGAGGGTGACAACCACACTGATCCCGGGCAGCGGCCTTCCAGGCCACAGTGGTGAGGTTGGAGTGCCTCTTTGAGATATCCCTGGGGTAGAGGACCCTGGGATAATGGGCCATGTGGGTGGGCCTGCACTCCCTGATTAAGTGTCTCAAGGACCCTGGCACTGAAAGCTGGTGTTGCCACCTACATGAGGCTGCTGCCATTTTGCCTCAGGCTTCCGGACATATTGGAGGATCTGGGGAAGACAGGTATGCACTGTGACCTGAGTGTACTGGACTGGCTCTTAAATATGGTGTCAGGACTTTCAGACCCTAAGCTGAGCATGGGCAGGCGAATCAGCTGCCAGCTCACCAGGAGAGTCTGAAGGAAGCTTGTCCGTGTATAATTAATGAGTTTCCAAATGCCAATTCTGCCGCAGGATCTCGATATTCTGGTTGGTGTCCCAGGTACTGCTGGCGCCCCCCCATCACCACACTTAGGGGGCAATTTTACTACGATGGGTGAGGCAAGTCAGTAAGACCACGCGAGAACTGAGAAATCAGGTTTGCACCCAATTTCTCGCCTCTTGCGATCATGCCAGATATCCGCAAATCGACCATATTTCTCTTTTGGCATACTCTGAGAGATTACTAAAACACTGCGTCTTTCCAATCAGCAATGCCCACTGCCCCCTCATCCTCATTCATCAATCTCCATTTCCGTAGGATACCTGTTTCAATTTCCTCTCTGTCCGGCTCTCCCCATCCACTCCTACCCCTTTGGTTACTCACAGCAGATCAATAATCTCTGTCTCCCCCTTGAGTTCTGTTTTCTCATGAGGAAGATCCTTGCCATTCGTGACCTTATTTTGGATGATTGCTTTGACATCCAAGCTTTGAATAATACTTGGCTCGTGGGCAGTGACCCCCTTGCCTCTGAATGAAACCTCCTCGCTTGCCAATATTTCCCACCATTGACTCCACCCAAACCACAGTGACAACGTTATCACCAAATCACACCCTATTCTCTCCTGTGACTTCTTTTGTTCTTTGTCCTTTTTTTCATATTTCACCTTTGTTCCACTTCCCTCACCTCCTCATTAAGATCATCATTGACTGTTGCCTACCCCAATCACTAAATTATCCATTCCCTCCTTTCCTCCCTCAGCCGCATCATTCTTGGAAATTGTAACCTCTGCTTCAGCTCTCTGTGCCTATTTTCCTCTGTAACCTGCCCTCCCTAAACCTCGATGTGAGGATGCCGGCGGTGGACTGGGGTAAACACAGTAAGAAGTCTCACAACACCAGGTTAAAGTCCAACAGGTTTATTTGGTAGTAAACGCCACTAGCCTTTGGGATAGGGCATAAAGGGTGGGGCAAGAACTCCCACTCACCTGATGAAGGGACAGTGCTCTGAAAGCTAGTGGCGTTTACTACCAAATAAACCTGTTGAACTTTAACCTGGTGTGGTGAAACTTCTAACTGTGTTTACTCCCTAAAACTCTCTCTCCATTTCAGGCATGCAGATAAGCAAGACTATGCTCACAGGTATACTATTTCGCAAAGCCTTGCGATTCTTATGGCCGTCCTCACAGAAAAGCACATTGTGATAATTTCTGAAAAACTAAGGTCTTTGGACATTAAAGACTCAATGATATAAGGTGGTGACTTTGTGACACTTTTTTAAAACCCGTTCTATGGTAAAATGATCAGCAAAAAGATGTGCTGAAGTGTGACAACACTTTAAAAGGCTGACATCAATCCTAATGCGTGAACTGTTTTTCCTTATGCGCGTAATTGGATTGAGTATAATCAGCTCTATAAAAAAATGGTTCAGCAAATATATTCCTTTATCATCCAGAATTTCTTTTTAAGAACATTAAGTGAACCGAGTTGAGAATATAATTGTTTCTGAGGCAGAGCAATCAACTCATTTCTTGGCAAGTTTTGGCATGTGACTCCAGAACCACAGCAATGTGGTTGACTCTCAACTGCCCTCCAAGGGCAACTAGGGATGTGCAATAAATGCTGGCTAGCCAGTGGCACCCATGTCCCATGAATTAATAAAAGTTCCAGCCATTGGTAATGCAACTTTTAATTATTTCTGCTACTCGATCAATTGTTGCACCAGTTAAAGTCACTGGGCTATGGTGGACATTTGAAGAATGTGTGTGACCTCAGAGGAAGCGTACTGTGGATTTATAGAACCATACTTGGACTCCAAAAGTTAACACATCAGGAGAGATTAAATAAACTAGGGTTGTGTTCCCTGGGATTTAGGAGCTCAAACATAATGCATCAGGAGAGATTAAGTAAACTAGGGTTGTGTTCCCTGGGATTTAGGAGCTCAAAGTTAACGCATCAGGAGAGATTAAATAAACTAGGGTTGTGTTCCCTGGGATTTAGGAGCTCAAAGGATAATTTGATCAATGTTTCCATGATATGAAGGGGAACAGTTAGGATGGATTTGCAGAAACTATTCCCGTTGGTTAAGTCCAAGATGGGATGGGCGGGGGGATTTTGAGAATTGCAACCTGACCTTTCACAAGTCAAATCAGGAAACCCATAAAGGGTGGGGCAAGATTAGAATCCTCTTACACAAATGATAGTTGTTGCTAGATCAACAGTTAATTTGAAAGCTGAGATGTCACCTCGTTGTTAGCCCAAGATATTAAGAGATATGGGGCAAAGTTAGGTCACAGATCAGCCATAATGAACACACACAGTCTTTAACCCAGGGAAGGGAAATTGAAAACTAGAGGGCATAGGTTTAAGGTAAGAGGGAAAGATTTAAAAAGAACCTCAGGGACAACTTTCAGTGCAGAGGGTGGTGTGTACATGGAATGAGCTGCCAAGGAAAGTGGTTGAGGCAGGTACTATAGCAACATTTAAAAAGCATTTGGATAACTACATGGGTGGGAAAGGATTAAAGGGGAATGGGCCAAACGCGGGCAATTGGGATGAGTTGGGAGGGCACCAAGAGCACCATAGTCAACATGGAGTGGTTGGGCCAAAGGGCCTGTTTCCCTGTTATATTGCTCTGAGGCTCTGTGGCACTCTATGACTAATCTCAGTGAATGGTGGAACTGGCTCCAAATGGCCTCCTCCTCTTCCTATGACCTTGTTGCAATTTTTTCTCAATAGTGGCCTGAAGAATGTTACTTAAATGTTCTGACTGTAAATTGGGGTGAAGTTATGATATAAACAATAGCTCAGGATGGAAAGAACTATAAAGAGCTGTATGTTGAATATTGGTCGTGTAGAAAGCACCTTGAAAGTGTATTGGGATTTGTTAATATCTAAACATTACCATATGGGCGACAGGATTACACTTGCATTAACCTTAATTTAACCAGAACCTCCTGCAAAAATCAAACATAATTATCTTGTGAAGTTAATGGAATCAAAGTATTGTTTCAAATTTGTTTGAAAAGGATCCAGAGGTATTTTCTTTTCAAATCTAAAACTAATGCACAACTTCCAAAGGGCGAGCAAACCTTTGTTGATCACAGCATCTTTTACTTTTTCATCATCAAATGAATGTTCCACCTAAAGCCTTCAGTGACAGTTCTCTCTCACTGGGAGGCCAAAAAAAAATTAAATCTAAAATATCAACACTGTCAATCATGAACATCTCACCATTTTCAATCCTTTCAAGAGTAAACTGTACCCTTGCCCTGAAAGTAAATAAATTGAAATTACACTGGGGATAATTTTGACTGTGTGCGATTAGATAGGTGATGTCAAAACATTAGCCCATTTTGCATGTGACATGGTAGCACAGTGGTTAGCGCTGCTGCTTCACAGTGACAGGGATCCGGGTACAATTCTTGGCTTGGGTCACTGTCTGTGTGGATTCTGCATGGTCTCCCTGTGTCTGTGTGAAAGAGCTGCTGGTTAGGTACATTAGCCATGCTAAATTCTCCCTCAGTGTACCTGAACAGGTGCCGGAGTGTGGCGACTCGGGGATTTACACAGTAACTTCATTGCAGAGTTAAAGTAAGCCTACTTGTGACAGTAAAAAAAATCTTCCGTGACTTCTCATTCCTGTTGACAACAATGGGAATTAAAAATGGGAGAGTTTTTAAAGCTGCTCTCATCGTCGCCTGCTTTACAATATAGCACCAACTCCAAATCTAAATACACTGATGCTGGGAGCAAACGTATTCACACATTTCCGTGAATTTCTTTTTGTCAGTTTTTTTTCTCTCAGTGAAGGTGCTAACCTATTTATTTCAACAGGAACTTGGCTGGCAGCTTGCTTTGCAATTTCAACCCTCAAACGTCTTGCAAACAGGTCACCCACCAGAACTGTTGTGTGAATAAAGGTCCAACAAGTAATAGGGCAAAGTGTAGTGTGTACTTGCCTTTTGCATTTTGATAATCTGATTTTACTGAGGCTTCATTGTAAGCTGGATTGGTGTTTACTACAGCCGGTTGCAATCAAATTTCCTCAAAATACTTCTTTCTTGATAACTGATGTACTAAACTTGGTCCTGTTGTGAGTGCGAGATGTTCATGGCAATGTGTGGCAACAGTCTTACCCGACTTATATTACGTTTCCTGTCTAATGCAACTGGGTACTGAATAAACAAGTGCCTTGGATGGTTAACCAATAGAACTGACACTTGTTCATATTGTGTCAGGTATAAGAACATAAGAACATAAGAAATAGGAGCAGGAGTAGGCCATCTAGCCCTTCAAGCCTGCCCCGCCATTCAATAAGATCATGGCTGATCTGTTGTGGCTCAGTTCCACTTTCCCGCCCTCTCCCCATAACCCTTAATCCCCTCTCTTATCAAGAACCCATCAACCCGCTTCTTAAAAATATTTAGCGAGGCAGCCTCCACCACTTCAACGGGCAGAGAATTCCAGAGATTCACCACCCTTTGAGTGAAGAAGTTCCTCCTCAACTCCATTCTAAACCGCCTCCCCTTTATCTTGAGGCTGTGCCCCCTAGTCCTACTGTCTTTTTTGAGCGGGAAGAGTCTCTCCACCTCTATCCTATCCAGAAATGCCGCTAAAGTTGCCTTACTGAAGAAATGAGTGCCTGTTTGCACTTCACACATCGCAGCCCCACTTTACATCAGTAAACTAGTGTAACCTGGTAAGATGGGGAAAGGGGTGGGATCATCAGCTGGGGAGAGATTCTGCTACCTGATGAAAGCAGATTACTGAGGGTGCCCCCCTTCATCTGTCACATCTTAACCTCTGATTTCAGCTTCTCTGACACTCAGCCATTCACACCTTCTGTTCTCTCCATGGACTGCCATTATCAGCCTTTCCCCTCCTTCTTGTGGCCATGACTCATCTTTCATTCCCACACCCTAGCATTAGCTCTTTTGGCCCTGCTACCTGATGCTACCTCAGGATTTCCTACTGATATTTGGCATATAAAATATACAGCTATAGATATGGCCCAGTGTATTATAATCAAATGCAAACGACAGACTAGAATCAGACACTATCATCTCTACCCTTGTAAAGTCGTGCTGGTATGTTCCAATGGAGTGGAGTGGGAATCTGTGCAAAACCAGAGGAAAAAGTCTGACAACACCAGGTTTTAGTCCAACCGATTTATTTGATAATAGACTCACAAGCTTTCGAGGTTTCCCTCTTCGTCAGGGGAGCAGTTTGTGACAATGCAGACAATATTACTCACTGTATATCTGCAGAGATCCAATATGATTGTAGCTGTAACATAACATGATGTGTAAAAATTACTATTCGTTGATATTAACTTTTTTAGTATCTGTGATCTATTAGAATTCATTATCAAAGGCTCTTATGAAAGATAGAATTCTCATCCTATGTTGGGATGAACAAGGAGAATTGCAAACTTTGGCATTTGAAACCTATTTTAAGGGTGACCTGGTGGCACAGTGGTTAGCACTGCTGCCTCACAATGCTAAGGACCCGGGTTCAATTCCAGCCTCGGGTGACTGTCTGAGTGGAGTTTGCACATTCTCCCTGTGTTCTGCATGGGTTTCCTCCAGTAGCCTCCCACAGTCCGAAGGTGTGCGGGTTAGGTTGATTGGCCGCAGGTTCAATTCCAGCCTTGGGTGACTGTCTGTGTGGAGTTTGCACATTCTCCCTGTGTTCTGCGTGGGTTTCCACTAGTGTCCTCCCACAGTCCAAAAATGCACGGGGTAGGTTGATTGGCAATGCTAAATTGTCCCTGAGTGCCAGGGGGACTAGCAGGGTAAATACTTGAGGTTATAGAGATAGGGGCTGGCTGGGATTAGGGTCAGGGCAGACTCGATGGGCCAAATGGCCTCCTTCTCCACTGTAGGGATTCTATGATTCTATTAATAAGTCACCCTTCCTGTTCTAGAAAACTTGGGTTCACTTTTATTAAAATGACATTGTCAGGCACTGGTAGAACATTGTGGTGTCAGTGAAGAATGTCTCTTGTTCTGGTTATGCACCGAGGAATTCTCTAATATATGTAAAACATGCAGTGACATTTTAGACTGACGTCATTCATTGTATTGTACAGAGAGTTTGTCATCCAATCCTTCGTACACTCATAATGTCACCCTATTAACATGCACATAACCATCTGTGTCGTATTCCAATGCGCCTCTGTGAAGATCTCTCAGCACACAGCTCACCACGTGTAACTGTTCACATTGTTTCCCTAGTTCAGTGACTTTCCTGTTTGAAAAGGGTAGAATCTCCAAATGACTTTGCAACTGTCAGTAAGTCAGAGGCAATGGGGGAAGCCACCGAGATTGCTGGAAGAATGTTATTCAATTGCAGTTCCAGCACACAGTTTCCTTGACAGATGCCAGTGAATTTATTTTTAACCTTACTGAGGTTGCGTTTCCTCTCAAACGACCGATTCGGTCATCAGCACCAGGAAAGAAGCAGTAGACTCATTAATGCAGGCTCGATGCTGTCGATCAGCTCAGCGCTCTCTGCTTCTCCACTTTCCCTCAAAGCTACTGAATGGAGATCCATAGCAAAACTGAACTGGATCAGGAGAATGAATATTGAGGATCCTTGAGCTGCTGCAAGAAAATAGAGCAGTAATGAAGCTGATGATGGGGAGAAAGCTGACAAATGATAGACAGGTTTACAGAGGAGCATACAAACATCATCTAACCCCTTGTACTTGTCCCACCATTCACTATCATGGCTAATCCACCTTTTCCCTTCATTCCTTAATACCTTGATGTGGAGATGCCAGCGTTGGGATGCGGTGGGCATGTATAAAATGCACTGCAGCAACGCTCCAAGGATCCTTAAATGCACTTTCCAAACCTGCAGTTGCCACCACGTAGAAGGACAAGGACATGAGACTTATGGGGACACCGCAATTTTTAAGTTCTTCTCCAAGTCATACATCCTAAATCTAAACTGTACCACCATCCTTTTGCTGTTGTGGGGGTCAAGATCCTGGAGTCTTTTCTCCACCAGCACAATGGGATATCTGCACCACATGGACTGCTGTGGTTTCAGAAGATAGCTCACCACCTTCTCAAGGCAACTGGGGTTGAAGAGAATTGTACTGTAAAGGCTCCCTCAGCCACCTTGGAGCCTGCTGTGATGGAAGCTTGGATGGTGTTGTGGACGGGGTTGTGAGTGTGTATTTGTTACACAGGGTTAATATTGCAGAAGGATCGTCCCCGTTCTGTGTGGTGAATAATTGCTAATAATGCAAAAGGAAGCTTTTTAGTAGTTACCATAGTTACCACATCCAGGGTCTCTGCAAAATGATGAATGGACTGTAGCAATTTGTCATTTGAAATTATTTAACACCATAATTACATGGAAACTGGAGGCCCTCCAGCTTATTCTGCATTCAATGAGTTTGTGGCTGAACTGTGACCAAACTCGACATCCCTGCCTTTTGGCCCATGTCTCTCAATACTTTGTGCTCACAAAAATCTATTAAACTCAGATTTAAAATTTAAATGTTGATCTAGCATCAATATGCTGTTTGTAGAAGTAGTCTCCAAATTTCTACCACTCTTTTGGTGAAGGAGAATTTCCTAATTCCACTCCTGCGAGCTCTGTCTCCTAGAAGCACGGTGGCACAATGATTGGGGCGGCGAGATCACACAGAGGTTAGCACTGCTGCCTCACAGTCCCAGCTTGGGTCACTGTCGGTGTGGAGTTTGCACATTCTCCCCATGTCTGCGTGGGTTTTTTCCAGGTTTCCTCCCAAAGATGTGGGGGGTAGGTGGATTGGCCATGCTAAATTGCCCCTTAGTGTCAGAGGGATTAGCAGGGTAATTATGTGGGGATAGGACCTGGGTGGGATTGTTGTCAGTGCAGACTTGATGGGCTGAATGACCTCCTTCTGTACAGTTGGAATTCCATGATTCTTTAGTTCTATTTATTTGATCGAGTCCTGGGGAATTTTCCCATCCTGCTCGCCACCAGAATTGTTGCGGGGGGTGGGGGAGGGCAGACCATGCAAAGGCCCATTGACCTCAAATGGGATTTACTGGTTTTGGGGTGAGCTTGGCTGGAAAATAGGGGAGGCAGTGGCACAGTGGTATTATCACTGGACTAGCAATCCAGTGATTCCACACAAGGAAATGTTCTGGGTGCCTGGGTTCGAATCCCACTATAGTGAAATCTGCATTCAATAAAATATCTGGAATTAAAACTCTAATGATGACCATAAAACCATTGTAGATTGTCGTAAAAGTCTATCTGGTTCACTAATGTGCTTTCAGGAAGGAAACTGGTGGCACAGTCGTTAGCACTGCAGCCTCACAGTGACAGGGACCCAGGTTTGATTCTCAGCTTGGATCACTGCCTGTGTGCAACCTGCACGTTCTCCCCATGTCTGTGTGGGTTTCCTCCAGGTGTTCTGGTTCCTCCCACAGTTCAAAAGACCCTGTTGGTTAGGGTGCATTGGCCAGGCTAAATTCTCCCTCAGTGTACCCAAACAGGCACCGGAGTGTGGCGATTAGGGGATTTTCACAGTAACTGCATTGCAGTGTTACTGTAAGCCTATTTGGGACACTAATAAATAAATTTAAAACTCAAACTTAAAGAAATCTGCCAACCTTACCCGGTCTGGCTTACGTGTGATCCAGACCACAGTAATGTGGTTACCTCTCAATGCCCTCTGAGATGGAGGCAGTTAGGGATGAGTAATAAATGTTAGTCCAGCCAGTGACACCCACATCCATGAATTTGAATGAATTTTTAAAAATCCCACCCCTGCATTCCCCAACCAGAGGGAATAGATTCTCTCTGTCCATCCTACCTGCTCTCTTTAATATTCTGAAATCTAAAATCCAGGGAATGCAAACCATTTTTGTATAATCTCTCCCCATAATGTAATGCTTGGAGTTTGGTAAATCCACAGTGCACACCCTCCAAGACAAACATATTCCTCCCTAAGGTGTCTTTCTGTAAATGCCCTCAGTACCCTGGCTGTGGTCCCACAAGGGTTCTGCGTTGCTGAAGCTCAGGCCCGTATCGTTAACACCTGGCTGCCTGACTCAGGCTTATCAGATGCATCACGGGAGTTTCTCAGGTACCACTGCAGGGCAATGGATACTCGCATTCAACCATACTTTATATAAAGCAAAATAACACTGAATGGTGCAGAAAGGCAGTGCTGGTGCAATATTGAATCTTACAGAGTAACTAAGACTAAATAGGGACAGCACGGTAGCACAGTGGTTAGCACTGCTGCCTCACAGTGCCAGGGTTCGATTCCCGGCTTGGGTCACTGTCTGTGTGAAGTTTACATGTTCTGTGTGGGTTTCCTCCGGGTGCTCCGGTTTCCTCCCACAGCCTGAAAGACGTGTTGGTTAGGCGCATTGACTCGAATAGGTGCCAGATTGTGACGACTAGGGGAATTTCACAGTAACTTCATTGCAGTGTTAGTGTAAGTCTTGTTTATGCCAAAAAAATAAACTTTACTTTAAATACTCAAACCTAGTTTCTGCTACAGTTTGTCAATCTCAGCCGAATGTCAAGTGGCAGTACAATCAGTTTCTTTGAGTGTGAGAAAGGCAGGGGGGCTCCTGGTCATGAAGAGGATACCTGTCCTTCGAGGAAAGGGTTGGGGTTCAGGCGATAGTTTTGTGTCAGCCATGGCTGAGTGAGGAGCAATCTCACCTCCGAGTCAGAAGGTCGGGTATTCCAGTCCCGCTCAAAGAATTGGTTGACCGCGAAAAGTATGTAATCCAGCACAGCACTGAGAGAGTGCTGCAGTGTTGGAGGCGCCACTCTTGAGAAGAGATATTAAACCAAGGCCACATCTGCTCACTGTCCTTGAAAGTGGAGGACAGAGTGGTGAAGGAGGCATTCAGTACGCTTGGTTTCATTGATCAGAATATTGAATACAGGAGTTGGGACATCTTGTTGAAGTTGTACAAGACATTGGTAAGGACACACTTGGAATACTGTGTACAGTTCTGGTCACCCTATTATAGAAAGGATATTATTAAACTAGAAAGAGTGCAGAAGAGATTTGATGGTAAATCTATAAGGAGAGGCTGGATAGACTGGGACTTTTCTCTTTTGTCTTATAAAAAGCATTTAGACAATTACATGGATAAGATGGGTACAGAGCGATATGGGCCAAACGCAGGCAATTGTGACTAGCTTATTGGCTAAAAAAAGAGGCAGCATGGACAAGTTGGGCCGATGGGCCTGTTTCCTTATTGTAAACCTCTATGACTGTATGACTTTCAAGTATTTTTGGATGTACAGATGTGGATAATTTGTCACCTGTAAATGCATCCCAGCATAAATCAAAATCTCAAGGAGGAAAGGAGAAAACAGGAGGCAATATAATGAAGTATATTCACAAAGTTAATTCAGGCAATAGTATCACTGACAGGCTCTGACAGTATAAACGGAACAGGCTGTGTCTGCCATTGCACGATGAACGCTCAGGATTGTCAGATTGCCTGGACTCAGAATATTTTGGAAACTCAGATTAGAAAGGGCACAAAGCTGGGAGAGTTTCCTCGCCATTGCTAATTCACCAGTGCTCTGTGTTCCTGATGCTGAGGTAAACCTCAAAACCTCAGCAGGAAAACTTGACCCAACCCCTGCAGCTAAAGGTCACAAATTAGCCGCACACATTGGAACATCTGCTTTTGATATTGATATTTTCCATGTGGAATAAATTACACATAAAAACACAAACAGACCATTCAACCTTTCAAACCTGTCTGCTATTCAATCCTGCTCCTGAAACTCGATTCCATTCATTCAATTTTGTCCCATAATTGTCCCATGATCGATTCCTATTACTCCCATAATCCTTCATCCTATTACTAATTAAAACCTATCCACCTCCTCCTCAAATTTGTTCCGTGTTCTGGCATTCACTGCACTCTGGGGGAGAGAATTTCACAGATTCACTACACTGAGTGAAGTAATTCTTCCTCATTTCTGTGTTAAATCTGCTGTTCCACAGCCTAAAACTATGGCCTCGAATGTCCAATAAGGGGAAACATCCGCTCTATATCAATCCTGCCAACTGTCTTAAGCATCTTATATTCCTGTTTTGAAACATTTTGAATATTTAATTTATTATTGTCACATGTATTAACGTACAGTGAGAAGTATTGCTTCTTGCCTACTATCCAGCAAAGCATACCGTCCACAGAGAAGGAAAAGAGAGAGTGCAGAATGTGATGTTACAGTCATAGCTAGGGTATAGAGAAAGATCAACTTAATTTACAGTAGGCCCATTCAAATGTCTGACGGCAGCAGGGAAGAAGCTGTTCTCCAGTCAGTTGGTATGTGATCTCAGACTTTTGTATCATTTCCCCAATGGAAAAAAGGTGGAAGAGAGAATGTCCGGAGTGCGTGGGGTCCTTGATTATGATGGCTACTTTTCCGAGGAAACGGGAAAGTCAATATTTGGGAGGCTGGTTTGCGTGATGGTCTGTGTCCCAATAGCGCAGAGGGAGGCTTTGTTTTGTAAACCTGCTGAGGGGGAGCAAAAACTATTTGCAGGCATCTTCCAGAGATCCCACGCTCCTAGTGCCGCGTGTATTCAAAGAGAAATAATCAGCACTGATCCAGAGTCCATCATGTGGACACATAGCTCCCAAGACAATGTTCATCCTGGGTTCCGTTCAGAGTGAAGTCTCTGCATTGGACAGTGCTGGGACCACGAACCCAGAGAATGCTCACAACCACTTGACTCTCTTCGATTTTGATTTTATTATATCTCCTTCTGAAACTCCAGTGAGTATCGGCCAAAACTGTTCAATCTCTCTTCATAAGGCAAGTCCTTCATCTCTTGCATCAATCTCATGAACATTCTCTGAACCAACTCCAATGCATTTATGTCCAACCTGAAGTAAGGGGACTAAATAATTTCTCTGGGCTGAATTTTTAGCCTTTGCCATGACTATATTCTGGCAATAGAATTGAAAACTTGTGTTCCCGAGCTTGCTGCATCATGAACCGTTATTCCAGTCCAACTACAACACTGGCTTTTACCCAGCAAAATTGTCCGGGTATGGCTTGTACGCAAAATGCAGGACAAATCCAACCTGGCCAATTACTACGCAATCAGTCTACTCCCGATCATCATTTTAAATAGCACTTACTCAGTAATAACCTGCTCACTGATGCTCAGTCTGAGTTCCACCAGACTCACTGAGCCCCTGACCTCATTACAGCCAAACCTGGACAAAGGAGCTGAGCCTGAGAGGTGAGGTGAGAGTGACAGCCCTTGACAGCAAGGCAGCATTTCGCTAAGTGTGGCATCGAGAAGCCCTGGCAAAACTGGAATTGATGAGAATCGAGGATAAAACTCTCCACTGGTTGGAATCATGCCAGACAAAAGATGGTTGGGGTGGTTGGCAGTCAATCACCTGAGCTCCAGGATGTCATTCCTGGAGTTCCTCAGGTTGGTGTCCCAGGCCCAACCATCTTCAACTGCTTCATCAATGACCTTCCCTCCATCATAAGCTCAGAAGTGGGAATGTTCGCTGATTGTTGCACAATGCTCAGCACCATTTGCGATTCCTCAGATACTGAAGCAGTCCATATTCAAATGCAACAAGATCTAGGCAATATCCAGGCTTGGGTTGACAAGTGGCAAGTTACATTCACAACACACAAATGCCAGGCAATGACTATCTCCAACAAGAGAGAATCTAACTGTCTCCCCTTGACATTCAATAATATTCTCATCATTGAATCCCCCACCATCAACGTTCTGGGCTTAACAATGGCCAGAAACTGAATTGGACCAGCCATATAAATGCCATGGCTACAAGAGCAGATCAGAGGCTAGGAATCCTGCGGTAAGTAACGCACCTCCTGAACTCCCCTCCTCCCCCACCCAAGGCCTGTCCACCATCTATAAGGGACAAGTCAGGAGTGTGCTCCATTAGTAACTCTGGTCATAAGAAATCATTTCATAGGGTGGGATTTTATGGGCTCGCTCAAGCGAATCAGAAATTCCCACCTGAGGTCAATCAAGATTTCTGTTGTTGGACCCTTGCCTGCATCGATTCCATGGCGGGCAAGGTGGTGAAGTTCCAGCCACACTGTTGAAGTTTGATAACTCAGAAGAATTAGATTTAGGTCATTGTTCTTCAATGAATACTTGTACCCCTCTCAGCTTCTCTGCATTCTTGAGGACAGTGAAGTGAATTGGTTACTTGGACAATGCCATACCCATTTGTGAGACTGTGGAACAGCTCATTAGTAAATTGCAGCCCCATTGTTGGACATTACAATGTCCCAGGATGCCATGTGTTGTGTAAATTATCTTAAGAGATAGGATACCTGCTTCTGCTGTGATACTATACAATCCATTTACTTCAATCCACCATGGGTAGTACTCAGTGACAGTAAGGAAAGTTTTCCCCTTAAATTTAATTGAGTTGATTCCCAGGCACTCCCATAGCTTTGATGGAAATGTCGAAGGTAATAGTGGTTCTTTTTGTACTTAGCAGTTTACAGCTCAATAAGACAGTTAGAAACCATTTATTTTATGGAAGAAGTATTGCCTGACCACTAGACAGATTGCTGCCACACAACATTTTGCTATTCCTAGGTAACCTTGGTGAAGCCTTTGAAGAATTTCAAGCTAAAGTGCTCTCAGCTTGGTTATTGTCTCATTCAAGGCTAGTTAAGTTGTCAATGACTGTGAGGTGCTTGTGCTGTTTGAAGTACTGCCGTAGAATCAGATTGGTGTGGATATCGACTGACCGTCCTTTCAGGCAATATTCTCAAACATATAGACATTTTTCATCTCATTGCTGGGCTTATTTTATTTCCTGTAACATTTTTGCAGTAACTATGCTTCATCCTCCTCACTGAAGTATAAATCCAGTCATATTCATGACAGTGTGAGTACTATTGTTTGATGCTTCCTTTTTAACATACTCTGTGATGGAGTCATATCTCATCAAACTTATTCTGAACTGCTGGATTCTGGGTGACATTTTTGCAATTTCTTCATGTTTAAAGGATGACTGGAGGCTTATGGTCAATTTTGAATTTGAAATTCAATCCCACAACATCAGCTAAAAATATTTTGCACGTCCACATCTCTGTCAGTGCTACTTTTTCTATTGCAGTGTACCATTGTCCTGTTTCTAGGTCACTAACCTAGAACCTGGTTTTGTCCTGTTTCTGTTAGTGACCTAGAAGCTGGTTCATGCTTGTTGTCTTTCTGCACTTAAAGAAAACTGTCCCCAAACCTATAGACGATGCATCTGCTTCTACAGAGTTGGTAACTCTGGGTTGCGATGTGCTGAGATTTCAGAAGAGATTAAAAGTAGTTTATTCTTTCTTTCGAAAGCAATTTTTGAAAACCTTTTTTGAATGCATGGTGTAGAATGGTGTCTACGTTCCACACCACTGGTGATCCTGTCTCAACAGCTAACACAAGGCTCTGCTAAAGTTGGTGGGAACTTGCCTTCTTGGTTGACCATTCTGAGGAATCATTGACACCCAGCAATATTCTAGAGTTGTGGAAATTCTCCAATTAGTTTTGATTCATTTGGACGAACCATAGTCCAAACTGTTTCCAGTGACTTGTATTGTGACCTAGGAACCTAGTTGTTTGGTTTTGGTTTTGGCAAACTCACATTTTCTATTCAATGTTAGACCTGCATCCTGTATGACTTCCAAGACTGTTTTGACTCTGCGACCATGCTTTTCCATCATGGAACCATGTATATCATCCATGTTGCATCGAGCTTCTTTCATACCTTCTAGATTGTGAGACTGGTGCAATTTTATGACCTCGCTCAAATGAGATCATAAAATCTCACCCGAGGCCAACGGACCTTTCCGTCCTATGAATCACGCCCACTCTGATTCTGTGGTGGGTAAGGTGGTAGATTTCTGGCCATTGTCTCTGGAAAATTTCCAGAGTAGACATGATTTCAAAGGGTCAGTCTGTTGTAACAATGATGACTGAATAGTGTTAGGATTGTGGTCAGCTATGTGGATTCACTGTCCTGAGACAGTTGCCAAAATCGACTGTTCAGTCCAGTTTGCTAAATAAAGTACTCATAGCTGGTTTGGCACATCTCTCAACCACTGAGATCATTAGTTGGATTTCATGTTCCACTGATTAATTGAGTTAAATCCACGTGGGATCTGAATTAATTGTTTGGCTTTGGGATCATTATCATACCTGAATACCATTTTGTTGGCACGGTGACCAGTAGGATAACCCTTTCATAAAAACATGGAATTATAGAATCCCTACAGTGCAGAAGGAGGGTATTTGGCCCATTGAGCCTACACCGAGTCTCCGACAGAGCATCTTACCCAGGCCCAATCCCCATAACCCCAAGCATTTACCTCGCCAGTGCTCCTAACTTACACATCCTGGGAGACTAAGGGGCAATTTAGCACAGACAATCCACCCAAACTGCACATCTTTGGAGTGTGGGAGGAAATTGGAACATCTGGAGGAAACCCACGCAGACTTGGGGGGAATGTGCAAACTCTACACAGACAGGCCAGAATCGAACCCGGGTCCCTGGCGCTGTGAGGCAGCAGTGCTAACCACTGTGCCACCATGCCACCCCTTGCTGCTGCATTTTTTCCAATTTCACACTTAACTTTATCCAAGAGTAGGTAAGTGACTTTCCTCAATGTCAAGAGGCAAATTGTTTTGGCAAGAGCTCAGCAGACAATATGGTACTAGGTCTTTAACTTTGCTAGCCCTGTAAACAGTTTTGGAAATTAATTACAAAATTTGCTGCTGTAGATCTCATCAGCAACTTCATACACTTTTTAGGTTAGTTTCAGTTTTAGGCATGTCTTACTGCTCTGTCGGAGCCTTCTTGATTTTGAATGACCGAGAGGTTTGAGGATTTCTCAGTCTTTATTTCTCAGCTTTGCCATGAGTTGGCTTTTCACTGTTAAAGTTGTCCCACTTGGACATTGTAATTTGATAGACGAGTGTTGCAATGTAACCCATTTTAGCCATTTGATTTGACCTGATAAAACCGAAATCCCTGCTCCTGTTTCTGGTTTATCTGGTGAGGTGTCCATCCACTTTGAGCTTAGTATTCTCGTACTTGCCTTCAGTAGAGTCATAGAGGTTGACAGCAGAGAAACAGGCCCTTTGACCCAACTTATCCTTGCCATCCTTTTTTTTAAACCCCAGTACCATGTACCTTCTCCATGAAGGCTAAATCCTTTTCCTGTATTTTTTTAAATTTATTTCTATTTGGGCCTGTTTTACAACCTTCTCCCTCTTTTTACAGGTTTTTGGAGTGACAAGCACTTTTTAAGTGGCCTTTTTTCCACAGTTGTGGCACTCCACCCAACTCTCCACCCTCACATTCTCCCCACTTGGGAAGTTTGTTCCCAGTACACCAAAGACATTTCAAAATGCCAGTTGCAGCACTTGCCCTGTTTTGGGAGCCAAACGCTTTGGTGCGTTTTCTCCCATGTGATCTACAAACTGAATGATCTCATTCAGTCTTTCTCATGGGACCTTCCCTTTCCTGATCCTTTTTCTTGCATTTCCTTAGCCTCACACACTACACTGATTTTACTAATGTTGAACCTTCTCTTGTCCATAAGAGCCATGATAATGCTTCAGCTCGGATCCTGATTACGATCCTATCCTAAATCATCTCCTCATTTAAGATTCCATAACCACAGCTCCCAACCAACCTATGAAGATTGTTGAACAAATCCAGATTTTCACTTGGTCTTTGCTTACTTTTGTTAAATTTAGCCTATTATTAAGGTCTGACAGGCACTGAAATAAGCAATGACAGCTTGCAGGACTTGTTCATGAGAAGTTGAAATCTCAACACCCCCCTGCCTTGCTGTAACATTGTCAGCAATGGTTCCTGCTGCATAAAGCAACATACTGAACTATTTTGTGTAATCATAGAATCCTTACTATGCAGAAGAGGCCATTCAGCCCATTGAGTCTGCACCAACTCTCTGACAGAGTATCTTACCCAGGCCCTCTCTCCCCGTCTTATCCTGGTAACCCCACACGTTTAGCACAGCCGATCCACCTAACCTGCACATCTTTGGAATGTGGGAGGAAACCGGAGCACCCGGAGGAAACTCACACAGACACGGGGAAAATGTGCAAACTCCACACAGACAGTGTTCGATTCCAAGCCAGGAATCGAACCTGGGCCCCTGGCGCTATGAGGCAGCAGTGCTAACCACTGTGATGTTCTCATGCATCTATTACATTTGTCATTCTAAATGGTAGAGGTCAGGGGTTTGGAAAGTGCTGTCAACTGAACTTTGGTGAATGGCTGCAGTGCATTTTGTAGATGGTACACAGGGCTCCCACTGTGCATTGATGGTATAGGAAATAGAGGTTTAAGCTGGGCAATGGAATAACAGTCAAATGAACTGCTTTGCCTGGTTGGTGTCCAGCTCTTGACTGTTGTTGCAACTGTACTCATCCAGGCAATCCATCATAGCGTATTCATTCATGGGACATGGGCATCGCTGTCTGGCCAACATTTATTGCCCATCCCTAGTTGGCCTTGAGAAGGTGGTGGTGAGCTGTCTTCTTGAATCACTGCAGCCCACATGCTGTGGGTTGACCCAAGTAGGGATTCTATGATTACCCAAAATAGTAAAAAGTCTGACAACACCAGGTTTTAGTCCAACCGACTTATTTGATAATAGACTCACAAGCTTTCGGGTTAGTCCCTTCGTCAGGTGAATGGAGAGTTCTGGCCTCAGACAGAGCATATAAAGCACAGACAGTTTAGAGATTACTGATTAGAATACGAATCCTTACACCTAACCTGCTGTTCAAGACCTGAAGTGGCTGACAATGTGAGTGGAAGGAGCACTGATCACAGGTTACAGAGATGTGTATTGTCTCCAGACAGTACAGTAAGTGAGGTTTTGCAAACCCAGGCAAGTCACGGGGGTTACAGATAGTGCGACATGAACCCACTATGTCGCACTATCTGTAACCCCCGTGACTTGCCTGGGTTTGCAAAACCTCACTTACTGTACTGTCTGGAGACAATACACATCTCTGTAACCTGTGATCAGTGCTCCTTCCACTCACATTGTCAGCCACTTCAGGTCTTGAACAGCAGGTTAGGTGTAAGGATTCGCATTCTAATCAGTAATCTCTAAACTGTCTGTGCTTTATATGCTCTGTCTGAGGCCAGAACTCTCCATTCACCTGACGAAGGGACTAACCCGAAAGCTTGTGAGTCTATTATCAAATAAGTCGGTTGGACTAAAACCTGGTGTTGTCAGACTTTTTACTGTGTTTACGCCAGTCCAACGCCGGCATACCCACATCATACCCAAAATAGACCAGAAAGACTAGTTCAGTTCATTGCTTTAGGCAGTAGGATCTATCACTGACAAACTTACAGCAATGCCATTAGGGAGAATTCCAGGATGTTTTTCCAGCAATTGCAAAGGAACAGTGATATATTTCCAAGTCAAGGTGGTGAGTGGCTTGGAGGGGAACTTGCACGTGGTGGTGTTCCCATGTATCTGTCGCTCTTGTCCTTCTAGACTGAAGTGGTTGAGGGTTTGGAAGGTGCTGTCTGAGGATCTTTGGTGAATTGCTGCAGTGCATCTTGTAGATGGTACACACTGCTGCCACTGAGCGTCGGTAGTGGAGGAAGTGGATGTTTGCTGATGTAGTGCCAATCCAGCGGGCTGCTTTGTCCTGGATGGCGTCATGCTTTTGAGTGTTGTTGGGGCTGCACCCATCCAGGGAAGTGGGAAGTATTCCATCACACCAGGTTTGTGCCTTATAGACGGTGGACAGGCTTTGGGGAATTAGGTGGTGAGTTACTCACTGCAGTATTCCTAGCCTCTATCCTGCTCTTGTAGCCACTGTGTTTATGTGGTGAGTCCATTTGAGTTTCTGGTCAATGGTAACCCCAAGGATGTTGACAGTGGGGGATTCAGTGATGGTAATAGTGGTGCGGTGGTTAGAGTGTCTCTTATTGGCGATGGTCATTGCCTGGCATTTGTGTGGCTTGAACGTTACTTGCCACTTGTCAGCCTCAGCCTGGATATTGTCCAAATCTTATTGCATTTGAACATGGACTGCTTCAGTATCTGAGGCGTCCCATATAGTGCTGAACATTGTGCGAACATCCCCACTTCTGACCTTATGATGGAAGGAAGATCATTGATGAAGCAGCTAAAGATGATTGGGTCTAGTACATTACCCTGAGGGATCCCCGACTTGTGCCTTGCAGCTGGAGGTGAGTTACCCTCCACAGACTTCCCAACTTCTGACCTGCTCCTGCAGTCGCAGTATCTTTATGGTTGGTCCAGTTCAGTTTCTGGTAACGCCCAGAATGTTGATAGTAGGAGATTCGGCGAGGTAATGCCATTGAATATCAAGAGTAGGTGGTCGGATTCTCTCTTGTTGGGGATCATCATTGCCAAGTACTTATTACTTGTCACTTGTTGGCCCAAGCCTGGATTTTGTCCAGCTCTTGTTGCATTTGGACATGGCCTGCTTCAGTATCTGAGGAGTTGTAAATGGTGCTGAATGTTGTGCAGTCATCAGCGAACAGCCCCACTTCTGTCCTTATGAGGGAAGAAAGGTCATTGGTGTAGATGCTAAAGATGGTCGGGCCCAAGGAACTTCTGCAGTTGTGTCCTGGGACTGAGATGATTGACCTCCAACAACCTCCGTCAGGAGAGTTTCCCCCTGGCTCTTATTGACTTCAGTTTTGCTGGGGTTCCTTGATGCAACATAGCTCAAATGCTGCCTCGATATTAAGGGCAGTAACTCTCACCTCACTTCTGGAGTTCGGTTCATTGAATCACAAAGTCCTACAGTGCAGAAGGAGGCCATTCGGACCATCGAGTCTGCACCGATCCCAGCCAGGTCCTATCCCCATAACGCCATGCATTTACCCTAGCTGGTCCCCCTGACACTAAGGGGCAATTTAGCATGGCCAACCCATCTAACCCGTATATTTTTAGAGTGTGGGAGGAAACCAGAGCAACCGGAGGAAACCCACGCAGACACAGGGAGAACGTGCAGAGACTCCAAACGGACAGTGATCGAAGCCAGGAATCGAAACCGGTTCCTTTGCACTGTGAGGCAGCAGTGCTAACCCACTGTGCTACCGCACTGTTATTCCTTTGCAAATGTTTGAACCAAAGCTGGAATGAGGTTGGGGGCTGAGTGGCCCTGGTGGAGCCCAAGCTGAGCCTCAGTGAGCAGTTATTACTGAGTAAGTGCCACTTAATAGCATTGCCAATAACTCGTTCCGGCGCTTTGCTGATGATTGAGAGTAGGCTGATGGGGCAGCAATTGGCCATGTTGGAATTGTCCTGGTTTTTGTGTGCAGGGCAATTATTGGGTGGGTGCCAGTGTCAGAACTGTACTGGAGCAACCTGGCTACGAGTGTGACAGGTCCTGGAGCATGTCTTCAGAACTATTGCCGGAATGTTGTCAGGGCCCATGAACTGACTGAAGACTGATATCTGAGATGCCGCTCAAGAGGGGGCATCAATCATGGCAGGTTGGCAAGCAACGCCTCTCATCTCTCTCCCTTCTGAAGCGTCAGTTTATTTACCAAAAGACTTGTAATGCTGAGCCAATTCAAACTTTCAAGATCTAAAGTCATTCATCAAAAAATATGAAGCAATTGCGAGTGAATGGAACTGAGGAAGTGATACAAGGTTAGAACAAAATTCACTGTCTTTCTGGTTAACTGATGGTTCAGGTTGTAGTGTAAGTAACAAATGTAATGATTCCCACTAAAATTTCATAGAATCCCTACAGTGCAGAAGGAGGCCATTTGGCCCATCGGGTCTGCACCAACCACAATCCCACCCAGGTCCTTTTCCATAACTCCACATATTTACCCCACTAATCCCCCTGACACCAGGGTCAATTTATCATACCCAATCAACCTAGCCTGCACATCTTTGGACTGTGGAAGGAAACTGGAGCACCCGGAGGAAACCCACACCGACAGTATGCAAACTCCACATAGACAGCAACCCAAGGCTGGTATTGAACCTGAGTCCCTGGCATTGTGAGGCAGCAGTGCTGACCATTGTGCCACCGTGCTGCCCAGATGATATGCTTGAAATTCCTCCATGCACTAGAAGAACCTTTTAATGGTTAAGACTTTTGTTAAAAATTGTGATTAAATATATTGCATGTGTAGCATCACAATGGTTACTAATGTCACACATCATTATTTCCAATTACCGTGTGAAGTGCTGTGTTCTGCCTTTTAAATCTGCTTTAATTTCCCTTTGCCAATTCCCACATCTCACCCACCCCCAGCCAGCCATATTTCAGAAGGAGTGAATGCAATTAAAATTCAACAGAACTTGAAATATTCGTTTTGTGTGTCGTTGAATTTGTTTCAAAGAAAACATGCGCAAACCTTTTGAGTTAAAAATATACGGTTTGAGATATCCCGTGTGAGGCAGTTTGGAAATTTGACTCCGCACTGGATGCTGTGTGACATTTAGGCGAGAGGGTGCCACTTCCTTCATTCTCAGTGCTCTCCAGTATATCGCCTGACTCCACCTCCCCAGTGACACATGAGGCTGCCTGAGCCAGCTTCTTTTTTTGTCACATTTTGCCTCGCAGAAAAGGAAGTAAAGTTTGCAGTTGGTTCCGATGATCAGCAGGCTCCTCTCAGACAGACGGTCTGACGGTCATTCAGGAGGTTAGAAGGTTTGGCTGCTCCCTACGCTAATCCCGGCTATCCATTATGTTATCCAAAGGTCTGACTGTCAAGATATCCGAAATGGCTCCCTTCCTCCGCATTGGCTTCTCCAATTTCGACAATGGCCCTAGCCAACAAGCTGAGGATATCCAGAACCCCTACTGTGCTGTCATTGTGAAAGAGGCTGTGGACACAGGTAAGGTACTTAATTTGTCCGGTCATCTACTGATATTTTGTTTTCAAGCTTCTCAATATTGTATTAGTCTAATGTGTCATATCCCAAATTGTTATTGTAGGCAAATCATGCAGAGGCCAATGTTTTATAATTTTGCTTATTTGACTTGCTCCCATCTCGGGTTACGTTGGCAAGAGCTGTTGTTTATATCGGGGGGGTTTCAGGCACGCTGCTTATTCAAGGGAATTGCACAAGTGCCAGCTTCAGAACATTCCTGCTTAAAGCAACATCGAACCAAAAGTCCCGAGCTGTTCCCCCAGCCCCACATGGCTGTCCGGCTCACAGGAAATGGGAGTCCACCACATGTGTGTAATCATCACATTCACAGATCTCCACTCACTGGATTTCAAGGGAAGTTGACTTGCGCACAGCTGCTTTTTAAACTTGGGCTTTCCAAAGGCAACAGTTATACTTCAGCCTGTGTGAAACTGAAAGGCTGTGAGTTGGGCTCCTGAAGGCATTTTCACACTAGCTGCCTCAAGTGAATCTTAACCTGAGCGATTTGTAAATTAAATTGCTTTGCATCTACATAAATGAACTGCAGCAGAGCTCCATCTTGCAAAAGGTGTTATCTTCAACCATTAATACCATTGTTAAATGTCACACCAAAGAATTTTGCATCGATATACTATTTACCAGCGCTGCACAATGCAATTTGACTCTATTAATGATCTACAGCCAATGAATGCTGACACTCCTTTACTCCCTCACACAAGATGTTCACTGCTTTCACTAGTTGACATGCGATTTTTTGAAAAAAGAGGTAACCAAGAATTTTATTATTGTTTGAGGGTGAAGGAGAACAAGGGTGGCGCGGTGGCACAGTGGTCAACATTGCCGCCTCTCAGTACCAGGGATCCGGGTTCAATTCTAACCTCCCCCCTGTGCCTGCGTGGGCATCCTCCGGGTGCTCCAGTTTCTTCTCACACATCAAAGATGTGCAGGGTGGGTGGATTGGCCATGCTGAATTGACCCTTAGGCCAGAATTTTACCACCTCGCCCACCCCAGAATCAGGGCGATCGAGACTCGCAAAACGGAATTCTCTTGTTGGCCTCGGGTGGGATGTTATGAGCCTCGCCTGAGCGAGATTGTAAAATACCTCCCTTAATGTGCCAGGATATGTAAATTATTGGGATTAGCACGGTAAATGTGAGGGGTTATGGGGACAGGGGCTGGGTGGGATTGTTGTTGGCATCGGCTCAGTGGACCAAATGGCCTCCTCCTGCACTGTAGGGATTCTACGAGGGAATGCCGGATTGGGGAGGGGGAGGTTCTGATGACATCATGAGTTGTGGGAGCCTCTGATTAGATTATCACTGTTTGAGCCCACTTCAAGTTCACTTGTTTAGGACACACTGGATAGGACTTACTGCGCAAACCGCCATGTTCCAGGAAACAACCCGCTATTGACCAGTGACAGGGTCTTCTAATCCCCCCTCTGGAATTTACCCCTCATTGCCTTGAAACTGCGGAGGGGGGTGGAGGGCGGGGGGCGGTGGGGAGGGGGTGGGGGGGGTGCCCTGTCGGCACAACTGGAAGTTCGCACTGGTGTGAACAGCCAGACAATTCCAGCCACCCACAACTCAAACTAGTGATGGGAAAACCACAAACAAAAGGGCTTCAAAAATCAAGGCGACACCTTCTGTAGCCCGTCTGCTGGGAACCCAATAATCATAGAGTCATTCCTTATCTTACAGAAAAACGTGCAAAGTATTTGTTCTCCCAGATCTTCTGTTCTGACGTTTATTAATCAGAGATAGCAGAACTGTTCGGCCCAGAGTGATTTTATTGCATGTTTGAACATCCTTCACTGGGTCCAGATCCTACAGCTCCCTCCCTAACAGCACTCTGGGTGTACCTACACTCACAGGGACTGCAGCCATTGAAGAAGGCAGTTCACCAGCACCTTTGCAAGGGCAACTCAGGAGGGCAATAATTGTTGGCCCTAGCCAGTCCCACAAATGGATTTTATAAATAAATTGGTTGCCACTGCAGTTCCTGAGTCCACAGTCTGCACATGCTTCACACTAAAGAACAATTTGGAAGTGTGTAAATGTCAGTTTTCACAAGATTCATTTTTTGCCGATCGACTTCCTTTGGCATTACTCAGAAGTGAGAATCGTAGAATCCTGACCCAATGAATCTGCACTGACTCTCCTGCCCTATCTCCGTAACTCCACACACCTATCCTGCTAATCTCCCTAAACTTGCACATCTTTGGACACTAAGGGGCAATTTAGCATGACCAATCCACCTAACCCTTTGGATTGTGGGAGGAAACCGGAGCACCCGGAGGAAACCCACGCAGACACGGGGAGAACATGCAGACTCCACACAGACAGTGACCCGAGGCCAGAATTGAACCTGATCCCTGATGCTCTGAGGCAGCAGTGCTAATCACTGTGCCACCGTGCTGCCCAAGGGATTATTATTAGAAAACTTTACTGGAGTGGAGAATTCCGCTGGTGTGAACAGCCGGAGAATTCCCACATTCCCAACACTGACACCTGTTCATTTACTGATGTCATTTCATGAATAGTTCACTCAGTTCCTTTTACCACCATCCCCATACTCACCAAATGGTGTCACTCCTGGCAACCAGCGAATTTGCCTCACGGTTACACACTTCTTGCTGATCAGAACTTTCAATGTGTCATCTTGGAAGTAAGTCAGTTGGCCCACATGCTTAGCCATGCAGTGAGTTAGTCATAGCATGGTGTGAAGCAGACTTACCTCATGGAGGAAAGCCCTGTTAAGAAAGATTAAGGGCAGAATCTTGAGGCCACGTTCTCCATGCGTGGGATCGGTGGCAGAGACTCGATCCAGCAAACCCCAGAAATGTGAATCCTGGCAGTGAGATTGCGACTTCCGCTTCTTGCTGGCCCTCACCACCGATGTAATCAGGTGCGCGCCCATAACAGACGAGAACCTGATTTACATTCATTTTAATAAAGTTAAATATATTAACCATCCTTCTCACCAGATCCCCCCCCCCTCGCACTGGTTTACAACAGACTCACCAGGACATGAACTTGTCATGGTGATCTCATCAGGGGGTGCAAGATTAGTATCGAACCTGACGAGAGGGACCTGGTAGGCAGTGTCCTGACACTGCCCCCTGACCTTGCCCCCCTGACACTGACCACTCACACTGCACCCTGGCACTGCCCCTGGACACTGCCCACCGGCACTGCGCCCTGACACTGACCACACACTGACCCCAAGTACTGTCCCCCTGACACTGCCCACTGACAGCGACCCCTGGCACTGCCCCCCGACACTGCTCCTTGACACTGCCCCCAACATTGTCCCTGACACTGCCCCCTGACACTGACCCCTGACACTGACCCCTGACACTGACCCCTGACATAGATTGACTTTGCCTGTGTATGCAATGACATGAAAACCGAACCTCGCTGAACGTATAAAGATGCTGCTTACTGGACAACCTCTAACTGCATCATTGGAAACAGTTCTAAAGGTGAACCCTAGGGGGAGCCACACGTGTGAGAACCCATTTATCTGTGATGATGGGGAGCGGCCGTGCGAGCGATGGGGATGCCAGTGATGGTTGGGGGGGAAGGGCAGCAATAATCGCGGTGGGAGGGGGCAGCCAATAATACCTCCATGGTGGAGGGGGCGGGAGATTACTTATTTTCCAGCAATCAATCTCAGTGCAGCCCGTATTCTGTCTCCAAGAGTCCTCGCCTTGCCTGCGCAACGCCCCAAACACCACCCACTCTCAATCAGCACTTAAATGACAAGATCCGGAGAGAAAGCTGAGCAGTGGAGCTGGAGAGTTCCACACCAGCTTTCTTACCAGAACGGACAACTTGCCAAATTCTTGTAAGATGCCGCCCTATGCCCATTGTGGCTTCTCGTGTGCCTTCTAGCACTGTCGCTGGGCTATCTGCCACTGGCCAACTTGGTCGTGAATCCTACAATACAGAAGGAGGCCATTCAGCCCATTGAGTCTGCATGGTTGACGCAGACATGGAGAGCCAAAGAGCCTATCTTTGTGCCGTAAATTCCTTTGTTCTGTGAGCCTGCACCAACCACAATCCCACCCAGGCCCTGTCCCGTGCATTTACCCTAGCTAGTCCCCCTGACACTGGGGGGCAATTCAGCATGGTCAATCCACCCAACCCACACATCTTTGTAGTGTGGGAGGAAACCGGAGCACCCAGAGGAAACTCACGCAGACACGGGGAGAATGTGCAGACTCCACACAGACAGGAATCCAAGCCAGGAATCGAACCCAGGCCCCTGGCGCTGTGAGGTAGCAGTGATAATCACTGTGCCACTGTGCCAACCTTTGTCACCATGCCATCCTTAGCATATGCCAAGCAAGTAAGAAGCAGATGTTAAAAGAAACTCAGCTAATTTTGTTTTAGGGGCTGCAGTTTCTTCCTGCTACTCAGATTCCATTGAACTTTGTTATTTCAAATACGTGGAGCCTATCTGGGACGACCGGTTTCTGTAACAACGTATAATTCACATGTCTCTTTATTTGGTGAAAAGTCCATCCTATGGAAGGAAATGTCCAAACAAAGCCTCACAGTAAAAGTTAATATTAATACTTAGGCAGGAATGTTGTCAGTGTGAATATGTTATTTTGAATAATGCACCACACTGCCTCCACCCTAATGAAGACCTGTTTAGCTTGCTCGATTGCTGCCCTCTTTATTTCCACCCCCTCCTCCACCAGCGCTCTGTGAATGCTGGAGATACCGTCTGCACTGAGTAACTTGCCAAGATTAATCCTTCAACAGCCCATCCCTCCCCAGCCATCTCTGCCACTGAGAATCACAACAGCAGTGGCACCCGAGGAACCCACTTATTAACTCCCTTCATAAGTCGTGCAATAGGATTGAAAATAAATGTCGCCCGTATCCCAGAAGGAACGTTCCAGCCTAGTCTTCCATGAGATGTGGGTATCGTGGTTCAGGCCAGCATCCAGTACCCATCCCTAACTTCCCTTGAACTGAGTGGCTTGCTCTGTCACTTCAGAGGGCTATAACGGGATTTGCGCCATGGCGAACAGACCCTGATAATCCCACCCTACATAATACAGCTTCTCGCTTGAGATAGGAGAGGCTGTCCATCTCGTGACCTTGTCGTGTTTAACTGCTCTGTGTTCGATTATGTGAGACTTTATTATTGATATCCACCGTCCTTGATTGTTTAAGCCTGGGCATGGATTCAGTGATAAAGAAACAAGCTGTAGAAAGAGGTGGAGGTTGGAGCTGGAAGCATGGAGTCGGCATTTGAAGGCACTGTCTGAAAATGTTCCTGCACAAGTGTGACCCCTGCATAGCCATGACCTAAAATTCCAGTGACTACAATGACAGTGGAAAGATCACCTACATGATCTAACATGGGTGGCACAGTGGTTAGCATTGCTGCCTCACAGCACCAGGGACCCGGGTTCAATTCCAGCCTCGGGTTACTGTCTGTGTGGAGTTTGCATGTTCTCCCCGTGTCTGCATGGGTTTCCTCCGGGTGCTCCGGTTTCCTCCCACAATCCAAAGATGTGCGGGTCAGGTTGATTGGCCATGCTAAATTGCTCCTTAGTGTCAGGGGGATTAGCAGGGTAAACGTGTGAGGTTGCGGGGATAGAGCCTGGGGGTGGGATTGTGGTTGGTGCAGACTTGATTGGCCATATGGCCTCCTCCTGCATTAAGGAATTCTTTGATTCAACATCATTTTCAGGCCATTACTTTCATGTATGTATCAACAGAACCCCTGACAATGGGCCGAGTGTCTGATCTGAAGTTCCTTCTGTCATTTTCTCAGTGGTATCCTTGTTTTTAGATCACACAGTGCCTAAAAGTAACTGTACGATCTGCATTTGTCACGACCAGAATCTCTTTGCTGAGATGTTCAAGTGACAGATTATACTTCTGGCAAAAGAATAAAAAGGAAGAAGATGTCATTGACAGCCATCTGAAAAATCTTGTCAGAAAGCTAGCATATCTGTTTGATAAATGCCAGTGACAAGTCACAGTAATGGGAACAGAGAAATGAAAGTGTCATTGAAAAGTACAAAATAAGGAAGAGCACTTGCAGTGGTTGAGATAAGCAATTAGGCCCAATCATTCTGAGAGACTTGACACCATCAATTGCACAGCATTAACCCATCCTGCAGCTCTTTGTTTAGAACAGATTGTCAGTGGAATCCTTTTTAAGGAACTAACTTTGGCTGGCACAGTGGCTGGCACTGCGGCCTCACAGTGCCAGGGACCTGGATTCGATTCCCGACTTGGGTCACTGTCTATGCGAAGTCGACATATTCTCCCCGTGTCTGCATGGGTTTCCTCCAGGTGTTCCAATTTCCTCCCACAGTCCGAAAGACATGCTGGTTATGTGCATTGGCCATGCTAAATTCTCCCTCAGTGTACCCGAACAGGTACTGGACTGTGGCGACTAAGGGATTTTCACAGGAACTTTTTTTAAGTTTAAGTTTGTTTATTAGTGTCACAAGTAGGCTTAAATTAACACTGCAATTAAGTTACTGCAACTTCATTGTAAGCCCACTTGTGACACTAAAAAATAAACTTTAAACTTTTGCTTACACTGGGGACATGAAAATGTTGCTCATCTCACGCATTTTTCTCAACGTTCATGCTGGTTAGTGACAGCTGTACAGCAGCGCAGAGAGAAATGCTTTTCAAATACGGGAAGATCTTCATTCAAAATGCAAGTGAACGTAAATTTGATCCGCCTGACAGGTGGTGCCTAAGTTGTGGTGAACTCAGCTGCTCATGATGCTTGTGTCTACCTCCTGAAATGACTTTCCAATCACGTGTGTAGCCAGCTCAGTGCTTCGCCCACCACTCTGTCAATGGCTACATTTAGACTTGGCAAAGGACAATCCTGTATTCAGACGTGACCCACTGCCCTTCACAACTCACT
The DNA here is from genome assembly GCF_965287045.1 of Carcharhinus amblyrhynchos. Classification (NCBI taxonomy): domain Eukaryota; kingdom Metazoa; phylum Chordata; class Chondrichthyes; order Carcharhiniformes; family Carcharhinidae; genus Carcharhinus; species Carcharhinus amblyrhynchos. The sequence goes on from NC_137342.1 coordinate 47,757,469, forward strand.
TCCTCTCTTCTAGCCTACCTCCTGAGCAACGCAAGCCGATGTGTGTATTTCACAACGCCTTGCCGATCTTCATAATTGTTTGAGATTGCAAAGATACAGAACTTGCTTCATCTTTTTATCCACTTCTTGGCTGGAATTCTTCAACCTCGCCCACAACTGGGATTTTCCAGTCCCGCTTCAGTGAATGAAGATTTGGCTGAGCGCCAAATTCTCGTTGGCAGTGGGGCACGCGCGACTGGAGAATTCTGGCCCTTGTGTGCCTTTTAACATAGAAATTAGAAGCAGGAGTTGGCCATTTGGCCCTTCGAGCCTGCTTTGCCATTCACCTTGGTCATGGCTGTTCATCGAATTCAATATCCTGATCCCCCCTTTCCCGTCCCCATATCCCTGGATCCCTTTAGCCCCAAGAGATATATCTAATTTCTTCTTGAAATCAGACAATGTTTTGGCCTCAACTACATTCTGCGATGGTGAATTCCACACATTCACAAACCCTCTGGGTGAAGAAATTTCTCCTCACCTTAGTTCTAAAGGGTTTACCCCTTACCCACAAACTATGACCCTCTAGTTCTGGACATCAGGAACATTCTTTCTGAATCTACCCTGTCTAACCCTGTTAGAAGTTTATAAGTTTCTGTGACAACTCCTTTCTCTCTTCTAAACTCTAATGAATATAATCCTGTTATTTTCCCACACCATACACCAATTGCAACGACAACTTGAATTTAGCTAGCACCTTGAATGTCGCAAAACATCTTGAGGCGCTTCAGAGGTTTGTAATGTGACACTGAGTCACAAAAGGTGACACTTGGTCAACGGGGTATATTTCAAATACTGCCCTAAAGGAGGAAAGGTTAGTGGGTGGCTTTACAGAGGGAACTCCAGTTCAGGGCTCAGGCAATGATGGAGTGATGAAAATTGGGAATGGCTGAGTGTCCAGAATTGGGGAGGGGTGCAGATATATCTGAGATCTTCAGCAAGATCAGCAAGTGGGCATTCTATTCCCAAGCTTCCCTGCCACTAAGCAGTGTCTCGTAGTACTGTGTGAAAGTAAACGTGCCCTTTCTCTGCTCCATGCCCCCCTGCATAATGTGTTCTCCCATAACCCTGCCCACCTTGAGAATCACAGATTGGTTCAAATGGAGACCATTCAGCCCATCATGTCAGGGCCATCTCTCTACATTCAGTGGGGACAATCTCTCCCGACTTCACACACATGGTATGGCTCATGCTCTGCCCAAAACCGCAAGGAACTACAAAAGGTTGTGAACGTAGCCCAATCCATCACGCAAACCAGCCTCCCATCCATTGACTCTGTCTACACTTCCCGCTGGCTCAGCAAAGCAGCCAGTATAATTAAGGACCCCACGCACCCCGGACATTCCCTCTTCTACCTTCTTCCTTCGGGAAAAAGATACAAAAGTCTGAGGTCACGTACCAACCGACTCAAGAACAGCTTCTTCCCTGCTGCTGTCAGACTTTTGAATGGACCTACCTTGCATTAAGCTGATGTTTCTCTGCACCCTCGCTATGACTGTAACACTACATTCTGCACTCCCTCCTTTCCTTCTGTATGAACAGTATGTTTTGTCTGTATAATGTGCAAGAAACAATACTTTTTATTGTATGTTAATACACGGGACAATAATAAATCAAATCAAATGAAACACTCAAACACACACACAGAAGTGGGAAGTGTTGAAAATGTCAGAGTCTCTACATAACGAGAAACCAGTGCAGATCACGGGCCTGACTCTGTTCCTCCTTCTGCAGATGCTACTTCACCTGCTGAGTATTTCCAGCATCTTCTGTTTATATTTCAGATTTCCAGCAGCTGTAGTATTTTGCTGTTTGTGCTGGGTATATCAGATCATGGTTAGTTTGCGCAGAGGGTGTGGAGAGTCTGCAGAAGGATCTAGATAGGCTGGGCGAATGGGCCAGGAAATGGCAAATGGAATTTAATGTTGGCAAGTGTGAGGTGGTCCACTTTGGTAGGAAGAATGGTAGGAAGGACTATTACTTACGTGGCGAAAAACTGCAGCAGGCGACGGTGCAGAGGGACCTCGGGGTCCTTGTGCAGGAGTCGCAAAAACCCAGCCTGCAGGTGCAGCAGGTGGTCAGGAAGGCAAATGGGATGCTGGCCTTCATAGCGAGGGGGATTGAATATAAAAGTAGGGAGGTCTTGCTGCAGCTGTATAGGGCATTGGTGAGGCCGCAGCTGGAGTACTGTGTGCAGTTTTGGTCGCCGCACTTACGCAAGGATATTTTGGCCTTGGAGGGAGTGCAGAGGAGGTTTACTAGGCTGATACCGGAGTTGAGGGGGTTGAACGATGAGGAGAGGCTGAATAAACTAGGCTTGTACTCGTTAGAGTTTAGAGGAATGAGGGGAGATCTCAGTGAGACATATAAGATGATGAATGGGATGGATAGGATAGAGGTGGAGAGACTCTTCCCGCTCAGAAAGGACAGTAGGACTAGGGGGCACAGCCTCAAGATAAAGGGGGGGCGGTTTAGAACGGAGTTGAGGAGGAACTTCTTCACTCAAAGGGTGGTGAATCCCTGGAATTCTCTGCCCGTTGAAGTGGTGGAGGCTGCCTCGCTAAATATTTTTAAGACACGGGTTGATGGATTTTTGATAAGAGAGGGGATTAAGGGTTATGGGGAGAGGGCGGGAATGTGGAACTGAGCCACGACAGATCAGCCATGATCTTATTGAATGGCGGGGCAGGCTCGATGGGCTAGATGGCCTACTCATGCTCCTATTTCTTATGTTCTTATGTTCTTATGTTCTTATGTTCTAAAACGAGCAAGTATTGATCACTCAATGCAATGTGTAATTTTTCTGTTAATATCGGTTGATGCTAATTGACTGTCAGGTTTTGCCATTTTTCACCTTGGAAGTAACGCCGGAGTCATGACTATGTCACTCTTAGTCCAAGAGGTTCTCATTTGTCCGTAGGATTGTTGTTTGCAGCGCCTGTGAGGTTGAAGTATTTTGGATGTTGCTGCTTGAATACTGCACGGAGACTGGTTCAAAGGAGTAGAGCTGGTTGTAAAATATGAATGAACAATTTGTGTGTAGTTGTCTGACAAAGCTGTGATTGTAACGTGTATCATACTCAAAACCGAGGTTTCAGTTGGCTTCATAAACAGGCATGGAATGCAAAAACCAAGTTTTCATAAATCTGTGTAAAACCATTCAACCTCACAGCACCAGGGACCCGAGTTCGATTCCAGCCTTCAGTCACTGTCTGTGTGGAGTCTGCACATTCTCCCCAGATCTGCGTGGGTTTCCTCTGGGTGCTCTGATTTCCTCCCAGTCTCAAAAGATGTGTAGGTTGGGTGGATTGGCCATGGTAAATGCGTGGGGCTATAGAGATTGGATGGAAGGGAGGGCTGAGGTGAGGTATTCTTTATAAGCATTGGTGCAGGCTCGATACGCCGAATGGCCTTGTTTTTGCACTGCAGGGATTCTGTGGGAACCCCACTCTGACTATTTTTCTGGGCACCCCAAGTTGGGGAGGTAAAGATTTGGGGGAGTGTGGAGAATTAGGCTCCTGGAAACAGGAGAAGCTTCTGGGTCAATGATTCCTGTCTGTAGCCCTGTCCAGAATTGAGCACAAGACTCCAGTTGAGGCCAAACCAGTGCTTTTTTCAAAAAAAACCTCCAAAGAGCTTCAATTTTCTCCTTTCTGGTTTTCTCTCCCTTCCTCCCTCAGTGCGATGAGCCGTGCAAGCTAAGATTTTGTGTGCGCTCCCTGTGCTTTGGTCCATTACCCAAATGGCCATTCTTCAAGTGAGAAATAGTGAGAATGAGCGGACTTGTCGACTACAGGGGCATCGCAATTGAGCTCCACATTGGGGGTCTTCGGCCAATGGCCGCACACAAACACACAGATGCTTTCGAGGAGGAGAGGGATTGGTTCATTTTCATTGAATCGTAGAATCCTACAGTGCAGAAGGAGGCCATTCAGCCCATCGAATCTGCACCAACCACAGTCCCATCCAGGCCCTATCCCCACTAAATTAACCTAAATTAACCCTCTAACCTATCACATCCCAAGACACTAAGGGTTAATTCAGCATGCCCAGTCAACCCAACCTGCACATCTTTGGACTGTGGGAGGAAAGCAGAGCACCCAGAGGAAACCCACACAGACACGGGGAGAACGTGCAGACTCCTCACAGACAGTGACCAAAAACTGGATCTTGTCCCTCTATCCTAGCCCTGGGTCCCTGTGGCCAATGGGCAGGGACCCTGTTGAGTATAATTTACGGGACTGCCCATGATCAAAGTGCAGCCTTTGTTCTTATGAAATGTGAGACTTTTACAAATCAGCAAATACAACTTGCGCAATTTTCTGAGTGGTTCCTGCTTTGACGGCGATTGGAGACAAGCATTTGTGATGTACTGTTTGTTGTTAAGAGTGGCATTTCCGCCTTTTCCTGCCCCACACATATTTTGACAGCACAGTCGCAGGACGCTAGCATTCCTGAAATGACTTACAAACATGTGATCAGAGCGATGGCAACAACCCCATGTGCACTAAGGATACAAAGCGCTTTCCTTCGTTGTCGAGTGCCAGTGTTGCAGTTCCTTTACTGCAAACTGCCAGCTGTTGTCTCTGAAGATTTGTCACTCTCCTTGTGGTTAACACAAGCTGGAATGGAGAGTGTGCTGGATATACACTTCCCAGCAATCGGCTGCGCATTATTTCTTGGTAAACTTGCAGCAATAGTGCCAGAATCATTAATCCTTTGTGAATATCAGCACATTATCAGTGCCCACAGCTGGCGTCCATTCTGACAGCACATAAAAACATAAGGACTAGGAGCAGGAGTCAGCTGCCTGGCCCCTCAAGCCTGGCCCCTCGAGCCATTCAATAAGATCATGGCTGATCTTTTTGTGGACTCAGCTCTGTTTACACCCCACCCCCCTCACCGTAATCCTTAATTCCTTTACCGTTCAAAAATCTATCTTTGCATTAAAAACCCTCAACTGCTTCACTGGGCAGGGAATTCCACAGATTCACAACCCTTTGGGTGAAGAAGTTCCTCCTCAACTCAGCCCTAAATCTGCCTCCCCTTATTTTGAGGCCAAGCCCCCTAGTTCTGGTTTCACCCACCAGTGGAAACAACCTTCCTGCTTCTTTCTTATCTACTCCCTTCATAGTTTTATATGTTTCAGTAAGGTCATGGAATCATAAAATCCCTACAGAACAAAAGGATGCCATTTGACCATCGAGTCTGCTTGGACACCAATCCCACCCAATCCCTCTAATCCCACATATTTGCCCTGCTAATCCCCCGAAACTAAGGTCAATTTAGCATGGCCAATCAACCTAACCCGCACATCTTTGGATCTTCCCTCGTTCTTCCAAATCCCAATGAGTAAGGTTCCAGTCTACTCAGTCTCTCCTCAGCACAAGAAGTAGGCAAACAGAGAAGGAAAGGTCAATAAAACTTTGAAACAATTCTCCTTGAGAAATAATACCGGCAGACAATCTTCAGGTTCAAATGGTAGCCATTTGTTGCACTTCCTCATCCATGGGAGCAACATGGTGGCACATTGGTTACCGCTGCTGCATCACAGTGCCAGGGACCTGGGTTCGATTCCAGCCTTGGCTGACTGGGTGAAGTTTGTACATTCTCCTCTTCTTTGCGTGGGTTTCCCTCCAGATGTTCTGGTTTCCTCCCACAATCCAAAGAGTGCTGGTTAGGTGGGTTTGGTCATACTGAATTGCCCCCTGGTGTCCCAAGATGTTTAGGTTGGGGGATTATTGGGGTCAGTCTGTGGGGTTACCAGAGATAGGGCTGGGTAAAATATAAAGGTGGGTCAGTGCAGATTCAGTGGGCTGAATGGCCTCCTTCTGCAGTGATTCTATGAGATAATTGAATGGAACTGAGGGATAGACCAGTGTCCTGCTTGAATGCAGATTATAAAGGACACTTTAACAATATATTGTTTCACTGTTACAAATGACATCGAGATGTAAGCATACGAAACACTTATCATGTTTGTTTGAAATTTGTCTCTTACGTAGCAGAACAGTTTATTAATGACTCACTAAGCTAAAATCAATGGGGAATTTCAAATAAATGGGATCAAATACTGTTATTCCACTTCACAGTATCTTCAGGTCGTACATTAACATCTAGTATGTGACAGGACTGATCTATAAAGAAATACACAAGTTCGGGAAGCCACATTAAACAATGAGAGATTTCAATTCCCCCTCTGCACTCTGTCATTTACTGGAGCACAAGGTTAATTTTTGGAGATGCCCAGTGTCAGCCTTTTGCCACAAAGACAATTTTCCCGTTGCCCCCACCATGGGAATCGGATAGGGTTGGGGGGGGTGCACAACCCATGGAAAGGTCCATTGACCTCGGTTGGGATTATCCAGTCTTGGGGCAAGTGTGGCTGGAAAATCTGGCCCCCGAAGGGAATATGGGGGGTTGAGTGGAATCAAGTTTCTTACTGGTCACTTGAAGAACAGCGTGGTTGTTGGAACTGAAGCAAGTTAGGTGTATTGGCCTTGTTAAATTCTTCGTCAACGTAGTCGTCCACACTTCGCTGGAGTGTGGCGACTAGGGGATTTTCACAGTAACTTCATCGCAGTGTTAATGTAAGCCTACTTGTGACTAATAAATAAACTTTGCTAACTTTTACTGAGTCGTTACCCCATCCCCTGCATTGAGGACAGTGTGTGGCCATTAACCTGGAGGAAAGAGATTGAGTGAGAAACATCAGACATCAAAAGGCTGGGTAATACAGCTGTGGATTGGGTGAGCCACTCCCTTTACTGCACATCAACATCACCCCCTCCTCACACACATACTCCATTCCTAACCCCCACCCACCTCTCTCTCCCCTACACCATCCCTCCATCCCCCTACTCATAACCTCCCTACCCCTCCAAACTATCTCCCCAACACCCCACCCCTGACTCACCCACCCCTCCTAACCATCTCCCCCACCCCCAATCATACTCTCCCCACCCATTCCCACACCATCCCCTCAATCCCTCCACCCCCACACCAGCCCCCGTGCCTCAATTAGCCTCCTCCCACCCCACCTCCGCTCTCTTCTACCAACACCCCACATCGATATATAATAGATGACTCTGTGTCGGCAGTATGACGTCAACATGCCGGTCTGAGATATTAGGCAAGGCGAGCAGGTGTGCAGATCGGAAGGTGGCCCACTATTTTTAAATGATCGGTTCACAAGCTATCCAGCTCGTTAAAGAACCAACTGTCTGCAATTTTTTTCACTCATTGCAATTTGTGCATTCGATTCGATTTGATTTGATTTATTATTGTCACATGTATTAGCATGCAGTGAAAAGTATTGTTTCTTGCACGCTGTCCAGGCAAAGCATACCATTCATAGAGAGTGCAGAATGTAGTAAAAGAGTTAAAATGAAGTTTTAAAAGCAGGGAACGGGAGTAGAAGATAGAATTAGAGTGTACGCTGGGCAGGAAGTTGCCTCTCTCCGGCGTCATCTTGGGAGGGACTGAGAAAGGTTTGAGAGTTCTTCACAGCGGGTGTGATGAGGTGGTACAAGGTTTTGCCCTCTGGGACCACAACTGCATGTACAGGTGGCAGCTGTATGATTTTTGACAGAACTTCTGAATGATCTTGAGTTTCCACTAAGAAATACAGAGAGATTGAGAGGGCAGGGGGGCCTATAGATTTGTAGCCATGGTAGACTCCATGACATAGCCCCTCTGCCATGTGATGACCCGGTCTGGACCCTGGATTGGGTGTAGAACACCAGACTTCATGCTGCAACTTGGCCAATTGGCCATCCAACGCTTAATTTGCTGAGTTTTCCAGAGTGCTTCCATCACCCCTGCCCCCGCAAAGTGAAAACCCTAGCCCAAAGAATTTGCATACGAACCTGACACCAATTGAAGCACTGGGTAGGATTCTCCTATCTCGCCTGTGGTGGGACCCGTTGCAAGTGGGAATGGGGAATTTGGCATTCCAGCCAAAAGTCCACTCACTCGGAGCGACAACCAGGAAACCCATCCGCGAACGAGGGTGAAAGATTTCTGCCATTGACATTTGGGGAGGGGCCTAGTCACGGGGCTGCAAGAGATCCAAGTAAAATTCTAAGGCAAAGGTCAGGCCTGAGGCTATTCCTGAGAGAACATTAACAGCGGTTAGGGACTAGGCCTTCCTGGTTTGTCTTGAAAAAGCTTATAAAATAATAGGAAAAGGGAAAATGATTCTCTGGCTGTGATTAGATGGATATCTCCTTTTGAGGCTCACTGCCATATTTAGTTTTATAATAAAGGCAAATACTGTGGATGCTGGAATCTGAAAAAAAATCTGCTGCCTCACAGTGCCAGGGACCTTGGTTCAATTCCTAGCTTGGGTCACTGTCTATCTGGAGTTTGCACCTTCTCCCCGTGTCTAGGTGGGTTTCCTCCAGGTGCTCCGGTTTCCTCCCACTGTCCAAAGATGTGTGGGTTAGTTGGACTGGCCATGCTAAATTGCCCCTTAGCGTCAGGGGGACTGGCAGGGTAAATGCATGGGGCTATGGGGATAGGGCCTGGATGGGATATTGGTTGGTGCAGACTCGATGGGCCAAATGGCCTTCTACTACACTGTAGGATTCTATAGAAAATGCTGGAGAAGTTCGGCAGGTCTGACAGCATCTGTGGAGAGCGTCAAAGACAAAGGGTCATCTAAAGTTTAAAGTTAAATTTTATTTATTAGTCACAGGTAAGGCTTACATTAAAGCTGCAATAAAGTTACCATGAAATTCCCCGAGTTGTCACAGTCCAGCACCTGTTCGGGTCAATGCATCTAACCAGCACGTCTTTCAGACTGTGGGAGGAAACTGGAGCACCCGGAAGAAACCCATGCAGACACGGGGGAGAACGTGCAGACTCCACGCAGACAGTGATCCAAGCCAAGAATCAAACCCGCATCTCTGGCACTGTGTGGCGGCAATGCTAACCACTCTACCACCGTGCTACTCTGAAACATTAGCTCTATTCTCTCTCCACAGATGCTGTTGAACCTATTATGTTTCTTAGCATTTTCCGTTTTTATTTGGTCTTATAATACTCTTGTGAAGCACCTTGTAGCATTTTATAAACAAGAACAAAGAACAACCCAGCACGGGAAACAGGCCCTTCGGCCCAAAGGCTGTAACTAGTTGCTTTAGAATAGAAGTTAGTTACTAACAAGTATCCACTGTTCTTCATGTACTTGAGAATGGCTGGGTCTTTATGACTCACTGCGTGCCTTGTGCCTCACTCACCCTAACATCTATGACTACCTCAACAGAGAAAGGGCAGATCTTCATGCAAAAGAAGCCCACCATGTATCCTCCTTGGAACAGCACCTTTGACGCACACATCACCAAGGGCCGCGTTATGCATATCCTCATCAAAGACAAAACTGTCGAGTTGATCTCTGAAACGACTGTGGAGCTGAATTCCCTGGCAGAGAAATGTAAACGCAATCAAGGAAAAGCAGACATCTGGGTAAAGTTTTAAATATTTGATTTTTTTTATATTTATTCTGTTGTCAGTGGATGCAACCTTCAGATGAGACAGAGAATGGAGATCCTCACTCCGATTCCAATAGATTTTAAAAATTGCGATATGTAAGCATGGAGGATATGGGAATGGCCTTGAAGGATTGGCCAAATTGGCCAGTGAGTCTTTATTTTTGATTTGTTCATGAGATGTCCCATGTTGTCCATACTTAATTGCTCTGACAATGTGGTGGTGAGCCACCTTCATCAACCCTATTATAGAAACAATATTATTAAACTAGAAAGAGTGCAGAAGAGATTTACTAGGATGCTACTGGGACCTGATAGTTTGAACCATAAGGAGAGGCTGGAAAGACTGGGACTTTATTTCTCTGGAAGCTGAGGGGTGATCTTATAGAGGGCTATAAAATAATAAAGGCCATCGATCAGCTAGATAGTCAACATCTTTTCCCAAAGGTAAGGGAGTCTAGAGGGCATAGGTTTAAGATGAGAGGGAAGAGATACAAAAGGGTCCAGAGAGGCATTTTTTTCACACAGAGGGTGGTGAGTGTCTGGAACAAGCTGCCAGAGGTGATAGTAGAGGTTGGCACAATTTTGTCTTTTAAAAAGCATTTAGACAGTTACAGGGGTAAGATGGGTATAAAGGGATATGGGCCAACACGGCAATTAGCACTGGATAAAGAAAAGGGCAGCATGGACAAGTTGGGCCAAAGGACCAGTTTCCATGCTGTAAACCCCTATGACTCTATAATCGCTGCAGTCCATGCGGTGTAGGTACTCCCAAGGTGCTGTTAGGAAAGGAGTTCCAGAATTTTGAGCCGGTGATTGTAAAGGAATAGTGATATATTTCAGGTCAGAATGGTGAGTGCCTTGGAGGGGAACCTCCAGGTGGTGGTGGTCCATGTGTCTGCTGCCCTTGTTCCTTCTGGGTAGTAGATAGTTTTGAGGGGGGTGGGGGGGTGGAGCTGTTGAAGGGGCCTTGGTGAGTTGCTGCACTACATTTTGTCAATGGTATACACTGCAGCCACTGTGCATAGGTGATGGAGGGAGTGAATGTTTAAGGTGGTGGATGGTATGAGGTTCTTGAGTATTGTTGGGACTGCACTCATCCAGGCAAGTTAAGAATATTGAAACCAATCTATTGGATACAATCAAATTAAATGCATTAAAACATATTCTGGGATTTTAGTAAGAAATCAAGTCTGGAAGTTTAAATCTAAAGCCATTCTGTTTAGGTTTAAGCAGACAGGGAGCAGACATGGAAGTGTAGAAAGTACAGTCAACGAACAAAGCTCTCATTGAATGCTGATGCATCAGAGAGATGTAGACCTCTTGGAAGATTAGAACATAGAACAGTACATTTAATATGATTTGATTTATTATTGTCACATGTATTAGTATACAGCAAAAAGTATTGTTTCTTGCGTGCTATACAAAACATACCGATCATAGAGGAGGAAATAAGAGAATGCAGAATGTAGTGTTACAGTCATAGCTAGGGTGTAGAAAAAGACCAACTTAGTGCGGGATAGGGCCGTTCAAAAGTCTGGTGGCAGCAGAGAAGAAGCTGTTCATGAGTCGGTTGATACGTGACCTCGGATTTTTGTACCTTTTTCCTGACGGAAGAAGGTGGAAGAGAAAATGTCCGGGGTGCGTGGGGTCCTTAATTATGCCGGCTGCTTTACTGAGGCAGCGGAACGTGTAGACAGTGTCAACGGATGGGAGGCTAGTTTGCACGCTGGACTGAGCTTCACTCACCACAACCCTTTGTGGTTTCTTGCAGTCGTGGGCAAAGCAGAAGCTGTAGTAAGCTGTAATATTACCAGAAATATGGTGCATCTGTAAAAGCACAGCATAGGAACAGGCCGAACATGATGCCAAATTAAACTAATTATTTCTGCCTGCGTTAGCCCATATCCCTTGCATATTCATGTGCTTATCTGAAAGCCCCTTAAATGCCCCTATCGCAGCTATCTGCCTCACCAATCCAGGCAGCGTGTCCCAGACACCTACCACTCTCAGTGTAAAAGACTTGCTGCTCACATCTCCTTTGAACTTGCCCTTTCTCACCTTAAATGGGACCTGCAGAAATTACAGAGACAGGGCAGGGCAAGCGGTTTGAAAACAAGGATGACAAATGGAGCTGACCTTTGAATTGAATTAAACTGGATTCCTAAAAATGTTTGTTTAAACGGCGATTTTGGGTATGTTCTAGCTATACTTTAATTTACCACCTGCTCAATCCCACCTCCCAACTGGGGCTGCAGTGTCCAACTCACTTGCCCTGCCTCGCAGTGCCATCCCACCTCTGCCGCCCCCTGTGCCCACCTGCCCTCCTGCCCATCTCCCTGGCTGAAAGCGGGAAGCCAATCTAACTAATTAAAGTCTAGCTGTGCCCTTAAATTTGAGAGGAGCGCCAGGAGCTCTGGAGTAATTCTGAACTTCATTCAATATCACTCAACGCACAGTCAGAGTCTTCAGACTAACTAACAGCCGGGTCAGTCAGCCACAGGGGACGGGGCACGTTTGACAGTGGTTTTGATCAGAAATGGACCGTCGCTGGCACGTTTTGGTAGCACAGGTGCTTCCTGAGCAACTTGGTCTGCCTGTCAGTTGGTGCAATCTGACGCTGCTAGAAATGAATCAGTTTAGTTCTTGTCAGGCAGATAATCAAATGGAAAGAAAATCTCAAAATGAAAAACCATGTCAAAAGTCCGTTGCATGCAGCCTGATTACATTGACTAAGGTCCTGGGGAAAGCCATGCCACAGAGTGCATCTTGCATGATGCTCAGCACGTGAGGGAGAAACTAGGGGTAAAGGTAAATGGTATAAAGAAACCGTGAAATGCAAATTGATGAAATCCCATACAAGTAGCTAAACATCGAGTAGGATGAGGTAGGAACTCCAATTTGTTGGACTCTTTCATATGCAGTAGGAGGCCATTTGGGCCATTAAGCCTCAACCAGAATTCCTAGCTAAAGATACTTGGAAACCCTGAAGAAAAATGATAGGAGAAACCAGGGCAAGGTGGCAGAGCGGTTAGCACTGCTGTCCCTCAGCACCAAGGACCCAGGTTCAATTCCCAGCTCGGGTCGCTAACACATTCTCCCCATGTCTGCATGAATTTCCCCTAGGTGCTCCAGTTTCCTCCCACAGTCCAGAGATGTGTGGGTTAGGTTGATTAGCCATGCTAACTTGCCCCTTAGTGTCAGGAGGATTAGCAGGATAAATACAAAGGTTTACGGGTATTGGGGCTGGATGGGATTGTTGCTGGTGCAGGCTCAATGGGCCAAATGGACTCCTTTTGCACTGTAGGGATGCTATGATTCTAAATATTTAATGATGACCTTACAAAACATGTGTGGGTTTGTGGAGGTTGGGGTGTGGAGTGTTGGGGGAGTGCTCCCGGCACTGCCTCCTTAATTCCTGAATTAATATCTGGAAGCTAAGACTATACAGAATATCTTCTTCATTGAAGTTATGTATTTTCATTAGCTGCTGCGGTGGAATGTATTCTACCACGTATTTTGCAGTCGAGTGTCCCGGGGATATTGCAGGCGTCAGCACACCCAGAGAGCAAAGGGATAGCCTCGAACCACCTGCTTGATCATGGTTTCACCCCTGCCAAGTGCAGGACTATTGTTGGTGTTTCAGTTTTTCAAGCTTTTACTCACTTTGGAGCTTACTAACATTTTGACATCATTTTTACATAAATTGCACATGTCTATCTGTAAACCAATCACAGGTCTTCATCTTGGCGTGTGCTGTGATCACTAAGCCAGGCAATAGTCCTCACAATAGCTAAAAGGAGCTCTCTGAGCACTCTGCTGAATTTAGTCACAGGGGGAATCGCCGCTGATGTGAGTCATTGATTGGGATGCACCACAGTTGCAGCCTGGGCTCCCGTGCAAGGCCCCACTTGTGCCAATTTGCTGCATAAAGGCCTTGGTCTTGGAAAGGGACGAGCGTGGCAGGTTGATGCCAGGAGGGATCTGCAATGAGGAAGTGGTTTGCAATGGTTCCAGTCCTGCTGCCACAGGGTCTATGCTGATCTTCCTTGGCACTGTGATCCTGGTATAATGGGAGGCGAGCAGCCGGTGGATTGGTGAGTGGCAGGCTTGGGTTGATGTAAACCTTCTCCAGGAGCTTTCTTGTTGCAATCCCCCTCCTAATGTGATGCAATATTGCTCAGGATTGGGGGCCAAGGATTGATCGGAGGGTACCCAAGAAGATGTGCGTTATTGTATTGAGCTGGATATTTGCAAGGCTGGCATGGGATGAGTTGTACCATACTGGTGAACAGGACTGTGCAGTTGAGTTGATGATGGCAAGAGCTGAGCTCCTTAAGGTTTGAGAATCTGCACCCCATGAAGAGCCAATAGGTTTCCTTACGCAGTTATTCCATGTTTTGATCTTGATGCCGGATTATTGATCAGATTATTTTTTCGTATGCCATTATTCAGCCAAGGGTAACTCCAAGATAAATGGGATATTTCTGATTCACTCTGTTGCCAGACAAGGAGATGTAGAGTTCCCTCTTACCACTGGCACTGTGGAGGTGGAGTATAATTGAGAGTGTTTTCTTGCGGCTGGGCTGAAGGTGCCATGTCTTCCAGTCATTGGCCAGCTTTGCAGTATCTTTGTTCAGTGTTGCCTCGAGTTTAACAAATGCCTGAGTCTGAGAGGCGCAGCAGATATAGACAAAGATATGGGCGCCATGGTGGCACAGTGGTTAGCACTGCTACCTCACAGTGCCGGGAACCCGAGTTTGATTCCCAGCTTAGGACACTGTTTGTGTGGAGTTTGCACGTTCTCCCTGTGTCTGCATGGGTTTCCTCTGGGCGATCTAGTTTCCTCCTACAATCCAAAGATATGCAGGTCAGGTTGATTAGCCATGCTAAATTGCCCCTTAATATCAGGGACTTTAGCTGGGTGAATGCATGGGGTTATGGGGATAAGACCTAGGTGAGATTGTGGTCAGTGCAGACTTGATGGGCTGAATGGCCTCCTTTTTCACTGTAGGATCCAATTTCCAGGATACTATATTATCAGCATAGATGACCTTGCGAGACAGCGTTGGAGACAGATTATTGATATAGAGATTGAAAAGAGTTGGGGCTCGAACAGATCCCTGGGGAAGCCCATTTGACTGCGTCCTTCTGGTGCGTGTCTGAACACCTGAGTGCAACTGAACTCTCCATCTCGGAGCAATAGTCCACTGCCGTCAGTCGCCCATGGAGGGGGGAACGCTTGAAATTTTGGCAAGGAGACCAGTGTGCCAGACTGTGCCATGTAATCATAGAATCCCTACAGTGCAAAAGGAGGCCATTTGGCCCATTGATTCTGCACCGACCACAATCGCACCAGGCCCCATTCCCGCAACCCCCCATATTTACTCTGCTCATCCCCCTAATGTTCGGGTCAATTTAGCATGGCCAGTCCACCTAACCCACACATCTTTGGGCTGTGAGAGGAAACTGGAGCACCCAAAGGAAACCTAGGCAGACACGTGGAGAACGTGCAGACTCTACACAGATAGTGAACTGAGGCCAGAATTGAACCCGGGTCTCTGGTGCTGTGAGTCAGCAGTACTAATCACTGTGTCAACATGCTACTGTGCGATCGAGAAAGACAGTACCTGTTTGCTGGTTCTTTTCAAAGCCATTTTGAATGATGGTGGTCAGGGTAAGGTCCTGGTCATATGTGCTTCACCCTTGCGGAAAGCCAGCTTGTTCACAGGCTTTTTTCTCCACTTGTGGCTCTAGCTGCTGGAAGATTTGATGCTCTAAGCCCTTACAGTACACAGATATCGGTCAGTGGTTTCAGTGAATTTGGCTTTTTGTCTGGTTTTGAGAGGTCGATGACTTTGGATGTGCACCAAGGTTTAGGCAGTCTCCCATCACAGATAACCCTTGCGAGGAATTGAGGCAACCAGCAAAAAGTACATTAGCCAAGGTGTTTGAGAAACTCAGGAAGAGTGTTATCATAGCCAAGGAGCAGAGCTGGGCTTGATTCTTTTGAAGCACATTGTCCAGCTCCACTGCAGAGAAAGATTCAAGATGCAATCTGAAATTGTCACGCCTTTGAAAGGCCCACTAGTCTTTTTTGCTACTTTCACCAGAATCGCCTTTTCCACTATGGAGGAGACGCATTGCTACTTTGTTGGTGTTTACAGAGAGTTGGCTTGGTGTTAGTGGTCGCTGGGCTGCTCTGAGGAGAATTTCTTGCTGGAGTGGGTGAAGTTCAGGTTTTTGATGGATTTTTCCCACTAAACTCGACAGGCAGAATCCAAGGGTTTCATCAAGTAGTCGGCTACATCTGGGTCACCAGTTTCCTCGTGGTGTTGAAGGAAAGAAGCACATTCCTCTTTGAGGCAGAGGGGTGTATACTTGGTGATATCTCCTCGGGATGGATATGGAGGCTGCTTTGTAGATGGCTTTGCAGAAGTGGCTGTGTGCTTGTTCTATGGTACCTTAGTCTTCATGGCAAGAGGATTTGAGTATAGAGATAGGGATGTTTTGCTGCAACTGTATAGGGCGTTGGTGAGGCATCACCTGGAGTATTGTGTGCAGTTTTGATGTCCTTATCAGAGGAAAGATGTCCTTGCTATAGAGGGAGTACAGCAAAGGTTTAATAAGTTGATTCCTAGGATGACATGTTTGTCATATGAAAAGAGACTAAATTGGTTTGGATTATATTCACTGGAGTTTACAAGAGTGAGAGGGGATTTCATTGAAATTTATAAAATTCTAACAGATTTAGACAGGGTAGATTGAGAAAGAATGTTCCCGATGGGGGAGAATCCAGAACTAGAGGTCATAGTTTGATGATAAGGGGTAAACCCTTTTAGAACTGAGGTGAGGAGAAATTTCTTCATCCAGAGGTTGGTGAATGTGTGGAATTCACTCCCACTGAACGTAATTGAGACCAAAACTTGGTCTGATTTCAAGAAGAAATTAGAATGGGGCGAAAGGGATCAAGGGATATGGAAGGAATGTGGGATCAGGATATTGAATTTGATGATCAGCCATGATCAAGATGAATGACAGAGCAGGCTCAAAGGGCTGAATGGACAACTCCAGCTTCTTGTTTCTATGTTCCTTTATGACGGAGTGGTATCACTATCACACTTTGTACCAGCACTTCGTGGTTTTTCTCCCAATTGGCTATGAATAGGTTCCATTGCTTCTTCTTTGAGCTGGTGGCAGTTGTTAGTCGTAGACTGATGTGGGTCAGACTTTCTCTGCGCTGGTTGTGTGGGAAGCTATTTAAGACTTGGCGTGATGTTGGAAGTGGGTTGCTATGTGTTCAGCTGACCCAGCAAAGGTCAGATGAGTAGTCCTTCCTCTATCTGGCAGAGTGGAAACTCCCTGCTGCTTGGGGCCATGGATAAGATTAAGATCATTCTGCACAGCCCAGATTGCAAATTTAGCACCATTGGCATCAACCTGCTTTTAGCCCTGGCCTTTGTGATGGCTGCCGAAGTCTTTGATATAGACAGATAAGGCAGGGGGAGGACATATTTGTCCCTGCTGGTGCTCGGGGCCTTGTAGACATTTGTGGTCTTTGCAATCCTAACCATGATGATATTGACATGTTCAGTGGAAGAGAGTTCAGGCATGTCTGTCATAGTCAATTGAACATATATGGCCTGTCCACGCTTTGGATGGACAGCATGATATATCAGGTCAAAGCCATCGATTTTGTATCTCCCAGAGTGACAGGAGATCTCATAGAAACTTATAAAATTCTAACAGGGTTAGACAGGATAAATTCAGAAAGAATGTTCTCAATGGTGAAGGAGTCCAGAACTGGGGATCGTAGTTTGAGGATAAGGGGTAAACCCTTTTGGAACTGAGGTGAGGAGAAATTTCTTCACCCAGAGGGTGGTGAATGTGTGGAATTCACTACCACAGGATGTAGTTGAAGCCAAAACATGGTGTGACTTCAAGAAGAAATTAGATATAGTTCTTGGGGCTAAAGGGATCCAGGGATCTGAGGGGGAAGGAGGAATGGCATGAGCAGGCTCGAAGGGCCTAATGACCAATTTCTGCTTCTAATTTCTATGTTTCTATGGATGAGATGCGTGTTTCTCGGATACAGATCATGTTAGTTGGGTGTTGCTGGGAGAGGGTGCTGATTAATTGTTGCTTGGCCGCAGTTAGTTAGTCCCTCAACGTTGAGTTTCAGGATGCGGAGTCAGGTCGGATGGTGAGGGAGCTACAGGAGTTCATATTGCTGGCAGTTTTAGGTGCGGTGATACTGGGGATCCTTGAAGCCTGAGCTTGCTGAGTTCAGTTTGCTTGGAGGATCATTGGGTTCCCCGGGTTTCACCAGGTACTGGTGGGTGGCGCGATGCGAACACTGATCCATGGCCACCTGAATGGGTCGTGATGTAGAGATGCCGGTGTTGGACTGGGGTAAACACAGTAAGAAGTCTGACAATACTAGATTTAAGTCCAACCTGAATGGGTGACAATGCCATCACACTGGCTCCTTTAAATCATTAAAAGCCGAACCTGTGATCAGAATCAACGTTTGCAGGGTAGACAGTTGAAGGAGATTTAGCTACTTTGAGGCTAAGAATGCATGTTTGTTCTCTCTTCCCCCCCTCCCCCACGCAACTCTCTGATATTCTAAAATCTGTTGAAGTATGTGAAAATCTCTTAATATTTTAGTCCTTTAATCGTCTTTATTTCTTCTGTTCTTTCTTCTGTTTCTTTCCTGAAAACAGCTGGATTTAAAGCCCCAAGGTCGAATGCTGATGAATGTGAAATACTTTCTTGAACAAACCGGTAAGTGATTGATCATATGATTCATGATAATTATTTGAGGGCAGCAGTGACATTTAAAATCGTGGCCTGAAGCAATGGGGGATTTCACTCTTTATTAATTTCATTCCAAATGCTATGGTTACATTATGAGGTCAAATTCATGAAAACTCACAATGGTGTTCAACATTTGGATCGTCCTTCCCCACTGGGCTGTAGATTACATGTCAATTCGCTGAAGGGATCATGTGCTAACTTCCTTGTCCCCTGATTTATTATTTAGTGTTGAGACAATAACTTCTCAAAAAAGAAAGGAATCACCATGAGGCCAAGAAAAAGAAAACTGCAGCACTGCTGCCTCACAGCGCCCAGGGTCCCGGCTTCGAATCCCGGGTCACTGTCTGTGCGGAGTCCACACATTCTCCCCATGTCTGCGTGGGTTTCCTCCGGATGCTCTGGTTTCCTCCCCACACTCCGAAGATGCGTGGGTTAGGTGGATTGACCATGCTGAATTGCCTCTTAAGTGTCAGGGGGACTAGCTAGGGTAAATGTTTGGGGTTGTGGGGATAGGAACTGGGTGGGATTGTGGTCAGTGCAGACTCGATGGGCTGAATGGCACTTAGATTCTATGATTCAATGACATGATTTCACTCTTTGAAATGTTTACTGAACAAAGCAACTAAAATCAATGTAATTCAAACACTCATTAACAAGCCAAGGATATTTCAAATAAAAAAGGCAAATTTCACTTTAAAGAGCTGGTATAATGAAGTTGTGCCTCATATAATGTTGTTTTTTAATATAGAGGGTATTCTAATTTATCTTAATTCTTAGTTACTCCATTTTTTGACTTTAAAATAACCCAAGTCAGTCCGGTAAACATTTTGGTTCGAATAAGAACAATTCAAATAGTAAATTAAAAGAATAAGTTTCGGAAAGTTTATTTTACAAAGGAAAAAGTATGCTTAACAACACAAAATAAACGTTACAGCTTCAAATGAGTGATCAGGTTTGCTGAACATTCAATTTGTCCTCCAATTCCTTCACTGAGAGTAATTCCTTCAAATTTTGCCTCAGGAGCATCCAGTACGTGACTAGCTACCAAAGATGTCATTCAGAGTCTTTAATTTCATCCCCTAAGTTATCAATACTTCATCTCAGACCATGTCTGTGTAATTTCATAATTGGCTAATTTCATTGCTTTAATTCAATTGGAGTTTGACTAGCTGTAGACATTGTCCTTTCCTGGGGATAATGTTTCTTTTGTGGTCCCTTTTGACAACTTTTCACAGTTGTCTATTGCCCATCTTGTCCAAGTCTTTTAGAATCATAGAATCCCTACAGTGCAAAAAGAGGCCATTCAGCCCATTGAATCTGCACCGACCACAATCGCACCCAGTCCCTACCCCATAACCCCATGCATTTACTCTAGCTCATCCTCCTGACACTTAAGGGGCAATTTAGCAATGCCAATCCACCTTACCCGCACATCTTTGGAGTGTGGGAGAGAACCGGAGCACCCGGAGGAAACGCACGCAGAAACGGAGAAAAGGCGCAAACTCCACACAGACAGTGACCCAAGCCGGGAATCGAACCCAGATCCCTGGTGCCTTGAGGCAGCAGTGTTAACCTCTGTGCCAAAAAGAAACTGAGTTGATGTTCACCCAAAGCCAATATGGCAGCATTTTAGTATTTTAAGCTTTAAATCAACCTTAACATAACTACTTACTTGATTAGTTACTATGGGCGGGATTTTACAACTTCGCTCGGGCGAGGCTGGTAAAATCCCATCCGAGGCCAATGGAGAATTCTGTTCTGCAAGCTGGTAAAATTCCAGTAAAATGCTGGCCCATTTCTTCAATTCTAACTTAAATGAGGTACGCTTGTGCCAATCATTCTTTCTGAGTGACTCCTAATTATGTAATCACTCTTAATTAATACATAGCTGATTCTAGAAACACAAAGTGATATAGTTCCTGAGTATCTGCACAAAAATGACCTTTTGACTTTGTTAGCTGATTACAATGACTTTAGCATTAATTAATCTATAAAGAAATATAG
Source organism: Carcharhinus amblyrhynchos (assembly GCF_965287045.1). Lineage (NCBI taxonomy): Eukaryota > Metazoa > Chordata > Chondrichthyes > Carcharhiniformes > Carcharhinidae > Carcharhinus > Carcharhinus amblyrhynchos. The sequence goes on from NC_137342.1 coordinate 47,777,823, forward strand.
AAATTAATCTATAAAGGATGTATAGGTTTTGAAGAAAACATTCTATCCTGCCTCTAGAACTTAAAAAAGTGAAATAATATTTGTAAAATTTAATAATATGAATGTTCAGTGTCAGCTTTCCTGCTAAGAGTTAATTCTTCAAACTTGCTGCCACGGTACCTTGCTTTCAATTAATCTGTTTCATCTGGAATGCAACTTAATATTTTATCATGTTTATAGATACATTTGCCACTACATTGTTTCCACAATTAAATATAGGGCTTTGTTTGGACAGAAAGACAAAAATCCAGTTTATGATGTCCTCTGGGTCGTGAGCTAAACTTGGAAGTGTTGTTTTTAGCTGTGTTGACATAATTCACTGACAGGTGAATTAGCTTTCAACTGGCCTAAAAATGGCTAGCCAATAGTTACAAGCACTTGTATTCCTTCTGCCATCCTTCCCTGTACGCGATCTCTCACTTCCCATCCAGTCATTTCGGCCCTTGAACAAGATTCCCCGACACAGTTAACACTGACAACACACACATCCCTGAACCCTCTCTCACTCAGGTTCCGACAACTCTGATGGCACAGCGACTTCCTTCTCCAATCCTTCTAAATGCTCCAGTGGACTCTGGCAACATTGAAAGAGCAGCAATGGGTCCTGTGCTCCTTCCTGCCTTCAGTATTCTGTCCTTTCTAACTGTATGACACAAACAGTAACACAGTCTCTGCTCTATTCTCAGAGACCTGTTTCAGCACTGAGATCTGATCTAAAAGTGTCGACAGAAAAATGTTCCATTTGGAAAGAACCTTGCTGTTTCCTCTTTACTCAAATTCTCAGTGTTCTGAACTGCCAAACAAAAAACACAGACTGACCCAACCCCACTGCAATTATCTTTCTATTTATGTTTTGCTTCTTGCTATTCATTCTCGTGCCAATCTCAGGTCACATGGGCATTTCTTGGAACTGAATGATGTCACAGCCAGGAAGTGAATTAACCCTCTTTCAGAATATTCTCCGGCTCACTTTTGTCAGAAAAGGACAAAAAAACCCAGAAAATATTCGCAGCATTTGATAATGCATCACATTATGTTTTCTCAACTTACTAACATCCATTCCAGACCAGAGTTAATAAATGGATAGACTTTGGACCTGCACACAGGCTTCTGATATATTCCCACCAATAGGGTAAGTCCACAGGCAGGAGCTTATTGTAATGTTTGGAGTGGCACAGTGGCACAGTAGTTAACACTGCTGTCCCACAGCACCAGGGACCCAGGCTCAATTCCTGGCTTGGGTCACTGTCTGTGTGGAATCTGCATGTACTCTCCATGGGTTTCCTCTCTCAGTCTGAAAGACATGCAGGTTAGGTGGATTGGCCATACGAAATTGCCCCTTTGTGACACGGTGGCACAGTAGTTAGCACTGCTGCCTCACCACGCCAGGGACCTGGGTTCAATTCCTGGCTTGGCTCACTGTCTGTGTGGAGTCTGCACATTCTCCCTGTGTCTGCGTGGGTTTCCTCTGGGTGCTCTGGTTTCCTCCTACAATCTGAAAGATGTGCTGGTTAGGTGCATTGGCCATGCTAAATTCTCCCTCAGTGTACCCTAACAGGCACCGGAGTGTGGTGACTGGGGGATTTTCACAGCGACTTCATTGCAATGTTAATGTAAGCTTACTTGTGATTCTAATAAATAAACAAACAAAAATTTTAAAACTTAAGTTTGATGGAGACCGTTTTGAATATCTCAATGTTGTTGTGGAAGCTTCATCAATCCTGTTCAATGCTAAGTACAAAACAAGATAATTAAAATACTTTCATATATGTTCAGAGGACTGTTCAGAGGAAAAAAGTGCCTGTCTTGGAATCAATCAATTTCCAACTCTTGTGTGGAAGCGAGGACCTATCTGTGGACCATAGAGGGAGGCTGGAGAACTTGCCAACCTGCCTCCCCATGAGGGGGCAGATTCTTTTTCCATTTGGCACCTCCATTTAGTGGTTCAGCTCCTGAATTAAACTTGTGACACATCAGGAGTGAATCGGCTTCCAATGCACTGGCAGGATGCATCACTGCACTGTGTTCATGAGTCATTACACTTTTTATATCAGCAAACCTCCCCAGAGCAATGTTCATCTAGCCAGTGATCACAGCAAAACTTAACTCTGTATTTTGTCGGAACAGCAGTTGTCTTTGAAGGAATTGATGTGTGGACACATGTAGATCAGGCATTTAGCCCATTGATCTAGCTGAACGGTGGAGCAAGCTGGAGGTGACAGGATAGGGATGGGGGCAGAAAGGCCTGCTTTCGCTCCTATTTCCAACATTCCTGTAAATTGCAGAGTTGTAGTAAATTAATAGAATCATAAAATCCTACAGTGCAGAAGGAGGCTGTTTGATTCATCAAGGCTGCACTGACCACAGTCCCACCCAGGCCCCATCCTCATGCATTTACCCTAGCGAGTTCCCCTGACACTAAGGAGTAATTTATCATGGCCAATCCCCCTAACCCACACTTCTTTGGACTGTGGGTGGAAGCCGGAGCACCCAGAGGAAACCCACACAGACACGGGGAGAATGTGCAAACTCCACAATGACAGTCACCCAAACTGGGAATCAGACCTGGGTCCCTGGCACTGTGAGCCAGCAGTGCTAACCGTGCCACTCCATTCATGTCTCCATGTTAAGACAGAGATGTGAAGAATATTTTTCTCTCAAAGTATTGAGTATCCTTTCCCCACAACAAATAGTGGAGGCTGGGTCATTGATGTCTGAGTTCACTAGATATTTGTTAGATAAAGAGTGCCAAGGATTATGAGGGGGTGGGGGAGAGAGGAAAATGGATTGAAGACTACAATCAGATAAGCCATGGTTCTATCAGATGGTGGAGCAGAAATGGCCTACCCCTGCTCCGAAGTCCAAGTTCAAATCTTCTGTTAGCCATGGCAGCTTGAATTCATGCCAGTTTCTTCCTCATTCTTCTTTGAAGCATTTGCCTCCCAAGTAAGTGTCTAGGCAGGACATTTATCTTGAAATAGCCCTGAAGATGGGGGGTGCTTAAGACTCACCTGAAATCAAGCCTTGGGTCTCAGCAGCGGGTTGGCAAACTGTGGTTGTCAATTTGTCCAGAGATAGCTCCCCCATTCCAAGAGGGAAAATTTGGGTGAATGGCAAATTGGAAACGGGGGGAAAAAGAAAGGGGCCTTTTAAAAACAAGCTTCAGTGCTAACTTTGAGGTTAGGCCGCAGGTAAACATGGTTCGGCTAATGACAAAGGGGCTCAGTGCAAGCTTTATTCAAGGCAGCCCATGCAGACTCAAAACAAGCCCCTTTGGATATACAAACAGGAGACCTGACCCACAGTTCAGTCATGGATGCTGAATCCTTTGGCTGAATATTATGGTCCCTTCACGGAGGGAGTGGATCTGGAAAATGCAGCAAGCCATTCAAAAGTCCATTGATTCCAGCGGGAGTGGAAAATCAGCTGGTGAAAAGTTCTAACCTTTTGGAAGGTTAGAGCCTCTACTAATATGATGGTCTCTGCCCATTCAACATGGATTATGTGAAAACATGCGCCAGACTGGACACCGAAACAGACATCTTACTGCCATAAAATTGGTGCATCATCAACAATATTCTCTCATTTAAATTCCTCTATTATTTATGCATCCAAGAACAAATAAAGCCCTGTGAGCTCTGGTACCTCTAAGGACAATGGCAGCAGATACATGAGGAACACTGCAACCTGCAACTTCTTCTCCACCACCTGACTTGGAAATTTATCGGCCGTTCCTTCACTGTCGCTGGGTCAAAATCCTGGAACTCCCTCCCTGACCACACTGTAGGTGTACCTACACCACATGGACTGCAGTGGTTCCAGAAGGTGGCTCACTGCCACCTTCCCAAGGGCAATAAGGGATAGGCAATAAAACTGGCACGGCCAGCAATGATCACATTCCATGAATGAATAATAAAAAAAAGTTATTTCACAGTGTATTCCCTTTTTCACACAACCCTCTCATGTGAAGCACTGCATTTAATTCTCACCAGTTTAGTTCCAACTCAGATAGAATTCCGTTGTTTTAAATCCCAATACAAGAGGAATGAGTGTACTAATTTGGGTGGCACAGTGGTTAGCACTGCTGCCTCACAGTGCCAGGGACACGAGTTCGATTCCTGGCTTGGGTCACTGTCTGTGTAGAGTTTGCACATTCTCCCCATGTCTGCGTGGGTTTCCTCTAGATGCTCTGGTTTCCTCCCAGAGCCTGAAAGGCGTGCTGGTTAGGTGCATTGGCTGTGCTAAATTCTCTCTTGGTGTACCCGAACAGGCATCGGAGTGTGGCGACTAAAGGATTTTCACAGTAACTTCATTGCAGTGTTAATGTAAATCTACTTGTGACAATAATAAGTAAACTTATAATGCTGTCCTACAGATTAGAAGATCTCAGATTCAATTGCAAATACCCAAAAAGAGGGACACAAACGTTGTCTCTATGGGAACATGCATTGAAATTCAAACCAGGCTCTGGGACCATTTTGCTTTTGTACATTTATTGACAGTGTGATACTAGAAGAATTTATTTATTTCATGGTTTCCTTTGCACCCAGTTTTGATGACGGAGGTGTAAACTTGGTTTTGTGGTGATTGTTTCCAGTTTGGGAGAGAGACCCTTACTGTCCAATGGGGAGGGTCAGAAATCCAACAGGTTTTTGTGATTTAGCCTCACTAACATTTTGCCAAGAAGCTGCTTCTGCTTTTTAAAGCAACTCACCGATTGGAGTGAGTGAGAAAGCCTTTACAGTGGAGGCCAGTTGGTTCATCTGACCGTCCCAGCACAGGCTTCATCAGGGTGGAGATGGTGGCAGCGTATCTACCTGATAACCCTCTCCCACCTGATTAAATGCCCCTCTCTCCACCAAACCTCCCATGCGAAGGGCACAGCCTCCACGCTGTGCTCTCAGGGTGCTGTCCTTGGGAAGGCTGCTGCCCCTCATTATACCCGAGAGGCCCATATCCCGATCTGAATTCACTTTGCTGGAACAGGCTGTCTTAATCCAATGGCAGATTCACAGAGCCTTATTTTCTCGAGTCCACCGTCAGGCAAGCTGCGCCTTGCTAAGTTTAAAGTTTATTCATTAGTGTCACAAGTAGACTTACATTGACATTGCAATAAAATTACTGTGAAAATCCCCTAGTTGTCGCACTCCAGTGCCTGCTCGGGTGCACTGAGGGAGAGTTTAGCGTGGCCAATGCACCTAACCAACACTGTGGGAAAAAAAATGGAGCACCAGGAGGGGACCCACATAGACATGGGGAGAACATGCAGACTCCACACAGACAGTGACCCAAGCTAGGAATCGAACCCGGATCCCTGGCACTGTGAGATAGCAGTGTTAACCATTGTGCCACCATGCTGCCTTAATTAGACATAGGAAGCAAAAACCAAGATCTCCCTATCCACAAATCTGAAAAACTGAAGGTGAACTTAATAAGTAGAACCCAAGCAGAGAATGTCTCCTATCTCCAGCAATGGGATACTTTTTTTTATTCATTCCAGGGATGTGAGCATCACTAACTGGGCCACCATTTATTGTCCATTCCTAATTGCCCCTGAACTTAGGAGCCTGTTAGGACATTTCAGAGTCAACCACATTGCTGAGAATCTGAAGTCACATGTCAGCCGGACAGGATAACAATGGCAGATTTCTTTTTCTTAAGGATGTTAGTTACTAAGATGGGATTTTAAATGTGTCATGGTCATTATTAGAATTTTAATTTCAGAGTTTTATCAAATTCAAATTTCATCATCTGCATTGGTGGGATTTGAACCTGGGTCCCCAGAGCCTTACGCTGGGGTCGCTGGTTATCAACCCAGTGGCATAAAATCATAGAATCCTACAGTGCAGAAAGAGGCCATTCGGCCCATTGAGTCTGTACCAACCACAATCCCAACCAGACCTGATCCTCATAACCCCATGCATTTACCCCAGCTAGTCCCCTGACACTAAAGGCCAATCCAACCTACCCACACATCTTTCGACTGTGGGAGGAAACCAGAGCACCCAGAGGAAACCAACGCAGACATGGGGAGTACGTGCAAACTCCGCACAGACAGTGACCCAAGCTGGGAATTGAACCTGGGTCCTGGCGCTGTGAGGCAGCAGTGCTAACCACCGTGCTGCCCCAATACCATTACTCCATTGCGTCCCCTGACACAGGAATCAACTGTGCCAGACTGGTAAATCACAGTTTACGAACAAACAATAATTTAGGTCAAGTAAGATGAATAACTCAGCCAGCTGCCATTGTTGTCTCGCATCACAAGCCTCTTTATATTGATGATATTGAGTTTAGTGCTCTGCAAGCTCAAGAACTCAGCTGCCTTCCGAGATGAGGAGGTGAAGATATTAGATTCTGCCAAGTGTGCAGAACAACATCTGGTCAGCTCAATTGCAGGGGTAGTACATTGAAAACCCTTTAAGCACAGATGTATCCCTCCCTGTGAGTGACAAGAAAACCAGCAGACACGCAAGCAAAAGACATAGTACAGATTTTGTCACTGAGACAGTGAGACTAGCTTTGCATTGCCAGAATGAGTGGTTGTCCCATTAATAATCTGGCTGTGCAGATGTAAGAAGTCTCACAACACCAGGTTAAAGTCCAACAGGTTTATTTCGTAGCAAACGCCGCTAGCTTTCGGAGCGCTGCCCCATCGTCAGGTGAGCGGGGAGTTCTGATCACAAACAGGGCATATAAAGACACACACTCAGTTTATAGAATGCTGATTCCAATGTGAGTCTTTACAACTAATCAAGTCTTAGAAGTGCAGACAATGTGAGTGGAGATAGCATTAAGCACAGGTTAAAGAGCTGTGTATTGACTCCAGACAGGACAGTAAGTGAGATGTTGCAAACCCAGGCAAGTCATGGGGGTTACAGATAGTGTGACATGAATCCAAGATCCCGATTGAGGCCATCCTCATGTGTGCGGAACTTGGCTATCAGTCTCTGTGTGTGTCGTGAAGGCCACCTTGGAGAACGCTTACCCCAAGATCAGAGGCCGAATGCCCGTGACCGCTGAAGTGTTCGCCAACAGGCCTTGCCTGGTGATTGTCTAGTGGTGTTCATTCATCCGTTGTTGTAGCGTCTGCATGATCTCCCCAATGTACCATGCTTCAGGACATCCTTTCCTGCAGAGTATCAGGTAGACAATGTTGGCTGAGTTACAACAGTATGTACTGTGTACCTGGTGGTTGGTGTTCTCACGTGAGATGATGGTATCCGTGTCAATGATCTGGCATGTCTTGCAGAGGTTGCTGTGGCAGGGTTGTGTGGTTTCGTGGCGATGTTCTCCTGAAGGCTGGGTAGTTTGCTACGGGCAATGGTCTGTTTGAGGTTTTGCGTTGTTTAAAGGCAAGAAGTGGGGGTGTGGGGATGACCTTGGCGAGATGTTCATCTTCATCAATGACATGTTGAAGACTCTGGAGAAGTTGTTGCAACTTCTCCGCTCTGGGGAAGTACTGGATGACAAAGGGTACTCTGTCCACCATGTCCCGTGTTTGTCTTCTGAGGAGTTTGGTGCGGTTTTTCACTATGGCGCGTCGGAACTGTCGATCGATGAGTCGAGCGCCATATCCTGTTCTCATCAGGGCATCTTTCAGCATCTGGAGGTGTTGCGATCCTCCTCATCGTTTGCTACCAAATAAACCTGTTGGACTTTAACCTGGTGTTGTGAGACTTCTTACTGTGTTTACCCCAGTCAAACGCTGGCATCTCCACGTGCAGATGTGTGCAGAATTATCAGAGTAAACAATTCATCAACTGGCATGACATTCACTTGCAGGAAGTTGTTCTTTGTACCAGTTGGGGCAGGGTGGGGATGGTGGTGGAAGTGGTTCCAGAAGTCCAGTTCTGCAACAGAATGACCCAAAATACACAAAAATGAAGATTTAGCTATGAATGTGTCACTCACTATCACAAGTTGGTCATTCTTGGCATTTTTTAAAATTGTGAGCGTCTCATTGCATCTCTACGACAGCACAGTGGCACAATGGTTAACACTGCTGCCTCACAAATCCAGGATCCAGGTTCGATTCCGGCCTTGGGTCACTGTCTGTGTGGAGTTTGCACATTCTCCCCGTGTCTGCGTGGGTTTCCTCCGGGTGTGCCGGCTTTCTCCCACAATCCAAAGATTAGGTGGATAGGCCATGCTACATTGCTCCTTAATGTTAGGGGGATTAGGGGAGTAAAAATGTGGGTAAAACAGGGATAGGATCTGGATGGGATTGTTGTTGGTGCAGGCTCGATGGGCTGAATGGCCTCCTTCTGCACCCTAGGAATTAGATCTCAACTCCTTTTGGGCACTTCAGTTCACTTAACTTCTGATGAGCTGGTGCTCATGCAAGGCTCTTTAGCACTTCAGTTTCAGTGTTGCTACTTATTTTCACACGTTGCTCCATGTTCAACCTCATCAAGGGTTTTGTTGAGCCCTTGATGCTATTAATTTCCTTTTTTATGTAGCTTTCTAGTTTGGTATCTGTCTCTCTTTGTGTTAAACTGTCTAGTTGTTTGCCAGCCTTAGCCTCGTCTTTCACATTTCCCTTACCCTCTCTCTTTCTCTTTTTCACTGTTTTTCTTGCTCCTCACTTCCAGAACGTTTTGAAAAACCATGTCCGGAACATTGCCGCCATTCACGTCCATGGGATTTTCCCACCCCGCTGCAGTGGACGGAGATTTGGCTGGCCGCCAAATTCTCCGACCTCACTGCAGCGTGGGGATGGTGTGAATCGCTGGTAAGACGTGTATCTTTGCAGAACCGTAGGATCCCAACAGTGCAGGAGGAGGCGGCCAATTAGTCCATCAAGTCTGCACTGATTCTCTGGAAGAGCATCCTACCTAGGTTCACTCCCCTCCCCCCAACCCTGCCCACCACCTCCCCCTGTCCCACCCCAAGGTGACACATCTCTCACCGTTCACCAGGAAAGGGGAAGGGTGTAACCATTAGATTGAAAGGATAGGAGTAGTAGGCCGTAAAGCCTCAGCGTCAAACGGAAGAGGTTACTCACTGCGCTGAAGAAAATATTTTCTTCCTTTCTTGCAATGTTACAAAATACTTTGGCTATTTTTATTTTAATATTTCAGCAAGAAAGCCTGAAAGCTTCCTTGGGTTTTAAGTAATTTTAGGCTTTTGGTTACCATGTCAACCCTGCTATGTTGGATATATAGTTCCCAGGACGACATTCAGTCTTCGAAGAAAGGAAGACAGTTGCGGTGTGGGAAGATAAATCACAGCCTGTGGTTCAGGACATAATAAACACAGCTTAAGAAAAACCTGTGATTAAGTATTGAATAAATCTGAACCAATAAATTGTGAAGCATTTAATCCGAGTGGTGTATATCCCACAGGTGTACTGTCTGTGCATTTACAATGGGATAATTAATATTGCACCATTGCGTTTTCTTGGTGTAGAAAATCCACAGATTTGTACGTCAGTACTCTAACCCCAATATTTGATGAAAAGTGTTGCCTCTCAAGCTACAGAACCAATTGCCTCTCTCTAATAGAGACGTCTACGATTCCTTGTGGACTATGGCTAATTATTTGATTTGATTTATTATTGTCACATGTATTAACATGCAGTGAAAAGTATTGTTTCTTCCATTCATAGAGAAGGAAATGAGAGAGTGCAGAACTTAGTGATACAGTCATAGTTAGGATGTAGAGAAAGATCAACTTAATGCGACGAAGGGCCATTCAAAAGTCTGACATCAACAGGAAAGAAGTTGTTTTTGACTCACTACCTACCGAGCTACCTACTCAAAGCACAGTTTAAGGTGATTGACAAAGATGGTGCAGTTAGCACTGCTGCCCCACAGCGCCAGGGACCTTGGGTCACTGTCTGGGTGGAGTCTGCATGTTCTCCCCATGTCTGCGTAGGTTTCCTCCCGGTGTTCCTGTTTCCTTCCACGGTCCAAAAGACTTACTGGTTCGGTGCATTGGCCGTGCTAAATTCTCCCTCAGTGTACCCAAACAGGCACCACAGTGTGGCAACGAGGAGATTTCCAGTAACTGAATTGCAGTTTTAATGCAAGTCTACTTATGACACTAGTAAATAAATAAACTTGATCTGAAAAGGGCCAGAGTCAGCGTGAGAAAATTGTCTTTGGTCAGTGTGACAATTCAGTTGTCACTTTCGAAAGAGAACTTGATAAATACGTGAATGAGAGAAAAGTACTGGGGTATGAGGACAGAACAAGGATGGCACTAACTGGATTATTCCTTATTAAAGCAACCCACTTTGAGTTGAAGGGCTGAACAGCCCCCTTCCACATTGAAATGTTCCATGGGGGGTGTTTCTCTGGTCTCCTGGCAGCTTGTAGCGGGTGGGGAAGAGGGAGTTGAGGGCGGGGAGGAGATTTGAGGGCACACTATTTGTCAGTGGCAGGATCTTCCAGTTCTGCTGCCATCAGTGAGATTTCCCATTGATTGCACCCCACACCGCTGGGAAACCCAAGGGTACGCTGTCAGTCAAACCAGAATGTCCCGTCAAGTGAACAGCCGGAGAATTCCAGCTCATATTTTTTCACTGGAATAATAGTGGGAAGCTTTCCAACTTTTACAGATGCATTATAGAAAGCATTTTCTGGTTGTATCACAGCTTGGTATGGCTCCTGCTCTGCCCAAGACCGCAAGAAATTATAAAATGTCGTGAATGTAGCCCTATCCGTCACGCAAACCAGCCTCCCATCCATTGACACTGTCTACACTTCCTGCTGTCTCGGAAAAGCAGCCAGCATAATTAAGGACCCCACGTTGTCTTTTCCACCTTCTTCCTTCGGGAAAATGATACAAAAGTCTGACATCCCGTATTAATCGACTCAAGAACAGCTTCTTCCCTGCTGCTGTCGGACCTTTGAATGGACTTACCTTGCATTAAGTTGATCTTTCTCTACACCCTAGCTATGACTGTAGTACAACATTCTTCACTCTCTCCTTTCCTTTTTTATTAACAACATGCTTTGTCTGCAGAGCACGCAAGAAACAATACTTTTCACTGTATACGAATACATGTTACAATAATAAATCAAATCAAACCAATTTTCTGTGGGAAATTGCATGGTTTTGATCCATTAAGTTTCAATGATCGTCTAATGGCCACATCAAGGCAATGTGATTCTGGACTTCCTGAATTGCTCAGTGAGGTGTGTGTCCAGGGGGACCGTGAGCACAAATGGAATTTTTGCATCTGAAACCCTCACTGCTTTAGTTTGGAGAGTCTTAGGGATGGAAAGTGGTTTCCCAACGTATCAGAGGGAAAGAGCTTCTTTTTAAAATTGAAATTGAAAAAGATATGTGTGTCTTTTTTATTTATGGGACATGGGTGTTGCTAGATAGCCCGGCATTTATTGCCCATCCCTAACTGCCTGGGATTACAGTTTTAATGTAAGCCCATCTATGACACTAGTAAATAGAAAGATCTAAACTTAAAAGGAACAGAGACAACATGAGAAAATTTTCTCTGAATTGGGTGGCAATTCAATAGTAGCTTTTGAAGGAGAACTGGATAAATACATGAGAGTCAACCACATTGCTGTGGCTCTGGAGTCACATGTAGACCAGATCAGGTAGGGACAGTAGTTATGGGGAGAGGACGGGAATGTGGAACTGAGCCACGACAGATCAGCCATGATCTTATTGAATGGCGGGGCAGGCTCGAAGGGCTAGTTGGCCTACTCCTGCTCCTATTTCTTATGTTCTTATGTTCTTATTTCCTTCCCTGAAGGGCATTAGTGAACCAGATGGGTTTTTCTGAGAATTGACAATGGTTTCATAGTCATCAGTAGATTCTTAATTCCAGATTTTTTATTTTACTGAATTCAAATTCCACCATCTGCCATGATGGGATTCGAACCGGGTCCTCCGGATTAATACTCTAGCCATAATACCACATTGCCTCCCCAGTATATTTTTGCACATTTTAAAGCGCTGTTTTGTTGATATTGTTTTACAATGTATACGAGTGGCCACTTGGTTCCAAGACTTTAACTCATTGGTTTCTATCATTGAGGCTGGAAGAATGTTGTTTCGGACAGCCCGATGGGGTGTGTGATTTCTGCAGTGACGTGCAATGATTAACGTTCAGCTTTCCCCCCTCAGCAGAAAACAAAGGGACTGCCGAAGGTGAAACAGAAGGCCTGTTTGCACTACACCAGCGAAGAGGAGCCATCAAGCAGGCCAAAGTCCACAATGTCAAGTGCCATGAGTTTATCGCCACATTCTTCCCTCAGCCTACATTTTGTTCTGTCTGCCACGAATTTGTTTGGTACTTTAATTTAATCTTCTTTTTTGATTTATCTTCACCTGTTTGAAAAGTAAGATTTCTGGTAGGGTTGTGGCTGGGATTCTTTGCCATTCACGCCCTGTCAGTGAGAATTTGGCACTCAGCCAAAACTCCATTCACTGCAGCGGGACTGGAGAATCCCAGCTGCAGGGGAGGTGAGAGAATTGGGCCCTGTGTCGATGCTTCAGCCAGAGCTCTCTGCTCCAGCTGCAGCGAACAGAGTTTTGGCTGAGCGCCAAATTCTTCATCTTCGCTGGCAGCAGTGGTTGCGTCCAACATCAGAGAATCTCGGCCTTTACCGCTTATTCAACGTTCCACAGCAATTTCATTTCAAATTTGCAGCAGATTTGGATGCTGGTTTCATCCAGTATTCCCTTGTTAATATCGTTGTTAGTCTGCCACATGGGAGACCGGGGTTTAATTCTGTGACAGGGAGCTGCGAGATTGAGGGGTGGTTAGCACTGCAGCCTCACAGCGACAGGGTACCTAACCAGCACGTCTTTCAGACTGTGGGAGGAAATTGGAGCACCCGGAGGAAACCCACGCAGACACGGAGAGAATGTGCAAACTCCACACAGACTGTGACCTAAGCCCGGAATTGAACCCAGGTTTCTGGCGCTGTGAGGCAGCAGTGCTAACCGTTGTGCCACCATGTTGCCCATGTTGGGGGGCTGGATGCACCCTAGTGAATTTGTTAGGACCAGGAAACTGAAAATTGGTGCAATAATTTAGGGACTCGGGTCTGAGTAATTTGGAGTGGCATGGTGGCACAGTGGTTAGCGCTGCTACCTCACAGCGCCAGGGACCCGGGTTCAATTCTGGCCTCAGGTCACTGTCGGCGTGGAGTCTGCATGCCCTCCCCGTGTCCGTGTGGGTTTCCTCTGAGTGCTCCGTTTCCTCCCATAATCCAAAGATGTGCAGGTTAGGTTGATTGGCCATGCTAAATTGACCCTAGTGTCAGTGGGACAAGCAGGGTAAATGTTGGGGTTACGGGAATAGGGCCTAGGTGGGATTGTGATCGGTACAGTCTCGATGGGCAGAATGGCCTCCTTCTGTCAGGATTCTATGATCAAGAGAAAAAATACTGATGACTGAATTCTGCTCGCTTTTGTCATTTCAGGGGATTGAATAAGCAAGGTTACCAATGCCGACGTAAGTGATTTTTCATTTCTAAACATTTCAAACGAGAGTTTTGACATTGCTTGCAATCTTGGAACACATTGGGACCTTCTTCTATTTCCCTTTCAGAGTGCAACGCTGCTATTCATAAGAAATGCATCGATAAAATAATAGCCAAGTGTACGGGTTCAGCGGTGAACAGCCGGGAGACCATTGTACGTATCCTCAACATAAAGAGTCAATGTGCGCTTGTTGTACGTTAGAACTGTGAGACACAATGGCAGAGAGAATTTCTTTGGTAGCTGGGTTTAAATCACCGGGGTTATCTCCAGAAGAACATGAACACCTTCAACAGTAGCCGGAATTCTCCCAAAAAAATTATAAAGTGTTGAATTTTTGGGAAAACTGGAGTAACTCACTGGTGTTTTCAGTGGGAATTCAGACCAGAATCTCTCACGCTCTGTGCAATGCAGACGCCACCAGTGTGATTTTATTAGATTTTAGGGGGTGAGACCTATTCCCACCCGGAAGGCTGGAACCTGCAAGCATAAGCAATGGCCCTGAACTCTCAGTCTCCCATTTGCAGGCCAGTTTGATCGCTGGCCAACCCAGGACTGCCACAGTGCTGCCCCCCAAGCTCCCAACAACCCGTTTGCAGCCTGATCAGAGAAATCCCTTGTCCAACAACCCCCTCCCACCCAGTCCCAACCCACTCTAATCTCCAGCCCCACAACCCCCTCACAATGTAGATACCTCCGCAGGCATAGCCCCCGCCCCCGGCAGTCCAGATCCCCTCCCCTGCAGTCTTGACACACCCTCCACCCCCCCCCACTAGGCCGATCCTCCTCCCTTGGCTGACCCACTCCCCAATCCATCCCGAACATTGGCTTCCCTCCTGCCCCCATCGATCCCAATGGCAAAGTGATAGCTGACCCCCCCCACCCCCATCCATTGACCCCAGCAGGCCCTGCCTCCCAGGCTGTGCCCCCTTAGGCCCTTCCCCCTTGGCACTGACCCATGCCCGATGGGCAGTGCCAAGATGCCCCCTCGGCATGGGGCAGTTGCCTCTTGGGCAGTGCCAGGGTGTCCATGCCCAGGCGGAAAACCATTGCCTGACCCCTTGGGGGGGGGCCTCGATTGCTCCCCCTCCATTCCAGTGGCATCAGGCACCTAGTTCCCCATGAGTGAGGAGCTAGTGTGATCCCCTCTAGAGTGAAACACTCTGAGAGATGCATCCCGGGTTCAAAATACTATTTAAATGCTAGCCCTGCCTCCCAGTGATTTTCCTGGCCCACTGCACTAAAAATTAAGCGCAGCGGGATGGGAGAATAGAGGCCAGTTATAGGCTGAGGGGCTTTATATTCTAGGGCCCCTCAGCATCAATAATGTTTGCTCTATAAAATGTCCATCTTAAACAACTGTCTAATTACACAACCGATCCTGCAATGATTTCTAAATGATTCATGTGTTTACCAAGTTACACAGCTAAAGTCTGTCCCCACATTTCACAACCCGTTCTGCTCATTTAACCCTTGCCCAGTAGATGGGTGTCTAGGTTAAACTCTCTGCATTGTTTACGCAGTGTTCATTAGAACTGCCAGCGTAAAACCGTTAACTTTGGGAGGCCGAGCTGACTCAAATAAAAAAAGGTGAATTCCGCAGATCGAAAAGCAACTAAACTTTTCCTTCTCAAATGTCAGCAGCGTTTCTTTCACATTTTCCGTCAACACAATGTAGTTTCCCCTCACGAGATATTGCCAGCCAATTGTAGATTGTGTCTGTCAGAGTTTCAGAAAGGGAGCACGGCAGCCGACACTGACTCAGTGGTAGAACATTCTGGGCGGGATTTTCCAGCCGTGCCGCTTGCCCCAAAAAATCGGAAAATCCTGCCCAAGGCCAACAGACATTTGTGTGGCCTGTGACAGGCAGGATGGGAAAACTCCCCCCTACATCTGTTTGTTGCCACTTTCGCCTGTAAAAATCAGTTAGCATCTGTCTACTGTCCCATATTTTGCAGATATATTTTCATGAAATTCACTATTCTCTTTCAAGGGTACATTAAAGCTGAGGTGGATTGGCCATGCTAAATTGCCCCTCAGTGTCCAAAATGTGGAGATGAGGTGGATTAGCCATGTAAGTGTGCAGAGTTGCGGTGATAGGGTGGGGTGGTGGACCAGGTTGGGATGCTGTTTGAGAGATTTGCTTAGACTCGATGGGCGGATTGGCCTCCTTTTATCTACACTGTAGGATTCTATGGATTCTATGGAATTAAACTTTCCACTAACCATCTACATTCTCTTTTGTTCCCTAGTTTCACAAGGAACGGTTTAAAATAGATATGCCCCATAGGTTTAAAGTTTACAACTACAAGAGCCCGACATTCTGTGAGCACTGTGGGACCCTGCTATGGGGCCTGGCAAGACAAGGTTTAAAATGTGAAGGTACGTACGGCGTTGGCAGAAGCAATGGTGAAACCATCCATGGCCCAAATCATTTCAAAACCTACTACTTCCTGAGAGACCTCTTGCGGTCACTTTTCAAAGACCTTATGACCATGCACATCCCGTATCCATGGGCTCAGTGTACGTGGCACATGCACAGCCTTTTTTTGTTAATCCTACAGCGTAGGAGCAGGCCATTCGACCCATTGATTCTGCACTGACCACAGTCCCACCCAGGTTCTACCCTCATAACCTCATGAGTTTATCCTAGCCAGTCCTCTTGACACTAAGGGGCAATTTAGCATGGCCAATCTACCTAACCCGCACATCTTTGGACTGTGGGAGGAAACTGGAGCACTCGGAGGAAACCCATGCAGACATGGGGAGAATGTGCAGACTCCACACAGACAGTGATCCAAACCAGGAATTGAACCCGGGTCCCTGGTGCTGTGAGACAGCAGTGACAACCACTGTGCTACCGTGCCACCCCCTTTGGAACAGTTCTGGAACAGCATTCTACAACCGCAATTCAAATATCAAAATACCTGCTGAGATTTTCCAGCATTTTCTGTTTTTGTTTCAGATTCCAGCATCTACCGTATTTTGCCTTTAAAATTAGACTTCAGCCTGTTTTGAGCAAAAATGTTGGTTGCCCACTCAAAGGCCTGTTTGAATATTGTGTTTACTGGGGGGTTTTTTCGCAGTTTTATGCTGCCTGGTTTTTCAATGGGAGCAGAGTGATTACAATCACCCCCTGGGGTCTCTGATTTTTCTCCAATGCATCTTGTAATGCCTGGAGCAAGCTATAGATCATTGAAATGCACTTGAAAGAAGCCTATGCCAATCAGATTGCCAAACCATTATCTGAAAATTTCTTGTCCCCTCAAATTGCTGACTGGATGAATTTTGACAGGTCTGCCCAGGGCAAAGATGACTCTCGTAAAATAAATTCTGCCTCATCTGAGGTAACTTTCATGGACTCCCTACCGTGCAGACTCAACCCATTGAGTCAACACCACCCAGGCACTATTCCCATAACCTCACATATTTATCCTGCCAATCCCCCTGACACTAAGGGGCAATATAGCATGGCCAATCACCGTATTTTTGGATGCGGGAGGAAGCCCACACAGACAAGATGCAAAAGTCACCCAGATAGTGACCCGTGGCCAGATTTGAACCCTCATCCCTGATGCTGTGAGGCAGCAGTGCTAACCACTGTGCCAACGTGCCACTCCGCTTTGCATTGATGCAACAATCGATGTGTTTCTAAGTCCCATGCTCGGCAGCAAAGTCTGTTTACAGAAATCGGTGGAATATATATGTCGAGTGTATATGTTCAGCGACTAGTGCAGTAGTGTGAAAAGTTAATAGCCTGTGTTTGCTTGCCTCTCTGCCAGAATGCGCTATGAATGTTCATCACAAGTGTCAGAACAAAGTAGCAAACCTGTGTGGCGTTAATCAGAAAATGATGGCTGAAGCCTTGGCGCAAATTGAGAGTGAACAACAGGTATGGAACTCAGTGGCGTTTGTTCAGTTACCGTTTTGAGTCAGCATTGCAAAGCCTTTTGTGTTGCAGAAAACGATGTGAAGTAAATGTTAAAATAACTCCCACCTGGGTAACACGATTAGTCCCATTGCTTGTTGTTCCATTAAGCGAATGGTCACACTTAAGAACAAAACATTAATTCCGTCCAAGTGGTGGAGGCTGCCTCGCTAAATATTTTTAAGAAGCGGGTTGATGGGTTTTTGATAAGAGAGGGGATTAAGGGTTATGGGGAGAGGGCGGGAAAGTGGAACTGAGCCACGACAGATCAGCCATGATCTTATTGAATGGCGGGGCAGGCTCGAAGGGCTAGATGGCCTACTCCTGCTCCTATTTCTTATGTTCTTATGTTCTTAAAAAACAGAGATGGTGTAAGTAACTTAGTGAGGAAATAACGTGTTCATTTCAGATGAATTCCATATCTGTTTTTATTCTAGTTTGAAAAGCTGATCTTGGTAGCCCAAAATG
The DNA here is from genome assembly GCF_965287045.1 of Carcharhinus amblyrhynchos. Classification (NCBI taxonomy): domain Eukaryota; kingdom Metazoa; phylum Chordata; class Chondrichthyes; order Carcharhiniformes; family Carcharhinidae; genus Carcharhinus; species Carcharhinus amblyrhynchos. Next base: position 47,795,719 of record NC_137342.1, read on the forward strand.
CTTGTGCAGGCTGAAGCTTGCGTCTAAACATGATTCTTTCACACATGCTATTTTTTGTTAACATTTTATGTGCATTTTAGAACTATTTTCGTCAAAACATTCACCGAGTTTTCAAGGCCTCTTATCCATCAAATTACAGATAGCAGTGGGAGAGATTATAAAACATTTGGGGCGGAATTCTCCAGCCACGCTGGTCCAAAAGCCGGAAATTCCCGTCCAACTGTCACAGTGTCCACAACCCGCCCACTAAAATTCCAGTGGCGGGCGGGGTGGGAGAATTCCAGCCTTGGTATTTCTACAACATCTCCTACATTCTCGGGATGTTTCAAAGCATGTTATCCCCAGGGGAATACTCTTGAGATGTAGCCACTGTTGTAATGTCGGAAATGCTCTGGTCAATTTGTGCACAGCAAGATTCCAAAAACAGCAACGTGTTAATGACCAGGTCATCTGTTCTTGTGAAGATGATTAGGGGATGAATATTGATCGGGACACCGGATAAATCTCCTCCACATTTCTTCGCAGTAGCACCAGGGAATCTTCCGCATCAGCCTGAGATGGCAGATAAAGTCTCATCCGAAAGTTATCACCAATGTTAGTACTGTACTCCCTCCACATTGCACAGGAGCGTCAGTTGAGATCATTGTGCTCAAGTCTCTGATGTTGGGAGGTGGGGGGAGGTTTAAAATACACTTGCATTAAGAATGTGCTGTCTGCCTGTGAATCTTGTCAACTGGTCTTGGGGCAGAATTTCTACCCCAACATGGGGGGGTGAAGGTGGGCACAAGAATTTACACTGTCCACAGACGTGCTGGCACCATCTTGCCTCTGTTACCTTTTTTTTTCTTAGAAGATATAACAGAGGTGGAAGGACAACCCATGGATAAGAGGCCAATTAAGTCCAACCACGGAGGTTGGATAGAGTTTTCCAGTCAGTGCCAGGAATGGCCAGTTGGCCTGGAAGTGGTCTCCCAGCAGCAGGCATAGTGGGCCAGAACCCCAGGCAGGCTTTGAGGTTCCCAGACCACCCTGAGTCTCCCTACAATCCTGCCCAGCTGCTCAAGATAGAAGTACCTTAATTCTCTTACCAGAAATGGCAGTAGATCCATCCATGCTCCTTCTGGTCCTCCAACATTGCCTGCCCACTCTCCTTAATTTGACAGTACGTATGCCTACTAGTTACTAAATGACCAAATCTGGTGAAATTGCTGCTGACTGTACATTCCCCACGCAGTGCAGGGTCGGGACCCCAATTTGACCTTGAAGGAGGGTTCCCCACCCAAGACATCAAAATCCTGCCCTTTATCTTGAACAAAACATTGGATTGAATCCCTGGCATGGGTTGGAATCAACCTACACTGAATGCACTGTTACCAGGGAGTGAGTACAACAAAAAGGCTTTGATAACAATTTAATGATCACGGAAAGCTTGTGTGTTTAATTATTGTGTGCAACCTGAGGTGAGTGCTGTAATCACTGTGGAACACCAGTTATTATTGAGAGTATACTTTGTAATTCACAGAGTAGTGTTGTTGTGTGAGAACTTGAAGCCAGTCTGCTTCATGTCATTGATACCAGGTCATTATTGTTATTGTGCTCTCATTGCTGGAAGCCTATTAGGTAATAATTGATAGTTGATTTTGTTCCAAGTATTTATTATAATTATAGTCACCAAAAAAATGCAGTTGCAAACATCACAATTTTTGAACGTCAAAATTCAAGTTGGTTTTTCAAAAGCCTGTGGGCAGATTTTCATTTTTCTTATTATCGTAACATAAATCTACCTGAAAACCCGACATTTTTCAGGCTAACCAGAGAAATTATGAACCATTTTTTGCTGACAAGTTGACTTGCGAGAGCAGTTCTGGGCACCCCACATTCGGAAGGACATATTGGCCCAAGATGGAGCACAGCCTAACTTTACATGGTGTGTGATCTTCCTGGCCATTCACGCCACGTTCCCGCTGCAGCGAGAATTTGGCACTCAGCCAAATCTCCATTCATTGCAGCGGGATGGGAAAATCCCACTGGCAGGAATGGTGGTAACATTCCAGCCACGGACTCCAGGGGTTTAAGCAACAAGAGGATGTTAAAAACTCTCAGGGTGTACTCCCCACTGTTTGAAAGGTTTGGGGGCGATTGATCAAAGATTTCAAGATCGTGATCTATTGGGCCAGTGGACTGACAAATGGCAGATGAAGTTTAATTTAGATAAATGCAAGGTGATGCATTTTGGTAGATCAAACCAGGGCAGGACTTACTCAGTTAATAGTAGGGCCTTGGGGCTACTACTATTTATTATAGTTATAGATCTCTATAAGATCACCCCTCAGTCTCCTACACTCCAAGGAAAAGAATCCCAGGGGTGGCACAAAGAGGTCTCAGGGTACAGGTTCATAACTCCTTGAAAGTGGAGTCACAGGTGAACAGAATGGTGAAGGCGGCATTCGGCTTGCTTGGTTTAATTAGTCAAAACATTAAATATAGCATTGGGATGTCTTGTTGACGTTGTACAAGACATTGGTAAGGTCATACTTGGAATACTGTGTATGGTTCTGGTCACCCTATTATAGAAAAGATATTATTAAACTAGAAAGAGTGCAAAAAAGATTTGCTAGGATGCTACTGAGACTTCATGGTTTGAGTTATAAGGAGAGGCTGGGTATCATAGAATCCCTACAGTACAGAAGGAGGCCATTTGGCCCATCAAGTCTGTACCAGCCACAATCCCATCTACGCCCTATTCCCATAATCACACACATTTACCCTGCTAATCTCCCTGACAGTAGGGTCAATTTAACATGGCCAATCAACCTAACCTGCATATCTTTGGTCTGTGGGAGGAAACCAGAGCACCTGGAGAAAACCCGCACAGACATGGGGGAAATATGCAAACTCCACACAGACAGTGACCCGGGGCCGGAATTGAACCTGGGACCCCAGTGCTGTGAGGCAGCAATGCTAACCACTGTGCCACGCCTGGGATTCTTTTCCTTGGAGTGTAGGAGACTGAGGGGTGATCTTATAACGGTGTATAAAATAATGAGGGGCATAGATCAGTTAGATAGTCAACATCATTTCCCAAAGGGAGGGGAATAGGTTAAAGGTGAGAGGGGAGAGATACAAAAGGGTCCAGAGGGGCAGATTTTTCACACAGAGGGCAGAAAGTGTCTGGAACAAGCTGCCAGAGGTAGTGGTAGATAGAGATGGGCACAATTTTGTGTTTTAAAAAGCTTTTAGACAGTTACATGGGTAAGATGGGTATGGAGGGATATGGGCCAAATGTGGGCCATTGGGACTAGCTTAAAAACAGAAAATGGTATGGACAAGCTGGGTCCATGCTGTAAACCTCTATGAGTCTATGACTCTATTATGGAGAACAGATAAGATAAAGAGAGAGAAATTATTTCCATTGTTGGGGAGCCTGAAACTAGAAGGCAGAGACAAAGAATTAGAGTCAGACCATTCAGGAATGAAGTAGGAATGTCTACTTACAAATTATAGTAGAAGTTAGGAACTTTCATCCACAAGTGGCAATATATGCTAGATCAATTGCTAATTTTAACTAGATTTGTGGGGCTTTTTATTCATATGGGATGTGGACGTTGCTGGCTAGGCCCATCCCTTATATTTGCCAAAGGATATGGGACAAATAGAGGATATGGAGTTTGTTTGCAGATCAGCCATGGTCCCATTGACTGGCAGTACAGGCTAAAGGGCTAAATGGCCTTTTCCTACTCAAGTCTTTCATCTGAAATCCATTACAATGCTGAAGAGATTCCACATTACAGAGGAATCTGTACAGAGTTTCTACTTGTGAGATGGGAGTGCACAAACTGCCTCTAGGGGTGTGGGTACTAAGGTTAGTTGGTGCACAATGCCAAGGGTCAAGAATGTCAAGGTTGCTACTGAAGCTTGACTATTTAAAACTGCATCCACGAGGTAAAGTGTGGAAGAGCTGTCTCGGAGCTTGAGCCTTTGAGGATATGTTTACCCTTTCAGGTCTCATCAGGTCTCACTGGCTGGTTAATCATCAGAAAGACTATTGCGAATGATAGACTTCTCACGCTCTGAGATCAAGTTACTGAGCCTGAGGCAGAGAGTTGCTTTGTTTCCAATCTCTCAATTGCCAACCATAACATCTTGAATTGGACCTCAAAAGAGACTTTGTTGTCTCCTCCCCTCTCAAGAAGAAAAAAGACCAAAAAACGTAAATCAATGTTAGATGATTTTATCTTGTTTTGGCAAGTGATACACTTTGGTTGAGGTTACGTGAGCACTCATGAGTGTGCTAGCAGATTGGCGGATTGGAAATGGTCCAGATTCAGGGTAGTTTTTTCCTCTGCTGCTGGTTCTGAAACATCCTGTTTTTTGTGTCCCTTTGATCCAGGCACGGAATTTACGTGACCACGAGCAAGTAGGTCGAGAAGGACCTGTTGAAATTAACCAGTGTGTTCTCAAAAAACCAACCGAAGTAGAACAGGCAGCTGCCTCTGCGAAGAAAGGTACGATAGCACATTTAGACTTTTCATGTTGTGCTTTCCTGGTTTAGAACCTATGACATTTTTGAAAGGTACGAACTGTCTTGTTCTCTCCAGCCCAAACTTAGGGACATAGGAACATACAAATTAGGAGCAGCAGTCAGCAAATTCAGCCCTTCGAGCCTGCCCTGCCATTCAATCAGACCATGGATGATCTTTCCCTGGTCTCAAATCCACCTGCCCACCTGTTCCCCATTTCCCTTTTTTATTAGAAATATATCTATCTCCTCCTTGAAATCATTCAATGATTCAGATTCCACGGTGCTATGGGACAGTGAGTTCCACAAATTCACCACCTTCTGAGAGAAGTAGTTCCTCCTTATCTCGGTTTTAAATCTACCGCCTCTTAAACTATACCTGTGACCGCTTGTTCGAGATTGCCCCATAAGGGGAAACAATTGGTCTACATTTATTTTATCAATCCTTCTCGTCCTTCTAAACTCCAGCGAGTATAAGCCCCAGCTGTTTAATTTCTCCTCATACGTCAACCCTTTCAACCCCATTCCAGACCTCTCAGGGACTTAAGCAAATTACTATGGAATCTGAAACATCACTCTTTTCCTTCCTACCAGACCTGCTGAGATTTTCCAGCATTTTCTCTTTTGCTCTCAGGGGTTTAAGGTGTTCATACCAGCAACCATGGGTGACTGAGCCTTCAGGAAATACCATGCAAACTGTTCTCATCAAGGAATGTATATAGACAAACAAAAACAGCTATGCCCTGTGTTCACCTGATGCCAGTGTCTGATCTCATCTTCCCTGGACAACCATGCAGAGAACAAATGAAGTAGATGAGAAAAAGATTCTTAGGCATTAACACCCTGAGTCTCACATTGGAGTTTTTTTGTCTGAACCAAGATGAACCCTGTTCATATCTTCACATCAAAAGTTAAATACGGTGAAAAATGTACAATGCTTTACAGGAGCAATAGGGTTAAATTAATCATGGAGATGGAGATGAGGAAGACAAAAGCCCAAGTAATAAATTGGAGAAAAATGAAAGAAGATGGTAGGAAAACTGGGACAAAATACTAGCAAATAATTTGTAGCAGTGGGGAATATTTAAGGCGGTTAATAGGGATCAGTAGAAATTGAGGGAGTGTCTTTGTTCTGCACCATTAACATGGAATGGACTGGCATTGAATTTGTAGCTAAGTTTCACTGCACCAGTTTTTGTTCTCCATTGACTTAGAAAATTTTACAAAGAACAGGACCTTGTGCATTAATATATGTAGCTTCCTGTACATACACAAGGCCCTGTTCTTAGCAGACAGAAAGGACAGGTTTGCACATTGCACCTGTTCCAGCTAAACAAAATAACTGACAGTCATTCCTTAGGGCAATACCTTGATCGATTTGGATCGAGGTGTTTGCTTTAAATTTCAAACAATGCTTGGCAGTTAACTGTGAGTCACGATTAACTGGTGCATTCTCCATGGCAAAGCCTCTACTAATTAGAGACTCTTTGCCAACCAATCAGGACTCTCTTCTCATACAGTATAACACTGTGCTTCCCCTGACATTGCGATTGTCGTGATGAAAATCTTCGACAAAATATCTTTTTGCAACCGTACTCAAGTCTTGATATAACAAAGGGGAAATTAGGCGAAATCAGACCTCTCTCAGGGATTTACGGTGTTCATACCAGCAACCATGGGTGATTGAGCCTTCAGGAAATACCACGCAGACTGTTCTCCTCAGGGAATGTATATAGACAAAGAAACAGCTATGCCCTGGGTTTACCTGGTGCCACCAGTGTCTAATGTCATCTTCCCTGGACAACCATATAGAGAAGAAGAGGGGAAAAAGGAATCACAGATTATGCTGATGGAGTTAGAAGAAATGGAGTGAATGGAGAATGGTGTGGAGACTAGCATAGACCAGTTGGGCCAAATGGGTTATTGTTGAGCTATACATTCTATGCAATGTGGTGTAATTTAAGTGAATATGTGAGTGCTTGTCCACCAGCATCTTTCAGAACAATCTCAGGGTTTACGTATAGAAATGCACAATGATCAATTGACTCAACTGCCTATCTGAAATATTTGCTTCTTCTTTTGGCTTGAGAGTCTCATATCTTCAGGAAAATCCCCCAGCGAGCTGTGTTTATAACTCGGGCCCTTCAAAAGCTGTTCAGACAAGTTAAAGCCTCACTGTCTTCAGCACTTATCCTCCCCCCAGAGACCAGTGAGCCTCGCGTCTGATTTTGATTACTGGGTTTCAGATCCACATAACTTTCTATAAATGTACAAGTACTTGGCAGATTCAAGTCTTCAGAAATCACAGACTACTTGAATGCTTGTATTTCACATTTGCCCTGAGGCAATTCGACCCCCCCACCACCCAATCATTGTATTAATTCCATTATCCAATAAACTTGTATAGTCTCCTGGTCATATCATTTAACATCAGTCAGTTACTGGAAAAGTTTAGTGCAACCAATTTCTCACAAACGTGCATTCTTAACATTTAGAGGTTTACAGCATGGAAACAACCCTCCGGCCCAACTTTTTCATGTCACTTTTTTCTTAACCCCAGAGCTAATCCCAGTTGCCCGCATTTGGCCCATATCCCTCTATACCCATCTTACCCAAGTAACTGTCTAACTGCTTTTTAAAAGACAAAATTGTACCCACCTCTACTACTACCTCTGGCAGCTTGTTCCAGACACTCACCACCCTCTGTGTGAAAAAATTGCCCCTCTGGACCCTTTGTATCTCCCCCCTCTCACTTTAAACCTACACCCCCTAGTTTTAGACTCCCCTATCTTTGGGAAAAGATATTGACTACCTCGCTGATCTGTGCCCCTCATTATTTTATAGATCTCTACAAGATCATCCCTAAGCCTCCTACAGAGAAAAGCTCCAGTCTATCCAGCCTGTCCTTATAACTCAAACCATCAAGTCCCGGTAGCAGCCTAGTAAATCTTTTCTGCGCTTTGCAGCATGGTGAACACTTTAATGATCCTTTGGTTAACATTGTCAACTGTTAACCTGAAGATTCAGCGGGAAAGCACAGAGTGGCACCTGTTGCCTCTGCTCCTTATTGTGTTGGTATGGGAATGCGTCCCGGATCTGTGTCCTCCTTCACTCTTGTCCTCCCCCGACTGGCCATTCCAGGAATGATGAATGAATTGATGAAATAAAAATTAATCGGATGTGATGCTTTCAGCACTTTTCTCAGGCACGCCATTTGCTGGCGGAGGGGTGGCGGGGGGGGGGTCCCTGGTCCCACGGCTGTCAATGAGAATCTTCACTGAAGCCGCCCCTACGCTGCCAGGGTACGGTGATCGCCCAGAGGGTTCTGGGCTCTCAGAGACCAGTGCCTCAGCTCGGGGCAACTAACTTCGAAACAGAGCGACCGTCTTTTGTGGCGGAAAAGAAGCAGCCGGTTCAGGCAAAGCAAGATCCCACAGACAAGTTGTGACAACGACAACACCTTACGTTCATGTAGCACCTTTAACGCAATAATACGTCCCCAGATGCTTCACGCGGAACACAGCAACAAAACAAAACCAGGCCACAGAAAGGGATACGAGGCCAGATGAAAAGCTTGGTCATTGAGTTAGGTTTTGAGGAGCATCTTAAAGGAGGAAAGTGAATTCGAGAGGTGGAGAGGGTTAGGAAGGGAATTACAGCACTTTGGAGCAAGATAGTGGTTATTGTCAGTGCAGACTTGATGGGCCGAAGGGCCTTTTCTGCGTTGCAGGACTGTAGCTGGAACTCTACCATCTCGCCCACCACAGAATCGGCGAGGGTCTGACAGCGGAAATCTCCATTCACCTTGAGCGGGAATTTCCAGACTCGCCGGAGCGAGGCTGTAAATTCCCATCCTATGACCCTATAACTGAAGACCCAGCCATCCATGGGGTTGGTCAAGAGGCCAGAATTAGAAGAACGCAGAGATCTCAGTGGGTTGTGGGATGGAGGAGAATCCAGAGATAGGGAGGGGTTTGTAAACAAGAATTTGAATCTTAAAATCAATTTCTTGCTTCACTGAGGGTCAGTTTAAGCAGAGGGGTGATACAGGAGTGGAACTTTGTGCCAGGAATCAGGGCGGCACAGTGGCACACTGCTGACTCACAGTGCCTGGGACCAGGGTTCAATTCTAGCCTCGGATGACTCTGTGTGGAGTTTGCAAATTCTCTCCGTGTCTGCATGGGCTTCCTCCCACACTCCAAAGATGTGCAGGTTAGGTTTGCTCAATAGTCCCTTAGTGTCAGGGGGATTAGCAGGGTAAACATGCGGAGTTACAGGGATTGGGCCTGAGTGGGATTGTTGGCAGTGTAGGCTTGATGGGCAGAATGGCCTCCTTCTGCATAGTAGGTTCATAGTAAACTACTTCAAGTGTCTGCATTTGGTGTTAATGATTAAGGGAAGGATGTTGTTTGGATCTCCTTATCCTTCAGATAGCGGGACAGAGTATTGTTGTCATATCACATTCAAAGAACAATATCTAAACAAGTGAATAGTTTATCATTATTCTACTGGAATTTCAGGCTGAACTACAATTTACTGCGACACAGGAACAGTTGTATGCCATTCAGCCCCTCAAGTCTGTTCCAACATCTAATCAGACCTAGACTAACTAACGTGTATCTTAACTCCATCCAGTGCTCTTTCACCAAGTAAGTTAAATCTCGAGAAAAGTAAACTCATTTTGTGTTTGGGGCCAGTTGGGTAACAAGGAAGGCAACAACTGTTCTCAAACTGCTTCGTAGAAATGCCAGCCTAATTTCCTTGCCTGTTGCTGAGTTTCCCACATTCTTATCTCCAGAGGTACAAGGAATCAGCTGGGAAACACCAGCCGAAGAGGAGGACTCAGGCCCCGACTCTCCCTCCTACGAAGAGCCCCCCAGGATCGACCAGCGCAGGTTTACCTTGGATGACTTCATCCTTCACAAAATGTTAGGCAAAGGCAGCTTTGGCAAGGTGAGCAAAATACCGAGGATGCCGCAAGTGTGAAATAGAAGCAACTCAGGCAGCTTCTGCGGAGAGAGAAACAGCCTTGATTCTAATGAACGGTGCAGCAGAGTTGAAGGGCCGAACGGTCTACCCTGTTTCTATGGAATAGGTGGGATTTTCCAGCAGTTTCCACCAATGGGATCCTCCGAGTCCCACTGATGGCGACCTCCAGCGATGGAGGGTTTGAACCATGGGAAACCCCGTTGACAGCAGTAGGACTGGAAGGTCTCAGTGCCAACCAGTGGTGCTGCAAAACATGACATGGTGATGGGGGCGGCGTAGTGGTGAGGTTTCCACCCAACGTTTCAGGTCGGCGACCTTTCATCAGAAGAGTACAAAAGCACAGTTGGAGGCGGATCTTGTTTTTTTTTTGATGTGAGTCTGGAGTTGCGTGTAGGCCAAACTAAGCAAGTGGAGGAGATTTCCTTCCTTAAATTGTATTACAGTAGTAAACAGGATGGATCTAGATGGTGGTTGTTACGGTCACCATCACTGAGACTAGTTTTATATCCCACTGCCAATTACAAGGGGGCAGAGGTTTTAGGTGAGAGAGGGAAAGTTTAAGGGAGATGTGTGGGGAAAGATTTTCACACAGAGTGGTAGGTGCCTAGAATGCGCTGCCAGAGGGGGTAATGGAAACTGGCACATTTAAGAGGCATCTGAATAGGGAGGGAATAGAAGCATATGGACTAAATAAGGGCAGAAGGATTTTTTTTAGTTTAGTTGGGGCATCATGATTGGCACAGGCTTGGAGGGCGAATTTTGCTTTTCTGTTTATTTACTGAAGGAATTCAAATATCTCCAGCTGCTGTGATAGGATTTGAACCCATGCCCCCCTGCACACTAGCCCAGGCTTCTGGTTCGTACCAGTGATGTTAGTGCCACTGCTCCAGCATTGCCCTCAGATTACTCGGGCAGACACACCAAACCAAACCCTATGGAATAGAGACAGGAGTAGTCCATATTTCCCCTTGGGCCTGTTTCACCATCGTCTCAACTCATGGCTAGAGTTTTACATCAACTCTCCTGTTATCGCCCACCAAAACTGATGAGGAACTTCCCTTGCAGCATCTATAGAGTTGTCGTTGTGTATGACAACTGTAGATTAGGTTGGCCTGCGTTTTGTACTGATTCCTGCTGAAAGTTCTACTCTGGGGTCTGATCATAGAATCCCTAGAGTGCAGAAGATGGCCATTCGGCCCATTGAGTCAGTACCAATTACAACCCCTATTCCCGTAACTCCACACATTTACCCTGCTAATCCCCCTGACATTAGGGTCAATTTTTTAACATGGCCAATCACCCTAACCCGCACATCTTTGGAGTTTGGGAGGAAACCAGAGCATCCAGAGGAAACCCACGCAGGCACGGGGAGAATGTGCACACTCCACACAGACAGTGACCAAGGTTCGAAATCAAACCTGGGTCCCTGGTGCTGTGAGGTAGCAGTGCTAACCACTGTGCCACCTGTCAGATGCAGTCTATTCAATGGCTCCCCATAGAGACAGCAATCAATGAGAACATCAACTTTCCCCCTCCATCAACAGCACTCAAAAACCTTTCGACTAGGGGGCACAGCCTCAAGATAAAGGGGGGGGGGTTTAGATCAGAGTTGAGGAGGAACTTCTTCACTCAAAGGGTGGTGAATCTCTGGAATTCTCTGCCCGTTGAGGTGGTGGAGGCTGCCTCGCTAAATATTTTTAAGATGCGGGTTGATGGGTTTTTGATAAGAGAGGGGATTAAGGGTTATGGGGAGAGGGCGGGAATGTGGAACTGAGCCACGACAGATCAGCCATGATCTTATTGAATGGCGGGGCAGGCTCGAAGGGCTAGATGGCCTACTCCTGCTCCTATTTCTTATGTTCTTATGAATTTACACCTTATTGTGTAACCTGGTTTCTAACGATGTAATTCATAAAATTTGATGAACAATGGAACTGTCCCTAAAAAAAAAATCTACAAATTGCAGAGTGTTCTACACTTGGCTCTCAGCCAAATCTTCATTCACAGCAGCGGGACTGGATAATCCTAGCCGCAGGCAAGGTTGCAGAATTCTAGCCATTAACTGGCATTAAGTAACAGGAGTTGTGCTTTTGTAAAAGCAACACACAGAGGGGAAGCTGGTGGGCTGGTGATAATGTCACTGAATTTGGACATGAGTTCAAATCCCACCACAGCAGCCGGTGGAATTTAAATTTAAATTAACAAAATGTCTAGAATTGAAAGCTAACCTTAGTAAAGATGACCATGAAACTGTAATCGATTGTCATAAAAGCCCATCTGGTTCACTAATGTCCTTGAGGGAAGGGAATCTGCTGTCCTTACCTATGGTCTGGCCAATATGTGACTCCAGACTCACCTGGGCAACAAATGCTGGTCTTGTCAGCAATGTCCACGTCCTGTGAAGGAATAAAAAGAATTGTGCAGCTTGATGCTAAAACACATGATGCCCTGACTGGTTTCCAGTGTGAGGAATATTTGTTACTTTATGGTTTTGCACTAGAGGTTGTTGTTTGAGAAGTTGCTGTGTGTAAATCCACACGGCTATACAATCGACCAGAGAATCATTTATTATTTGTTTGGAGTGTGTGAATTTTGTGGTTATAATAATATCACTTTCATTTCAAGTGCTTATCAGGTATTGTTGGAAAGAGTGAATGCAAGAGAATTTCCCAAAGAGCCATTAATGCACTCACAACAACAAGTAAACAGCAACATATCCGGAAATAAATGCTGGAACTGCCCGATATATCAAGGAGGTTAATATCCCAGCATTAAATCCTCCATTCAGAGCACTCTGAGGAGGAACGCACACAATGTGGATCCTTCTCCTCTCCAAATGCTAAACCCGATTACTGATTCGAGCATTTTCTCTTTCTGTTTCAGATTTCTAGAATGTATATTTTTGACTAATGCTCACACTGTATTGCCCTTGCCTCCACTTTGTAGCAATACAAGTTCACAGAAATCCAATTTTAAAATAATGGAGGATGTACTAACAGTTTCATGATAAGTCAGTCCGTCAGGTCTGCTAAAGGCAAAAGACGAGCAACGCTTTAACTCCTGCGTTCCCAGGACATGATGGGACTGCATGTCAGGAAAGTCAGCATTCCCAGTCTGTGGCGCTGTGAGGTGGTAGTGCTAACTACTATGCCACCGCGCCACCCCACGAACTGGGAATGCTGAGTTTCATGATATGCAGTCCCACCATGTCCTGGGAATGCAGGAGCCTTGGGTCACTGTCTGTGTGGAATTTGTATATTCTCCCCGTGTCTGCATGGGTTTCCTCTGGGTGCTCCGGTTTCCTCCCACAGTCTGAAAGCTGTGCAGGTTGGGCTGATTGGCCATGCTAAGTTGCCCCTTAGTGTCAGGGGCCCTAACACGGTGAATACACGAGGATATGGGGATAAGGGCTGTGTGTGATTGTGGTCAGTGCAGGCTCGATGGGCTGAATAATCTCCTTCTGCACTGTAGGAATTGTACGATTCCTCTATTATTTTTCCATCGATTAATTGAATTCCATAAATGGGCAGTTTTGCATTGGTAACAGCTTCTTTCCTGTTCCTTTATATCTCCTATCTAGGTCTTCCTGGCGGAACTAAAGAACAAGAATCAGTTCTTTGCCATTAAAGCATTGAAGAAGGATGTGGTGTTGATGGACGATGATGTGGAATGCACCATGGTTGAGAAACGAGTTCTGGCTCTTGCCTGGGAGCATCCATTCCTCACTCACCTCTACTGCACATTCCAAACTAAGGTAAAGTTGTTGCTGTTAAATCCTTTTTGTTCCAATTTGCAATTAGAACAAAGAACAATACAGCACAGGATCAAGCCCTTTCGGCCTTCCAAACCTGCACTAATCATGATGTCTGACTAAATTAAAACAGTACACACTTACGGAGCCCATATCCTTCCATTCCCATTCTATTCGTGTTTTCATCTAGATGGCCCTTAAATGTCGCAATCGCACCTGCTTCCACCATCTCCCCAGGAACGCGTTCCAGATATTCACCAACCCCTTGCCTCACACATCTCTTTTCCCTGTGCACCTTAAACCAATGTCCCACCTGTATTTCACCTTGTTTCATTGTGCAGACAGCACAGTGGCACCGTGGTTAGCACTGCTGCCTCACAGCACCAGGAACCCAGGGTCGATTCCCGGCTTGAGTCACTGTCTGTGAGGAGTTAGCACGTTCTCCCTGTATCTGCATGTGTTTCCTTCCAAGTCCAAAGATGTGTGGGTTAGGTGGATTAGTCATGTTAAATTGCCCTTAGGATCAGGGGGACCAGCTAGGGTAAGTGCTTGGGATAATGGGGATATGGCCTAGTAGGAATGTGATCAGTGCAGACTTAGATGGGCCAAATGGCCTCCTTCTGCACTGTAGGGATTTTATGATTGTTTGATGACCGCAGTCAAACAACACCGTAGGCTGACTCAGTGATGTACTTTACTTTTAGGAGTTTAACCTCCTCTGACTGTCCAATCTTTTGGATTCCAAAACTTGGCAAAGGTTTTTTTTTGGCCTGGTACGAAGGGTGGAGAATCAAAATCCAGATTGGACGTACAATGAAGGGAAAGCTGCGTCTCCTGAGAAAATAAAACCAACTGGCTTCTCTGGAAAATGTACATGTGTGTAAAGAAATGCTTTGGACATCTGTGCTCAACTTGTCCTTCAATAACCCTTCATTAGCATCTTCTTATCCTGGTGCCCTGGAGTGCCAGAATAAATTGTCTCGCTTTTATTTTCTTCATTCATTAAGTATCATAAATCTCAATAATTTCCACGTGAAACATTTAATCTTGAGGTCGAAGAGTGTTGTTACAGAGGAATCTTAACTGTAACAAATTCCTCCTCTCTCTCTAAGGAGAATGCCATTAATTTATTTTATTTAAAGTGTTTTGCCCAGAATGTCATTGTCAATTCTCACTGTGGGCTCTAATAGTGCAGTGCAACATTCCATAGCCAATTCCCAGGAGGTAAAATTATATAATGATGTACTGCAAAAGCAGATATTAACCAGACATTATAGGCGTTCTCCAATACACATTATTATTAACCTATCCTGGTGTCCTCTCTGTACTTCATAATATATCAGGCAACGATGGGCCAAATGGCCTCCTTCTGCATTGTAGAGATTCTATGAAACTAGAAGTTTCTACTTTTACTGAGTGCTGGGGAGTAGGTATAGAGGAGATGTCAGGGGTACGTTTTTCACTCAGAGGGTGGTGAGTGCGTAGAATCGGCTGCCAGCGGTGGTAATAGGGTCTTTTAAGAGACTTTTGGATAAGTACATGGAACTTAGTAAGATAGAGGGTTATAGGTACGCCTACTAGGTAGGGACACATTTGGTGCAACTTATGGGCCGAAGGACCTGTTAGTTTTTCTTTGTTTCTATGTTTCTAAGTTCCCAGAATTATTCAAGGATGTACCGACTCTTCCAGCGATTATATTCACGGCCTTGAGGAACCGTCTGGTTTTGTGAGGTTTAACATGGCAGATTTGGTTATTCTGAAATTCCAGGTTGAATCAATAGTTGTGGGTTTGAATTGAAGGCAAAAGGAATTGACATCTCTCATAACCAAGTTAAATTCCTAAATAATTCACACCCTCAGATATAATTCCATCAACATTGACCGATAATGGGTCAAAGGCCAAAGACATAATAGCAGATGTTCACTCAATGAAATGAAGCATTCCTCAGAGAAACATAAAAGTAGCTCCAGTTTGTAACAAAATAAAACTATTTACTTGTATTAATATTGTTAAGACAATAATAAAAAACCTTTATTATTCAAGTTGCGATGGTGAATCAGGCAAGGGAACACTGCCACCTAGTGTTTATATTTCCTCTCTCCCTGCTACTCCCCGTATCAGTTTCTTGTGCACACTGTTTTATGCTATTGTTAACCCTTTTGAAGTTATCTCATAAAAATGATGGCCAAGATTTCACAACCTCCCACAGTCTGAAAGATGGGCTGGTGCATTGGCATATTTGCCCACATATCCCTGAAGGCGGAAAGGCAGGTTAGTAGGGTGGTGCAAAAGGCAGATTGCACACTCACTTTTATCAACCGAGGTATAGATTGCAAAAGCAGAGAGGACAAGATGGAATCGTGTAGGACTTTGGTGAGGCCACAGCTGGAGTACTGTGTGGAGTCCTGGTCGCCACATTATAGCAAGGATGTGATTGCACTGGAAGGGGTGCAGAGGAGATTTACCAGGATGTTGCCTGGGATGGAACATTTAGGTTATGAAGGGAGGTTGGGTAGGCTTGACTTGATTTGTTTTCTCTGGAGGAGAGAAGACCGAGGGGTGACCTGATTGAGGTGTTCGAGATTATGAGGGGCACGGATAGGTTGGACAGGGAGCAGCCGTTCCCCTTCATCGAAGGGTCAGTTACGAGGGGACACAAGTCAAAAGTGAGGGGGGTGAGAGGTTTAGGGGAGAGTTGAGGAAAATCTTTTCCACCCGGAGGGTGGTGAGGGTCTGGGATGCGCTGCCTGGGAAGGTGGTGGAGCCGGGAAACCTCTGAGAAAGGATGAGTAGTTGGCACACTATAACCTTCAAGGCTATGGGCCAAGTGCTGGCAAGTGGGGTTAGGTGGGCAGGTCAGGGTATTTCATGCGTTGGTGTGAACTCGATGGGCCGAACGACCTCTTTTGCACAGCAACATTCTGTGATTTTGTGGAACAATAAAATCCTACCTGAGGTCAACTGACCTTTCATTGTCCACCACCCGATTCCCATGGGGAGTGGGGCAGTAAAATTCTGGCCGATATCTCCTGATAGCCACCCAATCTTGTCTGCAAATAACTAAACAGTTTGCCTCCCCACTTGTGGAGACAGATTTATTTGCAGCTAAACACAAATCCAGTATAAGGATAGTTTTTCCTGCCCAGAATCAACACAAATTATTGATTACCCTACTGTACAGAAGGAGGCCATCCAGCCCATGAAATCTGCACTGACCCTCTTCCCCCGCAGAGCATTTTATCCAGACCCACACCCTCATAGTTACCCCACTAATCCCCCTACACATCTTTGGACACTAAGGAACAATTTGATGTAGCCAATTAACCTAAACTGTGCATCTTTGGACTGTGGGAAGAAACCAAAGTACCCGGAGGAAACCCACACAGACATGGGGAGAATGTGCAAACTCCACGCAGACAGTGACCCAAGCTGGGAATCAAACCCAAGTCCCTGATGTTGTGAGGCAGCAGTGCTGACCACTGTGCCACCGTGCCGGTTAAGTTTTGTACCCTGCATTTTACTGATAAAAGAAACAAAAGTCGATGCTAGAATATACCCTGAATATCAGCCTGGGCAAAACCTCACCAGCATGAAGCACAAACTCAGTTAATGCACGGAGTGGTTACTTTGGGTGACACAGTGGCACAGGGGTTAGCACTGATGCCTCACAGCGCCAGGGACCCAGGTTCAATTCCAGCCTCAGGTGACCGTGTGGAGTTTGCACATTCTCCCCCGTGTCTGCGTGGGTTTCCTCCCACAGTCCGAAAGTGTATGGGTTAAGTTGATTGGCCATGCTAAATTGCCCTTAGTGTCAGAGGAACTAACGGTAAATACATGGGGTTACAGGGATAGAGTCTGGGTGGGACAGTTGTCAGTGCAGGTTTGATGGGCCGAATGGCCTCCTTCTGCACTGTAGAGATTCTATGATTACATCATAGGTGTCCATTGATTGCATAGGGGACATGAGATATCAGGGAATGATTACATAAAGAATATTAAATGATGAAGTGAGACTGCAGGAATTACTGGAAAGATCGCACTAAGAATAATGACACTTGAGGTAGATTTGTGAAGAATGAAAGATATCTGGCAGTAATTAGAAAACAGATTTGTTTGTTTAACAGAGTTGCAAAGTATTCACATCTTCCAGGATATCTGCCATTATAATTGTGACATTTGTTTATTGTTACTCAGTACATATAAAAGCAGTCAGCCCTGTACATTATGAAAGATATCTGCAAAAACTTCAATGTAGGAGTATCAGTTTGTTCAATTAACAATAACTGTAATCACTTGTCTTTTTTACTGTGTTGTGGTTGTCATTTTTCCGTTCACTGCTTGTTACTTATGTACTTTTCATTTATTTTTAGTTTCTTGTACTAAGTAAACAGGGGTATTTGCAAAATTTGAAAAGAGAAACTTTTTAAGATTTATTATTGTCACAAGTAGGTTTACATTAACATAGGAATGAAGTTACTGTGAAAATCCCCTAGTTGCCACACTCTAGTACCTGTTTGGGTACACTGAGGGAGAATTTACCACAGCCAATCCACCTAAATAGTCTTTTGAACTATGGGAGGAAACCAGAGCACCCAGAGGAAATCTTCACAGACAGTGTGCAGACTCCACACAGACAGTGACCCAAGTCAGGAATCAAACCCAGGTCCCTGGCACTGTAAGGCAGTAGTGCTAACCACTGTGCCACTGTGCCGCTCTGTTATTGGAGGATTGGAGATGATACTCAGGGAAGAATCAGAGATGATGTATTTAAGAAAAGAATGAAGAAAGAGGAGCTTTAAACTCGGGTCAACTCAGCATGAGAGATATAGTTACGTCTCTCCTCTCTGTGACTGTTGGCTGCCCCCGATTTGAGACATGTTAGCTTACATTTCTATCACTCCTTAATGAAGTTAAGTTAAATGTTCCATATTGCTTTGCAGAGAAGAAATAGAGGGGAAACAGTAAGAGTGGCATGATGGCACAGTGGTTAGCACTGCTACCTCACAGCACCAGGGATTCCAGGTTCGATTCCTGGCTTGGGTCACTGTGAAGTCTGCACATTCTCCCAATGTCTGCGTGGGTTTCCTCCGCATGCTCAGGTTCCTCTCGCAGTCTGAAAGACATGCTGGTTAGGTTCATTGACCATGCTAAATTCTCCCGAATAGGTGCCGGAGAGTGGCAACCAGGGTCACTTCATTGCAGCGTTAATGTAAGCCTACTTGTGACTAATAAAAAAACCTTTTAAGTAAGAAAATTCTAGATAGATTGACTGTCAATACATGCTTTGAAGGAGGAAAGATTTGAGGAGGTTTTGGAAAGTGAGAGAGAAACAGAAGCCAGAATGACTTGTGAAGGGAGTGTTGGAGATTTGGGCTGACATAGTGATGGTTCCACAAATAATGATGGAGCAGGGTGAGAGAGAGAGAGATGGGTGCAGGCCATGTCTGAAGGATATGATTTGAGATTGAAAGGTTTTGCAGAGATAGTGTGGAGGCTGGGTTATGCAGGACTTTGTAAGGATGGATAAAGATTTTGAGTTTTGCACATTCGAGATGTGGGATCAAGGAGAGGTCAGGGAGGTTGACAGTGAGAGGGGAATAAACTGTACCATGGAGTGGATTGGGAACCGTCCGAGGTTTGGCTGAGCTGGATGTTGCCTGGGATGGAAATTCTGGAGATAACTAAAGAGCTTTGGCAGCAATAGGTGTGAGGTCCAGAGAAAGCAGATCTTTTGGAAAATGTACCTTCATTAATTTATCGGTCTGTGCACAATCATGACCCGAGCAGCCATTTCCCCTGGTTTCTGTGACTATGACTCATCTTTCATTCCCTCCCTCTGCAGTATAAATATCTCCCACTTTCTGTGCCTTTTAACTTTGACAAAGGCTCATCGAGACTTGAAACGTCAGCTCATTTCTCCCCTTACAGATGCTACCAGACCTGCTGAGGTTTTCCAGCATTTTCTCTTCCGGTTTCTCCTGTGTAATCACTTTAGCGGCATCAGTTCAGGGTTTTGAGCTTTGGTGGACTTTTCGGTCTTGAAAGCAAGACCTGTTTTACTAGTCCGCCCTGTTTTCATAGTTGTCACTGTTATTACTGTTCTGCTGAGTTACTGTTATTGCTAACCTTTGTTATTTATTAATATAAAGAAGTTCCTTCTTTTAAACGACCTGTGGTAGTCTCAAGTAACCACAGGTTTACAAAGCCATTAAAAGTTGTGGATTTGCTCAGCAGATGCAGAATTTATACAGAGTAACACCACAAAGAAGCAATTGGGAGCATTAGCATGGCACGGTGACACAATGGTTAGCACTGCTGCCTCACAGTGCCAGGGACCCAGGTTCGATTCCCAGCCTGTATTGCTGGCTGTGTAGCATTTGCATGTTCTCCCCTCATCTCCATGGGTTTCCTCCGGGTGCTCCGGTTTCCTCCCGCAGTCCGAAAAACACGCTGGTTAGATACATTGGCCGTGTAAAACTCCCCCTCAGTGTACCTGAAAATGCACCAGAGTTTGGTGACTAGGGGGATTTTCACAGTAACTTCATTGCAGTGTTAATGTAAGCCTACTTTTGACCAATAATTAAAGTTAAAACTTAGGATTTGAATAATCATTAACAACTGTAGATCGCTATCAAGTGATTTATGCATGAAGTTCCGCTAACATGTAGAAGATTTGTAGGAAACTTAAATGTGCAGATTCATTCCTCAGAAAGAACGTTTTGTTCTTCGACATTACAGGAACTTGAATTCTTTAACTTATTCATCATGCCAAACGCTTATAACATCTTCTGTTAGCCTGTGTCAATTATTTTACTTCATACGATTCCTAACAGCAATTAAGTTATTAACTGCTTTCGGTTTTTCATCATTCATGAGATATGAGTCTAATACAGGTCTATTACTGACAGGAAATATACAGTAAATGGAAGAACCCCTCAGAGTATTGATAGGCAGAGGGATCTGGGTGTACAGATACACAGGTCACTGAAAGTGGCAACGCAGGTGGAGAAGGTAGTCAAGAAAGCATAAGGCATGCTTACCTTCATTGGCCAGGGCATTGAGTTTAAAAATTGGCAAGTCATGTTGTAGCTTTATAGAACCCTAGTTAGGCCACACCTGGAATATTGTGATCAATTCTGGTCGCCACACTACCAGAAAGATGTGGAATCTTTGGAGAGGGTACAGAAAAGATTTACCAGGACGTTGCCTGGAATGGAGGGCATTAGCTATGAGGAGAGGTTGGAAAAACTTGGTTTGTTCTCACTGGAACAGCAGAAGTTGAGGGGTGACCTGGTAGAAGTCTACAAAATTATGAGGGGCATGGACAGAATGGATAGTCAGAAGCTTTTTCACAGGTGGAAGAGTCAATTATTAGGGGACATAGGTTTGAGGTGCGAGGGGCAAGGTTTAAAGGAGATGTACGAGGCAAGTTTTTTTACACAGAGGGTGGTGGGTGCCTGGAACTCGCTGCTGGGAGAGATAATGCAAACAGATACAGTAGTGAATTTTAAGTCGTGTCTGGACTAATACATGAATAGACTGGGAATAGAGAGATATGTAGGGGCAGGGGGTTTTAGTTCAGATGGGCAGCATGGTTGGTGCAGGCTTGGAGGGCCTCAGGGCCTGTTCCTGTGCTGTGATTTTCTTTGTTCTTCGAGTGTGACTGAAAAGGCCGACTTTTTTTTGCCTTTTAACATTTTAACATAATTTCCAATAACATGCATGATATATAAACTTCCAAACTGGTTATTCAAAAGGGGGAGACAGAAAGCAGAAAACTACAGGCCAGTTAGCCAAACATGTGTCATAGGGAAAATATTAGAAGGCATTACTAAAGATGTTAGAGTGGGGCAGTTGGAAAATTTTAGGGTAATCAGGCAGAGTCAATGTGGTTTTGTGAAAGGAAAATCGTGTTTAAGTGATCTATTTGAGTTCTTTGAAGAAGTAACATGTGCTGTGGGTAACTATTTGTGTAACACTAGCAGAATCATCCAAAGTTAAATCGCACAGATGGTCAGATGGTTCCCAGCACAGTGTAATTGTCCGGGGGTGGTAACGCTTCCAGACATTTTCCAGTAAACCCTTACCTAGAGACATCTGAGGGAGATATTTCGGTTAGCCCCCAAATCCAACACTGGGGAGCCAGGAAGTTACAGGCTCACATCTGATGTATTGGGTCCAATATTGGTATCTTCATTTAAGAAAGTATGTAAATGCATTGGAAGCAGTTCAGAAGAGAGTTACTAAACTAATACTTGGAATAAGTGGGTTGTTTGAGGTTGGACAGGCTAGGCTTATATACACTGGAGTTCAGATAAATAAGAGGTGCCTTGATTGCAAAATTAAAGATACTGAGGAGTATTAACAAGGTGGGTGTGGAAAGGATGTTTCCTTTTATGGAAGGATCTCGTACAGCTTGGTGGCACAGTGGTTCGCACTGCTGCCTCAGCACCGTGGACCCGGGTTCAATTCTGGCCTTGAGTTGACTATGGAGTTTCCCCCTATAAATTCCCCCAATGCCATGCCTGCAGATTATTAATCCAGCCCACTAGGTTTCTAATCCAGTAATATAATCAATATTGTAAGGATGGTGAGTAATTTGGAGTTGCTGGTATTTTATTGACCCGCTTGCCTTTCTTAGTGATTAAGATCAAGGAAAGGGAAGTGCTGTTAAGTAAGTTTGGTGAGTTTCTGTAAGGCGTATTGTGATAACAAACACTGTTATAATGGTAAAACGAGTGGGGATTTAGTCCTGAGAGGTACCGATCAGACAAGACTCTGCCCTGGAGGATGTCAAGCTTCTTGAGTGTAGGTGCAGGCTTGTACCTATTCCATCAAATGATGCGTATCCGCCACGCTCCAATGTTGAGCAGAAGAGGCTTTGAGTTGTAAATAAATGAGCCACTTGTCACAAACTATTCAGCCTCTGTATTTGCCTTGTAGCCCTTGAATGGCCCAGATAAGCTACTGGTTAATGGGGAGCTGCAATGTGTTGATGAGTTTAATTTTAACTCACTCAAAACTCATTTAGATTTAAATTCAGACCCTGGATGAAAGCATTTACAGTGAGGGTTTTTTCCTAAACCTGAAGTGATTTGGATTAAGACTTAATTTACTTAATTTATGTAGCACAGCTGATCTGGCTAATTCTAATTGTCAATATTGGCGGCACAGTGGTTAGCACTGCTGCTTCACAGCGCCGGGGTTCCAGGTTCGATTCCCAGCTTGGGTCACTATCTGTGTGAAGTCTGCACGTTCTCCCCATGTCTGCATGGGTTTCCTCCAGGGGCTTTGGTTTCCTCCCACATTCTGAAAGATGTGCTGGTTAGGTGCATTGACCCGGACAGGTGCCGGAGTGTGTGGCAACTAGGGGAATCTCACAATAATTTCATTGTGGCATTAATGTAACTTTACTTGTGACTAACAAACGAACTTCAACTTTAAACGAGATGTGATATTTGAGTTTGCTCGAATCCAGATCGACTGCCGTTTGATGACATTACCTGGCGATCTGCCTGTGTAACTTGTAACAGCTTCGTATCTGAGCCTTGTATTGTTCGTATGTAGAACCATATGTCGATTTTCCCCTTTCCTGCTTGCTACAGGAGAACCTGTTTTTCGTGATGGAATACCTGAATGGGGGTGACCTGATGTTTCACATTCAGACTTGCCAAAAGTTTGACTCACCAAGAGCAACGTAAGTGGACTCTTTTTATTCTGAAACTTCTGTATAATTGTCAAATGGATTGACAGCATTTACCAGACCCAGAATGCACTGCATCACCACAACTTTACGATGGAAAATGCTGAAGATTGAAGCTTATCAAAAAGGAATACCAAATATGGTCTGCATCTGAGCACACATCTTCAAAAACTCTCAAAAGTTGAAAGAACTTAAGATCTATTTCTGCCCAACAAAGGCATTCCTTATCTTGATGTCTATAGAAGAAGTGATAAGGCCGGCTAAGATTCTGGCTAAAGACTTCTTCATGCTGCAGTGAACAGATCAAAAGGGTTGGAAATATGATTTAATGTCCATTGAAACTTTTCAGCCTTTCAGCAGATGCATCAAAGGCCTTCTCTTCACTTGCCGCTGTTCATTTCATGCTCCAAGCACTCTGTTTGACCTGTTGAATGTCAAACCATCTTTTCTCCATCATTAACAACAATAAGAAAATCAGCCAGTCGCTCTCTCTGGGGAATAGGACGAATGTTTCCATTTATAATATTGTCCTTAAGACAAAGTTTTCCTCCTGGAGCTGGAAGGGTGGGGGAGGACTGATACTAAGTGGCGCAGTGGGAATAAACGCTGCCTTTTCCACCCCTGATAACTGGATTCAAATCCAGCCCCAGGGTGTTAGGTGAGGCCTCAGTTCTTTTGGCCCTGTGTAGCAAGGAGCGTGTGAATGGGGAGGGTTCACCTCGAGCCAGTTCTACCATTCAATGAATCCAGGACTGACACACACGATGGGGTAAATTTTCCCATTCCGCCCTCAACGGAAATCGTAGTGGGTGATGGACAGGCCATGGAAAGGTCCACTAACCTCGGGTGAGATTTTCCAGTTCGGGGCGAGCGTGAATGGAAAATCCCCTCCATCACGTGATAAGAGAGAGCAGGAGAGCTGGAATAATGTTACGTTGATCTCGACAGAGATGCATGGGGCTCAGGTTTGAGAAGCTTTGCTAGGACGGGATAGAGGGAGCTGTGCACCTTGACTAACCTGACTATCCCCAACCCTTGTGGGATTGCATCGGGTTCCAGAAATAGACATCCTTCGACACCTTAGAATTACTTTCTGTCTGAATGAGCACTAAATCAAAAAGAACATCAAATCACTTTTCTTATTCTTGTTCTGAATATTCCCTGCTGCCTGAAGTAAAATGCCCATTGAAAGGTTCTAAAAAGAGGCAGAGTCCATATCATGCTGAAGGGAAAGATGTGTATTTTCAACTAAAGAGCCAGCACAGGCACAATGGGCCAAATGGCCACTTCCTGAGTTGTATCATTCTATGGAGTTACACAGAAACACGGCTTGTTTCTGGATCAGTGCCAAAGCCCATTTCAATGTTTCTCCCTCTTTCCCCAGAGTCAACACATCCCCTGCCTCCCCCCGACCACACCCACTCCCCCTCCTACTCCCCCTCCCCCCCACACCTCTCTCCTCGCACCCTGACTGATCTCCCTATCTAGCACCAGAACATTTTAAAGTTGGGAACTTTTTGGTAGGGAATCAAGAAGCAATGTCCAACTGCAGCATTTCAGATCTCTGAGAGTCCTGTACTCATTGTTAACTCAATCTGGATTGAAATGGCAGTGTACAGTGTTCAGATCAACATGTTTGTATGAATGGGGCGGCACAGTGACTCAGTGGTTAGGGGAGAGATACAAAAGGATCCAGAGGGGCAATTTCTTCACTTAGAAGGTGGTGAGTGTCTGGAACAAGCTGCCAGAGGTAGTAGTAGAGGCAGATACAATTTTATCTATTAAAAAGCATTTAGATAGTTACATGGGTACGATGGGTATAGAGGGGTATGGGCCAGGTGTAGGCAATTGGGATTAGTTTTGGGATTGTAAAACAAAAGGGTGGCATGGACAAGCTGGGCCAAAGGACCTGTTTCCATGCTGTAAACCTCTATGACTCTATGCTGCCTCATAGTGTCAGGTGCCTGGGTTCGATTTCCCGTTTGGGTCACTATCTGTGTGGAGTCCACACATTCTCCCCGTGTCCGCCTAGGTTTCCTCTGGGTGCTCCAGTTTCCCCCCACAGCTGGTTAGGTGCATTGGCCATGCTAAATTCTTCCTCCATGTACTTGAACAGTGCATGAATGTGATGACTAGAGACTTGGGTGGTACTGCTGTCTTACAGCGCCAGGGACCTGGGTTCAATTCTGACCTCGGGTCACTGTCTGAGTGGAGTTTGCACATTCTCCCCCTGTTTGCATGGGTTTGCTCTGGGCTCCTCCCATAGTCCAAAAGACATGCTGGTTAGATTGATTGGGCATGCTAAATTAAATCTAGTGTCGGGGATTATCAGGGTAAATATGAGTGGTTACAGGTATTGGAGCTGGGTGAGATTGTGGTCAGTGCAGAGGCAATGGGCTGACTAGCCTGCTTCTGCACTGTAGGGATTCTATGAATTTTCATTGCAGTGTTAATGTAAGCCTACTCGTGACACTAAAAAAACTTTAAATTCTATAATGTGTTATTTCAATATGTGGGTTTTAAATTCTTTGTTAGCTTATTTTCTGTAATTGCAAAAAAAAGCATCTAAAACTATAGCTACTTTGGGGGCAAAACAGAAACGTTTGTGAATTTGAAAAGTTAAGTAAATCAGTATGTGTCCTTTAGGCTAGATTTTCTGTGAAATGCAGATGCAGCTGCAATTCGCTGCAGTCTATATGTGTGTTCTTTATTTCACGAGACCTCATTAGAATAATGGGATCCTGCTATGACCCCTAACTCAGTTCATTTAATAATTGGCAGAGAGCAAGATGGCACAGGGTATTAAGCCTCTGAGCTCTGTGCGATAGAGTGGTACACCGAAGGATTATACCCGCCACCGGCACAAAGCTCCCGATTCTAATGCGAACCAGTCCTTTATTTCGCTTCCTTTACTGCAGCCCAGTGCCGGGCTGGATGTGTCGTATATTCCAGTCTCTGCAGAGACCAGTAACTTCTAAAACAAAACTTTGAATTCCTAGTTATTAGCTGAAAAGAGTGCTCCACGAGATTTCACATTTTAAACAGGAAAACTTTAGCTGACAGAAGAAAAGGGCTAAAAAACCTCAATCGCACCAAAATTCCAAACATAACTCTCCTTATTCCATATTTTATTTCAACCGAGGGTTCCCATTTTATATCAAAATTTCTTGAGTGTCACCACCTCTCCTGAAACCAAACCAAAATGTGTGCCACATCTCTCAGGAATTCACACAGATTTTCCTACTCTGGCTTGTAAACTACCAGAACTCTCTCAGAGGATTCTGCTGCCAGGGAGGAATTTTCCAGTCGCCATCACCCTGAAACCAGAAAATGCCATCCGAGGTCAAAGGACCTGTCCTTAGTCGATCTCTCATCCACTACAATTCCCGCTGCGGGTGAAATGGGAATATTCGCCTCCCTCCACCTTCCAATCTCTTCCACCAGCTTTACCAGATGGATCAGTCAATCTTATTTCATAAACTTGGACTTTTATTCTGAATCTGGGCTCTACTCTTATCTTTGCTCAGTGTTCCACAGAACCACCACCCCCTCCCTGACTGATTTTTGATGTTCCTGTCCTCAGCTTCTAGTCATTCCAGCCATGGACTGCCTTGTCATAGACAACTCCCAAGCTAACTATCTAAAACAGTAATGTAGTAAACAGAAGGACGTACACCTCTCCAACTCACCTCCATGGCAAAGTGCTTTGCATGATCCAAATCCAGCCACAAAAGAAAATTACATATATGCTTAACTCTAAACCTCTCCTTTGATCTGAAAAGTATATGGATACTTTAAAATTTTCCCTCGTTTACTAGTGGTCTTCAAGTCTTCTCTAGTCTAGGAAAATTACACGGAATGACATAAATCCTCACAGATGGATAGTCTCCTGAAAAGATCGTTACGAGGCTCCCACAACATCTAACACCTCACATTTTGGCTCCACTAACATAATGTGGGCCTCCCTTCGAACTGTGATTGTTTCAGACCTGTGCCAGCCCCTCACATCTGGGGTTCTTTCACTTAACCTACATTTAAAAATTACAATTTCCAAACTAAAAATGATCTTACAATACACACAATCGAAACAGGTAAATGATTATGGGTGGAAATTTCCCATCCCGCCTGCCATGGGAACCGTAGTGGGCAGGACAGGGCCATTGACCTCAGTCAGATCTTGGAGCGAGCTTGTCTGGAAAGTCCCGCTGTATAAGTCTGGATCTCTTTCCTGGCCAATATAATGTCCAGCAGTTCCATATTTAGTTTGGATTTACTGCTCATACATGCATTCTTCTAAAGATAAATTTTTTAACTTAAGAACATAAGAAATAGGAGCAGGAGTAGGCCATCTGGCCCTTCGAGCCTGCCCCGCCATTCAATAAGATCATGGCTGATCTGTCGTGGCTCAGTTCCACTTTCCCGCCCTCTCCCCGTAACCCTTAATCCCCTCTCTTATCAAAAACCCATCAACCCGCTTCTTAAAAATATTTAGCGAGGCAGCCTCCACCACTTCAACGGGCAGAGAATTCCAGAGATTCACCACCCTTTGACTGAAGAAGTTCCTCCTCAACTCCGTTCTAAACCGCCCCCCCTTTATCTTGAGGCTGTGCCCCCTAGTCCTACTGTCTTTTTTGAGCGGGAAGAGTCTCTCCACCTCTACCCTATCCATCCCATTCATCATCTTATACGTCTCAATGAGATCTCCCCTCATTCTTCTAAACTCTAACGAGTACAAGCCTAGTTTATTCAGCCTCTCCTCAGCTCAACCCCCTCAACTCCGGTATCAGCCTAGTAAACCTCCTCTGCACTCCCTCCAAGGCCAAAATATCCTTGCGCAGGTGCGGCGCCCAAAACTGCACACAGTACTCCAGCTGCGGCCTCACCAATGCCCTATACAGCTGCAGCAAGACCTCCCTACTTTTATATTCAATCCCCCTCGCTATGAAGGCCAGCATCCCATTCGCCTTCCTGACCACCTGCTGCACCTGCAGGCTGGGTTTTTGCGACTCATGCACAAGGACCCCGAGGTCCCTCTGCACCGTCGCCTGCTGCAGTTTTTCGCCCCGTAAGTAATAGTCCTTCCTACCATTCTTCCTACCAAAGTGGACCACCTCACACTTGCCAACATTAAATTCCATTTGCCATTTCCTGGCCCATTCGCCCAGCCTATCTAGATCCTTCTGCAGACTCTCCACACCCTCCGCACAATTTGCCTTTCCCCCAATCTTGGTGTCATCAGCAAATTTCGACACCCTACACTCGGTTCCCTCCTCCAGATCATCTATATAAATGGTAAATAGCTGAGGCCCCAGCACCGACCCCTGGGGCACCCCACTAGTCACCAACCGCCAATCCGAATAGCACCCATTGACCCCCACTCTCTGCCTCCTATTTGACAACCAATCCTCTATCCACGCTAACACCCTACCCCCAACTCCATGTCCTCTGCCCTTCTGCAGTAACCTCTTGTGAGGTACCTTATCAAACGCCTTCTGAAAATCCAGAAAGACCACATCCACCGGCTCTCCTCTATCCACCGCCCTAGACACATCCTCATAGAACTCCAGTAAATTTGTCAGACACGACTTCCCTTTAATGAAACTTTACTTATTTCTCTCTCGCACATTTCATCATTTCTGTGTCAGCCGTGGATGAGTTAGTAACACGCTGGCCTGTTAGTCAGAAAGATTTGGGCTTCAACTCTGCACCGGGACCTGAGCACAAAATTGAGGCTTATTGTTCATTGCTCTAGTGAAAAAAGTGCTGTCAGCAGTGCCACTTTTCAGAAGAGAGATTAAACCGAGGCCCCAGCTACTTTCTCAGGTGGATGTGCTTTGGTGAGGTACTGGAAAACAACTAGAAAGAAGTGCCTTTAACAACCTTAGGATGTCCCAAAGCATTTGGCAACCAATAATGTGGCAGCACGCTGGCACAGTGGTTAGCACAGCTGCCTCCCAGCTGCAGGGACCCAGGTTCGATTCCAGCTTTGGGTTCCTGTCTGTGGGGTTTGCATATTCTCTCCATGCCTGCATGGATTTCTTCCCACAGTCCAAAGATGTACAGGTTGGATGGATTGGGGGACATGTTAAATTTCCCCTTAGTGTCCCAAGATATGTTAGTTGGATGGATTAGCCATGGTAAATCTGTGGGGTTACATAGATAGGGAGAGGGCATTGGTAAGATACTCTGTTGGACAGTCAGTGCAGACGTGATGGGTCAAATGGTCTCTTCTGCACTGTTTGGATTCTAGTTTGTCCATAGCAAGCTTAAGTAAATATAGTCCATAATGACCAATGTCCATAATGTCCATAATCTCTTTTTAGATGTGCAGGTTAGCTGGATTGGCCATGCTGAATTGCCCCTTCATATCAGGAGGATTAGCAAAATAGATGGGGTTACGGAGCTAGGGCCTGGGTGGGATTGTTGTTGGTGCAGGCTCGATGGGCTGAATGGCCTCCGCCTACACTGTCGGGATTCTATGATTCTATGTTGGGTGAGGTATAAATTTTGCAAACTTTTGAGAGGGCCTTGATTTAACATTTCATCCAAACAAGTGTACCTGCAACAATTTAGCACTCCCACAGTACCACACTGTACTGTCAGCCTTGATTTTGTGGTCAGGCTCCTGTCCTGGGAACCCACAACCTCGTGACTCAGAAGCTACTGCGGCGGACATTGTCACGGAGTGTTACCATTGCCTGAAGGCACATTTCTCACTGAGTACATGCCTTCACCAAAAAACTGTCACACAACAAACTTTCAGTATTAAAGGAAGGAAGAACGGGGAAAAATGCCAGTTAAAGAAGAGGTAAGAGTATGTATTAATCATATCTTTTCAGATATTGGTTCAATTTTCTCTATTTCCTTACAGGTTTTATGCAGCAGAGATTATTTGCGGTCTCCAGTTTCTTCACGCCAAAGGCATTATTTACAGGTAATTGAGCCATAAGATAGTACATGGTGCTGTCGAACTTCTTGCTTTTTATTTGGAGGTTAAACATTGAATATTATGAATGAAAGCATCTCCAGATTGGCCTAAACTGAGATGTGTTTGTGTGCAAACATTCCCCTGTCTTTGCCCGTGGCGCTAACCTGTTTCAAAGAAACTGATTAACTGCTCTGTGCAAATAGGTCACAGAGAGTGGAGAGTTAGTTTGCTAACCTTGCAAACCATCATCTATACCTGTCGTTGCAGAAAGTACAGAGAGAAAATGCTGTTGGGTATTCTCGCTGCAATCCAGTGACACAAGTAAAGATGTTAGTGTGAAATGTGTGACTAATTCGCCATCAAAAGAGCAGAGTAATTGCTCAGCCGGCGGTTTGGCTCTTTCAATCTGCTTTAGCACTCAACAAAATTGGTCTACCTCAATCCACCTTCAAACATTATCCCTATAATCCCCCAGCTATGCCATCAGATTTTTGAATAGACCTATCGTATATTAAGCCGATTTTTCTCTTCACTTTATGTGTAACTGCAACACTACATTCTGCACCCTTTCCTTTCCATCTCCCCTATATACTCTGTGAACGGTAAGCTTTGTCTGTATAGCAAGGAAAAATAGTTTTCACGGGCGGCACGGTGGCATAATGGTTATCATTGCTGCCTCACAGCGCCAGGGACCTGGGTTTGATTCATTGTCTGTGCACAGTCTGCATGTTCTCCCCGTGTCTCTGTGGATTTCCTCTGGGTGCTCCAGTTTCCTCCCACAGTCTGAAAGACATGCTGGTTAGGTGCATTGGCCCTGCTAAATTCTCCATCAGTGTACCTGACCCGGGGCTGGGGTGTGGTAACCAGGGGATTTTCACAGTGGCCTCATTGCAGGGTTAATATAAGCCGACTTGTGACAGTAACAAAGTAAACT
The DNA here is from genome assembly GCF_965287045.1 of Carcharhinus amblyrhynchos. Taxonomy (NCBI): domain Eukaryota; kingdom Metazoa; phylum Chordata; class Chondrichthyes; order Carcharhiniformes; family Carcharhinidae; genus Carcharhinus; species Carcharhinus amblyrhynchos. Next base: position 47,826,544 of record NC_137342.1, read on the forward strand.
TATCCCAATTCATGTGATGATAATAAATCAAATCAAATTATCCATGAACTCCTTTAATATACAACAACCTGCCGACAAGTGTCGTGATGATAACAAGAATTATGAGAATGTGGAACCCGATAGGCCAGATTCTCCAGTCCCGCCCGCGGCTGAGATTCTCCAGTCCTGCTGCAGAGATTGGAGGTTTTGCTGAGTGCCAAATTCTCCATTCTCACTGGCAGGGGTGCGAACAGCCAGAGAATCCTGATCAGAGTATTTGAGGATGTATTTGATGGGAGGTTAGGTGAGCATATGTGGGGAGAGAGATACAAAGGAGTACAGTGATTGGCTTGAATGATAAAAAATGGGAGAAGTCTCAAATGGAGCACGGGCTGATTACTCCAAATGGCCTATTTCTGTGCTGTCCATCCCCTGTAAACCTATACCACCCAATGTAATCCTATGGATATACTCAACGCCTCCAATATCCACAGATCCGAAGGTTAGAGAATTCCAAATACACGTACCCCTTTGAATGAAATGATTTCTACTCAGCTCAGCCCTAAAAAGCCAATCCATTATTTAGAATAAAAGATGCTGGAAATCTGAAATTAAAACGGCAAATGCTGGATAAACGCAGCAGGTCTGGCAGCTTCTGTGGAGAGAGAGAAACACGGTTCCTCTACCCTTCATCGGCTATGAAGAGGCTCAGACAGACTTGAAATGTTAACCCAGTCCCGCTGACCCGGGACTGGAAACTCCTGTCTGGTATCAACGGACCTTCGGCCTATCTGCCATATTCACCGTCCTGCCTGTGACGGTTCCTGCGACCAGAAGATCTTTCTCTCTCTCCACAGGTACTGCCAGACCTGCTGAGTTTATCCAGCATTTTCTGTTTTTATCCCTCATTCAGACCTCGTGTTCTCGATTCAGTAAGCACACTTTCTCAGCGTTTACCCTATTAACTCCCATCAGAGATGTACACATTTCACCGAGATCACCTCTCATTCTCCTGACCTCAAGAGAACATAGACCCAGTATCACCAGTTTGATGTTAGCGCAAAGTGAGTTAGTACCAAGACGCATTCTTGCATCATTATGTAACTTTTATCTCACCTGCCACCAAATACAATCCCTCAATCCAGAGTATTGCTCTGAAAATGCCCGGTTGCAGCAAGTTCATGCATGTGCTATCCCACAATTGAGGCAGGTAAGGGATAATTACCAGTTTCATAAGGTGTGGCACGGTGGTTAGCACTGCTCCCTTACTGACTGTCTGTGTGGAGTTGGCATGTTCTCCCCGTGTCTGCGTGGGTTTCCTCTGGGTGCTCCGGTTTCCTCCCACACTCCAAAGATGTGCAAGTTAGTGGATTGTCCATGCTAAATTGCCCTTTAGTGTACCAAGCTCTGTAGGTTAGGAGGATTAGTGGGGCAAATATGTGAGGTTACGGGGATAGGGTGAGGGATGGGCCCGGTAGGATGCTCTATTGGAGAGTTGGTGCAGACTCAATGGGCTGAATGGCAATAATTCTGCACTGTAAGGATTCTATGATTCTATAGACTGGCAATGGAAATCGTCTGCCTGCTGTAACAATTTGCCCAATCTACACAGCATTAAACCCAAAAGTCTGCAAGCCTGTACTTTGTATATAAAAAAAGCAAATATTCAATCTCTCTCCCTTGCCGAGATCACTGCCTGTGTGAATAAATTCAATAAGTTCCTGGCTGATTTGATTGTGGCTTTGGCGCCACATTCCCGTTGGCCTCCCGTAACCCTTGACTCCCTGGTAGGTCCAAAACCTATCTGGCTCAGCCTGTGTGAGACAGAGAAAGGCAGAGCCGGTGTTTCAGATCGAGACCCCTGATCAGAATCCTGACACCAGGTGGATCTGTTTAAACCCTATTGTGTAATGCGGCAATTTCTGCTTCCCGTTCAGATTCCTGGCTTCTTTATAACTCCAAGTGAATCAGACAGTGCCCGTTAATGATTCTGTGCCCCGGTGCAAAGATTCAAAGATCACTTTCCATTACTTTTCTCTTTTGTAATTTGACCCTGCCATCTGTTGGCTATTTACTTCACTTCTGCCATATCCAATAATCATTTTAACCATTTATTGCCAGAATTTCTGTCCTGCCTAACTTTGTAAAATTATTCATGTTGAACAAGCTGGAAAGCTAGAGCACTCCATGTCTGTTGGTTTTTGAGATGATGTGGTCCAAGCACTGCATTTCTGAGAGGTCTGATGCCTCTGAACACTCTGCCTTCTACAACATGGTACATCCCATCCCACAGCGAGCAGTAAAACAGCCTGATCAAGGTTTAATCAGCGTTGCATTCGGAGGGATAGATAAATAGTGTAGAGTAATCAAAGTAGTAATTTCTGGAAATACTCAGCTGGTCTGGCAGCATCTGTGGAGAGAGGAACTGAGTTAATGTTCTGAGTCGTACTGTAGTGGCTGGGTGAGGGGCGGAGGTGGTAATCAGATTCGGGATGGTCAGGTCTAGTCAGAGGGTCATCAGTTCAGGGTTGGGGGAGTTGTCAGCATGGTTCAGGGGCATGGTCTGGTCAGATCGGACGGGGGGTTGATATTAATAGATGAAAAATACTGTGGATGCTGCGAAACTCACAGACTTGGCAGCATCACGGGAGATAGAAACAGTTAATGTTTCGAGTTAACTCTTCACAACTTCAGGAGAGTAGTCACGTGGTTGGGTTGGGAGGGATTGGGGGTAATTGGGGAATGGAAGGGCAGTCAGAGCGTGTCTGCGTGAGTATTTGGGGGTCAGTTCTGGAATTACCCTGATGCTATATTAGGTTTGAATATGCCTAACCTTCCCTGGGTAATAATTTGGGCAAGTACGGAAGTTCTGTCCAAAGTCTCTGATTTTATCACAGGGTCTTGAAACCTGGGTGGGATTTTCTCACAAAAACACAAAGTCTAAAACTTAGAGAAATGGGAGGAAAGCTGGCACTCTCCCTACCAAGAGATCTGCCACACCCTCAATGGATATTACCCCCCCACCACACAACCCCATGAATACTGACCCCCATTACCCCTTCCCCACGTACCCACCGCCCTTCCAATCATTGCCTCCCAATCGCCGTCAATGTCCACCCAGTTGCCGCCACCCCACCAATATGCTCCCAACCCCGATACAGAGCTAAGCTCCCCTTCCATGGTGCTGTCCCACTTTCTGGCTCTACCCCTGTCAGACCCACCTCCTCAGCCCAACACTGTCAGGCTTTGTCTTCTCTGGCCCTGCCCCCGCCCCCCCCACTCGGGCCCCCATCTCCTTGGCAGTAACAGGATGCCAGACTGGCATGCCAGGCTGCACTGCCCAAGGGGCACTTCCCATCCCTGCCCCCAATAACTTGGGGGGGGGGGTTCAATAGCCTCCGATACCACCATGGTGAGGCCATCACATCTGGTCTTCTTTGGTGGGAACCATCTGTGAGTCTCACCGGTGGGGACCTCCGCTGGCCAGAGCAGAAGGCTACGTGACCCGGATGATTGTATTCATTACTGATATGCTAAGCATGGCATTGATATTGGTAGCAGCCTGACGCCCTTCACGGACGAAAGCCTGATTTCCTCGGCAGAATGGACCAGCAAGATTGGGAGAAATGAGAAGGCTGTTGCGAACCCAATTCTTGACCTCTTGCTGTTATTTCCCATCCTGTTACGCTACTCAGTGGGATGGAGATATCCCACCCAGATCTCCAGTTGTACATCCAGTCTCCGGTGATCCAACGATTTGGCGCGTTATATTGAATAACCACCTTTAACCTAAAATCCAGAATCAACACAAATTAAACATGAATTAACAAGCAACTTATGATTGATTACAAATTATACACCAAGTGACAGATACAATGAAGACAGATGTTATGAATTGGCTCAGCAGTTTACTGTGCATATAGCTCAGCAATCTCAGTTACAAAGTCCTTCAAACTATCTTCCTCACAAAGAATTTCCGTTCCTCTTCTTCTAGGAGCTGGTTTGATGTCCAGTGATAGCAGCTCTCTGATGCCCTGTTATATCATAGAGTCAGACAGCACAGAAAGGAACCCTTCAGCCCATCATGTCTGCGACAACCATCAAAAACTTACCCATTCTAATCCCACTTTCCAGCACGCTATGATGTTTCAAATGCCCATCTAAAAGCTTCTTGAATGTTGTGAGGGTTCCTGCCTCTCCACCCTTTCACGCAGCGAATTCCAGATTCCCACCACCCTTCTGGGTGAAGTCTTTTTCTCAAATCCTCTCTAAGTCTCCCGCTCTTTACCTTAAATCTATGCCCCCTGGTTATTGACCCCTCTACTAAGGGGAAACTCTTCCTACGCTCTATCCTATCTATGCCCCCATAATTTTCAATGCTTCAATCAGGTCCTACCTCACATTAAGCTGATCTTTCTCTGCATCCTATCTATGACTGTAACACTACATTCTGCACTCTCTCCTTTCCTTCTCTATGAACTGTATGCTTTGTCTGTATAGTGTGCAAGAAACAATGCTTTTCACTATATATTAATTACATGTGACAATAATAAATCAAATGAAATCAAATCAAGATCCCCCTCAGCCTTCTCTGGCTCTATGAAACAACAGATGTTTGTAATTCATTTAGTTTTCCTGGGTTTGCAAAATCCTACTAATTGTCCTAGCTTGAAACGATTCACACCTCTTTAACCTGTGATTATCCCTCTCTCCATTCACGCTGTTTGTCTCTGTAAAGACTTGATTACCTGTAAAGATTCACATTCCAACCATTCTTCACATTCCAATCTGTAATTATCTTCCAGTTGTGTCTTTGCCTATATATTCTATATTTGTGAATCTACCTCCACTCACTTGATGAAAGAGCAGTTGCTCTGAAAGCTCGAGATTCCAACTACACTTGTTGGAATTTCACCGGTGTTGTGAGACTTGTTACTGTGCCCACCCCAGTCCAATGCCGGCATCTCCACCTCATGGCTATAAGATAGCCCCAGTCTAACCAGCCTCTCTTCATAGCCAAAATGCTCCAGCCCAGGCAACATCCTGGTGAATCTCCTCTGCACCGTCTCCATTGCAATCACATCCTTTCATTCAGTTCCAGTATCTCCAGGAAGTTTTGGTTTCCAATCTCAGTTGCAGTCTTCATTTCCTCAGAGGACATTTCTCAGTTTAGCTTTTCAGTTTCTCATTTGACAAAAAAAAGACAAGCTTTGAAACTTTTGTATTCAGTGTGTGTTTGTTTCTATGTGAGAAAGTGTATGTACTTGTGTGTGTGTGTGTATGTGTATTCATCTACATATCTGAATATATAAACATGTATATAATGTATTTATAGGGAGAGCGAACCTGCATTTGATCTATGTCAATGTACCTCTATGTATGCGTACATACAGAAATATTTCCCATGTGTACAAAAATGGTACGGTGCCACAATGGTTAGCACTGCTGCCTCACAGTGCCAGGGACCTGGGTTCAATTCCAGCTTTGGGTCACTGTCTATGTGGAGTTTGGACCTTCTCCCCGTGTCTGCGTGTTGCACACTCCAAAAATGTGCAGGTTAGGTTGAATGACCATGCTAAATTGCCCCATAGCTTCAGGGGGATTAGCAGGGTAAATACATGTGGGTATGGGGATAGGGCCTGGCTGGGATTGCTATAGGCGCAGGGTCAATGGGCCAAATGGCTTCCTTCTGCACTGTGGGGATTCTATGATATCGACTTGTGTTTATGTAGCTTATGGGCACAGATTTCATAATTCATCAACTGACCTCTCACCTTCCTGACATTTTCTTTAGAGACCTAAAGTTGGACAATGTACTGTTAGACCAAGATGGCCACATCAAAATTGCAGATTTTGGAATGTGTAAGGAGAATATTTACAATGATGCAAGGACCAGCACGTTCTGTGGAACACCTGATTATATAGCTCCAGAGGTTAGTGGATCTGCTAACATTGTGACTACAACCAGCCGTAAATAGCAGGCTGTTTATAAAGCCCTTATTGGCTTCAAATCTGAGATGGAATATGATTTCAAATTTAATTTTGGGAAGGCTGACACCATTGTTTTTGGTCTCCACCCCAAACTCTGACATTTAGTTCAAAAACAGAAAATGCTGGAAAATCTCAGCAGGTCTGTCAGCATCTGTGAAGAGAGAATAGAGACAAGGTTTTGAGTCACAGCAGCTCTGAAGAAGGGTCATCCAGACTCGAAACATTGGCTCTATTCTCCCTCTACAGTTGCTGTCAGGCCTGCTGAGGCTTTCCAGCATTTTCCAGAACGTTAGATTCCAGCATCCACGGTATCGTGCTTTTATCTGACTTCCATTTACCGTCCGTTGCGACACATTATTCTATCCAATTTTTCAACTCATTTGAGAACAACACCCAGTTGCTCCTGAGTGATGTCGGAAACATTAACTCAATGCTAACAACATTCCAAAAATGAATTATGCTTTAATATTCTACTCTTGCCTTGCTCCAGTCATGTGCACAAGTAAAAGTTTAAAAATTTGAAATTGAATTTCAAAATCTTCTTGGGCAGAATTTTCCTGTCCCAGTCACCATGGGAATCGGATCATGCAGAGGTCTATTGACCTCAGCGGGATTTTCTGCTCTTGGGGTCTAGTGCGGACGTAAAATATTTTTACAAAGCTTATTATAATTTTGTCAAACAAATCAACAAATCTATTTGTTGTCAGGATTGCCACCCAGTAAATAAATGAATCAATAAGTTACAGGGAGGCAATGGCCTGGTGGTATTATCACGAGCCAATTAATTCAAAAACTCAGCTAAGGAGGCAGAGAGTGGGGGTCAATGGGTGCTTTTCGGATTGGCGGATGGTGACTAGTGGAGTGCCCCAGGGGTCGGTGCTGGGGCCTCAGCTATTTACCATTTATATAGATGATCTGGAGGAGGGAACCGAGTGTATGGTGTCGAAATTTGCTGATGACACCAAGATTGGTGGAACGGCAAATTGTGCGGAGGGTGTGGAGAGTCTGCAGAAGGATCTAGATAGGCTGGGCGAATGGGCCAGGAACTGGCAAATGGAATTTAATGTTGGCAAGTGCGAGGTGGTCCTCTTTGGTAGGAATAATGGGAGGAAGGATTATTACTTACGTGGCGAAAAACTGCAGCAGGCAACGGTGCAGAGGGACCTCGGGGTCCTTGTGCATGAGTCGCAAAAACCCAGCTTGCAGGTGCAGCAGGTGGTCAGGAAGGCTAATGGGATGCTGGCCTTCATAGCGAGGGGGATTGAATATAAAAGTAGGGAGGTCTTGCTGCGGCTGTATAGGGCATTGGTGAGGCCGCAGCTGGAGTACTGTGTGCAGTTTTGGGCGCCGTACTTACGCAAGGATACTTTGGCCTTGGAGGGAGTGCAGAGGAGGTTTACTAGGCTGATGCCGGAGTTGAGGGGGTTGAGCTATGAGGAGAGGCTGAATAAACTAGGCTTGTACTCGTTAGAGTTTAGAAGAATGAGGGGAGATCTCATTGAGACGTATAAGATGATGAATGGGATGGATAGGATAGAGGTGGAGAGACTCTTCAATTTAGCATGGCCAATCAAGCTACCTAACTGGCACATCTTTGGACTGTGGGAGGAAACCGGGGCATCCAGAGGAAACCCACGCAGACACTGGGAGAACGTGCAGACTCCACACAGGTAGTGACCCGAGGCCAGAATCGAACCTGGGTCCCTGGTGGCATAGTGACACAATGGTTAGTATTGCTGCTTCACACTACCAAGGAATTGGGTTCGTTTTCGGGCTCGGCCAAGGTCTGTGTGGAGTCTGCACATTATCCCCATGTCTGCATGGGTTTCCTCCCACAGTCCAAGAGATGCTGGTTAGCTTCATTGGCCATGCTAAATTCTCCTTCAGTGTACCCCAACAGGTGCTGGAGTGTGATCCTATTCTATTCTATCTTTGGCTATCTGAAGGCAGTCAAGATCTTTACCAATGATATAAAGCGTGGTGTGTGCTGTTTGTACTGACTGTACCATTCTGAATCTCTTCCACTGTACAGATCCTGCTGGGACAAAGGTACAGTATGTCAGTGGACTGGTGGTCCTTTGGTGTTCTTCTCTATGAGATGCTGATTGGCCAGTCTCCATTCCATGGCAGCGATGAGGATCAGCTGTTTCAGTCCATCCGCACAGATGACCCGGTCTATCCTCGCTGGTTGAACAAGGAAGCGAAAGACATTCTAGTCAGAGTAAGAGTTTCCTTAAATCCACATTGTTTAGTTTTTATTTTAATAGTGTGAGTGCTTGGTCTTCCCTATTCCCCAAATAAATCCCAATGCCAATACAGCACCGAGCCTCCTTCCTCAGAGATGAATGCATACATTATTCATTATTCACTCTGTTATGTTCCAGTTGATTGTTCAAGATGGATCTGTCTACATCACCCAAGATGTAGCATTCCATAATTACGGTTTTCTAAATTCAAACTAACCACTCTAAAAAATACAATTTGATATTTAATACATTTAACTGTGAGACCAGTGGCCAGACAGTCTATGTGCATGCAGAGATGATAGTTAATGGTCTTTAATTATATAGAACATGGAAAAACTACAGCACAAACAGGCCCTTCAGCCCACAAGTTGCGCCAATCATATCACTGCCTACTAGGCTTACCTATAACCCCCAATCCCATTAAGTCCCATGTACTCATCCAGAAGTCTCTTAAAAGACCCTATCGAATTTGCCTCCACCACCACCGATAGCAGCCGATTCCACTCACCCACCACCCTCTGAAAATAAACTTACCCTGACATCTCTTCTGTACCTACTCCTCATCACCTTAAACCTGTATCCTCTCTTAGCAACCGTTTCAGCCCTGGGAAAAAGCCTTTGGGAATCCACCCGATCAATACCTCTCAACATCTTATACACCTCTATCAGGTCACCCCTCATCCTTCGTCTCTCCAAGGAGAAAAGACCAAGCTCCCTCAACCTATCCTCATAAGGCATGCCCCCCAATCCAGGCAACATCCTTGTAAATCTCCTCTGCACCCTCTCAATAGCTTCCACATCCCTCCTGTAATAAGACAACCAGAACTGAGCACAGTATTCCAAGTGGGGTGTATAGATGGCAGGCAAAGATTGAGGATTCATTTGTGCTCCTATAAATAGGAACAGTTTAAAGTTTTGTCAGCTTTGTTTAGTTACATTGCCCCTTTAAGGGGGATATTCTCTCCCCTTTAAGGGGGATTTGCTCTCTTCTTAATTTATTAATTTGCCGTCTTGATCATGGATTGATTTATTCAAAAGAATACAAATAGGAATTGGCCTGTAACAGGCTTATTTTGAATCACCAGCTTTCAGAACACTGCTCCTTCATCAGGTGAGAGCTATTCCTTCATCTGATGAAGAAGCAGTGCTCCAAAAGCTCATGATTTCTGTTGGACTTTAATCTGGTGTTGTGAGACTTCTTCCCGTGGCCATCCCAGTCCAAGACAGGCATCTCCACGTCATGACTGAAACTATGGTTGTTGGATAAGGAGATGTATGCTTATGATGTTACCCCTGCAAATAAATTCTTATGTGTGTGCATGAAGGTTGGCTTCAGTTCTATCCTCCTGGATTTCTGCACTAGGACATTGAGATAAAGGGCTCATCCCAAAACCGTTGAGGTCAACGGACCTTCCCATGATTCGCCCCTTGCCCGCTCCAATTCCTGTGGCAGGCAGGACAGTAAAATTCTGGCCAACACTTAAGATGAAGAAAAAGGAAAGACTTGCTTTTATATAGCACCCGGATGTCTCAAAGTGCCCTACAGCCACTGAAGTATTTTCAGCACTTGGAAGTGTAGTCACTGTTGGAGTGTTGGAAAATCAGCTGATAATTTGTGCTCAGCAAGTTAGCACAAACAACCATGTGATAAACACCAGATAATCTGCTTTTGTGATATTGATCAAAGGATTAGTATTGGTCACCACACTGGTAGTAGCTTCCCTGCACTTCTTTTGAAATAGCGCCGTGGGATTTTTTGCATTCACCCGCATTGGCAGATGGAGCCTCGTTTTTACATCTCATCCAAACTGCTTCCTCAGTATAACACTAACGTGACCGCCACAGTTATGACTGAGGCCTTGGGGTGGGAGCTTGAACCCAGAAGCTTGTGATTCAGGGTAAAATGTGCCACACATTGAACCTTGGTCTTCAATCCAAGTTTCTGTCGGTGAGAAAGCCAGAGAGCCAGGGTGAGCTACTCCCAGCCGCTCTGCCACATGAAGAATGCTGGATATGTGCAAATCATGGAGTGAAGTCAGGATCTATGCCTACTCCCGTACCCTTTCGTGAACCAGTACTTACTAATTAAAAGAGAATCCCTGAGGTTGGCACAATGGTTAGCACTGCTGCTTCATAGTGTCAGGGATGTAGATTCAATTCCTCAATTACATCACTGTCTATGTGGCATCTGCATACTGTCCCCATGTCTGTGTGGGTTTCGTCTGGGTGCTCCAGTTTCCTCCCACATTCCAAAAGAGATTCTGGTTAGGTTCATTGGCCATGCTAAATTCTCCCTCAGTGTACCCAAATTGGCAACGGAGTGTGACGACTAGAGGATTTTCACAAGAACTGCAACAACGCATTCAGTTGGCGAACATCTGGATTTTTGATTCTATAGACCAGGACGTTCTGGGGTCCAGTTTGTGCTGAGTTAGTTGTTCCCAGCTATGGCAGTATGTTGGCATAATTAGTTCTGACACCTATGGGGTGCGGTAGGGAATAATCAGCCAAGGCTCCTGCCTGGGATCAGCCTGTGCTGCCAGTTCATGATTGTGTTCAGCTGTAATGCCTCACATAGTCGAATAGCTTCCTGCCCTTTTATTGTCTTGGTCCCTACATGAAGTATGGCCACCTGGATATCATACTCAACGGTGGGTAGGCCTGCAGCTAATGGGCATCAGCCTCAGGAGTTCTGGAGGGGTGTGTGTGTGTGTGTGTGTGTGTGTGTGTGTGTGTGTGTGTGTGTGTGTGTGTGTGTGTGTCTGTGTGTGTGTGTGTGTGTGTGTGTGCGCGCGCGCGTGGTGAACAATAAGAACAAAGAACAAGGAAAATTACAGCACAGGAACAGGCCCTTCAGCCCTTCAAGCCTGCACCAACCATGCTGCCCGACTGAACTAAAACCTACTCTTCCGGGGACCATACCCCTCTATTCCCATCTGATTCATGTATTTGTCAAAACGCCCCTTAAAAGTCACATATCTGCTTCCACTACCTCCCGAGTTCCAGGCACCCACCGCCCTCTGTGTAAAAAACTTACCCCGTACATCTTCTTTAAACCTTGCCCCTCACAACGTAAACCTATGTCCCCTAGTAATTGATTCTTCCATCCTAGGACAAAGCTTCTGACTGTCCACTCTGTCCATGCTCTCATAATTTTGTAGACTTCTACCAGGTCGCCCTTCAACCTCTGTCGTTCCAGTGAGAACAAACCAAGTTTCTCCAACCTCTCCTCATAGCTAATGCTCTCCATACCACGCAACATCCTGGTAAATGTTTTCTGTAGCCTCTCCAAAGCCTCCACATCCTTCTGGTAGTGTGAAAAATAAAATAAACATTTGTATAGTGAAGTGTTTTTTTTTAAGTGTCAGCTAGTAATTTTTTGAAAAGAATAAATCAAGCCACAGGCTCTGAGGGTTTAATTTTGCTGAGTTTATTGTTATTGTCTGTGAGTAATGGCTTTTGAGAAAATTCAAAGTTGGCCAAACTAATGTATGTTACAAAAACAGAAAATGCTGGATAAATTCAGCAGGTCTGTGGAGAGAAACAGAATTACCATTTTGAGTCCAAATGATGCTTCTACATTCTGTAGGAAGAGTCATCCAGACTCGAAATGTTAACCCTGTTTCCCTCTCTCTCCACAGAAGTTGTCAGGCCTGCTGAGATGTTCCAACATTTCTGTTTTTGTTTCAGATTTTGCTTTTATTTGAATGGATATTGTTGTTGAAAAGCAGGACCGGGATTCTCCGATGTCACCCACCCCACCACCACTGCTAGTGAGAATGGAGCATTTGACGCTCAGCCAAAACTTCATTCACTGCAGCAGGACTGGAGAATCGCAGCCACGGGCAAGGTTGGAGAATCCCAGCTACAGACAAGATCAGACAATCGTAGCGGCGGGTGGGGTCAGAGAATCCCAGCCACGGGCGAGGTCGGAAGATCCCAGCTGCGGGTGAGGTCGGAGAATCCCAGCCGTGGGTGCGGTCAGAGAATCCCAGCCGTGGGTGAGGTCGGAGGACCCCAGCCGTGGGTGAGGTCGGAGAATCCCAGCCGTGGGTGAGGTCGGAGGACCCCAGCCGTGGGTGAGGTCGGAGGACCCCAGCCGTGGGTGAGGTCGGAGAATCCCAGCCGTGGGTGAGGTCGGAGGACCCCAGCCGTGGGTGAGGTCGGAGAATCCCAGCCGTGGGTGAGGTCGGAGAATCCCGGCCGTGGGTGAGGTCGGAGGATCCCAGCCGTGGGTGAGGTCGGAGAATCCCAGCCGTGGGTGAGGTTGAAGAATTCCGGTGTGGGCGAGGTTGGAGAATTCTGGCCTGGATCTTTTTGGAGATTGATTAAGTGAGTCTTTGGGCCTGTTTCAGCTCTTTGTTCGGGAGCCTGAGAGGAGACTTGGTGTCAAAGGAAGCATTCGGCAACATATCTTTTTCCGAGATATTGATTGGCAGGCTCTGGAAAACCGGGAAGTGGAACCACCTTTCAAACCCACAGTGGTAAGATTGATTAGTCTGATTTTTACTCACCCAGTTTTATTTCAGATTAAGATTGCTTACTGAGTTTTTTCCCTTGTGCACACATTAGTGTTTTCTATTGGACATGGATGTCACTGGCTGGCCAGCATTTATTGCCCATCCCTAGTTGCCCTTGTCCACAGGGAGGTTGAGAGTTAACCACATTGCTGTGGCTCTGGAGCCACATGTAGGCCAGACCAGGTAAAGACAACAGATTTCCTTCCTGAAAGGACATTAATAAACCAGATGGGTTTTTTCTGACAATCAACAATGGATCAGTAGATTCTTAATTCCAGATTTTTTATATGGGAAATCAAAGTCCACCATCTGCCGTGGTGGGATTCAAACCCGGGTCCTGGAATATTAGTTGAGTCTCTGGATTAATGGTCTAGCAATAATATCACTGCCCCTCCCCTGAAGCCTTGTATTACAAGAAGTGTGAGCTTTTCTTGACTGTATGTATGGTTTTATAGCAGCTCTTTGTTTCACACATCGGTTTACTCAGAAAGCCACAGGCATTGCCAAATGAGCTTACTGAGGAGAGAGAGCATCAGAAAATGGCTGCAACCTGGGAAACAGCAGCTCCTGCTTTTCTCTGCTGTTTGGTCGATGGCTTTAAGGTGGAAATAGCAGCAGCTGTGCTGTTGCCTAGCTCACAAAGGAGGGGCAAGGAGATGAGATATTTGGGCAGGTGTCAAAAGAGTACCCATACCATTCGGGAGTCCCAACCAAACTCAACCCACCAAGAGGAATCAGAGGCAGTGAGCATTCCAAAGGCCAGATAATGCTGGGATCATAAACATAAAACATAGAAACTTCGGAGCAGGAGGAAGGCCTTTGAGCTCAACCTGGTCCATTGCATTCGCTGCTCCCAATGAGGTCTACCATACATCAGACAGACCAAACGCAGTCTGGGTGACCACTTTGCTGAACACTTTCAGTCCATCCGCAAAGAGAACCCAGACCTTCCTGTTGCTTGCCACGTCAGCACACCACCCTGCTCTCCTGCCCACGATGTCCGTCCTGGGCCTTTTGCAATGTTCTAGTGAACCCCAACGCAAACTGGAGGAACAGCACCTCATCTTACCATTGGGCACTTTCCAGCCTTCCAGACTGAACATTGAGTTCAACAACTTCAGGGCATGAACTCTCTCTTCCACCTTCACCCCATCTCCATTTATTTTATTCCATTTCATTTCATCCCATTCATCCATTTTATATCCTCCTTTTTCATTCCATCTCCATTCCAACTCTCCTTTCCACTGCATCCCCTTCAGTACAATTGCCGCATTCCTCATGCAGTCCTTTAACAATCTGTTCCTCTGTTCTGCCATTCTCACAATCCAATCACTTAATGGACCTTCTCAGCTTCCTATATCCTCATTTGTCCAGTTCCATCCCAATAAATCCTGTGCTGATTTCCCTTTGCTCTTAGCTCTGACAAAGAGTCATCCAGATTGGAAAAATTGGCTCGACTCCTTCCTGTCAGACATGCTGAGATTTTCCAGCATTTTCTGTTTTTATTTTATCCGCCAGCACTTGTTCAGACCGATCCCACCTTGCAATCCTTTGAAAGTCGAGCACTGGGAATAGAGTGAGAAACAGGATGTTGAAACATATTGTGTGACATTCAGAGAGACTAGTCAGGGCAGATATATCCAAGTCATGGAGTGATCTTGAAAGGCTGTGAAAAATCAGTGTCCGTCTTTCCGAGAACATTCTAAAAAAAATCCATTGATGCATTTCCTCACTTTGAATTGTAATTATAATTGAATATGCACAAAGTTCTTTAAAATACCAAGAGTAAAATACCAACACCAGGTTAAAGTCCAACAGGTTTATTTGGAAGCACAAGCTTTCGAAGCACTGCCCCTTCATCAGGTGAGAAGCGCTCTGAAAGCTCGTGATACTAAATAAACCTGTTGGACTTTAATCTGGTGTTGTGAGACTTCTGACTGTGTGCACCCCAGTCCAACGCCAGCATCTCCACATCAAGAGTTTTTATAATTGCGGTTAAAATTATTGCATGTACTTCCTCAAAATATCATTTTCGTTAGAGTATTCATTGCCCATGGTCATTCAGCTACCTACTTATGTACCCGGATGAAGGAAGTCCAAATTCCACAGCAGTGGATTGAAGATATCATGTTGAGCTTACTCAGGCTATAAACTCCATTGTGCTTTACATTCATCCCGCAGACGTGGTTCCATGACTGTTGCGATTTTGTCTGTGAGATAAATGTAATGCAGAAAGGAATCTCCAGACATCATAACGTAACATCGTAAAACATTCTCCCGGATTAGAATGAACAGAAGACAAAGGGTGGAATTTTCCATCCCGCCTGCCATGGAAATCATAGCGGGCGGGACATGGACCAATTAATGGTGACCTTGGGTGGGATTTTCCAGTCTTCATGTGAGCATGGTTGGAAAACCCCACCCAGAGCATTATCCTGCAGTTTTATTTACATCACTATTGCACTGGGAGTTTGTGCAGATCAGGGACATTTGTACCGAGGATTCCCTCAGTTACATCACTGACTAAACATTCCTCAGTCAGATATAACACAGGCCGAGCACAGACACATTCCATCTTTAATTGAATGGAAGGTTGAAGAAAAGAAGAAGAGAACTTGTGTAAAAGCAGTGATTCGCGGTTTTGGTCACAAGGGCAGTCCTAATAACATCCTTGTGTTATGCCATCACTCAATGTAATCTTGAGCAATATTGATACACTCCTGAAAATAGGTTACCCGTTTCACCTCCAGAAATGACCTAAAGCCATCCCAAAACTTTTAACAATGATAATATTCCCTATTTCAATGTGTTACTCGGTGCAACGAGAGGGACAGAGAGAGGGGCAGAGAGAGGGGCAGAGAGGAACAGCAAGCAGGGTCAGAGTGGGGGGCAGAGAGAGGGACAGTGAGGGGGCAGCGAGAGAGGCAGTGAGAGGAACAGCAAGCAGTGTCAGAGTGAGAGACAGTGAGAGGGGCAGCAAGAGGAGCAGCGAGAAGGACAGCAAGAGGGACAGAGAGGGGACAGAGAGAGGGGTTGTGAGAGGGACAGAGAGAGGTAGCAAGAGGAGCTGAGAGAGGGGCAGCGAGCAGGAAACAGCAGGGGTCAGGAGAGGGAAGTGGCGAGTGACGCAGCAAGAAAAGTATAGAAGAGTAGACAGAGCATTTGCAGTTAGAACATGTGTCTTGACACATTCACAGTAACCAAGCTAAAGTGAAAGTGGAGAGTGAAGGCAGCACCATTCGAGCTCTCTAATTTATAAAACCCACTAAAACTAAAACACGTCTATGAGAATATGCTTGAAATGCTTTTTTTTGTAAATTACATTCCAAATCTTGAAGAATGATCCAATTATAATGCAAGATATAAATGTCGTCTTCTTTCATTATAATGGTTGGTACAAAAGGTCAGGTTCCATGATTCAGCACAATGACCATTCTGCTGTTTTACTCAGTTGCAAGTTGCACCTTGACATTAGACCCCAAAGTGGCACTGGCCTTTTCCTCCAGAGTCAACACCAGCAATGATACTGGCTGTTAAGGAGAAAGTCATGGTAGCAGTACCTAATTATCCACCCTCCAGCCCTGCCCCAATACATTGGCATCTGGTAGAGTAGGTCATAATATATCTCTATTAAAAAAGTTCTTTCCCCCAGATTCTGTGGCACTAACTGATGATGGACAGTGCACGAGGCAGAGACGTCAGTGAGGTGGCTGGAAATAGAATCAATCCCAATCACTTACTGCTGGCAAACTCTTGTTTGGTTTGTTTTCCCTTTTTCCCAACAAAGGCACAAACTAATAGAAGGAATATGAGTGGAAAAGTTTAAGTTTCACTATTTTACAATAAGGTGTTAAATATATGAATATAGAACAAAGAACAGTACAGCCACAGGAACAGGCCCTTTGGCCCTCTGAGCCTATGACAATTATGAAATCTGCCTTAAATAAAACCCTCTGCATTTACAGAGTCCATATCTTCCATTCCCATCCTATTCATGTAATTGTCTACTTGTCCCTTAAATGCTGCTATCGTACCTTTTCCCACCCCCTCCCCAGGCAGCGCATTCCAGACATTCACCCTCTGTGTAAAAACCTCGCACATCTCCTCTAAACTTCTCCCCACGCACCTTAAACCTATGTCCCCTCGTACTTGACTTTTCTACCCTTGAAAAGAGCACCTGACTGTCCAGGCCACTCATAATCTTGTAAACCTCTATCAGGTCACCCCTCAACCTCCATCGTTCCAGTGAGAACAAACCTTTCCTCATAGGTCATACCCTCCGGACCAGGCAACGTCCTGGTAAACCTCTTCTGTACCCTCTCCAAAACATGCACATCCTTCTGGTAGTGTGGCGACCAGAACTGTACACAATAATCCAAATCAGGCCTAACTAAGGCTCTGTACAGCTACAGCATGACCTGTCAATTTTTATACTCAATGCACCAACTGATGAAGGTAAGCATGCCATACGCTCTCTTGACTACCTTATCCACCTGCACTGTCACTTTCAGTTATCGGTGGACATGTACACCCAGAGCATGAATATATAAAGTAAATAGCCCAGAAAGCAATGAAGATGAATATACTATCAATTCAGAAGGGAGCTGGATAGTCACTTGCATAAGGAGCTGTTAAGGGATACGAGAGACAGAGTAGATACATGATATGGATGCATGGTATAAATGGCTGGCAATGTCTATTTTCAAGTCCCGTATATTCCTATATTTCCAACTAAAGTCCCTCATGTAATCAGTTATTGCTGAGAGAGCTGCCTTGTTCTCAAATGCTTTCAATGCTTCTATTTAACAGAAATCAGCAAGTGACTGCAGCAACTTTGACAAGGAATTCTTGAATGAGAAGCCCAGGCTGTCCTGTGCAGACAGAACCCTCATCAACAGCATGGACCAAAACATGTTCAACAATTTCTCATTCACAAACCCCAAAATGGATAGAATACTTTGATGAAGAAAACAAGTGTCGGGTTATAAAGTTTCTTACCTCCGTAACACTGAAGAATCCAATGCTTTGCATTCACCCGTGACGACAGCCTGGTGGTTGCTAAGTTCTATGTAAAAACATGTGGCATGAAAAGTACCTGTCATGTTAGTTACTTACACCAGAGTGTCCCTGGATATCCGTGTTGAAAATCATTACGTGAGAACATCTATAGCTTCCAAGAAGAGATCCTAATTATATGTGAACTGGAAAGACAAGGCAGATGTGCCTAAACTTGAAGTCTATAACCTGTGAGTGTAATTATTGGAAGGTCGAGACCAACACTGCATGTGGAATCATTTAGTGTTTGATTAAGTGTTTTTAAGAGTATTCATTTTGATGCAAATTGCTATAGAGCAAGAATGCAAATAATTGCTGTGTCTTGGGAAGTATTTTGTTTTACAGTTGTGTGCATGTGATGACACTTCATTCTCAATTCTGACGGGGTTTGCACTGAATGGACGCAGGGCTGATTGAAAGGATTGACAATCTCATTCCTGTCCAAACTCACAGCCTCGAGGGCAAAGCACGCGCATCTCTTTGACAAACTGCGGCACTATTTAATAATTGCCATTTTCTACAAATCAGACCACTGCAGTGGTGGAATTACTGCCTAATTTAAACCAGGAAATCCAAAATGTGGGCGAATTCCACCCATTTCGCCCACAAGCAGTAAATCACACTGTTCCTTTCCTGATGGGAGTGAATGGACGTTAGCATCAATGGTGGGTGACATCAAATCGTAGCTTGACTTGCAAAGGTGAGTGAAGAAAATGGAACAAAGTGTTCAACAAATTGGCGAGATTTTAACATCCTCTTCGCAGTTGCATGACTAAGTTTTCACAAGCTGCTGAAAGTCAGTTTCCTTTATCTCGCTGTTGTGCGTCAGGCCAAGTGATCTACGTGCAAGATTGCCTTCTATCCTCAAGGTTAGCAGATCAGCATTGTTGTAACTCGCCACCATGGTTCTATTAACTACATACAGGATTGGCCTGGCGAGGCCAATAAGCCTGTGACTTGAAGAAGATACAGTTGATATTGGACAAAACCAACATGCTTCCATGAATTTCGGAAAGGCACAGTCGAAATGTGTCAGGAACATCAACAGTGTGATATTGGCACCAAATCTCCAAAATTGTCGGACAATTTAGATCAACCACACACCAGAAACATGGAGAATTGGAGAATAAGCAGGACCCGAGCTGAACAACTGAAGGAAATTTGCATGTAATGGACGGTTGTGTCATCGTAAAAGTAGGCATGAAATGTATGGCCATTTGTAAAGACTCTACTCCTCGGGAATTTAGGTGGGAGATCCCAATAAAAAGGGGCAACATAACTCCAAGTTATGACTTAGCCAGCAATCTCACCTGGAACCTATAACATTTCTCTGTTGTAACTTTTTCCACCTTATTTAATCAATAGTGTGGACACTTTGGTCAGGATTCTCTGATTTTGTTCGCCCCGCCACTGCTACCAGTAAGAATGGAGAATTTGGTGCTCAGCCAAAACCCCATTCACTGCAGCGGGACTGGAGAACCCCAGCCGCGGGTGAGGACAGAGAATTTTGGCCTTTGTCTCTGAGTTTTCACCTAAGCTAAAGTACAGTGTTCCCCAACATCCCTCACTTTTGCTACACCTCCTCACCACAGTGAAATCAGGTTTTAGTGCACTCTGGGTGGGATTTTACTGCCTCGCTTGAGAGAGGCCTGAAAGTCTCGCCTGAGGTCAACCGAGATTTCCATTGTCGGACCATCGCCCGCTCCGATTCTGGGCAGGCGAGGTGGTAGAGTTCCGGCCACTGAGTCAATCTCTCCAAGGCCCTCACAACAATGGCAATCCTTACATGTCCCCAGTCTTTCCTTACCCTGTTTGTCTGCTTTGTCTCCTGGCCTCTTCCATTCAACATTACCATTGTCCTGCACCTTTTGGCTTCCATGAAAATATGAATGGTATTTTTGTGCGTCGTTACCTCATTACAAATTATACCGGACACTGCTATTCCATTCGGGGCAACCTGAGTGGAGGTGTTACTTAGTTTGTTACTGAATGAACTGTGTAATTTTATTACTACGAAGGCTAGTTTTGCATTATACATTAGCCTCTCAATGCCTACACTAACCCTGCAATCCACCCCACACCCTTGATGCTTGTCATTCAAATATTTCACTCACCCAAATGCACTTGAAGCAGATTGGATTCTGAAGCCCTTGCATCTTGTGTAGATCGAGATTTCCTGTTGATTCTTTACGTGTAGGTGCTACCCTGTGTTTGCTGGCCTCAGCTCTGTGACTGTCAAATTGTCTAACCGTGAAGCGCAGAAATCAAGGTCCTTTGTAACCAAAATCCTGACCTCAGCTCCAGTTATTCTGCCAACATTGAGAACAGGATAAGCCTTGGCTTTATGAGTTAGTGTAACCTGGAATGCAGCACCTCTAAGGGCAATGAAAGCAGACTCAATAGCAACTATCAACATTAAATGCTTGAAAAGAACACGGTGGCATAGTGGTTAGCACTGCTGCCCCTCAGTGCCAGGAACCCAGGTTCGATTCCTGGCTCGGGGTCACTGTCTGTGTGGAGTCTGCACATTCTCCCCATGTCTGCATGGGTTTCGTCCAGGTGCTCCAGTTTCCTCCAAAGGTGTGCAGGTTGGTGGATTGGTCATGCCAAATTGACTATTAGTGTCCCAAGCTGTTTCAGTGAGGAGGGATAGGGGATTCGGGGATCGGCAGGGCACGTGGACCTCTTTCAGATCCTGATTTGGTGGTTTAGCGATTAGGATTCGACGCTTTCACTGCTGTGGTTTGGTTCCCGGTCACAGAATGGAGATTTATGGATGGCACAGTGGTCAGCACTGCTGCCTCACAGCAACTGGGACCTGGGTTCAATTCCGGCCTCAGGTCACTGTCTGTACGGAGTTTGCACATTCTCCCCGTATCTATGAGGGTTTCCTCCGGGTGCTCCAGTTTCCTCCCACAGTCCAAAGATAGGTTAGGTGGATTGGCCATGCTAAATTACCCCTTAGTGCCAGGGGGACTAACTAGGATAAATGCATGGGGTTATGAGGATAGGGCCTGGGTAGGATTGTGGTCGGTGCAGACTTGATGGGCCAAATGGCCTCCTTCTGCACTGTTGGGATTCTGTGAGACATTTGCAGGGTTATAAGGAGAGAGTGGTGGATTGGGGCTAACTGGAAAGCACTTGTATGGAGCCAGCACATACTGGATGAGGCGAATGGCCTTGTTTGCGGTATGACTTGATGATGTCCATTTCCACCCCAAAGGAAATCAACTGTTGACGTTAGACAAAGTACTGAACAGAAAGTCAGGCCCAAATATTTCACAACTTGAAGGAAGAAAGCTGAAAAATGAAAAGAAAAGACATGAAAACCTGATATTTCTGCTTAACAAACTCAGATATTTTAATGACAGACTGAAAATGTTGTGTGGGTCACAGAATTAACCTTTCACCCAACCCAACCCCCATCCAGAAATTGAATTTCCTTCATTTTTAGATACTAATGCGACAGCTTCTGAATGCCAATAATTATTTTATTTTTGTTTACGCAAAAATTAAACCAAGGTGCAGTCCGTAGCATTTTTCTCCCGATAAGATAGTCTGTGAATGAAGCCAAGGTAAAATTGGTTTGACAGGAATCGCAGCAGATCATGAAACATTTTAAGTAAGGTACAGATGAAGAGGTAACCAAGGAGATTGTCGGTCTGAATGTTTCCACATTGTCTCACTTGACCAGCTAATGGAAGTTCAAAGGATTCTAGTGGGTTATGCGTTATATATTAAGTGATTCGCAACGTTTTTTTCAATATATGGGGTCTCTACTTGAAATGGGCAGAACGTTACTGTACCTGCTGTCATTGCCTTTGTCAAAGTACATGTGACGTGCACTGCAGGATTCTACAGATTCTGAGATATCGGAAGATAGTGTTCCAACTATCAGCAAACTTTTGAAAATGAGTTGGAGGGGTATTTGGCCACACACTCATAGGGTGTGTAAGGAGTGTAGTAGGAGCTGCTTCTGTAATGTAGCAGGGACAGCAGCCATTTAAAAAAGGAGGGGTGGCGCGATGGCACAATGGTTAGCACTGTTGCCTCACAGCGCCAGGGTCCCAGGTTCAGTTCCAGCCTCAGGTCACTGTCTGTGTGGAATTTGCACTTTCTCCCTGTATCTGCATGGGTTCCCTCCGGGTGCTCCAGTTTCCTTCCACAGTCTAAAGATGTGCGGGTTAGGTGGATTGGCCGTGCTAAATTGACCCTTATATGTCAGGGGGAACTAGCTAGGGTAAATGCATTGGGTTATGGGAATAGGGCCTGGGTGGGATTGAGTTTGGTACAGACTCGATGGGTCGAATGGCCTCCTTCTGCACTGTAGGGATTCTATGATTCTAACTCACCACTATTCAGAATTTCGGCAAGCACATTAGGTTAGGGGACGTTTTGAGTGGGTTCATGAAACATTGATGCCCATTGCTGGAGGCATTTGAGGTGGAAATTTTTTTTACAAACATTGGCACCACAGTCAAAGTTAAATATTAAAACGTTGGTGAAATCTAGGTACACAGCGAGTTGTAGCTGTTTCCTTAGTCTCTGGGAGCTGAGATGGGGGCAGGGCCTGAGGTAAAGCTGGAAGCCTCCGCTACAATAACCTAAGTTTCTGCAATTTCAATTTGTTTTGTGGCAGGTTCAAAGTCCATAGCACAAAGCTACCTATATTTTGGCACGCACACAGCATTAAACTCTACGGGAGGGGAGGGGGATATTCCCGTCCCACCTGCCACGGGAATCGTAACAGGTAGGGGGTGGTGGGGCAGACCGTGCAAAGGTCTGTTAACCATGGGGGTGGGATTTTCCGATGTGGGGGTGGGGGGGGAGGTGGTGGTGAGCGTGACCAGAAAATCCTACCCTATATCCAGCCTGATATTTCTTAGTCAGGGAGTGCTTGTGGCTGACACTAGGTGCCAACAGTAGAAAGATGCCCCCCAATCTCAGCGCTGACATCTTGCACACCCATACCATGCATCTAAATTCATCCCCATAATGAAATAAGCGAATCGATGTTCAACGTTAAGATGAGTAGAGCAAAATGTCAGTGTTTAATTACCTCATGAATCTACCTGTAAAATAAAATAGTGTTGTATAATGATTAGAATGTGTTTTTCTGATTTGTGATGTTGAAGCACTGTCGTTGTGACACAGACTGCCTTACGTCCCTTCCAAACAAACCTCACCCTTAAACTTGCATTTGCAAAGAATTTACAAGCTATCTGAATAGCTGTAGTATTCTGACTGTCGAGGTTAATGTTGCGAGCATTATAATGGGTGACACAGTGGTTAGTCACTGCTGCCTCACAGTGTCAGGGACACAGGTGCAATTCCTGGCTTGGGTCACTGTCTTGTGTGGAGTTTGCACTTTCTCCCTGTGTCTGGGTGGGTTTCCTCCGGATGCTCCAGTTCCCTCCCACAGTCCGAAAGACATTCTGGTTAGATGCATTAGCCATGCTAAATTCTCTCTCAGTGTAACCCGAACAGGCGTCAGAATGTGGCAACTCGGGGATTTTCACAGTATCTTCATTGCAGTGTCAATGTAAGCCTACATGTGACTAATAAATAAATAAACTTTTAAAGTAAATAACAACAACTTGCATTTATATTGCGCCCTTCCCCAGGGATATCATGGAAGTGTGAGCGCAAGATTCTTTTGGCGATCAGTTGGAACGTTTGGCTGTTTCCTCTCGTGGGGGAATATAGAACAAGGGACAGAGTTTAAAAATAAGGGAATTCCCATTTAATATGGAGATGAGGAAGAGTTTCTCAGAGGGTTGTTAATGTTTGGAATCCGCTTTCTGAGTGGACGGTGGAGGCTGCTTCATTGAATATATATCAGGAAGAATTCATCAGATTTTTGATGACAGAACAGTCCAGATCATAGGGAGACAGACAGAAAAGTGAAGTTAAGGGTATAATTATATCAGCCATGGTCTTATTGAATGGTGGAATATGATCTTATGTTGAACATTAACATTGATAAAGAAATAGTCCAGTTGACACTGATTACCTTGGGTTTCGGGAAGCTAGTGAGAGAGTCATTATACACTGTACAAACAACTTCATTCAAGAATCATAGAATCCCTACAGTGCAGAAGGAGGCCATTCTGCTCATTGAGCTTGCACTGACAACAATCCCATCCGGGCCCCATTCCTGTAACCCCACTCCCTGTCCCCCTGCTACTAAGGGGGCAAGTTAGCATGGCCAATCCACCTAACCTCCACACTTTGGGACACTGAGGGGCCATTTAGCACCCAACCTGTAAATCTTTGGACTGTGGGAGGAAACCGGAACGCCTGGAAGAAACACATGCAAGCACGGGGAGAACGTGCAAACTCCACGCATATGGTCGGGAATCAAACCCACGTCCCTGGTGCTGTGAGGCAGCAGTGCTAATCACTGTGCCACCATGACACTACCAGAAGGAGGAGGAAGCTTTGGGAGAGAGTACAAAGAAGATTCATCAGGATGTTGCCTGGTCTTGAGGGTGTTGGCTATGAGGAGAGGTTAGATAAACTAGGATTATTTTCTCTGGAAAGACAGAGGCTGAGGGAAGACCTGAAAGAGGGGTTGACAAAATTATGAGAGGCATAGACAGGATGGATAGAGGCTTTTTCCCAGGGTGGACTCCCTTCAAGGCCAATCCTCATCCTCCAAGGGGCACAGGTTCAAGGAGGGGGAAGTTTAAGGGAGATGTGTGGGGGAATTTTTTTTTACACAGAGAGTAGTGTGTGCCTGGAACACACCACCAGAGGAGATGGAGGACGCAGACGGATTAGCAACATTTAAGAGGCATCTGGATGGGTATAGGAATAGGGAGGGAATAGAGGGATAGGGCTCGAGTAGGGTAGATGGTTTTTTTCAGTTTAGTTTGGGCATCATGATCAGAACTGGCTTGGAGGGATGAAGGGCATGTTCCTGTGCTGTACTTTTCTTTGTTCTTTGAGGAGAGAGGGAGGAAATCCCAAACTGTTGTATTTTTGTGTAATTATCTGAGGGACCAACATCAGGAATTAGATGCTGCAGAGAGGTTTCTGAGGCACACATGATTTTCGACCTTGGCTGATCCATATGCAAAGAAAGGCACGTCAATATGAATAATTGATTAACTTGTCAATTATTTGGTGACTTGTGCACGAGAGAAAGAAAGAAGCAAACCAATTAGATTTGATTACTCTATTTGGACGCTTTTAGAAGGACATATTTTTAAATCAACAATAACTCTGACTGAGGCCATTTACCTTTTGTTAAAGATTTAGATTGCTCGTTATTGATGAGTCAAACTGGTTCTTGAGTTCCTGTTGGTTTGTGTGGCCAGTGTCTGACTTAATTGTAACATCTTACTCTGAATCCTAACACATCAAAACGAAACCCAGCTGCCTCAATTCGACGAGCAGTTTCAAGTTACACTGACTAAAGTTTGGAGCCAGCCTAAAACTTACAAGAGAGTTTTTTCCAGAAGGCTTAATCCTTTGGTCGGCATGGTGGCACAGTGGTTAGCATTGCTGCCTCACAACGCCAGGGACCCGGGTTCGATTCCGACCTTGGGTTGCTGTCTGTTGGAGTTTGCATGTTCTCCCCATGTCTGCGTGGGTTTTCTCCCAGTGCTCCACTTTTCTGCCACAGTCCAAAGATGTGTAGGTTAGATTGATTGGCCGTGCTAAATTAACTTTGGTGTCAGGTAGATTAGCAGGATAAATATAAGGGATTACAGGAATAGGGCTTGAGCGGGATCGTGCTCCGTGCAGGCTTGACGGGCTGAATGGCCTTCCTCTGCACTGTAGGGATTCTATGATTTACCCAAACAATTGCTCCAGCAGCCTACATGTGTCACAACCAAGTCCTATAGTCAGAAATTGACTGAATGTGAATCATATCATGAAGATTCTCATTAGTAAAGGCACAAGTCTACACAGGAATACATGAATATCTCAACAGAACTAAATTTGTACGCCAGTGTGTAATGCAATAACCAGACTGATTTGGAAATAATAAGTGACAAACTGCATTTGGCTCCTTACACATCCTAATGAAAGATTAGAATATAATGAGAAATAAGCAATCTTCAGATTCTCGCAATGTTTTAGTAATATTAACGGAACAGATTGTATAATGACAAGAATCATCAAATTGACATTTATCCAGCTGCTATCCGTGAATGTTAAATCCTATTTAAATCTCTCCCCAAGTGTCTCAGTTATTTTTGGCCAGTTTTCATTTGCCTTTGCTTTCTTCCTTTAAGGAGGAAATTTCACAACGTTCTGTTTCTTTTTAACTCTAGTTGCCCTTGAGAAGGTGGTGGTGAGCTGCCTTCTTGAACCGCTGCAGTCCATGTGGCGTAGGGACACCCACAGTGCTGTTAGGGAGGGAGTGCCAGGATTCTGACACAGATATATTTCCAAGTCACCAGGTTAAAGTCCAACAGGTTTATTTGATAGCACGAGTTTTTGGAGCACTGTCCCTTCATCAGGTGAGCTGGTATTAGTTAACCCGGTGTTGTGGGACTTCTTACTGTGCCTACTGAGTCCAATGCCGGCATCTCCACATCATTTCCAAGTCAGGTTGTGAGTGACTTGGAGGAGAACTTGCAAGCAGTGGTTTTCCCATGTGTCTGCTGCCCTTCTAGATGGAAGTGGTCACAGAGTTGGAAGCAGCTGTTGAAGGAGCCTTGGTGAGTTCCTGCAGTGCATCTTGTAGATGGCACACACGGCTGCCACTGTGTGGCGCTGGTGGAGGGGGTGAATGGTAGAACTGGTGGAAGGAATTGCCATCAATCGTGTTAGCCATCACCATTCCTCGGGTGGCGATGGCTAACACGAGGGGACATAGCTTTAAATTGAGGGGTGATAATTATAGGACAGATGTCAGAGGTAGGTTCTTTACTCAGAGGGTAGTAAGGGCGTGGAATGCCCTGCCTGCAGCAGTTGTGGACTCGCCAACTTTAAGGGTGTTCAAATGGTCAGTGGATAGGCATATGGATAACATTGGAATAGTTTAGGTTAGAGGGTCATTAGATTGGTTCCACAGGTTGGCGCAACATCGAGGGCCTGTACTGCACTGTTATGTTCTATCGAGCTGCTTTGTCCTGGATGGTGTTTTGCTACTTGAGTGTTGTTGGAGCTGCACCTATCCAGGCAAGTGGGGAGTATTCCATCACACTCCTGACTTGTGCCTTGCAGATGATGGACAGGCTTTGGGGAGTCAGGAGATGAGTTACTCGCTGCAGGATTCCTAGCCTCTGTACTGCTCTTGTAGCACTTAAATAGCTGTGTTTTATATAGTTCAGTTTCAGGTCAATGCTAACCCCCAGAATAGTGGGGATTCAGCAATGGTAACGCCATTGAATGTCAAGAGACAACAGTTAGATCCTCTGTTGTTGGAGACACTCATTACCTGGCATTTGTGTGGCATAAATGTTACTTGCCACTTGTCAGCCCAAGATATTGTCCTGTTCTTACTGCATTGGGACATGGACTGTTTCAGCATCTGAGGAGTCGTGAACATTGTTGAACATTGAGCAGTCATCAGCGAACATCCTCACTTCTGACTTTACGATGGAAGGAAGGTCATTGATGAAGTAGCTGAAGATGAATGGGTCAAGGTAACATTTTCACACAGCGAGTTGTTGTGATCTGGAATGCGCTGCCTGAAAGGGCACTGGAAGCAGATTCAATAGAAACTTCCCAAAGAGAATTGAACAAGTACTCAAAGGGAAAAGAATTTACTGGGCTCTGGGGAAAGAGCAGGGGAGCGAATCGAAAATCTTTACCAAAAGGCAGTACAGGCATGATGGGCCGAATGGCCTTCTGCATCATTCTATCTCTTGCACACTAATTACAGAGATAACACTTCAGGAAACGTGAACCGTTTTGTTCTTCAGCAAGTGGCCAGTCCACAGAGCAGCTCCATCACTAGGTGCCAATGTACACACCTCAAAGCTTCCTCACTCAGCAATGTGGCCTCACTCCCCCCGACCCCACTGAAACTCAGAAAGCACTTCTCAATCTGGGATCCCTCGCTCCCACATCAGCTCCTCAAAAGTGTCTGCAAGGTTTTGGGGCAGCATGGTAGCCCAGTGGTTAGCATTGTTGCTTCACAGCGCCAGGGATCCGGGTACGATTCCCAGCTTGGGTCACCGACTGTGTGGAGTTTACATGTTCTTCCCATGTCTGTGTGGGTTTCCTCCGGGTGCTCCGGTTTCCTCCCACATGCTGAAAGACGTGCTGGTTAGGTGCATTGACCCGAACAGGTGCCAGACTGTGGCAACTAGGGGAATTCCACAATAAATTCATTGCGGTGTTAATGTAAGCCATACTTTTGACTAATAAATAAACTTTTTTAAAAAATTGAAATTTTCAATTAATATCAAATGAGTGTTCAAATATGTTGGTGGAATTGGGGCTGTGTAATCAAGTAATTACTGCAATCTTCAGTCTCGATCTGAATGGGACTCTAACTCCAAACACAGGCCCCAAGGTGATGGCATTCATAGAGTTGCATAGAAAAAGGCCATTCAGCCCAACTGCTCCCTGCTGGTGTTAATGCTCCATTTAAACGTTTTCCTTTCCTTTCCCATCTAATTCTAGCAACATCAGAGACAGAATTTCCCTGCCCTGCCCACCACGGACTGTGCAGGGGTCTGTTGACCTTGGGAGGGATTTTCCGCTTCCCTGGTGAGCACAGCCGGAGAATCCCGCCCCATATCCCTATTCCCCTCTCCCTCACATGACAATCCAGCATCGATAACACTCACCTCAACCACTCCCAGTGGTAGTGGTTTCCACGTTGTCACTGATCTCCTGGTGATGGAGTTTCTCCTGAATTCCCTATTGGAGGTCTTGGTGACTATCTTACAGCAGTGCCTTCTAGCTTTGTTCCTTTCCCACAAGTGGAACTTTCCCTCAATGTTGACTCTATCCAAATCTTCATTTTTATTTATCCGTAGGACATGGGCGTCGCTGGCTGGCCAGCATTTATTGCCCATCCTTTGTTGCCCGAGGGCAGTTGAGAGTCAACCACATTGCTGTGGCCCTGGAGTCACATGTAAGATCATAAGACAATAAGACATTGGAGCAGAATTAGGCCATTCAGCCCATTGAGTCTGCTCTGCCATTCAATCATGGCTGATATTTTTCTCATCCCCATTCTCCTGCCTTTCCCCCGTAACCCCTGAGCCCCTTATTAATCAAGAACCTATCTATCTCTGTCTTAAAGACACTCAATGACCTGGTCTCCATAGCCTTCTGCAGCAAAGATTCACCACTCTCTGGGTGAAGAAATTCCTCCTCATCTCTGTTTTAAAGGATTGTCCCTTTAGCCTGAGCTTGTGCCCTCTGGTTCTAGTTTTTCCTACTAGTGGAAACATCCTCTCCACGTCCAGGTGTAGGCCAGACCAGGTGGGGACAGCAGATTTCCTTCCATAAAGGAACCAGATGGGCTTTTCCGACAATCGACACTGGTTTCATGGTCATCAGTAGATTCTTAATTCCAGATATTTTTTACTGAATTCAAATTCCACCATCTGCCGTGGTGGGATTCGAACATCAGCTGAGTTTCTGGATTAATAACGCAGCGATAATACCACTAGGCCGTCACTTCCCCAATCTTTCATAATTTGAAAGAACTGTAATGGATCGCACCTTCAGTCTCCCCTCCTCAAGAGGACAAAGATAATTTTAATCATTGCTCTCACTAGCTGTGGAACCCTGTCTCCAGGAGCCCCGAGATCTGCCTTTGATGTTCATCTTCCTAGCATTCCCTTTACAAGTGGCATTCATTTGAATAATATCATAGCGACCAACTGCGAATAAGAAGCATTATGCTAATTACATTCAGCAGCCAATTAATCTCTCAAACAGTAAATTTGCATGGACGGTTAAAAACAATTATTCACCGTCCAAAATTTCTGAGAGAGACATTTGATATTTCAAATATCAAGCTTGAGGGAATGATTCTAACAATCTGTGGTTCTTCAGGATATAAACACTCTCTGTAGGAAATCCGAGATTTATTATCTGAAATGGATTTTAGAAAGGCTGTGGGTCTAATTGAATTGCACCAGTAAACAAGTAGAGTGAAGTTGACAGCAATGTGCTATCTACAAGATGCACTGCAGCAATTCACCAAAGATCATAGAATCCTGCAGTGCAGAAAGAGGCCATTCAGCCCATTGAGTCTGCACTGACCACAATCCCACTCCAGCCCTATCCCCATGTCCTTACATATTTATCCACTAATCCCTCTAACCTATGCAACCCGGGACACTAAGGGGCAATTTAGAATGGCCAACCAACCTAACACGCGCATCCTTAGACAGCACCTTCCAAACTCCCCTATATCCCCACAAAGGATAGCAGGACTAGAGGGCACAGCCTCAAGATAAGTGGGGGCGGCACAGTTTAGAACAGAGTTGAGGAGGAACTTCTTCACTCAAAGGGTGGTGAATCTCTGGAATTCTCTGCCCATTGAAGTGGTGGAGGCTACCTCGCTAAATATATTTAAGACACGGGTAGATAGGTTTTTGGTAGGCAAGGGGATTAAGGGTTATGGGGAGAAAGCAGGAAAGTGGAACTGAGCCACTTCAGATCAACCATGAT
Organism: Carcharhinus amblyrhynchos; assembly: GCF_965287045.1. Taxonomy (NCBI): domain Eukaryota; kingdom Metazoa; phylum Chordata; class Chondrichthyes; order Carcharhiniformes; family Carcharhinidae; genus Carcharhinus; species Carcharhinus amblyrhynchos. Next base: position 47,856,935 of record NC_137342.1, read on the forward strand.
CTTATTGAATGGCGGGGCAGGCTCGAAGGGCTAGATGGCCTACTCCTGCTCCTATTTCTTATGTTCTTATCCAGAAGGACAAAAACAGCACATACATGGGGACACCTCCGCCTGGAAGTTCCCCGCCAAGCCACTCACCGCCCTAACTTGGAAACATACCGCCATTCCTTCACAGTCGCTGGGTCAAAATCCTGGAATTCTCCCCTTCAACGGCATTGTGGGTCAACCCACAGCACGTGGACTGCAGCGATTCAGGAAGTCAGCTCACCACCACCCTCTCAAGGGCAACTGAGGATGGGCAACAAATGCTGGCCCATGTCCCACAAATAAATGTTAAAAATCGAAGCCTGGTGCCTGACGCTGTGAGGCAGCAGTGCTAACCACTGTGCCACCGTGCCACCCTACTGATGAATAAAAACAGAACAAGATGAAAAAAGAATCAAGAATTAAAAACCTTACAGTTGGAATTTAATCGCAAGCTGCTTGCAAGATTCTGTCTTGATCAAGACCCTAACATAAATGCCGTTTGGTAAATGAGGTTTCTCAATGTGTGAAACTAAGGCCTCTCGAATACTAGAACCAATTCTTTCGCAACAGCCATTGAGTAACCATCAGCCTGCTACCTCTGTGGTTTCAACGTTCCTTTCTTTTACAACCAAAAGAGTCGGTAAATATTTGTCAAAGTTTGTGGGTAGGTGTCCCACCATCTTACATTTGCTTGTGACTGACCTATATAATCTGTTTAAGTGGTTGTTAAAATCCTGACGCAATTCCTTTGTGAGGATTAGAGAGGAAATGAATTACGTTGCAGAAAAGCGACTTGAAGAGTTTGATAGCAGTGTCTGCTTTTTACATCCAAACCTCATGATTGAACCTTGAGTGATATCGCTTTCAATCAAGCCCCATAGCAAAAGTTGTGTCACACCACCCTCTAGTGGCACAGTGACAGTTTACACCCAGAATGGCCGTCCCGCTGCTCACAGAAGATGCCACAAGTTATTGAAGAGATTGTTATAACAGGAAGGGCCACAAGTGGGCGTGCCAGTTTGTTTTAATTCTAACATGTTTCAGTCATGACATAGATACAGCCTTTCTGTAATCATTTAATTCTCCAGTTACACTCAGCTTGCTGCAGAGGTTATCGCTGGAATATGATGGGCTGTACAACACATCACAGTGCTGTGTAGGAATTGATTTCTGGTGCCTGGGTTTAAAAGCTAAATAGATCAAATAAAGACTGAAACATTCAGCTGCTGGAAGCATCTGCAGTGCCTTTGTCACCTCTTAATTTTGATCTGATTTATTACTGTCACATGTATTAACATACAGTGAAAAGTATTGTTTCTTGCGCGCCACACAGGCAAAGCATACCGTTCATAGAGAAGGAAACGAGAGATTGCAAAATGTAGTGTTCCAGTCATAGCTAGGGTGTAGAGAAAGATCAACTTAATGCGAGGTAGGTTCATTCAAAAAGTCTGATGGCAGCAGGGAAGAAGCTGTTCTTGAGTGAGTTGGTACGTGATCTCAAACTTTTGTATCTTTTTCCTGAAGGAAGGAGGTGGAAGAGAGAATGCCCGGGGTGTGTGGGGTCCTTAATTATGCTGGCTGTTTTTCCGAGGCAGCGGGAAGTGTAGACAGAGTCAATGGATGGGAGGCTGGTTTGTGTGATGGATTGGGCTTCGTTCACACTTCTTTGTAGTTTCTTACAATCTTGGGCAGAGCAGGAGCCTTACCGAGCAGTGCGACAACCAGTGAGGATGCTTTCTATGGTGCATCTGTAAAACTTGGTGTAAGTCGTAGCGGACATGCCAAATTTCCTTAGCCTTCCGAGAAAGTAGAGGCTTTGGTGGGTTTTCTTAACTATAGTGTTGGCAGGGGGGGTTCAGGACAGGTCATTGGTGATCTGGACACCTAAAAATTTGATGGGCCAGGAAGTGGCAAATGAAATTTAATGTTGGCAAATGTGAGGTTGTCCACTTTGGTAGGAATAATGGTAGGAAGGACTATTATTTACATGGCGAAAAACTGGAGCAGGCGACGGTGCAGAGGGACCTCGGGGTCCTTGTGCATGAGTCGCAAAAACCCAGCCTGCAGGTGCAGCAGGTGGTCAGGAAGGCGAATGGGATGCTGGCCTTCATAGCGAGGGGGATTGAATATAAAAGTAGGGAGGTCTTGCTGCAGCTGTATAGGGCATTGGTGAGGCCGCAGCTGGAGTACTGTGTGCAGTTTTGGTCGCCACACTTACGCAAAGATATTTTGGCCTTGGAGGGAGTGCAGAGGAGGTTTACTAGGCTGATAGTTGAGGGGATTGAACTATGCGGAGAGGCTGAATAAACTAGGCTTGTACTCGTTAGAGTTTAGAAGAATGAGGGGAGATCTCAGTGAGACATATAAGATGATGAATGGGATGGATAGGATAGAGGTGGAGAGACTCTTCCCGCTCAGAAAGGACAGCAGGACTAGGGGGCACAGCCTCAAGATAAAGGGGGGGCGGTTTAGAACAGAGTTGAGGAGGAACTTCTTCACTCAAAGGATGGTGAATCTCTGGAATTCTCTGCCCGTTGAAGTGGTGGAGGCTGCCTCGCTAAATATTTTTAAGACACGGGTTGATAGGTTTTTGATAGGCAAGGGGACTAAGGGTTATGGGGAGAGGGCGGGAATGTGGAACTGAGACACGACAGATCAGCCATGATCTTATTGAATGGCGGGGCAGGCTCAAGGGGCTAGATGGCCTACTCCTGCTCCTATTTCTTATGTTCTTATGTTCTTAAAACTTAAAGCTCTCGGCCATTTCTATTTTGTTCCCATTGATGTAGAAGGGGCATGTTCTCTACCACGCTTTGTGAAATCAATGACAATCTCCTTTGTTTTGTTGACATTGAGTGAGAGATTATTTTCACCGCACCAGTTCACCAGATTCTCTATCTCATTCCTGTACTCTGTCTCATCATTTTTTGAGGTCCGACCCACTACAGTGGTGTCAGCAAACTTGAAAGTTGAGTTGGAGGGGAATTTGGCCGCAGAGTCATAGATGTACAAGGAGTATAACAGGGGGCTGAGAACACATCCTTATGGGGCACCAGTGTTGAGAATGATCGTGAAGGAGGTGTTATTGCCTATCCTTACTGATTGTGGTCTGTGGGTTAGGAAGTTCAGGGTCCTGTTGCAGAGGGAGGAGCCGAGGCCCAGACCACAGAGTTTGGAAATATTTTGTGGGAATAATGGTGTTGAAGACTGAGCTGTAGTAAATAAATAGGAGTTTGACATTGGTGTCTAGGTGTTCCAGGGTTGAGTGCAGGGCCAGTGAGGTGGTGTCTGCTGTGGGCCTGTTGCAGCAGTAGGTAAAATGCAGTGGATCTAGGTAGTCCGGGAGGCTGGAATCGATTTGTGCCATGACTAACCTTTCGAAGCACTTCATAATGATGGATGTCAGAGCCACCGGCCGATAGTCATTAAGGCACATCGCCCGGCTTTTCTCAACAGTAACTACACTTGGAAAGTAAAGCTGTGAAGTGCTTTGGGACATCCTAAGATTGTGAAAGCCATTTTTTTCTAGTTTTTTTTTCCAATACCTTATCAAAATATTTCCACTCGAGAAGATGGGACTTCAGTTTAAGGTCATGTTTGACCATGAAGCCTCGCAGCCAATGCATTGCCCATCTTCCTTCAGTTGTCATGCTTTGCTACAAATGAAAAACATTCTTCTCAAATAATATTAAGGAAAGAAAGCCAGTTCTAACTGTGCGGTTTTTCTAACTTCTGGGAAATAAGTTGTGCCAGCTGTCAACCTGAAGACAAATTAGCTCTGAACCGAATACATGGCCTATTTATTTCAAATGGACCTTGTAACCACAAATAGGCAGCTTTCATTGCACGATGGCACAGTGTTTAGCACTGCTGCCTCACAATGCCAAGAACCTGGCTTTGATTCCCGTCTTGGGCCACTGTCTGTGTAGAAGCTGCACATTATCCCCATGTCTGCGTGGGTTTCCTCCGGGCGTTCCAGTTTTTCTCCCACAGTCCAAAGATATGTAAGTTAGGTGGATTGGCTATACTAAAATTATCCCTCAATGTCTAGAGCTGGGTAAACTAAATGGATTAGTCATGGGAAATTTAATCCTTACTAAGTGATTGCATTAGGATTTTAACAAACACTTGAAAAGGAAAACATTTTATACAGGTCAGTCGCAAGCAAATGTGAGAACTGGTGGGACACTTAGCCAAAGCTTAGTTTGACAAATATTTACTGACTCTCTGGTCTGTACAATAAGGGAGCAGTCTTCCTGATGAGACATTAGATTAAAGTTTTGTCTCGCTGCCCTCTCAGGGAGATATAAATGTTCCATGGCACTATCTGATGAAAAGGAGGGGAACTTGCTGTGCAGAAACTGCTGCAATTCTTTCTCCATTACAACAGTGGCTGCGTCTCGGGCACTGAATGATCCTGAAGAAGTCCCACTTTGAATTTCCTTGCTAATAATGAGAACCAGCTTAAACCCACAGACTGACTGTACACCTCTCTAATTTCAATGTCACACCAAACTACGGGTGAGATTCTCTGGCCTCCCAGAAGGATGTTTTCTGCTGGCAGGAGGTGGCACAGGATTCTCTGGTCGTTGGGAATTCCCATTGACCCCACACTGGCAGGTAAGCGTGCACAGCCGGTGAGACCGGAGAGTCCCACTTTTCATATCCTCACCCCAGTACATACTGCATCCAGTCTCTACATTCTCTCCCTAATGGATGCTGCATTTAGTATCTCTGCCCACTTCCCAATACACCCTGCATTCAGTCTCGACGCCCTCTCTCCAACACACATCGCATTCAGTCTCTATCATCTCCATCATCTGTGTCTATGCCCTGTCCGTGATACATCCTGCATTCAATTTCCAAGCCCTCTCTCCAATAGAGACTGCATTCAGTCTCTACATCCTATCTCCAATACGCACTGCATTCAGTCTCAATGCCCTCTCCCCGATATACACTGCATTCAGTCTTGATGTCCTCAAATGAATACGCACTGCATTCTGTCAGTGTGAACGGTTAGAAAATTCCAGCCTATATTTTTCACCCTGTTTGTGATCTGCTTCAAGCAAAAAAAGCAGGTAATTTAATGAGGAAATGTGGTTTGGGATTTCATGGTCAATTATAAATGTTAAATTTCTTTTTTTTAAATTTGATTTGATTTAATTTATTGTTGTCATGTGTATTAGTATACAGTGAAAAATATTGTTTGTTGCACGCTATACAGACACACCGTTCACAGAGAAGGAAACGGGAGAGTGCAGAGTGTAGTGTTACAGCCATAGCTAGGGTGTAGAGAAAGATCAACTTAATACGAGGTAGGTCCATTCAAAAGTCTGACAGCAGCAGGGAAGAAGCTGTTCTTGAGTCGGTTGGTACATGTCCTCAGATTTTTATATCTTTTTCCCAACAGAAGAAGGCGGAAGAGAGAATGTCCGGGGTGTGTGAGGTCCTTGATTATGCTGGCTGCTTTTCTGAGGCAGTGGGAAGTGTAGACGGAGTCAATGGACGGGAGGCTGGGTTGCGTGATGGACTGGGCTTTGATCACAATCTCAGTGGGCATCAAGCAGAGTGTGTAACCAGACAGTCATGAGGCATGAGAGCAGCTTCACACACAGCCAGATACAGAAACACTGGGGGACCTTGAATCATTGAGAAGCCAATTACTTACCGAGGGGGGATTATTTTCACTGCTGACCAGCTGATCTGGGATGGAGCAGCACGAAGCCAAGATCTCGAGATTGGCTGGGCTGGGCCACTATATGTTCAGTCACATTTTGGTAATTGACCCATCCAAATGATAGCTAAGTAATGAGTAGGTTAAATCAACCTCGATAGGTTTTGGGGTGGAGAGGGAGTGGGAGGAGGGATTACCCAAGCACGGGGTTTTATGGAGGCATTGACCAATGAATTGATACCCAACATACTAACAGGGAGTGTTTACCTGGACATTGCGTTTCTACCCAGAGTGTGACGGCAATGCCATTTTGCTTTGATCCCATATTGGGGAGCACGGTGGCACAATGGTTAGCACTGCTGCCCCACAGCTCCAGGGAGCTGGGTTCGATTCTCAGCTTGGGGTGACTGTCCTTGTGGAGTTTGCACATTCTCCCCATGTCTGCGTGGGTTTCCTCCGGATGCTCCGGTTTCCTCCCGCAGTCCAAAGATGTGCAGGTTAGGTGCATTGGCCATGCTAAATTGTCCCTTAGTCTGCTGGATGCTAAAGGTTAAAGGATTAGCAGGGTGAATATGTGGGGTTACGGGAATAGGGCCTGGGTGGGATTGTTGTCAGAGCAGACAAGATGGGCTGAATGACCTCCTTCTGCACTGTTGGGTTTCTATGCTCAGACACTAGCGAGTTTCAGGTCTTATTTACGTTGAATTAAATATAACCCTGGGCACCAACAAGGATTGTCATTTCAAACTATTTCGGAAGATGAGAATCAGGGGTTAAAGAGTTAATTGCAATCTGATATTCCAAACTTCCGCAGGGAACAGTATTAAGGAACAGACCATGGAGGCAACAGAGTGTGCACAGTTGCCCAGGCTGCAACTCGAGACTGAACCTTGCCAAATAAAACTCCTAAAAGACTTTGTGGATGTGTTATCAGACACATTAGGACATGACTGCTGAGCTGGGAGTACGGAAAGGATTCTAAAGTGCTTTCACTTCTGTCTGACACGTTTCCAGCTCAATTCACTTTTTCAAAAATGTCATTAAAGTTACAACGCCAATGCGCAGAGTGGATCAAATAAACTCTTCATCCTTCTCCTAGCTTGCTCCCAAAAACAAATTCAAACTGAATTCAATTCATGGCCCCCAAAAGAGAGACAGACAAGATCCAAGCTGAACATTGTGCCCGATCTTGGGCTTGACCTCGACAATGTTTGATCTTAGTCGAAAGGCCAAGAAGCCTGTCACTCACACCTATCTTCACCACAGACGCACTTCAACTTGGAGTGACTTTTATCAGTCAATTGTGGTGGGCTGTTAGAATATGAACTCCCTGATTAAGGGTCAAATTGATAGGCCAATCAGGGAACCTCTTGCTTTGTATTTAACCAGGAGCGCCCGTTCCTCTGGGACTCCGAGTGTAGACTGCTCACTGAAAGCACTCTGTATGCTGCTGTCAGACTGGTAAATAAAGGGATTTTGGTGAAGGAACTTCTGCCTCCGAGGACTTATTGCATAACACAAAACAAAAACTTCCCCCAGTCTGTTCTTCCAACTGATCTGAATCCTGAAAAGACCCCGTTTACTCAGGGAAGATGAGCTTTCCTCAAATCTGCTCAATGAGATTCAGAATAAACAGAAAATCAATTCTGCCATTGCTGGTGATAAAAATTGGACATTTTAGAAACCTTTCTGTGGTCCCAGTGTAGCAGTCATGTCCTGACGTGTCTGATAACACATCCTTAATGGTCTGTTAGGAATTTTGTTTTACAAAGGTTTGGTTTGCCACAGCTTCGTAAATATGGTAAAGGGAATTTTCTTTGTAACCTCATGAGTCATAGAGATTTACAGTATTGAAACAGGCCCAGCCTGTCAATGTTACCTTTTTTATTAATCACTAAGCTAGTCCCAGTTGCCCACATTTGGCCCATATCTCTCTATACCGATCTTACCCATATAACTGTCTAAAAGCTTCTTAAAGGTCAAAATTGTACCTCCCTCCCCCCAAACTCTACTACTAGCTCTGGCAGCTCGTCCCAGACATTCACCATCCTCTGTTGAAAAAATTTCCCCTCTGGGCCCTTTTGTATCTCTCCCCTCTCACCTTAAACCGATACCCTCTAGTTTTAGACTCCCCTACCCTTTGGGAAAAGATATTGCCTATCTAGCTGATCTGTGTCCCTCATTATTTTATAGAACGCTATAAGATCACCCCTCAGCCTCCTATGCTCCAGAGAAGAATGTCCCAGTCTATCCAGCCTCTCCTTATAACATGAATTTTGATCATCGGGGGGTAGTTTTGTGTGACAGGAGTGGGCTGGCAGAGAATTTTTGTTTTCTGGATGTTTAGTCTGAGGTCCGTTCTCTCATTTGCCTCAATGAATTCATTTATGATAGTTTTTGGCTTGAGTGTGTGCATACACAAGCATCGTCTGCATACTGCAGCTCAATGACAGAGGTTGGGAAGTTCTTGGTTCTGGCCTGGAAGTGTCGGAAGTTGAAGAGTTTCCTGCTGGTCCGTAGGTTAGTTCCTCACCAGCGCGGGTTCGATTCCTGGCTTGGGTCACTGTCTGTGTGGAGTTCGCACATTCTCCTTGTGTCTGCATGGGTTTCCTCCAGGTGCTCCAATTTCCCCCCACCATCTGAAAGACATGCTGGTTAGGTGCATTGACCCGAACAGGAGCCGGAGTGTGCCAACTAGGGGGATTTCACATCAACTTCATTGCAGTGTTAATGTAAGCCTTACTCGTGACTAATAAATAAACTTTATGACACTGAGACAACAAGGGTTAAAATACAAGGATTGTTACATCAATTAGGATAATCTTGCTTGGAATTTCAAACATAGCAGGGTAATATAATTGAAATTTTTAAGATATTATAAACTGGCAGCATGAACAGAGAGAAACTATTTCTATTAGTTGGGGAGGCTAGAATTACAGGGCCTCACCAAATCCGGGTGATGGAAGTCTCATCTGCTGGTTGGAGAGGGCCCTGCATTGCTTCCTTGGCAAAGGTCCATCATTTTAATAGCCTCTCAGTTACCAAAATGGTCAGGGCTAGTCCTCTCCAGGGGTCAATGTCCCTTAATGTCTCTCAAATTCTCTTTCCAAAGGGGAACAAGCCCAGTTTCTCCTATCTATCCACATAACTGAAATTCCGGATGAAACATTGATTCAGACTCAACTGGGGTATTGCATCCAGTTCTGGGCGCCAGACTTCAGAAAGAATGTGAAGGAAGGCTATCGAAGAGGAATACATTCAAACCTGATTTCACAGCAGCTTTATTCACCTCTGCCATTCTCCAAAGATCAGGTCATGGAATAGCAGCTGACAATCTAAGGTAGCAATAAATTAGTGTCACGCTGCCCAAGGGTCAGTACTGAGGGAGTGCCGCACTGCCAGAGGGTCAGCACTGAGGGAGTGCCGCACTGCCAGAGGGTCAGCGCTGAGGGAGTGCCGCACTGCCAGAGGGTCAGTATTGTACTGTTTGAGCTGTTGATAAGATGTTAAACAGAAACCATGTTGTCTCTCGCGGAGTGCAGTGACAGATCCCATGTGCCGTCTGAAGAAAAGGAAGGAAGATTCCCCAATGTCTTGCTTATCGTTTCTCAATCAATAACAGAGAAACAGATTTCTGTGCATTGAACTCATTGCTGTTTGTGGGATATTGCGGTGCACAAATTGGCTGCTCTATTTCATACATTTCGCCAGTGACTAGACTTCCAAACATGCCAACCTGAAGGATATTGTTTAGATCCACATTCTTTTCTGATTGTTACAGGAATATGAAACTCTCGGATATGATTAGCCACTGCACCATTCTCTCCTTCCCCTTTGTCTTCTCAAACTTTCCCTCGGATGGAGCTTACTGTTTCAACAACTGGACAAGGAATGGAAAGAGTGACCCAAAAATATTCAGACATGTCCACTTTGAATATCAAGAAGCCTAAGATTTAATCCACAGCCTCTTCTCAAACCAGCATATCATACAATCCATACAGTGCAGAAGGAGGCCATTCAGCCCATTGAGTCTGCACTGACCACAATCCCACCCCGCCACTATCCCCGTTGCCCAATGCTAGATCCCCTGACACTAAGGGGCAATTCACCATGGCCAATCCACCTAACCCGCACATCTTTGGAGTGTGGGAGAAAACCGGGAGCGCCCAGAGGAAACCCACACAGACACAGGAGGAGCATGCAAACTCCACACAGACAGTGACCAGAGGCTGGAATTGAACCTGAGTCCCTGGCGCTGTGAGGTAGCAGTGTTAACCACTGTGCCTCCATGCAGCAGCAATTATGGGGTGGGGGGGGGGGGGTGCACAGTGGTTAACACAGCTGCCTCACAGTGCCATGGACCTGGGTTCAATTCTGGCCTTGGGTCACTATCTTTGGAGTTTGATAATTCTCTCCGTGTCTGCGTGGGTTTCCTCTGGGTGTTTCGGTTTCCTCCCACAGTCCATTGGCCATGTAAAATTGCCTGTTAGTGTCCCAAGATGTATAGCCATGGACGTGGGAGGGCACAATAAGAAGTCCCATAACACCAGGTTAAAGTCCAACAGCCTTATTTGGAATCACGAGCTTTCGGAGCACTATTCTTCCATCAAGTGAGTGGCTTTCACCTGATGAAGGAGCAGCACTCCAAAAGCTCGTGATTCCAAATAAACCGGTAGGACTTTAACCTGGTGTTGTGAGACTTTTTATTGTGCCCAAGATGTGTAGGTTATGTGGATTAGCTATGGTAAGTGCGCAGGATAACAGGGATAGGATGGAGAAGGATGGGAAGCGCTGTCAGAGAGACAGTGTGCACTTGATGGGCTGAATGGCCTCTTTCTACACTGTTGGGATTCGACGATTCTAACGCTGCAGTTTCTGTAGCATCCGGTATTCTATATTTTAAGGAAAGTGTTGGTCTCACGGGGCGGGCAATCGCTGAAAGAAGTAAAATAAAACAAAATCTTGAAAGTACAGATGGTGGTTTGGACCAGTGGCAGGTGTTCTTTGGTTAATCCAATCCTTTCATCCAGCCTGGCATCTGACACTTTACAACATCCAGCTGTGCGAATGCAGGATCATAAACACGGGAAGAACTCAGGTCACAACAAACTTTATCCTCAACCAAAATGACCCGGGTGAAAGGATTGTGCGAGATTCACTGCTAGAGCTGCACAACAAACCTTGCTCTTTACACAGCGACACTTATAGTGAAAGTTATTTTCTTGATTTTTCTTTAAGGGTTGTACAATGCCCTACACAGAAACATGATTGTCCTAAGTGGTTGTGGTGGTGAAAGCTCTTACTATGGATCACTCCAACTCTGAACAAACACATACATTTTTCTCTCTATTCTTTCTGCTTCTGTCGGTATCTGTTACCAGAATCCAATAACATTGGCTGAGTGATGACTCTGCATTGGCAATGAAAGAAAAAGATGTCAGTCTGAATAATGCTGAGAGCATTCTTTGTCTCTCAATCAAAATGTTGTGTCTTCTGCCACTATAGAGGATGTGTGTGGAGCACCCAGTCCCCAGTGCTTGATGAGCTGTCTTGCATGTTAAAACAAGACCCTTTCTGTTTTCTCCACTGAGAATAAGAGATCCACTGGTGCATCTTAAAAGATGAATAGGGAGCTGTTCTGGAATGCTCAACAATATTCTTCCCAGCTGAGACCCAGTAGGTGATTGGCCCAATCCACCACAAAAACCAGCCTCCCTCCCATTGCCTATACTTCCCGCTGCCTCAGCAATACAGCCAGTATAATTAAGGACACCACACTCCCCGGACATTCTCTCTTCCACCTTCTTCCATTGGGAAAAGATACAAAAGTCGGACGTCACGTACCAATTGACTCAAGAGCAGATTCTTCCCCGCTGCTGTCAGACCTTTGAATGGACCTACCTCACATCAAGTTGATCTTTCTCTACACTCTAGCTTTGGCTGTAACACTACAATCTCCTCTCTCCTTTCCTTCACTATGAACAGTATGCTTTGCCTGTATAGCGTGCAAGAAACAATACTTTTCAGTGTATGTTAATACATGTAACAATAATAAATCAAATCAAATCAAATCAAATCCTTTTCCCCATTCGAGTGAACAAAGCTCTGTTCTACACATGTAGGAGACTGCACTCCCTTTGTTTATCAATGATTTCAGGGCAAAGTCTCTCCTTAAAGTTTCAGTTTAAAGTTTAAAATTTATTTATTAGTGTCACAAGTAGGCTTACATTAACACTACAATGAAGTTACTGTGAAAACCCCCTAGTTGCCACATTCCAGCGCCTGTTTAGGTACACAGAGGGAGAATTTAGCACGGCCAATCAACCTAACCAGTGCGTCTTTGGACTGTGGGAGGAAACCCATACAGACATGGAGAGAACATGCAGATTCCGCACATACAGTCACCCAAGCTGTGAATTGAATCCAGGTCCCTGGCATTGTGAGGTGGCAGTGCTAACGACTGTGCCACCGTGCCACCCATGTTAAATCTTTGACAAACAACTTGGGCTACACAATGCCAATGTACCCTCAATCCCGAACTTGATCTCCACTCACTTTGTAAGATATTAAATCAAATATCGATTCAATCAGTTTGCCGATTATTTTGCCTATTTAGATTATTCGAATGCACTGTAGAACTGAGTGCATTTTCTTGCAAAATACTGAATTCACTAAATGACTAATTTATGAAGTAAACTATGTGTTTGACTGAAATTTCTTTGGTGAAGTTTTTACTTTGAGTTTGTTATCCAAGATGAAAAGGGAAAGACTTCATTGAAATCTCCTCTTGGGCAGTCTGGATGATACTGGTTATCTGATACAAAGTCCTATATTGCTGGTTATTGCCACATTACAACATATTGGCAACAAGGTAGAATCCTATTTCTTATGTTCTTATGAATCAACTGGATGGCACAGCCTACCTGTTGAGTACCTGGTTTGATTTAAGTTGGAAAACAGGGATGCCTCTTGGGTGAATAGACTCAACAAAGAGACACAGCTAGCATTATTGAGCTTGTGCCAGACCCTAAGGGGAAATCCTAGTGTGGTCAGTGAATAAGGAGATTTGGAAAGATATTTTTGATAATTGGAATGGAGAGAGATTAGCCAGCCTTATGGAACAAGGAAACAGAAACTTGGTGCAGGAGGATTGCAGCTCCCAGCTGCCCTGGGGCAGAGCTCCGATCTTTATGTGCCTACAACATGGCTTCTAGATGATTCTGTCTGAGAGAGGAATCCACCCCCATAGAATCATAGAACCATACAGTACAGAAGAGGTCCTTTGGCCCATTAAGTCTGCACCGACACGTTAGGAACACCTGAACTCCCACCTAATCCAATCTCCCAGCCCATAGCCCTGAATGTTATGACGTGACAAGTCTTCATCCAGATACCCCTCAGCCCCTCAGTTTGCTCTAATGAAAACAACTCATGCTTACATAACCTCTCTTCATAAGTTAAATGTTCCATCCCAGGCAGCATCCTGGTGAATCTTCTCTACATCTCCTCCAGTGCAATCACATCCTTCCGATAATGTAGCAAGCAGAACAGCACACAGTACTCGAGCTGTGGCCTCACCAAAATTTTATACAACTCCAACATGACTTTTGTAATCTATGTTTCAACTAATAAAGGCAAGTGTCCCATATGCCTTTTTTAATCACCCTACTAACATGCCCTTCTGCTCTTATAGGTCTGTGGACAAATACACCCAACGTCCCTTTGTTCCACAGAACGCCCTAGTGTCCTACCATTCATTGAGTATTCTCTTGTCAAATTCCTCTTTCCAAAGTGCATCTTATCTGTCCATTTGGCCATACTGTCTATATCTTCTTGTAGTCCAAGACACTCTGCCTCACTGTTAATCATCCAATCTTTGTGTCATCCGCAGGCTTACTAATCCTACCCCTCGCATAGTCATCTAAGTTATTTATATAAATGATGAATAATAGGGGGCCCAACACAGATCCCTGTGGTGTGCCACTGGACACTGGCTTCCAGTCATGAATGCAGCCTTCTGTCATCACCCTCTGTCTCCAACAACGAAGCCAATTTTGAATCCACTTTATCAAATTACCCTGTATCCCATGTGAACTTACCTGCTTTACAAGTCTCCAACATGCGATCTTGTCAAAGGCTTTGCTGAAATCTGGTGTGATCGCCCACCCCCAGTTGACGTTGGTCCCTCAAGTCAGTTGACACATTTCTGTTGTACTATCTTAAAGAGGAAGACACCGCACAAAGGCAAAAAGTAACATCACCACAGTCACAGATGATCATAGGCTGCTGAGGTGATTTAATCTGAGGATCACCACACCTCAAACAAGAGGGATACACAATGGTTACATCTCCAAGATACACTTTTAAACTGAAATGAAACACTTATTGAAATATTCCAGGTCGACTTTTGTATCGTTTTCCCATTGGAAGAATGTGGAAGAGAGAATGTCCAGGTATGGGATCCTTGATTATGCTGCCAGCTTTTCCGAGGCAGTGGGAAGTGTAGACACAGTCAATGAATGGGAAGCTGGTTTGAGTGATGGACTGGGGTGGCAGAGTGGCACACTGGTTAGCACTGCTGCCTCACAGCCCCAGGGGCCCAGGTTTGATTCCTGGCCTCGGGTCACTGTCTGTGTGGAGTTTGCACATTCTCCCTGTGTCTGCGTGGGTTTCCTCCAGGTGCTTTGCTTTCCTCCCACAGTCCAAAGATGTGCAGGTGAGGTAACATTGGCCAAGCTGAATTCTTCCTCAGTGTACCCGAACATGGGTAGAGTATGGCGACTGGGGGATTTTCACAGTAACTTCCTTGCAGTGTTAATGTAAGCCTACTTGTGGCTAATAAATAAACTTAAATTTAAACAATATAGTGTGTGAAACATGCTCATCTGAAAAGGAACATATCCAGGAGACAGACCAGGTTAGACCTTCCAATATATGTTTGATATGATTGTATTTCTGGGCCTGAGTTATGCAATATTTATTCACTGGTTTCTAAAGGAACAGGGATATATACAAGCTGAACCAATTCCACAGGACTCTTATATTTGAATTATTCCTTTCTCAAACCTGTGCAATGAGGCAAATTCGATAAAGGTTTTCCCTGCAGTCAGTTATTAATTCCATTTCTTCTTCATATTAATTGTTCTTGGAACTAGGGTCCAGAATCAGGGTGCATAGTTTGACGATAAGGCGTAAACCTTTTGGACTTTGATTTGATTTATTATTGTCACATGAATTAGTATTCAGTGAAAAGTATGGGTTTCCTCCAGGTGCTCCAGTTTCCTCCCACAGTTGGAAAGATCTGCAGGTTAGGTGGATTAGCCATGCCAAATTGCCCCTTAGTAACCCAAGGCTAGGGGGATAAGTGGGGTAAATACGTGGAGTTACAGGGTGAGCCTAGGGTAAGAATCGGTGCAGTCATGATGGGCTGAATGACCTCCTTCTGCACTGAAGGGATTCTATGATCTATGATCTAAGCCCCAATCTCCAATCACTGATTTCTAAAAGGAACAAGGATATATACAAGCTGAACCAATTCCACAGGACTCTTTATCACAAGTAGGCTTACAGTCACACTGTAATGAAGTTACTGTGAAAATCTCCTAGTCGCCACAGTCCGGCACCTGTTCGGGTACACTGAGGGAGAATTTAGCACGGCCAATGCACCCTAACCAGCGTGTCTTTGGAGTGTGGGAGGAAACTGGAGCACCCGGAGGAAACCCACGCAGACACAGATAACTTCAAGATGCACCACTTCTCCAGCTTCCACTCTAAATACATTAAAGAAGCCATCCCCTACGGACAAGCCCTCCATATATACAAGATCTGCTCAGATGAGGAGGTTTGCAATAGTCACCTCCAGACGCGGAAAGATGCCCTCATAAGAACAGGATATGGCGCTTGACTCATCGATCGACATTGCCACAGTGAAAAACCGCACCGACCTCCTCAAGACAAACACGGGACATGGTGGACAGAGTACCCTTTGTCGTCCAGTACTTCCCTGGAGCGGTGAAGTTACGACATCTTCTCCGGGGTCTTCAACATTGATGAAGACGAACATCTCGCCAAGGCTATCCCCACACACCCATTCCTTGTCTTCAAACAACTGCACAACCTCAAACGTTATTTTGTAAATTGAGTTTGTGCCTTTATATGCCCTGTTGTGAACAGAACTGCCACTTACCTGATGAAGGGGCAGTGTTCCGAAAGCTAGTGTGCTACCAAAAAAAACCCATTGGACTTTAACCTGGTGTTGTGAGATTTCTTGTGATGTTTCCTGACCCATCACACTGCCAGAGCAGATTGGGAGAATCATCATTTTTGGAAGTTGTAACTGTTTAATGCATGGCCACTAGGGGGCAGGCTGTGTCAACAACATCAAAAGTTTCAATGGCCGTGTGCTCCAGCCAGTGTTAAACAGGGAAGTAACAGCAACAAACTTGTGTGGCTTAGTCATTTCAGTTCAGCCTTTATCCCGACATAACTGGGCGTGATTGTCCTTTTTACAAATGCAGCACGTTTGATGGCCAGACCATTGTTTATCAGCACTAGTAATGAGCCACAGGCAGACAAAGGAAATTTTGTGTGTTTAAGTTCCACATTCCTTCAGTCTCATTGCTGATGGTTCTATTTAGCTCATGTGACATCTGAATCAGCCAAATTCTGCGCCTGGAATGTGATCAGCACTCACCAAAGAGGATTACAAAATTAATCCGTGTGATCCTTGATTGTTCAGTTTGCGTTGAGGCCTCAGCCTGTAATTCTTTGGACACATCCTCAACATCGGCCAGGGATGGTCACCAGGGGGCAGGGCTGCATCAACACACTCCAGGGGTCACCCTAACCCAATCCACCTGACAGCAATGGGGTGGGGGAGGCCGTTAAAACACTGACCCTGCACTGATCCAGCTGCTTTGCCCCACCCGGTCATCTGTGTAACCTGGATTCATATCTTTACAGCACAGAAGGAGGCCATTCAGCCCATCATGTCCATGCTGATCAACAAAGATCTAAATACTCTAATCCTATTTTCCATCACTAGGCCCTGGAGGTTATGGCAGCCCAAGTGAATGTCAAAATACTCCTTAAAATATTAGAAGAATTTGAGAGTCAGCTACCCTGTCAGGTTGTGAGTTCCACACTTCCCCCACCCTCTGGGTGAAAAAGTTTCTCCTCAACTCCCCTCTTAACCTCCTACCGCTTACCTTCAATCTGTGCCCCCTGGTATTGACCACCCTACTAATGGAAAATGTGCCTTCCTATCCATCCTATTGTAGTCCCTCATAATCTTATCCACATCTATCAGATCCTCTGTCAACCTTCACTGTAAAAAGTCTGACAACACCAGGTTTTAGTCCAACCTATTTATTTGATAATATACTCACAAGCTTTCGAGGGACACCCTCTTCGTCAGGTGAATGGAGAGTTCTGGCCTCAGACAGAGCATATAAAGCACAGACAGTTTAGAGATTCCTGATTAGGAATCTCTAAACTGTCTGTGCTTTATATGCTCTGTCTGAGGCCAGAACTCTCCATTCACCTGACGAAGAGGGTGTCCCTCGAAAGCTTGTGAGTATATTATCAAATAAATAGGTTGGACTAAAACCTGGTGTTGTCAGACTTTTTACTGTGTTTACGCCAGTCCAACGCCGGCATACCCACATCATCAACCTTCACTGTTCCAAGGAAAACAGTCACAACCTATCCAATCCCTCCTCATAGCTCAGACGCATCCTGGTGAATCTCCTCTGCACCCTCTCCAGTGCAATCACATCCTTCCTAAGATGTGGTTTTTTTGTGGTTTTACCAGCATTTCAGAGTTTCCAGCATAACCTCCCTGCTCTTGCATTCTATGTCTCAGCTAATAAATCCCATCTGCCTTCTGAGCCATCTACCTGTCCCGCTGCCTGCAGTAATCTGTCGACGTGCACCCCAAGGTCCAGGGTTCTACCATTCATAGTTTAATCCTTTGCCTTGTCAGCCCCTCCTCAACCTCTCACTTTTCCGGGTTGGACTACTGTTCATTTCAGCAGTTACAAGAGGGTAACCTGTGGCAAATGCAGAATGGTTGAGCCCAATTGTAATCTTAATCCAATGCTTCAGAGAGGGGAAGATGTTGTAGCTTTTGCGCCCAGCTGCAAACTAGGGTGGCAAAGTGGCTTGCACTGCTGCCTCACAGTGCCAGGGACCCGGGTTCAATTTAGGTGACAGTGTGAAGTTTGCACGTTTACCCTGTATCTATATGGGTTTCCTCCTACAGTCAAAGTTGTGCAGATTAGGTGGATGGGCTGTGCTAAATTGCCCCTTAGTGTCCCCATATGTGTAGGTTAGAGGAATTAGAGGGGAAAATATGTGGGGTTACCAGGATAGGGCCTGGGTGGGATGCTCATGGGAGAGTCATTGTACCCTCGAGTGTGCAGCATGATAGAAATGGACTTAGAACTTTTCAGAAATCCTGCCACATTGTCCTGCGACCTCACATGACCTGAGGTCACCAGTACTACTCCCAATTTAACTGAAAACATCCCATCGCTAGATCCAATGGGATTAAAAATATTCCCAACATAGTCAAAGGTTTTCTGCAAATGTGATTAAAATCAGTATCGTTACCTGGCAGATTTAACTGCTTACCTTAAATCTCTAGTCTGGTGGATCCCCTCAACTTGCAGATATCTCTCGATGGTGAGTGATGGGGAGGCGATGGCCTAGTGGTATTATTGCTGGATTAATAATCCAGGGTTCTGTGAACCTGGATTCAAATCCTGCCACGGCAGATGGTGGAATTTGAATGCAATATAAAAAAAAATCTGGAATTAAAAATCTACTGATGACCATGAAACCATTGTTGATTGTCAGAAAAACCCATCTGGTTCACTAATGTCCTTTAGGAAAGGAAATCTGCCTGGTCTGGCCAACATGTGACTCCAGAGCCATAGCAATATGGTTGGACTCTCAACTGCCCTCTGAGTGAGGGTAACAAGGGATGCAAAATAAATGCTAGCTGACTAGTGATGCCCATGTCCCACAAATGGGCACAGCAGACTGCACTCTGCCTATGATACAATCCCAAGCCCATCCATCAGCTTAACTTTTTGCTTAAATTTAAGAGACCCAAAGATAACTTTCTCAAGGGGATTGAACGAACAATTGAAGGAGGAAATTGCCAGGCTATTGGGTTAAGAGCAGGGGAGACTGCGAGTAATTAGATATCCCTTTCAAAGAGCAGGCACAGACTTAATGGGTTGAATGGCCTCTTTCAATGTGGCATCACTGTTGATTGTCATTGAAAATTTGTTTGTGAGTATTTGCCTATTTAGATATTGGAAATTGGAACTGCGTTCATTTATAGAGAGTCTTCTGACTTAGTCGGAAACAGCAAACAAAAATGTTTCACAGTTGTATTTGCATCGTCACAGTACCTAGCAACCAACGGAAGTTTTCTCACAATACACAGTGGCAGGCGGCTCAAAGGTACAGGAATCAGAAGGAAGATGGAGCAAAAATGGAAGTTGAACTTGCTGATCGAAACTTGTAAGGTAATAAGGAAAGGTATAACTCCACCTCGGAAGTTCATTCAGCACTGGAATTCACTCATTCCAACCAGAATGTCAGGGAAATAGTTAAGCTTGCTTGCGTAGTGATTCTGTTGTAAAGAGGAAGGGAGTCAGAATATGCCGGATGATTAGTCATTTCTCTTCATTCTCGAGATGTGAGCATCACTGGGAAAGTCAATATTTGTCCAACTCTCTATCCCACAGCTTTATTTTATTATTCATTTGTGGGACGTGGGTGTTGCTGGCTGGCCAGCGTTTATTGCCCATCCCTAGCTGCCCTTGGGGAGCAGCTGAGAGTCAACCACATTGCTGTGGCACTAGACTGGCTCTCGGCCAGACTGGGTAAGGACAGCAGATTTCCTTCCCTAAAGAACATTCGTGAACCAGATGGGTTTTTTCTGACAGTGGTTTCATGGTCAACAATAGATCCTTAATTCCAGATTTTTTTTTATTGAATTCAAATTCCACCATCTGTCGTGGCGGGATTCGAACCGGGGTCCTCGGAACATTAGCCGAGTTTCTGGGTTAATAGTCCAGTGATAATACCACTAGGCCATCGCCTTCCTGGTTCGTCGAGGCCTGGCTAGGGATTCTCCTCCTGCCGGTGCAGGGAAGGTGATAGGGTCTCTTTCCGGGGGTTGGGAGTAGGGGTCACACCAAGCTGGAAGGAGGTGGCCAGGGAGGTCAGAGCCTGTGAGAACCAAAATGGATGAACGATCAGCTCTGTTCCACCAGGGTAAGTGAACTTTCTCCTCACTCCAAACCCACACGCTCAGCAGGGAATCAGGCAGCTTGAGGTTTGGAGTTCAGAGTTACACGGTACCTACACACAACCAGCCAATGGAATGGCAGCACTGAATGCCTGGCGGCCATTTTGACTATCACCATCTCGTGCACAATTACTGGGGAGGTCTCAGCACACACAACAAAGGATGTGTGCTTCTAAACTGTTCCTTCATCCCCAGAGCTCACACTCAATCCATCTCTCTTCACGCAGGACAAGCTCACCTCTAATTGGAGGGAAAGAGCCATGATCAGAGGCGGGCCCCCAGAACTCGGGACACTCTCTCCCCCCCCACGAGGACCAAGTGACAGAGCTGGCTGGAGAGGACTGAGATCGCTCCTGTGGGGAAAGTAACAACAGCTTCCCGTAACAAGTCAGTGAGGATCCATCCAGTCGACCTCAGCCACACGTGGACAATGACAGTGCGTGAGCTAAACTGGAGCAAGTCAATCACTAATTATCGCCTCTCTCTATTCCAGCTACAAGTAAAGGTGGAAGGGGAGTTCCAATGAGCGCCTTAGCTCCAGCCACCAGAGCACCTCAGAAGAGGAGGGAGTGGGAGATCCATCACTTCACTTCCCTGCACCCTCCACCAGTGCAGACACACACACACCTCAGTGTGTCCTAGTTTTGGAGTAGGTTTGGGATCACAATCTAATGTAAAACCACCTCCTCCACCTCCCACACACACACAAACACACACACAAACACACACGAACACACCACCCCCCCCACCTCACTGGAAAGGTTTAGATGACCATCTCAGCACCAGTGGCTAAGGAACCCTGGAAAAACTGAACGGAGATGGTTATTAAGGAAAATAGATTGCAGTTTATATACTTTCTCCATAGCAATCATGAATGGGCCAGCTCAGTGCCAATGTTTAAGAATGAATTGAGCAAGTCACTGGAGATTGTACATCATGGGTCATGTCTGATCTCCCCATGGTAACCATTGATTGTGTCCAAATAGTACAAATGAATGTTCTTCCAGCAAGACAGCGCACATACTCACCCATTGTTATCAGTAAAGAAAGTGGGTACTGTGCTTTACAGGGAAATAAAGTCCTTAAATTGTCTGAAAGATTAGATCCAGCTCTGTGTCTAAATGTCTACTACCACAACCATCCAAACCTCTCATGATCCTTGTTCCTGTCTTCCAAAGATCCAGATCCGGGATCCTGACCAAGTTCAGGTTCTGAAAATCTTGAATTCAGTGGAAAACCCCTCAAATGTAAGGGTGGAATGTTTCATTGTAGTATTGCGCAAGGTGTTTTAGTGGCAGCATTGTGTATATTTGTTAGATTTCCACTATGATTGCCAACTTTTGTCTTTCCCCTCAGCCATCAGAATACTGTTTCCAGTCAAATAAGGACTCAGACAAAATTAACCAGCCACATTCAGCGAAAGGAGTGTGTTTCCTCCGCTGTTATAACTTGCAACAACTTTCCTGGCAGCAGTATCAATGATGTTGTGGCAACAGAAACATGAAATTAAAGATGTCAATAATTGTGCTCATTGTTTCCAAGACATTACCACTTATCACAAGTGTAGTCATCAGTTTCCTATCACCAGTACCCTTTTAGGGGCGGCACGGTGGTATGTTGGTTAGCACTGCTGCCTCACATTATCAGGGACCCAGATCCGATTCCCAGCTTGGGTCACTGCCTGTGTGGAGTTTGCGCATTCTCCCCATGTCCGCGTGGGTTTCCTCCAGGTGCTCCAGTTTCCTCCCACACCCCAAAGACACGCCGGTTAGGCCGTGCGAAATTCTCCCTCAGTGTACCCAAACAGGTGCCGGACTGTGGCGACTAGGGGATTTTCACAGTAACTTCATTACAGTGTGAATGTCAGCCTGCTTGTGACAAATAGATAAACAAACTTGAACTTTAACTTTATGGTGCATCAAAGGAAACGGCTGTGCCTGTGGCTTATATCAGATTGTCTTCAACTCAGGACCTACAGCGGCGTGGGTGGAGTAACAGGATCAAACACCCCCAATTACCACTTCCTTTGGGCGAGTTTCCACTTGCTCAATAAGGCAGATCGTACTCTGGATAACCCCCGTAGCCAACAGAACAACAAGGCATTTGCTCCAATTGCTATAAATGCTGTCTCACTCAGAGATCCATTGTCCTGGGGAATGGAAATCCCATTTCCCACTCCTGTTGCAGGATATCCAAGGTTGTTACTGGAGTTCTATGAGGATGTGTCTAGGGTGGTGGATAGAGGAGAGCCGGTGGATGTGGTCTTTCTGGATTTTCAGAAGGCGTTTGACAAGGTACCTCACAAGAGGTTATTGCAGAAGGTCAGGGGACATGGAGTTGGGGGTAGGGTGTTAGCGTGGATAGAGGATTGGTTGTCAAATAGGAGGCAGAGAGTGGGGGTCAATGGGTGCTATTCGGATTGGCGGATGGTGACTAGTGGAGTGCCCCAGGGGTCGGTGCTGGGGCCTCAGCTATTTACCATTTATATAGATGATCTGGAGGAGGGAACCGAGTGTAGAGTGTCGAAATTTGCTGATGACACCAAGATTGGTGGAACGGCAAATTGTGCGGAGGGTGTGGAGAGTTTGCAGAAGGATCTAGATAGGCTGGGCGAAGGGGCCAGGAAATGGAAAATGGAATTTAATGTTGGCAAGTGTGAGGTGGTCCACTTTGGTAGGAATAATGGTAGGAAGGATTATTACTTACGTGGCGAAAAACTGCAGCAGGCGACGGTGTAGAGGGACCTTGGGGTCCTTGTGCATGAGTCGCAAAAACCCAGCTTGCAGGTGCAGCAGGTGGTCAGGAAGGCGAATGGGATGCTGGCCTTCATAGCGAGGGGGATTGAATATAAAAGTAGGGAGGTCTTGCTGCAGCTGTATAGGGCATTGGTGAGGCCACAGCTGGAGTACTGTGAGGAGTTTTGGTCGCCGCACTTACGCAAGGATATTTTGGCCTTGGAGGGAGTGCAGAGGAGGTTTACTAGGCTGATGCCGGAGTTGAGGGGGTTGAGCTATGAGGAAAGGCTGAATAAACTAGGCTTGTACTCGTTAGAGTTTAGAAGAATGAGGGGAGATCTCATTGAGACGTATAAGATGATGAATGGGATGGATAGGATAGCGGTGGAGAGACTCTTCCCGCTCAGAAAGGATAGTAGGACTAGGGGGCACAGCCTCAAGGTAAAGGGGGGGCGGTTTAGAACGGAGTTGAGGAGGAACTTCTTCACTCAAAGGGTGGTGAATCTCTGGAATTCTCTGCCCGTTGAAGTGGTGGAGGCTGCCTCGCTAAATATTTTTAAGACGCGGGTTGATGGGTTTTTGATAAGAGAGGGGATTAAGGGTTATGGGGAGAGGGCGGGAATGTAGAACTGAGCCACGACAGATCAGCCATGATCTTATTGAATGGC
Source organism: Carcharhinus amblyrhynchos (assembly GCF_965287045.1). NCBI lineage: Eukaryota > Metazoa > Chordata > Chondrichthyes > Carcharhiniformes > Carcharhinidae > Carcharhinus > Carcharhinus amblyrhynchos. Next base: position 47,880,365 of record NC_137342.1, read on the forward strand.
AGGGCAGGCTCGAAGGGCTAGATGGCCTACTCCTGCTCCTATTTCTTATGTTCTTATGTTATGTTCTTATGAATCCTAAAACCTTGGGGTCAAAACAATCATCCGGGTCGCAGGTACCAATTCCCTCCTTGTTACGATGTACACTTTGCAGGTAGGATTTCTAGATTTTCAGTTTTTTGGATAGAGTTTTAAAATTCCCCACGACAGAGACTAGGAAAACTGCCCAGACTGCTACAATCTCATACTCCAAGTGAGACAAAGGGGCTCTCAACCCTCTGGGGAGCCTGAAAAATCCTACCCCCTTTTGACTCACACCATCCTGAGACTTTCCAAATGCTGCTGGGATGAGACATCAGAATGTCATTACCTGTTCTGAAACAATAACTGCAGCAGATGTAGAACTTCAAAGTATTTCAAGGACCCTGACTAAACAGCGGAAGTGACAAAAGACAATTCTCTACTGAACATAAGCCATTAAAATCCCTGTGCCCTCGTGGCCTCTCTCTCCGTTGGAGGTTCTGCGCCCATTTTGCAAAGTAACCATCCTGAGGAAAGAAAACGATTGTGAACTGAGATGTTTTGAGGAAAAAAAAACTTGGAATTCAGGCCCATAGAGCTACACCCAGGAAGGCAGCTAAACAAAAATAGCTGCAATATTGAACCTGTGCTTCAAGACCAGTTGAGGAACAGCTAACCTTATATTTCTCTGTTTCAATTTTCATGATGTGTAAAAATCCTACAAGTTTATCCTCTTCCTCTACCATCTGTGCTGGTGTGTGGGCGCCCAGGCACAGCTGTGCAATGTATAAATGCTGACTGCATTTTCCCCATTTCACAGTATATATTTGCAATAAACTTTTGCTTAACCAGAAAAAACCTGTCTGAATGATTCCTCATAAAGTCATAGTGTAAATTAGTGGGACATTTACAGAATCACCCTCTCCAAATTCTCAGGAAACCATGTAATGGAGTGAGATAATAGGGGAGGTGATAGCCTAGTGGTATTATTGTTAGACTATTAACCTAGAAGCTCAACTAATGTTCTGGGGACCTGGGTTCAAATCCAGCCTCAGCAGATAGTGGAATTTGAATTCAATAAAAGCCTGGAATTAAGAATCTACTGATGCCCGTGAAACTATTGTTGATTGTCGGGAAAAACCCATCTGGTTCACTAATGTCCTTTAGGGAAGGAAATCTGCCATTCCTACCTGGTCTGGCCTACATGTGACTCCAGACTGTCCTCAGGCAACGAAGTTTGGGCAATAAATGCTGGCAGCCAGTGATGCCCAGGTCTCATAAATGAATTTTAAAAAAAGGGTGCGATTTTACCCCTCCTTACACTCAGCTCCTCAGCACTCCTTCAAAGAATAACCTGGAATTTTAGGAAAATAGGAACTGAGAGAAGCCATTCAGCCCATCAAACCTGTTCCTTCAATGCAACCCTATGGATTTCAGGACTCAGGTACAGTTGCATGCAATAATAAAGTGGTTATGTGACCAGACTGGCAATCCAGAGGCCTGTACTAACTACTTAGAGACATGAGTTCAGTTTGGGAATTTAAATTGAGCTAATGAAATACAATCTGGAACAGAAGAAGCTAAAATCAGTCATGATGGTTATGAAACTATCAGATTGTACTCGAAATCCACCTTTTTGGAAGGAAATCTGCCGTCTTTACCCTGATTTGGCCTAAACGTCACGGCAAAACCACAGACACTTCACTGCCCTTCGAAGTGGCCGAGCGAGATACTCATTCATAGCAAAGTGACCAGAAGAAATTATAATCCAAATGGACGGCAGTGGTTTTAGAGGCATCTCTTAGAGACGGGTGGTAAATATTGACCTTGGCAGCGACGTTTGCATGTTCTAAATGAATGAATAAGTAGTACTTGAGATTGCTTTTCCCTAAATTTCCACACAGCTGATCCAAGTATCAAACCCCATCCATTCACACATCGCTCCTTCCCAGTTTGTCTCCCTTATTATACCACCTGTGATGAAGGGACGTCCTTTGGAAGTTCTCTTAACATTCCACTCAGTATGAAGATTTCTGGTTTGAGTTTGCAGTTAGCCCAGGAGGAAAAATCTTCCAACACTAATTACATCACACTGCGGCCTTATACCTTGGCCAATGGTCTGTTTTTCAAATCCTGAGAGACAGGCATGCCAACACTTTCGCCTCCACATCCTGGCTTTGGCCACATGACACATCCATTCTTCAGCAAACCGAGGGAGCTTTCAGGATTTGACACAGGGGAAAAAAAAACCTTCACAACGTGGGAGCGTCAAACATCAAAAGGGCTTCAAAGCCAAACGCCAGTTAAGTCACAATGGCGCCTCTGTCTCTGGTAAAGACTGGCAGTGCCAACTCAGCAAACTGGGTCAGTGTATCGAGCCCTCCACACAAAGACACAAGTGTACCGGCTAGGTCTCCAGAATATGGATACACAGTAAACAGGGCTCAGAATCTTACACCAGCTAGGAGTGAATGAGAATCCTTCAGTGTAACAATGAATATTCCTTCACCAACAGAAAAGTAAAAGCAAAGCAAATATGAGGATCAGTCACAATATTGGCTCATTCAGCAGCAGTGAGACTCTTGACAGTAGCGGAGCAAGTATTCTGGGTGATGTCAATGTTTGTAGTCCCACTAACAAGATTTGGCGCACAAAATTAAAAAGAATCTTCCAGCTCACTGATGAGACAGCTGCCTTCCAAACCAGCAATATCTCTCAAGACCCAAACTCAAGGCAGCTCCTGAGGTTTCCTATATCCCACTGCTCTGTTTAGCTTGATGTCTCACCCGCTTGGCCATCCCATTCTGTGCCAGTCATCGTCCGGATGTTGCTTCTGCCCAGCCACCTCCTGAGCCTCTGTGAGCCTTGTCCATCCCTGCGAGGAAGTTGTCTCTTTGTACAGGAACTACCTGGTGTTATACACAACAGCGTTCATGATCCTGTCCCGAATGAGTCAAGATTTCCTTCCAACGGAATATTAAGAAAACTGAAGCTTTGGTTGTCTTCAGCCAGACCACAAGCCCCATTTCCGAGGCATGGATTCCGTCCTCCCTGATTGTTGTGCCAAGCTGAAAGGGACTGTTGCCAACCTTGGCTTCCTACTGAATCCTGAGGAGAGTCAAGTGGTATCTCCATCCCCTACTTCCATCTCTGTACGACCATCCATCTCTGCCTCAGTTCACCTGTTGGCTACCCATGCCCTTATCACTGCAAGACTCAACTATGCCAATACTCTTCCGGCCATCTCCATCTCCAAGCTCTGTGAACTTGCTCAACCAGAACCAGAACCCTGTTGCTCAGGAACTTGCATCAATTCCCTTTCAGCCATCACTCCTGTCTTGCTGACCTACATCGCTTCTCACTCACGCACTGCCTCAAGTTGATTGATTTGTTTTCAAAACCCTCTTCCACCTTTCCCCCTTATAAACTCCTCCAGCCCTACAACCCTCCCAGACCTCTGTACTCCTCCAATTCAGCTCTCTTACCTCTCCAACTCACTCTTTTCCTTGACAGAGGATAAGGGAACCACGGCTTTCTAAGGTCTGTACAGGGACCAGGGTTTCGGATTAGAGATTTGGGAGGGTGGTGGAATGTGAGGAAGAACTCTATTGCGTGTGAGGTAGTGATCTAGAACTCACTAGGGTGATGGAAGTGGAAACGATTTGAAAGGAAATCGAATGGGCACTTAGTTGGAATAAACATAAAGAGCCACAGGAATGATGTGGCTGACTGGATTGGTCTAGAGGGAGCCAGCAGAGAAGCAATAGGACTCCTTTCATGACAGAATTACTCCGAAAGTCAACTATCTCAGGTGACTTTGTCAAGTCCAGATGATCCTTTGCCAAAAGGTCATCTGGACTCAAAACGTCAGCTCTTTTCTCTCCTTACAGATGCTGCCAGACCCGCTGAGATTTTCCAGCACTTTCTCTTTTGGTTTCAGATTCCAGCATCCGCAGTCATTTGCTTTTATCTCGAGTTAGTGATCTGTGCTTTCACTTCTTAGTTTTCTAATGCTCCCGCAAAGCACTCTGGGAAATGTTCTAACACTGAAGAGGTTACACAAAGCCAAGTTGCTACTTCTAAAGGTTCTGTCGATTCAAGTTGTTGTTGTTGCTATAATGCCCTCCTTAGGGCGGCACACTAGCACAGTGGTTAGCACTGCTGCTTCACAGCTCCAGGGTCCTGGGTTCGATTCCCAGCAGGTCACTGTCTATGTGGAGTTTGCATGTTCTCCTAGTGTCTGCGTGGGTTTCCTCCGGGTACTCTGGTTTCCTCCCACAGTCCACAGATTTGCGGGTTAGGTTGATTGGCCGTGCTAAGAAATTGCCCCTTAGTGTCCAGGGATGTGTAGGTTAGAGGGATTAGTGGGTATAATATGTGGGTAGGGCTTGAGTGGGATCATGTTCGGTGCAGACTCAATGGGCTGAAGGGCCTCTTTCTGCACTGTACGGTTCTATGATGCTATGAAAACCTACTTCTTTGACCAACCTTTGAATCCCTTGTACCAATTTCTCCTCCTCCTAGTTCAGTGTCGATTTTACCAGATAAAACTCCTGTTAAAGAACCTTTGGGAAAAAGGTTAGATGTCAAATGCAGCCATTACAGCGGAAGGGAGCGCAGCAACTTTTAATTTATTATTGTCACAAGTAGGTTTACATTAACACGGCAATGAAGTTACTGTGAAAACTCACTTGGCTAGAGGAAACCACAAAACCACAAGAGGAATGACCAATTCTCAGAATCTCACACGGCAAAATATTTACAGAGAATTACCAGTCAACGGCGCTGCGTTGGTTGGATCATTGACAATGCAGTATTTATTACTCTCTCGGCTATGTGTGGTGCAGCTCCAGCGTAACCTGTGTCCAGGTGATTGTGTGACATAACCAAAAATATATCAACAAAGCCTGAGGTTGTCTGGCATCCTCACAATAAAATTACTTCACGCTATCTCTGTTGGAGAGGTTGCATTACAGTTTGCTGCATGTTGTTGTTTGTGGCAACGTTTACCACAAGGCGTTCTAATCTCAGTGACCATCTCACAGCCCCACAGCTGAAGGCAAATTTCTGCAGCAGTTTCCTCCGAGGCAGATAATTGGTAAAATGTTGAAGCAATATTCAGAAAGGCAGAGGGCACAGTCTCCACACGGAGAAAGGTACTACTCCATCATTGACATAACGAATCATACACTGCAGAAGGAGGCCATTTGGCCCATCGAGTCTGCACCGACTACAATCCCACCCAGACCGTATCCCCATAACCTCATGCATTTATCCCAGCTAGCCCCCCTGACACTAAGGGGCAATTTAGCATGGCCAATCCAATCATCCCGTACATCTTTTGGGTGGTTGCAGCTTTATGGAGCCTTAGTTAGGCCACACTTGGAATATTTGATCAGAGCCTATAATTTAATGGGTGTGGAGGCTTTGGAAAGGGTACAGAAAAATTTACCAGGATGTTGCCTGGTATGGAGGGCATTAGCCATGAGGAGAGATTAGAGATTAGAGAAATTTGGTTAGTTCTCACTGGAATGACAGAGATTGAGTGACAACCTGACAGAAGTCTACAAGATTATCAGAAGCATGGATAGAGTGGAAAGTCAGAAACTTTTTCCCCAGGGTGGAAAAGTCAATTATTAGGAGGCATAGGTTTAAGGTGTGAGGGTCAAGATTGAAAGGAGATATATGAGGCAGATTTTTTACACAGAGAATGGTAGGTACCTGGAACTCGCTGCCAGGGGAGGTAGTGGAAGCAGGTACAATACTGAGTTTTAAGGGGCATCTGGACAAATGCATGAATAGGATGGGAATAGAGGGATACGGTCCCTCAAAAAGGCAGCTCACCACCAAAGGGCAAATGAAGGATGGGCAACAAATGCTGTCTTAGCCAGCGACGCCCACGTACCATGAATAAATGAATAGAAAGACGGAGCGATCGAACCCATCATTATCCTGGAACTCTTTGCACCGAGAAGCTATCTTCTTAATAGCTGCTGCTCTCTTTCTAAGGCAAAGGAACAGAGATTGCCGTGAAAAGAATACAAAACCAACTAACTCATCAAGTAATATGGTTTTCCTGCCATCGCAATCCTGTACTTCCACATTAATACATTCTATTGTTCAACACTGAACACAAACTATGTAATTTGAGTGCATATTAATCAAATAAGGAGTATTAATCCTGTCTTACATATCCAAGAGTGTGTTGCATGCAAGGACATTTTATAATATCATTCACCTTAGATTACCATGAGTAGCGATTATAATGTTCATCGGCGGATCCCCATTTATTTTTAGAATTCTTTCAAGGTCTCCTCCCCAGCTCCTTCTATTTTGCTTTCCTTTAACCCCCACACAGGCTTTGAGATGAGATAGCAGCTTCGGGAAGAAGGAAAGCGAAAGAGGAGAGTGTAGGTTTTTGTCCTCTTTTTCTAATGGATTGCAAACACCAACCAGCTAAATTAAAGATGAGCCAGTTCAGCATTGCCTGCTCAGTACCTGAGTAAAGCTTCCTTCCTCGTGACTGGATGAGCTGAGCTGATTGTAGCTGAGAGTTTGTGCCCACATGGAGCTTGACCTAGTTTCTCCAGCATCGATTGGACCAGCGTCAAACAAAGGTGTATTCGCCCTCCAGAAATACCAGACGTGGGCTATTGGACGGAGAAACTCTGCAACTACTTCACTTCATTAATACATAATAAACATAAAACAAACTTCAGGAGAAAGAAAGTGTTAAAATGAGGAATTAGTTAGTGCTAAAGCATCTTCTGCGAAAGAGGATTTGTGTGATGGACTGGGCTACATTCACAAACTTTTGTAGTTTCTTGCAGGATTATTTTACAGGATTATTCCAACAAATAAAAACTTTCATTTATTTAACCCCTTGGCCAGGATTCTCCGATCTCATTCATTCCTCCACTGCGAGAACAGACAGTTTGGCACTCAGCCAAAACTCTGTACATTGCAGCACAACAACAGAATCCCAGCTGTGGGGAGGTTACCAGCCTTAGCACTTTACACAGAACAAGTTGATTTGATTTATCATCACACATATGAACATACAGTGAAAAGTATTGTCTCCTGCGCGCTATACAGGCAAAGCATACCTTTCATAGAGAAGGAAATGAGAGAGTGCAAAATGGAGCATTACAGTCATAGCTGGGGTGCAGAGAAAAATCAGCTTAATGTGAGGTTGGTCCATTCAAAAGTCTGATGGCAGCAGGGAACAAGTTGTCGGTTGGTACTTGTCCTCAGACTTTTGTATCTATGCCCAGGGTGTATGGGATCCTTAGTTATGCTGGCTGTTTTTCCTAGGTGGCAGGATATATAGACAATGTCAATGGACTGGGCTTCATTCACAACCCATTGTAGTTTCTTGCAGTCTTGGTCAGAGCAGGAGCTCATACCAAGCTGTGATACAACCAGAAAGAGCGCTTTCTATGGTGCATGTGTAAAAGTTGGTAAGAATCATAGTGGACATGCCAAATTTCCTTCAAGTTCATGTGAATACAGCAACCATTGCTGTGCAAGGCATACAAAGATCCCAGAAACAGGAACGATCGGTTAATCCGTTTTTGGTGTTGCTTTTCAAGGAAAGGATTTTTAACCCCAAGGCGAACTCCCTTAAGTGTCTGGAGGTGTGTAAAATGCACATGAAGCAATGGATGAGGAAAACAGGAACTTGTTTTAACAGATGAAGGCCACAAAGAAAAAGGAAAATAATTCCTCAGAGGCGGTGTCCCTTCACCAGATTTCTTTATTTACAAACTGTACCCCATTCCTATGAGTGTTTCAGGTACAAAATCAGAATCAGGAGTGTCAGTATACCAGACAGTCCTCAATATGTATACAGGTGATACTCACTAATGGACAGCCAAATCATTACCTCAATCAAGGAGCTCATACTCCAAGAGGCCAACCTTGTGGGCCTCATTGAGGTCATTGCACTTTCTTGCCCTTTCCCTGCAACCCTTGATTCCCTAACTGATTAAAAATCTATCCACCTCAGCCTTAAATATACACAATGACTCTGCCTCAGCTCTGCATGGCAAGGAGTTCCAAAGACTCAAAACCTTCAGGAGAAGAAATTCCTCCTCACATCAGTCTTAAATTGACACCACTTTATTCTGAGATGAACTACACCCTCTTCTCATAAAGTGGCTCCTTCCCCTGACATTAATATCCTTGCGATTGCTCTGCTGAGTGCAGGGTGACCAGCTTTAGCTTTTTCAGCCATATTCCAAAAAAAAAGCCTAAATTCTTCACCACTCAACTGGCTCAGAACTTCCCAAGCCCCTGGATGAGGAGGTTATTTTAACCACAATTTGGACCTTTTGCACATTTATGAATTAAGGTTACCATCTCTATATCCGCTCACTTGAGAGAGCTACAAAACGCAACCAATGTTCACTGCTTCTCTTGTGTGCTTGGAACACTTATAGCCACACATCATTAATTTTAAGCTGTAAGGATGAACCTTTATCTGCTGACTTCAGCTCTATGTATGTGAAGGAGCAGTATTTTATATAGAATTTCATAATGTGAGTTAATGAAGTTCACAACCTTGATACTGTGTGTGATAAGACCAGCTCGCAATGTGTTCAAGGCTGACATACAGATTTTTTTGATCTATAAGAAAGTTATGGGCTACAGAAAAGCCAGCAGGAAAGTGGAGTGAGGCCACATTGTGATCAGTTATGAAGTTACTGATTGGTGGAGCAGGTTCAATGGGCCAAATGACCTTATGATCTTACGTCAATTGAATACAGTTTCGCAAAGTCACATTAAAGGAAGTTCAACTGAGGTTGGGTTACTCTGACTACCACTAACAAATTTCTCACAGAGCAGCCTAGCAGGGCACACAAAAATCACCGCAGTGATGCAGGGTAATGAAAGCATAGCTTTATTATTTTCATAACTCAGTAGAATATATTTCCCCTTCAGAGCACTGAATACACTTTCGATTCCTTGCTACCGATGCTAAACCCATCATAACAATTACAGATCACAGAGGAATTCCAACCACAATGAAGGTCAAAATTGCATAATGTAACACTTCCCCCTCAAACAGCTGGTATTGGGAAGAACCTATTGTATTATTGCAGAATGCACTGACGCAATTGTGGTGAGACCATCATTTTGTTAAATTTGTTGTCGGTCTCATTGTACCAATTAAAGGGCAATTAAAATAAACTGGTCTGACCAGTCAGTTCAGAGGGCAGTTAAAAGTCAACCACATTGCTGTGGGTCTGGAGTTCCATGTCAGCCAGACCAGCTAAGGATGACAGATTCTCTTAGTGAACTAGATTTGCTAAGGAAAAAAAAACAGAAAAGCAAAATACTGCAGATGCTGGAAATCTGAGATAAAACACAGAAAAATGCTGGAAAAGCTCAGCACGCCTGGAGGCAGCTGTGGAGAGGGAAACACAGAGTTACTGGCTGGAACCTTCCTCAGTGCACTGAGTGCTGGTTGAGATGAGGAAACTGCCGTGTAGCTCTCCTTGGGGTTTCCACCGTCACTCTGGAGGGACATTTATTCCCCATCCTGAATTGCCCTGGAGAAGGTGGTGATGAGTTGTCTTTTTGAACCATGTGGTGTAGGTGCAACCACAGTGCTGTTAGGGAGGGAACTCCAGGATTTTGACACACCAGCAGCGTTAAAATGGCGATATATTTTCAAGTCAGCTTGGAGGGGACCTTGCAGGGGTGATGTTCCCATGTATCTATTGCCCTTGTCTTTCTAAGAAGTGGGCGTGGACTGGGAAGGTGCTTTCAATGGAATCTTTATACTCCATCCCTGCATCTAACAAACAAATGAGAACATAAAAAGTTTTAGCAAACATATCTTGATGAGGGCTCTTCCCTGCGATCTTGACGACAGGTTTGTGTTTATGTAGCCCTGTTCACAATCTCAGGATGTTCCACTTTATGTTGCAGCTAATGAAGTGCTTCTTGAAGTGTAACTTTTTTGTAACGTAGGAATGATGAGCCCAAAATTTCCCTAAAGCTCTAGGCTTTGACAAGGGGTCATCTGGACTCGAAACATTAGCTCTTTTCCTTCCTTACAGATGCTGCCAGATCTAGTGAGATTCTCCAGCATTTTCTCTTTTGGTTAATGTAAGCCTTGTGACTAATAAACTTTAAACCTAAAGCCCCCACAGATAACTTTGCGATAATGACCAGCCAATCTGCTTGTAGTGCTGAGTTCGGGAGAAACATTGGCCAGGACACTGGGGAGAACTCTCATGCTTTTTAAAACAGTGCCATGGGATCTTCCACATTCTTCTATGTTGCCCCTACATCTCAAGGGACTTCACAGTTATGTATCAAAGAAAGAAATAGCTGACATTTTTTGCATTTGAATTGCAAAGTATCAGGATCAATATAGTTCTGGGAACTCCATCATGATCAGCAGTGAAGTCAGAAGCAGTGCCAACACAAACATGAAATGTAAGGCCTAATATCACATTCAAAATATACACTAAAAACAGCAAGACACGGGACCAATTGTTACTTAATAACCTAAATAAACACTGGACTGTTATTTTAGAACCATTCCCCAATTCTGTGGGTTAGAATTCCATTGTGCAATATGAGTAAAGGTTGATTAACATGTATCAATTCAACTACTTTGCCATGTTCAAATGCAACAAGATCTGGACAATATCCAGGCTTGGCCTGACAAGTGACACATAACATTCACACCACAAATGTCAGGCAATGACCATTACCAACAAGAAACATTCTCATCACCACCTCTTGACATTCAGTGGTGTTAACATCACTGAATCCCCCACCATCAACATACTTGGGGTTACCATTGACCAGAAACTCGACTGGACTCACCACAAACAGTGGCTACAAGTGCAGATCAGAGGCTCGGAATTCCGAGGTGAGTAACTCACTCTGACTCCCCAAAGCCTATCCACCATCTACAAGGCATAAGTCAGGAGTGTGATGGAATAGTCCCCCTTTGCCTGGATGGTGCAGCTGCAACACTCAACTTGACACCATCCAGGACAAAGCAGCCCACTTGATTGGCACCATATCAATAAACATTCAATCCCTCCACCATTGAGGGTAGCAGAAGTGTGTGCTCTCAACAAGATGCACTGCAGCAATTCACCTGAAGAAGCACCTTCCAAACCCATGACCACTTCCATCTAGAAGGACAAGGGCAGCAGATACATGGAAACACCACCACCTGCAAGTTCCCCTCCAAGCCACTCATCTTCCTGACTTGGAAATATATCACTGTTCCTTCAGTCACTGGGTCAAAACCCTAGCATTCCCTCCCTATCGGGGAAGGCGACTGCAGCAATTCAAGGCAGCAGCTCACTACCACCTTCTCAAGGGCAACTAGGGATGGGCAATAAATGTCAGCCAGCCAGCAAGGCCCATGTCCCACAAATGAACAAAAAACATCAAATTTCAGGTCAATGGATTAATTTGTAGTACTAATACTGGAGAGCAGAATTTCAACTATTAGGTAAAAAAAGGAACTAAATAACCGGCCCAGAAAAAGGTAACTATGAAATGATTAGATTGTCATAAAAATTCACCCGGTTTACAGGCAGTCTTGTGGCACAGTTGTAGCATCCTGACCCTGGAGTAAACACTTTGGGTTCAAGTCAGGACTTAGAGTTGAAATCAGGACTTCAATGCCAGGACTTGTTGGCCACAGAGGGACCATTTATAACAAACTAGAAACAGGAATAGGCCATTCAGCCCTTCAAGCCTGCTCCACCATTCATTATGATCATGGCTAATCATCAAATTCAATATCCTGATCCCCCTTCCTTCCCTATCCCTTTTGCCCCAAGAGCTCTATCTAATTTCTTCTTGAAATCACAACGTTTTGGTCTCAACGACTGATAGTGAATTCTACACTTTCATCACTTGTTGGTGAAGAAATTTCTCCTCAGTTCTAAAAGATTTGTCCCTTATCCTCAAACTATGACCCCTAGAGTCATAGTAAGAGTGAGGATAGATGGGTAATGGAGAAGGAGAGCGTTAAGACCGAAGGTTTGAGATGTGTCTATTTTAACGCCAGGAGTATGGTGAATAAAGTGGATGAGCTTAGCGCATGGATCACTGCTTGGAAATGTGATGTGGTGACCATTATAGAGACTTGGATGTCTCAGGGGCAGGACTGGATACTTGAGGTGCCGGGTTTCAGAAAGAACAGGGGAGGGAGGCAAAAGAGGGGGGGTAGGGGGGAAGTGGCACTGTTGATCAGGGACAGTGTCACGGCTGTATGGAAGGTAGACGCCGTGGAGGGATTGTCTATGGAGTCTTTATGGGTAGAAGTTCGGAACAGGAAAGGGTCGATAACTTTGCTGGGTGTTTTCTATAGGCAGCCCAATAGTAACAGAGATGTTGAGGTGCAGATAGGGAAACAGATCCTGGAGAGATGTAGTAATAACAGAGTTGTCGTGATGGGAGACTTTAATTTCCCAAACATCGATTGGAACATTCTTAGGGTAAGGGGTTTCGATGGAGAGGAGTTTGTTAGGTGTGTTCAGGAGGGTTTTCTGACACAGTATGTGGATAAGCCTACGAGAGGAGAGGCTGTACTCAATCTGGTACTGGCTAATGAACCTGGACAGGTGTTGGACCTCTCGGTGGGAGAACTTCTTGGGGATAGTGATCATAATTCTATCTCCTTTACACAAGCATGGAAAGAGATAGGATCAGGCAAGCTAGGGAAGTGTTTATCTGGAGTAAGCGGAAATATGAAGCCATCAGGAAGAAAATTAGACAAGTAAATTGGAAGGCGTGTTCTCGGGAAAAAGTACCAAAGTAAGGTGGCAGATTTTCAAGGAATGTTTGTCTAGAGTTCTGCACAACAACATTCCGATGAGGCAGGGAGGTTTTGGTAGGTTATGGGAACCGTGGTGCACAAAAGTTGTAATGAACCTAGTCAAAAAGAAAAGTAAAGTGTACAAAAGGTTCAGAGAGCTAGGCAATGTTAGGGATCTAGAGAAGTATATGGTTTGTAGGAAGGAACTTTATAAGGAAATTAGGAGAGCCAGAAGGGGTCATGAGAAGACCTTGGCAGGTAAGATTAAGGAGAACCCTAAGACGTTCTACAAATATGTGAAGAGTAAAAGGATGAGTTGTGAAGGAATAGGAACTGTGTAACGTGAAGGTGGGAAAGTTTGTACAGAACGGGTAGAAATAGCAGAGGTGCTTAATGATTACTTCACCTCAGTATTCATGGTGGAAAAAGATTTGGGTGGTTGTACTACTGGCCTGCGGCAGACTGAAAAGATTGAGGATGCGGACATTAAGAAAGAGGATGTGTTGGAAGTTTTGAATAGCATCAAGATAGATAAACCACCGGGACCGGGTGGGATGTAACCCAGGTTACTGTGAGAGGCCAGGGAAGAGATTGCAGAACCTCTGGCGATGATCTTTGCATCGACGATGGAGACGGGAGAGGTTCCGGATGAATGGAGGATTGCGAACGTGGTTCCTATATTCAAGAAAGGGAATAGGGATAGTCCAGGAAATTACCAACTGGTGAGTCTAACCTCAGTGGTTGGGAAGTTGATGGAGAAGATTCTGAGGGACAGATTTATGAACATTTAGAGAAGTTTAGTACGCTCAATAGTAGTCAGCACGGCTTTGTCGAAGGCAGATCATGCCTTACAAGCCTGGTTGAGTTCTTTGAAAATGAGACTAAATACATTGACGAAAGAAGAGTGGTAGATGTGATTTATATGGACTTCAAGGTGTTCGATAAGGTCCCCTGTGCAAGACTTCTTGAGAAAGTGAGAGGGCATGGAATCCAAGGGGCTGTTGCCTTGTGGATCCAGAACTGGCTTGCCCACAAAAGGTAGAGAGTGGTTGTAGGTGGGTCTTTTTCTGCATGGAGGTCAGTCACCAGTGGAGTGCCCCAGGGATCTGTTCTGGGACCCTTGCTGTTTGTCATTTTCATAAATGACCTGGATGAGGAAGTGGAGGGATGGGTTGGTAAGTTTGCTGATGACACAAAGGTTGGTGGTGTTGTGGATAGTTGGAGGGATGTCAGAAGTTGCAGCGTGACATAGATAGGATGCAAGACTGGGCAGAGAAGTGGCAGATGGACTTCAACCCAGATAAATGTGTAGTGGTCCATTTTGGCAGGACCAATGGGATGAAGGAGTATAATATCAAAGGTAAGACTCTTAGCAGTGTAGCGAATCAGAAGGACCTTGGGGTCTGGGTCCATAAGGCTCTTAAATCGGCCTCGCAGGTAGAGGATGTGGTCAAGGCGGCGTACGGTGTACTGGCCTTCATCAATCGAGGGATTGAGTTTAGGAGTTGGGAGATAATGCTGCAGCTTTATAAGACCCTGGTCAGACCCCTATTGGAGTACTGTGCGCAGATCTGCTCACCTCATTACAAGAGGGATGCGGAAGCTATTGAAAGGGTGCAGAGGAGATTTACAAGGATGTTGCCTGGATTGGATGGTATGCCTTATAAGGATAGGTTGAGGGAGCTCAGTCTTTTCTCCTAAGAGAGATGACCTGATAGTAGTGTATAGGATGTTGAGAGGTATAGATTGGGTGGATTCTCAGAGGCTTTTTTCCCAGGGCTGAAATGGTTGCTACGAGAGGACACAGATTTAAGGTGCTGGGGAGTAGGTACAGAAGAGATATCGGGGTAAGTTTTTCACTCAGAGGGTAGTGGATGAGTGGAATCGACTGCCATCAGTGGTAGAGGAGGCAAATTTGATAGGGTCTTTTAAGAGACTTCTGGATGAGTACATGGGACTTACTAGAATTGAGGGTTATAGGTAAGCCTAGTAGGTAGGGATAGCATTAGCACAACTTGTGGGCCAAAGGGCCTGTTTGTGCTGTAGTTTTTCTATGTTCTATGTTCATGTTCCAAGTCTTTTATGCACCCTCTAGTTTAATAATATCCTTTCTATAATAGCGACCAGAATTGCATACAGTATTCCAAGTGTGGCCTTACCAATGTCTTGTGCAACTTTAACAAGATGCCCCAATTCCTGTATTCAATATTTTGACTGATGAAACCAAGCAAACTGAATGCCATCTTCACCAATCTGTCCACCTGTGATTCCACTTTCAAGGAGCTATGAACATGTATACTTAGATCTTTGTTCTGCAACTCGCCCCAACACCCCACCATTAACTGAGTAAGTCCTGCCTTGGTTCAATCTACTAAGAAGGAATCACCTCACATTTGTCTAAATTAAACTCCATCTGCCATTCATCAACCCACTGGCCCAATTGATCAAGATCCCATTGGGATCAGAGATAACTTTCTACTGTCCACTATGCCACCAATCTTGGTGTCATCTGCAAACTTACTAACCATGTCTCCTATATTCTCATCCAAATCATTAATACAAGTGACAAATAACAGTGGACCCAGCACTGATCCCTGAGGCACTCTGCTGGTCACAGGCCTCCAGTTTGAAAAACAACCCTCTAGCTTCTGACAAGAAGCCAATTTTGTATCCATTTAGATACCTCACCCTGGATCCCATGAGATTTAACTTTATGCAACTACCATGCAGTACCTTGTCAAAGGCCTTACTAAATTCCATGTAGACAACATCAGCTGCACTGCCCTCATTTACCTTCTTGGTTACCCCTTCAAAAAACTCAGTTAAATTTGAGAGACATGATTTTCCACACAAAGCTACACTGACTGTTCCTAATCAGTCCTTGCATCTCTAAATGCCTGTAGACCCTGTCTTTCAAAGTACCTTCCAACAACTTAGCCTCACATCTGTTGTGGGTATCTAGCCTGTAGTTCCCAGGCTTTTCCCTACAGCCCTTTTTAAGCAAAAGGGGCAAATTTGCCACTCAACAATCTTCAGGCACCTCACCCATGACTATCAATGATTCAAATATCTCAGCTTGGGGACACACAATTTCCTCCCTAGCCTCCCACAATGTCCTGGGATACACTTCATCAGATCCCAGGGACTTATCTACCTAGACTTTAAGGCTTCTAATACCTCCTTCACTGTAATATGTACACCCCTTAAGACATCATTATTTATTTCCCCAAATTCCCTAACAGCCATGCTTTTTTCATTAGTTCTGAGCTGTAATAAATCTGCAGAGGCAGAAGTTCCTTCACTAAAAATCCCTTTATTGACAAAGGGTACACAGAATACTATCAGTCAGCAATCTACCAGCAGAGGAGCTGAAACTCCCAGTTTAATACAAGGCAAATTCTCCCTGATTGGCCCATCAACTCGATCCTTAATCAAGGAGTTCATTCTCCATTGGTCAACCTCAACGGCTGGTTGAAGTCATTAAAGGGCTTTGTCATCATTGGGAACCTTCTTTCTGAATCTACCCTGTCAAATCCTGTAAGAATTTTACAAGTTTTTATGCAATCACCTCTCATTCTTCTAAACTCCAATAGTCCTAACCGGCTTAGTCTCTCTTCATATGCCAGACCTGCCATCCCGGGAATCAGCCTGGTAAACCTTTGCTGTGCTCCCTCTATAGCAAGAACATCCTTCCTCAGATAAGGACACCAAAACTGCACACAATACTCCAGGTGTGTCCTCACCAACGCCCTAAGTAATTGCAATAAAACATAACAGGGTTCAACAGGCTGATAATCAGCTGGGGAGCTCTTCTCCAATGGGAAAACAGTGTGTGTGAGATGATATGCTTTAAAAAAAAAATCTAGTTCACACATGCTCAATTGGGGAAGGAATTCTGTGTCTTCACCTGGTTTGGAATATGTGTGGCTCCCAACCCAGTCTGCTGTGGTTGACTCTTGCTGCTAAGGCATTGTAAACCATTGACTGCAAACAAACTGCTGACTAAGGCATAGCAAACCACTCAGATGTCAAGGCAATTAGGAATGAGCAATAAAATGTGGCCTTGCCCACATCTGCAATATGAATTTTTAATAGATGGCATTTAAATTGGAGAATAACTCTCCTAATGTGAACCAAGTTATACATAATGGTCCTAAGTCTGTTCTTTGTGTTGGCAGCAAGCTTCTTTTCAGTGACCCCAGACTAGGGATCAAATCAGTCAGGGGTTCTGTTCCTGATTGGCCAGCACTGGGAGGTCAGCTGGGGATAGAGTCAGTGTTGACCATGTTGTGCCCAGTGGTCCAATCAGGCTGTCCAAAGGGCTTATGGATGAATGGGAACAGACAAAACAGAATCCAGTCCGCCCCATGAGGCTACTCTGATCATTGCCTTAGACCCACTTTTCTATCTGTTCCCCAGAACCCTTCACTCCTTTGTAGGTCAAAAATCTGTCTAACTCAGCTTTGAATTCGTTGAGTGGCCTCGCCGTTCCTGCCAACACAAGATGGCCACCGTGCCCTGGTTCGCGCATGTGCAGAGAAGCAATGGGATTTTCCACATGCCGCGTTTCGTGGAGGCATCCTGCCATTGGCCAGGGGTGGGATCTCCTGGTCCCACTGCCATCAGCAGGGTTTCCTGTTGTTTGCACCTACCCCTGCAGCCAACCCCCAACCATCAGCCAAGATGGTGGGGGTTTGCCATAAATCCAACGCTGGAAAATTCTAGATAATGACATCAATCCACTACATCTACATCCCGGGGAGATTTTGTGACCAGGTGACAATCTTTCAACAATCCTGATGTGACCCTAATACATTTCCTGTGGTAGAAATACTTTTTTTGGAATCATAATTAAAAGCTGCAAACTGAGAATTATTGTTTTTTTTCTGAACATTAGAGTTTCTTTGTTCTGTCATTAAGGCTTCAATAATTAAAATACTGCGAATGCTGAAACTGCGGATCTGAAACAGAAGCAGAAAAATGCTGGAAAATCTCAGCAGGTCTGACAGCATCTGTGGGGAGAGAATAGAGCTGACATTTCGAATTTAGATGAGATTCATCAGAACTCACATCACTCTGATGAAGGGTCATCTAGACTCGAAACATTGGCTCTATTCTCTCTCCACAGATGCTTTGATTTGATTTATTATTGTCACAAGTATTAGTACACAGTGAAAAGTAGTACATCTTTTGTGGGGGAAGTGATGGCCTAGTGGTATTATCAGAGAACTATTAATCCAGAAACTCAGCTAATGTTCTGGGGACCCGGGTTCGAATCCTGCCACAGCAGATGGTGGAATTTGAATTCAATAATAAATATCTGGAATTTAGAATCTACTGATGACCATGAAAACCTTGTCAAATGTCGGAAAAACCCATTTGGTTCACTTTAGGGAAGGAAATCTGCCATCCTTACCTGGTCTGGCCTACATGTGACTCCAGAGCCACAGCAATGTGGTTGACTTTCAACTACCCTCGGGCAAACTAGGGATGGACAATAAATAAGGTGTTGAGAGGAATAGATAGGGTGGATTCTCGGAGGCTACTTCCCAGGGCTGAAATGGTCGCAACGAGAGGACACAGGTTTAAGGTGCTGGGTAGCAAATACAGAGGAGATGTTAGGGGCAGGTTTTTCACTCAGAGGGTGGGGAGTGAGTGGAATCGGCTGCCATCGGTGGTGGTAGAGGCGAACTCACTGGGGTCTTTTAAAAGGCTTCTGGATGAGTACGTGGGATTTAATGGGATTGGGAGTTACAGATAGTTCTATGGCCTGGTAGGTATGGATATGATTGGCACAACCTGTGGGCCAAAGGGCCTATTTGTGCTGTAATGTTCGATGTTCTATGTAAATGTTGGCCAGCCAGTGACACCCACATCCCACGAATGACTAAAAGAAAATACAGACAAAGCATACCGTTCATAAAGAAGGAAACGAGAGAGTGCAGAATTAGTGTTATAGCTGGGGTATAGCTGTCGGACCTGCTGAGATGTTCCAGCATTTTTCTGTATTTGTTGCCTGAATAATTAAAGACTGGTGAACTTTGCTGTCATCTGAAATCCAATGTTTATTTGGCTGGTTATTGGAATTATTGATTTTTCTTAGAAGCTGAGGTGTCTTTGTCATTTCACGACCAAACTGAGGCAACTGACTTTCTGCACAGCTATATTGAAAATCATCTTCTGTCTTTGTCAAGTTTTACCTTGGTTTCATTGGCTTTTTGGATTATTTTTACCCCTTCCAGGAAGCAGAAGTATCAATAGGTCCAGGCAGCGAGTGTCCACGGGGGGCACCGCAGGGGCTGGGGTGTATTATCGACCCCGACAATCACATTTGGATTTAATGTTTTAAGTTTCCTTTCGACTTTGGTTTCTGTTCGGGCCATCCCCCCCTTCCTTTTTGGGGGGCTGCCCCTTTTAATTTGTCCCTAAGTTAATTTGAGTTTGTTTACTTGTTTGGTGTCTTAAAAGAGCAGCAGAAGTTGCAAAATGACTTCAATGACTGTTAGATAAACCCCTCAGATCCTGGCTGGAGCCTACTCTTACTCACGATGGCGTCAAACAGAGTTAAATATTTAGAATCGTGCACGCACAGAGTTGGTGACAGGTTCAGCCATGAAGAAATGCTCCCAGACTGGACAAAATTTCTCCGACTGGTCAGCTATGCTGCACAGTAGATTTTCCAAAACGGTTTGAGTCAGCACATGATGAGAATCTAACTCTGAGGTTACAGACCAGTATTGGCAAATGGCCAACTGTCCCACTGACTCACCAACCACATATAAATGTAACTGGCATTTCAATGTGAGTTGAGTGATGGCTATTGACAGCAGCCAGCCACATTGCTGGTTGGACTCCTTTTCCCAGGGCCAGACCACCCCCCCCCCCACCTCCACCCAGGACTAGGCTCCCCTTCCACATCAGCCATCCCACCCCCCGATCCCAGCTCCATAACTCCAGCCTCCCAGACTCGAAAGAATTCTGAAGAGATATTGGTCCCAAACCTCCATCATGGTGGGCCGATTCTCCCTGTTTCCTGCCAATTTCTCCGGGGAGGAGTTTACTGTCATGAGATTCAGCAGGGTGAGTGTGATGGATCACTGGGGCTGAATGGGCTGTGGCAAATTCAATATCTGTTCTATGCAGCCTGTTGTGAAAAGTAAACTCCGCAGTGTAGTGGCGGCTATTTCGGGTTTGGTTAAATCAATAGAGTGCTGAAGAAATCTCCCAGGACTGGCAGGTCCATAAAGCCCAACCTGAAACAGGGAAAGCTAATATAAAATATTCATTTGCAGAATTCCTGCACACGCACAGACAGACACACATGCATACAGGCACACACACACCCATGCACACTGACACCCACAGCTGTACACACACAGGCACACATACACATACACATAGACACACACACAGACATACAGACATGCACACACTCAGATAAACACACATGCAGGCATACACACACACACACACACACACAGATGTACAGACATACAGACACAGATGCACGCACAGATAGGCACACATGCACACAGACACAAGCACAGACAAATAGATATACAGACAGATTCATACACAGACAGGCACACACACACACACACACACAATCATACAGGCATACACACAGAGACACACACACAGACAGGCACACACACATAGACACAAGCACGGATCAGCGCGCACACACACACACGCACACACACAGATGTACAGACATACAGACACAGATGCACGCACAGATAGGCACACACGCACACAGACACAAGCACAGACAAATAGATATACAGACAGATTCATACACAGACACACACACACACACACACAGAGACACAGACACACACACACAGGCATACACACAAACACAGATACACACACGTACACATAGACACACACACACATACAGTTATAAACTAGTCACATCTGCACAACTAGCAGAAACACATGAATTCATTGTCCCTTTTTGCTCCATCTTCAATGATTTGGTGCAAATTGGATTGAAACGTTTACATTGTTCAATGTGAATTTATTTTAAATCGGAAATCGTAAACATCCTGGAGCTGCAATGAAAAACAGGCTGCTGCCAACGCTCCGAATGTCAGCACATAAAAGGTTAACAGAGAAAGGAGTGGCTTTGCAGTCGAGTAGGAATCAGAGTGCTGTGATTGGCATTAACTCTGGCCACGATGCTATGTGAGCAGGCACACGTACACCTTCATGTTGAATTGAAACCAACTGACGTTTGTGAGTGGGCAATGATGTGAATAAGCAGTCTGAGCAGCGGATTTGTGAGGAGAGGTGACAGACATAGCCAGCAGCTTCCCTCAATAGGAGTTAGAACCAGATCCAGAGTTCTGGCTGACTGAACACACAAAATGGGTCGAAATGTTGGCTAACGAATTACGGCTTTAATTAATATCCCGTGCCATTTTCCCCAGCACTCTGCAAAATCTTTCCTGACCACAGCACTGCTCAGTATCTGCTTCATCTAAACACCCAAGGTGAACATTCGGAGCGAAGTGGTAGGGACGGGTTGCCTCACATCCTTTATAAAGTACCTGAATGAGGTACAGGGCCTCTTCTGAGTAGTCTGATTCTATAGAGGCGGCACAGTAGCACAATGGTCAGCACTGCTGCCTCACAGCACCAGGGACCCAGGTTCGATTCTCTGCCGGGTCACTGTCTGTGTGGAGTTTGCACATTCTCCCCATGTCTTCATGGGTTACCTCCGGGCGCTCCAGTCTCCTCCCACAATCTGAAACCACAGCGCTGGTGAGGTGCATTGACCCGAATAGGTGCCAGAGTGTGGCAACTAGTGGAATTTCACAGTAACTTCTTTGCTATGTTAATGTAAACCTTACTTGTGACTAATAATTAAACTTAAGTTATGATTCTAAGGTGATTGGATTGGTTAGGGAGATGTGGGGCAGCTACAGAGGTGAGTAATGGCGGGACGAACCTTCAAGAGAGAATGACTTACATTTATATAGCACCTCTTCTGACCACCAGACATCGTGGAGTAAATTTTCCAGTCCTGCCCACAATGAGAATCGGGACAGAAAATTCAGTGCACCATGTGAAGATCTGTTTGCCTCAGGCTGTTCTTGGGGTGCATGCTGCTGGAAAATTCCATCCCTCATCTTGGTTCATCTTAGAGTCAAACAAGGGCTTCTGAAGTATCATGATCTTTGTGAAGTTTCAGCCCATTTGCACACAGCAAGATTCCACAAACAGCAATGAGATAGCAACCAGATAGTCCATTTATCATGATGTTACTGAGGGATAAATATTGGCCAGGACACTGGGGAAATTGATTGGTTAGGTTGATTGGCCATGCTAAGTTGACCCTAGTGTCAGGGGGATTAGCAAGGTAAATATGTGGGGTTACGGGAATAGGGCCTGGGTGGGATTTGGTTGGTCCAGACTCAATGGGCTGAATGGCCTCCTTCTGTAAAGAAAAGGAAAAAGTGGGTAGCTTGGTGGCACAGTGGTTAGCACTACTGTCTCACAACACGAGGGACCTGGGTTCGATTCCTGGTTTGGGTCACTGCCTGTGTGGAGTTTGCACGTTCTCCCCATGTCTGCGTGGGTATTCTGGGTGCTCCGGTTTCCTCCCACATTCCAAAGATGTGCAGGTTAGGTGGATTGGCCATGATAGAGGGTGATTAACAGGGTAAATACATGAGGTTACGGGGATAGGGCCTGAATGGGATGTTTGTCAGTGCAGGCTCGATGGGCCAAATGACATCTTTCTGCACTGTAGGATTTCTATGAGATCTCTTTTGCTCTCCCTTGAAATAGTGCCACGGGATCTCTTACATGCACCCAAACAGGCAGCAGAGGCTGTTCAGCAACGTATCCAAAAAACGGCACTTCCAACAGTGCAGCACTCCCTCAGTACTACACTGGAGAGTCAGACTTGTATATTGTGCTCAACTTGGGAGGAGAGTCCCACTCCACTAAGGCAGGACCATGTGTCTTCGAGGTAAGAGTGAAACAAACTGATGGGAAAGGCTCAACGTCTTATAAATCAGGCACTTCTGTCAGCATTTTCAGGAAAGAAGTATGAGAATCCCAAAACAAAACAATATGGGTGATATGCTGGGGGGAAACAGGGAGATGGTGTTGGGGTGAAGCGATTTTGGGAAGAGCATGATAATTCATGATGGATTTGGGGAAACGTGTCTGAGATTCCCACTGCCCGTCAAAACAGACTGAGAAAGCTTGGTGTCGGGAGAAGATGGGGTTTATCTATCACCTCCAGGGTGAGTAAACAAGGAGTCATTAGTGGTCCCCAGAAAGAGAAAGCACTTTCACGAGCGGAGGAAATCTGTGGATGAGTATAGTTTGATCAAAGTAAAACTGCTGTTCAGTGAATAACATGAATCATTGCCCATGCTGTACATTCCCACTGGCCACAATGCGATGTGAACATGCACACGTACACTTTCCAGCTGAATTCAGACTCTGAAGATCTGCGCTGTCAGTAACCACAGCTCAGAAACTTGCACCATTCCAGCTTTCCATACCAACAGGATTTTTGCATTTTGTCTTGCCCTGATGCCATGGCCGGAATTGTACTGGCACCCCTGCCCCAGAATTGGGGCGGGCGAGGCTCACAGAACGGCATTCTCTGTTGGCCTCAAGCAAGATCTTATGAGCCTCGGGCAGACGAGGCAATTAAATTCTGACACGTGTTGGGCAATTGGCAAGACGGATATTTTTCTTTTATTCATCCACATTTGTTACCCATTCCTAATTGCCCCTTGAGAAGGTGGTGGTGAGTTGCCTTATTTAATCGCTGCAGTCCATGTGGCGTGGGTAAACCCACAGTGCTGTTAGGGAGGGAGTTCCAAGATTTTGACCCAGTGATGGTCAGGAGATGACCGACATATTTCCCTATCCGGATAGTGATTGGAGGGGAGCCGGCAAGTGGGGGTTGTCCCATCTACCAGCTATCCTTCCAGTGGACTGGAGATGGCAGCAATGGGAGGGTAAATCTTGGCATCGTGCGATCATGTAAAATGAGCAACAGCCCATTTTACATCTCTCCTGTGTTTGATCACTTCGATGGTCAATGTAAGTGAACAACATAAAACTGAAGGAGACCACTCTGTCCATCATATCCAGGCTAGCCCTGCTAGAGCAACTCAGCATTTCCCAATATCCTGTCCTTTCCCCGCAATCCTTTCTTTTCCCTTCCCGCCACTCATCAAATTCCATTTTGAAAGAATCAATTGAATTTGTCTCCACCACACACTCGGACAGTGCAGCCCAGATCCAATCCCCTCACTGCGTTTCTCCCCTTTCCAGCTTTGTTTTTTTTTCCCAATAGCCTTTCAATTATTATCCTTCTGGATCTTCTCAGCAGCGGACATGATGCTCTGTGAACTTGATCAGTATCAGAATTTAAACCCCACATCCCCGTCCTCCCATCCCCTCCCTTGGTCTTTTTCTGGCATTGCATTGAAGCAGAACTGAGGACATCAAAGGGTTGAACTGTTCCACCAAGCAATGAGGACATCTCATCGTTGAATCGATAACGCAGAAGGAGGCCATTTGGCCCATCGAGCCTGCACTGACCACAATCCCACCCAGGTCCTGTCCTATTCCCGTAACCCCACCTTCCTAATCCCCTAACACTAAGGGGCAATGTAGCATGGCCAATCAACCTAAACTGCACATCATTAGATGGTGGGAGGAAACCAAAGCACCTGGAGGAAATTCTTGCAGACACGGGGAGAACGTGCAGACTCTACACAGACAGTGACCCAAGGTCGGAATCGAACATGAGTCCCTGACGCTGTGAGGCAGCCGTGCTAACCACTGTGCCACTGTTCCCTCCACAACAAATGAAACAAATGGCCCAAAGGAGATTGTTCACAAAACCTGAAAATTATTTTGTTGGCATTACTGACACACTTCTACCAGCTGAATCGCTCTCTTACTTAGATGAAGGAGTTGAGTTTGTGGGTTCAATTTGCCGTGAGGTTAGCACTGCTCGGGGTCTCAGATGGCAGGGGAGGGGCTTGTATGTCAGCATCTCATACTCCCCAGGACTCGGGTCTTTAACATTTATTTTCAACAAGAAACTTTTCTTTTGAATGTGTCCTGTCTTCAAAGGGAGAGGAATCCATGCAGCAACAGACGAGGCCCGAGGCCTTGGGGACTTCACTATCTTCCTGCAGTCTGAGTCTACACACATTGCCATGGAAACAGCAGATTTCTTACTAGAATGAATCAAAGCTATCACAACCTGAGGCATCTTTAACCCTGTTACTGGCTGATGCAGAAAAATACACAGTCAAAACACGGAATCATTGGACAAAGATAGAAATAGGAGAAGGCCATTCTGCCCCTTGAGCCTGTTCCACCATTCAGCTAGATCACAGCTGATCTGTATCTTGACTGAATTTACCCACCCCTGTCCCAGACGCCCTAACACACTCACCTAACAAAAATCTAACAAACTGAGTTTCGAAATTGTCAACCGAATGCCAGTCTCAACAGCTATCTTGAGGGGAGAGAGTTCAGATTTCCATTACCAGATGCCCTGAAGGCATCTAAGTGTGTGTGTTTCTGTGGCGTTTAATCCGGACAAGTGCAAGGTGATGCATTTTGGAGGATTAAATTTAGGTTTGAATTATACCGTAAATGGCAGAACCCTTAGGAACATTGGCATACAGAGGGATGTGGACGTGCAAGTCCACAGTTCCCCAAAAGTGGCAACACAGGCAGCCAAGGTGATTAGGAAGGCATATGATACGCTTGCCTTATCAGCAAGGGCATTGAGTACAAGAATTATGAAATCATGTTGCAGCTATATAAAACCTTAGTTAGGCAACATTTGGAGTATTGCATGCAGTTTGTGTCACCACACTATCTGAAAAATGCGTAAGCTTTGGAGAGAGTGCAAAGAAGGTTCACCAGGATGTTGCCTGGTCTGGAGGGTGTTGGCTATGAGGAGAGGTTGGGTAGCCTCGGCTTCTTTTCACTGGAATGACGGAGGTCGAGGGGTGATCTGATAGAGGTCTACAGAATTACGAGGGGCATAGAAAGGATGGATAATCAGAGACTTTTCCCAAGGTGGTGTCAATTCAAGGGGGCACAGGTTCAAAGTGAGAGGGGGGATGTTTAAGGGAGATGTACGGGGGGAGGTTTTTCATGTAGAGAGTGGTGGGTGCCTGGAATATGCTACCAGAGGAGTGGTGGAAGTAGGTACGTTGGCAACATTTAAGAGGCATCTGGAGAGAACTGAGGGTATGGACCAAGTAAGGGCAGAAGGAATTTTTTTTGTAGTTTAGTTAGGGCATCATAAACGGCACGGACTTGGAGGGCTGAGGGGCCTGTTAAAGTGTTGTACTTTTCTTTGTTCTTTGTGTGTCTCTGAGTCTGTCTGAGTGTGAGGAAATTGTTTCATTCTATCTACCCTGTCAGAAAGGCGGCGAGAAAGTAAAGTTTGTTTATTAGTCACAAGGAAGACTTACGTTAACACTGCAATGAAGTTACTGTGAAAGTCCTCTAGTCGCCACACTCCAGCGCCTGGTCGGATCAACGCACCAAACCAGCACGTCTTTCAGACTGTGGGAGGAAACCGGAGCGCCCGGAGGAAACCCACGCAGACACGGGGAGAACCTGCAGACTCCACACAGACAGTGGCTCAAGCCAGGAATCAAACCCGGGTCCCTGGCACTGTGAGACAACAGTGCCACCATGCTGCCCAGGCTGCACACATTTGTACACATTTCTTTTGAATGTGATGATAGTTCTTTATGTCTATGGATATCCAGCTAATTTACTCTGCAAGACTAATATGGAGCTTACAAAAAGCCATGGCACAGTGATTCAGTTATCCCTCAATTCATTCAAAGCAAGACAAAGGACTAGCTTGCCTGGCAGCATCTATAAGGAGAGAAAAGAGCTGACATTTCAAGCCCAGATGACCTTTTGACTGCTTTGACAAAGAGTCATCTGGACTCGAAACGTCAGCTCTTTTCTCTCCTTACAGAAGCTGTCAGACCTGCTGAAATTTTCCAGCATTTTCTCTTTTGGTTTCCGATTCCAGCATCCGCAGTAATTTGCTTTTATTACGAAAGACTAGCTTAGACCAGTAAAAACTGGGCGGCATTGCCAAGTTGGGCCAAAGGGCCTGTTTCCATGCTGTAAACTTCTATGACTGTATCTACAAGTCAACACAGTATTTGTATATCACCGCAACCTAAGTAAATTTGTAAAACTTGCTGCTGTTTTCGTCTGAAACTTGCCAACAAAATCTGGTAAAATTATTCTATCCCTGCTTTTATTTTTTTCTCGGCGTTTTTCAACCATAACAGGAACTTACAGAGGAAATTGAACAGAAAGCTCATCTTGTGGCTGGTTTGTTAAGGTCGGTGCCAGCGAGTACGATCCAAGGTTTACATCAGCGGCAATGTGTCTGTTACATGCCTGATCCACAGAGGAACCCTATAAACGGGATTATTTATAATTAAAATACTTAACATTCGGTAAATTGTCTCCAAGAGTTTACTATCCTTTAACAGTCAACACTCAGTGCAATAGGCAGACTGGTTCTCATTAACCAGAGGTCAGGGATTGATATTTGAAAAGCTCCATTGAATAAGGTCTTTGTTCCAGGTTTCTGTTGTCAGTCTTACAGTGTGTTCAAAATCTGTGCTTGCCTAGGGGAAATTCATGTCAGCTACATTTTTTTTTAATGCTTAACTGCGTGCATTTTCAGGGGAAAGAGGAATTGAATGTTTGTGCCCAACTGGGCCAAGCTAGTTTGCGTCTGATGTCAGCATCAAACACCAGCTGATTGGTCAGGTCAAATACTGCGGATGCTGGAAATCGAAATGAACGTAGAAAATTCTCGGCCACGTTGGTGGAGAGAGAAAAATTTAAGGTTGAGTTTATTTATTTGTCACAAGTAAGCTTACATTAACACTGCAATTAAGTTACTGTGAAAATCCCCAAGTTGCCACACTGTTCAGGTACACTGAGAGAGAATTTCACATGGCTGATGCACCTAACCAGCACGTCTTTCAGATAGTGGGAGGAAACTGGAGCACCCAAAGGAAACCCGCGCAGACACGGGGAGAACATGCAGACTCCACACAGACAGTGACCCAAGCCGGGAATTGAACCCAGGTCCCTGGCACTGGGGGGGCAGCAGTGCTAACCCACTGTGCCACCGTGCTGCCCAATCTTTCAAGTCAATGACATTTCAACAGCTGTTCATGGCAACCCAACATGGCAGAGCAAGTCTCAAACCTGCATTAGGAGGTCAGTATGGTGTAGGAGGTAGATGGGTTTTGGTGTATCACGAGGTGAGCTATTTGCTATAGGATTCTTAGCCCCTGACCTGGTCTTGTGCCACAGTATTTATGTGGCACTTGTACGCAGGCCAGGGTCATCAGATTCAAGCCTTAAAATAAATCATTTTCATTCTGTATTCACTGTAATACATAATAAGGTCAAGGAAGCAATTTTGACACTAACACGTGGCTTCTGCAGCCATTTCTAAAACTGTAATGTGTATTTTGTATTAATTGCATGAATTAATTTTGTATCAAGGAATAGAGCATAAAAATAGGGAAAAGTTGCTGGAAATGTATAAGGTATTATGCATAATTTTGGTCCCTTACTTGAGGAAGAATATAGTTGCATTGGAGACAGTTCAGAGGAGGTTCACTAGATTGACACCAGAGATGAAGGGTCTGTCTTAAGAAGGGAGATTGAGTAGTTTAGGCCGATCCAGTATAGAGTTTAGAAGAATGAGGGGAGATCTAACTGAATTATGTAAAATGCTAAAGAGATCAACAGGATAGACATAGAAAGGATGTGTCCTCTTGTGGAGCAATCTAGACTAAGGGGTTTTCACAGTAATTTCATTGCAGTGTTAATGCGAGCCTACTTGTGAGAATAATAAATAAAATTAATTTTAAAAAATAGCTTTAGGATGAGGAGAGCAGAATTAAAACAGAGTTGAGGAGAAACTAATTCTCTCAAAGGTTGCGAATCTGTGGAATTTACTACCTCAGATGCTGGGACAGTGAGTAAATTTAGAGAGGAAACAGACACATCTTTAATTAGTAAGGGGTTGAAGAGTTATGAATAATGGTTAGGAAAGTGGAGTTGAGGCTGATACAAGATCATCCATAATCATATTGAATGATGGAGCAGGTTCAAAGGGTTAAGTTGCCTGCTCCTAGTATCCAACATTGATCCCTTCAGCCAACACTGATCTTTGATTTTGATTTAATTTAATTTATTATTGTCACATGTTTTTACATACAGTGAAAAATATTGTTTCTTACATGCTATACAGACAAAGCATACCATTCATAGAGCAGGAAAAGAAAAAAGTGCAGAATGTAGTGTTACACTCTTAGCTAGGGTGCAGAGAAAGATCAACTTAGTGCAAGGTAGGACCATTCAAAAGTCTGATGGCAGCAGGGAAAAAACTGCTCTTGAGTCGGTTGGTACGTGACCTCGGATTTTTGTATCTTTTTCTCTGATGTGGAGATGCCAGCATTGGACTGGGGTGGATACAGTAAAACATCGCACAACTCCAGGTTAAAGTCCAACAGGTTTACTTGGAATCATGAGCTTTCAGAGAGTTGCTCCTTCATCAAGTGAGTGGCCAGTCCCCTAAGGAAGGAGCAGTGCTCTGAAAGCTCGTGATTCCAAATAAACATGTTGGACTTTAACCTGGTGCTGTGAGATTTCTTACTATATCTTTCTCTCGACGGAAAAAGGTGGAAAAGAGAATGTCTAGGGTGCGTCACATAGCAGACTTTTCAATATAACTTAAGAGCCCATGGTGTTAAGAGTAAGATCCTGGCATGGATAGAGGATTGGCTGACTGGCAGAAGGCAGAGAGCGGGGATAAAAAGGTCTTTCTCAGGATGGCAGCCAGTGACTAATGGTGTGCCTCAGAGGTCAGTGCTGGGATCACAACTTTTCACAATATACATGAACGATTTGGAGAAAGGAACTGAAGGCACTGTTGCTAAGTTTGCAGATGATACAAAGATATGTAGAGGAAGCAGGGGGGGCTGCATAAGGACTTGGACAGGTTAGGAGAGTGGGCAAAGAAGTGGCAGATGGAATACAATATGGAAAAGTGTGAGGTTATGCACTTTGGAAGGAGGAATGGAGGCACAGACTATTTTCTAAATGGGGAAATGCTTAGGAAATCAGAAACACAAAGGGCCTTGGGAGTCCTTGTTCAAGATTCTCTTAAGGTTAACATACTGGTTCAATTGGCAGTTAGAAAGGCAAAGGCAATGTTAGCATTGATGTCAAGAAGACTAGAATACAAAAGCAGTGATGTACTTCTGAGGCTGTATAATGCTCTGGTCAAACTCCATTTGGAGTATTGTGAGCAGTTTTGGACCCCCTGTCTAAGGGAGGATGTGTTGGCCTTGGAAAGGATCCAGAGGAGGTTCACAAGAATGATCCTGGAATGAAGAGCTTGTCGTATGAGGAATGGGTTGAGGACTCTGGGTCTGTACTGGTTGAAGTTTAAAAGGATGAGGGGGATCTTATTGAAACTTACAGGATACTGCGAGGCCTGGGTAGAGTAGATGTAAAGAGGATGTTTCCACTAGTAGGAAAAACTAGAACCAGAGGGCACAACCACAGGCTAAAGGGGCAATCCTTTAAAACAGAGATGAGGAGGAATTTCTTCAGCCAGAGAGTGGTGAATCTGTAGAACTCTTTGCCGCAGAAGGCTGTGGAGGCCAGGTCACTGAGTGTCTTTAAGAAAGAGATAGATAGGTTCTTGGTTAATAGGGGATCGGAGTTGTGGGGAAAAGGCAGGAGAATGGGGATGAGAAAAATATCAGCCATGATTGAATGGCGGAGCAGACTCGATGGGCCGAGTGGCCTAATTCTGCTCCTGTGTATTATGGTCTTACGGCAAAAGGGCAGCATCTTCTACTTTTGGCAGTAAAAATTATTTTCCTGCTTCAGGATGTGCTGCTGAAGGTTTTTAATTTCTTGTTATTAATGATAGAGAGCCCATTAATCCTCCAATTCCACCTTTTTAAAGCGGGGCGAAATTCTCCAACCCCGCCCACGGCTGGGATTCTCCAGTCCCACTGCATTGAACGTGGATTTGGCTGAGCGCCAAATTTTCCGTTCTCACTGGCAGTGGCAGCAGGGCATGAGAATTCCAGCCTTGACACATTTGGATGGATCAGCAATCTCAACAAGACAGCTACCTAAACAATTAGGGAAGACTCTCGCCCAAGAGCCACTGGCAGCTCTGAGTTGGAGCTTCTTATGGTTGGAGGGGATTACAGAGATGGGCAGAAGCAAAAGTACAGAATTAGTGTTGTCAAACTGGGAGCTAGTGTAGATCAGTGATAGGAGGCTCTCTGGCCTGTAGTTCCCAAGCTTTTCCCCGCAGCCCTTTTTAAACAAAGGCGTAACATTTGCCACTCTCAATCTCTAGGCACCTCACCCATGACTATTGATGATTCAAATATCTCTACTAGGGACTCACAATTTCCTCCCTGTCCTCCCACAACGTCCTAGGATATATAGAAGTCTACAAGATTATGAGAGGCACGGACAGAGTGAATAGTCAGAAACTTTTTCCTAGGGTGAAAGAGTCAATTACTAGGGGGCTCAGGTGTGAGGGGTAATGTTTAAAGGAGATATACGAGGCAATTTTTTATACAGAAGGTAGTGGGTGCCTGGAACTCACTGCCAGGGAGGTAGTGGAAGCGGATATGGTATGAGTTTTAAGGGGCGTCTAGACAAATACATGAATAGGATGAGAATAGAGGGATATGGTCCCCGGAAGGGGAGGGGGCTTTAGTTCAATCGGATGTTCTTTGTGCTTTGTTCCTAGTCTACTGTATGTGCTTTATGGACTACAATTTAAACAAACTAAATAGTATTTTCTAACGATCATACCCTGCACCCCATTCGCTCCACATCCCAAACCCTTCCTCCCACTTACAGCCCACAATTTTTAAAACACACTCCTCATCATTACTTGCTAATACATCTTCTCTCTTTCTACACTTTCAACCCTCAGCTCTCAGTTTCTAAATTGACAAAAAAGGAGCTTTTGAATATTTGCTGAATGATGGTCAGAGTTAGAAAGGAAATTGCCGAAACTCTTTTTGTTCCTTTTCGTTAGGATCAAGTGTCCCTTTAACTCAATTGAGTTAACTGCGTACAACTGGGTATAAGACTGAACGTAGAACTTCTCCACCCAAAATGGGTGTGAGGACCATCCCGCCTACATTTCCCTGGAGCCTGCATGTTCTCCTCATGTCTGCGTGGGTTTACTCCGGGTGCTCCAGTTCCCTCCCACACTCCAAGGATGCGCGGCTTAGGTGGATTGGCCATGCTAAATTGTCCCTTAGTGTCAGGGAAACTGGCTAGGGCAGCTAGTTGATACTGAAAGTCTGCAAAGGGATATAGATAATCTAACTGAGTGGGCGAGGGTCTGGGAGACGGAGTACAATGTTGGTAAATGTGAGGTCATCCATTTTGGTAGGAATAACAGCAAAATGGACTATTATTTAAATAGTAAAAATTAGCAGCATGCTGCTGTGCAGAGGGACCTGGGCGTCCTTGTGCAGGAATCACATGGAGTTAGTTTGCAGATGCAGCAGGTAATTAAGAAGGCAAATGGAATTTTGTCCTTCACTGCTAGAGGGATGGAGTTTAAAATCAACAAGATTATGTTGCAGCTGTATAAGATGCTGGTGAGGCCACACCTGGAGTACTGTGTACAGTTTTGGTCCCCTTGCTTGAGAAAGGATATACTGACACTGGAGGGGGTGCAGAGGAGATTCACTAGGTTGATGCCGGAGTTGAGAGGGTTGGCTTATGAGGAGAGACTGAGTAGATTGGGGCTATATTCATTGGAATTCAGAAGAATGAGGGGAGATCTTATAGAAACATATAAGGTAATGAAGGGAATAGATAAGATACAATCAGGGAAGTTGGTGTCACTGGCGGGTGAAACTAGAGCTAGGGGGCATGAACTCAAAATAAGGGGAAGCAGATTTAGGACTGAGTTGAGGAGGAACTTCTTCACACAAAGGGTTATGATTCTGTGGAATTCCCTACCCAGTGAAGCAGTTTAGGCTACCTCACTGAATGTTTTTAAGGTAAGGATAGATACATTTTTGAACAGTAAAGGAATTAAGGGTTATGGTGAGCGGGCGGGTAAGTGGAGCTAAGTCCACAAAAAGATCAGCCATGATCTTATTGAATGACGGAGCAGGCTCGAGGGGCTAAATGGTCAACTCCTGCTCCTAGTTCTTATGTTCTTATGTAAATGCATGGGGTTATGGGGATGGGCCCTGGATGGGATTGTGGTCAGTGCAGACTCAATGGGCAGAGTGGCCTCCTTTTGCACTGTAGGATTCTATGATTTCTCCTCATCTCTTGCAGTTTTACAGTGAACCGTGCAGTGCCAAATATGGGCATTAACAGCCAGGTCTTTGAGGATTTGTGTCAATGTTTTCAATTCAGAGTCAATCCTGTCAAATTAAATTTGATTGCCAACCTGCTCTGAGATCCACAGTCAGGCAAATCATTCAACGAGCACAAATCCTTCTCTATGTTTCATCTTCCTCCACACATTTTGTCATCCTTGTGTAGGTGATATTGCCATCGCATCAAAGCAAAACTGACAGCTGGGGGGGTTTGTTGTGGTTACTGACAGTTGTATTAATCAGGAGAAAGGATTTTACTGATGCTGTTAATCGGTTGAATGGATGCCCAGTAATTTTCACCTTATGTTCGAGACCTTGGAACTGGGTTGCTATTTGCATGGTGAACGCAGAGGGTGGGATTTTCCAGCAAGCCCCCTGCAGCGAAGGCAGCCCCATAAGAAGTCTCACAACACCAGGTTAAATTCCAACCAGGAAAGTTCCACACACCTGTCAAAGGAACAGCATTTCCGAAAGCTTGTGGGTTTCCTATCAAATAAACTGGTTGGAATTTAACCTGGTGTTGTGAGACTTAAGAACATAAGAAATAGGAGCAGGAGTAGGCCATCTAGCCCTTCGAGCCTGCCCCACCATTCAATAAGATCACTGTGTTTACCCTCGTCCAGCGCCGGCATCTCCACATCAGTGGAGGCAGCTTGCCATGGGCTGTTGGCAGGATCGTCCAATCCCACTGATGTCTCAGGCATTTTGCATGGATTGCCCTGTCCTGCCTCTGGAGAACCTGGTGGAGGGTGCGAGGGGGAATGTGGTGAGGGGCAGGAGTCACCTTCAGCAGGACTGGAAGATTCAGCCAGTGGGAAGAGCTGGAAAATCCCATCCATAGTCATTAATTGCTTCTGAGTGGCTTAAGAATCTTGACCATTCTATCTTACTGAATGTGAGTACTGGGGAAAACCACTGCTTCTCTCACTTCCCTGTATCAAGGTTTGATTGTATACAGACTGCATTATCATCTATTCTCTGTGGACTTTGAATTATTTATTAAATACATATTTATGCAACGCGCCCTTGTTGAGCTTGATAACATTTTTACAGTTGGTCCAAGGACATCTAACTGGCAGAACAGGGCATAGACATAACAGGATTGCACATCAGTATGGGGTAGACATAACACAGTACAGGTGATATCGAATATCTAACACACAGTGACCCAGTACAATCTTTTCAAAGTCATGTTTTTCTTCTTGAATTTCCACCCTGTAATCACAAACACAGGACAACAACAGAAACTTACAAAGTTCCATATTGAAGTGTTTGTCCTTCAGTCTGTTGCACTTGTTGGGTGGTCATTTTTTCAGTAGAATGGTTTTATACTCCAGGATTCAGAAGGATGAGAGCATTGAAACATCTCAGATCCTAAGAGGGATTGACAGGATGGTTGTCGAGAGAACATAAGAACGTGACATAGTAAGAACATAAGAAATAGGAGCAGGAGTAGGTCATCTAGCCCTTCGAGCCTGCCCCACCATTCAATAAGATCCTGGCTGATCTGAAGTGGATCAGTCCCACTTTCCTGCCCTCTCCCCATAACCCTTAATTCCCTTGTCTATCAGAAATCTATCTACCCATGACTTAAACATATTCAACGAGGTAGCCTCCACCACTTCAATGGGCAGAGAATTCCAGAGATTCACCAACCTCTGAGAGAAGAAGTTCCTCCTCAACTCTGTTCTAAACTGCACACACCCCCCCCCCCCCCTTATTTTGAGGCTGTGCCCTCTAGTTCTGATTTCCTTTCTAAGTGGAAAGTGGAGGCTCTTTCCCTGCGTGGAACTTTTTTTTGCTCATTAAAGGGATATGGGCATCACTGTCTAGGTCAGCATTTATTACCATCCTCAGTTACCCTTGAGAAGATGGTGGTGAGCTGCCTTCTTGAATCGCTGTGGCCCATGTGGAATAGATACCCCCACAGTGCTGTCAGAGGGGGAAATCCAGGTTTTTGACCCAGTGACAATGAAGGAATGGCGATATATTTCTGAATCAGGGTGGTAGATGGCTTGGCAGGGAACCTCCAACCAGTGGTGTTTTCATTCATCTGCCCTTGGCCTTCTGGATTGGAGATTTGGAAGGGGTTGTTCAGGGAACTCGACAAGTTCCTGCACTGCATCTTGTCGATGGTATTAATATTTGAAGAATTTGAGCAGTTTTGGGCCCCATATCTAAGGAAGGGTGTACTGGCCTTGTAAAGAGTCCAGAGGAGGTTCACAAGAATGATTTGTGGAATGAAGAGTTTGTCGTATCAGGAATGATTGAGGACTCTGGGTCTGTACTCGTTGGAGTTTAGAAAGGTGAAGGGAGATCTTATTGAAACTTACAGGACACTGCGAGGCCTGCATAGAGTGGGCGTGGAGAGGATGTTTCCACTAGTAGGAAAAACTAGAACTAGAGGGCACAACTTCAGGCTAAAGGGACGATCCTTTAAAACAGAGATAAGGAGGAATTTCTTCAGCCTAAGAGTGGTGAATCTGTGGAACTGTTTGCCACAGAAGGCTGTGGACGCCAGGTCATTGAGTGTCTTTAAGACACAGATAGATAGATTCTTGATTAATAAGGGGATCAGGGGTTATGGGGAAAAGGCAGGAGAATGAAGATGAGAAAAATATCAGCCATGACTGAATAACAGAGCAGACTCAATGGGCTGAATGGCCTATTTCTGCTCCTATGTCTTATGGTAGTACAGGCTTATGGTACACTCTGTTGTGAATGTGCGTCAATACTGGAGGGAGTGAATGTTTGTGCATGGGATACCAATTACGCGAGCTGCTTTCTTCTGGATGGTGTCAAGTTTCTTGAGATGTAGTCCCAGGACAAAGGGATGAACATTTAGGACTGAGTTGAGACAAAGTTTCTTCACTTAGAGGGTTGTGAATCTTTGGAATTCTCTAACTCAGGGAGATATGGATGATCAATGACTATATTCAAGGCTTTGACTGAAAGGTTTTTGGGCTATAAGGAAATCAAGATGTCTCAGAACAGTTAGGTCAGGGATTAGTCATGATTTATTGAATGGAAGGCCAGTTTGAAGGTCGAATGGTCTATTTCTGCTCCTATTTCTTATGTTCTTGTGTTCTACACTTGATGATAATGTGACAGTGACGGCTACAAAATAGAACTGATGGCCTCAACACCACAATACACCCAGGATAGCCCAACATCCAATCCCAGTGCTGTTTCAGGCAATAGACCTCCATTCATCTGCAGGATCTTTTTAAAAGAAGCTTCCCCATTGCAAATGAATTTAATCAACAGATGACATCTGTAAGTTAAATCTAGCATGAAATTCTGCTGAAAGGATGTTGTGGCTTGAGAAACATTTCCCAGAAAACGCAACCAGATTACGTAACATGAGCACGTGACTCCCTGCTTGTTTCAAAGCGGAACAATGTTAAACTTCCGTGATGGTATTATCCAAAAAAAGAGGTGGTGTAGAGTGCCGGAACCTTGCCAGTAGAAAGGCTGCGCAATATTTTCCGACATTTTTCAAAAGGTTTTCCACAGTAACAAAAAGGAGAAACTTGCATTTACATAGAACCTGTCGTGTCCACTGGACAAATGAGTTGACCATTTGTAGCATATGTTCAGGGCAGGACAACAGCATATCAAGTAAGAGTCATTCAGTGGGTTGCCTCAGAGGAACAACATCTTAGGAAAACAAGCCTTATGGCATCATTTTGTTTTACGTTTCCACAACGGCTAATCTTTTATTCCTCTCACTGAGATTTCAGTGAATGCAATGGGCCCATACTAATTGGGCTGGAGTTAAACTGGGACTTACCTGCTCCTGTGAGTTTCGAACTAAGTCTCCGGATCTGCATCGGGGACACCTGTCCTTGTGACGGATCTCCGTCTCCCTGCAATGTTTTGGTCAATCAACGGGAACTCTCCAAAGCATGACCGACTCCCTTGGCAAAGTGAGTGGATTGGCTCGAGGTTCCACAGAGGTTCCATTAACTTTTAGGCTTCCAGGAATCATCAACTCAAAGATAACTTGGGACCCTGTATTTTGCAATGTTTGCAGTCCCAGATTATGGCTCCAAATGGGGCAGCACGGTGGCACAGTGGTGTGCACTGCTGTCTCACAGCGCCGGGGACCCGGGTTCAATTCCAGCCTCGGCTGACTGTGTGGAGTTTGCACGTTCTCCTGTGTCTGCTTGGGTTTCCTCTGGGGGCTCCAGTTTCCTCCCATAGCCCAAAGATGTACAGGTTAGGTTGATTGACCATGTTAAATTGTCCGTTAGTGTCAGACGGATTAGTAGGGCAAATACATGAGGTTATGGGGATAGTAGTTAGCACTGCACCCTGATTGGGCTTGTTGTTGGTGTAGCCTCGATGGGCCGAATGGCCACCTCCTGTTCTTATGTTCATATGATTCTCTGTTTCTACGGTTCAAATTAACAACTTGTATTTATATATCACCTCAAAGCAGGAAAACATCCCAAGCAACGCAGGGGAGCTTAATCAGACAAAAAGTCTCACTGTGCCAAAGCAGGCGACATTAAGGTGGATAATAAAAAGCTTGATCAAAGAGATGAGTTTTAAGGAGCGATTAGCAGGAGG
Organism: Carcharhinus amblyrhynchos; assembly: GCF_965287045.1. NCBI lineage: Eukaryota > Metazoa > Chordata > Chondrichthyes > Carcharhiniformes > Carcharhinidae > Carcharhinus > Carcharhinus amblyrhynchos. Next base: position 47,918,225 of record NC_137342.1, read on the forward strand.
AGTGGGGGGTTTAGAGATGGGGCAACTAGGGTGGGAATCCCAGGGCTTAGGGCCTGGCTGAATGCACAGTCACCAATTATTGGGTGCAGGGTGATGGGGGAGAGATACCAGCTTTATCTTCATTCACTGCAGTGGAGAATCCCGCTGGCCTGGATAGCCGGAAAATTCCGACCATAGTGTCCCTGGCAGGTTTTTGGATTAAGATTTTTACAAATGGTGCGTCGGCCACGGAGGAAGCAAAACAAAAGGATCAGAACTTTAAAATCACAACTCGAGTGGTTGGAGAACCGTAATAGACCGACAAGCCCAAGAACTATGGTGCAAGTTAAGAAAAGGACAGCACCGTTGGGATTAATGGGGCCAAATGGCCTCCTCCTGCTCCTATTTTTCTAATCAAAATGAAGCAAGTGTGAACGTCCTGTGGATTATAGTAGCTAGTTGTGAAGTAAGGGGGGGGGTGGGGAGATGAATACACACATTTGCTCAATTTCGTTTTCAGAGGCTTCAGGACCTTTCATGCATTGCCAGAAGCTTCTGCTTAGCTTGTTAAGATGGCCCATGAGTCAGAAGTGAATTTCATCGTCAGGGAGATATTTTTAACAAGCTTGAACCGCTGCCGAAAGGATGCTGTGACTTCCGAATTCAGGTAGTAAAATACAGACATGTGACTCCCTGCGAGCTGCCAAGCTGGACAATGTTTGAAGTTCTATGGTACCCCGTGAAGAGGCTGTAGAGAGAAGTTGCCAGCTCAGCAGTACAGCAGGCATGGGCTACACAACATCTTATAAAATACTTTTCACTGTACGAGAAAGAAAAGCTTGCATTTATATCTGTTATCATCATTGCGAGTCTTGGTCGAGGTTGCCCATGGTCCAGACAATGTTGGAGGCAAGGCAAGGCTGGCACAGTGCTTAACACAGCTGCCTCACAGTGCCAGCAACACGGGTTCGATTCCTGGCCTTGAGTCACTGTCTGTGTGGAGCTTACACATTCTCCCCTGCATGGGTTTCCTCTGGGTGCTCCAGTTTCCTCCCACAGTCCAAAGATGTGCAGGATTGGCCGTGCTAAATTGCCCCTTAGCGTCCAAGGATGTGCAGGTTAGATGGATGAGTTATGGTAAGTGTGTGGAGTTACGGGAATAGGGTGGGATGGTGGACCTGGGTAAAATACTCTGTCAGAGAGTCAGTGCAGACTAGATGGGCCAAATGGCCTCCTTCTGCACTGTAGGGACTCTATGATCCCACCATCAGCCAATAGTGGGCCACCTTTGCCACTGCAAAACATGCAGGGGGCAGAGGGGGGGAAATCTCACCCTATATATTTGCATATATCATATTGGCTACATTTAGAGGTCATAATCACAGGATATCCCAGTGTGCTTTATAGCTAATGAAATATTTTTGAAATGTACTCATAGTGGGAAACACAGCAGCCAATTTGCACACAGCAATGTGATAATGACCAGAGAATCTGCTCCAGTCAATTGAGAAGTAAATCTTGGTGAGAGGACTGAGGTTAACTTCTGTCCTTTAAAGAGTATCATGGGATCTTTTACAACCACCTGAGACAGAGCTTCAATTTTCACGTCTCATTTGAAAGATTGCACCTGTGGCAGTGCAGCATACCCTCTGTACTGAACTCTGGAGTGCAAGCCTTGATTCTAGGGCTCAAATCTCTGAAGTGAGACTTGAACCCACAACCTTCTGATCAGAGGCTGGAGAGCAACCAACAGCAAAGATTGACGCACACACTGAACGTGGGGCTTTCCCCAGTTAGATGAATCATCACTTATGTGCTCAACAAGTAGAGAAAATACATTGAGTAAGAGACATTTAGTGGCTCCCTCAGATATCTCTGGAACAAGCCTTACGCTATCATCTTGTCTTTTTTTTGTTTTCTGTTTCCACAAAGCCAATATGCTAAATCTCTCACTGAAATTTCAATTGAATCTCAGTTACTACAATGGACCATACTAACTGGGTCAGAGTAAGAAGTCTCACAACACCAGGTTAAAATCCAACAGGTTTATTTTGAATCGCAAACTTTCAGAGCGCTGCTCCTTCGTCAGCTAAGTCTGGGTTACTAAGTTAGAGCTTGTAATAAACTCAAGCCATTCAGAGAGGATGCACAATGGGTGCAGGAAGACTCAATGTTGGGGAGGTGATGGCCTAGTGGTATTATTGCTAGGCTATTAATCCTGAAACTCAACTAATGTTCCGGGGACCCGGATTCGAATCCCATCACAGCAGATGGTGGAATTTGAATTTAATGAAAAAAATCTGGAATTAAGAATCAACAGATGACCGTGAAATCCATTGTCGATTGTTGGGAAAACGCATCTGATTCACTAATGGTCTTTAGGGAAGGAAATCTGCTGTCCCTACCTGGTCTGGCCTACCTGTGATTCCAGAGCTACCGCAATGTGGTTGACTCTCAACTGCCCTCCAACGGCAACTAGGGATGGGCAATAAATACTGATATGGAGATGCTGGCGTTGGACTGGTGTAAACACAGTAAGAAGTGTCACAACACTAGGTTAAAGTCCAACAGGTTGATTTGGTAGCAAACGCCATTAACTTTCAGGGCTCTGCCCCTTCGTCAGGTGAGTGGGGACCATCCAAGAACTCCCCACTCACCTAACAAATGGGCAGAGCCCCGAAAGTTAATGGTGCTTGCCACCAAATAAACCTGCTGGATTTTAACCTGGTGTTGTGAGACTTCTTATAATAAATACTGGCCAGACAGTGACACCCATGTCCCATGAATGAATAAATAAAAAAATGACCTATACACAATGAATCTTAATCAATAGTTAAACAAACTACAGAAGTTAAGCCATGAGTCTTGCATCTGCTTGGTGCATATCTATTCCACAGTGTTTGGAGTTAACATTAGGGCCCAAATATAACCATCAAGTTCTTCTTAATGAGTGTCAGAATGATTGCAATGTAAGGAGTGTGATCTCAATGGAAATTGTTGCTAGGTTATTTTCCAGCAATTATCTGAATTTCCAATGAATCAATAATAAGTATATAAAAGGAAAACACTGTAGATGCTGGAAACTGTAACAAAAACCAAAACAGTGGAAAATCTCAGCATGTCTGACAGCACCTGTGGGGAGAGAATAGGACTAACATTTTAAGTCTGGATGACCCTTTGTCAGAGCAAAGATCAAGGAAAATCAGAAGACATTTATACTGTGAGAGCGGGGAGAGGGCTGTAATTGAACCAGGGGAATGTAAATGATGATGCAAAAGGCTAAGAATGGTGCTAGAAGTGTCCATTAAGTGACCAGAATGGCAGAACAGAGGTACAGGCTGTTAAGGAACTGCCTGAGGAATGTGGCAGTTGCCCTAAAGGCGGAATGGGGGGTGGGGGCAAGATTTGATTTGATTGATTATTGTCACATGCATTAACATACAGTGAAAAGTATTGTTTCTTGCATGCTATACAGGCAAAGCATACCATTCATGGAGAAGGAAAGGAGAGAGTGCAGAATGCAGTGTCACAATCATAGCTAGGGTGCAGAGAAAGATCAACTTAATGCAAGGTAAGCCCATTCAAAAGTCTGACAGTAGCAGGGAAAAAGCTGTTCTTGACTTGGTTGGTACGTGACCTCAGACTTTTGTATCTTTTTAGAACATAGAACATAGAACACTACAGCACAAACAGGCCCTTCGGCCCACAAGTTGCACCGATCACATCAATACCTACCAATCCATAGTCCTATCTATAACCCCCAATCCCATTAAATCCCATATACTCATCCAGAAGTCTTTTAAAAGACCCCAGCGACTTCGCCTCCACCACCACTGACGGCAGCCGATTCCATTCACTTACCACCCTCTGAGTGAAAAACTTACCCCTAAGATCACCTCTGTACTTGCCTCCCCGCACCTTAAATCTGTGTCCTCTCGTAGCGGCCATTTCAACCCAGGGAAATAGCCTCTGAGAATCCACCCTATCTATTCCTCTCAACATTTTATAAACCTCTATCAGGTCGCCTCTCAACCTACACCTCTCCAGGGAGAAGAGTCCCAGCTCTCTCAACCTATCTTCATAAGGCATGCCTCCCAATCCAGGCAACATCCTTGTAAATCTCCTCTGTACCCTTTCAATAGCTTCTACGTCCTTCCTATAGTGAGGTGACCAGAACTGCGCACAGTACTCCAAGTGGGGCCTGACAAGGGACTTATAAAGTTGCAGCATTACCTCCCAACTCCTAAACTCAATCCCTCGATTAATGAAAGCCAGTACACCATACGCCTTCTTGACCACACCCTCCACCTGTGAGGCCGATTTAAGAGTCCTGTGGACCCGGACCCCAAGATCCTTCTGCTCTTCAACACTGCTAAGACTCCTGCCCTTGATAGTGTACTCGTTCATCCCATTGGTCCTGCCAAAATGGACGACTACACATTTATCCGCGTTGAAGTCCATCTGCCACTTCTCCGCCCAGTCTTGCATCCTATTTATGCCCTGCTGCAACTTCTGACATCCTTCCAGACCATCTACAACACCACCGACCTTCGTGTCATTGGCGAACTTACTAACCCATCCCTCCAGTTCCTCATCCAGGTCATTTATGAAAATGACAAACAGCAAGGGTTCTAGAACAGATCCCTGGGGCACTCCACTGGTGACTGACCTCCATGCAGAAAAAGACCCATCCACAACCACTCTCTGCCTTCTGCAGGCAAGCCAGTTGTGGATCCACAAGGCCAAAGCCCCTTGGATACCATGCCCTCTCACCTTCTCAAGAAGTCTTGCATGGGGGACCTTATCAAACGCCTTGCTGAAGTCCATGTACACCACGTAAAGTAGAAGAAGGAGAAAGGGAAACTCTTTACATGTACTTCCTGAGTAAGCAGCACCCCTGAGTATTCCTGAACATCTATTTAATACGAGTGATTGAATGGTTGAGTGCTACTGAAGCATAAACCAGATAACTGCGCCATTGGGAGCTCAGTTCAATCTGATTATCTCCAAACTGGCTCTCCTGATGCCAGTAAAAACCCGACCTGAAAGTTGAATGGTTTATAGGTGGAAGCATCGTGACATTGTCATTGAACTAGTAATCCAAAATCTCAACCAATGATCAAAGATCAGGTGCAAATCCCACCACAACTGCTGGCCAATTTCAATTCTCCTAAATAAATTAATAAGTCTGATTGATCAGTGACTCACCTGATGAAGGAGCTGATGAAAGCTCTCAATTCCAAATAAACCTGTTGGACTTTAACCTGGTGTTATGAGACCTCTTACTGTGTCCACCCAAGTCCAACACCGGCATCTCCACATCAATGTTTCAATAGCCCCTGCCTCCGAGAGGTCCATGGACTCTGTGTCCAAGGTTTTCTAGTCCCGTCCGCAATAGGAATCATCTCAGGCAGGACGGAAAAGTTAACAGAGCAACTGAATGTCCTTTCACAAAGGACCTGAGGCAGTGTGGACTAGAAAATCCTGGCCTGTGTCTCCATAAAATAGCTTGTAGCCTTCAAAATTGCTACTTAATAGCTGTAGTAGGCCAATATCCCTTGCTTTGTACAAAACATTATTTTCGGAAAAGCATATTGAAAAGTCTGTTTTATATATTTGTATGTATGTACACACACAAGGATTCGATGAGATTATACATAAATATTCCACATTACACGGCTTCATTGCGAGTTGTGATTTTAATTGCTGCCTCATGTCAAATGCAAATACACAAAATCATCAGATCTTAATTCTGCCTATGCGTCAAAACATTTTGATCTAATTGCATGAGGGAAAAGATTTTTTTAAATTCCTAGCCTTTCTCCACATCTCCCATGCCAGTTGGGTTTTCTCCAGGTGCTCCGGTTTCCTCCCACAGTCCAAAGAAGTGTAGGTTAGGAGGTACTAAATTGTCCCTTAGTGTCCTCAGTGGGTGGCACAGTGGTTAGCACTGCCACCTCACAACTCCAGGGACCAGGGTTCAATTCCTGCTTTGGATCACTCCCCCTGCAGAGCCTGCATATTCTCCCCCAGTTGCCTCCACAGTCCGGAAGATATGCTGGTTAGGTGCATCGATGGGTTGGATGGCCTCTTTCTGCACTGTATGGGTTCTATGGTTATGGTTTCTTGCCAGTGGCCATCAGGACAAAAAGTCAAGGTCAGATGCGCATAACTACTATTATAGTTCTAAGGAAAGATCATTAACTTGTAATATTATCCACCTCTCTCAATTTAAATCCATCCAAATAATAATCTGACTTCCTATTTTTTCTATCAAAGTGGATAATCTCACATTTATCCAGATGCCCACTCTCTCAGCCTGTCCAAATCATAATGAAACATTTCTGCATCTTCCTCACATCTCACCCTCCCACCCAACTTTGTATCATCTGCAGATTTGGAGATAATACATTGAGTTTCCTCTTCCAAATCATTAATATATAAAGTGAACAGATGGGGTCCAAGCACAGATCCTTGCGGAATCCCACGAGTCACTGTCTGCCAATTAGACAAAGACACATTTATGCCAACTCATTTGCTGAATTTTACATTGTTCCCAGCCTTCTTTTTCTTGCCAAGTTGTAAGCTTCTTCTCTGAATATAATACTACCTCTAATTTCCCTTGCATGCCATAGTTTGGCCACAGTTCCCTTTGTGCCAAATAGGAATAAACAACTTCTGGAGTTCACTTATTTGTTCTTTGAATGTCAGCCAGTGCCTGTCCGTTGTTTTTCCTTTCAGTAATGTTTCCCAGTCCATCATAACCAATGCAAAAAATAGGGAGGTTTTATGCTTCAGTTGGACACAGCACTAGACAGACCACATCTGGAACACTGTTTTGTTCTCCTTATTTAAAAAAGAATGTAAATGTGTTGGAAGAACTTCAGAGAAGGTTTACCAGACTAATACCTAGGATAGGAGGGTTGTCATATGAGGAAAGGTTGGACAGGCTAGGCTTGTGTCCACTGGAGTTTATAAGAGTAAGAGACAACTTGATTGAAATACATGAAGACCCCTGGGGTGGTATTCTAAGACGTCTCACAACACAGCCTTAAAGTCCATCAGGTTTATTTGGAATTATGAGCTTTCGAAGACTGCTCCTTCATCAGGTGATTCACGCTCCGAAAGCTCTAAACAAACCTGTTGGGCTTTAACCTAGTGTTGTGAGACGTCTTACTGTGCCCACCCCAGTCCAACGCCGGCATCTCGACCTCCCGAGTGGTATTGACAAGGTGGAGAGGATGTTTCCCCCTGTGGGAGTATCTAAAACCAGGGGTCGATGTTTAAAAATAAGTATTCCCCTTTCGAAAAGATAAGGCAATTATTTTTTTCTCAAATGGCTGTGAGTCTCTGGAACTCTCATCCTGAAAAGGCGATGGAAGCAGAGTCTTTGAATATTTTTAAGGCTGAGTTAGATAGATTCTTGATTAGGAAGGGGGTGATAGGTTATCAGGTGGAGGCAGGATGCAGATTTGAGGTTGCGATCAGATCAGTCACGGTTTTATTAAATGGCAGGGCAGGTTCGAGGGGTCAAATGGCTTCTCCCTTCTCTGTGTCTGTAGGAATTAATTATTGGTTGCGCTGGGGACACTTTACGGTCATTCAAAAAGGATGGACTATCGGTTTGGGGAATGAGCGAAAAGTTTTTTCATCTTTATTTACTCTGTAATGTTGTAATTTCAGATTACTTGATTCCTTCCTCGAGGATATAATATAATTGAATCGTACAGCACAGAGGAAAAAGATTCAATATGCTGTTCCCATTTCATCTCTTTAAAAGAGCAATCTAATTATTGCCCCTTCACTACACTTGCCACACAGCTGGGCAAATTTACACAATTGTGTCAATTTTCTGAGTTCGCTCTGCAGACAGGGGTTTTGCTCAGAGTTACTGGACCAACAGCGTATAATTTCCCAAAGTAGTAGCAGAATATGGTGACCACACTATAAATTGTCCAATGCACACAGGCCTGTAATTAGAGGCTACTTTGTAAACTCTGGAGTATGCAGTCCCCTCTATGGGTTAGATCTGCGCAGCTTCCACTTAGTAAGAGGCTCACTCTGCTTATACTAATATCTAGCAATAGAAACAAGGCACATAACTGTAATTGAATTGAATTGAATTGAATTGATTTATTATCGTCACACGTATTGGGATACAGTGAAAAGCATTGTTTCTTGTGAGCTATGATGTCGAGATGCTAATGTTGGACTGGGGTAAGGACAGTAAGAAGTGTCACAACACCAGGTTAAAGTCCAACAGGTTTATTTGGCAGCACTAGCTTTCAGGGCACTACTCCTTCATCAGGTGAGTGATGACTTGTGTTCAGAAACATGGCATATAAAGACACAGACTCAATTTACAAGATAATGGTTGGAATGCGAGTCTAAATGCATTTTAATGGGATTGAGGGTTATAGATAGGCCTGGAAGGTAGGGATATGATCGGCGTAACTCGTGGGTCGAAGGGCCTGTTTGTGTTGTAGTGTTCTATGTTCTAGAGACTGTTGTGAACACAAGTCCTCAGTCACCTGAAGAAGGAGTTGAGGCTCTGAAAGCTAGAGCTGCCAAATAAACCTATTGGATTTTAACCTGGTGTTGTGAGATTTCTTCTTGTGAGCTATGCAGACAAAATATTATGTTCATAGGGTACATAGGGGAGAAGGGAAGCAGAAGATGCAGAATATAGTATTGAAGATACTGATAGAGTATGGAGAAAGATCAGCTTAATATGTGATAGGACTGTTCAAAGTCTGATGGCAGCAGGGAAGAAGCTGTTCTTGAAGTGGTTGGAACGTGATCTCAGACTTGGAGGCAGGATTTTACGGCCTCGCTTGACCCGAGATCGGAAAATCCCACCCGAGATCAACGGACCTTTCCATTGTCTGCCCCTCGCCTGTTCCGATTCCATGGCGGACGCAGCTATAGAATTCTTTTTCCCGACGGAAGAAGGTAGAAGAAAAAATGTCCAGGGTGCATGAAACTCTTGATTATAAGAACATAAACATAAGAACTAGGAGCAGGAGCAGGCCATTTGGCCCCTCGAGCCTGCTCTGCTATTCAATAAGATCGTGGCTGATCTTTTCGTGGACTTACCCCCCCGACTCACCATAACAAATTATGCTGGCTGTCTTTCCGAGGCACCGAGAAGTGTCAGCAAAGTTGATGGATGGGACAGTCGTGCTGCTATCAATTCATTTACAAATGAATAAAAGGCACCAACATGGATGGAATTTTGAGTTTTATACATGCTTATAGCTCTATGCTTATATAAATCAGTGGCTGTTAGCCACTGTGGATGAGGAATTGTTCTTGCCTGTTAGGTTAAACTTTGAGCTAACCAAACCAAATCATGTCACAACGACCTTCTTTAAATGTTAAATGTGTGCAAAGTGTAACAACCTTTCCGAAATGTCTCGTTGATTGTGAGAATCTGAGTTAGACCTTGGATCACAATTTATCGACCAAGCCAGAGGAAAACAAATAACAACATTTGCACAGACGGTGCAGAGAGTGTGCTGGACAGGCTCAGTAAGAGGGAGTCAGATAACATTACTGCTGCATCCTTTAATTCAGGCAATAACACCATCAAGGCCAATCAAGCTATATGGTCAGGTTTCATTGCACCTGCTCCAGTAACTGAACACCCAGAACTGTCTTCAAACAAAGAACGGTACAGCGCAGGAACAGGCCCTTTGGCCCCCTAACACTGCACCAATCAGGTTGTCCTATCTAGACCTGTATCCCCCTATTCCCCGTCTGTTCGTATGTCTATCCAGACAAGTCTTAAATTTCACTGACAAATGTCGGCAGTAAGTTAGTGAAAACAGCAAAGGATTTTCATGCATTAATTATTGGCATCATCCAGCGTTCAGCCTCTAGTAATGTAAGGGGCTGGACGGAAAGGGGAAAACTATTATGGTTTTCTCCTTAATTAATGAAACAATTTGCAAGAACAAACGGACATATCAATTAGAAGCAGGAGTAGGCCACTCAGCTCCTCGAGCCTGCCCCACCATTCTGATTGTAACCTCAACTCCACATTCCTGTCAATCCCCGATAACCTTTCACTCCCTTGTTAATCAAGATTCTGCCTCACTCTGCCTGAGAAATATTCAAACTCCGCTTCCACTGTCTTTAGAGGAAGAGAGTTCCAGACACTCACTGACTTCAGGGAGAAAGATGCGTCTTTAACTCTGTCTTAAAGAATAACCCCTTATTTTCAAACAATCACTCCTAGTTCTAGATTATCCGGCAAGAAGAAATATTGTCTCCACATTCACCCTGTCATAGAATCCCTACAGTGCAGAAGAGGCCATTCAGCCCATTGAGTCTACTCTGACTCTCTGACAGACTATCTTACCCAGTCCCTTACCCCATTCTTGCAATCCCACACATTTACCATGGTTAATGCCCCTACCCTACACATCTTGGGACACTAAGGGGTAATTTAGCATGGTCAATCCACCTAACCTGCACATCTTTGGACTGTGGGAGGAAACTGGAGCACCCAGAGAAAACCCATGCAGACATGGGGAGAATGTGAAAACTCCACACTGACAGTGACCTGAAGCCAGAATCGCAGCTGGGACCCTGGCACTGTGAGGCAGCAGTGCCACGCCCTTCTAGTCTAGTAAATATGGCAGCTTGATGTTTGGAAATTGGTTTTGTCACCTGCTAAAAAAAAAGCATGCACAAACCAGAGCAGACCTGTAGAAATATAATGTCCCAGGTCATGTCCCAGAAACAGTCAATGAGATATTTAGGGACTACTTTCATCCAAAAATCTCAGAGCCACTTTTCAGATGTGAACTTTGTCAGAGGACGACTAGAAATGCAAGATGAAGCTGGGTTCAGTAAGGAAGTTTCTCTGTTAGTGAACATCTGGAGCAATGGGTAAATTTCCTAGCAGAATTCAATGTTCATCACCATTAACATTCTTTTGCATGCATTTCCCATGCAGTTTGCATGGCCCAGCAAACACACCGGCAGGATTTAAATGTAAAAGGACAGGAAATTTGCACCACTGAAATTGAGACATTCTCACTGCTGGTAAAAGTTATAAAACATCCGGAAATGTGCAAAAGAATTCATTGATGAGGCTTCTGATAGTTGTCTCCCAGGTCCTCGGCAGGACCCTGGGATTAAGGTGCCACGCGTCATGAGTTCCTGTGATGGGGTGTCGAGAAATGTTGGAACGATGCCAAAATGCTGGAGAAATGGCTCCTCACCCTGGTACCTTCACTCTTCTGCTCAGGGAAATGCACACCCATCAGACTTTTGAATGGACCTACCTTATATTAAGTTGACCTTTCTCTACGCCCTCGCTATGACTGTAACACTACATTCTGCACTTCTCCTTACCTTCTCTATGAATGGTATGCTTTGTCTGTATAGCGCGCAAGAAATAATACTTTTCACTGTATGATAATACATGTGACAATAATAAATCAAATCAAATCAAATCATCCCCAAGGGGAGAGAGTCATGAAAACTTAGCTTGAAGTTGATGTCTAAAAGCAAAACTCTCATGGGAGCAGTAAGCAATAGGTGCTGGATCCTGGATTTTAACGTTTGCAGTTTGAATGAGGCGACAATGAAACTTTTCAGGTAGCATCATTCTGAAAAGAGGTATTTGAATAACACAAGGAAATACTAACAAGTATCAGAGGTCCAGTTAATATAAGAACATGCCCATTAATGGTGATTAATCAGAAATGTCTTATAAGCATGTAATGATTTGTTTATAGATGTACTCACAAATCCACCAACAGTCCCTCGGGTCTATAACCGCCCAATGCGGTTTGATAACTTGTAGAAATTTCTCAGCATTACTTTTTCACCAGTGTGAATTTCTCCAAGTTACGCATTCACATGAATCTCTTGATTCTCCATCCCTTCCAGTCTGATTTTCCTGTCTTCTACCATGAAACAGACACAAGGGCTGGAAATTTCCAACACCCTTCACATCCCCGCTTAAATATCACTTACTGAAGGAAGACATGTTTCTGTGTGTGCTGTGGGGCCAGTGAAACATAAAATGTTCTTAATAGGGGAAAATCTCAGCAGGTCTGGCAGCACCTATAAGGAGAGAAAAGAGCTGATGTTTCGAGTCCAGATGACCCTTTGTCAAAGCTTTTATCAGATTCCAGCATCTGCAGTAATTTGCTTTTATTCTTAATGGGGTTCAGCCTGAAATTTCCAATTTTGTTGTGATGAAAAAAACACAAATCATTTTGTCAGCGTTACAATTTTCCCTATTTCTGCCAACAAAGCGCTTCCGTTTTCACCAATCACTTCTTTTTTGCATCCCTATAAAAGCTTTCACGATCTCTTTCTATTGATGGACTTTTTCCGTGACTTGTCAGAGACTCAGGGTCTGGCTCAAAACTGGCAGCACCTTTCCAGGTGCATTGTCCAGTTTTCAGACCAGATCATGAGCCAACCTAAGAGAACCAGAGAATCAACGGCATGGAGACAGGCCCTTCGGCCCAAACTGGTCCAATGCTGACCAAATTGCCCATCTAAGCTTGCCCCATTTGCCTGTATTTGGCCCATATCCCTCTAAATCTTTCCTATCCATGTATCCATCCAAATGCATTTTAAATGTTGTCAATGTCTCCACTTCAGCCACTTCCTCCGGCAGCTCAATCCACATACAAACCACCCTCTGTGTAAAAATGTTGCTCCTCAGGTTCCCATTAATTTTTTCGCCTGTTAATTTAAACCTATGCCTTCTAGTTCTCGATTCCCCAACCCAGGGAAAAATACTGAATGCATCCACCCTACTCATGCTTCTCATGATCTTATACACCTCTCTAAGATCACCCCTCAGTCTCCTACACTCCAAAGAAAAAAGTCCTAGCCTGTTCAATAACTTCCAGTTATCCCAATAACTCACAATAAATAACAATAATAAATCTATAATAAAGCTAACAATAAATCCCAATAACTCAGTCCCTTGAGTCATGGCAACATTCTTGTAAATCTCTACTGCACTCTCTCCAGTTTAATAACATCTTCCCTACAGCAATGCGACCAAACTGAGTACAATACTCCAGGTGTGGCCCCACCAATGTCTGGCAAAAAAAAATTCAGGGAGGGTAGTTTATGCCAAATAGTATAAGCAGCAACTAATAGATGGAACTAAGTAATTCTACCATCAACGGGTCAGTTCTAAGCTCTGCAGTCCTGCCACACCAGTGGTCAATGGTCATAGACATTTAAATAACTCATTGGAGGAAGGGGTTCCATAAATATCCCATCCTCAATGATAGAGCTCAGCACATCAGTGCAAAAGATAAGGCTGGAGCATTTGCAATAAGCTTCAGCCAGAGTGCTGATCTCGTCCCCTTTCGGAGGTCCTCGACATCATAGATATCTGTCTTCACCAATTCGATTCACTCCACATGATATCAAGAAATGGCTGAAGGCAGTGGATATTGCAAAGACTCTGCGCCCTGATAACATTCCAGCAATAATACTGAAAACTTCTGCTCTAGAATTTGCCACACCCTTAACCAAGCTTCAACACTGGCATCGACCGGCAATGTCCTGTACATAAGAAACAGAACAAATCCAACCCAGCCAACTACCACTGCATCAGTCTACTCTCAATTATCAGCAAAGTGATAGAAAGAGCAATCAAGCTGCACTTACTCACCAATAATCTGCCTACTCAGTTTGGGTTCCATCAGAGTCACTCCGCTCCTAACTCAATCCAGCCTTGGTTCAAACATGGACAAAAAAATCTGAAGGAGGTGAGAGTGACTGCATAAAGGCAGCATTTGGCTGAGTATGGCATCAAGAAGCCTAAAACTGGAGTTGACGGGAATCTGAAGAAAAACTCTCCGCTGGTTGGAGTCGTACCTGGCACAGAGGAAGATAGTTGTGGTGGTTGATCTGATTGACTAGACGTCAATCAGCTCAGTTCCAGGACATCTCTGCAGTATTTCCTCAAGGTGAGTGTTCTAGACCCAACCATCTTCAGCTACTTCGTCAATGATTCACCTCAATCATAGGGCAGGATTTTATGGCCTCACTTATCCCGAACCTGTAAAATCCCACCTGAGGTCAATGGACCTTCCCATGTTCTGTTGCTGCCCACTCCAATTCCCATGGCAGGAGGGGCAGTAAAATTCCAACCATCAGATCAGAAGTGGGGATGTTCATAGATAACCGCACAATGCTCAGCAGTATTGATGAATCCTCAGATACTGAAGCAGTCCATGTCCAAATGCAGCAAGATCTGGGCAATATCCAAGCTTGGGATAACAAGTTACAAATAATATTCGCACCATACACGTGTTCGGGTGCTAGACCCGAACCCCAAGGTATATTGTGAAGTTAGATTAGACCCCAACAATTTTTTTTATTTTTGATATGAATGTGAGGATAGGAAGTTTCATCTCAGGAGATAGTTCCACCAACAAATTAGGGATTTTTTTTAGCAAAACAAGCTTTACTCAAAACACAGTTTGAGTGTAATGCTAACAAAATAAAACAGTTTAACTCTTAACCAGTGAATATCTTTAAATATGAAAAGAAACGACTCTTAATTTCAAACTTATCACTATTTCCATTCCAATTAAGCAAAATTTCTCTTATAGGTTTAAACCTCCTCTTTAAATATAGTTAGCAAATTCACAGATATGCTTGTTCTGTCTTGAGTAACAGCTTCGGAGCTTTCAAAGAGGATCTGACTTTTCAGAGCCACGTCCAGACTCCTGCCTTTATGAATTTTATTGAGGGAGAGAGTAAAAAGCAGGGGGGGGGGGGTCAGTAATGACTTTAGAAAGTATGTAAAAGCAATAAAATGAGGTTCCTTCCTTTGTGGGAGTGAACACCATGATGCTACCAACAAGCGTTGTTGAAAACACTCACTGTATTTTCCACTCTCATCATTGTTCTTGCTAATGTGGACTGAGAATCACCCATTATATCTCTTGCTAGTTGACTCTCACATTCTTTTCCTTCCCTTTTGGTTAGAGTCAGCTGAGGATCAGTGGGTAGCACTATCCTGTGTTAACAGCAAGAAGTCTCACAACAACAGGTTAAAGTCCAACAGGTTTATTTGGAGTCACAAGGTTTTGGCACACTGTTCCTTCATCAGGTGAGTGGGTAGCACTATCCTGTAGTAAAACAGAGAGTCCAACAGCTGCATCCTCTCCCAAGCTGACATGCCCAGCATTCCAGGCATAGTCACTCAACACCCGCTTGTCCGGAAGGGACATGTCATTCATACACCTGATACCTCACTCCCTAAGCAACAGCAATACTCTTGGAACCCGGTGTCAGCTACACAGCAGGAATATTTTAGAAATGTCCTCAAAGCTTCCCTGAAGAGGTCAAAGAGCCTCATTGCCTTATGGTAGTCTTTGGCTTATAACCAACTAAAATGGAGACACTTTATTCAGGAAGGTATGGGAGCAATTGTATGATTTTGTCAGAAATATGTAGAGGTGAAGTCGGGGCATCAGGGAGAGAACACAAACTCTCCAACAACTCATATATGACTCTTCAAGCGTCAACTGCCCTGCACATTGCAGAAGCTGACATTGCTCATTGGACTGGTCAACTAGCTCAGAATCCATTGAACCAGAGAGGAAGCAAATCACCTTCGATCCCGGAGAATTGTCTCAGAATGAGAGTGGACAGTACTCTCAGGTCTGAGTCACAGTGTTCCTGCTTCAAGTTTCATTCCAGCAATTGAGCATAAAAATGAAGGCTGACACAAGGCAATGGTGATAGAATCAGAGCGTTCCTACAGAGCAGAAGAAGGTCATTTGGCTCATTGAGTCTGCACCAACATCAAACCCACCCAGACCCTGTTCCCAGAACTGCACATATTTTACCCTGCTAGTCTCCCTGATGCTAAGGGGCAATTTAGCATGGCTAATCAGCCTAACCCATGCATCTTTGGACTGTGGGAGGAAATTGGAGCACCCAGAGAAATCCCATGCCGACATGGGGAGAATGTGCAAACTCCACAATGACAATCACCCAAGAACGGAATGGAACTGGGGTCCTGGCGCTATGAGGCAGCAGTACTAACCACTGCGCCACCATGCCACTCGACACGGTGATGGAGTGTTACCTTTAACCAAAGCCATTTTCAGCTCTTTAAGATCCCATGGCACCAGGAGATCAGGACAGTTATCCCTAAATTTATCTTTCAATCAGTGGTACAGAGGGATCCTGTACGTGAATCACAAGTTGTTGGTCTGCAGGTATAGTGTACAATTGGGAAGGCCAATGGAATGATGGTGTTTATTACAAGGGAAGTGGAATAGAAAAATAAGGATGTTTTACTGCAGTTGTACAGAGTGTTGGTGAGACCACATCTGGAATACTGTGTAGTTTTGGTCTCCTTCTTTGTAAAAAGATATAACTGCGTTAGAATCAGTTCAGGGAAGGTTCACACAACTCATTCCTGGGATGAAGGGCTTATCTTAGGAAGGAAGGTTGAACAGGTTGGGCCTAAAGCCATTGAAGTCTAGAAGAAAGGTGAGCTTATTTTAACACATAGGATCCTGAAGGGATTTAGTTGGGTAGAGAACAGGAGAATGGTCCCACTTGTTGGGAAGGCAATAATAAGGAAATATAATTTAAGAATAAGAGTAAATTTTGTCTCCTTGTTCCAGTTTGTGATGAGGAGTAAGATCGAGATGAGGCAAATTTTCCTCACTGTAAATCTTTGGAATTCTCTTCCCCAGAGATTAATGGAGGCTGGCTCATTGAACTTGTTCAAGGCAGAGTTAGACAGATGTTTGACAGGTGAGGGAGTCAAGGGTTATGGGGGTCAGACAGGAAAGTGGAGTTGAAACCACAATCTGATCAGCCATGATCTTATCGAGTAGGGGAGCAGGCTCAATGAGCTGAATGGACTATGTTCCTATTTTCTCTTTCCATATTGGTGGCCAGGCCTGCTGAGTGTTTCTATATTTTCTGTTTTTATTATTATCTTTCACTTCCCGTGCTGGCAAAGGATCAATTACTTTACCCATGGGTTTTTTAAGGAAATGTTTATTTTTTGAGGGGTTTTAAATTTTAATTTCTCTCATTCCTCCCCGCCCCCCCCCCGCCACCTCTACCTTACTTCCCCTGGCTGAGTAGAGCTGGTTCTTCAGCCTGTGACTCTTGCCACATGTCTCATCATTCACTTCCCTTCATCCGTTTATGCAGAGATCCAGTGAAGGATGTCAGAATAGATTCTTGTCTCCATCCCTCGCCAACCTGATCTCCTTTGGTGACTGCGCCAAAATGAGTAAAATCCACACCGCATATTGATGTTAGATTGGAGAGGGGGCCACGGTGGCACAATGGTTAGCACTGCTACCTCACAGAGCCAGGAACCCAGGCTCAATTCTGACCTTGGGTCACTGTCTGTGCAGAGCCTGCACATTCTCCCCATGTCTGCATGGGTTTTCCCCAGGTGCTCCGGTTTCCTCCCAATCTTAAATAACATTTAATCAACATAGATTTTGATTTGATTTATTACTGGTATTTAATTATTGGTGTTCAGTGAAAAGTATTGTTTCTTGTGCAATATACAGACAAAGCTAAGTGTAAGTTTATTTATTAGTTCACAAGTAGGCTTGCATTAACACTGCAATGAAGTTACTGTGAAAATCCCCTAGTCGCCACATTCCGCCCCCTGTTCGGGAACAATGAGGGAGAATTTAAAATGGTCAATGGACCTAACCGGCATGTCTTTCAGACTGTGGGATGAAATCGGAGCACCCAGAGGAAACCCAAGCAGACACAGGGAGAATGTGCAAATTCCGCACAGACAGTGAGCCAAGCAGTTATGAATCCGGGTCCCTGGCGCTGTGTGGCAGCAGTGCCTACCATTCATAAAGAAGGAAAGGAGAGAGTGCAGAACGTAGTGTTACAGTCATAGCTAGGGTATAGAGAAAGATCAACTTAATATAGATAAGTCCATTCAAAGATCTGCAAACATCTGAATCCTACAGTGCAGAAGGAGGCCATTTGGCTCATTGAGTCTGCACTGATCACAATCCCCATAACCCCATGCATTTAGCCCCTGACACCAAGGGCCAGTTTAGCATGGCCAATCCACCTAACCCACACATCTTTGGATTTATGGATTATGTTGATTGGCCATGCTAAATAGCGCCTTAGTGTCAGGGGGATTAGCAGCATAAATATGTGGGGTTATGTGGATAGGGCCTGGGTGGGATTGTTGTCAGTGCAGATGCAATGGGCTAAATGGCCTCCTTCTGCACTGGAGGGATTCTATGATTCCATCCTAGGGATATGCACCACCTCCTAGCCTTAGCAGTGCAGTCAATCATGGAAGGATATGAAAGGGTAAACAATGGCTAGGAAATAATCGAAAATAATCATTGACCCAGTGAGTTCCTGCCACTAGTCAGTGCCAGTGACCCCGACTGGAAGCAGAGATTCACTGAGGATAAACCAAGTCTGATGATAACGTTTGAATAACTCACAGACAGCCTGACATAAACAAGGTGCCAAAGAGCTGCTGTGGTTGCCCAGTGACAGCCATCGTCCAAGGGCAAGGTAAAAGGTCTAAAATTCAGCTTCAACATCCATTGATGATAAGGATTGAGTCTGTGTAAATAAATACGGCTGTCACTGTGACCATCGCAACGCAGACTGTCTGCAGGCCAGGCTCAAACAGAGGTCAGCTCATAACTAATCATTAGATCTACTGTGACAATTAAACTCATACAGCTCAGTACTCATTTATATTATCGCGTCAGCAAATTCCTGTTGCACTTCCACACAATCAAAATTCCTCAATTAATGCACCGTCATCTGAAAAAAAGTTGATCGGATATGTTTCCAACATAAATTGCAACTGACTATATCCCAAAAGTGTTATTGTTCTGTTGCTACATAATCATTACATTATGCCGAACTTAAATAACGTTTAATCAACATAGATTTTGATTTGATTTATTACTGGTATTTATTTGTTGGTGTTCAGTGAAAAGTATTGCTTCTTGAGCACTAGACAGACAAAGCTAAGTGTAAGTTTATTTATTAGTTCACAAGTAGGCTTGCATTAACACTGCAATAAAGTTACTGTGAAAATCCCCTAGTCGCCACATTCCGCCCCCTGTTCGGGTACACTGAGGGAGAATTTTAAATGGTCAATGTACCTAACCAGCATGTCTTTCGGACTGTGGGATGAAATCGGAACACCCGGAGGAAACCCATGCAGATACGGGGAGATCATGCAAACACAGCACAGACAGTGAGCGAAGCAGATATGAATCCGGGTCACTGGCGCTGTGAGGCAGCGGTGCATACCATTCATAAAGAAGGAAAGGAGAGAGTGCAGAATGTAGTGTTACAGTCGTAGCTAGGATATAGAGAAAGGTCAACTTAATATAAGATAGGTCCATTCAAACATCTGCTAACTCCAGTGATATTGTATAAAATATAAACCATGAAAGGATTTGCTGGCGAATTTGGGGTGGCACAGTGGCACAGTGGGTTAGCATTTCTGCCTCATCGTGCCAGGGTCCTGGGTTCAATTCCCGGCTTGGGTCACTGTCTGTGTGGAATTTGCACATTCTCCCCATGTCTGCGTGGGCTTGCTCCGGTTTCCTCCCACAGTCGGAAAGACCTGCTGGTTAGGTGGATTGGCCATGCTAGGTTGCCCCTTAGTGTCAGGGGGGTTAGCTAGGGCAAATGCGTGAGGTTATAATGACAGAGTCTGGGTGGGATTGCGGTCAGCACAGACTCGATGGACTGAGTGGCCTCCTTCTGTACTGTAGGATTTGACGATCCTCCGAAATGGATGGCAACATAGCGGGCAACTGCTATCTAACACCTGGTATAACTGGCCAGGAGCCCTGGAATTCAGCTCCTAAATCTCAGTACTTCTTGTCCTGTTTTAAGATGCGAGTTATAAACTTCCTTTTTGAACAGGTATTTTGATCACTTGCTCTAACCTCCGCAGAGGGCTCACTATCAGGTATTTTTTGATCATTCCTTTGAAGTGTCAATTGGTATGTTTTATCATGTTTAAGGCACTAAGTGAATGCAGATTGTAGTTATTGTCCTTGACAGCTCACACTCTGGTCTCTGGTGATAACACTCTTCTCTCCTAACAAATACTAATAGGGCTCTTTACACTATAAACTCAACCCCAGACATGAGCTTTATTTACAAAAGGTCACCGCAGGGTTACCAGCTTCTGTGACACAATCCACAGGCAGTTCTGATCTGAACGGAAATGGCCTTGGTTTATTTATCACTGCTATTGTTATTAGATGCTTAGTCATTCTGATTTCCAGTCTTTATTTCCGTCTTGTGGTTAACTTGGAATGAGGTTTTGAGGATTTTTTAAGCCAAATTTGACTTTTAAATTCTGTGTAACAAAATTTGGCAATTTAAAATATCTCTGTCATTGGTCAGGATACAGATCAGAGATATGCGTGTGGCCAAGTAAAGAGATTTTGCAATCTAAAGAGAGAAGTGGTGATCTGAAGAGACGATGCACTGTTTTTTCACTGATACTTTTGACAGACTAAAATGCAGTTGGTGAGACATTATTGGGGTTGATTTAGCTCAATTGGTTAGACAGCTGGTTAGTGATGCAGAGTGATGCTAACAGCGCAGGTTCAATTCCCGTACCAGCTGAGGTTATTCATGAAGGCCCCACCTTCTCAACCTTGCCCCTCGCCCGAGGTGTGATGACCCTCAGATTAAATCATAGACTCACAGAATGCCTACAGTACAGATGGAGGCCATTCAGCCCATCAAGTCTACACTTACCCAGACTCTTACCCAGGCTTACCCTGTAACCCATCCAAATACATATTAATCCTTCTAACCTACACATCTTTGGGCACCAAGAGACAATTTCAGCATGGCCAATCCACCTAGCCTGTATATCTTTGAGCTGCGGGTAAAAACCGGAGCACCCAGAGGAAACCCATGCAGGCATGGGGAGAACATGCAAACTCCATGCAGTCACCCAAGGTCAGAATCAAACCTGGACCCCTCGCGCAAATCCATTGACTCTGTCTACACTTCCCACTGCCTTGGCAAAGCAGCCAGAATAATTATGACCCCATGCATTCCAGACATCCTCTCTTCTACCTTCTTCCTTTGGGAAAAAGATACAAATTCTGAAGTCACGTACCAACTGACTCAAGAACAGCTTCTTCCCTGCTGCCTACTTTGCACTAAGTTGATCATTCTCTACACCCTAGCTATGACTGTAACACTACTTCTGCATTTTCTCCTTTCCTTCCCTATGAACAGGATGCTTTGCCTGTATAGTGCACAAGAAACAGCACTTTTCACTGTTTGTTAATACATGTGACAATAATAAATCAAATCAAATCAATACACCATGACTCCCAGGGGAAAGGGGAGAGCAGCCTGTGATCAGCTGGGACAATGGCAACCTTATTGGTGACATGCATTTGGTAGAAGCTAAGAACTCTCAGGTGGGCCAGTTGAGCTGAAGGTGTATCTCCCTGTTTCTTTATTTATCATGCTTTTGTTGGAAAAGAACAAAATTCAAGGGGGAATTTTGTGAGAAGTGTAAATTAAACACATCAATTCATTCAACTTCTACCAAAGAGGATTAACATTGAATAGGGTCTGGAATTATTCAGCCAGCCTCTCTGTAAAGCACATCGACTTTGATGATTGAGTTCACAGATCCATTATCAAGAGAACAGTATGGTGTTGTTTTCCATCCATCCCCCTTCCTTTTGGAGGGCCTGTGATACAGTAGTCCCATCCCTGTGAGGAATCCCCTAATCATTCACTTCGCATTGCCAACTGTGACTGAATGCAGTCCTGGAGGTATCATCACATGACTTGCCGCCATGTTCCAGCCATTAGTCAGCCAACACTTTCAACCTTGAGACATACCATAGAATCCCAACAGTGCAGAAGGAGACCGTTCAGCCCATTGAGTCTGCAGTGACTCTCCAACAGAGCATCTTACCTATTCCCATGACCCCACACTTTTATCCCGCTAATCTCCCGAACCTACACATCTGGGGACACAAAGGGGTAATTTAGCACAGCCAACCTTAGGGCAGCAGGGTGGCACAGTGGTGAACACAGCTGCCTCACAGTGCCAGGGACCCCAGTTCAAATCTGGCCTTGGGTGGCGTTTGCACATTCTCCCCGTTTCTGCATCAGTTTCCTTCAGGTGATCTGATTTCCTCCCACAGTCCAAAGATGTGTGCGGGTTAGGTGGATTGGCCATGCAAAATTGTTGGGTTACGTTATCAGGAAAGACTGGACAGACTGCTCTTGTTTTCACAAGAATTTAGAAGAATGAGGGGTTGAAGTCTAAAAGATCCCAAATAACACTGACAAGGTGGACATGGAAAGTATATTTCCTCTTGTGGGTGATTCCAGAACTAAAGGGCACTCTTTTAAAACTAGGGGTCACCCCTTTTGGAAAGGGATGAGGAGAATTCTTTTGTCTCAGAGGGATGTGCAACTTTGGCATTCTGCCGGAGAAAGTAGTGGAGATGGGGGATCATTGCATATTTTCAGATGGAGGTGTTGGGATTCCTCCAACGCAAAGGAATCAAAGGGAATGTGGAATTTGAAACAGAAACAGATCAGCCATGATCTTATTGAATGGTGGAGCAGGCCCGAGGGGCCAAATGGCCAACCTCTGCTCCTATTTTGAATATTCGTATGTTCCTGAAGGAAGCAGAGTTAACACTTCAAGTCAATGTTTTTTTTGGTCTGGAAGGATGGTAGAAGTGTGAACCCTCACAACATTTAAAGAAGCATTTATATGAACACTTGAAACACCTTGGCATACAAGATTATGGACCAAGTGCAGGAAAATGAAATTAAAATAGGTAGGAGTTTGATGGCTGACACAGACACAATGGGCCGAAGGATCTCTTTGCGTACTTAAAATTCTATGACTCGATGACCAGTATTTTCCAGCCATTCATGCCGGTGGGATCTTCCTGTCCCACACCCCTGCCATGCATTTCCCAGGGGTGCACTGGAAATCCCCACGACAAGACAAAAAGATCCCACTACTAGCCAATTGTGGCAGCTTCCGCCATCACAAAACACGCAAGGGGTTTTTGTAGAAAATCCCACCCATTGACTCCATAACTCCCGACTTCAACTATCAGTCAGCAAGAGGTTCAACTCAAACAGGGCAAAGTGGACCATTGGGATAATATGGCTCCCTCCACCCTCAAAGCTAAATGACTCATTCACAAAGGGATCTCTCAGTACCCAACAAGAGTGGGGGCTCAAACTGCTACTAATCATAACAGGTTCCTACATAGTTGTATGAATACCTCCTCCGTCATGCTGTAACCATGGGTCACATTGTCTGCACGCAACCCCCTGCAACACTATCATTCCTGTGATCATTCAAATGTGTCATTTTTATACTTACTAATCATTAGTGTGTTGATATATTAATGATGCAACTTCCAACATCATAAAGTACCCTTTACTGTTATCTAGCACTCAGGTGTAGTATTTATTCATTCGAGCAGTCCTCTGCTCCTGGTTAATACAAATTTACTGGGTAAACAGATATTATAAATTGTTTCGCAGTCTGACGTGATTGTCACAGTTTATCAGTATATTAGCCATCACGCAATCAACTTTCCTGGCAAATTAATGATGTCCATGGTACAGATGACCTCACCTCTCACCTACCAACAGTCGTTCTGCTAATCGCTGTGATTCATGGATCTTCTGACATTGAATATGCTCCTGTACACCCTGTACCCATTACATTTATATAAACATTTGCTTAAGTATAGCTGATACACATGCACTACATACTGCATGACTGCAGCTACTGCACGGCAATATTCTGCAAACTTCCCTCACCAGCACTTTAACGAAAGGGAGGAACAAAGTTGAGGGGAAATAGGACATCCCTGGCAGTGGTTTAGTGAGACTACGCAGTACACAGCTGAACCACGTGGGCTAGGAAAGTAGCAGTACCTATACCTAGGTTCAATCTGCACTGAGTTGTCTGATTTCCAACAGTGTTGCCGTAGAGTTGCTGTAATTATCACTGATATTCCAGAAATTAAAATAACCAGGGCTTCTTTGAACAAAGAACAAAAAACAAAAAAAATTACAGCACAGGAACAGCCCTTCAAGTCTGCACTGATCATGCTGCCTGACTGAACTAAAACCCCCTACCCTTCCGGGGACCACATCCCTTTATTCCTATCCCATTCATATGTTTGTCAAGACACCCCTTAAAAGCCACTATCGTACCTGCTTCCACTACCTCCCCCGGCAGAGAGTTCCAGGCACCCACCACCCTCTGTGTAAAAAACTTGCATCTCCTTTACACCTTGCCCCTCGCACCTTAAACCTATGCCCCCTAGTAATGGACTCTTCCACCTTGGGAAAAAGCTTCTGACTATCCACTCTGTCCACGCCTCTCATAATCTTGTAGACTCCTTTCAGGTCGCCTCCCCCCCTCAACCAGTGAGAACAAACCAAGTTTCTCCAACCTCTCCTCATAGCTAATGCCCTCCATGCCAGGCAACACCCTGGTAAATCTATTCTGTACCCTCTTCATAACCTCCACATCCTTTGACTCACCATCTAGCAATCTCTGCTGGAATGAGTGTGTGTTTGGATGGTGGGACACAAGAAATTTGATGGTGACTTTCGTCATGATTGACTCACTTGCTGTTAGTCACTATCGAATCTCATACAGTTGAAAGTGGAAGGGCTGAGAAGGAGGGCAAGTAGGAATTGAGGCTGGGAGATGATGGTTGTGGGGATAAGGATGCCACCGACTGAGCCATCAGCAATAATTTGCATTAAAGGAAAAGTTTAAAGTTTATTTATTAGTGTCACAAGTAGGTTGACATTAACACTGCAATGAAGTTACCGTGAAAATCTCCACTTCTTACATTATTTATTTTCATCATTGTTATAATGGCCACAGAGGATACAGGGGATCATCATTCGATCTCCCCATGGGCCTTGTGGACATGAATTGGAGTGAGCAGAGCTCGCTCAGTCGGAAAGAGGCAGCGTGAGTTTAAAGCCAGCTGTCTCTGCTTGGATCAGGCACCTGCACTCTGATTTGTGTACAGTGGCTGCAGAAGTGGTGCTTTATTCACTGCAGGGTGTTGGCGACGGAAGACTGGCCTCGGTGAACTTGAGACCCTCAGTGCCGCTCACTGGCAGCCAGATCCCAGGCTAAGATTCCCGTGTAATTGGTTGCTGTGAGGTATATAGAAGGGCAGCACAGTGGCAGCGTGGTTAGCACTACTCTGTCATAGCACCAAGGACCCGGGTTTGATTCCCAGCTCAAGTCATTGTCTGTGTGGAGTTCACATGTTCTCCCCATGTCTACGTGGGTTTCCTCCAGGTGCTCCGGTTTCCTCCCACACTCCAAAGATGTGCAGGTCAGGTAGATTGGCCATGCTAAATTGCCCCTTACTGTCCAGGGACGAGCTGGGGTAAATGCTTGGGGTTATGGGGAGAGAGTCTGGGTGGGATTGTGGTCGGTGCAGACTCAATGGGCCAAATGGCCTCCTTCTGCACTGTAGGATTCTGTAAAGAACGCAGCTCATGACTCCCTCTCGCTCTGAGTGAGAGTCCTGGCACCTGTCTGGCAGCAGAGTCACTACCAAGATTGGCAACTCATTCTAAAATGTGAAACCATAAGTTTCTACCTATATTCTACCACGTGGTGGCAATTAGAACATAGAACATAGAACACTACAGCACAAACAGGCCCTTCAGCCCACAAGTTGCGCCGATCACATCCATACCTACCAAGCCATAGAACTATCTGTAACTCCCAATCCCATTAAATCCCATGTAGGGATCGGAATAAAAGTTGCCCTTGCCAATTTATGAAATAAAAAGATCTCCATTTCTCCTTACTGTCTATCCTGCTTTAAGACTCTTTGACCAAGTTAGTGGTCTTTCTTAATATCTCCTTGTGTGTTTTTAAAAATTATTTTTTATGAGACATGGGTGTCACTGGCTGGCCAGCATTTATTGCCCATCCCTAGTTGCCCTTGAGAAGGTGGTGGTGAGCTGTCTTCTTGAAACGCTGCAGTCCATGTGGTGTAGGTACATTGCTGTTAGGGAGGGAGATGCAGGGTTTTGACCCAGTAACAGTGAAGAATCAGTGATATATTTCCAAATAAGGATGGCAAGTGGCTTGGAGGGGAACTTCCAAGTGGCGGTGTTCCAAATATCTGCTGGCCTTGTCCTTCTAGATGTAGATGCCATGAGTTGGGAAGGTGCTGCCTAAGGAATCTCAATGAGTTCCTGCATGTGCCTGTTGTAGATGGTACATACGGCTGCCACTTTCCATCGATGCTGGAGTGATTGAATGTTTGTGGAAGAGGTAACAATCAAGCAGGCTGCTTTGCCTTGGATGGTGTCAAGCTTCTTGAGTGAAGTTTGAGCTGAAGTTCCAGGCAAGTGGAAGTATTCCACCATGCTTGTGCCTTGTAAATGGTGGGTAGGTGTTGAGGGGGGAAGGTTGGGTGTGTCAGAGGTGAGTTACCTACCTCAACATTCCTAGTCTTCAACCTGCTCTTGTCTGGGTCCAGTTCAGTTTCTGTTCAATGGTAACCCTCAGAGTATTGATGGTTTAATGCACATTTTGTTTGATAACGCTTCTGTCAAGCACTTTGGGACATTTTGCTCCAATAAAAGAGTAAAGTTTAAATCCAAGTTATTGTGGAATGCGTTTCTTCATCACACACAGCAAGCAGTTACATTGAAATAAAGCAGTGAATCTTTTAAAAGGGCCATGCTTTCGGAGTGCAGCTAGTTTCCAGGTTTATTCTGAAGCTTTGCAGGTTTATTCCAGGTTTAGTGTGGCTCCACATCGCAGTTCACTGGAGAATGCCAACTTCAATTCTAATAACTAATCCCGTCCTCCTGAGAGAAAGAAAACATGATGCAAATCCTTAAAAAATCACTTCAGGACGGGAACGTCAGCACCATTATAAATGGACGGAAGCCAGTTTCTCAGAATTACTGCAGGAATTAATAAGATGAATGTTCCAACTTACAACATCGTGGGGTTTCCTTCTGACCTCCTCAGGGCCTGCCAGGAAAAGACTAAAAGCAGCATGAAGTCATACTGCAGCTCCAGCCAATTCTCTTGCAATCCTCAGGATAAACCCTGGCACTAACTGCACTCAGGCAATGTGGCCCCATTCAAGGACTCCCTTCTTGCTGTGCTAAATGAAGCAACATGTCCAACAACAACTTGTACCTTTCAATGGCACCTGTAATGTAATAAAATGTCCCAAAAGTGTCTCATAGGCATGATTTCAAACAAACCCAGCGCCGAATCATAGGAAAGGAGATCAAAAACTTGGCCAAAGTGTCATAGTACACATGAGAGACAATGACCTAGTGGTATTATCGCTAGACTATCATCCAGGAACTCTGCTAATGTTCTGGGGACCCAGGTTCGAATCCTGCCACAGCAGATGGTGAAATTTGAATTAAAAAAAAAATCTGGAATTGAGAATGATAATGAAACTATTGCCATGTGTCAGAAAAACCCATCTGCTTCACTAATGTCCTTTAGGGAAGGAAGTCTGCCTTCCTTACCTGGCCTGGCCTATGAGTGACTCCAGACTCACAATAATGTGGCTGACTATCAAATGCCCTCTGAAATGGAGGGCAGTTAAGGGTGGGCAATAAATGCTGGCCCAGCCAGCGATGCCCACGTCCCACTTACCTCTTCCAGACTGCGGGAGGAAACCGGAGCACCTGAGGAAACCCATGCACACACGGGGAGAACGTGCAAACTCTACACAGTGACTCAAGCTAGAATCAGATCCAGGTCTCTGGCACTGTGAGGCAGCAGTGCTAACCACTGTGTCACCGTGCTGCCCCGTGGTTCTATGATTCAATAATTATGTTGTATCTGACAATTGACTGGAGCAGGGGTCTCAGTCAACACTATTTACTGTCAATTCCTTGCATCTTCTCTATCTGGGTCGACGTTACTTCAGTCATTCAAGTATCTATTTTCTAATTGCTTTTGCATTAGTTGCAGTGATAGTTACCCCTTTTCTCTCACTGTACGATGGAGTCCTGGGGAATACATTTCAGTTGGATTGAATGAAAACATATTATTCTGCATGTATCATGTTTCAAAATGTGCCCAGTGCCAAAATGGTTATTTTTACTGGCAGAAATACAAGCGTTTGTAGTCAATATTTTGAAGTTTATTGATGCAATAAGTTCTAGAAGTTCATTGCTGATAGAAATAAAATATGAATTCAGTCTACCACTGAGCGATGTTCAAGCGATGTTAACTTCTCCCATTACTGACACAACTTTCTTATCTTTCCTCCTGTCTCACTCCAGTTCCTGTCCTTCCCTAGAAACATTCAGAGATGTTGTGACACAGCCATCCACAGCTCACCCACTGGAGCCTGGAGAATGAATGTCTCTGGGCAATCAACAACAGTGACCCTGCAACTAACCCCAGTCCTACCCCTGCGTAGGTTAGTTGGATTGGCCACAGTAAATGCATGGGGTTACGGGGATAGGGCCGAGGGGGAAGCCTAGGTAAGCTACACTTTTGGAGAGGTTTTAAGTTTGTTTATTAGTGTCACAAGTCAGCTTACACTGACACTGCGATGAAGTTACTGTGAAAATCCCCTAGTCGCCACACTCCTGTTCGGGTACACGGAGAGAGAATTTAGCTTGGTTAATGCACCTAACCAGCACGTCTTGTAAACTGTGGGAGGAAACCAGAGCATCTGGAGGAAACCCGCGCAGTCATGGGGAGAATATGCAAACTCTACACAGACAGTGACCCAGGTCAGGGGTTCAGCCCAGGTCCCTGATGATATGAGGCAGCAGTGCTAACCATTCTGAGTTGGTGCAGACTCAATGGGCCGTATTGCCTCCTTCTGCAATGTAGGGACTCTACAGTTCATTGCTGACACCCACACATGTTTTATGTGCCTGTATTATGATTAGGAAGGGGAACCCACTCCTTCTTAGCTGAATGACACTGTGGCCTGCTTCCTTTAACCTGGGCTTCCTAGTGCATTTGGATCAATCCCTTCAATTTATTTATCAAGCGTGCAGGGACAATGGATATTTATTTTTCCAAAGGCTACATCAGTATGTGTTGATAGCCATGCCAGTTTCCATTCTTCAAGTGAAGAGCAGAATCAGCGAGGGTAAACAGTCTATTCAACCAGGACCGTCAGAGCTCTGAGTTTTTACCATCTGGGCCAACAATGGGGATTTCTCCATCCTTCTGATCTTCACCTTCCTTCTGTATTTATTGCATTAATTTCAAGCTGTGCTGACTAGGTCTGAGACGAACATATCACAGTGACTTACACTAACTATAAAAACAACCTTGTGACCTATCGGAGACAGTGATTTAACATTCAGTAATCAGCAGCAATAAAATCCCAGGTTATAAAGTAATGAAATAATTTATTCATGGCCTATCTAACACGCCATTCATTTCCACAGTGCTGAGCCCTGGTCAGTTTGCACTCATTTAATCCACGACTTAATCTGCTCTCATTTGGTTCTTTGTTCCTTTTTTGCTTAGCTCAGTCTCATGGCTAGGGGTCCTTTAGCACTTGACTCTTGGCCAACAAGTAATCGCTTGGCTTAACTTCATTAGTTATGTTGCTAAAGGCTTAAATCTGTAAGGAATGAGACAGGTGGGCGTGTTTCTGTGTAGTGGGAGTGTGCAGGCTGGATCAGCCGTCCAGGAATGGAAGCTACTTACGTGGATTTCGCAACACTTCAGTTAAAAGACTCTTGAAGTATGATCATGGATTTCCATATCTGTAACAGCAACTTGTAATTACATAGCACCATTCATATGCTAAACCATCCCAAGGTACTTCAGAGGAGTATTCTACAGCAAAGATTTGACACCAAGTTACATTGGAGAGATTTTCAGCTAGGTGACCAAAAAGGAGGTCATAGAGATAGGTTTTAAGGAGCGTCTTAAAAGGGAGAGGTGTAAAGTTTATTTATTAGTCACAAGTAGGCTTACATTAACACTGCAATGAAGTTACTGTGAAAATACCCTAGTCACTACACTCTGGCGCCTGTTCGGGTACACTGAGGGAGAATTTAGCACGGCCAATGCACCTAACCAGCATGTCTTTCAGACTGTGGGAGGAAACCATAGCACTCAAAGGAAACCCATGCAGACACAGGAAGAATGTGCAAACTCCACACAGATAGTGACCCAAGCTGGGAATCAAACCCAGGTCCCTGGTGCAGCGAGGCAGCAGTGCTAACGGCCGTGTTTCCCATGGGTGGCACAGTGGTTAAAAGCTGCTGCCTCACTATACCACCGTGCCACCCATGGGAAGCTGATCAAGGGGGTATTAGAATAAGTCGAGATGAGAGTTTCAATAGTTAACAAGCTGAGGCAGGTGGAGGTGGGCAATATTGTGGAGGTGCAAACAAAGGCTGCCATTTAGTGACCCCGTTAATCCCGGCTGCTAAATCGTACGAGCAGTCAAATACAGTGAGATCTCAATTTGAGATTAGCTTTACACCCAGAAAGGAGGGGTAGTCTGGGGGCACGCAGGTAAATATGGCCTTCAGGTGGTGAGGGACATGGCAGTGCAGTGCCCTGGCATTGCTCCCTCGCACCACTGGCACTACCCTTTGGCAACGCCAACCTATCAGTAATGCAAGTTGGTTATGCCAGGTTGGCACTGCCTGAGCTGGCCCTGTGGGAAGTCCCATGTGAGCGGGGGGGAGGTGCAGGGGAGGGGGTGGTCCCCTTATGTGCGATGCAAGTGGGAGAACCCCAATACTCTTGTGGCAGGTGGATGCGGTGTTGGGATGTCGGGGAGAGAGCCCCCAGTGCCTGTGAGGAGGGGATGGGGCCAGTTCTTGCACGGTTGTGGGGAAGGGGGGATGTGCCCTGTAGCTTTGGGGAGGGGTCCCGACGTACAGGTGGGGCTTTTACTTAAGTGGGCACCCCAAACCACTGGATTCCTGGTCTTGCTGGTGGATTTAGGCCCTGCCCCTCCATCTGATTGATTCTCACTTCCATTTTTGACATGCACAGAGTGCTGTTCAGTAGGTTGGGAACAGCCGGGTGTGCAGCTCGCAAACTTCACATCAATTTTCCCTCCTCAGCCAACACTCTGCAATTTTTGGGATGATTCTGCCAGTCTTTATGATGCTGCAAAATACGATCATCACACATCATTGCTAAAATCACTGTGAGCGGCACGGTGGCACAGTGGTTAGCACTGCTGCCCCACAGCACCAGGGTTCGATTCCCAGCTTGGGTTACTGTCTGTGTGGAGTTTGCATGTTCTCCCTGTGTCCACATGGGTTTTCTCCGGGTGCTCCAGTTCCCTCCCACAATGTAGCTAGTTAGAAACATGCTAAATTTTCCCTCGGTGTACTCGAACAGGCGCCGGAGCGTGGCGACTAGGGTATTCTCACTGTAACTTCATTGCAGTGTTAATGTTAGCCTACTTGTGACACTAATAAATAAATAAACTAATAAACTTAAATAAAAGATCGAACTGCCCACTGATGTACTTTCATTCAAACAAAAAATCATTGGAATCTGAATAACTGAATATGTCCAGTGAAAAAAGTGCCCTAAACATTCAACAGATTGCTTCAATGAGCACCAAGCATTAAAAGGTACATGAGGGTAAAGTTTGCCCCTTGCTGCCCGCAGGTATTCTTGGCAATGTTGCTTTAACCACCCCTTCCATCTCCTGCCTCATTTTCCTTCTCTAAATCTCTAAAAGAAATGAAATTTGATGGTGCAGTGTAAAACCCTGCGGTGGAATCTAACCCCATGTTTTACCTCATTAAAGGAATAAAGAATGCTGGAATGTGGACGTGGTTAGGTTAAATGATATGAAATTATCTTGTAGTTTTTAAGACCATGATTTTAGACCATTTCACTTGGTTTTCTAACCTGGGGTCACGGGGTTTGTGGCGGGACTTTCAGAGCTTTTTCTGTGTCCTTACATGACCCTGTAGCTGAAGTCACTGCCAGGAATAAATGATCAGAAGTTGTTCTCTCCACCTTGTGGGTGTGTCTGCAACTGAGCTGCATGCTGTGGTTTTACCCAAGCAGCTGTGCTATGTGCCTATGTGACTTCGCTCAGGTTTCTCTCCTGTCTGTCGGCTCCCAGTGCCTGAGCAGATGGCTCACTGTGAGAACTCGTATCGGATTATACAAGCCGCGGAGGAGAATGCCCACCCAGGTAGCTAAGCAAAAAAAAGCCGTCTCTTACAGCGGCACAGTGGTTAGCACGGCTGCCTCACAACGCCAGGAACCCGGGTTCAATTCCCAGCTTGGGTCACTGTCTGTGCAGAATATGCATGTTCTCCCCATGCCTGCATGGGTTTCCTCCCACAGTCCTGAATTGTGCAGGTTAGGTGGATTAACGGCGGTAAATGTGTGGTGTTATGGGGATAGGGCAGGGAGGCCTGGTTAAGATGCTATTTTGAAGAGATGGACAGAATGGCCTCTTTCTGCACTGTGGGGATTCTGTGATTCTAACTGCATCGACATTAGCACACTTGCTATTTAACTATGAATCAAGTTTGTGCACAGTTAATTCTGGGCAGGAAGGTTTGTCCTGTTTCTGTATGGGTTTCCTCTGGTGCTCCAATTTCCCCCCATTGTCTGAAAGACATGCTGGTTAGGGTGTATTGGCCATGGTAAACGTGTGGGGCTACGGGGATAGGGTGTGGGAGGTGGCCTGGATAAGATACTCTGTCAATGCGTCGGTGCAGGCTGTCAATGCGTTGGACCAAATGGCTTCCTTCTGCACTGTAGGGATTCTATGATTCTATGGTTCTGCGCTGTAAGGATTCTGTTACATGTTAAAATCTTTGATTGGAGTTTGAACCCACAATCTCTGAACGAACTCAGTCAGGTTGATGTAATACCAAAATCATAAGAACTGAAAGGATCTCGTGTCTGCCCTTGGTCAGCGCTGAGTCAGCAAATCTCAGATCCAGCAGAAACTCTTCACCCTGTCACTGCCGTAGTGAATCATTCCACTCTGCACTGCTTGCTGATAGCTGCAAAGTTACCTTTCTGTGGTCAGTTTCCTGGCTATTCATTATCCAACCACAGCAAACTCTGGAAAAAGGAATAAAATTGGACGGGCCACCCAACATCAACCTAAGTACCAGAAATGACAACAGCAAACTCAGCCCTGTCAACCCTGCAAAGTCCTCCTTACTAACATTAAGCTGCTTCCTTTAGTTGTCCAAAGACTTGGTCTTGACCTGCCTTCCTAACACACCATGCAGGTGGCAGAGTGGGCCAGTGGTTAGCACTGCTGTCTCACAGCCCCAGAGAACTGGGTTCAACTCCTGAGTTTACCACTATGCCACTGCCTCCCCAATCGCCCTTGACCTTACACTTAACAATCCTGTACCCATGCCCTTTAATTTTGCTACCCCAGTATTGTCACAAATTTACCATCCAGAATCTACTATCCACACAATTCTACTGCATCCCCATGAAACACTTTTCCTTCTGGGACTAAACTGTCCTGTCATGTCAACCAGAAATGTATTCAATAATTCATGGTTAAATTGCCAGTTAATATAACAGTACTCTGTTTGTTTGGCCTTTTATCGCTTTGCTTTGTAAATGTGGTGAGTGAGGAATCAGCTAAGACTAACTGGTCTTTTTTAGCTACATCCTCAGCATATTCCTACTTTCACAGTTCGGATTCAGTGTCTTGTCCTTATTTGCATTGAAATTCATCCCTCGCTATTTAATTTGAGCACAAACTCCAGCAGAGTGGTTTAGTTTAGATCTTCACCATTTCACCGCTGGCTAATCCAGTGACAATATCACTTTGCCACTGCCTTCCCTGCAAACATTTACATGAAAAGTAACCATTCAAGGATACTGGAGCAGATGCCAGAACTAGTATGGAGTCAGAACTGTTTGAGACTTGTACAAAAATTTTGCATCTAGAACCGTGGATGTTCTAATGTTATATTCAAAAAGTGAGGACAAGACAGAACTGGTCCATAAAACCATTAGATATAGGAGCAGAATTAGACCATTCGGCCCACTAAGTCTGTTCAGCCATTCAATCATGGCTGATAGGTTTCTCAACCCCATTCTCCCGCCTCTTCCCTGTAACCTTTGATCCCCTTACCAATCAAGAACCCATCTATCTCTGTCATAAATACACTCAGTGACCAATTGTCGGGTAATGAATGTATCACGAAGCAAGATGAGAAAGTGAGAATGAAAAGAAGGCAATCCAGAACATGGGGAATGTCATCACAGTGCAGTGATGGTGAGCACAAGTAATGTTACAGGAAAAGGAATTCATCACTTCCATGTTCTACCTTCACTTCCTGTCCTTTAACTTTACTTGATGTGTCTTTTTCAGGAAATGATGCAAACCATTGCATTAGTACAGTGTGTTCTGTATCAGGCAAATAAAGCAATACCCTGAAATCTTAGCCATATTTTGGAAGGAGTGGTGATTCCCAAGTGGAATAAAAAGAAAGAGCAATTTATTAACAGTGTAAAATTATGTACAGAGAGTAAGAATAATGCTATCGATTACTTCAACGCCGGCTCCCAGTCTGCCTGGAGAGGGCCCTGCCTGATGTCAGGGTTCACGTTCTGCCGCCCAATTGGGTGACGTGACCCTCTGAAACCTCACCCCTTAAAGGGGGCTTGCTACTCCAGTATACATAATCCGAATGCATTCTAAATGCTTCAAGCAGCTGAATTAATTTTATTTAGAACTAACGGCAAAATAATTTAAACATTTAAAACTGCTGAAATGAAATAAATGTCATCAGTTAAAGCAGACAGCCATTGCTTGGTTCAAGGGTTTTAATATATACAATATTATATATTGTATATACAATACGTAGCCAAAATGAACAGTTATTCATACATTTGAGGGGGGGTGCTAGTGATATTATCACTAGACTATTAACCCAGAAACTCAGCTAATGTTCTGGAAACCCAGATTCGAATCCCGCCACGGCAAAATTCAATAAGAAATGTCTGGAATTAAGAAGACCATGAAATCATTTGTCAGAAAAATCCATCTGTTCTTTAGGGAAGGAAATTTGCTATCCTTACTTGGTCTGGCCCACATGTGACTCCAGAGCCACACAGCAATGTAGTTGACTCTCAACTACCCTCCAAGGGCAAGTATGAATGAACAACAAAAGCTGGCCAGCCAGTGACGCCCAAGTCTCACAAACAAATTTAAAAAAGAATTGTATCCGTGACTTTTGTTTTCTTAATCCTCAGGTGTTGCTCATGTAACAGAATCCCAGCTTGGTTCAACCTCTTTACACATCTCAGTGATTGAGGGAATGTGCTAGGTCTTCTTAAAACAAAGTGGTGTGGAGGAAGAAGCTATGAAACTTTCTGCTACAGGTTTCCAGGATGTACCTTTGGTCCAATGATTGAGGATCACTCTTCGACAGATATCCAGGTAATTATTGACCAGTCCAAGTGCTCTTCGAACTCCCATGTACGGTTAGTATGGGCACAAATGCAGAGATTACGAACTTGTATTTCCTGGATGGAAATACAGGCAGAGTTTTGCAATTTTAATAATGGGGTTTTATTAGCATACCATTTGCTGATTTACCAACCAAACCTTTGCAGGAAACCTCCTGAGCCATCCAACCCATAAGTGGCACATCACACACTGCACTGGGCCCCTTCAGGCCCTGACTAGCTTCATAAGAGTATGAGAAATAGGAGCAGGGTGTAGACCACATAACTCATCGAGCTTGTCCCACCGGTACGAGAACCATAGAGTCCCTAGAGTGCAGAAAGAGGCCATTCGGCCCATTGAGTGTGCACCAACAACAATCCCACCCAAGCCCTATCCCTATAACGCAACTTATTTACCCTGCTAATCTCCCTGACGCGAAAGGTCAATTTGGCATGGCCAATCGACCTAACCCAGCCATCTTTGGAATGTGGGAGGAAAGCAGAGCACCCGGAGGAAACCCACGCAGACATAGAGGAAATGTGCAGACACTGCACAGATGGGCACCCGAGGCTGGAATTGAACCCGGGTCCCTGGCGCTGAGGCAGCAGTGATTACCACTGTGCCACCGTGCCTCCCCTAAAGACATCAGGCCTTGAATTTAAAAAGAAACATATTGGATTCTACATTATTGTCCTGTCGTCAGAGTCCATTCTGCAGGTCTGAAGAAGGCTCTGCCAGTTTGGAGTAAAGTTGTCCTGTTGGCTTGGAAGTTAAAATTGCAGTTAGCCCGTTCAGAGCAAGAAAGAATCAGGGTGATTGAGAGGGTGGGGGGTGTGGGTATGGGTGGGTGGTGGGTGGTGGGTGGGGGGTGCATGGGTTGGGAGGGTCGCTTTCCCCATTTTAACTGCCTTTCTTTCTCTCCTACTTTCTGCTTTCTGCCAGGTGTTATTTTCCTGGAAGTGTAAGTGCTTGTAATTTGAATTGTATATGACCCAGCTGCATCGATGTACATTTTATTAAGTGTTTCAGTGCACTTAAATAAAAGCAAATACTGCGGTTGCTGAAGATCTGAAAATTTAAAAACTGAACCCCGCTGGACAAACTCAGCAGGTCTGGCAGCATCTGTGGAGAGAGTTAATGTTTCGAGTCCAATACTCTCTCCACAGATACTGGCACAAGTCACAGATCTTAACGTCCGTCCATCCACTTCCTTGCCAGACCAGTCTGATATTTTCTGACAGTAGAGGGGTGAATCAGTCATGGAAGGTGCACAAAAGGCTCATGTTGTTAAAAGTAGTAACTCAGGGAACAATAAAATTCTCTGATGTTCGTGGAAGGCATTTCCTTGTTGGAAGGTTTGGGTAAACCTGACTTGAATTAGACAGGCTGTGCGAACCTGAGCTCAGTCACGTAGGTTTTACTTTTTCTAAAATTCCCCAGACCCGTAATTCATCAATTATAGAGTTGTTACAGAGGGTTGAATTCAAGTTCGGTGTGAGTGGCAGGCTCCTAATGATTACACAGTCAAAAGTAATTTTTGCAACTGCAGTATACACAGAGAAGACCATTAATTACAGCATTGCGCAGTGATATATTTGACAGCACCACTTATAAGATCTGCCTTTAAAGAAACCCCCTTTTGTACGAACCTAGGTTACTGATAACTGTAATCACATCCTTTCAGCATTAAAGGAAATGTATGTACATTGTTTTAAATTCTCCATGAGTGGGGCAAAGTGGACCAGAGCAAACCTGATTTTGATTTCCATTTAGGACAATGAAACAAATGTCTAAAATGGGGTGGATCCAAACTTCTATAAATAGTTTACTTACTTCATAAATTGAAGGTGGTAAAATGTAACATTACAGGCTCATTTCTGCCACAAACACAACATTCTTACTTTTATTAACATTTTTTTGGAAACAACATTGGCCTGGAGCTGTCTCAGCGTGATACTATAGGCTGACACTGAATGAAAAGGAAATTCCACACGCTGTCCACAGCTCAAGCTGTATCCTTCAAAATGCTGGATGAAAGAACACAAACTTTACAGTAAAACATCTGGCTGTCAGGAAGACTAGACAATCTATTCAGAACAACTCCAAAGCTCCAAACTCAGAGGCGACAACAGAAAATGCAGGGAAATCTCAGCAAGTCTGGCAACATCTGTAGAGGGAATAGAGCTAGGGTGGGATTCTCCAGCCGCACTCAACCCAAAACCGGAAAATCCTACTCGAGGTCAGTGGACCTTTGCGTGGTTCCACACACCCACCACCCCCCCCTCCCCACCCCACGCATCCCCCTCCCGCTACGACTCCTGTGGTGGGTGAATTCCCCCCCCGCTCAATGTTTCAGGTCTGAATGACCCTTTGACAAAGAGTCATCCAGACTCAAAACGTTGGCTCTATTCTCTCTCCACAGATGCTGCCAGATCTGGTGAGATTTTGCAGCATTTTCTGGTTTTGTTTCAGATTCCAGCATCCGCAGTATTTTGCTTTAATCCAAATTCAGGGATTTCAGTAACATTTAATATATACTAACTATTGGTTTGCCTTGTTTTAAACTTATTTGGGGCTTTGCAAAGATTTAAATTCTTGACTAAATGATCTTAACAAAGTGCTGAGGCCCAAATTGTATTGTGATTCATAAAATTATTGATCAATGGCTGCCTGGGTTATTAATGGTATTTTGTTCACTAAACATGTCCACAACTGAAAACTATTTTGCTGTGCAAATTATATTTTTAAAAAATCAGATAGAAACTAAGTAGGTAAAGAACACGCAAACATTTAACAATCATATAGTGACAAAAATAAACAAGCTCAGCAGGTAACAGGGAAGTGTTGAGTAGGAAATTGAAAGGGTAAAACTGAATTAAAATTATATTAAAATTACAAATCAATACACCATTACAGGAAGCGTAGAATCCCTACAGTACAGAAGGAGGCCATTTAGCCCTTTGAGCCTGTACCTACAATAATCCTGCCCAGGCCCTCCCCTATAAACCAATGTATTTACCCTCCTAATCTCCTTGACACTAAGGGACAATTTAGCATGGCCAGTCAACCTAACCTGCACATCTTTGGACTGTGGGAGGAAACCAGAGCACCCAGAGGAAACCCACGCAGACACGGGGAGAATGTGCAAACTCCACACAGACAGTGACCAAAGCCAGGAATTGAACACGGGTCCCCAGTGCTGAGAGGCAGCAGTGCCAACCACTGTGCCACCATGCTGTCCATGTACATATAAATTGCATCGTTTTACTGTGATTTAAATAATAAAAGGAATAGGGTTACATCAGTACCTCTCAGTCTTGAACATTATATGGTTGGATTTAATTGAATATCTAAGTTACCTCAGTTGCTCGTGGCGTAGTGCTGGCAAGCAGTTCTGAAACTGGGTAGATTGCACAAAGGGACTGTCTGAATTTAATCCAAATATTAACTATGTTGAATTTCAAGCTTTGAGGCATGAAGGATGCTATGATGTGCCAAGTACTGAGGGCCTGTTTCTCAACACCTGTTTCTGTGTTCTTTCAATCTGACAGTTTGCATGTGTCTGATGTCAGGGTGCCACACAAATGCATTTGATCAAGGAACAAATGCAGCCTCTGTAGATTGATAACAAGTCCCGGAGTGGCTAAGATTTTCCGGGCCCCCGGAGTGGCGAGTTTTCTCAAAGCAGAGGCAGCGAGTCACTGGTGGGATCTTCCAGTCCTGCCAAAGTCAGTGGTCATCTTGATGATGGCCTACACCATCATCAAGCGAGCCACCCATCCACCATAGGAGGTCAACTTCAGCGGGACCGGAAAATCCCACCAGTGGGAAGAGCCAAGCAGAGTCTGAAAGGGATGAGGGGTGGAAGAATGAACGTCTGTTTTGTTTGTATTTTAAAACACATTTTCCAATTGGCCGACCCAAAGCTAGTTTGAATTTGTGTACGGCTTTCACCTGTGTCAGAGTGTAATCACCTAACTTCATATCAAAGGGTATGTGCTCATGTCCATCGAAGTCTACTTGCAGGGCATCACATTTACTAACATGGAAACATAGAAAATAGAAGCAGCATGAGGCCATTTGGCCCTTCGAGTCTGCTCTGCTATTCATCTTGATTCATCATGGCTGATCACGAGACTCAATATCCTGATACCCCCTTCCCCCATATCTCTTGATCCCTTTAGCCCGATGGGCTATATCTAATTTCATTTTGAAATGTTTTGGCTTCAACTACTTTGAAGTAGTGAGAGTGAATTCCATACATTCACCACCCTCTGGGTGAAGAAATTTCTCCTCACCTCAGTTCTGAAAGGTTTATCCCTTATCCTCAAACTATGACCGCTAGTTCTGGACTCCCCCACCAGTGGGAACGTTCTTTCTGAATCTACCCTGTCTAACCCTGTTAGAATTTTATAAGTTTCTATGAGATCCCCTCTCACTCTTCTAAACTCCAATGAATACAATCCTAACAGACTTACACTCTTCTCATATGACAGACCTGCCATCCCAGGAATCAGCCTGGTAAACCTTCGCTCTATGCCCTTTATAGCAAGGACATCCTTCCTCAGATAAGGACACCAAAACTGCACACAGGACCCCACTTGTGGCCTCACCAATGCTTTGTACAACTGCAGTAAAAAATCCCAATTCCAATAATCAAATCCTCTTGCTAACAAGGCAAAAACTTTTAACTGCATACTGTTTTTCTCTCACTGAGGGTGTCAAGAGTTTCTGCTCATCACACCCAAGACTCCACAATCATGTCGTCCACACTTTTTCCAATATCTGAGTCAAAAATAGAGGAATAATGGCCACAAAATCCCTCCCTTCTCCCTGAAAGTATGTCAGAGCTCACTGAAATAAAGCATTGCGACACAAGCCAACATAAGTAAGCATGTAATACCCCATTACGTGCAAAGATTCCAACATGTGCATCAGTTACATTAACCATGTCCTGTCTCATTACATTACTGTTGCAGTCTGAAAGTCAAAGCTGCTTCTGTGTACAGAATAACAATAGCGAAGGGCAGCCACTGAAGCCACAGTGCTGGAGCTCATTAATATGGTAGCAGTATCAGAGAATGTCTGGGTATGTTGCAGACCCCAGTCCTGACCTTAAAAAGCTTGATTTAACAACAGCAAGATTGCTGTGTTGAGATATGAGACTGTCCCCTGATGCTGAATAATTGGCATTAGCAATCACCAGAATAGATGTACAGTACGCACTTTTTAAACGCATTTTCAGGGTTTTGGCTCCAGCAATTGCAAAATTTGTAGAATGCATAATGTCTCCTTTCTAAATTAATCATTTTATCTTCATCTGTTCTGAATCTCCAATGCCACTTTTCGTTCTCCAGCTGAGGCATCACAATTGGGGTGGCATGGTGCACAGTTGTTAGCTCTGCTGCCCACAGCGCTAGGGATCTGGGTTCAATTCTGGCCTCAGGTCACTGTCTGTGTGGACTTTGCACATTCTTCCCATGTCTGTGTGGGTTTCCTCTGGGTGCTCCGGTGTCCTCCTACAGTCCAAAGATGTGCGCGTTAGGTTAATTGGCCATGCTAAATTGCCCCTTAGTGTTGGGGGCTTGGCAGGGTAAATATGTGGGGCTATGGGAACAGGGGCTGGGTGGGATTGTGGTCAGTGCAGGTTCAATGGGCCGAATGGCCTCTTTCTGCATTGCCGAGATTCTATGATTTCAAGTTAGGGAAGTTTGCTGAAAACTGCCCATTCATTCCTCTAAAAAGTTACATAATTCAGGGAAAAGATAAAGGGTTTTGAGGTTCTTCCCTCTCTTGTTGTCACAATGCTGTCTCAAAGGTGGAGCTGAATTTGAGAACTTACAATAATGATGAATCATACCCCAGCTCTGTGTGGCACGGCAAGTGTGTTTACAGTCAGAGATCATGTTAAATTACATTGTGTTTGCTGATGTCCATCAGTACCATGCTAACCAAAGTCCAAAACAGCAACTGATCATTTGACCATAGTTTCCAGTTAGAAACATATAAAATTCTAACAGGGTTAGACATGGTAGATTCAGAAAGAATGTTCCTGATGGTGGGGGAGTCCAGGACTAGAGGGTCATAGTTTGAGGATAAGGGGTAAACCTTTTAGAACTGAGATGAGGAGAAATTTCTTCACCCGGAAGGTGGTGAATGTATGGAATTCACCACCACTGAATGTAGTTGAGGCCAAAATGTTGTGTGATTTAAGAACATAAGAACATAAGAAATAGGAGCAGGAGTAGGCCATCTGGGCCTTCGAGCCTGCCCCGCCATTCAATAAGATCATGGCTGATCTGTCGTGGCTCAGTTCCACATTCCCGCCCTCTCCCCATAACCCTTAATCCCCTCTCTTATCAAAAACCCATCAACCCGCGTCTTAAAAATATTTAGCGAGGCAGCCTCCACCACTTCAACGGGCAGAGAATTCCAGAGATTCACCACCCTTTGAGTGAAGAAGTTCCTCCTCAACTCCGTTCTAAACCGCCCCCCCTTTATCTTGAGGCTGTGCCCCCTAGTCCTACTGTCCTTTCTGAGCGGGAAGAGTCTTTCCACCTCTATCCTATCCATCCCATTCATCATCTTATACGTCTCAATGAGATCTCCCCTCATTCTTCTAAACTCTAACGAGTACAAGCCTAGTTTATTCAGCCTCTCCTCATAGCTCAACCCCCTCAACTCCGGCATCAGCCTAGTAAACCTCCTCTGCACTCCCTCCAAGGCCAAAATATCCTTGCGTAAGTACGGCGCCCAAAACTGCACACAGTACTCCAGCTGCGGTCTCACCAATGTCAAGAAAAAGAAATTAGATCTAGCTCTTGGGGCTAAAGGGATATGGGGGAAGGGGGAATCAGGATATGGAACTTGATGATCAGCCATGATCATAATGAATGGAGTTGATTCGAAGGGCCAAATGGCCTACTCCTGCTTCTAGTTTCTGTGTTTATATGTTTTTATGATCACAAGTCTCTTTTTTCTGAGATCAGTAGAATTATTTTCTCATTAGCTTCTCTCCCATGTTACCTGCTGACTTCCTATTTTAAGAGACATTAATTTTTATCCTAGATCATAATCAGGTACCTTTATCTGTGCATCAGGTCACATAGAGAGGATCAGCAAATAGCCAGTCTGAGTTCTGATGACAAGTCCACAATCTGACAGGTTAACCCTTTCTCTCTCCCACAGTTGCTACCTGTCCTTCTGAGCACTCCCAGCATTTTGCATTTCCTAATCTGGTCTTCGCTCAGATATACTCTACCTCCAGTGAGGGTTCACAGATGTTGATCTGGAAGTGGGAATCTTGATGGATAATCTCTTCCCCATCACTGGGATACCAAAGCCAATTCATAGAACAGAATCATAGAATCCTACAGTGCAGAAGGAGGCCATTTGGCCCATTGAGTCTGTACCGACCACAATCCCATCCAGGCTTTATTCCCGTACCCCAACTTTACCCTGCCAACCCCCTGACACTAGGGTCAATTTGGCATGACCAATCAACCTAACCCATACATCTTTGGAGGAAACTGGAACACTCAGAGGAAACCTATGCAGATACAGGGAAAAAGTGCAAACTCCTCATAGACAGTGACCAAGGCCAGAATTGAACCTGCATCCCTGGTGCTGTTAGGCAGCAGTGCTAACCACTGTGCCACCGCGCTGCCCAACCCTGCATTGGACAAACCCTGCAACACTCCAGATGAGATCAGCCAATTCAGCATAGTCCCAGGAGCGAACTCAAATCGTCCTGGTTTGTTTGTGGTTTAAGCCACATTGCAGAGTACATGTACCAAATGAGCTATTTCAGGGATTTGGATAACATTATTAGCTGGGATAATTTTGCACACTGTTTGGTCTAAATTGTGTTCAGTCTGTCGTGACTGTGAAAATTTACTGTACTGTCACATGATGGGGGACTTTTATTCTCAGGTTCATCAGAGCATGTCTGAACAATAATCCTGGAAAAGAATTGAAGTTGCAACCATTGAAAATTGTCTCTTCACTTTAGATCATCCTTGGCAAGCATTCAGACACCCCTTTTAATTTCAGCTATGATTATGCTGAATCAGCGTTTTTTTTTTTATTCATTCATGGGGTTCGGGCGTCGCTGGCTGACCTGCTCATCCCTAGTTGCCCTTGAGAAGGTTGGGGGTGAGCTGCCTTCTTGAATCACTGCAGTCCAAGTGCTGTGCGTTGGCCCACAATACTATTAGGGAGGGAATTCCGGGATTTTGACTCAGTGACTGTGAAGGAACGGTGATATATTTCCAAGTCAGGATGGTGAGTGGCTTGGAGGGAAACTTGCAGGGTGGTGGTGTTCCCATTTATCTGTTGCACTTGTCCTTCTAGATGGAAGTAGTTGTGAGTTTGGGAAGTGCTGTCTAAGGATCTTGGATTGTGGGAGTGATGTTAAACATTCAATGGATTATCAATGGAAAACAAGATTCTGAATAGGTTTAAAACAACAACTGCTTTACGAGCAGAAACCAGGAATGCAGCCTACTGATTTTGAAGAATAGAAAAGTAGGATATTATTTCAATGTTGAGAATGCTGCAGCACGTAGAGATCTGGGTGTCCTTGAACATGAAATCACAAGTTAGCATTTATACGGATACAGCAAGTAATTAGGAAGGCAAATGGAATGTTACAAGGAGAATGGATGAGAGAAGTGGGGGAATCTTGTGACAGCTGTGCAGAATGTTGGTGAGACCAGACCTAGGCCGTCAACTAATTGCCATGTTGACCACGGGCCTAACTCCTGTAATGGCCACTAAATCCCACAAGTGGCCAAAAACAGGATTTGTAGCAGTGAGATCTCAGAATGGGATCTTCCCTAAATCCCCCACCCCGCCACTACCAGGGACATAATCAGGTTCACGCCCAAGAAGGAGTGCCCAGCACTGCCAACTACATCCTAAATACCCACCCAGGCAGTGTGATGTCACAGTCTTTGCCTGAGCCAATGCTCTGTGTGTTTTGGGAAGATTGTGACCTGAGTGTGTGCAGTTTGGGTCAGCTGACTTAAGGATGGATTTCTTTGGAATTGTCTTTCTCAGAGAGCTATGATAAATACAGAACGCAGTTTCTGTTCCACCAAACCACAGATCCTTCTGCTCACTGAAAGGTGCAGAGTTGAGCATGCAGCTTACCCATCAAAACAATGTCCTTGTGGTTATCGGTTTTTTTTTGGTTCTCCCAATAATATCTTGCTTCCTTCACCCAATAGCCGAATGAACTGTCCCTTTACTTCACTTCAGTTTTATTCTCTTTTATGCAGTCCCTTTTACTCCTTTGTTGGGCAAACATGTGGTAAAAGCGTTGCAGTTCCACATCCTTACAGTACAGAAGGAGGCCAATCAGCCCATCGAAT
Organism: Carcharhinus amblyrhynchos; assembly: GCF_965287045.1. Classification (NCBI taxonomy): domain Eukaryota; kingdom Metazoa; phylum Chordata; class Chondrichthyes; order Carcharhiniformes; family Carcharhinidae; genus Carcharhinus; species Carcharhinus amblyrhynchos. The sequence continues at coordinate 47,963,043 of NC_137342.1, forward strand.
CTATACCGACCACTTCCCAGGTCCTATTCCTGTAACCCCACACATTTACCCTGCTAATTCCCTGACACTAGGGTTAATTTACCATAGCCGATGAACCTAACCGGCACACCTTCACGCTACACTGTTCAGCCGCTCTAGCTGGGCTCATTCTCCTCACAGTCTCTCTGTAACCAGACCAAGACGCTAACCCCTGTCCCATGTCCAGTCACCACACTCCATCTGCAGAATGCACTCCACCCCGTCACCCCATTTACAATCTCCTGGCTGAAGACCTCAACCACCTCCCTACCAAACAACCCATGCCCCTAATGAATGGCATCTGACACTCAGCACGTTGTGAGCTAGAACTTCCCAACTGACAAAGGAAACGACGACAACGAGAACATCAGCTCACAGCAATCCCGGATAAATTCCAAAGTGTTTCACAGTCAGTGTAATATTTCTGAAATGTAGTCACAGTTTGTGATACAGGAAACCAGCATGCCTTCTAATAAACATTGCAGTGGAAGATTTAACAGTAAAACGTTAAATACGCACACACCAATCTCCTTTAAGGTTGTCAATTCTTTCTCAAAAAACACATGTCCAACCAGTTGTAAAGAATTTACACAGGAATCCCAGCAGTAGCTCGGCGCAGTCGCTGATCCTAGACTGTGTGCAAACAATAATGTCCAAATATTGAAGTTAAACCATGAGAAACCTTATTTTAATGATTATCTCAGTGTCTCGTCTTTCGATTACAAAGGAATTATTCTCACGGGTGGGTGGAACAGTGGTTAGCACTGCTGCTTTACAGTGCCAGGGACCCAGGATCGCCTCCTGGCTTGGGTCACTGTCTATGTGGAATCTGCACATTCTCCCCATATCTGCGTGGGTTTCCTCCGGGTGTTCCGGTTTCTACCCACAGCCTGAAAGACGTGCTGGTTAGGTGCATTGGCCATGCTAAGTTCTCCCTCAGTGTCACCCGAACAGGCGCCAGAGTGTGGCGGCTAGGGGGTAACTCCAATGCAGTGTTAATGTAAGCCTACCTGCGACACTAATAAATAAACAAACCAATAAAAATAAGAGTCGAGAATGAGAAGAAGCAGATTTAAAGGGGATTAGCAAAGGATCCACAGGAAAAATTAGGAAAGTCCATTGTAGGCAGCAAATGGTTAGGATGGGGAATGCACTGTCTGAGGTGGAATTAACCAGAAGTTTCAAAACTGAATTGGATAATCTCCTGAAGGAAAAGTTTCCAGGGTTTGAAGGAAAGGGCAGTGGAGTGGGAGTAGCTGAATTGCTCGTGCAGAGAAGCAGGGGTTCAGCGGTCAGAACACTCTCTCTCTGTGCTGCAAATATTCTATCATGCTGCTTTCTCACACAGACACAGCAACATCTTTATACAGATTGAATTTCTGCCCCTTCGAAACAATTCACGTCAGAAACAAGTGAATGAATCAGTAACCAACAGGTAGCTGCTGGAACTTGGTCATTAATTGATCTTTCTCTACACTCTAGCTATGACTGTAACACTACATTCTGCACTCTCTCCTTTCCTTCTCTATGAATGGCATGCTTTGTCTATAGCGCGCAAGGAAAAATACTTTTCATTGTATGCTAATGTATGTGACAATAATAAATCAAATCAAATCAAAATCTTCTTTCTCTGTTTTAAAAGTTGCTCTCAAGTTTCTGAGAGAGTTGAATGGGTAAGAGTGGGTAATTTGGTCTGCCCTAGTCCACTCAACAAGAGATTTACCAGTGATTTTGCATTTAAAGATGCCACTCCCAGGTAAACATTGCAATGTGTAGATCTTGCTTGGTCTATCTGCATTGGCGATTTTGGGATTTCACCATGTGCATCATTCATTCAGTTAAGTCATTACATAAGAACATAAGAACATAAGAAATAGGAGCAGGAGTAGACCATCCAGCCCCTCGAGCCTGCCCCGCCATTCAATAAGATCATGGCTGATCTGTCGTGGCTCAGTTCCACATTCCCGCCCTCTCCCCATAACCCTTAATCCCCTCTCTTATCAAAAACCCATCAACCCCCGTCTTAAAAATATTTAGCAAGGTAGCCTCCACCACTTCAACGGGCAGAGAATGCCAGAGGTTCACCACCCTTTGAGTGAAGAAGTTCCTCCTCAACTCCGTTCTAAACCGCACCCCCTTTATCTTGAGGCTGTGCCCCCTAGTCCTACTATCCTTTCTGAGCGGGAAGAGTCTCTCCACCTCTATCCTATCCATCCCATTCATCATCTTATACGTCTCAATGAGATCTCCCCTCATTCTTCTAAACTCTAACGAGTACAAGCCTAGTTTATTCAGCCTCTCCTCATAGCTCAACCCCCTCAACTCCGGTATCAGCCTAGTAAACCTCCTCTGCACTCCCTCCAAGGCCAAAATATCCTTGCGTAAGTACGGCGCCCAAAACTGCACACAGTACTCCAGCTGCGGCCTCACCAATGCCCTATACAGCCGCAGCAAGACCTCCCTACTTTTATATTCAATCCCCCTCGCTATGAAGATATTAGATCGAGGAAAATGAGGAGAAAAAGTACTGTGATCAAAATTCCACTTCTCACACACATCCTGACATGGCTAGCCATTAAGCTGTGGACCATTGTCCATAATGACCTCTGAGTCACATTAAATAAGCTGAAAATAGGGCTAACGGCGCACGCAGCAGTTGAGCTTGATGTATTGTGAAATTGTTGAAGAAGGGAGTACTTGGCAAAGCAGTTGGTAACGATGAGAAGTCAGTGCTGTGGTCATGAAAAAGGTTGGATGCAATTTTGGACCAAGAATGAGAAGGAATTCTGTGTGGGATGGATGTTTCTCAGTGCTAACTTGGAATATGCTCCTGACTTGCTGCACATCTATTGATGACAACTTCAATGTCATTGTCCATACCCAGCCAATAGACTGTTTCTCGTGAATCTTCTCATCCAATCTATGCCCAGGTGTCAGTGATAAAGGCAATGAAAAGTATCAGATCACAAAGATTCCAGTCTGATGACCTGCCTGGCTCTCAATATGACTCCCTTGGAGATAGCTCACTCATCCCAGTCAGGTCTTCTGTGTCTGTGGACATGCTGAATTGAATCAAGCCATCCTTCTCAGCTTCTGTAATGTGGAATCCTTTGTTGTTTCTTCTTATAGCTGCCAATATTAGCATTGCACCAGTTTACCAGAACAATGGACGGACTTGCATTCTCCTGTAAGTGAAATGTTGCAGCTCTCTTAAAACTGCCGATTGTGTCGAAACATTCTGGTTATTTCAATGCTAGTTCACGAACTGAGGAGATAGTGGCAGTTTTTGAGATTGATCTGCCATTTGAGGCTTGACCAGTTCTATGGATTGTTACTGGTACAGTATCGTGATATGCTGGTAGACCTGGGCTTTCAGTCTTCAAGGTGTGGAATATCTGTGATACTCTGGAGGATTGATTGTAATGGCATTCCAGAATTATGGATCCTGTGCATGGAATTAGTGAATCGTTGTATGCTGAAATTTTAGTGGTAGCTGATTTCATCATGGCCTCTGTGTCCAGAATACATCTCTTTTCAAATGTGCAGAGATAGCATGTTGGCACTTGCCCCTATATCAATCTTGGCCAATAACGAGTAGCTACTAACTTTCTTAGTGCAGATTATTCGAATCTTGGCAAACACTTTGGATAGTGTGATAGTATCTGCATTTTCCACAAAATTGATAGTGTAGAACACACATTCGCCTGTCTTCATTTCACTCTGCAGATCTTAGTCATTTTCCAGTTTGTCAATCCACTTACGTATATATTTCCTACAGGCTACCGGATGGTCATTCTTATTGCTTGAATGTACCTGTTCTGTGTGGTCTGTGTTGATCAGTGCATGGCCCTTTATAGCTAATTCAGCCTTTGTTCTAATTCACTGCCGCTGCCAATGGCCTTTCCTATCCTATGCTTTGTAGAATTGTTGGTAAGTTGAACAGTTCCTTGGTGCATGCAGACAACATACCTTCCATGTGTCTTGCTAGGTTTGCACGTTCTAGTAAGTTCATCAACAATCAGAGTTTGATTGATTAGAACCTGGATTGCTTCAGACTTACATCCATCTGTGAGTAGCTCTTCACTCACAGATATGTTTTGGGTATATGTTTTGGGTCTGTCTAGCAAATCTTTCTGGAATTCTTCCATCGGACTGGACGTGATCACCACCTCAACAATTCTGTTTGCTAGTTCTGCGTTTGAAAAATCACAGGATGTAGCTTTTTCTCTGCATCTGCTGATGGAGTAACCTACGATTCTGCAAGCTATTGTTGATATCAACATCAACCTGATTGTGAAATGGTCTTCCAATGCAGCCCATATCTTTTGAGGGTTCTTTTGCTCTTCCGTTGTTAATCCTGAAATGTTCAGCACCTTATTTCCCAGTTGCTAGGCAAATTTTTATGGCTTGCTTGCTTGATTCAGACACACCTGAATAAAGAAGCCTTGGCGTGGATGCTGTTTAAACATTTGGAATCTGTTTAGAACGTAAGCTGCATCCCAATTCAAACTGGGGAATTTTGCTGACGTTTTGACAATATCCCTTTGACCTTCCTTCTCCGATAGTGCCTGTTGTTGTCACCACCTGTTTTCCCAAAGTTCTGCAAATTATAATCACAAACTTTTCGGGTCCAATTTTTATGCCAGTTTTACTGTTTTGTTGTTTTTAAATTATTGACTTTCCCTCGCTCACTATCAATTTGGCCCATACCCTGGTGACTCACCTTTCTCGAATGAGCTAACCCATACCAGTTCTCTTGATGTACTATCCCGCTCACTGACTGACGCTGCAGTCTCACCATGAAGGATCCGTCTGCTTACCAGCTCTTCATTGAAGCAAAGCTTCTCTGTGCCGTCACCACTCTGCAATTCTAACACTCCATTGCTGCAAATTCCTTGTGGTCTGCTCAAAGCATCAAGAATCACCTCACACTACGTAGCACAAACTAAAACTGTTCCTCGTGTCTGACCTGTATCTAATCTTGCTGCCAGACTGTTATATCACTACATGTTGTTTTGTTATCATGGTATAAAAACACCAATCATTCATAAGGGATTACATTATGGGTTCATTTATTTAGACGAGACATATAAGAAGATGTGTACCTGAATAGAAAGTTTGAAGTTGTGCTGTATTCTGCTCACAACCAACAGTGAATCTAAACCAGATCGCATGACCCACTTCCCTTTTACTGATGTCATGTTGCTATCCCTTAAAGGCATACTACAACAATTGACAAGAACTTTGGGAGTATTCCATCACACTCAGAAAATGTCCAATCTCCCCTAACCTTCAAAATCAAACAGAGTCCGGCCTGGTTAATATTTAGGCCTGGTTAGTATGTCGGTTTTTCTTACGACCACATTGCTCATTATTCTGGCATTTATACCCACTCTGGGTTAATGTTTTGTTTCTTTACAACTACCCATTACCGAGTCCTTTGCCTTTTGTTCTATGATGTCTTTATCATTTGATTGCTCCTGCCCTTGACCTCATCCCAGATTTTCCTTTTATTCCGCCGCCCCCAGCTCCCCACTCCCTTCAATGGCACAAAACACAGCACACTTTACTGTAATAAAAGCAAAATACTGCAAATGCTGCAAATCTGAAATGAAAATAGAAGAAGATGGATTAACTCAGCAGGTCAATGGAGAGAGAAACAGTCAACATTTCAAGTCCATTTCTCTCTCTTGACGGAACCTACCAGACCTGTTGAGTTTTGCAGTATTTTCAGCTTTTATTGGCATCACATTTCTGGTTGCCTTCGGCTCTGAAGTTTAAGTTTATTTATTAGTGTCACACATCGGTTTACATTAACACTGCAATGAAGTTACTGTGAAAGCCCCCTAGTCGCCACACCCCAGCGCCTGTTCGGGTACACTGAGGGAGAATTTAGCATGGCCAATGCACCTAATCAGCACATCTTTCAGACTGTGGGAAGGAAACAGGAACTCTCGGAGGAAACCCATGCAGACGCAGGGTGAACTTGCAGACTCTGCACAGTGACCCAAGTCGGAAGTTGAACCTGGGCCCCTGGCACTGTGAGGCAGACGTGCTAACCGCTGCGCTACTGTGGACTATGTATGAAGTACATATGGTGAAGTAGAGTGATATAAAACTAGAAACTTAAACTTCTCCTTTCACTCCACAGCAGCTGCCAGGCCTGTGGAGTTTTAGTTTCAGTCAACATTTAGATGGGAGACCAGCTAGATATGCAGATTAACCCTCGCTCCAACTCCTGGCACCCGTGGTGGAGGGGCTTTCAACAGTCCAAAAGTGGGTCACTCTCTGTGGAATATCCAGCCTTGGACCTGCTTTAGTTGGTATGGTATTTAAGTGGCAGGTGTAGCTAAGGTTCTGCGCTGACACATGACACCTTCCTAAAGACTTTTTGCCTCTAAATGGTCTGTATTCCTCTATTCTCTCTACTCACGTATCTGTCAAGATGTCTCTTAAACATTGCTATTGTATCTCTTCTGTCATCTTCTCTGTCAGCGCATTCCAGGCACTGAACTCCCTCTGTGTAAAAAAACTTGCTTCTTATATCTCCTTTAACCTTTCCTCCTTTTACTTTAAACATATGCCCCCAGTAATTCATTGTCAAAATGTAATGAATTTGGGAAAAATAAATCCCCGATATTGATCAGGGCATTAAGAAGTTACACTGCTTCAGCTCGAGAGAAGATCTATCTTGCAAAATTCAGGGTCGGACTTTGGAACTTTTTCACTAAATTCTGCAGAGATGTTACTTGAAACACATTGACCTCCAGAACACATTTGGAAAGCCATCTGTTGTCATGGAAATGAGGGGCACACTCACACTATTCCACACAAGCTTCTTGGAATAAAACTGAAAGAGTCGGCATTCCACTGAACAAGAGTCATCCATCATCGCCACGACAATGATAGATCAATAAAGAACATTGCTAATAATATTTAAGCACCCAGTCTATTGATAAAACCACCTGCACATCGACTAAGGAGCAAATATTAAATACAGTTTTCAATTAGTACTTCAGGCATACTTTCTTGGCAGTAATGTACACTGGCCGGGAGTCTCTGGTGCCACTGAAAGAAAATGGAATTTTGGCTGGAATATCAAATCCTTCATTGTCACCGACAGCAGGAAGGCTACAGGCGAGAATCACGCCTGTATTCTTGAGGAATTAAAGATTGAGTTACTGCCAGACTGAGCAGTTGTTCTTACTAATGAACGGGATTCACAATCAGGAGAAGTCTCCAGTGGTGATGGTGATCCCTATATTTAAGGCAGGCACTTGCTCAAACAGCATTTGTAGGAGTGTGCAGGAACCCAAAAGTGCACTTGAGGGACAGAATCATAGAATCCGTACAGTGCAGAAGGAGGCCAGTCTGCCCACCGAGCCTGCACCAACAACAATTCTACCCAGGCGCTATCCCTGTAGAATTATAGAATCCCTATAGTACAGATGGAGACCAGTCCATCGAGTCTCCACCAGCAATAATCCCACCCAGGCGCTATCCCCATATATCTACCCTGCCAATCCCTCTGACATCACAGGTAATTATTAGCATGGCCAATCCACATAACCTGCATATTTTTCACCCCATGAATTTACGTTGCTAATCCCCCTTACACTAATGGGCAATTTTTCATGGCCAGTCAGCCTATCCAGCACATCTTTGGAGTGTGGGCAGCAACTGGAGTACCCGGGAAAATCTACACAGACACGAGGAGAACGTGCAAATTCCACTCAGACCATCACCTGAGGCTGGAACTGAACCCGGATCCCTGGAGCTGCGAGGCAGCAGCGCTAGCCACCATGTCACCGTACCACTCATTTCTTCATCTCTGGAATTGAATTCAACTCAGTCTGGTGGGATAAAAATCTGTATCTGATTGGATCTTCATCAGAATGAGTACAAGTTGTCCCAGTGTCTCCAATTCAACAGTTAAATAAGTTCCTTTGTGCTACCGTATAACCTGTGGACTCAACACAGTTCTTGGCTATGGTTATGTGTGGTCTGTCTTCCTGAGGCAGCCTGTATGCAGTCTGGTACTTGCTTTAACTTGGTTTATTAACATTTATACGTAAGTAGCTTACAGAGTAGGTATGCTGCTCCTGAGTACAGTGTATCCCATCCTTCCTTGAGAGAAAGAGAGAGACAATCTAGCATGTGACTGGCTGATATTACAGATACATCATCATCTACATCTCACATTAGAATATTTATTCTCTTAATCAACAGTCACAAAGTGACTCTTGTGGAAAATGGTAAATGATGAGGCTATACAGTGGGACAGTGTCAGACATTGAGACAAAGATAAATTGTTGGGGACTAGTCTAGAAAGTGCAATAATTTGCAGAAAATCTGTGCATTATCTTGCCCATGTGTGATATTGGATTCTTCCAGTAGGAACTTGGTTTCAAATCCATCCAATTCAAATCACTCACTCACCAAAATAACAAAAATATAGACTGGAACTTTCCACCCGTCCACCCACCCCCCTTCCCGGCCGCCCAACCACCCCCACTCCACCCACCACCACCATCACCACCACCTCCATTATCCCCTCTCCCTGTTAGTTGTACAAGACATTGGTAAGGACACACTTGGAACACTGTGCACAGTTCTGGTCACCCTATTATCAAAAGGATATTATTAAACTAGAAAGAGTGCAGAAAAGATTTACTAGGATGCTAACGGGATTTGATGGTTTGCATTATAAGGAGAGGCTTGATAGACTGGGACTTTTTTCTCTGGAATGTAGGAGGCTTTGGGGTGATCTTATAGAGGTCTATAAAATGATGAGGGCCATAGATCACTTAGATAGTCAACGGCATTTCCCAAAGGTAGGAAAGTCTAAAACTAGAGGGCATAGGCTTAAGATGAAAGGAGAGAGGTACAAAAGGGCCCAGAGGAGCAACTTTTTCACACAGAGGGTGGTGAGTGTCTGGAACAAACTGCAGAGGTAGGAGTCGAGGCAGGTACAATTTTGTCATTTAAAAAGCATCTAGACAGTTACATGGGCATGATGGATATGGAGGGATATGGGCCAAATGTGGGCAATTGGGACTAGCTTTGGGGTTTTAAAAAAGGAGCAGCATGGAGAAGTCAGCCTGAAGGGCCTGTTTCCATGCTGTAAACCTCTCTGACTCCACCACACTGCGCCACAGCGGGTTTTCAGGTTTTCCAGTGATGGAGGTGGGTCGCCATTGGCCAGCAGATTCTCCAGTGGCATGGCCAGCAAGCCATGGAACACTCTATTGGCTTCGACAGGACTGGAAAATCCTACTCTGGCCAATGGCGAGCCGTCTCCACTTCCAGAAAGATCACTGCCGGGGACAGGGGATGGGGGTCTGAAAAATCCCAGCCATGGTATCCCAGTCACAGCAATATATTTACAAAGTCTGAAACTAAATGCAAAAGGTGGCACGGTGGCGCAGTGGGTTAGCACTGCTGTCTCACAGTGCTAGGGACCCGGGTTCAATTCCAGCCTTGGGTCGCTGCCTGTGTGGAGTTTGCATGCTCTCCCCGTGTCTGCATGGGTTTCCTCCAGGTGCTCCAGTTTCCTCCCACAGTCCAAAGATGTGTGGGTTAGGTTGATTGTCCATGATAAATTGCCCGTTAGTGTCAGGGGGATTAGCAGGTTAAATACATGGGCTGATGGGAATAGGGCCTGGGTTGGATCAATGCAGACTTAATGGGCCAAATGGCCTCTTTCTGCACTATAGGGATTCTGTCATCCTAATCTATGATTCATCAAGGGACACTGAACTACAAATGACTCAAAACTAAAACATTGCCTTCAATCAACAAGCAAAGCCAATTGTATGAATACTGGAAATGTTTTGCTGCGGTTTAACGATAAACCATATCTGTTACTGTTTGTTCCAGTTGTGTATAGGAGATTTTCCTCTATCTGTCTTGTTGTGTCATTCACACATCTCAGATTATTCATATTTGTGCATCTCCTGAAATTCCTGGTAACTCTGATAGATGTTCCATCATTTCAATCTGAGGATGGAAAAAATCTGGAGACAAAACACAACCTTGATGCACTCTTCTTTTTATGGTTATCCATTAACTGTGTTGTCTGTTATGGCTGCTGTTGTATAAGTCCCAGTTTATGTTCTGACACCGTCTTAAATCACTCCCTTCTATGTCCATGTTATATAGCATTTCAAACATCTGTTCATATCTCACCCTGTCAAATGCCTTGGTGTAATCTATAAAGCATAAGCATACTTCTCTTTAACAATCAGCAAGAAACAACTCCAATTCTTCAGCACCACTTAAGAGAGATAAACTAGAACATCTGGCAGTAACTGGTAAAACTGAAGGTTGCAGAGCTAGAAGGGGACAAATGAGGAAATATACTTACAGCTTAAGAAGCCATGCTGTGGAGTTGCCGGTGTTGGACTGGGGTAGGCGCAGTAAGTAGTCTCACAACACCAGCTTAAAGTCCAACAGGTTTATTTGGTAGCACAAGCTTTCTTGAAGGGGCAACACTCTGAAAGCTCGTGCGACCAAGTAAACCTGTTGGACTTTAACTTGATGTTGTGAGACTACTTACTGAGCTTAAGAAGCAGAAGAGATACAAGGTTGGTGAACACCACCCATGCGGCAGCGCAGTGGTTAGCACTGCTGCCTCAAAAAGCTAGGGACCTGGGTTCGATTCCCAGCTTGGATCACTGTCTGTGTGGAGTTTGCACATTCTCCCCGTGTCTGCGTGGGTTTCCTCCGGGTGCTCCGGTTTCCTCCCACAGTCCAAAGATGTGCGGGTTAGGATGATTGGCTGTGCTAAATTGCCCCTTAATGTCCCTGGATGTGTAGATTAGAGGGATTATCAGGGTAAGTATGTGGGGTTACAGGGATAGGGCCTGAGTGGGATTGTTATCAGTGCAGACTGAATGGACCGAATGGCCTCCTTCTTCACTGTAGAGATTCTATGCTTGGACGGGTAGATTCAATAGGGTTTTATGGAAGGCAGATGGGGATCAACATTTCTAAAAACTTGTTGTCCCCAAAAGATAGATAAAGGAAATGTAGCATAGTTGGGTTTTGAAAAGGCATTCAGCAAGGTGTACAAGATAAAGGCTGATGTGAATGGAGATAATATTAGCTTAGATAGGAGATTAAGGATAGAGATTACCTTTAATCTTTCCACTGCTCGAAGGACGTGCTGGTTAGGTGAATTGGCCATGCTAAATTCTCCATCAGTGTACCCGAACAGGTGCCAGAGTGTGGCAACTGGGGGATTTTCACAGTAACTTCATTGCACTGTTAATGTAAAATACTTATGACTAATAAATAAATTACATAAATAAACATATTAGGTGTTGATTTGATTGACTTATTATTGTCACGTATTGCTATACAATGAAAAGTACTGTTTCTTGTGTGCTATACAGACAAAACATACCATTCATAGAGTATATGAGGAGGAGGAAAGGAGACAGTACAGAATATAGTGTTACAGTCATAGTTAAGGTGTAGAGGAAGATCAGCTTAATTATGATAGTCCATTCAAAAGTCTGATGGCAGCAGGGAAGAAGCTGTTCTTGAACCAATTGCATGTGATCTCAGACTTCTGTATCTTTTTCCCAATGGAAGAAGCTCACATAGAGTCATAGAGGTTTACAGCATGGAAACAGGCCCTTTGGCCCAACTTGTCCATGCCACCCTTTTTTCTTTAAAATCCCTAAGCTAATTCCAATTGCCTGCATTTGGCCCTTATCTCTCTATACGCATTGTACCCACGTAACTATCTAAATGCTTTTTAAAAGACAGAATTGTACCTGCCTCTACCACTACTTCTGGCAGCTTGTTCCAGATACTCACCACTCTCTATGTGAAAAAATTGCCCCTCTGGACACTTTTGTATCTCTCCCCTCTCACCTTAAACCTATGCCGTCTAGTTTTAGATTCCCCTACTTTTGGGAAAAGATATTGACTATCTAGCTGATCTGTGCCCCTCATTATTTTATAGACCTCTATAAGATCACATCTCAACCCCTTACGCTCCAGAGAAAAAAGTCCCAGTCTATCCAGCATCTCCTTATAACTCAATCCAACAAGTTCCAGTGGCATCCTAGTAAATCTTTTTTGCATTATTTCTAGTTTAACAAGATCCTTTCTAAAATAGAGTGATCAGAATTGCACACAGTATTCCAAGTGTGGCCTTACCAATGTCTTGTACAACTTCAACAAGACATTCCAACTCCTGTATTCAATGTTCTGACCCATGAAACCAAGAATGCCAAATGCCTTCTTCACCACTCTGCCCATCTGTGACTCCACTTTCAAGGAGCTGTGAACATGTATCCCTAGATCTCTTTGTTCTGTAAATCTCCCCAACACCCTACCGTTAACTGAGTAAGTCCTGCCCTGGTTCAATCTACCAAAATGTATCCCTCGCATTTGTCTAAATTAAACTCCATCTGCCATTCATCAGCCCACAGGTCCAGTTGATCACGATCCCATTACAAATGGAGATTCCTTCCTTCACTGTCCACTATGCCACCAATCTTGGTGTCATCTGCAAACTTACTAACCATGTCTCTGTATTCTCATCTGAATCATTAATACAAATGACAAATAACAGTGGACCCAGCACTGATCCCTGAGGCACACCACTGATCACAGGTCTCCAGTTTGAAAAACAACTCTCTACAACCAACCCTCTGGCTTCTGTCAAGAAGCCAATTTTATATCCATTTAGATACCTCACCCTGGATCCCATGAGATTTAACCTTATGCAACGACTTACCATGCGGTACCTTGTCAAAGGCCTTGCTAAAATCTATGTAAACAACATCTACTGCACTGCCCTCATCTACCTTCTTGGTTACCCCTTCAAAGCACTCAAACAAATTTGTGAGACTTGATTTTCCACTCACAAAGCTATGCTGACGGTCCCAAATCAATACTTGTGCCTCTAAATGCCACTAGATCCTGTCTCTCAAAATACCTTCCAACAATTTACCCACCACAGATATGAGGCCCACCAGCCTGTAGTTCCCAGGTTTTTCCCTGTAGCCCTTTTTAAACAAAGGCACAACATTTGCCACCCTCCCATCTTCAGGCACCTCACCCGTGACTATCGATGATTCAAATATCTCGGCTAGAGGATCCACAATTTCGTCCCTAGCCTCCCACAATGTCCTGGGATACACTTCATCAGGTCATAAGAACATAAGAACATAAGAAATAGGTCCTGGCGATTTATCTACCTTGGTGCACTTTAAGACTTCCAGCACCTCCTTCTTGTAATATGTACACTCCTCAAGACATCACTATTTATTTCCCCAAGTTCCCTGACATCCATGCTTTTCTCAACAGTAAATACTGATGAGAAGTATTCATTTAGGATCTCACCCATCTCTTGTGGATCCGCACATAGATGACCCTGTTGATCCTTAGTAGACCCTACTCTCTCCCTTGTTACTCTTTTGCCCTTTATGTTTTTGTAGAAGCTCTTTGGATTCTCCTTTGCCTTATCTGCCAAAACAATCACACGTCCCCTTTTCGCCCTCCTGATTTCTACTCCTACACCCCCTGTACTCTTCAAGTATAGTTTGCAGGTAAAGGGTAAATTTTTTAGAACTGAGGTGAGGAGAAATTTCTTCACCCAGAGGGTGGTGAATGTGTGGAATTCACAACCACAGAATGTAACTGAGGCCAAAACATAATCTAATTTCATGAAGAAATTAGAGAAAACTCTATGAACTAAAGAGGCCAAGGGATATGGTTGGAAGAGGGGATCAGGATATTGAATTCGAGGATCAGCCATGATCAAAATGTATGGCAAAACAGGCTCGAAAGGCCAAGCAGCCTACTCCTATGTTTCTATGGTTTCTATAGAAGAGAGTATATCCAGAGTGTATGGAACCCTTGATTATGCTGGCTGCTTTTTTGAGGTAGAGGGAAGTGTAGACGGAGTCAGTGGATGGGAGATCATTTGCGTGCTGGACTGAGCTACGTTCACAACACTTTGAAGCTACCCGCTGTCTTGGTCAGAGCAGGAACCACCACGCTGTGGTACAACCAGAATGAATGCTTTCTATAGTGCATCTATAAAAATTGGTGAGAGTAGTAGAAGGCATGCTGAACTTACTGAGAAAGTAAAGGCATTGGTGGTCTTTCTTAACTATAGCGTCAGGTGGAGGGACCAGGACAAGATGTTGGTGACCTAGAAACTTGATGCTCTCGACTTCATCTCTGCTGATGTAGACCGAGGCATGTCCTCCACTATGCTCCCTGAAGTCGATGACTATCTCTTTCGTTTTACTGACATTGAGGGAAAGGTTATTGTCGTCGCACCATTTCAATAGATTATCTCATTCCTGTACTCCGTCTCATCACAGTTTGCAATCTGACCCATTACGGTGGTGTCATCAGCAAACTTGGAGGGGAATTTGGCCACACAGTCACTGACTGTGAAAGGTATAAGGAGTATAGTAGGGGTTTGAGAACACAGCCTTGTGAGGTACCAGTATTGAGGATGATCATGAAGGAGGTGTTGTTATCTATCTTTACTGATTGCATCTCTGGGTTAGGAAATCTAGGAAGCAGTTGCAGTGGGAGGAGCTGAGCCTAGGTCTAGCCCTAGGTCATCAGACTGTGAAAGGCCAAGGCAAAATCTGGCACCTAAAGACCAAGGAAGTGTCCTGACTGGGTGAAACTGATGCCATTAGAGTTATCAATCATTTACTGACTTAGGAAAGAAAATTCGTCAAAATGAGCATTGTGGTTTATCTGCAATCTCTACCAACCTAAGGGGGAGGCGGTGGCCTCGCAGAATTATCGCTAGATTATTAGTCCAGAAACACTGCTCACATTCTGGGGACCCAGGTTCGAGTCCTGTCACAGCAGATAGTGAAATTTGAATTCAATAAAAAATACCTGGGATTAAGAATCTACTGATGACCATGAAACCATTATTAATTGTCGGAAAAACCCATCAGCTTCACTAATAAGAACATAAGAAATAGGAGCAGGAGTAGGCCATCTAGCCCTTCGAGCCTGCCCCGCCATTCAATAAGATCATGGCTGATCTGTCGCTGCTCAGTTCCACTTTCCCGCTTTCTCCCCATAACCCTTAATCCCCTCTCTTATCCCCTTAGGGAAGGAAATCAGCCGTCTTTACCAGGTCTGACCTACATGAGACTCCAGAGCCACAGCAATGTCCCTCAACTGCCCTCCAAGGGCAACTAGGGGTGGGCAATATATGCTGGTCAACCAGTAACACCCATGTACCAAGAATGAATAAAACAAAACCTATTTGTTCTACAATAAACCCTCAAAACTTGTTAAAAACAATCATTTTATGAGTCATTGGTTTAATATACATTATCAGGTTACATCAAACCACAGGATGTTATTTCTAATCCATCTATTAAGCAAACAGGGATATTGAAACCTCACCCCAGAATTTGTCATTGCTAATTTTAAAATCGCTATTGTTTTGCGTTGGGAAGTTACAAACAAGAGACTGCTTCTTTTTGTTTATCTTTTCAACTATTCTTCTCCTCCCTAGCACCTGACAAACTGGATGGTGTTCTTGTAAAACATAAATCTTCACTGCTTTCTCCAACAGTTTATTCTTTATATGAAACTGGCGACAGCCTATTCAATTGTAAATCTATCCCCAGTTCACTCCTGATTCAGTAGCCACATAAGCAAGCCTCAAATGCGGGCTGCAATTAGGAACTTGTCGAAGGAGAAGGAGACAAATCTTGTGCCTCACTCAACAATGATCAAACCTGAATTCTTTGTAGTTCGAAAAAGTCAGGGCCAGATTCCCCGACGTCACCCGAGGCTGGAATTCTCCAGTCCTGCTGCTTGCAAATGGAAACAATAGCAGGGTGTGCCAGACCAGAGAATTACAGCCTGCATGTCCAAACCTGGGAAGCATCAATTCAACTCATTCAGCTAAGCTGAATTAAATGTTTGAAGTTATAAATGGTTTGAAATAATACTTTGCTTAAGCTGAATTAAATGTTTGAAGTTATAAATGGTTTGAAATAATACTTTGAGTCATGGCTAGCATGAGTAATACCTTAAGCAATCACAGTCACTTTTGTCTCTGAGGCACAAAGTTCTAGGTTCAAGTCTCACTGCAGTGCTAAAGTACAAAATAGCGACACTGTCACGCCAGTGCAGTGCTAAAGGAGAGCTGCACTGTCAGAGATTCAGCTGAAATGTTGAACCGTTTACTTATGTAAATGGCACTATCCCAAGAAGAGCAGGGCATTTGTCCCCCTTATCTTGGCCAATATTCATGTCTCAATTACACATTCCCCACAGTGCAGAAGGAGGCCATTCAGTCCATTGAGTCTACACCTCTTAACCAGGCCCTCTCCCCTACCCATCTTCATAACCTCACACATTTACCATGACCAATCAACCTAAGCTGTATAACTTTGGGCTGTGGGAGGAATCCGGAGAATCTGGAGGAAACCCTCGCAGACGCGGGGAGAATTTGCAAACTCTACACAGCCACCCAACACCGGAATCGAACCTGCCACCCCTCAACACACAGAAAAGTACCTGGTCATTACCGCAGTTAAGTTTGCGGTCTGCAAATTAACTGTTGTGTGTCCTACATTTCAACAGTAACTACACTTCAGAAATACTTTGTTGGCTGTAAAGTGCTTTGAGTTGATTATAAAAAGCACTATTTGAGGAGGCAATGGCTTTGTGGTATTATCGCCAGGTTATTACCAGAAACTTAGCTAATATTCCGGGGACCTGGGTTCAAATCCCGCTATGGCAGGTTTGATATTTTATTTATTATTGTCACATGTATTGTCATACAGCGAAAATTATTGTTTCTAGTATGCTGTACAGACAAAACATACCGTTCATAGAGAAGGAACTAAGAGAGGTGGCGAAGAGATAGTGGAATTTGAATTCAATTAAAAAAATCTGGAATTAAGAATCTACTGATGACCATGAAACCATTGTCAATTGTCATAAAAACCCATCCGATTCCCTCATGTCTTTTAGGGAAGGAAATCTGCCACCCTTACCAGGCCCGCTATCTGCTACAGGCAAAGGATCATCTGGACTCGAAACGTCAGCTCTTTTCTCTCCTTATAGATGTTGCCAGACCTGCTGAGATTATCCAGCATTTTCCCTTTTGGTTTCAGATTGCAGCATCTGCAGTAATTTGTCCTTACCTGACCTTGCCATGTGACTCCAGAGTCACAACAACATGGTTGATTCTCAACTACCCTTCAAGGGCAACTAGGGATGGGCAATAAATGCCAGCCAGCCAGCAATGCCCATGGCACGCAAATGAATTTTTTAAAAAATGACTAATGAAGTACATTTGAAGCATAGTGACTGCAGTAATAACCTCTTGTGCACGATCCCCAAGTAACTGGATGCAGCAGAGAGCCAGCCAGGAAAGGAGAAAAGGAAGATTAGTGAAAGTTGTGTGGCCAAGGCCGTGAGAACAGAGAAAACATTTCCAATTTTGTTTTATTCATTCTGGCTGGCCAACACTTATTGCCCATCCCTAGTTGCCCAAGAGCAGTTGAAAATTAACAACATTGTTTTGTCTCTGGAGTCACATATAGGCCAGACCAGGTAACGATGGCAAATTCCCTTCCCTAAAGGTATTAGTGAACCAGATCGATTTTTCCGACAATCGTTTCACGGTCTTCAGTAGATTTTTAATTCCAAATATATTTAATCAAACTCAACTTCCACCAGCTGCCGTAGCAAGATTCGAACCGCAGTCCCCAGAATATTAGCTGAGCTTCTGAATTAATAGCCTGGCTTTAATTCCACTAAGTCATTGCCTCTCCAATTGTGAGGTGGCTTATAGCTTTGACTCTAGGTTCTCATCTTGTTCAGAACTAGAGGTTCACATTTTTATTCATGAGACTCCCACTATTTGCAATTTTTTTTTAAATGTCTGTTCAAATCTTGCTCATAGAAGGGAACGCTGACCATCAACTCCAGAATAACAAGGAAACAGGAGGCTGTTCGGGTGGTAGGTGGGAGAGGTTCTTGATCACTTGCCTTAATATCACTGGTGCATCTGCTGCATGACACTGCTGTAAAACATATGGAGAAGTAGCTGATGGCAAAGTTGTGACTGGCAACACTCTCTTATAATGCTCTGGTACAAAATACCAGCCTTGCTTGGAAATAATCAAGGCAAATTATTGCCTCTATGTTCATCCAAAATATGCATTCCTTGGAGAGATAGGACAGGGTTTTACCGGCTTGCTCATCCCGAAACCATAAACTCCCACCCGAGGTCAATGGACCTTTCCATGATCTGTCCCTTGCCCATTCTGATTCCTGTGGCAGGCGGGGCAGTAAAATTCCAGCCAGACTCTATCTTCTAAAATGGGAGCACTCGCAGCGGAAGGGGGTTGGTAGATAAATGAGATCTAATAAGGCCATAAGATGTAGAAGCAGAATTAGGCCACTCAACCCATTGATTCTGCTCCACCATTCAATCATGGTTGACTTTTTTCCCGTCCCCATTCTCCTGCCTTTTCCCCATAACCCCCGAACCCCTTACCAATCAAGAACCTATCTATCTCTGTCTTAAAGACAGTCAATGATCTGGCCTCCACGGCCTTCTGCGGCTAAGAGGTCCACAGTTTCACCACACTCTAGCTGAAGAAATTCCTCCTCATCTCTGTTTTACAGGATTGAGGTCGTGCCCTCTGGTTCTAGTTTTTCCTACTCGTGGAAACGTCCTCTCCATTTGCAAAGCTGGATATAATAGACAGCAAGAGAAATATGGTCATCATACGTAGTCTCACTAATCGCTACATTGGCAAATTACTGATTAAGAAATTAATGCATCTGGAAGGCAGAAAATCAATTATATGTTTATAGCACACAATCAGTAGGCAAAATGCAAACAGAAACTGTTAAAAGAAAACAAAAGAATGGGAAGACAACATTCTGCCCCTTGACCATGATTTGCAATCCATTGATTTGTACTCAACTCCATTTCATCCACACACTTAGATAAGAGATTATCAGAAGCTACAGATCTGTCTTGAAAATGTCAATTAACCCAGGAACTTAGACTTTTGGTGGAAGAAAAGATTTCTAGATTTCCACTAATGCTAGGGACTGAATTTGAAACAAGTGAATAGACAGCTTCAGTTACGGAATTATCAATTCAAAATAGAGCAAGATGACTTTTTGAAAATGTATCATTATGATTATTCTTGATTCAGTGACACAGTGGTTAGCATTGCTGCCTCTCAGCGTCAGGGACCTGGGTTTGATTTCCAGCCTTGGGTCACTGTCTGCGTGGAGTTTGCATGTTCTCCCTGTGTCTGCATGGGTTTCCTCCAGGTGCTCCAGTTTCCTCCCACAGTCCAAAGATGTGCAGGTTAGGTTGATTGGCTATGCTAAATTGCCCCTTAGTGGTGTCCTGGGATACATAGGTTAGAGGGATTAGCAAGGTAAATATGTG
Organism: Carcharhinus amblyrhynchos; assembly: GCF_965287045.1. Taxonomy (NCBI): domain Eukaryota; kingdom Metazoa; phylum Chordata; class Chondrichthyes; order Carcharhiniformes; family Carcharhinidae; genus Carcharhinus; species Carcharhinus amblyrhynchos. The sequence continues at coordinate 47,982,505 of NC_137342.1, forward strand.
GATTAGAGGGATAGGGCCTAGTGGGATTATTGTTGGTGTAGACTTGATGGGCTGAATGGCCTCCTTCTGCACTGCAAAGATTCTATGATTAGGTATATAGGTTCAATAGGGTTTTATGAAAGGGAGTTGGGGGTCAACATTCCTTAAAGACTTGATGATATTCCCAAAGATAGACAAAGGAAATTTAGCATGTTTGGGTTTTGAAAAGGCATTCAACAATGTGCACAAGATAAAGGCTGGTGTGAGTGAAGATAACATTAGCATAGATAAAAGATTAAAGATGGAGATTATCAGAATAGAGATAAAAGGGCAGAGAATGAAGGGTTGGGTAAACAGGTTACTTTCAGGTTGGCAGGCTGCTGTTGTGGCATTTCCACAAGGATTGGTGATGGGCCTTTTTTTGTGGGACATGTGTCGCTGGCAGGCCAGCAGTTATTGTCCATCCCTAGTTGCCCATGGAGAGCAGCTGAGATTCAACCACATTGCTATGGTTCTGGATTCACATGTACGCCAGACTGCGTAAGAACGGCAGATTTCCTTCCCCAAAAGGACATTAGTGAACCAGATGGTTCATTGGTCATCAGTAGATTCTTATTTCCAGATTTTTTTAAAAACTGAATTCAAATTCCACTATCTGCTGTGGTGGGATTCAAACATGGGTTCCCAGAACATAAACTGAGTTTCTGGATTAATAGTTTAGTGATAATACCACTTGGCCATCACCTCTTTTCTTGTTATTTCTCAATTGTATTAACAGCTTAGATGAGGAATTGAATGCAACGTATCCAAATTTGGTAAACATTGCAAAGTTTTGGTGGGGAAGCAAGCAGAGAAGGACAAAGTTTGGAAATAGGTATAAAGTAGTTTGGGCAAGAAGGTAACAGATGAGTATAATATGGGGAAAATATGAGGTTATTCACTTTGAAAATATGTTCAGCTTTTTGCCAATGTTAAAGAAATATTGGCATATAAAGGAATCCAGGTGTCTTTGTACAAGAAATAAAGTTAACATTCAAGTGCAGCAAGCAATTGGAAGGCAAATAGCCAGTTGTCCTTTATTGAAGTTTGTTAGAGAATAAGGATAAGGAAGTTGTGCTGCAATCTTCAGGTCTCTGGTGAGCCTACACTTGGAATGCTGTATACAGCTTTGATCTTCGTGTCCAAAGAAAAAGAATACTTCCCCTGAAGGGAATGCAGGATGGTTCACTAGATTGGTTCCTAGGATGAGAGGGTTGTCACAAAGAATTGTCGAGAAGAACGGGTCTATACTCTGAAGTTTAGAACAATGGAGATGGAATTGGATTGAAACAGCTTAAGAGTCCAGAACCAGAATCTCAGTATACGGGGATAGCACCTCAGTCCAAGAACAACTTTTTAACTCCATGGTGTGAATCTTTGGAATTCTTGATCCCAGAGAAGCTCCATCATTGAGTACATGCAAGGTTGAGACTGAGGCTTTTGGACTGCAAGGATCAGGTGAGAAATTAAGAGTTGAGCTAGATGATCAGTTTTTAAATCTTATTGATGGCACAGCAAGTTCAAGGGACCATATGGCTTACCAGCATTAAGCATTTCACTTACTTTGACTTAAACAGGTAATAGGGGCAGCAGTGGCACAGTAGCTCTGCTAACACACAAGGACCCAGGTTCAATTTCAGCTTCAGGTCACTGTGTGGAGTTTGCATATTCTCCCGTGTCTGCATGGGTTTCCTCCGCATTCCAAAAGCATGCTGGTTAGGTGGATTTGGCCATGCTAAATTGCCCCTCAATGTCCAGGGGATTAGTAGGTAAATACATTGGGCTACAGGGGTGGGCGTGAGATAGGATTGTTGTCAGCACAGGCTCAATGGGCCAAATGGCCTCCTTCTGCACTGTAGGGATTCTATATGTAAAGAAACACACTGCATGAAACTAGACAAGGAAAAGGAAATGCAAGTTGTATTTTTTTTTTTAAGTTAACATTTTTTTATTATTGGTCCAGCAACTGCAAAATATACATAATTGGAAAGAAGTACCCTGTATACTTCTGCTGGCATAATCTAGCTATTTCCTCTCAGGAAAAAAAGGCAATACATACATACACAGTAGATGCAACATGCCACGCAGTTTGAGATGGAAAATCTTTTCCAATCTCTGAACTATTAAATAAAATTTGTGTAGGAACAGAATCAGTACTATAAAATACAAAAAAAATTCTAACATTCAACAATGATCTACAAAATCAAACAAACAGTCCACTTGGTTAAGCGCCAAGCCTTAGGTTTACTCATTCACTTTAAGTCAGAAAATAAAAAGTAATTCAGTTGGAATGAGAACATTATTACAGAAACCCGCTTTGGTGAATGCAATTAAATCCAGTATCCACTAAAGCTGTATTCAGCGGTATGTAAAAGAAACCCTTATGCCCCCCCACCCATGTAAATCATCCCTGCCCATCCAAAAAAAAATAAAATATCAGATAAATAAAACTTGTGCAATAATGCAGTTATCTCAAAAAAGAGTGTGATAGAATGTGGATTATAATGCTGGTAGGCTACACGTCAAGTACAGCCTCAAGCCTCCTCACCAATACTGCTAAACTCTGTGCAAGACAAACGCACTAGGCACTGTGGTTTTTAACCATCCCACACATCAGCTAATGTAACAGACAGACAAAGTTAAAAGGAAAGACTTATAGAGCACATTAAACAAAACCAGGGGTCAGATTTTCCAACCTCACCCGCAGTTGGGATTCTCCAGTCCAGCGGCAGCTAAGGGATATTCGGCTGAGCACAAAATTTTCCATTCTCGTCAGCAGCGGGGCTCGAACAGCTGGAGATTTCCACCTTTGGTAATACCAGAATCCTTTGCTGGTTTGTACCAGTAGCACTGCTATCAGTCAACTGTCTACATTATGATAGAATGTTGAAGTGACGGGGGTAGTTTTAATTAATTGGTAACAAAATTTTAGCTGGAATCATTAAAATGTTGGACTGAAATGGCGATATTACCTACAGTGCAACCAGGTAGCTGACGCTGTTCCATTAGCAGAGATTATACATACACATACACACGCACAAATTGTGACCAAGTGTGCACATCAGTGATCAATATACACCAAGTAGAATTTTCCTACCCAAATCTGGACTTTAAGATATCACCAATCCAGGCTGGTGATCTGAGTCCATATTATCTTACAGAATTAACAGGATCTTAAACTTGGAAGTTTCAAAGTGGTCCTCCAACACTTAAGAATTAACATCTTCCCTTTAAAATCCACGGGTTTTTTTTTTGAGAGTGCAAAATGTGCATCTTCTCAACTTGAAGCTGAACCTGGAAATTTGTTTCTTTTCAAGTTTGAACGCTTGTACAGAAGATGGCATTTCACAATGATGTGCAAACAGGTTCTTATAAAAACAATTAAAGTTCGACAGGTCCAGTCTGTCACTGCGCTTCTGGTTCCAGGATCTGCACTCGCAGGACCTGCAGCCGTCTCAGAACAGAACACCAGCATTTCACAAAAATAAAAAGCGAAATATCAGACAAAACAGAAATAAAAAAAATTAAATTAAAATTTGGTCAAATGGCAATGACGATTCTCCCTCCCCCCCAATACAATATTCGGGCACTTATGTCAATACCAGAGTGCCAACTTCAGAGCTTCAGCATTATGAATTTAAACTGCTCACACAAAAGTCCTCTCGATATTGTAGTGTCAATTTCAGGATCACAAGCACTTATACGTTTAAAGATTGTATGATTCATGAATACTGAAGCATTGGAAAATTAGATTCAACCCTCATTATGCAACTATTTACATCATATATACAGATACACAAACACAGTTCAATATATCCCTCCAACGAGATTTACTAGGTATTTACAAACTGAAGAACAAGTTTTGTTCACTAAAAGCACTTGCACATTATTACAGTAGCAAGACAGTCATATTACAGTCAGTGAGAATGGTCAAGATCCTTTCTGGCAAAGTCTACAGTCCACATTCTCCCATTTGCACTAATGGATCACTCAGTATCTCACTAGCAATGGAGATCAAACCAAGGAATCCGATGTTTCCTCAATGCGGGGAAGGAACGGGCTGGGGGGGTGGCGGGTGGAAATTGAAATAGAATGCAGCCTCACAAATTAAAAGGAGTGAAGGAAAGGTTTCATTCTTGGGTTGACAGAGTCACCACAGCATCTGAAGGTCTCGGTACCTCATTCACCAACTGTTGAGGGAAGAGAAAATTGAAGATACATAAATAAATGGGCTGTTCAATTAAAAAAAAAAGACATGAAAAGCCACATGCATGCAAGCAAACTAATGAGAGCTGATTATTGAAGCTCATATCTGTTGGATATTATGCGAGAGAAGCAGAGAGTGACTCAGTTAAACAATCAAATGGTCTGACTCAATATCTCACATGAATTTCCTGCACTAAGCATGGACCACAATTTTACCATCCCACCCACCTTCCCAGGGATCAGAGTGGGCAAGAGGGCACTCCATAGAAAGGCCTATTGACCTCAGCTGGGATTTTACAGTTTCTGGACAAATGAGACTAAAATCCCATCCGTGGTGTACAATCATTTTGTATCATAAAGGCCACGTGCCAGATTTGTAACACCACATGGAGAACGTGCAGATAGTCGCAGAAATGACCAGCATGGGGAGGTTACATTGACCTTGTCAGCACAAGTCATCATTTACATTTGGTACAAGACTCCTCTCCACTGATGGGGAGATTCATTTAGGGAGGATTAAAAACTAATTCAGAGGATTTCTTGTTAAACCGTGAGACACCCAGCATGGCAGCAATAAAGCAACAGGATGTCTATTTGCTTCTCCAGAGACATGACAAGTGTCACACAAGATTACAAGACAAGTTTTGACAAATTGATTTTTTTTTTTAAAAAAGCCACTTTGTACTTAATTTACAACCCAAGAGACCGAAACCCATGACAAATGAAGCGTGGTTATAACTCCCGCAACCTTCATTTCCTGGAACATTACTCAAAGATGAACTTTGACTAAAGTACAAGTTATAAGTAGGTACTTTCCAAGTTTAGGATTTGATTTTATTTCTAACACTTTATTCAATCTGGACCCATCCTCCTTGAGAGAGTTGGGGAAGAGGATAAATGTTACCCAATAACCATTCATCCAATCATTTTTTCAACTATAGTTACAAATTTTGAGGCAGGGATCACCTTGGACAACACCATGTGGTGACTGTCCCTTCAAGGGGTACAAAGCAGAGTACAGATCAAAGAGTCTTGTGTTGCCCCTTTAAGGGGCAATCACCACAGCAATATTTGACAAGATTACCCTATTGGAATAACAGGAATATTATATTTCAATTGGAGAATGACCCATGTAACAAGGTTTTGTGAATAAATTCTGATGCATCTTAAGCTCATGTCAAATCCTGTTTAGCTACCATCCCTTATTGATCTACAGACTGCTGGTTAAACAATATTGGGACTTTAAAATTCTTATCCTTGATTTCCTTCTCTAATCTTCCCCCAGCCCATCAGCAGTCCTTCAAGTTTAGCCTCTCGTGCAGGTCCAAATATATAAATTGTTCCACCATTGGTGGCCACACCTTCAAATACCTGGACCCCAAGCTTCAAAACTCTCTCCATAAACCTCTCCACCCCTCTATTCATTTTAAAAGGTGTTTCTCAAAACCCACTTCTTTTTGTTTCCTGATCCCAATATCTCCTTACGCGGCTCAATGTCAAAATTTAGTTTAACGGTGTCGCTGTGAAGCAAGTGTCTGGTGACACCTTGCTACATCCAAAAGTGCTGAATAAATGCAAGTTGGTACTGAAATGCTTTTGTGTCATAATTTTGCTTTCTGTAGCCTAGGGCTGAATTGAAGAGTTCCATACATTCAATTAGAAATTTACTGTGTAACACCCTGCTCAATATCACAAGATATACAATCTTTATCCAGACCTGGTTTGCCTGGACATGGTACTGTAGCTTCCAATTCTTTGCAACAGGAGTGAAATTTCTTTTCCCCCCCGCTACAACACCTAAACCACCTCACAAACATAACACTCAAAGTGCAGGTCTTACAAATCATGAGCAACAATATGTGAACATTAGCCAATGCCTCTATATCCACTCAGTGCAACAATGAAAGATCTTCCATTAGTGAAAGATTTCATTTCTGAATAGCCTTGCAAACAAAGTACTAAGAGGATCACTATAGCACAAGAGGGCACGGCCTACGCAATTAGCCAGTTACCTTCGAAGGATCAACAAGGATAAAATGTTGAGATAATGAAAGACTGTACGTCTGAGAATAGAAAGCGAGGGGAAGAGAAAAGAAAGATGACTGAACAGTGAACCAGACATAAAAACATTAACATGCCAGAAAGAACACATCTGTAGCATTTCTTGGTAGAATTTCAGTTTGCTTTTTTAAAGAAGTCCAAGGTTTTTGTTCAGAAAGATGTGTCTTAATTCAAAAAAACACAAAATGAGTTTTTCCACCAATTTAAAAAGAAAATGTCTGCTTATGAATATTAAAAAAATGTAGGGTCAAAGCTACAACAGATAAGTCATGTCTGACTACCTCAAGTTAAGGTGTCGCTGGCTCAGCCAGCATTTATTACCCTTCCTAAAATACCCTGGGAGGTGGAGGTGAGGCACCTTCTTGGACCACAAGTCCACGTGATGTAGGTACGCCCACAGTGAAGGAACAGCTGTATAGTACCCAGGCAGATGGCATGCAATTTTGGAGATATTTTCATGAGAAATCCACGTGAAGAGGCTGGAGTAGTGTGAAATTTATACTCCAATTTGCTTTCATTATTAGATTGCATTTGAGACAAGACAGAGGCCAGCTGGCCCAGCAGACTAAAGACACCATTCAGGGGTGTCCCTCCCTTAAACAACTGAGCACCTGACTGAGGTCGCTCCCACTTGTTAACTACTGGAAATACAAGGAGAGATGTAATGGAAAACCTGAAGACGACAGAATATCTAGTTTTGCCAAAAATGTTTGCAAAAGCAGGAAAGGGTACAAAAACATTCAAATGGTTAAAAACAAACTTGAGTCACACAATACATATGGGAAGGAGACAGGTGAAAATGATACGAGAATGGGGCAATAGGGAGGATGGGGGAAGAAAGAGGGGACAGAGTGGGTGGGGAACAGAAGGAATTGAATTCATAACACAAGACCAGATGCAAAAAAAAAATCAGTAGGAAAAGCAGCTTGGAGGTATTTAAGTAACATCGCTAACCACCAACCCCTACTTCAGCCCAAAAATAAGAATGTGGTTTACGTGGGGCTAGTTTTAATGTTTTGAAGCCTTTAGGATCCAATCTAGAGCTTGCTCTCTTCTGTCATGGAAACAAAAAAGATTTGCATCACATTTTTATTTGGAGCTCACCACACAGGTTTCATTCATCCAGGTCATGTGTAAAAACTAAGACCAGAGAGAATCCCACGCAGAATTTTTTTTTAAAAAAAGGGTGTGTGATGCTAATTTTAAAAATCAACTTAATGAATTGGCAAAAAATTGTCAGGAGTAGCAAGGGCAGAGAAAACACACTGAAATGTCACTGAAGAAGAATTGGTTAAGTTAGTCTGTTGGGGGTGGCGTGGGGATTTTTGCTGTCACAACACATTACAGACTTAAAAGGTTTTGCAAACCTCATCAGGAAGGCAATGCGTCCGAGGGGAGAAAGGGATTCATTTATTAACTGATCATTCCAAGGTAAACTTTATGCATAAAAATAGAATCCCAAATAGATGTTTTTCATCACCAACTGTAAATATCGATTTGTGAGCAGTCTTGCCCATTTAGGGAAAATACATATCGCTAGGCTATCGATCCATAAATTCAGCTGGAACCCAGATTTGAATCCCGCCACGGCAGATGGTGCAATTTGAATTCAATAAAAAAAATTTGGAATTAAGAATCTGCTGATGTGACTCAGGGCCACAGCAATGTGGGTTGACTCAACTGTCCTCAAAAGGGCAACTAAGAATGGGCAATAAATGCTGGCGAGCCAGCAATGCCCATGTCCCCTGAATAAATTAACAAAATACCAGTACCCACACTAACAAACCACTACTTGAGAAGAAGGTGGAGAGTGAGAGAAAAGTAAATACTTACAGGCAAACTTTTCCTATTAAAGGCTGAAGAGTGAAAAACATGTATGAAAATGAAAGAGGTACAGAACACAGAACTTGATTCACAAATTCAACATAAACATGACAGGGGAAAGGAGTTTAAACAAAATCAAATGCATCACCCACCTAATCCAAGCTAGATATCATTCTTAATACAATCTTTCAAAAGAAAATATAAGGTCACAATAAAGAAGAAAGCGCAGACAAACTCCCTACAACGTGTTTAAAGATACGTAAGTTAAGTGGACCAGCCGTGCTAAATTGTCCCAAGATGTGTAGGTTAGGGGAGATTACTAGGGTAAATGCATGAGGTTATGGGAAAGGGCCTGGGTGAGATGCTGTCAGAGAGCTAATGCAGAATCTATGGACCAAATGGCTTCCTTTAGCACCAAGGATTCTATTTACATATACTCAAAGGCTCAAAGATTGGTGTGGGAGAGATGGGTTTTGATTCATGGGACTGAGGAAACCGTACTATTGGGGTAGTCTTCATCTGAACCCTGCAATTCTGGCGAATTGTATAACTAGGGTGGTAGACAGAGCTTTGAACTAAACAACAAGGTGAGGTATCAAGTGCGTTGATGTGCAGAATTAAGCAAGGCACAGCAAGAGAGCAAGGCAACAATAAAAAAATTGATAAATTAGAACATGACAGGAAGGCTAGAGTTTACAAAAAGAGCAAAAAAAAAGGACAGAACTGAAGAATCTGCATCTAAATGCATTGAGCGTGTGTATGGCGACTGATCTGACTAAAAAGTCAACTGGAAAATTAGATCAAGGGATAGGTCAGTAGAAATGCAGTGGCAGATGGTTAAGGAAATATTTCATATCACCCAAAGATACAGTCGAGTGGGAAAGATTCTAGAGGAACAACATACCATCTGTGGCTAAGTAAGGGAATTAAAGATGTTATCAACTAAAAAAAGTAAAAATCCTCAAGAAAGTGACAGGTCAGATTACAATGAACTTAAAAACCAGCAAATAATCATAAAGAATAATAAATAGGAAGAAATTAGAGTACAAGAGAAAACTAGCTAAAATACAAAACAGATCAAGAATTTCTACAAATATTTAAAAATGAGAGTGTAAAGTGATCATTGATCCTCCAGAGAGCGAGAATGGGGAATTAATAACGGCAAAAGGCAGGTGAATTGAACAGATATTTTGCAAATGTCTTCACTGTACAGGATACAAATTATATCCCAGCAATAAGTATACATTAAGAGATGAAAGTGAGGGGGGGGAACTTACAACAGGTACAATCACAAAAGAAAAGGATAACAAGAAACAAATTTAAACTAAAGCTGATAAGTCCCCAGGTCCTGATGGATTTCATACTAGGCTATTGCCGAATTAGAAGATGCATTGGTTTTGAATTTCCAAAGTTGCTGAAATTCTGGGAACGCCCAAATTGGAAATTAGTTAATGTGACCCCGCTCCAAGAAAAGGAGGGAGACAAAGCAGTAATCTACAGGCCAGTTAGCTTAACATCATAGGGAAAATCCTGGAATCAATTGTTAAGTAGTTTATAATGCAACACCTAGTAAATCTCAGTGCAATCAAGCAGAGTCAACATGGTTTTGCGAAAGGGAAAATAACGTTTGATTAGTTTATTGAGGAAATAACAAGAAACATGGATAAAGGGGAACCTGTAGATGCGCTGTAATTAGATATCTAGAAAGTATGTGACATCAAAAGAAGAGCTCATGGTGTAGTGAATAACATAGCAGCTAACCAATCCTCTATCCATGCTAACAGGAAACAAAGCACAGGTGTAAGTTTTCAGACTGGTAAGATGGAATACCAGAAAGATCAGTGTTAGGGCCTCAACTATTTACAACTTATATCAATGACTTGGATGAAATTGATGAATGCATGGTTACTAATGAAACAGATAGGCGAAAAGATAACATAAGGAGTCTGTAAAGAGGCATAAATGGGTCGTGTGGGTAAACATTTGGCAGGTGGACTATAACATGGGAAAATTTGAACTTGTTCACTGTGGCAGGAGTAATTGAAGTGCAGTATATTGCTTAAATGTAGACAGAGATTGCAGAACTTGGTGGTACAAAGAGATCTGGGTACCTTGGTACACGAATTATCAATTTAGTATGCAGGTACAACAAGTGATTAGAAAAGCAAATGGAACTTTGGTGTTTATTAAAATAGGTAATGGAATATAAGTAAGGATCCTTTGCTGCACCTATTCAGGACACCCAAGATGTGGTGTTGCCAATGCATTACAGACAGTTTTTTTGAATCCCAAACACTCGGGACTGACTGTTTTGGATTTCAGATCATTTTGACTTTTGGATACCACGTATATTCACATTACAATGGCCAAAGCCGAGGGTAGCTTTTGACCAAAGTAAATAAAAATATAACAAATACAGGGGACCTGTACAGAACTTTTTTCTTTCATGTTCACAAAATAAATCACAAAGTAAACAGCACAAACAGCTAGATTTCCTATACTAAAGATTGTTGAGCTTCAGAAAGAAAGTGCAGTTTTTGGGTGCGTTTGGTTTTCAGATTTATGGAGAAAAGGACCTTTGGCCTGTTGAGGCATTTCAGAGAAAGTTCATCTGATTCCTGATACGAGGGGCTGGTCTTCTGAGGGAAGATTGAAACTGGCTGGACCTGTATCCACTGGAGTCAGGAGGAATGAAAGATGCAAGATCGTGAGAGGACTTGACCAGACGTTTGGGCGAGATCAGAAGTCAGGACCACAAATAAGTTTTCCATTTAAGATAGAGGAGAATTGTCCTGAAGGTCAAGAGTCTGAGGAAATCTCTTTAGATTATGGAGCAGGCAGAGTCATTGACTATTTTTAAGATAAAGGTGGTAGACAGATTCTAAACTGACAGAGTCAATGGGCCTTGGGGGTGGGGCAGGCAGGAAAGTGGCATTCAGGCCCCAATCAGGTCAGGCATAACCTTATTGATGGCACAGCAGGCACGAGGGGCCAAATGGCCTTCTGTTACTAATTGGTATTTCCGTGCGCTCCCAGTCGGTCAGGCAGCATTAAATGGAGAGAGAAACAGAGTTAACATTTCAGGTCAATGACTTTGTCAGAGCTGGAGAAACATTGGAGATCGAACATAAGCACAGAGGCAGTTGGGTGGTGGAATAATAATAGTTAGGATGTGAAGCAGGAGAGATTATATAATAAAGAGATCTGATCCACAGATGCTGCCAGACCTACAGAGTATTTCCTATATTGGAGTTTTCATTTCCAATTTCGGGCATCAGCTGTATTTTGTGTTATCCACACCCTGGTTTGAATTAAGTATCAGGTGGTCAGAAAAGCCAAACATTGTGCTGGGAATGGGAAAAGGTTACATGTTTGATGCATTTAAACATCTTCCTAGTAATTCAGGTATTGTACGAGAAGACGCAGAACTAAAATCAACACACTACCATATCCGAAAAGCAACCGTACGTGTACTAATTCCCAAAACTCTTTACACGGCCACCTTTAGACTAACTGGGGTTACCACCACGTTCGGACAAACTTGGGAGTAATTTTATGCTGTGGACACTAAGGAACTAGCTGATATCTATCCAAATTAGGTTACACACATGGAGCACAGATCATGTTGGAACGGGACTCAAATACAAGTCAAGGGATGTGAAAAGTGCATCTCTCTCCACACCTACCCTCTTCCAGCACCACGCGATACAACTCCTCTATAGAGCATCCACATCAATAGTGCTGTCAGATAGTAACAACGGCCAAAATCTTCCGTCCTCATTCACGGCTGGGATTTTGTAGTGCCAATTTAGAATGCCAACATTTCCATTCTTGCTTGCAACAGGTCCCGCCACAGATAAGACTAAAGAACTCCGCCTAGCTACTGAGTAACCATTGTCCTTTTTTCTCCCTCTACGGCTGCTCATGTTAGGCAGGGTCTCAGCAATGAATTGGAGAAATTTACAGCGCAGACGACCATTCGGCCCATCAAATCCACACTGGCCAGTTATCCAGCCTAATGGCCTGCAGCCTCGTGTGTTACAGCACCTCAAGTGCATACTAAAACATTTGTTAAATTCAATTTGTCTCTTACCAGCATTTTAGGAAGGTTTCTAAAACCCTCCCCACCCCCTTATCATCCGGGTGAAACATTCTCTATTCAACTCCCCTCTAATTCTTCAAGCAATCACTTTAAAACTATGCCCCTTGTTAACTGACCCTCTTGCGAAGGGAGGGAGGTTCTGAATAGGACAGGCGCAAGCTCGAGTTTTAACAACGGATATTCCTAATGTAGTCAACGGGATAGAAACTTCTATTCAACTGAGAGATATCATACTTCTATTCTTCCTGTACATTACTCTAATATCTAGTAGTTGACTGCAACGTGAATTTTTTGCTGCCTAAATTTCACAGCTACACAAAGGAAAAACAGCAACCGCACAATTAAAAATGGTTTGGGTGCTTCAAAATTAAAACAAAAGCAAATTCCCCTCAATTCAGAATTCCATAATTCAGCTGGAAATCCTTAAAAAAGTCACAGCTTTTATTAAGATGGCATCATCAAGACTCTCAAAATACTCGATTAAACAAGGGTATATTGTGGATGAACTGAATATGTAGCACTGCTCAAAAAAAAACCTGGAGTAGATTCTCAACGTTAGACTTCACAAATAAAGCAGCTGTTAGCGTACAGTAACAAGATGGTTAATTTTATTAACTATAAATACTAGCTTTTTTTTTAAAGTTTTGAAACTTTGTAACTTGAGTTTGTGCCTTTTTCCCCATCCTTAAAAATGCACAGCGAGGCAAGAGAATTTCAGGTATATTTAAAAGCAAGCAGCCTGAGCCAGCGTAAAGAACACAAATCACACAGCTTTTTCGGTTCAGCACTTCCATTCACTAAAGCAGCAAGTAGCGTAATCATTCTCATGTACGGCTACGTTTTAAATAAGCAATTAGTAAGATTAGGGAGCACAGAGCATCGTTTTATGCAGGAGGCATACTCAAGAACCCGCAGATTATAAGCAGAAAGCAGCAGCGATAGCCATAATGGTACAGAACATTCGACTAACTTGTCCAGGCAGGGATGTGGACACTTCAGAGGCCAGGCAGACAGGCATGGCTGAGGAAGATGAGGCCACATGGTCCTCTAGACCTTCAATCCTCGGCTTTTTGTTGGGCTCTGGGCTTGCCAGAGGGGTAACACTATTACGACGCATGAGTGGGTTAGGTCCCTTCTTACCAATGTCCTGGTTAAAGCGAATTCGGGGGGAAAAAACGTAAAAGAGAAAGCTATATTACAAAAAAGGAACATTTCAAAAACCAAACTTTAATAAATCACTGCAAATCTATACATCACCCTTGTCCAAGAGTGGGCAGAAGGGGGGTGGCATTAATTACACTAATTAATTTTGGACCAGGATCATGTGACGACAAATGAAAACAGAAAATGCTGAAAAATCTCAGCAGGTCTAACAGCATCTGTGGGGAGAGAATAGAGCCAATGTTTCGTGTCTAGATGACCCTTCAGAGCTCCAACCAGATTCAAAACCTTGGCTCTATTCTCTTCCTACAGATGGTATCATTTCTGCTGAGATTTCCCAACATTTTGTTTCAGACTCCAGTATCTGCAGCATTTTGTTTTATCACGGGATACAGATACTGCTGTTAAATTTACACCTAGTCCTTATGATCAAAGCTGCCCAAGTTCTCTCTCACTTTAAAATGGGCACCAAGTTACATTATTCAAAGTAGAAGCCCTAACTAAATGAATTTGGCAATGGTTTTTTTTAATCTTCAGTTTGCCCTACAAAAATTCATTTCGGTAAGACCAATCACACCCAATCGTATTACTAGGTTCAGAGATCAGGGCAGAGTGATTTAGAAAATAACATCCAAACGCTCGCATTTCTGCGATGAAAGTCTCAAGTTGTGAAAGGCCAGTCTGAGTGAGTCAACCTGTTAACCTCTCTTGCCCTAACAGTGTTGTACAAATCTCTCCGTTGGTGGCAGATTACCCACGCTTAAAATAAATCACACACAAACTGAATTCAAAATTCCATGTATCCCACAGAAAACACCATTGCAACAACTGGTAGGGGTGGTAAACATCTCACTACAGTGCTGACCTTTGAGTGACAGGAGATTTCACAGCACAGTGAGTCAATGGCCACAGCTCCTCCAAATGGCACTAACTGTTCCAATATTAGCCGTGACAGGCTTCTTGTACCAGCCAATAAACAGCAGAGACAGATCAATAACACAGCTGTACTGTTATCCTTTCCAAGTAACCAAATGACAGAATCAAGCTACAAATCAGGACAACGAAAATCAAACCTTCAATTACTTTCCCCCCTCCCCCCAAAAGGCTTTAACAAGGGCATTTCAGTGGCAAGATTCAATGATGTATTGTGGCCTTGTATTTCCTCCTTGTCTACGTTCTCCAGACAGGAGAATTCTAGATACAATTTGTTTAGTATATCCTCACAGCCACCCTATTTTTCATCCCTTGGGGAATAGTCGGGGGAAGTGGAGGATGGGTTTCCGAGCTGGTTAACAACTCGTTGAACGCTCACTCCTTCCATGGCCAAGTTCTGGTGTTGGACTCGAACCCAGAGCTTCTACTGCAGTGATAAGGGCACTACCACTGCACCACAAAGCTTCCCGCTCGAGATATAGTGAACGCTGACTATTCAACAGTGTGAGCTTCACATCAGCATCTATTTCTGTTTCAATGAAACATCCATGCACATGCAGTTCCCAATGCTGCTGGAATCACCTAGACGAGATCCACCAACTCAGATTAAGGAGCAGACATGCTTTGCCCTAGGCATTAAGCTCAGTACAATTACTGGGCCATCAGTGGGATCAAGTCGTCTACTAATCCAGTAGAGTGGACAATATGGCAATGCACGAACACAAGCACCTCGCCAGGTTAGCAGTAGTTAGGTGTGTCATCTGCTGCTATCTCTGGGGTCAGACAGGTCCTTAACAGCAGATTAAAAATTCTGCTGTGTTGGTTCCAAGAGCAGCCAGGACAGAGAAAGCAAGCCAATTCCACTTGTGACCAACTCACTAAGCATTACCGTGCAGCATGATAAAACTCAGACATTGCAGCATATTTCTGGGGATTCTTGATCTTGGGACTCATGCATGACATCTGCAGTTGCTGCGCACAAATTAACTGCCAAGCTGACTCACACTTCACATCCACTGAAGCACTCACTCTGGGGATTTCCTGGGAGATGTAATATAGCCTTGAATTCATTTCATAACCTTGTGTTGATACCCTTGGCTGCTCCTTATTCCTCTAGCTATATTAAAACAACCAGACTAATACCTACTGCTCCAATTATTGGCCACTATTTAACTAATGAGTCATTTATGGTACATAAGCTTCAAGACCAGCAGTTATCGCTTAGCCCTAATTACACTTGAAGGCAAATTTAAATAAGTCACCACCTATTATGCATCCATTCCAAGAATAATAATAAAAGTTTATGAATATTATTCTACTGATTGTTAGTCTGTTATCAACTCTACTTCAATTTAATCCATGCATCGTATTAATAGAATTACTTAAACCATCAAGTCCACTTTGTTTAATATTTAACATTTTGTTTGGGGAAAAAGATCCCAATAAGTTTTGGTGTAAAATTGTAAGCCAGGGGGAAATATTTTAAATGCTTTGAATTGTAAGCAAAAAGAATACAAACAGCAAGCACTACTGCCTACATATCAGTGCCTGTTGACAAAACCACTTCCATCACTATAGCATAGACTGCATTAAGTGGTCTAAACAGCACTTAGAGCCATAGAACATTCCAGCACAGAAACAGGCCTTTTGGCCCTTCTTGCTGTGCTGAACCATTTTTCTGCCTAGTCCCACTGACCTGCACTGGACCGTATCCGTCCACACCCCTCATCCATGTACCTGACCAAGCTTTTCTTGAATGTTAAAAGTGAGCCCACTTTCGCCACTTCATCTGGCAGCTCATTCCACACTCCCACCACTCTGAAGAAGCCCCCCCCAACCCCTCCCCACAATAATATTCCCTTTAAAAACTTTTCCCCCTTCACCCTTAACCCACGTCCTCGTTTTTTTCTCCCCTAGCCTCAGTGGAAAAAACCTGCTTGCATTCACTATCTATACCCATCAATTTTATACACCTCTATCAAATCTCCCCTCATTCTTCTATGCTCCAGGGAATAAAGTCCTAACCTATTCAACCTTTCTCTGTAACTCAGTTTCTCAAGACCCAGCAACATCTTTGTAAACCTTCTCTGTACTCTTTCAACCTTATTAATATTCTTCCTGTCATTAGGTGACCAAAACTGCACACAATGCTCTAAATTCAGCCTCAATGTCTTATACAACCTCACCATAACATTCCAACTCTTTTACTCAATACTTTGGTTTATAAAGACCAATGTACCAAAAGCACTCTTTACGACCCTATCTACTTGGAACACCACTTTTAGGGAATTATGTATCTTTATTCCCAGATCCCTCTGTTCTACTGCACTCTTCAGTGTCCTACCACTTACCTTGTATGTTCTACCTTGGTTTGTTCTTCCAAAGTGCAATACCTCACTTGTCTGCATTAAACTCCATCTGCCATTTTTCAACCCATTTTTCTAGCTGGTCCAAATCCTTCTGCAAACTTTGAAAACATTCCTCACCATCCACTCTTTGTGTGGATCAGCAAATTTGCTGATCCAATTTACCACATTATCATCCAGATCATTGATACAGATGACAAACAACAATGGGCCCAGCACTGATCCTTGTGGCACACTAGTCACAGGCCTCCACTCAGAAGCAATCCTCCACTATCACTCTCTGGCTTCTTCCATTAAGCCAATGTCTAATCCAATTTACTACCTCTCCACGTATACCTAGCGACTGAACCTTCCTAACTAACCTCTCATGTGGGACCTTGTCAAAAGGCCTTACTGAAGTCCACTTAGACAACATCCACTTTCCTGGTAACTTCCTCAAAAAATACTAATAGATTGGCTAAACATGACCTACCATGCACAAAGCCATGTTGTCTCTCCCTAACAAGTCCCTGTCTACCCAAATATTTGTAGATCTTATCTCTTAGTACTCCTTCCAATAACTTACTTGTCTCATCTTACAGTCAAATGTTTACCACTAATGAGTTACAGCAGTAGTTTAGCTACACTAGTTAGGGGATTAGATGCTTAACGATACTCCTCACAAACCCCTCAGGACATTTTCCCTTTTACACACTTGCTAGCTGCTCGCTCAGTGATGGGACTGGAAGCAGCTCTGGACATTCTTCCGTACATCAAGAAGAGGTTCAAAATGCCATGAAAGATTGGGAATGATCCTCAGATGCTAACAGTCCACCCTCGTTTTTACTAAGTAAAAGACTTTGCACTCTCACAGCCTACGGAAGGACAGGGAAGGGAGATGAGTCTCTTAACACCAGAGTGTCTCAAGATACACTTGGACTTGGAGATTCTGCATCCACCATTCACAGAACTGGAAAATTTGCTCCAATCCCTTTTGGCAAAGATTGAATGGAATCAGCTGGCAAGTCAGGATACCCTGCAGCGTGGAACACCAGCACACACTGAAGTGGCAGGATTCCCATTCAATCCTTCCCAAATCATACAATGTAGGATAAGCTAGCTGACCTCAAGATATGAGACCCATGGTGACTTGCTGATTCAGCAAATACATGTTAGAAAGGTAAGGGTTAAAAGAGGTCAGGTGATATTGATTGTCACAGAATCCCTACAGTGCAGAAGGTGGCCATTCCGCCCATCGAGTTTACTGTGACTCTGACAGTGTTTAGTCCAGGGCCTCTTTCCCCCAACCTATTCCTGTAACCCCACACATCTATCATGTCTAATCTATCCAACCTACACATCTTGGGCTAATAAAGGACAATTTAGCATGGCCAATCCACCTAACCTGAACTGGGGAAGGAACTGGAGCACTACATGGGGAGAACATGCAAACTCCAGACAGACAGCCCCCGAGACCAGAACTGAACTGGGTCCCTAGTGCTGTGAGGCAGCAGTGCTAACAACGTCACAAAAACCCAGCCTGCAGGTGATCAGGAAGGCAAATGGGATGCTGGCCTTTATAGCGAGGGGGATTGAATATAAAAGCAGGGAGGTCTTGCTGCAACTGTACAGGGCACTGGTGAGGCCGCAGCTGGAGTACTGTGTGCAGTTTTGGTCACTGCACTTGCGCAAGGATATTTTGGCCTTGGAGGGAGTGCAGAGGAGTTCACTAGGCTGATACCGGAGATAAGGGGGTTGGACTATGAAGAGAGACTAAAGACTGTGTTTGTACTCGTTGGAGTTTAGAAGGATGAGGAGGGATCTTATAGAGACATATAAGATGATGAAGGGGATGGATAGGGTAGAGAGATTCTTCCCACTCAAAGGACAGCAGGACTAGAGGGCACAGCCTCAAGATAAGGGGGGGGTGCAGTTTAGAACAGAGTTGAGGAGGAACTTCTTCACTCAAAAGGGTGGTGAATCTCTGGAATTCTCTGCCCGTTGATGTGGTGGAGGCTACCTCGCTAAACATATTTAAGACACGGGTAGATAGGTTTTTGGTAGGCAAGGGAATTAAGGGTTATGGGGGAGAAAGCGGGAAAGTGGAACTTAGCCACTTCAGATCAGCCATGATCTTATTGAATGGCGGGGCAGGCTCGAAGGGCTAGATGGCCTACTCCTGCTCCTATTTCTTATGTTCTTATGTAACTGTACTGTCCTTTGCCAAGTAAATCTCAATTTCCAAAATAGCCTTGAAAAAGGTCACATTTTTAAACTACGATTTTTTTTCCATTTTTAGAATAATCTTCACTCTAAAAAAACGTTACAAGAAACTTTCACAGTTTTCCCTCTTCAAACGTCACCTTTGAAATTGAAATAATCACAATATAATTCAAAGTAGGTTTTCTCCTCCTCTCAAATCAATGCAAGCCAGCCACAGATGATCAACAGATGAGCTAGAAGATTATTTGGCAAGATTCCCTCTCCATAATTCAAACTCAATCCTGTGTATCAAACCACTGTCGCCTCAGTTAAGGGGACTGGAATTTTTGCAGCTTGACGTAGAATACTGGGTTCAGTTTTCACCCCATGTTATTCTCAACTGAACATCAGTCTGATTCGCATGGAACCAGGGCCCACATTCTACAAGGAATAAAACTCAATACTCACCTCTGGTCGGTCTCTGTGTGTGTTTACAGCCTCCACGTTCAAAAAGATAGATTCAACCTTACAGCCTAATTAAAAAAGACAAAATTAAAACCAGTTACCCACTTGAATTTAAGACAGAGGCTGGAATTCTCCCGCCATTCATACAGGTCCAGGCAGTGCAGCACCCCAACCCCGCCGCTCGTTTCCTGGCAGCAGGGGTTTCAATGGGAATTCCCATCAACAGCAGAGGGACCAGAGGATCCCACCACCACCAGCAGATGGAACATCACCATCCCACCACCAAGAGGCTAGCATAGAGGGGAGGATAGATAAATTTTTGAACAGTAAAGAAATTACCTGCGCAAGGATATTTTGGCCCTGGAGGGAGTGCAGAGGAGGTTTACTAGGCTGATACCGGAGTTGAGGGGATTGAGCTATGAGGAGAGGCTGAATAAACTAGGCTTGTACTCATTAGAGTTTAGAAGAATGAGGGGAGATCTCATTGAGACGTATAAGATGATGAATGGGATGGATAGGATAGAGGTGGAGAGACTCTTCCCGCTCAAAAAAGACAGTAGGACTAGGGGGCACAGCCTCAAGATAAAGGGGAGGCGGTTTAGAACGGAGTTGAGGAGGAACATCTTCACGCAAAGGGTGGTGAATCTCTGGAATTCTCTGCCCGTTGAAGTGGTGGAGGCTGCCTCGCTAAATATTTTTAAGAAGCGGGTTGATGGGTTCTTGATAAGAGAGGGGATTAAGGGTTATGGGGAGAGGGCGGGAAAGTGGAACTGAGCCACAACAGATCAGCCATGATCTTATTGAATGGCGGGGCAGGCTCGAAGGGCTAGATGGCCTACTCCTGCTCCTATTTCTTATGTTCTTATGTGAGTGAGTAGGTAAATGGAACTGAGTCCACGAAAAGATCAGCCATGATCTTACTGAAGGGCGGAGCAGGCTCGAGGAGCCAGATGGCCTACTCCTGCTCCTAGTTCTTATGTCCTTAAATCACACCCGTGATCCAAATGGGGTAACAGATTCATGCAGAGAAATCACGCAACTCACCATAAGCATACGGAGTCAGTTTCAATACTGTGTGAAGAGGACACTTCAGATACGGCAGCTCATCTAGAGACAGAAACAATTCATCAGAAGTGGACACCAAATATGACCTTTAATCCCTGTACCACATTGAATACTGTACTTGGTGGGCACAGCTGAATCTAATGGCACCGCACTACTGGAGATTCACAGATGTTGTGCATCATCTAGACTTAGCATTTTACAGACACTGGGAGACCATCGCTGTTCGATACACATACCTGCACTTTTATCTAGAAAGTACGCAAGGAGGCAGCGCATGACAGCCTGGTGACAGATGACCAAGACATTCCCCTGTCTCTCCAATTCCATGATAACAGGTTCCAGCCGCTGCACCAAGTCTTGGTAGGACTAAAGAGTAGAAACCAAAAACATAATTCAATTTACGCATCCAAATGCAATTTTTTTTAATTAAGTTTATTCTGGATTATCTACTGTAATATTCTTCAAAAAAGAAATGCTGACAGTTGCTCTCGAAATTCCAGCCTTTTAAAGAAAGATCACAAAACTAATTTTGAAATCTACTTTATAAGCCCCCTAAAGCAGAGTTATGCATGCAACATCTGCCTCTGTGCTTTGTTAAATAATTTAATCTTCAAGACCTTTTTTTAGTCCTTACGCGGTTATGCCTGGTCAACTCCATACAAGCTGCTACCATGTGTATAACCTGTTGTATATTTAATACTTCTGAGCCATGCACAGATGACTAGTTTCCAAAAGTGTGTAAGAGGTTTTAAAACATCAACTCCACACTCAAGCTTCCAGCTGTACAATCTGGTTTACTTTCCCCGAAGTCCACACTGAGGCTTAAATCAATCAAGCACTGCAAGCACCAATAGTAAACGGACTCAAACACAGAACAATTTTTACCCTACATAACCTACCTCACCAGTTGGGTAGCGGTAATAATATTTGTCTTGTTCACGTAATGCATATTCCTCTGGGTACTGTTGGTGTATTTCTTCGTAGGTCATGTCTTCACATACGCCCTGCAATAAATACAAACTTAACTTAAAAGCACACCATTTATCCCTCATGCAAAATTAGTCATTAGCATATTTAAGTCCCATGCTAAGCAATTCAAATTTCAAGCAGTAGATCTCTTGCCAGTGTAACAGAACCACCAGTTCCAAGACTTTACTGCAAAAACTCAAGACTTGTGCAACAATCAATGCTTAACTTGGGCTCAACATTCCAGTAATTAAAAAAAGACTGCCCAAAAAGCTTCTCTTTATGCAGTGTCCTTCACAACTTCAGCACATAGAATCTCTACAGGTGTAACAGCAGGCCATTCGGCCCATTGAGCCTGCATCGACAACAATCCCACCCAGGCCCTATCCCTGTAACCTCACGTATTTACCCTGCTAGTCCCCCTGACTCCAAGGGACAATTTAACATGGCCAAGCCACCTAAGCTACACATCTTTGGACTGAGGGAGCAACTGGAGGAAACCCAGAGAGACACGGGGAGAATGTGCAAACTCCATACTGAAACAGTCACCATGGCTGGAATTGAACTTGGGCCCTTGGCATTGAGGGGCAGCAGTGCTAACCACTGCGCCACCCACAGCCCAGAGCATTTCACAGGATCTCTGCTTTTGGTTTTGAAATTCCTACATCCTACAATAATTGAAGAAATTTCAAAGGTGAATCTTGAATTAAGCCAAATTCTGAACTGTAGCATGGTTAATGTTAGGACTAAGTACAAGCCTGCAAATCACACCTTGCCAGGGAAACCCAGTCATTTCCTTCATCCACAGCAATACTCAACAGTTGAAATGCAAAGGTTTCTTGTTTACCACTTTGTCATGACATTATAGAAATAATGGTATATATTTACTGTTCCCGATATACTAGACAATCAGCAGTGTAAGTTGGGGTACTGTGCCACAAATTGGAGACATGCTTGCTCCCCTAGGTTGGATGTTAACTCTCTAAAGAGAACAGTGAAATGCACCTCAGTATGCAAACCAGCAAACAGGCTGTTTGCAATCAGAAAGTGACTGGAGAATGTGTTTATGGAGAATACTATCAGCGTGAACTTTTAAATTACCACTTACAGCGTCGATCTCATTCAGTGCTTTCCATTGCTCATAACGACCTCCTAGGACCTCTGCCGTTTGGATGGTTCGCTTCAACTGGCTGGTCCAAACCTTCAGATCTTTCAAATTCTGCTCCTCCAGAAAGGTGCCGAGTGCTGTGGAAAACTGGAGAAAGTCATTTACGTTAGTGAACCATTCTCAAATGGGTGCTTAATTTTTTTGTGCTGTAGATCTCTAACAGGTTGAAGATTGAACCATGCAAGTTGCCCTGAAATATTTGCTGAAATGACTGACACCAAGGGTGTACGGTGCCTCTTTACAGCCACTGCCAGGATTCATTAATACTGAAAATAATTCATAAATAATGAAAAAGACAAACTCAACCTCCCACTGTCAACACCTAATATCATGGACCTATAAAAGAACACAATAATCAGGCTACATTACTCAGAATCCCTACAGTGCAGGAGGTGGCCATTCAGCCCATCACCCCATTAATCCATCTAACCTTCATATCCTTGGACACTAAGGGGCAATTTAGCATGGCCAATCCACCTACCTTGCATATCTTTGGAGTTTGGGGGGAAACCAAAGCACCCGGAGGAAACCCAGGCAGGCACAGGAAGAATGTGCAAACTCTACACAGTCACCCAAGGCTTGAATTGAACCCAGGTCCAAAGGAAATTGGAGTCCACGTATATAGATCAATAAAATATCATGGACAGAGATAAATAAACCAAAAAGGCTCAAAGGCTAGAATACAAGTGGGAGAAGTCATACTTCAGCTACACACATAGTACTCCCAGGTGTAGTATAACTGTGTTCACCTCTGGGCACACATGCTTCACATTCACACCAGAAATAATACATCAGGCTTGGGACAGAATGTAGACTTATCAGAATTATACTTCTACTCCAAGGAGAGATTGTACGAACTATGGTTGCGTTGCCTGGAATTCAGATGGTTAAGGAGCAATTTGTTCATTTGCTCAGGGAAACAATTAGAGTGGAGAGAGAAGCTGTCTCTATTGGTTGGAATGTTTAGGACATAATCTAAAATATCAGAACTAGTCTTTTCAAGAGTAACATCAGGGAACACTTAAGGATAGGCATTTGGAACTCTTCCACAAATGGTGACCTATGCTAAATGAACTATTTCACCAATTTTTCATAATTGATGAAACTACCTATTGGTCAGCCAACAAGGGCAGCATAGTGGCACAGTGGTTAGCACTGCTGCCTCTCAGCACCAAGGATTTGGGTTCAATTCCAGCCTCGTGTCACTGTCTGTATGGAGTTTGCACATTCTCCCCATGTCTGTGTGGGCTTCCTCCAGATTCTTCCCAAACTCCAAAGATGTGCAGGTTAGGTTGACTGGCCATGCTAAATTGCCCTTTAGTGTCAGGGGAACCAGCACAGTAAATATGTGGGGTTGCGGAAATAGGGCCTGGGTGGGATCGTGGTCAGCACAGATTCAATGGGCCAAATGGCCTCCTTCTACAATGTAGAGATTCAAGGATTCTAAGTTAGTAAGGAATCTGGGGCAAAAACAGGGAGTATGGACTTAGTTCACAGATCAGGCATAATCTAATTGAACAAATTCTAGAGGACATGGGTTAAGGATGAAGGGAATATTTGTGGTAGGAGTGTGGAATGAGCTGCCAGATGAAGTGTTGAATACGAGCTCACTTTTAACATTTAAAGAAAACTTGGACAGGTACATGGATAAGAGGGGTGTAGAGGGATATGCTCCAGGTGGAGGTCAGTGGGACTAGGCAGAAAAATGGTTCAGCACAGCCAAGAAGGGCCAAAAGGCCTGTTTCCGTGCTGTAACATTCTATGGTTGACAACACTGACAATTCCTGTTGACAACACTGATATGTACTGTACAATCCTGGGCATTTAAATTCATGTGTTTTGGCAGGTACCTTCTTTCCTCTGTACGACAGACCAGAATCACCACCAATTCGACCTTGGAGATTATATTCACTCTCCCCATGGCGACACAAGTAGATTGTACGAGGCTGGATGTGAATGTTCATCAGATAATAAACTATTTTGCTCTGGATATGATCTTGAACTCGGTTTACGAGGAACCTCCGACCCACATTTATCACCTTGATGAACGACAGATCCCTAACAAACGGGAACAGAAAAGGGGAGAGGGTGAAATAGTTAGCACAAATTGTCAGTGTAATTCATTGCTCTGCAATGGTTTACTTCAACAAAACTGTTCCAGAAATAGCACCATAAACGTCATGTCCTTTGTTAGAAATATCAGCCTTGGCCATCAATTACAATTAGAACTCCTTCAGAATCTCTGCAAAATAGGATGGCAGGCAGAGTTTTTCCCAGTCAACTGCCCCAACTCCGGATTCCTGGATGGTCAGAATTGAATGGGTAGCACTGTGTGGGCACAGAATCGTGTCTATTTACACAATGAGGGTGGCACAGTGGTTAGCACTGCTCTTTCAACTCCAGGGATCCAGATTCAATTCCAGCCTTAGGTGACTTGAATCTGTATAGTGTTTACACATTCTCCCAGTGTCTGCGTGGGTTTTGTCCCACAGTCCCAAGACATGTAGGGTGGCCAAGCTAAATTGCCCCTTAGTGTCCCAAGATGTGTAGGCTGGGGGATTAGTGGGGTCAATGCGTGGCTGAGCCTGGTAAGATGTTCTTCTGAAGGTCAGTGCAGAATTGAAGGGCCGAATGTCCTCCTACCACACTGTAGGAATTCCCTGAACTCGGAGGGTGTGGGGGCATTTCAATGTAGTTTCAATTGGCAGCACAGATTGTAAACTGTTCTCTAAAGGCAACTGGTGATTCATAAAGATTAAATTGAAGGCTGGCAAATCTGGAGCTTTCATTATGGGTTTGACTAATTGGAGGCATGAGTGTTGTACAGCTGGCATTGCCTTGAATGATTGCCAAATCCTGGGCACATTGTTATCGACTACAAAGGAACTTCCAGCGTGCATTAACCATCTATTACACAAGGGAACGCTTTTGTCATATTCAGCCAGCTGATTAAATATTATCCCCACTCCAATTAAATAAAGTTAAGTTTATTTATTAGTCACAAGTAAGGCTTGCATTAACACTGCAATGAAGTTACTATGAAATTCCCCTGCTCCAGTGCCTATTCAGGTCAATGCACTTAACAAGCCCGTCTTTCAGACTGTGGAAGGACACTGGAGTACCCAGACGAAACCCCATGCAGACACAGGGAGAATGTGCAAACCACACACAGTGACCCAAGCTGGGGATCGAACCCAGGTCTCTGGAGCTGAGAGGCAGCAATGCTAACCACTGTGCTGTAGTTGGAATATGTTGCATTGATCAGAAAGGTAGAAGCTTCAACACAGCATCAATATCAACTGAAAGGATTGAGCTTACTTGTCATAATTGTCTGGATCCAGAGGCTGGTATGTTGCTTTGTAGCATTCAATTCTCTTCAGGAAGTCTTCCATTGCATCAGTTCTGTTGCAATCCATGTAATCTGGACTGGATACTTTCACATCCTGTGGATGATGAAACACTATTAATCTGCGGTGATAGATGAAGACCAATTTTCCTCAAAGTCTACCCAACGTTGAATTGATTGCTATTGGAATGAATATACATGATTTTCTCCCCACTTACCATTATATTTGCAGCCACCACACTTGGATCGTCACAAACCGATTCTACAAAAAACACCTGCGAGCCAAAGAGAGAATTTTTAATCGTTCCGCATGGGATGGAGAACCTAAATTCCCATTTGTTTGGTCAATGGGAATGCTTAAATGTCATCTAACACAAAAATACTTTAACCGGGCAGAGTGCAAATATGGGGACCAATCCTGTTGTTGGCCACGTGGACAGGTGATGTGGAAAACAGGAACATTTGGACCCATTGTGGGAAAGCGCACAGCTGGCAGGTTTATACTCGGAACACTGATTTTTCACATCTTGTTAAGAGAAATATATCCCGTTGATGAATGGGAGCTTCATTCCAAAACCAGGCCCCTCTGTGCTCTACACAATCGAGGCATTCCAATTTGTAGCATGTATCCTTATTACAAGCCCAAGGAAAGAGTCACGTGGCACAGTGGTTAGCACTGCTGCCTCACAGCGCCAGGGACCCAGGTTCAATTCTGACCTCAGGTCACTGTCTGTGTGGAGTTTGCACATTCTCCCCACGTCTGCATGGATTTCCTCCATGTGCTCTGGTTTCCTGCCACAATCCAAAGATGTATGGGTTAGGTTGATTGGCCATGCTAAATCATCCCCTAGTGTTGGGGGGAATTAGCAGGGTAAATATGTGGGGTTATGGGAATAGAGCCCAGGTGGGATTATGGTCAGT
Organism: Carcharhinus amblyrhynchos; assembly: GCF_965287045.1. Taxonomy (NCBI): domain Eukaryota; kingdom Metazoa; phylum Chordata; class Chondrichthyes; order Carcharhiniformes; family Carcharhinidae; genus Carcharhinus; species Carcharhinus amblyrhynchos. The sequence continues at coordinate 48,009,288 of NC_137342.1, forward strand.
GCAGGCTCGATGGACTGAATGGTCTCCTTCTGCAGGGATTCGATGACTATGAGTTCAAGGTCCAAAGTTCAGGGCGGGGGGTGTGTAATTTCTAAGCTGTCTCGAAATTGTACTGACCTTCCATTCATTCTCTTTGGCAAAGTTTAAGATCATCTCCCTCCTCTCCCTGGTGGTATTTGTAGCATCAAAAACCTGGACAAAATAAAAAGCAGCTCAGGTCACAAAAGTATTAACTTACATTGAAACAGAATTTCAATGTAAATGATGAAGTAGAATGTATTATCTCCAAAGTGGTGCCCATTCCATTCAATGATGTTTAGCACAGCACGCCACTGAAAACATATAGCATTATGCTGGAATGGATACACAATGTTAAAACATCTAAACAAGAACCAATTACAACTTGTGCACACGGACTAAATGTTATTCTGTCAAGGTAGTCTCAGCTGCTGGTTACATGACCCAAAAAGAATGGTCAAGTTTCAAGCCCTTGGGATGTCCAACTCGCCCAATTTTAAGCCATCACTATGTGACACTTTGCGTAATATTAAATGCAATTTGCGACAAAGAGGTGAAAAACAAGAACACAAGAAACAGAAGGAGGAGGCCACCAAGCCCTTCAAGCCTGCCTCGCCATTCAATACAATTGTAGCTGATCTATGCCACCTCAACTCTTTTTCTGCGCCATTTCCCCATAACCCTCTATTCTTCAAACTATCAAATATTTATCCACCTCCACTTTGAATGTGTCTAATGATCTAGCCTCTACCACCTTTGAGAGAGTGTTCCAGAGATTCACCACCCTCTGCGAGAAGAAATTTCTACGCACCTCAATTTAAATAACCGGCCCTTTATCTTGTAGCTGTGTCCCCTTGTTTGAGACTCCCCCATTAGTGAAAACATCTCACCATCTATCCTGTCAAGCACCATCAGGATCTTATACAATTAAGGTCACTCCTCACTCTCAAACTCCAAGGAATACAGACCTAGACTATTTAGTCTGACAATCCTCTCCTCCCATGAATTAGCCTGGTAAACCTCCTCTGGATTGCCTCAGTGTTCAAGTTGTTCCTCTCTGTAGGTCAGAGAGAGAGCCAGTGCCTGTTATTAAAAAAAAAGTCCAAAATTATGGGGACCCCTTGCACCGACTCAGTTGAGGTCCAGTATAGTGAATGGGCAGGTGAGAAACCTTGGCAGAGATTATTCCACGACAAAAAGCAGTTGAGGAAACGGGACTTACTGCAATCTGGCCACCTTCCTCAGTAAGGTAGGATTTTGCATCTCTTAATGCCGCTAAGGCACACTGCCTGGAGAAAGCAATAAGGAGATATCAGAACGCTGAGTTTAACGCTAAGCTGTGATAGTCTACTGCTTCCTGAAAGATGTGTCAGGGGCAATTCGATTGTCATGTACAATGTTAGAATACCCTTAGTAGGAAGTACAATAATTAAACTATTGTTGACATTCCTCAATGACTATTTTCCTTCCCATCTAATAATGCTCACATTGCAACACCATGAATGGGAACATTAAATGGGATGTACTGGCTCAGCCCAATTTCCTCAAATCCAAGAACAGTCACGTTGGAAAATTCAGGATAAATACAAGGGATATTCACAGCTTATTGCACTGCTGCAAGGACAAATTATGCTTCCTTCAAATATTGGAGAGTAAACACTCAGAGGTCTGGACATAAAAATGCACAGCACACAGAGCACTGTGCTTCCAAGTGACCTGGACAGAAAGTCACCAATGATTTGCAATGTCCAGGCAATTAGAAAGGTTACAGCGTTGCAATTTGATCAACTCCACTGATTTTCACGGATCCTACATTGCAAAGCCTGGTTCAATCTGTGCTTTGCAAATTGTAATTTTGCATCACCCAGATAGCAAGGAGCCTACCACATGCTTCACATCACATGCTTCCCTGTCCCTAGACCTAGGGCTCTATCACCTTGCTGTAGGATAGGGAATTTATTTCTCCTCTTCCCAATCCTTTATTGTGCAGAAATCCAACAGATCAACAAGAATACACGCCCTGATGATTCTGTTCATTTGATCAAGCCTCTGCAAGTGGGTGGATTTGTCAGTGGAACAAAATAAGACCATGTAGACATTTTTTTTTGGTGGGTTAGAAGAGGGCAAAGAGAATTAAACAGTATCTCTTTAGCTTCCAATTTGTTTAAAGTTTATTTATTTATTAGTGTCACAAGTAGGCTTACATCCACACTGCAATGAAGTTACTGTGAAAATCCCCTAGTCGCCACACTCTGGCACCTGTTCGGGTGCACAGAGGGCAAGTTTAACATAGCCAATGCATCTTACTAGCTCGTCTTTCGGGCTGTGGGAGGAAACCAGAGCACCCGGAGGAAACCCACATGGAGATGGGGAGAGCATGCAGACTCTGTGCAGACAGTGACCCAAGCCAGGAATCAAACTCAGGTTCCTGGCACTGAGGCAGCAGTGCTAACCCCCTGTGCCACAGTTCATATTTTTAACAAAGCTTTCCAACATCATCAAAATTTAAAACATTTGATACATTGGACAGGGTTTTATGACCTCACTCGAGTGAGACTGGAAATTCCCGCCCGAGATCAATGGAGTTTTCCATTGTTGGACCCCTGCCCACTCCGATTCTGTGGCGGTGAGGAGGTAGAGCTATGGCCATTATTGTATAATAACAGTACTAGAGAAATTAACATACATACAAGCATTGTAGTTTGAAGAGTCAGGATACAAGCACCAAAGCTACTCACTTTCTAATCTTCATTGCATCTTCATTGTCATGGCGAAAAAAGTCATAAGATCGGTACCATTTTACAGCCTCTCGGCGATACTCTCCAACATTAAAGACTAAATGGGGAAAGAGAGTTATTAGTGTGGCACATTGCACAGGAGAATTGAAGATTCGATAGCTGCTTTTTCAATCTGTATTCTGTACACACCTCATTGCTAATCACAAGGTCAACAAATATGACATGATGGAAATAAGGTTATGAGGGACTTAGAGTAGGCAGGAAGAAACTTCTTCTCCTTGGTGGAGAGATCAATGACCAGGAGCATAGATTTAAATTTAAGTAAGGTGCAAGAGAGGAAATTGGGTGAAAAAAAATCCTTCAGGGTGTTGAGAGATCCTGCAACTTGCTGCCTGAAAGGGTGGTGGAGGCAGAGTCCCTTATAACATTTAAGGAGTATTTAAATGTGCTCCTGTGATGCCAAGGCATACAAGGCTATGGACCAAGTACTGGAAAATGGGATTAGAATAGTTGGGTGGTTTGTCTTTAACTGGCACAGACGCAATGGGCTGAATAGTCTGTTTCTTTGTTGTATATCTCTATGACTCGTAGTTCAGGTGCACAAAGTCAGCTTGAGTTCAGTAGTTACTTTCCAGCATCAAATTCTTCCCGCGCTCTGGGCACCACCTGACGGACTTGGATGTGCCTCTTTTGGTGCTCCTAATCTCTTCCCACTTGAATCATCACAACAATTTCTGCATCCATTGAACATAGAAGATAGGAGCAGGAGGAGGCCATTTTTGGCCCTTCAAGCCTGCTCCGTGTTTAACACAATCATGGCTGATCATCCAACTCAATAGCCTAATCCTGCTTTCTCCCCACAACTTGTGGTCCTATTCACTCAGTGATATATCTAGCACTTCCCAGGTTACATTGTTTTAAACGGGGGTTAGAAATTTTGGATTAAGCGATGATGTGTGGAGTACAAACAGATAACCTGCTCCATTAGCCTGTACCAATCATCCCAACATTACCACTGAAGATATTTAAAATAAGATCTTTCTTGAAATGAAATACTTTCTTTAATCTCTCCCCACTACATGTGTAGAGGGTTACCTGGAAGTTCTAACAATATAGTCATGCAATGAATGAATGCTGCATACCTCAATTACCATAACCTCTCAGCAGTTCCTTATGACAACGTGACTGCTCAATAAGGAGAATCCAAATGACTATCATTAGTCTTATGACAATTCAATTGTGTAATTCAATGCTCAGGCACCAGCCCCCAACTTCAATCGTGCTTTGCTGGGTGGTATACTTGCCTTTAGTTGGGGCTCCAATCCAATTGAGGTAGCGAGTCAGCTTCTTAGCAATGTAGGTCTTTCCCCGCGCTGGCAATCCCACCATCACAATCACAGTTGGGGAGTTGGTGAGGTGTGGGACAGATGCTATTCAAAAGAGAGGAAAAAAATAAAAATGCGTTAAGAAATGTAGGCGTGAAACTTAATTGCACAATGAGTGCCAAATTCACTTCTCACCAGAAATGAGTCATGCAATTTTCTCCCACATAGTATTCAAGTTAATCATTTCCAGGTATGTAGCAGCACATGTAACACGTTCTTGTATCGTGCTTGCATCGTGCTTGCAATGAACCACAGTCAGCCAGTGAAAAAGGTGCCTGCAGGGAGGAGTAGTGAGTAAAGAGGGAAACAAACTCCCATCAATTAAACTCTATGAGCTGATTCATTTTGATCCAATAGACTCAAATTTTTGCTGTCAAAAACAAGAGAGTGTCTCGATTGCATCTCCTGTTTAAGTTTCAAACAAAATAAAGATCAGCTAAAGGAATAGAATATAAAAGGAAGGAAGTACTGTTGCAACTATACAATGAGAAATCTCACAACACCTGGTTATAAGTCCAACAGGTTTATTTGGTAGCACAAGCCACTTCAAATAAACCTGTTGGACTTTAACCTGGTGTTGAGAGACTTCTTACTGTGCTGGCATCTCCACATCGCAACTGTACAAGGCATTGGTGAGACTGCACCTGGCGTATTGTGCACAGTTTTGGCCCCCTTATTTGAGGCAGTTCAGTGGAGGTTCACTAGATTGATTCCAGAGATGAGGGGTTTGTCGAATGAAGAGAGATTGAACAGTTTAGGCTCTCTGGAATTCAGAAGAATGAGGAGGTGATCAAATTGAAGTGTCCAAGATGATAAAAGGTATGGATAAAGAAGACATGGAGCGGATTCTTCCTCTTGTGAGGCAGTCTGGGACTAGAGGTCATAGTCTTAGCATAAAGGGTAGCAAATTTAAAACAGTTGAGGAGAAACTATTTCTCCCAAAGGGTTGTGAATCTGTGGAATTCACTACCCCAAAGTGCAGTGGATGCCAGGACAGTGAGTAAAGTTAAGGAGGAGTTAGACAGATTTTTAATGAGTTGAAGGGTTATGGGGAGAAAGCAGAAAAACAGGGATGAGGAGTGTATCAACCATAATCGAATGGCAGAGCAAACTCAATGGGCCGAATGGCCTAATTCTGATCCGATATCTTATGAACCAAGACAACACAAAATCTAACAGTGCCTCAATCTCCTGATACCGATCTATTGTCGGTACACAATACAGGTAGAAGTATTTAAAATAGAGCACAGGGAGCCAAAAAAAAAAAATCGATAGAAACAGCTAGTGGTAACAGCCATCAGCTTTCCAAACAAATACTGCATGCAAGAGTCTTTAAATCTGCTGATCAGCTGCAGTCCTGAAAACAAAGGTTTTCGATCGATCAAAATACTTTCAACTTACATCCAAATAAACAGCTATTCTTTACTGGTTTTCCACACAAAAGAAATGCAGGAATTAGAAGTTAAATAGGGAGTTGAACTTCTTTCATTGCGGATGGGAGGGGGGTTGCAACTTATTACACACCCAAAAACATTTAGCAGATTATTAGTGAATGCATTACATGTCAACAGATGTACTGCCTCAACTTTGTTAAATCACAAGACTTAAAATTGCAAAGCCCCCAGGGCTGATTTACAGATCACAATATTGATCTTTTAAAAATGTGCTGGCCTCCAGTGAATATTTCAATGTTATTCAAGTTTAATTATAATAAATGTTGGAGGCAACACAACTGGAATTAACAATGACAGCATTGCCAACCCCCCCAGAAAGAGGCAGACAATGGCTTCACTATTTACCCCTGAATGGAGGTGTACACTTCCCTCACTGAAAGAATGAGGCTAGTTAACGTGGAATCAATCTATTCTGGGGAGTATAATTGATTTAAACTGCAAGGAACACACTCAGCCAAATCCTCAAGTTTCATTCACGGTTTGAATAATCCAAAAATAAAAGCAATGCCCACCAAACCCACAGGAACTAAACTGTATTGTAAACTATCTGTTGCTACTTTGGATTTAAGAGAATTATCAAACATATGAAAATGTCCTTGTATCCAGGGCAACACGGATATTATATCTGGGCAAACACCATCAGCTTTTACATGACTTTTGCGTTACCTCAGAGAAGGAGGAGATTAAATCAGGCACAAATGGTCCGATTTTAACACATTTATAGCCTCATGAACTCGAGTTAAATCAAGCCCAATGTCTTATGGAGACTGGTATCAATCAAGTTGCCTGGCCTTGCCAGGCTCTACAATGGAGCACACTCCCCCAGGTGACGGCAGCAATCTGCAGCGATGCATAAAGTTAACCAGTAGAAAGACTAGTGGCAGGCCTTGTAATATTAAGGATTGAACCAATTATAAAATGATGGTATGCAGAGGGAGAACTTCCTCGACCCACACTGGCAACCCCATTGGAATTAAAAGGAAAGTTAGCCAGGCAACACAACTGGAAGCCAAAATAAGTGGATGTCTGAAGTTGCACCCGAGTGAGAAGGATTTTACAGTCTCTAAAGCCCAGCTGGCAATAATGAGAACATTTTTGTGCCATCTAGGATGTTTGTGTATAACACACCCACACATAGCAGAAAATATTGGAAAATCTCAGCAGGTCTGACAGCATCTGTGGAGAGAGAATAGAACCAATGTTTCACTTGGGTCACCCAGACTTGAAACGTTGGCTCTATTCTCTCTCCACAGATGCTGCCAGATTTGATAAGATCTTTCCGGCACTTTGTTTTCCAACATTTATTATTTTTACCCACATATAGCATGCCTTCAGCACCAAAATACTGTGACTACAGGAGTAGGCAAATAAATTTGATGCATTTTCTCAAGCATAGTCCACAGAAATAGGAAAAGTAGTTCTGGGACACATTAACCAGAAAACTTGGGACTAGTTTATTTATTGATACACTGTGTAACTCATCATGCATAATTCTGGAGATCAAGTCCATAAATGTTGCTCAAGTCTTGCAGTCAATGTGTGTGATGCATCCATAATTTAGTTGGTGTTTGATGCACTGCTTCCAGAATACAAACCAAGATCCATTGGAAGCTCAATGGATACTACGTACCCAAAATTCAAAATCTTCTGACCAAGGCGTGAACAGGGGAGAACACAACTACCAGACAACACGGGGCAACCTCTGTCATTTAGATTTAACAGGCAAAGTGTGCCCAGGAAGGTTTAAAGGTGCCATCTTTCTTGGAATCCATCCACAGTTCATCTCCCATTGTATCTGTACATTTAAGATGTTAGAATGCTTTTAACTTATAAAATCAGGTCAAGAGAGCATTCATATGACCTTCAACATAAATGGATTCTATTCGATGTGCATTACAATAGGACCCATCTGGTCTGTTACAATGACCCAATATTCTCTGGGGAAATCAAGCCACAACCTAAGCAGAAAATTACAACTGTATTCAAAAACAAAATGGTTAACTTAAGAGCATTTCAGATATTAATAACTGAATAATTAATTTTGTCACATCTCAAATTTCCACTAAAGGGAGGGGTATTAAATGGTCATTATATTCCTGATTATAGAATTAGAATTAAAAATAGTACAGTGGCCAATTCCAAAAATGTTAAAAACATAAGGCAGATATCAAATATTGCTTCGGTGGACTCTGTGAACTCAATAAACAAAACAGGTTTCAAAGTATAAGGACAAGGAAAGCTGTGTGCGCCTCTATAAAAAATGGATAGAGATAGTCATTCAGAGACCATTCCTTACACAAGGGTTTCCTTTCCACAGTAAACAGGATTTTGGTTCTAGTAACCCACAAGTAAGCTGGTTCTAGGATACATTTGTAAACTGTAGCTCTCTCAGTCATCATATTTCCAGAGTTGATCTTTTGCTCCCCCATTTACAAGGATGCATTATTATTTCGGCTCCTTTTACATGAAGACCAAGTTTATTATAAGTTTCTTCACTGAAAAACATTCCAAGTTAGGACAGGGGGTGCAATCTTGAAACACCCATGTCTCTCTTCATAACCCAGCCACTCTACAAAGGCATGTAATTGAAAGAGATAGGCCAACCCCATTTTTCAAAATTATCCAATTGTTCCAGTTAATACTTATGGAATCATAAATATTGCAACACAGGAGGCCATTCAGCCCGTCAAGTCAACACTGATTCTTTTAAAGATCAATCTAGACTCCCCCATTCCTTTTCCATTTCTCTGTATTTTCCCAATATTGATATCCACTAAACTATTATGCCCATTCCAAACTGAAGCTGAATTTCTGGTCTGTTTTAATCATTAAGAATGAGAGACAGATTTATGATACTGTTAAATCAAACGCAAGCTATGCCACCAAATAGCAGCCGGGTGGCACCATTCCAAGACCAGACTGCAGTGTTAGCAGTCACTTAATTCACAGGGAGACAGTGACAAATGTCACCAATTCTCAGCCATTGCAAAGAATACTGCTTCATTGCAGATATTCAAGGGGGAGATCATAGAATCCCTAGAGTGTAGCAGGACATTCAGCCCATCAGGTCTGCACCAGCTCTCCGACAAGGCATCCTACGCAGTCCCTATCCATAAGGCATAGGAGCAGGATTAGGCCACGTGGCCCATCAAGTCTGCTCCATCATTCAATCATGGCTGATATTTTTCACATCCTCATAATCCCCGATCCCCTTATTAATCAAAAATCTCTGTTTTAAACCTCTATCGTTGTAACCCCACCTACTTACCCCACTAATTTCCCTCCCCCCCCCCCCAACCCCCAAACCTACATATCTTTGGACACTAAGGGCCAATTTAGCATGGCCCATCCATCCAACAAGTTCCCAACTGCAGCTGGCATCACTACAAATGAGAAGGAAAGTGGGGTATTGGAGGATGCACCTCCCAGCCATTAATGTCCTGGATTTTGTTTAATCACTTTTGGGAGGGCAGGGAGGAAGTTTAACGGCACCAAACACGCCAGTGCCAATTCCATCCTTGACCAGGTCTGTGGTGTGGGTGGGTATGGTCGGGGCTCATAAACGTGCACAAGTTGCATCCCAACAGCACGAGGCAGGGTGGGTGAGCCAGCTTTGCTTTTGTCCTTCCTGTTCAGTGTTTTAATAGGTACAAGTATGCAAGAGTTCCACCAGGATATTGCAAAGAGCTTGAATATAATAATGGCAAGGACCCCTAAGCACAAAACATCAGTTAACTGCACTTGAGCTCTACTCCTGACATTTCCAGTACTTCAAGTAAATTGGAAGTTCCCAGGTCAAACAGCTCTAGAATCCAGTGTGAAGGGTTAAGGAAAAGCAACAGTTCACAAGATTTGTCAATAAAAATTGCTGACACGTTTAAAGCACTCACTAAATTATTTTAAACTGTAAAAGTGACTGCAACTCTACTCAACTACAACTGGATCCTCTGGTCTACTCAAGAAAAAGCACTGATGAGTTACCTTATTCTTTACCTACAAGACAGGAGCTATGGGCTATAATGCAACCTGCAAACACAGTATATGCTCACAACACACAAAAGGCAACAGAGAAGCTGTTGAGCTTTATCCCTCAGGAGCCTGGCCAGGAAACTGCATCAGTCCTTTGAGTCTGTGTCACAACAGGGTTTTACCTTGAGGTCAATTGGGATTATAGTCTTGGCTGTGCTTGAACTAGCTGAGGTTCGATTCCTTGCATAAATACATTGTATGGAGAGGCTGTCGAAAAGAGATTGAACGCAGGGACCCCTCGCTCAGACTGGGGGGGGATAACACTATTAGAGGGACTGGGATGGACACACTCTGCATCTGTGCCATCTCATCACTTGGCGACAACTGTGCCTTTCAGAGGCTAATTCACAGATTTGGGAATTCCAGAGTTAACAGACTATATTAACACCAAAGCTACAAACTAAAATGTGCGAGTGTGTAGTATCAACATTACAAGTCAGCCTGTAACTGTCTGGGATCATTCCAAGGAAAGCGAAGGTGCAGCAGTCTACATAGAGTGTAGATATTCCATTAGGACACTGAGCGTGAGTCACATGGTAATAATGACCGAATTAGTTCAAACGGCACTCAACTAGTTTAAGCAGACAAAATAAACACTTAATTGACCTTCCAACTCAGTAAGCTGAGAAAATATCCTTCCATCTGCAAAGCCACACCTCTAAGTGCTTAGGAAAGGGAAGATGAAACTTAAAAAAAAGGGGAAAAAAAAAATCAGCAATGCAGGAAAGGGAGCATGAGCCTTAACTGCACTCAAAGGATCTAACCACATCACACACAAACTTCCAAGGTCGGTATTAGATCGGATCAAGGGACTGCAGGATCTATACGGGGATATTCTATTTCTATCAGCTTCAACTGTTACTGTAACTATACAGAAACCATTGGCACAACTTCAACCGGTGGGGCTGAGACTGGCCCCCATACAAGCAGAGATGAATTGGCTTGAGCACGCAAGCATGGTGGGATCATAGAATCCCTACAGTGCAGGAGGCTGCCATTCGGTCCATCGAATCTGCACTGACCATATTTCCACCCCGTCCCTATCCCCGTATTTACCCTGCTAGGCCCCCTGACACTAGGCGGCAGGCAATTTACCGTGGCAAAACAACCTAACCCCCACATCTTTGGAAGAATGACAAGAGGCATCCTACAGAAACAGTACGACAAGCCATGGATCAAAGCAGTTGAAGGTCGGGACGTTCCGAGGAGTAATGAACAAGGATGAGGAGCATGTTGGAACGTTACACTAAACACAGAATGGTCCTCACTATCCACCTTTCTGTCAGGAATCCCTGCAGTGTACAATACTTAATGTTTGTCCTTTCCAAAATGTTGGTCTTAAATACATAGTCCAACAATCCTCTGGGAATAACAGTTTTGGGTGGCAGTGGTTTGTCCAGCTGCCTCAACACCAGGAAAATGGGTTCAATTCTGGCCTCAGGTGACTGCGTGGAGTTTGCATGTTCTCTCCGTGGCTTTCCTCCGGGTGCTCCAGTTTTCTCCCACACTCCAAAGATGTGTGGGTTAGGTTGATTGGCCATGCTAAATTGCCCCTTAGTATCAGGGAAGTTAACAGGATAAATATATGGGGTTACAGAGATAGGACTGAGTAGGATTATAGCTGTACAGGCTCGATTGGCCAAATGGCCTCCTTCTGCACTGTAGGGAATGTATGGTTTCATGAGTTCAGTGACATCAAAAAAAATTGCAATTTCTTTCTCACTAAAATGTTAACGAAATTCATAAACAGGTGACATTTCATGGAAAAAGTTGCTGCCAGTGAATAAATAGGACTGCAAATAACGACCGCTTCACAATATGAACGGTGGGCACCAGACAGGCAAAACTAATGAAAGGAGGGAGCAACTGATTTTGCACGGATTTGATGCTTTATGGATATAAATGAGCTACAGCTCTGATGTGTCAAGATCACAAGAAAAGGGGGCAAGTGGTCCCCACAGAGATTCTCTGACTGTAGCAACTGTTTGAGACTGCAACATGTTTGTAAAGCTCACTACAGATGAGCACTGGAATGCTACATCATTCATCAGCATGGAGGCACAGGGCTCAGTTCATGGCAGAGGGACTGAAGGAAAGCCCTAATATCGGCTGCACAAACTGACATGTGTCAGGGAAACACATTGGGTGAGATTTTATAGCAGTGTATTGCTTACAGTTCCACACAATGACATGTGTTTAGCTGCCACCACTTTAGCTACTGCTGCAAAGCAGGATCACCTAATGCAATGTCAGCCTTACTCAGAAAACAGATCAGCTTCAAACTAATGTCGCAATTTGCCCCTTAATCCCAACATTTAACAACACTGACTACACTACAAAACAAAGGTCCTCAGAGGCCCTGGTTGGTCCTGAGGTCAAGAGAGGTGCTACATAAATGCAAGTCTTTCCCTCGCTCACGCTCACCCCGATTCTAAGCAACCTTCAGCCCAAATGGAGGAACAGACTGTTGGGATGGGTTTGTTTCTATTCAGCAGCCCTCCACTGTCAGCTGAAGTTTTGTGTTGCCATGGTGACAGCCAACGTCTCAATCCACTTGTCATGTCATTGTAAAGTTTCCCAGCCTAACTGAGCCCCTTGGTAAACTGGCAATTTCTGTAGCAAAGCTTCCAACCCCAGGGGCAAAGAGGATGGGGGTGAAATCTGCTCCCATTGTCTCCCCCTCCCCCCCCCCATTTGAGAGAATACTGCAGGAGCCCCCCCACAGAACTCCAGCCAATTCATGTTTCAGAGCTGGGGGGGGGAAATCATGTCCCTTTCCAACTGCACTGTTCCAGATTGCCTCCCCTAACCACCCCCCCCCCCAGCCCAATTTCCTCCCTTCACACCAGATCCCCACCAGAGATCACCCCTTCACTCAGAACCACCCCCCCCCCACAGCAATGAGATTCCCCCCCCTTCACTCAGCACTGACATCTTCCCCCACCCCATTCATTCAGACCCCCAGGATTAACCCAAGCTATTCTACACTCCCAGATTTAGCCTTCTTAACAGCATAAAGTTGGAAGATTTTCAGACAATCTGATATTTTTGAGCCCAGATTATTTCTGAGGTTTGGGGGGGGCGGGGGGGGAGGTGGTCACTACTGGACTTTCACTCAATCTAGTCTAGATAGAGATGTGTTCAGTGTAATTTGTAGCAAGCGGTAAACTGGGGGGACAGCATGATGCAGCTACTCCCTATCGCAATGAAGAAAGGAGTCAGCAAAGGTACAAGACAGTTCCCCAATCCCCCCCCCCCCCGACAGCTCTCCCCCTTCCCCCAGTCTCAGGCTGAGCCGCCAGGCAGACAGACTGAAACTGAAAGCAGCGAGTGTGTGTTCCGGGAACTCCAGCACAAGCAGAGCCCGGTGTCCCCCCCCAACACCCCACCGGGGGGGGGGGGGGGGGTCAGAGCCCGGGATATGGGGGCCACATCCCAAAGAGAAAAAAGTCATCTGCCACTAGAGAGAAAACAAAGTATTTCAGCTCCGGAAGAAATAAAATTCACTTAAATTCCCGCAGGAGGGTCATTTTAAAATGATTTCAGTCGAGGTCTGTACACGAAACATATAATCGCCAGGAACGAGTTTGAGGTTTATATATACATATAGACACGAAGTGACATAATAGCAACCTTAATTGAAACGTATTAACTGGGCTGATTCACAGAGAAAGGGAAAGTTTGTTAGTGGCTAGCTCCGGGCTATCAGAGGGATAATGTGCATATTGTTCATAATAGCATCGATAGCGGCCCGTCCTGAAATAACCCGGCTTCTCAGCGCTTCCCACAAGCAATCACGTGAATTCCAATAAAAGAGCTTACTGCCGACCGAGAGATAAAAAAAAACTATCAAAAAGTCTAGAACGGTTAGGCTGCTAAAACAAATCGGCGTTTGCTACAAAAAGAAAGTGGGAGAAATCTGACCATAAAGAGAAACATGTGCGAAACAGTCACATTCCCAGACTGGGCTGCTGGACAGAATGGAAGGTTTTGTCTCAAACTCATCCACGGGATTCATACCATTTGAATAGATTTGTATGCTGGGAGTGAACTCACGTCGGGATAGCAAAGCCGGTCGTTCATCCTTGTAAGGAATCCAGATTTTCTGCATAGGGTTCCGCGTCAGTTCCCTGGGCATTGTCTTGCTTGCTGCTTGTTCAGGGAGGATGATAGAGAGGAGGGGGGGTGGGGGGTTTAATTAATTTCCCTGGTGTCTGTTCTCCCCTTTCCTCCCCCTCCAAGTTGTGTTGGATGTTCACCAGACAGGATGGTCACGATTACAGGTTGCGCTGATAGTCTGCCTCTTGTGTGTGTGTCTCTATGTGTCTCTGTCTGTCTGTGCTCCGCAATGCAGACTGTTACCCTGACTGTACTCGCCACTGCAGAGACTGTAAGAGGGAGGGAGGAGGGGAAAATGGCACAGAGCTTTACCTCGTGAGGGTGACTCAGCCTCCGGCCGGCTCCTTATAACCCAATCACCGACCCCAGCACCACATCATCAGCACATCCCACCAATAGCAAAGACAGCATAGGACATCAAAAACCCCAAAACCTCCAGCTGATTGGCCTCTTCCCTTTGCCACAGCCATTGGCTTCCCAGCTTGCCAATCACCGAGCAGTGGCAAAAAAACTTCGAGGAATCAATAATTATTTTATTAAAGAATTCCTTCTGGCTGAAGTGGAAAAAAAATCAATTTTTTTTCTAGAGATATTAGACATTTTCTATAGAAAGTCTAAAACTACATGGAAAAATAAACTACACAGGAAAAGATGCAAAGAAAGCTTTAGCAGATGAAAGCATTTTTGAGATATTCACTGAGTAGAACAAGTCGATTATTAAAAAAATCCTTCTGAAGAATTTTTTAAATCAACTTTTACATTTAGTTCCACCTAACGCGGAACAGTTTCATTGTAAAAGGTACTTTAAACTGACAATTCGCAGACTGGTAACAAATATGTGTTTCTGAAGAATGCCAAAGATCTTTTGTCCCAAACGACCTTAAGTTTGGCGTGTGCTAGTGAATAGAAATTAACTTCAACCCTTTTTCTCTTTATCTTCACTGTTCATTCGCAATAACCAGCGGTGGGAATAAAGATTTGCCCTTAACTAAATTCCCCCCCCCCATACATTCTAATTTAATAAAGAGCAAAACGATTTGATGCAACCACTTGGAAATGTTTTATTTAACTTTGGTTAGCATTAATGAATAGAAATTCTATTATTTTCCTTACAAATAAAAGTGGTCATTTAATCAGGGGCAGAACGATTTATTGTGCACTTGAAAGATAAAATCAGCCTAATATATATTTTAATCCGCTCTATTTTCGGTCTAAAGTATTTTTTCTCTTTGTGCTCTGCAATAGCAACGGTAATTCAATCGTCTAGACTGTCGTTGGGTTGGGCGGGGGGGGGGAGCTGGTGCTGGAGGGTGGAGACTGCCGAGCTGGATTCAGAATAAGGGCTGGGGGGATCCCCAAGCACGTTCCTCACGTACCGAGCAGGACACAAAGCCTTTCTGTCTCCTCCCACCCAGCCCTGGACGATTCAGCCGGCACTGTACAAATCCATCCCTCGCAATATTCCCACTACTGAAGAACTGCGGTCCAACTCAAATCAGTGCTACTCTCACTGTCCTGGCCAGACCGCCCTCCAGGTGTTTTGTCTTTAAACATCTATCTGTGACATTACTTATATACTAACATGTCCAAATTGAATCAACGAAGCAACGCCCCATTTAAACTCAGAATACACCAGGTAAATATTTATGAAAATATTCAATGAGTTGATGGCAAAGTCGCTATTAACAGACACAACACTGGTCTGCACTCGCTCCAGCTACTTTAAGGATTACCTTGCGCTCAAAAGTGCCCTGAGCTCATCTCTCTGACTTTGTGAGTAAGTGTGCAGATAGCATCTGTCCAAATCTGCATTGTGCGCCACCGCATTCAATCTCTTAACGCGGTGTCTTGTGATGCATATAATATCAATTGGTGCTGTCAGAAGGATAAATTAATTTGTCTGCCGGGCACAATCCTTTGTCATTTTTTTGGACCAGCTTTGCTCCCCGTGCACTGAGTCAGCAGCAACGAGTCCGGGTGCTGGCTCCCAGCTCCTCCCCGCTGACCCTCCCTGTACAATGGACTGGGGGGGTGCGGGGGGGGGCACTCACACACACACACACACACACACACAGCTCCTGTCACCTCAAAGACCGCCGAGCTTGTGGCTTAACCCACCTCCCGCTGAGAGTTAGTAAATTGATAGGAGGGCTACTATTCCCCCCTCTCCCCCCTTATCTAGAATGGAAATGACACTCAGATCTCTCTGACCATTTGGTGTGAAGATGCCTTTGTTTCACAATCTGCCCTAATGACTCTCTTATCTAATCTCCCGGTCAATACACAAGCATTTATTCAGGATGGCAGGGAGTACTCTGATTTCCTTCCACCGTCCAAAGATCACACAGTCATAGATTCTCTCCAATGCAGAAAGAGGCCATTCGGCCCATCGTGTCCGCACCGACTCTGACAGAGTGCCTTACCCAAACACTCTCCCCTGCCCTATCTCCACAACTCTGCACTTTTACCACAGCTAATCCCTTTAACCTACACATCTTTGGACAATAAAGGTCAATTTAGCATAACCAATCCACCAATCCTGCACATCTTTGGACTGTGGGAGGAAATCCACACAGACATGGGGAGAACGTGCAAACCCAAGGTTGGAATCGAACCCAGGTCCCTGGCGCTGTGAGGCAGCAGTGCTAACCACTGTGCCACAGATGTGTGAATTAGGTGGATTGGCCATGGTAAATTACCCCTTAGTGTCTCTAGACATATATAAGTTAGGGGGATTAGTGGGGTAAATACATGGGATTTTAGGACTAGGGCCTGGATAAGAGTCGGTGGGGAACTGATGGGCTGAGTTGCCTCCTCTTGCGCTGTAGGGATTTTATGACTCAATGATACTGTGACCTAAAGTTAAAGCACAGTGATTCATTCACAATCCTGACCACCATTCAGACCTCGCCAGATATCTTTGCAATCTCCATTTCCACCAAGATTTTCAGTGGTACAAAAACCCAAATGTCACAACCGATGGAAATCCGTGAGCATAATTTTCTGAACAGCCAATGTTGGGAAGTCTCAGCAGGGTGATGGGAATCTGGAACTCACTGCCGGAAAGGGTGGTAAGAGACGGGAACCCTCACAACATTTGGATGAGCACTGAAAATGCCATAGCATACATGGCTACGGGGCAAATGCTGGAAAATGGGATTAGATTAGATAGGAGTGCTTAATGGCTGGCACGTACACGATGGGCCAATGGTCCTCTTTCTATGCTGTAAAGCTCCATGGCCAGAGTTTTCCAGCCATTCACGCCAGCGAGATTCTCTGGCCCAGATGCAGTGAACGGAGATTTGGCTGAGCACCAAGAATGACCAAGAAGATTCCAGCCTACGACGCTATTAGACTCAGAGTCATAGAGGTTTACAGCATGGAAACAGGCACTTTGGCCCAACTTGTCCATGACACCCAGTTCTTACCACTAAGCCAACCCAATCGCCCACATTTGGCCCTTATCCCTCTACACCCATCTTACCCATTGTCTTTTATAAGACAAAATTGTACCCGCCTCTATTACTGCCTCTGGCAGCTCGTTTCAGGCACTCACCACCCTCTGAGTGAAAAATTGCCCCTCTGGGCCCTTTTCTATCTCTCCCCTCTCATCTTAAACCTCTGCCCTCTAGTTTTAGACTTCCCTACCTTTGAGAAAAGATATTGACTATCTAGCTGATCTATGCCCCTCATTATTTATGGACCTTTATAAGATCACCTCTACGTCTCCAGGGAAAAAAGTCTCAGAATTGGAGAATTTCAGCTCTCTGATCTTTCAGTGAGTTCTGGGCTGTCCTCAGCAATAAGTGGGACAAGACTGAATGAATTGTGTGTAACTGAATCCGTGCTGAATTTACATCAATCGCTTTGATTAAAACTGTCTCTTGGCTCCAAGGGCGTAGGTGTCCCATGTAGTCAGGCCTTGTACCAATAGCTTGGAACTCTCAGTTGTTATTTTCTATTTATTATTTTAAATGTTATCCTTTTGTTTACAAAGTAGAGGAAAGGGGATTGGCATGAGATGAGTTGCTCTTGAAAAAGATCTGCACAAAGATGACAGGCTGGATGGTCTCGTTCTGTGCAGAACCCATTTGGATTCTTCACCCACTCCACCACCCAGTATAACCATCGTCAAGAAACTTTGAAATTAATTCAATGTGAAACACTTTTGGGCCCCCTGAAGATGCAAAACGCTATCAATACAAAAGGATCCTTTCTGTTAAACCGTTTTCCCCTTGAATTTGGGACAGGCTGTGAGAGGAAGGAGGAATTTCCACTGTTTTCTTAACCAGACTCAGTTGTACAGATGCACACGCCTCACAAGTATGTTCAGTGGCACTCTACATGCTGCACATGGTTTACTGATGTCAGTGACAGCTTTGCAATTTACATCTCTAGATATAAATAGGGAGGCATGGTGGTTAGCACTGCTGCCTCACAGCGCCTGGGACCCGGGTTCAATTCTGGCCTTGGGTCACTGTCAGTGTGGAGTTTGCACTTTCTCCCCATGTCTGCATGGGTTTTCTTTGGGTACTCCAGTTTCCTCCCACACTCCAAAGATGTGCAGGTTAAGTGGATTGGCTATGGGGAAATGTGTGGGATTACAGGGATAGGGTGAGGGAGAGGGCCTGGATAAGATACTCTATAAGAAATGTTCACAACTCCCACTCACCTGATGAAGGGGCAGTGCTCCAAAAGCTTGTGCTGCCAAGTAAACTTGTTGGACTTTAACCTAGTGTTGTGAGACTTCTTAATGTGCTTACCCCAGTCCAACGCTGGCATCTCCACATCATATGATACTCTGTCACAGAGTTAGTGCAGACTCAATGAGTCCAGGCACCGACTCTCTGACAGAGTATCTTACCCAGGCCTTTTTCCCCACCCTAGGGATTCTAGAAACGTCCCTGCGGAAATGTGGAATTTTACCCTTTGCATTTATGTAGCACCTTTAACATAATCAAAACATTGGCCGACATGGTGGCACAGTGGTTAGCATTGCTGCCTCACAGCACAAGGGACCTTGTTTCGATTCCCGGCTGGGGTCACTGTCTGTGCGGAGTCTGCACGTTCTCCTTGTGCTGCGTCGGTTTCCTCTAGGTGCTCTGGTTTCCTCCCACAGTCCGAAAGACGTACTGGTTAGGTGCACTGGCCATGCTAAATTCCCCCTCAGTGTACCCGATCAGGTGCCAGAGTGTGGCAGCTAGGGGATTTTCACAGTAATTTAATTGCAGTGTTAACGCAAGCCAACTTGTGACAATAAATAAATAAAGTTTAACACATCCCTTCAAAGGGCATCCCAAAACCTTGTCAAAGAGTTTTAAGAAGCATCTTAAATGAGAGTGGTGTAAATCTGGAGGGGCAATTCATTCCTCAATCTTTCCAGTTATGTGACTTAATGTCCCACTCTCGAGAGCCTAGGTTGAGACTCCAGTGCAGTACAGTGGAAATCCTGCATTGTCAGATGTGCCAGCTTTCAGATGAGAAGTTCAATCAAGGTCCTGTCTGTACTCTCAACATGTTGTAAAAGACCCCATGGCCACTATAACAAAGCTGTAATCCCTTGTGTTGTTAGTGGCACCTTTTCTTTTTAATTCATTCGTAGGACACAGGCGCCACTGGCTGGCCAGCTTTTATTGCCCATCCCTAGTTGTCCTTGAGGAAGTGGCGGTGAGCTGCCTTCTTGAATCGCTGCAGTCCACGTGCTGTGGGTTGACCCACAATGCCATTAGGGAGGGAATTGCATGATTTTGACCCAGCGACTGCGAAGGAACAGTGATACATTTCCAAGTCAGGATGGTGAGTGGCTTGGAGCGGAACTTGCAGGTGGTGGTGTTCCCATGTATCTGCTGCCTTTGTCCTTCTGATGGAAGTGATCATGGGTTTGGAAGGTGCTGCCTAAGGATCTTTGGTGAATTGCTGCAGTGCATCTTGTAAATAGTACACACTGCTGCTACTGAGCGTCGGTGGTGGAGGGAGTGGATGTTTGTAGATGTGGTGCTAATCAAGTGGACCTGCTTTTTTCTGGATGATGTCAAATTTGACTGTTCAAGCTAACACAAGAGTCACTAACTTCAAATATGCTTCATTGCTGGTACAGTATGTTGGAATATCCGGAGACCATGAATGGCGCTAAAATAAATCCGAGTCTTTCCGTTTTGAGGCTGCCACAGATACAAAATGTAATCCAAAAGGCTAATGGAAAGCTGGCCTCTATTTCTATAGGACCAGAAAACAAAGGGATAGAAGTTATGCTAAATGTTATATATAAGCCCACTTAGCTCACAGCTAGAACACCATCAACAGCATAATTTGGAAAACATATTTTGCCCTTGGAGAGAGTGCAGTTTAGATTTACCAGGATGATACCTGACACCCAAGAGATCAAGCTCAGAGATTTATATTTCTTTCAATTTAGAATGTTAAGGAGTGATTTGATTGAGATTTTCAAGATATTCAGAGGGACAGACAGTGTAGGCAGAGAGTGACAGTGTAGAGAGAAACGGTGTAGAGAGAAATGGTGTCGAGAGTGACGGTGTAGACAGAGAGTGACAGTGTAGAGAGGCAGTGATAGTGTACAGAGTGATGGTATAATGTGAGAGTGATGGTGTAATATGAGAGTGATTGTCTAGACAGAGATACTCTTCCCACCAATTGGGTGTCTCAAATGAGGCAACCTAATTTGAACTGGACTTTTCAGGAGGGGATTTAGCAAACAATGATAGGTATACATACACATAGAGTGTCAGAGATTTGGACCATCTGAGACACCCAGCCGGTGGGAAGAGTATCTCTGTTTAGACAATCACTCTCACATTGCGAGAGCAATTGCACATTTTACCCCTGGGGTTGATAGATCTTCCCTATTGAAAATTATGGTGGGATAAGGGGTCACAGCAGCTAGGTAGAGTTTATTCACAGATCAGCCCTGATCTCACTAAATGACAGAAGCAGCTTGAGAAGCAGCAGATTGAAGAAAGCGTTAACGACAGAGAAATTTAAAGGTGGTGTCAAAATATCTCATCACCATAATCACAGAGAGAGGAACCACAAAACCTGAGGCTTAGGGTGAGTATTTGGTGAGGTATGCAGGTTAAGAATACAGGTTAAGTATCTGTGACCAGTCTGTAAGACCAAACCAAACAGAAGGGTAAAAACTGAGTATATGGATAAACTTCTGATTTAATCTAAATTTAACAGATATAGAGTAAGATATGATGAATTAATTGGTATAAAAACTGAAGTCAATTTGATAATTTATCAGATCTTTGCACTCTGTGTTATATTTATTATTCAAATCTAGGCATTGAGGTTTAAATTAAATAACCAAGGACTGGAGTGAGTAAAGAATTCTGAATTTTGGATGGAGCAGGTGGTGCAGGAATTGAGATTTGGATCTTTGGGACATTGGGAGCAGTTGTGGGAAGATGGGAACTGTACAGGTCAGCTGGGAACAATTTCACAGAATACTACAGTGCAGAGGAGGCCCTTCAGCCCATCGAGTCTGCACCATGCATGAAATGCCCTGACCTGCCCACCTAATCCCACTTTGCCAGCACTTGGCAAATAGCCTTGAATGTTACAGCCTGCCAAGTACTCATCCAGGTACTTTTTTAAAGGTGAGGTATCACACCTCCGCCACCCTCCCTGGCAGTGCATTCCAGGCCTTGCAGTGCGGTTTGTTCGTGCAAGAGGGGAGGGTTTCAAGCTGACATGCCAGGGGCTAACATTACAGAGGAAAACCTTGGTGCTGAGACAATTGGAAAGCATGATGTGGAGATGCCAGCGTTGGACTGGGGTAAACACAGTAAGAAGTCTCACAACACCAGGTTAAATTCCATCAGGTAAGTGGGAGTTCTGTTCACAAACAGGGCATATAAAGACACAAACTCAATTTAAAAATAATGTCCATTATTTTGTCCACTATAAACCATTATTTTGTAAATTGAGTTTGTGTCTTTACATGCCCTGTTTGTGTGCAGAACTCCCACTTACCTGATGAAGGAGCAGAGCTCCGAAAGCTAGTGGCTTGTGCTACCAAATAAACCTGTTGGATTTTGACCTGGTGTTGTGAGATTTCTTACAATTGGAAGGGACAGAGAGCTAGCAACGCAGCAGTAGAATCAGCGGCCCAGGGTAAATGCATGAGGTTGTGGAGATGGGGCCTGGGTGAGATTGTTGTCGGTGCAGACAGGATCAGCTAAAAGTTCTTTTTCTGCACCACAGGGATTCTATGATTCAAACAGTAAGGTATGCAGCAAATGTGTGAAGCGTGGTAAATAAGATTGAGCTGTAGGTTTAGATAACTAGGCAAAAATATGATATTGTGACGATAATGGAGATCTGGCTTAAAAGGACTGAGCATTAAAAATTTCTGGATACAAGAATTCAGGAAAGATAAAGGGGGAGGGGTCGCTGTATTAAATAAGGGGAGCATAACGGTGCTGGAGAGAAACAGAAAGAGAGATGATGTCCTAAAGAGGTCAAGGACAAAATTTATTTGTTTCGAGTTAAAAGTTAGTTACGGTGGCACAGTGATTAGCACTGCTGCCTCACAGCACCAGGGACCCGGGTTCAACTCCCGACTTGGGTCACTGGCAGTGAGGAGTTTGCACATCCTCCCCGTGTCTGCGTAGATTTCCTCCGGGTGCTCCAGTTTCCTCCCTCAGTCTGAAAGACGTGCTGGTTAGACGCATTGACCTGAACAGGCCTGGAGTGTGCTGACAAGGGGAATTTCGCAGTAACTTAATTGCAGTGTTAATGTAAGACTTAACTGTGACCAATAAGTAAACTTTAACTTTAAGAAACTATAGCGGTACCATCACATTGCTGAGTGGATCCTACAGACCAACAAATAGTGGTAAAGATTTAGAGGAAAAAGTTGCAAGAAAGTTACAGATTGGTGTAAAAATTACAGAATTGCAGATATTGAGGGATTTTAATTATCCTAATATAGTCTGGGATGAGAACAGTTTAAAGGCCAGAGATGGCAAGAGTTTCTGAAGTGTATTTAGGAAAAATTTCTACATCAGTTTCTTTCCAGTCCAAAGTAGGAGGCAGATGTTCCCAACGGAATGAGCTGGGTCAAATGGATCAAATGACAATAGGGGAACATTTAGGGAATAGTGATCATAATATCATAAGGTTTAGATTAGCTATGGAAAAAAGGAAAGGAGCCATTCAGATTAAAAATAATTAATTGGGGGAGGGCCAATATCAATGGGGTGAGAACAGATATGGCCCAGGTAAACTGGAAACAAAGACTGGCCAGCAAAACAATAACAAAACAGTGAGCTGCCTTTAAAGATAAAAATAGTTCAGGTGCTGTCAAGGTGTGTCCCCATGGAGGGGAGGGGGGAAGGGGAGGGCAAAGTTCCCTGGATATTGCAAGAGATAGAAAGTAATATAAAGTAGATAAAGAGCGCAAGTGACGGATGTTAAATGGATAATACAAGTGTGAACCAGGTTGAATAAAGAATGTTGAGAGGGAAAGAGAAAAAAGAAACAAGAGAAGCAGAGAGAGTATGAGAAGAGACTGGCAGCTAACATTAAATGGAATCCAAAAGTTTTCTGTAGACATAAGAATACCAAAAGCCTGGTAAAAACCATGGGATAAATTAGGGACCTAAAAGCGGATTTACACATTGGGGTGGGGGCATGTTTGAGATACTAAGCTGCATTTAAAGTTGACTATTCACCAGGACTAGATGAAACTCATCCAGGGATATTGAGGGAAGCTACAATGGAAATTGGGGATGCACTGGCCACAATCTTCCAAATCCTTCTTAGACACAGGAACACTGCCTAAGGAACTGAAAATTGTAAGTGTTACAGCCTTGTTCACAAAATAATGTAAAACTAAGTGCAGGAACGACAGCTTGCTCAGTGAGGGAGGAGGGAGCTTTCAGAAGCAATGGCTGGAATTGGGGAGAGGGCTGCCAGCACTCACTTGTTCTCCCCCGGACTCGTGAACGTGCCTGCCCCTCCCCCACACTCTCATTTGGGCTCGCCAGGCTGGTCCCAGCAAAGTCCATCATATTCACCTTTCAATGCCAACTCCAAGCTGCCCCTCATGATGGGCTGTTCCAACCTCGGGAAACACTGACCAAGATCCCCATTCCTGTTTGCTATCAACATCCTCTGCTGAAGATATATACGTGTAGATGCCAGATGAGCACACGATTAGTCTCAAATGTGATGCCCCTTTGGTCAAACAGTCTGCCAATAATCATTGCCTGGGTTAACATATGAAGATTGGTCGGTATGTGAAGCTACCAGAGGACAACCAATGGGCAGGCTGTCTGAGTCCCTGTCTTCTGCAGAGGTCTCAGAGATAAAGTCGTTCTTCTTGATCCTCTTCTTGTGCTTAGCGATGCGTACGGCAGACGGAACACAAGCTTAAGTCTGTTTATGTAGCTGGTCTTCCCTGGAACATGTCACTCAGTTGTGGTTAGAGACTAAAGTTTGAGGGGCACCACTCACATCACTGTGGCTGGCCAGGAGACTCTCCCACTCTTACCGCCTGTCAGGGGCGTGTTGGAAGGATTTACAACTTGATACACATCCTGTTTGGCCACATTCTGAATGCACGTTCTGTGGCCATCGAGTTCCGAGGTGGGACTTGACCCTGGAACTTCTGGCTCAGATACAGGGACGCTAACCCACTGCACATGTCATTGAGTCGTGGAAGAATTGCCAAGAAAGACAGTGGATGAGGGCACGGCTGAAGTATCCAAGAATGATCCTCGAACCTTAAAGCGCAGAAGGAGACTGCTCAGCCTTGTCTTTTCCAGCTCTTTGAAAAGCGCAGAGCCACCCTCCCCTACTCTTTGCCCGCTATAATCTAACATTTCCCCTCCTTTTCTCAAGTATCCAATTCCCTTTTGAAAAATGACTATTGAATTTACTTCCACCACTTATTCATTCCAGATCATAACAACTGATGTTTATAAAAAAGAATCTCTTCCCCAACCCCCCACCCAGCTGCCCCCCCTACCCCACCACACCCCCACATACCCACTAATGATCTTGAATTTGAGCCCTCTGGTTCCCAACCCCCCCGATGGTCAAACCTTGATAATATTTTCACCACTCGATTAAATCTGCCCCCTACACCCTCAGCTCTCCGGATTTCTAACCTGCGCACTGAGCCAATTGCACATCTCGTTTAAAACAAGTTGCCTGTTTTTTTGCAGCGTACAGCACGGAAATCCTGATGTCACCTGAATCAACATTGTGTGGCCAGACAAATGCTATTTTATACCTCTCGCTACCGCCTTCTAAAACTCTTGAAACTTTTGTTTGATCACCAGACAGGGCAAACGAAACCTGGGGCAGAGGATTTAACTGTTTCCATTGCAATGGTCAGCAACTAATTCTCCTGATTCTCCAGGAGAGACAGAGAGAGCGAGGGCGTGTCTGCACTGCTACATGTATGTGTGCACGTTCTGGTTGTCTGAAAGGGAGCATTGAGTCAGGCACGGAAGTTCATCGTAAATCATCTGGATCTCATTACCATCACTCAGGCTGGTAACACTACCACTATAGCTGGGGAATATGATGCGCATTCCTTGACCATGGAATGTCATGAGACTCAGAGTCACTCCTCCATGCAAGCTGTCACAGCTACCTAGCACAACTGTGCTGGGTTAATCATTGCAGCACAGGTTCAAAGCCGAGTTCCATTCACATCTTTGTGAGCAAAAGAAGGAGGGAGAGGGACAGAAATGAACTCACTTTGATTTGTTGAATGTTTTGTTCTGGGTGGCTATTAAAAAGAGCAGGAAGCCTTCACAAAACATAAAAGCATTCTTTCAGGACTTTCAACTATCCTGCTTTCTAAAGCACAGGTGGCACGGTGGTTAGCACTGCTGCCTCACAACGCCAGGGACCCAGGTTCAATTCCAGCCTCAGGTCACTGTCTGTGTGCAGTTGTGCACATTCTCCCCAAGCAATGGCTGCAGGAGTATCATAGGATCCCTACAGTGTAGAAGCAGGCCGTTCAGCCCATCGAGTCTGCACTGACTCTCCGACAGAGCATCCTATCCGGGCACAATGCCCGTAAACACACAAATTTCCTCTCTAGTTCCCCTAACCTGAACATCTTTGGACACTAAGGGACAATTAAGCATGACTAATCCATCCAATCTGCACATCTTTGCACTGTGGGAGGAAACCGGAGGAAACTGATGCAGACACGAGGAGAAAGTGCAGACCCCACACAGACAGTGACCCAAAAATGATGACCATGAAACTAATGTTGATTGGTATAAACTCCGGATCCAAAGCAATGTGGCTGCTTTTTAAGTACCCTCGGAAATGGTCTCGCTCAGTTCAAGAGTAATTAGGGATGGGAAATGTTTGCCATCCCAGGTTCAAACAAAAAACTGGTGTGTCTCTCTGCACATTTCATCAGTGTTAATGCCAAGGCTGACTCAAGTTAAAAAAAGCTGAATCCCACGTGGAAAATCTTGCATCATGTAAACAATTGTATTTACATGGAATAACATAGGAACAGCAGGAGACCATTCAGCCCCTTGAGGCCATTCGGTCTTTTGATTGCATCCTGATTATTCTGTATCTTAATTCCATCTACCCTCCATCATTCCATATAAATTGATTTTGTTGCCTACCAGAATATATCGACCCCGTCTTAGAATTTTAATTGACTGAGTCTCAACCTGTTTATGTTCCATTTCCACTATTCATTGTGTGAGTGTTGACTTTCCCATTTTGATCCAAAGTAACATAACCGCAATGATAAGTTTATGCCCTCTCATTTTGGAGTGGACAGTCAGAGAAAGTTGTTCATTTGTATGTATCCCACCAAACTTCTTAATCATTTTATACACCTCAGAGAAATTTGTAACTGTATAAACTCAAGGGAATACAAGTCGCGTTCATGTAATCAGTCCTCCTCCAATCCAACACTCCATAATCCTTGGTATCATTCTGGTGAGTCTGAGCTGTACTCCCTCTATAAAAGCAGTGTACCTTTCCAACAGTAATCCAAATGTGATCGGACTAAGGCTCTATATTACTGAATATGTTACCCCAAAAGACAGTGGGGGAAATTTTCCTGTCCCGTCCACCAAGGGTAGGGTCACCCATGCAAAGGTCCATTGACCTTGGGTGGGATTTTTCGGTTTTGGGGCAGGCGCAACTGGAAAATCCTGCCCAACATTCCACTCACTTTCTGATTATATCATGTACCATCCACCAGCCTCCTCTACATCCTCCTCCCTCACCATTAAGCAAGTACTCCAAGTTGTCTTTCTTCACATTGAACCTCACATTGAGGGCAGCACGGTGGCACAGTGGTTCACTGCTGCCTCACAGCGCCAGGAACCCAGGTTCAATTCCCAGTTTGTGCAGAATCTGCATGTTCTTCCCTCTATCTGCGTGGATTTTCTCTGGGTGCTCCCACAGTCGGAAAGACGTGCTAGTTGGGCGCATTGGCCATGCTAAATTCTCCCTCAGTGTACCCGAACAGGCACCAGAATATGGTGACTAGGGGATTTTCATAGTAACTTCATTGCAGTGTTACTTGTGACACTAATAAATAAATTTACAAAGAAACTTTAAACCGCACCCCCCACCCCCCGCTGCCATAATTTCGTCGACTCACTAAGTCTTATGGGCCTTTGCAACTTTCTGATCCCATGTCTCTAACTTTATGTCAACTATAAATTTGGACATGCAACTTTCTGTTTTGTCACCCGAGTCAATGAGAGACTCCAACACAGACCCATGGGAAACATTACTTATCACACTCTGCCAATGAGAAAACCTACCCCTTACCCCTACTCTCTGCCTCCCAGCTTCCAACCAATTTTCATTCTATTCACAATGTTTTCAATTCCATGTGGTCTTACTTTTGTTTATAACCTCTAGTAAGTAAATACCTTCTAGTAACCTGGCAGACAACATCCATGAACACTCCCCCCTCTTTCACCCTGAATGATCTCATCAAAAATAAGCAAGGTTATTCAGACACGACCTACCCTCCACAAATCCACATTCATTCAAATTAATCAACTAACAGCCGGTCAAATTTTGAGTCGCTCTGGGATAAAATTTTTCAAATATAGAAGATCTTTTGTTATTGGTATAAATTTATCAGCAAACAGTTAGCACTGCTACCTCACCACGGACTCAGGTCCATTTCCAGATTTGGGTCATTGTCTCTGTGGATCATAGAATCCCTACAGCTCAGAAGGAGACCATTCAGCCCATTGGGCCTGTGCCAACAGAAATCCCACCCAGGCCCTATTCTCCTAACCCCACACATTTACCTTGCTAATCCCCCTGACACTATGGGGCAATTTACCATGGCCAATCCACATAACTCGCATACCTTTAGACGGTGGGAGGAAACTGGAGCACCCCGGAGGAACCCAACGCAGACAGGAGAGAATGTGCAAACTCCACACAGACAGTGACCCGAGACCGGAATTGAACCCTGGCACTGTGAGGCAGCAGTGCTAACTACTGCAAAGATCTGTTGTGGAGTTCTTATGTTCTCCCTGTGCATGTGTGTGGATTTCTTCTGGACGCTCCGGTTTCCTCCCACAGTTCAAAAATGTGTGGGTTAGGTGGATTGACCATGGTAAATACATGGGGTTAAGGACATTGGAGAGGGGGTTGGCTGGGTAAGATTGTTTTTTGGAAAGTCCATGCAGACTCAATGGGCCGAATGGTCTCTTTCTGTACTGTAGGGATTCTCTGGTTCTAAATTTCTGCTGTGACCATTATATGGTTCAGTTAGTTACCTTATTAAAGACAAGCAATGGTTATTGCTCAACATCCAAAGGAGTAAAATTGAGCACAGCTAGAATATTTGCTGTGAGGATTTTATACAGTAAGTAGCCTCACAATACCAGATTAAAATCCAACTGGTTTATTTGGTAGCACGAGCTTTCAGAATCACCCAGTGAAGGAGCAGTGCTCCAAAAGCTACCAAATAAACCTGTTGGACTTCAAATTGGTGATGTGAAACTACTTACTGTGCAACACCAGCATCTCCACATCAGGGATTTTATATGGAGTTTGTATCTCTGCCAAGTTGATTGCAGAATAAACTTGCTGAAGGTAACAGACAAACAGCTGCATTATTCCTCCATTTCATTTTAAAAACCAGGATCGTTTCTGTGCCTGGAACCCAGCCACAGAAGCAGCTCAATTTTCCATAAAGCTGCCCAATTAAGGACGGCAAGTTTGATGGGAGGTGAACAGACAGCATTGCAGGGCCTGTTGGTCGCATTCACCCTGTCTGCAGTGCAGGTGCTGCTGAGGGATAGGCAGCAAGGGACGGAGGGATGAAAGGAAGGTACAATAAGGCTGAGAGGGGTGGCAGCATGTTCTCTCAGAGACATAGAACATAGAACACTACAGCACAAACAGGCCCTTCGGCCCACAAGTTGCGCCAATCACATCCATACCTACCAAGCCATAGAACTATCTGTAACTCCCAATCCCATTAAATCCCATATACTCATCCAGAAGTCTTTTAAAAGACCCCAGTGAGTTCGCCTCCACCACCACCGATGGCAGCCGATTCCACTCACTCACCACCCTCTGAGTGAAAAACTTACCCCTAACATCTCCTCTGTACTTGCTCCTCAGCACCTTAAACCTGTGTCCTCTCGTAGCGACCATTTCAGCCCTGGGAAATAGCCTCCAAGAATCCACCCTATCTATTCCTCTCAACATTTTATAAACCTCTATCAGGTCGCCTCTCAACCTTCGTCTCTCCAGGGAGAAAAGACCCAGCTCCCTCAACCTATCTTCATAAGGCATGCCTCCCAATCCAGGCAACATCCTTGTAAATCTCCTCTGCACCCTCTCAGTAGCTTCCACATTCTTCCTGTAATGAGGCGACCAGAACTGCGCACAGTACTCTAAGTTAAGACATCAGTCTCCTGGAGCTAATGGCAGAACTCTCTCTGTACAAGACCACAGTCTTGCCGTTTTGTGCCATTAACGGTCAGAATTCATCGAACTTTCACCCCGCTCTGACCTCTCACCGTGCTCTCATCACCTCTGAGTTAAGGAGGGGTAGACATAGCTTCAAACCCAAACACTGCTGCAAAAATTGCACAGCGGTGGGAAAATTGCTGCTAGTTGTTTCCCAGGCTGCCCTAATTGGCTTCCCAATGCAGATGTGCAGGTTGCCACCACTGGATTCAGTTCACATCTGGAAAAGTGACCAGAGGAGGGAACACATCATCAAACTGGCCAATAAACACTTTGATGTGTGATTTGCTCCACAGATTTATAAAAGTCCCCCCATCTTTGGTGACAGATTCCAGTAACTTCCCACGATATTAAATTGGCAGGTTGGTAATTACTTGTTCCTCTCTCCGCGTCCCCCCCCCTCCTCCACACCCCACATTCTCAAGAAAATCTGTTACCACCTGTAATAAGCACAGACAGGATAGCAAAACCCAAAACTGTGCTCGATTAGAACTTGTCCAGTTTTATCCGGACACTGTAGCTCGTCACATTTAAATCATCCACAACATTTTTAAAAACAATTGATAACAAGAAGTAAATATGGACACATTTTTCAAAACAACTATTAATAGGTCCCACAGCTTTCAGTAAACAACATACTATGGCGCACTGCGAAAAAAAAAACACAGAGCCTGTAAACAGGACTAAACTGCAAAATAACATGGTGCTCTGTCAAATAGCAAACTGTGCACTTAATTTGGGTCCAGTTTTAAAAAGTCTATGAACAAACTGATGTAATTGGCACCTTTGGCACGGCGTTGCCAATCTGCTTTGTAGCCAGTTTCTGGATGCGTGCTTAGCACAAACAAGCTGGTTTTGCTGGCAACGGGAAACTTATGCAAATACAACTGTGTAACACAGTGGAGTGCCTAAAGCCCACGCATTCCATCATGAAATCCCAGTAACTCGCTTCCTGTGGGCTAGTGTTTAATTGGGTTCAGAAAGAGCTTTACTATTGTCTCACTGGTGAATAAATCACAAATCAAATTATCCAAGTCTACAAATTTCCGATAGATGCAATTTAACTGGAACATCTTTTCTTTTCTGTTATTTGTTCCTGGGGTTTGAGCGTCGCTGGCAAGGCCAGCAGCTAGTGCCTGCCTATCTCAACTGACCTTGAGAATCTGGTGTTGAGCCATCTTCTTGAATTATTGTGGTGGTCCTGTAAGATCTGATTCAACCGAGTGGCTGGGCTCGATTATTTCAGAGGGTCATCGCTGTGCATCTTGTGTTACACAGAGGCCAGACCGGGTAAGGATGATTTGATTTGATTTATTATTAACATACAGTGAAAAGTATTGTTTCTTGCGCGCTGTACAGACAAAGCGTACTGTTCATAGAGAAGGATATGAGCTGAATGTAGTGTTACAGTCATAGCTGGGGTGTAGAAGTTTTAGAAGCATAGAGCGATAGTAAAAGATAGAATTAGAAGGTACAGCTTGCAAAAAGCCTGGTGCCATCTTGGAATTTTGCATGGCAGAGTTTCTCCCGTAAATGGCAACACTCCAGTAGCTTCCTGATAATTACTGGTGAGACTGACATCTTACTCCAAATATATTAATTGAATGTATACAAGTTCCCCAGCTACTGTGGTGAGATTTGAACTCATGTCTCCAAGGCATTATTCCACGTCTCTGGATAACTAGCCCAGTGCCATTCCCACCATGCCACTGTCCCCATGACTCATTAATCTCCACCGATAAGACTCTGGTTCACAAGGATGTACTTTATGTCTGCAGCAACTCTCGACTTTGTTGTTTGGTCATTCACAAGTGACTTGTTAAAAAAGAAGCACCAACCCAAATCAATCCTGGTCCCATTAGTTTTGCTAGAATCACAGAACAATGCAGGAGGTGACGCAGCAGGCAATCAACACTCAAGACGCTTGACACTATCCAGCCCACTTGACTGGCACCACATCTACAAACATTCAATCCCTCCATCACCGACACTCAGTAGCGGCAGTATGTACTCTCTACAAGATGCACTGCAGCAATTCACCAAAGATCCTTAGACAGCGCCTTCCAAACCCACCACCACTTCCATCTAAAAGGCCAAGCAGATACATGGGAACACCACCACCTGCAAGTTCCCCTCCAAGCCCCTCACCATCCTGACTTGGAAATGTATCACCGTTCCTTCGCACTGGCTAGGTCAAAATCCTGGAATTCCCCCCTGAACGGCATTGTGGGTCAATCCGCAGAACATGGACTGCAGCGATTCAAGGCGGCAGCTCCCCACCACCTTCTCAAGGGCAACTAGGAATGGGTAATAAATGCTGGACAGCCGGCGACAACCATGTCCCATGAATGAATAAAAAAAGGCTTCACTTCAAACTTTACCCCAAACTGATATCTTCCAGCAATGTATTTTATTCAGGTCAACAGGGATCTCTTACCCCACAACCAGTATCAAGCAATTGATGCTGTAGTTATTTAATTGCGCTGTGCCCCTCAACAGCCTTGCTTTAGGTGCCGTTACCTTAATGTACATGAGGTGAAGCTGGTGCCCCTGCCAGTGATAGAGTTGGCTTTCTTCACTGCCCCGAGAGACAGCAATCCTGGAGCAGCAATATCGTCTCCAAAACAGCCACAAAATCCCCAGCCACTGGCAGTCCGAGCTACTCGATCCACATGTTTAGGTCAGGTGATATGCTTCATCGCTGTCGCTGTAACCACTGGCAAAAGCTCGATCCAAAATGATGCATCATTGCACAATTAAAAGTCAGAAGCCCTGTGTGGAATCAACAATGTGCATTTGTGTAGCGCCGTTCATCTAACAAAAACCTCCCAAGGCACTTAATAAGAATGATCGATTTTTTAAAAGACTGACACTGGGTCCCAGGAGGCGACTTCGGGACCAGTAAGTCAGTCATAGAACTATTAAAGAGCAACTTCAAAGGAGAGAGACATGGAGAGATGGCGAGGTTTAGGGAGGGAATTCCAGAGCTTTGATTCTAGGGAGCTGAAAGTATGGCTGCAGTGAAGCTTTTTCAATCATTTTACCCCCTAAGGTTGGAGCTCCTGCTGAAGGAGGAATGCACTCTGTTACAAGAGGACCTGAAATGGTACAATTCAAAACTATAACAAAGTGATACATGATAAAGTGATATTGTTGGAGGATGATGATTTATGAAAGAACAGTAGAGTTGCATCCACCAACCCATAAGGTTAATTAGGATCCCTACAGTGCAGAAGGAGGCCATTCAGCCCATCGAGTCTGCACCAACCGGAATCCCACCCAGTCCCTATCCCCATATATTTATCCTGCTAATCTCCCTGACACTAATGAGCAAATCAGCATGGCCAATCAGCCTAACCCGCACATCCTTGTACTGTGGGAGGAAACCCAAGCATGCTGAGGAAACCCATGCAGACACGAGGAGAACATGCAGACTCCACCCAGACAGTGACCCAAGCCAGGAATTGAATGCAGGTCCCTGGTGCTGTGAGGCAGCAGTGCCAACTACTGTGCCACTATGGATGGTATCTATTATGTTTGAGGTCTGATGCTGAGATTAATAACAGACCACAAGGTCAGTGATAGTAAACTAACTGGAGCAGGTTGTAAACACGTCTTTATCCCAGCTCAGTCAGCACAAGGCTGGCGGAGGAGACCTGACCCCTTCTCTTAAAGGGGCATGCCCCAGTATACATAGCAGGATCAGTCACTTGGATGATTTGGCTTTCTTACCTTCTGAAATTTTTATATCTAGATAAATAATTACACAAACAGGACCACTGGGAAATGATCTACGGAATACAATTGATCAGTTCGGTTAACATAGGTCTTTAAATTCTGGATTAGGATTGGGACACAAGGATGATCAAAGTAAAGAAAATGTCCTCTCTCGCCTGAACCAGCATCTGTTGGGCAGCTCTTCACACTTCAGTAGGGTATGATTTGACTGACAGCAGTCAGGGACGGGAGGTGGAATCCTGAACTCAGATCCCCAACAGTCTGTTTATTGCTACTTCCTGATGTGGAAAATGCTGGAAGCCACCAGGAAGTGTAAAGGTTCTGGATTACCCCCTTGGAGAGAGAGACCTTGTATTGGCCCCACCCTCCCTCCAGACAGCCCCAGATACCTAACCACTCAGTAGTGCCCAAGGCCTTCAGTGAGAGCCGACCACCTTCTTAAAGGCCCCCTTACCATCTCTTCTAGTAATGCAGCAATGTCCTTATCACATCACCGCCAAAGTTCTTTGATTATCACGTTGGACTTCCGCCTGAATCCCGCCAGTCTATTCAATGTACTCCAACTAGGACAATGAGTGGGTTAGGGGCAACCATGCAGAGGCTGACAGAGGTTTTACTCATCAAGACTCCCCTTTGACGAACAAAATTTAAAAATGGCTTTGCAGTCTGGCCATCGCAATAGGGGCTGGAGGGGTGGAACCCCTCCACAGGACAGCCTATGGTTACTCCTGCACCCAGGCAGGCACAGGTCAGGGGGGCTATAGCCCAGCCCAGGGCACTGTACCACCGGCCTGTCACCAAGGGACCGCCTCAAGGCAGCTAATGTGGCCCCACCACCCGGAGGCCGACTGGCAAATCCTATTTGGCCCCCTTTAATTGACCTCGATCAAGCTCTTAATGATCTATGACAGTTAGCCATACCCTCCAGCCCCACCATCACCGTCCTGCCTCTGCAAAAAGATGGGAAGGACATTTGGCAATTGGCATCCCACCAGTGAGATGTTCCCACCAGAGCCAAAGCTCCAGTCCATAGAGTGTGGTGAAGAGTGTAGAGAGGATATTAGAGAATATTACAGAAGTTTCTTCAATAAAATTATCTCTTGTTACATTGAAATGTTAAAAACTTGCAACATTTCGGATGCCTAATGGTTACTCAGAGTTATTTCCAGGGCCAAGTATTCTGTTTCAAGACTGTTGAGCTATTTGAAGAACATGGCAACAAGGCCATTATACAAAAGGCTAGCAATGATGCAGGAACATTGAGATTAATCAGATAAAACACAATCAAAGTATTAATTAGCAGCTCATCCTGTTAGTTGATGAAACGAATACAACTTTGAGCAGGCTTGGCTGGAATTTGTCAATCCAGAAACCTATTGTCTGGGCAACATCAGTTCATATCATCTTTAGGTCCATTTTCAGTGATGCCTCAGGCAAGAACTGCATCAACAATCTACAAGCATCAGATCAAGAAATCTATAAAGGGTAGTGCCCAAAACATTCCAAAAAGAAAAACTTCAGAATATTTTTTAATGAGCATTTGTATCATGTGGTTCAAGCTGTATAGAACATAGAACATAGAACACTACAGCACAAACAGGCCCTTCGGCCCACAAGTTGCGCCGATCACATCATCACCTACCAACCTACAGACCTATCTATAACCCTCAATCTCATTAAACCCCATATACTCATCCAGAAGTCTTTTAAAAGACCCCAGCGAGTTCGCCTCCACCACCACTGACGGCAGCCGATTCCATTCACTCACCACCCTCTGAGTGAAAAACTTACCCCTAACATCACTTCTGAACCTCCCTCCCCGCACCTTAAATCTGTGTCCTCTCGTAGCGACCATTTCAAACCGGGGAAATAGCCTCTGAGAGTCCACCCTATCTATTCCTCTCAACATTTTGTAAACTTCTATCAGGTCGCCTCTCAACCTTCGTCTCTCCAGGGAAAAGAGTCCCAGCTCCCTCAACCTAACTTCATAAGGCATGCCTCCCAGTCCAGGCAACATCCTTGTAAATCTCCTCTGCACCCTTTCAATAGCTTCTACATCCTTCCTATAGTGAGGCGACCAGAACTGCGCACAATACTCCAAATGAGGCCTGACAAGGGTCTTATAAAGTTCCAGCATTACCTCCCGACTCCTAAACTCAATCCCTCGATTAATGAAGGCCAGTACACCATACGCCTTCTTGACCACCTCCTCCACCTGCGAGGCCGATTTAAGAGTCCTGTGGACCCGGACCCCAAGATCCTTCTGCTCCTCAACACTACTCAGACTTCTGCCCTTGATAGTGTACTTGTTCATCCCGTTGGTTCTGCCAAAATGGACGACTACACATTTATCCGCGTTGAAGTCCATCTGCCACTTCTCCGCCCAGTCCTGCATCCTATCTATGTCCTGCTGCAACTTTTGCCATCCTTCCAGATCATCCACAACACCACCAACCTTCGTGTCATCAGCGAACTTACTTACCCATCCCTCCACTTCCTCATCCAGGTCATTTATGAAAATGACAAACAACAAGGGTCCCAGAACAGATCCTTGAGGCACTCCGCTGGTGACTGACCTCCATTCAGAAAAAGCCCCATCCACAACCACTCTCTGCCTTCTGCAGGCAAGCCAGTTCTGGATCCACAAGGCCAAAGGCCCTTGGATCCCATGCCCTCTCACCTTCTCAAGAAGTCTTGCATGGGGGACCTTATCAAACGCCTTGCTGAAGTCCATGTACACTACGTCCACGGCACTTCCTTCGTCAATGTGTTCAGTCACATTATCGAAGAACTCAACTAGGCTTGTAAGGCACGACCTGCCCTTGACAAATCCATGCTGACTATTCCTGATCATGTCAAACCTCTCCAAATGTTCGTAAATCTTGTCCCTCAGAAGCCTCTCCATCAGCTTATGTTGTGCTTCTGTGTATCTTAATTCTTCCAAATAGATTTGACTATTAGCTTTAGCCTGAGCTACACACCCTGACAGTGTGATCTTTTCATCTTCTGGAATATGTACAAACGCACATTTAGCAACCAGTGTAATCTTCGATATGAAATATCACAGGAAAATTAAGCGTGCAGCACGGGAATTATTTATCTGACCTGATCACTTCAGGTAGCTAATGACAATTTTTATGTTCTCTTAAAATGGTCGATTGAATAGTTCTGGTGAAATAAATTGACATTTGTATACATGACCGTTAAACATCTGGATTGTCACAAAAACTCCTCTGGTTCATTCATGTTAAAAGCTAAAGTTAAAGTGTATTTATTAGTGTCACAAGTAGGCTGACATGAACACTGTAATGAAGTTACTGTGAAAATCCCCAAGTCACCACAC
The DNA here is from genome assembly GCF_965287045.1 of Carcharhinus amblyrhynchos. Classification (NCBI taxonomy): domain Eukaryota; kingdom Metazoa; phylum Chordata; class Chondrichthyes; order Carcharhiniformes; family Carcharhinidae; genus Carcharhinus; species Carcharhinus amblyrhynchos. The sequence goes on from NC_137342.1 coordinate 48,046,084, forward strand.
TCCAATGCCTGTTTGGGTACATGTCAGAGAATTTTATCATGGGCAATTCACCTAACCAGCACATCTTTGGACTGTGTGAGGAAACCCACACAGACACAGAGCGAATGTGCAAACTCCACAGAAACAGTGACCCAAACAAATGCCCTGGCACTGTGAGGCAGTAGTGCTAACCACTATGTTACTGTGTCCTTTAGTGAAGGAAATCTGTCTTCCTGACCCAGTCTGGGCCTGAGTGAGCTCAAACCCAGAGGAATAGGTCTGACTTGGAGGAACTCTTTGAAATGGCCCAGCAAGCCACACCATGGGTCAACAATAACTACTTGACCCAAGTACCAGAGCAGATATGGGAATTCCACAGACAGTCTTCAAAAGAAAAGAAAAAATTGGGGGAGGAAATGAAAGAGTTAAAATAAAAGACATAAGTGATGATTACAACATTGTCCCTTCCCCGGATTTCTGGATGTTCTTATCTGTTGCATGTGCTAATACAGCTAGATAGCAGGCAGTGTGATGATATGAATCAGTCACAAGAGTTTCCAAGCCTTGAATAGATATAAGTCTGTGATACACAAAAAATGTTGCAAAAGCATAGCAAACACATGATTCCATCTTCAGCTATTTGCACGGTGTTTTAAATAGGACAAGAAAAGCTTTCTGGATTCATTGCTGAAGCCCTGGTTCATAGCCTGAATTACACTGCCCAGAAATACTGACAGAACAGAGGCACGAGAAGCCACACAAACACTTGCAAATAATTCTGAAGGACACTTTCGATAACATTCAAACAGCAATTTTGACGTATGGGTGCTCAGAAGATTATAAACCAGCGGAAAATGAGAACTTCTTATACAGCAACAGCTAAATAGGAGAGGGTGACTCCATAACATTCAGCAAGCATTGATCTATCAGTGAGAAGCTGTCCTGCTCCTTGAGGTGCAAGGACTTAAACATTTTGTGTCAGTGAGCAGTTAAGTGGAATCCACGTGAGAATCCAAGTTGTGTGTACTTGCACTGACTGTAGCTCCTCCTGGATTGAATGGGATGTTGAATGTGCTGCAGGATTGAAACTAGTAGAGACTGATAAGGGAGGGAAGCCTTGTATGTCAAAATGTCAGCTTTGACTGTCACTTGTCATCTCTGGCTCAGGACGTCCACCCACCCACTGTAAAACCGTGTCTGGATGGGAGCAGTACTCTATGCTTCCCCCCCCAACACCATCTCAGAACCCACATGGGGGGGGAGACGGGAGCATTAAATTCTGTCAATTCACCATTTCATAGAATCCCTACAGTGCTGGAGGCCACTCAGCCCATTGAATCTGCACCGACTCCCCCAAAAGAGCATTTTACCCAGACCCTCTCTCCCACCCTATCCCTGTATTGCCACACATTTACCATGACTAATCCACCTGACCTACACATCTTTGGAAGCTAAGGGGCAATGTAGTATGGCTAATTCAGCCAGCCTGCAAATGTTTGGAGTGTGGGAGGAAATCGGTACACCCAGAGGAAACCCATGCAGACACGGGGAGAGTGTGCAGACTCCCCACAGACAGTCATCAAAGGCTGGAATCGAACCCGGGTCCCTGGCACTGTGAGGCAGCAGGGGAGAACGTGCAAACTCCACACAAACAGTCACTCAAGGCAAGAATCGAACTGGGTCCCTGGCACTGTGGGGCAGCAGTGCTGTCCACCGTGCCAGAGGTCTTCCAGTCCTGCTGCAGTCAACACTCTCTGTTGGCAGGACTGGATGATCTTGCTGACAGGAATGGCTGGAAAATCCAATCTATAGTCTAAGTCATCAATGATATAGGATTACATGACAACAAATTATGCTGAGAGATTGTTCTATGTCAAGCCTTGTGCTAAGCCTGTACACAGTATAATATTCAATGAGGTAAAGTTTACTAATGGCCTTGCCTCCAACATAGATTTTCACAGTAACTTCATTGCAGTGTACTTGTGACTAATAATAAATAAACTTATAAAACAACATTATCTATAAATTCAGACTATGAACAACCTCAAACAAGACCCACAATTATAATAACAGATATAAATGAACCCTGGTGCTGTGAGGCAGCAGTGCTAACCACTGTGCCATCCCATTTTTGGGCAGTCTGATATTACGTTATGGAAACCAATGTTTCGAAGTTAACCTTCTGTTTTGCTCGTTAGTTGATAAACTGTTAAAAATCAGCGCTTTTAAAAATCAAAGATTTTCCATGAGATTCAGATTAATTTTCATCACCTCCTGCAAACAGGAACCTTCCCTGTGGGAAGCTGCGAAGGTGAGGAGTGACCCTGGACCAGACCTGTGGGTAAAGCCTGATGAAGAAAGTCAAGTTATGCTGACCACAATTTGCACCTAAAATCTTTTGCACCACTTAAACTGATAACTGAGACCTCCTGGTGTGTTTTCCCCATGGGAACTTCCTGAAAGTTGCTCAGTTGAGGCCAATGTGAAGGCTTGTTTTCTTCTTGAACACCGGCTGCAGCTGTCTTTCTGACGTGGGGAGAACCCTTGGTGTACTTATCTGTGAGCCGTTTTAACTGAGCATTCTGCTCACCACACCCTAGGCATTTGCAAGGATGCAGAGCTGGCAAAATGTTCATTTATGGAAATCACAATGTAAATCCCATGTTTTGGATTTTACTCCAGTGTATTGCTGTGATGTGGTTTGACCCTGGGTGAGTCAGAGTCTGGTCAGGTTCTGCAACTCAGCTGTTTTGTATTTGTCTAGACCTCTTCCCCTCTAAGGGCAGCACGGTGGCACGGCACTCAGCACTGCTGCCTCACATCACCAGGGTCCTGGGTTCAATGCCTGGCTTGGGCCACTGTCTGTGCAGAGTTTGCATGTTGTCCCCATGTCTGCGTGGGTTTCCTCTGGGTGCTCCGATTCCCTCCCACAAGACGTGCTGGTTAGATGCATTGGCCGTGCCAAATTATCCCTCAGTGTATCTGTACAGGTGCCGGAATGTGGTGACTAGGGGATTTTCATAGTACTTTAACAGTGTTAATGTAAGCCTACCTGTGACACTAATAAATAAAACTTAAAAAAGCACTTTATAACTATGCACCTTTAGTTGGAGAATGAGAGAGAAGACCCTGAGAATCTACAAGAGAGTGGTCAACATACGCGGGGAAATGCATTGATGATGAATATTATTAGAATAGATTACAAACCCCAAACAGAGGGGTAAACGGGATACACAGAATTCAGCTTATTGCACCAATTCCTGCAAACCTCTTCCACTTGAAGGAGGAGTGGTGGGGGGCATAGTGGTTAGCACTGCTGCCTCACAGCGCCAGGGACCCGGGTCCAATTTCCGGCTTGGGTCACTGTCTGTGCGAAGTCTCCTTAAGACCTCAAATCTCCCTTAAAATTCACTATCACTTGGCTTTATAAAACTGCAGATCTCAATGTGCCCCTGCATGCACACAGACTGACCTCCAAGTGTGTACTATTCGTAATGAATTCACACCAAATCCCTTTGGCCTCTATTTCTTACCAAAATCTCAGGGAAGTTTCAAATGAGCATCTCAATGCGATGCTGCTAATGAGGCACAGTCTGATTTCAAACTGATTTGGGTTGTTTAATAAAGGGGGAGTTCTTGTTTCCTGCATGGACACAAAACAGAAGTGAAAAAAGGCTGAGACACATAGCATTAGTTTACTACCTGTTTTCCGTTACCTGGGGATTTCAGGGGGTTTCTGTGGGAGTTGGGGGATGGTGTGTTTGTGCCTGGGGAAATTAAGGGAGTGCTGATTCACAGTCGTAAGCCAGTGTGACATCAACACCTCTCCCAGTTTCTACTTGCAGGAGTACAAGATAGAATAACATCTCTGAATACTGAGCCTTACTCTTGGTAAAGATAAATTCACCACAGGCCCAAATGACCATAGGCTGCTGTCCCCTCTCTCTCCCCTCTCTCTCGTCACCCTCACCACTCCCAACCTCCCTGCCAATCCCCTCACCAGCACCCCCTACTGTCCCCCCCTTGCAATCTCACAGTGTTGTGTGTGCTGAGTCCACTGGACGAGCAATCCAGAGGCCCAGGCTAACACTCCGGCCAATGTTCATGGGTTCAAATCCCACCACAGCAGCTGGTGGAATTTAAATTCAGTTCATAAATCTGGAATTGAAAACTAGCCTCAGTATTGGGGATCATGGAACTATCACCACTGATTGTCATAAAAACCCATCTGTTTCACTCATGTCCTTCAGGGAAGGAAATCTGCCATCCTTACCTGGTCTGGCCTATATGTGACATCAGAACCACGGCAATGTGGTTGACTCTTAATTGCCCTCTGAAATGGCCTAGCAAGCACCTCAGCTAAAGGGGTGGCATGATGGCACAGTGCCAGGGACCTGGGTTTGATTCCAGCTTTGGGTATCCGATTGTGTGGAGTTTGTACGTTCTCCCTGTGTGTCTGTGCGGCTTTTCTTCGGGTGCTCCGGTTTCCTCCCACAATCTAAAGATGTGCAGGTTTGGTGGATTGACCATGCTAAGTGTACGGGGATAGGGTGGGTGGGTAAGATGTTCTTTTGGGTGTAGATTTGATGGTCTGGATGGCCTCTTTCTGCACTGTAGGGATTCTATGAGTCAAAATAAATAGGGAAGGGGCAGCAAATACCGGAGACATCCACATCTCCTCAAAGAAAACATTTCAAAAATCCACTTTCAAGACCCCAAAATTTAAAATAAACTTTATTTATTAGTGTCACAAGTAGGCTTACATTAACACTGCAATGGATTTACTGTGAAAATCCCCTAGTTCACCACATTCCAGCACCTCTTCAGGTACACTGAGGGAGAATTTAGCACGGTCAATGCTCCTAACAGCACGTTTTTTTTCGACTGTGGGAGGAAACCGGAACACCCGGAGGAAACCCAAGCGGACACGGAGTGAATGTGCAAACTCCACACAGACAGTATCGAACCTGGGTCCCTGGCGCTGTGAGGCAGCAGTGCTAACCACTGTGCCACCGTGCCACCCCAATTTCCACAGCAACCTGGGCACTGAATGGTGCTGGGGCCAATGAATTGGGATTTATGGCAGATTTCCATCCCTTATTGACAGGGATTCTGCAGTCGCCCATTTTAGAATGACGGCTGCGAAATAACAGCACCAAAATCGCATCTAATGTATTCCCAAAGCACCGAGTAAATTAATGAGGCATCGTTCCAGCTACAACCGACGTCCCTAATTGCAGTCTGTGGCTGAGAGAAACTTTAGAGAGTGATTTCTGGAGTTATGTATCATCACTGCTTTATCTTGCCAGCTCGCTGCCTCCTCCTCCCCCTCCTGTAGTAGAAAATATCAACCAAGGAGTGTCTGTGAGAATTCCATATTCTGACTCTGAACCACCAGGGGAAATATTCACCTTCTCTCCAACATTCTCAAACTGTTGAGAGGCAAAGCTACTTCTGAAAATAGAAGAATACTACTCCAAAATCATGGAGTCCTAACAGTGGAGAAGGAGGCCATTCAGCCCATTGATTCTGCACCGACTCAAACCCAGGGTTACCCTGTAACCTCACACATTTACCCCGCTAATCCCCCCAAACTATTTATCTCAGGACACTAAGGGCAAGTTAGCATGGACAATCAACCGAACCCATATATCTTTGGACTGAGGGAGGAAACTGGAGCACCCAGAGGAAACTCACGCAGACACGGGGAGAACATGCAAACTCCACACAGACAGTGACCCAAACTTGAATTCCGGCTGGGGCTCAGTGAGGATCTCCAGACAAGAGGAATGCAGGAGGCAAGTGCCCAAGATCATCCAGTGAAGCAGCCTTTCCAAGCTATCCACCGTGGGAGGCACGGTGGCACAGCGGTTAGCACTGCTGCCTCACAGCGCCAGGGACCCGGGTTCAATTCTGGCCTCGGGTCACTGTCTGTGCAGAGTCTGCATGTTCTCCCAGTGTCTGCATGGATTTCCTCCGGGTGCTCTGGTTTCGTCCCACAGTCCAAAGATGTGCAGGCTAGGTGGATTGCCCATGCTAAATTGCCCCTTAGTGTCCCGGGGACTAATAGGGTAAATACATTAGGTCATGGGGATAAGAACTGGGTGGGATTGTTGTGGGTGCAGGCTCGATGGGCCAAACGGCTTCCTTCTGCACTGTAGGTACTCTATGATTCTAGGATCTGTTCCTGCTTTAGTAGCTCCTTTCAAGCACCCACAGAGATCTTTATAACACCAGCCTGAGGCCAGAGAAGAGCAGGTTTTGCTGCCAGGCCAGGTGACAAGGGGATATTCTCCCAGGTGAGTCATCCGGTGAAAAAGCTTTGTTGACATTACCCTCCAGAGTGAGTGTTTCTGAACTGGAGCATGAGAATGAGTAAGCATGTGAGCACGGTACAGGATCTTTCTCCAGAGCCTTTTGTCGGAGCTGCTCATCGCCATCCCAGTATCACAATCCACAAGAATGGGCTCTCTGCCCTCCTTTTGATCTTTGCTACTTTATCTCTGTTCGTTTTCAAATGTTGTCCATGCTGAGGCAGCACAGTGGCACAGTGGATAGCACTGCTGCCTCACAGCACTAGAGACCTGGTTCAATTCCTGGCTTGGGTCACTGTCTGTGCAGAGTTAGCAGGTTCTCCCTGTGTCTCTGTGGGTTTCCTCCGGGTGCTCCTGTTTCCTCCCACAGTCTAAAATTGTGTTGGTTTGATGCATTGGCCATGTTAAATTTTCCCTCGGTGTACCCGAATAGGTGCTAGAGTGTGGCAACTAGGGGGATTTCACAGTAACTTCATTGAATGTTAATGTAAGCCTTGCTTGTGAGTAATAAATAAACTTTTTTACTTTTAACAAACTGAACTGGTCCTACCATGCCAACACTATAGTTAAGAAAGCCCACCAACGCCTCTACTTTCTCAGAAGACTATGGGCAATTGGCATCTCCGCTATGATTCTCACTAACAGATGCACCATAGAAAGTGTTCTTTCTGGTTGTATCACAGCTTGGTATAGCTCTTGCTCTACCCAAGACCAAAGGAACTACAAAAGGTCATGAATGAAGCCCAGTTTACCACGCAAACCAGCCTCCCATACATTGACTCTGTCGACACTTCCCGCTGCCTCAGGAAGCACCCAGCATAATTAAGGATCCCACACACCCCAGACATTCTCTCTTCCACCTTCTTCCATCAGAAAGATGATACAAAACACTGAGGTCACGTACCAACCAACTCAATACAGCTTCTTCCCTGCTGCTATCAGACTTTTGAATGGACCTACCTTATATTAAATTGATCTTTCTCTACATCCCTAGCTATGACTGTAACACTATATTCTGCACTGTCTCGTTTCCTTCTCTATGAAGGTGTGCTTTGTCTGTATAGCATGCAAGAAATAATATTTTTCACTGTATACTAATACATATGACAATAACAAATCAAATCAAATCTAAAACTGTGTCTCTCCGACAGCCTGCTTCCTGAACAACATTAGCTCACCTGCATCTGGAGAAGCCTCCGCTTGGAACTGATTCTCTCAGGCTTTGGTTCACCTGCAATAATAGCAGCAGCACTGGCTGAAGATGGGTGCGCGAGGGATGGGCGTGCGAGGGATGGGCGTGCGAGGGATGGGTGCGCGAGAGATGAGTGTGTGAGGGATGGTTCCAGCTGTTGTCACAGCTCTACTGGTAAAGATAAAGGAAAAAGCTTTTTTAAGCTGTTGCATCCAAGTAAGACACATAATATATGATGCCAACACATGGGATGGCAAGGTGACTCCGTTGTTAACACTGCTGCCTCACAGCGCCAGAGATGTGGGTTCAATTCCAGCCTCGGGTCACTGTCTGTGTGGAGTCTGCACATTCTCCCAGTGTCTGCGTGGGTTTCCTCTGAGTGCTCTGGTTTCCTCCCACAGTCCAAAGATGTGCAGATTAGGTTGATTAGCCCATGCTAAATTGCCCTTTAGCATCAGGGACTAGCTAGGGTAAGTATGTGGGGCTACGGGAATTGGGCCTGGATAGGATTGTTGTTGGTGCAGGCTTGTTGGGCTGAATGGCCTCCTTCAGCACTGTAGGGATTCTATGATCCTTCTCTGTTACAGGTTGGAAGGTAAAAGCTTCGGAAACCGTTGTGACATCGCGTGCAGCAAAAAAGCGAAGAAATGCAGGATCTTGCCGCAGGGAATCTTGGGTGAGTTACGCCTCATTACCCTCATTCTCATCTTTAGGAAGGGGGAGCAGGGGCTAGGAAGACGAGAGTTCAATGTGCTAATGCCCAAGAGTGACTCTGCCTGCTCTAGAATTTAGTTCTAGAATCTTCTATTCTGCACACAAGAGTGTTGGCAATTTCATACAAAGCTACCTCCACATAGCTTGTGAGACACTTCTTTGTGACGTTTGTTCCTGTGCACTCACCACTCTCTCTATGTGTTGCTCCGAGGTGGGACTGAGGGTCAGGCGTAGTCTCTCTGTTTTTCTGCCTCCCTCCAGCTCACTGATCAGTTTGGGTCCCTCTCTCTGCTCTTCCAATTGACATGATTTTTGTGAAATTCCAGAACATTCCAGTGAAACATTTAATGAACTTTACATTCCAGTCAACGTTTTGTACATTTTTGCTGCTCCCCTATTTATTAAATGCTGTATTATAAATGCTGAGGATGGAAGTCCAATCAGAGGCCTACCAGAGGGAAACAGCGGGTTGCGATAATGCAATAATAAGCACCCAATTCTTTAAAAATTCAACATAAGATAGGAAAAAGCAACCAGGACATCACTGTGGTGGAGGGATGATGATGATGAGGGAGGCGATTGGGTTTGTTTTGGCTGTAGCTGCAAACTGGGCAGGCAGGGAGGGCCTGTAGGCCTAGCTGGCGTGCTGGCATCCTAGCTGCTGCTTGGTATCTGCCTCCAGGTGGTTGATCTGGTCAAGAAGTGCCAAGACTTGACAGGAAAATTCCAGTTCACCCCCTTTAACTATCAGAACTCTTAAGCAGTCTAATTGGCTGCCTCCCCAAGAGCCCTGCAACTCCCAAAATGGCCGACGCCATAAACAACGTTGGATATCCAGCACACCCCTCCCACACCGTGCTCCCCCACCCCCACCACAAACCCCAGCATCGGTATTTTTAGACCCCATTCGCCTCCAGTCCCAACCTTGGTGGGGCCGATAACATCAATAACATAGATTCCCTACAGTGCAGAAGGAAGCCATTCAGCCCATCAAGTTTGCAGCGACCACAATCCCACCCAGGCTCTATCCCCTCGACCCCATGTAATTACCCTGCTAGTTCCCTTGGCACTAAGGGGCAATTTACCACGGCCAATTAACCTAACCCGTACATCTCTTTGGGCTGTGGGAGGAAACCGGAGCGCCCAGAGGAAATCCATGCAGACATGGGGAGAATGTGCAAACTCCACACGGACAGCGACCCGAGGCTGAAATTGAACCCAGGTCCCTGGCGCCGTGAGGCAGCAGTGCTAACCACTGCGCCACCCCAAACCCCTGCCCCATGTTTAACAATTCTAAAGGGGGAATCACAACTTTGGAGAAACTGTCCAACGCAGCTTGTATGAAAACCTGAAAAGCTTTGAGGTTTAGCAGCTGCTCTTTCTGCACCGAACTCCTGCACCAAGGCACTGGAGAGACTTTGAAACAGCGTCACAACTAAAGTTCTGTCCTACTGACAATCAAAGCCAAACCTGAGGGTTGTACAAGGAGCATATCCCCAGGAAGCTCCATGAGTTTACTGCTGGCGTCGGTTTTGGGTAATTTTCATAAAAGAGTTGGCCACAATTGGTCTGAGTCTTCATTTTCTCAATCAATTTCATTAGTTTGAATGACAAAATCAATTTGGAATGTTTATCTTACCAGTTTCACTATGAGAACACCACCTACACACTTGCTATTAAAGTATTATACAAGATTTATGTTCTAAATATGGAAACTAAATCAAGTCACTGCATATCCTCTACGATAGCTGATAATGCAAAATGCTTTAAACATTATGTAAGAAATAGGCCATACTAATGCCTGCTTTGCCATTCAATAGAATCCCTACGATGCAGAAGGCGGCCATTTGGCCCAGTGGGTCTGTACCAGCCACAATCCCACCCAGGCCCTATTCCCGTGACCCCACATATTTACCCTGCTAACCCCCTGACACTGGGGTCAGTTTAGCATGGCCAATCAACCGAACCCCTTGCACTGTGGGAGGACATGCAAACTCCACACAGACAGTGACCCAAGGCCAGATCCCTAACGCAGATCCCTAACACTATGAGGCAGCAGTGCTAACCACTGCACCACCGTGCTGCCCCAGTAAGATCAGGGGAGAGATTTTCCAGTCCCTCCCACTGTTGAGATTTTGTAGTCCTGCCAAAGGCGACCCCTGGTGGTGGGACAGGGAACCACGCAAAATGCCACCAATCTCGGCGGGGCTGTAAGATCCCGCTGGGGGCCAATGGCGAGCCACCTCCACTGGAATACATGCCACGGGAGAGCTGGAAAATCCCAGGCGATGTCTAATCTTCAACCTCAACTCAACTTTCACCTCAATCCACTCTATTCTTTCAATTCCCTCTGAATTGAAACCCTACCAGTCTCAGCTATGGATATACTCGACATCTGAGCGCCCCCTGCCCCCGGGAAGAGAACTGCAAAGATTCTCAATTCTCTCAGTGAAGGCTCACTGCTGCCTCTGAGCATAAAAAACATTTCTCATACAATATGCACAGTCAAGACCTATGCGTATATGGGCATTTTCTGCCAATGGTTCCTGTAGCTGCACATGGGTTAATATTCAACAGAGTTTCTAGTCCGTTTTCTCCACCTTCCTGTCACTACACATTCCATAATGGGTCACTGCATCTCAAGGTGGCGAAAATCAGTTTATCTGGGAGGTCACATTGACATGTGGTGAACAGAAATACAAGAACCAACAATGGAAACATTTTGCATAATTAGAACCACACCCAACCTTGAGGGTGAGCTTTCCATAACATATTAACAAATTTCAGAAATATGGTGCAGGAATATAACAATCCTGTACTGGGCACAAAATGGCCAGAATTACCATAGTACCAGAGACACCCTGTAATGCAGAAAGAGGCCATTCTCTGAAAGAGCATCCCACTCAGCACCTCCCCTCTGTCCTATCCCCATAACCTCTTGCATTTACTATGACCCTTCCCCCTAACCTAAACATCTCGGGACACTAAGGGGCAATTTATCATGGCCAATCTGCCTAACCTGCACATCTCTGGGCTGTGGGAGGAAACCCATGCAGACATGGGGAGAATGTGCCAACTCCACACAGAGTCACCTCAGGCCAGAATTGAACCCGGGTCCCTGGTGTTGTGAGGCAGCAATGCTAAGCCACTGACTCTCCGACCTTGGTCCACAGCTGGGATTCTGGAGATTTGTTTGAGCACCAAATGCTCCAATCTTGCTGGCAGCAGCAGCAGGGTGAATGAGATCGGAGAATCCTGGCTCATGTCCACCGTTACACCTGCATAATGACAATCACTGAACTCTTTAAAAAAATAAATCTTTTTGTACCTAAATCCAGACGCTTCAGCTTGCAAATCTACAGAATTTCACCCACCGAACCTGATCAACTCTCCCCTAAACACATTGTTTTACAGCTTGTCATTTGTCACAATATTTAATTAGCTTCTTTAACTGCAAGAATGTATTCAGGTTGGTGTCCCCTGACCAGCTAACGTCACTACTCAACTTTTAATCAGTAATGCAGTGTGGGTTACTGGGTCATAACTAACATTAACGTGGGCTAAGTTATTTCAAATCAGATGACTGCTGCAAAGTTCACGTCCTTGTTTGGAACTCCTGTAATATTCCGTACCAACTGGAAATTTAATCCACATTCTAGGGGCGCAATCTTACCGTCCCACCAGCCATGGGAATTGTAGCAGGTGGGAGACGGACCATGCGATGGTCTGTTGACATTGGGCGGGATTTTCCGACCTTGGGGAGAGCGTGACCGAAAAATCTCGCCCTAGATGCCGATGGAAAAGGTTCGTGAATGATTAGAAATACGACTGAAGTATCAAAACCTAAACAGGTGGAGAATTCGACTGTAAACCATAACTTGAATTTTATTTGACCCAAGTGCTGGGTGTCGCTACCCAGGGCATTTATTGTTCTTAGCTGCCCTGGGGAAGTACAGGCCGATGATCGACCTGAATTCTCCCCACGGCTGGGATTATCCAGTCCCGCTGCTGTGAATTAAGATTCAGCTGAGAGCCGAGTTCTCCATTCTCGCCGGGGCAATGCCTTGACCAGAGTGAACATGCCAGGTTTGAATTTAAATACTTGGCAGTTAACTGTCAGTCATCAGTTTACTGGTGCATTCTCCATGGCAACACCTCTACCAATCAAAGTCTGCTTGCCAACCAATAAGCACTCTTCTCAGGAAATACAAATTGTTGTTCCCATTACAATTTCGTATTGTTGTGAGTGAAACCGGAGAATTCTGGCCGCCATTTTGAATCCCTGTATCCCATATGGAAGCAGTGCTGCCGTGATGACAGTCGCTAGGAAGGTTCCAGATTTAAACCCGGAGGTGATGAAGGGTTTGCATTTTATGTTCACACCGAGAGGTTGCGTGACTTGAGGGGGGCACTTTGGGATGATGGTGTCCCCATGATATCGGTACTCTGGTACTCTTGTAAATAATGCTTTATTGTGCTCCTCAGAAACCTTTCCAAGCAATTCATGTGCAGGAAGTTAGTATTGCTGAAAAAAAGACACATCAAAGCTTTTTGTCTTACACTCTTCAGGGTAGAATGATGGGGCAATAGTGAGGCACACTTACTCATGCTAGAAGCTATATATATTACACTGGGCCTTGCTCTTTGCAGACAGAATAATCTCAAACATACATTGCACTTGTTTCAAAAGAACAAAATAGATGACAACCACTCTCTGGGGCAATGCCTTGACCAATCAGAGTCGGGTTTGAATTTAAATACATGGCAGTTAACTGTCAGTCATCAGTTTACTGGTGCATTCTCTATGGCAACGCCTCTACCAATCAAAGTCCGCTTGCCAGCCAATAAGTGCTCTTCTCAGGAAATACAAATTGTTGTTCCCTTTACAATTTCGTATTGCTGTGAGTGTTCTGGTGAGTGCTAGAGGAAAAGCTTCGACAAGGGTCTTTTTTCAATGATGCTCAATGTGTTGGAATACCAAATTATTACAGTAAAATACTTTGATGTACGGTGACTTTTTTTTACACAGACAGTGGTGGGTGTCTGGAATTCACTGCCTGAGTTGTGGTGGAGGCAGAGACCCAAAACTCCTTTAAAAAGTACCTGGATCTGCACTTTAAGTGCTGTGAACTACAGGGCTATGGACCGGGTGTGGGAAAGTTCGATTAGAAAGGGCAGCTGGGTATATTTGAGTTAGTATGACCAAGATGGGCTGAATGGCCTCCTTCTGTGCTGCATCGTTGTTATGGACCGTTTTGTAGACATTAAAGCATCAAATTTGAGCTATCAAAATGTACAAACGAGACAATGCACCAGTTAATCTGTCCAGCTTTTCGTCATTTTCTGGCAACCTCCGAAGTGTTTAAGAGATTGCAACCCAAGTTATTTAAATACCCGATAGTCAACATTTTGCAGAGAAACACTCCACTTAGTTAAGTGCAGAGAATTTAAGAATATATTGGCAAAATGACTCTGCCAAGGTGGCACAGTGACAAGCACTGTTGCCTCACAGCGCCAGGGGTCTGAGTTCGAGTCCCAGCTTGGGTCACTGTCTGTGCAGAGTCTGCACATTCTCCCCGTGTCTGCATGGGTTTCCTCCGGGTGCTCTGGTTTCCTCCCACAATCCAAAAGACGTGCTGGTTGGATGCATTGGCCGTGCTAAATTCTCCCTCGGCGTAGCGAGGGGGATGCTGGCCTTCATAGCGAGGGGGATTGAATATAAAAGTAGGGAGGTCTTGCTGCAGCTGTATAGGGCATTGGTGAGGCCGCAGCTGGAGTACTGTGTGCAGTTTTGGGCGCCGCACCTGCGCAAGGATATTTTGGCCCTGGAGGGAGTGCAGAGGAGGTTTACTAGGCTGATACCGGAGTTGAGGGGATTGAGCTATGAGGAGAGGCTGAATAAACTAGGCTTGTACTCATTAGAGTTTAGAAGAATGAGGGGAGATCTCATTGAGACGTATAAGATGATGAATGGGATGGATAGGATAGAGGTGGAGAGACTCTTCCCGCTCAAAAAAGACAGTAGGACTAGGGGGCACAGCCTCAAGATAAAGGGGAGGCGGTTTAGAACGGAGTTGAGGAGGAAATTCTTCACTCAAAGGGTGGTGAATCTCTGGAATTCTCTGCCCGTTGAAGTGGTGGAGGCTGCCTCGCTAAATATTTTTAAGAAGCGGGTTGATGGGTTCTTGATAAGAGAGGGGATTAAGGGTTATGGGGAGAGGGCGGGAAAGTGGAACTGAGCCACAACAGATCAGCCATGATCTTATTGAATGGCGGGGCAGGCTCGAAGGGCTAGATGGCCTACTCCTGCTCCTATTTCTTATGTTCTTATTATGTTCTTATGTACCTGAGCAGAGACCCAAATGTGGCGACTAGGAGATTTTCACAGTAACTTCATTGCCGTGTTAATGTCAGCCTATTTGTGACACTAATAAATAAACTTTAAACTTTAAGTGTTGATGGGCAGATAGATAAAGTTGAAGTCCTAAATTGTAGATCAAAATGTCCTGGACAATACTACGGGCCAGTCCATCCCACCATTCTGTGCGATAATTACATATATAGAACATAGAACATAGAACATAGAACATTACAGCGCAGAACAGGCCCTTCGGCCCACGATGTTGCGCCGACCAGTTACAAAAACAATGACCCACTAGCCTATACCAATCCCTTTTCGTCCATAAACCTATCCAGAGATCTCTTAAACGCCCCCAAACTAGACGCATTTACAACTGCAGCAGGCAGGGCATTCCAATCCCTCACCACCCGCTGGGTAAAGAACCTACCCCTGACATCCGTCCTGTAGCTACCCCCCCTTAATTTAAAGCCATGCCCCCTCGTGCTAGCTTTCTCCATCCGAGGAAAAAGGCTATCACTATCCACCCTATCTAGACCTCTAATCATCTTATATGTTTCAATAAGATCCCCTCTTAGCCGCCTTCTTTCCAACGAAAACAACCCTAAATCCCTCAGTCTCTCCTCATAGGACCTCCCCACCATACCAGGCAACATCCTAGTAAACCTCCTCTGCACCCTCTCCAACGCCTCCACATCCTTCTTGTAATGCGGGGACCAGAACTGCACACAGTACTCCAAGTGCGGCCGCACTAGAGTAGTGTACAGTTGCAACATTACACTGCGACTCCTAAATTCAATCCCCCTACCAATAAACGCCAAGACACCGTACGCCTTCTTAACAACCTTATCTACTTGATTCCCAACTTTCAGGGATCTATGTACACACACACCTAGATCCCTCTGTTCATCCACACTATTCAAAGTCCTCCCGTTAGCCCTATACTCGACACATCTGTTGCTCCTACCAAAGTGAATTACCTCACACTTCTCCGCATTAAATTCCATCCGCCACCTCTCGGCCCAGCTCTGCAACCTATCTAAGTCTCCCTGCAGACTATGACACCCTTCCTCACAATCTACCACACCTCCAACTTTGGTGTCATCAGCAAATTTACTAATCCACCCAACTATACCCTCATCCAGATCATTAATAAAAATTACAAACAACAGTGGCCCCAAAACAGATCCCTGAGGCACACCACTCGTAACCGAACTCCATGACGAATATTCACCATCAACCACCACCCTCTGTCTCCTATCTGATAGCCAATTCCTGATCCAACTTCCTAGATTACCCACAATCCCATACATCTGCATCTGCATATGGTTAGCACACAATGAAAATTGTATATATCTAAGTGTTAAATTCTAAACCATTCCTTTCAATGGATTAGCCCCTTGCTGCATAGGAACAAGGGAGATTGAATTTACCAAAGACATGACAAAGAGTAGTGCTTACACCGAGAATTCTGATGTGAAAACAGCAGAGGGGGCACGGGGGGAACCTGTTAAATCTCTGGTCCTATTTCACCATTCCTAATTATTGCAATTTGTCACCTCTTGACCTTGAGTTAACCTGGGCTACACAGCTTAAGTTTCACACTAGAAAAGCAAGCCCTGTTGCACGGAAAAATCACACGAAGCAGGTAAATTAGTCTCGCTGAGCCCCAGAATGAACGGAGACAGCTCCAGTTATTAAGGCGGAGGACATGTCCGCAGCATCTGGACTTCAGACATCAACACAATTCCATCTTCAGGGCTATGAATAGAAAGGGCTGACCTAGTGGCAGCCTGACCTTTCCCACTCAACCCACTAAGTTTCCGACACGCTTACAGAACCTACTCTCTTTTCATTTTTATGTAAATTGAATTTGCATTATAAATAATTTAACACCTTGAAGCAGGTGTGAAATCTATTTACCTTGACAAAAAGCGTTCAAACCCTTGGTCTGCTTAATCTAAAGGATTTGCATTGAGATTTAAAATAGAAGACAGTGGATAAACACCTGAACGGTACAAGCAGGACCTACCAAGGGGTCAGTTACCAGCCTGGTTTATTTATTTATTAGTGTCATATGTAGGCTTACACTAACACTGCAATGAAGTTACTGTGAAATTCCCCTATTCGCCACACTCTGGCACCTGTTTGGGTACACTGAGGGAGAATTTAGCATGGCCAATGCACCTAACCAGCACAGTCTTTCGGACTGTAGGAGGAAACCCACGCAGACACAGGGAGAATGTGCAGATTCCGCACAGACAGTGACCCAAGCTGGGAATCGAACCCGGATCCCTGGCGCTATGAGGCAGCAGCGCTAACCACTGTGGCACCCGACAGGTGATCAATCCACCAGATACGTTACACATCCAATTGCCTTCAATTGCCAAACTTAGCACAAAAAAAACTCTTTTTCATCTGAGCAGTTCGTAAATTGCCACAATATTGGCTTTCTCAAATTGTGAAATGATCAAAACCACCCTGATTGCTAAAGAGTAGATACAACTGCATTGTCAGTAAGTTAAACCAGGAAGAAAGTTTACAAATAATTTGAAAAGAGGAATTTGAGCCAACACGTAACAAAAGGCTACATGATATGTAGAACATAGAAAATGGAATATTGCTGGAGCTCATAAATTAGGACGGTCTAGTCTCTTGTGAGCGATGATAAAGTCACATGATGTACCCTAATGACAGAGTACTCACAACCTGGAATAAACTGCTAATGCCCGCAGCATCTCCCCTGGGCATAATACTGATTAAAACAAATTAAATTGAAACTCAATTCATTTCCTCCTTACTTTTGAGAAAGGCAGCTAACAAGTTGGGACAAGTTACATAAGAACATAAGAACATAAGAAATAGGAGCAGGAGTAGGCCATCTGGCCCTTCGAGCCTGCCCCGCCATTCAATAAGATCATGGCTGATCTGTCGTGGCTGATCTGTCGTGGCTCAGTTCCACTTTCCCGCCCTCTCCCCATAACCCTTAATCTTATCAAAAACCCATCAACCCGTTTCTTAAAAATATTTAGCGAGGCAGCCTCCACCACTTCAACGGGCAGAGAATTCCAGAGATTCACCACCCTTTGAGTGAAGAAGTTCCTCCTCAACTCCGTTCTGAACCGCCCCCCCTTTATCTTGAGGCTGTGCCCCCTAGTCCTACTGTCTTTTTTGAGCGGGAAGAGTCTTTCCACCTCTATCCTATCCATCCCATTCATCATCTTATACGTCTCAATGAGATCTCCCCTCATTCTTCTAAACTCTAACGAGTACAAGCCTAGTTTATTCAGCCTCTCCTCATAGCTCAACCCCCTCAACTCCGGTATCAGCCTAGTAAACCTCCTCTGCACTCCCTCCAAGGCCAAAATATCCTTGCGCAGGTGCGGCGCCCAAAACTGCACACAGTACTCCAGCTGCGGCCTCACCAATGCCCTATACAGCTGCAGCAAGACCTCCCTACTTTTATATTCAATCCCCCTCGCTATGAAGGCCAGCATCCCATTCTATTCTAAAGACACAGCAGTTACCCCCTTCTCTACCTTTTATACGAAAACAAGAGGGTTAGAATTAAACAATGGACATAAAGCATTAACTCTCTCTCTCTCTCTCTCTCCACAGAGGCTGACAGAGCTACTGGGTTTATCCAGCATTCCCTGTTTTTATTTCAGATTTCCAGCATCTGCAGTGATTTGTGTTAATAAATGGAGTATAATTATTACACATTCCATCAGCTGATATTGTTTGTAAATGGCACTAAATGGGAATTAAATTAGTTCAACACAAACATACTTACACACATGTTCAGTCACACACACACACTCACAATCACACACAAATGTGTGCACACACACATGGTCACACTCGCATGTTTAGACACATGCTCACACAAACACAGGCACACACACTCACGCACACACAAATTCACATACACTCACAAAAAGACACACACACACATAGAGTGGAACTTTCCCTTCCTCCTCCTCCATGGGAATTATAGTGGATGGGGCACAGACCATGCAAAGGTCCACTGACCTCAGGCAAGTTTTCCCGACCTTGGGGCGAGTGAAGCCAGAGAATTCTGCCCACACACACACACACACACACACACTCTCTCATGGACAAATACACACACACCCAGACAAATACACACTCTCACGGACAAATACACACTCTCACAGACCAGTACACACACACTCAGACAAATGCATACACATACACACACACTCACAAACAAATACACACACACACTCACTCTCACCAGATAAATACACACACACTCACTCTCACCAGATAAATACACACACACTCACTCTCACCAGATAAATACACACACACTCACTCTCACCAGATAAATACACACACACTCACTCACAGACAAATACACACACACACTCTTATAGGCAAATACACACACACATAAATACACACTCAGACAAATACACATTCACAGACACACACTCTCTCACAGACAAACACACACACTCACACACGGGGTTGTGGTAAATGCTGTAGTATGTAAAGTAATAGGAAGAATACCAAAAACAACTTTTTCTTAAATAAAGGATCAGGGAAAAATGGTTTTACTTTGAAAGCTTCAGGATAAGCCCTTGTTCCTGTCTTTCTGCAGTTGTAAATATCTGATGTTGGATCTTCTTCATTTAAAGGCCACAGCTGGAGTATTTGAAAACAGTTCTGGGCAATCAGTTATAGGAAAGGTAATGGAGCGGGGCAAAGGTCACTACCACTGCCCATAGAATAATGTCAGGAATGAAGGAAGGTTTCCAAAACTGCTTCCACCCATTGACAAATTGTTAACAAGAGAACATATATTCACTCGTGCAAAATGTTTCCACAGCAAGGGTCATGAGAGCAAGGAATATTTCACCACAAATAGCTATTGACGTAGAGGTCATAATGCAATTTGAAGGTATTTGCAAAACATGGGGAAAGAATGAGGAAAGAGCAGATAAACAGGACAAGAGGAAGACCTGATTCCAAATCACAAAATTGAGAAACTGAAGAAGACTCCAGAAGGTTGCAGAATGACACAGGCAAGGGAGGGGGGCGGAGAAGTGAGTAGATAGAAGGCAAAGACAGTACATTAAGAACATAAGAACACAAGAACATACATTGCAGGTGAAGTTGTTGCTTTAGGGGGAACCATAGAATTCCCACAGCACAGAGGTGACCATTCGGCCCACCAAGTCTGCAGTGGCTCAGAATCTCACCCAGCCTCTTCTCCCCTACTCACCCTATCCCCATAACTCCATGTATTTACCTCACTAATCCGCTAATCTACACATTTTTGGAAAGTGAAACTGAAGACACAGCTAGATATCTTTTCCCTTTGACTCTTGTACTCTTGTATCCTTCCCTATTATCGAACTATATAAACATAGAAACTAGAAGCAGGAGTAGGCCCTTCGAGCCTGCCATTCATTTTGACCATCAAATTCAATATCCTGATCCTGCCTTCCCCCATATCCTTTAGCCCCAACATCTAATTTCTTGAAAGACCACAATGTTTTGGCCTTAACTACATTTCCGTTGACTCGCTGAGTTACAGGACAATTATTCCTACAAAATACACAAGAGAATAAGAAATAGGAGCAGGAGTCAACCATTTGGCCTCACAAGCCTGCTCTGCCAAACAGTAAGATTATGGTTTATAGAAACCCTGCAGTGCAGAAGAGGCCATTTGGCCCATCGTCTGCACTGGCTCTCTGACAGAGTGCCGCAGCATGTCCATCACCTCACTCTTACTCTGTAACTGCACACATTTACCTTGGCCAATCCACCTAACCTACACACCTTTGGAGGGTGGGAGGAAAGTGGAGCACCCAGAGGAAACCCACGCAGTCCTCAATGGCCAACCCCTTCTCCTGAGACCGTGTGTGGCCCTGTGTTCGAGGTTCTCGAGCCAGAGGGAATCATCCTCTCAGCTTTGGCCATTTCACACCCCCCTAGCTCACGGATTTGAAAATGAAGAGAGAAAAAAACTAAATGAACAGAAAGGTTAGAGGCGCTGCCTGGATCCAGCTGTAGTTCTCCAAACCCCCACATTGTGGTGGTCCAGCTGGAAAAGCCATTTTTAAAATTTCAAATATAAAACAAAACATAGAGAGCACACCTTCATTTTGGGCCCATTCTCTCCCTCATTTGGTAGCCATATCATCTTGTAGCTATTTTCAAGCTGGAAGACCTTTGAATGGCTCCCTTTGGGATTGTTGTAACTAAACATGATTCTGTACTTTTTAAACGCACAAATTCATTGGAGCTGCCCAGCTGTCAAGGAACTGACCAACTGTTGACGACCTGTCTGGATGTCCAGGAAGTGTCAAAGCTGTCCAGGAAGTGACCAAGGATACTAGGTGAGTTGGCATGGAGGGGGTAAGGGGAAAAGGGTGGTGTGTATGGGACATGGATTGGCAATGAATTGGCATGGGGGCATGAGGGACCATGGAGGTAGATTGGGAGGCAAACACTGGCATGAATGGGGCATAAGAAAGGAGTATGTTGGGTGGGAGGGGGGTTGTGGGATGAGGAGTGCTTTGTTAAAACACAACAACTGCCCCTCTGAATACTCATTATCAAATTAGGGAAAACAAAGGGGAAGGGACAGTTTCCCACACAGTGGCCTCCATTTGACCCTGCCAATGAGTGTAAAGTCCTGTCCATGGCCTCAGGCTAATCTGTGATGGAATGCACATTTTGTTCCTGACAAAATTATTTAATAAACATTCAGTGTGTTGTGTAATGTGTGCTGCACTCCAGGCAATCATAGCCAATGTGTCTCTAATCATTTGCAAAGCATTTGCTTCTCGACTAAGAAACTAGAAAATAGAAACTCCTGTTTATTTAAGATGGGAAAGGTTAACAAGGCCAAATTACACAATATTTCTCTTGTCCTTAAGTTAGTGAAGTTTCATGAATGAGCTTTATTGGGTATTATTGAATTAATATCCAATTATATTAACTGGATCATCAGATTAATATCTAACTAGAACACCAAGCCATTGAATCTGAAATACACTGTTGGAATTCTCAAATCATCATAATGGACTCACTGTAACCTTTTCTAATGATTGGTACAAAGTGTAATAAAATATTGGTCGTGATCCCAATGAGTTGCGTTTTGTTTTGGACGCTCTCAATTTGCAAACCTTCATGGACTGCTACTGGAATCTCACGGAAAAACTCATTTGAGTATTACTGAGACATGCACCCACATTTCCACAGTGACGGAGAGACGTTAGGGGTGGGATTTTCCTGCTGCGCTTCCCCCCACACCGGAAAATCCCGCCCAAGGTCAACGGACCTTTGCATGGTCCTGTCCCGCCCACTGTGGTTCCCATGCCAAGGCATGATGGGAATATTCCTCCCTACGTCACAGTGAAAATCCTCAAAATGACCGCATTTTCTAAGTCCCACTCCTGGACCCAGCATTTTCCACGTTGGTGGGAGCGGGACTGGAGTCTGACCTGGGTTAATGCGTGCGTGATTCGTGGAGGGAGCTGTCCATTTAAATCACCAGTAGCCTTGATTGAGTTCCGATATCGGAATTCTGGCAGTGCGCCGTACAGAACATAGGGGAGGACTAAACTTAGAGTCATAGAATCATAGAGGATATGATCAGAGCAACTTATGGGCCGAAGGGCCTGTTTGTGCTGTGGTTTTCTATGTTCTATGATTACAGCATGGAAACAGGCCCTTTGGTCCAACTTGTCCTTGCCACCTTTTTTTAAAAACTTCTAAGATAATCCAAATTGCCTGCATTTGGCCCATATCCCTCTATACCCATCTTACCCATGTACTGTTTAAACGCTTTTTAAAAGACAAAATTGTACTCCCCGTCTACTACTACCGCTGGCAGCTTGTCCCAGACACTCACTACCTTCTGTGTGAAAAAAATCACCCCCTTTGTATCTCTCCCCTCCCACCTTAAACTCATGTCCTCTAATTTTAGAGTCCCCTACCTTTGGGAAAAAATGTTGACTCTCTAGCTGATCTATGCCCTCATTATTTTATGGACCTCAGCCTCCTATGCTCCAGCGAAAAAAGTACCAGTCTATCCAGCCTCTCCTTATAGCTCAAACCATCAAGTCCTGGTAGCATCCTAGTAAATCTTTTGTGCGCTCTTTCTAGGTTAATAATATCCTTTCTATAATCAGGTGACCAGAACTGTACACAGGATTCCAAACTTGGCCTTACCAATATCTTGTAGAATTTCAACAAGACATCCCAAATCCTGTATTCAGTGTAGTGACCAATGAAACCAAGCATGCCGAATGCCTTCTTCACCACTCTGTCCACCTGTGACTCCACTTTCAAGGAGCTATGGACGTGTACCCCTAGATCTCTTTGCTCTGTAACTCTCCCCAACAGCCTACCAGTAACTGAGTGGATTCCTTGGATAACCAGGTGGCCTCCCTCAGCTCCTATTTCTTATTTTCTCATTATAGCACCAGACTCTCTCACACAATCAGGAGACTGTTTTGAAATTCCATTGATTTTAAAGGGCAACTGTTTTTAGTCGGAGAGTCAGACAGCAAGTCGGCAACAACGAGGACCACCACTAAAGGCATGCTAATCCCATTTCCCAGCACTTGTCCTCTATCCTTGAATGTTCTGATGTTTCAAGTGCTCATCCAAATATATTTTAAAGGTTGTAAGCTTTCCAGCCTTGACTGCCTTCCCAGGCAGTGAATTCCACATTCCCACCACCCTCTGAGTGGAAAAGTTTTTTTCTCAAATCCCCTCTGAATCTCCTGCCCCTCAGCCTAAAACCCTCGTGACTGACCCCTCAACCAAGAGGAACAGCTGCTTCCTACTCACCCTGTCTATACCCCTCATACACCTCAATCATGTCCCCCCCCCTCAGCCTTCTCTGCTCTAAAGAAAACAAGTCTATCCAGTCTCTCCTCATAGCTCAAAGCTCCATCCCAGGCAACATCATGGTGAATCCTTTCTGTACCCCCTCTAGTGCAGTCACATCTTTCCTATAGTGAGATGACCAGAACTGCACACAGTACTCCAGCTGTGGCCTCACCAATGCTCTGTACAGTTTCAACATCACCTTCTTGCTCTCATACTAATGCAGAAGACTAAGGAAATTTGGTATATCAGCTATGTCTCTCACCACCTTTTACAGATACGCCTTTTACAGAAAACATTCTTTCTGGTTGTGTCACAGCTTGATAAGGTCACGAATGTAGCCCAATCTAACACACAAACAAGTCTCCCATCCGTTGAGTCAATCTACACTTCCTCAGAAAAGCAGCCAACATAATTAAGGACATTCTCCCTTCCATCTTCTTCCACTGGGAAGTCTAGGTTACATACCCACCAACTCAAGAACAGCTTCTCCCCTGCTGCCATCAGACTTTTAAATGGATATACCTCACACTAAGCTGATCTTTCTCTACACCCTCGCTATGACAGTAACACTACATCCTGCACTCTCTCCTTTCCTTCTCTATGAACGGTATGCTTTGTCTGTATAGCGCAAGAAACAATACGTTAAACTGTATACTAATACACGTGACAATAATAAATCAAATTAAATCAAATTCTCTGTATCACGACTGATGAAAGCAAGTGTCCCATCTGCCTTCTTAACTAACCTATTCACTTGCTGTGCCGACTGCGGGGATCTGTGAATGATTACCCCAAGAATCCTCTGTTCCTCTGCGTTTCCCAGTGTCCTGCTAATCGTTAAATTTATTTATTAGTGTCACAAGTTGGCTTACATTCGCACTGCAACGAACTTATGCTCCGTCATCTTGTTTCTTCTTCCAAGGTGCATCACCACAGACGTATCAGGATTAAACACCATCTGCCATGTGACCAACCGAAAAATATCTTCCTGTAACCTACTTCACTATAAACCACCCTACCAATCTTGGTATCATCTTGCAAACTTGCTTCTCATTTCCCCCCTCCCCACATTTTCATTTATATATATAACAAACAGTAAGGGTCCCAACACTGATCCTTGTGGCAGGCCACTGGACACTGGTTTCCAATCACTAGAACAGCCTTCTACCCCCACCCTCTGCATCCCATTTCTGAGCCAGTGTCTGATCCTCTCGTCAAGTTTCCCTGAATTCCGTGTGCTTTAATATTCTCAATCAGTCTCCCATGTGGGACCTTGTCAAAACCTTTACTGAACTTCATATAAACGACATCAGCAGAACTTCCCTCATCCACACACTGGATCATATTTTCAAAAAAATTGTAACAAGCTTGTTAGGCATGACCTGCCTCTGATAAAGCCATGCTGACTCTCCCTAATTAACCCATGTGTTTCC
This sequence comes from Carcharhinus amblyrhynchos, assembly GCF_965287045.1. Lineage (NCBI taxonomy): Eukaryota > Metazoa > Chordata > Chondrichthyes > Carcharhiniformes > Carcharhinidae > Carcharhinus > Carcharhinus amblyrhynchos. The sequence continues at coordinate 48,070,951 of NC_137342.1, forward strand.
AAGTGGATATTAATCCTCTCCTTCAGAATGTTCTTCAGTAATACCCCTACCACCGACATGAGGCTATTCTGTAATTTCCCGGTTCATCTCTACCACCTTTCTTGAAAAGTGAAACCACATTAGCCGTCCTCCAGTCACCTGGCACTTCCACCGTGGCCAGAGAGGAAGTAAAAATTTGTGTCAGAGGCCCTGCAATTTCCTGCCTCCCACAGCATCCTGGAATGCAGTTGATCCAGGCCTGGGGATTTGACCATTTTTAAGCCTGTCTTGGCCTTCAATACCACCCCGTCCTCCATTTCCTATGTCAAACCGAGCGAGATTCTCACAGTCTCTCTTCCTGAATTCCGTACTACATTCTCCTTTTCCTGAGTGAAAACCGAGGAGATATATTCATTTAATACCCAGTGTCTTGCAGCATTTGGTCCCTGGGTCTCTAATGGGCCCTACTCTTACCCTGGTTAACACCTTCCCCTTAATGTACTTATAACATATGAGGATTCTGCCTAATCCTGTTCACATCTTCCATGCCCCCTTTTTGCTCTTCTAATTGCTTTCTTATGTTCCCTCTTGCACTTCTTACATTCTTTGATTTGATTTGATTTGATTTATTATTGTTACATGCATTAGTATACAGTGAAAAGTATTGTTTCTTGCATGCTATACAAAGCATACCATTCACAGAGAAGGAAAGGAGAGAGTGCAGAATGTAGCGTTACAGTCACAGCGAGGATGTAGAGAAGGAACAAGTAAATGAAAGTAGGTCCATTCAAAAGTCTGACAGCAGCAGGGATGAAACTGTTCTTGAGTAGGTTGGTACATGACCTCAGACTTTTGTATCTTTTTCCTGATGGAAGAAGGTGGAAGAGAGAATGTCCGGGGTCCTTAATTATGCTGGCTGCTTTGTTGAGGCAGCAGGAAGTGTAGACAGAGTCAATGGATGGGAGGTTGGTTTGCGTGATGGATTGCATTACATTCACAACCTCTTGTAGTTCCTCTCGGGCCATAGCTGAATTGGACTTACTAAAAGTCTTTCTTGTCTTCCTCATCCAGACCTTGAATTGTTCCAGATATCCAGGGTTCCCTGAATTTATTGCCCCTATATTTCCCCCTATAGGGTACACATTGGATTTGTACTCTCCCCAGCTCCTTTTTGAATGCCCCCCCTCCCCACTGCTCCACTGTAGACCTCCCCACAAGGAGCTGTTCCCAGTCAATTTTGGCCAGATCCTGCCTTATTTTAATAAAATCTGCCTTATCCCTATCCAAACTGTCTTTTGCAGGCCATCTTTCTCCTTGTCCACAACTTTGAGCCATACTGTGTTATGGTCGCTATTGCTAAAATGTTCCTCTACTGCCACATTGAACACTTGGCCTGCTTCATTCCCCAGAACCAGATCCAGCACTGCACCATCCCTTATTGGGCCTTTTACAATTGACACAAAAAATTCCCCTGGATACATTTCAAGAAATCCACCCCTACTAAACCCTTAACAACACAGCCATCCCAATTTATACTGGGATATTTGAAATCACCAAGTATAACTACCCAATTATTACGCTTACCCACCTCAGTGAATTGTCTACATATCTGTTCCTCTGCTTCCTGCTGACTCTTTGCGGATCTATAATACACTCCCAGTAATATAACTGCCCCCTTTATATTCCTAAGTTCTACCCACAAAGCCTCATTTGAAGACCATTCCAAGGTATCATCTCTCCTCGTTGTAGTAATTGACTCATAGGGTAGGATTTTCCAGCTTCACTCACCCCAAGACTGGAAAATCCCTCCCAAGGTCGACTGACAGCTATGATTCCCGTGGTGGGTGGGATGGGAAAATTTCACTCAGAGTTATAAAGTCATATTGATATACAGCATGGAAACAGGCCCTTCGGCCCAACTCATCCCTGCCGACCAGGTTTCCTAAACTGAACTAGTCCCATTTGCCTGTGTTTGGTCCATATCCCTCTAAACCTTTCCCATCCACATAACTGTCCAAATATCTTTTAAATGTCGTAATCGTACCCCCTCTACCACCTCCTCTGGCAGCTCATTCCATACACGCATCACCCTCTGTGTGACAAAGTTGCCCCTCAGTTGCCTTTTAAATCTTTCCCCTCTCTCCTTAAACTTATGCCCTCTAGTCTACCCTGGGGAAACGACCTTGGCTGTTCACCTTATTTAATATTATCTATAATTACCCATAATTAACAGCGCTGCACCACCTCCCTTTTTATACCTACCTCTGTCTCGCCTAAAGATCCTGTATTCTGGAATATTGAGCTGCCAGTCCTGCCCTTTCCCTCAGCCATGTTCCTGTGATGGCAACAATATCACACTTCCATGCGCCCAAACTATTTTCAAATTGGGCAAAGTGACACACTGGCCCAAACTGGATCCTCAAGTGGAAAATGTTGGTATGTGGTTTTGCAAGGAGTTCAAACAAATTTTAGAGTGTGTTATCTGAGACATTGCATTCCAACAGAAAGAATGTAACTCGTGAGACCTTTCACAAGTCGTAAAACTCTGAGGGTTTCCCAAATTGTGGCACATTGTGACTTCATGTGACGATGAACTAGGAGGGGACTCTCCAAAACTCTCCGAAACATATTTTCAGCAAAAACCATAACACAAAATATATTCCAAGTCACTTCAATAAAATTGTGAAAGTGGTGGAATGAAACCCAGCTTGGATTACTTTCCTTGCTAATGCTCAATTGCTGCTTCAATCTCCATATCACAAAAATGAGTGACTGCACAACAAACTATTAAAGACATCTGATCGTGTTACACTGAGTCACAGAGTTATCAGCAATATAAATCTCAGGTTAAAATTCTACACTCCCTGTCCTGAGGTTTAGATGTCAACAAAGAATGACAAAGAAGTTGATAAAGACGGGTAGGATAAACTATGAAGCTGGGCTAGCGCTTAATATAAAAAAGGATAGCAAGAGTTTTTATAAATATATAAAAAGGAAGAGGCTGGCTAGGGTGAACGTTGGACCCTTAGAGGATGAGAGGGGGGACTTAGTGGTAGGGGATGGGGAAATGGCTGAGGCCTTGAATAACGTTTTTCTTTCGGTCTTCACGGAGGAGGACGTGAATAATTTGCCGGGTGTTAGCGATGGAAAGATGGTAGGAGTGGAGGGCCTGAATGACATTATTGTTTCTAGAGAGGCAATGCTCAACAGACTGGAGGGACTGATTGTGGACAAGTCCCCAGGACCGGATGGAATGCATCCGAGGGTTCTGAAAGAAATGGCGGAGGTGACAGTGGATGCCTTGGTGGTTATTTTCCAAACGTCGCTGGATTCCGGGGAAGTGCCGGAAGATTGGAAAACGGCTAATGTTACGCCGTTGTTTAAGAAGGGTGCCAGGCAAAAGGCAGGGAATTATAGGCCGGTTAGTTTAACGTCTGTTGTAGGTAAAATGTTAGAATCCGTGATCAAGGAGAAAATAGTGAGGCATCTTGAGGAGAATTGTTTGATAGAGCAGACGCAGCACGGTTTCGTTAAGGGGAAGTCGTGTCTGACGAATTTATTGGAGTTCTATGAGGATGTGTCTAGGGCGGTGGATAGAGGAGAGCCAGTGGATGTGGTCTTTCTGGATTTTCAGAAGGCGTTTGACAAGGTGCCTCACAAGAGGTTATTACAGAAGGTCAGGGGGCATGGAGTTGGGGGTAGGGTGTTAGCGTGGATAGAGGATTGGCTGTCAAATAGGAGGCAGAGAGTGGGGGTCAATGGGTGCTATTCGGATTGGCGGTTGGTGACTAGTGGAGTGCCCCAGGGGTCGGTGCTGGGGCCTCAGCTATTTACCATTTATATAGATGATCTGGAGGAGGGAACCGAGTGTATGGTGTCGAAATTTGCTGATGACACCAAGATTGGTGGAACGGCAAATTGTGCGGAGGGTGTGGAGAGTCTGCAGAAGGATCTAAATAGGCTGGGCGAATAGGCCAGGAACTGGCAAACGGAATTTAATGTTGGCAAATGTGAGGTTGTCCACTTTGGCAGGAATAATGGTAGGAAGGACTATTACTTACATGGCGAAAAACTGCAGCAGGCGACGGTGCAGAGGGACCTCGGGATCCTTGTGCATGAGTTGCAAAAACCCAGCCTACAGGTGCAGCAGGTGGTCAGGAAGGCGAATGGGATGCTGGCCTTCATAGCGAGGGGGATTGAATATAAAAGTAGGGAGGTCTTGCTGCAGCTGTATAGGGCACTGGTGAGGCCGCAGCTGGAGTACTGTGTGCAGTTTTGGTCGCTGCACTTACGCAAGGATATTTTGGCCTTGGAGGGAGTGCAGAGGAGGTTTACTAGGCTGATACCAGAGTTGAGAGGGTTGAACTATGAGGAGAGGCTGAATAAACTAGGCTTGTACTCGTTAGAGTTTAGAAGAATGAGGGGAGATCTCATTGAGACATATAAGATGATGAATGGGATGGATAGGATAGAGGTGGAGAGGCTCTTCCCACTCAGAAAGGATAGTAGGACTAGAGGGCGCAGCCTCAAGATAAAGGGGGGGCGGTTGAGAACAGAGTTGAGGAGGAACTTCTTCACTCAAAGGGTGGTGAATCTCTGGAATTCTCTGCCTGTTGAAGTGGTGGAGGCTGCCTCGCTAAATATATTTAAGACGCGGGTTGATAGATTTTTGATAGGCAAGGGGATTAAGGGTTATGGGGAGAGGGCGGGAATGTGGAACTGAGACATGACAGATCAGCCATGATCTTATTGAATGGCGGGGCAGACTCGAGGGGCTAGATGGCCGACTCCTGCTCCTATTTCTTATGTTCTTATGTCCAGCTGGATCCTGACGGTGAAACTATCCCGTATTCAATCTAGCCTTCTGTGTATCTGTCCTCATTGAAAAGTTCTCCAAGGAAGCCTTTGATCAGAGGTCCAATTCTCAATCCCAATTTTATCATACACTTTTTAACAGCTTTCAACCACTTTTTTTGATTTGATTTATTATTGTCACGTGTATTGACATACAGTAAAAGGTAATGTTTCTTGCGCGCTATACAGACAAAACATACTGTTCATAGCGAAGGAAACAAGACAGTGCAGAATGTAGTGTTACAGTCATAGCTAGTGTGTAAAGAAAGATCAATTTAATGCAAGGTAGGTCCATTCAAAAGTCTGACAGCAGCAGAGAAGATGCTGTTCTTGAGTGGATTGATATGTGTCCTCAGACTTTTGTATCTTTTTCCTGACGGAAGAAGGTGTAAGAGAGAATGTCTTGGGTGCGTGGAGCCCTTAATTATGCTGGCTGCTTTGCCGAGGCAGCAGGAAGTGTAGACAGAGTCAATGGATGGGAGGCTGGTTTGCATGGTAGATTGGGCTACATTTTGTAGTTTCTTGTGGTCTTGGGCAGAGCAGGAGCCATACCAAGCTGTGATACAACCAGAAAGAATGCTTTCTATGGTGCATTTGTAAAAATTGGTGAGAGTTGTAGATGACATGCCAAGTTTCCTTACTCTTCTGACTAAGTGGGGCTTTCTTAATGATAGTGTTGGCATGAGAGGACCAGGACAGGTTGTTGGTGATCTGGACACCTAAAATCCTGACCCTCTCGGACTTCTCTACTTCGTCCCCGTTGACGTAGACAGGGGCATGTTCTCCTTTACACTTCCTGAAGTCGATGACAATCTCATTCATTTTGTTGACATTGAGGGAGAGGTTGTTGCTGCTGTACCAGTTCACCAGATTCTCTACCTCATTCCTGTACTCTGTCTCGTCACTGTTTGCCTCCCTGTTTCAATGACCCAGACAAGGGAAAGATGGAATTTATTTATTCACCTCGTTGCTAGGAATGTGACAACCTTCCTAGCAGGTGAGGATTTGGGGGGTGGGGGGGGCTAAATCTTCTCACATCCCTGTGGAAAAGGCCCAAGGCTCCACAGCTGGGATCTGGAGCCTGTTCTATACCAGGGAAGATAAAAACTCAAGAGGGCCCATTATGTCTGCACCGGCCATCAAACACCTAATCATCCTAATCACATTTTCCAGCATTGCTCTAAAGCCTTGTACGCTATGGTATTTCAAGGAAGGATTCCCGTCTCTGCACCCTTTCAGGAAGTGAGTTCTAGGTTCCCACTACTCTCTGGATGAAAAAACTTTTCCTCAAATCCCCTCTGGGCAGCATGGTAGCACAGTGGTTAGCACTGCTGCTTCACAGCTCTAGGGTCCTGCGTTTGATTCCCGGCTCGGGTCACTGTCTGTGTGGAGTTTGCACATTCTCCTCGTGTCTGCGTGGGTTTCCTCCGGGTACTCCTGTTTCCTCCCACAGTCCAAAGATGTGCGGGTTAGGTTGATTGGCCATGCTAAGAAATTGCCCCTTAGTGTCCAGGGATGTGTAGGTTAGGGGGATTAGTGGGTATAATATATGGGGGTAGGGCTGGGTAGGATTGTGTTTGGTGCAGACTCGATGGGCTGAAGGGCCTCTTTCTGCACTGTGGGGTTCTATGTTCTAAATCTCCTGCTCCTTAACTTAAATCTACATCCCCCCTGGTTATTGACCCATGCACTAAGGGGAAAGGTTTCTTCTCATCTACTTTATCTATGTCCCCCATCATTTTTATACACTTCAATCAGGTCCCCCCTCAGCCTTCTCTGCTTTGAGGAAAACATCCCCAGCCTAACCAGCCTCTTCCTAGCTGAAACACTCCAACCCAGACACATCCCGGTGAATCTTCTCTGCACCCTCTCTAGTGCAATCACATCCTTCCTATAGTGTGGTGACCAGAACTGCACACACTACTCCAGCTATGGCCTAATGAAGATTTTATACAACTCCATCATAATGTCCTTGCTCTATGCCTTGGCTAATGAAGGCACATATCCCACAAACCTTCTTAACCACCTTTTTTGCCTGTTCTTCTGTCTTCAGAGATCTTTGGACATGCATCCCAAGTTCCCTCTGGTCTTCTGTACTTCTTGGCGTCCTACCGTTCCTCCTGCCTCGTTAGTTCTTACAAAATGCATCACCTCATCCTTTTCAGGGCTAAATTCCATTTGCCACTGTTTAGCCCCATCTGACCAGCCCGTCTATAATCGTCCTGACACAGGCACCCAGTGACAAAAACAAACTTCAGGCACCATCCTCTGGCATAAAGCCAATTTTGGATCCAACTTGCCAAATTGCCCTGGATCCTATGGGCTTTTACCTTCTTGACCAGTCTCTCATGCGGGACCTTGTCAAGGGCCTTACTGAAGTCTACGTAGATGACACCTGCACTGCCCTCATCTACACACCTAGTTACCTCCTCAAAAGATTCAATCACATTTGTTAGGCATGATTGTTCCTTGACCAAACCACATTGACAATTCTTGATTAATCCTTGTCTCTCCAAGTGGAAATTAATCCCGTCCCTCAGAATTTTTTCCAATAATTTCCCTATCACGGATTTTAGACTCACTGGCTTATAATAACTTTTTTTTGCTACTTCCTGTGCCACATTAGCTGTCCTCCTGTCCTCCTCTCCTGTGTGTGGAGATGCCAGCGTTGGACTGGGATAAACACAGTAAGAAGTCTCATAACAACTGGTGTTGTGAGACCTCTTACTGTGTTTACCTCTCCTGTGACCAGAGAGAATTTGAAAATCAGTGTCAGAGCCACTGCAATCTCCTTCCTTGCCTCACGCAGCAGCCTGAGATACATCTCATCTGGGCCTGGGGATTTATCCATTTTTAAGCCCACTAAAATCACTAACACCTCCTCCCTCTCGATGCTAATCTGTTAAGTAATATCACAGTCCCGGTCTGCTTTCTATACCCACATCCCCTTCTCCATAGTGTATGCAGATGCACAATATTCATTTAATATCTCATCTACATCTTTCAGATCCACAGACACAGTGCCATTTTGGTCCCTATTCATTTTCTAGTTAACCTCTTACCCTTAATATACTTACAAAATACCTCAGGATTTTTTTTTATTTTACCCCCCAGTGTTTATTTACACCCTCTTTTAGCTCTCCTAATTTCCTTTTTAAGTACTCCTGCTGCACTTTCTACACTCCTCTAGGAGCCCCCATCAATCTGCCTTACACCTCCCTTTTTTTCGCTCTCCAATCCTGTACTTCCCTTGACACCCAGTGTTCCCTAGATTTTGGGGGTCCCACCCTTTACCTCTACAGGAACATGTACTTCCACTGTTCTGATGTGTATTTTCCTACAAGTAGTTGCTCCCAGTCCACTTTGGCCAGATTCTGTCTCACCCTATGAAAATCAGCATTTCCCCAATTCAGAACTTTTATTTCCCAGTACATCTTTGTCCTTTTACATAACTACCTTAAACCCTATGGTTATGGTCACTGTTGCCAAAATGCTCCCCCACTAACACTTCTACCACCTGCCCAGCTTCATTCCCTAAAATTATGTCCAGTACTGCCCCCTATCTTGGAGGACTTTCTATGCGCTCAGAAATCTCTCCCAGATGCACTTTAAGAATTCCGCCCCCTCTAAGCCTTTCACTCTTTGACTATCCGATTAGTATTGCAGAAGTTGAAACCCTGACTATTATAACCCTATTATTTTTACACTTCTCTGAGATTTGCCGACACATCTGTTCCTCTGTCCCTTCCTGGCTGTTTGGGATATTTGAGGAGCTTGCTAAGGGACCATCCCTTCTCACTGCAGCAATTGATTCCTTGATCAATATTGCGACACCATCTCCTCTTTAGCGCCCCATCGCCTCACCTGAAGATTCAATATCCCAGAATATTGCGCCGCCAGTCCTGCCCGCCCCTCACATATGGGTGGGATTTTACAGACTCGCTTGAGCAAGACCGGAAACTCCCACCTGGGGTTAAGAGACATCTCCGCTGTCCGCTCCTCACCCGCTCCGATTCCGTGGTGGGCAAGGCGATAGAATTCCTCTATCTCTGTGGTAGCGATAATATCATGTGTTTATCTACACCATCAGTTTGTCAGCCTTACCTGTAAGACTTCTTGCACTAAAATAAATGCCATCCAGCCTTGCAATATTTCCTTACACCTTAACAATTTCTCTTTGCCCTGCCTTTCAACTGACTTGGTTTCCCTTCTACATTTGGCTGTATATCACCCCCCTGCTGTTCCCCCACTCCATCAGTGATCATTGTATGATGGAGTTTCTGGTGCAGATGGAGGAGGAGAAAGTGGGTTCCCGGACACGCGTCCTCTGTTTGAATAGAGGGGAGTACGGTAGGATGAGAGAAGAATTGGCGAATGTGGACTGGGGGAGCACGTTGGAGGGAGGGTCTGTTGAGGAGCAGTGGAGGATCTTTAAGGAGATCTTTCTTGGTGCTCAGCGGAAATTTATTCCGATGGTCAAAAAGGATGGTAGGAAGAGAGGTAATAAGCCGTGGATAACGAAGGAGGTGAAGGAAAGTGTTAAATTAAAAGCGGAGGAATTTAGAGTAGCTAAGAGTAGTGGGCGAGAAGAGGATTGGGAGAGGTTTAAATGTCAACAAAGATTGACAAAGAAGTTGATAAAGAAGGGTAGGAGAAACTATGAAGCTGGGCTAGCGCTTAATATAAAAAAGGATAGCAAGAGTTTTTATAAATATATAAAAAGGAAGAGGCTGGCTAGGGTGAATGTTGGTCCTTTAGAGGATGAGAAAGGGGACCTAGTGATAGGGGATGAGATATAGCTAAGGTATTGAATAACTTTTTTGTTTCTGTCTTCACGGAGGAGGACGTGAATAATTTGCCGGGTGTTAGCGATGGAAAGGTGGTAGGACTGGAGGGTCTTAATGACATTACTGTTACTAGAGAGGCGGTGCTCGACAGACTGGAGGGGCTGATTGTGGACAAGTCCCCAGGACCGGATGGAATGCATCCGAGGGTTCTGAAAGAAATGGCGGAGGTGATAGTGGATGCCTTGGTGGTTATTTTCCAAACGTCGCTGGATTCCGGGGAAGTGCCGGATGATTGGAAAACGGCTAATGTTACGCCGTTGTTTAAGAAGGGTGCCAGGCAAAAGGCGGGGAATTATAGGCCGGTTAGTTTAACGTCTGTGGTAGGTAAAATGTTAGAATCTGTCATTAAGGAGGGAATTGCGAGGCATCTTGAAGGGAATTGCTTGATAGAGCAGATGCAGCACGGTTTCATTAAAGGGAAGTCGTGTCTGACAAATTTACTGGAGTTCTATGAGGACGTGTCTAGGGCGGTGGATAGAGGAGAGCCGGTGGATGTGGTCTTTCAAGATTTTCAGAAGGCGTTTGACAAAGTACCTCACAAGAGGTTATTGCAGAAGGTCGAGGGACATGGAGTTGGGGGTAGGGTAGGGCGTGGATAGAGGATTGGTTGTCAAATAGGAGGCAGAGAGTGGGAGTCAATGGGTGCTATTCAGATTGGCGGATGGTGACTAGTGGAGTGCCCCAGGGGTCGGTGCTGGAGCCTCAGCTTTTTACCATTTATATAGATGATCTGGAGGAGGGAACCGAGCGTAGGGTGTCGAAATTTGCTGATGACACCAAGATTGGGGGAACGGCAAATTGTGCGGAGGGTGTGGAGAGTCTGCAGAAGGATCTAGATAGGCTGGGCGAATGGGCCAGGAAATGGCAAATGGAATTTAATGTTGGCAAGTGTGAGGTGGTCCACTTTGGTAGGAATAATGGTAGGAAGGACTATTACTTACGGGGTGAAAAACTGCAGCAGGCGACGGTGCAGAGGGACCTCGGGGTCCTTGTGCATGAGTCGCAAAAACCCAGCTTGCAGGTGCAGCAGGTGGTCAGGAAGGCAAATGGGATGCTGGCCTTCATAGCGAGGGGGATTGAATATAAAAGTAGGGAGGTCTTGCTGCAGCTGTATAGGGCATTGGTGAGGCTGCAGCTGGAGTACTGTGTGCAGTTTTGGGCGCCGCACCTGCGCAAAGATATTTTGGCCTTGGAGAGAGTGCAGAGGAGGTTTACTAGGCTGATACTGGAGTTGAGGGGGTTGAGCTATGAGGAGAGGCTGAATAAACTGGGCTTGTACTCGTTAGAGTTTAGAAGAATGAGGGGAGATCTCATTGAGACGTATAAGATGATGAATGGGATGGATAGGATAGAGGTGGAGAGACTCTTCCCGCTCAAAAAAGACAGTAGGACTAGGGGGCACAGCCTCAAGATAAAAGGGGGGCGGTTTAGAATGGAGTTGAGGAGGAACTTCTTCACTCAAAGGGTGGTGAATCTCTGGAATTCTCTGCCCATTGAAGTGGTGGAGGCTGCCTCGCTAAATATTTTTAAGACGCGGGTTGATGGGTTTTTGATAAGAGAGGGGATTAAGGGTTATGGGGAGAGGGCGGGAAAGTGGAACTGAGCCATGACAGGTCAGCCATGATCTTATTGAATGGCGGGGCAGGCTCGAAGGGCTGGATGGCCTACTCCTGCTCCTATTTCTTATGTTCTTATGTTCTTATCACCTGGCCTTGTTAGACCCCCTCCATTCAGATCTTTATTAAAGTCAAATTTCACCACCTGCCACAGTGGGATTCGAACCTCCCTTATTTACAATCTACATAGATGATTTGGAGTTGGGGACCAAGTGTAGTGTTTCAAAGTTTGCAGATGACACTAAGATGAGTAGCAGAGCAAAGTGTGCAGAGGATGCTGAAAGTGTGCAAAGGGATATAGATAGTCTAAGTGAGTGGGCGAGGGTCTGGCAGATGGAGTACAATGTTAGTAAATGTGAGGTCATCCATTTTGGTAGGAGTAACAGCAAAATAGACTATTATTTAAGTGGTAAAAAATTGCAGCATGCTGCTGTGCAGAGGGACCTGGGTGTCCTTGTGCAGGAATCTCAAAGAGTTGGTTTGCAGGTGCAGCAGGTAATTAAGAAGGTAAATGGAATTTTGTCCTTCATTGCGAGAGGGATGGAGATTAAAAACAGCAAGGTTACGTTGCAGCTGTATAAGGTGCTGGTGAGGACACACCCGGAGTACTGTGTACAGTTTTGGTCTCCTTACTTGAGAAAGGATTTACTGGCACTGGAGAGGGTACAGAGGAGATTCACTAGGTTGATTCTGCAATTGAGAGGGTTGGCTTATGAGGAGAGATTGAGTAGACTGGGGCTGTACTCATTGGAATTCAGAAGAATGAGGGGAGATCTCATGGAAACATATAAGATTATGAAGGGAATAGATAAGATAGAAGCAGGGAAGTTGTTTCCACTGGCGGGTGAAACTAGAACAAGGAGGCACAGCCTCAAACTAAGGGGAAGCAGATTTAGGATTGAGTTGAGGGGGAACTTCTACACACAAAGGGTTGTGAATCTCTGAAATTCCCTCCCCAGTGAAGCAGTTGAGGCTACCTCATTGAATGTTTTTAAGGCAAAGATAGATAAATTTTTGAACAGTAAAGGAATTAAGGGTTATGGTGAGTGGGCGGGTAAGTGGAGCTGAGTCCACAAAAAGATCAGCCAAGATCTTATTGAATTGTGGATCAGGCTTGAGGGGCCAGATGGCCTACTCCTGCTCCAAGTTCTTATGTTCTTATCCCTGGAGCATCTCTCTGGGTCTCCGGTCCAGCGACAAGACTAATACACCATGATTTATAAAGCATTGCTGCCCTGAAGTTACACTTCAAATATCAATGTGCAAATACTTCCGATAATGAATCTGTTTATTTTCAATGTATGTTCACACCATTAATGGGCAGTGGAATGATCTATAAATATCAAGATGTTGCTGCCAAAATGTTTACAGTGCGATTTGCAAATCGTCACACAGCCTGGCTGGAAACGGACAGGATACAGTTCAACACAGCGCCCAATAACACCAGGTAGAAATGTCAAACCAAAAACAGACCCAATCCTGTCAGATTCACCAAACAGATCAGGTTAAAATTATCCACATATTTACAAATAACTTAAATGCCACACAACTTTTTTTGGAGTACTTTCAGCTTGTAATTAAGAAACAGATCTGAGAAATAAGCCCCTGAGAAGTCATGGCAAGTCCTCTACAGGGTAAGAAAGTAAAGCAATGCTGCCCCCTGATGGTGAAAGGCCGATTTGTGCCTCAATACTGAATTACACCATTCCAAGTACAATTGTCCATAACTTCCTCGGAGCGGCGATCACTTCACCAACAATTCCACAATACCCACTCTGCCCAGACCCCTCATGATTTTGAATACTTCAATTAGGGCAACACAGTGGCACAGTGCTTAGCACAGCTGCCTCACAGCACCACAGACCAGGGTTCAATTCTAGCCTTCGTTCACTGCGTGGAATTTGCATGTTGTCCCCTGTTTGCGTGGGTTTCCTCCGGTTGCTCCAGTTCCCTCCCACACTCCAAAGATGCATAGGTCAGGTGGATTGACCATGGTAAATTCATGGGGTTACAGGAATAGGGCAGGGCAGAGAGGCTGGGTACAATACTCTGTCAGAGAGCCAGTGCAGATGTGATGGGCCAAATGGTATTCTGCACTGCAGGGATTCTTTGAAATTGCCTCTCAAATTTCCATTTGAGAAGAATGATCCCAACTTTTTCAATCTATCTACATTACTATGTGGGGCGGCACAGTTGCTAGCGCTGCTGTCTCACAGCACCCGGGAACAAGTCCAGCCTCAGGTGGCAGTCTGCGTGGAGATTGCACATTCTTCCCATGTCTGCGTGGGTCTCCTCCGGGTGCTCCGGTTTCGTCTCACAGTCTAGTCTAAAGATGTGCAGGTTGGGTGGATTGGCCATGCTAAATTGCCCCATGGTATCAGGGGGACTAGCAGGATAAATACGTGGGGTTACGGGGATTGTTGTTGGTATAAGCTTGATGGGCAGAATGGCTTCCTTCTGCACTGTGGAGGCTGTATGATTTTTATGAACTGAAGTTCCTCATCCATTCTCTGCACTGTCTTCCCAATGTGTGCTACCCAGAACCTAACACAATGCCCTAGTTGAGGCTGAACCAGTGTTTTATACAGGTTTAACGTAACTTCCTCGCTGTTGTACTCCATGATAAAGCACAGGACGCTATATGCGTTATTACTGTGCTCTCGATCCTGCTACCTTCAATGATTTATGCACAGATAAACGCAGGTACCTCTGCCCCCCGCACCCCCCCCCCCCCCCCACACAGAATTATATCCTTTATTTTATTTGATTCTCCTTACCAAAATGAACTTTCACATTTCTCTGCAGTGAATTTGATCTGCCACTTCTCACTAACCTGTCTCTATCTATCCTCCTTATGCTGCACTAAATTCCAAGTTTTGTGTCAACCACAAGTTTTGAAATTGTGTCCTGTACACCAAGGTCCAGGTCATTTATGTAAATAAGGAAGAATAGGGGTCGGAACGCTGATACTTGGGGAATGCCACGATAAACCTTTCTCCCTTTCCCGTCACTCAGTTAATTTTCTATCCTCCTTCCTCCTGTGCTTTCATTCCATGATTTACTTCACTGACAAGGTGGCACTCCATCAAACACCTTTTGGAAGTCTATGTACACCATATCCACAACTTTACCCTCACCAACCCTCTCTGTCACCTCATCAAAAAGCTCAAACAAGTTACTTAACAAATCTGTGCTGACTTTCTTTAATTAACCAAGATTTGCCCAAGTCACTATTAACTTTTTCCTGAATTATCGTTTCTAGAAGTTTCCCCAACACCAAAGTTAAACTGACTGGCCTGTAATTGCTGGGTTTAACTTCACAGTTTTTTTTGAACAAGGTAACATTTGTAATTCTCCACTCCTTTGGCATCATCTCCGAGTTTCGGAAGATTGGAAATTTATGGCCATTGTCTCCATTATTTCCACTCACACCTCCCACAATATCCTTGGTTGCATCCCATTCTGCTGCATTATCAACTTAAGTACAGGAAACCTATCTGCTTCCTCCCTCTTTTTCAGGCTGAAACCCTTCACTGTCTAAATCACTTCTCCCTTCATAAAGACCTGGATAACAACATCTTCCTTTGTAAAGGCAGAGGTAGAATATTCATTTAGTGCCTCAGCCCTCTGCCTCCCCGTGTAAATTCCCTCGAGCAGTGAGGATCTGCAGCAATAAAAGAATTAACTTCACAAAGTAAGTCGAGGAAAAGGTTTAATAAAGAAACTTAATTACTCCAATGCTTGTGGCCACATCCTGGGCCACACAAGCTCCCCACTATCTCCATCTGCTTTCTATTTATACTGGGTCAGCTGGTCATCACATCATTTTGCCATTGGTTACATTGTCTACCGAGTCAGCTGACCCTCACAGCATGTTACCATTGGAATCTGTTATAATGTAACCAATGTTACGATCGGTTACATTATAACATTACTCCTCCTCTCACCATCCTTTTACAATTCATACGCCTATAGAAGGCTTTTGGATTCCCTGTTTTATTAGCTGCCAGTCTCTTCTCATACTCTATCTTATCTAATTTACTTCTTCAATTCTTCTCTGAACCTTTTACATGCAACTTGCTGCTCAATTGTGTAATCCACCTGATATCTGTTGTCAGCACACTTTTCCTGCTTCATCTCAATCTCTTTTATTATTCAGGGAACTCTGGGTTTGTTTACCTGACTAACTTTCCCCTTTTTGGGAACATAACTTGAACGTACCTGAACAATTTCTTCTTTAAAGGTAGACCATTGTTCAATATAGTTTTGTCTGCCAATCTTTAATTTGGTTCAGATCTATTCTTACACCAGTGAGGTTGGCTTTCCTCCACACTGTTGTTCTGACGCTGTATTGTTCTTTGTCCTTTTCCAGAGCCAGCCTAAAACCTACGATATAATGATCACTATTTCCTAAATGTTCCCCTATTGACACCAGATCCACTTGGCCCACCTCATTCTCATGAACCAATTCCAGCAATTCCTTCTTTCTCAAATTTATTCTTTAGAGCAAATTTTCTTTTCAAAATTACAGACTACACCATTGTCCAAATTGTGTTGGTTTACAGTAGATTATACATTCAGTAATATGCAAATAAATTTGGGGGGAATTACAGCAACTTTAAGCACAGTAGTTTAAGTTTATTTATTATTGTCACAAGTAGGCTTACATTAACAGTGCAATGAAGTTACCGTGAAAATCCCTTAGTCGCCACACTCCGGTGCCTGTTCAGGGACATGTTGGGAGAATTTAGCATGGCCAATGCACCTAACCAGCACATCTTTCAGACTATGGGAGGAAAAAGAGCACCTGATGGAAACCCACACAGACACGGGGAGAACGTGCAGACCCCGCACAGGCAGTGACCCAAGCCGGGAATCGAACCCGGGTCCCTGGCACTGTGAAATAGCCCCGAGTGCACCGTGCTGTCCTGTATGCACTGTGCTGTCCTGTATGCAGTTTACTAGGCTGATACTGGAGTTGAGAGGGTTGAGCTATGAGGAGAGGCTGAATAAACTAGGCTTGTACTCGTTAGAGTTTAGAAGAATGAGGGGAGATCTCATTGAGACATATAAGATGATGAATGGGATGGATAGGATAGAGGTGGAGAGACTCTTCCCTCTCAGAAAGGACAGTAGGACTAGGGGGCACAACCTCAAGATAAAGGGGGGGGGGCAGTTTAGAACGGAGTTGAGGAGGAACTTCTTCACTCAAAGGGTGGTGAATCTCTGGAATTCTCTGCCCATTGAGGTGGTGGAGGCTGCCTCGCTAAATATCTTTAAGACGCGGGTTGATGGGTTTTTGATAAGAGAGGGGATTAAGGGTTATGGGGAGAGGGCGGGAAAGTGGAACTGAGCCATGACAGATCAGCCATGATCTTTTTGAATGGTGGGGCAGGCTCAAGGGGCTAGATGGCCTACTCCTGCTCCTATTTCTTATGTTCTTATGTATGTACTTAAAGCAGAAACTCTCTGCTGCCATTTCTAATTTACATAATGGAATTTTTGCCAAGTCTTCAGCTCATAGGGAGGGTGTGAGATGCACATTCAAACCCTTCAAATGGTGCGTGATTTTCCAGTCCTTCAAGTTGGTGGGACCCTCCAGTCCCACCTAAGTCAACCCCAGCCATGGGTTCCCTGGTAGCAGGGATGCAAATTGACACTGACTTCGGCGGAACTGGAAAATCCCACTGGTGGCCAATGGCGGGAAGGTTTGCTGCGGGGGGTGTGTCCTGGAAAATTCCAGCCTCAGATTCCTGCTGCAGTGCGATCGTGCTGCCAACAGTTTCAAACCAATTCCCTGACTTTTTTTTTAATCCACATTCTGCCTCAGTGATTTACTCTGCCTGCTCTTATTCATTGCTGCAAGGAACACATTTAAAAATAACACAGCTCCTGTATTAATGCAGTGGGCAGCACACCTACACTTTACATCACAAACTGATGCAAGATCAGCACAATACCACCCTCAGTGAAAGCTAAAATGATTAACTGTTAGACTCATCTCCGGGAGAATTCCACTTCTGGATGAAAATAGATTTTGTTGCTATTTGCACAACCTAATCTTACTCATTCTATGAAAAATAATTGAAATGAGTTAACGTTGCTGTTTGTGCGTGGCAAGTCCAAGTGAACTTGTTCTCTCCTAAATGATCTGCGGCAAAATGCAGCCCCTGACTCCCACTGATAATGTGGGGCTTCCACTTTCTCTCCCTCTCTTCCCTTCTCGCCCATCCCCAGGATACCACACTTTATTGATCATACTGGTATAATCAACAGGTATAGAATCACTACAGTGAAGGAGGCCATTCAGCCCATCGAATCTGCACCAACAACAATCCCATCCACACCCATTTCCCCATAACCCCATGCGTGTACCCTAGCCGGCCCCCCTGACACTAACGGTCAATTTAACACAGCCAATCAGCCCATCTTTGGAGCGTGGGAGGAAATCAGAGCATCCGGAGGAAACCCACGCAGACACGGGGAGATTGTGCAAACTCCACACAGAGAGTGACCCGAGGTCAGAATTGAACCTGGGTCCCAGGTGCTGTGAGGCAGCAGTGCTAACCACTATGTTACCATGCCACCCTACTACAGGGGCGTCAAGAGAAGGCAGCTCACCACCACCACCTTCTCAAAGGCCATTAGGGATTGGAACTAAATGCTGGCCTAGCCAGTGACACCCACTACCTGAGATCGAGCTCACTCATTATATACACATGAGCAGTTGACTCGAGTTTTCAAACTACCCCTAAAATGTTCTGAATCCATTAACAAGCTTGTCCATTTTTTTTATTCATTCGTGAGACATGGGCGTCACTGGCTGCCCAGCATTTACTGCCCATCTCTAGCTGCCCTTGGAGGGCAGTGCAAACTCAATGGGCCGAATGGCCAACTTCTGCATTGTAGGGATTCTATAAGTTCAGAACGTTTGGGCAATGTGAACTCATTCTTTGTGAATCACAGACTTCTCCTGTTGTGGAAAATAGAATTGAGAAAATATTAGTATTTATTCAGTCACTGGATGCAGCCGTCACAGGGCAAATCAGCATTTGTTGTCCAGCCCTAATTGCCCTTGACGAGGTGCAGATGAGCTATCTTCTTGAATCGCTGCAAGCCTCCAAGGTGTAGGTGCAACCACCATGCTGTTAGGGAGAGAGTTTCAGGATTTTGATTCAGTGACAGTGAAGGAAATATATTTCCCAGTCAGGATGGTGAGTGACTTGGAGGGGAACCTGGTGGTGTTCCCACCTGTTATCTACGTGTCAGAGTGTGCACACGCTTCAAAGATGCTATTGAAGAAATCAGTCTCTTACACTAGAACAATGAGGCTTTCTTTATTCATTCATGGGATATGGGCATCACTGTCTGGGCCAACATTTGTTGCCCATTCCTGAGGGCAGTTAAGAGTCAACCATATTGCTGTGGGTCTAGAATTAGGTCAGGCAGACTGGGTAAGGATGGCAGATTTCCTTCCCTAAAGAGCATTAGTGAACCAGCTGGGTTTTTTTCTGACAATCTGACAATGGTGTCATGGTCATCATTGGACTTTTAATTCTAATTTTTTTTATACTTGAATTGAAATTTCACCATGATGGGATTCGAACCCGGGTCCCCAGTGCATTACCCTGGGTCTCTGGATTATTAGTGCAGTGACAGTACCACTATGCCACCGCCTCCCCTGCCCTGAATCTTCCAGGGATTAGTGGAATACCAAAGTTGTTCCAAACAACCTGCCTGTAACAGATAGCTGACTGATCACAGCACAGAGTGATGGTACCAACCCCTGGTCTTAAGGATTCTGATACAGCTTCATGAGGAAGGTTTAATAGGTGATTCAGATCAGTTCCAAAAAGCGGATTTATTATGGAATGAAGGGATTTAATTCCCCACTAGTTGAATGCCAGTTTCCCTACTAAGTCCTTATTGAAATGACCTGCTGTCGGTGCAAAGTAACTTTACATCCGTCCTGTCTCTACATGCTGTCCAGATCTCCGATCTGCTTTTAGATTTTTTGTGACAATATGGCTTTTACTGTTCTATTTTTAGCAGCAACATATAAAATACTTCTGACATTAGCCTTTAGCTAACTTGATTCCTGATGACTTCTGTCAGAATTTATTCGATTTATCTGGAAGCGGATAATGTTATCGCCAGGTAAATTTGTACAGATCGAACTTAGTGTCAACAGGTGAGACTTCCAGACTGGCGGAGCTCAGTTTGGTTTATTTTATTAGTCTGGAGTATACAATCATATTCCAGTTAATGCCACTTGCTGGTTAATAATCAAGCCTTGTTATTGTCAATTTACCCTCTTCCCTCCCATTGCTTGTTTTCTGTTACAGTTCTAACAGCATCAGAACTTCTTCTCAATGTTGTCAACCTTATTAAGAGATTAAGGCAAAATACTGTGGAAGCTGGAATCTGAAACAAAAATAGAAAATGCTGGAAGATCTCAGCAGGTCTGACAGCATCTGTGGAGACAGAATAGAGCCAATGTTGAATCTGGGTGACCCTTCATCAGAGCTGCTGTTGTCTGATGAAGGGTCATCCAGACTCCACACATTGGCTCTATTCTCTCTGCACTGATGCTGTCAGACCTGCTGAGATTTTCCAGCATGTTCTGTCTTTGTTAATAAGAGATTACATTTCCCGGGGCAAAGATTTTCTCTCTCTCTCATCTCCTACCAATGATTCCAAGGAGTGGGCTGTGGGTCCACAGGTATTGGCAGCCCGTCAGTGTCTCCCACCAGAGGCCCTTACCAGGGTGGCACGGCTGGGCCCACAAGAGTCTGGCTGGTTGACCTCAAAGACACATCAATCGTGTCCTTCGGCATTGCTGACAGGTAATCAGGGAGCCGGGAATGCTGGAAATCTGGAAAAACAGCAACCCAAAATTCTGGGAATAGTTAGCAACTCCAGCGGTACCTGCGGAGAGTGAGAAACCCTTACTGGCCTGAATTCTCCTGGCCATTGGGGGTGGGTTAGGAGGCAGATTGGCTGGGAAAACTCCATCAGGATTTCCCTCACAGCTCTGGAGGAGTTACCCTGGGCAGGCTGTTACTGCAATCCAGAACACACTGGATGGAGACAAACGGGCAATGAAGATTTGTATAGCCTCAATGAACAGCAACCTTGTTAGAAGCAACACACCTTCATCCACAGGGAAGCGCTCTCTGCAAACAGATGAGATACATTCAAGACTTGAAACTTTTATTTAAGTTACCCAGTAGTACAAGAAGCCTCTGGCTCCACAATACTTTCTCCATGACAATGCCTTGGCCAGAGTCAAAGTGCCAACCCCAGGAACGGCATGGTAGCACAGTGGTTAGCACTCTTGCCTCACAGCGCCAAAGGCCCAGGTTCAATTCCAGCCTTGGGCGACTGCGTGGAGTTTGCATGTTCTCCCCAAGTCTGCGTGGGTTTCCCCTGGGTCCTCCAGATTCTTCCCACTGTCCAAAGACATGCAGGTTAGGTGCATTGGCCAAGCTAAATTGCCCCTTACAGGCAGGGCTCCTTTCTAGGATAAATGCACAGGGTTACAGGGATAAGGCCTGGATGGGATTGTGTTTGGTGTTGTTGGGTCAAATGGCTTCCTTCAGCACGTAAGGATTCAATCAGTGTCCTTTTCTCCTGCGGTATTAATTAAGTTTGTTT
This sequence comes from Carcharhinus amblyrhynchos, assembly GCF_965287045.1. NCBI lineage: Eukaryota > Metazoa > Chordata > Chondrichthyes > Carcharhiniformes > Carcharhinidae > Carcharhinus > Carcharhinus amblyrhynchos. The sequence continues at coordinate 48,091,904 of NC_137342.1, forward strand.
AATATTTGGAATTCTTGGATTTGTCCTGATGAGTGCAAAGTGAAAAACTTCAGCAACATGTCACTATTCATGTGGAGTTGATCCCCCCCCAGACTGACATCCTCAACAGTTTTCTACTGCTATCTGGACCTTTCCGTGAGCACCTCTACCTTGTGGTGCCATCCCACTTGCCCTTTGCCTGTGCGGCGCTCACCTACCCTGGCAGGGTTGCCCCCTACCCAGTCAGCTTTCCCTTAGACCCTCAGCCTTCCCCTTGCTCAAAGCAGCTGCTAGTTCTGAGCTGGGCATTCCCTAACACGTCAGACACAAGACCCAACCAGCCGTTGGAATGATGCCAGGCAGCCCCAAGAGAGTTTATAAATCACCTGATTAATCACAGTGCCAGCACTCCCATAGCTCAGGGGACTGGAATTAAAGTAAACTTTCTGATTCCTGAAATGAACATTCTTTTGACAACATGAGATAATATCGTTTATACAACTGAGCATTCTAAGTGTGACAGTGGTTCGCACTGCTGCCTCACAGCGTCAGGGACCCAGATTTAATCCTAGCCTCGAGTGACCGCCTGTGTGGAGTCTGCATGTTCTCCTCGTGTCTGCATGGGTTTCCTCCGGGTGCTCCGGTTTCCTCCCACACTCCAAAGACGCGTAGATTAGATGGACTGGCCATGCTGAGTTGCCCCTCAGTATCCAAGGAACTGTAGGTTAGATGGACTGGCCATGCTGAGTTGCCCCTCAGTATCCAAGGAACTGTAGGTTAGGTGGATTGGCCATGCTAAATTATCCCTTAGTGTCCAAGATGTGTCGGTTAGGAGAACAGCCATGGTAAAGTGTGTGGGTTACAGCGATTGTGCAGAGGACAGGGCTGGGGTAACATACTCGTCAGAGTATTAGGTGCAGATCTGATGAGCTGAATGGCCTCTTCAGCACTGTAAGGATTCTAGTCTATAATTATTCGATTATACCTATCAAGAAAGCATGAATGGGAAGAGAGGTTGAAAGGTGACCTATTGGAGGTCTTTAAGAGACTATGTTCCCATTCAGGTTGAAGAGCAAAACTGGAGGCCATCAACACAAGATAGTCACTAAGAAAGGAGTGGGATAGCTCGACCTTGGGTCTGGACATAGCTCAGCACAACATCGAGGGCCAAAGGGCCTGTACTGTGCTGTACTGTTCTATGTTCTATGTTCTAAATCAAGGGAGGAACTTAGGAGAAACACTCAGAATGATGAGAATGAGGAACTTGTTACCACTGGGAATGGGGAAGTATTATATATGGATCTATAGAAAGATTACCTAAGCGTATGAGGGAAATGGGAATAGTGAATTACAGTGAAGAGAGAGGAGAGGAGTCTAAGTTAGAGCATAGAATATTAGCACGGACTGTTCAGGCCAAATGACCTCTTTCTATGATGTATGTTATTAAATCAGAGAATCCCTGCAGTGCAGGAAGAGGCCATTTGGCCCATCAAGCCTGTACCGCTAACAATCCAACTCAGGCCCTATTGCCCAACCCCAAATATTTACCCTGCTGATCCCCCCGACACTAAGGTTCAATTTAGCATGGCCAATCCACCGAACCCACACAACTTTTGGACTGTGGGAGGAATCCGGAGCACCCGGATATTCTACGTCATTCTAAGGCACAGCAAGTAGGGAGAATGCATATCTCTGTACAGGACAGATGATACAAGTCATACAGCTTGTCCCTGTCAGCTGTCCAGGGGCAGCAGCAGGATTCTGATAGCCAGCTAAAGTTGAAGTTTACTTATTAGTCACAAGTAAGGCTTACATTAACAATGAAGTTACTGTGAGTCACTACACTCCAGCACCTGTTCAGGTCAATGTACCTAAGCTGTACAGTCTTTCAGACTGTGGGAGGAAACCAGAGCACCCGGAGGAAACCTATGCAGGCACAGGGAGAATGTGCAGACTCCACAGACAGCGACCCAAGTTGGGAATCGAACCCTAATTCCTGGTGCTGTGAGGCAGCCGTGCTAACCACTGTGCCATTGTGCCACGTGTGCAGCTAGCAGCCAGATTTCACAGTGTAGATTTCATACACACTGCAGGGTGCGAATCACAAGGGCCCCGTGAGCATGTCAGAGTGTTACATTTCCTGCAAGCATTAGGCACTTTAGTAGCCCTTGCTTCAGAGAAAATGAGAGTTTTATTTGCATGCAGGAATGATTGAAGTTACAAATGGTATTAGGTAGCCTTGTCTTTCCAATAGATGAGACATCAATTAAAACACAGTAACATCACTACACAGTCTTCCCAACAGAGCACTAATTGCATTTTAATTATTTGACCTTGAGTTTATCAATCTGTCATGTTATCCGTACTGTTGTTTGGTGATGAGTGCATGTGTCCACTCGATGAACATTTTAAAATAACATCTTTCCAATACAGCTAGATAGTGAACACCTGTGACCAATACCCTGTGATGCAACAGGTAAGAAAATTGCACAGGAATTGATGGATTTAATCTATGACTTGGACCATTTCCATCTGAACACTTCATCATTTGTATTGCCCTATCACTAGCACACTCGATATTCAACAATGGCATAGGTTAATAATCTGAAAGATTAACTCCCTGGGTGTGTGCTATTCCTAACAAGTTAATAAAGTGCTTAGCCCATAGGTAATGAGTGTATTAAAATAGATCACCAGGCAACGTGATGGACAATGTTAACTGGTACATTAAAACAGAGACAGGTCACTGTTTCGCTTTGATGCCAACCAAGTAAGCAACAGCACAGTGGTTAGCACTGCTGCTTCACAGTACCAGGGATGTGGGTTCAATTCCCAGCTTGGGTCACTGTCTGTGTGGCATTCCCCCCGTGTCTGCGTGGCTATCCCCTGCGTGTTCTGCTTTCCTCCTACAGTCCAAAAGATGTACTGGTTAAGTGCATTGGCCATACTAAATTCTCTCTCTGTGTACCCGAACAGGCACCGGAATGTGGCGACTAGGGGAATTGAACAGTAATTACACTGCAGTGTTAAATGTAAGCCTACTTGTGACTAATGAATAAACTTTAATTTCAAATTAAACAAATTCAGGTAGAAAGCAAGAAGAGCATCCCCGAATAGAAGGGAACTCCCGAGATGCCTTCAAAATCACCTTCCGGTCCGGATTCTGCTCCGTGGACCAAGAGGACACATGATCACTTTTCTCTTCTCAAACAGTCCACACAGAGAGAGCTCTGTAATCGGCTGCCTGAAGGAAAGGGCAGCTCAGTAACATCATCACAGTGTGACACAGTGTGGGGCAGCAAATCCTTTGATGCTGGATTGTATGATGTGAGTCCACAGACAGCATGGCCTCCCAGTCCTTCCTGTCCTCTCTCACTGACGTGTTAAGTGACAGCGAGCAGGAGACTGTGGACAAACTGTTACTCAGACACAAACACAGACAGGTCCTTTGAAACAAATGAAACTTTCAGAAGCGATTGCTCGCCACTGGACTTGCGTTCAGCTCTGTGGGATTGGATTGACACAGTAAGAAGTCTCACAACACCAGGTTAAAGTCCAACAGGTTTATTTGGTAGCAAACGCCACCAGCTTTCGGAGCGCTGCTGGTGGCGTTTACTACCAAATAAACCTGTTGGACTTTAACCTGGTGTTGTGAGACTTCTTACTGTGTTTACCCCAGTCCAACACCGGCATCTCCACACCAGGGCTGGATTGGCCTGCTTCTGGTTGTCAGATTGATTGATTGATTGATTGGGCGGCACAGTAGCACAGTGGTTAGCACTGCTACTTCACAGCTCCAGGGTCCTGGGTTCGATTCCCAGCTCAAGTCACTGTCAGTGTGGAGTTTGCACATTCTCCTCGTATCCGTGTGGGTTTCCTCCGGGTACTCTGGTTTCCTCCCACAGTCCAAAGGTGTGCGGGTTAGGTTGATTGGCCATGCTAAGAATTGCCCCTTAGTGTCCAGGGATGCGTAGGTTAGAGGGATTAGTGGGTATAATAAGTAGGGATATGGGGGAAAGACCTGGGTGGGATTGTGTTCGGTGCAGATTCGATGGGCTGAAGGGCCTCTTTCTGCACTGTAGCGTTCTGTGACAAGGCAAGGCCTCAAACCTCTTATCAACAAGTGGGAGTGTGCAAAAGTTTATTTATTATTGTCACAAGTAGGCTTATATTAACACTGCAGTGAAAGACTATGAAAATCCCCTAGTTGCCACACTCCAGCGCCTGTTTGGGTACACTGAGGGAGAATTTAGCATGGCCAATGCACCCTAAACAGCCTGTCTTTCAGACATCAGGAACTAGTGATCTATTGGCTTCACCTAGATGACAAAAGTCTGTCCAGGGACATTGCCAATCGGATCAGGTCTGCTCTGGAGTTAGTGATTCACCCTGACCAAGGCTGCAATGTACCTTGCAGGAAGATGTCTGAGAGCCTCGCAGCACTCAGGAATATAATCACCTTTGCGCGGGACAGGACTGGACTGGCCTCATCAACTTAGACCAGCAGAAGGCCTTTAACAGAATATCACAGACCAACATGAGGGGTATGCTCTCCAAGGTGGGATTTGAGGAGGGAATCTATAATTGGACCAAGATGCTCTACACAAACATCAGTAGTTTTAAACAACAGGTGGGAATCGGAAAGCTTTCCCATCACATCTGGAGTTGGGTATCCTGAGGGATGCATTGAAGCTTAGGGTAGGTGTTGCAGAGGTGTATTGGGGAAAGGCTGGTGTCTAAGGCCTTTCAGCAACACTACACTCTGGGACTGGAAACTGTAGAACCCCCCCACCCCCGGGCTGTATGTTCGACATGTCCGCCTGTCAACATCTGGAAGTTGTCAACAGCGTCACATACCTCGGATCACCAATCACCAGCAATCTGTCTCTCGATGCTGAAATCAGGATTGCCGAGGCTGCAGCTGTCGTGTCAGGCGTTGAGGGATTGTGTGAGGAACAACTGCAAACAGATGGAAAAGACAAAGCTCCGGGTGTAGCAGGCTTGTATTCACAACAATCTCCTGTACGTGGCAGAGGCAACTCATACAAGCCCAGAAAAGCAACAGAGCAGCTTCCCCCTTCGCTGCCTCAGAAGAATATTGGGCATCTCCTGGTAAGTCAGAGAGCCGGCTACGGAAGTTCACCAGCTCGCAGGATTTCAAAGAACAGTACAGCACAGGAACAGGCCCTTCGGCCCACCAAGACTGTGCTGATCACGTTGTCCTACTTAGACCAACCACCTGTATCCCTCTATACCCCGCCTGTTCATATGTCTATCCGGATAAATCTTAAATGTCGCTAATGTATCTGCCTCAACCGCCTCACGTGGCAGTGCATTCCAGGCCCCCACCACCCTCTGTGTAAAAAAAAACCTCCCCCGCACATCTCCACTGAACCTTTCCCCCCTTACCGTGAACTTTTGCCCACTTGTAATTGTCATTTCTGCCCTGCCCTTATCGATGCCCCTCATAATTTTATTCTTGAAGGCGTTTGCCCTCTTGAGTTAGCAGCGACACCATTGGTTGAGTCATGTGAACCAAATGGATGACACAGCAACACGGTGGCATAGTGGTTAACACTGCTGCCTCACAGCGCCAAGGACCCAGGTTCAATTCTGGCCTCGGGTCACTGTCTGTGTGGAGTTTGCATGTTCTCCCCATCTCTGCATGGGTTTCCTCCGGGTGCTCTGGTTTCCTCTCAAAGTCCAAAGATGTGTGGGTTAGGTTGATTGGCCATGCTAAATTAACCCTAGTGTCGGGAGGATTAGCAGGATAAATATGTAGGGTTGCAGGAAAAGGGCGTGGATAGGATTGTGGTCAGTGCAGACCCGATGGGCTGAATGGCCTCCTTCTGGAATGCCAGGGTTCTTTGATGACAACTGCACCCCCAAAGTCACGCTCTACAGCAAGCCTGCTACTGCCATGAGACTAACAGGTCACACACATCTGTGATACAAGGATGGCAGTGAGTGAGATTTCAGGTTGACTGGGATTGGAGTTGGTACATGGGAAATCCTTGCTGCCAATCAGAGTTCCTGGAGACAAGCAGTCAGGAAAAGCATGGAAAATGCAGAGGACAAAAGAAATGAGCAGACGGTAGGAAACAGAACCTATCAGAATAAAAAAGCATCAGTCAAGCGCTGGCCAACACTATTCATCTGTGTCGATTGAGGAAGGGACAAGGACTCATGATAACGAGAGCAAAACACTGCAGATGCTGGCAATGTGAAATAAAAGACAGAAAATGTTGGAGAAACTCAGCAGGTCTGGCAACATCTGTGGAGAGAGAAACAGAGTAAACGCTTGGTGTTCAGGGATCTGATGTGGGTATGCTGGCGTTGGACTGGCGTAAACACAGTAAAAAGTCTGACAACACCAGGTTTTAGTCCAACCTATTTATTTGAGTATATTATCAAATAAATAGGTTGGACTAAAACCTGGTGTTGTCAGACTTTTTACTGTGTTCAGGGATCTTACAGACTTGAAACGTTCTCTCTGTCTCTCTTTTCACAGGTGCTGCCCACATTTTTTGCTTTTATTACTGTCACTGACCTCAGCAGCCACAACAGCTGGTGTTCGATATAGAAGTTTTCAACACCCTGAACGTACACTACTGTAACTGTAAACATGGTGCGTGACGTGCAGCACTGGAATAAACGGATTGCTGGATAACTACAAGACCCTGTGCAATGCTCAACTCATCCAGAGCTCGAGATCCCTGTTCAATTCATGGGGCGGGATTTTCTAACCGCGTTCGCCCCGAAGATCCCACCGGAGGTCAACAAAACTTTCCATGGTCCGCCCCTCACCTGGTCAGATTCTCATGGAGGGTGGAATGGGAAAATCTGCCCCTGAATCTCTGACTAATCAGTTAGTGGTACTATTTATTTTTACTCTTTCCATTCATGGCACGTGGGCTAGAATAAAAAGATGGCACCGGATCAAGACAACTTCTTGGGAGCTGTTCTCTGTATACTCTCTAATTCAATCTTTTATTCTTGTTCTATGCTTTCAAAATTTAATGCTAACTCCTTTAAACTTTCTCATAACGTTCTCTTTAAATCTCTTCCATCAGAGTTTTGAATGAACCTACCATAACTCTCTCTATACCCTAGCTATGATTGTATTATGCACTCTCTCCTTTCCTTCTCCCCATGTACTCTTTGAACAGTATGTTTTGTCTGTATAGCGCACAAGAAACAATACTCTTCACTGTATCCCCATACATGTGAGAATAATAAATCAAATCAAATTCGAATTATTCCCCATTGTTTGGGAAGGTTGTGGTGAGCTGCCTTCTTGAACCACTACAGCCCATTGTGGTTATTTTGCGACTTGTCAGGCCATTTCAGAGGGCAGTTAAGAGTCAACCACATTACTGTAAGTCTGGAATCACATCTAGGTCAGACTGGGGAAAGACAACTGATTTCCTACTGTGGGGCTCTATTAGTTAACCAGTTGGGTTTTTAAATAGCAACCCAACAGCTTTGTGTCACCATTACCGATACCAAGGTTATTTAACAAATTAAATTTAAATTTCCCGAATACAATGGTAGAATTTGAACTCATGTCTCCAAATTACAGATTACAAACACAGGAAACTTCGGATGATGAAAATAAATGAATTTGGCATCCAATTTTTGATTGCTATCCATTCGCAATTACTGGAGAGGGCTCAATTGATGGCTGGTGAGCGGAAAGTGGGATTTTGCACAAGTGAACAGCCCAATGACCATTACAGGTGAATGATTGGAAAAGGCTTTTGACACGTGTGCAAGTGTGCCAAAATCATAGCTGGAGTTAAATGGAGAAGGCATGAGTGACTCAAAATCCATCGAGGTCCAGGCCGGCACAGAATACTCACTCTACAGGAAATATGTTAAATTCTTTAAATCTACGATTGGAAATAACATTTGATTCATAGGGTGGGATTGTACAGCCTTGCTTGAGCAATGGACATTTCCGTTGTCCGCTCTTCCGATCCCGTGGCTGGAAGAGCAGTAGAATTCCGTTGATAATGCCTGGCACCTAACAAAGGGGTTTAAATCCTGCCTAAATCACGCAAAACTCTGAAGATTAAAGGGCATTATCTGAAAACTTGCCATGAAGTACTACTAGCAAGCCTGTACAAGAAATTGATCAACTCTTAACCAAATCAGAGGAATTATCCTATCTCTAACAATGGCTGGGTCTCTTTTCTCATAGCCGCTAGTCACCTAATGTTAAAATTAGCTTCGTAGAATAGAACCATAGACATTTACAGCATTAAAGCAGGCCATTCAGCCCATCAAATCCATGCTGGCACACAAGGAAACATCCAGCCTAATCCCACTTTCCCATTTTTGGTCCGTAGCCTTGTGGGTGACACCAATCCAATTGCTTATCCAAGTAGTTTTTAAATGTTATGAGGGTTTAGTCATAAGTCATAGCCCTAGAAGTACAGAAGAGACCCTTCAGCCCATTGAGTCTGCATTGACAAAATTACATTAATCCCATTTTCGAACACTTGGTCCATAGCCTTGAATGTTGTGACATTTCAAGTGTTCATCCACATAGTTTTTAAAGATTGTGAGGTTTCCCACCTCTACTACCCTCCCGAGCAGCACATTCTCAACTCCCACCATCCTTTGAATGAAACTATTGTTTCTCAAATCCCCCCGAAACCTCCTGTCCTTCACCTTGAGATAATGCCCTCTTATTGTTGACTCTTCAACTAAAGGGAGGACCTGCTTGCTATCCACCCTGTCTATACTCCTCATAATCTTGTACACCTCAATTAGGCCTCCCCTCAGCCTTCTCTGCTCTAAAGAAAACATCCTGAGCCTATCCCAGCCTCTGTCCTTAGTTCAAATATGCCATTCCAGGCAACATCCTGGTGAATCTCCACTGCATCCTCTACAATGCAATCACATTCTTATAGTGAGGCAACCAGAACTGCACACACTACTCCAGCTGTGGCCTCACCTAAACTTTGTGTCACTCCGACATAACCTCCCTGCCATTTGATTTGATTTATAATTGTCACATGTATTAATTAACATGGTGCATCTGTAAAAGTTGATGAGAGTCATAGCTGACAAGCCAAATTTCCTTAATGAATACGCCATTCATGTCACACCTTTTTTTAAGAAGTGTTTAGGTCAAGTTGATAGCAGAATCCATTGTTATTGGTCTCAATAACTGGGGAAAGATCAGAGATAATTAAGCTCCAAAGTTAAAGTTTATTTATTAGTCACAAATGAGGTTTACATTAACACTGCAATGAAGTTCCCCAAGTCACTACACTCTGGCACCTGTTCAGGTCAATGCACCCTAACCAGCACGTCTTTCGGACTGTGGGAGGAAAGTGAAGCACTTGGAGAAAACCCACACAGGCATGGGGAGAATGTGCAGACTCCACAGAGACAGTGACCCAAGGCGGGAATCGAACCTGGGTCCCTGGCGTTGTGAGGCAGCAGTGCTATCCACTGTGCTACCATGCCACCCATTATCAGTCACGTAGGGACAGTGACTTTCAAACACTCAATTGCTTCAAGGATCCCCACTTCTCTGAAGCAAGAGAGGCGACAGAAATAATTTTCATTTTATAACACTGAGATGACTATAGGTCAGAAAGTGGAGCTGGATTAGCATTCTGAAGTCCAGTAAGATCAATGCCAGCTTTGAGTTCCCTCGCATGTCATTCCAAGGGAATTCACTCTTTCGCACAGATGAGTGAATGGGAATCTTGGGAAGGGAGCAATCAAACTGAGGGCCCCAGGCACTTTTACAGACCACAAAAGCGGCACTCACGTAGTTTTTATTCACTGTATTAAATTGCACCTTTGAAGTCACACTGTGGTTTCTCAGTTTTCTTTGTTAAACAGCATTCAGTTCTGGGTCTATTTTTGTGCCTCCAGCAATTGTCACAATAGATACCATTTAAGAGGCAGTCATTTTCACAGTGAAAGATTAATGGCCAGAGGATCATTACTGAAAACCAACTGAGAAATAAATATTGGCAATCTATTTCTGGGAATTCCTACGTATAGAAGTGTTTTATGAAACAATAATTCACACTGGTGAATAATTGCTACAAAGATGCAAATAAAACACCCAGCTTAATAAGCAGCGCTGAGTGGGAAGTTTCTCAGTGCTGGATACAGGAGCAATGCCACAATCTACACATTCCCAACCTCAGCCTTGTAGCTGCACATAGAGGCACAGACACCTCTCCACATTATACATAGAATCATAGAATCCCTACAGTGCAGAAGGAGGCCATTTGGCCCATTGAGTCTGTACCGACCACAATCCCACCCAGTCCCTATCCTTGTATTTCTTCATTTACCCTGCTCATCCCCCTGCCTCCAGGGTCAATTTAGCATGGCCAATCAACCTAACCCTCACATCTTTGGACTGTGAGAGGAAACCAAACTGAAGAAACCCACGCAGACACGAGGAGAATGTGCAAACTCCACACAGACAGTGACCCGAGGCTGGAATCGAACCCTGGTCCCTTGCACTGTGAGGCTAACCACTGCGCCACCGTGCCATCCTGCACACAGCAATGGCTGGGTGTATCTCTGCTGCTGTTCATGGAAACCACTAGAACTTAAAAAGGAAGGTCACCGAAGAGAAAGGTTTAGATGGGGAGAGAAATCCAAAGGAATAATGACAGAAAAGGATTCTTCGGAGGCCTTTGATGTAGCAAGAGAAGAGATGTGGCAGAGTTATTTAGGGGGAGATGCCAATGGTGCAAGAGGACAGAGATTCCAAGATTCAGCCCCCAACAGGCAAAGCACAAAACAAATAACCACCAAGAGCCCCTCGCAATCGAGGGTAACGTCCATCAGGCTTGACGAGTCTTCAGATACCTGAGGAGCCCAATTCTGGAGCCGCAAGTTCTTCCGCAGTGAAGGAATGTTGTTGGGGTGGGGGAAGGGGGGAAGGGAGGGGGGGAAGGGGGGGGAAGGGAGGGGGGAAGGGGGGTGGGAGGGGGTGCCGCCTGTGTCAGCTTCGCTATCCTTCCCCTACCACCATCACCGTTCTGCCTCACTGGCGAGTTGCTGAGCCTCACAGAGGCTCTTACGCCTTGATGGGCCAGGTGGAGCTATGTCAAGCAGCATCAGCATTCTCCTCCCAGTCAGTGGTGTTAACATCTCTGTGCTTTAGCATGGCCTTGACTATATCCTTATACCTTTTCCTTTGGTCACCCTTAGAGCGTTGACCAATGGAGAGCTGGGAAGAAGAGAACCTGCCAAAGCGAGTGATTTCGTACAGAATGGCCCATCCATTGGAGTTGGAAAAGAGTTGCTCTGGGACAGGAGAATGTTACGGGGGATGTGAGGAAAAACCTTTTTACCCAGAGGGTGGTGATGATCTGGAATGCGCTGCCTGGGAGGGTGGTAGGGGTGAGTTGTCAACTGGGCTGAAGTGCCCCTTCTGAGCGATATGATTCTGTGAATCTATGAGAAGTCTAGAGTGCAGGAGGATAGAGTTTCACACTCACCAGGTGAAGCATAGAACAAGCAGTCAACCAGTATCAGAGGGGCTGAACGCACAAGCAGAACCCTTCCACCCTCTCTCCCTCCAACAGTACCCCCCTACCAATCCCAACCAATGACAGAAAGAAGCTTGAAGCAGAGTTGAACGAGATGATGGAGCCAAGACAAGAAAGAAAAACTAGCTTAGATTAATGTTATTACCCAGCAGTGTGGAATCAGACAGAACTGATAATAGCCTAGGAATGGGATATTAACCTACTCCTTCCTAAAACTGTTTTCTTACGAAAGCCAAGGTAAATTAATTGTATTTAATATAAAACTATATAAGAATTATATTTCACTTAATTATATGCTATATAATGTCCCAAGAGTTACATTGGAACGTCATACTCTTGATTTATAATGTCGACTAACCACATGCAAAATTTGTCAAAGCCCTTCGAGCATGCCATGTGCCTGACCTAGTCCCTGTGGGCATTGTCCTTATAAATAGCTCAGACCAGCACCACATTCAGAGTTGACTGAGATCAAATTTGCATAAAATTAAGTTAGATTTGCAACCGATTGGCAAATTCCAGGCAGAAAATGCAAAGAGGAATAATAGTGAGTAAAAAACACTGGAATTAGTGAAATGGAAGAGGAGAAGAAGATAACAGATCATTCTGTTTACTCAAAGCCAACAATTTAACAAAAAGACAATTGGCAGATGGATTCCGTATAAGAACATAAGAACTAGGAGCAGGAGTCGGCCATCTGGCCCCTCGAGCCTGCTCCACCATTCAATAAAATCATGGCTGATCTTTTCGTGGACTCAGCTCCATTTACCCGCCCACTCACCATAACCCTTAATTCCTCTACTGTTCAAAAACAGTGTAATAGTGGAGCTCTTTATAACTTTGAAATTCCCTTGTTCATTTATCACTGAATGTCTACAGCAAATACCAACAGAACAAGATTTCAATAACTATGGGTGAATATGGTGGGTTTACAGAACTGGTTATTGTATCCAGTGTAGCAGCTCTGTCTTGCCTTTACCAACATTGCAAAAAAAAAAATTCTCTGGTCATTATTACATTGCTGCTTGTGCAAGCTTGCTGTGTGCCTTACATTGTCACAACATTTTCAAAAGTCTTTCAATGGCTGCAAAGCACTTTGGGATGTGTTTGTAAGAAGTGGTCTATAAATGCAAGACTTTTCTTTCATATGTTTCTCAGGTGGGCACAATAGACAGCTACTAATAATGTCAGTACTCAATGCTTGTACACATGCTATTTCCAATAGGAGACACAGGGGAATGATTAGGAGGAGGAACCATGGCTGACTTGTATTTTCAAATCTCCCTCGTTTAGACCCTGCTAATTTGGACCAATTGTAATATTTTGACCCCCAACCCACTGACATCAGTTAACCCAACACAAACTTGGCCTAGAACCATAGAATCCCTACTGTGCAGAAGGAAGCCATTTGGCCCATCAAGTCTGCACCAACCATAATCCCACCCAGGCCCTATCCCCATAATCGCATGTACTTAACTCTAGCTAGTGCTCCTGACACTAAGTGGCCATTTAGCATGGCCTATCAACCTGACCCGCACATCTTTGGACTGTGGGAGAAAACTGGAGCACCCAGTGAGATGTGTAGGCACGGGGAGAATGTGCAAACTTCGCACAGACAGTCACCAAAGCTGGGAATCTTACCCAGATCTGTGGCGCTGTGAGGCCGCAGTGCTAACCACTGTACTGCCGTGCTGCCCTCTAAGCTTCTAGTCTGCTAATGCATACTGGCACTAAGTCACGCAGTCACCTTTTAATCCAAGCCAACAAAATAATGATCCCAAGTACAGTAAGAATTTAACACTTTTCCAATTTAGGATTATCAACCAGGTTTGCAATGTGGCTCACCTACGTTTGCTAGTAGCATCATACAGAGGGGTCCTTTACCTTGCAAACTAAATTAGCATGTCTGGGCATTGCACTTTTTTTGAATTAAGCAGAAGCAAAGGGGATAATCATTCCCTGGTGTATTCTTCATGGCAAAGCCACAGCCAATCAAAGCTGATTTGCCAACCAATCAGCACTCTTTTCTCATGAAGCATAAATTATTGCTCCCTTTGAAATTTGACATTCTTGCATTTGTTCTGATAAGTACAAGATGAAAAGCTTTGTCAGTGTGTCTCTATGTTCAACAATACTCAAGTGATGAAGTGGTCAGTGATTTGGTAGGGAGGGCAGAGTGGAATGTATAATATTTAATTACTGGGTACCAGGAGCTTGTACTCATGACCCAGAGACATGAGTTCAAACCCTTTCCATGGCAACTGGAGATTCTAGTTTATCATAAAATCCAGTTTAACTAATGAGTTAAATCTGCCATCCTTACCCAGACTGTTTGTACATGACTCCCCTCCCACAGAACTGTGACTGACTCCTAACCACAAAGTTCCCACAGTGCAGAAGGGGGCCATTCAGCCAATCAAGTCTGCACCAACCCTCCGAAAGAGCATCTCGCCCAGGCCCACTTTCCCCCACTCTATTCCATTTTTTTTTATTCATAGAACACGGGTGTTGCTGGCTGGCCAGCATTTATTGCCCATCCCTAATTACCTGAGGGCAGTTCAGAGTCAACCACATTGCTGTGGCTCTGGAGTCACACGTAGGCCAGACTGGGTAAGGACAGCAGATTTCCTTCCTTAAAGCACATTAGTAAACAAGACAGGTTTTTGCGACAATTGACAATGGTTTCATGATCATCAGTGGATTCTTAATTCCAGATATTTTCTTTTTTATTGAATTCAAATTCCACCATCTGCTGTGGCGGGATTCGAACCCGGGTCCCCAAAACATCAGCTCAGTTTCTGGATTGATAATCTAGCAGTAATACCATTAGACCGTCGCCTCTCCATTTACCATGGCCTAACCCACACATCTTGGGACCATGGGAGGAAACCAGAGCACCCGGAGGAAACCCACACAAACACAGGGAGAATGTGCAAACTCCACCCGAGGCTGGAATCAAACCTGGGTCCCTGGCAGTGTGAAGCAGCAGTGTTAGTCACCATGCAACCCTTAACTACCCTAACCACTGTGTCACAGTCCCACCCTGAACGGCAGCCACTTTATCTCAAGTTAGGGCAGACAAATGGGGGACTTGCCAGCAGAGTCCACACCCTGGGGATGATTTTTTTGAAACAAGGTCAGGGAAGGGACAAGATCTGACTTCAGGTCTTCACTCACACTGACTCAACATTTCCCTTTTACACATAAACCAGCAAAAGAGAGACTGAAAGTGCCTCTTTAAAGCCGGGCTCAGCGAGATATGCTCCGTCACAAATACAGGGACACATCCAGTATATCTGAACACAACTTATACATATCGCTCTGATATGTTCCAACACAGTTTCATTTTCGAACAAGTCTCCTGCGGCAGGCCAAATCAACAGTGATATTAAAATGAGACTGGGGGAAATCTCAATCAGCTGGGGTGGTCGCTAATGAGTTGTTATGTTACTGAGTATTTACATCAAATACAAACAATGCATTAAAGCAACTAAAAGACGGTCTTTCTCCACTGGGTCTGAGCCTGTTAAATGGCTCGGAATAATTGCTTCCCTCTCAATAAATCTCTCCGTTGCTTTGTAAGAGGTTATTTATTGCAAAGTACCTCCTTTCTGCTTGTAACAACCTCACCCCAAGACGGAACTGGAGGAAATGGTTTAGACAGATTGAAACTTACCAACTCCTAAAGGCATCTTCCAGTCGCCGCAAGATTTCAACTGATTGGAATGGGAAAGAGTGAGAGTCTCCTGTTCTGGTTCGGTCCCAGCGATCTGTTCCCGGGGCTGAGGATGGAGCTGGCAATTATACTTCCACAGTCAGCCACATTCACACAATTTCTCAGAAATGCTTCACTCCTGTAAACAGTGATGTCAAACTGCAATCTCGGAAGTGCGTGCTGGTGAAGTCTTAACCCCTGCCTGTGTGTGTGTGAGGGGGAGGGAGGGAGAGATGTTG
Organism: Carcharhinus amblyrhynchos; assembly: GCF_965287045.1. Classification (NCBI taxonomy): domain Eukaryota; kingdom Metazoa; phylum Chordata; class Chondrichthyes; order Carcharhiniformes; family Carcharhinidae; genus Carcharhinus; species Carcharhinus amblyrhynchos. Next base: position 48,107,377 of record NC_137342.1, read on the forward strand.
CCATAGGCACTAGAATTAGCATCATAATGTCGCAGAGATATGAGGGAGAATTTTAAACCAGGAATCAAGAGGGGTGGAGGTTTCAGCAACAGGTGTCTTAAAGTGAAGAGCAAAAACAGAAAATGCTGGTAACACTCAGCATCTGTGAATAAAGCAGGGTAAGAAGTCTCACAACAGCAGATTAATTAGGAATTCTTTATTTGGAATCACCAGCTTTCGGAGCACTGCCCCTTCCTCACCTGATGAAGGAGCAGTGCTCCAAAAACTGATGCTACCAAGTAAAACTTTCGGACTTTAACCTGGTGTCATGAGACTTCTTACTGAGGGATTTGCCCACCCCAGTCCAGCATCAGCATCTCCACATCATTTACAAGGTTGTTGCCTGGATTGGGAGGTATGCCTTATGAGGATAGGTTGAGGGAGCTAGGTCTTTTTTCTCTGGAGAGACAAAGGATGAGAAGTGACCTGATAGAGGTTGAGAAGATGTTGAGAGGTATTGATCGGGTGGATTCGCGGAGGCTATTTCCCAGGGCTGAAATGGTCGCTACGAGAGGACACAGGTTTAAGGTGCTGGGGAGCAGGTACAGAGATGTCAGAGGTAAGTTTTTCACTCGGAGGGTGGTGAGTGAGTGGAATCGGCTGCCATTGGTGGTGGTGGAGGCGAACTTGTTGGGGTCTTTTAAGAGACCTCTGGATGAGTACATGGGATTTAATGGGATTGAGGGTTATAGATAGGCCTGGTAGGTAGGGATATGATCGGCGCAGCTTGTGGGCTGAAGGGCCTGTTTGTGTTGTAGTGTTCTATGTTCTATCATAGTGTTTTCAGACTGAACCTTGTATGATTGTCAGTGTTGGTAACCAAAGCACATCAGAACTGCAGGACCTGAAAGTGCTGTAAAGAAATCTAACGGCTAAAGTATGAGGACAAATGGGGAAAGCTCTTGATTTTAAGAGCATGGAGGAAGTTTACATGTCTAGGCATTAAAATGGAACAAAAACGATTGACCTGAGATATGATTTCAAGTTAAACAATGGTTGTAAAACAGTAAGATATGATACAGATTAGCAACAATCAAAACACAGCACTGGCCTGGAGGCTTTGTAAAACCAGTAACAGAGGAACCCTGGGATCCACATGGCAGACTGTTCCAGTCTGGCAAAAACAAATCCAGTTCCTTGGACCGAAATGAGGTGAAAGATTTGATTTGATTTGATTTGATTTATTATGGTCACATGTATTAGTATAATGAAAAGTATTGTTTCTTGTGCATGTACAGACAAAGCATACTGTTCATAGAGAAAAGGAAAGGGTGCAGAATGTAGTGTTAGTCATAGCTAGGGTGTAGAGAAAGATCAGCTTAATGCAAGGTCTGACGGCAGCAAGGAAGAAGCTGTTCTTGAGTCGGTTGACACGTGTCCTCAGACTTTTGTATCTTTCCCAGTGGAAGAAGGTGGAAGAGAGAATGTCCAGGGTGCGTGGGGTCCTTAATTATGCTGACTGTTTTGCCAATTTCTGTGTGAGAGATATTAACATGTAAAGAACAGACAACCTGACAAATTAGATCATTTCACTAGTCTATGAGCCAAGTGGCTGTTGCCTTGAACATCTATGGGGTTTCATTCTCTTTATCCTCCAATTATTACCCTCCAGTTCCCAAAGGCATTTGCCAAGGTCCATTTCCTTGACGTTACAGTTCCTCAGCAATTAGCATGCCAAATGGTTCATTTTCTTTCCCCGCCTAAATTTCAATAGATTTTGTATGAAACCTGATCCAGTTCTCACCCCTGTAAAGATAAACATTTCAGTGAGGGTTAGGCTGATAATGACAAGGACTGTGAACCTTGTCAAACATGTTTCCCCAGAAAGCTATTGGAATACTCTAGCCAATATACTCACCATAAATTACCAAAGCTTAGCACATAACCTCATACCATTAGTATTCGTTTGATAATACAGAATGAGTATTGCTGAAAAGAGAGACAGAACATAGAACACTACAGCACAAACAGGCCCTTCGGCCCATAAGTTGCGCCGATCACATCTATACCTACCAAGCCATAGAACTATCTGTAACTCCCAGTGCCATTATATCCCATATACTCATCCAGAAGTCTTTTAAAAAACCTCAGCGAATTTTCCTGGTGAACTCGCTGGTGTTCACCAGGTGAAGACATGGTGAAGCTTTTTGCCTTGCACTCATCAGGACACATTGTAAGAATACCAAAGCAGGGGAAACCACCATTTATACTGCATGAGCAGAAAATGCTGCTTGGTTGGCAAGTGGACTCTGGTAGAAAAGTTGCAATGGAGAATGCACCAGTTGATGATCATTGACAGATAACTGCCAAGCATTGTTTGAAATTTCAGCCAAGCAACTTGACCCTGATTGGTCAAAGCAATGTCCTGGGGAATGAATCAGTGAATGACTGTCACTTCTTTGGCTGAATCAGCTGTGATGTGTGAACACGTTCTGTCTGCAAAGAACAGGACCTTGTGTAGATGTACTAGAAGTTAAAATCACAAAATGCATCTATTGGATAGGAGTGTAATACCTTTATGGTGGCACAGTGGTTAGCACTGCTGCCTCACAGCACCAAGGACACGGGTTCAATTCCCAGCTTGTGTCACTGTCTGTATGGAGTATGCATATTCTCCCCATGTCTGCATGGGTTTCCTCCGGGTGCTCCAGTTTCCTCCCACAATCCAAAGATGTGCTGGTTAGGGTGCATTGGCTGTGCTAAATTCTCCCTCGGTGTACCTAAAGAGGCACCGGAATGTGCAACTAGGAGATTTGCACAGTAATATCACTGCAGTGTTAATGTAAGCCAACTTGTGACACTAATAAATAAACTTTAAACTTTTTATATGTGATGATCTTCCAAAATTTTGGCCCGTTATGGGCAGCACAGTGGTTAACGCTGCTGCCTCACAGCTCCCAGCTTTGATTCCCGGCTTGGGTCACTGCCTGTCTGGGGTTTGCACGTTCTCCCAATGTCTGTGTGGGTTACCTTAGGCTGCTCCAGTTTCCTCCCACACTCAGAAGTACAAGTTAGGTGGATTGGCTATGCTAAATTGCCCATTAGTGTCAGGGGATTAGTAGGGTAAATGCATGGGGTTGCAGGGATAGAGCCTGGATGGAATTGTTGTCATACAATCCCTTCAGTGCAGAAGAGGCGATTTGGCCCATCAAGTTCACACTAACTCTCTGACAGCGAGACTTACCCAAGACTACCCTGTAACCCCACACATCTCTTCCCATAGTTAATCCATCTAATCTACACATCTTGGGACACCAAGGAGCAATTTACCATGGCCAATTGTCAGTGCAGCTCAATAGGCCAAATGGCCTCCTTCCGCACTGGAGCGATTCGAGTGCATAGTTTGAATGTACCTTTAAAAAACTTACATTATTACAGCAGCTTTCACAACTATCACCATCTCAGTGTTTTGCAGCCAGGGAGGGTTTTTGAAGTATAGTCACTGATATACAATAAACACAGCAGCCAATTTCTACGCAGCAAGCTCCCACACACAGCAATGTGATAACTATATTTTCTTTTTGTGCGGTGAATTAAATGGATAAATATTGGCCATCACACCAGGATAACTTCAAAATAATGTCATGGGAACACTTATATGCACCCAAGAGCAGACAGGGCCTTGGTTTAATGCCCAACCAAAACACGACACTTTTAGAGGAAATACCTATGGCTTTGCAACTGGAGGGCACGTTCCCTGGAGGAAACTGAAGATCTGGAAAAAGGTTCATAGAATTCCTACAGTACAGGAGGCCATTCGACACATCGAGTCTGTACCGACCACAATCCACCCCCCTTCTCCCCAGGCCCGTGTTGAACTTGCTGTCCCAAAGTGCAGTGGAGTCTGAATCGTAGAATGGTTTCAAGAAGCAGATAGATACAGTTTTAATAAAAAAGGGATAAGGAGGACAGGTGGGGAGGTGGATTTGAGACCAGGGAGAGATCAGCCATGATCTGATTGAATGGCAGAGCAGGCCCGAAGAGTTGAATTTGCCTACTTCTACTCCTAATCCCTATGTTCATATGAAGCTTTGGCTAAGCCGAGAGAAGATTCCCTCTGTTAATGATAATTCAATTCCCCGAACAGGTCAAGCACGTTAGGCGAAGTTGGACTGCTGACGTTCACTGTTTTGGGCCATTACAAAGAAAAATTGAAAGACACACCAAGAGACCAAAAGAGATAGGCTTTGATAAAAGGTCACCTGGACTCAAAACGACAACTCTTTTCTCTCCTTACAGATGCTGCCAGACCTGCTGAGATTTTCCAGCATTTTCTCTTTTGGTTTCAGATTCCAGCATCCACAGTCATTTGCTTTTATTTACAGAGAAAGACTTGTTAGTCAAGGTAAAGGGGCATTCAGGACGCCTGGAACAATACCACCCTGCGTCAGTACCTTCCTGAGAAACCCAGAATAAATCCTTAAATTGAGATGTAAAACTGAGTAACCTATCATAGGTGTGAATATTTTTGTGGCAATATTGCCGTTATGTATACATTGCTGGAAGCCTTGAACAATTGATAATACAACAAGGGAAATCGGCAGCACAATTTAGAATTCATTAGAACAGCCCTCTTAGGATACTCATCCCATGATCGTGAAAGTTTAAAAGAATATCAAGTCTAAGCAGCATGTTCCTGGAACCTGTTATTTCCACTGGGTGCACTGATATCAGCTCCTGTCGATTTGGAGTATTTCAATGGAATGAGTAGAAGAAGGTTGAAACATTCATGACAGATTATCTCTTGTCCTCATCGTGGCGGCTGCCACGATGAGGACAAGGATGAGTTGTTCTTATATTGACACACTGCTAAGTTGTACCGTATTCTGGTGTCTTAGAAAAATGTACTCTTGTCTGAAGAAATGTCTAAGTGTCTAGATAGGCAGAATGGTGGTACAGTGGTTAGCAATGCTGCCTCACGGTGCCAAGGACCTGGGTTCGATTCCAGCCTTGGGTGACTGTCTCTGTGGAGTTTGCACACTCTAATGTGTCTCCACAGGTACTCCTTAGTGTCTCAAGATGTGTAGGTTAGGGGGATTAGTGGAAAAAATGCGTGGGGTTACGAGATAGGGCAGAAAACTGGCCTATGCAAGATATTCGGAGAGTCTGTGCAGACTTGATGGGTCAAATGGCCTCCTGCTAGACTGTTGGGATTCTAAATATACTCCAAGTCACGTTGACAACGGTTTGATCAAACAACAAATTATTTGGGCGTGCCACAGTTGGAGGAAAGATTGACCTCAGATTGTTGTGACATGCCTCACAGTTACCAGTGCTTCACAGCTGTGACTGAGGTGTCCAAGGGATTTGCTCTAGGCATGGTTGTAACTGTGTGCTGGTGTCTATGTGTCATTACCAGGGAAACTAACAGATAAGTCTCATAAATCCAGCCTAGACTGTGTTAAGGAATGCACTCTCTTTATTAAGAGGCTCTTCATTCTTATGCCAATTAGATGATATAAAAACGTCCTGGTGGTGTGCAGTAACTCATAAATGAACCATATCATTGTTATCCTCACAACAATTGTTAAATGGTTTCTGTTCACTGCTTCAGTATAATACAAAGCAAAGAATTACCTCTTTTCCAATGCTGATCCAAGACATAAAGCACATGCACGGTATAAAACATGTTCGATTGTTTGAAGGACAGCAACAAATCAAAATAAAACAGTTCATCGTAACCACTGTATAAAGATGACTAAATCCAACTACTTAAAACACAACTTAATTTACAGAAATTATTACAATCATTCAAGGTTTCCTCTCACTACTTTGCTTTTTGTCAAGATGAATACACGACCAAGTACAAACCAGCTGCATGTGAATTCCAAACAGAAAAGGAATGACAACTATGCAAAAGGTTCTAACGCCTTTAACTGGATACCTATATTTTCTGAGTGCACAGTGTAATCAACTAATTGTTCCAGTATAATTACTTTCTTCAGAGTCAAATCACTTCACTGAAAAATTAATAAGTGTAACATTTCGCAATGCTGTCACAAGTATTGAAGGTGGATGAAGAGAAGGATTGACTGAATAAATGGGAATAGTAATGTCACTGCTGCCTCCAGCACTTTCAACAAAATCCCCAGGAGCTCAAGTTGATGAAAGCGTGTATTTTCTAAAAATGCATTTGTCTACTGATCAGGTTACCGTCCGTCAGCAAGTCGGTGAATTTGGCAAAAACAAACTGCAGTGGGTTTAACAGTCTGGGTAAATTCTGATGGAAAATACTACAAAGGAGAGAGCTCTAGTCTCGGAAACATGCTCCCAAACGAAAGGAAGCAAGCACAATGAAAAAACGTCACACTGGCCACCTAAACATTAATTCACTTTGTTGTTAAATCCAAACTACCCATGTACCCCTAAGGGCACGGTAAGAAGAATCAACACCAGCTTAAAGTTCAACAGTTTTATTTGGTATCACAAGCTTTTGGAGCGTTGCTCTTTCCTGAGGTGAGCAGCAGTCTGAAACTTGTGATACCAAATAAACCTGCTGGACTTTAACCTGGTGTTGCGAGACTTCTCACTGTGTCCACCCCAGTCCAAAGTCGGCATCCTTAAAGAAGGAACAATATCTGATCTTGACGGCACAAAGGAAGGAAAAACACAATTACTGGCCATAGTTTAAAGATGGTTTCAGAATTAGCTATAATTCTCCTTCCTTTTCTTCACAGCTTCAACTGAGGGGGTCTCTTTACACCATGTGCAGTGAGTGGTCTCTTTACACCACAGCTGATGGAGGCATTACTTTCACTTGTGTTTTTAGAAAAGGTCACCAAGGTCCAGCTGACGAAATTTATCCAGGTTGTAGAAACAGGCCTTCACCACTCTGCCACCAAAGTATCTTGTATTCAGGTCAACAACAGCTGGAATAAGAGGAGCATGATTCATTATTTCCAGGACTAGTCACGTGCAGTATTAAAAATTAGCAGCACACCGTAAAATTATGACAGCTGCTGGGTGGTGATTAAAATGGAATAATTACAGTTAGGAGTTAATCACACGTGTAATTTTGGCTCAGAGGGACGGAACAGGCACATGCGCACATTGTTAATACATTTGTCTAATATATAAAAAGGATTCTTTCTGATATTATGTATTAAAAAGTTAGGAAATTGACTCGAGCGTTAATTTGACCTGAATTAAAACTAAAGCCACGCTTCACACAATAATCAGAAATACAGGTAAGGATCTCAAGTTCAACAATTTCAGATTATAACCTCTGTCCCATTTTATTCTGTTTGATTTTGGCTGGTGACGTTAATGATTAACACTTCCTCCAAACCTATCTCTATCGTCAAGTTATACGGATTCGCAACATTTAACTGTTTCACTCTCCACAGATGCTGCCAGACCTGCTGAGTTTATCCCACATTTCCTGTTTTTAGTTCTTTTGCTTTTCATTCTGTTACCACCCTCCTTTCGTCTGACACCATCATCTCTTCCATCTTTCATCCTATCCGCTGACCTCCGCTTTCACCCTTTCCTCCTCCTGCCTCTGTGTCCATTTAAATCCTATGCCATTTTCTTTCCAGTTCTGACGTAAGGTCACAGACCTAAAGCATTAACTCTGCCTCTATCTCCACAGATGCTACCAGACCAGAGTATGTCCAGCAAGTTCTGTTTTTACTTTAATTAAGGAACATATTGTGCCGTGTTATGTAGACACAAACCTACCCCATTATAAAAAAAATCCATGAATAAATATTCCACTAAAATCCATGCACATCAGTCAGAAATAACACAGTCTTTGTTTAGTGAATTGATGTGTGGTTGAAAGCGAAGATGGAACACTATCTGTCAGAGACCACCAGCTATAAGGTATAGCACAGACATGGTTCTAAGTAAAGATCTTACATTAGTAATGTCTCAAAGTCCAAATTGCAAATGACCCTCTACTCTAAGTTTACAGTATTAAAATATCACATACCATCTCATGCTAATGTTTCCTGACATTTTCTCCCTTTCTAGCCTTGAGGTACTAAATCTCTGTTGAATTAATGTTACAGCAGGTGTCAGATACCCTCCAGTACCTCAGCCAACTGGACAGTTTGTGTGTTCACAGCACATATGTTTGTAGGCTAGTCGGCCATTGCCGCTTCCCAGGGAGGCGATGGCCTAGTAGTATTATTGCTAAACTATTAATTCAGAAACTCAGCTAATGTTCTGGGGACCCGGGTTCGAATCCCACAACAGTTGGTGGGATTTGAATTTAAATTTAATAAAAAAATGTCTGGAATTAAGAATCTATTGATGACCATTGTCGGAAAAACCCATCTTGTTCATTAATGTCCTTTTAGGAAGGAAATCTGCCATCTTTACCTGGTCTGGCCTACATATGACTCCAGAGCCACAGCAATGTGGTTGACTTGTGGGTGGCACAGTGGCAAGCACTGCTGCCTCACAGCGCCAGGGACCCAGGTTCGATTCCCGGCTTGGGTCACTGTCTGTGTGGAGTTTGCACATTCTTCCTGGTCTGCGTGGGTTTACTCCGGGTTCTCCTGTTTCCTCCCACAATCCAAAGATGTGCAGGTTAGGTGGATTGGCCATGCTGAATTGTCCCTTAGGGTCGTGGGGACTAGCTAGGGTAAATACATGGGGTTACAGGGATAGAGTCCGGGTAGGATTGTTGTCGGTGCAGTCCCGATGGGCCGAATGGCCTCCTTCTGCACTGTAGGGATTCTATGGCTTTCAACTGCTCTCTAAGGGCAACTAGAGATGGGCAATAAATGCTGAACAGCCAGTGACGCCCCTGTCCCACAAATAAATTTTTACACAATGGTTATATGCTAGACAGTCATGGCAGATACACCATTGTCGCAAAATGCCCAAATATGCACATTTTATCTAACAGTTAGCAGATAGAGATCTGCAGCTGGGATGATCTTTCCTGTCTGACACATGGCTGTTAAGTATGACTGCAATACATGCCACAGCAACACTTACTGAACACCTTGGCTGAGATCAGCTGAGCATCGACCAAGGATCAAACCTGCAAGGTTCCTGGTCTATCTGGTTTGTGTGTTCACTGGCAGAGCTCGGGGAATACGTTTACATCCTCATTAATAAAAGAATGATGAAAGTACTATTACCTTTGATTGCAGACTCGACCCGCTCAAATTCCACAAATATCCTGACTGCCTCATCATCAGGTGCCCCAGGAATCTGAAAAATAAAACAAAAGTATTAATTGGATGGACAGCCTTTAAGAGAACCCACGGGACACACAGGAGTCAAGCAGTAAGTGGAGGACAGTGGCACCAATTCTCAATGTTTTGAATCAGGTGTCTCTCTTGCAGCCACTGAAACCAGGGTCACAAGATTCCAACAAAACTGGTGAGATCGTATCAGCCCATTTACACTCATTCCACTGACTTATTTCAAGACCCATGCAAAACAGACTGCCTTGGACTGCTAGGCAGCTATTGACAGCAGGAAGAAGATTAAACAGATCCAAAGAACTACAGGTTTATAAGGTGCATCTTTCTTTTGTTTGCACCCTATTTGTCCAGGTAGGGCCTTGAGCGTTCGGTTCTGTGACTGTCATATGATTGCACTGCTTTTTAGGAGCAGCAAAAATGGGCTTCTTTGCCCTGAGAATAAGAAACTTGCAGTTTAGAAATTTTGAGAGGAGGAGGTGGAATGGTTGAACAAGCAGCTAACATTTCGATACTCAAATACAGCGCCTACCCCCATTATCCTCATACTGAAAAACAGCAAAAACATATTCACTTGCATTTGTCCAAAAATACCCTGAATGAGCCCCGATCCAAGAGAAATATAGCAGAGTGGAGTCACCTGCCTCAAATGTAAACGGCACCTAACTAGAGCACAGACTGCACTGTCAGTACCCACGACAGTCACCTCAACCTTTATCCTTTTAAGTCTCAGACTGTCTCAAATGTGCTACATTCTGGGGATCTTAAATAGGGCAACTCATTTCTTTAGGAATTGGTTAACAAATGAATTGAGCTTCCCTGATAACTTGATGGATAAATGTATTAATCCATTAATCCAGTAATCTGCTGTGGAGGCAGCACTGTAGCACAGTGGTTAGCATTGTTGCTTCACAGCGCCAGGGACCCAGGTTCAATTCCCGGCTTGAGTCACTGTATGCGTGGATTCTGCATGTTCTCCCCACTTGGGTTTCCTCCGGGTGCTCCAGTTTCCTCTCACAGTCTGAATGACGTGCTGGTTAGGTGCATTGACCCGAACAGGCCGGACTGTGGCGACTAGGGGAATTTCACAGTAACTTAATTACAGTAATTAAGCCATACTTGTGACTAATAAACAAACTTTACTTTTACTTTCTAAATGTAAAGCAGCATAAGCCCACAATTAATCCTGATTACTATCAGGGAGTTAGTAATCCCTGATCAATGCAGTAATGACAGTTCTACTTGCGCTGAGAAAGAGGAAATGAGAGAAAATTTATTTAAAAAGTAGCACCGTGCTCAAGGACGCTGTTCTGTAACTTTTACCGGAAAGTGAAAGTAGGTACACTGGCTGAGCTGGACTGACCTCTGCTATAATATCCTTTGTCCTCTCTTTCCTCACCCAAAACCAAATAGTATACTACCATTTAATATCCCAGATGTTAATACCTGACCATTCATTGATTTAAAGCAAAGAAAATAAAGAAAAGTAAAAATCAAACCGGTGCTTAAAAGTCATGTCAAATAAAGGAATGTCTGATGTGATTCCACAAGAGCTACAGAAAATTCACATTTGCTCTGGCTTGTTACAACATGTACCGAGTTAAGGCAGCATGCGGATAATCTGATTTAATCTGTCAGACCTTCCGATTGACTAGCACTGGGAGCTGGAGAAGATTTGGACTCAGCCTAAGTGACCCTGGCTCACCAGTAAGCTGAGATCAGTACAAGTCAGCTGAATTCTGTGGCCAAATTTTGAAAGCCATAAATTGAGGCTCTTCTCGAAAAGAAGAAGTCCTCTATTTGAGTGCTTACGTCACAACTCCTTTAGAAACCTCTTTAAGGGAATTACGACAGGAAAAGCTGGGAACAATACCAAGCATTTGAAGTGTTTATCTAATACTGAAACCTGAAACCACAGCAGAAATATGTTCTCTGGAGTTTAGCATAGCAAAACATTACAAAAAGTTCATCTACTTCCGTCCAAAACAAAATCATGTCTTCTTCACAGAACCGGCCATTTAATCATTCTTCCATATATAGTGTTAACAAAAAGCTCAAATATTTTACACTAACAGCTCAAATATTTGCCAAATTGGAGCCCTCTCGATTCTCAATACCGTCATTTTCATTGTATCTCTGCATTTTGGCTCATGAAAATCAATGAGAAGGGAAGCTGACAATATTGGTATCCTCTGGTATTTGGGCCATACACAAGAAATCACAATTCATCAGAGCCACAACAGGAAGGATTTCTTCATCGCTGGAAATGTTGTGCACTGTCTCAAAGTTAAAGGTCAGTCCTTCGTTTTTGGATGGGAAATTAAACTGAGGCCCTCGGGGCAGATCTCGTAAGGCTACAAATTTACAACCAATTCAAATATATGTAAAATTTGATTTTTCTTTGGGGAATCACTACATCATTCTACACAGTGGCTGAGAAGTAACACTACGACTCAACTGACATTTATATCACACTTTTTACAATCTCCGGGCATCCCAAAGCACTTGATAGCCCAATAAGTATTTTTGGAAGTGTGGACACTTTCATATGGAGAAAACATGGCTACTTTCACTTAGCAAGCTCCCAAAAAAGGTAACTAAATACCATAGAACCCTACAGTGCAGAAAGAGGCCCTTCGGTCCATCGAGTCTGCACCAAACACAATCCCACTCAGGCCCTACCCCCATATCCCTACATATTATACCCACTAATCCCTCTAACCTACACACCCCTGGACACTAAGGGGCAATTTCTTAGCATGGCCAATCAACCTAACCCACAAATCTTTGGACTGTGGGAGGAAACCATAGTACCTGGAGGAAACCCATGCAGACACGAGGAGAATGTGCAAACTCCACAGACAGTGACCCGAGCCAGGAATCGAACCCAGGACCCTGGAGCTGTGAAGCAGCAGTGCTAGCCACTGTGCTACCGTGCTGCCCCAAGTCCATGTAGACAACATCCACTGCCCCACCCTCATCAATCATCTTCGTCGCTTCCTCGAAAAACTTGACCAAGTTCATGAGACGTGGCCTCCACTTCACAAAACCATGTTGCCTCTCGCTAATCCACTTATTCCCAAGTGGGAATAAATCCTGACTCGAAGAATCCTCTCCAACAATTTCCCTACCACTGGTCAGGATGATGTCATTCCATTTGCAACCACTTCCTAATTCTCTCTTTACTCTCAATCCAGTTCTCAAATGGTCTCAGATCTTGCCTCCTTTTTTCCTTCCTACGTCATCTATGGATTCTTTGCTGGTGTATCAAAAAGCTTGCTGAAATCGAAATATATCCCAACCACACAATTATCATCGTCAACAAGGTCTCACAAATTCTTGAATAGTAGTAAATTATTTGGATAATTTTGCTCTCCATAATTCCACACTGACACCTTCTTAGCATCCCAAGTTCCTCATGTCTTCTATTCCCCCTCTTTCAGATCTGTGTTCTAATCTTTTACCCACAACTGACTCAGGCTAGTTGCTTACTGTGTTGTCCCTTTGCCCCTATTTAATGATCGCTGTTCTGCTGCTTTCCCATCCTCGCGTACAACTCCTGTTTTTGATGATTTTCTGAAGATGGTGGTGTGTCCGTTGCCAATTTCACCCACCAGGGAGGAAAGCTAAGGCCACAGTCAGATCAGCCATGACCCCATTGAGTGGCTCAGTGGGCTGAATGGTTCACTCCTGCTCCCACTTCCTATGATCGTATTTAACAAAAAAAAACCAGATCATCCATTTTAGATGTCACTTGAGAAATAAATGTTGGTCAAAACACATGGTGAGTTCTTCTTTGAATAGTGCCATGGGATCTTTAATATCCATCTAAGAAAGCAGACAGGGCTTAACCATAGAACCCTACAGTGCAGAAAGAGGCCTTTCAGCTCATTGAGTCTGCACTAAACACAATCCTACCCAGGCCCTACCCCCATATCCCTACATATTATACCCACTAAACACTCTAACCTCAACAACCCTGGACACTAAGGGGCAATTTCTTAGTGTGGCCAATCAACCTAACCTGCACATCTTTGGACTGTGGGAGGAAACCCACGCAGACACAAGACTTAAGCTAAACCTTTCATTCTGACATTGTAAACACTTGCAGTTTTGTAGAAAATAAACTTTAAAATAATTTTCAGCAATTATGCACTTATATAATGCTGCAGGAACAGATGGAATACACTGTTTTAATCCAAATGGTGAGTTCTTAATCTCAGTCTCTAGCCACCAGCAAGAAAGTCTTAAAGGGAGGAAAATTGCAGAAATTGCTTATAGGTCTGCCTTAATCCAATTTATTTAAGTTATAGCTGAAACATATGGAAGTTGCTTTTTGATATCAGCTGCTGAAATAGGTATTGAAACAATGCGCATGCTTATAGAATCACAATTCCTGTGATTCTTCTTCAGTGCAGAAGGAGGCCACTCGGCTCATTGAGTCTACACCGACCACAATCTCACAGGCCCTATTCCCATAACCCCACATATTTACCCTGCTAATCCCCTGACACTAAGGGACAATTTAGCATGGCCAATCCATCTAACTCACACATCTTTGAATTGTGGAAGGAAAGCGGAGCACCCGGAGGAAACCCACGCAGACACGGGGAAAATGTGCTAACTCCACACAGGCAGTGACCCGAGGCTGGAATTGAACCCAGGTTTGCTGGTGCTGTGAGGTAGCAGCGCACCCTTATATCACGGTGACCAATATACCAGGTTTTAAATTCCCTCACAGCATTGCACTCCAGTCTCTGATCATCCCGAGCTCCATCTACTCACAAAAGTATAGTTAGAAAAATGTCACAGCTGATTATGATTCCCCACGTTCTTAGATCATCTGCATCATAGTTCAAGTGGAAAGACTTAATCATCTAATCCTCTGAAGGGTCAACAGTATTGGTGAAAGTGCTGCTTTCTCTCCTTCGTTTCCCAATTTACCATGTAAACAATGATTAACTATGAATTTATTCTGGATTGCTGACAATTTTATTTGCTTTCAAAGGATAAGAAATTTTTTGGTACTTTTCGGCATTTTTATTCAAATCAAAAAAGCCAATTCAAATTAAGTCTAATCACGGTCCACACATAAGGGACAAACAAGATTTAAGCCGACAAGACAAGATATTACATTCCATCTTGGGCTCGATCAAACAAGATCCAAGCTGACAGGATGAGGCATTGCACTCCCTCTCAGGCTTGATCTAACACTTCATCTTAGCCAGAAGGTTTTGAAAAATTGCATCAGGCTACCCTGATCCTTTACTCTACCTCAGCCTGGGCAAACCACCATCTCGGACATCAGTAGCCTCATCCCCTGCCTGATCATTGACTCTCCCCTAACAGATAATTCACCCTAACAACTCACAGGCTATTTATCATTTGGAATGAGTTGATTTGTGTTTAATGTTAGTCTAATGTCCACTATACCTTTGCTGAGTATTAGTTTTCACTGTGGTGAAACTTTCCAACACCCATCACTGTACTGTTCTCAAATTGAGGTCTGTAGACCCATGGTGGTCCTTAGAGACTGTCAAGGGTGGGGGAGTCTGGGAGACAATTGAGCAACAGCTACATGTGTAGTGCAGGGTAGGCTGTCTTGTCTCATCCCCAAGGGGAGTAACAGCATTGAGAACAACAGATAAATCATCAGGTGGAGTTCCAAAGCCTGGTGCTGTGCTCTATGTGAGATTAACCTTGTTCAAGGAAAGGAGATATTACAATTAAATGTTTAAGTACTGCATGTTATGCAATGAGAAGCAGGCACACCCATCTCATTGATCTCCAAGTAAATGCCCATTTTCTAAAAAAGCATTATTAAAACACTCTTTCCACGCAGTTATTGAGTATTGTGCTTGAGAATTTAGATGGGATTGGGGGAGAGAGAGAGACCATGATTATTAATCGATTTGAAAAGGGGTCCTTCAACAAAACGATTCAACAATTACTGCTCTACTGATTCATTGCGACATTATAACCATTGCTGCCTGTGAAAGAATTTGCCAAAAAAAAAATCTAAAGGTTATCAGTTATACTATTATTATACTATTATGCTGATGACATCAAGATTGGTGGAACGGCAAATTGTGCGGAGGGTGTAGAGAGTCTGCAGAAGGATCTAGATAGGCTGGGCGAATGGGCCAGGAACTGGCAAATGGAATTTAAATGTTGGCAAATGTGAGGTGGTCCACTTTGGTAGGAATAATGGTAGGAAGGACTATTACTTAATTACGAAAAACTGCAGAATGCGACGGTGCAGAGGGACCTCGGGGTCCTTGTGCATGAGTCTCAAAAACCCAGCCTACAGGTGCAGCAGGTGGTCAGGAAGCTAGATGGCCTACTCCTGCTCCTATTTCTTATGTTCTTATGTTCTTATACTGAGCATGAATGATGCATGTGTTTAAAGGATGATAAAATGTGCCACCACAGTGGTTGTGCTAAACATGGACTTTGAGAAAGTCTTTGACAAGACATCAAACATTAGAGATTAGGGAGCGCAGAATTAGGGGGAGGCAGTACAGAGAATAAGAGCCCAGGGTAGCTTTTCAAGAGTGTTGAGAAGTGGGTAGCCACAAAGTTCCTTTCTGGGACCTGTGTATTCTCCAAGCTGTGCACAGAAATTGTGAAGGTACTGGAAAATAATAAATCAAAAAGCACAGCAGTGTCTTGGATACAGGACACGAAGGATCTCCCAAGGGATATTAAAACAAAAACGATAAATGATTTTAAACAGCAAAGGCAGTCTGATAAGAATAAAAAAAACTTGCTGATAAAATTCAATGTTAGTGAAAGGTAAATATTGATCAAAGAAACAACAGTATTTCAAATGGGGAAAGCTAGGTGATATGGAAGTGGGGAGAGATTGGGGAGGGGGGAGATCAGATTTACAAAATATTTAAAAGCAATATCTTAAGGGGATAGTCATAAAGAATGTTAATGCTACACTGGTTTTTAAATAGCAAGAGGTATAGATTACAGAATTGTTCCAATGCAGGAAGAGGCCATTCAGCCCATCATGTCAACTAAATGTCAGTAAATGAAGTAATTAAGTGCCATTCTCCTCCAAATTCTTTGTTGTCAGAAAAGGTCCAATTCGCTTTTGAAATCTTCAAATGAACCTGTCTCCACTATATTCTCAGGCGGTGCATTCCAGAACCTAACCACTCCCTGCATGAAGAAGTTTATTTCTCACCTTTTACTTGACTTTTATAATACATCTATACAAAACATTTGTAAGGCCAACGCTGTAGTAGTGTGTGCAGTTTTGGGTTCCACACTATAGGAAGCACATTGAGGCAGAAGAGTAGGCACAGTGTAGATTCAGTAGATGCTGCATGGTTTGGGGAAGTAGAAACGTGAAGAATGGTTTAAAAAACTGGAGCTGTTTTCATTCGAGCAGAGGCCAACATGGGGGATTTGGAGTAACGCTTGTGAGAAAGCTAAATTACCAAATGGTAGTCCCAGTACTGTGATCTGGGCAATCCCTATGTCCTTTCAAAACATCCCAAAGTGATACACCCGTGATAAATTACACTGAATGCAGTGAATTGTGTCGGCATGTTAGTGGTGTGAATACAAAATATCAAAGAAAGGACTGAGAATTGTTATTTAAAAACTTGCTTTGAAATAGTAATTACTTTCCCTTTTACAGGCACACCAGTAGCCAACAAAATCCAGCATTGTGGTCTAATGTGCTGTTGGAGTAACATGTTGTTAAAATGCCTGTGCCACTAATAGACTCACTATCACATCACAGAATTAGGAGCAGGAACAGGCAAATTCAGCCCTTCGAGTCTGTTCAGCCATTCAATCCAATCCAAAATTCATTTAATTAAATGAGTCTGGAATAAATCGCTAGTACCAGTAATAGTGACACTGAAACTACCAGATTACTGAGTGTCCACTTTCCTAAGTCACTGGAAGTTAGCTTGCATGTGTTGCAAGCAATTACAAAGGCAAAGGGTATGTTGGCCTAAATTACAATATGATTTGAGTACAGGGTAAAGCTGTCTTGCAGTAATTATATACAGCCTTGGTGAGATCGTAATTGGAGTACTGCATACAACGTTTATCTTCTTATCTAAGGAAGGATCCATTTCCATAGAGGGAATGAAACAAAGCTTCATCAGAATTGTCCCTAGTTTGACGTGACTGTCAGATGAGGAGAGACTGACGAGACTGACGAGACTAGCCCTGTATTCTCCAGAATTTAGAAAAATGAGGGGCAATCTCACTGAAATATATAAAATTCTGAACAGCGTTGCCCCAGGTGGGGGGTCTAGCACCACAGCACACAGTCTCAGAATAAGAGGTAGGCCATTTAGGACCAAGACGTTGGGGAATTTTTGAAATTTTCTACCTGAGGGAGTTGTGGAAGTTCAGTTGTTGAGTACTATTTAGATGTGCACTTGTGATGCCAAGGCATACAAGGCTATGGGTCAAGTGCTGGGAAATGGGATTAGAATAGTTAGGTGGTTTGCTTTTGACTGGTGCAGAAATGATGGGCCGAAGGGCCTTTTCTGTGCTGTAAGCCTCTATGACTCTATTCTAGACGATGAAGACATTAAGAGATATGGTGGGAAAATGGGGTAAATGACACTAAGGTAGAAGATCATTTACCATCAGGTTTGCACTATACATATTTCTATTTTATAATGTCAGACAAAATTTCTGTTCATATGCCCATGAACTTAAATATATCTAAAACTGATGGTCCTACATGGCAATTCTAATTGTGGAAAATAATTCAACAAAATAATAAAATTAATAAATTGGATATGAAAAGAAGTTTGTTGGAGCAGGTTAAAATAAAGAATGTAAGGAAGTTGCAGTTAAATATTTATGAACAAACTACTGCATTTATGATGCTTGCGTATTTTGTAATTGACAACGGCCATCATCCAATAAGTTCAGTAGAAAAATAATGTTCTAGTTGAATGGTGAAAGCTTAGGGGGCCGAATGGCCTACTCCTGATCCTTCTTCCTATGTTCCTGACTCACTGGTGCTCATTAGAGAAGGAAGCCTGCCATCCTTACCCAGCCTGGCCTACATTTGAATCCACACCCATAACAACATGGCTGAATTTCCTGAAGTAAGCCACTTCTCAAAGGCAATTGGGGACGATAATTATGCTGGCAATGTCAGCGACTTCCACATCCCATGAAGGAACAAAGAATTGCTGAACAGGCACATCAGATGTGTCCTGCCCACCTGTCTAATAATTCAAGGCACATATTAGCAAAGTTCCTACCTCGAATATGACACATTTGGAGACTTTTCCATACTTTTCACACTCCTCCTTAGTTTCACCTTCCAAGTCATCGTCGACTTCTCCAGCTCCAACCATGTTCTAAGAATAAATCAACCAAATGAATATAAAACAGTCGCCAGACAATACAAATGGAGACATGATCAAACTTAACTCATGTAACATAGTTTTACTAAAACATATATTTAAACTGGCTTTTTAATTCAATTTTCTCTTAATTAGTCTGATGTATTGATCCAATTAAGTCAAAGGCAATCAGTAGCAACGTTATTGCTCAGAATGTGCTTTTCTTTGTTTAAGATGTGTATATTGGACTCTTCATAAAAATTAACTTTCAGTGGCAAAAGTCTAAATATATACTTGAAGACCAAAAGCTTATACTGTTCTGCTGCTCAAATCGAATCTAATTCTACAGATTTTACAAAGCAAAGGGTTCCCATTTACTATCAGGTTTGCACTATACATATTTCTATTTCTTACTGTCAGACAGAATTTCTGTTAATATGCCCACGAACTTAAATATACCTAAAACTGATGATCCTATGTGGCAATTCTAATTGTGGAAAATAATTCAACAACTAATAAAATTAACAAATTGGATATTAATAGAAGTTTGTTGGAGCAGGCTAAAGTGAAGAACATAAGAAAGTTGCAGTTAAATATTTATGAACAAACTATTGCATTTATACTGCCTGTATATTTTGTAATTGACAACGGCCATCATCCAATAAGTTCAGTAGAAAAATAATGTTCCATTTGAAATATAAATGGAGCAGATGACTTTGTACCAGAATTTCATATGTAACTTTTTTTTTATTTATTAGTATCACAAGTTGCCTTACATTAACACTACAACAAAGTTGCTGTGAAAATTCCCTAGTCGCCACACTCCGGCACCTGTTCGGGTGCACTGAGGGAAAATTTAGCATGGCCAATGCGCCTTACCAGCATGTCTTTGGGACTGTGGGAGAAAACTCGAGCACCCGGAAGAAACTCATGCAGACATGGGGAGAGCATACAGACTCCACACAGACTGTGACCCAAGTTGGGAATTGAACCCGGGTCCCTGGTGCTATGAGGCAGCAGCGCTACTCACTGTGCCACCATGTCACCTCCCCCTTGCCTATTACTTGCCTAAAAGATAAAGTTGAATAAAATCGTAATGTTATAGAACAGTAGTCATCCTCACATCTGATGCATGAAGAGATTCACACATTATTTTAATCATCTGCAAAAGTAGCACTGCACAAGCAAATTTCAGTCACTGGGTTGATGGTGTAAAGGCTGTCGTGGTGGATTTTAACAGCAGCATGACTTACAACAATTAGCTTTATAGCAACTGAAAATCCATCTGCAAGGCAGGGTTTTCACGTAAATGATGCACAGAAAATCGGAAACCTGAATGACAGTTGCATATGTGTAGAAATCAGTGACAAAAATATATATCACTTTTAATAAAGTGATTAATTTCTGCATCCAAATTTTCAATGTAAACAGGTTAATGCTTTTATTCCTTACCCGCAATAAGACCACTTTTGTGGGATTTTTCAAGATTTCTGTCAGCGGGTTTGCTTCGGATTTCTTGGTAGTAGCAGGCATCTCCACTGTTAGTAAACCAGAGAGTCAATATAAACACACATACTAACATCTTACCAAGTTTTATTGAAGCATAATTTAATCCAGGAAGATAAATGGTAAAAGTCACAGTATCCTAAAGGCAGACTGCATAATTTATGCACTGGACAGAACACTGGTGAATATCTCTGTGCAAGGTGCTGAGAAGTGCAAAATCAAGAGGAGTCCAGACAGAGAGAGAGAAACTGTTCCTCTTGGTGGAAAGATTGAGAACAAGAGAGCACAAATTTAAGATAACTGGTAAAAGAAGCAACGGTGACAAAGGGAAAAAAGTGCGAGTGGTTAGGATCTGGAAATGCAATACACAAGAGTATGGTAGAAGCAAGTTCAATCGTGGTTTACAGGAGGAATTGGACTGCTATTAAAAAAGGGTGACGGAGAAAAGGTGGACGGGTAACTAGGTAAACTGCTGCTTCAGAGAGGCAGCACAGAGTGAATGGGCTGAACAGTCCCTTTCGGTGCTGTAACCATTCTGTGACATGATTCCCAAGAGAGACAAGACACAGAAAGCAGGTCATGTAAGTCACTTGGGTGCTGAGTCATATGGTGAGGCCAGGTATGCTCGGTAATTTTTCTTGGAATTTTATCCTGTTTGAATGAGCAGTGCATGTTGTAAAAAGGACTTGAAAGAGACAGAGAGAAACAGAAATAAATCTATAATGTTCAAATACATGAGAAGGAAGAGATATTAGTACTTTTTTTGAAAAGCACATCAAATGATTTCAACTTTTCACCCACCCCACGTGATTTCAATGAAGCCAAAACGAAGTTAAATTAAAGTCAGAACAGTCACAAGATAGCACATTGATTATTTTGTTTATCTCAG
This sequence comes from Carcharhinus amblyrhynchos, assembly GCF_965287045.1. Classification (NCBI taxonomy): domain Eukaryota; kingdom Metazoa; phylum Chordata; class Chondrichthyes; order Carcharhiniformes; family Carcharhinidae; genus Carcharhinus; species Carcharhinus amblyrhynchos. The sequence goes on from NC_137342.1 coordinate 48,128,310, forward strand.
TGAATGGCAAATAAAATTCTACTGACATCTGCACTGGCAGGAGTTCCGCATTGTAAGTGTTTAGAAAAGAGAGAAAACACACCAAAATCGTATTTTCCTATAGCACAGGAGACCATTCGGCCCATCGAATCTGTGCCGAGCACAATTCCACCTAGGCCCTATCCCCATAACCCCACACATTTACCCTAGCTAATCCCCCTGACACTAGGGTCAATTTAGCATGGCCAATCAACCTAAATAGTGGATTGAATTTTAAAGGAACAACATTTAATATATTTATTGTTAAAAATTGGAGGCCAATTGTTGAGGTCTTTTCCACTCCTATATCCCAAGTGATTTTAACCTTTTACACCAAAGTGTCTCCCAATTATTGTAAGTTACGTATTCTTTTCTTAAACACCAACATACAGTGCTGGACAGTCTTACTGAAGACAGCAGCTTTAGGAGGCAGCTTGCTTTGAAAACACTAATGATTTAACCTGAATTTATTCCTGTCATCAGAAAGGTCCGGGAAATTAAAAGTGATCAAATTATGATCATTAAAAGTAAAAAAAAGTCTGCAAATTTAAAAACAGGGACATTTTTCATAACAGTTGGGGAGACACTGGCACGGCTGTATTACCACTGGACTAGTACTGCAGAGTCCCAGGTTAATGCTCTGGGGACCAAGGTTCGAATCGCACCACGGCAAATGGTGAGATTTGATTTGAATAAAAATCTGGAACTAAAAGTCTCGTAATGACCATGAAACTTTTATTGATTGTCATAAAAACCCATCTGGCTTAATAATGTCCCTTAGGGAAGCAAATCTGCTGCCTTTATCCAACCTACATGTGATTCCAGATCAAATGGTTCACTCTTAAATACCCTCTCAAGGGCACTTAGGGACAGGCAATAAATGCAGTAAGGCCCACATCCCATGAAAGAATTAAAAAAAGAAATTTTGCGATTATCTGTAAAGTGATTTTCAGTGAAAAAAACTGAAATTAGCATCTCCCTTTAATAGATACTATACATAGTGTCTGCGTAATACATTTCTCCAATGTGAGTTTAGAAAGCACTGCACTGATATTTTTAAATCATTGCTGGCACCCACTGATTTAGCCCTTCTGTTCTCCTGTGAACTTTGCATATGGAAGATGGAGCATTCAAATGCTAAGTATGAATTGGCACAAATGTGTCACTTAGCGAGCAGCCACAACCTTGACAGGAAAAAGTTTTAAATCAACACAAATTATAAAAGGTCTATATATGGAATTGGTTATTGCATTAATAATTCTCATTCAATGTTTTTAATGGCAGGTATGGTAGTTTTGATAAGATCATTAATATTAAACCCAGTTCAGGCTCATGGGTGCAGGTACCTTTCTCTGCACTATCACCAACAATAATCTTTCCTCCACGTTTGCTTGTCTTCTCCACTGACAGTGCTGTGCTCAACCCTTGTTCGTGTTTTCCTAGGCCTTGCCCCTCTCGGAAGCCATATTTCTGCATAATTTTGTGTGCCACCGTGCCACTGTTAAAGAAAGAAGGATTTTTGTAAATTAAACGGCCATTGGAATCAGAGAATGCACTTTCTTCAGTTTACTGCCTCTTTTCTCAAGGTTCATTCTACGCGACCAGAACACTCAAAATGCATTCTCTGCTACATCAAAGGTCTTATTTCCTTATCCCATGCTGGCAACCTTTGTGGGTTAGACTGCAGATTCACTGGTAAATTGCAAGCGATTCTGTGTTCTGGACTCATGCCAATAGGAACTGAATTTAGAACATTTCAACCCAGCTGTCAGTGATTTAATCTCGTCAGGCTAGAAATTGTGCCCAAATTTCCAAGGTATCCAGTTTCATAGCCTTCAGCTGCCAAGGCCCTAAACTCTGGAATTTCCTCCCTAAGCCCTTCATTCTCTCATTGCTTTCTCCCGCAAGCACACCTGAAACACTTTCTCTTTAACTAAGCTTTGGCTATCTACCCAAATATCTCATGTGACATGGAGTCAAATTTTGGTTGGTAACAGTCCTGTGAAATTCCTTGTAGTAATGTCTCATGCATCAAAAGTGCTGTATAAATAAAAGTTGTTATTTCTTAAATCTGTTTTTAAAAGATACACTTTTCAGGAACATTCTAAGATCCACATTTTGAAGAACATTGCCAGGTGTCGCCCAAAGAGTTAAATCCATGTGTCTGCAAAAAAATGTCAGGAAGCAGGCACACAGAACTGTTGCCATGTTAATTGCAAGCCAGCCCACTGTGGGCAGTGTGTGCAACAGCATCATAATGTCAGTCTCTATTTGTGAAATTGTCCCTCAAGGAGACTGGGAAAAATATAAATTTAGGCAGAAGGAGTAGTTATCTAACACATGACATCAGATTTGCAGGTGAGTAAAACATACTGTGTACAATTCAGATCAGCCTATTATAGAAAGGATATTATTAAACAAGAAAGAGTGAAGAGATTTACTAGGATGCTACTGGGACTTGATGGTTTGAGTTATAAGGAGACACTGGATATACTGGGACTTACTTCCCCCGAGGTAGGAGGCTTAGGGGTGATCATACAGAGCTCTATAAAATGATAGACATAGATCAGTTAGATAGTCAATATCTTTTCCCAAAGGGAGTCTAAAATTAGAGGGCATAGATTTAAAGTGAGAGGGGGCTAATACAAAAGGGTCTAGAAGGGCAATTTTTTTCCACACAGAGGATGGTGAGTCTCTGGAACGAGCTGCCAGAGGTAATAATAGAGGTGGGTACAATTTTGTCTTTTAAAAAGCAATTAGACAGTTACATGGGTAAATTGGGTATAGAGGGATATGGACCAGAAACAGGCAATTGAGACAAGCTTAGTGATTAAAAACTGGGTGGCATGGACAAGTTGGGCCAAAGGGCCTGTTTCCATGTTGTAAACCTCTATGACTCTATGTGAAATTAAATTTTGCATCAAGTTAATCCTACTAAAACCAGAAAAATATATATGTTAATATTAAATGGCTGAAGCCTAAGTGTGAGCCTCTGCCCTGCCCTGCACAGGCTAAAGTTGCCTTGGTTTTAAGCATATTTGAGGTCAACACTGCCACCTGATGGTTGAGAGCAACAACAAAATGGTCAGTTATTTAAAATGGGAACTACCATTTGCATCTTTGCATACCCATATTAAGTTTCATTCTAATATAGCAGCCCAATCTACTTAGATTAAGACAAAATACTGCAGACGCTGGAATCTGAAACAAAAACAGAAAATCCTGGAAAATCTCAGCAGGTCTGAAACCTCTGTGGGTGGAGAATACAGCCAATGTTTCGAGTCTGGATGATCCTTTGTCAGAGCTATAATCTACCCACCGGCTTTTAACAACCTCCCTCTCCCCCCACAACGTCTGCTACATAATTAATTGTATCCCCCTTTCAGCATTGCCAGTATTTTTTAATACTGTAGCCACTAAAGGTAAATTCAGATCATTTATATTGAGAGCAATTTTCTTAATGCCCTCTTCAGTGATGTTAACCACTCTTTCTAGACCTTGGGAATGGATACAGCTAAAGCAGCAAAGTATTTTGGTGCTTGGCACACAGCCTCTTCAGATGGCCAGCCATGTAGCATTTATGTAAAATTATTTTTAACTCATTTTGTTTTTCAAGCTTTTCCTTTCCAACTGTGTAAAAATAAATTCTAGTTGCCAACACATTAAAACCACTGCTAAACAGAACCTAGCAACAGAATCGCAGTGACTCTTACTGTCTTTTCCGCTCTAAAATAGAGGGCAATTTTAACCACACCAGGAACAAACAGGATTAGGTGAAATTTAGGTTGGACCCCAGTCAATATTGCTTATTGACTTTAATGGCCAGTAAAACCGATTGGGTGGACAATCAACACTTCACCAATCACATTAGTCTCCCAACTTTGATTTTTGACTCAGTGACAATGAAAGACAATGACGATATAGGTCCAAATCAAGATGGTGTGCATTTGCGAGGAGAACTTGCAAGTGGAGATGTTCTCAAGCACCTGCTGCCCTTGGTACATTTTGCAGGTTTGGAAGGTGCTGTTGAAGAAGCCTTGGTGAGTTGGAGCACTGCATCTTGTTATGGTCCACACTGATGTCACTGCACAGTGAGGGTGGAGGGTGTGAATGTTTAAAATGATGGAAGGGGTGCCAAACAAGTGGGGTTGCTTTTGACCTGAATGATGTCAAGCTTCAAGTGTTGTTGGAGCAGCGCTCTAGGCAAATGGAGAGTTTTCCATCACACTTCTAATCTGTGACTTGTAAATGGTGGATAGGATTTAGGGAGTTAGATAGGGAGTTATTTTTAGAACAAATTTAAACTGTATTTTATGTAAAAAAAGATTGAGTTTTGGAGCAAGTATATATACTCTGGACTGGAAAATGTGCACATATAAATCAGCATTGTACAAGATATCATAGAATTTTGGAATCCTTATAGCACAGGCGAGGCCATTCGGCCCATTGAGTCGGCACCAACTTTCTGACAGAATATTTTACCCAGGCTCACTCCCCCACCCTCTCCCCGTAAACCCACACATTTCCCATGGCTAATCCATCTAATCTAGAGATACTAAGGTGCAACTTAGCATGGTCAGTCCACCTGACCTGCACATATTTGGACTGTGGGAGGAAACCAGAGCATCTGGAGGAAACCCATGCAGATGCGGGAAGAGAACATGCAAATTCCACACAGATAGTGACCAAGGCCAGAATTGGACCCATATCCCTGGCACCGTGAGGCAGCAGCGCTAACCACTGCGCCACCATTTCATTTGTAAGAGATTCTAATGAAAATCCATATTACATACAATTTTGATAAACAGATTGGTTTCAGTTTTCACCTACCCCATGTTTGCAATGAAGGAGTTGGTGGGACCAGGTGGGGATCGAGGTCTCTCTGGCTCCTCATACATTGGAGGGGGTATCGCAGCCTTGCTAGGTGCACTACGCGATCTAGATTCATCCTCATACTGGAAAGGTGGAATGACTTGTATAAAACAAAGGGAAACAGCAAATTAATATCCAAGATCAGAACTTCTCACATTTTATGTTTAAAGCGCAGTAAACAACTGCATTTTTGTTTCTGTTTCTGAAAGCAAAATCTCCAGAATATTTTGGGAGTTTATTTTGGAAGCAGGTAGCAATTGACAAGAAAATTTTTAAAAAGTTGAGATGATATTCAATAATAATTAGGAGGTGGGGGGGGGGGGAGGTTGTTTAAGCATTCATCTGTAGTGCATCTTTACGAGGCTGTAAAAGGCAAATCTATTTATACTTAACATTCCTTAACTAAATTAGAAAGCAGGGTTGGAAAAGGAAGTATGGATTCCTTGGGAACCCGAGATGCCTTTTACAGCTCAGATTCAGAGGGAATTAATAGAAAATCAGGTTAATCAAAGAATAATGAAATAGCAAATAGGGATGAAATATCAGGGGATAATGTTAAAGTTTATTTATTAGTCACAAGTAAGGCTTATATTAACACTGCAATGAAGTTACTGTGAAATTCCCCAGGTTGCTGTAGTCCAGCGCCTGTTCAGTTCAATGCACCTAACCAACACGTCTTTCAGAATGTGGGAGGAAACTGGAGCACCCGGAGAAAACCCACGCAGACATCAGGAGAACATGCAGACTCCACACAAACAGTGATCCAAGCCGGGAATCGAACCCAGGTCCGTGGTGCTGGGAGGCAGCAGTGCTAATGGCTGTGCCACCCCATGCAGAGGGGAAAAGGGGCACACACACACATCGCAGGGGGAAATCGTGGAATAGCATTAATGTCACTGATAAGTAATCCAGACATCCAGGTTAATGCTCTGAGGATATGAATTCAAATCACACTATGGAAGCCAGTGGGATTTAAATTCAATTAATAAATCTGGAATACAAAGTTGGTCTCAGTAATGGTGACGATGAAACTATCACTGATTGCCGCAAAAACCTATTTTATTCACTAATTAAGGATGGGCAATAAATTCCGGCTTTACCAATGATGCCCACATCCTATGAAAGAATAAAGAAATAAAAACCTCAAGTCCAAGCGAGATAAAGCAAGAACATCGAGCTTTTCTTCAGAAAAAAAAAATGCAAATAAAATGGATGGAATTGTTTCCTCTAACCACCGTTTAGACATATTGGCCAGAATTCTCTGGCCATTCACTCTGGTGGGATTCTCTGGTCCTGCCGGTAGTGCACCTCCAGCCCACAGGTTTCCCGCCGGGGTGGGGTGACATCAATGGGAATGCCCATTGGCAGCAGTAGGACCAGAGAATCCCACCACTACCAAACAGTGTGCCACCTCCCGCCAATGGGAAACACACAATTGGGAGACCAGAGAATCGCACCCAATATTTTTCTAAATCAGATGTATGCTGATCCTCCTATAGTCGGATGGGGAACCAGCCTGATTACTGTCTTCAATTGAAACCTAGTACGACCTGTCAAATTGCCTCCTGGCACTGACTGTCCAGTCTCAGATTGATAATGGCCACATGACCAAGATATCTAACAGGTGCCAGACGCTGTAAAACTGGAATCAAAAATGATACAGCACTGTCTTGCTAGGTGCACTACGTGATCTAGATTCATCCTCATACTGGAAAGGTGGAATGACTTGTGTAAAACAAAAACGATTCCTCAAGAATATTACAATAGATTATGCTATATTGCAGCATCTGAATGGTGTCTGTCATTGTTTAGAATTACTCCATCCATCTTACGCTCAAAATCATTTTTGCTTTGCCCCAAAGTTACCGAGGCAGTGCATGGATTAATAGCTATAATAGTATAGTAGGGGAATTGGGGATCTGTGAACTGTATGAACAGGGCAATTATCCCTGTACCTGCTTAAACGAGAGATTAAATGAAGTAAGGAGAAATAACAGCACGAATTCAAAATCATAGCAGATAGAAAAAAACAAATTAAGAGAAGATTGGGTTAAAAGAAAAAGTGAGCAAGGGAAAACCAAAAAAAACTAAGATCTCCCAAAGTAATTCACAATCTGAAGGAATGAACGTCATATTTACAAGTTAATTTTCAATAGAGGTTGATTGGCAGATATTAACACATAACATAGTTCGGAATGTAATTATGTTCATCATTACCTAGAAATCCACCAGACTTACCATCATGTAGGAAGAGGCCATTCAACCCCTCAAACCTCTTTCACTCTTCAATTAGATCATGCCTAAGCTCTATTTTAATTCCATTTACCTGCTTTGTTTTCCTATACCCTGATATCCCTAAATTTTAATCAACCTCAACCTAAAATTTTCACTTGGCCCGCAACCGCAGCAGCTTGTTGGGTGAGAGAACTCCAGACCTCTGACTCTTTTGTATGAAGAAATGCTCAACATCAACCCTGCATGCCTTAGTTTGAATTTAAAGGTTATGCTCCCTTGTTCTGGGTGGCCTTACCAGGGGAAACAGATATTCTCTTTCAGTTTTTAAATTTTCATGTGATGCTGGCAATTGTTATCCATTCGTAATTGGCCGTGAGAAGGTCGTGGTGAGCCACCTTCTCAAACCACTGCAGTAAATGTGGTGCAGGTACATCTACTGTGCTGTTTTGGAAGAGAGATCCAGAATTTTGATCCAGCAACAGTGAAGGAACAGCGACATAGTTCCAAGTCAGAATGGTGTGTGGCTTGAAGAGGAACTTACAGGTGGTGGTGTTGCCCATGTTTGGTGCCCTTGTTTTTCTTACTGGTTGAGGTCAAGGGTTTGGAACTTGCTGCCAAAGGAACAATGGTGAGTTGCTGCAGTGCATCTTGTACATAGTATAAGATGTACATGGGCAGTGTGATGGGCAACACGGTAGCACAGTGGCTAGCACTGCTGCTTCACAGCGCCTAGCACTGCTGCTTCACAGCGCCAGGGACCCAGGTTCAATTCCCGACTTGGGTGACTGTCTGTGTGGAGTTGAGGAGGAACTTCTTCACTCAAAGGTTGGTGAGTCTCTGGAATTCTCTGCCCATTGATTCAGTGGTGGAGGCTACCTCACTGAATATATTTAAGTCACGGGTAGATAGGTTTCTGATAGACAAGGGAATTAAGGGTTATGGGGAGAAAGCGGGAAAGTGGAACTGATCCACTTCAGATCAGCCATGACCTTGTCGAATGGCGGGGCAGGCTCGAAGGGCTAGATGGCCTACTGCTGCTCCTATTTCTTATGTTCTTATGAGTTTGCACATTCTCCCCGTGTCTGCATGGGTTTCCTCTGGGTGCTCCAGTTTCCTCCCACAGTCTGAAAGACGTGCTGGTTAGGTGCACTGGCCATGCTAAATTCTCCCTGTGTGCCCGAACAGGCGTCAGTGTGTGGGGACTAGGAGAATTTCACAGTAACTTCATTGTAGTGTTAACGTAAGGCTTACTTGTGATTAATAAACTGATTTTACTTTTACATACTGCTGCACTGTGTCTCGGTGGTGAAGGGAGTAAATGTTGAGGTTTTTGGATGAGGTACTGAGCGAGCAGGTTGCTTTTCTCCTGATTGATCTAGGACACCTTCAGCATTGTTGGAACTGCACTCATCCAGGCAAGTGTAGAGTATTCCATTGCACTTCCGATTTGTGCCTTGTAGATAGTGGACTGCGTGGGATTCCTCCGGTTTCCTCCCACAGTCCAAAGATGTACAGGTTAGGTTGATTGGCCATGCTAAAGTTGCCCCTTAGTGTCCTGAGGTGTGTAGGTTAAAATATGTAGGGATATGGGGGTAAGTCCTGGGTGGGATTGTGGTAGGTGCAGACTTGATGGGCCAAATGGCCTCTTTCTGCACTGTAGGGTTCTATGATCTATGACAGGATTTGGTGATTCAAAACATGATTATTCTCTACAGAATTCCCAGCTGCTGACCTGCTGTTGTAGCCACAATAGTTACAGGATTGGTCAGTTGTTTCTGGTAACATTCAGTGGCTGGACAGTGGAGGAATTCAGCGATGGCAATGCCATTAAATGTCAAGGAGATTGTCACTGGTTGGAGATGGTCACTACCTGGAACTTTGTGGCACCAATATTACTTGCCACTTATCAGGTCAAGCTTGAATATTGTCCAGGTCTTGCTACATATGAATATAGACTGCTTCAGTGTCTGACGACTTGCAAATGGTGCTGAAATTGAGGAACAAATGAACATTCCCACTGGTGTTACAATGGAGGGAAGTTATTGATGAAGCAGCTGAAGATGGCTGGGCCTCGCACACAACCTCAAGGAACTCCTGCAGTGATGCCTGGGAATGGAGTGATTAGCCTCCAACAACCGTGATTCCGACCAGTGGAGAAGTTTACCCAATTCCCATTAATTTTGCCAGGGTTCCCTCATGTCACTAGATGCTTTGATGATAAGGACAGTCACTCTCACTTCAACTTTGCAGTTCATCTCTATTTTTTCCATGTTTGGTCCATGGCTGTAATTAGGTCAGGAGCTCAGTGCTCCTGGCGGAATCTGATCTGAGAGTCAGTGAGCAGATTATTCCTATTAAGTACCACTTGACAATACTCTTAATAACATCTTCTGTCATCTTGGTGAGGATGGAGGAAGCTGATGGAGTGGTAATTGGATTTATTTTGCTTTTTACGGACAGGACACATCTGGGCAATTTTGCATAATCTCATATGGATGTCAATGTTTTAGATGTTGTGTCATAGCTTGGCTCGGAGCTTCAGTACTATTGCCAAGATGCTGTCAGGCACATAACTCAGCAGTGTCCAGTGCCTTTGGACATTTCTTGATATCACGGAATGAATTGAATTAACTGAAGACTGTAATGCTGGGGAAGCAGTGATGGATCATTCACTGGGCAAATGCTTTAGAGGTGGAGAGGCTCTTCCCACTCAGAAAGGACAGTAGGACTAGGGGGCACAGCCTCAAGATAAAGGGGGGGTGCGGTTTAGAACGGAGTTGAGGAGGAACTTCTTCACTCAAAGGGTGGTGAATCTCTGGAATTCTCTGCCCGTTGAAGCGGTGGAGGCTGCCTCGCTGAATATTTTTAAGACGCGGGTTGATGGGTTTTTGATAAGCAAGGGGATTAAGGGTCATGGGGAGAGGGTCGGAATGTGGAACTGAGCCACGACAGATCAGCCATGATCTTATTGAATGGCGGGGCAGGCTCGAAGGGCTAGATGGCCTACTCCTGCTCCTATCTCTTATGTTCTTATGTTCATCTCTGCACTGCTGTACTGGGCTGCCCCATCCTAGAGGATGGAGATATTCGTAGAGTCTCCTCCACCTGCTCATTGTTTAGTCGTCCACCATCATTCACAACTGGATGTGGAAACAGTGCAGAGATTATAGCTGACCCAGTGTTGTGACTTCACCAGACTGACACCTCATTTTCATATACGCCTGGTGCAAACTCTCCTGCAGTCTTCACTGATCCAGAGTGGAATCCTTGGCTTGATGATAATAGTGGAGTGAGGGATATGCAGGGCTGTAAGGTTACTACGCTACTGTCTGATTATCCACCTAATAAAACCCTTTGAGCATCACAAACAGCTGTTAGATCATCACCTAATCTTTCAGTGATAATTCAATTGTCCATTTATTTTACAATTAAACGCCTCCTTAAAGCTTTGACTAGCATTTGAGTATCAAAATGAAGTAATCAAGTGGTCTCACCAGGAAGTTTGTGAATAAATCTTTCCGAGTGTTTAACATGTTTGCTTGTTGTATGTTAATAACTACTTTTTTCAATAACATACAAATGATCTTTAAACTCAGTATGGAAAATGAGTATGTTTGAGATCAGAGTAACCTGCTTTGAAATAAAGATAAACTGTATATACGATGAATATGAAGCACAAATAGGAAATGCAAAACACAGCCATCAGCATCTGCAAAGAGGAAAGACAAGTTCATAGGATAGAATCACAGAATCTACAGTGCCATTTGGCCCTTCAAGTCTGCATCAACAACAATCTCACCCAGGCCCTATTTCCATAACGCCACATATTTACTCTCCTAACCCTCCTGACACTAAGGCAATTTAGCATAGTCAATCTATCTAACCTGTACATCTTTGGACTGTGGGAGGAAACTGGAACACCCAGAGAAAACCCACGCAGACATGGAGAGAATGTGCAAACTCCACACAGTCACCCGAGGCCAGAATTGAACCCAAGTCCCTGGTGCTGAGAGGCGGCAGTGCCACCATGCTGCCCGTGAATGCTTAGAATAATGATCCTTCACCAAAAACTGAAAACTGGAAGGTCAGTGAGCCCCCTCGTGGGAAGGATGTCCAAATTTTCACAGCTGCATAAAAATCAGTGAGTGAGCCACACCTATACACAAGGAAATCCACATTCCAATATTTGTCAGTGCAAATCCCCAACAAAGGATTTCCAAGGTATTAAACACACAAATCTGAAAACATTCCAAGACAGAAAAGAAGCAAGATCCCTGGCACAAACATTCTGAAACTAGACATAAAAATTCTGTGATCCCAAAACAAAACAAGAACTAAGACAACTAGAAACACCATCACCTGCAAGTCACCATTACATTTGCAAGGCCTGCATTGCATGCGTTTGCAAAATGTTTAACCAATGTCAATGAAAAATATTTGACAATCAAAACAAATTGAATTTATAGCATTGTTCATTGTACATACGTTCTTTATCCTTTTCAACAAGTGATGAAGGTGGGGCAATCGCTGCTCCTCCCATACCTAAAATACAACACAACAAACAAATTACAACCAGTGAAAACTTTTGCCTGTGCAAAAATAAATAACAATCAGAGTGTGAAAAGAAATTGGAAGTAACAGTCATAAGACCGCGATGGTGTCTACTTCTATCAGCCTGCTTCAAACCTACTACAGCACCACCCAGTAATGAGCTAGGAGCAGGAGTGGGCAATTCAGCCCCTCGAGTCTGTTCCACCATTCAATACAATCATGGCTGATCTCATTTCGGCCTCACTTCCACCTTGCTGCCTGCTCCCCATAACTCTTCATCCTCCTACTAATTAAAAACTTTTCTACCACCTAAAATTTGTTCAGTGTTCCGGCATCCACTGCACTCTAGGGTAGAGAATTCCACAGATTCACAAGATTGAGTGAAGCAATTCCTCCATGTTTCTGTGTTGAATCTGTCGTTTCACAGCCTAAAGTTATGGCCTCTTGTTCTAGAAAGTCCTACAAGAGGAAACATCTGCTCTATATCTACCCTGTCAATCCCATTTATCATCTTACATACCTCAATTAGATCTCCTCTCAATGTTTACTGTTAATCTACCAGTCACAGCACCACCCTGTAGAGACCACACGGGCACTTACTTCTTTTTCGCCTCTCTTTTTCTCTTTCATCATCATCTTCATCCGATTCTGGATCTGGTCTTCTTGAGAACCCAGTCGGTTGTTCATGTCTCTCTTTCCTTCGCCTGAATATTTTAATATAGAAATTACTTTTAAAGTACGTATTATTTTATACAACTATACAAAGTTGCTGGATTGATAGTGTCAATATTCAGGGTGAATCATAGAATTACATTGAATCCGCAGCAAAGAAGCAGTCTATTAAACACAAATGGTCAATGTCAATATCAGTGTTTCACATGGGCTTACTTCCATTTAATGACTTCTGCCCCACGATGTCCCACTATTCCTGTACATCTGCCTCACCAAATCCCACTATTCCCATACATCTGCCCCGCCATTTCCCACTATTCCCGTACACCTGCCCCTCCATTTCCCAATATTCCCATACATCTGCCCTGCCGTATCCCACTATTCCCGTACATCTGCCCCACCGTATCCCACTATTCCCGTACATCTGCCCCACCGTATCCCACTATTCTGATACATTTGCCCCTCCATTTCCCACTATTCTGTACATCGTTCCCCCATCATATCCCACCATTCCCGTACATCTATCCTGCCATATCCCACTGTTCCCATACATCTGTCTCACCATATCCCACTATTCTGTACATCGTCCCCCAGCATATCCCACTATGCCCGTACACCTGCCCCACCATGTCCCACTATTCCCTCATTCACATGTCAGTTCTCCTCTTAAAACTTCAACCAACCTATGTGGTTGAGCGTTCCACTTTCACATCACCCTCTAACTAAAGAAATTATTTCTAAATTCTTTATTTGATGTGCTTGTGGTACCTTATATTGACGCCCACTTATTCTGAACTAGTAGAAATAATTTTTCTAAATCCGCCCTATTGTGTGCATTTATGTTGATCTACTGGGTCCCCTTTGTTTTCACTTCCCCACATTAAAGGAACCCAGCAGCCCCAGGGTGTAGGGTCCCAAGCGGCAGAAGAATTGAGACCCCCCCCCCCAACTCTTCGTACACTAACCTACTCTTAGTCTCAAATCCATTTCTCTACAAAATATCCACCAAACACTCTTGATGTTTCCACAATGCCTTATGCAAAAAGCCTGAAATTTAAGCTGCTGTTCAGATCTCCATTTAAACATTTAAACAACAGATAGCACTGAGAAAAAAATGCAAGGAAAAGAAGTGGGAACATAAAAGCAGTGTTGAAATTTGGTAACAAGTCCAATTGGGCAATCTGGCACATGACATAATGGAGCAAAGGCCATTTTTTCTGTGCACGTGGCAGGAAAACTCTCAAACTTGAACCAAACCACCTGAAAAGCTAATGCAGCAGAGGCACATTTTTGGCGAGCTAGTAGTCTTAAGTTGTCCCTTCAAAGGCAAGAAAACACTCACATCTTTCCTGAGACTTACTTTTCTCTCTCTTCGATTTCTTTCTGTCGTTCCAGCTCCCGCTGTCGTTGTCTGTCTTCACGCTGTCGTTTCACAACTTTCTCATAATCATTTGGGTACATGGGATCATATTCATCAGCCAGTGGGATCAGGACCTCTCCTGTAGAGAACCCACTTGGTACAGGATCCTTGGAAGGAGTAACAATATTTGATATGCTAAATAATAAAGCAAACACTACCTCCTTTTACATACATGACCCTTTTTAGACGTTCAGGTACATTGCTTAGATCATACATGAAGAATGACACAATGGAATCACAGAATGGTTATATCAGGAGAGGAGGCCATTCTGTCCAGTGTCTCTCTGCAAGAGAAATTCACCTAATGCTACACCCCACTTTTTCCCCATGGCTTTCAAATTAACCCCTTCAGATAAATAATTGCCTGATTATCTTTGGAAAGCCACAACTGAATCTGCCTCCACCATACTCTCACACAGTATATTCCAGAATCTGATCACTGTCTGCTTAAAGTTGTTTTACCTCCTGTCACCATTGCAAATTATCTTAAATCTGTGATGCCTGGTATGCAATTCTCCCACCATAGGAACAGTCTCTCTCCATCTACTCTGTCCAGACCCCTCGTGATTTTGAATATTCTGTCAAATCTCCTCGAACTTCCTTTTCCCAAGCCAAATGACCCCAGCTTCTTCAATCTGTGAAGCTAGAGTGCCTCATTCCTATAATCATTCTCTTGAAATTTTGCTACATCCTAATGCCTTCAAATCCTTCTTCAAGTGTGGATGTACATCCACAATGGGATGCAATACTCCATTTGAGGCTGAACCAGTGCGTTATATCACAACATTCTTGCTTTTGTATTCGACGCCCTTATTAATAAAACGCAAGATGAGAAACGCTTCCCTAATCGCTAACTTAACTGTCCTGTCACCTTCAAAGATTTATGCACATATACCCGTGGTTCCTCTTCTCCAGCCCCCACTTTAGAATTGTACTCTGCTCTTCCTACTTCACAAGTCTCTGCGTTAAATTTTGTCTGCTGCTTGTCTGCCCATTTCACCAACCTGTCTATATTCTTCATGACATACAATGTTTCCAAGTTTCATATCATCCGCACATTTTGAAATTGTGCCCTGTGTACCAACGTCTGGGTCATTAATCAAGAATAAGCCACGGGGGAAGGTCAGCACTTGCTGACCACAACCCGGAGCTGGAGTCACAGCCTTCAGTTCACAGCCACACCAAACTGGGTCAAAATGGAAACATTGAGTATTTCAATTCACCTGCCAGGATCAGATTTGAATCCTGTCATCCTGATATCATCAGGGTTGAAGGGCTGAAAGGCCTACTCTCTATGTTTCTAGTTTCTATATGGAACAATATATTTATGCCTTGCAGCAATGAGATCACATCCTAATTACTGCGGCTGATTTTCTTTCAAGAGTTCATTTTTACCAATGGGGCAGCACTGTGACACAGTGGTTGGCACTGCTCCTTCACAGCACCAGGGACTCAGGTTCGATTCCCGACTTGGGTCACTGTCTGTGCGGAGTCTGCACATTCTCCCCGTGTCTGTGTGGGTTTCTTCCGTGTGCTCCGGTTTCCCCTCTCAGTCTGAAAGACGTGCTGGTTGGGGTGCATTGGCCATGCTAAATTCTCACTCAGGTGCCTTAGTGTGGCAACTCAGGGATTTTCACAGTAACTTCATTGCAGTGTTAATGTAACCCTACTTGTGACTAGTAAGTAAACTTAAAAAAAATCTAAAAAGTGAAACATCGAAAGAGTGTTTAAAACATTCACAATGAAGGATACCACTCAAAGTTCACATATATGTCTATATATGCGGCATGGCCTCAGCCTCTGTATTTCCAGAATGTTCTGTATTATTTCTGATTTCCAGTGTTAGTGGTTTTCTTTTTACACTCAGACTGTTTTGGACGCAATCAGCACTGTAGCTTACGGGTAAACGTTAAACCGGAGATTCTGAAAAGCAAATGCATGATTCTTTCCTCTGTTTGAAATAAGATGTAATTCATCTGCTCTTTGCTGCTTGATCTGAACCAGGCTGCTGGTACTGATTGGTGCCTAGACTAAAGGGGCTAACAATCATGGAGGATTTCCATTTCCAATTGCTACCCAGTCATCTCCACTGAATTAGTCATGGTCTCAGTACTCTGCATAGCCACTTGGGAGAGGTCCCGGGGATGTTTCGATCTGTGGTCCTGCACTTACCCTGAACATAATTCCAGCAAAGAGTCAACAGTTGCGGACAGGGTCAACCAGAATGTATTTAAAAAAAAATAAAAGACATGATCAACAAACTTCATAGAGACTCTTACCTTTAAACCAGATGCTATATGAGGTGGCGTGTCAATAATCTGTCTGTCATCCCCAGAGCTGCCTCGCTTTAGGTCTATGACTGGAGCTAAAACTGTGCTCTGCTTTGACCGCTGGGTCTAAAAACAATGGCAGACGTGAATTAGAACCGGTGCCACTTTCTAGCGAAAGATAGCAAGTACTAATGGAAGGTCTTTAATAAACCATTCCACCACGACACTGACAACAACATATCTCCTGCTGATAAACACTATCACAACTAGCACCTCACAGACGATGTGTGTGAGCAAACAGTAAATGATAAAGGTCATTGGTTTTAAAAAGCCTTTTGCTTTTTAAAATAATTTTCATTTCTCTTTACCCACCAGCCATGTTTTTTTCTGCCATAAAGTGGCCAGGAACTAGAAAACATTTCCATTGATTACCTGGCCTCCAGAGTTTGCAGTTGAGCCTGAATTGCTCACCTATTTTCCCTTGATCTCTGTTGCAAAGTACTGGATGAAAACTGGGCACAATAGCAGAGACTGGTATCTTCACACTCCACAAAGACACAGAATTCAGTTCATACCAGCTTAGTGCAATCACATTCAATGATGCCATATCAAGTGTTTGTTGAATCATAGAATCCCTACAGTGCAGAAGGATGCCATTCGGCCCACTGAGTCGGCACCGACCACAATCCCACCCAGTTCCTATCCCCATAACCCCATGCATTTATCCTAGCTAGTCCCCCTGACGTTAAGTGGCAATTTAGCATGGCCAATCAACCTGACCTGCACATCTTTGGACTGTGGGAGGAAACCCACACAGCCACAGGGAGAATGTGCAGACTCCGCACAGACAGCGAGAATCAAACCCAGGTCCCTGGCGCTGTGAGGCAGCAGTGCTAATGTTGAATAGATATTAGGCATAAGATAAAGACAAAGTCCAGACAAGATTCAAAACACTTTGGTGGTCAATGTCTATGCCGAAATGCATAGTGGCACAGTGGTCAGCACTGTTGTCCCACAGTGTCAAGGACCCAGGTTTGTTTCCCGGTTTAGGTCACTGTCTGTGTGGAGTCTGCACTTTCTCCACGTGTCTCCGGGTGCTCTGGTTTCCTCCCACAGTCTGAAAGGTGTGCTGGTTAGGTGCATTGGCTGTGCTAAATTCTCCCTCAGTGTACCCGAACAGGTGCCGGAGTGTGGCGAGTAGGGAACTTTCACAGTAACTTTATTGCAGTGTAAATGTAAACCTACTTCTCACACGAATAAACAAACTTAGCCAAACTTACATAGGTATCTGCTCAGACAAACAAAATGCACAACATAAACACTGTGGAAGATACCACTTCGGATGGCGGGGGGGGAGGGGAGAGAGAGAGAGAGAGAGAGAGAGGGAGGAGGAGGAGGAGGAGAAGAAGAGAGAGAGAAGCAGAAAGTGCCAGAGAAGCGCAGCCCATCTGGCAGCATCTGTACATTGAGAAACAGAGATAATGTTTCAAGTTCAATATTATTCTTGAGAGAATTCCGAAGACAACTCATATTGGACTCAAAATGTCAACTCTGGTCCTCTCTCCACAGATACTGTCAGACTGACTGACTTTCTCCAGCATCTACTGTTTTTATTTCAGATGACCAGAATCCGCAGTATTTTGCTTTAATTTTAGTATCTCTTCGGGAGTGCTACCTCACAGCTAGTCATTCAATTCAAAAATGCAAAGAGCGATTAGAAGTCTCTTTCATTTAGCAATATTTAAAAGTAAATTTCTGCACTTCAAGTCTGACTTGAAAATGCAAACAAGGAACTAAAAAATAACAATATTACCCTCGACGTAACAAAAGGAAATGTTTGAAATACACAGCGTGTCTGGCAGCCTCTGTTGTGAGAGAAACATGATTAACTCTTGTGCGAAGGAGATTCACATTGGACTGGAAAACATTAACTCGGTTTCTCTCACCACAGAGGCTGTCAGACCAGCTGAATTTTTGTTTTTCTTGAAGTATTACCTTTGCTTGTGTAAGTGTCGCTTTCTTCACTTGCAGCTGGGACTGAAGCAGTTTGAAGTTTTTTGACCAGCCCTCTGTCTTTGAGTCGCTGGTTTCCACACCCAAGTCGTCATAGAGAGACATCGTGCTCTCTCTTTACAGCTGCGACAAAACAGAAAATAAGATCACCTTTTGATCAAGCTACAAATGCAATTAGTCAGAAAGCAAACACTCAGGCCTCTGGCAACATTTCAAATTTGAGTGATCCACGGCAATGAGCCAACAGTGTGAAAATACTCAATTATTGGGGTTGGTATTTGGTCATGTGGAGAAAAGCAGCACAGATCAGCGGGAGCCAGCGTTCGCCAGAGAAAAAGGTGGATCACAGAGAAAGG
This sequence comes from Carcharhinus amblyrhynchos, assembly GCF_965287045.1. Lineage (NCBI taxonomy): Eukaryota > Metazoa > Chordata > Chondrichthyes > Carcharhiniformes > Carcharhinidae > Carcharhinus > Carcharhinus amblyrhynchos. Next base: position 48,146,717 of record NC_137342.1, read on the forward strand.
AACATGAGAACAAGGAGCAGGAGTAGGCCATCAGGCCCTTCGGGCCTCCTCCGCCATTCAATAAGATCATGACTGATCTTTTCGTGGACTCAGCTCCACTTACCTGTCCGCTCACCATAACCCTTAATTCCTTTACTGTTCGAAAATTTATCTATCCTTGCCTTAGAAACATTCAATGAGGTAGCCTCAACTGCTTCACTGGGCAAGGAATTCCACAGATTCACAACCCTTTGTGTGAAGTTCCTCCTCAACTCAGTTCTAAATCTGCTTCTCCTTATTTTGAGGCTATGCCCCCTAGTTTCACCCACCAATGGAAACAACTTCCCTGCTTCTATCTTATCTATTCCCTTCATAATCTTGTATGTTTCTATAAGATGCCCCCTCATTCTTCTGAATTCCAGCGAGTATAACCCCAGTCTACTCAATCTTTCCTCATCAGCCAACACTCTCAACTCCAGAATCAACCTAGTGAATCTTCCCTGCACCACCTCCAGGGCCATTATGTCCTTTCTCCAGTAAGGAGACCAAAACTGTACACAGTACTCCAGGTGTGGCCTCATCAGCACCTTATACAGCTGCAACATAACCTGGCTGTTTTTAAACTCCATCCCTCTAGCAACGAAGGACAAAAGACAGCCTATTCAGAACATAAAATAAAAATATTACATATTAAAAATTCGAACCAAAAACAGAAAAGTTGAGATACCAAGCAAATCAGGCAGCATCTATCAAGTGAACATAAGTCAACTGACATTTAAACCCTCCCTTGCCTATTTAAGACAGAAAAAACAATGAGAACACACACAAAATAAACTGCCAACTGTTACAGGGAATCAGGATTAAATTATTTAAAAGCAGAACTGAAATGCACAGGCACCCAGAGAGATAAAAGATGTAGAAGAAACGGAAAGAATCAGAAGAGTAGAAGGAGAAATCTGCAAGTGAAAGGGATGCATTTGTCTGCAAGTCACAAAGGCAAGGGTTCACAACCCAACTGACAGCAAATAACTGAGGCAGATACCTCAGTGCAACACTTTCTAATGGCACTCAAGATCAAAACTACATGCGACAAAGTGTCAGTTGATGTACTGAGACCTACCAAGTCTCATTCATTTTCAGAGGTAGTCAGATATCGATTTTGAGATTAAAAATATGGAACAGTTCAATCGGTTTCATTGTTAATAAGGGCAACCAGGTCTTAATTGCAAAGTATTCCCCCAGTATGTGAAGGGTTATTAGGTGTGATAGATGTATGGGGGGCCCTGATGAACAGAATATGGGCTCGCAGTGTTTATATGTCAGACACAGACGGCTAGATGATAAGGAAATGAGACGGTTGACAGGGAGATGGTGGGAGGGATGGGGGGAGAGAAGAGAGATGGGGGGGAGAGAAGAGAGATGGGGGGGAGAGAAGAGAGATGGGGGGGGCGAATGGAGATGGGGGGAGGGGATGGGGGGAGATGGGGGGAGATGGGGGGGGAGGGGATGGGGGGAGATGGGGGGGGAGGGGATGGGGGGAGATGGGGGGGGAGGGGATGGGGGGAGATGGGGGGGGAGGGGATGGGGGGGGAGATGGGGGGGGAGGGGATGGGGGGAGATGGGGGGGAGGGGATGGGGGGGAGATGGGGGGGAGGGGATGGGGGGGAGATGGGGGGGGAAGGAGATGGGGGTTTTTTTGGGGTCCCCTTTGCACAAACCCGGAGCTGAGGCGTTAACATACAGCCCCAGGCCGGAGTCCCCCGCCGCAGAGCCGGGACGCTCACCCTCCCCGGGATCCAGGCCCCGCTCTCCCCGGGTTCCGGGCTCTCTCTCCCCGCAGTCCCAGGCCCCGCTCTCCCCGGCCTCTCTCCGGCTTGTTGATCTTTTCTCCGCGCGGCCTCTCAGCGCGGCGCCCACCGCCGGAAGCCGGAGCCGGTCCGTCTGCATCAGGGCTCCGGGGGGAAACCCTGGATCCGCCAGCCCTGCCCGCCCCCCCCCCGCAGAAGCGGTCCCCCCTCCTCCAGCACTGGCTCCTGCTGCTGTGGGAGCTCCTCATTCCCCAGCACTCTGCCCTCACTCTCTGCTGATCCCCTCACTCTCTGGAAACCCACTCCAGTTTCCCTGCTCACTGACCCACATCATTCACCATCTCCACCTCTCTCAGCAATTCAACTGCAGTAGGCATCTCCTAACATTTGAATATTACTTTCCTATACCCTGCTGTGAGCAATCTGAGGCAAAGGTCATGGGTCTTAAAACAAAATATCCTTTTAAAAAAATCCCTCAATAACTTTGATTTGATTTATTATTGCATCATGTACTAGCATACAGTGAAAAGTATTGTTTCTTGTGCACTATACATTCAAAGCATACCATTCATAGAAAAGGAAAGGAGGGAGTTGTTAATTATATTAAATAGTGTAGAAAGTGGGAGGCTGTTGACTGGGCCAGGTACTTGACTGAGAGGTTATGTGATGAAACTTCTAGGAATACATCCAAATAAAATTGGCAACCTTGTCAGCATCACGGCCAACCTGTCTTCACCCTCCACACCTGCACCTCTAGCAGGGGTCACTCACAGCCATCGGGGTGGGAACTGTAATAAAAAGATACTAAGGAAATTTGGCATGTCAGATACAACTCTCACCAACTTTTACAGATGCTTCATAGAAAGCATTCTTTCCGGTTGTATCACAGGTTGGTATGGGCTCCTGCTCTGCACAAGACCACAAGCAGTGGATGAAGCCAGTCCATCACTCAAACCGGTCTCCCATCCATTGACTCTGTCTACACTTCCCGCTGCCTTGGAAAAGCAGCCAACATAATCAAGGATTCCACACATCCCAGGCACACTCTCTTCCACCTTCTTCCGTCGGGAAAAAGATGCAAAAGTCTGAGGACACGTTACCAACTGCTGCCCTGCTGCCATCAAACTTTTGAATGAACCTACCTCGCACTGAGTTGATCTTTCTCTACACTCTAGCTATGATTATAACACTACATTCTGCACTCTCTCGTTTCCTTCTCTATGAACAGTATGCTTTGTATATATAGCATGCAAGAAACAATACTTTTCACTATCCTAATACATGTGATAATAATATATCAAGTCAATGCTGAAAAATCTCAGCAAGTCTGACAACAGTTGCGGAGAGAGAACAGTCACTATTTCAAGCCTGGATGACCTTTCATCAGGGGTGGGAACAGTGTCTCTTTTCCTTACTGTAGCCCAGGGCCAACACCCAAATGTTCCACCATCAACACTTCCCAAATTGAAAGAAAGACATTCCTTTTTTATATAAAATATTTAGTGAGCTTGAGAGATCCTAAAGCAGCTAACTGACAAATGTATACTTTATTTACAAAAAAAGCATAACTGCTGTTGTCATGTAGCAAACATTGCAGCAAATTTTCAACCAACAAACTTCCACAGATAGATCGGATAACCTGTTTTGGAATTGATCTCTGAAGAATTAATATTGGCCAGGACAACTGAGAAATATCCCCTGATGTAAACGCAAAATATTGATGAAAGGTCATCTAGACTCAAAACGTTGGCTGTATTCTATCGCACGATGTAGAGATGCCGGCATTGGACTGGGGTAAACACAGTAAGAAATCTCACAACATCAGGAAGGTTCCACACACCTGATGAAGGGACAGCGCTTCCGAAAGCTTGTAGGATTACTATCAAATAAACTGGTTGGACTATAACCAGACTTATTACTGTATTCTATCTCTACAGATGTTGTCAAACCTGCTGAGGTTTTCCAGCATGTTTCTATTTATGTGTAGAAATATCCCCCGCTTTCTTCTTTTAAATAGCGCCATACGTACGCCTGAGAGAGAAAACAAACCTTGGTTGAATGTGTCTCTGAAAGTTCGGGTGCCATACTGGAGAGTCAGTTGCGCTCAAGTCCCCTTCAGATGCGGAAGTGACAGTGAGTCGCAGTCACAACATTAGCTAAAAGGGGCACGGTGGCACAGTGGTTAGCACTGCTGCCTCACAGTGCCAGGCACCCGGGTTCGATTCCTGGCTTGGGTCACTATCTGTGGGAGTCTGCATGTTCTCCTTGTGTCTGTGCAAGTTTCCTCAGGGTGGTCTGGTTTCCTCCCACAGCCTGAAAGATGTGCTGGTTAGGTGCATTGACCATGCTAAATTCTCCCTCAGTGTACCCGAACATGTGCCAGTGTGGCGACAAGGGGATTTTCACAGTAATTTCATTGCACTGTTATTGTAAGTGTATTTATGACATGAATAAATAAATAAACGTTATTTTAACTTTAATATACAAATGTGGATAAAGCAAACAAAGCAGACAGGTTACTGTCTGGTGAGCGTTCTAGAGGATTTTCACGGTAACTTCATTGCAGTGTTAATGTAAGCCTACTCGTCACACTAATAAATAAATATAAAAAAAACTTAGGAGTTGATCAGTGCGGCTCAGGATATGAACATTTTTAAACATCATTACCGTCAACATTTGCAGAAATGTTAGAAGTGAGATGCGTGAATGGGGAAAAAGAGGCACACAGTGAAAGTTAAACAAGAGAGCGATTTTTTTTAACACAGGGATGTATTATTTGAGCAGGTTAAACAGAAAAAAAATTGCAATTTACAACAAAATAGCATTCGTCAGTAAAAAGCAAGCAAGAAGTAAGCAACAGTATTGTTGGAGTGCAAGGAAAGGTGGAACTTTAATCTGAGTTTCGGGTTGTGTTGGGGCTGGTGTATTGTATGAACAGGAGTATCCAGTAAGCACCATGGGGAGTCTGACTGCTGCTGCCAGAGGTTTCAGGAAAATTAGAGACACGGTTCAGCTTGTGCAGGGGGGGCACACTGTGAAAAACACACCTCGAGTTTACGCCCAAATTCGCTTTGCCGGTCAAACCACGGTGGCCAAATGTGATAAACTGACTGTCAGAACGCAGAAGGATGGGATCAGGTTGGTACTGACTCAGTTTCAATTTAGAGAGTGAACCTGCCCCCGGATTCAGATAACTGCTCTTCTTTATTTCGATCAAGTGGGAGGGATAATAACACCGAGGCAGCAGAGTGGCACGGTGGTTGGCGCTGCTGCCTCACAGCGCCAGGGACCCAGGTTCGATTCCCAGCTCGGGTCACTGTCTGTGCGGAGTTTGCACATTCTCCCCGTGTCTGTATGGGTTTCCTCCCCTATCTTAACCAAAAGTCTTTTAAGAGACTTTTAGATAAGTACATGGAACTTAGTAAGATAGAGGGTTATAGGTAAGCTTAGTAATCTCTAAGGTAGGGACATGTTCGGCACAACTTTGTGGGCCGAAGGGCCTGTTATTGTGCTGTAGTTTTTCTATGTTTCAAATATATGCAAGTTAGCTGCATTGGCCATGCTAAATTGACCCTAGCATCAGGGGGAATGGCAGGGTAAATACATAGGGTTAAATTGCCCCTTCGTGTCTGGGGTAAATGCATGGGGTTATGTGGATAGTGCCTGGGTGGGATTGTTGTCGGTGCAGACCCAATGGGCCAAATGGCCTCCTTCTGCACTGCAGGTATTCTATGATTCTACGATCTTTTGTCGTGTTTTCCGCGGAATGTGGGATGGTCAGAGGTTGAGGCACCGCAGCGGGAATGGGAAAAGAATCTGGGACGGTAATTAAAAACAGAGTCAAAGAATCAGGTTCTCTAAACAGGCCACCAAGTGTTAGCAACACGGAGAGATTCAAGAGAGAGTGTTTGTGATTAAAGATCAAGGCTGGAAAAACTGCGAACAGGAGGAGCAGAGATATTCAAAAATGTAATTCCAAAGCCATCGTGCTGCAATTCAGGGAATGTTGCTGTATTTATACCAACAAAAATTATACTTTTATGATTTTTATAAAACTAAATATGTCTGATTACGAGATTTTAACCTGCACAAGTCCAATTCACCCTCCTTGCATTACAGACTCCTGTCTGCAACACAGCTGGTAATAGATGATTTTATTCTGGATTTGTAATAAAGAAAGGCTGGCATTTGTTATCCCAACATATCAGCGAACTCAAATCCACTCCCTATTCTCAGACACTAAGTTCCTGTGTCAACTGCAATTTTCAGATAACTGCACACATCACAAAAAATGCTATTAAAACAAAATAAAAGCAAAATACTGCTAGAAATCTGCAACAAAAACAGAAAATGCTGGTCTGGCAGCAACTGTGGAGAGAGAAAGAAAGTTAACATTTCCGAGTCCGTGTGACACTTCTTCAGAGCTGTCAAGATCTGGACATTATCCAGGCTTGGGCTGATAAGTGGCAAATAACGTTTGCGCCATACAAATTACAGGAAATGACCAGTAAGAGACAATCTAACCACTGCCCCTTGACATTCAGTGGTGTTACCATCACTGAATCCCCCACAGTCAACATCCCTGGGGTTACCATTGACTAGAAACTCAACTGGACTCACCACATAAACACAGTGGTCATAACAGCAGGTCAGAGGCTTGGAATACTGCGGTGAGTAACTCACCTCCTCACGCTCCAAAGCTACTCCACCATCCACAAGTCAGGAATGTGATGGAATATTCCCCACTTGCTTGGATGGATGCAGCTCCAAAAACACTCAAGAAGCTTGACACCATCCAGAACAAAGCAGCCCCGCTTGATTGGCACCATGTCCATAAACATCCACTCCCTCCACCACTGATGCTCAGTAGCAGCCATGTGTATCATCTACAAGACGCACTGCAGCAATTCACCAAAGATCTTGAGACAGCACCTTCCAAACCCACAACCACTTCCATCTAGAAGGACAAGTGCAGCAGATAAATGGGAACACTACCACCTGCAAGTTGCCATCCAAGCCACTCACTGTCCTGACTTGGAAACCTGTGTCCTCTCGTAGCGAGAATATATCACTGTTCCTTCGCAGTGGCTGGGTCAAAATCCTAGAATTCGCTCCCTAAAGACACTGTTGGTCAACCCACAGAACATGGACTGCAGCGGATCAAGAAGGCAGCTCACCACCACCTTCTGAAAGAGACCTGGGGTGGGTAGTTTTATTTTATTAGTCATTTGTGGGACCTGGGCATTACTGTCTGGGCAGCATTTATTGCCCATCTCTAGTTTCCCGAGGACAGTTGAGAGCCAGCCACAGTGCTGTGCCTCTAGAGTCACACATAGGCCAGAACAGGAAAGCATGGCAGATTTCCTTCCCTAGAAGACATTAGTCAACTAGGTGGATTTTTCCAACAATCGGCAATGGTTTCATGGCCATCGGTAGATTCTTAATTCCAGGTATTTTTTACTGAATTCAAATTCCACCACCTGCCGTGGTGGGATTCGAACCCCAGTCCTCAGAACATTAGCTGAGTTTCTGAATTAATATTCTGGCGATAATATCACTCGACCATCGTCTCCTCTTCAAAATAAGCCAGCAATGCCCATGTGCCACGAATGAACACAAAAAGAAGTATCAGAGATTCTGCCTTTAAAATAATTTATTCACTCAGACAGGTGTTATAGAATAACTTGATACTGAGCAAGAGAGTCTGGAGGATGACTGCAATCTCCATTTCACCTATTCCACCGCAACTCTCATTACTCATTCACAGGATGTGTGTGTCACTGTCTAGGCCAACATTTATTACCCATCCCTAATTGCCCTTGAGAGGATGGAGGTGAACTACCTTCTTGAATTGCTGTTATTCCTGTGGTGTAGGTATTGTTAGGGAGGGTTGACCCTGTTTGACTAATTTTAGGTGATCTTTCTTCCCTTGGTGCTATATTCCCCCTTCAAAAGTCTCCTTAAAACCTTTCATTTTTTCTAATCAGCCAGATATTGTTACGTCTTGCGGTTCCCAGAGTTTTAAATAATCACATTTTTAGATAGAGTGATGGAGCCTCATCCGATGTGTTCCTCAGATCACACCGTGCGCTGCAGACTGAGACACGGTTGTTTGAACATTGACTGTGGTACAGTGATGAGAGATGGGACTCTCTGGATACATATGAACAAACATTGAGGGCAGAATCTTTGCCCTCCACCGAGGCAAATTTGGCAGCTGGGGAGAGGGGGGTGTGGAGGGTCACTTAATCAGGCAGGAGGGTGTCTGATTAAGTCTGTGGGAGGAAGGCCCATGGTGCCCCCTGCCCAGACACTAATTGAGACCCTCAGATGGGGATCTACTCTAAGGAGCCTCTCAGCTTAGATCACTCAAGCAGTAGGAATTCAGTTTGCATCTGACCACTTTACCCAAGCCTGGCCTCTCACAACTCTGACAATTCACAGGAGAATTTACTGATGAGAAGTTCCCCTGTTTGCTGTTTTAACAAAGCTTTTCACGCCCATGGTAAAACAGCATTCAAGTAACATTTGTTAGTGACAGTGGAGGAGTTCATGTGGCACAGTGGGTCAACTTCTAACCTCTGAGCCAGAAGTTCTGGATTCAAGGTCCACTTCAAGCCTTGTTGGCCACTGTTCGTAATGTGGCCAAGCAAGATGATAATCTGTCCAAAACGATAAAAAGGGGGAGAGATTCCAGGTCAGCCATATCGCAGAGAGAAAACCACAGCAGCACTTTGCCTTGTATAAATGTGGAACAATCCAATCAAAGTCCCTCTTAGGCCATGGTACCTGAAGCAGGGAGGAGTAATAATGGACTCTTTAATTTCAGACCAATGGTTTTGGTCAAGGATTAATAATTTTGAGGATAATGTTAATTACATTCAGAAACTAAACTGGACTAGTCATATAACGACAAGAGCAGATCAGAGGCTGGGAATCCTGTGGCGAAAAACTCACCTCCTGACTCCCCAAAGCCTGTCCACCATCAACAAGGCACAGGTCAGGAGTGTGATGGAATGCTCCCCACTTGCCTGGGTGAGTGCAGCTCCAATAACACTCAGGAAGGTCAGCACCATTTCAGGATAAAGCAGCCTGCTTTATTGACGCTCCGTCCCAGGTTATGTAACTGTCTGTGCGGAATTTGCACATTCTCCCCGTGTCTGTTTTCCCTGGGTGCTCTGGTTTCCTCCCACAATCGGAAAGTTGTGTGGGTTAGGTGGATTGGCCATGCTAAACTTCCTCTTAGTGTCAGGAGGACTACAAGAGTAAATATGTGAAGTTACGGAGGTAAAGCCTGGGTGGGATTGTGGTCGGTGCAGACTCGATGGGCCAAATGGCCTCCTTCTGCACTGTAGGGATTCTATAATTCTGTGAAAATTGTTACGGTGCTGACGGAGGCCATTTGGTCCTTTGTTCTGCACTAGCTCTCCAAATGAGCTTTATGACTTCATATCATTTACATCCATCTGAATGTAGACATAGGGCCTCAGTTTAACATGACTTCTGAAAGGGAGCACCATTAACAAGGGAGTGCTCCCTCAGGACCACACTGGAATACCAATCTGGCATTGCAGATATTCAAGCTCTGGAGTGGGTTTAGAATCCGGAAGCTTGAGATTCTGAGGCGAGAATGCCACTAACTGAGACACAGATGGCAGAGGATATCACCTTCCCACTGTGAACTTGTCCGATTGTGAATTGAAAGCAATGAGGTGAAAATCGGCAGGTTGTATAACAAGCGGCCAAAACCACAAAGTGGTGAGTTAGAAAATTACGTCATAGACTGGTGTAAAAACCATATTTTTGAGGCCAAGTATCATGGAGTGACCTTTACACGGGCGATGTCTTTGAGAGTTGATGTGCAAGCTCGATTTAAGTCTAAAAAAAACTCTGTCACAACGAAATAAAACACTAAAAATAAAATCATCTTAATTATCATTCGTATCAGCCTGCAGGTGCAGCAGGTGGTCAGGAAGGCAAATGGGATGCTGGCCTTCATAGCGAGGGGGATTGAATATAAAAGTAGGGAGGTCTTGCTGCAACTGTACAGGGCACAGGTGAGGCCGCAGCTGGAGTACTGTGTGCAGTTTTGGTCGCCGCACTTACGCAAGGATATTTTGGCCTTGGAGGGAGTGCAGAGGAGGTTTACTAGGCTGATACCGGAGTTGAGGGGGTTGAACTATGAGGAGAGGCTGAATAAACTAGGCTTGTACTCGTTAGAGTTTAGAAGAATGAGGGGAGATCTCATTGAGACGTATAAGATGATGAATGGGATGGATAGGATAGAGGTGGAGAGGCTCTTCCCACTCAGAAAGGACAGTAGGACTAGAGGGCACAGCCTCAAGATAAAGGGGGGGACGGTTTAGAACAGAGTTGAGGAGGAACTTCTTCACTCAAAGGATGGTGAATCTCTGGAATTCTCTGCCCGTTGAGGTGGTGGAGGCTGCCTCGCTAAATATTTTTAAGATGCGGGTTGATAGGTTTTTGATAGGCAAGGGGATTAAGGGTTATGGGGAGAGGGCGGGAAAGTGGAACTGAGCCACGACAGATCAGCCATGATCTTATTGAATGGCGGGGCAGGCTCCAGGGGCTAGATGGCCTACTCCTGCTCCTATTTCTTATGTTCTTATGCAATCCAATCACTTTAATAATTTGAATAAGAAAATACAAAATAGTAACATAAGCAGGAGAAGGCCATTTGGCCCTTTGAGCTTCTTCCACCATTCATCTTGATCATGGCTGATCATCGAATTCAGTATCCTGGTCCCCCCCATCCCCTGCCCTATCTCTGACCTCTTTAGCCCCAAGAGTTATATCTAATTTCTTCTCAAAATCAACAACGTTTTGGCTTCAAATGAAACGTTTTAAACATTAACTTAGCAACATACATTCTCATTACAATTTATACATTCATAATGAGATTAAATCATTTCAATCTCCAGCTTTATACTTTGTTCTGAAATCTTTGAACTTTGATCCCTTGGAAACTGGGAGTGACTTTTACACAAAAATTGCATGTTTTTTAGGCCAGAAATCATGGGGTTGATTTTTACGAGACTGACTTTCCCACAGATCTATGTGGTCCTTCCCATCAGCCTGATCAACTGACTGCCACACTAATTAAGTTCCCTTTGGTAACCCAGTGGGGAGATGAAGAATATCTTTGTAAATGCTGTACAGATAACTGCACTGTAACTTTCCCTGCTGGAAACTAGAAAAGAGTTTGTCTTCTGTTTAGGACCATCATGCTGAATAACCCAAAGAAGCGGAATGCTCTATCGCTGACCATGTTAGAATCTCTGCGCAGTGACCTCCTCCACGAAGCAGAAAGCAATGAACTCCGAGTCATCGTGATTTCAGGTAATTCTAGCCCGATTTAGTGAGCAACCAAAAGCTTAACAACAACCAACTTAACAAACAAGTCAGGAGTGTGATGGAATACTCCCCACTTGCCTGGATAAGGGGAACTCCAACAACAGTCAAGAAGCTTGACACCATCCGGGACAAAGCAGTCCGCATTATTGGCACCCCACCCACAAACATCGACTCCCTCCACCACCGACACTCGGTAGTAGCATTGCGTACTATCTACAAGATGCACTGCAGAAAGTCACCAAAGATCCATAGACAGCACCTTCCAAAGCCAACGACCAATTCTACCTCAAAGGACAAGGGCAGCAGATACATGAGAACACCACCACCTGCAAGTTGTCCTGCAGGTCACTCACATAAGAACATAAGAAATAGGAGCAGGATCCATCCTGACTTGGAAATATATCGCTGTTCCTTCGCTGTCGCTGGGTCAAAATTATAGAATTCCCTCCCTAACAGCATTGTGAGTTAACACATGGCAATTCAAGAAGGCAGCTCACCATCACCTTCTCAAGGGCAACTAGGGATGGGCAATAAATGCTAGCCAGCCAGTGACACACATGTCCCATGATTGAGTAAAACAAAAGATAATCAGTCGAGTTCCTTGGGAGCTTGACTTATTATCTTAATTTGGTTGTTGTTACTCACTTGCCTTTGCTAGAAGTGGCTTATGTTCATACACAGGAACCTGTGCTCAAGCCTAGTGTCTTTTTTGAATTATCTGGGAATTTGGGAAGCCTATCATTTCCTGTTGCTTCCTCCCTAGCAACACCCCAGCCAATCTTGCCAGCCCCTTTTCTCCCACGGTATAAATTGTCAGGATTGTTTGAAATTTGGTGTTCTTGCATTTGTCCTGATAAGTGAAAAGATTCGGCAACACAAATCTCTTCTCAATAAATGTAAGATAAAAGCAGATTATTGCAGATGCTGGAATCTGAAACCAAAAGAGAAAATACTGGAAAATCTCAGCAGGTCTGGCAGCATCTGTAAGGAGAGAAAAGAGCTGATGTTTCGAGTCCAGGTGACTCTTTGTCAAAGCTAAAAGGCAGAGGAAGTGGGAGATATTTACACTGCAGGGGGAGGGAATGAAAGATGAGTCACAGCCACAGAAACCAGGGGAAAGGACTGCTAATAGCTGTCCATAGAGAGAATAAAGGGTGTGAATGGCCTTCTACAGCTATGACTCATCTTTCATTCTCTATTGCTGTTGTATAACTATCTCCTACTTTCTATGCCTTTTAGCTTTGACAAAGGGTCATCTGGACTTGAAACATCAGCTCTTTTCTCTCCTTACAGATGCTACCAGTCTTGCTGAGATTTTCCAGTGTTTTCTCTTGATCAACACATCTCTCTTCTCAGTTCTGTGCTGTCAAGTGTCAATTTAATAAGCTCCAGTGGGTTTCCTTAGCTCAAGTCAAGCTCATGTGGCAAAGTGTGAAACTTGGTCAGGGAATCCAGACTGAAGCAAAATTCAACCGTTGCTTTCTGCTGACCTAAATGGTCCTTCCTGTCCGCAGCGCTAGCCATGGTTAGCTCCCAGGTGGAAGATCAGTAAGTCCTCCAGATCCTGGTTTCTCCTGGTGAACTGGAGTGGATCTGGAGAGGTCAGGCCATGTGGATGGATCCGATTGGACTGCAACTTGTGCCCACTGTCAAACTTCACACATAAACACTAGGACAACGAGCGGAAGACTCATGGTGCTGATGGAACCTTATCCCGGGAAGGTGTCAGCTCCTCGGGAGAGGAGGGCTGGGAAAGGGAAAAGAATAGAGTTATGAGGAGAGATCAGTCTTGAAAGCAGGAAAAAGAGAGTGGCTCCGAAGCAGAGGTACAGAAGGTGCAATGGAAATGATTAATCCAGAACATTGTGTCGTGTTAACTCACCACTTGGAGAACAAGGCAATGGAGATAGATTCAAATTGGAAAAAAGGCAGCATAAAATAAATGGGAGGGTCTTCTAGACTGATTAGTGAAGGCAAAAAAATCTCCAGAGATATCCATGAAGCAGTCAGATGGAGAATGTTATTTTCATTCATGGGATGTGGGCTTTGCCGACAATCGTTGCCCATCTCTAGCTGTCCTTGAAAAGTTGGTTGTGCATCTTCTTCATGAATACAACAAAGAGGGTTGCTAGACGCCATTAAAGGGCAGTGAAGAGATCCACATTGCTGTTGCTCTGGAGTCACGTAGGCCAGACTGGGTAATGATGGCAGATTTCCTTCCCTAAAGGACATTTGTGAACCAGATGGGTTTTTACAACCATCGATGATCGTTTCACGGTCACCATTCACTGATGTGGAGATGCCGGCATTGGACTAGGATGGGCACAGTTAGAAGTCTCACAACACCAGGTTAAAGTCCAACAGGTTTATTTGGTAGCATGTGCTTTCGAAGCGCTGCTCCTTCATCAGGTGACTCACTTTCTTGAATCGCTGCAATCCACGTGCTGTGGGTTGACCCACAATGCCATTAGGGAGGGAATTCCAGGATTTTGACCCAGCGATCGAGATCAGGCATCCCACCCCACCACCCCTAGGGGCTTCATCCCTACGCCCATCAAATCATGACCCCCTCCCCCCAACCTCAAACTTCACCTTCCTTCCCCCCACAAACAATCCGATGGATTCAGGTCTCCCTTTCCCTCCTTGCTGGGAGACCCCAGAATTCCCAGTGACCTGGGACTCCCACACCTCGATTCTGGGAATTGCTTGTAGTTCCAGTCCTGGCCACTGCTCGTGGAGGCACTGCTGGCATTACAGAGCTGCTGGCCAATCATTTTGAGCGAGGGATGGAAATCTCAACTCCATTCCAGCCAATCAACATTCCCTCAGAGCGTTAAACTGCTGTTTGGAATCCGTGGGATCCATTCCCCGACATCCTCTCCATAGCCCTGACATTCAGCCGATTGATTCCGGGGATGAAAGGGTCGATGTACGAGGTGAGATTAGACAGTTTAGGCTTGTATTCACTGGAGTTTAGAAGAATGAGAGAGCTATGATTGAGGTATATAGATTGAGAATGATTGAGGTATATAGATTGAGAATGATTGAGGTATATAGAAGGGATTGATAAAGTAAATGTAGACCAAATGTTTCCTGTTCTGGGGCAATCCAGAACAAGAGGTCACAGATATAGTTTGAAAGGAGGTAGATTTAAAACCGAGATGAGGAGGAACTACTTCTCACAGAAGGTGGTGAATTTGAGGAACTCGCTGTCCCAAAGCGCGGTGGAGTCTGAATCGCTGAGTGGTTTCAGGAAGGAGATATATTTCTAATTTAAGAAAAGGGAAAGAGGGATACGGGGAGCAGGTGGGGAGGTGGATTTGAGACCAGGGAGAGGTCAGCCATGATCTGGTTGAATGATGGAGGAGGTTCGAAGAGCTGAATTTGCCGAATTCTGCTCCTAATTCCTATGTTCCTACAACATCAGAAGAATTCCTCTCCATGTCTCTAGATCGGTTACCCACTTAGATAATCACAATGCTACTGAGTCTGCTTATGTTCTACTTGGGAAGGATCAACTTGATGGACTGAATGGCTTCCCTCATCCTTATGTATCTATAGGAGAGCTGGGAATACGCTCTCTCTGTCTCGCTCTCTTTCCGTATCCTCAGCTCAGAACAACAGAAAGGAAGAAAACAATATATTTTTGTTAAGCAAACAAATGTGTTAATAAGAGACATTGCCAGAAATATTTTCATTTATTCTAAATGCAACATCAGTGTCCTATTTCCAATTGAGACTCATTCTGTGTGATTCCCGTGTGCAGCTGAAGGGCCTGTATTTTCATCTGGCCACGATCTCAAGGAACTAAGCTCTGCAGAAGGACGAGATCACCATGCTAAGGTCTTTGCAGTCTGCACTGAAGTAAGCAGATCAATTTATAACTGATTTATTGAATAACAACAGCAGCTTGCACTTACGTAACACCTTTATAAAACAAAGGCATGATTATTGTTACGGTTCAGGTTATAAATTCCAAAGTGTTTATGAAGCCCAGCTGAATCATAAGTTTCGCATCTTAAATTTGGCTAGGATAAGCATGAGATGTTGCGTTTCAGTTATAATTTAAATGACCACTAAGGAGATTTTATCAAACAAAGTTTATTCAAGAATATAGTTAACATATGTAGTAAGAAAATTAGCAAGAACTTTTATCAATTACAAACAAGAAACTAACAAGCGTGATAACGTATAACCCTTAATGAATATATATAAGTTGTCCCAATCAAACCAAAACCTCCCATAGACTAAAGATCCTTTCACAGGTTTAACACAGCACAGACTACTGCTCACGTAATACAGGGATCAAGGCCATCAGTTGAATTCTGCAGTCAAACGCTCTTGTGACTCCAAACAGCTTAAAGACAAGACAGTTTCCCAAAGCACCAGAAGGACTCTGGTTCAGCCCTCAAGAACACAGATTTTTACCCTTCATGAAAGCAAGTTCTTGTTCTCAGTTACCATCAGAATTTTCAAAACAACAGGGAGAGAGGGAAAACACTTCCTTTTAGCTTGCTGTCCCTTCTAAAACTCAAACTCAAACCCCGAGCTCCAAACTGAAAATGAAATCCCAGTCACTGACCTGCCCACTGTTTTTTCTCCTCCTGACAATGACATCACCTAAGACTGTGAGCATAAATTAAGGAAAAAGCTCCTAAAGGTACGCTGATATTACATTATCCAACAAAAATTAACATCAGTGATATGGGGAGATATTGAGGTGGGTTTTGACGGGTGTCTCAAAGAAGGAGAAAAAGGGAATTCAGGACTTTAGCACCCAGGGAGCCAATGGCATGGCCACCTTTGGTGAAGTGATGAAAAGTGGGGAAGTGAATTTAGCAAGACTTAACAAGACTTTTTTTTAAAAAATCATTGATGGGATGTGGGCATCGCTGGTTGGACCAGCATTTATTGCGCATCCCTAACTGCCCTCCATTTTAGAGCACATTTAGGCCAGACCAAGTAGATTTCCTTCCCTAAAGGACATTAATGAACCAGATGTTTTTTATGACAACTGACAATGGCTTTATGGTCATCATTAGACTTTTAAATCCAGATTCTGAATTCAAATTTCACTATCTGCTTGAATCCCATCTGGGATTCAAGCCCAGCTTCCCAGATCTTGCCCTGCGTCTCTGGAATACTAGCCCAGTGACAATGCCACTATGCCAGCACCTCCCCTAAGTACTGAGTGCCCAACACAATGGCAAAAACTAGGAGAATGAAGATTTCCGTGGCTTATCAATAGGATCTTGACTTGCTGTGTGCCCATCTTGCAATAAGCAACATACAATATGTGGTTCAAAATTTAATTGCTTTAACAATTGGCCAAGTGTTGTAAGGGAATGAGGGAGAACATGCAAACTCTACACAGACAGTGACCCGGGGCTAGAATTGAACCCGGGTCCCTGGCGCTGTGAAGCAGCAATACCATTGCGCTGCCTTTATGAATAAAGGTTGAACAGGTTGGAACAAAAGGTGATATTATTGAAACGAGAGGGGATATGATTGGGTGGATTCCTGAAGGATATTTCCTCTTGTGGAAGAGACAGTAACTAGGCCATACTGGGCGGCACAATGGCACAGTGGTTAGCACTGCTGCTTCACAGCACCAGGGACCCGGTTCGATTCCAGCCTTGGGTCACTGTTTGTGTGGAGTTTGCATGTTGTCCCTGTGTTTGCATGGGGTTTCCTCCCGCACTTCAAAGATGTGCAGCTCACATCCAACCCTTGTGATGCCTTGCCCTTATATTGTGGCTTGTTGTCTTCTTGTCCCTTGGAGCTTTTCTATTTTTTATTCATGTTTGTCTTTTTTTGGTGCAGAATGGACAGCAGTGGGGAAGGGGGGAGTATTTTGTGTGGTGGAGGAAAAAGAAAAAAGGGGGGGATCTTTTGTTTGTGAGGTAGGTTGGGGAAAGGAGAAACTTGACGAGGTAAAGTGGGGGCCAGAGGGAGGGGGAGTGTTTATGTACTGCATTGGGTAGAATCTCGAAAAATCTGTAAATGTCTAGAGCAGTAGTGGTTAACCAGGGAAACGTTCAGGCCCTTTGGCGACTAGGGGGGGTTATCCATGTGTGAGAGAGTGCTGGATATTAAAACAGGGCACTAAAAGAGACGGTGGGAGAAATAACAAATGCACTAGTGCTAATTTGCTGGACTCTGGGGTGGTTCCCACAAATTGGAAAACAGCACATGTGACACCACTGTTTTAAAAAGGAGGTAGACAAAAGGCGGGTAACTATAGACCGGTTAGCTTAACTTCTGTAGTCGGGAAAATGATTGAATCTATCATCAAGGAAGAACTTTTAAAAGTTACTCACCTCAGAGAATCGACCTCAGGTGGTCCACTTTGGTAGGAATAATGGTAGGAAGGATTATTACTTATGTGGCGAAAAACTGCAGCAGGCGATGGTGCAGAGGGACCTCGGGGTCCTTGTGCATGAGTCGCAAAAACCCAGCTTGCAGGTGCAGCAGGTGGTCAGGAAGGCGAATGGGATGCTGGCCTTCATAGCGAGGGGGATTGAATATGAAAGTAGGGAGGTCTTGCTGCAGCTGTATAGGGCATTGGTGAGGCCGCAGCTGGAGTACTGTGTGCAGTTTTGGTCGCCGCACTTACGCAAGGATATTTTGGCCTTGGAGGGAGTGCAGAGGAGGTTTACTAGGCTGATGCCGGAGTTGAGGGGGTTGAGCTATGAGGAGAGGCTAAGTAAATTAGGCTTGTACTCGTTAGAGTTTAGAAGAATGAGGGGAGATCTCATTGAGACTTATAAGATGATGAATGGGATGGATAGGATAGAGGTGGAGAGACTCTTCCCGCTCAGAAAGGATAGTAGGACTAGGGGACACAGCCTCAAGATAAAGGGGGGGAGCGGTTTAGAACGGAGTTGAGGAGGAACTTCTTCACTCAAAGGGTGGTGAATCTCTGGAATTCTCTGCCCATTGAAGTGGTGGAGGCTGCCTCGCTAAATATTTTTAAGACGCGGGTTGATGGGTTTTTGATAAGAGAGGGGATTAAGGGTTATGGGGAGAAAGCGGGAAAGTGGAACTGAGCCATGACAGATCAGCCATGATCTTATTGAATGGCGGGGCAGGCTCGAAGGGCTAGATGGCTTACTCCTGCTCCTATTTCTTATGTTCTTATGTTCTTATTGTTCCTTGGGAGCACATCGGAGAGGGAGAGGCTGGTGAGAGGAGAGCTGGTGAGTAAGTTACTATGTTTCTTTTTTAGACTAACGTCTCTAGCTTTTTTTTTAAATTTTAAACCGGATACAGGAAGGGAGGCTTGGGAAGTAGTTTTTTTTTTCCCCCCTGGACCCCCATAAATTGGAAAGGTGAAGAAACCCGATACTCTACACGTGTAGAGTATCCCATCCTACCCCCTCCTCTAACCTAAAAAAAAGAGTGACTCATTGTTCCTCGGGAGCACTGAAGAGAGGCAGCGATTTGCGAGAGGAGAGCTTGTGGGTGAGCAGAGCGATTTTTAAAGCTAACTTTGCTAGTCTTTTTTTTAATTTTGTACCGGAAACCCGGAAGGTGTTGCAAAGACACTGGGGTAGAGTTTTTTTTAACCTTACTACAAATTGGAGCAGGGAGGAATCCCGATACTCTACACAGGTAAAGTATCCCAACCCTCCCTCCTCCTCTAACCTAAAAAAGAGAGAGAGAGAGAGAGAGAGAGAAGGGCTCTGAGTGAGAGCAGGTCAGTTTGTTGTTGTTTTTGTGTGAGCTGTAAGGGCTTTGGCTCACAGGGCCAAAGTGAAAAGGGTGAGGCAAGGTAATTTATAAGTTTTTATTACTTTTTTTTTCCTCTGGGTTTCTATAAAGGGCAAGTATGAGTGTGAGGCCAGTACGTTGTTGCCGATGCAATATGCGGGAGGTCTAGGAGGCTCCTGGTCTCCCAGGCATCCATACCTGTGCTGGGTGTGTGGAGCTGCAGTCCCTACGGGACCTGGTAAAGGAACTGGAAATGCAGCTCGAGGACATTCGTCTCATTAGAGAGAATGAGGAGATAATTGATAGGAGCTATCAGCAAGTGGTCACACCAGGGCAACGGGAAGAAGGCACATGGGTAACTATTAGGAAGGGGAAACCTCAGGTGATGGACAGCAAGCCGGTGGATGTCCCCCTTCAAAATAAGTACTCCTGCCTGAGTACCACTGGGTGGGGGACAGCTCATCTGGAGGAGGAAGCGGTGGCCAGCTCTCTGGAGCTGAGCCAGTACTTCAAAAAACTAAGAAAGAGAGCAGCAAGGCTAGGGGACTCCATAGTGAGGGGATCAGACGCAGGTGGGAGTCGCAGATGGTGGTTTGTCTCCCTGGGATCCGGGATGTCTCTGGGCGTGTCCCAGACATCCTGAAACAGGAGGGTGAGGATCCGCAGGTTGTGGTTCATATAGGTACTGCTGACATAGGCAGGAAGAGGGAAGCAGTCATGAAAAGGGATTATAGGGAACTGGGTAAGCAGCTGAGAAAGAGGAATGCGAAGGTAGTAATCTCAGGATTGCTACCTGCGCCGCGGGAGAATGAGAGCAGGAATGGAATGAGGTGGAGGGTGAATGCGTGACTGAGGGACTGCAGCAGGGGGCAGGGATTCCGGTTCCTGGATCATTGGGACCTCTTTAGGGGCAGGTGTGACCTGTACAGTAAAGACAGGTGGCACTTGAATCCCAGGGGGACCAATATCTTGGCGGGAAAACTGGCTAGGGCTACTGGAGGGACTTTAAACTAGAAAGGTTGAGGGGAGGGAACAGAGATGAGGAGACTGAGACCAGGACAGGTGTCGGGTCTCTCGGTAGGAGAGCATCTTGAGGATGGAGATCATAATCCTATCTCCTTCACGATAGCATTGGAAAGAGATAGGATCAGGCAGGCTAGGAAGGTGTTTGTCTGGAGTAAGGGGAAATATGAAGACATCAGGCAGATAATTGGACGAGTAAACTGGAAGGAGGCGTTCTTGGGGAAAAGTACAGAAGGAAGGTGGCGGATATTCAAGGAATGTTTGACCGGAGCTCTGCACGATAACGTTCCAATGAGACAAGGAGGTTTTGGTAGGGCACGGGAACCGTGGTGCACGAAGGTTGTGGTGAACCTAGTCAGGAAGAAAAGAAAGGTGTATAAAAGGTTCAGAGAGCTAGGAGATGTTAAGGATCTAGAGGAGTATAAGGCTTGTAGAAAGGAGCTTAAAAAGGAAATTAGGAGAGCCAGAAGGGGTCATGAGAAGGCCTTGGCGGGTAATCCCAAGGCCTTCTACAAATATGTGAAAAGTAAAAGTTTGAGAAGAGAAGGGATAGGACCTATAAAAGGTGAAGGGGGAAAAGTCTGTGTGGAACCGGAAGAAATGGCAGAGGTGCTTAATGAGTACTTTGCCTCAGTATTCACGGTGGAAAGTGATCTGGGAGGTTGTACTACAGGTTTGCGGCAGTCTGAAAAGATTGAGTATGTGGATATTAAGGAAGAGGATGTGTTAGAACTTTTAAACTCTATCAAGATAGACAAGTCGCCGGGACCGGATGGGATGTACCCCAGGTTACTGTGGGAGGTGAGGGAAGTGATTGCAGAGCCCCTGGCGATGATCTTTGCATCATCGATGGAGACGGGAGAGGTTCCGGAGGATTGGAGGATTGCGGATGTGGTTCCTATTTTCAAGAAAGGGAACAGGGATAGCCCGGGAAATTACCGACTGGTGAGTCTGACCTCAGTGGTTGGTAAGCTGATGGAGAGGCTTCTGAGGGACAGGATTTATGAGCATTTGGAGAAGTTTAGAATGATCAGAAATAGTCAACATGGTTTTGTCAAGGGCAGATCGTGCCTTACGAGCCTAGTTGAGTTCTTTGAGAATGTGACAGAACACATTGACGAAGGAAGGGCGGTAGACGTGGTTTATATGGACTTCAGCAAGGTGTTTGATAAGGTCCCCCATGCAAGACTTCTTGAGAAGGTGAGAGGGCATGGGATCCAGGGGGCTTTGGCCTTGTGGATCCAGAACTGGCTTGCCTGCAGAAGGCAGAGAGTGGTTGTGGATGGGTCTTTTTCTGCATGAAGGTCGGTCATCAGTGGAGTGCCCCAGGGATCTGTTCTAGGACCCTTGCTGTTTGTCATTTTCATAAATGACCTGGATGAGGAAGTGGAGGGATGGGTTAGTAAGTTCGCCGACGATACGAAGGTTGGTGGTGTTGTGGGTGGTCTGGAGGGATGTCAGAAGTTGCAGCGGGACATAGATAGGACGCAAGACTGGGCGGAGAAGTGGCAGATGGACTTCAACGCAGATAAATGTGTAGTGGTCCATTTTGGCAGGACCAGTGGGATGGAGGAATACAATATCAAGGGCAGGAGTCTTAGCTGTGTTGAAGAGCAGAGGGATCTTGGGGTCCAGGTCCATAGGACTCTTAAATCGGCCTCGCAGGTGGAGGATGTGGTCAAGAAGGCGTATGGTGTACTGGCCTTCATTAATCGAGGGATTGAGTTTAGGAGTCAGGAGGTAATGCTGCAACTTTATAAGACCCTTGCCAGACCCCACTTGGAGTACTGTGCACAGTTCTGGTCACCTCACTACAGGAAGGATGTGGAAGCTATTGAAAGGGTGCAGAGGAGATTTACAAGGATGTTGCCTGGATTGGGAGGCATGCCTTATGAAGATAGGTTGAGGGAGCTAGGTCTCTTCTCCCTGGAGAGACGAAGGTTGAGAGGTGACCTGATAGAGGTTTATAAGATGTTGAGAGGAATAGATAGGGTGGATTCTTGGAGGCTATTTCCCAGGGCTGAAATGGTCGCTACAAGAGGACACAGATTTAAGGTGCAGGGAAGCAAGTACAGAGGAGATGTTAGGGGTAAGTTTTTCATTCAGAGGGTGGTGAGTGAATGGAATCGGCTGCCGTCGGTGGTGGTGGAGACAAACTCGCTGGGGTCTTTTAAAAGACTTCTGGATGAGTATATGGGATCTAATGGGTTTGGGGGTTATAGATAGGTCTATGGCTTAGTAGGTATAGATGTGATCGGCGCAACTTGTGGGCCGAAGGGCCTGTTTGTGCTGTAGTGTTCTATGTTCTATGTAAATAGCGAGACATCTGGATATAAATTTACCCATTGGTAAGATGCAGCATGTGTTCATGAAGGGAAGGTTATGTTTGACTAATTTGATGGAATTCTTTGAGAACATTACATGTGCAGTGGACAATGGGGAACCTGTGGATGTGGTGTATCTGGATTTCCAGGAGGTATTTGACAAGATGCCACACCAAAGACTGCTGCATAAGATAAAGTTGCACGGTGTTCCAGGTAACGTATTAGCATGGACAGAGGATTGGTTAACGAACAGAAAGCAAAGAGTGGGGGTAAATGGATGTTTTCCTGGTTGGCGATCAGTGACTAGTGGTGTGTCTCAGGGACCAGTGTTGGGACCGCAATTGTTCACGATTTACATAGATGATTTGGAGTTGGGGACCAAATGTAATATGTCAAAATTTGCAGATGACACTAAGATGAGTGGCAGAGCAAAGTGTGCAGAGGACACTAAAAGTCTGCATAGGGATGTAGATAGTCTAAGTGAGTGGGCAAGGGCCTGGCAGATGGAGTACAATGTTGGTAAATGTGAGGTCATCCATTTTGGTAGGAATAACAGCAAAATGGACTATTGTTTAGATGGTAAAATATTGCAGCATGCTGCTGTGCAGAGGGACCTGGGTGTCCTTGTGCAGGAATCTCAAGGAGTTGGTTTGCAGATGCAGCAGGTAATTAAGAAGGCAAATGGAATTTTGTCCTTCATTGCTAGAGGGATGGAGTTTAAAAACATTGAGATTATATTGCAACTGTATAAGGTGCTGGTGAGGCCACACCTGGAGTACTGTGTACAGTTTTGGTCTCTTTACTTGAGAAAGGATATCCTGGCACTGGAGGGAGTACAGACAAGATTCACTGGGTTGATTCCGGAGTTGAGAGGGTTGGCTTATGAGGAGAGACTGAATAGACTGGGGCCATACTCATTGGAATTCAGAAGAAAGAGGGGAGATCTTATAGAAACATATAAGATTATGAAGGGAATAGGTAAGATAGAAGCAGGGAAGTTGTTTCCTTCCCTGATGGGTGATAATAAAACTAGGGGGCATGGCCTCAAAGTAAGGGGGAGCAGATTTGGGACTGAGTTGAGGAGGAACTTCTTCACACAAAGGGTTGTGAATCTGTGGAATTCCCTGCCCAGTGAAGCAGTTGAGGTTACCTCATTGAATGTTTTTAAGGCAAGGATAGATAAATTTTTGAACCGTAAAGGAATTAAAGTTATGGTGAGCAGGCAAGTAAGTGAAGCTGAGTCCATGAAGAGGTCAGCCATGATCTTATTGAATGGTGGAAGAGGCTCAAGGAACCAGATGGCCTACTCCTGCTCCTAGTTCTTATGTTCTTATGTATTGGAAAGGTGATGAGTGAGTACTTCTCTTTTGGGTTATGCCCAGGGATATGATTGAGGTGTATAAGACTGTGGGGTTAATCCATCTTTAGTGGTAATTGTTGTTGGAGTAGATTTGGTGGGCCGAATTGCCCCTTAGTGTCCAAAGATGTGCAGGTTAGGTGGATTGGCCACGTTAAATTACCCCTAAGTGTCCCAAGATGTTTATGTTTGATTTGATTTGATTTGATTTATTATTGTCACATGTATTAGTGTAAGGTGAAAAGTATCATTTCTTGCGAGCTATAGAGACAAAGCATACTTTACATAGAGAAGGAAAGGAGAGAGTGCAGAATGTAGTGTTACAGTCATAGCAAGGTTTTAGAGAAAGATCAACTTAATATAAGGTAGGTCCACTGAAAAATCTGATGGCAGCAGGGAAGAAGCTGTTCTTGAGTTGGTTGGTACGTGACCTCAGACTTTTGTTAGAGGAATTAGCGGGGTAAATATGTGGGGTTACGGGGAAGGGGCCTGGGTAAGATGCTCTGTCAGAGAGTCAGTGCAGAGCTGATGGGCCGAATGGCTAGATTTTTAATGGGAAGGGAGTTGAGGGTTATTGGGGAACAGACAGAAAAGTGGAGATGAGGCACAGACAGATCGGCGATGATCTTATCGAATAGTAGAACAGGTCTACTCCTGCTCCTACACCCTAACTGCCTCTGTCCTAAATGACCTTGAATAACCAAGAGCAGTAAAATTAACTATCACCAGGTTCCCTCTGCTAATCACATTTTTCATAACCTGTAGGTCATGACCCTGATTCAGGATATCCCGGTGCCCGTTATCGCCAAAGTTAATGGTTTGGCCACAGCCGCTGGCTGCCAGCTCGTTGCCAGTTGCGACCTTGCCGTGGTGTCAGACAAGTCAAAGTTTGCCACTCCCGGTGTCAATGTCGGGCTCTTCTGTTCCACGCCAGCCGTTGCGGTGGGACGATCTGTCCCTCGGAAGGTATGTCACGGTAGTGTTTCAGCTGGATTAAACTTCACTGGAATGTGTTGACGCTGCTGTCGGAATAGTGCCTCAGTTACAGGGGTGCCCTTCGAGGCTTTCCAGGTGTTCTTGATCATAAATCGTATAGATTCCTACGTCCCGCAAACACTGAAAATCTGTTCCTTTTTGCAAGCCCTTGACGAGTTGTAATCAAGACCACTAGTTTAGGATGAGATAGAAACAGGGAAGTTGTTTCCACTGGCAGGTGAAACTAGAACTAGGGGGCATGGCCTCAAAATGCAGGGGAGCAGATTTAGGACTAAGTTGAGGAGGAACTTCTTCATCCAAAGGGTTGTGAATCTGTGGAAATCCCTGCCCAGTGAATCAGTTGAGGCTACCTCATTGAATGTTTTTAAGGCAAAGATACATTTTTGAACAGTAAAGGAATTAAGGGTTATAGTGAGCGGGCGGGTAAGTGGAGCTGAGTCCGCAAAAAGATCAGCCAAGATCTTATTGAATGACGGAGCAGGCTCGAGGGGCCAAATGGCCTACTCCTGTTCCTAGTTCTTATGTTCTTATTGTGAGATTTTCAGAAAATAATTGGGTGGGATGACGGAATGTTATTTCCATTACTGGTAACAGTTTTAGAATCTTATGTGATAAAAAATTAGTTGACTTTTCCAAAGAACCGCAAATCGTTTATTGTTGAAGTTACTGAACTAATGAAAGAAAAGGAAAGAGCTTGCATTTATATAGCCCCTTTCATAACCTCAGGATATCCATGCTGTGTAGGTTAGGGAGTTTAGCTATGGGAAATGTGTGGGGTAATGGAGATAGGGTAGCCGTGTGGGGTTGGGTAAGGTACTCTGTCAGGGAGCTGAGCGGCCTCGTCTGCACTGCAGGCATTCTAGGATTTTATGTTTGAAAAGCACTTTTGAAATCGCTGTTGTTGGTCTCCTGTGGCACACTGGGGCAGCTTCCTGACCTCAGGGCTGGGGGATCCAGGTTCAGGCCCCACTTTAGGAAGTGGTGGTCACACAAGGTTTGTGGTAACACAGCCAAACAGGTTGATTAACAGCCTGTAAATCTCTCCAATACAGCTGGTGGGAGAGATTCCTGGTCAGACCTATCACAAAAGGCAATCGCAAACCACTACAGAGTCATGGACCAATCCAGTGGAAGTCTATGGTCACCAATGGCCACTTACAACATGTTACCTGAAGGAGGCGTTGTTCTAATATTGGAAATGCAGCAAACCAATCTGCACACAGAAAACCCCGATATGCAGAATGTGATAATCTTTCAATGGTGTTCGTTGAGGAATAAATATTGATTAGTATACTAGATAACTCCCCTATTCTTACAAAGAACAACCCAGCACGGGAAACAGGCCCTTCGGCCCAACGAGCCCGCGCCGCCGCATCACCCTACACCTATTCTACCCTGCGTGTCTACGAATGGAACCCCTAACTTCGCCAGATTCAGGGGAGAATAGTGTCAATTTGGTAAAACCAATCAGCCCAAGAGCACATCTTTGGGGTGTGGGAGGAAACCGGAGCGCCCGGAGGAAACCCACGCAACCACAGGGAGAATGCGCAAACTCCCACAGACACAGGCCCCAATCCATGTATCTGCACAGCTAGCAGTGCTAGTCACTGAGCTGTTGCGGCGCCCGTCTACCGGTCCAGGATCAAGCACACACACCGACACGAAGTACTAGGCCACTCCCGGAACTTCCAAGAGCAGCCCACGCACGACCCACCGTGTGCATGCCCCTCATTTGACAACGACGTGGACCTCCACCTGCAGAATAAAACAGACAAAAACGTTAATCTTACAAGCCTGCTTTTCCGGTGTCTTCTCCAAAACACTGCTGTGGGATCTTTTATGTCAACCTGAGAGAACAGACCAAGCCCTCAGTTTAATGTCTTGTCCAAAGCGTGGCATCTCTGACAGTGTAGCACTGTCCTGGAGAGTAAAGTTTGATTTTGGGGTTTAAGTGGGGGCAGCATGGTGGCACAGTGATTAGCACTGCTGCCTCACAAGGCCAGGGATCCGGGTTCAATTCCAGCCTCGGGTCACTGTCTGTGTGGAGTTTGTACATTCTCCCCGTGTCTGTGTGGGTTCCCTCCGGGTGCTCCATTTCCTCCCACAGTCCATAGATGTGTGGGTTAGGTGGATTGAACATAAGAACATAAGAAATAGGAGCAGGAGTAGGCCATCTAGCCCTTCGAGCCTGCCCCGCCATTCAATAAGATCATGGCTGATCTGTCGCTGCTCAGTTCCACTTTCCCGCCCTCTCCCCATAACCCTTAATCCCCTCTCTTATCAAAAACCCATCAACCCGCGTCTTAAAAATATTTAGCGAGGCAGCCTCCACCACTTCAACGGGCAGAGAATTCCAGAGATTCACCACCCTTTGAGTGAAGAAGTTCCTCCTCAACTCCGTTCTAAACCGCCCCCCTTTTATCTTGAGGCTGTGCCCCCTAGTCCTACTGTCTTTTTTGGTCATGCTAAATTGTCTCTTAGTATCAGGGAGGCTAGCTAGGTAAATGCATGGGGTTTTGGAGATAGGGCCTAGATGGGATTGTGGTCAGTGCAGACTTGATGGGCCAAATGGCCTCATTTTGCACTGTAGGATTCTATGAAGCCCGAGAGTGGGACTTGAAACCACACTTTCCTCTTTCCAGTTGATCTTTCTTTCCCTGTGAGACGTGATTTTCTGCTGTTGTCTCCATTCTCCCTCATCCTTCCCAGCCCAAGAAGAAATATTATAGAGATACTCCAACCTGGGTCAACACTATCGGGAAATAAATTAGCAAAAGAAGTCAGGGTGGAAAAGTATCTGTTTGCTCAGTTTTCTCGCAAAAGTTTTGAATAAATTCTGTTTTTAACAGATCGCTTTAGAAATGCTGTTTACCGGAGAGCCAATTTCTGCGCACGATGCGCTGCTGCATGGGCTGGTTAGCCGGGTGGTCCCTGAGGACAAGCTGGACGAGGTGACCATGAGAATTGCCAACAAGATCTGTGAAACCAGCAGATCTGTCATGGCGCTGGGGAAAACCACGTTCTACAAACAAATGGCGCAAAACCGAAATGAGGCCTATCAGATCACTGCACGGGTCATGGTGGACAATCTCGCGCTGAGGGACGGTCAGGAAGGAATCCAGGCCTTTGTCCAGAAGCGGAAACCAGTTTGGACACATTCCATGGAGAAGGCGCATGAATAACGCCCTTTGTTGTCGAGGTGTGTGCAGTGATTAGATCAAGAGATTTCCAAAAGAAGAACCACCACGGAATCGAATTACTGTAAATTTCCCCATGTGAGATTCAATTATCTTCAGGCACTCTGATGTGAAATGAAATGTAAATAGAAAATAGACATTACTGTAAATAAAAGGAAATGTAATTGCTGTGGAATTATGTTCGACCTGCAAAGGAATTTTATCAGTAAACACAAGTTTGAGTGGTTCCAGTTTATTTATCATTGTCACACGTAACACCACAATGAACTTAGTGTGAAAATTCTCTAGTCACCACACTCCAGCACCTGTTTGGGTCCACCGAGGGAAAATTTAGCATGGCCAATGCACCTAACCAGCAAGTCTTTCAGACTGTGGGAGGAAACCGGAGCACCCGGAGGAAACCCGCGCAGGCACTGGGAGGACGTGCAAACTCCACACAATCAAGCCTAGATCCCTGGCACTGTGAGGCAGCAGTGCAAACCAGGCCACCTAATTGCCAGCATCATCCGATCTAAAAGGGGAACTGGGTCTATCCTCGAAAAGGGATAAATTACTGGGCAATCATGGAAGGAAGGAGAATTGGATAGCTCGTTCAATGAGCTGACAGTGACTTAATGGCCTCCTCCCATGCCGCATCATTCTATCATGATATACGCTATAGAATTTCAGTATTGCAGCTACACATAAAGATCTATGCGCTCACACTGGAATATTACAAAATCATTCAAGAGGAACTGGCATTACCCATTCTCAGGTATCTGGCCCAGCCAGTTTGATGTAAAACTTGTTCTCTAGCTTGTAGCCGAGGAACCTTCCTCGTACTAACCACTGTGCCACAATGCTGCTCACGATAGAATGATGCAGCATGGGAGGAGACCATTAAGTCACTGTCAGCTCATTGAACGAGCTATCCAATTCTCCTGCCTTCCACAATTGCCCAGTAATTTATCCCTTTTCAAGGTTTGACCCAATTGCCCTTTCAGAGGTTCCTATGGAATCTATTTCCTTTACCCTTTCAGACAGGGCATTCCAGATTACATCAACTCATGCGTAAAATAATTCTCCTCACCTTGCACCTGGTTCTTTTGCCACTTACCTGTGTTGCCTGGTTACTGACCCTCCTGCCAATGGTAACTGTTGAGTTATGCACTATTATTTTGCTAAGCAATGAAAGATGATTCTAAGTTCCCTGATAGCTCGGTTTAATTAGGAGCTCAACTATATGGATGAGGAAAGGCCAAGTTTAGTCTAACCAAAATAGAAATAAAATACTGCAGATGCTGGAATCTGAAACAAAAATAGGAAATGCTGGAAAATCTCTGCTAGTCCAACAGCATCAGTGGAGAGAGAATAGAGCCAACGTTTCAAGTCTGGATGACCTTTCGTCAGCGATTCAAAACATTAGCTCTATTCTCTATCTATAGGTGCTGTCAGACCGGCTGAAATTTTCCAGCATTTTCTGCTTTTGTTTATTCTATCCAGTCCCTTTTTGTCCGTGGCAAAAATCTTTGCCAATCTCTCCTCAGCCTCCACCATTGCCGGATCTCCATCCAGTCCCTACTGCTCCACCACCTCCCCCCGCCGCACCCACCCTCCCTCTCCTCCCCACCTCCTCCACACCCTCCCCCAACAGCATAAATCTCATCCTATTTCCAGTTCCCTTCATCCAGACTCGAAATGCTGGCTCCGTTCTCTCTCCACAAATGCTGTCAGACCTCTTAAGATTTTCCAGCATTTTCTGTTTTTATTTCAGGTTCCAGCAGTCTGCAATAATTTGTCGTTCTAGTTATATTATTCTAACTAGTCTTAGCCGAGGTTCATTGTTGATAGCATCATAATAGGCTTCAGTATTAGTGGGTTACAGATCAGCGGAGGTCTCCAGTACTGATTGCTGACTAAGTTACACCTAGTGAGTGTCTGGGTAAGGATGTGGTGAATCCTGTCATGACCCCAATACCTGGCTTCACAGTTCGCCAACACTCACTGTCAACATTCCCAAATGAACCATGTCACTTGGGTTGGAGTGAGAGGCCAGTGTCTTTGGAAGTTTATAAAACTATGAGGGGCATAGATAGGGTGAACAGTTGGAAGCTTTTTCCCAGAGCAGAAATGACAATTACAAGGGGGCACAGGTTCAAAATAAGGGGGGAAAGGTTCAGTGGAGATGTGCGGGTGAAGTTTTTTACACAGAAGGTGATGGGAGCCTGGAATGCATTGCCAAGTTGGGTGATTGAAGCGGATAAGTTAACAACATTTAAGACTTATCTAGATAGGCACATGAACAGACGGGGAATAGAGGGATACAGATGGTTGGTCTAGATAGGACAATGTGATCAGCACAGGCTTGGAAGGCCAAAGGGCCTGTTCCTGTGCTGTACTGTTCTTTGTATCCCATTATGAAGCCAATGCTTTTAGTCAGGAATGTGCAAATCGCCAACAAACAGCTGCAAAGAAGATTCTTTAGCTCTGAAGAAGAGTCATACAGATTCAACATTAGCTCTGTTTATTCTCTCTCCACAGATGCTGCCAGACTTGCTGGGTTTTTCCAGCATTTTTTTGCTTTTATTCCTCTAGATGATTTTTGGAAGAAGTTCTGTGAAGAAAGGTTGAGTAGGTTGGAATTTAGAAGAATAAGGGGCAATCATATTGAAACATATCGGCTTCTGAGGAGGCATTGACAGGGTAGATGCAGTTGGGATGTTTCCTCCTTAGAGTGGGTGGGAGTGAGGGGATGGGGATGGGAGTGTGGGGATAGGGTGGCAGGGGCAGGGCACTCTACAAACATGGGCAGTTTCAAAAAGAGAGGTGGCCCATTCAGGACAGAGATGAGGGGAAATTTCTTCTCTCAGAGGTTCATCAATCTTTGGAATTCTTTACCCCAGACAGTTGCGGAGGTGGAATCATTGGATATATTGAAGGCTGAGTTCGACAGATTTTTGACTGACAGCCAGTCAAGGGTTATGGGGAACAGGAAAGTGGAGTTGAGGACATGGTGTGGGCAGCTATGATCAGCTTAAAGAATGAAATGGACAAGAAGCGTCGAATGGTCGGCTCCATAACCAAGACTTTCCCAGTCCTTCGCGCTGTTCAAGTAGGCTGGAAGACAACAGCCTTTAGCGGGATTACCCGACCCTTTATTTCAGCGTAATTAGCTCCTCACCAGAAATCAGCGTGAAGTTGATACCATATTGAAATCTGAATTTTCTCCTGTTTTCCCACCCGTTGGATACTTAGTTTTTTTTTAGGAAAATCCCAGTCGATATATCTTATGTTCTCAGCCTCAAATCTCCATCTCAGGGGATGTTACAGCTCCTTTCAACCTGAAGATGGCAGTAGATTGCAAACTAATCCATCAATGAAACAGCCTTCAAGGAATGAAGCTCGAAGATTTCAAAATTTAGAGGAAAAGATATTTTCAAAATCTTGAATGTAATTTGAGGCAGAATTCTGCAGAGGTGTGAGATGCAATACTTCAGTGTAATTCCAAACACAATTCTACATCAATGGGGATGAAGTAGAAAGGGTCGAGAGCTTCAGGTTTTTAGGTGTCCAGATCACCAACAGCCTGTCCTGTCCCTCCCATGCTGACACAATAGTTAAGAAAGCCCCACCAACGCCTCTACTTTCTCAGAAGACTAAGGAAATTTGGCATGTCAGCTACGACTCTCACCAACTTTTACAGATGCATCATAGAAAGCATTCTTTCCGGTTGTATCACAGCTTGGTATGGGCTCCTGCTCTGCCCAAGACCGCAAGGAGCTACAAAAGGTCATGAATGTAGCCCAATCCATCACGCAAACCAGCCTCCCATCCATTGACTCTGTCTACACTTCCTGCTGCCTCAGCAAAGCAGCCAGCATTATTAAGGACCTCACGCACCCCGGACATTCTCTCTTCCACCTTCTTCCATCGGGAAAAAGATTCAAAAGTCTGAGGTGACGTATCAACAGGTTCAAGAACAGCTTCTTCCCTGCTGCTGTCAGACTTTTGAATGGACTTACCTTGCATTAAGTTGATCTTCCTCTACACCTTAGCTATGACTGTAACACTACATTCTGCACAAACTCATTTCCTTCTTTATGAATGATATGCTTTGTTTGTGTGGCGCACAAGAAACAATACTTTTCACTGTATGTTGATATACATGGCAATAATAAATCAAATCAAATCATTTTATGACATTTCATTTGTTCTCAAAGCTTTCACAGAGCTTCCCATAAATTAACCTTACAATCTGAAGTGTACGAGTCATTCATTTCAATAATGCATTCCTTGCCACTTGCATAATGCAAGGATTAACAATTATTCTACTTTTAATTATCTTTGTTAAACATAGATGTGCGTCACACTGCCATATATAGTTTGGAATAGCAGATTGTAAACTTAGTTCAGTCTTTTTAACAATTGCATGAAGAAATCAAGTACAAACTTCGGTTAACATTAAAAGATATAAATCACCACTGGATTGGGGAACTTCAAACCTGTAAACACATTCGTAAGGAAATTCAGGCTGGGGTTTTCCGATCTTGTGTGCCCTGCCACCACAAACAGTGAATTTGGCACTCAGCCAAAATTTCATTCAGAGCAGTGGGACTGGAGAGTAAAAAGTTTATTTATTAGTGTCAGAAGTAGGCTTACATTAACACTGCAGTGAAGTTACTCTGAAAATCCCCTAGTCGCCACACTCTGGTACCTGTTCGTGTACACTGAGGGAGAATTTAGCATGGTCAAAACCAGCACGTCTTTCAGAACCGTGGTAGGAAACCCTGGAGCACCCGGAGGGAACCCACGCAGACACGGGGAGATTGTGCAGACTTCGCAGAAACAGTGATCCGAGCCGGGAATTCATCCGAGGCCCCTGACAATGTGAGGCAGTAGTGCTAACCACCGTGCCAGTAGTTAGCACTACTGGAGATAATGCAGTTTAGGCCATTCGAGGGTCATCCAGACTTGATATTTATCTCTAATCTCTCAGTCAGAAGTGCTAACCACTGCGCCGCCCATGAATTCCGGCCCCAGATGAGGTCAGAGAATCCCAGCCTTGGTCTTTAATTGGTAAATTAAACCTTTTGCCTCTTGCTCCCTTTTAACGTGAGTGTCTGTTATTGAAAGAAGGGCTTGTGCATGCTTTATCTCTGGAATCTTAGAAATGTTAACACACAGGAGGAGGCCAGTCAGCTTGCCTCATTCATGTCAGCTCTCTGTGAGAGCAACCTGGTCCCACACACCCCCCCAACCTCTTCCCCAGCCACGCTGCTCATCCTTTCACCTCAAATACTTACTTACTCCCCTCTTTAAAGCCGCAGTTACCCTCTGAGTATCCATGTCAGCCAGACCGGGTAAGGATGTCAGATTTCTCTCTCTAAATGAAATAGAGGCAGCGATAGCGTTGAGTCTTAACTGTCCCCTCGAAATGACCCGACAAGCCAAGGGGAAATTAGGGATGGGCAACAAATGCTGAGTTTGTCTATGACGCTTGCGTCTTATTAATGAAGTAAGAAGTCTCACAACACCAGGTTAAAGTCCAACAGGTTTATTTGGTAGTAAACGCCACTAGTCAGAACTCTCCACTCACCTGACGAAGGAACAGCGTTCTGAAAGCTAGTGGCATTTACCACCAAACAAACCTGTTGGAGTTTAACCTGGTGTTGTGAGACTTCTTACTGTGTTTACCCCAGTCCAACACTGGCATCTCCACATCTTCTTAATGATTACAGAATCTCATTAATGAATATAGGAGTATAGTAGGGATCCTGATGGATCCCTTCCTCCAGACCCAACCACCACTGCACCCCCTCCCCCCTCCGCATCTACACATATTCCCACTCACTCACGCACTTATTTTCCAACAAAGGTCAATCAATAATAATCATAGAATCCCTACAGTGCAGAAGGAGGCCATTCAGCCCATCTAGTATTTTTAAAAGCTGAGATCAATTGGATTCTAAAGGAATAAAGGGATGTGGAGATAGGACGAGAGAGTGAAGTTGATAGAAGTCCAGTTATGGTTTTATCAGCTGGCAGCAAGGCATGAGGACTCGATATGACTTCACTTCTTTTTTTAATGACATTCACTTCTTTCTTATTCCAAAGTTGCTGAGAGCGATTCCCATGTCCTAAAGCTGCCCTGGCTGAGGTCAACTCCCTAGGGTGGGGAGGGGGGCTGCTGCTAAAACTGGGACATCATAAGTTAAAGGCTCTTTCAACCAACATCAGCCCATGATAATGTCTCCCTTAGTTAGAATCATAAAATCCTACAGTGCAGAAGGTGGCCATTTGGCCCATCGGGTCTGTACCAACTCCAATCCCACCAAACCACATCCCCATAACCCCATGCATTTATCCTAGCTATCCGCCCCCCCCAACACTAAGGGGCAATTTAACATGACCGATCCACCTAACCTACATATCTTTGGCATGTGGGAGAAAACCAGAGCACCCGGAGGAAACCCATGCAGACACAGGGAGAATGTGCAAACTCCATGCAGACAGTGACCCAAGCCGGGAATTGAACCCGGGTCCCTGGCGCTGTGAGGCAGCAGTGCTAACCACTGTGCCACCACGTTACAGTTGAATGGGCTGTGATACTAACAGGTCTGGGTGAAGGGAAGGGTGGCACGGTAGCACAGTGGTTAGCACTCCTGCTTCACAGCTCCAGGGACCTAGGTTCGATTCCTGGCTGGGGTCACTGTCTCTGTGAAGTTTGCACATTCTCCTCATGCCTGTGTGGATTTCCTCCGGTACTCTGGTTTCCTCCCACAGTCCAAAGATGTGCGGGTTAGGTTGATTGGCCGTGCTAAGAAATTGTCCCTTCGAGTCGTGAGATGCGTAGGTTAAAGAGATTAGTGGGTAAAATATGTAGGGATATGGGGGTAGAGCCTGGGTGGGTTTATGGTCAGTGCAGACTCAATGGGCCGAATGGCCTCTCTCTGCAGTGTAGGGTTTCTATGACAGTTCCAGGTTCATTCCTGGCTATGTCGTCAGTGACCCTGATCTAAGCCGGCACGTCAATGGCCTGAGTGTCTGGAGCCAAAACTGTCCAATGTGCCATTGTTTATGGAACTCTCTCCTGGGATTTTGTTTCCTTTGATATGCTTTTCACTGCACTCTGTTCCAAGCACCTCAGAAAGTAATTAATCTGAAAATGTTTGCACATGGTTGGAGTTTTATCTTGCCCATGATTGGCCACAATTTCTACAACCCATAAATTACTACTTATTCACAGCCCAATCTCAGAACTGAAACTATTCAGGAATCTGCAGTACCCCAGTGGTTTTGTGAGTAAATTTGCCACCGACTCTGATACCTATCCATCCAGATAAAAGGAAAATACATTTTAAAGAAAAGACTTGCATTCATATAGCCTCAACCACAGGATGTCCCAAAATGCTTTACCCAGCCAATGAAATAATTTGTTCAGGTCACTGTTGTACTGCAGCCAATTTGTGCACAGCAAGCTCAGGCCAGATAATCTCTTTAAGTGATGGAGATTGAGGGGTATAATTGATTTAAAGTTCGTGTTACAAGTAAGCTTACATTAACACTGCAATGAAATTATAGTGAAAATCTCCTAGTCGCCACACTCCGGTGCCTGTTTGGGTACACCGAGGGAGAACTTAGCATGGCCAGTGCATCTAACCAGCACATCTTTCGGACTGTATGAGAAAACTGGAGGACCTGGAGGAAACCCACTCAGACACGGGGAGATTGTGCAAACACCACACAGAGAGTAACCCAAGCTGGGAACTGAACCTGGTTCACTGGCGCAGTGCCACCATGCTGCATTGGCATGGACACTGGACAGAACTCCACTTTGAAGAGGTGCCCCCTATCCTTTATGTCCCAAAAGAGCGGATGGCACCATGGTTCAAAGTCTTACCCAAAGGACAGTGCCTTGGACAATGCGTTGGAATGTCAGCCTTGAGTTTGTGTTCAGGTTTCTATAGCGTGGGACTGGAATCCACTAATCCACAGTTGGCAAGACCAACTGACCTTAGGTAGGATCCTCAGCTGTTTCCGGTTTAAGTTAGTGAGTTTCTGGGGACATTTGCAAATAGATTTGGTGCTGCTGTACTAGGGAAAGGGGGGGGAGGGGGTAAGTCCCCCAGAGTTATGAACCCCAGGGTGGCTGAAGAAAGATTGTTTGTCCCCACACACCATTTACACCAAAATCAGAAACCAATCTTTAGCACAGTGATTAGCACTGCTGCCTCACAGCACCAGGGATTCGATTCCTGGTTTGGATCATTGACTGTGAAATCTGCACGTTCTCCCCGTGTCTGTGTGGGTTTTCTCCAGGTGCTCCGGTTTCCTCCCACATCCCAGGCTGATCGGTGTAACAAATTGTCCCTAAATTAGTCTTCCCTCAATCTTCCCCAATAGGTGTAGACAAAGGTCATGGGTAGAGGAGGGCACTCATAATGTTAAAATGGCGGCGTGGGCTCGTTGGGCCGAAGGGCCTGTTTCCTGTGCTGTGTTGTTCTTTGTTCTTTGAGGCTGGAAGTAAGTGGCTAAAACCTACCAATACTGTGAGGAATGATGCAATCCTACCATAACCAAACATAGTATTGATATGGTTTGCACGATGAATTAAAGTACAACTTGTACTGTACAGTCATTAGTGTGGAATTTGTTGCAGAAATCACTGCTGATAACCAGCTCGGGCCACGTGACTCAGTATGCTTTAGAAATTGTCCATGACTGATATGATCTCAATATCACACACAGGATACAATCTGGAACATTTCCATCCCACAGCCAGAATCAATGTACAAAAAAAAACCTCACCTTATTATAACAGCACTTTCTCATCTCGAATCATTCAAGTCAATGATCTTTGAAATGTAGGGTTTGATTCTCCCATCGTGACCCACAGCTTTCCTGGTGGGTCGGGCTGGGAGATACGCATGTTGGCCCTTTCACGGGCTCCCCAACTGGAGAAAGCTGGCGGGCCGCTGATTAGCACGAGTTTACATACCTTGGCATGGCCATTATCGGGGTCAACACGGCAGTCTCTGCCCACGTTTGTGCCTCCAGCCTCTTTGGCGTGATGTCACTTCTGCGTGAATCAGAGTTGGTATATAAAAGTCTCAACCAAACGTGGCAGCCTTGAACTGGACTGAGGAGGTAAATGCTGCTGATGGAGTGTGGGGGATGTTGCAGGCAGATCCTGGAGATGCCTGGTAGCCTTCCTCTTGCTGCCTATTGTCCCATGGAGCAGTGATATCTGTGGGGAGGGGTCTGGGGGGGGGGGTGGTTGGTGTGAGGAGGGCTTCTATTTCCTCACATCTCTCTGGGTGAGGTTCCGTCAGGGAGTCCTGCTCACCACAACCCCTCCCCTCCTCCACCGACCCCCCCCAACCCCACCTCACTACTGTAGTGCAGTGTGGGAGGCAGTCTCGAGGGCTCCCACTCACCGTCCCCCTCCACGGCACTTTGCAGTGGCATTGTCTTGCCATGGGGTATGGTCAGGGACTTGACTGAGTGCTGGTGTTCTGGGGTGGGGGAGGACTGCACTATGTTTTGACTGAGGCCTATTCAGGTGAAGCAGCTGGTGCTCCAGGCCAGGGCGCAGGGGTTCAGACATGGACTGCATGGAATCTGCTGTCCCTGGGCACACCTCTGGTGCTGATTCGCAGTCTATCCCTGCCCTGTTACGTGGACCAGCAACACATGCCTGTAACGGATGCTGCAGTTACACACATGGCAATGCCTCAAGGATGTGCATTGCCTACGGCTGCACACTGACCTGCATCATCTGTGCCAACAATTGCCACGGTGAGAGTCTCACACAACCCTAATCGGGCCACACATGGCACCATGGATTGTGTAGGGTTGCAGCTCCCCCCAAGTGGGGGT
Source organism: Carcharhinus amblyrhynchos (assembly GCF_965287045.1). Classification (NCBI taxonomy): domain Eukaryota; kingdom Metazoa; phylum Chordata; class Chondrichthyes; order Carcharhiniformes; family Carcharhinidae; genus Carcharhinus; species Carcharhinus amblyrhynchos. The sequence continues at coordinate 48,184,347 of NC_137342.1, forward strand.
TCTGGCCCAAGTGAGGGATTGGGGTGGCGCTGGGTCTATGCAGCTAATGAGAATAATCCGTCAATCTATGGTCTTTCCAAACCCCACTGTGCAGATGGATCTGGGTTTGCCCTCAGGGCTGGTTCCCACACTACGTTACAGCAGTGAGGTGGGGGTGGGGGGGAGAGGGAGGGGGTTGCGGTGAGCCTGGCTGATGACGCCTGTGTGGAGGCCTGAGACCAAGGCGGAGACCCGCTACAACGAGGCCCATGTAGAGCAGTGCATCGGCCTGCTGAAGATGCAGTTCCGGTACTTGGACAGCGCTGGGGGAACCCTCCAGTATGACCCTGTGCATGCTTTACGCACCATCATCGTTTGCTGCTCTCTGTACAACATCACCCAGCAGTGGGGAGACCAGCTGGAGCAGGAGGAGGAGGAGGAGCGGCGAGGGGGCGAGGTGGGCATCCCGCCATGTGACGAGCTGGAGGGACGAGGGCGGGCAGCGATGACAGGGTCCAGGAGGGATGGACAGTGAGGGATGCTTTGATTGAAGCCTCATGTAGCTGGTGCTGTGCAGTGAGGGGGGTGCAACCACCATACCCCAGGAGCAAGGGCAGCCGTTATTGCCCCACCAAACCGACTTGTGTCTTCAAACCACCACATCGCCCCTCCCCTGCTCCTTTCATCCCACCAGCCTATCCCCCAGATACATCCCACCCTGTTAATGTGTCTGGGCTGGCAATGGTTGAGAGTCTTGGTTAAAGACTGGAGGATGATGACAACTCGCTGTTGGGCACACTGGGATCCTGTTCCGGGTGCCATTCAAGTCCTACCTGTTCTCCGAATGCACGCTGCCACCCTGGCACTGTAGCTGTAAGGGTTGGGGGATACATGTGTTTTGGCCGGGGGGTGAGGGGGCGCTTACACTAAGGGTGTGGTGGATGTTGGGGAAGGTAGGGCAGGCACTCTGAAACGCGTGGCTGAGACTGCGAGGGAGTCGGGAACTCTGACCTATGGGGGGCGTGGGGGAAGAGAACCGGAAACAGATTAGTCACAATGTGATGTACAATTAACAGTTTACTGTGTTCTTAACATAAAACGATTACCAAACCCTGACTAATGCTGACCTTTACCCGTGCCCTCTAGTGAACTACAACTTTGTGCTGTCTTCTGCTTCTTCTACACGTTACCCCAGGATACACATCAGAGGTGTCCAGCTGTGAGGCACACCCCACTGCCTGTGATACCCTTGATGGATGTCCCCTGGGTGGCCAGGACCTGGAGGGCCCCAGCTGACTTGTGAAAGACTTCATTGCCACCCTGTTCATCTCGCTGGCCCTGAGATGTCCCGCTGTGAGAAAGAAGGGCACCGGGAGGCCTCGGGATATCCGGGATCTCCTGGGCGGAAGGCCCCGACATGGGCTCAAGTCCTTCCTCCTCCCTCGGGGTGCTCAGAGGCCCCGGGAGCACTCCATGGGATGCCAGGGTAGCTGGACTGAGCTCCAGAAGCTCCGGCGTCATTTGGTTCTGCCAGTCCTGGAGGCCTAGACGTGTCTGCTCCGTGACGTGTGATCCCTCAACCCTGGCCCTCGGAGACTGGCCAAGCTCTGGAGCCCCTCCACCACAGCATTCTGTGAGCAAGCCAGACTCTGGAGCCTCTCAGCATAGCCCTCTGAGCCTGGGCTAAGTTGTCAAAGCTCACAGCCACGCCTGCTGCATCTCCAGAATGCCAGCGAGAGTCCCAGCAGTGTCTCCAATATGATACCCACGGCCATCGAACACTGTGCCTCCTGGACATCAGAAACACATTCGCCCGTGGTGTCTCCAGGATGGCCTAGACCCTGTCACCCATGAGCCAGGCTTTCCACTGCAGTGTTGGCCTGAATCTCACGCCGTGTCAGCACCATCTCCTGCAACAGCACTCTGACTCTCCTGAAGAGCCTTGCAGTTGCTGGCAGCCTTTCCCTGGGTTTCCTGACATATCTCCATCAGCCTCGGATGGAACAAAGCCAGAGGCCCAGCAGCTGGCTGGGGGACAGCTGAATCCTAGCCTCCGGCAGACCTCTGTGTGACCGAGCTCTCGGACGGGCCTGCCTCCACCCGATGTGTCTGAGGTGACCCAGAACCCTCAACAGTAAAGGTACCCACCGTGGTGCTCGTCTCTGCGTTGCGGGTTGTGGGGTACATGATGGTGCCACTTTAGTGGTGCTGCCCACGGAGGATTCCTCAATGCCTCCCTCCGAGGTATCATTCAGGGGGTCGTGGCAGTGTCGGCAACATCTGCAGGGCCAAGCTCCTCTGGACCCAGAGCTGTAAGAAAAGAGCACACATTAGGGGGAGGGAGGCAACCCATTCCACGCAGCATCGCACTTATTTAAAGGAGGACCAATGTTGAGGGTGCGCTTCTGCTCACTTGCACGCTGGACGTCAGTGACCATTCGGAATGGCCCATCACCCCCTGCCAGCTCCATGGCACACTCCTCCACGCTGGTCAGCTGCCGCAGGTCAGGCACACCACCACCAATCTGTGTTGTCTCCAATGCATTGTGAATGTTCTTTTGCTGTGGGAACATAAGATGGATAGCAAGCATTAACATACTGCAGTGCATGGTGCTCAATGTGTGCCCGTGTCTCAGGCACTGTGCTGGCAGTTTCGGGGAAAGCGGTCACCACTGAAGGGTGCTCATTGAGAGGTGAGGCGAAGGGTTTAGGTTCTGTTCCTGGGGGAAGGGTCACTTGTTGCAGGTGTCTAAGTAAGGTTGGAGATCCGTGCCCAAGCATGGTTCCAAAAGAGATGCCCACTCACCCTTGCTGCTCACAGAAGGCCAGATGTCTTTGTGTGCCACTCCCTGCCAAAGTGTGGTGAGGTTCCTGGCATTCACCGCTTCTGCCACATCCTCTCACAATGCCATGGCAGAGGCATTCCTTGTGTTAGGACCCTGGTCGGGGAAGATCCGCTCAGCCCTCTCCCCCACGACAGGTAGTGGGTGCTCCTGGTGGGCCTCTGTGACTCTGGGAGCAGGTTTCCACGCAGACGTCTTTGTGGCCTGACTGTGTCCATTCCTGCAGCTTATATACAGCTCGTTAGGGGAGTGTGGGGTACAGTGAGTGTGAGCAGTCAGGGGAGTGTGGGGGCAGTGAGTGTGACCAGTCAGGGGAGTGTGGGGGACAGTGAGTGTGAGCAGTCAGGGGAGTGCGGGGACAGTGAGTGTGAGCAGTCAGGGGAGTGTGGGGGCAGTGAGTGTGACCAGTCAGGGGAGTGTGGGGGACAGTGAGTGTGAGCAGTCAGGGGAGTGTGGGGGACAGTGAGTGTGACCAGTCAGGGGAGTGCGGGGGCAGTGAATGTGACCAGTCAGGGGAGTGTGGGGGCCAGTGAGTGTGACCAGTCAGGGGAGTGTGGGGGGCAGTGAGTGTGACCAGTCAGGGGAGTGTGGGGGGACAGTGAGTGTGACCAGTCAGGGGAGTGTGGGGGCAGTGAGTGTGAGCAGTCAGGGGAGTGTGGGGGCAGTGAGTGTGAGCAGTCAGGGGAGTGTGGGTACAGTGAGTGTGGCCAGTCAGGGGAGTGTGGGGGACAGTGAGTGTGAGCAGTCAGGGGAGTGCGGGGGCAGTGAGTGTGACCAGTCAGGGGAGTGTGGGGGGCAGTGAGTGTGACCAGTCAGGGGAGTGTGGGGGGCAGTGAGTGTGAGCAGTCAGGGGAGTGTGGGGGACAGTGAGTGTGAGCAGTCAGGGGAGTGTGGGGGGCAGTGAGTGTGAGCAGTCAGGGGAGTGTGGGGGCAGTGAGTGTGAGCAGTCAGGGGAGTGCGGAGGGCAGTGAGTGTGACCAGTCAGGGGAGTGTGGGGGGCAGTGAGTGTGAGCAGTCAGGGGAGTGTGGGGGCAGTGAGTGTGAGCAGTCAGGGGAGTGCGGAGGGCAGTGAGTGTGACCAGTCAGGGGAGTGTGGGGGGCAGTGAGTGTGAGCAGTCAGGGGAGTGTGGGGGCAGTGAGTGTGAGCAGTCAGGGGAGTGCGGAGGGCAGTGAGTGTGACCAGTCAGGGGAGTGTGGGGGCAGTGAGTGTGAGCAGTCAGGGGAGTGTGGGGGACAGTGAGTGTGAGCAGTCAGGGGAGTGTGGGGGACAGTGAGTGTGACCAGTCAGGGGAGTGTGGGGGGCAGTGAGTGTGAGCAGTCAGGGGAGTGTGGGTACAGTGAGTGTGGCCAGTCAGGGGAGTGTGGGGGACAGTGAGTGTGAGCAGTCAGGGGAGTGCGGGGGCAGTGAGTGTGACCAGTCAGGGGAGTGTGGGGGGCAGTGAGTGTGACCAGTCAGGGGAGTGTGGGGGGCAGTGAGTGTGAGCAGTCAGGGGAGTGTGGGGGACAGTGAGTGTGAGCAGTCAGGGGAGTGTGGGGGGCAGTGAGTGTGAGCAGTCAGGGGAGTGTGGGGGCAGTGAGTGTGAGCAGTCAGGGGAGTGCGGAGGGCAGTGAGTGTGACCAGTCAGGGGAGTGTGGGGGGCAGTGAGTGTGAGCAGTCAGGGGAGTGTGGGGGCAGTGAGTGTGAGCAGTCAGGGGAGTGCGGAGGGCAGTGAGTGTGACCAGTCAGGGGAGTGTGGGGGGCAGTGAGTGTGAGCAGTCAGGGGAGTGTGGGGGCAGTGAGTGTGAGCAGTCAGGGGAGTGCGGAGGGCAGTGAGTGTGACCAGTCAGGGGAGTGTGGGGGCAGTGAGTGTGAGCAGTCAGGGGAGTGTGGGGGACAGTGAGTGTGAGCAGTCAGGGGAGTGTGGGGGACAGTGAGTGTGACCAGTCAGGGGAGTGTGGGGGGCAGTGAGTGTGAGCAGTCAGGGGAGTGTGGGGGACAGTGAGTGTGACCAGTCAGGGGAGTGTGGGGGCAGTGAGTGTGAGCAGTCAGGGGAGTGTGGGGGCAGTGAGTGTGAGCAGTCAGGGGAGTGTGGGGGACAGTGAGTGTGACCAGTCAGGGGAGTGTGGGGGCAGTGAGTGTGAGCAGTCAGGGGAGTGCGGGGGCAGTGAGTGTGAACAGTCAGGGGAGTGCGGGGGCAGTGAGTGTGAACAGTCAGGGGAGTGTGGGGACAGTGAGTGTGAGCAGTCAGGGGAGTGCGGGGACAGTGAGTGTGAGCAGTCAGGGGAGTGCGGGGGACAGTGAGTGTGAGCAGTCAGCGGAGTGCAGGGGCAGTGAGTGTGAACAGTCAGGGGAGTGCGGGGACAGTGAGTGTGAGCAGTCAGGGGAGTGCGGGGACAGTGAGTGTGAGCAGTCAGGGGAGTGTGGGGGACAGTGAGTGTGAACAGTCAGGGGAGTGCGGGGACAGTGAGTGTGAGCAGTCAGGGGAGTGCGGGGACAGTGAGTGTGAGCAGTCAGGGGAGTGTGGGTACAGTGAGTGTGACCAGTCAGGGGAGTGTGTGGGTACAGTGAGTGTGACCAGTCAGGGGAGTGTGGGGACAGTGAGTGTGAACAGTCAGGGGAGTGCGGGGACAGTGAGTGTGAGCAGTCAGGGGAGTGCGGGGGCAGTGAGTGTGAGCAGTCAGGGGAGTGTGGGGTACAGTGAGTGTGACCAGTCAGGGGAGTGCGGGGACAGTGAGTGTGAGCAGTCAGGGGAGTGCGGGGACAGTGAGTGTGAGCAGTCAGGGGAGTGCGGGGACAGTGAGTGTGAGCAGTCAGGGGAGTGTGGGGGACAGTGAGTGTGAACAGTCAGGGGAGTGCGGGGACAGTGAGTGTGAGCAGTCAGGGGAGTGTGGGGGACAGTGAGTGTGAACAGTCAGGGGCCCGTTGGCAGCAAATATTTGTGAGTTTGAAAGCTGCATTCAGTTGAATGTCATTCATCCCTCGGAGTGCTGATTGGTTGCCATTCCATAGGGAGCTGTGTTCAGGGGCAGTGCAATATTCAGGGCTCCTAATTGATTAGCTGCTGTATCCAGGGTGGGTTTAATATTCAAGGCTCCCATTCAAGCGAGGGCATGATCACAAGCTGGGGTTTGAACATGTCAATGCAACGCTAGTTTTCTGCAGGGCAGCAGTGAGGACAGTATGTTCAAGGGATGGAGGGACTGGGTATCCGTATTATCCGGATCCTTGGGGGCATGAGGTGAGTAAGCAGCCTTGGCTGTGTGTGGAGGAAGTGGGGAGGGGGCAGCGATGTGTTGGGGGGATTGTGGGATCCCAGCAATGAAGCCAGCGATGTTTGTGGGGGCGATTGTGGGGGCCAGTGATGAGGCCAGCAATGTCTGTGGGTGTTGGATGGATGGTAGAAAGCCTTTTTAGTGATCTCCCAGCGATCTGCATGGGTTCCCGCTCATCCTGCTGATTCCAGGCTCTTTGGCATGAAAAATCCCCCAGGTTTTTAATGATATTTCTGATTGTGACCTCTGTATTACACAGAATGGGGAGATTCAGATCTAAAACTGCATTGAAAAACCAGTCATGATCTTGACCAGTTTTCCCACCAGCGCTTCTGGGAGAATCGTCCCCATAGTTACTCTTCTTAGATACAAAAACAGGGTCTTGGGCTTGGAAACATAGAAAATAGGAGGAGGCTTTTGGCGTCTCAAGCTTGCTCCAGCATTCATTATGATCATGGCTGATCATCCAACTCAATAGCCTGATCCCACCTCCCATATCCTTTGATCCCTTTCACCCCAGGAACTGTATCTAACTGCTTCTTGAAAACAATTAATGGTTTGACCTCAACTGTTTTTTTCTGGGAGCAAATACCAGAGGGTAACCACCCAAGGGAAGAAATCTCTCCTCATCTCAATCCTAAACAGTCTACCCTATATCCTGAGACTGTGACCCCCTCCAGGTTCTGGACTCCCCCATCATCAGGAACATTCTACTTGCATCTATCCTGTCTCATCCTAGTAGAATTTTACAGGTTTCTACAACCCTCTCAATCTCTTAAACTCCAGTGAAGACAATCCTAACCGATTCAATCTCTCCTCACCTGGCAATCCCGCCAACCCAGGAATCAGTCTGGTAAACCTTTTCACTCTCTCTATACAAGGAGCAGGAGGAGGCCATTTGGCCCTTCGAGCCTGCTCTGCCATTCGTCACGATCATGGCCTAATCCTGCTCTTTCCCCATAACCTTTGATGTCATTCACCCCAAGTGCTATATCGAGAGCAAAAACATCCTTACGTAAGGAGACTAAAACTGCACACAGTGTGTAGCCTCGCCTAGGTATAACTGCAGTAAGACATCCCTGCTCCTTAACTCAGAGTTGCTCTGCTCTGCAATTTGGTAAATATAGAAACATAGACGGAGGCCATTCAGCCCTTTGAGCTACCCTGTAATCCCTGGTTCTGGATATACCCACCATTGGGAACATCTGTCTTGGATCTACCTGTTACAATTTTATAGGTTTCTATGAGATTCCCCCCTCATTCTTTTGAACTCCAGTGAATACACTCTTAACCAACTAAATCTCTCCTTATTTATGCTGCGTTCAGTTTTATTAATAGGGAGAAGGAAAAGGTTGAGATGGAGGTTAAGTATGGCCCAGGTCTAAAGGACAGCCTGCCCCGAAAGCTTGCAGCTTTTGCTACAAATAAACCTGTTTGGACTTTAAGCTGGTGTTGTGGGATTTCTTTCTGTTTTACCCCAGTCCAACACCAGCATCTCCACATCATGGTCCACCGCACCAGCCTCCAGCCATCGCAGGAGGTATCGCCATCAAGCTATCTTTTAACATAAAGGGTAGGATGTGTCAGCCCATCTCGCCAGTGGGATCTTCCAGTCCCACTGAAGGTGATCACACCATGAGAGTGACATCAGTGGATCTGGAAGATCCCATCATTGGCCAATAACCCAATATAAAACATGTTGGGGGGGTGGGGTGGAGGTGGAGGGAGAGAGAAAGGGAGAGCAGGGGTGCAAAATGGTCAATACCAAATAAAAAGAGGTAATTTGCTGCCTCACCTAGAAGAAGGACCTGGGTCCTTGGACAATGAGAAGGAAGGAGGTTAAAGGGCAGGTCCCCGTATCTCCTGGTCCTGTACGGGGAGACGAGGAAGTGTTGGTGTGACTGAGAAGTGGGTAAGAGTGTTACGGAGGGGGAAATGGTTCCTCTAAAATGCTGAGGGGTGGGGGAGGAGAAGGTGTGTTTGGTGGCAGTGTCACACTGGGGGTGATGGAAACAGAGGAATGTCTAATGTGGAGGCTGGTGAGTGGAAGGCAGGGACAAGGGAATCCTATCGTGGCTCAGGGAGTGGGTCAAAGGCTGCGAACAGAAGTATGAGAAATAAAAGGGACAATATCGAGGGCGCTATCAATCCCAGTGGGGGCATTTCACAGTGGAAGATAAATTATGAAAATGAGGGAAGGATGGCAATTTGATTTATTTGTCCATTTAGGGAAGAGAGCAGATAATAGCGCCGATACAATCATCTACGTGCTGAGAAAGAGCAGAGGAAGGGGACGTGACTCGGATTGGTGGCACAGTGATTAGCGCTGCTGCCTCACAGTGCCAGGGATCCTGGTTTGCTTCCCAGCTTGGGTCATTGTGCAGAGTCTGCACGTTCTCCCCACGGGTCTCTCTGCGTGGGTTTCCTTCCTCTGGTCTCCTCCCACAGTCCGAAAGACGTGCTGGTTAGGCGCATTGGCCGTGCTAAATTCTCCCTCAGTGGACCCGATCAGGTGCCGGAGTGTGGCGACTAGGGGATTTTCACAGTCACTTCACTGCAGTGTTAATGTAAGCCTACCTGCGACACTAAGTAAAAAAACATGGAATGCTCCACAAAAAGACAAAAGGATCCAATGAGTTCCCATAGCAACATAATTGACTCGGAGTAAGTGAGTGGAGTTAAAGGAGAAGTTGTTCAATGTGAGAACAAGTTCAGCCAGTTAGAGAAGGGGACTAGTCGGGCCGGTTAGTTAAAATTAAACATATATATTTATACAGCAGCTTTAATAAAGTAAAAACCTTTCCCAGGCACTTCACAGAGACTGAGAATTCGACATGGAGCAACAGAGGAGAGATCTGTCTACGTTTCTCTCCTTGCCTGGATCCTGAAAATCTTGTTCACTTTATTTTTAACTTTAGTAATTCAGCCAAACACACAGTTTCCTAACAACCTTTATTGTGAAGGGAAGAGCCACTCCCGCAGCTTACAGTCAGGTGGTCTACAACAGTGGTCTGGGTAAAAACCACCCCCCGCTGGCTGTTTTCCATTGAGCGAGCTCAGATTCCACAAAGCCAACGAGGAGATCTATTAACGAACCCCGCCTCCACTCCTCCCCCCCGACCCCCCACCACACCTCCCTTACCCCCTGTGGTCTTCAAGGTTAATAGAACATAGAACATAGAACATTACAGCGCAGAACAGGCCCTTCGGCCCACGATGTTGCGCCGACCAGTTACAAAAACAATGACCCACTAGCCTATACCAATCCCTTTTCGTCCATAAACCTATCCAGAGATCTCTTAAACGCCCCCAAACTAGACGCATTTACAACTGCAGCAGGCAGGGCATTCCAATCCCTCACCACCCGCTGGGTAAAGAACCTACCCCTGACATCCGTCCTGTAGCTACCCCCCCTTAATTTAAAGCCATGCCCCCTCGTGCTAGCTTTCTCCATCCGAGGAAAAAGGCTATCACTATCCACCCTATCTAAACCTCTAATCATCTTATATGTTTCAATAAGGTCCCCTCTTAGCCGCCTTCTTTCCAATGAAAACAACCCTAAATCCCTCAGTCTCTCCTCATAGGACCTCCCCACCATACCAGGCAACATCCTAGTAAACCTCCTCTGCACCCTCTCCAATGCCTCCACATCTTTCTTGTAATGCGGGGACCAGAACTGCACACAGTACTCCAAGTGCGGCCGCACTAGAGTAGTGTACAGTTGCAACATGACGCTGCGACTCCTAAATTCAATCCCCCTACCAATAAACGCCAAGACACCGTACGCCTTCTTAACAACCTTATCTACTTGATTCCCAACTTTCAGGGATCTATGTACACATACACCTAGATCCCTTTGTTCATCCACACTATTCAAAGTCCTCCCGTTAGCCCTATACTCGACACATCTGTTGCTCCTACCAAAGGTTAGAAGTTTCACAACACTGAAAGCTTGTGGCTTGTGCTACCAAATAAACCTGTTGGACTGTAACCTGGTGTTGTGAGATTATTTACAGTGCCTACCCCAGTCCAATGCCAGCATCTCCACATCATGGCCTTCATGGTTATCATTACGCTGACTCCCACCACCTCTTTGTCCTTAAGGGCTCCACCTTTGACTCTTCCATTCCTTTCCTTGACATTTCTATCTTCCCATTATTACCTATTACAGTCTCTCCAGTTTCCGCTGTTACCCTGAGTGTTATTTTCTATCCCATCACAATAAACAGAGTCCCTTGTCGCCACACCTTTGAGTTCATAGTTCATGCCTTTGTCATATTTCGCTATTGTGGAAGTACCATTGGGCCCATTTATTGCTATTACTCGTAAGCAAGCCTTATCAGTCTAGATTATTGCAATAAAGACATCTGCATCCAATAAGAAGCATTGGAAAATATTTTATTGTCACCCTATTACTTTGTAGGCTCTGTAGTATCCACGGCAACATTAACAAAACACAATATAGCTCAATCTGATTAAATAATATAGAAAGGTTGTAAATTGCTTTTTCGATACAATGCCAGTGGATTAACCTGGCTTCTACCTGTTTCATATTGATTGGTTTTCAAGAAGCCATGTGGCCTGTAAGCATCAACTAAAAATCTGATCAGCTCATGTTTGATAAAGAACAATGGTAAACATGCAAACTGCCAATTAATCTCCATTACATAGCTAAAAAAGCAAGTGCGAACATCATGTGCAGCTTTAAAGTGAAGCTAAAACCGTGCTTTCACTCACTGCAGACCATAAGACATAGGAGCAGAATTAGGCCACTCGGCCCATCAAGTCTGTTCTGTCATTCAATCATGGCTGATATTTTTCTCATCCCCATTCTCCTGCCTTTTCCCCATAACCCCTGATCCCCTTATTAACCAACAATCTATCTATCTCTGTCTTAAAGACACTCAGTGACCTGGCCTCCACAGCCTTCTGTGGCAAAAAGTTCCACAGATCCACCACTCTCTGGCTGAAGAAATTCCTCTTCATCTCTGTTTTAAAGGATCGTCCCTTTAGCCTGCCATCTGGTTCTAGTTTTTCCTACTAGTGGAAACACCCTCTCCATGTCCACTCTATCCAGGCCTCGCAGCATCCTGTAAGTTTCAATAAGATCCCCCCCATCCTTCTAGACTCCAGCGTGTACAGACATGGTAAGGGGACCTGCAACTTTGAAGTTCTGAACCTTTCTACTCAATTTAACAGCAAGAATTTATTGGGTCTTGGCTTCTTGGCTCCGCAGTGCCAGATTTGGGGAACACTACAATGATGCGCTGGGGAATCTGTCTTGGATAGATTATTCCAGGTAAGAGTTTACTCGGCAATTGTTCAGAATGTTGACTTCTCCTGGACAATTGTGCAGGGCTGCGAAACATCTTGACTAAGCAATTTAAATCAATAACTGCAGATGGTTCTGCCATTTCTACGCTAATAGTTACTCTAAAAGAGGTAGAAGGTAAAAAGGCACTTCCAACTTCAGAGTTTTAAACTCTCACACCCACCCTCCCAAACCCTTCCGACCAAGCACCCAATCCTGCAATATCTCACCCCCACTCCATCCCCACTCCCCCTCAATCTGACCCTCCCCCGATTCAATGTTCCCAAACCCAAACGACACCCCTCCAACCTGATCCTCAGCCCAATCCCCCTGCCTGACCCAACCCAACCCAATTCGAATGATTCCTCCCGACCTTACCCCTTCACCTGACTCAACCCCCTCAATCAACATCCCCACCCAATCAACCCCCCCCGTCTCAATCTCCGACTCCTTCCCCCCGCAATGCAAATCAACCCCAACTTGACCCACCCCCGACCCGATCTCCCTCCCCACTGATGTTTGAAACTCTTCGATACTGTTCCTTGTCCCAGGCCAAGGAAGGTGCCTCCATAACGCAGTCAAACAGGTTGAGCTTTAACTTGTAAATCCTTCCAATCCGTGCCAATGAGAGGTGGTAACAGCGGGAGAGACCCCTGGTCAGTCATGTGATGGAAACCATGATGTGGAGATGCTGGCATTGGACTGGGATGGACCTAGGTTCAATGAGAAGTCTCACACCACCAGGTTAAAGTCCAACAAGTTTATTTGATAGTAAACCCGCAAGCTTTCGGATGGGCGTGTGAGTCTTCACAGCTAATCTGCTAATCAAGTCTTAAAGGTGCAGACAATGTGAATGGAGATATCATTGAGCACAGGTTAAAGAGATGTATTGTCTCCAGACAGGACGGTAAGTGAGATGTTGCAAGTTCAGGCAAGTCATTGGGGTTATATATAGTGTGACATGAACCCAAGATCCCTGTTGAGACCGTCCTCATGTGTGCGGAACTTGGCTATCAATCTCTGCTCAGCGACTCTGCGCTGTCGTGTGTCGTGAAGGCCGGCTTGGAGAACGCTTACCCAAAGATCAGAGGCCAAATGCCCATGACCACTGAACAGTTCGCCAACAGGAAGGGAACAGTCTTGCCTGGTGATTGTCGAGCAGTGTTCATTCATCCGTTGTCATAGCATCTGCATGGTCTCCCCAATGTACCATACTTTGGGACATCCTTTCCTGCAGCATATTAGGTAGACAATGTTGGCCGAACTGCAAGAGTATGTGTCATGTACAATCACCAGGCAAGATTGTTCCCTTCCTGTTGGCGAACATTACAGTGGTCACGGGTATTTGGCTCCTGATCTTTGGGTAAGCGTTCTCCAAGGTGGCCTTCACAACACACGACAGCGCAGAGTCACTGAGCAGAGACTGATAGCCAAGTTCTGCACACATGAGGATGGCCTCAACCGGGATCTTGGGTTCATGTCACACTATCTGTAACCCCCAAGACTTGCCTGGGCTTGCAACATCTCACTTACTGTCCTGTCTGGAGACAATACACATCTCTTTAACCTATGTTAAATGCTATCTCCACTCCCATTGTTTGCACCTTTAAGACTTGAATAACAGGTTAGCTGTGAAGACGTGCATTCTAATCAGTATTAGAATGTAAACCGTGTGTGTCTTTATATGCCCTGTCTCTGATCAAAACCTTCCACTCACCAGACAAAGGAACAGTGTTCCAAAAGCTTGTGGGTTTACTATCAAATAAACTTGTTGGACTTTAACCTGGTGTTGTGAGATTTCTTACTGTGTTTACCCCAGTCCAACGCCGGCATCTCCACATCATGGGCCTAGATCTACATATGCCGTGTTTGTGAACCCAACTCTCCACTCATCTGATGAAGGAGCAGCGCTCTGGGAGCTCATGATATGAAATAAAGCTGTTGGACTTTAACCTGGTGTTGTGAGGCATCTTAATGTGATGGAAAGAAATTGAAGTTTCTACCATCACTATTCGATGTAGATCAGTTTGTTGCCAACAGCCCGGGGATTCGATCCCTCTCGCAGCCGGGGACAAAACAGGACATGCCATCTTGCCCTAACCCTGGTGTAGATCGTGGTGCTGTGAGTCAGACCAGCCACCAGGCAAAGAACTCAACATATGAGTCAAGAATAGGAGTTTGGCTCTTCAAGCCTGCTCCGCCATTTGATACAGTCCATGGCTAGTCCAGTTGTGGTTTCAACGCCATTTCCCCCCATTCCCCTTAACCCCGTAACCTTTGACTCCCTCATCGATCAAAATCTGTTTAACTCTGCCTTGAATAAATTCAATAACCCAGCTCCCATTGCTCCCCAGGGAAGAGAATTCCACAAATTAATGACCGTCTGAAAGGCCATTGCCTTTAAATTAATTCTTATTTTTAAACCAAAGAATAGTTCTGAAACTAGATCCTCTTTTGCTCTGAATGAATGGTTCAAATGTGTTAGCCTTCTATACTTTACTGTTGTTTCCCTTCAAGTGTTTGGTAGTACACTAGGCAGACTTTCATGTGTTTTCATGGTGAGGTCTTTCCTGGAACAGAGTGTGTTACGGTGGCACAGTGGTTAGTACTGTTGCCACACAACACCAGGGATCCAGGTTCAATTCTGGCCTAGGGTGACTGTATGGAATTTACATGTTCTCCCGATCTCTGCGTGGGTTTCCTCTGAGTGCTCCGACTTCCTCCCACGGTCCAAAGATTTGTAGGTTAGGTGGACTGGCTATGCTAAATTGCACCTTAATGTTCCAATATATGTAGGTTATAAGGATTAGCAGGGTAAATCCTTGTGGTTACAGGGATAGGGCCTGGATAAGATGCTTTGGCGGAGAGTTGGTATACATTCAAATGGCTTCCTTCTGCACAGTAGAGATTCTATGATTCAATGAACCTAGTCTGTCACCAGAGATAAATAGCTTGGGGAGTGCTACTCCACATCAAGCATGGCTAACCAGGAATCCCTCCCACTCTTACTCCCAGCCATTGGTGTGTTTGGAAGGACTTTGCAGCTTGATACTCAACCTTGGGCATCAAGTCCTGGGGCAGAACTCGAACCCAGGGCTTCTGTCCCAGAGGCAGGGACACCACCCACTGCACCACCTAAAATAAAGGCAAAATATTGTGGATGCTGGAATCTAAAACAAAAACAGAAAATGCTGGAAAATCTCAGCAAGTCTGACAGCATCTGTGGGGAAAGAATAGAGCCAACTTTTTGAGTCTGGATGACCCTTTATCACAGCTGAGCTTGCGTTCCTTAATACCGGAAAGGAAGTGAAGAAGTTTCTTGTTAACGTGCCGGATGAGACGAAGAATAAAGTGAAGCTGGAGATCAGGAGAGCTTTGAGGAAGAGTGAGTGGGTGCTGCTGGGGAGAGATATCGAGGATGTGCACAGGGCAACGCACGGCATGGATTTCAGGATTCAGTGAGAACAGCAGTCCAAGGAGCGATGTGTGTCCTGGAGATATCCATAATCCTGGGTGGATTTGAAAGATGAGGGATTGGAATCCACATGGGGTGAGTCAGAGACAGAGACAGTTGCTAAGGAAGGAAATATGGCTGTTTTGTGATTTTAAAAAAGACTTCATAATTTTAGGAAGTTAACTGCAAGATTAGATCTATATAGAGTGACAACCTTCCTATATTGAACAATTTTATACAATGGGCTGGTGAAATGAAAGGACAGCAATGCCGTAATAGCAATGATCTACCCTTGGATAGCAGAAACCTTAAATCGTATGTCCCAAGCACCTGACTGTTCAAGGATGGACCTAACTAAAAGGCAGATTTGCAATTATCCAGCGCCTTTTACAACCTTGGAGCATCTCAAAGTGCTTTACAGCCAATGAAATACTTTTTAAATGTATTCACAGTTGTTACGTAGAAAAAAACCGCAGCCAATTAACACAAAGATGTTGAGTGTTTACAACTTGATCTGTTTATGGTTCTGATTTCCAGTATCTGCACATTGTCACTTTTTTATTTCCATGTCACTAGTGTCAGAGGCAGGAGCAAGAGGCAAACTGAATGGTGTTACTCTCTGACTGTCTGTGTGCAGGGGTGTATATAAGTGTTTTAAAACTAGACTGTAGTGGATTCCCCCAAACCCTCAGTTTGCATGGTCCTATTTTAAAAGTAACACGCAGCAAATCCTTTTGATAATCAACTCAGAAGGTTAGGTTATTTCACATTCAGACTCTGGGGGTTGGTGGGGTAATATTTGCAAAACACATGCAACTCTGAGGCAGCGAGTTCCACAGATTCACAACCCTCTGGGAGAACTAGTTTCTCCTCTTCCTAGTTTTGAACCTACCTCCTCTCATCTATGTCTATGACCTCTTGTTCTAGACTGTCCCACGATGGGGAACATCTATTCAAAGTTCATCTTATCCATTCCTTTTAGTGATGAATACCTTAATCAGATCCCCCTCATTTTTCAGAACTCCAGCAAGTACAAGTCAAGCTATTTAACCATTCCTCGCAATGACAGCCTTTTCATAGGACCGTAAGACAATCGCCCATCAAATCTACTCTGCATTCAATCATAGCTGATATTTTTCTCATCCCCATTCTCCTTCCTTTTCTCCAATAACCCCTGATCCCCTTATTAATCAAGAATCTATCTATCTCTGTCTTAAAGACACTCAATGACCTGGCCTCCACAGCCTTCTGTGGCAAACAGTTCCACAGATTCATCACTCTCTGCTGAAGAAATTCCTCCTCCTCTCTGTTTAAAGGATTATTCCTTTAGCCTGAGATTGTGCCCTCTGGTTCTAGTTTTTCCTACTAGTGGAGACATCCTCTCCATGTCCACTCTATCCAGGCCTCACAGTATCCTGTAAGTTTCAATAACATCTCCCCTCATCCTTCTAAACTCCAACAAGTATAGACCCAGAGTCCTCAACCGTTTAGCTACTTCCATTCCCCAGCCTTTTCCCTAGACTCCTGCAATTTCTTTCTCTTCAGGCGGTTAAAAGTCAAGATTATTTATTAGTCTAAAGTAAGGGTTACATTAACACTGCAATGAAGTCTGGCATCTATTCGGATCAATGCGCCTAACCAGCACGTCTTTCAGAATGTGGGAGGAAACCGGCAGAAACCCACGCAGACACGGGGAGAACGTGCAAATTCCACACAGACAGTGACCCAAGCCAGGAATCGAACCCAGATCCCTGGGGTTGTGAAGCAGCAGTGCTAACCACTGTGCCACTGTACCACCCCAGTATCCAGTAGCCTTTTGAAAGCTACAATTGAACCTGCCTCCACCATTTGTACATTCTAGCAGAAATTCCAGTGTTTGGGATACTCAGGCATGGTGCTTGTCTGCAGCCCAGCAAAAATACTATGCCCAGTGTTGACCATGAGAACCCAGTTTCGTCGCCAATAAGCGTGGCTGATGCGGGGGTGGGGGGGGCGGGGGGTGGGGTGCAGGTGGAAGCCAGAGACAGAAGTGGAATTCTGTCACAGTTTCAACTTTATTACACGATTCATGTATAAGTGGATGAAGAATCTCAAAACCACAGACAAAACATTTTGAAGTTCATTTATTATTGTCACAAGTAGGCTCACATTAACACTGCAATGAAGTTACTGTGAAAATTCCCTAGTCACTACACTCTCGAGTCTGTTTGGGTACACTGAGGGAGACTTTAGTACAATGCACCAAATCAGCGCATATTATGGACTGTGGAAGGAAACTGGAGGGAACCCATGCAGACACGGGGAGAATGTGCAAATTCCACACAGACAGTGACCCCAAGGCTAGAATTGAACCCAGGTCCCTAGCATTGTGAGGCAGCAGTGCTAACACGATGCTATCATGCTGCCCACCTAACGTAATCCTGCGCTGTAGAATTTCAGTGTTGAAGGTACACGTAAAGATCTATGTGCTCACACCAGATTATTACAAAATCATTCAAGGGAAATAGTATTACCCATTCTCAGGTATCTGGGTGGCCAGTCTGATGTAAAGGTTGTTCCCTAGCTTGTAGCTTAGGGATCTTCTTTGTGAAGGTTAGTCTGCAGTTACCTCTGACAATCTGTTGAAGCATCAATACTTTTATATCCTTTTTCTTAGGCCTGAAAAATGGCTTGCGTTATCTACAAACTGCTGACTATTTTTCACAGATGTTGCAATCACCATCCAGCCTTTTGTTGGGATATGATCTCATCTTGCGATAATCTCTTCTCTTGTTAGTTGTGAGACATGATCTACTCTTGCGATGATCTCCTCTTTCATTGTTTGCTCATTCCACTATCGCCCTGACTTTGCAACTCTGTGGCCAGAACTGCCTACTTCTGTCTTCCTGTCAGGCTTGTCTAGGCATATTTTGAAGCTAGCATATACGTATGGCCACTTTTCCCATCATGCTGAGAATTAGGGCCTTAGCAGTAGGGCATACGGCTATACCAATGCAGAGGCCACACTTTAAGAAAGATGAGAAACCATTAGAGAGATGCAGAAAAGATTTATAACCGTGGTTCTGTGGATGTGAGACTTCAATTGTGTGAATAGATGTAGATTATAGATCCTATCTGCTGTGGAAAAAAGATTTTCCTTATGAAATTTCTGGTTCTTTTGACAATCACCTTGAGTCGGTGTCCTCTGGTTTTCGAGCTTTCCACCAACTCTGTCCAGAGTCCTCGTGATTTTGAACTAGTCTAAATAGCGAATCTAATCTCTCAGCCCTTTATCTTCTTTGGAGAGCCATCCCAGATTTTCCAATCCACGTAACTGAAGTCTCTCAACCCTGGGACCCTGATTGTAAATGTTTGCTGCAGAATTGGACATGATACCTTTGCAGGGCTGTGGAGAAACACCTTGACTGAGTAATCCAAATCTTTGTAATGAATGTGCGAATGGTGGTTCCGGTTTCAGACGGATATTTCATAGTGTTTACATTTCACTGCAACCTGGGAGTTTTTCAATGGGATTGTCAATGACAATTGTAGAGGGTAACCTGGTCTCTCTCCCAGCAGCCAGCCATCAATTCACTAAATCTTTTTTCCTGCTGCTATCAGACTTTTGAATGGACTTACCTTGCATTAAGCTGATCTCTCTCTACATCCTGGCTATGATTGTAACGCTACATTCTGCACTTTCTCCTATCCTTCTCCCCAAGTACTCGATGAATGGTAAGCTTTGGCTGTATAGCGTGCTAGAAACAATGATTTTCACTGTATCCCCGTGTGTGTGACTATAATAAACCAAATCAAAGCAAATCAAGTGATCATGCTTTCCTTAACTCTGAAGGTTGACACTGAATTATACTATTGTAGGAGATACTTATCAGATCAGCCAGTCTGCAGTTCATTGGTACTCACATAATGACGGATACTAGATTTGATTTGATTTATTATTGTCATGTGTATTAATATACAGTGAGAAGTATTGTTTCTTGCATACTGTACAGACAAAGCATACTGTTCATAGAAACAGTATAATTTTCCCAATGGAACAAGGTGGAAGACAGTCACTGGAATTTTACCGTCCCACCTGCCACAAGAATCAGAGCAGGCGAGGGACAGACCATCGAAAGATCTATTGGCCTCTGGCGGGATTTTCCGGTTTCATGGCAAGTTGTCCGGGCTGGGTGGGGTCCTTGATTTATGCTGGCTGCTTTTCTGAGGCAGCAAGAAGTATAGGGAGTCAATGGATGGGAGGCTAGGCTTCATTAACAACACTTTGTAGTTTCGGGCGGTCTTGGTCAGCGCAGGAGACATACCCAAGCTGTGATTCATCCAGAAAGGATGTTTTCTATGGTGCATCTGGGAAAAATGGTGAGAACTGGAGCAGAGATGCCAAATTTCCTTAGCCTCCTGAGAAAATAGAGGCGTTGGTAGGCTTTCCTAACCACAGCATGTTTCTAGAACATATCTGAAAATGCATCTCAAACAGGTTGTGCTGCTAATTGCGTAGTCTCTTGGTGAGGCAGCTGTAGTGATGTCAGATCTTCTCTAGCATGACCAGGTATGAGTCAATTTGTAAATATAGGTCCTGTAATAACAGCAGGACAAAAATAACAGATCAGGTGGCATTGGAATTGTACTTAATATTCTGCCACAAACTTGTTTTCTGCTCTGATTCATGGAGCACAGTCAGAACTCCAAAAGATTTCCCATCTGTCGTGCTCAATTCTTCTGTGCTTGATTTCATGTGTCTGTTTACTGTTGACGCTCACTGTGCTTGATTGGGGCCACACCCAGACTTCAGCAGAAAAAAGCTAAACAAAACTATAGAAAGAGCTGAAAGCTCGATCTGGAAGCTGGAGTAAACAGTGTGATTCACACCAAAGGAGCTGGTGTGTCATCTCTGTGTAGATCCGAGATATATAAAGCATACAACAAATATATGACTCAGCACTTTGTTTAATGCAGTTCCTTTGCTGCAGCAATACAGCAAGTAATAATAAACTGCAAAAAAGTCATTTTGCTGCCTTACAATGCTAGGGACCCGGGTTTGATTCCCAGCTTGGGTCACTGTCTGTGCGGCGTCTGCACATTCTCCCCATGTCTGCGTGGGTTTCCTCCGAGTCCTCCGGTTTCCTCCCACAGTCCAAAAGATGTGTTGGTTAGGTGCATTGGCCATGCTAAATTCTCCCTCAGTTTACCCGAACAGGTGGTGGAGTGTGGCAACTAGGGGATTTTTACAGTGACTTCATTGCAGTGTTAATGTAAGCCTATGAGTGGACGTATTAGTGAAAGGCAACATGGTTTTGTGAAGGGGAGGTTGTGTCTCATGATCTTGGTCGAGTTTTTTGGGGAAGTGACAATGATTGATGAGGGTAGGGCAGTGGATGTTGTCTACATGGACTTTAGAAGGCCTTTGACAAGGTCCCTCATGGCAGACTGGTGCAGAAGTGAAACTACATGGGATCAGAGGTGAGCTGGCAAAGTGGATACAAAACTGGCTTGGTCAAAGGAGACAGAGGGTAGCAGTGGAAGGGTGCGTTTCTGAATGGAGGGCTGTGAGAAGTGGTGTTCCTCAGGGATCAGCGCTGGGACCTTTGCTGTTTGTAACATATATAAATGATTTGGAGGAAAATGTAACTGGATTGATTAGTAAGTTTGTAGACAACACAAAGGTTGGTGGATTTGCGGAATGCGATGAGGACTATCAGAGGATACAGTAAGATATAGATCAGTTGGAGACTTGGGCAGAGAGATGGCAGATGGAGTTTAATCCGGACAAATGTGAGGTAATGCATTTTGGAAAGTCTAATACAAGTAGGAAATATACAGTAAATGGCAGAACCCTTAGCAGTATTGATAGGCAGAGGGATCTGGATGTACAGATACACAGGTCACTGAAAGTGGCAACGCAGGTGGAGAGGTAGTCAAGAAGGTATACGGCATACTTTCCTTTGTCGGCTGGGGTATTGAGTTTAAAAATTAGCAAGTCATGTTGACGCTTTATAGAACTTTAGTGAGACCGCACTTGGAATATAGTGTTCAATTCTGAAGTTACATACTAGCAGAAGGATGTGGAGGGTTTGGAGAGGGTACGGAAAAGATTTACCAGGATATTGCCTGGTATGGAGGTCATTAGCTACGCGGAAAGGTTGGAGAAAGTTGGTTTGCTCTCACTGCAGCAACAGAGGTTGAGGGGAGATCTGATAGAAGTCTACAAGATTGTGAGAGGCACGGACAGAGTGGATAGAAGCATTTTCCCAGGGTGGAAGAGTCAATTACTAGGGGGCATAGGTTTAAGATGCAAGGGGCAAGTTTTAAAAGAGATGTACGAGGCAGATTTTTTTACGCAGAGAGTGGTGAGTGCCTGGAACTCGCTGCCGGAGGGGGGTAGTGGAAGTGGATGCAGTAGTGATTTTTAAGGGGCATCTTGACAAGTACATGAATGAGATGGGAATCAAGGAATACGGTCCCTGGAAGCATAGGGGGTTTTAGTTATGTTAGGCAGCATGATTAGTGCAAGCTTGGAGGTCCGAAGGGCCTGTTCCTGTGCTGTAATTTTCTTTGTTCTTTGTAATTGTGATACTATAAATAAACCTCCTTCTGTGCGCTAACATTTCTAAGATTCTACAGATAAAACATGCGCAGACCTTTCTTTCAATAAGAGATGCTCATGTTAAAAGTGGCACAAGAGGCAAAAGATTTAATTTGCCAATTAAAGACCAAGGCTGGAATTCCCTGACCTCATCCACAGCTGAAATTCACAGGTGGCACAGTGGTTAGCACTGCTGCCTCACAGCGCCAGGAACCCAGGTTTGATTCCCAGCTTGGGTTGCTGTCTGTGCAGAGTTTGCACATTCTCCCCATGTCTGTGTGGGTTTCCTTGCAGTGTTAATGTAAGCCTCCTTGTGACACTAATAAATAAACTTAAAACTTTAAACTAAGGAAGAAATCTAACTGAATGCAACAAAATAGTACCCCTGCGTTCAATAAAGCAGAAGCTTTGATTAAACTTTGGGTTCGTGAACATCACTTGAATATTTGAACGTCAGCAGAGCAGGGCAATGAATTAGTCTTTGCACGTTATAAACTAAGTAACAAGGGACAAGAGCATAACCAAGCAAGATAAAGTTTTTTGTTGGGACTTTACTGCCATAACTCTTTCATCACAAGGACAAAGAACAAACAAAGAACAAAGGACAGCACAGTACAGGAAACAGGCCCTTCAGCCCCACAAGCCCACGCTGCCCATTTTAACACTCAGTGAGCACCTCATTCCAATCCTTCTTCTACCTACGACTTTTGTCTATATCTCTTGGACTCCACAATAACGGTGTGCAAATTTAGAGAATCATATGTGTGCCAGATTAATTCAGTCAATACTGACCAGCAAAGCAGCTGCCATTGGCTCACTTTTTATGCTAAGTTACAAAATATGATGCTTACCGCCTTAGGAACATAGTAACGGGTAGAGGCTGTTCATCCAGCAGAAGCTACTCTTCAGTTATAGGTAACGAAATGAAACAAAACTTATTCTAACAGATAAATCAAAGAAAAAGATTTAATAAAGCAACTTCACTACTCCAACACTTGCAGCCTCACCCTAGGCCATTCCAAGCTCCACTACCATTCCCAACAGGTTCTTATTTATACTGAGTCAGCTGATCATGACATCATTTTATCATTGGTTACATAGTTCACTGGGTCAGCTGACCCTAGCAGCTTGTTACCATTGGTCACACTACAACAGATCCGTGTTATCATTGGTTACATTCTAACAGAGGCAATCCAACCCATTGAGCCTGTTCCATCATGAATGGCTAATATGCATCTTAATTCCATCTGCGTACTTGGTTCTTTACTAATAATATTTTTGCCTGAGTAAAATCAAACAGTTGCAGTTTTGAAATTTACAATTGATGCTGAGCCTCAGAGCCACTGACATATTTATTAATATGGATTTGCAGCAATATTTTTTTAGGAACACATTTTTATTTAGTTGTTGGTTTTAAACATTTCCAAAACAAAAGGTCCATTGTCATTCGGTAACTTTTCAGAAACCCGACTATCAGTGAATCATTTACAAAATAGGAATGAGGGATAAAGTTCTTCCAAAATCAACTTGCCAGGACATCAGGAAGCCCCACAGAGTGCGGTCCCAAGCTGCACATTTCTGGTCTACAGTAAACGTTCAACATGGGAGTTGGTTTGGACGTGGCCCAGTTACACTATTTCACGGGTGAAGTGTTACAAGATGAAAGAAAGCATCCAGGGTGATTGCCAAGCACTTAGGCTGCATTGCCCACAACTGCCATTATGCACCAATAGTACCTGAAGGTCTTGGCACACCTAACCCGCCAATGACCTGGGACACTGGGTCCCTGAGGTCAGCTGGCAGCTACTGGCAGAGCTTTGCCACCTTGCAGCACGCCTGCAATCAATCTGCATCATAACAACAACTTGCATTTGTACAGCACCTTTAATGTGGCAATACAGCCCAAGGCATGTCACAGGGTGTTTGACAAACAAAATTTGACACCACATTACATAAGGCAATATTAGGGCAGGCGACCAAAAGTGTGGTCAGAGAAGCAGGTTATGAAGACCATCTAAAGGAGAAAGGTGAGTCTGGGAGGTGGACAGGTGAAGTAAATTTTATTTCTTAGTTACAATGAACACTGCAATGAAGTTATTGTGAAATTCCCTCAGTTGACACACTATGGCGCCTGTTCAGGTCAATGCACCTAACTAGAATGTCTTTCACACTGTGGGAGGAAACTGGAGCCTCTGGAGCAAACCCATGCAGACAAAGGGAGAATGTGCAAACTCCACATAGACAGTGACCCAAACCGGGAATCGAACCCAGGTCCCTGGTGCTGTGAGGCAGCAGTGTTAACCACTGGTGTAGGGAATAGGTGTCGGGAGGGAATCCTAAAGCTGAGGACACAGACAACTCAAGGCACAGACACCAGTGGTAGCACAATTAAAATCAGAATGGACAAGGGACTAGAAGGAGTGCAGAAACCTCATAGATAATTATAGAATCCCCACTGTGCAGAAGGAGACCATTTGGCCCACTGAGTGTGCACCGACTCTCTGACAAAAGTATCTTACCCAAGCCCTCTCCCTTGCCTATCCCCCTAACTTCACAGACTTACCATCGCGAATCCATCTAACCTACATACCTTGGAACACTAAGGGGCAATTTAACATGACCAATTCACCTAACCTGCAGACCTATGGAGTGTGGGAGGAATGATGTGAAGATGCAGCGTGGGACTGGGCACAGTACAGTAAGAAGTCTCACACACCAGGTTAAAGTCCAACAGGTTTATTTGGTAGCACAGGCTTTCGGAGTGTTGCTCCATCTTCCAGTGAGTGAAGAGTTGTGAAGACTGAAGAGTGAAGACTCTTCACTCATCTGAAGAAGGAGTGACACTCCGAAAGCTTGTGCTAGCAAATAAAGCTGTTGGACTTTAACCTGGCGTTGTGAGACTTCTTAGTGTGGGAGGAAACCAGAACACCCAAAGGAAACCCACACAGACATGGGGAGAACATGTAAACTCCACACAGGCAGTCACCCAAGGCCGGGATTGAACCTGGGTCCCAGGAGTTGTGAGGCAATAATAACTTTGTACCAATCATGGGACTTCAGAGGATTATAGGGCTGGGGGACCTGAAAGAGGAATCACAGCTTGAAATCCCCATCGGTGCAGTGTTAGCTGTCCATAACTGTCAGTTTGTTCCAACTGGCATTAGTATCTCCAAGCTCACGAATTCCACATTCCCAGCCCTCTGATTGGAGGAATTTCTTCTCCTGTGAAACTTCAATGGTTGACCCTTTGAGACTATTCCAGGCAGCCCTTCCCAAAACTTTAAATTCCCTTAGCAGGAGAACAGCCTCTTCACACCTACAATGTCAAAGCCCACAGAGCTGCGGGTGATCAGACATTGTGGTGGGATTCTCTGCTGTGCTCACCTGAAAACCGGAGCTTCGCTAATATTCCTTTAGGGAAGGGAATCTGCCACCCAGGATGACCCGTAGCCAGCATAATCAAGGACCCCATGCACTCCGAACATTCTCTCTTCCACCTTCTTCCGTTGGGAAAAAGATACAAAAGTCTGAGTTACGTATCAACCAACTCTAGAATAGCTTCTTCTCTGCTGCCATCAGACTTGTGAATGGACTTACCTTGCATTGAATTGATTTTTCTCTACACCCTAGCTATAACTGTAAAACTATATTTTGCACTCTCTCATTTCCTTCTCTATGAACGGTATGCTTTGTCTGTATAGTGCACAAGAAACAATATTTTTCATTGAATGTTAATACATGTGACAATAATAAATCAAATCAAATCAAAAACATATGACTCCAGAACCACAGTTGACTCTTAACTGCCTTCTGTAAAGGCCTGGTAAGACACTCAGTTTAAGGGCAATTAGGGATGGGCAATAAATGCTGGCCTTAATTGCAGTATAAAGGCATCTGGGTGGCACAGTGGTTAGCACTGCTGCTTCACAGTGCCATAGACTCAGGTTCGATTTGCAGCTGGGATCACTGTCTGCGTGGAGTCTGCACGTTCTCCCTGCGTTTGTATGGGTTTCCTCCGGGTGCTCCGGTTTCCTCCGACAGTCCAAAAAACATGTTGGTTAAGTGCATTGGCCATGCTAAATTCTCCCTCAGTGTACCTGAACAGGCATTGGAGTGTGACAACTGGGGGACTTTCACTACATTGCAGTGTTAATGTAAGCCTACTTGTGATTACAAGAGGTTATTGCAGAAGGTCGAGGGACATGGAGTTGGGGGTAGGGTGTTAGCGTGGATAGAGGATTGGTTGTCAAATAGGAGGCAGAGAGTGGGGGTCAACGGGTGCTATTCGGATTGGCGGATGGTGACTAGTGGAGTGCCCCAGGGGTCGGTGCTGGGGCCTCAGCTTTTTACCATTTATATAGATGATCTGGAGGAGGGAACCGAGTGTAGGGTGTCGAAATTTGCTGATGACACCAAGATAGGGGGAACGGCAAATTGTGCGGAGGGTGTGGAGAGTCTGCAGAAGGATCTAGATAGGCTGGGCGAATGGGCCAGGAAATGGCAAATGGAATTTAATGTTGGCAAGTGTGAGGTGGTCCACTTTGGTCGGAATAATGGTAGGAAGGACTATTACTTACGTGGCAAAAAACTGCAGCAGGCGACGGTGCAGAGGGACCTCGGGGTCCTTGTGCATGAGTCGCAAAAACCCAGCTTGCAGGTGCAGCAGGTGGTCAGGAAGGCAAATGGGATGCTGGCCTTCATAGCGAGGGGGATTGAATATAAAAGTAGGGAGGTCTTGCTGCGGCTGTATAGGGCACTGGTGAGGCCGCAGCTGGAGTACTGTGTGCAGTTTTGGGCGCCGCACCTGCGCAAAGATATTTTGGCCTTGGAGGGAGTGCAGAGGAGGTTTACTAGGCTGATACCGGAGTTGAGGGGGTTGAGCTATGAGGAGAGGCTGAATAAACTGGGCTTGTACTCGTTAGAGTTTAGAAGAATGAGGGGAGATCTCATTGAGACGTATAAGATGATGAATGGGATGGATAGGATAGAGGTGGAGAGACTCTTCCCGCTCAAAAAAGACAGTAGGACTAGGGGGCACAGCCTCAAGATAAAAGGGGGGCGGTTTAGAACGGAGTTGAGGA
Source organism: Carcharhinus amblyrhynchos (assembly GCF_965287045.1). NCBI lineage: Eukaryota > Metazoa > Chordata > Chondrichthyes > Carcharhiniformes > Carcharhinidae > Carcharhinus > Carcharhinus amblyrhynchos. The sequence continues at coordinate 48,210,850 of NC_137342.1, forward strand.
GGAACTTCTTCACTCAAAGGGTGGTGAATCTCTGGAATTCTCTGCCCGTTGAAGTGGTGGAGGCTGCCTCGCTAAATATTTTTAAGACGCGGGTTGATGGGTTTTTGATAAGAGAGGGGATTAAGGGTTATGGGGAGAAAGCGGGAATGTGGAACTGAGCAGCGACAGATCAGCCATGATCTTATTGAATGGCAGGGCAGGCTCGAAGGGCTAGATGGCCTACTCCTGCTCCTATTTCTTATGTTCTTATGTTCTAATAAATAAGCTTTAATAACCCTACTATGGAAAGAATATTATTAAACCAGAAAGAGTGCAGAACAGATTTACTAGGATGTTACTGGGACCTGATGATTTGAGTTATGAGGAGAGGCTGGATAGATTGGCACATTTTTGCCTCAAGTGTAGGAGACTTGGGAGTGATCTTATAGAGGTCCATAAAGTAATGAGGGGCATAGATCAGCTAGAAAGTCAATATCTTTTCCCAAAGGTAGGGGAGTCTAAAATTAAAGGGCATAGGTTTAAGGGAGAGGGGAGAGATACAAAAGTGTCAAGAGGGGCAATTTTTCCACAGAGGGTGGTGAGTGTCTGGAACAAGCTACCAGAATAATAGTAGAGGCAGGTACAATTTTGTCTTTTAAAAAGCGTTTAGACAGTTACATGGGTATAGAGGGATATGGAACAAAGACGGGCAATTGGGACTAGCTTAGTGGTTAAAAAAAGGGGTGGCATGGACAACTTGGGCCGAAGGGCCTATTTCTATGCTGTAAACCTCTATGACTCTATAAAAGGCATCTAAATCTGGGCAGGATATCAGTAAATTGGGCACGATTCAGTAAACTGTGTGTGCCTTTATATGCTCTGTTTGTGATCAGATCTCCCACTCACCTGACGAAGGGGCAAACCTCAAAAGCTAGTGGCGTTTACTACCAAATAAACCTGTTGGATTTTAACCTGATGTTGTGAGACGTCTTACAGGATATCAGTGTGCAGAACCTTCCAAATATCCTGAGAGCCAGCAGATGGCGACGTTTCAATTGATTTCCTGCAATCAGGTAAGAAATTGGATTTTATTTATAGAAAACAGGTGAAATGATGAACATTATGAAGGGGACAGTGGAAGGGGGTGAGGGCAGGAGGAGACAGGTAGGCTGGGGTCTGTGTCCCCAAGCTGCTGGGTGCCAAACTGCAGAGGGAAAGTGTCCAATAATGATGTCATGTCGAATGCATGCAGAAAAGTTGCATCCACATTCTCCAGTGCATTTCAAAGGAAATAAACAATAATTCCCCCTCTTCCCCTCCCAAAACAAAATATATAAACACGAATAAAGCACTCGGATCCAGGCGCGGCAAGATACTAACCGGGAAAGATTTAACCATTCCTTGCCCCCCTTTTTATTGAACACACATCCTCCCTTCACTCTCAGTCACTCAGGCTGCTTGGGTCTATTAACAGGGAGGAGTTATTGCGCACCCGCAGTTGCCTAGAAATGAGAGCTCTTTAAATCGAGAATTAATCAGTAACCGGCTGGCACAGCCTCTGAACCCAAAGCTCAAGGAGGGAACTTGGAAGCGGATATCACTACACAGCTGAGAGAGGAGAGGAGAGGATGAGAGTTTAGCCCTTGGCAGAGGCACCCTTGTTTTATTCCTGTCTGCTGTTTGGGAGATTTCCGCCAGTCCCGCTTGTTCAGGTAACTCACTGGAACTGGGTGTGTGGGGCTGGGTTAGATTTTTATTCCAAGATCTTTACTCTTGCCTGAGCACAGCGCTTTGGCTGATATTTTGCATTTGTTGATGTTGTAATTTCAGAGATATTAAAACAAAAGATCTTCATCTGGGAGTTTGGTGTATTTGCCACCCTATCAGTCAGGAGCAGCCCTGTCTCTCAGAGCCACTGTGGGGGAGTTCTGGGCATTTATAAACTTGTTACTCTGGGTAGGGTATCCAGCAGTTTGGAAAGATCCATTCCCATGTTTTACACGCTATTCATCTCTAATCCGTACAGATTGTTACCGATACTGTCTTTAAAAACTTATCATTTATAATCCTTTGATTGTACTGATAATGACATTCTGTGTGATAGTGAATTAAATATTTAAAAATCAGAAAGACTTGCATTTATATAGTGCCTATCGTGACCACAGGATGTTCCAAGTACGTTACTTACAAAGGGCAGCACAGCGGTTAGCACTGCTGCCTCACCTCAGTAGGGGACCCAGGTTCAGTTTTGGCCCTGGGTGACTGTCTGTCTATCTGGAGTTTGCACCTTCTCCCCATGTCTGTGTGGGTTTCCTCCAGATGCTCCAGTTTCCTCCCACAATCCAAATGACATGTGGGTTAGGTGGATTGGCTGTGATAAATTGACCCTAGTGTCAGGGGGATTAGCTGGGGTTGTGGGAATAGGGCCTGGGTGGGATTGTGGTTGGTAAAGACTCGATGGGCTAAATGGTCTCCTGCACTGTAGGGATTCTATGATTATGGATTCCACAACTAAGGGTATAATTTTTTTCTTTGAAGTGTCGCTGCTGTAATGTAGGAAACGTAGCAGCTTTGATTTTGATTTGATTTGATTTATATTGCCACATGTATTGGGATACAGTGAAAAGTATTTTTTCTTGTATGCTATACAGATAAAGCTTACCATTCATAGAAAAGGAAAGAAGAGGGTGCAGGATATAGTGTTACAATCATTGCTAGGGTGTAGAGAAAGTTAAACTTAATACAAGGTAAGTCCATTCAAAAGTCTGACAGCAGCAGGGAAGAAGCTGTTCTTGAATCGGTTGGTACGTGACCCCAGACTTTTGTATCTTTTTCCCAATAGAAGAAGGTGAAAGAGAGAATGTCCGGGGTGTGTGGGGTCCTTAATTATGCTGGCTGCTTTGCCGAGGCAGCGGGAAGTGTAGACAGAGTCAATGGATAGGAGGCTGGTTTGTGTGATGGATTGAGCTACAGTCACAACCTTTTGTAGTTCCTTGTGGTCTTGGGCTAAGCAGGAACCATACCAAGCTGTGATACACCCAGAAAGAATGCTTTCTGTAAAAACTGGAGAGAGCCATAGCTGACATGCCTTAGTCTTCTGAGAAAGTAAAGGCATTGGTGGGCTTTCTTAATTATAGTGTCGGCATGGGGGAACCAGGAAAGGTTGTTGGTGATCCGAAACCTAAAAATTTGAAGCTGTTGACCCTTTCTACTTCATCCTGATGTAGACAGGGGCATGTTCTCCTTTACACTTCCTGAATTCGATGACAATCTCTTTCGTTTTGTTGATATTGAGGGAGAGATTATTGTTGCCGCACCAGATTCTCTATCTCATTCCTGTACTCTGTCTCGTCATTGTTTGAGATCTGGCCCACTATGGGGGTGTCATCAGCAAACTTGAAAATTGGGTTGGAGGGGTATTTGGTCACACAGTCATAGATGTATAAAGAGTATAATAGGGGGCTGAGAACATAGCCTTGTGGGGCACCGGTGTTGAGGATGATCGCGGAAGAGGTGTTGTTGCCTATCCTTACTGATTGTGGTCCGTGAGTTAGGAAGTTCAGGATCCTGTCACAGAGGGAGGTGCCGAGGCCCAGGCCACAGAGTTTGGAGATGAGTTTTTGTCGGAATTGTGGTGTTGAAGACTGAGCTGTAGTCAATAAATAGGAGTCTGACATAGGTGTCCTTGTTATCTAGGTGTTCCAGGTAATTTGCACACAGTAAGATTGTACAAACAGCAATGTGATATTGACCCAATAACCTGTTGTTGTGATGTTCAATGGATAAATATTGGCCCAAGACACTGCAGGGTTAACTCTGTTTCTCCAGAATGCTCTGGAATGTTATCTACATTGATCTGACAGGGAAGAAGTGGCTTCACTTGAATTCTTCATATGAAAGAGGGCTCCTCTAACAGTGTAACACTTATGATGTGGAGATGCCGGCGTTCGACTGGGGTAAACACAGTAAGAAGGTTTACAACAACAGGTTAAAGTCCAACAGGTTTATTTGATAGCAACACCTTTAGCTTTCAGGACTCTGCCCCTTCGTCAAGTGAATATAAAGGATATATAAAGACACACATTCAGTTTACAGAATACTGATTAGAATGTGAGTTTTTACAGCTAATCAAGTAATCCTCAGGATGTCCTGAGGCATTGGGGAGACCATGCAGACACTATGACAACCAATGAATGAACACCACTCGATAATCGCCAGGCAAGACTGTTCTCCTCCTGTTGGCGAACACTTCAGTAGTCACGGGCATTCAGCCTCTGATCTTGGGGTAAGCGTTCTCCAAGACGGCCTTCACAACACACAACAGCGCAGAGTTACTGAGCAGAGATTGATAGCCAAGTTCCGCACACATGAGGACGGCCTCAACCGGGATCTTGGATTCATGTCACACTATTTGTAATCCCCAGACTTGCCTGGGCTTGCAACATCTCACTTAGTGTCCTGTCTGGAGACAATACACATCTCTTTAACCTGTGCTCAATGCTATCTCCACTCACTGTCTGCACCTTTTGAGACTTGATTAGCTGTAAAGACTGGCATTCTAATCAGTGTTCTATAAACTGAGTGTGTGTCTTTATACGCCCTGTTTGTGATCAGAACTTCCCAATCACCCGACAAAGGGGCAGAGCCCTGAAAGCTAGTGGTGTTTGCTACCAGATAAACTTGTTGGACTTTAACCTGGTGTTGTGAGACTTCTTACAGTGTAGCACTTAAGCAGGGAGTGTCCAGCATGGGAGTATCTGTCTGATTTTCTTGTGCTCCAGTTTTGAAGTGGTAGTTTTTAAATTCCTTCATGTGTGATGTGTAGGTCATTGGCTGGGCCAGCAGTTAATGCCCACCCCTAATTGCCCTTGAAGTGAATAGCTTGCTCAGCCATCCTGGAGGGCAGTGGAGGGTTGACTGCATTGCTGTAGCTCTGGAGTGATATGTAGGCCAGACCGGGTAAGGATGGCAGATTTCCTTCCCAAAAGGACAAGAATGAACCAGATAGCTTTTTCCGACAATGGTTTTATGGTCAATGTGAGACTTTTAAAGTTATTTTTCACCATCTGCAGTAGTGGGATTTGAACCCGTATCCCCAGAGTATTAACCTAGTCCAGTGACTATACCACAGGGTCACTCCTTTGCCAATGAACCCACAATGTTTTGACGCAGAGTAAGAGTGCTACCGAGAGAATACAGAATGTTGAAGTTGGAATATTGATGAGTTAACCCTTCCTGGGATAGGAGAGTTTGTGAAGTGGAGCTGCCTCTCACCTCTTGTGTTTGTTGCCTCTCCCTGCACCGTGTCTGGTGCCTGCCGTCCTGTGTTGGGTGCCCCTCCCCCAAATTGGGCGTACCCACTGAAGTTGTAATTGTTTCAAGTCATGTGTGTGCCATGTTAATGTGCATTTCCCGTAACAAAGTGCTTGGCCCATGTACCGTGTGCCAGGGTGACTTCTTGTACCTATTGTATCACGTACAGATAATGGTGAACCATGTTGGTGTGTCATGCTGACACATGTTTGTCGGTGTACGTTATGAGGTGTGTTCTGTTAACACATCTTGTCAGTGTGTATTTAGCCTGCACTAACTGTGTACCTTGTCACTGTAAATGATTAATTCGAAATCCACCCAATCTTATACGATACTGAAACTACCACACGTTTGGGGAGTGATATCATATTAACAAGCTTCCCTGATGGTGTCATTCTCCAGATACAGTGCTCAGTCTGTGTCAAGTTATCCAATGTCAACCAAAATGGTGATGAGCATCCACATTCCTTGCCTAGGGAAGGGTGTAGGGAAAAGCAGCCAAGGTTTCTGTGGCTGATCTTCCAATTGGAATCCTTGCTGGAAGATGCAAACATCTGGTTGTGGGATAAGGGCAGGATCAGGCCTGATGCTGATAATCTTTCAGCGTTCACTGTCTGGATTCAGACATGTTTGTTTGGGTGGGGCATGGGGGGTGGTTCGAGCTGCCAGAGCAAAACCTCAGATTGAGTCACTGCCTTAAGTGAGGGGGAAAAAAAAACAAGGTTCTAAGAATAAACTGATGTCAAGGAACGGGAAATATACGGAGTCACTGCCAAGGTCTCAAAGACAAACCCCATCCCTTAAATGGCAGGAATTGAACCAACATGGTGTAGCCAGTGAGCAGCTGTCTAATACAAAATGGCCAAGCAAAGAAACAACATCACTGTGGCCTGATGGGAAATATGGCTAACTTCAGGACAGAAGGTTTTAACCCCAGGCTGTGTATGTGGACTACACTGTTTCCTTGCAACAAATGTCTTTTGTTTTGTGATGGGTAATAGAGTCAGCAAAATACTGAACAATGGTTGTTTTCAAGGAAAAGTTTGACCATGATAAATCAGCAGGATTCCTGATAATAAAGGCAAAATACTGTGAAATCAGGAACAAAAACATAAAATGCTGGAAAGTTTCAGCAGGTCTGACAACTGTGGAGAGAGAATAGAGCCAATGCAAAATGTTGGCTCTATTCTCTCTCCACAGAGGCTGTCAGACCTGCTGAGATTTTCCAGCATTTGCTCTTTTTGTTCCTGATAGTAAAGTCATTCTAACCAATCAATGGATCCAGAGGCTGATTTTTAAATGCTAAGATAACTTGGGTCAACCCGTCTGGAATAAACCAATTTGGAAGATACATTTCTGGCCAAAGTCTACATGCAGAACGGCATGTGTTCAAGCCAATCTCAGGAGAATAAATACTGGAGTTTTGAAGAACAGAATCAGAGAAAAGAAGAACCATGGAGGAAGAAGAAAGGAACTTCAAACTGTAAGCTTGTTGAAGTCTGAACCTTCTCAATGCCTGACCAGCAGAAGAGGATAGAGACATCCCGACAAGTCCAGCACAAATAGATAGAGACTCCCCTACTGGTCCATTAGATAACTTGTTAAAATCTATGTTTGTAAACTGATAGTAGATTTATAGGGGAATAGAATCATTTAATTGTGATATAATATAGGAGAGTCAGTCTTGTAGTTCAGGTTTTTTTTTTACATTTTTCCTGATAAAGACATGATTCAATTTAAATATAAAATTTTTGTGCTTATGATTTAACTTGAATAAGGGTCACAGTTAACAATGGATCACCATTAGTGGCTCTTGCTAAACATGTTCAGGACAGGTCGGGTCCCTGTGTAACTGACCTCCACTGCAGGGGCTCAGTGCAAACCCCTAATGTACCTGTGGAAACACACAATGTTTCACTGTCCCCTCACAGTATAAAGAGTGGACTAATCACCTTTAAACTCAGCAAATGCTCAGTTTATTTAAGTAAGCTTATTTATTAGTCACAAGTAGACTTACATTAACACTGCGATGAAGTTGCTGTGAAAATCCCCAAGTCGCCACACTCCGGGGCCTGTTTGGGTACACTGAGGGAGAATTTAGCATGGCCAATCCACCTAACCAGCACGTCTTTCAGACTGTGAGGGGAAACCCATGCAGACACGGAGAGAATGTACAAACTCCACACAGACAGTGACCCAAACTGAGAATCGAACCTGGGTCTATGGCGCTGTGAGGCAGCAGTGTTAACCACTGTGCCACCATGTCATTTCAGATCCAGGGTTTTACATTTACTAAAGGAAATAATACAAACATCAAAGTTACAGACATGTTTTGTATTTGTACCAAATGACTTCCTCTTCTGTAAGAACATCTAGTCAAAATATTAGCAGGGTTATGAGGGAAGGGCAGTAGGAGTGGAATTTCCCTTCCTTCTGATCTGTAACCTTTTCGTGACTCTGTTCTGTTTTCTGTGTTAGATGTTGCCTTACCAGAAGGTGCAGACATCAAGGGAAATAGCTGTCCATATTTAGCTCATTTTGAGACATACAAAGCCTTGCCTTAACATGGGAGGAGGATAAGTGAGGAGGAGCAAAAGCACAACAACTTGCATTTCTGTAGCATGTCCTGATGTGATCTAATCACCCAAATTGTTTAGTAGGAGCCTTATCGAACAAAATTTAACACCCAGATAGATAAGGAGATACTAAGTCATGATCTGATTGAATGGCAGAGCAGTCTTGATGGGCCGAATGGCCTCCTATGTCTTATCTCCTAGCACTATAATAGATTTTTAAATTTCTCATCTCATTGTCAATAACCCTCCATGGCCTCACCATTCCCCATTTCTGTAATCAGCTCCCAGCCCCGCATTCCCAGTGATGTTCCTGCACTACTCCAGTTCTAGCTTCTCGAACATCCCCCCAAAAAAATGATTCCAGTTTATTATTTACTTATTAGTCACGAGTAAGGCTTACACTAACACTGCAATGAAGTTACTGTGAAATTCCTGTAGGCGCCACAGTCCGGTGCCTCTTTGGGCCAATGCAACTATGATGTGGAGATGCCGGCGTTGGACTGGGCTAAACACAGTAAAAAGTCTGACAACACCAGGTTTCAGTCCAACTGATTTATTTGATAGTAAACTCACTAGCTTTCGGGTTAGCCCCTTCGTCAGGTGAATGGAGAGTTCTGGCCTCAGACAGAGCATATAAAGCACTGACAGTTTACAGATTACTGATTAGAATGCAACTACCCAGCGTGTCTTTCAGACTGCGGGAGATTTTTAAGCTCTGTTAAAGAAAGGAAAGTGATGGTGAAGAGGTTCAGAGAGAGAATTCCCAATACAGGGATCTTATTGGCAGCTTAAAATAAAAGCTACCAATACAGGTGGCATGGTAACACAATGGTTAGCACTGCTGCTTCACAGCGCCAGAGACCTGGGTTCGAATCCTAGCTTGGGTTACCATCGAGTCTGCTGTGCCATTCAATGAGATCATGACTTAATATCTCCTTATATAATTGGGTGTTAAATTTTGTTCGATAAAGCTCCTATTAAACAACTTGGGTGATTAGATCACATCAAAACGTGCTGTAGAAATGCAAGTTGTTGTGCTCTTGGTCCTCCTCAATTAACCTCCTCCCAACATGCAATTTGCATGTTCTCCCCATGTCTGCGTGGGTTTCCTCTGAATCATCCCGTTTCCTCCCACGTTCTGAAGGATGTGCTGGTTAATTGCATTGACCCACATGTGTGCCGGATTTTGGCGACGAGAGGAATTTCACAGTAACTTCATTGCAATGTTAATGTAAGCCTACTTGTGACTAATAATAAAAAAACTGTGGATTGTGATGTCCAGCATGAAGTAGTGTTTATGAATGTGAGAATATTGAACCCAGACAAGAAGATTGCACAGCCCAGGACAATGTATCAGTTTGATTCACTACCTGCCCTCCTCCCCAAAATATTTCTATCAAAAATCAGTAGATTGTTGGGTTTTGAGGGAATCAGGGAGATGTGGAATGGGTGGGAAAGTGGAATTGAGATCGATCAGATTTTGTTGAATGGTGGAACCGTTCTAACGATGGTATAATTGCTGGACTATTAATTCAGAAACTCAGTCAATTTTCTGAGGACCAGGATTCGAATTCCGCCATGGCAGGGGGTGGAATTTGAATTCAATAAAAAAAAATCTAGAATTAAGAATCTACTGTGACTGTGGAACCATTGTTGAGTGTTGGAGAAACCCATCTGGTTCACTAATGGCCTTGAGGAAGGGAAATCTGCTGTTCTTACCTGGTCTGACCCTCACGTGACTCCAGAGGCACAGCAATGTGGTTGACTCTCAACTGGCCTCTGAAATGGCTGTTCAAGTTCAAGGGCAACCAGGGATGGAGAATAAATACTGGCCCAGCCAGTGACTCCCATATTCCACAAGAGCCAAATAGCCTACTCAGTGTGCCTATTCCTTACGTTCTTGCATTTCCCGAGTGTACGTTGATTTGAAGTGCAGCAGTATCTTTGAGCATCTCTTGAGAATTGAAGATTTCCTGTGATGTCTATTTGTTAGCGATTTTGTAAACATTGCAGTAAGGTTTCCTGGAGAATCTTTTTAATGTATTTCCAGCAACATTGGCAGAAGGATTTCCTGCTGTTTTTCTGGTGCTACAAAGTATAAAAGTAAAGTTTATTTATTAGTCACAGACTTACATTAACACTGCAATGAAGTTACCATGAAATTCCCCTAGTCGACACAGTCCAGCGCCTGTTCAGGTCAATGCACCTTTCAGAATGTGGGAGGAAATCGGAGCACCCAGAGGCAACCCACACGCACATGGGGAGAACATGCAGACTCCACACAGCGAACCAAGCTGGGAATGGAACCCAAGTCCCTGGCACTGTCAGGCAGCAGTGCTACCCACTGTGCCACTGTGCTGCCCCGTAAGGCACATGGTGACCAAAGAAAACCTTTTTCCCCCAATTAGATTGCCTAAATTCAACAAGGAAAAATATTTTCACTCATCAGGTACACATACAGAAAGATTAGCTTGCCAACATCCGGAGTTTCATCATTCTACAAGCAACAAGATGTGGGGCAGAATTCTCCGGTCACGCTGGACTAAAAGCCGGAAATTCCTGGCCGATTGTTAATGGGGTTTCACATTTCCAGGAATCCGCCCACAAAAATTCCAGTGGTAGGCGGGATGGGAGAATTCCGGCCTTAATCTGATTGTGAATGACTAATTAGATTTTTTTTTGTCAACCAGTGTAAATTGTAAAAGGTTTTTTTATAAACTTATGGAATGGGATGAAGTATCTCTACATGAGGGGAAAAATGTGTCTGACAGAATCATCATTAATTTTTCAGAAGTTCCAAGTGGAGTTATTCCCATTTTTAAAGAGAGTAAAATTATTTTTCCAGAAGGGAGCAAGTGTGGCATGATGGTTGACACTGCTGCCTCACAGTGATAGGAACCCGGGTTCAATTCCCAGCTTGGGTCACTGTCTGTCTGTGTAGAGTTTGCCCATTCTCCCCATGTCTGCACGGCTTTCCTCCCAGGCGCTCCAGTTTCCTCTCTCAATCCAAAGATGTGTAGGTGAGGTGGGTTAGCCATGGTAAATGTGCTGGGCTATGAAGATAGGGTGGGGGATTGGGCCTGGGTAAGATGATCTTCCTGAGAGCTGGTGTAGACTCAATGGGCTGAATGGCATCCCTCTGCATTGTAGTGATTCAATGGTTTATGAGTGCCAGACATTCATGTAAAACGATATAAAGTGGGATATCTTTGTAAGGTATTTTTGCTGGAATTCATGGACACAGCCCCTGTAATGACATCATTGGGACCCACAAGGTTGGCCTCTTGGAGATTAGTTCCCTGACTGAGGTAGTGATTGCCTGCCCAATTAGAGAGTCTCTGACTGCAACTGGAGTACAACAATCAATACACAGGAACTTCAGCAAAGTATTCCCTGCTATCAAATTACAGAAGAGTTTAAAGTTTAGTGTCTGTGTGCTATTAATACCAATCAGACTGTTTCCAAGAATAGACATAAAGTAGTTTTCCATGGTTCTAATAGGCAAGGGTAATGTTTTATTAAAGAAAAATGATCATCTATTCTATCACAATCGTTTTTGAGATATACTCTGAATTCCTGTACACGGCAACCTGATGACTTGGACTCTGGGTCCAAGACCTTTGAAAAGTTGATAAAGAACCAAAGACATGTTAATTTGATATCTCTAATTGCAGAAATGACAAAGAGAGATTTCAAGAGCGATTCGGGAAGATAAACCAGGCCGGTTTGGAAATGTGATTGCAATTAAATTCTAAGATGAAAGGGTCAGCAATCACAAAAAAAGGACCATCTGACTATAGACCTGAATAGTAAACTGGGAAATGAGGCAAGTTAGCAGTCCAAAGGTGTGTGGATTAGGTTGATTGGCCATGTTAAGTTGACCCTAGTGTTGGGGGAATTAGTGGGGTGAATATGTGGGGTTATGGTAGATGGCAAACTCGATGGGCCAAATGGCCTCCTTCTGCACGGTAGGATTTCTATGATTCTATGAATTGTTGCTTTGGCATGGGAAGGCATATGCACTTTTATGTTACAATACTCTTTGTTAGTCACATCGCATCAAATAATTCTCTGGGATATTGGGGACAGCACGATTACCCAGTAGTTAGCTCTGCTGTCTCACAGCACCAGGAACCTGAGTTCAGTTCTGGCCTTGGGTGACTGTGTGGAATTTGCACATTGTGTCTGTGTGTGTTTCCTCCCGGTGCTCCGGTTTCCTCCCACAGTCCAAAGATGTGTGGATTGGCTAAAATGTATCAGGGGCACCAGCAGGCTAAACATATGGGGTTGGGGGAATAGGGCCTGGGTGGGATTGTGGTCGGTGTAAACTCAATGGGCCAAATGGCCATCTTCTGCACTGAAGGGATTCAGTGAAGATCAATAATCCAAATATCTTAATCTTGGAAGTCATAGAGCTCTACATATAACCCAGGTGGGAGAGAATAAAGTGCAGAACTAAGCTGCTTGATGTTTGAAAACAGTTTGTCAGAGAAAGAAAACAGGACCTGAAGTGACAAAAGGGAAAACTGCATGTTTGCCTGGAGGGGAAGCGGAGGGTGAGGGAGGTTAGAGAGAGAATCAGTTAAAGACACAGTGCCCTCCTGCTTCTAACCCATCGGCTATGGGAGTGATTAATGCTGACACATAGAAAAATGTTCATTCACATACTTTAACAAAATACAGATAACTACAGTTCCATTTAAAAAAAACATTTTTTTCCACTCAGCAAATTGCAATGTTAATCTTTTTCTGTTTTCCCTGATATGAAAATATTTTGTTCCTGCTGGGACATGACACTTTCTGTTCAATGAACAAAGAACCATATAGCACAGGAACACGTCCTTCGGCCCACCAAGCCTGTACCGACGTGTGATTTCTATCCCTCTTCTGGCCTCCCATTCACGTGTCTATCAAGTTACACCTTGGACGTTGCTAATGTGCCTGCTTCCACCACCTCCACTGGCAGTGTGTTCCAGACACCCACCACCCTCTGTGGAAAAACTTTCCCCACACATCTCCCCTAAACTTACCACCTTAAACCTGTGCCCCCTTGTAATTGACCCTTTCCACCCTAAGAAAATGCCTTTAACTACCCTCCATGTCCATGCCTCTCATGATTTTGTAGACCTCTATCGGGTCACCCCTCAGCCTCTGTCTTTCCAATGAAAACAATCCAGGTTTATCCAACCTCTCCTCAGAGCCAACATCCTCGAGACCAGGCACCATCCTGATGGACCTTCTTTGCACTTTTTCCAATGCATCCATGTCCTTCTGATAGTTGGCGACCAGAGCAACGTGCAACATTCCAGTTCTGGCCCAACTAAAGTTTTATCCAGCTGTAACATAACTTTCATACTCAACTATTTGATATTACAAACCACTCCTGAAAAATTAAACTTTCAACCTACAAACTGCTACGTGCCTCTACTTACTCACTATCTAGATCATTATACCAAACCCAGGAAAAAGGAACCCTCTCACTCTGTACCGGTTTATTACAACCTATGCATGTCTGCGCAATTCTCTGCTTATCATTGGCAGGTGATGCACTCTCTCTCAGACAAATCAATAATAACAACCTACATTTGCATCCCACCTTCAGTGTCGTCAAACACCCCACAGGAGTATTATACCTGGAGCCACATAAGGAGATGTTAAGACAGAGAAATAGCCTTATTGGAGCATCTCAAAGGACGAAACTGAGGCAGAGAGATTTAGGGAGGGGAATCTCCAAGCTTGGGGAGGACTTGGATGGTGGAGCCACTAAAACTGGGCCATAAACCAGAATTAGGGAAGTGGAAAGTTCTGAGGAATTCAGTACTATTTCAGCCTCCACAAGACCTTTTTTTTTGTCCCTAATTGGCCTCACTTTTTTACCATCTACATGTTGATAAAATATGTTCGTACTCCAAAGTTATCTGGACAAACTGAGTGAATGGGCAAATGCATATAATGTGGATAAATGTGAAGGTTATCCACTTCTGTAGCAGAAACGGGAAGGCAGATTATTATCTTGGATAAAGATTGACAGAGGGGATGTGCAATGAGACTTTGGGGGGCCTTGTATACCAGACACTGAAGGTAAGCATGTAGAAGCTGCTGGAAAAGATTTGAATGTAGGAGCAAGAGTGTCTTGCTGCAATTATACACCTTGCTGAGATCACATCTGGAACATTATGTACAGTTTTGGTCTCTTTATCTGAGGAAAGATGTTCTTGCTATTGAGATAGTGCAGCAAAGATATACCAGACTGATTCCTGGGATGGTGGGACTGACCATATGAGGAGAGATTGAGTCAGTTAGGATTATATTTGCTGGAATTCAGAAGAATGAGGGGGATCTCATGGAAATGTATAAAATTTTAACAGGACTAAACAGGGTTGATGTAGGAAGGATGTTCCCAATGGTCGGGGAAGTCCAGAACAAGGGGTAAACTATTTAGAATTGAAATGAGGAGAAATCTCTTCACCCGGAGAGTGGCCACCCTGTGGAATTCGCTACCGTAGAAAGTAGTTGAGGCCAAAACATTGTATGTTTTCAAGGAGTTAGATAAACCTTTTGGGGTGAAAGGGATCAAAGTGTGGGGGGATGGTGGGGCAGGATGGGGCAATTGAGCTGAACGATCAATCATGCTCGTAATGAATGGTGAAGCAGGCTTGAAGGGCCAAATGGCCTCCTCCTGCTCTGACTTCCTTTGTTTTTAATCTATCCTCCTACTTCCTTCTTTTCTTTCATTCCCCTTTTTCAATCTTGCTATTTTCTGTCCTCAGCCTGTGTTATGTGTATACGCTCTTGTGCATTATGAACCTTACGTTTGTGATAAGCCTCCTTTTTATGTTTAACTTAAGTTTTTACATCTTTAATTCTTTTGCCCATCACCTTAACTAAAGGTGACTGGAGAGAATGTTGTTTACATCTTGAGCGGTTAGGATCTGGAATGCGCTGGCTGAGTTATGTGCTGGAGGCTGATGCAATTGTGGTTTTCAAAAGAGAATTCGCTCGAACGGCTAAAGATTAAAGAATTGCAGGGTTGTGGGGGAAGAGTGGGCATGTGAGGCTAGGTGTGTTACACTCGCAGAGAGCCAGCTCAGACTCAGTGGTCCAAATGGCTCTTTTATGGGTGTCATGCACATTGTACCATGAATTTTCGGTCAAACACTTTTAACAACTTGTTTGTGTCGAATTTTTCAAATGCCTGCTTTGAATCATGTGAGCTTTGGTATTTGAGCGACAAGTGTAGTAAGTCACAGTCAAATACCGAATTAAATATAGGCATCTATTGCTTTGTGGGAAATTCGTACATCTCTTTGTTTAAGGATGGGCCAATGCAAATGATTATGAAGTTGTCAGGCTGCTTACCGACATGACAACATTCTTTCTGAATCTACTCTGTCTCACTCTGTTAGAATTTTATAAGTTTCTATGAGATCCCTTTGCACTCATCTAAACTCCAATGAATATAATCCTAGAACAGTACAGTACAGTACAGGCCCCTCGGCCCTCGATGTTGTGCCGAGCTATGTCCGAACCCAAGATCAAGCTATCCCACTCCCTATCATTCTGGTGTGCTCCGTGTGCCTATCCAATAACCGCTTGAAAGTTCCTAAAGTGTCCGACTCCACTATCACAGCAGGCAGTGCATTCCACACCCCAACCGCTCTCTGAGTAAAGAATCTACCTCGGACATCCCTCCTATATCTCCCACCATGAACCTTATAGTTATGCCCCCTAGTAACAGCTACATCCACCCGAGGAAATAGTCTCTGCTAACCGATTTAGTCTCTTCTCTTTCCTGCGGTGTGGGGAGGCCCCTGAGGATTGGTTCTCCTGCATTTCCGCTGAGACTTGCTTTTTGCATTCCACAGTAAGTATATCATTGTCGCTCATTTAACTAACCGACTGGACTGTAATAAAAGGGCAGGGGGCAGCGATATTTCGAGACATGCTCTCCACTGGGTAGCGAAACAATTGGATGTCACAAGCAAAAAAAAACTGGATTCTTCCAGTGACTGCAAGTTGAAAATATTTCCATTCAATCTGCAGTCTGTTGGAACCAGTTGGGGTGGGACCAGTCACCTGTCCCCACAGGCACTACAAACAGAGAAGGGAAGACAATAACATGCATTCAAATAAAACACAGTTCGTCACCTTACTGCCTGGCTGACAATGAAGAATGCCAGTAAAAAGTCTGACAACACCAGGTTTTAGTCCAACCAATTTATTTGATAGTAAACTCACAAGCTTTCAAGGTTAAACTCTTTGTCAGGTGAATGGAGAGTTCTGGCCTCAGACAGAGCATATAAAGCACAGACAGTTTACAGATTACTGATTAGAATGCGAATCCTTACACCTAACCTGCTGTTCAAGTCTTAAAGTGGCCAACAATGTGAGTGGAAGGAGCACTGATCACAGGTTAAAGAGATGTGTATTGTCTCCAGACAGCACAGTAAGTGAGGTTTCGCAAACCCAGGCAAGTCACGGGGGTTACAGATAGTGCGACATGAACCCAAGATCCCTGTTGAGGCCGTCCTCATGTGTGCGGAACTTGGCTATCAGTCTCTGCTCAGCGACTCTGTGCTGTCGTGTGTCGTGAAGGTCGCCTTGGAGAATGCTTACCCGAAGGTCAGAGGCTGAATGCCCGTGACCACTGAAGTGTTTGCCAACAGGAAGGGACACATGACATTCGCATTCTAATCAGTAATCTGTAAACTGTCTGTGCTTTATATGCTCTGTCTGAGGCCAGAACTCTCCATTCACCTGACGAAGAGTTTAACCTCGAAAGCTTGTGAGTTTACTATCAAATAAATTGGTTGGACTTAAACCTGGTGTTGTCAGACTTACTGTGTTTACCCTAGTCCAATGCCGGCATCTCCAGATGATGAAGAATGGCAGCAGGTACGTGTCACTTTTGATTCACTTCAGAGGTATTTTGCCTCCTTCACCCCATTGTGCAATTCTAAATGGCCTTTCAGCCACACTGTAAACACACCTTCATGTTTCACTTGGCATGCGTATCCTGGATGAATGTCTTCAGGTAAGCTACAATGGGGTTTAAAAGCTGCCTTGATCAATGAAGTGGAGATGCTGGTGTTGGACTGGGGTGGGCATAGTAAGGAGTCTCTCAACACCAGGTTAAAGCCCAACAGGTTGGACTTTAACCTGGTGTTGTGAGACTTCTTACTTGATCAACGAAGGGTTAAGGTTTTATGTTAAAGGCAAATAAACTACATTCACCTCAGTTAAAAGCTATCAGCGTCCTGCACTATTCCTTCACAAACTCGTATTTCTAGCTTTTGAACTAAAGTATCGGGTTACTTTTGGTGCAGAACATAGCTAAGTGGGACAGTCTTTGATCAGCTGCTGGGGAAAAATTCTTATTCATTTCTGATTTATTGTATAAAAGCTGTTTGGTTCTGAATTCATTGTTTTGATCACTACTGGTACTCCACTTTCCATACCTTTTTTCTCTCTTTCTCCTTCCCTTCTCCCCACCGCACATTACAGAGCATTAAAGCGGGGAGAATTGCAGCACTCCTGGAATAGGGGGAAAGGTTGCTGGAGGCCACTTTGATGGCATGTTGTTATAATCACTGCTCCTCTTTGCGTTCTCTGCCCAAAGGCAGGTTCTTGGCAATTATTCAATGAAACACACGCCAAATGTTGTGATTTCTTTTTACTTTAGGTAGATTGAGGTTTGAGCCCTGTGCCTATGGCGTTGATCTGAACTGAATGCTAACCAACTGAACTAATGGTTCCCCCTCTCATCAATTATAAATAAAAATGCATTTTCTAATCTTATTGCGATGAAATGTGTCAGTGTTCCATAATGATTGAAGTCCTGTGTTTTTAACATAGGCTTGCCTTCAACAAATGTCTTTCTGACATTCACCAAATTTCTACCAATAAATGTGGATCTCTTAGTCAGATTCCTAGTCACAATTACAAATCAGGTGAAGACCCAAAAAAAAAATCAGGTAAAGACCCTCGCCCAATCCATTACTCAAACCAGCTCCTACTCTGCCCAAGACCACAAGAAAGGTCATGAATTATAGCCCAATCCATCTCACAAACCAGACCCCCATCCATCGACTCGGTCTACACTTCCCGCTGCCTTGGAAAAGCAGCCAGCATAATTAAGGACCTCACGCACCCCGGACACTCTCTCTTCCACCTTCTTCTGTCAGGAAATAGAAACAAAAATCTGAGGTCACCTACCAACCGACTCAAGGACAGCTTCTTCCCTACTGCTGTCAATCACTTTTGAATGGACCTACCTGGCATTAAGTTGATCTTTCTCTACACCCTAACGGTGACTGTAACATTACGTTCTGCACTCTCCCGTTTCCTTCTCTATGAATGGTACGCTTTGTCAGTATTGTGCACAAGAAACAATACATCACATGTGAAAATAATAAATCAAACCAAAATAAAGGGAGGAAGCCATGCTTGCAAGGCCAGAGTAAGCAAATATGCTTTAATTATGGGGCAGCGTGGTGGCACACTGGTTAGCACTGCTGACTCACAAGTGTCAGGGATCCAGGTTCGATTCCCGGCTTGGGTCACTGTCTGCGTGGAGTTTGCGGGTTCTCCCTGAGTCTACGTGGGTTTTCTGTGGTGGCTCAGGTTTCCTCCCACAGTCCGAAAGACGTGCTGCTTAGGTGCATTGGCCGTGCTGAACTCTCCCTCTGTGTACCTGAACAGGCGCTGGAGTGTGGTGACTAGGGGATTTTCACAGTAACTTCATTGCAGTGTTGAGTGTAAGCCTACTTGTGACAATAATAAATAAACTTAAAAAAAACGTAAAAAAAGGTAGCTCAACCATCAAATACGCCTTTGCACAGAAGGAATTACCAAACTAGGTGCCTTTTTGTCAACAACAACAGATCGACTTAAGGGAAAGAACACAGAGCAAATACTGTTTAAATCCAACTTTCGGTTTTCCCTCCCAATCCGCGTACTTTAATTCTACAAAGCAGTCATCATCTTTCGGTGATGACTGTATAAATTCCTCACTTTTTTTGGGCTTGTTAGGCCATTTATGACTGTGTGGATTGTAAATATACAGGAGCACTGTGAAGGGTGTAATCAATTAGCAAAGTACTGTCCAGGCATCAGCCATAGAAAGGTTTGGAATTTAAACTGTGGATTCTGATGTCAAATTGATTTCATTTGGAAACCTGTGGAGTGGCAGGATAGCATTGTGCTCATGACGTACTGGCCAGGAGAGAATATTCCACCAGTAACACCAAACAGAAAAGCATTTATGGCAGAGATGGAGGCCATTCAGCCCATTGCACCCATACCAGCTGAAAAAGGTCTAAATCCACCTTCTACCTCTTGGTCTGGGGTCATTTTAAGTTCAGGTTTTTCAAGTGCGTATCCAGGTGTTTATTTTTAAATGCAGTGAGGGTTTCTGCTTTTCAGGCAGTGAGTACCAGACCCCCCCACACCTCCCCACTGCCCCCCTCCCTCACCCCTCACACTCTGAGTGAAAACATTTCTCAATTCCTCTCTAAAAATCCTTCTGCCAATGACTTTAAACCCATGTCTCCCGGTTATTGTCTTCACTGCTGAGGAAACTATCTCGTGATCCCATTCTAACTCAGCGCCTCAGGACTTTACACCCCTCAGTCTCCGCCATTTCAGAGAAAACTGCTCCCAAACGTCTGACACAGTTTTTTTTTGCTTTCTTGGTGCAATGGAGGGGGAGGCATTAACCGTGGAAAAGATGGTTCAACAGAGAATGACATTGGAAATGCGTTACATCCCCAGCTTCTCTTCTGG
Organism: Carcharhinus amblyrhynchos; assembly: GCF_965287045.1. Lineage (NCBI taxonomy): Eukaryota > Metazoa > Chordata > Chondrichthyes > Carcharhiniformes > Carcharhinidae > Carcharhinus > Carcharhinus amblyrhynchos. Next base: position 48,230,502 of record NC_137342.1, read on the forward strand.
ATAATTATCTATTAAAGATTAATGTAATGGAAATGAAACATTTTTGTGTTATGACATTATTGACTTGAATTACTTTGGTTCAAAGATTCATTCGACTGCTTGCTCAATACATCACTGAGACAGGGTGATGCATAGTTGCAACTGGCGTATTTCAGTTGAGATGTTGCTCTGGAAGCATCATACAGATAAATGTAAAGGAAACCTGGTGGTCCTTTTTCTAAGATCATAGCTTCTGGTAAACTGGCTCACAGTCATTCCCCAACCAATACCATCAAAACTGGTGAATTTTCAACCCAGATAAGAGATTAGCGTGTAATAAGTACATGGGATTGGGGGTAGTGTACTGAGATGGACACAATACTGACTGGCAGAAGAGAAACAAAATTGCTCTTTAGTGCCAGGGGGACTAGCTAAGGTAAATGCATTGGGTTATGCAGATAGGGTCAGGCTGGGATTGTGGTTGTGCAGACACGATGGGCTAAATGGCCTCCTTCTGCACTGTAGGAATATATAATTTTTATGAAAGAGTAGGAAGAAACAGGTCTTTTCCCAAATGGCAGGCAGTGACTAGTGGGGTACCAAGGGTCACTGATGAAGGGTCATCCAGACTCAAAACATTGGCTCTATTCTCTCTCCACAGATGCTGTCAGACCTGCTGACATTTTCCAGCATTTTCTGTTTTTGTTTCAGATTCCAGCATTCGCAGTATTTTGCTTTTACCACTGTTATTGATGATTTAGATGAGGGAAACAAATGCAATAACTCCAAATTTACAGAAGAGGATGCAGTGAGGCTTCAGTGTGTTTTGTCAGGCTGAGTGAATGGGCAATAGCATGGCAGATGCTGTATAATGTGGATAAATGTGAGGTTATCCACTTTGGTAGCAATAATAGGAAGACAGATTATTATTATCAGAATGGCTACAGATTGAGGGGAATGTGCAATGAGACCTGAGTGTCCTTGTACACCAGTTGCTGAAGGCGAACATGAAGATGCGGCAGATGGTAAAGAAGGCAAATGGTATGTCGGCCGTCATAACGAGAGGATTCGAGTACAAGAGTAGGGATGCCTTTCTGCGATTTATACAGGGCCTCAGTGAGGCCACACTGGGAATATTGTGCACAGTTTTGGTCTCTTTATCGGAGGAAGGATGTTATTGGTGGGGAGTCCAGAACTTTCTTCACCCAGAGGGTAGCGAATGTGTGGAATTCACTACCACAAAGTAGTTGAGGCCAAAATGTTGTCAGATTTCAAGAAGAAATTATATATAGCTCTTGGGACTAAAGGTTTATGGGAGGAAAGGAGGCTCCGAATATTGAACTCGATGATCAGCCTTGATCATAGCGAATGGCAGAGCAGTCTCGAAGGGCCCAATGGCCTACCCCTGCTTTTAGTTTCTATGTTTTTCCAGTAGGATAATTCCATTATTGTATCTAGTAGTGTCCTCCAGCACTGAGTCGACTGGTTTGAGGGAAGGCATTTTAATTTTGTTGGCCAACCAGTCATTGATTCAACTCTCTTACGTGGCACGGCAGCACTGCGGTTAGCACTGCTGTCTCTCAGCTCCAGGGGTCCTAGGTTCGATTCCAGGCTTGAGTCACTGTCCATGTGGAGTTTGCACATTCTCCCCGTGTCTGTGTGGGTTTCCTCCGAGTGCTCTGATATCCTCCCACAGTCTGAAAGATGTGCCAGTTAGATGCATTGGCCCAAACAGGCACCTGTGTGGCGTCTAGGGGAATTTCATAGTAACTTCATTGCAATGTTAATGTAAGCCTTACTAATAAATACACTTTACAGGCCATCCAGAAAACTCCAGAGTCCATGTGTACATTGAAACTGCCTCCTTTAACTCAACAATATATTCAATGTTTAAAGTTTATTTATTAGTGTCACAAGTAGGCTTACATTAACACTGCAATGAAGTTACTGTGAAAATCCCCTAGTTGCCACACTCTGGCATCTGTTCGGATACACTGAGGGTGAATTTAGCACGGCCAATGCATCTAACCAGCACGTCTTTCGGAGGAAACCAGAGCACCCGAGGGAATCCACGCAGATGTTGGAGAGAATGTGCAAACTCCACGCAGACAATCACCCCAGCCGGAATTGAACCCGGGTCCCTGATGCTGTGAGGCAGCAGTGCTAACCACTGCGCCACCGTGCTGCCTTAGCAACTCACATTGTGGAGTAAATCTGTTCCTAATTGAATGTGTTGAGGTGGAAAGCTTTTTTCAATTTTTTTCTTACAACGTGTACCTTACTGGCAAGGCCAGCATCTACTTCCCACGCTTAATTGCCCTTGAAAGGACTTAACAGTGAGCCAGCTTCTCAATCTGCTACAGTCCAAATGGTGCGGGTACTGTTAGGGAGGCAATAAGAGGGGTTTGACCCAGTGACAGTGAAGGAAGCACATGGGAGGGTGGGGGGGATGGTGGGCAAATCTCCCAAGAAAATTCAAAGTGTTGAATTTGGAAAACTGGAGTAAAACCTGCTGGGTTTTGTTAGTGGGATTTTCAAAATGAATCTCCCACATTCTGCACTGCAAAGTGCATCAGTGTGAATCACGCGCAAAATCAGTGGGCTATTCCCACCTGGAAGGGCCGGCAGCATAGCGCTGAGTGGGCCACTACACGTGCGCCGATCTGAAAGGCTTCCCGATTTGTTGGTCAGCCCCACAACACTGCCACCCCCCCAGCCCTCACCCCCACCCCAGCCCCCTGAACTTGTCCGGGTCAGCCTCGATCTCTCCCACCCTAATGACCAGCCCTGATTGCTTCCCTCTGTCACTGATCCCTCTGCAGAGTGGCAACGGGGGCCCGTCCCCTTTACACTGCCTGATGGGCAGTGCCAAGGTGTCCACTGGTACCCACTGCTGCTGCCATACACTGTTGGTGAGGGAGTGAATATTAATTAAGTATGTAAGGGGGAAAGGAATAGAAGGATGTACTGATGGAGGGCGATGAGGTAGGGTGAGAGGAAGCCTGTATAGAAAATAAACACCAGTGTAAGTCAATTAGTCCCAACTTTGTTTGGCAACCATAATTTCCATATAATTATCCTCAGTGCCACGAGTTTCAGATCCAGAAATAACCAACTCCTCAGTTTCCATGTGGCATCACAGATAGATTTACCATAATGATGGGTCTTTCTCTTTCCTCTCTGCACTTGTTCCTCAGATCTAAGCAACTTCCTGCGCTGGTTCTTGTTTAGATCGGTTTTCAAAAATCCAGTCTGAGGCCAGCAATTTTGCTACCAGGATAACTGAGGTGGATGCAGCACTGTAAGTGCTGCCAAAATCTGAACAGAATTCCTTTAACATCCCTCCATACCCTTCCCCCCTCCCCATCTCTATCATCTCCTTCAGCCCTACAACTCCTCGAGGCCTCTGCACTCCTCCAATTCAGGGCCACTTACACAATTTTAATCTCTCCACCCTTCACTCTGGAACCCCCTCTCCCCTTCTCTTGTCTATTTTAGACCCTTGCCTCTTTTAGTCACCTGTCTACCATCTCTTTATACAACCACGCAAGTTGTTTGTTCTACTGATCTGTAATCCAGTGACAATACCAATACACTACCACCTCCCTTTAAAGTTAGACTGCACTCGTTAATGCACACTCAACACTGCCGCTGCAATAGCAATGCACTGGACTGTTCCAAGACTTCAAATTTCAAATTGCAGGTCCTTATGTTTTTTTCTAATTCATTCACTTAGAAAAAGATCAACTTAATACAAAGTAAGTCCATTCAAAAGTCTGACAGCAGCAGGGAAAAGGCTGCTCTTGAGTTGGTTGGTACGTGACTTCAGACTTTTGTATCTTTTTCCCGACAGAAGAAGGTGGAAGTGAGAATGTCCAGGGTACATGAGAGTCCCAAGTTATGCTGGCTGCTTTGCGGAAGTAGTGGGAAGTGTAGACAGAGCCAATGGATGGGAAGCTGGTTTACGTGATGGATTGGGCTACATTCATGACCTTTTGTAGTTCTTTGTGGTCTTACCCCTCTAATCCCCTTAACCTACACATTTTTGGACTAAGGGGCAATTTGGCAATGGCCAATCCACCTAAGCTGCTCACCTTTGGATATTGCATGTGTTAATTCCTGAAAGGTTTGCAAAATAATGGAGATCACATCTGAGTCCTATCACAATCACTGTCCAACTCCTTTCTGTCCATGTGGAGTTTGCACATTCTCCCTGTGTCTGTATGGGTTTCCTCTGAGTGCTCTGATATCCTCCCACAGTCTGAAAGATGTGCTAGTTAGATGCATTGACCCAAACAGGCACATTCTCTCTGGAACACTCTCTCCCTCTTGCTATTTTGTCACTATTTTCTTTGATCAGGCCTGCTCTGATCTTTCCTCTCTCATTTCTTCAAAAACTCCAGTTACTTGCTCACATTTTCTCTCACAACCTCCCTTCTGTGTTGCAGTTATGATTCACTGAAGCCTCCCTCTCCACCCACACCCCACACCTCTTTATTCTTTTCCAAAACCTCCATACTATGTGTGGGATTCTCTGGACCCATCCACTGCCGGGTCATCCAATCCTGCTGGAAGTCAAGGTTTGGGCCCCCGATTCTCCCATGGTGCATCTGGGTCCCACCACACCAGGGCTGGAAGATCCAGGCCTATCATTGTCTTTTACTTCTAAAGTCTTACCCTTGGCCCTTGGTTTTGGGCTTTGAAGATCAGGGTTTGCTAATTACTCCTAGCTTAGCTCATCTTCCCTTTCATTAATGGTGACTCTGGTTTTTCAATGCAACAAAAGATTTAGCGAGTAAACCAGCACTGTTTAAACACAGCACCAATGTCTTTTTCCTCATAATGGGTATAAGGAGAACTGCTGGTTTAAAATGAGGATCAACATTTTTTTCTTAGACATGTGTGTCCAGGGCTTTGGTGGGCATGGGGTGCAGTGGGGGCAATGGCCTAGTGGCATTATTGCTAGAATATTAATCCAGAAACTCCACTAATGTTCTAGGGACCAGGATTCAAATCCTGCCATGGCAAATGGTGGAATTTGAATTTGATTTTAAAAAAAACCTGGAACTAACAATCTATTTGATTTATTATTGTCAAATGTCTTAGTATATGGTGAAAAGTATTGTTTCTTGCGCGCTATACAAATCATACCGTTCACAGAGAAGGAAAGGAGAGGGTGCAGAATGTAGTGTTACATAGCTAGGAATGTAGAGAAAGGTCAACTTAATATGAGGTAGGTCCATTTAAAAATCTCATGGCAGCAGAGAAGAAGCTGTTCTTGAGTTGGTACCAATGACCATGAAACTGTTGTCAGTTGTCAAAAAAACCCACCTGGTTCACGAATGTCCTTTAGGGAAGGAAATCGGCCGTCCTTACCTGGTCTGGCCGACATGTGACCCCAGACCCACAGCAAAATGATTGACTCTCGACTTTCCTCTGAACTAGAGATGGACAATAATTGCTGGCCAGCCAGCAACACCCATCCCAAGAATGAATTAAAGAAACAGTTGGACCCAAAACATGTCCTAACAGAGAGCAATTTTTGAAGAAGTTGTTCTTCATAGATTTCAAAATTCTCACTTTTTGCTTTCAAGCCTTTCCATGGCCTTGTCCGCTCCCAATCTCTGTAATCTCCTTAATCCTCGGAAATATCTGATCCATCCAATTCTGAGCATCATCATCCTCCACACCATTGGTAACTGGACCTTTAGCTGTCAAGTTCTGGAATTCTCTCCTTGCAAATCTCTGTCTCCAGACACTCCTTAAAACATACCTCTTTGACAAAAGCTTTTGGTCAATATCCCCTCGTCTGTCTCAGTGTCAAACTTTGTTGTATAATACCCCTGGGAAACATGTCGGGAGGTTGCTGTTTTATGTTGAAGGAGCTATAAAAATGTAGGTTGTTGTTGGTACACAGCCATGTGCACCACTGGGACTAAAGAAATGAGACTATCCTTCTTCCTTTCTTCTAAACTTACCAGGAATCCCTAGTTCCCGCTTAGTTAAAATCAGGAGCTCAGGTTGTAAAAACTCTATTCACTTCAATGTGAAATGTTCTTTAGTGATCTGCGCTTGTAAATGCCCCCTTGAATAGGAATCAAATCCTCCACTGGTCGACCTTCAAATTATTATTATTCTGTTGAATTACGCTTGGCTACTTAACAACAGTCCTGGGTAATTCCTTTCATACCTGAATTTATTTTGAGACTTTGCTGGAAAACAGATTGAAGCATTTTAAAACTCATTCCTTCCTCACGATAGCCTCACTGTAATGTTCACCAGTTTTCAATTCCTTATAAAGGAACTTTAACCTGACTTGCTATCATCGCAATTGCATTTTCTAAGCCTCTTCAGTTCAGCCTGAATGCACAGGTAAACATTTCATGGCAAGTTACAACAATATCTATCAAAGAAGCTTAGTATCTGTCCGAGTAATTATATTGACCTGGTTCACTGCACGGTGTGGAACTGTAGCTGTTCTGAGCGCCCTGAGTTTACCAAAGATCGATAGGGGTTTGTTATCCTGGAGCAGGGATGTATAAGGCTCTGGTCAGACCCCATTTGGAGTATTGTAAGCAGTTTTGAGCCCCATATCTAAGGAACGATGTTCTGGCCTTGGAAAGGGTCCAGAGGAGGTTCACAAAAATGATTCCTGGAATAAACAACTTGTTACAGAAGGAACAGTTGAGGACTCTGTGTCTGTACTCATTGGAGCTTAGAAGGATAAGGGGGAATCTTACTGAAACTTACAGGATATTACAAGGCCTGGATAGAGTGGATGTGGAGAGGATGTTTCCACTAGTAGGAAAAGCGAGACCCAGAGGGCACAACCTCAGGCTAAAGGGACAATCCTTCAAAATAGAGATGAGGAGGAATTTCTTTAGCCAGGGAGTGAAGAATCTGTGGAACTCTTTGCCGCAGAAGGCTGTGGAGGCCAGGTCATTGAGTGTCTTTAAGACAGAGATAGATGGATAGGTTCTTGATTAATAGGAGGATCAGGGGTAATGGGGAAAAGGCAGGAGAATGAGGATGAGAAAAAAAAAGCCATGATTGAATAGTGGAGCAGACTCGATGGGCCGAGTGGCCTAATTCTGCTTCTATGTCTTATGGCCTTATGGTTACTAGCCAATGGTACTTGGGCAGTATAAAGATGTGACACTGGGCAGTTGCCCCATATTAAGACCTAGGCCAGAAATTCCAAGGTTATACAAAGATAGCCCAGAGCCTGAAGTTTTTATATTTGATTTTTAGCATTGGTGAGCATAAGGTGTTTCACTCGAGGCATGATTCAAGTGACCCACTAAGGAGCTTTTATCAAACAACATTTATTTAAGGACAGAGTTGAAATATAATAAGGTTTAACATAACTTTTTCCGATTATACATGATCAATATAAACCTTAACAGCTAGCTATCTATGTTGTTCCAAGTCAACACAGTAAGAAGCCTCACAACACCAGGTTAAAGTCCAAAAGGTTTATTTGGTAGCAAAAGCCACTAGCTTTCAGAGCGCTTGCTGCCCCTTCGTCACCTGATGAAGGGGCAGCAAGCACTCCGAAAGCTAGTGGCTTTTGCTACCAAATAAACCTATTGGACTTTAACCTGGTGTCGTGAGACTTCGTACTGTGTTTACCCCAGTCCAATGCTGGCATCTCCACATGAGTTCCAAGTCAACCCCCAGAGAGACACACCCTTTTCTAAACTTGGCACAAAAAGTAAGTCTGCTCACGTGATGCTAGGTTTTCAGTTTTTTTACACCCACTGTGAATTGCTCCTTTGAATATTGGATTAAAATTCTGAGGCTTCCCAGTCTTGGAACTTTCCCAAGGCATCTAGAGACAGACAGACAGAGACACTGCTTACCTCCACCAGCTTCTAACAACAACAGAATTCCCAATTCCAGGGAGGGGAAAACAAGAGATGCCACTTTGTTTCAAGTCCAAACAGCATCTGAGAAAATTAAACTAAAACCTTAGACTTTTCTGTGGGGAAAAAAATTGTCCCCAGCACCATCTGACCTGTCAATCATCCTCAAATCAAGCTCCACTCAGCAATCCCCAAAGCACCATAAAACTCCAGGACACTGCGTTAGCCCTGATTAAAAATAAACATGATACCAATTATGCTGCCTCAACAACAATAAGGAACACCAGCTACAGACAACATGGTGCCGACAAAACACCCACAAAGAAACATGATTGAAATACATTTCTTAAAGGCGCAATATTGTCACTCCCGTACCCTGAGATTGTGTACTTGGTGGTAGTTTGCTGTGTATAAACTGACTGGCACTTCCAACAATAACTACACTTAACTGTCTTAAAAAAAACTTTAGGAAGCCCTGATGTTTTGAAAAGTGCTATATAAAGTATTTAACTTTTGACCAACACATAGTGTGCATCCTAGCTGAGACTTCCCAGGTTTGTGAAGTTCAGATACTCACTGGAGGAGGCCGCAGCATAGTGGGAGGCCGTTATCTAGTGGTAATGACCCATATCCTCTGGGGCAAGGGTTCAAATCCCACCATGGCAATTGGTGGAAATTAAACTTCAATGAATGAAAGGGGAGGCAATGGCCTAGTAGCATTATCACAACATTATTAATCCAGAAACTCAGCTAATGTTCTGGGGACCCAGATTCGAATCCCACTATGGCAGATGGTGGAATTTGAATTCAATAAAACTTGTCTGGAATCAGGAATATACTGATGACCATGAAACCATTGTCGATTTGTCAGGAAAAAGCCATCTGGTTTACTATTGTCCCTGAGGGAAGGAAATCTGCCGTCCTTACCTGGTCTGGCTGTGACTCCAGAGGCACAGCAATGTGGTTGACTGTCAAATGCCCTCCAAGAGCAACTGGGGATGGGCAATAAATGCTGGTCAGGCGGTGCTTCCCATGTCTCACAAATGAATAAGAAACACAAGTCTGGAATTAATGTCGGCCCTGAAACTATCATCAACTGTTATAAAACCCCATTGTGGGTCCTAAATGTTCTTTATATGCCTGGCCTACATGTGACTCCAATGTGGTTAACTGGGCAACAAGTGCTGGCCTTGCCAATGATGCCCACATCCTATGAAAGTAGAAATAACATAAATATCTGTGCAGTTTACCAGTTCATCTTCAGTACATCAATCTTCAGCAATACTAAAATTATTAGATAAGGCAGTCTATTTATCTTCAAGATCTTGCCTTTTGTTCCATCAATTTTGTCACAAGGATCCACTAATTGACCCTTTCATTGAACCCCATTAGCCAGTACCACTACTTTAACTCATTGCTAATCCAGAATCCCTTCAATAAAAGTGTGGCAGTGTTTGCATTTCACTCTTGTCAAAAACTCCTTTTTGGAGAACGTATCCCATGTTCGTGATCGCTTAGTGATGATTCCGTGAGTGGGCATGTGGGACCTGTGGGAAATGAAGCAGAATATCAAGCGTGCGAATCTGATATCGGACCAATAAACCACAATTCAAACAGCTAGGTTAGCTTTACTTCAGAGAACAACTTGTAAATGTATTTAATATTGCCTCGGGAAGGTGGAGAATATTGGAATAGTAAAGCCTTAAGGAAACAAAGGTGTGACTGAGGGTTTCAGCAGCAAATGAGCTGAAGGACTGAGGTCCAACGTTACGAAGTATAGAGACCAAGGTTGCAAACAGTCTGATTTAGCCTGCGGCTGTGGGAGGAGTTTATTTATATTCATTTGTGGGACATGGGTGTCACTAGCTAGCCAGTATTTATTGCTATTCTCTAGTTGCCCTTGGCTTGCTGGGCCATTTCAAGGGCCTGTGTAGAGTTGACCACATTGGCCTGGAGTCACATGTAGACCAGACCAGGTAAGGATGACAGATTTCCTTCCCTAAAGGTGAACCAGATGGATTTTTTTCAACAATAGTCATCAGTAGATTCCAAATTTTTATTTTATTTGAATTCAAATTCCACCATCTACTGTGGCGGGATTCGAACCCAGGTCCCCAGAGCATTAGCTGAGTTTCTGGAGTAATAGTCTAATGATGACACCCTTCATCCATTGCCTCCCCTTACTCAATTATGCAAGTTAGTGATGGGGGCTGAAGATGTTTACCTAGAGGAAATGGCGGTGCCTCCAGAATGATGCAGAGGTAGTGGAAAGGAGAAGAGAGCCAGTGGAAAAGTGGAACCTGGTGTCAACATCGTCATTGGCCACCCCGAAGATTTGGGTTCTATGTGCATTTATTAAAAATAAATCCACCTTCCCTGAATTTAGAAATTTACTTGTTTTGAATTTCAGTGAGTCAGTAAAATGATTAAGCAGACAATTGGAGAAAATAGATATTGGACCAAGTGTATGGTGGATTACATGGTATAGCTTTCAGACGGAAGGCATGTGTGTGTATAGTTTGCTGTGTAATGTTATATAAAGTTACCTGGGATCTCTTTACTAATCCGTTTTCCCTTCTCCAAGTTATAATTATGATATTACGAGTTACAGCATCCCCACCAGCTGTTAATTGATTAGCGGTTTTGCGTTTCGGTGCATGCTAGTAACATCAATAGTACTCCCGGGTGAACTTTTTATAGTTCATTAGTATTCAAAGGCAACCGCACTAAATTTTCTATCTCAGATGCTCCCATTCTATACCTTCAATTATAGCGTTCTATGAACTCTCCACCTACTCCATGGTTTTGCAGAGTTTCAAATGCCACCCAGGTAAATGATGGGTGATCATCAATAGCGGAGGGTGGCTCAAAACAAAATCTTCAGATAAATTACCGATTATGAATGTTCTATTGCTGTTAATCACCTTCGCTTCTTTAATGGCAAACGTTTGCTGTTGTTAGGTCCAACAACACAGTTCATGTTGTTGTGTAAGAGAACACTCATTGTAGTTCACTGAATATGGGATGTTGTTAATATGTGGCCTGACCTTGCACTTCACCCTTCAATGAACCATTCACAGTCAAGTAGCTGGTTCAGTGTCTTCGTATTAAGCAGATTCCAACTGGTTACTGAGGTTTCTCCCCAGCGAGGAGGCACTTCATTTAAAAAAAATCAAAATCTGGTGTGAATTTCATGGGAAAAGTTGTTGGTATGAGGCAATAAAAGACATCCTCCGATTCCCTCGTTTGTCTCCTTGCAAGGCCCAACTTGTTCCCTGGCGCTCTTGCTCACGGCAGCAAATCTAAACAGTTTGGACTGCTGGTATTGGGTTGCTATTTTTGTTGTAGACACGGATGGGATAATTTCTCAACCCGTCCATGGATGGAAATGGCCATTGGATGGAAACAATGTGCTTTTGCCAATACTGATATGTATGGGCCTATGGGGTGGGGGAGGGCCAGACTGGAATTGTCACCAATCTATTGCATCTTGACTTGAAAATCTGAACCATTGTATTCCAATCCTACCGTAGCCTCGTCCTTACCAATCTTGGGAAGGAAGATAAAGCTTGTATTTGTATAGCACCTTTTTATGACGTCAGGATATCACTAATAAGGTAATCTGTTGTAACATAGGAAATGTTGCACACAGCAAGATCCCACAAATATGATGATAAGCCGGTAGTCTGTAATAGTGAATGCAATTCTGTTCTCTATCATGTGATATGGGCTACATGAGCATGTATACAAATTATTTTTTCACCTGATTTATGTTTCTAAAGAGTGCTTTCAATTCAGACCCACATGCATCTACATGCACGATACCAAAGTAGAAATCATGGAATCCCTACAGTGCAGAAAGAGGCCATTCAGCTCATCAAGGCTGCACTCCCCAAAAGAGCATCTAGCTAATATCCAGCCCATCCAGCAGACTGAATGCAACAGACTTATGATGTTTGTGTTGTATAACCTGCTGCATTCTTTGTAAACATGCATCATCCTAAATGCCATTGAGCTGGTATAGGCGCAATGGGTTGAATGGCCACCTTCTGTGCTGTATCACTCTATTCTATATATTTCCGTTTTAGTATTTGCAGATTTATTTATTTTGCTTTGGGTGAGCTAATGTTCTCCCCTTCTGGGGAACATTTAGTTTCAAGCACCCTCAGTATTTCAATTTGATGATGGGTCCTCTAACAAGTAAAGTATTCACAGTAGGACCACAATAGGGGAGGAACATTCAACAGTCCAATTCTTGTAGGATTTGTTCCTCCAACCTGAGATTGTGCCTTGAGAGGAGTGGATAGCACAACCATGGGCCAATGGAAGTCAACATTTTCAGAAGAGGAAGCAAAGGAAAAATTAACTGAAAAATGTGGTTTTACCATCTGTTTATGCCACTCTGACATTTGGCTTATATCTTGTTCTTGGAGCTGATTGTCTGCTCTATTAGTGACCCAGACAGGGCCTGGGAAAAGCAGAACTGAAAACAAAACATAAGATTTTAACTTATTCACTTTCAGAACCGGACTCTGGCCAGACTCTCAACTGCCCTCTCAGCTCAAAGGCAAATCTCCATGCACTGTGGCGAGATGGGAAAATCATGAGTAGTAGAGAGGAGGCAATGGCCTAATGGTATTATCGCTAGACTATTAATCCAGCAACTCAGCTAATGTTCTGGGACCTGGGTTCAAATCCTGCCATGGCAGATGGCGAGATTTGAATTCAGTTAAAAAAAAAACTGGAGTTAAGAATCTACTGATGACCTTGTCGATTGTCTGAAAAACCATTCTGGTTCACTAATGTCTTTTAGGGAAGGAAATCTGCTGTCCTTACCTGGTCTGGCCTACCTGTGACTCCAGATCCAAAGCAATGTGTTTCACTCTCAACTGCCCTCTCAGCTCAAGGGCAACTGGGGATGGGAAATAAATGCTGGTTCGCCAGCGATGCCCATGTCCCAAAAATGAATAATTTTTTTAAAAAGTGTTAAGATTCTGGCCAGAGTCCGGTTCTGAAAGTGAATAAGTTAAAATCTTATGTTTTGTTTTCAGATATAAGCAGTCGTAGACCACATAGCCCATCGAGCTTGCTCTGCCATTCAGTATGATCATGTTTGATCTGGGGTTGAACTTGATTTTCACATCCTCTCTCCACATCCTCCATCTCCCTGAGAGAACTAATGTCCATTTGTCCCAACGGTAGATGTAGGGATTGAGTTTAGGAGTCGGGAGGTAATGCTGCAACTTTATAAGACCCTTGTCAGACCCCACTTGGAGTACTGTGCGCAGTTCTGTTCACCTCACCTACAGGAAGGATGTGGAAGCTATTGAGATGGCGCAGAGGAGATTTACAAGGATGTTGCCTGGATTGGGAGGCATGCCTTATGAAGATAGGTCGAGGGAGCTAGGTCTCTTCTCCCTGGAGAGACGAAAGTTGAGAGGCGACCTGATAGAGGTTTATAAGATGTTGAGAGGAATAGATAGGGTGGATTCTCGGAGGCTATTTCCCAGGGCTGAAATGGTCGCTACGAGAGGACACAGGGAGCAGGTACAGAGGAGATGTCAGGGGTAAGTTCTTCACTCAGAGGGTGGTGAGTGAGTGGAATCGGCTGCCGTCGGTGGTGGTACAGGCGAACTCGCTGGGGTCTTTTAAGAGACTTCTGGATGAGTACAGGGGATTTAATGGGATTGAGGGTTATAGATAGGCCTGTTAGGTATGGATATGATCGGCGCAACTTGTGGGCCAAAGGGCCTGTTTGTGCTGTAGTGTTCTATGTTCTATGTATTCAACAACTGAGCATCCAGCGGTGTAGAGAATTCCAAAGATTCACAGCCATTAGAGTGAAGCAATTTCTCTTGGTCTTAGTCATAAACAATCAACTAATTATCCAGAACTGGGGCACAGCCGGTATCAAGTCCCCTTAGAATCTTATGGCTCAATGAGAGCACTCCTCATTCTTCTAAATTCCAGAGCATGTAAGCCCAATTTACTCAACCACTTATTATCGGCTATCCTCCTCTGCCCACAGACCAATTTTGTGAATCTTCACTGTACCATCTCCAATGCAATCCTTCCTTTAAAAATGCACATTCCTCCAGGTGTGGACTCGCCAGAACCCCACACAAGGCTGATACCAACGTAACTCATCAATGGACCACCAGAGAATATCCAAGAACATCCATGTACTTCCTTCCCAATTTCCTTTGGTTTCTTCCAATTCTTGCCTCTTGAGCATTCCCAGTTTTAATGCCTTCATCACCAGTGACTGTGCCTTCAGCCCTCGAGCCCTAAAATTGTGGAATTTCTTCTCTCTGTACCTCTTTATCTCCCTTGTTGTGATGCTCCTTGAAACCTACCTCTTTGGCTGCGCTTTTGGCCACCTGTCCTAATATTTCCTTATGTGGCTCAGTTTCAGATTTAGCTTAATAATTCCGCTGTGGAGTAATCATTTCCATTCTGTCAAAGGTACTGGATAAATACAAGTGCATGTTGCGTGTGAATGAAAAAGATGAATGAATTAAAAATAACGAGGAAGTTTTTTTTCAGGACTTAAGGATATGTTTAAACAAGTCGGCCCACATTGCTACCCTTCAACATCAACAGAGCTCCTATTGATGGCTGAGTGAAGTTGGCAGCGTTAAACCTCTGACATACATCCACAGCATTCCAATGTGCGACTTTTCTTTTTGTTTTCTTTAATTTTACGTCTCATTCCTGTTACTGCTCAAAATGTCCCACTCACACCCTGACATTCACAAAATTCCATTAACATTGGCAATGTTGTTGCGCAAACTCAGTCATGCTCTGGGGAATCAGTAATATATTTCCTGATGAAACCAAAATGTTTTCTTTGTAAATCTTTTAAAATGATTTCGCATATTTAAAGTTTATTCATTAGTGTCACAAGTAGGCTTACATTAACATTGCAATGAAGTGACTGTGAAATTTCCCTAGTTGCCACAGTCCAGCACCTGTTCGAGTCAATGCACCTAACCAGCGCGTCTTTCGGACTGTGGGAGGAAACTGGAGCATCCGGAGGAAACCCACGCAGATATGGGAAAATGTGCAAACTCCAAACAGACATACAGCAAATATAAAATGAGTGTTTCTGGGCCAGTGAAGGTGTTTCCCAGTAATTGTTAAGTCAAGACGCCATTTTGAAAAAAAACAGTTGTCGATCAGTCATTATAGGGTAATGTTTTCATTGGTTTCCACAACAAGACTCAGGGTTAGTTTGGAAGTTCTTATCTGATTTCTGATTGATTGTAGTCTTGGGGGACCTTGCCTACAGACCTTCTGACTGGATTTCCATGTTTAAAGGACCTAGCCAGCCCCTTTATTCAAGGGCAATCAGGCATGGGTAACAAATCCCGGCCTTGCCAACTTCCCTCACATCCCACGCAAGAATAGAGGGGAAAGAATGCGTGAGATCTGATTCCAGGGGCTTGATGTTATTGATTATTTCAATCCATTCAAAACTCACCCTTTGCAGGGTTTAGAAGTTTAGCTCCAGGGTTGCTGCTCAGATACTTTTGCTATCATCACTACCACCTTATCCAGACTAATATAAATGATGAATTAGACCTGTTCAGTGACTCAGCTGGTTAAGATAATGAGTCAACAAACTACCCAGAACAGGATGTCCTTGGGTTAGCTGCCCACTCTTGGCAAAGTTCGATGATCACAGTCAGGGTAACAATTAAATTCTTCTTCCCGCTCATCCCTTTTTTTAGGAAGGAAGAATTGCCACACTTGATGGCCATCTGGTCACTTTGCCAGTCGTGCCTGTTTGTGGACTTCTCACTGTCTGCTAATACATGTGTCAATAATTAATCAAATCAAATCAAACATTGTGTGAGGACAGGCTATCCTCCCTCTACCTTCCCCACAGCCAATAATCACACACACACCATCTAACACTCGCATGCACTCGGGAGATGGCACGTGTGGGACCAGACCCTATCAGAAGATCAGTGTTAAACTCTCCCCCTGTACTGAGTCAATATTGAGTCTATGGGGGGGTAAAATTAGACAGAACTAGGACATCCTCAGTCATCTGCTGTACACCTGCCTAATGTTCCATTCCTTCAACACAATCGAGGTGAATATTGAGCATGTTACACAATTGATAGAAAAGCTCATCCTGATTGCTTGCATCTCCCCATCCATGCATATAATCCTGCAGTGCAGAAGTAGGCCATTCAGCCCATCGAGTCACAATCCCACACAAGCCCTATCCCCATGCATTTATCCCAGCTAGTCCCCCTGACATTAAGGGGCAATTTAGCCTGGCCAATCCATCTAACCCACACATCTTTGGATTGTGAGAGCACCCAAAGGAAACACACGCAGACATGGGGTGAATGTGCAAACTCCACACAGTGACCCAAGCCAGGAACTGAACCAGATCCCTGGGTCTGTGAGGCAGCAGTGCTAACCACTGTGGCACCGTGCTGCCCAAGAGGGCCAATGAACTCGTATCCATTGTCAACCCCAACCATGTGTCTTTAGGATATTGAGTGGAGGAAGCTATTGATGGGAGAGCTGTGTTATGTTGGAATGATTTGAAACGGGTTATTCCTCATTGCGTTTTGTGCATTTGGAGAATTCCTGAAGAAAGACAGGAACCACAAATGGAATTCAGAGCGTGGATGTTTAACAGTGATTATTAATAGACTCTCTTGGGATGTGTCCAATGTCTGTCTGTGATTTTTTTTATATATAAACAGCTGCTTACAATGGAAGTATGTCATTATATTGAATCTGTTTCAAATTTTTAAGTTCAGCTGGTTCTACCAGCTGGTCTTATCCAATCTGGCTCTGTTAAAGTCACAATGGGCGGATACACTACCTCATTGGCAAAGTAACCATCAACCGTAGTCAACCAGCTGATTTTCAGATACACTGTCCAATTTCTGGCAATGAATGTCTGGTAATAGTCGAAGCTACAAATTGAACAACTTTTAATACTGATCCAAAGACTCAGACAATCACAGGATAGCAAATTGGCCTCCAATTTTTACACCGATGTTAAAGTCAATGGTGTTGAACTCGTTCAAGGTGTTTATTGGCCACTAGGTTCACTGTGGCGGATTTGTGCAGCTGTCCAACATCAGTTTTTGCCTCATCTTTAGTGACCCAAGCCAGGAATCAAACCTGGATCCCTGGCACTGAGAGGCAGCAGTGTCACTGTGCCACCACACTCTCTAAATGGAGCATTGCTTGGTTTGCAAATAAATAAAGGGACAGTTTGGGGAAATTTAAATTTCTTCAAACCCCATTATACATACAAGTAATTAAGCTAATCCTTCAGAACAAATAGACGATGGACCTCCCTGCAGTGGTTGTCATAGAAATCATAGAAACCCTACAGTATAGAGAGAGGCCATTCAGCTCATCAAGTCTGCACTGACCACAATTCTCACTCGCAGAGGCAGCAGGGCCTGTACAGCTGGCAAATTCTGGCCATTACATTTAAAATGTGGACTTTTTATCTTGGAGAAACTCAGTAAAAGTTTATTTATTAGTCACAAGGTGTACATTAACACTGCAATGAAGTGACTGTAAAATTTCCCTAGTTGCCACAGTCTGGCACCTGTTCGAGTCAACGCACCTAACCAGCGCGTCTTTCGGACTGTGGGAGGAAACTGCATCTTTGATGCAGAGTGGACTGAATTTTCACCCTGTCCATCAGCCCGAGAATGGAGGTGGGTGCCATTGCCAGCCTGTGTGGCATTTTACCCATTCCACCCCACTCACAGACCATTTTCCTGAAAGATGGCGGTGGGAGAGACGGGAGGCGATGGGTAGTGAACGTAGAGGCTGACTGGAATCTTAGTCCCCCCGCGGCATCAGAAACCCAGTAGTTGCCTGCAGGCAGGCTCCTGGATGTGAGAACTAGAGGCCCAATGCTCCGGGTAAACGTCGAAGTCCTTCAGGCAAACCTGAGTCAAAGGATGTACATTTGGAGGGATTCCCCTCCACCGTGGGTGGACAGTGACCTTTTTAAAAAGTTTCAATTTCTTCATAAAGTTGCTGTCGCTGTGTTGTACAAGAATTGTTGTATGTTCACTTGGCTCAAAGCAGGAAAATGATACTCCCTTCTCTCTGGGTTCAAGACCTTATACCCCTCGCCAGCAAGTGGACTGAATTAGAAAACTGTCACAAAGTGGAGATAAAAGTGGTGCAAAGTAGATAATATTAAATCAGCTTCCTGTTTTGTGTCCCAGGACCAAGTTCACTTCCCAGTGAATCAGTTAAACGACCAGACCTAGTGAACCCTCCTGTGTTTTGAATTCACTTTGTGATCATAAAGTTTTTAAAGTTTGTTTATTAGTTTCACAACTAGCCTTACATTAACACTGCAATGAAGTTACTATGAAAATCCCCTACTCTGGTGCCTGTTGGGGTACGCTGAGGGAGAATTCAGCACGGCCCAATGCACTTAACCAGCACATCTTTCAGACTGTGGGAGGAAACCGGAGCACCTGGAGGAAACCCACACAGACATGGGGAGAATGTACAGACTCCACACAGACAGTGACCCAAGTCGGGAATCGAACCCAGGTCCCTGGTGCTGTGAGACAGCAGTGCCGCTGTTCTCCCCCGTTGGCAGGGGAGAACCTTCCCGTAAATTCAGAAACATCACAAGATATCCTGCCTCTAGGTATCAGGTGTTATTTTTTGTTGCCTCCCTTTTAGTTTGTATTTCAGCCTGTTGTTTCATTTTGTTTAATTAATTTTGATCCTGAATTGCAAATCAAACATTGCAGCAGATGTTCAGATTGTAGCTAAGGTTTCAAAGGGTTGATTTAGTTTTGAAGTGGTCTGAAGCGAGAAAATAAACAGTCATTTACAACAGAGCAGGAAAGATGTAGCCGTGATCAGTACAAAAGGTGATTGTTGCTCAGTCCTTTAATGAGTCAATGTGTTGCTACATTAACCTTAGCAATCTGGACTAGTTTCCAGTTTGGGCTGAGATTACAGGTTTGAGTCAGAAAGCAACTCATGATGATTTTCAAAAGGTGTTTGATAAGGTGCCTCACAAAAGGTTGCTTCAGAAGGTTAGGGGGCATGGAGTTGGGGGTAGGGTGTTAGCGTGGATAGAGGATTGGTTGTCTAATAGGAGGCAGAGAGTTGGTATCAATGGGTGCTATTCTGATTGGCGGTTGGTGACTAGTGGAGTGCCGCAGGGATCGGTACTGAGGCCTCAGCTATTTACCATTTATATAGATGATCTGGAGGAGGGGGCTGAGTGTAGGGCGATGAAATTTGCTGATGACGCGAAGATAAGTGGAAAAGCAAATTGCGCGGAGGGTGTGGAAAGTCTGCAGAGGGATCTAGATAGGCTGAGCGAGTGGGCGAGGACCTGGCAGATGGAGTATAATGTTAGCAAGTGTGAGGTTATCCATTTTGGCAGGAATAATAGTAGGAGGGATTACTATTTAAAGGGCGAAAAGCTGCAGCATGCTACGGTGCAGAAGGACCTGGGGGTCCTTGTGCATGAGTCGCAAAAACCCAGTCTGCAGGTGCAGCAGGTGATCAAGAAGGTGAATGGGATGCTGGCCTTTATAGCGAGGGGGATAGAATATAAAAGCAGGGAGGTCTTGCTGCAACTGTACAGGGCACTGGTGAGGCCGCAGCTGGAGTAGTGTGTGCAGTTTGGTCACCACACTTGCGCAAGGATATCTTGGCCTTAGAGGGAGTGCAGAGGAGGTTCACTAGGCTGATACCGGAGATGAGGGGGTTGGACTATGAAGAGAGGCTGAATAGACTGGGTCTGTACTCTTTGGAGTTTAGAAGGATGAGGGGGGATCTTATAGAGACGTATAAGATAATGAAAGGGATGGATAGGGTAGAGGTAGAGAGATTCTTCCTGCTTAGAAAGGATAGCAGGACTAGAGGGCACAGCCTCAAGATAAGCGGGGGGGGGTGCAGTTTAGATCGGAGTTGAGGAGGAACTTCTTCACTCAAAGGGTGGTGAATCTCTGGAATTCTCTGCCCGTTGAAGTGGTAGAGGCTACCTCGCTGAATATATTTAAGACACAGGTAGATAGGTTTTTGGTAGGCAAGGGAATTAAGGATTATGGGGAGAGGGCGGGAAAGTGGAACTGAGCCACTTCAGATCAGCCATAATCTTATTGAATGGTGGGGCAGGCTCGAAGGGCTAGATGGCCTACTCCTGCTCCTATTTCTTATGTTCTTATGAACCTCTACCAGACACTGGTTCAGCCTCAGCTGGTGTGGTGTGTCCAGCTGGTGTACTGTGCCCAATTCTGGGCACCACCCTTGGGATAAGATGCGAATGTGTTGGAGAAAAGATTCACAAGAATGGTTCCAAGAATGAGTAACTTCAGTTATTTGGGATAGTTTAGAGAAGCTGTGTTTGTTCTTATTGATGTTGGATATCATTTGGTAGGTCTTGATGAAGTTTTCATGGTCTTAGTTTAAGGTTTATTTATTAGTGTCACAAGAAGGCTTATATTAACACTGCAACAAGTTACTGTGAAAATCCCCTCGTTGTCATGCTCCAGTGCCTGTTCGGGTACACTGAAGGAGAATTTAACATGGCCAATGCACGTAACCAGCATGTCTTTCAGACTGTGGGAGGAAATCGGAGCACACAGAGGAAACCCACGCAGACACGGGGAGAATGTGCAAATTCCTCACAGACAGTGACCCGAGCTGGGAATTGAACCCAGGTTCCTGGCACTGTGAGGCAGCAGGGCTAACCACTGTGCCACCCATCTTAAATAAGTTAGTAAAGGGTGCAAGCTAAGAGCTACCTCCATGCTTACTTGGATACACAGCTTGGTCCAATCCTAGACAGACTCCTAAGCGCAGATCATGTGTTTTTTTTTTAACATCACTTTGCGGGCGGTGCTGTACTCAGACCCATGTTAACCCTATATGTGCCAGACTTTATACTGTTTGAAGAGGGGGTTGAGAGGAGATTCGATAGAAATATTCAACATCATGAGGGGTCAGGACAAACTAGATAGGGAAACTGTTCTCATTGGTGGAAGGATCCAGAACCAGAGGGTACTGCTTGACAGAAGAATCGATAGCGACATGAGGAAATGCTGTTTTACTCAGTGAGTGGTGAGGCTCTGGAATGTGCAGCCTGTCAATGTAGTGGAAGCAGAGTCAATTGTGCTTTTTCAAATAGCAATTGGATGCATCCCCGAAGAGGAATAAACTTGCCAAACTGTGGACAGCAACTGAGATTAGACGAATTGTTCTTGCAGAGAGCTAGCATAGACATGACTGGCCAAATGTATGATATGGGTGGGAGCAGCGCAGTTGGCCTTGGCGCCCCTACACTAGAAAAAGGAAAAATGAAGCCAATTTCATGCTTCAGATTGTTATTGAATGTCCTGCCACTCCCCTGATGTACAGTTACATCAACAGCTTTCAAGTAATTTGTAGGTGTGGGTTGTTACAGTGTGAGAAGCGTTCCAAATAAATAATGCAGAACCATAATCGAACGAAGACTCGGTGTTATGGATAGTGTTTATTTTCACTCCTTAGCAACCTCAATGCATCACCTCCAATTCTTGTCCCATTATCAACCTTCCATTGTCTCCACTGGATATATCTGAGAAAGATCATGTCGGAGTGAATGAGCTTCATTCATTTTTCAAAGTGCAACTCAATCCCTGTTTATATAACCCAGTCAGTTAGCCATTCTGGGCAGTCATGTTACCAGGAGCCTAGCTGCTACTGTACCTTCACACCAAGACAGATCATTCTGCTGAGTCTATAGGGCATCTTGCTACACATTTACACTGGGGCTCCGCAGTGACCCAGTCCACAAGGTCCACGTCCCAGCCCTGTGTTCTTTCATAGCTGGTTTCTATTGTGTTTGGGCTTGAGCCCTGCAGTAACGGATATTGCATGTGTGGTCCTGCAGTTTCCTGTCTGTGTGCTGCACACCAGTTAGCACTGCTGCTTCACAGTGCCAGGAACCCGGGTTCAATTCCTGCCTCAGGTCACTGTGTGGAGTTTGCATGTTCTCCCTGTGTCTGCATGGGTTTCTTCTGGCTGCTCTGGTCTAGAATCATTGAATCCTTACAGTGTGGAAAGAAGCCATTCACCCCACTGAGACTGCACTGACAACAATCCTACCCAGGCCCTATCTCCGTAACCCCACATATTTACCCTGCTAATCTCCCTAGTACCAAGGGTCAACCCCTGTCAACCTAACACACACATCTTTGGAGTGTGGGTGGAAACCAGAGAATCCGGAGGAAACCCACGTAGACACGGGGAGAACATGCAAATTCCCACATTCCAAAGAGCATAGAATTCCTACATTACAGAAGGAGGCTATTCATATCTTCAAGTCTGCACTGACCACAATCCCACCCAGGCCCTATCCCCATAACCCCATGTATTAAGCTCTTAATCCCCCTGACACTTAGGGGAAATTTAGCACGGCCAATAAGCCTAACCAGCGTGTCTTTGGATTGTGGGAGGAAACCGCAGCACCTGGAGGAAACCCACACAGACACAGGGAGAATGTGCAAACTCCACACAATGACCCAAGCCAGGAATCGAACCCAGATCCCTGACACTGTGAGGCAGCAGTGCTAACCACTGTGTCACCATGCTGCCCTGTGTCTGCGGGGGTTTCCTCTGGGTGCTCCAGTTTAGAATCATAGAAGCCTTGTGTGAGTTAGATAGATTGGCCATGCTGAGTTGTCCTTTAATGTCAGGGGGATTGGCACTGGCTCTGGGCGCTGAGGCACCACACTGGCTCTGGGCACTGAGGCGCCACACTGGCAGCTTTGATTTTTGTGCCCATGTCCCGGAGTCAGATTTGAACCCACAACCTTATTGCTTAGAGGCAAGTGCGTCACTAACTGAGCCATGAAACTGCCCAGAGACTGACTCACCTCACCATGCTGAGCACGAAACCATTTGAAGGGAAAGAATTGTTGCTATTCCCGGATTCAGTTCTGGAATTCCATACATCTCCATCCCACAGTAATGTTGGTTGTGAGTCAGGAGGTTGTGAATTCAAACCCCACTCTAGGGTTTGAGAGCATTGCCAAGGCTGGCACTGCATTGTCAGAGTGTCATTTTCAGGTATTGAATGGATCATTCCAGTGGATACTAATCATCTCCTGGAACTTTTTGCAGTTTCCTTGTTGTTCTGGTCAACATTCTTCCCTCAATCAACACCAATAAAACAAACCTCTCATGTACCTTATTCATTGGTTTTGGGATTTCCCTGTGTACGCATCGACCGCTGTGTTTGTTTTTATTAACAGCGACAACACTTCAAATTGGTTTGGGATTTGCACAAATAAAAATCCTTTCCCATCAACGCTCCCGTATCTTAATCCATTTAACTCCCACACCTTAGGGCACTGAAACACTGAGGGAGAATTTAGCCGCAAGGTAGCACAGTGGTGGGGTGGGATGGTAGCACACTGGTTAACAGCGCCAGGGACCCGGGTTCGATTCCTGACTGGAGTCACTATCTGTGCATGATCTCAGTGGTTTGGGTTTCCTCTGGGTGCTCCAGTTTCCCCCCACATTCTGAAAGACGCACTGGTTAGATGTATTGACCCAAACAGGTGCCGGACTGTGGTGACCAGGGGAATTTCACAGTAACTTCATTACAGTGTTAATGTAAGCCTTACTTGTGACTAATAAATAAACTTCAACTTTGTGGAGACCCATAACATACGCCTTGCTTACGTATACATATATATGGGGAAGCAATGGCTGAGTGGTATTATCATTGGACTATTAATCCAGAAACTCAGCTAATATTCTGGGGCCCCAGGTTCAAATCCCATCGCGGCAGATGGTGGAATTTGAATTCAATAAACAAATCTGGAATTAAGAAAATACCGATGTCCATGAAATTATTGTCAATTGATGGAAAAATTCATCTGGTTCCTTTAGGGAAGGAAATCTGCCATCCTTACCTGGCCTGGCCTACATGTGACTCCAGACTCACAGCAATGTGGTTGATTCTTAACTGCCCTCCAAGGGCAACTAGGGATGGGCAATAAATGCAGGACAGCCAGCGATGCCTGTGGCCCACAAAAGAATTTTAAAAAATGAACATTGCTTTTAGATGATTAGCTCAATAGATGTAGATATGCATTTGAACCAGTAAGAAGGAAGCAGCCCAATGAAGCCCCCGTAAAGATTTAAAACAAAAACAGGAAATGCTGGAAAATCTCAGCAGGTCTGGCAGCATCTGTCGGGAGAGAATAGAGCCAATGTTTTGAGTCTGATTGGCTGTATTCTCTCTCCATAGATGCTGTCAAACCTGCTGAGATTTCCCAGCTTTTTCTATTTAGGATTCCAGCGTCCACAGTAAGTTGCTTTTATCACCAAGATTTAAAGACTGATTTTTGGATTATGAGAGAGATTTGATGCAGGGAAGGACTTAGATGGCAGCCACTGGGGAGGATTAAATAAAATTAAATTCTAAACTTGACCTGAACTGGATTAACAATGTTGATGTAACACAATCATTGAAACATCTTGGTCCCAACTGATAGTATCAGCATTGAATCTTCAAAGTCAGTTTCACTGGTGTTAATATTCCCAGAACAATACTGAGGCATATCACTGAATATTTAGTTATTTATGTTTAAAAGCCTGACTCATAATGGCTCATTTGGTAAGAACAATTTCCAACTGAGCTACATGAACCTGAAAGCTCTGGGTTGAATCTTACTTGGAATTAAGTTTGTCAAAAGTGGGGATTTGGCAAAAGAGCCCAGGCTGCTGATACACATGATGTGGAGATGCCGGCATTGAACTGGGTAAGCACAGTAAGAAGTCTCACAACACCAGGTTGATGTGGAGATGCCGGCGTTGAACTGGGGTAAACACAGTAAGAGTAAGGTTAAAGTCCAACAGGTTTATTTGGTAGCTCAAGCTACAAGCTTTCCTTCATCAGATGAGTGGGAGTTCTGTTCACAAACAGGGCATACATAGACACAAACTCAATGTACAAAATAATTACTGCTTCTTACTTAATACCCCTTAATACTTCTTACTGTGCTAATACACACCCACGGATTCTTGCTGAAAAATGCATGTGTTCAAACATCGACAGACTGGCAGATTGAGGCTGGTACAGGAAGCATAGCCTCTTTGGTGTCTCATGGCGGATTTCCTCGTGTTGCGCCCACCCTGGGCGAGGTTCCCCAAACACTTGGACTCAAAGCGTCAGCTCTGTTCTCTCCTCACCGATGCTGTCAGACCTGCTGATATTTTCCAGCATTTTTCCTTCTGGTTTGAGACACCTCAATCAGTAAACATCACCCCCAGATTGTTACAATCCCGGATGCTGAGGGATGAAACTGGCCCCTGTCTTTATTCAACACCTTCTGGACAGAGCAAGATTTCATCTAGAAAGGAAAAATACTTTACAGACACCTTTTTCTCAGACCCACTAGTTATGTTTTAAAAGGAACCAATTTATCCAGACTTTAGTTAAAGATAGAGTGAGTTTCTTAGTTACTAAAGACAAGAAACATATGAACACGCACCCCGGACCTCTTCCACCTTTGGCCATCGGGAAAAAGATACAAAAGTCTGAGGTTACGTACCAACCAACTCAAAAACAGCTTCTTCCCTGCTGCTGTCAGACTTTTGAATGGACCTATCTTGTATTAAGTTGATCTTTCTCTACACCCTAGCCATGATTGTAACACTATATTACAACTATAACGTTACACTATATTGTAACGCTATACAGACAAAGTACGATATACTTTGTCTGTATAGCACGCAAGAAACAATATTTTTCACTATTTCCCAATACGTGACAATAATAAATCAAACACACTTACTCTTCTAATCACACATCTGTTGAACTGATCACTTTACTATAACTGATTATTCAGTTTACTACTGTCCCAATGGCCTTGTATTTTTATTCTCAGAGAGCTTAAAATCCCTGTTTTCTCTCTGAAACTTCAACTCCTGTCTTTTCTGTGTCTATGTCCCTGGATCACTGCCGCTCTGTGATAGTGAAGTTTTTCTACTCTTTCTTTTCTAGAATTATTAAACATTTCACCCTTTTTAATCAATTCTTTTAATCTTGGGGGGTGTAAGAATGTGTATATGTACAAACAAGTCTAGCCAGACACCCAGGCACCAAGGATCACAAACATAACCTAAATGAAACTGAAACTATTTTACCTTTTCTTAACACACAATTCAACTTAAAATTATATATTGTGAATAACCCCCTCTCTCACCTATATAACGATGTGGAGATGCTGGCGTTGGACTGGGATGGGCACTGTAAGGAGGTTCACAACACTCACCTGACGAAGGAGCAGTGCTCCGAAAGCTTATGACACCAAATAAACCTTTAGGACTTTAACCTGGTGTTGTGAGACTTCTTACTGTCTCCTAGGTAATGAAGCTTTCTCTCCTAAGGAGTTTAATATTCAAAGTGTAGGATTAGGAGCAAGTTTCATCAGAGCAGCCAAGCACTGGACAACTGGTTCAGACAAAATGCCACATTCTGCTATAAAAGGATCCAGATGTTTGTGGTCAGTTCAGCTTGTTTTGGTATGTTATAACTATGTCTGTTGCTCAATTCTGGGGCGTACAGAGCGACGTTTAAGATTTGTGTGGTTTTCCTGACTGGCCTTGGCCGAAAATGATGTCATTGATTTGACAAGTTAACATTGCAAAGTGGCTGAAATTTATAGGCCAGAGCTGGGGGTGGAGGATGGATTCCAGCCAGGAACATACAAAGATGATGTGCATGTATTATTACAGCAAAAAATCCAACCAGGCAGGTCTCTAGTCCGACTTTCTCATGTCTTACTCACCCGTCTACAGTAACATACTGGGTCCCCTGTCGCGTAACCAGTGCACCGTCCACTTCCACACTGCTAACTCAACATGAGAACAATTAACTCTGCATGAGCCAGGAAGTGAACCTAGGAATACAAACCGAGAAAGGTATATACAAAGAAGAAGCTTGTACTGTGTCTACGTCGCACGTCTTCTGGAGTGTGGGAGGAAACTGGAGCACCCGAAAGAAAACCCATGCAGATACGGGGAGGACGTGCAGACTCCACACAGACAGTGACCCGTGCCGGGAATCGAACCTGGGTCCCTGGTGCTGTGAGGCAGCAGTGCTGACCACTGTACCACTGTGCTGCATATCACGTAAAGGAGAGGGAAATGGCTTAGAAACCTATCTTTAAAATGTCTCATCATACTTGTCTTGGGAACGGAAAACCTTTAATTTTTTAATCTTTTATTTTTCACCCCTCCAGGAGGAATCTCCAGTCAGAACGAACAGCGGGGAGACACGTTGACAATACTCCGCTTCTTAAGTTCTTTCTGTGGCTGAGGCGGACCTGCAATGCCAGTTGAGTTGAGTTATTCCGAGATGGACTGCGATGTTTCACCCAGGAGCAAGCAGCACGGCATTGAGAGAACGGGGAGTGAAGACAGTGGGTTCGGTTCAAGGTCCAGAAATTCGAATTTGGTAAGTTTTATTGTCTAACAAAGATTCAGACTTCATGCAGCTTGACTATCTCATTGTTACCACAGGAATATTTACGCCAGCCATGGTTCATTGGGTAGCAACCTGGCTTCTGAGCCAGAATGTTGGATGTTCAGGCCCCAGTTCTACACTTGAGGACATTTTGAAGGAAATACTTAAATGGTCTCTTGCCAAATCATTCATAAACCTCTTAGAATGCTTCATGTCCTTCAAGACCAGGGCAATACAGTGGCACAGTGGGTTAGCACTGCTGGCTCACAGCACCAGGGCCTCAGGTTTGATTCCACCCTTGGGTTACTGTCTGTGTGGAGTCTGCACATTCTCCCCATGTCTGAATGGGTTTCCTCCCATTTCCTCCTGTATTCCAAAAATGTGCAGGTTGGGTAGATTGGCCATGCTAAGTTGTCCCTTTAGTGTCCCAAAATGTGTAGATTAGGGAGATTAACATGGTAAATACAAGGGCTAATGGGGATAGGGGCTGGGTAAAATGCCCTGTCTGTCGGAGAGTTGGTGCAGACTAGATGGACTGAATGGCCTCCTGCACTGTAGGGATTCTGTGAATGATAACAGAATCATAGAATTGTACAGTGTAGAAGGAGGCCATTCAGCCCATCGAGTATGCACTAACCACAATCCCACCCAGTCCCTATCCCTGTGCTAGTCCTTCTGACACTGAGGGGCAGTTTAACATGGCTAATCCTAGCCCACACATCTTTGCACTGTGGGAGGAGACTGGAGCACACAGAGGAAACCCACGCAGACACAGGGAGAACATGCAAACTTCGCACAGACAGTGACCCAAGCTGGGATTCGAACCCGGGTCCCTGGTGCTGTGAGGTAACAGTGCTAACCGCTGTGCCACCGCGCTGCCCACTTTGAAGGGCAATGATTTATTCTGCAGGTTGCAAATATTGCAATATCAGAGATGAAAGAGGATGAATGTTATTTACAAAGATAAAGGAAGCTGGCAATTCTTTTTAATTGAGAAAGAAAGTGTTTTTTTTATTGTAAATGAGATGTTGTGGACAGATAGTATTAGATTTACTGGTAGTTGAAATAAAGCATGCAAAAGCCAGTGCTCCAGGATTCTACCAATACGATCAGTAAACTGCAACTTCAGTGGCGGTTTCTGTGAGTGCAGCTAGCTGGAAATGGAGACGCTTTTACTGTCTCTCTCCTCTTAGGCTCTTCAAGTCAAAATCTGTCAAATTCAACCCATTTTGAGTTTAAAATCTGGGTCACAGCAACAAACTGCTGTAACCTTGGAGACTTAAAACATCAGGAATGACAATGTCACGTTTGATGCCTTCTGCTTAATAATTTTAAAAAATAAATCTCTTCGGCTCTCTCTGTAAGATCCACTTATCAGTGGGTGACGGACAGTCTAGTTTTACAGATATTTCCACTGCTGCTTTCACTGGTTCTCTGCAGTGAACCTACTTACTACTTGGCAAGAAAGGAAGTTTCTCCAGGATTCCTGAGAATTTATTTGTGGTGGGAAGGCAGTCACTTCTGGATCTCACCTCCCCCCTGGGACAGTATAGTGTGGCAGCTAAAGTGTGGTTCATGATTGGATACGATTCTCCGGACTCATCCAAACGACACGTCCCCTTCCAGCCATTCCTTTGTGGACTCGCTGGGTGAAAATCCTGAGTGGCATGGGTGGCGCAGTGGTTAGCACTGCTGCCTCACAGCGCCAGGGACCTGGGTTCGATTCCAGTCTCAGGTCACTGTCTGTGTGGCCTTTCCATGTTCTCCTGTGGCTGCGTGGGTTTCCTCCCACATCCAAAGATGAGCGGGTTAGGTTTATTTGACCTTGGTGTCAGGGGGATTAGCAGGGTAAATGTGTGGGGTTAACCAAAAGAGAAAATGCTGGAAAATCTCAGCAGGTCTGGCAACATCTGTAAGGAGAGAAAAGAGCTGAAGGGTTATCTGGATTTGAAATGTCAACTCTTTTCTCTCCTTACAGACGCTGTTGAGATTTTCCAGCATTTTCTTTTTTGGTTTCAGATTCCAGCATCCGCAGTAATTTGCTTTTATTAAGTATGTGGGATTACAGGGTCTGTGTGGGGTTATGGTCGGTGCAAGCTTGATGGCCCGAATGGCCTCCTGCACTGTAGAGATTCTATAACACCCTTCCCTAACAGCACTGTGGGTGTACCTACATCACATGGACCACAGCGGTTCGAGAAGACCACCACCTTCTCCGGGGTAATTAGCAATGGACAATAAGTCTTGGCCATGCCAGTGACCCCCACATCCCATGAATGAATTGGAATAAAAAACATACTGAGGAGCATCAAAGTGCCATCCTTTCCTCATCTTAAAGACAAAAATAACTTGCATTCATATAGCACCTTTTGTGCCAAAGCACTTTACAGCTGATGAAGTATTTTTGAAGCGTCACTGTGTGTGACGTAGGGGACACAGTAGTGTATACTTTATTTTCATACTTTATGATGCTCTGAATGACATAAATGTAGACAAATTTATTTATGTGTAATTTTAGAGAAAGAGTTACTTCTCTTTCACTTGGGAACAAACTGCAGATCTTATTAAATTTGGGGTCCGCTAATACTGTGGTTACATTTACACAGAAGTGTGTCGAATCATAGAATGCCTACAGTGCAGAAGGAGGCCAAGTCTGCACCAACCACAATGCCACCCAGGCCCTATCCCCATGCATTTACACTAGCTAGTCCCCCCGACACTAAGGGGCAATTTAGCACGGCCAATCCACCTAACCCGCACATCTTTGGAGTGTGGGAGGAA
This sequence comes from Carcharhinus amblyrhynchos, assembly GCF_965287045.1. Lineage (NCBI taxonomy): Eukaryota > Metazoa > Chordata > Chondrichthyes > Carcharhiniformes > Carcharhinidae > Carcharhinus > Carcharhinus amblyrhynchos. Next base: position 48,260,628 of record NC_137342.1, read on the forward strand.
ACCCACGCAGACGCAGGGAGAATGTGCAAACTCCACACAGACAGTGACCCAAATCGGGAATTGAACCCGGGTCCCTAGTGCTGTGAGGCATCAGTGCTTGCCACAATGCCATTGCATTTTACCAACTATTTTATCAAAGTAGTTAATTGCCCCATCTTGATGCAGGGAACATTGCCGAGATTGCCCTTCTCTTGAGACTGGGAAAAATTGGTGAGTTCATAGAATCGTGGAATCCCTACAGTGCAGAGGGCAGCCATTCAGCCCATCAGTACTGTACCAAGTCTCTGACAGGGGATTCCACCCAGGCCCTTTCCTGTAACCCCATGTATTTATCTCCCTAATCTACACATCTCGGGACACTAAGGGACAACTTCAGAATGGCTAATCCACATAACCTGCACATCCCAGAGCACCTGGAGGAAACCCACACAGACACAGGGATAACGTGCGGACTCCGCACAGACAGTGACCCAAGGCTGGATTTGAACCAGACACTAGAGTTGTGCAGATAATGATCCTGAATCATAGATTTGATTTGATTTATTATTGTCAAATGTCTTAATATACAGTGAAAAGTATTGTTTCTTGCGTGCTATACAGACAAAGCATACCATTCATAGAGAAGGAGAGGAGAGAGTGCAGAATGTAGTGTTACAGTCATAGCTAGGGTGTAGAGAAAGATCTACAGAATCTATCAGAATCGGGGAGATAATTTTATTATTTTTACATCTTATTGACTGTGCAAGTGTGATTTCCCCACTCGAACACAGGATTGCAGAATTACTCCTGATCATTACTATAGAATGTACATCAGTTCTATCTTCAGAATAAAGACACCTTGAAAGACAGGAAAACACAACTGTAGCATAAGCATTTAACTCATTGCTTAAGGAAATCAACACCAGACAACAATATTCTGCTAAATGTCATTTAGGATCCTCCTTCAGTCTTTTAAATAAACACTTGTGATTATGAAGGAACCCGAGATGGCCTCATGAAAGGTCATCGATGTGAAACATTATCCCTGGTTCTCAAGTGGGGAGGTGATGGCCTAGTGGGATTATCGCTGGACTAATAATCCAGAAATTCAGCTAATATTCCAGGGACCTGCGTTTGAATCCCGTTGCAGCAGATGGTGGAATTTGAACTCAGTAAAAAATATCTAGAATTAAGAATCTACTGATGACCATGAAGCCATTGTCGATTATCAGAAAAATACATCTGGTTCACTAATGTCCTTTAGGGAGGGAAATCTGCTGTCCTTACTCCGTCTGGCCATGTGTGACTCCAGAGCCACAGCAATGTGGTTGACTCTCAATTGTCCTCAGCAACTAGGGATGGTCAATAAATACTGGCCAGCCAGTGGTGCCCATGTCCCATGCATGAATAATAAAGATGCTATCTGACCTGTGGAGTATTTCCAACGTTTTATTTTGTATTTCATGTTTCCAACGTCTGTAATATTTTGCTTTTGTTTCTGAGTTGAGGAGGCGGATTTTGATTGTTCTAGTTAAAATCCATTAACCATCTGGCAATTGCCATTCTCTTACTCCGAGGTCAGGACTATCCTCTTGGATGAGTGTTAACAGGCTAACTGTCGCCATGGAAACTGTGAACAAACAGTGGCCCAGTCAGGATCTGATGGAAAGAATGAATGAAGGGATTTTGCATTGGTGTAGCACCTTTCAAAGCCTTTCACAGCCACTGTTGCAATGTACAAAGGGCAAGATGTATTCCTGTAACCCTCATCGTTCCGAACAATTCTAACAAAGGGTCGCACTTGAAACGTTGACTTTAAGAACTGAGTGACCTGCTGAGTTTTTTTGAATGTATTTGTTTGTTTTGCTTTGGTTTCTTCCTTTTGTAATTTTTCTTTGTCACCTAACCATTGGACTTTGTTCCCTGCAGGATGACGACTTCATGAATTATATGTCTCACGAGGAACAGGAGTGCATTCTGTTCTTTGACACAACTCTGGACTCCCTGAAGGATGATTTTGAGGAAAGTAGTTCTGTTTGCAGTGTCAAAAGTGAAGATCCAAGCACACCAACGCAGATTCACTCAGGGAATGAAGAAATCATTGACCTGGTGGTGGCCCGACCTCAGGCAACAGAACGTGTAGCTCATTATGAAAATGTGCTTCCAGGTGTGTTAAACAGCTAGAATTTCTCCCTCTTCCCTTTTTAAAGTTTGTTTATTAGTGTCACAAGTTGGGCTTACATTAACGCTGCAATGAAGTGAAAATCTCCCTGTCGCCACACCCAGGCCCCTGTTTGGGTTAGCAGTGCTAACCACTGTGCCGCCCTTCACTGAGTTCAAATCAAGACTCAATCATCGTCTTCTGCTCTAACAATGGGAATAATCAAACATCACTTAACTACTCCTGATTTATTTAATTTATTCCTTCCCACTCTTTCATCTGTGCTGACACCTTCCATTACCCACCTTTGCTATTCAACCAGGCTTTTTTTTTTATTTGATTTGATTTATTATTGTCACATGTAGTGAAAAGTATTGCTTTTTGCATGCTACACAGACAAAGCATACCATTCATAGGCAACAGGAGTGCAGAATGTAGTGTTACAGTCATAGCTAGGGTGTAGAGAAAGATCAACTCAATGCAGGGTAAGTCCATTCAAAAGCCTGACAGCAGCAGGGAAGAAGCTGTTCTTGAGTGGGTTGGTACATGACCTCAGACTTTTGTATCTTTTTCCTGAAGAAAGACGGTGGAAGAGAGAATGCGTGGGGTGCTTAATTATACTGGCTGCTTTTCCGAGGCAGTGGGAAGTGTAGACAGAGTCAGTGGATGGGAGGCTGGTTTGCCTGATGGATTGGGCTACATTCACAACCTTTTGAGGTTCATTCACAACTTTTTGTAGTTTATTTTTAAATAAAAGTAAATGGGGACCCTTTTCTTCAGTTACATCAACAATAGTTGTTACAACACAATGAAGTATTGTTTAGTGCTGCAGTACAGATTTAATCCCTTGTATCATTTCAGTTCATAATCTCGGATCACTTTAAAGAAACATAGAATATTACAGCACAGAATGAGGCCATTCAGCCTAATCAGCCTGCCCTGGCACTTGAAGTGAAATCCAGATAACCCCACTCCTACTTTCCCTACATTCCTGCAATTTTTCTGCTCCTTCAGTTCCCTCTTGAAGACAGTAAGAAGTCTCACGACACCAGGTTAAAGTCCATCAGTTTTATTTGGTATCACAAGCTTTCAGAGCACTGCTCCTTCATCAGTGAGTGGAAAGTGGGGTTCACAAACAGGGCATGTATAGACAGAGACTCAATTGCAAGATAATGGTTGGAATGTGAGTCTTGACAGGTAATCAAGTCTTTACGGGTACAGCAAGTGGAGAGAGGGATAATCACATGTACCCTTGTACCTGTAAAGACTTGATTACCTGTTAAGATTTGCATTCCAAACATTATCTTGCAGTTGAGTCTCTGTCTATATATGCCGTGTTTATGAACCCAACTCCCAACTCGCCTGATGAAGGGGCTGCACTCTGTAAGCTCGTGATACCAAATAAATCTTTTAGACTTTAACCTGGTGTTGTGAGACTTCTTACTGTGTCCACCCCAGTCCAATGCTGGCATCTCCGCCCCTTGAAGACAATAAGAAGTCTTACAACATCAGGTTAGGATTTATTTTGAATCACGAGCTTTCGGAGCACTGCTCCTTTATCAGGTATTCTTGAAGACACTATTAAATCTGTATCCAACGCCCTATAAAGCAAAGCATTCTAAATCCTAACAACCCATTATGTTGAAAACTAAAAAAAGTAATCTTTCTTTATGTCACCTCCTTTGCCAATCACCTTAAACCTGGATAAGACCTTAGGATCAGGAATAGACCATTCGGCCCCTCGAGCCTGCTCCACCATTCAATAGGATCATTGTTGATCCAACATCCCTCATGTCCATTTTCCTGCCCTTTCCTCATAACCCTTGATTCCCTCATTGATCAAAAAATCTATTTATCTCGAGCCTTAAATTTACAGAAGTATCTGCCCCCATTGACAAGGAGTTCCGAAGATTCTCAGCCCTCTGAGAGAAGAAATCCTCATTTCAGTCTTAAATTTGTGCTGCTTTATTCTGAGGCTCTGTCCTCTGGTCCTAGTCTCTCCCATAAGGGGGGATACACCCTCTCAACGTTTACCCCATCGAGCCCCCTAACAATCCTAGATGTTTCAATGGATCACATCTCATTCTTCTAAATTCCAGTAAGTCATGTCCCAGCCTGTTTAGCCTTTCCTGATAAGACCATCCCAGTGCTCCTTCTCTGAATGGCCTCCAACGAAATAATATCTTCCCTTAAATAAGGGAATCAAAACTGCTCCCATTACTCCCAGATGTGGTCTCACCAACACCTTGTACTGTTGCAGCAAGAATTCCCACATCAACCCCCCTTGAAATAAGGGCCAACATTCCATTGGCCATCCTGATTCCCTGCTGCATCTCTGTGCTAGCTTCCTGTGTTTCATGCACAAGTATTCCCAAATCCCTTTATGTTGCAGCTTTCTGCAATTTTTCTTTATTTAAACACTACTCTATTCTTTTGTTCTCCCTTCCAAAATGAATAACTTCATTCATTCTTTTGCACATGATGCTCCATTTGTCAACTTTTTGCCCACTTATTTAACCAATTAATATATCTTTGTAAACAGTTTGTATTCCTCCCACACCTTTCCTTTCAAGGATCATTTGGACTCGAAATGTGAGCTCTTTTCTCTCCTTCCAGAAACTGCTAAACCTCCTGAGAATTTCCAGCATTTTCTCTTTTGGTTGCCTTTCCACCTATTTTTGTGTTGTCTGCAAATTTGGCTACAATACATTCGCTTATTTCTTCAAAGTCATTTATACTGTCAACAGTTATGGTCCCAGCACCGATCCCTGTGGAACCTCACTGTTACAGGTTGCTAACCTGAAAAAAAATGCCTTATCCCCACTTGCTGTTTCTCAGTCATTAATCAATTCTCTATCTGTGCCAATATACTACCTCCAACACCATGGACGCTTATCTTATGACTTAACCTTTTGTGAGGTACTGTGTCGAACATCTTCTGGAAATCCAAATTCAACACATCTACAGGTTCCCCTCTATCCACTCTGGTTGAGATTTCCTCAAAACTCTAATAAATGAGTCAGACACAATTTCCCATTTATAAAGCCATGCTGACTCTGCTTGATTAGATTATGATTTTCCAAATGTGCTGCTATTACTTCTCAATAATCGATTCCAACATTTTTCTAACAATAGACGTTAGGCTAATCAGCCTACAGTTACTTGCTTTCTTGCCTCCCTCCCTTTCTGAATAGGAATGTCACATTGGGCAGTTTTCCAATCCTGCGGCACTTCTCCTAATTTTTGGAAATTTACAACCAATCTTTTTGATTATTGACCTTTCAGCCATTGGAAGCTTTTTCTCTTTACAGACATTTTATGATTTGAAACATTGCTATAAAAGCTCCTCTTAACTCTAAGGAGATTGCCCAGTTTCTCAGTTGGGGATGGCCAGTACTGGAGGCACCAGATGTGCACACAGTCCTGGGCAAATGAAGAGGGTCCGTCATTTGCAAGCCACCCTTTTGTACCTACTTCACTGAGGACCACCTTCTGGTAGTTGGTCCCGATGTGCAGAGGGGAACAGAGTTAGGATGTAATAGTCTCCTGCTGCAGGAACTCCTGAACAAGACTGCCAAATGAAGAGCAGCCAGTTAGATGAATTGTTGGGAGGTTGCAGGCAGCTCTGACATTATACACATGGATGTAGTGGGATCAGTATTCCATTGGGATTTCAGCTAGGCATTTTGTGGGAAGAGGGTGACCCTAAATTGGGATTGGGCAGATATGCTGACCATTAGCTCCTGTGAAGTGAGATGTACCTGTTTCCACAAGAACGTAGAAGGTGACATCCTGGGTGGACTGTATCCTCTGAGAATTCAGATCAAAAAAATGATTTTCTTTGGAGATGCAGCTAGATTAGTGCCCAGAGCTCTGGGCTATTTGTAACAATGGCGGGATGGAGGAGTCGCCTGCACGTAGGCAGGTGGGGACCAGGACTTTCATTGACATGGGGAAGATTGGTGCGACAGACATTCCTGCACCTCTGACGTTTCCCCCCAGTTACAACAAGGTTCCCTCTTTTTTCATCCCCCTTCATCCCACCCACCATCATCCCACAAGTTCCATATGAAGTTAATGCCAGGTACAATCCCTCATAACCACAATAACCCAAGCAATTCTAGGACCAGTATCCTTGTATTAGGAAGAAATTGTCTTCACACATCCATTGGAAATGGGAAGAGTTTTATGAGTATGAATAATTTAATTCCAATCCTAAATGGAATCACTATCAATGCTTGTGTAAGTTTTGACTGTTAATTTGTTTCTCAAAAAGGCATCTTTAACATTTTCAAAACCATTTTTTTAATTTTCTAGTTGAGAAAGACGTTAGTGTACCTCAGAAAGAGGAGGTTCGGGCGAATCAAGAAAAACCGCAGCCGAAGCAACCAGAGCATCCTCGTCCCACGACCAAAACAGCACAGTTTGTAAAACAACCAAGCTTTGAGAGAACCCCACCTGAATCTGAAATCGAAGCGGCCCGAGCCTTCTACAACCTGGCAAAGCCACCTGGATCAGTGCCAACGCCAATGGTTATCGCACAGAAGATTGCTGAGAAAAAAGTTGGAGCAACTTCACCCGTGTCCCCACCAGAAAGCAAACGTTTCACTTACGAGAACGATCAGGTGAACACAACTTCTCCGACTGAAGGTCAGGAGCTTCATTACAGAAATGCAAAGCTCCAAAGGTTTCCATCCAACATTAGCATTTCGATGGCAAGCAGGGAATACAACAACACCATCAGCAAGGCAGCTGTCAAAGTGCAAGAACGCAAAGCACAAGTGTTGGCCAACCTGGGTGGTACAAGCCTCCTTGTTGCTGAGTTGGATGACCAGCAACAGAAAGCTAAACCAAGGAGGAATTTGTCTTTCAAAGAGGCGGTTTCCATCGAAACAAGGGACGAGGCGCTATCAAAACTCGGGCTGGTGGAAGAATCTGACAAGACGGATTCAAATACTTCCAATGGCTTCAAATCAAAGATCAGAAATTCAACCTCTGCTCCATCAACGAAGGTGCCATCTGTAACCAATGGCACTCACGCAGCTGCTCCTCTTCCTGTTACACCACCTCTGAAAGCTTCCAGTCCCAAGCCTGAACCTAAAGAGATTCCTCATCTGAGCACAAAATTGAATACGCCTGGAATAACCAGGTCACGGTCCATTCAAAAACCAACAGGATTCAGGTCTCAAGGAGTAACAGTCCAGTTCTCCGGCCGTGGCTCAACAGATGAATCTCGCAAAGAAGCGTTACGGAAATTGGGTTTGTTGAGGAACAATCAAATTCAGTGAAAACTCAAACCAAATCCTTTCAGGAATATTTATAATGCCTTTTGTTCAAAATAAGGAAGGGGATCTTTTTTGCACGCTGCCTCTAGAACCAAAAAGATGCCTCTCAAATCCATCAACTATGTTCAGTGGTCATAATGGCACATTTACAAGGACGCCTGCAAGCATTAGCATTTCTTCATTTTTTTTTGTTAGATGGGGCCAAAGGAAGCTAATGAAGATTAAATTGTTGACCAGATCAAGTGAAACAGATTTGGGTCATTTGTGGAACTTGTTTTGAGCATTGTAGAATATCCCAGAAGTTAATTTGGGGATATTGTTGAATCTTGGGTTACTGCTGGAAGATTAGTTCCTCCATTATTCTCTAGCCACGATGTCACAAACTTCACCACGAGGATGTAACTCAATAGATCCCGATGATTAGTGTAAGTTACCATTGCTTAGCGCTCAATAGCTGTCACAACACAATCTCAAGATGTGCAAAGTCACTAAATACCCTGTTTACATGGTGCAAAGTGAAATACTCCTAACTTCTGTACCCACATCTCTGGTGGAATATGTATGTCAACCTTTTGTTTTCAAACCAAGGCAGTTTGGACATGAACTGTTAGATTACACCTGGCCAAACTACAAAACTGAAGATAGCAATGGAGAGAAGTCTTCCATAAAAGACTTCACCAAAAGCCAACACGAGTGGAATAAAACTGTCAAAGCATCAGAAACAAACTAATCTCTCAGCGAAGCAGGTTCACAACTTAAAGGAAGTGGATTAATTTTTCTGTTATGTATCAAAGAATAGGGCAGGATGTATTACACCTCAAATCAATCAAAGTTCAAACTTACCTTGATGTTTTAATTTGTATTTTGTTTAAAACACAATTGTGTATTATAAAGAGGACACCTTTTTCTCCCATGTTAAACAAGACATTAAGTTTTATTAGTAACTGTTGGTGAATCCGATTCTGTTCATAAAGTTGTTGTAATCTGAAACATTTATATATGAAAGTACAAGTCTGGAATCACTTTAATGGGAAGGAACGTATTGGATGTGTATTTTGTTCAAAGTGGGGTTTTTTTTGCAAATGAAAATGCAAATTTCTCCTTCTTCCTAAAAATTGTTATCGCTGACTGTAGGATCTCCCTCCCCCAGCTTAACTGATCTATTAGGTGTCAATTCTGGGGTTGACTTTTGAACAATTTGGTTACAAATCACAAGTGCTACTTCATTGAGAGATAATTTTGAGCTACTTGACTGCAGGATATCACACTGACTTTGTAAATGGTTTGCTCACCTTGGGCACTATGCCCCTCCCTTTCAAAACCTCGGTCAGTATTGTCATTGACCACTCTGTCTGCATTGCCAACTGTCTCCACTCCAACCTCTACAAGGGCTATGTATGTATAGATTGTTCCCTCCCAGGCCCGTGCTCACCTGCTCCAGAATTCTGCTTGAATCCATCCACCCATCACAGCACTGATACAGCTCTAATCAAGAGACATCCTGGTGTGACTGCACCCAGGTCTGTTCCAGCACTCTGCAACTTTTGATGTGGAGAAAGATTAGGTGACAAACCAGTGATTTTCCTTTGCCTAGTTCAGTGCCATCTCTATGCACCACACAAATATTGTCATTTTTAGAAACTGGAAGCAGGAATAAATAGGCCATTTGGCCCTTTGAGCCTGCTTCACCATTCATTTTGATCATGACGGATCATCAAATTCAATATCCTGATGCTGCCTTCCCCTATATCCTATGAGCCCTTTAGCCGCAAAAGCTATATCTAATTTCTTCTTGAAATTACACAACACTTTGGCCTCAATTACATTCTGTGGTAGTGAATTCCACACATTCACCACCCTCTGGGTGAAGAAATTTCTCCTCCCCTCAGTCCTAGAAGGTTTATCTCTTATCCTATGACCCAAATCACTTTGACTTCAAATCACATTTTTTCTCACAAGTCTATCCACCTTTCTCAGTAAGATGCTTTTGTTTTTGCATAACTAAGTAATTCCACAAGTTTACAACTAACACTCCCGGGTGTCTCATTTGTATCTTCCTGAACCTTGGTTGACTTGGTTCTCCATATCACCCTGGACTTTCACTGTGTGCCTTACTTTGGGATGTTGTGATTGTTAATAGAAATATTTAAATGGCCCAAAAGGTTTTGACTTGAACCCTTAATTATGTAGGGGAATTTCCAACACCGCCCCCCTTGTAATTTGGCAACTGCCTATAGTGACGCAGTTCAAATTCAAGAGTTCAGTTGTGCAGAGTACAACCCAATGTTTCATTGAACGTTACAGTGGAAAAGTGCTCCAAGCAAGATATGGGGCAGGGTTTGATTATCGCACATTTGCCCTGGGGGATTTAAAACATGACGTCGCAATCACTCAACATACCCACGTTATCATACAAAAATTAGATATAGATGAGGGTTAAAACAATACAATTGCAACTTATGATTGTCTCAGTATCTTTCACAGCAGATCTGTAGTTGATGCTTTGATTGAAGTGAAGCTCTTGTAAAGCAGAGGATTTGCCGTAAGCTACAAAGCCTGCTGTCATTGACTTTCCAGGAGGTTGCTTTTCAGGTGAATTTCAACAGGTTGGAACAGACTGGGGAGAGTCCTTCTCCCACTTACAATGTATTGCTGTGTTTTGGCTGCTTGGCTGGCTGCCTGTTGAGTGATGGTTTCCGATGGAATATTCACTTGTCCTGAAATTGAAAAATCCTGCCAAGGTCAACAGTCCCTCCCTCCCCCACTCCGATTCCCATGGCAGGCAGGCCGGTAAAATGCCGACCACTGAGTTTTGACTGTGGGAGATGGAAAATTAGTAATATGAGTCCTTTTTTTGCCCCCTGTGGTTTCGCTTTGCAACATAGTTAGTCTCATTTAAGCACCAATCACTTTGCTCATCCATTTATTTATCAACTCCCTTTTTTCACACTGTTTCGATTCCTCCTGTTCTCCCTCTAGCCACAATGTGGTTGGTTGAAAGGTTGTGCAGTAGACATACAAGTGTGCAAATGATCCCATGGAGTGGAACAGCCACTCTACAGAAGAATGAGTTGGGCACTGGTTTCATAATGTGAAGCGCACCTCATGATACCAAATAGAACTACACAGATGAGTGTTCGTGAATTTATTACCATGGGTTTTTATATATTTATGTACATATTTTCTATCTTTTGAAACTGATGATTCTGAAATATGTTCTGATTTTAAAATGTATTTATGTACAATACATATATAATTCAAAAATTACTTTATTAGTTATCTTGCTTGTCTTCAGTTAATGAATCATATAAACATCTATTTTGTATCCTGCGTGCGACTACGAAACAATATACTGACAATATTTGTTTTAAAAACACTGTGAAGATTCTGGAACAGTTGCATAGAATGGTGAAAGATATGTATTTGTTGTAAACATTAAAACACAAAATGTATTTTAAAAAAAAGTTTAGAAAATGATTTAATGATTGAAAATAACCTGTTGGGCGTTGGTATTATGCTAGGAAGATCATTACTGTAAAGAGCAATCCTGTTACCAAAATGTCAATTATTAGCAATGGATGTTTTGCTAATAATTAAAAGCGGAGGCACAACCTACTATTTTTTTTATCCTGTCACCTGAGAATATTGCTACCTTTTTCAAAGTTTTACTTCATGTGGCCACTCTTCCTGAGCGTAAGAAACTAATTCCTTGCCTTTTGGACAAAGTTGGAGAATTCCAGCCAAAATGTCAGGTTCTGACTGAAAACCGATACCTTTCTCTCCAGAAACACAGCCGAATTTCCTAACCAGATTTCCTGACATTGGTGATGTAGTTTGACGGGGGGGTATAGTTTGCGCCATCATTCTGGTGGGGTGGGGTGCAGTGAGGTGGGTTGAGCCTGATAAAGCCAGTAGGGGCGCCTCCACAGAAATAGGGGCGCTAATGTTAAAGGGCACTCTGATAGGTGAAAGAAAATGAACTCACTCCCATTCCTCTCCTCACGGCCACAGGTGACATCCTCTTCCTCCCACTCCCCCTCCTCCTACCCTTTCCCTTTCCACACCTTCTCCCCCTCCCACTCCCCCTCCCACTCCCCCTCCTCCTACCCTTTCCCTTTCCACACCTTCTCCCCCTTCCATTCCCCATCCCACTGCCCCTCCCCTTCCCTTCCTACTCCCCCTTCCCTTCCTTTCCCACTGCCCCTTCCCCCTCCCTCCACCCCCTGCCCCCTCCCTCTACCCCCTGCCTTCCTCCCTCTCCCCTCACCCTTCCCCCTCTCCTTCCCTCCCACTCCCCACATAAGTATCAGTTCTCATTTTTTGAAAACCTGTAGTGAATTGTGTCCATGTGACGTGACGCTATCGGGGAGAGCATTCTGCAGGGCCAGACACCATGGCATAAATCCATTAATTATATTTAAGTGAATTCAAATTCATGCAAATCAGGTTCACACCCTTTCTACTGGTGAAAATCCTATTTTGGCCCTCTCACAAGATTTAGTGGCCATGAGGGGGTTTTGCAGCGAGTGGGCTCACTAAATCCTGTTTTTATTGCCTTTCATCCTCCAACTACTAAGACCTTGATTGTGGTTCACCAGACCCCACAGCTGGCTGCCAGTAGCCAGGTGTGCCAGTATGTGCATGTCCAGGGTAGTACATGATGTGCATGTCCAGGGTAGTACACCTCAGTAATGCCACAGCGCAGGAGAATGATAATTGTTATATGTTATTGTTTTACACCCAATGCAGGTATCCGGCAAAACTCAACATTTCCCAGTGATGGTCAAACTGAATAATGATCATCAGAAAGGTGACAGTCTTAGCACTTGGGGTTTGCTATGGTAATATTCACCACAGCAAAACTATTCTCAACCCCATACGGCCCACAAGTCGAGACAAGGCAGGGAATGAAAGGCTTTTCCCAAAGGCCACAAATCCGTGGGAACCCTCTGATGCAGCAAAATTGGCAGCTTGGGTGAGGTCTGAGTGTTCAGAACATTCAAACTAGGAGCAGGCCATTTGGCCCCATGAGCCCTGCTCCTCCATTCAACTAGATCATGGCTGATCTTCTATCTCATCACCATTTTCATCCACCATCCCCATTCCCTTTCTTGAATATGCTAAATGGGTGGGATTTTACTGCCTCGCTTGAGCGAGACTTGAAATTCCCGACTGAGATCAATGGACATTTCTGTTGTCTGCCCCTTGCACGCTCCTGTTCCGTAGTGGGCGAGGTGGTAGTATTCCAGCAAATGACTGAGCTTCCTCGTTTGGTACTTGGAATTCCAAAGATTCATGAGTGAGTGAGGACATTCCTTCTCATCTCCGTCCTCAATGTCTTTACGTCCTCTTATCGTGAGGCTGAGTTCCCTGGTTCCGGTGTTGTAAAAATCAGCCTGTTTTAACCCTCATACGGTGGACAAATAACTTTGAGTAGACGTCTTATTAGTACAAACAATATTTATTTAAACCCACACAATCAATAATCACCCACCTGACCAACAATAAGTTATCTTACAGAAAATGCTAGAATTCAAGTACAATACAAGACCTTGACTTTGTGTGACTGACAAATACCCAAACAGATACTGGCCTTTATCTGTGTGCTGGTCTTGGTAGTTGTCTGTGTAGTTTGGTCCTTTGCTCTGGTCTGGCATTCTGGCTGTAGTCTCTCTTTCTTCCTTCTCGGGTGTGGTGGCTCTCCTCTTGCTGGCGACGTTCACCGTTGTTGCAGCTTGTTCGTGGGATCAGAGAGAGAGATTCCTGGTTGTGCAGCATCCTTTATGCCCCGTTTGGTTTCACGCCCTTTTTTTGGCCATTGCCAATCAATCGATCAGGACTTGATCACCCTGATCGATAAGAGTCCAATCAGGTGCTACCACACTGATCTCTGGGTGTGTCCCTGGCGGCCATGCCTGTATGTGTTGTAGGCACATAGGTCACATACCTTCCTCCTAAATAAGGATTCACGGTGCCTTTACGTCTGGCACACAACCCAGTGTGATCAGAAAGTCTCTTTCATCCTGGAGATGGCCCATATCCTGTGTATTCACTCATCAGGGTTGCAGCCTGTTTGTCTGTCTTTAAACTGCAGCCTGTCGGTTTAGTTTCTTGCCCAGTTGTCCCAAAGTGCTTTACAAAACGCCATTTTAGATGGCCTGTTTGGCTACACCGGACATCCCCCACCCCCAACCAGGGGGAAGATCCTTCGTATCTCTACTCTGTCACATCTGTAAGCATTTTTTACTCTTCAGAAATATTATCTTTCATTTCTCTGACTTTCAGAGAATTCAACGATCTCTCGCTATTCTAGGGATCAATCTGGTGAATCTTCTATGGTCAGTATATCCTTCATTAAGTAAGGAGTCCAGAACTATGCTGTACAAAATACTTTAACTGTAATCTCACCCAGGCTCTATGCAATTGCAGCAACACCACTTTACTCCTATACTCAAATCTTCTTGTAATATCAGCCAGCAAATGACCAACATATCATCGTTGATACAAGTCACTGCTAGGGGGTACCATGCTCTCTCCAAACACTATTGCTTAAGTCTGGTCACCTCACTACAGAAAGGATGTGGAAGCTATTGAGAAGGTGCAGAGGAGATTTACAAGGATGTTGCCTGGATTGGGAGGCATACCTTATGAAGATAGGTTGAGGGAGCTAGGTCTCGTCTCCTTGGAGAGACGAAGGTTGAGAGGCGACCTGATAGAGGTTTATAAAATGTTGAGAGGAATAGATAGGGTGGATTGTCGGAGGCTATTTCCCAGGGCTGAAATGGTCGCTATGAGAGGACACAGGTTTAAGGTGCTGGGGAGCAGGTACAGAGGCGATGTTGGGGGTAAGTTTTTCACTCAAAGGGTGGTGAGTGAGTGGAATCGGCTGCCGTTGGTGGTAGTAGAAGCGAACTCGCTGGGGTCTTTTAAAAGACTTCTGGATGAGTATATGGGATTGGGAGTTACAGATAGTTCTATGGCTTGGTAGGTATAGATGTGATCGGCTCAACTTGTGGGCCAAAGGGCCTGTTTGTGCTGTAGTGTTCTATCAGTGGCAGGGATACTGGGTGAGGTTCCTTACCCACATCAAGTTGCACTCCTATACTATCCCTGTGCTCACTGACCCACATTAACTCTCTGTCAAGCACAGTAAGAAGTCTCACAACACTGGGTTAAAGTCCAACAGGTTTATTTGAAATCTCAAGCCTTTGGAGCGCTGCTTTTCAGCAGGTGAGTTGCTCTGTCAAGTAACACCTTAGCTGGAAATTTACTGTCCCACCCATTACAGAATTGGAGTGGGCACGGGGCGGGCAAGTGGAACATTCGTGGGACTTTATGGTTTCGGGATGAGTGAGGCAGTAAAATCCCACGTCTTGTCTCATTCTGGTTTTCAAACCCTCCATGGCCTCATCCCTCCCTATCTCTGTAATCCCCTCCAGCTCTACAACCTGCCAAGATCTCTGAATTCCGGCCTCTTAGAGTGTTCCCGATTTTACTTGCTCCATCTTTGGTGGCCGTGTCTGCAGTCATTGAGATCCCAAGCTCCAGAGTTCCCGTCCTAAACCTCGTCACCTCGCTTCCCTCCTTTAATCTGCTCCTTAAAATCTAACGCTCTGACCAAGCTTTTGGTCGTCTGGTCGTGGTCTCTTTATTTGGCTCTGTGTGGAATTTAGTTTTGTAACACTGCTGTGAAACACTTTGGGATGTTTTATTAAAGGTGCTGTATACAAGTTGTTGTTTGCCTCCCCTGAACTAGAAATCATTGCCGTTTGATATCAGGTGTCAGCCCAGGGTCAAATAATCAGATTATTTTATATCATAGAAGCCCTCAGTGCAGAAGGAGGCCATTCAGCCCATCAAATCTACACTGACAACAATCTCACCTAGCCCCTATCCCTGTAACCCCACATATTTATCCGCTAGTCCCTCTAACCTACGCATCCTGGCGAACTAAAGGGCAATTTAGCATATCCAATGCGTCTAACCCAAACATCTTTGGACTGTGGGAGGAAATTGGAGCACCCAAAGGAAACCCATGCAGACACGGGGAGAACATGCAAACTCCATACAGTGACCCAAGCCAGGAATCAAACCCAGGTCCCTGGAGCTGTGAGGCAGCAGTGCTAACCACTGTGCTGCCTCTGATCAGCTGTTGAGTAGAAACCCACTGAGACACATTCTGCATCTTTCCAAACACCTCGTACAGAATTCTGCTTATCTGATTTTCCAAATGCTTAGGCGGTTCCGCATTTGTTGTAGTTTCCATTGAAGGTTTAATCCACAAATCGAGGGGAATCAATATTTTGTACAGACGTATAACAAAATACAACCACAAGAAATGGGAGCAGGAGTGGAGGACATGGTACATTGCGCAGGCTCTGCCAATCAACATGGGCAGCACGGTGGCACAATGGTTAACACAGCTGCCTCACAGTGCCAGGGACCCAGGTCAATTCCTGACTTGGGTGACTGTCGATAGTGGCATAGTGGTAATGACGTTGTACCTGTGATCCAGAGGCCTCGGCTAATTCTCTGGTAACAAGGATTCAATTAATAAATCTGCAATATAACTGGTTTCAGTAACAGTGGTTAGCACTGCTGCCTCACAGCATCAGGGTTGGATTCCAGCCTCAGGTCCCTGTCTGTGCGGAGTCTGCATGTTCTCCCCGTGTCTGCATGGGTTTCCTCTGGATGCTCCAGCTTCCTCCCACAGTCTGAAAGACGTGCTGGTTAGGAGGATTGGCCGTGCTAAATTCTCCTTCAGTGTACCCGAACAAAAGTTGGAGTGTGGCGACTAGAGGATTTTTACAATAACTTCATTGCAGTGTTAATGTAAGCCTGCTTGTGACACTAGTAAAATTTTAAAAATTAAAAGGAAACATGGCTGATATTGGATTTTGACTCCATTGTCACATTGGAAGGAATTTTCAGTGTGGCGCTCAACCTGTTTGGCTGTGTTACGAATACACCTTCCTTGGCCATCGAGTCCTGGCGGGTAAACTACTCAGCCTTTGGGAGAACAGTGACCACAACACCACACAACCCTGCCACAGCAACCTCTGCAAGGCATACCGGATCATCAACATGGATGACATCATCACACGTGAGAACACCATCCACCAGGTACACAGTACATACTCTTGCAACTCGGCCAATGTTGTCTACCTGATACGCTGCAGGAAAGGATGTCCCAAAGCATGGTACATTGGGGAGACCATGCAGACGGTACAACAATGGATAAATGAACACTACTCGACAATCACCAAGCAAGACTGTTCCCTTTCTGTTGGCGAACACTGCTGACCTTTGGGTAAGCGTTCCCCAAGGTGGCCTTCATGACACATGACAGCACAGAGTCGCTAAGCAGAGACTGATAGCCAAGCCCTGCACACATGAGGACGGTCTCAACTGGGACCTTGGGTTCTTGTCACACTATCTGTAACCCCCCCATGACTTGCCTGGATTTGCAAAACCTCACTTACTGTGCTGTCTGGAGACAATACACATCTCTTTAATCTATGTATAATGCTCTTTCCACTCACATTATCGGCATCTTTAAGACTTGAATAGCAGGTTAGTTGTAAAGACTCGCATTCTAATCAGTAATCTGTAAACTGTGCTGTTATATGCTCTGTCTGAGGCCAGAACTCTCCATTCATCTGCCAAAGGGGCAAACCCTGAAATCTTGTGAGTTTACTATCAAATAAATTGGTTGGATTTAAACCTGGTGTTGTCAGACTTCTTACTGTGCTTACCCCAGTCCAATGCTGGCATCTCCCTATCGTGGAACTCGAGTTTCTGGTTTAGAGGCAGGATCAGTACCCACTGCACCACAAGAGCTCAGGACTTCCTTTGATTGTTACTCCTATAGGGACATTCCTTCAACTGTCGATTGGCTTCTCTGGATTGTGGACATGGGCGGTTAAAAACACCAAATGTAAACATTCCCCTCTCCAAAAGGAATAATGCAATGTTGTTGACTTTTGGGCGAATGGGATCAAAGGTTATGGGGAGAAAGCAGGATGAGGTTATTGAGTTGGACGCTCAGCCATGGTCATAATGAATGGCAGAGCAGGTTCGAAGGGCCAAATGGCCTCTGCCTCTCTTCTATGTTTCTATATCTCTGACAGACAACAAATTTTCAACCTTCCCTACAGCACCTACCCCTGTATGAGAGAGAAAGAGAAAGTTTGCCCAACCCTCAGCTTCACTACCAAATCCCACTGTTGCTAACCATTTGGGTGGTGTGAAATCCTGGCCCCAGGTGACTCATTCTCTCAGTTTCCCTTCCTGTAAAAAGCGACACTTGGCACCTCTTGGTTATGGTTCAAGTGAAACTGGAATCTTGGCACCCACTGCCTGGCAGACCTCATTAGGAATATTCATTCATACTGAGAAGTAACCTTTACACATTCATAAATTTACTCACGCTATCAAAGGGCAAGTAATCTTAACGAGCGACAAGGCATTCATTCCAGTAGTGGAAAGGTGCTCAGTAACCTGCTTACTTTTCCGATCCTACACAGCCGCTCCCAGCAACACCCCAAGGGACGGTGTGTGTGAATTACTTCAACGATTTCCTCGACACCAGAACTAGCTAAAGACGTGAAGCTAGATTTTGTGCATTAAAAGAGTTTAACATTAAGTTTATTTATTAGCAGGCTTGCCTTAACACTGCAATGGAGTCGCTGCGAAAAATCCCCTAGTTGCCACACACCAGTTCAGGTACACAGACACTCGGAGCTGACCTCTCTCCCAGCTCACTCCACAGCTGGTGGCCTCCTCTGGGTCACCAGGGTCACCCACCCCTGATTTCTAATCTAAACACCCCCCCCCCCGAGCCCCCGGCAGCCAACTGAAAATCTGACACCCAGGCAGCCATTTTTGAAATCAGGTTCGCAGAGCCGGGAATCTCCCTGACTCTGCGCGCCCGCCTCACGGATAAAAATCCAAGGGCACATCATTTTTGAAAAGGAAAGACTGAAATTTCATAGGATCGGAGAACCGTAGAAAAGTCACGGTGCAGAAAGAGGCCATTCGGCCCATCGTGTCTGCACCAACCAAAAAAAGAGGAAAGTATACTAGCCACTCATTTTAACCCTACTTTCAACGGTAGGTCAGATCCTTGCAGCATTGTAGGTTCAGATCCAGGGGCCTTCTAAATGAGTCGGGTGTTTCAGCCTCAATCACCAATTCAGGTGAGTTCACCCTCAGGGTGAAAATGTTTTTCCTCATGTCCCCCCCTAATCCTTCCGCCAATCACCTTAAATTTCTGTCCCCATGGTAATTGACCCCACAGTTCGGGGACACCAGTCTTTCCTGCCTACCCTGGCAAAGCCTCTCATAATCTGGTACACCTCAGTTAGGCTTAGCCTCTTTAGCCTCCTCAGTTCTCAGAAAACAACCCTGCCCCGTCTAAAATCCACTCACTCTCCTCTCATAGCTGCAATTTTCAAGCCCTGCCAACATTCTGGTAAATCTGCTCTGCATTCTGTCCAGAATAATGACGTTGTTTATGTAATGTGATGACCAGAACACAAAACTCCAGCTGTGACCTAACCAGCATTTTATACAGTTCCATCATCACGTCCCGGTTTTTGTACTCAATACCTTGCCCAATAAAGGAAAACATTCCATCTGCTTTCTTGACCACATTGTCCACCTGTCCTGTGGACACACACTCCAAAGTCTTTCACATGACCTCACACTTTTCCAGTTGGAATTACATTTGCCGGTTCTCTACAGATTTACCCAAACCATTGATCTAACTCTGGAGTCGACAGCTCTCCTCCTCACTGTCAACTGTACGGTCATTTTTGTGTAAACTTCAAATTTTCTAATCATGTCTCCCACATTTAAATCTAAATCATTAATATATACAACGGTCGACAAGGGCCCCAATAATGAGCTCAGTGGAAACCACTGGAAGCTCTTTTCCATTCGCAAAATCATCCATCAACCATTACCCTTTGGTTCCTGTCACTGAGTCAATTTTGGATCCAACTCACCACCTTCCCCTGTATCCCACTAGATCTCACCTTTCTGACTATTCTGCTGTTTGGGATCTTGTTAAATGCCTTACTGAAATCCCTGTAGACCATATCCACTGCAGTACCCTCATCGATCCTCCTTGTTACTTCCTCAAACAATTCTTTTTAGTAAGACATGGATTTCTCCTGACAAAACTATCCCTGACTAACCCTGGGCAATCTGTACTTTTCTTAATGATAGTTTATCCTGTCTCTCAGAATTGTTTCCAATAATTTACCCACCACTGAAGTCAGACTCACTGGCCTATAATTTTCTGGCCTATCCCTTAGACCCTTTTCACAGTTCGCAGATCTCCAATCCTCTGGGACCTTGTCTGTATCGAGTGAGGATTGGAAAATGATCCTCAGAGCATCCACTATTCCACCCTGCTTCCTTCAACTGCCTGGGATACAATCCATCGGGCCTTGGTTATTAATCCATCATAAAGGATGTCAGTCCCTCTGGTACTTCCTCTCTCACTATGCTTATTGTGTCTAATATTTCACACTCCTCTTTAACCCGAATGTCTACATCATCCCTCTGCTTTGTGAAGATGCCCATTGAGAATCCTGCCCACATCTTCTGCACCAACCCACAAGTTACCATGTACATCTCTGATAGGTTCTCTTGCTCCTTAACGTATTGGGAAAACACCTTAGGATTTTCTTCAGTTTTATCTGACAATATTTTTTCATATCTCTCCTTTCTCAGTTTCTTTTTTTTACTTAGCACCTATACTTTCTATACTCCTCTAGGCTCTCTGCGGTATTAAGTTTTTTGTGACTGTCATAAGCTTTCGTTTTCTGCTTTATCTTACCATGTATACCCTGCATGCTTTTCGATAGTATGAAGTCTCACACCACCCGGTTAAAGTCCAACAGGTTTATTTGGTAGCAAACGCCACCAGCTGTCGAGACTTTGCCCCTTCGTCAGGTGAGTGGGGAGTTCTGATCACGAACAGAGCATATAAAGTAAACTGAGTGTGTGCTTTGTACGCTCTGTCTGTGATCAGAACTCCCCGCTCAATCGACAAAGGGGAAAAGCCCCAAAAGCTAGTGGCGTTTACAACCAAATAAACCTGTTGGACTATAACCTGGTGTTGAGAGACTTCTTACTGTGATTACCCCAATCCAACGCTGGCATCTCCACATCATGCTTTTCGATAACCAGAAGGGTCTTAAGTTTGGCGGCATCGTGCTTTCTCTTTGTGGGGTTATGTTCACAGTGCGTGTATAGAATCTTACCTTTGATTGCCTCCCATTGATTTGACATAGTTTTTCCTTCCAATATCTGCAGTTAGTTCATAAGTTCATAATATATAGGAGCAGCATTAGACCATTCGGCCCATCGAGTCTTCTCCGCCATTCGATCATGGCTGATATGCTCCTCATCCCCATTTTCCTGCCTTCTCCCCATAATCTTTTAATTCATTAAAAATCTGTCCAACTCCTCCTTAAATTTACTCACTGTTCCAGCATCCACTACATTTTGGGGTAACGAATTCCACAGATTAATAGCCCTTTGGGAGAAGTAGTTTCTCCTCAACTTCATTTTAAATTTGATGCCCCTTATCCTGAGACTATGACCTCTCATCCTAGAATGCTCCTCAAGAGGAAGCATCCGCTCCACATCTACTTTATCCATACCTTTTATCATCTTGTACACCTCAATTTAATCTCCCTTCATTCTTCTAAATTCCAGAGAGTGTCGACCTAAACTGTTCAATCTCTCTCCATACAACAAATCCCTCATCTCTGGAATCAATCCAGTTCACTCTTGCCAGCTTAACTCTCAGCTTTATAAACTCTATCTTTCCCCAATTTAGAACGTTTACTCCAATTCTACCTTTGTACTTCGAGCTATATTATGGTCACTATCTACAAAATGCTCCCCCTCCTACTACTTCATCTATTGCCCAGCTTCGTTTCTTAAGACCCAGTCCATCCACTCTCTCTTCATAATTAAAACCCTCCAGCCCAGGCAACACCCTGGTAAATTTCCTCTGCACCTTGCCAGTGCCATCACATCCCTTCTATAACGTAGAGTCATTGAGTCATAGAGGTTTACAGCATGAAAACAGGTCCTTCGGCCCAACTTGTCCATGCCACTGTTTTTATTAACCACTAAGCCAGCCCCAATTGCCCGTGTTTGGCCCATATCCCCCTATGCTTACCTTACCCATGTAACTATCTAAATGTTTTTTGAAAGATGAAATTGTACCCATCTCTACTACTACCAGCTCATTCCAGACACTCACCATCCTCTGCGAAAATATTGCCCCTCTGGATCCTTTTGTATCTCTCCCCTGTCATCTTAAACCTATGCCCTCTAGTTTTAGACTCCCCTACCTTTGGGAAAAGATATTGACTATCTATGTCCCTCATTATTTTATAGACCTCTATAAGATCACTGCTAAGCCTCCTATGATCCAGGGAAAAGAGTCCCAGTCTATCCAGCCTCTCCTTACAACTCAATCCATCAAGTCCCAGTAGCATCCTAGTAAATCTTCCTATCTAATTTATTGGTCCCAATATAGACCATGATCTCTAATGGACTGCGCTCCCTCTGCCGAAGAACATCCTGTAGTTGCTCTGTAACATCGTTGACCCTGATGCCGGGGAGACAACATATCATCCTGGAGCCATGTCAATAGCTGGGGAAATGTCTGCCTGTTCCCCTAACTATGGAATCTCCTATCACTATTGCTCCTCCACTCTCCTTCTTCACCTGCTGTACAACAGAGCCACCTCTGCTGCCACAAACATGATTGCCCACCTCCGAGGAACTAATATCCTCACTGGTATCCAAAGTGGAAAACCAATTGATGAGTGGGGTGCCTGAGACTCCTGCATTACCTACATTGTGTTTTTTGGACTGCCTGACGGTCACTCAGTCCCTTTCAGCCTCCAGGCTCTTAAGCTGCGGTGTAGCCACCTCACTGAAGCTGCTATCGACATAGCTCTCAGCTTCATGGATGCACCATAGTGACTCCAGTCACTGCGTGAGCTCCGAAATCCAGAGCTCAATGCTCTAGGACACCAGGAGGATCCGCAGCTTCCCACATATTGTAAGACATACACTCCACATAGCTGAGCTACCCAGCCATGGCTTCAATTTACTTCCCTTACATTAACTTGATTTTACCTTGCTTTACTTTATTTTACCTGGCTGAGACTTAACTTTATTTCCTTTTGGATTGTGATTCTTACTTAAATGTAAGTGGCCACCTATTTCAAAAGAATGTGGTTTCCTACGGTTAATGCATCTAACCTTTTGGAGCATAATATTGAATATTGGAGCATAATATTGAGCATAATATAAGAATTATCATTCTTTTGGAGCATAATATTGTAACATTCACTCTATACATCCTGTGAATCAGCCTCAAGGTGCAACTGACTGCCTCTCCCGGTATGTCCTCTTCTTGAACTCTCTTCCTTGTACTCGTTGGAGTTTAGAAGGATGAGGTGGGATCTTACTGAAACTTACAGGGTACTGCGAGGCCCTGGATAGAGTGGACGTGGAGAGGATGTTTCCACTAGTAGGAAAAACTAGAACCAGAGGGCACAACCTCAGGGTAAAGGGACAATCCTTTAAAACAGAGATGAGGAGAAATTTCTTCACCCAGAGAGTGGTGAATCTGTGGAACTCTTTGCCGCAGAAGGCTGTGGAAGACAGATCATTGAGTTTCTTTAAGACAGAGATAGATAGGTTCTTGGTTAATAGGGGATCGGGGTTATGGGGAAAAGGCAGGAGAATGAGGATGAGAAAAATATCAGCCATAATTGAATGGCAGAGCTGACTCGATGGGCCGAGTGGCCTAATTCTGCTCCTATGTCTTACGGTCTCATGGTCCTTGCTGGCTGCCTGTCCCAGCATCCTCCTCGAATGGGCCAGGTGTTGCCGATGCCTCTCCCAGGGTCCTCTGCTCTCAGTCTCCTCTCGCTGTTGCTGACAGTCTGTCCCAGGACCCTTCACTCATACTCACCTTTTACATGCACCAATTTCCCTGACCTACCCAATAGCTACATTGCATTGATATAGCACCTTTAACATAGTCCTAAGGCACCTTGGAGGAGCATTAACGAACAAAATCTGACGCCAAAGCACCTAAGGAGATGTTAGGGAAGACGGCCTAAAGCTTGCTCAAAGAGATAGATTGTGTAGATTAGATGGATTGGCCAGAGCTAATTCCATAAAGGAGAAAAGGGGTGGAAAGGTTTAGGGAAGAAATTCCAGACCTTAAAGCAGCAATATGGAAGGCACCAATGCTGCGGAGATTAAAATTGGGAATGCCCAAGAGGGCAGAATTAAAGGAACATAGAGCTCGCAGGAGATTGTAAGACACTGCAGTGTGAGTGATGGCTCAAGTCCACGGAGGAATATGAAAACAAGCATTGGAATTTTAAAATGGAGACATTGTTTAACCAGGAACCTAGAAGCCCTACAGTGCAGAAGGAGACCATTCAGCCCATCAAGTCTGCACCAACCACAGTCCTGCCAATGCCTTATCTCCATAACTCCATGCGTTTACCCTAACTAATCCCCCCAACACTAAGGGGTAATTTCCAATCCACCTAACCGGTGCATCTTTGGACTGTGGGAGGAAACCAGAGCACCCGGAGGAAACCCATGCAGACACGGGGAGAACATGCAAACTCCAGTGACCCAAGCTGGGAACTGAACCCGGGTCTCTGGCAGTGAGAGATAGCAGCGCTAACCACTGTGTGCCACCCCTAATGGATGAATGGGGTTTGTTGTGAATTAGAACATGCAGCAGTTTTAAATGAGCCGAGGTGTTTGGTGGGCAGGGGTTGGAAAGCCAGCCAGAAGTGCATTGACTAGTCAAGACTAGAGACAACAAAGGCACAGATGGAGGTTTCAGTGGGAAACTTGAACTGAACTGACCCAGTTGGCGCAATTATTTCTTCATTCTTATAAACAGTTTATAAAACACATATCATCATGGTCTTGAGGAATCCACAGCGGGAGCCAAGCTTCAGGTTACTTCGGCATGATGATAGTGGTTAGTACCGCTGCCTTATAGTGTCACGGACTCGGGTTCAATTCCGGCCTTGGGTCACTGTGTGGAGTTTGCACATTCTCCAATGATGTGCAAGTTAGGTCATGCTAAATTGCCCCTTAGTGTCCCAGGATGTGTAGGTTAGACAGATTGGCCAGAGTAAATGTGCAGGGTTATGAGGATAGGATGGAGGGGAGGGGCTGTGTGAGATACTGAGTGGGTGTGGTCTAGATGGGCCAAATGGCCTCTTCTGCACTGTAGGGATTGTATGATACTTAGTTTTACTGAATGAGGGTATGTAATTCTGCAGGATAAAATAAAAGCAAATTCCATCTGATGCTGGAAATCTGAAATAAAAACAATGGAATGGAGGAATCATATTCAAGTTGAAATGTTCACCTGTTTTTTTCTTTCCAAGGATACCACCAGTTCTGCGAGCTATTTCCATCACCTTCTCATTTTGTAGAACACTTGGCTTGTGAATGAAAGCATTGAATATTTTCACCAGGACAGCGAGTCTGAGATTTGTTCATACAGGATCTGTTATTGCATGGCCTTGGGGTCTATTTATATCCGAGAGAGGTTCCTTCAGAGTCTTTAGTTCAAAATGTGTGTTAGCACTTCCCCAGAATAATGCGTCTCTTGTGACTGAATCAACAATAACCTTTTTCACCATCAAGTGTAACTAAGATCTATCAAAGGAGTGAAGTAGGTACCTGGTAAACCGATACACTCATAAAACAAGCCGTGTATTATACTGTCAGAATCAGGTCAGCCTAAATAAAAAATAAAATAAAGAAGGCTTGCATCAAAACACATTGCAACCAATGAAGTCCTTTTAAAGTGTAGGCTTTATTATTTAAAAATACTTTATTATTTTATGGAATATATAACTTGCTGATGATCCAAAGGTAAGTAGGAAAGTCAGTTGCGAAGGGGACATAAGGCACATCGGTAGGTTAACTGAGTGGGCAAAAAATTAGCCAATCGCGTTTAATGTGGAAAAATGTGAAAAAATGTGAAATGTGTTCACTTTGGCAGGAACAATAGAAAAACAGAATATTATTTAAATGGAGAGAGATTGCAGAACTCTGAGGTACTGAAGGATCTGGGTGTCCTGGTTCATGGATCAGGAAAAGTTAGCGTGCAGGTACAGCAAGTGATTGGGATGGAATGCTGCAACTTTGAAGGAGATGATGGCCTCGTGGTATCACCGCTAGACTATTAACCCAGAAACTAATGTTCTAGAGACCCAGGTTTGAATCCCACCACGGCAGATGGTGGAATTTGAATTCAATAAAAAATATCTGGAATTAAGAATCTACGGATGACCATGAAACCATTGTCAGAAAAACTTATTTGGTTCACTAATATCCTTTAGGAAAAGAAATCTGCCATCCTTACCTGGTCTGGCCTACATGTGACTCCAAAGCCATAGCAATGTGGTTGACTCTCAACTGACTTCTGAAAAGCCCCAGTAAATCACTCAGTTCAAGGGAAGTTAGGGATGGGTAATAAATGCTGCCCCAGACAGTGTCACCCATGTCCCATGAATGAATAAATTTAAAAAATTATTGCAAAGAACGTGGAAGATAAAAGTCGAGACGTTTTGCTGCAGTCAATTCTTTTTAAAAATCATTCATGGGATGTGGGCATGGCTGGCTGGGCCAGTATTTATTGTCCATTACTAATTGCCCTTTGTCTTATTGAATGATAGGGCAGGTTCAAGGGGCTGAATGGCCTATTCCTGCTCTTGTTATGTTCATATGGGATGTAATTGTTGTTGGCAATGCCAGCATTTATTGCCCATCCCTGACTGCCTTTGAACTGAATGCAATCAAGAGTCAACCGCATTACTTTGCGGCTGGAGTCAGATGTAGGCCAGATAGGGTAAGGATGGCAGATTTCCTTCCCTGAAGCAGTGTCAATAAATCGATGATAATATTTGCATCATCACAAGCTTCATATTCCAGATTTATGAACTGAATTTGAATTCCACCAGTCGCTGTGATGGGATTTGAACCCGTGCCAGCTCAACGTGGCACCAAAGATGCTGGCCAGCCGGGAATCTGTGGGAAAACCTCTGGAGACTGACATTAAATCTGACACACAAGATAGTCACAGTTGTTGGAAATCAATCATCGCAACACCTGAATATTCTGCCAGAGTTGCTCAGCAATGCATTCTTCATCCAATCATTCTCATCCAAAGATGTACGGGTTAGGTGGATTGGCCACGTTAAATTGGCCCTTAGTGTCAGGGGGATTAGTGGATAAATACATGGGGTTGTGGGGATGGGGCCTGGGTGGGATTCTTGTCGGTATAGACTCGATGGACCCAATGGCCTCCTTCATTACCCCCAGGATTCTATAATCTTCAATGACAGGTCGCTACGAGAGGACACAGGTTTAAGATGCTGGGGAGTAGGTACAGAGGTGATGTCAGGGGTAAGTTGTTCACTCAGAGATTGGTGAGTGAGTGGAATCGGCTGCCGTCGGTGGAGGTGGAGGCGAACTCGCTGGGGTCTTTCAAAAGGCTTCTGGATGAGTACATGGGATTTAATGGGATTGAGGGTTATAGATAGGCCTGGTAGATAGGGATATGATCGGCTCAACTTGTGGGCCGAAGGGCCTGTTTGTGCTGTAGTGTTCTATGTTCTATGACCTTCCTTCTGGGATAAGGAAAGAAGATCAGCTGTTCAATGATGATTCGCACATCCTGCAACAAGGGAGTTACGCTTGCCAACTACTGAATGTTTGGTTTTGTGGCTCTCCCCCAACTCTGGCTTGGATTGACTGTATTTAATAATATCCACCCCTCCCACAACATCTCATATGTCTGTTCTAAGTGCTATCCACGGGGTATAATGTAGCAAACTCACCAAGATTACTGTGACAATACCAACTCCAAAAGCAGACACAGTGATTAAATCAAATAAGGGATTATCAAGATGGGTTATGATGATGAACTATTTCACAAAAACAAGATTCCAGAAGTTAACCCTTCTTTATCGACCCTCTGCATCTTCTGCAAACAAACATCCAGGTGGAATTGTTTGACCCCACTCACAGCTGGGATTCTCCAGACCCGTGGCTGGGATTCTCCAGTCCAGCAACTGAGATAAATTACCACCAGATTTTCTGGGGCGAAACTTACCAAAAACATTCCAAGTCCAGGACGAGGGGGAAAATGGGAGATTTTCTCACCCATTTTTTGGGTGCCTTCAAATCCAGAATTTTTTACCCTCAGTGCAGGAGAAAATGGACTAAACCATTCCTCGCCTGTAGGAGGTGGTGGTGGGGTTTAAATCGCCAGTAGGCCTGCTCTGGCAGCAGAGGGCTTTTGCGCATGTGCAGACTTCCGTGGCTGCACATGCGCAATGGCAACCAGCAGAGGCCTAACAGGTCTGAGAGAGAGACTTGTGTGAGAAACCAGTCAGCCCTCTGCTGCTTCAACCGGCTTCGAACTAGCCCCCGCAGCTAATGCGGGAGCCCATGGCCCATCATAAACTTCACACCACCCAGAAATATCACATCGCACCCCCACCACCCAGACCAATCGCCCCCACTCCATCCCACCGATCACCTGCAGAGTGCACCATGTACCCTCCATACTGACTGTCCCCCAGTAGGCCACACCCTCCAGAAGGTCCTGCCCCCTCTAGCCCCACCTGGTGCCTGGTGTCATGGTGCCCAGTGGGCAGTGCCAGCATGCCAGGCTGGCACTGCCCAGGGGCATCCCCCTTTGTCCCAACCTTCCTGGGGTGGTCTAAATGGTCTCTGGTTCTACCATCATGGCTGGTCCACTTTGCAGGAGCCACTGTGATTCTCCCCAGAGAGAATCTCTCCCGGCAAGGCACAAAGACAAGTCAGCCCAAATGATTGCATCCTGGACTCGTCAATTATACGCAAAAACAGATTTCAATAAATATAAATAGTTCATTCAGCCTGGCACTGGAAATGGGCATGAGGCTGATTTCACTCGATATCCAGGTCACAAGAGATGAGAAATTGGGAGTGAACCTGATTTCTCTGCTCCCATGCAATCTGCCCTTTGTGTCTGGAGTGTTAGGCAATGCTATATTCCTCACCAGGCTGTATATTTGTGGGATATGAACTGTGAGTACTATCGCCTTCCATTTTTCCTCTGCTGTGATCCCATCAGCTACAAAGAAATAAATGCAGCCTTTCGATATATTGCTCCCAGTTTTCCACTTCTGGGTCAGAGTTCAATCTTTCCGGTTGAAGACATTTTTATAAGGTGTAAATCCCTTGCTTCTTCATAGTTTTGACGCTTACTCTCCTGCCCCTCTGGCTGCAAACTGCAATCCCTCAATGACAAACAAAGTTTTTCCTCGTCGCCAGTGTAACAACATTGACGGCGACACGTTGTGGCTTCAAGTCATAAAGGGTTTATTAGCAACCATTTTTATACATACACAGACAAGGATCTGACGGAACTGGAACGCATCTATTCCCTCCTCCTCCCTGGCTCCAGCTGAGTTTCCTTCCTGCGCCAGGATGTGCGCCCTTGCATTCGATTGGCTCGGCTTCTCGCACTTCCTCCCCATTGGGTCCAGCCCAATCATGTGACCCTCAGGTTGTGCCCCCGAAAGAGGCCACATCACCATACCACAATTCAACACAAACCAGTGCCTGTAGGAAAGGAAGTGATTACAGAGTCATAGATTCCTACAGCACAGAAGGAGGCCATTCAGTCCATCAAATCTGCACTGAACACAGGCCCATCCAGGCTCTATCCCCTTAACCCCATGCATTTACCCTAGCTAGCCCCCCTGACACTAAGGGGAATTTAGCACAGTCAATCCACCTAGCCCACTGTCTTTGAGCCGTACTGTATTGCTCCACTGATTCCTAATACTGCCTCTGTGTTGCCACTTCTGTGCTTGCCATTTCACAGCACAGAGATTCCTTTAGCGTACAGGCAGGTTAAATAACGAATCTGCCATCGCATTGATCCTGAGCTTTAGTTGGTTCCTGGACTGAGATCAGAGCAGTTGGATTCCATTTTTCAGGCCACAGAGAAAAGCCCTCAGTGACCACTTTCACACACAGGTGATGAAAGTTTAGTGGACAAGGCAAAGACTTCAAAGTGAAAATTACAAATAACTCTCTGGTAACACATCGTCTCCAAAATACATTTTTTAAAAAATAATCCCTTCTTAACATAATGCCCTAATAGGATGTGTGAAAGAAATATCGAACTCAGTCAATGGGTTGTGTGTGTCCAGTGACATAATTCTCCACAACCTGTCACATCAGGAGCATTTTATCTCGGTGATTCTAATGCAAACGGCTTTCGGGAATTTGTCTGTTGGTCAGAGGGAATGACACAGAATCAGGCATCTCTCCCCTTCCTCACAGCGAGGACCACTGTATAAAGACTCCATTGTCACACCAAAATTACTGACCACAATGGTCTTTTCTAAATCACAGTTCATTTGAGATCTCAGTTGCTGCTTTTGACAAGGACACAGCAAGGTTTATGCAGCTTACAAGGCAATCTTTAACCAGGATATAATGGTTTCCTTTATTCTCACACGCTAGTTCATTTATGTGTTTTTTTGTTAGTTTTGCAGGGTATGGTAGCATAGTGGTTTCGTTATGGGGCTAGAAACGCAAAGGCCCGGAGTAAATATCCGAAGACAACAAGAATTCAAACCTCACCATGGCCGCGGGAGAATTCCAATAAAATTAATTCTATAAACCTGTAACTAAAAAGGCAGCATTAGTGATGGTGACTGCAATATTATTGGATTGACATAAAAACCCATCTAACTCACTAATGTCCTTTAGGGAAGGAAATCTGCTGTCTTTACCTGGTCTGGCCTACACGTGACTTGAGAGCCACAGCAATGGAGTTGACTCTTAACGGCCTTATTGAAGGGTAGAGGTGACCAGTTAAAGGGAAACAGGACAATCAGCCAGGATTTCCAGAGCTTCACCATTACCCACCCCCTTCCCCCGCTGAAAACTGAATGTTGTGTGTATGTGTGCGTACACACACACACGTGTACATATCTGCATATTGGGCGAGGAGACATCTGGCTTACCTGTGATGCCTTCCTTGATTGAATTGCCCTAGAATCATAGA
This sequence comes from Carcharhinus amblyrhynchos, assembly GCF_965287045.1. Classification (NCBI taxonomy): domain Eukaryota; kingdom Metazoa; phylum Chordata; class Chondrichthyes; order Carcharhiniformes; family Carcharhinidae; genus Carcharhinus; species Carcharhinus amblyrhynchos. Next base: position 48,291,220 of record NC_137342.1, read on the forward strand.
ATCCCTACAGTGCAGAAGGAGGCCATTCAGCCCATCGAGTCAGCACTGTCTCTCTAACAGAGCATCTTACCCAGATCCCATCCCTGCAACCCCACACATCTACCCCACTAAATCCCCCTGACCTATCGGTCTTGGAGCACGAAGGGGCAATTTAGCATGGCCAATCCACCTAATCTGGATATCTTTGGAGTGTGGGAGGGGAAACCGAAGCACCCAAAGGAAACCCACGCAGACACGGGGAGAACGTGCAAACTCCACACAGACAGTGACCCGAGGCCGGAATTGAACCCAAGTCCCTGGTCCTGTGAGGGAGCAGTGCAAACCACTGTGCCCTGTCTATCCTCATTTCACTGAGGCACTGGGCTACTCCTGGCACCATGTGTTCCATCAAAGTAGAAAGAAAAATGTTTAAAAAGTTACCCTTAAAAGGTGGGAGATCCTGTGCTCTGCGTCTGAGTGCTGAGGATGTGTGTTGTACACATGGTTTGAACTGTGCCATGATTTGCAGCTGCCAGATGGAGAGATGCTCATTCCACAAATACAGGGCTTGAAAAACAAATGGGAAATCCATCGTGCAAGAGCCAGATACAGACAGCAGGAGCTTGGAATTGTAAATATGACTGGTGCATGCTACAGGAAGGAAATAAACATACATTTCCAATTCCAAAATCCAATTTCCAAAACCAAAAGAGAAAACACTGGAAAGCTTTGACAAAGGGCCATCTGGACTCGAAACGTCAGCTCTTTTCTCTCCTTACAGATGCTGCCAGACCTGCTGGGATTTTCCAGTATTTCCTCTTTTGGTTTCCAATTTCAGCATCCGCAGTAATTTGCTTTTATTTCCAATTTAAAGTTTAATTTAGCTTGGCTCAGTAGGGAACTCTCACCAGAAAAAATCCCTACTCTGTAAGAGAAGAAAATATCATTGGGATCTCTAACATCCACCTGAGTGAGAAAACAAAGCCTCAGTTCATCGTTTCATCTGAACAATCGGATCTGGACAAAGAACAAAGAACAAAGAACAATACAGCACAGGAAACAGGCCCTCTCCACACTGCTTTTGAGAAAGGGTGTGTATCCCCAATCTGAGTGCGGGGCCCTTTGTTCTAGTAGATGATTACACTCTGGTTGGCCAACCTGGGTAACAGGACGCAAATGGCCTTCGAATTTGGTCTGTGTGGCCCACACTTAGTACTGCTTTCGAGATAGCCTGGTGTAAATTTTTTTGATATTGCCAGGAAGTTCCTTCAGTTCGAGGGTCACAGACAAATGTGGATTCAACCATTTCAAAAGGTCCTTATCCAGTTTTAAAAATTTTAGAAATAGCCATGAAGATATCTATGCATATTTTATAAAAAAATATACAGCACGAGGGCTTAATTCCCTCAGTGCTAAAGTAACTTTTTTTTTACTTTTGTCTTTGTTCCACTTGCCTGGATGAGTACAACAACCACAACACTCAAGAAGTTCAACATTATCCAAGATGAAGTAGCCCACATGATTGACACCTCATCCACCATCTTAAACATTCACTCCCTCTACTATCGCTGCACATCCAACATTTACGAGATGCAATGCAAGAACTCATCACATCTCCTTCAGTAGCACCTCTCAAAGCCATAACCCGGACTCTTGGAGAGACAAGGGTGACAGCTGCATTGGAACATCGAGGAGTTGTCCTCTGAGCTAGCTGCCATTCTGATTTGGAACTATATTGTAGTTGTTTCACTGTTACCGAGTCAAGATCCTCGAACTCCCTCCCTGACAGCACTGTGGGTGCATCTACACGTGGACTGCAGGAAGGAGGCAGCTTGTATCACCTTCTCAAGGGCAATAAGGGATGGGCCACAAATGATGTCTTAAGTCAGCAACACCCAGATCCTGTAAAAGAACAAACGACCCTGCACTTTTCCAATTCTGGCTTCTTGGAACTCCCTGGTTTTAATTCTCAGCCTTTGGTAGCCATGCCTTCAGTTGATGCCCAAAGCTCTTGAATTCCCTCCCCAAATCTCTCCAACCTACTTTCTGCCCGTCTTCCTTTCAAATGCTCCTGAAGGTTTTTGGAGACCTGTTTTCTTATATGGCTGAATGTCAAATGCTATTTGCAAATGCCCCTGCACTGTACGCTTAATTCTAATAAAGGCACTATATAAATGCAAATGGTTGTTCATTGTGCAATGCACTGACTGAGTGCCACCTGATTTTCTATGTTAAGTCATTAACATGCAGAGGGACCTGGGCATGCAGGTCCACAGTTCCCTAAAAGTGGCAACACAAGCGGTCAAGGTGATTAAAAAAGCATATAGCAAGTTTATTTATTAGGCATAAATAGGCTTACATTTACACTGCAATGAAGTTACTGTGAAAATCCCCTAGTCTCCACACTTTGGCACCTGTTTGGGTACACAGAGGGAGAATTTAGCATGGCCAATCCACCGAACCAGCATATCTTTTGAGTGTGGGAGGAAACCCATGCAGACACAGGGAGAATGTGCAAACTCTACAGACAGTGACCCAAGCCAGGAATTGAACCCAGGTCCCTGGCGCTGTGAGGCAGCAGTGCTAACCACTATGCCACCATGCTGCCCTTGCCTTTGTTAACTGGGGCATTGAGTACAAGAGCTGAGAAATCATGTTGCGGCTATAAAAAACTGCACATACATATATATATATAAATAAAAAAGGCCACATTTGGAGTATTGCATGCAGTTCTGGTCACCACACTACCAGAAGGACTTGGAAGCTTTGGAGAGAGTGCAAAGATGATTCACCAGATGTTTCCTGTCCTCGAGGATGTTGGTTATGAGGAGAGGTTGAATAAACTAGTATAGTTTTCACTGGAAAGACGGAGATTGAGGGGAGACCTGATAGAGGTCTACAAAATTATGAGAAGCACAGACATGGGGGGATAGTCAGAGGCTTTTTCCCAGGGTGGAAGTGTCAATTACATGGGGTCACAGGTTCAAGGTGAGCAGAGAAAGTTTAAGGGAAATATGCGGGGTAAGTTTCTCACACAGAGAGTGATGAGTGTCTGGAACGCGCTGCAAGAGATGGTGGTGGAAGCAGGCATAATAGCAACATTTTTTAAAGTTAAAGTTTATTTATTCATCACAAGTAAGGCTTACATTAATACTGCAATGAAGTTACTGTGAAATTCCCCTAGTCGCCACATATGGTGCCTGTTTGGGTCAATGCACCCTAACCAGCACGTCTTTCAGAATGTGGGAGGAAACCAGAGCACCTGGAGGAAACCCACGCAGACACGGAGAGAATGTGCAAACTCCACACAGACACTGACCCAAGTTATTTAGTTAGGGCATCATGATCGGTATGGGCTTGGCACATGGCAGGGCCTATTCCTGTGCTGTACTTTTCTTTGTTCTTTATACGTTACCCTGAATTTTGCTTATTGTTATTACTGGCACACCCCAATGATAGATTTCCTGCCAGGGTCAAGCTGGAAGTGAGTCATCTTGTGAAAGGATCATCGAGTCCCGTCCAAAGTCAGTCTCCTCATGGCAACAACTACCTATTCAGACAAACATATGTACAAATTACATAACCATGTACAGCCCTTTTTAGAACACTGAAATCAGAATATTATATGCCACAGACTGGAGCATAAATTAGCATGAAGCGTGTATATTTAACAGAATGTCCAAATGAATAATGATCTTTGCATTTTCTGCAGCACAATAACTAGATTTATTTAACAGTCTGCACAAGTTCAGACAACTGCCTCAGCATCACAGACCGATGTCATAACAGCTAGTTTCTAATTATCCCAGTGAGGTGGTTCCAGTTAGATACTTCAAACCCTTTTTGCAAGACTATCTAATCTTCCCCCATGAGTACCCACCACACAGACATAGTTCCATATAATTGAGCATTCAAATTCCAAAGGGAAGATCTGTCAACTGGTACCACCCAATCTCAATTTCTAAATAGAAGTTTTGAAATTGTATGGGGCTTTATTTAAAGAGAGGATGATCCTCTTCATCAGTAACTTCTTGCTATTTTCTAGTTTTCTCACAGCAGACATCAATCAAGCCGTATCTCAAGAGAGAGAAACACTTGTTTAAGCTCTGGGTCGGGGAAGGGTATGTATCTCACTTTATCTTGCTAATTCAGATGTGAACACTGGTCTGAGTTTGAAAGCACCAGTTCTTGATGGAGTCAAAATATTTTTGGGCGGCACAGTGGCACTTCGATTAGCACTGCTGCCTCACAGCACCAGGGACCCTTGCTTACTGGTATTACTGGCACACCCAAATGATAAATTTCCAGTTCGATTCCTGGCTTGGGTCACTGTCTGTTTGCATGTTCTCTCCATGTCTGCATGGGTTTCCTTCGGGTGCTCCAGTTTCCTTCCGCAGTCTGAAAAATGTGCTGGTTAGGTGCATTGGCCATTGTCAATTCTCCCTCCATGTACCTTTACGGGCACTGGAGTGTGGCGACTAGGGGATTTTCACAGTAACTTCATTGCACTGTTAATGTAAGCCAACTTGCAACACTAATAAATAAAACTTAAAATATTTTAATATGTTGGGGTTAATGAGAACAAAGTCACAAAAAATAATCAACAAGTAAAGGCCCTTGTTATTATAAGCATAGAGTCATAGAGGTTTACAGCATGGAAACAGGCCCTTCGGCCCAACTTGTCCATACTACCCTTTGTTTTAAACCCCCAAAGCTAATCCCAATTGCCTGCATTTGGCCCATATCCCTCTATACCCATCTTGCCCATGTAACTGTCTAAATTCTTCGTAAAAGACAAAATTGCACCCACCTCTACTACTACCTCTGGCAGCTTGTTCCAGACACACACCACTCCCTGTGCCCCTCTGGACACTTAAACATATACCCTGTAGCTTTAGACTCCCCTACCTTTGGGAAAAGGTATAGACTATCTAGCTGATCTATGCCCCTCATTAATTTGTAGACCCCTATAAGATCAGCCCTCAGCCTCCTACACCCCAGAGAAAAAAGTCCAGTCTATCCAATCTCTCCTTACAACTTAAACCATCAAGTCCCAGTAGTACCCTAGTAAACTTTTTCTGCACTCTTTCTAGTTTAATAATATCCTTTCTATAATAAGGTGACTAGAACTGCACACAGTTTATGTTTCGATAATCCAAATTTGTAAATGCTAGAATATTCTAAATACGGAGTTCTCTCTAGTATATAGTGCCAGCTAGAACTCAGTCAATTATTCTTGAACCAACAAACTTGTTGAGTCAGGGAACAAGTCCCACTCCCGGGGCAGGATTTTCCAGCTGCACTGACCCCAAGGCCAGAAGATTTTGTTCGAGGTCAATGGACCTTTGCTACGATTCCTGTGGTGGGCGGGAAGGGAAAATTCTACACCAGGACTGGAGCACAGAAATCCCAGCTGACGCTATATTTTTCTATATATTGTGGGGCTTGGGCATCGCTGGCTGGCCAGCATTTATTGGCTATCCCTAGTTGCCTGATGCCAATTGAGAGTCAACTACATTGCTGTGGTTCTGGAGTCACATGTAGGCCAGACCAGGGTAAAGACAACAGATTTCCTTCCTAAAGGACATTAGTGAATGAGGTGAATTTTTACAACAATCAACAATAGTTTCGTGGTCATCAGTAAATTCTTAATTCCAGATGTTTTTTACTGAATTCAAATTCCACCATCTGCCGTGACAGGATTCGAACCTGGGTTCCAGAACATTGAGAGTTTTTGGATTGATAGTCTAATGATAATACAACCAGGCCGTTGCCTCTCCAGTAGTGCAGCATTGAGGGAGTGCTGCACTAATGGATGTGCCATCAAGCCTCTCAGTTGGATGTAAAAGATCACAACCATGGAGAAACGGGTGGCACTGCTGCCTCACAGCACCAGGGACTTGGGTTCAATTCCCGGCTTGGGTCACTGTCTGTATGGAGTTCGCACACTCTCCCTGTGTGTGTGGATTTCCTCTGGGTGCTCCGGTTTCCTCCCATAGTCCAAAGATATGTCGATTAGGTGGATTGGCCATGCTAAATTACCCCTTAGTGTCAGGGGGACTAGCTAGGGTAAATGCATGGGGTCATGGGGAAAGGACCTGGCTGGGAATGTGGTCAGTGCAGACTCGATGGGCTGAATGGCCTCTTTCTGCACTGCAGGAGTCTATGATTCTATGAAAAGGGCAGTTACCCTTGGGGTCTGTGTCAATATTCAATCTCCAACCAACATAACACCATAAGACATTGGAGTAGAATTAGGCCACTTGGCCCATCGAGTCTGCTCTGCTATTCAATCATGCCCGATTATTTTCTCATCCTCATTCTCCTGCCTTTTTCCCATAGCCCCTAATCACCTTATTAACCAAGAGTTTATCTACCTCTGTTTTAAAGACATTCAGTGATCTGGCCTCTATAGTCTTCTGCGGCAAAGAGTTCCACAGATTCACCACTCTCTGGCTCAAGAAATTCCCTCTCATCTCTGTTTTAAAGGATCGTCCCTTTAGCCTGAGCTTGCGCCCTCTGGTTCTAGTTTTTCCTACTAGTGGAAACATCTCTAAGGAAAAGAAAGATTATCTGATTGCTGCTTGTGGGAGCTTGCTGAGTATAAATTGACTGCACTTCTTGCAATACAGTAAAAACAATTATTTGGCTGCAAAGTACTTTGGGACATCCTGTAATTGTGAAAGGCACCACAGAAATGGAAGTCTTTCTCTGAAGGGTTCCCTCTACAAATTGATCAGTACCCTGGCTCCAAATTTCCTGTTTCTTTATTGAGTGGAGCTGTTACCTATGGCAGTGTTTGCCCATGAACATTTAACACCCTGCTGTAACTTTCCTGTATCATTTCAACATTGGCATTAGCTCATCTGAGTGGTTTAATGCCTCCATTTGAGATAGCAGACAGGGAAATGGTTATACAAGTACTTAACCATTCATCAGCTGTAATTGCCAAGGGAATTTTCCAGACGTTGGTTGCAATTCAAAAGACTTTTTTCCCCCCTCATTATTTTCCTCCCTTCCCCAAAGGCATTAGCTCTTCGCTGATGCGCAGTTCTGAGTAAAGAATGCTTTCTGATATCTTACTCAAGACACAACTTAACTGGGGGAGTTACCATTGCAAGTCCAAATCTATCCATTCTCAACACCCACACACTTTCATCAGGAATCTGGATAGTCACCAGGAATGAGACTATCCAATTTACAAACAATTCCCACAAATAGCAAACCGATAACTTCTTGTGTTTTTGGTGCTGCTGGAGGAAGGACAATGGAAGATTTCACTTCCCATCTTGGAAAAATATATCTTTTATGTTCACAAGTGGGTAGATGGACCTCTATTCAATGTCTCATCCAAGAGATGCCACCTCTGGCAATGCAGCATTCTCTCAGTACTGCACTGAAGTGCCAGTCTCTACTACCACCACCACCAGACCCATCCCCCACCCCCACCCCCACCCCCACGCTCTTGTTTTCTTTTGATATATTCTTCCTTCATGGGATGTGGACATCACTGACAAGGGCAGCATTTGTTGCCCTTCATCAACTGCCCCTTGAACTGAGTGGCTTACTGGGCCATTGCAAGGGCAATTAACCAGTGTAAGAACAGAGCAGATTTCCTTCCCTATTTTATTTATTATTGTCGCAAGGAGGCTTACATTAACACTGCAATGAAGTAACTGAAAATCCTCTAGTCGCCACACTGGTACCTGTTCGGGTACACCGAGGGAGAATTTAGCATGGCCAACGTACCGAACCAGCACACGTTTTGAACTGTAGGAGGAAACCGGAGCACCCGGAGGAAACCCGCGCAGATGCAGAGAGAGCGTGCAAACTCCACACAGACAGTGACCCAAGCTGAGAATTGAATCTGGCTCCCTGGCACTGTGCGCCAGCAGTGCTAACCACTGTTACTGACACCAACTATATTGCAGATTCATTAATTGGATCCATGTTACCAAATTAGCTGATGCCTCTGGGTCATGGCTACAAAGTCATTACCACCATGCCACCATCATCCTGAGAGTAATGCAATGATTTTAAATCCTATGACCCATAACCTGTTCCACATTAATAGTGCACAACATGTTTTGGTAACTTTGTGTTTTCTCTCCTGTTTTCCCCTCCTGAGACTGTGACTCATGTTACAAGCACAACAACTTGTATTTATATTCCATCTTTAATAAAACCTTCCAAAGCTTTTCACAGGAGCAGTATAAAACAAAATTTGACACTACATAAGGAATTTATCCAAGTTCAGTATTGTCTAAAAACTGCAGTAATGTAAAGCTAAAATTCATTCCATTCAAATTCAAATAGTTCTTGTAGCCTTTGTCAGAACTCTTCTAATCTGTATATGAATTAGACTGTGTACTTGCAATTTGTATATAGAACATTACAGCGCAGTACAGGCCCTTCGGCCCTCGATGTTGCGCCGACCAGTGGAACCAATCTAATGACCCTCTAACCTAAACTATTCCAATGTTATCCATATGCCTATCCACTGACCATTTGAATGCCCTTAAAGTTGGCGAGTCCACAACTGCTGCAGGCAGGGCATTCCACGCCCTTACTACTCTCTGAGTAAAGAACCTACCTCTGACATCTGTCCTATAATTACCACCCCTTAATTTAAAGCTATGTCCCCTCGTGTTAGCCATCACCATCCAAGGAAAAAGGCTCTCACTATCCACCCTATCTAACCCTCTGATCATCTTGTATGGATTAGATTGTGTACTTTCAGCCGTCTACAAATGAATTCCAAACAATTTTCCCTCATGGAAGCAAATTAAAAGAATTGACTGCAGTGTAATGCAGAATAAATTTAAATTTGCTTCCTGTTATGCATGATATCTCAAGTGGGGCATGAGAATGCTGTGTAACACATCAGCCTGTTGTGTTGCTCAGATAGTTAAAATTCTGTTTGCTTTACTTTGTCAAAGTAAATTACGATGTCAACATGTTTCAGACTCTGTGGTAAGGAAGGGGTTAATGTGGTTATTGTCTTCAATGGGAGACAACAGACTGGGTCCGGAGTCAAGAAATGCGCTGGGACAAGAAGTGGAAGAATAATCTTGTTCACTGTTGTCTTCAATTAAAAGAAAAACCTTAAGCGTGAAGAAAGTGAAGTGAAACCTTGTGATTGTTTATGAATCTTTCATGCTTGTGATCGCTGCTTCTGTAATTTGATTACAGGAAAAATAACATACTTCAGCCCATTTAACCTGTGGTGGTGAGTGAGGGGGGTGTGGGGGACAGCTGGGAAGAGCTCGTTCTTCTTTTGACTGGTCTGTGGGATGTTTTTGTTACTTGATCATCGGAAGGCCATTGCCACCGATAATGTAGCACTCCCTCAGCAGTGAATCAGCACGCCAGCCTTTCTGTTCACATCTTGGAATGGATTATCAGTGCACAACTTTTATGGAGTTGAGTGAAACAGATACTAATTACCTCAATCAAAACCACTGATAACAGCCAGCTGTGATAAGGCAAATTTGCAAACATGCTGTATTTTTCTGCTTAACGCTCCCCAAATACCAGTTGTGATGTGACCCTTTTCTCATTACAGCACCAGCTGTTTAATTGACTCATAGAATCCCTGCAGTGCAGAAGGAGGCCATTTGGCGCAGAGTCTGTACCGACCACAATCCCACCCAGGCCCTATTTCTATAATCCCACACATTTATCCTGCTAATCTCCCTGACACTAGGGTAAATTTAGCAAGGCCAATCAGCCTAGCCTGCACATCTTTGGACTACGGGAGGAAACCGGAACACCCGGAGGAAACTCACGCAGACACGATAAAACATGCAAACTCCGCAGTGACCCGAGTCCCTAGTGCTGTGAGGCAGCAGTGCTAACCACTGTGCTACCATGCCATCTCATTGTTCTTCATGGCAACAAATTCAATCACCTTTTGTATAAAGACTTCTGCCATTTCTCCTGAACTTGCCTTTCATAAACTAAGAAGTTGAACCCTCTCATCCTCCAGTGTTGTGTCTGAAAGTCACGCTTTACTCCATCTGTCACATTAAGTTTATTTTTTTTTCCAGTCACAAGTAGGCTTACATTAACACTGCAATGAGGTTACTGCGAAAATCTCCTAGTCACCACACTCCAGCACCTGTCTGGATACACAGAGAATTTAGCACAGCCAATCCACCTAACCAGCATGTCTTTCAGATTGTGGGAGGAAACAGGAGCACCCAGAAGAAACCCATGCAGACACGGGGAGAACATGCACACTCCACACAGACAGTGAGCCAAGCCAGGAATCGAACCCAGATCCCTGGTGCTGTGAGGCAGCAATGCTAACCACTGTGCCACCGTGTCCCCTAAGAAAAAGATAAAGAAAATGAAGAGGAAGTTTGGGAGTAGGTTAACACAACAGCTGTTTCCTGTACTTCAAAAGTCGGATCAATCACAACTTAATTTATTTTTCTTATCTTTTGCTGAGGAATGTCAAACTCCCTGCTTTTCCTCAAAAAAAAAATCCACAGAATATTTAATCCCATTGGAACCATCAAAAAGCCTATGAGGCCTTTGTTTAGTCTCATCCCAAAGCCAGAGTTTTTAATGTACCTGTGACTGGGAAGTCATCATTCAAGTCTCTTTCCTCTGAAGCTGGGGCCCCTATCACTGTCTCGAGGCCCGAATTCTCCCGTGTCACACTGACAAGGACAGCACAGAGTACAGAAAACATGATTGGAGCACAGGGTTGTGGTGAGCTTAGGGAATCCAGAACCCAGTATCCACGTAAGAATGAATTCAATGGTTTTTGCTCACAACAGGCAGATTCCTCTTCTGAAAGTCAAGGGGTGAGAGGGAAGCCCAAGTGAAGTTAATAGTTAATCATGGGCAATAGCAACATATACTATGAGCAGAAAAAAAGTGTCACTCCCTCGTGAAAGTCCCATGCAACCTGAAAAGAAAAAATACTTAAATGCCCGGAATATTCTTTCATTGGTGTAGAAATATGCTAATCTGAGCTTTTTGGGATGCAATATAGACCATAGAATCCCTACACTGCAGAAGGAGGCTATTTAGCCCATCGAGTCTGCACCAGCCACAATCCCACCCAGGCCCTATCCCCATAACCCCCTGCATTTACCCGAGCTCGTCCCCCTGATACAAAGGGGCAATTTAGCATGACCAATCTACCTAACCCGCACATCTTTGTGCGCACTGTTTTTCAAAAGGTATTGAACTCTTCAGACGACTGAACTTCCAAGTATCAAGGCTGACTCTCTGGTGCAGTGCTGAGGGACTACTACACTGCTAGAGGTGCTGTCATTCAGATGAGATTCTCAAATGGATGTAAAAGATCCTATGATATTTTTACAAAGAGTACAGGAGTTATCCATGATATTCTGGCTAACATTTGTCCTTCAGTAAACAAAGATTCTCCAGCTGTGCTTGACTGAAAATTGGAGATTCCCGCCTGTTTCTTGACTGCAGTGGTTCAAGCGGCAACTTAAACCACTGCAAGCCACAGTCGTTTGGCTTCTATGACCAAGTCAGCTCTGTATCCATATTGCCAACTCACCTCTGATCCCATGCAACTTCACTTTCTGCACCAGTCTGCCATGAGGGACCTTGCCTTACTGATGTCCATGTAGACAACATCCACTGCCCTACCCTCATCAATCATCTTCGTCACTTCCTCGAAAAACTCCATCAAGTTTGTGAGACACGACCTCCTCTTCACAAAACCATGTTGCCTCTCGCTAATACGTTCACTTATTTCCGAGTGTGAGTAAATCCTGTCTCGAAGAATCCTCTCCAATAATTTCCCTAGCACTGACATAAGGCTAACTGGCCTGTAATTACCTGGACTATTCTTGCCACCTTTCTTAAACAAAGGAACAGCATTGGTTATTCTTCAAATCTTTTGGGACTTTCCTTGTAGCCAGTGAGGATACAAAGATTTCTCTCAATGTCCCAGCAATTTCCTCATTTGCCTCTCTCAGTATTCTGGGCCGTGCCCCAACAGGCCGTGGGGCACCTTAATATTTCTCAAGAACCCCAATACCACCACCTTTTTGATCTCAACATGAAATGTTTCAAACTATCTACACACCCTTCCCCAGACTCAATCCACCAAGTCCTTCTCTTTGGTGAAAATTGACACAAAGTACTCCTTTAATATCTCACCCATTTCCTCTGGCTCCACGTATAGACCCCCTCCTCTGTCCTTGAGTAGGCCAACCCTCTTGCTCTTTAAACATGCATGAGAAACCTTGGGATTTTCCTTAATCCTGCTGGCCAATAACTTTTTGTGACCCTTTTTAGCCCTCCTTACTCTTTCTTCCTACTTTCCTCGAATCCCACATTTGCTTCATGTGTTTCCAGCCTCCTAGCCTTGACAAAGTGATTCCCACTGACTCTAGTTTTGCTAGGGTTCCTTGATGCCACACCCAGTTGAATGTAGCCTTAATATCAAGGGCAGTCACTCTCACCTCGCCTCTGGCATTCAGCTCTTTTGTCCATGTTTGAATCATGGCTGTAATGAGGTCAGGAGCTGAGTGACCCAGTGGAATCCAAACTGAGTGTCACTGAGTAGGCTGTTGCTGAATGTGCCACTTGACTGCACTGTTAATGACTCCTCTCATTGGTTCTGGTGGCCTGTCTGTTTTCATTCCTTTTGATTATTTAGCAGTTTGACATGGCGGAGTCAACACATTGCTCTAAGTCACATGTAGACCAGACCCAGTAAGGACAGCAGATTTCTCTCCTTAGTGAACCAGGGAGGTTTTTTTTAAAATGACCATCAACAGTGGTTATATTAAGTTCAAATTTTTCATGGAATTCACATTTCACCATCTGCCATGGTGGGATTCTACCCCAGAACCTGGGATTACTAGGCCATTGACCATATCAGTAGATGTCCACCTCCCCATTGAAACACTTCCCTTTATTAGCTGAGGCATTGAATTTAAGACCAGGAAGGTTATGCTGGCGTTGTATAAAACGTAAATTAGGGCACAGTTAGAATTCCGTGTACAATCTGACCACCATATTACAAGTATATGGTCATACTGAAGAGGGTGCAAGAACATTGACAGGAATGAAGAACTCCAGTAATGGGGAAAGGTTGGATGAGCTGCAGATTGTTTTCTTTAGAAAGAGGAAATCGGAGAAGATTGAATTGAGGCATATAAAATTATGAGGGGCCTGGGTAGAGTGAATGGGAAGAATGACATTCCCTTAGCAGAGTGAGTAATAACCAGGGGGTTACTGATAGGTTGGTAGTAATTGACAAAAAGGATGAGAGGGGAATTGAGGAAGGGTTTTTTTTCACCCAGAGGGTGGTTTCGAACTCACTACTGGAAACAAAGGTAGAGAGAGGTAGAAACTCCCATTGTATCACTATGCCTCGGACATGCCATAATCTACAGGGCTACACCCAAGAACTGGAAAATACCTCCAGGCTGGATAGTTCCTTTCTGGCTGGCAGATGTGATGGGCTGAATGGACTCCTTCTGTGCTGCCATCATTACCAACTTTCTATTAAATAGTCTGCACTGAAATGCTGAGATCACTGTAACACACAGGTGAGGCTGCACATTCAATACTACATTCTGTTTTTGTCAGTGTGACACAAGGCAGTAATTCAGGCATGAGACTGCAGAGCTAAACAATAAAGTAGTTTCCTAAACAGCCTACTCCTTACCCTTCTTATAGACTTTCCAGTCAGGAAAAACAGCCTCTCAGTATCTGTCCTGTCGAACCAGCAAGGTCCAAGGTACAGAGCACTTTGAAAAGGTTTTGGTATACCTGAACAGCTCATTCATTCCATGATAGGGGAAGGCAACTGCTGTTTAACTCAATGATGGAGAAAAATGATCTCAGTCTGATCTGCCTGATAAACCTGCTTTCTGAATAATCTCCTGGGAAAGCAAATGTAACTGGAAAACACAGCACAATATCTATCTCACTCAGCTCACGACTATCATTTTGCAAAGTCACACAGTCCTCAAAAGGATGACTAACAGGGACATTGTCTGAGGTATAATTGTATCAAAGGTAAATAGGTAACACTTGTTGACAACTGTGACAATAGTTAGGTCAAAACATTTGCAAACATTGACTGTCCAGGCTCACAGGTAACGAATGCCTACTTAAGGAGGTTACCAGGGGAGCAACCACTGCCATGAAAGCATCCAAATACAGCGATCGGCCTGTTTTTAGTGCCTATAACGGAGGGACATCAAACAACACGTGACAATGAGCCACATCAAGAGACAGTAGCACAGGTGGTCAAAAACGTGTTCACAGAAGTAGCTTTCATAAAATCATAGAAACCTATAGTGCAGAAGGAGACCGTTCAGCCCATTGAGTCTACGCTGACCACAATTCCACCCAGTCCCTATCCCCATAACCCCATGCATTTACCCTAGTTAGTCCCCCGACACTAAGGGGCAATTTAGCATGGGCAATCCATCTAACCCACACATCTTTGGACTGTGGGAGGAAACTGGACCATCCAGAGGAAACCCATGCAGACAGAACATAATAAGAACATAAGAAGTAGGAGCAGGAGTAGGCCATCTAGCCCTTCGAGCCTGCCCCGCCTGAAGTGGCTCAGTTCCACTTCCCCGCTTTCTCCCCATAACCCTTAATTCCCTTGTCTACCAAAAACCTATCTACCCGTGACTTAAATATATTTAGCGAGGTAGCCTCCACCACTTCAACGGGCAGAGAATTCCAGAGATTCACCACCCTTTGAGTGAAGAAGTTCCTCCTCAACTCCGTCCTAAACTGTCCCCCCCCTTATCTTGAGGCTGTGCCCTCTAGTCCTGCTGTCCTTTCTGAGCAGGAAGAATCTCTCTACCTCTACCCTATCCATCCGTTTCATTATCTTATACGTCTCTAGAAGCTCCCCCCTCATCCTTCTAAACTCCAACAAGTACAGACCCAGTCTCTCTTCAGAGTCCAATCCCCTCATCTCTGGTATCAGCCTAGTGAACCTCCTCTGCACTCCCTCCAAGGCTAAAATATCCTTGTGCAAGTGCGGCGACCAAAACTGCACACAGTACTCCAGCTGCGGCCTCACCGGTGCCCTGTACAGTTGCAGCAAGACCTCCCTGCTTTTATATTCTATCCCCCTCACTATAAAGGCCAGCATTCCATTCGCCTTCTTGATCACCTGCTGCACCTGCAGACTGGGTTTTTTGCGACTCATGCACAAGGACCCCCAGGTCCCTCTGCACCATAGCATGCTGCAGCTTTTCGCCCTTTAAATAGTAATCCCTCCTACTATTATTCCTGCCAAAGTGGATAACCTCACACTTGCTAGGGAGGGGGGAGGATGTGCAAATTCCACCCAAGCCAGGAATCGAACCTGGGTCTCTGGCGCTGTAAAGCAGCAATGCTAACCACTGTGCCATCACGCTGTGCTTCGCAGGAGTATGGAAGGAGGGGTAGGGAAGTAGGAGGATTTAAAAAAGGAATTCCAGAACTTCAGCTCCAAGAAGGTCTTAAGGAGAGGAGAGGAAAATGGAGGAAAAGAAGTCCAGTATGGATAAATCTAGAAGTTAAATTTTTAAAATTCTTTCTGATTCAGTGTTACATTGTTTGTCCTAGCATGCAGTAAGCCGGAAGCTCCCTCATGCCTGAACTGATTAAAGCAGAGAGCAGCTGCACAATGAGGTAGAAGGTCTGGAACTCAGTCTATGTTGATATGGTCTATCCCCACTGGAGTAGCAGAAACCAGACAGTCATAAAATCCTTATAGTGCAGGAGGCGGCTGTCCAGCCCATTGAGTCAGCACCGACTCTGAAATAGCATCACACCCAGGCCCTTTCCTCCGATCTATCCCCATAGCCCCACACATTTTCCATGGCTAATTCGCCTAACATACACATCTTTGGACTGTGGGAGGCAACAGGAGCACCCAGAGGAAACCCACACAGACATGGGGAAAATCTGCAGACCGTATACCAACAGTAACCCAAGACTGGAATTGAACCCAGATCCCTGGTACTGTGAGGCAGCAGTGCTAACCACTATGCCGCCCTTTTTAACATTTTAGCACAGTGCCTCTGGATAAGGCTCACTACCCATTGATCCCTGCAGCCATGTAGATGCTGGGCTAGAACAGGGTCAAACTCTTCTGATGTCCCAGCAGTTGAATAACTAGTTGGCATGCACATTGGAGCCAAAACACAAGAAGAGTGACTGATTAAATGAAGCATTGCAGGCAGCCAGTTACAATGGAACACCACATCGCTACACGCGTCAGGACTGGATGAAAGGAAACATTAAAAGTGTAAAAGTTCAATTCACCAGAGAGTATAGAGGGAGTGAAATGTCAGTTACGCTTTGGTCTCATTAAAGCCATGATTAAACAGCACTGGGTGGGATGGAGAAGATTTAATGACTCAGATTCTTCTCCAGCAGAAAGTAAGACTGCTTATATCATCACTCTGTCACTTACAGCTGGGTGATAATGGCTTGGGGTCACTGAATTTTCAATTCCCTCTCTCCCTTTCTGTGATATCTATGTTTAGCAACAGCTGAGATTTTGACTTTGCCATGTTGGTAATTTCACAGAAATTCATGCTGCTTACTCTCATCCCTTGAAGAACCATGAAAATCCCAGCACCCAATGATCCAGTTGATAAATACACTCCTATGCAAATACTAAAACATGTGAATGATAAAAGGCCCCGTTCCTGATTCCTCCTCTGTCTGAATTAACTGATGTCAGCCAAGATGATGGTGGGAAACACTGCACTGCAGGCTATTGGATTGCTTTTCATACCTATTTAACCATCCTTCAAGGATCGTGAATGAAGCCCAGTCCATCACTCAAGCCAGCTTCCATCCATTGACTCCATCTACACTTCCCGCTGCCTTGGGAAAGCAGCCAACATAATTAAGGACCTCAAGGAACTCGGACATTCTCTTTTCCACCTTCTTCCCTTGAGAAAAAGATACAAAAGTCTGAGGTCGCATACCAACCCACTCAAGAACAGCTTCTCTGCTGATTTCAGACTTCTGAATGGACTTACCTTTCATTAAGCTGATCCTTCTCTACACCCTAGCTACGACTGTAGCACTACATTTTGCACACTCTCCTTTCCTTCTCTATGAACAGTATGCTTTGTCTACATAACGCACAAGAAACAATACTTTTCATTGTAAGTTAATACATGTGACAATAATAAATCAAATCAATTCAGTGAAGTGTCCCTCTAAATAGTCAAATACATTGTTGACAAACTTGCAAAACCTAGCCTTAAGCAAGATAGCAATGTGCTACTTGAGCAGAGATTCTGCAACAAATGCAATCCTGAGCTCCACTCCGTTCAGTCACTTTACCCCAAAACATTTCATTTTCCTTTTGTTCGAAAGATCACAAGAAATAAGAGCTGGGGTGGGCCATTTGGCCCTTCAAGCCTGCACCCCATTTAACAAAATCATGGCTGATTTATCTCAGCATCTTCCTCCATTATCCCGCTATCCCACAATTCCCTTATCTATTGACCTCATTCTTAAACATACTCAACAACTGGGCATTCGCAGCTCTCTGGGATAAGGAATTCCAAACTTACACAACCATTTGAGTGAGGGTGCCACAGTGGCATAATGCCAGGGACCTGGGTTCAATTCCAGCCTCGAGTCACCGTCTCTGTGGAGTTTGTACATTCTCCCTGTGTCCGCGTGGGTTTCCTCCAGGTGCTCCGGTTTCCTCCCATGCTCTAAAGACATGCAGGTTAGGCAGATTGACAATGCTAAATTGCCCCTTAGTGTGCCAAGATGTGTAAGTTGGGGGATTCGTGGGGTAAATACATAGGGTTACAAGGTAAGTTGGGGTAAGAGTTGATGCAGACACGATGGGCCAAATGGCCTCCTTTTGCACTGCAAGGATTCTATGAAAAAATATTTCCTCATCTCAATCCTAAATGGCCAGCTCCTTACTCTGAGTTTGTAGCTCTGTGTTTGAGATTCTCCAGCAGGTGAGGGGCGATTCTCCCAGCCCGCTGCACTGCTTCTGTAATTGGCGCGGAGTTGAATAAATTATTTATATCCTCATTTAAATTCATTTTAAATCTCATTAGCAGGCACGAGACTGAAGTCTCTGGATGCGCTGGCCTCTCCCTGCCGATACCTGGAGTGGTTCACTCCGGGGGGGTTTCGTACAGCTCCCCACTTGCGGGGAGTTGACGGCCCAACCCAGCTGAGCGAAGGGGGGGCAATCGAGGCACACCAGAGGATCGGGTGTCAGGATGTGTGAGTGCCCTTGAGGCATTGCCACCTCTTTGCATTGCCAGGCTGCCCCCGGCACTGCCCATTGGGCATTGAGAAGGGGCCAGGGCCTAATGAGGTGATCAGTGGCGGTGGGGGGGTTCTTGCTGCCACTTTGCATTCAGGCTCAGTGACAGAGGGAAGGAGGTCAGCAATCTGGCGGAGGGGTGGGAGGGGGGGAGAGCCGGCGAGCTGGCCAGCATTTGGGGGGCCAGCAGTGCGGGGTTACTGCGCACGCGTTGATCTTGGTGCTGATAGATCGGCCTGTGCATAGTGGCCCACTCAGTGCTATGCTGCCAGCCTCTAGCAGAAATGGGTCTCACCTGATTTTCAGCTTAATTCATGCTAGGGCACTCTGTGACGCACAGAGTGTGGGAGATTCATTTTGAAACTCCCACTGAAGAAACCACCGTGATTCATTTTAAAAGTAGAGTTTATTTATTAGTCGTAAGTAAGGCTTACATTAACACCTGCAATGAAGTTACCGTGAAATTCCCCTAGTCGTCACACTCTGGCACTCTAACCAGGGCATCTTTCAGAATGTGGGAGGAAACTGGAGCACCCGGAGGAACCATACACAGACACAGGGAGAACATGCAAACTCCATACAGATAGTGACCCAAGCCACTGGCACTGGGAGGCAGCAGTGTTAACCATTGTGCTGCCGTGCCACCCGTTTTTATGCAAATTCAACACTTAGAATTTTTGGGGGAGAATCGTCGTCTATGTTTCAATGAAGCAACTGCTCATTTTTCTAAACTCTAGGGAATATTGGCCGGTTGCTCAATGTCTTCTCGTTAGAGGATCCTCGGACCTCAGGAATCCATCTGGTGAATCTTTGCTTTAGGGCAGTTATGTCCTTCCAATTGTCTCCCCTCGTTCCTGCCTGATTTTCTTGCATATTCAGGCTGGAGTGACAGATGGGGACTGACATAGGTTAATCCTCATAATGCAATGGGTGCTGCAGCTATTTGTAAACACCTACTCCCCCCCCCCGCACCCCACTACCACTGCCTCAGGAACCAAGCAATTATTACCCATATCCAGTCCATCTAACCAGATAACACCCTCCTTTAGCCTAGAGGAGGGAATGATAAACAAAATAAACCTCAATATTCACTGGAATTCTCCGTAGGAAGTGAAACAAATTGGAAACACTTCCATCCAGCTTTTGAACTCATTAAAAATGTAACAAACATATTCGACTGAACAGTCAAGATTCAGCTGAAAAGCCAACTGCAGACTTCAGCGACCGAATTGAATGATTCGAAAAGCAGTATTAATTGTGAAATTATAATTCCTTCCGGTAAGGCAAATTTGGATCACTTGTAAAAATTTAAACAGATACCAGATGGGCCAAGAGTGCGGATATATCACAGCCCAGCTGGAATATTTGGAGCAAGAACATGTTTTTGACTTCAGCATCTCCACAGTTGTTACGTTAAAGCCAAATCCAATATATGAAATGAGAGACTGCAACCAGGTAAGGTACAGATCATCACTCTGGCAATGCAGTGAATACTATGTTCCAGTGAGTACCTGATATATATTACTATATTCAGTAGAAAATTGTAGCCAAAATATTGAACAATAAATGATTCTTTTTCTATATAAATGACTATTTATTGTTGGAAGAAATGCAGACCAGTTATAAAGGTGCAAACCTACAAAAACACTCTTCTAATCTCTTCGATAAGAGACTTTACACTTCTGGTCAGCATCTTATGAAAGAAAGGTAGTGAGTTAATTTAATAATTTCAACTAAAATTACTTTTAATGATGTAACAAACGAGAAGTGAAGAGACATGACTAGACAGAACTGACCTGAAGATAGTTCTTGATTTGGAATCTTTAGGATATTCCTTTAAAGAGGAAATTTGATCTCATTCACCGTTGGGGCAGCTTCACAGAAACGAGTATCTTTTAGTGGAGCAGGTTCGATGGGTCATTTTGTCTGATCCTATCTATCTTTTGCTCTTGAAGGGGTTATACCTGAGCCAGATTCTGCCATCAACGCATATCCATACATGCACTTACAATAGTGATCACTGAAAGACTGACATTTGCCATTCGCTGCTAAGGGATGCTTAGACAATTGTAAATTTCACCCAGTGCCCAGGCTGAGACCAGCGAACAGTACAGATTGGATATCACACCTACACATCGTGCATAATAATAAAACTTCAGATTGTTTTAACCAGACGCTTTTGGGTGTTTGGATGGATGGCCTTATCCTTAACAGGCCCTCAGTATTCAGAAAATTTCATTCCAAGGAGGCCTGTTCTTTCTACCATCTTCCGTCTGGAAAAATATACAAGAGTCTGAGGTCGTACCAATTGACTCAAGAACGGCTTCTTCTCTGCTGCCTCAAGCTTTTGAATGGACTTACCTTGCATTAAGTTGACCCTTCTCTGTAACACTACATTCTGCACTCTCTCCTTTTCTTCTCTATGAATTGTATGCTTTGTCTAGTGCGCAAGAAACAACACTTTTCACTGGATGTGACAGTAATAAATCAAATCGAGCTGGCTTAAAACAGTAGGATAGAGTCATAGAGGTTTACAGTATGAAAACAGGCCCTTCGACCCAATTTGTCCATGCCACCCCTTTTTTTTTAAAGTCTCTAAGCTAGTCACAATTGTCCACATTTGGCCCATATCCAGCTTACTCGTGTACTGTCTAAAACACTTTTTAAAAGACAAAATTGTACCCACCTCTACTGTTACCTATATTTGTCTTCTGTTGGGCTGGGGTGAGTAGTAGTTCTGGGAAGGCATCTTCACCAAAACTTTACAGCACAAACTGCAAACACAACCCCAGGATGAATTGTGCCAGCAATTCTGTTGCATCTGCTAATGCTTCAAGCTAAGCATGTACATGGCTGCTAGCCATATTCATGTTGGGAACCTAATTGAGTACTCCTCACTCAATTTTCAATTAATTTATCGAATTAGGATACAATCCTACTTGATTCTTACCTTTGGTTCCTAGCATTATTTGAAGATTCTGAGTGAGCAAATCTTAGCAGACTAACAGTAAGATCATTGGAAGATTTCCTGCCAGCTCAAATTTCTTTCATTCAAAATTTGTGCCTTCATTAATCCCGGTATTGGCATGGAGCAAACTCCTGGAGCTGGTGGTTTGGCACATGATAAGTCTAGCATTGAGACACTGCCCAGGATTTTCAACAAAATAGCTCCCTACATTTTACTCCCTCTTCCTGTAGCCCTGCAAATCTCTCCCCTTCAGGTAACAACCCAATCCTCATTTGAAAGCTATGAGTGAATCTGCCTCTAACACACTGAGGCAGGGAATTCAGGATCCCTGAATAGTTATGCAAAAAGGATTTGACTCATGTCATCATTGCAACTTTTACCTTAAATGAGTGCCCGCTGACCCTTAGACCAAATGGAACAGTTTCTCTCCATATACTCCAGCCAGGCCCCCTCATGATTTTGACACCTGTCAAATTTTTCCTAACCTTTGATTTCTCCTCCAATTGCTATTTCTAGCAGTTTTAGATTTTATCTCGATGAACTAACTCTCAGAAAAGGCAAATACATTACGTCAATTGCCACAGCTGTGTCTTTCAGAACAGGGCTGTGGTTACTAAGCAAACTGAAGGAAGGTGCATTTACTTGCACTATTCCTGATAGTACATGTCTGAAGGTAATTTAGAAAGTAACTCAGTGAGATGCCATGCTCATTTACCCTGCTCAGATACCCTAGCCAGACAACTCTCGCCAAAATAAGGCTTTCTTCACTGCAGCATTCAAAACAGACTTGAAGATGTAGATTGGCAGGAGCTAACTTCTGTTCTGCTACAATAATTTGGCACATTCTGCACTTGTGTACAGTAGCTTGAACCAGAAGCAGAATGTGAAATTTCCATCTTGGTTACCAGGTAAAGGTAACTGGGTTACAACACAAACAGAAATTCCAAATCCCAGTCAGTACTGACTTAGCAGATTTCCAGTGAAATGTAGTGTAGGCTCACAAATGAAGATGGGCTGCTTGAATACCAGAGGGCTTGAAGAGGTCAGTGAATGTATACCCCAGAGCCTTGCAGGGAGCCAGCAGGAAGATTGAGGGAATATTTTAGCTGTTTTAATGCTAGCATATCCACTTTCCTACTGCTGCTGGAGATAGATTAAAATCCTTCATTTCACCTGCTTCAATATCAGGATTGAAAACTGCTTTGTTCAGTCAGTGACCAGTAGCCCATGATCCTTGCATTCTTACCACCAACTCCCCCCCTGTCCCCATCACAGATCGTTCACAGGTTTTGCATGGTATTAAACCTCAAGTTATGTTTATGATTATATAGCGTCAACAGAGACTGCCTACTGCCACCTCCTGGTCTATCTACACCTCAAAATCGAACACACTTATCCTCCTGCTTACAATCCCCTCATGGTCTTGTCATTTCTCACTCAGCCTCTACTGATTTTTCCCCTCCCTTTGCTCTGTGGTTAATAACTGTTCCCTCAGCTATCCAGGCTCGACATTCTGCAATTCCCTCCTTAAACACTTCTGCCTCCCCACCTTCCTTGTGATTGCCCTAGGACCAACTCTTTGACAGTTCCCGGTCAATCTTTCAGATGTTTTCTTTTTCAGTTTGGGCTTCCTTTTTTTTTTGTGCACTTGAGAAGGACTTTCAACATTTAAAGGTGCAGTATTAATGCAAATTGTTATAGTCTCTTTGCTATAATCCCAATCATATATCAGATACAGTCTCAAATCAGCAAACAAACAAACACTTCATTTGCTAAGCAGCAATGACACAAAATTACTTGGTCACATCTTGCAGATGCCGAATTGAAGGCAGAGACTGAAAGCAAGTGGAAGTGGTAAATACGGGGCGTGATGGTGACACAATAATCAGCGCTACAGCCTCACAGCTCCAGGGACCTGGGTTCAATTCGAGCACTGGGTCACTATCTGTGTGGAGTTTACACATTCTCCCCGTGTCTGCGTGGGTTTCCTTTGGGTGCTCCAGCTTCCTCCCACACTCCAAAGATTGGCAGATCAGGTGCACTGACCATGTGAAATTGCCCCTTTGTGTCCCTAGATGCGTAGGTTAGAGGGATTAGTGGGGTAAATATGTGGGGTTATGGAGATGGGGCCTGGGTGAGATTGTTGTCTGTGCAAACTTGATGGGCCGAATGGTCTCCCTCTGCACAGTCAGAATTCTATGATAATACATGATGTACGGAAAACTGAGGTTGGAACATGAGTTTACATTGGCAACTAAGTACTGAACCCAACAGCTGTTCAAATCTGAATTACAAAGCAAATTCAAATCATTTTGGCAGCTTTGTTTGTCAACATAATCAACTCTGCAACAACTGAAATACTTGGAGATGTTTATGAGATTCAAGGCATTCTATTCACTTATTTAACTTCTACCAACTGTTTGGTGATAAGCTATCGGGCCAAGTCGTAGAACATACTTTGAATAAGATCAAGGCCTAAAATGTCATTGCTGTATTGGTTTAATTTTTAACTTGATGCCAGACAATGAGTTAATTAATGCTTGCGGTTAAAGAACATCGTTTGACACGTTGAAGGATGGAGGTTGGGGTCGTATCTCTATATTACACAATAACCAATATAGAAAGAAGATATATGTAATCCAAAACATGTTGGTCTGGTATGTGTGCTCGCAGCTGACTTAGAAGAAAGCTGGCATAGATTTCACTGTTCGCAATATTAACCCAGGCACCAAACAGGTTAAGAAGCATTTCATGTTAAAAAGATTCCTCACACACCAAGTAAAAACTATTGATAATCATCCACTTTTTATAAATTTTATAGAAAGTATAAAGATTGGAACATACACATGGGATCACGGTAGAGGCTGAAGTGTCATAACTAAACTTAAAGTACATTTTAAAAATCTAGAATGTTACTAAATGGAGAGAGAGAGATTTGACATTCCACAGATGTACAATTGAGGTTATTGATACACAACTGTCTCTGTTCATATCAGTTGAAGTGATTTATTAAGATTTGCATCTGCAAGGGTTTTAACACCGTTCTTCTGAAGGAGCAGGAATCACTGCCTACAATTTCTGGATTGTCATCAAAAGAGCAAATGCTGGAAAATCTCAACAAGTCAGACAGAATCTGTAAGGAGAGAAAAGAACTGGCATTTTGAGTCCAGGTGACCCTTTGTCGAAAACTGTTGATAAGGTGAAGATGTGAAGTGGTGCGGGCTCGAAGCTTTTGTCAAAGTTATTGATAAATTTACAACAATTCCAGCATACCCTCGCTGCTGATATGTTTAAAAGCAGTTTTAACAGGTCTGAGCTTAGCACAGATTTTGAAGGGTAGATTACATTTGAGCATCCTGGAGAATTTGTTGAAGGTACAATATCAACTTATATTTATGTAGCACCTTTAAATATAATAAAATGCCCCAAGGCACTTCATTATCAAAAGACAACTCTGAGCTACACAGAGATATTGGGTCAGATGAATCAAAGCTTGGTCCGCGGTAGGGTTTAAGTATCTTAAAGGAGGAAAGGGAGAAGTGGACAGATGTAGGGAGGGTTTTCCAGAGGTTCAGGTCTAAGGAACCGGACAACAATCATTAATGCTGGGTGCAGCAATTAAACGCAAGATGCTCAAGAGAACAGAATTAAAGGATCACAAATATTTCAGAGATGGTGAAAATTAGGGAGATAGGGAGGGTCAGGTGACAGAGGGATTTGAAAACAAAGATGAAGATTTTAAAATCAAGCTGTTGTTTTACCAGGATCCAGTGCAGGTGAGTGAGGAGGTGATAATTAAGGCACAGGGCAGCAGAGTTTTAGAAGATCTCTAGTTTATCCAGGATAGAATATGGGAGACCAGCCAAGAATGCGCTGGAATAAATCACAGAATTCATAGAATCACTACAGTGCAGGAGGAGGCCATTCTGCAACAACAAACCCACCTCGACCCTATACCCCAACACTAAGGGGCAATTTACCATGGTTAATCTACCTAACCTGCGTATCTTATGAGTGTGGGAGGAAACCAGAGCACCTGTAAGAAAACCCATGCCAACATGGGGAGAATGTGCAAACTTTGCACAGTGACACGGGCCTGAATTGAACTTGGGTCCCTGGTACTGCGAGGCAGCAGTGCTAACCACTGTGCCACCGTGCTGCCCATATAGTCAAGTCCAGTGATAACAAATGCGTGAGTGAGAGCCTCAGCCACATTTGATCAGAGGCAGGGTTGGTCGGACAATGTAACACAAATGTCAACATGTAGTCTTGGTGATTGCACAAATATGCAGTCAGAAGCTAATTTTAGGGTCAAACGTGGCACTAAGTTTGCAAAATGACTGGTTTAAGCATCAGATTGTTGTCAAGGAAGGGATGGAGCCAGTAGCTGGTGGATGGAATCTGGAAAGGGACTGAAAACAATGGCTTCAGTCTTTCCAATATTTCATTGGACTATATCGATGCTCATCCAGTATTGAATATGTTGAATAAGCATTCTTATAATTTAGTAACAGTGGTGGAGTTGAGATATAATGTTGAAGTGGAATTATGTCATCCCTGTACACGTGAATCATAATAGTGTTTTCAGATGATGTCACCAAGGGGGCAGCAGGTAGATGAGAAGTAAACAGGAAGACTGAAAGGCAAACTGTCAGGGTTACTTTTGGGCTTCTAGGAGGGTGTCCCTCGTTGCCAGGTGATTATGGTTGATCAGAAGTCCTATCCCAGGGAAAGGGCCATCTGCTGAGAGTCATACCCTTGCTGGTGTAATGACTTCACTGAAGCCATTGAGGTTTGCATCTTATGAAGTTCTTGAGCTCTTTATTGCTTGTCCAATGAGGGAGCCATTGTTGTGTACATAATCAGGAGTGTCAGGTCCCCTGGCACTCCAGATGCCGACTCTTCTAACACTCCATGAACTTTAATAGACCTTGTAAATAATCATTTGTAGGAGACACTGGCCTTTGCTGACTTATTTTAGCTGCCAACTCTCCTCCCCCATGACCACCCGCTCCTGATCACTCACCTATGATGTGGGTCCTTTGGCAATCCTGGGCCTTGAGTGGGTGCATTACCAGCTGCTGCTGAGTACTGCACAGGTCGCTGCCTCTGATTGGCCAGCAGAACTCAGGGGGTGGGATTTCCACCCAGGGTCCTTGATCCCAGGGAAGGCCCACCACTACCCAGTTAAATGACTTATTGGTACTTAATTCGACAGGTCTTCCCAAAAGGAGGTGAGGCAGTGTTCTCAATGGCTCTCCCATCAGCAAGCGAGACCCCCTTTGCCTACATTGAATTCAGTGTGATTTTTTGTGTTGTAACATTCTATAAATGATGAATTGAAGTTAGTATCCTGATACAAAGCAGATTTGTATCTCATATCAGTGGAGTATCAACAATAACGTTCACTCTATTGTAAGGTCAGAACTGGAGATATTTGCTAATAATCATAATGCTTAGTTCCGTTTGTAACTCCTCAGATACTAAGGCAGTCCACGCCTGTATGCAACAAAACTTGGACAACATACAGGCTTGGGTAGTTTAGTGGCAAGTAAATTTTGTACCATACAAGTGACAGGCAAAGACTAGAGAGCATCTAATAATCTCCCCTTAATATTCAATGACATCACCGTCATTGAACCTCCCACTATTAACATCTTGGTGGTTACCATTGACCAGAAATGTAACTGGACCAATGACATAAATACCATGGCTCCAAAAGCAGTTTGAGGGTAGGAATTCACCTCTTGATCCCTGAAACCTGTCCATCACCTACAAGAAGTCAGAAGTGAAACTGAAAACTTTTCAATAAAAACAGAAAATGCTGGATAAACTCAGCTACAATTCTGTAGAAGGATAATTTAGACTCAAAATGTTAACTTTCTCTCCACAGACCTGCTGAGTTTATCCAGCATTTTTTGTTTTTATTTCAGATTTCAAGCATTTATAGTATTTTGCTTTTATGTGAAAACTCTCCACTTGGCTGGATGAGTACAGCTCCAACTGCACACAAACTGGACAGCATGCTGAACAAAGCAGCCTACTTGATTGCTATCCTATCTACCCCTTAAACAGCAACTCTCTCCACCACTGAAGCACAAGGGCAGCAGTATGCATCATGTGCTAGATGCACTGCAGCAACTCGCTAAGGCTCCTTTGACTGCACCTTCCAAACCAGTGACCTTTAACATCTAGAAGGACAAGGGCAGTACATACAAGGGGACACCACCACCTGCAAGTTCCCTTCCAAGTCGCTCACTATCCTGACTTAGAAATATACTGCTGTTCCTTCGCTGTCGTGGGGTAAAGATCCTGGAACTTCCTCCCTAACAACCACAAGAACTGCAACAATTCACCTTCTCAAGGGAAATCAAGGATGGACAATAAACGTTGTCCTAATCAGTGACACCCAGTGAATTAAAAACACCAAGGTCTGCTGACTTTAATGCTTATTTTTGCAACATGTTAGAATTTTAACAAAAATTTTAAATAATCATCCAGTTACATAAAATATCAATTGTTCTCTCATTTTACAGTTGAACTATCTGACAAAAGTGTAATCTGTTACATTAGCTCCTATAAAATTATTGTCTGATTCTTACATAACCAAACAATCAGAATAATCACATCGCTCCCCAATACTCTCGCCTGATAATAATTACTACCATGCTGTTGAATTAGATGTCACTAAAACCCAAAAACTTTTAGCTTCGTTCTTCGTAAATAACAGCAAGTAGATCATACTGGAACACAAGGAGGAAGTACTAATTAATCGGTAATTCCATGTTGCTCGTATTATGTGGATCCCAATTCATATAAGCTACTTCAGAAGCTCTGGCTTTGTGTTGAACACCATTCAATCTGGGGACCAGTCAAACCCCAAAATATGCATCTGACAACATATCACTAAATAGCGAAACTTTATTAAAGCAAACCATTAGCTTTTAAAATGTAAAACACTTAAGCTGTTAGCAGTTTGAGATTCACAAGCTTTGAAAGCTGAAGGAAATAATTCAATATTATACAATATTGCATTGATACAGGATCTTTCACGACCTCAGTTCACCCCAACGCACTTCACAGCCAGTTAAGTATTTTTGAAGTACAATTTCTGTTGTCATATAAGGAGCTATACAAGAAGACATACAAAAGATTGCCACAAACTTAGCCATCAGCATCCTTGCTTCAAAAATCACAATTACAGAGCATGATGGATAATATTATACTTTTCCCGCTCCTCTCCTGAAAGCGCTGACTCCCGTTGAGGTACAGTTCCATGGATGCCTGTAGCAGTCGATCATCACATCCACACGCCAGTCTTCTTACCTGAACCTTGGGAGTGTCAGGAAGGTGATTGGATCAGGGCAGTTGTCACAGCCAAACCAAATCCTCTACTTACCTGACATCCACATTCCTGTTTGTGTAGCTCAGTAAACATCACTAAAAAGTGAACAGGAGCAGGCTAATACTGATTGGTGCAAATTTCAGGGGATGAATCTTCTGCACTCAGAAAGATGAGAGATTGAATGATTTTCCCATGTAAGGTACCAGGATCAGCAGCAAATTCCCTCAGGGTCAGATAAACTAGGATAAAACTTCTCTCCACTCTGTCTCGTGATATACCCGATTCCCTGCTTCAGCGGAACACTAACTCCTGGACCTCTTACATTTTCCACATTAGACATTCCTTGAATGCCAATTTTAGGCCAAATTAGGAGACTTTTTTTTGCTTCAGTGCCCACAAAGAACAAAGTTGAGACCCATTTCATAAAGAATCCTGAAACCAAACTGCCATTTGATGTGCTCCCAGTGCTTTGCCATCCACATTAGGCTGAAACCTATGCAGGGGGAAGGGGGGTGAGGGGTCAAACCCATGCCTGACTTGGGGGGCAGGGGGAGGTGGGAATATCAATGTTAATGGAGGCCATTCAACCCATCGAGTCTGTGCCAACAACAATCCCAACCAGGACTCTATTCCCATAATCTCACATATTTACCCTGCAAATCCCCTTGACACTAAGGGGCAATTTCGCATGGCCAATCCACCTAACCCGCACAGCTTTACGACTAGAAACTGGTCAATCCTTGCTCAAGTTCA
This sequence comes from Carcharhinus amblyrhynchos, assembly GCF_965287045.1. NCBI lineage: Eukaryota > Metazoa > Chordata > Chondrichthyes > Carcharhiniformes > Carcharhinidae > Carcharhinus > Carcharhinus amblyrhynchos. The sequence goes on from NC_137342.1 coordinate 48,320,542, forward strand.
GGTGGCATGAGTGTAGGTGCCTATTTGCAAGAGAATGAGGTTGGGGGACGGACACAATGTCAGCAAGAACTCTGCCTGTCTGGATTTATCAACAGCTTGTTTTGGATAATCTTCAGCTTATCAAAGGATTTCAATGTGTAGCAGACACGAGATTGGCCAAAACTGACAAACGAGACTTCTATTCTAACAGGATGGGCTGGATTTTCCGAATTTCAAATCTAGTTTCCAGGATTGCAAAGAATCCTGCAGGTAATTTCACTTTTAAACCCCATGAGTTTTTAGGGCAGGTAAGAATTCAAGTTCCCAAAACGTTTTGAAATTCGTTGTTAGAAATTAATGCACCGTGCTGAAGCCAGAAATGTAATGTGGAGGGATAAACAATGATTTAATATTTTCACCCCCCTCTACTTCAAGCAGTAAATTGGGACACAAGCAGTTAGTGTACTGAACAGCTCGAATCTGTATATATTCATTTCAGCAAAAATGATTTGCACATTCTGGGTGTGATTACCTTATATACATAATTACATTCTCAAAGGAAGTGAATTTAAATCCATCCAAAACCATTTTACTTACTGATGGCCTTCGACAGCCATCGGCTAGGATGACTTCAGAACAAAAATCAAACTGATGAAACATTTACACACCGTACCAACATTTTGTTTTACTTTAACTCTCCTCATTCTGTGTCTTTTAAAATGTAGGAAGAGTGCCTGCGTGCACAAGAAGTCTAAGCAGAAACTTAATGAGGTCAACAACTTTCTTTTTTACTGCAAGATTGGCAACAGCCAAAGGTTTAGCAACTCATGAATTAGACCATGCTGTGTTGTAAAGCCAAACATATACTTCTACACTTAGCTTCCACTAAGTATTGTACAAGCAGATACTTCAAACAGAAGAAACAAACAATGGCGAGCTTTAAACTGAAATGACAGTGCTATTACAGATAAATTGCTGCAGTGACATCTTCTTAATGCACAGAGCCGTACCTTCAAAACACATTAAAGCAAATGGGTTTCACTGACAGCTGCAGTTGGACTAACAACCAGATGGCAATTTTGGTGCAAATAAAAATTCAAACCCACGCAAGCCCTCAGTCATGTCTTCATCTGTGTCGCCAAAAGATTGAATTAAAAAAACCCAAGGTTTTTACAAGTTTACAAATATCTCTCGAAATAATTCATTCCAAAAACAAAACAGAATTAGATGCTTCTTTGCCCTCTAATGCCAGTTTCTACTGCCAAGGTGTTCCAGTTGGTGGCAACTGTTTTCTGCCAATCTGGGACTTTACATGTTTAAAAACTCAAACCTCCTTCTCAGCAGCGACAGCAAAATTATCAATCTTAAGTAGTACCCAGAGGCAGAAACAAAAAGGGGTTTGGGGATCTCAGCTCAACCTTATTGTCCCATTATCCAGGAGCTCAGCCACGTTCTCACTAAAAGTGCCAACCAATTTATTCCTCTGAGAAGAATGTTTTCCCCCATCACCCTGTCACATTGCCCTCAGGTGAGGATTGCTGGTGCTTTGCTTTTTATGATTCACACTTTCCATTCAACAAAAAGAAAATGATCTCTCTTCCCTTTCTTCTGCCATTTCATTACCAAATTTCAATATTTTTAAATGAAGAATGTTTACATTCACACAAAGTTAAAAATTCTGAAACCAGAAGATACTGATGAACAAAGTCAAAACATCTTCGACTCAAGAAGTAATCCCCATCCTTAATTAAATGGATCTTTTTTTTGTTTTACTACTTACTGACAACATAGGCCACCTCACAATTTCACTCTCATTCTAAAAGGTGCCAAAGATGTATAAGAATCAACACTTAGAAGTGTTCTTGTAGATGCATTATCAATTCTCTTGTTTTGTTTAGCCTGCCAGCCACTTTGCGCTATTGTCGGAGGCTGCAATGTCTGCCCAAGGCCTGGCTCGTACCAGGCACGTGTGTTGATCTCTAGACAGCCATGGTGAGGTGTGTCCACTGCTCTCGATGGGAGGACTCAGATACCTTTGATATCAGAGATACAGAGGGCAAGTCAAAGTGCCACCTGTCACTAACATCAACGTCGCCTGTAAATGATAAAAAAGATCAATAAAGTACTGATTTGATATAATTCAAAAATGTATTCCTTGAAACAATTACAAAACACTAATTTTCATATTCTCTTCCAATTGCCTCTTCTCCCCACCACCTCCCAACACCTTCTCTTCTAAGTAATAAAATTTGAAGTAGTTTCATAGTTGTTGGTCTTCTATTTTCTCTCACAAATTACTATTCTTAATACATAACACCTGGATGCCAAGCATCTATGAGCTATGCTATCGCCTGGGCGAGAGTCTGAGCTTACACTCATCTTGCATCCAAAATGCAGGCTTTGAACTGATGTGCACCATTGACTGTTATACCAGATGGCTGCACAAATCAGTGAGGGCAAGGGACAAAATACTTCCAGTTCGTAATTTAAGTTCAAAGTACAGGCTGAGTCAAGATCAATCCAATCTTCTAATTGCATTGGACAAGGAATAAAATAGGGAGCGTGGGGGAGTGAAAAACATGCTATATACTTACAAAATGCTTACACCAATGCATTTGCCAAATGTTATTTAATGCATGCAAACATGGGTCCTTTTCCTTTGTTAATTTCTCCCTGCATCTGAAGACATCAACACCTTTCCTGCAGTGCTGCGCATGTTTCCAATTTGGGGTGCCCAGACCCTAGACAATCCTCAGATTAGATTTCAGTTTGTCAGTCATTAGGCTATTGTATTTGTTGACCTGCTAGCATCTATTGTTGCTGCTGATTGCTAACAAAAAAAAATGGCAATAAAAAGTTTGAATTGCTAATAATTCTGGGATCAATGGTTCTTGGGGACATGTCAATACTTGAGTTCAAAAACTTTTGGATTACATTACCAAGAGTGATAGCTACGCTCTGGTACATCAATCAAGTATTTTTAATGAGAGAACCTCAGAAAGAAACTGATGGGCTGTTCAATCCTACAGCAAAGTTTGATCCTGTCCCCAGCAGGTACTGATGTGCATTTTCAACAGCAGTCAGTGAGCACAGTCAAAAATATAAATCCTGGTTGCCTCTCTCCTTTGGGTACTGAATCCAACTGTGGGCTGCAGTTGTTCTCGTGAATAACGAATGTAAAAAAAAAAGGACCAAGCCTACAATCTTCCCAACTCAGTTTCGAAATCTACAGATTTATTGAGGGAGTAAAGCTGCCTGCTTTCAATATGACTTTGACACCACAGATGAGATATCACTAAAGAGAACTGACATGCAAAGCCAGTGGTTATAAACGTACAAAAAAAGTTAGATGCAATTATCTGGCAAATAATAAGCATAAAAACATGCACATTATTGACAGAATGGCTGGATGGATTTAGGCTGATATGATAAGGGAAACAACAGTGACTTGCAATTAATCAAGCCCACAAATCCTGCTATACAATTGAATAAAACACATATCAAGCTAATTGTTAAAGAAAATAAAGCCATAAATATATCTTTACCCATTATATCTGTTAACCAAGTCAGCTACACCTAAGTCTAAGACTTTGGAATGAAATCCTCATCACTAGAAACTCCTGCAGATTCCTCCATGTTCTCACTGTCCATTCACGTTTACCTACCTGTATAAAGTCCCACTATCTCAGGCTTTGGTGTGATTTTATCACCTGGAGCATCTCTTGTGCCATCATGTCCCATGGGTGCGTGCTATCTTAAAGCTTTCTCACTGAAATACTATCCTTGTGTGTCACCTATTTGTATCAGCTATTGCTAATCATGTAGTATCTTAACTAGACAGCATATCATATAACTAAAAGACTGGCAAGTTATAACTTTAGTTCTGTGGTTTTGATGGGAAAATAAAATGAATGGTCTTCACAAATGAGAGACTGTTTATAGAGCCAGAACACTCCAGTATACATCCTAAATGTAAGCTTTACAGAAGTATGACAATTATTAATACACGTGTATATCATCAATTATTGTCAAAAAGAAGAGAGAAAACAAACCAAAGATGCTGGAAATCTGAAGCAAAAAAATTGGAAACACTCAGCAGGCAAGGTGTCTGTGGAGAGAGGAGCAAACATTTTAGCTGTGGAATCTTCCAAGTCTCACGAAGAAATGGCACCTGGTATATTAACTCATCTGTTTCCTCAACAGATATTTCAGCATTTTCTATCAATAATAGCAACTGTGCACTCCAGGTGCATTTTTTTTTACATCCTCCATCTGTTTAATTTCACATAAGTTCTTTAAATTGTAGAATTTGAATCAAGATTTTTTACTTAATCATAGAATCCTGACAGTGCAGTAGAAGGCCATTCAGCCCATCGAGTCTGTATCGACCACATCCCACCCAGGCCCTATTCCCGTAACCTGACATGTTTACCCTGCTAATCACCCTGACACTAAGGTCAAGTTAACACGGTCAATCAACCTAACCCACACATCTTTGGGAGAAAATCGGAGCACCTGGAGGAAACCACGCAAACATGGGGAGAACATGCAAACTCCACACAGTGACCCGAGGCCAGAATTGAAACCGGGTCTCTAATCCAGCACCAAAGTATTGCACTTGGACAACACTTTAAAACTGGCCAAAAATAAAGGTCCTGAGAATATTACAGTAGAGATTTAAATTTCCTAATGATAGGTATGATGCCTTTGACACATTTCAAACATGCGCCCTGCAGGCTGAGGTACTTATTAATGGCTTCAAAGTCCTGGAAGCACAGAACAATCAGTAATGGTCAAAGTAAGATTTATGAACAATGCTGAACACTCTTTGTTCCTAAAACTGAAAGTAAAAACCACACTTTCACAATTGCTGGTTATTCTACTGAATTGAAATAAAATGATCAATGCTTCATTCCCCCCCCTAAAAATTAATGTTGACAGTAAAACTCAAATTAACCACTCCAATGCAGTCATGCTGTTATCCTCAACAAAAAAAAACCTTATATTTATAAAAATAAATTGTAGAATAAAGTTCAAAAGATTTCTCAAGTTGTTGACAACATCATCCAATCAAGAAGTCAGAGGAAATTAACTTTACAAGCCGGGCAGTTAAAGGCAAGTTTGGCTGGTGACTGTTCTCTGCGTCCAAGTGTTTGAATCAATCTTCATATTAATAAGTAACCCACATTCCTGACTGTGCCAGAAAAAAAGGTTTGAGGTACGTGATCATTATGTTGCTAAAGTTACTTCCAAGCCAAAACAAAAGATGTGAACTTCTATTTGCTTTTGCTGCCATTATCTTTAAATAATGATCTTTGAACCTAGAGGTGTTCCAAGCACCTTTCAATCTGATTTTATTTTGTCATATATCCTGTCATATTGACAGGAATCCACCAGTTATTTACAGGCCGATAAAGGATCTAAATTGAAAGGTTAATATTTTTGTCTAATGGATTCTGCTGTGTATTTCCAGAATCTGCAGTCTTTTTGTTTGGAAAGAAACAGATCACTTATTAAATCATAGAATGCCTGCAGTGCAGAAGGAGGCCATTCAGCCCATCAGGTCTGCACCGACAATAATCCCATCTAGGCCCTATTCCTGTAACCCCATACATTTACCCTGCTAATCTAATCCCTCTGACACCAAGTGGCAACTTAATACGGCCAATCAGCCGAACTCGCATATCTTTGGACTGTGGGAGGAAACCCACTCAGACATGGGGAAAACGTACAAACTCCACACAGATAGTGACCCAAGCTTGAAACCCAGGTCCCTGGCACTCTGAGGCAGCAGTGCTAACCATTGTGTCACTATGCTGTCCCATCCAAGACATTAGTTGGGATACATACAAAAGAACTCCTCCATCCTGCACATGCAGCTGATCCTGGCTATCATCACTTGTCCAACACTGGCATCTCCACATCATATCATCACTTGACCATATTTATCAATAAAGCTTCCTGAAACACAGTTTCTTATCTCTGCAAATACCAGAAGTGATGGCTATTGAATAAAATACAGCCCAATGGGGATTCTATGAAGAAGGCCATTGTTTATTTCTCGAGTAAGCATCTCCTTGTAATTGAAGTATAATAACTAACTGGTGGCTGGTCCCACAATGTTCACCCTGACAGCTGATAGTGTTGACATTCATTTTGCTATCCATTAGCCATGCAAACCAAGGTGAACTGCTGTTCAATTGTGGGTGGTAGACAACATCAGGATTTGAATTAAACAGAGGAGCTCTGAAGATGAGTCACACGGACTTGAAACATTACCTCAGTTCCTCTCTCCACAGATGCTACCAGACTTGCTGAGTCTTTTCAGCATTTTGTTTTCTCTTCAGATTTCTCGCATCCGCAGTGTTTTCCTTCTATCTTCATCAGAGGATTTGTTAACTTGTTAAAATAACTGAATTAAATTTAGCATGAAGCTGTATGAAAAGCTGATTCATTGAAGAAACACCATCTGCAGCAGATTCTTTTTTTAAAAAAGAAACCCAAATCAATGAGTGCCAAGATTAAGGGCCAACTCATTACGTGGTCGATGTGCGCAGTCATTAAAAATATCTTTTGCTTTTGAAAGGGGATAGAATCATAGAATCCCTACTGTGCAGGAGGCAGCCATTCAGCCCATCGAGTCTGCACTGACCACAATCTCACCCATGCCCTATTGCCGTAACCCCCCATATTTACCCTACTAATCCCCCTTACAATAGGGTTAATTTAGCATGGCCAATCAACCTAACCTGCACATCTTGGACTGCGGGAAGAAACCGAAGCACCCGGAGGAAATCCACGCAGACACAGGGAAAATGCTCAAACTCCTCAGACAGTAATCCGAGGCCGGAATTGAACCTGAGTCCCTGGTGCTGTGAGGCAGCAGTGCTAACCACTGTGCCACCATGCCACAAGGAAGAAAACAAATTGTAACAAGCAGCGTAAATCCAATCAAGATTTTATTCATAACTATTGAATATTTCCCCATGCCTTCAGCTGGATTCTTAAAGATTGTCATGCGAATTCTTTTTTTTGAAAAAACAGAATGCATACATATCACGCTTCTCGCCATTACTGGCACTATTTATAGCTACCACAATGCAAGTGATGACTACAATCTGGGTAGAATTTCAGCATCATAAATCAACTAGATCCCCATTTTATCTCACAGATTGGATGCATCTTATTGAAAGAATGGTTTGTTAACTGGCTTACTGGATTAAAAAAATTAACTCCTGCAAAATCCATCACGAGAGTTTCTAAGCTGGACATGCAGCACACTTTCTTCTGAATTTTAGTACATTAAAGTCAGTCCTAATGTCACACATTTCCTAAAATATTTGGATTCGGGTACTGGCATAATGCATACAGTTTCCTTAGTTCCATTTTAGCAACCAATATAAGCCAACCCTTGACTATTAGGTTTAAAACAGCAATATGATAAAACAGATAGTGTGCCATTTATTGCAGCAATTTCCTTTCATAATACTAACTCAACTTAAATTTGACACAAAATAAATGTTCAAAGATCAGTTCAATGGGCACAGACATACTGTCTGCATGCTTTCATTTTCTCATTTTATCCTTTAGCATCCCCTAAATTTCAAAGATTTATATTGTTTTCAACAGCAACAAAGAAAAACTGCTTTTAGAAACCCTGTCCAGGAAAGTACTAATACAGCATGTACAAATATAAAACATAACATTAAGATGAAGACAGCTAATTATTTTTTTATGGAAGACAGGTAAGAGAGGTGAGAAAGAACATTTCCTGCCTTTATATTTTAATCTGTACATACAAAATAAAAGCTACTGCAAAAAGATGTGAAATTTTGTAATGTTCAATTTTGTGCACATCAATTAAAACATTTGGATGGTAATTTATGAATGGAACCAGGCTTGAAGTTGATAAAGTTTAATTTAGAGTTCAAATAGTCTATGACTTAATTGCAAGGCTGAATCTCATGCTGAATGAACGAACTCGGGTGACAACGATAAGAGGAAAAAAAAATCCCTTCTTGTCCTGTTTTAATGTCCTCCTGCCTACAGTTAAAAAAGCGACATCAATTTTGAGGACACATATTTCTCCCTGACCAATGAAAAAAAAAGACAATTTCTCAAATTCAAAATATTTTGTTGGTATTGTATTTCTATTTTTAAAGGTTGCACTGTCAGATTGAATTTTGAAGCAACTCACAGCAAAAATCTGAAATAAAAATACCACACAAATTATATCCACAAACCTTTTTGCGAGCATCTTGAACCAAATAATTTTCTGTCCATGACTGATGGCTTAATTTTAAAAGCCGGCTAGTTTATATTTTGGAAAGGAAGCCAAATGGTTATGTTAATAAGCTCTTTTGAATACTTATTAATGCAACAGCTTTTAAATTCACATATAATCTGAATAAAGGTTACAAGTGCATTTTGTAAGATGTATATAATCATTTGCTTTTAAGTTTATAAAAAAGTGAAACTGGTGATAATTTGGATGCAAAGACTGCACAAACCAGCTGATTCCGCATTTACGAAAGAAGCACTTATCTCTGTACCAGCCAGCCCTTTGGGGTGATCAAAGCACACCCATGTTAACGGACTTACAAGCAGAAAAAGTGGACATACTCAGCATGCTGAATGAAAACTTCTTTTTTATGAAATATGTGTTAGGCGTTTGGATATGCACCCATCAGAATTGTAAAACAGCAGTAGAGAGTGAAGACACTTTCTGCAACTTCTGCTGCAGATTTCTACTAATGAGATTAAACTGGATGGATATTTTTTACCCATGTAGGCATGATAGGCCGAATAGTTTCCTCTGTGATGTGAGTTTCTGTGGTTCTATAATTTTTAAACTCTTAATTTAAACCTAATTTTCTTCATGGAAGCAAACTCTCTGAAAATAATTTCTGACAGAAAGAAATACTACTGCAGTTGCTTTAGATTTTGTTACAATTGAAACTCATTCTTACTGCATGCACACATTGTGGGCCAACTCCCCGACACTATTTCAGTAGAAACATAGCAAATGTGACAACTCAAGTCTCCTGTCTGCTTACCACAAACCCCCAACATTCAAGAAAAGCACCATTCTGTGTAGCAACCAACTGAAACCAAATGTTTTGTGCCATAATCAAAAGGAAAGAAAGAGCAGAAAAACTGGGGAAATTTGCTGAAGTTTATTTTGGACTTGTACATCCTGAGTAAATCCGCATTCAATGTTTCAGGTTCAGTTAACATCAACCTACAAACAAATTTAGAAAATGCGAAGATAATCAGGCACTAAAAGATCATCTCCAGTACTAATCCCAGAACAAAAGGTAAATGTTGTGCATTGATTACATTTCTTTTCTTCAACTAAGCTGAATATCTGCCCCTTTGTAACCAATTCAATGTCTGATAGAACAGTGCTGTATTATTTAGCCTCTTAAAATCTTTTTGGTTTTTAAACATGTCTAACAGATTCCCACATAAACGTGTCTATTCTAATTTTCAACCTACCTTCACAAGCATAACCTTTTTCTCCTGTTTACCGTTCTGGTGGATTTTGATATAATCTTCCCATGGGTTCTAAAGCCCTGTTTGCTGCCCAGAGCAGCATTCAATACCTACACTGTAGCCTAATCAATGTCTTGCATAGGTTCACCATCACTTCTTGCTTTTATTTTCAATGCCTCTATAAATATAGCAGAACTTCATTATATTCTTCTATTCTTCTTCATTTTGTCAAGCTTCCCAATTCAATACTTCAGTTTCATTACTCATGTCCAAGGTCAAACAATTTAGATGCATGGAAAGCTTCCAAGTAGATCTCTGCGACATTCCATTACCGATATCCTGTTCTTGAATCATCATTATCATTTCAGTTACATTCTCTTTAACATGTACTTAATTTGACGAATCTCATTAATGAAACTTTATCAAATGCCTTTTGAAAATTCTTATAAAAAATCCACATTGCGTTTATCTAAATGATTATTCAAATTTATCCATTGCAGCTTCCCTTTCACAAATCAGTGGCAAATGTTTCTGATTGTCATGACGATCTAACCATTCACTAATTTCACCCTGTTCTATGCATTCTAGAAACCCATCTATAACTAAGCCAAAAATAAAGAGCATATAATTTTATATCTTATCCTCTTCTCTACTTAAAAAACACATATATAACATTTGTTATAGTCCAATCCTTTAGGCACAATTCCGATATTTTCATAATGGCCACTGCTTAACAGACTATTTTTTCATTAAGTTAGGCTAATGTTCTGATCCAGGTTAGTGAAAATTAGATTTGGAGGGACAATGCAACACAACTTGAAACAATAATAGTACAAAGTGCAAGTCATTTTTATTTTTTTAAAATACATGATTTAATTAATAATTAGGATTATTTAATACAGTGAATCAAATACTGTCATATGTTTTCACTTGCATGATCTTTGCCTGGCAAACTATGGTCTGTATTCCCCATTATTTTTATCAATAGGAATCATTTTGTTCTTACAAGAGACAATGCAAACTCTTCACTCGAATAATCATTTTCTAAAGCACTCTTCCATACAATTCAGCTGTACACTATTTCCTTAAATAAATACATTGAAATCATATGACCCTTGTTCACCACATCAGAGCCACCATCCCACCACCCCTGCCACAACCAGCCACCCACCCAACATTTTAGAAGTCTTTCTACCCTGTGTTGTATCACATCCTCACCTGAAAGATTGGACAAATAGCCTGCAATATAATCTTTGGCAAGACTACTCTGTAGTTGATTGCACACTAGTGAGAAAGAGAAGTGTGGCACATACATTCTCCAATATTTCTGCTTCCCCTAATTAAACTACATTTATGTGCAGAACTACAAGCATAAATCAACACTCCAAACTACATCATACAATATTTTAATAAAAGAATGCATGCTATCAAAATAATTGCTCCCCATCTTTGAAATCCCAATTTCCTTCCCTCAGATTTTCTTTTCCCCTCATGCTGCAGCATGCTCCTCAAAGCCAAATGCCTTCCACTACCGTACCCAAGTGATTATACTATATAGTCTCTGAACACATGAAGAAGCATCTCTTGAAACCGTTTTGTCCTTTTCACTAATGGTCAGTAAAAACTGATAACTCATTTATTACATTTCCTGTGAAACAGGTCTACCCGGGTTCCTGCATCATAATTTTGTAAATTATATTGTTTAATTTTTCAGTCGGTGCTAATGTAACAGGTTATCTGACTCAACCTTGCAGATTCTCTTCACAACTTTCAAAATTTTTAAATATGCCTTTGAAACGCCTTCCCTTTTCCAACCATGGCAATCTCAAAGCCTGAGACCGTTGCAGATGAGGAGAGTTCAGGTCCCATCACCCGTTCCATTCACCTCTCTCTCCCCGCTCCCATTCCTCCACCAAACGAGTGAGAAAGTTTGGAATTCAGACAATCTTTTTTTGTACAACTGAAGTGTAATGTGGCAGCAAAATGAACATGAGCACCCTGGCATCACTGCATCCCCACGAGAGATCAAGTAGGATTGAAAATACCTCAAACAGAAAATAGAATGAACCCTGGAGTAAACTTCACAAACGCAACCCTTAATTAAAACATAGGCATATGTTACTCTTTAACCAATGAGACAAGTACACTAAAAAATATGTAAGCAGAGGGGTACATGGCTCAAGTGCCAAACCACTTGTTTTGTGACATTTGCAATGACCAATGTAGAGCATCCTATTTTACAATAATCTTATACTTTCCAGTGCCACTGCAAAACAGTGTAAAATGAGGCAAAATAACCACAATTAGAAAGAAGGTACTTTTTAAAAAATGCCAATTTTTCTTTGCCTCGTTCCATCAGGATACGCTGTACACTTCTTGTGAATGAGAGTGAGATTTAAAAAGCTCAAATCATGGAGTGCTGGTTCTCTATTGGACGAATTCATAACTACAACATGACAAACCCAGTTCCATAATGTTTCTGTTGCAGGTAGAAATGCAAATAAATATGTATTTGCCTGCAGAGGGAAGGAAAACTGGAGCAACATTTAGACTGCACTTGCACAAATCATATGGTGACTTGAAGTGCAATTATCAAGGACTATGAATATAGTCTTCTCTCTGCTCTTTTCAGCGAACCGGTCTGGCTGGTTCAATACTCCTGTGGCACCTTCCCAATAATTAAAAAAAATCATTCATCCAAGAAAAAAAAAGGCCTCTCCCCGCACCCCCCAACCCACCATGCAAGGTAGAAAATACGCCGAATAACCTATTGAGTAGCATGCGCATTTTAATATAGTGATATCCAACAACAACAACTTGCATTTTGATAGCGCCTTTAACATATTAAAATGTCCCAAAGCCCTTTACAGATGTATTATCAGGCAAAGATTGATGGTCAGCCAAAGGAGATACTTGGAGGGGTGAACAAAAGATTGGTCAAAGAGTTGGGTTTTAAGGAGGATCTTAAAGGAAGAGAGGGAAACGGAGATGTCTAGGAAGGAAATTCCAGAGCGTAGGGCCCAGACAGCTGAAGGCATGACAGCCAACGATGGGGTGAAGGGAGTGGGAGATGCACAAGAGGCCAGAGTGGGAGGAACGGAGAGTTCTTGGAGGGTTGTAAAACCCTTACCTCCCCCCTGTCTTGAAGATAAGATCAGCATTTGGAGCTCCTTTAGGGTGCTGATACCGTGGTCGCCGCTCTCGATTGGTGTTTGCTGGAGCTGGACGCTGTGCCAGGGACTGCAACATCTCTGCAAAGGTCATTTAAAATCATCAGTCCAGAAATCTCACCTCATTTTACGCTCATTTTATAATGCTTCACTTTAAATCTTAGTTTTTAGCAGAAAACAAGTGACTAAGAAATTGCGGTTACAAAACAAAGTGCTCATTATATAAATAAAGGTTCTTCTTGCCCAACTATAGAAATCATTCTGCTATACGTTAATAATGATTTTCAGCACACGGTCAAATAAATTATTGTCGGTGAATCACAGAAAATGCATTAACGGTTATGTGCAACATTCATTTTGTTTTTACCCACAGACCAGAGTTTGGTTCGAGTATTAGACAAGAACATAACATATGAAATAGGTGCAACAATAGACACTTGAGCCAGCTCTGCCACTCAACAAGATCATGTCAGACCTGACTCTGGCCTTAATCTGATTTCCTGCCTGTTCCCCCATGACCCTCGACTCCATTGTAGATCAAAAACCTGTTTGTCAATCAAGCACAAGTGGCTCTTATTTACCTTGCTGTGAGGCCTCTTTCGTCATTGAAATTACTCATCAATACACATTCAAGTTATATCCTTCGTTCTCACCCAATATCACTCATATCCATTCTATTGCTTGACATGATAACAAGCAGTGACTTCATCCATTAGTCCCCTGGAGAGCTTGATTATTTTCTTTCCTTATGTAGCCATTCCATACCCCGACAAAGAAAAGGCCATTCTTTGTAATACTTCAGTTATCAATATATGGTGAAATATTATTGATAATTGTGAATAGTGACTACAATGTGAGCAGCACGGGGGCACAGTGTTAGCACTGCTGCCTCACAGGCCAGAGGCCCGGGTTTGATTTCTTGCTTGGGTCACTGTCTGTGTGGAGTTTGCACGTTCTCCCGATGTCTGCATGGGTATCCTCCGGATGCTCCAGTTTCCTCCCGTTGTCCAAAGGTGTGTTGGTGGCCATACTAAATTCTCCCTCAGGGTACCCAAACAGGCAGAGTGTGGTGACTAGGGGAGTTTCACAGTAACTTCATTGCAGTGTTAATTTAAACCTACTGGTGACACTAATAAATAAACTTTAAAACTGTATTCTTGTGATGCAGAGAAAGTTAAAACCAATGGCAAGAACTAGAGGTGAATGGTTCAAGCACTGAAAGTGATAGAAAAATAGGATTTCAATTTTGCGTTTATGCAAAAGCAAATATTTAATTTTGGAACCTCAGGTGTCAACCCCTCAGATTACTTGAGCATTTCTTTCCAGCCAATTTTTCAGGCTCAAACAGGATTGGAACAGAATCGATGTAGGTGTGAAGCCTGCAACTGAAACCAACAAAGCTGTTGTCAAACCTACATTAACCACTGTGCTGAATAAATTAGCTTCAATGTGACTGCAAACTTTTCCTCCAATACAAAGGAGTTCAAGCTCAACCGAGGTCAAGCAACTCCTTTTTAGGGAGGCACCCTTTTAATGACTTGCTAAAGCAGAAGTTTCTGAATTTGCGGCTAAGAGTACTGCTCTATAAAAATAAATTTGGGGAAAGACATCGAGAAATAGAACATAGCCCTGAGAAATAATCCATAAACACCATGGAGATCCGTGTTGTCATTCTACTAATTTGGGTGGTTCATTTACACAAACATCGGCTAATCCCAGTTTCAGAGCACTGAGCACATAACGCCTTTAAAAAAAAAGACAGGTCTGGTACAGCTTGCAACAGCCTGACAGCACTCATCATTCCAAGCTGAGGCAGGAGGAATGGAATATTGGGAGCAGGGAGGAGGACGAGACCTGTGAAACAACATCCAAGTTGTGGCTTTTGCAAACTGAAAAAAAGTTTTCAACTTTCACTGCTCTTACTTTCAGCAGAAGAAATAATACACTAGAAATGTTGATATTTGAATGTAGTAATGTCTCCTGCTATAGAACCAAAGTTAAGCAAAAACAAAATGCTGGAAAATCTCAGCTGGCCTGACAGCATCTGTGGAGAGAGAATACAGCCAATATTTTGAGTCTGAAAGATTCAGAATGCTGCAATTGTAAGGAACAAAGAAACTAGGGGTGTGGTATGAAACCAGGAGGTACAATGACGAAAGGACATCTGACTAAACTGGTTGTTCAAGGCTGCGTATTTCTTTAGTGCTATTCTCATCATTCTCCCCACCCCTCTAGACAACAGTGAACCCTGTTTGTACTCTTTGAACAAATACTGAAGAATGACTGCAACATTACTAAGCAGGAATGCGGAACAAGTGAATGGGAAGTTGTTTGAATCCCTGGGAGCACGCACATATCAAATTAACTTTATATATGTGTATTTTACTTTTGCCAATTTATCAAAGTTACGATAGGTAACATGCTAAGTTCACAAGTAGTCGCATGCAAATAAATCCTTAAACTGTATCTCTGTGGTATTGCCTTTTTCGGCTTAGTAATGTTTTTTCATATCTGTTGCCAAAACTTGTTTAAATATGTTGGGATCTTATTTAAGATCTTGTGTCTCCACCAACTCCAACAAAGAAGAATTTCAATGATACAAGGACGTCAGTGCTGAATCACTTCCACCTCCAATTTGAACTTCTGTGCTGCCAGGCACAAGTTTTAAATTACTGCAATAGGATGCTTACAGGAGTGATTCCAGTTAATTCACTAGACAAGAGTATCATTGCCCATGTAAATAATGCTGGCCACACATTCATATTATTCACTCCAATGCTTGATTTTTTTAAATTTACTCTTTGATTCTTATTTAAATGTAACACTCAAATTTGCTTGCTTTAGGCCACATCTGGAATATTGCATACAGTTCTGGTTGTCAAGCTACCAGAAGGATGTGGCATGGGTACAGAAAAGGTTTACCAGGATGTTGCCTAGTTTGGAGGATAGTAACTATGAGGAGAGGTTCAGCAAACTTGGTTTATTTTCACTTGAACGTGAAAGGAATAAGGGATGGCTTGATAGAAGTTTACAAAATTATGAAAGGCATGGATAGAATGGATAGTCAAGTCTTTTTCCCCAGGGTAGAAATGTTAATTACTAGGGGACATATGACATGGAGATCACCTGATGAAGGAGCAGCACTCCAATAGCTCGTGATACCAAATAAATCTTTTGGACTTTAAACTGATGTTAGGGGACATAGGTTTCAGGTAAAAAGGGGCAAGTTTTTTTTTTACACAGCAGGCGGACAGCTAGAGGAGGTGGTAGAAGCAGATACAGTAGCAATATCTAAGAGGCATCTAGACAGATACACGAATAGGCAGGGAATAGAGGGATATGAACTACATAGAGACAAAAGGCCTTTAGTTCAGAAAGGTGCCTTGTGTTGGTGCAGGCTTAGTGGGCCAAAGGGCCTGTTCCTGTACTGTTCTTGCTTCCTTTTTATTCTTTTTACCCCCATCAGTTTTCTCTCTCACCTACTCTCCTTGAGGTGTGCTCATTTTGGTTCACTGTTCGTCTTGAGGCAAGAGAGGTATCAGATTTTGGCACTTTTCTCAAGTGGCTACATTCTTATGCAACTGAAATGATCTTACCCATATGAATTTGAGACTATGCTATCAACTCTGTAAATTGAAAGTTTTACTGTGATGGAGCAGGTTGAGTAAACCCTTCTTCAGTCAAAATGACTCTCACTTGTTCAACCTGTAGTAACTGCAAACAATATGAATAATGGAACTGTGCAACCATGAGCCAACAACACCCAGCGTAGGGTGAAATATGGGGGGGGGGGTACATTCATTATATCAGGTGAAGCATGATGTGGCTCTAGATATTACTGCAAAGAGAGTCATAGAGGTTTACAGCAATGGAAGCAGACTCTTCAGCCCAACTTGTCCATACCGCCCTTTTTTTTTAAAACCCCGAATCTATTCCCAATTGCCCATGTTTGACCCATATCCCTCTACATCCATCTTACCCATGCAACTGTCTGAATGTTTTTTAGAAGACAAAATTGTATCTGTGTCTACTACTACCTCTGGCAGCTTGTTCCAGGCATTCACCACGCTCTGTGTGAAACAACTGCTCCACTGGCCACTTTTGTATCTCTCCCCTCTCACCTTAAACCTATACTTCTCTTTTTGGCTCCCCTACCTTTGGGAAAAGATATATCGACTATTTCGCTTATCTGTGGCACTCATTATTTTATAGACCTCTATAAGATCACCCTTCAGCCTCCTACACTCCAGAGAAAGAAGTCCCAGTCAATCCAGCCTTTCCTTATAATTCAAACCATCAAATCCTGTTAGCATCCTAGTAAATATTTTCTGCACTCTTTCTAATTTTTAATATCCTTTCAATAATAGGGTGGCCAGAACTGTACGCAGCATTCCAAGTGTGGCCTTACCAATGTCTTGTACAATGTCAACAAGACATTCCAACTCCTGTATTCAATGTTCTGACTGATGAAACCAAACATGCCAAATACCTTCTTCACCACTCTGTCCACCTGTGACTCCACTTTCAAAGAGCTACGAACGTGTACCATGAGATCTCTTTGTTCTATAACTCTTCCCAACATCCTACCATTAACTGAGTAAGTCCTGCCCTAGGTCAATCGACCAAAACGCATTACTTTGCATTTATATAAATTAAACTCCATCTGCCATTCGTCAGCCCAAAAGTCCAACTGATCAAGATCCTGTTGCAACATTGCAATTCTAGATAACCTGTCCAATATGCCACCAATCTTGTTGTCATCTGCAAACTTATTAACGATGCCCACTAAATTCTCATCCAAATCATTAATATAAATGACAAATAACAGTGGACCTAGCACCAATCACTGAGGCACACCACTGATTACAGGCCTTCAGTTTGAAAAACAACCCTTTACAACCACCCTCTGTCTTCTGTCATCAAGTCAATTTTGTATCTATTTGGCTATCTCACCCTGGATCACAAGAGATTTAACCTTATGCAACAACCTACCATGTGGTACCTCGTCAAAGGCTTTGCTAAAGTCCACGTAGAAAATATCGATTGCACTGCCCTCATCTATCTTCTTGGTTACCCCTTCAAAAAGCTCAATCAAATTTGTGAGACATGATTTTCCACTCACAAAGCCATGCTGACTGTCCTCAATCAGTGTTTGCATCTCTGAACCTCTCAAAATACCTTCAAACAACTTACCCACTACAGATGTGAGGCTCACTGGCCTGTAGTTCCCAGGCTTTTCCCTGCAGCCCTTCTTAAACAGAGGCACAACATTTGCCACCCTCCAATCTTCAGGCACTCACCTGATGAAGGAGCCATGATGTGGAGTTGCCAGCTTTGGACTGGGGTAGGCACAGTAAGTAGTCTCATAACACCAGTTTAAAGTCCAACAGGTTATTTGGTAGCACAAGCTTTCGGAGCATCGCCCCTTCATCAGGTGAATCACTCATCACTCACCAGATGAAGGGGCAGCACTCCAAAAGCTCGTGCTACCAACTAAACCTGTTAGATTTTTTAAGATGATTCAAATATCTGTTAGATGGCCCCGAATTTCCTCCCTAGCTTCCCAGTGTCCTGGGATACACTTCATCAGGTCCCAGGGATTTATCTACCTTGATATGCTTTAAGACTTCCAGCACCTCGTTCTCTGTAATATACACACCTCAAGACATCACTATTTCTTTCCCCTAGTTCCCTAACATCCATGCTTTTCTCAACAGTGAATATAAGTAAGAAATACCACCCATCTTTTGTGGACCCACACTCAGATGACCTTGTTGATCCTTAAGAGGCCCTGCTCTTTCCCTAGTTACTCTGATATGATCAACTTCAAATGAGATGATCAACCTCAAATTAAAAAACTCACCCCTAATCAGTATGGGGAGGTAAATATGTATAAAGTAAATATAAGAATTTCCCTGTTGTCACTTGCCTTTAGGCTAGGGCTGTGAGACACATACATTGTTTATCCTTTTTCACCTCCTGAAGCCAAATGAATGCTCAAGTGGGCGATGGTGTCATTACTCATTATCATCGCTCATGTGTAAGCCATAACAATGTCTGCTGGAGAGACAGGAAGCAGCAGCAATGCAGCCAAAACCGACTCACTTGACAACAGCTTTGTTGGTTTCAGATGCAGACTTCACATCTACATTGACTTGTTTCAAACCTGTTTGAGCTTGGAAGATTGGTGGATGCCTTCTTGAACTGCTGCAGTTCACGTGATGTAGGACACCCACAGAACTAAAAAGGGAGGGAATTCCAGAATTTGGAAGCAGCAGCAGTAAAGTAGCTGCAATGTATTTCCAAGTCAGGACTGTGGGTGGCTTGGAGGGGAACTTCCAGGTGGTGATGTTCGTATACATCTGCTGCCCTCGTCATTCTAACTGGCATTGGTCATGGGTTTGGAAGGTGCTGCAAAAGGAGGCTTGATGAGTTCCTGTAGTGCATCTTGTAGGCACTACACACTGCTGCTACTGTGCATCAGTGGTGAAGGAGTGAATGTTAGTGGGGGAGTGAATATTTGTGGATGGGCACCAATCAAGTGGGTTGCTTTGTTCT
Organism: Carcharhinus amblyrhynchos; assembly: GCF_965287045.1. Classification (NCBI taxonomy): domain Eukaryota; kingdom Metazoa; phylum Chordata; class Chondrichthyes; order Carcharhiniformes; family Carcharhinidae; genus Carcharhinus; species Carcharhinus amblyrhynchos. The sequence continues at coordinate 48,339,744 of NC_137342.1, forward strand.
GGATAGTGTCAAGCATCTTGTGCTTTGTTGGAGATGCACTCAATCAGGCAAGTAGAGAATATTCCATCACACTCCTGGCTTTGAGGAGTCAAGAGGTGAGTTACAATCTGCAGGATTTTGTCTTACTCATTCATGGGACATGGGTGTTGCTGTCTGGCCAGTATATAACACCTATCCCTAGTTGCCAGAGGGCAGTTGAGGGTCAACCACATTGTTGTGGCTCTGGAGTCACACATAGGCCAGAGAAGTACGTACGGCAGATTTCCTCCCCTAAAGGGCATCAATGAACCAGATGGGTTTTTCCGACAATCGACAATGGTTTCACGATCATCAGTAGATTCTTAATTCCAGATACTTTTTATTGAATTCAAATTCCACCATCTGACATCGTGAGATTCGAACCTAGGTCCCTAGAATATTAGCTGAATTTCTGGATTAATAGTCTAGCGATAATACCACTCGACCATTGTCTTCCTTACTAGGCCGTTACCTTTCCTAACCTTTGACCTGTTCTTTTAGTCACAGTATCTATAAAGCTAGTCCAGATCTGTTTCTGGTCAATAATAATCGCCAGGATGTTAGTTAGATTCTCTTTTCTTGGACACATGATTGCTGGCATTTATGTGGCATGAATTTTACTTGCCATTTCCTCAGCCCCAAGACTGGATCTTGTCCAAGCCTTCCCACATCCGAAGATGGACTGCGGTGCTATCTGAGGAGTTGTAAATGGTGCTGAACATTGTGCAATCATTAGTGAACATCCCCACTTCTGACCTTATGATGGAAGGAAGGTTATTGATGAAGCAGCTGAAGACAGTTGGGCCTAGGGCAGTACCCTAAGGAACTCTGGCAGCAATGTCCTGCAACTGAGATAATTTACTTCCAATAACTATAACCATCTTCCTTTGTGCAAGGTATGACTCCAAATAGGTGAAAGTTTCCCCTCTTGATCCCTATTGACCCCAATTTTGCTAGGGTTCCTTGATACCTTACCTGGTTAAACACTGCCCTGATGTCAAGCGCAGTCATTCTCACCGCATCTCTGAGGTTCAATCTTTGGCTTATGTTTGGATCAAGGCTGCAATGCAGTCAAGAGCTGAGTGACCCTGGTGGACCTTAAATCTATTGCTAATTGAAGTGAAGAATGGCCTTTTCTTTGTCAAGAGTATAGGGTAGCCACAAACAAAAAGAAAATCCTCAAGTTCCCCATGGGCCTAGTGGATGAGGTCACTGCTTACTATCATGCCAAGCAATGGTTCCAACTGGAAAATATACAATTGATATTGGGTGACTAGCAAGTCTGTGGCTGGGATGTAATTTCCACTTTGTAATGTCAAGTAACATGAATAATGAGAATGGCCACTTAGAGCAGGTAAATAAGTGCTTGTTAGACAGAATTCTGATCCATAAGGCAGTCAAAGATAATGGGAGACAGGCATGAAATTGGAGTCAAAACCAGAATGAGTTCATCCATGAGCTTATGACTCACCTCCAATCAGAATAGAAAGTTAAATATTCATAATGCAAATGCAGAAATTTTTCTGTTGTCATTTACCTTTAAGCGAGGGCAGAGATAAACACAGTCATTCCTTTTTTACCTGAAGCCATTTGAATCCTCATTGTCTATCACACGTGCAAGTTTCAACAGTATGAGGGATAGGAGAGAGGACAAGGCAGCAACGCTGCCAAAATTACTAACTTCAAGAATCACTACATCTGTCTTATTAAATTTAATTTTAAAAAATTCAATCTAGCATTCCAATCATTTCACACTATAATGGAAATGATGGAAAAGAGAGAGCTGGAGTTCTTGGAAGCCAACCAAGTCCACCTCAGGACATTGTTACAGGAGTTCCTTTGAGTTGCGGCCTAAGCCCAACTATCTTCAGCTTTTTCGTTATGACCTTTCCTCCAACACAAACTCAAACGTAGGGTGCTCACTCATGATTAGCGTTCAGTATGATTCGCAACACGTCAGATACCAAAGAACTCCATGCCCACATGCAGAAAGACCAGGACAACATTCAAACATGGGTCAATAAATGGCAATCACCATCTCAACAAGAGAGAATCTAACTATTTCCCCTCAACATTCAATGGCATCACCGAATTACCCCATTATCAACATCCTGCGGGTTACCATTGGCCAGAAACCTCAAATTCTGTGGCGAGTAACTCACCTCCTGACTCCCCAAAGCCTACCCACCATCTACAAGGCACAAATCAGGAGTGTGATTAAATACTTTCCACTTGGCTTTTGATTTATTATTCACATATTAGTATACAGTGAAAAGTATTGTTTCTTTTGAGCTAGACAAAGCACACCATATGTACAGAAGGAAAGGGTGTAGAATGTAGTGTTACAGTCATAGCTAGGGTGTAGAGAAAGATCAACTTATACGAGGTAGTCTGTTAAAAGTCTGATGGCAGCAGGGAGCAAGCTGTCCTTGAATTGGTACATGACCTTGGACTTTGGTAGCTTTTTCCCGGCAAAAGGAGGTGAGAGCGTGTCTGGGGTCTTTGACTATGTTGGCTGCTTTTCCAAGTCAGCGGGAATTACAGACAGAGTCAGCGAATGGAAGGCTCCATTTGCGTGATGGACTGGGCTTCGTTCATGAGCCTTTGTAGTATTTTGTAGCCTTGGACAGACCAGGAAGCTGTGATATAGCCAGAAAGAATGCTTTCTATGGTGCATCTGTAAAAGTTGGAGAGAGTCATAGAGGACATACCAAATTTCCTTATCCTCCTGAGAAAGGTGGGCTTTCTTAACGATAGCGTTGGCATGGAGAGACCAGGACAACATCTGGACACCCGGGAAACATGAAGCTTTTGACCATTTCCACTTCATCCCCATTGATGTAGACAGGGGCATGTCCTCCACCACATTTCCTGAAGTCAATGACTATTTTCTTCTTTTGTTGACATTGAGGGAGAGATTACTGCCCTCGCATCAGTTCACCAGATTTTCTCTCGCTTTCCTGTACTCGGTCTCATCATTGTTCAAGATCTGACCCAGATCATCAGCAAACTAGAAAATCGAATTGGAGGGAAATTTGGCTGCACAGTCATAGATGTATAAGGAGTATAGTAAGGGGCTGAGGACACAGCCTTATGGGATTCCGGTGTTGAGGATGATCGTGAAGGTCGCGTTGTTGTCCATCCTTGCTGATTGTGGTCTGTGGGTTAGGATGTTCAGGATCCAGTCACACAGGGAGGAGCCAACCTACGACCACTGAGTTTGGAGATGAGTTTCATAGGAATAATGGTGTTGAAGGCTGAGCTGTAGTCAATAAATAGGAGGCTGACATTGGTGTATTTGCTATCTGGGTGTTGAGTGCAGGGCCAGGAAGACGGCATCTGCTGTAGACTTGTTGTGATGATAGGCGAACTGTCGTGGATCCAGACAGTCTGGGAGAATGAAGTTGATTTCTGCTACAGCTAGCCTTTTGAAGCATTTCATAATGATGGATATCAGAGCCACTGGACAATGTCATTAAGGCACTCTGCCTGACTTTTCTTTGATACTGGGATGGTGGTCATCTTTTTGAAATGCAAAGGGACTTCTGATTGAGAGGTTAAAGAAGTCTGTGAATACCTCTGCCAGCTGGTCTGCACAGTACTTGAGTATTTATCTGGGTACCTCATCTAGGCCAGTCACCTTCCGTGGGTTGACTTTTAAGAAGGCTGCTCTGACATCTGTGACTCTAACCTCCGATACAGATTCATTCAAGGTTTCCAGGGTGGAGGGAGTGCTCTCGTTGACCTCGTGTTCAAAACGGGCATAGAATGCAATGAGTTCACTGGGCAGGGGTGCATTGGTGCCGGCAATTTTACATGCCTTCATCTTGTAGCCTGTTATGTCTTACAGACCTTGCCACACTCAGTGGGAGTCCGTGTGGCTAACCTGGGCCTTTAGCCGGTACTGTCTTTTGGCATTTCTGATGGATCTCTGATCATATCTGGATTTATTGTATAGGCCAGAGTTGCCTGACTTGAACGTCTCAGACTTGGACTTCAGGAAGAAGTGGATATCCTTTTTCATTCATGGTTTCTGGTTGGGGAATACAGGGATTTGCTTCTTTGGCACACAGTCCTCTACTCATGAAGTTAGTTACTGCAGTGACGTACTTGTTCAGATTGGTTGCTAAATGTTTAAATTTTGACCAGTCTACTAACACGAAGCAGTCCCATAGGAGATCATCTGATTCCTCAGACCAATACTGCACGACTTTCTTTAACGTATTCTCTAAGTCTATTAAAGAAAGTGGAACACAAAAAAAAAACACCACCCAAGACCAAGCAACCTATTTAATCAGCATGCCATCCACCACCGTAAATATTCACTTCCTCCATCACCAGCGCACAATATATACAGTTTGTAAGACACACTGCAGCAACTCACCAAGGCACCATTGACAGTACCTTCCAAACCTCTGATCTCTCTCACCTAGGATAGGGGTAGCAGATGCATGGATTCACCACTGATTGCAGATTCCCTTCCAAGTCATACACCATCCTGACATTGTAATATATCCATTTCTTCACAATCACTGGTTCAAAACCTGGAATGCCCTCCCTAACAACAGTTACACCACCCGACCGCAGCAGCTCAAGGTGGTGGCTAACCATCACGTTCTCAAGGACAATCAGGATTGAGCAATAAATGTTAGTCTTTGCATCAATGCTCACATCCCAGGAATGAATAAAAAAAGATAATCTGAGCTCACCAGTTTGGATATATGCAGTTCATCGTATACCATAGATAAATGCCTGTACAAGAATGTCACTGCTAATATTTTGTAACATTTTTCAAAAACATTGCTGCTTCAAATATTACATCTATTTTCAGATTATGAAGAAGAATTACATTACATTAAATGCCACGTTGCCACATTCTAATGAGCTATTAAGAATAGAAATTGATCATATTAACCATATGGCAAACACAACACCATCAAAACAAAAAGAGGAACTCAAATTCAAAATTTTAACAAAAGTTATTTAGAGAATCGGAAATATGCTGGTTCTTTCAACAAATCTTGCACTCCAACTTTAAATGCATTAGTCTAACTGCTCCAATGTAGTTGAGGAAAAAAAGACAAAGGAAAGAATATTTTGTGCAAAAGTCTTCTCATTTTAATGGGACTTTACTGGCTTCTATTTAATTTATGATATGGAGTAAGGTTTCCCATTTTGCAAGGTCTTGCTAGTGGCATCAGCTGCAGGAAGTGTTTCTGTGCGTTCCACATCCATTTCAAACAATGGAGCATGACTTCAATCCAGTTCAAATGTGTACCCAGTGCTGCCTGACTGCTGGAAACAGCGCAGTTTGATAAAAATCTACATTCCAAGCCTGTGCGACTATACAAGGCACATGTCAAAATCTTTTAACTTAGAGAAAATATTTTGAATTAGTCGTCCTCCAGATTCTTAGCAGCGTTGCCTGCCTATGCTGACAGTCTCCAAGCTGCAGTTCTGACACAGTCGAGGCTCACATTTGAGACCTGTAAAGTTATTAATGATTGGACGTCACCATTGTCTTGCAGTGAAGCATAGCATTCTCTCAGCAAAGCCAAGTTTTTTTCTTTGAAAGGTCACTGCGCCTCGGCTAGAGTTGGAATTCAAAGCTGAACGGTTAGCCAAGTATTACAAGGCTAGAATACAGTAACCTCTCGCATATTCCTAATTCCTAGACAATCACCATCTAAGCAGTCTTGTGGGAGTTTAATGCAAAGCAATATGGGACAGCATGCAAACAGCTGGCCAATCTGACTGCCAGTTTCCCACTGGTTGGGTTATATTAACTCAAACACATGAAGCCAAGAAGGCATCAGGGTCCTTCACATGACCCTTGTGAAACTACTAGAATTCTTCTACATAGATTGGAAATGGATTAGTACAGGTCCAGATCTCAGGTCAACAGTCAGTACAGGGAATGCAGAACAGATGCACCAACAAATTTATAGGGATCTAAACAAGACAAATTTAATTCCTAGAACCATAGAATCCTGCAGTGCCGGAGGCAGCCATTTGGCCCATCTAGTCTGCAGCAACCACTATCCAATCTAGGCCCTATCCCCACAAGCCCTTAATCCCATGCATTTACCCTAGCTAGTCCTCCTGACACTAAAGGGCAATTTAATATGGCCAATCCACCTAACCCGCACATCTTTGGACTGTGGGAGGAAACTCATGCAGACAAGATGGGGTGGCACAGTGGTTAGCACTGCTGCCTCAGTGCTAAGGACCCCCGGGTTCGATTCCTGGCTTGGGTCGCTGTCTGTGTAGAGTGTGCACATTCTCCTTTTTACAGAAAAATTGCTCAAGTTACTACTCTAGTTTAATTATAACATCCCACAATTATTGCAAGTTTTTTCTTACCCTGGTAGTCTTCCTGTTCCTGTCGTTCATTAATATCAAGTGTCAATTTCTTCATGCGCATTCTTTCTTCCTGTTCTGCCTGTTGCTGATTCCAGTGATTTGCAGCAAGCTGCGAGTTCATTGGCACGTTCAATATTTTAAACTGGATAAAAAGAATATAAATCGAAAGAAATGAATTTTGCACCAACAGTCAATAAGATAGTCAAGCTGCAGCATTTATTTTTTGCAAAAATAAAGCCTTTGTTCCTGAACTGTGAAGTGAGATGGCTGGTAGTCTTTTAACCCCGAGTCCTGTGCTACAGAAATAATCCAATCTCGGTTAAAAACCGACATGAACCAATTTTAGTTAATCTTCCCTCTCAGTCAGGGTTTAAACATTAAATTCAACCAGTCTGTATCAGGCTTTAGCCTGGATTTGACAATTTCAGTGAAGCCAAAGAGCTAGCTGGTAAAAATAAATGTTACACTAGTATTTCATCAAGCTTTAAAAATGTTGCATACTAGAGCTCGATTACTGAAGCCGGAGTGATTTTGTTTTCCAACTGAAGGTGCCATTGAACAGTGACCCCATTTGTATTGCAAATTATTCTTTTTTCAATAGTAACACAGTCCTTTTGTGGGGGTGGGGGGGTGGAACTGTCACGGTGCTCTTCAGTCACGGCCCATGTTTCTCATGGAGCTACTTCAAGGTTCCCCGTAAGCCTCCACAATAACAAAATTCTGCTCAAACAGAAAAAATAAACTTCTCCAAAGACCATCTTTCAATTAAAAAGCTAAACTCCCAGGTTTTCTTCTATTTATAGCAGTAAGGAAAGTGCATCTGTCAGCCTAGAATGGCATTCCTTCCAAAGGCCTGAATTTTTTTGTCTGTCGGAACAGGCGCTGGGTGGGCCCAGATGTAGAAGTGGAATGTATCCCTGGCTGAGCAAAGTTTCATGCTGGCTGACCAAGTAATGGCCATTTAGCGTGAAATACATTCAGAGACTGAGCGCTGGGGAGGGTGGGCACCAAGAAAAGGGAACATGGCGGCCAGCACTTCTATTGTGCTCCCTCAACAGGACAGCCGCTGCTGAGCAGTCCTATGGAGTGCTGATCCATCACAACAACTGCAGAATAACTACTGGGTGTCCAGGCAGCACACAAACACAAACCTCAGTCCCCAGGCACCTTCTTACATCTTATCTCAGCCAAGACATATCCCATCTTGTATCGTGGTTGAAGCTAAAGCGTCAAGGCACATGGAGAATCAGCTTGCCCGCCAACCTTAAAAGCCATCAGCACATGTAAAACTGCTTCCCATTGGTCTCATAATGGGCTAAATTTCCTGTTTTGATTGTTGGCAGGCACGTTTTCAACTCTCTCACGCCCACCTATTGAAACATCACTCGGGTGGTGACAGTATCAGGATCTGCGCTGATGACCTTTTGCAAGATTTCACATGCCCCCAGGTTGGCATGTGGCCACCCAAGCAACATAAAATTCTGGCCAAAGTCTGAATTAAAATACTGCAGTTAACTTATCTGTCACTGCATTTAGAAACATTGACATATTGTATATAACTCATTGAGCTAAAATATCATGGGGGAGCTTTGAAATATACATGATAGCTTTGATTCATATTCTTTTAACAGACCCCATTCACTGTTCTGTGGGTGGCAGGTCACCCTGCTTGTCTGTAAAATGAGAGAAAGACAGAGAGGAAACCTGTCAAATACTGACACCAGAAATAAAAGGCAGAAGCACTGACAGACTCACGGGGAGAGCTTTTTGAACAAAATACATTACAAACATACACAATTACAAACATCTTGCAATGTCCATGTAAGAGCTGGTAAAGTATACAATGAGTGACTATTCAGAGAACCAGAATTTCAGGGCTGAGAAAGCAATCTGTACGCTTTCCCCCACCCTGCTAACTAGAATCAGTTTTATTCACATTCCTCAGATAACTCCTTTTGATGTGTGACAAATTAGATTAAGAATTAACAGGTTAGGCATTAATGTTTACCATGTCTGATTTGAAAAGGCAGATTTGTTTTATGATTACCTTATTTCTTTTTATAGCTTTAATTGATTTATGAACAAAGAGTTGAACAGGTAAATGAAGCAACTTCTACCGTTCTTTTTCTTCTGTGCCCTAAGCAGTTCTCCCCCGCTTTTCTGTCACCATGACACAATAAAAAGTCTGACAACACCAGGTTAGACTTTTTACTGTGTTTACTCCAGTCCAACGCCGGCACATCCACATCATGACCATGACACAATTCCATGGTTTTGGATGCCCTCCGGTAATGTGTAACTACTGAACCGTAAAGTGACTGTCGTAGAACTTTATGCAAAGGGGCATCATCCAAGTCACACCCTGACGCGCGTACACACACACACACACACAAGCCAAGTGGCACCACAGCCAACTGTTTTCTTCCTCTGTTGTCCTAGGGATAAGATGAACAAGGTCAACACAGAAGTGCCCTGACTGATTTCATTCAGATAGACTGGATTTAAGTAAGGTATGTATTCGTGATAGGAGCACAACTGCTGTTGTAACATCATGACAGCAGCATTGTCTCAGAGTTATTGTCATAAATTTATATAGTGAAAAGACATCTGAAAAATTAAAATGATTACAAAAGTCCAAAATAACACTGACCAAGATGAAGAGAGAGGGAAAACTGAATGATAATTCAAAAGGGAATGTTTTACACACTCATCATTAGCGACCCTAAATGGCATAAAAAAACAGTTTGCTTACTGCCCTTGTGGTATAAAGGCACTAAGACAAATCTTTTGAAAAATGATTCAGGCAATCATAAACAACAGAGGGTTGATGAAACCTAGTGGCCCTCACTTTCCCCTCTTGGTTCCTGGACCATTTTTTAATCCAAAACTTATATGGTAGTGAAAAAAAGTTCCTACCTATTTACTTAGTTGTGCCTTTAGCAGCATCCCCAGCTACTTAATGCAAACCCCAGCAATTGCAACACGTGACCTGATACAGACAAGTAGCTACACTTGAAGTGAGACACTTTAACCTTTCATCAATACTGGAATAATTCTCTATTCATTAACTTTTAACCTGTTCTTTGGTATGTTGTTTGTATATTTCATAACAAACATAGCTGACATTTCCTTAACAGCCACAATGACTTTGCAAGAACTTGATTACCACTTGCAAAACTTATTATCCTGAAGAAACAATGTGCATTTATATAAATTTTTTTAATGTATCAAAATATTCCAAAGTTTCACAGTTAGTCCACAGGCCAAAACAGAAGTTCAAGAATTCACTGAGTTCAGTTTTTACAAGGCTTTTGAAGATGAAGAAATATGTAGCAAGACAGTTGCCCGGGGGGGGGCGGGGGCAAGGCCGTATTGCCCATCACCAGTTATCCTCGAGGTAGTGATGGTGAGCAGCCTTCCTGAATTACTGCAGTCCATATGGTGCACATACATTTATTGAATTGTGGGGAAGGGAGTTCCAAGATTTTGACCCAGTGACAGTGAAGGAACAGTGATATAATTTCTAGTCAGGATGACTAGTGGTTTGGAGAGGAATTTGCAAGTAATGCTGGTCACATGCATCTTCTGCCTATGTACTTCATAGGTCATGGAAAGTTCCATTTAACGGAGACGTTGGCACTCAAAGTTGCAAGTTAATGTCTATTTCAATATGTCAGATGTTGTTTTATACGGCCATTTCTACTAGGGTAAAATTAGGGGAGCAATCCTAAGCCACATTTTCCTGCAGTATACTGGAAAAAGAAGGACCTTCGTGGGGCTTTCTCCCTGATCGACAAAACACCCTTCTGTTTGTCTAGTTAAAGCATAACTTAACACACAGTCTATGTTGTTCAATGCTTTGGAATCTGTCAAACCAGAAGAATCTACATTTTGACAAGAATTTCCTCATTACTGCCAGCAAGAACCCACCCTTTGGGAAAACACTGAAAACTCCTTCAGAACAAAGTGCAGCTTCATTACTCCAATGCCACAAACCCAAAATGTGTATTTTTGTTATAGTTCAAACTGCAACAGGCTTCAAAACACCACTTTGGTTTCAGATGAACAGTCTGCTAGCTGTTTTTAAAACATTTAAATCTAAGAGCAAAAGTCTTTAAGAATCATTCCTGAATTTACAGATTTTTCTGACTAGTGCTATTCTTAACTCTTAACATCAACATGCACAAATGTTGCAGCCCAGAGTGATTCTCCAATTAGACAAATTATGTTGCCACTGATCAGGAACAGACACTGAAACGTAATCCTCATAAATCAGGTCTACTTAAATAGTCGGACTTTACTTTTGTCAAATGTAATTACGGATCAATTTTTAACCTGCTGTAAATACAACGCCTCCTACATGTTTCAGCTCATTATGTAACTAGCCAGCTTGCAAAGTAAACTGTCACAAACAACTGTTTTGATAGCTGAGATTAGAGAATCTGAATTACACAAGCATTTTGTTCCCAAATGACAAACTCTTTCAAAATTAGATTTTGTATCACCTACATGGAAAACTAAGAATCTTAGATGACCAGTGGAATATCTAACCATTGTAGGACATCAATCATAAAGGTAATAGAGTCAGAATGAATGAAGGAACTTATATTATGAAGAAAGATGTTGGGGGCGATTCTCCCAGCCTGCTGCGCCACTCTAGCAGCACAAGAGGCTGGGAGACATCAGTGGGGGCCGTTTAGCGGGCTCCCCACTAGAGGTCAAAGCCTCCGTGCGTCTCCGACTCCAGGTTTTCTGGAGTGGTTGGCTTTGCAGCGGAAATCGACATGGAACGGATTTAAACATTGAAATGTTGATTTGAATCCTATCAGTGTACACCCCCCCTGCCAGCGCGTGCCTGAAGTTCACTCCAACGCAGTTCACAACAGCTCCCCACAAATGGGGATTCTCCAATTTGAAAAATTATGCCGCCACTGATCAGGAACATTGCCTCCGGGATGCCTCCCCGGAGCTGGCCCAGGGACCTCCAGGTCAGCAATCAAGGTGGGATGGGGCGTCGCATGGTCAGTAATGCAGGGCTGGCCAGTGATTGAAAGACCAGCAGTGCGGGGCTACTGTGCATGCACCAATCTCCACTATGACAGATCGGTGCATGTACAGTTGTCTGCTTAGTGCTATGCTGCCAGCTTCTCCAGCAGAAATAGGCCCCATCCCTGGACTGTCAACGTGAACCTCACTAGGGCACTCTGCAGTCCATAAAGTGTGGGAGATTCATTTTGAAAATTCTGCTAAAAAAATCCAGCAGGAGTTCCTCCAGTTTTTAAGCGAATTTGGCACTTAGAATTTTTTTGCGGGAGCATCACCCCCCCAGTATTATTTTAAATATTTTTTAGTGTTTTTCCGTAAAGCAAATGTGTGCGCGCTTGCATGTCTGCATGCGAGGGTTTACAAATTGGAAAAGATGATAAATAAGTAGGACACAAACGTTAAAGTTTATTTTACCCAAAAGTGGGGCAATAGGGAGAACAAAAGGCATTTTCATATTCTCGAAAGATGTGTTGAAAGAAGGATAAGGACAATGGAATCAAGATTAAATAGGGAAAAAGAAAACTCTCACATCTCTCCTAAAGTTGTGTGGGGAACAGCCATGTAAATGGAGTACTAATTTGTGCTGGCAACAGAGCTTTAAAGAGGCAAAGTGAGACAGTTTACCAGCCCACCCAGAGAAGTGTTTGTAATAAAGCAGGGCTGTGTTTTAAAGTTTCTTGAATTACAGAGTGGGAGAGATTGGGAAGCCACACAACGTACCTTCCCTATGGCGACAGTGGGTTCGCCTTGTTGTACTATTATGGTAATTTTATAAATTAAATGTGTTAGGGATTGTTGCCAAAAGGGGTGTTTGAGAGTGGATGTGGAGAAGATGTTTTCTCTTCTGGGGGAATATAGAATTATGGGATCACTGTTTAAAAATGGGTCGCTCATTTAGACAGAGATCAGGAGAACTTTTTTCTCTCCGAAGTTTTTGGAACACTCTTCCTCTAAGGCAATGGAGGTAGAGTTTTTGAATATTTTTAAGGTAGAGCTCAATAGATTCTTGATTAACAGGGGGATGAAAGGCTATTGGGAATAGGCAGGAACGTGGGACTGAGATTACAATCAGATCAGCCATGATCTTATTGAAATAGCAGAACAGGCTCGAGGAGCTCAGTGGCTTATTTTGTATGTTAGTATGATGAATATCTCACACTAGATCTGTTAATTTGTTTTCCTAGGCTAATTTAAGGTGCAGAAAATAAAAGCAACCAGCAATGAAATCAAGGGCAAATCAGCAACTAACACTACACCTGTTAACTAAAGTGAGCAGACTATCACATAACACAAGTACTGCTCTGAGTAACTAAATCCAGTGGGAGGTATCTGGATGCCCTCAGATAAAAGTACCATCACTTTCTGAACTTAACTCGTCGGAGCTGACTTGCTAGGTAATTGGGGCTATTTTCCCATGCTGTGTGGATTTAGAATTCGGTGCTTTTACACTGTCCAGATGGATGCAGGACAGGGGGCTTTAACATTATGGTCCTAATTTTACCAACACGTCCACCCCAAAATCATGGGGCTCACAAAATGGCATCCCCTGTTGGCCTCAGGCACAATCTTATGAGCCTCGGGCAGCTATGCCAGTAAAAATCAGAGCATCTAATTAAGAGATGTAGGCCATTATTTCATGGTGAATTGAGACTTTATAAAATAAAGACACATCTGTAGCACATTTCAAAATCTCAGGATGTTCTGAAGCACTCTGCAGTTAATGAGAAGCAATTGGGGTATGGTCACTGTTGCAGTGGGGGAGAAAGGGCAGTTTCCATGCAGCACTGTCCCACAAACAGCAATGAGTACGAGCGTACGAATTAAGAGCTGAAGTTGGCCTCTTGAGCCTCTATAATTTAATAAGATCATGGCTGATGTGATTGTAACCACTACTCTACATTCCCACCCACCTCCAATAACCTTTCATTCCTTGCTTATCAAGAATCCATCTACCTTTGCCATAAAAGTTTTCAGAGCTTTCACCACCTTTTGAGAAAAAAAAATTCAAAACACTCTCAACTCTTAAAGATAAAAAAATTCTCGCCTCTGATCTAAATGGGTGACCTTTTGTTTTTAAACCGTGACCCCAAGTTAGATTCACCCACAGAGGAAGCATCCTCTTCATATCCAGAGTCACAATCCTTCATGATTCTATTTGTTTCAAACAAATCACCTCTTATTCTTCTAAACTCCAGCAGATGTAAGCTAACTCTAATCTTTCCTTACAAATAATTTGCCCATTAAAGTACTAAATCTGGTAAATCTTCTCTGAATTGCTTCCAATGCACTTACATCCTTCTTTAAATAAGACCAATATTGTACACTTTACTCCAGATGTGGTCAACCAATGCCTGATATACATGAACGATAACCTCCCTACTTTTGTATTCAATTAAACAATAATATTGTTAGCTTTCCTAATTACTTGCTGTTCCTGCATACTAACCCTTTTTGATTCATGCACAAGGACACAGATCAGTCTGCAGCTCAGAGTTGTGCAATCTCTCAACATTTAAATATGCTCCTTTTTCCTGCCAAAATGGAACAACTTCACATTTTCCCACGTTGTACATTCGCCACATTTTTAGGACAGCAGAGTTTCCCTTCCAGCCACCCAAGGAGCTGGTGGCGAAAGCATCCCCACTGATGTTGCCTGCCCTGCCGTCACTTAATGCTCAACAGCCTGCTGTTAAATGGAGGCAGCTGATGGAGGCATCCGCCACCACTTCCCGCCAGACAAAGTTTCAGGCTAGCCCCCAGTCCCAGTCCTTGCACCCCCACCCCTGAACTTCTCCCATTAGCCCGAAAATTGAGCTGTACGGGAAACGGCCTATAAGTGGTCACTAATTGGGCACTTAAGGGCCTCATCTGGTGCAAAGTTCGACATAGGCCTCGACCATCCAAGTGTGGAATTGTGGAGAGGTCAGAGCAGGCAGGAACCCAGTGGGATAACAATTGACCCTGCCGACAAACCCGCCGATCACAAAATTCTGTCCAAGTTTTAAATTGGCAAATAAAAGAATGTTACCTCCAACAATGCAGCACTCCAATATTGCACTGGATTGTAAAACTAGATTAAGTGTGCAATTTATTGGAATAGAACGTGAAACTACAACTTCCTGACTTAGGCAACAGTCCTGCCAACTATCTTTGGTGACTTGTGAATCTTAGCTCTTCAGGTGCAAATTAGTTGTTTTCTCTTCAAGTTGATATTAATTCTTCTGGTGCCATACCCACCTCCTCCCCACCCACAGCATCATCTGTCAGCTGTTGGCATAAATTTCTTCACAGCCCTTCCATGAATTTTTTCATAAGTTTTCATATAATTCACAAAAGTCTAATTAAAGTTACAACCTCAACACTACTGCAACAAAGAGTTGATTATAAAAACGCAGTAACATTCTCAATTAGCATAACATACTCTCTAAAAATAAGCTAGATTTAACAGCCATCCAATCGCTCCGTTAAATGTGATATTAATTTTCACAGATCCGACTGCTGTTTTTAATTCTTAATCCTCTACTTCTGCCAATTAGTAAACTGATTGTCCTCAAACTGGAATGAAAAGTTACATATTTTAACCTTTCCTTTACATAAAATCTATATTTGCATCTAGCTTCAGTCATTCGTGCTGATGCTTTAAAATTCTGATGAGCCTCACTGATGATTCAGTGACCCTATTCAATGCACGGGCGAGAAACGCTGTTTGATTCCTAGTTAGCAAGTTCAACCAGAATTGATTTTTGAATTTCTTCCCTCCCTCTTTTACAGCAAAAGAATCCTCCCTAAAATGAGTTTAATGGGATTTAAGCAGCTTGACCCTGAGCCATACATGGTTCAATTTAAATTAGGAAAAAAGTGGCAGTCTCAGAGGAGCCATGTCAGTACCTCCTTCCCACTTTACAATATAAACAAGTAGCAAAAACGTACAAAACCTGTTCATGAGCTCAGAAAGATCATTTGGGTCATCTTAATTCACCGATGCACAGATTTGACATTGCTCAGAATCTAGCCTATAATATAGCTGTCCCTGAAATCAAAAGTGGAAATAGTATTCTGTTCTACAATGGGATATCCCTCACTTTGATATAAGAAAGTGAATTTTAATTAGTTCAATGATCCTCACTTAAAAATAGATATTGTCTGGTCATCTTGCACTGAGTGATTCTATGACTCTATCTTCTCTAACTGAGCGACTTTGATTTAAACAGGTTCTTGGCCTTTGGCTGAGACCCCAGCATCAGATCAAGCCCAAGATGGGATGCAATGCCTTATTTTCTCGGCTTGTCTCTCTTATGGGGACCAATAACTGGATTCAATTGGATTTTGAATTTAGTTTTTGAAGCAAGCAAGGAATGGATTTGGATTTGCCCAGTTCATTCTGAGCATTGGTTTTGCAACTTTATGGATGGAATAAAAACAAATTTTTATGTTAAAAAAAGCTGCTTTAATAACTTTTGCAGCAATATTTAAAAAAGATACAGTACTCAATTGCAATCCATTAGCCTTGGAAACATTCAATAATCTTTCAATTCTACGTTACAATAAAAACCTGCATTTGTGTAGCATCTTTAATGCAGAGAAAAACAACAAAAATGGACAGCAAGATAATGAAAGTGATATTTGTAGGGGTGACTAAAAGATTGTTAAATTTGAGGAGGAGGAGGAGCTGGAAAGGCATAGATTCAGGGACGGAATTTCAAAGTTTAGGTCGCTGACACCTGAAGTCATTGCCATTAAAGGTGGGATGAATATAAAAGTAGGGGGGTCTTGCTGCAACTGTACAGGGCACTGGTGAGGCCGCAGCTGGAGTACTGTGTGCAGTTTTGGTCGCCGCACTTGCGCAAGGATATTTTGGCCTTGGAGGGAGTGCAGAGGAGGTTCACTAGGCTGATACCGGAGTTGAGGGGGTTGAGCTATGAAGAGGGGCTGAATAAACTAGGCTTGTACTCGTTAGAGTTTAGAAGGATGAAGGGGGATCTTATTGAGACATATAAGATGATGAAAGGGATGGATAGGGTAGAGGTGGAGAGGTTCTTCCCGCTCAGAAAGGACAGCAGGACTAGAGGGCACAGCCTCAAGATGGCGGGGGGGGAGGGGGCAGTTTAGAACAGAGTTGAGGAGGAACTTCTTCACTCAAAGGATGGTGAATCTCTGGAATTCTCTGCCCGTTGAAGTGGTGGAGGCTACCTCGCTAAATATATTTAAGACGCGGGTAGATAGGTTTTTGGTAGGCAAGGGGATTAAGGGTTATGGGAGAAAGCGGGAAAGTGGAACTGAGCCACTTCAGATCAGCCATGATCTTATTGAATGGCGGGGCAGGCTTGAAGGCCTACTCCTGCTCCTATTTCTTATGTTTTATGTTTATGAAGAATAGTGATAGTGAAAATGCAATGAAGAGCAGTCAGAGGAATGGAAAGGTTTGGAAAAGGGGGCTGTTAGAGCTGTAGGACGTTTAGAGTCAAAAAGGTTTACAGCATGGAAACAGACTCTTAGGCCCAACTTGTCCATGCCGCCCTTGTTGTTTAAACCCCTAAGCTAGTCCCAATTGCCCATTTGGCCCATATCCCTCTCCACCCAACTTACCCATATAAATGTCTAATGCTTTTTGAGAAACAAAATTGTACCCGCCTCTACTACTACCTCTGGCAGCTCGTTTCAGACACTCACCACCCTCTGTGTGAAAAAAAACTCCAAGAATAAGAAGCAGCAAAATCACGATGGGATTCAAAAACGAGAATGAGAATTTTAGATCTGAGTCATTGGAACACCGGGAGCCAATGTGGGTCTGAAAAGACAGGAACACACAGAAGGGTAGAGGATGTAGAATGGGAGACTCAATAGGACTGCATTGGAATAGTCAAGTTTGGGAGTGTCAAAGACATGGTGGAGAGTCTCAGCAAATAGACTGAGGTACAGTCAGATGTGGATGAGGTAATGGAGGTGGAAGTGGGCAGTCTTGATGTTGGAGATTAAATGGAGTCAGAAACTTAGGATTGAATGGAACACTAAGTCCGTGAAGGGTCTGATTCAATCTTAATCTGCAATGTGATACTTTACTATTATGGCATCCAATCAAGATGCTGCAGTAAAAATATTCTTAAATTGTGTTTGTACAGTACCTGTTGTTTGTTCCCCCTTCTGGTAAGCATCACAAACTGCATGGTTTCTGAATTTTCAGAGTCACCTTCTCCTCCTCCTTGGGGTGGTGGCCCTTTCTTCAGCTGGCTTTTTAACTGAAGTGGAATAGCCACATCTAACTGATGTACTTTGACAGACTCGCCAGTTCGCTGCTGCAGAAGGAAAGCACAATTTTAGTGCAACTAGTTTTTAAAGTTATTTTTTAACTTCAAACTTTGTTGGCAAGAAATCACCTGGCAGTATTCAAAGTTAAAACATTGGCATAAACTTCAGACTGATTAATAATGGCAATACCATGCATTCACGTTTACTTAACATCCTTACCAAATATTCTAACCCCATTCAAAGCAGAAGAGTTACAGTTCATGCTCAACAACCAATAACGATGAGGTTCAAATGAAAAATGGACTCAACTCAAAGAAATCCAAACCAATTAAGCAAGCAGATTAAGAAATGGCAATTCATGTTAAATACAATTTACAAACCTATTATGAACAAAAACATTCTAGTTCCACGATCTTTAACAGCTCCACTTTACACAAAAATAAGTCTCAACTTGACTCCAGAATAAATAAATGTGTTTTTCTGAAGGAAGGAGTTACAGCCTGAACCTGATTCCAGGTTTACATTACAACTTTTCAGCATTGCTATAAAGTGAAACTAATTTGCACCAATGCTATTGTTGCAGTGTTAATACAGCCTGACTGAGTGCAGGACGGGAGGCTGCAATGTTGATACAGCCCGAGTGCAGGATGGGAGGCTGCAGTGTTAATACAGCCTGAGTGAGAACAGGATGGGACGCCGCAGTGTTAATACAACCTGAGTGCAAGACAGGAGGCTGCATTGCTAATACAACTGAGTGCAGGACGGGAGGCTGCAGTGTTAATACAGCCTGACTGAGTGCAGGATGGGACACCGCAGTGTTAATACAACCTGAGTGAGTACAGGATGGGATGCCGCAGTGTTAATACAATCCGAGTGCAGGACGGGAGGCCGCAATGTTAATACAGCTCGAGAGAGTCCAGGATGAGAGCCCGCAGGCTTAACATTAACAACTCAAGAATTGTCCCGCCAAACTGTAATGAATATTGCTGAATAGACATTTTTGTCAAAGCCTTTCGTCGTGCACCCATCGGGTCATTTACATGAATAAAATGTAAGGGAAACCAACAAATTTATACTGTATGAGAAGAAAGTGCTGAATGGTTGGTAAGTGGACTCTGATTGGTAGAGATTGCCATGGAGGATCCACCAGTTGATAGTGACCGAATTAACTGCAAAGCAATGTTCGAAATTTAAACCAGGCAGCTTGACTCCAATTGGTCAAGGCACTGTGCTGAGGAGTGAATAGTGAATGACTTTCACTTATTTTGGTTAGCTAGTAATTTAAATGCTGTAGCTACAAGAACAAGTCAGAGGCTGGAAATTCTGCAAAGATAAATTCATCTCCTAACTCCCCAAAGCCTGTCCACCATCTGAAAGTAGAGTCAGGAGTGTAATGGAATACTCTCCACTTGCCTGGATGAGTGCAGCTCCAACTACAATCAAGTAACTAGACACTTTCCAGGACAAAGCAGCCTGCTTGATTGGCACTCCATCCAACATCCACTTTCTCCACAACCAACACAGAGTGGCAGCAGTGTATGCAATTTACAAGATGCACTGCAGCAATTCATTATGTCTCCATCATCAGCACTTTCCAAATACACAACTTCCACCACCTAAAATGACAAGGGCAGAGATGCATGGGAACATCTCCAAGTCACACACCACCCTGACTTGGAAATATCTGATGTGGAGATGCCGGCATTGGACTGGGGTAAACACAGTAAGAAGTCTGACAACACCAAGTTTAAGTCCAACCAATTTATTTGATGGTAAACTCACAAGCTTTCGAGGTTTACCTCTTCATCAGGTGAATGAAGAGTTCTGACCTCAGACACAGCATACGGAGCACTGTCTGTGCTTTATATGCTCTGTCGGAGGCTAGAACTCTTCATTCACCTGACGAAGAGGTAAACCTCGAAAGCTTGAGAGTTTATTATCAAATAAGTCAGTTGGACTTAAACCTGGTGTTGTCAGACTTCTTACTTGGAAATATATCCCCATTCTTTCACTGTCAAAATCCTGGAACCTCTTCCTAACAGCACTGTGGTGGTGTATCCACACCACACGAACTTCAGGGATTCAAAATGGCAGATCACACCACCATCTCGAGGGTAATTAATGATTGGGAATAAAAATGCTGGCCTAGCCAGCGATGCCCTTAGTCTATGAAAGAATTTAAAAATTGCCTTGCTTAAGGAGCTACTATTTATGTGCAACAGTCTGACATTTGAGTATCAGTTGGCTCCTGTAGACAGCTACAAAACAGAGCAATGAAAAGCAACAGGAACAAAAGAATATTTCTCTGCCAACCAATCTCGGAAATTGTGACAGATCAGGGTGAGGTGTGTATATAATTACATAGCACTAAAATTTCATAGGATTGTGTTTAAAAGTAATAGAGAACTGAAACTCTGACAGATATTGCTTGGCATTCAGTCAAACTGAAAACATGTCCGATCCAAAATATCAGAAAATAATAGGGGAATTCTTACTGCCAAGTGTCACATTAACAATGATGGCTCATCCATATGCTGTAATTCATCTTCGAAAACTGAAAGGCCAATTCGCACATCGATTGCGTTGCTTGGATTATTTGATTTCTTTGACTTTGAAATAAGGACATTGTAACTCCAACTTAAAAAGCAGTCGGTTGTCACAATGGAATGAACTACTGTAGATACATATTTACAAGGCAATCAGATATAAGATAGCCCTTATTCAATAAAAAAAATGCTGGTATCTAATAAAATAAAGTTCACACGTTTTGTAAGCTACAGAAAACATATTTTGCCCAACTCCAGAAGACTAAGGCTTGGGTTGACAAAAGCAAAGGCTTAGTTCAGGGCCATAATTAAGTGGGAATTCAAATGGCAATTTAACCACCAAAGGATGCAACCTACTGGTAAAGTCTGTACAACTTGTGTAATGTTATTCATTAAGACAAGGTATCCAAACCTCTGTCTTTTTTGGGGGTCACTGAATTGTGTACTATCAGGTCCATCATTTAAATTATGACTTTGGGTTCAAGGAATGTACATAACTGCACTCCCAAAGTAAGCCACAATTCAAATTTACTGTATTTCAGGAGCTAATTTCAGAAGAGCAAGTAATCAGCTGGTTAAGGACTATGAGTCGTAAATGACTGAAAGACCTTAGCTTGGAAATTTCTTTAAGACTTGTTTGACTTGCATTGTCACTTGGGGCAGGATGAGAAGAATCTTAGCAATTAATTCAGCATTCATTCTGGTGAATGACAATGCTCAACTTTGACTCTGAACAGCATGAAGTCTCATGGCATCAGGTCAAACATGGACAAGGAAACATCCTGCTATTACCATACACGCTCCCCTCTACAACTAATAAATCAGTACTCCTCCATGGTGAACCTCTTGGAGGAAGCATTGAAGGTGGCAAAGATACAGAATATGCTCTAGCTGGGGGACTTCTACTTCCATCAGATCAGGATGTTTGAGTCCTAAAGGACATAGCTGCTAGACTGAGCCTGCAGCAGATGGTAAAGGAACCAACAAGAGGGAAAAACATACTTGACTTCATCCTCACCAGTCTGCCTGCTGCAGATGCATCTGTCCATGACAGTATCAGTAGGAGTGACCACCTTACAGTGCTTGTGGAAATGTAGTCCCGACGGTATACTGAGGATACCGTACAGTGCAGTACTCCCACTGTGCCAAGTTGTTCCAGTACAGCTACAACACTGGTATCTGCTAGGCAATGTGGAAAATTACCCAGGTATATCCTGTGCACAATAAGCAGGATAAATCCAATCTGGTCAACACTGTCCCATCAGTCTAATGTAATAGTAAGGTAGTGAAAGGAGGTCATCAACAGCACTACCAAGCAACGCTTACTTAGTAATAATCTCCCCACTGACACTTAGTTTGGGTTCCACCAGGACTGCTCAGCTCCTGACCTCATTACAACACTGGTTCAAACAGACAGAAGCAGCTGAATGCAAGAGGTGAAAGTGACTGCCCTTGACAATAAGACTGCATGTGACTGAGTTTAGAATCAAGGAACCCTATCAAAACTGGTCAATGTGAATCGGGGAAAACGCTCCTCTGGTTGGAGTTATACCTGGCACAAAGGAAGGTGGCTGTGGTTGTTGGATGTCAGTGATCACAACTCCAGAACAGTGTTGGAGGTCAGTGATCTCAACTCAACTGCAGGAATGCCTCAAGGTTGTGTCCTAGGCCCAGCCAGCTTCAGTTGCATCATCAACAACCTTCCTTCCTTCATAAAGTCAAAAGCAGGATGTCTGTTGATGATTGCACATTATTCAACGTAATTGCTGATTCCAATACTGAAGTAGTCCATGTCCAAATGCACAAGACAACATGCAGGCAAGTAATATTCATGCCACACAAGTGCCAGACAATGGCCAACTCCAGCAAGAGAGAGTCAAACCATCACCCCTTGACATTCAATGGCATTACAATTGCTGAATATCCCACTATCAACAACTTGGGGGTTACCACTGATCAGAAACTGAACTAGCCATTCAAATACTGCGATTATAAGAGCAGCTTAGAGGCTAGGAATCCTGGGCCACAGACCATGTTTATTTCTCTGAAGTTCTGCTGTTTGAGGATATATCGTTCTCTGGAAACTACCGTTTAGGGGTCTTTCTGTCCGGAGAAATTAAAAGGCTGGAAATCTAGGATCCACGTGAGCATATCTGTTTTTGATGCTAATTGGTTCTGAAGTAGGATTTATGTCTATGGGAATATTGTTTACATTGGAACTATAGAGATGGATAGCTGTTAAGAATTATACTTCGACATGTTTAAGTATTTTAATTGGTCGAAGTTATGCTAACTCTTCTTGTTATATTCTGTGATCTTAAATAAAGTTTGTTTTAATAAAAGCTTCCAAGTGGGTCAATTGAATCATACCTAGAGTGAAGCATCTTATGCTCGCCCTAATGCCAAAATCAAAAATAAAGTTGGGATCTAGGCTAACTTCATAATACACCTTTGAGTTTCCGATCTGGCCCTTAAGAGAAGGGAAAGTTACCATTTCAGCATCTTGACAAAGGAGGAGTGGACAAGTATAACAGCTAACAACACTTACATTGCTGCTGCTGGGTTTAATACCTTTAGAGAAACTGCTTCAGTAGGAAGCAGACCTAAGTGAAGTGATCCTCCTATTTGACCATCACACACTTCCAACACGCTGTTTCAAGAGAGGACAGAAGTTGACACTGGTTTTCATCTTGACCAGAGAATTAAGAATGGCATATGGGGTGGTGCATGGGCTAGGGTGCCGTGAATAGATAAACGGGAGAATGCATCTGTTGCAAATCCAGTTCTTCTTCTAAATGAACATGCCAAACGGAAAGTGAAAAAGAGACCAGTTTTAAGTGGGATCCTTTAGAACAATTAAACTGTCATGTAAAATATTAAACCATTTTTTCTGGTGCCAATTAATTTTCTATTAATTTTCAGCAGTTTCTGTTGTTGTTTGCTGAAAACAAGAATTCTTAAGTGAGTTAAAATTTTCCGTGTAAAGTTTCAGGGACTTGTTATCAAGTTGCTATGATCTAAAAGTTTATATGACAGATTGTAATTTATATGCGTGAAGTACCTGCAGGTTCTCGAGCATCATTTTGTCCAAAGCTTGAATGAATTCTTCATCTTCTGCACAGGGAAGATGCTTTAAGCCTCCACCCTTGATCATCACCTCCTGCTTAACACAAATATAAACAGCATCGACTTAAGTATTTCATTAATCTTGGCATCCAATAACATATGTTAAATAAATCCTACTCCAAATACCTAAAAACATTCCACAAATCTAATGTGGAATTTGCTGACAATACATACTTTTCAACTTTTTAGTAAAAGCATAGTTTAAAAAGTCTTTGCTGAGACTGAGTTCCTGAAAGGGTTTAACCTGAACTGCAACTTGTCAGAGTCTACTTCAGTCAGGCAGCATGATCGGTGCAGGCTTGGAGGGCCAAAGAGCCTGTTCTTGTGCTGTAATTTTCTTTGTTCTTTGTACTTAGTCCATCCTCAACAAATCTACATTTTAGCATCTGCAGATTTGTCAGAGGTTTCTCCAACTTAATACTTGTGAAACATGATTGGCTCTAAAAGGATCCTTCAAAAGTCTTTTTTCCACAGACTCTCATTAGGTCTCCAATAAAACCTTTACAAGTCCATATTCACAACCCAAAACACAGGGACATACAAAGTATTCACAAAAACACTGTATCCTTTGCTGAACGGAGTGATGTATCATAAATAAGAAACTCAACACAGGGACTAAACGTTGGCAATCTGTAGTTATGAGTTGCATTTAATATAGAGAAATAGCCCAAAATATTTCACTGGGATGGAAGAAAAACCAGATAGTAGTAGGCAGCTGGGTTGTAGGTGGTTACAGAGATAGGGTGATACTATAGTGAAATTTAAATACAGGGATGACAATTTTGAGTATGACTTGTTGGGAGACCAGTAGTTCAGCTGAACAAGAACCTGAGAGTACTAGATTTGGTGTGGAATAGAGTAGCGTAACAGAGGGGGATGGTGGTATTGTCGTTGGACAAATAATTCACAGACTCAGGGTAATACCTGGATTTGAATCCAACCATGGCAGATGGTGGGATTTGAAAATATCAGAATTAAAAGTCCAATGATGATAAGAACATAAGAAATAGGAGCAGGAGTAGACCATCTAGCCCTTCGAGCCTGCCCCGCCATTCAGTAAGATCATGGCTGATCTGAAGTGGATCAATTCCATGTTCCCGCCTGCTCCCCATAACCCTTAATTCCCTTGTCTATCAGAAATAGAAATTTGGTAGGAAGAATGGTAGGAAGGACTATTACTTACGTGGCGAAAAACTGCAGCAGGCGACGGTGCAGAGGGACCTCGGGGTCCTTGTGCATGAGTCGCAAAAACCCAGCTTGCAGGTGCAGCAGGTGGTCAGGAAGGCAAATGGGATGCTGGCCTTCATAGCGAGGGGGATTGAATATAAAAGTAGGGAGGTCTTGCTGCAGCTGTATAGGGCATTGGTGAGGCCGCAGCTGGAGTAGTGTGTGCAGTTTTGGGCGCCGCACCTGCGCAAGGATATTTTGGCCCTGGAGGGAGTGCAGAGGAGGTTTACTAGGCTGATACCGGAGTTGAGGGGATTGAGCTATGAGGAGAGGCTGAATAAACTAGGCTTGTACTCGTTAGAGTTTAGAAGAATGAGGGGAGATCTCATTGAGACGTATAAGATGATGAATGGGATGGATAGGATAGAGGTGGAGAGACTCTTCCCGCTCAAAAAAGACAGTAGGACTAGGGGGCACAGCCTCAAGATAAAGGGGAGGCGGTTTAGAACGGAGTTGAGGAGGAACTTCTTCACTCAAAGGGTGGTGAATCTCTGGAATTCTCTGCCCGTTGAAGTGGTGGAGGCTGCCTCGCTAAATATTTTTAAGAAGCAGGTTGATGGGTTCTTGATAAGAGAGGGGATTAAGGGTTATGGGGAGAGGGCGGGAAAGTGGAACTGAGCCACGACAGATCAGCCATGATCTTATTGAATGGCGGGGCAGGCTCGAAGGGCTAGATGGCCTACTCCTGCTCCTATTTCTTATGTTCTTATGTTCTTAAATCTATTTACCTGTGACTTAAATATATTCAACGAGGTAGCTTCCACCACTTCAATGGGCAGAGAATTCCAGAGATTCACCACCCTTCGAGTGAAGAAGTTCCTCCTCAACTCTGTTCTAAACTGCACCCCCCCCCCCCCCCCACTTATTTTGAGGCTGTGCCCTCTAGTTCTGGTTTCCTTTCTAAGTGGAAAGAATCTCTCTATCTCTACCCTGTCTAGCCCCTTCATTATCTTGTAAGTCTCTATATGATCCCCCCTCAGCCTTCTAAACTCCAACGAGTACAGGCCCAGTCTATTTAATCTTTCCTCACAAGCTAACCCCCTCATCTCCAGTATCAACCTGGCGAACCTTCTCTGTACTCCCTCCAAGGCCAATACATCCTTTCGCAAATAAGGGGGCCAAAACTGCACACAGTACTCCAATTGCAGGCTCACCAGTGCCTTGTACAGTTGCAGCAAGACCTCCCTGCTTTTATATTCTATTCCCCTCGCGATAAAAGCCAACATTCCATTTGCCTTCTTGATCACCTGCTGCACCTGCAGACTGAGTTTTTGCCATTCGTGCACAAGGACCCCCAGGTCCCTCTGCACAGTAGTACGCTGCAACTTTTCATCCTTTAAACAATATTCCTTCCTACTATTACTTCTACTAAAGTGGATAACCTCACATTTACTAACGTTATACTCCATCTGCCAGGTCCTCGTCCACTCACTCAGCCTATCCAGATCTCTGCAGACTTTCTGGGCCCTCCTCGCAATTCGCTTTTTCACTCATGTCATCAGCAAATTTTGTTACCCTACACTCAGCCCCCTCTTCCAGATCGTCTATGTATATGGTAAACAGTTGAGGCCCCAGCACCGATCCCTGCAGCACTCCACTAGTCACCAACTGCCAACCAGAAAAGCATCCACTGATTCCAACTCTCTGCTTCCTGTTAGATAACCAATCCTTAATCCACGTTAACACTTTACCCCCAACTCTGTGCACCCTAACCTTCTGCAGCAATCTTATTAAACGCCTTCTGGAAATCTAAAAACACCACATTACCGGTTCCCCTCTGTCTACCGCACTAGTCACATCTTCATAAAAATCCAATAAATTCGTTAAACACGACTTCCCCTTCACGAATCCGTGCTGCGTCTGTTTGATCGAACCGTTCTTTTCTAGGTGTCCTGCTATTTCTTCTTTGATGATGGATTCTAGCATTTTTCCAACTATGGACATTAAGCTAACCGGCCTGTAGTTCCCTGCCTTTTGTCTGCTACCTTTTTTAAACAGCGGCGTAACAGTAGCTGTTTTCCAATCTGCCGGCATTTCCCCAGAGTCCAGTGAATTTTGATAAATAATTATCAAGGCATCTGCTATTACTTCTGCCATTTCTTTCATAAGAACATAAGAAATAGGAGGTGGAGTAGGCCATCTAGCCCTTCGAGCCTGCCCCGCCATTCAATAAGATCATGGCTGATCTGTCGTGACTCAGTTCCACTTTCCCGCCCTCTCCCCATAACCCTTAATCCCCTCTCTTATCAAAAACCCATCAACCCGCTTCTTAAAAATATTTAGCGAGGCAGCCTCCACCACTTCAACGGGCAGAGAATTCCAGAGATTCACCACCCTTTGAGTGAAGAAGTTCCTCCTCAACTCCGTTCTAAACCGCCCCCCCTTTATCTTGAGGCTGTGCCCCCTAGTCCTACTGTCTTTTTTGAGCGGGAAGAGTTTCTCCACCTCTATCCTATCCATCCCATTCAGAACCCTGGGATGCATTCCATCTGGTCCCAGGGGCTTGTCTACCTTCAGTCCCGTTAGTCTATCAAGCACTACCTCTCTAGTAACAGTAATCGTATTCAGGACCTCATCTCCTACCAACCCTCTATCTTTAATATTCGGTAAGCCCTTTTGTGTCCTCCTCTGTGAAGACCGACACAAAAGACTTAAAATCTCAGCCACTTCCTCGTTTCCCATCGTTAAATCCCCCCTCTCGTCCTCCAAGGGTCCAACATTCACTCTTCTTGTTTATATATTTGTAAAAACTTTTACTATCATTTTTTATATTTAGAGTTAGTTTAGTTTCATACTCTTTCTTTCCTTTATCGCTTTCTTAGTCATTCTTTGTTGTTTTTTAAATCTTTCCCAATCTTCTAATTCCTCATTATTTTTAGCTGCTCTGTACGCATCGATTTTTAATTTAATATTCTCCTTTATTTCCTTCGATATCCATGGCTGGTTATCCCTTTTCTTATAGTCCTTCTTTATCACCGGAATATATTTCTGCTGAGTACTGGAAAAGACCTCCTTAAAAATCCTCCACTGTTCCTCAGCTGTATGATGATGAAATTATTATCGATTGTCATCAAAACCCATCTGATTCACCAATATAAGGGAGGAAATTTGTCATCTTTACCTGGTCTGGCCTACATGTGAATTCAGAGCTACAGCAATGCGTAAATACCATGTGAAATGGCCAAGCAAGCCTACAGTTCAAAGGCAATTAGGGATGGGACAGCCAGCATGGCTCACATCCCAGGACTAAATTTAAAAAAAAAGATTCTGAGTTGAAGTGTACAGAGAGTTGAGGCTGGGACATTATTCCGGAAAACACTGGAGTTAGCAAGCCTGGAGATGCAGGAAATCAGATGAGCTGAGATAGAGTCAATGATTTTACAGGTGGAATTCTGCCATCTTTGCAATGTGGAGGATATGTGAAACTCAGCTCATGGTCAAACAGGGGGCTGAGCAAGGAATAGTCTAGTTCGTCAGAATGGAAAGAGGCAGAACTTAAGGTTATGGTCTCAATCTTCAGCTCAAGGAATTTCACGGACAAGGATATTCAGAAGGAGAAAGCAATGGAAAGACTGAGAAAGGTAACAGAAACTGCAACCAGATGCCACCAGTGTGCCTCTGGAAGGTGATCCTAGTTATGTAGATGTTGTTGCTAAGGGACAAAATGAAATAATGAAGAGAGGGGTCAAGAATGGATGGTTCTAAGGTCACAGAGCAACAACTGGAAGAGAATTAGTTGTCAGAAATAGAACATAGAACATTACAGCGCAGTACATTGAGAACCGAAGGACCTGTTGAGCCGACCAGTGGAACCAATCTAATGACCCTCTAACCTAAACTATTCCAATTTTATCCATATGCCTATCCACTGACCATTTGAACGCCCTTAAAGTTCGCAAGTCCACAACTGCTGCAGGCAGGGCATTCCACGCCCTTACTACCCTCTGAGTAAAGAAATTATTAAAGAAATGTTCCAGCTCCAATCATGTAGTTAAGAATGTAACAAAGCAGGGGCAATCCCATTCAACTTTACAACACAGGAAAAGCTTTCAGCTGGAAAGGTGTGATTAATCCAATCAAAAGCTGCATAGAAGTAAGGGAGGATGTCAAAGAATAACGTACCACGACCATAAGAACAGAAAATGCCAAGCATAACTTTGGTGAGGACTATTTCAGTGCTTTTGGAGGGGGTTAGAGGAATGCAAACAAGGAGCTTCAGAGATAGATACAGATCTCAGAAAAAATAAATATATTCAAGGGCCATAAAGAGGAAATGGGTGAATTCACAGGGGCCAATGACATACTCTTTTGCGGAGAGTCTAATAATGGTCGTTTTGAAAGGACAGGCAGTGGGATTGTTTATGGCGTCAGCTAGCAACATTGGGAGTTGCTGGCTCACAAGCACGCAGGTCCTGATGGACTTCGTTCCAGGGTCTTAAAAGACGTGGCTAGGGAGATAGTTGATGGATTAGTTTTAACTTTCCCAGATTTGGGACGCTTCCAATAAGCTGGGAAAAAGCTAATTTAACTTCTTTATTCGGAAAGGGTTTCAGAAAGCAGCAAACTATGGGCCAGTTAGCTTAACCTCTATCATAGGAAAAATGTTAGAACCTATTATTAAAGGCATTATAGCAGGGCATTGGGCCTGAGTAGGATACTGTCAAAGGCTTGGTGTAGAGGGGCCAAATGGCATCCTCCTGCACTGTAGGGAATTCTATGGAGAAAGAAAATACAAAAAGAATGATAGGCAAATGATTAAATATGTCACACCCTCATCACTGTTTTTATGCTGGGTAGCTGGGATGAAAGTACACATTTTGTATTTGTTAAATGTGAAAAGCCTATGCGTATATTGGTCCGAATTATTTAAATTTCATTGGTAAATATATACACACCTGTAAATATATACATCAGTATGCCCACATGTTTTTCCATGGTAACTACATGGCATTTTGGATGAATCAGATCCTCAAGATGACAAAGGAGCATATTCTTCTATTTTTATTTATGTGGTCTATTACACAAATTTCACATCATGATCAAGCTATAACTTGGCATGTCTGTTTTATAAAATCTGAGCTCCACTCCTATTGTGGACATTTGTAAATACTCAGTCTGATCAGCTCCTATGTGTAACTGTACTTCTTGACTCTTTCAATCAAACTAAATCCTCCTCCTACTCTTTCCAATTTGGTCTCATTGCCCAGCTAATCCTGGTACATTTCTAGCTATCCAACCCCAAATTGCATGAATTAACAGGTGATCTCCTCATTACCATCCTCTAGCAAGGAGCTTTTGCCTGAAAATTTCCTTTCTTGTTTTTAAGTAATGGGTGGGGGAGCATGCAGGAGGCAAGGGTATCAAAGGGAATAAGGGGTAGACAGGAAAGTGTATTTGAGGCCATAATTAGATCAGGCATGATCTTATCGAATGGCAGAGCAATCTCAAATGACCCCCTAATTCATGAACTCTTCTGCGGTCATAAACAACACAATCTAATTAACTTTAAACATGCATAGTGACATTCAAAGAATACTTCACAAAATAAGAGCTCTTGTAACATACTGATATGGACAGAGGATTGGTTAGCTAACAAGAAGCAGACAGAGGGGATAAATGGGCACGTTGGCAGGTGGTTACTAGCAGAATACCACAGGGATCAGGTCTGGCATCTCAATTATTTACAATCTATATAATGACTTGGATAAAGGGATTGAATGAGAGTCTATAAAGGGATTTATACAGGTTGAGTGAACAAAGCATTAGCAGATGGAGTATAATGTAGGCAAATATGAACTTGGCAGGAAGAATGGAAAAGCTACATACTATTTGAATGGAGAGAGATGACAGAACACTATGGTAGAGGGGGATCTGGGGATCCCGATACCTCAGAATCACAGAACGGGTACACCGCAGAAAGAGACCATTTAGCCAATCGCATCTGCACCGGCTCTTCAAATTAACATTATGACTTAGTGCCATTCTTCTACCTTTTCCCTGTAACCCTGCAAATTGTTTCTGTTCAATTAGTCACAATGAACTACAAATAATTAGTGTGCATTTGCAGGAAGTAAATAGGAAGGCAAATGGAATGTTGGCATTTATTGCAAGAGGAACTGTATACAAAAAAAAGAAATACAGGGCGTTGGCAAGACCACATCTGGAGCACTGTCTCAATTCTGGTCTCTATTTAAGAAAGGATGTAATTGAAATCGAAGCAATTCAGAGAAGGTTCAGTGGATTGATTCCTGGAATGAAGGGACTATCTTATAATGAAAGATTTAGCATGTTGAGTCTGTGCTCATTGGAAGTTAGAAGAATGAAACGTCTAGGATCCTGAGGGGGTTTGATAAGAGTAGATGCTGAGTGGATGTTTCCTCTTGTGGGGAGTCTAGAACCAGGTGACATAATTAAAAAATGAGGGGTCTCCCATTTAAAACTGGGATGAGAAGATTTTAAGAACATAAGAAATAGGAGCAGGAGTAGGCCATCTAGCCACTCAAGCCTGCCCCACCATTCAATAAGATCATGGCTGATCTGAAGTGGATCAGTTCCACTTACCTGCCTGCTCCCCATAACCTTTAATTCCTTTATCGATCAGAAATCTATCTACCCGTGACTTAAACATATTCAACGAGGTAGCCTCCACCACTTCAATGGGCAGAGAGTTCCAGAGATTCACTACCCTCCGAGAGAAGAAGTTCCTCTTCAACTCTAGAACAGAGTTTAGAACATGACCCCCCCCCCCCACCCTTATTTTGAGGCTGTGCCCTCTAGTTCTGCTTTCCTTTCTAAGTGGGAAGAATCTCTCTACCTCTATCCTATCTAGCCCCTTCATTATCTTATATGTCTCTATAAGATCAACACTCAGCCTTCTAAACTCCAATGAGTACAGGCCCAATCTACTCAATCTCTCCTCATAAGCTAACCCTCTCATCTCCAGTACCAACCTGGTGAACCTTCTCTGTACTCCCTCCAAAGCCAATATATCCTTTCGCAAATAAGGGGGCCGAAATTGCACACAGTGCTCTGGTTGTGGCCTCACCAGTGCCTTATACAGTTGCAGCAAGACCTCCCTGCTTTTATATTCTATCCCCCTCGCGATAAAGGCCAACATTCCGTTTGCCTTCTTGATCGCCTGCTGACTGAGTTTTTGTGATTCATGCACAAGGACCCCCAGGTCCCTCTGCACAGTAGCATGTTGTAATTTTTCACCATTTAAATCATATTCCATTTTACAATTATTTCTTCCAAAGTGGATAACCTCACATTTACCAATGTTATACTCCATCCGCCAGATCCTCGCCCACTCATTCAGCCTATCCAAATCTCTCTGCAGACTTTCTGCGTCCTCCATGCAATTTGCTTTCCCACTCATCTTTGTCTCATCAGCAAACTTTGTTACCCTACACTCAGTCCTCTCTTCCAGATCATCTATGTACATGGTAAACAGTTGAGGCCCCAGCACTGATACCTGCGGCACGCCACTAGTCACCAACTGCCAACCAGAAAAGCACCCATTTATTCCAACTCTCTGCTTCCTGTTAGATAGCCAATCCTCCATCCACGCTAACACTTTACCCCCAAATGCGTGTACCCTAATATTCTGCAGCAACCTTTTGTGAGGCACCTTATCGAACGCCTTCTGGAAATCTAAAAACGCCACATCCACCGGTTCCCCTCTGTCAACCGCACTTGCCACATCTTCATAAAAACCCAGTAAATTCGTCAAACACGATTTCCCCTTCATGAATCCATGCTGCGTCTGCTTGATCGAACCATTCGTTTCCAGGTATCCTGCTATTTCTTCTTTAATGATGGATTCCAACATTTTCCCAACTACGGACATTAAGCTAACCGGCCTGTAGTTACCCACCTTTTATCTATTTCCTTTTTTAAACAGCTGTTTTCCAATCAGCCGGCACTTCCCCAAAGCCCAGTGAATTTTGATAAATAACTACTAACACATCTGCTATTAGTTCTGCCATTTCTTTCAGTACCCTGGGATGCATTCCGTCCAGGCCTGGGGACTTGTCTATCTTCAGTCCCATTAATCTACCAGGCACTACCTCTTTCGTAACAGTAATTGTAATAAACACCTCACCTCCCACTGACCCTCGATCGTTAATATTTGGTAAGCTATTTGTGTCCCCCACCGTGAAGACTGACACAAAAAACTTTAATTAAGGTCTCAGCCATTTCCTCGTTTCCCACTATTAAATCCACCCTCTCGTCGTCCAAGGGTCCAACATTCACTCTAGCCACTCTCTTTTTTATATATTTCTATATAATAGCACAGCAGTCTTAAGAGGCCAAACGACCTACTCTGCCCCTAATTCTTGAGCTCTTCTGTGGTCATAAGCAACACAAATTACAACCAATATGCTAATAATAATAAAAATTAAATCAGCTGGCTGAGAATAATAAAGTCGGCATAAATACTGCATACATTTCAGAGTATAAAGACCCAGCAACAAGCAAGAAGTGCTGGGTTTCCTCCTTCTATGTTTTTAAAGTTCATTTATTAGTGTCATAAGCAGGCTTGTATTAACACTGCAACTAAGTTACTGTGAAAATCCCCTAGTGGCAGCACAGAGGGAGAATTTAGCATGGCCAATGCACCTAACCAACACGTCTTTCAGACTGGAGGAGGAAACTGGAGAACCTGGAGGAAACGAACACCGACACAGGGAGAACGTGCAGACTCCGCACAGAAGTGACCCAAGCTGGGAACTGAACCCGTGTCCCTGGTGTGTGAAACAACAGTGCTAACTGCTGCACCACTGTGCCACCATGTCACCCAGATGTGCTATCACAAAACCCAAGACTCAAGATTAGCTGCCTTTAACATTCAAGCAATTAAGTCAGTTTGTCTACACTCTTCAGTGTTGAATAATTATATCTTTCCATTCTTTGCTCTTCCTCTGAAAATGTACCAAACTACCATTTTCCACCTTAAATTACATCTTCCTGTTCATTCTGCTAATTGTTAACAGCCTTGCCTTTTTCTTTAAAACTTGGCCTCATTGTTTACCAAACATTTTTAAAGAATAGAAAGACATTCATTTTTATAGCACTTCACATGACCATCAGACATCTCAAAATACTTTACAGCCAGTGAAAGATGTTGTGAAGTGTAATCACTGTTGAAATGCTGCAGCCAAATTTGCATATGACAAGTTCCAAAATAATAATGACTAAATAACTGTTTTTGTGATATTATAAACACTGTTCAAGACACTGGAGAAAATTCCCTTGCTCTTCTTTGTAAATAGTGCCTTTCGGCCTTTTACACCCACTAGCGTAGGCAGAAGGGACGTTGGGTTTAACATCTCATCTGAAAGTCGGCTCCTCTGACAGTGCAGCACTGCCTCAGTACTGCAGTGAAGTGTCAATCCTGGTTGTCGTGCTCAAGCAATTGAGCAGAACTTGAAAGTAGAAACTTGAGTCAAAGACAAGGCTGCTACCAGTTGAGTCACGACTGATGATTTTTCTTTTTTGTTTACTCATTCATGAAAAGTGGGCTTCACTGGCAGGCCAGTATTTATTGCCCATCTGTAAATGCCTGTGAGGTGGTGGTGGGCGGCTTTATTGAACCGCTGCAGTCCATGTGGTATAAGTACATCTTCTGTGCTGTTAGGGAGGGAGTTCCAGGACTTTGACCAGTGACAAGTGGTGCAGAAGGTGAGGTTTTGGAGAGAATACAGAAAAGATTTACCAGGATGTTGTCTGGTATGGAGGGCACTAGCTATGAGGAGGGGTTGGAGAAACTTGGTTTGTTCTCACTGGAATGACAGAGTTTGAGGGGCGATGTGACAGAAGTCTCCAAGATTGAGGGGCATGGACAGAGTGGATAGTCAGAAGCTTTTTCCCAGGCTTGAACAGTCAATTACTAGGGGGCATAGGTTTAAGGTGTGAGGGGTAAGGTTTAAAGGAGATGTACGAGACAAGTTTTTTACCCAGAAGGTGGTGGGTGCCTAGAACTCGCTGCTGGGGGAGGTAGCAGAAGCGGATATGGAGTTTTAAGGGACGTCTGGACAAATACATGAATAGGATGGGAACGGAGAGATACGGTCCTGGAAGGGTAGGGGGTTTTAGTTCAGTTCAGTCAGGCAGCATGATCGGTGTAGGCTTGAAAGGCCAAAGGGCTCGTTTCTGTGCTGCAATTTTCTTTGTTCTTCAACAGTGAAGGAACGGCGATGTTTAATTACAAAATTTCAACATCGTGTACCCAGGTTGAAATTGGCTATACATACAGAACCCAAAATTGGACGAGGATCTAGAATTCCTGGAATATAGCACTTTCAACTCTCCACTAGTTCAAGAAACATCAAGCCATACCCATTGCCTCTGTTTGTTAACAAAGTTATGATGCAGATTATTATATGCTTGAATTTTTGGGACAGGCTTCCTGTTGAATAATTTACCAAGTTTTCCCCTCAACTACTTATACACTACATGCATAGTGTACTTGCATGCCCTCTGTGTACCCAATCTGCCAAAAATAAATCAGCTGCTTTTAGTGAAAGAGATCTAATTGAAAGCACCTCAGAAAAAAAGAGCAAGTATTTCAGATGGTCCTTGCATTACACTTACATTGTTATCCTCATCAGTTTCATTTTCCTTATTAGAATCAGTCAGATAATCTGTGTTTTCCTCCTCCTCTTCATCTTCTTCCTCATTCTCAGAAGCATCCTAAAATTAAAAAAAAACATAATTTCTACAAAAAGTGGTCAAAGAGTAATCTCAATTAGCTGCCATAACTAGGTTATGGGAAGTTAATGGGTTGTTTCTTTTCATAAAAATAGTTAAACATTTCAGCTTGTTTAGCCTAATTTCTACTTCTGGACTCAACATCGAGTTCAACAATTTTGGACTGTGAACTTTCCCCTTCATCTCGACTCTCCACTTTTGTTTTCTGTTATTCAATTCCCTGGCTTTTCCCAACACAACTCACCGCTCCCCCAGATGGCCACTGTCTCTTGTCCAGTTTTGCTCCTACTGATCTGTTCTCCTATTAAGACATTCAGCTTTCCATCCTTTGCAATTATAAACACTTGAGTCGCTAATTATACCATCAATAGTTCTTTTGTCTCATGTCCATGTCATTTTGCCAATCTTTCCTTCAGGATGTTTGCGAAATAAGAAAGTTTTCTTCTGCTAAGTACAAACTAAATGAAATTATAGCTGTTCAAGTAAATAATTGTAATAGATGTGAACAAAATACAGTAAATTAGGCCTAATTATTTCTCAGATGGACCATGCCTATTCATGATCCATAAACATAGAAAATACAAGCAGGAGTGGGCCATTTGGCCCTTCAAGCCTATTCCACCATTCATAATCATGGCTGATCAGCAAATTCAATATTCTGATCCTGCCTTCCCACCGACCACCCCCCCCAACCCCACTCCATCCCTTGTATCTAATTTCTTCTTGAAATCCACAGATTCACTACTCTCTGGATGAAGAAATTTTTCCTCACCTCAGTCCTAAAAGGTATACCCTTTATCCTCAAACAGTGGCCCCTAGTCTGGACTCCCCTACAGCAGGAACATTTTTTCTGAATCTACCCCGTTAGAATTTTAACAATTTTCTGAATCCTGTTAAAATTTTACAAGTTTCTATGAGATCCCTGCTCACTTTTCTGAACTCTAATGAATATAATCCTAACTGATTTAGTCCCTCTTCATACGAGACCTGCCATCCCAGGAATCAGCCTGGTAAACCTTCGCTTCACTCACTGTATAGCAAGGACATCCATCATCAGATAAGGACACCATTATTCTCAGATAAGGATCCTGCTCACTTATTTTCCAGAGGCAAAGAGCCAAGAGTCATGGAGTCATTTACAGCACAGGAGGTAGCCTTTGGCCAAAGCTTGTGCCAGTTCCTCGTCCAGCAATCCAATCAGTCCCATTTCCCTGCTCGATCCCAGATAGCCTGCAAGTTTATTTTCTTCCACTGCCCCCGCATTTCCTGCATAAAACCTAAACCTGTCATAATCTTTGCAAATCAATCTCTTTTGTTCCAAAAGAATAACACCAGCCTCTACAACTTTGTAGCTAAAGCTCCCTCTCTCTGGAACCATCTTGGTAAATCTCCTCTGCACCCTCTCAAACACTCAGACATCCTTCCTAAAGTGGTGACCAGGACTAGTTGCAATTTTTTAGTTTGGCCTAACCAGAGTTTTATAAAGGTATTGTGAAGTTTCCTCTACAACATTCCCCCCTCCAAAAACTGCTAATCTGATCACATGACACATTGTAGATCAATTGCCTTCTTTTAAAAGGGCTTTTTCTATGGTTGTCGCTCAGAAATTATTACTTTCCACAAGATCTGAGAACTGTTAATGCTTATTTCATTTCCAAAAGGTGGTACAATCCAATTCATTTTGGAAAAAAAAGGATTTTAAATCAACACAGCATTAAATAGCAAAATAGGTATTGTGAGCAAAAATAGTCCTTTAACAAGTCTTGAAAACAAGACTCAAGAACAGAAGCTAAACAGATCTCTGAATGATGCCAATATTGCATAGCCCACAAATGTTATCTACAACTTACTTTAAACAAAACATCTTGTTCCCACATGGAGTAAACTTTAACATGAGCATGGTCCTTATTTACTTTTCAAGTTTACATATGATATGTTGCTGAACTTGCAGGGTCATACCAACCATTTTGCAAATGGGCTGCAAGCACCCAATATTGGCACAAGATTACTTGAAAGCAGCTTCAAAAAGGCCATAGTTTCAACAACGCAGTTGGGCCTCAGGGCTCATCAGGTTGTGTCAACATTTGCCAGGTTTTTAAAATAACCAAGCAGATAACACTGCTACTCAATAAGGTACTACAATAGCAAGCTGGGCTCAAGGGTTAATGTCTGGTTTACACATCTATACATAGGCTGCACAAATCGGGAGAAAAAAAAGTGTATGAACTTTGAGATAACTACATAAATAATCCAGAAAGGGGGAAACTTAGCGTTAAAAATGATTTTAATTTGAATTAACGGGTGCATCGGCTGTGATTCAGAAGGTTGTGTGTTCAAGCCCACTCCAGGAGAGCACAAAAGTCAAGGCTGCCACTCCAACGCAGTACTGAGGGAGTACTGCACTGCCTAAGGTGCCATCTTTCAGGTGTGCGTTAAAGGGGTGGATTCTGCCCTCTAAGGTGGGCATAAATGATCCTATGGCACCATTTTGAAGAGCAGCAGGAGAGTTTGCCCAGGTGTGCTGGCCAATATTTATCCCTCAAACAACATCAGAAAACATTATCACATGTTTGCTGGTGGGAGCTTCTGTGTGAATTGACTGCTTCATTTCCAAATTACTATAGTAACGTTCAAAATTAATTAACTGACTGTAAAGCATAGGC
The DNA here is from genome assembly GCF_965287045.1 of Carcharhinus amblyrhynchos. NCBI lineage: Eukaryota > Metazoa > Chordata > Chondrichthyes > Carcharhiniformes > Carcharhinidae > Carcharhinus > Carcharhinus amblyrhynchos. The sequence goes on from NC_137342.1 coordinate 48,377,692, forward strand.
AACATTTGCTGCTTACGAAAAGTGTCACAAACCTGGATGACATTAACTACGTGGGTGTCCCAACTTGGAAATACCAGTTCATGATGTGTATAGTTTTGTCCACAGGAAAGGTGTAAAGGGCCACCCAGTGAGAACAGTAACCAGCCCAGAAGTAGTACAAGACTTATTAAAGACTACGTAATAAGTCTTAAATAGAGATACATATACACAAAGAGGACTATAATAATCAAAGACAGTTACATACAAGACTACTAAACACACTCATGCAATTTAAATAGGAATTACCCTCCTGATCCAAAGTACATTTATAAGATCTGAACTCTTTCAGGACTTCCTTCTGCCCAATCTTCATTCAATTCTATAGATCTATAAGTAAAGGCCAGCTTACTGTTACCACATTGCATACAATTGAGTAGCTACTCTGCGGAACATCTCCTCTTGATTCAGCAAAGATGTGCGCTTTACCTGCCTCCAGGAAATATAGTTTGTACCCTTGCTTCTGGTCTGCAAACCAGCACTGGCTTACAGGCTGCTAGCTGGACTCTGCACCTCAGGCAGCTAGCTGAATACAGCCTCTGTCCTTCGACAAAACAGTTGCCAATTATATCATTATTTCCCTTTGAAGATACTCTGTTAGCTGTCTGTTCCTTTGGCTTCTGTTGGTTCTGACATTAGCATTTGTATGCCTTCCCTGGCATCATCCCGCCAAAGTATTTCTTTTGGTCCGTCTGTAACTGCTGATCTTGCTATTGGGACTCACATCCTGTGAAATATCTTTTGAAATACTGGTGGCTTTGGACCTGCTGGCACATTCATGAGAAAAGTGCTTCATAAATGCAAGTTTTTTAAGCAAGTCTGAATTCAAACCAACGGACCACATCATCTTAGCACCTCTTCAACATCTGAAGTACTTCACTTGTGAACTGATTTAAAGTTTATTTATTAGTCACAAGTAAGGTTTGTACTAACACTGCAATGAAGTTACTGTGAAATTCCTCTAGCCATCACAGTCCACCACCTGTTTGGGTTAATGCACCTAACCAGCACGTCTTTTAGAATGTGGGAGGAAACCAGACACCCGGGAGGAAATCCACGCAGACACAGGGAGAATATGCAAACTCCACACAGACATTAAGAATCATAAATTGCTTTATAGAAAAACGTTGCCTATTTTCTCACATTAAAATGAGAGAAATGATTAAATAAGTTATTTCGGACAGACCGGGTTTAGGAATACTGGCAGGACACTATGCTCTTCAAACTTTGCAACGGGAACTCGGCATCGGGGCTTATACCCCAAGTAACACAGGGCAGCACCGGAATGTCAATGCAAGAGAACAACATTCGGAGGGCAATTACTCAGTTGCAGTCAAATTTAGAAAAATGAAGTGCCAACAAAAACATTTGTTTCCAATCATGATAATTTTGTATCATAATACCATGGGACTAAATGTTCTTAATAGTTTTATGGCTCATTGAGCCAACTCTTGCAATGAAAAAAAAGCCCTCAAAAATAATTTGTCAGCATATTCTAAAGAAAGCGAGTTGAGATGAGAAATAAATTGCTAGAAAAACTAAACAGGTCAGGCAGCAAGAGTTAATGGTTCAGTCAATGACTTTTTGTCAGTAATCTGAGACATTCAAAAGTAAGACTTGTAAATCAGTTCCGTAGGGAACTTTCTCAATGACCAGTCACAAATGAAAAAAGCAAAATGACATGGTATCTTCCAACCTCTCTTTTTCCTTAGGGCAAAAAAGAATCACAATTTTGTGGATGAGTTAATAACCATTTATTGTTAATTTTTAAGCTAATGCCCAGTGTTTATGTCAAATATTAAAATAACACGATACTTGCAAAACCAATTTGACAGTGGAAATCCACCAATCATGCCAGCCTGCCACCCATTTAAGGCAATGGTTTTGATAGTCAATAGAAACCGTACCTCTTCTTCATGTTCATTCATTTCACTTTCATTCCCGGACTGTTCTTCTGTTTCTGCTCCACCCTCTTCCTCCTCATCATCATCGTCGTCATCCTGATTTTCTTCTCCTTCGCCCAGACCGGACAGCTTATCCGGCTTGGAATCTTTCCCATCAATAACAAGGCCTAACGAAAATATAGCAAATTTAATTTTGAAAAAAATTAGATCGTAACTTTTTAAACCTTACAAAATCGGGTACCAAGGACCATAAGAAATCTCCTAAAAGGGGATACAAGCATAATTACTCTGCCAAAATAGTGTACTGGTAGGAATTTAACTAATTCTCATTTAACGCACTATCCAGTTTGCTTTTCATTCCTAGGTCCTCTCAGTATCCCTACTTCAATGGTAAAAGTAGTAAGTAGGTTCTCCCATTCCAATTCTCCCTATAAACCACTAATTTAGTGGAAACTAAATTCTCTGAATTCATCTGGAAACCAGGTTCAATTCCCGGCTTGGGTCACTGTCTGTATGGAGGATGCATGTTTCCCCTGTGTCTGCATTGTTTCCAGTTTCCTCCCACAGTCCGAAAGGCATGCTGGTCAGGTGCACTGGCCATGCTAAACTCTCCCTCAGTGTACCCGAACAGGCGCTGGAGTGTGGCGACCAGGGGGTTCTCACAGTAACTTCACTGCAGTGTTAATGTAGGCCTGCTTGTGACTAATAAATAAACTTCACTTGAACTTTACTTATTAGGCCACTTTTTTTTTCCTTTTCTGGAACACAGTGAATCAGAATAACATCCTGGACTTCACTCAGCACCTCCAGTTACAAAACAACTGATGACTGCAATCACAAACAGAACGGAGGTATACAAAAACTAAACAAAGAACAAAGAACAACCCAGCACGGGAAACAGGCCCTTCGGCCCAATGAGCCCACGCCGCCATGTCGACAAAGCATTTTCCTACACCTACCCTGCCCCGTGTGCATGTTAATGGCACCCCTAATGTAGCCAGATTCAGGGGAGAATAGTGTAGGGTCAATTTGGTACACCAATCAGCCTAAGAGCACACCTTTGGGGTGTGAGAGGAAACCGGAGCACCTGGAGGAAACCCACACAACCACAGGGAGAATGCGCAAACTCCCACAGACACAGGCCCAAATCCATGCATCTGCACAGCTAGCAGTGATAGTCACTGAGCTGTTGTGGTGCCCGTCTGCTGGTCCAGGATTAAGCACACACAACAACACGAAGTACTAGGCCACTCTCAAAACCTCCAAGAGCAGCCCATGCACGACCCACCGTGTGCATGCCCCTCATTTGACAACAAGGTGGACCGACACCTGTGAATTAAAAGAGACAAAACATTAACATGTAATATTACATTTTCGGTGTCGTCCCGAGGCTCTGGCCATTTTTTAATACCGTCTACTATAACCCTCCATCCCTGTTTCGCTCATGTGTCTAAGTAAACCTTAAACAAGTCCAACATGCCTGCCTCCACCACCTTACTTGGTAGCGTGTTCCATACCCCCACGACCCTCTGCGTGAAAAACCTTCCTCTAGTATCCAAATTATATTTCTCCCCCCTCACCCTTAGATCGTGACCTCTCATAATAGTTGTCCCCAATCTAGGGAAAAGCCTGCCACTGTTGACTCTATCTATTCCCTTCATTATTTTATACACCTCTATCAGATCCCCCCTTAATCTCCGTCTTTCTAAGGCGAAGAGCCCCAGTTTTTCCAACCTTTCCTCATAACTCAGTCCTTCCATGCCAGGCAACATCCTGGTAAACCTTCTCTGCACTCTCTCCAGGGTCTCCACGTCCTTCCGGTAGTAAGGTGACCAGAACTGGACGCAGTACTCCAAATGCGGCCTAACCAACGTTCTGTACAACTGAAGCATTAGACGTCAGCTCTTATACTCTATACCCCTTCCTATAAAGGCTAGCATTCCGTAAGCTTTCTTCACAACCTTCTCTACCTGTGTTGACACCTTCAGAGACTTGTGCACCTGCACTCCCAGGTCCCTCTGTATTTCTATACTCTTAATTGGTCTACCTTTGATCATGTAACTCCTCCCCGCATTATTCCCTCCAAAATGCATCACCTCACATTTGTCAGGATTAAATTCCATCTGCCATCTATCTGCCCAATATACCAACCTATCTATATCCTGTTGTGTCACCTGACAGTCTTCCTCAGTATCTGCCAATCCTGCCGTCTTGGTGTCATCTGCAAACTTGCTGATCACACCACGTACGCCCTCTTCCAAGTCGTTTATATATATTACAAAGAGCAGAGGTCCCAGTACTGAGCCCTGCGGCACACCACTGGTGACTGACCTCCAGCCAGAAGGCGAGGTCCTGCCATGCTAGATTGACATTAACATTTTAATGTACACTATCTGATGCCATGTTAATGGGACAATATTGCCTGTCCTAGATAATGACAGCTCTTCCTCTGTAGTGCACTGAAATGTCAGTTTTATATTATGTGTACTGGAATGAAGCTTGAACTTCATTCAAAATATGTACGTCTTCAAGTACATTATTGCCAAAAGTTCTATTTTTTCAACTGCGTTATTCCAGCTACTAATGTTACATCCTAACTCTTTTCAGAGGAGCCACTAGTCCCATCAGTGCCAATGGAGCACACAATATAAATGATGAACTGCAAACAAAATAAGACACCATAGCTGAGGGAAGATTAAATGGTTTGTGCAGACAAGAACTTGAGATAGATACAGGAGCAAACCAAAATCGGCCTACCAAGCCTGCTCCATCATTCACTAAGATTCTGGCTGACCTGACCGTGGCCTGAACTCCACATTCCTGTCTATCTCCCATAACCCTTAAATCCATCCAATTCCACCTTGAATATATGCAATGACCTAGTCACCACTGTTGTGTGTGTAAAAGAATTTCAAAGACGAACAACTATCTGAAAGAAATGCTTTCTCATTTGTCTTAAACAGAGGAGCCCTCGCTCTGAAACGCTGTACTCCAGTTCTAGATTTCTCCACAAGAGGAAACCATCCTCTTAGCATCAACTCTCTCAAGCCCAATCAGAATCTTATAGATCCTTGACAAGAACCAAACAAAACTTCAAGGACTGGATTGTTCTGAAATATCTTATTGTAATAAGTTACAAGCAAGTATATGATTGGAGCACATTTTGTCATCTATAGCTGTTGTCAATGTTTGAACTTATTGCACCTAATACATTTTAGTCATCGCATGTTTATCTTTCACCATTTAATGGCAAAAAAGTTGTTTCAAGCATGACACAGCTCCTGCACTACACTGGGGGAAAGAAAGTTCAAGGTTATTGTTACACCTTGCAAAATGTCAAATTCTCCCCAATCAGATAAGCAAGGGAGAATTGAAATGGGAAACTCCCTCTATAGAAAGATGAGAGAATTAGATAAAAACAAGGAAGGGGAGGGGAGAATACCCTCATAGAATCTCTAAAGAGCCAAAAGGGGTCATTTGGCCAATTGAGTCTGCCCTGACTCTCTGAAAGAGCATCCAACCCACGCCCTCTCCTCTGCCTTATCTCATCACCCCACACATTTACCACAGCTAATCTACCTAACATGCACATCCCTAGACGTTAGAGTAATTTTAGCATGGCCAATTCACCTAATCTGCTTACTGCACAGACGAAGAAGAAAACATAATAATGCTGATAATCTGAAGTAAAGCGATAGCACGTGAAAATTCTGAATGAATTTATCTGAAACATGAACCATCTTCCTCTTTTCGAACTGGTCTGCTATGCTTTGCCATAATTTCCTGTTTTTATTATTAACACTCGACCTATCCTTCTGCCAAAAGCATCACGAGACAATGCTAAGTGCTTAAACTATGCACAGCTTTACAATGAGACTTAGGACAGGAATAAGATATTGCATGTGTCTGGACAGCAAGAATAAATTAAAAAAAATCAACCCACTTGCTCAAAACTGCTTTAAGAAATTGTTCATTGTACAATAACTCTTTAGATAAGGGAGATAAAATATAAAGATATTCATTGTTAAATGGATTTTGTTTATTATTCCACATGGTCAAGGCTGCAAATCTCAAATTCTCATGTATAGCATATCTCTTTTAAAAAATTTAAATGGAATGAAACACTCCTTAGTCTTTGAAATTCAGGTTTCAAAGGACTCTGAAGGACTGAAGATTTATTAAATAAAAATCAAAGGAGATAAAAAAAGGAATATTTAGAAAACGTATCAACTTTTTGAATGAGCGAGTCCTGTTAATGGAGGTAAGTTTGATAAAATTGCAGGAACTGTTAAATGATTAATTACATATATAACAACTCTCATTTTAATGCAACAATCCAAGGATGGTTATCAAAAAAAGTGCGAGACTGAACAATAGTGAGGTCAGTCAAAAGGCTGGCAGGGTATTTACATTGCAAAAAATGTCAACAATGTGAACTTGCTCAATTAATTATCATACTTTACTAACTTTCATCCAAAACTCCCTGATGCAATTCACTAGTAAGTAACAATGAGGGGCTGAAAAGTAAGTGAATCACCAAATCTAATCTTGGCTCTGCAGTAGCACTCGAGTCAGGCGTCAGTGACCGAAATGCATATGGTTCTCCCTCAGTCATTGAGCATGGTGTTGTATTTGCTGATTCTGATACGTGTGATTTGTTGAACTGACCCCTTCTGCACTATAAGATTCTATGATGATATGAATTCCTACTGGCATGGACTGACAACACAAAATTTTCACAATGGAACTGCTAATTTGGCAGAAATTGGCAATTTTAGACAAGACAATAGTGATCCACTGGTGGTTATTTTCCAAAATTCTTTGGACTCTAGAATAGTTCCTACAGATTGGAGGGTGGCTAATGTAAGCCTGCTATTCAAAAAGGGAGGTAGAGAGAAAACAGGGAACTATAAACCAGTGAGCCTAACGTCGGTTCTGGGAAAATTGCTAGATCCATTATCAAGGATTTCATAACTCGGCATTTGGAAGGCATTGGTATAATCAAAGTCAGCATGGATTTACAAAAGGGAAATCACGCTTGATGAAGCTATTGTAATTTTTTGAGAACATTACTAGTAGAATTGACTGAGGAGAACGAGTGGATGTGGTTTAGTTAGGCTTTCAAAAAGCTTTTGACAAGTTTTCACATGGCAGACTACTAAGTAAAGTTAAAACACACAGGATTGCAGGCAATGTCTTGAGCTGGGTAGAAAGCTGGTTAGCAAATAGAAAACAAAAAGTTGGCATAAATGGGTCTTTTTCTGATTGTTAGTTAATGACTAGTGGGGTTCCACAGGGATCTGTGCTAAGACCACAACTGTTCACATTATGCAATAATGATTTGGCAGAGGGAACTGAATGTATTATCAGATGATACAAAGTTGGGTGGGAATGTGAACTGTGAGGATAAGAGATGCTTCATTGTGATATGCACAGGCTGAGTACATGGGCATCTGCATGGCAGATACAGGATAATGTGGATAAATGTGAGGTTATCCACTTTGGTAGCGTTAATAGGAAGGCAGATTATTATTTGAATATTCGTAAATTGAGAGGGGTGGACACTCAACGAGACCTTGGAGTCCTCATGCATCAATGGCTGAAAGTAAGCGTGTAGGTACAGCCGACAGTAAAGAAGGCAAATGGTATGTTGGTCTTCAGACTGACAGGATTTGAGTATAGGGATAGGGATGTTTTGTTGCAGCTGCATAGAAATGTACAAACTAGAAGTAGTAGGCCATTCTGTCCTTCAAACCTGCTCCACCATTCATTTTGATCATGGCTGATCATCAAATTCGATATCCTGATTCCTCTTTTCTCCCATATCCCTTTAGCCCCTAGAGCTATATCTAATTTCTTCCTGAAATCAGACAATGTTTTGGCCTGAACTACATTTTATGGTAGTGAATTCCACAGATTCACCACGCTCTGGGTGAAGAAATTTCTCCTCACCTCCGTTCTAAAAGGTTTACCCCTTATCCTCAAATTATGACCCCTACTTCTGGACTCCCCACCATTGGGGTCATTCTTTCTGAATCTATCCTGTCTAACCTTGTTCAAAATCTTCTGAACTCCGATGAATATAATCCTAATCGACTTAGTCTCTCTTCGTACGAGAGACCTGGAATCACCCAGGTAAAGCTTCACGGTACTCCCTCTATAGCAAGGGCATCCTTCCTCAGATAAGGACACCAAAACTGCACACAAAGGAGAAAGTGGGGGGAAGAGCTTTTTATATTTTTGTAAGAACTTTTTATAAGATAAAAGGTGCACAGTGTTATGGGTAATGTATTAGCATGGATAGAGGATTGGTTAACTAACTGAAAGCAAAGAGTGTGTTAAGTGGGTGTTTCTCTGGTTGGTGACCAGTGACTAATGGTGTGCCTCAGGGATCAGTGTTGGGATCGCAACTGTTCACGATTTACATAGATGATGTGAAGTTGGGGACCAAGTGTAGTGTGTCAAAATTCACAGATAACACTAAGATGAGTGGCAGAACAGTGTGCAGAGGACGCTAAAAGTCTGCCAAGGGATATTGATAATCTAAGTGAGTGGGCGAGGGTCTGGTAGATGGAGTACCAATGTTGGTAAATGTGAGGTCATCCATTTTGGTAGGAACAACAGCAAAATGGACTATTATTTAAATGATAAAAAACTGCAACATACTGCTGTGCAGAGGGACCTGGGTGTCCTTGCACAGGAATCTCCAGGAGTTGGTTTGCAGGTGCAGCAGGTAATTAAGAAGGCAAATGGAATTATGTCCTTCATTGCTAGAGGGATAGAGTTTAAAAACAGCAAGATTATATTGCAGCTGTATAAGGTGCTGGTGAGGCCACACCTAGGAGTACTGTGTACAGTTTTGGTCTTTTTACTTGAGAAAGGATATACTGGCACTGGAGGGGGTGCAGAGGAGATTCACTAGGTTGATTCCGGAGTTGAGAGGGTTGGCTTACAAGGAGGGACTGAGTAGACTGGGACTATACTCATCGAAATTCAGAAGCGGGGAGATCTTATAGAAACATATAAGATTATGAAGGGAACATGTAAGATAGAAGCAGGGAAGTTGGTTTCACTGGCGGGTGAATCTAGAACTAGGAGGCATAACCTCAAAACAAGGGGAAGCAGATTTAGGACTGAGTTGAGGAGGAACTTTTCACACAAAGGGTTGTGAATCTGTGGAATTCCCTGCCCAGTGAAGCAGTTGAGGCTCCCTTGTTGAATATTTTCAAGGCAAGGATAGATAAATTTTTGAACAGTGAAGGAATTAAGGGTTATGGTGAGCGGGCAGGTAAGTGGAGCTGAGTCATGATCAGCCATGATCTTACTGAATGGCGGAGCAGGCTCGAGGGACCAGATGGCCTACTCCTGCTCATAGCTCCTATGTTTATATTTTAAAAATTCCCAAAGCATGCTCATATAGTTTATCAATGCCTGTTCACTGAACAAAACTAATTTTCCTCAACCAAAAAGCGCTTGGAATGGAAGACTTTCCTTTAGGAAAGTAACCATCAATCAATCCTTCAAATTTGTTTTATTTCCAAGAAGCAATTGTCCCTTCATTTTAAAATTAATCATGAAGGGAACCAAATCCAAGGCAAATTGGAAAAAAGTCATATGAACTTTCAGCAACCTAAAGTCAAACTACAAACTACCCAAAATGTACTGTGCAGCAAAAATTCCAAGAATTTAACTTATTTATTGCTGCATCATAAATGGCAATATCTTGGACACTGTGTCAGTTGTGATAAGTTTGCCAATTATTGTAACAGAAGACTTTTATCTGAGAAATTCCTTCCCCACCCCTGCTAAATCTGAGACAAAGAACAAGAGCCCGTTCAAAACTAAGCTCTCAGCATTTACCAAGTGTCAAAATTAACAATAACGTACAAGCACTCTACAGCCAGATCATTCACGTCATTCCAGTTTGTTAAACTCTCAAGTGGAGAAATTCATTCACAATGAAATCTCCCACATAAATGCCAATACATGTCCAGTTGAGCCAGAATATTTAGTGCAGTTTTCTCAGCTAAAATCAACTTCCACCTGCTATCGATTGGCTTACATATATTTTTCTCCTTCCCATGGATGATGTTCAGACAAAAGCATTACTGCAAACTCAGTTCATCTGGTTTATTATTTAAGAAAATCTGGGTTTTGCCAATTGCTCATCTTGTTAAGACAGTGATTAACAGAGCCTCAGATGCCGTAAAACTCCTACAGTGCATTCAGCTCACCAAACCTGCACCCCACCCAGGCCCTATCTGCATTATCCCAAGTCATTACCATGCTAACCCCCTTGACTGTAAGGGACAATTAAGCATGGCCAATCAACCTAACTCACACATCTTCGGCATTTGGGAGGAAACTGCAGCACCTGGAGGAAACCCACACAAACACATGGAGAACATGCAAAGTTCACACAGTCACCCAAAACCGGGATTGAACCCAGGTCCCTGGTGCTTTGAGGCAGTAGCACTGACCATTGTGCCACTGTGTTGCCCCGTGTCAGTAAGATTCTATGATTATTCTCCAATAGATGTTAAAATAGCAGCTCTCCAAGCAATCTCAACACCCTTGGAATACTGTGGAGAAATATCAGCCAAAGTTCCTTAAAAAAAACTAGCGCAGCTAATTTCATCTCAGCCTTAACTTCACTTTCCTGCCTGTTCACCATAGCCCTTCAAATCCTTGCCAATTATTAATCAGCCCATCTCTTCCGTATATCTACTCAATGTCCTAGCATCTATCATGCTCTGAATTCCAGAATCAGGGCCCTTCGAGAGAAGTAATTTATTCTCATGCCTGTTTTAAATCTGCCACCCCTTATCCTAAAACTATAATATCTTGTTCTAGATGGCTCCACAAGAGTATACACCATCTCCATGTCTAATTTGTCAATCCCCCTTATCATCTTGTACACAGTGTACAGATATCTCCCTGAAAGATATTAAAGTTGAGGATGTGCCAAAGACCAGAACTGAAGAACTTCAAAAAGCTCAGAGGGTTGGCAGGGATTATGGAACTAGGGAAGATTGAGGATTTGAAAACAAGAAGGTAAATTTTAAAACTGAATTGTTGTCAGATTCAAGCACACTGGTGATGGGTGAACCACACTTGATGCAAGCATGAACACGGCTGCAGTACTGTTTTGGATAAGTTTATATTTATGGATGAAAGAAGATGGGAGGGCAGCCGCAATGTAGTGGAATATTAAGTCTAGAATTAACAAAAAAACAAGTTTAAGTCAGGAAAATCAGAGGATATGGAAAGATTCTTAAAATGTATTTATCTTCCAGATTAGTTCAATGGAAAGTTTTTGGGCAGAGGTACAGGGAAGACATATCTCTTCCCTGTACCTCTGCCCAAAAACTTTCCATTGAACTAATCTGGAAGATAAATACATTTTAAGAATCTTTCTGGATATGTCTTCACTGTACCTCTGCCCCAAAACTATTAGTTAACTAGTTAGCCCATTGTGTCTCTATTAACTCCTTCAAAGAGCAATCCAGTTACTCCCACTTCTCTGCGTTTCCCCATATCACTGCTATTTGTTCTCCTCAAAAGATTTATTACATTCCCTTTTTGAAGGCCACTATTAAACCAATATGACCATGTCACAGGAAGCACTTTCCAAACCTTAGTCACTCATTGCATAAGAAGACTTGGCTTTCTGCCAATTACCTGAAATCAATTCTGTTTTTTGATTCTTCAACAACTGGAAACAGTATATTAACTTTATTTTAGAATGACAAGTTCAAAACACAGAAAGATTAAACATATTTTTCTGTTCCTTCATTTTGAGTTTGTAGCTTTGATTGGCATTCAACACATTTGCTATGCGCTGTACTGGGACTGCAAATGGTTGAAGGGCAGTGAAAAAAAATTAAACATGTTCCACAAGCATCACTATATATATTGAGCCATTCCTCACCTAGCTTAATCAAGAACTCGCGCTCGAGTTCCTGAACTTGTTTGATAGCCTCTTCCAAGGAGCCACAGAATTTCATCTTTGGTCGAAGCAGCTCAAGAATGTCACTAATCATATAATCAACGTCAATAGGAAAAGGGTGATCTTTCGTCCACACGTCTAAACTCTTCTTCCACCAGATATAACGCTACAGAGGCACAAACAGAAGGTTCTAGTTTGTTAGTATATACAGAATTTATGTAATAATAATTCTAATAAATATGAAATAAAAGGCCTTATCAAAAAATAAACAGTAGCTGAATGAATAAATAATGGAAAACCACTAAAATTACACTCAATTATTCCAATTTTTGTGAAGATATTGAAGTTATTCAAGTTAATAGTACTGTAGTAATCAGAATATCAGGAAAAATTAAAAATAAACTGGACAAGGTGCAAATGTGATATAGATAGCAAAAATAAAAATTTTCAGCTTGCAAAATAACTGGGAAGGGATTAAATGACAGGTTAAAGCCATTCATTAGGTGACTTGCAACATTATTCACACAATCCATACATGAACACATTTTCAGTCACAATAGCTCAAACAGAATCAAATGTATAATTTAGTTCCAATTTGTTCTGTTAATGGTTCCATTTTGCTGACTTTTTTGGAAATCCACCTTTTCATTGATAGGTACAACAAATCAGTTTCTGACTGCATTTGAAAACATTGGCACCTTGAGCACAGAAGTCACTAAAAAACTTAGTTGCTGTCAGTACAACAGAACAGCACACACTGCAACCCTATCATTTCCCAATTTTAACAGCTATTATGCAAATTCAAATAGAATTGCTGTCTTACAAGGACTGGACAATGGGAAAGCTTGATCAGTCAGACTGATAACTGTCATACTTTTTAATCTCCACTTTTGCCCTCTATTTGCTTGAAGCACCTTCTGTTGCCTCGAGTACCTGAGACATTTATTTGTTCAGATGTCAGTGGTCTAAGCGCTCAGTTAGCAAGGTTTGGTGCAGTGTGTTGCACTTTTGCCTGAGTCACAAAGTTGTGGGTTCAAATCCAACTCTGAACGGTGGCACGTAACCCCAGTCTGCCAATTCAGATTGATATTAAAGAAATAATGCACGTTCATGTAGCACCTAGTATGACTCAGAGCATCCAAAAGCACTTCAGACAATGAAACACTTGCAAATTGTAGTGCGTGTTGCAGGCACTGTAGTAATACATAAGGTTAACACAGTGCAGGTAGCAAATTTGCACATGGCAGCTTCCAGAAACAGCATGAGATAAATAGCCAGATAATCTACTTTAGGGATGCTGGTTAAGGGGTAATATTGGGCAGGAAACAGGGAAACTCACCTCCTCTTCTTCATACAGTGACATGGAACCTTGTATGTCTAATTGAGGGGACAGATATGGCCTGAGTTTAAAATTTTATTCAAAAGATGATACCTCCATCACTGCAGCACTCACTCAGTACTGCAGTTAGATCTCTGCCAACATTATGCATGCACTATCTTCTCAATTATTCTTACTTATCTGACTGTTACACCTCACAAAGGGGCTTCCCTTTTCCCCAATGCAGTATAGGAGCTGCAGCATACCAGAAATAGTTTTGTTATTAAAAAGTGAAGAATGAAAAGTTGTGAAGACTATAGTGTTTGATGTGATGAATTCAAACATAGATAACTACGGTTGACAAAACACATCAAGCTATATACTTGCTTATATCTTATTGCAACAAGATATTTCAGAACGATCATTCAGGAAGTTCCTTATTTGGACCCTGTCAAATCCTGTGTTCTTTTGGGGGTTTGGCAGGGTAGATGCTGACAGGATGTTTCTTTTTGTGGGAAAATTTAGAACCAGGGGCAAAGTTTCAAAATAAGGGCCTTCTTTTTTAAGACAGAATTGAAGAGGAATTCAAAGGATTATTAAACTGTGAAATTCTCTTCCACAGAAGACTGTGATGTTTGAGTCATTGTATATATTCAACATGGAATTAGACAGGTTTTTGATTGACAAGAGAGGTGAGGGTTGTGGGAGACGGGCAGGAAAGTGGAATTAAGGCACAATCAGTAGATAACACTTGTTGGGCCAATTGGCCGACAGCTGCTGCTATTTCTTATGTTCTTATTTGATCTGTGAAGGGATATTTTAACTCATCATCTTATGACTAAGAGACCAAAGTACGACCCCTGAGTCAAATCTGAGATCCCATGTTACCACTTGAAGAACAGCGGATCCTCTAGGAGCCCAAGCTAACCCTTCTCAATCTATTAAAACGAAAAGCAGATTTACAGATCATTATCTCATTGCTCTTTGTGGAATCTTGTTCTGCAGAGATATTTAATTACGCAATAGAAATTGCAAATTATTTTGCATGCAAAACACATGTTTGAGATATAATTACGTGTTTACATAAATGCAAAGATTTTCAGTCTCTTTGGCAAGACAAAGTTTGGTGCCCTCTCCAAAAATATATACCAAAACAGATACCTTCACAATTCTAATATTTAAGCATAAACAGCTGACACATCCTATTCATGTTTTTAGTGTTAAGAAGTTATACAATTATATTTAACTTGACTATCCAATTTACTTTTGATGACATTGTCCTTATAAACATATGCAAGGCATGAGTCAGAAATCAGGAGCCAGATTCCCCCCAACCCTCACTCACAGCCAGCGTTCTCCTGTGAACGAAGATGTGGCTGAACGTCAAATTCTCTGTCCTCGCCGGCAGTGGCAGTAGAGTGTGAACGACCAGAGAATTCCAGCCCAGCTCTCTATTTTCTTTCAATTTGACTTGGCCATTTGGCCAGAACTGCAATTTGGTCTCAGTCAATGCACCAGCTACGCTTTGCTGAGCACCAGTGGGTTATAAAGTAGAAAACTCCAATTATAGCTGTTTGAAACATGCAGTTTAAGAGTCTTTCATTTAATTTTATTTGAATGGATGCTTACTCTTAACAGAAGCAAATACTCTCCACAAGAAAGTTTAAAACTATAGGTGATTAGAAATCTGAGAATAAAATTAACTCAAGTTACTCCCGGCCCAGTAAGGATTTTATAATTACACTCTTAACACTGTATGGAGGAATACAAAAAACAGCTTTTATAATACATATAGTTAACTTCCCTTTTAACTGTTTAAGTTTCAACCTAACACTTACTAGGTAACCAACATAAAAAAGTCTGCTAGTCGCACAACTGGAGTTTTTGGAATAACCACTTGTTTCTTGTCCTCATTCCGACTTGCGTTGCCCAGACATTCAAAATATATTGTTGAATTCCCCATGGTTTCGCTGACGGTTGAGGGAAATTGTATACCATTTAGTTGTTATTTTTGTAACAAGCTTTGAGTTTTTATGGTACTATTCCTACAGCAAATCAATGTAATTCACTGATCTTAATACATGGGAATTTGACAGCAATACTAACTCAAACATTATTATACATCCAGATGTACGTAATCTATTGCTAGTTTTAAGTAAAGCTTGTTAAAGGGCTGCTTTAAATAATTTTCAGAAATTACCTGAAAATACACAAGGAAACAATCCAATTTTCGTTTGCTGGAGCCTCTGTCAAAGTACTGCCCACAGGTGTCCAGCAGTGTGCAAACCAGTCGAATACGAAATAAATGTTCTGGTGGATCCAGAGGTGTTGCACTGCCATCAGCGCTTATACCAAATGTAATAAACGAATACAAAATTCGGAAGATGACCGCAGATTCCACCATTCTATAATTGTACAATTCTCCAAGGAACTTAACACTGCTGATGCGCCGCTGATTGAATTTAGGCTGATTGACCTGAAAAGCAAAGGCAGCTTATCATTACAAGTGTACATTTGCAAAATCCATGGGTAAAAGCATCAATGGCTGCAAGCATTAAGCAGACATTTTGAACTGTGATTTGGTCTCCTATTTGTGCTGAGTTACCTGATCTCAATCAGTGCACCAGACAATGCTAACTGCTGAGTGCCACCGGGGTTATAAAGTAGAAAACTCCTATTAGAGTTCTTTGAGGATACAACAAGCAAGGTGGATAAAGGAGATATAGTGCACTCGGGCTTTCAAAGGACAAGGTGATGAATTGTCACAAAAAGGTTATTTGCAAGCTAAGAGCTCATGGTGTTAAGAAGAATATATTAGTGTGGATAGAGGATTGGCTAATTAACAGAAAACAGAGAGTCAGGACAAATAAGTCAATTTTCAAGTTGGTAAACTGTAACTAGTGGGGTGCCAAGGGATCAGTGTTGGGGTTTCAGCTATTTACAATCTATAGTAATGACTTTGATGAAGGCACCAAATGTGTTGCAGCCAAATTTGCTGAGAATACAGAGTGGTGACAAATCTAGTTCTCAGAACACGGAGGGTGGGATTTTTCAGCTGCGTTTGCCCCAAAACCGGAATATCCTACCCGAGGTCAATGGCATCGTGTGTGTACGTGTCCCCCATTCCCCAGCTGCAATTCACGTGGCAGGCAGGATGGGAAAATTCCACCCAGAGTCTGTGAAGGCATATAAATAGGTCAAGTTGAACAGGCAAAAATTTGCCAGCTAGCTTATAATGTGGGAAACTATGGGGTGATCCATTTTTGTAGGACAAACCGAAAAGCAAAATATTATTTCAATGGAGAGCACAGAATGCTATAATAAGAGGGAGCTTGGCATCCTCGTACATGATTAATACAAGGTAAACACAAGAGGTACAGCAAGAAATTAGGAAAGCAACTGAAACGTTAGCTTTAATGGGAATCTTTGGAATTCTCCACCCCAGGGAGCTGTACATGGTGAGTCATTGAATATATTCAAGACTGAGGTAGACAGATTTTGGAACTATCGGGGAGTCAGGGCAGGAAGTGGAGTTGAGGTCAGCATCAAATCAGTCATGATCTTATTGATTAGACTCAATATAAAGAACGGCTGCTTGCTCACAGTATGAGGGGGATACTGATATCTGTATGACCATACCCCAGTATTAATCAGCACATTTAAGAAGAAAATAAAGAATATTACCATTTTCACCACTTAAAGTTCATTTTGTGTCATTACAAATGATTTAATTTAATTGTGATAAACCATATGTTTCTTAGCAAATGCAGATTCCAGCACTTTCTACAAACATCAATTTTGGAAAGGGGATTTGCTTCAATTTCTTTACACTGTTTCACATTGAGGTAAAATTTCATCACCTCCATTCCCAGGCGGATGTCTTCCAGCACTCCATCTACAACGTGTATTCCCACATCTTCTTGGTATGGCACTAATCCCGCCAATAGATTAGCAACACAGTGAATACTGTTGTACTTGACATTCCAGATGTTGATCATGCAGTTAATAACATATTCCTTCACCTCTGGATCATGCCACGCCAATTTTCTCATCTGTCTCAACACCTACACAACATGGAGGTTTTGTTAGGAATTTTATAAATGTACAATCTGCTTCTATTCCACACTTCAACTTCAATGATGGCAACTGATATACAAAGAAGATTCACTGTTAATTTGCAGATTTTAAACTGCTCTTTCCTGGTCCTGTGTTATTGATAGACCAAATGGAAACATTGAACGTACTGAACCTACTCAACTTACTCTTGCTTTTTGCCCTCTTCTTAGAATATATTTCATTGTGCCATTAGATTGCCTAACACTAATTGGGACGACAACCTGTTTCTAAGATCTTCAGCTCAAGATAGCAATTACATGTTTCCAAGGAGTTGTTTGAGAAAGGAAATAACTCAACTCTCATGGTTTCTTCCCTCTGTCACCAAGGAATGCAAATAGTTTTGAAACACCACTGCACGTCCTGCTATAACAGAGATTCAGAAGGAATGCGCCGTGTGAACATAAATAGTCAAAACTACATATCACTCTTCAGTGACACATGGCATTAATATGCTGTAATTCTCAGCCAGGCATGTTTTTTAAAGTTTGAAAACAGTACACAATAGATCACCACAGAATGTTTGTGCCAAACATGCAGGGAACAACTGTGTGATAAAGTCAAACAGGCACATTTTGGTATCAAAACAGAGGTTTAGATCGTGATTTAATTGCTGATTGGTTAGGAAAAGTTGCACAATGCAAAATGCCTCTAAATTTCAGGCTGCAGGTTAGAAGCATACCATATTAAGACCATTTAGCCCACTGTGTCTGTGTCAGCTCTCTGAAAAAAATACCAATTTGTCACATTCTCCTGCCCTTTCCCCAGAGTGCTGCAAACACTTCAATTTTAAGTAAATAGCCAATTCCTTTCAGAAAGCTAATCCTGAATCTGCTTTCACAATCCTTTCCACTCTGTTGAATATTAACAATTCCAATTCACAGAATCTCAGCATTTTTATAGTGCAAGAGGTCATTTGACCCATCATGTCTGAACCAGCTCAGCAAATGAGCATCATGACTTATTGCCATTCACTTGCCTTATCTGAATACCCCTGCACATTACTTCCATTTAAATAATTATCTAATGCCCTCTTGAATGCCTCGACTGAACCTGCCTCCACCACACTTCCAGGTGGTGCACTTTAGAACCATACTGCGTGGAAGCTTTTCACATATTACATTTGCTTCTTTTTCAAGTTAAAATATTACGTTCTCATTTTGACAAAAGATGATGTCTAGAGTACAAGTATTGCACATTCGATCCATATATACCAATTGAGTTGCACCTGGCATTTGTCTCAGTAGGTCAGATAAGAACAGGAGTATTAAATCAGGTTCTGCACAGTGTATATTTCTGACGCTAAGAACATTTGGCTGCTGTCCTTTAAGGTGATAAAAGTTAATGACTATAATGTAACTGAACTTCAAATAATCAATTATTTTTGGTGAGGCTCCAAGTTTGAAACACCCAGCATTGAATTACTGTCCATTTTTATATAAAGAGAGAGACTGTTTTGAATCTGTCTCACAGCTTCAGGGTGATCAGGATTTAGTTGCTATTTGTTGAGAAATTGTAAACATCAGCTGCAGTTCAGAAGCAGCCAGCATTAAATTAATGGCCTCTTGTCTTTGCCATTCTATTTAATAAAGTGTAAAATCTGGAGCAATCATTATGTTGTGAAAAATATTTGAAATATTTCTGGCATTTGGCTGGCAAATGTTTACCCTTTGATGAATACAGTTCTTTAATGCTCTCCTCTGGATTCAATTTGTAAATGCATTGCCTAGCCTAGGATTTGTCACACAGATCAGCAAGGTTCAATGCCCAATATGTATGGAAATAAGCCACCTCAGTTACAGTAGCGACAGAAGTACTGCAACTGGCTTCAGCAGCCCTAGGTCAGGGATGGGAAGGTCCAATCCTTATCATTAACTAGGTCATCCTATTTAAAAACCACAGTGCGTGCAAAGACTTCAGTCTAAACAAAAAAATCTCGCCAAGCTTGACAAACTGGCAGTCGCACTTGCTCAGCCTGGAACAAACACATAAGTCAGATCAGAAAGAAAAGATTAAGATGAACATGTAAACTTCATTTAGGATCACAATCAGACTCAGCCTTTAATAGTCTGTTGACATTCACTGTCTGTTTAAAGTGAAGAATGAACAAATGGGAGATGTCCACCGGGGAAGTGGGGGTACATCATTCCTTTCAAAAGAGAAAACTACATGCGAAGATTGGGGTGGGGGGAAGAGGAGCTGGAGGAAAGGAGGGGGAGAACTAAACTGAGAAAAGCCATTCTTAGGCAGATTTTAACTCTGTACTACTCGTGGTTATCATAACAAATGTGAGTATTTTGAGAGTTAGCCTGTGTGTTTGTCGACAGCAAACTAGCTTAAATAAGGTCACAGAGTCATAGAGTTTACAGCACAAAACAAGGCCCTTCAGCCCAACTTGTCCATGCGCCCTTTAAGTGCTAAGCTAGTCCCAACTGCCCGCATTTGGCCCATATCCCTCGAAGGTGTCATTGTTCAGTTGTGTAAAAGCAAGCGGGTAAAGCAAAGTGCTTTTAATTAGCAGATTCAACAGGGGATCTGATTCCATATTATCAGGGTGACTACTGTTTGGTTAGCTAGCTTCATAGAACATACAACATTCACAGTGCTGAGCTCAGAGAACTCATACAGGAGGTTCAGAAGAGACTTCAGCATGAAGATGAAAATTTTGAAATCAAGCTGTTGGTAAAACATAAACCAATATAGTTTAACAAACACAGGGCTGCTAAGCATGAGAGATTGCTGCATATTAGGACACATGCAGCATGTTTTGGATGAGCTCAGGTTTATTGAGAGTGAAGTACTGGAGCTTGCTCATCGGAACAGCAGAGTCCAGCAAAAAAAAACTAAATGTAATAACAGGCATGTTGATAGAATCAATGCTGAATATGACTTTATCTTTTAAAGTGTTTATTCTCAGGATCCAATTAAGGCCAGTATTTGTTTCCTTTGAAAATGTGGCAATCACCTGATTGAAACACATCAGGGTTACAGTGAAGGTTCTTCCAGTGCTATTTAGTAAGGGGTTCTGGGATTCTGATTCAGCAACATTGAAAGAATGGGGGCATGTGCCCAAGTCAGGATGGTATGATTTTGAGGGCAATGTGAAGGTGGTGGTGCTTCCTTGTGTCAGCTGCTATTGCTTTTCTAGGTGATAGGGAGGTGCAATCAAAAGTAGCTTTGGCAAGTTGCTGCAATGCAATTGTAGTTGGTAGACACTGAAGTCATGATGCACCAACGGTGGAGCAAATTAATGTTTAGGGTGGTGGATAGGGTACTGAACAAACAGGTTGTCATGGCTGGTGTTGTGTTTCTTGAATGTTGTTAGAGCTGCACTCTTCCAGGCAAGTGGAGATATCAAAATTTATCTACTAGTGTCTCAAGTAGTCTTACATTAACACTGCAATGAAGTTACTGTGAAAATCTCCTAGTCACTACACTCCGACACAGCGTTTGGAAACACTGAGGGAGAATTTAGCATTCAGCACCTAGCCAGCACATCTTTTGGACTGTGGGAGGAAACCAGAACACCCGGAGTAAACCCACAGAGTTATAGGGAGAATGTGCAAATCCACACAAACACTGACCCAAGCTAAGAATTCAACCCAGGTCACTTGTGCTCCATCATACATGTGACTTGTGTTGTGAGTGGCGGGCAGGCTTTGGGGAACCACTTGCATTGAATTCTCAGCCACTGACCCGCCCCTCTGGCTACAACAGTTACGTGGCAAGCACAGTTGAGTTTCTAGTCAATGTTGACTCCCAGGATGTTGATGGCAGGGGATTTGATGATGGTAGCGCCAAGGTAAGGTGCTCAGATTCTCTCTTGTTGAAGATGGTTATTGTCTGGCACAAATGTAACTGGTCAGTTGTCAGTACAAGCCTCACTGCATGTAGCACAGACTACTTCATTATCTGATGAATTGCAAACAGAATTGAACGTGGTGGATCATCAGTGAACATCCCCAGTTCTGATCTCATGATGGAAGAAAGATGAAACAGCTGAAGATAACTAGGCTTTCCCAAAGAACTCCTGCAGCAATGCCCTGGGGCTGAAAGAATTGGCCTTCAACAAGCATAACTATCTTTCTTGGAGCCCGGTGTGTAGATTTTGTAAATATGCTTTCCCCAAAAGAAGATATTTAATAGAGTGAATAGTTCATTTAATTAACTAGCAGTTACCTTTTCAGTTGTGACCTTGGACAAGTCCTTGTAGAGAAGCTTGCGGATATATTCCTGAAGAGGTGGGCGCTTCTTCCTCACTGTTTTCTCAACAGGTGGTGGGTTACAGTAATAGTATGCGTTTTCTACCATTGTTACATAACGAGCATCTAAGTGCATTGCCTGCTTCTTACGCATCATTTGCTCCTGGAAGAAGACATTGAAAGTGGTCAGCATTATTGGGATTAGCAGAAAATCATATTCACAAGGAAATAGAAGGAGGAAAGGCCATATGGCCTTCTCAGCCTGTTCAGCCCTTCAGTACAAACATGGCTGATCTTGAGCTACAGCTTTCGATACCTCTTGATTCTGAGACACCAAAGATTTGTTCATGCTAGTCCTAAATATAGTCAACGATAAAGCATCAACAACCCTCAGGGTAGAGAATTCCAAAGATTCACAAACATTTATAGTGAAAGAATTCCTCCTCCTCTTGGTCTTAAATGATTGACCCCTAGTCCTGCGAATGTACATGGTATTCAAAATTCCCCAGCAGACAGTAACAACTTCACAATCTCTATCCTGTCAAGACCCCTGAGAATCTTGTACTGAAAAAGAGATCACTTCTCATCCTTTCAAACTCCAGAGAATGTAGGCTTAATATTCTCAGGGTTTCCTCATGAGATAATCCTCTCATCTTTGGGTTCAATCTAGTGAACCTTTGTTGTGTGTCTCCAATGCAAGTGTATCCTTCCTTAAATATGGAGGCCAAAACACACAAACATAGAAAAGTTACAGTGCAGAAAGAGGCCATTCACCCCATTGTGGCTGCGCCAGCCAAAAATAGTAGTAAAAATAATCTAGGCACTCATTTTAATCCCATTTTCTAGCACCTGATCTGCAGTTTTGCAGGTTACAGAACTTCAAATGCAGATCCAGGTGGTTTTTAAAAGAGTTGAGCATTTCAGGCTCAGCCACCAACTTTGGCAGTGATTGGAAACTGCTACCACCCTCAGGGTGAAACGATTTTTCCTCGTGTTTTCTCTCATCCTCTTGCCAATCATCTTAAATTCATGGCTCCTGATAATTGACTTCTCAGCTAGGGAAATAAGTCTTTGCTGTCTACCCTGTCCAGGCTCCTCATCATTTTGTACACCTCAATTAGATCACCCCTTAGCCTCTCCTGTTCTAAGAAAAACAACCCTAGTCTGTCCAATCTCTCCTCATAGCTGCAATTTACAAGCCTTGGCAACATTCTTGTAAACCTCCTCTGCATTTGCTCCAGTCCTTTCTATGATGTGATGACCTGGGCTGTACACAAAACTCCAGCTGTATCCTAATCAGTATTTATACAGTTCCATCATTACATACGTGCTTTTGTATTCAATACGGAGTCCTTCAAATGTGGTCAACATTTATAATATTAAAGAATAAAAAGTTACTTAAAGACTTGGTTAATTGCAACAGTCTTTGAGCAATAACATAGGCTGGAGATTCATACTGGGGCTAACGTTCCACCTTTGGATTTTGAGCAGAAATCAATTTAGAAAAAAGTCTTATAACTATATTAGTGCCACGTTTGAGAAATTGCTGAAACCAGGTTCTAGTGAGAACAAATTTACAACACAGAACAAGCCACCATGAAGATGAATGGAGCAAGAAGTTGAAAATTCACTTTTCAAATGTTAAGAACAAGGCACATCTTTGGGCCAAAACTTTCCAGCTATTCATACCAGTGGGATTCTCTGGTCCCCCCCACTGCAGTGAACTGAGATTTGGCTGAGCGCCAAATTCTCCATCCTCCCTTGTAGCGGGGCACGAATGGCCAAGAAATTCCGGCCATCATTTCTCTGCATGTAGCCGTGGTAACGCTGGATACAGGAATTAGGAGAATGAATTCAAATTTTTTTGGTCTCAAGTTGAAAAATGTACCGATGTGTAAAACAGTCGGCTATATAATCAAAGATAATCAGACATAAGACACATTAACAACCCTTCTACTAAAACTAAAGCCTACCCTGAAATTAGCTTTGCACTGCCATTGTTCTATTATGGTCAGCCATAAACAAGAAGTTTTTAAATTTAAAGTTTATTTATTATTGTTACAAGTGGGCTTACATTAACACTGCAATGAAATTACTGTGAAAATCCCCTAGTTGCCACATTCCGGCAGAGGGACCTCGGGGTCCTTGTGCATGAGTCGCAAAAACCCAGCTTGCAGGTGCAGCAGGTGGTCAGGAAGGCGAATGGGATGCTGGCCTTCATAGCGAGGGGGATTGAATATAAAAGTAGGGAGGTCTTGCTGCAGCTGTATAGGGCATTGGTGAGGCCGCAGCTGGAGTACTGTGTGCAGTTTTGGGCGCTGCACCTGCGCAAAGATATTTTGGCCTTGGAGGGAGTGCAGAGGAGGTTTACTAGGCTGATACCAGAGTTGAGGGGGTTGAGCTATGAGGAGAGGCTGAATAAACTAGCCTTGTACTCGTTAGAGTTTAGAAGAATGAGGGGAGATCTCATTGAGATGTATAAGATGATGAATGGGATGGATAGGATAGAGGTGGAGAGACTCTTCCCGCTCAAAAAAGACAGTAGGACTAGGGGGCACAGCCTCAAGATAAAGGGGAGGCGGTTTAGAACGGAGTTGAGGAGGAACTTCTTCACTCAAAGGGTGGTGAATCTCTGGAATTCTCTGCCCGTTGAAGTGGTGGAGGCTGCCTCGCTAAATATTTTTAAGACGCGGGTTGATGGGTTTTTGATAAGAGAGGGGATTAAGGGTTATGGGGAGAGGGCGGGAAAGTGGAACTGAGCCACGACAGATCAGCCATGATCTTATTGAATGGCGGGGCAGGCTCGAAGGGCTAGATGGCCTACTCCTGCTCCTATTTCTTATGTTCTTATTCGGGTACACCGAGGGAGAATTTAGCATGGCCAATGCACCCAACCAGCACAGTCTTTCGGACTGTGGGAGGAAACGGAGCACCCGGAGAACGTGCAAACTCCATACAGACAACGATCCAAAATGGGAGGTAAACCCGGGTCCCGGGTGCTGTGAGGCAGCAGTGCTAACACTGTATCTAAGAAAGCAGAATTTAACATTTTATTTCAGAAACAACCACATGTTGGCAGTCAACATTAATATCTTGAGAACTTGTCTGAGATTCCCAGACTGCTTACTTCAATTTGTATTTTGGAATTTCCAATCAGTATGGCCAACACCACAAGGGACACACTTTAGATTTTAAGTCACCCAGCACATCTTACCTCAAGCCACTTTCCTAAACTTAAGTTATTTGAAACATTTAACAATAATTATTTGATTTAGAATCTAGAAAGTATAAAAAACACACCCCACATAGCCATTCAACATAAACAATACAACCAGTGAAAAAAGTGCCATAGCTGTAGATTGCCTAATCACAGAACCAAAATTGTTCAGAGCTGGACCTAAAAGGACAGAGGTTTTTTGCATAAAAGGTGAGAGAGTAAGCAGAAGCATTTTAAACAATTACTTTTCTGATTTGTGCATTCTGTTTGTACCAATCTTACCAAAAGAACACTCGTCCTCAAATGGGATTCAGGTGATCGGAAGAGAAAGCGGCCAGTTGTCTCTAGGAGTGTGCAGGCCATTTCAATATGGTGATGGGAGAAGTCAGCCAGAAGCATCTGTTCACAGCAGAAAACAAAAATAGGTATCATTTCCCCATCAAGTAACAGTCTTTGATTTTTATTCTGAAACTGTTGCACTCATGAAGTGAGTGTATATAAAACAACTATAGAGTCTATAAAACAACTGCGGAATTGGGGGGTTACAGAAAAGTTAGCCTAACATCCATTATCAGGGAATTACTAGTGTTTATCATCACAGATAGATTGAATGGACACTATGGAGGCTTTCAGCTGATCAGATGTGGTGGCATGGATTTGTAATGAGTAAGTTATGCCTCACAAGTTTGAGGGACTGTTTTGAAAATAAATTAAAGATAGCAGATAAGGTCATAAACAAGCACAGAAAATAATCAAAAAGGGCTAATGAAAGACAATCCTAACTTTTATATCCAGATGACTAGAATACACGGCAGTAGAAGTCATGCTACAGTTATGCAATAATCGTTAGATAATAGAATCAGAGAGGTTTACAGTGTGGAAACAGGTCCTTTGGTCCAACTTGTCCACGCCACCCAGTTTTTACTATTAAGCAAGTCTCAATTGCCCGCGTTGGCTCACATCCCTTTATATCCAATTGTACTCCATATTTGGAGTACTGTGAGCAGCCCTAGGTACATCTTAGGAAGAATTTATTGATCTTAGGGGAATATGACATAGCTTTACCAGAATGAAACTTGAACACCAAGGATTAAAGTGCCAAACGAGAATGCACAAAATAGGGCCGTATCCCCTGAATTTAGTAGATTAGGGAATAATTTAATTGAAGTTTAAGATGTTGAGGGGATAGATTGGGTCGATGGACAGAAACTATTTCCACAGATTAAGGTAGAGGACATGGTCCAAAAATTAGAGCCAAACCTTTCAGGAGTGGCATTAGGAAACTTCTTCACACAAAATAATCTTCCTCAAATAGCAACTAATTTTAAATTAATTCATTTTAAATCGGAGTTTGATAGATTTTTGTTAACCAAGGATTAAGGGACTGGGTCAAATGTGGAGTCTGGATCAACCACAATCCATGTTCTTTTATTTTAAGATCTTTGGCCAAAGCAATATAAAAGCAGCTAATTTACAATCATCGAAGCTTTGCAGCACGGAGAGAGGCCAATTGGCTCATCATGTCTGTTCTGGATGAAATACAAGCTACCCAGTCTAAACACACATTCCAGCATTTGGTCTGTAGCCCTGCAGATTGCAGCATGTTAGGTACATATCCAGATACCTTTTCAATGAGTTGTGGGTTTTTTGCCTCGACTATCCTTTTCAGTTCCAGACGCCAACAACCCTCAGGGTGAAAAATATTTTCCTCATCTCCCTGCTAATCTTTCTACCAATCACTTTAAACCTATGGCCCTTGTCACTGACCTCTTAGTTAAGCTGAATAGGCCCTTCCCATCCATCCTAAGAAATCTCATAATTTTGTACATCTCAATGAAATCTCCCCTCGGTTTTTTTTGTTCCAAGGAGAACAACCCCAGCTAAACAATCTTTCCTCATAGCAGTAGTTTTCCAGTCCCAGCACAGCTCTTGTAATCTCCTCTGTAGTCTTTCCAATGCAATTACATCCTTTCTGTAATGAGATGACCAGAACTGCACGAAGTACACAAGTTGTGGCTGAACAATGTTTTACATAATTCCAGTATAATCCCCCTGTTCTTATCTTCTGTGCCCCTGCTAACAAATGAAAGGGCATATGTCTTCTTAACCACATTATGAACTTGTCCTGTTACTTTCATAGATCTGTGGACATTCACTCCGAGATCTCTCACTTCCTCTACACCTCTCAATTTGCTCACATTTATTGTGCAACCCTTTGCCTTGTTTGCCCTTCCCAAATGCATCGCCTCACACTTCTCTGACTGAATTCCATTTGCCATTTTTCTGTCCACCAGACCAGTCCACTGATATTTTCGCACAGTCTACACAAAACTTGATCACGTTCAACCATGCTGCAAACTTCTTGATAGCTCCCCCAACATTTACACCCAAACTGGTAATATTTCCAAAAAAACATAAGCCATGCAGAATCCCACTGGAAACAGCTTTCTAGTCACAAAAACATCCATCAACAATTATTGTTCGTTTCATGCCAGCTCCTGTCATCCTGACTCGAAACATTGGCTCTATTCAAAGATTGGAAAAACTGGGGCTCTTCTCCTTAAAAAGACAGAGATTAAGGGGGGGATCTGATAGAGGTGTATAAAATAATGAAGGGAATAGATAGAGTCAACAGTGGCAGGCTTTTCCCTAGATTGGGGACAACTATTACGAGAGGTCACGATTTAAGGGTGAGGGGGGAGAAGTATAATTTGGATACTAGAGGAAGGTTTTTCACGCAGAGGGTTGTGGGGGTATGGAACACACTACCAAGTAAGGTGGTGGAGGCAGGCACGTTGGACTTGTTTAAGGTTTACTTAGATAGACACATGAGCGAAACAGGGATGGAGGGTAATAGAAGACGGTATTAAAAAAGGGTCAGAGCCTCGGGACGACACTGGAAATGTAATATTACATGTTAATGTTTTGTCTCTTTTAATTCACAGGTGTCGGTCCACCTTGTTGTCAAATGAGGGGCATGCACACGGTGGGTCGTGCGTGGGCTGCTCTTGGAGGTTTTGAGAGTGGCCTAGTACTTCGTGTCGTTGTGTGTGCTTAATCCTGGACCAGCAGACGGGCACCACAACAGCTCAGTGACTATCACTGCTAGCTGTGCAGATACATGGATTTGGGCCTGTGTCTGTGGGAGTTTGCGCATTCTCCCTGTGGTTGCATGGGTTTCCTCTGGGTGCTCCAGTTTCCTCCCACACCCCAAAGATGTGCTCTTAGGCTGACTGGCCCTACACTATTCTCCCCTGAATCTGGCTACATTAGGGGCAGGGGCAGGGTAGGTGTTGGAAAAATGCTTTGTTGAAATGGCGGCGCGGGCTCGTTGGGCCGAAGGGCCTGTTTCCCGTGCTGGGTTGTTTTTGTTATTCTCTATCTACAGATGTGGTCAAACCTGCCGAGTTTCTCCAGTATTTTCTGTTTCTGTATCCAGCTTGCTACATTCCCCCTTTTTTTTTTAAGATCAGTCAGCCATTTAGGACCTTGACAAAAGTAATGCTAAATCCATGTAGACCGCATCAATTACATGACTCTCATTAATCATCCTTGTTACTTCCTGAAAAATGTCAATCAAATTAGTCAGCCATGACTTTTCCTCAGCAAATCCATGCTGACTCCCCTTAATTAATCCATGCCTTAAGCAACATTTTATCCTGTCCTCCAGAATAGATTCCAATAATTTGCCCACTACCGAGGTCAGACTGAGTGGCCTGTAATTATTCAGTTGGTGCCTTGCTCCCTTTTCAAACAGAGGTGTAACGTTAGTTGATCTCAAATCCTCCAGCATCTACCGAGAGCTGGAAAATAATTGGTCAGACCCTCCAGAATTTCCTCCCTGGCTTCTTTTAACAGCCTGGGGTACATTTCATCCAACGCTGGTGATTTATCCATTTTCAAGGATGCTAACCCCCTATTACTCCCTCTCACTGTTTATCAAATCGAATATTTCATACTGTCCTTCCCCTTAAACTACAATGCCTGCATTGTCTCCATATTTTGTGAAGACAGCACAAAATATTCAAGAAGAACCATACCCACATCCTCAGGTCCACAGTAAGTTACATTTTTGGTCTTTTATGGCTCTAATCTTCCCTTAGTCTTATTCTTAATGTCTTGATAAAACATCTTTGGTTTCTCCTTAATTTTACTTGCCAATATTCTTTCATGCCCACTCTTTGCTTTTCCAGATTCATTTTAGATTTTGCCTCTCCTCTTTCTAGACTTGTCTCGGTATCCTCCCATTTGTTGTGTAATCCCTTGCCTTGTTGGCCTCCCCAAATACATCAACTCACACTTCCCTTGGTTGAATTTGATTTCATTTGCCATTTTTCTGTCCACCACCTGATCAGTCCACTGATGTCTTGCAGTTGTCAGGAAACAGAGGTATTTTTAAAATAACCTATACCTGTATCTGCAGCTATTAGAAATAAGATATTGTTTTAAGTAAGTTTAATTTTGTGTTTTTGTATTTGAAAGGGTTAAAGATTTTGGTTTGGTTCAGATGCATGAATGGTAATCGGAGTTTACAACATGAAAGCAAACAGGATTCAAAGAAAAACTAGGCTGTTGCTTAGCAATCGGGGCCATCCTGGGACAGGAAGAACTTCTAAATTTTTGTGAGCTAGTACCAGAGAAACTGGACACAAGACAAGGCAACTGCTGAGTGATTTCCTAAAGAACAAAAGGAAGTCCCAGAAAACCAGGGAGTTTGGAGCAAAAATGTCCCAGGAAGGCTTAAGTGAAAGGAACAAAGAACAGTAAAGGTGAACAAGGTCCTGTTTGGTGAAATTAAAGTAAAAGGCAGAGAAAGTGCTCCGAGTTAAAGAGACACCTATAAGAACCAGATTTAAAGTAAACGTGGTGAGAAGCCAGATATCCAAGGTAAATCAGAAGTTTGGAGACATCTTAGTATAGCCTATGAAGCAATAGTGCTCTGTTGGCCTGGCTGGATATCTGACAGATTGTGTGGAAACTTAGGTGCAGATGGCAATCGACTGCGTATGAATACTGAAAGAAGAGACTGAATTCTTGGAAGTGGATCTTTGGTGAAAGCATCTGAGAGAAAGCATTGTTTGGGAGAAGATTTGAAAGCAGAGTTTGAAAACATTTGTGTGTAAATCAGAGTTTCAGTGAGACCATTTGGCTCAAAGTTTGACAAGCATCTGGCGGGATTTAATAAGAAATCCACAGAAGTTGCTTTCGGTGGCATCTGTCACTCGACTTCAGATTGAAGTTTCTCTGGCTATTGTTGGCCTATTGATTTACATGAACTGTTTATTTACTGGGGCCATTTGAATGTACACCAAAGTTTGTAACTTGTATTGTATTTACAAATCCGTGTACAAATGTGAAGATATAGCTTGGGTGATCCACTTACAAGTGACCCACTTTATTATACTTACTTATTTGTAAGTATAATACAAGTTACAAAATACAGTATACATTCTAATGGTCTCAGTAAACAGACAGTTCATATAAACCAATAGGCCAACAATAGCTTTGATCAGCAGTCCTGTGACCGTTCATTCATATTGCCAAACAGAAAATCAGTTAGTCTACTGGGCCAGGGTCCATTTTGGGACCTGACTGTCCAACAATAACATCAGATGGGTTTGTAACATAAACTACAGCAATTCTCCTCACTATCAACTGCAAGACTAACTTTGGTGCTGCATCAAACTTCTTTATCATTCTCACTACATTTCTTTACAGCTTGCACAATTTGATCCTTCCTCAGGAACGCCACAAATTTTGCCCTTACTATCCATGTCAGCCCAAGGACAAAGTAACCTTAAGATGACAGACTGTACTTGGCATCATGACATGAACAAGATGGTGTGCCCTGACAGGATTTCAGTTCAATTAAACAACACGCGTAGGTCTCAAGTCTCAAGGTTAAATATATACGGATAAAAGATATTGCAGACTGACCTTTAGACAATGAAGCGAATCATTCTTCAAGAACATTTTAAACTTTGTTAATTCCCCAATGAACCGTACGGTTTTGTTTTTAGTTTCAATATTGATCTGGTCTTTCTTCCTGACCTGAAGCATACAAGGAAACATGCATTTAAATTACTTATGGATACTATCACCCAAGCAACTTGAATGTTTATTTAAAAAAAAGCATAAAATGTCTTCAAACACATGCAATGTTGCATTTATACCATCAAAGAAATTCAGTACATTATGCTACAGTTCATTACATGCTGTATTCTATTACTACAAATGTGCTTGAACTTGCAACAGGAAAATCTATTTGAAATAAATGTTGTCTTGCACCAAAAATTTAGAAAAAAACCCTCAGTTCTGTCTTCTGAAAAAGGAATTAAAACATACATGGAATCGGAAGTCTCCTTTTAACATGGCACAGAGGTCCTCTGCCACGTCAGTCATGCATGGATATAAAGTGCCAACCAGACGGGCATAAAATGGAAGGAGGTCCAACCTGAAGGGGAAAGGTTTTAAATAAATAATTAACTCGCATTAAGTATCAGGTGCAGGTTGTTCTGTAATAATATTAAATACAGATTTCTTCAATAAAATATGATTCTTATGCTTCAGTCATTATATTAAAAATGCAACATAAGCAAATCACATTGTTTTAGAGCACTATTATATCTGGAATGAACCCAGATTTGCTCGATCATTCTATTAATGCATTGACCGTAAGCACGTTTCATTAACTATGCTGATTTACCAAACAAGGCAGTAAAAAAATTCACTCGCCGAGAATATCAGTTCAAGCTCCATCTCAAAACAGTTAACTCTGATTTGTCACTTTAATATAAATAAAAATTCTTTTTGAGGTGATTTCAAAAGGTGGTGAATGTCAACAATGGAGGATGAAATACTTGATGATGATTTAGGTTGAAAAGTAAGTACAGCTAGATACAATTCACAAAATATCTACTCTAGCAAAGTATCCTAAAAGCTCAATTTGACCCAGTTTTTCTCCATTATACCTTTCATCTTCGTCTTGCAAATAACTGACAATGACCCATCCAGGAATGTTGTTCCTGGCATGTATATGCAATTAGTTTATTCACAATAACATAGTTTGCAAAATAAACAGAACGTTTGATAAGTATGCTTACAGGTTTATTCCATAACCAGCTTATTTTTATCGTAGATGAACAGAATGCCTATAGATATGGAGCTTTCAAACGTCAATAGCAGTCTTAAAGCTAATAGCAGGAGTGTTGATGTGAACATGATTTGTCCACTATGTGATGCCTGGTGTAGTATTTGTTTTGCTCCCAGGTCTAACTAACTGCCAGTGTTACCGTTTTTAATAAGGCTTTACTGCAATACGGTAAAACTTGTGTTTTCTGCCACTGAATCAAGCACAATTCTCTGGTGACTGGAATTTCTGACAATGCAATTTTTTTTTAGAAAGCTAGTCACCTTCAATGTTCAGATAATGCATTCTTTAAAACAAAAAATACTAATAATTACAGATTTGTTACAGTGCAGGAGGCCACCATTTGGCCCACTGTCCCTCACCAGCTCTCCAAAAATAGCAGCAGATTCTGAATCTGCAGGAATTGCAATTAGGCTTTACACTGAAATCATTAAATTTTCAGTTATTGTGCCTCTGCAAAGAAATACCATCCAGAGCACAACCAGTCTAAAATGTTGTGGTGTCAACTTGGTCCTCAGTTGTGGTGGTTTTATTGAAATGTCCTGCTGTGCGGCAGCCCTGAATTGTCCAGTTGCTGCTGCTCCTCTCTCCTCCAAGACAGAGCAGCACCTCAGCATGTGTCCAGAGTAACGTAACCCCTCATTAACTGGCACTTTTGATTAATCAATACCACAATACTGGGGCAGCATGGCAGCAAAGTAATTAGCACTGCTGTTTAACAGCGCCAGGGACCTGAGGTCGATTCCCGGCTTGGGTCACTGTCCGTGTGGAGTTTGCACGTTCTCCCCGTATCTGCATGAGTTTTCTCCAGGTGCTCCGGTTTCTTCTCATATTCTGAAAGAAGGGCTGGTTAGGTGCATTGACCTGGACAGGCGCCAGACTGTGGGGACTGGGGGAATTTCACTGCAGTGTTATTGTAAGCCTACTTGTGACTAATAAATAGACTTTACTTATTGCCAGTGCTTACTGGCATTGCAAAAGAATATTGCCAAGCTTAATCATAGAATCTCTACAGTGCAGGAGGCCATTTGGCCTATCCAGCCTGCATCGGCAACGATCATTCCCAGGCCCTATCCCTGTAACCCCACATATTTACCCTGCTAATATCCCTGACACTAAGAGGCAATTTAACAAGGCCAATCCACCTAATCACACATCTTTGGATGTTGAGAGGAAACCAGCACACCCAGACGAAACCCACACAGACACGGGAGAAATTGCAGACTCTGCACAGACAGCGATCCCAGGCCGGGAATTGAATCTGGGTCCCTGGCGCTGTGAGGCAGCAGCGCTAACTGCTGTGCCACCATGATTGTAAATGTCATTCAGCAACTGCTGCGGTCAATTTCCACGTTCCTGAATCACCAGAGTTTTTGAATCTTTTATAAATTAATGTTTAATAATGGGATGATTCAAATACTTCAGGGTGAATGGCAGTGGGTGGGTGGGCACAGACAGAATAAGTTTACTCCAAACAGGCTTCCTGAAATGTCCAAATTAACCAGCCTTCGTAACTGAATTCCTATGGTAATGGCAACTGATTAGCATTGAATGTAGGCAGTTTGTTGGGACAAAATAAGATTGTGCAAGTGGTGGTCATAGTACAAAAGCACTGCTTTGAGTTCTGTTAACCACAACTAAGCTCCACAGGTTAGTTCTGTAATTTTTAATTTGTTTTTCTTCTGTGCTCATAAAGCATTACTTTTGCTAATGAGCTGAGTTTGACAGTCATGAACACAAGTTTGGCAGTTTTCACAGCCACTTTGGCACCACAAATTAACCTTTACTGTTAACAGGATCTTCTGACCAACTCTCACAATCAGACAACTCCAAATTTAAGTTACCAAACTAGTCAGATGGCCGAGACATTTTAAGGATACTTCAATCCCAGATGCTAAACAGAACCAACCAGGCAAATTTATAAATGATCTGACCTTGTACCGTCCAAGTCCTTATCTATGTCCTGAAAATATTAATCAGCAAATCGCTTAATAGTAGAACATACTCAAGAAAATCAGCCTATTTATGTAAAAACAGTCAATTCGCAAAAGATAAACTAAATAAGGGTTTCACACATTTGGCTGGTTAATAACTAAGCTTTTCTAATTAGGAACCAATGCTACAATAACCCTCACCTTGTTGAGTTTCAAAACCAACAAACTTAATTTATCGACACACCCAACACCTGGTATTGAACATGTAACAATTATTTCATTATAGATATTGTAGAATAATCTACCACAATACCACTATAAATAAAGACTATGGCCCAAATCTTCCTTCCCTGGAATTCCTTGAATGGTGTGCCAGAGGAACCCTCCACGCAAGTCCTGTCCAGGAAGTTATAACTTCCAATATCCCGGCTCTTGGAAACCTCTAAAATTCTGATTTAAAGTCAGAGACTTTGGATGGTCTGAATATCTTAATAGAGTAAGTCACCTAGGATAAATCTGAAGGATTAAAACCAGTTCTAATTCCTGGATAACTATTGTACTGACCACCCGCACCAGC
This sequence comes from Carcharhinus amblyrhynchos, assembly GCF_965287045.1. Classification (NCBI taxonomy): domain Eukaryota; kingdom Metazoa; phylum Chordata; class Chondrichthyes; order Carcharhiniformes; family Carcharhinidae; genus Carcharhinus; species Carcharhinus amblyrhynchos. The sequence goes on from NC_137342.1 coordinate 48,412,092, forward strand.
ATCCCGGAGTCCCCCCACCCTGCCCCACTCAACCCCCGATCACAATCCAACTATCCCCCACCCAGCCCCCACTTATCTGTGCACCAACTTCAGGAAGTTTAAAGGAGAACACGCCTCTGTCTACATCAATGGGACAAAGTAGAAAGGGTCGAGAGCTTCAACTTTTAGGTGTCCAGATTCCCAACAACCTGTCTCCATGCCAACACTATAATTAAGAAAGCCCATCAACGCCTTCACTTTCTCAGAAGACTAAGGAAATTTGGCACGTCAGCTACAATTCTCACCAACTTTTATAGATACACCATAGAAAGCATCCTTTCTGATCATATCACAGCTTGGTATGGCTCCTGCTCTGCCCAAGACCGCAAGGAACCACAAAAGGTCATGAATGTAGTCCAAATCCATCATGCAAACCAGCCTCCTATCCATTGACTCTGTCTACACTTCCCACTGCAGCGGCAAAGCAGCCAGCATAATTAAGGACCCTATGCACCCCAGACATGCTTTCTTCTACCTTCTTCTGTCAGGAAAAAGTCTGAGGTCACGTACCAGCCAACTCAAGAACAGCTTCTTCCCTGCTGCTGTCAGACTTTTGAATGGACCTACCTTGCATGAAGTTGATCTTTCTCTACATCCTAGCTGTGACTGTAACACTACATTTTTCACTCTCTCGTTTCCTTCCCTATGAATGGTATGTGTTGTCTGTATAGCGCGCATGAAACAATACTTTTCACTGTATGTTAATGCATGTGACAATAATAAATCAAAATTTTAAAAATCAAATCAAAAACCACACCCATGCCAACCTGTGCCAAGGGATAGGCCCCAGCGGGAACCTCATGGGGAAGGGGTGGGATTCACACAGTTGTGGTTATGGACAGGTAACAGTCCGACCAAAAAGAGATGCCGGCAATGGCCGCTGTAGGTGAAGAAGAGGGGGGTGGACCACGACCGCTTGAAGGGAAGGGGCCGACGGTTGCAGGGGCTCAGAATGGGGGTGCGGAGCAGGCTTATTGCAGTTCTAATTGGGGCACCCTTTGATTATTTTTGGCACAGTACAGTGGAATGTGCACAGAAACATGAAAGTTTTCTTGCCAGATACAACAGTCTGCCATTTTTTGGTAAGATTCCCTCCAATAGCTTTCCCCTCTGCAGTTCTTATTCCAAGTGTTATTAAGCATCCCTGTCAATTTTGACTCATCCATAAACACACAACCCTACAATCTCACTGGACCTACTTCACACGTAACTATTCTCTTTTCGTCAGTACATCTGTAGATTACCTCAATGTTATTTTTAATATATTTTGAAACTCCATCATACTCTCTCCTTTACCCATTTCCTTATTTTTCCCATATTCTCTTTTATTTTGAAGTCTGGAATAACTATAGACTTGATATGTATCCTTCTTTCAGTTTTTGTTTCCTAACCTCTATTCACCCACAGCAATGTGAGCCACAAATCTCTTTTCAAAATTGTTCTTTTTAGTCTTCATCTTTCCAATCTCCATCAAACATTCCACTGTTGATCCACAATCCTAAAAGTTAATTGCACTTTCCACTTCAACTCAGCAGGCTAATCAATCTCTTTAAGATCAGTTCTATGCCAGACTGATATTTTGACGATTTTTTCATTCCATTTCGACCTTAAGCCTGACCACATTTCCAAATATGTTCACTCATGTTGAACTAAGGAAACCTGGCATGTCCGCCACAACTCTCAACAACTTCTACAGATCCACCATAGAAAACATTCTTTCTGGTTGTATTGCAGCTTGGTATGGCTCCTGCTCTGTCCAAGGCTCCAAGACTACAAAAGGTCGTGAACGAAGCCCAATCCATCACGCAAGCCAGCCTCCCATCCACTGACACTGTCTACACTTCCTGCTGCCTCAGAAAAGCAGCCAACATAATCAGCTCGTGCACCCTGGATATTCTCTCTGCCACCTCCTCCTGTCGGGAAAAAGATACAAAACTCTGAAATCATGTACCAACTGACTCACGAACAGCTTATTCCCTGCTGCCAGACTTTTGAATGGACCTACCTCACATTAAGTTGCTCTTTCTCTACATCTTAGCTATGACTAGAACACTACCTCCTGCACTCTCTCCTTTCCTTCTCTATGAATGGTATGCTTTGTCTGTATAGCATGCAAGAAACAGTACTTTTCATTGTATAATAATACGTGACAGTAATAAATCAAATCAAACCAAATCCTAGCTTGTTCCTCTCTCCCTGAATGCATACTGCGAAGGAGGCCAGAGTGGTGACTAGGGGATTTTCACAGTGACTTCATTGTAGTGTTACTGCAAGTGTAATTGTGACTCTATTAAATAAATTTTTAAACTTTAAAAACTGACAAAGGTATTCTATGGTTCTACACACAAATTTTGATGAATGACTGCATAACAGTACAGTATGTAGACAGAAAGATACATTCCAAAATATATCCTCCAATGCCCTCTATTGCAAAACGCATTGGATTACAACAAATAATTTCAGACACATTTCAAGACTGGTTGCAAGCTACAAATACATAGATAGATAGTAAATTATATAACAAACAACTTTTTAGAACAAACTAAAGGTCAATGCAAAGATGATTATAGAAAAGATCATGGCCATTTCACAGCAGGTAAGTTATGGCTTAGTTTTAAAATCATCTCTTCTTGCCAAAAACTGTTTTCACGCTCAGACTCCATTTTAATTGTACCAAATTAACTAGCCCAAGAAGAAACTCGCCCATTTCGGCAGCATAATTTATAGCGTGTCAACCAGACATCTCTTCAAAGCAGGACTGCATCCCTTGAAATAAAGTCACTGGGAGCTTTCTAAGTTTCCAAATTGGTGGGAGAAGAGTCACAGAGGTTTCAATTTTTCATCTATTAATAATGTACAAGGAGCCGACAGTGGTATCAAGTACCATTACTCGGTTACTATAATAATGAAAGTGTTGCATTTATATAGCATCTTTCACAACTTGAGAACATTCCAAAGGACTTCACAATCACAAGTACTTCTTTAAAAAAGAATGTAATATTTGCTCTACTGCAGGAAAAACAGCAATTAAATTGAACACATCAAGAGTCTGCAAATAGCATGTGATAACGACCAGATCGTGTTTTTTAACGATGTTGATAGGAAATATGTACTGCCAGGACACCAGGGATAACTGAAACAAAAAAGAAAATGCTGGAAAACCTCAGCCAGTCTGACAGCACCTGTGGGGAGAGAATAGAGCCAACATTTCAAGTCAGGATGACCGTTTTGTCTGACAAAGCTTCGTCCAGACTCAAATCGTTGGTTCTATTCTCTCCCCACCAATACTATCAGACCTGGTGAGATGTTCAAGCATTTTCTGTTTTTGTTTCAGGTTCCAACATCCACAGTATATTTCCTTTATCACCAGGGATAATTCCCTTGCTGTTCCTTGAAATCACAGAAGTGTTATGATGCAGAAGGAATGCTATTCCCTGTACCCCTGCACATTGCTGCTATTTAAGGAATGCCATTGGATCTTTCACATCCACCTTGATTTAATGGCTATTCCGAAAGATACCACGTTCCAATAATCACATGGTAATTATTATATCCATAATTGTGAACAAAAGTAGAAAATTTAAAGTGCACTTTAATAGCCATATACATCTTTTAATAGAGTACACAAACATCCACTACCAAGAAGGACCGTGTAAATGCCCCCACTTCTAAGCTCCCTTCCAAGGTCATGCACCATCCTGACTTGGATAGATAAATTTAATGACAACTTTTTAATTGCTACTGGGCAATATCCTAGAATTCCCCACCAAGTACCATCGTGGGAACATTATCATTACAGGAACTGCAGCAGTGTACAGAGAAGGATTCACATCTGCCTCCTCATTGGGCATTAAATATGGCCTTGCCACAGTCGCCACATCCCGAATTCAAGTGAAAGGTTGCAACAATAGTGCACAAACCCCACAAAGATATCTCTGCTTAAATCTATTAGAAACAGCTACAACAATAAGATACAAACCTCTGCCTGGGTACAGTGAAGAGTGCTCGGACCAATTTCTTTCGATTAGCTTTAGTATTCATGTTCATGCAGAAATCCATTGCAGCCTGAATAAAAAAAGTTTAGAAACTGTTGATTTGAAAGATTTTTTTTAACTCAGCTGTCAAGATCATCCATTTTAAATGGTCTCTACTTTTCATAAGGTAGACTAATATTGTAGCTAATAGTGCTAATTGTTTTGAGCAGTTTTGGGTACAAAATTGGCTTGCTGACAGAATGTAGAGATGCCAGCGTTGGACTGGGGTAAACACAGTAAGAAGTCAGATGACAGATGCCAGAGGGTGGTTGTTTTTCAAACTGGAGATTTGTGACCAACGGTATACCTGAGGGATTGGTGCTGGGTCCACTGTTATTTATCATTTATATCAATGATTTGCATGAGAATATAGGAAGCATGATTAGTAAGTTTGCAGATGACACCAAAATTGGTGGCATAGTGGACAGTGAAGAAAGTTATCTCCAATTGCAACAGGATCTTGATCAATTGGGCCAGTGGGCTGACTAATGGCAGATGGAGTTTAATTTAGATAAATTTGAGATGATGCATTTTAGTAGTTTGAACCAGGGCAGGACTTACTCAAATCATGGTTGGGGGTTGGGGAGAGTTACAGAACAAAGAGATCTAGGGGTTCATAGCTCCTTGAAAGTGGAGTCACAGGTGGACAGAGTGGTGAAGTGTGCTTGGTTTCATTGGTCAGAACACTGAATACGGAAATTGAGATTTTTGTTGAAATCGTATAAGACATTCGTGCGGCCATACTTTGAATACCATGTACAGTTTTGGTCACCCTATTATACAAAGGATATTATTAAACTAGAAAGAGTGCAAAAACTTTTTGTCAGGATGCTACCAGGGCTTGATGGTTTGAGTTATAAGAGGCTGAATAGATTGAGACTGTTTTCTCTGGAGTGAAGGCTGAGGGGTGATCTTATACAGCTGTACAAAATAATGAGGGACATAGATCAGCTAGATAGTCAATATCTTTTCCCAAAGGTTGGGGAGGCTACAACTAGAGGGCACAGGTTTAAGGTGAGAGGGGAGAGATACAAAAGGGTCCAGAGGAGCAATTTTTTTCACACAGAGGATGGTGAGCATTGGGAACAAGCTGCCAGAGGTAGCTTGTCTTTTAAAAAGTGATTGGACAATTACATAGGTAAGATGGTATAGAAGGATATGGGCCAAATGCTGGCAATTGGGATTAGCTTTGGGTTTAAAAAAAGGGCGGCATGAACAAGTTGGGCCAAAAGGCCCATTTCCATGCTGTAGACTCCTGACTCTAGTTTGAGATTTGGATTTTTAAAAAAAGCAACGGGGCCTTTGTATCAAAAAATCAGATATTTGAATAGAATTTTTAAAAATTCGATGTGACTTCCTTTAAAGTGAATGGAAAACCTTTGTTGTGAAAGAGTTGACATATTACTGAAAGGTCAAATGGATTATTTTGAAAGTTTCATGGTCAAAATGCTTGTTCAATTGCTTCATCAGTCTCTCAAACACTATTAAAAAAGCTTATACTTTTCCATTAACATTAAGATGAATCTCATCTTCAACATTATTTACTGGACCACAACAAAAGTTTTATTATTGTTATATGTTTAATTATCAAGAACTGTTAAGAACAAAATGTAGAAGAATCCTTTTGGAGACAAGGATAGCATTTGAAACTTGGTTACTTTTCATTCTCCCTATTAAAGAAACTCTGCAAACAAAGGAAAGCTACATGATTCTTTACACTTTTATTTTCAATTCTTAACAAATTAACATAAGGAACTGTAGAAAGAAAAATAACTTTTTTGGACAATGCACAAGGATGCCAACAGTGAGATGAAAAAGCAACATCTTTTTGCTTTGATGGTCTGAACAAACGGTCATAATCTCAGCAAATTCTGAGGACAGTAGGACCAGTGACACAGATGGTTTAGAAAGACAGTAAAATAGGATCCTAATATATCTGGACCTTTAAGTTTAAATTTTATTTATTGTCACAAGTAGGCTTACATTAAACACCGCAATGAAGTTACTGTGAAAATTCCCTAGTCGCCATACTCTGGCGCCTGTTCGGATACACTGAAGAATTTAGCTTGGCCTATCCATCTAACCAGCATGTCTTTTTTTGGACTATGGGAGGAAACTAGAGTACCTGGAGGAAACCCACGTAGACACGGGGACGGCGTGCAGATTCCGCACAGACAGTAATCCAAGCCAGGAATCAAACCCAGGTCCCTGACTCTGTGAGGTAGCAGTGCTAACCACTGTGTCACCAGAACTTCAAATTAGTCGTTAGGCTTCTTTTTGCAGCAAATTACTATTCTGTGTAAACTACAGGGCAGCAACACTTAAAAGACAAGAAGTTGGGTTGAAATCATTTTTGGTTTGAGAGACAGAATTATCGTACTCTCCCAAGGGACAGAATTATGCTGTACTGAGTGTACAGAAAACAAACTCTAGAACCTCAGGGGTATAGTGTATCGCATTTTTTAAAAAATGTTGTAACTGCTGGAAGGTACAAGCAAGGCTGTCCTTACTACAAAGGCACCTGGTGACTTGACTCCAGAAAATGGTGGTTACAACTTCACACAAGCAAGAGGTTGATGTGACTGTCCAGAATGGGAGAGAAAAGTGAACAGCGTAACTAATTATGGGCCAGTTGGTTTAGGCTCATCAGTTGTGCTTTAAGCTCATAATCCATAATTTGAGATGCAATTCATAAATGTTTAGAAATTCACGTTAGTTATCATGTCTTGACAAATTTGAAGAAGTGATCGACTGGACAAATAAAGGCAAAGTGGATTTTCAAACTAAATTTGTGAAGGGGTCTCACAAAATTCAGATGTCTGGCATTGAAAGAAATACTGAGAAATTGGTTAAAGGGCAGGGGACAAAGAATTATAAGATCAATGAAGTGACTTGAATTTAAGAATGATTGCAAGTTATATACCCCAGTGGTCAGAGCTAGATCTAGTTTTATTTTCAGTATTTACGGATTACAGATCATTGAGCACAGAAATGAAATACTAAGAACTCTCCCATAGGAGAGACAACATGGATGACTGAAGGAAATTATCAATTTAAAACTGTCAGAGAGTGGGGAGAAATTTCTTCGCAGTCACTGGCATGCTTTGCCTCAGTGTGGTTGAGGCAGTACCAATTGCATCTTCTGAGAGAAAAGTAATATTTAGAACAGAGTAATACACAAGACTTATAGCAAGACAGGGAGATTAATTTTGGGTTCCTCTAGCTGCAAAGGAAATTCTACATGGTTAACAGCAGATAACTGAAGCTGTGCGCATAAAGGAAAAGTAGTTGTACAAATTTGCATACGGAACAGAACTCTTAAACGTACCTTGTCTATCAGGTCACGGTTGACACAGTTAGGTAGTTGCTGTAGAAAAGCATCCACTATCAGTTTCAGATGAGAACCAGTGCTGGCTTCCTCTTCATCTTGTTCTGCAATGTATTAGATAGAGGATAAAGGCATTTTCACATTTAAAACTGGGATCGTAATGACAAAAACAAATGGAGGCAATATCAGCTACATATTAGGAAAGCACATTTTGCATTTTCTTTGAGTTACAAATAAAACTTCTACCCGAGTTACTGATAACCAAAAGCACAAGCAGGCAATCTGCTCCAGTCCTCTACAATCATATCTCTGAGCCAGCCAGGAGACCCATGGTTACGGATCAAATTGCATCTTCTTGGTGTAACTTCATAGCCATTTATTTGAGATTGACATTTCAGTGGCAGATAACCAGTCAACCCTATTATGAGATTAAAGTTATCTGTACTGTAATATTGTACCGCTGCACCATTACAAAACAGTTCTTCCTGACAAATCTGCAGGATCACTGGGCAGTAGACATGGCCTCATGCTCAAGAGAAATCTGTTAGTTTGCAGTCATGATACGTGACTTAAGGTGCCAGAGAGGATTCTTCATGGATGGAAAATAATAGACTGTCAATGCAAATTAATCTCATGTAATTCCTTTCCGTTCAACGTTAGTAGAGGCTAAGGAGCAAATTTCTGTTGCTCCTTTCCCAATGAACAATCAAAACAGGGAGGAGATCAAGAACGGAAAAATGTTGCTGGGGTAAATCGGTCACCTTATTAACTGTTCTAGTAAGTAGCGGCTGCAGGCATTTCCCGTATCCTTCAGAACAAGACTGAGGAGTACAGTCAGCCCAAAAATAGGGGGGAAGAGAGAGAGAGAGAGAGAGAGAGAGAGAGAGAGAGAGAGTGTGTGTGGGAGAGAGAGAGAGAGAGAACGAGAGCTGCGGCTGTATAGGGCATTGGTGCGGCCGCAGCTGGAGTACTGTGTGCAGTTTTGGGCGCCGTACTTATGCAAGGATATTTTGGCCTTGGAGGGAGCGCAGAGGTGGTTTACTAGGCTGATGCCGGAGTTGAGGGGGTTGAGCTATGAGGAGAGGCTGAATAAATTAGGCTTGTACATGTTAGAGTTTAGAAGAATGAGGGGAGATCTCATTGAGACGTATAAGATGATGAATGGGATGGATAGGATAGAGGTGGAGAGACTCTTCCCGCTCAGAAAGGACAGTAGGACTAGGGGGCACAGCCTCAAGATAAAGGGGGGGCGGTTTAGAACAGAGTTGAGGAGGAACTTCTTCACTCAAAGGGTGGTGAATCTCTGGAATTCTCTGCCCGTTGAAGTGGTGGAGGCTACCTCGCTAAATATTTTTAAGATGCGGGTTGATGGGTTTTTGATAAGAGAGGGGATTAAGGGTTATGGGGAGAGGGCGGGAATGTGGAACTGAGCCACGACAGATCAGCCATGATCTTATTGAATGGCGGGGCAGGCTCGAAGGGCTAGTTGGCCTACTCCTGCTCCTATTTCTTATGTTCTTATGTTCTTATGAGAAGAGCATCAGCATTCACCATTAATGTGTACTTGTATCACTTTTATTCTCCTGTCTATAACAAAGACACATTATGTCCTAATAAATCCCAAAGCTTTGCTTGGGAGTGCATTATAGATTTAAGTGGTTGCAGTTTTAAGTGCTGATCACGATTGGATGGTGGTGTGATTGGGACGCTGCACAGGCTGCTGTTCTGGTTTCAATTTGTTCTCTGCACAGGCAAGAGCTCCTAGAATAAAGTTGTGTGTTACTTTGAATCTACATGTGCAGATCCTATGTTTTTCTTTTAGTTTAAAAAACCTTATTTAGGACATTCAAAAAAAATTGGAGGAGAGTCAGAATTTTGTTTGATTGAAAACAGAGAAAAATTCTTAAGTCGAAGAAAGAAGATTGTGGGTCCTCATACTTCAAAGGTAAGGAGGCTGGGGAGAAGCAGCAACAGGGGTAAAGGCAGACGTGCTACTGCCTGGAAGTCCAATAAGAATAAAGCGCTCTGTGTGGTTTTCCGATCAGGGAAAGCTGAGATTTCAAGCAGAATCTAGCACATTTTAAATGCTGAGATGCTTTGCTGTACAACTGGGGCCATTTGAGAAAAAACTCAGCATCAGTGGTCTCCAGGGTAAAAGGGAATATTGGGAAATAGTAAAATAAAATATGAGTGCCTGCAAGAGAAATGGTGGCTCAGTTAGGATCTATGGGGCCTTTTAAATGATGAAAATAAATCATGGAGTTCCTCTGCAGAACTTTTTCAGTGCTTTGTACATGTGAATAAAATTGCAACGAGTTGCAATTTTCTCAGTACAATAGGAAGTAAAACCTTCAATTTGTTCTGCTGCTTATTTCGTCCAGCAAAGCCAGGAACAAAAACTTAGGATGATTTGATTGTTGAAGAGCATTGCTACCTGAAGTCACTGATCATCGTGGAGTCATTTAGGAACCAAATGGAAGGTGAAAGCATTGCTCAGTTTACGGCAACTTTAAAAAGGCTGGCACAACTTTGAGTGTTTGGCGAGTCATTAGAAGATACTCTTCAAAGGTTAGGCTATCCAAAGGAAGTTTCCTAACCGAACATGCTTTGGCTTTAAAGACATCTGTGGAAATCACAGTTCAAAGCAAAATACTGCGTGGGTGCTGGAATCTGAAGACAGAAAATGCTGGAAAATCTCAGCAGGTCTGACAGCATCTGTAGAGAGAGAATAAAGCTAATACTTTGAGTCTGAATGACCCTTTGTCAGAGCTGAACTCAGAACTTGAATTCCGTCGAAGAGTCATCCAGACTCAAAATGTTAGCTTTATCCTCTCTCTGTAGATGCTATCAGACCTGCAGAGATTTTCCAGCATTTTGTTTTTGCTTTTCTTGGAGTAGAAATCGTGGTGTTGTTGGAACTGGCTGCTAAAAAGGTTTCACAATTTAATGTAGAAATGAAGAACCACAAGTTGGGAATTGGCCATAGGAAGTCAAAATAGCAAACAAGCATGTTGCAGATGTGCCACAATGGGCCATTCAGCGAGTAATGCTGGAGCAAGGATAGTCAATGCAAAAACTGTGGCAAAATGGGTCATATTGCAAAGGTTTGTTGGGCTAGACCAGCTTTTCCTGGGAAGAATATTCAGAGTACGTTGAAGAAGGAGGACAAGTTGCATTCTACAAAAAAAATTTACAGCATAGAAGGAAGGAATTAGGACTTGGGAGAAGAGAATATTCAAAAGTATGATGAAGAGCTCCGAACGAACAGCTCATCTTTCAGTGTGAATCACACAGATTCTGGGTAATTCCGAAGTTAAGGTGGAGGTTGATACTGGTACTGCCATACCTTTAACTCCTGAGACTAAATACCAACAAAATCTGAAGTATCTTCCTTTAAACGCAGCTGGTGTGATTTTAAGGACATACACGAAAGAGATCATGTGGTTCAAAGGGTACATCATAGCCAATATTATGTTGACAAGCACCAAAGTTGTCTCTCCATGTGGTCCGTGGTAATTTGACAGCTCTATCTGGGAGATTTAGTTTAGTGAAGTTTAACTGGAGTGCTATCAACAGACCAGTCGATACCAAAACAGACCTATAGCACTTTCTGAATAAATACAAGAGAATATTTGAAAAGACACTTGGCTAAATGAAGGGAGTTCAAGTGAAATTCAAGATTAAGCCTAATAGTCAATCAAAAAGTCTCAAAGCATGAGCAGTGCCATATGCAATTCATCCCAATGTCAAAGAGGAATTGGTGCAACTTGTTAACACTGGTATGTTAGAGCCAGTTAGAATGAAACCAAACATGTCAAGAAAGTTTGAGGTGACCATCTGAGATGGGTGTTTATTGTGGGGACTCCGAGTGATCATTTCTTCTAGTCTGCACGGGAAGAGTTCTTGAACAAATACTTGATGGATATCCCGGTATAGTCAGATGAAGGAATTAGCATGTAGTTATTTTTGGTGGCTGGGTCTGGATGCTCAGCTAGATTGAAGAAAAGGCGGGACAATGTCAATCCTGTGCATAAATAAGAAATACACCACCATTGTCCCTTTATATTTTGTGAGTGATCTAAAATGCCATGGTCACGAGTGCATGTAGATTTTGCTGGTCTATTTGAGGATTACATGTTCATGACCAAAGTGGCCGAAGTTGTTAACTACTACAACTGAGCAAACAATTGAAAAACCTGATGAAATTTTTGCAAGATTGGTTAACTGGAAAGTTGAAAACTATATTTGATTTGTTATTACCTCCAGAGACCTCAAAAGATAGTAGAGCGTCAATACTAATCTCAAGTTGCTAGGTGAGAAGAAAGAGCAAAACAACACTCATTTCAAAACGTGTTTCAAGTGTTAGAATTCCATGAGTGAGAAATGGATACCAGCCAGTTTTCGTAAAAACAGATCCGATTTCTTACACAGTTCAAACCAAAGGTGAGCTAGTTTGGCGACGCCATACTGGCCAACTGTCGTCATCTCGGAATGATTTCTCCAAATCATCTTCGGCTGCTTAGCCTCTAAGTGTTGCATTGACTACTATAGAAGACTTAGTTGTGTCTGAATTGTTTGATGATTGTGTTTCTGCTGCTTTGCTGAGTGAGAATGATACAGACTTACTCCCGAGAAATAGGCTGGAACCTTACTGCCTCCCCCGCCCTGCAATCAGGACAAGCAAGGCTCGCGAAATGGAATTCTCCGTTGACCTCGAGTGAGGTAGTAAAATCCTGCCCATAGTCTACTGAAGTTCCAAATCAAAGTTCTAAGGTTAAACAGCCAAATTCCAGAACATCATATACAACCAAAGAGGAATAACTTGACTGACTTTCTTACTGACTGTGTATAATGATTAATGATACACTGTACTGTGTCTGGAGTGTTATTGATCCTGTGCTTATCATAGTAATTTGCTGTCATGACCGCAGAAAGGGGAAAGGGTGTTCTATATTTTAAGAGTTGATCACATAATTTGATGTCATTAGAACGTTGCTACTGTTTTGGTTTATTTGTTCTCTGTACTAGCAACACGTCCTAGAATAAAGCTGGTGTTTGTTATTTGAATCTACATGTGCAAACCACACCTATTCTTTTTGTTTAAAACCCTCAACCCCTAATATAGTTAGGAGATTACAGAGAGGCAAGGCTTCAGAGCAGCTGATTGCCCCTTTCCAATGCAATCACCATATAGCTGTCATTCCAAACCAGAGTTTCCATGCAAGACAGCAACAGGTTTGACATTCAATGTTGTGTGAAGAACTGTAGCAGAGAACTGAATCATAGAAACCCTACAGTGCAAAGAAAGGCCATTCGGCCCATCAAGTCTGCACCGACCACAATCCCACCCAGGCCCTACCCGCATATTGTTACATATTTACCCGCTAATCCCTCTAACCTACGCATCTCAGGACACCAAGGGGCAATTTTAGCATGGCCAATCAACCTAACCCGCACATCTTTAACTGCACCCATTTTAAGGCAGACATCTGTTTGAGGAACTAAAAGGTCAGCATAGGCTTGGAGCAATAACAACCCCATTTGAGCATGTAACTTTAGAGTGTACATGAGCATTTATGCTTATCGTACCCTACATGCCATATGATACAAACCATTCTGACAGCAAAGTAAGACCAACCAGATGCCCATTAATCGAACCACATGGAACTGTCAGCATTGTGCTATGCCAGCATTTCCTAAGTACTAAATAGAACTGATGCACTCTTTTACAATGACTGAATGGTCATAACTTGATTTCCTATGCTGACTGGATTTGTCTATTTTGTTTCAAACAATGCACAGCATATCTGCAGGCACTCCTGACAGATGCAATGTCTGAACAGATGGAAATTTGCTAATTCATAGCACCACTTCTAGGTTACAAATGTTTTATTCAAAAATTTTTTTTAAAGGACAGGACTTTGTCAAGTTTTTGCTACATTTCTAAATTATTTCTATTTTAAATAAAGTGATGTATCATTTTGTTCTGAGCCATAAAGGCATTGATAAATAGGGGAAATAATTCCCTTTCTCAGGGCCTGTGTTTTAAAAAGCCAGTTAGTTTGTGGAGTTTCTGAAATCCTGTTGCCCATTTAAATTCTAATACAGGCAGGAAACAAAAGCAGACTTAAAAGAAAAATACTTTAAAAAAAAGCCTTCATTTCCTCCAACATTCCTTGAAAATGCTTCTGTTTTAGTAATCATTACTGTACTCAAATTCAGAATTTCTAATCCCAGTTTTTTTTTTAAAAAAGTGAAAATACATTCTGCCTGACCTAAAAGTAGGTTTCCTTTGGGAAAAAAGTGATGGGGAGTGATCAACAACTAATAACACTAGCCTTCAAGATAGATAATTATATATATGGCATGGTGGCACAGTGGTTAGCACTGTTGCCTCAACGCCAGGAACCTGAATTCGATTCCGAGCTTGGGTCACTGCCTGTGTGGAGTTTGCACTCTCTCCCCATGTCTGTGCGTCCGACTGCTCCAGTTTCCTCCCAGATGTGCTAGTTGGGTGCACTAGCCATGCTAAATTCATCCACAGTGTACACGAACAGATGCCAGTGTGGCAACTAGGAGACCATCACAGTAACCTCGTTGCAGTGTCAATGTAAGACTATTTGTGACAATAATAAATAAACAAAGAAACTGGTTATTGAGTCTAATGGTACTTACCTGTTTCTGAAAAAGATCTCATTCTACAAATAAGGAAAATATGAAAACACGAAAATACAAAAAGCTGTCCCTGCAGTTTGTTGAGGCTGGATGCAGCTCAGCCACATGGCTGAAGTAGCAGACTGCACAGTTTAACTACAATAGTTAAAACAATTGTTACCATGCTCCTCCAGAAGTTTCTGACTGAGGTCTTCTGTTTCTTCTGGTCCTTCTTCCTCTAACATTTCATCGTTAATATCCAGATTCTCCAGTTCCAGCTCCAGCTCCTCAGTAGCAACCAACTCTTTGGAATCTTTTCCTTCCTTGGTCTCTTTTCCATCTTTGGAATCTGTTAGAAACAGATTAATTACTTTAAATAAAGGTGTCCTGTGGTGGATTTAACAGGCTTTTCACGTAAACCATTTGTGTAATAGAACACGGGCAGGATTTTACAGCCTCAATCAAGTGAGGCCAGAAATTCCCACCTGAGGTCAATGGATATTTCCATTGTTCGCCCTTCACACACTCTGATTCCGGGGTGGGCGAGGCAGTAGATTTCTATCTCATTTTTACAATAAACTATTATTTACAGTATAAAATGAAAAAGATACTCAAACGATGGAAGCTACACTCAATACTGCTAAAACTCTGGCTTTTCATTTCCAAAACACCAACTATATGTCACACAGCAAAATAATCATCTTCCCCATCTTCCTGAAGATGGCATCTCAAGCTGGAAATGGCAGCAAAGCTATCAATGATCCTCTAACTGTATTTGCCTTTCACCCATGAACAAGTTATTTAACTGGAGGGTGTTGCAAGTGAGCGAAGCTCAACATGCATGTGACAAACAAATTAATTACTTTAAATAACAAATCTGCTTGTATCTACTAGATAGCAGTCAGGTATTGAAAACCTTATTTATTTTCACCCCTATCCAATCCTGGAATATTTTGGCCATTACAGACCCACTTATGACTGCAACAAACTAATTATAAACTGGGGATCAAGGTTTGTACTTGCTGCCTGGATGATTAAATCCCATATATTCACCCAACAGAGTGAAATCTTTCTTCTCAGTGCAGAACACACAAATAGTGTGGCTGCATTACTACAAAAACAATCAATTTGATTGTACCTGATAAAATTGTATACACATGCTGATTAATTTAATGTAAATTATGTTAGGCAAAGTGAAAAAAACATTGCGGCCGCAAATATGCCAAAATCTTTGCAAACGTATCTCAAGAAACCTTCAATGTGTAATTATAGTCTGCAACACCATTAGGAGGACAGAACTATCCTGCTTGCACAATACAGACATTGACTCCTGCTCCCCTGATTTATCAGGAACCAGTGCTCCAAGGTGTTGTCAAAGTTTAGGTCATAAACAAACACTTGGAGAAAAAGCCAAAGAACACAATTTCGAGACCGCTGAAAACATTTTCTTTGGTTTAACAAGTTTTAAGGACTGTTGGCAGACTTTAAAGGCCAAATTTTCATCTGGGTACAAAGGTACATTTCAGTGCGCAAATAGGCACACTTTTTTTTGGAAAACTTTCCTTCATGTTCTCAACTCTACACCATTTTTCCCTGGTTGTTTTGTGAATCGGGAACATACAGTGTGCAAAACCCACACTTGTCCCTAATAAGGTTGGGTTCCCCATTTTAAATTGAGGATGAAAATTGGATTTCACCCTGCAGGTCATTTTCTTCTGGTAATGTAGGGTTTTTTCCCCAATCGGGGAGAAGATACAAAAGTCTGAAGTCACGAACCAACCAACTTAAGAATAGCTTCTTCCCTACTGCCATCAGACAACTGAATAGACCTACCTCGCATTAAGCTGATTGTTGTCTAAATCCTAGCTATGACTATAACACTACATTATGCACACTCTCCTTACCTTTTCTATGAACAGTATGCTTCGTCTGTATAGCACACAAGAAACAATATCAATACATGTGATAATATTAAATTAAAAAAAGATTTTCAAAGCCCTTTAAAAGCATACCAAGTTTGAGCGTTTGTGAAGAAAATGGAAACTCTGTCGAGGAGTCTGGAATATTCTGAAAGCTAAGTGTAGAGTGCTTTCACATCTTCAAATGACATTATTCGGTGCTGTATTGCAACACAGAGTGTGCATTTAATGAGGTGATCAGTATTTTAAAGGTAAGTTGAATCTGCAGTCATATTTGTTCATGTGCATTACAGTGCTTAACTAATGGAAAAAGCATCACACTGCAGTGAAAAATGTATCAAGATGTCCCTGTCAGTCTTTTAATCTATAATTTAAATGGGTTTGACTCATTGAAGTGCATGGTTTGACACTTCAAAAATAAACTAACCATCTGCCTCTCTTCATTGATTGGAGAAGCACTCTACTTTGAAACTGAAATGAGCATTGGCTATTTCCTTCCCAAAGGGATCTATCCTTTGGACAGCTGTAGCTATTATTAATGATTGGCTGAGTTCCAAGTATTAATGGGTTTTAATATATCCAAGAATGGATAACACTTAAGCAGTTGTAATAACAGGTTGTATATTTGATGTGGTTTCTGGCTAGTTGACACAGGATTACAGCATTCCTTTCTCCTAATATGAATGATACAAAAAGCCTTATTGGATGGAATATAAAATATCTCCATTGATATTACATGGAATTTGAGGACTGTACATGATGCATACTGGGTGAGATATCATGGGGGAAATCTGAAGGGGCATGGAGGATTCAAGGGGGCATAGGAAATTTGAGGAGGGTACAGACTGGCATGAGGATGGGAGGGGAAGGGGAAAGAGATGAAACATTAGCTTTAAACTTGTTCGCAGCTGGAATACGGTGTTGGAGAACTAAGAAAAACCTTCTATCTAAACTGCCTCCATACCCATACTCCTGTACTGGTTCACGGCTCACAAACTGCACAGCAAACCTGGCCACTAGTATGAATAAATACAAATACAAGTGGAGCTCACGTATTGGTCAGATTGTGAGCCACAGTATTGCAAATGTCAGGTTTTCCTCAACACACATTCAGCTCCTGCACTACAATGCAGGTGAATTTTGCTTGATTTATGTCAATACACTTACACAGGAACATTGGAATTAGGAGTAGGAGGAGGCAAATTCAGCCCTTCAAGCCTGCTCTGTCATTCAATCAGATTGTGGCTGACTTGCCACCTATTCTCCACATCCTTTTTAAATTAGAAATATATCGGTATCCCTCTTGGAATTATTCAGTGATTCAGAATCCACTGTGCTATGGGGCAGCAAGTTCCACAAATTCACCACCCTCTGCGAGTAGTAGTTTCTCATCTCAGTTTTAAATCTACTGCCTGTCGACCTATATCTGTGACCTCTTGTTCGAGGTTAACCCATAAGAGAAACATTTGGTCTATATTTACTTTATCGATCTTTTTTAAAATTTTATAAACCTCAATCAGGTCCGTTCTGATTCTTATAAACCACAGCAAATATAAGCCCAAACTGTTTAATCTCTCCTCATATATCAAACCCTTCATCCCTGGAATCAATCTGGTGAACATCCTCTGAATTGCCTCTAATGCCACCACATCCTTCCTCAAAAAAGGAGACTAAAACTGGGCACCATACTCCATATGTGGTCTCACAACACTCTATACAATTGTAACAGTATTTCTCTACTTTTACACGCCAGTCCATTTGCACTAAATGTCAACATCCCCATTTGCCTTTTTATTACATGCTGCTCATCACTATGCTACTTATTGCAATTAAGCAAACATATTTGGAACTTGTGATTGAAGAAGCAATTTGTCATTAAGATAGGACACCAGTGTTCCTTACATACACACACACTAATTTGATAACCTGCTTATATCTTGTGACCCATTACAATCTAATAACTACAAGTATCCCCAAGTCCATTTTCTTTGAGATGCGTCAGTCACCGATTATGCAAGTTGATGAATCTTGTCAATGCATCAGACTTTACAAACTAATAGCCTTTGAATTGCATACACAGTTATTAATACACAAATCCGTCAGCAACTTGAAGTAACAAGCTGTTGACCAATTTGTGTCTTCCTGCTAAAATTACATCCCATATTTCCAAAAACATATTTCACTTTCTCAGATTCAGAAATGCAAACGCAAGCTAATTTCTCAGACTGAGCAACAAAATTCAAGGCTTCAACCAAAGCCATTGGCATCTCTTTCCAACTCCGCACGAATGTGAATTTTTCATTCAATATCCACACACCACATTACCTTTTGAATCTTCTTTGCTGGCATCTTTGTTCTGTGAGTTCTTTTCATTATCTTTGAACAATATGGCAGGTACAAATGCTTTCAGGTCAATTAAGTTTTCATAGAAATTGCGTGCATCCTCATCCTCCCAGATTCCTCCATCAAGGTCATATTCTCCAGGCTTCCCAGGTGTGAAGATGTCTATACCAGTGCCATGCTCTATTAAATAAAATTACAGAACTTTGTTGTGGTGTGTGAAACAGCTATCATTTAGTGACACCTAGTGGCTACTCATATAAATCTAGTAAATACATTTATGGAGCTTACTAAACCTGTTTGCATTGTATTTTCTACAATCATATTCTTAGCTGCCAGGTGTATGTTTTTGATAAAACTGCCTCATGCTTCAAGGAATCATTGAATTGTTACAGCACAGAAGGAGGCCATTCGGCCCATTACATCAGCACCAATTTTCCAAAAGATCATCATGACTTAGTGCCATTCCCATGCTTTTTCCTCGTACCCCTGCACATTACTCAAATTGAAACAATCTAATGCCCTCTCATGCCTCGACTGAACTTGCCTCCACCACACTTCCAGGCAGTGCATTCCAGACAAGAGCTGAGCCACTCTGTGGAAAAGCTTTTTCTCATATCTTATTTGCTTCTTTTGCAAAACAGTTTTAATCTGTGCCCTCGCATTCTTGATCTATTTCCAAGAAAGAACAGTTTTTCCCTATCTACTCTGTCCAGCCCCCTCAATTTTGAATATCTCAACCAAATCTCCTCTTGGCCGTCTTCTCTCCAATCTATCCTTAGAACTGAAGTTTCTCATCCCTGGAATCATTCTCATAAACAAATTCTTGTGCACTCTCTCCAATGTGTTCACATCCTTCCTATAATGTGACATCCAGAACTGACTAGCCAATACTCCAGCTGAGGTCTAACTAGTGTTTTGATAAATAAGTTCACCAATTACTTCTTCGCTCTTGTATTCCATGTCCCTATTAAATCCCAGATATGAGATGATTTATTAACTGCTTTCTCCCTCTGACCTGCCACCTTCAGTGATCTATGCATATATACATCCAGGTCCCTCTGCTCCTGCACCCCTTTAAGAATTTTACTTCATATTGTCATTCCATGATCTTCCTACCAAAATGCATCATCTTACACTTCTCTGCATTGAACGTCATCTGCCACCTATCTGCCCACTCCACCAACTTGTCTACGTCCTTCTGTTCTACACTAGCCACCTCAGTTTACAATACTTCCAAGTTTGTGTTTCCGCAAACTTTAAAATTGTCCCCTGCACACCAAGCTCTAGATCATTAACATACATATCAAGAAAAGCAAGGGCTCCAGTACTAACCTCTAGTGAACACTACTACCAACCTTCCTCCAGCCATAAAAAATCTATTAACCATTATTCTCTGCTTCCAATTATTCAGCCAATTTTGTATCCATGTTGCCACCACTGCTTTTATTCCATGAGCTAAAACAAACTTGCAAGAAAAGTTGTGTGGCACTCTATCAAATGCCTTCTTAAACTGCCTCCTCGACCTTTTCTGTTGCCTTCTCAAAAAACTCCAGCAAGTTAAACATGATTGCCCCTTTAGATATCTATGCTAGTTTTCCTGATCATCCCACATTTTTCCATGTGACTACAATTCTACCCCGAAAAATTGTTTCTAGAAACTTACCCATTACTAATGTTAAACTGACTGGCTTGTGGTTGCTGGGCTATCCTCCCAACATTTTCTCTACAAGGACATAGCATTTGCAATTCTCCAGTCCTCTCAACTCAGGGGAGTTGCCAGAGAAGACTGAAAGATTATGGCCAGTGCCCCTACAATTTCCATTCTCACTTCCTTCCACATCCTTGGATGCATCTCAACCGGTCCCTTGTCAACTTTCAGCACCAAAAGTCGATTGAACACTTCCTCCACATTAATGTTGAGCCCTTCCAAGAACAGAATTTCTTTGGCTGTCACCATATGCGAGGCAGTGTCTACCTCCTTGGTAAAATGGGATGCAAAATATTAATTTAACATCTCTGCTATACCCTCTGCAATAACAGAAATATCTTCCAAAGATATGACTTGCATTTCTTTCTGCTTATCCAAATACAAAAGAATACAAACTCTAATGGAATCGGGACACTGCCACATTATCGCGTTCACATGCTATCCTCTGCCACTAAAACAGCAACTTTCTCATGGGTAATTTACCTTCCTGAGCAGATTTGTCTTGTGGAAGTTCAGGCATGTTCTCATCCAACAGATCAGCCAGGCTGTGTGTGTTCGCTAATAGCTTCTGGTAGGAGGTGGCAAATTCCTCATACTGCTTGTGCCGATCTTCACTCAGCTCTCCTTTCGAATGCAAGATTCGTCTAATAGGAAAAAAACCCCACAAAAACAGAAGTTAAAAGGAAGTTTTGGCCTAGAACTCAATTCTGCTGTCAGGTTAATCATGCAAGATGCACAAATATTATTAGTCCCCAGATAGTTGAAAAATTATGAACTTTGAAACTCAATTGAGGAACCAAATTTCACTGAACATCGACATTTCACTGAAACAGCAAACAGGTATATAGCAAGTACTAACTTATTTTAGACAGCCTTCAATAAAAAGCCAACATTTGTATGGACAGAACGTAATGTATGTGTCATACTAACTAAGGAACTACTAGAATAATAGAATCTCTACAATGCAGAAAAGGCCATTTGGCCCATCAGGTCTGCACTGACTCCCTGACAGAGTATCCTACCCAAGCCCTCTCCCCCTCCTCCAATCCCCATAATTCCGCATATTCACTATATCTCATCCAACTAACCTACACATCTTGGGGGCACAGATCCCTGGCACTGTGAGGCAGCAATGCTAACCACTGTGCCAACTTAATTAAGGAACTATGCAAATATCTATGTGACATATCAATCATATTGATAAAGCAATCAGGTTTCTCTCTAAACTATTTTAACAGAGCAGGTTTTAGAGGACATAAAGCAGATTCAGCATAGAGTTACTTCTTTCTTGACTGGGATTGTTGTGAATTGATCAACTAAAACCACTTAAACCTTTTCCTACATCAAGATTTGCAATAAAACATTACTTTAGCTGGCACGTTCTACCCTAAACTAGAATATAACTAAATCAAACGGTTGAAAAAAATTCTGAAATCCAGTTGAATTCCCACACTGACTTCAGGAAAGTTGATAACCATTACAAAATTTCCAAACCAAACAAAAAGTAACTTCAAGCTGGATTTCAGTTTAGAAAGAAACTGATTATTCCAAATTGCTAGTAGTCAAAAATAAATTTGCAATGCTATTGTTTCATAAGGTTCAGGATACCTGTTATGATTGGGATGTGAGAAAAGTTTTGGCTGCCACCCAGCACCAAAAATGCCTACTTGAGGCCTTCTCAGTCAACCGGGAGAAAAGACTAGAGTCTTTCAAGAACAATAGTGCTAAACTGCTTGAGGTCAAGTTTCTGATTGTCAACTTTTGTGCATGCAGTATTTGATAACTGTGCAGAAAAATTTGTAGAAAGAGGACTGAGGTTTACTGGGTCATGATTGGTATCATGAACAATGCACCAAATGTTATCATAGAGCATTACAGAAGTGTACAATTTTAACCAATATAAATACTCTACAGTCAAATTATTACATAATACAAATTAGAAAGAAAGTTATCAAAGGTGATGCTCCTTTAACAGCACCCTTTGACCTAAAGAGAGAATTAAGAGCCAGAAGAGGACATGAGAAGTCTTTGGCAGGTAGGATCAAGGAAAACCCTAAAGCTTCTAAACTCATTGGAGTTTAGAAGGATGAGGGGGGATCTTATAGAGACGTACAAGATAATGAAGGGGATGGATAGGGTACAGGTAGAGAGATTCTTCCCGCTCAGAAAGGACAGCAGGACTAGAGGGCACAGCCTCAAGATAAGGGGGGAGCAGTTTAGAACGGAGTTGAGGAGGAACTTCTTCACTCAAAGGGTGGTCAATCTCTGGAATTCTCTGCCCGTTGAAGTGGTGGAGGCTACCTCACTAAATATATTTAAGACACGGGTAGATAGGTTTTTGGTAGGCAAGGGAATTAAGGGTTATGGGGAGAAAGTGGGAAAGTGGAACTGAGCCACTTCAGATCAGCCATGATTTTACTGAATGGCGGGGCAGGCTCGAAGGGCTAGATGGCCTACTCCTGCTCCTACTTCTTATGTTATGTTCTTTCTATAGGTATGTCAGGAATAAAAGAATGATTCGGGCAAGATTAGGGCCAGTGAAGGACAGCAGTGGGAAGTTGTGCATGGAGTCTGAAGAGATAGGAGAGGCAGTAAATGAATATTTTTCGTCAGTGTTCACACAGGAAAAAGTCAAAGTAGTCGAGGAGAATACTGAGATACAGGCTTTTGGACTCGACGGGATTGAGGTTCGTAAGGAGGAGGTTTTAGCAATTCTAGAAAGTGTGAAAATAGATAAGTCCCCTGGGCCGAATGGAATTTATCCTAGGATTCTCTGGGAGGCTAGGGAGGAGACTGCAGAGCCTTTGGCTTTGATCTTTACGTCATCATTGTCTACAGGTACAGTACCAGAAGGCTGGAGGATAGCAAATGTTGTCCCCTTGTTCAAGTAGGGGAGTAGAGACCATCCTGGAAATTATAGACCGGTGAGCCTTACTTCTGTTGTGGGCAAAGTTTTGGAAAGGATTATAAGAGATAGGATTTATAATCATCTAGAGAGAAATAATTTGATTAGGGATAGTCAACACGGTTTTGTGAAGGGTAGGTCATGCCTCACAAACCTTACTGAGTTCTTTGAGAAGGTGACCAAAGAGGTGGATGAGGGTAAAGCAGTTGATGTGGTGTATATGGATTTCAGTAAAGCATTTGATAAGGTTCCCCATAGTAAGCTACTGCAGAAAATACGGATGCATGGGATTGAGGGTGATCTAGCAGTTTGGATCAGGAATTGGCTAGCTGAAAGAAGACAGAGGGTGGTGGTTGATGGGAAATGTTCAACCTGGAGTTCAGTTACTAGTGGTGTACCACAGGGATCTGTTTTGGGGCCACTGCCATTTGTCATTTTTATAAATGACCTAGATGAGGGCGTAGAAGGATGTGTTAGTAAATTTGCAGATGACACCAAAGTCGGAGGAGTTGTGGACAGTGCGAATGGATGTTGCAGTTTGCAGAGGGACATAGATAAGCTGCAGAGCTGGGCTGAGAGGTGGCAAATGGAGTTTATTGCGGAAAACTGTGAGGTGATTCACTTCGGAAGGTGTAACAGGATTACAGAGTATAGGGCTAATGGAAGGACTCTTGGTAGTGTCGACAAGCAGAGAGATCTTGGTGTCCATGTGCATAGATCCCTGAAAGTTGGCACCCAGGTTGATAGGGTTGTTAAGAAGGCGTACAGTGTGTTAGCTTTTATTGGTAGAGGGATTGAGTTCCGGAGCCATGAGATCATGTTGCAGCTGTACAAGAGTCTGGTGCGGCCGCACTTGGAGTATTGTGTACAGTTCTGGTCACCGCATTATAGGAAAGATGTGGAAGCATTGGAAAGGGTGCAGAGGAGATTTATCAGGATATTGCCTGGTATGGTGAGAAGGTCTTATGAGGAAAGGCTGAGGGACTTGAGGTTGTTTTCATTAGAGAAAAAGGTTAAGAGATGACTTAATTGAGGCATACAAGATGATCAGAGGATTAGATAGGGTGGACAGCGAGAGCCTTTTTCCTCAGATGGTGGTGGCTAACACAAGGGGACATAGCTTTAAATTGAGGAGTGTTAAATATAGGACAGATGTCAGAGGTAGGTTCTTTACTCAGAGGGTACTAAGGGCGTGGAATGCCCTGCCTGCAGCAGTAGTGGCCTCGCCAACTTTAAGGGCATTCAAATGGTCATTGGCTAGATATATGGATAATATTGGAATAGTTTAGGTTAGAGGCTCATTAGATTGGTTCCACTGGTCGGCACAACATCGAGGACCGAAGGGTCTGTACGGAGCTGTAATGTTCTACGTTCTATGTTTTGACTGAGCTGAGAAATAAGAGCTGTCCAGCAAGAGTGGGTTTCTGGTATAGAATGCTAATTAATGGAAAACAAACAAAATAATTTTAGTTCAGAAAATTTCTAATAATTAACTAAAAGTAGTCATGGTAAGGACAATCCTCCAAAAATGGCAGTCAAAATGGAAAATAATCTAGAAAATACATTATGGACAGTTCATTCATAGATTAAACAAAGTCTTACATTTTTATAACACGTGACAACATGATAGGGTTTTAATAGAGTAAATAAGGTGAAACTGTTTCTGGTGGCAGAACGGTTAGTAACCAAGACACAGATTTAAAAGTAATTGGCAAAAGAACCAAAGAGACGAAGAACAGAAATATTTTTACATTGGGAGTTCAAACTCGTGGACAATCTGGACAGCACTGATAGGGAGAAAGCATTCCCACTGGCAGAGGATCCAGGAAACAATGGTTTACAACAATTAGTAAAGGATGCAACAACATCAAGAGGAAAAACTTCCTTATGTACACAGCAAGCAATTAGAATCAGGAGTGAACTGCCCAAGGACAGGTGGACACAGACCTAATAAAGGTTTCAAAAGAGAATTGGATAATTATCTGAAAAGAACTCATTTAAAGGATTACAGGGAACGAGATAGGGGGTTGAACATGGCAAGTTGCTCTAGCGGACAGTCAGCATGGACAAGCTAAATGGCCTTCTTGTGCTACAATCATTCTTTGATTTTATGAGGTATTAAAATCTGGAATGGACAGTCTGAAGAGGCAATGGAAACAGTTCAATAATAACTTTCAGAAGGGTAAATACTTGAAAAGAATTTGAGCACTATGGGCAATCAGTCAGAGGGAATGCAATGATTTGGATAACTTGTTCAAAGTGCTGAAATGGGCACAATGTCTGAATTGTCTCTGTCGGTACTGTATCATTCATTCTATGATCCTATAAGATGTCCCAAAGTGATCGCCATTGTTTTGATGTAGGCAAATGTAGCAAAGAATTTGGATTGACAGTTTGCAAAGAGACAATGACCAGATAATCTGTTTTAGTAGTGTTCATTGAGGGATAAACATTGGCCAGGTGACCAGGGAGAATGCCACTGTTCTTAGTGCCTCAAGGCCTTTAATGTCCACCTGAGGAGGCAGACCGAACATCAGGTAAACATTTAAGTTAAAAGATGGTGCCTCCAACACATCCTCAGCACCATATAGAAAGGTGGACCTAGATTAAGTATGCAAGCCTCTGGAAAGTTTCACGGAAAGGGGCAGGGAGGAGATGGATATAAATTCCTTTGACTCTCCCCAGTGCAGCCGTTAGACCTTATTTAGTGCATTGATACCAAAACATTACAAAACAGTGGCAGGAAAAAAAGGCATCATTCCTGGTAGGAGTAACCTGGCATTTTGCCAGATTGCTCCTACCAGGACTGCTTCAAAATAATCAGAGAATGAACACCACCAAACTACAAGCGTGAAATCAATAACTACTGACCATTAACAGTCTAAGGGAACAGTACAAAAAATTTCACATGCCCAAAAAAATTATGACAGGATGGAGATCAGATTTTTAAAGTTACAACACACATAATGGGAATAAGCTGAAATCATGTTTCTGATAAAAACTCTTGCAATAAAGCATTGCTTCTCAAATGGATGAGTTGTTACTACTTTGGGAACTGATTAAAATAATAAAACATATTCAATAAAAAGATGGAACAAACACATTACAAAATGGTAAGATTCATGTTGAACTTGCACAAAACAGTGGTTACGTTAGTCACAGATGAAGGTTAGCCTGGAATTCCAGGCATCTGATTCCAA
Source organism: Carcharhinus amblyrhynchos (assembly GCF_965287045.1). Taxonomy (NCBI): domain Eukaryota; kingdom Metazoa; phylum Chordata; class Chondrichthyes; order Carcharhiniformes; family Carcharhinidae; genus Carcharhinus; species Carcharhinus amblyrhynchos. Next base: position 48,438,222 of record NC_137342.1, read on the forward strand.
ACATGGATAGCAAAGGCAAGGAAAGCATACAGTAAGGATCCAGCACTAAGATTTCAGGAATGAGGGACAAGCAAAGAAAAGTGAAAAATAGGGCCTTTTACTGAAAACAGTTAATATCAAGCAGGGAATCAAGTAAAGACTTACTAACTTATCAGGCTGGATTTGAATTCACAGTCTGAAAATCACTGCAGATTCAAGGGGTACATGTACAGATTAGTGATGGAGACCTCAATGTTGCAATCTGCCTCCACCAAAGACTGTTGAATACTTCTCTCAAAGCTGGCAATCATGAGAATCGGTGAACTTTTCTACCCCCACATCACCATTTGAAAACCCTTAAAAGGTTGCACCCTGTGCACCAAGTTTTTAAACAGCAATGTGATTAATAAAATTTGATGAACAGAAAAGATTTCAGGAATCAGGGCCACAGCAATGAAGGATGAAAAATGGGGCCTGAAAAAATATCTTTGTGGAGTGGTGCATGATTAACCAGTAGATTTTTTTCAATGTAATTTTTATTTTGAAAAAGTGATTTCAGAATATTTTAGCTTGTAAATGGCCTCTTCACGCGTGCTGAAAATTCTGCGGTTATCGCCCCACGTGTGCCCCCAATCTTTAATTATCTCTGTGTAAAATTTTGGAAAAGTGAGTACTACTTTATTTACTGTTGTGTCTTTGAAAATTCTTTCATGTGATTGGCTGTTTGGACAGCCTGATGACATGACTGCATACTGGGAATCCCCAGTAAAGAATGCTGGCTTGTTAAGTGCATCAAGAACAAAGCACAATTTGTGAAACTGAAGTTACATCTAGGCCACAGCAGGAAGGGTGGCAAGGTTAATTCCGTGAAGGGTATTAATGGACCACTGGCATGTGAAAATGACTGGTAGATCTTGAAACTAAAAATAGTGCAAGATGAACAAACCTTTTCTTATAAATTAAAGAGAACATTCCAAAAGAGTGCACACACTGATTAGCTGAGCCAAAACGGAAGGCAGGCTAAAATAAAAACATAAATGCTTAGCAATTTCTGTTTTTATTTCAGATCACCAGCCTCTGCAGTTATTTTGCTTTTGGATGGCTGGGAGGCAGACTGCTTTGACGTGGCTATTGCTTTTAGTGATTTGTCATTTCGTATTGTTAGAATCAGGATTGTATTTGTTGGCATGACAACTAAATAAGCATCCAACAATACTCATGACGCAGGAGAGGCACATGCAGCTCCACTCCTATCACCGATGAACATATCTAATAAAATGCAAGTTCAGTAGTGATTAGCAACAGATTTGGTCGTATTGAAGGTTACAATACATGAATAGCATGGTCTTGTTTCAATTCTTATGTTGAGAATGCCCAAAAGACTTTGTGTAAATAGTCTCTCTACAGAATGAGAAGAAAGACTCTGAAAGTTCCAGCATTTCATGTCTAACTATGTTTAAACACTAAAATCCAGGGGAATTCACAACATCATTCTAAAAAGATCATGATGGATGAGGACGGTTCTTCAGTGTGTATAATTCACCAGCATTTCTGTAGTTGTAATAATTATTGCTTTAGTAACATTATTTGTATCAAAAGGAGCAAAATATATTCGAGGTGAATAAAAATCAATTTCTGTTACTGTATTAAGAAAATGACCATGACCAGGTAAAAGGAAGAGGTGACATATTGCCACAGAAGTTTTTGTTTCCCCAGTTTGTCACTTTTCTGCTACTTGCGTATGTTGCCAAATTCATGCATCCTTAATACCATTTGATTAGGCAAGATTTGTTAATTCTCATTTTTAGCATTTTCTTATTAGAAGACAGTGCATCAAGATCAACAGGTTCACACTGAATCACAGAATCCCTGCACAGCAAAAATCCAACTGTAATATTAACACTTCTGAAAACAAAAAACATGTAATGAAATCATCACCTGTTCTGTCTCTCCAGATTCTGCAGTTCTCGGTGGTCTTTTTTAAGATGTTTGGTCAGCGAGGTAAAGTACTCCCTCAACAGATTCATGAAGGGCTGCTGTTTCTCAGCGCTGATTATCTCACTGGGAGGGAAGCTGAGGTTGTATTTCTCTGAAGCAAATTTCATCTTTCTGGTCACCAGACTGGCAACATCATCTCCACAATGTCGGCAAAAACTGATGATCACAGAGACATGAGTGTGAGTGTCACGATCAGCATAAATGATGTTCTTCAGTTGCTCATAGATGAGTGACAAGCCTTCTTTGTCACTGAAGATCCCACAAATTGTTAGCTCTGCAATGAAGCGCATGTCAGTTCTCAGTTTGCTAATGTTTGGAGTTTTTTCCTCCTTCCTGGCTTCAAAGTGCTTTCTCCAGCCTTGTAGGAGCAATGGCGAAAAATCAACATATCGTAAGTGAAAGAGGCAGCAAAGGTGAACAGCACAATTCACATCAGATAATTTCAGTTTAGCTTCTACAATGGATGCAACAGCTTCCGCAATGTACTTGCTCAAATTAAGCATATTGAAATCGCTGGAGAGGGAGTCTCTTTGCTGCTCAGTAATAGTTCTGAGCTTCTTGACAAACGCAGTATTTTTCTTCAGGCTCGAGTCCAGCCTGGTGAAGAAACTCTCCTCTGGACGGTTCTCATGCGCAATCTGATTCTTACTGCGGAGCTCTAATCTTGTTTGATGACGCTCCCAAGCTTCTTGATGCAACTGATATGCTTCCTCCATCTCTCTACAGAACGAGAAGAAAAGAAAGACTCTGAAAGTTCCAGCACTTAATTTCTAACTATTTTTAAATACTAAAATCTAGGGCAATTCATGAGATCATTCTAAAGATCATGATGGATAAGGAAGGTTCTCCAGTGCAAATAATTCACCAATTCAGAGACATCTAACCATACCATTCTCCTAGGAATCAGTTATTTCTTCAAGACTGTCAATATATCCGCAATTGCATGCTTTGGCAGTTACATTAAACAAATAACATTGTTAAAGACAGGTGATTATCATTGCCTCAAGCTCCAAAAGAATATAAATGGACACAGTTGGAATAGTTGGGGTTGGGGGAACCATAAGGGGTTTGTAGCTCTGCTGAGCCGTGTGAAGAATAAACTTGAAGATCTACTGGGGGTTTCCACCTCCACTACCCTAAATCAGCAGTGAAACTTTGACTTAGTGATAGCATTCCTCTCTTGTAGCCAGAAGATAAACTGTTTGAGTCCCATTCCAGGCAAACAGAAGTTGGAATGTTGGCTCTCAACACCGCATTCAGAGTTGATACAGAAGTAAGTCTGGTGGGTGTGGGTGCCCAGTCTCCCAAACTGTAAAGAGTAAGCGGAATTCGATAGCCTTGGTTGGAACCCATCCAAGTTCTTCAAAGGGAAGAACCAGGGGAAAGGAACTGGAAACCACTCAGCCACTCTTCCCCAGTACAAAAATCTCAGGTATGAAACTTGAATTAGAACACAACAGACATACAAACCATACCTAGAAGTTTATCTGACGTGTTGATCACTCTTTACAAGAGGAAGAATGTCCTAAAATAGTTTTAAAATATTCTTCTCTGGTTTGAATCTACATCCTATAGATCTATCGCCATAGTTCAATTTATAGTAATATACTGGTTTTGTTCCTATTTAATACAATATACACGCCATATAATTTACACGCCATATAAATACCCCTGAGATACCTTGTTTTCAGGATGAAACGGTCAAGCTTTTCCAATAAGGACTTAGGCCTTGAGAGCAGCCCTCCAAGCCTGCTCCTCCAGTCAATAAGATCATGGTTGATCGAGCTGTAGTGTCAATTTCACCTTGCCATCTGCACCCCATAACGAGAGACTCCCTCGTCTATCAGAAATCTATCCAACTCAGCCTTGAATAAATTCAATGACCCAACCTCCATGCTTTCTGGGAAAGGATTCCAATGGCCAACCATTTTGAGAGAAAATAAATCTCCTCATCTCCATCTTAGACAGCAGACCTCTTAGTCCCCTAATCTCCTTCTATGTTTCAATAAGATCACCTCTCATTTTTCTAAACTCCAATGAGTATAGGTCCAACCTGCTCAACCTTTCTTCATAAGATAAGCCCTTGATCCCAGGAATGAGTCAACTGAACTTTCCCTGAACTGCTTCTAAGTTTTAATTCTAATTCAATCTTTTCTCATAACTCTTTGCCAAAATGAAACAATCGTGCAACAGTAGGAATTTAAATAAGCACCATACACAAAAACTCTTCTATCTCAATTGCATTTTTGACAATGTGACAACTATCTGTACCACAGATAGACCTCCTTTGCAACTAGAAGGCTCCTGAAAATTATGAAGCTAACTACAGAACAGGGAGACCAATCAGTACATCTACTTCATCCTTCCTCAGAAATCTAGTCCTCTATAACAGCATCGAAGTGCCTCTTGAATAATTCCCCTTCCTTACCCAAAAGATTCTTAGAAATTAATCATTTTGTATGAAGAGCTCTCCATATCAGAACTGAGCTTGCCTTTTAATAGTTCTACATTTGACCCTCTTGCTTTAGACTTAGAGTGCTCCACATTTTTTTTTAAATTCTACTGAAAGAATGATCATAGAATTCTACAGAGCAGGAGGCCTTTTGGCCCATCGAGTCTGCAGCAATACATCAGAGGCACCTGAATTCCCACCTAATCCCATCTACCAGTACTTGACCCACAGCCCTGAACGTCATGACGTTCAGGTACTTTTTGAAGGACATGAGGCAACTTGCCTTTACCACATTCCCAGGCAGTGTATTCCAGACCGTCATCACCCACTGGGTCAAAAGGTTTTCCTCACATCCCCCCAAACCCCCTGACGCTCGCCTTGAATCTACATCCCCTTGTAACTGACCATACAACTACAGGGAACAGCTGCTCCTCATCCACTGTCCATGTCCCTCAATCTTGTACATCTCGATCAGGTTGCCGCTCAGTCTCCTCTGTTCCAACGAGAACAATCCAAGCCTACCCAACTTCTCTTCATAACTTAAATGTTCCATCCCAGGCAACATCCTCGTGAATTTCCTCTGCACCCCATCCAGTGCAATCAAATATTTCCTATAATGTGACAACCAGAACAGTACACAGTACTTTAGCTATGGCCTTGCCAAAGTTCTATACAACTGCTTTTGTAATGTATGCCTCGATTGATAAAAGCCAGTGTTCCATATGCCTTTTTCACCACTCTAGCATATCCTTCAGCCTCCAGAGATCTGTGGACAAATATGCCAAGATCCCTTTGTTCTACAGGACTTCCTAGTGTTCTACCATTGAACACCTCATTGTCAAATTGCTCCTTCCAAAGTGTGGCCCCTCACACTTTTCAGGGTCAAATTCTACCTGTCATTTATCTGCCCATGTGACCATTCCATTTATATCTTCTTGTAGCCCAAGACACTCTGCCTCACCGTTAACCACCCGGCCAATCTTTGTGTCTACAAACTTACTAATCTTGCATTGCATTGTACAAAAAGGGAAAATGCTGGGGTCTGACACTGAGTGAATTGCTCCTGCATTTCGTGCTACCAAATAAACCTGATGGACTTTAACCTGGTGTTGTGAGACTACCTACTGTGCTCTTGTAGAGACACAGCACAGGCACAATAGGCTAAATTGTCACCTCCTGTGCTGTACCCATTATATCACTCGTACAGCGAGGCATGCTGAAGTTGTGAAAGGCAAAGTATTTTCAAGTGCAGTCACTTGTAATACGTGAAACACAGCAGCAAGTTTGCATACAGCAAAGCCCTACAAACAGCAACAAGATAATGACTATTATGCATCTCATACGCCGTCACCATTTCCTTTGGCCCTGACATTTGTCATTTAATTGCTGTCTTTTGTCTAATCGTATAGATTCCCTTTTGCCGTTTTTCTGACCCAGCCCATTCTCAAAAAAAAACTTCATTTGAACTTCTCAGTTCTGATGAAAGATTATCGATCCGAAATGTTAACACTTCCACTCTCCACAGACACTGTCAAAACCACTGAGTGTTTCTACATCAAGTGCTGGTTGAGGGATAAATGTTGGCAAGGACATTGGGGGAAACGCCGCCAATCTTTTATGCCCACATGGGGGGCAGTGACAGATGGGACCTTGGTTTAAATCTCATCTGCAAAATGGCCCCTTCGATCGCATAACACTCACTTAGCAGTGTCTATATCATGCACAATATTGCAACATTTTATGAACAATCACTAGTACCTGACGTCTTGAATTCATATGCTTGAGAGATACGAGCTGAAGCACGCTTGGCACTTCAAAATTATGATCTCAAAAATTCACAGTTGGCTGTCAAGTACTTTAGGGTATCCTGAACTTGTAAAGGGCCCTATGTAAACGCAAGTTCCTTTTTTCAAATTCTTTCTATGTCATGATGCAGACTCATTCTAGCATGGAACATGGCTTAAATCAAATCTTTCAAATTAACAAGGATAGCGAGTATGTTTACTCAGAAAACATTGCATACTCTGGCTGTACCTGAATTTTAAGCACTATCATTGTGCCCAAAAAGGTTGTAATGACATTATGTGTTCCTGAACGTATGATTGGTGTTGGTCCAAGTTTCACTTCAGCCCTAAGAGCACCCAGGATGCATAACCAGAAAATTTGGTTAATACAATTAATATATATAATGCACGATAAAAATTACATAATAAATAAAAAGTAGGTCCAAAGTACAAGTTAACGCTACATTTATCTGAAATGTTTAAAATCTTTGAAACAAGATCTTACCTCTGTCTTGCTGCTTCTTCTTCTCTCTGCCTTTTTTCCTCCTCCTCCTGTTTCTTCCTTTCCTCCTCCTCTAGTTTCTTTTTTTCTTCCTCTTCCTTCTTCCTTTGTTCTTCCTCTGCTTTTAACTTTTCTTCTTCCTTCTTTTTGCGCTTTTCATCCTCCTTTTTGCGTTTTTCATCTTCTTGCCTCTTCTTTTTCTCCTCAGCTGCCTTCGCAGTTTCCCTTCTGCTGCCAGCTTTCAGATCATCCCTTCCTTTTTCCCGACTGGAGGTGGGCCTTCTCTCAGCAGCTTCCTTGTCTTTACTGCTTCTGTTCTCGTTGCTGAAAACTGTAACATCCTTATCTTCCATGCTCACAGACTTCTTAGGTTCTCCTGATATTCTGTCAAAAAAAACAAACAAGATAGCAAAAGGAATAGATAAGATAGAAACAGGGAGGTAGTTTCCACTGGTTGGTAAAATTAGAACTAGGGGGCACAACCTCAAAATAAGGGGGAGCAGATTTAGAACTGAGTTGAGGAATGTGATGTTACTGTGCCTTTAACACTTTTTTTAAAATCATGCTCACAGCTTTCTGATGTCATTTGTTACCGGCTTGTCTGGAGATGTTCCTTTATTGCTGCTTAAACAGGGGTTTGTTTATGACTCTGCATCGTTAGGAGGAAAAATGATTGCAGGTGACAGGAACTCTTTCATTTTCAGTTCTGAGCTGCAGGGGTTAGTTTTTAGAAGCGACAGCAAAAAGAAGTGTTTTTCTCTTTCCCTGTTTTATTTAGAAATACTGTTGCTTATCTGAAAACAAGGTCTTGCCTTCCTGAAGCAGAAAGTCTGCTGTTGGCGGTTTGACCAGAGTCTCTCCCTGGGGTCCGGGGAAGCAGTTCTGAGCCTATCAAGAGAACTGCAGATTCGTCCAAAGGACTTAATTCCAGTATCACATTAGCACTAGATTCTGCTGTGCTGAATGCTTTTGTCTATGGAAGTTTGGTTTTGATTGGAACATCTGAGATATTTGTTAAGGGTTATACATTATCGTGGTTGTTTTGTTTTGTTTGTAATTGAATGAAGTTATTGCTGTTTTTTTCCTTATATGTTAACTATATTCTTAACTAAAGTTTAATAAAAGCTCCCTAGTCAGTCATTTAAATCATACCTAAAGTGAATCCTATCATGTTTATCCTTTGACAAATTCAAGGTGCAAAACTTTTGACCCAGGTGGGCTTTATAAAACACTGGAATTCCTGACCTGAGCCATAGCAGGAGGAACTTCTTAATCTAAAAGGTTGTGAATCTGTGGAATTCCCTGCCCAGTAAAGCAGCTGAGGCTATTCATTAAATGTTTTTAAGGCAAGGATAGATACATTTTTGAACAGTAAAGGAATTAAGGATTATGGCGAGCAGGCAGGTAAGTGCAGCTGAGTCCACGAAAAGATCAGTCACAATCTTATTGAATGGTGGAGGAGACTCAACGGGCCAAATGGCCTACTCCTTGTTCTTGTGTTCAGCAAGTGGAGTATCTTCCAACAGATTCCTGACTTGTAGGTGCTGGACAGGCTTTGGGGAGTCAGAAGGCGAGTTCCTCAGTTCAGCATTCTTAGCCTCTGACCAGCTCTTTTAGCCACAGTAAGGCTAGTCTAGTTCAGTTTCTGGTCAGTGGTAATCCCCAGGATGTTGATAGTGAGACAGTCAGCAACGGTAATGCCATTGAAGATCAAGGGAAGTAAATTGGATTATCTCTTTTTGGAGATGGTCATGGCCTGGCACTTGTGTAGGATGAATGGTGAACATGTTGAGTTGCATAAAGTAGGTGGGACTTGGGCTACTTTGTTGCTGCGTCTTCTTAAGTTTAAGTGGTTGTCTTCAGTGTTCAGAGAAGAAATAAGTGGCCACTTATCAGCCCAAGTCTGAATGTTGTCCAGAACTCGCTGCATATGGGTATGGACTACTTCAGTATCTGGGAGTCACAAATGGTACTGAACATTATACAAATATTAGTGAACGTCCCCACTTCTGGCCTTATGACGGAGGGAAAGTTATTGATAAAGTAGCTGAAAATGGTTGGGCCGAAAACACTCCCAAGAGACTCCAGCAGAAACATCCTGGAACTAAGATAATTGACCTTCAACAAACACCATTTCCCTTAATATGATTCCAGCCTCTGGAGAGCTTTGCTAGGGCTCTCTGATGCCACACACAGCCAAATGTTGTCTTGATGTCAAGGGCAGTCATTCACCTCGCCCTTAGGAGTTCAGCTCTTTCATCCATATTTGGGCTAAGGCTGTAATGTGATCAGGAACTGAGTGGACCTGACCTAACCAAAACTGAATATCAGTGAGCAGGTCATTGCTAAGCAAGTGTCACTTAATAGCACTGTCAACGACACTTTCCATTACATGCCTAATCGAGCTTGAATTGCTGAACTGGTCATTGTCTGTATTGGATTTGTCCTGCTTTTTATGGCTTGGACGTACCTGAGCAATTTTCCAAATTGCTGGATAGGTGCCAGTCTTATAACTGTACTGGAACAGTTTAGCTAGGGATGCGTTCGTTTGTCGTTCCTTGCAATCTTGGGCAGAGCAGGAGTCATACCAAGCTGTGATACAACCAGAAAGAATGCTTTCTACGGTGCGTCTGTAAAAGTTGGTGAGTCATAGCTGACATGCCAAATTTCCTGAGTCTTCTGTGAAAGTAGAGGCGCTGGTGGGCTTTCCTAACTATAATGTCTGCATGGGGAGAACCAGGACAGGTTGGTGGTGATCTGGACACCTAAAAACTTGAAGTTCTCGACCCTTCTACTTCATCTCCATTGATGTAGATAGCGGCTTGGTCTCCTTCATGTTTCCTGAAGTCGACGACAATCACCTTCATTTTGTTGACATTGAGGGAGAGTGGGCCGTGAACAGTCTCAAGAGATTTCAGCAGAAACATCCTGGGATTGAGGTAATAGACCTTCACCAAATACCGCTGTTTCCCAAGGTACAATTCCAGCCTGTGGAGAGTTTTGCTATGGCTTCTTGATGCCACACACAGTTAAGTGCTGTCTTAACATTAAGAGCAATCATTCACCTCACCCTCGAGAGTTCAGCTCTTCCATCCATGTATGGACTAGGACTTTAATGTGATCAGGAACAAAGAGGGCCTGACCAAATCTAAACTAAGTATCCGTTAGCTGCTGGTCATTGCTAAGCAAGTGCCATTTTACAGCACTGTTTTCACGACACTTTCCATCACATGCCTGATGATTGAGCTTAGATTGCGGGGCTGGTTGTTGTTTGCATTGGATTTGTCTTGTTCTTGTGGCTTGGACATACCTGTGTAATTTTCCACATTGCCGGATAGATGCAGTTTTGCAGCTGTACTGGGACAGCTTGGCTAAGGGTGCAGCTAGTTTTAGAGCACCAGTGTTCGGTATTATTGCTGAAATGTGGTCAGGATCAATAGCGTTGGCAGTATCCAGTACCTTCAGCCTTTTCTTGATATCACAAAGTGAATCGAACTGCCTGAAGCACCTGTGATAACGGGGATCTCAAAGGAGGCCGAGATGGGTCATCTGCTCAGCATGTCTGGCTCAAAATTGATGCAAATACTTCAGCTTTATCTTTTGCACTGATGTGCTGGGCTCATCTCGTCATTAAGGATAGGGATAGAAATGGAGACTCCTCCTCCCGACAGTAATTTCATTAGTCCACTATTTATGACTGAATGTGGCAGGACTGCAGGGCTGATCTACTGGTTGTGGGATTGCTAAATTCTGTCCCTCACATATTGCTTTCACTGTCTAATGTGCAAGTAATGACATCATATTTCTAAGTATGCCTGGTGCTGATCCTGGTATTCCACCCTGCACAGTTCTTTGAACCAGCATTGATCCTCCATCTTAATGGCAATAGTTGGGTGGGAGATTACAGATTGTGTTTGGATACAATTCTTCTGCTGCCAATGGCCAACAGCACCTAGTTGCTACATCTGCTCAAAATCTATCCCATCTAGCATGGTGGTAGTGCCACACAATGCAACAGACGGTATCCTCAATGTGAAGACAAGGTATTGTCTCCACAAGGACTATGTGATGGTCACTCCTACCAATACTGTCATCTCACCATAAAACATTTGAGTTACATGGGTTTTTTAAAAAATTCTCACAAGAACTAGAAATGCAAAAAGAATTGTAGTTTCAAGGGAAATCCATACCCAAGGATATCCTACAACCTTGCATGTACCCTTTCATGTACTAAGTACCAATCTTTTTCATCCAACTCCAGCTCTGGGAGATGGCAAAAAAAATTAGACAAAGAATGCTAATATAAAGAATGAAAATTTGGATAAAGGTTTATCTCAAAATGGCCTAATCACGAAGCTAAAGTACCATCTTCAAATTAGTTTTGTTCCTCCTGTCACTTTCTGCCACTTGCTTACCTTTTCTCTCCCTTCACTCATCCTGTTTTCTCAGGTTTTCATTGAATCATTTTTTAATGACGCCTCACTAAGCTGTCAAATCCATCTGTATATCACTGCTTCTGCAATAGCATTGAATAACAAATGCATTAAATAACTAACTATCAGGAGAAACGTTTTGGCGTAGACAAAACAAGCTAGATGTGCTAACAGCTTGGCTGTTCTTGCAACTCAAGAGATAGTCAACTCTGTTATCGGTGAAACAGTTGCAATCTCTCAACGCCAGCAACAACAGTGTTGGCTCATTAACTTTACTGACCAGATTGCTAATGGCAGAATGCAAGATACAAATCTATTCTAAAATGGTGGTCTAGATTGGTTTCAGTTTCTTGCTGGAATGTGGAAAATTCAGACAACTGAGAAAGAACAAAGATCTTGGTGAACTTCATTATTTCCCAATTTAACAATGCTGGATCACCCAACTGGCTGTTCCAGATGCAAATATAACAACATTACTTTCACACAACACATTATCCTGGTATGGTATAACCCCAGTTAAGTCATATATTGCCAAAAAAAATGACACTTCCAACTCTGCAGAGGAAGCACCAAGTAGGTCCCATGGAGATAATTTTGATTGCGCCAGATACAAGTATGTGGACGTCAAATCATGCGACTGTTAATACTAATTTTTCAATCACACTTGTGAAGTCATCTTATGGTTTGAATCTGGAATATTACTTACATGGAGATGGTGCAAAGCTTCAAAATGTTCAATACCACATTCCAGTAAACTGGGTACACTTTATCTGGCACACTGTTGCCTGCTGCAAAATCCAAGGAAGGCCAGTTTCACTCTAAAATTATAAAATACAGTTTAGAAGTTCTGGCCAGTTATAATTTCAAAGTCAACTCATTGTTACCATATATGGATATGAATAATATCACATTGATTCGCATTATGAAATCATTAAAATACACAACCTTTAACAAAAATTATTTCAGGTACACTGCAGCTAGTTTCAGAACAAAGTGATCAAAGGGAGCAAGGACTGCTAATTCTCACTGCTCCAATGTTGCACAATTGTTTAAAGAGATGATGGTAGATAAAGAACCACATCTTGAAACCATTCCAGTTCTTGCCTTGCAGTGTAAATATTTTTTTTAAATTGATAAAACAAACCCTTAAAGATGTGCTAATCAAAAAGTCTCTCAAAAATCAGGTACAGCTATAATCAGAGATTATGAACACAGAAGAAAAAGAAACACCATAGGATTCAAAAATGTCTGAGGGTAAGTCGCAGGGGTGGGGGGGAGGGGGAGACAGTGTGAGGAGATGGATGGAGGGAGAGATCCATTTCCACTGGCTGATAAATTGGGCATCAATTCAAGGCCATCACAAGAAAAGCAAAGGAAGTAGTAGAGAAAAAAATGTGTTGGCAGATACAGAAGTGGAACGCCTGACCAGAAAGTGTGTGCAATCCAGATCTGTTATAGCTTTTAAGAGAGAAAGGGATAAATATTTAAGAACGAGCAGAGAAATGAGCCTTAGACACCAGCACAAACACACTGGGATGAATAGTCTTCCTGTGCACAATAAAATTATATGGTCCGAAGATTAATTCAAAATTCCATATAGAGACAATAAGACCAATGGAAAGGTGCTTGAAATTGCAAGAGCAAAAAGAATTCTAAACGGCAATATCCAGAAGGGAAAATGTCAGTATTTCAACCACGTGATCAGAGCTGAAAAGCTACAGAGATCTCTTCTGGAGGGAAAGGTGAAGAAAGTGGAAGGACAAGTCAACTTTGGGGTGGTTGGATTATGGATGTCTCAGGGCAGTTGTAGATGAGCTACTGCACATGTGTGGATGACACAAGACAGACACATGTGACATATCATGGCAGGGGATTTCCTGTTAGGAATATCACGACCAGCAGCAACAAAATAGATCACGGATCTATTCACAGATTTTGACAACCACCATGCAAGTGATGCTGCATGTGAACGTCACAAGGACAGAAATACAGTAAGCATGAATTCAACTGTATCAATTCCAACTGATCGCAATTTAATTCCTCACACCACTATCACGGCATCAAATTCTTACCTTATAAAGGCAGATGTAGTCAGGTGTATTATTCGTCTTGGGAGAAATTCACCAGGATAGGGCTAAAGTGGCTGTCCCAGTGTAGCTCACCACTATTCTGTAAGGACAGCAAATTATGTTTTTTTAATCTACAGAGATTCATGTTCAGAAATTGCGATATCCTATTTTATTCCAAGAGCAAAATTAGGAATATGAAATGCAAAATTTTCCCAGTCATAACATAACTCTCTTTTCAATATAAACTATTAATTTTAAAATAAATGCTGTGAATTGGCACATTCAAGACAGCAAAATTGGTCAAAGATCAATGTCTCTAGTTCCATGTGTATCGTTATCAAATTGTATGTAGATTTTCTGTTACGCCCTCCACTTTAAAATTAAAGCTCATTCATTTCAACAATGGCTACATTACTTAAAAACATCAGGTTGCAAACAGCATAGTTCTATACATTACACATCACCCCTTTAAACAAGGGAAAACCATTAGAACAGAATGTAAGTTTATTACCTGAATATTTACTTAAAACATCATTATAAACAGGATATACTACACCCAACAACCAATATCAATAGACTAGAAAAGTCAAGTTTCTGTTTAGAGACTGGATGGTGGTGATTTGGGGATTGGGGTTTCATGACCAAAAAATGCTGTTTCCCTCATATTTTTTAAGTATATAAACCAAAGTATTAACTAAAATTACTGTGGATGAGCAAACGGTGGTGCCAAATGAAGAGCAATTAGTCAATATGCAAATAACAATAAAGCTAAAATTGGTAAACACACAATAGGGATATGAAAAATAATGGTAACATGAGATCTTTCAGAGGTGATTCTGAAGGGATCGGGAATTCCTCAAAGCCCAGCTACTGTAAGGTTGGGGAATCTGTCAGAGCTCCAATTACTGTGGTTTTAGTGAAGGGGAATCTCTCAAAAGTCCAGTTATTGCAGGGACGGGGAATTTCTCAGGGCCACAGTTACTATCATAGAATCCCTACAATGCAGGAGGCTATTTGGCCCATCAAGCCTGCACCAACAACAACCCCATCCAGTCTCTATTCCCGTAACCTCATGTATTTACCCTGCTAATCCCCCCCCCCCCCCAACCTACACATCTTGGGGCACTAAGGGGCACAGCCTATCCACCCAACCTGCACATTTTTGGATTGACAGTTTCGGAATGAGGAGTCTGAGACCCAGTTGCTGTCACGTTGTTGGGGATGGACAGAGAGGGAATGTGTCCCCCATTCTGCACACTCTGGCACTTTTCGTTTGGGTCATGCTCAACCTTATTGCCCCTTATGATACCTTGCCCTTATATTGTGGCTTGTTAGGTGTACCCCTTGGGGCTTAAGGATATTGAATTTGATGATCAGCCACGATCAAGACGAATGGCGGAACAGGCTAGAAGGGCCGAATGGCCTCCTCCTGTTTCTAGTTTCTATGTCTTCTTACGCCCTGTTTAGGGATGGGGGAAGCTCTTAGGGACAGAGTCCTGGCTGAGGCCCCGAGTACCGAGAGACAGAGAGAGATGCAGTTACCGGCCGCTGAGACGACAGTAGGCGGGCAGGCTGATATTGGGGCCCCGCGGAAAGTGGGTGTGTGTTTGATGCCGGATACCGGGACCGGGGTGGGGGGAAACAGGAAGCCGAGGCCGGCTGGCGGATACCAGGGCCGGGGGAAGGGGGAAACAGGAAGCCGGGGCCGGGGGGAACAAGAGGCCGAGGCCGGCTGGCGGATACCGGGGCCGGGGGAAACAGGAAGCCGGGGCCGGGGGGACAGGAGGCCGAGGCCGGCTGGCGGATACCGGGGCCGGGGGGACAGGAGGCCGAGGCCGGCTGGCGGATACCGGGGCCGGGGGGACAGGAGGCCGAGGCCGGCTGGCGGATACCGGGGCCGGGGGGACAGGAGGCCGAGGCCGGCTGGCGGATACCGGGGCCGGGGGGACGCGGACTGTTTGATGCCGAGAGCGGCCTTCAGCGCCAGGACCCCACCGAGCTGACTGACCCAAACACCGCCGGATCTCAGCCGCAAAGCTCACCCTTTCACAAACCGCAAAGCGAACCCTGCCCGGGCAGAGGGGGATATCAAAACAGCAACAACCGCGTCGTGTTTTCAATCGACGGCTTTATTTTCGGGCGGCGTTTTGTTTTCTCCGCGAGTGACAGGCGCTGCGTCAGGTCCCCGCGGCAGAAAGGCCCCCAAACCCCTCCCAGTGGGTTGTTACTAGGGGCGGGGGGGGGGGGCCTGGGCGGTTGCTAGGGGCAGGACGGTTGCTAGGGTATTGGTGTATTGTGGGTGATGATTAGGTAGGGGACTGGGCAGTTGTTCGGGTTAAAGAGGAGGGCGGGATTGTTCCTAGGGATGGGGGGCGGGGCTGGTCGGTTGCTAGGGGGCTGAGCGGTTGCTGGGACAGGATAGGGGGCTGGGCAGTTACTAGAAGAGGGGAAGGGAGGGGCCTGGGCTGTTTCTAAGGGTGGGGGGGGAGGCTGGCAGTTCTTAGGGGGGGGGCTGGGCGGTTCTTAGTGGTGGGGGGGAGCTGGGCGGTTCTTAGTGGTGGGGGGGCTGGGCGGTTCTTAGTGGTGGGGGGGCTGGGCGGTTCTTAGTGGGGGGGGGGGCGGCTGGGCGGTTCTTAGTGGGGGGGGCGGCTGGGCGGTTCTTAGTGGGGGGGGCGGCTGGGCGGTTCTTGTGGGGGGGGGGCGGCTGGGCGGTTCTTAGTGGGGGGGGTGCTGGGCGGTTCTTAGTGGTGGGGGGGGGGCCGGGCCGTTCTTAGTGGTGGGGGGGGGCCGGGCCGTTCTTAGTGGGGGGGGGGGGGGGGCGGGCCGGGCCGTTCTTAGTGGTGGTGGTGGTGGTGGTGGTGGTGGGGGGGTGGGGGGGGCGGGGCGGGCCGGGCCGTTCTTAGTGGTGGTGGTGGGGGGGGGGCCGGGCCGTTCTTAGTGGTGGGTGCTGGATGGCTCCTGGGGGTGGGGGGAGCTGGGCGGCTCCTGGGGGTGGGGTGGGGGGGCTGGGCGGCTCCTAGGGGTGAGGGGTGGGGGGTGGGCAGCTCCTAGGGGTGGGGGGTGGGCGGCTCCTAGGGGTGGGGGGGGGGCTGTGCGGTTCCTTGAGGCCAGGGGGGTCTGGGCTGTTCCTCGGGGCGGGTGGGGCTGTGTGGTTCCTGGGGGTGGGGTGGGCATTTGCTGGGAACAGGAGGAGGGGGCTGGGCAGTTGCTAGGGGCAGAAGGGGGTGCTGGGCGGTTGCTAGGGGCAGGCAGGGAGAGCTGGATGGTTGCTTGTGGCAGGGAGAGGCTGGGTGGTTGCTAGGGGCAAGAAGGGAGCATTGGGCAGTTGCTAGGGTGTTGGTGTATTGTGGGTGATGATTAAGTGGGGGACTGGGTGAGAGTTGGGATGGCAAACTGTTTTATGGTGGACATGTTGTGAGCCTGAAGCTTGGTGTTTGATGGTCGCTGCAGAAGAGTGACGGGATCACCAACATGAGGGTCACCATAGTGACTTCTGTAGTTATAATTCAACCTTTCAAGTCAATAAACTTTGTTTTCTCAGTGTCAGCTGTGTTCAAGTGATGGCACTCTTGCCATCAAAGATCAAAATTTTTGTTTGTTTCGACTAGAGAACGTAAGAAAAAGGAGCAGGAATTGACCAAATGGCTGCTCAAGCCTGCATGACCATTCAATAAGATCATGGCTGATCCGCGACGTCACTCTACTTTCACAGTAACTTCACTGCAGTCTTCCTATATACCTTGGTTTCCAAAAGCCTATTGACCCATTACAGCCATCTGGGTTAAAGAATTCCAAATATTCAAAATTGCCTGTGTGAAGAAATCTCTCTTCATCTAGGTCCTAAATAATTGGCCACTTATCCTAAGATCGTGTCCCCAAGTTTGTGATAATCTAGCCCGGGAGAACAACACTCTCAAGACTCTATCTTGTCAATCTTCTTATAAGAATGAGATCACCTGTCATTCTTCTAAACTCCAGAAAATATAAACCCATCCTACTCAATCACTCCTCAGAGGGCAAACCTCTCATGTTAGGAATTACAATTTAGATTTATGCAGACCTTCAACATAGTAAGCACTTCAAGGTGGTTTACAGGGCATTATCAAATAAAGTTTGACCCCCAGCCACATAGGAGATATTAGGTCAGGTGACCAAATCTCGGTCAAAAAGTGTCTAAAAATAAAAAAAAGAGGCAGAGAGCTTGGGGCCTTGGCCAACATAAGGCACAGTAACCAATAGTGAAGTGATTAAAATCAATCTAGTGAACCTTCACTGTATTCCCTCTAAGCCAACTGTATCCTGTAGTTATGGAGATAAAAACTATACAGTATTCCACGTGTGGTTTCATCAAAGTTCTGTGTAATTGTAACAAAGACTTCTTTGTTCTTTTACCCCCTTACAAGAAAGGCTAATATTTACCTTCCTCATTGCTTGCTGTACCTGTATTTTGTCAAAGGACAATCAATACCTGATTCTTGTCAAAGGACATACAAATTAATACCAGCATTTATTAATTTCTCGCCTTTTAAAAAATGTTCTGCTTTTCTACTCTTTCCATCAGCGGATATTCACATTTCCCCACATTAATCTCCTTTTCCACTTAACTAACCTATATTCCCTTATTTTCCTCCAAAATTTCTCCCTCAGTGTACCCGAACAGGTGCCAGAATGTGGCGACTGGGGGATTTTACAGTAACTTCATTGGAGGTGTTAATGTAAACCGACTTGTGACACTAATAAATCAACTTTAAACTTGAAACAAGTGCTCTACTTGGAGCCTCAACACAGCAAGCGAGTCCTAGAAGTGCAGAGGAAATGCTTCAAAGACACCCTCAAAGCCTCCTTGAAAAAGTGCAACATCCCCACTGACACCTGGGAATCCCTGGCCCAAGAGGAGGGAACCGAGTGTATGGCGTTGAAATTTGCTGATGACACCAAGATTGGTGGAACGGCAAATTGCGCGGAGGGTATGGAGAGTCTGCAGAAGGATCTAGATAGGCTGGGCGAATGGGCCAGGAACTGGCAAATGGAATTTAATGTTGGCAAGTGCAAGGTGGTCCACTTTGATAGGAATAATGGTAGGAAGGACTATTACTTCTGTGGCGAAAAACTGCAGCAGGCGACAGTGCAGAGGGACCTCGGGGTCCTTGTGCATGAGTCGCAAAAACCCAGCCTGCAGGTGCAGCAGGTGATCAGGAGGGCGAATGGGATGCTGGCCTTCATAGCGAGGGGGATTGAATATAAAAGTAGGGAGGTCTTGCTGCAGCTGTATAGGGCATTGGTGAGGCCGCAGCTGGAGTACTGTGTGCAGTTTTGGTCGCCGCACTTACGGAAGGATATTTTGGCCTTGGAGGGAGTGCAGAGGAGGTTTACTAGGCTGATACCGGAGTTGAGAGGGTTGAGCTATGAGGAGAGGCTGAATGAACTAGGCTTGTACTCATTAGAGTTTAGAAGAATGAGGGGAGATCTCATTGAGACGTATAAGATGATGAATGGGATGGATAGGATAGAGGTGGAGAGACTCTTCCCTCTCAGAAAGGACAGTAGGACTAGGGGGCACAGCCTCAAGATAAAGGGGGGGCGGTTTAGAACGGAGTTGAGGAGGAACTTCTTCACTCAAAGGGTGGTGAATCTCTGGAATTCTCTGCCCGTTGAGGTGGTGGAGGCTGCCTCGCTAAATATTTTTAAGATGCGGGTTGATGGGTTTTTGATAAGAGAGGGGATTAAGGGTTATGGGGAGAGGGTGGGAATGTGGAACTGAGCCACGACAGATCAGCCATGATCTTATTGAATGGCGGGGCAGGCTCGAAGGGCTAGATGGCCTACTCCTGCTCCTATTTCTTATGTTCTTATGTAAGACCAGCCAAACTGGTGAAAAAGGCCCCCAAAACAAGTTGATCATCACAGGTTTCATTGCCGAGTGCAAGCTGAAGCCAAGCATCGACAGCGAAAGGAATGCTTGGCAACCTGGGCACCCCACCCACCTGCTCCTCCTCCAAATAATGTCTTCCAACCTGTAACAGAGACTGTAGGTCACGTATTGGACTCTTCAGTCACCCAGGAACTTATTTTTAGTGTGGAAGCAAGTCATCCTCGACCCAATGATCTGCCGGAAAGATCATCTTGCAATCTCTTTGCATCCTCCTCACAGCCTATTTTCCCACCTACCCACCAAAATTATTGATATAGATTGTAAATGGCTAAGGCCCAATTACTGATCTTTGCAGTAGCCCACTTGTTACAACTTGTCAACCTAAAAATAACTTATTCCTGTTTTCTGCCTTTCACCCCATCCTCAATCCAAATTAATCTCCTATAATCCTATAAACCCTAATTTGTGTAATAGGCTCGTATGACACCTGATAAAATTCCTTTTGAAAACTCATATATACCATATCTACTATTTTGCCTTATTGAACACAGAAATCAAAATTCCAGTGCTGTATTGGCAGAGGTGCCATCTTTTGGATGAGACTTTAAACAGAGATCTTATTTGCCCTCTCAAATGTTCATAAAAGGTCCCATGGTACTACTTTGAAGACGTAATGAGCGAAATCAGTTTGAAACATAGAAACAAAGAAAAACTACAGCACCAACTGGCTCTTCGGCCCACAAGTTGCACCAAATGTGTCCCTACCTACTGGGCTTACCTATAACCCTCTATCTTACTAAGTTCCATGTACTTATCCAAAAGTCTCTTAAAAGACCCGATTAAATCTGCCTCCACCACTACTGCCAGCAGCCGATTTCACGCACTCACCGCACTCTGAGTGAAAAACTTACCCGACATCTCCTCTGTACCTACCTCCCAGCACCTTAAACTCGTGTCCTCTTGTGCAACCATTTCAACCCTGGGAAAAAGCTTCTGAGAATCCACCCGATCAATACCTTTCAACATCTTATACACCTCTATCAGGTCACCCCCTCATCTTTCGTCTCTCCAAGGAGAAAAGACCGAGCTCTCTCAACCTATCCTCACAAGACATGCCACCCAATCCATGCAACATTCTTGTAAATCTCCTCTGCACCCTTTCTATGGCTTCTATATCCTTTCTGTAATGAGGCGACCAGAACTGAGCACAGTACTCCAAGTGGGGTCTGACCAGGGTCTTATACAGCTGCAACATTATCTCCCAACTCCTAAACTCAATTCCTCGATTGATGAATGCCAGTACACCACACGCCTTCTTAACCGCAGCCTCTATCTGTGAAGCTGCTTTGACTGTCCTATGAACCTGGACCCCAAGATCCTTCTGATCTTCCACACTTTCAAGAGTCTTACCCTTAATATTGTATTCTTTCATCCTATTTGACACACTAAAATGAATCACCACACACTTATCTGGGTTGAAGTCCATCTGCCACTTCTCCGCCCAGTCTTGCATCCCATCAATGTCTCGTTGCAACTTCTGACATCCCTCCACACTTTCCACAACACCTCCAACCTTTATGTCATCAGCAAGTTGGGATAATTTGGGGCATCTGCTAGGGGAGTAGTGTGTGGCATGTCCTGTGCAAGACTAGAGCTGGGTGTTCAGATTGTTACTCTGGAGTTAGAAGTGTCTTATTTCTTCTAACTCTTTCAGAGTAACTAGCGGTAAAACTGGCAGAACCATCTGAAGTTAGCAATTTAAATCGCTTTGTTGGATGTTTCCTGGCACAGCGCTTTTGTCCATGGAAGTCAGCACTTCTGGACAATTGCCAAATAAACCCTTTACCTGGGAACTTCCTAGAGGGATTCCCCAGCACATCATTGGGGTACCTCCTAAATGTGAGGCTGGGGAGCCAAGGAATAAATGGGTCATTATTTTTTACAGACTGTCCTCCCTAACCTAATTTGACATTGAAACGCTCACTCATGCCTTTGTTTCCTTTATCTAATTTTGATAATTCTGATTGCCCTTCCATCATCCACCCTCCATAAACTTTTAAGTAATTCAAAACCTCTGTCTGTATCATAAATAAAAACAGAAAATGCTGCAAATACTCAGCAGATCGGGCAGTATCTGTGGAGAGAGAATCAGAGTTAATATTTCAGGTCAATGACTCTGTTTCTCGCTCCACAGATGCTGCCTAATCTGCTGAATATATGCAGCACTATTTGAGCTCCCCAGCATCTGTAATATTTCACTTTGGTATCCGTCTGAATCCTAACTTTACTCGAGGACTTAGCTTTTTGGTCCAGCAATCCCTCAGTTTTAAAATTTTCACCCTTATTTTCCATATCCCTCCAAGGTCTTGCCCTACCTCTGAAATCTCCTGCAGTCCTACTACACTCCATGACTGTTCAATTCTGGCCTCTTGAGCCGCCCAACTCCCCCCCTCCCCACCGTCCCCCCCGCCCTCCGATTTTAATCACTCCCCATTGGTGGCAATACCTTCTCATGGACTTAAGTTCGGGAATTCCCGCTGTAAACCTCTCTAACCACTCTTTCCTCCTTTGATACACTTTGGGGAGGCAATGGCCTCGTGGTATTAATAAGAAATACATAAGAACATAAGAACATAAGAAGTAGGAGCAGGAGTAGGCCATCTAGCCCTTCGAGCCTGCCCCGCCATTCAGTAAGATCATGGCTGATCTGAAGTGGCTCAGTTCCACTTTCCCGCTCTCTCCCTATAACCCTTAATTCCCTTGCCTACCAAAAACCTATCTACCCGTGACTTAAATATATTTAGCGAGGTAGCCTCCACCACTTCAACGGGCAGAGAATTCCAGAGATTCACCACCGTTTGAGTGAAGAAGTTCCTCCTCAACTCCGTTCTAAACTGACCCCCCCCCCCCCACTTATCTTGAGGCTGTGCCCTCTAGTCCTGCTGTCCTTTCTAAGTGGGAAGAATCTCTCTACCTCTACCCTATCCATCCCCTTCATTATCTTATACGTCTCTATAAGATCCCCCCTCATCCTTCTAAACTCCAACGAGTACAGACCCAGTCTATTTAATCTCCAGGCTATTATCACCAGGCTATTAATCCAGAAACTCAGCTAGTGTTCTGGGGACCCAGGTTCGAATCCTTATACGGCCAATGACGGAATTTGAATTTGATAAAAATATCTGGAATTAAGAATCTACTGATGACCATGAAACCATTGCTGATTGTTGGAAAAATCCATCTGGTTCACTAATGCCCTTGAAGGAACGAAATCTGCCATCCTTACCCAGTCTGGCCTACATGTGACTCCAGAGCCACAGCAATGTGGTTGACTCGCAACTGCCCTCCAAAGGCAACTAGGGGTGGACAATAAATGCTGCACAGCCAGTGACACCCATGTCCCACAAATGAATAAAAGAAAACACTGCTTAAAACCTAATTTCTTGATGAAACCTGACCACTTGTTCTAATATATCCCTATGTAGCTTCGAGCCAGGTTTTGTTTGCTGAGGGACCCATGAAATAACCATCGCCTTGGGTTATTTCATTACATCAAAAGTACTAATCAACACAAGTTGTTACGATTACAACAATTGATTTTGCCAGCAAACATTTTCATAAATAATAAAACCCTTCAGTTGTAAATTGCACGCATTGGTCGCACTGCTGTACTCACTGTACCTGCCCCGGGCATCTCTTTTCCAGCCAGGTGGTCAGTGCAGAACACTGGGGGCTGAAATTGGCCAATTCACAGTTGTGTCAAGTCCGAAACCCATCTGGTGCCATGCCAAACAACAGCATTAAAACAGGTCACTGAAAAAAAAAGAGTCTGCGTCAGTTATCTGCTCTTAGACCTGGTGTTGATAGACTGCTGCCAAGCAGAGGCATCTATCATTTTAAGGAAAGTGCTTAATTTTACTCTCAAATCTACATTGCCGTTTGGTTTAAACCATACAATCCTTGTTGGCTAAAATCTGTAGTTGCCAGAGCTGCCTGCCCGGGAGGAGCTAGCCCTTTTTGCCAGCATTCCCATGAGCTATAACCTATCATAGTGAAGAGGTGGTGCCTGTATTTTGCGCTCTGACGTCCCTCTGTGAATCCATCTGCACATGTCTGTCTTGAGAGGCTGAGTTTCGGTTCCACACTCCCGGATCCACACTCAGGGACAGTCCCTTCCTTGTGTGCTTCTTGTTTGGTGGGACAAGGAACGATGTCGGCGTCTCTGCTACACTGGACGTTAACGGGGGGTGCCCGGAGGTCAGTGAGGGAGGTGGGCTGCCTTCTGGGCTTGCGGCGCCGGTACCGCAGCGAGAGGGGAGTCTATGGTTACAAGCCTGCCAGGAATGACAGTGCTCTGAAATTAACCAGGGAAGAAGACCCAACTCAAGGTCAGTTGCGAGGATTTTAAAACCCCAGGTTTGGGCTTTTTCTTTGGTCGGGGGGGAGGGGGTAGTTTTACAGTGAAATTGTCAACACAAGAACAAGGATTTGTGAAGCCCCTGACCGTATCAGTAATTGTGAACTTTGGAACTTTTGGTAACAAAGTGACAGCTCACGGAGGGGCTTCCTTGCCACTTCTCTCCCACACTGATCCTTTAAAGGAATTCATCCTTCCTGTTGCAAATGGCTGCCTCCTGGATTAAACTGGAAAACTACACCTCCAGAACAGAGCTCAGGTCCCCAGCATAACAGCAGTGGCCCCTTGTCTTCGAACTTGTTGTGTGGAGAGAGTGTGCAAGGTGTTGTTTTCTTTACCTGTGCACCAGGCAGGTGGTTCGAGTCTTCCTGGTGATGGGTGGGTGTCTGCCTTTGGCAGCTTGCCCCCTCTTCCTTCCAAAATGGAACAAGCTGGAAATTAATACAGTCACCCCGGCAAAATGTCAGAAACAGATTTTGAATGATTGGATTGCAATAGGCATTTTAGCTGCAGCCCGGAGGGCTAAATAGAATCGTAGAGGTTTACAGCATGGAAACAGACCCGTCGGCCCAACTTGTCCATGCTCCCCTTTTTTTAAACCCCTAAACTAATCCCAATTGGCCCATATCCCTCTATACCCATCCTGTCCATGTAATTGTCGAAATGCTTTTTAAAAGACAAAATTGTACCTGCTTCTACTACTACCTCTGGCAGCTTGTTCCAGACACTCACCACCCACTGTGTGAAAAAATTGCCCCTCTAGACACTTTTGTATCTTTCCCCTCTCACCTTAAACCTATGCCCTCCAGTTTTAGACTCACCTACCTTTGGGAAAAGATATTGACTATCTGGCTGATCTGTGCCTCTCATTATTATATAGACCTCAATAAGATCATCCCTCAGCCTTCTACACTCCAGAGGAAAAAGTCCCAGTCTATCCAGCGTCTCCTTATAATGCAAGCCATCAAGCCCCGGTAGCATCCTAGTAAATCTTTTCTGCACTCTTTCTAGTTTAATAATTTCCTTTCTATAATAGGGTGACCAGAACTGAACATAAGAAATAGGGGCAGGAGTAGGCCATCTAGCCCTTCAAGCCTGCCCCGCCATTCAACAAGATCATGGCTGATCTGAAGTGGATCAGTTCCACTTTCCTGCTTTCTCCTCATAACCCTTAATTCCCCTGTCTATCAGAAATCTATCTACCTGTGACTTAAATATATTCAGCAAGGTAGCCTCCACCACTTCAACGGGCAGAGAATTCTAGAGACTCAGCATCCTTTGAGTGAAGAAGTTCCTCCTCAACTCTGATCTAAACTGCCCCCCCTTATTTTGAGGCTGTGCCCTCTAGTTCTGCTATCCTTTCTAAGCAGGAAGAATCTCTTTACCTCTACCCTATCTTTCCCCTTCATTATCTTATATGTCTCTATAAGATCCCCCCTCAACTGCTGGTGCCATGTGCACAGTAAATCCTTCAGTATGATTGTTGCAGCTACCAAATTGCCTCAGTCAACACTCCCATAGTTACCTGAATAACCACACCCTTTAACAGTGGCACCCTTTAACAGTGCTTTGCCGCCACATGATGTTTTTGCAGTGTTATATTTCACCCGGATATTCTTAGCTCATAAAAGACACTCCCTGGCTGGAGGTGTTAATTAATCAGCAGGTCAGATGATCCAAACAAAATTGAGCAAATTGAAGAGATGTTGAGAGCTGATCCAATATAAGTTTTTTTTGATAACTCAGTGGGTGAAAGGATAGCCTGTCACATTCATAAGGATCAAGAAAGTATTAGGTTTGATCTATGCCATCTCAGTTGGGATGGTAATAGACAGACTACAGTGCATTTAGTTGTGTGTTGTCACCTGATTATCTATCAACCTACAGATTAGCCACAAGTGACTGAAAGTATAAAAGACTTGACGAAGGCATAAAGGATACCTTTATACCTTCTCTAAGATAACCTTGTGTATCTCTTAGAGAAACTCAAGGCACAGCCTCAAAATAAGTGGGGTGGGGGCCAGTTTAGAATAGAGTTGAGGAGGAACTTCTTCACTCAAAGGGTGGTGAATCTCTGGAATTCTCGTTGAATATATTTAAGTCACAGGTAGATAGATTTCTGATAGACAGGGGAATTAAGGGTTATGGGGAGAGACCGGGAAAGTGGAACTGATCCACTTCAGATCAGCCATGATCTTATTGAATGGCAGGGCAGGCTCGAAGGGCTAGATGGCCTACTCATGCTCCTATTTCTTATGTTCTTATGAGTACAGACCCAGTCTATTCAATCTCTCCTCGTAGGCTAACCCCCTCATCTCCGGTATCAGCCTAGTGAACCTCCTCTGCACTCCCTCCAAGGCCTATATATCCTTCCGCAAATGCGGTGACAAAAACTGCACACAGTACTCCAGTTGCGGCCTCACCAGTACCCTGTACAGTTGCAGCAAGAACTGTACGCAGTATTCCAAGCATGGGCTTACCAATGTCTTGTACAACTTCAACAAGGCATTCCAACTCCTGTATTCAATGTTCTGACCAATGGAACCAAGCACGCTGAATGTCTTCTTCTTCACCCTGTCCACCTGTGACTCCATTTTCAAGGAGCTATGAACCTGTACCCCTAGATCTCTTTCTTCTGTAACTCTCCCCAACGCCCTACCATTAACTGAGTAATCCCTACCCTGGTTCAATCTACCAAAATGCATTACCTCGCATTTATCTAAATTAAACTCCATCTGCCATTCATCAGCCCACAGGCCCAAATGATCAGAAGCCCTTGCAATCGGAGATAACTTTCTTCAGTGTTCCACTATGCCACCAATCTTGCAAACTTACTAACCTTGCCTCCTATATTCTCATCCAAATCATTAATATAAATGACAAATAACAGTGGACCCAGCACCAATCCCTGAGGCACACCGCTGATCACTGGCTTCCAGTGTGAAAGACAACCCTCTACAACCACCCTCTGGCTTCTGTCAAATGATGTGTGGTACTAATTACGAATACATATTAGTGAGTAAGGTATTAATGCAAGGTGTTTAAAATCAACAGCTTATTAGAGATTGCAGAGGTTGCCTTGGCAGGTTTGTATGGTGTCAGAATATACTACTATTTTAGGACTTTGTCTACCTTATATGCTGCAGGAAAGGATGCCCTGAGGCATGGTACACTGGGGAGACCATTGCAGACGCCACGACAAAGAATGAATGGACACCACTTGACAATCACCAGGTAGGAGTGTTCCTTTCCTGTCGGGGAACACTTCAGCAGTCAAGGGCATTCAGCCTCTGATCTTGGTTAAGCATTCTCCAAGAGTTCTTCTCATGTGTGTGGAACTTGGCTATCAGTTTCTGCTTGGCAATTCTGCATTGTCGTGTGCCTTGAAGGCCACCCTGGAGAATGCTTAACAGAAGATTGGAGGCTGAATGCGTGTGACTGCTGAAGTGTTCCCCGACAGGAAGGGAACACTCCTGCCTAGTGATTGATGCGTGGTATCCATTCATCCATTGTTGTAGCAACTGCATAGTCTTGCCAATGTCCAACATTTCGAACATCCTTTCCTGCATCAAATGAGGTAGGCAACGTTGACTAAGTTGCTTGTGTATGTATCCTGTATCTGGTGGGCGATGTTCTCACATGTGATGGTGCTGTCCATGTCGATGATCAGGCATTCCTTGCAGAGGTTGCCATGGCAGGATTGTGTGGTGTCATGGTCGCTGTTCTCCTGAAGGCTGGGTAGTTTACTATGATTATCCCTCTCTTCACTCGCACTGAAAAGGCTTGATTACCTGAAAAGACCTGCATTCCAACCATTATCTTGCAATTTTGTCTTTGTCTATATATGCTGTGTTTGTGAAACCTACCCCTCCATTCATCTGATGAAGGAGCAGCGCCCCAAAAGCTTGTGATTCCAAATAGACCTGTTGGACTTTAATCTGATGTTGTGAGACTTCTTACTGTGCCCATCCCAGTCCAACGCCGGTATTTCCACATTATGCTCACCACATTGGACAATGGAATAACTACCATTGAAACGTTTTCCATTAAATTGTCACATTTTCCATTAAGTTGTCACATTATCTGCCCTCTTCAGATAACTAATGGTCTCTTCTCATATCTTTGTTAAGTCTTGCTCTGAGTTATGTCACCACACTGCTAGTTAGGAGCCTTGCGATGATGACCTATTCTTCACTCTGCCGACTGGATTTACTTGCCTCATTGTCAGTACCAAAGCATGCTCTGTCTCGTTATTATCACATAGACATGGACCATTTTAGCCTCATTCTTCATCCTCAAATTTCTCCTGGGACAATCGTGGACTCTGACACAGCTGCCTTACCTTGAGCTCCACAGAGAAAACGCTTGATGGACTAAATGGCCTCCTTCTGCACTGTAGGAATTCTGTGATTCTATCAAAAGGCTGCTGGCTATATAGGATCTGTTCATCTCTTAGAATAGATGGAGGCAACACTGATCCAAACTTCTTTTATTGAGCATTATTTAAAATTAACGTGACAGAAGCGAAGAAAATTGATTTACGAGAGAGAAAAGTGAGAGAGAAAAGAGACAGAGTGGCAGAAGCTGATCCCAATACAGACTTGATCCAAAATCTTGGACAGAACAGAACTCAGCTGAACAGATAACTCTTACTACAATAAATGAATTCTTATTGTGTTATTGAAAAAGCTGGACACACATAGTCTCCAACTTACATAAACAATTGGCAGCTGTGTGGCCATGAAAAACTTTGTTTAGCCTCATTTCTGCTAACACTGTATTTTGAAAGAATGCAATCAATTTCTAAGCTCATCCCAAAATTTCCAGCTGAGTTCTCAAGTCTTTCAAATGAAGTAAACCTTACAAAGGATCCTACAGTCTACCTAGCAATAGTGTACACTATTGACCAACATGGTTAAAAGTAAAAGAAACAGTTTGCCGTTTGATCCTTTAGTGGATGCCTGATCTCTGTCAGGACACTATCAGAGAACAAAAGTAGAACATGCTGCAAATTCCCAGCAGGTCAAGTAGCAACGGTGGAAAGAGAAACCGAGTAAATATTTTAGCCCAATGGCCTTCCTTCTTATCTGTATACATCTAGAACTTTCTTCAGGGGCTCTGTTCAGAACGTTCTGACAAAAGATTATTGACATGAAATGTTCACTCTCTGTCCATAGATGTCCATATCTGATTTCCAGCATCTGCAGTATTTTGCTTTAGTATCTGCTTCATGGCCGTTCTTCATGCCGGCATTAGGGAGAGGAGAAATTAACCCATTTTGCTGTTTTATGATCCACTAGCTCATCTAGATAGATGATCTAGATAGGCTGGGCGAATGGGCCAGGAACTGGCAAATGGAATTTAATGTTGGCAAGTGCGAGGTGGCCCACTTTGGTAGGAATAATGGTAGGAAGGACTATTACTTACGTGGCGAAAAACTGCAGCAGGCGACGGTGCAGAGGGACCTCGGGGTCCTTGTGCATGAGTCGCAAAAACCCAGCCTGCAGGTGCAGCAGGTGGTCAGGAAGGCGAATGGGATGCTGGCCTTCATAGCGAGGGGGATTGAATATAAAAGTAGGGAGGTCTTGCTGCAGCTGTATAGGGCACTGGTGAGGCCGCAGCTGGAGTACTGTGTGCAGTTTTGGTCGCCGCACTTACACGAGGATATTTTGGCCTTGGAGGGAGTGCAGAGGAGGTTTACTAGGCTGATACCGGAGTTGAGGGGGTTGAGCTATGAGGAGAGGCTGAATAAACTAGGCTTGTACTCGTTAGAGTTTAGAAGAATGAGGGGAGATCTCATTGAGACATATAAGATGATGAATGGGATGGATAGGATAGAGGTGGAGAGACTCTTCCCGCTCAGAAAGGACAGTAGGACTAGGGGGCACAGCCTCAAGATAAAGGGGGGGCGGTTTAGAACAGAGTTGAGGAGGAACTTCTTCACTCAAAGGGTGGTGAATCTCTGGAATTCTCTGCCCGTTGAAGTGGTGGAGGCTGCCTCGCTAAATATTTTTAAGACGCGGGTTGATGGGTTTTTGATAAGAGAGGGGATTAAGGGTTATGGGGAGAGGGCGGGAAAGTGGAACTGAGCCATGACAGATCAGCCATGATCTTATTGAATGGCGGGGCAGGCTCGAAGGGCTAGATGGCCTACTCCTGCTCCTATTTCTTACGTTCTTATGCTCTTATCTACACGTAGAGCAAGGACAGGATCAGATGTGGTTGTGACGCCCTAAGGTCGTGTAGGGCACAGAAACAGTTTACATGCATAAAACAAGGGGAAAACCTCAAAATCTGTTACAGGAATGTTGCTGTTGAAAGTCATGAAATGGTTTGTAGTTGACTTCAGGGCAGTGTTGAGTGAGTTCAAAAATAGACTGATGAAAAGACCCAAGAACCAACCAGCAATGAAGGAAAAAGAGGAACTATTTAAATAAACTGCATTTCTCCATTTGGCTTTTACAGAGAAATTTTAATGATCACGTGGTGTTGTTGTAAAGCACTTTACAGCTAAGGAGATACTTATGAAATTTGATTTATTATTGTCACATGTATTGGGATACAGTAAAAAGTATTGTTTCTTGCGCACTAGACACATAATGCATATCATTCATAGAGTACATAGGGGAGAAGGAAAGGAGAGGGTGCAGAATATAGTATTACAGTTACAGCTAAGGTGTAGAGAAAAATCAGCTTAATGTAAGGTAGGAAATGTGGTCACTATAGCCAGCATACTCACATCAAAAATCCCACAAACAATGTGATAAATTATTAGATTATCTGGGTAATGTTGGCCATGACCTTCAGAGAATTTCCCTATCTTTGTAAAAGATCCTATGGTATATTCATCCATCTGAAGGCAGGCAAGACCTTAATTTAATGTCTCATCACAAAGAAGTCCTCCCAATAATGTAGCACCATGATGGCATAGTGGTACTGTTACTGGACTAGTAATTTAGAGGTCCAGGTTAATGCTCTGGGTCAAGGGTTCAAATCCTACCATGAAAGCTGATGGAATTTAAATTCAATAAATTAATTTAGAATTTGGAAAAAAAAAAGCTAGTCTTATAATTGTTTCACAAACCCCATCTCGTTTGCTAATGCCTGTTAAAGAAGGAAATCTGTTCGTAACTGGTCAGGTCTATATGTGACTCCAAAACCACAGCAGTGTGATTGACTCTGAAACGGCCTAACAAGCCACTCAGTTGTATAAAGTGTACAAAAAGGAATGGAACTGGCGGACTGTCCAACATCGACCTCGACACAGGAAAAGATAACCGCAAACCCTTTTTACTAACAACTGGGAGCTTGTGCCAAATTTGGGACTAGTCTCATTGACTAGTCACACTTATAGAATGATACTGTACAGACATGACGATAACCATCCCGGGATAATCCCTGTCCCATCTAAAGGACAGACCCACCAGATATGCAGCACATTGTGTTATAAAGTTTGGCAGGAGTTGCCCTGAGAGTTCTCGACGTTGACTGTGGACTCACGGCATCAGGTCAAACTTGGACAAGGAAACTGCTGGTTATGACCTGCACGCACCCCTCAGCTGATGATTCAGTACCCCTCCATGTTAAAGCATTTGAAAGAAGCACTGATGAGGCAAGGGCACAGAATGTATTCTGTGTGGGTTTCTTCATCACCCAAGATCGACTTGGTTAGCACCACCACAGACCCAGCTGATGTAAAGGACATAGCTGCTAGTTTGGGACTGTTGCATTTACCCATGACAGTGTTGGTAGCAGTGACCACTGCACGGTTCTTGTGGAGACAAAGTTCCATCTCCATTTTGAGGATGGGATTAGGGGTAATTTATCAGCTTCGACAGGTGACTGGCTGAGAGACAGAAGACAGGGAGTTGGAATCAATGTGTTTTTTTTTCTGGATGGCAAGAAATAACTAATGGGGTGCCACAGAGTTCGGTTCTTGGGACTCTGTTCTTTACAATCTATATTAACAATTTTGATACAGAGATAGAAGGCTCTATTGCCAAATTTGCCGATGACACAAAATTACGTGGAACAGTAAGTTGCATTGAGGAAGTAAGGATAAATAGGTGAGCAGAATGGGCCAAAATATGGCAGATAGAGTTTAACGTGGATTAGTGTGAGATCATGCATTTTGGTCAGAAAAATGGGAAGGCAACTTATTATCTTTATCCCCATAACTCTTCATCCCCTTATTAATCAAGAACCTATTTATCTCTGTCTTAAAGATACTCAATGACCTCCACAGCCTTCTGCGGCAAAGTGTTCCACAGATTCACCACTCTCTGGCTGAAGAAATTCCTCTTCATTTCTGTTTTAAAGGATCATCCCTTTAGCCTGAGGTTGTGTCCTCTGGTTCTAGTTTTTCCTAATAGTAGAAACATCCTCTCTACATCCACTGTCTCCAGGCCTCGCTGTATCCTGTAAGTTTCAATAAGGTCTCCCCTTATCCTTTTAAGCTCCAACAAGTACAGACTCAGAGTCCTCAACCGTTCCTCATACAGAAGCTCTTCAATCCAGGGATCATTCTTGTGAACCTCCTCTGGACCCTTTCCAGGGCCAGCACATCCTCCCTTAGATATGGGGCCCAGAACTGCTCACAATACTCCAAATGGGGTCTGACCAGAGCTTTATACAGTGTCAGGAGTGCATTGCTGCTCTTGTATTCTCGCCCTCTCGACATGAATGCTAACATTGCATTTGTCTTCCTAACTGCCGACTGAACCTGCATGTTAACCTTCAGAGAATCTTGAACAATGACTCCCAGGTCCCAAGTTTCTGATTTTGTAAGCATTTTCCCATTTAAAAATAGTCTATGCCTCCATTCCTCCTTCCAAAGTGCATAACCTCAAACTTTTCCACATTATATTTCACCTGCCACTTCCTTGCCCACTCCCCCAACCTGCCCAACTCCCTCTGCAGCCCCCCTGCTTCCTCAATACTACTTGTTTCTCTACATATCTTTGTATCATCTGCAAACTTAGCAACAGTGCCTTCAGTTCCTTCCTCCAAATCGTTAATGTGTATTGTGAGGGTAGTGCAGTTAATGTAGTTTAAATGGATTTCAGCAAAGCCTTTGATAAGGACCCATGTAGGAGAATTATAATGAAAGCAAATGCACATGGAAAACAGAGTATATTCAAAATTGGCTCAGTTGTAGGAGACAGAGGGTGAAGACAGACAGCTGATTAGGTGACTGGAAGCCAGTGTCCAGTGGCGCACCATAGGGATCTGTGCTGGGTCTCCTATTATTCATCATGTCTATAAACAACATAGATGACTATGTGGCGGAGGTGGGGGGGCATAGAATTAGTATGGATGACACAAAGATTGGCTGGGTGATTAACATTGAGGCTGAGTATCTTGAGCTATAGGAAGATATAGAGGAGATGGTCTAAGGACAGATAAATGGCAGATGGAATTTAACTTGGAAAAGTGTGAGGAATGAGTAGTTTTGCAAGGAAGTATTCGATGAATGGCAGGACACTAGGAAGTTCTGAGGAAAAAGGGAACTTGGTGTGTTTGTCCATAGAACTCTGAAGGCAGAAAGACATGTTAGTAAGGCAGTGAAGGAAGCATATGGCACACTCACCTTTCTTTATCAATCAAGGCATAGATTATTAAAGCAGGAGGTTGTTGGAGTTGTACATTAAGGCCACAGCTGGAATACTGTGTGCAGTTCTGGCTGTCAGGATTATAGGAAGGATGTGATTGAACTGGGGGGGGGTGCAGAGGATGAGCTCAACCTGGCACTTGCAGGCAGAGGGAGGCATTTGACAATGTTCAGCAAAACATTGACCATTTTAGAAATTTCTCTTTATATGTAAGATCTTTTTATACATAAGATCTCCGCTGAAGCTGCTGCACGAACTTAAAATGAATTTTTGAGCGCGTGGATAAATTCTTATTGCTGCATGTAGTCTGCCAGTTACTAGTTAAAGGCCCGAATATCAGTGTGATTTTTGTTTCACTCTCCAGTTGACCATGGTTTACTACGTCTAGTGACTGCATATCGTGAACATGGCCACAAAGCTGCTAAAATCGACCCACTGAATCAAGGTGCGATAGAGATGATCCCTGAAATCCAGGTTTTAACTGAAGCACTTCAGGGTCACGAAGTGTTCCGCACAAAAGGCAAGTGTCTACTTTCTAGAAGAAATTAAGACTAATTTCTCACTTCTTCTACCTAGATACAGTCAAGATTGCAGAAGCATGATATTTTACATCTCTCATCCAAAACTGGATGTAACTTTACAATGACAGACACACAGCCCATGATTCCCTCAAGGTCGATGTGATTGATTTTGGATTGTTGTATGTGGGTTGGAGAATGGGTGGGTTTCTAGGGAAAGAACTCTTTCAAGCAAATGAGTTATGAGGAGAGAGAGAACATTAACCTAAAATATTACTTAAAGGTAAATCCAGACAATAGGATTGTCTATTGACCCATCTGGTTCACTAATATCCTTTAGGGAAGGGAGTCTGCTGTCCTTACCTGGTCTGGTCGATGTGTGACTCCAGAGCCACAGCAATGCGGTTGACCCTCATGCAATTAGGGATGGGCAATAAATGCTGGCCAGCCAGCAACACCCATGTCACACAAATGATTAAACAAAATTTAGATTGACATTTTTTTCCGCCACTGTTAGACAATTAAAATATTCCTAGTGCAAACCACATTAAACATTTTTGAATAATTTATCAGCTAAGGTGGTGAAGTTATTGTTATTACTTAGATCCTAAACTGGGGAAATTGGGGATGTGTTTAATAAGCAGAACAGTCCTTTTTATTTTGTGCTTATTCCATTTGATGCTCATTGTCAGTTTCATCAGCAGGTTCCTTATCCTCGATTGCTGATTAGAAAATGATGGGCTTCTAAAGCAAAGGGTAGAAAACAATATAAGAGCAAGTCAGCCTAAGCTAATCTGTAGGCTGCAAACCTGGGTTCAAATCCCACTACAGCAGATGGTGAAATTTGAATTCAATAAAAAATACCTGGAATTAAGAATCTGCTGATGACCATGAAATCCATTGTCGATTGTTGGAATTATGGGGGGATTTGAACTCAGGATTGCAGCCTATGGATCATTATGTAATGGTGTTGAGCAAAGATTCAGGGCGAGTATCTGAGAAGCTATACCCTTTCTGGCCTGATGGAAGTCTTTACTACTGATTACATTACTAACCAATGCCATCTGTGAACACTGATTACACAGTTGGCTGATGAATTACAATCCATCTCATTATCTTTGAACCTGTAACCATGCCGACTTGTACACTGTGTGGCGGACCAAGGTGCAATCTTGTAGATAATTGATTTTCTGCATCAGTAATCTCAGCCATCAAGTCCTAACCTTGCTGCTGTTACAAACCACCTCCTAGCAGCTGGTTGGATTACAGGGCAGTGACAGAGGCAAGTTGATTCTTTGTCCCTTCAGTTGCAAATAATTTGTGGGCACTGAGGCGCAAATACACACAAACTCTTGGATAGATATATTCTTTGCTTAAGACAGTCAAAGATGATCCCAGGTTCAGCCTTCGATTTGTGTGATACTAACTGTGTTTAGCCGGTGTGAATGCCACAGTTAATTTAGCACCCTCAGGATTGAAAGATTCCTACTGCTAATCCTCCCCAACAATCTGCTTGAATTACCCATGGAAGAGCATTGCCTGAAGTCACCATATGAAAGGTGCAGTTGAACAGCCAACTAATACTCATTGCTGGAACTGATGTATGAATGATGATGACTTGGGTGATGCACCAGAGGACGTGGGCATCTGTGGATCAGTAATGCAAAATTAAATCAACGTCTTCAGGAGAGGGGAGGGAACAAGAGAGCATCTCGCAATAACCTTCCTTCTTCTTGGGAGGAAAACAATAAATAGTGACTGAGGAAGTGAATCCTCGATTGTACAAATGTGACAAAAGCTCCTTCCTGTTTTAAAACTTGCAAAGGAAAGAGAAAAACATGAAATATTTACTCAGTTTTGATTTGTGATGGTGTTACTTTTCCCAGTGAACCAGCAACAGAGAAACTGTCTGTGTGTTGGATTTATTATAGAAATTATTTGAGTGTAGTTATATTTTTTACTCATTCGTGGGACATGGGCGTCATTGGCTAGCCAGCATTTATTGCCCATTCCTAGTTGCCCTTGGAGGGTAATTGAGAGTCAACCGCATTGCTGTGGCTCTGGAATCACATGTAGGCCCGACCAGATAAGGACAGCAGATTTACTTCGCGAAAGGACATTAGTGAACCAGTTTTTCCAACAATAAACAATGGTTTCATCAGTGGATTCTTAATTCCAGATATCTTATTATTGCATTCAAATTCCACCACCTGCTGTAGTGGGATTCGAACCGAGATCCCCAGAACATTAGCTGAGCTTCTGGATTATTAGTCTAGCGATGATATGACTAGGCCATTGCTTCCCATGTAAACATTTTGATACCAATAATGTCTGAGGCTCTATACCCTGCTATACATAGCTAACACTCTCTTTAATGGGAGGGCTTTGTTAGAAATCAGATGTGACACAATAAAAACCAGGAACCGTATGCACATATGACAGTGCCCACTCACTGTCTGCTTCCTGGAATTATTCAAAAGATGTGTCCAGAACCTAAGCAAGCCTCATATGTTTACCATGGCTTAATATTGTGATATGAATGTAACTAAAATGATCTCAGTGAAAGAGATAAAAATGGTAAGACTTGTTAGCCCACTGCCCTCTTCCTTGTGATGGGATTAAGGTTCCATTCAGCTGGCTTGGATTTATAATTCTTGCTACGGATAATCTCATGGAAGATTTTCAAATGGTAACATTCCACAATAGTAAAATATTCCCATGTGAAAGTGGATAAAGCAAATACTAAGTGGTAAGGACCAGTGGAGACATCAAATAAACATTAAAGAAATATATTGCATTATCTTTCAGGAATATTGAACTTCAGGAAGGAGGAAGCCACCTTCGAAGAGGTGTTGGCCTACTTGGAGCAGACTTACTGCGGGCACATATCTGTCGAGATTGGCCAGCTGGAGACCATGGTAGAGAGGGAATGGTTTGCTCAACGGTTTGAGCAAGCAAAACAAGAAACATTAACCCCAGAGGAGAAGAGCCATTTAGCAAAACTGATGCTGGAGTCTCAGGTAATGAGTGTTCAAACTAAGTGGAAAATGGGATAAGTAGTGTTATTGCCGTTGGGAGCGGAAGTGATTTCTGCAAGTCATGTAGTCGTTTGATTTGGGTCTTATCATTTTCTCAGAGCCACCCAGGTGTTTCCAGTTGGGAACAGTTCACTTTACTGTGTTATCACAAAACATATCTTGAAAATTGACATTATAGAAGTTCCCGAAAGGATTGAAACCTTTCATTTGAACAATGCAAATACAGTGCAATAAAGTAGTTTTGCAAGAAGCTTTCCTACAGTGTTTGCACCAAGCACTATTATGTAATTCTCTAATAGAAAGATATCCTCTTCCCAACTGTGCCCCCCTCACTATCACCTTTGAACAAAGTCATTGTCCAATTGAAAAGGATTTGAAAGCAACAACCTACATTAAGTTGTGCTGTACAAATATAACAAAATACTCAAGCTGCTTCAAGAACATTGCAAAGTGATATGGCATTGAGCAACATGATGCAATATTAGGTTAGCTGATCCAAAGTTTGGTCAAAGAGATAAGTTAAAATCTAAGGAGTGCTTAAAGGAGCAAAGCAGGATAGAGAGGCAGAGATGTTTAAAGAGTGATTTCAGAAGCCTACAGTCTTGGCAGCTGAAGGCAAGATTGCTAATGGAGAAACAATCAAAATGGGGAATGCTCAAGGGATCTCAGAGCTGTGGGGAAGACATGGAGAGGGGTGAGGTCACAAAGGGATTTGAAAACAAAGATGAGCAGCGTAGTGGCACAGTGGGTTAGCATTGCTCACAGCTCCAGGGAACCTGGGTTCAATTCCCAGCTTGGGTCACTGTCTGTGCGGAATCTGCGTGTTCTCCCCGTGTCTGTGTGCGTTTCCTCCAGGGGCTTCAGTTTTCTCCCACAGTCCAAAGATGTTAGGTTGATTAGGGGGCAATTTAGCACGGCCAGTGTTCCGGGATGTGTATGTGTTGGAAGGCTTAGCAGGGTAAATATGTGGGGTTTTGGGGATATGGCCTGGGTGGGATTGTTGACGGTGTAGACTCGATGGGCTGGATGGCCTCCTTGTGCAATGTAAGAATTGTATGTATGCATGACGGACATTGTAAACTTGAATTTCCTCAAAGGCAATGGCAGCGTGGGGGCCAGATTGGGAAAAGGATATCTTTCTATTAGGGACTAACAGTTCTTGGTGCAAAGACTGCAAGGACACTTCTTGCGAAGATGTTATTAACTGCAAACCAAGAGAGCCAATTAGGTCAGTGAGCACAGGGCTGATTGGTGAATGGGGTTTTCACAAGTTAAGACACAGACAGCAGAGTTTTGGATGATTTCAAGTTTACAGAGGGTAAAATGTGGCCAGGAGAGTATCTGAATATTGAGGCTAAAAGTAACAAAGGCACGAATAAGGGTTTCAACTGAAAATGAGCTGAGCTACAGGTGAAAACTAACTTAAGGTGAAACTGCTGAGCGGCAGCATGTAAATGGAGGGGGGGGGGCAAGGATAGATTCTTGGAAGATACGAGAGGTAACAGTATGGGAGTGGGAAGAGAAACTGTCGCATTGATTTTGACCACA
This sequence comes from Carcharhinus amblyrhynchos, assembly GCF_965287045.1. Classification (NCBI taxonomy): domain Eukaryota; kingdom Metazoa; phylum Chordata; class Chondrichthyes; order Carcharhiniformes; family Carcharhinidae; genus Carcharhinus; species Carcharhinus amblyrhynchos. Next base: position 48,476,443 of record NC_137342.1, read on the forward strand.
GTCAGGTAAGAGTGGAACTCTGTAAGCTGGACAACAGTGTGGTATAGAGGTGTTGGAGGAGTGTGTTGTGTAAAAAGGTCAAGAAGGGTGAGAAAGGATAGTTTACCATTATGATAGTCATGGACGATGTTATTTGAGACTTTGATAAGAACTGTTTTCAGGTTGCGATCGGGGAAGAAACCTGATTAGAGGAATTCAAAGAAGCAGTTTCAGCAAAAGATGGGTGTGGATTTGAGGCAGCAACATATCAAGGAGGAGGGAAGAGAGACAGAAGATTGGACGGTAGTTTTGTAAAGAGGGCGAAGTCGAGGCTTTTTGAGGACAGGGGTGATGATGGCTGATGTAAAGATCAGCTAATGTGGAGACCAGGAGTGGGAGTTGGCGATCAGCTGTTTAATGAGACTCGGGGTCCTTGTGCATGAGTCGCAAAAACCCAGCTTGCAGGTGCAGCAGGTGGTCAGGAAGGCGAATGGGATGCTGGCCTTCATAGCGAGGGGGATTGAATATAAAAGTAGGGAGGTCTTGCTGCAGCTGTATAGGGCATTGGTGAGGCCGCAGCTGGAGTACTGTGTGCAGTTTTGGGCGCCGCACCTGCGCAAGGATATTTTGGCCCTGGAGGGAGTGCAGAGGAGGTTTACTAGGCTGATACCGGAGTTGAGGGGATTGAGCTATGAGGAGAGGCTGAATAAACTAGGCTTGTACTCGTTAGAGTTTAGAAGAATGAGGGGAGATCTCATTGAGACGTATAAGATGATGAATGGGATGGATAGGATAGAGGTGGAGAGACTCTTCCCGCTCAAAAAAGACAGTAGGACTAGGGGGCACAGCCTCAAGATAAAGGGGAGGCGGTTTAGAACACAGTTGAGGAGGAACTTCTTCACTCAAAGGGTGGTGAATCTCTGGAATTCTCTGCCCGTTGAAGTGGTGGAGGCCTCCTCGCTAAATATTTTTAAGAAGCGGGTTGATGGGTTTTTGATAAGAGAGGGGATTAAGGGTTATGGGGAGAGGGCGGGAAAGTGGAACTGAGCAGCGACAGATCAGCCATGATCTTATTGAATGGCGGGGCAGGCTCGAAGGGCTGGATGGCCTACTCCTGCTCCTATTTCTTATGTTCTTATGTTCTTATGTTCTTATGAGACTTGGGTTAAGGAGGTGGATCTCATGGACAGGATGAGCTCTGAAAGGGGAAAAGAGAAAGAAAGTAGAGAGAATTGATGGGGGTGGGATGGTTGTGGTGGTGGGCTTGGAGAAGGGAGGAATCTGGCAGGGATGGCTATTTGGATGGTGTTGGTTTTAGTGATGTAGGAGGTCAAGAACACTTTGCACGTTGTTGTGAGGGTGGAGGGGATAGGGCTTTAAAAGACTGTACACAGGAAAGGAAAGAAGCCAAGGTCATTTTTACCATGCAGGTTAATCCTCCAATAGTGAACATTGTTAGAAGTGGAGCAGGACCTGACGCTGCTTTATATTGTCCAGCCAGATTGGTGGCAGATAGTGAAACCAAGTCTGCGTCGTAACCTTTCAAGCCCATGTCCTTTGGACTTAACAGAGCTGAGATGTGGGTTGTATCCGGGGAACAGCCAGAGTGAATGAGAGTAATAGTCTTATTGAGGATAGAACATCAAAGTTGGAGGTGAGGGTACAATTGAGTAAATCAGTACTTGCGGAAATACTGTAGTGAACAGAGGCTAAAAGCTGAGCAATTAAATGTATTGTAAGAATGGTTATACCTGTATGTATAATGGCACAATCCCAGTTTAACTTTTCAATGAGTAATTCGACCAGAAAAAGGAATCTGTGAACTGGTTTGCTGTTGCTATCCTCCTGTATGTGCTCCTGTATGATCCTACTGCCTGTAAGCAGGTTTTGTTCCTTGAGGCTCTAGCTCTTCACCGTCACCCAACAGAAATTCACTAGTTCTGCCATCTGGGCTCATAACCCTGAGCATGGGACCCTTACCTGGGCCTGGGGCAACTTGCAAATAGTCTAGGACATTCATTTCCTTTGGTCTCAAATGGTCTTTCTATCATTAATCATAGATTTCGGGTTACTGGCAAACCTGGGGGGCCTTGTTCCTTTTCCTTGTGTAACTCTGGGACATGGAAAAATGATAAATAGTCTACTTGTGTTTATTCAACAGGAATTCGATCGCTTCTTGGCCACTAAATTTTCCACCGTTAAACGTTATGGTGGCGAGGGCGCAGAAAGTATGATGGGATTCTTCCATGAATTGTTCCGAATGGCAGCATTCAATGGCGTGAGTGACGTGGTGCTGGGAATGCCTCACCGAGGGCGACTCAACTTATTGACTGGGCTCCTGCAACTCCCTCCTGAGGTTGGACGATAATGAAACTATTCCCAGCAATGTGATTGAAATGTGTGAAATAAGATTGAGAGAAGTGTCTTGATTTAGAATCACTAAAATCTGAGTAAGATTTGACTAACAAGAATTGAATTCTTAATGTCTTTAATCTGGCAAAATGTCCCAAAGCATTTCACTGGAGCCTTATGGGGCAAAATTCACATCAAGCTACATGAGCCATTAGGGGTGATGACCAAAAGCTTGTTCAAAGAAGTAGGTTTTAAGGAGTGTTTTAAAGGAGTGTTTGAAAAGAGGGGTAGGGAGTATTTAAGGAGGGAACTCCAGATTTAAGGATCTAAGCAGTCGCAGTTAGGGGCAGCACGGTGGCATTGCTGCCTCGCAGCACCAGAGATCCAGGTTCAATTTGGGCCTCAGGTGACTGTGTGCGCATTCTCCCCGTGTCTGTGTGGGTTTACTCCAGATGCTCCTTCCACAGTCCAAAGATGTGCAGGTTAGGTTGATTATCCGTGATAAATTGCCTCTTAGTGTCAGGGGGATTAGGAGGGTAAATTTATGGGGATGGGACCTGGGTGGGATTGTTGTTGGTGCAGGCTCAATGGGCCAAATGGCCTCCTTCTGCACCATAGATTCTATGATTCTCTGACTGCAACCAATGTTGGAATTATTATAACCAGGGGTAGCCAAGAGGCCATGCTGGTTGAAGAGCCTTCTTATTTCTTGCCCTTTCACAGATGCCCACAGGTACCCTATGGAAGGTGCCATATTGGCAATGATCTCTAAGAACCACAGGTTGCCGCTCAAAAGGTTGTGGGCCTTTGGAACCCTCTGCCACAGCCAGAGAGCTGTGGTTGCTCTGCTGTGGAGTGTATTCAAGGGCGAGGTGGCTGGATTTTTTTGGAACCCAAAGGATTTAGAGACAGTGCAAGGACATAGGGTTAAGGTAAAAGATCAGCCTTAATCTCCAAGGGCCAAATGGCCTCCTGCTACCCCCTGTTGGTAAATACTCACCAAAAGTCTGTTGGCAACTGTTAGCAGAATGAACATTGTTCCTTTATTGCTGACTGCAAAATCTGGGCCAATTTATGATCAGGAGAAAGAACTTCAGTTAATCTCTGTTCTTAAACCTCGGGAATTGGAATCTCATGCTGCCAAATTAAGATCAGATAGTTTGCCAAAGCAGCAATCAAACCTGCAATCTTTCAGGGTTTTTAATTGCTGGATAAGCATGCTGAGTTAAGGATGGAGTTTTGTTCGTACATTTTATTAACTAAGTACCTGTGGCCTTGGGGGTTTTAGAATACACACAATAGTTTGAGCAAATAACATGTGTCAAAATTCACCCTTGGTTTTTTTGATTTAATTTATTATTGCCACATGTATAGTATACAGTCAGAAGGATTGGGAGTGAAACTCATTAATCACATTGTGATGAAGGCAAAAAAATTGCAAATTGATGTTTTGCCCATTCTGGACGGGCTCCTGATTGCAACAATTTTTCTTTCCCTCTGTAAAATGGAAATGGGTGTGAAAATAGCTGCCGTTCCTGCTAGTCTCATCACACCCGATTTACAACATTTTCCCTCTGCACAATGGGCGCAATGAGGTTGTAAAACTCCACCCCGTGTCTCTATCTGTGGCATTTCAGCAAATCTGGGTAAATTTCAGTTGTCTGCGGCATTATTTGAGCGCTGAAAATCTTTTCTAAAATTTGCTTCTAGTTGATGTTCCGTAAAATGCGTGGATTGAGCGAGTTCCCCGAAAACTCCCCCAGCATCGGAGACGTTTTGTCTCATCTCACATCCTCTCTGGACCTGGACTTTGGATCTGACCGGCCTCTGCACGTCACCATGCTGCCCAACCCTTCCCACCTGGAGGCCATCAACCCAGTCGCTGTGGGGAAGACACGCGGAAGGCAACAGTCCCGACAGGACGGGGATTACTCACCGAGCAGCACAGCACAGCCAGGAGACAAAGCCATTTGTGTGCAGGTCAGAAATGGACATGTGCCATATTGACACACGCCAATGGAATAAAACCCCAGGCAATGCTGCGTGTTAGCTTAATATTTTTTAAAATGTTGGGTGGCTGACTTCATTAACACAGTCACTGGATGGTCTGCAGGAGGAAGAGAAAATCTTATTGTTAATCAAAAAAAAACTTATGATTGGGTAACACCTTCAAACAGTTCAGACAAAGCCAAAAGAGGGCTGACCGGCGGCACAGTGGTTAACACTGCTACCTCAGAGCACCAGAGACCCAGGTTCCATCCTGGCTTGGGCCACTGTCTGCGTGGGTTTCCTCCGGGTGCTCCGGTTTCCTCCCACAGTCCAAAAAATGTGCCGGTTAGGGTGCATTGGCCGTGCTAAATTCTCCCTCTGTGTACCCGAACAGGCGCCAGAGTGTGGGGACCAGCAGATTTTCACAGTAACTTCATTGCAGTGTTAATGTAAGCCTACATATAATAATAAATAAAAGAGAAAATTAATGTAAGCCTACATATAATAATAAATAAAAGAGAAAATGCTTGAAAATCTCAGCAGGTCTGGCAGCATATGTAACAAGAGAAAAAAGCTGAACTTTCGAGTCCAGATGACCCTTTGTCAAAATTTTGTCAAAAGTTCAGACCATGAATTGCTGTTTTAAGTGTTCTCGGCAAAAGTAATTATGACTAAAGTAGTAAAGCTCCACATCCACAGCTTTGGGCGGCACGGTAGCACAGTGGTTAGCACTGCTGCTTCACAGCTCCAGGGTACTGGGTTCAATTCCCAGCTCGGGTCACTGTCCGTGCGGAGTTTGCACATTCTCCTTGTGTCTGTGTAGGTTTCCTCCGGGTGCTCTGGTTTCCTCCCACAGTCCAAAGATGTGCGGGTTAGGTTGATTGGCCATGCTAAGAAATTGCCCCTTAGTGTCCAGGGATGCATAAGTTTAAGGGATTAGTGGGTATAATATATGGGGATATGGGAGTCGGACCTGGGTGGGATTGTGGTCGGTGCAGACTTGATGGGCCAAATGGCCTCTTTCTGCACCGTAGGGATTCTATGAGATAATAATGTGCAATATTTTAAGAACAAAGAACAAAAAACAGCCTGGGAAACAGGCCCTTCGGCCCAACGAGCCCGTGCCGCCATTTTAACACTACCAGTCCCCCCCTCCACCCATGACCCTTACCTATTGTTTTATGGCCATCCACATTGAAGGAACCTAATTTAGGGACAACTTATTACCTCCAATCAGCCTAAGAGCACATCTTTGGGGTGTGGGAGGAAACCGGAGCACCCGGAGAAAACCCATGCAAGCACGGGGAGAATGCGCAAACTCCCACAGACACTGGCCCAAATCCATGTGTCTGCACAGCAATCAGTGATAGTCACTGAGCCGTTGTCTTGTCCAGCATCTGGTCCAGTTTAAGCACACACTAACGACATAAAGCACTAGGCTAATCTCGAACAATCAAGAGCAGCCCAAGTACGACCCATCGCGTGTATGCCCCTCATTGGACAACAAGGCGGACCGACTTAAAAACCTGTGAATGAAAGGAGAAAAAGCATTATTATCATACCACATCCATTTACCTTACCAGGGACGTCCCAATGCTAATGAACCTTATTTAAAACAATCTCCTATATCCACCCATCTCCAACCCACTCATGTGCCTGTCTAAGTTACTCTTAAACAACTCTAGCGTACCAGCCTCCACCACCTTACTTGGCAGAGCATTCCATACCCCCACTACCCTCTGTGTGAAAAACCTCCCTCTAATATCTGTGTTGTACCTCTCCCCCGTCACCTTAAGTCCATGGCCCCTCGTCCTGTGTGTCTCTAACATAGGAAATAGCTTACCTCTGTTTACTCTATCTATACCCTCCATAATCTTATATACCTCTATTAGATCCCCCCTTAGTCGCCGTCTTTCAAGGGAAAACAGCCCCAATCTGTTCAATCTTTCCTCATAACCCAGTCCCTCCATACCAGGCAACATCCCGGCAAACCTCCTCTGCGCTCTCTCCAGAGTCTCCACGTCCTTCCGGTAGTAAGGCAACCAGAACCGGACGCAGTACTCCAAATGCGGCCCAACCAACGTTCTATACAACTGCAACATTAGACTCCAGCTCCTATATTCTATACCCCTTCCTAAAAAGGCTAACATACCATAGGCTTTCTTCACAACCCTCTCCACTTGTACTGCCACCTTCAAAGACTTGTGCACTTGCACCCCCAGGTCTCGCTGCGATTCTATACTCCTTATGGGCTTACCTTTTATCACATAACTCCTCCCTACATTATTTCGGCCAAAATGCATCACCTCACATCTATCCGGATTAAGCTCCATCTGCCATGTATCTGCCCAATATACCAGCCTATCAATATCCCGTTGTATTGCCAGACACTGCTCCTCACTGCCCGCCAATCCAGCCATCCTGGTGTCATCAGCAAATCCGCTGATCACACCACCCACTGCCTCCTCCATGTCATCTATATACATTACAAAGAGAAGAGGTCCCAGTACTGAGCCCCACGGCACACCACTAGTAAAAAATCTGACGCCAGTCCAATGCCGGCATACCCACATCATGCACACCACTAGTGACAGACCTCCAGCTAGAAAAGGACCCCTCCACTACCACTCTCCGTCTCCTCTTTGCAAGCCAGTTCTCAACCCATCCAGACACCTGGCCACATATCCCATGAGCCTCAACCTTTTCCACCAACCCACCATGAGGGACCCCGTCAAACGTCCTACCGAAATCCATATAGACGACATCAAAGGCTCGTCCTTCGTCGTTATCAGTGCTGTTTTGTTTACAGGGGACATGTTGGTCAGGACACTGAGGAAAGTCCCTGTTATTATTTAAATTATTGCTTGAATTCTTTAAAGCCAACTTGAATGGGTGTGGATGGTTTAATGTCCGTAACAAAAGATGATGAAACAATCCATTGTGCCCAATTAAAATTTGAACTTGTACAATTTGTACAAACATTTCATGCTTATCAGTTCAGAGATCGTCCAGAAATCTATATGCTGAATCTTTGATGCTTTAAAGCTAAATAAATCATACCTGTCGCTTGTGTAGCTGTTTTGAAAGTGATGGGCTCTCTCTCCCTTTGTCCTTCCCCATTCCATTGATCGCAGGTGCACGGTGACGCTTCTTTTCCAGGGCAAGGAATCGTTGCTGAAACCTTCACTCTCTCGAACCTCCCCCACTACAGAGTTGGCGGAAGCATTCACCTGATAGTCAACAATCAACTGGGCTACACCACTCCCTCTGAGAGAGGCAAATCCTCACTATACAACAGCGACGTTGGTAAGCGCATTCATACTCACAGTGGCAATTGAAACATCTTCAAAGAAGCAAGATTTTAATCTTTAACCCAGATATAAACTGATGAGGAAAGTTTAGGTGATGGTCTGTTCTTGATCCATATGAATATGGTTCACAAATGTTAAACTTGAATAGTGAATTCTCTGACTTGGTCCTTGGCAACATTTTGCTATAGTATGCTTGAGGTCAGAAACTCCAAAGTGTTTTATGAAGTCCTCCTGGATCATAAGTTTTGCATCTTGAATTTGTCTAGGATAAACATGATATGTTTCACTTCAGGTGTCATTCAAATGACCCAGTAGGGAGCTCTTTTCAAACAAAGTTTAATTAGAATATAGTTAACATGTATGCAAAGAAAATTAGCAGTAACTTTTATCAATTACAAAGAAACCCAAAACAACCACGATAATATATTACCCTTAACAGATATATTTAAGGTGTTCCAATCAAACAAAAACTCCCCATCAACAATAAGTTCAACACAGCAAGTCTAATGCTCACATGATACTGAATTGAGTCCTTTGGTTGGGGAATTAAAAACTCTTAGTTTTATAATTCTAATAGTCCCCTTGACACACCCAGAACAGCTTGAAGTCAGAACAGCTTCTCAGAATCCCAGGTAGACTGTGGTCAAGCCACCAACAGCAGATTTTATTTTCCAGGAAGGCAAGAAGCCTTGCTTTCAGTGAATCAGCAGAACTTCCAAAACCCTGGGAGAAAGAGCCAATGAATTATTGTTAAAGTGTGGCCCTGCTGCAATGTAAGAGACACGACAGTCAGTTTGAACACAGCAAACCCCTGCAAGCAGTAATGTGTTAATGCCCAGATATCCTGTTTTGTGATATTGATTTGAAGGATAAATATTAACCAGAACACACTGGTTCTGGTTAACGTTTATTCTACATAAGTGCAGCAACTCCTGATTTCCAAAACCACTAACTCTGTGTTTCCTTGTGGCAAGATTGATAAAATGAATACATTCTTGTGTGGCAAAGACATTTCCCTTGAGATCCTTTTTCTAAGAAGTCTCACAACACCAGTTAAAATCCAACAGGTTTATTTGGAAGCACGAGCTTTCGGAGCGCTGCCCTGGTCTTGTGAGACTTCTTACTGTGCCCATCCCAGTCCAACGCTGGCACCTCTACTCTTTGTGACTAAGAGGATTGTTCAACTGATTATCGTAACGGTGTTGATGGGGGGTAGTATAGAACTCTAGTATCAGGCTCTTCATTTTAGTTTTACCTTAATAAGTAGACTCGGTTAAGGTAATTGTATTTATATAGTGAGAATTCACAATGTGCCTGGAACAAAATGTACAAAGATATCATAAACTGCAAAGGTATTATAAACTGCATAACTAAATTAACCAAATAACCAAGTACTATAAGCTTAAACTGTATTTTCAATATATATGTATTGTGTGCCTTGTTAATACAATGGAGCACAGAAAAGCAGCTTCTGTTACCTGTTTTTGGATATGCAAGAGACAAGCTTAATCACAGAGCTCGTGTGTAAGGGAGTGGATTCGGTCGTGGGTCGCAAGGCTGGAGCAGTCTCTCAAGCTGAAAAAAAGGCCCAAGTTCCAGCGAAAGAGTGGCTCTTTTCACCCCAGTTAAAAATCACAGAAGTCAATAATGGCCTTGGTTACTGGTAAGGGTGTGGGATGGGTTTCCTAGGTAAAGGGAAGGAACCTACTTGGGCAATAAGCTAATAAGCTCCTATTCCTGTTGACAGGTGGAACGTTATTGGCTAAGATAATAATGTTGAATATTGTGATTGGGCCCCCTGGTCTGACTGACTAGACTAGGCAGGATATTGAAATGTTCAGAATAACATAGTAATTTTACCGGGCAATATTAGGTCAGAGAGGACAGTCAACCCTCATTGACTGTGTCTCTCTCTCCTGATGCATGCATTAGCAAAGAAATTCTTTTTGGTTCTTTATACTGTCTTTCCATGTCTTGGTTGAGTGAGGTTCAACAAGTACAGAGCACCCCAGGAGAACACCATCAGAAAATTCCTCTTACAGATGTGCAGCCAGAATATGCTTCCTTTCTGTTTCAAAGATTTTGTTTGAAAACAGCATTTTTTTTTGGTCTTAATTCCAGGTAAGATGGTTCATTGTGCCGTGATTCACGTGAACGGTGATGATGCGGAAGAAGTGATTCGAGCCACGCGGCTGGCAGTCGATTACCAGCGGCAATTCCGAAAGGACGTAATCGTAGACTTGCTCTGTTACAGGCAGTGGGGCCACAATGAACTGGATGATCCGACCTTCACAAACCCCGCCATGTACAAAATCATCAGGTGCAGTAAAGATAGGAGTTCTTCTCGATACGTTTTAATCGCTAAGCTCTTCCCCATCAGTCAAGCATGAATAGTCATTGTGTCTAAAATATATCGAAAGAAAAACTGTCAAAACTGAAGTAAACATGGAAAATGTTGGAAAAACACAGCAGGTCAATTCAAATCTGAAAGACAATGGTTAATATTTTGAGTGGGATCTTCCACTGTAAGTGGCAAGATTGGCCTTTTTGTTTGCTTCCATCTGTTAATTATGATCCAATATATTAAAATCGACGCAAAGGTCACAGGTTCTGTTCAATAATCCAATGTAAACAATGAAGCTATCATGTTAGCATGTCCACAGTAACGGTGGTTCTTTTAAAAGTTTAAAGTTTATTTATTAATGTCACAAGTAGGCTTACATTAACATGGCAATGAAGTTACAATGAAAATCCCCTAGTCGCCACACTCCGGCACCAGTTGGGGTACACTGAGGGAGAATTTAGCATGGCCAATGCACCTAACCAGCACGTCTTTCGGACTGTGGGAGAAAACCGGAGCACCCAGAGGATATCCATGCAAACATGGGAACTGAGAGCGAATGATCACCCCCCCCAAAGCTGGAGGAAGCTCCTCACGGGCAAAATATATTGGGGAGCCAAGCAGTAAGCTTATAAGGCAAGGCAGCCTAGGACTGCAAACCCCTGTCCCTGATTTCTCTGTATCAGTAAATACCATTTGTCCCTAACAAAGCTTGTAGTGACTTGACATCACCTGAGGGTTGCCATGCTATTAAAGATACCATCATAGTTACATTGCAATGCTCAGACTGTACTTAGTTGGAATTCATGATTAAACCACTACTAATGCATTGTAAACAGTTTGGGGCAACGGAAGAAGGATGTAATGACCTTTGAAGGGAACACAGTGTAGATTTACCAGAATGATAATTGGACTCCCAAGGGTTAAATTACAAGAAGTGATTATGCAAACTAAAGTTGTATTCCTTGGAATTTCGAAGGGTAAAGCTCTCAAGATATTACGGCGAACAAATAGGGATAGAACAGATAGAAGTAAACCATTTCTGATGGTTTGGGAGTCCAGGGTGAAAGGGCATGTAATTAAAAAAAAACCAATTGGAATTAGATTATTTCGGGAGAGAAATTTGGAAACATCTATATACCAAGAGGGTGGGAGAAGATCTCTCCGCTGCAAATGGCAGTTGATTTTAATATAGCAACAATTTATTTTAAAGCTGCAATTGATTTTGTGAACCAGAGATTGGCTATGGGTAAAGGGACATTAGGTAATGGATCAGCCTTGATGTTATGAAATGTTGGAACAAGTTTGAGAAGCTTAATGGCCTCCTCCTGTTCCTATGTACAAGGCAATAAGCATTGGAACACAGGACTTGGGAGCATGAGCAGGCCATTCAGCCCTTGCTCCACTATTCGATAATATCATGGCTGATCTGATTGTGGCTTCACCCCCACTTTCCTGTCTGATCTCCTTGTCTATCAAAAATCTGTATAACTCAGCCTAGAATGTATTCAATGGCCCCGTTGCCCTCTGGAGAAGTGAATTTCACACGCAAACAATCCATGAGAGACAAATATTCTCCTCATCCCTGACTTATAAGGGAAGCCTCATACTTTTAAACTGTGTCTCGCAAGAGGAAACATCTTCTTGGTATCCACCCATTAAGTCCCACAGGATTAGATGATCTCATTCTTCTAAACGCCAGAGCGTACAGGTCCACCTGTTTCAACCTTTCTCCATAACATAAGCTCTTCACCTCAGGAATTAGTTGAGTGAAACTTCTTTGAAATACTTCAAATGCAATTATATCTTTTTTCAAATAAGGAGACCAAAACTGTACACAGTACTCCTGAAGTGGTTCCATCAAACCAATGGACAGCTGAGATATAACATCCCTACTTCTATATCCCATTCCTCTGGCAATGAACATCAACATTTCAGTTGACTTCCTAATCACTTGCTGTACCCACAAAAGAACATTTTGTGATTCATGCGCAAGGGCATCCAGATCCCAGCGCTCTAGAACCTTCCTCCATTTAAATAATGTACTGTTTTTCTGTCCTTTCTGCCAAAGTGGACAAGTTCGCACTTCTCACAGTATCTCCTTATCTGCCAATTTTTGCTCAGTCACTTAACCTTCCTATATCACTTTCCACATGCCACTCAACCAATTCCTGCTTTCCAACCCATTCACTACTTACTCTCAGAGATCCAATAATTTATTCAAGCGAATACATATTACCCTGTACACCTGAGCACTTATTTTGCGGTAACCTTTGATGTGGCATCTTATCAAATGCCTTTTGGAAATCTAAGTACGCTCACATCGACAAGGTCCCCTTCATCCACATTGCTTTTTATTTCCTCATAGAAATTTAATAAATTCATTCATTCCCTTTCACAAAACTTGAATACTAAAATGTGTCTCAAACAACATGGGTTACAAAATAGGTTAAGAGATTCTAAACACTTCTGTCACTTCCTGTAGAGCCTCAAGCCCCGAAGGTCATGTTGAATATTTCTGGGGAAGACCAAATAATGGAAGTACATTGAATTAGCTCGCAAACCTTCTTGCTTTATTTCTGCTCCATCTTGATATTTTCCAGCAATTGATTTTAGATGTACAATTTTAAGAAATATATACCCATGACGAAGAAGGTACTAGAACATTTGGGTACCATGCCCTAAGAGAACTTTGGATATGTGGGAGCCAAGTCTGTGGAGGTTCCTCCAGAAATAAAGTACTGCAGTGGTTTACCAGGAAACTTGCTTGCTATTTACCACCTGTCATCGTGCTACGCACACACTTTCCATTGGCCACCAAGTCCTGGATTGGGACTCGAGCCCAGAATTTGTGACCCAAAGATAGGGATGCTACCCACTGTGCGACCAGACTCTCTAAATAGCGGAATAGGACCTTCTTAACAAATAGGAAATGTTCCTGAACAGAAAGAATTTAAAGTAGAAACAGATAAAAAAATTAATAATTTGCAGTGTGATATACTGCCTCAAATATGTTGTGCACACATTGCAGAGTGGTAGGCCTGTGATTTTCTGCACGTATAATTTGCCCATTTACTTTCTGATTCATTTTTTTTATCCATTCATGGGACGTGGGCATCGCTGGCTGGCCGTATTTATTTATTGCCCAACCCCAGTTGCTCAAGGGCATTTGAGAGTCAGCCACATTGCTGTGGCTCTGGAATCACATGTAGGCCAGACCAGGTAAGGACGGCAGATTTCCTTCCCTAAAGGACATTAGTGAACCAGATGGGTCTTTCTGACAATCGACAATGGTTCCATGGTCATCAGTAGATTCTTAATTGCAGATATTTTTCGTTAAATTCAAATTCCACCATCTACAGTGGCAGGATTCGAACTCAAGTCCCCAGAACATTAGTTGAGTTTCTGGATTAACAATCTAGCAATAATACCACTAGGCCATCGCCTCCCCATGTGTGTTTGTTTGACGTGTAGTAATGATAGGATGGGAATCACATGTAAGAGCAAATCAAACGTAACAATGCTCCAAGACATGCAGAGCAATGACCTGGGTTCCAGAGATGATCCTCTGTTCTTTCCTACCCTTCTATCAATGTGGTTGATATCAAGAACTCTGGGGTGGGGTCTAGATATAACAGTTATACATTATGACTTTTTATAGATGAATGCATCCTAAGCACCAAGTAATGTATTATATGCGCATGTATGACTTTGTTTCAGAAATTAACTACCAGAGAGACAGCAAAACCCTCAGGCAATATAACTGGGAAATATCTACAGTAAATACTAAACTTTCATTTACTAAAATGCATTGATTTAGCTTGTAATGAAAGCAAAATATTGCAGATGCTGGAAACCTGGAATAAAAACACTCAGCAGGTCAGACAGCATCTTGCGGAGAGACAGAGAAACAGTTCATGCTTCAGACTGATGACTTATCAGCACTAGAAACAGTAAGAGATTATAAGCAAATTCAGAGCCAGTGAGAGAAAGAAGAGGGGTGGACGAGTAAAGACAAAAAGGGAAGGTCTGTAATGGGCTGGAAGGCAGACGAGATTAAATGGTGAGATGATAAAGTAATGCACAAAAGGAGGTGATAATAGAGTAGGTGAAAAAACAAAGATGGATCAAGAGGTGGAGTAAATGCAAGTGGAACCATAATGAGCACTTGCTATCCATGAACAAGGGGACAGCTGATATGATCTGGAATTGTTGAACTCCATGTTGGATCTAGAAAGATGTAAATTACCTAATCAATCGCTGAGCTTTGATTTCTCAAAATTCCCTTGAATTCACTGAAACAATGTAGGAGCTGACAATGAGGGTCAGTGTTGATGTGGGATGGAAAATTAATGTGACAAGTGACTGAAAGCTCAGGGTCCCACTTGTGGACTGGACTTGCATTCAGCAAAGTGGTCACCCAGTGGGACCTTGGTCTCCAATACAGAGAGAGCCGTGTCATTTATGGGTGGCACAGTGGTTAGCGCTGCTGCCTCACAGCGCCAGGGACCCAGGTCCAATCCCCAGCCTGGGGTCACTGCCTATGTGGAGTTTGCACATTCTCCTCGTGTCTGCGTGGGTTTCCTTCGGGTGCTCCAGTTTCCTCCTACAGTCCAAAGACGTGGGGGTTAGGTTAATTGGCCATGCTTAATTGACCTTAGCGTGAGGAGATTAGCAGGGCAAATAAGTGGGGCTACAGGAATAGGGACTGGGTGGGATAGTGATTGGTGCAGACTTGATGGGCCAAATGGCCTCATTCTATGATAAACAGTGACACTTACCTGATACATCAAGAAAACCCACTGGCAGGCCTCCAAGTGAAATTACCGAGAAGTAAAGACAAGCAGAATCCTCTCTGTCTACCCCAAAGTACACACACCATCTCCCCATAGAGATGTATCGCACTCAACTAAACACAGAGAATCTGGAGGCCAGGGAAGACAGACATTCCAATAGGAAACAGATAACAACAGGCAAGCAGTCTTTCCCAACCCATTCCGTTCTGGGAAACAAACATGGAATAGATATTATCGGGAGAGTGCAATTGTGGGCTTTGTTTTGGCTCTAATCTCCATTCTCACATCAGCAAACACAAGTTTGTACTAATTTTGTTCAGAATACGCCATGTTATGTAAATTTACTTCTCCTTCTGGTTTCCACAGATCCCGTAAAAGTATTCCGGACTTGTATGCAGAGCATTTGGTAGCAGATGGCCTCTTGACTGAGCAGGAAGTTTCCAACATTAAGACCTCTTATTATTCTAAATTAAATGAGCATTTGGCAAACGTGACTTCGTTTTGCCCGATGGCTCCAAACCTCCAGGCCCACTGGAGTGGCTTGGTGGAGCCGACAGTCAGGATCAGTACGTGGGACACTGGAATGCCCGTTGACCTGCTCAAGTATGTGGGAGCCAGGTCCGTGGAGGTTCCTCCAGAAATAATCACACACAATCACCTGATGAAGACACACGTACAGGTAGGTTTCAGGCACTTCACTTATTAAGGCACACATTGATTCTAAACTAATAGATGAAACATAGAAACTAGAAGCAAGGATAGGCCATTTGGCCCTTCAAGCCTTCTCCACCATTCATTTTGATTATGGCTAATCATCAAATTCAATATCCTGATCCTGCCTTTCCCCCATATCCCTTGATCCCTTTAGCCCCAAGAGCTATATCTAATTTCTTCTTGAAATCGCCCAATGGTTTGGCCTCAACTACTTTCTGTGATAGTGAATTCCACACATCCACCACTCTTTGGGTGAAGAAATTTCTCCTTGTCTCAATTCTAAAAGGTTTACCCTTTATCTTCAATTCTGGACTCCCCTATCATTGGAAACATTTTTTCTGAATCTATCCTGCCTAATCTTGTTAGAATCTTAAAAGTTTCTATGAGATTCCCTCTTACTCTTCTAAACTCCAATGAATACAATCCTAACTGACTTAGTCTCACCTCATATGACAGACCTGCCTTCTCACAAATCAGCCTGGTAAATCTTCATTGCACTCCGTCTATAGCAAGGACATCCTTCCCGAGATAAAGACACCAAAAGCGCACACAATACTTAAGGTGTGGCCTCACCAATGCCCTGTACAATTGCAGTAATATATCACTATTCCTATACTCAAATCCTTTCACTTTAAAGGCCAACATACCATTTGGCTTCTTTACTGCTTGCTGTACCTGCGTGCTTACTTTCAATGACTGATGCATGAGGACACCAAGGTCTCGCTGAGTATCCACCTCTTTCAGTTTATACCCATTCAAATAATAATCGGTCTTACTATTATTGCTACAAAACTGGATAACCTCACATTTATCCACATTATACTGCATCTACCATGCAGATGGCCACACACAGCCTGTCCAAATCAGGCTGAAGCATCTCTGCATCCCCCTCACAGTTCACCCTCCCGCCCAACTTTGTATCATCTGCAGATTTGGAGATAATACATTCAGTTCCCTCGTCCAAGTCACTAATATATAATGTGAACAGTTGGGGCCCTAGCACAGATCCTTGCAATATGCCACTAGTCACTGGCTGGCAGTCAGAAAAGGACTCATTTATGCCAACTATTTGCTGGAATGACTAGCTAAGGCACCTTGTCAAACACAATATAGTTTTCATTGCTAATTTTTATGAATGCATTTTCATAAAATTCCGTTGTCACAGTCTGTTTACACTGTATTACTGGAACCTCTTTCTTATATTGGATTTGAGCTAATTCTTGGTTCTGGTCTGATGTTAGATTGTGGGATGTACTGTTGGAAAGTTGTCTGATCCTTCTCCCCATTATCCCTGTGCATAATTGGTGTTTAAGAAAATAGCTATAACATTCTGCACCTTACCAATGAGAATCATGCCATTGTGGTAATTGTCTAATCATTAACTTTTTCCCTTTTAGGATGAAAATGTTGCAACAGATTTTCAATTCTGTGTTTTAGATTTCCTAATTTGCAACTTTTGAACTTGTTGCCATAGTAAACAATTCTCTTTTAACATGGCCATGGCAACTTGATCAACCGTAATAAGAGGAATTTATGTAACCTTAAGGTTAACGTGCAGGTTCAGTCAGCAGTTAAGAAGGCAAATGCAATGTTAGCATTCATGTTGAAAGGGCTAGAATACAAGAGCAGGGATGTACTTCTGAGGCTGCCTAAGACTTTGATCTGACCCCATTTAGAGTATTGTAAGCAGTTTTGGGCCCCATTTCTAAGGAGAGGTGTGCTGGCCTTGGAAAAGATCCAGAGGAGATTCACAAGAATGATCCCTGGAATGAAGAGCTTGTCATATGAGGAACAGTTGAGGACTCTGGGTCTGTATTCATTGGAGTTTAGAAGGATGAGGGGGGGATCTTATTGAAACTTACAGGATACTGCAAGGCCTGGATAGAGTGGATGTAGACAGGATGTTTCCACTTGTAGGAAAAACTAGAATCAAAGGCACAGCCTTAGGCTAATGGACAATCCTTTACAACAGAGATGAGGAGGAATTTCTTCAGTCAGAGTGGTGAATTTGTGGAACTCTTTGCCTCAGAAGGCTGTGGAGGCCAGATCATTGAATGTCTTTAAGACAGAGATAGATAGGTTATCGATTAGTAAGGGGATCAGAGGTTATGGGGATGAGAAAAATATCAGCTGCGATTGAATGTTGGAACAGACTCGATGGGCCAAGTGGCCTAATTCTGTTCCATGTCTTATGGTCTTATGGTCTTTCTTCCGTGATTGCTCAAGTTTACTCCTCTAATTGTCACTCTTAGGGGAGCACATGTTCTCCCTGTCATTCCTGGACCAGGACTGCCCACAGTTATCCACCCTGGGCATTGTCCAATGCTTTGTATACTATGTGTACTGTTTTGATTTGTAAGCTCTCCCTTTACTGTTGGAACCTAGTACCTCGTTTGACTACAACTGAGCAGAACTCTGGACAAAGGGAGAACTAAATTTAGATATAATAATTTCCTTCTGTTCTTCCCATAAAATCTTGATCATTCACTTTGTCGATGAAATCCTTACCTGGACCTTTGTCCCTCCTGGCCAATCAGTTAATATTGAATGTTAGTCTATGATAGAGGAATAATACAGCAGCTTGTATTTTATCTGCAGCAAGTTTATTCTGCACCCAACTCAGGAGAAAGACAAACTCCACATAAAATCCCCACTGCAACTGTTCCTGTAATGTTCATTTATACTGTTTTGGAGGTTCAGCCAATAACCATTACTTGTCTTGAATAAAGCAATTAGCTTAACAATGTAATTGTCACAGCGTGCACTTGCTGACACATTGAGATAGCCTTCCGTCCTCCATTCTATTTTAACCTGTGTTCATCCAAAATCCAACTTTTAACTCCCTCCAAATCTCATTCACTCCAATGCTTCCTAACCTTCACTTGTTCTCCATCAGAGCATACTTCCATTTTAAAATCCTTATCCTGATTTTCAAATTGCTCTTTGGCCTTGTCCCTTCCTATCTCTGTAACCTCTTTGAACCCTGCGGTTACTCCAAAGTTCCTGCACTCCTGGAATTCTGGACTCTAGAGATTTCCCAATTTTAATTACTTCAGCGTTGGAGGGCATGCTTTCACCTGACTAGGCCCTTGATCTCTTGAATTCCCTCCTTAAACCCTTGTGGGTGGCATAGTGGTTAGCACTGCTGCCTCACAACTCCTGGGACCTGGGTTTGATTCCTGGCTTGGGTCGCTGTGTGGAGTTTGCACATTCTCCCTGTGTCTGTGGGGGTTTCCTCCGGGTGCCCCGGTTTCCTCCCATAATCCAAAGATGTGCGGATTAGGTGCATTGGCTAAATTGCCTTTCAGTGTACCGGGATGCAGGACTTGTGGAGTAAATATGTGAGGGTACAGGGATAAGGCTTGGGTGGGATTATTGTCAGTGCTGTCACGATGGGCTGAATGGCCTCCTTCTGCATTGTAGGGCTTCTGTGAAGTTCTTTTTTTAAGATGCTCCTTCTAACCCACCTCAATGATTGAACTTTTGATCACCTGGCCAGGTATTTCATTAAAAGAATCGGTATCAAAAATTGTCAATGTTTTTATTGCTGTCATTCTTGTGAAACACCTTGGACTGCATTGCAATGTTAAATGTGCTATGTAAATGAAAGTTGTTGGTGTTGGGAGATGGGGGAACGTGAGTTTAACATCTCACCTGAAAGACTGCACCTCCCAACACTGTTGAATCCCCCTCAGTGTTGCATCAAAGTGGCAACCTAAGTTATTGTGCTGAAGTTTCTTGAGTGGAATTTAAGCCTACATTGATTTGACTCGGAGGAAATGATCTGCAACTGAGCTCAGACCAAATCCGTTTCGAAAAGGAAAGACACCTAATGAAAGTATCAATGTCAGTATTCTCTGCAGAACACATCACAATAGTCATTTAACAAGTGGAGCTGCAGGACCTGAAGGTGGTGGAATAAGCTTTCAATAAACGTAGCCCACTTACGCTTCTTTATATCTGTTTAGGCTAGATTGCAAAAACTGGAAGAGGGCACCAAATTGGACTGGTCTACGGCAGAAGCACTGGCTATTGGAACTTTACTTTGTCAAGGTAATCATTTTGAAAGCGATTAATTGGGACTGAAATGTCCAGTTATAATAAGTACATCAAGGTGAGGAATATATTTTAGCCATTGACTGCATTAGGCTCACTCTGGCTATCAGTTCTGGGCCAATAAGTCCGACAACACAAACTAAAAACAAAATGGTTGCAATTTGAGGGGGTCGTTACAAAATACTATGTGAATAGTGCCTGAACGCTGGTATGCAATCTACTCGCAAACAATGTTTAGTTTTTAGAAATCTCGAATCGAGATAACTCCTTCACAAGGCTAACATTGGATGAGGCACTCAAATTGGCTGCTGTCCTTGAATTACAGAGGGAGGCAGCCAGGGTTCTTTAGCCTGATTGCTGCTCACTAACAATCGCTGGTAAGTATGTGAATGTCAGGTAAAAGCACTACTTAGGGTAACTACAATGTTCTGCTGACATTTTCATAGAACCATATGGTGCACATGGAGGCCTTTTGGCCCATTGAGTTCACACTGACCACGATCCCATCCGAACCCTATTCCCATAACCCTTTGCATTTACCCTAACCAGTCCCCGACACTAAGGGGCAATTTAGCATGGCCAATCAACCTAACTAGCACATCTTCACGTCGTTAGTGTACACTTAAACTGGACCAACTGACGGGCAACACGACAGCTCAGTGACTATCACTGTTTGCTGTGCAGATACATGGATTTGGGCCAGTGTCTGTGGGAGTTTGCGCATTCTCCCTGTGCTTGCGTGGGTTTCCTCTGGGTGCTCCGGTTTCCTCCCACACCCCAAAGATGTGCTCTTAGGCTAATTGGTGTAACAAATTGTCCCTAAATTAGTCTCCCCTCAATCTGGTTTCCAATGTGGAGTGCCTTAAGCGTAGACAAGAGTCATGGGTGGAAGAGGGAACTCACAATGTTAAAATAGCGGCGCAGGCTCGTTGGGCCGAAGGGCCTGTTTCCCGTGCTGTGTTGTTCTTTGTTCTTTATCTTTGGACTGTGGGAGGAAACCGGAACACCCAGTGGAAACCCACGCAGACACGGGGAGAACATGCAAACTCCACACAGACAATGACCCCCCAAGGCTGGAATTGAACCTGGATCCCTGGTACTGTGAGGCAGCAGTGCTAACCACTGTACCACTGTGCCGTCATTATCTGGGTTCACACAGAAGGATAGTATTTTGTTTCAGATACAGTAAAGACCGCAGATATTCTACAAACTGTAATTCAGCAAGACTCAGCTAATTCCACACATTTAAGGAAAATATTGCGATTGATGGAAATTTAAAGTTTGAAAATAAATTGATTTGGCCCCAAGACCTCGAACCATTCGCTTTATTTACCAGTTTATTATTGCAGATTCAATTAAAGCTGTTACTGACAACTAGGCTTGTAATTTTTAAACCGATTTGCTTTTAATTTAACTGTTCCTTTCGTAACAAGCTAAAGCTGTTAAATATTTTTGCCAAACGGTAAATGTGTAAAATGTGAATTTTTTGTTTTGCGAAGATTTTAATGTGCGTATAAGTGGACAGGATGTTGGTCGGGGCACCTTCAGTCAACGACATGCGATGGTCGTCTGCCAGGAAACAAGTGACACTTACATCCCCCTCAACCACATGAACCCAGAACAAAAGGGATTTTTTGAGGTAAAAGATGAGATTTTAAGCTTTTTTGTTGCTGAGCCAGTTAATGTGTTGTTGATGAAGTTTTGTTTCAGAGAGTTGCTGTGAAGAATTCCAGCCATTACTTTGACAGTTGGAGGAAAAACATCTTTATTCCAAACCACACACCATCCGGATTTGGAACAATACATCCTTTCCTTCACTGTTGCAGGACCAAAGACCTGGAATTCCAGCACTTTGGATTCACTGACATTTTGGTGGACTTGTAGCACTTCAAGAAAGTTGCCTACCACCAACTTCTTTAGGGCAATTGGTGAATGGGCAATAAGAGCTAGCCCGGTCAGTGGTGTTCACATCCCGTGACAGATTAAGGGTGGGATTTTCCAGCCCTTCCTGCCGGCAGGATCTTCCAGTCCTGCCAAAAAGTGACCCACCGCCTCCGGTGGTTGCTTCCCTGTAAAACACCAGAGACATCAGTGGGATCGGAAGGTCCTGCCAGTGGCTAATAGCAAGCCACCTCTGCTGCTGAGAAACAGATGGGGGGGGGGGGGGGGGTTAAAAAATCCCACCCTAAGGAAGTGACTTACACATGCAGCAATCCTAAATAGCTAGGAGGGACAGAAAAAGTGACGCGTGCCTGCCTATTCCCTTTCTACCTAATTCTCTGAAATAAATCACACTCTACTAAGATCAGGAATCCGTTGAGGTAAAAACTGTAACTGTTATGCTGTGTTCTGCTGTACTATCTATTGCAGTACCCGTACAGGGCAGCATGGTGGCACAGTGATTAGCACCTCTGCCTCACAGCGCCAGGGTATCAGGTTCAATTCCTGCCTTGGGTCACTGTCTGTCTGTGTGGAGTTTGCACATTATCCCCATGTCTGCGTGGGTTTCCTCCGGGTGCTCCGGTTTCGTCCCACAGTCCAAAGATGTGCGGGTTAGATGGATTGGCCATGCTGAATTGACCCTAGTGACAGGGGGATTAGCAGGGTAAATGCATGGGGTTGTGGGGATAGGGCCTGGGTGGGATTGTGGTCGGTACAGACTCGATGGGCCGAATGGCCTCCTTCTGCACTGTAGGGATTCTACATCCCACAATCGAGCTGAAAATCCTTTTTTAATTATAATAGTGGAGAAAATACATGTTAACTATTTTTCAAATCAAAACTAAAAACCTGTTGTAATATATTACAAAAATTAATGTGCTGTATCTTCTTTGTGTTAGGTCTGCAACAGTCCGTTGTCTGAAGAAGCAGTGCTGGGCTTTGAGTACGGGATGAGTATTGAAAGCCCAAAGTTGCTCCCAATATGGGAAGCCCAGTTTGGGGACTTTTTCAACGGTGCTCAAATTATATTTGACACATTTATCACTGCAGGTGAGCTTTTTAAACAAAGTATCCTGCAGGGCAGATTGGTCAGTTTGCCTGGATATTTCTACATGGAATGCTGTGGATAGGACATTTTCCATTTCAGTCATACCTTTTTCATCAATAGGTGTTGCATCTGCTTGAATGCCCTTTGTTAATCTCTCAGTTCTCATGTTTGATGTAGTACGTGCTAGCTGCCATTTTGAGCACTAATTGACCAAATCAGAACTAGATCACGTGTCAAAGAGTGTAGAAAAGATTTACTAAGATGCTGCCGGGATTTGATGGTTTGAGTTATAAGGACAGGCTGGATAGACTGGGACTTTTTCCCTGGAGTGTAGGAAGCTTCGGGGTTACCTTATAAAAGTCTATAAAATAATGAGGGGCGTAGATCAGCTAGATACTCAACATCTTTTCCCAAGGTAGAGAGTCTAAAACTAGACAGCGTAGGTTTAAAGTGAGGGGGAGAAGTACAAAAAGGTCCATCGGGGTAATTTTTTCACACAAAGAGTGGTGAGTGTCTGGAACAAGCTACCAGAGGTAGTTGTAGAGGTGGGTACAATTATATCTTTTAAAAAGCATTTAGATAGTTACATGGGTACGATGGGTATAGAGGGATATGGGCCAAATGTGGGCAATTGGGAATAGCATAGTGGTTAAAAGAGAGGGTGGCGTGGACAAGTTGGGCCGAAGGACTTGCTTCCATGCTGTAAACCTCTATAAAAAGTCTGACAACACCAGGTTTTAGTCCAACCTATTTATTTGATAATACTCACTAGCTTTCGAGGGGACAGCCTCTTCGTCAGGTGAATGGAGAGTTCTGGCCTCAGACAGAGCATATAAAGCACAGACAGTTTAGAGATTACTGATTAAAATGCGAATCCTTACACCTAACCTGCTGTTCAAGACCTGAAGTGGCTGACCACTTCAGGTCTTGAACAGCAGGTTAGGTGTAAGGATTCGCATTTTAATCAGTAATCTCTAAACTGTCTGTGCTTTATATGCTCTGTCTGAGGCCAGAACTCTCCATTCACCTGACGAAGAGGCTGTCCCCTCGAAAGCTAGTGAGAATATTATCAAATAAATAGGTTGGACTAAAACCTGGTGTTGTCAGACTTTTTACTGTGTTTACGCCAGTCCAACGCCGGCATACCCACATCGTAAACCTCTATGACAGAGACATACTGAAAAATTGGGAGATGAGCAAAAGACAGAGGTGGTGGAGGAGGAAAAAACTTTCAGAAGCAGGAAAAAAGATCAAGAAGAAATTGGAGGCAGATACAGAAATGACTGCGCGAGCGTCCGAGAAGGGACACAGTGGGAAAACAAACAGGAAATCAGAGTCAGAAATAAGCGGACAGTTGTAGAGATCAGCTCAATATTTTAAAACTTTTGTGAGGCAAGTCTTGATCAGCTTGATTTGAATGATGTTTGCATATGTCCAATGGTTTTAGTTTGTTGAAAGATGGGGATACCATTATCATGTAACAATGCAATATTCCGTGAGCTATATTCCACCTTAATCCTCCTTTCTTGTCAGTGACTGCTTTGAAGAAACCTGTTTCCGATGAAAGGGGTACTGTGTTTTAATCCAGCCTCTCCTTTATTCATTCCACAAAGCCAAATTGTTGTAAATAGAATGAATCTGAGAATATTATTCATAGAATCCCTACAATGCAGAAGGAGACCATTCAGCCCATCAAATCTGCACCGACCACAATCCCACCCATGTCCTATGCCCTTGACCCCACATATTTACCCTGCAAATCCCCCTAACACTAGGGTCAATTTAGCATAGCCAGTCAACCTAACCCGCACGTCTACGATCTTTGGATTGTTGGATGAAACTGGAGCACCCAGAGGAAACCCACACAGACCCAGGGAGAACATGCAGATTCCGCACAGTGACCCGAGGCTGGAATTGAACCCAGGTCCCTGGTCTTGTGAGACAGCAGTGCTAACCACTGTGCCATCACGCTGCCCCTTGGAGACTAATAATTCTTGCTTCATTATTTGAAGGGCTGTAGTTCCATCCAGCTCCTGATTTTTGGCCATCCAGTGTGAAAGGGAGTGGACAAGTTGGAAGACCCTCTATGGTTCCTGGGCCTGGTAACGACAGCCATTTACAAGAGACAGGTCACTTTGGCTGCTGTGTCTCTTTCATAATCTTGTCCACCTTGGAGAAGCAATACATAGTGTCTGCCTTTACACAACTGGTGGACATTGGCCTGTGTAGTAAGCACTGAGGAAATTTAAGTTTCATATCTTTTGTATGTTTTTTTTAGTTCCGCCCCTCTTTCCTTTTGAGAAGGTATCCCTTTTTTTGTTAAGAATTCTTTTATTGGTTGGTGGCATTGGGGGTAACTCAGAATCTCCTCGAGACTTAATTATGGGTGGCACAGTGGCACTGCTGCTTCACAGCGCCAGGGACCCAGGTTCAATTCCGGCCTTGGGTCTGTGTGGAGTCTGCATGTTTTCCCCGTGTCTGCGTGGGTTTTCTCCGGGTGTCCTGGTTTCCTCCCACATTCTGAAAACTTGCTGATTAGGTGCATTGACCCAAAGAGGCGCCCGAATGTGGCGACGAGGGGAATTTCACAGTAACTTCATTGCAGTGTTAATGGAAGCGTTACTTGTGACTAGTAAATAAACTTTTTTTTGAGAAAATGTCCCTTTTTTTGTTAAGAATTCTTTTATTGGGTGGTGGCATTGAGGGTAACCCAGAATCTCCTGGAAGGTTCACTTTGAAAGAATTAGAGATTTAATTACCTGTGGAGTTTTGCTTTTAGATTGCTAGTTTATAAATTCCTGGCTGCTCCGTGGGGGTAAAGGGTCGGGTTATCTCGATCCATAGGAAATAACAAACCCTCTGATAAGATGCCAGTTATTGATTGCTAGGTTCCCTTTCTGTTCAATAGTTTAGAGAGTGAATATGTGAAATTTGCTCCATTTATGTCACTTACGAGGGATACATTCTTGGGGCAGCAGTAATTGTTGCAAATCTATTGAAACTGTCCAACTTTAGTGTCCCCACTAAATGCTATATGTCTGGCAGGTGAGGCAAAGTGGTTGCTGCAGAGTGGAATGGTTATTCTCTTACCTCATGGCTATGATGGTGCAGGCCCTGAACACTCCTCCTGTCGTTTAGAGCGTTTCCTGCAGGTAAGCCACATTTTTGCCGCAACGTACTCTAGCTACTCCTTAAATCAGCCATTAAAATAGGACGTTAATCAATCTACAGAGGTTGGTCTGCATGGGGCATGCATTGTTGAACATCCAAGAGGTTAAGGTACGATATTCCTGCTTTGGAAGCGATTTGGAGAAGGCTGACAGCCAGATAGAAAAATGGCTCTGATCATTAATTGATTATTTTATAGAGGGGAATAAAATAGTTGATTCACAATCAGACCCAGAAGCAAATTAGCTCATGGAGCCTGTTCTGCTGTGAGGTTAGATCCACATCTCAACTTCATTTACCAGCCCTTACTCCATATCCCTTTTTACCCTGAACCAAAACCTTTCCTCGTTTGGGTTATCCTGACTTCCATAGACTTTCGGGGAGAAAGAGGTTCAGATTTCCCCAATGGTTTTGTGTGAAATATTGTTCCTCATTTCAATCCTGAAGTATTTGTGCTTCATTTTCTCCTCCCCAGAGGAGAGGGCATCACTCAGGGAAACTCTGAAATGCTATCAACATTGGATTATCACTCAATCTTATATAATCCAGATAACGCAAGCCAAGATTATGCGACTTATAATCATAATTTGACCCTTGAAACACCAATACTATTTTTGTAAATTTGCAGCGCAGCCCCAGATGTATCCTTTCTGTGCCCAAAATTGGAAATATAAATTGGCTGTTCCAGTGCCGACATCTCAAAAGTGGTCCATTTACTATAAAGTACTTTGGGGCATCCTGAAGTCATGAAAGCTGCTCTTACAATCCAAG
Organism: Carcharhinus amblyrhynchos; assembly: GCF_965287045.1. NCBI lineage: Eukaryota > Metazoa > Chordata > Chondrichthyes > Carcharhiniformes > Carcharhinidae > Carcharhinus > Carcharhinus amblyrhynchos. The sequence continues at coordinate 48,502,909 of NC_137342.1, forward strand.
GTCTTACCTCTTTTTAGTTTAGTAAACAGGCAGAGGTTTTTTTTTTCTCACTTATCGCTTCAAAACAGCAGATGTTGGACAGCTAATGCAATAGACAACTATCTTGTCACTAGCTTCCTTTTCTCCGACAGATGTGTGACAGCAAGGAAGAGGGAGTTGATGGAGATAATGTAAACATGTTCATTGTACATCCAACTACACCAGCACAATACTTTCACCTCCTGCGCCGGCAGATGGTTCGAAATTTCCGTAAACCGCTGATTGTAGCTTCTCCAAAAATGCTGCTGCGTCTCCCAGTGAGTACACTTCCGATCTGACCACAGATGTACTTGGCAATATCAGTTCAGTATGTTTGTGAAGCTCGTTCTGTAAATATTGTCCTTGACCTTATTTGCAATGAACTGTGTTGAATAAATGAGTGGCTGGATACAAACTCTGTAACTGAAATGCTTTATGAATGCGCTGAATGTTATTCTGTCTTTGCATTTTCCCCTTTGGCTCAATTTACCCATGAGGGTAGTTTGGGGCTGAGGCTTTTGTTGGCATCACTGAAATTGCTTGTGGGTTCAAGGGGAGGCGGTGCTGCAGCGGTGTTGTAACTAGACTAGAATCCAGAGAACCAAGGTAATGCTCTGGGTTCCCGGGTTCGAATCCTGCCACAGCAGATGGTGGAATCTGAATTCAATAAAAAATACCTGGAATTAAGAATCTACTAATGACCATTATCGATTGTCAGAAAAATGCATCTGGATCACTAATGTCCTTTAGGGAAGGAAATCTGCCGTCCTTACCTGATCTGGCCTACACGTGACTCCAGAGCCACAGCATTTCTCAATGGCTGTCTGAAGTGGAGGGCAATTAGGGATGGGCAATAAATGCTGGGTCCAGCCAGCGAAGCCCACATCCCATAAAATGAATTTTAAAAAAGCTAAATGCAGGATTTTGAGCAGGGTATCCGGGCTTACACTTCAGTGCAGTGCTGAACGAGTATTGCAATGACAGAGGTGAATTTTTTTGAATCACGTGTTAACAATTTTGTTTTCTTGTTTCACTCTCTTAGACTATTTCATGAGGCGGTTATTCTAATATTCGGGACAATATGCATCCTCCAACAAGCACTGAACATTTGTCTAATTTGCTGTTTGTGAGATCTTGCTGTCCACAAAATGACGACTATGCAAGCTTAGAAAGCAAATGATTACTCTTGAAAAAATATTAGTCGCTGGCGGTGAAACAGTTCATCACATTGTAAGAGCATAAGAACATAAGAACATAAGAAATAGGAGCAGGAGTAGGCCATCTAGCCCTTCGAGCCTGCCCCGCCATTCAATAAGATCATGGCTGATCTGTTGTGGCTCAGTTCCACATTCCCGCCCTCTCCCCATAACCCTTAATCCCCTCTCTTATCAAAAACCCATCAACCCGCGTCTTAAAAATATTTAGCGAGGCAGCCTCCACCACTTCAACGGGCAGAGAATTCCAGAGATTCACCACCCTTTGAGTGAAGAAGTTCCTCCTCAACTCCGTTCTAAACCGCCCCCCCCTTTATCTTGAGGCTGTGCCCCCTAGTCCTACTATCCTTTCTGAGCGGGAAGAGCCTCTCCACCTCTATCCTATCCATCCCATTCATCATCTTATATGTCTCAATGAGATCTCCCCTCATTCTTCTAAACTCTAACGAGTACAAGCCTAGTTTATTCAGCCTCTCCTCATAGCTCAACCCCCTCAACTCCGATATCAGCTTAGTAAACCTCCTCTGCACTCCCTCCAAGGCCAAAATATCCTTGCGCAAGTGCGGCGACCAAAACTGCACACAGTACTCCAGCTGCGGCCTCACCAATGCCCTATACAGCTGCAGCAAGACCTCCCTACTTTTATATTCAATCCCCCTTGCTATGAAGGCCAGCATCCCATTCGCCTTCCTGACCACATGCTGCACCTGCAAGCTGGGTTTTTGCGACTCATGCACAAGGACCCTGAGGTCCCTCTGCACCGTCGCATGCTGCAGTTTTTCGCCACGTAAGTAATAGTCCTTCCTACCATTCTTCCTACCAAAGTGGACCACCTCGCACTTGCCAACATTAAATTCCATTTGCCAGTTCCTGGCCCATTCGCCCAGCCTATCTAGATCCTTCTGCAAACTCTCCACACCCTCTGCGCAATTTGCCGTTCCCCCAATCTTAGTGTCATCAGCAAATTTCAACACCATACACTTGGTTCCCTCCTCCAGATCATCTATGTAAATGGTAAAAAGCTGAGGCCCCAGCACCGACCCCTGGGGCACTCCACTAGTCACCATCCGCCAATCCAAATAGCACCCATTGACCCCCACTCTCTGCCTCCTATTTGACAACCAATCCTCTATCCACGCTAACACCCTACCCCCAACTCCATGCCCCCTTACCTTCTGCAATAACCTCTTGTGAGGTACCTTGTCAAATGCCTTCTGAAAATCAAGAAAGACCACATCCACCGGCTCTCCTCTATCCACCGCCCTAGACACATCCTCATAGAACTCCAATAAATTTGTCAGACACGACTTCCCCTTAACGAAACCGTGCTGCATCTGCTCTATCAAGCAATTCCCCTCAAGATGCCTCGCTATTTCCTCCTTGATGACGGATTCTAACATTTTACCTACAACAGACGTTAAACTAACTGGCCTATAATTCCCTGCCTTTTGCCTGCCACCCTTCTTAAACAACAGCGTAACATTAGCCGTTTTCCAATCTTCTGGCACTTCCCCGGAATCCAGCGACGTTTGGAAAATAATCACCAAGGCATCCACTATCACCTCCGCCATTTCTTTCAGAACCCTCGGATGCATTCCATCCGGTCCTGGGGACTTGTCCACAATCAGCCCCTCCAGTCTGTCGAGCACCGCCTCCCTAGTAACAATAATGTCATTCAGGCCCTCCACTCCTATCACCTTTCTATCGCTAACACCCGGCAAATTATTCACGTCCTCCTCTGTGAAGACAGAAACAAAAAAGTAAGGCCAGAGGGGTGGTTCTCCCAGCCCACCGCGGTGCTTTTGTAACACAGTGGGCTGAGAGGCTCGAGCGGAGGCCGTTTCATGGGCTCCCTGCTGGGCGCCACAACCTCCGGGTGTCCCTGGCAGCTGGATTTCCGGCATTTTCAGCTCCGCGCCAGAAACTGGCCTGTCGGTCGTGGGGGAGAAGGGGTGGCGGGGGTGGGTGGTGGTGTCGAGGCTCGCCCAGACATGTTCGGGGGGGCAAGAAATTGAGTCATGGTGGGGGTATGTTGGAGGGCCAGCGATGTGGGGGTTGTGGGCAATGGTGAGGCCAGCAGTGCAGGGCTATTGCGCGTGCACTGATCTCAGCGCTGACAGATTGGGAAAATATCCAATTATGAATATAATTACAATTATAATAATGCAATTATGAAAGTGCTTCGCAGCTAGTGATAAGGTCGCTTTACTACATACAAATAAATTCATATTTGGTACCATGCCTTATATGAAGCAATGAAAATATGTCAAAGAACAAAGAAAATTACAGCACAGGAACAGGCCCTTCGGCCCTCCAAGCCTGCACCGACCATGCTGCCCAACTGAACTAAAACCCTCTACTCTTCAGGGGACCATATCCCTCCATTCCCATCCTGTTCATGTATTTGTCAAGGCACTCCTTAAAATTCACAATTGTATCTGCTTCCACTATTTCCCCCAGCGGCAAGTTCCAGGCATCCACCACCCTCTGTGTAAAAACCTGCCTCATACATCTCTTTTAAACCTTGCCCCTCGCACCTTAAACCTGTGCCCCCTAGGAGTTGACTCTTCCACCCTGGAAAAAAGCTTCTGACTGTCCACTATGTCCATGCCTCTCATAATCTTGGCGACTTCTATCAGGTCGCCCCTCAACCTCCATCGTTCCAGTGAGAACAAACCAAGTTTCCTCAACCTTTCCTCATAGCTAATGTCCTCCATGCCAGGCAACATCCTGGTAAAGCTTTTCTGTACCTTCTCCAGAGCCTCCACATCCTTTTGGTAGTGTGGCAACCAGAATGCTAAATTCCAAGTGCGGCCTAACTTTGTTTAAAAAGGGCTGCAGGGAAAAGCCTGGGAACTACAGGCCAATGAGCCTCACATCTGTGGTGGATAAGTTGTTGAAAAGTATTTTGAGAGACAGGATCTAACGGCATTTAGAGACACAAGTACTGATCAGGGACAGTCAGCATGGCTTTGTGAGTGGAAAATCATGTCTCACAAATTTGATTGAGTTTTTTGAAGGGGTAACCAAGAAGGTAGATGAGGGCAGTGCAGTTGATGTTGTTTACATGGACTTTAGCAAGGCCCTTGACAAGGTACCACATGGTAGGTTGTTGCATAAGATTAAATCTCACGGGATCCAGGGAGAGGTGTCTAAATGGATACAAAATTGGCTTCTTGCCAGAAGCCAGTGGGTGGTTGTAGAGGGTTGTTTTTCAAACTGGAGGCCCTGGGGATCAGTGCTGTTATTTGTCATTTATATTAATGATTTGGCTGAGCATATAGGAGGCATGGTTAGTGAGTTTGCAGATGACTCCAAGATTGGTGGTGTAGTGGACAGTGAAGAAGGTTATCTCCTATTGCAACAGGATCTTGATCAATTGGGCCAGTGGGCTGACAATGGCAGATGGAGTTTAATTTAAGTAAATGCAAGGTGATGCATTTTGATAGATTGAACCAGGGCAGGACTTACTCAGTTAATGGAAGAGTGTTGGGGAGAGTTACAGAACAAAGATCGAGGAGTGCATGTTCATAGCTCCTTGAAAATGGAGTCACAGGTGAACAGAATGGTGAAGAAGGCATTCGGCATGCTTGGTTTCATTGGTTAGAACATTGGATACAGGAGTTAGGACGTCTTGTTGAAGTTGTATAAGACACACTTGGAATACTGTGTGCAGTTCTGGTCACCCTATTATAGAAAGGATATTATTAAACTAGAAAGAGTGCAGAAAAGATTTACTTGGGTGCTACTGGGACTTGATGGTTTGAGTTATAAGGAGAGGCTGGATAGACTGGGGCATTTTTGTCTGGAGCGTAGGAGGTTGAGGTGTGATCTTATAGAGGTCTATAAAATAATGAGGGGCATAGATCAGCTAATCAATATCTTTTCCCAAAGGGGGAAAAGGGGAATCTAAAACTAGAGGGTGTAGGTTTAAGGTGAGAGGGGAGAGATACAAAAGTGTCCAGAGGGGCAATTTGTTCACACAGAGGGTGGTTAATGTCTGGAACAAGTTGGCAGAGGTAGTAGTAGATGCAGGTACAATTTTGTCTTTTAAAAAGCTTTTAGACAGTTACGTGGGTATAGAGGGATATAGGCCAAATGTGGCAATTGGGATTAGCTTAGGGGTTTATAAAAAAGGTGGCATGAACCAAGTTGGGCTGAAGGGCCTGTTTCCATGCTGTAAACCTCTACGACTCTATAACTGAGGTTCTATAAGCCGTAGTATGACTTGACAATTTTTAAATTCAGTGCCCCGACTGATGAAGGCAAGCGTGCCGTATGCCTTCTTAACTACCTTCTCCACTTGCATTGCCACTTTCAGTGACCTGTGTACCTGTACTCCCAGATCCCTCTGCCTATTAATACTCTTAAAGGTTCTGTCATTTACTGCATATTTCCTATCTGTATTAGACTTTCCAAAATGCATTACCTCACATTTGTCAATACTTAATTGTCAAGAAATAATGATAATTTTAATAGTTCTTTCTTGTGGTTTAACTATCCCCTTCTTGTTTATTATGAATGTAAGATGGAATTATTTCCTGAGATGATATTCTTTCCTTCTGAAGGCTGCAGTCTCTGGTTTGGATGAGATGGCACCAGGAACCACTTTTAAACCCGTCCTCGGGGACTTGTCGGTGGATCCTAAAACGTAATTATGTTTCTCTTTCCGAGATAGTCGCACTGATTTTTTACTTTTTTTGATGGAAAGCAAATAGTGAACGAAATAATTATGAAGACAATATCCGGAATGTTCCCACTTTTTAATCACTCGTTTGTCATTCATATTTAATAACATGCATAGCTAAAGATATTACATAGATATTTGAATGCAAACAAGTATAAATTTGTGTTCTTGTGTCCATCTATATATAAAGGCAGAGCATTGTTATGTGTTGCAATGCTTGTATCACTTTTAAGAAGGTGTGTGTTTGTGTGAGTTGCTCCATAATAAATGGGGATCACGTCACTATCCTATTTTTTCTGTCTCTGTTCTTTAAAATCATTTGAAATCAAGTCTTATCGCCACTGTCTCCCACTAACTTTATTTCCCAGGGTTTCAACAACCCCACTCCAACCTTTCTGCAATCTACATAATTTTAAAACTCCTGTCTCCTTTTTCCAGCTGTGATAGTTGTCCAGCATGTGAGCTTTGACCCTTCACAATGTGTGAATGACAAAAATCCCTCCTATTTGGTGTCATGCGGGTGACATGGTGGACCCACAATGCCGGGATCAAATGAGGGCACTGAGCCCGCACTTGCTGGATAGGTGCCCAGTGGGTCAGTCATCCCCAATGTGCTTCCAAACTGACCACCTTTATGCTCCTGTTAAGGGCAACTGGTGAGTTCTCAATGCTGCACGTTTCAGCAGCTCCAACACAAGAGGTGGGCACTGTTGGGCAGGGCAGGAGCCTTCCACCTCCTCCAGCTTATTTGCCACCACAGACACATCGCTGCCACCTCAGCCTTGAATCTTGCCCTTACTCGGCATCTCTTTCATTGGCAGAGATTTCAGCCATCAGAGGTCCACACAGACTCACTCTTTCAATCTTTCATCCTCTCATATTGCCTTTACTCATCTAACCTTTTTTTTTTAACTGCTCGAATTTCATTTCAGGGTGCCCTCATAGAACCTGGGATCCAGGTTCAACCCCTGGCTTGGGTCACTGTCTGTGCAGTGTTTGCACATTCTCCTCGTGTCTGCATGAGTTTCCTCCGGGTGCTCCGGTTTCCTCCCCCAGTCTGAAAGATGCGCTGGTGCCAGAGTGTGTGGAACTCCATTGCAGTGTTAATGTAAGCCTACTTGTGACACAAAATGAACTTAAATAAATGATGAAATCACAGTCTAGGGGCATAAATAGGGATCCCTGTCCACTGTCCTATAGTCAATTTGTGATGCGAGAGACCCCTGCTCCTTAGCTACCTTGTTAAAATGTAACCAGCCTGCAGCATCCATACAGATAGAAACCTCTCCCTTTGTGGAATGCTTTTTTTTGAAGCATTTAGATGCTTCAAATTGTTTTCAGATTGTTCAGGTGGGCATGAGAAACTCCACTGCACCGTTCAACGAGTGGAAAATCGGTGTGGGTTGACCAATATTCTTGCTTCCACCAACAATGTGAAAAAAAACCTCATTCCATTACTGCCTTTGGGATTTTGCCAAGCATGAACACTGTTGGAGAAAATTCACTGTCTGTGAAGTAATTCCTGATGCAGTAAGGATCTCTGTTAAGCCAGGGTATTTCATTCATTTTAAAAGGTAAAGTTTATTTATTAGTGTCACAAATAGGCTGACATTAACACTGGAATGAAGTTACTGTGAAAATCCCCTCGTCACCACACTCTGGCGCCTGTTCGGGTTACACTGAGGGAGAATTTAGCACGGCCAATGCACCCAAACAAGTACGTCTTTCAGACTGTGGGAGGAAATCGGAGCACCCGGAGGAAACCCACGCAAACATGGGGAGAACGTGCAGACTGTCCCCACAGACAGCGATCCAAGCCAGGAATCGAACCTGGATCCCTGGCACTGTGAGGCAGCAGTGCTAATCATTGTGCCATCATGCTGCCCATATCTGGGACAATGTGATACTTTGAGTGAATGCATTATTGAGCTGGGCATCCTGGACTTTATTAGGAAAAATATTAAAATATTGTCCTTTGGTTTAAAGGGAGAAAAAAAGTGAAACAATCAGTTCTTGCAAATCAGTATTTAGCAGCTGGTGTGTTCTGCATACAGGATATTTGCTTCAAATATGTTGCATTGTGAGGGGTGTGGCAACCTATTTCACTTCCTTTCTCCAACATACAGTATCTTTGCAGCACTGGTGTCTAGATTTGTCCAGCAAATTCCTGGGAGTATCTGAAGATAGTGAAACCAAGACTACCTTGTATTTCACGTAATTAACTCAGAGCTGAGTCATCCACACATTACCCTAGAGAGGGATAAGGGGTTGGAAATTTACATTATTTGGACAACTGTGTGGTTAACTGAATAACTATGGGAATAAATTATCAGAGAAATACACTCTTCACTGCCCTAAAGCAAATGCAATCCTTGTATATTCGGTTTGTTGAATAGGAATTTCTATTATGCAAATTTTTACAAATCCCAGACATCCCTTCAGCAGTGGTAGGGGTGAATTTAATGAACACAGTGCTATAATCATGGAATCCCTGCAGTACAGAAGGAGGCCACTCAGCCCATCAAATCTGCACTGACCAAAACCTCAGCCAGGCCCTATCCCTGTAACCCCACACATTTACCCTGACACTTAAGGAGCAATTTGCCATGGCCAATCCACCTAACCTGCACGTCTTTGGATCTTGGTGCATCTCTCTGTAATTTTACTGCTAGAGTAACGTTTGTCTGAACTGATGTGATCCTGGACTTACTGAAGACCAGCAATTCTAGTGTTTGTCGAAAACCATTTTAAAAGCAATCATTTGTTTTACAGACAATTGTCTCTATTTTTGTGATGCAATAGCACTACATTCCTACAACGGTCACTTAATTATGTTTTTTTTGTCAATTCTTATTTATTTCAGTGTGACTCGAGTGGTGATGTGTTCTGGAAAGCACTATTACACTCTGGTCAAACACAGAGAATCTCTCGGTGATGCCGGACAGAAAATAGCACTCATCAGGGTGGAGGAACTCTGTCCTTTCCCACTGGAAGCTCTTCAACAACAGATGGATAAATATAAAAATGCAAAAGGTCAGGCATGCTTAACAAATACCGCACTAGCCTCCAATATGTATTACCAATCAGACACCGTCTGGATAAAATATTCAATGTGCAAGAAATGTTAAAAGGGCTCATCTTAAGGTTTTGTTGCTCGGAGCATTTGAAACAAAATGGATGAATTAGTTGCCCAGATAGATGTAAAGGGGTATGATATAGTTCGCATTACCGAAACGTGGCTCCAATGTGACCAAGGGTGGGAACCAACATTCAGTATTTAGAAAGGATAGACAAAGGAAAAGGTGACAGAGTTGTATCGTTGATTAAAGAAGATTTTGATACAATGTAAGAATATAAGAAATAGGAGCAGGAGTAGGCCATCTAGCCCTTCGAGCCTGCCCCGCCACTCAACAAGACCATGGATGATCTGAAGTGGATCAGTTCCACTTTCCCGCTTTCTCCCCATAACCCTTAATTCCCTCATCTATCAGAAATCTATCTACCCGTGACTTAAATGTATTCAACGAGGTATTCACCACTTCAATGGGCAGAGAATTCCAGAGATTCACCACCCTTTGAGTGAAGAAGTCCCTCCTCAACTCTGTTCTAAACTGCCCCCCCCCGACTTATTTTGAGGCTGTGCCCTCTAGTTCTGGTTTCCTTTCTAAGTGGCAAGAATCTCTCTACCTCTACCCTGTCTAGCCTCTTCATTATCTTGTAAGTCTCTATAAGATCCCCCCCTCAGCCTTCTAAACTCTGACGAGTACAGGCCTAGCCTATTTAATCTCTCCTCATAAGCTAACCCCCTCATCTCCGGTATCAGCCTGGTGAACCTTCTCTGTACTCCCTCCAAGGCCAATATATCCTTTCGCAAATAAGGGGACCAAAACTGCACACAGTACTCCAATTGCGGCCTCACCAGTGCCTTGTACAGTTGCAGCAAGACCTCCCTGCTTTTATATTCTATTCCCCTCGCGATAAAGGCCAACATTCCATTTGCCTTCTTTATCACCTGCTGCACCTGCGGACTGAGTTTTTGCGATTCATGCACAAGGACTCCCAGGTCCCTCTGCACAGTAGCACGCTGCAACTTTTCACCATTTAAATAATATTCCTTCCTACTATTATTTCTTCCAAAGTGGATATAGAGGAACAATATTAGCATAGATGACATGGAACCTGTCTGGGTTGTGTTAAGAAACAAGAAGGGGCAAAAAACATTGGTGGGGGTGGTATACAGACCACCAAACCATAGTGGTAATGTTGGGAAAAGCGTATATAGGAAATCAGAGATGCGTGTGTTCAAGGAACATCAATGATTATGAGTGACTTGAATCTGCATATAGATTGGGAGAGTTAAATTAGGCACAGTCCAATAGAGGGGAAATTTCTGGAGTTTATACAGGATGGTTTTCTGGACCAATACTTTGAGGAACGAAAAAGGAAATAGGGTGTTGTGCAATAAGAAAGGATTAGTTGTCAATCTAATTGCAAGAGAGCCCTTGGGGATGAGTGACCATAATATGGTAGAATTCTCTGTCAAGATACATAGTGATGTAGTTGATTCTGAGACCAGGGTCCGGAATCTCGATTAACAAAACTATGATGGTATGAGACATGAATTGGCCAAGGTAGTCTGGGAAACATTACTGAAAGGAAAGACAGTGGACAGGCAATGGCAGACATTTAAAGTACGAATAGGTGAACTCCAGAAGTTGCTTATTCCTGTCTGGCATAAGAATGGTAAGAAAATTATGGCCAAACTTTGGCTTACAAGGGAAATTAGAGATAGTATCAGATTCAAGGAAGGAGCATACAAATTGGCAAGAAAAGACAATAGCCTGAGAATTGGGAGCCATTTAAAATTCAGCAAAGGAGGACTAAGGGATTGATTAAGAAGGGAAAAATAGAGTGTGAAATTAAGCTAGCGGGGAACGTAAAAACAGTCAAAGTTTCTACAGATACGTAAACAGAAAAAAGATTGACAAAACTGAATGTGGGTCCCTTACAGTCAGAAACGGGAGAATTCATAACAAGGAATTAAATTTGTATTTTACTTCAGTCTTCACATAGGAAGACATGAATAATGTACCAGAAGTGCTGAGAGAAACATGTTTTAGTGAGGAGCAGAAGGAAATCAGCATTAGTAGAGAAATGTTTTGGGGAAATTTATGGGATTGAAGATGGATAAATGTCCAGGTCCTGATAATCTTCATCCCAGAGTACATAAGGAAGTGGCCCTGGAAATAGTAGGTCCATTGGTGGTTATTTTCCAAAATTCTTTGGACTCTGGAATAATTCCTACAGATTGGAGGGTAGCTAATATAAGCCTGCGATTCAAAAAGGAGGTCGAGAGAAAACAAGGAACTATAGACCAGTGAGCCTGACATCGGTACTGGGGAAGTTTCTAGAGTCCATTATCGAGGATTTCATAACTCGGCATTTGGAAAGCAGTGGCATAATCAGACAAAGTCAGCATGGATTTAGATAAGGGAAATCATACTTAACGAATCTATGTGAGTTCTTTGAGGATGTAACTAGTAGAGTTGACCAGGGAGAACCAGTGGATGTGATTTATTTAGACTTTCAGAAGACTTTTGACAAGGTCTCACACAACAGAGTACTGTATAAAGTTAGGGCACATGGGATTGCAGGAAAGGTCTTGAGATGAATAGAAAGCTGGTTCGCAGATAGGAAGCAAAGAGTTGGCATAAATGCATCTTCTTCTGATTGGTAGTCAGTGACTAGTGGGGTTCCACAGAGATCTGTGCAAGAACCCAACTGTTTACATTATATATTACTGATTTGGCAGATGTATTAGCTCTGAATTTGCAGATGATATAAAGTTGGGCGGGAGGGTGAGCTGTGAGGAAGATGCAGAGATGCTTCAGGCTAAGTGTGTGGACATCTGCACGGCAGATGCAGTATAATGTGGATAAATGTGAGATTATTCACTTTGGTAGCAATGATAGGAAGACAGATTATTACTTGAATGGGTATAAATTGAGAGAGGTGGATACTCACCGAGACCATGGTGCCCTCGTACATCAGTCGCTGACACAGTGAGAACATACAAACTCCACACAGACAGTGACCCAAGTCAGGGATCAAACTGGGTCCAATGGCGCTGTGAGGCAGCTGTGCTAACCACTGGGCCACTGTGTTGCCCTATGAAGCACCATGCAAACATTTGTGTGTTACATAAATGTAGCTTGTTATCATACATCACCTGAAGCACTGCTAAATCGTCGTTTAACTCAGTTCCTGACCTTATTGCAGGCTTCGTTCAAACATGGATGAAACAGTTGAAGTGAGGGGAGAGTAACTGCCCTTGCCATCAATGCAACATTTGAGTATAGGTAGCATCAAGTGACCCGAGCAAAGCTGGAGTTAATGGAAATCGGGGAAATTCAGCAAGACCTGGGCAATATCCAGGCTTCTGCTGAGAAGTAGCAAATAACATTCACGCCACACAAGTGCCAGGCAACAAGAGAACCTAACAATCGTCCCTTGATATTCAATGGAATTACCATCACTGTATTCCCCCACTATCAACATCCTGGGGGTTACCATTGACAAAAAAATGAACTGGACTAGCCATATAAATACTGTGGCTACAAGAGCAATTCAGAGGCTAGGAATCCTGTAGCGAGTAACTCACCTCCTGATTCCCCAAAGTCTGCCCACCATCTACAAGGTACAAGTCAATGTGATGGAATACTTTCTTTGCTTGGATGAGTGCAGTTCCAACACGGAAAAAGATCAGCGCCGTCCAGAACAATATAGCTGATTGGCACCTCTTTCACAAACATTCATTCCCTCCACCATCAACCAACAGTGGTAGGAGTGTCTTCCATCTACAAGATGCACTTAGAGGCATCTTCCAAACTCACGCCCACTACTATCTTGAAGGACAAAGGCAGCAGATGCAAGCGAACACCACCACCTGGAGGTTCCCCTTCAAGTCACTCACCATCTTGGCTTGAAAATATATCATCATTCCTTCATTGTTGCTGGGTCAAAATTCTGGAACTCCCTCCCCAAAAGCGCTGTGGGCATACCTACACTACATGGACTGCAGGGGTTCAAGAAGGTATGGATAGGAATTAAATGCTGTCCTAGCCAGCAATAGCCAAATCTCTCGAATGAACAACAAAAAACTTAATTCTGATGTTGTTGCCGTAGGTTACAGGTACTTCAAAACCAGCTTTCCTGCTGCTTCACGTGGGGCATTATTCCATTGGCATTGGCTGTCCCTCAGATCTCACCCCAAACATTAAAGCTGTAATTCTAAGCTTTCACATCAAGTGTCAGCACACTCCCCCTGGAGGGACCACTGTTAATTCAGCGCTTAGTTACATTTTCCAGTCAGAAACACAAGATAACATTAAGAAAAAATGAACCCTGGATTTTCTTTTACATTTTGCTTTTTTCTCTCCCTAAGTTAGAAATGTTGAGGCCTAATTTGGCACTTTTACTGGCTAAGGACCTCACACAGCCCTGATTTATGAACCTTCCTAATCTAAGTTCCACATTGGTCAAAGTGTTGATGCACTGAAAAAAAAGTTGTATTTGCTTTGCACCGTATCATATCTCGAAGTGTTTAATATATAATGAATTACTTTTGAGTAATCAGTAACACGTTAACAAACATAACAGCCACAACTGCCTTGAGGGCAGTTTTTACGTGCTGTGAATACTAAACTAGATGTCGTTTTTCAGACTTTATATGGAGTCAAGAGGAACCGCAGAACATGGGTCCATGGTTTTTTGTATCTCCCAGGTTTGAAAAACAGTTAGCATGCAAGGTAAGCGGTCATATGTCCGAGTTAATGATCAAACGTTAGTAGCTCTTTTGATTGAAATGCGATGTTTTAAAGTCTTGTTGGAGCGATATTCTTGAAACTTAATGTAGACGTGGGATCGAGTTCTGTATAGTTGGCACACTACTTATAAAGAAAGCAAGCTTGCATTTATAAACTGTCTTTCACAAACACAGGAGACCCAAAAGTTTTTTTCCAGTCAATTGAGTACTTTACAAGGTACAGTCATGACTGTACTGTAGGAATGGACCTAAGTAGTTTCCTATCAAATTTGCATAGTCACCTTGGTTAGCATTAATAGTCATACTGAGTACAGCTAATCCAGAAGTTCAAGTTGTCTTGGTACAAATAATGAAGGATATGGGGAAAGGATGTCTTTGGAGGATTGAGAATTGGGTTGGACAGTGAAGATGTGTGAATAAAGATACTTTTGCTTGTTAACTCTTCAAATTCCTCATGAAACGTGGGCATCACACGCAAGGCCAGTATTTATTGTCCATGAACTAAGTGGCTTGCTTGGAATATCTTGAAATATGAAATGGTTGAGGTGTAATCGATGACCTGATGGTCTCTGGGAGAAAGGAGGTTCTCATTCACCTACAACCTGCATTCATTGAATGTCTTTTAATAACCTCAAAAATGTAAGTTTATTTATTAGTATCACATTGCATTAACACTGTAATGAAGTTGATGTGAAAATCCCCTGGTCGCCATACTCCAGTGCCTGTTTGGGTACACTGAAGGAGAATTTAGTATGGCCAATGCATCTAACCAGCACATCTTTCAGACTGTGGGAGGAAACCAGAGCACCTGGAGCAAACCCACACAGACACGGGGAGAACATGCAGACTCTGCACAGACAGTGACTCAAGCTGGGAACTGAACCTGTGTCCCTGGCGCTGTGAGGCAGCAGTGCTAATCACTGTGTCACCATGCTGCCTCGATGAAACTTTTATTAAGGACCTGTGAAGTGAAAAATGGGGCAAGACAGAAAAAGATACATTTCAATCATGAGACAATTACCAAAGCTAAATATTTGGCTGCTAGTGAAGATCGGTTGTTTGATGTAGTTTAGGTGTAGCCTTTATCTTGACCACTTAAACTTACTACTGTTTTTATAGACCTGTTCACTTGGTCATGTTTCCACAATAAGTATTTGTTAATATCACCGCACCAATTCATTTCACACCAAAAAAAAATTCATATGATTTTTATTATTTGTCTATAGTTGAAACTGGTTAGCAGACCACCTCTTCCGGCCCCTGCTGTTGGAATTGGGACTTTGCATCAAGAACAAAACCAAGACATTCTCACCAGAACCTTCTCGTAGAAGGAGTTTGGAAAAGCCTGGGCGTTCTCCACTGTGCCTGATCCCTGGGGAGGACCCCCAACGTATTAATACAGTCTGTTATATAAAACTGTTTTCCAGAATTGAATGTTACCTTTTTTTTAAAGAAAGGACTTTGACTTAGATCAAATCATGGAAAGTATTCCAACTTAGTGTAAAGATATGAATTAAAACCCTGAGTTACTTGACAGCTGGGTTTGCAAAATGAACTGGACTTTGGTAAGCAAAATATCTTGGGCATGTTATATACATATTCTCAAGTTCCAAAAGCAGGTTTGCTCATCTTCAGACTAACTGTTGCTGCTCTACAAGTCATGGTTTCTTTAACTCAGTTTAAATTCTGCAGCTAGTGTAGCAGGGAGTCACTAAATCATTGGTCCAGGTCTCTGGATTACTAGTCCAGTAACAACAACCTCCCTGTTACTGTCCCTTTATTACATTGGTAATAATTAAATTATAACAAGGGGGAATCCATGTCCAGAACACAATGGGGATGGAGCGGGGGAGGATATGTCTGTAAATCTTGCTCAGAATATATGTGTTGCTCCTATAATTCACAGTCATTTGCTTCACTATGTTTGGGTGCTGCAATGACACTATTTTCTGATTATATCTGATGTTCTTTTGTCCCCTTACAGATTTAATTACTTATATTGATGAACAGAAGTGTGGAGTTGTGGTTAACAAAGTAAAGATTGTAACAGTCATTCTTGCTTATCTTTCCATCAAATCTAAATATTTAATGTGTATCCCGCTACTAGCCTCCTCCTTTTACAAGGGAGATTTGATTTGGAGTGGTAGCTCTTGGTGGAACTGGTCACTAGTTGGAAACGCATGTTATTTATGTCCATGCATGTACAGACCCCATTTTCTCAGTGCAGAGCACTTCTTGTTTAAATGGGGTGAATGTAAATGCTTTTATCATTTTGTAACATTTCAGAAAGATGAAGAGTTTCTAGTATCACCAATTCTGCTGCAGGGGTATTTGACTGTGACAGTCAAATTGACTCTGCCTGCAAAAGTCCTATTTCTGGTATGAAATAATCTATTCACCCTGTGTCTGCCTCCAGGCTGATGCCCAACACTCAGGTACAGCAGTACAACATCTTAACATTATGTAGCATTCCTGAGCTTTGAGTGGAACAAGTGAATGACTGATCAGAAGGAATCTGGGGAACAATAGTGTTATAGTCAGAAAGCTGGTTTATGTTGGGAGATGAGGAGAGGGTAATAAGGAATGTAATGACTGAAACACTGGAGCGAACAAGCAGTGGTCCGAAGAGGAGTATAGGTTGAAAAGTGATATTGGTCTCCAATCATAGAGCTGTACCAGCAGAGAAAGAGGCCATTGAGCCTGTCTTGTCTGTGCTAGCTCCCTCAGTGCCACTCAGCCAGGAACTTGCCTAGTGTTTTTCCAGTAGCCTTGCAGGTGTGTTGTATTAATGAGGTTGTTTTGTTGTGAATCTTCTTCCACAGAGATCCATGCTGTACAATTGAAATCCTGAAAATGCTTGGTGCTGAAATTGAATGACATTAAATTCCCCAATACTAACGTCCTCGTGTGTTTATCTGTATTTTTTCTTTGCAGAGTAAATTGGACATCCTAGCATTGCCACACTTGATGTAGCCACAGTGTAAGACACAGACTGCTGAGTATAAAACCAAAAGGCAGCAGAGTTTCTATTGGACACAATGGGGAAAATTGCACCCATAAATATGCTGGTTATGTTACCCTTCAAATTGGGGCTAACAATTATTTAATACTCAAATTATCCATGAATCAGTGCAATCAAGTTGTGCGTTGGAACATCACATTTTAAGTGCAGTAAATCGATGCAAGTTTATTAATACAAATGTCAGGGGAATTAGCAGTGTAAATATGAGAGGTTACGGGAATAGGGCCTGGGTGGGATTATGGTCGGTGCAGACTCGATGGGCTGAATGGCCTCCTTCTGCACTGCAGGGATTCTATGAAAATGGGTTCATTGGTTAAGATTTTTATTAAGTGTGCATTCCTCCACCTGAGTAACCAGATTTAAAATCACCAAAATTTATCTTTTCCAAAAACAAGATTCTGAACCATTTATTATTTGCGTCAGTCTACACTGGTTGGTTTCTGAATTAAATATTTTTAAAAAGGAGAAAACTTGTTTGCTGGTGCCTGTGTGCCCATGAGAACGATTGCTGTTTGAAGAGTTTAGTTCGGCCACTGGAAACTCATGGTTCTGACCTGGAGAGGTGTGGCCAGTTTAATGGACAAGTCCTGGTCTGTGCAAACTGAATCTTGAAGCAACCTGAGTTCACAGAAGGTCAAATGTTTTGGGGGTAATTAACTTGAGTTTTTTCAATTTTTGGCGATTGTCCTCATAATGCCCTAAGGGATCAGAAACTCAACCCAGATGACTTGTTAAAAGCTAAGTCAACGTGTGAGACATGCCACAATTACAGCACAAACAGGCCCTTCGGCCCACAAGTTGCGCCGATCACATCTATACCTACCAAGCCACAGAACTATCTGTAACTCCCAATCCCATTAGATCCCCTATACTCATCCAGAAGTCTTTTAAAAGACACCAGCGAGTTCGTCTCTACCACCACCGAAGGCAGCCAATTCCACTCACTCACCACCCTCTGAGTGAAAAACTTACCCCTGACATCTCCTCTGTACTTGCTGCCCAGCACCTTAAACCTGTGTCCTCTCATAGTGACCATTTCAGCCCTGGGAAATAGCCTCGAAGAATCCACCCTATTCCTCTCAACATTTTATAAACCTCTATCAGGTCGCCTCTCAACCTTTGCCTCTCCAGGGCGAAAAGACCTAGCTCCCTCAACCTATCTTCATAAGGCATGCCTCCCAATCCAGGCAACATCCTTGTAAATCTCCTCTGCACCCTCTCAATAGCTTCCACATCCTTCTTGTAGTGAGGTGACCAGAACTGCGCACAGTACTCCAAGTGGGGTCTGACGAGGGTCTTATAAAGATGATGATTCAGAACTGTTGGCAGCAGCCGTGGGGAACCGTGCAATAAACCAATAAACTAAAGAATCCCCCTTTAAAATGTGTTTTTTAAGCCTACGCTTTGTCCTTGAGACACCTCCCAAGTATTTCTGGCCATGAATGTAACTATGTCTCAACCTCTGCATTTCGAATAATATTGTGTTTTAAACAAACTGGAACCACCAGGGGTCTGATTAGAAGCTCTGCAACCTACAAAGAGGATGATTTAACCTTTCGTCTCTAGAGGAACATTGACAATGAGTGAATCCTTGCTCCGCAAGGCTGTGTCCTCAGTCCCTTACTATACTCCTTATACATCTCTTACTGCATAACCAAATTCCTGGCCAACTCGATTTTCAGGTCTGCTGATGACACCAGCATTGTGGGTCAGGTCTCAAATAAAAACGAGACGGAGTACAAGAAAGAGACAGAGAATCCGGTGAACTGGTGCAATGACAATAATCTTTCCCTCAATGTCAACAAAGGAGATAGTCACCACTTTAGGAAACGTAGTGGAGGGCATGCCCCTGTCTACATCAATGGGGATGAAGTAGAAATGGTCGAGAGCTTTAAGTTTTTTGGTGTCCAGATCACAAACAGCTTGTCCTGGTCCCTTCATGAAGATGCTACAGTTAAGAAAGCCCACCAAAACTTCTGCTTTCTCAGGAGACTAAGGAAATTTGACATGTCCGCTACAACTCTCACCAACTTCTACAGATGCACCATAGAAAGCACTCTTTCTGATTATATCACAGCTTGGCATGTCTTCTGCTCTGTCTAAGACCACAAGAAACTATAACGGGTCGTGAATGAAGTCCAGTCCATCACTGAAACCAGTCACCCTTCCACTGACACTGTCTACACTTCCTGCTGCCTCGGAAAAGCAGCCAGCATAATCCACACACACCCCGGACATTCTCTCTTCCACCTTCTTCCGTCGGGAAAAAGATACAAAAGTCTGAGATCTCATACCAACCTGCCCAAGAACAGCTTCTTCCCTGCTGCCATCAGACTTTTGAATGGACCTGCCTTGGATTCAATTGATCTGTCTCAACACTGTATGACTGCAACACTACATTCTGCACTCTCTCTTGGTTGTAACACAGGCATAAAACTGAATTCCAGAGGTTCAGGCTTGATGGGTCGAATGACGGCCTCCTGCACTGTCAGGATTCTATCGAGTCGATAAGTATCAGGGGAATAACCCGCCAGTTAACAACCCCACTGATGTTAAATGTGAGGGTATTGCAAATCCCAAAGGGAAGCTTCGAACATCGGATCTTAACTGTTTATTTTATAATTTGGTATATAACGTGAGGAAAGAGATGAATACCAGTGAGGTAGCTTCCAGTCTTGTCATCATTCAAGGAAAAAAATCATTAAATTGTAAAACACGCAAAAAGGCAGTGATACAGAATGAAAAATTAACTACAAAATTATATTTCACTAGAATAATGGCCACACACACGGTAAACTTAAATTGACCCCTTGTACTCGTTAGAGTTTAGAAGAATGAGGGGAGATCTCATTGAGACGTATAAGATGATGAATGGGATGGATAGGATAGAGGTGGAGAGGCTCTTCCCGCTCAGAAAGGACAGTAGGACTAGAGGGCACAGCCTCAAGATAAAGGGGGGGGGGGCGGTTTAGAACGGAGTTGAGGAGGAACTTCTTCACTCAAAGGGTGGTGAATCTCTGGAATTCTCTGCCTGTTGAGGTGGTGGAGGCTGCCTCGCTAAATATATTTAAGACGCGGGTTGATGGGTTTTTGATAGGCAAGGGGATTAAGGGTTATGGGGAGAGGGCGGGAATGTGGAACTGAGCCACTTCAGATCAGCCATGATCTTATTGAATGGCGGGGCAGGCTCGAGGGGCTAGATGGCCGACTCCTGCTCCTATTTCTTATGTTCTAAACTCAGAGAGTACCTATTTCCCCTAAAAAACATCCTATAGATTTTAACATTGTAAGCCAAATCCTGCAACAATTACCACACACAACCCGTATCTTTTGGGAAATTTTCTTCTCATTAATGTAGCAAACATTTAAGAGTTTAAACAGCAGTTTCCAGGTAAACGTTTGTTTTTGGGAGTCAACTCAGCTTCAAGCGAGGTGTGGTCTGACCTTCTTCACCCATCGGCTCTGTTCTTCACTTCAGGCCCAATCCTGCCACTGATATACTTATTTATCTTGAACTCACCTTATCTGAACAATGTGCCTGGAATCTTTCTTACATGAACTTCCTTCTTTTAGCAAGGTAAGTGCAACATTCAATCTAATTTACTCTTTTGAACTCCTACCATTTATACCTGTAACTCTTGTAGTTTTATGCCCTGTTGTTATACACCTCTGTTAGGTAAATATCTTTTCACCCTGTTATTGAGATAATCTGCATTTCAAAGCTCTCAGTGCA
This sequence comes from Carcharhinus amblyrhynchos, assembly GCF_965287045.1. Classification (NCBI taxonomy): domain Eukaryota; kingdom Metazoa; phylum Chordata; class Chondrichthyes; order Carcharhiniformes; family Carcharhinidae; genus Carcharhinus; species Carcharhinus amblyrhynchos. The sequence continues at coordinate 48,523,408 of NC_137342.1, forward strand.
GCTGAATCCTTTTCAATTTCCTTTTATCCAATTCATTAGTCATCATTTTATTCCAGCGTATTGACACTCCGCTGGTTTGAGTCACACCTGACACAAAAGAAGATGGTTGTGGCAGTTGGAGATCAGTCCCAAAACATCACTACTGGAGTTTCTCAGTCCAATATCATCTGTAGCTTCACCAATGACCGTCCTTCCATCACGAGGTAGGAGGTATGGATACTTGCTGGTGATTGCACAATATTCAGCGCCATTTGCGTCTCCTCTGAAGCAGCCCATGTCCAAACGCAGCAAGACCTGGCCAATATCCAGGCTTAGGCTGACAAGTGGCAAGTAACATTTGTATCACACAAGAGTCAGACAATGACCATCTCCAACAAGAATTTAACCATCATTTGACAGCATTAGCATTGCTGAATCCACTATCAACATCATTGATCAGAAACTGAACTGGTCTAGGTTACAAGAGCAGGTCAGAGGCTGGGAATCCTGTGGTGAGTAATGCACCTCCTGACTCCCCAAATCCTGTCCATTGTGTAAGAGATACATGGCAGGAGTTTGATGGAATATTCTATACTTACCTTGTTGAGACACACTGAAGAAGCTCAACACCATCCAGAACAAAGCAACCCACTTGACTAGCACCCCTTCTACGAACAAGAATAGCTAACACATAAGAGATGGCACGGTAGCACAGTGGTTAGCACTGCTGCTTCACAGCTCCAGGGTCCTGGGTTCGATTCCCGGCTCAGGTCACTGTCTGCGTGGGTTTCCTCTGGGTACTCTGGTTTCCTCCCATAGTCCAAAGATGTGCGCATTAGGTTGATTGGCTATGCTAAGGAATTGCCCCTTAGAGTCCAGGGATGCATAGGTTAGAGGGATTAGTGGGTATAATATATGGGGGTAGGGACTGGGTGGGATTGTGCTCGGTGCAGACTCGATGGGCAGAAGGGCCTCTTTCTGCACTGTAGGGTTCTATGGTTCTATGAAGAGCACCACCATCTGGAAGTTGCCCTCAAGTCACTCATCATCCTAATATAAAAGCAAAATACTGCAGATGCCAAAATCTGCAACAAAAACACAAAAATGCTGGAAAATCTCAGCACGTCTGACAGCATCTGTGGAGAGAGAAAAGAGTTAACGTTTCGAGTCTGGATGACTCTTCATCAGAGCTGGAATCTCATTAGGACAGCTGGTGGAATTTGAATTCAATTAATCAATCTGGAGTTGAAAACTAGTCTCAGTAACGGTAACCATGAAACCATTGTTGATAATCAGAAAAACCCATCTGGTTCACTAATGTCCTTCAGGGAAGGAAATCTGCCACCTTTACCCAGTCTGTCCTACAGGTGACTCCAGAACCATAGCAAGGGGGTCAAGCTACACACCCAGCTCATAGAGCCCCGCCCCCTGCTCCCAGAACCCCCTGCTCTCAGCCCCGCCCCCTGCTCCCAGAACCCCCTGCTCTCAGCCCCGCCCCCTGCTCCCAGAACCCCCTGCTCCCAGAACCCCCTGCTCTCAGCCCCGCCCCCTGCTCACAGCCCCGCCCCCAGCTCACAGCCCTGCGCACCGACAGCTCGAGCCGCGCTGACGTATTTCCGGTGTCGCAAAGCGGAAGGACGTCAGGTGCCGGCTCGGTGCGGCTTTCCAGGCGAGCTGAATTCACCCGGACACCGGGAACAGCCCCACACGCTCCGGTTCCGGGCCCGAGAAACAGCCGAAGAACGGTGGCGGTCTCTGCTCCCTCTGTCTCTCATCTTTCTTCCAGGAGCGACACTGCCCAAGTCCCGGAGCATCCCGCTGGAGCAGGAAAGCAGCCATGGGGAGTGAGTATAAACCCTGCCCGAGGGGTGTGAGGGTGAAGGCGGGAGGCCCGGGCTATGGGGGGAGTGAAGCGGGAGGCCGGGGTTCGGGGGGGGAGTGAAGCGGGAGGCCCGGGCGGGTCCCTCGTTCTCTCGCTGTGGGTTTTGTGTGTGATTATTTTACACAGTGTCAATCTCACTGCTCCTTCTCCAGGCTGGCTCTAATCTGGAGTCTAATGCTGCACACACTGGAAATGTGAAATGCTGCAAACACTCAGCAAGCCGGGCAGCCTGTGTACAGAGAAACAGTGTTCACATTTCAACCTGTACTAATGGGACAAAGTACGAGTTAGCCTTTTAATATCCAACAGCCGTTGATCCATACTGTGTAAACAATTTATAGTCTTTTATTAGTGATTTAGAGTGTCAAAGTTAATGTTTGAAATTATGATGATGGGTCTACTTAAAACTAGTTCTTCTTCCTACCTGGTTGAGTTGTGGTAATGTGCTCACAAATGTGAGGAAATTAAGGAGTGTCATTCACATTTTTAAGATGCGTCAAACCAGAATGTTTTATTGCCAGTTAATTTACTTTTGGTGAGATGAGAATGACAGCCCTTGATATCAAGGTTGCATTCAACCAAGTGTGAAGTCAAGGAGCCCTAGCAAAACTGAAATCGATGGGTATCTGGGAGCAAATTCTCTGCTGAGTGGAGTCATACCCAGCACATAGGAAGATGGTTGTGGAAGGTCAGTCACCTCAGCTCCAGGACATCTCTACAGGAGTCCTTCAGGGTAGTGCCCTAGGCCCAACAATCTTCAGCTGCTTCATCAATGACCTTCCCTTCATCATAAGGTCAGAAGTTGGTATGTTTGCCGATGATTGCACGAACCTCATCTCCAAACTCCGTGGCCTGGGTCTCGGCACTCCCCGCTGCAACTGGATCCTCAGTTTCCTAACACAGATCACAATCAGTAAGGGTAGGCAACAACACCACCTCCACGATCACCGTCAACACCAGTGCCCCACAAGGCTGTGTTCTCAGCCCTCTACTATACTCCTTATACACCTATGACTGTGTGGCCAAATTCCCCTCCAATTCAATTTTCAAATTTGCTGATGACACCACCGTAGTGGGTCGGATCTCAAACAATGATTAGACAGAGTACAGGAATGAGAGAGAGAATCTGGTGAACTCGTGCAGCAACAATAATCACTCCCTCAATGTCAACACAACAAAGGAGATCACCAACAACCTGTCCTGGTCCCCCCATGTCGACACTATAGTTAAGGAAGTCCACCAATGCCTCTACTTTCTCAGAAGACTAAGGAAATTTGTTATGTTAACTACGACTCTCTCCAAATTTTACAGATGCACTGTAGAAAGCATTCTTTCTGGTTGTATCACAGCTTGGTATGGCCCCTGCTTTGCCCAAGACAGCAAGGAACTACAAAAGGTCATGAATGTAACCCAATCCATCACGCAAACCAGCCTTCCATCCATTTACTCTGTCTACACTTCCTGCTGCCTCGGCATAGCAACCAGAATAATTAAGGGTCTCAAGCACCCTGGACATTCTCTCTTTCACCTTCTTCCATTGGGAAAAAGATACAAAAGTCTAAGCTCACATACCAACTGACTCAAGAACAACTTCCTCCCTGCTGCTGTTAGACTTTTGAATGAACTTGCCTTACATTAATTGATTTTAGAATTCTTACCTTGCATTAAGTTGATCGTTCTCTGCACCCTAGCTATGACTCTAACACTACATTCTGTACTCTATACTTTCCGTCTTTATGAACGGTATGCTTTGTCAATATAGCACACAAGAAACAATACTTTTCTCTATGTTAATACATGTGACAATAATAAATCAAATCTAAATGCTTAGCATTCGTGACGACTCAGATAGCGAAGCAGTCCGTGTTCAAATGCAACAAGATCGGGACAATGTCCAGGTTTGGGCTGACAAATGGCAAGTAACATTTGTGTCACACATGCCAGGCAATGACATCACCAATAAGAGACACACTAACCACCGTACCGTGGCATTCAATGGTGTAACCATCACTGAATTCCCCCCACTACAGGAGTCCTTCCTTTGTCCACCTTTGACCAGAAACACAACTGGACTCACCACACAAACACAATGGCTACAAGAGCAGGTCAGAGGCTAGGAATACTGCAGTGAGTAACTCACTTCCTGCTTTGCCAAAGCCTGTCCACCATCTACAAAGCATAAGTCAGGAGTGTGATGGAATACTTTCCACTTGCCCGGAAGGTTGCAGCTGCAGCAACACCCAAGAAGCTAGACATTATCCAGGACAAAGCAGCCCACTTGATTGGCACCAAATCTACAGACATCCATTCCCTCTATCACTGACACTCAGTACACACTGCTGCTACTACTATCTACAAGATGCACCACAGCAATTCACCAAAGACCTTTAGATAGCACCTTCCAAGCTGACAACCACTAGAAGGACAAGGGCAGCAGGTACATGGGAACTCCACCACCGGCAAGCTCCCCTCCAAGCCACTCACCATCCTGACTTGGACGTCGCTCCTTCACAGTCACTGGGCCAAAATCCTGGTATTCCCTCTCCAATGGCAATGGGCCAACCCACAGCATGTGGACTGCAACAATTCAAGAAGGCAGCTCAACACCACCTCAAGGGCGACTAGAGATGGGCATTAAATGCTGGTCAGCCAGTGATGCCCATGTCCCACGCATGAATGAAAAAAGCAAAGTAAGTACTTTGTAAAAATGCAGTCAAAGCCTCTTATATATATATATATATATATTAATAGTAATATGGAGCAAATTGTCAGATCTGCAGGGTAATAAAAAATTAAATTAACCTGGTCTTATTCAAGTCGTCATTGAATTTTAGAAAAGAAAAATACTGCAGATTCTGGGTCATCATTGACCTGAAACATGAATTCTATTTCTTTTTCCTCTGAGGCTTTCTGACCTGTCGGGAATTTCCAGAGTTTTGTTTTTATTGCGTTTGATTGAAGGCCCAGTGCGGAGGACTGCACACATTATAACCATTAGTACTTTGTGCTTATTTTTAAAACAGCAATGTAAGATGTTTTCTTTGCAATTTTAATGGATGGTATTACTTTAAATGTTGTGTCACTGACAATATTGATCTGAGGAGTAGGTTTTAATGCCTCTCTTTTGAGCACAGGCATAACTCCTGTCAGAGGAAATATCTTGTACAGCCCATACTCTCTGATATTCAGTGCAAAATTTTCTTAATGCACAATCCAAGTTGCATAGAGGGACAGAATCCATCAGCCATTTGGACATTTTCTGCAGCTACAGTAATTTCTCTTTTTTTCTAAAGGTTTTTTTTCAGTGGTTCATTCTGGTACATTTTAAGCATAAAGATCTGAATAGCTGGTACTGTCCTTGGCATTTCTTTCATCTGTTGTTGCCCAGATTTCTCCCTTGATTTATTGACAGAATAGTGGCTGAGCAAGTGAAAGATTTGATACAGAATTCTCTCAAATACAGCATTGTTTAGAAGCCAGTGAAGCGTGTGTGAATCAGGTTTTTTTTAATTTCTTAAAATTATTATTCTTGTTTATTGCAGTTAAATTTTTAGAAGTCATCAAGCCATTTTGTGCTGTTCTACCAGAAATCCAGAAGCCAGAAAGAAAGGTAAAGTTAATTTTAATTCAAGTTCTCACCCACAGGAATTGGTTGCCATTTATTGTGTGTTGCAATCTAGTTTCACCTGATCTATGCTGGTGACTCCTCAGTATGAACCATCATTTTCAAGGAAATGTTTTTTTCCCTGGAATACTTGTAACTGTTCTCACCTCTCTGTTTCTACTGTGTCTTCGAGCCTTTGAACACAAGCTTCACAAACATTTGCCAATCGGTTTGAGGTAGTAAGGAGCGCAAATGGGATGCTGGAATGCACGAGAGCATTAAATCACCTTTGTGATGAAAAGAACTGGCACTTTGCTTTTTGATTCACCAGAGGCTTCTCATTTTGCACAAGGCTTTGGAGAGAATAAGTGAGCTGGCCTGTAGTTTGGGAAAGTAAGTGTTTGATTTGGAAGTTAGGTGCCCGTGTTTTTGACTTGGCAATAGTACATTTTGCTGGAAAAGGCAACCCAGCTCAAAAACATAAGCATGAAAACATCCTCTGCTCTGGTGGGTCATGAGTGACAGAGCCCAGAATCTGCTATGCAGGTGACCTCCAGTCTTTCTTTTAAGCAGAAGGTCCTGTAATGAAAACTACTAATTCTATGCAAGCACTTTAAAGGTGACATTTTAAGTTTACAGTGGACTTCAGATGTGGAGAACATGCTCTCTCATTAAAAATAAAGTTAAAACTGATTGTTTTCTTTGTTGGAGAGAGGAGATTAGTATGTGCACATGATTTGCAATGTAAAAACCTGCAGTAAGCAAGCCTTTTCTTAAGAGGATTAATGAGTCACTTATAACTTTGCATTTATTGTGATGTTTTAGAGGCATAATTTATACTTGGTAACCACAACAATGCAGTGAAATAGCAGATTACATAATACTGCAAATTTGGGTGTAATGAAATTTGGAACAAATGTTTAGCAATTTATATGTAACTGAAAACTACATTTGTATTTTTACGTTATTCTAATGTTTCATCCTCTGGTAGCTGAACTAGTTTTAGGCACACTATTCATTTAGCCACATATATTCCTTTTTTGACAAAAAAAAGTATTGAATTTAAAATCCTGTTTTGTGACAACTATTTGACTGTCAACACACACAACTTGAGAGATTCAAAAACTGATCATTCCTAATCACTCATTAATATTCTCAGCTACTGACCTGTTTTTAATGCAGATCAGAATATTTGTTGTTGCTGCTACTGTCTTCCTGTCCTAATTTACAGACACCTGTACCAATAATTGCATGTATATCCGTAAGAATTTGAACTGTGACTAGTACTAAAATCCTGGAGTCTTTTACCATACTGCCAATAAGAACAATTCTGGAAAACTGTGCCAGGGACTTGGATTCAATTCCAGCCTTGAGTGACTGTCTCTGTGGAGTTTGGTTGTTCTCCCCCTGTCTGCGTGGGTTTCATCCAGGTACTGCGGTTTCCTTCAATGATGTCCACATTAGCTGGATTGGCTATGCTAAATTGCCCCTTCATGTCAGGAGGATTTGCAGGGTAAATACACAGGGTTACAGGGATAGGGCCTGGGTGGGATTGTTGCTGGTGCACGCTCGATGGGCTGAATGGCCTCCTGTCAGTAGGGATTTTATTTTTTCCACGGCCAACTGTCATCTTAATTTCCCACCCAGTTTGAATATTATGTGAAAGCACAGAATGAGCATTTATGGAGAACTGTCTTTTACTCATCGAGATAATTTATTTTGTGTATATATTTTTATTCCATAGATCCAATTCAGGGAAAAAGTACTATGGACAGCTATCACGCTCTTCATTTTCCTTGTATGCTGCCAGGTGGGTGCAATCTTTTTAGAAATTTAAGTAGCTTCTTCAATTACAAGTGATGTTTGAAACCTTCTGACATCTCATTTTTTTCTTATAGATACCATTGTTTGGCATCATGTCATCAGACTCTGCTGATCCATTCTACTGGATGAGGGTTATATTAGCATCAAATAGAGGTAGGTTTTAATATAATTGGTTTAAAGCATAGCTTATAACAAACTATTTAAATTCCGGTCAAGGAAATACCCCAGGGACAGTAGGATAGTCAGATGCTCTTTCCTAGGATAGAAAAGTCAAGTATTAAGGGACGAAGGCTTAATGTGCGTGGGGAAAAGTTTAGAGGAGATGTACAAGGCAAGTTTTTACACAGAGGATGGTGAATGTCTGGAATGCGCTGTCCAGGGAGATGGTGGGAGCAGGTACGTTAGCGACATTTAAGGAGCAACTAAATAAATACATGAATAGAATGATACAGACTCTAAGTGCAGATGGTTTTAGTTTCAGCAGGCGTCGTGATCGGTGCAGGCTTGGAGGGCCAAAAGGCCTGTTCCTGTGCTGCACTTTTCTTCGTTCTTTGAAAGTTTGCAGATCCTGCCCTGTGCCTTCCTTTATGTGGTGTCGAGTATTGGCTCTGAAATAAAATTAAACACTCCTTTTATTGAGATACTATGTTAAAAGAAAGAAAGTGCTTTGTGTAGGCCCTTATTGTATCAAATATACCAAAGGATATCACGTACCCTTCTGAAATGCAATCGCTATTATTTACAAAAACATCTTTGAGTGAACACAGAATCCGAATAAAAGTGTAATTGGTTAATTTGTTTGGGTTAAGTAAAACTGCATTGGAATTTGCAAATGGAGGACCAGTTTAGTGGAGGCCCTGTGTTGTGAATGGATAGAATTGGATTATTCAATGTTTGTATCTCTGAATTTATTTATAATTGGTCATGCTGCAGATTGATACATTTTTGATCGACAAGGGAGTTTGAGGGTTATGATGGTAGTGGTTAGGGGGCAGGGGTGGTGGGGTCACCAATAGGGGAGAGCTGAGTCCACAATCAGATCAGGCATGAACTTATCGTACAATGGTGCAGGTTCGAGGGGCTGAATGGCCGAACACGTGCTTCTAATTCCTGTGATGAATTGCTTCAACAAAATTGGTTTGTGTTAATGTACGAGCTGTTTTTCACTCCGATATTTCTCACTGAACTGGTGGTATTTGCAGGTACCTTAATGGAACTGGGTATCTCTCCAATTGTAACCTCTGGTCTAATTATGCAGCTGCTTGCTGGAGCAAAAATCATCGAAGTTGGTGACACTCCGAAAGATCGAGCACTATTCAATGGAGCACAAAAACGTAAGTGCTCAGAATTCTCCTCAGATTGCCTCTAAGGAATTGAATCTTTATTTTCATCTTGGGCTGAACCAGACTGGCTTCAAGCTTGGCATCCTGTTTGATCCTGAGTTGAGATTCCAATCCCATCTCCTTTCCATCACTAAAGAGTCCCAGCTTTCACCTCCATAACACGGTGTGACTTTGCCCCTTCTCAGTCTGTCTGCTTGCCTGTCACCTTCAGCATGATGGATTTCAGCGCTCTCCAACCTCCATTGCTGGGACACGCATGCATTAGATTTAACATCATCGACTTTCATCCTTTCAAGGCCTCCCTATCTCTGCACCTCCTTTTGCTCTATCACACCCCTCAAACTTTGCTTTCATCTGCCTGGCTTCTTGGGAATTTCTTTCATTCCACCCACCCTTGGCAGCCTTGCTGTCAACTGCCTTGCTCCTAACCTTTGGATTTACTTTCCTCTATACCTTTTCTCCACCACCTCCCCCTCTTAAATGACACTGACCTAGCTTTTAATCATCTCTGTTAATATCTCCTTGGGCTCGCATTCAATTTCTATTCCATCTTTCGACCTGATTTCTAGAAGTATACAAGCTGTTTTGACAAGAGAACTTAGTGTTGTATGTTTGAGTTTCCGGGAATAATTTCAAGCGGAGCACAACTCTTGGCATTTGAGGCCCCTGTGCTTAATATTTAGGATGTCATTTTTTTATTCAAAATGTTGCGTTTGCAAAAGAATCAAAGTAAAATCTTCCCGCATATAATTGGTTTAGAAAAATTGCCAGAAGTATTTAAAGTGCTGATATAAAGTTTGGTTTTACTAAGCTAGGTTTTAGAACCATAGAACCGTATAACATTACAGCACAGAAACAGGCCTTTTGGCCCTTGGCTGTACCAGACCATTTTTCTGCCTAGTCCCACTGACCTGCACCTGGACAATATCCCTCCACACCCCTCTCAGCCATGTACCTGTCCATGTTTTTCTTAGATGTTAAAAATGAGCCTGCTTTCACCACTTCATCTGGCAGTTCATTCCACATTCCCACCACTCTGTGTGAAGAAGCCCCCCCCCCCCCCCCCCCAAATATTCCCCTTAAACTTTTTCCTCTTCACCTTTAACCCATGCCCTCTTTTGTTTCCCCCCTAGCCTCAGTGGAAAAAGTCTGCTTGCATGCACTGTATCTATACCCATCATAATTTTATACACCTCTAGCAAATCTCCCCTCATTCTTCTACGCTCCAGGGAATAAAGTCCTATTCATCCTTTGTTCCTTTTCTTTCCCCCATCTCTCTCTCTCTCTCTCAAAAGTAATGATTTTGTTTTATATTGAGTGTTGGAGCATAGCTTTGGAGGAGTTGATTTTGAATATTTGTACTTTTTCTGCAGTGTTTGGGATGATTATCACCATTGGTCAGGCTATAGTGTACGTAATGACTGGCATGTATGGCGATCCAGCAGAGATGGGGGCTGGCATTTGTCTACTCATCATTATACAGGTCAGTATTTCAGGCTGTGCTTCAAATTTCCGAATCAGTGTCTGTTATGGAGTTGCACAACTATTGGGGGGCATCACCCATTGACAGGAAAATCATGTGTATGGTGTGCCCAGTATTTGGTGCATTGTTAGTGGACAAGATAGCCAGCAGTAGTGTGGACTCATAAACATCTTTATTACCTATTTGTGAGGGTAGGGAATGTGTGTGTTGCATTTGTTACTCCAACTGTTGTAATCAGGAAAACAGTGGCATAATGGTAATGTCACTGGGCTAGTAATCCAATGCCCTGGAGACAGGGGTTAAAATTCCATAATGACAGCTGGTGAAATTTAAATTAAATTACAAATAAAAGCTATTTTCATAGTCACCGTTGCTGAGACTATTTTTTATTGTCACAATCCATCTGGTTCACTAATGTCCTTTAGGGATAAAAGTCTCCTCCCCTTACCTGGAACTCAAACTCTGTCTTGTGGTTGACTCTTAACAGTGAAATGGCTTCGCATACTACTCAGTTCAATGGCAAAATATGTCCACATTCTATCAAAGAGTTTTTAAAAAGCTTGTCACTCTTTAATAGATACATTTTGGTTTCTTTCAACAATGTGGTGTGTGCCTGGAATGAGCTGCCAGAGGCAGTAGTAGAGGCAAGTATAATTTTGTCTTTTAAAAAGCCTTTGGACAGTTACGTGGGTTTAGAGGGGTATGGGCCAAATGCATGCAATTGGGATTAGTTTAGTGGTTAAAAACTGGGTGGCATGGAAGAGTTAGGCCGAATGGCCTGTTTCTATGCTGTAAGCCTTGATGTGGATCATTGACCTAGGCTGCGGGAACTAACTGCATGCCTCATCCCAACTAACCCACTCAGTTATTTTTTTGCTTGCTGATCTGTCTGATTTATCTGGAGCTGTAATCGGCTAACAGAAAGTGACACATATAACAGGTAGTGAGCTGCTTGATGCATCTGAGATTCTATATCTACTCAGTCCAAAACACTCATAATTTTGGACACCCTTAATTTTCTTTTGACCATCTCTTTGCTGAGGTGAAAAGCCCCAGCTTCTCCAATGTGTCCCCATAACTGAAATTCCTTATCCCTAAGGTTTATTTATTAGTTACTGTGAAAATCCCCTAATCACCACACTTCGACACCTGTTCTGGCATGCTGAGGGAGAATTTGGCATGGCCAGTGCACCTATCCAGCACGCCTTTGGACTGTGGAAGGAAACCGGAGCACCCGGAGAAGAACCTACGCAGACACAGAGAATGTGCAAACTTCACACGCAGTGACCCAAGCAGGAATTGAGCCCGGGTCTCTTGTGCTGTAAGACAGCAGTGCGGACTACTGTGCAACGTGCTGCCCCACCCCATCCCTGGAAGCATTCTTGTGATTCTTTTCCATACCCCCTCAAATTCCTTCACGTCCTCCTCTCGGGAAACAGGTAGTTTCAAGTAATCTATATTTATATTTGTGGGTATTAGAAATAAAGCATAGCTTTAAGTAAGTTTAATTTTGTGCTTCTGTATTAGAATTTTAGTTAGCTTCATATTAAACAAAGATGCCTGCATGTCTGGGGGTTTTGGTCACTTTAAGCTATGCCTGTATTGCAGTTAAAGGATTTACGGCGTGAAAGTAAACAGGAATTAAATCAAAGCTTAAGTTGTTGCTTAGCAACCAGGAATCACCCTAGTGAAGAAAGAACTTTTGAGTTTCGTTTTAAGCTGGACCAGGAGAAGGGACTGGACAAACACCTAGGGGAATAGAAGACTTCCAAAACAGAACGAAAAAAATCTAGAAACCATGGAGTTGGAACAAAAATAATGTCTCAGGAAGATTGAAGGAATGAAGACTAGGAAGTTGAACAGTTCTGTGAGGTGAAATTTAATTAAAAAGCAGAGAAAATGCTCTGAGTTAGAGACAGCTACAAGAATCGGATTTAAAGTGAGAAGCCAGACATCCAAAGTAAATCGAATGTTTGATATCTTAATACGGCCTGTGAAGCAGTAGTATTCAGTTAGCATGGCTGGGTACCTAGAGATTGTAGGAAAGCCTGAATGAACATTGCAATTCAAGGCAGAGGAATCCTGAAAGGAGAGATTGAAATCCTGTAGGTGTACCCTCAGTGAAGACACCCAAGAGAAAGTGTTGTTTGATGTAAGATTCTAAGGTGCCTTTTTCTTTCAAGGGTGGAGTTTGGACTTTTGTAGAAGTCAGAGTTCCAGTGAGATCAGTTGGCTCGCATTGTAGTAAGTATCTGGGGGGATTTGATGAAAATTCACAGAAGTTATGTTGGATGCATCTGCCTTTTGCTTTCAGAGTAACTACTGTCTAACCACAGTTGGTGTGGTTACATTAGTTTACATGGACTGTGAACATTAGAACATGAGTGAGACACCTTTTATTGCTTGTGGGATGCTTATGAATCTGTGTACGTGTCATGATTATAGATGGGGTGAAGGAGTAGTGTACTATAGTTAATCTTTTCATGTTTAATAAATGTTTTATTTTTTGGTTAAAAGTTAATTGGCAGTCCTGAGAGTCCATTTGTTCATGTCTCTAAACAAAAAATGAAAGTTATCTGTTGAGCCAGGGTTCTGCTCTGGGACAGTCGTAATACCAGCTAGGACCATTAGTGCTCTTAAAGGGTAGTGCCCACAATTGAACTTCAATTCCAGTTGAAGCCTAACCAATGTTTAATCAAGGTTTATAACTTCTTTGCTTTTGTACTTGTGTCTCTTTATAAAGCCCAGGATCCATTTTCTCATCGTGCCCTGCCATCTTCAATGATAGTGCATGTATATCCTCAGTTCTCTCAGTTCCTGTGTTCCCTTTAGAATTGTACCATTGTATGTTGCCCCTCTCCATTCTTCCTACTAAGACATCACTTCACACTTCTCCGCCTTAAATTCACATTCCCATGTCCATCCGTCCCACTAGCCTGTCTACAGAATCCTTCTCACAGTTAACAGTCCTTCCAGAGGTTTGTCATCTGCAAACTTTGCAGTTGTCCTGCACACCCAAATCTTGGACATTAGTGTATATCTAGAAATGCAATGATCTTTGTGCTGACCCATAGGAAACCCCACTGTCGACCATCCTCCTTTCTTGAAATGTAGTCATTCACCACTTTTTTTCCTGACGACCAGCCAACTCCATGTCTGTGCTGCCACTGCCGCCTCCTATTCGATGGGCTGTAATGTAAACACTTTCTGGAGGTCAACTTTGGAATACCGAAGGAACTGCAGTTCCTTCGTCAATCACCTCTGTCCCCCCATCCAAACATCAACAAGTTAGTTAAATGTGATTTGCCTTAACAAGTCATGCTGTCTTTTCTTAATAAACCAGCATTTATCCAGGTGACAATTTTATCCTGAATTATTCTTTCTAAAAGTTTTCCCACCTCTGAGATTAAACTCACTGCCCAGCAGTTTTTGGGCTTACCATTACACTGTAGAGGGTGAGAGATTATCTAGGATAGACAGGAATTTGGGGTTGAGGTAACAATCAGACCAGCCACAATCTCATTGAATGGTGGCAGAGCCAGTTCAAGGGACTGGATGGCCTACCTCTGCTTCAAGATCATATGTCTGTAAGGGTGTGATATTTGTAACTCTCCTGTCCTCTGGCACCACCCTTATATCTAAGCAGGATTTGAAAATTACGGCCAGCATTTCTTCAGCTTCTACCCTTACTACTTTCAGCATCTTCAAATACTTACCAACTTTAATTACAGCCAACCTTTCTGATACCCAACCAATATCTCAAATATCTCCTCAATCACTATGACTTGTGCAGCATTTCTTCACAAAAATACTGATACCAAGTAGCCAATTATAATCTTGGCTATGCCCTCTGCCTCTCTAAATGTTTCCCCTATTGGTTCTACCTCCACAATTAGCTTTTTATCATTTTATATGATTATGGAAGACTACTGAATTCCATCTTTCATTTACTTAATCTCTTTTTGTAATCTCTCTTTGCCTTTGATTTTCTTTTGCACCTTTGCTCTGAATGTTCTATACTCAGTCTGGTACTCAATGGTATTATGAACCTGCCATCTGTCGTGTGTTCCCTTTTTCTGCTTCTTGCTGGGATACAGCTCTGGCTTTCATTGTCCTGTCTCCCTACCTCATGGGCACAGAAACGCAAGGCTAGTCAATGTCAGCACAGTTAGTCACATGTTAATATGTTGAAGCTGGAATTCAAAGATGACAGATGTTATAAATCTGTCAGGGTACATTTGTAAAACAGAAGTAGATGAAAGCTAATTGTCAGTGCAGCCTGTAATCGGATTTAAAACACTGCCTTCCTATCTGCAGCAAGCAGTAAGAAATACGTCACTATGAAATTGTTTCACAACAGCACCAACCTGTTTGTTTCATGAAAATAATGAGTAAAAACATGAAGATATTTGTTACTGATTCTACTGGTAACCATTTTAACCAATCTGAATCTTCATTCCTGTCTCAAAAGTCATAGAGGTTTACAGCATGTGAACAAGCCCTTTGGCCCAATTTGTCCATGCCACCCCTTTCTTAACCCCTAAGCTAGTCCCAATTGCCCATGTTTGGTCCATATCTTATTATTACTTTATTATGCATTGTTTTATGTGATTAAACATAAGGTGATTATCTTAGCTACTATTTTTCCTATTCGCCTAATTTGTAATTATAATTTCACAATATCTTGCGTCAATGATGCAGAGGGGTGAATCCTTTTAAACAAAAGTCGAGTGTTAGTTAAGAAAGATGCAGTTTTCCAACTGGTGCCCTCCTAGTGGAGAACAAAATGCCAACACAATTGACATCGGATTTATCTTCTCAAAATGGTGCTTTAAGATTAAATATTTTGCTTTGTGTCCAGTCACTGTAGCACATTTATGGAAAGACGCAATCTGTCGAATTTATTATGCTTAAGCGTGGGTGTGAAAATGGGAAACGAAAATAAATTTCATTTGAATATTTCATTGTAATGCAAGGCGAGACCGAAATGTCTCCCAAATGCTCCAAATAAGTTGGCAAACAATTTTTCAGATTTAATGTACATCCTTGTAAGATCACTTGTGTATTCTCACCCGTACAAATATTCCAGAACTTTCTATAATGTTGTGTTGAAATTGGCGATGACCGGTACGTGAAAGTTCAAATTCATATACACTCCTCTTCCTTTTTATTTTACTTTATTAGTCACAAGTAGGCTTACATTAACACTATACAATGAAGCAATGAGGTTTATTTATAAATCATTTATTTGATTGTAGTCCAATGCATTTTGCAGTAGAGGGCACATGAGGCCATATTTTGCAATGTGTCTTTGTCTACATACTATACTGTATGCAGTTTCATCAGAATTTGTGCGTCGAACCCATAGAATGCCTTTGTCAGTTTTTAAAGTTTCAGAGTTTAATAGTGTCGCAAGTAGGCTTACGTTATATTTATTTAGCTGGCTCAGCTGTGACCATAAGTAATTTTTTTACTTTTTGGTTTGATTTAGATAATTTTGTAACTTGTGGTTTATTGTCCAAATCTCAATGTGGATTTTAACCTTGGACCTCCGCCCACCCTAAAATTTATTGACCTGAAATGAAAGCTTTCAAAAATCCAAGGTCATGCAAAATGATGTGAGGAGGGGGGAGGGAATGATCAGAATGGCAGGCATGAGTGTGGGGACGGCAGCAATGTCTATTCGAACGAATTAGCCGTTCTGATCTTATTCTTAATCATGCAATGAAATTACTGTGAAAATCCCTTGGTCACCTGTTCAGATACACTGAGGGAGAATTTAGCACGGCCAGTGCACCTTAACCAGCACGCCTTTCGGACTATGGGAGGAAACCAGAGGAAAGCCACGCAGACGGGGAGAATGTGAAACTCCGCGCCGTGACCCAAGTCGGGAATCGAACCGGGGTCCCTGGCGCTGTGAGGCAACAGTGCTAATCACTGTGCTATCTTTGGTTCCATAGTAAATTTTGCAAATTTATTTGAATAAATTGAATCTGAAATAAATACTAATTTGCACAAGGATATCTTTCTATAAAAAGATGATTGGATGGGAAAGTTGGATCAAACAATAACTTTCTCATAAAAAAAATGTTAACCTATGAATTGGTGTCAAGACATTGTGTTTAATGGGCATGTTTTTGTGTGTACCTTACAGCTGTTTGTTGCTGGGTTAATAGTCCTCCTGCTTGATGAGCTACTGCAAAAAGGTTATGGCCTGGGGTCTGGTATTTCCCTCTTCATTGCCACAAACATCTGTGAAACCATCGTGTGGAAAGCCTTTAGCCCGACCACCATTAATACAGGCAGGGGTAAGCTGTGGCCTTGCATTTTGCCGATGAGTCCCTATCTTAGGATAATGTTTTTAAAGAGAAAATTAAAATCTATGTACTCATAGCCAAAGCATGACAAAAATGAAAGATGTGACTTATCATCATTATGGCTTTGTCCAGGCACTGAATTTGAAGGTGCAGTGATTGCTCTCTTCCATCTGCTGGCAACTCGACAAGACAAGGTTCGAGCTTTACGGGAAGCTTTCTACCGACAGAATCTGCCCAATCTCATGAATCTCATTGCCACTATATTCGTGTTTGCTGTTGTTATCTACTTTCAGGTAAGATTATGTCTGGAAGAGAATGGTGTCAATTTCAAACCCTAATTATCTCTGTTATGAAGTTCAAAGGAAATAAGATCTGACTATGCATTTGCTTAAAAAAATGTAAAACTACTGTCATATTACAATTATGATATCAAAAGTGTAATGTTCTTGTGAATGTCATTTAGTTGGCTCAGCTGTGACCATAAATAATCTTTTTTTTTACTTCCTGTTTGGATTGATTTAGATAGTTTTGTGACTTGTGGTTTATTGTCCAAATCTCTTGATGTGGATTTTAACCTTGGACCTCCCATCCTAAAATTTATTGACTTAAAATGAAAGCTTTCAAAAATCCAAGGACATGGCAAAATGATGTGAGAGGAGGGGGGAGGGAAAGGCAGCAATGTCTATCCGAATGAATTAGCTGTTCTTATTCCTAACCTGTAAACACAGTCAGAGTTGATGATGGCAGGCAGCACTTTTTGTATTCTTGGTAGTGCACTTGTATTACCTTAGTATGATGAGGGAGAGTGGATCCTAATTAGCAAACAAAGTTTCTGGATTCGTCTTGTGCAAGTATTGTGATTAATAAATAATTGGGATGACTCTTCACAGTGCATGTATTTAATGTTTGCTAAGCATGACTTTCCCAGTATTTATAAATTTTGTTATTGACAAGGACTTCTGATACCTCTTGACATAGTGATGACTTTTATCCTTGTGTTAGCGCTATTTCATGATTGAACAGATTGTGCTGCATATGTTTTAATGACATTAGATTGTGTACTTTCAACTTAAAACCTGTAACATTTTATTTGCACGTTGTATAGTTTTATTAATTATCAAGATTTGAATAATTCACTAGTTTGAGTTATTGCCTTTCAGTTGTTTTCGTCTGTGTGTCATTTGCTGCCATATATTCCCAGCAGTGTGTTCTCATTGAGTAACCATTAATTTGATGGTACAGAAAGTCACATAGGTTGTCATAGACATGGAGTAAGTGCCCTGAATGATGGAGAAGTGATGGAGCATATTTCTGCAGTTAAGTAGCTGCTAAATTTCCTTTTGACAGGGATTTCGTGTGGATTTGCCCATCAAGTCTGCCCGTTATCGTGGACAATACAGCAGCTATCCCATTAAACTGTTCTATACATCAAACATACCCATCATCCTTCAGTCCGCCCTTGTATCCAACTTGTATGTTATCTCCCAGATGTTGTCGGTTCGATTCAGCGGCAACTTCCTAGTCAACCTGCTGGGCCAGTGGGCTGTGAGTATAAAACTACTTCCGTTTATCATGAATGATTGTAATATTGCTGTGGTAATCAGTCTTAACAGTTCTAAGTTCATCTTCAACACAGCTATTTAAAAAAAATCAATATATTTTTAAAGATATGCTTAATTACTTTCTAAACAAAATCATTCTTTGCTCTCCACCCCACTGTTTTTCTCTTTAAAAACTGAGTTCACACAAAAAGACTGGCTTAATGTCAGGATAAAAGTCAGTAAAAGCAAACGTACATTCATATAAGTGCCTTTAAAAACCTCAGGATGTTGTGAAGTATTCTGCTTTAGCAATGCTAAATCAGTGAAGCATCTTGGGGTGAAGTCATTACTGGTTATAGTTTTGCACTGAGTGACTTGTTATTCAAATGTTTCATTGATTATGACAGCTTTTATTGCAAAATTGTAGTAAGTAATTCTAATGTTGTGCTTCTCTAAACTTCTTAGCAATCGGTAAATAATCAGTCGCATCCTACCATTTCTACCCGAGTATATTCAACTCCTAAAATTGTGGACATCTGCCCATAGAATAGAATCCCTGCGTTGCAGGAGGTGGCCATTTGGCCCATCAACTCTGCACTGACTCTCTGACAGAGCATCTTACCCAGAGTCTATCCCTGTAACCCCACTGTAATTCCAGGCCCTATCTCTGTAATACCCTGGTAATCCTCCTAACCCATACATCTCAGGACACCAAGGGGTAATTTAGCATGGCCAACCCACCTAACCTGCACATCTTGGGACTGTGGGAGGAAACCAGGGCACCTGGATGAAACCTATGCAGGCACAGAGAATGTGCAAACTCCACACAGTCGCCCAAGACTGGAATCGAACCCAGGTCCCTGGCACTGTAAAGCAGCTGTGCTAACTACTGTGTCACCAACATTCTCTTTACTCTGCTTAATACTCTATACATTAACGTGCACAGCAATTCTATTAACACTCGCTAGCTTCATTACTGTTAGCTAGTTTACAAAACTCAAACTTTTTTATTCTTAAAAAGTGATACGTTTCTAGATCAAAAATTTGCTTTTATCGTATCCCTGCTGTTGTAGCTTTGAAGCTCTTCACTATATTTATTTGACTGTCACTTCCAGGATGTGAGCGGAGGTGGGCCAGCTCGCTCATACCCAGTTGGTGGGCTGTGCTATTACCTTTCCCCTCCAGAGTCCATCAGTGCTGTGTTTGATGATCCCATCCACGTCACTGTTTACATTATCTTCATGCTTGGATCATGTGCTTTCTTCTCCAAGACTTGGATTGACGTTTCTGGTTCATCTGCTAAGGATGTAAGTAGTGTTTGAATTACGTTGAGAATGATGACTCAAAAGAAAGTTGCAGTTCCACTTAATAGCTGAAAAAAAGAGATCAAGATTTCAAGGTTTCATGTTTACTTTAACAGACTAAAAGCACATATAACTAAACAGTATTTTTGTAGGCAAGCTGTACTTTGAACTACAAAGTGCAACACCTGCCTTATTGTAGAGAAAGCCAAGTATTTGTTTCAGGGTTTATCTTTTTGTTTTCAGGTTGCTAAACAACTTAAAGAGCAGCAGATGGTAATGAGAGGCCACAGAGAAACCTCAATGGTCCACGAACTCAATAGGTCAGTGTTAACCTTTTTGGTTTGCGTTGCATAATTGTGAAGTTCAAAATGCTGCAATCAGGGTAGAAATCCTCCGAATTTGTGAAGTCATGACTGAACGATAGAGGCTGAAATTTAAACTTGTTTGTTCGGGTAGTGCATTTTCAGGAAGAAGTGTTGAAGCTTCTGTCATGACTGAGGTTTTATTTTTCTACGCCTTGAGCACAGAAACCTTTTGCATATGACAACTTGAAAAATCATGTATTAGTGATAAGGGACCCACTTTTGCATGCAGAATCTATTGGCTCATTAATGCCCCTTGAGGATTGCTATGCAGTATTCCATAACCCAGAATCCCAGTGGTATCTATATAATTGTATCTTCCTTGATTTTTGGAGAGGTTATTTGGCACCCAGCATTTGTCAATTTAAGTACCATTAATATCTATTTCTCAAATATAATAGAGCTTTTGTAATTAATTGTAACTCATTCTTGACTTACAAAACCTATTTGGAATCACAAGCTTTTGGACCACTGCTCCTTCGGTCCCTCTAACCGACATATCTCAAGACACTGAGGCAATTTTAGCATGGCCAATCATGCACAGGAGCCTGTCCTCTACAACCAAAAGGAAATGTCCAGTTGTTGCATCTTTTTACAGTAAATAGAAGCATGGTGAGGGGGGAGGCGGGGGGGGGGGGGGGGGGGCGCAATAGTCCCCTAGTGCATTGGTCATGGCAATGTCTCAGCCAGTTGGAACCAACTTTCCAACTAATTGCTTTTTACTTATGCAACGTGAATTATTATTCCCTTTGAGATTTGGCATTCCTGTGATTCTGTCCTGATTAGTATAAGACGAAAAGCTTTAATAGCATGTTTGTTTTTTCCTGCAATACTCATCTTCTGTATTTGTGTGATCCTCGTACTAAGGTTATCCTGAGTGATATTTTGCTTTGGGCAATAGTCCATGCAGACACAGAATAAGTTGCTAACAAGTCTTAGCCACGTTAGCTGTTGGACTAAATTACCCAGAGCTCAGTAATTGCCTGGTGCATTCTGTGTTCAGTTTATATTATTTAATTTGGGATCTGCAACTCTGAGAATGAAAGGAATGATTCTTTGTTTAGTCCACTATTCCAAGCTATGCATAATCAGTAAATCTGTGTGACCCTTCACCAGAACTGACAAACTGTTTCTGACAATGGGCCATTGATCTGAAATGTTAACTCTGTTTCACTGTCTAGCGATGCTGCCTGACAATATTTCCAGCATTTTCCGATTTCGATATTCAGATTGCAATTTTTTTTTTTGTTTTGCTTAAATCTTAAAAACGTTTAGACTAAATGTCATCAGGTAAAAGAATTGCATTTATATGTCACCTTTCACAACTTCAGGACACTGCAAAATGCTTTACAATCAATGAAATAAAGGTTAAGTCACCATAGTCCCTGATGAGCATCGGCTATCCTCCTCTTTGAGGGGCAGAGCTGACTGATGGTGATTTAACCTGAGCATCACCACACCATGGACAAGGGGCAAGGTTGAGAAGGTGGGGCTCATGAATAACCTTAGTGGTACGGGAATCGAGCCCACCCTGCTAGTGTTCCTCTGCATCAGGAACCAATCATCCAGCCAATTGAGTTAACCAGACTCCCTGATAGTCAGTGAGATGCTTCTGAAGTATATCCATCTTTGATATGTTAATTAAATGTTATGTATACTAGTGAATTATTCAAATCTTGATAATTAGGCAGCATTTTGATTTGAGATATATAACTGTCATTTGTGATTGAATTTAATTAATATGTTTTCATTTATCCCCAGGTATATTCCAACAGCAGCTGCTTTTGGTGGACTTTGTATCGGAGCACTTTCTGTCCTGGCAGATTTTCTTGGAGCCATTGGTTCTGGAACTGGAATCCTACTTGCTGTTACAATCATTTATCAATATTTTGAGATCTTTGTGAAAGAACAGGCTGAGGTTGGAGGCATGGGTGCATTATTCTTTTAAATTGCCAATACTCCAAAGGGCTTATTTATGAAAAAGGGAAATATTTTTTACATTGTACACCATTTCTGTATAAAGGAAGTTTTTTTTGTTTTTGCTTATCCACTTTTTCACCCCCCTACCCTTAACCCCATCCCCACAGTATATTGGGCGGTGAGGCTGCCTGTGTGCAGTATACTCGTAGCTGCCTTCATGCCTTATCACTCTTCAGTGTTATTTACTATTATCAGTACCCAAGAAGTAGTGATTTCTATGGCATTATGAACACCACAGTAGTTGCTTTACAAATGTGTTCAACAAGCATGCCTCGTTCCATTTCTCTTCAAAGCCTCTTCACTTGAATATAAGTAGCAGGAGAGTCTTGGGCGAGTTAAATTATTAATTTTAAGCTGCTATTTGAAATAATTGAAGCTTAATGTGTTCTACATGTAAAAGTGACACTTCATTTTGACACATCATACATTTTAAAATTCTATACTACAATCCAGATGTATACTTGAGTGGCATTCTGAAACTGCCTAATAGCTTTTGCCTAGATTGCAGGTCCAAATCATTTGCCTGTATGTGACAACCAATCTGTGCCAAACTCATTCATATTAGCAGTAGTCCCTATGAATGTAGGTTTGTATGAAGACATGTACAATACATTTCATTTTATTTATTATGTATTAATGTATAGGTGAGAAGTCAATTATTAAATGAATGTATTGGTGCCTGAACAGGCAGACCGTATGTTTAAAAAGTGTGCACTATGGGACGTTGAGACAGTTAATGATCTTATTGTACATTGGTGCTTTCAATCATCTCAGCAAAGTTGGCAACAACCTTTTTGAGTTTGAGTTAGAAAAAGTTTAATAAATGTTTCTGTATTATACCAATTCCTCTGTTACTTCAAATCAAGCATTCCTCCTTATCCTGTGCTGAAATCATCAGATTTTATTTATTCCAATTTGGCTTCTTTGCTGTATTTGGTGTGGCTGCCAGTATTATCAATCACTGGTGGTTTTTTGATGCACGCCTGGAGAGTGTTTGCCAGCAAGGTATCCAATCGCGAGCCAATTACAGATAAAGACTGCTCTTCAACTTGCTCTCACATTCACTTCAAAAAGTTCACAAGATTGGTGACTCAATTTCCCCCTCTGTCCCCCTCTCATTCCAGAGCCCTGTCTAGTCGTGCTCACTTGAGACTGTCTGGAACGGTTTATTCAAGGATTGGATTTTCTGATTCATGTCGTACATGATTCCTGCACACTCTCCAATATGGACACAAAAATATTTCTGCATTTGTTTTTGGGCTGTGTTTCATACTGATAAGGTAGTGTTTAGTTGAGTTGGAATCATAAAAACCCTACAGTGCAGAAAGAAGCCATTTGGTCCATCAGGTCTGTACCGACCACAATCCCACCCAGGCCCTACCCATTTACCCGCTAACCTACACATCTCAGGACACTAAGGGGCAATTTTAGCACGGCCAATCAACCTAACACACACACACATTTGGACTGTGGGA
Source organism: Carcharhinus amblyrhynchos (assembly GCF_965287045.1). Classification (NCBI taxonomy): domain Eukaryota; kingdom Metazoa; phylum Chordata; class Chondrichthyes; order Carcharhiniformes; family Carcharhinidae; genus Carcharhinus; species Carcharhinus amblyrhynchos. The sequence continues at coordinate 48,546,502 of NC_137342.1, forward strand.
GGAAACTCATGCAAGACATGAGACTGTGTAACCTCCATACAGACAGTGACCCAAGCTGGGAATTGAACCCAGGTCTCTGGAGTTGTGAAGCAGCAGTGCTGACCACTACTACCATGCCATAATGGTGGAGTGTTGCTGTTTTACAGCCATCTGTACAGTATCCATGTCTCAAGTGATTTGAAGCCCTCCTTGGAGCTTGGCAGAAAGGGGAGTAGAGGCAAAAATCCTCATTAATTTAACAATTGTTCAGATATGTACCTGAATGCCATAATCTGCAGGACTCCATTAGTGTTAACATGTTTACATCATGACACAATTCGGTATTTGCTGCCTAACTCAGTCTGTCTAAGTAGATTTGTTCTTCACAATCCTGTTGGAAAGAAACGGTAGCACAGTGGTTAGACTGCTACTTCAAGCTCCAGGGACCTGAGTTCGATTCCCAGCTTGGGTCACTGTGTGGAGTTTACACATTCTCCTCGTGTTTGCATGGGTTTCCTCTGGGTGCTCTGGTTTCCTCCCACAATCCAAAAATGTGCAGGTTTGGCTGATTGGCTATGCTAAAATTGCCCTTATTGTCCTGAGAGACGTAGGTTAGAGGGATTAGTGGGTAAATATATAAAGATATGATGGGCCTGTGTGGGATTGTGTTCGGTGCAGACTCAATGGGCTGAATGGCCTCGTTCTGTACTGTATGATTTCTATGAAATGGTATTTGTGCCAAAAAAATGTGAACAATCACCAGGCAGATTGTCAACTCAAAGTTTTATTTCAGATGTGCAATTATATATTTAATTATCCAAATGAATAGATCACAACAGAAAAGGCATTGTCTAATACTATTTCCATAGAATTAGAGGCATGAAAAACCAAATCTTGCATGACTGACAAAAGTCACGAGGATTTGGGAAAACTTGCAGCTCTTAAAATGAAGAACCTTAGGTACACATTTTTCAATAGGTCCACAATTTACAGAAATGCAAGACCACATTAGAAATATGTAGTTGTATTAAATTCACTTGCTCACTACCTTAGCAAAGACATTGACTTCTTTCTCATAAACAAGCAATGCCAGAATTTCATACAGAAGTTAATATTAGACAGTATTACTTATGGATATATTCACTTGAGCCATGATTTCAACCATAGAGATGTCACACTATTCAGTGCTTTCAATGCGTTTAATCAAATTTAAAAGAACTTCTGTACCGAATGCCGAACTGTCCTATATGGAATTTTGTATAAGGCTGAAGCACCATTTCACATGCACTTTTTATTTTGACCATTGGTTTAAACAAAACTTTTATTTGAAAGAATAGCAATCTTTGTGCAATCAAAAATTGTTAAACTAAAATTAGTAAACTAATGAAAAACAAAAACAAACTGTAAAAGCTTACTTAACTATGCAACAAGGAAAAGATTAGTGAACACAAATGTGGGTCCAAATTAGGCAGAGAGAGACAGGAGAATTTATTATGAGGAATAAGGAAATGGCAGATAAACTAAACAAATACTTTGTGTCCATCTTCATTTAGGAAGTGAAAAAAACCCAGAAATACTAGACAAGCGGAGATGAGCAAGTATGTGGTATTGAAAGAAATTATTAATAAACAAAATAATACTGGTAGAATTAATGGGACTGAGAGTTGATAAACCCCTTCACCTGATGACTTACATCCCAGAGTGTTCAAAGAAGTGACTGTAGAGAATGGATGCATTAGTGGTCATCTTCCAAAATTCTATAGATTCTGGAACAGTTCCTGTAGAATCAAAGGTAGCAAATGTAATCCCACCATTTAAAAGAGGGAGAGGGGAAACAGGGAATTACAGGCCTGTTACTCTAGCACTAGTAGTTGGGAAAATGATAGAATCTATTCTGAAGAATACAACTACACACTTGGAAAATAATAGCAGGATTGGACTGTCAACATAGATTTATGAAAAGGTAATCATGTTTGACAAAACTTTTTATAAGGATGTAGTTAGCAGAATTGATAAAGAGGAACAAGAAGGTGTGATGTATTTTGATTTTCAGAAGGCTCTCATGAGGTCAATAAACAAAATTAGAACACGAGATTTGGAATAATACATTGGCATGGCAATTGGGTTATAAAGGACAGAAAAGAGAGAAGGAATAAACAAGTCATTCTCAGGAAGACACGACTCTGCCTCATGGATACCACAAGGATCAGCACTTGGGCCCCAACTGGTCACGATCTGTATTAATGACTTAGATGTGGAGCCCAAGTGTAATACTTCTGTTTGGTGAAAGTACAAAATTAAGTGGGAAAGGGAGCTGTTCAGAGGATGTAAAGAGGCTGCGGGGGGGGGGGGGGGGGGCGCGGATTTAGGTAAAAAGGTGACTGGGCAAGAACATAATAGATGAAATATAATGTGGAAAAATCTGAACTTAGTCTCTGATAGAAAAACAGAAATGCAGACTATTTCTTAGAGAGATTGGGAAGTTATGCTCAAAGTGACCCGGGTGTCCTTGAAAGCTAAATGCAGATGCTGTAAGCAATTAGGAAGGCAATGGCATGTTGGCCTTTCTTACAAGAGGATGTTTGTAAGGGAGTCCAATCACATATTGAGTATCATGACATCTTGGTCACCTTATCTGACCATGCAGTGAGTGCAGCAAAGGTTCACCAGACCAATCCCTGGGATAGTGGGATTATCCTAAAGGGAGATTGAGGAGACTAGGCCTGCATTCTTCAGAATTCAGATGGAAGAGAGATGACCTAATTGAACCATACAAAATTCTTACAGACAGATCCTGGTAAAGTGGTCTAGAAACGGGGAACAGTTTCAGAATGAGGGGGAACCCATTAAGGATAGAGATGTTTTTACTTAGGGGGTGGTGAATCTTAGACGTTCTCTCACCATGACTTAGTCATGGGGTATGTTCCAATACAGAAATGGATAGATTTCTCTATAGTAAAGACATCAAGGGATATAGGGATACTGCAGGAAATTGGCATCAAAAATAGATCTGGCTTAATGGCAGAGCAGGGGGCTGAATGGCCTCCTTCTGCTTCCTATGTTACGACTAGTGTCCTGCTTTTAGTCACAGCTCTTAAAACATTAAATCTGAAAGAGTACCTTTCTGCAATAACACCATTCTAAACAACTTTATCATTCTTTCAGATATTTACAGCAGATATGTGAAATAGCAAAAGGCATTAACCTGCACTGTATCCATAAAAAAAATTTCAACAAAAACATTGGTCAATAAAACTAACATTCATTATTAAATCAAATGCTACGGCAGGCTATTCTGTTCGAAAACATTACAAAATGTTGACAGCATACTTTCTGCTAAATGCATGACTTTCCTGACCTCATGTACAGTTAGTTGTATGATACAAAACAGAATTGTGGTGGGTCCCATCTGTACATAAGGAGCACTAACAATCCAAATAAAATATTCTCATTTAAGAACAGCAAGCATTGACTGATGAATGTGAAGAAGGAATGTCCTATTCCTGACATTATATCCAGGATTTCATACCTACTGAGAGTCAGTTGCAGGTAGACAAACAAAATGATGTTAGAGTGCCACACCTCAAAAGTAGTGTGACTAAACCACTAGCGAGAGGAATTTTGTGCAGTTTTTAAGATGATCTTGACAGAACATGTTTTATGGAGAGTTATTGCTCACTGTGCCACCAGAGAAACTCCTTGTGCCAGCTGTCCACCATGACACCCATTGTCTTTAGTTGCCCGATATCCAACATTTGACTGTTCTTGGTGGGTGGAGGGGGATGGTAGGAAGACCAGCAAGGTATTTTTGAGGCAGAAATGAGCACCTGAGGCAAATGAAGTTTGAACCAAGTCTGCTCTCTACGTCAAACTCAGTAATCCAATAGTTGAGGCTGGCAGTGCTATCTATTCCAGGACACTGAACCTACACATTAACTTATTACTGGGGACTTGAAGGATGCAGATCAAGGAAGGACTGGGGAAAGTGATCCCTGCAAACTGGTTCCAGCTAACCTCCAAGCCAATATCCTAATGGGAGTGATTTTGACCGGCTAACAATGGGAAACGTGAGAATACACAGTCCGTGCTGGGCAAACAGTTGATTTCAGAATTCCCTGCACCTTGATTTGGAGATAAAAATTGTAATGAGTTCCTTCTTGTGTCACATAACATGCTAAGAAAAATGAACTCTACTTAAAGCTGATATAATTTCAAGGCCACTGGTTTAAGGCAACTGCATAAGTCAAATTCCACTACATGAGTTTCCAGGATTTTCCCCAATATTCGGATCACATTCCACAATTTTAATAAACCAAAAGTCTCACCCATAACATACAAAGTTTCAGTTATTACTCAACCATTTCATTCTGGTGTGCACTGGCAATTTTGTGCACCAAAGGCAAAAAAATTGGAAGCTGAGCTTTTTGAAAATATATATAATTTAATTATGAAATCTATGCACATGTACCCCGCTTGATTGTGCAAGTATTGTAAGAGGATGAAGTGATGCTATTGTCTTGTCAGCAGTATATTGGAGACATGTTTGGTGAATAAGGCAGCTCAGAAAACCTGGTTTCTTAAATCTAAATAATTATAACAATGCTATTACATTCTAGAAAAATGGTACTTTGTTCCCAGTACAAGAGCAGAATACAAAATTAAATATTGCCACATGTTGAGCATCGATTGCAGATGAGAGGATCTTTACGCCTTCAAGCTTTCAAAACAGGCAACATGTTGGGTTTTGAAGAGGCATACGTTAAACCCATTGCAAAGACATAAACTCGAGCATCCACCACAATATTTTCCTTTTGGAGCATTTCTGAAAAATAAAAGTCAGTGCACATTTGTGAAAAGATTCTTATGCCAATGATGAAATAACTACAACCCTATCCTGTGATTTTATTGAAGTATACTTCTGCAAATATTTCTTGCAATTGGTAACTTTTATTGCGTGTTGTGGAACATGGTGTCACTGGCTAGGCCAGCATTTTTAGTGCCCATCCCTAATTGCCCTTGGGAAGGTGACAGTGAGGTGCTTTCCTGAAACACTTCAGTTTGTAGGTACATCCACAGTGCTGTTACGGAAAGAATTCCAGGATTTTGACCCTGTGACAGTGAAGGAACGGCCATTTATTTCCAAGTCAGAATGGTGAGCGGGTTGGAAGAGATGTTGCAGGTGGTGGTATTCCCATGTGTTTCCTGACCATCTCCTTCCAGTTGGTAGTGGTCATTGGTTTGGAAGGTGATCCCTAAGGAGCTTTGTTGAGTTCCTGCAATGCCTCTTGTAAATGACAGACACTGCTGCTACTGTGAATTGGTGATGGAGGGAGTTGATGTCTGTGGATGGGATGCCAATCAAGTGGGCTGTTTTGTCCTGCTGTAAATACTCCAATACTGGACTTTTCTGGGTTCTTTAAAAGTATGGTGAAGACATTACAAGTTTTTATAATGTTTTTTGACTACTGGGGAAAAATAGCAATGTGGTTGCATTGAGGTATTCCCAGTTATTGCAGGTTCAGTGGATTGGCCATGCTAAATTGTCCCTTAATGTCCCAAGATATGTTGTAGTTTGTCCATCGTCATCGATGGGGACCTCGACGCCATTAGTCATTTTGAGGCTGGTTGCGGTGTGTCCGAAGATGACTGATCAGGGCCAATTCAGGCACGGAATGTCCTGGCACATATTGGACGGACTTGTGTAGACACTGTAGTTGTTGTGCTGGTGGCTCTGGACTTGCACAGCTCGCGCTTAAGTTGTACTTCAGCAATACACCTTGCTTCGTAAGCTTGACAGCCTTTGTGGATGAGGCAGCGCCAGGTAGGGCAGTTTTGTGCCAGTGTTTCCCAGGTGGTCGTGTCAATGTCAAGCGACTTAATGACATTACTGTTACTAGAGAGGTGGTGCTCGACAGACTGGAGGGGCTGATTGTGGACAAGTCCCCAGGACCGGATGAAATGCATCCGAGGGTTCTGAAAGAAATGGCGGAGGTGACAGTGGATGCCTTGGTGGTTATTTTCCAGACGTCGCTGGATTCTGGGGAAGTGCCGGAAGATTGGAAAACGGCTAATGTTACGCCGTTGTTTAAGAAGGGTGCCAGGCAAAAGGCGGGGAATTATAGGCCGGTTAGTTTAACGTCTGTGGTAGGTAAAATGTTAGAATCCGTCATTAAGGAGGAAATAGCGAGGCATCTTGAAGGCAATTGCTTGATAGAGCGGACGCAGCACGGTTTCATTAAAGGGAAGTCGTGTCTGACAAATTTACTGGAGTTCTATGAGGATGTGTCTAGGGCGGTGGATAGAGGAGAGCCGGTGGATGTGGTCTTTCTGGATTTTCAGAAGGCGTTTGACAAAGTACCTCACAAGAGGTTATTGCAGAAGGTCGAGGGACATGGAGTTGGGGGTAGGGTGTTAGCGTGGATAGAGGATTGGTTGTCAAATAGGAGGCAGAGAGTGGGGGTCAACGGGTGCTATTCGGATTGGTGGATGGTGACTAGTGGAGTGCCCCAGGGGTCAGTGCTGGGGCCTCAGCCTTTTACCATTTATATAGATGATCTGGAGGAGGGAACCGAGTGTGGGCTGTCGAAATTTGCTGATGACACCAAGATTGGGGGAACGGCAAATTGTGCGGAGGGTGTGGAGAGTCTGCAGAAGGATCTAGATAGGCTGGGCGAATGGGCCAGGAAATGGCAAATGGAATTTAATGTTGGCAAGTGTGAGGTGGTCCACTTTGGTAGGAATAATGGTAGGAAGGACTATTACTTACGTGGCAAAAAACTGCAGCAGGCGACGGTGCAGAGGGACCTCGGGGTCCTTGTGCATGAGTCGCAAAAACCCAGCTTGCAGGTGCAGCAGGTGGTCAGGAAGGCGAATGGGATGCTGGCCTTCATAGCGAGGGGGATTGAATATAAAAGTAGGGAGGTCTTGCTGCAGCTGTATAGGGCATTGGTGAGGCTGCAGCTGGAGTACTGTGTGCAGTTTTGGGCGCCGCACCTGCGCAAAGATATTTTGGCCTTGGAGGGAGTGCAGAGGAGGTTTACTAGGCTGATACCGGAGTTGAGGGGGTTGAGCTATGAGGAGAGGCTGAATAAACTAGGCTTGTACTCGTTGGAGTTTAGAAGAATGAGGGGAGATCTCATTGAGACGTATAAGATGATGAATGGGATGGATAGGATAGAGGTGGAGAGACTCTTCCCGCTCAAAAAAGACAGTAGGACTAGGGGGCACAGCCTCAAGATAAAGGGGGGGCGGTTTAGAACGGAGTTGAGGAGGAACTTCTTCACTCAAAGGGTGGTGAATCTCTGGAATTCTCTGCCCGTTGAAGTGGTGGAGGCTGCCTCGCTAAATATTTTTAAGACGCGGGTTGATGGGTTTTTGATAAGAGAGGGGATTAAGGGTTATGGGGAGAGGGCGGGAAGGTGGAACTGAGCCACGACAGATCAGCCATGATCTTACTGAATGGCGGGGCAGGCTCGAAGGGCTAGACGGCCTACTCCTGCTCCTATTTCTTATGTTCTTATGACTTCAGGGAGGCCTTGAGTGTGTCTGAAACGTTTCTTCTGCCCTCCATGTGAGCATCTTCCAGCAGAGAGTTCCCCAAAAAGGAGCTGCTTGGGTATGCGCTCGTCTGACATACGGATACGTCATACAAGACATGTAGGATAGGGGGATTAGTGGGGTAAGTATATGGGGCGATAGGGATAGGGTGGTGGTGGGATGCTCCGCTGGAGAGTCAGTGAAGATGTGATGGGCTGAATGGCTTCCTTTTGCACTGTAGGGATTCTATGATTAGCATTTAATAACCTTCAGCACAAAACAATTCTTACTGTTACACTAAGGGTCACTGTCTGTGTGGGGTTTGCACATTCTCCCCATGTCTGTGTGGGTTTCCTCCAGGTGCTCTGGTTTCCTCCCACAATCCAAAGATGTGTGGGTCGGGTGGATTGGCCATACTAAATTTGCCCTCAGTGTCAGGGGGACTAACTAGGGTAAATGCGTGGCATTATGGGGATAAGGCCTGGGTGGGATTGTGGTTGGTGTAGACTCGATGGGTTGAACAACCTCGTTCTGTACTGTAGGATTCTATGAAGTTATGGGAATAACTGATGGAAAACATAAATTATGGAAAAAACAAAATATTAAAACTACTCAAATTACAAACCAAAACTTCTAAACATTTCAGGAACAAGAGAAAACTGGTCTTACCATCAAGTTTTTTACGAAGTTCGTTTATAGGAATTAAAACAACTTCAACAAACTCTGGGAAGATAATAAGATAATAGAAGTCTCAATCAGAAGATAACACACTGACAATTTTATTTACAAACCATAACTGAAGGATTATGTTATTTATTTGCACTAGTGGTGGTAGGGAAGTGATCAAACAAAATAAGTCAGAACTGGACAATTTTGGAAATGCTGAAAGACAGGAGAGGCTGACACAGTTTTTTCTCTGGTACAGAACAGGCTGAAGCTGAGGCGTATGAAATTAAGATGGTCCAAGGGAAACAGGATAGGCAGGACCCATTTCCCTTGGACGAGAGGTTATTGACCAGGAACTTAGATTTATAGTAGTTGGAAAAATGAGAAGTTGAGATTTGTTTTCACCTGGAGGGGGGTGGCTGTCGTAGTTCATCGTCTGTAAAGGGTGTTAGACACAGACACACTTATTACATTTAGAAAACAAACCTTCAGATTCTTTTGAAGTTCCATAACCACCACAGACCAAGAGCTGGAAGGTGGAATAAGGCTGATTAACCCTACCAGCCGGCACAGACTCAATGGGCCGAATGGCCTACTTCTGTGCAGTAAGTGATTTGAGTCATAGAACATGTACAAACATTGGGGTGACATGGTGGCACAGTGGTTAGCACTGCTGCCTCACAGCACCAGGGACCCGGCTTTGATTCCCGGCTTGGTCACTGTCAGTTGGAGTCTGCACATCCTCCCCGTATCTGCATGGGTTTCCTCTGGATGCTCCGGTTTCCTCCCACAGTCCAAAGGTGTGTGCATTAGGTGCACTGGCCATGCTAAATTGCCCCAGTGTCAGGGGTCCAGCTGGGGTAAATGCATGAGGTTATGGGGATAGGGCCTGGATGGGATTGTGGTTGGGGCAGACTTAATGAGCCGAATGGCCTCCTTCTGCATTGTAGCATTCTATGAAAAGAGACAGTCCACAATCATACTTAACCAAGCCAGTCCTCCAAGTTACGTAAACATGAATGAAAACATACCTCCGTCATCTGAAAGATGAAAAATCTCTATTTAATCCATTTGGAAATTACTCAACTCATATTACTACACAAAACATATAGTTACTATGTCTGTAATTCCATCACAACAGAATGTAAACAACTAAAAATTTGAAACATTGTATATACATTCTTTATCAAATAGAAAATCTGAAATAGTTACAACCTCTTTTAAGGTCAAACCAAATAGACAAACTCAAACTAAATTAGGACGAAGTAAAAGGGGCAGCTCCCCAAAAGGAAGGGGAACAGCCCGGACAAAAACAAAAGTACGAAAGGAAACTTAATACACATCAAATCAAAATGCGATTGTCAGGGAAAATAGCTACAACATAATTTAGACTCAAGAATTTCCAAGATAGCACTGGATCTTGCAAGCTGTGCCCAGCATACCTTTTAATTCTATCTTTTGCTCTCATTCTATGCTTCTAAAACTTAATTCTAACTCTTTTAAATTCTCTAACAATGCTTTCATCCAATTTAACACTACATTCTGCACTGTCTCGTTTCCTTTTCTATAAGCTGTACGCTTTGTCTGTATAGCACACAAGAAACAATACTTTTCACTGTATGTTAATACATGTGACAATAATAAATCAAATAATGTTTGTACATTGGTTACATTTCTTGCAGCTATTTCTCATTTGGATTGTTTTGAAAGTACCATCAAGTATAATCAAACTCATGCTTCTCATATCTTTGTCTGAGATATATAAAGAAAAATATAAAAGAAAAGGGCTACTATAAAATTGGCAGAGTCTGCTAGGGTTTTTGTTTAATCAACTTAGATGTACAATTCACTTTAAATTAATGGGGAGCAAGTTTGCTAGTAATTGTAATGAGGTGTTTTAAATACTTTGTGGTTTTAAAGGTACATGTAATACCTTTAATTAGTCCATACATATAAATATATCTTCTACGGATTTTTAGAAATTAAACAAAGAAACTTTGATGCAGAGTTACAGAGCGCCCCTCTGATACCAAACATATGTTACACACATTCCTTGACGCACTCAACTGTTGGAATCACAATGCCATAAAGGACAGTTAATTGCCTCACCAGACACCTTATCAGAAACAACTGATACAAGAGTGAGTTTTAATGAAGCTTCCTTCACAGTTTCTAGTCAAAACAGAGCCAGAAAGATATTAATGTCACAGCTAACAAAAAAGAGTTATGATAGGGGACTTAGTGGGAACTGACAAGAATTAATGGTAACATAATGATACCCCCTTTAATTGTAAATAGTGATAAAAAGCTTATATATATTTACGTGTTTCATTACGTTGGCAATAAACAAAACTTATTGGGGCTATAATTGGAGAATATCCTGAAGGCAACATATTTTATAGAACATAGAACATTACAGCGCAGTACAGGCCCTTCGGCCCTCGATGTTGTGCCGACCAGTGGAACCAATCTAATGGCCCTCTAACCTAAACTATTCCAATGTTATCCATATGCCTATCCACTGACCATTTGAACGCCCTTAAAGTTGGCAAGTCCACAACTGCTGCAGGCAGTTGACCGCATCGCTTAGCGATTCAATAAACTTCACTGACAAGGCCATAAAATACTAATGGCTTTTGTAGGCCCCCTTTATCAATTAAACAATGTCCATGTGAGACTGTTTTAGTGAAGATGCTTTGTGAGGCTGCTATCAAAAATAGAGACATGATGTCTGAGCAGGAGACTAGAGGACAGGCTTAGGGATGATATACTGGGGTATCCCACAAGTTATCATGATTTTATAGATCAGGTTGATTCAGTGTTTTTTCTATTGGATCAATACGTAAAGCTTGTCATTTGTAACACTTTTGATTGGATTGTATCCAACTGGCTGCGAGCTGCAGAATTGTACAAACCAGGATGATTTTATTTGTCCGGTGGAGTGGAGTGGTGAGGCGACTCCACCCATTGTGTCGAGAACCAATCCCTTGGTAAAATAAAGGCAATCTGTCAGTGAAGTATCTTATGTTAATGTGTATTTGTGTTAAAGTCAAACTTGGACGTCGAGATTTCGACAGATAGCTAGTTGTGGGTTCAAGCCCCACATCAGGAGCTGAGCTAGGCTAATACATCACATTTATCCACTTACCCAGCCTTTGTTTGGGTTTGAGGTTTTGCGAATCATCTCCATTAACATTAACAGTTACGTACTGCATTGTACAGTTGGTCAATCCGGGATCCAGGCATAAAACTGACAGAAAACAGGATTCGATTTACATTAAAAGTTGCTCAAATTCAAGTGGAGTTTCCTAACTTGGCACAGCCATGCAGAATATTTTCACAGATACAATATGAATACACTGTACATTGGCCTGCAGATTGTGAAGGTGACACAGTACATTTCTCACCAACCCAGTGGATTCACAGTTAAGACATTGGGTCAGGTAAAGCAAATAAATCAGTGATAAATATTCTCCCTTACCCCAAAGAGTGTGCATCTAGTTTATTAATCCTGTCCTATCAAAACATGGTGCTAGTATGAAGTTCATAAAGAAATGTGAAACTGACCAATTTAAGGATGAAGTTGCGAAATTCCTCTCTCACTCACTAAGACAAGCGAGCATCAGGAGTTGGTCAGCAGTTCAGAACTACTCCCAATCACAGTTAAGGAGAAACACACCGTCTTCTTCATAAGAATTTGCTATAGTGGTTAGCACTGCTGCCTCACAGCGCCAGGGACCTAGGTTCAATTCCTGGCTTGGCTCACTGTCTGTGCAGAGTCTCCCCTTACCCGTGTGGGTTTCCTCCGGGTAATAAATAAACTTTAACTTTAAAACATTGCTTTCAAAAAATTATTTACTTCATCATACTCAGAAAAAAGCTCTGTAATATACTTAGTTAAAATGTAATTGCCTTCAGGAAAGGTTTGACAAAAGCTTACATTCGCCCAATTTTTATTAAGTTTCAAGCAGGACAAGAGGGCTACGATGCACAACAGGTGAGGGTGGGAGTGGTGGACCTCAGTGCACATTTAGAAGTCTCTCCTAATTTCTCCACAATTTTCTAGAAGGACAAGGCAGTGGGAATGCCACCATATGGATGTACCTCAAGCCATTCGCCATTCTGACTTTTGAGTAGCCAGCTACTCCTTCACTGTCATTGGATCAAATCCTTGGAACTTCCTCCCTAACAGCACTGTGGGTGTACATACGCCATGGGAACTGCAGCGATTCAGGAAGGCAGCTCACCACCATTTTCTGAAGGGCAATTAGGGATAAGCCTGGTGTTGTCAGACTTTTTACTGCAATTAGGGATAGACATTGCCTGACCAGCAATGCCTACATCCTGCGAATGAATTAAAATAAAGAATTCAAACCTGGAGATGTTTCACTAATTTCTCCTTTGTATCCAGTCTCTTCCAAAAGCTCTCGTAAAGCAGCAACCTCTGCAGTTTCACCATCATCTATGAGACCTGCGCATAAAGTATATGAACACAATTATACCTCTAAACAGTGGTTTACCTGGACACAATCCTGTATGTTGCCAAATCTTATAATTCATAATGAAATGTTATATATTTGATCAAACACATGATAGTGACATGTTTGGTGTACCATCTACAGCAACTTACTGCTGAGATTTTAAAAAAGTAAAATTAAGAAAGCTGTCACTGATTCATTTGGGGACCCTTTCGTGCTATTTAATACAAAACTGCGACTGCTCCACCTCACACGCATCAAGCTTTTGAAACAGAGCAAAAAGTGTAGGAAGTCTTGCTCGCCCCAGTTTTCTCATTCACATAATTATTTGTTTAAATACCATTCTTTGTGTGTGGGGTGGGAATTGTCAGTGCTCTTGAGGGACATTTCAATTGATTACAATATGGGAAAAAGATCATTTGGTTCACTGTATCTGTGCGGCTCTTTGATCTTTAAGCAAGAATGCTAATTACTAATTAGCATACTAATTGATGGCTCAGTGGTTAACACTGCTGCCTCACAATGCCAGGGGCCCAGGTTCAATTCCCAGCTTGGGTCACTGTCTGTGTGGAGTTTGCTCGTTCTCCCCGTATCCACATGGGTTTTCTCCCACACTCCAAACAATGTGCTGGTTAAGTGCATTGGCCACGCTAAATTCTCCCTCAGTGTACCTGGACAGGTGCCAGAGTGTGACAACTAGGAGATTTTCACAGTAACTTCATCGCAGTGTTTGTGACACTAATAAATCAACTTTAATTAGTAGGGGCAGCACAGTGGTTAGCACCGCTGCCTCACAGCGCTAAGGACCTGGGTTTGATTCCCGGCTTGGATCACTGTGTGTGGAGTTTGTACATTCTCCCCCCGTGTCTGGGTGGGTTTCCTCTAAGTGCTCCTGTTTCCTCCCACAGTCCAAAGATGTGCAGGTTTGGTCGAATGGCCACACTAAGTTGCTCCTTAGTGTCAGGGAGACTAGCTATGGTAAATGAATGGGATTATGGGGCTAGAGCCTGGGTGGGATTGTAGTCGGTGCAGACCTGATGGGCTGAATGGCCTCCTTCTGCACTGTAGGGATTCTATGATTCTAGTGCCAAGTCAGGGCAACTTTCACCACTGATTTTACATGCATTGTGCATCAAAAGCTTTCAAAGAAAAGAAAGGCTTGAATTTCTATAGCACCTTTCACAGCCACCAGACTTTCCAAAGCTCGTTAGAGCCAACAAAGTACTTCTGAAATAGTTCCTTTTGTAATGTAGGAAACATGGCAGGCATTTTGCAACCATGAGGACCAACAAATAGCAACATGATAATGACAAGGACAATCATTTTGTGATGTTAATTGAAGGATAAATAATGGCCAGGGCACCAGTGATAACTCATCTTCAAAATAATGTCATGGAGTGTTTTACATCAACCTGAGAAAGCAAACTGGGCCTTGGTTTAACATCTCTTCTGAAAGATGGCATTTCCAACAGTGCAGTATTCCCCCAGAATTACATCGGACTGTCAGCCTAGATTTGTTTGCACAAATCCTGGAACAGGATTTGAACTCTCAAGTTTCTGAAAGAGAGGCGAGAATGCTACCAACTGAGCCACAGATGATATGTTGACAAATATGTGGCATTCACAAAAGGAGTCAACAAAACTTGGAAATAAAACGTACAAGAAAAAGGAAAAACTTACAGCCGTTATCAGAAGGGCAATAAAATGTCTCAAAATTTCAGAAAGCCATGATGCCATTTGTGATTTTTTGGATCATATTTCCTGTCTTGTTCATGAGTTGCTAAAAGCTAGCAAGCAGGTGCAGCAAGTAATTAGGAAGGCAAATGGCTTGTTGGTCTTCATCATTTGAGTACAGGATTTGAGTACAGGAGTAATGGCATCTTAAGTACTAAGATAAAAGCAAAATGCTGCAAATGCTAACAGTATCTGCAGTAAAGATGGCTTGCTGCTCTGCATAGAGTCTTGGTGAGCCTGCACCTGGGATAGAGTGTACAATTTTCCATTCCATATCACAGGAGGTACATACTTGCCATAGAGGGAGTGCAACCAGAAAGTCACCACATTAATCGCTGGGATGGTGGGATTGTCTAATGAGGAGAGATTGGGTCTATATTCCCTAGAGTTTCAAAGGATGAGAGATTATCTCATTGAAACTTGCAAAATTCTTATAGGATGAATGTAAATGTTTCCCCTGCCTGGCAAGTCTAGAACCAGGGGACACAGTCTTAGATTAAGGGCAGGCCATTTAAGACTGAGATTAGAGGGAATTCTGTCAATCGGAGGGCAGTGAATCTTTCCCCAGAGTGGGTGGAACCTCAATCATTGAGCACGTTCAAAACAGAAATCGATAGACTTCTGGAAGCAGATGACATCCAGGTATACGGAGACAGCACGGGAAGTGTTTTAAATCAGCCATGATTTAATTGAATGGTGCAGCAGGCTTGTTAGGCTGAACAGCCTATTCCTGTTCCCATGTCTTCTCACATCCATTGTTACTAATCAGAATAATTATTGGAACATATTCAAGTAAACAATCAATAACATCACCTGCTGGTAGTTCCAGGCAGTAGCATCCCATAGGCGGCCTGAACTGTTTCACCATAATCAAACAGTCATAATGCAGAGTTTTTTTTAGTACAGCCAATGCAGCTACTCCTAAATATTGGAAGAAAAGATGTGTCACAATATGAGCTTTCAAACTGCTAAGAACATAAAGAATAGCAGTAGATCACATGGCCCCTCAAGCCTGATTTACCAAACAATAAGGTCTTGGCATAACTCCTACATCAACTCCCCTTTCCTCAATCCCCATATTACTTGGATTCCAAGTATTCTTCCACCTCAATCTTGAATATAATCAACAGCTAAACATCTGCAGCACTCTGGGGTACAGAATTCCAAAAGATTCACAATCTTCAGTGAAGATATTTCTCCTGACCTGTCTTAAAATGGCTATCCGTCTTTCTGGGTCTGTGAACCCCAGGACTGATCTCTCCTGCCAGAACAAACAATATTTCAGTCAAACCCTCACAGGATGTTCCATGTTTCAATGAAATTGCCTCTCATTGTTCTGAACTTGAGGCAGGACAGGTCTAGTCTATACAAACTGAGATTATTAACTGAACACTAGTGTATTAAGGATGATGCATCTTTTAAGCTAACTTCAGTTATCCATTTTCTTGAGTGAATAGACTTTTAACATCTGTTTGAGACATTAGCCCAATCATAAATGGAATATGGGGTCAATTTACTAGAGTTTAATCTCTGGCAGCTATTTTTATTTTCAAGAACACACTGGTCTAAAAACAGAAGAGGGGAAAGTGACAGCAGCCTTGTTTCCATCTGCTGCAAGCTCCAAAATTGCAATATGAGCACAGGAACAGGAATGAATGAGGATAAATGCACAGTCGAGAGCTTCAGGGTTTTTAGATGTCCAGATCAACAACAACCTGTCCTGGCCCCGCCATGTTGACACTACAGTTAAGAAAGCCCCTACTTTCTCTAAAAACCAAGGAAATTTGGTATATCCACTCTGATTCTCACCAACTTCTACAGATGCACCACAGAATGCATCCTTTCTGATTGTATTACAATTTGGTATGGCTCCTGCTCTGTCCAAGACCGCAAAAGGGTTGTGAACGAAGCCCATTCCATCAATTAAACCAGCCTCCCACCCACTGACACTGTCTACACTTCCCACTGCCTCGGAAAAGCAGCCAGCATAACAAGGAGCCCACGCACCCCATCGGGAAAAAGATACAAAAGTCTGAGGACACGTATCAACTGACTCAAGAACAACTTCTTCCCCGCTGCCATCAGACTCTTGAATGGACCTACCTCACATTAAACTGATCTTCCTCTACACCCTAGCAATGACTGTAACACTACATTCTGCGCTCTCTCCTTTCCTTCTCTATGAACGGTACGCTTTGTCTGTACAGTGTGCAAAAAACAACACTTTTCATTGTATCCCAATACATGTGGCAATAATAAATCAAATCAAATACAGCATCAGCTGTCACTTTTCTCAATACTTAATGGGATATCGAATCAGCCTCAAAATAAAAGCTTCTAAATGGCTAATCTTCAAGTGTTGATGTAGTGGATGATAATGGCTTTTGGAATGATGTCGCCAGGATTTTTGACTCTTAACTTGCTTGCTTCAGTGTTAAGCTTTTCGTTGCTATTACATCTTCAGGCAATCCTCCTTTGACCAGAAGTAATCCATAATTTTCCCCATGTGGACAAAAATGATTCTTAGTGGGATGAGGTAGGTTTTTAAGCAACCCTTTTTTATTCCCTAATCAGATTATATCAACAAGTTATTTAACTGGGTAGTGTATCTGAGGATTAATAAAACCCACCCACAGCAAGTAGCCAAATTCAAATAACTAGGCATCAGAATTGAATATCTGGATGCCTGAATAGTAGTCTGATAATGTTATACCTGGCCTTACTATCTCTGTATTTGACTAGATGTATAGAATTGCTTGTTGCATAAGATTTTTCCCTGAGCATCGAAACTATTGGAGACAATAATACGTAACAAATTCTATTGTATCAATGCAACCTAACACTGTAATGAGGTGAAATGAGACAGTGATTCAGACTTCACTTCAGGTCTTTATACTTGTAATTCTTTGTGGTAAACTGATCACTTTTCTAACGACAACTAAACTCGTGCAGGGAATGGCAGCAACACAGTGGAAAATAGGCCCGAGCAATACACTGTTGAGAATTTTGCATGATAACTTACCATCAGAAGTACTGTTTGGTTTCCTGGTTGTTCGTTTCACTGTTTCCCATACCCTGTTTTACCAAAATTTTAAAAATATATATATATCAAAACAGTAAAAATAACAGATAATGTCTTTGAAAAGGAACACTGGGGCATTTTTCTAAGTGTAATCAACAAATAAAGAATGTTAAGCCAGATAGGAGAGATGGGCTTCAAAGAGGGCTTGAAAGGTGAGGAGTCTGGCAGAGACAAAGGGGACTTAATGAGGAGATTCCAGAACAAATCGTTAAATGGTTGAAGGCACGGCTGCCAATAACAGGATGAAAAGGAGAGATGGACCGAGGAATAGAGTATTGTTGGAAGAAGGGATGTAGCACTGGACAGGATTAGAGGCCCAGGGAAATTTGCTGATGATACAAAGATCAGTGGGAAGGCAATTTGTGAGGAGGATGCAAAGCATCTGTAAAGGGATGTAGCTGGGTGAAGTGAACGGACAAAAAGTTGGCAGATGGAGTATAATGTGGAAAAGTGCAAGATTGTCCATTTTAGTAGGAATGACAGAAAAACAGAATATTATTTAAATGGAGAAAGACTGCAGAATTCCACAGCCTGAGGGATTTGGCTGTCCTCGTACGTGAATCACAATGTTAATGTGCAAGTTCAGCAAGGAATTAGGAAGGCCAATAGAATGCTGGTCTTTATTGCAAGGTAGATGGAGTTTAAAAGTAGGGAAGTCTTGCTAAAGCTGTACAGGGAATTGGTGAGACCACACTTGGAGCACTGTGTATAGTTTCAAAAGAATTGGACTTCCATTGAAGGTGGAGATGAGGAGACAATGAGGAACATTCAATTTTTTTTAATGATCATGGAGATCAGAAGAGCAGAAAAGGTGGCGTGAACAATTGCTGTGGAGCACTGGGGCAAAGATAACTGTTTGGAGCAGTGGTCTGCTGCTCAATGTTGCACGTGGTTGAGGAGTTGCGATGGTGCCTGTGAGTTGGTGCTGACCTGGGAATCAAGGGGAATGCATTCTCAGGAAATGAGACTGAAATCCTCGGAGCTGGGCAGTTATTGAGGCAGTCCAAGTCGGAACAACCTTTGTGGGAATTCCAATGCTAGATCTTCAAAGGAGGAAGACTGAAGACTTGCAATCACTGTTAAGGAAGATGGTTTTAATGATATTGTGTAACTGACGGTGAATGTTGACATATCTGGGTCAGGTACTGCAAAATCTGTGGGCTCTATTACAATCTTTATGTGTAATGTGGGCATTAGATCACATTTCAACAAATAGTATTAATTCTCATTTACATTATGTTACTTCTGAATGTTAAGTACAAGATAGATATTGTAAATTGTTTTACATTCTTGACTTTGTATGTGTAGTGAAATTTTGTTTCTTTGTTCAAAACTGTGGAATCTTGTAGCTTTATCTCTCAATATGCATCTGAGATATTAAACTTGATCTACATTAAACAACAAGTTACTGGTCCCTAATCAGGATCATACCAAAAACCTGGAGGTCTGGTCAAGGAACAGGTGGATGGCACAGTGGTTAGCATTGCTGCCTCAGCGTCAGATACCTGGGTTCGATTCCAGCTTTGGGTGACTGTCTGTGCAGAATTTGCACGTTCTCCCTGTATCTGCATGGGTTCCTTCTCAATGATTAGATGGAATGGCTATGCTAAATTGCCGCTTAGTATTCAAAGATATGTAGGTTAGGTAAATGGGTAAGATGCTCTGTCGGCGAGTCCAGTGCAGACTCGATGGATTGAATGGCCTCCTTCTGCACTGTAGGGATTCTATGATCATAGAAAAAAAAACTAATGTTCCTCATTGCCTCTTCATCTCCATCTTCAATGGGAGGCCAATTCTTGTGAAACTATACACAGTGCTCCAGGTGTGGTCTCATAAGAACATAAGAAATAAGAACATAAGAACATAAGAAATAGGAGCAGGAGTAGGCCATCTAGCCCTTCGAGCCTGCCCCGCCATTCAATAAGATCATGGCTGATCTGTCGTGGCTCAGTTCCACTTTCCCGCCCTCTCCCCATAACCCTTAATCCCCTCTCTTATCAAGAACCCATCAACCCGCTTCTTAAAAATATTTAGCGAGGCAGCCTCCACCACTTCAACGGGCAGAGAATTCCAGAGATTCACCACCCTTTGAGTGAAGAAGTTCCTCCTCAACTCCGTTCTAAACCGCCTCCCCTTTATCTTGAGGCTGTGCCCCCTAGTCCTACTGTCTTTTTTGAGCGGGAAGAGTCTCTCCACCTCTATCCTATCCATCCCATTCATCATCTTATACGTCTCAATGAGATCTCCCCTCATTCTTCTAAACTCTAACGAGTACAAGCCTAGTTTATTCAGCCTCTCCTCATAGCTCAATCCCCTCAACTCCGGTATCAGCCTAGTAAACCTCCTCTGCACTCCCTCCAGGGCCAAAATATCCTTGCGCAGGTGTGGCGCCCAAAACTGCACACAGTACTCCAGCTGCGGCCTCACCAATGCCCTATACAGCTGCAGCAAGACCTCCCTACTTTTATATTCAATCCCCCTCGCTATGAAGGCCAGCATCCCATTCGCCTTCCTGACCACCTGCTGCACCTGCAAGCTGGGTTTTTGCGACTCATGCACAAGGACCCCGAGGTCCCTCTGCACCGTCGCCTGCTGCAGTTTTTCGCCACGTAAGTAATAGTCCTTCCTACCATTCTTCCTACCAAAGTGGACCACCTCACACTTGCCAACATTAAATTCCATTTGCCATTTCCTGGCCCATTCGCCCAGCCTATCTAGATCCTTCTGCAGACTCTCCACACCCTCCGCACAATTTGCCTTTCCCCCAATCTTGGTGTCATCAGCAAACTTCGACACCCTGCACTCGGTTCCCTCCTCCAGATCATCTATATAAATGGTAAATAGCTGAGGCTTTGGCAAGATTTCCTGACCTTCAGACTCCATCCACCTTGCAGTAAAGACCAGCATTCTATTGACCTTCCTAATTCCTTGCTGAACTTGCACATTAACATTGTGTTTCACGTACAAAGACATCCAGATCCCACAGACTGCGCAATTCTGCAGTCTTTCTCCATTTAAACATTCTGTTTTTCTGTCGTTTCTACTACAGTGGACGACCATACACTTTTCCACATTATACTCCATCTGCCAACTTTTTGCCCACTCACTTCACCTATCTACACCTCTTTGTAGACACTTTGTTTTCCAATCGACCTTTGTACCACCAGTAAATTAGGCTACAATAATTGGCAACCATTTATTGTGTTCCTTCACCCTAGGACCTAGATCATAAATAGTTGAGGGCTCCGCAAGCATAGTTAGTCATACCACACTGATCTTGCAATCACTCACCTGTTTTTCTTAGCAATGTGATGATAGGAGGGTAGAGCTATTCTCGTTTTATAAGTTACCTGATGGCAGGTTTTCCTGTTTGTATTTCAACTACAACATTTAGCTACACTTCCTTCCCAGCCGGTTTAAATTTCACCCTCCGTCCTGCAAATTGCACATCTAGTCAGATGAGAAACACTTCATCAAATGGTGGCACAACAGCTCATGAAAATGGGATTTGTTTTCACCTACCTGGTTTTGCCAGTAGGATCTATGTAGGTTGTCTGTAAAAGTTGAGCCCATTTGCCTTTTGCCAGGACCTAGAAACGTATTAATAGCATATTCAAGAGAGCGGAATTACTTCAGTTCCACTGGCTTTGTCCCGTGACTAGGGGCACCAGACTGATCCCCGGTTTATTTGCATAATGACTGGACTGCTAACACTGGCCTCAGTACTTTTTTATATTTGTTTATGGCATGTTGCCATCACAGCATTCATTGCCCATCCCTAACTGCCCTTGAACTAAGTGGCTTGCTAGACATTTAAGAGTCAACCATGTTGCTTGTGGGTCTGGAGTCGCACACAGCCCAGGCAAGGGAAGGATGGCAGATTCCCTTCCCTAAAGGACATCAGGTAGATTTTTACAATAACCGACTATAGTTTCATGGTCATCATGAGATGTTTGCTGAATTCAGATTTTACCACCAGCCATGGTGGGATTTGAACCTCAGTTCCCAGAGCATTACCTCTGAATTACTCATCAAATGAGAATATCACAATGCCATTGCCTCCCCTAAATCATTCAGTTGTTACGGGAGGAGGCAAGGAAAGTGAGGAAATACTGGAAGTGCATACTATGAATGCCAGGTGAAGACGGAATCAGTCGCAGGGTGTGATGGTGATGCAGTTAATTATCATGGTGTATAAGATCAGAATACAATGTAATTTTAAAATACACTACCTCTTCTTTTACAATTGATTGGTTTGAAGGGATAGTATTTGGTTCCATGCTTTATATTGATTCCTAAAGTTGATATTTAACTTTCCTATTTGCTGAATGATAACAAGTCAAACAGTCCTTTGGACTCAGAATTAATGTCCGTTTTATGGAGTTCTGGCGAGGCTGCTCCGTTATCTCCAAAATTCTCTCAATCTACAAAGCAAACAGAAAAGAACAAGACTGGGTTCAGCTGAATGTTTGCTGAAACATCATCAGTATAAAATAATTCACAATTATCCCAGAAAATAAACAATAAAATACATTTCTGTACCACTGATTCTCCTCTTAAACAGTCCAGAAAGCAGGTAATTGGAGTGGTCAGGATTATAAAGGGATTAATATTAATTTAAACAATCAGCTCATGTGAGGCTGGCTGACTGACTGACCTGGACATAGAGAAATTTAACTTTTCTCCAAAAAATAACAGAACCCTGTATTGTCAATGGATGAACCATCTCACATCACACAACAGAGAAGATTAACTCACCCAAGTCAAAGCAGTAAGTTTTAAGCAAATTAGAGCATCATTGCTGCAGTTATAACACTTGATACCAAACACTATACCATTAAAATAAAATCTTTGTGTCCCCATTGTCCATGGGGATAGTGCCAGAGGACTGAGTGTGGCGAATATTGTTGCTCTGTTCAAGAAAGGAAATAGGAATGATCCTGGTAATTATAGGCCGGTTAGCCTTACTTCGGTAGTCAGCAAGTTAATGGAAAAGATCCTGAGGGATAGGATTTATGACCATTTGGAAAGATGCAGCTTACTCCGGGACAGTCAGCACGGATTCCTGAAGGATAAGTCTTGCCTCACAAATTTGATTGAATTCTTTGAGGAGGCAACTAAGTGTGTAGATGAAGGTAGAGCAGTTGATATCGTACACATGGATTTTAGTAAGGCGTTTGATAAGGTTCCCCATGATAGGTTCATGAAGAAAGTGAGGTGGTGTGAGATAGAGGGAAATTTGGTTGATTGGATAAATAACTGGCTATCTCATAGAAGACAGAGGGTGGTGGTGGATGGAAAATTTTCAGACTGGAGACCAGTTAGCAGTGGTGTACCACAGGGATCAGTGCTGGGTCCTCTGCTATTTGTAATTTTTACCAATGACTTGGAGGAGGGGGCTGAAGGGTGGGTCAGTAAATTTGCTGATGACACCAAGATTGGTGGAGTAGTGGATGACGCTGTTGTAGCCTGCAAAGAGACATTAGTAGGATGCAGATTTGGGCTGAAAAGTAGCAGATGGAGTTTAACCCTGACAAGTGTGAGGTGATTCATTATGGTAGGACAAATTTGAATGCAGATACAGAGTCAATGGCAAGATTCTGAGGAATGTGAAGGAACAGAGAGATCTTGGGGTTCATATCCACAGATCTCTGAAGGTTGTCACTCAAGTGGATAGAGCTATGAAGAAGGCCTATAGTGTGTTAACGTTTATTAACAGGGGGTTTGAGTTTAAGAGCTGTGGGGTTATGCTGCAACTGTATAGGACCTTGGTGAAACCACATTTGGAATATTGTGTCCAGTTCTGGTCACCTCACTATAAAAAGGATGGAGAAGCATTGGAGAGAGTGCAGAAGAGATTTACCAGGATGCTGCCTGGTATGGAGGATAGGTCTTATGAGGAAAGGTTGAAGGAGCTGGGGCTTTTCCCTTTAGAACAGAAGAGGATGAGAGGCGACTTAATAGAGGTTTATAAGATGGCGTGGGGGACAGATAGATCGAACGTTCAGAGACCATTTCCTCGGGTGGATGTAGCTGTTACTAGGGGGCATAACTAAGATTCATAGCGGGAGATAGAGGAGGGATGTCCGAGATAGATTCTTCACTCAGAGAGTGGTTGGGACATGGAATAGATTGCCTGCTGTGATAGTGGAGTCGGACACTTTAGGAACTTTCAAGCGGTTATTGGATAGGCACATGGAGCACACCAGAATGACAGGGAGTGGGATAGCTTGATCTTGGTTTCGGAGAAAGCTCGGCACAACATTGAGGGCTGAAGGACCTGTACTGTGCTACACTGTTCTATGTTCTAACATATAATCTGCTTACTAAACCCACATTTTCTTTACATTAAGAATAAATAAGACGTAAAGATTCACTAAGTAGGTAAAATCTGTTTTGATTTCTCTCACACAGAGGGTTTTACATTCACAGAATCCCGACAATGCAGAAAGAGGGCATTTGGCCCACTGAGGCTGTACTAACTCTTCCAAAGAGCATCACCCAGTTCCTCCCCTCTACCCCTGTAACCATGGCTCATTTACCTAACCTTTGCCATTCCACATCTTTAGATGCTAAGAAGCGATTTAGCAAGGCCAATCCACTTAACCTACACATCTTTGGACTGTGGGAAGAAACCGGAGCATCTGGAGAAAACCCAGGCAGACATGGGGAGAATATGCAAACTCCACACAGACTCCTGTACTGTCCAAAAACACCATGCATTTCCATAACTCTCACTCTCTCACACACATACAAGATGCACCTTACACTGAGGGAGAAAATCAGTGTCTGCCAAGTATGAAAATAGAGAAAATGGAGGATAAAGGCATACTAAAACACAAAGGTTTTAAAAAGGTTTTAGATGCTGGATATGGGGTGGGAATTCTTGAAAAACAGGAGCAGAGTAGTGAAAAGAGAACCCACTAATGGTAGAGTGAGGGAACCAAAAGCCAAAAGGCGAATCCAAGAGGAGGCTAGAGAACATTGTTAAGGAATAGACCTATAGGATACATACCATAAGGGGATTCCGGAGATGAGGGGGTTAGTGCACGAGGAGAGATTGAGTAGACTGGGCCTATACTCATTGAAGTTTAGAAGGTTGAGGGGAGATGTTATAGAGACATATAAGATAATGAAGGGGCTAGACAGGGTAGGCAGCGAGGTTATTTCCATTTAGAATGGAAACAAGAACTAGGGGGCACAGCCTCAAAATACAGGGAAGTCAGTTACGAAGCGTTGAGGAGGAACTTCTTCTCCCAGAGGGTAGTGAGTCTTTGGAATTCTCTGCCCAATGAAGCAGTGGAGGCTACCTCGTTAAATACGTTTAAGTCACAGATAGATAGATTTTTAACCAATAAGGGAATTAGGGGTTATGGGAAGCAGGCGGGTAAGTAGAACTGAGCCCGCTATCAGATCAGCCACGATCTTATTGAATGGCGCAGCAGGCTCGAGAGGCTAGATGGCCTACTCCTGCTCCTATTTCTTATGTTTACCCTGATGCTCACTGACCTACACTGGCTTCCAGTCAAGCAATGCCTTGGAGTTAAAAGTTTCACCATTTTTAATTCCCTCCACAGCTTCACATGGCCACACCTTAAGTAGCTGAGGTCCCAAGCTTGGACATTCCTCCCCTATACCTAGCTTGCTTTCCTTCTTTAAGATCCTCCTTAAAACACACCTCATTGACTAAGCTTTGAGTCATCTGCCCCAATATGCAACTTAAGTATCACATTTTGTTTTATAATTCCACCCCCCCATGAAGCACCTTTCACATTTATGTTTATTTATTTGTCACAAATAGGCTTACATTAAAACCGCAGTGAAGTTACTGTGAAAATCCCCCAGCCTCCACACTCCAGCATCTGTTCAAGTACACGGATGGCCAACGCACCTAACCCGCACATCTTTGGACCGTGGGAGGAAACCAGAGCACCCGGAGGAAACACACGCAAACACAGGGAGAATATGCAAACTCCACACAGACAGTGACTCAAGCTGGGAATTGAACCTGGGTCCCTGGTACTGTGAGGCAGCAGTTCTAACCACTGTGCCACCCAATATTTCATATTTTATTATTATATATTTTATTATATTAATATTTATTATTATTGTAATGTATCTTGTTATGTATCTTGTGTTACATACATACAACTTGTTATTGCACTACTGATGAAGTACCTCTTGATTTTTCATCTTAACTCAGTTGGGAGCATTCCTGGTTCTCAACCAGGGGATTGTAGATTTGGATGCCACCCCAAGCTTTTGATTTCAGAAACGTGGCTGTCATAAATTTGCACCATCAGCGTAACACAATCAAAATCCCTTGTAAATGTCCTGCTGACTACCTTACGCTCACAGGAAATAGGGCAGGACGCATTTCTCCCACATTTCTGGCCAACTCTCTTTCTACCAACCAATTATTTCTCCTCTCATCTCACCCCACCTCACCGCCCAAGAGAAAATTATG
Source organism: Carcharhinus amblyrhynchos (assembly GCF_965287045.1). Taxonomy (NCBI): domain Eukaryota; kingdom Metazoa; phylum Chordata; class Chondrichthyes; order Carcharhiniformes; family Carcharhinidae; genus Carcharhinus; species Carcharhinus amblyrhynchos. The sequence goes on from NC_137342.1 coordinate 48,572,444, forward strand.
AATGATGAGTAATTGATAATGCCTGCTTTTCTAACAAAATTAGGCCAAAAATGACACATTTTAAAACAATCAAGTTTAAAAATGAAAGACTGAATTGAGAGTGATTGAAAAGACGTTAATTAACGTCATGAGACCTATATTAAATAAAGCAAGTCTGCCAAAAAGAACACTCTCAAGATTAAACTTTCTCATCTTCCTGTAAGGGGCTAATAGAAAGCACATACGAGAATTTTATAATTTTAACTGAATGCATTATTTAGATTGAGCATTTTACAGTGAAAATAAAACGAATAGTTTACTTGTTTAACAAATCAAATCTCCTTTAAAGCTTTCACTTCCATCAAATTAAACTTGTAAAAGAGGTGATTCTCGTAAATCTACAAAGTAAAAGTGAAAGTATAAACTGTGAACATTAAAGGAGTAACGTTTTAATGATTTATAATAAAGATTTCACACAGGCACAGCCTGACTGAAATAGCTGAAACTGGCGCCTCTTCTATCACTGAAGACCAGGCAGTGAGTAAAGCATATTTTTACCTGAATTATCACTAATTAACTGACTTAGTGAGTTAAGAAAACAAATATAATCAGATACTGTACCAGTAAATGAGAGGATGGAGTGGAGAATGATCCAAGGGAGAGTCAAATACCAGCCCTGCACTCTGCCTCCCCCGGAACCTTGTTGCGGCGCTCAGGCCGCGCCCTCCGCGAGGGGGAGCAGCCGGAAGGATTTTCCATTCCCACCGGCCCGCGGAGGGGGAATAGTTTAGACGGCGCGCGCTCTTCCGGCGGAAGTGTAGTTGCCAGGGGCGGTGATGAAGAAGGAGCAGGTGTTGAGCTGTCAGCTTTCGGCCTGGTACCCGCTCTTCAAGAAGCTCACCATCAGGAGGTGGGTGACCGGCCGGGCCGGGCCGAGGGGGGGGCAGCTCGCTGCATTCCTAAAGCAGGCACAGCACCAAACAGTAACCTGCATTTATATAGCGCCCTTTTGGTGTAGTCAGCTAGCCCATGATGAGATGTGGGTGGCACAGTGGTTAGTACTGCTGCCTCACGGCGCTAGGGGCCCGGGTTTAATTCCCAGCTTGAGTCACTGTCAGTGTGGAGTTTACACATTTTCCCTGTGTCTGCGAGGATTTCTTCCAGTTTCTTCCCATGCTCCAGAGATGTGCTGGTTAGGTGGATTGACCATGGTAAATTGCCCCTTGGTGGCCCAAGATGTGTAGATTAGTGGGGTAAATATTACACGGTTATGTGGATAGGATCTGGTTGGGATGCTCTGTTGAAGACTCAGTGCGGATTTGATAGGTCAAATGGCCGCCTCCTGCACTAGAGGGATTCCATCTCCGGGTAGGTGGGTGAAAACTTAGAGACGTAGGTTTTAAGGAATGTCTTAAGGAGAGATTTGGGAAGGGAATTTCAAGGACTAATGGTAAGCAGTGGTTAGCACTGCTGCCTCAGAGCACCACAGCCCTGTGTCACAGGGAGAACATGCCAACTCTACACAGTCACCCAAGCCAGGAATTGGAAGTGTCACAGGGACTAACAGGGCAAATATGCAGGGTTACAGGAAAAGGTTCTAGATGGGAACGCTGTCTCTGCAGGCTCAATGGGCCAAATGACTTCTGCACGCTAGGGATTGTATGATTCTATGACCAAGGCTTGTGAACAAAAATCTCAGGGTGTTCACCAGTGCAGTCTAGAGAGATTGAGGTAATGTTAAATCGAGGCCCCTCTAAGCAGCAGGGTAGCCAGTTGACTCAGATTTCAAGGATTGTCCCATAATTGAGGTGATTGTTCTGTGTCCTGGGCTGTCTATGGCTGGGACACAATTTTTTTCCCCACACTTCAACCTCATAACTTCTCATCTCCAATACACCTGGCTGCCTGCACAGGCCTGCCAGCACACCCTGCTCTGCACAATTACCACTCCCACAGATTCACTAGCAACACTTGCCTGCTCATATGGTTCCTGCAGGCCACAGTGTCCTTTAATTTTATCCTCAAGAATTCAGAGACTTAAAAGATCCAACAGCCATTTTTTTTTTGAAGAATAGCAGGGGAGTACCATTTAGTGCCCTGACCAATTTTTATCCCTCGATCAACATCACTGGAAGCAATTATCTGGTCATTGTCACACTGGTCTTTGTGAGAGTTTGCTGTGTGCGAATCGGCTGCAGTGTTCCTGCATTACAATAGTGACAACACTTCAGAAAGTTTTTCATTGGCTGTCAAGCACTTGAGACATCCAACGGTCGTGAAAAGTGCCCAATAAGTTTTCTTTGGTAGCTGAACGCACAGCAATCAATGTATGGTTAAAATTGGGAATGTACAAAGGTTCAGAATAAGAGGAATGCAGATATCGCAGAGAGTGGTAGGAGATTCCAGCCACAGGGAAGGGTGAAGCCATGAACGGATTTGAAAGCAAAGATGAGAATTTTAAAATCAAGGCATTGCTTAACTGGGAACTAGTGTAGATCAGCAAGTACAGAGATGAGGTAAAGGAACTTGCTGTGAGTAAGGGCAGCAGAGTTTTGGATGAGCTAAAGTTTACGGAGGGTGGTTATGGCATGTTGGCAAGAAGTGAATCGGAATAGTCAAGTCTAGATTTAACAAAGGAAGATTAGGAGTTTGGGCGGCACGATGGCATAGTGGTTAGCACTGCTGCATCACAGCACAAGGGACCTGGATTCAATTTTGGCCTCGGATCACTGTCTGTGTATTCGGGTCACTTGAATGACTCGGGTCACTGAGTCTGCACATTCTCCCCATATTTGTATGGGTTTCCGCTGGATATTCAGGTTTCTTCCCACAGTCCAAAGACGTGGGGTTAGGTTGATTGGCCATGCTAAATTGACCCTAGTGTCAGGGAGATTAGCAGGGTAAATGAGGGTTACAGGAATAGGGCCTGGCTGGGATTGTGGTCGGTGCAGACTCAATGGGTCAAATAGCCTCCTTTTACACTCTAGGGATTCTACAACAGGAGATAAACTGAGGGAGCTGTGGAGAGTCGGCCAGTTGGTGCTGCAGAGGTAACATGGGCTTTCAGCAAGCAATGCCCCTTTATCATCATAAAATCCCTACAGTGCAGAAGGAGGCCATTCGGCCCATCAAATCTGCATCAATCACAATCCCACCCAGGCGTTATCCCCATAACTCCTGCATTACCTTAGCTAGTCACTCTAACGTTAAGGGACAATTTAGCCTGGCCAATCCACCTAACTCACACATCTTTTCACTGTGAAAGAAAGCCAGAGCACCCAGAAGAAGTCCATGCAGACACAGGGAGAAGGTGCAGACTCCACACGGATAGTGACCCAAACTGGGAATTGGACTAGGGTCCCTGGTGCTATGATGAGCAGTGCTAGCCACCGTGCCACATGATTACAGCTGTAACATAAACTGTGGTTAATGCCATTGCCATAAATTCGCATTTGGGAGAGTTGAGGTATTTTAATGTCCCAAAACCCCTTTGGCCCCTCATTGCCTTAGGGTCTTAATTTACAAGATTTGAGAAAGTGTGATTGTTCTCTTTGTGAAAATGAAGGTTGAGAGAAGATTCAATAGAAATTTTCAAAATCATGAAGGATCGAGACTGACTAGTTAGCGAGAAACTGTTCCCCTTGGCAGAGCGAATGAGAATCAGAGAACATAGATTTAAAATGATTGGCAAAGGAATGAAAGATGACATGCAGCTTTTTGTTTACACGTTGAGTGGTTAGAATCTAAAATGCACTGCCTGAGAGTGTGGTGGAGACAGATTCAGTTGTAACTTTCAAAACAGGACTTCCTTTAGTGAGGTAATTGATTATTCAAGAACCTTTTTTTTTACATTTAGTGCAATTAAGTGCATATTCGTAAACCCATTATAATGTATTTGATCCAGACCTGGGAGCTGCTGGAAAAGAATCACTCACCTCATAGAATCCCTACAGTGCAGAAGGAGGTCGTTCAGCCCATCGTGTCTGCAGTGACAACAATCGCGACCAGATCCTATCCCCATAACCCTACATATTTACCCTACTGATCCCCCTGATGCTAAAGGGCAATTTATCGTGGCCAGTCAACCTAACCCACACATTTTTGGACTGTGGGAGCAAACAGGAGCACCCGGCAGATACCACACAGACACGGAATGTGCAGACTCCACACAGTCACCCAAGCAGGGAATCAAACCTGGGTCCCTGGTGCTGTGAGGCAGCAGTGCTTGCCATAGTGCCACCTCACTTTCAAAAGCAGGTTTGGATAACAGTCCAAAGGAAAACTGATCTGCAGAATTATGGGAGAGGAGCTTGCTAAATTGCTCTCGCTGGGAGCCAGTATGGGCTCACAGGCTGAATGGCCTCCTGTGTTGTCAACATTCTATTATTCTATAAACCTCTCCCTCCCCCCTTTAAAGCCCATCTCTGACCAAACTTTTAGTAATTTCCCTTTGGGGAAGAAACTCTGCCATTCTTACCTGATCTGGCCTATATGTGGCTCCAGTTCTACAGCCATGTGATTGTCTCTTAAAATGCCCTCTGAAATGGCCTAGCGAGCCTCTATTCCAAGGGCAGGTAGGGGTGAGCAAAAGTGCTGATCTAGCTAGTGAAACCCACATGCCATGAATGAATTTCCCTGTTTTGATTGTTTATTTAATTGTTTCATAGGGTGCGAGTATCTCTGACAAGGCCAGTATTTGTTCCCAATTCCTAAAATGCTCTTGAACGGACTGGCTTGCTAGGCCATTTCAGAGGAAGGAGGTCTCGAGTTGCATGTAGTCCAGACCAGATGAGGATGGTGGATTTTCTTCCTTAGAGGCGATTAGATACAAGTTGGGCCTTTATGACAATTGATAATTATTTCATGGCCATCATTACTGAGACAAGTTTTTGATTCTAGATTTATTAATTAAATTCAAATTCCATCAGCTGCCGTGATGGGATTTGAACCTATACCCCCAGAACATTAGCCTGGATCTCTGATTTATTACTCTAGTGACAGTACCACCATACCATTATCTACCCCTAACACTGATTTTTATCTGGTTGTGCCTCTATGAAGCACCTTTGGATGTTTTTCAAAGAACTGTTGTTGAAAATCATTAACTCATTGTCAAAGCAAAGATCAATTTGAAATCTTTCACTCCTTTCCCCCACTTTGGCTAATCCAATTTGGCTAAACCATTGGATTTTTTTTTGTTCTTCTAAGATGCTCCCTCTGATTTGGAGGCCTGTGAATGAACAAGGTAGGGACACAATAACCGGACTGCAGTGCTGTGTGATTATGTACTAGGTTCAGAGCTTAAATTATATTCATCAATATCACAGGAATGCAGCCACTGTTTAAAGAAAAAGGGTGTTCAATGACAAATGAAAATTTTTGTTGTTTCTAAGAAAATAGCCTTTTATATTTGTGAACTCAAGGTGGGAAGTGTGTTTTTGTGATAGCCAGAAAAATCTTTTAAATATTTACAAAAACAAGAGAGAGGTCAAAATTGTCAAATCATTTCCTTCCACAGCCCAATTTATCATGAACTGCATGTAACCATTTTAATTGCTTCATCAGGAGTTCTGCGAAGTCTCTCTTTCCTGTAACCGTCAAAGAATCAAATTATACAAACTTTTGTGATAGTTATCAAACCTTGTAAATTTAATTAATCATCTTTCTCAATCTGATTTTTAAAAATTTATTCATGGGAATGTTTAATGCTGGCTGGCCAGCATTTACTGCCCATCCCTATTTTGCCCTTGGAGGGCAGATGAGAGTCAGCATATTGCTGTGGGTTTGGAGTTACATGTAGGCCAGGCCAGAAAAAGACAGCAGATTTCCTTCTCTGAAGGACATTAGTGAACCAGATGGGTTTTTCCAATCATAACAATGGTTTCATGGTCGTCAGTAGATTCCTAATTCCAGACTGAATTCAAATTCCACCATATGCTGTGGTGGGATTCAACCTCAAGTCCCCAGAACATCAACTGAGTTTCTGGATTAATAGTCTCATGATAATATCACTAGGCCATTGCCTCCCCTAATTCCAAGATGCTAACAGGTTAAACGATAGAAAGCACAGTAGTGCATAACTGTCTCTTGTTATGATAGCATTCAATCTAATTTGATTAGGTATTTGCCTCGCTTTCATTAAAAGAAGATTAATGCAGCAGACCTAAGATTATAGGAGAGACCTACATTCACTCCATTGTAAAGTAAATGGAATGTTTAATAAAGTTTAAAGTTTATTTATTAGTGTCACAAGTAGGCTTACATTAATACTGCAACGAAGTTACTGTGAAAATCCCCTAGCCGCCACAGTCTGGCGCCTGTTAGGGTACACTGAGTGAGAATTTAGCATGGCCAATGCACCTAATACAAAAGCTACGTAATCTATTAGTGTCACAGAAAAGTAATACTGTGGTACTGTGAGTTTATTGAAAAAAAAGACAAAAGGGTGAAAAAAAACTCTCAGAAATCTGAAAAATATAACTGGAAATGTTGGAAATAAAAGAACCTTCTGGATGGACTGGCATTATTGGAGAAGTTGAAACCATTAGATGTTTCAGTTGCGTTTATTGCTGTAATAACAATTGTTGTTTACACATATTCAGATTCTCATCTCTTGATCACACTAATTGATCTTTCATGGTGCGAAGCTTCACATTTTTGAAACTGTCTGTCTCAGTTCTGCCATTTAGTGTTTGCATCCGTGGTTACAGCCCTTGAGGGTTTTTTTTAAACTGTAGTGTTGTTTTGAGCAAGGTGTGTTTGATGTGCAATGATGGATCAGAGTAAATGTGTTCTGCAGCTAAATAACAGGGAAGATTTTCTAAGAAAAAGGTGTTATTTTAATTACAGGGCAAAGACACATATATGGAATTTGGTTGCAGACCAGCTATGATCTTACTGAATGTGGAACAGGCTTGAGGAGCCAAGTGGTCACCTTGTTCCTGTGCTTTGATTGCATGCATTCCATTAGTGTTTTATACATAAGTGTTGTCAGCAGGAATCGTTTCAATATTCTAGTAAAATGTTGCTGTGTGTTGTGCCGCTAATGATTTTTGATGGAACCAATCCCTCAATTGGTCAGTTATACATCTAACTGGCTTATTTGTTACAAATTACTTCATTTAAAAGAAAATGTTTCATGCCATGTCCCTTGTTCAAATAAATAGCTTGCTTATCTTGATGCTACAATTTGAAGATGTTCCAGAGTAGACCAGGTGGATTTGTCAACTTTTCCTTGCCTAGACTTGTTGAGATAAACTTTGCTCATGGTATGTCTGCAGTATATAACAGAGAATTCCATCATGCTACTATATTGCACTTTGTACAGATGTGCCAAACATGCTGGGGCTCTACACAGAAATAATAATTTTACATGACAAATTGAATAGTGCACTGGATTTGACAAGGGATAGTCTTAATACCTGTGGAACCTGGGTTTAAATCTAGTTCAGATTAATGGGATGAAAGTCACTTGAGAACCCTTAAACCATTTTTACACAGTATGGATTCGTGGCAGCAACTAGTCCAAATTGCCCCTCTCAGACCTGTTGTGAAAACTAAAGCATTTACATTCACCCTGTTTGGACTGTTCTGGAGTTAAAGCTTGGCAGATTAGTAGCATCTTATTATAATCAGTTTGATTCTTTAAGTGCTCACTGTTAACTTGCAGGACATAAAGGACATCAGAGCAAACACTCAAGAAGGGAAAAAAAACATTTTTCGTGCAGGCACTTATGTAAACTTTAGTCAGGCCCTGATTTCTATGTTGGTTGAGATTGCTAGTTTCCTGCTTATCAACAACTTGCATTATGGCTGGGTTCTTTCACTAAACATCTTCTTGCGCAGTTACTTTTTAAATATTATGTTGCATTGGCAATTTATTAATGTATTAAATGTTTTATATCCCAGCGTAATGTGTTCTGTATGGATCATCACACTTGCAGAACTTCTGTGTACTATAGGAACTGGACAAATACAAAAATAAGAGTTTACTACATCAATTTATGATGAAACCATTAGACATATTATTTCTGTAAAAGTGAGTGCCAGTTTGTGTTCAGTCAGGCTGTTGGACATATGGATTTAATGCAGTATTCAAACCACTTCACTAAAAGGAGAACGAGATTGCAAACCAGCATTCTAATAATGTCATTTTGTAAACGAACAGGCAGAGCAATAGAGGCTATGGGAATAGTCGAAAGTGTGCAATGAATCTGTTCCTGTCCAGAGTTTCCTTGACGTTAAAGAAAACATGTTTTGATGAGTGTACAAGTATTTAAGAAGCTAAATAACATCGAAAGAATCTAAAATTGTTCTCTTCATTAAATGATCTGTATTGACGTGACAGTTGTTTATTTTTTTACAGTATTATCCTACCCTTGCCACAAAATGTAATTGATTATTTGCTGGATGATGGAACACTGGTGATTTCTGGAAGGTGAGAATCAAACTGTGTTTGTATCAGTGGTAGTGCGGTTTACAAAAAAGACATTCCAAAATGTGGCATTCATGATAGTCTTCCAAAATTATTCAATATTCCCATGTCATTTGAAGCCAAGAGCTAAGATATATTTCTAATGGAACATAATTTATTTGTTAATTAATTAATTCAAGTTAGGATCATAGAATAGAATCCCTACAGTGCAGAAAAAGGCCATTTGGCCCATCAAGTCTGCATCGAGCACAATCCCACGCAGACCCTATTCCTGTAATCCCAGACATTTACCCTGCTAATCCCCTGACCCTAGGGTCAATTTAGCATGGCCAATTAACCTAACCCGCACATCTTTGGACTGTGGGAGGAAGCTAATGCACCCAGAGGAAACCCACGCAGACACAGGAAGAATGTGCAAACTCCACACAGAAAATGACCTGAGGCCAGGATTTAACGCAGGCCCCTGGTGTTGTGAGACAGCGGTGTCACCGTTCCGCCCCATCACACAAAAATTACAATTGGTATGTGTTAAATGTTCCGTGTTATCATGAGTGTTTAAAAATTCCTTTCATTCTATCAGTTCTGAAGCTCTTTGAGCCCACAATTCTGATCTTTGTTTCATAAGGGTATTTTTCCATTTGTTTTAGGAATGAAGCTCCAAGCTGTTCACATGCAGGTGATGGCAGTGATGAAGAACAGGATATACAGGTTAGTATTGTTTATTGGAATGTAACCGGTGGTAACATTGAGATCCGTTGTAATGTGACCAGTGGTAACAAGCTGTAAGGGTCGGCTGACCCAGTAAACCATGTAACCAATGACGGAATGATGTAATGATCAGCTGACTCTATATAAATTAGAATATGTTGGGAATTGTTGGGAACTTGGAATGGCCCAGGGTGAGGCTTCAAGTTTGCAGTAATGAAGTTTCTTCATTAAACTTTTTCTTTGATTTATAAGTTGGAGTAAGGTTTGTGATATTTTTATTGTCTATACTGGAAGAGTTCCTTCTGGATCAACATTGTAGTTTACTATCTTAACGAGACTGTATTTTTAATGCTGTATATTTACATTTAATGATCTGATGTAATAGTTCATGATATAAGGATGTCTGCCAGGTAACCATTTTTCTTTCTTTTACGTAGTGGTCAGATGATGAGAATGTGACAACTCTTACGGTAAGGGATATGTTTGCATACGTGTAACTGATATTAGTATTTAATAAGATTAGTTTATTGGGTGAATATCATTTATGGTTTATGAGTAAGGTTTTTAATTTTGGGACTCAGTAGGGAAGATTAATTAGAAAAAAGCAAGTGGCATCATTATTGACCTTAATTTTAGTAATTGCCTTTCCCTAACCAAGAGGCAGCAGAGTCTGCATTGTATGATTTACAATTGCAATTTTCTGTGTTTAAGTTTGTCAGGTTTTCATAAATATAGATGCATTTCAAAATCTCAGAATAAGTGATCAACAATTTAGGAATGAGATAAGGAAAACTGTCTTCACTCAAAGGTTTATGGATCTTTGAAATTCTCTACAATAGAAAGTTGTGGATATTCAGAAATTGAGCATATTCAAGACATTAGATTTTTGGATATGAAGGGAATCAACGGATATAGTGATAGAGCAGGAAGGCTGACATTCTGCCCCTACTTCTTATAACATGATGGAGCAGTTTGAAGGGCTTTATGGTCCATTCCTACTCAGATTTATTATGTTCTTTGGACCTAAATATAAAATTGAGAATATTGTACTCATCTTGTTTGTAGAATGAAGCCAAAAAAATGGATGGCACAGTGGTTAGCACTGCTGCCTCACAATGCCAGGTACTCAGGTTCAGTTCCAGCTCGGGTCATTGTCTGTGTGGAGTTTCCGTATTCTCCCCGTCTCTGCGTGGATTTCCTCCGGGTGCTCCGGTTTCCTCCCACAGTCTAAAGATGTGCGGGTTAAGTGGATTGGCCATGCTAAATTGCCCTTAGTGTCGGGGGGTTTAGCAGGGAAGATAGGTGGGGCTACAAGGCTTGGGCCTGAGTGGGATTGTTGGTGTAGGCTCAATGAGCTGAATGGCCTCTTTCTGCACCATAGGGATTCTATGGTTCTATTCTTATACAATTTTAAAATAGATAACTTTCCTGTATTGAAGCAGTTCGCTGGTTTGGGATAAAAGTTTTTTTTAACATTTAAAATTGATCTTTGTGTATTTTGTCTTTAAACTGCAGGCTCCAGAATTCCCTGACTTTTCAGCTAAAGTTCAGGAAGCTATAAACTCTCTTGGAGGCAGTGTTTTTCCAAAGCTTAATTGGAGTTCCCCAAGGGTAAGAAAGCTGGAGAAGAGCTGCCACTTGTTTATAAGTGTTTAGCATTTTGCAGTTAGTTTTATATAATTCAGTTTCAGTTGGCCTCAAGGAAAACTCTGGCAAATGAAAAGCAAATTTCTATCTGGTTTGAACCTGTGTTTGCCGGTCTGATACAATGTTGGTTTATAGCAGTTCCTTCAAAAGTAAAATCACGAATAAGTACATTGTGGTAGATCATTCAAATAATAAAGCAAATTCTATACCGGCTTACCAAGCTGGCTGATGAATCTCTCTTGAGTTTCTTATAGATGCAAAGTATTTCTAGTTGATTATCATTCTGTCACTGTCGTCAGTGCCTGAGTAGCATAACCAAGTAAATCTTGAATGACTTTCCCAATCTTTATCAAAGTATTGCAGTCACGCTACTGAAAGGGAAATGGCTCCTTACATTCTGAAATTGGGCCAGGTCATATTTAAAAAGTACGGTGAACATAAGAACTGGAACAGGAGTGGGCTATCTGGCCCCTCGAGCCTGCTCTGCCATTCAGTAAGCTCATGGCTGATCTTTTCGTGGACTCAGCTCCACTTACCCTCCCACTCACCATAACCTTTAATTCCTTTACTGTTCAAAAATGTATCTAAGCTTGCCTTAAAAACATTCAGTGAGGTAGCCTCAACTGCTTCAGTGGAAGAGAATTCCAACCAACTGAACCGTTGTAATTTTGAGAAAATAAACCTGAAGGAGGGATTTGTGGGCATTGCTGTCATTCTGCTAGTCTTGGCTGACTTATGTGGGCCCGATAAAGAGAACTAAGAGAGGTGAGGGGTGATACAGCTTCTCCATGTTTCATGCTGTGATGCAGCTTCGATGCTGAAAATACTCACGTCAGTGGAGGGAGAAACAGTTCGGGTCGATGACATTTCATCGGAACTGGAAAATCTTAGACATAACGGGTTTGAAGGGAGAGAGGCAGAAGAGAACAAAGAAGAAGGCCTGTGACAGGATGGAAGGCTGGAGAGATGAAATGACAAAAGGGATGATGGTAATGGGACAAATAAAGAAAGAAAAGATGAGTCTAGAGGAGGTGTAAATGGGAAAAGCAAAATCTTCAACATAGCTGACATCCAAAATCAACAAAAAAGGTAATTGGGACTAGAGGTTACAATTCGAAATTAATGAGCTCGGTGCTGAGCCCAGATGGATTTTTGATTTGATTTATTATTGTCATGTGTATTCACATACAGTGAAAAGTATCGTTTCTTGCATGCTATACAGACAAAGCATACCATTCATAGAAAAGGAAAGAAGAGAGTGCAGAATGTAGTGTTACACTTGTAGCTAGGGTGTTGAGAAAGATCAACTTAACGCGAGGCAAGTCCATTCAAAAGTCTGATGGTAACAGAGAAGAAGCTATTTTTGAGTTGGTTGGTATGTGACCTCAGACTTTTGTATCTTTTTCCCGACGAAAGAAGGTGGAGGAGAGAATGTCCAGGATGTATGGGATCCTTAATTATGCTGGCTGCTTAGACAGAGTCAGTGGATGCCAGGCTGATTTGCATAATGGATTGGGCTACATTCACGACCGTTTGTAGTTTCTTGCAAAGAAATTGCAATGTGCATAATCAAAACAATGAGATACCTGTTGTTTGATGAGTTTTTGTATGATGAGTTTTGTAATGATGAGTTTTTTAATTCAACATGGGCTTTGCTTGCTGGTCAGCATTTATTGTCCATTCCTAGTTACCCTTGAACTGAGTGGCTTGCTAGGCCATTTCAGAGGGCAGTCAGTCACATTGCTGTGGGCCTGTAGTCACATGTAGGCCAGACCAGGTAAGGATGGCAGATTTCCTTCCCTAAAGGACACTAGTGAACCAGATGGGTTTCTCTGACAATCGACAATGGTTTCATGGTCATTAGTAGATTCTTAATTCCAGATTTTCATATAGAATTCAAATTCCACTAGCTGCCATGGCAAGATTCAAACCTGGGTCGCCAGAACATTTGCTGAGTTTCTGGATTAATAGTCTAGTGATAATACCACTAGCCCATCGCCACTGCAATTTCAATTTTGACTGGGAATGGACTGAATGGAAGAAGTGCAAGTTGAAAAAGAGCAAATTTACACCAATAATGAGTCAAATCTGGGGACAGGTCAAGCAGTTTTTGTTGGGGAACACGTGGCCTGATTTGAAACAGAATTAGGATCATGCATTAAAATGATAGGGAATTGAATTGAGGCATCATAACAGCAGAGAGGAGCGAAAACATGTTTTAAGTTCACCTCAATAGAGTCTGCATTTTCAACTGCATCCTGTAGGGAGAAGCTACGTATAGGAAGCTGCAGGATAATTTTCACTGAGGTCAATAAAAACAAGATGTACTTTGGGATAATTTGTGACTAAATAGAACTTTTGAGAAGTTGGCAGTGTATACTGGCTAATCTCTTGCTAGGCTAAGGCCTGTTTCTGTAGTCTCTCCCAAAACCACTTTGCCTCTGTCTTTAATAAAGGCAAAATACTGTAGATGCTGGAATCTGGAACAAAAGCAAAAAATGCTGGAAAATCTCAGCAGGTCTGACAGCATCTGTGGCAATCTGGTGAAGGGTCATCCTGACTCAGTGTTGACTTTATACTCTTCCCATAGATGCCGTCAGACCTGCAGAGATTTTCCAGCATTTTCTGTTTTTGTTGTCTTTTTTTGAGATTTCAAAAATCTTCTAAGAATCTTTTTGTTTTCCCTTTGGCCTCCTTTCTATCCCATTGTTGTCATTAGCTAAGGAAATGTCACTTTCCTTCATTGCAAGAACGATTGAATGAACTTGAGGGAGAATAATTATTGAAACCCAGGACTTGTGAAATAGTAAATCACCTAAGTTGCAGTACATGGTTTATTTCGTTAGGTGGCATATCTCTTTAACAAGAATTGAAATTTTCTTGCATGAATGAAATTGAAAATTTTTCTTAAACCAACTCAGTTTTAGCTTTTTCATCCTTTTTTTTGGAGTACATGCTGTTTTGATTCCATCAGCCATGATTGTGCCACTGCCCTCATCTTGCATAAAAGCAAATTACTGCAGATGCTGGAATCTGAAACCAAAAGAGAAAATGCTGGAAAACCTCAGCAGGTTTGGCAGCATCTGTAAGGAGAAAAAAGAGCTGACGTTTTGAGTCCAGATGACCCTTTGTCAAAGGGTCGTCTTGAGTTCTGCTCATCCTGTGTTTTGTCTGTACCGCTGTCATTCAGGAATATGTGTTGATAAGCTATTGAACTGCAAGAGGGAGATCACTATTTGAGGTGAACCTAATGTTACCTTTACCCATGTCCAGATGCATGAGGTAGCAAACAGTTGTATGAACAGTGGCGAACCCCATAAGGATGCTGATACCTATTATAATATTTTAAAAAGCAGTAGACGCTAGCTCAATTAATGATTTAACGTCTGAGATCAATATACTTTTGCTATTGAGCATATTAAAAGATATAGAACCAACACAATCAGATGGAGTTGTTATACAGATCAGTTATGATCTCATTGCAGACCAGCCCAAGGGGCTGAATGGCCTCTTGTTCTAGTATTATGCAGTCATAATAATTGAGGACACAGCATTGACCAGGAATCAAGCCTCAGCGTTTCTAGTCTGGCTCAGGTACTCGCTGCTTTTCCCACCTGGTCATGATCGCTTGACGATTTATTTGACAATGAACCATTAGAGAAGATTTGTCCTGGCTGGAGAATTTAAATTGGCAGTCTTTTCAATCTTGCATTAAATGTATACAGCTAGATTTTCTGGTGATTTATCATGTATCCAGGGTGAGTGAGAGATTGTTAATGAGTTTGTTTACTCCTGTTTGTCGAGGTTTGAGCATTCCCTGTTAGGTCATTTATAGTTGTCATAAAAAACCTCACTGTTGCATAAGGTGCATTGTGTTTGGTTTAAATGCAAAACATTCAAAGTTTTTCTCTAGTTTAACAAAGCATTTTACAGAGGAAATTTGTCAATCATCGTAAATAACTATGTATCCATTCCCAATGATTATTTTATGCCTTTCTCCTGTCTTTTTTTCATCCCCAGGATGCTCAGTGGATTGCAATGAACAGCTCGCTCAAGTGCAATAATCTCAGTGACATCTTTCTGCTCTTGAAAAGTTCTGACTTTGTCACTCATGACTTAACTCAGCCGTATGTACTTGAATCATCAATATTTTTTACCTCCAGAGATTGTGTTTTTTTGGTTTGATCTGTCCCAGTCGATTATGTTGCTTTCTTTCCAGACCAATTCCACCCGCCCCCATTTCCACTCTGCTACTTTGCCCATTATTTATATGCAAGCTCGAACAGTATGTTGCAAAGTCACTTGAGTGCAGGATCATCACAGCCAAGCGCCGTTTATCACTGACTTCTGTGGGTGGGCTGAACTGCTTAGTTCCTAAGATGGCTCTATCTCCAGCAGCAGTATTCACATCAATCATGAGGATGTTCTGAATCATTCATCTTATACATTCATGGGATAATGTAGGCAGATAACATCAGTGTTTATTGCCCATCCCTAATTGTGTTTAGAAGTTGATGATGAACCACATTCTTGAATACAGTAGTTCAAGGCCAACCACATTACTGGGATCTAAAATCAGATATAGGCCAGAACATGTAAAAATGGTGATTCTCCTTCCCTAAAGGGCATTAATTGCTAGTAATGTCATAGTAAGTAGTCTCACAACACCAGGTTAAAGTCCAACAGGTTTATTTGGTAGCACGAGCTTTTAGAGAACTGCTCCTTCATCAGGTGAGCTGTTTGTTTCAGATTTATTTAATTAATTGAGTTTAAATTCCCAAGCAGCTGTCGTGAGGTTTGACTTTGTGCCTGGAATTTTATAGCGCGCCCGCTCGAGACACGTAAGATTGCATCCGAGGAGAATGCTAGTCTGTGAACCTCGCCAGCCCCGATATCGGGGCAGGGGTGCTGGTAAAATCCGGTCCCCTGTCTCTGAAGTATTAGTCCAAGCCTCTGAACTACTAGTCCAGCAACATAACCACTATGCTACCATAACCTGGGACATCACCCCTTCAAGTGGATCTTAGCGCTCCTGTAATTTGTACATTGTATGCATGTATTGCAAATTACTTGAAGCAAGGTTATGTTGCAGCTGTATAAGGTGCTGATGAGGCCGCACCTGGCGTACTGTGTACAGTTTTGGTCTCCTTGCTTGAGAAAGGATATACTGGCACTGGAGGAGGTGCAGAGGAGATTCACTAGGTTGATTCCGAAGTCGAGAGGGTTGGCTTATGAGGAGAGACTGAGCAGACTGGCGCTATACTCATTGGAATTCAGAAGAATGAGGGGAAATCTTATAGAAACGTGTAAGATTATGAAGGGAATGGATAAGATAGAAGCAGGGAAGTTGTTTCCACTGGCAGGTGAAACTAGAACTAGGGGGCATAGATAGTCCTGAGTCTGCTTCCCCTTATTTTGAGGCTGAGTTGAGGAGGAACTTCACTCAAAGGGTTATGAATCAGTGGAATTTCCTGCCCAGTGAAGCTGTTGAGGCTACCTCATTGAATGTTTTTAATGCAAGAATAGATACATTTTTGAATAGTAAAGGAATTAAGGGTTATGGTGAGCGGGCGGGTAAGTGGAGCTGAGTCCACAAAAAGATCAGCCAAGATCTTATTGAATGATGGAGCAGGCTTGAGGGGCTAGATGGCCCATTCCTGCTCCTAGTTCTTATATTCTTATGTTAATGCAGCCTTTTTATCAATAAGGGAAAATATTGCTTCTTAATGATTAATTAACACAAATGCATGTTGCAATAGTATTCAATGTTGTTTTGACCTCTCTGTTCATCCTTCCATAATCCTTTCCAGTTAGTTAGGAAAATTGTTACTACTTCAAAATTTCTTGGCTGTTTCACTATTTTGGACCCCACTTTGCAGATATTTTGGAACAGAATGCTGAGTTGGAAAACAAAAAAAAAATTGTGATTCTCTGCCAAAGAAAACCCTCTGAGATCATTACTAATTTTGAACCATGCTGCCTGTAAACAAAATCCAGTCCACGATACTTTTCTCAATCATTTATATTTATGGGGCAGTTCAGGCAAGTAAAAAGGCCACGCAGGAGATGGCGTTTCCACACCCAACACTAATCACCCTTGAAGACTGCCTCCTTACAAAGTTCGATGGAGGACTCGGAGAGCTTTATTTAGCCACTGCGGAAGCTATTGCCTAACATGCGGATCATGGAACACGTTTTTAAAAAAACAAGTTTTTTAAACCTCTTGTACCCAGATAGTTTCTCAGAATTCATTGAATGTTTGCTTTTCTCTTCCCTCAGATTTCTTCACTGTACTGATGACTCACCAGATCCCAAAGTATATCCTCAGGTAAATCAGTTTGTATCTCTTGAGTAAATGTAAAGGTGGCTATGATTCATCTGGTGATCTACTATGAGATTTCTGAATTGATTCTACTGTTGAGAGTATTATTTAAAAGTATTGTCCATTTGAAAGTAATGCTTTTGGCTTGTATTTTATTATTAAAAACAATTAAGCTAGCAAGTGCTTGCGTTTATTAAGAAGTTAATAGGACAGCAATTTTTGGCACCCACAGAGTGGGGAAATTAAGTAGTTGCTGTCTGCATTTGCCAGCATAACTTCTCAGCTTTCGTATTCAGTACTTCTAGTTAGGAGTCCATGGTTCCATTTGCTTTGTAACTACCCTCCTCAATATGTTCTGCCACTTTTATCACTATGCCACTTTTATTCCACTGTGTCAAATATTTTTATGTAGTAAGACAAATTAGTTACGTCTGACAGTGTGTTGATACTTGGCTGATTATTTGTGTGTGTTATAAATTAAACTTTTATACCAGGTCAAGTTAATTTTTATGGGAATTAAAACTGATTTATTAAAATTCACAGTGAATTGAACAGTTTACTCAGAACAGCAAGTGTAAGAACATAGAACTAGGAGCAGGAATAGGCCAGCTGGCCCCTCAAGCCTGCTCCATCATTCAGTAAGATCATGGCTGATCTTTTCATGGGCTCTACTCCACTTACCTGTCCGCTCACCATAACTCTTAATTCCTTTACTGTTCAAAAATTTATCTATCTTTTCCTTAAAAACATTCAATGAGATAGCTTCAACTGCTTCACTGGGCAGGAAATTCTACAGATTCACAACCTTTGTGTGAAGAAGTTCCTCCTCAACTCAGTTCTAAATCTGCTTTCCCGTATTTTGAGGCTGTGTCCCCTGGTTCTAGTATCAGTGGAAACAACTTCCCTGCTTCTATCTTATCTATCCCCTTCATAATCTTATGTTTCTGTAAGATCTCCCCTCATTCTTCCAATGAATATAGCCCCAGTCTACTCAGTCTCTCCTCACAAGCTAACCCTCTCAACTCTGGAATCAACCTAGCGAATCTCCTCTGTATCCCCTCCAGTGCGAGTATATTCTTTCTCAAGTAAGGAGATCAAAACTGTACACAGTACTCCAGGTGTGGCCTCACCGGTACTTTATACAGCTGCATCCCTCTAGCAATGTAGGATAAAATTCCATTTACCTTCTTAATTACCTGCTGCACCTGCAAACCAACTCCATGTGATTCTTGCACAAGGACATCCAGGTCCCTCTCCACAGCAGCATGCTGCAATTTTTTACCATTAAATAATAGTCCATTTTGCTGTTATTGCTACCAACATTGTACTCCATCTGCCAGACCCTCGCCCACTCACTTAGATTATCTATATACCTTTGCAGACGTTCAGTGTCCTCTGCACACTTTGTTGCACTGGATTTAATTAAATGCATTAGATTTATCGATCAATTAAATCAGCGCACTTAAGTTTTCTGAAGTACAGATACTCAGTTTCAAAATAAGATTGCTTTTTGAGCTGAGAAGATATGAAGGAAATTGGCTGTCAGTTGTTTAATACAGGGGAGGCTACAGCCTGGTGGTATTATCGCTAGACTATTAATCCAAAATTAGCTAATGTTCTGGGGACTCGGGTTCAAATCCCGCCATGGCAGATAGAGCAATTTGAATTCAATAGAAAATATCTGGAATTAGGAATCTACTGATGACCGTGAAACCATTGTCGATTGCCAAAAAAAAACGATCTGGTTCGCTAATGCCCTTTAGTGAAGGAAATTTGCTGTTCTTACCTGGTCTGACCTGTGTGTGACTCCAGAGCCACAGCAATGTGGTTGATTTTCAACTGCACTCTGAACAAGGACAATAAGTGCTGGCCAGCCAGCAATGTCCATGTCCCACAAATGAATAAATAAAGATATGTTTTTATATATCACATTTGCAAAAAATGCGTTATTTGATGCACTATTATAAGCTTTGTTTTGCTTCATGTTCTCTTGTGTGTGGTTTCTCTGAAGTGACTTGATGATGACGTGTTTATTTAACAATGTTGCTAAGCTGACATGATTGAAATCAAGATTTCTCTTTTAGCTTGTTCTCAGGAAATGGTGTGAATTGATTCCTGGAGGGGAGTTCAGATGCTTTGTCAAAGAAAATAAACTGATCGGTACTGTCCTAAAAAAAAATTTCAACTGTTTTTAAAAAATAGCCGATAGCAAAGAAACTGACTTCAACTTTCTGGTTTTTGTTTCTGGCAGGGGTTGCACAAAGAGACCACACACAATATTATGAACATGTCTGCAATCAAGCAGCCAATATTCTTAGCTCCATAATAGATTTCTTTAGAAATCAGATACAGTACAAGTTCTTGGATGAGGATTGTAAGTATCTTTATTAAAAAAATTACCAAGCCACTTGCCTGCACTGTGCTGATGTAAGATACACTACCACACTGATCTATTTCCCTCTGCATTTCTGGTATCATTTAGTGTAGGGTTGTTGCCACTACCACCATATATATTTTTATAATCTCCATTTGTTCTTGCAGAGCTAGATTAAGTTTCAAATATGATTTTGTTCCTTTTCAAACGTGCATGCTGTCATAAAGCAATAATCATGCTAGATCAGGGTTAATAAAACTGTCAGCAGCAGACTCCTCACAATGGCTGTTTAATCACTGCAGCTCTGATCTGTACTTACTAAACTTCCCATTGAATCAAGGCTCAAGTGATTTATCAACAATTCCTGAATTTTGATTACCTTAAACTTCTTTATAGTGTACAGCCCTAAGATGTTTAATGGAAAAATATATATTTGAAGTGTAGGAAGGAAGATGTGTTTATCTTTTGATTTTTAATCAGATCTGAACCTTCTTCATACTGCGAGAGCCTCATCTAATAATAGGAAAATGTAATAAATATTCTTTCTTGTAATGATAATAAATTGTCTATGTAGAATAATGGAAATCTTATTGCATTGAAGTCAAATGATTACCTTGTGATATACAAGCTTAATGTGCTCTGAATGATCGCACTAAAACTGCGGAGTTGACAGCTCACCCAGGGGAGAACCCAGCATTGCAGAACAAGAGCTGTTTAGAAATGAAGGATGAGAAGCTTGGTATCAGCAAAAATGCCCAAACCCCAGAGGATTGAGGCCTAGTCTACTCAATCACTCTTCATAAGACAGCCCCCTCATCCCAGGAATCTGTCTAGTAAATTCTACGTGGCACTCCCTTGAAGGCAGGTATATCTTTTGTTGGCTATGGAGACTATAAAACTGTATAAATACTCTAGGATATTATTATCAAGGTCCTATATAATTGAAGACCTCTTTACTCCTTTGGCCTAATTTCTTCAAAATAAAGGCTAGCATGGCATTTTCTTTCCTAATTGCTTGCCTTATCTGCATAATAACTTTCTCTAATTTGTATGCAAGTACACCCTGCTTTATCTGACTATCATTGTTTCTGAATATCATTGTCTCCATTTAAAAAATACTGTCTTTCTATTTCTCCTAGTAAAGTGGATGCACATTATATTCCAACTGCCATATCCTCACTAATCACTTGATCCATTTCAGTACCTTTGCAACCTCGTTGCTGCAGTATTCCTAGCCTCTGACCTACTTTTATAGCTATAGTATTTATATTGCTGAGTCCAGTTCAGTTTCTGATCAATGGTAATCCCCACAATGATAATAGTGGGAGTTCAAGTGATTATAATGCCATTAAATGTTAAGGGAAGATGGTGAGATTCTCTAAATGTTGGAGCTGGCATTGCCTGCCACTTGTGTGGTGTGAATGTTACTTGTCATTTGTCAGCCCAAGACTGGTTATTGTCCAGATCATGTCACAATTGGACATTGACTGCTTCAGTATCTAAGGAATTGCAAATGATGCTGAAAACTGCTATCACCGATAAACATCCCCACCTCTGACCTTCTGATTGAAGAAAGGTCTTTGACGAAGCTGCTGAAGATGGTTGAAATTCCTGAAGTGATGCCCTGAAGCTGAAATGATTTTCCCCCAGCCACCATAACCATCTTCCTTTGTGTTAGGTATGACTCCAAAAGCGAACAGTTTTCCCCTGATTCCCATTGACTTCAGTTTTGCTAGAGCTCCTTGATGCCACACTAGTTATAGCCTGCCACTCTGAAAATGGCAGTCAGTATCCCGGTACTTCCATGCTAATCAGTCTGTAGTTGTTCCTGTAATATATGGATGGCAGGGGTTCAAGAAGGCAGCTCACCACCGCCTTCTTGAGGACAATTGAGTCCAAAGATGTGCGGGTTAGGTTGATTGGCCATGCTAAATTGACCCTAGTTTCAGGGGGATTAGCAGGGTAAACGTGGGGTTATGGGAATAGGGCCTGGCTGGGAATGTAGTTGGTGCAGTAACAGTAGGCCAAATGGCCTCCTGCGCTATAGGGATTATATGATTCTAATCGCAGTTAGGGATAGACAATAAATGCTGGCCTAGCCAGCGATGCCCACATCCCATAAATGATTTAAAAATAAAAAAAAGACTTATTTATCCCTACTCCTTTTTTTGTTTGTTAACCAATCCTCCTGTTCATTCTAATATTTTACCCCAAACCCCAGAAGCTCTAATTTTGTATATTACCCTCTTGTGTGGCATGTGATTGGATATCCAAATACATCCATTCATTCCTTCTCATCCATTTTGGCAGTTACATCCTCAAAATCTCCTAAGATTTGTCAAGCATAGTTTCTGTTTCATAAATCCGTGTTGACTCTGCCTGATCAGATTATGATTGTCTAAGTGCCTTGTTATCACATTTCTACTAAGAAGCTTCAGGCATTTTCCCTACTGCTGAACATAAGAAATAGGAGCAGGAGTAGGAGCTGAATACGAGCTGACACTGTTTTCTCTTTTCTTTATTTCCCGAATCATGCAGTTACAATAGCAACCTCCTAATCCACAGGGATGTTCCTAGAATATAGGATATTCTAAGGATATAGTACGATATTACCAAATTCAGTATCAGATACTGAGTGGTGAGACAACCGAGGGCAGTTAGTGATGGGCAACAAATGCTGGCCTTGCTGAGATCCTCACGCCTGAAAGAGCAAACCATATCGTGACTTTATGTATTTAGTAAGAAGTCTCACAACACCAGATTATTGGAATCTCAAGCTTGGAGGAGGAGGGCTCTGAAAGCTCATGATTCCAAATAAACCTGTTGGATTTTAACCTGGTGTTGTGAGACGACTTAATGTGCCCACTTCAGTCCAACACCGGCATCTCCACATCATGTATTTAGGGTAACATGACATTCAGGGAACCAAGACCAAGTGTACCCTTTCAAGGGTAGTGAGTTTAAAGACCAGGCGATAATTAGACTAGGGCATGCTGACTGAATTCAGTCCTCTTCTTAGATACATAGGTAATGCCCTTAGTAGTTCCAGCTGAATAGCAAAACACAAGATGGATTGGGGAGGAGAGAGTTAGTCGGTTGGAGTATGAGTTTTTCGGCATTGCAAGCTGAGGAGTTGTAAAGTTGCAAAATTGAGGCACTAGGTGAGAGTGTATAAGTACCATATGACATGTTCACATGCACAGCTCATTGGTGTCTTCTGTAACAGTAAAACAACCCACCATAATCTTGATTTGAATCTCAATCCACTCTGAAAAATAACCTCAATCTTTTTATGTAGAATTGTTATATTCTTTCAAATGCATTTTTAGGTGCTTCAGAAAGCTTATCCATGATTACAATTTTCTCTTTACAGTTGTGTTTGATGTATACAGAGACAGTCAGGTATGTAATTTTATCTAAAATAGTGTCTTTGTTGTTTTCAATTGTGGAACTATATTCCATATTTCCTTCACCAAATCTGGCCAAGTGCAGAAGAAATATTTGTAGCCAACCCTCCCCATCACTCCTATGGTAGTTAGAAACTTGTCACTCGAGGTAAAAAGGCTTGATGGAGTGGGGGGGGGCGCATGGTGGTGGAAAGAGAGTCGATGAGAGTCACAGAAACTGGGAAGAACACAGACCAAATTTTGGAGTCAGCATGGGCAACAAGGTGCAGATCAACCTGCAGTATACTCCCAACTACAATCAGTCAGTGGCTGTTGAAAAGCAACAGTTGACTAAATGCCCATTTTTCACTTCCCAGAGATGGAGATGCGCTCTGCAGTAATGAGGTATTTAGCATAATGGAAACTGGAGGAAAGATATTAAGGTTGGAAAGAGTGTGCATGTGAAAATATAAGATTGGAGGAAGATGCTACTTTGTAAGGGTCAGTTTTGTGGCTTTTATTATCTATTGCCATTAGATAGCTTTTATCTCTTAAATTGATGTGCCTATATAACAGGTGTAATGTTAGCTTGAACTTTAAAAAAAACTTGCCTGCAAATGACTGATGGAAATTAGTATAATAATCACTAATAAGTGATTATTAGTGGCAATGTACTTGGCACCAGCGCATTGGCAGCTAAGACATACTTGGAAAGATAATTATTTTAGGTTTTGATGTGCATCATGTTTTTCTTTTGCTGTTTTCCTTTATTTCCATTCAGCTCCTTCTCTAGAATATTGCAGGGAGCATTTCTATCTGGCAGTGTCAGTTCTCTGATGCATCATCTAAGTCACTATCTTTCTTGAATTGAGTCGGAACAGTGAGTTTCATCAGGCTGTTGAATTGTGAAGGCACATTTCTAACAGGGGTACCACTGGATTGCAGACAGACCTGTCTGGTTCGCACACCCTTCCCCAGGACAGGGACAGACCATTTTAACACTCCCAAACCCTGAGCCTGGTGTACTCAGCACAGGTTCAGAATCGAACCTGGGACTTTCTGGTCAATAGAAATTGATACGTTTACCCACAAAATAATTGTAGAGTTCTCATCTGACATCTTGTCTAGCATCCCTGAACTGATATAGAAGCCGTTCAAGCAGTCTGCTCCCAAACCTACAATCGGTCACTTGAAGATGCTCTTGAAAAGCAACAGTTGTCTAAACGCCCATTTTCCACTTCCCAGACATCAGAGAAAGCAGCCTAAACAGACTAAGGACCTGATAGTTTTTCAATTGACTTTATGAGGAAGACATCTGAATCTTGCTTCTCAGCTTTAAAGACCTAATTCAGCAATGTCATTGAGAAAATGTTAACTGTCCATGGTTCCCTTAGGCAGATAGGGAGTAAAAGTTCCTATATTTCCCCCCCATAAATGTTCTTGATTTTGACCTTAGAAAGATATCCTGTACTGCAGGAATATTCAGTGGACTGTGTGGGCACATACTATGGTTTCTGGAAGGCCAGGTAAAATTTAAATCCATGTTCTCATTAGTACCTCAAGTTGCTAATTCAAGCAAATCTTAGGACTTAACACCAGTATAGCAGGAGTATTTGCCCTTTCCAAACTCCCAGGTGAATTTTTCTGTTACCACTATCTTTTTAATGACCTGTCACTCGTGTGATGTTGTATTTTAGGCCTATATCCAGCACGAGCTGCTTCAAGAGTGTCTACTCGCTGTTCATGAAGGGCTATTAGAGTCAGGGAGAGAAGAAACTTTGATTTTATCAGTTTCTGCTGGAATAAGGTTTCAGCCATAAAAGGATTATTTGTTTGCATTGTACCTGCTTCATTTCAATTTGTACTATATTTCAATAGCAATTTTTTCACTTTGTGTCAAAGATCATTTTTGGTATAATTGGTATTCTTAAATTTTTCCTAGGGCAAGATGTGGCTTATAGATTTTAACCCCTTTGGAGAAGTGACCAACTCCTTGCTTTTCAGCTGGGAGGAGCTGACATCTGGCCAGACTATCAACAAAGGAGATCTTAAAGATCCGGTAAGAGTTACGAGTGCCTCGGTGAATATTTGTTCAGTTATTAGTAGAGTTCTGTGTGACTGTCCTCTACGTATCCCTCCTAACAGCCTAACTGCACTGATGTGCCATATCTAACTTCTCCTCTCAAGGTCTTTTCTCCTGTTTATATTTTGTTGTATGTTTCTGCTCGTCATGGCAGGAAATTTTACATTGAAAATGGAACGAATTTCCACTTAGACGTCCAGCACTCGCAATTAAGCATTTCTAGGCAGGTATACCATTGCCTAGTGCAAACTGAAACATCCTCGACTTAGACCCAAACTCAGCAGTCTCCATTCCCAGACATGAAAAGACATTCTCCCAATTCTGCTACTCCTATGCACACCTCTTCAAACCTATCTTTTGTTTCTTTACTTGTCCCACTACCATCTCCTTTGGCCTTGCACCATCATCCCCCCTTTTGTCATTTCTTCTATCTTCATAAACCTTCCCTTTTGCTCTTTTTCTTGCCTCTCGCCGCCTCCTCCTCCTTCCTCTCTTTGCCTCTGTATATGTGCTAAATGTATATGTTACATCTCTAACTTTTTCCAGTTCTAATGGAAGATCATCAATCTGAGGCTTTAACTCTTTTTCTTTCTCCACAGATACTGCCAGACCTGCAGAGTGTTTCATGTATTTGCTGTTATTATTTCAGATTTCCAGTATTCACAGTACTTTGTTTCTCTATTCATCCATGTCAATTTGATGTCCATCTTTTGTCTATGCTTTCCTTTGCCAAGATGTATTTGAGATAGAGCAGTGGTTCCCAACCCTTTTGTTTTTGTGGACCACTAGATTGTCATCAAAAGCTGTTGTAGACCATTATGTGTGCAAGCCACTTTGAACATTATTTTAACAGAGTTAAACATAGCCTATGGCTGACAGGAGTCAAACTTGCATATCAGTGATATTAAAAACATGGATATTTCTAATAGTTTATGATACACACTCACAAATACATTGCACTTGTCACAGCACATTTACTTGCAGTAGGCCTACCAGTGAGCAGATGCAGCCCACACTTACCTAATGAGAAGGCTAATATTGTTTCGCAGACATCTAACGCTGAATGTCAGGTTCCAGGGGCGACAGTCTCACTCGGAGATATGCTTCAATGTAAAGTGTATTCTGATACTTGGTTTTCAATGCGACAAGTCCAGTTTCACAAAGGTAGGTTGTAGGAAAAAGCATTAGGAACATTACAACCCTCATCCCTGGGCCCTTCCAGTCCTCACCCCAGGTGCATCCTTGGTTTTCATCACACTGCCATTGGTAACTGTATGTTCAGCCTGTTAAAAGCTTTTTGCACCTCTTTAAAAAAAGTCTGTCTCTTTTGGTTGCCTGTTTTAATATCTATTGATGTGGTTTAGCATCAAGATTCTGGTTTGAGAACATTCCTGTGAAAGACGCTGGGCTGTTTCACTATGTTAAAGGCACAATATAAATACAAGTTGCTGTTTTGGTGTTTACTGTTGCAATGAAACACCCAAGATGGTGAAGAAGTGCAGAGTTCCAGGATTTTGCTTTGGCAGTGTTGAAGGAATGGCAGTGTTTCCACGTCAGTACGATGTGTGACTTGGCGGAGAACCTGGATAAAGATGGTGCTCCCAAAACCTTGCTGCTCTTTTCCATCTTGGCCGTAGTTATCCTGGATAATCCAATTGCTGCATTGTATCGAGTGCATAGACCTTGAGCCAATCCTCAGCAAATGATTCAGAGTCAGTTTGACAAGAGTTGCTTTGGAAGGAGGTTGACCATGTTCTTTGATGTGGTTGATGTGTGGCTCAGAAAGAAAGTCGCCCTTTTCACAACCACCGGATGTCTCAAAGTGCATTAAAGCAAATTAATTACTTCTGAAGTGTAGTCACTGTTGTGACATAGGAAATTCAGCAGCCAATTTGCAAACAGGAACCTCCTGTGGTCAGCAATGTGATAGTGACCAGTTTGAGGGATACGTATTGGCCAGGACACTAAGAATAATTCCCCGCTCTTCAAATTAGTATCATGAGATCTTTTACATGCACTAAATGGGACCTTAGTTTAATGTCGCAACTAAAACTGACACCTCTGACAGTGCGGCACTCCCTCAGTACTAGGGCGGCACGGTAGCACAGTGGTTAGCACTGCTGCTTCACAGCTCCAGGGTCCTGGGTTCGATTCCTGGCTTGGGTCACTGTCTGTGTGGAGTTTGCATGTTCTCCTCATGTCTGCGTGGGTTTCCTCCGGGTGCTCCTGTTTCCTCCCACTGTCCAAAGATGTGCGGGTTAGGTTGATTGGCCATGCTAAAATTGCCCCTTAGTGCCCAAAGATGCTTAGGTTAGAGGGATTAGCGGGTAATAGTATGTAGGGATATGGGGGTAGGGCCTGGGTGGGATTGTAGTTAGTGCAGACTTGATGGGCCGAAGTGCCTCTTTCTGCACTGTAGGGTTCTATGGTACTGGCCCTCTGACAGTGCGGCACTCCCTCAGTACTGGCCCTCTGCCGGTGCGGCACTCCCTCAGTACTGGCCCTCTGCCGGTGCGGCACTCCCTCAGTACTGGCCCTCTGCCGGTGCGGCACTCCCTCAGTACTGGCCCTCTGCCGGTGCGGCACTCCCTCAGTACTGGCCCTCTGCCGGTGCGGCACTCCCTCAGTACTGGCCCTCTGCCGGTGCGGCACTCCCTCAGTACTGGCCCTCTGCCGGTGCGGCACTCCCTCAGTACTGGCCCTCTGCCGGTGCGGCACTCCCTCAGTACTGGCCCTCTGCCGGTGCGGCACTCCCTCAGTACTGGCCCTCTGCCGGTGCGGCACTCCCTCAGTACTGGCCCTCTGCCGGTGCGGCACTCCCTCAGTACTGGCCCTCTGCCGGTGCGGCACTCCCTCAGTACTGGCCCTCTGCCGGTGCGGCACTCCCTCAGTACTGGCCCTCTGCCGGTGCGGCACTCCCTCAGTACTGGCCCTCTGCCGGTGCGGCACTCCCTCAGTACTGGCCCTCTGCCGGTGCGGCACTCCCTCAGTACTGGCCCTCTGCCGGTGCGGCACTCCCTCAGTACTGGCCCTCTGCCGGTGCGGCACTCCCTCAGTACTGGCCCTCTGCCGGTGCGGCACTCCCTCAGTACTGGCCCTCTGCCGGTGCGGCACTCCCTGCAGTTAGGTGTCCGCTTTGATTTTTTTTCACTCAAACTGTGGGGTGGGGCTTGAATCCACAACCTTGTGACTTAGATGAGAGTGCTACCAACTCAATCACCACTGATACATTAGAAGGGAGGGTCGGGGGGGGGAGTTCAAGGGTCAAATCTTTCAAATTGAGATGAGGTGAAAGCCCACATAACTTGTATCAGTTCTTCTTGATCCTTCCTTCCTTCCATTCCATTCTTCACTGGAATATCACTCCATCCAGGGTGCATTCTATTAATACATGTTGCTTTTGAAGTAATTTTGCACTCCATCAAACTCTGGTCATTAATCTAATTATTGCCATTACTCTCTTGATTTGAGCATCTTCTAGCTGATTAACCTTTTTTCGCTTCTGCAGATTTTTGGAAAGAGAAGAACATGTATTGGGCAAGTTTGGCTTCTTTTGTATGCTACATTTTATTTGTGGCCTTCCTGATTTGATTCAATGGTTTACTATTACTCTTAGGATTCTCCAGCCTTCCGCTATATAACAAGTGAAATGACTGTACAACCAAGCCCCTATTTAAGCTATCGATTGCCAAAGGACTTTGTGGACTTGTCGCGAGGAGAAGATGCTCATAAATTGATTGATTTTCTTAAACTGGTAAGCTAGATTTAGAACTGTTTAAATTATTCTCTTTTAAACAACAGGTTTTAAAAAATAGCGAAGTTCCGGTTAAATGCTTGTAGTCAGAACAAAATAATATTTTTAACGTTAGTTAGCTACTCGTGTGAAATGAATGAACTGGGAAACTGGCTTCTGGTCATGCTGGGGGGATGAGAGGTAAACATTCAGAACCAGAAGAAAATGAACTTACAATTCAGCCCTGAGTATCTTTTTAAATGTGAACACTTTACAGAAAGATGTTGTCAGTTCTCAGTAGCACTGCTAGATGCAACAGTGTGTGGCATTGGATTATGTCTTCATAGACATATTTAAATTATTTGACTTAGCTTTCAGCAGTACAAACAACACAGTGACATTGAGGGGAACTGAGGCACAAATTATTGGTGCAAATCATTTACTATCCTGGTCAAAAGGTCAGAAGCACAGATGATAAAATACTGCAGATGCTGGAATCTGAAACAAAGATGGAACATGCTGGAAAATCTCAGCAGGCCTTACAGCATCTTTGGAGAGAGAATAGAGCCAATGTTTCACGTCTGGATGACCCTTCGTCAGAGATGCCAGAAGCTTCGTCAGCTCTGACGAAGAGTCACGTTGACTCTCAACGTTGGCTCTATTCTCGTTCCACAAAAGCACGGGCAACTGGGGGAATGTTAGTAAATCGAGGAGAAAATAACAACATAAGATTGCCAACTGTTTGTTGTTAAGTCTTATTCTTTCAGAATTCTATTGATTTTTGTTTGGCACCTGATTTTGCAGAGTGTGCTCCCAAGTTTCCAGCTTATAATAGTCACCGGTATTTTGTACAATGAAGTCAGTTTGATCTGAAAATCTAGCACTAGTAGGTGGGAAATTCATAGTAGACAAGGAATGGAAAATATTCTTTAATGAAGTACATGAACAAGGATTAAGAGCTCAAAAGCATATTAGTAAATACCTCATTATGAATTAAAGACAGAGACATTTTGGCGTAGCTTTTAGTGGATCCAATTTACAATGATTTCTCGTTCTAAGTTTACTTAAACACTTATTTTATAATTGTTTCAAACAAAATGCTGCCAAGTAGAAGTCCAGTTTAACTGTAGCCTTTCCTTTTATTGCTTCAGGATTTGATACAGTCGACTAATCATATGAAATCCTTTTTATTCATATTAACCTCCCCCTCATTAGTCATTCCAGCTATATTTCAGTGTATTGAATAATAGAAAATATCAAAAACTAAATCAGTCTTGTACAGGATGGAGCAATTGACCAGATTTATTTATACCAATTATTTATAACAACAACAAGGATATTAGGCATGTCGTATCTGTACAGGTACCTTTGATAGTTCCTGAGTGTAAAGGTATATATCATCCTATTTCCCAAGCAGGGCAGAAAATATGCAAACAAAAACCTTGTTTTAAACCAAATTTCAGAATTCCAGAACAAACTAAAGAATCTGCAGCCAGGGTCAAATTTGCACATCATGCATTGGACTGCAACTAAATTCAGAAAGGCCAAAAAGAAATTTCGAGAAGAAATTCAATATATCTCTTGGGGTGAAAGGATCAAGGGAGATGGGGGGGAAGGTGGGATCTGGATATTGAATTTGGTGATCGGTCATGATAATAAATGGTGGAGCAGTCTTGAAGGGCCGAATGGCCTGCTCCTATTTTCTAAACTTTTATGTCTAAGAGTAACAGAATAGTCATGTTCAGGGTGCCCCTGTGAATTACTGAACCAGATGAAGCCCTCACAAATAGAGCAATGAATTCTTTTAAAATAGAAAGCTGGCAAGATGCACAATGTTTGCTGTTTCCTTTAAAGTTGCAGAAATATTCAAATTCACTTTTGAGTAATGGACTCCAGTGCTTCTGTGACTCGAGAATATTTCATTGTACCTCATGAGTAGAAACAAAGATGATGGATAGATCTGGGTGGGGTGGTGGCACAGTGGTTAGCACTGCTGCCTCAGCGCCAGGGACCTGGGTTCAATTTCTGGCTTGAGTCACTGTCTGTGAGGTTTGCATGTTCTCCCCATGTCAGCATGGGTTTCCTCTGGGTGCTCCTGTTTCCACCCACAGTCTGAAAGACGTGCTGGTTAGGTGCATTGGCCATGCTAAATTCTCCCTCAATGTATCCAAACAAATGCTGGAGTGTGGCGACTAGGGAATTTTCACAGTAACTTCATTGCAGTGTTAATGTAAGCCTACTTGTGAGAATATTAAATAAACTTTAACATTCACTCATCTGCCTAATATTTAATGTACCATTAGTTATAACTATATCTCTCCACATGCTGCTTTATCAATCTTTGTGCTTAGTGATTTGATTATAACTCATAAAAAATTTAACGTCCTAATTGGGTATTTTGATGTGCCGGCATACTTCATCTAGAGATTTTTATTGTTGATCATGTGAAATGTTAAACGTGTAAGTTTCTACTAAGTGGGAGATTTGAAATTATTCCTTATGATTTTTCTTCATGCGCTGTTTAAAAATTTGCAAGGATTGAATACAGACACTGGATACAGCACAGTATTGATTTAAAAGCAGTTTATATTGACAAGAGAGGGAGTGTTCTGTCAAATAACCTGAGACCCAGGTTATAGTTTAGATTGTTAAGAATAAGTTTTATAAAGCAAGATAAAATGTATTATTTTGTGTAGGGGAGGTGGGCAAAGCCCCAATTGGAGTGTTTTATTTCTAATCCATTTCCAAACATAGAAAAACCTGCACATTACCCCTGGCTTTATGTTTAAAACTCCAGATAGAGGTCATTCCTGACTTGATACCCAGATATTTAGTGTCCCCGTCAGTGAATTAATATTGTGAAGAGGCCTCAAAGACACAAGAAAAATAAAATTTGTAAAAAAGGATCAATCTTTTTATTTATAGTTTTTTTTTCCTTCCACCATAAGACAAGAAGTCAAGAAGCAGAAAGTTCAGAGGATGACGGATAACAGTTCTCCAGCAACTGTCTTCATGGGATGAACGCTAAGCAGATGAAAGACAATGCAGAGTTCATTCGGTGTCCCTTGATACTCATCTTTGCAAAGCTTTATACTGACTGAGAAAATTTGAGAAGTTACCTAGTTTTATATAGTAAAAGAAAGAGGTTGATGTAACATTATTGTAAAGATTATGAAGTAAATTGAACAAAATGTAGAAAAGTTCTAAAAGATAACCATGTGTAATTGAAAAAGTCTCTGTGTGGGATTTTACGGCCTTGCTCAGGCAAGACAGGAAATTCCTGCCTGAGGTCACTGGAGATTTCTATTGTTGGACCCTTGCCCGCTTCCATTTGGTGGCGGGCAAGATAGTAGAGTATGATAAATTTCTGTAAAGTACATTTGTATATCTTCAAATGAATTCAGTTGCAACTGGTATTTTTGTTGTAATAAATCTGTGCACTTCACATTTGCTAGAAATATCAGGAAAAATATGTGCTGGAAAGTGAAGTAAAACTTGCTAAAAACTGGTTGTAGCAACTCACTTACCCATTTGGCCAATTCATGTTGTGCAGAACCAATCATAAACAAGGTAAAGCGTAGTGGGACCATACTTCCATGTGTCTTGGGCAACCCATGCATACGTGGACACAGTGAGCCATGAGAACAATTCCTATTGTATATATCATCTGGCAGTTCATTATTCTTACACAAATCCAGCAAAGCGTTTTTGTAAGTTGTCTTTGAGTAAGTCTGTGGGGTGATGCTTTATGGTGGGTCCAATGGATGCAAATTAGACCGCTCATTAACAGCAGCATGCATTGTGTTGGTAAAGTCACATTTGTTAAGGATGACTATTCCAGTCCCTTTGCCAGGTTTACAGATATGTATGTTTGAGTTGGCTTTTGAGGCTCAAAGCACTGCTTGGGATTCATGTTGTATATTAAAATTGGCCAAGTCATTGGTTATCTGGCAACATACATGGGTTGGATCAACTGGGTATGCTTTTGCAGGTTTTCCATAATGAAGAAATTCTTCATGTTTGTGAAAGCCACACAGGATTTGCATATTGCTAGCCATGCATTGGCAGTGCTAGCCTATTCATATTGTACCACCGTAGGAAGCCATCGACATTTGCACCATTTCATCATACCATTGGCAATCTAGATGATCTGCTGGTGTCTGAATCTGTATTCATTGAACTTATGACCTCAGCAACTCATGCAGTTAAGTATGGTTTTAATGTCAGCATGTATTCCTAGCCCGGCTTTTGCAAACACCTTTGTTGGTGTCCACAAGAAATGCACCTTTGATGGAATAACACCAAAGCTCCTACCCCTTTTATATTTCTAGTACATAAATTATGTGTTTGCTTTATTTGAATGTGCTTTTGTATTTAAGAATTTCCTTGCACATCTTAAGAGGCTCCACCCTGCAGTCAAATTCACTTTTGCAAGGGAATAGCAAAATAAACTCCCTTGATGTGTTAATAGAGAAATCTGCCATTGGAATCTCTACTACTGTCTACCGCAAGCCTACTTACACTGGTTAATACAGAGGTTGGGTTCCTACAATTCCATGGGCAATACAGTTGACCTTCTGTTGGCAAGCTCATAAAGCCATTTGTTCACTGTACAAGTCTGATGGTAAAATAAGATGGATTAAAACTACCCTGTGGGATGATAGCTCCCCTAATCAGATCATTGTTCAGTGTGTATCTTGCAAACTCTCCAATGATTCCAAGGCCACTATTTTCTGTTCTGAGAATTGTTAAGTCTACTTCCGCTTACCCTCGTAAGTTAGCGTCACATTTTGGCAGTAGCAACGCTGCCATCAGGCTCTCACAAATGACCAATGTTGTACATGGATTTCAGTGCTAGTGTGATGTCAAGCATGTGGGGTGTACATCCCAATGACTGATGAATTGTATCAAACAGCACATCGCTTCTGCAGTTTTTGCAACAAAGTACTGACTGCCCAAAGGACCCATGCTTCCAAAACTCAAAACTTTGCCAAAAAATGGCAGAGTATCAGGTTCGAACTGAAAATTGGTGTGTTTCTTTCCAGAAATGCAACCAAGCTTCCTGACCAAGACTTCCAACGCTGTCAAAAATAAATCAGAGATCATGGTTTGCTTCCTCATTCTGGTAGAGTGGGACCTGATGGAGCTGACAAACCAGGCACCATCTTTAAAGGGTGTTCCAAGCTTTATGAAAATGAACTTGCCTTCGTGGCCATGGAGGCCACCCCCACCCTTCCCAACAAGCTTCTGGCCATGCCCATCTTTTCCCCCACCACAGAAGAATCAGGGAGAACTTTTCATCTCTCCCCCCAACACATTCATCAGCACATATCGCTCTGCTTCACTCCCACCATACGTAAGGTGAACCTTCCCCTTCTCCTTCACCAATGGGAAAGGGTGACCTGTCAGGTAGCCCTGACAGGGTACCAGGGGCAATGTTCAACTTCAGCCCTCAATCTCAGAACCTCTGCAACCCTGGTGTGATCAACACGGTGAAAGCCAGTAGTGATTTGTGCCAATGTGACATTGTATCAGCGGTTTAATGACATATAAATGCAAATTCATGGTAATGGCTGTGAAACTGACCACGTCACTTGTGTGGGGGGGGGTGGGGGAGAGGGGGAGAACTCAAATCCCGTTATGCCGTCTGGAGATTTAGTGGCTACAACAGGATTTGCGCGCACAGTGAATGGGCCTGAAAAATTGTGCCATAGTGTTCATCATCAGATGTGATTTTGCAATTGGACAGCACTTGCTAAACAATCCTGATTGTGTTAAGAATTACGTTGTCAACTAATTTAAAGTGATCGGTCAGGCTCATCGTGTGGCTCACTTGCATGTACTAAAAGCCATGCCCTTTGTAAACAGGAAGAACGTGTCCACACATTGCACCTTTTCCAACCAATCAAAAACTTGGGGGTCAGCCATTCCTTGCAATGCCTTGACCAATCAGTGTCGATCTGCCTAGTTTAATTTAAACAAAAGCTTGGCAGTTAACTGGTGCATTCTCCATGGCAACATCTCCACCATAAGAGTTCTCACAACACCAGGTTAAAGTCCGACAGGCTTATTTGGTAGCACAAGCTTTCGGAGTCTCAGGCTCCCTCATTGGGTGAGTGAAGTGCTATGCTCACAAACAGGGCATTTACAGACACAAACTCAATTTACAAGATAATGATTGAAATGTGAGTCTTTACAGGTAATCAAGTCTTAAAGGTACAGACAATGTATTTGGCCCTCTCTCCACTCACATTGTCGAGTGGGCTACCACAGGATATGGGCCTAGGGCAGCTACATGGAATTCGGCCAGAGATCAACCATGATCTTATTGAATGGCAGAGTGGGCTCTAGTAGCTGAATGGCCTACTCCTGTTCCAATGTTCCTAATTTTAAATGAAAGTTCTATAAACAATGCTTGAATTTGAAATGCTTGATGGCTGCAGTTAAGCTGACTGAAACAGGTTTTCAAATTTGTTATCAGTCCTGTTTGTACTTGACACTTCATATTAGCATCAGATGTGTTTTATAGACTAAAATCATAGAAGAATGGAATCCCTGCAATGCAGAAGGAGGCCATTCAGCCCATTGAGTCTCTATTGACAGCAATCCTGCCCAGGCCCTGTCCCTGTCACCCCACATATTTATCCTGCTAATCTACACATCCCAGGACACTAAGGGGCAGTTTAGCATAGCCAATCAACCTAACCCACACATCTTTGGACTGTGGGAGGAAACCCACGGGGAGAACGTGCAAACTCCACACAGACAGTTATCCAAGCCAGGAATTGAACCTAGTTCCCTAGAGCTGTGAGGCAGCAGTGCTAACCATTGTGCCACCCCCTGCATGACCCATCTAACTATTACTTTCAGGATATTTGCTCGGAAAAGCAGAATGACTCCAACAGATTTGAACTATATTATCACATTTTGTCACTGAAGCTCGGAAGAGTAAGGTTTGTTTGTCCTTGAAGGGAGTTATTTTAATTAGGTCCGACTCCAAAGCTTAAAACCTGTCAGACTCCAATTTTCATAAGCCACAGAATGCATCTTCGTGATCATGTACGGTACGTTCAAACAGATTGTTTCAAATTTGGTTTGGATTTTACAATAAAAGACTGCTGTCAATGCTTTCATTATCGTCATCTGTGTTCACTGAAATATTGAGACCCCTGTGATTTCACCTGGCGGAATGTGGACTAATTTTGACAACTGCTTAAAATCAAATAGCAGATGCTCCTTAAATACTGCTAAAGATGTTTTACCAAAAATAGTTATTTGCAAATACTTTATGCCAAATTGACATTAAAGAGTGCAAAATACATTTAGTATTAAAGGTGCACAATAATCCAACTAATATCTGGTTTTCTCTCATTTGGAAATTCTAGAAGTTGTGATAACTTTACGCATTCTGAACTGTTTGAGCGGTAATTAAGCCCTCACTCGTCCCCAAAATCGTAACATCCAGCCCGATGTCGATGGCCCTTCCCATGCTCTGTCCCTCGCAGGCAGGTCAGTAACATTCCAGCCAGCAAATTTTAAATATTTCTATATTTTTAAAATCAATTCTTGGTCTGTGCAACATCTGTTCCTTCCACTTGGGGGAGCTCAGATTTCAGTATAACTTCAAGCTGTTCACCTTACACTCTGAGGTTAATTACTATCTGCAGCAAGAGACATAGGGACAAGCTGTGTTTCTTCCTACCCTACAGTAATTTGCATTTACTGTTTACATTTTTTTTGTGTGGAGAAGACGAGAAAAGCAAAGTGTACACGTGCTTACAATGTTTTCAGGAAAAACATGTCTGAAATGACATAGAATAATTCAAGTAGCATTATCCAGATATTAACCCATGGAAGCTCTCATTCATCATGTAAGGAACAGGCTGATCATAAAATCTATATATTGCTGCACATAATATATTGCTGTCCTTAAATGCTGTTTTACTAAAAGGTTATTTGTAAATATTTTATGTTGTATTGACATGAAAGTGTGCCAACTAAAGCTATGCAGTAATCCTCGCTAGCTAATATCTGGTTTAACTTTGTACCCTCTTTTACACACGGACTGCAGTGAACAGATTGTTTTCATTGCTATTGCAGCACTGAAAGGGGAGAAGCATGGAAAGATTTACAGAAGGACACCACTCGGTCAATCATGTCAGTACCAGATGGGGAAGGGGTAATCCAGTATAATCCCACATTCCAGTTCCTGCTCTGGGGCCCTGTTTTCAGTGAGCGGGACAGCCAGTGGTAGGGCTTGGGGGTGGGCTTAGAATCAATGTGGAGTTCCAAATAGCTGTTACGCCAACAGGATTTCCCAACTTCCTTCCCATGCCAGTGTAGTTCTTGCCATGAAAGCTCTGGAACCAAATCACCACGTATTTAAATATCATTAGCAAGCTTCCCCGATGCATTATACCCTCCATGTCAGGAATTCCCTTCCCACACAGCTAATGAACAATCCCTGCAGGGGGGGGGGGGGGGTGCACAGGTAAGTATAGCACCCAGGGGGGAGTAGGTAATGCCCAAGCAATACCCTGGCAACATTTGGGCACTGGTCCCAGCACTGACCCATGTACTGCCAAGGAGTAGTGCTGGTTGGGAAGTTTCAAGATTGGGGATGGGGGGGGAGGTTTCATTCTGTAGTGGGATCCCATACCTGTGGGTAGGAACTTGCTGGGAAATTTCCTGTGTCGTGGGAGGGGGAAGTTCACTGTCTATGGGGGGGGGGTGGGATCCACCTTTTAATTTTTATTGTTTTTTTTAGATCAGGGCACCCTTTAAAAAGGCACCTTTGCTTGAAGGCTGAGATTGCTGTCCGGGCAGGCCCACTCAGAGCCTGCAACCCAGCATGATGGGGTGGGGGTGACTCCATCCCCAGAGTCTTTCTGACTGTATGTCAAAAAATATGGTAGGAAAAGCCAGCAATGGATCCAGTGGGATGCACACGCTCCATTTTCCCCACCTGGATTGACGCAGTCATAACGCGAAAAAATTCCACCCCATGTTTTTTCAGGTGTGTTGAGATTTACTGCCACTGCTGACATCCTGCCCAGTAAATTTCTACGCTTCAATTGAAACTCATCTCAATCCCCCCCGTTCCACTGAAAACAATCTCAGTCTATACAATATGTGGGCGGCTTTTAAAAATCAGTTGTTAACAATTCAGGACAGGTATGTCCCTATAAAAATGAAGGATAAAGATGGCAAGATTTGGGAATCCTGGATGATGAGAGAGATTGTGAGCTTTAGTGAAGAAGAAGGCGGCAAACATAAATTTCAGGAAATTGAAAACGGATAAACTTCTTGAGGAATGCAAGGATAGCAGGAAAAAGTTGAAACAGGGACTTAGGAGGGTTAAAAGAGGACATGAAATGTCCTTGGCAGGTAGGATTAAGGAGAATCCCAAGGATTTTTATGAGTACATAAGGAAGAAGAGGGTAGATAAGGAAGGGGTGGGTGCACTCAAGGACGATGGAGGGAATTTGTGTGTGAAGCCAGAGGAGGTGGGTGGGGTTCTTAATGAGTACTTTGCATTAGTATTCACAAAGGAGAAGGATGTGGTGGATGGTGAGTGCAGAAAGGGAGATGTTGCCATTCTAGGACATGTCGAGATAAAAGGAAGTATTGAAGGTTTTGAAAACATTAATGTGGAGAAGTCACCAAGGCAAAAAAGGCCTATCCCAGAATACTGAGAGAGGAGAGGGAAGAAATTGTTGAGGCCTTGGCCAAAACCTTTGTATCTTCTTTATCCATGGGCTGGGTACCAGAGAATTAGAGAGTAGCTAACATTGTTCCTCTGTTTAAGAAGGGCAGAAAAGACAATGGGGGAAATTACAGACCTGTGAGTCTTACATCAGTGGTGGGAAATTTTTTGGAGAAGGTTCTTAGAGACAGGATGTGCTCACATCTGGGGGAAAAAATAAAGATTATTAGTGATAGGCTGAATGGTTTTGTGAAGGGGAGGATGTGTCTCTCAAATCTGATGGAGTTCTTTGAGGAAGTGACAAGAAAAATTAACCAAGGCAGAGCAGTGGATGTTGTCTACTTGGACCCTGGTAAAACCTTCGATGAGGTTCCTTGTGGTAGGCTGATAGAGAAGGTGAAGTCATATGGGATCCAAGGTGAGCTGGTAAGATGGTATAAACTGGCTTGGGCATAGAAAGCAGAGAGTAGCAGCGGAAGGGTACTTTTCTAATTGGATGTCTGTGACAAATGTAGGTGGTCTGATTAGCAAATTTGCAGATGATACAAAAATTTGGGGAGTAGCGGGTGGTGAGGAGGATTGTCAGAGGATACAGCAGGATAAATCGGCTGGAGACCTGGGCCAAAAAGTGGCAGTTGGAATTTAACCCAGACAAATGTGAGGTAATGCGATTTGGAAGGTCTACTGCAGGAGGAAAGCATACAGTAAATGGTAGAGCCCTTGGAAATATTAGCACACAGAGGGATCCAGGCGTATGGATCCACAGTTCCCCGAAGGTTGCAGCTCAGGTGGACAAGATGCTCAAGAAGGTGTATGGCATGGTGGCCTTCGTCGATCGGGGCATTGAGTGTAGGAATTGGAAAATCATGTTGCAGCTGTATAAAACTTTGGTCAGGCTACATTTGGAGTATTGTGTACAATTCTGGTTGCCACACTACCAGAAGGATGTGGATGCATTGGAAAGGATGCAGAAGAGATTTACCAGGATGTTGCCTGGTTTAAAAGATTTGGACTATTAAGAAAGGTTGAAAAAACTTGGATTGTTTTCTTTGGAACATCAGAGGGTGAGGAGAGACCTGATAGAGGTTTACAAGATTATGATAGCCTTGGATAGAGTGGATAGTCAGTCTTTTTCCCAAGATCAAAGGGTCAATTACGCGGGGGTATAGGTTTAAAGTGAGAGGGGAAAGTTTTTAAGACAGAGGATGATGATTGCTTGGAACGTGCTGCTGGAAGAGGTAGTGTAAGCAGATTCTATAACAACATTTAGAAGGCATCGGGATAGATACGTGAATAGAGGGGGCATAAACAGAAAATGCTGGAAAATATCAGCAGATCTGTTAACATCTGTAGGGAGCAAGTAGAGTCAATGTTATGAATCTAGATAATGAAAGGTCATCCAAACTCGTAAGATTGGCTCTGTTCTGTCCCCACAGGTGCTGCCAGACCTGCTGAGATTTTCCAACATTTTCTATCTTTGTTTCTGTTTTTGTTTCAGATTCCATCATCTGCAGTATTTTGCTTTTATCTTAGGGAATAGAGGGATATGGAAAAAAATATTAGATTAGAGAGGCATCTGTAGCAGCAGAGACTTGGTGGG
This sequence comes from Carcharhinus amblyrhynchos, assembly GCF_965287045.1. Lineage (NCBI taxonomy): Eukaryota > Metazoa > Chordata > Chondrichthyes > Carcharhiniformes > Carcharhinidae > Carcharhinus > Carcharhinus amblyrhynchos. The sequence continues at coordinate 48,612,416 of NC_137342.1, forward strand.
CTGAAGGCCCTGTTCTTGTGCTGTATTGTTCTTTATCCCTGTAAATCTCCTCTGTGCCCATTCCAGTGTGGGTCACATCCCTCCCTCAATACACTGATCAGAACAGTACACAGTATCAGAGCTTCGGTTTAACTAAATGTTTTAAAAATACAGTTCTAGCATTGCCCAAAATAAAAACAGAAAATGCTGGATAAGCTCAGCATGTCTGGCATTAACTGTGAAGAGAGAGACAGAGGTATTGTTTCGAATCCATGTGACCCTTCTGCAGAACTGGCATAGCCTTCCTGCTTTTATGTTTTAGGTCTTGACCAAGCAATTATATATAACTTGTGATTGGCAAAAGCATAAAAGTTCCAGCTAATGATATTTGTTCAGGCAGTGCAATGTTGCACTAAAACAAAATAGGATCTGGTTTCAACCTCCCACCCCAAGTTTCTTTGCATAATGTCTTGGCTGGCTCATCAACTGAAAGACAAGAGGAGGTCTGACCTAAGAGCAACCATTCTCCAGGAGTTACTAATAGGTATTTGCAGAGAATAGAAACACCATCCCTACTATCTTATCAGAGAGAGTGAAATAAATGGAGGTGGAGAGTGTGGAAAAGGTCACAATCAACACTTTATGGATATGCTCAATTAGAAACACAAGCTTGACACGCTTGCTGTAACACCTTGGGTTGAAACTGTTTAAGAAATCTTTTCAACAGACTAATGAGTTCTAAAGAATTGTGTGTGTGTGTTTTCATAGAAACTACAGTGCAGAAGGAGGCCATTTGGCCCATCGAGTCTGCGTCGACCACAATCCAACCCAGGCCCTGTCCCCATAACCCCATGCATTTACCCTAGCCCCTCTGACACTAAGGGGCAAGTTAACATGGCCAATCCACCTAACCTGCACATTTTTGAATTGTGGGAGGAAACTGGAGCACCTGGAGGAAACCCCACAGACGTGGGGAGAATGTGCAATCTCCACATGGACAGTGACCCAAGCCGGGAATCAAACCCGGGTCCCTAGCACTGTGAGACAGCAGTGCCGCTGTAGGGACAATGGACATCTGACTGTGTATTTAGGGAGTATAACTTGTCACTCCATTCTATTCTGAAACTGGCGTTTTCCCGTTCTCCCAGCTTTTAAACAAAACTGCGATGCTTTAACATTTCAATCATACAGTAAATATAGAATCTGCCGTAATTACTTGCACCAAAATGACTTGTCCGACCCTAGACCAATCGCCGTCAGAGTGACTTTTATTAAATGAGTTGAACAAACTTATTCAGTTTGTGTGATTAAGCAAGTGTTCTGCCTGCTTATAGTAAACCGACAGAATAAATGTGTTTTAATCTTTTTATTTTGCAGAATTTATAGATTGTTTCTGGTTTGATTTCTCAACATAGGCTGAAATTAGAAACCTCACATTTTGAATTGTTAAATGCCTGTTTTACATCATTGTGGATCTTGTGACAATTCTTTCATTTCAAGGATGGCTGCTTCCAGTTTTAATTGTAGGATAAATGGTTCCTTGGGAACATTATTGCCCACAATTTAATCTCTAGTTTGTACGTGTCTTGGTGTGCATTATTACAACGATTTGGTAAAAGAATGTCTGAAGTCTAAGAGAGCAGAGAGGCTTCCCCAGGGTACTGTCCAGGGTACTGAAATAACAAAACTGCAGGCAGATTCAGATCTACAGCATTTAATATTGTATTCAGACTTTTAGATATATTCACTAAGTGTGCATGATGTAGTGCAGCTATAGCCCGCTGAAATGAAGGTCAATCAAAACTGACTGTTGGGAACAGCATAAGAGCACTTTTTATTCATTTATAGGGTGCGGGAGGTTCTGGCCAGGCCAATGTTTATTGCCCATCCCTAATTGCCCTTGAGGTGGTGCTGAACGACCTTCTTGAACTGTGGGTACATCCACAGTGCTATTAGGGAGGAAGTTCCAGGATTTTAACTCAGGTAATGGTGATATATTTCCAGGTGGGCAGCATGGGGGCACGATGGTTAGCACAGCTGCCTCACAATGCCAGGGATGCCGGGTTCGATTCCCGGCTTGGACCACTGTCTGTGTGGAGTTTGCACATTCTCCCCATATCTGTGTGGATTTCCTCCCACATTCCAAAAATATGCACGCAGGTTAGGTGGATTGGTTATACTAAATTGGCCCTTAGTGTCAGGGGGACTAGCTAGGGCAAATGCATGGGATTATGGGGAAGTGGCCTGGGTGGGATTGTGATTGGTGCAGACTCGACAGGCTAAATGGCCTCCTTCTGTATTGCTGGATTCTATGATGAGGTCAGGATGATGAGTCGCTTGAAGGGGAACCTTTAGGTGGCAGTGTTCCCTTGTCTTTCTAGATGGTAGTAGTCGTGGATTTGACAGGTGCCATCCAAGGAGTCTTGGTGAGTTTCTGCAGTGCACCTTACAGATGGTACACATGGCTGTCACTGCATGTTGGTGGTGGAGGGAATGAATATTTTTGGATGAGATGCCAATCAAGTGAGCTGCTTTGTGGTGGATGGTGCTGAGCTTGAGTTTTGTTGGAGCTGCACTCATCTACGCAAGTGGAGAGCATTCCATCACACTCCTGACTTGTGTCTTGTAGATGGTGGCCAGGTTTTGGTAAGTCAGGAGCTGAGTTACTCATTGCAGTATTTCTGATTTCTGACCTGCTCTTGTAGCCACAGTATTTATATGACAAGTCCAGTTCAGTTTCTGGTCAGTGGTAATCTCCAGGATGCTGATGGGGTGGGGTTGCAGAATTCAGCAATGGTAATGTCATTGTTTGGGAGGGAAAGTAAGGAAATTAAAGTGTTGAACTAAAGGTAAGTCATAGCATTGTTGCTGTTACTGTGGTTGGAGGGTTGGATTGATACACAATGCCATTGGGAATGACATGTAGCATTTTGAGTGCTGAATTAGCATAATGGCTTGTAATCAACTGATAGTTTCAAAACCGAGATTGGCTAACAAAAAACTACCAAAGGTATTAAGGAACATAAGGAAAAGGTGGATATATGGAATTATAAAACCAGAATGATTCCATTGAATGGTGTAACAGGTTGGATGGGCTAAATGACCTCCTACCATGCTTATATGCTTATGTATCAGCTGATTGAATATAAATGCCATCAACATTTATGCACTTTTGGCTTGGAACTAAACTGAGGATAACATTTACAATCACGTTTGTAGTTTACAGTATGCATTCAGCAACTTGCTATCAGTGTATAATATTTTTGTCTTTGTAAATATACAGGTCAGCCTGATGTTATTTCTGATAATGGAGGTGATTTCCAGCTTAGCTAAAATGGCACTGGAACATGGATTCTGGAATTCCTTCTCCTGAACCTGGCACCTATCATTTAGCTAGAGGCAGGGGATGGGGGCTGGAATACATTGGGTTGTAGATTGCACATCCATGGTTCACATGGAGAATTGCAGCTGCCTTCAAACAGATCAATTTTCACGAGTGGGATGTCCAAAACATGACTTGTGGGCTCTACGTTTTTCAAGAGGACATCTAAATTTACCAACATTCTTTGAAGAGGCAGGGTACCCTTTTGGAGAAGTCCAGAAAACCCTACGGGAGAGGTCAGGTGCCAGTTGGTAAAGATGATTGCGCATAAGAAGTCAATAAATTCATTGCAGCTGTCAAAGCATTTAAATTTCTTGGCCTTTAAAAACAACAAGCTGTTTAAAATAAAGCACCGCTTGCTATTTCACTCTGTCAACATAAACCTATAGATTATCATTATAGGATTTCTACTGCATCAATGATTCAACAGCTTATCATTACCACAGCCTGGAAATTCACAGTTTGATTGACAGCTTCGAATGGTGTTAAAATTTTTAATGTGGGGCTATGAACACAAATGCTTGTTTTTGCAAGGGATTAAGTTATTGAAGGAATTTAAATGTAGTGAATGGGTTTTTATCCGTAAGGTTTTCTCTTTCTTAAATAATGAAATCATTAATAAACATTTAGAACTGTATTTTATTTCATCTCAACAATGGGCCTGAGGTATACCCATGGTGGAGACTGAATGAGTTGGCATAAAGGGGGTAAGGCAAAGGGTAATGGGTGGGGGACATAGGTTGACACAAACCATAGAATCCCTACCATGCAGAAAAAGCCATTCAGCCCATTGAGCCTGCGCCAATTCTCCGAAAGATCCAACCAGGCTCTGCCTTCACTCAACCCCTATAACGCTACACATTTACCATGGCCAATCCGCCCAACCTGCACATCTTTGGACTGCGGGAGGAAACTGAAGCACCTGGAGGAAACCCACGCAGACACAGGGAAAACGTGTAAACTCCACACAGACAGTCAGCCAGGGCTGGAATCAAACCCTGGACCCTGACGCTGAGAGGCAGCAGTGCTAAGCACTGTGTTGCACACAAGTTGAAGCTAACTTGGCACAAGGCCACAAGATGATGGGTATATAGGCATAGGCTGGTATGGGTTATATGACGGGCATGGGGATGAGTAGGGGGCATAATATTCTTCCGCACTTAGAGTTGGTAATTTCAATATTCACAAATCAAGACATTTCAATTTGTGAAATATATATTTAATGATCTGTAGCACACAAAATTATACTTGAAAATCTAAATTCTGGCAATAACATTATGATGTACCTACCAAGTGGAGAATAATAAAACCCCCAATACAGAAAAATATGGACTTTATTAAGAATATTTATAGCATGGTACTTTTATTGGAGGGGGGGGGGGGGGACGACATAGGAACAGGAATAGCCATTCAGCCCTTCGAATCTATTCCACCTTTCAATGAGATTATGGTTGATCTGTACTGTAACTCCATCCATCTGCCTTTGCTTCACATCTTAATGTTTCCCTGTCCGCCACAAATTTGCCTGCTCGCTTAATCTATCAACGTCTCTAATTTCATTCTCCTGTCTGATCTACTTACTGTGAATCTTTGCAACATCAGCAAATTTGGATATTTGCTTTCCTGCAGTGTTAGCTGAGTTGTTAATAAGCATGGTGAACAGCTGAGGCCCCAGAAGAGATCACTGTGGGACAACACTTATTTTCTTGCAATTTGAGTATATATCCATTTTCCCTATTCTTGGATATTGTGAGTAATTATCCTTCCATTAAGAAAATGATTTGTATACTTTACTTTTGGATGAATAGTACATTTGTCATCTATACAATTAAGAGACAATTAAGCAGATTAGGAAATTCAATCACATCACATTCCAGGGACATCATTGCTGGTCCCTACTTCTGTTATTAGATTTGGATTGAATGGAAACCAGGCTTATTTGCATCCCCTAGCTTTCATTTGAGATTTTTTCCAGTATGCAGGGTCTTTTCCCTCTATTTACTGATTTGCAAAAGCAGTGAATGTAACGTGGGACAAAATGAGTTAACACAGCGAGTGGTTGGGGTCTGGAATGTGCTGCCTGGAAGTATGGTGGAGGCAAGTTCAATCGAGGCATCCACATGGGCATTAGATGATTACTTAAAAATTCCGGGGATTGGGGAAAAGGCAGGAGAATGGCACTAAAGTCGTGATGTTCGTTTGGAGAGTCGATTACAGATATGACGGGGCAAATGGTCTCCTCCTTCTCCTTCTCCTTCTATAGTTCTGTGATAAGGAAATTTGTCATTTATGCTTTCTTCAATCTTGCTTGTCACTGTGTTGAGTGAAATGTTTAAAAACTCTTTCAAAATTGACTTTGAAACACAATTTAAAACCTCCAGACAGAAATAATCAAAAATCACTGATGAAAGTGATACATTTTACACACTGAATTTGGAAAATAAGTTTGTTAGTGCTGGTTCGTCATTGAGCAGAAACTGAACTGGTTCACCCATGTAAATACTGTGGCTATAGCAGCAGGTTAGAGGCTAGGAACTCTGTGGTGAGTAACCTACCTCCTGACAATCTGAAGCTACCTCACCATCTACAAGGCACTGGTCAGGAATATGATGGAATAATCCTCACTTTCCTGAACGAGTGTAGCTTCAATAATACTCAAGATGCTTGAAGCAATCCAGGACAAAGCAATCTTCTTGACTGACACCACATCCAAAATGTCACACAGTCATTCCCTCTGCCAATGATCCATGGTGGTTACAGTTTGCACCATCCACAAGATGCCCTGCAGTAACTCTCCAAGACTTCTTTGACAGCACCTTCCAAATCTGAGACCCTCCAACCTAGTAGGGCGATAGCATCAGGGGCACAGGAACCCCGCCACCTGCAAGTTCCCCTCCAAACCTCTCACCACCCTGACTTGGAAATATATCACCGTTCCTTCACTGCCTCTGGATCAAAATCCTGGAGCTCCTTCCCTAGTAGCATTGTGGGTGTATAAGTTCAAGGTAAGGGGGAGAAATGTTCAGCGGAGATGTGAGGGAAATTTTTTACACAGAGGGTGGTGTGGGCCTGGAAAGCACTGCCATGTGAGGTGGTTGAGGCAGACGTTAGTGACATTTAAGACTTTCCTGGATAAGCACATGAACAGGTAAGGAATAGGGGGCTACAGGCAGTTGGTCAAGATGGGACAACGTGATCAGAGCAGGTTTGGAAGGCTGAAGGGCCTATTTCTGTGCTATACTGTTCTTTGTTCTACCTACACTACATGGACTTTACAAGAAGGCATCTCACCACCAACTTCTTGAGGGTAATTAGGAATAGGCAATAAATGCTGGCCTAGTCAGCGACACCCATGGTTGTCAAGAAAGGAAGCACAACAACTTGCATCTATGTTGTTTGCAGAGCATTCTATGTATATCATGAATGAGACAGTCTTAAATCAGAAAGGCAAATCTCCCAAGTATGCTGGCATTCATCAAACAGGGTTTCTGCCTTGGGCATATCCGCAGGACGGAAGACAAGTGTTTACCCAAAGGTTTTCTGTACGGTGAGACAGCTAGAGCCTGGGGGACACCTGAAGCTCCGCATCAAGAATGCTCACAAGTGCAACAGGAAGACCTGAAAGATCGATTCTCACAACTGGAAACGTGAACTGACAACAGAGCAAAATGGCAACGTATCCTGTGGGCTGGTGTGTGTCACCATGAAGATCAGTGAGTACAACGACTTGGCAACATGCACTGACACAGATAGCAGCAACCCACAATGACACTCGATAACCACTTCATATGTGACAGACTCCACCATTCACTGGTTTAATCTGTCACCAGCAAAAGCGCATCATATGGAACTACCTCATTGACCCACCGCATGCCCATCATCAGACACAGAGGAGAGAATGCTGACAATAGGACAATGAGTCTAAACCAAGGACTATAGCACTCCCAGGGAGGTTAAGTGATCTTTGCTTAAATAACTAACTGCTTTTAAGTGAATGGGGAGGTGATGGCCTGATGGTATTTAAACTATTGATCCAGAGACTCAGCTAATGTTGGGTGGCACGGTAGCACAGTGGTTAGCACTGCTGCTTCACAGCTCCTGGGTGCTGGGTCCGACTCCTGACTTGGGTCACTTTGTGTGGAGTTTGCACATTCTCCTCGTGTCTGCGTGGGTTTTCTCCAGGCACTCCGGTTTCCTCCCACAGTCCAAAGATATGCGGGTTAGGTTGATTGACCATGCTTAGTGTCCAGGGAAGCGTAGGTTAGAGGGACTAGTGGGTATAATATGTAGGGATATGGGGGTAGGTTCTGGGAGGGATTGTGTTTGGTGCAGATTCGATGGGCTGAAGGGCCTCTTTGTGCACTGTAGGGTTCATGATCTGATCTATGTTCTGGGGACCTGGGTTCGAATCCCACCGTGGCAGCTGGTGGAATTTGAACTCAATTTTAAAAAAATCAGCAGATTCTTAATTCCAGATAATCATGAAATCACTGTCAACTATTGGGAAAAACCCATCAGGTTCACTAATGTCATTTAGGGAAGCAAATCTACTGCCCTTACCCAGTGTGGTCTACATGTGACTCCAGAGTCACAGCAATGTGGCTGACTCTGAACTGCCCTCCAAGCCCAACTAGGGATGGACAATAAATGCTGACTAGACAGCGACGCCAATGAATAAAGAAACTATTATTATCTTAATGTTGTCCGGTAACAATCTCTCTCATCCTCTTTTGTAAATCTGTGGTCTTTATTTTAACACTCTGCCTCTTTGCATCTGTTACAATTGTTAACTCAGTGGGCTAACTGCTTTTCTCTGAATCTGGTGCTGAAGTGTTTGCCTTTGATTGACTTTCCGACAAGTAGCAATTTTCTAGAGAAGATTCCAGTGATACTCTCTGAGGCAACATTTTCCTCATGTTTTTTTTAGTTTCATTTAAAACCCACTTTAAAGAGAATGCCTATTTACAATAACCACTGGGAGGCTTCCCCTGAACAGCAGATACAATCAACATTAAAATGTCACCATTGTATAATACCAAGTGTTGTTTTGCAAAGCTTGCTTAACAGAGAAATAAAGAAGGTTCTCTCAAAGGATGCAGTTTTTGATCATTCATAGTAAATGTACCGGTATCTTTGTTTTAGGTTTATTTATTAGTCACCAGTAGGTTTACATTAACACTACAATGAAGTTACTGTGAAAATCCCCTAGTTGCCACACTCTGACGCCTGTTCGGGTACACACACAATTTGGCCAGTCCAATGCACCTAACCAGTACATCTTTTGGACTGTGGGATTGGTTCCACTGGTCGGTGCAACATCGAGGGCCTGTACTGCGCCGTTATGTTCTAAGTTTCTAGGCGTCTAGAGCACCAACAACTTATCCTGTCCCCTCCAAGTGGATGCAATTGTTAAGAGAGCCACCTACGCCTCTAGTTTCTCAGGAGGCTAAGGAAATTCACCACGTTCATTACGACTCACACCAACTTTTACAGATGGACCACAGAAAACATTCTCTCTGGTTGTATCACAGCTTGGTATGGCTCCTGCTCTGACCAAGGCTGGAAGGAGCTAAAAAGGGCTGTGAACGTAGCCCAGTCCATCACGCAAACCAGCCTCACACCCGTTGACTCTGTCTTCACTTCCCTTTGCCTCGGAAAAGCAGCCAGTCAAGGACCCCACACACCCAGACATGCTCTCTCCCATCTTCTTCCATCAGGAAAAAGATGCAAAAGTCTGAGGTTTACGTACCAACTGACTCAAGAACAACTTCTTCTCTGCTACCATCTGACTTTTGAATGGACCTATCCCATTTTAAGTTGATCTTTTGTTCCAACCTAGCTATGACTGTAACACTAAATTCTGCACCCTTTCCTTTCCTTCTCCCCTATGTACCTTATGGATGGTATGCTTTGTCTGTGTAATGCACAAGATGCAATACTTTTCAGTGTATACCAATAAAATGTGACAATAATAGAACAAAGCAAATCAAACCACAATTTTATTATTGCTTGGAGAGGTGAAAAGAAGGGGAATTAAATTTTGAAACTCCAAAAGCAGGGGGTTTGTGTGCATGTATGTTCTAAAATGAGAAGGTTTAAAGGGGGCTTTGAGCAGCTTAGGGAAGTGTGACTGGTTAGCTCAGTTGGCTAGATAGACAGGGTTCAATCCCTGTTCCAGCTGGGTTAGTATTGGGGCCTACATCCTCACACTGCCCTTCAGTAGCAGTCCCCAAATAATTACGGATATTACTTACAGAAGAAGAAGAAAGCATAAAATTAGTTTTTAGAATTTGCTTTTCCTAACAGCCAGATTGCATTGCCTTGCAGAACCACACAGGTATGTGGCAGTCAGTAATTAAGAATAATTGATCTATTTTTAAAGAACAGTAAGTGTATAAGACTTCTCTTTGTTTATCATATGCATATTTCGACTGTACAAAATGGGCCATCATTTGAAGATAATTGGACATCTCCTGCAGAAATGATTGGTGAAAAATTAAGTTGTCACTCTCATGCAGTGCTGTTATGTTGAGGTTGGTTCAGATGAATTTCTGGAACATTGTAGACACAGCTTTAACCTACATCAAGAGCAAGTTATATCCATCCCAAAAAGACAGACATTGACAGATATCAAAAATTAGAGAATGGATTTTTTTTGGACTGGCTATTTCCTGCAGTCTTATAGAACGTAGAGTCAGAGGTTTACAGCATAGAAACAGGCCCTTTGGCCCAACTTGTCCATGCTGCCCTTTTTTTTTAAACCCATAAACTAATCCCAATTGCCCGCATTTGGCCCATATCCCTCTATACCCATGTAATTATCTAAATGCTTTTCAAAAGATAAAATTGTATCCGCCTCTACTACTACCTCTGGCAGCTTGTTCCAGACACTCACCACCCTCTGTGTGAATCAATTGCCCCTCTGGACACTTTTGTATCTCTCTCCCCTCTCACCTTAAACCTATGCCCTCTCGTTTTAGACATAGCTTTAGACACACATGCATTGTCTATTATGTGAGCAAAATCAGAATTTCCTAATTTTAAAAAGTTGCTTTGTGATGTATTTTAAATTATATATTAGGTTTAGCCCTGGCCAACATCTACTCCCAGCCAACATCACTAACTCAAGTGATCTGGTCATTATCAAATGCTGTCTGTGGGAACTTGCTGTGTGAGGAAAAACATTTCAGAAAACATTCCATTGGTCATAACATCCAAAGGTCATGGAAGGTGCTATATAAATGCCAATTCTTTCATTACATGCTCTGTTGCAACGAAAAATACCGGTTCTCTGTCACTTTTTAGTAAGTATAAAATAAATATATCACTTTCATGTAACGTAATGCCTGCTTCTGCACAATGGATAGAGGTGTAAGAGATTCTCTTTGTTGAAAATGATCCCTGTGTCACACCACTAGCCGCCAACTGCCAAACCAGTGGTCACAACCATTGTGCCTACTAGTCACAATGGGCGAATCGCCCCCTTTTTCTCTAATTTAAGGTATGGGGTCATGGGATCTGTTCTGAAATCTGCTAACAGACCTGGTTCATGCAGTTGTTAAAGATTCTGAAGTGTCCTGGGTTGTTTGCTGGGAGAAGGTGTAAAATGTTGACACTTATGGACAAAGACAGCTGCATTGGTTAGACCGATAATCTCCCAAATCCTGGAAAGTCTTGAGAATGTTAGATTGTAAACAGTTATGCTTTAAACTGTCCACTTACTTCCAAAATGGAGAAAAAAAAGATTTGGGGTCTAAAGAATAGCTAATTAGCATTTCTACCTAGATACTAGGTCCATGTGATTCATATTGTCACCAAGATGGATCTTGAGATGGAAAGATTGCAGAGGAAACCATTGTCAGATTTAAAGTTTCCTTCAAATATCACTGAATATCACAGAAAAAGTCTGCCAGGATTTGGGAAAAGGGGAGCAGCCAGAGACTTAGGGCAGAATTTTCCCATTCTGTCACCACAGGAATCGTAGTGGGTGAGACACGGACCATACAAAGCTCTGTTGATCTCAGGTCGGATTTTCCAGCCTTGGTGAATGCAGCTGGAAAATCTCGCCCTTAGTTTACATGGTTCAGCATGCAGGAATGCTGGTGGGAGCTCAATCATGCTTGCATTGAAAAGACCATAGTACTGATGATTTGAAATGAGATTGAAAGATTCATCTAGCTTGCGATGGAGGGAGAGTGAACAGTTTTGGGCCCCATACTTAAGGAAGGAGGTACTAGTCTTAGAGGGGGTCCAGAGGAGGTTCACGGGAATGATCCCCAGAAATGAAGGGTTTGTCATATGATGATATGCCAGCTTCACCATGAAGGACACTTCTGGGCCTTACTTCTATTCCTTTTCTTTTCAAGCTTGCTAACCTTTAACCCTTGATAGCTGAGAATCACATCAGACTGGGGGTGTCGAGGAAAATCTCATTACTAATTAAGGAACAATGTGAAATATATCGGTGAAGTGGGTTTTCAGTTATATTGAAAGCAAAAGGAGAAAGTTCTGATCTATAGTTTAACGTATAAGTTGCCTCTAAAAAAAGAAGTGTTTAATCAATAGTGCTCACAATCTGTTACAGTTAACGTCTTAAAATGTGGACTTTTATTATGTCATCCTTCCAACTATCAAATGGAAATTTGAATTTATTTTATTAAAATTATCCAAATTGCAAATTGATTGTATCAATTGCAACTATTGGTACAGAAGTGGAAAAAATTTGCATTTATATAGCGCCTTTCATGACCACCAACCATCACAAACTGCTTTACAACCAGTGACGTACTTTTGAAATGTAATCACTGTTGTCATGTGGAAAACACAGTGACCAAATTGCCATAGGAAACTCGCACAAACTGTAATAAGATAATAACCAGATTTAAAAGGTTGTTTTTTTTTGCGACATTGGTTGAAAGATAAATATTATTCAAGACACCAGGTTAACTCTCCTCTTCTTTGAAATGGTTCCCTGGGATCTTTTACATCCACCTGTGACAGCAGACATGGTTTCGATTTCTTCATTCTTTTGGAAAATGGCACTTGGTGACAATGCTGCACTCCCTCATTACGGCACTGGACTGTCAGCCTAACTTTTTGTCCACAAGTCTCTGGAATGGAATACAGAACCATGCGGCCAAAGAATTTTTTTTAATTTTAATTTTTTCAAGCGATTTGAATGCCATTGGCAAAGTGACAACTTATCAACTTAACTTTGGACTTGATTTATTTTAGTTTTGAATGGAAGTTTGATGGGGGGGGCATAGTGGCACAGTGGTTAGCGCTGCTGCCTCACAGCACGAGAGACCTGGGTTCAATTCCCAGTTTGGCTGTGTGGAGTCTACATATTCTCCCCGTGATTGTGTGTGTTTCCTCTGGGTGCTCTGTTTCTTCTCATGCTCCAAAGACTCGCTGGTTAGGTGTATTGGCCATGCTAAATTCTCCCTCAGTGTACCTGAACAGGCGCCAGAGTGTTACGACTAGGGGATTTTCACAGTAACTTCATTGCGGTGTTAATGTAAGCTTATTTGTGACACTAATAAATAAACTTTAAACTTTGCACCATTTTGTGCTCTGAGAATGCAATAGATCCAGGGAGTTACATCTATTTGACTGAGGTTCAGATCCCATTTGGAATATTGTGAGCAGTTTTGGGCCTCATACCTAAGGAAGGGTGTGCTGGACTTGGAGGGAATCCAGAGGAGATTCACAAGAATGATTGCAGGAATGAAGGGTTTGTCATATGAGGAGTGGCTGAGGAGTCTGGGTCTATACTCGATGGAGTTTAGAAGAATGAGGGGGAATCTAATTGAAACTTACAGAATACTAAGAGCCTTGGATAGAATGGACATAGAGAGGATGTTTCCACTAGTGGGAGAGACTACAACTCGTGGGAACAACCTCAAAGCAAAGGTGACGTTCCTTTAAAACTGAGATAAGGAATTTCTTCAGCCAGAAGGTGGTGAATCTGTGGAACTCATTGCCACAGAGGAGGCTGGGTCATTGAATGCCTTTAAGACAGAGATAGATACGTTCTTGATCAATAAGGGGATCAGGGGTTATGGGGAAAAGGCAGGAGAATGGGGATGAGAATCATATTAGCCATGATTGAATGGCAGAACAGACTCAATGGGCTGAATGGCCTAATTCTGCTCCTGTATGTTATGGTCTTATGGAGGAGGGAGGGTTAAAGAGGGATTACCAGTGTAACGGATGTGACACAGGTATTTGCATTCAGTTAATATAAGAAGGCATGATGCTAATCCGTTAGTTATGTTACACATTCAGCAGCTACAACATCCAGTCTTAGACTTGTATGAAGTTTCCTGAATTAAATGTAGGTAGGTGGTGTGAAACCGCATGGAGAAGATATTGTTATGCTGGCAGTATGATTGTTTCCTTTGAAGCCTCCTGACTAATCAGCTTTCAGCTTTTGGCAGAGTGAAATAACTGGGCTGAATGCAGTTTCCTTACTTACAAAATCTGATGGTTTTCTGAAGCAGTCAAGGCCAGCAATTGAAATTAAATTCCATTTTAAAGTTAGGAGTTAAGTGCTCTACAATTCTGCCCATGGTTCTGTAAAAGCAGTGATAGAGGCAACAAGCTCTTTGTTGTCTTTGAATGTTCAAAAGCATTCTACAAAATAATGGGCACATTTCATAAGTGGGGTATAAAGGTCGCTGTCCTTGTGAAATGTTTGATTTAATAAGAACAAAACTACAATTTTTACGCTTCCTGCCCTAACCATGTTTTCTGCAACAAAGGCTAGATAGGAACGTTTTCTCGGGCCACTTGGTAATTCATCACTAGGAGGCGCGTACAAAGGTAACTTGCCTTCATAATTTCACCAGGAAACACCTAACCTTCACTCGTGCTCTATCTCCCCTGTAACAATCTAACTCGGATCAAAAACCAGATAGAGATGTGCAAACCATCTGCCCATGCTCCTGGCCAGGTTCCCACTTTCATAGAATCCCTTCAGTGCAGCAGGAGGCCATTCAGCCCATCAAGTCTGCACTGATCACAATCCCACCCAGGCCCTAACCCCATGCATTTATTCTTGCTAGCCCCCCTGCCACTAAAGGGCAATTTAACATGGTCAATCCACCTAACCCGTACATCTTTGGACTTTGGAAAGAAACTGAGGCACCCAGAGGAAACCCACACAGACATGGGGAGAATGTGCAAACTCTACACAGACGGTGACCCAAGTTGGGAATCAAACCCAACTGAGGTCGTAATGCTAACCACTGTGCCACCGTGCTGCCCATTCAATGGTACCAAATTCATTCACCCCTGTGCTCAATGTCCTTCATGGCTTAGGCCATGCCTCCATTTTTCAATTCTCACCCTTACTTTCAAACCTCTCATTGGGCCGGCCTCCCTCCCTCCCTCCCTATCTCTGTCATCTCCTTCAGCCCTCTGGGAGACCTGCCTTCCTCCCAGTCTTGAGAATCCCTGATTTTAATCACTGCTCCTTTAACTGCTCAGGTCTTTAAGAACATAAGAACATAAGAAATAGGAGCAGGAGTAGGCCATCTAGCCCTTCGAGCCTGCCCCGCCATTCAATAAGATCATGGCTGATCTGTCGTGGCTCAGTTCCACATTCCCGCCCTCTCCCCATAACCCTTAATCCCCTCGCTTATCAAAAACCCATCAACCCACGTCTTAAAAATATTTAGCGAGGCAGCCTCCACCACCTCAACGGGCAGAGAATTCCAGAGATTCACCACCCTTTGAGTGAAGAAGTTCCTCCTCAACTCCGTTCTAAACCGCCCCCCCTTTATCTTGAGGCTGTGCCCCCTAGTCCTACTGTCCTTTCTGAGCGGGAAGAGCCTCTCCACCTCTATCCTATCCATCCCATTCATCATCTTATACGTCTCAATGAGATCTCCCCTCATTCTTCTAAACTCTAACGAGTACAAGCCTAGTTTATTCAGCCTCTCCTCATAGCTCCACCCCCTCAACTCCGACATCAGCCTAGTAAACCTCCTCTGCACTCCCTCCAAGGCCAAAATATCCTTGCGTAAGTGCGGCGCCCAAAACTGCACACAGTACTCCAGCTGCGGCCTCACCAATGCCCTATACAGCTGCAGCAAGACCTCCCTACTTTTATATTCAATCCCCCTCGCTATGAAGGCCAGCATCCCATTCGCCTTCCTGACCACCTGCTGCACCTGCAGGCTGGGTTTTTGTGACTCATGCACAAGGACCCCGAGGTCCCTCTGCACTGTCGCCTGCTGCAGTTTTTCGCCACGTAAGAAATAGTCCTTCCTACCATTATTCCAACCAAAGTGGACCACCTCGCACTTGCCAACATTAAATTCCATTTGCCATTTCCTGGCCCGTTCGCCCAGCCTATCTAGATCCTTCTGTAGACTCTCCACACCCTCCGTGCAATTTGCCGTTCCCCCAATCTTGGTGTCATCAGCAAATTTCGACACCATACACTCGGTTCCCTCCTCCAGATCATCTATATAAATGGTAAAAAGCTGAGGCCCCAGCACCGACCCCTGGGGCACTCCACTAGTCACCAACCGCCAATCTGAATAGCACCCATTAACCCCCACTCTCTGCCTCCTATTTGACAACCAATCCTCTATCCACGCTAACACCCTACCCCCAACTCCATGTCCCCTTACCTCCTGCAATAACCTCTTGTGAGGTACCTTGTCAAACGCCTTCTGAAAATCAAGAAAGACCACACCCACCGGCTCTCCTCTATCCACTGCCCTAGGCACATCCTCATAGAACTCCAATAAATTTGTCAGACACGACTTCCCCTTAACGAAACCGTGCTGCGTCTGCTCTATCAAGCAATTCCCCTCAAGATGCCTCGCTATTTCCTCCTTGATGACGGTTTCTAACATTTTACCTACAACAGACGTTAAACTAACTGGCCTATAATTCCCTGCCTTTTACCTGCCACCCTTCTTAAACAACGGCGTAACATTAGCCGCTTTCCAATCTCCCGGCACTTCCCCGGAATCCAGCGACGTCTGGAAAATAACCACCAAGGCATCCATTATCACCTCCGCCATTTCTTTCAGAACCCTCAGATGCATTCCATCCGGTCCTGGGGACTTGTCCACAATCAGCCCCTCCAGTCTGTCGAGCACCACCTCTCTAGTAACAACAATGTCATTGAGACCCTCCAGTCCTACCACCTTTCCATCGCTAACACCCGGCAAATTATTCACGTCTTCCTCCGTGAAGACCGAAATAAAAAAGTTATTCAAGACCTCAGCCATTTCCCCATTTCCCCATCCCCTACCACTAGCCTAACCCTCGCCACTCTCTCCACCTCTAACATCTCCACTCTCTAAGGCGCTACTTCTTGGACCAAACTCTCCGACTAAACAGGCTTTGGGCTGTTTTGTGTGATGGGTGCTTTACAAAGTTGTTGGTGTGGGACCATTGCCAAGTCACACAGCTTGCTCACATCAAGATGACGCGTCTTGTGTTTCTAAGGAGCTGGAAGGTGTCTTTCTGCCGTTTCTCCCTCCTCTAGCCATCAGAGATGGGAGTTATACAAATGAATCTTGCCTCATAACCTAAATATGACCTGTTTTTTCCGCCTGTTGTACTGTGGTTTTGAAAGGTCAACTCATTCAAAGCATGAGTTCAATGGGGAGGGGGATTGCTTAGTAAGGGGTGAAATAG
The DNA here is from genome assembly GCF_965287045.1 of Carcharhinus amblyrhynchos. Classification (NCBI taxonomy): domain Eukaryota; kingdom Metazoa; phylum Chordata; class Chondrichthyes; order Carcharhiniformes; family Carcharhinidae; genus Carcharhinus; species Carcharhinus amblyrhynchos. Next base: position 48,629,439 of record NC_137342.1, read on the forward strand.
GGTGGGGGGAGAGGATTGGTGAACAGAGAGTATCACTTTGGAAATAAAGAAAATAAAAGTTCTTGCTGGCCCAGGTCACTACTGAACTAATAAAAATAGTGGCAATACATTTGAACTTGAATGTGAGTTTTTGATTAAAGTTCCTTTGAAAAAAAATAACACTTGGAAAGTCAGAACCTGGTGAGGGTGGGTTTGCCCAGTTCCTCCTTGTAGATGGGGGGGCAGAGGGAGAGTGGGGGTAAATGTGTGGGCACTTGTTACCTGGCCAGCCCAGGCAATGATGTTGCATTGGAGGGACCGGTGCGGTCCCTGGGTTCCCACTGCTTTGGCGCAATGCGAATTAGCGTCAGTCAGTCAGTGCGCTGTCAGAGCAGAGGATTCACCTCTGCTGAACCCCAGGATCAACCTCCCCTCCATCCCATCCCATCCCACCGCCGAATCTTCCTGCTGGCTGCCAGCCCCGCTGCCGCAGTCTGTCCTGCCTTCCCACAGCAATTCCGGGGCTGCTGCTCCATTCTGTACAGAGCTCTGCCCCTCTCTCTCTCTCTCTCTCTATCTATCCTCTGCTGCCTCCCTCTCTCTCTCTCTCCTGCAGCTTGTGAGTGAGACAGACACACATCCTTAAGACTGAACCCCAGTGAATTGGAGAGAGGGGCGGCGACTGGAGAGAAGGAGCAAATAGATACATCCAAGAGGCTTTGAGAATCACATCCCTCTCCAGTTCACCAGGGTCTGTGCAACAACACAGAGAGAAAATATAAGCAGCGAAGGAGGCGGAGAAAGAAGACTTCCTATTTCTGATTCAATTCTTTTAGTTGATTTTTGTGTGGGGTGGGCGGGCGGGTGGGATCTGGGGGAAGCTACAATGGCTCGAGAGAATGAAGAGAGTAGCTTGTCCTGGAAAAAGCAGGCGGAGGACATTAAGAAGATCTTCGAATTCAAGGAAATCCTGGGCACGTAAGTACCGCACTCGCAGCTCGCTGCAGAGCCGGGGAATGAGGCGACTGTGCCGGCAGTACACCCTGACTTTACACCCAGTCCCTACACAGTGCCAACTCTGCACTGGACACACACACAGAGAGGGGGGATTTGTGAGATTGTTTGTAGTCTGCCTTCTCCTGAGCAGTGTTTTATTTTCCAATGTTAACCCTGGATTCAACGTGGAACATTACATTTTTGTCCTAAATTTCGAATTATACCCGCAGAAATTTATTTATACACCCGAAGTTTGGCCCCTTTCTGGTCGCTGCTATTTAAATGACCTTTGGGTTGTCCCAGGGAAACACAGCAATTGTATCTTGGACCTGCACCGTACTGGGATACGGTGTTAACTTGTTGGATTAAATTGCATGATGTTGCATTGTTATCTGGTGGGTATGGCTACAGGGGAGTTAGTAATTGATATTGGTCTGTGATATATCATGGGCTGCTTTCCAAATCGCCCTGTTGTTTACCCTGCAGCGTGCGGGGCTGGGAGACGGTCAGAACCACTGATGGTCCTGATCTCATAGCACACACATTGTGGAGGGGGTGGGAAATAGGCAGAACATAAAGCTAGCTGCCTGGCCATTAACAAGCGAGCCGGCCTTGACGAGGAAATGTGCTCTTTCTAAATGCTGGGTTGCAACAAGGAGATGTAGCATTGCTGTAAGGTTACGACACTGACAATGTTACATGTGGTCTGACCACATTGTTCACCCTGCTCATTGTAGACACACAGGAAAAGTGATTATATCCGCTGAGTTGAGTTGTACCTTATATACCAGTCCCCCCCTTCAAAATAAAACCCCGACAAGGTGCGCTGAAGTTAGTTATCTTTACTTAATAAATTGTTGTATCAATACATTATTTGTTTGTGTTCTTAAGTTTGACCCCAGATAATTGAGATAATATAACTGATTTTTTTTTTACGTGTCCGACAAGAGTTCTAGATCCAAAGTTGTGTTTGGCGGTTTTGAAGGAAGTGTCATTATGAAATTAAATGCTGAAGTTCTCAGTAGACAGCTTGAAGTCAGAGGGGCAGCGTTACTTTAAATCGAAAGATTGAATGAAGCTGTGCCACGCATTGTGCTGCCTCCCACTTTACTTTTTCTTACCCTCTTAGGCTTTGAGGGGTATCCGAGTTTCTAACTGTCCAGAGCACTCCTGCAGCAGACAAAGCTGCCTTTAGACTCTATCGGTGTACCGTGGCCAGTGGTCAGAGTCACACAGAGAGATGGATAAAGAGAACATCATCTTGGAAAACTGAGTCTCCCTGCTCCTCCTCCTGAGGGAATCCCAGAAAAGTTTTTTTTTAAAACTCCCTGTATTTCAATATCTGAGAAATTGTACATCTTTCACAGCTTTTCTTTTAAAAAAAAGAAATGAAACCTTATGTTTGGTTTTTAAAAATGCAAACATTTCCCTGGTTTACTAGCAAGCTTAATCTCTTAACACAGTTCCTGGTAAAACCCATAATTATGTTTTCAGAGTGACTTTGTACAAACATGCTGATTTGATAATTGGGACAATGGCTTAGGCTGATTGCTCAGTCGAACATCTCTTGAGATTATATTTACATAAAGTAAACATCATTTTCCCTTTTTAAAAAATTTTCTTTTGACTTTCTCTCCCCATAAAGGCAGTACTTTTGCTAGGATACAATTCCCATTGTTAAGACAGAGATGGATAGGGGATCAAGGGTTAGGGGGAGAGGGCAGGATACTGGGGATGAGAATCATATCAGCCATGATTGATTGGCATAGCAGACATGATGGGCCAAATGGCCCAGTTCTGCTCCTATATCTTATGGTCTTGTGCTGTTTAATTCATTGTCCCAGTGGTCAGTTTTCCCTTCTGAGATGGAGGCTTTTTTAAATGTCTCACCAGTCAAAGTCCTTCCCCTCCTCACCCAAATTCACAAACTATGCACTTGCCAGATGGAAATGCTGGGTAGTAGTTACCCACAGAAGCATTAACTGGTTCCCCCAGTGACCTGCAGCCCTCAACTGCCAAGGCACCCACTGGCTAAATCATCTGATGCAGCAGAGGCAGGGGATCAAACCTGAAACCTGGGTTATCAACATCCTTCCACCTACTTAAGATGCTGGACATGCAGCAAACGAAATCCTTTGGGGTTGAGGCTAGCTTCATACGGTACACCTTTGCTGATGGCTGAAGAGACCAAGCTGTGAGAGTTTCTTCTACAATTGCCACAAATGAAGTTGTTCGCAGAGGTCATCGTGGATTGCTGTTTTTGGTGTTGGCACTTGTTGCCTAACCACTGGTCATCATAGTGGCACACATTGGTCCACTGGCACCCACACCATGCACCCCTATAATCAGCGAGCGTCACCAAGATGTGAAAATCAATCTACTGTGTTGTCTGACTGTGAATGACGGACACCAAGTCAAAGAAACCTCAATAACTTTCATCTTCCCTGAAGCCCAATTGTGAGGCTTAAACAATTAAAAATGGACAAACACCAAAAGTGTTGTTGTAGGAACAAATAATTCAGTCATTTGCAAGATCAAAGTCCACATACAGAGCAGTATAATTTGCTGCTTTGTTAAGATTCCTCCTCCATGAATGACAGTGAGATTGATTCTTTTAATAAAGTATAAATTCAAATAACTGTCATCAAGAAAATATAAACTGCATTCATGATCATTTTTGCTTACTTGTTAGTTATTGCAATTTAGTTATTGTAGTTAGCATGTATGTCAGTATGTAAGTGTATGTGTGTTTGTAGAATTTTTACATATATTGAAACGTTGTGCTTTTGATTTTCACTTAAAGTTATCTTTGAAAAATGTGCTGATAGAAATGCTTCTCCACAAGTCAATGCAGGCAAAGGCACTTATGCAAAATTATGCATCTTGCGTATGGGTAGTACATCCCAAAGGACACTGTTCTGTCCACTTCCTACATATATTCGAATTTCCACGCTGTCTATCAAAGATTGAACAAAAATCATGGAACAAATTAAATTGTTTATTAAGCTCGTTATAGAAAAGTCAGAGGCTAAGATTTAATTTTCCAGCTACTTGACCAAGGCTACACTTTTTAACTCTTTTGCAGCTCTGTGTCGTGAGTCTCTGCTGTTTTCAAGTGGGGACGTGATTAATTAATCAAACTGCTGTCAACAGTTGACCCCGCAACACTTATTGAGAAATAACGGGATCGTCATTTATTTAGAAGAAAGTATTGCATTGTTGTACAAAAACCTCACTATTTAATTCCAATCTTCAGCATTTTTCAATGCGCAGTTTTAAAAAAAAACAGGTTTAGAATTGAAAATGTGATTGGTATCATTACTAACGTTTAGGAACAATCTGCACATTGGGATCTGAGTACATCATCTAGGCTGGCACCTCATTGCCCTGTCGGATGAGTACGGTATTGCTGGAGGTACAATTGTTTTGGATGAAATGCTCAATTGAGGCCCTGTCTCTGCTCAGTCTTTATCGTACAATGTGAAGATTCATGGTCTATATTTTTGTCCATATCCTAGCAAACATTTACGCCTCAGCCGTGGTACAGTTAGTTATTGGTGCCCTCGTGGGATGTGGTTGTCACTGACAAGGCAGCAATTGTTGATGATTTGTAACTCCCCTTAAATGAATGGTTTACTAGGCCATTTCAGGAAGAAGTTGAGAGTCAACCACATTGTGGGTTCAGGTCTTACTTGAGCAGTACTGGGGTGTGTAAACATTTGCCAATCTGACCCCATTGGTTCCCAATCCTGGGCAGGTTAGGTTAAGTCAGGCCCCATACTTTGGAATGCGTGGCACGTACACAAATTAAGGATCACCAGTCAGTGCCAGAAGCTACTATCACTCCCTCAAATATTTATACATTTTTCCCATAAACTTTCCACACAATCTTCCCCCACCCACTCCTGAGAGTTTCACTCCACACATTCGCTATCCTCTGCATAATGGTTAATGTCAGATGTTTGTGCAACCTTCCTCTTCTAAATTTTAACTTTCTTTCCATGGTTTGTGGTAACTACAAAAATATTACTGCTCTTAACTTGTGATATGTGCTCAGCATTTTGACACTGTAATGCTTGAACAATATCTCCGTGAGTCTTTTCCAGAAGAAACACCCAAAAACTCTTCAGTCGTTCCTCTTAGGTTAAATGCCATAAACTTGTAGGTTTTTCTGGTTGGCACAGTGGTTAGCCTCACAGTGCCAGGGGCCTGGGTTCAATTCTGGCCTTGGATGACTGTGTGGAGTTTACATAATCTCCCATACCTGTGCTGGTTTCGTCCGGGCGCTCCAGTTTCATAGAATCGTAGAATCCCTACAGTGCAGAAGGAAGCCATCCAGCCCATCGAGTCTACACCAACCACCCAAGCCTAATCCCTATGCATTTACCCTTGCTAGTCCCCCTGACACTGAGGGGCAATTTTAACATGGCCAATCCACCTAACCCGCTCTTCTTTCGACTGTGGGAGGAAACCAGAGCACCCAGAGGAAACACGTAACAGTAGAATGTGCAAACTCCATACAGACAGTGACCCAAGCTGGGAATCAAACCTGAGTCCTTGGCACAGTGCTAACCACTGTGCCACCCTCAGTCCAAAGATGTACAAACATTGGTCTTGCTGAATTGCCCCTTAGGATGTATAGGTTTTGTAAATGTGCAGGCTTATGAGGTTAGAGTGTGGGAGTGGGTCAGAGTATAATATATGTTTGGAGAATCAGTGCAGACGTGATAGGCCAAATGGCCTCCTTGTGCACTGCGGGGTTTCTAGTGTTCTATGCTACATTCTATGTTGTATAATAAGAACAAACACTCTAATCGTGGCCTTGTACGTTGTGTGGATTCATTTTCATCTTAAAATCTGCTTTACAGATTATAATACAGTTCAGGTAGTGCATTGTTGGCCTGAATGAGCTGTCCAGCTGTAGCCACACATACCTCTCTTCTATTATGTCCTGTGCTTTGAGACTATTTTTCACTCTTCATGCTTTTTCACTAGTCATATTATTTTTGCATTTGTCCACTTTGAGCACAGTTAGGAGCTCTCCAATTCATCTTCCCATTTTCTTTGCCACTTGTGCTATTTTTTTTGAAAGCACCCCAAGTTTGGTGTTGTCTGAAAATTCGCTTCTGACCCCAGCTCCAAATCACTAATTAAACTGTGTACAGCATTCTGTTGGCGATCCCTGCTGTGTAGGTACAGCTGCATTGACAAGCACCCTTTTGCTTTCCTTGGTTTTGCCAAGCTTGTATCTATTTTGGAGCTTTCTCTTACTTGCTGCCTTCAAACCTTGACAACCAAGTGCTCTGTTGCATGATACTGAAAGCCTTGCGAAATAGTAGACACTACATCTAACAGATTTTGACATTCGGTAAACCTTGTTTCCTTGGAAAGTTCCAGTAAGTTGGTTATGTAGGACTTCCTTCTTACAAATCCATACTGACATCTTACTATTTCTATCTTTCATCATCCCCTCTGCTTGGATGCCATCTGTTACTTATGGCATTTCCAGCTCTGACGAAGGATCATCCAGACTGGAAATGTTGGCTCCGTTCTCTCCCCACAGCAAACTGTCAGACCTGCTGAGATTTTCCAGCATTTTGTTTCAGATTCTAGCATCCGCAGTATTTTGCTTTTTGTTACTTTTGGGAATCTTTTTCACCGTTGATGTTGTGTTGGTTACTTTCCGATCCTCAGGCATCATCACACTTTCGCAGGCTACTGTTTACCTGATAATGACTTCAAGGACATCTGTGTTTCTAGAAATGCTTCCCTAATTTCCCCCTTTTTTTTTGGGGGGGAGCATAAACCTGTATATTTCCTAATATCATCTTCAGTTTTGAGTAGCTTTCTCAAGGTGCTGTCCAGATGCACAGTCGACAGTACTTTAAGTTTGCCAGGAGGAAGGTAAGGGCAGATCCTTTTATCTTGCTTTTCTTAATCCTATCTCCCCAAAATTCTCACTGCTTTGCTTCCCCCTTCTTTTATGCATCAGCTGTGACTCAGTTGGCAGCACTCTGGCCTCTGAGTCTGAAGGCTTTCGGTTCACTCCAGGACTCGAGCCCAAAAGTCTAGGCTGACACAGCACTGTAGTATAGTGGGAGTGCTGCACTGGTGCCTGGTTCTTATCAGACAGGGGTGGCTTTTCAGTAGCTGTGAGGTTAGGGCTTGTTCGGAGAAGTGACCTGAGGCAAGAGGAGACGCTGCAGGGCTTAGGCTGTGCTGGGGAGTGGGGCTACCCCAGCTTGTGTGCGCAGGGGGAGGGGGTACATGTCAAACTGTGCAAGTGGTCACAGGACGGTGAGAGCTGAGATGCTCATGGGGGCTCAGAATGACCACAAGCAGATAGATACCTGCCAAAGCAGAATGATCTAAACTTCGTTAGAGTTTAGAAGAATGAGGGGAGATCTCATTGAGACGTATAAGATGATGAATGGGATGGATAGGATAGAGGTGGAGAGACTCTTCCCGCTCAGAAAGGATAATAGGACTAGGGGGCACAGCCTCAAGATAAAGGGGGGGGGCGGTTTAGAACAGAGTTGAGGAGGAACTTCTTCACTCAAAGGGTGGTGAATCTCTGGAATTCTCTGCCCGTTGAAGTGGTGGAGGCTACCTCGTTAAATATTTTTAAGACGCGGGTTGATGGGTTTTTGATAAGAGAGGGGATTAAGGGTTATGGGGAGAGGGCGGGAATGTGGAACTGAGCCACGACAGATCAGCCATGATCTTATTGAATGGCGGGGCAGGCTCGAAGGGCTAGATGGCCAACTCCTGCTCCTATTTCTTATGTTCTTATGGTGCCATCTATTAAACCATGGCCTCTTCTGCCCTTGTGGATGTAAAATGTATCAGGATCCCATCTCGTGGAAGAGGAATGGAGTTGTGCCTGTTGTCCTGATAAATATGTATCCCTCAATCGACATTGCAAAAACAGATTTTCTGATTACTATCGTATTGCTGTTTGTGGGATCTTACTGTGTGCAAGTTGGCTGCTGCATTTCCTACAACAGTGACCACTGGAATGTGCGGTGGTTGTGAAAGGTGCTATAGAAGTGCAAGTACATTTTTTTTTTATTAACCTATCAGATTGTTTAAATCAGTGATCCACGTGGACCGGCCAATGCTGCTATCAATTTCTGAGTGTGCTGGGAGTAACAGCTCTCATTAACCACACGTTTGAGACATGCAGAATAATTCTACTTCAGGAGTAAGGCGTTTTGATTATAATCAGGTTATTTGAAAAGGGGAAACTGGAGGGACACGCTAGAGATTTTCCACTGGGGCAGCATGGTGGCACAGTGGGTTAGTATTGCTGCCTCTCAGCGCCAGGGACCCGGGTTCGATTCCCAGCTTGGGTCACTGTCTGTGTGGAGTCTGCACATTCTCCCCACGTCTGAGTGTGTTTCCTCTGGGTGCCCCGGTTTCCTCCCACAATCTGAAGGACATACTGGTTAGGCGCACTGACCATGCTAAATTTTCCCTCAATGTACCTGAACAGGCACCGGAGTGTGGCGAATAGGGGATTTTCACAGTAACTTCATTGCAGTGTTAATGTAAGCCCACTTGAGACAAATAAATAAACTCTGCTTTATGAGCATTACCTCAACTTTCTTCAGCACTTAGTGGACTTTGCATTTAAACTTCTTTATTTAAAATTATTTATTGTTGCCACAAGTAGACTTGCCTTAACACTGCAATGAAATTACTGTGCAAATCCCCTAATTGCCACATTCTGGTCCCTGTTCGAGTACGCTGAAGGAGAATTTAGCACGGCTAATGCACCTAATTAGGGGAGGCTACGGCCTCATGGTATTATCGCTAGACGATTAATCTAGAAACTCAGATAATGTTCTGGGACCTGGGTTCAAATCCTGCCACAGCAGATGGTAGAATTTGAATTCAATAATAAGTACCTGGAATTAAGAATCTACTGATGACCATGAAACCATTGTCATTGTCAGAAAAACCATCTGGTTCACTAATGTCCTTGAGGGAGGGAAATCTGCTGTCTTTACCCAGTCTGGCCTACATGTGGCTCCAGAGCCACAGCAATGTGGTTGACTCTCAACTGCCCTTCAAAGGCAAATAGGGATGGGCAATAAATGCTGGCCAGCCAGTGATGCCCATGTCCCATGAATTAATAATAAAAAAAAGCAGTCAGAGAAAACCCACACAGAAATGGGGAGAACATGCAGATTCCATACAGACTGACCCAAGCTGGGAATCGAACCCATGTCCCTGGCACTGAGGCTGCTGTGCTAACCACTGTGCCGACCCCTGCTTCTGTATTCATGGGGGGGAAATTGCAGATGAGATGCTGGGGTAATTTGAGAGAGAGTGGCAGATTTGTCTCTTGTTTGTTAGGGTGGTCTCATTGATCTTTCTTACTACAGAAAATCCAGTTGCCTCCTTGGTGCAATGAGTGAATTGGGGTCAGAATGGTATTAGGTTCCACAGGGAGCATAGTTGTAAGCTTAATTCTCGTTCTGAATACTAAACCCTGCAGTGGCTGTGAAATAAGTAGTCTCACAATACCAGGGTGAAGTCCAATAGGTTTATTTGGTTGCATGAGCTTTTGGAGGACTGCTTCTCCATCAGATCAGTGCCTTAGTGGCTGTAGTAATGCCATTAGGCTTGTTAACAAGTTTCATCAGCAAACCTTCGATCCATCTAGATTCTTGGAATTTCAAAACGCACGTAGGGCCTGATTTTAACTGCATACGCAGATGGATTTTTATGTGAGTTTCAATCTCACCTATGCTGAGTGCCATTGAGAGTGACTCAGCTTTCTCCCCTCTGTAATCTGAGAACTCTACCACATCTTGTGTTGGCTTTGCTGTGTTCTATCATTCCACTAATCTATTCTGTAACTCTTCCTACTTGACTGTATGGTGTCCAACTGCGTGTCTTTAATTTTTACTTTGTGTTGCAAACTTCAATAGAATTAATGATAAATCGTGCTGGTTTTATATTATTGTTTGCGTGGGATGTGATAGGATGCTGGTAAGAACATGGATTTTGGAGAGAATTTTTCAAAAGATAGGTAAATTCAGTGCGAGTCGGTGTGTACAGCGTCCATTCTTATTTGTTCACTTCCCTGAAAGAACAGAAGCATAAAAGTGTTACTAATTTCTAAAGCTGATTGGTTTTGTATTTTATGTGGGAGAGCAGCATCTGCCTTGCTGCTGATTGTAATTACTCGTACCAGGAGATCTGCTTTCACCATGTCATGCTTGTCTGCCTTGCACCGCTACCTTTGTGTCCCAAGGTGTGTAGGTTAGATGGATTAGACGTGATAGATGTGTGGGGTTACGGAAATAGGGTGGGGGTGTGGGCCTGCGGGAGGTACTCTGTCAGAGTTGGTGCAGACTCGTTGGGCCGAATGTTTTAATGTTTGTTTATTAGTGTCGCAAGTAGGCTTACATTAACACTGCAATGAAGTTACTGTGAAAATCCCTCAGTCGCCACACTCTGGTGCCTGTTCGGGTACACTGAAGGAGAATTTAGCATGGCCAATGCACCCTAACCAGCACGTCTTCCAGACTGTGGGAGGAAATCGGATTACCCGGAGGAAACCCATGCAAACACAGGGAGAATGTGCAGACTCCGCACAGACAAGGCTGGAATCAAACCCAGGTCCCAAGCACTGTGAGGCAGCAGTGCAAATCACTGTGCCAGCACGCTTCCCCCTTTGCTCTGTAGAGATTGTATGATTCTGTTCTATGATCCTCAGACATGCATGGTAGTCCATGTGTAACTGCTCTGTGATGTCTTTGGCTGACCCCTTGGTTATGAGGATGTGCTATATAGGAAATTACTTTATAATGTTAATGGCCGGACGTACATCTGTCTTAAACTTTTTGAAAAGGACACTTTTAGTTAAACAAAACACACTGGGATACAGCAGCTACCACAGTGTTTGTGAAGGACATAAGCTCTGCCTTCAAAAAGCAGCTTATGGAGCTCTCAGACTCATTGGCTAAGATAAGCCAGACTGAAACCAGAGAGAGAGCTCATGTGACCCAACTCTTGGGTGTAAATATATCAATTCTATAAATATATAAAAAGGAAGGGAGTAGCAAAAGTCGATGTTGGTCCCTTAGAGGACCAGACTGCGGAGTTAACAATGGGGAAAGACACAGAGACCGTACAACAATATTTTGTCTCAGTTTTCACAGTGGGGGACGCGGGAACCATCCCAATAGTAACAGGTAAAGCAGAGATTGTAGAAAAGGAGGAAATTAAAACAATCGCCATCACTAGGGCAAAAGTACTAAGCAAACTATTAAGATTAAAGTTAGACAAGGTCCTGGGGTCTGAAGGCCCACATTCTAGGAAGTGACAGCAGAGATAGTGGATCCATTGGTTATAATATTCCAAAATTCCTGGGATTCTGGGAAGGTTCCAATGGATTGGAAAGAGGTTAATGTTACACCCCTGTTCAAAAAAGGAGAAAGGCAGAAAGTAGGAAACTATAAACCAGTTAGTTTAATATCTATAGTTGTGAAATTGGTGGAATCCGTTGTTAAGGAAGAAATAACCTGATGTTTGGAAATTGAAAATGTAATCCATCAGAGTCAGTATGGTTTTATAAATCACGTTTGACTTATTTGCTTGTGTTCTTCAAAGGTTTAACAAGCAAAGTAGATAATGGGGGTCCTGTAGATGTAATGTGTCTGGACTTCTAGAAGGCATTTTATTAAGTGCCATACAAAAAGTCAGCATGCAGGGTAAGATCCCACAGGATTGGGTGTAATATATTAGCTTGGACAGAGGATTAGTTAACTAACAATAAACAGAGAGTTGGGTTAAATGTGTCTTTTTGTGGTTGGCAAGCTGTAACTAGTGGTGTTCCAGGGGGTTCAGTTCCAGGCCCCAACTATTTATAATCTGTCTTAATGACCTGGATGTAAGGATGGAATGTACTGTAACCAAATTTGCAAATTACACACTGAAATAGGTGGGAAAGCAAGTTGCAGTGAGGAAATAAGAAATTTACAAATGAATTTGAGTATGGGTAGGGTAGGTCAGTAGACATAAGTTTGGTAGATGGAATATAATGTGTGTAAGTGTGAGGTTGTCCATTTTGGTCAGGGGAATGAAAATGTGAACTATTATCTAAATGGAGAGGAACTTCAAAATGCTTTAATGCAGAGGGATCTGGGTGTCTATGAATTGCAGAAAGTTGGTATGTAGATGCAGCAGGTAATAAGAAAGACAAATGGATTTTTGGCATTCCTTGGTAATGGAATAGAATAAAAGTAGGGAAGTGCTGTTGCAACTGTGTAGGGCATTGGGGAGACTGCATCTGGAGTACTGTGCACAGTTTTGGTCACCTTACTTAAAGTCATAAATACATTAGAGATGATTCAGGGAAGACTCGCTGGATTGATTCCAGAGATGAAGGATTTGTCTCACGAAGAAAGATTGAGCAGTTTAGACGTATACTCACTGGAGTTTAGAAGAATCAGAGAGGAGCTAATTAAGGTATATAAGATGCTAAATGAGATTGACAGGGTAGCTACGGAACAGATATTTCCCCTTGTTGGGTATTTAGAGCATGAGACTGTAGCTTTAGGTGAAAGAGTGACAGATTTAAAACAGAAATGAAGAGGAATTACTGCACTCAGAGGGTCATGAATCTGTGAAATTCCCCAGAGTGCAGTGTATGCTGTTACGCTAAACACGTTTAAGGAGGAGATAGGTTTTTAATTAGTAGTGGGATGAAGAATTATGGGGAGCGGGCACGATGGTGGAGATGAGGCTGGGATGAGAGTATTCATGATGGTATTGAGGGAGACTTGAGGGGCTGAATTTCCCACGCCTGCTCCTAGTTCTTATATTCTTATTTGAACTAACAGTCCTTCTGCACTGTAGGATTCAATGATCTCTGTAGCTTTTCAGCTCTGATTAAATGGCCAAAATACTGACTTTTTCTTTTTTTGGACGGTCACTTTTTAGAGTTCTTTTCACTCTTGCAATTTTGACCATTTCTCTATTTGTCTTACGTCATTGGATGTGGAATTTTGAACTTGTGTTTCACCACCTGCCACGATGGGGAGGGATAATCCAGACAGTTCCTCAGTGTGAGGGGAATGTTTTGGGGTTAAAAGGGAACTAGTCTGTGAAGTGAAAGGGTAATGTATCATTGAACCAGGGTACGCTGATGAAATTCAGCCCCCCATTTTAAAGTCAGAAACTCTATCCAGGTTTTCACATTTCCATTACCCCTGTCATTTACCGCGGGCATTCCCTAAATAAACTTGTAATTCCATCCTTCCCCAGCAGAGGTGCTGCTGTGCCATGCTGAATTGGAGAACAAGACAAATTTGCATAGGCTCTGTTATTAATGTAAGAATTTGTAAGATGAAATAAGTTGGCTTGTGCTGTGTAGCTGTAAGATTTTTAACATGTTTGGATGATTGTTCTATTTAAGACGCAGTACACAAAACAAACACACAAGAACAAGTCTTGCTTTGTGTTGGCTGTTGTTTGCAATGACTGGCGGAGAGTGTTCACACCAACATCTACTTCTAGTTCAGATATCGATTCAGGGAAAACTTCCTGTTATGCTTTTGGAATAGAATTCTATAATGGTTACAACACAGGAGGCCATTCAGCCCATTGGGCACATGCTAGCTCTTTAGCTAGTTGTACTCTTTCCCCCTCTCCTTCTGGCTCTGCAACCTTTTGCCCTTCAGGGGTTGAGCCAATCTGCCTCCATCACGCTCTTGTTCCAGATCCTAACTATCTGTCCCCAGTTTCTCCATTCTTCACCTTGATCTTCTCCTTTCAGCTTCCACCATTTTAATTGGAGTCACCACAATGGTTGTTGACCATCCTCCCTCATCTCCTCCTGTCAGTCACTCATTTCTCTACCGGTCCTGCTCTGTTCAAATCTCTCCGCATCTTTCCATCAGGCCCTAGATCATAAAAGCTCTACAATGCAGAAGGAGGCTATTTGGCCCTATGGGTCTGCACCAACCACAATCCCACCAGGCCCTATCCCTGTAACCCCACGTATTTACTCCTAATCCCCCAACACAAGGGTCAGTTTAACACAGCCACATCAACCTAACCCACACAACTTTGGACTGTGGGAGTAAACTGGGGCACCCGGAGGAAACCCGCACTGACACGGGGAGCACATGCAAACTCTGCACTAACAGTGACCCAAGGCCAGAATTGAACCTGGGTCCTGGCACTGTGAGGCAGCAGCGCTAACCACTATGCCACCCTACAGATTCCAGATATTTTTATTGAATTCAAATTCCACCCATCTGCCGTGGTGGGATTCAAACCCAGGTCCCCAGAACATTAGTTGAGTTTCTGGATGAATAATCTAGCGATAATACCACTAGGCCACCCCCTTACCCTTTCACCTCTCCTTCTACTTGGCAGTCCTATCTCCACCAGTCGCCCCAACACATTTCCTCTCTCTTTCTGTGCAATAGATGACCATTTCATTTCACTCGCTTCCCGGTTACTTCCTTTGATGCTCCCACAATCTTCATGGACCCCCTGATGTACTGGTTACTGATATTGTCCTTTCCTGACACACTGCACATCCATGTCAGCATCCAGAGCTCATGAGTAGCCAATGTTTATTCCTCTCTTCTTGATGTCATTCAAGTTTCTGCATTTTATAACAAAGCAGGTCTCACAACTGTCTTGTATGTGGTATAAAGGGTTAATGTTGAATATGTAATATACAGCCCACATCACCATTGATGTAAGATAACATGCCAACAAAACATGGAGAGAAGGATCTATGTAGAGCATCGTGTAGAGACAACGTTGCAAATAGCATAATGTTGAATAAAGATAGAGTTTGTTAATAGATTCACCTTCAGCCTTATCTGAGTCCGTGACTACTATACACCAGGCCAAACACAACAATAGAGTACAGATTCTCCCCCTCAATTTCAGCAATATTTTTCTAACACTTTGTTGAACGTCTTCCAATTCTTCCAACCAAAGCTTTTTGTTGCTTCATTTCCATTTCCATGCTTCCACCTTCTGCCAACACCAACCCCAGGTACCTGAAACTACTCACTTCTTCCAAGACTTTACCCAGAATCATTCACCTCCACTCTGATCCTCTTCCCTAGACACTCACTGGCAGTCCATAAATTGGACCTTTGGTCCACTGGTTCATCCCCTTGCCTTCCTGGCTTTTCTCCAGTACCTCACAGACTCTCTCTCTTCAATACATTCCCCAACATATCCAGAGCTGTGGATATATCCACCCTCTTAGTGCACCAGTGTAACAGAAGCATAGAAACATAGAAGGAAGATGCAGAAATAGACCATTTGGCCCTTTGAGCTTGTACCACCATTCAATATGATCATGGCTGATCATGTGCTTTCAGTATCCCACTCTTGTTTTCTGTCCATGTCTTTTGATCCCTTTCACTGCAAGGGCCACGTCCAGCTCCCCCTCGAGCAAACTGGCCTCAACAGCTTCCTGTGATAGAGAATTCCAAATTCGACAGCTTTGTTCTGACAGCATTGTTACAGCATGCTTCTGCAAATATGTTAAGGAAGATTGAGTTTCTCTGCCATCGTAAGCATGCAGATGCAGCTGGTGATTAAAAAATGGTATGTTGGCATTCATTGTGAGAGGTTTTGAGTACAGGAGCAGGGATGTGTTGTTGCAAATATACAGGGCCTTGGTGAGGCCACACCTAGAGCATTGTGTACAGTTTTGGTCTTTTCTTTTTGAGGAGGGATGCTCCTTGAGGGAGTGTGGCAAAGGTTTACCAGACTGATTCCGGGGATGGTGGGATTGATGTACAAGGAGAGATTGGCTAGGTTAGGACTGTTCACACTGGAGTTCAGACAAATGAAGGAGGATCTCGTAGAGATTTATAAAATTCCAAAATGACTAGACAGGGAGAATATTCCCGATGGTGGGGGAGTCCAGAACCATGGATCACACTCTGAGGATTCAGAGTAGATCATTTAGGACGGAGATGGGAGACATTTTTTCACCCAAAGAGTGGTGAGCCTGTGGAATTCATTACCACAGAAAGTAGTTGATGCCAAAACATTGAATGTATTCAAGAGGTGGCTGGATATAGCACTTGGGGTGAATGGGATCAAAGGTTGTGGGGAGAAAGCAGGATTAGGCTATTGAGTTGGATGATCAGCTATGATCGTGATGAATGGCAGAGCAGGCTCGAAGGGCCAAATGGCCTCCTCCTGCTCCTATCTTCTAAGTTTCCATGTTAGCACCATTACAGCCAGATACCAGGCAAGACCTGGATTGAGACTTGGGTTCTAGAAGTGAAAGGGCAGTGCTGTCATTTATAGCACTATTTATTCGCCTTGTCAAAAAATGATCTAAATAGCAATGTATTGGAAGGGGCTGGCAGGTCACATGATGGATGATTAGTTCCTGTGCTATAGCATAAAATAAAAGCCGATTTAAAAACTCCAAAATCACTTGGCGGGGCTGAGAGTTAGAGATAGCTGGACTGCTGTTGATGGCCCCCAAACATCTGTAACATTTATTCTGGAAAGAGAATAGCAAACTGTTTTGGATTTTTGCTTGTCCAATTGGATTGATCTAGTGAATCAAAGTATCCTAACTGTTTTGTGGGGTGTGAACTGTTTTCTCATCTATTGGTGAATCTTGGTCAGAAGGTAATTGTATATCTGAAAACATGTTCACCTTAATGGCAACGCAGGTGGGTAAGGAAAGCATACGGCATGCATCAATTGGTGCATTGAGTATAAAAATTCACAGGTCGTGCTGCAGCTGTACAGAACCTTAGCGAGGTCTCATTTGGAATATTGTGTACGATTCTGGTCGCCACACTACCAGAAGGATGTGGATGCTTTGGAGAGGGCACAGAAAAGGTTTACTATGATGTTGCCTGGCCTGGAGGGTATGAGCTATGAGGAAAGGTTGGATAAAATCGGTTTGTTCACACTGGGACGACAGAGGTTGAGGGGCGACCTGATAGACGTTTACAAGATTATGAGTGGCCTGGACAGAGTGGATAGTCAGACGCTCTTTCCTTGGATAGGAAAGTCAAGTGCTAGGGGATATAGGTTTAAGATGCGTGGGGAAAAGTTTAGAGGAGATGTGCGAGTTTTTTATACAGAGGGTGGTGAATGTCTGGAACCCACTGCCAGGGAGGTGGTGGGAGCAGGTACAATAGCGGCATTTAAGGGGAATCAAGATGAATACAAGAATAGGATGGGAATGGAAGGATACGGACTCTAAGTGCATACGGTTTTAAGGCAAGCATCATGATTGGCTCAGGTTTGGAGGGCCTTTGCAGCAACATGTTAGTCCTATAGCAAAGCGTGTTAATTCAGTGTTACTGTAATTGGGGTTGTGGAGATTGCACGGAGATAAGATTTTTACACCTCTATCAAACAGACACGTTTCAATTAGGAGGAAGGTGCCTTTGTCTGATTGCAGGTTTCCTGCACAATCTTTTCCTTGCCTGAGGAGTTGTGATTTTTTAAAATTGACATTTAAAAAAACAAGTTGATGTCTATGTTTGTTGATGGTAAATAAGCTCCAAGAGTTGTTATGGTCACTGTTTTAACAATCGGGCTAACCAATATTTAAAATGTCACAACCTGGCAGCCAACAACCCCTTACTGTCAGCATGGCTGAGTGGGTAGCACTCTCCACCTGAGTCATGGGTTCAAGTCTCACTCCAGGGACCTGAGAACCAAAACATGAACTGTCAATTCTAATGCAATGTCGTGTGCTTCTGGGCGAGATGTTAACTCAAGATTGTGTTCTTTCAAGTAGAGATAATTTCCAAAAAGATTGGGGAAGCTACCCTTTAGATATCTTTTATCTTAAATTTTATTCTTGTTATCCTGGTTAATAATAATCCCTCAGTCTGCATCACTAAAGGCAGATTATTCCCCTGCCCTTGCTGCCCAACCCCTCCCTCACGATCCCCTTCCCATCATCACACACCTTTGTCTGAGTCCCTCCTTGCCCCGAGGCCTCGGTGTGTGGTGTTGGTATCAGTTACCACCCCCCCCCAGTGGACCTGCTGAGAGCAGACGCTCTTGGGTGCAGCTTCCACACCTGGGGTACTCCTGCCCCAGGCCTGACCAGTGCCTGAGTTGCACAAGGGGCAGTGGGCCTTCCCGGAGAGAGGCGGTCTCACTGGCTCCCCAGCCTGGGGCCAAGAACCCCACTGTCTCCACAGGATTCTGTCTTCAGATAAGGAGATGAGGAATAATTTCATCACTCTGAGGATGTGAATCTGAGTTCCCTACCTCAGAAGATTATTGTCAAACATATTATAACAGGTGAGGAAGAATTTCTTCAGCCAGAGGGTGGTGAATCTGTGGAACTCTTTGCCATAGAAGGCTGTGAAGGCCAGGTCATTGACTGTCTTTAAGACAGAGATAGATAGGTTCAATGGATGGGAGGCTGGTTTGGGTATCAATGGATAGAAGGCTGGTTTGGGTGATCAGTTGGGCTACATTCACAACCTTTTGTAGTTCCTTGTGGTCTTGGGCAGAGCAGGAACCATCCCAAGCTGTGATACAACCAGAAAGAATGCTTTCTATGGAGCATCTGTAAAAGTTGGTGAAAGTCATAGCTGACATGCCAAATTTCCTTTGTCTTGTGAGAAAGTAGAGCTGGGCTTTCTTAAGTATAGTGTTGGCATGGGCCTTGGGTCTTTGCGTAGATTTATCATTTGTTTACAGCTCCAAAATGTCTGATGAATCACCCACAAAAGGAACACAAGTTTCTGGAGGCTAGCAAATTAATGGCCCCAGTTTGAATCCCCTTCCCTCAGGCCTCCCATCAGACAGAGGGATGGGTTAAAATCAATGGCAGATGCAGTATAGTTTGGATAAATGTGAGGTTATTCACTTTAGAAACAAAAAGAAGAAGGTAGATTACTACCTGAATGGCAGTAAATTGGGAGAGGGGACCAGGACCTGGGTGTCCTTGTGCACCAGTCGCTGAAGGTAAACATACAGGTTCAGCAGGCGGTAAAGAAGGCAAATGGCATGTTGGTCTTCATTATGAGAGGTTTCGAGTACAGAAACAGGGATGTGTTGCATTTATACAGGGTCTTGGTGAGGCCACACCTAGAGTATTGTGTGCAGTTTTGGTTTCCTTTTCTGAGGGAGGATGTTCTTGCTAACCATTTGCAAGTTGCTATCACTCCAATATGGAGTGACGTGTATCGAGCTTGTATATGGAACGAGCTGCTAGAGGAGGTGGTGGAGGCAGGTTCAATTGCGACATTTAAAAGACATTTGGATGGGTACATGGATAGGAAACGTTTAGAGGGATATGGACCAAACATAGGAAAAAGAGACGAGGAAACTTGGACAAATTGAGCCAAAGGGCATTATATCTCTATGACGATCTAGTTTAAAGTTTATTTAAACAAATAAAACTCATTTATTATTATTGTCACAAGTACGCTTACATTAAGACCGCAATGAAGTTACTGTGAAAATCCCCTAGTCGCCACACTCCAGCACCTGTTCGGAGACACCGAGGGAGAACTTAGCATGGCCAATGCACCTAACCAGCCCATCCTTTGGGTTGTGGGAGGAAACCAGAACACGTAGAGGAAACCCATGCAGACACGGGGAGAATGTGCAAACTCCACATCCAAGGCTGGAATTGAACCCAGGTCCCTAGTGCTATGAGGCAGCAGTGCCAACCACTGTGCTGCCCTAGTTGGGAGTGTGGCCACAGAATGCAGCTAATAGTGTCCACCGCTTAACCAGAGCAGCTGCATAAATTGATGTTGCAAGTGCATATAAATTAGTAATGAGTCTCCAAGCAAAAACAAGCTACCCTTTGTTGAGATATTGTGGTTGGAAACGTTGGTGACACAAAAGTCAACATAATTTGTTGAGGACTTTGAACTTCAGAGGATTTCATGGAATAATAAAGAAACATTCGGAAAAAGACAGCCAAAGAACTACAATCCAAACTGAGCCAACCACCACTTCCAATTCCAGTGATCCTGGTGAGTCTGGCTTCACTTTATCAGACTTACTTCACTCTTACTATTGCGATAATAAATGCAAGCCCTTTTCCTGCGGATGTAAATGTTCTTGCTCACATTACTTACTTTGGGATCAATTCAACACAGCTTGTTTCATGCTAAAACCTTGGCAAATTTTTCTTGTTATGTCAGCTTCCAGTTTAATTCCAATGTTAAGCAAAAGTTTTGCATTTCTAACTTCACCGATATAAATCCTTTAGATCGGAATAATGATATGCCGATGTGACCTCCAAGGGGAGGGAGTCCTTGCGTTACAATGAAGCTGGTGTGGGAAAGAGTGAAGACAAAGACTGTGTAGCAGAGTCCAAGGGGCCAATGTCTTCTTACATTTCCAACATCAATTTCCCACAGAAGACTGCTGGGATAGCTTAGCTCCACATACAAACCCGTCTCCAAACTCCATGGCCTGTGGCTCCGGTCCTCCCTCTGTGACTGGATCCTCAACTTCCTAACACACAGACCGCAATCAGTCAGAATAGGCAACACCACCTCCATGATTATCTTCAATACCAATGCCTCCAAGGCTCTGTCTTCAGCCCCTTACCATACTCCTTATACACTTATGACTGGCCAAATTCACCTCCAATTCTGTTTTCAAGTTTGCTGATGGCACTGCTGTAGTGGGTCGGATCTCAAACAACGACGAGACAGAGTACAGGAATGAGATAGAGAATCTGGTGAAATCGTGCAATGGCAATAATCTCTTCCTCGATGTCAGTAAAACGAAGGAGATAGTCATTGACTCCAGGAACCTTAGTGCAGGACATGCCCCTGCCTACATCAATGGTAATGAAGTGGAAATGGTTGAGAGCTTCAAGTCTCAGGATGTTCAGATCACCAGCAACTTGGTTCCTCCAAGCTGACGCTATAGTTAAGAAAGCCCACCAATGCTAAGGAATGGCTAATGAAATTTGCAGATGCACCATAGAAAGCATCCATTCTGGATGTCTCGCAGCTTGGTATGGCTCCTGCTCTGACCAAGACCCAAAGAAACTACAAAGGATTGTGAACATAGCCCAGCCCATCACACAAACCAGCCTCCCATCCATTGATTCGTCTACACTTCCTGCTGCCTCGGAAAAGCAACCAGTATAATTAAGGACCCCATGCACTCCAAACACACTCTCTTTCCATCTTCCTCTGCTGGGAAAAAGATATAAAAATCTGAGGTCACGTACCAACCAACTCAAGAACAGCAACCTCCCTGCTGCCATCAGACATTTGAATGGACCTACTGTACATTAAGCTGATATTTCTCAACGCCCTAGCTATGATTGTAACATTACATTCTGCAATCTCTCTTATCCTGCTACCCTATATACTCTGCGAATGGTATACTTTGTATAGCATGCAAGAAACCAGACTTTTCACGATATCGCACTATATGTGCCAATAATAAATCAAATCAAATGTGGCCCTTGCAAACATATTAATGGGACATACATACTTTGGAAAACAGTGTTCTGCATCACCAGGCTTTGTTGTCACATAACATTGCCCTGTCTGCTTGATGTAATGCACTTACCGATAGGACTTGTCCAGGTCTCCATCCCACCCTAGGATGTTTCTAATCGGAGCTTCTTGGCAGCAATCGACAGTGCTCTTGAGAATGTTTGTGTGAATCTGTAACTGATGTGTGGCTTATTTCGATGCAGCTGATGAGGATCCACCAACTGTGGGTTCAGCCAGCAATTGATGTAAAACTTCACAGTGAGTGTGATGGGAAAGGGCACAGTGGTTATCACTGCTGCCTCACAGGGACCCGGGTTCAATTCTGGCCTCGAGTGACTGTGTGACGCTTACGTGTTCCCAACTTGTCTGGGTTTCCTCCGGGTGCTCCGATTTCCTCCTACAGTCCAAAGATGTGGCGGCTAGGTTGATTGGCCATGCTAAATTGGCCCTTAGTGTCCAAGTATGTGTCGGTTAGATGGACTACCCGTGATAAATGTGTGGGAATAGGATAGAATGTTCTGTTGGAGAGTAGGTGCACTCAATGGGCTGAATGGCCTCCTTCTGCACTGCAGGGTTTCCATAATTCAATAACATGAAATGTGCACTTTGGGTGTTTGGAACTGATTCATGTTCCTATCAATAATCTGCTTGTTTCATTGTGTTTTAGCCTTTCATATTTTGATCTTTGGTGTTGCATTGATTGTAAAATCATGCTTCAGTACTTTGATGTAATGTTAATATATTTAATTGCATTTTGTGAACCTGCATTGATGTTTTAAGGTTAACAGTTCCATTGTGATATGTGACATATACTTTTCTATTCGCTGTAATAACTGTTTAAACTAAAATTGTTTTCAATCAAAACCTTTGGCATCTCATTTGCTGACCACGATTTTGATTTGTCTTTGTATTTCACAGTTCTCCCCTGAGTATAGCTACTGAATTATCCAACCCCTTCTTAACATATTGTCTGGCTTTCAATTAGACACCTGGGATGGGCAATAGATGCTGGCCTTGCGCATGTCTGTAATCCCATGAGCGAAAATCAAATATTGTGATTCTTTAAGGAATGGAAATCAAAGTTAGACAAATCCATCTCTTTTAGATAGACTCATCACCTTCTCACCGTAATCCTTGCTCCAATGTTTTTCTTGGCAATTTATGCAAATGCTCTCAGCTTGTAGGCGAGAGGGATTCTGGGAAGTAAGAAAGGAAATGAAGAAACTTGAGCATTTATATAGCGCCTTTCATGATTTCACAATGTCTCAAAATGCTTTTCAACCAATGAAATCCTTCTGAAATGCAATCAGTGTTGTACGGTTGTCAACTATGACTAAATATGTTCCTGGAAGTTTTGTCACGTGACTTGCCTCCCATGCTCCAGTCATTAGTCAACCAACACATCCATCTTTGTGAGGTACAGCCTTCCTACACCAATTGGAAGCCAAAAAAAACTCATTATCCAATTGGATGATGCTTGGCTGAGAGCCTTGCCCCGCTGCCCCCCCTCCACCATTTTCAATATTTTTATGTCTGGTTGAGAGAAATTTTCAAAGAAAACGATTAAACTATCTTTTTCAATGTGCCAGTGATTTTTTTCTCCAGGATTGCAAATAGCAGTGTCCTGGAGATTGAACTTCAATTCCTGGCCAATCCCGGAGGGGTTGACGACCACGTGTTGTCTGCTGGAGGTTTTCCAATATAACTCCGAGATACAGGCGATTAACACACACTCCCTCTTTCGATCTCCCGTTGCCATGGTAGTTATTTTATAATTAGCCGTCTTGAATTGTATATGTCACCTATTGACCTGTATGCTTCAATTAAATTGCCTGAATATGGGGGTTGTAGTGCTTGCTGGTATTTTCCCTGCTGTCTACTTTTCACACTCCCTTTTAATTTTCATTTGCTATACATGTTTGAATTAGTTTGTTTTTATAATGAATGGCCAAAGCCTAGTCTTGCCTACGCTATGTCATAGTAAATTTCACAACACACATATATAATGGGGCGGCACAGTGGTTAGCACTGCTACCTCACAGCGCCAGGGACCCGGGTTCAATTCCTGGCTTGGGTCAGTGTCTGTGTGGAGTTTGCACATTCTCCCTGTGTCTGCATGGGTTTCCTCTGGGTGCTCTGGTTTTCCCCCCCATAGTCCAAAGATGTGCAGGTTAGATGAATTGGACATGTTAAATTCTCCCTCAGTGTACGCGGACAGGCGCCGGGTGTGGCGACTAGGGGATTTTCACAGTAACTTCATTGCAGTGTTAATGTAAGCCTACTTGTGACTGATAAATAAATAATACATTGTTCTTTGAGGGTGGTAGGTGCCTGAACTCGCTGCTGGGGGAGATAATGGAAGCAGATACGATAGTGACTTTGAAGGGTTGTTTTGACAAATATAAGAACATAAGAACATAAGAAATAGGAGCAGGAGTAGGCCATCCAGCCCTTCGAGCCTGCCCCGCCATTCAATAAGATCATGGCTGATCTGTCGCTGCTCAGTTCCACTTTCCCGCCCTCTCCCCATAACCCTTAATCCCCTCTCCTATCAAAAACCCATCAACCCGCGTCTTAAAAATATTTAGCGAGGCAGCCTCCACCACTTCAACGGGCAGAGAATTCCAGAGATTCACCATAATAGAGTGGTATGGTCCCAGAAGAGACCATATGCCTGTTGGGAAAAAGATACAAAAGTCTGAGTCACATACTAACCAACTCAAGATCAGCTTCTTCCCTGCTGCCATCAGACTTTTGAATGGACTTATCTTGCATTAAGTTGATCTTTCTCTAAACCCTAGCTGTGGCTGTAACTCTACATTCTCTCCTTTCCTTCTCTATGAATGGTATGCTTTGTCCGTATAGCATGTAAGAAACAATACTTTTTACTGTGTATTAATACATGTGACAATAATAAATCAAGTCAAATCAAAAAAAATCAAATTCAATATGTGACAAAAGCTTTATTTGAAGGAGTTAAGTGTGTCGACTCCTGATTCAATTGGTTCTGTTGGTTTGATGTGAAAGAGGTGATTCCAGTGAGTAAGCAAGTCCAAATTTCCATCTAACTTTTGATTGTCAATCTCTGTGTAAACTGGGTTGTAGTTTTATCAATCCTTGGAGAATTCCTCCCCTCTCTGCCTCTCTTTCTTTGCTAAAACCATAAGAGGCCGGAATTTTCTGATCCTTCCTGCCAGCAGGATTTTCCGGCCTCGGAGACAGCATCGCCAGCGTTGGACTGCGGTATATACAGAAAGTAGTCTCACAACACCAGGCTAAAGTTCATCAGGTGAGTGCAGAGGCACTCGCCTGATGAAGGAGCAGTGCTCCAAAAGCTCGTGCTACCAAATAAACCTGTTGGACTTTAACTTGGTGTTGTGAGACTGATTTACTGTATTACCCATTCGGGCTGTGAATTCCAGATCTGTACTCTGAGTGAAAAAATTTCATCTCTGAACCTTCTACAATTATAGTGGGTGGCACAGTGGTTGGCACTGCTGCCTCACAGCACCAGGGACCTGGGTTCGATTTCGGCTTGGGTCACTGTCCATGTGGAGTTTGCATGTTTTCCCTGTATCTGCGTGGGTTTCCTCCGGGTGCTCCAGTTTCCTTCCACAGTCCAAAGATATGCAGGTTAGGTGCATTGGACATGCTAAATTGCCTCTTAGTATCCTGGGATGTATAGATTAGAGGGATTAGCAGGGTAAATATGTAGGTTACAGGATAGGGCCCAGATGGGATTATTGTTGGAGTAGACTTGATAGGCTGGATGGCTACCTTCTGCACTGTCGGGTTTCTATGAATTAGACTCAAAATCTGCTTCTACCTTCCCAGCTCACCCGTCAACCCCAGTTATTGGCCTCTCTGCTAAGGGAAATAGTTCCTTCCTCTCCAGTCTATTTTTCAATATATTTCCCTCGGTATTTATACAAGAGCTGCATTGTGCTTGACTCTCTGGTTCCAAAGTTGTGACAAACCTTCAATTAGCTCAGTGAAATACAGCACAATAGGGTTTTCTGTAAGAAGTGGAGTGTTTGTCTGCCGCGCTGCGATCATTATAGTGAGACACTTTTTTGAAGGGCTTCTTTTCATTGCTTTCTATTCCCTAAAGTTTTGAAACATTTTCATAACTGAGAAGAGGAAAGCACCTGTCAGACGTACAGAATGTCTGTGCCAAGCTGCGAACAAACCACTTTGCATTCTCCTATTGTGGCACACCTCAATACAGTGACCGTGACGCTCTTTTAACCTCACCACTTATCCCTGTCTTCCTGGGAACAGGACTAGCGGATTTTGCTATTCAATTCAATCCTAACTTCTGCAACTTAAATCCATGTATCCACATTTTTCCCCATATTTCTGTTCAACAAGAATCTTTCACTCTCAGTTTTAAAATTAAAAATCGATGCAGTATTAATTGCCATCGGAGAAGAGGATCCAAACTTTGAGTAAAAGTAAATTACTGCAGATCTTGGAATCTGAAACCATGAGGAAAAATGCTGGAAAATCTCAGCAGGTCTGGCAGCATCTGTAAGGAGAGAAAAGAGCTGACAAAGAACAAAGAAAATTACAGCACAGGAATAGGCCTTTCAGCCCTCCAAGCCTGCACCAACCATGATACCCGACTTAACTAAATCCCCTTATCCTTCCAGGGACCATATCCCTCCATTCCTATCCTATTCATGTATTTGTCAAGACTCCCCTTAAAAGTCACTATCATGTCTGCTTCCACTACCTCCCCCGACAGCGAGTTCCAGGCACCCACCACCCTCTGTGCAAAAAAAAACCTGCCTCGTACATCTCCTTTTAACCTTGCCCTTTGCACCTTAAACACCTTAAAAATTTACTGTTCCATCCTGGGAAAAAGCTGACGTTTCAAGTCCAGATGACCCTTTGTCAAAGCCTGGTCTGTCAAAGGGTCATCTGGACTCGAAACATCAGCTCTTTTCTCTCCTTACAGTTGCTACCAGACCCGCTGACATTTTCCAGCAGTTTCTCTTTTGGATCCAACACTTGACCACTCTTTTTGTGTGGAAGTGTTTCCTAACTTTATTCCTGAAAAGTCTGCCTCTAACTTTAGACTGTGGTCAGAATTCTCTGACTTTGCCCATGGCTGTGATTTTCCAGTCCCGCTGCAGTGAATGAAGGTTTGGCTGAATGCCAATTCTCCATTCTCACCGATAGCAGTGGTGGGGCGAATGAGATTGGAGAACTCCGAACTATACTCCCCAACTAGCAAAATAATTCCCTACTCCTTAATAGCTTCAAAACTTGGATCAAATCACCACCTAACCTTCTAAAATCCAGGCAATATGATCCTTGCCTGCGGAATCCCTGGTTGTAATTTAACCCTCGGAGTCCCAGTATCTTTCTGGTAAATCTATGCTGCAGTCATTATCCTTTCTAAGGTGTGGTGCTCCTAGCTGCTCACAGCATTCCAGTATGGACCAACTAGGGATTTGTAAAGCTATAGGTTGACTTCTATCCTCTTGTAACCGGCTAAAAACAAGAACCAGAGGGCACAACCTCAGGCGAAAGGGACGATCCTTCAAAACAGAGATGAGGAGGAATTTCTTCAGCCAGAGAGTAGTGAATCTGTGGAATTCTTTGCCTCAGGAGGCTGTGGAGGCCAGGTCATTGAGTGTCTTTATGACAGCGATAGGCAGGTTCTTGATTAATAAGGGGGTCGGGGTTATGGGGGAAAAGGTAGGAGAATAGGGATGAGAAAAATATCTCGCCATGATTGAATGGCAGAGTAGACTTGATGGGCTGAATGGCTGAGTTCTGCTCTTGTGGCTTGTGGCAATCAAACGTTCATAGCGATATCACTTTTTGATCCTTCAATGTCGACTCTTCCTATCATTGTGAAGCAGAATTCACCAAGTGTTAGATAGTTCATCCACTAATAGGGAACATGAGTTGGGTTAGACCATTGTGAGACAGATTAGTTTTACGCTACTGATGATAAAGTGTTGTTGCAACAGTAATCCAGGGATGTGTAGGTTAGAGGGATTAGTGCGTATAATATGTAGGAATATGGGGTTAGGGCCTGAGTGGGATTGTGTTCAGTACAGACTCGATGGGCCGAAGGGCCTCTTCCTGCACTGTAGGATTCTATGATCTAATCCTGATTGACGAGAGAAAAGATCGCCTGATCTTTGCAAAGTAAAAAATTCTACAATGGCTGCCCCTGGCCAACATTTCACCAAACCAATGGCGATACTTGTTATCCAAAGACAACCTGTAGGTTGTTTGTAGTTTGGGATAGTAGGTCACGAGAGGGGCAGACTTGTGAGCAAGATTTAGTTTAGGTGATGCAGAAATTTAAAGATAAACAACTGCACTTTATCGGGCATGTTGACACCAGGATCGTGGGTTCAATTCCGGCCTTGGGTGACTGTCTGTGTGGAGTTTGCACGTTCTCCCACGTCTGCGTGGGTTTCCTCTGGGTGCTCTGCTTTCCTCCCACAGCCCTAAAATGTGCAGGTTAGGTGGATTGGCCATGCTAGATTGCCCCTTAGTGTCAGGGAGACTAGCTAGGGTAAATACATGGAGTTACGCGAATAGGGCCTGGGTGGGATTGTTATTGGTGCAGGTTCCACGGGCCAATGGGTCTCCTTCTGCACTGTAGTGATTCTCATTATACTCATAAATTACAAAGAATGAAATAATTGCAACAATTGATTGAGAATGACTAAGAAAGTCACACAATGAGTACTGGTCTGATACAAAGAACAAAAGATATTATCTCCTTAAATTGATCTTAACTAGTATTTTCACTGTGTCTGGGTAGTTACAATGATCAGTTGGTGTATTTATTATGGTTTATTGTTTCTGTGTAAAACACTTCCCCATTTCTTGAAATTTAGTACAAATGTTAAGCATGTTAAGATCTGATATGATCTGGACACAAGTAAAACTCCTTCTTTGCTGCAACAATGAGTGTTAACCTCAATCTTAACCTTAAAAGAACAACCCTTTTTCCCCAATTACAGCAGTGCACAATTTCAATTTTCTCTGCGGCTCACTGAAAAGAAGTGGCAATTAGTGGTAAATTACACACTTGTACTCACTTGGAGTTTCAACTGCTGAACTTATTTCAGGGTGATATTGATTGATTATTGTCCCATTAATCATCTGCTTTTGAACCCAGGCCCCAGAGATTGAAGGAGATTGTACAAACCAACTTCACCCTTTCCATTCAGAGATGCATGGGCAATAGAAATCGGATAATGCATCATCCCCCATGGCTACAAAATATCAGATGAATGAAAATAACATTACAGACAACAGCAATGAAACTGAGACACATTATCTCAGTGGCTAGCACTGGTGCCTCACTGCGCCAAGGGTTCTATTCCCAACTCGGGTCAATGTCTATGTGGAGTATGTGCACGCCCTCCCCATATCTGCGTGGGTTTCCATTGACCATGCTAAATTACCCTTTAGTGTCAGGGGGATTATAGAATCATAGAATCCTTACAGTACAGAAGGAGACCATTTGGCCCATCCAGCCTGCACCAACAACAATCCCATTCTATCCCCTTAACCCCACATATTTACCCTGCAAATGGCCCAAAACTAGGGTCAATTTAGCATGGCCAATCAACCTAACCTGCACATCTTTGGACTGTGGGAGGAAACTGGAGCACCCGGAGAAAATCCACGCAGACAAGGGGAGAACATGCAAAATCCACACAGACAGTGGCGCAAGCTGGGAATCGAACCCAGGTCCCTAGCGCGGTGAGGCAGCAGTTCTACCCAGGCTAAATACATGGGGTTACGGGGATAGAGCCTGTGTGGGATTGTTGTCAGTGCAGACTTGATGGGCCTGATGGAAAACTAATGGAAAAGCCCAACAAAATAAAATACAGCATTTGGAACAGAAATCTAAGTTACTGGCTGCACAGTGGTTAGCACCGCTGCCTCATCAGTGCTGGGGACCTGAGTTTGATGCCCGGCTTGGGTGACTATCTCCCCGAGTCTGTGTGGGTTTCCTCTGGGTGCTCCAGTTTCCTCCCACAATCTGAAAGGTGTGCTGGTTAGGTGTATTGGCCATGCTAAATTCTCCCTTAGTGTACCCGAACAGGCGCCGGAGAGTGGCGACCAGGGGATTTTCACAGTAACTTCATTACACTATTAATGCAAGCCTACTTGTGAATAATATAAACTTTAAATAAAAAGAAATGACTTCTGAAAAACAATTTCGACCCGAGAATAAAACACTTTTTCTGCACTGTAGGGATTCTATGATTGCTGTCACTTGACCATGGATCTGTCTCTGTAAAGTAAAGCACTGAATTGTAACGTTACACAAACCTTTCCTGTTTTTGGGAAGCAGTAATAGCTGTGAAAAGATACCCATGGACGTGAGTAACACTTTCTTTTTGAGGCAGGGATAAGATTGCATCTGTGAGTTCACCAAGGACTGCATTGCAGTGCATGACTCTTCACTGAAACTGTCAGTCTCACTGCTTCTAGAAGCAACACCTTGAAAAGTAGCAAGATTGGTGCAGTCGGAAGGTTTGGTTGTAAAAAGCAAATCGAAACAGCCGGTTTCTGAAAAGAAACTGTACCTTTGCAAGGAGCCAAGATAGATTAACTTTTGGGGGGGGAAAAAAATCAAAATAATTAATTATGTGTACCTTTTTAATCTGTTCTCCATGGCAACAACTTCCACTCATCTTGGTTGGAGGTGTAATTAAATTGTGTCCTACAAAGCAGCATTTCTACACTGAGCCCAACTTTAATACATTACAGCCCCACAGCTGGCCCTACATCCTTGGCTTTGAGTTACTGAAGATTGTTTTGGGTTCTACGCATTTGGAAATTCAGCAAAGGTCAATTTCTACTTTGTAAAAAGTTAATTCAATGTTTGGAAATTCTATACAGATCTTCACAGGTGGGGAGGGGGCTATGTTTCATCATTTTTGAATTGTTCAAAAAATGTGGACAAATCTTGGTTACAGCCGATAGATTCCCTACAGTACAGAAGGAGGCCATTCAGCCCATCAAATCTGTATCGACCACATCCCATCCAAGCCCTATCCCCATAACCCTCA
This sequence comes from Carcharhinus amblyrhynchos, assembly GCF_965287045.1. NCBI lineage: Eukaryota > Metazoa > Chordata > Chondrichthyes > Carcharhiniformes > Carcharhinidae > Carcharhinus > Carcharhinus amblyrhynchos. The sequence continues at coordinate 48,659,950 of NC_137342.1, forward strand.
TTTATCTTGCCAATGCCCCTGACACCAAGAGACAATTTAGCATGGTCAATTAACCTAACCCACACATCTTCGGACTGTGGGAGGAAACCAGAGCCCCTGGAGGAAACCCACGCAGACACAGGGAGAACGTGCACACAGACAGTGACCCCAGGCTGGAATTGAACCCAGGTCCCTGGCGCTGTGAGGCAGCAGCACTAACCACTGTGTCACCGTGCCATCCTGATTGATATCTTCTGAATGCAAAGTCTGGGAGGAGGATAGACAAAGATGTATATTTGCCTGTGGATGTTGTAGATCTGCCTTTTAGTAATGCTGCCAAACACTCTGTAACACAGAAAGAAAATCCAAAGCTACAGGAAGTTTTGAACCCATCAGTTATATTCTGTCCAAACATGTGTTTGCTTATTCAATAATTACCTGTTGATTATTCAATAATTACCTCTTGATTTGCTGCTTTTGGCAACATTAGTTTCCATCTGTCACTTGTTTTTCAGTTTTGATTTCACTGAGCACTACCCTTTGTTCTCCCATCAACACTTTCCTTTCTGTCACTATGACCTCATCCTTTAATCCTTAACGCCACCATTAACACTCCCTTTGTCTTGTTTCTTTGTCAATCTCTCCTTAGTTCTGACCTATCCCTGACCTTCTAGTCCGCCCCACATTCTCTATCCACCCCCGCCAACCGTATTATTATTCTTCACGTATCTAACCCTCTTCAGTTCTTGAAATATTAACATAAAAGCAAAATACTGTGGATGCTGGAATCTGAAACAAAAAGAGAAAATGCTGGAAAATCTCAGCAGGTCTGACAGCGTCTGTGGGGAGCGAATGGAGCCAATGTTCCGAGTCTAAATGCCCTTTTGTCAGATGAAGGCTCTGAAAAGGGTCATCTAGACTCAATCGTTGCCTCATCCTTCTGCACTGTAGGGAGTAATGTTAATGTATCAATATGATAAATACGATTTTCCTTATTTTGCTAATGAAATCACATTATACAAATATTAGCAAATTAAAACATTATTGACATATTCACTATTTTACTTGGTTGCAAGAATCCATGAAAATAAGACCCTTAACTCCATTTTCAGAAGGCAGGATAATCTATACACCCTATCAGTGACATAAAACACAAATTAAATGATCAAGTTGAAGCATTTGTATTTTCACTTCTTGAAGGTGTTTTCTTTTAATGTCCTCACTTTTCCAAAAAACATTGAAAAGATGTTTTTGACCCCAATCAAGGGGTGGCATGATGGCATAGCGGTTAGCACTGCTGCCTCTCAACACCAGGATCCCAGGTTCGATTCCGGCCTTGGGTGTTTGTGTGGAGTTTACACGTTTTCTCCATGTCATAGAAATCATAGAATCCCTACAATGCAGAAGACGGCCATTTGGCCCATCGAGCCTGCACCAACAACAATCCCACCCAGGCCCTATCCCAGTACATATTTACTCTGCTAGTCCCCCTGACACTTTGGGGCAAATTTTCATGGCCAATGAACCTAACCCTGTGTGAGTTTCCTCCGGATGCTCCGGTTTCCTCCCACAATCCAAACATGTGCAGTTTAAGTGGATTGGCTGTGCTAAGTTGCCCCTTAGTGTCCCAAGATTGTGCAGGTTAAGGGGATTAGACACATTAAGAGGTCTCACAACACCAGGTTAAATAACCAACAGGTTTATTTGGTAACACGAGATCTTTTGGAGTATCGCTCCTTCATCAGGTGCAGATGAAGTGTAGTCCATCCCAGTCCAATGCCGGCATCTCCACATTATGGATTAGATATAGGAAATGTGTGGAGTTACGGGGATAGGGCAGGGAAAGCAGCTGGGTAAGATACCCTGTTAGTGAGTCGGTACAGAGTCAATGGGCCAGATGGCCCCTCTTGCACTGTAGGGATTCTATGATCTTATCCAATGTTCAAATTTTAAGTGTTGCCACCTCCGACATAAAGCATCCTCTCCTCAGGATTACCATTCTCTGACTAGCGTTGAGTGTAATCTAACAAACCTTTTGGGTTTTAATGCTCAGTTGTTTTTGCCAAGGGCATAAGGTTTCAGTTCATGCCATCTGGATTCAACTGCCATAAGCAGTCAACAAGGGCCAGAAAATACTGGAAATGCATAGCAGATCGGCCAGTGTTTAAAAAGATAGATTAATGTCCCAGATAGAATCTCTTCACCAGAACTGGGTCAGTTCTGACACGCAAGTCTCCGCTGAAATGCTGTCCTATCTTTTTTCTGACAGACTTGCTGTGTGTTAATGCTGTTGTTTCATAAGAACATAAGAAATAGGAGCAGGAGTAGGCCATCTAGCCCTTCGAGCCTGCCCCGCCATTCAATAAGATCATGGCTGATCTGTCGCTGCTCAGTTCCACTTTCCCGCTTTCTCCCCATAACCCTTAATCCCCTCTCTTATCAAAAACCCATCAACCCGCGTCTTAAAAATATTTAGCGAGGCAGCCTCCACCACTTCAACGGGCAGAGAATTCCAGAGATTCACCACCCTTTGAGTGAAGAAGTTCCTCCTCAACTCCGTTCTAAACCGCCCCCCTTTTATCTTGAGGCTGTGCCCCCTAGTCCTACTGTCTTTTTTGAGCGGGAAGAGTCTCTCCACCTCTATCCTATCCATCCCATTCATCATCTTATACGTCTCAATGAGATCTCCCCTCATTCTTCTAAACTCTAACGAGTACAAGCCCAGTTTATTCAGCCTCTCCTCATAGCTCAACCCCCTCAACTCCGGTATCAGCCTAGTAAACCTCCTCTGCACTCCCTCCAAGGCCAAAATATCCTTGCGCAGGTGCGGCGCCCAAAACTGCACACAGTACTCCAGCTGCGGCCTCACCAATGCCCTATACAGCTGCAGCAAGACCTCCCTACTTTCATATTCAATCCCCCTCGCTATGAAGGCCAGCATCCCATTCGCCTTCCTGACCACCTGCTGCACCTGCAAGCTGGGTTTTTGCGACTCATAATATTCAGCATTGGTTCTCTGTTGTTAACCAGAAGCAGCCTATGGTCTCATTCATGAAGGGAGCTGCTTATTTTACGATCGTACTTATTTCTTGCACTCAGTTAATTTGTTATAGTTAAATTACACTTCACTCAGGGATGCCCTGGTTGCACTTTTATATTCACGTTGTAACCTGAAGCTGTGGTTAGTACCCGTTGGACTTTAACCAGGTGTTGTGAGACTTCTTACTGTGTCTAATCCCAGTCCAACGCCGGCATCTCCACATCACAGCTATGGTTAGTGACAGTGGACAGTCCAACTTTCTTCCCATGACTCCCCCATTCTTCCTGGCTGCCGTGTTGGAAGGTTGATACTCGACTTGTTGGACTGCACCTTTGTTGGCCATCAAACCTGAAGTTTCTGGCTCACAGGCAGGTGCTGGAATTCTCTGGTCTTGCATGCCCTGTTATGGCTGCCAGCAAGAAAGGAGAACTTGGTGTGCAGACAAATCTCCATTCATTGCAGCGGGACTGGAGAATCCTAGCCATGGGTGAGGTTGGAGAATCCTGGCCCAGGCACCACAAGACCTCCTCGATTCAGTGAATCTACTTTGCTTAAAGAAAGGTGTGGCTGCTGTGAAACCACAGCTTGAATTATTTTTGATTTTTAATGTAACTCCAATGCCATGTGGCCTTACAGTGCTTATTAAAGTGGCTTAGCCAGTACTAATAGATGATTTGGTTTAACTTGATTTGATTTATTATTGCCATGTATTAATATACAGTGAAAAGTATTGTTTCCCATGTGTGATACAAAGAATACCATTTATTGAGAAGGAAAGGATGGGTGCAGAATGTCATAGCTAGGGTGTAGAGAGAGATCAACTTAATGCAAGGCAGGTACATTCAAAACTCTGTTGGCAGCAGGAAAGAAGCTGTTCTTGAGTTGGTTGGTATGTAACCTCAGATTTTTGTATCTTTTTCCCAATGGAAGAAGGTGGAAGAGAGAATGTCCAGAGTGCTTGAGGCCCTTAATTATACTGGTTGCTTCGCTGAGGCAGGGAGAAGTGTAGACAGAGTCAATGAATGGGAGGCTGGTTTGAGTGATGGACTGGGCTTTATTTATGACCCTTTGTAGTTTTTTGCGATCTGAGACAGAATAGGAGCCATGCCAAGCTGTGATAAATGTTGGTGAGAGTCGTAGCTGACACGTCAAATTTCCTTGGTCTTCTGAGAAAGTAGAGGCACTGGTGGGCTTTCTTAACTATAGTATCAGCATAGGAGGACCAGGACAGGTTGTTGGTGATCTGGACACCTAAATACTTGAAGCCCTCAGCCATTTCTACTTTGTCCCAGTGATGTAGACAGGGGCATCAACAAGGACACAAGTTCTGGATATTACAGAATGTTTAGCAGCTCATGTACTTTACTTAGGTCCAAAATTTTAAGTTGCCGCTTGCTTGCTGTATTATTCTTTATTTTCTTTAACGTGCCAACGTTATTTGTAGCTATTGCAATATCACTGATGCAGCTGTGAGGAGCTCCCTGGACTGTCAGGTAAACTCCATTTAAAAGTTACAGCTTAGCAGGGAAATCCTTTTGGATTCTGAAATCTCAACCTTGAACAGGCTTTGGGGTGACTGAATAAAATGCAAGTTAATGAGGAATGTGAAAAGATAATTCTATCAAACCTGTTTGTTATCTTTATAAAAGATATACCAGTGCACGAGTTACTGACAGACAGGACACGCCACAGGTCACATGATTACCCATGACCCAGCAGGTTTTGGGCAATTTGGAAGGAATTGTCAGTACCTGCTTCTGAAAGGATGATCTAATGCAAACAGATTCTGGAGGTGGGTGGGAGAGGAAAGTTTCCCCCCCCCTCTGTATTTTGCCTCCTCCTGTTTCAGCAACATGAAGCTATGAGAATACAACATCTACGAGTTCCCCTTTAAATCCTGACTTGAAACTATATTGGCCATAGCTTCATTGTCACTGGATTACAATCCAGGACTACAACCCCCTGCTCCCCTCGTCTTCCCCCCATCCCTAGCAGCTCGGTGGGTTTACCTATATTATATGGGCTGCAGAAACTCAATGTATCCTTCTCAAGGACAGTTAGAAACGTGGAACATTTAAGGTACAGAAGAAGGCCATTTGGCCCATTGTGTTTGTGCCAGCCGAAATGAGCTGTCCAGCCTAATCCCATCTTCCAGCTCTTGGTCCATAGCTCCGTGGATATAATCTTGAAGTGCCATACTTGTAGAATTTTTTCATCATTTCAGGCAATGAATTCTGGATCACCCACTACCTCTGGGTGAAAGAAATTCTCCTCAACTCCCCTCTAATCCTTTTATCAGATACTTTGAATTTTTTCCCCTTGGATAGTGACCTCTCTGCTAATGGAAATAGGTCCTCACTCTCCACCCTATCCAGGCTCCTCCTGGTTATATATCCTTTTATTTATTTTTTTCAGCCTCATTAGCTCCAAAGCAAAGATTCCAGCTTATCCAATCTTCCCTTATTGCTAAAATGCTCATTGCTGGCAACTTCTTCATTAAATATCCTCCGTACCCTCTCAGGTTTGTCCACAATGTTCCTGTAACATGGTGACCAGAATTACGTGCAGAGTTCTAGTTGCAGTATAATGTAGCCCAGTTCATGGCTCAAACCAGCCTCCCATCCATTGACACAGTTTACATTTCCTATTGCCTCGGGAAAGCAGCTGGCATAATCAAGGACCCCGCGCACCCCAGACATTCTCTCTTCCACCTTCTTCCATCAGGAAAAAGATCTAAAAATCTGAGATCATTTACCAACGGACTCAAGAACGGCTTCTTCCCTGCTGCCACCAGACTTCTGAATGGACCTACCTCACATTAAGCTGATCTTTCTCTACACCCTAACTATAACTGTAACACTGCATTCTGCACCTTCTCCTTTCCTTCTCTATATACAGTATGCTTTGTCTGTGTAGTGTGCAAGTTTTTACTGTATGTTAATACATGTGACAATAGTAAACTAATCAAACTAGCGTTAATCAAACCAAACTAGCGTTTTACACAGATTTAGCATAACATCCCTTGCATTCTTGTGTTCTGTGCCTCAGCTAAAAGAGGAAAGCATGCTTCCTTAACACCTTATGTACCTGTCAGCTGCACTCCAGCGTAGTCCTGAGGCAGCACTGCACTGTTGGAGGTGCCACCCTTCAGATAAAGAGTTAAACCAAGGCTCCATTGGCCCATTTGTGTAGATATAAACGATCTTGCGGCATTATCTCACAGATGAGCTGGGAAGTTCTTCCCATTGTCCTGGCTAATATTTATCCCACGATCAACATTTACAAAACAACTGTTCAATATCATCTTGCTGCTTTGTGGGAATTTGCTGTGCTTATATTACCAGATTACTCTCCAAAACCTGGAAGGTCGAGGGCAGCAGACACTGCTGCCAGCAAGAACGGAGAATTTGGCACTCAGCCAAATCCTGGCTGTGGGCAAGGTTGGAGAATTCCGACCATGGGAGTATTACCACCTACAAGCTCCCCTCTGAGCCCCACACCATCCTGATTTAGAAATGAGATCACTGTTCCTTCACTGTCGCTGGGAAAAATCTTGGAACTCCCTCCCTAACAGCGCTGTTGGAGTCCACACACCAGATGGAGGTGGCTCACCACCACCATCATCTCAAGAGCAATTAGGGATGGGCAATAAATGCTGGCCATCTGACATGCCATAAAAATGAAAGAAAAATGGTTTGTCTGCGGATTTTGTGTTTTAGAGGGTGGGTGGGTTGATTGGGAGGTTATACTTACGGGGCGAAAAACTGCAGCAGGTGACGGTGCAGAGGGACCTCGGGGTCCTTGTGCATGAGTTGCAAAAACCCAGCTTGCAGGTGCAGCAGGTGGTCAGGAAGGCGAATGGGATGCTGGCCTTCATAGCGAGGGGGATTGAATATAAAAGTAGGGAGGTCTTGCTGCAGCTGTATAGGGCATTGGTGAGGCCGCAGCTGGAGTACTGTGTGCAGTTTTGGGCGCCGCACCTGCGCAAAGATATTTTGGCCTTGGAGGGAGTGCAGAGGAGGTTTACTAGGCTGATACCGGAGTTGAAGGGGTTGAACTATGAGGAGAGGCTGAATAAACTGGGCTTGTACTCGTTAGAGTTTAGAAGAATGAGGGGAGATCTCGTTGAGACGTATAAGATGATGAATGAGATGGATAGGATAGAGGTGGAGAGACTCTTCCCGCTCAGAAAAGACAGTAGGACTAGGGGGCACAGCCTCAAGATAAAAGGGGGGCGGTTTAGAACAGAGTTGAGGAGGAACTTCTTCACTCAAAGGGTGGTGAATCTCTGGAATTCTCTGCCCGTTGAAGTGGTGGAGGCTGCCTCGCTAAATATTTTTAAGACGCGGGTTGATGGGTTTTTGATAAGAGAGGGGATTAAGGGTTATGGGGAGAGGGCGGGAAAGTGGAACTGAGCAGCGACAGATCAGCCATGATCTTATTGAATGGCGGGGCAGGCTCGAAGGGCTGGATGGCCTACTCCTGCTCCTATTTCTTATGTTCTTATGTTCCTGCAGTCAGTCAGAGCTGGAGGTTTTGTAAGAAGGTTAAGTGTCAGCTCACACTGCAGATTGAGCTGAGGGGCTGTGATGCATTGTGATTAACTGAACTACTTTCAATTTTCACTTTCCTGAAAAGGAAGACAATTATTAATCAATCAGTAAAGGCAGATATGATGAATCGACCAGAAAGAAACTATTTCAGGAATTCTATTATTTTTAAGTTCTGTATGTGCCCCGGTTTGTTTTTTAATGAAATACCACAAACTCATGATTTTGTTTTTTGATGGATTTGTCTCGTATATCAAACGTCAGCCTCTATAGCTGCCAACATACAAAGTTCATTCGACAATCCTCTGTCCGTGTTTTTGTTCAGAAGCTATTTTCCACTTGATGGATTAAGGTTAAAGCTGTGCAAACAATCAGATTTCGAAACGAGTCTAAAAGGAATTTTAGGTTGAATTTCACAGGGACGCTTGTTTTGGAGTCCAAAGTCTCCTCCAGTTGCTGCCTGGGAACCAGTTGCTTAGTTTAAAGGAAGCCATTGCTGCCATGCTTTAATATCCACGACAGCTTGACTTGGTGGCTAACGTTCGCACCTCCTGAGTCAGAACCTTATCTGTTCCAGCTTCACTCCAGGACGTATACACCTTGCTGATATTTCAGAGCAGTGGTGGGAGATTGTTTCACTGGCATCCTTTGGGAGAGATATTCACTCGAGGTTCTGTTTGTACCTTTGTGCTGATTTAAGTTAAAGATCCCACGCATTGTTTACATGCATTTATATTGTGCATTTTTTTTGTTGCAACAAGGTGATATCAGTGCATTGACTCCCCACGTATTGGTACATCTAAAACTACCTCCCGTTTCCCCACTGTAGAATATGTAGTCACGAGGGCCTGGGATTGGAATGAGTAATCTAAACACGGTGTGGGGTGGAATCTGGGTGTTGGGAGGGGAAGGGTTGGGGAAAAGGTGGGTGCTATTCCTTTTGTAGAATCGCAGAGCTCCTACAGTGCAGGAAGTGGCCAATCCCATCCAGGCCCTATCCTCGTAACCCCACATATTTAACCTATTTATCCCCCTGATACTAAGGGGCAATTTAGCATGGCCAATTAACCTAACCTGCACATATGTGGACTGTGGGAGGAACCCCATGCAGTCACAAGGAGAATGTGCAAACTCCACACAGACAGTCACCCGATGGTGGAATCGAACCCAGGTCCTTGGAGCAGTTAGGCAGCAGTGCTAACCACTGCGCCACAGTGCAGTCCCATAAGCAAAAATACAGGTGTCCCTTTCCAAAGATGTGCAGACAAGTGGAGACCTGACTGGCATTCCCTCGCGACCAACCTACACAATTGGAAATAAACTGGCCACTGACCTCAGACGTGTTTGTGTCTCCCCTTGTTGTATGTTTATTGACTTAAAATGATTCCATTTTAAAGTGGATGAGGGTTAAAAGTTACTAAGACATTTGACATGTACAACCAAATACATTTTGGTTTCATTTCTTGTTTCCTGTAACTTGGTTCTTGTAGACAGAAGAAACAAGGTCTACGGTGTCAATAGCGAGTCTATACAGGTGTTCTCGTGGTAATGTCGCTGGGTGAAATGGTTTCAGATCCCACCGTGGCAGCTGGTGGAATTTGAATTCAGTTAATAATTTTGGAATATAAAACTAGCCCTTAAATGTTATAATGATGCATATGAAACCATTGCCAATTGTTGTAAAAACCCACCTGGTTTACTCATGCCCTTACAGGAAGTAAATTTGCCATCTTTACCTGGTTTGACTCTGAAATGACTGAGTGAGTAAGGCACTAAATTCAAGGGCAATTAGGGTTAGGCAACTGATACTGACCTTGCCACTGATGCCTACATCCCATGAAAGAATTGAAAAGAAGACAAGGATACATTTTATGGAGCGTTGAGTTATAGCACTGGTTCAACACTTAGTTTCAAACCAGGGCAGTAGGAACAGTGTTAAATACTACCTCATTTAGAAACAAAACAGAGAATCCAGCCCCAAAACTCAAATTAGTTCTTAAAGAGATCATTATCCCGACGTAAAATATGTTCTTTTCCCCGCAAGCACAGAGACCATTGTAGTGAGGAAGAAATAACCACCAACTGTGAGTCACTACAAGATGCTGGAAGATCTACTCCCTGCCATTGCCCTTGTGATAAGAGACAGCGCATCTTCAGTTTCCCCGGAACTTTCATTTATGAATTGATCACCCATTTAACTCCCCTCCGAAAGTTAGAGCTGGTACTTAACAGCGCAAGGACCCTTTAAATAATGAATATACACAATGACCCAACATCCATAGCTCTCTGGGTGGAGAATTCTAATGATTTCTGTGTGAAGAATTTTTTCTTTATCTAAGTCACGAACGGACAAAATCTTACTCCTGAGACTGTGGTCCCAAGTTGTAGAATCCCCAGCCTGGGAAAAACATTTTCACAGCATTTACACTTTCAATCCCCAGAAGAATGTTGGCCGGAATTCTCCGGCTGGTCACACTGGTGGGATTCCTTGGTCCCGCCATTGACGCACCCTCACTCCTGAGTTTCCTGCTGGTGTGAACATAAGAACATAAGAAATAGGAGCAGGAGTAGGCCAACTAGCCCTTTGAGCCTGCCCCGCCATTCAATAAGATCATGGCTGATCTGTCGTGGCTCAGTTCCACATTCCCGCCCTCTCCCCATAACCCTTAATCCCCTCTCTTATCAAAAACCCATCAACCCACGTCTTAAAAATGTTTAGCGAGGCAGCCTCCACCACTTCAACGGGCAGAGAATTCCAGAGGTTCACCACCCTTTGAGCAAAGAAGTTCCTCCTCAACTCCGTTCTAAACCGCCCCCCCTTTATCTTGAGGCTGTGCCCCCTAGTCCTACTGTCCTTTCTGAGCGGGAAGAGCCTCTCCACCTCTATCCTATCCATCCCATTCATCATCTTATACGTCTCAATGAGATCTCCCCTCATTCTTCTAAACTCTAACAAGTACAAGCCTAATTTATTCAGCCTCTCCTCATAGCTCAACCCCCTCAACTCCGGCATCAGCCTAGTAAACCTCCTCTGTGGGTGACGTCAATGGGAAACGTGGCTGGGAAGCTGGAGAATCTCATCCATTATGTTCCAATGAGGTCACCTCTCATTCTTCTAAACTCTTGGGACTATAAACTTAAGCTGGAATCCTCCAACCTTGTCTGTGGCTAGGATTCTCCAAACCTGCTGCAGTGACTGGTGATTTGACTGAGCGTCAAATTCTTCATTTCCGCTGGCGGCAGCAGCAGGGAGTACGAGATGGGAGAATCGCGGCCTCAGTCTATTCAATCTCTCCTGGGAGGAAAATCCTCTTGTCCCAGGAATATTCCTTCATTGCACTCCTTCCAAGACAGGTATATCTATTGTTGCGAGCAACTGGAAATTAAATAAAGAACAGCTACAGCCCAAATCCATCCACTCGGCATTTATTCGCAGTTAATTTGATAAAAGAATAGTGCGACTATGTTGCCAGGGCAATTTGCTCTGAACAATTAGATACTAATAGACCCTTCAGTGGATGCAGTGTAGGCTTGTGTTGGTCTCCTGTGTTGAGCAGATCTCGATTTTTCCTTCTTTTAAAAATGGTCTTGCGTGTATTTGTGTCCCATAGCAACGGTGAGATCAAGATTGTACTTGCTGCAGCTCCGTTCTGCTGAATGTGTAGTGGCTGTTAGCTGATAAGAGGGAGGTTAATGGGTACTCGCTACTTTCTGGAACAGATACAACCCTGTAATAAAAAAAGCTAAATGTTTTGTGCAATGAGGCAGATACCTTATTTAAGAGGCAATGCCTTTATTTTGCTTGGTTACACCAGAGTTCCACATCAATCAATCAGCTACGCAGATCTTTTGACTTCCTGTTTTGCAAACGTCTTCTTTACTTTCTGTGGATAAGGTTCAATTTCTGAATTTTTATCATAGTCCAAGATAAAGTAAAGTTTATTTATTTGTCACAAGTAAAGCTTACATTAACACTGCAGTGAAGTTACTGCGAAATTGCCCTGGTCGCCACAGTCCGGGTCAGTGCACCTAACCAGCCTGTCTTTCAGAATGTGGGAGGAAACTAGAGCACCCAGAGAAAACCCACGCAGACGCGGGGAGAATGTGCAAACTTCACACAGACAGTGAGCCAAGCCGGGAATTGTTCCCAGCTCCCTGGCACTGTGAAGCAGCAAGTGCTAACCACTGTGCCACCGTGCCGCATGTAATGCTCTTGTGAGAGTATTTTTACATTTGGTCTCAGAGACCAGACTTATTCTAGCTGCTCTGCACAAAGACAGCCTCAGTGTCTTTAGGAAGGTTCTCTTGGTTAGTTGGTTGGTATTGGCATTTCCTTTGAAATAAAGACCTCCATTCCATTTGCCTTCCCTATTACCCGCTGAACTTGCATGCTAGATTTATGTGATTTATGCATAAGGGCCTCCCAATCCCCTGTGTGCTGATGCTAAGCCTATTTGATTATATTATGTATCTCTAAATGTTCTGCAAGTATGCCCACCATAATAGACTCTAACATTTGATATGATTTGATTTATTAGCATATAATGAAAAGTATTGTTTCTTGGCACTCTACAGACAAAGCATACCGAGCATAGAGAAGGAAAGGAGAGAGTGCAGAATGTGGTGTTACAGTCATAGCTAGGGTGTAGAGAAAGATCAACTTAGGTAGCTCCATTCAAACGTCTGATGGCAGCAGGAAAGAAGCTGTTTTGAGTCAGTTAGTACATGATCTCAGATCATTTTCACGATGATGGATGTTAAGCTAACTGTTTTGTTGTTATCTGTTTTTGTCCCCCTCCCTTTTTGAATATGTGTGTTACGTTGGCTGTTTTCCAACCCTCTGGGAATTTTCCAGAATGTAAGGAATCTTGGAAGATTAAGACTATTGCATCCATTATCTCTGCAGCTACTCTCATTAATATCCTGGGATGTAACCTATCTGGCCCAGGGGATTTAGCAGCCTTTTGCCCCATTAGCTTTCCTAGCATTTTTCCTCTAGCGATTTATTTCCTTCCGTATCTTTTGCCCTTCGATTATTTAGTATCTTTGGAATGTTATTAGTGTTTTCTACAATGAACGTTGATGCAAGGTATTTCTCAATCCCTCTAACATTTCCTGGTTCCCCATTATTCATTCTCCAGTCTCATTTGCTAAGGAGCCTATATTCACTTTGGCCTTTTTCTTGTAGCTTATTTATTAATGTTGTTAATAGGCTTACATTAACGCTGCAGTGAAGTTGACTTTTGAATAGACTTACCATTCATTAAGTTGATCTTTCTCTACACCCTAGCTATGACCGTAACACTACATTCTGCACTCTCACGTTTCCTTCTCTATGAACGGTATGTTCTGTCTGGATAGCACTCAAGAAACAGTACTTTTCACTCTATGTTAATACACATGACAATAATAAATCAAATCAAATGGTTACTGTGAAAGTCCTTTTAGTCTCCACCTCCTGCTCTTGTTTGGGGTGTGCAGAGGGGCAATTTAGCATGGCCAATTCACCTAACCAGCATGTCTTTGGACTGTGGGAGGAAACCGGAGCACCTGGAAGAACCTCACACAGAACGTGCAAACTCCACACAGTCACCCAAGCCAGGAATTGAACCCGTGTCTCTGGCACTGAGGCAGCAGTGCTAACCACTGTACCTGGATTCAATTTCAGCCTCGGGTCACTGTCTGTGTGGAGTTTGCACATTCTCCCTATGTCTGTGTGGGTTTCCTCTGGGTGCTCGGGTATCCTCCCACAGAACAAAGCCGTGCGGGTTAGGTTGATTGGCCGTGCTAAATTAACCCTAGTGTCAGGTGGGTTCGCAGGTTGAATATGTGGGGTTGTGGGAATAGGGCCTCGGTGGGATTGTGGTCGGTGCAAACCCAATGGGCTGAATGGCCTCCTTCTGCATTGCAACAATTCTATGATTATCCAGGCATTTACAATCACCAATGCTTTGTTTGTGGACTATAATCCTCACTCCCTGACATCTTTGATATTTAATCTCTCCTGCCCCCTGCTCTATCTCAGACTTTCCCTGATGTTCTTCGTCCCACCCCCATTTTAAGACTATAAAACCAGCACAAATTTCTACCTCCCTTCATTCAACTCAGGGGCTGGAATTTTTACCACCCTGCCCACCAGGGGAATTGGCACGGGCGAGGGGCGGACAATGGAAAAGCCTGTTGGTGTCGGGCAGGATTTTGCAGTTACGGGACAAGCGAGGCTGTAAAATCCCGCCCAGAATGTTAACTCTGTTTCTGTTTCCACTTTGGGTGCTGCTAAACCTGCTGAGATTTTCCAGCAGTTTCTGTTTTTATCACAGGTGTTCGAGTACCAGCTTTGTTTCGTGGTTAACAGATCAGTGGCTTTCTGTTCGCTTTCTAAAATGGTTTAAAAATAGACGTCAAAAATCCCCAGTCACTTTCGCAAACCTCTTGGGAACTTTTTAAATTTCACTTGAGGCAGGTTGTACATCTATTGCACTACCCTTGATTTTCTCTGACATCTCCTTAACCAAGTGAATCAAAATAGATAAGACTGAAAACAAAGAGAATTAAGCTAAATACAACTCAACAACTCCAAAGATATCAATATAAAGGTTATGATCCACATTCAATCCAGAATTGGGACATTCCACAGACTGTATTCCCACTATTTCAATTGGAACCAGTTGCTCCAGACAATATTTGATTGGCGCTGCTAATTAATGCTGTTGTGAACTTATCTCATTAACATGACAGAAGTGTTTTGGAGATTGACAGTAATATTGGCTTTCAAAATGTGACTTTTACACAGAATGATGTGGGTTTTACAGTACAGAAACAGGCCATTCAGCCCAACTGACCTGTGCTGGTGCGTAAGCCTGACCTCATCTTTCATCATCTCATTCTATCAGCGTATCCTGCTATTCCTTTTGCCCTCATGTGTTCCTCCCTTCTTCCCCTCCTGACCGTGGGAATCCTCCAGTGTCGGGGAGGATATTAACCAGGATCCAGGGAAAGTACCACTGCAACTGGTTAATAATATTTCCCACCTGGGCATGAGGGGGTTAAATTTTATCATTGCGCAATCTCAGGGTAGAATATGTTTCCAAACTAATAATTCCAAAGATGTGTAGGTTACGGGGATTAGCCATGGTAAACGTGCAGGTTACAGGGAAAAAGGAGGGGGGCGGGGGGGGAGACGGCCTTTTGGTAAGAGAGTTGGTGCAGACTCAATGGGCCAAATGGTCTGTTCTGCACCGTGGGGATTGTATGGGGTGAATTTTCCCATTCTGCCCACCACGGGAATCGTAGCGGGCAAAGAGCGGACCACGGAAAGGTCCACTGACCTCAGGAGGGATTAAGACTTCCAGCACCACCTCCTCTGTAATATGTACACTCCACAAGACATCAATATTTAATTCCCCAAATTCCCTAACGTCATGCTTTTCACATCAGTAAATACTGATGAGAAATATTAATTTAGGATCTCGCCCATGTTTTGTGGGTCCGCATATAGATTACCTGGTTGATCCTTAAGAGGCCCTACTCTCTTCTTGTTACTCTTTTGCCCTTTATGTATTTATAGAAGCTATTTGGAGTCTCCTTTGCCTTATCTGCCAAAACAATTTTGTGTCCCCTTTTTGCCCTCCTGATTTCTCTCTTAACTCTATTCCTACACCCTTCAAGAGATTCACTTGATCCCAGCTGCCTATGAATGTCATGTGTTCTCTTTCTTTTCTTGACCAGGCCTCAATATCCCAAGTCATCCAGGGTTCCTGATTCTGCCAGCCTTGCCCCTCACTCTAAGAGGAACCTAAACCTTGTTAACACATTTTTGAAACCATGTCACTTATCAGATGTCCCTTTTCCTTCCCATCGACTCCCTCAATTAACTTTTGAAAGTTCCTGCCTGATACTATCAAAATTGGCCTTGCCCCAATTTAGAATATTAACTTCTAGGGCAGACTTTTCATTCTCCATAGCTATCTTAAAACTAATAGAATTATGGTCACTGGTCCCAAAGTGATTCCTTGCTAACTCTTCTGTTACCTGCCCTTCCTTATTTCCCAAGAGGAGGTCAAGTTTTTTCCCCTCTCTCGTCGGGCCACCCACTGTCACTGTCTGTGAAGAGTCTGCACATTCTTCCTGTGTCTGCCTGGGTCTTCTCTGGGTGCTCCGGTTTCCTCCCACAGTTTGAAAGGTATAACATTACACATCAGCTCATAAAGAGGTGTGCTGGTTAGGTGCATTGGCCATGCTAAATTCTCCCTCAGCACACCTGAACAGGCACTAGAGAGTGGCGACTAGGGGATTTTCACAGTAGCTTCACTGCAGTGTTAATGTAAGCCTACATGTAACACTAATAAAAAAACTATAAACTTAACAATATATCTAAATGCCTTGAAAAGGCTCATACATGCATTTAAATCAAGTCCATTAAATTTGATCTGTACAAATTTGTGCACACTGATCTTTCACAGTGACACTGGAGCGTGCAAAATTATTTGGTTTATAAAATCTGCCCTGTTTTTATCACCATTTGGTTCTAACCTGACATTAGGCACTGTGGACACAGGAAGTTAAACTACAACTGTCAGGAAGCTTCACAAAGTGCCCCTTATCTGATGATGGCAGATACATATTCCTTCCTATTCATTTATAATGAACTTGAAAAATAATTTATTTTGGAGTTTTTTGTTGTATAGATACACACATGGAAATATCCCTCCAGATATCGCGGGCAGCAAATGACAATTATCGTGTATTCTGTGCATCAATCTGGCACTTAAACTGCATTACCTTGGTACAGATGCTTCATCTCAACTGGCCCATAATTTCTCAGAGTTAGTATTTAAAAGCTCTCTTGGGCACTGGTGCTCAATGTGATACTGAACACAAATGGCAGATGATGTGTCAGGGTTTAGAGGAAGTGAGAGCAGGTGGCATTTAATGTTGTTGTGAGGCTGATCTCAGCCAGAAGGTGCTTTATTTCCTCCCCAAAACCTCATCAGGTTTTAGAGTCTAACTTTCAAACGTGCCTTCGCTGAACCATGACATTTTTCTCATTTTCCTTTACTTTTGGCGACAGCTGTTATTGTTCTTGAAATCCTTTCACTCTGATGGTGATTTCACACTGATGCTGGGGGTTTATCGCTTGTGTTTAATGAGGATAATTTGACTTCAGGCTTCTTTACGGAACGTGTGTCCCTACAAAATGGGACAAATACGTTGACTGACCCTCAGAGGATTCCAGTCCATTGCATCTTATCTCAGCCTGAATGGACTTGGTGTTGCTCAGATTTTAGACTCTTTGTATTTCCTCAGAAGGTCACCATCACAGCCTTAATCCCACAATCCATCTTCTTTATTCCTGATGCTTTTCACAGATATGCATGACTGGGTTTGCACTGCTGGCTTTCTAACTCAATAGCACACTAACCCACTGAGGCAGCCTGAGACAGGGGCAGCACGATGGCACTGCTGCCTCATGGCACCAGGGACCCGGGTTCAATCCCGGTCTTGTGGACTGTCTGTGCGGAGATTGCATGTTTGTGACCGTGGGGGCTTCCTCCAGGTGTTCTGGTTTCCTCCCACAGTCCCATGTTGTGTAGGTTAGATGGATTAGCCATGCTAAATGCATGCGGTTACAGCAGTGGGGCCGGGAGAGGGTATCAGAGAGAGGGTGCAGACTTGATGGGTCGAATGGCCTCTTCTAAGCTACAGGGATTCTGTGAGATCTTTATGGTCTGTAATAGTGACATAATTTCCACCAATGTTCTCTCCATTTCTTCCAGTTAGTAAAGGATAGAACCCCAGAAGTTAATCTCTCAGTTTTAGATTGATTCACACAGTGACAACATCACAAATGTCTAACTGTACAATTCAACACTAGTATCCAGGCAGAAACCCACAACTCATTTACAAGGTGTCGGGATATACACCCGAAGTCCAGTAGCCTGCAGGGCTGTGGACCAAAGGCCAAAAGGTGGGAACAGGCTGGGGGCTCGTTTCTCTGTGGTTGTCACAGAGATGATGGACAGTGATCTCCTTCTGTCCTACAGATCTTTCTCGGAGGAATTTCAGGAATGTGGGGAGAGGGTGGTGCATGGCGCTGTGTACATTGTTCCTTCAGAGAGCCAGTATGGTCAAAATGGGCCGAATGGGTGTCTTCTGTGCTGTAGCGATTCTATGATTTTATTCTATGATATTCTATGATTATTACTTACGTGGAGAAAAACTGCAGCAGGCAACGGTGCAGAGGGACCTCGGGGTCCTTGTGCATGAGTCGCAAAAAACCAGCTTGCAGGTGCAGCAGGTGGTCAGGAAGGCGAATGGAATGCTGGCCTTCATAGCGAGGGGGATTGAATATAAAAGTAGGGAGGTCTTGCTGCAGCTGTATAGGGCATTGGTGAGGCCGCAGCTGGAGTACTGTGTGCAGTTTTGGGCGCCGTACTTACGCAAGGATATTTTGGCCTTGGAGGGAGTGCAGAGGAGGTTTACTAGGCTGATGCTGGAGTTGAGGGGGTTGAGCTATGAGGAGAGGCTGAATAAACTAGGCTTGTACTCGTTAGAGTTTAGAAGAATGAGGGGAGATCTCATTGAGACGTATAAGATGATGAATGGGATGGATAGGATAGAGGTGGAGAGACTCTTCCCGCTCAGAAAGGACAGTAGGACTAGGGGGCACAGCCTCAAGATAAAGGGGGGGCAGTTTAGAACGGAGTTGAGGAGGAACTTCTTCACTCAAAGGGTGGTGAATCTCTGGAATTCTCTGCCCGTTGAAGTGGTGGAGGCTACCTCGCTAAATATTTTTAAGACGCGGGTTGATGGGTTTTTGATAAGAGAGGGGATTAAGGGTTATGGGGAGAGGGCGGGAAAGTGGAACTGAGCCACGACAGATCAGCCATGATCTTATTGAATGGCGGGGCAGGCTCGAGGGGCTAGTTGGCCTACTCCTGCTCCTATTTCTTATGTTCTTATGATACCCACCTGTGACTGTGTGTCAGTGTTCAAAATCTACCCCAGGCCTCTCATAACATTTTAGAAGTTATCTGTTTTAAATTCCGATCTATTATTTCCTCCCACAGTCCAAAGATGTGCTGGTTAGGTGGGTTGGCCATATTAAATTTTCCCTGAGGGTCGGGGGAACAAGCTAGGGTAAATGCATGGAGTTGCGGGGATAGGGCCTGGGTGGGATTGTGGTCAATGCAGGTGGCCTTGTTCTGCACTGTAGGGATTCTGTGATTGTCTGCGCTATTGCTCCAACCCCAGATGCAAACTCATTTTGCTTTTCGTTTCACATTTGAGAAGTAACAGAGATCTGTTCCAATGCTAGACTCTAGGTTGTGTCTGTGACATTGAGACAGAATAGCTCCCTGGCAGTGCATCGCTTGCATGAAGAAGTCCATTGTGCTCCTGGAAGACAGTGGCTGTCCCGTGTCTTATCAATGGGTTTAATCCCCCGCCCCCACTCAGCTGTGATGACATTTCATTTCTGTTGCCAGCCACCCGTGGTGTTCAACTATTTGCTAACTAACCACTGGCAGGGGTGACGGCAGCAGACAGTGACTGTCAATTTGCTGCTGCCTTAGCTGTGGGATGCACGAGTGTCGCCCATGGGCATCTTTTTGCTGAATGTTTGGTGGGATTGGACTGAGTCACGGCCACCCCTGTGTGAAATTAGGAATGAAATTGAGCAGGAAATTGCAGATTCAGATGGAGAGTCTGACGTTCAAATGAGGCAAATCAAATTAATTTGCCTGTTCTGGCAGCAGTTCAGGCACCGACCCCTTTTAAAGCTTTCATTACTACTTATGGGGGAATTATTTGACTTGTAGAAGCTTAAGGATGCTCAATTCAGAGATCCACCCACCTATTTCTATATAAAATGGTGAGTCGGTTAGCTCAGTTGGCTGGACGGCTAGTTCAGGATGCAGAGCAATGACAACAGTGTGGGTTCAATTCCCCTGCTGGCTGAGGTTATTCATGAATCACAGAATCCTTACAATGCAGAAGAAAGCCATTTGGCCCATTGAGTTTGCGCTGACAACAATCCTACCAAGGTCCTATCCCTGTGACCCTACATATTTAATTTCCTTGACACTAAGGGGCAATTTAGCATGGCCAATCCACTTAACCGGTACATCTTTGGATTGTGGGAGGAAATTGGAGCACCTGGAGGAAATCCATGCAGACATGGGAGAACATGCAAACTCCAAGCAGAGAGCCACCCAAAGTCTGGATGAATCTCTGACCTTTGGCATCTTTTTCCCAATGAGAAAAGGTGGAAAGGAGAATGTTCGGGGTGTGTGGGGTCCTTAATTTATGTTGGCTGTTTCTCTGAGGCAGCAAGAAGTGTAGACAGAGTCAATGGATGGGAGTCTGGTTTGCATGATGGGCATGGCTTCATTCATGACACTTTGTAGTTTCTTGTGGTCTTGGACAGAGCAGGAGCCCATACTAGGCTGTGATACAACCAGAAAGAATGCTTTCTATGGTGCATCTGTAAAAGTTGGTGAAAGTCATGGCTGAGTTTTAACTTTCCCAACATTGACTGAGACAGCCATAGTATTAGCGAGTTGGATGGAGAGAAATTTGTTGTGTGTTCAGGAGGAATTTCTCATTCAGTATGTGGATGGCCCAACTAGAGAGGGGGAAAAACTTGATCTCCTTGTGGGAAATAAGGAAGGGCGGGTGACAGAAGTGTTAGCGAGGGGTCACTTTGGCACCAGTGACCATAATTCTATTAGTTTTAAGATAGCTGTGGAGTATGATAGATCTGGGCCAAAAGTTAAAATTCTAAATCGGGGCAAGGCCATTTATGATGTATCAGGGAGGAACTTTCAAAAATTAATTGGAGGAATCTTTGGGAAGGCAAAGGGATGTCTGGTAAGTGGCAGGCTTTCAAAAGTGTGTTAACCATGGTTCAGGGTAAGCACATTCCTCTTAGTGAAGGGCAAGGATGGCAGAAATAGGGAATGGTTGACTCAGGATATTGAGGCCCTGGTCAAGAAGAAGAAAGAGGCACATGAGAAATGGATCTCTTGAAGAGTATAGGGGGTGTATGGGTAGAGTTAAGAGAGAAATCAAGAAGGCCAAAAAAGAGATGCGAGATTGTTTTGGCTGATAAGGCAAAGGAGAATCCAAAGAGCTTCTACAAGTACATAAAGGTGAAAAAACAGTAACCAGGGAGAGAGTAGGGCCTCTTAAGGATCAACAAGGTCATCAATGTGCGGAACCACAAGAGATGGGTGAGATCCTAAATGAATATTTCTCATCAGTATTTACTGTTGAGAAAAGCATGGATGTTAGGGAACTTGGGGAAATAAATTGTGATGCCTTGAGGAGTGTACATATTACAAGAAGGAGGTGCTGGAAGTCTTAAAGCACATCAAGGTAGATAAATCCCCAGGACCTGCTGAAGTGGATCCCAGGACATTGTGGGAGAATGAGGAGGAAATTGCGGGTTCTGTAGCAGAGATATTTGAATCATCGATAGTCGCAGGTGAGGTGCCTGAAGATTGGAGGGTGGCAAATGTTGCGCCTTTGTTTAAAAAAGGCTGTAGGGAAAAGCCTGGGAACTACAGGCCAGTGAGCCTCACATCTGTGGTGGGTAGGTTGTTGGAAGGTGTTTTGAGACACAGGATCTACAGGCATTTAGAGATGCAAGGACTGATTAGGGGTAGTCAGCATAGCTTTGTGAGTGGAAAATCATGTCTCACAAATTTGATTGAGTTTTTTGAAGGGGTAACCAAGAAGGTCGATGAGGGCAGTGCAATTGATGTTCTCTATATGGACTTCAGTAAGGCCTTTGATAAGGTACCGCATGGTAGGTTGTTGCATAAGGTTAAATCTCACGGGATCCAGGGTATGGTAGCTAAGTGGATACAAAATTGGCTTGATGACAGGTGGTTGTAGAGAGTTGTTTTTCAAACTGGAGGTTTGTGACCAGCGGTGTGCCTTAGGGATCAGTGCTGGGTCCACTGTTATTTGTCATTTATATTAATGATTTGGATGAAAATATAGGAGGCATGGTTAGTAAGTTTGCAAATGACACCAAGATTAGTAGCATAGTGGACAGTGAAGAAGGTTACCTCAGATTGCGAAAAGATTTTGATCAATTGGGCCAGTGGGTTGACAAATGGCAGATGAAGTTTAATTTGGATAAATGCGAGGTGATGCATTTTGGTAGATTGAACCAAGGCAGGACTTGCTCAGTTAATGGAAGGGCACTGGGGAGAGTTACAGAACAGAGAGATCTAGGGGTACAGGTTCATAGCTCCTTTGAAAGTGGAGTCACAGGTGAACAGAGTGGTGAAGAAGGCATTCAGCATGCTTGGTTTCATTGGTCAGAACATTGAATACAGGAGTTGGGGCGTCTTGTTGAAGTTGTACAAGACATTAGTAAGGCCACACGTGGAATACTATGTACAGTCCTGGTCACCCTATTATAGAAAGGATATTATTAAACTAGAAAGAGTGCAGAAGAGATTTATTAGGATGCTACCGGAACTTGATGGTTGGAAAGTTGGCAACACTCTTACTTTCTGATATATTTTATGGAAATAGTTATGAATTAACTCTTCCCCTCTCCAAATGAGAACGTGGCTTTTGTGTCTTTTTAATTGATTTTTAGCTGGTTGAAACTGCAACAGAGCTACTTTTATTTTTCAATAAAACCTGCACTATCTGTAATGTGAAATGTGTCTGGCAGCTGGTAAATTCACATTTAAATCCAAATGTAAACCGAGACACTGTGAACCACTGAGTGACAATGAGAACTAATTCCACTGTTTCTGTGACAACAGGCCCAATAAAAGGTTAGCAATCTAAATTTTTGTGTATTTGTTTGTTGGATTCTGTAATCTGTCACGTTTGATCTACCCAACTGTGATTTCTAAACAAATACTGCACTGATTTGAGTGTTATGTAGATAGTTTGGCAGAGCATGTTGAGAAAACAGTCAATAACACATATTGTATCTGAGGCTTTATTAAGAGGGCATTGAGTACAAGTGAAAGGAAATCATGTTTAACTTGTACAAGACACTAGTTAGGCCCCATCTGGGGTCCAGTTCTTGGCACCACACCTGAGGAAGGATGTGAAGGCTTTGGAGAGATTGGAGGAGATTCACAAGAATGATTCCAGGGATAAACAACTATAGCCACGAGGATAGATTGGAGAGATTAGGACAGTTTTCCTCGGAGAAAAGAAGGCTGAGAGGAGATTTGTTAGAGGTATTGTGCCACCAAGCGGCACAGTGATTAATACCACTGCCACACACTGCCATGGACTCGGGTTCAATTCTGGCCTTGGGTCACTGTCTGTGTGAAGTTTGTACATTCTCCTTGTGCCTACATGGGTTTCCTCTGGGTGCCCCAGTTCCCTCCCACAGTCCAAAGTTGTGTGGGTTAGGTTGATTGGCCATGCCTAAATTGACCATTAGTGTCAGGGACATTACGTGGGGTTACGGGGATAGGGCTTGAATGGGTGCAGGCTTGATGGGCTGAATGACCTCTTTCTGCACTGTAGAAATTCTATGATTCAAGATCCTGGGGGTATGGATCGGGTAAATAGTGAGAAACTGTCCTCACTGAAAAGAGCATAAGAAGTAAAAGCGATGTGAGGGAAGTGTTTTTACCCAGAGGATGTTTGGAGTCTGGAACAAACTTCCTGAGAAGGTGGTGGAGGCAGATTTGGTTGGGACAAAGTAGACACAGAGAGAATGTTTCCTCTTGTGGGGTAATCTAGAAGAAGAGGTCACACATTTAGGATAAGAGGTTCACAGATTTAAAATAGAGATGAGCAGACAATAGTTCTCGTGCATCTGTGGAATTCACTACTCCACAGTGCAGTGGATGCCAGGTTTGAATAAATTTAGGGAAGAAGTGGACAGGTTTTTAATGAGTAATGAAGGGCTACGGTGAACAGGCAGGAAAGTGGAGTTGAGGCTGAGATGAGATTAGCCCAGATCGTATTAAATGGGGGAACATGTCTGAGGGGCTGAATGGCCCACTGCTGCTCCTAGTTCTTATGATTATGATATTCAGAAGGGAATTGGACTGCTATCTGAAAAGAGTTACCTTTGACAAAGGGTCATCTGGACTCAAAACATCAGCTCTTTTCTCTCCTTGAAGATGCTGCCAGACCTGCTGAAATTTTCCAGCATTTTTCCTTTTGGTTTCAGATTCCAGCATCCGCAGTAATTTGCTTCTATGCTGAGAACAAGCTTGGCACGCCCAGGACATTGTATTCTCAGTTAATTTGCCATTGGGCCCTCGCTTGTTCTGTGAAGTTTTGACATGGTAGTTGTGTCCTCGGCAACCCGGGTGCTGATTTCAGAGACAGATCAGCGGTGATTGTTGATCCAAGATGTGTGAAGTGGTCACGAGCTAGACAGAGACAGTCTGACCTCTGACCTTGGTCTTCCTGCGTTACTTTTCAATGCAAACTCCTGCAGGTCCAGGAGAACACGTCTAGGAGCTGTTGCATCTGAGCTTCATTATCAGCAAATAGCAACTCGCAAAGTAGGACATTATGTACTTTGATGTTGTGGTATAGTTTTACTGAGTTGAACAGCTCACTGGCAGCTCTGGCAGGCAGGTGGACAGCCTCAGTAGGGGGCACGGAAAAAGCAAAGGACAAAAGAGCTGACCAGATGGCAGAATAAGAGAGACTGCCCACTGACAGTAAAATAACATCAGTGAGTAACCTCAGGCCAACACTATTCATTGTGTGAGCGTCAGAAGGGACTACCGCTCACAACTCGACCTCTCATAGAATTATACTGTGCAGAAAGAGCCCTTCAGCCCATCGAGTCTGCGCCAGCACATGTGAAACGCCTGGCCTCCATCTAATCTCTATAAAGCATTTAGACAATTATGTGGGTACGATGGGAAAGAGGATGTGGGCAATTGGGATTAACTTAGTGGTAAAAGAAAGGGTGGCATGGAAGGGAGATGGCACTTTTGACAGTGCAGCACTCCCTCAGTACAGCACTGGGATGTCAGCATGGATTTTTGTGCTCAAGTCCTGGGGTAAGACTTGAACCAACAACCTCTGAGTCAGAGGAAAGGATGGGTGCTACCAGCTGAGCACTGCTGCCACTGGCTTATCTGCACTTCCATCCTTTCCCTAAAATCCTGCGTAAAGTTTGTCCCTTAGTTAAGATCTCCCAATCACAAATAACACTAGCTTGGAATTACACTCACCCCTGGTTGTTACAATGTTGTCGCTGGTTACATTCTATTGGATGTAATGTGACCAATGGTAACAAGCTGTAAGAGTCAGCTGACCAGAGAAACAATTACAGAATGATGTGATAGTCAGCTGACCAACTGACTCACTATAAATAAGAACCTGTTTGGAATTATAGGGAGCTTGGATTGGCCCAGGGCAAGGCCTCAAGTTTGGAGTAATGAAGTTTCTCTTTTAAACTCTTTCTTTGATTTATAAGTTGGAGTAAGTTTTGTTTTTTTTTGTTTGCATTTGAAGAGTTCCTTCCGAAGAAACACTGGTGACCATTATTTTCCAAGTAATGTTGGCATCTGTCTGTCTCTGGAGGTGATGGACTGCCCAGGGTGCATGCCACTTGTGGATTGAGTATCAGCAGTAGTATGTGTAGTGTCCCGACTATCGCCACCCAGATAGTGGTGACGATCTGGAATGTGCTGCCTGGGAGGGTGGTAGAGGTGGGTTGCCTCACAATGTTTAAAAAGTATCCGGATGAGCACTTGGCACATCATAACATTCAGGGCTATGGGCCAAGTGCTGGTAAATGTGGTTAGTTATAGAGTCGTAGAGGTTTACAGCATGGAAACTGGCCCTTTGGCCAACTTGTCCATGCTGCCCTTTTTTTTAAACCATTAAGCAAGTCCCAATTGCTTACATTTGGCCCATACCCATCAAACCCATGTAACTGTCTAAATACTTCCTAAAATTAAAATTGTACCTGTCTCTACTAGGTCGTTCCAGACACTCACCACCCTCTGTGTGAAGAAAATTGTCTCTCTGGACCCTTTTGTATCTCACATTAAATCTATGCCCTCTAGTTTTGGGCTCCCCTACCTTTGGCGATATTAAATCCAGGCTGTCTTTGCTTTCTTAGCTGGATGTAAGCACGGTGCTATTTTCAGGAAAAGCAGAAGATTTATTCCTGGTGTTGTGGTGAATAGTTATCCCTCGATCCTCATCACTAAAATATATTATTTGATTATTAACACATTTATTTTGTGGGAGCTTGCTGTGTGTAATCAGGCTGTCGATTTCTTATGTTACCGCAGTGACTGAAGTAATTCACTGATTGTAAAGTGCCTTATCTTGTGGATAAGAGATGTTCCAGAAATGCACATCTTTCTTTTCATTTTTCTTCTCTGACTCAGCTAGGGACAAATTTGGGCTTTAAAAGCTTGTAGGTGGGAGAGGTCGGTCTGTTGGCAGTCGAGAGCTCCACAGGTTTGAGGTCTGGAGAAAGATTAAACTGGGCTGGAAGGCAGCAATTAAACTTGTTTTCCACACTGTGAAACCACAGAAAGGCACTTTCCTGTCTCAGGAGGAAGTGGGAAGGCAGTTGAGAGGTTTTCAAAGTCTAATATTTTTGGGAAAATAAAGGGAAAGGTTGTGATGGGCAAAGTTGTGAAGCTTTTAATCTTTGCATTAATGCTGGAGTTACATTGCAGTTGAAGTCACTTGCTGATGGTTGTGCTTCTAATGTCAACTGTGCTTTGTCTGAATGCACTTCCATCACTTTTATGTTGGATTGTTAATGCTGGTCAGCTTCTTAAGAGGACTAAAATTTGGGGAATCATTAATTGTTATGTTATGTGAAATAAGCTGTGGTTATTTACTTGTAGACTCTAGTTCCACTAATTATTGGAGAAGGGTCCTGTCACTGTTGGTTGCCAGTGGGATCTTCCAATCGTGCTGATGTTTTACTTGGTTCTTCTGTCCCGCCGCGAAGGAACCTGCTGCTCACACTTGTCATAAGAACATAAGAAATAGGAGCAGGAGTAGGCTATCTAGCCCTTTTTGAGTCTGCCCCGTCATTCAATAAGATCATGGCTGATCTGAAGTGGATCAGTTCCACTTTCCCGCATTCTCCCCATAACCCTTAATTCCCCTGTCTATCAGAAACCTATCTACCCGTGACTTAAATATATTCAACGAGGTAGCCTCCACCACTTCAATGGGCAGAGATTCACCACCCTTTGAGTGAAGAAGTTCCTCCTCAACTCTGCTGTAAACTGGCCCCCTCTTATTTTGAGTCTGTCATTGGAGAGACCACAAGATCCCACTGTTGGGAACAGCTGGAAAATCCTGCCCTGAGTGTTTCATTTCTGTTTATAATCAAAATGTTTTACTATGTGAGGTTAATGTGTTTCCTTATCCTCAGAATATTTTGTCTTAAATTATTCAAGCAGCAAGTTTATTATAAATTTTAAAATAAAGGAGATTATTTACACCCCAGGGTGTTCAATGTAATTTCTTACTTGCAACCCACACACACAAGGGGCAGAGTCAGATGAAGGAAAAAGCAACACAATTACATTCATTCTGAAATTATTTTGGCCTCTTTTGTAGCAGGCCTGCAGTTTCTTGGATGAATTGATGCTGTAGCTGAAATGGATGATTTGTAAAAGAGAGGATTCTCAGTAAGTTATGGGGCTTCTTGTAGTTGTATTTCCAAGAGCACAACTCTCAGTGAACTTGAAGTTGGAAGAGGTTGGGGAAAATCTCCCTCCCACATTCAAGGTGCAGCCTTTTACCTTGACTGTGTAGTTATCTCACATCTTACATGGCATTTCTGACCTGAACAGTTCCTGCTGTTTTGTTAAAAAAACACGAGGTGCCTTAACCATGGGACGAGTCCAAAGTCCTTCTTTAAGAAATAGTGGTGAGCTGGGCTGATGCACATCCTGTGTTGTAGCCTTTCACACTTAGAGTGTTTGGGACATCCAAGTTCTTTATGTGTGAATGTAGAACCATCACAATGCAACGAAAGATCAATGAGACCCATTTATATTCAACTAATACTCACTGAGTTTCAACATTTCTGTTGCTCATGGCGAAATGGAAGTACAAATTGTTTGGTATATCATAGTCCTGATTGTTGACAGTTAACAAAGGAACTGTGAATTTCATAAGTGGCTGTGATTGTCCATATGTAATTAAGTATTTGCCTGAGTTTTAGTTCTGTCTGAAGCTATTACTGCTAAAGTCTCATGATATGCAAGAGCTTTTGGTGTCCATTTAAAAAAAAATACCGCTTTAAAATTTGTAATATCTTCACGCCTACACAAGGCATGACACAAGTCCAGGAATGAAAATGAAAACAGATAAATTCAGTGTAATCTTTCTTGGGTTTTGAGCCTCCTGTGAAGTTCCCTGAGCTCCTTTTACTTTGTTAAAGGTGTTATATAAATGTAAGACATTGTTGCTTTCTGTTAGATAGGAGATTGATATAAGTAGGCAGTAATTAAATGAGGTAATTATTTGCCATGGGGTCATTATAGCACAGAAGTTGGCCATTTGGCCCATCGAGTCAATACCTGACAAAACTTCGTTCTTATGAAAACTTTGGATAATAATGAAGGTATACAAGATGCACTGTGACAATGCAACAAGGATTCTTAGACAGCACATTGCAAACCCATGACCACTTCCATCTAGAAGGACAAGGGCAGCAGATACATGGAAACACCATCACCTGCAAGTTCCCCTCCAAGCCACTCACCATCCCGACTTAGAAATTTTATCGCTGTTCCTTTGCATTCGCTGGATCAAAATCCTGGAATTCCCTCCCTAATGGCATTGTGGGTCAACCCACAGAGATGGGCTGCAGTGATTCAAGAAGGCAGCTCACCATCACCTTCTCAAGGGATGGGCAATCAAGTAAAGTAAAGTTCATTTATTAGTCACACGTAAGGCTTCCATTAACACTACAATGAAGTTACTGTGAAATTCCCCTAGGTGCTACATTCTGGCACCTGTTCGGGTTAATGCACCTAACCATCATGTCTTTCAGACTGTGGGAGGAAACCAGAGGAAACCCACGCAGACACAGGGAGAACGTGCAAACTCCACACAGGCAGTCACCCAAGCTGGAAATTGAACCTGGGTCACTAGTGCTGTGAGGCAGCAGTGCATGCCACTGTGCTGCCCACAGTCACTGGCCAGCCAGTGACACCCATGCCCCACAAATATACAAAAAAAATGGAAATGTTGAAATTTCCATTGTAAATTGCAGAGGTTATAATACAAAAATCTCAACGTATGCCAGAGATTTTGAACCACTTATATAAAACAAAGGATTTAATCTCTCGCAATTTACTTGTTAAACTATGTTTACCGATTATAACTGATAGAAAAATTCTTCTAACCCTTTTCTCTCTTCCCATCTCCAAGACAAACAACATGTCTTGGCAGGGAAAATGTTCAGACAGCTGGCACGCAGGACTTTGCCAAGGTTACTCTTGAGCTGATTGCAAAGAGGTTGACTCAACTGAAGATGGGAAATGCAAAAATTCTAATTATTTTAAAAATGGCTCACTCGTTACTTCTGAACCGATGTGCTGAGCCGCCAGCCTGCTCAACATTTCATCTTTGCCCATAAGAATATGGATCACCCAACGGCTAATTCTTCAGAGGTACATTAACGGAAGTAATACAGCAAGGAGCCACCTCTCAGTGCTTCCCCCATTGTTGAGGACCAGTGTTGAATGGAGTTTGACAGTGCAGATCCTGGGAAGATGCTTCCTCCCAGCTGGAGAGATTAGAACTAGGGGTCTCGGTGTCAGGATAAGAAGTCACCCATTGAGGGCTAATATGTGGAGAAATGTATTCATTCTGAGAATCTTTGGAATTCTCTACCCTAGAGGATTATGGTTGCTCAGTTGTTGAGTGCATTTAAGTCAATGGATTTTTAACCCAGGGATCAGCCACAGGGGCGGCACGGTGGTCAGCACCGCTGCCTCACAGCTTCAGGGTCCTGGGTTCGATTCCCCGGCTTGGGGCACTGTCTGTGTGGAGTTTGCACCTTCTCCCTGTGCCTGCTTGGGTTTCCTTCAGGTTGTTTCCTACCACAGTCCAAAGATGTGCGGGTTAGGTTGATTGGCTAAGCTAATTTGACACTTTGTGCCCAGGGATGTGTAGGTTAGAGGGATTAGTGGGGATAGGACCTGGGATGGGATTGTTGTCAGTGCAGACTTGATGGGCTGAATGGCCTCCTGCATGGTAGGATTTCTATGTTTAATAGTGGGGAAGGTTTAAGAGCTGGGATTCTTCCATCCCACTGCACTGGATGGAGGTTCGGCTGAGCTCCAAATTCTCCATGTTTGCTGGCAATGGCGGCAAGGTGAGAATGGCCAGAGAGTTCTGGCCAAAGAGCTGAACTGCCCTCTTTGGTGGCACAGTGGCTAACACTGCTGCCTCACAGTGCCAGGGACCCGGGTTCAATTCCGACTGGGGGTGACTGTGCGGAGTCTGCACATTCTCCCCGTGTCTGTGTGAGTTTCCTCCAGGTGCTCCGGTTTCCTCCCACACTCCAAAGATGTGTGGGTTACGTTGATTGACCATGCTAAATTGATCCTTAGTCTCAGCGGAATTCGCAGGGTATATATGGGATTACGGGGATAGGAGCTGGGTGAGATTGTGGTCAGTGCAGACTCGATGGCTTTTTTCTGCACTGTAGCGATTCTATTTCTTAAGTTCTTCTGAATGGAATTTGGATCCTTGCTATACACAAAACGAAAAGTTTAAAATATATTTTATTCACAAAGTAGATTGGAGAAGATGAACTCAACACTTCATTAATAAAGTATTGAGGTTTCTAAGTCTTTTATGTGATGACACTTCAGGAATGCAGAATGAATTCCAACTTATTGTACTTAGCCCTTTTTTTAGCCTCTGACGTGAAGCCAACTAGGTGTAAGGAAGCTTAAACATAATTAAACTGCGCAAAGAAATTTAAAACGTAAACTGAACGGGGGGGCAATGTTTTGTGAAGAATTAAGATTGTGTGGAAAAATAATTTAAGATTGTTGTGGAACAGGTAGGCAAGATGAAAAGTTATTGTGCTTGTACTGAGCCATTGTGCCTTAATCCAAGCTCAGCGTGTGAAACTCCATGAAACTGCCTAGTTTACATTGCGAACACTTTCAGCAGTAACGCTGCTCCACCCCAACATCCTCCTTTACATGTTTAAATGCTGCAGGTGGAGGTATTCTCTCTGCTTCTCTCTCCTGTCACCCTCCCACACCCTCGTTTTATCTGTCCTGTATAGATGTATAGGGAAGCAATCCCTGAAGGGAATTGCTTGATAGAGCAGACACAGCATGGTTTCATTAAAGGGAAGTTGTGTCTGACAAATTTACTGGAGTTCTATGAGGATGTGTCTAGGGCGGTGGATAGAGGAGAGCCGGTGGATGTGGTCTTTCTTGATTTTCAGAAGGTGTTTGACAAGGTACCTCACAAGAGGTTATTGCAGAAGAGGTTATTGCAGGGACATGGAGTTGGGGGTAGGGTGTTAGCGTGGTTAGAGGATTGGTTGTCAAATAGGAGGCAGAGAGTGGGGGTCAACGGGTGCTATTCGGATTGGCGGATGGTGACTAGTGGAGTGCCCCAGGGGTCGGTGCTGGGGCCTCAGCTATTTACCATTTATATAGATGATCTGGAGGAGGGAACCGAGTGTATGGTGTCAAAATTTGCTGATGACACCAAGATTGGGAGAACGGCAAATTGTGCGGAGGGTGTGGAGAGTCTGCAGAAGGATCTAGATAGGCTGGGCGAATGGGCCAGGAAATGGCAAATGGAATTTAATGTTGGCAAGTGTGAGGTGGTCCACTTTGGTAGGAATAATGGTAGGAAGGACTATTACTTACGTGGCAAAAAACTGCAGCAGGCGACGGTGCAAAGGGACCTCGGGGTCCTTGTGCATGAGTCGCAAAAACCCAGCTTGCAGGTGCAGCAGGTGGTCAGGAAGGCGAATGGGATGCTGGCCTTCATAGCGAGGGGGATTGAATATAAAAGTAGGGAGGTCTTGCTGCAGCTGTATAGGGCATTGGTGAGGCCGCAGCTGGAGTACTGTGTGCAGTTTTGGGCGCCGCACCTGCGCAAAGATATTTTGGCCTTGGAGGGAGTGCAGAGGAGGTTTACTAGGCTGATACCGGAGTTGAGGGGCTTGAGCTATGAGGAGAGGCTGAATAAACTAGGCTTGTACTCGTTAGAGTTTAGAAGAATGAGGGGAGATCTCATTGAGACGTATAAGATGATGAATGGGATGGATAGGATAGAGGTGGAGAGACTCTTCCCGCTCAAAAAAGACAGTAGGACTAGGGGGCACAGCCTCAAGATAAAAGGGGGGCGGTTTAGAACGGAGTTGAGGAGGAACTTCTTCACTCAAAGGGTGGTGAATCTCTGGAATTCTCTGCCCGTTGAAGTGGTGGAGGCTGCCTCGCTAAATATTTTTAAGACGCGGGTTGATGGGTTTTTGATAAGAGAGGGGATTAAGGGTTATGGGGAGAGGGCGGGAATGTGGAACTGAGCCATGACAGATCAGCCATGATCTTATTGAATGGCAGGGCAGGCTCGAAGGGCTAGATGGCCTACTCCTGCTCCTATTTCTTATGTTCTTATGTTCTTAGGGTGGCACGATGGCGCAGTGGTTAGCACTGCTGTCTTGCAGCGTCAGGGACCCAGGTTCAATTCCGACCTATTGGGTAACTATCTGCGTGGGTTTCCTCCGGGTGCTCCAGTTTACTCCACAGCCCAAAGATGTGAAGGTTTGGTGGACAGGCCACGCTAAATTGCTCCTTAGTGTCCTGAGATGTGTAGGTTCGGGAGAATTAGCGGGGTAAATATGTGGGGTTACAGGAATTGGACCTTCTGTCGGAAAATAGGTGCAGACTCGATGGGCCAAATGGCTGCCTTCTGCACTGCAGTGATGCTATGATTCTAATCATCTGAAAGCTTTGATCAATGTTCAAGCTTGAAGCTATCGCTAATTTGCCTTTGAACGTCAACGAATAGGCACCAACAAATGGGAGTTGAATTTCAAATCTGATGCCCAGTTACAAACACAAATAAGGATTAGTGAAGGAATCGGTAAACTGAAGATAAGAGTTGCTGATCCCTGAACTCCTGGGGTTAAAGTACGAGGTGAGATCACAAGCTGCATTCCCTGGAGATCAGAAGATGTAGAGGTGAGTTGGTTGTATTTTCAAGGTATTAGTGGAAACAGGTAGGGTAAATAGAGAGAAAGGGTGTCTGCTGAATGAGGAGACTGGCACCAGGGATACAGGGATGAAATCAGGAAATATTTCTGCCTGTTGAAGAGTGGGAAGCATTTGGATTTCTCTCCCACAAATGGCAGTTGTTGCCAGGCTAGTTGTTAGTTTTCAATCTCCGATTGATAGGGTTTGCAAACCAAATCTATTAAGAAATATGGAGCAAAAATGGAATTAGATCCTAGAATAACTGTAACCCCATTGAATAGGTTTGATGGGCTGAATGGCCTTCTCTTGTTCATATTCCTATGTTCCAAATCTGGAACAGAATTTGTCCAATCACGTTTTCCTCATATTTCCCCCAGACCTTCCCTTGCTGCCCAATCGGAGTGGCGATTCGTACAGACACAGCTCGCAGTTGGGTCTCTTTTATCTCTGTCTCCTCCAGAGATTTTGATTATTGTGCTAATGGCTCATCTTGCAGACCTTGAAAATCTTACTGATTGTGATCGATCCTCAAAACAGAGTCATCTTTACTAATTTAATTAGAGGAATTAATGTTCGCACGGCCTATTAATGTTAAGAGATTAAATGCAGCCTACCAAAACCCAACATTATAAATCAAAGTGCTTATAGATTGGGCAAAGGAATAAACGGAGAACTCGTTCATCATTGTGAATCCAGTACAAGCAAGGCTGCTGATTATACTTCATGTGGACCAGTTTCACCAAAATATCTCTAGACCCACATTTACCTGGGCTGGAAAACTGGCCCCATTGTAGGGAATACTTGGAATTGGCTTCTTATTTTACACATGGGAGCAAATGCCGTGATTATTTACTTATTTTATTTAGCAAATATAAATCCCTGAAGACAAGCGATAACCCCCTCATTTGCTAAGGTGATTTTTACCAACAGGGGACACCCCTCAGTAACGTGCAGCATGGGTTTTGTGGCTGGGATTATCTGGCCCTGTTATGGTGGGATGCACCAGGGGGTGGGGGTGGAACTGGCAGCCCAGCTGAAAGCCCATTCACATTGTGGTGGTATCCCAGTGGTGGGTGAGGCTGGGATTCTCTGGCTTTCCCGTGGGCATTTTCTCGGTTGGCCAGTGGCAAGATCTTCTGATTTTCTCCACCCACCCCTCCACCTTCCCACCCTCTACCACCCCCCACCCTCCCCGCTGCTGTCAATGGGAATTCCCAATGACACCACTCCACATTGCTGGGAACCATGCAGCAGGGGTGTGCCATTGGCAGGACCAGAAGATCCTGCCAGCGTGAAGAGCCAGAGGACTGCACACTGTGTCACTCCAAGTCTGCATAAGGGGTTTGTACTGAGCTCCCAGCTGTGGAGGCTAATGGCAAAGGGTCCTTGTCCTATCCTCAACCAGTTTAACAAGGGTTGCTGTTGCCATGGTGGTTTAAATCCTGTTGTTTGAAAGCTGGGATTTGCCACAAGGAATTCATCAGGGAATCCCCGTGTTTCTCGTTCCTTGATCCAAAGGTTGCCTGCTGGTGGATCTTGCTCAGGGTGAGTGCTCCATCAGGTCATTGAGATGAAGAAGAGCAATGGGTTGGGTTGAAAGGGTCGTTATGAAGTTGCTAAGTGAGGGGCAGCATGGGTGGTTTCAACCAGATGTAGAAGGACTTGGGACACAGATTTAAGGTCTTGGGGCAGGGATTGCAGGGAGGATCTGAGGAGCTCCATTGTATGCAGTGGGTGATAATGACCTGAACCCACAATAGAAGCAGAGACACTGATTTCAAAAGGAAATTGGATGAGCTCTTGAAGGGAATAATTTACAGGACTCTGGGGATTAAACAGCAAAGTGGGATTGGCTGGATTGCTCTGCAAAGAGCCAGCATAGCATTCTGATGGGCTGAATGGTCTCCTGGTAGGGTATTATTTTTGCCCTGGAGATAGGCTGGGAGGTGGAGGGGTCTGTTTCATCGGATGGAAAGCTACAGAGTGGAGGCATCCTGGGACAACGAATGCTCCTGTATTGATGCAATTATTTTGCTCATATCAACAACTTCACAAGAAAGCTTTGCAACCATTATCAAGACTCTTTCAGCTTCCCCGGATAAATGATTGAATTTTTCAAAGCCTAGGCGATAAAAGAGAACGTGCCTTGGTTTTTCACAGTTCTGAAAGCTGTTTTGTGTCTTTTGGGATCTGGACAAAATGAATTGTATGGCACTGTGCAAAAGAAGGTAATATTAATATTTTTAGGTTTAAAAAACTAGGTCGCTTTTTAGGCCACCTGCAATTCATGTGTTTCTTAGTATTTCACTCCAATTTACAACTGAGAGATTTTCCTTCATTTCCACAATTAGGCAGGAATCAAAATATTGCACAGAATACAAGTGACGTAGAAGCCAATTCATGGAGAAGGTTGTGTTTTGATTATTAGAAAATGTGGGTATCCGGATATTCTTAAGTGTCTCTCTCACTTATTTCCATAGTTGTTCTTTTAGGGGAAGCAGTGGCTTAGTGGTATTAACACTAGACTATTAATCTACAAACTCAGCAATGTTCTGGGGACCTGGGTTCAAATCCCGTCCCTGCAGATGGTAGAATTTGAATTCAATAAAAAAAATCTGAAATTAAGAATCTACTGATGTCGGAAAAACCCATCTGGTTCACTAATGTTCTTTGGGGGAGGAAACCTGCCGTCCTTACCCGGTCTGGCCTTCATAGCGAGGGGGATTGAATATAAAAGTAGGGAGGTCTTGCTGCAGCTGTACAGGGCATTGGTGAGGCCGCAGCTGGAGTACTGTGTGCAGTTTTGGGCGCCGTACTTATGCAAGGATATTTTGGCCTTGGAGTGCAGAGGAGGTTTACTAGGCTGATGCCGGAGTTGAGGGGGTTGAGCTATGAGGAGAGGCTGAATAAACTAGGCTTGTACTCGTTAGAGTTTAGAAGAATGAGGGGAGATCTCATTGAGACGTATAAGATGATGAATGGGATGGATAGGATAGAGGTGGAGAGACTCTTCCTGCTCAGAAAGGACAGTAGGACTAGGGGGCACAGCCTCAAGATAAAGGGGGGGCGGTTTAGAACGGAGTTGAGGAAGAGTTTCTTCACTCAAAGGGTGGTGAACCTCTGGAATTCTCTGCCCGTTGAAGTGGTGGAGGCTGCCTCGCTAAATATGTTTAAGAAGTGGGTTCATGGGTTTTTGATAAGAGAGGGGATTAAGGGTTATGGGGAGAGGGCGGGAAAGTGGAACTGAGCCACGACAGATCAGCCATGATCTTATTGAATGGCGGGGCAGGCTCGAAGGGCCAGATGGCCTACTCCTGCTCCTATTTCTTATGTTCTTATGTGACTCCAGGGCCACAGCAATGTGGTTGACTCTCAACTGCCCTCCAAGAGCAATTAGGGTTGGGCAATAAATACTGGCCGGACAGCGAAGCCCATGTCCCATGAATGAATTAAAAAAATTCATTCATGGCTGTCCAGCATTTATTGCAGCTGAGAGTCAACCACATTGCTGTAGCTCTGGAGTCACATGTAGGCCAGAGCACCATATTTCTTTCCAACAGTGGTTTCACAGTAGATTCTTTAATTCCAGATATTATTTACTGAATTCAAATTAAGCCATGTGCCGTGGCAGGATTTGAACCCGGGCCCCCAGAACGTTAGCTGAGTTTTTGGATTAACAGTCTGACAATAACACCGCTAAGGCCATCACTTTCCCCATTTGAAGATTTAAATTTCAGTTGGATATAGCTGGAGACCCAGTTGGTATCAGTTCAGGTTGTGTCGAGCTCCTCTTGATTTGACACTGGGTGGTGACATCCTGAATTAAGTGGTCCATGGATTTGTGATATCTTTCACATCCTGGCAGCAAATTGCCTCAAATTGCATTTCATTCTGTTATTACTTTGAAATTACAGTCATTAGGTAGATTGCTAAAGAAAAATTGTGGCTGCAATGGAGAGAGGTGACGAGATTGTGTTGTTTTTTAACGTCAGAACTCTCAGTTTCATAACATGATTGACATGATGGTGTTGTATGTTTCCAATCAAAGCTGAAGCTATTTCCTGACGACATATTTCAGAGGCAGCGATTCTGCCTAAAGTTAATGCAAGTTGTGCAACAGATAGGGGTTTTCAGTTTGTTTGTAAATGTGATAATGTTTATAATCTAGATATTCACTCTGGAGAAGAAGAAAAGTGATTTATTTAAGTGGAGTGGGTGCAATCAGCACACACTGAAAATGCTTTAGGATATTCACTTTCCTTTCATTAATAAATGGAGATAATCATCACTGAACTTGTTCCTTTTGTACTGACGCATTTCAGTCTGGTGACTTGCAAGTCATTCTGCGACTCCCAGCTCATCTCCTTCAACACTTTTCCATTGGATTCTCTGCTCTTAATGTTGCAGTAAGAAGTTTCACAACACCAGGTTAAAGTTCAACAGGATTATTTGGAATCACGAGCTTTCGGAGCGCTGCCCCTTCATCAGGTGAGAGGAGAGGTAGGTTTCACAAACAGGGCATATGTAGGCAAAGATTATATAAGCCGTGTTTGTGAAACCTACCACTCACCTGATTAAACTCGCCAACTTTAAGGGTGTTCAAATGGTCAGTGGATAGGCATATGGATAACATTGGAATAATTTAGGTTAGAGGGTCATTAGATTGGTTCCACTGGTTGGCACAACATCGAGGGCCGAAGGGCCTGTTCTGCGCTGTTATGTTCTATGATGAAGGAGCATAGAATCCCTACAGCGCAGAAGGAGGCCATTTGGCTCATCGAGACTGCACCCACCACAATCCCACCCTGAACCTATTCCCATAGCCCCTCATATTTACCCTGCTAGTTCCCCAGGCGCACCCCCCTCTCCTTCCACCCAGAGCAGTGCTCAGGAAAGCTCGTGATTCCAGATAAACCTGTTGGACTTTAACCTGGTATGGTGAGACTTCTTGCTTCTTGAGAGAAGAAGATTAAGAGGTGACTTAATAAAGGCATATCAGATGATCAGAGGATTAGATTGGGTGAACAATGAGAGCCTTTTTCCTCAGATGGAGATGGCTAGCACGAAGGGCCATAAATTGAGGGGTGATAGATATAGGACAGATGTCAGAGGTAGGTTCTTTACTGCCTGCAGCAGTAGTGGATTCGCCAACATTAAGGGCATTTAAATTGTTATTGGATAAACATATGGATGATGTTGGAATGCTGTAGGTTAATTGGGCTTTAGATTGTTGCGCCGTCCTGTGAAACCATCGAGGGCCGAAGGGCCTGTACTGCGCTGGAACGTTCGACGTTCACCCCAGTCTAACGCCGCCATCTCCACCTCATGTTCTTAGTGTTAGACAGGAAATCAGTTAAATGATTAGTTTCGATTGTTATTTTACTTCACAATCTGTTCACATTTGCCAAAAAAATCATTGTGTGGTGCTCTTGTCTTGATATTGTAGAATGAGGTGAACAAACCTGTTGTGCAATGAGGTAGTGAAGGTGCATTCCATTGAAAATGCTGTCACGTATTGTGACGGTGTCAACAATTAGCTTCTCTGACAGTCAGCGGCATCATGTGAAGCAAAATCTTTATTAAGTAGGGACCTCTGGGACCAGACGCTCATTTGCTCTTGAGTCAAAGCTACACATACTTTCATTTAATGCAACAAAGAGGCCAATGACAGTTCTAAAAGTGGAAGATGACTTGCTTGAGGTTTGCTTTTTACTTGAATCATAGGTTATTGTAAACTTGACATCGTTATCATTAAGCGGTGGCTATTTAATTATAGGGTTTGTTCTGTAAAATTAAAAGTGAAAGCTATATTAATGTTCATCAATTATATCTCCACTTCCTGTCTACAGTCAGTTTTAGTTCTTCCTCTTGTTTCCTTGTTCCCTAAAAATGGCAGTCCTTAAAGAAGCCTGGTCTTATTTTAGAGATGTTTTTGGTCCTGAAATTTGGAAAGTTGTGACTCAGGAGCCTACATGTGCCTCCAGATCCACAGCAATGTGACTAACTCTTAATACAGTTGATGGATTATGTAATGATTTCAATGAGACCCATGGGGGTGGCCTCTTGGAGTATGAGCTCCCTGATTGAAGTAATGATTGTCTGCCCACAACAGGTTTGCTGGCTTCATTTAAAAATATTAAGACAAGAGCACCACACAATGATTTTATTTTTGCAAATATGAATGATTGTGAAGTAAAACTGACTGAAACTAATCATTCGACTGATTTCCTGTCTAACCTGTGTATAAGTGAGGGGCTACTGGCACTCTGGATTCTGACCTTGCACTCCTAGAAGCGGAGACAAGTTAGTAAATAAAGGGAGATGGTTGTCTCACAGTTTGGTCCGGCTCCTGCTCTGCCCAAGACTGTGAGGAACTTCAAAAAGTTGTGAATGTAGCCCAATTTATCACGCAAACAACCCTCCCATCCATTGACTCTGTCTACCCTTCCCACTGCAAAGCAGCCAGCATAATTAAGGACCCCACGCACCCCAGACATTCTCTCTTCACTTTCTTCCTTTGGGAAAAAGATACAAAAGTCTGCGGTCACGTACCAACCAAATAAAGAATAGCTTCTTCCCTGCTGCTGGCAGACTTTTGAATGGACTTGCCTTGCATTAAGTTAATCTTTCTCTACATTCTAACTATGGCTGTAACACTACATTCTACACCCTCTTGTTTCCTTCTCTATGAATGGTATTCTGTGCAGCATGCAAGAAACAATACTTTTCACTGTATGTTAGAACATGTGATCGTAATAAATCAAATTAAATCTGATGAAGGGACACCAGCCTCTGAAGTTATTTCAGACTGCAATGTTTTAAGGCGGGGATGTGTCACCAGATTCTCGAGTGCAAGTCGGGACAAACAATGCAGGCTGGACCTGCCAGAGATTACCACATCCAATGAATGTTTGAAAAAAGAAGATCCTGGCTTGTTGACAAAGCTAATTCTAATTTGTCAGTTCAAATATATCTGCAGTTTCTCCAACTGATGCTGTCTGTGTTCACTTAGGTACACATCCTGTTTCATTCGTACTGTTAAAGGTAGGAAACTAAAATAAAACCTCCCGTGTTTGAACAGTTGTTAAGGATCACATGAACAATTGCAGACCTATCCGAGGAAACAAGAAGTATAAGGTTTTCATGATTCTTAACTTTTAAAATAAATGACCTCGTAGAGGACTTTTTAAAGATCTTTTGTTTCAATAAATACAGTAATAGCACGTTTTAAACATTGGTTAAGAATGCCACATTATAGAATCCCTACAGTGCAGAAGGAGGCCATTCAGCCCATTGAATCTGCACCTGCCACAATCCCACCCAGGCCCTATTCCCGTAATCCTTCACACTTACCCTGCTAATTCCCCTGACACGACAGTTAATTTAGCATTGCCAATCAACCTAACCTGCACGTCCTTATGATCTTATTGAATGGCGGGGCAGGCTCGAAGGGCTAGATGGCCTACTCCTGCTCCTATTTCTTATGTTCTTATGTCCTTGGGATGTGAGAGGAAACCAAAGCACCCAGAGGAAACCCACGCAGGCATGGGTAGAACACGCAAACTCTGCACAGACAGTCACTGGGGAATTGAACCTGTGTCTTTGGCACTGAGGCAGCAGTGCTAACCATATTGGGGCTAATCAAAGCAAAAATTGCTTGTGTTGTCCATTCAGGAACTTTAGTTGTTAATAGAGAACACAGTTTGCAATAATTCAGCAACAGAATTAATTAAAGTAAGATATGTTGGAATTATTTCAGTCGCTGGTTCGAAATCTTGGGACAGCATTGTGGGCCGACCCATAGCACGGGGACTGCAGTGATTCAAGAAGGCAGCTCACCACCACCTTCTCAAGGGCAACTAGGGATGGACAATAAACGCTAGCCCAGCCAATGACGCACATGTCCCACAAATGAATACAAAAAAATGAATGGCAGCAAATGACCATTGAAATGGTCAGAGTTCCTTTTCAGAATAAAATGTTGAGCTCACAAAATACTGATGGTGCCTTGTGACATTTACCTTCTGATCCGTTCCAGAAAATTCTCTGATCTTTTTGCCTATGCTTGTGAGAAGGATTTGAGTTGATTTATTATTGTCACATGTATTAATATACGGTGAAACGTATTGTTTCTTGCGCGCTACACAGACAAACCATACCATTCATAGGGTAGGAGAGAGTGCAGAGTGTAGTGTTACAGTCACAGCTAGGGTGTAGACAAAGGATCACCTTAGTGTGAGGTAGGCCCATTCAAATGTCTGATTGCAGCAGGGAAGAAGCTGTTCTTGAGTCGGCTGTTATGTGACGTCAGACTTTTGTATCTTTTTCTCAATGGAAGAGAGAATGTCCGGGGTGCGTGGGATCCTTGATTGTGCTGGCTGTTTTTCTGAGGCAGCGGGAAGTGTAGACAGAATCAATGGATGGGAGGCTGGTTTAGGGAAATGCCATATTCTATGTAGCGCTGGGTCTGACTGATTGTATCTACTATATTTTTTTTAAATTCAGTGGCTAGTTTGGGGAAGGTATTTTGTGTTGTATAACCAATGGTAATATTAAAAGGATTTGTATCTTGAAGCTTACAATACAGAGGTGTTTTAAACTGGATTCAGTGCAACTTAGTTAGTTGAATGAGTTAAGGTAAACATGGTATGCTTTGGAATTTTTGATATTTAAGCTGATAAAGATGCCAGGGCATAATGGCTTCTTAATTTGTGTTCCATCTGAGACCATTAGGCAAAGCAGTTGGCATGAAGTAGTATTGAGAAAGCAAATTGGTTTCCAACATCTGCACATGGCAATCTGCCAAAACACATCACCTGTACAAACCACTGGGTTCATCCAGCTAAGAACAAAGAGCAATACAGCACAGGAACAGGCTCTTCAGCCCACCAAGCCTATGCCAACTCATGACACCTTTCTAAACCTGTTGCCTCTATGCGGTCCATATCCCTCCATTCCCGACCCGTTCATGTAGAAACATACAAAGCGGCAGCAGGAGTTGGCCACTCAGCCTTTGAGCCTGCTCCACCGTTCATTATGATCATGGCTGATCATCAAATTCAACATCCTGATCCCTCACTTTCACCCAATATCCTTTGATCCCTTTAGCCCCAAGAGCTATATCTAATTTCTCCTTCAGATCAGACAACATTTTGGCCTCAACTACTTCCTGTGGTGGTGAATCCCACACATTCACTACCCTCTGGATGAAGAAATTTCTCCTCACCTCAGTTCTAAAAGGTTTACCCCTTATTCTCAAACGACGACTTCTAAATCTGCATCTGTCAAGACGCCTCTTAAACGTTGCGATTGTATCTGCTTCTACCACCTCCTCTGGCAGCGCACTTACCACCCTCTGTGTAAAAAAATTTGCCTCTCACATCTCCTTTAAACTTTCCCCTTTTTATTTAAACATATGTCCCCTGGTAATTGACATTTCTACCGTAACACATGATCTTTCCTTTCCAAAGTCTTTGCCTGCTTTTGGGTTTGACATCGTGGTGCACAGTGATATACTCGAAAGCTCAAGACACTCCATTACGAACCACCCTTTCCTCGCTTGGCAGATTGATTTCCAAGGAAAGATGTTTCAGAGTGGTCAGAATTCTGCAGTAAGGCTGTGGTTTGCTCGTCCATTGAAACTCCAGTGCTTATTGCTTCACTGTGGCCGCAACATACAGGTGGATCCAACAGTATCTCCCTGCTGAGACTGCTAGGCTACTTTTTTTTAAACCATCTGTGCCGTAGCAATACTGTTTCATTACAATAATACACACGCTGAATTCTGCCTGAATTTCAATCAGGTATTAGCCTTCATGTTAGGGAATGAGGATTTCCAGATGCTGCAGTATTTGCTCCCATTCTGAACAAATAGATTTTTTTTCTGGACTATAACGTAGCCGATTCTCTTCAGTTGAGCAAGAGCAACTTTGCCAAGTGTGAAATCTGATATTGGTTTAATTTTGTGTGTGATTCCCCAGTGATATTGATTGGTTGAACAGCAGAGCTAATTTCTGCCTTCCTTGTATTTTCCCTTTTTAGCTGAAGGTAGGAGCCTCCTATTTTCAATTTCAAGTTGCCTATTATCGTCATTCTCTTTCTCTCTATTGGTCTATCACCTCCTGCCTCATGCCACAGACTATGGACCAATCCAACCTTGCTGTCTTTTCATGATGATATTCACTAACAATCCTTCCTCCTCCACCATCCTAAGAGCTTCTTCATTGCTCCAGTTCTCTCCAACTTACCCACCTCATCCCTCTCCAGAACTGCACATTGCAACTTTCCAGTTTTTGGATGCCTGTTTTTGTTCAGGTCCATATTTCATACAATAAGATACTCCGAACCACTGTCTTGATATTCCATTTTTTGAGATTTCTACTCATTCTGTGCTGAGCAATTTTTTTCTGTTTGGAGAATGCAGTCCTTGCCATTGCTGTTCTCGTTCTGATCTATTTCTGGCAGTAACCATTTTCAGGTTCCTGCCAGCACTGAAATAGAACATTGAAACTGACAAGAGTTAATATCTGCAAAACGCAAGTTTCTTTAAGAGCTATGTATTTTTTATTCATTTATGGAACGTGGGCATTGCCAGCTGGCCAACATTTATTGCCCATCCCTAGTTTCCCTTGACCTGAGTGACTTGCTAGGCCATTTCAGAGAGAAATTGAGAGTCAACCCCATTGATGTGGCTCTGGAGTCGCATGTAGGCCAGACCAGGTGAGGATAAGAACATAAGAACATAAGAAATAGGAGCAGGAGTAGGCCATCTAGCCCCTCGAGCCTGCCCCGCCATTCAATAAGACCATGGCTGATCTGAAGTGGATCAGTTCCACTTTCCTGCTTTCTCCCCGTAACCCTTAATCCCCTTGCCTACCAAAAACCTATCTACCCGTGTCTTAAATATATTTAGCGAGGTAGCCTCCACCACTTCAACGGGCAGAGAATTCCAGAGATTCACCACCCTTTGAGTGAAGAAGTTCCTCCTCAGCTCTGTTCTAAACTACCCCCCCCTTATCTTGAGGCTGTGCCCCCTAGTCCTGCTGTCCTTTCTGAGCGGGAAGAACCTCTCCACCTCTACCCTATCCATCCCTTTCATCATCTTATACGTAGGATGGCAGATTTCCTCCCTTAAAGGACATTAGTGAAACAGATGGGTTTGTCCGACAATTGACAATGTTTTCATGGTCATCAGTAGATTCTTAATTCCAGATATTTTCTATTTAATTCAAATTCAAAAGCACAGTGGTTAGTAC
Organism: Carcharhinus amblyrhynchos; assembly: GCF_965287045.1. NCBI lineage: Eukaryota > Metazoa > Chordata > Chondrichthyes > Carcharhiniformes > Carcharhinidae > Carcharhinus > Carcharhinus amblyrhynchos. Next base: position 48,703,964 of record NC_137342.1, read on the forward strand.
TGCTGCCCCACAGGGACTCGGGTTCGATTCCCAGCTTGAGTCACTGTCTGTCTGCACATTCTCCCTGTGTTTGCGTGGGTTTCCTCCCACTATCTGAAAGACATGCTGGTTAGGTGCGTTGGCTGTGCTAAATTCTCCCTCACTTGAACAGATGCCGGAGTGTGGTGACTGGGGGATTTTCATAGTAAATTAATTGCAGTGTTAATGTAAGCCCACTTGTGGCACTAATAAATAAACTTTAACTTAACTTTGATGTCTGGGAACCGCTCATAGTTAAACTGAAAGCTGTTTTGTTCCTGCTTCTGTGGGTAATGATATGGGACTGTTCTGTTGTTGAAGCTGAGGTTATCGGTTAATTTTCGGTTGCAGTATTAATGTCAGCCTAGCTCTGACTAATAAATAAACTGCCGAGGTTGGATTTGAACCCAGTTTCCCAGGACGTTAGCTAAGTTTCTGGATTAATAATCTGGCAAAAGTACCACTAGGCCATTGCTTCCCCATTGAGAAGCAGAGGGCCATGGATCAGGGCGAGAATTTTACAATCAAATTGTCACTTGTTCAGGAGCCTCTGTAGGTCAGGGATGATGGGCAAACAGGAATTGGCTTGAGTAAAGAGGCAGAGTATATATAAAAAAAAAAGTGCAAAAACAGATATAGTCACAGTGTGCTAAAGAGACAGTAACCCTTCCTGAGCAGATGATATAACAGATGTCCGGCCTTTCTTTGCTGTCCAGAATGAAATAGAAAGGGCAGAATCTCTGGCAACTAATTATCAAAAGTCCAATAATATCCTTTATTCATCAACAAAGAGGTCTTTTGGAAATAAAACTCAAGAGCCTTGTGTTTACACAATATTCCAGTTACCCAATGAGAAAAGACCCCGTTCATACAATAATCATCAGGCTGGAGAGAACATTGAAGATTTTAATGAGCTTTGTAACTGGTGGAACAAAAGCTGCTGTCACCACTAATACCCGGTCTAGAAATTTGAACAAAGCAGAGCCATTCCAGAGTTATGGAGCATTAAAGCAAATAATCATATACATGGGCTGGGAATCCCATCCCTTGTATCTCACCTAAACAAAGGAAGAATACAAACTCGGTGTCAGGGACAAAGACTTGGCAGCATCTCCTCCATTCTTTTTGAAACTCACCATCACCCTGAATGTTTGAAATTGAAATATCTCCGACTTCCACATGTGAAATATATATCTTTATTCTCCCAGTATTGAGTTTTTTTATTTGTTCCTGAGATTGTGGGTGTCGCTGGCATTTATTGCCCATCCCTAATTGTCCTTGAGAAGGTGGTGGTGAGCTGCCTTCTTGAATGGGGGAGGTGATGGCCTAATGGGATTATCACTAGACTATTAATCCAGAAACTCAGCTCGCGTTCTGGGGACCTGGGTTCAAATCCCACCACAGTATATGGCGGAATTTAAATTCAATAAAATATATTTGGAACTAAGAAACTACTGATGACCATGAAACCATTGTCCATGTTTCGAAGAACCCATCTGATTCACTAATGTCCTTTAGGGAAGGAAATCTGCTGTCCTTACATGGTCTGGCCTACATGTGATTCCAGAGCCACAGCAATGTCATTAACTCTCAACTGCCTATCAAGGGCAACTAGGGAGGGGCAATAAATGCCCAGCCAGTGATGCCCATGTCCCACAAATGAATAATAAAAAAGAATGGCACCGTCCATGTGGTGTAGGTATATCCACAGTGCTGTTAGGGAGGGAATTCCAGGATTTTGGCTCTGTGACAATTAAGGAATGAAAAATATGTATTTCCGAGTCAGGATTTGATGTGGAACTTGTAGATGATGGTGTTCTTGTGTTAGCCGCCCTTGTCCTAGATGGCTGCGGGTTTGGAAGGTGCTATCTAAGGAGCTCTGGCAATTTGCTGCAGTGCATCTTGTAGATGGTACAACTGTGCACTGTTGGTGGATGGAGTGAATGTTTAAGTTGGTGGATGGCGTGCCAGTCAAGTGGTCAGTTTTGCCTTGGATGGTCATAGAGTTGTAGAGCAGTACAGCACGGAAACAGGCCATTCTGCCCAACCGGTCCATGCTGACCATGGTGCTCTCCCGTTAGTCCCAATTACCTACCTTTGACCCCTATCCCTCTCATCCTTTCCCATCCATGTAGTTATCCAAATGCTATTATTACCTCTTCATATGCAGCTCATTCCATTTCTGCGTCACACACTGCGTGAAGAACTGTTGAACTTCTTTAGCGCTGTTGGAGCTTTACGCATCCATAGAGAGTATTCTATCATACACCTTACACATCTTATTGATGGCAGGAAGGGTTTTAGGAATCAGGAAGTGAGCTAAAACATATTTACAGTGACCTTTTATTCTGCACTTGTCAATTGTTAATTTAACCTTAAAGGGAAGTTTCTGGATCTTAACCTCTTCACTTTCCCCTCGGCTTTGAATGTTTGGTTCTGTCTCCCAATCAAACAAGTTGGCCAAACTGCCTCACATTTCCTGTTGTTTTCTCCGATGTCAGTTCATTGTGATAACACTGTATTCTCTGTGGCTCTGTAACTTATTCCTGGTTTAATGTTTGAATAAGCCAATTTATGATGGGTGAAATTTTCTGCCCTCTGCAGCAGGTGAGGAGGCGCAATGGGAAGGGGCCTGAAAATGAGGTGAGCAGATATTAGGACCAATACCCAATGCCCACATACCTGCACCTGTCGTAGATTCTGCGCATGAAGGCCTATGGTCAATCTTCCCACTCTACTTCCACTTGAGAGGCTTAAGACCGTAAGATACTGGAGCAAAATTAGGCAATTCAGCCCATCGAATAAATAGCCAATTAACAATCTCCTCAGGGCCTCTTACTGCCTCTGTTGCAGTTTTTGCAGCTCTAGTAAAACTGTGCAGGCTTGTTTTATTTATTTTATTCATTCATGGGACCTGGGTGTTGCTAGCTGGTTAGCATTTATTGCCCATCCCTAGTTGCCCTTGTTCAGAGGGCAGTTGAGAGTCAACCACATTGCTGTGGCTCTGGTGTCACATGTTGTCCAGACCAGATAAGGACAGCAGATTTCCTTCCCTAAAAGACATTAGCGAACTAGATGGGTTTTTCCGACAATTGACAATGGTTTCACGGTCATCAGTACATTCCTAATTCAAGATATTTTTATTGAATTCAAATTCAATCGTCTATCATGGTGGGATTCAAACCCAGCTTCCCAGAACATTAGTTGGATTAATAGTCTAGTGATAATACCACTGAGCTATCGCCTCAAACAGCTTAGGCCAGGTTGAATAATTTTCTTTCATTCCTGATGCTCGTGTTGGGATGGAGACATAGGATCTCTTCGATAGGTTGAATCTTTGAACAGGAACAAAGAAAATTACAGCACAGAAACAGGCCCTTTGGCCCTCCAACCCTGCACCAACCATGCTGCCCGACTGAATTAAAACTCACTACCCTTCCGGGGACCACGTCCCTATATTCCCATCCTATTCATGTATTTGTCAAGATGCGCCTTAAAAGTCACCATCGTATCTGCTTCCACTACCTCCCCCGGCAGTAAGTTCCAAGCACCCACCACCCTCTGTGTAAAAAAAACTTGCCTTATACATCATTTGCTTTGCTCTTGTGTTGGAAACCAATTTTTATCACACCAAGGCATTAGCTTCAATATAGAATATTCACTGATGTCTCAACCTCTTTTCTCTGCTGTGCAAAGTAAATGGCAAAGGATATTTTTTCAAATGCAAACTACTAAGCTGTCATATAAAAGAAATACGCAGAGATATTCCATCATCATATTTTAATGTCCAGCAAATGTTGTGACATAATCACTAGTGTACACACTAATGAAGGTTTACTGCAGATTGAAATTTGGTGAAGTGAATTTTTTATTTCAGATCTGCATTCACACGTTTAACTTGTGTTTCAAAACATGACATATTTGTGATTCTGTTCAATTAGGTTAATTCAGATGGTGTAATTATAAAACATCAGGTAGCATGTCTAAGAAGCTGTGGGTTCAAGTGCCACTTCAGGACTTGATGGTGTTAAGACCCAGGTTAAAAACTCTAAGGTGTTAGCCTAAACCCCAAGACTTACATTTGATGGCCTTTGCGTGAGTATAAGATGTTTCACTCCAGACATGATTGAAGTGACCCATTAGGAAGTTTTTATCAAACAAGGTTTATTTAAGAATACAGTTAAGATCGTAAGACGTAGGAGCAGAATTAGGCCACTCCGCCCATTGAGTCTGCTCTACCACTCAATCGTGGCTGGTACTTTTTTCATCCTCATTCTCCTGCATTTTCTCCATAACCCCTGATCCTCTTATTGATCAAGAATCTATCTATCTCTGTCTTAAAGGCACTCAATGACCTGGCCTCCACAGCCTTCTGCGGCAAAGAGTTCCACAGATTCACCACTCTCTGGCTCAAGAAATTCCTCCTCATCTCTGTTTTAAAAGATCATCCCTTTAGCCTGAGGTTGTCCCCTCTGGGTCTAGTTTTTCCTACCAGTGGAAACATCCTCTCCACCTCCATTTTATCCAGGCCTCACAGTATCCTTTAAGTTTCAATGGGATCCCTCCCCGTCATCCTTCAAAACTCCAAAAAAAAGTACAGACCCGGAGTCCTCATAAAACGAGCTCTTCATTCCAGGGATCATTCTTGTGAACCTCCTCTGGACCCTTTCCAAGGCCAGCACGTCCCTCCTCAGAAATGGGGCCCAAAACTGCTCACAATGCTCCAAAAGGGGCCTGACAAGTTAGAATATAACAAAACAAATTAGCACAGCTTTTACCAATTACAAGACTTAAACATGATACAGAATAACTCCTAATAACTAGCTATCTCTGTTGTTTCAATGTGAAACAATATCCCACTGACATACTCCCTTCTCTAGCATTAGGTAGCACAAAACCAAATGTGCCCACCTGATGACAGATTTTCAGCTTTGTAACATCTATGGACAGAAATCCAAGCCTGTTGTTTGCAGAGAAAGATATATCCTCAAAACAGCGCAACCTCTGAGCAGTGAGCTCTGGCAGCTTCCAACACAGCAACACTTTTTTTTTAGTTTTTATTCCAATTCAATCCAATCAAGTCCAATCCAGAGTCCCAACGAGTTGGGACATTCCCGATCCAAGCTGACAGGACAGGGCTCTCACCTCCTGTCTTGGGCTTGATCTACATGATCCAAGCTGATTGGAGTAGGCATAGCTCCTCCTCCAAGGCTTGATCTCATTTGTCAAAAGGCCGAGATGCTGCTTTTAAAAATTGCTTCAAATGAAGCTGAAATGTAACCTAATGACTTCAACCAAGCACAGCATGTCTGTACTACACTTGATCTTAGCCTAAAGGCTGAGCCGCAACACTTAAATAGCAAAAACTCCAACTCCAAAGAGAGGAAAAAACACTGCTATCTTTCTCTCCTTCAAGCTGCTTCTGAAAACAGAACTAAAGATTGAAATGCTGTGTGAAAAATAGCTGTCCTCAGGCATATTGCCTGGCTTGTCAATTATTCCCAAATCAAGCTCTACTCTGCAATCCCAAGGGAAACATTAAAACCACAGAACACTGCATTAGTTCGGATTAAAATCAACATGATGTCAATTATACTGCTTCACTAACAACAAAGAATACCAGCTACAGACAACACGGTGCCGACAATATCTTAGGGAGTGCTGAAACATCATGCAGAGAAATATGGTTAAAATACGCTTCTTAAAGGCACAGTACCAACAGAATGGCCAAATAAGGGAAATTTGTTCCTTGTATGGACAAACCGATTGAGTACCTACTTTGTAAATCCTTCCAACGCATGTCAGTGGTGGGAGTGGGAGAGATTCCTGGTCAGCCAATTGATGGAACAAACACTGGAGTCTCTCCCAACACTATTGACAGCTCTGGACTGCAACACGGATGTAATAGTGAAAGCTGACGTAGCGACTTAGACTCCATGAGGGAGCCAGTTGTCTGGACGGCTGGTTTGGGTCAGATTGGTACCAGCTCCATGGGCAATCCCTGTTCCAGCTGGGGTGGATTCAGGACGTGGTGGGTCAGACTTGCCTTTGGGCAGAGAACGAAGGATGATTCTAAAAATGTCAACTGATTATTTGAGGTTGGGTTTCATTAACTGGAGTCTGTCATTTCCTGAGCTGTTAAACAGTTTACACCGCCCATACTTCGGGTAACATCCTGATCATTTGTCTGTAGGATCGGGGGCATTTTACCCACCATCTAAGCAATCCTTTCAGAAAGGAACAGCTCAGACAAAGAGAAGTTTAATTTATTCACAGAAAATGATTGTTCTTGAATTTTGCAGATATTCAGTCTGGGATTACTGCTTCCAGGTATTGCGATGTTTAATGCAACTGCTTACACATAGGATTAATAGATGCTTAATCACTGTAGTGCCAGTTGTAATTTAAGTAGCCCAGTTTCACAGTGAATTAGAATACAAAGGTGTTACACTATGGAGTAGTAGACTGAGAATTGTAGCTACCATGCTCTATATGGTGAGTTCCCAGCCTGGAACCTGATTTGATTTATTATTGTCACATGTATTCGTTTGCAGAGAAAAGTATTGTTTCTTGCGCGCTATACATACAAAATATGCCATTCATTGAGAAGAAAAGGGGAGTGCACAGAATGTAGTGTTACAGTCATAGCTAAGGTATAGAGAAAGATCAACTTAGTGCAAGGTAGGTTGTAAAAGTCTGATGGCAGCAGTGAAGAAGCTGTTTCTGAGTCGGTTGATATGTGACCTCAGACTTTTGGACCTTTTTCCCGACGGAAGACGGTGGAAGAGAGATGTCCAGGGTGTGGGGGGTCCCTAATTATACTGGCTATTTTTTCAAAGCAGCAGAAGTGTAGACAGAGTCAATGGATGGGAGGCTGGCTTGCGTGAACTGGGCTTCATTCATGGCCCTTTGTAGTTTTTTGCGATCTTGAGCAGAGCAGGAGTCGTACCAAGCTGTGATACAATCAGAGAGGATGCTTTCTATGGCGCAACTGTAAAAGTTGGTGAGAGTCATAGCAGACATGCTAAATTTCAATAGTCTCCTGAGAAAGTAGAGGCATTGGTGACAAATGGAAAAACCAAGTCTTTTTGCCAACCTCTAATCCAGAAGGCCTGAGCAAAAGGTTAAGAATTCATGATCGCTCTCTCTTTTTCTCTCTCTCTCTTTTTCTCTCTCTCTCTCGTGGGTTTGTGAGATTGGGGTAAAATAAAGATAGGAATAAATAAGGAGATGGCAGTGAGACACCTTCTTGCCTGTAGCATTATGAAATGGGCACACATTAAACTGATAGATGTGCTGATTGTCACTGAACAGACACAGGGATCGGCGCAGAACAGGACAGATGATATTAAGCTTAAATGGGTAAATCTCTAATTACCAAAGACTAATTTACTATCTTTAGCTGATGATGTGCATTTAATATGATGAGCTCTGTAAAGGATCAGCTATCTTTAGACACGTATTAGTGTTTTAAAAGGTCAGTTACTATTGTTTGTTTTGCTCATCAGTTCTTCCAAACCAGTGTTACTATTAGTGCCGAGTGTGTGAGTTATCTGTCAAAACACATCCAAATGTTTCCTGGGTGACTCAGTGGGTGAATGAACTGCATGAGGTTAATGCTGAGACGTTCAACTAGGATCATCTTGTCAGTCGGAGTCTAGGCTGAGTTAACCCCCATGGGGGTCAGTTTAATCGTGGGGGTCAGATGAGCTCACTTGGCTGGTCGGCTGGTTTCTGATGCAGAGTGACACCAGCAGTGTGGCTTCAATTCCCGTGGCAGCTGAGGTTATTCCTGAAGGCCCCGCTTCCTCAATCTTGCCGCTTGCCTGAGGGACGGTGACCCTCAGGTTAAATCAACACTGCCCTCCCCCTCAAAGGGGGACAGTGGTCTGTTGTCATGTGAGTTGGTGGCAAGTTTACATTACCTGAGTTAACCAATCACCAAACCAAATGGCAGTTGCATTGCAGTTGGCCTCAGTACTTTTAGAACATAGAACATAGAACATTACAGCGCAGAACAGGCCCTTCGGCCCACGATGTTGCGCCGACCAGCTACAAAAACAATGACCCACTAGCCTATACCAATCCCTTTTCGTCCATAAACCTATCCAGAGATCTCTTAAACGCCCCCAAACTAGACGCATTTACAACCGCAGCAGGCAGGGCATTCCAATCCCTCACCACCCGCTGGGTAAAGAACCTACCCCTGACATCCGTCCTGTAGCTACCCCCCCTTAATTTAAAGCCATGCCCCCTCGTGCTAGCTTTCTCCATCCGAGGAAAAAGGCTATCACTATCCACCCTATCTAAACCTCTAATCATCTTATATGTTTCAATAAGATCCCCTCTTAGCCGCCTTCTTTCCAACGAAAACAACCCTAAATCCCTCAGTCTCTCCTCGTAGGACCTCCCCACCATACCAGGCAACATCCTAGTAAACCTCCTCTGCACCCTCTCCAACGCCTCCACATCCTTCTTGTAATGCGGGGACCAGAACTGCACACAGTACTCCAAGTGCGGCCGCACTAGAGTAGTGTACAGTTGCAACATTACACTGCGACTCCTAAATTCAATCCCCCTACCAATAAACGCCAAGACACCGTACGCCTTCTTAACAACCTTATCTACTTGATTCCCAACTTTCAGGGATCTATGTACACACACACCTAGATCCCTCTGTTCATCCACACTATTCAAAGTCCTCCCGTTAGCCCTATACTCGACACATCTGTTGCTCCTACCAAAGTGAATTACCTCACACTTCTCCGCATTAAATTCCATCCGCCACCTCTCGGCCCAGCTCTGCAACCTATCTAAGTCTCCCTGCAGACTATGACACCCTTCCTCACAATCTACCACACCTCCAATTTTGGTGTCATCAGCAAATTTACTAATCCACCCAACTATACCCTCATCCAGATCATTAATAAAAATTACAAACAACAGTGGCCCCAAAACAGATCCCTGAGGCACACCACTCGTAACTGTACTCCATGATGAATATTTACCATCCACCACCACCCTCTGTCTCCTATCTGATAGCCAATTCCTGATCCAACTTCCTAGATTACCCACAATCCCATACATCTGCATTTTCTGCAGAAGCCTACCATGGTGAACCTTATCGAACGCCTTACTAAAATCCATGTATACCACGTCAACTGCCTTGCCCCCATCCACCTCTTTGGTCACCTTCTCAAAAAACTCAATAAGGTTAGTAAGGCACGACCTACCCGCTACAAAACCATGCTGACTATTTCTAATCAATTCATTACACTCCAAATAACTATAAATCCTATCCCTAATAATTTTTTCTAAAACCTTGCCCACAACAGAAGTAAGACTCACCGGTCTATAATTCCCGGCAAAGTCTCTGTTCCCCTTCTTAAACAATGGGACAACATTCGCTATCCTCCAATCCTCCGGGACTACACCAGAGACCAATGACGACCTGAAGATCTGAGCCAGAGGCTCTGCAATCACCTCTCTAGCCTCCCAGAGAATCCTAGGGTAGATCCCATCCGGACCAGGGGACTTATCTATTTTCAGCCCCTCAAGAATTTCCAGCACATCCCCTTTATCAACCGTAATACTGTCTATTTTACACCCCTGCAACCCAATGTCCTCCTCAGCTATATTCATGTCCCCCTGCGTGAACACCGAAGAGAAATATTGGTTCAATACTTCTCCAATCTCCTCCGGTTCCACACACAACTTCCCCCTGCTGTCTGTAACTGGCCCTAATCTTGCCCTGACCAACCTTCTGTTCTTGACATACCTATAGAACGCCTTAGGATTCTCCTTAATCCTATCAGCCAAAGTCTTCTCATGTCCTCTTTTAGCCCTTCTCAACTCACTCTTCAACTCCCTCCTAGCCAATCTAAAGCTTTCTAGTGCACTATCTGAGCCCTCCAATCTCATCCGAACATAAGCCTCCTTTTTCTTTTTAACCATCGACTCAACTCTTTTAGTGCACCACGGTTCCCTAGATCTACCAAATCCACCATGCCTGACAGGGACATACCTATCAAGGACTCGCAGTAGCTGCTCCTTGAAAAAACTCCACATTTCAGACGTTCCCAGTCCCTGTAATCCCCTAATCCAATCCATGCTTCCTAATTCACTCCTGATAGCCTCATAATCGCCCTTACCCCAGCTAAAATTGCTGACCCGAGGTTCATGCCTATCTCTTCCCATCACTAAGGTGAACGTAACCGAATTGTGGTCACTATCACCAAAATGCACACCAACTTCCAAGTCTAGCACCTGGTCTGGCTCATTTCCCAGCACCAAATCCAATATAGCCTCACCTCTAGTTGGCCTGTCTACATACTGAGACAAAAAACCTTCCTGCACGCTTTGTACAAACACTGACCCCTCTAGCGAGCTAGAACTATAGCAACTCCAATCAATATTCGTAAAGTTAAAGTCCCCCATAACAATTACCCTATTACTTTCACTCCTAACCAGGATTGTCTCCGCAATCCTTTCCTCAACCTCTCTAGAACTTTTAGGAGGTCTATAAAAGACTCCCAACAGGGTGACCTCTCCTCTCCTATTTCTAATCTCCGCCCATACTACCTCAACTGACAAGTCCTCATCAAACTTTCTCTCCGACACTGTGATACAGTCCTTGACTAGCAATGCTACCCCACCCCCCCTTCTACCTTCTTCTCTACTCCGACTAAAGCATTTGTACCCCGGAACCTGCAACATCCATTCCTGACCCTGCTCTATCCATGTCTCAGAAATGGCCACAACATCAAAGTCCCAGGTACTGATCCACGCTGCAAGTTCATCCACTTTATTGCGAATACTCCTCGCATTAAAGTACACGCATTTCAAACCCTGCTCCGCCCCACCCCCACTATGCCGTGCCTTGCATTCCCCAACTATGCCCCCCTCACTTTCACCCCCTTTCCTCACTATCCCTCCCCCCCTCCGAATCAGTTTAAACCTTCCTGCATCGCTTTTGCAAATTTACCCCCCAGGATTGGGCTTGGGAAGGGGAAAGAACAAAGAAAATTACAGCACAGGAACAGGCCCTTTGGCCCTCCAAGCCTACATCGACCATACTACCCCACTTAACTAAAACCTCCTACCCTACTGGGGACCATATCCCTCTTCTCACCCTATTCATATATTTGTCAAGAAGCCCCTTTACAAGACACTACCATATCCACATCCACTACCTCCCCTGGCAACGAGTTCCAGGCACCCACCACCCTCTGTGTAAAGAATCTGCCCCGTACATCTCCTTCAAACTTTGCCCTTCGCACCTTAAACCTGTGCCCCCTAGTAATTGATTCTTCCACCCTTGGGAAAAGCTTCTGGCTACCCACTATGTCCATGCCTCTCATAATCTTGTAGTCTCCTAACAGGTTGCCCCTCAACCTCCATCATCCTAGTGAGAACAAACCAAGTTTCTCCAACCTCTCTTCATCGCTAATGCCCTCCATACCAGGCATCAACCTGGTAAATCTTTTCTGTATCCTCTCCAAAGCCTCCACATCCTTCTGGTAGTGTGGCAACCAGAATTGAACACTACATTCCAAGTGTGAAATGTGTTCCATACTTGGTTGCCATCCAGTGTAAGATCTATGTATGGGTGCAGGGCAAGAATAGCATGCTGATGATATAGGATGTTAATTTTTATATGTGGCATTTCCCACAGAGTCAGTACCCACAGAAAAGGGGAGTGTATGGTGTCCAATAAATGTAAAAATTGCCTTTTGTCTGCAGTTGATATTAGTCCAAACATTAAGTATCTTGCTGAACCATTTATGTATTAGCCATTGATTCTTCTTCTCTTAGGCAGTGCGTCAGGATCATGGGTGACTTGTTTCCACTCTAGTTTGAGTTCTGGGAGGCTGAAAGTGTGTGAGCCGCGGTTGCAGGGTGGTGATTGAAGGATTGAGGAGATGAGTTGTTTGGAGGTTGGTGAGCTCTCTAGACTTCACCTCTGCACATTCCCAATACCCATGTGTTCCGTGCCTTCTTGAATAAACCTTCACCATTTTGGTCAGTCACAAGTCAGGGTCCCATGAGACAGTTGGATCTCTTCATGGATGCGGTGACTGGCCATTTGTGCTACATGCAGTAATGCGCTCCCGTTGGTATGAGATTTTGGGATGAGGTGTTAAACTGAATCTGTATCTACGCTGTGATGTGGATGTACAATGAAGAGTTGTGGGGAGGGAGGGTTTTATGGGTCCCTTGTCTATTGTCACATTGTTATCTGTGGAACCTTGTGTTCAATTTAGCAACATAGAACTTTGGAGCATTTTGCCTGAGGCTACCTCGTAAAAAGTCCACAACACCAGGCTAAAGTCCAACCTAGACTTTAACCTGGTGTTGTGAGACTCCTTACTGTGTTTACCCCAGTTCAACGCTGGCATCTCCATATCATGAATCTACTTCGCCATCCCATAAGATCATGGCTGAACTGATGTGGTCTCAGCTCCACTTTTCTGTTTGCCACCGTACCACCCCCCCCACCAATCCTCCCATCGCCTCCTCCCCTCCCCCTCCCCCCACCATCGGCCTGGATTCTCTTGTCTGTCAAAGATCTATCAAACTTTGCCTTGAATAACCCAGCTCTCCACCAATTTCTCCTATCCTCACCCTCAGCTGTTCCCCCATGTTTTCAGTCAGTCATGTAAACCCTTAAAGGCCATGGCTTTGGCCTCAAAATGCTTGAATCTATCATCAAGGAAGAAATAACAAGACATCTGGATGTAAATTGTTCCATTGGTAAGATGCAGCATGGGTTCATGAAGGGTAGGTCATGTTTGACTAATTTGGTGGAATTCTTTGAGGACATTACATGTGCAGTCGGTAATGGGAAACCTGTGGATGTGGTGTATCTACATTTCCAGAAGCCATTTGACAAGGTGTTGCACCAAAGACTGCTACGTAAGATAAAGGTGCACGGTGTTATGAGTAATGTATTAGCATGGATAGAGGATTGGTTAACAAACAGAAAGCAAAGAATTGGGGTAAATGGGTGGTTTTCTGGTTGGCGATCAGTAACTCGTAATGTGCCTCAGGGATCAGTATTGGGACTGCAATTGTTTATGATTTACATAGATGATTTGGAGTTGGGGACCAAGTGTAGTGTCAAAATTAGCAGATAACACTAAGGTGGGTGGAAGAGCAAAGTGTGCAGAGGACACTGAACGTCTGCAAAGGGATATAGATTATCTAAGTGAGTGGGCGAGGGTCTGGCAGATGGAGTACAATGTCGGTAAATGTGAGGTCATCCATTTTGATAGGAATAACAGCAAAATGGACTATTATTTAAGTGGTAAAAAATTGCAGCATGCTGCTGTGCAGAGGGACCTGGGTGTCCTTGTGCAGGAATCTCAAGGAGTTGGTTTGCAGGTGCAGCAGGCAATTAAGACGGCAAATGGAATTTTGTCCTTCATTGCTAGAGGGATGGAGTTGAAAAACACTGAGGTTATGTTGCAGTTGTATAAGGAGCTGGTGAGGCCACACCTGGAGTACTGTGTACAGTTTTGGTCTCCTTACTTGAGAAAGGATATACTGGCACTGGAGGGGGTGCAGAGGAGATTCACTAGGTTGATTCTGGAGTTGGCTAATGATGAGAGACTGAGTAGATTGAGGCTATACTCATTGGAATTCAGAAGAATGAGGGAAGATTTTACAGAAACATAAAAGATTATGAAGGGAATAGATAAGATAGAAGCAGGGAAGTTGTTTCCACTGTGGGTGAAATTAGAATTAGGGGGCATGGCGTCAAAATAAGGGGAGACAAATTTCGGACTGAGTTGAGGAGGAACTTCTTCACACAAAGGGTTGTGAATCTGTGGAATTCGCTGCCCAGTGAAGCAGTTGAGGCTACACCATTGAATATTTTTAAAGCAAGGATAGATAAATTTTTGAACAGGAATTAAGGGTTATGGTGAGCGGGCGGGTAAGTGGAGCTGAGTCCACAAAAAGATCAGCCATGATCTTATTGAATGACGGAGCAGGCTCGAGGGGCCAAATGGTCGACTCCTGCTCCTAGTTCTTATGTTCGAGTCACCTCAGATTGCGAAGCTTCCTGATGTCAGATATCTGATTCCAATTCTGGGATCACCATCACCAACAGCATGGTGGAAAAAAAAGTATATTGAAGAGTGTTGGCGCTAGCAGCCTCCGCCCCCCCACACTGTTCAACTCTGCCAGTGGGAGTGGATCAGAAATCTCATTTTAACAATCATTACATTTCAAGCACTGTAAATCAACTTGTCAAGTCCTGAGGCTACCAAAGAAAGAAATCGAAGTGCAGCCAATTTAGCTGGGTTTGACACTGGTAACTGCATAAAATGCTGAGCTTGTACATTCTCAGAAAGCTGCTCACAGCGCAGTCTAACAATGCAACCATCGTTCTAGATCACACAGGAAAGCAGTGCAAAGGCTGATCGTATATCACTCTTCAGAAATATTGAAAAAAATGAGATCAGAATGGCAAAACTGTTCTTCTTTGAAGTGGAAATCATGCCCATCTAAAATGTACTTGAAAAGCATCGTGAAACTCAGATTAGGGACAAATACACAAAGCAAATTGTTAAGATACAGAAACGCTGTTACATGGATCCTCCTGCATCCTGCACAGCGTGTTGTGGCTAAGCCCTTGTTAGCTGCCAGTGATTTTTCAAGAGGCAATTGATCATGGACAGAGAAAAAAATATCAGAAAGTAACAGCGAAGGCAGATGTCCCATCTGCCCTGCCCTCTCACTGGGGAACGGGAGTGTGTCTTTGAGTGAAGTGTCTCTTTTTTTGCCATGTAATATCAATCAGCCACTCACGCACAACATCAAAGAGTCCTACATCTCGATCGTCTATTTGCTTACAGAAATACAGTGTTTGGAGTCTGTACAAGCCACTTAGTCATTCAGCACTGACATCACTCAAGTTGCAAAATATGTGCATGGACCTTTTGAAATCAGGAGGTATTGCTTCATGTTTGGAGGCAGCTTTGTAAACAGGGTGATGTCTGCCTCACGAAACGGAGCTTTAAAACCCTGTCATACCATCTATTACAGAATCGTACAACAGCGGCAACGATCTGAATTAATATAACACCGTTAGTGTACTTTAAAAATCCCAAACACTCCAAAACAGCATGATGGAAAAAAATAATAGAGGCAAAATATTGAGGGTGCTGGAATCGAAACAAGAACAGAAAATGCTGGAATTTCTTTTTATTCGTTTATGGGACATGGGTGTCGCTGGCTGGACAGCATTTATTGCCCATCCCTAGTTGGCCAAGGGCAGTTGAGAGTCACTCACATTGCAGTGGCTCTGGAGTCACAGGTAGGCCAGACCGGATAAGGATGGCAGATTTCCTTCCCTAAAAGATATTAGTGAACCAGATGGGTTTTCCTGACATTCAATAATGGTTTCATGGTCATCAGTAGATTCTTAATTCCAGATTTTTAAAAAATTCAAATGCCACCATCTGCCATGGCGAGATTCAAACCGGGTTCCCGGAACAGTAGCTGAGTTTCTCGATGAATAGTCTAGCGATAATGCCATTAGGCTGTCACCCAGTCTCAGCAGCTCTGGTGAAGGGTCATCCAGACTCGAAATGTTGGCTCAATTCTCTCTCCACAGATGCTGCCAGACTTGCTGAGATTTTCCAGCAGTTTCTGTTTTTGTTATGGAATAAGATTTGACACTGAGTTAGGTAAAAAGATATTAGGGTGGATAACTAAAAGTGTGGCCTAAAAGTTAGGTTTTAGGGAGCATCGCAAAGAGGAAAGAGAGGTAGCCGAGAGCAGTGAGCCCATTAATGCAATTTCTCCCTCCATGCATGCAGCCAGCTGTACATTTCTGGCACAGTGTCTTTTTCAGCTTTATGGTGTATTGTGATGAGTCACTTTTATTACTGAGCTGTACTATACTCTAGGTTGGCCCACCTAAAGTCAACCATGTAGAATTATAGAATCCCTACAGTGCAGAAGGAGGCTATTCAGCCCATCAAGTCTGCACTAAACACAATCCCACCCAGGTCCTGTTCACACCTATTTACCCTGATAATCCCTGCCACTGGGATCAATTTAGCACTGCTGCCTCACAGCGCAAGAGACCTGTGTTCAATTTCCAGCCTTGGATCATTGTCTGTGTGGAGTCTGTACGTTCTCCCTGTGTCTGCATGGGTTGCCTCTGGCTGCTCCGGTTTCCTCCCATAGTCTGAAAGATGCGCTGGTTAGGTGCGTTAGCCATGCTAAATTCTCCCTTAAGGTACACGTACAGGTGCCGGAGTGTGGCAGCTGGGGGATTTTCACAGTAACTTCATTGCAGTGTTAGCCTACTTGTGACTCTAATAAATAAACTTTAAACATAAACCTGACTTCAGGGTCCCAAAACTGGCAGGAAAATATATCTGGCACCGCTAGCTGTGAGAACATGTGGGACGTTCATTTATTGAGTTAATTAACAAATACAAGTAATGTTATAAATGATATAATTCTTGTACAACTGCAGCAGAAAATGAAGATTTGGATGAAGAACATGTGCAAAACATGCTGCCCTTTTGTAGAAAAATATAAGTGTATTTTACATGGAACATGTCGCACCAAACTCAGACACCATAAATTCCATAGCACTGAAAAAATCAACGCGTTGGATTATGCATTTATTATTCATAAAACACACATTATTAAATACATAATTCATTTGAATAATTTATTTAATGATCACATTTATCTGTTACTGGATTGATGAATAGACAAGGGTAATGTTATGGATCAGTTCTCCCAGCGGGCAAAACATATGTGGAAAAATTGTGGCATGTACATCAGAGGTAAAAAGATATTCGGACAGTGTTCGTGAGTGATGGATCCTTTATTGTCTTCTTACTGGAGAATCCCTAAGGCTTCTTCAGTCTGCTCTGCCCAACTGTGTACGTGATGTGGGTATGCTGGCGTTGGACTGGCGTAAACACAGTAAAAAGTCTGACAACACCAGGTTTTAGTCCAACCGATTTATTTGATAATACTCACAAGCTTTCGAGGTTTCCCTCTTCGTCAGGTGAATGGAGAGTTCTGGCCTCAGACAGAGCATATAAAAGCACAGATATCTATCTGTGCTTTTATATGCTCTGTCTGAGGCCAGAACTCTCCATTCACCTGACGAAGAGGGAAACCTCGAAAGCTTGTGAGTATTATCAAATAAATCGGTTGGACTAAAACCTGGTGTTGTCAGACTTTCAACTGTGTACGGTCAGCCTTTTTTATAGGGTGTTTCTTACAACTTCTGGTAAAGATAATTATTTTTGGTCCCTCACACTGGTAAATTATTTACATATGATACAAAGAGGTAGGCCCGAGACAATAGCTATTTAATTGCGTCCCATCGGTCATGACATAATCTTTAGAAGTAGACAAATAGAATGTCTGTTTAGACAATGGTCACTTAATCATGTCTTAATTATAGTTTCGGTGCTGTTAGCAAAGTCATTCAGCTGTGTCCTGTTGATAGATGTAGTGAAACATCCTCCTTTGTCTGTGCTGTCTATTTTATGTATATGCAGAGACAGCCAGTCTACAGTGAGAGCTGTCCCCCTACCACTCCCTCACCCCCCTAAGCCAAAGCCCTGCTGAGCTCAGTTCTCTTCTCCTGTATGTACACGGATGTGCACTCCCAGCAGGTCAGCTTGTAAATTAGCTCTATAATATTCATGCATGCAGTTTAATAAGTTATATGCTTCAAGTGAATGGCCGTATTATCAATCCGTTGCCAGAAATACTCAGGTATTACATTTCTAGTGTAACCCCGGTACAGTCAAAGTTGGGGAAGGACTTTTGCAAAAGTGCTGTATTATTTAAATCAGATGTGGATAAATATAAGTGCATTTTACCAGAAGTACCTCATATCACACTCAAGTATAATGAATTCCACTTAGATCATTAAAAAATGTGGTATTGTAATTAAGTTGTCATTCTGTTGAATGTTGTAATATTCCTGTTAGAATTTATTTGCAGTGTAGATGTATTTGCTGTCCCCTCATTCTGAATCGGCCGTGGAACATACTTTACAGATCAATAGCAACTGGCGCCTTCAATCATAAAAGGATTTAATTTGTCTTCTGTGTGCCTTGTACTTTCCAGCTAATTGGCCACTTGTACAATGATGCTGGCGGTGAGTTAGGTCTGTACCTCCTATTTACTCACCCTGTCTGGACATTGATAATCTATCCAGAAAGAATTATCTTGCCCTCGTCTCTGAATTTCATTTGAATTGAATAATTTAAATCAACATCAATCACTTCTGCCGCACCTTCAATGTATAAAGGATGTGGGGGCGCTTTATGGGTCAAATACAGATTCAAAACATCAGTACAAATGTGAGGGGAGTTTTTTTTATTCTTTCATGGCATGTGGGTGTTGTTGGTGATCCATAGAATCCCGACAGTGTGGAAGGAGCCCTTCTGATCCATCAAGCCTGCACCAATAACAATCTCATCCAGGCCCTATCCCTGTAACCCCATGAATTTACCCTGCTAATCCCCTGACACCAAGGATTAATGTAGCACGGCCAATCCACTGAACCTGCACATCTTTGGACTGTGGGAGGAAACCGGAGAAAACCCACGCAGACACGGGGAGAATGTGCAAACTCCACCCAGACAGTGACCCGAGGCCAGAATTGATCTTGGAGCTGTGAGGCAGCAGTGCTAACCACTGTGCCACTGTCCCTCATGGCTTGCTAGGCCATTTCAGAGGGCATTTAAGAGTCAGTGCTATGGCTCTGGAGTCACGTGTAGACCAGCTAAGGCGGCAAATTTCTTTCCCTAAAGGATGTTCGTGAATCAAATGGGCTTTTAGGACAATCAACAACGGTTTCATGGATATCAATAGATTCCTAATTCGGGATTTTATTGAATTCAAATTTCAACATCTGCCGTGGTGGGTTTTGAACCTGACCGTTACTCTGAGCTGCTAGTTATCATGGATAACGAACGTGTGAGGGTATCCCAACTTGAAACACTGGTATATTGTGGTGTGTGGCTTTTTTTGGAATATTTTGAGGAGTTGTATAAAATCCAGTAAGGAAGCATGCCATTTGTCATATTAACAATTATTAAAAATATTTATTATTTTAAAAGAAGAGGAAAATACACAATGGAAAGGATTATAATACTTGAAGACACTTGAGTACATGAATAACTAAACACACACACACAGTTTACATAGAAATTACCCCTTGTTCCAAAATATATCTACGATCCTTGAATTCACTATGACTTCCCTTTCCCAAACAAACTTGAAAATTAAATAACTCTAAGTCAAATCCAACTTATAGTTACCACACAATACAGGGCTGATGACCAGTTCTGGGAAATGCATTTTCCTGATGCACCAAAGATATTTAAACTGCCTTTCTGAAGGTTTGACTCTAAGACTTGGGTACAATACTACATCTCCGAGAAGCAAAAAACGTTACAGGAGCCCTTGGGTGTGAAATGGGTCTTACCCTCCTGTCTACTACTGAGGTGTGGGGGGGGGGGTGGTGGGCACCTGTTATATTGTTTCCCCTTTTTTTATTTCAGAGTCAGCTGTTTACATATCTTGAATTCTTTCCTTTTCTAGTGCATAGCATTTCTATAGCAATGAATCTCCCCAACATTTAGGTAAACTGTTTCTGCTTGTGGAACTTTACTTTTCTACAGGAGTCCTCTAAGTAATCTATTCCTACCCCCAGAACAATTCATACCTCATTATCTTTAGATGCTGTCATGTCTTTGGAATGCCCTGATCACTTTGAGGCTCACCCAACCCTGGAATGCTGGCTGTTACTGTTGCTAGGTAGATTTCTATCTTTCAGGCCTTTTCAAATTTGTGTTACCATTGCAAGGCAAATCTTCAATAAGTCCAGCTACTTTCCTCCATTGGTTCTGAGGAGGTTTTTATAAGTATGGAGAGGTCAGTCTGTGGGTTGTTTCAGGTAAATAAAGTTTATGTGATGGAGTGTTCAGAAGAACCACAGGAGATTGGAGTTGGAGAAATAGCTACACGGGGCTCAGTGTGAAGCTAAAGAAGGTTGAGTGAAGGGAATCCTGAGGGACTTTTGGATGAGAACAGGGGATAATGGAACTGGATGAAATGGAGGTGATGGATGAGCAAATCTTTGTGTTCGTTAGTGTACAGACTGCAACGTAGTGGATGAGTCTGAATTTTAGAGGCCAGTGAGGACATGTACGTGGGTGGACTTGCACAGTGGGAAAAATGGGAGAAAAACCAGCAACATACAAGCAGGAAGCTATGAGAAGGGTGGACAAGAGTCTGTGCAAAGATAATACGTTCAACATTGATGTGGAGATGCCAATGTTGGACTGAGGTGGGCACAGTAAGAAGTCTCACAACACCGGGTTAAAGTCCAAGAGGTTTATTTGGTAGCACAAGCTTTCAGAGCGCTGTTCCTTCCCTTCCCACTCACCTGATGAAGAAGAAGTGCTCCGAAAACTTGTGCTACCAAATAAACCTGTTGGACATTTAACGTTGACAGGGAAGAAAGGGAGATTAGTGCACAGGACAGATATAGGGATAGGGATGTTTTGCTGTAATGTGTAGGGTATTGGTGAGGCCACACCTGGAGTATTGTGTGCAGTTTTGGTGTCCTTATCTGAGAACATAAGAACATAAGAAATAGGAGCAGGAGTAGGCCATCTAGCCCTTCGAGTCTGCCCCGCCATTCAATAAGATCATGGCTGATCTGAAGTGGCTCAGTTCCACTTTCCCGCTTGCTCCCCATAACACTTAATTCCCTTGTCGACCAGAAATCTATCCAACTGTGACTTAAATATATATAGCGAGGTAGCCTCCACCACTTCAACGGGCAGAGAATTCCAGAGATTCACCACCCTTTGAGTGAAGAAGTTCCTCCTCAACTCCATTCTAAACTGCCCCCCCCCCCCGGCTTATCTTGAGGCTGTGCCCTCTGTTTTCCTTTCTAAGCAGAAAGAATCTCTCTACCTCTACCCTATCTAGCCACTTCATTATCTTGTAAGTCTCTATAAGATCCCTCCTCAGCCTTCTAAACTCCAATGAGTACAGGCCCAGTCTATTCAATCTCTCTTCATAAGCTCCTCATCCTGAGGAAGGATGTCCTTGCTATAGAGGGACTACAGCGAAGATTTACCAGGCTGATTCCTGGGATGGCAGGTCCATCATAGGAGGAGAGACTAAAACAGTTAGGACTATATTCACTGGAGTTTAGAAGAGTGAGAGGGGATCTCATAGAAACGTATAAAATTCTAAGAGGGTTAGACAGGGTAGATTCAGAAAAAATGTTCCCAATGGTGAGGGGAGTCCAGAACTAGGGATCAAAGTTTGAGGATAAGGGATAAACCTTTTAGAACTAGGAGTACTGTGTGCAGTTTTGGGCGCCGTACTTACGCAAGGATATTTTAGCCGTGGAGGGAGTGCAGAGGAGGTTTACTAGGCTGATGCCGGAGTTGAGGGGGTTGAGCTATGAGGAGAGGCTGAATAGATTAGGCTTGTACTCGTTAGAGTTTAGAAGAATGAGGGGAGATCTCATTGAGACGTATAAGATGATGAATGGGATGGATAGGATAGAGGTGGAGAGACTCTTCCCGCTCAGTAAGGATAGTAGGACTAGGGGGCATAGCCTCAAGATAAAGGGGGGGCGGTTTAGAACGGAGTTGAGGAGGAACTTCTTCACTCAAAGGGTGGTGAATCTCTGGAATTCTCTGCCCGTTGAAGTGGTGGAGGCTGCCTCGCTAAATATTTTTAAGACGCGGGTTGATGGGTTTTTGATAAGCGAGGGGATTAAGGGTTATGGGGAGAGGGCGGGAATGTGGAACTGAGCCACGACAGATCAGCCATGATCTTATTGAATGGCGGGGCAGGCTCGAAGGGCTAGTTGGCCTACTCCTGCTCCTATTTCTTATGTTCTTATGAAATTTCTTCACCCAGAGGTTGGTGAATATGTGGAATTCACCACCACAGACGAGGCCAAATCGTTGTGTGATTTCAAGAAGAAATTAGGTACAACTCTTGGACAAGAGGGATCAAAGGATATGGGAAGAAGAGCGGATCAGGATATTGAATTCGATGATAGGCCATGATCAAGGTGAATGGTGAAGTAGGTTCGAAGGGCTGAATGGCCTACTCCTCCTTCTAGTTTCTATGACAGCGGCTGAACGGTGTGGAGAGCGGTGAGTTGCTTTTATAGAAGGATGAGGCACTTTGACAGTGGGTTTGAAAGAAGCACAAAGAAGCCAGGACAATGAGAATGAGTTTTCAAAAAAAAAAGCAAAATTGTTCATTGGTCTGGAGTTGGCGGGGAGGTGACAAATCTCACAGAAGAAGGAAACTCATAAAGAAGTGGGGAAGAACATACTGTATATCATGGGTCACATTGAGGGCGTGGGAGGACATTGAGAGGAGTCACAGATGGGGTGAGGATGTGAATTTTTAGATGAGCCAGATGTTTGGACAACCATCAAGATAAAATAATTGTAAATTTTTCAAACCTAGTTAGAAATGAGAACAGAGAGGATGAGAAAGTGGGTCAGCAGAGAAGCTTAGCACTGAGGAGGGGAAAGTGGGATTGATCTAACCTTTGAGAATCATTCTATTGGCTGGAGAATTGGAAATGCAGTGTTGCTTTAGGTGCTGGATCCAGATGTGGTGACAGAATGAATTGGGAAGGGATTAAATGCATAACCCTCAGACTTGAGAGGCTGGAGGGGAGACCTTTACTTGGATGAAGGGAAGGCTGTGAATTATTTACCGCAAATAAGGTTTATCAAAGATAGAATCAGGGATGTATTGCGAGCAGTTTGATAAAGGACAGCAGTGTTATTAGGATGAATAAAAGATTGACTAAACAGCCTCAGACCTGAAGAAACTTTGTCTTTCTCTCCACAGATGCTGCCAGACCTACTGAGTATTGTTTGTTTTTATTGCTATGATTTATGTTCGGCTTTTCTTGTGAATTGAGCAATTCTGCTACTGTTGAATTCTACAGAAAATATATACATCAATTATTTTAAGGATAAGCTGTTTTGAAGATATAGCTCAAGTTGTTCCAACATGTCCACCACAATTTGGCATTCCCCATTGGTCTCGGATGGAATCTTAGGCGGGCAAGGGGGCAAAATTCCAGCAATGATTTTGGATGTTTTTACCCCAACTGCTACTTGCTTCCTTCAAGATATTACCTGAGGTTCTAATGTGCTGTGATTCTCCAGAGCGAAACACTCGAATCCCATCAATAGATTCATTGCAGAGTTAATGCTAATAATTGATCACGTTTCCCCTTCTGATTTGAGAGCAGATTGCTTCTTTTCAAAGATTGCAAACATGACGGGAGCTCTTTCACCCAGTGTGAGCTGATGATATTTTTAATGGGTAGTGCCATCTCCTGACAGTCTTGTGATTAGAAATGTTGCAGAAGCCTGTTGACGTGAACTGATTTTTAAATCATAATTGACTCCCTGATTATGGAAAATTGGTGGAAATGTTATTCCCGTTTCCTTCTATATTCTGATGCTTGATAAACGTGGAGCAAGTGCTAAGTACGGAAGGCCAGGATTTGTTTGGAAGAGGAAGTTAAGCAACCCCTCAGTCATCAAATTTCTCATTCTTATTTTCAGTTCCCTCCCTGCCCTCGCTCCTGCTTATCTCTGTTATCACTCCCTGTTCCAGAACCCTCTGAGGTATCAGCACTCCTCAGAGCGGAACAGTGGTTACCACTGCTGCCTCACAATGCCAGAGACCTGGTTCACAGCTTGGGTCACTGTCTGTGTGGAGTCTGCATGTTCTCCCCATGTCTGCATGGGTTTCTTCCGGGTGCTCCGGTTTCCTCCCACAGTCCAAAGATGTACTGGTTAGGTGCATTGGCCACGCTAAATTCTCCCTCAGCGTACCCGATAAAACACCAGAGTGTGGCAACTAGGGGATTTTCACAGTAACTTTGTTGCAGTGTTAATATAAGCTTATTTACGATAATAATAAATAAACTTCAGTTTAGTACCTTGAGCTAGCTGGACTTCACTCACTGCACCATTAGTGGTTGTGCCTTCAGATGCTTAAATCCAAGCTCTGGAATTCCCCCCAAGAACCTCTCTTCCTCTCCCTCCTCCTTTTAAGGTGCTCCTATATCTTTGGTAAAGACTTTGGACACCTTTCCTATTATCACCTTAATGTGACCTGTTTTGCTTCATAATATTCGTATGGAACAGACAGAGAGCAGTATGAATGTAAGTTGTTGCTGTTGTTATTGAGATATTAGCTGACCTGCTCAGTATCTCCTGGATTTCCTGTCTTACGTAGAAACTAGCAGCAGGAATAGGCCATTCAGCCCATCAAGCCTGCTCCACCATTCATTTTGATCTGGCTGATCATTGAATTCAATATCCTGATTTCTGCCCCCCCCCTCCCCCCCCCCGCTTCCTCCCCATATCCCTTGATCTCTTTAGCCCCAAGAGTGATATCTAATTTCTTCTTGAAATCACACAATGTTTTGGCCTCAGCTACTTTCTGTAGTCGTGAATTTCATACATTCACCATTCTCCGGGTGAAGAAATTTCTCTTCCCCCTTAGTCCTAAAAGGTTTACCCCTTATCCTCAAACTTCGACCCCTATTTCTGGACTGCCCCACAATTGGGAACATTCTTTCTGAATCCATCCTGACTAATGCTTTTATTCTTCTTAAAATCCAATGAATGCAATCTTAACTGATTTAGTCTGTCCTTTATATGAAGGTCCTCAGAGCAGCTCTCCCACGAATCAGCCTGGTAAACATTCACTGTATTCCCTCTGTGATAAGGATATCCTTCCTCAGATAAGGACACCAAAACTGCGCACAGTACTCGAGGTGCGGCCTCACCAACACCCTATACAATTGCAGTCTTTGTTATGACCGTGTGCTTATTAATTTGATTTGATGTATTATTGTCACATGTATCAGTATATCGTGAAAAGTATTATTTTTGCATGCTACACAAAGCATACTGTTCATAGAGAAGGAAAGAGGAGAGTGCAGAATGTAGTATTACAGTCATAGCTAGGGTGCAGAGAAAGATCAACTTGGTGTGAGGTGCGTCCATTCAAAAGTCTGACAGCAGCAGAGAAGAAGCTGTTCTTGAGTCATTTGGTACGCAACCTCAGATTTTTGTATCCTTTTCCCAATGGAAGAAGGTTGGGAAAAGCTTTTTGTGTGGGTCCTTGATTATGATGGCTTCTTTTCCAAGGCACGGGAAGTGCATACAGAATCAATGGATGGGAGGCTGGTTTATGTGATGGGCTGGGCTACATTCATAACCCTTTGCAGTTTCTTGCAGTCTTGGGCAGAGCAGAAGTCATACCAAGCTGTGATACAACCAGAAAGAATGCTTTCTATGGTGCATCTGTAAATGTTGGAGAGAGTCGTAGCTGACATGCCAAATTTCCTTATTCTTCAGAGAAAGTAGAGGCATTGGTGGGCTTTCTCAACTATAACGTTGAACTAGAGGGACCAGGACAGGTTGTTGGTGATCTGGACATTCAAAAACTTGAAGCTCTCAACTGATGTAGACAGGGGCAATGGGTATGTCTTGATTCTTGCTTCTGTGTAAAGAGAAAATCTTCTATTAAACTTGGTTTATAAGATTCAGTTTAGGAGTGGAATTCTCATTTAGCTTTGCGTGCAGGATAAAATATTCTCCCCTCATTTTGTTTCTCCGGTTATAATAATCCTGCATAAATGACCATGAAAATAAATGAGGAAAATCATTCCTTAAATAATACAAATCGTTATAGCTGCCACTGGGACTATGCCAGTGCTGGTCCTTATTAGTTGTTGCGCAGAGAAAAATAACGGTTTCAAAATACAATAAAACCAGTAATTCCTTTTTGCTAGAATAGCTTGGGGCTGTTTTGCGATTCATTATTGAAAAAAGGGAGCCTCAAATTTCTTTTTGCAAGCTAATTTTCTTGTTCACTTGCACCAAACTAGAGAACACTGCAGAATTCAATTTGGTCGTTGGGTTTGTAGGACCCTGTCTATTTAGCACTTCTCTGTCCACTTAAAAATGTGGCGCATAGTAAGCTTCAGGACCTCTGCTGAGAAACGGAATGAGTTTACTCGAGCAGATAGCAAAATCCTTCCATCTAGTCCACTAACCCAAAATGGTCACCGCATAATTCCATCAGCGTTGCATGATGGAAAATGCATTTAGTTTTATTTGCAATCACTGCTTTTAATCAGGGTGGCACATTGTTGCTACCTCTCAGCACCAGGAACTCGGGATGGATTCCAGCCTCAGGTCACTGTCTGTGTGGAGTTTTGCACGTTCTCCCCTCATGGCTTTCCTCCAAGTGCCCTGCTTTCCTCCCACACTCCAAATGTGTGCTAGCTAGGTGGATTGGCCACGATAAATTCTTCCTTGGTTTGTGTGAGTGTGGCTATGCTTGATGTGGTGTGGTGACCCTCAAGACATAAGCCTCTGGTGACAGACCTGTTCCAGGAATGATTAGCTGCAGGAACAGAAAAAAGTCTAACGTGTGCACCATTCGGTGCAGAAAAGCCGAGAAACTTATTATCAGTTATATAGATCTTCAACTTAATATCTTGTGCATAGGAAGAGGAATTTAAACCCACAAGTCAGTTTCACCATTCATTGATATCACGGCTGATGAATGACCTAACTCTACGGCTAGAATTTTACCAGCCCGTCTGCCACGAGAATCAGAGGGAGCAAGGGAAGGTCTGTTGATCTCAGGCAGGATTTTACGGTTTTGGGATGAACGAAGCCATAAAATCCCACCCTGCGCCTCAAATTCCTTAATTACCTTTGAAACATAGATACTAGAAGTAGGAGTAGGCCATTTGGCCCTTTGAGCTCGCTCCGCCATTCATTTTGATCATGGCTGATGATCAAATTCAATATCCTGATCTTCCCCTTGTATTCCTTGATCCGTTTAGCCCCAAGAGCTATATCTAATTCTCCATGAAATCACGCATTTTGGCCTTAACTGCTTTCTGTGGTAGTGAATTCCACACATTCAACACACTCTCTGGGTGAGGAAATTTCTCCTCACCTCAGTTTCTAGAAGGTTTACCCCTTATCCTCAAATATGACCCCTGGTTCTGGATTTCCCTCCAGCACTGGGAACAGTCTTTCGGAATCTGCCATGTCCAACCCTGTTAGAATTTTATAAGTTTCTATGAGACCCCCTCTCGGTCTTCTAAACTCCAGTGAATATAATCCTAATTGATGTAGTCTCTCCTCATATGACAGACCTGCCACCCTAGGAATCAGCCTAGTTAAACCTTCACTGTACTCTATAGCAAGGACATCCTTCCTCAGATAAGGACTCCAAAACTGCACATAATACTTCAGGTGTGGCCTCACCAACATCCTGTACAATTGCAGCAAAACATCCTTATCCCTTTACTCAAATCCTCCTGCTATGAAGGCCAACATACCATTTCCCTTTTTTACTGCCTAATGTACCTGCATGCTTACTTTCAGTGACTGATGCACGAGAATGCCAAGTTCTCATTGTGTATCCGCCTCTCTCAATTCAGACTCTTTCAAGTAACAATCCGTCTTCCTATTATTGCTACCAAAGTGGATAACCTCATGTTGATACACATTATATTGCATCTGCTATGCAGATGCCCATACACTCAACCTGTCCAAATCTCTCTGAAGCATCTCTGCATCCCCCTCACAGCTCGCCCTCTCAGCCAGCTTTGTATCATCTGCAAATCCAGAGATAATATATGCAGTTCCCACTTCCAAATCATTAATATATAATGTGAATAGTTAGTGACCTGGCTCAGATCCCTGCGGGTCACCACAAGTCACTGACTGCTAATTGGAAAAAGACCCATTTATGCCAACTCTTTGTTTCCTATCTGCTAACCAGCTTTCTATCCATCTCGAGACATTACCTGCAATCCCATGCGCTTTAACCTTACGTTGTAATCTGTTATATGAGACCTGAGACCTTGTGGAAAGCCTTTGGTTGAAAAAAAAATCTATCAATCTGAATTTTTTACTTTTGAGGAAGGTGAAATTCTCTTTCCTGCCTCCGCAGTACTTTAATTAATTGTTAACAGAGCAGGTGGAGACAAATTGTTATTGGCATTGATTGTGAGTCTCATAAATACCCCTCTCAGTGTCGCTGCTCACATTCAGAATTTCTCAGTCAATGTTTAGTGAATGGAATTGCAGTGAAGGTATCTGTCACTGCAGTGCTTGTCTGACAGTTCATTGTCAAGCTGAGTGAAATGCATTAATAATAACACTTCAGTAACAATAGATAGGTTAAGATATGAGTGTGTGCAGACTACACACTGGCTGTATGTACTCGGTACTCTGTGCATTCTGAAAGGATTCCAACTCCTATTGAAACTTGGAACATCACCACACGTGTGGTGACATCAGTTTAGGTCAGTGTGTTGGCAGTGAACATCCACACTGCAAACTTCTGACCTCCCCCGCAGCTGGGATTCTCTGTTGTCGCTGCAGTGAATGGAGTTTTGGCCGAGCGTCAAATTTTCTGTTCTTGCAGTGGGGGCAGGGCTTGTGAGATCGGAGAATCCAAAGATGTACAGGTTAGATGGATTGGCCATGGTAATTTGCCCCTTAGTGTCCCAAGATGTACAGGTTAGGTGGATTGACCATACTAAATTTCTCCTGTGTGTCCCAAGATGTACAGGTTAGGTGGATTGACCATACTAAATTTCTCCTGCGTGTCCCAAGATGTACAGGTTAGGTGGATTGGCCATGGTAAATGCATGGAAAGGGTGGGGGAAGAAGGCCTGGATAAGGTATTCTGTCAGAGAGACATGTAGACACTTGATGAGCCAAATGGCCTCTTCTGCTCTGTAGGGATTCTGTGATTCTAATCCCAGCCCTAGTTAAATCTGGCTTGGACATGTATATTTGCCCCTCTAGGACTTTGCGTGAATGGGGTGTCTGATCTCAAATGAAACTTCAGCTGATCAATGTTGTGGTTCAGGGAAAGAGGGAAGGGATAGATTTCAGGATGGCAAATGGCATTGGATATTTCTATATTCCTTCACAGGGGAAGACTTTGAAGGTTTTTCTCCTGTTGCATGCTGCAGCTAATTTCTTACCTCCCGTATTATTTCTGAAGAAGAAATGTCCTGTCACATTTTCTGACAAAGTGCTCCTAATGAATGAGTGCAGTGAAGAATTGCTGAAATGTAGCAGCAATGAATAAGGTTAAAATGCTGGAAGATGATGACCTTCTAACATCATCGCTGCCAACTCATTTGTTAAGCTAATGGACTGAATCTGTTGGAAAAATAACAACCTGTTAATGATACACTCCGTTATTATTCACAGATCAGTCACAAATTCAGGAGATTAAAGGATACAGGTACTCCATGCGCAAAGGTGGATTTACCTTGCTCCATCTTTTGCTTCACACCTCGCTATCTCACCCTTAACCTTTGCGTTATTTTTTAAGAGGCAGCTGGGTGTGCACGTGAATTACCAGTAAGCTCACCACAGAAATCTAGGCTTGAAACTTAACAGCATGTGTACCTTTTTTTTAACAGTGATAATCCTTAACGCAATAAATCTCTGGTCCAGAAAGGAAAGCATTTAGCTGTCCGATTTCAGTGGGTAGTAAATCTTCCAATTCTTAAAATGCCAAAACTTAACAAGTTAATGGCAGGCACAGTGGTTAGCACTGCTGCCTCACGGTGCCAGGGACCCAGGTTCGATTCCAGCCTCGGGTCACTGTCTATGTGGAGTCTGCGCATTCTCCCCCTATCTGCATGGGTTTCCCTCCGGGTGCTCCAATTTCCTCCCACAGTCCAAAAGATATGCTGTTTAGGTGGATTGGTCATGCTAAATTGCTCCTTAGTGTCGGGGGATTAGTGAGGGTAAATGTATGGGATTATGGGCGTAGGGTCTGGGTGAGATTGTGATTGGTGCAGACCCGATGGACTGAATGGCCTCCTTCTGCACTGTAGGATTCCATTAACTCTTCTTTTCCTTTTTGCCTTCTTTCTTCTTTCTCCTAATCCACTGTTGCACTGTAAAGAATATCATTCCATTGGCCGCCTTGAATACATGTGGACTCTGCATTCTAACTTTTTATGAATCCTGCACAAGAAAACCTAAATCCTTCTGCACCTTGGAATTCTGCAGTCACTCTCCATTTAAATAATACTCTGCTTTTATATTCTTCCTGCCAAAGTGAACAACTCCACACTTCACACAGTTTATTCCATCTGCCAGGTTTTTCCCACTCACTCAATCATTTATATGCATCTGCAACTCCGTATGTCTTCTCCATAATGTACTTGCCTGCCTCTCTTTGTGTCTTCTGCAAATTTAGCTATCAAGCCTTGTCTAAGTCCTTGCCTAAATCATTGATGTTAATTGTAAAAAGTTGAGGCCCCAACACAGACCTCTGTGAGCCTCGTATATCCTGCCAATCAGACAAAGACCCATTTATGCATGCTCTCTGTTAGCCAGCCAATCTTCAGTGCGTGTTAATATGTTATCCCTGAGACCATGAATTTATATTTTTTTGTAATAACCTTTAATATGGCATCTTATCAAATGGTTTCTGGAAATCCAAGTACAGCACATCTACAGGCTCCCCTTTAACCACAACACATCTTATTCCTTCAAAGAGCTCTAGTAAATTATTTAAACATGATTTCCCTTTCATTAAAACCGTGCAGATTCTTCCCAATTACCTTGAATTTGTCTGAGTGCCCAGCTATAACCTCTTTAATGACCAATTCTAACACCTTCCCCATAGCAAATGTCAAGCTTACTGGACTATAATTTCCAGTTTTTTGCCTCCTTCCCTCCTTGAATACATAGGTTATATTTACTCCTTTTCAGAATCGAACAAATTTTGGAAAATTAACACCATGGCATCAACTATCTTGTTAGGCACCACTTTGAAAACTCTCAAAAAAAATCCATCAGTTCCTGGAGACTTGTCAGCCGCAGTTTGTTCAGTACTGCTTCCCTAGTGATTTTAATTTCATCAAGTTCCTCTCTCACCTCCACTTCCCAATTTACAGCTATTACTGAAATGTTTCTTATACACTCTATAGTGAATACAGGAAAAAAAGTATCTGTTCATTTCATCCATCATTTTCTTATTATCTACCATTAACTCCCCATTCTCACTGTCCAGAGTTAGAGTGCCCCTGGTATTATGTTCTTCTGTGATCTCTGCATTTGAGGCTGAATAATCTTGGGTTTCGCATTACAGAACGATCTCACACCTGCTTGAAGATTCGCTGGCTAATGATACGCAGCTTTCGAAATACCCCCCTCTGTGTGTATGTGAACAGATAGTCATCTTCTGTTTTACATAACTGGCATAAATGATCTCTTACGCAACATCATCTTTTCTCTGCACCTTCCTAACAAATCCTGTTTACTTGTTTCAGTGATGCGTCTCAACAGAGCCATGTTCCTGTCGCAAGTTTTGAGAAAACCCAACAGAGGAACACTGAGTGAAATATGCAACCAAAATTGTCAGCTAGTTGTATCTTATTCCGCCTTTTGTCACTTGAATTTGATATGTGATTACTTCTGCCAGAATTCGAATTACTTTCCAAGGTGCTTCCAATCCAGGACTCAACCCAAATTTAAAAGTTGGCCACTGTGCTTGCTGACCTATCTTGGCTCATCAAGTAATACCTTGATGTTAAAATTCTCATCCTTATTTTCAAATCCCTCTCTGGCCTCATGCTTCCCTATCCCCTAGCCAAACAACTCTCTGAAAACGTCTCAAGAGTACCTCAGTTTTCATTGCACCATCATTGTTGAGCTTTGCTTCAGTCGCTGAGGCCCAAAGATTTGGAATTTCCTCCCTAAGCTTTTCCGATGCACTGGGTAGAATTCTCCCCTGCTGTCGGGCTCAGTGGCGGGACGGATGAAGGGCTGGTGGGATGGGGGAGGGGGTGGGGGGGGGAGAGAATGGGAACATTTGGTGGGAGGGCCAAAAATCAATTTTGCGCTTGTGTGAATTTACAGCAGAATCTTCCACGGCTGCCAGTCAAGGTGGATCGGGAAACCCACTGGAGGCTGATACGAAACTGGTTTGCATCCTGCCAGTTTGCCGTTCAAGGCCTAACCATGCCCGATTCTCCGCAGGGCATTTTCTAGATGTCAATCCAAACAATGCCTGGGGCTGCCTCTGGAGTTCATAGAAAACATAGAAAATAGGAGCAGGAAGAGGCCATTTGGGCCTTTGAGCCTTTTCTACCATTCATTATGATCATGGCTGATTATCTAATTCAATAACCTGTTCCCACTTTCTCCCAATATCCTATGATCCCTCACACCCCAGGAGCTAACCTAAGATTTTGGTCCTATGATCTAACTCTTTCCTGAAAACATACAATGTTTTGACCTCAACTGCTTTCTGCGGTAAAGAATTCCACAGACTCACCACTCTCTGGATGAAGAAATTTCTCCTCATCTAGTCCTAAATGGTTAACTCCAGATCCTCGGACTGTGACCGTTGGTTCTGGATTCCCCCAACATCCGGAACATCCTTCCTGTATCTGCTCTGTCTTGTCCTGTTAGTTGTCTAGGTTTCTATGAGATTCCCCGCGCGCCCCCCCATTCTTTTAAATTCCAGCAAATATAATCCTAACAGACCCAATCTCTCATTATATGTCACTCTCACCATCCCAGGAAACAGCCTGGTAAACCTTCTCTGTGCTCCCTTTACAGCAAGGACATCCTTCCTCAGATAAAGAGACCAAAAGTGCACACAATATTCCACATGTAGCCTCACCAAGGCCTTGTATAATTGCAGCAAGATACCCTGCTCCTGTACTCGAATCCTCTCACTATGAAGGCCAACATACCATTTGCTTTCTTCACCATCTGCTGCACCTACCTGCTTATCTTCAATGACTGGTGCACAAGGGTACCCAGGTTGCATTGTACATTCACCTCCCTCAATTGATAACCATTCAGATAATCTGTCTTCCTATTATTGCTACCAAAGTGATAACCTTACAGTTATCCATATTACACTGTATCTGCCATGCAGATACCCACACACTCAGCCTGCGCAAATCACACTGAAGCATCCCTGCATCCTCCTCACAGCTCATCCTCCACCCAACTTTGCAACATGTGTAAATGTGGAGATAGTTCAGGATGGAAACCACCACAATCCTGGATCCCGGAATACATCAGCAGTGAGTCGGGGGAAAAATATGCAGATGAACCTTCTAGATTTGATGTTCCTGTGCGAATCCACCTTTCAGATTGATATGTTCCTGGAGAGCTATTTTCATTTTCAAGAGGTTCTATCTCTTTCCTCAATAGTGAATCAGTGATGTTGGGCGCCTTGGCAATGCCCGATTGGAAAATTAATGAGATCAGGGCTGGAAGATTTGATGTGTTTCCTGCTGGTCTTTGCAGCGGGAAATGCTCCATGTTCCTGGCCCCACTGTGGGATGTAGTCCCCCAGATTGAAGACCTCAACCCATTATCTCTCAATCACCCACTATCTCTCTGTCACTATCACCCACTATCTTTCTATCTCTATCATTCATTATCTCTCTATCACTCACTATTTCCTGCACGCAGCCCTGGAATATCTGGATAACAAGGACACCTATGTCAGGCTCCTATTGACTGTAAGAAGTCTGACAACACCAGGTTTAAGTCCAACCGATTTATCTGATAGTAAACTCACAAGCTCTTGGGGTTTGCCCCTTCGTCAAGTAAATGGAGAATTGAACCCATTCGCCTGACGAAGGGACAAACCTCGAAAGCTTGTGAGTTTACTATCAAATAAATCGGTTGGAATTAAACCTGGTGTTGTCAGACTTCTTACTGTGTTTATCCCAGTCGAACACCGGCATCTCCACATCAAGACTCCTATTGACTACAGCTCAGCCTTCAACATTATTATTCCAATGAAATTCATCTCCAAATGCCATGGCCTGAGCCGCCTCCTGCAACTTGATCCTGAACTTCCTAATTCACAGACCATAATCAGTAAGGAGAGGCAACAACACCACCTCCCACGATCATCCTCAGTACCGATTCCCCACAAGGCTGTGTTCTCAGCCTCCTACTATACTCCTTATACACCTATGACTAAGCGGCCAAATTCCCCTCCAATTCAATTTTCAAGTTTGCTGACGACACCACTGTAGTGGGTCGGACCTCAAAAAATGATGAGACAGAGTACAGGAATGAGATAGAGAATCTGGTGAACTGGTGTGGCAGCAATAATCTCTCCCTCAATGTCAACAAAATGAAGGAGATTGTCATCGACTTCAGGAAGTGTAAAGGAGAACATGCCCCTGTCTACATCAATGAAGATGAAGTAGAAAGCGTTGACAGCATCAAGTTTTTAGGTGTCCAGATCACCAACAACCTGTCCTTTTCCCCCCATGCTGACACTATAGTTAAGAAAGCCCACCAATGCCTCTACTTTCTCAGGAGACTAAGGAAATTTGGCATGTCAGCTACGACTCTCACCAACTTTTACAGATGCACCATAGAAAGCATTCTTTCTTGTTGTATCACAGCTTGGTATGGGCTCCTGCGCTGCCTAAGACCACAAGGAACTACAAAAGGTTGTGAATGTAAACAATTCATCACATAAACCAGCCTCCCGTCCATTGACTATGTCTATACTTCCTGCTGCCTCAGCAAAGCAGCCAGCATAATTAAGGACCCCACGCACCCCAGACATTCTCTCTTCCACCTTCTTCCTTCGGGAAAAAGATACAAAAGTCTGAGCTCACGTACCAATTGACTAACGAACAGCTTCTTCCCTGCTGCGTCAGACTTTTGAATGAACCTATCTCACATTAAGTTGACCTTTCTCTACACCCTAACAATGACTGTAATACTGCATCTCTCCTTTCCTTCTCTACGAATGGTATGTTTTGTCGGTTTAGTGCGCAAGAAACAATACTTTTCACTGTATGTTAATACATGTGACAATAATAAATCAGATCGAAATTCTTCTGTCTCTCTATCTCGATCACCCACTAGCTATCATTCACTATCTCTATTACTCACTGTCTGTATCATCCACTATCTCTCTACCTCTATCGCTCTCTATCTCTCTAACTCTAGCACTCACTATCTATCACTCACTGTTTATAATCTTCTTTTAAACTGATCCATAAAATGAAGCTCTGACAATTACTGCCTGTGGCTCAGTGTTTAATTTTTAAAATTATGCTCTTGTGAAATGTTTTGGATTGTTTTTGGGCAGCATGGTGGCACAGTGGTTAGCATTGCTGCCAGGGACCCGGGTTCAATTTTGGCCTGGAGTCACTGTCAATGTGGAGTTTGCACATTTTCCCCGTGTCCGGGTGCTCCGGTTTCCCCCGAAAGTCTGAAACATGTGCTGGTTGGGTGGATTGGCCATGTTCAATTGTCCCTTAGTGTCAGTGGGATTAGCAGGCGAAATACTCGGGGTTACGGGGATGGATGTGTGATTGTTACTGGTGCAGGCTCGATGGACCTAATGGCCTCCTCCTGCATTGTAGAGATTCGAGGTTTTACTAATGAATGTTACTCAATAAATGTAAATTATTGTTGTAGATCCTTGTAGATTACTGCGTGGGTTCCATTACTGAGCCAGCAGCACTATTTGTATTTCTTTATATTTGGTGATTGATACAATCAAATCTACAGCCTGCTTTATGTTGCAAAGTGTTGTGCGCTACTCCTGTAACATATTAAAAATGAACTATATGCAATAAGATACAATCAATAACCCAGAAGGAGGTGATATCAGTGGGGGTGGAACTTTCTGTTGACATTTTCCATTCATTGAACGGAGACAGGAATCTGTCTCACGCTACGCTGTCTTTTGGTTCTCTCGTTGTCGAACAGTATCTCTGAATATTGGCATCTCATTGAAGAGAGCACAATAACCTTTCGATTCACTCAATCGGATGACAGCAACGTGACGAAGTACATTGAAAAATATAAATGTTGCGCTGTAATGGTGTTTCGATGGCTTATTGATCAGGTGAACTAATCGCATCAGGTGGTGATTTTAGAGCAGGTCAGTGGTTAACACTGCTGCCTCACTGCATCAGGGACCCAGATTCATTTCCCAGCTTGGGTGTCTGTCTGTGTGGAGTTTGCACATTCTCCCCATCTCTGAGTGGGTTTCCTCCAGGTGCTCTGATTTCTTCCCGCAGTCTGAAAGGGGTGCTGATTAGGTGCATTGACCATGCTAAATTCTCCCTCAGTGTATCTGAACAGGCACCAGAGCGTGGCAACTAGGGGATTTCCACAGTAACTTCATTGCAGTGTGTGTGTAACCCAACTTGTGACTAACAAATAAACTTTACTTTATCTGTGCGGAGTTTTCCCTATCTCCCCTTGTCTGTGTGGGGTTTCCTCTGGGTGCTCTGGTTTCGTCCCACAGTCTGGAAGATGTGATGGTTAGGTGCATTGGCCATGCTAAATTCTCCCTCGTGTACCGAACTGGTGCCAGAGGGTGACGCCTAGGGGATTTTCATAGTAACCTCATTGTAGTGTTAAGGTGAGCCTTACTTGCGACACTAAAAAATAAACTTTAAAACTTTTCTCAGCTGTTTTTCCCTATTTGCTCAACTTGACTTGCACTCAATGTGAGCCGTCACTTCCATGATGAGGGGATGTATGGGCTGTAAAGATGGATAAGTAAAAGCTGATATCCACAGCACAGGAATATACTGCACGAGCTATGTCTTCATCTTACAATGAAGAGAACCATTTCATACCTTTCCTCACCAGCAGCAACACTGGCAACTTGCATCTATCTTGCATCCATAACATTGAAAATATTCTACAAGATGGCCAGCATTACTGAGCAAAACAGGACACTCAACCTCCCAGGAATTGTTAGGATGAGTGGCCAAAATCTTGGTCAAAGTGGTCGGATTTAAGAAGCAACTTGAAGAAAGAAATTTGAAAGACAGAGAAACTCAGGGAGGGATTCCCAGAGCGAATATGCCAAGGCAGCTGAAGGCACCACCAACAGTGGCTCTTGTCTACCCTGGTGGGTTATCATTCCTGCCAGAAACTGGCATGAAATGGGTAAGTGGGATGCAGATGAAGCCCTGGCTGGATTCGCCATCCTTCCACGCCCAATTATCTACGCTGCCGGTGGGAATTCACACCGATCCAGAGCAAGTCTGAAACAATGTGCTGAGTACATGTCAGCATTTGCCTGGAGGAAGTCTGGGGCTATCACTGGAGTTCAGGATGGCAGCTCCCCCTCTGATAGTGGACCCTGGGACATGCAGCAATGGATGGAAAGATCATCTCTTAGGTGGATTTTCCAGCTTCAGTGGCTTTGAAGACATTGATTTTCCACCTTCCAGGGGTTTCTGGAGGTCTATCTTCTTTCTTCAATGATGGACCTGTTATATATGGATACTGTTTAAAGATGGCATCCAGATATGATGGCAGGGCATAAACCACCAGCCTAACCCACCATGCCAAACAATGAAATGTAATAAGGCCAGGATCTTGCAATCGGGCACAGATTCCCAGTGGTCTCCGCAGTGGGAAACATTCTCCGTATCCCTCTCTAATTCCACTCCTGCCATGGGACTAAGTCCCAGTTGGGAAAATTCCACCCAATGGAGAATGTGATAGACTCACGCCTCATGTCTCATTGGCAAGGCATCCTTGGCAATCATTTGAAGTATTCAACCATTGGACATGAACTATTGAGACCAATCGCTTGGAGAATAGGGCCCTGGCCATAAAACATCCCCAGAATGAACTCATCGAGCTATAATAGGAATATCTTTAAACATTTGATCAACAGGAGCCTCGCTGTGGGAGGAGAATTCTCAGACACAAACTGATTAAAGTTGCAAAGTGGGAACACACCAATAATGACCAGATTTGAATCATTGGGTAATGATCATGTCACAGGCCCAGCGTTCGTGTGGTTAAACATTCTCTGTGTTAAGGAGACAAACAGCTGACAAGAGAAAGGGTCACTCTTTCCTTATTTCTCTAACCCACCTGGTAAGCTTCGAGACCTGTTTCTGATGAAGGAACAGTGCTCCGAAAGCTTGTGATTCCAGTTAGACCTGTTGGACTTTAACCTAATGTTGTGAAACTTCTTACTCTGACTGAGATCACCCCTTGCTGCAGCTGGAGATTTCTGATAACAATCCAAGCCAACACTACCATGTCCTGAAGAACAACCAATTCCCTCATCTCCATCTTTAAACTGGAAACATTGAGACCACAGACTTCACCAGAATCCAGCCAAGCTACCAACCTACAGGCACTTTCATCCTTTTACTTCTTTTAGACACTAATTTGGCCAACCTATCCGTTCCCACTCTAATTTATATTTGTGTATGGGTGTGAATTTCGAGTGCATGTGCGTGCGAAAGTCAAAGCGTACTTTATTATTTTACTGAGATCAGTTCAAAGTTTTAAAGTTTATTTATTAGCCTCACAAGTTGGCTTACATTAACACTGCAATGAAGTTACTGTGAAAATCCCCTAGTCACCACACTCCGGGGCCTGTTCGGGTACACTGAGGGAGAATTTAATATGGTCAATGCACCTAACCAGCATGCATTTTGGACTGTGGGAGGAAACCACAGCACCCGGAGGAAACCCACGCAGACATGGGGAGAACGTGCATACTCCACACAGAAAAAGGCAGCTGCATTTTCCTCAACTGCTATGCCACTTTCTCAAGGAATTGCGTGGTGTTTGTCAAGTGTAATCGTTCCTTTTGAAATCCATACAGCCTCAAACCATTTTCTCCTTATCTAGATATGTGGTAACTTTACCCTTAATAAGAGACTATTAAAATTTTCCTTACCACAGCTGTTGAACTAGCTGGTTTGTAATTACCTTGATTAGTGATATCTCTTGTATTTCTACTTGACTTCAGCAGACAGCATGCACCAATCTGTACCTGACCCTCTTCAAAGCTTCAATATCCTGCCTTGGAATGTAGAGGCCAGTATTGGGCTCAGTGGACTCGCTGAGATCTTACTGAAACCTTGTACAGACTGATAATTACCTCCTCAGTTCCTCCCCACTCATCCAGATAACCACACTGAAATATCTTGCATCGTCCTTCACTGAACAAATGCAGTTTGCCACAGTTAATGAGAGGAGGCAATGGCCTAGTGTTATTACCATAGAATCATTTAGTGCAGAAAAGGACCTGTGGCCCATTAAGTCTGCACCGACACATTAGATACACCTGAACTCCCACCTATTCCCATCTGCCAACACTTGGCCCATAGCCCTGAATGTTATTTGATTCGACTTGATTTATTATTGTCACATGTATTAGTCTACGGTGAAAAGTATTGTTTCTAGCGCCCTACAGAGACAAAGCATACCATTCATAGAGAAGGAAACAAGAGAATGTAGTGTTACAGTCATAGCTAGGGTGCAGAGAAAGATCAACTTAACGCAAGGTAGGTCCATTCAAAAGTCTGACGGCAGCAGGGAAGAAGCTGTCCTTGAGTCAGTTGGTACGTGACTTCAGATTTTTGTATCTTTTTCCTGACGGAAGAAGGCGGAAGAGAGAATGTCCAGGGTGTGTGGGGTCCTTAATGATGCTGGCTGCTTTGCGAGGCAGTGGGAAGTGTAGACAGAGTTAATGGATGAGAGGCTGGTTTGCGTGATGGATTGGGCCAAGTGCTCATCCGGATACTTTTTAAAGGATGTCCCCTCACGACTGGCCCTGAAACTAAGGGAAACAGCTGCTCTTTATCCACTCTGCCCATTTCTCTCTCAAACACCTCGATCAGGTCGCCCCCTCGATTTTCTCAGCTTCAACAAAAACTACCCAAGCCTGCCCAACCTCTCTTCATAACCTAAATGTTCCATCTCAGGCAGCATCCTGGTGAATCTCCGCTGCACCCCCTCCAGGGCAATCACATCCTTCCAATAATGTGGTGACCAGAACTGCTCACAGTGCTCCAGCTGTGGCCTCACCAGAGCTCAATACAACTTCAACATGACTTTCCTGCTTTTGTAATCCACGCCTCAAATGATAAAGGTAAGTGTCCCATATGCCTTTTGCACCACCCTATTAACATGCTCTTTCACTTTTTCAGAGATTTGTGGACATGCCAAGGCCCCTTTGTTCCACAGAACTTTCTAGTGTTCTATTCATTGCGTACTTTCTTGCCAAATTCCACCTTCCAAAGTGTATCACCTCACACTTTTCAGGGTTACATTCCATCTGTCACTTATTTGCCCATTAGGTTATCTTGTAACCTAAGCCTCACTGTTAACACCTGTCCAATCTTTGTGTCATCTGCAAACTTACTGATTTTCTCCCCCGCATGGTCATCAATGTTGTTTATATAAATGATGAATAATGAGTGGTGCGGCAATATGATGGGAGCTGTAATTCCTGGGATTACACAGTAAGAAGTCTCACAACACCAGGTTAGAGAATAGGGTGAGACTTCTTGCTGTGTTTACCCCAGTCCAACGCCGGCATCTCCACATCGTTCCTGGGATTCCCAGCATTTCCACCAGAGGCCAAAGTGAAAGCATTCGGCAACCGGTTAATGGGTTATCACGCTGGTCCAGAACGTGACTGGACCAGCATGGTGCAGGGAAATCAGGACCAATCTGAGGAAGGCCTGGGGCAGGCTGTGGAGATCGAGATGGTCTCCAGTGTTGGTGGAGTCTACGACACACAGCATTAGGTGGGTGGAGCATTTACCAGCTGCACCTTCGAGCATTTGAGTTTTCCGGAAGATCCCAGAATTCGTTTTCTATCTTCAATGGTGCGTCCATTGATGTCCGGACATCTTTTAAATATAGCACCTAGATGTGATGGGGGGGGCGGGGGCTGGTTAGCCATCTGGCCTGACCCACCACATAAAACAACAGGAAAATCACAATTGCATACTTGATGACACCAATGTCACATGATAGGCCACAAATTCCCATCAGCCTCTGCAGTGGGAAACACTCCCTGTTCCCCAACCCCTCCCCACTGGACTTTACCCTGAATGGAAAACACCCTATAGCATCCTTATTGTTTCTGTTCCAAGGCCCAGTGATAGCATAGGTGACACATTCATGGAAATTTTATAGGTAGTTCTTTGTTCATAGAATCATAGATGTACAGTGCAGCAGGAGGCCATTCTGCCCATCGAGCCTGTACTGACCACAATCCTATCCGGACCCTATTCCTGTATCCCACACTTTTACCCTGCTAATCCCCCTGACACTCGGGTTAATTTAGCATAGCCAATCAACCTAACCTGCACATTTTTGGAGTATGGGAGGAAACTGGAGCATCTGGAGGAAACCCACGCAGACACAGGGGAGAATGTGCAAACTCCACACAGAGTTGGGAATATTAAAGTGTCGGCTG
This sequence comes from Carcharhinus amblyrhynchos, assembly GCF_965287045.1. NCBI lineage: Eukaryota > Metazoa > Chordata > Chondrichthyes > Carcharhiniformes > Carcharhinidae > Carcharhinus > Carcharhinus amblyrhynchos. Next base: position 48,745,340 of record NC_137342.1, read on the forward strand.
CTTTGAATTCCTCCGATTTCTCTTGTCTCCTGAAGCAATCGCCCCAGATTAACACCTACTCACCATTCTGTGGTTGGGTTGATGAGGGGCAGGAGGGAAAGTTCATATCACAGCACAACCCACATGGGCTCTGTCCATTATTCGGCTTCCAATTAGACTGAATCAGAACTAAACAGATTGTGATGGCCTCTCGAGACCATGTGGAAGAGCAGAAATTTTGTACAGTAGATTTTAGAAGAAGACAGCCATGCGCTTTTAACATACTGCTGGTGGGCCCACAGAGGAAAGCCAGTGTTGAAATTACCTTGTACAAATTTCATCACATCTCAACATTTTCGATTCCACCGTGATTATTACTCCTCTGAACTTTTTTCTTCTTTTCCTTCCAACTTCAAGCACGGGATTCTCTGATCTCACCCATTCACGCCCCACTGCCATCGAGAACGGGGAATTTGGCGCTCAGCCAAAAATTCATTCACTTCAGTGGGACTGGAGAATCCCAGCCGCGGGCGATGTTGGAGATTTCTGATGTAAATGTTTTGTGTTTTCGTTGCATTTATCTCCCTGAAAGTCCCAGAAGGGTTTATTTCCTTGACGTCTATTAAGTGTGACGTCCTCTGCCTCATTTTCCTCCTTCAGACACAACTTTGATTTACCCGATCTTGCATTATGTTGCTTTAAATGTTACTGCTGCTGTGCACAGCAAGAAGTCTCACAACACCAGGTTAAAGTCCAACAGGTTTATTTGGTAGCACGAGCTTTCGGAGTGCTGCTCCTTCATCAGGTGAGAAGAGGCAATGCGCCGAAAGCTCGTGCTACCAAATAAACCTGTTGAACTTTAACTTGGTGTTGTGAGATTACTTACTGTGCCCACTCCAGTCCAACACCGGCAACTCCACATCATTGCTGCTGTGCAATTTAGGTTTTTACAATTAAAAACAATTGACTAGATAAATGAACGTGTCTTTTCAGCATAGCAGGGATTGAATATAAAAGTAGGGAGGTCTTGCTGCAGCTGTATAGGGCATTGGTGAGGCCGCAGCTGGAGTACTGTGTGCAGTTTTGGGCGCCGCACCTGCGCAAGGATATTTTGGCCCTGGAGGGAGTGCAGAGGAGGTTTACTAGGCTGATACCGGAGTTGAGGGGATTGAGCTATGAGGAGAGGCTGAATAAACTAGGCTTGTACTCGTTAGAGTTTAGAAGAATGAGGGGAGATCTCATTGAGACGTATAAGATGATGAATGGGATGGATAGGATAGAGGTGGAGAGACTCTTCCCGCTCAAAAAAGACAGTAGGACTAGGGGGCACAGCCTCAAGATAAAAGGGGGGCGGTTTAGAACGGAGTTGAGGAGGAACTTCTTCACTCAAAGGGTGGTGAATCTCTGGAATTCTCTGCCCGTTGAAGTGGTGGAGGCTGCCTCGCTAAATATTTTTAAGAAGCGGGTTGATGGGTTCTTGATAAGAGAGGGGATTAAGGGTTATGGGGAGAGGGCGGGAAAGTGGAACTGAGCCACAACAGATCAGCCATGATCTTATTGAATGGCGGGGCAGGCTCGAAGGGCTAGATGGCCTACTCCTGCTCCTATTTCTTATGTTCTTATGTTCTTATGATGTGAATATATTTCCCTGAATACCTGCATTCCTGTACCCCAGCCACTGTCTCATTCTTTTTTAAAGTTTAAAGTGTATTTATTAGTGTCACATTTAGGCTTACATTAACACTGCAATGAAGTTACTGGGAAATCCCCTAGTGATCACACTCCAGCCCCTGTTCGGGTACACTGAAGGAGAATTTAGCATGGCCAATGCACCTAACCAGCACTCCTCTTTATGAGCTGATGTGTAATTTTATATCATAGAATAAAACCTCTACGGTGCAGAAGGAGGCTACCTGGCCCATTGAGCCTGCATTCAGATGCCAACCCTGCAACCCCACATGTTTACACTGTTAGTCCCCTGACACTAAGAGGCAATTTAGCATAGCCAATCCTCCCACACATCTATGGAGCGTGGGAGGAAACTGGAGTTCCCAGAGGAAACCCACGCAGGTATGGGGAGAATGTGCAAACTCCACATAGACAGTCACTTGAGGCTGGAATTGAACCCAGGTCCCTGGTGCTGTGAGGCAGCAGTGCTAACCACCGTGCCGCCCATTGTAGGGGATGTCATTGCAGAATCTAATCCTCCCTATTTAACTCTGTAATTCGTTCCAACCATACAGCACTGAAATATCTGCACTCCTCTGATTCTGCACATCTTCAATCTTGAACAATTCACCATTGGCAACCTTACTTTGAGCTGTTTAGGCCTGAAGCTCTGGAGTCCCCTCCCTTAATGCCTCTCCCTCTCCACCTCTCTCTGCATCTTTTCGAGGCTCTTTGACCAAGTTTTTTTTTAACCTGTCTGAATATCTCCACGCGTGGCTCCATGTTAAATTTCCTTGGTAAGCTTTGCAGGACGAGTTACTGTGTTACACAAATGCAAGTTGTCATTTTTGACCGGAGAAATGCACTTTCCAGCAGGACTGGGAAGGCACGCTGATTTCACCCTGTCCCAGTTTGGGGTCAATGAACTGAATTCAGCGAATTAAGCACAAGATTGACTTTGGGATAATTTTGTCTGAATGGTTCAATGTTACACGAGGAAGACGTTCCCCGTGGAATCAGGAAATCCGCTGAATAAGTTTCTGTGTCAGTTTTCAGCTTGATCAAGCATTTGCAGTTACTGGGTCAATACTGAGATTCCGAGGTCATACAAGTGACTGTGTTATTCCTGAAAAACATAGGCCTGTAACTTCTGGCCCGAATCCCAACTTAAGTCGATCGTGTGCTGCACATGCACGTCAAGGCAATGCGCAAGTCATGATGCACGGACACGCGTGCTGGATGCACAGACACGCGAGCTAGGAGCACTAACAAGCGTGCTGGAAGCATGAACATGCATGCTGGAAGCATGCCCAGTTTGAACTTACAATTCTGCTTTCTAAAGAGACCGGTATTGAAGCGCTGAGCTGCAGTCTCCCGAATTTCCGTATTTTGCGCTGACGTTAGGTGAGTTTTTAGTTATTTATTTGCACTGTTATTTTTTGGTCTACAAGTAGAGGCAGCAGACATTCTTTGGGTAGGTTAATAATTTTGGTAAATGTTTTAAAAACATGTTTTACGTATATTTAATCAGAAAGCACAAGAAGATTATTTTAAAATATTTTTACAACTTTGTCATGAAAACTAATTCCAGTAAAATAATACATTAATATATAACAAGATGGATGTTGGTGTCTGGAATAGATTTCAGCAGAATTCCTTTAGGATTTTGCTATATATTTTACGCAGTATTTATCCCAATTTTAAGTCTCCTTGATACAATGTTGATCCTTAGCCTCTCTTTACAGTAGAAATATACAACTTGGCTAGCTCAGACGCTTTGGGAAAGTATTCCTTAACATGACATATACATGTTTCCTGTAAACTGATGTGAACTATCCCTCTGATAGGTATTACAGAATCCAGTGCAGATTGAAAATCTGGAGTCATGTTCCACCGCCGCTGGTGCATCACGCTTTTAACTTGGCTTCTTAACTAATGTTCATTTTGAGACTTTGATGTAGGCACAGAAGAGTCAGATACGTGTAAAATATTCCGTTTTTATATCCAAACTGGAATATAATTGGTGCTGCGTGGAGATTATACTTCATGCTCAGAAGAGGCCAAAATGTTGTCTGACTTCAAGAAGAAACTAAATATAGCTCTTGGGGCCCAAATGGATCAAATTATATTGGGGAGGAGGGGGAAGAGGGGATAAGGATATTGAATTTGATAATTCAACTGATCAAGATGAATGCTGGAACATGCTCGAAGGGACAAATAGCCTTCTCCTGCTTCTAGTTTCTATGTTCCTTTGTTACTTGGCAGATTAATTTTGACTTTTGCCGCAATTGAAGCTTGAATGGCTGAACCATGCTTTGAAGATTAATATATTTTTGGTGTGTGAGATTGGATAAATAAATTTTAGCAAAGCAATGCCCTGAAAGGAAAAATCAAATGCACGGCTAACACTGTGGCAAACATATATTGCACACCCCTTAACCGCTGTTGGGTTGGTTTAGCTCAGTTGACTGGACAGCTGGTTTGAGATGTGGGGTGACTCCAACATCATGGGTCGTTTCCTGTACCGGCTGAGGTTATCCAACCTTGCCCCTTGCCTGAGATGTGGTGACCCTCAGGTTAGATCACCACCAGTCAGTTATCCCCCTCAAAGGGGAAAGCTGCCTTTGGCCATCTGGGGTTAGGGTGACTTTATCTTCTGTTTAAACACAGGCATAACATCTGTAACCGTGCACCCTTGATTGAAGTTGGTTTCTATGCTGCTGTTCTCACACCTTATTGTAGACCTGCACTGCGTTGGAAACATAACCTGAAGCAGTGCAATGTCCAGCACCACATACATTTCCCAAGCGTTGTGTATTTCACTGTTTCGGTGCACAGTTTTACATTAAAAAGTTCGGTAGTCGTGTAGTACAGGTTTCAGATCAGATCAGAGTGAGAACGAGGTTGTCTCTTCAATAAATCACTTGGCGAAAGAAGGTTATCCTGGATTGCAACAGGATCTTGATCAATTGGTTCAGTGGGCTGACAAATGGCAGATGGAGTTTAATTTAGATAAACGCGAGGTGATACATTTTGGTAGTTTGAACCAGGGCAGGACTTAGTCAGTTAATGGTAGGGCACTGGGGAGAGTTATAGAATAAAGTGAGCCAGGAGTACATGTTCATAGCTTCTTGAAAGTGGAGTCACAGATGGACAGAGTGGTGAAGAAGGCATTCAGCATGCTTGGTTTCATTGATCAGAACATTGAATATTGGAGTTGAAGTTATACAAGATATTGATCAGGCCACACTTGGAATACCGTGTACAGTTCTAGTCACCCTTTTATAAAAAGGATATTATTAAACTAAAAAAAATGTAGAAGAGATTTACTAGGACGCTACTGGGACTTGATGGTTTGAGTTATAAGGAGAGTTTGGATAGACTGGGACTTTTTTCTCTGAAGCATAGAAGGCTGAAGGTGATTTTATTGAGCTCTATAAAATAATGAGGGGCACAGATCAGCTAGTTAGTCAATGTTTTCTCAAAGGTAGGGGAGTCTAAAATTAGAGGGAATAGGTTTAAGGGGAGAGGGGAGAGATACAAAAGTGTCCAGAGGGGCATTTTTTTCACTGAGGGTGGTGAGTGTCTTGAATAAGCTGCCAGAGGTAGTAGGAGAGGGGATACAGTTTTGTCTTTTAAAAAGCGTTTCGACAGTTCCATGGGTAAGGTGGATATAGAGGGATATGGGCCAAATGCAGGCAATTGGGACTAGCTTAGGCATTTATAAGAAGGGTCGGCATGAACAAGTTTGGACCTGTTTCCATGCTGTAAACCTCCATGACTCTATGAAACATAAATTGAAAGTTTTCACCCTTGCACAGGAGAAAATCAGCAGAAAGGTGACATACGCACAGCCCAAAAAGATGGTTTAAAAACAGCTGACTCTGAGCCTATGACATGTGTTAACACACTACATTCTTAATGCTTAATTCAAATTATCTGATACTCATTTTTAACACTGGATTCCCACTTTGCTGTGTTACTTGTGTCGCTCAGTGCAACTTGTTAACCAATCCTCTCTTTTGCCAAATTTCCAGCATGGACTCCACATTGAGACTACAGTGGGGGCACTGCGGTAACATACCGTCACTTCCTTACATAACAAACATAAAAACATGGAGAGAGAGAGGTGCTGAAGGCACAGATTTATTTTTTAGCATGGATTTGGGGACCAGCTGTTCCCCACCTCCACAAAGCTTTGATTTTTGACACATTATTTAGTATACTTAGGTCAACAAAATAAGTCATTATTCTGAAAAGGCAACAAGTCTTTGCCCATCATAGATTGTTTGATTTGATTTATTATTCTCACACATATTGGGATAAAGTGAGAAATGTTGTTTCTTATGTTCTATACAGACAAAGCACACTGTTTGTAGAGTATATAGGGAAGAAGGAAAGGACAGGGTGCAGAATGCTGCATCACAGTCATACCTAGGCTGTAGAGAAAGATCAACTTAATATATGGGAAGTCCATTCAAAAGTCTGATAGCAGCAAGGAAGAAGATGTTCTTGAATTGGTTAGTACATGATTTCAGACTTGTGTATCTTCATCCCGATGGAAGAAGGTTGAAGAGAGATGGTCTGGGGTCTGTGGGGTCCTTGATTATGCTGGCTGCTTTACCAAGGAAGTGTGGGCAAAGTCAATGGATGGGAGGCTGGTTGGCATGATGGACTGGGCTACGCTCATACCCCTTTGTAGTTACTTGCAGTCTTGGTCAGAGCAGGAGCCATTCCAAGCTGTGATAGCATCTGGAAAGGATGCTTTCTATGGTGCATCTGTAAAAATTCCTGAGAGTTGTAGCGGACATGCCAAATTTCCTCAGCCTTCTGAGAAAGTGGAGGCGTTGGTGGGCTTTCTTAACTACAATATCAGCATGGACAGGTTGTTGGTGATCTGGACACCTGGAAACCTGAGGCTCTCGACCATTTCCACTTCATCCCTGTTGCGGTTGACAGGGGCACGTTCTCCACTCTGTTTCCTGAAGTGAGTGACTATCTCTGTTTTACTGACAATAATCATAAGAAGTTCATGGAAATTTTTATGTTTTGTAAAATAAATTATATTGATATAGTGCTTTCTCTAACTTCCCAAAGCAATTTGCAGTCAGTGCAGTCACTCTGGATATATAGGGAACATACTGCTATCCTTTAGTTAGGTTTTTTTGTGATGTTGTTTGAAGGATAAATATTAACCAGGATGTCGGAGATTCCTAAGTTTTGACAAAAGCTGAAAAGAGTGAAACTCGGCAGGAATGTGGTCACATTCTGGGGTAATGTGGTCAGTCAAATTGCGATATTTTAATAGAGAGTTAGGTAATAAATAAGAGAATAGGTGTTCAGGAGGCACAGTGGTTAGCACTGCTGCCTCACAGCTCCAGGGACCTGGGTTCGATTCCCGGCTTGGATCACTGTCTGTGTGGGGTCCGCATGTTCTCCCCGTGTCTGTGTGGGTTTCCTCCGGGTGCTCCAGTTTTCTCCCACAGTCCGAAAGACGTGCTGGTTAGGTGCATTGGCTGTGCTAAATTCTTCCTTAGTGTACCCGAACAGGTGCGAGAGTGTGGTGACCTGGGGATTTTCACAGGAACTTCATTGCAGTGTTAATGAAGCCTACTTGTGACATGAATAAATAAACTGCAAAAACTAAAGGTAATATATCATCTTCTGTGAACAGCCTCATGTTCAAGATATGATGATTACAACCTACCCAAACAGCAAATTGGGTTACAAAGCAATAATGAAGAAAGGAGAAACTGTGTTTAGGGTGGGGGAAATCATAGAATCCCTTCAGTGCAGAAGGAGGCCATTCAGCCCGTCAAGTCTGCGCTGACAACAATTGCACCCTGGCCCTATCCCTGTTACCCCACAGCTAATCCCTCTAACCTACACATCCCTGGACACTAAAGGGCAATTTAGCAGGGTCAATGTGCCTACTCCACACATCTTTGGACTGTGGGAGGAAACTGAAGCACCCAGAGGAAACCCATGCAGACATGGGGAGAATGTGTAAACTCCACACAGACTGTAACCCAGACTGGGAGTCGAACGCGGGTTCCTGACACTGTGAGGCAGCAGTGCTAACCACTGTTCCACCTCAGTAAGAGAAACTTTGATGAACTAAAAATCAAAGTAGGGAAGGAAATTCAGAACATGCAAGGGACGTATAGAGGAAATCTGCATAACCGCTTTCAGACAAATAATCCTAGCGACGCATTGGAAGAGTAAGCAGAGAATGTCTGATATCACATTGAGAAAGGGAATGTCTATGGACAAGCCTTGTGGTGTTGTGAATGGATTGAACCAATTTTTTTTTAGCTGGTTTGCAAATGATGGATTCACGGAACATGTGATTCTGCGGCAGCGTTCGCTCGGTAAATGACAGAGAGGTGGAGGAGCAACTCAAGCAAGTGAATCCACAGAAAGCACGCAGCCCAGATCAGTGGAAACATTCTTCACAAGTGCACTTGCTAGTTCCTCTCTGTCTGGTCTTTCAGAATTCACTTGCCACAGGCACTGATGTTGGAAATCAGCCGGAACTGTCCTTGTTGTTGAGAAGTCGCGACCAGCTGTGCTGAATGATCATCACGTTGATAGTCAGGAAGTATTTTGAGAGCATTGTGTCAGTGTCTTCTGATCTTCTTGTTCCACATGATCTGAATTTCACACTCGCCGCTGGCAGGTTCTTAGGCGGGGAAGGGAGGGCAAGAAATAGAAGGAACAGCTTCCAGTGGGGTTTCTGCCCACTCCAACCACACAGCGATTCTACACTGGAGTGGGCAAGGCCTCAGGCTGCCTCCCTGTCCTTTTCTTCAGTTGCGGCCCTCAAGTGAGGGCCTTTTCCTGCCAGCCTCAATTTTGATCAGGAAGGTTGTACAATGAACAAATCTTTCTTTATTAAATCTGATCTCAAAAAGTTTATGAAAAATCAGAATCGCCCCTTGTTTCAATGTTGGTTACATTAGATCTCCAATCTTATCAATGGTGCGATGACGATTGTCTTAAACTGAACATAAACAAAATGGAAGAACGCGTTATAGACTTTAGTTCAAAGCCAGTTAATGATATTATTCCTATGAATTTTCACAGTATGGACATTGAAATAGTTGCTGACTACAAGTATCTAGATATTCCTGCATTCTTTCTCATAGAATCCCTTCAGTACAGCAGAAGGCCATTTGGCCCATTGAGTCTGCACTGACAATGATCCCATCAGGCCCAATCCCTACAACCCCATATATTGACCCTAGTAATCTCCCTGGTCCAGTTTGTGCCAATAGAAAGGCATCAGGACGATAATGAACTGTTTGCTGGGTGCAAAACTGATATTTTTTTACTCATTCGTGGGACATGGGCATCATTGGCTGGCCAGCATTTATTGTCCATCACTAGTTGCCTGAGTGCAGTTGAGAGTCAATCATATTGCTTTGGCTCTGGAGACACATGTAGGCCAGACCAGGTAAGGATGGCAGATTTCCTTCCCTAAATGATATTAATGAAGCAGATGGGTTTTTCTGACAATGGTTTCATGATTGTCAACAGATTCTTAATTCCAAATATTTTTTATTGAACCCAAATTCCACCAACGGCCGTGGTGGGATTTGAACTCGGTCCCCAGAACATTAGCTGAGTTTCTGGATTAATAATCTAGCAATAATGCCACTAAGCCATCGCCTCCCCTAGGCCCACACTCTATTTTCCCAGATTGGTGCAATCTGTGCCAGACACAGCAAGGTAGGAAAACCGTCTCCACTTTTTTAACCAAGCATCGTATAAGGATTCTACAGACGGCAGGATTTTCTGACCTCACTCTGGAAAATCCTCCCAAAACCCTCCAAAACCATAAAATCCCACCTGAGGTCAACAGACCCTCCCATTGTCTGCCCCTCGTCTGCCCCAGTACCCATGGTGGGTGGGATGGCAAAACTCCGTGACTGTTTCTTGGCAAGTACAGTAACTATGGATACTTATTGATACTTTATGGATATTTATTGATACTGTGTGGCTCAGGGAAATATGAAGCTGGTGGACCCACATCATTTACTATGCTAGTACCATGTTATCAGGGAAAGTTCAATTATTTCCTGGTTTCGCTGAACACACTGATCTCGAAAGTTGGATTTTTACTAACATTTCTTTCCGATTTGGCTTCACACGATCCCCAGCGCTGTGTGACACCGGAGTGATGTGACACTCCCTCCCCTTGAGATGCTTTCACACTGATTGCTAAAATATAAAGCACTCTCTTTGACAACTTGTGCTGAATACAAGAGTAGATATTATCACGCAGATACTTAATGTGCTCGTACAAAAGAAATAAATAGGTTGTTGTCACCTTTATTGTAGCAGATAGGGGGATTTGATACAAAACAAATTAGGTATTCTTACAGTAACATCTCTCATGGTGATTTCTACCTTGAGTGAGATATAGCCGACTTCACACATTCAGGAAAGTACCCATTAACATCAACCAAAGATAACGAGAAATCTACTTCTGAAGTAAACGTTGAATCATAAGAACATAAGAACATAAGAAATAGGAGCAGGAGTAGGCCATCTAGCCCTTCGAGCCTGCCCCGCCATTCAATAAGATCATGGCTGATCTGTCGTGGCTCAGTTCCACTTTCCCGCCCTCTCCCCACAACCCTTAATCCCCTCTCTTATCAAGAACCCATCAACCCGCTTCTTAAAAATATTTAGCGAGGCAGCCTCCACCACTTCAACGGGCAGAGAATTCCAGAGATTCACCACCCTTTGAGTGAAGAAGTTCCTCCTCAACTCCGTTCTAAACCGCCTCCCCTTTATCTTGAGGCTGTGCCCCCTAGCCCTACTGTCTTTTTTGAGTGGGAAGAGTCTCTCCACCTCTATCCTATCCATCCCATTCATCATCTTATACGTCTCAATGAGATCTCCCCTCATTCTTCTAAACTCTAACGAGTACAAGCCTAGTTTATTCAGGAAGGCGAATGGGATGCTGGCCTTCATAGCGAGGGGGATTGAATATAAAAGTAGGGAGGTCTTGCTGCAGCTGTATAGGGCATTGGTGAGGCCGCAGCTGGAGTACTGTGTGCAGTTTTGGGCGCCGCACTTACGCAAGGATATTTTGGCGTTGGGGGGAGTGCAGAGGAGGTTTACTAGGCTGATGCCGGAGTTGAAGGGGTTGAGCTATGAGGAGAGGCTGAATAAACTAGGCTTGTACTCGTTAGAGTTTAGAAGAATGAGGGGAGATCTCATTGAGACGTATAAGATGATGAATGGGATGGATAGGATAGAGGTGGAAAGACTCTTCCCGCTCAAAAATGACAATAGGACTAGGGGGCACAGCCTCAAGATAAAAGGGGGGGCGGTTTAGAACGGAGTTGAGGAGGAACTTCTTCACTCAAAGGGTGGTGAATCTCTGGAATTCTCTGCCCGTTGAGGTGGTGGAGGCTGCCTCGCTAAATATTTTTAAGACGCGGGTTGATGGGTTTTTGATAAGAGAGGGGATTAAGGGTTATGGGGAGAGGGCGGGAGAGTGGAACTGAGCCACGACAGATCAGCCATGATCTTATTGAATGGCGGGGCAGGCTCGAAGGGCTAGATGGCCTACTCCTGCTCCTATTTCTTATGTTCTTATGACCTCTTGTCCTAGAATGCCCCACGACAGGAAGAATCCGCTCCACACCTACTTTATCCATACCTTTTATCATCTTGTGGAATGAGCCTTGAGGCATTTTCTCTCTCTACCTGCCACCCTCTCTGCCAGTTGGTGCCCTGCACAGCCCCTGTTTCTCAGACACTGTGTCAGCCCCAGTGCGACGCCTGCCCCACACGTCTGCCCATCCAAGCTCTTCTGACCCTGCTATATGACCCATTATCAACTTAATGATTCTTGTGATTCTAAAGAATTTGGGAGGAATGGATAGTTTTCCAAGGCGGTCCAGTTGCTCTGGACCATATCAGGAAATTGGAGCCCAATTTGCGTGATGCCCGAAAGCTGGTGTAAAACGTGTTAAAGTCGGGTGAGAGACCATTAACGCGATCAGCGCCCACGTCCGCACAGATTACTACTTTACCGAATCTGGGAATGGCAGCGATCTGCTTCGCACCCAGAATGTGTGCAATGGCGATTTAAATACGTTTGCATGCATTTAAATTGAATTAATGAACTCCCGCCCAACTTTGTCAGTATTTCCCCCAATCCTGAACCGCGCCGTAATGAACCTGCTAAATAAAAGCCTGAATCGGGCGCTCCAGCTGCTAAAAAGCGAGTTCAGAGCTTCCAACAGCTCTCTGACTCAGATCAGTGGTGGAGGGAGGAGGGAGGGAGGTGGGTCAGATCATTGTCTGGTTGGGGGGGAAAGGGAAGGGGAGGGGAGTGAGGCCAGACGGTTGTCTGGTTGGGGGAAGTGGGGCAGGAGGAGGTGGGTCAGATGGGAAGGGGGGGGGGTGGAGGGCCGATTGTCGTCTGGTGGGGAGGGAGGAGGAGGTGGGTTAGATGTTCCTCGGAGGTGGGGGGCTGTGAGTGAGGCCAGACCATTCTCTGGGGAAGTGGGGGGTGTGTGAGGCCAGATCAGTGTCTTGGGGGGGTGGGGGGGGAGATGTATTTCTGGTTGGGGGGAGGGGGGGGTGAAGGGAGAGGCCCGATCGCTCACTGATGGAGGGAGGAGGCAGAAGGATCTCGGTGGGGGTGGGGGTGTCAGATGGATCTCTGGTGGGCAGGGGGGTCAGATGGATCTCTGGGGGTGGGGCAGGGGGGTCCGCTGCCACTCTGCAGGCAATCGGTGGGGAGGGGGAGGGCAGCAGGGGTGGCGATCGGTCTGGGTAGCGCGGGGGGGGGTGGATGTGTCTGGGTAATGTGGGGGTTATAAGGGGGACAGCGATGTGTCTGGGTAGCAGGGGGGTGGATAAGGAGGACAGCAATGTGGGGGGGTGAATAAGGGGGAGAGTGATGTCTGGGGGGGGGGGGGCATCGCTCCCGCTTTTCGCCCCTGGGAGCGATCTGACGCGGGCGTGCTTTATCAAACTTTTTTTCTAACTGCGCGTGTGCAGTCCAGAGCTCCGATCATTTCGGCCGCGCTAAGCCCCACCCACAGCGCGAATGGGACCCCCAAATTTTTTTTCCGACTGAGAGTGCATGGGGGGCGCCTGAAAGCAGATTTCCAAGTCGGATCTGAATCATGCCCAGATTCAGCGCTTGAATGAAAGTTGGGCCCTGTGATTTTTTGACAGACCCGATCAGTTGGTGCCACCAAGCAACTAATTGTAAACGAATGGCTCCCAGCACCAAAGTTCAATCTCTGACAGTCAAACGTAGCGTGACTAGTGTTGTAATTATTTTTGTCTCTTTGTTGTGTGAAGTCCAATGTTTCTGCTTTTGTATTGTTGCAAAATAGAACCCTTTGGAAGTATATCTTCTGTCGAGCTGTGACATTTTCTAACAAAAGGCTCAGATTCCATTTACTCTGAAACACACCTGGTCACTAATAGTTTAATTAATTCCCTTTTTGTTTTGCTGACTGTATTTTCCTTTATAAATTGTATTGCGAGATTATTTCATTTTTTTTCCAGGCTAGAACATAATTTTTATGTAATTTATTTTGCAAGGCTGATCAAGGTCTGCTTTATTAATTTAACAATGCATTTGAACAAAGATTTTAATCAAAATAGAAGGGGCTTTCTGTGTTCTGTGATGTAAACTGAGCTGCTGTGAGGTGGATGGATGTTGGCCTTTATTACAAAGAAGGGGGTTGGTGTGTACAAGTGCTGCAATTGTACATGGTGGCTTTGAAGTGACCACAGTTTTGGAAGGTTATATTTGATGGGCTACAGTGAAGGTTCGCTGGATTGATTCCTGGGATAAGAGAGTTATTCTATGAAGAAAGATTGTGACAGATTGGACTTATACTCTGTTTTTTTTTAAGGTGTTAGTGGTGACCATGATGTGGAGGTGCTGGCATTGGACTGGGGTGGGCACACAGTAAGAATCCTCACAACACCAGGTTAAAGTTCAACACGGTTATTTGGTAGCTTTCGGAGCATTGCCCCTTCATCAGGTGGGTGGCCACCTCACTCATCTGATGAAGGAGCAGCACTCCAAAAGCTTGTGCTACCAAACAAACTGTTGGACTTTAACCTGGTGTTGAGGCAGCTTACTGGGTTTTTTAAGAATGAGAGGTAATTGAAAGATGTAAAACACTGAGAGAGATTGACAGGCATTGAAAGGGTGACACAGTAACACAGTGGTTAGACTGTTGCCTCACGGAACACGGCTTCAATTCCTGGCTTGGGTCACTGTCTATGTGGAGTCTGCACATTCTCCCCGTGTCTGCGTGGGTTTCCTCCAGGTGCTCCGGTCTCCTCCCACAGCCTGAAAGATGTGCTGGTTAGGGTGCATTGGCCATGCTAAATTCTCCCTCAGTGTACCCGAATAGGTGCCGGAGCGTGGCAACTAGGGGATTTTCAAATAACTTCATTGCAGTGTTAATGTAAACCTGCTTGTGACACCAATAAATAAACTTTAGATGCTGAGAGGCTGTTTATCCCTGGCTGGAGAGTCTAGAATGGAGGAGTCTTGGTCTCGAGATAAGGAGATGGCTGTTTTGAGATGAGGAGAAATGCCTGCACTCAGAGAATTGTGAATCGCTGGAATTCTTTACTCCAGATAGCTGTGAACACTCAGTCATTGAGTATATTCAAGGCTGCGATTGATAGGGAACTCGCTGGATATGATATCCAGGGGATAGGTGGACAGGAAACTGAGGTCAAGGATCAGCTCTGGTCTTACCGAATGGCACTACAAGCTCAAGAATTAGTATATCTTACTGCTACTCTGAGAACATGAGCAGAAGTTTTCAGCCATTCACACCCCGTCGGAAACGAGGATGGAGAAATTGGCCCTCGGCCAAATCTCTGTCCACTGCAGCGGGACCGGAGAATCCCACTGGCGTAAACAGCTGGAAAATTTCCACCCTTATCTTTCTGATGCTTAGTATCACTTGGAATTTTTGTCAACTTTCTGCCTTTTTCTACATTTTCTGTGGCATTTTAAAATGTCCGTATCGCATGCTGTACTCAGAGTGAAATGCAGACTAATGCTTTTCAAGTGTCTTCTGAGCCCCTTGAGCTTTGGGGCAGAGTTTTACAGCACTTTCCACCAGTGAGATCTTCCAGTCCCGCCATAATCGACGGATTTTTGAAAGCTTTACCACATTTGAAAGGTTTGTCCTGCACTCACTGATGAGGCTGTAAAATTTTGCATCTCTTTTGGAGAGACTCATCTGGGAGATTAGGAAGTGTGTACTAACAGCTTGTTATTACATCTTTCAGGAGATTGATTTTTGAAGATAGTCTTCTATCTTCCTACCTATTAAAACTGGAATCATAGAATCGCTACAGTGCATAAGAGGCCATTCAGCCCATCAAATCCGTGCCAACTCTCTGACCCAGTATCTTAACAAGTCCCTCTCACATGCCCTATTTCTGTAACCCCACACGTTCACCATGGGTAATCCATCTAATCTACACATTTTAGGACAAAAAGGGGCACCTTAACATGGTCAATCTACCTAATCCGCGGATACGGGGAAAATTTGCAAACTCCACACAGTGACCCATGCCAGGAATCGAACTTGGATAGAGTGAATGTTGGACCCTTAGAGGATGAGAGGGGGGATTTAGTGGTGGGAGATGAGGAAATGGCTGAGGCTTTAAATAAGTTTTGTGAGGCAGCAGTGCTAACCACTGTGCTGCCCATAAAGGACTTTAAAGCCCTTTTGAGATTTCCTGTAGCTTGGAAAATGGATGGCGGCCAGAGAAATTAAAGTCTTTTTTTCTCCTTTATATAATTCAATATGGATTGACTAAACCCATTGCATATTTGAAATTGTGATAATTTGGAAGTTTGGTGGCAGAATTTCAAAAGATGTGAAATTCTGCATCACTGAATGTTTTGTGTAGCCCTGTGTAACTTGTCTGCGATAACCTTCTTGTGTGAAATTGTCATGGAGACAACATAGAGAAGTCACAGCACCACTGTGACTGTATTAAAAACCACAAAGAAAAAGTCTCAGCTTTATCATATGTTTCAGTGGGTGGAATTACTGGCACTCAAATAGTAAACAAGTCCTTTGCCTTAATTTGCAGCACTTGGTAATAAACCCATCAACGTTAATATTCTTAAATCAGTATTACAGAGGTGGCACCATGGTGCAGTGGTTAGCATTGCTGCCTCACAGCACCAGGGGCCCGGTTTCGATTCCCGGCTTGGGTCACTGTCTGTGTGGAGCTTGCACGTTCTCCCTGTGTCTGCGTGGGTTTCATCGGAGTGCTCCGGTTTCCTCCCACAGTCCAAAGATGTGCAGGTTAGGTGGATTGGCAACGGTAAATTGCTCCTTTGTGTCCCAAGATGTATAGGTTAATGGGAATTAGCTGATTAAGATGTGGGATTATGGCAATAGGGCCTGGGTGGGGATACTCTGTCGGAGGATCGGCATAGATTTGATGGGCTGAATGGCCTCTTTCAGTGCTGTAGAGATGCTATGAAAAAAACATTGCAGTATGCTTTCCAACCATCCCCGCCCCCACACTCCTGGCTCACTCTCTCTCCCTCTCCACTTGCTCTCTCCTCCTCAGGCTCCCACATTCCCACTCTCTCGGAATCACAGTCAATTTTCCAGTATCAAAATGTGTTCACAGTGGGAAAAGGTTTGGGAAACTCTGGCTTTAGGGTCCAGGCAGCTGGTGGAATCAGCAAAGTGCCAACACTGGATTCAAAGATTCAGCAGAATGTAAGAGATGGAGTGGGTTAGTTAACGTTGATAATTCTTTGGAAAGGTTTGTGCCTTGTACAGCTTGAGAGCTGGCTTGAAATCCCCACCTGCTGCTGCTGCTTTCAGTGTTACTTCTGAGGAACTGTTAGCTGAAATGATTAATACGCACAAACAAATAAAATGCTGAAGAATCAGGCTCAACCCCGAGTCAAACAACTTCTTAAACACCCTCAGTTTTAACATTTTAAATTGAAATAAAATCTGCACTAATGGGGGCCTTGCTTTAATTAAAATATTTTTAGTGGATTAAGATTCCAGACACAGTTTGTAACACATCAGTTATTACATTTTTCTCATTTAGTCCTAGCAACCCCTGTTTTGGACGATATACATGTGTAATATTTTCCAGAAACACACACACTCTGATTGTAAAATAGGCCATTCAGCCCATTATGTGTACTCCAGTGCAAAAATTAAAAAATAGACCATTTGTGTCCCATTTTCCAGCACCTGCTCTGTAGACGTGCAGGTTCAAGTAAAGTAAGAAGTCTCACAACACTAGGTTAAAGTCCAATGGGTTTATTTGATAGTAAATGCCACAAGCTTTCGGAACGCTGTTCCTTCATCAGGTGAGTGGAGAGTGAAGAAGGTTTTCTTCATTGCGATAACTCCACGGAGTTGAAAGTCTCGTCACCAAGTTACTTCATTTACACCATACATCTGTACACAGTTCTCCAGTTGCTCCCTGCTGAATGCAGGCAGGGAGTCTGACGCACCTGCTTTAAATAGGGAGCATGAACTCCCTGATTTAACCACCAATTAGGAGTCATCAGGTACCTCTTTTTGCGTTTTTGCCTCTTCTTGCAAAGATTCATCATGTAGTTCATACTCTAGCAAGCCAACCTCATTAGCCTAGCAAAACTAATCACACTCATGTCCTCTCTAACCCTTCTACCAATCACCTTAAATCTATGCCCCCTGATAATTAACCCCTCAGCCACAGGTCCTGTCTACCCTGCCTAGCCCCTCATAATCTTGTCCACCTCAATTTGGTCACCCCGGCAATTTTCCAATTGTTCTAAGGAAAACAACCGCTGCAATTTTCAAGCCCTGGCAACATTCTTGTAAATCTCCTTTGCACTTTCTCCAAAACAATGATGTCCTTCCTGTAATGTGATGATCAGAACTGTACACAATACTCCAGCTGTGGCCAAACCAGCATTTTATCCAGTTCCATCATTGCATTGCTGCTTTTGTACTCAATACCTTGTCCAATAAAGGAAAATGTTCTATTTGCTTTGTTTACCACCTTGTTCACCTATCCTGCTGATGTGCACTCTAAAGACACTCGCTTCCTCAATACTTCCCAATGTCTTCCTGTTTATTGAATATTGCCTAGCTTTATTTTCCCCTCCCCATATGTATACTCTAACACATCTCCAAATTGAATTCTATTTGTTGCTTTTCTGCTCACTCAACCACCCGATCGATGTAATTCTGGAGTCAACAGCTCTCCTTTCGACTGTCAAATACACGGCTGGTTTTTCTGTCACCTGCAAATTTCCCAGTGAAATCTCCCACATTTAAGTGCAAATCATTAACATATACAACAAACAGCAAGAGCCAAAACACTGAGCCCTGTGGAACACCAAAGAAAACAGATGCTGCCAGACTTGCTGAGATTTTCCAGCATTTTCTCTTTTGGTGACCATGAACACTCTTTTCCATTCGCAAAAATTTCCATGGACCATTATCCTTTGTTTCCAGTCACTGAGCCAATTTTGGACCCAACTCGTCACCTTCCCTTGTAACGCATGAGATCTCACTTTTCTGATCAGGATTTCTTCTGGGTGCTCCAGTTTCCTCCAACAGTCCAAAGATGTGCAGGTTAGGTGGATCAGCCATGCTAAATTGCCTCTTAGTGTCAGGGAGGTTAGCAGGGTAAATAGATGGGGTTATGGAGATGGGGCCTGGGTGGGATTGTTGTCGGTGCAGGCTCGATAGGCCGAATAGCCTCTTTCTGCACTGTCGGGATTCTATGGTTCTCTGTTTTATTAAAGTTTATAGTTTATTTACTTATTAGTCACAAGTAAGGCTTACGTTAACACTGAAATGAAGTTACTGTGCAAAATTTCTCTAGTTACCACAGTCCGGTGCCTGTTCAGGTCAATGCACCTGACCAACATGCCTTTCAGAATGTGGGAGGAAACTGGAGCACTCGGAGGAAACCCATGCAGACACGGGGAGAATGTGCAAACTCCACATAGACAGTCACCCAAGGAGGGAATCGAACCCGGGTCCCTGATACTGTGAGACAGCAGTGCTAACCACCGTGCTACCGTGCCATGGATGTGGCCCTGTGAGACCTCGTATTTGTCCAGTGAAGAGGCATCGAGGCATCATAAAAGAAAGTAAAACAATTTACAAGAAAGTAAAACAATTTACAAGAAAGTAAAACAATTTACAAGAAAGTAACTGAAATGTGAAAGAGAGAGTAGCGCAGAAAGCAAATCCCCCAAGAGATTCACACACAACAAGGACAGGTCACTGGAGTTTGAGTCAACAGGTTGAAGGTCACATTTTCCACGGCACAGTTGTAATACTGCAGCAAAGTGCTAAAACATAATTCTAATCCACATTCGGTTGGAAACAGGCAACTATTCCATCATTGTCCTGAATTACAAAAAAGCCAGGAGAAGACATTGTCATAATTTGATTTACTTTTTGCCTGTTTGCTAAGAAGGAGTTCTGTTTATTGTGACCATCAATAATTTCACTCCCAACAACACACATACAACTTGATAATCTCAATTAAGTCTATTAACTGGGACATGCAATAGTATTCTGCAGTGCTTTGCACTATTTTCTTCTCTCATAATGGAATACCAAGCTTGGGTAACAGAGAGGATTCCTAGCATTGAGATCGAAACCTGTGATAGTGTTGGATTGGTTTCATTCATTGAAGCCGACAGTTGGACTGGCGGCTTAGACCATGGAGCTGCCGTGGAAGCCACACCAAAAAGGGCGAGCTAGTTGTTACTTACACCTGAATAGCTCACTCCTTGACACACACAGCTGTGACGTGGGGTTATTCCACTTTACTATTCACAATGAGTAGAATGGTAAAGATCGTGTGCAGGATCTTAGTATCTGGTACATACAGCGAGGAATCTTGTCATTCCAGCTCCTGTGTCGCACTAATTTTTCTCTGGAGTGTAGGAGGCTGAGGGGTGACCTTATAGAGGCCTATAAAATAATGAGAGGCATAGATAAGGTAGATAGTCAATATCTTTTCCCAAAGGCAGGGGAGTCTAAAACTAGAGGTTTAAGGTGAGAGGGAAGAGATACAAAAGTGTTCAGAGGGAAAATTTTTTCACACAGAGGGTGGTGAGTGTCTGGAACAAACTGCCAGAGATAGTGGGTACAATTTTGTCTTTTAAAAAGCATTTACATAGTTACATGGATAAGATGGGTATAGAGGGATATGGGCCAAATGCGGGCAATTGGGATTAGTTTAGGCTTTTAAAAAAAAGCAGCATGGACAAGTTGGGCCAAAGGACCTGTTTCCATGCTGAAACCTCTACGACTCTAATATCTGTCTTAATACTTGGCGGTGGAGTGTGGGAGGCTGAGGGGTGACCTTAAAGGGGTCTATAAAATAATGAGGGTCATAGATATGGACGAAAAGGGATTGGTTTAGGTTAGTGGGTCATTGTTTTGTAACTGGTCGGCGCAACATCGTGGGCCGAAGGGCCTGTTCTGCGCTGTAATGTTCTATGTTCTATGTTCTATAGATAAGGTAGATAGTTAAACATCTTTTCCCAAATGTAGGGGTATCCAAAACTAGGTTTAAGGTGAGAGGGGAGAGATACAAAAGGGTCCAGAGGGGCAATTTTTTCACACAGAGGGTGGTGAATGTCTGGAACAAGCTGCAGGAGGTAGTAGTATCTACTAGTACGGGTACAATTTTGTCTTTTAAAAAGCATTCGGACAGTTCCAGGGTAAAATGGGTATAGAGGAAGATGGGCCAAATGCGGGCGATTGGGATTAGCTTAATGGTTAAAAAAAGAAATGGTCAGCGTGGACATGTTAGACCAAAGGGCCTGTTTCCATGCTGTAAACGGCTATGACTCTATGATAACTGAAATAGGCACTTTAAAGATAAAACTGAAAGCTTGATGCTGGGCTGAAGATGGTAGTTTGTTGAAAAGAGCAGGGTAGGGGATGAGGTCAATTAAGATGCAGTAATCTGGTGATGAGAAGCCTGTGTTTCAAGAACTTGTGAATTCAAGGAGGAAGAAAAGCTTGCAAATGCTTAGCGCCCTTGCAGGAAAGTCTTTTATCTTATGTTAAGCAGGTTAACGGCTCAGTTTAAATAGCAGACAAAGGAAGTTCGCAGAAATGCTCAAAACCATTTGTTGCACTCACATCTTGCAGGATGATCGTGTCCCATGAAGGATTATAATTTAATTATACGTTGCAATAATGTATGATGTGAATGAACTTTGAATGATGCAGAAATTAGCTCCCCGTGTAATCAGCAAATTGTGAACCATGGCAAAGAACACAAAAAATACCAAATCAGCTTTAAAGAATAAAAAAAAGCAGCTGGTCTGATTACTTCTGCCAGCTTTGCCTGCCCAGAACGATATTAAATACATAGATCTGTCTGGAAACAAAAGCATATTTCAAAACATTCTCTCAAGCATTACAAATATTAATTATAGAGTTCCTGTATGAAATGGGAAAATGCTCAGTTATACTAAATCTGCAGAGGTCCAAATTCTTGTCAGAACTGCCTCTATCCCTGCCCCCCTCCCTGGAATGCTCCATCAAGTCAACATAACATGTCCAAACTAATATGTAAAATTCAGTTCTGCTGCCTGTCTAACTCCCCTGCCTGTTGTTGGAAATGCCAATGTTAGCCATTTACAGTCTGCTGCTGTCCATCAAAGCTGCACGCATGGAATTGTCACTAAATAATAAAGTAAGTCGCACTCTCTATCGATTCTGACCTTTTACAGTGCGTTAAGAGAAATTTTGCATTTGTTTCGAGTCTTTCCTCTCCTCAGGCAATTCACAAGGGCAGCATGGTGGCACAGTGGTCAGCACTGCTGCCTCACAGCACCAGGGACCCAGGTTCGATTCCCGGCTTGGGTGACTGTGCAGAGTCTGCATGTTCTCCCCCGTGACTGTGTGCGTTTCTTTCGGGTGCCCTGGTTTCCTCCCACACTCCGAAAGGCATACTAGTCCGGTGCTTGGCTGGGCTAAATTCTCCCTCAGTGTGACCCGACCAGGCACTGGAGTGTGGCAACTGGGGGATTTCCACACTAACTTTATTGCAGTGTTAATGTAAACCTACTTGCAACACTAATAAGTAAATAAACTTCAAGCAACACTGAATTACGTTTGAAATGCCGTTGAGTTGTTCAGTGGGAAAATGGAAAATGTCAGCTTCCATAGCCAGCCATGCTTCAGCTGGTGGCATTCTTGCCTCTGTGTATAAGGATGCAAGTCCCACTCAAGGAGCCAAATATAGTCTGATACCCCAGTGCAGTGCTGAGGGAGTGCCGCGCTGTCAGAGGGTCAGTGCTGAGGGAGCGTCGCGCTGTCAGAGGGTCAGCGCTGAGGGAGTGCCGCACTGTCAGAGGGTCAGTGCTGAGGGAGCACCGCAATGTCAGAGGGTCAGTGCTGAGGGAGTGCCACACTGTCAGGGGGTCAGTGCTGAGGCAGTGTTGCACTGTCAGAGGGTCAGTGCTGAGGGAGTGCCGCACTGTCAGAGATATAGTCTTTCAGATGAGACATTAAAATCAATTTTGATTTGATTTATTATTATTACATATTAGTGTACACTGAAAAGTATTGTTTCTTGCACGCTATACAGACGGAGCATACCATATATAGAGAAGGAAAGGAGAGAGTGCAGAATGCAGTGTTACATTCATTGCTGGGATGTAGAGAAAGCACTCAGCTCCATCTCAGAGGAATGTGAAGGATCCCATGGTGTTATTTTGGAGAAGAGCAGGTATCCGGGTCCATATTTATCCCTCAACCAACAGCACAAACTCAGATGAACTGTTTATTATCATATTCGGTTTGTGGGAGCTTTCTGTGTGCAGTTCAGGTGTTATATTACAAAAGCATTTCATTGACCACAAACTTTAGAACCTTGTGATTATGGAAGGTACAAGTCTTTTTCTTTTCATAATTTTCTTTTATAATTAATTTTATGGGATGTGGCGTTGCTGGCTAGGCCAGCATTTATTGCCTAATCCTAGCTGCTCTTGAGAAGACAGTGGTGAGCTGTCTGCTAGGAGTGCACCCTGAGGTCTAGGTGCACTCACAGTGCTGTCAGGGAGGGAGTTTCAGGATTTTGACCCAGCGACAGTGAAGGAACGGCCGATATATTCCCAAGTCAGGATGATGAATGACTTTGGGGGGGGATAATCCAGGTGGTAGTGTTCCCAGGTTTCTGCTGCCTTTGTTCTTCTCGTGGTCATGAGTTTGGAAGGTGCTGTCTAAGGAACCTTGGTGAGTCCCTGCAGTGCATCCTGTAGGAGGTGCACACTGCTGCCACTGTTCACCGGTGTGGAGGGATTGAATGTTTGTGAAAAAGGAATCAATGTATATTGTACAAGTGGCAATTGATGCTGAATCAATTAATAATTTTAAATCCGAGATTGGTTAACAAAAACCTATCAAAGGTGGGCAGGAAAATAAGTAGTTAAATGAACAGCAGAACAGTTGTAATTACATTGGATGAAGATACAGGCTTATATGACTAAGGCCAATTAGTCATGCTGTTGTCATGCTTTTCAATGATCCCCATTTGGAGTATTCTGAGCAGTTTTGGGCCCCATATCTAAGGAGAGATGTGTTGGCCTTGGAAAGGGTCCCGAGGAGGTTCACAAGAAAAACCCCTGGAATGAAGAGCTTGTCATATGAGAAACGGTTGAGGACTCTGAGTTTGTACTCATTGGAGTTTAGAAGGGTAAGGAGGAATCTTATTGAAACTTATAGGATACTGCAGGGCCTGGAGAGAGTGGATGTGGAGAAGGTGTTTCCACTAGTAGGAAAAACTAGAACCAGAGAGCATAACCTCAGGCTAAAGGGACGATCCTTTAAAACCGAGACGAGGAGGAATTTCTTCAGCTGGAGAGCAGTGAATCTGTGGAACTCTTTGCCTCAGAAGGCTGTGGAGGCCAGGTCACTGACTGTCTTTAAGACAGAGATAGATAGGTTCTTGATTAATAAGGGGATCAGGGAAAAGGCAGAAGACTGGGAATGAGAAAAAAAAATCAGCCATGATTGAATGGCAGAGCAGCCTCGATGGGCCGAGTGGCCTAATTCTGCTCCTATGTCTTATGGTTGTGTGTCTTATGGACCAGTTACCTTATTTTAGTGATATTGCTTAACGGACACACAGTCATTAGAAGGGGCTGACACAGCCTGGTTGAGATTGGATGATAAAAGGAAAATGAGTTTGGAGCATGTGCCTTCTCTGAACCTTATTCCAATTTTATAAGACTCTTCACACTTTGCAAGAGCGATAGAATTAATGAACCTCTCAGCTGAGATAAAAATGTGTCCCAAACATTTTCCACAGTCTTCATAACCTTCCTACAGTGAAGCTGCCTGCTCTCAGCATGACCCTCACTGTGGATCACAAAGAACATTGGCAGAAAAATACACCACATACTGTGAGCACATTGCTGCACTGTCAGGAACCAGGCTGCCTGAGTGAAACTGAGCATCTCCAGTTAAATTATTTTAGAAGCGTATATAAGAATGATATCATGAATGTAGTGATTTTCCTTCAGTTGGATTGTGGTCAGTTTTGCCGACTGCCCTGTGTAAAGGTGTATGCCACCCCAGCTGCCATTTGGTGAATTCAGGCTTTCCAGACCAGGCGACAACTTCTAGCCACTGGGTCAGCGATTGACTTTAGCGAATTCTCAGCGAATGAGCACACATGGTCAAACCTGTGTTCCATGGGTGCAAGATGAGGGATAACTCAATGTCCAATTGTGACCACGAGTCCCAAATCATGGAGTACATCAAACTGCCCACTGCTGGGGAAGTCATCTCATTTCTCTGCTCAGCGAGTGATATGCCATGAAATCCGGGGTCAATCCATTATAAATGTTTCCTGTGAGATTCACATCTTAAATAGATTATCTCGGGGCTTCGAGCAGAGGATTGTGGATCCAAACAGTGAGGACTTGTGTCACACTTACCCTTGTCCCCCCTTCCTCAGGTGATTTGAACATGGTTTGATGTAGTTTTATTGGGTGGAAAGTATTAATTCAATGTTTATGTATGGGGGGGCATTAGCTAATTAGAGGGATTGGAGAAACTTGGTTTGTTCTCACTGGAATAACGGAGGTTGAGGAGCGACCTAATAGAAGTCTACAAGATTATGAGGTGCATGAACAGAGTGGATAGTCAGAAGGTTTTTCCCAGGGTGAAAGAGTCAATTAACAGGGGGCACAGGTTTAAGGTGCGAGGGGTAAGATTTAAAAGAGATGTATGAGGCAAGTTTTTTACACAGAGAGTGGTGGATGCCTGGAACTCACTGCCTGGGAAGGTAGTGGAAGCAGATACGATAGTGGCTTTTAAGGGGCGTCTGGACAAATATATGAATAGGATGGGAATAGAGGGATATGGTCCCCAGAAGCTTTGGGGTTTTAGTTCAGTCAGGCAGCATGGGTCAGCGCAGACTTGGAGGGCTGAAGGGCCTGTTCCTGCGCTATAATTTTCTTTGTTTAACCTTTTACATGCTGATTGCAAAGAACCCAGTCTGGCAAGCTTTCCTGATTTGAGGCAAGGAGAGATTAGTTTTATCAAGATAAAAATTCATCCAGGCAAAGATTTAAAGATTTTTAAAAAAGTAAACACATGTCCAAACCTTTGCAATACACACACACACACAAACTAAAGAATGCAAACTTATAAATTTATGCAGTAGAGGTGATTTTATGGTTGTTCTTTGTCCAAATTGAAATTTAATGATAAAATGCAAAAAAACAGAAATCTGGATCAGGGCCCTGGCTCCCAACTTTCTCAGCCTTGCCTATATTTTCGTCCTGACCCAGCCCTATGTTTTACAAGGGCTTTAGACTGGAATCAGCCCTTGCCCAAATGCAGTAAGATCTGGACAGTATTCAGGGTTGAGCTGACAAGTAACATTTGTGCCACACAAGTGCCAGGCAATGGCCATCTCCAACAAGAGAGAATCTAACCATCACCCCATCCAATTCTGCCCTCTAGCACATCATCACAGTTCTGAGAGGGCAGCTCACAGTACCACGCACAAATTACTGTGTTCAGACTGTTGTTAGAGAGGAGAACATTGCAGATGTCTTGTGTCCAGATCTCAGTGATGAATCAAGCAGTTGATCTGTTTTGGGCTGAGCGTGGGAGTGTTGGCTGAAAGAGAAACATTTATAAAAGATTGGGAGAACAGTCTATTCTTTCACTAACTCATGACCCTCCTTTAACAACCACCCAAACAAGGCCTCACTTTACCGTCTCTTCTGAAGAAGGACACCTCCGGCAATGCCACAGTTCCTCAACACTGCACTGAACTGTCATCTTAAATTGTGTGAAGAGCCAGAATTATAATCGAAATAAACTTACACTTTGAATTGATATAATATTCTGACATAAAATTCAGATGGGTACTAGGTAGCTGCATTCTGTATGCATTAGGCCAGTAACATTATTAGCTTTGTGTTAGAGAAAATGCTCTAATGTGAAGTTTTTTAAGCTTATTTATTTGTATCACAAGTAGGCTTACATTAACACTGCAATGAAGTTACTGTGAAAATCCCCTAGTCGCCACACTCCGGTGCCTGTTCGGATACATTGAGGGAGAATTTAGCATGGCCAACCCACCTAACCAGCACACCTTTTGGTCTCTGGGAGGAAACTGGAGCACCCGGAGAAAACCCATGCAGATACGGGGATGATGTGTAAACTCCACACAGACAGCGACCCAAGCTGGGAATCGAATACGGGTCCCTGGTGCTGTGAGGCAGTTGTGCTAACCACTGTGCCACTGTTTTTAAACCAGCTTAATTATTGTGGGAGTTTTTTTTAATACAATAAGTTTTTCATTGTCTCTTTATTCTCACTATCTTAATCTCATCTTTCCCTCTCTTTGGGTGGAATTTTACAGCCTCTCTCCAGTGGGATCCTCCAGTCCTGCTGTAATTAATGGGCTTTTGAACAGTTAGGTGCATTTTTGGGCCGTGTCCCCTCCGTCACACTTTCAGTCTTGACATTAAATTAACTCTGAAACTTGCTGGTTTAGACTCCAGCAGAATTTTTCAATCTGATTGTGTAAAGAGATATGCAGTTGCTTACCCTGCTGAGACAGGTCCCAGATCCCCTGGGAAAAGTGCTGCACTGTTTTGAGGTTCTAATTACTGCAAGTTCCAGTACAGGTGGATAAATGTACAAGGAACAGAGAAAAATGCAGCACAGGAATAGGCCCTTCGGCCCACCAAACCTGTGCCGATATGCGGTTGCTATCCCTCTGTTCACCTCTTGTTCGTGTGTCTATCAAGATACACCTTGGACATTGCTAACGTGCCTGCTTCCACTGGCAGTATGTTCCAGGCACCCACTGGGTGAAAAACTTTCCCCACACGTCTCCCCTAAGCTTATCCCCTCTCACCTTAAACCTGTGCCCTCTTGTAGTCGACCCTTCCATTCTGGGAAAAAGTCTCTGGCTATCCACCCTATGTCTTTAAATTTTGTAGACTTCTATCAAGTCATCTCTCAGCGTCTGACTTTCCAGTGAAAACAATCCTAGTTTATCCAACCTCTCCTCAGAGCCAACACCCTCGAGACCGGGCACCATCCTGGTGAACCTTCTTTGCACTCTCTCCAAAGCTTCCATGTCCTTCTGGTAGTGTGGTGACCAGAACGCAATATTCCAAATACGTCTTAACATAGAACATTTAACCAGCACATCCGTCAGACTGTGGGAGGAATCGGAGCACCCGGAGGAAACCAACGCAAACACGGGGAGAACGTGCAAACTCCACACAAACAGTGACCTTGTCAGTAATTGAACCGGTTCCCAAGTGTTGTGAGACAGCAGTTTGAACCACTGTGCCACCGTGCTTTTATACTCAACCTAATGAACAGTTGGAGTCAGTTGTTCATCACTGGCTGTAAAATCTGGCTCAATGCAATTGTGTCATTGTTACCTCGAGACTTGACTATTCCACCTCATCGTGGTTAATCTCCTATACCCGACCCTCGGTCAACTAGAGTTCATCCAAAGCTCTGCTGCCAGTGCTGTTGTTTGTACCAAGTCCTGCTCACTCATCACACCACGCTCACGCTGGTTCCCAATTAAACAACACTGAAATTTTAAAATTCTCATCCTCATTCTCACGTACCTCCAAGTCCTCACCTCCTCCCTATTTTAGCAACATCCTCCAGACCTACAGCCCTCTGAGATATCAGTGCTTCTCAAATATTCCCCTCTGGAGCATTTCCAATTTGAATCACTCCACTGTTGGTGATGTCTCTTCAGTTGTTTAAGCGATAAACTGTGGAATTCCCTCCCTGAAATTCCCACAGTCCAAAGATGTAGGGGTTAGGTCGATTGGCCATGCTAAATTGCCTCTAAAGTCAGGGGGATTAGCAGGGTAAATGTGTGGGGTTTTGAGGATAGGGACTTGGTGGGATTGTGGTTGGTTCAGGCTCGATGGGCCGAATGGCTCCCTTCTGTCCTGCAGTGATTCTATGGCCAGAATGTTACCACTGTTCGTACCAGCGGGATTTTCCCATTCCGCTGCAGTGAACGGAGATTTGGTTGGCTGCCAAATTCTCCGGCCTCGTTGCAACGGGAGCCGGGAAGATCGCACCGTGATTCAAAACCTCTCGCACATTCTCTCTCATTTTATTCCCTCCAGCTACTCCTGTGAAATACCATTCGGGACACTTTGAATGAAAGATAAATTGGTGGCAGAACCATTGTGTAGTTAACCCTTGCTTGCCGTTTGTTAGTTGATACATTGATGGAGTGTTACTGAATGTTTCATATATGTGAGTGGACTCTCAGCTTCCAATGGCTGAATGAGGAGGACAAGATAGATTGGAGTTAAACACAATACCCTTCAGAACGTTGCATTGTGTGGTTGGTGTAGATGATTACTAAAAGTTTAACACGAGAGCTGAGTTTATTGGAGCATGAGAAAGCCGGGAAAGGACAATCTTATCAACAAGTTCCAGCTGGTAGTGGAACTGGCAGCTTGACTGAATGGGGACAGGCAGACTGTGATTTATTGAGAGTATCAGAGAGTATTGTCATACCAGGGCACAGTTTAATTTTGTAATACCAGTGCAGCACTTTGTTCACCTTCTGACAACTGTTGCCTGTTGTCAAACCATTTTTTAAAATTTGGAATTGTCTTTGTGTTTTTTCTCTCTCTTTGAGTTATTTTGCAGACGACATGCTCGTCCCAGAGTCCTGCCAGTATATCGTTATTTGATCCATTGGCTGGGAAATACAGGGATCCAGTTCAGAGCTTTTCTGTTGTTTATTGTTTATCCCTCGTTGCTCAGGCAGAACTTCACCATGGGGAGGCGATGGTCTAGTGGTATTATCGCTTGACTATTAATCCAGAAACTCAGCTCATGTTCTGGGGCACCCGGGTTCGAATCTCACCACAGCAGATGGTGGAATTTGAATTCAGTAAAAAATATCTGGAATTAAGAATCTAGAACATAGAACACTACAGCGCAGTACAGGCCCTTCAGCCCTCGATGTTGCGCCGACCAGTGGAACCAATCTAATGACCCTCTAACCTAAACTATTCCAATGTTATCCATATGCCTATCCACTGACCATTTGAATGCCCTTAAGGTTGGCGAGTCCACAACTGCTGCAGGCAGGGCATTCCACGCCCTTACTACCCTCTGAGTAAAGAACCTACCTCTGACATCCGTCCTATAATTACCACCCCTCAATTTAAAGCTATGTCCCCTCGTGTTAGCATCTACTGATGACAATTGTTGGAAAAACCCATCTAGTTCACCAATGTCCTTTTAGGGAAGGAAATCTGCGGCCCTGACCCACATGTGATTCCAGAATCAGCAATGTGGATGGCTTTCAACCTAACCTCGGTCAACTAGAGTTAGGTAATAAATGCTGGCCAGCCAGCGATGCCCATGTCCCATAAAAGAATTTTTTAAAAAACTATTCATTGTAACCCCCCCTGGACATTTAGGTGAGAGCCCATGTCCTGGGCAAGCTGCATAATTGTGCTGTGGGGACAGTAGTATGGTGGTACTATCAATGGATTAGCAATCAAAGGATGCAAGTTCAGATCCCACCATGGAATTTAAATGTACTTAATGCACCAATCTGAGATTTTAAAACTGATAGCAGTGACGATCGTCATAAAACCCCTTCAGTTTGCTCAGATTGGCTGGCCAGCATTTATTGCCCAACCCTAGTTGCCCGAGGTCAGTTAAGATTCCATCTCGTTGGCCATTATCCTTTAGGGATGGAAATCTACTGACCTTACCCAACTTGGCCTATGCGTGATTCCAGACCAACAATGCGGTTGACTTTTAACTGTCCTCTGAAACACCCTAGCAAGCAATTCAGGAGAGAAAACCAGGAATGGACAATAAATGCTGGCTTTACCCACAGGCCACGCTCGCCCCAACACTGGAAAACCCTGCCCGAGATCAATGGACCTTTGCATGGCCCCGTGTCCTGCCCACTACTATTCCAGTGTTGGGTGAGACGGGAAAACTCCACCCACAGCCTGTGAATGAATGTGAGAAAACAAATGTTTCCGGACTAACTGATTTCAAAACTGACCTGGAAAGATAACACAAAGTGGCTAAAATTGTAAACAGGTCAGAAAGATTCACTCTGCTCACTAATTATTAACACCGATATGAAATTATTATAGAATCCCGATGGTGCAGAAGGAGGCCATTCGGTCCATTGGGTCTGCTGCAACCCAGGCCCTATCCCTGTAACCTCGAGCATTTACTCAACTAGTCCCCCCTTATACTAAGGGGCAATTTAGCATGGCTAATCCACCTAACCCACACATCTTTGGACTGTGGGAGGAAACCGGAACACCCAGAGGAAACCCACGCAGACACGGGAAATTTGCAAACTCCACAGATATTGACCTAAGCTGGGAATAGAACCTGGGTCCCTGGCACTGTGAGGCAGCAGTGCTAACCACTGTGCTACCGTGCTGCCTGTATCACCAATCACTAATGTTGGTTTGACAGTTAACCAAGGAAAGGAACCTTCAGAGATTTCTTTGAGAAACCTTAATATTTCACTCAATGACCAACACTGGAAGTTTACCGCTTTTTAAGATGTGGCTAATACCTCTTCGTTCTAATGTCAGAAAATAACCAATTTCCACAGGTCATGTGATTATATCAACACTGGAACCATTACCTAGAAATCCAAACACTCCTTCATGAGTGTCTGCTGTCTAGTATTCAATCGTGTTTAAGTATTGTGTCAATTGTGACTCAGTTCTGGTACACTCTCCTCTCAGGAGGGAGGTTCAAGACCCACTTGAGCATAAAGATCTAGGCTGATACTTTAGTGTAATACTGAGGGGGGTGCTGCACTGCTGGATGTGTGGTCATTCTGGATGAAAGTTAAATCAAGAGGTGGATATGACAAATCCTATGGCACTGTTCCGTTGCAGAGTGGCAGAGTTATACCCGGTGTCCTGGGGTCAATATTTATCCACCAGTCAACACCACAAAAACTGATTATCTGGTCATTGTTGCTTGTGGGAACTCATTGTGCAAAGATTATCTGTCACATTCCCCTATATCACCAGCAGTGACTGCAGTTCAAAGTACTTAATTGGCTGAAAAGCACTTTGGGATATCCTGTAATTATCACTTCTCCTCTCTCTCTCACCATTTTGGGTGGCACGGTAGCACAGTGATTAGCACTGCTGCTTCACAGCTCCAGGGTCCTGGGTTCGATTCCCAGCTTGGATCACTGTCTGTGTGGAGTTTGCACATTCTCCTCATGTCTGTGTGGGTTTCCTCCGGGTGCTCCGGTTTCCTCCCACAGTCCAAAGATGTGTGGGTTAGGTTGACTGACCATGCTAAGAAATTGCCCCTTAGTGTCCAGGGATGTGTAGGTTAGAGGGATTAATGGGTATAATATGTAGGGATATGGAGGAAGGGCCTGGGTGGAATTGTGTTTGGTGCAGACTCGATGGGCCGAAGGGCCTCTTTCTGCACTGTAGGGTTCTATGGTTCTATGAGAGACACTATATAAGTGTGAGCTTTTCATTTCTCAAAGACTAGTTTACCTGAGTGAAATACATTTCAAGAACTATTGCTGAGATGACAGCCATGTTGCCTCGAAGCATTATCAATATATGTCCACCAGGACAAATACAAGAATGCCAAATTTCAAAGGATCACACAAGTTATTCTAAAGGAAGAAAGGGTGCTTGTTGATTGGTGAGTCCACACCCATTTCTCTTGTAGCACAAAGTGTTGCAATTGTTTAAAATGTGGTGTTCTTGTGTTTGCTCTGATGAGTTCAAGATGAAAAGCTTCAGCAACATCACTCTCTCTTCAGTGATATTCTATACTACCAAGTGTACAATTTCAAGAACTGTTCCACCAGTGTCAAACACCTGAGAGAGGAATACCCTGGTGCAGCGATACCGTAGACACATTTGTGAAGAATTGCACTACTATCTCTAGCAAAGATGTTACTGTATTCTTGCAAGGCATGTTTCTAATCACCGTAATGAAGACAGTCCTTTCCTCACAGGGTCTAATATCTCCTCTCTCTTTGCCTCTTATTTTTTAGTGGCGCCTTTTCTGAAGTCGTCATGGCGAAAGAAAAAACCACTGGGAAAATGTTTGCAATTAAATGCATCCCAAAGAAGGCATTAAAAGGCAAGGAAAGCAGCATTGAGAATGAAATTGCCGTCCTCAGAAGGTAAGAAGCTGAGAATTTATGTAAGAACCACAGTTTTCCAGCTGTGAAAAGGACACAATTATTGAACTCATTGTTACATGCGGAACTGTGCAAAATGTTTGACCTTCCTGCTGTAGGAGTGGGAATGATATTCTGTAGAATTTAAAAATAGCGTACAGTTGAATCAATTCACATTTATATAATATCTAAATAAATAGAAGCATTAAAATTTTTAAAGTGTATTATACCTCGATTTTTTTTTCCCTTTACAGTGCCTTTCATGGTTACATTACTCTAGCTGTTGTTGTTACATAGTGGGAGAACCTGCTGGGGTTGCCCAATTCCTAGGCCAACATTCTTCCGTCTCACCCACTGCAGGAATTGTAGCGGGCAGGACAGAAAATTTGACAGAACATTATATTGATCTCAGGCAGGAATTTCCAGTTCTGGGGCCCAGGGAATCGCACCCCTATTTCTTTAGAAAGAATAAGCAAACCTTTCACTAGATTGCTATTTGTCAGCAGTTTGAGATTAGATGGGGGTGGGAGGGGGACAGATTTTTAAACTAATTTGTTGGGTGTGGACCCAAGTGGAACATGATTTCACACCTACCCGATATCACATATCGACTTGAGAGTAGAAACAGGTGCAATGGAAAACCAGCATTGCCTCCTGTTCCATCAGCTCCCCAACTGGTGGTTGGGTCAAAGCTTTGGGCAATATGCAAAGTCAGCGTTCCCCGCGATCCTGTCTGTTTCACACTCAGCGAGATGGGTTAAAATCTCCCCTGTGGTGTCTCCAGCTATGTTAACCTGCTTTTCTCTTCAGGGACACGGAAGAGCTGTGTGCTTTCAGTGTTTACTGAGGGTTTTTGGTTTCTATTTGCTTCTTAGCATTTATTTTTCTTTTGATTTCCAGCTTTGGCACTGTGTAGGACGTATGATATTGGACTAATTCTGGAGACCCAACCAGCGATATGATTAGCAGCTTGCAACATATAGTTTAAAGAAGTTAATATAATGGGGTTTTATTTTATCAGAAGCAAGACTTGCTTTTTAAGATATTTATATTTTCCCTTTCTCTTGGTCTCTGCACACTGCGGCATGTTAGACCGCTGGACAACATTGATAGTACATCCTACATTGAGCTTCTACTCAATAATTAATAACTAACTAACATCCATTTCCGGCTTCCTGCACATCCTCAATTCTAATTGCTCCATCATTAGTAACCATGCCTTCAACCACTAAAGCCTTAAATCCTGGAATTCACTCCGTAACCCACTCCGTCTCTCAACTCCACTCTTCTCCTTTTAAGTTTCTTTGAAATTCTCTGCCTCAGACAGCTTTGGATGCTCAGTCATTGATCCAGGTCAACATGGACATTGATAGATTTTTGGACACAAGGCAACTCAAAGGCTGAGAGGAAGGTGATGTTGAAGTAGAAGTTCAGCCATGATCTTATCCACTTCACAGAGCAAGCTTGATGGGCTGAATGGCCTATCCCTGCTCCTGGATCTGACATTCTTAAATAAGCTTTTGGTGATCTACTCTCATATCTTTTTAGCTGGTTCATTGTCAAAGTTTGCTTGATGACATTCCTGTGGAATGTTTTGGGACATTATAATTGCTATATAGATGCATATTCCTTCTCTGTCGGAAGTCCCCCCCTCAGCCATAGATTCAATCATATTCAGATGTATATATGTAACTTTTATTTTAAAGTATGCTGTGTTATAGTGCAGCTAAAACAGAGGGTGTGCTTTAGACAATGACCCAGACTTCCAATCTTCGGATATTTGGAGACAAGATACTCTAAAAGATATGCACGGGATCCATCAGAAGTCCTAAAGATGTGCAGGTTGGGTTGATTGGCCATGCTAAATTGACACTTCAGGCACGA
Source organism: Carcharhinus amblyrhynchos (assembly GCF_965287045.1). Classification (NCBI taxonomy): domain Eukaryota; kingdom Metazoa; phylum Chordata; class Chondrichthyes; order Carcharhiniformes; family Carcharhinidae; genus Carcharhinus; species Carcharhinus amblyrhynchos. The sequence goes on from NC_137342.1 coordinate 48,779,597, forward strand.
CCGGCCCATTCACGCCACGCTCCTGCTGCCTCGAAGTCAGAGAATTTAGCACCCAGCCAAATCTCCGTTCACTGCAGCGGGATGGGAAAATCCTGCCGGTGTGAATGGCTGTAAGATTCTGGCCTCAGAGCCAGTGAGACTAACCACGTAAACATGTGGGGTTATGGGGATAGGGACTGGGTGGGATTGTGCTCAATGCAGGCATGATGGGCCAAATGGCCTCCTTTTGCACTTTTCGAGATGTTACGATTCTATGATTCTAAGCACCTCCCAGGTATTAATGCGGGAAGCTTAAACTTTGAGTTTCTGGTTTAGCATTGCCCAGATTGCTCTGTGATTGGCCGCATCCATGCAGACTTGAGATTTGTGAGCTTGCTTTTCACCTAGATTTTCTTGAAGGTTTTTATAGCAGGTGTGAAACCAACAAAACTCTTAGTAAATCAACCAGAGTGTCAAAGCTAACCGCCTTGGTATTGAAAATCTGGCTCAATGATTCTGTTAGATGACCTTATAGAACTTGAAGGAGGTGCGATTGTGAAGGCAGCCTTTTGTAACCACCAATTCAAAGTTGAGATGAGAATTGGAAAGCAATGAAGGTGAACAAGGTAAAAGAGACAACCAGGAATCCCATCAGAGAGAATAGCGGAATTTCTTTAAGGTTGTCATTCCTGGAAGAAAAGTGGCAGTGAGTTAAACACTATTCCCAAAGCAAAATACTGCAGGTCCTGTAGATCTGAAACATGAGGAAACTCTCAGATCAGGAGATGTCTGTGGAGAGAAAAAACTGAGTTAATATTTCTGGTCGATGGCCTGTTATTAGAACTTAGAACCTGGCAAACATTTCCAGCAATTTCTGTTCTTGTTATTCATTACCTTTGAAAGTTTGTTTACATTAGCTCCCCAACCAAAGGGGTCTCACAGTCACTGGATATTGAGTAGAATAACAGAAAGAGAAAGTAGCAAGATTTCTAATGCACTTGGCCATTAACTCCCATTGAACCATAGAAAAGTTACTGCACAGAAGGGTGGCCATTCAGCCTAAATTGTCCATGTCAGCCTGAGGACACCCAGGTGCTCTGTCTAACCCCACCTCCCTGCACCCAGCTCACAGCCCTGTAGCTTACAGCATCTAAAGAGCAGATCCATGTACATTTTTTTTTAAGAGTTTCAGGTCTCTGTCTCCACCACCAACTTGAACAATGAATTCCAGACTCTCAGCACCCTCTGCGTAAAAAAAAAAGTTCTTCCTCATGCCCCCATCTACATTTACTGCCACTTATCTTGAACCTATGTCCCATGGTTCAAGAATTCTCCACCAAGGGAAACAATATTATCCAATCCACTCTATTTCTTTCCTTCATAAGTTTGTGCACATCAATCAAGTCATCCCTCAGCTATCTTTGTTCCAGAATTCAGAACTTATCCTCTGTGCAACTTTTGTGAAGCTGGCTGTCAGAATTCATGTTGATAAAGGAACAACTCTTGATTCTGGCAATAAAGGAATCCTTGAATCTTCATGTATTATCACTCAAGATGCAGTCACGGTCCTCCTTTGACACAGGAGTGTGACATAGTTATAATATTGATTCAAGTCAGGGGCCAGGCCCTGCAATTAATCTACAAGTTTAGGCCAGTTGGCTTATTGCTGAGTCTAAGCTGTGCTAGGTGTAATAAGTGTTCAGAGACAGAAGTCCCTTCACCAAAATCCCTTTGTGTACTGAACAAAGAACAACACAGCACGGGAAACAGGCCCTTCGGCCCAACGAGCCCGCGCCGCCATTTTAACATTGTGAGTGCCCTCTTCTACCCATGACCTTTGTTTACACCTATTGGGGAAGATTGAGGGAAGACTAATTTAGAGACAATTGTTACACCAATCAGCCTAAGAGCACGTTTTTGGGATGTGGGAGGAAACCGGAGCACCCGGAAAAAACCCACGCAATCATGGGGAGAATGTGCAAACTCCCGCAGACACTGGCCCAAATCCATGTATCTGCACAGCAACCAGTGATAGTCACTGAGCTGTCATGTTGCCCGTCAGATGGTCCAGTTTAAGCGTACACTAACGATGTGAAGCGCTTGACAACTCTCCAAGCAACATCCAAGAGCAGCCCTCGCAGACTCACTGCTCTTGGAATTGAAAAGAGAAGCCCTCGCAGTCAGCAGTCTCCCTCCGGGAGTGCCAGAGGAACTGATACTCCTGGTTAAGTACAAGAAAAAGACTCTCTGGTTCATCAATTGACTCCTTAATCAGGGAATTCATACTCCAATAGGCCAACCTCAATGGCCTGATTGAAGTCATTACACTAGGGAATGGCAGTGTGGTTGTCTTAAATATATCACACCGCACAGTAAACAAACCCCGCTCAAAGAAAAATTAGAGGGAACATTGTTCATGGCTCTTAAAAAATACTTGCTGGATCAAGTTTCTGTGCAAGTTGCTTCATTATGCATCTTGCAGTGAGACATCCCAAAAAGAAACTGGTTAAAATAGAACCAAATGATAGTGATTTTGTTTTTCAGAGTGCCGTCTGTACAACCTGACACTTGCCGTAGGCTATAGACACTACACTTGCTTTTATTTACTGTTGTGAATGCTGTTCATTAGGAGGTGGTCCAATGTGCCACAGATCAGCAGAAATGAGTCATTCAAAGAGCTACATCCTACACACTCGCGCTATTAATTACAATATTGATCGACAGTAGTGATCCTAATGGAAAACCGTCAGCGCCATTCCAGACATTCCTGCCACGGAGGAGCTTTACAGCGAGTGTATCATAGTGGAGTTCGATAAAGCCCATTGACCACGCTGCCAGTGGTAAAGCCCCAGGAAATGATAGCATTCCACCTGAAATCACTACATATGGAAAACCAGCACAGCTGCAGCATCTCCATGTTTGTGTCACACGTGTTGGTATATGAACTCGTTGGGGTCTTTTAAGAGACTTCTGGATGAGTACATAGGATTTAATGGGATTGAAGGTTATAGATAGGCCTGGCCGGTAGGGATATGATCAGCGCAACTTGTGGGCTGAAGGGCCTGTTTGGGCTGTAGTGTTCTATACTCTATACCGCAATAAGTATTGTTTCTTGCACACTATACAGACAGATTTGTGCCACAAGGCATGCGTGATGCAAAAATAAAGTCACCTTTTACACCACCTTGGGTGGCACAGTGGTTAGCACTGTTGCCTCACAGCGCCAGGGACCTGGGTTCAATTCCAGCTTTGGGTGATTATCTGTGCAGAGTCTGCACATTCTCCCCGTGTCTGCACGAGTTTCCTTCAGGTGCTCCAGTTTCCTCCCACAGCCCAAAGATGTGCTGGTTAAGTGGATTGGCCGTGCTAAATTGCTCCTTAGTGTCAGGGAGATTAACAGGATAAATACATGGGGTCACAGAGGTAGGGCCTAAATGGGATTGTTGTCGGTGCAGACTCGATCGTCCAAATGGACCGTAGGGATTCAAAGTGAATCAAGAATAAAGAGTCGCAGTGACTGCAATAATTACCGAGGCATCTCCTCATTAAATATTATGGAGAAGATCTTTTCTTGCGTTGCTCTGAGCAGACTGCAGACCCTGGCATCACCCCTCTACCCTGATCTCAGGGCAGCCTCAGAGCTGGCAAATCAACATGTCTTTCTCAGTTAGAGGAGAATTCCCCCAGTATAACTTGCAATAACAGGCAATCACCAATTAGATTAACAAATGAGCAGTTTATTAAGGTAAATAATGATGTGAAATAAAGGCTCCCGTACTCCACAACTCCAAACTGGCAAGGAATACTCACACTCAGGTCCAAGATTTGTGCACTCAGGCCTGATTAGCAGAATGGATCACAGGATCCTCCAAAAACTCACCCCTTATAAGGGCACACTATCATATCCCTCCCCCCTTTAAGTTCCCAATTAACACATTTCAATAATAATTGGACAATTTACAATATTATGGATCTCAAAAACAATCCCTTAGAAAATAAGGGTACTTCCTGATCCTTTGGGAGCACTCTAATTCAGCAGCAGCTGATCTGGCAGTAGACATTGTTGTTTGCTAATAGCGCTGCCTTGGCGTCCCATACTGAAACTCACTCGCAGCAGGTTCAAGATCGGTTCTTCCAGGCCTGCGAGCATGCCAGGAAGACCAAAGTTATAGACCAGAAACTGCACCTTCCATCAACACTGACAATATCACCCTGCAAGCCATCCACAACTTCATATTCCTTGGATTAACAATCCCCGGCAATCTGTCTCTCGATGCTGAAATCAGCATCTAGATTGCCGAGGCCATTGCTGTCACGTCCAGGTTGAGAGATCAAATGAGGAGCAACAGAAAATTAACTAAAAATACGAAGCTCCGGGTGTATCAAAGTTTTATTTATTAGTCACAAGGCTGGAATGGAGCTACTGTGTAATTCCCCTAGTTCCCACAGTCCAGGGTCAATGCATCTAACCAGCACGTCCTTCAGACTGTGGGAGGAAACCAGAGCACCTGGAGAAACCCACGCAGACACGGGGAGAACGTGCAGACTCCAGACAGACAGTAACCCCAGCCAGGAATCAAACTCACCACTGTGAGGCAGTAGTGCTAATGACTGTGCTACCATGCCGCCCAGGTTAGTCTCTACTCAGCTAGTGTTCCCAGAACCCTTCTATACAGTAGCGTACATTATGTGACAACTTACGTGAGCCAAGAAAATCAACTGAACAACTTCCCCCTTTGCTGCCTCAGAAGAATATTGGGCATCTCCTGGTATGATAGAGAGCTGACTCTGGAAGTTCACCAGCCCGCAGGGATTCTTGAGGGTGTTTCCTCTCTTGAATCAGCGGCAACGCCATTGGCTGAGTCATGTGAACTAAATGGATGACAGCCACATCCCCAAAGGCATATTCTATGGTGAGCTTGCTGCTGGCACGCGGCTAATAACTCACACATGTCTGCGACAAGAAGAACGTTAGTGAGTGAGGTTTCACAGGAAGGGTGCGGAGAAAGCAGAGGACAATTTAAATAAGCAGCTGGAGGAGAAGAGAGCCACCAGAATGAAAAGGACGTGTCAACCTCGGCCAACGCTCTTCATGTGTGTCAGCTGTGAGAGAGACTGCCAATCACAATTCAGACTCTACAGCCGTAATGCGCGATGTTCAGTTCCAGATGTGGCATCTGCCTTCCACACCCTCATCACCTCCCAAAGTGGATGAATGCCATAAAAGTCTCACCGCAAACTGTGGGCCCAACTGATGGTAAAGTCGGGCGCGAGGCCATTAATGCGATCTGTGTCTGCGCAGATGTCCACTTTACCAAGGCCCGAAAATGGCCACGATCCGATCCGTGCCCAAAACTGGCGCAGCAGTGATTTAAATGTATTTGCATGCATTTAAATTGAATTAATGGGCTGCCCGCCCCACTTTATCAGCATTTCCCCCTTTTACCATCGCGTTCCCGCATCCAGATTCAGTGTGAATCAGATCTACTGGGTAAAGGTCTGTTTTGGGCGCTCCAGCTGCTGAAGAGGTGAGTTCAGAGCTTCCAGCGGCTCACTAACTCAGATCGATGGTGGGGGAGGGAGGCAGGTCAGATCATTCTCTGGTGCGGGGGGGTGGAGGTGGGGGGAGGGAGGCCAAATTAATCTCTGGCGGGGTGAGTGGTCGGGGGGGAAGGGGGTCCACTGCCACTCTGCGGGCAATCGATGGGGAGGGAAAGGGGGCAGAAAGTTGCGATCGGTCTGGGTAGCGGGGCGGGGGTTTGGGTGGATAAGAGGGACACAGTTATGTTGTAGGAGTGGGTGTGAGGGCCATCACTCCTGCTTTTTGCGGCCCGGGAGCAATGTGATAGGGGCGCGATTTTCAAACCTTTTCTAACTGCGCGTGCGCAGTTCAGAGCTCCGATCATCTCAGGCGCGATTCAGACCCGCGATTCAGACTCGCGATTCTTTCTTCAGGCTGAGTGTGTATGGCAGTGCCTGAGAGCAGATTTCCAAGTCAGATCCGAATTACGCCCAGATTCAGTACTTAGAATCAAAATGGTAAAATCGGGCCCTGTGTTGGTATGTTATTACTGTGTTGGTATGTTATTACTGTGTTGGTATGTTATATTTCAGTGTGTTGCTGATTTGAGTAGCATTCTTCAAACATTCATGCTGCTGAAAAATCAGACATGGAAATCCCCTTCAGTCTTTGCTGTTTGCTCCACATACTGCGCAGCGTTGTAATAAATCACTCCAAGTTCATTTTCTTTCGCTCCTGTGCATTGGGTTGTAAATGTAGAAACACTCCATGCCATGTAAAATAGAAGTAAGGTCAGTTCTTTTGGCACCTTAACTTCCTCATATTGATATGGTTAGAATTTAGACCTTTTAGGGGACGCAGGCTTAAGGAAAGTCTGGGAAAGTAGATGCATTGGTGGGCTTTCTTAACTGTAGTGTTGGCATGGGAGAACCAGGACAGGTTGTTGGTGACCTAGACACCTAAAAACGTGAAGCTCTCGACCCTTTCTACTTCATTTTTTTTGTTTCAGATTCCAGCATCCGCAGTATTTTGCTTTTGTCATTATTTTATATTTGGCTTAAGGCGTACCTGAATACCTCTGGAAGAGATTGGGAAAGTTAAGAGTGATAGTTACTCAGGAATTAGCTTCACCAAATCAAATCAAATCAAATCAAATCACCAGGGTGACACGGTAGTTAGCACTGTGCCTCACAGTGGCAGGGACCTGGGTTCGATTCTGCCTCGGGTGACTGTATGTTGGAGTTTGCACATTCTCGCCGTGTCTGTGTGGGTTTCCTCCAGGTGCTTTGGTTTGTTCCCAAGTCCTAAGATATGCAGGTGAGGTGCATTGGTCATATTAGGTTGCCCTTTAGTGTCCCAAGATGTGTAGGTTAGATGGATTAGTGGGGTAAATAAGCGTGAGATTACGGGGAAGGGTAATCCCTGGTAAAACACTCTGTTGGTGCAGAGTCTATGGGCCGAATGGCCTCATTCTGCACTATAGGCATTCTATTATTCGATGATTATTAGAAAGAAAATATATTGCAGCGATAGCAATGTTTAGAGTCTCAGGCAGGTGACCAACTGTCCCAGATTTTAAGGGATTGTTGCTTAATTTGGCTGTTTTTGCTGTATTCCATTAAGGACAACTTTTGTTCCATATTATGCTTTGTCTGTACAGCGCAAAAGAAAGAATGTTTTTCATTGTATGCTAACACACATGACAATAATACGTCAAATCAGATCAAAAACAGAAAATGCTGGAAAATCTCAGCAGGTCTGACAGTACCTGTGGAGCGAGAGAGCCTTTGGGAGACTGAGCCTGCGAGTATCAGCTGAGTGATTTGAGTGGATGGCAGGTCTGTGGAGAGGTGATAAAGTACATTCCGACTCCACAAGACAAGTTGTAAGATTTGGTTGTTTTAAAACCCTGTCACCGTCACTGGTTTTAGGATGATCAGCAACCCCTCCCTGGACCTCCTCCCCAGTTGATGTGTCCTTTCTTTTATTTCATAAGAATCTGTCACCCCCCCTCACCAGATCGGTAGGAAAAATAGAAATGAACAAGCTACCTTACTGGGTGCCACCAGATAACCTGAAAGCAATTGGTGAGGAAATAGAAACATAGAAACCAGAAGCAGGAGAAGGCCATTTGGCCCTTCGAGCCTGCTCCACCATTCATTATGATCATGGCTGATCATTGAATTCAATATCCTGATTCCCCCTTTCCTCCCATATCCCTCAATCGCTTTAATTCCAAGAGCTATATCTAATTTATTTCTGAAATCAGATAACATTTTGGCTTCAACTACTTTTCTGTGGGAGTGAATTCCACACACTTACCTCCCTCTGGGTGAAGAAATTTCTCCTCGCCTCAATTCTAAAAGGTTTACCCCTTATCCTCAAACAATGACCGCCCAGTTCTGGACTCCCCCACCATCGGGAATATTCGCTGGCATGGAGCAGGAATTCCCAGAGAATTCCACCGCTAGTAAACAACGCGCCACCCCCCACTGGCGGGAAACACGCAGCTGGGAAGCCGGAGAATCTCGTTCCTAGAAATTGAGGTGGAGCAGGAATGATTAAAAACTTCCAGACAACTTAAAGGAAAATAGCAAAGACTTTTCCTAAACTTATTTGGGTAGGTCGGGGAGGAGGAGTAGTAGGGGTGGGAGAGGGGGAGTGGTGGGCATGGGGAAGGGTGGGCTGGTGGGGGAGGGGAGTGGTAGGGGTGGGAGAGGGGGAGGGGTGGGGGTGGGGAAGGGTGGGGTGGAGGAGGGGAGTGGCAGGGGTGGGAGAGGGGGAGCAGTGGGGGTGGCGGAGGGGAGTGGTAGGGCTGGGAGAAGTGGGGTGGGGACGGGTGGGCTGGGGGAGGAGGAGGAGGGGAGTGGTAGGGGTGGGAGTGGGCGAGCCGGGGGGGGGGAGAGGGGGAGAGGGGGAGCAGCCCCTGCCTCAAACATTTGTTGCTCAGTTTGACACTGTTTCTGGCTCATCCAATCAGAGGCTGGGTCTGGTACATAGGCTAGCCTATCAGAAGCCAATGAATGTTGAATAGCAGTTCTGATTGGACAAGCTGGGCTGGGATTCTCCAGCCCCACTGCAGCAAATGAAGTTTTGGCTGAGTGCCAAGTTCTCCGTTCTCGCTGGCAACTGCGGCGGGGAGTAAAGGGCCGGAGAATTTTGGCCGCTATGTTGCGTGTTTATTTCAGTTTCTCAATAGTTGCTCTGGCAGAACCCCAGAGTTCTGCGGAACCGGTTTGGGAAATCTTGCCATCATGTTGCCCCAGTTCAGAAAGATTGATAAAGAATGCCTGCTCCATTGGATTTCCCTTTCTGTAGAATCCATGGATCCTCCTGATCACATTTAACCAACTGACCTTCAAGTTCTTGGCAATAACTTTGGGCAAAGACATTTGTATTCATTATCCTTTCCCTTGATGCCTCAACTGTCTCGTCTGTAGCCTGGAAATCTCCCACGAAGTTCTTGGCTGAAAATTAATGCCAGGACTTTGTTTCGTGGATTCAGTCATTTCCTGGTGCTCTCTGATTAGCTGCCTCTCTAATTATCCTTCAGAGGATCTTCCTGTCTGTTTGTTCCCTTTTTACTGTGAAGATGATTAAAGATGCCTCGCTCCTGATGTGTATTTCACAAATTGCCCCAGTTCAAAAGCTACTTGACGGTGTTAGCACAGTAATTCGTGCCTGTGACAGGCATCACTGCAGCTAAAGAATCGCATGTGACTCCAGAAAAATGCTGGAAAATGTCAGCGGAGCTCTGACAAAGGATCATCCAGACTCAAAACATTGGCTCTATTCGCTCTCCGCAGATGCTGTCTGATCTGATGAGATTTTCCAGCATTTTTCTGTTTTTGTTTCAAATTCCGGCATTCGGAGTTTATCTCGTTACTTTTTGTTTATTTTTTCTGCATGATCATAGGATCTGTACAATGCAGAAGGAGACCATTCAGCCCGTTGAGACTGTACTGACAACAATCCCATCCAGGCCCTAGCCCCATAACACCACATATTTACCCTGCTAATCCCCCCGACACAGAGATAATTTAGCATGGCCAATCCACCTAACCTGGACTGTGGGAGGAAACCAGAGCACCCGACAGGAACCCACGCAGACACGGGGAGAATGTGCAGACTCCACACAGACAGTGACCCGAGGTTGGAATTGAACCTGGGTCCCTGGCACTGTGAAAACTTATTTATTATTAATGTCACAAGTAGGATTACACATTGCAATGAAGTTACTGTGAAAATCCCCTAGTCGCCACGCGCCGGCGCCTGTTCGGGTACACTGAGGGAGAATTTAGCACGGCCAATGCACCTACTCAGCACGTCTTTTGGACTGTTCAGAGGTAACCGGAGCACCCAGAGGAAACCCAGTCAGACACAGGGAGAACGTGCAAAGCCCACACAGACGGTGACCCAAGCCGGGAATCAAATCTGGGTCCCTGGCGCTGTGAGGCAGCAGTGCTAACATGCAACTACAATAATTATTTGCAGAACAATTGTGGTTACAAAATTCTGACCAGGGCAGGGAGTTCACAAGACACTGCAACAGGAAACCTGAGCAATTTAAAACAACCAAAACCACTGAACTGGAATCCATCCGGATGGATTTATATTCAAAAGGTTGCTGAGGAATTAGTTCTGTTTGGTCACTGTTTGAGCAGCTGTTCTGGGAGAGCTCCACCTTGAATTCTCTCCTCCTTGAGCTGCAATGCTGGGCACCTCCTGTATTTTTAGACTGCAGCACAATACTGACCATGCACACAACACCTTCTGGGAACAATCCAGGAATAGTCCATGTCTGTAATGCTAATTATAGCACTGCTGTCTCACCCCAGCTGAGCAGGGCAAGTAAAGCTGGTTCCCTCCAGGCCTCTGTGTTGGCTCTGTTTTGCAATATGGAGGGTGGGGGTTGGGGAGGCACAGCGTACTTAGGAACTGAACGAGTGAAGGAGTTATGTAACATAATGTAAATTGTGCCCCTTAGCATCATGCCTTTAATACAGAATTGTGTGTTCCCTTCCAAGAGTAAAAGATTACTGCTGTAATGAGTCACCGGAGATTAACGCACCATTAAACCGGTGATGGATACAGCGAGAGCCACATTTGAGATTACGGACCGATAATTTATGATGTTTAAGTGCTGAGCAAGCTGCAACACATGATTTTTAGGCTAAAGAGTTGTCAGTAAACAAACAGATGCGTAAAGACTAGAAATGGCACTGTGAAGCAGATCCAGGGGTTACAGTCGTTGCTGTATAAGATTAAGGAAATATTTTTGTTCACTAAACGCAGGAGGAAAGTCAGCAACTAAGATTCTTTTTGACTACACACAGACCAAACCCCCTTAAAATGCATTTTCATACGAAAGAGGAAGGGGGTCCCAAATGGAGGCCTACTGTAAAACCACAAAACCAACAGTGTTTCGATAGAGGTAATTGCGACTGGTAAATATATTCTATCTTTTCCTGTAACGCCTGACAGGCTGGGCGATGAGAGGTTACTTTAACTGAAAGAATTCTCCCTGGATTTTACATCTCTTTAAGAACACAATTATACTGGGTCTTGATGAGGCCACACATAGAATACTGTGTGCAGTTATGGCCTCCTCTTCTGAGGAAGGACATTCTTGCTTTGGAAGGAGTGCAGCGAAGGTTTACCAGGCTTATTACAGGGACGTCGGGACTGATGAATGAGGAGAGATTAGGAGAGGTTAGGATTGTTTTCGCCAGAGTCCAGATGAATGAGTGGGGATCTCGTAGGTATTTTAAAAATTCTAACAGGACTGGACAGGGTAAATGTAGGAAGCGTATACCTGATGGTGGGAGAATCCAGAACCAGGGGTCATAGTCTGAGGATTTGGGGTAGACCATTTAGGACGGAGGTGAGGAGATATTTCTTCACCCAAAGAGCGGTGAGCCTGTGGAATTCATTACCGCAGGGAGTAGTTGATGTCAGAACATTGAAATTATTCAAGAGGCAGCTGGATATAGCACTTGGGGTGAATGGGATCAAAGGTTGTGGGGGAAAAAAGCAGGATTAGGCTACTGAGTTGGATGATCAGCCATGATCGGAATGAGTGGCGGAGCAGGTTCAGAGGGCTGAATGGCTCCTCCTGCTCCTATCTTCTATGTCTCTATGTTTTCTATGTTAACACAAGCTGCAGTATCAAGGAAACATTGGGATGTGGTGCTGATGGCAATGCAGTCATCAGGCTGTTGATGCAATTTAATGGTAGTTTCTTTCTGAATTCTATAAGGTTTACAATGTACAATGGGTCTCACCTCTTTTTAAAGCGGGTGGCCCCTTTGAAAAAGAATTCTCTCATGTCTCCCTTTTGAAAGTATTTAGCTTAAATTCTTCAGTCAATGTTTCTTTTAAACCTAACCAGCCCATTTAAAACAAATTGGGCAAATTATACAAATTGGAGAATGTAAACTAAATACTTTTTAAATATTTAATTAATGGATTATAATCTCCATATCCTGATGATTAAAAGTTCCATATCCTGCTTTGAACTCTCAATGCTCAAAATTAATAGTGGAGACTTTGTGTACAATATCTCATCTGCTTGTCAGGATTAGTAACTGCTCAATGCACCTTTCTCTAAAATATCTTTTTCCTTCATGTTTGATTTTACTGGCACAATTACATGTGTGTGATCACAAACATGCATGATACACGCACAAACACATGATCAGACACACACACACACGTGCATGATCACACCCACACACACACCCGTGATCATACACATACGCACATGATCACACCCGCACACATGATCATACACATATGCACATGTTCTCGCACATGCACACACATGCATGATCATACACACGCACATGGTCTCACACACACACACGTGTAATCTCTACTTAAGTAGAACAGTGAGCTTCATAGATGGCTCATTCTGTAATAGATGCACCTCTCTATAGACTGAATGCAAAAATACATAACCGCTCCCCTTCCACTGATTGCTTTGGGGGGTGGGTGACATGTTGCTGTTTGGATTCTCCTTGTGCCAGCAATTACAGTTAAATTCCTGGTACAGGACTTTACCAAACAAAGCTGCTCTGGAAGAATCAGTGTATTTTGAGGCTCTCCCATCGTCCTCCAGCTATCAGGGAACTACACTGTATGAAAGATAGCTGCACTATTTACAATTCTGACTATCATTGTACTGGGAACAGTCGGACACACTATTTTCATCGCAGTTTTTCAGTTTTGGAAATTAGTATTTCTGCCCAATCCAGTTTCCGTTAATGAAATCTGAATGATGGTCCACAGCAGAATAATTTGGATTTTGTTTTTGTAGCTGAGTGCTGGTATGGTTTCAGCAGCTGTGGATAAACTGTAACAGGAAATTCAATCTCTCTGATAGATGGGTGTCTATTGGCAAAAAGGAAGAAGAGTTGGACATAATTACTGAGCATTCACTGGAATCATTCAGGCATTGTGAGGTTATTAATTACACATCTAATTACATGCTCGCATGTGGCTTTATGTCCTAAGCTGAAAAGTTGAAAGAGGTCACTTTACCCTTATATAACTCATTAGTACTGACATCCTGGATCATTGTACAGTGTTCAGCTTAATGCCGTCAACATGATATTGACGAGATGCGGAAGGTTCAATTCCGAACAACAGCAGTGATTTTACAACTGATCTTCAATGTGATGATTCACATTATTGAACTTGTTTAATTTGAGATTATATTTGACCAAGTTATTCAAGTATAGCTTCAACTCTGCCGTCTACCCAGCAAGGTTTTTTTTTAATTCATTCGTAGGACATGGGTGTTGCTGGTTGGCCAGCATTTATTGCCCTCGAGAAGGTGGCGATGAGCTGCCTTCTTGAATCGCTGCAGTCAACATGCTGTGGGTTGACCCACAATGCCATTTAGGGAGTGAATGCCACGATTTTGACCCAGTGAAGGAACGGTGATATATTTCCAAGTCAGGATGGTGAGCGTGTTGGAGGAAACTTGCAGGTGGTGGTATTAACACATATCTGCTGCTCTTGAGCTTCTGGATGGAAGTGGTGGTGGGTTTGGAAGCTGCTGTCTAAGGATCTTTGGTGAATTGCTGCAGTGCATCTTGAAGATAGCACACCCTGCTGCTGGAGGAAAGTTGCCCAATTTTTCTCAGTGTACCAAAAGTAGAAGAGAAAGGAGTGGCCAATAATGCCATCTTATAGCACGTACCAGTAACCTGCTCACCAATCCTCAGGCACGTGGCTTTGAGGGTCATTTGACCTCATAACTCATTGCAGCCTAATGTGACACTAGAACTGAATTCCAAAGTTAGAAGTGACTGCCCTTGACGTCAAGGCTACGTTGGACTAAATTTGATATCCATGTGCCTTTAAACTCAACGGGGTTCAAAGGGAAGTCATTCGAATGGCAGAAGCTCCTCAGAGCTGTGTTCTAGAACCAACTTTTGTAAGCTGCTTCACCAATAACTCTCCCTCTATCATAAAATCATTTATGTACATTGTACATAAATTGTACAGTTCATAGATCACAGAATCCTACAGTGCAGAAAGAGGCCATTTGGCCCATCGCATTTGCACTGACCCCAATCCCACCCAGTCCCTATCCCCATAATCCAATGCATTTACGCTAGCTAGCCCCCCCTGACACTAAGGGGGGCGATTTATCATGGCCAATCTACCTAAGTGGCACATCTTTGGAGTGTTTACAATTCCTCAGATGATAAAACTCTGTGCCCACAAGTGGCAAGACATGAATGGCATCCAAATGTGAATAATTAAGTGGCAAGACATGAATGGCATCCAAATGTGAATAATTAAGTGGCAAGTAACATTTATGCCATACAATTCCCAGGCAATAGTTATCTCCAATAAGAAAGAGTCTAACTACCTCCCCTTGACATTAACAATGATGTATCCCCTCATCATCAAAACCCTGGGAGCTGCCATTGACTGGAAACTCCATTGAACCAGCCATGTGAATTCCCTGGCTCCTATAGCAAGTCTGTGACACATGACCCACCTTCTGACTCCCCCAAAGCTTCCTCACTAACTCAAAGTCAGGAATGTGATGAGATACTCTCCACTTCTCTGGATGGTTGCAGCTAAAACAATGTTCAAGTGGCTCATTACCATCTAGGACAAAGTAGTCTGATTATTGGAACCTCATCAACTGTCTTGGGTATCCTCTCCCTCCACTACCTGCATACAAACTGAGACATGGATATACATCACCATGCATTCATTATCATTCGATCAAAATTCCTGATCTTCTTCCCAAACAGCATTGGGAGTGTACCTGCACCACATGGACCCACATTTTCCCTCTGCAGTCAGGTGCAAAGAGAATGAGGGAATTCCTGCTCTGTCTACCCGATCTTTAAAATGGCCGCCAGCAGTTGGGATTTTTTTTTCTGGGGAGGAGGGTTGATGGGGCTGGATTGGATGTTGGACTTGCCACCCCAGAACAAGCACAGATCGAGGTTGCTGGGTGTGGAAGTGGACCGGGCAGAAGGCTTACCTCTGTGCTCCAGCACTTTTAAGGTATCAAAAAAAATTAAAACAATAAACAGCACTAACCCCCCTCACCTTACACACTCCCCAAGCCACCATGTCAATCCATGCCCCCTCATGCTGCCCACCACTTGCTCTCTATGACTTCTCATAACACTGATGTCCACTCATGCCCATCTACCCACCCCCTCAACCCCCACATCCCCATGGCCATTTATTTCCTCATGCCAAATTAGTGCCAACTCAAGCCAAGAATGGTCCTCACGCACTACCATTTTCACATACCCCCTCCATGCCAACTGGCCTAGTATAATTTGACAGATCCTCAATAATTTGATAGTTCTTTGACAGCTTTACAGTTCCTTCACTGCTTTATAGTTCTTGGAAAGTTCTTTGACAACTTTAACATTTCCTTGACAGATTAAAAGTTCCTTGACAGCTTGACAGTTCGATGGCACGGTAGCACGGTTAGCACTGCTGCTTCACAAAGCCAGGGACCCGGGTTCGATTCCTGGCTTGAGCTCACTGTGCAAATTCCACACAGATATTCTCCCTGTGTCTGCGTGGGTTTCCTCCCACATTCTGAAAGATGTGCTGGCTAGGTGGATTGACCTGAACAGGTGCCGGAGTGTGGCGACTAGGGGAATTTCTCAGTAACTTCATTGTGTTAATGTAAGCCTTACTGAGTGACTAATAAATAAACTTTACTCTTACTTTACAGTTTCTTGACAACTTCGGCAGTTCTGTGATAACTTGACAGTTTGTTGACAGCTTTGACAGGTCACTGACCAGTCCTTAACAGCTTCACCAGTTGCAATTAGTTTATGCAATTGTTATGCAAAATTATGTTTACTACTAACAATCCTAAAGGATTCCTTACATCTCTACGAGAAGTCCCAGGACCAAATCCAAAAGGATACATTATGTCTCTAACCGAGCTATCCAAACAAATAATCAAGTTCAGGATGCCTCTTACCTGGTCTAATCTATGCACTCCCTGTTCCACTTTGCTGACCTACCAAAATCCCACGTGACTGGAGACAACGGTGATTTCAATTTCAAATATATGAACCACAACTGGACTACAATCCTGCCCCTGTGAAAATAGGAAAAGTCATGTTTGGCGGTGATAATGGAACATCCAACCATATCCAGGAAACTGCCACAACTGAGAGCTTCATTGCCCGAGTGAAAATCGGGGTCATGGGCTCCATCAGTTCAAGAAGGCAACTCAGCTTCTCAAAAGCAGCTAGGGATGGCCAAGAATTGCCGAGCTTGTCAGCGATGCCTCTCACCACTAATAATGGATAACCCTTAAGAGAGGTCTTTAAAATGTTAGCAGGTATGGCTAATGTAAATGTATACATAGAATAATATCATCAAAATTGTAATTATAGAGTAAGACAAGATAAGGACAAGAATAGGAAATCTTGAACAAGACTAGAAATTAGAAGAATTGTATACTGCCATCAAAAAGCAATTATCTGCTTTAAAAGGAGCCTGACTAATATCGCAACACAAAAGCAAAGTGCAGTATTACAGATGCTGGAAATCTGAAATCTGCCTAATATCTGTTGAAAAACAAGGTTGACATTTACATGGATAAGTATAGCTCATCAGCATCACTAATGTGGTATGGCTTCCAACCAAAACGGTGGCATGGTGGTTAACATTGCTGTTTCACAGCACCAAGGACCCGGATTTAATTCTGACCTTGGGTCACTGTCTGTGTGGAGTTTGCATGTTCTCCTTGTGTCTGCATGGGTTTCCTCCAGGTGCTCTGGTTCCCTCCCATAGTCCAAAGATGTGCAGGTTTGGTGGATTGGCCTTGCTAAATTGCCCCTTAGTATCCCGAGATGTGTAGGTTAGGGGGATTAGCCATGGGATAGGGCAGGGAGGTGGGCATGTGTGAAATACTATGTCGGAGAGTCAATGCAGACTCGATGGGCCGAATGGATTCTACTACACTGTAGGGAAACTGAAAAGATTTTGGGTTAAAGCCCCATTCTAGAATGACACTGCGTATACTACTGAGGGTAAGATATTAGGGTAGAGGTAGAGAGATTCTTTCCGCTTAGAAAGGAAACCAGAACTAGAGGGCACAGCCTCAAAATAAGAGGGGGACAGTTTAGAACAGAGTTGAGGAGGAACTTCTTCACTCAAAGGGTAGTGAATCTCTGGAATTCTCTGCCCATTGAAGTGGTGGATGTTACCTCGTTGAATATGTTTAAGTCACGGGTAGATAGATTTCTGATCAATAAGGGAATTAAGGATTATGGGGAGAGGGCGGGAAAGTGGAACTGATCTACTTCAGATCAGCCATGATCTTATCGAATGGCGGGGCAGGCTCGAAGGGCTAGATGGCCTACTCCTGCTCCTGTTTCTTATGTTCTTATGTTCAGAGAGAATAGCGGAGTTTTTTTAAGGTGGATATTCCTGGAAGAGAAGTGGCAGTGAGCTAAACACTAATCCCATAGCAAAATACTGCAGATCCTGTAGATCTGAAACATGAGGAAACACTCAGCAGGTCCTACTGCTATTTCTTATGTTCTTATGTTATTAAATCAAGGTCCAATCTATTCTGCTAAGTTCAGGGAAGTTAATATATGAAGAATATCTCAGATGTTCCGTGTTTTGCAGTCACTATTTCTCCTTCAATCTGATGGTATTAGATTAGTGGTCAGTGCTGTTTGTGTATAACGTGTCTGTACTGTTCACTTACACTACGCTACAATTAATGGCAACCCATCACACATGGAATAATTGGAAACATGTATGGCAGATATGGCAAGGATTTTTATAAGGACACATCTGCCTTTATACAGTCAAATATTCCAAGCAGCCTTGGGGTCCATGTCCAACTGAGCCAATGTGCGCCTCAGCTGCAGAATGCGGCTAATCACTGTTGAATAATTCATGGTTGTAATGTGGAGCTAAAATCCTGGCGTTTTTGATTGATTAACTTTGAGTGTCAGTGACAGATTCTGCTGGAGATTTGTCATCTACGAGGTTTTGCCTGTGGTTGTTCATTTGCCTCAACACATTCAGCTGGACAGTGTCCATAATGTGGCACATTGGTGTGTTAGAAAGAATGGTCAGATTGGATTGAATGGCCTTATCTCATTTAACTCTTGTCATGCTTTTTCTATCAAACAGTATGGAGTGTGGATAAGTTAACACTTCCTTGGTTCTGTTTACCATCTATTCTTTTGCAATTTGATTATAACAATTGCTGTAATTTTATTGGGGTCTGGTTTTCACCCAATTTCCTTGATAGAAATTCTTCCCAGAAAGTAGTCTCAGCTGGTGGAGACCTGTTCAGGCAGCAGTGATTACTGCATTGCAGTCAATCTTGTGCAAATGTTGAAAGTATTCAGGGTTCTTGAAGCTGAGTGCCATCCGTAGGGTTTAGAGGAGACACTCAGGAGCAATGGCCTGTGCTATTATCATTGGACCATTAATCCAGAAACTCAGCGAATGGTCTGGGGATCTGGGTTCGAATCCCACCACGGCAGATGGTGTAATTTGATTTCAGTAAAAAATATCTGGAACTAAGTAAGTACTGATGACCATGAAACCATTGTTGAATTTAGACAAACCCATCTAATTCACTAGTGTCCCCTTTAGAGAAGGAGATCTGCTGTCCTTACCTGGTCTGGTCTACATGTGACTCCAGTCCCACAGCAATGTGGGTGACTCTCATCTGCCCTCTGAAATTGCCTAGCAAGCAGCTCAGTTGTCAAGAAGGCAGCTCACCACCACCTTCTCAAGCGCAATAAATGCTGGCCGGCCAGCGACAGCCATATCCTACAAATGAATAAAAAATAAATCAGAGAATCTCCCTTCCTATTTTGAGTGGTGAGTTGGCACTTGAAATCCACGTGTTTATGCTTCTGGAAAAACAAAATCATTCCAAGCTTTTCCTGTGGGGGAATTTTTTTTCTTTTATTGGTTTGTGGGACATCAGCATCACCCTCTGGGCCAGTATTTATTACCCAGCCCTAGTTGCCCTTGAACTGAGTGGATGGCTTGGCCATTTCAGAGAGGCAGTTGAGAATCAGCCACATTGCTGTGGGTCTGGAGTCACATATACTCCAGGCTAGGCAAGGACAGCAGATTTCCTTCCCTAAAGAACACAAGTGAACCAGATGAGTTTTCCTGAGGATCGACAGTGGTTTCATGGTCATCAGTAGATTCCTAATTCCAGATATTTTTTATTGAAATCAAATTCCACCATCTGCCGTAGCGGGATTCGAACCCAGGACATTAGCTGAGTTTCTGGATTAATAGTCTAGCGATAATACCACTGGGCCATCAGCTTCCCAAAATTCACAGAGAAACTTTGAAATGTTGATGGTGTATCAGATGGCAGTTTCGTTTCTATGCTAATCTGACCAAACATCGGGGTGGGGGGATGGTGTTGGAGGGAGATTGCCAAGGAAACAGATTCTTCATTGCCTGCTATGCCTGCGTTGATTAATTGTTTAATTCCAAGTCTGATTGAATCCAAGAAAATAACATTCTGGGACGCTGCCAAGATCTTGTCACTCTGTGACCGTACTAGATGTGCAGCACTAGGGAGACCCTTGGGAATATTGATGGGAAATGTGATTAAGTTTAATGAAGAATTTGAAAGTGTTTTGATTTCTTGCTGTTGCTGCATTCTGTATTCTGCATTGTTAACCTGTTCCCAGCTCCTGACTGATATCTTTTGATTTTTGCATGGAGAAGGATGAACCTTGTCTGATTCACATATAAAGTAGTTTAAATGTGCCCCGTAATGTGAGGTGTCAAGCAGTGTCTGCCTATAGTACCAGAACAGGTACTATAGATACCCTAAAAAGATGGGCCTTTGAGATGGAAAGATATGCACATTGAAAATCTATGGGGATAGAACATGGCTGGAACAAGTGTTATCCCAACGCGACAGAATTCCATCACTAACCCTGCCAAAGTTCTTGCAGGCAGGAAAAGAACATAGAACCTTCTGGTACTATAAGAGATGTATCTGAAACTCTTAAAGACTAAGGAAGCAATAGTGGTATTCGATCAGCTGTGGTGATGGGGCCAGGGAAGGGTGTGTTGGTGTTGGCAGGCGAAAGAGCAGGGAGAAGAAGGCTTCATCTCCTGCCCTCTGAAACAGTCGGTGAGGGCTGAGATGCGAAAGGAGGCCACTGCAAACCATTCTGAAACAAATTGTTGGCCCCCTCATCTTTGGGGGACAGGCCTCAACCTCATCCTAGATGGCAATGGGGGCCTTTTCTGGGATAAATAGATTATATACAAGAATGAGGATTTGTAAAGACCTCAGTCCCGGTCCAGGCCCCCTCACGGAGCTCTTAAGGAAAATCTGCCCGAATGGTATGCTTTTTAGGCTTCTACTAAACCCTGTGTCATGAGGTTATTTTGTGCCTCTGACTCAGTGCAGACTTGGTGCTGAGAATTCATGCATTCAGACAGTTCCCTCTGTGCTGTGTATGCCGTCCTAATTTTTCCCAGCTCCGCACTCACTATGAATAATGCCAAAGAGGGTTCTCCGGTAATGTAACATGAACTGATTTAATTTTCAATTTATTTATTAGTGTCACAAGTAGGCTTACATTAACACTGCAATGAAGTTACTATGAAAATCCCCTAGTTGCTGCCCTCCTGTGCGTGTTTGGGTACACTGAGGGAGACTTTAGCATGGCCAATGCATCTACCCAGCACATCTTTTGGATAATAATAATGTGCTGTTGTAGATATCCAAAACAATGACTGTTGAGTCATCTGCGTTGAGGAGGAGAGCCCCAGGGATGCTTAATGTGTCGTGACTCAGTGGTTAGAACTCCTGTCTCTGAGTCTAAAGGTTGTGGATTTCAGTCCCCTCCAGAGACTTGAGCACAAATATCTAGGTAGAACTGAGGGAATGCTGCATTCTTTTAGGAAGAATTAAAGAAAATTAAAGTCACTTTATCTGTACTTTTCATATTGCGCCTTTCTATTTTTTAATCATTCGTGGGACATGGGCGTCGCTGGCTGTGCAGCATTTATTGCCCATCCCTAGTTGCTGTTGGAGGGCAGTTGAGAGTTAACCACATTGCTGTGGCTCTGGATTCACATGTAGGTCAGACCAGGTAAGGACGTCAGATTTCCTTCCCTGAAGGGACATTAGTGAACCAGATGGATTTTTCTAACAATAGTCATCAGTAGATTCTTAATTCCAGATTTTTTTTTATTGACTTCAAATTCCACCATCTGCCATGTTGGGATTTGGACCCGTGTCCCCAGGATAGCTTCTGGATTAATAGTCTAGTGATAATACCACCAGGCTATCGCTTCCCCAAATACTTTGAATATTTTCCCCTTTGAATCACAACAATCCATTCAAATCTATTTCAGTTCTGTAACCATCCTTACTAAATTATCCTGGGAAAGCATCTGGTTGAATTCCTGCTAGACTCATTACCAAAGAAAACCCCCAGTTTAGATTCACCCAGTCACTCTGTTCATTGCTTCAATTACCACTCACACAACCCAACAATTAAAAATATGACCAGAATATTACCAGCAGAAAAATATTATAATTTCTTGAGTTTTTCTGACAGGTTTTCTTAATACTGCACAAGCCCTGGAGTTGAAACACAAGATTGTATTGTTTGAGGGAGCAGGCACAGCAGGCCATCTGGTCTACTCCTGCTCCCATTTCTTGTGTTCTTCCATTCTTATATGCAAATTGGCAGCCACGTTTGCTACACTACAACACTGACTACATTTCAACAGTGCTTCAATGTTTGGGGCATTCTGAGATTGCTATAAAAATGTCTTTCCTTTTAAATACAGGATTAACTAGTGGGATGGATGCATCAAAAGTAATGCAGTGATCATTGATCATAGTCACACAGTCCAAAGATGTGTGGGTTAGATGGATTGGCCCTGCTAAATTGCCCCTTATGTCAGGGGGACTAGCTAGGGTAATACGTGGGGTTATAGGGATAGGGCCTGGGTGGGCTTTGCAGCGGTGGAGGAGGCTCGCTATTGGACAGTGATGGGACAGAAAATCCCACCACTATCCAATACGATTTCCTGTTGTATGTACCAACCCCCCCTGCATCCTCCCCACTGCCACATCACTGGGAACCATGCCGCTGGGATTCACCATTGGCAAGACCAGAACATACGGCTGGTGAGAAAAGCTGGAAAACTCCCTGGCCCAGGAGGGGAGCAATAGAAATTGTGACGTCCCGATCCTCCTGGCAATTTTAATTATTTTTATTAATTTTTACTTTTTCCTTCTTTTCTCTTTCCCTCCCTCTTAAATCAATCCTTCTCTTCTCTCTTTCATTAATTCTCTCTCTCTGTTCGTGAGTGGACCTCAGTTGTGCCTGTGTTGTTTTGCTGAAGGAACAATTCACCTCGTATCTCTCTCCACCCCATAATCCTGCACATTCTTCATTTTCGGAAATATAATCTAATTCCGTCTGAGATGCCTCGATTGGAGCTGCTTCATGAAAACAGTGGTTCACCATCAATCTCTCAATGTGCTTCATGTAGCTGCTGCTTTTGCACATTAATTGCCAACTATAATTTGCATAAGTATACTTTTAATGACAAGATTTATATACCTTTAATGGCTTGTTTGAAAAACTGAGTGAAATATTAGCAAAGCCAACCAGTTCCTTTACTATAAGGAGGTTATCTGTTTCTTGCCTAGGAATTGTTCCACTGCATATTACCATAGTAACCCCTCATATACCTGCTTTGGTAACCCTCGGTATACCTGCCTCAGTAACCCCTCAGTGCACCTATCCTGGTAACTTCTCATTCTACTCACTCTGTTGCACCCTTGATAAATCTGCCTAGTAACCCCTCGGTATTCCAGTCCTGGTAATCCCTTGGCACATCTGCCCTGGCAACTGCTTATTTTACCAGCCCTTGTAAACCCACAGGGTATCTGCCCCTGGTGTACCTGCCTGCCTCAATATCCAAACTATGTTAGGGATTGTGGGTTATAAACAACAAGAAAAGATGCGGATTGCGTGTATAGATTCAAGCTAACAACAAAAGAAGGAGCAAAACTGAAAATAAAACAGCAACCTGTGCAACACCCTAATGACAGCACCATCAAATCATGTGGTCTGCTCTTAAAGCAATCATACAACCACTTAAATATATAACATCCCTCTTCCTTTACTTCTGTGGTCATGGCAACAAATTATTATGATGTTATACATAAGATCAATTGTATTCCAGACACAGTACTATGCATTATTAATGTCAGTTAGGAGGACATCCATTACATTTTAGTTGAATACAATGTTCTTGAACTTGGCTGTCCTTGATGCTAGAAGAATGATTTGGAACTTGAAGAACTTGAAACTAATTCTGCATCATTCTCGTGTCGTATAGTAGCAAAGACACAATCATCAAGAAACACAGATTCAATGAAGTATTCCATAGTATTAAAGAAGTTTGTACATCTGGAAATGATTCAGATAAATCATTTCAAGATGACAGCAGTTGGTCAGAGTGGTCTCTCCAAACCATTCTATCTTTGGTTTGAAATGTGGAAGAACGGAATGTTGGCCTTTATAGCGAGGGGGATAGAGTATAAAAGCAGGGAGGTCTTGCTGTAACTGTACAGGGTACTGGTGAAGCCACAACTGGAGTACTGTGTGCAGTTTTGGTCCCCGCGTTTGAGAAAGGATATATTGGCCTTGGAAGGAGTGCAGAGGAGGTTCACTAGGCTGATACTGGAGATGAGGGGGTTAGCCTATGAAGACAGACTGAATATACTGGGTCTGTACTCGTTGGAGTTTAGAAGGCTGAGGGGGGATCTTATAGAGACGTATAAGATAAGGAAGGGGATGGATAGGGTAGCGGCAGAGAGATTCTTCCCACTTAGAAAGGATAGCAGGACTAGAGGGCACAGCCTCAAGATAAGGGGGGGACAGTTTAGAACAGAGTTGAGGAGGAACTTCTTCACTCAAAGGGTGGTGAATCTCTGGAATTTTCTGTCCATTGAAGTGGTGGAGGCTACCTCGCTAAATATATTTAAGTCATGGGTAGATAGGTTTCTGATAGACAAGGGAATTAAGGGTTATGCGGAGAAAGCGCGAAAGTGGAGCTGATCCACTTCAGATCAGCCATGATCTTGTTGAATGGCGGGGCAGGCTCGAGGGGCTAGATGGCCTACTCCTGCTCCTATTTATTATGTTCTTAAACTGGACCTATTTTTGCCAAACCTGGCTGGTACCCATTCCTCACACTCAATCTATTTGTTAAAATGAGCTTTAATATATGAGATTTTTATTGATGTTCTACTATCTCTGAAGTTTCTGGAGGTAAAACAATCGAATGTATTTCCCAATTTGCTCTTTAAGAGCAGTAATCGCAGGTGAAATTTGCCTCATTGCAAGAGTAGTGTTTCTATAAAATGCCAAAAAACTATTCACATGACGTGATAATGAACCTTGCTTTTTTTGAAGCTTTTAAAGAATGTTTCAAGGGTTGTACAAATCTTCCAGCTAATCCATCGGTCAATGGGCGATAAGCTGCAGATTTTATATGCTGAACACCATTTATTTTGAGATAATCCTCAAATCCTTGTGAAGTAAACTGTGAATGATTATCACTAACAATCTGTTCTGGTTAACCAAACCTTGCAAAAAAATTGTCGAGTTTTTAAATAGTTTGTTCAGATACAGTAGATCTCATGGTAACACGTTCTGGCCACTTTGAGCGTGCATCAGTTATGACTAAGAACATGTAACCCTCAAATAGACCAGCAAAATCTACATGCAATCATTGCCATGGCATTTCAGGCCACTCCCAAGGATGGAAAGGAGATAACCGTGATGTATTCCTTACTTGTGCACAGAATTGACACTGTCCCACTTTTTTTGGGGATCTGTCCCAGCTGCCAAAAATGAATCCATGCTAATTCCTTCATCCAGACTATATCAGGATATCCTTCATATAACTATTTAAGAACTCTTCCAGACAGACTAGGATCACTCGGATTCCCCAAAATAGACACCCATCTTGGACGGTCAACTCAAGCTTTCTTGACACATATAATTAGGATGTGAATGATGTGTTCCAGCTATCATTCCTACCAATGCCTTTTCCATCGACTTCCCCATCACAAGATTACTTCTGGTATGCCTCTGAACTTGAGAAGCTGTTATAAGCAAGTGATCTACTCGTGAAAAATAAAGAATATTAACAAAGCAAACTGAGCGCATCTGGCCAATAGGTAGAGAAAGCATGATAATGCATTAGCATGGCACTCTGACAATACTTTACATAAGGAGAGTATGCAGATTAGTGACCATCTTTTCAATCAGCTCGGAGCTAATGATGGTATGCTTTCATAAGGCCCAAAAGTAGTACTTATTGTTCATTGATCAATAATGTGAAATGATGACCTCATAAATAATGATGAAAACTGTGTGCGTCAAAAATTATACTTAATGCTACTTTCTCTAGCTGAGAACCGTTAGATTCAGCGCTAGTCAGAGTACGCAAAGCAAAAACTATTCGTTGTTCTGCCAAAGGTATTATATGTGAAATGACTGCCCCTACTCCACAGGTGAAGTAACACAAGCAGGCAGTAATGGTAGCTTTGGATGAAAATGAACCTCCTGCAAAGCATCTTTGACATCCTTGCATGCTTTCTCACATTCTATTTTCTAATCCCATGACTGTTTCACACACAGTAAATTATGCAATGGCTCCAGTAATGTGGTTAAGTTTGGAACAAACTTGCCAAAATAATTTATTAATACTAGAAAGAACATCAATTGCATCACATTCATCAGATGTGGTGCTTCTAAAATAGCATCTGTCTTTTTAGATGCTTTATGTAAGCCTTTACTATCAATAATATCACCCAAATACTGGACTGACCTCTGGAAAAATCATACTTTTCTTACTTAATATGCAGACCACGTGCTTGAAGATGTTCCAATGTTGTTTATAAATTATTCAAGTCCTCTTGTTCACTGAATTCTCTAATTAGATTGTCATCCAGGTAACATTGTACACCACACAGCCCATTTAAAATCTGATCCATTGACGCTTGGAATAGGGCTACTGCAGATATTATTCCAAAAGGCAATCTTTTATAATGACAAAGACCTTTGAGTAAAAATGGTAAACAATGGTTGAGATTCAGTGGCTGCATTCCTCTGTAAATATGTTTGTGAAAGATCGATCTTGCTGAATATCTACCCACCTGATAACACAGCAAACAAATCTTCAATTAAAGGAATCGGATCTTGATCAGCACACAAAACTGCATTTATCATTGTTTTAAAATCATCACAAAATACAAATTAAACCATCTGGTTTCATGACGGGTACAATGGGTGTAGCCCAGTCACTCATTGTAACTGGCTCTAACACGGCGTTAACAAGTTATCCTAATTCTTCTTTGACCTTGGGACAAATTGCATATGGCACTGCTCTTGCTTTGAGACTTTTTGGTTGACTATTAGGCTTAATCTTGAGTTTCACTTGAATTCTACTCATTGAGAAATGTGTCTCTTCAAATATACTCTTGTATTTAACCAGAAGGTGCTGTAGGTCTGATTTGGCACTGACTAATTTGTTGCCAGTGCTCCAAATGAGCTTTATCTTCACCACACATGGTCTCCTAAATAGAGCTGGAAAATTACCATGGACCACATGGAGCGGCAACTCCGCTGGTTGTCTACTCAACTCTATGTTGACCATGATGTAGCTTTGTAATGAGACAATGTCTTCAGTGTACATCCTGGTTTGAAAGGAAGATGCTTCAGCTTTTGTTGGTATGTTGTCTCAGGAATTAAGGATACAGCAGCACCAGTATCAACCTCTATCCTAATATGTTGTCCACTTAACATTGGAATCACCCAGAATCTGTGATAACACATTCAGTTGGAGGTCTTCTTCATATTTCTGGACATTCTCTTTGTCACACAATTGTCATTCTTTTCTTCCAAGTTCTATTTGTTTTGTAGACTTATTCTTCTTTCAGCTGCCTCAATACTACTTCTAAATATTCTTCTCAGGAGAAGCTGATTTAGCCCAACAAGCTTTTGCAATGTGACACATTTTGTCACAACTCATGCGTGGACTATCCTTGCTCCAGCATTCACTCGCTGAATGGCTCATATGTGACATGCTTGTTGCTGTTTTGACTTCTTAAGGGCAGCTCCTAACTTGTGGATCTTCATTTTTGAACCAAATTGTGAAGCCTTTTCAGCAGCCAGTTCCATTGTCTTTAAAGTCAAAGCATGTTCAGTCACCAATCTTCTCTTGATAGCCTTGTTTTGGAGTCCACAAATTAGATGATCTCAGAATATCTTCTCATGGATCATTGAAATTACCATGGTGTGCCAACCTTTTAAAGTTGCCACAATCTGGGCAATGTTTTGCTTTCCACTTGACTCATTCGGTGGAATCTGAACCATTTTGTGATGATCAATGGCTTTGGAGAGTAATACTCTTTGGAAGATCTTTATCAAGTCATTGTAAGTTTTGCTTCTTGTCTTTGCTGGATGAACCAAACTCCAGAACAAATTGAACATTTTACTACTTATTTTTCTGAGAAAAGTTGGTATGAGCAACTTGTTTGCAATTTCACTTGCCTGTTCAAAGTATTGAAAACACTCTGCATAGGAACTCTGTGATTACATGTCTTCATTAAAAGAACTCATGGATCCTAATTGACCCGTCATTCCTCTTGCAGGCACTAATGACTCGAGACTGCTCAGTATATATATTTTTCAAATAACTCCAGCCGTAGAGAACAGCATCCCTCTTTTCTCAAATGTCCCAGAACCTACCTGGAATCTCACCCTTCTTTAAATCGGAAAAAATCCCTCTTTTAAGACGATGCAGAGAGCATTTTGCTTATTTGGTCTTCCTTCAATGGCACTTTAATCGTTTTCCTGTTATTGCTTTACCCCAGCCTTCTAATATTCAAAGTGTGAGGACCCACATTTTTCTTCTACTTAGGATCTTTTCTCAACGTTCTTGATGAAACAAAACCCCAATTCATCGCTAGTTTTCTTCTTGTAAAGTCTTAAGTATGTTAGGGGTTGTGGGTTTTAAACAAAAAGAAAAGTGGTTTGCACATGTAGATTCATGCTAATGCCATCAGATTTATTGAAGGAGCTCTTTCCTGGACAGACAAACTAAAACACCAGCATGTGCAACACCCTAAAGACATCGCCATCAAATCATGTGACCTGCTCTTACAGCAAACATGCAACTACTTAAATAAGTACACCTGGTAAACCCTCCAGCGCACCCGTCCCGGTAAACCCTCAGCGTGCATACTCTGGTTTTATGCTGTGTAATTTTGGCCTCTTATATTTGATGACTCTGTAGATGTGCTCCAGTTGATGGATGAAGACGACAAAAAATTTTTTTGAATAATACTTCAGACTATTGAATAGAAAAATCCTCCCTTTACTATATTCCAGTTTGCTATTTTGCAGAAGTGAATCATCTCTTGAAAAGTTGATTTTCCTCCCAAATTTCTACTACCGGCTTCTGGCAATTGAATGTTCTTGCCTTCTCCTGATGGGCTTTGAGTAACGTATTATGTAAGATATTGCATTCCAGTTTGAGAGCAATCAAGTTCTTTTCTCAGTTGTTCGAATCAATAGCTCAGCAGTGATCCAGGCCAGTTTATTGGCTGCAAATAGCATCAGTGGTTGAATGCAGAGAGCTTTGTCCTTTCCCAGTCACTGTCTTGAACCATAATTAAAGCTAACGTTTTGTACATGGATTGTGAGGCTGCTGATTCAGTGCTGGAAATGGCAGATTACCATTAAACCTAAAGATGCCTGGCCATCTGCCATATCTCCAAAGCATCTCACTGGCTGAGCACACTTGTTTCCCATTTGCCCTTGACTTAAGGCTGATCCGTGACTGATTTAGTGAGACCATATACTATGCATCGGCACATGATTTCCTGCTTACATCAACAGAGGCGATACTGATGCTCAGAGCTACTTTTATTTGCAAGAATCTAACGTGGCAGTGTCCTGCCTGTGGTTAGAGCCTCTGTGAATCACCTGTATTAAATCGCATGCAATATGTGATCTTCTGACACTACATTATCACAGTCTGTAACGATCGTAGCTCATTAATGGTACACAAAAATAATGTCTTAAAGGATGTATAAATTATATTATTTAGCAAGTACGGATTACCCAGCATACAGCACCTGAAACCAAACTGCATGTGCATTCACTGACCTTGAATAAAGTCAAACCCAAACCCACAACCTGCTTAATATTTCATTTCAAAGGAAACTGTCTAGTTTCCTTCTTGGAGAGGAGTCAAAAAATAGATTTTTCTTATGTAGAAAAGTGACAAGCCATTATAAATTCTTCTGTGCTACTGATGTTACAGTAACACACATACAAAAACCTCTTTACTGAAAGAAGCATTTGGAATTTTTATCATCTGAGGCAAAGATACTGGGATTATTCAAAATAGAACGTAATCAGGCAATGGGTTTGAGTCAGAAAGTGGAGGCTTCGAGCCGGCTGTACTCACTGTGTTACTACCCAGCGGGTGACTCATGTCAGGGTGGAGGAGCCACTGGCTCACTGGTCCACTAGCCCACTGGCACACTGACCCACTGGCACACTGACCCGTACTTCCAGCTCCAAGTCAGAAGGATGTGTTCGGACAAACCGGTGTTTCCAATTTCTCTAAACTGAGGGCAGAACCTGTTGCCAAGTAATGGTAATTTTAATGTGTCCTGCAAATCGTCCAGTAACCTGTAGTCAGGAACAGGTACCCCATGAACTGTGGATCACCAGGCGTTGTGGATGAACTACAGCTTTGGTTGTTACGAAATCATAGAATGGCTACAACACAAGGATTCCATTCGGCCAGTCACGTGATTCCCTAAATTACCCAGTGCCACTCCCCATAACCCTGCACATTCTTCCTTCGCAGATAATAAACCAGTTCCCACCTGAATGTCTCAACTGAACCTGCCTCGTGTTAACAGCAGGTCGCCAACAATCCCACCCCATCTGTTTCATTCATTGCTGTTTTTGTAGTTTAATTGCCGACTAAATTTGCATAAGTAGCCTTTTAGTGATGAGATTTATGTGTCTGCAAAGCCACTTAATCACTACAGCCACGAGAGGGAACTGCGGAATCTCAATTCAATTTTATTGTTAATTTTTACCTTTTTTCCCTGTCATTTTTTCCTCTTATAATAGAATCATAGAATCTCTACACAGTATGGGAGGAGACCATTCAGCCCATCAAGTCTGTACTGACCACAATCCCACCAGGCCCTATTCCTGTAGCCCCACACATTTACCCTGCCAATCCCCCCCCAGACACTAGGGCCCATATAGCACGGCCAATCAACCTAACCCGCACATCTTTGGACTGTGGGAGGAAACCCACGCAGACATGGGGAGAAAGTGCAAACTCCGCACAGACAGTGACCCGATATCCGACATCCAGTTTTCATAACCAGCTAGAGCGCACAGACTTGATGACGACCTTCATCTGTCTGTTTCAGTTCCACTATTTAAAGGTACTCTGCAAGGGTTGGAACGGAGGTATTCTAAAACCGGACAATCGAAGGATCAGCGAGCAAAGATAGCACCACAGTTCTTAGCTCACAGATTTTAGTAAGGTGTTTGACAAGGTCCCTCAAGGCAGGCTGGTGCAGAAGGTTAAATCTCACAGGATAAAAGGAGAGCTGGCTAGATGGGTGGAGAACTGGCTTGGCCATAGAAGAAGGGGTAGCAGTGGAGGGGTCTTTTACCGGTTGGATGTCTGTGACTAGTGGTGTTCCGCAGGGCTCTGTACCGGGACCTCTGCTGTTTGTGATATATATAAATGATTTCGAAGAAGATGTAGCTGATCTGATTCGTAAGTTTGCGGATGACAAAGATTGCTGGAGTTGTGGATAGTGATGAACATTGTCAGAGAATACAGCAGGATATAGATAGGCTGGAAAATTGGGCAGAGAAATGGCAGATGGAATTTAATCCGGATAAATGCGAAGTAATGCATTTCGGTAGATCTAATGTAGGGGGGAGCTATACAATAAATGGCAGAACCATCAGGAGTATAGAAACACAGAGGGATCTGGGTGTTCAAGTCCACAGACCCCTAAAGGTGGCAGCACAGATGGAGAGGGTGGTGAAGAAGGCATATGGCATGCTTGCCTTTATTGGACGGGGCATAGAGTATAAAAGTTGACACATGATGTTGCAGCTGTATAGAACGTTGGTTAGGCCACATTTGGAATACTGCGTCCAGTTCTGGTCACCACACTACCAGAAGGACATGGAGGCTTTGGAGAGAGTACAGAAAAGGTTTACCAGGATGTTGCCTGGTATGGTGGGTCTTAGCTATGAGGAGAGATTGGGTAAACTGGGGTTGTTCTCCCTGGAAAGACGGAGGATGAGGGGAGACCTAATAGAGGTGTATAAAATTATGAAGCGCATAGATAGGGTGAACAGTGGGAAGCTTTTTCCCAGGTTGGAGGTGATGAACACAAGGGGTCGCAAGTTCAAGGTTAAGGGGGCAAGGTTCAACACAGATATCAGGGGGATGTATTTTACATAGAGGGTGGTGGGGGCCTGGAATGCGCTGCCAAGCAAGGAGGTTGAGGCGGACATGCTGGGATCGTGTAAGACTTATCTAGATAGCCACATGAGATGTCAGGGGTAAGTTTTTCACTCAGAGGGTGGTGAGTGAGTGGAATCGGCTGCCATCGGTGGTGGTAGAGGCGAACTCGCTAGGGTCTTTTAAGAGACTTCTGGATGAGTACATGGGATTTAATGGGATTGAGAGTTATAGATAGGCCTGGTCGGTAGGGATATGATCGACACAACTTGTGGGCCGAAGGGCCTGTTTGTGCTGTAGTGTTCCATGTTCTATGAACAGACTGGGAATAGAGGAATACAAATGAACGGTCTAGTTGGATGCATGAGTGGCGCAGGCTTGGAGGGCTGAAGGGCCTGTTCCTGTGCTGTGTTGTTCTTTGCTCTTATCCATGTCCCTGGATAGCTTAATGCAGGCTTTAGAAGGTGATTCTGATTCCCACATGTAATATGTAGCTCAAACTGCAGACTACACAGAGGCTAAAAAAAGTTCCGTTATTCTACCAGCACCAAAACTGTCACGAGAAAGTATAACTCTAAGAAATAATTATATACAGAGAGTATTCACCGCCAATGCTCCAGATCTCATTCCTTGTTGAGAACTTGGCTCCTCAGTGCAGCACTCATCAGTGTTAATGATTGAGGAACATTAAGATTATAAAAATGAAATTGGATGGAAGAAAGTAACTGGGATAATAGAGGACTAATAAGTGCAGATATCTCGATGTCCAAATTAGCACACCGGTGAGGAAGGCAAGTTTTTATCTAAGTGTTGAACCAAGTGAGGAGGTGACTGCAATGTGGCTCTTGCAATGGTTAAGACTTGTTTGGGAGGAGACAATATAACCTTGGAAAGTTTGTAAAGTGCACTTGAAGCGAAATTGATGGAATTGCAATGTGTTATAACTAGGGTTACCTACAGGTGTTAAACAAGCAGAGGCAGTGGGAAAAGCATTTAAATGTACAAGAATTGTCAGACAGACCGAGTTCTATGAAAAACGAGGCAAT
Source organism: Carcharhinus amblyrhynchos (assembly GCF_965287045.1). Classification (NCBI taxonomy): domain Eukaryota; kingdom Metazoa; phylum Chordata; class Chondrichthyes; order Carcharhiniformes; family Carcharhinidae; genus Carcharhinus; species Carcharhinus amblyrhynchos. The sequence continues at coordinate 48,812,237 of NC_137342.1, forward strand.
TGAATTGGCTAGAATTCAATTATAAATGAAACAATTAGATATACAGGAAAGAGAACGAAATAGAAATGAAGAAATTTGACTCTCATTCCCTCCATTTCTGGCTTGTCAACTATTGCTCCTTCTTCCTCCATCTTTAAACCTCATGGGTTAAGAAGTTGGAAGGTTGGTGCCATCATTAGCCAGGCGCCCTGATGCTCTGGTGCCCTCAATGCCCCCAACTAACGGGACACCTCATGCCACCTCTAGGGCCATTTTATTGCCACTCCTGCCATTAGGTGGCTAGCGCACACTGGTGGTCTTGAAGTTCACTCCATCAATTTCACTTGTGCTGAAGCATTACAAAATTGTAACCCAATCTTCTGATTTAGCTGGCAGCTAAAACGTGGAGAGGAAAGCTTGTGTGATTTACGTCATCATCAGAACCCTGAGATTGGATATCAGCCTGTAACAAATCCCAGTTCGAGTGCTATATTGTATGATGAACACACAGTATATAGATTTCCTGGCATCCAGTGGTTGTGAGGCTTGGCATTGGAGCCTGACGTGTCATTCATTTGGAGACAGCGTCAATTTCTTCCTTAGGGACATGAAACAGATAGTGTGACAGTTTAATGAAGGATCCACATACTGCAGTGAGGAGGATATAGATCAAAACATTGGGGTAAAATTTCCTGCAATGATGAAATTACAGTTCACATTGTAAATGTTTTCTGTATTTAAGAAATAAATCTTCTATTCCATTGGGGTGGCCCAGTGGTTAGCACTGCTGCCTCACAGCGCCAGGGACCTTGGTTTGATTCCTGGCTTGGGTCACTGTCTGTGTGGAGTTTACACATTCCCCCCGTGTCTGCGTGGGTTTCCTCCAGGTGCTCTGGTTTCCTCCCACAGTCCAAAGATCTGCAGATTAGGTGGATTGGCCGTGCTAAATTGTCCCTCAATGTCAGGGGACTAGCTTAGGGGTAAAATACAGGGGTTTATGGGGATAGGGCCTGGGTGGGATTGTGGTCAGTGCAGACTCGATGAACCAAATGGCCTCCTTCTGCACTGTAGATTCTATGATTCCTGGAGAATCCCAGACAATCCAAGGGGTTGGCAACCTTTGTATCTTCCTTCCCAAGCTCGAATATCTATCCCATTGTGTGGAGACCTATGCTCCGCACAGTGAGCTAGATTTTCCCCCAGGGATGGGGTCTCTGCCCTGCAATACCCGACTCACTTGATAAGCTTGCCCCACCACCGTCAAGCTGCCCAACAGAGAGGAAGTCTCACCACCGGGAGCTGTTGGCCAACCAAGTGGCTGATAGCTCCCATGGCGAAGCTGGTAGCAGAGCCCACACCGGGGGCCGCAGGCCCCATCCTGAACAACAAGGAGCCAATGTCTGTGGCCTCAGCAGGACTAGGGTCCTGGCAAGATCAAGTTTATTCATTAGTGTCACAAGTAGGCTTACCTTAACACTGCAATGAAGTTACTATGAAAATCCCTTAGTTGCCACATGCCAGTGCCTGTTCTGGTACACTGGGGGAGAATTTAGCACGGCCAATGCACCTAACCAGCACGTCTTTCAGACTGTGGGAGGAAACCGGAGCACTCGCTGACACGGGGAGAATGTCTGTGCGGAGTCTGCACTGTGACCCAAGTTGGGAATTGGAGCCAGGCTCCTGGTGCTGTGAGGCAGCAGTGCTAACCCACTGTGCCATCAGCGGGCAGAGTGGGGGGAGGAGGTGAAACCTTGGAGCAGGAGGGGGAATTACAATTGAGACGGTTTCTGCTCAGACACGGGGACCCCCACAAACCCCTCCCTGACTGGCCACCATGTGCCAGGTTTCGGTGACCGGCCTAGACACTTGGCTCCCTCGCTGGGGGTATCTATTACCTTGTCAACCTGTGCAGAGTCCACCCAATATTTAGCTGCTGGTTTTGTATTTGTGTCTGACACGTCCTGACCAAACTGGCACATTGTTCCGGGGAAACTTGTACAGACTTGTGTGAATTCATCTGTGAGATGGCAGCTGAATGCTTGAAGACAGTTGGGAAGGAACAGACAGTGAAAGAATACAGCTTACTATCTACAAATACCATCCAGAGACACAACTGGCTCACACCAATTTACAGAGTTGTCCTAAAATGATTAACACAAAGACAAAAACTTATTTGTCTTGCCTTTTAAGACCTAAACTTACTTGCTTTGTTTTTCTGAAGTACATTTAGTTGTCTCCTAAGTTTATTTAAATTGGCTGTGTTGATTCCTGGAAAATGAGGGCTGCCCAATAATGAGAAGTTCAGTAAAACGGGCCGATATTCTCTGGAGTTTAAGAAGATCGAATTGAGAGATAAGATTGGGAGGGGGGTTTGTCAGGATGGATGCTGAGAGGCTGCTTCCGCTAACTGGAGAATCTAGAACTGGTGGAGTATTGTCTCGGGATAAGAAGCTAGTCATTTAGAACGAAGGTGAGGAGGCATTTCTTCATTTAGCGGACTATAAATCTCTAGGAATTGTCTACACCTGAGAGCTCAGATATTGAGTTTGTTCAGGACAGAGATCGATTGATTTTTGGACTTGAGGAAGTTGGGGACCAGGCAGAAAAGTGGAGTTGAAGTCAAAGATCTGCCATGATCGTATTGACAAGTGGAATAAGTTCAAGAGGACCTAAGGCCTATACCTGCCTCTTACCTACGATCTGGTGCTTACATGGTCACAATGACTCAAACCAACTTTTCTTATTCCAAATTAGCTGTATTTAAAATCTCCCAGCCGCTGTGGTGGGATTTGAACTCCAGGTCATTAGCCCAGACATCTACACACAGTGACATAACCGCTAAGCTACTTCAAGAATTAAGGTGAAGCTTCTCAAGCTCAGCCAGATAAATCTTTGTGCGTGGAATTACAACGCGGTGCAGAAACAGACTATTTGGCACAACCAATCAGTGCCGATGTCTATGATCCTCTCAAGCTGCCTGCCATCCTCCCCCGTCTGGCACTTATCAGCAGATCCCTCTATCCCCTTCTCCCCTATTTGTCTATCTAACCTCCCCATAACCTCTTCAAGACTATTCACCTCAACTACTCCCCATGGTAGTAAGTCCCACATTCCCACCACAGTCTGGGTGAAAAGATTTCTTCAGAATCCTCTCTTTGATTTCTTTGAGTCTACCTCTTATCGATACCCTCCAGTTTTGTCCTTTGCCACAAGTGAAACACTCTCCCCATCTCCTTTTAATAGACAGACTCACCACAAGAGCGAGTCTCACTGTGTGTCTGCACAGACACTGTTGCTGCAATCCATTGTAAGTTTAATTGAACACATTTGCTGGCCTGATGTAGCAATTAACTGAAAACAGATCCCACTTCCCTTCACGTCCGTACACATTTTACCATTGAAAATTTGACAGGCCGTTGGCCTCCTTTTACCCTTTGACACAGTAGAGGTGCAACCAGTTTTGTTTGTTGACTTTTCTGAAATGAGAATTTAACCAATTTAACAGGAAGGGCAAAAACCTGAGCTAGATTGATGTAGCTCAATATATAGCTAGATTGATATAGCTGAGAGCGCCTGCTAGATTGATATAAGATAAGATGGGGTGAGATGAGAAGCAGGGATTAGGCAGCATCACTGGTACATCGTCACATGTGTTTATTGTGAAATACACGAAAATGTATTTCAAATGTGTTTCCTAACTCATCCCTTCCTGTAGGTACTCCATTCTACCTGACTGCTTCCAGGGGTGGACACTGCCCCACACTGTGGATGAGGAGCTTTTGGGTTTTATTGGTTGACTGTAGGGCAGCACAGTGGTTAGCGCTGCTGCCTCACAGCGCCCAGGGACCCAGGGTCAATCCCTGGCTTGGGTCACTGTCTGTACGGAGTCTGCATGTTCTCCCCATGTCTGTGTGGGTTTTCTCCGGGCGCTCCGATTTCCTTCCACAGTCCAAAAGTGTGCGAGTTAGGTTGATTGGCCATGCTAAATTGACTCTAGTGTCAGGGAGACTAACTAGGGTAAATGTGTGGGGTTATGGCAATAGGGCCTGGGTGGGATTGTGGTCAGTGCAGACTCGATGGGCTGAATGACCTCCTTCTGTAAAGTAGGGATTCTATGACTGGCAGCTTTTTGGAAAGGAGTTATAGTTAGATAGCATTCCTCGCCACCAGACGTCCCAAAGCAGCTTCAAGCCAATGAAGTACTTTTTGAAATGTAAACATTACTTTCATTCCGATATCACATTGGCAGAGTGGTTAGCATTGCTGTCTCACGGCGCCAGGGACCTGGGTTCGATTCCTGGCTTGGATCACTGTCTGTGTGGAGTCTGCACATTCTCCCCGTGTCTGTGTGGGTTTCTTCCACGTGCTCCAATTTCCTCCCACAGTCCGAAAGGTGCCAGACTCTGGCGATTAGAGGATTTTAACAGTAGCTTCATTGCAGTGTTAATGTAAGCCTACTTGTCACACTAATAAATAAACATTAACATATCAGGGCAGAATGGAAGCAGGCAGGCTTATAGTTCCACATCGCCGGCTGGCTAGCTGGCGCCATTCTGTCCTCAAGTCTTTCCAGCACGGCTTGTGGGCCAGGAGGAATAGGAAGGCTTCTCTCCCCTTAACTTACTTCCTTCCAAACTACCAGCCCAGAAACAAGGCCCCCTGACCCAAATCCAAGATCTTTCCTTCACTTGAAATTGAGTTAAATGAGCGCTGAGATTAACCTTAGGCCCTCAGGACCAGTCATTGCTCAGAACACCAAGATCAAAACTCTATCTGACTGGAATGTGTGAAGTTATTTGTGTTAAGTTTGGAAAATCCCTGATGCAATCGACCCAATTTCAAAACATCTTGCCCCGACTAGTGTAGAGCAAGCAAGGCAAATTCAACCCCATAAAGATGTAACATCGGATAATCTTATGCAAGATTTTATTACACAGAGTAAAAGTTATTGCCGTGGTTTAGTTGTGATGCAATTGGATTTATCATTGAGGGGAACTTTAACGGGTGAGTTGGGTTTGGGTGGGATGTAAAAATTTGATAAATTTCTCAAGTCTGAACCCAGGACAGCTCATTCTGGTTTTAAAAGTTATGTTCCCGATGGTGGGGGTACCCAGAATCAGGGAGTCACAGTCTGGGGATATTGGGTCAGTGTAATAGGACACAGATGAGGAGACATTTAGAACATAAGAACTCGGAGTAGGCCATCTGACCCCTCGAGCCTGCTCCACCATTCAATAAGATCATGGCTGATCTTTTCATGGACTCAGCTCCACTTACCCGCCCGCTCACCATAACCCTTAATTCCTTAACTGTTCAAAAATGTATTTATTTCTTCACCCAGAGACAGCTTATGGGATGCACTACACAGAAAGTAGTTGAAACCGAAACATTTTAGGGGTAATTCTCCCATTCCGATACTCTAATTCTGGTTGGTGGGGCAGCAGTGCGAGGGTCCCAGGCTGGCCTGCAGTCAAACTGGCCAGAAAATGGGAGTCTGACAGTTTGGGGCCACTGCGCATGTGCAGAATTCCAGAACTCTCAGATTCCGGCGTGAATCGGCACCGATCCCGAGCTTTTAATGACATTCCCAATTGTGATCTCTGCATCGCACGGAGTGTGGGAGATACGACTCTGAACTCCCACTGAAAGAAACAATCGTGATGTACATCAGTTTTCCTGCAAATTCAACAATTAGAACTTTATTGGGAGAATTGTCGCCTTTATGTTTTCAAGAAGCAGTTAGACACAGCGCTAGGGTTGAAGGGGGTCAAAGGTTATGTGGGGGAGGTGGAATCAGGCTATTGAGTTGGATGATCAGCCATGATAGTAATCAATGGCGGAGCAGGCTTGAATGGCCTCCTTCTGCTCCTATTTTCTATGTTTCTATATGATATCCCCTCACATGCGGTTAAGTCTGGAAGTTGCTGTTAGAAACATCCAGTTGCTCCATAGGAAGGACAGACGTTGTCTAAACCCACAGACTCATCATAGAGAAAGCTGCAACTTAGGGCACTAAAGCTCTCTTGATTGGCTGCCGCTTGTAAAGTTGGAGGGGAACCCCTGCCGCAGCTACCCGTGCCTGCTGGCGACCCGCTTTTGAGACACACATTGTCTATCTACCCAATTGGTAAATTCAGCCCTGCGTATCTCCGTGAGATCCAGTCTGAGTAATTAAAGAGTCTTGCCCCACTCCACAGATCCATAACCAAAATCACCTTGTGCTGAATCGAATGCTGGATTGGTCCAAATCTACAGCGAGAGAGAAGAGAGAATGCAAGTGAGGACCAAGAACAATTCCTTCACCGGTCGGGAAAATTCCACACCAAATTCACTCCATGGCAACACAACTTGACATCAGGAATCTCGCAAACAGCTGCGAAAGAAACAACCGCACACTTTTTGATTGTGAAATGTGGGTGTTTGGTTGTGTAAATGTGGCTGAATGTATCCCATTCAAATGGCTGATCAGAGATTCACAAACTCACTGCCTGGTGTCAGTCGAGAGGGATGTTAATATCATCGTGGCAAAGATCAGCAGAGGCTCCAAATTTCTCCTGCTGTGGATTTTTGCAAAATAAAGTGCAGATTGGAATGAAACAGATTCCTCATGTTGTGGCTGCGGTGAAAGTCAACTTATCTTAATGTTGAGAGTGGAAGCTCCTCACCAAACAGATTTCAGACTCCACATGTGCCTTTCGACTAAGGTCAAGCATCAGATCAAACCCAAGGTGAAACGCGATGTCTTATCCTGACAGCTTGGATCTTGTTTCTCTCGCTCGTGAGGGCTAAAAATTGGATTTTGAATACGGTTTTTGGAGTGGATTTAAGTTTGCCTGGTCTATTCTGAGCACTAGCTTTGTAATTTTAAGGATGGCGTTTTAAAAAAATAATTCATTAAAAAGTTTAGCAGTTTTGAATTTTTTGGACCCCACGTGTCTTAGCATGGAGAGAAACAGCGCAAAAACCCATGTCAAGTGACCAGGAATGGAATGCCATTGAGAACAGGGATTAGGGTGAGGGGACAGGGTGAGGTCCCCAAAGGCAGAGAGGACAGGACGAGGTCCCCAAAGGGGAGAGGGGACAAGGTGAAGTACGAGAGGGAGCGTCCCAGACAGGGTATGGAGGCAGGTCCACGAAAAGACAAAAAAAGCAGAGAAAGAGGCTTCAATTGGTGAAAGTGTTGTGGGTAACAGACTACAAGTGAAGAGGGCTCAGAAGAAGATTCAAGAAGGCAACTGAAGTTTGGTAACTCCATGCTGTACACCGTTGGAGCAAAAGTGCCCCTTTGGAGCAATAGTGTTCTCAAAGTGCCAAAACACTGAAGCTGTGCTGATGAGCTAGTGTTGAGTACAGATTTGGGAATCCAGAGGTACAGAATCTCAGGAAGTGAGATTGAAGCCCTGTGAGGTGGGCCATTGTTGATGTCACGCGAGAAGGAGTGAATTTTGTAGAGAATTTCCAGATTCATCTTTAAAAGTGAACATTGGAATCCCGCATGAGAGAGACAGAGTAGCAGAAAGATTGATTGACTCGTGTTGTTAACTGACATCTGGGTAGCTTGTTGTGAAATCCATGGAATCTGCCATGGTTGCATCTGTCATTTAATGCGAAGTGTAGTGTATTTGACCACACTCTGTCTGTTAAGGCACATATATTAATCCCTGAGTATTATAGTACAAGATAGATATTGCAAATTGTTTTACCTTTCTAACCTTGTGTAGTAAAATTTATTTTTGTTCGTTCAAAACCACTGGAATCTTACGGTTTATTCACTTAAGAAGTGTCTCGAATTTCAAACTTTGTCTACTTTAAACAGAAGTCTGGAACCACATCTTACCAAAAACATGGGGGTTTGGTCAAGGATCATAACAGGTTTTGCCAGTGAAAGGCACACTTTTACTTTAATGATGGCCAGGCTAAAATGCACCATTGTTTCCTAATTAGTAACGATTTACGTTCACACCTTTTATCGTCACTCCATGCCTCAATGAGCTGAACATGGGATGGTCTTTATTACCCTACAGCGAATCATCTTCACATTTTACCGAGATGAAGATGAGGGGCGCTGGCTATATTTCAATATGGGTCTTCAATCATCATTTCTGTTTGGTTTGACATGATTTCCTTGCTCTTGTATTTTGTAGATTGACTTGAACCTATACACAGTTATTTCATTAACTTCTGCAACCACTTCACATACAGATGATAGTTTCCCTGTTAAATGAAGTATTACCCAGGGGTTTATTTTGTCTTGTATTACTGAACAGTGTATCATTCGCTTTGTAATTAAATCTGCTGCGTGTATCATCTTGAGATTCCTGAAATTCAGTGCTGCTTGAGTTTGTGTTACTAATTTGATTTCAAACTCTGAGCATCATTCTTTTCCACCTACAATCTTAATTTCCTTTTCGCAGTATTGGATATCACCTAATAATCTTTAATACCTTCAAGAAGATAATTTAAAAATATAATGAATAGCATGATCACTGGTTAATTCCTTTATACCTACACACCCATCTGCCGTGTCCTTTTACGATGCAAAAGGAACAAATTTAATCATCTAACTGGTGCCTCCACACAGACCTCGAAGGAAAATACATGCACCTTGGAGGCTGGTTTAATGGAATATGAACCACAGTGGTACACTCTATAACAACTCATCAGTGTACTTAAGGGTAAGAGATAATAAAACAACTGGGTCACCCTGCTGGACACAACTGTCTAATTAGAAGCTGAGTCATTAGCCTTGCTCTCTATATTTCCCTGTGTAGCTTTATTGTTGTCTAATTTATTAGCTTAGAAATAGAAACTTACGCCGCAGAAAGAAACCATTCAACCCATCACACCTTTACTAGCCCTTTGTGAAAGCAGCTGTGCCTACTCGGTTTTTGTCTATAATCCTGTCATTTCCTCATCCTCAAGTGCCCGTTATTTTACGATGATCAATGTTGGGCTGGAATTTTACCGGTGCATCTCAACTGTTACAGCCAGAAAGAATGCTTTTTATGGTGGATCTGTAAAAGTTGATGAGAGTCATAGTGGATTTAAATAAGCCATAGAACGCTACAGTGCAGAAAGAGGCCCTTCGAGTCTGCACCAAACACAATCCCACCCAGGCCCTACTCCCATATCTCTATATATTATACCCACTAATCCCTCTAACCTACACATCCCTGGACACTAAGGGGCAATTTCTTAGCACAGCCAATGAACCTAACCCGCACATCTTTGGACTGTGGGAGGAAACCAAAGTACCCAGACACGAGGAGAACGTGCAAACTCCACACAGACACTGACCCAAGCCGGGAATCGAACCCAGGACCCCGGAGCTGTGAAGCAGCAGTGCTAACCACTGTGCCGCCCTAACCACTGTGTTACCATGCCACGATGAGGGTCTGGTTTAGTGGCTCAATTAGTTTCTCTGATTTTCTTTTCTTTCCTCCTGAACAGTCTCACGGAGGAAGGATAAAATGGTAATACATCAATTCCTGTTGGATCACTTTGACACGTAAAGAGCTCTTGTACCCAAATGTGGCCTAGAGAATGTTTGTAGTTCATCCTGGATTGAACAAGTGGCTGTTGATTGCTATGGCAATCACTGCTGCGGCCCCCTCTTGTTCATCAGAAAAGAAAACAGAGGAATTTATCAGCATCCACAAACAGAAAGACTATTCCAGTTGCTTTCACCGGGAAAATGCAAGAGCTCAAGTGGAATCTAGCTTCATTTTGTTGCAGCATTAGTGATGGCCCTCAGTATGGTGACCATTGATGATGGAGGATAGTTCCTTGTACAACTTTGGGTGTCTTGTAAATAACATTAGGAAGTCGGGAAGGGGCAAAAGGTTTACATGCTGTCCTACACCCAAAGGTAGGGGAGTCTAAAACTAGAGGGCATAGGTTTAAGGCGAGAGGGGAGGGATACAAAAAGGGTCCAGAGGGGCAATTTTTTCCCACAGAAGGTAGTGAGTGTCTGGAACGAGCTGCCAGAGGTAGTAGTAGAGGCGGGTACAATTTTGTCTTTTAAAAAGCATTTGGACAGTTACATGGATAAGTATTGAGGGAGACGAGCCAAACAAGGGCAATTGGGAATAGCTTAGTGGTTAAAAGGAAGGGCGGCATGGACAAGTTGGGCCAAAGGGCCTGTTTCCCTGCTGTAAACCTCTATGACTTACACTCATTACAGGGGCTGGGGTAAAATTGTAAAAAAAAATTACATTAAAGTACATGAAAACTGCAAACAAAAAGAGTTTCTCTGTATGTCGTAATGTCCTTTACCATATGTTCAATTAGTTTGTTAGAATAGATAGCTTCCTCCATTGTGTTCAGGAAAGATATAGGCCAGAATGTTACCGTCCCGCCTGCTACAGGAACCGGAGTGGGCGTGGGGTGGATAATGGGACAGTCCGTTGATCTCGGGTGGGATTTTACTGTTTTGGGATGAGCGTGGCTGTAAAATCCCACCCATGGATTTTGTTCAGACTTCTGGGATATTGCACCATTTAGTTCAGCTTTATTGGAACACTGCAAACTGCAGGATTAATAGAAGATGCAGTTGGCAACTAAGTTTTAGAATTACTCAAAGGATACAGGCCCAAAGGAGTCCACATTAGAAGTTAGGGCTAAGCTCCCAAGGATGGCTTTTGTTGTTATTTAAGCTGCCTTTCACAGCCATAATTTTATATTTGTGAACGTTCGAATCTCATAAGCATCAAACAAGCCAACAGAATAAATCGCCTCCAAAATTCATGAATTTCCCTGGGTCGCCTTTGTGGATATTCTGACTGAAGCATTATTGCTAACACTGTGGGGAATAGGCCAGCTCCCAAGGATTTGTTTAACCTTTTCATCAGGATGAAAGAAGGGAGTTTCGGTTTTCGAGGCAAATATTTTCATAATAAAAATACAAACTCATTATCAAATAGAAATCAATGTTTTATAAACTCTAAGTGACATTCTTTTAACGACAAAATCCAAACTGTGCATTAGGGGAAAAAAAAAGTCTGAATTTTGCTCTGAAAGATGTCAACATGTAAGCTGAAACATTAAGACATACGGCAAGGATTTTAAGCATGCAGCGTCCAATGGACGAGGCACGTTTAATGATTCAGTGCCATTAGTTCCCATGCAGTTCTTATCAGGGAAATCGATATTCAGTTACCCATACAGGCAAGCCAATCTATTCCCGTAGGTCAACATATTCAACAGTGTAATGGTGCACTGCATGTTCAGCTGCCTTAGTTTAATCTGAATTGCAAATGTGTTTACATTGCTGAAAGGTCTTTATTGTCGCTGGAAATTGCAGTGTTCTAGAAATAATTTCAACCCATCAGTGGACATCATTCATTGCATTTTAGTTAGCTTTGTCTGTGAACATGTAAAAATGACAGGTTTGGTCCGTAATGCCAATCCCTTTTGCTGCAATGCCCTGGTGCATCACGATATAGACTTGTCCCGGCCCTCCAGAATCAGGTCATCTCAAAACCCCCACCTCCCTCCCCCAAAAGAAGTAAAAACCTGCCCAATTAGGAGGTCTGACTGCCATCAAAACCAGTCCAGGAGATTGCACAGGCCTTCATTTACTTGGACCCACTACTTGGAGTACTGTGTGCAGTTCTGTTCACCTCACTACAAGAAGGATGTGGAAGCTACTGAGAGGGTGCAGAGGAGATTTACAAGGATGTTGCCTGGATTGGGTGGCATGCCTTATGAGGATAGGTTGAGGGAGCTAGGTCTCTTCTCCCTGGAGAGACGAAGGATGAGAGGTGACCTGATAGAGGTTTATAAGATGTTGAGAGGTATAGATCGGGTGGATTCTCAGAGGCTATTTCCCAGGGCTGAAATGGTCGCTACGAGAGGACACAGGTTTAAGGTGTTGGGGAGCAGGTACAGAGGAGATGTGAGGGGTAAATTTTTCACTCAGAGGGTGGTGAGTGAGTGGAATCGGCTGCCGTAGGTGGTGGTGGAGGCGAACTCATTGGGGTCTTTTAAGAGACTTCTGGATGAGTACATGGGATTTAATGGGATTGGGAGTTACAGGTAGGTCGGGTAGGTATGGATATGATCGGCGCAACTTGTGGGCCGAAGGGCCTGTTTGTGCTGTAGTGTTCTATGTTCTATAATCTCTTCCCACAGTGGTTAGCCCTGCTGCCTCTCAATGCCATGTACCCCGGTTCAATGCCAGCCTTAGGTGACTGTCTTGTGGAGTGTGCACATTTGCGTGCCTTTCCTCCAGGATGTCCCAGTTTCATCCCACAAATCAAAGATGTGCAGGTTATGTGGATTGATCGTGTTACATTGCACCTTAGTGTTCCTAAAATGTGTGGGTTACCAGGATTAGCCACGGTGAATGTATGGGGTTACGGGGATAGGGCGGGGGGAGACCTGGATAAGAAAGTCCATCAGGGTATGAGTCATTGCTCAGGTTTCCTTCCACAGTGTGCAGGTCAGGTGGATTGACGATGCTAAATTGCCCCTTAGTGTCCCAAGATGCGTATTTTAAGGGGATTAGCAGGGTAAATACATGGGGTCACGGGCATCAGTTCTGGGTAAGATGCTCTATCGGAGACTCAGTGCAGATCCGATGGGCCAAATGGCCGCCTTCTGCAACGTAGGGATTCTATGGTTCTATGAGTAATCTGCATTACAGCAAGAAACAGGTCCAAGCTTTCTGGAAGGAATTCTGTGGATCATTGTTCAGTGCGTGAGATGGTAATCAGTTCCACATATCTGCTATCTCTGGAAAAATCAGTACCTAACTGCCAACTTCAATTTGTAAGCATGACCCCTGATTCTCTTGAAACAATCAATGCGCACAACCACAAAGTAGTTCCTGCATTATTTTAGGGGATCAGAGGTATTTTAAACTTGGGAATCAATATCTGGGTCATTGCTGATCTTTTCCAAAGCCTCAACATCCCCCATTGAGGAGGAACTTCTTCACTCAAAGGGTGGTGAATCTCTGGAATTCTCTGCCCATTGAAGTGGTGGAGGCGACCTCGTTGAATATATTTAAGTCACGGGTAGATAAGTTTCTGATAGACAGGGGAATTAAGGGTTATGGGGAGAGAGCGGGAAAGTAGAACTGATCCACTTCAGATCAGCCATGATCTTATTGAATGGCGGGGCAGGCTCGAAGGGCTAGATGGCCTACTCCTGCTCCTGTTTCTTATGTTCTCAGATAAGGACACCAAAACTGCACACCAATACTCCAGGTGTGGCCTGGAATAATTAAGTGGAGTGTAAAGTCAGAGGCCAGAATTTCGTGTTGCCCTTTCGGATGCATGCCTGACCCGGAAGTGCATGAAATCACGCAACCTGAATTCATCGCCCACCCATGTAATGTTTCGGTTGGCAGGCCCACCAGCCATCAAGCAGACAATTTAATCCATTGAGGGGCTAAGCGAACGTAATTTTATGTGACTCAGCCGCTCTTACAGCTGGTGGGTGAGTAACCAGACGGCCTTTGCAGTGTAGCTGCAATCTCAATCCAGGGTGGATTGAACTATCAGGGCCAAAGGAAAATTTAAAAGGGTGTTGGAGATTTGTGTTTGAATGCGCTGCTGAGGTGCAGTTTGCATAGTTTTCCGTAGCTATTTATTTTCACAGGTTAATAGCTTCCTGAGACAGCTCCGCATAAGTTCATAAGGTGTAGGTGCAGAATTAGGCCATTCGGCCCATCAAGTCTGCTTTGCCCTTCGATCATGGCTGATATGCTCCTCATCCCCATTTTCCTGCCTTCTCCCCATCATCTTTCAACCCACCTTTCCTCAAATACAGGGACCAAAACCGTGCAGAATACTCCAGGTGCAACCTCACTAATGCCTTGCTCAGAGCTGAGGATGAACATTGGACACTGTCAAACACATTTGCTTTTCACACAGCCCCAGGCTAGCCTTGTCTGTGTGAAATTCCCCTCGGGGGCTGAGGCAGCCATTAAAGCGTTTCACGCCCACCTCTGTAACTCCCCGCCGAGTGCTCGTGCCCAGGAGGTAGAAATACAGGCCATGATTGCAGGGATGAAGCTCCCACTCAAAGTTAGCCCACACTGAGACAGGCCAGCAAGCAGACTGCCCATCAACCCACCCCAGTCACTGAACCATATCGCTCTCAAGAGAACCGAGAGCACAGAGGGCGGAATTTTCCAGCTAAGCGTTACCCACCCCCACCTGCCAAAGACTGGAAATTCTAGCCCGAGGTCAATGGGGCAGCACGGTGGCCCAGTGGTTAGCACGGTTGCCTCTCAGCGCCAGGGACCCGGTTCAATTCCAGCCTTGGGTCACTGACTGTGCAGGGTTTGCACGGTCTCCCCATCCCTGCATGGGTTTCCTCCCACACTCCAAAAGACGTGCAGGTTAGATTGATTGGCCATGCTAAATTGTCCCTTAGTGTGAGGGAGAATATGAAGGTAAATATATGGGATCACAGGGATAGGACTGGGGTAGGATTGTTGTCGGTACACACTCAATGGGCCAAATGGCTCCTTCTGCAGTGTAGGGATTCTATGATTCTAGATGGTGCACCAAATCTTCTGCCCCCACCCGGAACGATTCCTGCAGCGGGTGGGACTGGAGAATTCCAGCCAGAGTAAAGCAAATGAGATTGGCAGATAATGCCCGATTGGAATCGTGTGGTTTGAACACAGACTGTTGGAGTTAATGTTCTCTACAGACGAAAGTAAGACAGCCTGGAACAGAGAAAGGCCTTCCAGATCATTTTGTGTGCTGTTTCCCCATGATGGATTCTGGTCATTGCCAACTCCAGGGAAGCATCTGGCCAAGCGCTAAAACTTGTTAGACTCAAAGCTCTCTGAAATGTCTTCCAGACTCTTAGCTGTACAGGATTCCAGAACATCAACCTAACTTTGTAGCCAACGCTGTTCAGAGCAGAATCCACCAGTTACTCATTGTACCCCATTGCCTGGGATTTATCATCTATTTCTGCACTCGACACCTTCACCAGATATCAATTCTGCGTCATTTATCACTTAAACTATTATTTTGTCAGAGAGGTAATTGTTCAAACTGCTGGTCCTTTTTGAGGTTTGTTTAGTTTTTTTTTATTCACCTCCTGTAACTCTATAATTACTGGCTAACTTTATTAATCTGCTCGTGTATGTGCCACTCAAACTTCTCAAAGTTTCAAGAACTGGATGATTCATCTTGATCCTCTCTCCACCCATTAAGTTCTGCTGTGAGTCGCTCTTCCTGAGTTACAATCAAATGTTACTGAGATGCGTCTGAACATTCACTGAATATGTTCACCGAATGGTCTGTAATTACACTGCAGAATGTGCTCCTTATGGCCTCTACATCCTTTCACTCAGCAGCAATAGCTTCCTGTTTGTTCATATCTCTCTGTTTCTTTTTGTTGGCTGCAGAATAAAGCAGCCTAGCCATAGACATAGGAGCAGAATTAGGCCACTTGGCCCATTGAGTCCACTCTGCCATTCATTCTTGGCTGTTCTTTTTCTCATCCCCATTCTCTTGCCTTTTCCCCATATCCCCTCATCCCCTTATTAATCAAGAACCTTTCTATCTCTTTCTTAAAGGCACTCAATGATCTGGCCTCCACAACCTTCTGCAGCAAAGAGTTCCACAGATTCACCACCTCTGGTTGAAGAAATAAGCCTTCAGTTTTTGCATACAATCCCTATGTTTATTGAAATGCTACAAAATACTAGAGGTGGGATTTACTGGCCTCACTCATCCCAAGATCTTGCCCAAGATCAATGTAGCTTTCCATGATCCACCACCTCTGATTTCCATGGCGGGCGAGGTGGTAAAATCCCGGCCCAGCAGTTTGACATTTCATTCCATTCCATTCCTCTCGCAGTGAAGGACAAAATTCCATTTGCCTTCGTAATTACCTGCTGCACCTGCAAACCAACTCCTTGAGATTCCTGTGCAAGGACACCCAGGTCCCTCTGCACAGCAGCATGCTGCAATTTTTTACCATTTAAATAATAGTCCGTTCTTCTGTTATTTCTACCAAAACGGATGACCTCACATTTACCGACATTGTACTCCATCTGCCAGACCCTCGCCCACTTACTTAAACTATCTATATCCCTTTGCAGACTTTGCTCTACCACTCATCTTGGTGTCATCTACAAATAGGGACACACTATACTCAGTCCCCAACTCCAAATCATCTGTATAAGTTATAAACAATTGCAGTCCCAATATTGATCCCTGAGGTACACCACTAGTCCTCAAGTGGAATCTGGATTTTGTTTACAGCGCACTTTTCATTAACTTAACATTTCTGTTATTTCTTAATACCTCATCACTTCAATCTGTCTTAGTCCGACATTTACACTCTACCCACTTCATACAGAACCATACAAATTGCTGCAATTATCCACTTTTTCTGTAGCACTGTGTCTAATTAAAATTACTTAATCTCAAATGACTTTATTCGCCAGCATCAATACATTTTAATTTGCTGGAGAACCTTTGAAGCAATCCCTTTGAATCATTCCTTTGTTGCAATTTCTTCCAGGAAATGAAACATATTCCCACATTTTGGGTTCAAATTTGGCCCATGTCATTGGACAAGTACAGGTGCAGAATTTTGAATTTCCCTGATTTTGAATGAATCAGCCTCCACGTTTTAAGACTTTGAGAGGAATTGATAGCTTAGATAGAGAGAAAAAGCGTTGAGGACACTTAGGCAAAAGGATGTAACATTAATGACAGAGTCAGGATATTTATGAGTGAAATTAGGAGATAGTCTGCCATGCAAAGGCTAATGGAGTGTGGAACTCGTTTCCACAGTCAGTGGATCCCAGTTTAGTTAATAAATAACAAAGGCTTTGACAAAGGATCACCAGGACTCGAAATGTCAGTCCTTTTCTCTCCAGATCTGCTGAGATTTTCCAACATTTTCTCTTTAGATCCCAGATCAGTTAATGGTTTTAAAGCTGAAATTGATAGATTCTTACTAGACAAGGGTATAAAACAGCATGGAGCCAAGACAAATAGATGAAGTTAAGATCTAGATATTGTTATAATCCAGGTCAGAAATTCCAAAGTGTTTCATGGAGTCAGCCTAGATCATAAGTTTTACACTTCGAATTTTGGCTAGGGTGAGCATGAGATGTTTCACTCCAGGTATGATTCAAGTGACTCACTAGGGAGCTTTTATCAAACAACGTTTATTTAAGAATAGAGTTAAGATATAATCTAATAAGCAATAACTTCTGCCAATTACAAACAATTTTAAAAAATGTGATATATAATGTTAACAGCTAAATATACTGTTCCAACACAACAAACATTCTTACAAACTTACACCCCAGTTTCAGTTTGCTCTTGTGATATTGGATCTTGCAGCTTTGCAACACCTGCTGTGACTTAGTCCTGTGGATGGAGAATTGAAACTCTGACTTCCCCATCCTCAAGCTTCCAGAACATCTCGAGGTAGAGATAGAGCCACTGCTGGCCTCTAGTTTTTAGCCAGCAAAAACTAGAGGCCAGCAAAGAGACAGAGGTCTCTAGTTACTAGCTAGCCAGCCTGCCACTAAGAACTAAATTTTCAATACCAGGGAGAGAGACCCAGAAATACACTGTTTGCAGTCAGGAATCCAACAGTTCCTAACTCACCAAGGTAAAAGTAAAGTTCTCCTGTGAGAAAATACTGTCCAACCTGACCTGTCTATCATTCTTCCCCCAACAATTCAAAAGGGTCACACACTCCAGGACAGTTCATCAGGCCCATATTTTAAAAAAAACACCTATTATGTGACTGTCTCAACAATAAAGGGACAGACAGCCTGGTACCTGCTTATAACTGAAGAGAACATTTTGGGCAAAAGATTTACATTTAAGATTTACATTTTAAAACATTTAGGCATTTGGGACAGCATGGTAACACAGTGGTTAGCACTGCTGCTTCACAGCGCCAAGGACCTGGGCTCAATTCCTGGCTTGGGTTGCTATCTGTATGGAGTTTGCACATTCTCCCTGTATCTGTGTGGGTTTCCTCCAGGTGCTCAGGTTTCCTCCCACATTCTGAAAGATGTGCTGGTTAGGTGCATTGACCTGAACAGGTGCAGGCTGTGACGACTAGGGGAATTTCACAGTAACTTCATTGCAGAGTTAATGTAAGCCTTATTTGTGGCTAATAAATAAAGTTTACCTTAGAATACGTTCCTTAAAGGCACAGTAGCATCACTATATGCCATAATCTCACTGTATGGTGGAACAGGCTTGAGGGGCTGAATGGCCTAGAGATTCAATACTAATTTAATGCTAAATTGCATGCTGCATTTTTCTTGTGCGCAATAAAATTTACTGCTGTTAGTCAAGATGCTTTTGTTGAATAAATTGGATATAAAGACTTGCATTCATATAGTGCCTTTCCTGAGCACTGGGTGTCTCAGAGTGCTTGTTATAATCCCCAGCGGGGGGGATGTAAACCCAAATAAAGAAATTTCTCATAGGATTTAACTATCACTTTAACATGAATTAGAAACAAAGTAAATTAAAAATGAACGAACAGGTAAATTATACTTCAAATAAAAAGGTAAATTTCACTTTAAATGTCGATACAAAAAGAATATATCTTACACAAGCACCTGGGTCACTCCCCAGTGACCTGGCATTACATAGGTCAACAATATGCTATCTTTATTGATGTAGGTTAGGCCAGGAGTCTATTTGACAACAATTATCAGTTTGAATTTCACATGTAGTATTATCATTAGCAAGACACGCTTTCAATAAACCCTCTTGCCCACAGATCACAACATTGCAGCTTTCCAGAGTTCCTGGTTCATGGTTTGACCACTTCTGGGAAAACACTCACCTCTTTTGCTTTCCCAGTTACTCACACAGCTTCACAGGTTTTAAGAGATGCAATAGCCTAGTGGTATTATTGCTAGACTATTAACCCTGAAGCTCTGCTAATGTTCAGGAAACCCGGTTCGAATCCCGTCATGGAAGATGGTGGAATTCAATATAAGTTATCTGGAATTAAGAATCTACTGATGACCATGAAACCGTTGTCGATTGTCGCAAAAACCCATCTGGTTCACCAACGTTCTTTAGGGAAGGAAATCTGCCGTCCTTACCTGGTGTGGTCTACATGTGACTCTCGAGCCATAACAATGTGGTTGACTCTCAACTGTCCTTGGGCAGGGATGGGCAATAAATGCTGGCCAGCCAGCGATGCCCATGTCCCACAAATGAATTTTAAAAAATCTTTTTTTGCCAGCTCACACAGTGCCTTAAGAACTCCCACCTCTGTTTCCGCCAAACAGCAAAACTGATCTCTTTCTGAGAGAGATTTGCTTCTCCTTCTCATCAGAACTCAGAGTTTCTGCTTTCTCGTTGTATCTGCATCCGTGTGCGAGATCACCTTCATCCTCCAGCTCTCCTAATTGTAGCCCTCCTTTGTGTCTGGCCATATGACTTCTCTCTCAACCTCGTTCTTGTTAGCACTGCTTCCAGTTCAAGGGTTGCAAGGTCACATGGACCAGTGTTCCTGTTCATTCAAGGAACTTACAATCAAACCCTTTATAATTGAGATAAACACTTAAAAATACTTTTCAAACATTCTTACAGATTCTTTGGACTTTTTAAAGATATTACAAATTTTCCTTACTGTAATGTTTCTGGGTCAAAGGTCATCACATTTCTTTACAGCCAATGATGTGCAGTCACTATTGTGATGTAGGAATCACAACAGCTTGTTTGCACACAGCAAGATCCCATAAACAGCAATGTGATGATCATCTGTTTTTTTTATTGATGCTGGTTGAGGGATAAATATTGACCAAGATACCATGGACAACACCCATGCTGTTCTTCAAAACAGTGCCATCTTTTATATTACTGCGGATGCTGGAATCTGAAACCAAAAGAGAAAACACTGGAAAATCTCAGCAGGTCTGGCAGCATCTGTAAGGAGAGAAAAAAGCTGATGTTTCGAGTCTTGATGACCCTTTGTCAAAGCTGAGAGGCGGAGGAAGTGGGAGATATTGATACTGCAGGGTGAGGGAATTTTCCCCCTTTCCCCCATTTTCTCAGTTTTATCTCTCAATTTTATGCCACCCCCCCCCCACCAACATCTTCATCTGTCACAGTTTACCCTCTGATTTTAGCTTCTCTGCCATTTGGTCATTCACACCTTCTGTTCTCTCTGTGGACTGCCGTTAACAGCCTTACCCAATGTTTTTGTGGCTATGACCCATCATCCCGCTGCCTCGGAAAAGCAGCCAGCATAGTCAAGTACGCCACGCACCCTGGACATTCTCTCTTCCACCTTCTTCCGTCAGGTAAGAGATACAAAATCCTGAGATCATGTAGCAACCCACTCAAGAACAGCTTCTTCCCAGCTGCTGTCAGACTTTTGAATGGACCTACCATATATAAAGCTGATCTTTCTGCTCCCCCAGCTGTGACAATATATTCTGCACACTCTCCATTCCTTCTCCACTATGAATGGTATGTTTTGTCTGTATGACCTGCAAGAAACAGTACTTTTCACCGTATCCCAATGCACGTGACAATAATAAATCAAATCAACTCAAATCAGTGCTGTGCTGGAGGGTCAGTCCTGAGTTTTATGTTCAAAGCTTGGAGTGGGACCCATAGTAAGACCGTTAACGGGGATGGGACAGATGTACA
Organism: Carcharhinus amblyrhynchos; assembly: GCF_965287045.1. Classification (NCBI taxonomy): domain Eukaryota; kingdom Metazoa; phylum Chordata; class Chondrichthyes; order Carcharhiniformes; family Carcharhinidae; genus Carcharhinus; species Carcharhinus amblyrhynchos. Next base: position 48,832,846 of record NC_137342.1, read on the forward strand.
GGCTCTTGGGGTGTAAGACAAGCTGAATGCACAAGACGTGAGGTTGGATCACTACAGGATAAACTTATTGGCGACAATGGAACGTCTTCCTTCCTGATTCTGAGCGTAGACAAATCTGTTTTTAAAATGAATCCCTGTTGATTTTCTAAATTCATTTCCCTGTAAAATTCCCTGGGAATTAATTGTTGGTGGGAGACTGTAATATTTTACAGTAATGTTAACATAGCCAAAGATTTTAGCGACTTACATAATGGCAATTTTTCAGGCTCTTCAGATTTTACATAATTAAAGCTTTCTATAGATGGGGCAGATATATTTATTCTAAAAGGAAATAGAAAGCCTTACTGGCTGATATTCAAACATTGAGTAAATCATTGACCATTCCTCGGAACAGAATGTCCTATTGGCAGCTCAATAGAAGTTAATGTATTTGTGCAGTTTCCTGTAAACGGATATCAGAATGTTGCGGAGCTGATGGTGCTTTTCTGTGCTTTTAACCTGATGGAGTGTCCTGAAAAAAAACGCACAAGAAACCATTATGCTTTTGCTGTGTATGAAACGTAAGCATGGATTTTTATGGATTTGCATTCCGGGCACAGAATCCCATGCGCATCAGAAATTCTGGTGTGGAACACAGGCTCCTCGAGTCTGTTCCATCATTCAAGATTAAAATTATTCATTGGTGGGAGGTGGGCATCGCTGGCTGTGATGGCATTCATTGCCCATCCCTAACTGCCCATTTCATAAAAACATCAAAACGAGAAGCAGGAATACGCCATTTGGCCCTTCGAATCTGCTCTGCCATTCACCTTGATCACGGCTGATCCTTGAATTCAATATCCTGAATATTCCCCCTCCGTATCCCTTGATCCTTTTAGCCCCAAGAGCTGTATCTAATTTCTTCTTGAAATCAGACAATGTTTTGGCCTCAATTACATTCTGTGGTAGTGAACTCCACACATTCACCACCCTCTGGGTGAAGAAATTTCTGTTCATCTCAGTTCTAAAAAACTTACCACTAATCCTCAAACTATCACCCCCAGTTTTGGATCCCCCTCCATTGGCAACATTCTTTCTGAATCTACCCTGTCTAACCCTGTTAGAATTTTAGAAATATCTATGAGATTCCCTTTCACTCTTCTAAACTCCAGTGAATATAATCCCAAGTGACTTAGTCTTTCCTCATATGACAAACCTGCCATCCCAGGAATCAGCCTGGTAAACCTTCGCTGCACTCCCTCTACAGCAAGGATATCCTTCCTCAGATAAGGGCATCAAAACAGCACGCAATACTCCCAGTGTGGCCTCACCAATGCCCTGTTCAATTGGAACAAAATATCCCTTTCCCCATACTCAAATCCTCTCCATGGGCCTGCTCTTTCAGAGGGCAGTTAAGAGCTAACCACATTTCTGTGGATCTGGAGTCACATGTAGGCGAGACTGGATAAGGACAGCAGATTTTCTTTCCTGAAGGACATTAGCGAACCAGATGGGTTTTAATGCCAATCGGCAATGGTTATAATTAGACTTTTAATAATCTGAGACTTTTTTAAAAATTGAATTCAAATTTCACCATCTGCCATGGTGAGAATTGAGCCTGGGTCCTATCTGAGCTTTATTCTGTGTCTCTGGATTATTAATCCTGTGATAATTCCACTACACCACTGCATTCACACAGATTGCTGTTGAGCTGTGACTGAACTCCATGTACCTACCTCTGTCACATATCCTTCAGTATCTTTGAAAAGAACATGTCTTTCCATCTCAGTTTAAAATGAACAACTGACCTTGCATCAATTGTCATTTGCAGAAGAGAATTTCCACCCTTTGTGTAAAGAAGTGTTTCCGAACTTCACTCTCAAAAGACCTGCTTCTATTTTTAACTACATCCCTTGGTCCTTAACCCCCAACTAGCAGAAATAAATGATCCCTATCTGCTTCCTTTAATACCTTGAAATTTTTGATCAAATCATCCTTAACGTTCTAAATTCCTGGGAACACAACCTTAGTTTGTGCGATCCTTTGTTGTAATTTGACTCTTGGAATCCAGCAGTAATTCTGGGAAATCTATGCTGCGCCGCCTTTAGGTGTGGTGGCCGGAACTGCTGGTGTGGTCTAACCATGGCATTGTTTAGCTGAAAAATGCCTTCTACCCTACTTGGACTCTTCTGCTCCAGATATAGAGGCCAGATTTGCATCAGCCCTTTTGGTTATTTTCTGTACCTGTTTATGACATCCCTTCACCCACCAACCAGGGCTCTCACCATTTCTGGCTTCTCATTATGTAATCTGTCCTAATCTGTCCTTTCTGGTCCAAACTGGTGTGACCCCATACTTCCGTACATTGAACTCCATTTTGCCAAAATTATGCATCCATAAAGCTTCTAATTGACACAAAATCCCATGAGAAACGTTGCCCTCTGTGTCTACATTTCCAGCTCGCTGCTTTGGCAAGTGAATCTCTGAACTGGAGACACAAACCCCCACGTTCTATTAACCATGACTGCTCTAGGCATTTACAGAATATTTCAGGATTCTACCTAAATGCAGTACATAAGCCCCCCACCCCCATTTTTACCTCCTCAAGTTTCTCCTTCCCCCCAACATATCCCACGAACAAAGGGCCCCCCTTTTATCCCCCACCACACACAAATACTTCCCCACCACTCTGCACAAAAATAAGCTAACATGAATAGAAAATGGAAAAGCTCCAGGCGATAAGAGGACAACAAGCCACAATATAAGGCATCACAAGGTGCAAGAAGGGTTGGACATGAGCTGAACAAAAAGTGGCAGAGTAAGAAAGAAAGGGGATATGTCCTCTCTCTGACTGACCCCAATAACCTTTACTGAGTACACTGGCCATGCTGTGGAGATGCTGACATTGGACTGGGGTGCGCACAGTAAAAAGTCTCACAACACCGGGTTAAAGTCCAGCAGGTTTATTTGGAATCACAGCTTTTGGGAGCACTGCACCTTCATCAGATGAGTGGAGGTAGATTCACAAACATGGCATTTACAGGCAGAAACACAAGTGCAAGATTATTATAGATTGGAATGTGAAGAATGGTTGGAATGTGAGTCTTTGTAGGTAATCAAGTCTTTACAGAGACAGACAATGCAAGTGGAGAGAGGGATAATCACAGGTTAAAGAGGTGTGAATTGTCTGAAACCAGGACAGTTAGTAGGATTTTGCAATCCCAGGAAGGTCACCATACAGTAGCCTCCCTATTTCCTCCACTCTTCTGTCTCCTTTTCCATTCTTAAAACCTACCTCTTTGAGCAAACTTGTGTCGTCATATCTTCTTTGAGGCTTGATGTCAGATTTTGTTTGCTAATACTCCTGTGAAGCAGGTGCCACATAAACTAAAAAAATGTTCTTAAGCATTGAAGTAATTTGCATCTGTTTATTCTGAGGTCTAGCTGGGCCCAAGAGGGTGCAGGCTGTTTGGTGTTATGGTGACTGGGGCTATTGTGCGACTGGCCTCTCTCTTACAGATGAACGCATTAGCTACAGCACATGCATAATTGACCAGTGCCGTTGTTTGGTGTCCCCCGGACTCATCACTGATTGTTACTTTTTGTAATCTTGCCCAAAACCAGCAATAGAATTTATTTTTCATAGATTGTTAAATCTTCCAGAAGCTGGAAGTGTAACATCAAGTTCAAATTCCAAGCAAAAACACTCCAGTTTCGGAGTTTGCTTTCAGAATTCATCACAAAAGAACTAGGCTATGCGACATGGATTGTAGTTCAAAGGCTGATAAAGTAAAGTAGTCAGAAAGTGGCAGCATTGTGTTGGATAAGAATCTGCATTATCTGATTAGAGCTTTGTTGTGATTGCCATTGACATATGAAATTGCAGGTGAAGCTATTTGCCTGGAATCGGCAGACAGCTCAGTGCACAGAAATGCTGAGTAACAGTTCGCCATCCAAGATGATTGGAATACTAATAGGAATTATGTAGCGTAAAAGGCAGCCAGAAGAAAATGGGAAAAAGTACAGGCATTGCTTCAGATAAATGTGAGGTTAATCACTTTAGAAGCAAATACAAGAAGGCAGATTACTCCCTGAATGGCTGTAAATTGGGAGAGGGGAGTGTGCAGAGGGATCTGGGTGTCCTTGTGCACCAGTCACTGAAGGTAAGCATGTAGGTACAGCAGGCGGTAAAGAAGGCAAATGGTATGTTGGCCTTCATTGCGAGAGGTTTCGAGTACAGGAGCAGGGATGTGTTGTTGCAATTATACAGGACCTTGGTGAGGCCACACCTAGAGTATTGTATGCAGTTTTGGCGTCCTTTTCTGAGGAAGGATGTTCTAGCTCTTGAGGGAGTGCAGCGAAGGTTTACCAGGTTGATTCTGGGGATGGCGGAACTGATGTATGAGGAGAGATTGACTAGATTAGGATTGTTTTCGCAGGAGTTCAAACGAATGAGGGAGGATCTCATAGAGACTTATAAAATTCTAACAAGGCCTAGACAGGGTAGATGCAGGGAGGATGTTCCTAATGGTGGGGGAGTTCAGAAGCAGGGGTCACAGTCTGAAGATTCAGGGTAGACCTTTTAGGATGGAAATAAGGAGACATTTCTTCATCCAAAGAGTGGTGAGCCTGTGGAATTCATTACCACAGGAAGTAGTTGATGCCAAAACATTGAATACATTCAAGAGGTGAGCAGATATATGGGTGGATGGGATCAATGGTTATGAGGAAAAAACAGCATTAGGCTATTGAGTTGGACAATCAGCCATGCTTGTAATGAATGGCCTCCTATCTTCTATGTTTCAGTCACATGGTACATGGTATTAAGAAGTATGTTCAGTGCAGAAACAGGTCATTGAACCCAACTGATTTAGAATTTTAGAGTCATAGAGATTTACAGCATGGAAACAGGCCCTTCGGCCCCACTTGTCCATGTTGCTTTTTTTTTAATCACTAATCTAGTCCCAATTGTTTGCATTTGGCCCATATCCCACTATACCCATCTCACCCACGTAACTGTTGAAATGCCTTTTTAATGACAAAACTGTACCTGCTTCTACTACTATCTCTGGTAGCTCGTTCGAGACACTCACCACCCCCTGTGTGAAAAGGTTGCCCCTCTGGATTCTTTCATATCTCTCAGCTTGAACCTATGCCCAAAATGTTGACCATCTGCCTCATCTATGTCCCTTGTTATTTTATAGACCTTTATAAGATCACCTCTAAGCCTTCTAGGCTCCAAGGAAAAAAACCCCAATCTATCCAACCTCTCCTTATAATTCAAACCATCATAAAATCCCTACAGTGCACACGGAGGCCATTCAGCCCAAGTCCCAGTAAATCTTTTCTGCACACTTTCTAGTTTAATAAGATCCTTTCTATAATAGGGCGACTAGAACTGTACACAGTATTCCAATTGTTGATGCTTGATTTCCACACAAGCTTCTTCCCAACCTTCTTCAACTCATCCCATTAGCAGATCTTCTGTTGCTTTCTCCTTTGTCTGTTTATCGAGATTTCCCTTAAACACATCTGCACTCTTCACCACCACAGCCCCCAGTGGTAGCAATTTCAAAATCGGAACAACTCTCTGGATAAGGAAGTTTCACTGGAATTCCGTGTTAGATTTATTGGGGTCTATTTTATATTTATGAGCCCTCGTTCTGGTCTCCCCCAGGAAGTGAAAACATCTCCACGTCCAGCCGATCATAACTGCAGAATTTTCCCGTCGCGCCCACCACGGGAATCGTGGCGATCGGGGCACATCTGCAAAAATCCGTTGACCAAAGGGGGATTTCCGGCTTTGGGGCGAATGTGGCCAGAAAATCGCGCCCATAATCTCCATCAGGTCACCCCCCAGTCTTCCTGTTTCTGGAAGAAAGAGGCTTAGTCTGTGCAAGCAGCCTTGGTGAGGGTAACATTAATTTGTCCTGAAATATAAGGCATTATTAGTACATCTGTGTTTAAACATTAAGTTCCAGATTTCAGCATGTCACTTCTTTCCCTCCATATTTACTTACCTTCCCTTTATTGGATTTTCCTTCCTTTTATAATCCCTGTTTTCAAAGTATCGAATGACCTGACCACATCACCTAGCCATTGGGAAAATGGATGTGAAATCGTGACTGAGGGGCCAGTCATCCTTTTATCTGGATCCTCTGCTGAAAAAAATACAATGGCAACAACTTTTATTTGAAGCTTTGGTACAGAGAGATGTTAATAAATATACACTGCATCAAAGGTTGTGGCATATTCGGATGTGGGGGAAGTTGAACAGTCTCCGTCTGCTATTTCCTATTTTGCTCCTGCGATTATTACTGTCATTCCACCCCCCCCCCCACCTTGTTACATTTTGTAAATCACATTTCTTTAAACACTTATTCCTTGAGACTGAGTGAGTGAATGCAATGCAGTGTGTTCAACTCAGTGCTTAGATCAAGAACTTCATTGTACTCTTCCTCCTCCACAATTTAAAATACATACTTGGAATCACTTCAACTCCACTTTTGATCTTGTGACTCCCATCTCTTTATTTCCCTTTGTGGAAGAGACTTGAACCAAGGGATGCAAATTAAAAATCAGGGCTGAATGTTGTAGGGGTTCACACTGGTCAAATTTTCCCATCCTGCTGCAGTGAATGGAGGTTTGGCTGGGTGCCAAATTTTCCTACTTCGCTGCAGTGGGAGAGTGGCATGAATGGCTGGTAAGATTGCACCCAAGGAGCCTGCCATTTACAACAGAGATGAGGAGGAATAATTTCTCTCCAAGGGTTGTGCGTCTGTAATTCTCCTCTCCAGAGAGTAGTGGTGGCTGGGCCAATGGATATTTGTAAGGCTGAGTTGGATAGATTCTTGATTGACAAGCGAATCAAAGGTTATCGGGTTGTAGGAAGGAGAGTAGAGTTGAGGTCACAATCAGACCAGCCAGGATCTTATCAAATGGCGGAGCAGGTTCGAAGAACTGAATGCCCTAATCTTGCCCCTAATTCACAGGTTCCCATGTTTTGGTGATGTCCTGCACTTTGTTCTTGGTTGATCAATCAGTTAACCCAATTTGGAAAAATATTTACTGAAATAGAAAAAAGAAAAAATCTTGCTGCTGTTTGTGCTGGCTGGATCTGACCCCAACGCACACCCCCATCGCAGGTGTTCAATGGGAAACCCCATTGACAATGGCGAGACCATAAGGTCCCGCCACCAATGAGTGGTGCTCTGCCTCCAGCCGCTGTGTAACACGTCGCAGAGAGGCAGGAAAATCCCATCCATAAAGTCTTTGTTTGGCTTTAGTTTCCAGTACCTTTTATGGATGTAATCCACCAATTCAGCCTGGACCTTGTGCAGGTATGATTCCCAGATTATGATGGGAACGTTCTGGGAATGCTCACTGACAGCGGTAAAGAGTACGTAACATTGCTTACAGTCTGTTAGAACAATGCAAAACCCCAAAAGCTCTTGCATGCAAATTCTCCATCTTCCAGGGTATGATTCTGTGTAACAAAGTGACTGTTATATTTGATGCTTTGATAAGGTACTCCCCAATGTTAGAACGTAACCAATGATAATATTGGATCTGTTGAAATGTGACCAGTGGTAACAAGCTGTAAGGGTCAGCTGACCCAGTAAACTATGTAACCAATGACAAAATGACGTGGTGGTCAGCTGACTCAGTACATTCGAATCATTAATGCGGATTGTAAATAATTGTGGCCCTAGTATTAATCCCTATGACATTCCACTAGTTACAGGTTGCCATCCTGAAAAGTTCCCCGTTTATCCCAACTCCCTGCCCTGTATCAGTGAGCCTATCCTTTATCTATGCTAATCTATATTACCCCTAATACCATGGGCACTTATCTTAAGTAGGCTTTTTCACCAGTCAAGCTCTACCTCATGGGAATTATTTCAATGTATGGAGGTGACACGTAAGGGCGGCACAGTGGTTAGCACTGCTGCCTCTCAGCTCCAGGGACTTGGGTTCAATTCCTGGCTTGGGTAAACGTCTGCTTGGAGCTTGCATGTTCTCCCCTTGTCTGCATGGGCTTCCTCCAGTTTCCTCCCACAGTTTCCAAGAAGTACGGGTTAGGTGGATTGGCCATGCAAAATTGCCCCTTCGTGTCAGGGGGGCTAGCTAGGGTAAATGCATGGGGTTATGGGAATAGGGCCTGGGTGGGATTGCAGTTGGTGCAGACCCGATGGGCCGAATGGCCTCCTTCTGCACTGTAGGGATACGATGATTCTATTCAATTGGTCTCACCAGAAAAGAAGCCTGACTTGAGTAGGAGAGCAAACCGACCTGACAAAATGTGCCCTAAGGAACTGATGAGTTGAATACAAATATAAACACCAGCTTTGTAACTGGCTCCTATAATGGTGGTAAATGGTTAACATTATTTACCCTATAGCAGCTGTGACCTATGACAGGCATGAATGGTATAAAGAGATGTAACTGGATTAAAAATGCTGCGGCTGGAAGATCAGACACTGGCCCAGGATTCGAGTCAAACTCTGAATCAGAACTGAATGTTTTACATCGCTGTCTTCTTGTTTCCAGAATAAAGCACGAAAACATCGTGGCCCTGGAGGATATTTACGAGAGTCCGAACCATTTGTACCTCGTGATGCAACTGTGAGTATGAGGAAGTGTGAATGTAATGTTTCCTGAAGCTCGGACAGTCTGGACGGGTAGAGAGTTCACAACGTGAGAATCTCTCAGTGACTGAGTGGTTGCCTTTTTAAATGCAGCTTTAGATGTCACAATTAATTGGCAAGGGAGCAACCACTTTGCAAAGATTGGCAAATCAATTCATTCGCTTACTGTAAGATTGCAGAGTTAAATGGAGAGATCATATTGATAAAACTCAGAGATACTCGAAATCATTGTCAGCTTTGGTCCGACGCATTTCTGGAGGTTTCATCATTTGATTTCTGGACTCCAAGTATCCCAATTCCACAATCCCACCATTTATCCCCCAAGGACCTTCAGTTATCTGGACCAAGGCTGAGAGGGGTTTTGATAAAGGTGTTCAAAATCATGAATGGTTGAGATAGAGCAGCTCAGGAGAAACTGTTCTCATTGGTGGAAAGGTTGGACATGGAAGGACATAAATTAGGACGGCATGGTGACACAGTGGTTAGCGCTGCCACCTCACAGTGCCAAGGAGCCAGGTTCAATCCTGGCCTTACGTGACTGTGTGGAGTTTGCATGTTTTTCCCATGTTTGCGCGGGTTTCCTCCGGGTGTTCCAGTTTTCTCCCACAGTCCAAAGATGTGCAGGTTAGGTGGATTGGTCATCCTAAATCACCCCTTAGTGTCCCAGGATGTGTAGGTTAAGCAGAGAAACATAGAAGATAGGAGCAGGAGAAAGCCATGTGGTCCTTGGAGCCTGCTCCACCATTTATAGAATAGAAAAGAATCCCTACAGTGCAGAAGCAGGCTACAATTCCACCCTGGTTCTATCCCTTATCACGATCATGGCTGATTGTCCAACTCATTGGCCTAATCCTGTTTCCTCCAAGCCTAACCCTGGATTAACGAGGTAAATACATGGGTTTACGTAGATCGGGCCTGGTTAGGATGCTCTATTGGAGAGTCGGTGCTGACTCAAAAGGCAAAATGGCCTCCCTCTGCACTGTAGGGATTCTACAATTCAACATAATTGGCAAAAGAGCCAAAGCCAGAGTGAAGAAAACCTTTCTTACAGAGCGGAGAGTTCAGATCTGGAACGCACTGCCTGACAGTGTGGTGGAGGCAGATTCAATCAAGGCTTTTAGAAGGATAAGTACATGAAAGAAAAAGGCTGCAGGTCCGTGTGGAAAGGGCAGGGCAGTGGGAACTAGCTGAGTTACTCTTGCAGAGAAATGGGTGCAATGAGCCTGTTCTATAATTATTCTATGGCATGTCCATCCGCACGGTTTATACTTTCTGACACCTATTGGAAAGCAAACAGGCTCAGTTACTGGTTGGGTATGACTGACTGTTTTAAACAGTCTCCAATATTTTTATTACTAATTATTGAAAGTGGTCAGTGCAAACAAGACAGAAATGTGTGTGTTTTTTTTATATAATGTCCTTGCGATGCTTCTCATAGCAGAGTCTCGGAGGCTCCAGGATAAACAAAGAGGATTGTCAATCCCACCTTTGGGAGTGAGATTGCTGTGAAATGGTGACTGCTGGAATGAACAATGCGTTGATATCTTGGTGTTCGCACTTTCTGGTTGTCTTTTCTGTAAATTAAAGAACTGAGTTGGGATGTAATTACATGCTGATATTAGCATTCAAACGCTTAATGAATTTATTGGAAATCCTTTTATCTTCAATTCTCACACCTCTGGTGGCATGTCTCCCAGAAACATTTCCCCGGCTGGTCTGAATGTGAAAACCCCATGACAACGAAAACTCCGAAGTGTCGCTTTCTCGTTGCTGAGTCTCTGGACAAAATCAGATCAAAGTGACAATGGAGGCCAGAAATGGTGCTGCTAACTTTTGAAAGGATATCTAGGATAGGGAGCTAGTTAGATAGTGTGTGGCTCAGAATAACTCCAACAGCACAAATTCAATTCCTATGAAAACCACTGCACAGAAAGAGGCCATTCAGCCCATTGATTACACCAATTCTCCAAAACAGCATTTTACCAAGGCCACACCTTTCCACCCTAATCTTGTAACCCTGCGCATTTACATGGCTAATCTATCGAACCTACATATCTTTGGACACTTTACCATAGTAAAGCCATTTAACCTGCATATCTTTGGACTATGGGAGGAAACCCACACAGACAGTGACCCAGGGCTGGAATTGAACCGGGGTCTCTGGTGCTGTGAGGCAGCAGTGCTAACTACTGTGCTGCCTGTTCCGGCTGAGGTGGACTTGGAAATTGTCTCCTACCCGTGAATGTAGTGCCCATCACTTTAGGTATCCCATTGCCTGCTTAAGATAGAAAGTGTTACCTACGATTAGTCATGCACCATGGCTAATTACCTGCCTACACATAACGTTTGATAATGCAACCCAACAAGGCTACTGGAACCATTGGCTCCTCCAGGCACCTGTACATGAGTGAACTGACCTCACATCTTTTTGTTTTATTCATTCATGGCATTGCTGATATAATGTGGAGATGCTGGCGTTGGACTGGGATAAACACAATATGATGTCTCACAACACCAAGTTAAAGTCCAACAGGTTTATTTAGTAGCAAACGCCATTAGCTTTTGGAGCTTCGCCCCTTCATCAGGTGAGTGGGCAAAGCCCTGAAAGCTAGCGGCGTTTGCTACCAAATAAACCTGTTGGGCTTTAACCTGGTGTTGTGAGACTTCTTACTGTGCTGACATAACCAGGATTTTTTTGCCCAAACCTAACTGCCTTTGACCTGAGGGCAGTTAAGCGTCAACCACATTGTCCCTCTGTAACAGTCAGCTCATCTCAACATGTCTTTTTGCCACCCCAGTTTACATTGGAAGAGGAAGAAATGTGCTTTCATACAAAAGAATCCAATCCGAAAACAAGCTTCTACGCAGCCTTCCCGCACTTCAGTCACTGATTGCATTGTGTGTGCTTATAACTGTCAACCAACCAGGTGGAACTGGGATCACCGGGAATGAGACGTAAATCTCCTGGACATTGCTGCAAGCAATCAGAGTTAAATATCACAGAAAAGCCTACTGGTTGGTGGTAGTGGAATCGTAGAATCATAGAGTGCAGAAGGAGGCCATTTGGCCCATCGAGTCTGCACTGACCACAATCCCACCCAGGCCCTATCCCCATAACCCCATGCATTTACCCTAGCTAGTCCCCCCGACCCCTAAGGCGCAACTTAGCATGGCCAATTCCCACTTAACCCACATATCTTTGGAGTGTAGGAGGAAGTTGGGGCACCCGGAGGGAACCCACACGGACACGGGGAGAATGTGCAAACTCCACACCAGCAGTGGCCCAAACTGGGAATCAAACCCAGGTCCCAGGAAAACCGCAAAGCTGTGACATGCGGTTCTGGAGAGGGATGAGGTGGGTAAGTTGGAGAGGACAGGAGTAATGAACAAGCTCTTAGGATGGTGAAGGAGGAAGGATTGTTAGTGAATATCATCAGCAAGGTTGGATTGGTCCATATTCTGAGAACTTGCTGCAGGAGGTGATTGAAGAAATATTAAAAGATGGAGACCAATGGAGAGAAAGAGAATGATGTTAGAAAATGGGAGGCTCCTACAAGCAACAAAGAGAGAAGTATGAGACCGTGAGGCCTGGAGATATTAGCAGAGGATTTGTGTTGGACCAGTCACTATTCAATGTTCCCTCTTAGCAGTGCACATGTTCAGATTCTGCCTCTCCCTGTGAGTTTTCCTAAATTCAAGCACAGCTTACTCCTGATTGAGGCTAGCGAGTGAGAAAACATTCTCTGAGGGTAATAGTGAAGGAGTTACAGTGAATGCTACTCAATTAATCTATCACCCATCGTGTTATTGCTGGGTGAGCGTTAAGAACATAAGAACATAAGAAATAGGAGCAGGAGTAGGCCATCTAGCCCCTCGAGCCTGCCCCGCCATTCAATAAGATCATGGCTGATCTGTCGTGGCTCAGTTCCACATTCCCGCCCTCTCCCCATAACCCTTAATCCCCTCTCTTATCAAAAACCCATCAACCCGCGTCTTAAAAATATTTAGCGAGGTAGCCTCCACCACTTCAACGGGCAGAGAATTCCAGAGATTCACCACCCTTTGAGTGAAGAAATTCTTCCTCAACTCCGTTCTAAACCGCCCCCCCTTTATCTTGAGGCTGTGCCCCCTAGTCCTACTGTCCTTTCTGAGCGGGAAGAGTCTCTCCACCTCTATCCTATCCATCCCATTCATCATCTTATACGTCTCAATGAGATTTCCCCTCATTCTTCTAAACTCTAACGAGTACAAGCCTAGTTTATTCAGCCTCTCCTCATAGCTCAACCCCCTCAACTCCGGCATCAGCCTAGTAAACCTCCTCTGCACTCCCTCCAAGGCCAAAATATCCTTGCTTTAAGGAGTATACCCGATGTGCTGTGGCTGAGTGCTGACACCATGGTGAGCTGCCTCCTTCCAGCTACAGAAATTCAACCAATTGAATTGAGATCTTTATATCTTGGTGTCTCCTGAGCTTCGAGGGTCATTTGCAAAGGTGATCTTAAAGTGAGTGCAGACTAAGATTCTTACACTGTTTATTTTATTTACTATGGGCGGAATTTTCCGAAAATTTTTTCTAAGTGTCCAGCCAGCAGGAAAACGGAAGAGTTCCTGATCCGTTTTTCAGGCGAGATTTTGGACCTTACCCAATAGGTTACCTCCCGAAAACACCCAGTATTTTCCTCCTGATGTAGGGCGTGAGGGAACAATATTGCTCAGAACTGGGAGATGGGGGGGATGGAAGTGGGGGGAGTTAAGTTGATGAAAGAGTACCCATGATGATGCACATTGTTGAGTTGAGTTGCACACCCTGTACATGAGAGATCAAAGCACAGTCCTCACCCTCTTTATCTAGGCACCATCCTGACAGAGCACCTCACCAAGACAGAAGAAAAAATTAAAAGCCACAGCCGCCCCTGCAGTGAATTGGCCCATTGCTCACACGGGGGTCACAGGCCAAGACCTTAAAGATTTCTGATCTTGCCATCTGTACATTGGCAAGAAGCAAGAGTAAGACACGACTCAAATCAGTGAAGCAGCTCGTTAATATCCCCTGAATGTATGTTCCTCCTTCCTTTAATACAGTGTTAGTAACCCATTGAGACAGACAGATTGTAACAACAGAAAACTGTAACTGACCTTCTAAAGCCTCAGGCATTGCACAGAACACAGGCTGTGATGTGAGAACACATTGCAACAAAGTCCTAATCGCAAAACACCCAAATCAATCTGATGTCCTACTAACTGGCTGCTACCTGCACTGTTAAAATGTCAGACATTTCCAAACATATTGCTCTAACAATTCTATGTACTCATTTCAGTGAGGGTGAAGTAATATTGGCTGAATTGATTCATGGAGCTGAGGTCATACTCACTCTCAAACTCGTGAACCACATGGGGGGTGACTTTTACAGTTTGACAATACTTAGCAAAACATACTAGCTGTTCAACTGCACCCCTCCCTGCACCATCTTAAATTCATGTTCAGGAGAGATTGACGAGGTTAGGATTGGTTTCGTTAGAGTTCAGATGAATGAGGGGGGAATCTCATAGAGATTATAACATTTTAACAGGGATTAGAAGGGTGGATGAAGGAAGGATGTTCCCAATGGTCGGAGGTCCAGAACCAGGGGTCACATGGGGCAGCACGGTGGCGCAGTAGTTAGCACTGCTGCCCCACAGCGCCAGGGACCCGGGTTCAATTCCCGGCTTGGGTCACTGTCTGTGTGGAGTTTGCACATTCTCCCCATGTCTGCGTGGGTTTCCTTCAGGTGCTCCGGTTTCCTCCCAAAGTCTGAAAGACATGCTGGTTAGGTGCATTGACCCAAACAGGCACTGGAGGATGGTGACTAGGAGAATTTAATAGTAACTTCATTGCAGTGTTAATGTAAGTCTTACTTGTGACAAATAAATAAATAAACACTCTGAGCATTCGGGGTAGACCGTTTAGGATGGAGCTGAGGAGACAAATGGCCTCCTCCTGCTCCTATTTTCTATGTTCCTATATTATATTATGTAATGTTATTTAAATATATGAAGCAGTAACATTCACATTTATTCTTACTATTTTGCAATTGCATCACTTGTTTCTGCTGTAGTAAACTGGTGAACTGCTTATGATAGGGGAGGCTGTAAGCCATGACAGGAGAATTTCTGAGGTTTTGTTCAGATCATTTTGGATTATCTGATCATGATCACCAGAAATCGGAGCAAGAGTTGCCGTTTGGCCCATCTAGCCTGTTCCATCATTCAAGGAGATCAAATTTAACCACCTTACGGTTGGTCTCTTCATCCAAGTCATCCATATGGATCGCAAATAGTTGGCGACCTACCCAGCATTCATCCCTGTGGCACTCCACTAGTTACAATTTTCCAACCTGTAAGTGACTCATTTATTCCAACTCTCTGTTAGTTAGCCTGGATGCTAATATATCACCCACAATGCCCCGAGCTTCTGCAGTAACCTCTTATGAGGCACTTGATGCAATACCATTTGGAAATCCAAATACACCACACCAATTAGCTTTCTTCTATCCATCCTGCTTGTTACATCCTCAAAAGAACTCTAAAACCAAATGTGATTTCCATTTCTCAAAATCGTGTTGACCCTACCTGACTGTATTATGATTTTCTATATGTCCGGCTACTCCCACTTTAATAATGGATTCTAGTATTTTCCCAAGGCAGAATGGCCTAAAGTTTCCTGTTATCAGTTCGCCTCTTAGTTTCGAATAGAGAGGTGTTACACTTGGGGTTTTCTAATCCAGAACCTGGAGAAGTTTGGAAGATTGTAACCAATCCAGCCATGATCTCTGCAGTCAGTTTCTTTTAGACGCCGGGATACAGGACATCAGGTGCAGGTGACTTGACAACTTTTATCTACATTAGTTTTCCTAATGCTTTTTCTTCAGTGATTGTGATTAAGTTCCCTTACTTGCCTTCTCTGCTTTTCTCACATTCTTGGGATGCTTTTAGTGTCTCCTCCTGTAAGACAGATACAAAATCGCTGCCGTTACTTTGATTCCCATTATTAGTTCCTCGGTCTCTCCTAATGAACTAATGCTGACTGTTGCAACTCTTTTCCTTATACACACATTGAAGCTTTTGCTGCCTGTTTTATAATTGTTGCTTATTTTCTCTCATGCTCCAATATCTCTCTTTCTCTTATTTTTTAGGAATCTTTTAACTAGCGTCTAAAATTTTCCCCAGCCTCCTGACCATCCTATCTTTGCAACACTCTACACTTTTTTCTTTCAATTTGATAAATGGTGCATCCTCCTTATCGTGCCATTGCTTTCTCAATGGAGTAGAACAAAGAACAAATAATAAAGAAAAATATAGCACAGGAACAGGCCCTTCGGCCCTCCAAGCCCATGCTGTTCATGATATCCTAACTAAACTAAAGAAAAAAAAAATCTGCCCTTACTCGGTCCAGACCCCTCTATTCTCTCCCTATTCACGTACCCATCCTGTTGCCTCTTAAATGTCACTAATGTGCCTGCTTCCACCACCTCCTCTGGCAGCGTGTTCCAGGCACCCACTGCACTGTGTGAAAAACTTTCCCTGAACAGCTCCCTTAAATTTTCCCCCTCTCACCTTGAACCTGTGTCCCCTTGGGATTGACACTTCCACCTGGGAAAAAGCCTCTGACTATCCATCCTGTCTATGCCTCTCATAATTTTGTAGACCTCTATAAAGTCTCCCTCAGCCTCCATCTTTTCAGTGAAAACAATCCTAGTTTACTCAACCTGTCCTCATAGAGAGAGCAGGCAACATCCTGGTGAACCTTCTTTGCACTCTCTCCGAAGCACCCACATCCTACAGGTAGTGTGTTGACCAGAACTGCATGCTCTTTGATTATCTGCATTGCTACCCTGCACTAGTACCTTATCCATTCTCCTTAGCTTTCCAAATTTCCCCTCACGTGAACACTACCATCAGGACTCCCATTCCAAGTTCCCCTCCAGCCCCAAGGAGAATGTCCTGGCACGGGTAGACAACACAGCCTTCGAAACTCATACACTTGGTTGCAGGGAGCAGTGACTGTATTCTTAACTAAACTACTACAACTACCTTTCTGTCTGGAGAAAGTGCTGGAAAATCTCAGCAGGTCTGGAAGCATCTGTTAGAAGAGAAAAGAACCGATGTTTGACAAAGGGTAATCTGGACTCGAAATGTCAGCTCATTTCTCACAGAAGCTGCTGAGATCTTCCAGCATTTTCTGTTTTCAGATTCCAGCATCTGCAGTATTTTGCTTCTCTTTCCACTCCTCCCACTTGATAGAATGTCAAGTGAGCCTGATTCTAGTTGTCAGTTTAAGCGGTAGAAAGATTGGATGTGTTCCTTCACAGGCAGGCAATCAAACTCGAGTCGATTTTCCACTATCCTCTGCACTCTGATCCATTCTGACTCGGACAGACCCAGGGAAATCTCCCTCCAATTGCAGCTATGTAACAATCCAATTTTAACAGCACCTTTCTCGCCAATTCACACCCGCCTTTAATAATTTGTTATCTTGTGATCTGCCTTTCTGAACTGATGATTGCGGTTTTTGTCGGGGCGACGGAGAAAGAGGTCAATGACAGAGTGAAAGAACTACATTAGGATTCACCCCCACCCACACGCACTGCTGTAAATCACAAAGCTACCAGCACCATTCCGCCTACTGTCGAACCCCAGCCAAGGTGATTAGGCAGTTTAATGATGGCTTCTCATAGACACACGCTTAATCACTGTTCCATTTCAAAGATCACTCTGGCTGTCTGTCAAATAAATAAGATCAGTGACGTGTGAAGCAATTAAATTTAATAAAGCATTTAGGGACATAGTTTTCAGTTAAGCATTAGTAACGGAGAATCAAATGTAGTTGCTGCAATATTGGAATAGAATATTTGCTTAAAAATCTAACCACTTGCATTAGTTTTCTGACGTTTATTTGAAAATGAGTCTACTTAATAACAGCAAGTCAGCATAGAACCTTAGAATTCCTACAGTGCAGAAGGAGGCCATTTGTCCCATCGACTCTGCACCGACTCTCCAACAGAGCATCTTACTCAGGCCCTATCCCTGTACCTCTGCACATTTATCATGGCTAATTCACTGAATCTTTGGACACGTTGGACCAGTTTTCTGATAATCTCAAATGGGAAGTGACGGGCTCCAGATTTTGTTGAAGCTTTTTTCTGCCGTTCGCTCTATTGCTCACCCAATGCCTTGAACTTTCATCCGGCTGTGGACCGGGCAGGAGGTGGTCTGGTCGGCACTTTCCTGTTACTGCGCATTGTGCCGATTTGCTGGAATGTTCGAGCCTTGGGGCCACCTTGAATCCTGCGGGTGACAGCTACGCCTTTTAAACTCTGACTTATGCTGCCTCGGCAAAGCAGCCAGCATAATTAAGGACTCCACGCATCCTGGACATTCTCTCTTCCACCTTCATCTGTCGGGAAAAAGATACAAAAGTCTGAGGTCACGTACCAATCGACTCAAGAACAGCTTCTTCCCTGCTGCTGTCAGACTTTTGAATGGACCTACCTCGCATTAAGTTGATCTTTCTCTACACCCTAACTATGACTGTAACACTACATTCCGCACTCTCTTTTCCTTCTCTGTGAACAGAATGCTTTGTCTGTATAGCGCGCAAGAAACAATACTTTATACTGTATGTTCGTACATGTGACATTAATAAATCAAATCAAATAAACCAATCAACTGGCCTGTTACAGCCTCTCTCTTGATGTTGATTGGGATTTCCCAGTTGTTATTGCAGGGGCCCATTCCATTTAGCAATGCTGTACAGAGTTGTTCTTCACCCGTTACCAATGTCTCTGAGGAAGGAATATTACCATGATCGATTGCTCCCCTCATCTACTGGATCTTGGACATCTTTTTTCAAAGTTTTTTCAGTGAATCTCTTTGCCATTTATTTTGAGGAAAAATGAAATTAATGGTGCTGTAATTACACAAATTATCACCCTGTTATTATAGAATTCCTACAGTGCAGAAGAGGCCATTCAACCCATTGGGTTTGCACCAACTGTCTGACCTAGTTCCCGTTCCCTGCCCTATCCCTGTAACCCCCCACATTTACCATGGCTAATCCCTGTAGTGTATGCATGGTGGGACACTAAGCGTTTTTAGCATGGTCAATCCACCTAACCCCCACCTTTGGAGTGTCGGAGGAAACCCACGCAGACTTGGGGAGAATGTGCAAACTCTGCACAGACAGTGATTCAAGCTGGGAGTTGAACCTGGGCCCCTGGCACTGTGAGGCAGCAGTGCTAACCACTGTATCACTGTGCCGTTCCACTGTGCCACCAGGACGCCCCTATTCTGGGATTCTTGTACCCAAATCCCAGGAACTCACTGTGATCTGATCCACCGTGCCACCCACTGCTCCGCTAGATTTTTTTAAAAGTTGCAGTAGAGACTAAGCCCAACAGGACAATTTCAGGACTGCTTCATAAACAATCATTAGTCAATTGCTTCTGCTGTCAGTTTGACACAAATTGCTAGTTTGCCTAGAGTAGGTTGTACTGCATATGGAGGATATTGCACGGGGATCATTGCATTTATTGAGTGTTTTGCTTGTGAAAGATGCATGACTTCCAATCGTTGAGTTGTGAGACTTTTCTATGAGCAAAATAATGCATAAAACATCATTTCTTGTGTGACATCATTTGCAGCCCACATTAAAATCAGAGGAAGACATTGAAATTAATGTATTATAAATATCATGGAGATATTTCAGATGTTTAGTAGTATTGTGTTCTGCTTAATGACAACAATGTGTATTGTTAAATGGAGACGAGGTTCAGAGATTTTTAATTAATTTTCCCTCGGAGTGTTTGTAAAATGTATTTCCTGTCTGGGTATCGCCACCTAGTGACACTTTTGTACTTGCTCGTGAATCTTGCAAGTTCCTAAGGCCAATGTCTTTGCAGTTGAAATCTTGTGCATCGATGGCAGCCAACTTCCAGGCCTCCGCCCGTTTTACTCTGAAACTGGGCGGCATGGAGGCACAGTGGTTAGCACTGCAACACCAGGAACCCGGGTTCGATTCCCGCCTCGGGTCACTGTCTGTGTGGAGTCTGCACATTCTCCTGTTTCTGCGTGGGTTTCATCTGAGCGCTCCGGTTTCCTCCCACAGTCCAAAGATGTGCAGGTTAAGGGGATTGACCGTGCTAAATTGCCCCTTAGTGTCAGGGGAACTAGCTAGGGTAATTGCATGGGGTTATGGGGATAGGGCCTGGGTGGGATTGTGGTTGGTGCAGGCTCGATGGGCCAAATGGCCTCCTTCAGCACTGTGTAGGATTCTATGATTCTCTGTCAAGTCAAATGAGTTTCCGCTGGGTGTAGACCAGCTGAGGATAGGAACTGGGGATGACTGCTTGGAATTCCTGCAGTTTTAAAGATAACTAGGCAGATAATTCATATTTAATAATATTTGGTAGATGTGAAGGTGAGAGCAGACCATGATCATAGAATTATAGAATTCCTACAGTGCAGGAGGAGGCCATTTGGCCCATCAAGTCTGTACCAACCACAATCCCACCCAGGCCCTATTCTGTAACCCCACATATTTACCTTGCTAATCCCCCAATACTAGCGATCAGTGAGGATAATATTCCCTGGGAGCTTGTACTGGCAGGAAAATTATTATTTTGCAGAATATTAGGGGTCCAGTGGCTCTTGGAGCAGTGATCAAAAGGCTTGAATTAAGGATCCAAGGAGAATTTCAAATCGCACCACAGCAGTTCGGGAACTGAAATTTATTTAATTACACTGCTACCGAGAATAATGAAACTACCAGATTGTAAATAAAAACTGATGTGGCATGTTAATGTCCTTCCGGGCAGGGAATCCTTACACGATCTGGCCTATATGTGACCCCATATCCATGGTGTTGTTGACTATTAACTGTGCTCTGAGATAGCGTGCCAAACAACATAATAGATGACTCACCATCACCTTCTCACAAGCAATCACTGGGCAATAAACACGGGCCTTTCCAGCATTGTCTGCGTCCCATGAGTGAACTCAATAAAATCCCGTTACTGTTGGCCAGACAGTAACTATGTCCATCTCACCATTACAAAAGAAACAGGCTCTAACTACACAATTAGGTTGGTATCAGGTAGAGTGCAAGGAGCAATTTGTTTTGTCCAAGTACTGAATTCTGCTTTTGCCTTTCACTAAGTGATGGTTTGAACTGCCGCTCCTTACATTTAACATTCCTAAACTTGACTGGTCAAAGGTCAGCAAATGTGGGAAGTCTCACTGCCCTCCACATCCACCACCAACTTGTTCACCTGCACCCTGACTGTATTGTCCAGTTCCCAAATGCCCACAGCCATGGAAGACACCCCACACGTCTCAGGGTGCTCTCCCTGCTCAGCTACCCCATGGCCCCCTCCCCATGCTGTCCTTGGCACGGACCCTTCCATCCTCCTACCACACACAAGGGTGAAGCCCACCCCCTCAAAGGAGGAGGGTAATTCCCCCGGCAGTGGCCAACTCAGTGTCCCCTCGCTCCTTGGCATTGCCAGTGTTCCAGGAGGCAGTGTTCACCCTTGGCCCTCAACCCCCCCGGGTGCTCCAGCAACTCCGCACCCCTGGCACTTGTCCTCTTGACTGGCTTTCCTTTCTGAAAGCCAGTAGAATATCACATTGATGTGACATCACACCCCCACAGGATGGGGTGTTTTCCACATGCTGGATGATGAGCCTTTTTATAATATTTAAAATTAAACATATTTAAATCCATGCAAATTAACTCCAGGCCTTTCTGGGTGTCAACTTGATTACATGATTCCAGAGATGAGGACCTGTCGTATGAAGAGAGATTGAACAGTTTAGGCCGACACTCTCTGCAATTTAGAAGAATGAGGGAAGATCAAATTGAGGTATACAAGATGATAAAAGGTATGGAGAAAGTAGACGTGGAGTGGATGCTTCCTCTTGTGGGACATTCTAGGGTTAAAGGTCACAGTCTTAGGATAAGAGGTCGCAAGTTTAAAACAGAGTTGAGGAGAAACTACTTCTCCCAAAGGATTGTAAATCTGTGGAATTCACCACCCTAAAGTGCAGTAGGTGCTGGGACAGTGAGTAAATTTAAGGAGGAGTTGGACAGATTTTTAATTGTCAATGGGTTGAAGGGTTATGGGGAGAAGGCAGGAAAATGGGGATGAGGAACATATCAGTCATGATTGAATGGCAGACTATACCAGATGGGCCAAATAGCCTAATTCTGGTCCTACATCTTTTGGACCTATGAACGGTGGGGAGGGGAGGGTGGAACGGGGTGATGGGTGGGGAGGGGAGGGTGGAACGGGGTGATGGGTGGGGAGGGGAGGGTGGAACGGGGTGATGGGTGGGGAGGGGAGGGTGGGCTGGGAAGTGAGCTCAACCCGAGATCTCACTGCCACAAATCCCATTATGCTCCTGTTGTCGGATTTAATGTCCACAGCAGGGTTTGTGCCTGCAATGAACAGGCCGGTTAACTCTCACTAAACATCGCCCATTAGCTCTGTTTCTCCCTGTAGACGCTGCCAGACCTGTTAGCTTGTCTGGCAATTTTTGATTTTATTTCTGATTTCCAGTATTGGCTGCGGTGTTTCCTGCGTTACAAATTGCGTACTCCTTAAAAGGACTTAATTGTCTATTTTGGGGACCCGGGTTCGAATCCCGCCATGCGAAATGGTGGAATTTGAATTCAATAAAAAATACGTCTGGAATTAAGAATCTACTGATGCCCATGAAACCCATTGTCGATTGTCGGAAAAACCCACCTGGTTCACTAATGTCCTTTAGGGAAGGAAATCTGCCGTCCTTACCCGGTCTGGCCTACATGTGACTCCAGAGCCACAGCAATGAGGTTAACTCTCAACTGTCCTTGGGCAACTAGGGATGGGCAATAAACGCTGGCCAGCCAGCAACACCCATGCCCCACGAACGAATAAAGTAAAAATATTTTGGATTTCTCTGGAGCAGTGGTGGTATCGATATACAAATGTCCCTCCAGTTTAAAAAACACCCAAGCACCCCGACCGGTGGAGCTGCTGGTGAAACTGAATCTAACAGATCAGGCTTAGCTCCTTTGCTGTGTTGCATTAACTGGGATCAGCCAGGACAGCGGCTAAGGCCTCAGTAATCTGAGTAATGGAGTGAAAAATCAGCCAGGGATTCTACTCCTGATAGCAAGCCGATATTCCGAGGTAGAAGGACTCCAGGGGTGAGTACAAGGATGGGATTTACACAGAATTAGAATATGAAAGCAAGCCCAGTTGTTCCATTCTCTGGAAGGTGAAGTGACCTGGAATTCCTCCCAAGTGATCAGATCATCGGAGCACATTTAGCTTCCCAATTTCAGCCACTTCACCATTCTTGCCCATCCCTTTGATTGTCCAGCCTGACGTTCTGGAATTCCATCCCTAAACCTCTCCACTGCTCTGAATCACTTCATTCCTTTATCCAATCCTTAAAATCTTTGACCAAAGTGTTCGTCGTGTGCCCTAATATTTCCTTATGTGGTTTTGGATTTTAGGATTAAAAGCTCCTGCGGAGCATCTTGGGATGTTTTATTATGTCAATGGCACTAAATAAATACACCTTGTTGTTGTTGTCCATAAGTTTCTGAATGAAGGTCAGAACCAAATGCTATGGCGGCACGGCGGCTAGCACTGCTGCCTCACGGTGCCAGGGACCTGGGTTTGATTCCTGGCTTGGGTCACTGTCTGTGCGGAGTCTGTACATTCTCCCCATGTCTGCGTGGGTTTCCTCCGGGTGCTCCAGTTTCCTCCCACAGTCCAAAAGACGTACTGGTTAGGGTGCGTTGACCATGATAAATTCTCCCTCAGTGTACCCAAACAGGCACCGGAGTGTGGCAACTTGGGGATTTTCACAGCACCTTCATTGCAGTGTTAATGTAAGCCCACTTGTGACCATAATAAATGAACTTTAAACTTAAGTGCAATTTCATTCCCTGATGTGAAAAAAATTCTAAATCATAGTTTACTGGTGGATTGAATCTCTTCTCTATTTTGCAGTCTCTGTGTAAACCGTAACTTGACAGCTGAATAATTGCAGTATTGGTGCAGAAGGAAGAAAACAGTCAAAATAATGTCTCTTTTAAAGAAAATCTGTTGTATTCTAAATGCAAGTATAATATACTTTAAAACTATAAATGAGCATGAATTAACAAGCGATCATTATTATAATTTTTCATATGCCTGGCTGCCAGTAAGAGGGAAATGGATAAACAAGGTGTTCTATTATAATGAATTGTAAACCAGTCCCACTTTCCACTCGAAAAAGCATGGCCCCCATTCCATTCCATTTCAGTGCTGCTTGTTATAGGAATCAGAAATATTTAATAACAGGGGTGATAACATTTCAAACAGGCCCTTTGGCAAAGGAACTAATACGAACTGGTCTATAATCCAGTCACTGTTGACAATTGTCTTTACCTAAATGTTCATTCTTCATGAGAATGTCTATTAATGTGTGACAGAAGGCTTTGTCATGAGGTTGAACCGAGCCCCACTCTGCCTTCACTCGCCATCCACACGTGGTATTTCCTGCAGCGAGAATAATGGACACCAGCGAGATCTAGTTTGGTTTTCCTGCGCCTGAGTCTTGGGGACACTTGAGGCGAGTTACAGCGTCCCAACTGCTAGCAGTATTTAGATCCACTAACTCAACCCAACCCTGGGCTGAACCTCTGGGGAGTGGTGGCATAGTGGTATTGTTGCTGGACTTGTAATCCAAAGATGTATCTGATTCGAATCCCACCATGGCAGAGGGTGACGTTTGAATTCAGTGAAAATCTGGAATTAAAGTAACACAGCAGCCTTGTTGCTGGACTAATAATAATTATAA
The DNA here is from genome assembly GCF_965287045.1 of Carcharhinus amblyrhynchos. Classification (NCBI taxonomy): domain Eukaryota; kingdom Metazoa; phylum Chordata; class Chondrichthyes; order Carcharhiniformes; family Carcharhinidae; genus Carcharhinus; species Carcharhinus amblyrhynchos. Next base: position 48,857,346 of record NC_137342.1, read on the forward strand.
CTCCTCACTCATCTGAAGAAGGAGCAGCGCTCCGAAAGCTTGTGCTGCCAAATAAACCTGTTGGACTTTAACCTTTACTAGGTTTACTTAGGTTTACTAAGGTTTACTAACCTTTACTAAGGTTTACTAGGCTGATTCCGGAGTTGAGGGGGTTGAACTATGAGGAGAGGCTGAATAAACTAGGCTTGTACTCATTGGAGTTTAGAAGAATGAGGGGAGATCTCATTGAGATGTATAAGATGATGAATGGGTTGGATAGGATAGAGGTGGAGAGACTCTTCCTGCTCAGAAAGGATAGTAGGACTAGGGGGCACAGCCTCAAGATAAAGGGGGAGGCGGTTTAGAACGGAGTTGAGGAGGAACTTCTTCACTCAAAGGGTGGTGAATCTCTGGAATTCTCTGCCAGTTGAAGTGGTGGAGGCTGCCTCGCTAAATATTTTTAAGACGCGGGTTGATGGGTTTTTGATAGGCAAGGGGATTAAGGGTTAAGGGGAGAGGGCGGGAATGTGGAACTGAGCCACGACAGATCAGCCATGATCTTATTGAATGGCGGGGCAGGCTCGAAGGGCCAGATGGCCTACTCCTGCTCCTACTTCTTATGTTCTTATGTTATGTTCTTGTGTTGTGAGACTTCTTACTATGCTGGACTCATAAAGATTGATTAATGATTCAGAGATATGGGGAGGGGGGGTGGAATTTTCCTGCCCCGCCTGCCACGGGAATCGTAGTGGCCAGGGGAACAGACCAAGCAAAGGTTTGTTGACCTTAGGTGGGATTGTCTGATTTTGAGACGAGTGTGGCCAGAAAATCCCGCCCTTGGGTTCAAATCCCTAAATGGCAGCTGAAGAGTTTAAATTGAAATAATTAAATCTTGAATAAAGCGTTAATTGCTGTAATTATGACCATGAAAGTAATGTCCTTTTGGGATGGAAATTCATACCAGGTCTGGCCTACATGTAACTCCAGACTAACTGCCCCAGAAATGACCCAGCAAACTAATTAGTTCAAAGATAATTAGGGATGGGCAATAAATGCTGGCCCAGCCAACGATGCCCACATCCTCTGAAAGAATTAAAACAAGTTACACATTGATTATCCACAGAAAGATGTGCGGGCAAAGTTCTGAACATGTGTTCTTTCTGGTACTTCTTGTTAGACTGGATGTTGATGAGCTCTTGTTAACTACCTTCCACAAGAATGGAAGCGCCTAATCCCCCAGGATTATCCTGCAGTCTCCAGGGATTGAGAATTAATCTTCTGGAAACTGCTCAGAGAAAGCAGGAGGGCCATTAAAGGGGGTGCTCATAAAATCATAGAATCCCTACAGTGCAGAAGGAGGCCATTTGGCCCATTGAGTCTGCATCGACTATAATCCCTGTTCCCATAACCCCACATATTTATCCTGCTAACCCCCCTGACACTGGGGTCAATTTAGCATGGCCAATCAACGTAAATAACATGTCTTTGGACTGTTGTTTCTTTCAAAAGTGTATTTCAAATCTGTGGAACTCTTTGCCGCAGGTCATGGAGTGTCTTTAAGACAGAGATAGATAGGTTCTTGACTAATAAGGGGATCAGGGGTTGAGGAAATGGCAGGAGGATGGGGATGAGAAAAATATCAGCCATGATTGAATGGCGGAGCAGACTCGATGGGCCAAATGGCCTACTTCTGCTCCTATGCCTTATGGTCTAAAATCACTTTGTTAATTGGATAAAACATTGAAGATGGGTGGCAGGAAAAGGCTGGTTAACTAGGTTGGGTCATGCATTGAGATGTCACGTGATGAAAGCTCCAGGAATGCACTCAAAGTTATCAACTCCAGCCCGGATTTGAATGATAGCAGCTTTTATTCATTCTTCTGAGGTCGACACAAGGAATACCTCATCTTATGATTCAGGGGAGTTGATAGAGGTTTACAAGATTGTAACAGGCTTGGATAGAGTGGATAGTCAGAGTCTTTTTCCCAGGGTCGAAGGATCACTTATTCAGGGACATAGGTTGATAGTGAGAGGGAGAATGTTTAAAAGAGATGTTAAGGGGCAGGTTTTTCCACTCAGAGTAGTGAATGCCTGGAATACGCTGCTGGAGGAGGTGGTGGAAGCAGATTCTAATACAACATTCAAGAGGCAGCTGGATAGATACATGAATAGGCAGGAAATAGGGGGATATGGACCACATAGAGGCAAAAAAAATTAGATTAGAGAGGCATCAGTGTCAGCACAGACTTGGTGGGCTGAAGGGCCTGTTCCTGTCCTGTACTGTTCTTTGTTCTTTGAAAGGCTCTTGTGGTCTGCTACCACCATATATGTTGAGGGTCTCAATGTAGATCCCAAGGGATCTGACTCAGTGCTATCTATGCTAAGTAAGATATTAAGAATGACAAGGATTCAGGTTGAACACACTTGCATGAAGTTTATTACTGGCAACAAGGCTATACAACTCCACACAGGCCTTGATCTAACCTGGATGCTCGGAGTTACATAGCTTGATTATGGATGGAAATCTCTAATCTTGTTCATCCGTGCCCCCTGCCGGTGAGTATGGAGAATTTGGCACTCAACCAAAGCTCCATTCACTGCAGCGGCACCAGATAATCCCAGCTGTGGGCGAGAGTGGAGGTTTCTAACACAAACATCTGACTCATAAAGTGTAGAAACATAGAAACTAGAAGTAGCAGTAGGCCATTTGGCCCTTTGAGCCGGCTCCACCATTCATTTTGATCATGGTTGATCATAAATTCAATTTCCTGATGCCCCCCTTTCCCCCATATCTCTTGATCCCCTGAGCCCCAAGAGTTATATCTAATATCTTCTTGAAATCAGGCGACGTTTTGGCCTCAACTACATTCCATGGTAGTGAATTCCACACATTGATCACCCTCTGGGTGAAGAGATTTCTCCTCACCTCAGTTCTAAAAGATTTATCCCTTATCCTCAAACTATGACCCTTCGTTCTGGACTCTCCCACCTTGGGAACATTCTTTCTGAATATACCCTGTCTAACTTTGTTAGAATTTTATATGTTTCTATGAGATCCCCTTTCACTCTTCTAAACTCCACTGAATATAATCCTAACTGATTTAATCTCTCTTCATTTGACAGACCTGCCATCCCAGGAATCAGCCTGGTAAACCTTTGCTGTACTCCCTCTATAAGGAAACCAAAACTATGCCCAATACTCCAAGTGTAGCCTCACCAACGCCCTATACAATTGTAGCAAAATATCCCTTTACCTACAATCAAATCCTATTGTTGGTCAACTCTACTGGTTACATCCTCTAAAAAATTCCAATTTTTGTAAATCCATGCTGACTTTGTCTAATTATACCACTGCTTTCCAAATACCGAGTTATGAAATCCTTGCTAATGGACTCTAAGAACTTCCCCAGTATCAACATTAGTCTGGGCTATAGCTCCCTATTTTCTCTCCACCTCCCTTATTAATAGGGGGCTTACATTAGCTACCGTCCAACTATTCCAGAGTCCAAAGAATTTTGGAAAACAAGCACCAATTGATCTAATAATTCCAGGGCCACTCCCTTAAGTACTCTGGGATGGAGATTATCAGGACCTGGAGATTTATCCACCTTCAATCCCATCAATTTCCCCCAAACTATTCCTCTACTAATGCTGATTTCCTTCAGCTCCTCACTAAAACTTGTTTCTCTCTGCACATCTGGCACATTATTCCTGTCTTCCTTTGTGAAGACTGAAGCAAAGTACAAATGTAATCCCTCAGCCATTTCTTTATTCCCAGCTATGAATTTTCCCTTTTCTAACTGTAATGGGCCTGTTTTCAATTTTGTCAATCTGTACTCTCTTCTCTCTCTTTAGAAACTTTTAGAGTCAGTTTTTATGCTCTCCACTAGCTTCCTTTCATCCCCTCAATACTTTATTGACCTACTTCTCTGATGGGACTTTGAAAGTTCTGCCTAGAAGGGGTTATTGATTTAAATTATAATATGCTTTTTCCCTTCTAATCAGTCTCTTGGTCCTCCTTTGCTGAATTTTAAACTGTTACCAATCCTCAGGCCTATTGCTTTTTCTTGCCAATTTTTATGCTCCTTCCTTGAATCTTTTACTATCTCTAATTTCCCTTGCAAGCCATGGTTTGGCCGCAATTTCCTTACCTCTCTTGTGCCAAACAGGAATAAACAAGTTCTGGAGTTTACCTATCCATTCTTTAAATCCATTGCCCGTCCATTGTCCGTCCTTTCAATACATGGAGTCTTACTGATACAGAGTCACAGTAGTGAACATCTAACATGGAGGCTGGTATCCCCCAGAGTTACACACAGTGATACCATATTTCTCAGCACTCTCACTATCGCTGGATGGTTCTTGTTCTTTGGCATTAGAAATTAGGTTTATTGTTTGGCTATCTCTCCGTCATTTTTATCTCCCTCCATTTTAAGCATTACTTTTGTGTGGCTTCCTCCTTTCGTTCCAAATGTCAACAAAATTGGGTCATTGGTGGCAACTGCTATCCACCTCCTGGTTGAAGCTGGTGCCACAGTAACGTGGCATTCACTTTATCCCCAGGCTGAGATTTAAACTACACAGCATCCCTGCCTCCAGCCGAAATATTCCCTTACACCCAAACCTCATTATCTCTTACTGACAGTACCATCAGACCTTCAAAGATCTACTTCTCTGATGGTTCTGCCTCGAAGGGGTTGTTAATTTACATTTATAATATGCTTTTAAAATGGAGTGAATTCAGGATTCCAAGGATTAACTTTTTAAGATTTAGCACTTTATATAAAAAAAAACCCAATATTGATAGACAGAGAAGGCTGGAAGTATTGGGACAAACTAGGACCGGAATTCTCCGACCTCACCCGCGGCTGGGATTCTCCAGTCCCGCTGCTGTGAATGGAGATCTGGCTGAGCGCCAAATTCTCCATTCTCGCTGGCAGCGGTAGCAGGGTGTGCAAGATCGGAGAATTCCGGCCTAGTTTTACTAATGAATGCTCCCCAAAGGAGACTGGCCATTGAATCTATTTTATGTCTCAGTTTGAGATAAGAGTGAGACTGGGGATGTATTCCATGTCCTGTAATAAGGATGAATAAGTGATGTGTTACAATGACAGCGGCCTTGCTAGGGTGGCTGATAAGAGTCCCCGCCCCATGCCCATCACCCAATAAAAAGGCAGTGGTCGGTTTGATTGGCAGCCCAGCTGACCAATCCCAAGGCATTAACAAATAAGTGACAGCCATAGGTCAAACATTTACCTTTTGTTCGGCTGGGAAAGAAACATGTGGCAGCAGTTTCTGTTTAATGATCTAATAGAATGACAGGTCATCCATCCATCATACATCTCTCTGTCATTCTCTCCTCCTCTGTCCTTCATTTCCATTGAATTTATGTACTGAAGTCCTGAACTCATCCAAGTTATTAACATTCGATAGATCCAAGCTATGAATTATTCAATCATACACGACGTACCTGAGATGTATTCTGTGTCAAAAGGCAAATATGATCAAAATTAGCAAGCTGTGTCCATTACAGCTATAATAGAGCTGCTTTTTTTTATCAGTCATGCTTGCCCTTTTGCTCCCTTTTCCTAATTTTCTCTTCCTTTCTCTATGAACCATCCGGCTACTAATTTTTTTTGAGTGTTTTCGTTCAAAGAAAACAGAGAACGAAGGACAGCACAGGAACAGGCCCTTCAGCCCAACCTAGGCTGCACCACTTTTCGAAACTAAAGACCTTTTGCCTCTAAGCGGTCCGTATCCCTTATTCTCTGCCAATTCATGTATCTGTCAAGATGCCTCTTAAATGTTGGTATTGTATCAGCTTCTACCACCTCCTCTGGCAACACATTCCAGGCACTTACCACCTTTTGTATAAAAAGCTTGCCTCTCATATCTCCTTTAAATTCCCCCCTTTTTTCCCTGAAACCTCTGTCTCTTAGTAAATGATGTTTCTACCCTGGGAAAAAGATTCTGACTATCCATTCTATCCACACTTTTCATAATTTTGTAAACTTCTATCCGGCTGATAGAATTGGGTTACTGTCTGTTCCCTTTCCTGTTCTAAGCTGAAGACTGTCTTCCAGTCACATGGGGCAGAATTTTATGAGTTGCAGATCCATTTTGTGGGTGAGTGTTTATGCACAATCTTGTGCATATATTGCATACAGAAGTACGATAGACCATTTCTAGCTATTGCAAACATTGGATGGGCCTTAATTTGCCAGCCAGCAATAGAGGGAGCTATTGCGCATGTGCAAACCTCTGCGTCTGCACATGTGTAATTACAACAGCAGAGGGCTGACAGAGAGAGCTGTCAGGCCTCTGCCACTACAAACAACCGAAACATGGCCCCCCTTTCCCACAATTGCAAAGGCCCGTAGTCGATTACAACCTCATATTACCTGGAAATAACCTCAATTCCCTCCCCGCCACCCAGATCAATCATATTCCCCTCCCCCACTGATCGCAGGCAGAGTGACAGCAGGGCCTCCTGCCAATCCCCAATCAGGCTTTCCTGACCTGGCCCCACTCCTCCAGGCCCCGCCCCATAAGCCCCATCCCTTCAGGACCCAATCCCATTTGTCCCAACCCTTGCACAGCCCAGTATTGACAAGGTGATAGATTGGCAGTGCCAAGTTGCCAGGCTGGCACTGCCCCTGGCGAACCCCATCCTTGCCCTGGGCCTCCCTGGGTGGGCCTCACTTTCCTCTGGTTCTACTGGCGAGGCCAAGTCAACTGCTCCCCGTTCATGGGGTACAGTCCATCAATGGGGAGGCAAACCAGTAAAACTCCACCCTTTGAGGCAACCTTACGCAGATTAACAAAGTTTGAGCTATCCAGTCAATGCCGGGACTAACAAGCAAATCTCAAGTTGTTCCAAACTGATGGTCTGTTGATTGGAGTATTTTAAGAGAATGCTTTCCTTTCTCAGTACTAGTGGTGGTTTACTATTTCTGTTAGGTGTCTTCCTGAGAAGCCAGCGGATGATATATTTGTGAGATTGTAAACAACGTTTTAGCAGCTGTAAACAGCAGCTGGTAAATAATTTGCAACATTGAACCCGTGTACCAGACAAACACACCTTCCGTTCGAGTTTATTTTTGATCTTTGGAATCTTTTTTAGCAGATGGAGAGGAGTTCCAGCTGCAAACCCTTCTCGCAGTTTGCACACCTGAGCCATCATTCCAGAGTTAATCTGGACACAACCGGCTTCTTCACAATAATGCAAACATAGAACACTACAGCACAAACAGGCCCTTCAGCCCACGAGTTGCGCCGATCACATCAACACCTATCTATAACCCCCAATCCCATTAAATCCCATATACTCATCCAGAAGTCTTTTAAAAGACCCCAGCAAGTTCGCCTCCACCACCACTGACGGCAGCCGATTCCATTCACTCACCACCCTCTGAGTGAAAAACTTACCCCTAACATCACTTCTGTACTTTCCTCCCCGCACCTTAAATCTGTGTCCTCTCGTAGCGACCATTTCAACCTGGGGAAATAGCCTCTGAGAATCCACCCTATCCATTCCTCTCAACATTTTATAAACCTCTATCAGGTCGCCTCTCAACCTTCGTCTCTCCAGGGAAAAGAGACCCAGCTCCCTCAACCTAACTTCATAAGGCATGCCTCCCAATCCAGGCAACATCCTTGTAAATCTCCTCTGTACCCTTTCAATAGCTTCTACGTCTTTCCTATAGTGAGGCGACCAGAACTGCGCACAGTACTCCAAATGAGGCCTGACAAGGGTCTTATAAAGTTGCAGCATTACCTCCCGACTCCTAAACTCGATCCCTCGATTAATGAAGGCCAGTACACCATACGCCTTCTTGACCACCTCTTCCACCTGCGAGGCCGATTTAAGAGTCCTGTGGACCCGGACCCCAAGATCCTTCTGCTCTTCAACACTACCAAGACTCCTGCCCTTGATAGTGTACTCGTTCATCCTGTTGGTTCTGCCAAAATGGACGACTACACATTTATCCGCATTGAAGTCCATCTGCCACTTCTCCACCCAGTCCTGCATCCTATTTATGTCCTGCTGCAACTTTTGACATCCTTCCAGACCATCCACAACACCACCGACCTTCATGTCATCAGCGAACTTACTTACCCATCCCTCCACTTCCTCATCCAGGTCATTTATGAAAATGACAAACAGCAAGGGTCCTAGAACAGATCCCTGGGGCACTACAGTTGGGGGGATTTTCCAACCCCCCAGAGCTAGGGGTCACAGGCGGAGGATTCGGGGTAGGCCATTTAGGACAGAGATGAGGAGACATTTCCTCACCCAAAGAGCGGTGAGCCTGTGGAATTCATTACCACAGGAAGTAGTTGATGCCAAAACATTGAATGTATTCAAGAGGCAGCTGGATATAGCAATTGGGGTGAATGGGATCAAAGGTTATGGGGGAAAGCAGGATTAGGCTATTGAGTTGGATGATCAGCCATGATCATGATGAATGACGGAGCAGGCTCGAAGGGCCAAATGGCCTATTCCTGCTCCTATCTTCTATGTTTCTCATTAACTAGTGGTGGAATCTTTCCATTCCAATGTCTGTGGTGTTTTGCGTTGCTCACTTGTCCCACTGCGGGATGGGGGGCCTGGGGGCAGGGGTGTTGCCTTTGGCAGGACCCGATGATCTTGCCGGTGGAAAGGGCCGGAAAATTCTACCCATTGCCTTCAATTTCTGAGATCAAGAAGTAAGATGATGTGGAGTGAGAGAAGCACTGTCAAATCTGCTTCTAAACGGAAAACGTACAGTCCCCTCCGCAACATTTCTTAAATCATATACTGAGAGAAGCTTGTGTATAAATACACCCCGTCCCTCCAAAAATGGGCTGTAAATGAATGTTAAAGACCCCATTAAACTAACCACTCAGTAGCTGGAACTTTGTCCAATGTAAGAACATAAGAACATAAGAAATAGGAGCAGGAGTAGGCCATCCAGCCCCTCGAGCCTGCCCCGCCATTCAATAAGATCATGGCTGATCTGTCGTGTCTGAGTTCCACATTCCCGCCCTCTCCCCATAACCCTTAATCCCCTCTCTTATCAAAAACCTATCAACCCACGTCTTAAATATATTTAGCGAGGCAGCCTCCACCACTTCAACGGGCAGAGAATTCCAGAGATTCACCACCCTTTGAGTGAAGAAGTTCCTCCTCAACTCCATTCTAAACCGCCCCCCCTTTATCTTGAGGCTGTGCCCCCTCGTCCTACTGTCCTTTCTGAGCGGGAAGAGCCTCTCCACCTCTATCCTATCCATCCCATTCATCATCTTATATGTCTCAATGAGATCTCCCCTCATTCTTCTAAACTCTAACGAGTACAACATAAGAACATAAGAACATAAGAAATAGGAGCAGGAGTAGGCCATCTGGCCCTTCGAGCCTGCCCCGCCATTCAATAAGATCATGGCTGATCTGTCGTGGTCATGGCTGATCAAGCCTAGTTTATTCAGCCTTTCCTCATAGTTCAGGGTAAATATGTGAGGGTAAATATGTACCCCCCTCAAGCCACACACTAAAAGCTGATTAACGTCTTCACGTCTCTGTTTCTGAGATCTTGCTCTGAGCTACAATCACCTACATCACTTCTCAAAGAGAAAGTCATCGTAAGTGAAATACAGTGAGGTATTTCAGAGATGCCACATGAATCAAGTCTGTAAGAAGGGAAGCACTCTGGAATATTCATCCATGTGCAATGGGGGAGTTTTCCCATCCCCTTCGCCACGGGAATTGTAGTGGACGGGGATCAGACCATACAAAAGTCCATTGATCTCTGATTTGATTTGATTTGATTTATTATTGTCACATGTATTAACATACAGTGAAAAGTATTGTTTCTTGTGTGCTATATGGACAAAACATACTGTTCATAGAGAAGGAAAGGAGAGAGTGCAGAATGTAATGTTACAGTCATAGCTAGGGTGCAGAGAAAGATTGGTGCGAGGCAGGTCCATTCAAAAGCCTGACAGGAGCGGGGAAGAAGCTGTTCTTGAGTCGGTTGGTATGTGACCTCAGAATTTTGTATCTTTTTCCTAACGGAAGAAGGTGGAAGAGAGAATGTCTTAGGTTCTTGGGGTCCTTAATTATGTTGGTTGCTTTGCTGAGGCAGCGGGAAGTTAGACAGAATCAATGGATGGGAGGCTGGTTTGCGTGATGGACTGGGGCTACATTCGTGACCTTTTGTAGATCTCAGGTGGGACTTGCCAATTTTCGGTGAGTAAGACCAGAAAAATCCTACTCCATATGTCTAAGATATTGGATCACCTCCATGTCTGCCTATCCTTCATTTCCAGTCTTGATCCAAACCAAATATCAAACCACATTTTTTTATTGTTGAAGGGACTAATAAATAAGGCATCAGCTTCGATTGTTGGGGGCTGGGTTCACAGATTCACCCCTCTTTGGGGTAGAACCATGTCTTCTCATTTCTAGTTTAATTTGTGACTTGTTAGTCTCGCCCCAGCTTCTCCCCACCCATACTCCTGCCACTGGGATCTTCCAGTCCTGTCAAAATCAACAAATTTGGAAAGTCTCACTGCATTTTCCAGCCTTGTCTTCACTGTGACAGGGTTGTAAAATTCTGCTGTGTTCTCATCTGTGCTTTTCAAAGTAATTCACTTAATTATTCATTATTGATCCACGTTGGGGCCCATGGGTCACATTCAGCCAATAGTGCTGACAGTGAGGCTGAGAAAGCCCAAGAAACACCATTCTATTAGCATTTATATACTTTATTCATTGGTTTGTCCTCTTTGAATTTTATGAGTCCAGAGATTTGGAAAAAACCTGTTCAGCGCTGTTGCCTCATTAATGGCAACTCCTAAACCAGAATACCAAGATCTGTTAACATCTACCACTTGAGGTTTTCAAATTATTAGGAACATTGATTTATATTTTATACGCGGCCTTCACGTTATGTATCGAAAAGCAGCTCACAACGAGAACATTTGTGAGCTATTCCTCACCCACGTCATCTGGAACTCTTTCAGTCTCTTCCCTGCAAGTGAAACCGAGGCCAGAATTTTACCGGCACGCCCCGATTCCAGGGCCGGACAAGGCTCGGAGAACAGGATTCTCCATTAGATTCAGCCGGGGTCGTACGAACCTCGACCCGTAAAATTCCACCCCGAGTTTAATTCTGCGAGGGCCCCTTAGAGCAAAGCAAACATGGTCACAAATACATTCTTCTTGTTTTTCTTTGAAGTTTCTCCAGTCGCATATTGACCTTTTCAGTTCGAAAGCAATCTGTTCAGGTTTTATAGCCAGCGTTCTCATGTATATTAGATTAGGAAAGAATACTCCTACGCCTCTTCACATGACCACTGCACATTATCACAGAATCATAGATTCCCCACAGTGAAAAAGGAAGCCATTTGATAGATCAGGTCTTCACTTAAATGTGGAGGCTGAAAATAAAATTCTGGCCTGGGGTCACTGTGTGGAGTTTACCCACGTCTGCATGGGTTTCCTCCGGGTGCTCCAGTTCCCTTTCACAGTCCAAAGATGTGCAGGTTAGATGGATTGGTCATACTAAACTGCCACGTACTGTCCAAAGATGTGTAGGTTAGGGGGATTGGCCAGGGGAAATGTGTGGGGTTACGAGGATAGAGTGGGAGTGTGTGCCTGGGTAAGACATTCTGTTAGAGAGTCAGTGCAGACTCCTTCTCGCTGTAGGGATTCTATGGGTTGACACTTCACAATTCTCCAGGTGCTCCAGTTTCCTCCACAATCCAAAAGACATGCTGGTTAGGGTGCATTAGCCATGCTAAATTCTCTCTCAGTGTACCCGAACAGGCGCTGGAGTGTGGCGACTAGGGAAATTTCACGATAGCTTCATTGCAGTGTTAATGTAAGCCTACTTGTGACTCTAATAAATAAACTTTAAACTTTAAATCTTTAAAAGAAAGAATTGGGACAACAGCATAACTTCTATACAAACTTGAATGAAAGCACCCAATGTCATTTAGTAGTACAGGACAAGTACTGCTGAAAAAAGAGACATCCTATCAAAGCTTTTTGTCTTGCACTCATCAGACCAGCTCGCAAGGAATTACAAATTGTAAAGGGAGAACAACAATTCATACTGCATGAGAAGAGAGTGCTGATTGGGGTTGGTTAGTAGATTCTGATTGGTGGATACATTGCCATGCAAAATGCAACAGGGAACAGTTAAGTGCCCAGCTTTTCAAATTCAAACTGGACAGGTTCACTCTGATTGGTCAAGGCATTGTGATAGGTAATGAACCAGAGAATGACTGTTCACTAAGCTATTGTTTAGTTGAAATGTGAGGACATGTTCTTTCTTCTGTAAAGGAAAGGTTTTGTGCGTGTGAGTATATGTGGCTTCTAGCATGTGTAAATGAGCCACATTGCGAGCCCAAGTGGTAATCTTAAATTGATTTTCAGTGTAATTCCTAGCACAATTAGGATTGTTTAGCAAGTCCTGTCCAATCGTAGAATCACATCAAATGTTGGCCACCGTGGTTAGAGTTTTGCAAGTGTGGGCTGGTTGAGTATCTGCTGAATTCCGCATGGCAACACCTCCACCAATTAGAGTCCTTTTGCCAACCAACCAGCACTCTCTTCTCTGCAGTATGAATTGTTGTTTCTCCAACGCAGTTGGCAATTTCTTGTGAGCTATTCTGATGAGTACAAGACAAAAGCTTTGAGAGCATGTCTCTTTTTCAGCAAAAGGATCCTACGTAAAATGATGAGTTCCTCCTTGATAATGTAATTTAATGTTCTATGTTTCCTATTTTTATGGAAACAGTCACGCAGCAGTGGAAAGAGTAATGCTGAATCGAAAGCAGGCAGTTCCTCCATTTTGTTTACTGAAAAGTCATTGCCTGCTGATTAATTTAATTAGTTTGCTTTTTAAATAAATGCACATTATTGTATAAGTAACAAGCCAAACACTATGAGCAAGTTGTCTAATGGCTCACGCCAGGGGAACAGTCTCAAGCACAGAAAAGTCCTGCTGAGCAGCTAGATGGAACAGTGCTTATTTCTTTTTCCTGTTTTGTTGTGTGAGAATGGTTAGTGTCGCTGGTTCTATTTAGATAGCAGCGTTTCTTTTAATTCAGGTCCAACAAACAGTTGATTTAGAGTGAATTTGGGGGCGACACGGTGGCACAATAATTAGCACTGCTGTCTCACAGTGCCAGGGACCCGGGTTTGATTCCCGGCCTCAGGTCACTGTCTGTGTGGAGTTTGCACATTCTCCCCATGTCTGCGTGGGTTTCCTCCGGGTGCTCTGGTTTCCTCCCACAGTCCAAAGATGAGCAGGTTAAGTGGATTGGCCATGCTAAATTGCCCCTTAGTGTCCAAAGATGTGTCGGTTAGGCAGATAAGTGGGGTAAATGTGAAAGATGAGTGGGTTGGGTTGATTGGCCCTGCTAAATTGTTCCTTAGGATTCAAAGATGTGTAGGTTAGGGGGAATTACTGGGATAAATGTGTAGGGTTACAGGTGGAGGGTGGGCCTGGCTAAGATGCTGTGTTGGTGAGTTGGTGCAAACTCAATGAGCTGAATGGCCTCTTCCTGCATTGTAGGGATTTTATGAATCTATGAATCGTTTGAAAGGTCTTTTAGAATCATAGAAGTCCTACAGTGTGGAAGGAGGCCATTCAGCCCATTGAGTCTGCACCAACCACAATCCCACCTGGGCCCTATCTCCACAACCCACTCACTTAACCTGCTAATCGTCCTGACACTAGGGTCAATTTAGTGTGGCCAATCCACCTAACCCGCACATCTTTGGACTTTTCGAGGAAACTAGAGCACTTGAAGGAAACCCATGCAGACACGGGGAGGACGTGCAGACTCTGCATAGACAGTGACCCGAAGCCGGAATTGAACCCAGGTCCCTGACGCTGTGAGGCAGCAGTGCTAAGAACCATGCCATTGTGCCGCCCTGGGACGTAAAATGAAATGTAACATACCTACCACTCACCCATCTGTTGACTCTGCACATATTTTTGAGACCTTCCAGATCCCTGTGGCTCGAAGAGAAACTCAATAAACCTCCCAGGCACTGAACTTTTCCATTAACCTTGGAAGTTAAACACCATTTCTGCCTAATACCTCAAAACAGCCCTGACTGCAACAATGACAAGTACCCTTCCCACGAGCCAAGGTGCCTTATATCTGCTGATACAAGGTGTAACCATCCCAAAGTGCTGCATTCTCAAAAATTGAGGGCAAAATAGAGAGGAATTGCAACTCAAAGTCTTTGATCCACTTCATTTTAGACTGTTACTGTCTTGTGTAAGTGGGACATTTGCTTCATTAGCAGCAGCTGCAGTCCAGCAGAGGGAAAAGGGAACAAGACGTTGAACCATTTACTGGCAAAGTACCAAGCACTTGGCTCCAGCAAGACAACAATCAATATCTGTGTCATTTTTGTGTTTCACGATGTGAGCCAAGGAGCAGAGAACAAGCACCGAGTATCACTCTCTGCAATTAAACTGCATTACTGATAACTGTGAAGGTCATTGGTGAAGTAAACTTTTCCTTTGCCACCTTTGTGTTTGGATCAGGCTTGACGCAGTCCAAACATGTGCGTGTTAGGTGGATTGGCCATGCTAAATTGCTCCTTAGTGTCAGGGGGACTAGCTAGGGTAAATGCAAGGGGATAGGGCCTGGGCGGAATTGTGGGTGGTACAGACTCGATGGGCTGAATGGCCTCCTTTTGCACCTTAGGGGTTCTATGATACTATGAGCATGTAGTGCTGCAGCTATGGACGCACCGTTGCCGAATAGTTTCTTTCCCAAAAGCAGTTGCGATGCCGCTAATCACTCTACACAACTCGGGGTGTCATTGTTGGATTTTCCTGGGGTAAACACACTAAAATGTAGTAGAAATAAAGACTCGCCTTTCGATTCCTCCGGGAACCCCAAAGCACTTCATAGCCTGGTAAATATTTTGAAGTGGGATGGTGTAAAAGATGTAGAGGTCAGTTTACACACAGCAAGCTCCCACAGTCTGTGATAATGAACAGATCATCTGTTTCTGTTACGTTGATCGAGGGTTTGACATTGTGAGGGGAAACCTTCCCTGTTCTTAGAATCATAGACATTTAGCAGGAGGTCATTCAGTCGTTTGTGCTTGTTTAGCTGAAACTGAAAGGAGTCTCACAACACCAGGTTTATGTGGAATCACGAGCTTTTGGAGAATTTCTCCTTCATCAGGTGAGTCACATTCCGAAAGCTTGTGCTACCAAATAAACCTGTTGGACTTTAACCTGGTGTTGGGAGCCTTCTTACTGTGCCCATCCCAGTCCAACGCCAACATCTCCACCTCGTGGGGGAAACTGAGATATCTAATCCCACTTTCCAACTGTTGGTCCTTAGCTCTCTAGATTACTACAATCCAACTGCAAGGACGTGGTGACTTTAGAGAAAGTACAGGAAAGGTTTACCAGGATGTTGCCTGATACGGAGGGTATTAGCTATGAGGAGAGATTGAATAAACTGGGATTGTTCTGCCCGGGAAGACAGAGGCTGAGGGGTGACCTGATAGAAGTTTATAAAATCATGAGGGGCATAGATAAGGTGAACAGTTGGAAGCTTTCTCCCAGAGCAGAAATGACAATTACAAGGGGCCAAGTTAAGGGGGGAAAGTTTCAGTGGAGATATGCGGAGGAGGCTTTTTATACAGAGTGTGGTGGGGGCCTGGAATGCACTGCCAAGTGAGGTGGTTTGCAATCACGTTAGAGACATTTAAGACTTATCTGGATAGACACATGAACAGATGGGGAATAGAGGGATACAGACGGTTGGTCTAGACAGGACAATGTGATCGGTGCAGGCTTGGTGGGCCGAAGGGCCTGTTCCTGTTCTTTGCTGTACTGTTCTTTGTTCTATGTCCAAGTGTTTTTTAAATGCGATTCGGGTTCATTCCCTCATTTATCCCATAATATTTGGTCCAAACTTTCCAATATCCAGCTACACATACTCGGGCACCATTCGAAGGATAACGATGAGTTCATTACAGGGAACAGAAAAAAACATAGTTCAGATTACAAGAGGCTTAATCCTTTCTGTAAGATCTTATAGACGGTGAATTTCTGAGATCCACTAACCTCTGGTTTTAAAGAATTCTCCTCAAACTTACTGTGATATATATAGTATGTAGGGCTTGGTGTGTGGACTGCCTTTTAAGATTGTGGGTCAGGTGACCCCTGGGCCGTTAGCTCCTCCCAGTCTGGACCCTGTTGGGCGGTCTCAGACCAACTCAGACCTTAACTGCACATCTCTAATAAAAAGCTCCTGGTGTTCAAGTTAGCAAGCCTACTTTGTGATGCTTCATGCACCCTTAGTCCGTAGGGACATGCACAACACTTACCTATTCCTTCACCCAGTTACTTGATGTGATCTTGCTGCTAATGGAAATAGGGTCCTTTTCACGCACTCCACCAAGTCCCCCTAATAATTTTATCCACCTCAATTAAATCAGCCTTCTCTGTTCCAGTGAAAACAGCCTCAGCATATCCAAGTGTTCCTCATGGTTAGACACTTTTGTTCAATCTAACCAGCCTATTTATATCTTCCTGCAGTCTGCAACTTTCTTCATCACCACCGACCACACGGCCATTTTGTTTCCTTGCAAAGTTTGTAATCAGTGCCCCTACATTCAGGGTATTGGATCGAAGAAATGTCTTCCCTCAGAGAGGGTTGCAGTTCTCTGGAATTTTCTATTCCAAAGGGTTGTTGAGTACATTCAAGGTTGGGAATCGACAGTTTTTTTTAACCTCTGAGGGAATCAAGGCTTATGGGAAATAAACTGGAAAGTTGAGTTGAGGCAGAACGTAAGCCAAGATCCCACTCAATGTCAGAGCAGAATTGCAAGGCCGTATGGTCTATTCCTGCTCCTATTTCTCACATTCAAAATATTCTTCAAAATAGCGCTGCAAGACCTTTTACTTCCAACTGCTTGGTATAACATCTCATCCAAAAGGCAGCACAGCACCCCCTCACTGCACTGGGGTGTCTCGATTTGGGTGCTTTAGTCGCTGGGATGGCACTGGTACCCACAACCACTTGCACATGAGAGTGCTAACCACTGAGCTGCAACTGACACTAATGGAGATGACTTTATTTGATGGATATGGGGTTGGTTTACAAGTCAGAAAACACCATTACAGATGCATCACAAACTAACCAGCTCTAAATATGACTCATCCTTTCTGCCTAAACAGCATCTGTTCAGGATTTGCAACAGAGATGGCAAATTATGTAGGTGGCTATTGGCTGCACCATTGAGTCATGGCTGATGACTGGAATAATTCACAAATACCTGCAGAGCAGAGATTCACAAAGCTACACTGAAAATACACGCACTTACCGAGAATGATCCAAAGTGTCTCCTGCAGAAAGCCTGGGACATAGTCTATTGCAGACTATGTGCTACACAGTTTGCCTATAGAGTTAGACACAAAGTGACTTGTTCACATCTTCTGATAAAAAACCTGACTGTTTGAATGCTGTTTCCTCACGTTAACAGCAGCAAAACCCACGATTTGATTTTGATTTGATTTGACTTATTATTGTCACATATATTAACACAGCAAAAAGTATTGTTTCTGGCGCGCTATACAGACAAAGCATTCCATTCATAGAGAAGGAAATGAGAGAGAGCAGAATGTAGTGTTCCAGTCATAGCTAGGCTGTAGAGAAAGATCAACTTAATGCAAAGATGTGCATTCAAAAGTCTGACAGCAGCTGGGAAGAAGCTGTTCTAGCAATGACTCATTGGAAGAAGGTGGAAGAGAGAGCGTGGGGTTCTTAATTATGCTGGCTGCTTTGCCAAGGCAGCAGCAAGTGCAGAGAGAGTCAATGGATGGTTTGCGTGATGGATTGGCACTTAAAAATCAACCACATTGCTGTGGCCTTGGAGTCACATGACGGCCAGATCAGGTAAGGATGGCAGATTTCCTTCCCTGAAGGACATTAGTGAACCAGGTGGGTTTTCATGCCAACTCGATAGTTTTATGATTGCTATTAAAGAATCTGGAAGTTTGTTCCAGATTTATTAATAACTGAATTTAAATGTTTCCCCAGCTACTGTAAGGAGATTTGAACCCATGGATGGAATTTTCTCATAATTTCATAGAATCATAGAACTCTACAGTGCAGAAAGAGGCCCTTCGGCCCATCGAGTCTGCACCGAACACAATCCCACCCAGGCCCTACCCCCATATCCCTACATATTACACCCATTGGTCCCTCTAACCTACACATCCCTGGACACTAAGGGACAATTCCTTAGCATGGCCAATCAACCTAACCCGCACATCTTTGGACTGTGGGAGGAAACCAGAGCACCCAGAGGAAACCCACGCAGACATGAGGAGAATGTGCAAACTCCGCACAGACAGTGACCCAAGCCGGGAATCGAACCCAGGACACTGGAGCTGTGGAGCAGCAGAGTCAGGGTCTAACTGGGAACAGATGCGTATCTCCCCAGCTGCCGGGTTTTCAGATCAGATCTTGAGCCACTTTGATGAGAACAATGTGGGTTGTGGTTTACGTTGTCAATCAGGCAGGGCGGGTCCTGTTGGAGCCAGCAAGGTCAGCTAGCTCACCGTGATCAGGACATCATGATCAGACCTGCCGTTTAAAGTCCCTATAGCCAACTCCACCCTCTCCTCCCCCAACCCCACCACACAATATCAGGCGCTCCCCACTCCCACCCCTAACTAATGCATAACCACCATGGCAATATCATCCCTTCTTAATGCCAACTCCCCCCCTCTCAATGCCAGGTCCCCCTATCACTGTCCACTTCCTCCCCCAATGCCAGGTCCTTGTCATCAAGCAATGTCCCTCCCCAGTGCCAGGTTACCCGCACCTCCCT
The DNA here is from genome assembly GCF_965287045.1 of Carcharhinus amblyrhynchos. Classification (NCBI taxonomy): domain Eukaryota; kingdom Metazoa; phylum Chordata; class Chondrichthyes; order Carcharhiniformes; family Carcharhinidae; genus Carcharhinus; species Carcharhinus amblyrhynchos. The sequence goes on from NC_137342.1 coordinate 48,876,196, forward strand.
ATCTACTCCCAATGTCCCCTTTTCAAAGGCCTCGGGACTCCTTCCCTCCCACACAGAACAATAACCGCACCCCCCCCACCACAAAATTGGCATTCTTAGAGGGTCTATACCAACAGGGTAGCGTAGGTTGGCAGTGCCAGATTGTGGGGCCTATGCTTACCTTGTTGCTCCTTGGGGTGTTCCTCTCAACTGCTTCATACTATTAAATCGCTGTTGTGAATGGCACTGTATGATTATTTAGTGAGGGGGAAACATGGCTAGGAAGCCCTTTAATCAGATTTAAATTTAGTGAAATTTATTCAAATTGTTACATCACAGCGAGGGGTTGGAGAAAATCGGAAAACAAGATCTCGGTGGTATTTTGCACCTGTTCTCACTGACAACAGATGTGTGCATAAAATTGCCCCTCACATGTCTCTGAAACATTAGTCTAGGTCTCAGCTTCACGATTACTAGTTCTTTAACACAACATACTACACTCAAAATGATAGAAGTCTTACACAGGTATTCCCAGCTCTGTAAATGACAGGAGTCTTTTGGAGGAATCCCAATACTGTATCAGAGGTAAAGTAAAGGACATCAAAGGCTCTTGCAGGAATGGGGGAGAAATGTTCACACTGTGTGCATTCAATGTGCTGGACACAGAGATGGACCAAGAGGAAGAATGAAGCTGTTTCATGTCACATTACATACCCAGATTTGACAATCCCCCTTTTCCCAAGGGAGTCATCACTTAAAGATTATCTGGTTCTTTTGTGGGGCATATTTCTTTGAACAGACCTTTTTTTATATCGTTTCCGAACACTCTGTCACTTGTATAATGCATGAGCTTTTCATTGCCTGCAGCTGCATGACTCCTGGCTCTGGCTTCATGCTATTCTGTGATATTTTTGTTCATTGCTGGAATAAGAACAATTACTCAATATTGTCAGACCCACAAATCTTAATGTAGGGCACCAGGTTGGCATGAGAGTGTCAAATTTGAATTTGGGGCATCACGCAAGGTTGCACAAGGAGCCTCCTAGCTCTGCGAAGATGTGACCTGGCTCTATCTGCGATTACAGCCTCTTCTGACTCACTGAGGAACGTTGAGTCATTGTTCTGCTAAAAGGTTTGCCAATTTATGAGCTGTGGTGAAATTCTCTTGACGTTGATTTTGAACTAAGTAAGCCAAATTGTGTTTTTGAAACTATGATCAATCTTAACGCAGCAGTAAAAGTCCATCTTCTGGTGGCATCCATCAGGTCAAGGAAGAGTAGATCTCAGGTCCATTATAGAAACAGTACAGTGCAGAAGGAGGCCACTCAGCCCATCGGGCTGCACCGACATCCAGGCCCTATCCCTACTAATTTCCCTGATATTAAGGGGCAATTTAGCGTGGCCAATCCACCCAACCCGCGTCTGTTTGGAGTGTGGGAGGAAACCGGAGCACTCGGAAGAAACACACGCAGATATAAGGAGAATGTGCAAACTCCACACAGACAGTGACCCGAGGCCAGAATTGAACCTAGGTCCCTGGCACCGTGAGGCAGCAGTGCTAATCAATATGCCACCTTGCTGCCCCTTATAGTTTCACATTCCTACAAGAGAGATTTTTTAAAGTGTACATTTTTGTATTCGTTTGTGAGACATGGGTGTTGCTGGCTGGCCAGCATTTATTGCCCATCTCTAGTTGCCCTTGTTGAGAGTGAACCACATTGATGTGGTTCTGGAGTCACATGTAGGTCAGACCAAGTAAGGACGACAGATCTCCCTCACTAAAGGACATTAGTGAACCAGATGGGTTTTTCCAACAATTGTTTCATGGTCATCATGTCACCTGACGAAGGGGCTAACCCAAAAGCTTGCGAGTATATTATCAAATAAATAGGTTGGACTAAAACCTGGTGTTGTCAGACTTTTTACTGTGCTCATGGCCGTCAGCAGATTCTTAATTCCAGATTTTTTTTAAATCGAATTCAAGTTCCACCATCTGCCGTGGTGGGATTTGAACCCGGCTCTCCAGAACATTAGCTGAGTTTCTGGATTAAAAATCTAGTAAAACACCGCTAGGCCACCACCTCCCCTCCCATGTTGGAACGGGATACCGTGCGGAGGTCTGTGTCATGTCTTTGCCTCGGAGCTAACAGCTTGGTGTTCAAGCTGCATCACAGGAACTGATAGCCTAGGAAGTGCATTTGTAACTCAGCAAAAAGATTAACTTGCGAGGACACGCCAATGGCTGGCACGAAAACAGAGTCCTGATCAGCCATGTGGAGGAAAGAATACTGGAAGCTCCACCATCGCTATCCAGACCCCAGGTTACAACATGTGAAAGTGCGTGTTAATATTGTAACTCGGACTGGCTGAGCGAACTGTGCAGATCACCACCACCACAGGCTAGAAAAAGCAGAAGACGATGGAAATATATTGTTTGTCTTTCAACATTTATACAGAGTAATTATAGATAAGTTAATAGCTATTGTGACAACAGATTCATAAAAATATAGCACCTGCCCTCTCTGCAAGACTATCATATTCCAGTAGATTATGAATTTACACCCAAAACTTGAAAATTTTGAATGTAAACTATTAAAATGGCCGCTGCAGATCATGTGACCTGATAGCATTTTAAGCCCCAGATATTTCTGCGTCTCAGTGAAGCACCGACATAAATGTTGACATTCACAGCCATCTGGGGAATTCACACATCCTTAGTTTAAGGATCATCAAGAAAAGGGCTATAACATGTCAGGAATTAGCCCCCATTCACAGCTTCACGCCATCCCCATGCCTGCACAATACCCCTCTCTTCCTGCTCGCCCTCCCCCACAACCCACTCCACACCAGCTCCACACCCTTGCAGCATCTCACTCTTTCTCCAACTTTTCCTGCCCCCCCACACACTCTCACACCACCGGTTCATTCCCCTTCTCTGTGCCTGACTCCTCCCCCCCCTCAGCGCACACCATTCCCGCCCAACAGCGCAGCTCTCCACCTGCAGTTAGTAGATCCGCTTGATATTGCATCGATGTGCTGCTGGACGTGGTGTCCCAGGTTCCATGGTCGCTGGAGGTTTTACTGTCTGAAAACTGCCCTTGGCCGCCTTCCAGGTGGGTCCTGATATGTGCACATCACAGTGATCCAGGTGTGTTCTGGGCCGGCCTGATAACCCGCTGGTGACACGGAGAATCGGAGAGAGGGAGCGGGGGGACAATTCCAGTCAGGCCTTCATCTACACCCCATTAACAAGATGCAAAACAGTTTCTCATTAGCCTCTGGTGGCTATGGCAACCGGTCAAACTGGAACGTGCACACGTTCACATTCCTGCTGTCATAAGAACATAAGAACATAAGAACATAAGAAATAGGAGCAGGAGTAGGCCATCTAGCCCTTCGAGCCTGCCCCGCCATTCAATAAGATCATGGCTGATCTGTTGTGGCTCAGTTCCACTTTCCCGCCCTCTCCCCATAACCCTTAATCCCCTCTCTTATCAAAAACCCATCAACCCGCTTCTTAAAAATATTTAGCGAGGCAGCCTCCACCACTTCAACGGGCAGAGAATTCCAGAGATTCACCACCCTTTGAGTGAAGAAGTTCCTCCTCAACTCCGTTCTAAACCGCCTCCCCTTTATCTTGAGGCTGTGCCCCCTAGTCCTACTGTCTTTTTTGAGCGGGAAGAGTCTCTCCACCTCTATCCTATCCATCCCATTCATCATCTTATACGTCTCAATGAGATCTCCCCTCATTCTTCTAAACTCTAACGAGTACAAGCCTAGTTTATTCAGCCTCTCCTCATAGCTCAATCCCCTCAACTCCGGTATCAGCCTAGTAAACCTCCTCTGCACTCCCTCCAGGGCCAAAATATCCTTGCGCAGGTGCGGCACCCAAAACTGCACACAGTACTCCAGCTGCGGCCTCACCAATGCCCTATACAGCTGCAGCAAGACCTCCCTACTTTTATATTCAATCCCCCTCGCTATGAAGGCCAGCATCCCATTTGCCTTCCTGACCACCTGCTGCACCTGCAAGCCACTTTACGCCAACAGAAAACACAATTTTTCAACATTGTCTCTCTCTCCCCGCCCCCTCCAATGCACTTAATTTGTTCCATTCTTATTTATCCTGTCATCACCAGAGAGTCACGTGATTTGATTCACTATTTTCACACATAGTGAAGACTTGTTTATTGCTCGCTGTACAGACAAAGCATACCATTCATAAAGAAGGAAAGGAGAGGGTGCAGAATGTAGTGTTACAGCTAAGGTGTGGAGAAAGATCAACTTAATGCAAGGTAGGTCCATTCAAAAATCTGATGGCAGCAGGGAAGAAGCTGTGCTAGAGTCAGTTACGATTCATCTCAGACTTTTGTATCTTTTTCCCGATGGAAGAAGGTGGAAGAGAGAATGTCCAGGCAATGGCTTCTCTTCCCGTTTGCTTCTGTGTACCCCTCAAAGATCTATCCTCGGACCCCTGCTTTGCCCCATAGACACACAGCCCCTTGGCAATGTGATTCAAAAGCACTGCATTATTTTTCACGTGTACACTGATGACACCCAACTCTACTTCACTAGCACCTCTCCTGTACCTGCATTGTACCTGCTTAGCACTGCTGCCTCACAGCGCCAGGGACCTGGGTTCAATTCCTGGCCTTGGGTCACTGTCAGTGTGGAGTTTGCACATTCTCGTGGGTCTGCGTGGGTCCCCTCTGGGTGCTCTGGGTTCCTCCCACAGTCCAAAGGTGTGTGTGGTTAGGTGAATTGGCCATGCTAAATTGCTCCTTAGTATTAGGGACTAGCCAGGGGCATGAGATTATTGGGATAGAACCTGGGTGGGATTGTGGTCGCTGCAGACTCAATGGGCCAAATGGCCTCCTTCTGCACTGTAGGGATTCTATGAAAGGTTTTTGATCATCTGCCTTAATAGCTCTTTCTGCCGCTTGGTGTCAAATTTGATAACTAAAAGGAATCTTGGGAAATGTTATTGCATTAAATATAAGTCATTGTTATTCCATCAATCCAGTTTGATTCTAAAGCTCCTGCATCAAAATATCTAATTGGTTCTGAAATGATTCCAGACAAGGTCAGAACCTTCACTTTGTGAATTTGAAATTTCAAACCTTGAGGCTCCACAGAACAGAATGGGTGTGAAATCATTATACCACACAAGTATCAAGTGGAACTGTTTCTCTTTTCAACAAGAACAGAAGCAGAACAGGCAAGTGGCAATTTACAATCAAAATCAGACTTAATGAACAAAGAACAAAGAAAATTATAGCACAGGAACAGGCCCTTCAGCCCTCCTAGTCTGCACTGACCACGCTGCCCGACTGAACTAAAACCCCCTACCTTTCCAGGGACCATATCCCTATATTCCCATCCTATTCATGTATTTGTCAAGACGCCCTTTAAAAGTCACTATTGTATCTGTTTCCATTACCTCCCCCAGCAGCGAGTTCCAGGCACCCACCACCCACTGTGTAAAAAAAACTTGCCTTCTATATCTCTTTTAACCTATGCCTCTTGCACCTTAAACCGATGCCCCGATACTTGACTCTTCCATCCTGGGAAAAAGCTTCTGACTATCCACTCTGTCCGTGCCCCTCACAATCTTATAGACTTCTATCAGATTGTCCTGCAAACCAAGTTTCTCCAACTTCTCCTCATAGCTAATGCCCTCCATACCAGGCAACATCCTGGTAAATCTCTTCTGTCCCCCTCCAAAGCCTCCACATCCTTCTTGTAGTGTGGGGACCAGAATTGAACACTATATTCCAAATGCAGCCCAACTAAGGTTCTATAAAGCTGCAACAGGACTTGCCAACTTTTAAACTCAGATATTTGAACGAGCTAACAATGTTTAAGACGAAAAGGTATCTGTACTGCAAATGTGGCCCATTGAAAGGACACTTTGCAGCTAATCTCCTCATTCACAAAGCTTTTCTGTAGCAGCAAAAATAATCTTTGTGAATGACACCTGCAGCTTTGGTGAAAAATGGACCTCTGACACAGAATAACATTTAAGTGTACTAACTGCACATTATGAATTAAAAACAAAATACTGTGAATGCTGGAATCTGAAAGATGATGATGAAGGGGATGGATAGGGGTGGAGGTGGAGAGGTTCTTCCCGCTCAGAAAGGACAGCAGGACTAGAGGGCACAGCCTCAGGATAATGGGGGGGGGAGCAGTTTAGAACGGAGTTGAGGAGGAACTTCTTCACTCAAAGGGTGGTGAATCTCTGGAATTCTCTGCCCGTTGAAGTGGTGGAGGCTGCCTCGCTAAGTATATTTAAGACGCGGGTAGATAGGTTTTTGGTAGGCAAGGGGATTAAGGGTTATGGGGAGAAAGCGGGAAAGTGGAACTGAGCCACTTCAGATCAGCCATGGTCTTGTTGAATGGCGGGGCAGGCTCGAAGGGCTGGATGGCCTACTCCTGCTCCTATTTCTTATGTTCTTATGAAACAAAAACAGAAAATGCTGGAAAATCTCAGCAGGTCTGGTAGCATCTCTGGAGAGAGAATAGAATTAAATGCAGAGATTTTCCAGCATTTTCTGTTTTTGTGACGCATTTATCTGGCCCTTTTGAAAAAGCCACGACATGATGTGATGTCAGTTGGCTAGACTGTGTCTGGCACATCATCATAACCTCCTGATAAAAGTTTCCTCATGGAACCAAAGTACAAATCAGTAGAGTTCTCAGGGGAGATATTGGCGTCATGGTGTAATCACTGGATTACGAATCCAGAAACCCCAGGGTGGAATTTTACAATCAAAATCGGACTTAATGAACAAAGAACAAAGAAAATTAGAGCACAGGAACAGGCCCTTCGGCTCTCCAAGCCTGTACCAACCATGCTGCTCGTGTAAACTAAAACCCCTACCCTTCCAGGGACCATGTCCCTCTATTCCCATCCTATTCATGTATTTGTCAAGACACCCCTTACAACTCACTATCGTATCTGCTTCCACTACCTCCCCTGGCAGTAAGTTCCAGGCCCCCACCACCCTCAGTGTAAAAAACTTGCCTCGTACATTTCCTTTAACTCTTGCCCCTCACACCTTATACCTGTGCCCCCTAGTAATTGATTCTTCCACCTTGGGAAAAATCTGGGGACCTGGATTCAAATCCGATCAAATTCCATGGGCAAATAGTGAAATTTGAATTCAATAAAAAAATCTAGAATTAAAAGCCCAATGATAACCATGAAATCATTGTCGGTTGTTGTAAAAACTGATCTGGTTCACTAGTGTCCTTTAGGGAAGGAAATCTGCCATCCTTACCTGGACTGGTCTACATGTGACTCCAGACCCACGAGTGTGGTTGACTCTCAAATGCCCTCTGGAATGGAGGGCAGTAAGGGATGGGCAATAAATGCTGGCCTAACCAGCGATGCCCACATCCCATAAATTAAATTTAAAAAAATTCAAAATAAAACAATAAATATCATCATTGGAATGGGATATTCGGCTGGGATTTGCAGAAGCAATGGCCCCACCACCTGTATGGAAAAGCAGGCCACACCTGTCTGTGCCAGCCCTGGGAATTATAATGATATTTTGTGTGGCCCAGGCAGTTCATTGCTTGAGATCGTGGCTTCTGACTCCTTGAGCTGTTGGCCAATCAAATGTCCAGCAGTCCATCAGTCCCAGCAGCGCCACCAGAAGGGAAGGCCACTGCTGGTATTGCACTGACTTCCCATCCACCTGAAGCAATGGCGTGTTGGAGGGACAGTGATGTCCGGTGGGCTGTCAGGGAGAGTCAGATTCCCTTTGGGAACGGTGGTGGTGCCATGATCAGAAGGCTGGGGTTGTGTCATTAAATGGGGAGGGGGCCCCTTTCCCTCAAAGTGGGGGCCCTCCATGTGACACAAGGTGCCCAACTGGGGGAGGGGGGGGGCTACTCCCCTCCCCAAACCCATGCCAAGCTACTAATTGACCATTTAATTGGCACAATGGTGGGCAAGCTGCCCAATCTGCTTATCCAGCAGAGGCAGATAAGTAATGAGTATAGTAATCCATGCCATCCCTTCCCATTGTGTGTTTTCCCCCACCAAACCCCACTCACTCCCAGGCAGTGGGCAGCGGGAGAGAGTGTAGAGTTCCAGCCATTGTGTGTTGTACAAGTTGGGGTTTATAGAGTCAGGTTGAGACTATTCTCCCGGCCCATCCAGGATACACAATTTCCACATTGACCGCCTATGTCTTCTCTACAAAATGTCAAGTGATTAAGTTGTGCAGTGCCACAGATGGATAACAATTACATTTTGAGTACGCTCCTTATGTATACAAATTAGAAATTTAAAACCATTTAAAAAAAAATCCCTAGTTGACATTCTCTGATAATGAGCCAAGCCTATTTGCAAAGTTCAAAGTAATTTAAATAAACACTGCTAAGGATAATGGCATAGATAGTTTAGTAATTTGCTTTGTAGTCTACTTGAATATGGAAAACTGTTGAATCATAGCATTACAATTATTTTTAATTCACTACATTGCACTTTTATTTAGAATGCTAGGATATTGCTTCAGAGATTAGCATCATTGGAGATATATTGGGCAAGTGACAAGAATACACAAGTATGAGAGACCTGTATGTGTGTAAAGCAAGTGTGATAGACTTGTATGCATGTAAAGCAAGCATGAAACACACGTATGTGTGTAAAGCAAGTGTGATAGACATGTATGCATGTAAAGCAAGCATGAAACACACGTATGTGTGCAAAGCAAGTGTGATAGACATGTATGTGTGTAAAGCCAGCATGAGAGACCAGTATATGGTGAAATGTTACAAAGGAAGCCTTGAGTATTTGATATTCTTTGAATGTTAACTACATTTCCAAAAAGAACCACACATGAATTCATTCTTTCGCGCTTACCTGGTATTTTATCACAAAGTTGGTGTTGTGAAAATCTATCATTGTCAAGCCATCTACAGAAAAGCTTCAAGATTTTTTATATTTGTTTTAATTTGGGATTTAGTCCTTAAGAAAATTGAAAGATCTTGATGTGGATTTATGTTTGCGGTGATGTAGATCTCACCCATATTCGTTCAAAGTCCCACGTAATACACACAACAACATGATAAATACAGATGAGAAAAATGATTTAACTCATTTCATTCATTCAGTGATGACTTACAGTCTATTTCTCATACTAACTTAGCTGTATTTTAAATTGGTCCATGTCTCTTATCCTAATTTCTTGGCTTAGCAGGAGCATGGTGGCACAGTGGTTAGCACTACTGCTTCACAGTGCCAGGGACCTGGGTTCGATTCCCGGTTTGGGTCACTGTCTGTGTGGAGTAATACCACTAGGTCATTGCCTCCCTATGGAAGGATATGGTGAACAGCTGAGTGCATGTTCTCTCCGTAGCTGCACGAGTTTCCTCCGGGTGCTCCGGTTTCCTCCCACAGTCCAACAATGCTCAGGTTAGGTTGATTGGCCATGGTAAATTTCCTCTTAGTGTTAGGGAGATGTCAGGGGGGTATTAGCAGGGTAAATGGGGTTACAGAGATAGGGCCTGGGTGGGATTGTTGTCGGTGCAGGCTCGATGGGCCAAATGGCCTCCTTCTGCACTGTAGAGATTCTATGATTTTAGCTTGACAGACGGCCCCTGTTTCACAATATTTAACAAATAAGAACATTGCCCAGGGACAGTGTTATATAAGTGATTTGTATGAAATGTAGGGTTGTTTTTAATGCATACACTCAGATTGCTCCATGCCCAGTGGGCTTGGTAACAGCACCATGGGCGTGCCTGCGGATAGACTGCTGTAGTTGAAGAAGGTGGTTCACCACCATCTTTAAGGGACCATTATGGATGGGCAGTAAATGTTGGCGCCAGGAGCTTACATCCCATAAATGAACCTATAGACGTGGAAAAATCATGTTCCAGCTCTTCATCGGCCAGTCCCTAGGATCAAGACTTTTGACACTTGAACACATTGTAGGAAATGTGGAAAGTTTAATATTTCAATTCGGAAAGGGAATGTGTAGAATTCTAAATCTACAGAGATTGAGCCTAAACAATAAAAACTATGACATGTTCAGTGTAACTGGAGTGATCTGAATGTATTGTTTCAAAACCCTTGCATTGCTTGCCAGTCAAACTGATACAGGTTGTCTTCAGGCCTTATCATGTTGTCATGATGACAGTATTAAACGATACTCTGAAGGCAAAAGAAAATTATTTTTGACAGTTAGCAATTGTTCTTGGGAAGAGCATTTGGAATTGCCACAAGCGCTGGTGAACTTTTCTAGCTCCATTGTACCAATAACACGTACAGTCATCTCTGACTCATGTCTCACTGTCTACCTACATCCCCCTTCCGTGCCTCAATCCCACCTCCTTCTGCATCCATCTCTGGAAAGGCTATCCCCAAATTCACTCTTTTAAAATTTGTTCGTGGGATGTAGGTGTCAGTGGCCGGGCTAGTATTTTCCTGTCCATCCCTAATTGTGATTGAACCAGGCGGTTTGCTAGGCCATTCCCGACAGCATTTAAGAGTCAGTGGTCTGAAGTCATATGTAGGCCAGGCTAGGGATGGACAGCAGATACCCTTCCCTAAAGGACATTAGTGAGCCAGATAGTTTTTTTTTCTGACAACCAACAATGGTTTCATGGTCATCAGTAGATTCTTAAATTCTACCATCTGCCAGAGCAGGATTCGAACCCAGGTCCCTACTACATTCGCTGAGTTTCTGGATTAATAGTCTAGCAGTAATACCACTAGGCCATTGCCTCCCCATGGAAGGATATGGTGAACAGCTGATTTAGCCATTTTCCCCAAGTCTGACTAGACTGCGTAAAGCACGAATAGGCCCAGTTTCTGTCTGCTGTAAGTGCTCACTATTCCATCAGGATGAATGAAATAAAAGTGAAAGAATGATGTTCCACCTCTTTATCGGCCGGTTCCTCGGTCCAGATCACAGTTTTGACATTTGATCACATTGCCCAGGATTTTACGGTTTCCCCCACGACGTGCTTTCTGACAACAGAGGTAGCTCATCACTGGCCACCTGTGGGATCTTCCTGTCCCGCCAAAGTTAATGGTGATTCACGTTACTCTCTCACCTGGCCCACTGCCACTGGAGGTAGCTGTTTGGTGGGACTGGAAGGTCCCGCCGGTGGAAAAAGCCAGAAAATTCCAGCCACTGTAAATAGCAATGTAGAAACTTTAGAATCTTGCCATTTCCAATTCTGGGAAGGAATGTGTAGAATTCTAAATCCACGTCATCCTGAATTGTGAAGATAATCCCAGATTCTCAACTATAAATTGATCTCCCCCGTCTCCTTCACCCTCACCTCCAACAATAAGTGCATGCACACATTTTTCACTACGATTAAGACCATGTGGCCAGCTGATTCTGTTGTGTGCCTCCCTAACCCACCAGGTCACATTTGCTCATAAAGGTTCCTTCTGCTCTAGCCCTGAACTCAAATCTTTCTCATGTTTCTCCGTCTCGCTCCAGCCAGCTCTACCTCACCACAACCTCCTGTGATTCCCCTGCTGTTGCTAAGTTGCTTCGCTGACATTCAGGGTTCAAGGAACAGAAAGTTCCTCCACTTAAATATCGAGTAGACTAAAGCCACTGTTTTCAGTTCCTGTTACATTCACTCGCTACTGACCCTATCTCCCTGGCAACAGCCTGAGCTAAACTAGATGTTCACAACCTCAGTGTCATATTTTACCTCAAGATGAACTTCCAATCGCAGGACTATGGCCATTACTAACACTGCCTAATTACAACTCCATAACATTACTCAATGTTGCTGTTGTCTCAGTGTATCTTCTGCTGAAACTCTCATTCATGCTTTTGTTATCTGCAGTGGTTCAAGAAGGCGGCTCACCACCACCTTCTCAAGGACAATTAGGAATGGCCAATAAAGATTGGCCTAAAGAGTGACTCCCACATCCTGTGAAAGAATTGGGGTCATTCAAACCTGTGCAGTTCATGTCCGAGCTCACACCAACACTGGAAACCTCCTGGCTCATCCCTGGCTGGCATTCTCCATCCCGCTGTAGTGAATGGAATTTTGGCTGAGTGCCAGATTCTCCGTTCTGGCTGGCAGTGGGGAATGAACAGATGAGACTGGAGAATCCTGCCCCAGGTCTCGTTTACCTCTCTCCTCTGTGCTCGTTGACCTATATCAGCCTCCAATCTAGCAACATCTTGATTTCAAAATTCTCATTTTTATTTCCAAATCCATCCATGGCCTCAGTCCTCCCTATCTGTGTAACCTCGTCCAGCCTCTCTGTGCACCCAGTGAATATTGGTCTCTTGCGCATCCCCAATTTTAATTGCTCCAGTATTCAGTTGCCTGGGCCCAAAGCTCAAACCCCACCCTCCCTATCCTCCCCATTCCCTCCGCCACCACCAAACCTCTCCACCTCTCCTCGTCTCCACCTCTGCATCTCCCTACCTCTCTACCTCTCCACCTCTCTACCTTTCCAACTCTCCACCTCTCCTCGTCTCCACCTCTGCATCTCTCTACCTCTCCACCTCTCCACCTCGCCTCGTCTCCACCTCTGCATCTCTCTACCTCTCCACCTCTCTACCTTTCCAACTCTCTGCCTCTCTACTTCTACACCTCTTTGACCAAGGATTTGACCATCTGACTGAGTACAGCTCAGCATCATGGCCGACATTCTCCAGCGCCCTCCTCCTCCCCCCCCACCCCTCCCCAGCTGCGTATTTCCCACCGGCGCGACGTGACACATTGTTTGTTGGCAGCGGGATTCTCCAGTCCCACCGCTGTCGATGGGAATTCCCACGGACGTCACCCCACACCGGTGGGAAACCTGCGGGTGGGGGTGCATTACCGTTGGGACTGGAGAATCCCGCCAGCGTGAACGGCCGGAGAATTCCGACCCATGTTTTCCAACGCTCCTGTGAGACACTGGGGATGATTTATTACATTAATGGTCAAACTTAAATATAAGCTGTTATTGCGAAAGTCTAGAAGTGTGATAAAACAGGAGACCGGAGAGAGAAATCTCTTTTACTTTAGTGCACATGACGGAGATGTAGCTTTGTGTTATGAAATGTGAGAGGGAAACTGTGCTGATGTACATCACTGTACAAGTGGCAGTGAAATGGGGCTGATGTTGAGAGATGATCTGGAAGGTTTCACCAACATCCAGTGTTCTGGGGAGCTTTTGCTTTACAGACAGCCTATCTCTGGATTGTTTTCCTGTTATTACCGGGTGTGACATTCCTCGGCAATTAGGGACCATTTACTGAATTCTGTCAGTGGAGAGGGATACCAGTTTGTTCAGCATTTTGATTAATGGATGCGGGGAGTGCAGAACAAGGCAGTAATTCCAACAAGATTTCTAATTGCGTTGCGAGTATCTTTTCAATTAATTTTACAGCTTTTGATTTGTCCATCGCCGTTTTATTATGTTGTAAAATCTGCGCTCCATAATTGCTACTGAAAGCTGTAGCAGGAACACGGTGTATAGGAGGGATTATGTAAGGCTTTGAAAGAAGGGAGGGAAGTTTCACCGTTTGGAGCAAAATTATAAACGTGTTAAAAAGGAACACCATCCATCACAAATAGTGATCAAGAAAAGATCCTTCCCAAGGCTGTTGCTGCTGGCTGCAAAATAGATCTTGAAGGAGGAAAACATCCCACGAGGAGAGCTGTGTTGTTTACAGCTCAGTGGTTTTTATCAGTGGTATCCCAGAGTATAAACTGGGCTGAGATTCTCCAGCCCCCCCGTCCTGTGTTTCCAGCTGGCCGGATGTGGCGCTAGTGGCGGGATTCTCTGGTTCCGCCGCTGTCAGTGGGAATTCACACTGACATCACCCGTCCCCCACATTAACAGGAAACTGCAAGCGGGGGTGCGCTGCCAGTGGGACTGGAGAATCCCTCCGGCATGAAGGAGTAATTCCAGCCCAGACGTTAAATTTGCAGGCAGGATAGAGCCCAAACAGATGCAGTTCATGACTAAGATTCATGATCCAAAAAAAAAGGAAAAGCTTGCATTTATTTAGGATATAGCGATGGCTCGGTGGCACAGTGCTTAGCTCTGCTGTCCCACTGCATCAGGGACCCGGGTTCAATTCTGGCCTCGGATCACTGTCTGTGTGGAGTCTGCACATTGTCCCCGTGTCTGCGCGGGTTTCCTCTGGGATGTGCAAGTTAGGTGGATCGGCCATGCTAAATTGACCGTTAGTGTCCCAAGATGTGTATTAGTGGGGTAAAAACGTGGGGTTATGGAGATAGGGTGGTGGTCCTGAGTAAGATGCTCTGTCGGAGGGTTGGTGCAGACTTGATGGGCCAAATGGCGTCATAGATCATAGAACCCTACAGTGCAGAAAGAGGTCCTTCGGCCCATCGAGTCTGCGCAGACCATAATCCCACCCAGGCCCTTCCCCCATATCCCTACACATTTACCCACTAATCCCTCTAACCTACACATCCCAGAACACTAATGGGCAATTTTAGCATAGCCAATCAACCTAACCTGCACACCTTTGGACTCCTTCTATATTGTAGAGTTTCTGTGATGTAAGGATATTCCAAAGTGTTTTACAGCCAGTTAAGTACAGTCACCATGATAACGTAGGGAACACGACTGCCAATTTCAGCACAGCAAGCTCCCACAGACAACCATGTTGAAATGGCCAGACAATCTTGTTTTAGTCATGTTAGCTGAGGGTTCCATATTGGCCAGAACATGGGGATAACTCCTTTTGGTGGTCTTCAAATGTCATTTATGGCACAGAAGGTCATTCGGCCCATTAATCTATTCCAGCTTCCGCTGGAACAATCTAGCTAGTTCTTTTCCTGACTCAATCCCAATAACCCGGCAAGTGCCCATCCAGTTATTTGTTTAATTTATTCATTGTCTCTCTTCCACCTTCTTTGTGGTCAGTAGGTATCTGAAAAAGTTCCTCTTTGCATCCCACCTCCATCTCTTGCCCAGAACCTGATCTTTGTACCATCAACTAACCAGAACAGGTTTTCCCCGTCCACTATATCTAAACATGTCATCATGTTGTATATCTACTAAATCTTTCCTCAATCTCCTGTGTTCCAAGGATAACAACCCCAGCTTCTCCAAACTAACATTGAAGCTAAAATTCCTCCATCCCTGGAATCACTCAGGTAAATCTATACCCTTGCAAGGATCCATATACCCTTCCTAAAGTGTTGAGACCAGAATTGGTCATAAATAGTGCAATCTGTTGCATCCCCCTTTGGGGACAAAGAAGGGTCTTGGTTTAATATCTGATCCCAAAACTGGTGCTTCTGACAGTGCAGCACTCCCTCAGCACTGCACTGCAGTGTCAGATTTGATTTTTGCGCTCAGATCCTGGAGTGGGACAACCTTCTGACCCAGAGGAGAGACTGCTCCCAACAGCTGAGAGAAACATGAGGCATACAAGATGATCAGAGAGTTAGACAGGGTGGATAGTGAGAGCCTTTTTCCTCGGATGGTGATGGCTAACACGAGGGGACATAGCTTTAAATTAAGGGGTGGTGATTATAGGACAGGTGTCAGAGGTAGGTTCTTTACTCAGAGGGTAGTAAGAGTGTGGAATGCCCTGCCTGCAGCAGTTGTGGACTCGCCAACTTTAAGGGCGTTCAAATGGTCAGTGGATAGGCATATGGATAACATTGGAATAGTTTAGGTTAGAGGGTCATTAGATTGGTTCCACTGGTCGGCGCAACATCGAGGGCCGAAGGGCCTGTACTGCGCTGTAATGTTCTATGAAACATGTGAAAGGATCTGTTGGATCTGTCCCTTTCGGTGTGAAGGCCTCTTTCTGTGGAGGGTCAAGTTTCTGCTGCTCACTTTAAGATGAAAGAAACAGCCCCCATTTCACCGGCCCTCCAGAAACCTAAATTTAAAATCTGTCCTGAAAATCATGTGACGCACTCTTTAATCCCCAGCGGATACAGTGCAAACTGCAGAGTTAGATCAAGGTTATGTATATCTAAACTCATTGTACAAATCAATTTAAGCTGATAGTATAAAACAATATGTGCCCGGATAAATCCACTGACTGATTCTGATTCATCCCTGGGCTGATATTCTCCAAATGTCCAGCTTGCAGGTGCAGCAGGTGGTCAGGAAGGCGAATGGGATGCTGGCCTTCATAGCGAGGGGGATTGAATATAAAAGTAGGGAGGTCTTGCTGCAGCTGTATAGGGCATTGGTGAGGCCGCAGCTGGAGTACTGTGTGCAGTTTTGGTTGCCGCACTTACGCAAGGATATTTTGGCCTTGGAGGGAGTGCAGAGGAGGTTTACTAGGCTGATGCCGGAGTTGAGGGGGTTGAGCTATGAGGAGAGGCTGAATAAACTAGGCTTGTACTCGTTAGAGTTTAGAAGAATGAGGGGAGATCTCATTGAGACGTATAAGATGATGAATGGGATGGATAGGATAGAGGTGGAGAGACTCTTCCCGCTCAAAAAAGACAGTAGGACTAGGGGGCACAGCCTCAAGATAAAGGGGGGGCGGTTTAGAACGGAGTTGAGGAGGAACTTCTTCACTCAAAGGGTGGTGAATCTCTGGAATTCTCTGCCCGTTGAAGTGGTGGAGGCTGCCTCGCTAAATATTTTTAAGAAGCGGGTTGATGGGTTTTTGATAAGAGAGGGGATTAAGGGTTATGGGGAGAGGGCGGGAAAGTGGAACTGAGCCACGACAGATCAGCCATGATCTTATTGAATGGCGGGGCAGGCTCGAAGGGCTGGATGGCCTACTCCTGCTCCTATTTCTTATGTTCTTAAATGTCCAGCTGGCATCTGGGCCAAGAGCTTGAACACTTGACTTTTGTCAGAGATCGGCTTATAACTGCTGGAATTTAACTGAGCTTCCCTCTTTATCTTGGGATCTTCATCCTGGTCAACTCCAGTATATCAGCAATAACCAAGTTCCCTTCCTGATGAGGTCCATGTGATTGAAAAGCTTCTAAAATTCAAACCCCACAGAGCCAGAAACTTGAGTTTCCCCAACTCTATACAGAGTGCCTGGAATTTTGTGTAAATCCAGGAAACTTGCACACTTTTTTGTAGTTTGCAAGCTGCACAGTTGGCCCACGGTGAGTGCCTTTGCTCAGGGTTTGTGCTTTCTCACACAGCGCAGTTTGTGAGGGAATGCCAGGAGGGTGGGTGCTGAGGCACATTCAGTAGAAACCTCAGTTTTTGGATCCGGCAGCTCAGCTCTCAACATTGTTCAAAGGTCACCCTAAACCTCACCCTTCTCACAAGCCCACCCAAGTCACCCCATACCCCTCAGATCCCCTGTGACACCCAGTACTACCTCCACGCCCCTCAGACCCACCCCGTCCCTTCAGATCCCTCATCCTACCTCCTTGTCTCCTCAGATTCTGATGCCTCGCAGATCCCTCATGCCCGTCTGATCCTCAGAAACTCCATGCCCCTCCAACCCCCTTGCCCCTTCAGATCCCTCATCCCACCCCCATGTCCCCACAGATTCCTATGCCCCTCAGATTCCCCGTGCTCCCTCCACATCTCTCAGATCCTGTACGTCCCCTTGCTTGGTCCATGCCCTTCATGTGGGAATTGTTTTCAATGCAAGTGTTGCAAAATATAAACCTGTAAAAATGTAATAAAATATTGTGGTGTCACACAGTAGTTACAGCACCAGGGACCCGGTTTCAATTCCGGCCTCGGGTCACTGTCTCTGTGAAGTTTGCACATTCTACCAGTGTCTACGTGGGTTTCCACTGGGTGCTGTGGTTTCCACCCACAGTCCAAAGATGTGCAGGTTGAGTGGATTGGCCATGCCAAATTGCCTTTATATTGTCTCAAGATATATAGGTTAGGTGGATCAGGCATGGGAAATGTATGGGGTTACGGGGATAGGATGGGGGAAAGGCCTGGGTGGGATAGTATGTTGGAAAATCGGTGCAGACTGGATCGCCCAGATAGCCTCTTCTGCACTGTAGGGATTCTACGATTCATTCTATAATTGATACTGCAAAAAATTTGTTCTTCATCTGAAGGAAAGTTAGTCCTTTAAGTGGCCATTAAGTTGGGTAAACAAACAAGAATGCACCCACAAACCACATTAAAGGCAGAAGATGTTATTAAAACATCATAAAACAGTCATTATTTCACCTGATCATCTATGCCAGAGTACTCTATATTCTTGTTGGATCTCAGCCAAGCATTCATAATGGGCATAACCATCAAAGCGTTATTGTAACTGCAAGGATCTGAAACTGAAAGATCAACTGGTGTGCTCCCCATTTCAAAGCAGATTTTCTGTCAGTCAATGGAGCAGGTGCTTAGATTTTTTTTTAGTTTTCTAAAGCAAGGGATTCTTTTCGTAGTCAGCCCTGTTTGTACATTTAAATCCCAGTACCAAACCTGACCAGGAGCATACTGTAATGCATGTCAGCATTTACACAATGGTAGTTAATTTAATGGTTAACTTAGCTTTGCAGCACAGAGCTCCATAGTGAATGATTACAGTAATAAGATACCCACATTACCATACAGCATATAACAGTGACATTTGAAGATTTTAAGCCATTTTAAACTTGCCTATCAGAA
The DNA here is from genome assembly GCF_965287045.1 of Carcharhinus amblyrhynchos. Taxonomy (NCBI): domain Eukaryota; kingdom Metazoa; phylum Chordata; class Chondrichthyes; order Carcharhiniformes; family Carcharhinidae; genus Carcharhinus; species Carcharhinus amblyrhynchos. The sequence goes on from NC_137342.1 coordinate 48,894,713, forward strand.
TGTTCTAAACTCCTCAGCAGGTGGCTACAAACTCTCCACGAGGCTGCAATTTTTTAGGCCTTCCAAAACATGCACCGGCACACAAAAGTAATGTTTTGTAGGAAATAAACCCATGGACTTTGCCACGGAGATGATGACCTCAGGAGAGGTGCGTGTGTGTTTCTCATCCAAGGCCTTCCTGATCTGGGAGGTGGCCATGAGAAAATGGGGTTGTGCAAATTCTTTAAAAAAATTGAGTTAAATTCCATGCAAATTTATTCAGACCCAAAATAATTCTGTTGCATAATGATAGGTGGCACAGTACTTGTCCCTGTTGCCTCACAGCATCAGGGACCTGGTTTCGATTCAGGCCTCAGGTGACTGTCTGTATGGAGTTTGCACATTCTCCCCATGTCTGCATGGGTTTCTTCCGAGTGCTCCAGTTTCGTCCCACACTCCGAAGATGTACAGGTTTAATGATTGGCCATGCCAAATTGCCCCGAATGTCCAAAGATGTGTAGGCTGTGTGGATTAGCCATGGTAAATGCACAAACTTACCAGGATGGAACGGGAGAATGGGCCTAGGTGGAGGGCTCATCGGAGGGCTAGTGCAGACTTGATGGGCTGAATGGCCTCCTTCTGCACTGCATGGATTCTAGCAATTCTATGGAAAAACAGAATCTGTGACCTATTCTGCGTTTCTGGTAACTTTTGACTGGACCAGTGAGTCAGAAACATGAATCAAAGCTGTAATTATCGGTCAATTGCTAAATAATCACCCAGCCTCACTACTTGTACAAAATCCTTTTCATTCCCAGAGCCCTGGAAGGAATGAAAGCATTGTCCATTGATGAGTTATATATCACATCAAATACTCATTAAAATCCCCTGAAGTCCAGGGGAGAAATTGATTTAGGTTGGTGGACGAAAGCAACGGTAGCTTGTTTCGCTGCTACAGAGCTCCGAAAGCTCCTGCAACCAAATAGGCACTCACCTGATGAAGGGGCAGTGCTGTGAAAGCTTGTGCTACCAAATACACCTGTTGGACTTTAACCTGGTGTTGTGAGACTTCTTATTGTGCCCACCCCAGACCAACACTGACAACTCCACATCATCGCATAATTTGATGGTGATGTCATTAGGATGTTGCACAGGTTGATGTTTAGTTTGTTTCCATTCTGTGCAGGCAAGAGGTCCTAGAATAAACCGGTTGGTGTTACTTTGAATCTATGCGTGCAAACTTTCTTTTTGTTTAAAACTCACAACCCAAATAAGTTTAGGACATTACATTAAGCTAAGCCTCATTTGAAGAATTCAATTTTCCCCAACAGAAAGGGTGTGTTGGAAAACAGACATTCACATTGTGACCCTCTTCCAACAAGAACTCATCAACAGGATTGATGTCCTGTTTGTGAACCCAACTCTCCACTCACCTGATAAAGGAGCAGCAGCTCTGAAAGCTCGTGCTACCAAATAAACTTGTTGGATTTTAGCCTGGTGTTGTGAGACTTCTTACTGCATCAAATTATGTGACTAACCCTTAAAGCAGTCAGCAACCACATTAATATATAACACTATATCAGTGTCTGACTGGCTCGAGAAGAAATAAATGTTTCAAAGGTGAAATATTTTTTATGCTTGCCATATCTAGAGATTTTTTTCCCCTGTGGGAAGCTAATGGGCTTTCTTTCTAACTATCGGAGTAAATGTCCACTTGATTTTCAGACAGTTTTTGATCCCTTCCACAGTGACATTGTTGACCAATGGGATTTGTCCTGTTTGTTAATGGGAGACAAGGAGATCACATCAAATTAGAAGGTCTTGTGTCTCTGCCTCTGAACCAGATGTTGAGGGTTTGAGTCCCACCCAGGACTTGATGGCTGTAATGACATCAACAAGGCCCAAAAGGTTGGCCTCTTAGAGTATGAGCTCTCTGATTGAGGTAATGATTGCCTGCCCAATTGGGGAGCCTCCCCTGTATATAGTGGAGTGTCAGGGATACTGACACTCGGGGTTCTGACTTTGTACCTGAAGTTGAGTTAGTAAATAAAGGGAATCTGGTGATCTGGTGAACCAGCTTCTGAGGAGTAATTTCAATGGCCAAGGAAGGTGTGTTCAAAACGTGGCCAAACAGGTTAAGTATCAACCTGCAAATCCTTCCAAACATGCCAATGGCTGGTGGTAAGAATGAGGGAGATTCCTGACGTGGGGTGGCGCCCCCTCAAGCTATAAGCCTCTGGTGTCAGACTAGCGACTCGTTCCAGGGTCACTAGCTATGAAAGTCTACCTTAATGCAGCACTCGGTGAGGGAAGAAAATTGGAATTAGAGTATTAAATTAAGATGTGACCAGCCTAGTGCTTTCTCTAACCTTCCTCTTTATTCCCCTTCCCTCTCCTTGCCAAGCGTCATGGGCACCCAGCAGATGGGGATCAGTGGCACATGGTGATCGGATTAGTCAGCTAGACTATTGCTGCAGGTCCAGGAGTTCAAATTCCTCCGCGGCAGCTGGGCAAATTTAAATTCAATTCAATAATGAAAGCATTTGGAACTAAATGCTCAACTCATTAATAATGATCATGAAACTATCAGGTTGTTATAAAGGCCCACCTCATGGCTTTCGGGGATGGAAATCTGCCACCTATTCCCAGTCTGGCCTACACATAATTCCCGACACAACAATAAAAAAAAAACAAAGAAAAGTACAGCACAGGAACAGGCCCTTCAGCCCTCCAAGCCCGTGCCAATCATGATGCCCTAATTAAACTAAAGAGAAACCCTTCTATTCCCTCCCTATTCATGTCCCCATTTAGATGCCTGTTAAATGTTGCTATTGTGCCTGCTTCCACCACCTCCACTGGGTGTTCCAGGCACCCACCACTTTCTACATGAAAACCTTGCCCCGCGCATCTCCCTTAAACCTTCCCCTCTCACCTTGAACCTGTGCTTCCTTGTAATTGATACTTCCACCCTTGGAAAAAATGTCTGACTATCCACCCTGTCTCTGCCTCTCTTAATTCTGTAGACCTCTATCAGGTCTCCCTGCAGCCTCCATCTTTCCACTGAAAACAACCCCAGTTTATTCAATCTCTCCTCATGGCCGATACCTTTGAAACCAGGCAACAACCTGGTGAACCTTCTTTGCACTCTCTCCAAAACTTCCACGTCCTTCTGATAATGTGTGAAGAGGACTGTATGCAATACTCAAAATGCAGCCTAACCAATGTTTTATATAAAGCTGCAACATGATTTGCCAACTCTTGTACACAATGCCCCAGCTGATGAAAGCAAGTGTACCACATGCCTTCTTAATCACCTTGGCCACCTGTCTTGCCACTTGTAGGGAATAAATGTCATTGATTCTCTCTGATATGGCCTTGTATGTCTGTATTTGGTGTCTGCATTGGTTTCTCCAGGGGTTCCGGTTTCCTTCCACAGTCCAAAGATGTAGGGGTTAGGTGGACTGGCCATGCTAAATGCCGCATGCTAAATTGCGGCAGTTCAAGAAGTGGAGATGCTGGCATTGGACTGGGGTGGGCACAGTAAGGAGTCTCACAACACCAGGTTAAAGTCCAACAGGTTTATTTAGTAATAAAAGCCACTAGCTTTCGGAGCACTGCCCCTTCATCAGGTAAGTGGAAGTTCTGTTCACAAACAGGGCATATAAAGACACAAACTCAATTTACAAGATAATGGTTGGAATGCGAGTCTTTACAGGTAATCAAGTCTTAAAGGTACAGACAATGTGAGTGGAGAGAGGGTTAAGCACAGGTTAAAGAGATGTGTATTGTCTCCAGACAGGACAGTTAGTGAGATTTTGCAAGCCTGGGCAAGTTGTGAGGGTTACAGATAGTGTGACATGAACCCAAGATCCCGGTTGAGGCTGTCCTCATGTATAGGGAACTTGGCTATCAGTCTCTGCACTTGATTACATGTAAAGACTCACATTCCAACCATTATCTTGTAAATTGAGTTTGTGTCTTTATATGACCTGTTTATAAACAGAACCCCCATTCATCTGATGAAGGGGTAGTGCTCCAAAAGCTAGTGGCTTGTGCTACCAAATAAACCTGTTGTACTTTAACCTGGTGTTGTGAGACTTCTTGCCGTTCAAGAAGGCAGCTCATCACCACCTTCTTCAAAACAATGAATGCCGGGCTTCCAGCAAGGTTCACGTTTCTGGAACAAACTAAAATAAAACCGTTCGATTGTTCCCCCACTGCTCAATCTCCTTTCTCCTGCCCAATGAAATGCTTGAGCACATTTCCTTTGAGGGAGGGGAGAAGTGCTTCAGAAAAGCACGTAGCTGATTCTGTGTCTCTGGGGTAGGCTGTAAGTGTAAGTTAAGCCTCCACTTGTCTGTGGGAGTTCAGTCACGTACCAGATTAATCATTGGGGAGAATTAATTACTGTTATCACACCTTTTTGCAGCTCGTCATAAAGGTGCTAAAATGCTGCTCGGAATGTCGCATATTTACTATCACACTGTCTAGATGGAAATGTGAAGAGAAAATTGTACTATTCAGGTCATCTCTGCGTGAACAAAGAATAAACTTTGCTGCCCCAAGTTAAAATCCTGGAACTCCCTCCCTAACAGCACTGTGGGTGTACCTACACCACGTGGACTGCAACAGTTCAAGAAGGCAGCTCACCACTACCTTCTCAAGGGACAATTAAGGATGGGCAATAATTCCTTGCCTTGCCAGTGACGCCTACGTCTCAGTGAATCATCGAATCCCCACAGTACAGAAGGAGGCCATTCGAATGAACGAGTCAAGTAGAATACAAGTTATATAAAGTATTCCATAAATCCGATCAGTGAGTCAGGTTCGCTCTTCTGTAAAAATCAAGGCTGGAATTTTCCAGTTCTTCAGGCCAGCAGATCTTCCAGTCCCTCCGACCTGGACGGAGATCTTAATGGCTCACCAGCCTCGCCATGGGATGTCTGCGCCAAGGGAGGGCTAGAAAATTCTGGCCCAAGAACTTAGAATTTTCTTTCACTGGAGTTGTCAGATGTTAATTATAATCAACTAACCTTGTACTGAGTGCCAAAATGTAAAGTTAATTTTTCTACCATGGTTAGGGGGTTGGTTTAGCTCAGTTGGTTAGACGTCTGGATTGTGATGCAGAGTAACACCAATAGCATGGGTTCAATTCCCGCACCAGCTGAGGTTATTCATTGAGGCCCTGCTCCTTGCCTGAGGTGACCCTGAGGTTAAATCCTGAAGGACCGGACTGGGTTGGTCTCTTGGCTGGGGAATCTAGAACAATCTCTGAATGAGGGACCAGTGATTTAGGACCGAGAAGAAAATAGTCCCTTCACTCAGAGTTTGTGAATCTTTGGAGTTCTCCCCCTCGAAGGGCAGTGGGTGCTCAGTCATTGAGTAAATTCAGGACAGAGAGCGATCGATAGATTTTTTGGGTAGTAAGAGAATTAAAAGATATGGGAGTGGGGTAGGGGTGTAGGTTGCAATGAGGTTGTGGACCAGCCAATATCTTGTCAAATGGCAGAGCAGGCTCAAGGTGCCAAGGAGTCTGCTCCTATTTCTTATGTTTTTCCATGCTGCTGGAGGTAGCCGTCCCTGTGTGTGAGCTAAGAGCTGGTACATAGAATCATAGATTCCCTAAAGTGCAGAAGGAGATCCATCGAGTCTGCACCAACTCTCTGACAAAGCATTTTACCCAGGCCCCCTCCCTCACAGTATCCCCGTAACCACACACATTTATTATGGCTAATCCATCTAACCTACACGTCTTGGGACGCTAAGGGACACCTACACACCCTTGGGCTGTGGGGGGAAACTGGAGCACCCAGAGGAAACCCTGGGCAGGACCTGCAAACTCCACACAGACAGTGACCCAAAACCGGAATTGAACCAGGGTCCCTGGCACCGTGAGGCAGCAGTGCTAATCACTGTGCCACCATGCCACACTTACTGCGGGCCTGGTTTACTCTTCAAGAATACTCCACAACAACATACAACATAGTTCGCTATTTTTTATGAACCTTTGTCCTGTTGAAGATAACTGTTACATTCACGAAAGATGATAAGACACCAGAGAGTCACATTACTGAATGGTGGTTGCTAACCAGACATATGGAAACATGCGGTCGCTAAGGAAACAATTATTTGCTAGGTTATTTTAAGTCAACGTTCAACTTACTGCCATTTTTGAAATGCAATTGCTGCTTTTTAGTTTTTGCTTATCTTTTTTATTCTCAATGGTTCTGCAGTTTGCAGTTATGACCCGCAGTGAGTACTCCTGTTTCTTCAACAACCACTCAGCTGCCACAACTCTTGTCGCACTCTTTTATTAAAGGAAAGCTCACACTTGTATCAAACACATCTGTGCAGTGATCAAAGAAGGAAAACAAAGTATACTCACTGGAATTCAGAAGAATGAGGGGAGATCTCACAGAAATATACAAGATTATGGAGGGAATAGATAAGATAGAAGCAGGGAAGTTGTTTCCACTGGCGGGTGAAACTAGAACTGGGGGGCATAGCCTCAAAATAAGGGGGAGCAGATTCAGGACTGAGTTAAGGAGGAACTTCTTCACACAAAGGGTTATGGACCTGTGGAATTTCCTGCCCAATGAAACAGTTGAGGCTACTTCATTGAATGTTTTTAAGGCAAGGATAGATAAATTTTTGAACAGGAATTAAGGGTTATGGCGAGCGGGAGGGTAAGTGGAGCTGAGTCCACAAAAAGATCAGCCATATTCCTATTGAATGGCGGAGCAGGCTCGAGGGGCCAGATGGCCGACTCCTGCTCCTAGTTCTTATGTTCTTACATTCTTAAAATTTGGAGCTACCAGGGTGGCACAGTGCTGTTGGCGTTCAAAATAACTAGCTAGGGAAACAATTTACAGATACACTTGGGTCCCAAAATTTCCTAAAGAGCCAGGAGCAGTGAGATGGAGATGACACTGAGAGGGGGGGGAACAGCCAGTGTAGGGCTGAGTGAAGAGGGTCCCTGTGGATAAACAGTGAAACACTTCATTAAGAAGCAAGAGGGTAAAGAGGAGACAGATTCTTGAAATTAGGGCTATTTGACCCAGGGATCATTCACTATTGAGATTGAAATTAAACTTCACTTTGAAGATTATGGGGATATATATTTGAGATGGAGGAAAGTTTGAAAAGAATGCTTTGGAGGAGTGGGTTTTGCTGGTGATTTTGTGTATTTAAGTGGTTGTACAATTGCTTTAAGAGCAAATCACATGGTTCTATCATGAGGTCATTGGGATGTTTCACAGGCTTCTGTCTTAGTTTCATTTACCGTTCTGTGCAGATAACAGCCAGAAAATTCCACCACATTGCCACTGCAGACGAGGATGGAGAACTTGACACTCCGTTCATTGAAGCGGGACTGGAGAATCCCTCTGCTGCGGATGGTGACATGACTTCAATCAGGCCATTGAGGTTGGCCTGTTGGAGTATGAACTCCTTGAATAATTGATAGGCTAATCAGGGAATCCTTGATTGTACTTAACTGGGAGTGTCAGTTCCTCTGACACCTCCCCCTCTCTCCCCCACAACAGAGATAGACGACTGACTGTTGACACTCTGTGTACTGCTGTTACAGTGTAAATAAAGGGATTTTGGTGAACGAACTTCTGCACAAACTTATTACAGATAGCCAAAAGATTCTGATCAACATCTTTCCAATAAACCTGTTTAGTGTTATGTTGAATCTACATATGCAAACCACATCTTTTTTCTTTTTGTTTAGAACCCACAAACAGTAACTTGGTTAAGATGTTATAGGTGGAAGAGGACACCCATGCCAGAAGCTGAATGGCCCCCCACTCTGCTTTAATTTCCTTCATTCCATATGAAAACTTTCCTTTATCAGGCTCAGGGAGTAGGTTGGAGATGTTAGTGCTGAGCTGAGTTTTGGAGAAGTGCCCCCGACACCAAGCCTGGCTGCCCATTCTGCAATCACGCTGGATGGTTCTGTTCAATCTCCAGCTATCTCTCAGCTTCCACAAGTTGTCACATTTACACAGAACTGGAGCCCCAACAGAAGTTAAGGATTTGCAGAGAGATTGGACCTGTTTAGCTGTGCAGCCTAACCTGCCTCTTATGTAGTGCAAGGAAATTAGTTCTAATTTGAAGGCAAACATCAGTTTATAGGATTACTGCTATTTACAGGTAATATATTGGACATTGCACTTATTATCAGCTATTTATAGATTGCCAGCAGGGTTTTGCTGTTTATAATGGATATCTGAATTTTGCCAATATATCATGTATAAGTTGGGCTGAAGGGCCTGTTTCCATGTTGTAAACCTGTATGACTCTATGACCATTTGCTCACCGCAAATCTTCAGTAAATTACCATTAATGACTGGCATAATCAGTGTTCTTGATTTCCCCTCACATGTCTCATTAAGCTGCTCTATCAACTCTGAGTCAGAGGGTTGTGGGTTCAAGTCCCACGCCAGGATTTGAGCACAGAATTCCAGGCTGACAGTACAGAAGAGGTGCTACAATGTCTCCCATCCGTCTTCCAGATGAGGTGTTAAACTGAGGCTCCATCTGCCTCCTCGGGTCCATGAGAAACATCCGAAAGCACTATGAAAACAATGGGAGCGGCGTTCGCTCCGGGCAATATTTATTCCTGAAACAATATCAGGAAAGCAGATTATCTGGCCATTACTGTATGTCTGTTTGTGGGATCTTGCTGTGTGCAAATTGCTTCGTTTCCTTTCTTACAACATTATTGTGCTTCAAAAATGCACAAAAAGATGTGGCTTGCACACGTAGATTCAAAGTAACACCAAATAGGTTTATTGAAAGAGATGTTGGCTATTCAGCAATTTGAGACAGTCAATCAGAAGGCAGTGTATGTGAATGAAAGGTTAAAGGTTAAGGCAGTAACATTCAGCAAAGTCATGTGATTGGCCAACATTTGGCTGAGTGTCATGTTATCACCACCCCCGGAATGTCACAAACAAATAAATAGCCCAAATAAAAAATAATGTCAATCGGAACATCAGGAATGTAACGTTCCCAAAGGGAGGCTCAAACTAAATTCTGACTGTGTGGGATAAAGGCGCTATTATGCGAGTTATTCTGGATATCCTGCTGTCCTTGCCTCTGAGCAGCGGGGAACTGTTCAGAAGGAGAACTTCTGAAGTGAGTTTTTATTTTGTATGTCTTTCTTTGCACTTGTCGCCTCAATCCTTTTCCGGCTGAGTTCTACAAACAGCAACCCCCCCTCCTCCTGCCTCTCACCAATTGATTCTCAGAGGCAGCAGTTTTATATATGTGTTGGCTGGTTTCCATCTCTCTGGTAACTGTTTGTTAGCTTAACAGTTACTCAATAAGTTGGTGTTTCTGAAGTAAAATCGGCTTTTAGTCCTATGGTTACTTTTAAAGTGGTGAATGGAGGCGGCACTCGACTGTCGCCTGAGTAAGTTAGCGCAGGAAACCAACGTAACCGCAGTGAGTTCAATGCCTGCATGCAAAATAGTGTGAACTCCACATCCTGAAGTGTTTATAGATAATGTCAACAATTCAATCAACTTTACAATAATGTATTGACAGGTCTATACTGTCATTTGAATTGTGGTGACATTTGTAACAAAAATAATGCAGCTGTTTCAGATCATTTATCAGAAGCAACTGGTGCCTTGGTAGTTGAGTTGTCAGGGCACTGCCCCCACCCCCAGTCTCTACCCCACACTACAGTATGAATGCAAGAAGCTTCACAAAAGCGTAAGAACCAGAAATACTGGAAACACACTGCACTCTCTTCTGTGTCAGAGAGAGAAAATAATTAATATTTCTCATAAGGCTCATAAATCCTACCTTGTTGTCACAATAGCACAGTGGTTAGCACTGCTGCCCCACAGCGCCAGGAACCTGGGTTTGATTCCAACTTGGGTCACTTACTGTGTGGAGTTTGCACATTCTGCCCATGTCAGTGTGGGTTTTCTCTGAACCCTCCAGTTTCTTTCCACAGCTCAAAGATGTGTGGATTAGGTTGATTGGTCATGCTAAATTGTGCCTTAGTGTCGGGGGGGTTAGCTTGCATGAGGTAGCGGGGATTGGGCCTGGGTGGGATTGTGGTCGATGCAGACTCGATGGGCCGACTGGCCTCGTGCTACACTGCAGGATTCTGTGATTCTGAAACTGAACAGAAGGCAAAGCCTTTATATTTTAACAGCAGCTAAACATGAAACAGCCCTTCCAGTTTGTGTGGCTTCTTCCCAACTGGTCTTCAAGTCACTATCTCAGTAAGTGCAAACATGGGTGTGTACAGAATGATTGGGGTAACTTTTCACTCTTAGGGAGAGTGTGAAGGTGGTGCTAGAAAGCCAGCAATCACAGAGGTAAGGGTGGCACGGTGGTGAGCACTGCTGCCTCACAGCGCCGGGGACCCAGGTTCAATTCCAGCCTGGGATGACTGTGTGGAGTCTGTATGTTCTCCTCATGTCTGCATGGGTTTCCTCCAAGTGCTCCAGTTTCCTCCCAGAGTCCAAAGACTGTGGATTAGATGGATTGACTATGCTAAATTGTCCCTTAGCATCCAAAGATGTGTAGGTTAGATGGATTGGCCATGGTAAATGTGTGGGGTTTATGGGGACAGCCTGGGAGGGGAGGTTGCCCTTTCAGAGGGAAGGTACAGACTTGATACCTCCCCCTGCACAAAAACAGGTGTGAATGGCCATAAATATATATTAAAGCAATTGTCTTGTTCAGTGTTATTAGCATTTGGAATTGTGCAATGTGTCACTGTAAAATTTTTAAAAGGAGTGGCATTCCCAACATTAGTCTTTCTAAGTGGAGTTACATTATATATGTTAGATTATTAGGTGGATGTCATGGAATCTTTACAGTGCAGAAAGATGCCATCTGGCCCCTCAAGTCTGTACCGACCACAATCCCACCCAGACCACACCCCCACACATTTACCCACTAATCTACACATCTCAGGACACTAAGGGGAATGTTTAGTATGGCCAATCAACCTAACCCACACACCTTTGGACTGTGGGAGGAAACCCATGCAGACACGAGGAGAATGTGCAAGCTCCACACATTCAGTGACCCAAGCCAGGAATCGATCCCAGGTCCCTGGAGCTGTGAAGCAGCAGTGCTAACCACTGTGCTACCATTATGGAGAGATTAGAGAAAGAGAGAAAGTAAAGGGGAGATTTAAATAGAGGTGTTCAAAAGTATGAGAGGTTATGAACGAATAGGACAATCAGTAATCAGACTGCATGGCTTTAAAATCATTTCTACAAGCACCGGGGGGGGAGGTTTGTGGGGTCAGTTATTTTACTCAGCGAGTTATTGTGATCCGGAAAGCCCTGTTTGAAAGCTGCTGGAAGCAGGTTTGACATTAACTTTCGAAAGGGGATTGGAAATGTGTTTAAAGTGGAGAATGACTGCAGGGGAAAGAGCAGATCGAGTGGGACTAATTGGACAGCTCTTTCAAATAGCTGTCACAGGTACGATGGTGTGAATGGCCTCCTTTTGTGCTATATATGATTCTGTGTTAGTTCTGTTGGAGACTCAGTTCCTATTCTCAGCTGCTGTCCAGGTACCTGGTGCAGTGCAGACTAAACAGGGGAACAAACTGTTTAATTATCCCCCTCCCGTAACCCAAAGCATTGGAGCCATTTCAGAACCAATGCCACAAAAGGAGAAATAGGAAAATATTTTCCACCCACAATAATAGAGAGTGACTGCAACAACAAGAGGAGTCCATTCTCATTTCTTTGAGAACAACTAGATAAGACTCTGCGAAGGAAAGGGACTGAGAATAGAAAGCAGAGTGGTAGAGACAGGAGAACAGTAACTGTAGCTGACAGTAATTGCCTGCATGTGATGTATTCAGGGATGTTTCTAAGGGGCACGAGTAGGAGTTATATAAGCTGCAAGTCCTTTTTGCTACAATTTGGTAGTTTTAGCTTCTGCTAAAGCAATTTTCAAGCACTCAAAATGTGCATTACAATTAAAACAGCCCTGATTGAAAATAAAATGACACCCCTGCATTATGTGATTCCCCTGTAACTGATGATGAAGGGCATTGCAGTTCATCTGATTGCTCAGCAGAGGAGGCTGTTGTACAGGGTTGAAGAAGCGCTCCTCCACACCGGGGGAATGACATGACCATTCACCCACTCTTCATTGTTTGCAGCAGTCGTTCGGGTCTACAGGTGAAAATGACTGGCTGCTAGCTATGATCATCCAAAGCTTTACTGCCTTTCTTACTAGAATTCCGCAACAGAGAAAGAGGCCAATATCTTTTTATTTATTTATTAGTCACACGTAGGTTACATTAACACTGCAACGAAGTTACTGTGAAAATCCCCCAGTCGCCACACTGTTCGGGTACACAGAGGGAGAATTTAGCACGGCCAACGCACCTAACCACGTATTTCGGACCGCGGAAGGAAACCGGAGCACCCAGAGGAAACCCAAGCAGATACAGGGAGAACATGCAAACTCCGCACAGACAGTGACCCAAGCTAGGAATTGAACCCAGCTCCCTGACGCTGTGAGGCAGCAGTGCTAACCACTGTGCCACTGTACTGCCCTTGCCTGTAGGGAGAGGGAGAGTGTCGCCCCATGCATTATGAAATTGGAGTGCCTTTGTGAATTGTTTCCCGAGTGTCCTGAAGCTGCTGTTCCCCACACAATTCTCCCCCCTCCCAAATAGAACATAGAACAGTACAGCGCAGAACAGGCCCTTCGGCCCACGATGTATCCAACTTTCAACAAAAATGACTGTGTGTGGGAGGGTTGCAGTGCAGAACACGGCTGGGAGATGAGCACGGATCACTCCATTATTCTCGCCGTTATGACACTTATTCATTTTTTGGGAGAATTCTACCCAAGGTCTTACGAAAAGATAGATAAGAATAAGTAAGAATATAAGTATTCATTTATAGGATGTGAGCATTGTTGACTAGGCCCGCATTTATTGCCCGTCTTTGATTTGATCGTACACACTGCTGCCACTATCCCATGCTGTTTTTCCTATTTAAGGTATCACTTTCAAAGAGCTGTTAACCTGACGTACGGTTTAATAAATAGCACTGATATTTGTCCCGTCATAATTAAGTATTAAATTCAAACAATTGAGAGGAAGTTCCTGTTTCCTCCAAAGATATCCAGTGTGTTTCCATTACCTAGTAGTTTAAATGTGGAATTCTTCAATAAATTAGGAATTACTGATCCCGATATCCCAGCTGATTTGGTGATGATAGATAACCACTCTCAGCGAAATACAAGTCCTGATCGTCAGCCCAATCTCAGAGCCCCAAAACACAATTGTAAGCATGATGGGCCATCCACTGTGCCTCCGCTATCTGCCCCTTCCAGCAACACTCAGCGGTACCTGATACAGACACAAAGATCACTCATGCACTGGGACAAGAGGAGTCCATCTCCACTGGACTGCTCCTGAACAGGGCTTGGAGTAAGTGGGGAGGCAGGAAATTCTGCTCGCATGTTCTTTCAGAAGTTGATGGAGGGAGGGATTCTTTCGGAGTATTCACACAGAAAAGTGGGAAAATCCACAGGAAATCAGTGCCGTAGGAATGAACACCAAAAACTTTGAATTTTATCTACAGCTGGGACTCTCCAGTCCCGCTGCAGTGAATGAAGCTTTGGCTGAGTGCCAAATTCTCCATTCTTGCTGGCAGCGTGGCAGCAATGGATGAGATCGGAGAATCCCGCCCAAAAGCTGAGAAGTCAGTCAAGCAGAGTGGCAGCACGGTGGCACTGCTGCCTCACAGCCCAGGGACCTGGGTTCAATTCCGGCCTTGGGTGACTGTCCATGTGGAGTTGTACATTCTCCCCGTGAATGCATGGGCGTCTTTCGGGTGCTCCAATTTCCTCCTACAATCTAAAGATGTGCAGGTTGGATGGAGTGGCCATGGTAAATTGCCCCTTAGTGTCCCAAGGGGGATTATTGGGATAAATGCTTGGGGTTACGGGGAACAAGTCTGGGTGGGATTTTCCCCTTTGGGTCAGGGGAATTACGTGGGGTTAAAAGCTTAGGGCCTAGGTGGGATTGTTGTCGGTGTGGACTCGATGGGCCGAATGGCTTCCTTTTGCACCTTATGGATTCAATAATTCTGTGTGCTGCACCTTCACCAGCAAAGGATGACACTGCGAGCCACATTAAGAGATATTGGGCAGGATTTTATGGCATTGCTTGTCCTGAAACTATAAAATCCCACCTGAAGTCAACAGATCTTTGCATGGTCTGCCCCTTGCCCACTCCCATTCCCATGGTGGGTGGGGCGGTAAAATTCCAGCTATTAGATCAGCAATGAAATGCTCGCTGAGGCATGTCTTAATGAAGGGTAGAGAGTTTTAGGGAGGGAATTCCAGAGCTTGGCATCCAGGCAGACTCAAGGCAGACTCTATTATAACAGAGAGTGCATAAGAGGCCAGGATTGGAGGAGAACAGATATCTCGGAGGGTTGGAGGAATTTGCAGAGCCAGGGAGGGTAAGGCTGTCGCGTTAATTATAAAGTTTATTTGGAAAAATCAAAGAGAGCTTGAAGGAGGTTTGAAGAACAGGCAGATGGCTATTTATATGAAGTAAAGCAGAAAAGGTGGGGAGTCATGAAGGGTGTTGAACATTGTGCGAACATCCTCAATTCTAACCTTATGATGGAGGGAAGGTCATTGATGAAGCAGCTGGAGATGGTTGGGCCTAGGGCACTAACCCTGAGGGACTCCTGCAGTGATGTCCTGGAGCTGAGATGATTGACCTCCAACCACCACAACCAATTTTCTTTTCAGCAGGTATGACTCCAACGACTGCCAACCAGCGGAGGGTTACCCCACTGATTCCCAGTTTTGCTAGGTCTCCTTGATGGCACACTCATTTAAATGCTGCACTGTTATCAACGGCAGTCACTCCCATCTCATCTCTGAAGTTTAGTTCTTTTGTTATTGCTGTTACTAGTGGTGGGGTACATGGCAAGTTGGATGACACGTTGTGCTTTGGCAGGACTATTACATACTCTGATGGTAGCCTCCTCCTCACAGCCTCAAAGTCTATTTGCTGTAAGCAGGCGTGCCCTGGGGTCAGTGCAAAGCTCATGTGTTGTTGATGGTTTTACAGATGGGGAAATATCTAGCGAGCATGGAGAAACTCCCACTCTCTCTATTGGCGCTTTTGATATCTCATTGTTTGATAGCAAAAGATCTTTTAAGATATTTCTACAGATTTTCACTCCCTTGTGAGTTTTCTGACGGTTAATTTGTCTATCCGATCTCAGTGATGTGGATAGATTGGACAAGATGAGGCTTTTCTCTTTGGAGAAGAGACGGTTGAGAGGAGATCCGATAGAGATATAGAAAATAAGAAGGGGTCTGGACAGGGTTGATAGGGAGAAAGTGATCAAGAACTGTAGGGTCCAGATTTAAGGTGATTGGCAAAGAAACAATGGAGACATGTCCAATAGTATGTGGTTAGGATCTGGAATGCACTGTCTGGGAATATGATGGAGGCAGATCCAGTCAAGCCTTTTGAAAGAGCATTGGATTATTACCTGAGCAGGAAAGATTTGCAGGGCTACAGGGACAAGGCAGGTGAGTGTCACTCATTGAATTGCTCTTGCAGAGAGCTAGTACAAACATGATGGGCTAAATGGCCTCCTTCTGTGCCATAATCGTTCGATGATTCAAAATTGCATCAGTTCTATGAGCCTTGGCTTTGCTGGTTCAGAAATGTGTTTACAACATTTGTCCTGTACGGAACAATAAATCTAGAATGAATTAGTAATAGCATAAACTGAGAATTTTCCAGAGAAACATAATAGTTTCTGGTTAAATTCCAATATCTCTGCCTCTGATATAACCCTAGCATTTGTGAGTGAGGCCTGACTTTTGGGTTAAGTTTTTAAATTCACCTCAGTTTAGACCATTTGCACAGTTCTGGGTTTTCTCAATCAGTATTTCCGCATTCTGAACTTTTTTACAATATCTGCCAATTTCCACATTTTATTTGCATTCTCTCTCACCTATTTCCTCTCCAGGTTGTGTTAACTCTTCAATGGTTCTATCAGAGATGTGAATACCATCCGTGCGTCAGCATTATCAACCTAAATTGAGGTGCATAGAATCATAGAATCCCTACAGTGCAGAAGGAGGCCATTTGACCCATCAGTCTTGCAGTAACTGTAATCACCCCCAGGCCCTATCCCTGAAACGCCACATATTTACCCTGGTAATCCCCTTGGTGTTAAGGGTCAATTTAGCATGGCCAATCCACCAAACCTGCACATCTTTGCTCTGTGGGAGGAAACTGGAGCGCCCAGAGGAAACCCACACAGGGAGAATGTGCAAACTCCACACAGACAGTGACCCGAGGCTGGAATTGAACCCAGGTCCCTGTGAGGCAGCAGTGCTAACCACTGTGCCACCTGGCCGTGCAGTTACTTCCTTTTCTTTTAAATTAAGTTTCCCTTTTTATTTAAAAGTATGTGCCCTCGAATCTGGCTTTTGTCCTGAGGCAGGTTTGATGCACTTGCTTCGCTACACACACGCGTTATCCCAGTCCCCAGGCATCTCTGTGAGCTGCTGACACTTGTAATGGTGCCAGAGGCCGTAATCTCTGGCACCATTACGAGTTGGGATGAGCAGCTTGGGCCCTGAGGAGCCAAGGACAGGATTGACCTGGAATCCCCGGGTATTGATACTGCCACGTGCCAAAAAAACCACCAGGATATTACACAGATTGCTTGTCATTTCCTTCAAACTCATTGCTTTACTGGGTATAAAATATTGAAAATGGGGGGAAAAACAAAACACAGTGTCTGGCTGAAGGTGAAGAATTAGCTAGCTGAGTACCAAAGGAGAGGACGCTGGAAAATCTCAGCAGGTCTGGCAGCATCTGTAAGGAGAGGAAAGAACTGATGTTTCGAGTCCAGGTGACCTTTTGTCAGAGCCAAAAGGCAGAGAAAGTGGGAGATATCGACACTGCAGGGGGAGGGAACGAGAGATGAGTCATAGCCACAGAAACCAGGGGGAAAAGACTGCTAATGATTGTCCATAGAGTGAATAAAGGGTGTGAATGGCCAAACGGCGGAGAAGCTGTAAGCTGTGACAGATGGAGTTAGGTCCCCCCAGCTGATTCTGGGCAGAGGGTCCACGTTGCTCATTTCAATCCCCTCACTGAAGTCAAAGGATTCCATTAAAAACCTCAACCCGCTGTGTGCTTCAGAGGAATTCCCATTCCAAGGATATCATTGCTGGACTCATCAGTAATGGGAATGGAACAGTGAGTCATTTTGTATGATTCACAGGGCAGCACTGCCCAATTTCCATCAGACTATCCCACTGCCATTCCTCATTCACAAGGCACGAGTTAGGACTGTGATGGAATACTCTTTCCTTGCCTGGATGAGTAGGGTGTCGAAATTTGCTGATGACACCAAGATAGGGGGAACGGCAAATTGTGCGGAGGGTGTGGAGAGTCTGCAGAAGGATCTAGATAGGCTGGGCGAATGGGCCAGGAAATGGCAAATGGAATTTAATGTCGGCAAGTGTGAGGTGGTCCACTTTGGTAGGAAGAATGGTAGGAAGGACTATTACTTACGGGGCGAAAAACTGCAGCAGGCGACGGTGCAGAGGGACCTCGGGGTCCTTGTGCATGAGTCGCAAAAACCCAGCTTGCAGGTGCAGCAGGTGGTCAGGAAGGCGAATGGGATGCTGGCCTTCATAGCGAGGGGGATTGAATATAAAAGTAGGGAGGTCTTGCTGCAGCTGTGTAGGGCATTGGTGAGGCCGCAGCTGGAGTACTGTGTACGGTTTTGGGCACCGTACCTGCGCAAAGATATTTTGGCCTTGGAGGGAGTGCAGAGGAGGTTTACTAGGCTGATACCGGAGTTGAGGGGGTTGAGCTATGAGGAGAGGCTGAATAAACTGGGCTTGTACTCGTTAGAGTTTAGAAGAATGAGGGGAGATCTCATTGAGACGTATAAGATGATGAATGGGATGGATAGGATAGAGGTGGAGAGACTCTTCCCGCTCAAAAAAGACAGTAGGACTAGGGGGCACAACCTCAAGATAAAAGGGGGGCGGTTTAGAATGGAGTTGAGGAGGAACTTCTTCACTCAAAGGGTGGTGAATCTCTGGAATTCTCTGCCCGTTGAAGTGGTGGAGGCTGCCTCGCTAAATATTTTTAAGACGCGGGTTGATGGGTTTTTGATAAGAGAGGGGATTAAGGGTTATGGGGAGAAAGCGGGAAAGTGGAACTGAGCAGCGACAGATCAGCCATGATCTTATTGAATGGCGGGGCAGGCTCGAAGGGCTGGATGGCCTACTCCTGCTCCTATTTCTTATGTTCTTATGTTCAATGCCAGCAACACTCAAGCATCTTAACACCATCCAGGACAAAGCAGCCTGGTTAGTGTCCCATTCACAAATATTCACTTCATCCACCACCAACCCAGTGTGTACAAGATTCACTGTGACAACTCACCAAGACTCTTTCGACAGCGCCTTCCAAACACAACATCTATCATCTAGAAAGACAAGAGCAGCAGATACCTGGGGAACACCACCCCCAACAAATTCCACTTCAAGCCACTCACCATCCTGACCTGGAAATATATCACCATTCCTTCACAGTCACTGGGTCAAAATCCTGCAATCCCCTTCCTAACAGCTCTATGGGTGCACCAACACTCCATGGACTCCATTGGTTCAAGAAGGTGGTTCGTCACCACTTTCTCGAGGGCAATTAGGGATGAGGACTCTGGGGGCCAATTAACAAAAAATCAACATTAAATAATTCATGTCCTTCAATCTGGCTAAGGAAGTACACTGCTCCATGCCCTGTTCACTCCGGTGCTGGGTACCCTGTGTCCTTTGCTGTCCCATTTTCAGCTCCCAATTTCAAAATTGTCCACGCCAAAAATGTAAAAATCTCAGCATGCGAGGATAGATCTAGTAACGGTCGACAATGTTTGATGCCCTGCAGTGATTGACCCAATTATTCAGTCCATGCAGGTAATGAGATGTTGATGGTAATCTTGAGGATGATATTAGGGCAATCTCCGCACAATCTTTTGTCACTGAGGCGTAAAGTGTACACGCCAGAGAAATCTCAGTCTGCTGTACATTGTGTAAAAATGAAAATGTATTCTTGTCATCTGATAGCTTTGTGAATGTGTCAATTTGTGGTAACCATGTGATGACCAGACTAACTGAATTAGTCACTTGTGCCCAACAGCCTTGATGCACAGCAGATAATGATGTCGGAAACATTAATTCAGCAGTGGGTGAAAAAAAGATTGTGTTATCTTTAAGCATTAGATCAAGAGTTGAATGTCTATGTGGATCTTAAGTGAATCCTAGAATCCTTACAGTGCAGGAGGAGTCCATTGAGTCTGCACCAACTCCCAAATAGAGCATCCCACCTAGACCCTATCTCCATAACCCATGCCTTCACCCTGCTAATCCCCCTACCTACACATCTTTGGACACTAAGGGCCAGTCCACCTAATCCACACATCTTTGGACTGTGGGAGGAAACTGGAGCACAGATAGGGGAGAACATGAAAACTCCACACTGCCAGGCACCCAAGTCCAAATTGAACCCAAGACCCTAACACTGTGAGGCAGCAGTGCTAACCACTGTGCCACAGTACAAAAAGGAGTTTGATGTGGAGATGCTGGTGTTAGACTGGGGTGAGCAAAGTAAAAAGTCTCTCAGCACCAGGTTAAAGTCCAACAGGTTTATTTGGAATCACAAGCTTTCAGAGTGCTCCTCCTTCATCAAGTGAGCAGAGGTCCACTCATCTGATGAAGGAGCAGTGCTCCAAAAGCTCGTGATTCCAAATAAAGCTGTTGGACTATAATCTGGTGCTGTGAGACTTCTAAAAGGAGTTTGGCCGCTCAATCCATTGACCAATAGGCTGGGTTGAGTTACTAAATGGATCACAGGTTAGCATAATTGACCTTAGAATTGCACAGCTGAGTTAGAGAGCCTTTACTTTGTCCCTCAGTTTGTTTAATTTAGTTTAATTGTTTTTTCCAACAGAAGAGTTGGTATGCTGGTACATTGTGGTCTTGAAGTTAGGATCAGTGCTGTGTCTGACCTGAGAGTGTTGGAAAAGGCAGGAGAATGGGGATGGGAAAAATATCAGCCATGATTGAATGGCAGAGTGGACTCGATGGGCCGAGTGGCTTAATTCTGCTCCAATGTCTTATGGCTTTGTGCTCTCATGAGTGATGCTCAGGTTCGATACAAAAAGTAGAACAATCTTGTATTTCTTGGCACAGATGACCTTCACTTCAATAAACTGAAAACAAGAAAATATTCATACATCCTGAAAAGAAGGACCTCAAATTTCATTTATCATGACTGGGGCATTACAAGTTGGATCCAATCTCACTCATACCGCACCCACTTGGACAGTCAGGCAGGTTGTCTTATGAGGGAAGACTGAGTAGACTGGGGCTATACTCATTGGAATTCAAAAGAATGAGGGGAGATCTTATAGAAACATACAAGATTCTAAAGGGAATAGATAAGATAGAAGCAGGAAAGTTGTTTCCACTGGCGGGTGAAACTAGAACTAGGGAGCATACCCTCAAAATAAGGGAAAGCGGATTTAGGACTGAGTTGAGGAGGAACTTCTTCACACAAATGACCTACAGCTCAATAAACTCAAACCAAGAAAATAAACATATTCATACATCCTGAAAAGAACCGCCTCAAATTTCACTTAGCACGACTGGGGCATTACAAGTTGGATCTTCGTGTCCGCATGGATTTCCTCTGGGTGCTATGGTTTCCTCCCACAGTCCAAAAATGTGAGGGTTAGGTTGATTGGCCATGCTAAAATTGCCCCTTAGTGTCCTGTGATGCGTAGGTTAGAGGGATTAGCGGGTATATGTGTAGAGATATGGGGGTAGGGCCTGGGTAGGATTGTAGTCAGTGCAGACTCGATGGGCTGAATGGCCTATTTCTGTACTGTAGGGTTTCTATGATTCTAACTTCATTGCAGTTTCTTACCACAGGAGATCAGAATGATGATTGGTTGGTAAGCTGACTCTGAATGGCCAAGTTGTCGCCATGGAGAAAGCAATGGGCAATTTGGAAAAGGCTTGAACATATTCCTTTAGTCTGCAGAGAATACATTCCCCTGTACGGATACGTGTAACTTCAGTAACATCAGCCTCTTTGCAGCAATGCTAACTATATATTCATTAATGAGATTCTGAAGCTGTAGGAAGTAGTTTAAGATTTCAGAGAGAATTAGTAAATCAGTCCATGATTGAATTCAGGCTATGAAATGCGACCAGTGACAGATTTAAAACAGTAACATTGCCATTGTTTATAAAATCACTAATGTCTTGAGGGAAGGAAATCTGCCGTCCTTTCCTGGTCTGACCTACATGTGACTCCAGACCCAAAGCAATGTGGTTGACTCTCAACTGTCCTCAGTGATGGGCAATAAAAGCTGGCCCAGCCAGCAACACCCACATCCCACGAGCAAATAAATCAAAAAACAACTTCTAAACAGTGAAAATTTAAAGCCATATTTAACAGAGGGTCACAACACAGGAATCTCCATTTTCCTCAGACAGGATTTCCTGATCTCCTCTGAGTGAGGTTGTAAAATCCGCCCATTATGTTTTGTGTTACAGCAGCTTGTTTAGGTATAGTTTTTAAAATGAGACAGATGGTTCTTTTGGGGGATTCTTTTTGTGCTTATTGAGGAGAAGAGAAGCTGTGAAAGGTTTCTCTAGTTTTACTAATGCTGAAACCTCTGACCTCATCCCTGGCTGGGATCCTCCAGTCCCGCTGCAGTGAATGGAGTTTTGACTGAGCGCCAACTTCTCCGTTCTGGCTGGCATGAGGGCAGCCACGGATAAAGTCAGAAAATCCTGCTCTAATTCTCCGCCTCAATCACTCTGAGGTCTGGCGAAGCTTTCTGCTCTGGCATTTAGACCGTTGCACAGGACTTGTGCCATTAGGTTTCTTTACCTGAAATATTGGAAGGATATCAAATTGCCTTGAGGACTGTGACATGCTTAATGGCTCATGAGTAATAGACTGTGCTCGCTCTACTGGGGGTTTCTGTGATTCTAAAGATTTTCTAAATTACATTACCATTGACGATAAATTCTAGGCTGGTTCTGACACTGTGGAATGGAGGAAGGAGCAATGGGCTAGAAAGATTTTGAATTGATTTATTATTGTCACGTGTATTAACACACTGTGAGAAGTGTTGTTTCTCGAGCGCTATACAGACAAAGCATACCGTTTATAGAGAAGGAAAGGAGAGAGTGCAGAATGTAGTGTTACAGTCATAGCTAGGGTGTAGAGAAAAATCAGCTTAGTGCAAGGTAAGTCCATTCAAAGTCTGACAGCAGCAGGGAAGAAGCTGTTCTTGAGTCTGTTGGTACGTGACCTCAGACTTTTGTATCTTTATCCTAAAGGAAGAAGGTGGAAGAGAGAATGTCCGGGGTGCTTGGGGTCCTTAATTATGCTGGCTGCTTTTCCGAAGCAGCGGGAAGTGTAGGGAGAGTCAAATGGATGACAGGCTGGTTTGTGTGATGGATTGGGCTAGATTCACGACCTTTTGTAGTTTCTTGCGGTTTTGGGCAGATCAGGAGCCAGACCAAGCTGCGATACAACCAGAAAGAATGCTTTCTGTGGTGCATCTGTAAAAGTTGGTGAGATGAATGGGCAATAGAGTTCTACTCGTCTTAAATCAAAATATCATTTTTTAAAAAGCACTAAAAATCCTTCAAACAGCCTTGGAAACAAATAAATACAATGGGAAATCTTTGATGGTTTGTTCTTCTGCTGCAGAGTTCTTTCCTTTGCACTTTTTTACTGGACTTGAAGATGGGTTACAGTCAATGGCTGTTCCTAAGTGAAAAATCTTTAGCTGCTTTGTTAGATGGTAATCGTTGGTACCTTGTTAATGATGGGAGTGTCACAGCAATGCCTGACAGTGTCCTCACACAATCTTTATCAATAGCATCAGGAACCCGTAGCGAGAGGATTTGAGTATTGGAATAGGGATGTTTTGCTGCAATTGTGTAGGACGTGGCCACACCTGGAGTATTATGTGCAGTTTTGGTGTCCTCATCTGAGGAAGGATGCCCTTGTTAAAGAGGGAGTACAGAGAAGGTTTACCAGGCTGATTCCTGGGATGGCAGGTCTGTCATATGAGGAGAGACTAAGTCGGTTAGGATTATATTCACTGGAGTGAAAGGGGATCTCATAGAAACTTATAAAATTCTAACAGGGTTAGCCTGGGTGGATTCAGAAAGACTGTTCCCAATGGTGATGGAATCCAGAGTGCTTTTCTTTGTTCTTTGTTCTGTTTACACTGAGAGAAATGGAGACTGAAGGAAACAAAAAGGCATTAGTTTAATTTAGGAATTTGGATGACCCGTTACAAAATGTTTTCTCGCCATATCTAGAAAGCAAAATTGCACAAATATTTTGACCGATAGTAATAGTCAAAAATCCAATTCAAAATGTTGTACCTAGCAAGGGGGGCATGGAGGCAATATTCCTTTTGAAAACCTCACCATTGGCTCAGGCAACATCTGGAGGCACCAACCCCATAAAGATAAAATGATGGAGCGGGAGATGCACCAGTAAGTTTTAAAATTTCCCGTTTTTAGCAGACCTAACAGGACATGCAATTCCAAGCGCTCATAAGATATATTATTTTAATGGTATATACTTTTAATCTATTATAGAACTTGTATCCAGCTTTGGATTCCTTCTAGTGAGAGCAGTGGGCATGAGTATGGACAGTGATGGATGGCGCTGTGGCTTAGAGGTTAGCCCTTGGCAAGCTGTGAGTGAAATAAATTGTTTGATCTGCCCATCTCCCTGGGACACCGCCAGGTTTTTGATTGGCTCTTTCATGCACCTGAATAACAGCCCAAAAAATGTCTCTCCGCTGCCACCTGCATTGTCTCAATGACAGAACTGGGTCCACTTTACTGCTTGTCTGTTTTTTAAGTGGATAATTAATCTTTGGAACTAGTCATGGACGGGACTTGAGGTGTGGACGCCTGCCAAAAACAACAGGTGGATTGGCATTTTACACTCAAAATAAATAAAAATGTTATAATAAATAAATTCACAAAGAATTGTGATTTAAAATAGTGAATGAAGGAGTACAGAATAGGAAAAGAGAAGATAAGCCAACTCAAACAAAGGTTGAAAATATTGGGTGGGCTTTTCTGGCCCACCCACATTGAGATTTTGAATAGAGCCTTACCATTATCCACTGGTGGGATCTTCCGGTCCTATCAATGTTTATGCTATTTTGCATGGCTGGCCCATACCACTGTTGGGCAACTTGTCACCATGGGTCACTTTCAGCGGGTCCTGTCAGCAGGAAGGTCCGGAAAATCCAACCCAAATCTTAAGAAATGTGATGGAACCGCCAATATTTGTGATAATGATGATGCTTCAATAACAGCACGTTAAAATCTCATCGATAAGTAGTGATGAAGGATGTCTTTCAAAGGCTCAAGGCATTCTTCCCTCTCCAAAGCATTTATCTGTCTTTTGACTGACTCTAATACCCTTCCATGTGTGAAACAGTCAGACACAATATGATTCGCTCTTTATGATCTCAAGGTAAGTGATCTTCCCAAAGCCTAATCTTTCAGTAGTAGCACCAGCTGTCATTATCTCCACCACCAGAGTCAGCCAAGAACAAACAAAATGAAAAAAAAAACTCACAGTATTATTCTTCTGTACTGGAGCCAGAAATTTAAAACCTTGGAATTATCCAGTGTACTTGGGGAATGGTAACATAGTGGCAATCTATTGGGCTAGCAATCCAGACATCTGGGGAGGTGATGGCCTAGTGGTATTATCGCTAGACTTTTAATCCAGAAACTCGGTTAATCTTTTGGGAACCAGGGTTCGAATCCCGCCACAGCAATTGGTGGAATTTGAATTCAACAAAAAAAATCTGGAATTGAGAATCTACTGATGACCTTAAACCATTGTCGCTTGTCAAAAAAATCCATCCGGGTCACTATTTGATTTGATTTGATTTATTATTATCACATGTATTAACATACAGTGTAAAGTATTGTTTCTTGCACACTATACAGATAAAGCATGCCATTCATAGAGAAGGAAATGAGAGAGCGCAGTGCAGTGTTACAGTCATAGCTAGGGTGCAGAGAAAGATCAACTTAATGCAAGATAAGTCCATTCAAAAGTCTGACCGCAGCAGGGAAGAAGCTGATCTTGAGTCAGTTGGTACGTATCCTCAGATTTTGTATCTTTTTCCTGATGGAAGAAGGTGGAAGAGAGAATATCCGGGGTGCGTGAGGTCCTTAATTATGCTGGCTGCTTTGCCTAGCAGTGGGAAGAGTCAATGGTTGGGAGATTGGTTTGCGTGATGGATTGGGCTAGATTCACAACCTTGGGCTGAGCAGGAACCATACCCAGCTGTGATACAACCAGAAAGAATGTTTTCTACGCTGCATCTGTAAAAGTTGATGAGAGGCATAGCTGACATGCCAAATTTCCTTTGTCTTCTGAGAAAGTAGAAGCGCTAGTGGGCTTTCTTAACCAAAGTGTCTGCACGGGGAGACCAGAACAGGTTGTTGGTGATCTGGACACCTAAAATCACGAAGCTCTCGACACTTTAGGACACTATTGCCCTTTTAGGAAGAAAATCTGCCATCCTTATCTTTTCTACCTCACGTGTGACTCCCAGAGCACAACAATGTGGTTGACTCTCAATTACCCCAGAAAACCACTCATTTCAAGGGCAACTAGGGATAGGCAATAAATGCTGGCCCAGCTAGCGATGCCCATGTCCCATGAATGAATAAAAATAATGAATGCTTCTGAGATATGTGCTGAGATCCCACCGCAGCAGCTAGGGGAATTTAAATTCAATTAACCAAAGTATCTATAAAATAAAATCCTAGTCTCATGAATGATGATTATGAAATTACTGGTTTGTCGGAAAAACCCATCTGGTTCCCTTTAGGGAAGAAAATCTGTCGTCCTTACCTGGGCTGCCCTCAGTGTAGCCCCAAACTTGATCACTAACTGCCCTCTGAAATGATGTAGCAAACCACTCAATTCTATCAAATGGCTACAGAAAAGTCTGGCTCGGTCAACACCCTGGAACTCCCTCCCTGAGAGAACTTTGGGTGTACCTTCAGCACATGGAATGCCACAGTTCAAGAAGGTGGCTTCTCACCACCCTGTCAAGGGCAATTAATTGGAAACACAGACAATAGGAGCAGGACTAGGCCATTCAGCCCTCCGAGCCTGCTCACCGTTCAATGTGATCATGGCTAATCCTCTTTCTCAACACCATACTCCAGCCCTCTGGAGTATATATGTGGTAAATATGTGGGATTATGGTATCAGGGCCTGGGTGGTATTGTGGCTGGTGCAGACTCGATGGGCCAAATGGCCTCCTTCCGCACTGTAGGGATTCTATACAGAGAGTGAAAGGGAAAGGGTGATCCAGAGTATTACTTCAAAGTAAATGGAGAGAATAAATGAGAGGGTCACACCAGTAACAGATACATTTAGGGCTGGGAACGGCAGAAGTTTGATTATGCAGCAACTGATGAATGAACTTCCAGTTAGAGTAAAATCAATTGCAGTCGGTCTGGTGTACACATTTATAAATGCTGAGTGGTTTTCTCAATCTTATCTTTCCCAAGGTCATACCACTTTACCAACGTTTCACTGGCGTTGATGTTAAGGTTTTGCATAAAACGAGGGCTAACATAATAAAGCAGTTCAATTCAGGCTAACGATCCCACATGTTTTATGTCAATGCTCTTCCCATCAATGTAAATAGGCAGCATTGCCTGTGGCAGCTTTGGAAATACGTTCCTGTATATTTTTGAGTTGTAGATACTTCAGAAATGTCACAACAGCAGCAATGTCATGTTCTCAAGTAATATTTAACAGTTTGAATTGATTATTAAAATGGGCACAGCCAATCATGTGAGCTTTGGCAGTACCAGCCCAAGACACTCCTGAGACTTACACAAATATCTAACCAACCTCCCATCCATTGTCTACACTTCCCGCTGCCTCAGCAAAGCAACCAGCGTAACTAAATGCGTGGGGACATTCTCTCTTCCACCTTCTTCTTTCAGGAAAAAGGTACAAAAGTCTGAGGTCACGTACCAACCGAGTCAAGAACAGTTTTTTCCCTGCTGTGGTCAGACTTTTGAATGGACCTACCTTGCATTAAGTTGATCTTTCTCTACACCCTAGCCATGACTGTAACACTACATTCTGCACTCTCTCATTTCCTTTTCTATGAACAGTATGCTTTATCTGTAGAGCACGCGAGGAACAATACTTTTCAGTACATTAATAATAAATCAAATCAAACATTAACAGCCATTCGGAAAATGAGCACATCCCTCTGTTTAAAGATGGAATGTCAACAAAAGGACTATGGCATTCAGGCCAACTGATCTTTCCAATTCACCATGGTCAAAGGACGTATCAAAACTCAACATGTTTAGATGAACGTGAATGGGTCACATCGATTTCACGTTGTTTTATGATTGTCCCTCAACTGAACCCAGATCGGGTACATTTCAAAATGTCAAATTGACAAACGTAGGCTGCCGTTTACATCGGCTCTTAGATCTTGCCGACAGTATACCCCCATCATGGGTTTCCCAGCACAGAGGGGTGTGTTCAACAGGAAACCCCATTGACAATGATGAGACATAAGATCCATCAGCAGTGAGTGGCATGGCATCTCCTGTCACCGTGAAACAAGCCACGGAGGGGGAAGAAAATCCCACCCAAGATGTTTATCGACTTGACTACCCACTTTATTTGAAAAATGACTTTGGATTTGTCTATTAAGTTAATCTTAGCCTTTGCTCTTGAGCAGTTTTTTTTTTATTCATTGTGGGACACAGGCGTCGCTGGCTGGCCAGCATTTATTGCCCAAGCCTTGTTTCCCGAGCTGAGAGTTAACCATATTGCTGTGGCTCTGGAGTCACATGTAGGCCAGACCAGGCAAGGACAGCAGATTTCCCCCCCCAAAGGACATTAGTGAACCAGATGGATTTTTCCGTCAATCAACAATGGTTTTATGGGCATCAGTAGGTTCTTAATTCCAAATATTTTTTATTGAATTCAAATTCCAGCATATGCTGTGGCAGGATTCGAACTCAGGTCCCCAAAACATTAGTTGGGTTTCTGGATTAATAATCTAGCAATGATACCACTAGGCCATCACATGGTGAGGCCAAATTTAGAGTATTGTGTACAGTTTTGGTCACCTAGTTACAGGAAGGATATAAATAAGGTTGAAAGAGTGCAGAGAAGGTTCACGAGGATGTTGCCAGGACTTGAGAAGCTGAGTTACAGAGAGAGATTGAATAGGTTAGGACTTTATTCCCTGGAGTGTAGAAGAATGAGGGGGGATTTGATAGAGGTGTATAAGATTTTGATGGGTATAGATAGAGTGAATGCAAGCAGGCTTTTTCCACTGAGGCTAGGGGAGAAAAAAAACCAGAGGGCTTGGGTTAAGGGTGAAAGGCGAAAAGTTTAAAGGGAATATTAGGGGGGGATTCTTCACACAGAGAGTGGCGAGAGTGTGGAATGAACTGCCGGATAAAGTGGTAAATGCGGGGTCACTTTTAAGAAAAACTTGGATGGGTTCATGGATGAGAGGGGTGTGGAGGGATATGGTTCAAGTGCAAGTCAGTGGGACTAGGCAGAAAAATGGTTCAGCACAGACAAGAAGGGCCAAGAGGCCTGTTTCTGAGCTGTAATTTTCTATGGTAGAACCATACATCCCCACACTTCACTATTCATGTGATTCTGTACCAACTTTATTGAAGAAATGTGATCAGTACTGCTGGAATAAAAACAATAAGTGTTGGAAAGACAGGCAGGGAGAGAAGGAGAAAAGTCAGAATGAACTATTTTATTTCTCTCTCCATAGATGCTGCCACGCCTGCTGGCTTTTCTCAGCCCACCCTGTTTTATTCCAGATTGCCAATGTCTACAGCATTTTTTCTTTAATTCCAGTATTGCAGAATCCTCGTAAAGATTCTCTGGGACTCGAAGGCTTTAATGATGAAGGATTGGAGCGTTTATTAATGCCTTGTCATGGTTTCACACGCTGTCTAATGTATTGAAATTAGACACATTGCACAATTTTCTATTCCAACTCTGACCTTCCGCGGATCGCAAGTCACTGCAAGTATTTGCCTCCATCAAGCTTCCCTTAACCCCTAAAGTAGAGAAACTTTTAAAACCCAAACTTGGTGTCAGCTAAGAAGTAGTTCTTGATTTGCCCAGGCCCGAGATTGAACATTTACCATCTCTGCAAACCCAACCCAAAGAGGCTCAGAGGGTTGAATTTTGATTCTGGGAGTTGGGCGCTGGACTGGATTCTCTCTTCCACCTTCTTCTGTCGGGGAAAGATACAAAAGCCTGAGGTCACGTAACAAGAACAGTTTCTTCCCTGCTGCCATCAGACTTTTGAATGGACCTACCTCACAATAAGTTGATCTTTCTCTACACCCTAGCTAAGACTGTAACGTTACATTCTACACTCTCTTGCTTCCTTCTCTATGAGCAGTATGTTTTGTCTGTGTAGCGCGCAAGAAACAATACTTTTCACTGTATGTTAATACATGCGACAATAATGAAACAAATCAAGTCAAATCCAATAGAGATCAGACCCACCATCCTTGGAACAAGTGTGAAATTAACATGCACAGAGGTGGATTGGGTGACCAGCCTGTCTTGATGCTCCTGCACTGTTGAATTTAAAAAATGATTTGAAACAAAAAACAACCCACCCCTTTAACATGCTCACTCCCACACTCGCCCCATGCACAATCTATTCTAACCTATGCCACCTCATGATGAATGGGATGGATAGGATAGAGGTGGAAAGACTCTTCCCGCTCAAAAAAGACAGTAGGACTAGGGGGCACAGCCTCAAGATAAAGGGGGGGCGGTTCAGAACGGAGTTGAGGAGGAACTTCTTCACTCAAAGGGTGGTGAATCTCTGGAATTCTCTGCCCGTTGAAGTGGTGGAGGCTGCCTCGCTAAATATTTTTAAGAAGCGGGTTGATGGGTTTTTGATAAGAGAGGGGATTAAGGGTTATGGGGAGAGGGCGGGAAAGTGGAACTGAGCCACGACAGATCAGCCATGATCTTATTGAATGGCGGGGCAGGCTCGAAGGGCCAGATGGCCTACTCCTGCTCCTATTTCTTATGTTCTTATGTTCTTATCCCCTTGCCCCCAAGTCTCCCATATCCTCCCAATGCCCCTCCACCTACTCCATGCCCTCTCATACTTCCTATGCCACCCTCTTCCCCTCGACTTAACCCCCAGAGCCCACCATAACCCCATGCCCCCCACTGATCCCGTTGGGCGTTTATAGTCCGTATGCAAACTCATGCCAACCCATGCCCCATACCCACTCCTATTCTAAACCACTTGGAGCTGTCAGTAAAATTGTCCACTGAGCAGACACCCCAATGTCAGGTTGTAAAATCAATACTGCAGCACAAATCCTGGAATTCCAGCCCTCAGACCTCTATTACCAGAGTGAAATAGCAAGTACAGATTTTAAGACTCCGTCAAAAAACATTAAAGCCTAGAAAAGTTAAATCCTTCACAGCTTTAAGAGTTGTAGTGAGTTTTGATGATTCCAATGAATTTTGACAGTTCTTTGACAGTTTTCACCGTTCCATTGAATTTATGCAGTTTTTACGTACCATCATGTCCACTTTTAACGAGAATGCCTGACCAACCCCAAAGTATGCGCCACCTCTCCCAAAAGTGCTTTACCTTGTCCAAAAGATGTCTTCTCTCTCCCAAATGTGTCATGGGACTATATCAATAACAGCCCCTTACCTCGCCAAAAGGGTCCCCTGGCTATCCAAACAAACCTACAAGACTCAGACCTGCTCTTACCGAGCTAAATCTGGGCACATCGCGTTTCAGACACCTACCTCACCAAAATCATACATGGGCGGAGACAACTGCTGGTTTATATGGACAGTGACCTCCATTAACCACAGATGTGTAACTTATAACCTATCCCCGTTCACCTAATGTGGAAATTGCTCCAGGTTCAGCGGCTGAACATTAGGAATCTAGTCTGCATTGCCATTTTCAGGGTGATTTGGACAGGCTGAGTGAGTGGGTATATGCATGGCAAATGCAGTATAATGTGGATAAATGTGAGGTTACCCACTTTGGTAGCAATAGTAAGAAGGCAGATTATCTACTACCACAGAATGTAGTTGAGGCCAAAATGTTGTCTGATTTCAAGAAGAAATTAGATACAGCTTTTGGGGATTAAATGGGTGTAAATTGAGAGAGATGGATACTCAACGAGATCTTGGTGTCCTTGTGCATCAATGCTGAAAGTAAGTGTGCAGGTATAGCAGGCAATAAAGAAAGCAAATGGTATGTTGGCCTTCAGAACAAAAGGATTTGAGTATAGGAATAGGGATGTTTTATTGCAATTGTATAGCGTGTTAGTGAGGCCACACCTGGAGTATTGTGTGCACCTTTAGTGAGGAAAGATGTCCATGCTACAGAGGGAGTGCAACGAATGTTTACCAGGCTGATTCCTGGGTTGGCAGGTCTGTCAATTGAGGAGAGACTAAGTCGGTTTGGATTATATTCACTGGAGTTTAGAAGAATGAGAGGGGATTTCATAGAAACTTATAAAATTGTAAGAGGATTGGACAGGGTAGATTCAGAGACAATGTTCCTAATGGTGAGGCAGTCTAGAGTGTGTAGATATTCTGGACCCTGTCGATATCAAAAAGGAGAAAGTATTGGGCATCTTAAAAAGCATTAAAGTAACTAAGTCTCCAGGGCCTGATAGGATCTACCCCAGATCTACTGAGAGAGGCAAAGGTGGGCATTGCTGGGGCCTTGACAGAAATCTTTATATTCTCAATGGTTAAGGTGAAGTTTCAGAGGACTGGAGGATAACCAATGTTGTTCCATTGTTTAAGAAGGGCAGCAGGGATAATCCAGGAAATTATAGGCCAGTGAGCTTTACGTCAGTGATAGGGAAAATATTGGAAAAAATACATAGGGACAGGATTTACTCACATTTGGAAACAAATGAACTTATTAGTGATAGACAGCATGGTTTTGTGAAGGGGAGGTCATCCCTCACTAACTTGATGGGGTTTTTCGAGGAAGTGACAAAAATGATAGATGAGGGAAAGGTAGTGGATGTTGTCTACACGGACTTCAGTAAAGCCTTTGAGAAGATATCTCATAGTAGACTGGTACGAAAGGTGAAGTCACACTGGATCAGAGGAGAGCTGGCAAGATGGATACAGAACTGGCTTGGCCATAGAAGTCATGATGTGGAGATGCCAACATTGGACTGGGGTAAACACTGCAAGAAGTCTTACAACACCAGGTTTAAGTCCAACCAATTTATTTGATAGTAAACTCACAAGCTTTTGGGGTTTGCCCTTCGTCAGGGCAAACGATGAAGGGAAAACCCCAAAAGCTTGTGAGTTTACTATCAAATAAATTGGTTGGATTAAACCTGGTGTTGTCAGACTTCTTACTGTGTTGGCCGTAGAAGACAGAGGATAGCAGGAGGGGTGTGCTTTCTTGAATGGAAGGCTAAGACTAGTGCTGTTCCACAGAGATCAGTTTTGGGACCTTTGTTGTTCGTAGTATATATAAATGATTTGGAGGAGAATGTCACTGGTCTGATTAGTAAGTTCACAGATGACACAAAAGTTGATAGAGTTGCGGACAGTGAAGAGGATTGTCAGAGGATATCGCAAGATATAGACCAGTTGGAGACTTGGGCAGAGAAATGGCGGATGGAGTTTAATCTGGACAAGTGTGAGATAATGCATCTTGGAAGGTCCAATGCATGTAGGAAGTGGTAGAACCCTTAGGAGTATTGACAGGCAGAGGGATCTGGGTGTACATGTCCACTGATTACTGAAAGTAGCAACGCAGATTGATAAGGTAGTCAAGAAGGCATATGGCATGCGTGCCTTCACCGGTCAGGTCATTGAGTATAAAAATTCACAGGTCATGCTGCAGCTGTACAGAACCTTAATTGGACCCCATTTAGAATGCTCTGTGCAATTCTGGTCGCCAGATGGATGTGGATGCTTTGGACAGGGTACAGAAGAGGTTTACCAGGATGTTGCCTGGTCTGGAGGGTATTAGCTATGAGGAGAGGTTGGATAAACTCGGCTTGTTCTCATTGGAACAATGGAGGCTGAGGGATGACCTGATAGAGGTTTATAAGACTGAGTGGTCCGGACAGAGTGGATAGTCAGATACTCTTTCCTAGGGTAGAAAAGTCAAGTACTTGGGGATATAGGTTTAAGGCGCGTGGGGAAAAGTTTCGAGGAGATGTACGAGGCAGGTTTTTTGCACAGAGGGTGGTGAATATCTGGAATGCGCTCCCGGGAGGTGGAGGGAGCAGTTACAATAGCGGCATTTAAGAGGCAACTAGATGAATACATGGATAGGATGGGAATGGAAGGATACGGATTCCATAAGTGCATGCAGTTTTAGGTTAGGCAGGCATTGTGATCGGGGCAGGATTGGAGGGCCGAAGGGCCTGTTCCTGTGCTGTACTGTTCTTTGTTCTTTGAACAGTTATCCTTCGCCCCAGTTAGTTCAACGAACACAACTTTTCTTTGTCTAAGGACACAATAATGCATTGGTTCCCAGCCTTTTATATAACATGGCACATCTCTCTACAATGTTTTGAACACCTCCTATTTTCTCTGTCTTCTTCTCTGACTGGAAACTTTGCTTTTAACTTCTCCCTGTCCTCTCACCTGTTTTTTTCACCTCTCACTGGGCAGGATTTTCCAGCTGTGCTCCTCCTGAGACTAGGAATTTCGCCCAAAGTCACTGGACCTTTGCATGATCCGTGTCTTGCCCATTAGGATTCCCATGGCAGGCGGGAGAGGATAACTCCACTCCCTGTCGCTGCTCCCAGGGTTTTTGCACCCTTTCTGAGTTCTGGCTTTCTGTGCGGGTGCTTGGGGGCCTTTGTGTTCAGCTCCAATTCCCGTTGATCATGAGCATGGTCCTGGCCAACGTAAAAAACCTAAACCACTCTCCCTCTCGGTCGATACACATGCAGGAGGGCCAAGTTTTGTCAGACCTTGGAGGTGGCGACCAGAGAGCTGAAGAAGAAAGTTAGTTTGAGTTTAGCTACAAGAACATTCAATCATTTTGTATCTTTTTTCATGGCACACTTGGAGAGTCTTCATATGTCAGCAAAATGAAGGAGATTGTCATTGATTTCAGGAAGTGGAAAGGAGAACATGCCCCTGTCTATACCAACGGGGACAAAGTGGAAAGGGTCGAGAGCTTCAAATTTTTAGGTGTCCAGATCACCAACAACCTGTCCTGCTCCCCCCCATGCCGACACTATAGTTAAGAAAGTCCCATCAAAGCCTCTACTTTCTCAGAAGACTAAGGAAATTTGGCATGTCAGCCATGACTCTCACCAATTTTTACAGATGCACTGTAGAAAGCATTCTTTCCGGTTGTAACACAGCTTGATATGGGCTCCTGCTCTGTCCAAGACCTCAAGAGACTACAAAAGGTCGTGAATGTAGCCCAATCCATCACACAAACCAGCCTCCCATCTGAAGGCGGGGGTCTTTCCAGACACCACCCCCTGAGCATTCAGACCAACAATAACAGTGTGCATTTTTTTACAGAACCTTATAAATAAATCATCCCCTTGGCACTTCATGGGAGCTTTGAAAAATAAAATTAGACTCTGAGATACAAAAGGCAATCTTAGAGAAGCTGGACACAGACTTAACTGTAAGGTCCATTCATTCCTCGGAATAGATGAAGTCAGCATTGATATGTTGAATTTCTTTTTTTTGAGCAGAATTTAAAATTAACACAATACAGAAAGCGAAGAAACTAGAAAAGATAGAGAGAGGGAGTATTAGTCAGTATTAAAAAAACAAAGAACAAAGAAAATTCCAGCACAGGAACAGGCCCTTCGGCCCTCCAAGCCTGTACTGACCATGCTGCCCAACTGAACTAAAGCCCCCTACCCTTCCGGGGATCATATCCCTCTATTCCCCTTCTATTCATATATTTGTCCAGACGCCCCTTAAAAGTCATTACCGTATCCACTTCCACTCCCTCCCCCAGCAGCGAGTTCCAGGCACTCACCACCCTCTGTGTAAAAAAAACTTGCCTCGTACATCTCCTTTAAACCTTGCCCCTCACACCTTAACCTGTGCCCCCTAGTAACTGACACTTCCACCCTGGGACAAAGCTTCTGACTATCCACTCTGTCCATGCCTCTCATAATCTTGTAGACTTCTATCAGGATGTCTCTCAACCTCCATCATTCCAGTGAGAACAAACCATATTTCTCCAACCTTTCCTCATAGCTAATGCCCTCCATGCCAGGCAGCATCCTGGTATATCTTTTCTGTACCCTCTCC
Source organism: Carcharhinus amblyrhynchos (assembly GCF_965287045.1). Taxonomy (NCBI): domain Eukaryota; kingdom Metazoa; phylum Chordata; class Chondrichthyes; order Carcharhiniformes; family Carcharhinidae; genus Carcharhinus; species Carcharhinus amblyrhynchos. Next base: position 48,930,153 of record NC_137342.1, read on the forward strand.
AAAGCCTTCACGCCTTCCTGGTAGTGTGGCGACCAGAATTGAACGCTATATTCCAAGTGCGGCCTAACTAAGGTTCTATAAAGTTGCAACATGACTTGCCAATTTTTTAACTCAACGCCCTGACCAATGAAGGCAAGCATGCCGAATGCCTTCTTGACTACCTTCTCCACCTGCGTTGCCACTTTCAGTGACCTGTGTATCTGTACACCCAGATCCCTCTGCCTTTCAATATTCATAAGGGTTCTGCCATTTACTGTATATTTCCTCTCTGTATTAGACCTTCCAAAATGCATTCCCTTTCATTTATACTGGCCTTGAAAACAGACTTGACTCAAACTAACTGAACATAGGGCTGAATATAGAATTATAAGTTTTCCGTTATCTCGTGTTGAGGTTGTTTGGTGCAGGCTGTCTCTAATTTTCATAAACTATTTGCAGCTATAAGCTGTGAAAAGCTTTGTTTTGGCTTATGTTTTAATTATAAAGAATGCAGTCAATTTTTCAAGTTAATCCCAGCATGCCTGCTGGGTTTAAAATGTAGTCAAGTTAGCTTTAAAAGCTTAGCATTTAAATGTTCTGCACAGGCAGAGATATCTTAAAATGAAGTCTTTGCATAAATAAAGCAAACCACACACAGGATCCACAACATTAACCAATGAGTTATGTTTAAAGAGTGTCTTAGAAATGGTAGAGAGATGGAGAAGTTTAGGATGGGGATTCTAAAGTTTGAAGCCCAGACAGCTGAAGGGAAGGCCACCAGTGGTGGAGTAATTAATATCAGCGATGATCGAGAGGCCAGAATCAGAGGGGTGCAGGCATTTCCATTTCAGAATTTTGTGAGGCTGCAGGAGGGGAATGGGATAGGGAGGGGCGAGGCCATGGGGAGGTTTGAGAATATTAAAATCAAGGTGCTGCTTAACCAGGAGCCAGGGTAGGTCACAAGCACAGGTGGGGGTGGCGGGAGGGTGCATTTGGTCAGCAGAGGTTTGGAAGGTGTTGGGTTCATGGAGAATATGGGAGGCTACCTGAAAGTGTGTGGAATTGTCAACTCTAGATGCAACAACAGAATGTGTTAGGTTTCATAATTCATTTGCTTTTACAGTGATGGGCAAATAGATTGATTAATAAGATAAAGTCTTTAGATGAAACAAGCGAGCGTTTTAAAAGCAATTTGCAAATTCTTATCTGTGGCAAAGTGGTCCAAACCAGCTTGAAATTTGATAATGACTCTAGCTACCTCCAATGGCCACATGTTTAAGGTTTAAATGAGGAGGGGATGCCTAGTGGTATTACCACTAGAATATTAATCCAGAAACTCAACTGATGCTCTGGGACCTGGGTTCAAATCCTACCAGGGTAGATGGTGGAATTTGAATTCAATAAAAAAAATCTGGAATTAGGAATCTACTGATGACTATGAAACCATTGTCAATTGTTGGAAAAACCCATCTGGTTCATTAATGTTGTTTGGGGAAGGAAATCTGCCAGCCTGACCTGGTCTGGCCTACATGTGACTCTAGAGCCACAGCAATGTGGTTGACTCTTCCACTCACATACACACAGGGCAGGGTAGGTGTAGGGTGATGCGGCGGCGCGGGCTCGTTGGGCCGAAGGGCCTGTTTCCCATGCTGGGTTGTTCTTTGATCTTAACTGCCTCCAAGGACAACTAGAGATGGCAATAAATACTGGCCAGACAGCAATGCCTATGTCCCACAAATGGATAAAAAAAAGTTTATTTACTGGTGTCACAGGTAGGCTTACATTAACACTGCAATGAAGTTACTGTGAAAATCCCTGAGTCGCCACACTCTGGCCCCTGTTAGGGTACACTGAGGGAGAATTTATCATGGCCAAAGCACCTAACCAGCATGTCTTTCAGGCTGTAGAGGAAACTGGAGCACTGAAGGAAACCCAAGCAGACACAGGGAGAACATGCAGACTCCACACAGACACTGACCCAAGCCAGGAATTGAACCAGGTCCCTGGTGATGGGAGGAAGCATGTGCTACCAAGCTGGTCCAAGTGTATACTTATCACTCATGAAGGAAGCTAAGATCTCCACAGTAAACTGGAATAAAGTATTGAATCTTATAAATGGCGGCACTGTTGAGATATTTGAGGCCATGTGATCTCCTAGAAGTTTTTAAACCAGGAGAAGAGATAAAACTCTCTTTGCATTTACGAATGTTTCCTCCACTGCCCTCATATTCCTAAGGGAAACCACAGGAAGCTGCAAAACCCTTCCCAGTTAGTTTATCAAACAACAAATCCTTCAATTATTAAAATATGTTTCCAAAAAAGAATAAAGGACAGTACAGCACAGGAACAAACCTTTCAGTCCAGCAAGCCTGCACTGACACATGATGCCTTCCTAAACTAAATGCTTCTTGTCACTACATAGTCCCTGCCCAGACCAGCACCGTGGCACAGTGGTTAATACTGGTTGCCTCACAATGCTAGTGACCTGGATTCAATTCCCGGCTTGGGTCACTGTGCGGAGTTTGAACGTTCTCCCCTTGTCTGTGTGGGCTTCCTCCGGGTGGTCTGGTTTCCTCCCAGTCTGAAAGATGTGCTGGTTTAGGTGCATTGGCCGTGCTAAATTCTCCCTCAGTGTACTGGTGACTAGGGGATTTTCACAGAAACCTCATTGCAGTTAATGTAAGCCTCCTTGTGACACTAATAAATAAATTTAAACTTAAAACTATTCATGTATCTGTCAAGATGCCTCTTAAATGTTGCTATTGTATCTGTTTATAGCACCCCCTCTGGCGTTCTCCAGTCCTTTGGGACCTCTCCTGCACTAAAGAGAGCTTAGTGTCAGGATGCTGAACTGCAACATTTTCCCAAATAAAAATAGTTCAGTTTTATAATATTGTTTATATAATGTGTTACAGTCAGATGCATCCAAAGTGACCTTGTGTACCATTTATCCTTCGTGTCTTACTCCAACTGCATCAAGCCAAGGTTATAAAATGCTAATTGGGTCAGCCAGATTTTCTGACCTTCTTAGAAACTTGCACAAAGTTTTGCTAAAGCTTTGAATTATACAAATTAAAATGGGCTTAAATGTCTTTTCCTAATTCATAACTATCTGGTAATGTAGCGAAGGACATTTCTGACGTCGGGGACTGGGGAGACAAGACTTCAATAAAACTTTTCATTAATTACCAATATTGCTAACATTGCAAGTGGTGTCGAGATTAATTCATGAACCGAACTGCTGCTTGGTTTAACATAGAAACGTAGGAACGTAGAAGATAGGAGCAGGAGAAGGCCATTTGGCCCATTGAGCTTACACCACCATTCATTACAATCATGGCTGATCATCCAACTCAATAGCCTAATCCTGCTTTCTCCCCTGCTTGATCCAGTGCTATATCCAGCCGTCTCTTGAATACATTCAATGTTTTGGCATCAACTATTTCCTGTGGTAATGAATTCCACAGGCTCACCACTCTTTGGGTGAAGAAATGTCTCCTCACCTCCATGCTAAATGATCTACCCTGAATCCTCAAACTGTGACCTCAGGTTCTGGGCTCCTCCACCATCAAGAACATCCTCCCCGCATCTACCCTGTCTAGTCCTGTTCGTATTTTTGTTGAATCCTTGTCGAGCAGGCTTGAAGGGCCAAATGACCTTCCCCTGCTCCTATCTTCTATGTTTCTGTGTTAAGTCAAACAACAGTTGGGTTTGTGGGTGAGTCTTGGCACCACTTGCCACGTTAGCGATATTGGCAATGAATGAAAAATTTCACTAAAGTCTTGTCTCCTCAATCCCTAACGTCAGGAGTGATCTTTGCAACATCATCAGGTAGTTATAAATTAGGAAAAGCCCATTTTTAGGACTAAAATTCTCTTATTTTGGCCATTCTAAAAGATATGCTTTCACTGTGACAATGTTCAGTTTAAATATCCTACTCACTGGCCTTTAAGAACTCAGCAAAAGACTAATAATCTGAAGAAAAACTCATTAAAATTTGCTTATAGGGTAAACTATTCATTAACTGAACCTGATTATCATCTGTCTGGATCTTTGAAGGCCTGAACTTTTACTTAATTATCATTTTTGAGATGTGGAATGTTGTCACAATGAGAGGTATATTTTTAACCTTTTATGGACCCAGGGACATTTCAGCTTCAAAGTTCAACATAAACACAAACTACTGCAGATGCTGGAATCTGAAACAAAAACCAAAAAATGCTGGAAAGTCTCAGCAGGTTTGACAGTATCTGTGGGGAGAGAATAGAGCCAATGTTTCGAGTCTGGATGGAGCTTTGATGAAGGGTCATCTGAACTCCAAACGTTGGCTCCATTCTCCAGGGATGCTGTCAGACTAGCTGAGATTTTCCAATATTTCCTATTTTTTGTGTCAAAGTTGACTATGTTGCACAGAGTTCCTTAGTAGGTTTGAGGTGCATATATTATACACTCATTATGATATTAAATTAGAAAATGCATGGAGCATTAAGTGGGTCAGGCAGCACCTGTGAAGGGGGAAATAATTAACATTTCAGTAGCTGCTTGTCATTGGTAGTATTTAGCTTTTGGAGCTTTGGTGGCACAGTATTTAGCAGTGCTGCCTCAGGGACCTGAGTTCAATCCTTGCCTTGGGTCACTGTTTGTGTGAAGTTTGCACGTTCTCCCTGTGTCTGCGTGGGTTTCCTCTGGGTGCCCTGGTTTCCTCCCACAGTCTGAAAGACGTGCTGGTTAGGTGCATTGGCCATGCTAAATTCTCCCTCGGTGTACCTGAACAGGCGCTGGAGTGTGGCGACTAGGGGATTTTCACAGTAACTTTATTGCAGTGTTAATGTCAGCCTACTTGTAACACTAATAAATAAACTTTAACGAACAGTTTTGGGAACGCTAACGGAAGATGAATCTTTTCTCTGTGTAATCCTGGAGTTTAGCCATCTGCCATGATCCCACATTGAGAAACTATGCCTTGGCATTCTGGGATCTCCACTGTTCACCTAACGACCTTCACCTTAGCAACATTGCCTTTGACCAAATGGTCTGCTTCTGCACTGCGGGGATCCTATGATGTTACGATTTTTGGTGACCAATGGCAGGAGTGTGGGAGCCAGGCCTCTAGAGGCAGAACATGTGACGGCCCCGCAGGAATGCACTCCAAACGGAGTTGGCGATCTCTGGTCTTGGACACACAACCGTATGACTCAATGACAAGAATGTTTCCAAATGAGTCAAAGTGGTGTCGAAATTGGAAAGAAGGGGCCTCTGAAAGTCTGACGGTGAGCTAGAGAGGGACACAGAGGCGTCAGCAGCATGACCCCATGAAAAGACAAGTTCAGCCACTAGAGAGTTGGCATCGCACATCATCAGAGGGAGTGAATAAATTTATTTTCCTTAACTTCCATCTGTGTGCTGCATTGGCCGGTCTCCAATGCACTAATCAGGATTGATTAGGAATAAAGTGCTCTTGGCCAGAAGAAGAGAACTTTTAAAGATTGCAGTTGGCTCATTCTTCAAAAAAGAAAAAAATACTTTATCTAATGCAGGTCTGACGGTGACCTTTGACAACATCATGTCTGATTTTTCGAAGGCTTAGCATCCCGAGGCCCTTATTATCACATTGTACAATTCCACGTAGCATGGAGAAATATCCAATATGCAGCAATGGTTGTTATTTCAGTTCCACAGGTTTATTGTGTAATATTACCCGAAGGTTTCTCCTATAATCTTGGCAAAAGCTTATTGGTATTTATTGCTTCCAATGCACAGTTGGCAGATTGTCTTTACATCACACGCAGGTCTCGGTCGATTTGGAACACCACGGTTCAGCACCAGCACACTAAGCGGAAAACTCAATCCCTTCTGCCGCTGATGTTTAACCTGAAGGCAAAGTAGACACCTTTCATGCTGAATATTAACGAGACTTGGAAAGTCCCAGAAAATCCAATGCAGCAGCTCATCACTGTTAAGATGCTGTTTTAGTCTTCGCTGTAGCTGCTGCAATGTGACATGGGCTTGTTGGGGTTTTAGAATCATAGAATTCCTACAGTGCACAGGCGGCACAGTGGTTAGCACTGCTGTCTCACAGCACCAGGGTCCTGAGTTCGATTCCCAGCTTGGGTCACTGTCTGTGTGGAGTTTGCACATTCTCCCCATGTCTGTGTGGGTTTCCTCTGGGAGCTCTGGTTTCCTCTCACAGTTTGAAAGACGTATGGGTTAGGTGCCGTAGTGTGGCGACTAGGGGAATCTCACAATAACTTCATTGCAGTGTTAATGTAAGCCGTACTTGTGACTAATAAATAAATCTAAACTTAAAAATAGAAGGAGGCTATTCAGCCCATTGAGCCTGCACCAATAACAGTTGTACCCAGACCCCACCTCCGTAACCCCACATTTGTACACTGCTGCTCCCCCTGACATCAAGGGGCAATTTAGCATGGCCAATCCACCTGACCCACGCATCTATGGAGCTCCTGAGTATTCCCAAGGAAGTGATTAACAATCAATGTGTCCTGCAACTGATAAAAGATGGAGAATGTGGAGGGCTGGCACATAGTCAGAGCCTGTGCCCCAGTTGCTGCTGATTTCTGAAACTCAAACTCCTGTCTGATGTCAAACACAGAAAATGCTGGAAAATCTCAGCAGGTCTGACAACACCTATGGAGAGAGAATAGAGCCAACGTTTCGAATCTGGATGACCCTTTGTCAGAGCTCCACAAACACTGTCAGAGCTGCTGAGATTTTCCAGCATTTTCTGTTCTTGTTTCAGATTCCAGCATCCACAGTATTTTCCTGTCGGATATCTCTGTGCGCGCACACACGCTTGCCCTTACGGGTGTCAATTTATTAAGTTTACTTATTTATTAGTGTCACAAGTAGGCTTACATTAACACTACAATGAAGTTACTGTGAAAATCCCCTAGTTGCCACACTCCGACGCCTATTCGGGTACACTGAGGGAGAATTTAGCATGGCTAATGCGTCAACCAGCAATTCTTTCAGGCTGTGGGATTTGCAGTGGGTAGACAGTGGAGTGCAGCAGATCATTCATCCTTTTCCTGCTCTGCTGGGTAGTTCCTCGATGGGTTTTGCAGTTGCCTCCCAGGTCTTGCCCCATTTGACTGATACTTCCCAGCAGGCAGGTGAGGGATGTGACACTCCTGCTATCATCTTTCACATCGACCCACACAGGAAACCACAGCACGTCAACTTGACAGTTTACCGAAATCAGGATCGAACGTTTATCAGAGTGGTGCCATTGTTTTGCGAAACTCTTGCAATGGAAGAGTTTTTTAAATCAACAGGTTTAGCAGTGAGATTGAATGCAATTATAATCTGGAGTTGCTGAGCAGTGATATAATCTATTCCTGTTAATATGCAGAGTGGAGTCTGAATCATTAGATGGTTTCAAGAAGGAGACAGATATATTTCTAATAAAAAACAGGTTAAAGGAACCTGGAGGACGGGTGGGGAGGTGGATTTCAGACCAGGGGGAGATCAGCCATGAGCAAGCTAGAAGAGCTGAATTCTGCTCCTAATTCCTGTGTTCCTACTATCTTTTAAATGGGTGTTTCAGAGCCACTATCAATTTAGAACATAGAACATAGAACATTACAGCGCAGAACAGGCCCTTCGGCCCACGATGTTGCGCCGACCAGTTAAAAAAAACAACAACAATGACCCACTAACCTAAACCAATCCCTTTTCGTCCATAAACCTATCCACAGACCTCTTAAACGCCCCCAAACTAGGCGCATTTACAACTGCAGCAGGCAGGGCATTCCAATCACTCACCACCCTCTGGGTAAAGAACCTACCCCTGACATCTGTCCTATAACTACCCCCCCTTCGTTTAAAGCCATGCCCCCTCGTGCTAGATTTTTCCATCAGAGGAAAAAGGCTATCACTATCCACCCTATCTAAACCTCTAATCATCTTATATGTTTCAATAAGATCCCCTCTTAGCCGCCTTCTTTCCAGCGAAAACAACCCCAAATCCCTCAGCCTCTCCTCGTAGGATCTCCCCTCCATACCAGGCAACATCCTGGTAAACCTCCTCTGCACCCTCTCCAAAGCCTCCACATCCTTCCTGTAATGTGGGGACCAGAACTGCACACAATACTCCAAGTGCGGCCGCACCAGAGTTGTGTACAGTTGCAACATAACGCTACGACTCCTAAATTCAATCCCCCTACCAATAAACGCCAAGACACTGTATGCCTTCTTAACAACCTTATCTACTTGATTCCCAACTTTCAGGGATCTATGTACACATACACCTAGATCCCTCTGCTCCTCCACACTATTCAAAGTCTTCCCGTTAGCCCTATACTCAACACATCTGTTATTCCTACCAAAGTGAATTACCTCACATTTCTCTGCATTAAACTCCATTTAATTTCATTTGGGGATAAATAGATCAGGAATAGGAGGAGGCCATTTGGCCCCTCGAGCCTGTTCTGCTATCCAACAATTTCACGGTTGATCTTTTCCTTCCACCTTCCCATTCTATCTCCATATCATAGAGTTTCTACAGTGCAGAAGGAGGCCATTTGGCCCATCACACCAGCACCAGTAACAATCCCACCAAGGCCCTATCCCCGTAACCCATGTATTTACTCTGACACTAAGGGGCAATTTAGCATGGCCAAGCAACCTAACCCGCACATCTTTGGACTGTGGGAGGAAACCGGAGCGCCCGGAGGAAACCCACGCAGTCACGGCGAGGATGTGCAAACACCACACAGACAGTGACCCAAGGCTGGAATTGAACCCGGGACACAGACCAAAGATGTGCAGGTTAGGTGGGTTGGCAGTGCTAAGTTCATCCTTAGGTCAGAATTTTAACAGCACCCCTGATTCCAGGGGTGGGCGAGGCTCGGAGAAAGACGTTTTCTGTTGGCCTCGGGTGGGATCGTATAAACCTCGGGCAGGCGTGCCGGTAAAATTCTGCACTAGTGAGCCAAGATGTATAGGTTAGGTGGGTGGTAAATGTGTGGGATTACAAGGATAGGGCAGGGAAGAGGGCCTGGTTAAGATACTCAGAGAGTCGATACAGACTCGATGAGCTGAATGGCCTCTCCTGCACTGTAGGGATTCTGTGATTCTAAATAGGTAAAAATTCCAGCGTATTTATATTCCATATCAGTTTGATCTCATGAAATACAGTAATGAGCTTGTTGAATTCCCATAGAACACCAGAATTAAAATGGCCTCCAATGCCTCACTCTTTTGTCAATAACCCTCAATTCAGTTTGATAGATATGAGAGCAGTTGGATTCGGAAGGATGGCACTGCCATGGCATTGACTGATTCCAGTGGGAACCTGCTTCTTATTGCTGCTGTTTTGTGGGAAAGGCAATCCTCGTCTCCCTTGGTACAAACTGATTCCCATTTCCATCTCCTGATCCTGGCACTTCACTGAAATAACTTACTTAGATCGACATTATTGATGCCTTTCAGCATTTTCAAAGACCTGGCACGTACCCAGAAACTCACTCAGGGCACGGCTAATGGATCGGCTTCTTCAGTTTGTTAACTTAAGACTAAATAAAATTCGCAAGTTCTCTTTCCAAGCGATGCTGTTGGCAATTTCACCGTACAAGTTCCGATAAATTACAACCATGCTGATGTACCTTATACTAGGGCCAGTGTACCAGTGCGCTGCGCTAGGGCCAGTGTACCAGTGCGCTGCGCTAGGGCCAGTGTACCAGTGCGCTGCGCTAGGGCCAGTGTACCAGTGCGCTGCGCTAGGGCCAGTGTACCAGTGCGCTGCGCTAGGGCCAGTGTACCAGTGCGCTGCGCTAGGGCCAGTGTACCAGTGCGCTGCGCTAGGGCCAGTGTACCAGTGCGCTGCGCTAGGGCCAGTGTACCAGTGCGCTGCGCTAGGGCCAGTGTACCAGTGCGCTGCGCTAGGGCCAGTGTACCAGTGCGCTGCGCTAGGGCCAGTGTACCAGTGCGCTGCGCTAGAGCCAGTGTACCAGTGCGCTGCGCTAGGGCCTGTGTACTCAGTGCGCTGCGCTAGGGCCTGTGTACTCAGTGCGCTGCGCTAGGGCCAGTGCACCAGTGCGCTGCGCTAGGGCCAGTGCACCAGTGCGCTGCGCTAGAGCCAGTGTACCAGTGCGCTGCGCTAGGGCCAGTGCACCAGTGCGCTGCGCTAGGGCCAGTGTACCAGTGCACTGCGCTAGGGCCAGTGCACCAGTGCGCTGCGCTAGGGCCAGTGCACCAGTGCGCTGCGCTAGGGCCAGTGTACCAGTGCACTGCGCTAGGGCCAGTGCACCAGTGCGCTGCGCTAGGGCCAGTGTACCAGTGCACTGCGCTAGGGCCAGTGCACCAGTGCATGGGCCAGTGCACTGCGCTAGGGCCAGTGTACCAGTGCGTTGTGCTAGGGCCAGTGTAGCACATTGCACTTGTGATTCAAAGCAGCGAACTTTGCCCTGAGTATTGGGAAGCTGTTGTCAGGATTGGAGTTGGGAACACAATCGAGGTGGCAGCACACCTCATGGTTGAATTTTACAGGTACCCGTCCCCCCCTTTACCCCTGGTCTCCCAGGGGGGGCCTGAAAGCCTCTGTTCCCTCCTGCAGGGTCAGCTGCCTGTCTCTGTTAGTGGGGGGCAGTTAGCAGGGAACGGCTCCAGTGGAGAGTGGGGGGAGAGACACGAGCGAGTCCGCAGTCTCCCGTCCCGGGCCTGCTAATCAAACGGTGATGTCAATTTCCATATGGTAATCAGCTCCGTGCAGAAGGAGGTGATTCGGCCCATCGAGCCTGTACCGACAGCAATCCCAGCCAGGCCCCATCCCCGTAACCCCATGTATTTACCCTGACGCTCAATGTTCTAGATTCCCAATCAGTGAAAACATTACCACCGATGTACCACAACAAACACACAGGCAAAAAACCGACCCTGGGAGACGGGCAGAGGCCGTGGCACTCATTGTGAATCCTGCTGGTGATTTCTCCTGGCCCCTGCACTACGAGAGCACTGCTGCGGACTGGGAGAATCCCCCCTTCCCCCCTCCCCTCTGTATATGTGCAGGAAAAAGTGGCAACGTCATTAAAAGAGAAAACCAATAAGTTATGCAAATTGTCTTTCATTCTGTGACTAAAGTGGAAATACTCCAGTTTAGCAACAGAAATCTTGTGCACAAAGTTGAGTTCAAAGGATCATAGACAGAATCATAGAATTATAGTTCACTGTTGGACCTAATCCATTGACCATGAGAGGGAAAACTGGGTGAAATCCACTGATTGCCTTTTTCCTATGTGGTTGCATTGCATTGGCTGTCAAGCATTTTGAGATGCCATGAGGTTGTGAAAGGCGCTATCCAAATGTAAACTCTCTCCCTTCCCTTCTTTTCCTTCTGATTGAAGAAAGACCAGTCATTCAATTCTGGCATATTGTTATGATGTTATATTCTCAGACTAGCTGTCTCCTGGAGACACTGAACTGGTGCAGCTAAAATAAGACCTTTCTACACTTGTGCGTTTTGTTTTTGAGCTCTCCCTGTATTCTCGAGATATTTCTCTCCCCGGTGTAAATAAATGCAGCAACCGGCAATGAGCTAATTTTACACTCTGGACAGTAAAACTGGGGCTTTCACAGTGGCTGTTGTGACTGCAATGAATGCAAACTCCAATATCGTGTTTCATTGTGAGTAGCGAACAAGGGCTCACTGATTTCTCCAATCATAAATTAAAATAGTCTTGCTTTCCAAATAAAATCTAGGTGTTCTTTTCAGCCCTGGTGGAAGACTCCAATCATCTTTACAAAGATTACTGTCTCTCCTGCTATATTATGCTAGCGTGAGTTGTTTTGTATTTCTGCTGAATTGCTACCCTCAATATTAGGGATCATAGAATCCCTGCAGTACAGAAGGAGGCCATTCAGCCCATCAAGTCTGTACTGACCACAATCCCACCAGGCCCTATTCCCATAACCCTGCACACATTTGCCCCTCTAATTCCCCTGACCCCAGAGTCAATTTAACATGGCCACTCGACCTAAACTGCACATCTTAGGAGTATGGGAGGAAACCGGAGCACCCGGAGGAAACCCACACAGACACGGGGAGAATGTGCAGACTCCACACAGTCAGTGACCCGAGGCCTGAATTGAACCTGAGTCTCTGGCACTGTGAGGCAACAGTGCTAACCACCGTGCCACCCGCAAAGCTCTGTTACAATACAAACCTGATCATTTTGTAACCTTGTGGTGATAAATACATGAATGGACACATTGAAGTTTGACTCAGTGCTAACACTCTGTGTTCAGTCCTCATTAAAGTGTTTGAGCTCTTGGAGGCTGCCAAGTAGAACACAACCAGATTAAACATGGAAACATAGAAACTAGACGCGGGGTAGACCATTCGGCCCATCGAGCCTGTTCCGCCATTCATTTTAATCATGGCTGATCATCAAATTCAATATCTTCTCCCCATTTCCCTTGATCTTTTTAGCCCCAAGAGCTATATCAAATTTCTTCTTGAAATCACACTAGATTTTGGCCTCATTACATTCTGTGGCAGTGAATTCCATACATTCTCCACCCTCCGGGTGTAGACAAGAAGAAATGCCATGCTCTTATCAAATGACAGGGCAAGCTTATTGGGCCAAATGACCTACTGCTCCTATTTTGTGTGTTCACATAATCCATGTTGCTATTTCAGAGCAGGACCCCAACACTGCCAGGGGTGCCATCCCTGGGTAAGGCGTTATATAGCAAGCAAAGAGCCCAATTTTAACTCTGAACAGTATAAGCGAATAGGTTTTGAATGAGTTAAAATCATTCCAGTCTTCTCAGGAGGGTAATAAAAATCACTGGGAAGCAGAGCAGCAGGATTTTCCCAGTCCTGACCACCATTAATCGCTCAATAAGCATAGTGATAAAGCGCACTGTAGGGTGATTTATCTCGCTGCAGTTTGTGGGATCATGCTATGTGCACCGTGGTTTGCACCACCATATGAAAGTTACACAATTCATCTGAACCTCAGTGCCTTCATTCTAAGATCATGAAAGGTACGATACATAAATGTGAATTCTTTCCATTACTCTGATGTTGCAAAAGATTTGCACTTATATTGCCTTTTTCACAGCACTCCAAAGTGTTTTACAAACAGTGCAGTACATTTTGAAGTGTAATCACCGTTGTAACGTAGGAAGCACAGCAGCCAATATGCACACAACTTTGTGATAAAGAATCAGTTCTTTTGTGATGCTGATTGAGGGATCAGTATTGGCCTGGACACCATGGGTAACTCCACTGTTTTTCTTTGAAGTGATGGGATCTTCCACATACATTTGAAAGAAGAGACAGGATTGCTGACAGTGCAGCATTCCCTGCACTCCAGGACCAACCTTAATTTGTTGTGTTCAAGCTCTCGAGTCAGACTTGGACCCGAACCTTGTGACTCAAAGGCAATTCTGACCATGTCTCATGTAGAGGTAGAATGTAGTCTGCTCTCAATCAGAAACTTCTTGCTCCCTCGCAGGGGGTAGGATATGAAACACTCTCTTTCTCTCTTGTCCCAGTTGCATAAACATCTCAGGGTGATTGATGGATGGGGTGAATGGAGCCATTTTAATCCCCTCATAGCTACTTCTACAGCACCATTAAGATCATCACCAAGCCAATATGTTGAGTCCTGGTTCTGTGTATTTCCAATGAATCAGAGAATCCCTACAGAAGGAGGACATTTGCCCCATCAAGTCTGCACCAACCACAATCCCACCCAGGCCCTATTCCCATAACCCAATTTATTTACACTAGGGGCAATTTAGCACGGCCAGTCAACCAAACACACTTATCTTTGGAGTGTGGGAGGAAATCTGAGCACAAGGAGGAAACCCATACAGACATGGGGATTGCGTGCAAACGCCACACAGACAATAACCCGGGGCTGGAGTTGAACCTGGGCCCCTGATGCTACTCCTGGGATAGTTTAGCACAGCATTACGTAGATTCAAGCTGATTTTCAATCACAAATATGGAGAATATGGTTACTGTGGCTGAAAGGTCATTGTCCTTATAAAACACTGGATAGAAGCTGGTCCCTGTGGCAGCGAGGGTTAAGAATCAGGATCACACATTTAAGGTAATTAGCAAAAGAGGCAAAGTCAACACGAGAAGATATTTTTTACTCAGCAAGTGATTGGGATCAGGACCGCGCTGCCTGACAGGATGGTAGATTCAATCCTGGCTTTCGAAGGAAGTGGTCTCACGATGCTTAAAGTCCAACAGGTTTATGTGGAATCACAAGCTTTTGGAGCGCTGCTCCTTCATCAGGTGAAGCTTTCAAAGGTGACTTAGCTAACACCCGCAAATGTAACATTTGCACGGTTACAGGAAAAGGAAGTTGGATTAGCTGAATTGCTCTTGCAGAGAAGCAGCATGAAATTAGTGGACCGAATGGCCGCCTTTTGGTGACACTTATGTGGATTTGTGAAATTAGTGGACCGAATGACCTCCTTTTGGTGACACTAATGTGGATTTGTGAAATTAGTGGACCGAATGGTCTTCTTTTGGTGACACTAATGTGGATTTGTGAAATTAGTGGACCGAATGGCCTTCTTTTGGTGACACTAATGTGGATTTGTCAGCTGTTTGATGTGAAGACTCTTCAGTAAGATTAGTGCCACGTGTCTCTGCAACACAGCAGATCAAATCGCCATCCAAGTAAAAATGGTTTGTGTTTAGATGGAAAACAACAGGTTTTTTTCCTCTTTTATATCCTGCAAACACCTCCTTTTCTGCTTGTTTCCTAGGGTGTCAGGCGGGGAATTGTTTGACAGGATTGTGGAGAAGGGTTTTTATACCGAGAAGGATGCCAGCACTCTGATACGGCAGGTACTGGATGCCGTGCAGTATCTACACAAATTGTGCATTGTTCATCGAGACTTGAAGGTAGGTTCCTGATGTCGTGTTGTGACTTGTCTGTGTAATAGATAAAGAAAGCCTTGCAGTGCGATACACAGTAATAAGCAGAAGGTTAGAACCAAAAGTGACCTTTGCAGAGGGATTAATGTTCGTGTCTTTGTGACATTTCCAACTGATTTTCCTCGCCACACAGGCTACAGCCAATAAAAGACAGTCTTCTTGGCATTTCCAATCTTTTAATTTTTATCATATCTATAAACACATTAACTGTGAAATTCCTCCGGAGTTTAGCCAGACTTTTACTATCTCTCTGCTCTGAAACCAACAGAATGTTCCAGAAAATGGCGGAACTTGTTGTGCAGGGTCTTCACAATTTGGAAACTTCCTGACTACTTGGTTGGAGTGGGGGAGAGCAGTAGGTCATGAGAGTTAGGGCAGAATCTCTATCCACATTCCTTGGATGGAGACAAGGGCACAGACTCCCTAAACCAGGGCCATATGACTCTGAGGTTAGAAGGCAACTTGGTGATTGCCCCAACTAGCCCCATAATAATAAAGTTTCTTCTCTTTGCCCCTGAGGTTCCAGCAGTCAAGGGGACCTTATAAGTATCCTTATTAATTCATTCATTAGGGTGCCATGGTGGTATAGAGGGCGGTACGGTGGCACAGTGGTTAGCACTGCTGCCTCACAGCGCCAGGGACCCTTTTAAACTTACACTTACACTTTTAAAAAGCATTTAGACAATTACATGGGTAAGATGGTTATAGAGGAGCCAAACGTGGGCAATTGGGACTAGCTTAGGGGTTTAAGAAAAGGGTGGTATGGACAAGTTGGGCTGAATGGCCTATTTCCATGCTGTAAACATCTATGATTCTATGACTGTATGATCTGTGTCCGATTCCCGGCTTCAGTCACTGTCTGTGTGGTGATTGTACATTCCCCCCATGTCCACATGGGTTTCCTTTGGATGCTCTGGTTTCCTCCCACAATCCAAAGGTGTGCAAGTTGGGTGGATTGGCCATGCTAAATTGCCCTTTGGTGTCAGGAGGACTAGCTAAGGTAAATGGGATAGGCCCTGTGGGACTGTGGTCAGTGCAGACTCGATGGGCCAAATGGCCTCCTTCTGCACTGTAGGGGTCATATGGTTCTCTGGCTATGGTGAATGTGTAGATAAGAGGAGTTGAGGCTCGAGGAGCTGAATTGCTCACAGCTGCTCCTAGTTCTTACGATTCTTATAATTAACATCAGAGAAATAGCTTCTCTTTATCATTATCACAATATGGGAGCTTGCTGTGCACATATTTGCTTCCTACACTATAAGAACGACCGCATTGCAAAAATACTTCATTATAAAGTGCTTTGCAATGTCCACAGATTATTCAAATTGGGATTATGAGTGTAAAGTTTTTTTCTTAAGAGCAATGTCACTGACCGATTGATTCCAAATTGTCGCTCATCACTAAATCTGGGCTGCTCGAAGTGAGATTTCTCCTGAATTCCAGAAGAAATTATACATGTGACGGCCAGAATTCTCCGACCTCGCCCGCGGCTGGGATTCTCCAGTCCCGCTGCAGTGAACGGAGGTTTGGCTGAGTGCCGAATTCTCCGTTCTCGCTGGCAGCGGGAGCGGGGGGGGCATCCGAAACCGGAGAATTCCGGTCAGGATCTTTGAAGAAATGGAACTCCATCGGGGACAGCTAACATATGGAGACTGTCACTTTGCAGCTCCTTTCCAATCTGGGAGATTGAGCCAAAGTTTTTTTTTTCTTGAATATGGTGATAATCCTGCCACACAGGATCATATTGCTAACATATCTTCAATCACCAGCATTGCTGTTGTATCTTGTTAGAGTTGTATGTCAAGGATAATGCCCTGTTGTAACTTGATGCAGCTCATTTGTATGGCCAGGGTGATATGATCTTTTAGCCTAATGACTGCACAAAAGGCCTTTGTAAAGTAAAATTACTTAAAGATCACATCATCTAAAATTAATTTCAAAATTAAACAGGGTCTGGGTAATCTGCAATGATTGATACAACATCGGGGATTTAAAATGGACCCAGCAGGAATCTGCTTTGCCTGTACCAATTTTATCTGCAGGCCAGTCCAGCAGTACCGGTGATTCAATGTGACTGTAATTCCCCTGTTTAAAACTAGATGTTGCAATTTTACACTGCGGTCACAGAGCTGCCAGAACTCAGGATGTTGTTCCTCTGGCATTAAGAGCTTCCAGCAATCCACCCAATCTCTGTGAAATTACTCAGGATAGTACTTCTTAAAGTGGTAGCTGAATCTAATCAACAAATCCTCTAGTCCTGAACTACATCCACATACCAACAATTTCCAGCTCCAAGTTCTTACGATCCTTATAACTAACATCAGAGAAATAGCTTCTCTTTATCATTATCATGATATGGGAGCTTGCTGTGCACATATTTGCTTCCTACACTATAAGAACGACCTCATTGCAAAAATACTTCATTATAAAGTGCTTTGCAATGTCCACAGATTATTCAAATTGGGATTATGAATGTAAATTCTTTTCTTAAGAGCAATGTCACTGACCGATTGATTCCAAATTGTCGCTCATCACTAAATCTGGGCTGCTCAAAGTGAGATTTCTCCTGAATTCCAGAAGAAATTATACATGTGACGGCTGGAATTCTCCGACCGCGCCTGCAGCTGGGATTCTCCAGTCCCGCTGCAGTGAACGGAGGTTTGGCTGAGTGCCGAATTCTCCGTTCTCGCTGACAGCAATGACATCTCCAGGGACACACAGAAACATAGAAAATAGGAGCAGGAAGAGGCCATTTGGCCCTCTGAGCCTACTCCGCCATTCATCACGATCATTGCTGATCATCCAACTCAATAGCCTAATCCTGCTTTCTCCCCATAACCTTTGATCCCATTCACCCCAAGTGCTATATCCAGCCGCCTCTTGGATGCATTCAATGTTTTGGCATCAACTACTTCCTGTGGTAATGAATTCCACAGGCTCACCACTCTTTGGGTGAAGAAATGTGGGCGGCACAGTGGTTAGCACTGCGGCTTCACAGCCCCAGGGATCTGGGTTCGATTCCCGACTCGGGTCACTGTCTGTGTGGAGTTTGCACATTCTCCTCATGTCTGCGTGGGTTTCCTCCCACAGTCCAAAGATGTGCGGGTTAGGTTGATTGGCCATGCTAAAATTGCCCCTTAGTGTCCTAGGCTGTTTAGGTTAGAGGGATTAGCGGGTAAAATATGTAGGGAAATGGGCGTAGGGCCTGGGTGGGATTGTGTTCCATGCAGACTTGATGGGCTGAAGGGCCTCTTTCTGCACTGTAGGGTTCTATATTCTATGAAATGTCTCCTCACCTCCGTCCTAAGTGGCCTATCCTGAATCGTCAGACTGTGAGCCCTGGTTCTGGATGCCCCCACGGGAATATGTACCCTGCCTAGTCCTGTTAGAATTTGATAAGTCTCTACGAGATCCCCACTCATTCGTCTCCTGTAGCGATGGGAAATCGGACACAAAACTGCAATAGGATAAAAGGGAGGGAGGGAGGTTTTAAAAAATAATCTTCAAGGAGGAGAGAAGTGAAGAGAATTCCAAAACTAAAGGCTCAGGCAGCTGAAGGCACGGCTCCCAACAGTGTGGCAAATGTCCAGAGTTGGAAGAAAGGTGATATTTTGAAGGAGACCAGAGTCGGTGAAGGTTTGAGAGATTGAATGGGAGCGAGGAGGCCACAGAGGGATTTGAAAACCAGGATGAGAATTTTAAAAGTTGCTTAATCGGAAACCAACGCAAGTCAGCAAGTGCAGGGGTAAACATAGAAACAATGAATTTCCACAGAAGGAGGTCACTCAGCCCATCGAGTCTGCACCAAGAACAATCCCACTCAGGCCCCATCCCTATATATTTACCCCACTAATCCCCCTAACCTATACATCCTGGGACACCAAAGGGCAATTTATCCTAGCCAAAGCACATCTTTGGACTGGGTAAGGGATGAACAGTGATTGGTGCAAGTTAGGATACTAACAGCAGCGTTTCTGATGAGCTGACGTTGATGGAAGGTGAGAGGCTTCTCAGGAGGATATTGGAATATTGAAGACTGAAGGTCGCAAAGGGATGGGCGAGGGTTTCAGCAGCTGAGGGTGGGCAGTGACGGGTGATGTGATGAAGGTGAAAGTATCCAGTTATTTTGGCAGTGAGACAGTATTTCCTGTAACACTTCCCTCCAGCAATACCTTCCTATTACGGTGTCAGTTCCTGGTCACGTGACGGTGGCAGCTATCCAGCCGCACTGTCAGAAAGCAAACATCTCCTCGGGCTGTTTTACTCATAACAGTGAATGCTTCTGAACACAGCAGGGGAACCGAGTTGGAAAATTTCATCGTCTGAACACAGCTGGTGTCAGTCAATGTGACCGTTAACCTACTATTAAACATCAGACAGAAAATGGAATCCCTACAGTGCAGAAGGAGGCCATTCGGCCCATCGAGTCTGCACC
The DNA here is from genome assembly GCF_965287045.1 of Carcharhinus amblyrhynchos. Classification (NCBI taxonomy): domain Eukaryota; kingdom Metazoa; phylum Chordata; class Chondrichthyes; order Carcharhiniformes; family Carcharhinidae; genus Carcharhinus; species Carcharhinus amblyrhynchos. The sequence continues at coordinate 48,949,493 of NC_137342.1, forward strand.
AACCACCATCCCACCCAGCTCCTATCTGCATAACCCCATGCATTTACCCTAGCTAGTCCTCCTGACACTAAGGGGCAATTTAGAATGGCCAATCCACCTAACCCGCACATCTTTGGACTAACAGGACATTTTACCCACGTATCCCCACAATGCTATACACTTACCATGACCAATCACTTCACCGACACATCTTTGGACACTAAGGGGCAATTTCCCATGGCCAATCCACCTAACCTGCACGTCTTTGGACTGTGAGAGGAAACCAGAGCACCCAGAGGAAACCCACGCAGGCACGGGGAGAACATGCAAACTCCACACAGCCACCTGAGGCTGGAATTGAATATTTGGAGTGTAGGTACTTAATTCACGAGTTCACACCAAAAATCTCAGTAAATGGACTCAACCATGTCATTTCATAATCACTCCCGCACTCAGAATTTAAATTATGCTGGCATTTAGACTCGGACAAATGTTAAAGCTAGGCTTCGTTCATGGGATGTAGCTATCAATGGTATTTATTGTCCAATACTAACTGCCCACGAGAGGATAATGGTGAGCTAAGAACATAAAAACATAAGAAATAGGAGCAGGAGTAGGCCATCTAGCCCTTCGAGCCTGCCCCGCCATTCAATAAGATCATGGCTGACCTGAAGTGGATCAGTTCCACTTTCCCACTTCCTCCCCATAACCCTTAATTCCCCTGTCTATCAGAAACCTATCTACCCGTGACTTAAATATATTCAGCGAGGCAGCCTCCACCACATCAACAGGCAGAGAATTCCAGAGATTCACCACCCTTTGAGTGAAGAAGTTCCTCCTCAACTCCGTTCTAAACTGCTCCCCTCTTATCTTGAGGCTGTGCCTATTTGAATACAACTGAGTAAGTGTATGGTAAGTGTATAGGATTGTGAGGATATGTGGGTAAAATGTTCTGTTAGTCCAAAGCTGCCTATTTGAATACAACTGAGTGTCTTCCTGGGTAATTTCAGAGGGCAGTTAAGTATCCACCACACTGCTGTGGGTCTGGAGTAATATCTGGGGGATTTTCACAGTAACATCATTGCAGTGTTAATGTAAAAACCTACCTGTGACACTAATAAATAAACTTATAAACTTAAATTTAGGCCCGACCAGCTAAGGACAACAGATTTCTTTCCCTAAAGGACATTAGTTTCGTGGTCACTGTTACTGCAATTAACTTCTGTAATAAGTCCTTGAAAGCGAAGTCTCTTCACCAAAATCCCTTTATTTACAAGTCTGACAACAGTATACAGAATGCCTTCAGTTAGCAATCTGCTCTAGGAGTGCCAGAGGAACTGACACTCCGGGTTAAATACAAAGCAGCAATTTGGTCCTTAATCAGGGAGTTAATATTCCAACAGGCCTACCTCAACTGCCTGATTAAAGTCATTATAACTTCTTATTCAAGATTTAATTATTTTGATTTAAATTCTACCACTGCCATTTAGTCATATCTCCAAATCATTAATCCAGTTTTATAGTCCTGGATTATCAGTCCAGAAACATCTCCACTATGCTACTGTGCCCCACATTAGTTGTTATTAACCATTTTCCCTCAATGTTTTTAAATAATTGAATTCATTGACTGATTACATTTTTCAGTAAATCCTAATATGGCAGTCCGTTTAATTTAAAGAAAAGGATTCTTTCAGTTTGCCCTGATGTAGCTAGATGGGAATTGACAACATGGTAGAACATTCCAGGACCCGGAATCAACTATTCCGAGGAGATCCTGGAATGTTTCTACCACAGACCCTATTTGGTGATGGGCTCTACCCAGCTGGTTCACCTTCAGACAGGAAATTATGCATTATACAACTATTATTTTCTATCTATTAGATGTTTCTCTTCCCCAAAAAGAAGAAAATCAAAAATAGTCTTGTGTGTTCTTCTTTTCCAATCTTTACTCAGCCAGAAAACCTCTTGTACTTCAGCCCTGACGAAGAATCCAAAATTATGATCAGCGATTTTGGGTTGTCCAAAATGGAAGGCACAGGCGATGTTATGTCTACAGCGTGTGGCACCCCAGGCTACGTGGGTAAGTGATTTGATTGAAATGGGAGGTTCTGGAAAGTTCTCAGCGTGCTAAAGCTTCCAACTGATTTTGTTCTGAATTTTAATACGTGAACAACCCCATAAGGGAAAACAACAACTACTAGAATGTTCCTTGTTGCCAACACACAGCTCAGGAGAGATCCATATTTAACATGTCTGACACCACAACGTTAACCGCATTTCCTGTGTTATTTTTTGTTTGTGGGCACTGTAGCCAAGATTGGAATTGACTGCCCATTCCTTGAGGAGGTGGTGGTGAGTCATCTTCTCGAACCGTTGCAATCTCTATCTCAATAGTTCACAAGAATCTCAGTGAAAATGCTGATCAGTTGTCTGGAGGAGTTTTCTTTGTTAATTTATTCAGAGTGTGGAAGTCTCTGGCAAAGTCAACATTTAGTGCTCCTGAAAAGGTGGTAGAGAGGCACCTTTTTGACAACTGAGATAAGGATCAACAACCCCACTGTGGGCCTGGAGTCACATTCAGGCAGTCCAGGTAAGGAGGGCAGTCTCTAAAGAATAGAACTAAAGCAGATGAGATTGTAAAACGATCTGCAAGTTGCAAAGCTGCTGTTACTAAGACACACTTTTAATTGTGCGGAGGGTGTGGAGAGTCTGCAGAAGGATCTAGATAGGCTGGGCGAATGGGCCAGGAAATGGCAAATGGAATTTAATGTTGGCAAGTGTGAGGTGGTCCACTTTGGTAGGAAGAATGGTAGGAAGAACTATTACTTACGTGGCGAAAAACTGCAGCAGGCGACGGTGCAGAGGGACCTCGGGGTCCTTGTGCATGAGTCGCAAAAACCCAGCTTGCAGGTGCAGCAGGTGGTCAGGAAGGCAAATGGGATGCTGGCCTTCATAGCGAGGGGGATTGAATATAAAAGTAGGGAGGTCTTGCTGCAGCTGTATAGGGCATTGGTGAGGCCGCAGCTGGAGTACTGTGTGCAGTTTTGGGCGCCGCACCTGCGCAAGGATATTTTGGCCCTGGAGGGAGTGCAGAGGAGGTTTACTAGGCTGATACCGGAGTTGAGGGGATTGAGCTATGAGGAGAGGCTGAATAAACTAGGCTTGTACTCGTTAGAGTTTAGAAGAATGAGGGGAGATCTCATTGAGACGTATAAGATGATGAATGGGATGGATAGGATAGAGGTGGAGAGACTCTTCCCGCTCAAAAAAGACAGTAGGACTAGGGGGCACAGCCTCAAGATAAAGGGGAGGCGGTTTAGAACGGAGTTGAGGAGGAACTTCTTCACTCAAAGGGTGGTGAATCTCTGGAATTCTCTGCCCGTTGAAGTGGTGGAGGCTGCCTAGCTAAATATTTTTAAGAAGCGGGTTGATGGGTTCTTGATAAGAGAGGGGATTAAGGGTTATGGGGAGAGGGCGGGAAAGTGGAACTGAGCCACAACAGATCAGCCATGATCTTATTGAATGGCGGGGCAGGCTCGAAGGGCTAGATGGCCTACTCCTGCTCCTATTTCTTATGTTCTTATGTTCTTATTATTAAATGATCTTAAATTCCCAGCCATGGTGAGATTTGAACTCCTGTCTCTGGATCAAAAGCTCAGGCCTCTGCGTTACTACTTTATGCGATGTAGATGTTACTGGCTGGGCCAACATTCATTGCCCATTCCTAGTTGACCTTGAGAGGTGGTGGTGAGCTGCCTTCTTGAGCCGCTGCAGTCCCTGAGGTGTAGGTATACCCGCACTGCTGTTAGAGAGGGAGTTCCAGGATTTTGACCCAGTCACAGTGAATGAACGGTGATATATTTCCAAGTCAGGATGGTGAGTGACTTGGTGAGGAACCTCCAGGTGACGATGTCCCCAGGTATTTGCTGCCATATCCACCCAGATGGTAATGATTATGAGTTTGGGAGGTGCTGCCAAAGGAACCTTGGTAAGTTGCTGGGTGCATATTGCAGATGGTACACAGCACTGCCACTGTGGTGGAGAGAGTGAATGTTGAAGGTGGTGGATGGAATGCTAATCAAGCAGGCTAGATGGTGTTGAGCTTTTTGAGTGTTGTTAGAGCTGCAACCATCCAGGCAAGTGGAGTGTATTCCATTACACTCCTGACTTATGTCTTGTAAATGGTGGACCAGCTTTGGAGGGTCAGGAGATAAATTACCCACTGCATAATTCCCAGCCTTTGACCTGCTCTTGGAGCTACTGTATTTGTTTGGCTTGTCCAGTTCAGTTTCTGATCAATAGTAACCCCCAGGCTGTTGATAGTGGAGCATTCAGTGATGGTAATGCCATTGAATGTCAAGGGGAGATGGTTGGAGTCTCTTATGTTGGGGATTGTCATTGCCTGGAACTTTTGCGATGTGAATTTCCCCATAATGTAATTAGTTGTTGGCTGTTACAGTGGCCCAAGATGATTTGATCTTTTCTAACTTTCTCACTCTGTGAAATAACAGGAAATGATTCAGAATTAGACACTACATTTTACATGTTTACAGGCAAATGACACCCCTGGCGAGATGTCGTCAAAAACTCGGGTCTTTCATTGGTCTTTCCCACTAATCCTTTCATCTGCATCATACGCAAGCTTTATCTTTCAAAAATCAAAGGATTCCATATTCTTATCAGAAGCCAAATCACAACAGGTCACTGTTTATAACTTGGGTATATCATTTTCTTTTTGCATTGAATTCAGTTACCCCACCAGTACAGATCCCACTAGCAGAGTGGCGTCTAGAACATAGAACCCTACAGTGCAGAAACAAGCCCTTCGGCCCATCGAGTCGGCACTGACGACAATCCCACCCAGGCCCTATCCCCATATCCTTACACATTTACCCGCTAATCCCTCTAACTTGTACATCTCAGGACACTAAGGGGCAATTTTTAGCATGGCCATTCAACCTAACCCGCACATCTTTGGACTGTGGGAGGAAACCGGAGCACCCGGAGGAAACCCACGCAGACACGAGGAGAATGTGCAAACTCCACACAGTCTGCTTTGGGGGAATCCTCAATTCTTTCATTCCAACTTCTCATTCAGGCACCACTGAAATGGAACAAGAGAAATAATATCCTGCTGGTTATTAACATAACTATCAAGCTCTGACAAAGAGTCATCGGGACTCGAAATGTTACATTTATTCTTTCTCTACCGACGCTGTCAGGCCTTCTGAGATTTTCCAGCATTTTCTGTGTTTCCATCCTTTTCTAATCTTTGATATTGTCACGTGTATTGGGATACAGTGAAAAGTATTGTTTCTTGCATGCTATATAAACAAAGCATACCGTTCATAGAGGACCCAATTTTACCATCGTGCTGTGCCCATTTTCGGGCTTGAAAACTTAGTAATTCAGCCATGAGGCAAATAGTGCAATCCGCACCCGCCCCCGCCTTCACTAAGGTCCAAAAATGGCCATGATTAGGACTGTGACCAAAACAGGCGGGACGGCTATTTAAGTGCATTTAAATTGACTTAATGGTCTGTACATCAAAATTTACCGGCATTTCCCTCTTTACCATTGCATTCGCCCATCTAGGTTCAGGGTGAAACAGACATGCTCCATGTAAGCCCAATTCGGGTGCTCTGTCAGTGAGGGTTAGTGAGGAGATAAGTGCCAAACGTCCAACGGCTCTCTGCTTGAGATCAGTTGGGGGGGGAGGTGAAGGGAGGTCCACTGTCATTCTGCCTGCGATCAGTGGGGGGAAGGGGGTCCACTGCAACTCTACCTGTGATCAGTGGGGAAAGGGGACAGAGGGCCATAATCAGTCAGGATGGTGGGGGGTTGGGAGGATAATGGGGTCAGTAATATTGTGGGGGTGGGGCAATGTTTGTGGGGATTGGCGGAGGCATTATTTGGCCCACGAGGGATGTAGCAGGGGAGAAGTATTCTACTTTTTTTTCTGCACATGCGCAGTTGGAGGCGCCGATCAGAGCTGCAGCGTAATTCGGAATCGCTGATTTTTTTCAGCAGAGTGCGTATGGGGGCATCTGAGAACGGGTCTAAAAATCAGATCTGAAAACTCCCAGATTCAAGTCTGCCCAGCACTTAGAATCAAAATGGTAAAATAGGGCCCAGGGAGGGAAAAGAGAGAGTGCAGAATGTAATGTTACAGTCATAGCTAAGATGCAGAGAAAGATCAACTTAGTATAAAGTAGGTCCATTCAAAAGCAGGGAGGAAGCTGTCCTTGAGTCAGTTGGTACGTGGCCTCAAACTTTTGTATCTTTTTCCCGACAGAAGGTGGAAGAGAGAATGTCCAGGGTCTTTAATTATACTGGCTGCTTTTCCGAGACAGCGGGAAGTATAGACAGAGTCAATAGATGTCAGGCTGGTTTGAGTGATGAACTGGCCTTCGTTCATGACTCTGCAGTTTTTTGCGGTCTTGGTCAGAGCAGGAGCCATAGAAAACATTCTTTCTGGTTGCATCAGAGATGTGATACATCTCTGTGATGTGATACAACCAGCAAGAATGCTTTCTATGGTGCATCTGTAAAAATTAGTGAGAGTTGTAGTGAACAAATTTCCTTCCAGGAATTATGGATTTTCAGAGGATTTCTGTAATCTACTAGCTGTTTGAGAGGTGGAATTTAAACTGTTTTCTAACTGCTAGCATTATTCCCATTTTTAATCATTCACAAAGTGACCCAGCCTACGCTCTGTTGAAGTTGTGCTGCTGCAGTTTTGGACAGTGTCAAATGATAAGAGGGTATTTTAACAACATGGAGTTTGTCACAAACTCTCAAGGTTTAGGGTTCAAATTCACATCACAAAACCTTCAAGTTAATGTTTAGTGTGCTGTAGCCCTTCTCTAATTGTGTCATAATAACAAGCGCTTCCAGAAGATTCTGGCAATGGATAGCCACTGAGCTCGATATCACAAATCTGCCAATGTTTAAGACCTCCTTCAGTACTGTAGGGTTTCTATAATTTCTATGAAATCAACAATCCTTTAGCAATGTAAGTAGCCCTGGTAGAAATTGAGCAGCGTTCTCAATGGTACAACATTGGATTCTTCAGTGAGAAACCAGGAAGAAAGTCATTACTTTAATAGAGACTCACATTTTTATTCTCTGTACTGACTGAAGGAGAATGGAAAACCTAGCTGGGAATGGATTTCTCCCAAAGAACTCAATTGCTCCATTCGAATACTTGACTGAAAGTGTTCCTGGCACCTTCAATAGACCCAAAAGAAAGAGAGCCTATAGAACTGAGCAGCACAGTGGTTATAGCACTGCAGTCTCACAGCTCCAGGGCTGTGGGTTTGATTCCTGGCGTGGGTCACTATCTACGCAGAGGCTCCATCTTCTCTTCACAATTCTTCATTCGACCGGTGAAGGAGCAGTGCTCCGAAAGTTCGTACTACCAAATAAGCCTGTTGGACTTTAATCTGGTGTTGTGAGACTTCTTACTGTGTTCTCCCCGTGTCTGCATGGGTTTCCCCTGGTTTCCTCTCACAGTCCAAAGGTTAGGTCGATTGGCCATGCTAAATTGCCCATTAGTGTCCTGGAATGTGTAGGTTAGAGGGATTTGCAGGGGAAATATGTGGGGTTATGGGGATAGAGTGGGATTGTTGTTGGTGCAGACTTGATGGGTCAAATGGCCTTCCCTTCTACTTCTGCACGGTAGGGATTCTATGATTCATAATCATGAACAGTTAGATAACCTCTCCTACTAACCTGAGATTCCCTGTCTTTGTTAATTCTGCCCAAATTCTAACTGACAAAGGTTTAATTTCTGACGAAAACTCGAAGCGTTGGCAACATTCTTTCTTCACAGATGCTGTCAGACCTGTCGTTTCAGATTCCAGCATCCACATTCCTTTTCACAGAATCCCTACAGGGCAGAAGGAGGCCATTCAGCCCATCAAGTCTGCACAAAGTCTCTGAAAGAACATCTTATCATCCCATCCCCGTAGCCCAGTACGTTTACCCCCAGTAATCCCCCTAACCTACATATCTCTGGGCACCAAGGGACAAATTAGCATGGCCAATCCGAAGCTGCATATCTTTGGAAGGAAACTGGAGTACCCAGAGGAAACGCACGCAGACACGGGAAGAGTGTGCAAACTCCACACAGACAGTGACCCTAGGTGGAAATTGAACCCAGGTCTCTGACCCGCTGAGGCAGCAGTGCTAACCACTGTGCCATCGTGGTGTTCCTTTTATCTAAGGTTCAATTTTTCCCTGACCAGGTAGAACATCAACACCACATTGCCGTCTATATTATCCCATTGCCAATTAAGCTCAGTTGGTGATTCATCTTTGAATTGGAGTTTGTCTTGAAGCCTCATTCAAAAGACCTGAGTACTTGGTGAGACTGAGCCTCCATTAGGATACGGAGGGAAAGTTCGACGAGTGGCAGTGATGTTCTTCATCATCAAAGTTAAATCAAGTTCTGACTGTTGGTTCCAGCAGATGTTAAAGATTGGAGCACCCCAAGTGTCATAAACAATGTTTCTTTCTCCACCTACATTCCTCCTTTTGTTTTCTGCACAGTGTTTGCCCATATTTATGTTTGAGTAACAAAAACAGAGAATGCTGGACAACCTAAGCAGATCTGGCAGCATCTGTGGGGAGAGTGAGACGGAGTTAACATTTCAAGTCCATATACCCTTCTACAGAACTGAAAGGGGAGAGAAATGTGATAAATTGGATAGTTGGAGAGGGATGGAGAGAGGGGTGGAAGGTCAGGGAGAGCTCGGAGTGAAGGAGAAACTGATAGATGTCATGGACATAAGACAAATGGAATGTGGGTGGTGCCATTAAGGACTAAAGAATGTGCTAATAGTGGCAGGAAGATAAGATAGTGGAATGTGTTAGTAAGAGAACAAAGATCTGAAGAGCAAGGGACAGATAGGTGTGTGGGGGAGGGGTGGGGTGATACTGGGGCAAACTAAAGGAACTGAAAAACAACAATCATAAACTGGGGGGCTCAAGATGGAGGGGAACGTTCACAGATTTCCAGCATCTGCGGTATTTTGCTTTTATTTACATGGAATTCATTCCACATGAAGCACCTTGAGACTGTTTCAGAGATATGACAAAATGCCTTTGTCCTTCTCTGCATTGTGTTCAAAAAGCCGTCTACGTGAAGCCCTCAGCGCAGGAACCGCCTGCGTGTGTGTCAGTTGGACATTGTTCACGCTTTCTCTCTCGACTGAGGAAGGTGCGGTAGAAATGAGAGAAAAGATGCAAATTTTCAGCTGTGGGAAAACGGGGAGATGTTTGAAAAAAAATCCCAAATTGTAATGAATTTCGGATAGGGAATATTTAATGAGTGAAGTTTAAAGGATGATTGATTTCCTCCGGGTGCTCCAGTTTCCTTCTACCATCCAAAAGATGTGCAGGATAGGGGGATTAGAGGGGTAAATACATGAAGTGATGTAGATAGGGCCTGGGTGGGATTCTCTGAGAGAGGGTCGGTGCAGACTCGATGGGCCGAACGACCCCCTTTTGCACTGTAGATTCTATGATTCCTGAAAAAAGCACTAGGCAATCTTTATTTTCCAATTATCGCTTCAGAACACCTGAAGCAATGCCTTACGTTTGTGTCCATGATGTAGGGATGCTGGCGTTGGACTGGGGTAGGCACAGTAAGAAGTCTCACTACACCAGGTTAAAGTCCAACAAGTTTATTGGGAATTATGAGCTTTCGGAGCGCTGTGTCACTGATGGAAGTTCTCAATGGCCTTGTAAAGTGAAAGAAGCAGCGCTCCAAAAGCTCGTGATTCCAAATAAACCTGTTGGACTTTAACCTCGTGTTGTGAGACTTGTTAAATTTGCGCAGAAGAGCAAAACTCCCCGTCTAAATTCATTCTATCATTTTGGAGATTGAAATAATTGCAGAGAAAATTGTAAAGTGCTTGAAAAATGGTCATTTGTAAATGTTCTACCTTTACATTTTGGAAGTCAGCGTGCTCATTTTGTTTAATGTTTTCTTCAGTTTTTTATTAACAAGCAATTTAAACAAAATGAATATTTGTCTCCATTTTCACTTCGGCTTGCTGCGTTGTTTTAATGCTCTACTCACACACCTTGTTACTGACAGGGTTAGTATTGGGCTCCCGATATCAATACCCCTGTTTGACTGCTTCACAGGAATTCAGAGCATTTACAGTGCAGAAGGAGGCCATTTGGCCCATTGAGCCAGCACCGACGACAATCCCACCAAGGCCTTATCCCTGTAACCCATATATTTACCCTCCAAGTCCCCCTGACACTAAGGGGCAATTTAGCACGGCCAATCCAACCAAACCCGCACATCTTTGGAGTGTGGGAGGAAACTAGAGAACACGGAGGAAACCCACGCAGTCACGGGGAGAAAGTGCAAACTCCTCATAGACAGTGACCTGAGGCCAGAATTGAACCCAGGTCCCTGGCGTTTTGAGGCAGCAGTGTTAACCACTGTGGCACCATGCCACCTGATGAGATGGTGAGAGGATGTTTTCCCTGGTGAGAGAGTCTACAACTTGTGGTGATAATCACAGGATAAAGAGTCAGGCATTTAGGACTCTAAGGAGAAATTTCACCAAAGTTGCTGTGTAATATCTTGTCAGGATGTGGCGACGATCCATCAAAATTGAGGGTAATGTACGTCAGGCTTAATGAGTCTTCAGACACCTGAGGAGCCCGATTCTGGATCCACAAGTTCTTCCACAGTGGGGGAATGTTGTGTGGAATGGGGTTGGGGGGGGAGGTGGGGGCTATAGAATTCTCAGCCCTCGAGTTAGCTTCCCTCTCCTTCCTCTGCCGCCATCGTTCTGCCTTGCTGTTGAGTTGCTGAGCCTCGTGGAGGCTTACACCTCTATGGAGCAGGGGAAGCCATCCTGAGTGGTCCACACCCTTCTCCCAGTCAGTGGTGTCAATGCCTCCATGCTTTAGCGCGGTCTTAACTGTATCCAAAGAGGTGGATGGGGGTAAGGCAGTAGACGTGGTATATATGGATTTTAGTAAGACGTTTGATAAGGTTCACCATGGTGGGCTTCTGCAGAAAATGCAGATGTATGGGATTGGTGGTAATTTAGGTACTTGGATCAGGAATTGGTTAGCAGATAGGAGACAGAGGGTGGTGGTTGATGGTAATTATTCATCATGGAGTTCGGTTACGAGTGGTGTGCCTCAGGGATCTGTTTTGGGGCCACTGCTGTTTGTAATCTTGATTAATGATCTGGATGAGGGTATAGTTGGGTGGATTAGTAAGTTTGCTGATGACACCAAAGTCGGAGGTGTGGTAGATTGTGAGGAAGGGTGTCGAAGTTTGCAGGGTGACTTGGACAGGTTGCAGAGCTGGGCCGCGAGGTGGCGGATGGAGTTTAATGCGGAGAAGTGTGGGGTAATACATTTCGGTAGGAATAACAGATGTGTTGAGTATAGGGCTAACGGGAGGACTTTGAATAGAGTGGAGGAGCAGAGGGATCTAGGTGTATGTGTACATAGATCCCTGAAAGTTGGGAATCAAGTAGATAAGGTTGTTAAGAAGGCGTACGGTGTCTTGGCGTTTATTGGTAGGGGGATTGAATTTAGGAGTCGCAGCGTCATGTTGCAACTGTACACAACTCTGGTGCGGCCGCACTTGGAGTACTGTGTGCAGTTCTGGTCCCCACATTACAGGAAGGATGTGGAGGCTTTGGAGAGGGTGCAGAGGAGGTTTACCAGGATGTTGCCTGGTATGCAGGGGAGGTCCTATGAGGAGAGACTGAGGGATTTGGGGTTGTTTTCACTGGAAAGAAGGCGGCTAAGAGGGGATCTTATAGAAACATATAAGATGATTAGAGGTTTAGATAGGGTGGATGGTGATAGCCTGTTTCCTCGGATGGAGAAAGCTAGCACGAGGGGGCATGGCTTTAAATTAAGGGGGGGTAGTTATAGGACGGATGTCAGGGGCAGGTTCTTTACCCAGAGGGTGGTGAGGGACTGGAATGCCCTGCCTGCTGCAGTTGTAAATGCGCCTAGTTTGGGGGCGTTTAAGAGATTGGTGGATAGGTTTATGGACGAAAAGGGATTGGTTTAGATTAGTGGGTCAATGTTTTTTTTTAAAAATAAGACTGGTCGGCGCAACATTGTGGGCCGAAGGGCCTGTTCCGCGCTGTAATGTTCTATGTTCTTTTAACACCTTTCCCTTTGGCCGCCCTTAGAGCATTGGCCAATAGAGAACTGGGAGATGGGAATCTGCTGAGGGAGGCCACTTCCAATCATCCAGGTGTAAAGGCCCATCCGTCAGAGTTGGTTCTGCGGGCCTGGTAGACATAGCTTCTTGGAGGACAGCAACGTTGGTCCAGAGATCCTCCCCTGGATTCTACACAAGCATCACTGATGGAAGCTCTCAGGAGTCTTAACATGGCGTCGATAGGCAGCCCCCTTGTTGGCTTCCAAAGGTTCCTATTGTGAAAGAATACTTTAACACCTAGAGTGCAGAGTTGGACTAAACCATCAAGTCACTACAAAAGAGTAATTGTGTCGGATAGAGAACCTCGCTCGCCACTTGCCTTTCCGCATTTTGCGTGTAACAACTGTGGGCAAATGTCCACGAAGATTATTCAAGCTCCAAGATGTAAACTGAGACCAATTTATATTCTGTCGCCCTTTCAACAGAGAGGCATTATTCAGAATTTTATTTGAAGGAATTTTCTTCATGGTAGTTGCAAGGCGATGAAAACCAGGTTTCAGATCTGCAAATAATCAGTGGGTTAATGGGAAGCAACTGTAGTAAGTCCGATCTAATTTTTACAATGTTAAGGCTCGTTACTGTGGCGGATACTCCAAATGGTGTAAAGAGTAGAAACGCAGGAAGTGGTTTTCCTGAGTTTATCGTAATCCTCCTTGTGGCTGAGATGTGAGTGATGACAGACCCAAGCAACTCCATAGACTCAATCCAGCTGACCATACATCAAATTGGGATAATAGTTTGAAAGTCTTTTTTAATCAGGATAGTTGGACAAGGCACAGACACTATCACGGGATTGTGTAACTCAGCAGTGAAGTGTATCAGGAGTTATTGAGCTTCGCCCTGATGTGATTCCTTCTAAGTAGTGAGCCCCTAACCTTTTCCTATGCAAAGTCCTAAAACAATAAACTTTAAGGACATGTAAGATAACATGTGTCTCAGGAAGACTCTGTGCCACTACGCCCCTTCCTATCACAGACACGATCCCACCTATTTAATCATCTAAAGGAAAGGACAATTAAATAAAATGTCAGAATCTCCACACACCCTCTTCTCTCCAAAATTAATGTTGGAATGTTCCCCTCCACAGATAACACTTTCCTGTCTCTGAGACAGCAACAACATAGAATCACCTACAGAGACAAATTGGAAAATCCTATCCTTGGAGAGAATTCCACTTTGGAGGCAAAGCCAGCATTTATCGCCCATTCCTAATCACCCTTAAGAAGGTGATAAGCCCACAGTGATGTTAGAGAGGCAGTTCCATGACTTTGACCCAAGGAGGGTTAAGGAACAGTGTTAAAAGCAAAATACTGTGGATGCTGGAATCTGAAACCAAAAGAGAAAACGCTGGAAAATCTCAGCAGACCTGGCAGCATCTGTAAGGAGAAAAAAGAGCTGACGTTTCGAGTCCAGATGACCTTTTGTTAAAGCTAAAAGGTATAGAAAGTGAGAGATATTTATACTGCGGAGGGAAGGAATGAAAGATGGGTCATAGCCATCGAAAACCGCTGCAGTATAAATATCTCCCACTGTCTATACCTTTTAGCTTTGACAAAGGGTCACCTGGATTCAAAACATCAGCTCTTTTCTCTCCTTACGGATGCTGCCAGATCTGCTGGGATTTTCCAACGTTTTCTCTTTGAGTTAAAGTACACTAATATATGGTAGGATTTTCCATACACCCTGGTGGCATGTCTTGAAGCAGTGGGATTTTCCAGTCCCGCTGGTGTCAATGGGTTTTCCCATTGTTCCCACCCTCCGCCACTGGGGAATTCGCAGTGGGGTGTGCCGTCAGTATGACCAGAAAATCCTGCCAGCAGGAACAGTCGGAAATTGTTGAGCATAGTTTGGCTTCAGGATGTTGTGTGACCTGGAGGGGAAGTTGCTGGTAGTGGTGTTCACATGTATCTGGCCTTCTAGATGGTAACGTTCACAGGTTTGAAAGGTACTGCTGAAGGAGGTTTAACAAGTTTCTGCAGTGCACCTTGTAGATGGTATTCACCGTTGCTACTGTCTTGGAGGACATAGATATTGAAGGTGATGATGAGGTTCTGATAAAGCGAGCTGCTTAATCCTGGATGGTGTCAGGATCTGTCATTGGTGACAGGCTTTGGAGAGTCAGGAGGTGAGATAATTGTTACAGAATTCACAGCCTCTGACCTGGTCTCGTAGCCAAGTATTTATGTACTTGGTCCACTTCAGTTTCTAGTCAATGATAACCCCTCCAAAATGTTGATGATGGGAGATTCAGTGATAGTAATGCCCTTGAATGTCAAAGAGAGATGTTTAGATTCTCATTTGTTGGAGATGGTCATTGCTAGCGCTTGTGTGGCATAAATATTATTTGTCAATTACTAGCCTAAGTCTGAATGTTGTCCAAGTGTTATTTTATATGGATTGCTTCAGTATCTGTGGATACTGTGCAAATGGAAATGAACTTTGGACAATCATCCATGAATATCCCCAATCCTGACCTTGCGAGGGATGGCCACAGATTGCGAGGGAATTCCACAGATCCATAACCCTTTGGGTGAAGAAGTTCCTCCTCAACTCGAAACATCAGCACTTTTCTCTCCTTACAGATGCTGCCAGATCCGCTGAGATTTTCCAGCCTTTTCTCTTTTGGTTTCAATATTTTAGAAATGTTTTACAAGCAGAGCTTCCGCCAAAATACAGTGAAAGCTGCTTCATCGCAAAGAATTAGCATTTACGTTGCAGAGTCATCCTAGACTCTCATACCCCCTAGTGACTTCATTGCAACTCCGAATCTGATAACTGGAGAAAATGAGCTTTTAAAATGTTATTGATGTTCTCATTACGATGCTGCAGTATTTAACTGTACACAATAAAACAGAGAGAACTTTGGGAATACAGGGTATCTGTTTGTCAATATGACACAGTCAGAAATTCAGTGTGACAGTCACTTTTAACTCGAGCCTGATGAGTGAATCGATGACATGGGCAAAGACCAAAGTCTGAGTGAATGACAGAGGCAGAGAGAGACTTTGTCATGTGTAATTGGCGTAGAGGATAACTAAAAGACTAATTAGTGACCTGCCAAAGGATAACAAAAAAATTGTAATTAATGGAAGGATTGACACTGTGATTTGTATTGGAAACCTTATCTCTGACAGGTGGGCATGGTGGCACGATACATAGCACTGCTGCCTCACAGCGCCAGGGACCTGGGTTCAATTCCCAGCCTTGGGTCACTGTCTGTGCTGAGTTTGCACATTCTCCCTGTGTCTGTGTGGGTTTCCTCCGGGTGCTCCAGTTTCTTCCCACAGTCCAAAGATGTGAAGGTTAGGTTGATTGGCCATGCCCTTAGTGTCGCGGGATTAGCAAGGTAAATGCGTGGGGTTGTGGGGATAGGGTGTGGGTGGGATTGTTGTCGGTGCAGGCTTGAAGGGCCAGATGGCCTCCTTCTGCACTGTAGGGACTCTAAAGTAGAAAGGAAGTAAGTTCAGGACAACAACAGCTATTAGAATGTGTTTCTCCATTTTGTACAAAATAAGTGGATATTATTATAATAGATTAAAGAGGCAGTTCTGGGATTTTTGGAGCAGTTTACTTGTCAAGCAGAGCGATTAGTTTTATTGCTGATCCATTTCCAGTAGGAAGTCAGATAATTAGCATCAGTGCATTGCCTGCTGGGACAGTAAAATAACCAGGTGAGGGTACATTCGACACTGCCAAAGTGGGGATGGGGGGACTGATGTATGAGGAGAGATTGACTGGGTTCGGATTGTTTTTTCTGGAGTTCAGACAAATGAGGGGGGAATCTCAGAGACTTACAAAATTCTAACAGAATTAGATAGGGTAGATGAAAGGGAGGATGTTCCTGATGGTGGGGGAGTCCAGAATCGGGGGGTTACAGACTGAGGATTCGGAGGTGAGGAGACATTTCTTCACCCAAAGAGTGGTGAGCCTGTGGAATTCATTATCACAGGAAGCAGTTGATGCCAAAACATTGAATGTATTCAAAAGGCGGCTGGATGTAGCACTTGGGGTGAAAGGAGAGAAAGCAGGATTAGGCTATTGAGTTGGACGATCAGCCATGATCGTAATGAATGGCGGAGCAGGCCTGAAGGGCCAAATGGCCTCCTCCTGATCCTATTTTCTGTGTCTATGTAAACACTTGTGTATACATCAATTATTCCACTGCGCTTCCTCTAATCCCAATACCTTCTTGTTATGTGATTGGGTCCTTCTGTCTTGGACAATCGGTGTGGGATTTATTCCTTGAAAGACTGTAAGAAAACTCTTGTATCTGCTTAACACTCGTTTATTCATCCAGCATCCTTCCTAAAGTCTGGTGCCCAGAATTGGACACAGTACCCCAGCTGAGGTTGAATCAATGTTTTATAGAGATTCACCAGAATGTCTTTGACTTTGTGCCCTGTGACCTTCATTTTCTGCAAACCCAACCCGGGAAAACGTTCCTGGAAGTTGGAATTTCCACACAGGGTGGTGGGGTTCCCTGGGACTGGGGCCTGCTATCCCTGGAACAAGGCTGGAGTCTCTGGGTGCAGAGGCGGTTGGGCAGAAGGCTTGCCCTGCCACTGTATCCAAGATTTATCAGGTTTATCCAGCAGAATTCAGTGAATGAAGACAACCATCTTTTGGCAAAGTCTATTTGATGGCACCTGATAAACGGATAGGTTTCTGATAGGCAAGGGAATCAAGGGTTATGGGGAGAAAGCGGGAAAGTGGAACTGATGCACTTCAGATCAGCCATGATCTTGTTGAATGCGGGGCAGGCTCGAAGGGCTAGGTGGCCTACTCCTGCTCCTATTTCTTATGTTCTTATGTACCTCTGAAATACTTTGCCCTCATTTCAGGACCTTTATGGTATCAATGAGTGTTGATCAGGAGATATTGACTTTGGTAGTGTTATTTTTCTGCACCCGCCTTCCCCAACCCCAGGCACCAGCTCCTATCCCCTATCCTCGGGCCAGTGGTTTTAGCTGGGGGAAGGGTAATTATGAGGCTATTAGGAGAGAATTAGGAAACATAGGTTGGACTAGGAGATTACAGGGATTGGGAACGTCCAAAATGTGGAGTTTTTTCAAGGAGCAGCTACTGCGAGTCTGTGATAGGTATGTCCCTGTCAGGCAAGGTGGAATTGGTAGGGCTAGGGAACCGTGGTGCACCAAAAAAGTTGATTCGTTGGTTAAAAAGAAAAAGGAGGCTTATGTTCGGATGAGACGTGAGCACTCGGATAGTGCACTAGAGAGCTTTAGATTGGCTAGGAGGGAGTTGAAGAGCGAGCTAAGAAGGGCTAAAAGAGGACATGAGAAGACTTTGGCTGATAGGGTTAAGGAGAATCCTAAGGCGTTCTATAGGTATGTCAAGAACAGAAGGTTGGTTAGGGCAAGGTTAGGGCCAGTTATAGACGGCAGAGGGAAGTTATGTGTGGAACCGGAGGAGATTGGTGAAGCATTGAACCAATATTTCTCTTCGGTGTTCACGCAGGGGGACATGGATATAGCTAAGGAGGACACTGGGTTGCAGGGGAGTAGAATGGACAGTGTTACATTTGATAAGGAGGATGTGCTGGATATTCTGGAGGGTCTGAAAATAGATAAGTCCCCTGGTCCGGATGGGATTTACCCCAGGATTCTCTGGGAGGCAGGAGAAGTGATTGCAGAGCCTCTGGCTGTGATCTTCAGGTCGTCGTTGGCCTCTGGTATAGTACCAGATGATTGGAGGTTAGCGAATGTTGTCCCATTGTTTAAGAAGGGGAACAGAGACTTCCCTGGGAATTATAGACCGGTGAGTCTCACTTCTGTTGTGGGCAAGGTTTTGGAAAAAATTATTAGGGATAGGATTTATAGTTATTTGGAGAGTAATGAGTTGATTGGAGATAGTCAACATGGTTTTGTGGCGGGTAGGTCGTGCCTTACTAACCTTATTGAGTTTTTTGAGAAAGTGACCAAAGAGGTGGATGGGGGTAAGGCAGTGGACGTGGTGTATATGGATTTTAGTAAGGCGTTTGATAAGGTTCACCATGGTAGGCTTCTGCACAAAATGCAGATGTATGGGATTGGGGGTGATCTAGGGAACTGGATTAGGAATTGGCTAGCGGATAGGAGACAGAGGGTAGTGGTTGACGGTAAATATTCATCATGGAGTTCGGTTACAAGTGGTGTGCCTCAGGGATCTGTGTTGGGGCCACTGCTGTTTGTGATTTTTATTAATGATCTGGATGAGGGTATAGTTGGGTGGATCAGTAAATTTGCTGATGACACCAAAGTCGGAGGTGTGGTAGATAGTGAGGAAGGGTGTCATAGTTTGCAGGAAGACTTAGACAGGTTGCAGAGCTGGGCCGAGAGGTGGCGGATGGAGTTTAATGCAGAGAAATGTGAGGTAATTCACTTTGGTAGGAATAACAGATGTGTTGAGTATAGGGCTAACGGGAAGACTTTGAATAGTGTGAAGGAGCAGAGGGATCTAGGTGTATGTGTACATAGATCCCTGAAAGTTGGGAATCAAGTAGATAAGGTTGTTAAGAAGGCATACAGTGTCTTGGCGTTTATTGGTGGGGGATTGAATTTAGGAGTCGTAGCGTTATGTTGCAACTGTACACAACTCTGGTGCGGCCGCACTTGGAGTATTGTGTGCAGTTCTGGTCCCCACATTACAGGAAGGATGTGGAGGCTTTGGAGAGGGTGCAGAGGAGGTTTACCAGGATGTTGCCTGGTATGGAGGGGAGATCCTACGAGGAGAGGCTGAGGGATTTGGGGTTGTTTTCGCTGGAAAGAAGGCGGCTAAGAGGGGATCTTATTGAAACATATAAGATGATTAGAGGTTTGGATAGGGTGGATAGTGATAGCCTTTTTCCTCTGATGGAAAAATCTAGCACGAGGGGGCATGGCTTTAAACTAAGGGGGGGTAGTTATAGGACAGATGTCAGGGGTAGGTTCTTTACCCAGAGGGTGGTGAGGGATTGGAATGCCCTGCCTGCTGCAGTTGTAAATGCGCCTAGTTTGGGGGCGTTTAAGAGGTCTGTGGATAGGTTTATGGACGAAAAGGGATTGGTTTAGGTTGGTGGGTCATTGTTGTTGTTTTTTTTTTAACTGGTCGGCGCAACATCGTGGGCCGAAGGGCCTGTTCTGCGCTGTAATGTTCTATGTTCTATCCCCCACCATCTCCAGCCCACCCCATCCCCACTCTCCCCCAACCCCAGGCACCAGCTCCTATCCCCCATCTCACCCCATCCCCCCCCAACCCCATGCACCAGCTCCCATTCCTCACTGACCTCCCCCTCCGTCACCCCAACAACCATTCTCCCACAACTCCATGCACCAGCTCCTTTCGCCCAACCCCCCCGCACCGCCCCCCCCCCCCCCCCCCCCCCAACCAATCCCCCACCCTCCCAACCACCACCCTGGCAGCCACCCTCACAATTAATTCTCATTGTTTTTTTGTTCCCAGCTCCGGAAGTTCTGGCTCAAAAACCCTACAGCAAGGCTGTCGACTGTTGGTCGATTGGAGTCATTTCTTATATTCTGTGAGTATTCCTTCTCCGGTAGAAGTGTTATTGATGTGAATTCTGTGGAGCTGGCATCAGTCGCACACACCCGGGATGTCTTTTGATGTAAATAGGCTGCGACAGGTGATATTAAAGTATGACGTTTCTCAAGGGTTGCTGATAAAGATTCCACAACTGAGCGAATTGGAACCATCAGAACTGTGCAGTGATACATTTTGGAAGGGAGTACAAGGAGAGGGATAACAGATACTGTTGTAAATGGGATGTGGGAACAAAAGCATCAGCAGGTAAATCGTTGGAGGCAGCTGGCCAGCTTGAGAAAATGTTAAAATGCATTTGGGATCCTGGTCTTTGAAAGGCATAGAGTACAAAAGAAAGGGAGTCGGGGTAAACCCTTTGTAGCAACTGGCCCCTGTGAGGGGCATACATCAGGAAGGTCATGTTATCCAATTGTCCAATGGGGAATGAGCGCGGGATCTCGGTGCAGAGTGCAGGGTCTTGCAGCCAGAATAGAATATGAAGTCTCACAACACCAGGTTAAAGTCCAACAAGTTTATTTGATAGTAAACACACAAGCTTTCGGGGTTTGCCCCTTCGTCAGGTGAGTGGAGAGTTCTGGTCTCAAACAGAGCATATAAAGGTACATACAATTTACAGATTACTGATTAGAATGCGAGTCTTGACTTGCCTGGGTTTGCAACATCTCACTTACTGTCCCGTCTGGAGACAATACACATCTCTTTAACCTATGCTTAATGCTATCTCCACTCACATTGTCTGCACCTTTAAGAGTTGATTAGCTGTAAAGACTCGCATTCTAATCAGTATTCTGTAAACTGAGTGTGTGTCTTTTTATGCTCTGTTTGAGACCAGAGCTCATGACTCACCTGATGAAGGGGCAAACCCTGAAAGCTGGTGGGGTGACTATTAAATAAACTTATTGGACTTTAACCTGGTGTTGTGAGACTTCTTACTGTGTTTACCCCAGTCCAATGCCAGCATCTCCACTTCTGGGAGTGTTAACATTGTGAAAGTACTCTGTATATTTATCCGCTTGTAAAGAAACCATTATAGTTCATTATACTAACTGGTGGTCACCTCTCCCTGCAATTACCTTACCTTTATAGAAAGCTATTCAATCTCAGCTGGAATATTGTGTCCAACTCTGTGGGCAACACACTTTAGGAAGGACATGAAGAATTCGGGCAAAAATGTTTGACGAGGATTGTTCCAGGATGAGGGTCTCCAGCTGTGTGGGTAGATTGGGCTATTGTCCTTTGAGAAGAGGGAGTTGAGAGGTGGTTTGATAGAGGTATTCAAAATGATGAAAAGTCACAACAGAGTGAGTAGACAGAGGAAACAGTTTCCATTGGTGGGAACTTGAGAATCAGTCAACATAGATTTAGAGTGAATAACAAAAAAAACTAAAGACAACATGAGGAAATGTATTTTTCTGTAGCAAATGGTTAAGATTTGAAATGCCTTATCTGAGAATATAGAATCATAGAATCACTATAGTGCAGAAAGGGGCCATTTGGCCCATTGAGTCTGCACTGATGCTAACCCCATAACCCTAAGTGTCTATCCTGCTAATCCTCCTATCCTACACATCTTTGGAGAAGGCAGATTCAACTGAGGCTTTTAAAATGGAATTAGATAATGACCTAAATAGAATAAGTTTGCAGGCTTATAGGGAAAAGATAAAGGATTGGGACCAGGTGAGTTACTCATGCAGACAGCCAGCACAAACAGAAAAACAATAGCCTCCTGTGCTGTAACCATTCAATGATTAATAATTCAGTAGTTTCATAATTCTCCAGAACAATTCCAGTCCATAGTATCATCACTGACAGGAAATCATTATTGCTTCACATTTGTATCACAGAATCTCAGACAAACCTACATCAAGGCAACAAGGCTATTTTAGAATGGAAGTCATTTTTGGCTGGATTGCTAAATAATATAAGAACTCCTCACCATTTCAGTTGTGCCTTTCATGATCTCAGGATATCCTACAGCACCTTGCGGTTAATGAACCACAGTGCTTTGGTAACATAGCCACTGTTATAATATGGGAAACAGGACAATCTGTTTTCACACAACGATCTACCACAAACACCCATCTGATGATGACAAGAGATTATTTATTCTAGTAATGTTAGTTGAAGGACAAATATTGGTCAGGACATTGGGGAGAAGCTGAAATGTTTTGCTATCCGATCATTGTGGGGATATTAAGATTCAGAATAGGAAAGTGACTGATAAAGGAACCAGTCCGGGGTCCCTTGGTGTTCAAGACTGGCTGGAGGAGTTGAGTTTTTTCATTCATGGAAGTTAGCTTCAGCAAGTTGGGCCATAAATTCCGAGCTCCAGACTGCCGTATCTGCGCTGGGGAATCACCCCGGAGGTTCCTGGGTAAAGATTGTGCAGTTATTACCCGGGGGATGTATTGATAGGCAGTGATCCTGCACTGGAACAACTCAAAAATGCCATCTAAATCACAAACTTCAGATGGTTCTGATTGTCTTTCTATGATAGTTACTCTGAACAAGTTAAAATAATTAAACCCACAAAACTATTGTACAAACACACACTAATACCCCACAGCACACTTCCTGCCCTACCTCCAGAGAACTCCCCTCACTCCCACACAAGACCCCCCGCTCCACACAATGTGCGCCACCCCCACAGGATCTTCCCCACCTCTGGCAGGAATATCCCCATCACCTCCCCCCCCACCCCCCACAATCCCATGACATTCCCAACCCACGGGACCCACTACCTCCAACTACCACCTGCTCGACCCCTGCCCCATCCCCAGCCCAAGTAAATGCCCACCCTTTCGGGACTCTTACCAGAGGAACTCCTGCCATGCCCCATGGGATTCCCCACCCGCTCTCGACTAATCCCACCCCTCCCCCCCTCCACAGGCCCGACTCCCAACCTCTGCCCTTCAACAAGCCCCCCCCCCCAACTCCTGACTGCTGACCTCCTATCACACTCCCCGCTAACCAGTCCGACTGCCTCTTCCCCATCCCCACCTCAAATCCTACCCACTTACCAGACCTTCTGCTGTCTTACCTGAGACCCGAAATCTGACTGGATCTTTACACTCACTTGGTTTAACCCTTCCTGAAGTCAAGTGGATGGAAGTGAGCAGAGCTAGTGTGATCCAGGCCGGAGAACACCGGAATTCTCCTTGAGGAATTTTTCTCTCAGGCCTTTGAGCGAGGGGGCTGATTCAGACATTGTGGTGAGCGAGCAGGATGGAGGCACTGGATTGTTAGACCACAGGGACCTGACGTGTGTTACGTCACAGAGGTGATTTTTCTCTTTGCACGATCTTGTAACTACTCAAAGGCTAGGCCTCACCTCGTAATCTTGTACAAGTGTGTGTGAGATAGTAGGAAATTACTGGTTTTAGTAAATTAAAGCAGGATCTGACCCTCTATATCATGAACAATTAACAGAATTTTATTTTTTAACTGGTGACAACATTATTAAAAGAACTAACTGAATAAAATCCCAATAGAATGCTATTCGAAAACTACGAGACTCTTTCAGGAATAGTAAAATAAACCATTGCAGAATTTAGTCACTCTAAAGTAAAATACAAACAGGGACCTTTGGAAATATAACCTTCCTTCAATGGTGCTCACGTCTGGGACACTGTCTGCGTTGGTCTCTTTTTCTCTTTATTCTGATTGTGAAAGCATACAAGAAAACTGCAGGATTTACATCAGAGCCTTGCCTTTCCATCCTTCTGACTTGAGAGGTGGCAAGCCTACTCTGCCAGTTGCGCACCGCCGCCCCCCCCCCCCCCACCCAATCCCGCACCTTGTCTGGGTTTATTTGCCTGGAATTATCTCTCAGTACTGCTACAATCTGAGTGGCTTGAGGCTGTCAACAACCTTCACATTTGAATTCCATTGCTTCTGTGCCTCTGTCTGCTTGCTTTAAATTCACTGGTCCAATTCAAAAGCCTGTTTTGGTTAGGTTAGAACACCAGCTACTCGGCTTTGATACAAATGTCGCAAAAACCTTCTCCTGCAGCCTTCACTCTGCAATTTAAAATCTATGCATAAAGAAACATCCTTTTAAAGAGACAATGCTATATGATTTCTTCTTTTGGTTTTAGCATTTCTTTTCTCTAGTCACATTTGCCAAACACCACATTTTTAACCTTACATATAAGAACATAAGAACATAAGAAATAGGAGCAGGAGTAGGCCATCTAGCCCCTTGAGCCTGCACCGCCATTCAATAAGATCATGGCTGATCTGAAGTGGCTCAGTTCCACTTTCCCGCTTTCTCCCCATAACCCTTAATCCCCTTGCCTACCAAAAACCTACCTACCCACCGCGTCTTAAGTATATTTAGCAAGGTAGCCTCCACCACTTCAACTGGCAGAGAATTCCAGAGATTCACCACCCTTTGAGTGAAGAAGTTCCTCCTCAACTCCGTTCTAAACTGCACCCCCCCCCCTTATCTTGAGGCTGTGCCCTCTAGTCCTGCTGTCCTTTCTGAGCGAGAAGAACCTCTCAACCTCTACCCTATCCATCTCCTTCATCATCTTATACGTCTCAATAAGATCCCCCCTCATCCTTCTAAACTCCAACGAGTACAGACCCAGTCTATTCAGCCTCTCTTCATAGTTCAACCCCCTCAACTGCAGTATCAGCCTAGTGAACCTCCTCTGCACTCCCTCCAATGCCAAAATATCCTTGCGTAAGTGCGGCGACCAAAACTGCACACAGTACTCCAGCTGCGGCCTCACCAGTGCCCTGTACAGTTGCAGCAAGACCTGCCTGCTTTTATATTCAATCCCCCTCACCATGAAGGCCAGCATCCCATTTGCCTTCCTGATTACCTGCTGCACCTGTAGCCTGGTTTTTTGTGACTCATGCACAAGGACCCCCAGGTCCCTCTGCACTGTAGCATGCTGCAGCTTTTTGCCCTTTAAATAGTAGTCCCTCCTACCATTATTCCTGCCAAAGTGGATAACCTCACACTTGCCAACATTGTATTCCATCTGCCAGGTCCTCGCCCACTCGCTTAGCCTATCTAGATCCCTAAGCAGATTGCTGAAGTCTTTACACATTGCAGCATCAGATAAGCAATAGCAGTTAACTAGCACAGTGAAAACCAGTGCCTCATAATTCTCTGGGAAGTCAGCACCCTCACCCAGCTGTGCTGAAATTTGTATCTCATTCACAGCTACCACTGAGGGTGCATGTGTTTTGAAGCAACTTCAAAACACATGCACCCTCAGTGGTAGCTGTGAATGAGATACAAATTTCAGCACAGCTGGGTGTGGTGCTGACTTCCCAGAGAATTATGAGGCACTGGTTTTTACTGTGCTAGTTAACTGCTATTGCTTATCTGATGCTGCAATATATGAAGACTTCAGCAATCTGCTGTGTGAGTATTTTTGGGTATCAGAACCAATCAAACACCTAACTAAAATTGCCATAAATGGTGTCCCCGAAGAGTCTGTTTAGTGGAAGCACTAATCTATCGGTTACATTTACCACCATGACCGGACTAACTCCTAATTTCTGACCGTCTTTAATCAACGGATTAAAATATTCATAGTTTCAATTTGCTATGTGCAGGTTGAATATAGAAAGCGTCATTAATCCTCTGGCCCTGTGGAAATAACAGAGGCTGCGGATGGTTCCAAACCACCATTTATTCTGATGCAATCAAATTTAAGAACTTAACCTCAGGGCATAATAAAAATGTGGAGTAAAAGTGAAATCTGTATTTTAATGACTTGAGTGCACTTCCTGCTATGAAATAACATTATAAAGTTGTGTTAGGCAGGTTGTCAGCATTAAGCACTCATTTGTTCATTAGGTGCCCAGTGTTGGTTCACATTTTGCAGGCATCAATGAAAATCTTGCCTACTACTGACCTCAAAGCAAACAGACTACACAAATGGAGCAATCTCTGTGACCTGGATTTCCCCTTCCCAGTCACAGATCAGACGCCAAGTCGGGGAACTGTCTGAGCAGTCAGCAGCAGTGATCTCATTTGAATAGGGAAATTGGCCAATTACATTTAAGTATTCTCACAGACAGCAAATCAGGAAGTAAAAACCATCTTTACTCTTAATTGTAACTTTGACAGAGAGTAAACGATTGAGGCATGTGGAGAAAGAAATAGACCGGACTTTTATCGTCCCGCCCTGCGCAGGAATTGGAGCGGGCAAGGGGTGAACCAGAGGAAGGTCGGTTGATCTCGGGTGGGATTTTACAGTTTTGGGGGAAGCGAAGCTGTAAACTTCTGCCCATGTTATTTTAAAAATGTATGGAATGTTTATTTTGACAGATATAAATTTAAAGGGTTTTTTTTCATGTATTCTCACAGTAAGAATAATAACCTCACAGTTTAAAATTCCCATCAATTCAACAATTTCCCATTGATTGCCCTCTGCATGGTCTTCCCCTGCCTGCTACAATTCCCGTGGTGGGCGGGACTGGAAAATTCCACCCGCAACATTGGCTCTATTCTCTCTCCACAGATGCTGCCAGACCTCCCGAGATTTCCCAGCATCTTCTGTTTTTGTTTCAGTTTCCAACATCTGCAGTATTTTGCTTTTATACTGAGCCAACCTTCTGTCTTGTGAGCAGATTGTGACCAGGTATCAACCTGCACCCTAACACACTGTAACATCGGTTATCATGTTTTGTAGCTATTGAAAGCAAGGCAGAGTTGGACAGAGTTTTGACAGACGAGGGAGTTTAGGGTTATGGAAGGCAGACAACAAAGTGGGGTTGAGACCACAGCCAGATCAGCACTGATCTCTTTCAATGGGCTGAATGGCCTGTGAGCTTGTTAGTCTTATTGTGAGAACTCGTACACCTTTAAATTTATATCTGTCAAAATTCATAAGCATGCCACACATTTTTAAAGTAACATGGGCAATATTTTACCCCCTCGCTTGTCCCAAAACCATAAAATCCCACCCAAGGTCAATGAACCTTCCCATGGTCCACCCTTTGCCTGCTCCAATTCCTGAAGTAGGCGGGGCAGTAAAATTCCAGCTTAAATCTTATGTTCCTATCCTCCACTTTGTAATCCTGCTTCACTGAATATTTGGGGCGGAATTTTACTGGCACGTCTGCCCAAAATTCGTACGATCCCACCCGAGGCCAATGGAGAATGCCGTTCTCCGAGCCTCGCCCTCCCCCGGAATTGGGGTGGGCACGCCGGTTAATATGTCTCTTGGTCTCGAAGTCCCATCCCCAATGCTTTTGGGGAATGACTAGAACATTAAAGGGTGCTTTATTTTTGCTGTTTATCTTTTTATCTTTATATTAATATTGTATTCTCTTTTTGTCACTGATTTTCAGTTTGTTTGTATTACTGTTTGATATTGTAGCTCCCACAAACTTCCTCTTTCCTTCAATTTATATTCCTTCTCTTTTTCACGATGTCACCTTTGGTCTCCTGTTTACACGGTGATTTATTTTTGGAGCAATTTGCCACGGCAATGTAGAAAAATATCTCGCTACAGTCGTCCCATTTTCTCTCCAAATCCTTCTGTTTGAATCATATTCCTTTTGTACAATGTTTCACCCTCTCCCTTGAAATTCAGATTGTTAATAGATTTCATTACCTGTTCTGTCCTCACTTTAACCTTGAGATTAACAGCCTCATGATCACTAGACTCCCAAGTGTTCGCCTTGCTTTAGTTTTGCTCATTAGTTCCGTCATCTGCTGCTGAAGAATTCTCTCGCGCAGCTTTTCCCCCACAAGAATCATGTCCCATAATCAATGTCTCAAGAAGCATCTTTCAGAAGCAATGCTTAATTCCTTGTGAAAACATTTTGCTATTGATCTGCACTCATGTCAAGTTGCCACTGCAAGCCAGAGGTATAATCCCCGAACAACCTCTAATTTTTATTAGCATCTGCATGGAACTCCCAAATCTTGTGACATCCTAGTCTTCAGGACCAATGATTTTATTGTTAAAGAAGACAAAATAAATTCTAGTTAATGATCAGGAGAATAAAGTCACAAAATTCCATGGATTTAAGCAAATAGAGGAAATATTACTGTACATGAGTTAACAAAGCAAACTGTCAATATCATCAATCTTGTACTCTAATATCCAGAATTAACTTCAGGTAAACATGAATTAACAAGGATGTCATGGTTGAACACATCACAATAATTGGTCGACGTAAACACATGAATTTTTCATCAACCCACCCAAGGTTCGATTCCTGGATTGGGTCACTGTCTGTGCGGAGTCTGCAGGTTCTCCCCGTGTCTGCATGAGTTTCCTCCAGGTGTTCCGGTTTCCTCCCACAGTCCAAAAGACGTGCTGGTTAGGGTGCATTGGCCGTGCTAAGTTCTCCCTCAGTGTACCCGAACAGGCACCATTGGAGTGTGACGACTAGGGGATTTTCACAGTAACTTCATTGCAATTAATGTAAGCCTACTTGTGACATATAAATAAAACTTTAACTTTTAAAACTTTAAATGTCAATTATCACTTCAGTCATAAAAATTCTTTAAAGCTCTTTTTTCCTCACAAAGAGATTTAGCACTGTTCTTGGAAAGAGCTATCCTTATCCCCAGGAGATAGCAGTTCTATGCTACTCAGCTTCCATGGTTACAATTTTGACCCAAAAGTCACACCGTTCCAGATGTCTCTCACATTTACTCCCAGGTCCAGTTTTCTTTGTCTTCTTATCCAGCTGAGCTCATATATTCACCCTGTGTCCTTAATGTTGGCCAAGAAGCATTCTTTAGCATTCACAGTGGCTCAGTGGTTACTGCCTCATAGCACCAGGGACCCAGGTTCAATTCCAGCCTCGGGTCACTGTCTGAACATAGACCAGTACAGCACAGTACAGGCCCTTCGGCCCTCGATGTTGTGCTGAACTATGTCCAAACCCAAGATCAAGCTATCCCACTCTCTATCATTCTGGGGTGCTCCATGTACCTAACCAATAGCCACTTGAAAATTCTTAAAGTGTCCGACTCCACTATCACAGCAGGCAGTGCATTCCACACCCCAACCACTCTGAGTAAAGAATCTACCTTTGGACATCCCTCCTATACCTCCCACCATGAACCTTAAAGCTATGCCCCCTAGTAACAGCTACATCCATCTGAGGAAATAGTCTCAGCACGTCCACTCTATCTATCCCCCTCATCATCTTATAAACTTCTATTACGTCTGTATGGAGTTTGTACATTCTCCCCATGTCTGCGCCGATTTACTTTGGGTGTTCCAGTTTCGTCCCACAGTCCAATGATCTGCTGGTTAGGTGGATTGACCATAGTAAATTGGCCTTTAGTGTCAGAGAGATAAATACATGGGGTTATGAGGTTAGGGCCTGGGTGGGATTGTTGTCAGTGGAGACTGAATGGGCTGAATGGCCTCTTTCTGCACTGTAGGGATTCTATGGTTCTGTTCTATTCAATGATCCAAACAGAGGCAAAGTCCCAGTTTCTCAACCACTCTTCCTCCACTTTTGCCCTGGGCTTCCTCAAGCCCTAATCACCCCAGCTACATTGAGGGAATACTGCCCCTGGGATTCCCCAATTCTGAGCAGCATGACACGATCAACAGGGTTTCGAAACTCTGGCCCCCCTCAGCAGCACGGAGATAGTTAGGGTCAAATCTATGAACTCTTGGCTGTGTCCTGTCCATCCTAAAAATTACAATCTCCAGACAAACAAGTGTCATTCCCACAGGCACTGACTTACAAAAGCATCAAAACAAACAA
Organism: Carcharhinus amblyrhynchos; assembly: GCF_965287045.1. Classification (NCBI taxonomy): domain Eukaryota; kingdom Metazoa; phylum Chordata; class Chondrichthyes; order Carcharhiniformes; family Carcharhinidae; genus Carcharhinus; species Carcharhinus amblyrhynchos. Next base: position 48,978,939 of record NC_137342.1, read on the forward strand.
ATCCCCCAAAAGCTATTGATTTCATCACACTCTATTTAACATTTTGTGTGATAGCTGAAAACAGTCACTCAAAGTATGTGAGAGTGTGAGCATTAACCTCTGCCCTGCTCAATCAGAAAGTTTCTAAAGGAACTCACCAACATGCTTTAATTGACCTTAATTTTAAAAATAAAACTGTGGTTGTGATTCTCCTGACGACATTCACTGGTGGTGGCAGCGCCTGTTCAGCTGGGTTTCACTTACCCGGTTAGTGCAAATTTATAGATTGTGGAAAATATGCCAGTCAGCCCCCCCCCCCCACTTCCCCCACAATGGAAAAGGTGCCATCCCCCCACCTCCCTGCTGACACCCCAAACCCTTCAGCACAGACAGTCACGACCCCCCCACAATGATGGGCACCAAGCGCTTGCCATCCTGAAAACTCGGACCATGCTTTTGATGACATTATAACGATCAATATCACATCTTATAAAACCTCTGCTAACTTTTATATTATTCGGGTTTGGATTACCCCAGTTTGGCAATGTAACACAGGCTTGTATAATAAACGTTCAAGGATAAAGATCTCTGATTATGCTGAAACACTCATAGAGAAACTAATAGAATCCTCTAATATCTTCTACAAACCCCTCTCAGTGTGTGTGGTAATCTGCACAAGATGGATAAAGAAATATTTATGTCAGAAAACAAAATTCTTGGATCATTTACAAAAGTGAGCGCGAGTTTAAGTATTACTGAATGGAGAGAATGGAAGTATTTTTACAATGCTTATTTTCACCTGCTAAACAGTTTTAGCGATTCTCAATAATGTTCTGTTGTTGTGTTCTGTGAGCCGGTGCTCCAGGGATTTCTTGATTATGGACCTTTAATAGGATCTACGCCCGGAACAGGGAAATAAATTCATCGCAGAAATAGCAAAACATTTACCTGTTTGCTGTAGATTGGTTTTTGTTTTGTATGAATGGCTTCCCTCTGTACTGTAACCATTCAGCCACTGGGCCATGTTGTTCCCTTGAAAGAGTAACTCTGTTAATCCCACTCACCAGCCCTTTACCTGTAGACCAACCATTTTTTATCTTCAGATACTTACTGAATTTGCTTTTGAAAACCATGATTAAATCTGCCACATCCTCAGGCAGTACACACCAGATTCTAATCACTCGACAGTAAAAAATCTTTCCTCACTGTCGCCTCTCAGCACCAGGGACATGGGATTGATTTCAGCTTGGGGTGACTGCCTGTGTGGAGGTTGCATGTTCTCCCCGTGCCTGCATGAGTTTCCTCCCACAGTCCAAAGATGTCAGTTAGGTGGATTGGCCATGCTAAATTGTCCCTTAGTACCCAAAGATATGTAGGTTAGGTGGATTCATAGAATCTCTACAGTGCAGAAGGAGGCCATTTGGCCCATTGAGTCTGCACCAACCACAATCACACCAGGCCCAATTCCCATAACCTGACATTTATCCTGTTAATCCCTTGAAACTAGGGTCAATTTAGCATGGCCAATCCACCTGACCCTCTCATCTTTTCATTGGCCATGGTAAATGCATGGAGTTATGGGGACAGGGCTGGGGAGTGGGCCTGGGTAAAATATCCTTTTAGAGAGTCAGTGCAGGCTTGATGGATCAAATGGCCTCCCTCAGCACCGTCGGGATTCTATGATTCTATGTCACTGGTACTTAAAATGTTATCATCTAGTTCTCAATTCTTCCACTAATGAGAACAATTTCTCCCTATCTACTCTGCTGAGACCCCCCCCCCTCCACCCCGCCAAATTTGAACACCTCTATCAAATTTCCATTCAACCTTTCATTTCTAAGGGGCACAATCCCAACCCCTCCAATCTGTCCACATAACTGAAGTCCCTCACCTCTGGAATCATTCTCATAAATCTTTTCTGTATCCTCTCCAAAGCCTTCACATCCTTTCTAAAGTTTGTTCCCCAGCCTCAGACACAATACTCCAGCTCAGGTGAAACCAAGGGTGTGAAGGATACCTCTTTTAGAATTGTATTCTTCATTTTATATTATTACCAACACATATCATTCCACACTGCTCTGCATTATGTCAGGAAATAAAGATAGTTTAAGCAATTTACATTTGTACTTGCGGGTATTAGAAATACGGTATGGTTTTAAGCAGCTTTAATTTTGTGCTTCTGTATTTGGAAGAGCAAAGAACTTCAGTTTGGTTCAGATGCCTGTGTTGTAACGACTGTTTATGACATTGACTTAAATACAAGGTTTTAGAAACACTAGCAACCTGGGACCACCCTGGGACAGAAAAGCTTTTGGGTTAGCTATGAGTTAGGAGCAGCTGGAGACAGGGACCTACAGAGAGCAGGTTCCCCCCCAAAAAACAAAAATAAATCCCCAGAAACCAAAGAGTGGGGATAAATGAGTATCGGGAAGACAGCAAAGTCAAAGGAACAAAGAACAGAAAATTGAGCAAGGCCAGTTCAGCGGAATTCAAGAAGAATAAAAAGTAGAGAAATGGATCTGAATTAAACAGACAGCTGCAGGAACTAGATTGAAAGTTGGTTAGGTGAGAAGCTAGGTATCTGAAATAATCAAAAGATTGATGACACCTTAATATGGCCTGTGAAGCCGTAGTGTTCTGTTGTCATTGCTAGGTGCTTGAGAAATAGTGAGGAAGCTTGAATGCATGTGGTAATCCAAGGCAGAAAAATACTGAAAGGGGAACTTAAAACCCTGGAGATGGATCCTTGGTGAAGACATCTGAGGAAAGTGCTTTTGGGAAAAGATTCTAAGGTGTGTTCTTCAAGCACAGAGCTTGGAAACCTTCATGTGAAAGTCAGAATTTCCGTGAAATCAGGTGGCTCACATTGTGACAAGAATCTGGGGGAATCTGATAAATTTGCAGAAGTTGTATTGGGTGGCATCTGTCACATGGTTTCAGAGTGTGGTGTGTCTAACCACATTTTGTATATTGGTTTACATGGACTTTGTGCATACTGAGAACATTTGAATATAATATTATTTTGTAACTTGTGTTATCCTTACAAAGAGGCATATATCTGTAAAGAAATTGCTGGAGTGAAGGGATTATGTATTATGATTCATCTTTCTTTTTTAAATAGATGTTTTATTCTTTTGTTAAAAATTCATCGATGGAGTTGAGACAGCTGACTGAGCTGCAAGTCAACATGGGCATCAGAATGGCACAGTGGTTAGCAATGCTGCCTTACAGTGCCAGGGACCCAGGTTCAATTCCTGGTTTGGGTCACTGTCTGTATGGACTTTGCACTTTCTCCCTATGTCTGCATGGTTCCCTCTGCGCACTCTGGTTTCCTCCAAAGATGTGCGAGTTAGGTGGATTGGCCATGCTAAATTGCCCCTTAGTGTTGGGGGGCTAGCTAGGGAAATGCATGGGATTATGGGGACGGGGCCTTGGTGGGACTGTGCTCAGTTCAGACTTGATGGGCCGAATGGTCTCCTTATGTATTGTCGATTTCTATGACTCCTTCCCAATGTTATAGGACCAGGCTGGGGAGATATCATCTGCTGGCCCTAGTTTTGTTGATGGTGATGTATCCTCACAATGAGAGCTAAGAAATTTCACAAGGATGAGGGCTGAGCTTTGGTCCTGTAGCTGCTGTTGGAAATTTATCGAAACTGTAGCCAACCTGTGAATCAGGTGACCTGTACCAGCCATCATTTTATTCAAGCCTACTTTTTAAATAAGTAAAAAGGGGAAGGTTTGATTTAAATCGTTTCTGATTCCTTTCATATCAACCATTCCACCAGCATGTGGGTGTCCTTTTAAACTCTTGTCAATATTCTTCTCATATTTTGCAATGTTTCCAAGTTTTGGGTTTGCTGCAAATTTTGAAACTGTGCCCTTTACATGAAAGCCATATATGTTTTTAGATGTTTTATATTTTTATCTATATATAGACACAGCAAATTTGTTGAAAAGGTAGAGTGTATCATTTAAAAAAAACATTCTAACTTTGTAAGACAAACATTCTAGACTTTGCCAGCAGCAAGGTTACTCAGAGAGTTAATGGGTCACAAACGCCTGGGAGGTCTGAGGTTTGTTTCAGTCTCCCACTGTATTAACTGGTCTCGAGTTAGCATCAGCTCCATTGGAATAAAAAGGAGTCACTCTGCATTAAAGAGAAAGATGCACAAATTGCTAAAAAGGGGAACGAGGGGTAAGCACCTGGTGGTCGATCTCGCCAGTTACTGAAGGCAATTGGGGCAACTAGAAAACAGGCTTCTGATCTGCTCAGGTTGAATTTCAGCGTGATTAGACCAGTAAAAAGTGACTCTTATTTGAACTTTGGTGTTGAATCTGCTGTTAGAGATTTCCAGCCAACCTGTGAACCAGGTGACCTGTAGCAGCATCTTTTGGTTCAGCAAAGTTTATTTTTTAAATAAGGTAAAAAGGGGAAGGTTTGATTTAAACAGTTTCTGATCCCGTCCATATCAATCCATTCCATCAGCATTGAACTCTGTCAACGCTCTCCTCATATTTTGAAATGTTTCCAAGTTTGGGGTCATTGTGAAGGAGATTATTGGTGCGAAAAAGTGGAAACCTTCATCAGAATTACATTTTGCAAACTCACCCAAACTGACTCTTCTCTCAGCTGCTGATCAGCCTCTTGTACAATCTCGACATTTGCGATTTGGTTTTCACAATTGTTTTGTCCTTTCTGCTGAATAGTAATTAAATATGCTCGCTGACCTCCCGTGGCACTGCAGGTGAGGGGTCACTGCCAGGTGTAACGTGGGGAAGCTGGGGTTTGGGAATGGCAGAAATTAGCAAAGATGTTTAGGTGTAATCCAGTTCCCATTTTAAGATCATACGTTTTACCTGAATTTTTCTTGTGCTCATTTTATACAAGATCTGGAATAGACATGGTCAATGTAAACCTGTCATGATTTAACCTGTGACGGCAGAACAGTTGTAATAATAAATCTTACAAGGAAAAAAGAACAAAGAAAAGTACAGCACAGGAACAGGCTCTTTGGCCCTCCAAGCCTGTGCCAATCAGGATGCCCAAACAAAACTAAAAAATCCTTTGGCCCTTATTCATCCATATCCCTCTATTCTCTCCCTATTCATGCACCCATCTAGATGCCTCTTAAATGTTATTCATGTGCCTGCTTCCTCCACCTCCTCAGGCAGCGTGTTCCAGGCACCCACCACTCTCTGCATGAAAAACTTCCCCTACAAATCCCCCTTAAACATCCCCCCTCTCACCTTGAACCTGCGCCCACTTGTAATTGACATTTCCACCCTGGAAAAAAGCCTTTGGCTACCCACTATTAGTGACTATTATTTATCTATTTATTAGTGACTATTATCCATTATCTGACTATTATTTAGGACATTCTAATGCTGAATGTAGCAATATGAAGGTATAATGTTATCACTTGAGATTTTCATGCCTTATTCTTTAATGGGAATCATTAAACTAGAGTGAAGCGCCGTTATGTTCAGACCATCCTTGAGACACATTCGGGTATATTTTCCTTAGTTTAGGATTAACTATGAATAACTTGGTTTGATTATAAAGCCAGCCCCTCCCCTCCCCCACGCGCAGGGCACGCTTGCTCTCAAATTTAGCAAGCAGAGAAAATACACTCCATTTTTTCTTCAAAGAACCATAAACCACACCAGAGGAAGAGGGCAATGTTTGCAGTGGGATTCGCCCTAATGAACTGATTTTCCTGGTAAATACATTACTAACACTGCCCTATAACTCCTACTGAAATGATGCAGCCTTGCCTTATTATCGTGTAACAACAGCGCAAAATGTTTTTGGCCAGTTCATGGGATAAATTTAGTTGCAACTCCAGACATCGGTTTGTGATCGTGCAATAGGGTGAGACGGTAGCACCAGGGACTTGGGTTAGATTCCCAGTTTGGGTCACTGTCTGTGTGGAGCTTGCACGTTCTCCCTGTGACTGCGTGGGTTTCCTCTGGGTGCTCTGGTTTCCTCCCACATTGTGACAGACATGTATTGACCCGAAGAGGCGCCAGACTGTGGCGACTTGGGGAATTTCACAGTAGCTTCATTGCACTGTTAATGTAAGCCTTTCTTGTGACTAATAAATAAACTTTAAAAGACTTTTGCATTACAATAAATACTTCCATTCTTTTTGAAAGTTTCAGTAATTGTAAATTATTTCACATTATGTTGTTTCTATAGAAAATGGCCCAACATAATATAATGTGTACCATATGATGGCTATTCATGGAATATAGGGATCTGGGTTTTATTGACATGAATGTATTTAATGCATTTTGTTTCTTATTTTATCAAACCTTGTATACAGTTTGTCCAAAGAATACGGTTTACTTAAAATCTGTGCAGTGGAAAACCACAAGAAAATATTATTTTGCAGGATGGCTGTCTCTGGGGAGGTGTATTCAAGGGTGTTGGGGAGTTTTTTTGTGTGGCTTTTCCTCTTTGTAAACTGAACTTTGCTTTTTGAAACAAGAGATAAAATCTGAAAATTCCATTTCAGGGTACATGATGTTATTAAAACTGGCCTCCACATGTGTACCATTAATGTACATCCGCAGGCACAGAGTTGCAGAATAAGTTAATGAACTAACCAGAAAAGCTTCACTATTGAGTAACAAAGTGGTTTGGTACACCAAGCTTTCACCACTGGAGTGGGATTCTACCTAAACTGATGGGATTAAAGACATATTGCTGTTGGCTTCAAGGGATTTGTGTGAAATGAGTTTGGGTTAACTTAATTCTCAACTCATCAAATAAAATTCTCACTAATTTGGTATTAATTGGCATTAATTGGGGCATCGCGGTGGCATAGTGGTTAGCACTGCTGCTTCACAGCTCCTGGAACCTTTTGTTTAATTCTGGCTTTGGATGACTGTCTGTGGAGTTTTTACCTTCTCCCCATGTTTGCACATTTGGACATTCTCTCCGTATCTGCGTGGGTTTCCTCTGGGTGCTCTGGTTCCTCCCACAGTCTAAAGATGTGCAGGTTAAATGGATTGGCCATGCTAAATGGACCCTTAGTGTCCAAAGATGTATAGCTTAGATGGATTAGTCGTGGTAACTGTGGGGAGATTACAAGGATAGGGCAAGGGAGAGGGCCTGGGTAAGGTATTCTTACGGAGGGTCAGTGCAGACTTGATGGGCCGAATGGCCTCCTTCTGTGCTGTAGGGAATCTATAGAGAACTATAGGCAATCTCATCCAGGGTGCATTGTTGTTGCAGTTCTTTCACTTTGCAGGGCCAGATTTTCCAAATACTCTCGACACCCTCTCACATTGCCCCCAGCACTTGGTAAAATAACCAGCAAACGGCCAGAGAATGAAAGTCCGTCGATTTAAATCAGTGAAAGTCAGGGGGAAAATGTGTGCAATTCTCGGGCAATCTTGGTCACTATAGGCAGAATCTAATGCCCTCACCAAGGTGGTTTTGGAGGTGGGTGTGGTCCTCTTGTCGTTGGGCACTCGGTGCCTGATTGAGAGACCCAGCGTCAAAAAGAGTTGGAGAGGCACTTAGAACCAAACAATTGGCAATTGGACCTGGTATGAAATGATGACAGGAAATGCAAGAGCAGGTCAGAATCAGAACACCTTAATGAAAATGCAATAGAGTTTAACTGGTTATGAAATATTTGATGTGTATTAAAGATAATATTACATTTACAATTTGAAGTTGATAACAGTCCTATTTCTATGTATGTTTTTCTAAGTGTGTTCTGCAGCTGGTTATGAAACATTTGGCCTGTATTCAATGTGCTTAATCTTATTGATGGGGTCATGGTCAATGTAAGTGCCCAATTTCACTCATGCAGTCCACTCACTAGCCTAATTTGCCCATTACTGCTATTGAAGGGTTTGTGGTTGGCTGGTAGCTTTCCTACCTCTGGACCGGAAATCCCAGTTTCAAGTCCAGTGCCATGGAAGGAACGTTCCAAACACGGTTCCACAGGCTGATAATCAGCTCAGGAACCCTTCCACCACTCCCCCCAATAGTCCCCAAAGTGTGAAGATATATTGAAAAAACTCGATGGACCCAGGCCACTGGTAGGAGTGGGGGGGTGGGTGGGAGAGTGGGGGCATGGGGGAGGGGGATGATGGTGGCGTGGGGGCACGGGGGGGGTGTGAGGGCATGGAGGGGGCGTGGGAGAAGCAGAGCTGCTGGGGAGTGGGCAATAAAGGCAGCGGTGATGGCTCTGAGCCTCTCTAACTCTACATCCATTGATCAGCCACTGAATACTTTTGCATGAGGTGCATGGCACCCCCACCCCCATCTCCTCACCCTCCCACTCCTCCTGCCACTGGTTTAACACCATTAACTGCCCACTTACGGGCCTCAATTTGCAATGGGCAAGGAAGACCATCCACAGACTTCCCAGCTCCAGACTAAATTGAGGCAGAAGCAGAGAGGTGGCAAAGTCCCCACATACCAGCCCTCCATCCCACCTCCTGACCCCCACCCCACCTCACCCTACCCCACACCCCCCCCACCCCAACACACTCCAAACTGATTAAAAGCTCCTTGCCACCAAACCCGCCAAGGGGGAGGGCATCAAATTCTGTTCTAAGAAAAAAAAATACACTTTTATGGCTTCCCACACCACCCCATGTGCTCTCCAGCCGAGGGCAGTTACTTTTCTAAAATGCGGCAGCTTGCTGTGCACAAAACATCATGTGGATCATGACCAGATACTCTTGGGTCATCTACTGAGAGCTAACCTTTGGCCAGAGAGCTAAGAATAGTATCCAATAACATATGTTGGAAAATCTGTTGGGTGATAACAATTAGCATGAAATCAGCAATAACCATCAGAACTAACTGAGCTCTGCCTCACAGGCATCCAGTCAGTATCAGCGTATTACTCAGCTATCTAACTTTAGTTACTTGACATTTTTCTTGAGCAATAAGTGCAAATTTAGATCCAAATATACTTCTGGTATGTGCACGATTTATAAAACTATTGTCTCAGTCATGTGTTGGCCATTCAGTCACTGCTCCCAGTGCCAGGTGGTGATATTCCTGCTTCTCTTATTCCTATATATGGACTATGGTAGGTTAACCAGAGGAAAATAATCTTATTCCATTTCAGACTTGGATTAATGCCTCAAACCACAACATAATATTCTGCACATAGGCCAATTACCTTTGATCCCTCGCTTCTCTGGGCAATACTAGTTCTTGGAGCCTCATGTTGAAATGAGACAATTGTGTTCCTTTAAAAACAATTTTTTTGACTGTGCAGCTCTTTAGAGGCAAAAGTGAGATACACGAAATCATCAATGCTGAGCAACGTGATGGCACATGCATTATTGATCTTGTTTTCATAGAACCATAGAATCCCTGCAGTGCAGAAGGAGGCCCATTCGGGCCATTAAGCCTGCACCGACAATGATCCCACCCAGGCCTATTCCTGTAACCTCACCTATTTCCCCTGCTTATCCCCCTGTTAATAAAGGGTCTTTTACCGTGGCCAATCCACCCAAACCACACAGCTTTTACTGTGGGAGGAAACCCACGCAGAGACAGGAAGAATGTGCAAACTCCATTCAGTGACCCAAGGCTAGAATAGAACCCGGATCCCTGGCATTGTGAGGCAGCAATGCTAGCCACTGTGCCACCATGCCACCTCACCTGAAACTGCTTCAAATTGAAGCTTAAGAACATAAGAACTAAGAGCAGGAGTAGGCCATCTGGCCCCTCGAGCCTGTTCCGTCATTCAAAAAGATCATGGCTGATCTTTTTGTGGACTCAGCTCCACTTACCCACCCACTCACCTTAACCCTTAATTCCTTTACAGTTCAGAAATGTATCTATCCTTACCTTAAAAACATTCAATGAGGTAGCCTCAACTGCTTCACTGGGCAGGGAATTCCACAGATTCACAACCCTCTTGTATGAAGAAGTTCCTCCTCAACTCAGTCCCAAATCTGCTCCCCCTTATTTTGAGGCCATGCCCCCTAGTTCTAGTTTCACCCACCAGTGGAAACAACTTCCCTGCTTCTATCTTATCTATTCCCTTCATAATCTTATCTGTTTCTATAATATCTCCCCTCATTCTTCTGAATTCCAATGAGTATAGTCCCAGTCTACTCAGAATCTCCTCATAAGCCAACCCTCTCAACTCCGGAATCACCCTAGTGAATCTCCTCTGCACACCCTCCAGTGCCAGTATATCCTTTCTCAAGTAAGGAGACCAAAACCCCAAGACACAGTACTCCAGGTGTGGCCTCACGAGCACCTTATACAGCTGCAACATAACCTCACTGTTTTTAAACTCTAGCAATGAAGGACAAAATTCCATTTGCCTTCTTAATTACCTGCTGCACCTGCAAACCAACTCTTGAGATTCCTGCACAAGGACGCCCAGGTCCCTCTGCACAGCAGCATGCTGCAATTTTTTACCGTTTAAATAATAGTCCATTTTGCTGTTATTCCTACCAAAATGGATGGCCTCACATTTACCAACATTGTACTCCATCTACCAGACCCTTGCCCACTTACTTAGTCCCAACACTGATCCCTGAGGCACACCACCAGTTACTGATCACCAACCAGAAAAACGCCCATTTACCCCCACTCTCTGCTTTCTGTTAGTTAACCAATCCTCTATCCATGCTAATACATTACCCCTAACACCGTACACCTTTATCTTGTGCAGCAGTCTTTGGTGCGGAACCTTATCAAATGCCTTGTTAAGTTTCAGACATTGCTAGAATTTAGCGAAGTATTTGCCCTAGTTATCGTAATTCTTTTCACCCCCCCCAACCGATCCGATGAGCAATGAAATGAGTTGTATTCCCTGGTATCTCTACATGCATGGGAGGCAAGAAGAATCATCTTTGTCCTTACTATTATTTTACGTAGAAACACTTCATCATGGGCGTAGAATCCTACAGTGCAGAAGGGGGCCGTTCACCTCATCGAGTCTGCACCGACCACAATCCCACCCAGGCCCTCTCCCCATAACCCCGTGTATTTACCCTAGCTAGTCCCCCTGGCACCAAGGGGCAATTTAACATGACCAATCCACCTAACCCTATGGACTGTGGGAGGAAACCGGAGCACCTGGAGGAAACCCACACAGACACGGGGGAAACGTGCAGATTCCGCACAGAAAGCCTGGAATCGAACTCGGGTCCCTGTCGCTGTGAGACAGCAGTGCTAACCACTGTGCCACCGTGCCGCCCAACATCACATTTCTCTCGAGTCTTTTTAATGCATTATTTTTTGCGTTGCCTGATTGGATCAGCAGGTTAGTTTCCTACTCGGTGTATGCGCTTCAGAGACTGCAGTCGGTCACCTTTCCAATCTGTTGGCTCTATGGTCAGCACATCTCAGTTGGAGCAGCAATATTAATTGTACTCGCTGTGCTCCTGCTTGAAGGAAGGGAAATGCCAACCAAGATTTCCACTCCTACTCACTTCCCAGTGACCAGTGCTAGAAAGTGGGCAAAAGGGCTAAATGTTCCTGAGGTCCTGTAGTCAAACAACTTCCCAATCACTGTCCCAGCTGAAGTGAGGGAAGTGTTCACTTGGCTGTTCCATAGTTAACACTTTCCAGAAGGGAGACTAGCAGGTTGGGAAAAGGACGTTAAGTAAATCAGAGGGCTGTTGAAGAAATGAAGAAACTAGAAACAGGAGTAGGCCATTTGGCCCTTCAATCCTGCTCCACCATTCATTTTGATCATAGCTGATCATCACATTGAATATCCTGATCCCACTTTCCCCCGTATCATGGATGGCACATGTCACAACGGTTAGCACTGCTGCCTCACAAGGACCTGGGTTCAGTTTCTGGCTTGGATCATTGTCTGTGCGGAGTTTGCACGTTGTCCCCATGTCTGCATGGGTTTCCTCCGGGTGCTCCAGTTTCCTCCGACAGTCCGAAAGACATGCTGGTTAGGTGCATTGGCCATGCTAAATTCTTCCTCAGTCTACCCGAACAGGCACCGGAGTATGGCATCGAGGGGATTTTCACAGTAACTATGGTGCAGTGTTAATGTAAGTTTGCAGATGGACTTCCCTGCCTGCTGCAAATTGAGGCCTGTATGTGAGCAGTTAATGATGTTAACCCTGTGGCAGGAGGGGTGAGGAGATGGTGGTGAGGGTGGTGGTTGCCATGCACCTCATGCAAAGAAATTCAGTGGCTTATCAATCCATTCGTTGACTTGTGACTAATAAATAAACTTCAATTTTACTTTATATCCCTTGATTCCTTTAACCGCAAGAGCTATATCTAATTTCTTCTTGAAAGACTGTTGGTTTTTAATTAAAATCATTCCATGTGAGAAGGGATACTTCAGGTTTGTGATTGAGTTGAGTCTGGGTTGAATAATTAATTGAATTGGTAACATTTACATAAAAAGAGGGCATTGAATGTCTGGGGCTAATTGTGTGACACAATCCTATTGGAGGATTCAAATGCCATGACACATGTTAGCTTTGATTTGTAGTTGCTGAATCACCTGAATTCTGGGATGACATGTTGGCCTTGAAACTATTCCAGATGTGTCCATATGGAAATTATTGAGGTGATTTCATTTTTGACTGGCGTCCAATATCAAACTTGACATCAATAGTCAGGATCCTTCAGTGCATTATGGGATATGAGAGGAACTACTCACTGATTAAAGATTAGAATTGCTGCAAACTTGGTCAATGATAAACTGCAATCAACTGACAGAAAATGTCACAACCTTCGATAGTGCAAGGGCTATCAAATCGCAGATTTTACATATGCCTGTGTCTTTGTACATTCCAAAATTGAATTTATGAGTTAGGAACAGGAGTTCATAAGAACATAAGAAATAGGAGCAGGAGTAGGCCATCTAGCCCTTCGAGCCTGCCCCGCCATTCAATAAGATCATGGCTGATCTGAAGTGGATCATTTCCACTTTCCCGCTTTCTCCCCATAACCCTTAGAGTTAGGCACTCAGCCTGTTCTGCCATTCAAGAATCTATCTCACTCTGCCTTAAAGATATTCAAAGACTCTGCTTGGAACTCCTTTCGAGGAAGAGATTCACCACTCTCTGAGGGAAAAAATATCCTCACCTCTGTCTTCAATGGGCGGACCCTACTCTGTAAACCCCTCCTACTAGATTCTCCCACAAGCATCCTCTCCACAGCCACCCTGTCACTACCCCTCAGGATCTTAACTGAAATGCATGAATAAACCTGCTGAAAGATTTACAAAGAATAAGAGGAAATTTTAAACTGCAAGAGCGGAGGTGGAAGATTCCGTGAGGTTGAAGTGGCTCCAAGATAACGCACCCCAACAAGGCAAATTTGGAACCATATCAAGGCTATGTGATTTGATATGATTTGATTTATTATTGCCATATGTATTTGTGTACGGTGAAAAGTATTGTTTCTTGCGCGTTACACAAAAAAAGCATACTGTTCATAGAGAAGGAAATGAGAGAGTGCAGAAATTATCCTGGTAATTTGCTCTCTGAACAGGACAGATCTACAACTATCCAGGCACCGTTGACCACTAAAGAACTCCGCAAGGTTAGAGCTGTGACTGGGATTTTTCCCACTCTGCAGCCTATTGTCCAGTAGGCCAATGTTTTAATGATGTGCAGTTTGATTAACAAAGGACAATACAGCACTGGAACTGATCATGTGTTCTTAACTAGACCGTCCGTTTGTATCTCTCTATTCCCAGTCTGTTCATGTGGCTATCTAGATAAGTCTTAAATGATCCTAGTGTGTCTACCTCAACCACCTTCCTTGGCAGCGCATTCCAGGCTCCCACCACCCTCTGTGTAAAATACGTCCCCCGCATATCTGTATTGAACCTTGCTCACAGCACCCCCCCCCTTACCTTGAACTTGTGTTTGTCATTTCCAATCTAGGAAAAAGCTTCCAACTGTTCACCCTATCTATGCCCTTCATAATTTTATAAACTTCTATTAGATCGCCCCTCAACCTCTGTCTTTCCAGGGACAACAACCCCAGTTTACTCAATCTCACCTCATAGCTAAGACCCTCCATACCAGGCAACATCCTGGTAAACCTTTTCTGTACTCTCTCCAAAGCCTCCATGTCCTTCTGGTAGTGTGGCAAACAGAACTGGACGCAGTATTCCAAATGTGGCCTAACCAACGTTCTATATAACTGCAACATCATATGCCAACTTTTATACTCTATGCCCTGTCCAATAAAGGCAAGCATGCCAGATGCCTTCTTTGCCACCTTTTTCACCTGTGTTGTCACCTTTAAGCTTCTGTGGACTTGCACACCCAGATCCCTCTGTGTGTCTATACTCCTGATGGTTCTGCCGTTTATTGTATAGCTCCCCCTGGCATTTAATCTACCAAAATGCATCACTCCGCATTTATCTGGATTAAATTCCATCTGCCATTTCTCCGCCCAATTTTCCAGCCTATCTATATCCTGCTGTATTGTCCGACAATGTTTATTACTATCGGCAAGTCCAGAAATCTTTGTATCGTCCGCAAATTTACAAATCACACCAGCTACACCATCTTCTAAATCATTTATATGTATCACAAACAGCAGAGGTCCCAGTTCAGAGCCCTGCGGAACACCACTAGTCACAGACTTCTAACCAGAAAAAGACCTCTCCACTACTACCCTCTGTCTTTTATGGCCAACCTTTGGCAGTTCTCCTGTTCAAGATGGACACTCTTCATACTCAGCCCTGCCAAACTGTACCTGAACTCTCTGAATCCAGGCAAAAGAATTGTGAAAGAACTTGGATCCGAAATCGTTCATTATTGGCAAGCCATCTCAATTCAGTACTTCAGAAACTCAATCACAGGTATTGTCGTAGGTGAGAATGGCACTCAGCTTTCGCACAGGAAGATTCCACACACACCAAATGAGTTGAATGACCGTATCATTCCGATAGAATCATAGAATTTCCACAGTGCAGAAGGAGACCATTCAGCCCCTTTAGTCTGCACTGACTCTCCAACAGAACATCTTACGTAGCCCCACCCTGCCCCATCCCCACAGCCCCACGTATTTACTCCACTGATCCCCGTAACCTACCCATCTTTGAATCCTATTTAGCATGGCCAGTCCGCCTAAACTACACACCTTTGGAGTGTGGGAGGAAACCAGAATACCCAGAGGAAACCCACACAGACATGAGGAGAATGTGCAAACTCCACACAGGCAGTGACCCAGACCGGGAATTGAACCTGGGTCCCTGGCACTGAGACAGCAGTGCTAACCACTGTGCCATAGAAATATTAACCAGGGTACTGAGAGAACTCTGCATTTCGGTACTTTCATGAACACCTAAATGAACAGAACCTAACAGAAGTTGTTGTCTCACTCTCTCCGTATTGTGCTAAAAATTGGATTTAAACACACAGGCCAAAATTCCCTGAGCTGGCCCCTGCAGCTGGGATTCTCCAGTCCCGCTGCAGTGAACAGAGATTTGGCTGAGTGCCTAAATCCCCGTTCTCTCTGGCAGCGACGGCAGGTCAAACAAGATTGGAGAATCCCAGCCACAGTATTGCAGAGCTGAGAGTGCGACAGTTAAAATCAGCAAACTCAGTACAAGTTGGGGAATGAAGCTGTTACCTTCCTGTCCTGTGAGTTTCTGCCCTATTTAGGATTGCACACTTACTCATTAAGCTTTAGAGAGCATTGCCACTTGGATTTTTATGAGTACCATGCACTGTCAGTGATTTCAAAGTTAAAGTTTATTTATTTGTCACAAGTAAGGCTTACATTAACACGGCAATGAAGTTACTGTGAAATTCCCCTAGTTGCCACACTCCGGCGCCTGTTTGGGTCAATGCACCGAACCAGCATGTCTTTCAGAATGTGGGAAGAAACCAGAGCACCCGGAGGAAACCCATGCAGACATGGAGAGAATGTGCAAACTCCATAAAGGCAGTGAGCCAAGCCAGGAATCAAAGCTGGGTCTCTGGTGCTGTGAGGCAGCAGTGCTAATCAGTGTGCCACCGTGCTGCCCTGGCACTGTGAGGCAGCAATGCTAACCATTGTATCACTGTGCACCCTGACAGTGAGAGGCAGCAGTGCTAATCAGTGTGCTGCCGTGCTGCCCTGGCACTGTGAGGCAGCAATGCTACCCACTTTGTCACCGTGCCGCCCATTCATTCCTGACTTTTTGAATATTAGATTTAGCAAATCACAGTGCAGCCTTGATAATCCATGTTTCTATTTCCACTTTCCAGTGGCCACAAGAATATTTGTGGGATTTGGAACTTAGATTTTAAAAAGCTACTAAAATGTAATGAAGCATTTCAATTAACTGCTCACAGAATCTGGACCCTTTATTCAGGAGGTGAAATTGATTTTATCTAAATGATAAATATCTGGTAGAATTTACTACCAATGCAATTTCAATATTTATCATAGAATAGAACCATAGAGTCCCTACAGTGCAGAAAAGATCATTTGCCCCATCAGTTCTCTACCAACTCTCCTACACAGCATCTTACCCAGGGCCTATCCCCGTAACCCCACATATTTATCTCACTACTCCCCCTAACCTACACATTTTGGGACACTGAGGGGAAATTTAGCATGATCCGTCCACCTGACCTGCACATCTCTGGAGCATGGGAGGAAACTGGAGCACCTGGAGGAAACCCATGCAGACACGGGGAGAACATGCAAACTTCACAGATAGTGACCCAAGCCAGGAATCGAACCCAGGTCTCTGTCACTGTGGGAGCAGCAGTGCTAATGACTGTGCCACCATGCTGCTCATTGAGCAATGGGTTAGATGATCAGCTGGAACCAAGATTTCATTAAAAATATTAGATTTAAAATGAAAAACAACTGGTCTTACCTGCAAAGACCAGGAACTTGGTGAACTCTGAAAATCACTGCATCACTGCACATATAAAGAAGCCATTGAGTATCTGCCAATTTCCACCATTGGTTGGGAAGATTGCATCTATTGATAGTAGTGTTTCTGCTGTGTGTACATTAGTTACATCCATTTAAATCATATCTGACCACCCAGAAATAAAATGCATTTTGCAGAATTGAGAAATTCCTCCCTGTTCTAGAGTTACAATAAGAATTTGAAATAGAATGAAGAACATCTGTGACCTAATAAATTGCTGTCATCACGTTTTATCTCCTCAGATTTAATTCCTGACCCATTTTCTCCATGGAATGCAGATAGCCAGTATATCAGACACATGGGTGATCCAACAGAGGTCAGATTGTGCATTCCTTGTAAAGGAGAGCAATCAATATTGAAGACATGCACTGGGAACTGAGGACATCGCATCGTGCTGTCACATGATATCATATTCATCTAAATTATTGAGTTTAAACATTGGCAAGTCATGTTGCAGCTTTATAGAACCTTAGTTAGGCCGCACTTGGAATATAGTGTTCGACACTACCAGAAGGATGTGGAGGCTTTGGAGAGGGTAGAGAAAAGATTTATCAGGATGTTACCTGGTATGGACGGTATTAGCTATGAGGAGAGGTTGAGAAACTTGGTTTGTTCTCACTGGAATGATGGAGGTTGAGGGGTGACCTGATAGAAGCCTACAAGATTATGAGGGACATGGACAGAGTGGAAGAGTCAATTACTAGGGGGCACAGGTTTAAAGTCCAAGGGGCAAGGTTTAAAGGAGATGTAAGAAGCAAGTTTTTTATACAGAGGGTGGTGGATGCCTGGAACTCGCTGCTGGGGGAGGTAATGGAAGCAGATAAGATAGTGACTTTTAAGGGGTGGTTTGACAAGTATATGAATGAGATGGGAATAGAGGGATATGGAAGCGTAGGGCGTTTTAGTTCATGGTTGGTGCAGGGATATGAGGGTGGGCCTGGGTGGGATTGTGGTCAGTGCAGACTCGATGGGCCGAATGGCCTCTTTCTGTATGGTAGAAATTTCTATGATTCATTGAGACCAGCTTTCAATTTCAGATTTATTAACTGAATTTAAATTCTATCAGCTGTCATGGTGGATGGGATTTGAGACCCCTTCCCCCAAGATCAGCCTGGGCTGCTAGATTATTAGTCTGGTGACATTATCACCACACTACCGTTTCCCCAATTAAATTTTGGGCAAATCAGGAAAGGCAGTGGGTGTGATTAATACTGCAAGATTACTATGTTTCCATACTTTCAATTTTAACATCAAAAATTGACTTGATAATTTTATGCCCAAGTATGTTTCAAGTCTTATTCCGATGGGCAGAGAACTGCAGTGGTTGCTATATGTTTTAAGGCCAAAATTCTCCGACCTCACCCATGGCTGGGATTCTCCAGTCCCGCTGCTGTTTTGGCCGAGTGCCAAATTCTCCGTCCTCACTGGCAGTCGTGGTGCGGTGAACGAGACTGCAGAATTCAGGCCCAAATCCTTGCGGTTACTGTGGAACTGCAGTCCGGAAACACCGCGCAGAGCACCTCAGCTCAACAATAATGAAACTCACTCAGACTGTGGCAAGTAAATTCTCAGGACAGGCTTATGAAGTTTATTTTTATCATTGCCACAAGTAGGCTTACGTTAACACTGCAATGAAGTTACTGCAAAAGTCCTCTAGTTGCCACACTCCGGCACCTGTTCGGGGACACTGAGGAATAATGTATCTAACCAGCATTTTTTTTGGATTGTGGGAGGAAACTGCAGCTCCTGGAGGAAACCCATGCAGACATGGGGAGAATGTGCAAACTCCACACAGACAGTGACCCGAGCTGGGAATTGAACTCAGCTCCCTGATGCTGTGAGACAGCAGTGCTAACCACTGCGCCATCGAGCTGCCCTCAGCTCTGAAATTACAGCAACGCAGTGGAAATTTTCACTTTTACAGAATGCTAGTTCAAATCCGTGCCAGGAGGAAGCAATTGCAATTCTGCAGCTGTTTCCAACCTTGGGCTATAGGTAATCAGCTACTTCCAGTACTCCATTGTTGAACAAGACATTAGCTGTCCTCAAATATGCTTTAGCTCCCTCCCTTCATTCTGAAACTTTCTTTTATTGGTCTATAAACATTTGGAAGGCTGTCCTCACGGGGCAAGCTTCCAGGTAAAGTGACATCTCCAATTTATTTCAGGTTTTAAGATTTCTGAATATTGCCAGTTGCAAATTAAAATATTCAACCAAAGGTCTGACCATGAGACGGATAATAGCTCCAAGTGGAGACGGGCAATTTATCAACTGCATGTGAAAATCGGAGCCTGAAAACTGACATCTGCAGTTAGGGGCTGGAACTGCTGCTTTTTTAGATTAGAATTGAAGTTTGTTTAGCTTCATAGTTTTACAAAAATCCAAAATTAATGACAGCAGTTGCTGGATGTAATTAATTTTTCCATTGTAGCACCCGGATTCCTCTTGATGTTCCTGGATTTTTTTATCGGCACTATTTAATAGAGTCATAGGCCGGAATTTTACCAGCCCGTGTGACACAGGACTCGGAGCAGGCAAGGAGTGGAGAATGGGAATGTCCGTTGACCTCGGGCGGGACTTTATGGTTTTGGGATATGTGAGATCATAAAATCCCGCCCATAGAGTCTTTGAGATTTACAGCATGGAAACAGGCCCTTCGGCCCAACCTGGGAGACCATTCACAATGTCGATGATTTTTTTAGAAAAAGGCATTCTTAACATCAATTCTGGACTTACTGTTTACCAGTCCAGAACAATGTCCTATTGTACAGTAATTATCGTTTAACTTTTTTAAAAAATATATTTTTATTCGTTCGTGGGACATTGGCATCGCCGGCTGGCCAGCATTTATTGCCCATCCCTAGTTGCCCTTGGAGGCAATTGAGAGGCCAACCACATTGCTGTGGCTCTGGAGTCACATATAGGCCAGACCGGGTAAGGATGGCAGATTTCCTTCCCTAAAGGACATTGGTGAACCAAATGGGCTTTTCCAATAATCGACAATGGTTTAAGGTCATCAGTAGATTCTTAATTCCAGATTTTTTTATATTGAATTCAAATTCTACCATCTGCTGTGACGGGATTCGAATCTGGGTCCCCCAGAACATTAGCTGAGTTTCTGAATTCACAGTCTAACGATATTATCACTAGGCCACTTGAAAAGAACCATTTGGATTTAACTTTTCCCATTGCCTTTGGTATCTTGTACTTTATTTTTTGCTTTTTAATTTTTTCTTTCCTCTATTTACAAGATCCAACAGCACTACACAGAGTGCTGTCAGTATGCAGTCTACATCTGGGATGCCAGAGGAACTGACACTCCAGTTTATGTACAGAGCACTAGTCTCCCAAATTGGCCCATCAATTTTGATCCTTAATCAGGGAGTTTATATTCAATTAGACTAACGTCAATTGCCTGATTAAAATCACTACAGGCAGCATTAGTTGTACATCCCTAATTGTCCTTGTGAAGGAGGTGGTGAGCTGTCTTCTTGAACAGCTGAAGCCTCTCTGCGGTGCGGGTGCACCCACAGTGCTGTTAGGGAGGAAGGATTTTGACCTAGTGACAGTGAAGGAACGGTTGATATATTCTGAGTCAGTTTCTTCCCCCTGGTCTCTCAAAGCGCCTGACTTTTTCTATCCTACCTTCACAAACTCCACTCCCTGACAAGGAGTGGCTTCGTAGCTTTTTTCTGCAAAGATTTGCCGCATTTTATTTTCCTGAAGCGAATTAGTGTTTACATGTTTTATGTATTTAGTTTGATAGAGATATGGAACATTCACAATTATTGTTACCAGTTTTAATACACCTTTATATTTCTCCCAGGTTATGTGGATATCCTCCATTCTATGACGAAAATGACTCCAGACTGTTTGAACAGATATTAAAGGCGGAATATGAATTTGACTGTCCGTACTGGGATGACATCTCTGAATCCGGTATGTTAAAGGGCATCTGTCTTAAAAATTGGCTCTTACAATGTGGGCAATGCCATAATGGCTAAAAGAGGACATGAGAAGACTCTGGCTGATAGGATTAAGGAGAATCCTAAGGCGTTCTATAGGTATGTCAAGAATAGAAGGTTGGTTAGGGCAAGATTAGGGCCAGTTATAGACAGCAGAGGGAAGTTATGTGTGGAACCGGAAGAGATTGGAGAGGCATTGAACCAATATTTCTCTTCGGTGTTCACGCAGGGGGACAAGAATATAGCTGAGGAGGACACTGGGTTGCAGGGGATTAGAATAGACAGTATTACAGTTGATAAGGAGGATGTGCTGGATATTCTTGAGGGTTTGAAAATAGATAAGTCCCCTGGTCCGGATGGGATTTACCCTAGGATTCTCTGGGAGGCAAGAGAAGTGATTGCAGAGCCTCTGGCTCTGATCTTCAGGTCGTCGTTGGCCTCTGATATAGTACCGGAAGATTGGAGGTTAGCGAATGTTGTCCCATTGTTTAAGAAGGGGAACAGAGACTTCCCCGGGAATTATAGACCAGTGAGTCTCACTTCTGTTGTGGGCAAGGTTTTAGAAAAAATTATTAGGGATAGGATTTATAGTTATTTGGAGAGTAATGAATTGATTGGAGATAGTCAGCATGGTTTTGTAGCGGGTAGGTCGTGCCTTACTAACCTTATTGACTTTTTTGAGAAAGTGACCAAAGAGGTGGATGGGGGTAAGGCAGTTGACGTGGTATATATGGATTTTAGTAAGGCGTTTGATAAGGTTCACCATGGTAGGCTTCTGCAGAAAATGCAGATGTATGGGATTGAGGGTAATCTAGGGAATTGGATCAGGAATTGGCTAGCAGATAGGAGACAGAGGGTGGTGGTTGATGGTAAATATTCGTCATGGAGTTCGGTTACGAGTGGTGTGCCTCAGGGATCTGTTTTGGGGCCACTGCTGTTTGTAATTTTTATTAATGATCTGGATGAAGGTATAGTTGGGTAGATTAGTAAATTTGCTGATGACACCAAAGTCGGAGGTGTGGTAGATAGTGAGGAAGGGTGTCATAGTTTGCAGGAAGACTTGGACAGGTTGCAGCGCTGGGCCGAGAGGTGGCGGATGGAGTTTAATGCGGAGAAGTGTGAGGTAATTCACTTTGGTAGGAATAACAGATGTGTTGAGTATAGGGCTAACGGGAGGACTTTGAATAGTGTGGATGAACAGAGGGATCTAGGTGTATGTGTACATAGATCCCTGAAAGTTGGGAATCAGGTAGATAGGGTTGTTGAGAAGGCATACGGTGTCTTGGCGTTTATTGGTAGGGGGATTGAATTTAGGAGTCGCAGCGTCATGTTACAACTGTACACAACTCTGGTGCGGCCGCACTTGGAGTACTGTGTGCAGTTCTGGTCCCCATATTACAAGAAGGATGTGGAGGCTTTGGAGAGGGTGCAGAGGAGGTTTACCCGGATGTTGCCTGGTATGGAGGGGAGGTCCTATGAGGAGAGACTGAGGGATTTGGGGTTGTTTTTGCTGGAAAGAAGGCGGCTAAGAGGGGATCTTATTGAAACATATAAGATGATTAGAGGTTTAGATAGGGTGGACAGTAATAGCCTTTTTCCTCGGATGGAGAAAGCTAGCACGAGGGGGCATGGCTTTAAATTAAGGGGGGGGTAGTTATAGGACGGATGTCAGGGGTAGGTTCTTTACCCAGAGGGTGGTGAGGGATTGGAATGCTCTGCCTGCTGCGGTTGTAAATGTGCCTAGTTTGGGGGCGTTTAAGAGATCCGTGGATAGGTTTACGGACGAAAAGGGATTGGTTTAGGTTAGCGGGTCATTGTTTTTTAACTGGTCGGCGCAACATCGTGGGCCGAAGGAACTGTTCTGCGCTGTAATGTTCTATGTTCTATGTAAAGGCCACATTTACCATCTCCCCACACACTGCCCTGAAAAGATGATGCTGGATCTTTCCCTTCATTTGTCACTGTGGCAACAGTGTTCCCACAAAGGTACCACATGGGAATCTCATGATGTTGGCTCCAACAGAGTGGAGGAGTGACACGAGAGCATATCCCACAGTCTCCCTTCAGCATGTATTGTTCCTTCTTCCTTTTCTTCTGTAGGATCTGAGAAGTTAGCCCAGGTTTCTTTTGGCTTTCTTTCCAAGGATATTAAGGTGTTGTGATTTATCCTTATTGTTTCTGGGTCTGTCTCAGTCCTGTAGGATCTTGGCTATGGAAGCCTTTTGATTATTATGCCTTTTCTCCACATTTCACTCAGTTGTCCCAAAACCATAAAATCCCACCCAAGGTCCTTTCTGTTACTGGCACTGATTACTACATGAGGTGGATTGAAGGGAACAGTTGCATATCATCACGGTGAAAGCAGTCTTTCAATTATTGAAGAGAATTTGTGTAACGTGGAATTCGAGACATTTTGGTGTCAAACACTGGCCTGGAATTTGTGATTGAATTATCCTAAAACTTTGCCAAGGAAAATGGATTCTTTCCTGTAACCAGCTCCCCTCGGGCAAATGGAAGGTTTGAAAGAGGTGAATGAACTCTTAAAGACTGGATGATGAAGAATGAAGATCTGAATTTAGCTCCTTTGAGTAGCAGAACTTCACTATTACAAGATGGTCACTCAGTATTAGAGTTGTTGATGGGCAAAAGGTTGAGAACATAACTTCCAGCTCTGCACCAGAAACTAAAACCTCAAATGGCCACAAGAGATTAAAGAAAGGATAAACAGAGAAGCAAAGAGGCTTAAAACTTTAACCACAAACACAGAGTACAAGACTTAGCAACACTGAAGTCCAGAGAATAAGAGTGAATGAAAAGGAAAGGCATAATAATCAAAGGAGCTCCACAGCTGAACTCCTACAGGACTGAGACAGACCCAGAAACAATCAGGATAAATCACAACACCTTAATATCCTTGGAAAGAAAGCCAAAAGAAACCTGGGCTAACTTCTCAGATCCTACAGAAGGAAAGGAAGAAGGAGCAATACAAACTCTAAAACCACTCAGGGTGAAGGGTGTTCAGACTAACAGAAGGGAGACTGTGGGATGTCTTCAACCTGAAGCAGAGATCAGAACAGAATCAAAGAGATTGGTTAAGGCATCTCGGGGACTAACCATGTGAATGGGGGGGGTGTTGTTGGGGTGGGGGAGATGAAGGGAAGGGATGAGGGAAGACCTGAATATGATGGGGATAAAGATTTGGGGAGAGATGTAGAGTAAGGCATATGATGCTGGTGCAATGATGACGTGACAATCTCATAGTGGGACCAAAAACAGAAAATGCTGGAAAATCTCAGCAGGTCTGACAGCATCTGTGGAGAGAGAATAGAGCCAATGTTTTGATTCAGGATGGCCCTCACAGAAATCTGGAGAAAATTCCAATGTCATGCGGAGGTCCCAATACTTACACAGAAGCTGCAAATAAAGAGTAATGGCTTTAACAAACTACAGTCACTTGCAGCTTGCTTTGAGCGAGGGATAGACAAGTCCCAAAAACCCCTATCTGGACCCTGAACACATGACAACGGAGCAATAAACAGTGTCAGGGTGGGTAGTTTTTACACTGAGGGTTTGCCACTGTGAATTCCCCGCCCATCTCTAATTCTCAGTTTGTGTCTCTCAATCCAAGCGGTTGAGAGATTTTTCTATTTTTAAAATACGTAGAACTTCAGTAACTGCTGCCAAAGTTTACAACTGCCAAGGAATGGAATTATGCATTAATACAGAAAAAGATAAATACAGTCTTGAAATTAAAGCAAAACAGTTGTTTGGCAGATTTATTCACAGGCAACAGGCTGGATTTTTTTTTAAGTTTCATCATATTCTCTTTTGCTTTGCCAATGATAATTGGAAGTTTTTGCTGTTCCTTGCACTCTTCAAAGAGAAAAGTTCCAGCACTAAAAAAAAGAAGATCAAGTGCGAGAAGCTAAGTTGTCACTAATGGAAAATATAGTGTGTTTCGAGAGTTTTCTGCTTTATTCCTTGATCTGTACACGTCCTGAGATTAGGGGACCCAGTGGATGGTTCGCTCCTTCACCTTTGACAATGCCACTCTTCAGCCAGCCCGCAAGGCAGACCAGACAGTGACTCGGTCACTCCATCGCCACTCATTTACTCTCACCCCGCTGTCACCCCTGGAAAACCCAAAGCGAATGCTCACTGCCTCTCCATCAGAGTTTGAAATCACGTACTTGACTGCGCCAAGATTGATGAGTTAAAAATCTCCTCTGGCTCCAAGTGTCTTATGTAAGATGAACTTGTACCGTTGAGTCGAAAGTTAACTGTTCCGACCTTGGCAGTAACTGGAGATCTCACTGAGTCCACAGGATGTCCGGTATGGGAAAGACTGACAGTACATTCCGTTCTGAACACCCTTATTTTTCATCTCCTTGCTATTTGTGAAGCCTGCTATATGTGAAATTGCTGCTCCTTTTGCCCACGTGACATAAGAAACTACTCAATAAAAACAAATGCCAAAGTTATTGTCAGTAAAGTGCCTTGAAATGTGATAAACCTTTTGACTTCCTTGCCCCCTTTTTGAACGTTGATGGTGTTGGAGGGAGAGGGTTTTGTAGAGAGAGACCTGTGCTCACAGGACTGTGAATCAGTAGGTACTATTAAAAGGCCAACCCAAATGTGAACTGGTGTTACCTCACTAGAGTGTGTTACCTCCAGTGCTGCTTCACTAGAGATCCACAATTTTAACAAAAAAACATCTGAAATCCCAGTTATTCACTAAAATGATGAAGCCACAAGGCTCCAGGGTTTATAAAAGAGAAAAAACAAGAGTCAAACAAAGCAAACACTCAGGACAAGGTTTTTATCGCACTGCCAACCCCCTCTCCCCCCTCATCACTGGGATCTACCTGTCCTGTCGATGTCTACAGGATACTGTCCTGCTGCTGGCAAACCTGCCTCGGTTGGTGTACATAAGAAATGGGAGCAGGAGTAGGCCATCTAGCCCTTCGAGCCTGCCCCGCCATTCAATAAGATCATGGCTGATCTGAAGTGGATCAGTTCCCCTTTCCCACTTTCTCCCCATAACCCTTAATTCCCTTGCCTATCAGAAATCTATCTACCCGTGACTTAAATATATTCAGCGAGGTAGCCTCCACCACTTCAATGGGCAGAGAATTCCAGAGATTCACCACCCTTTGAGTGAAGAAGTTCCGTTCAACTCCATTCTAAACTGCCCCCCTCCTTATTTTGAGGCTGTGCCCTGTAGTTCTGCTATCCTTTCTAAGCGGGAAGAATCTACCTCTACCCTATCCATCCCCTTCATTATCTTGTAAGTCTCTATAAGATCCCCCCCCCCCCAGCCTTCTAAACTCTAACGAGTACAGACCCAGTCTATTCGATCTCTCTTCATAGTCTAACCCCCTCATCTCCGGTATCAGCCTCTTGTGGAGGGGGCAGTTGCATTCGATGGGACCGGACGATCCCTTTGGCAGGAAGGGGCAGAAAATCCCATCCTAAATGATACCTTAGCTGATGACCAATATCCGACAGCCCAGAATCAACATAAAAACAAAGAAAATCATTGC
Organism: Carcharhinus amblyrhynchos; assembly: GCF_965287045.1. NCBI lineage: Eukaryota > Metazoa > Chordata > Chondrichthyes > Carcharhiniformes > Carcharhinidae > Carcharhinus > Carcharhinus amblyrhynchos. The sequence goes on from NC_137342.1 coordinate 49,005,300, forward strand.
ACAGGAACAGGCCCTTCGGCTCTCCAAACCTGCGCTGCCTGTGTGAACTAAGACCCCCTACCCTCCCTGGGACCATATCCTATTCCTATCCTATTCATGTATTTATTAAGAAGCCCCTTAAAAGTCACTATCATATCTGCTTCCGTTATTTCTCCAGGCAGCAAGTTCCAAGTAGCCACCACCCTCTGTGTAAAAAATCTTGCCTCCTACATCTCCTTTAAACGTTGCCCCTTGCACCTTAAACCTATGCCCTTTAGTAATTGACTCTTCCATCCTAGGAAAAAGCTTCTGACTATCCACTCTGTCCACGCCGCTCATAACCTTGTAGACCTCTATCGCCCCTCAACCTCCATCGCTTCAGTGAGAACAAACCAAGATTCTCCAGCCTCTCCTCGTAAGTTAAACATGAATTAACAGGCAACTTGCAGTCAATTATTAGTCAGAAATCACACAATTAATGGCAGATAGAGTTAAGGCAGATCTTATGAATTGTCTCAGAAGCCCACACGGCATCTCAGTCTTTCCCCTCAGCCACAAGCTCCTTCCAGGCTGTCTTCATTACGAAGAATCTCAGCTCGTCTCCTTCTACAATGTTGCTGGATCCCCAGCCAACAGCAGGTTCAACCAACCCCAGTTCCATGGTTACAGTCTTCACTGAGCCTGGCACTCAGTCTGCAGAACCTCTTCAACTCAGTCAGGATGGTGTAGATCCAGCATCAAACAGAAACAGCTGCAGCTCCTTATTCTCAGCTTCTGGATCCTATTCCAGGACTTGGTTCCCAAGGAAGGAGCATTCATCCTGCTCAAAGCAAGTTGTACATTTATTAGTCACAAGTAGGTTTACATTAACACTGCAAGGAAGTTACTGTGAAAATCTCCTAGTCGCTACACTCTGGTGCCTGTTCGGGTACACAGAGGGAGAATTTAGCATAGCCAATGCACCTAACCAGCACGTCTTGCGGACTGTGGGATAAAACCGGAGCACCGGACTGATGTTTGGGACCAGATCGGAAACTCCGAGGTAATGTTATGAAGTTAGCCCAGACCCCAACTTTACTTGATTTTGGCATGAGTGGTACTTCACTCCAGTTGTGATTCTATTGACCCACTAGGTAATCTCTATTTTTGAAATTTTTTTTAGAGCACAGTTAGAATATAACAAAATAATAATTTCCAATTGAAATACTTAAACATGACACAATATAATTCTTAGCAGCTATCAATCTCTATTGTTCCAATGTAAGCAATATCCCCATAGACATAATCCTTCTTCAGAACCAATTAGCACCAAAAACTGATTTGATGCTAGATTTCAAGACTTTTAATCTCTCTGGACAAATACAGAAAGACAGCTGCCTTCTGACTCCCCAACAGCAATTTCCACAGGAAGATCTACCTTCAAGCGGCAGAACTTCAGAGAAAGGGACCTATATTCTGGCAGATCCCAGTCTCCAATCTCCAGAGAGAGAATAAGACAGACAAAGAGCTACTTCTTCACTCCCCAGTCCCAAACAGCAATTGAACTTGGTTTCTCTCTGTGAGCCTAGCCCCACTCAGTCACATGATTTTTGCTGTCAAAAATCAAAACAAGCCCCACTCTGAAAAACCCCAGGGGAAAACTCTAAAATAAAAAAAATTGTGGTCCGGATTAAAACAAACATTTTAGCAATTAAAATCAATTATGCTGGTGCAGTAACAGGGCTGCTGGGTACAGATAAGGCAGCACTAATAATAAAACAAACTGCTAAAACAAATCCTGTACAAGAAACATGACACAAATAGATTTCTTAAAGACACAGTATCATCACACTGAATATATGCAAAATTAAAGTGTAACCTGCCAGCATGCACACCTCAAAAATGTTCTACTTCCAGACCATGAAACATTGTTTGGTCAGAGGTAAGTAATTTTAAATGGGAGTGCAGGAACAGAAAGATCAGGGGTATACGTACAAAAATAATAAAGGTGGCAGAAGCTGTGAAGATTTAATTAATCATTGGGGAATCTTAACTTTATTAATGCTGGCATATGATAGAATATAAAAGTAAATAAGTTAGGCTAAACCTTCATAAGACCCTGGGTGGAGTATTGTGTTCAGTTCTAGACAGCATCCTTTAGAAAGGATGTCATTCCATGAAAAGAGAGAGGAAGGGATTTACCAAAATGTAACCAATGACAAGATCCTGCGGTTAACGTGGGGAGACCAGAGAGGTTGGGATTGTTCTCCTTGAAGCAGAGAAGGTCAAGATCAAATTATTGAGATGATCCCCAAACTCATGAACGGTTTTCATGGAGTGAAACTGGAGAAGTTGTTATCAGTCACAGGAAGATAAGTAAGCAGGGGATACAGAAACTACAAAGGGTCGTGAACGAAGCCCAGTCCATCACGCAAACCATCCAATGACGCTGTCTACATTTCCCGTGCCTCGGCAAAGCAGCCAGCATAATTAAGGGCCCCCATGCACCTTCTCTTGTCCACCTTCTTCTGTCGGGAAAAAGATTCAAAAGTCTGAGGTACCAACCGACGCAAGACCAGCTTCTTCCCTGCTGCTGTCAGAGTTTTGAATGGACCTACCTCGCATTAAGTTGATCTTTCTTCACACACTCACTGCGACTGTGACACTACACTTTACACTCTCTCCTTTCCTTCTCTATGAATGGTATGCCCTGTTTGTATAGCATGCAAAAAAAACAATACTTTTTACTGTATAGTGATACATGTGACAATACTAAATCAAATCAAATTTTGAATAATGAACAAGAGATGGCATGGCAAAGTTATTTTTCACATTGTTGTGATGTGGAGTGCTCTGGCTGATGGGTGCTGCAAGCACATTTATCGATAATCAAATATATTTTACAGAAATATAGGGAGTTCAGGGGAATGTTACATATTGGAGAATTCTACCATCCAGCTGGCACAGGTACAATGGACCGAATGGTCTCCTTCCGTGCTGTATTATTCTAGAATTCTGTGATTCCCTGCCTGGCCAAAAAAATTTGCTTAAGTAATTTCTTTGCCCTATTTTCATTCACCGTTCTTTGTCCTCTCTCAGGTCAGTACTGAAACTGAGTACATTTGAAATATAAATGTATTTCACAAGCGTAGAAAATTCTGCGCATTGCAGGGTCAGTGGCAAAAGTGCATAATGAAGTCTTGGTGGGGTTGGTAATGGGGTACAGTGTAACAATTTCCACCTTAGCCGCTGTTCCTCAGCTATTTTGGATCAGGTGTAGATGTGAACGGTGTGTGTAATGGAAAATTCTCAATGGACTGATTTCTCTCATTCCAAATGTCCTTGGGGAGATAATAATAATCGGCTCATCGCTGACACTTTAATACGTCATTAACTTTCTCCACCAACTGAAAGTGATTATTTGAGACATTTTGAGTTGATATATGGGACAAAGAGCTAATTCTTAACTTTCTCTTTCAGCTAAAGATTTTATCAAGCGCTTGATGGAGAAGGACCCCAACAAACGTTATACGTGTGAACAAGCGTTAAGACATCCGTGGTAAGCAGGACTTCATTCAATTTAATAGGTTGAGCTCTCGCCTGCTTCTCCAGGCATTTACCAATTACACTTCAGGCCTCTATGGGGAATTTGCAGAGTGTGTCTCACTCTTTTGTAATATTGGTCGGGTGATTGTATCGTATTAGCTTCAGGACAACCATCTAATTGTGGATTTCAGCAAGTGTTTTTCTATCGCATTGACCATAAGTGTTCTTTATATAAAGTAAAACAAACCTGAGGTTCACTTCAATCTGTGCCTGTCTCAACCTCTTATAGGGACAGGAGAATGCGTGCATAAGTGCCAGTTTTCAGTTCAAGAATTCTTTATTAATATCCATTGGTCAGGCTACTGTGGAACTTGATACTGGATAGTTAAAATTACACTCTGGCGAAAGACACACCATAGAAGATGATTAGTACTCACATCTTTCTCTAGTTTCCCTCCAGACCACTCTCTTGTCATCTCAGAGCATATCTTATCTGTGAGACCCACTTCCTGTTCTCTCAATCCTATTTCCATTAAACTGCTGATCATCTTAACTTCCCCTCCAAGTTCCTGTGTTATCTGATGTTGTAAACGGTCCTCTCTCTTGATGTGTTGTCTTTCCCGCCATGTAAATCTGCTGTCATTACCCCTCGCCTCAAAAAGACCAATCCATGATCCTTTTCTATTTGCAAACTACCCTCCCATCTCCAACCTCCCTTTCCAGTCCTTGAACATGTTGTCACATCCCAAATTCCTCCTTGTGTTTTCTGGAACTTTATATTTGAATCCTGTGAGGGACTAAGATCACATACTGTATATTTTTGTCAAGCATTTCTGCTCCTCACTGTTTCTAAAATTGTAAAAACCAGACAAAGACCTTTAAAGAGGCTAAAACTATGTCTGTCTGTGACCCCTGGGCATAGGAAGCCACCTGGCAGTTTTAGGGAAACTCACACCTCGTTATCTCTGAGGAGGCACTAACAATCCCCTATGACCTGTACAGCCCAATTTCAAAGAGAGTTATACAAAGACTATCATCTGCTAAGGCAAAGATCCCACAATCTTCCTTTTAATTTGTAATGGCTGTGATATGGCTGAGTCCAGACACCTCCTTTGTCAAAGATGGTGGAAAGATGGGTAATATTGCTTTGCTAAATTGCATTGTCTCAGTCTGCTGTTTAGCATCTGATGAACAGCCTCAAGGTAAAGGATCTCTGCCCAGGTTGAACAACTGGCCCTATCTACACTGATTTTATTGGAGGGCCTGTATCATTGCCTACTTGAGGGTCTGGGTAAGATGCCCTCTGAGAAAGTTGGTGCAGACTCAATGGGCCAAATGGCCTCTTGTGCACTGTAGGGATCCTATGACATGGTTCTGACTCTCCTCTCATGTCACCGTTTGTCCCATGTTCAGAATTCTTAGGAGTTGACTATCTTGCCAATCTACTCCAATGTCCTTCAGCATCTTAGAAAGTATAATCCAGTCCACTCAATCGAATGCTTTTTCAAAACCTTGAAAATAAACATGTATTTCCTGTTCTAACCCTAACCTGTGTTCACTTCCATTATGAATAGCTTCTCTTTACACACTTCCTCCATCCAATCCAGACTGGTCATCTCCAGTTTAGTTCTTCACCTTCTCACTCTCTTTAACACCCAACAAAAGTTGGTATTTGTTCAAGTATACAGTCCATGTCTTCATCAGAACTTCTATTACAATTCCAGTTTTCCAATGTGGCTAATGTAATTCCAAAACTGGATGCTTGGTGGTCTCAGCAGCACAGATTTGTCTGTGGATGGTGCAGAATTCGATCATCTTTCTATCCCCTTCTGTCTCATTCCCTAACAAAAAATGTCTCATGCCGGAACTTTACCAACTTGTCCAGCTAAGGCTCGTAAGATCCCACCCAGGGCCAATGGAGAATGCCGTTCTGTGAACCTCACCTGCCACGGTAAAATTCCAGCCTACGTAGCGTCAGTGAGCCTATTCTTCATATCTACTCCGAGCGTGAGTGCGAGCGTGAGTGCGAGCGTGAGTGCGAGCGTGAGCGTGAGCACACGTCTCCTGGGGTTTTCAACTGCTACTGTTCTGACATCTACACATGCACCAAACAGCTGCAGTAAGACTCCAGTCTGCCACATTCCCCCAGTTATCCATCCTGTAGAAATGTGTATGTGATTTATATCTAATATAGAAGCTTACTGAGAATACCATAGAACGTCTCATTCTGTTCAAAAATCAGGATATATCACACTGAAAAATATAGAATTTTGCAATGTTTTATTGCAAATTTGCACTGGATGTATAACTGGTTCAGTTGTAACCGCTGTATCAATTATATCCTTCACTTACAGCCCAGATTAAATGAACGGTGCTCCAGTGAAATTCCAAATTATTTACAGACCTAACGGGTACAAGATTACTAAATAAGTAAGAATTTACAGAGACAGCTGGTCCGCAGCAATCTGTACCCTGCTGTTCCGCTGTCTGACTTACAGTCTGCTGTCCAGCCTGGAAGTATTTAAATTGTTATCTGCTCTTTGTCAACACAGTCTAGTCTATCAGTTAATTAATTCTCCAACTTCAGGACCCAGGGAATAATGAAACAGCAGCATTCCAATTTATAGACTTGTGTAGACAGTGCTTAAATCTTTGGGTAGTAAATGGATTCACATGGTTTCACTGGTTATGTGGACCAAATATGACTGCAGGGTTTGTTAGCTTAACAGGGAAATGTGCGTAATACACTTTCAGTTAAATTACCTGGTGTTTTTGGAAGGCATTTTGAGTATGCAGCCATGTTTTCGAACTGCAACCGCAATGTAAGAGATGTGGCTTTTTATATGATAATTCCCTGATGTTTCTGTGAATCGAAACAGTTTTTCAATTCAGTATTTTTAGGATAGAATTCTATCATAAGCTGCAATGGCTGTTAATGTAATCCTTCCTCAAAGAACCCATTGTGGGCTTCACCTTCTCCAACTAATGCTTTGTGCAATACATCAATTTCCTCCTCCAGGTCCCACAGACCAGCTCTCACTTTTCACTTCACTCTACTTGAACCTATCCAGCTTCCGCCATGTCCAAAGAACTAGGAACTCCCTGGTTAAGGTCACCAATGCCCTCTTTGTGTCTGGCCATCTGTCTGTGCATACCCTTCCTCCTTGGCTTTGCAGTGGCATTGGCTGTTCAGCTCTTCAGCAGTGCCTCTCTGCTGTGGCACCAGCCTTGCTGGTTCTATCAAAACTATCCCCAGGCATCTAAGGGTTGTACTCTGGCAATTGCTGCATCATAGCCATGGACATAGAGTCATAGAGTATTACAGCATGGAAACAGGCCCTTCGGCCCAACCTGTCCATGTCAATCATGATGCCCTCCCAGCTAGCCCCAGTTGCCCGCATTTGGCCCATATCCTTCTAATCCTTTCTCGTCCATGGATGTATCCAAAAGCTTTTTAAATGCTGCTATCGTACTTGCCTCAACTACTTTCTAGATCACTAGATTGATTCCAGGTTTGAAGGGGCAGTTGTCATCTGAGGAGCAGTTGGGTAGCTTGGGTTTGTAGTCTCTGGAGTACAGAAAAATGAGGAGGAATTTGATTGAGGTTTATTAAATACTCAATGGGATTGATAATATCAATGTTAACCAAATGTTCCCCTTTTAGAGCAGTGTAGGACAAGAGGTCATATTGTAGAGTAAGAGGAGAGAGGTTCAAGACAGAGATAAGGAGAAGCTACTTATCAGAGGGTTGTGAATCTATGGAACTCACTGCCCCAGAGTGCAGTGGATGCAGAATTAATCAATAGATTCAAGAAAGAGATCAATAAATCAAAAGTGAGATAAAGGGCTTTGGGGAAAAGGCAGGGAAGTGAAGATAGGATGAGATGGAGATCAGCCATGATCATATAGAATGATGGAGCAGGCTCGAAGAGCTTAATTGCCCACTCTCGTTGCTAATTCCTATGTTCCTTTGTTTCTCCATACACACACCACCCTCAGTATGAAGACGTTGCCCCTCAGGTTCCTTTTAAATCTTTCTCTTCTCACCTTAAGCCAATGCCCTTCAGTTTCCAATTCCCCTTCCCTGGGGAAAAAAAACTTTGTGCGTTCATCCTATCGATGCCCCTCATGACTTTATACATCTCGATAAGGTTATTGTGAACAGGGGGTTCCTCTGTGAGAGTCACTGGGGGAATCACCAAATTTACCTAACTATGCCTGCAGGTTGCTACTCACCAACCACTGCCACCCCTGCACCCATCCCTGCCCCCATCTCCACCACCACACACACAACACCCCTCCCCAACAGCAGTTTATCACCATGGGGACAGAGAGCTGCTCGTAGTTAGCAACTTATTTGGTTGAATTGGCCACCTGCCTCTGGTTGACGGTGACATTGCCGAGGTTTTTGCCACCTGTGATGACTGGGAGACACCAGGTTCCCCTCCCGATGTGTCCCGTCGCCATTTTACCAGGCCTCCCCTCTCCCAGCCAGTCTCTCGAGAGCTGGCAAAATTCAGTCCCGTGGCTACCCCTCATCCCCAATTCCACTCTTTCATCTTATCCCCCACACCCTTTGACTCCTCAAATCTATCTGGTAAATGAAGCAAGGCAGAGAGAGGGTCTCATTTTCCTCTTCCGTAACTGCTAAGTGGAATGCCTTTCCTCTGGTGAGTGATAAGTCGAATAACACCGGTGTTCTGGTGACAGGCAACCCTGAGACTTTGAACACATTTCTCACTCACCAATTGAGATACCAGACCAGCAGAACTGTGAAGCCTTCTGTAAGAACATCCCAGCATTAGAAGGAACAATAGTTTAATAGGATTTTACTGTGTCAGATTTTAATTCCATTTAAGGCCATTTCTCAGTGATTTATGGCGAGGGGCCTGGAAATAACTGCATTAATACCATTCCATTGTTTAACAACATCATCGGAAATTCCTGAACACGTTTTTCACAGAGGCATTCGAAACCATCACTTTGATGTCATGCTTTAAAATACCGAGTGGAGGAATTTCTTACAAACACTTTTCATTTGTGTGTTAATATTGCAAACATAAATTTCCTGATTTTATTGCAAAAAAATGTAAATTTCAGGCAGAGAGTTGAATTACTTTTACATGAGAACTGGAAGAAAAGAGCTAGGAGCAGGAGTAGGCCATTCAGCCCCTTAAGAATGCTCCACCGTTCAGTATAATCAGGGCTGATCTCATCTCAACCTCAACTCCACTTTCCTACCCATTCAACCCTTTACTAATTAAAAATCTGTTCCCATCTTCCTTAAATTTATTCAAAGTCCCAACATTCACCACACTCTGGGCTAGTGAATTCCACAACCTTTTGAGAAAAGTGATTTTGATTTCTTCTCATCTCTGTTTTAAATCTCTTACCCCTTATCCTAAAACTGTGACCTCTTTTTCTAGATTGTCCCACAAGAGGAAACACCCTCGTCACATCTACTTTGTCAATTTCCCTTATCTCCTCCACCACAATTATTATAATCAGCATTTGAAAAGGAATACATTCTTAAGTCAGTACAAGGAAGAATTTTATTTTTATCAGGTCCACTAAAGGTTCACTAATGTCCTTTAGGGAAGGAAATCTGCTGTCCTCACCTGGTCTGGCCTACATGTGATTCCACAGCAAAGCAGTTGACTCTCAACTACCCTCTGAAATGGCCAAGAAAACCATTCAGTTCCAGGCCAACTAGGGATGGGCAATAAATGCTGGCCAGCCAGCGATGCCCATGGCCCACGAATGAATACAAAAATTTTATTTATATTTGCGTTTGGGAATTATAACTTGGTTTTTGAAATATTGCTTCAGTGAAAAGACTACAGAATAGAATTCCCATTGTTGATTCAGTATTGCCAAAAAAGACCGATAGAAATGTGGAAAAACAACTGCAGAATGGTCAGAAAACAATGACAAACAGAATAGGAATAACATCTATCAGGAGATTTTACAGGAAGCAATGTTGCCAGTCCCTTGAAATGAAGGTAGTGTCTACCTGGCCCTAGATTAGTGTGGCCACAGGTGACTGAAAGGGTGGTAAAACTTTGGAGTTCCCTCCTCCAGAGAGCTGGGAAGGCTCTGCGTTATTGATTGTGTTCAAAGCAGAGGCTAATAGATTTCTAGATACCAATGACTTCAAGCCAAAAGGGGAGAGTGGGAACAAGATGGTGTTGAGATTGAAGACCGACCATGATACGGTTAAATGGCAGAGCGAGCTCAAGGGGCTGAATGGCCTACACTTGCTCCTCGGTTCCTGAGGAAGTGGGAGTGAGGGGAGCAGAGGATTCTGAAGCTAGAGTTTACTTTCTCTCAAAGAATCAGGGAATGGTTACAGCCTGGGGGACAATTCAATCCATTGTTTCTGTGCTAACTCACTGCATGAGCAACTCACCTAGAACCATTCCCTTTGCCTTTTCCCTGTCGCGATGAAAGTTTATTCTTTGCAGGTTATTAATCACTTTCTGAAAACGACAGTTGAATCCACCTTTACCACACTCTCGGGAAGTGCTCTCCAGAACCCAACCATTCTCTGGTTTTTCTTATATCACCTTTGGCTCATTTGCCATTCATCTTCAATCAATGTCCCCTGGTTCATTATCTTCACCCAACTGAGAACAGACCTTCCTCTTTTGTCTCTTCGCTACAGCAGAGTTTATTTATGCAATTGTTTTCCGATTCGGTTGCGACTTGTTGGATGAGGTGCCAGCACTTGGGACAGTTAGCAGCAAGTTTGTCCCACACACCACTATCAATTCATCCTCTTTACAGTGAGGCCTTCAGAAATGTCCATTAACATCTTTTTTGACTAAGATGACTCTGAATAGGATGGCCAGAAAATAACCGCAGTACTGTGAGGTTAATTGCTTCTGGAAAGGAGTGAATGCTCCGTCAATGGAATCCAAACAGGGAATCATTAATGTGCCCAAATGGATAGAATTTAATGCACCAACTATTTGTTAGAGTGCAACGACCATTGTGCCAGGGGATGACACAACCAAAACACAGAGCCAGCAGTCCCTAACACAGCTGGATCATTTATTGAATGAAAATCTTCTCTGTTCTGATGAAAGTAATCAGTTGCAAGGACTTACGAGCCATATCCATTGCAATCCATAAAGCACAGACCTGGGTGGGCAAATGTCATTATGTTCCTTGTAACTGTCAGAATTGAAGAGATCTCCCTGGATATCTAAATTGTAGGGGACATTCTGCATGTGGGATGCAGCTGCTGTTCACATTACCCCTGAGTTTCTATGCCACAGTTTTCTAATGAAGCTTGTGTGTTAATATCATATAAATTAACGTGAAATGTTCACGTTTGAAACCTTATACATTATCTTGTCACACTGGAATGACAGAGTTGAGGAACGAATGTGGAGATTTGACTGTCATTTTCATAGAATCCCTACAGTGCAAAAGGAGGCCATTCAGCCCATCATGTCTTCACCGACTCTCTGACAGAATATCTTACCCAGGCCTTCTCCCCCACCCTATCTCAGTAACCTTACACATTTACCATGGCTAATTCATTCAACCTACACAACTTGGGACATGAAGGGGCAATCCACCTAACCTGCACAACCTGTGGGAGTAAACTGGAGCACCCCGAGGAAACCCAAGTAAAGTAAAAGTTTACTTATTTTCACAAGTAAGGCTTACATTAACATTGCAGTGAAGTTACTGTGAAATTCCCCTAGTTGCCTGTTCAGGTCAAAACACCTAACCAGCACATCGTTCAGATTGTGGGAGGAAACCGGAGCACCCGAAGGAAACCCACGCAGACATGGGGAGAACATGCAAACTTCAAACAGACAGTGATCCAAGCCAGGAATCGAACTTGGGTCTCTGGCACTGTGAGGCAGCGGTGCTAACCACTGTATCACTGTGCCACTCCATGTGATTCTTTTGCAGATGTACAGCATCAACTCTTCAATAATCTCCATAAGATCTTATTTCTTCCAAACAGTTATTTTGATGTGTTAGTTTCTGTATGATCTCACACATCATTGCAGGCGACAAAATGGAATATTCCTCAGTGAGGTCCATTTACTGCCAGTTAGCCGTGACTGAGTGAGTGCGGCTTTGGGGCTGAAGGTTCAGAGTTCAGGTCACATTCCTGAGATTTGAGTACAGGTATCCAGGCTAACATTCTATTGAAGCATGGAGGAAATGCTACACTATCAACAGTGCTAACTTTCTCACGAGGCTGAGGTTCCATTTGCCCTCTCAGCTGGAGGAAAAAGACCCCATGGCACTATTTGGGTGAGGAGCAGCGGAGTTATCCTCAGTGGCCAACCCAATATTTATCCCTCAATCACAGTCTGTTAATGGGAGCATGCTGTGAGCGAACTGACTGCCGCTTTTCCGATACTACAACAAGACAAAAGTCCATCCCACCAGCAGGAGTTTCCTGTCCCGCCAAAGTCAGTGGTCTTTTGAATGCCTCGCCTCTTTACAGCCCCACCCCTATCGCAACAGGGTCTATAAACTGAAGAGAACTTGATTGACTGTAAAACACATTGGGACATCTTGTGATCCTGAAAGGTGCTATATAAATGGAATCTTTATTTCCTGATGTTATATTTTTAGAAAGTTTAAGGCTGCTTTGAAAGCTGATGATTTGATGGTGATGTCGTGAGCTTAGGCTGTTGTTTTGCTTTGTTTTGTATTCTGCAGTGCAGAGAGAGCAGCTCTTCAATAAAACCTGTTGTGTGTTAATTTGAATCTATGTGTGCAAATCACAGCGAGGGCATTGCACTTTCTTTATGTCATCACCGGGACATAAAAACAAGATGTCTTCCAATCAACCATTGACATGACATATAACGGTCTTGGTTCACTGCATAACTGGATCATTTCTCAGGCCTGATTGGAATGGGGTAGGTCTCCCATCAGCCCAATCATAAGATCATTAGAAATGGAATCAGGAGTGGGTCATCCTGCCCCTCAATGCCCTGCCATTCAACAAAATCATGGTTGATATGGCTGTGACTTTAACACAACTTTCATGTCTATCTCCACAACCCTTGATTTTCTTGTCAATCTCCACAACCCTTGATTTTCTTGTCAATTAAAAATTTAACACAACCTTGAGCATAATCAATGTCCCAACCTCCACTGTTCTTGGTGGATGAGAATTTCAAAAACTAATGATGCTCTGAGAGAAGAAATTCCTCATCATCTTCATCTTCAATGTGAAACCCTTTAATTGATCTTTCTCTACATCCTGGCTATGACTGTAACACTACATTCTGCACCCTGTCCTTTCCTACTCTATGAACAGTATGCTTTGTCCGCAAGAAACAATATTTTTCACTGTATACCAATAATAAATCAAATCAAAACTGCATCATTGGCTGTAAAGCATATTGGGACATTCTCAGGTCTTGAGATCGATTTTATAAGTTGGAATTTTCCTTTAAGAAGGACAGTAGCTGCCTTTTGGCCCAGTATCTGGCTTGACTTTTAGTCAGGACTGTGTTGTGAGCTCAGGCTGAGAGCAGATTGACACGACCCAAGTGAATTTCACACACAAACCTCGACTTCTTACAGGGGAGGAGAGTCTCACCCAATTGATTGGTATCATCTTTAAACACAGGTTGAAGACAGTATGTCAACACATCACACCAGCTCCTCATCGCTCGCACTGCCTTCACTTTCAGTAGTTAGTGTTCGTACTGGAACAGGAACTGGGAATGAAATCCCAAAGCTTTGCATGTCCCTGCAGAGTACCATGACAATATGCAAATTAGATTGACTCTGCTGAAGAGCCTGTGGATAATGTTCTGAACATAGACATATTCACGATAATTCATGCACATGCCTGGGACATGGGACATCAAGAAAAATTCTGGGACACACCCTGAACTTTCCCCTCCACTGTGACTCCCCGCTTCTGTTTTCTCTTATTCAGTTCCCCCTAGCTTGGCCCAACTCAACCTGCCCCTCCCTGACACAGCCACTGTCCCTTGCTGTTCTGTTTTGTTTCCGTGAACGCCTTGTTCTCCTGTTAACACATTCTGCTTTCCTACCTTTGCCACGATCAACATTCTTCAATCCCCGATGGACACCCATCAACAGACCCTTTGTCTCGTGTCCATGACATCTTTGCCAACCCCTCCTTTGCTCCAAACTATCACTGACTTTCCATTCTGTCCCCCACCCCCCCTCTCCAAGTACACAATTCATCAGATTTCCATCCCTTTTCCGTTCTGTTGAAGAGTTTCTGGAGTCAGGATTCTGAACACAGAAGCAGACATTTTCATGATAATTCACAGGATCTGTGGCAAATCCCATAAAAAGTATTTAAATGGAACTCCATTAGTTAACCTTTAAAATAAGAGGTTTATGACTGTGCTTAACCAACAGCTGTTACAGCAGTTCTGTGCGATGTTTTAACAATGCTGCTAACTCGGCACATTTGCAATGAACCCAATCATTTGATCTTGTGTTAAAAGGGAAATTTTGAATCATTTGAACCAACAAGGGCGCATTCCATCATTGCAAGTGACTTTGCTACTGTTCCAGGTGGGGGTTCTGATCTATACCCTAACGTTTAAATGATGTGTTTCTGTCTACTGTTTCCTGGACAGATGCTACAGGAGCACTTTTGGACTGATTGCAACCCCAGGAGTGACTCATCTGTTATGGAACCAACCTGTGCAATATGGAAAAATTCACATTTTGTTCAATGACTTAATTCCAGATGCTCTTTCCTAGGGTAGAAAAGTCAAGTACTAGGGGCATAGGTTTAAGGTGCATGGGGAAAAGTTTAGAGGAGATGTGCGAGGCAAGTTTTTCACACAAAGGGTGGTGATTTCCTGGAGTGCGCTGCCTGGGGAGATGGTGGGAGCAGGTACCAAAGTGGCATTTAAGGGGCATTTATGCGAGTACATAAATAGGATGGGAATGGAAGGGTACGCACTCCGTAAGTGCATATGGTTTTAGTTCAGTCGGGCAGTATGGTCGGTGCAGGCTTGGAGGGCCGAAGGGCCTGTTCCTGTGCTGTACTCTTTGTTGTTCTTTGTCCATTCCACATTGATGCAGGGATCTTTCTGTTAGAACATTCCACCTGTTTCCTCTCATGAACCAGTATGTTGCAGTGAAATGGGTTTGAATACCAGATACATTGTTAAACTTGAGTCAGTGTGTAGAACAGCCAACATCATTGCGAAGGGTTAGGAACGGTTCTTGGGAGTGGCGTGTGAGAGGATGGGGTCATTGGGGTTCATGGTGAAAGCAACATGCGAATATTACCGGGCGTATCTCGCGCTGTTCCTCATTCACCCTGCAATCCAACCCCGAACTGCCTCATCCGACTGATCATTGTCCACATCACAGCTCAGCCTGACCCTCCCCTGGCCCCGTAGCACCTTCCAGCAGCAATCTCCCAGGCGCCCATTGTAGCTCAGTGAGGTTTGCTGCTGCTTTGGAGTCGATAGAGTGAGAGTCCAGGACCTGAGCACAAAACTCAAGGGTGATACACTAGAGCAAGACTAAGTGGGTGTTGTTGTTGGAGGTGTCCTTTTTCATCCTGTTTGCCCTTTCGCGTGGATGTGAAAGATATCATAGAATCCCCACAGTGCAAAGAAGGCCATTCAGCCCATCAAGTCTGCACCAACTTTCTGACAGAGCATCTTGCCCAGGCCCACCCTCCTGCCCTATCCCCATTACCCCTTATATATATCCTGCTAATCCCCCTAACCTACGCATCTTGAGACACTAAGGGACAATTTAGTTGACAGTTTATTTATTTGTCACAAGTAGGCTTACGTTAACACTGCAATGAAGTTACTGTGAAAATCCCAGAATCGCCACACTCTGGCGCCTGTTCGGTTACACTGAGGGAGAATTTAACACGGTCAATGCACCTAACCAGCACGTCTTTCAGACTGTGGGAGGAATCTGGAGCATCTGGAGGAAACCCATGCAGACACAGGGAGAATGTGCAAACTCCACACGGGCAGTGACCCAAGCAGGAATTGAACCTGGATCCTTGATGCTGTGAGGTAGCAATGCTAACCATTGTGCCACCGTGCCACCCAATCCTATGGCACTATTTTGAAAAAGAGCAGGAGAATTACAATCCTGGGCAATGTTTATTCCTCAGTCAACATCATAAACCAAAAAAATCAGATTCTCTGGACATTATCATGTTGCTATCTGTTGGCAATGCTGCTATTGGTTGCCATGTTTCCTACAATACAGTCCAGTTAGGTGTTTTGGCCTTGCTAAATTGCCCCATAGTGTCCCAAGATGTATTCAGAATCCTACACTGCAGAAGGAAGCCATTCAGCCCATCGAGTCTGCACTGACCACAATCCCAACTAGGCCCTATTCCTGTAACCCCACACATTTACCTTAGCTAGTCCCCCTCCCCAACACTAAGGAGTAATTTAGCATGGCCAATTCACCTGACCTGCACGTCATTGGACTGTGCAAGGAAACTGGAGCACCTGGAGGAAACCCACACAGATACGGGGAGAATGTGTAGACTCCACACACACAGTGACCTAAGCCGGGAATCAAACCTGGATCCCAGTGCTGTGAGGCAGCAGTGCTAACCACTGTGCTATCGTGCCACTCTGCTTTTGGTTAGGGGGATTAGCAAGGTTAAATGCGGGGGTTACGGGGATAGGGCAGGAGCGTGGAGCCTGGATAAGATGCTCTTTCGGAGACTTGGTGAAGACCTGATGGACAGAACGGCTTCCTTCTGCACAGTAGAGACTCTGAAGTTCAATGGTTCTAATATAACAGTGAATACCCATCAAGCATACTTCGTTCACTGAACAATACTTTGGGATATTCTGTAGTCGTGAGAGATGCTGCATAAATTCATCTCTTTCTTCTCTGAATGCCAACCAGAGAGCATGAAGAGAGGCTGCTGATTTATTTCCCTCTCGTTGTCCTATAATTATTCTGAGACTTGTTCTCCAATAAAATGCGGGAG
The DNA here is from genome assembly GCF_965287045.1 of Carcharhinus amblyrhynchos. Lineage (NCBI taxonomy): Eukaryota > Metazoa > Chordata > Chondrichthyes > Carcharhiniformes > Carcharhinidae > Carcharhinus > Carcharhinus amblyrhynchos. The sequence goes on from NC_137342.1 coordinate 49,021,771, forward strand.
CACTTTGAACAGAAACAAAATCCCCCAAGAGTTCCTTCCTCTGTTAAATAAAATATTTTTTGAATTCTATTCTTTGCATCCGCTTAACCTGCTGAGAGTGGAGCTTCCAGTAACTAAATAACACAGAGAAGATATGGGTAAATGCATTGAATTTGTTGTTGAACCCTGCCTTAGCTTAGATTCTAAGCCTGTCGAGTTGGACAGAAAGCCAACATATGTATCAGACATTTCAATATAAAGACCATTGCCCGTCAGCTGAGCTGTAGCATTATGGTTGAATTCTGTATTTGACACGGACACGTATAAGACTGAACTGTGAGGCATTCCAGGATTTAAGAGTCTGCAGGTAAAGGAGTTGATGTGGTCTCCTGATGTCTGTCTGTATAACTTCCATATGACAGCTTCATGTGACTCTGACTGAAGCTATTAGATTGAGGACATTGTGGACGAATGGAATGTTTATTGGACAGGGTTGAAAGCACAAAAGCGGTTTCCAAACTGTTTGATTAAATGTGTGAGCTGGTGTTTGAAATGCCTCGACTGAGATATCCTGCTCCCGCTTTCCTCAGGCTTCAGGGTTCAGTGCCGGGATCGGAAAATCTCACACAATGTCCAAATTGCTGTCCAACATTGGGAATGCCATTTCCATACAGTATCCAGTCTTTAAGCCTGAATCATTCCCTCACCCCCCTCCCAAAGAAAGTCCATTCACATCAGCGTGAGAGCAGAACAGCACGAGATCCGATTGGTCTGTCAAAACCCGCTCCTGGCCAGCAGACCTCATTGAGTGGAGAGAGGGTCATTCCTGAACGCTACCTGGGTAGTACCAGTGGGTAATGCCAGGGAGCAGCACCCAAGTTGCTGCGTAGTTCCGTGGGTGAGGTGGTTTTGTGTGTGTGTGTGTGCATGTATGTGGGTGTGTGTCTGTGGTTGTGTGTCGGGGTGTGTGTGTGTGTGTGTGTGTGTGTGGGGTTGGGGGTGGGGGTATGTGTGTGTGTGTGTGGGGGTGGGGATGTGTGTGGGTGGTTGTGTGTGTGGGTGGTTGTGTGTGTGGATGTGTGTGTGTGTGGGTAGATGTGTGTGTGCACGTGTGTATATGTGTATGTATGGTGCCCCAACCTTCAAATTGGCTGGAGGCTCCCACTAGAGCGATATCTTGGGACCAGCCGCTTATCTCCACGTCCCTGAGGATACAGTGGAGGAAGCCACAGTTGCTGCCACTATCGGTCTTTGGCGATATTCGGGAAAATTCTACCCATGTTGTTTTAACTTTTGTCTTAAGTCCATCCTTTTGGCAGAGCATTGAACCATCTTTATTGGTATAGGGCAGGTTCCATAGCACCAAAATAATTCCAAATTCTGAAGGTTTGGCTGTTCAAAGGTTATGCTTGGATTCTCACTGTGGCATGCTGTACCATCCAGGACAAGTCCTACACCATTAATCTGTGTGCACACTGCCCCAAAATGATGGAATCAATGCTATCTGCATTCAGTGGTAGCTAGTCCTGTGGTCTCCAAAAAAGTACTTTGCCTTTGGAGTATTTATCTACCCTGAGCACTCTGCCTCGGAAAGTCAACATTTCCGTCTCTCCAGGCAGTGAAAAATACTTAGGAAATCAGAAGATTTACAAGTTGCCAAAGTTGGTTGTATCATTAACCTCCACCAATACTCCAGCGCTTAGCTTGGCATCAGACGCTGGAGGATTGTGTTAGTTTTTGGATCGTGATTCTCAGGTGCTACTACTGTGGGAATGTTCCAGAAGCTGGAACTACTGAGGCCGAGAAACCACATAATTGAAGCGGGAGAAAGTTTAGCCTCTTGTGGTTTGGTTGGTATCCCAGCTGTTGTTAATTTTCTCCGAGTTACAGTAATTGTATTCAGGCGTCAGCTAGAATTTCTTTTGTCCGGCCACTTAAGACTAATTGGTACAATATTTCTGCTCTTTCCCCTCTTTGCTGTGTAACAAACTATGTCACAGGAAATTTTATGTTGGGCCAGTGTTGTTTCAGATCTTCACATCGCTACAGAATACAGAAGCTCCTTAGAACCTGCCGCATCTTTAACGTTTCCCAGTTCTGATGAAAGGATACTGACCTTAACCTCGAGCAGGATTCTCATTCCCGTTGGCAGGAAACATGTGGCTGAGAGGCATGGTGACACAGTGATTAGCACTGCTGCTTCACAGCACCAGGGACCCAGGTTCAATTCTCGGCTTGGCTCACTATCTATGCAGAGTCTGCACGTTCTCCCTGTGTCTGCGTGGGTTTCCGCCGGGTGCTTTGGTTTCCTCCCACAGTCTGAAAGACGTGCTAGTTAGGTGCATTGGCCGTGCTAAATTCTCCCACAGTGTACCTGAACAGGCACCGGAGTGTGATAACTGGGGGATTTTCACAGTAACTTCATTGCAGTATTAATGTAAGCCTACTTGTGACTAATCAATAAACTTTTAACTTTAACTTTAGAAGAATCTCACGTTAACTATTTGAAAGAAAAAAAGGGATTACACCTGGGCTCCTTCCTATTCCTTATGGATTAGAACCATACCGGGAGGTGCGTTTACCCAATAAACCATCTCAGCAGCAATTTGATAATTGTGTTAGTCATTTCCTTAGGGTGTGCGCTGGAGAGAGAAGTCATTTTTAGCTGATGGAGGCGTCGCAATCGTGTGGAGACTCATGGGAAGGATGATCAAGATCCTTACTCCCATTGGGTAGAAATGTACGTTCTGTTTACAGTTGGCCTATTTTTAATGGAGCATCTGGAAAATAAATTGACTATATACCAGGATAGCAGGCACGACAATAAATTTGTTTAAATCTCCATTATATTGTTGCATACTTCATAGAATTTGATACTTGATTGAATTTTTCAGAAGTGTGATTGAGTGTGTGGATGAGGGAACCGCAGTTGATGTAGTTTATATGGATTTTAGCAAAGGTTTTGACAAAATCCCACGTGGGAGACTGATTGAGAAGGTAGAAGCACACGGCATTCAGGGAAACCTGGCAGGAGAATCAGACATTGGCTCAGTAACAGGACGCAAAGGGTGGTGGTCGAAGGCTGTTTGAGTGACTGGAGGCCAGTATCCAGCGGTCTACCACAAGGATCAGTGCTGGGACCCTTACTGTTTGTTGTAAACATAAACAATATGGATGATAACCTGGGCGGAATGAGTTTACAGATGACACCAAGATTGGTAGAGTGGTTAATAGTGAAGAAGAAGATTGTAGGTTACAGGAAGATATAGATGGGTCAGTCCCATGGTCAGAGCAGTGGCAGATGGTATTTAACCTTGATAAATGTGAGGTGATGCACTTTAGAAGAAGTAACATGACTAGGAAGTATTTAATGTAGGAAGCTCAGAGGAACAAATGGATCTTGGCATACTTATCCGCAGGTCCTTGAAGATGGCAGAGCAAGTGAACACATTCTCTGCCACCTTGCTTTGATCAGTCATGGCATAGAATATAAAAGCAAGGAGGTAATATTGAAGTTGTACAGAGTGTTGGCTAGGCCACAGCTAGACTACTGTGTGCAGTTCTAGTCACCTCACTATAGGAAGGGTGTGATAGCATAGAGGGGTTACAGAGGAGCTTCACCAGGATGTTGCCTAGGTTGAAGCATTTGAGCTATAAGGAGAGATTAGATTTGCTTAGATTGTTTTCTTTAGAGCAGAGTAGGCTGAGGGGGGGACATGATTGAGGTGTACAAGATTGAGAGGCATGGACAGGGTGAATAGGGATCAGCTGTTCCCCTTAGTTGTATGGGCAATTGTGATAGGGCATAGTTTGAGAGTGAAGAGCAGGAGATTCAGAGGGGATTTGAGAAGACATTTTTGACTCAGAGAATGGTGGGAATCTGGAATGCACTGCCTGGGAAGATTGTGGAGGCTGGAAACTTTACAACCTTTAAAAATGTATTTGGATGAGCACTTGAAGTGTTGTAACATTCGAGGATATGGGACAAATGCTGGACGATGGGATTAGCGTGACATTAGTGACGGTTATTTTTGGTGTGGACTCAATGGGCCGAAGGGCATTTTCTGCTCTGTATAACTCTATGACTTAATATTCTCTTTCAATCCTACCTACCCAACAAGTGTGCTACTTTCTGTAGAGAATCCTGATGGATTTTGATTTGATTTGATTTATTATTGTCATATGTATTTGTACGCAGTGAGAAGTATTGCTTCTTGCTCACTGTATCGATAAAGCATACTGTTCATAGAGAAGGAAAGGAGAGAGTGCAGAATGTAGTGTTACAGTCATAGCCAGGGTGTAGAGAAAGATCAACTTAATGTGAGGTGGGTCCATTTAAAAGTCTGATGGCAGCAGGGAAGAAGCTGTTCTTGAGTCAGTTAGTACGTGACCTCACGTTGTATTGTGTTCTCGATGGAAAAAGGTGGAAGAGAGTGTGCCGGAGTGCATGGGTCCTTGATTATGCTGGCTGTTTTTTCCGAGGCAGTGGGAAGTGTAGACAGTGTCGTGAGTGGGATGCTGGTTTGATTGATGGACTGGGCTTCATTCACAACCTTCGTAGTTCCTTGTGGTCTTGATGAGAGCAGGATCCATACCGAGCTGTGATACATCCAGAAAAAATGCTTACTATGGTGCATCTGTAAAAGTTGGTGAGAAGGCCCTCATTGAGGCTGTTAAGATTCTTGGAGAGTTAGACGTGGCAAACCCAGATCATTACTTTCAGATGCATTAAGGTGACAGGGCAGTTTATCGCCGTGATGGGCAAGTTTGAGACACGCCAGGAAGTATTTCTTTACACACACAATCTGTTGGAACCGTTTTCTGGGAAATCAGGTATTGGACCAACAAATGTGTAATGTACAAAACACGATAAAACACATGTCTCTCCGAAAGCATCTGGCTCTCACATTGCAGAGAATGGGATTCATTTCAGATTGTGTGTGTGTGTGTGTGAGTCAGGTTTAAAGAGTAGCAGTAAGGAATATTTTTAAATAGGTTCACTCAAAGCTGAACCCTTCCCAAAGGAATCTGAGTTGAGCAGCTTTTCATTAGCAGAATGTTTGGGGTGAGATAACCATAGGAAAACCATTGATTATAGCAATAGAAACCAAATCCAAATATAACCTTTAAGATGTTGTCTTTATTGGCTGACATTGAAGATTTATTTTCTACCAAGCTCCAATTACTTTAATTTTAAGCCGTATAATCAGATCGGAGTTTGTTTAATTATTCATCGCTGCTGCCTTTGCACAAGGACACAAGATTGATCAATGCAACAGGAACCTGGGGCAGTAAACAAGGCAAAGACAAGAAAATCAATGGTGCGGCCAAAAATACAATCAAAGAAGCAAGTTTCAGAAGGTTTCCAAGAGCAGGAGGCCAAGGAATTCAGAGAGCAGAGGATTGATCAGTTGGAGCGGCTGAGGTGCAAGGACTAGCTGGTGGAATTTCAGAGACATACATACAGGGTTGTCTGGCTGCTGGAGGCCACTGAAGCAGAGTGAGGCAAGGCCCTTAAAACCATGGAGAGCAAATGGAGCTGAGCAAAGCTAGAAGTGGAAATCAGCAAGGCAATCTTGGATATATTACGGTCTGTCCTTCATTGATGAAGACGAAAGGAAGGCTCACATTTAAATAGTGTTTATTTTATATCGATCGTAAATAGCTGAGGCCACAGCACTGGACGTGGCGGCACCTGCCAACCTGAAAATGACCTCTTTATTTCATAGAATTTCTACAATACAGAAGGAGGCCTTTCAGCCCATCGAGAATGTACTGACCACAATCCCACCCAGGCCCTATTCCTGTAACCCCATCCATTTACCCTGCTAATCCCCCTGACACTAGGGTTAATTTAGCACAGCCAATCACCCTGATCCACATATCTTTGGACTGTGGGAGGAAACCCCTACAGACATGGGGAGAATGTGCAAACTCCACACAGACAGTGCCTGAGGCCATAGTTGAACCTGGGACTCTGGTGTTGCGAGGCATTGATGGTAGCCATGATGTGGAGATGCCAGCATTGGTCTGGGGTAAGCACAGTAAGAAGCCTCAGAACACCAGGTTAAAGTCCAACAGGTTTATTTGGCAGCACTAGCTTTCAGAGTTTCAGGCTCCTTCTCACCTGATTTCACCAGATTACCAAATAAACCTGTTGGACTTTAACCTGGTCGTGTGAGACTTCTTACTGCGAGGCAACCACTGTGCCACCATGCCACCTAGAGTATACTTCTATACTCTATTTTCAATCCACTGCTCTGGGTCTAGTCCTGTGTTAGATACAGTGAAAATCATCATGTTTAAAACCTTGGTGTTGAATTTTCTCATTATATTAAAAGCCTGACTTTTGGAAATGTTAGCACTGTGCTGAGATCTTTCCATGAGCAAAGTCTCGAATACTGGGGCTTGCTCTTTGAAATATCCCAGGTTATCATTAACAGGAAGAATGGATAATGAATCGGAAATGGCAAGACAGCAAAAGATGTTTACAGTCTTACATTAGGGACAAGGGTTCAGTGGACCGTTAAGAGATTTTAATCATAAATACTGGGGACTGCATGCCATGCACGTGGCACTGGCAATTATTGACACACAGGGCTATGGAGAAAGAACAGGGGAGAGGGACTAATTGGATAATTCTTTCAAAGAGTCGGTATGGATACGATGGGTCAAATAGTCTCCTTCTGTGCTGCTCCATTCTATGGCTCTGTGCAAAATGAAGGAATCTGATTATCAGGAACAACTCTGGTGAACATTTGCAGAACAAGAAGCTAACAAACGATAACTAAGAGGGAAGTATCGCTCCTCTCTCAGCTTCTTTGAGGGAAAAACGCGAGGCATTCCTGTAGCATAACACACCAAGACTTTGAAAAGACAGCTGACAAAATCCCTCGTGAAAGTCTCTAATTCACAGCTGTGGGAAGTCGGGGTATGAAGCAAGACTGAAGAAATGTGGGCTTTTCAGTCTGTCCCACGTCTGAAATTTGACCTTGGGTTTAGATAGTGGACAGTATGGAACTGGTAAAGCTTATTTTAAGTTAACTTGTCAGTATAGGATGTGAGTTCTAGGTTAAAAAGAGGGACGGGATTTTCCAGTCACATCTGCCCAATATTGGAAATTCCCATCTGAGGTCAATGGAACTTTAAATGGTCTGTCAAAGTGTCCGTCCCACCCGTAACAATTCCCTAGTTAGCCTTGAGAAGGAGGTGAGGAGCTTCCTTCTTGCACTGCGGCAGACCATGTGGTGAAGATTGAGCAGCATGCTTCAGGATTTTGTCCCAGTGACGGTGAAGGAGCAGGGATACACAAGTCCGTGTTTGACCTGGAGTGGACCTTGGAGTTGGTGATGTTCCCACTGGAGCTGCAGTCATGCTCCTTCTCATGAGGATGGTACACGGTCGGCGGGACTGGAAAATTTACCCCCAGGGTATTCTGTAAATTCGTGAGCAATAGTTAAAAAGCACTTCTTCACACTCACTGCACACGCAAAGACACTCGCACATACTCAACACAACCCTACCACAGCAACCTCTGCAAGACGTGCCGGATCATCGACACGGATCTTCACACGTGAGAATACCGTCCACCAGGTACACGGCATATACTGCTGCAACTCAGCCTAAGTTGTCTACCTGATACGCTGCAGGAAAAGATGTCCCGAGGCATGGTACACTGGGGAGACACTGCAGACGTGACAACAACGGATGAATGAACACCGCTCGACAATCACCAGGCAGGAGTATTCCCTTCCGGTTAGGGAACACTTCAGCAGTCACGGACATTCAGCCTCTGATCTTCGGGTAAGCATTCTCCAAGACGGCCTTCACGACACACGACAACACAGAATTGCTGAGCAGAAACTGATAGCCAAGTTCCGCACACGTGAGGACGGCCCCAACCAGGATCTTGGGTTCATGTCACACTATCTGTAACCCCCATGATTTGTCTGGGCTTGCAAAATCTCACTAACTGTCCTAGCTGGAGACAATACACATCTCTTTAACCTGTACTTAACCCTCTCTCCACTCACATTGTCTGTATCTTTAAGAATTGATTACCTGTAAAGACTCGCATTCCAACCATTATTTTGTAAATTGAGCTGGTGTCTTTATATGCCCTGCTTGTGAACAGAACTCCCACTCACCTGATGAAGGGGCGGTGCTGCAAAAACTTGTAACTTGTACTACCAAATAAACCTGTTGGACTTTAACCTGGTGTTGCAAGACTTCTTACTATGCTTACCCTAGTCTAATGCTGGCATCTCCACATCCTGTCTACATCAACAGGTCGAAGTAGAACAGGTGTTCCTGTGCATGTTAGCAAGTGGGCATGAGAGCTTCAAATTTTTAGGTGTCCAGATCACCAACAATCTGTCCTGGTCCCCCCATGCTGACACTATAGTTAGGAAAGCCCACCAACGCCTCTACTTCCTCATGGCATGTCAGCTACAACTCTCATCAACTTTTAAAAGTACACCATAGAAAGCATTCTTTCTGGTTGTATCACAGCTTGGTATGACTTCTGCTCTGCCCAAGACCACAAGAAACTACAAACAATCGTCAATGTAGTCCAATCCATCTCGCAAACCAACCTCCCATCCATTGACTCTGTCTACACTTCCCGCTGCCTTGTCAAAGCAGCCAGTGTAATTCACACCCTGAATATTCTCTTTTCTACCCTCTTCTGTCGAGAAAGTGAAACAAAAGTCTGAGGTCACACTATCAACTGACACAAGAACAGCTTCTTCCCTGCTGCTGTCAGACTTTTGAATGGACCTGCCTTGCATTAAGTTGATCTTTCTCTAAACCCTAGCTATAACTATAACACTACATTCTGCACTCTTTCCCTTTTCTATGAACGGTATGCTTTATATAGCACTCAAGAAACAATACTTTTTACTGTATGTTAATACATGTGACAATAATAAATCAAATCAAGTTCAGTGTTGAGATAAACAAGTGTTTGCGTTACAGGTAAGTGACCTGTCGTCAGAACTGTGGCAAAGGTTAGAGGCGTGACAGGTTTTAAGCAAATACAGAGGTAGCAAGGGAGGGAGGGATTTGAGTTAGTTTCCTGACTGTAAGTAAACCTTGGTATATTTAAGCATTGTGAAAGTGCACGAATGGCTTTTAAATAGTAGAATCAATGGTGACTTAACATCTAAAATCTTTGCTGCTCCATCCCCTCAGCATTTTCATTTCAATTAGCAAGCGGGCATGAAGGGCTGGTACTCTAACCTGTGCCTGGCACCCATCCCAAACATTATAACAAAACCAGATTAGCTGTGATTGATTTTGTTCTTGATTGTGGAATGTGTCTGGTATATAACGACTGTCTCAGTGCACTTTGCACTTTGATGAAGTATTCTAGTTTATAGAAGTTGGCCAGTGAGTGAGTCCTGCCTGTTTCCTCTTCGAATCCATGCATTCACAGAACAAGGGCAGTGATTGCTCTTGATTGAGAAGGTAGCTCATTTCAGAGGGCAGATCAACCACTTTGCTGTGGTGTCTGGAGTCACAGATAAGTCTGGTCCAATTAAGTATGATAGATTTCCTTCCCTAAAGGGGCATTAGTCCACCCGGTGGGTTTTTACAACAATCTGGTAGCTTTATGGTCTTTGTTACTGAGACTGGTTCATAATTCCAGATTTATTATGTTATTAAATTTACATTTCTCCAATTGCCATAGTGAGATTTGAACTCGTGTCTCTGGAACATTAATCTAAGCCTCCGCATGACTAGCCCCATAACAGCCACTATGATACCATATCTGTTGAAACCAACAGAAGTCAAAACTTCCCAAAGAGCAAGTGAGATAATTTTGTGTGTTAAGTGTAAGCAATGATAACTTGCTCAATCCTCTGTCGTTCATTCACTTACCTTCCTCTCCGAGCGTGAATACAGGATGGGTCAGAGGAAATATCCTGGAAGGAAAACTGGAAAAAAGGCTTTGCCTTAATTGCAGAATCACAGAATTGTTACAGCACAGAAGGAGGCCATTCAGCCCATCAGTTCTGCACCTAGCACTGCACCCAGAGCCATCCCTCACCTTTTACCTCGAACCATTATCCCTTTAGATAATGATGCAATTCCCTCTGACACGCCTCAATTGAATCTGCCTCCATTACAGTCTCAGGCAAGTGCATTCCAGGGATGGGATTTTTCCCACCCCAAGACTAGAAGTTCCCTTCTGAGGTGAATGGACTTTTAAGTGGTCCGTCAAATTTCCTTCCCAGCCGTGACAATTCCCACAGGAAGATTCAACCCCTCAGATCCTAACCACTCGCTGTGTGAAAAAGTTTCTCCATCGCTTCTTTTGCCAAATTCCTTAAATCTGTGCTGTTTGATTCTCTATCCTCCCACCAATGGAAACAGGTTTTCTCTCTGCTCAGATGCCTCATGATTTTGAACACCTCGAGCAAATCTCCTCTCAGCTTTCTCTCCTCCAGGAAAACAGTCCCGACTTTTCCAACCTATCAACATAACCGATAGAATTTAGCCAGAGTAATGCTGATGCCCATGACGTACACAAACTTTATTTGGTATGATTAACCCACGTTCTTTGTTTTTCAGGATTGCCGGAGACACGGCATTGAACAAGAACATTCACGAGTCCGTCAGTGCGCAAATCAGGAAGAACTTTGCAAAGAGCAAATGGAGGGTGAGCAGATACTGATTTCATACCACAGAGAAATAGAACAAAGAACAGGACAGCACAGGACGAGGCCCTTCAGCCCACCAAGCCTGCACCAGTCACGCTGTCTTGTTTAGACCAGCAGCCTGTAACCTCCTATTCCCCGTCTGTTCATGTGTCTATCTGGATAAGTCTTAAATGTCGCTAATGTATCTGCCTCAACCACGTCACTTGGCATTGCATTCCAGGCTCCTCTGTATAAAACAAGTCCCCCGCACGTCTCCACTGAACCTTTCCCCCTTTGCCTTGAACTTGTGCCCCCTTGTAATTGTCATTTCTGCCCTGGGAAAAAACTTCCAACTGTTCATCCTATCTACACCCCTTTATGAAATTTCACAAACTCCTATCAGGTCACCCCTCAGCCTTTGTCTTTCCAGAGAGAACAATCCCATTTATCCAATCTCTCTTCATAGCTAATATCCTCCATATCAGGCAACATCCTGGTAAACCTTTTCTGTACTCCCTTCAAAGTCTCCATGTCCTTCTGGTGGTGTGGTGACCAGAATTGGACACGTTATTCCAAATGTGACCTAACCAATGTTTTATACAACTGTAACACAATGTGCTAACTTTTATACTCAATGCCCTGGCTGATGAAGGCACACATATAAGAGGATAATGCATTGCATATAAGAAGATAATCTGTTTAAAAATGACAAATCACAGTTAATGGTCCATTATCTATCTGCCCAACTTCCAGGGTCTAACCTGCCTCAGCTCACAGATGGCCAGTTTGATGCTGGATCTACATTCAATTTTAATACATGCCGATTGTCATATTCCAGGATTCTCCACCACCTTTCCTTTATCAGTAAGCTCCGTAATAACGGATAAAACATTCTGTGTTACCGAATGACTAAAGTGTGCAATCTGTCTTATTTACCATCTGGTGAAACCAAAGTCCAGTTTGACTTGTGAAGCCCTGAGAATGGTGATGTGTCTACTGGAGATTTTATCGGACGCCCAAATAGGTTTTGTGTCTATTCGGAAGATGGAAAATGTGTGCAACAGCAACAACCTGCATTTATATGGCACCTTTAACAGCATGAAATGTCCCAAGGCACTTTGTAGGATCCTGCATGGCCACGGATAGTGGAGCAATTAACCGCCCAACTGCTTAGTTCCCACACAGAGTCTTGTTATGAGCAGGGAGTAGAAGGAAACTCAGTGGGTCAGGCGCACAACTGTCTTTCAGGCTTTCAGTGTGGCTCACACTTCACCTTCAGCTCAGTCTGGGGTTTGGGTGTGTGGCAAAGGCTTGATGTGATGAAAGAAGAGAAATTCAGATAGGAAAGTAGCCCAAAGTGGCACGGAAACATCACTGAAACATTCAAGAGGATCTGACTCCAGGTTGAGGATGATTACTTTGTTCAAGGACTGGGCCCAGCGATCTGCTCCTTCAGATGAATAACTTTAACCTGGGTGGATGGTGACACAGTGATTAATACTGCCGCTTCACAGCACCAGGGACCCGGGTTTGATTCCCAGCTTGGGTCACTGTCTGTGTGGCGTTTGCTTGTTCTCCCCATGTCTGCATGGGTTTCCTCTGGGTGCTCTAGTTTCCTCCCACAGTCCATAGATGTGTAGGTTAGGTGTATTGGCTATACTAAATTGTCCCTTAGTGTTCCAGGATGTGTAGGTTAGGGGGATTAGCTGGGTAAATACGAGGGGTTATGGGGATAGGGCCTGATTGCAGGCTCGATGAGCCAAATAGCACTGTAAGGATTCTATGATTCTATGAACCTTGGCTAATTCCATTCTTTTTGACTGCAGCAGACCCACTATTGTTTAGTTTTATTCTTTTCATGGGATGTGGGCACCGCGAGCTAAGCCAGCATTTATTGCCGATCTCTAATTGTCCTTGAGAAGGTGGTGGTGAGCTTGCCTTCTTGAATCGCTGCAGTCCATGGGGTGTAAGTACAGCCACTGTGCTGTTAGGGAGCGAGTTCCAGGAATTCCACCCAACAAGAGTGAAGGAACGGCGATATGTTTCCAAGTGGGGATGGTGAATGACTCAGAGGGGAACCTCCAGGTGGTGCTGTTCCCTTTTGCGTCTGTTGCCCTTGGCCTTCTAGATGGTAGAGATCACAGGTTTGGAAAGTGCTGTCTAAGGAGCCTTGGCAAGTTACTACACTGCATCTTGTAGGTGGTGCACATGCTGCCACTATGTGTTGATGGGGGAGGGAGTGAATGTTTAAAGTGGTGGCTTATGTGTGTCAAAATTATTATCCCAGCCTCTACCATGGAATGACCCAATTCTTATAGTACAGGAGGAGGCCACTTGGCCCATCGAGCCTGGACTAACAAAAGGTTCCACCAGGCCCTTTCCCCATAACCCCAGGTATTTTATCCCCTAATTCCCCTGATATTAAGGGGTAATTTAGCATGGACAATCTACCTAACCCGCACATCTTTGGAGTGGGAGGAAACCAGAGCAGTCGGAGGAAACCCACGCAGACATGGAGAGAATGTGCAAACTCCACACAATGGCCCTAGCCGGGAATTGAACCCAAGCCCCCGATGCTGTAAAGCAGCAATACTAACTACTGTGCTACCATGCCGCTGCAATATTATTGCACAACATAGGGAGTAAATCTTCCTAATAGTTTAAGATGAATTTTCTAATGGAACATAGCCACTTGGCTCTCTACCGTTTGCAGTTTATTCTGCGTCCCTCCCCTCCTGTAATAAGATGTACAGTTTCAGAGATTTGAACTTAAACTGTTTTCCTTCTTTCATGTTTTGGAAATAAATTGTCTTCATTTTGCAGCAAGCGTTTAATGCTACAGCTGTTATAAGACACATGAGGAGATTGCACCTGGGCAGCAGTCTGGATGGATCAAATTTGAATGCACAGACGAACCGCAAACCTAGCAATCCACTACCAGATGTCTCAGCTCGTAAAGATTGTAAGTACTTTGCAAAAAAAATCACATTTATTGGAGGGGGAGGGAAGAGTTTCTCCAGGCTTACTGACTGCTTTAAACTTCAGGCTAAATTCCATTATGTTTTTTAAAATTAATTTATGGAATGTACACATCGCCAGGCCAACATTTATTACCCATTCCCCAGTGTGGAATTTGTGCTTCCGAGTCACAGTTTTCCAGAATATATTTTGACAGGAAGACACGGACAGGAACGTTTCTTGATTTGCCGGCAGATACTCAGCCAGTGAGAGGTGACAGCAGGAGTGTGGGTGCAGTGTACACCCCATCTTCAGCAGATAGAGGATAGTGAACAGCACACACCCAAATTCCCAAAATGCATCCCGGTATCCGGGAGCTTTGCTGGAGGAGGATCATCAGCAAATCAGCGCTCTAATGTTTCACGGGTACAACTCCTGTCACAACCACAATTTATTAAAGTGGTCCATGGGCAAAAAGTGTGTGTGTGTGTGTGTGTGTGTGTATATGTGTGTGTGTGTGAGTGAGTGTGTATATGTGTGTGTGTGTGAGTGAGTGTGTATATGTGTGTGTGTGTGAGTGAGTGTGTATATGTGTGTGTGTGAGTGAGTGTGTATATGTGTGTGTGTGTGAGTGAGTGTGTATATGTGTGTGTGTGAGTGAGTGTGTATATGTGTGTGTGTGAGTGAGTGTGTATATGTGTGTGTGTGTGAGTGAGTGTGTATATGTGTGTGTGTGTGTGTGTGAGTGTGTATATGTGTGTGTGTGTGTGTGAGTGAGTGTGTATATGTGTGTGTGTGTGTGTGAGTGAGTGTGTATATGTGTGTGTGTGTGTGTGTGAGTGAGTGTGTATATGTGTGTGTGTGTGTGTGTGTGAGTGAGTGTGTATATGTGTGTGTGTGTGTGTGAGTGAGTGTGTATATGTGTGTGTGTGTGAGTGAGTGTGTATATGTGTGTGTGTGTGAGTGAGTGTGTATATGTGTGTGTGTGAGTGAGTATATGTGTGTATGTATATGTGTGTGTGAGGGTGAGTATATGTGTGTATGTATATGTGTGTGTGAGGGTGAGTGTGTGTGGGTGAGTGTGTGTGTGAGTGAGAGTGTGTATATGTGTGTGTGTGAGGGTGAGTGTGTGTGTGTGAGTGAGTGTGTATATGTGTGTATATGTGTGTGTGTGAGTGAGTGTGTATATGTGTGTGTGTGAGTGAGTGTGTATATGTGTGTGTGTGAGTGAGTGTGTATATGTGTGTGTGTGTGAGTGAGTGTGTATATGTGTGTGTGTGTGAGTGAGTGTGTATATGTGTGTGTGTGTGAGTGAGTGTGTATATGTGTGTGTGTGTGAGTGAGTGTGTGTATGTGTGTGTGTGTGTGAGTGAGTGTGTGTATGTGTGTGTGAGTGTGTGTGTGTGTGTGAGTATATGTGTGTATGTATATGTGTGAGGGTGTGTGTGTGTGTGTGTGAGTGAGTGTGTATATGTGTGTGTGTGAGTGAGTGTGTATATGTGTATATGTGTGTGTGTGTGAGTGAGTGTGTATATGTGTGTGTGTGTGTGTGTGAGTGAGTGTGTATATGTGTATATGTGTGTGTGTGTGAGTGAGTGTGTATATGTGTGAGTGTGTGTGTCTGTGAGTGTGTGTGTCTGTGAGTGTGTGTGTCTGTGAGTGTGTGAGTGTGTGTGTGTGTCAGTGAGTGTGTGTGGGCGTTTGAATGTGTGAGGGTGAGTGTGTGTGTGTTTGTATGTGTGGGCGTGTGTGTGTGGACCCAGCAGGCATGCTTTAAACCTTAAAAAGGTTCACTTCTTACAAAAAACTACTGCTGAAAGTTACTTCAATAAAAGCAACAAAATAAATAAGTAAATTACAGACACAAAGATTAAAACTCAGAAAAAGAAAGTGATCCCAACTTGAGATTTCCAATCAGTTTCTGCTTGAATCCCTTCTTTCTAAAGTGAAGGGGCTGAAACCCAAGGTTCAGTTCAGCAGCTGTGATGCTTCTGTAGTTGAAGAGTGGCAATTTGCCTTTCCAGGAGGACTCAGGAAACAGAGCAGCTCCTGGGAGTGGATGGTTCTGATCCACTCCAGCCTGATTTAGCAGCATGACAACTGTTTTGAGAAAGTTTCCTTGGTGTCTCCCTGTTGAGAAGCCTCATGATGTCCAAGATGCTTCCGTCTTATAGAATGTAATCCAAAATCAGCTGCTCCCACACTGAGGAATCATGCTTCCATATTAATGATAAGACAATCAACAGCCTTTCCCCCACTGAGGATTCTTTGTTTAACTTTTCATTCAGGTCCTTGTCAGTTCATTGTCTTTGTTCTGTAAGCAGGCCTGCAAGCAGAGGGATCTTATTCTCAGTTGTTAAACACGCATTGGGAACCCAATTCCAGCCGCACTGGCCCCGAAACCGGAAGATCCCACCCAAGGTCAGTGGACCTTCTCATGGTCCGCCCCTCGCCCGCTCCGATTCCCGTGATGGGCAGAACCCGGAAAATTCAACCCATTGAATTTCAAAAATGTCTTTTGTGACCCTTCTTGGGGTAAACAGTCTGATAGGGTTTGGAACCCACACAAACATTTGCCAAGTTGTCTGTCCATACATCCCTATTCCCTAAGCATTTTAGAAGTTTCGTTTTAGCAAACACCTGCTTTTCAAGCAGTTGTTCTTACAATCCACAACTGCATATTTGATTCATTAATGAGTGGCACAGTGGTTAGCACTGCTGCCTCAGAGTGCCAGGGACCCGGGTTTGATTGCCGGCATTAGATCACTGTCTGTGCGGAGACTGCACATTCTCCCCGTGTCTGTATGGGTTTCCTCCGGGTGCACCAGTTTCCTCCAAAGATGTGCGGGTTAGGTGGATTGGCCATGCTAAATATCCCGTTAATGTCAGGGGGACTAGCTAAGGTAAATGCATGGGGTTATGGGGCTAAGGCCTGGGTGCAGACTCGATGGGCTGAATGGCCTCTTTCGGCATTGTAGAGATTCTGTGATGCTAGTGAGACACTCTAATCTTTTAGACTGCTACAACCCTTCTCCTATTACGGACACAAGGCCTGATCTAATAATTTCCACACAATAGTGTCAGGTTAAGCACATTATAAGTGAGCCATTCCCCATTAAAAATATACACATGCATGCCACCAAATACAAACTGGAAGAAAACCATCTGATGGGAAGGCAACAAGTAAATAGAGTTTTCAAATTGTATACAAAATAGCTTCCAGAATGTCCTGGTCAGTGAATACACTGACTGGTATAGTATTGATTAAATTGCGTATGCTTATAAAACTCCTTCCGGACAGATCTGGCAACATAACTGAGCCTCAATCCTGGACCTCTCCAACACCCAGTGACTAGGGTACAGACTGATTACAGCGCAGAGTGAGATATTGTGGGTCCCTGTTTTTTTCTTTAGTTAGTGCCATTTCCCTCCCTATTCCCGAGAAAGCCCCAGTTTCGTTTCCCTTCAGATGCTTATCCAATTCCCTCACATTATCTCTGGGCCCTCTTGTTATCAACCCTTCATCAATTTAAAAAAAAATCTCTTTCAATTTACCTCATCTAAAAAAGTGGCGGTTTTTAGCACTTTTATTAAATTTCTTCTTACCCTTCTCTATTTTAATGAAAATAGTTGTGCCTTTTCCAAACTCTCCCCGTGACTGCGATCCCTTATCCCTGAAATGATTTTTTTTTAATTCATTCATGGGACTTGGGTGTCAGCGGCTGGCCAAAATTTATTGCCCATTTCTAGTTGCCATTGAAACTGAGTGGCTTGTTAGGACATTTCGGACAGCAATTGAGAATCAATCACATTGCTGTGGTCCTGGAGTTACATGTAGGCCAGACCAGGTAAGGACAGCAGATTTCCTTCCCTAAAGAACATTAGTGAACCAGATGGGTTTTTTTTCGACAATTGTTTCGCAGTCATCAGTAGATTCTTAATTCCAGATATTTTTTATTGAATTCAAATTCCACCATCTAGCATTACGGGATTCAAACCCAGGTCCCCCAGAACCTCAGCTGAGTTTCTGAATTAGTAGCCTAGTGATAATACCATTAGACCATTGCCTCCCATAGTAATTTTGGCCTGATTTCTTGCCAAGGCTGTCATGTCGCTATTATTTCACTGGTTTTCTTGGTAATTACTTTCTGGCTAAACTCTGACAAGACTGCTTCAATACATCATTGGCTTTTGGCAGGTTATAAGTTATTGCGTTCCAGAATGTTGAAATACAGAGCGCAATTTTTCAAAGTCCATCCACCGTGTGATGTTTTCCCAATTGTTCCTAGAGCCTGCACTATTCTGCTTTTTGTCTCATGGTTTCTTTGGCATGGCAGGTAATATAAATGGTAATTACAGTCCTGTTTTTCAAAAGCTTGCAATTTTCACCAAAATCAAAACCTGATGTTGATGCATGGTGTTCTGTGTTAGAGTGAGAATGTTTCTATTCTAATCATCTTCCTGTATTATTCCAGTAAAAGGAACACTGTAGCCATAAAACTTGTGTTGCTCAATTTTTAATTGGCCAGGGAGAGAAATGGAATTACACCATTTTAACAATAGCTGCAAGTATTATAGCAATGAATTTGTGTGCAACTTACCTTTGTTTGGGTCCTGAACTAGAATCCCCAGTTAGATTAGGACACCAGACAATATTCCAACAAATTTTCTATTTTTGCAAATAGTGAGGACAGGATGCTTCCTTCCAGGAGTAATTCCATCAACAAATTAGGGACATTTTATAGTAAAGCAAACTTTATTTAATAACACAGTTTGACTATAACTCTAACAAATGAAGCAGCTTACTATTAACAGTTGAACAATATTTAAAAATGAAAGGAAACAACTCGAATTTCTAATTTATGTCTGTTCCAGTTCCAAATGAGCATCATTACTCTTACAGACTCAAAAGCCGCCTTAAATATAGTTAGCAACCATAAATCTACTTGCTATAACAAGTGTAATCAGCCTTGAATCTTTCAGAGAAGGAGAATGAGTTCCAGCATTTTGCAGATCACCTCTGTCTTTAAGCAATTCCCAGGCAGAACTAAAAAAATCTGTTTCTGTACTACAAGCCTAGCTCTTCCCATTAACCACAACATCACATGACCCTGTCTACCTAAACCCACCTTCCATCCCTTTATTCCAAAGCCCCAGGGGAAATCTCCTTCTATAAACAAAAATCCATTTGCTTTATCCTAGTAAACACTATGACTAAAATGAATAATAATCCTGCTCTCCCCACATCTGAGCTAAATGTTTTCCAGACACACCAACTGCCAAATAAAGCCAAATCTGTGAACAGTCCCCTTAAATATAAACATATATAGATAAAATAGCAATAGTACACTATCATCACACATTGTATTAATTTTTATAATGCAGTCATTTTAATTTTTGCTACTGATGTATAATGAATAAGATTTGCCATCCATGATACACTGCTCCCCCTTCAACTTGCAATTCTGTATTGTAATTTGTTCAATTGTTCTGTGTTTGATTATGTGAATCTGCTGTTTATTTGTGCACACTGTGAGTGATTGATTAAGCCTGGGTGTGGATGCAGAGAAATGTAACCAAACTGTAGAATTTATAGGAAGGTAGTGTTGTAAATATGGAGCAGACATTTCAAAGCACTGTGCACAAGCTGGTGTGTCATCTTGGCATTGCTCCAAGATATTAGTATACAGCACATTTGACATGGGGAACATGATATTTCTATGGATCTAAGAATTTGCGGTGACTGTAGAATTCCCTCGAGATAAGGTTGGAACTGAGAGTAAATGCAATTTACACAATTTCTGGTCATAAGGTCCAAGCGTAACACTTCCCCAAGGATAGGGACATATGAATGTAGTTGGAACAAAATAAACAAGCCAGCCAACTGGGATTATTATTGTGCACATAGTTGTTGGGAATGTAAAGTGATTACTACTGTACCCATGGGGTGAAGAGGGTCAGAGATCAAGCGTCAGCATAAACTGAACGGACAGGAAGAGTACCAGTGGGAGGACTGGGAGCAGAAGACCGGGAGCACAGTGGTTAGCACTGCTGCTTCACAGCATCAGGGACCCAGGTTTGATTCCCAGCATGAGTCTGTGTGGAGTTTGCATGCTTTACCTGTGTCTGCGTGGGTTTCCTCTGGGTACTCCAGTTTCCTCCCACATTCTGGAAGACATGCTAGTTAGGTGTATTGACCTGAACAGGTGCTGGACTGGGGCAACTAGGGGGATTTCACAGTAACTTCATTGCAGTGTTAACAGAACCCTTACTTGTGACTAATAAATAAGCGTTAAACTTTAAAAAGTGTTGGAATGAGTTTATCAACACTCCTGTTTCATTATTTTCAACATCCACCATCTCTCCTCCACTTTGTACATTTCTCTGTAACTTTGGCTAGTACAGTAGCACAGAGGTTAGCACTGCTGCCTCACAGCTTCAGGTAACCAGATCCAATTCTGGCCTCAGGTGACTGTCTGTGTGCAGTTTCCATGATCTCCCCATGTCTGCTTGGGTTTCCTCTGGGTGCTCCAGTTTCCCTCCACACTCCAAAGATTTAAATCTAAAAATTTAGGAAAATTATTTATTAGTGTCACATTTAGGAGGCTTACAGTGACGTTACTGTGAAAATGGAAAGATATGCGGGTTACGCTGATTGGCCATGCTAAATTGTGCCTTAGTGTCAGGGTGTTAGCGGAGTAAATCCCTAGGGTTACGGGATAGGGCCTGGGTGGGATTGTTGTCTTGCAGGCTTGATGGGCTGAATGGCCTCCTTTTGCATTGTAATGATTCTATGATTCTAGTAGTGAAAGGTTTGCTATGAGATGCAAAATTCTAACATTTGTTTCTATCTGACCTTTACCCCAGTTGATTTCATTTGTTTTATGTTATTAACAAATCATCTAATTCTGAAGATACATATTACAAAACACAAGAATCCATTTTAAAACTAATTCAATGCATGTGATACATTCCTTGTTTCTTTCAATAGGCAGAATTCTCTGCTCAAGTATCAGTTATGCATTAAGAAGTTTGTAGAGGCAGGAGAGTCCCAATTTGAATGATAATAATACTGACAAGCTCCTGTATAAAATAAATCTGCAGAGCACTTGAGGAATGGGTGGGGATAGCTAAATTCTCCTGCAGAGATCTGGCAGTGGCCTGAAGGGCTAAACGTTCTTTCTGTGATTCTCGGAATCATTTGTCACAATAAATTACTCCAGCAGTGGTCCAGATTTGCCCCGTGTAAAAGTTAAGCACAACAGCTTTGCAAAATTGTTGTTGGTTTTTAATTAGAATTCCGTCAACTTTATCCCATCATTGCACATTGGTTAGCACTGCTGCCTCACAGTGTCAGGGACTCAGGGTCGATTCCCGGCTTGGGTCACTGTCTGTGTGAAGTCTGCACATTTTTCCCCATGTCTGCGTGGGTTTCCTCTGGGTGCTCTGGTTTCCTCCCGCAGTCCAAAAGATGTGCTGATTAGGGTGCACTGGCCGTGGTAAATTCTCCCTCAGTGTATCCGAACAGGTACCAGAGTGTGGTGAATAGGGGATTTTCACACTAACGTCATTGCAGTGTTAATGTAAGCCTACTTGTGACATTAAGAAATAAATAGTAAACTAAACAGATTTGCCCTGTGTGAAAGTTAAGGAAGATAGCTTTGCAACATTGTTTTTGGTTTTTAATTAGAAGTTTCGTTCAACTTTATCCTGTTACTTTGGTGGATTTCTGCGGAGATAAATATCAGTGGCATCATTCGAAAAACTTATCAAGGATTTAATTTCTGAAGCTACAGTGTTTGGCTCAAAAAGCAAAGATTGTCAAAGTTAATCAGAATTGATTTAATTTTCACTGATCTCTGGAAGTTTATAATTGAATAATTGTTTTTTTTTCCACCTTGGTGTATTTCTTGTAGGTGTGTCTCCGTCTACTGCCTGTAGTATAGTGTCTGCAGTGTCTTCTCCCTCTGGCATATCCCCGGTAGGATCAGAAGGGAGGGCGAGATCTACTACCATCACCACAGTGCACACCGGGAGCAAATGACGAGCCCCATTTAACAAAATCAGAAGTGGGAAACAACATCACTGTGATGCATCCCAGAATTCAAGTGATTTCACCCTGCCATGTGCACTGAAGCCTAGAGGGATCCCAGGAAAGATTTTTAAAGGCCATATTTTATACTGTAACTCTTATACAATACATGTATCATAAACTGCATTGAATCACGTGCTGATGGATTTAACAGTATCTGGTGCTGTGCATATGAGTCTAGCAATGCTTTGTTTTGCCTTGTATGAATTTGAAATAATTTTCCCAATAACTGTGCAAAATGTTTCTCCAGAATAGTGACATTTCTCCAGTATGTGTGTTTTTCAAGGAATGAGACATTGACTGGACAGCACAATCCATTGCTTATTTATTGTGCTCTTGTTGCTTGTTTTATCTTACATGGTACTTATTTCTTTTATTCAATGCAGAGCCCCTTATACTGTAACATTGGGATAGACAGCAGTGAGCTGACAGAACCAGTAACAGAAATGCTGTGATATTAACCTATCGGGGTTTCAAATGTTATATATGAAAATATTCTTTTGTCCTAAAATGGGCAAGAACTTTTAACTATTCAGGGCTAGAATATAATGTCACCCTTGCTAACTCCGGCTTTAGTGAATGTCACTTGTTGTACATACAAAAAGTCACCTTTAATTGAATTTGTAGATTATCTGCCAATATTGCATTGTTATATCGCATCTTTTTAATCACATTTTTCTGCTTTCGGTTAATGTTTTTGTAGCAACATTCAGTACTTTGTCTGGGATAGACGAACCCTAACTTAATTAGATAGATAGATATATTGAAAAGTAAGGTACTACAAGGCTTAGTTGTGCCTTTCTCAAAGACTTCTTGTAGGCAGAAGGGTCATAGAAACTAGCTGAACAATTTTTACACCGCGTTTAAAAAATAAATATAGATACATTTAAAATACCCCTAAGGAAAGCATCGACCTGTTAAATCTAAATCTGTTTCAATTACTTCAGTATTTAAATAACACTTTTCAATTCCAGGACATTCCCTGAACCATGTGGCAGGATTCTTTGGCACGGGGTTTTATTTTTATACTTCTGGTGGGTCTGGAACGTTTTAAAATCTGTTTTAGCTTTTTTTTGGCTGACACCAAACGTGGTTATGAGATGACATCAGAGGCCGAAAACGACATATTCCTGTGAGTAGTTTATCTTAAGGGGACGTGGAGAAGCAGTTAATAATTTTGCTTTGAGAAAGCATGTAACTTAACAATATAGCCTCAAAATTTTAATGGTGAACATTGAAATGACTTTCCTCTGTCTACAATCTGATTAAATACGTTAACCTATAAAACATCCCCTAATATTGCCAAAAGGCTAACTATTTAACGTTAGAACATCAATATTTATCAGGAGTCCTTTACAATGGTTAGAACATTGCTGTTACACTGGTCACAGATTTCCCCCAAAGAAGGGTTATGGTAAATTTACCACTGATAGGTGTTAACTGAACAGACTTTAACCTCTTTGGTGTCTTTAATTTTGCTGGTGGAACATTAAGGCATCTAGTACTGCTGACCCAATGGTTAGTTGTGTTTCGAGAGATGAATCCATGATCACAGAGGCGTGGTGGTGCAGTGGTTAGCACTGCTGTCTCACAGCACCAGGGACCTTAGTTCGATCCTGGCTTTGGGTGACTGTCTGTGTGGAGTTTGCCTGCACATTCTACACCTGACTACATGGGTTTCCTCCCACAGTCCAAGGATGTGCAGGTTATGTGGATTGGCTCTGCTAAATTGTGCTTTTGTGGGGGGATTTTATAGCCTCATTTGTCCCAAAACTGTAAAATTTTACAGTTTTGGGACAAATGAGGCTATAAAATCCCCCCACAAAGGAGCAATTTAGCAGAGCCAATACTGCACTGCTGTCACTGTGTGTTTGCTGTGGATACACACTGCTGTCACGTGTGTCAGTGTTGGTTACACACTGCTGTCACGTGTGTCAGTGTTGGGTACACACTGCTGTCACATGTGTGTCAGTGTTGGATACACACTGCTGTCACGTGTGTCAGTGTTGGGTGCACGCTGCTGTCACGTGTGTCAGTGTTGGATACACACTGCTGTCACATGTGTGTCAGTGTTGGGTACACGCTGCTGACATGTGTGTCAGTGTTGGGTACACACTGCTGTCACATGTGTGTCAGTGTTGGGTACACACTGCTGACACGTGTGTCAGTGTTGGGTACACGCTGCTGTCACATGTGTGTCAGTGTTGGGTACATGCTGCTGTCACGTGTGTCAGTGTTGGGTACACGCTGCTGTCACGTGTGTCAGTGTTGGGTACACGCTGCTGTCACGTGTGTCAGTGTTGGGTACACGCTGCTGTCACGTGTGTCAGTGTTGGGTACACGCTGCTGTCACGTGTGTCAGTGTTGGGTACACGCTGCTGTCACGTGTGTCAGTGTTGGGTACACGCTGCTGTCACGTGTGTCAGTGTTGGGTACACGCTGCTGTCACGTGTGTCAGTGTTGGGTACACGCTGCTGTCACGTGTGTCAGTGTTGGGTACACGCTGCTGTCACGTGTGTCAGTGTTGGGTACACGCTGCTGTCACGTGTGTCAGTGTTGGGTACACGCTGCTGTCACGTGTGTCAGTGCTGGGTACACGCTGCTGTCACGTGTGTCAGTGTTGGGTACACGCTGCTGTCACGTGTGTCAGTGTTGGGTGCACGCTGCTGTCACGTGTGTCAGTGTTGGATACACGCTGCTGTCACATGTGTGTCAGTGTTGGGTACACGCTGCTGACACGTGTGTCAGTGTTGGGTACACACTGCTGTCACATGTGTGTCAGTGTTGGGTACACACTGCTGACACGTGTGTCAGTGTTGGGTACACACTGCTGACACGTGTGTCAGTGTTGGGTACACGCTGCTGTCACATGTGTGTCAGTGTTGGGTACACGCTGCTGTCACGTGTGTCAGTGTTGGGTACACGCTGCTGTCACGTGTGTCAGTGTTGGGTACACGCTGCTGTCACGTGTGTCAGTGTTGGGTACACGCTGCTGTCACGTGTGTCAGTGTTGGGTACACGCTGCTGTCACGTGTGTCAGTGTTGGGTACACGCTGCTGTCACGTGTGTCAGTGTTGGGTACACGCTGCTGTCACGTGTGTCAGTGTTGGGTACACGCTGCTGTCACGTGTGTCAGTGTTGGGTACACGCTGCTGTCACGTGTGTCAGTGTTGGGTACACACTGCTGTCACGTGTGTCAGTGTTGGGTACACACTGCTGACACGTGTGTCAGTGTTGGGTACACGCTGCTGACACGTGTGTCAGTGTTGGGTACACGCTGCTGTCACATGTGTGTCAGTGTTGGGTACACGCTGCTGTCACATGTGTGTCAGTGTTGGGTACACGCTGCTGTCACGTGTGTCAGTGTTGGGTACACGCTGCTGTCACGTGTGTCAGTGTTGGGTACACGCTGCTGTCACGTGTGTCAGTGTTGGGTACACGCTGCTGTCACGTGTGTCAGTGTTGGGTACACGCTGCTGTCACGTGTGTCAGTGTTGGGTACACGCTGCTGTCACGTGTGTCAGTGTTGGGTACACGCTGCTGTCACGTGTGTCAGTGTTGGGTACACGCTGCTGTCACGTGTGTCAGTGTTGGGTACACGCTGCTGTCACGTGTGTCAGTGTTGGGTGCACGCTGCTGTCACGTGTGTCAGTGTTGGATACACGCTGCTGTCACATGTGTGTCAGTGTTGGGTACACGCTGCTGACACGTGTGTCAGTGTTGGGTACACGCTGCTGTCACATGTGTGTCAGTGTTGGGTACACGCTGCTGACACGTGTGTCAGTGTTGGGTACACACTGCTGACACGTGTGTCAGTGTTGGGTACACACTGCTGACACGTGTGTCAGTGTTGGGTACACGCTGCTGTCACGTGTGTCAGTGTTGGGTACACGCTGCTGTCACGTGTGTCAGTGTTGGGTACACGCTGCTGTCACGTGTGTCAGTGTTGGGTACACGCTGCTGTCACGTGTGTCAGTGTTGGGTACACGCTGCTGTCACGTGTGTCAGTGTTGGGTACACGCTGCTGTCACGTGTGTCAGTGTTGGGTACACGCTGCTGTCACGTGTGTCAGTGTTGGGTACACGCTGCTGTCACTGTGTGTTTGCCTGCACAGTCTACACGTGACTACATGGGTTTCCTTTCACAGTCCAAGGATGTACATGTTAGGTAGATTAGCTCTGCTAAATTGCTCCTTTATGGGGGGATTTTAAGCCTTGCTTGTCCCAAAACTGTAAAATGGTGTGCCCCTAGCCCACTCCGATTCCCATAGTGAGTGGGATGGTAAAATTCCAGCCTTAGTGTCCAAAGGCTTGTGGGTTAGGTGGATTGGTCATGAGATGGTGGGGTGGGGATGGGGTGGACTATCTTTCTGATAGTTGGTGCAAACTCGATGGGCCGAATGGCGCCCTTCTGCACTGTAAGAATTCTATGGTTCTGTGCTGGACTGTTGTAAAGACACAACTGGTTCATCTTTAGGGAAAGGAAAGTTGTCCTTGCCTGGTGTGGTCTGTTTGTGACTCCAGATCCACAGTAACTCTTACCTACCTTGTGAAATGCCCTAAAAACCCCCATTATATTCAATAAGATGGTTCACCACCACTTTCCCAAAGACAGTGTTGGCCTTTCCTGTGAGAAAAGTCAGGAAAAGAAACCCCAATCCATCTATTTATTATTCATAAAGTGATGAACTTCCTGGCACTAATCCTCCATTTGCCTCTTATTGGTTGAACTATTTCCTTGCCCCCTCCCCTCACACTGTTGAATTTAAGGTAATGGTCTCTCTAGTATTCAGCTCCCAGTTGCCTCACTTCAGAAGATGTAAAGCCAAGTTTCTCCAGTTGAGCCTTTTGCCCTAATATTCTGACACTGGGGATTAACCTCATGGCTCGACTCTGGGATGTAAATGCCTCTTTTATGTCTTGATGACAAGAGCTCGGCCTCCAATGTGCTTGACCAGATCTATTTGAACATTATTTCCTCTGACATGTCTCATTCTGTTTTGGCTAGTTCACCATTCTATTGGCTTTGTTTATTGCTGGTCCCCAGTGGTTGGGTACGCTAAACATTGAGTGTACTTAAACCCTTCAATATCTTTCAACCCCATTCTTATTTTCATATCAGCCCATTTTTTTTCTCTTCCTGTGTGCGGTACTGCACACTTGTCTTTATTGTACTTAATCAGCCATTAATCTGCCAAACTACATATTTTGTCTAACTCATTTTATAATTCCCAAGTCACTTCTTCAGAAACAGCTGACCTGCCTATAGATTGCAATCCTCTGTAACTCTCTGAATTTGACCAGTTTGCATTGAGCAATTAAGAACAATGAAGGTCCAAGACTGATCTCTGGGACATCCAACTTGTTCTTTCTTGACCTATACCCTCTAACCATGACCCACCGCTGGGTATTTTTCAGCTAATTTCTTCTCTATTCTCAGGTTTGCTTGAATCTCCGTGGCATTAATCTTAAATTGTAGCATTTATGTAGAACTCCCTTCAATGGCACCTTTGAAGACATTCTACAATCGACTTAGAATAGAATCATAGAATCTCTACAGTGGAGGCCATTTGGGCCATCAAACCTGTACCAACAGCAATTCCATCCAGGCCCTATTCCCACAATCCCACATATTTACCCTGCTAATCCCCTGATACTTTGGAGCAATATAACTTGGCCAATCGACTTAACTCGTGCATCTTTGGACAGTGGGGGGCAACCGGAGCACCTGGAAGAAACCCACGCAGACACGGGGAGAACGTGCAAACTCCATCCAGAGTATAATCCAAGGTTGAAATTGAACCCGTGTCCCTGACGCTGTGAGGCAACAGTGCTAATTACTGTGCCACCGTGCTGCTCCAAAGAGATGGCACTTCCTAAAAAGAGCCGAGGAGTTATTCATACAGGAACATGGCTCCGAATCTAGACCGGCTCCTGTCTCCTTGGCTGGGATTGGGAAAGGAAAAATCATACTTTCTGGCATAATAGATTTGCCAGCATTAACCGGCGGGGGGGTGGGGAGAAACATCAGATGGATACACATCACAAATTGTCTGCACAAATTCATGGTCACAAAAAGGTTTCTTTACACTCAAACTTATCATTTGCTGGAAGGGTTCAAAATGCCAGATGGTATAATTTAATAACATAGGAAGCTAGCAGAAGAAAGGGAAATCAAGAGGAACTGTTTTTACACCAGGGTAATGTTCTTGTAAAATAAGTTACTCCAGAAGATCATTGAAGCAGATAGTATATATTGATTCAAGCAGCAATTTGAAGTGTAGCTGGAGGGGGAATAGACTGATAGATGAGGTGAGAAGCAGAGTGGGTGGGAATGAGAAATAGGTCTGCTTATTGAGGCTCTCATCTTGCATAAAAATTCTTCTGTTCTAACCTATTAGTGCAGTAATCATGTACTGTGATGTGACTGCCTTATAAATTCACCTTCAAGTCCCCTTAAAATAATCTGTTCTGACAGTTCGACACAGTAAAACATTGCCGACCTATAAGTTTCTTTAAACTCTTAGTTGAGTTGCAGACAGCCTCAGTACGGTGGAGTTGCCGGTTAGCCATTTTACCAAAATCTCCTGGGAAGCAACTTCCGGCTTTATCCATACAAAAGAGAATTCATACACGGATATGACACTTGGCTCCCCATTACATTTCAACTACCTATAGTATCTTATATGGCTGAAATCAGGCAGTGCACACTGTCAGTGTATTACCCAATTGCTATCTAATTTGAGAACTGATTCAGATTTAACTGTGAATTGAAGCCTGTGTGTGAATGCATGATGCACTGCATTGCATGAATGGATGGGGTAACCTACCCCTTCTTTAACCTGTTGACTTTATTTTTTTAAACCCGTTACAAAACCAAAGTGTTGAGAAGGTGTTTTAATGAGTTCTATACAACAATGTAAACTACATTTTCCCATGCAGTTGTCTTGCTGTCCGTGAATTGTTTACATGAAGCTTCCCGAGTTTCTTTTTTAAAAAAAAGACAACTAGCTGGTGGTAAAGTGGGTGGGACCCACCACCAAGTAATCTAGTAGGATTTTCTAATCTTTCAAGTTGGTAAAGCAACGCGTGGCACGTTAGTACGAGAGTACAGGAGTTGAATGACAGTCGGGGGGAGGAATGATTGTGCGAAGAATATCCGACTCAGATAAACTGTCAGAGGGGATGCAGCAAGTGGAATCCACCTTTTCCTAATTAGATAACTTATTGGCCATGCCTTAATGCTCACCAACAGAGCTGCTTCATCACTGCTCTGGCACCAACTTGCTGGCTTGTGCCCACCATGATTGGGCATGAACAGTCCTTGGCATGGGAAGCTCAAAATAAACACAATATGGGGGGAGGGGGGGGCGGGTGGTGCGGGGAGGTGGGGGGAGTACTGAAATTCACACAATTTACATTGGAAACTTCCCAGTAAATTCTCATTAAGTTGTGTAAGAAATCTTGGATGTACAATTCTTGTGCATTTCTTAACAAGAAGAATGAGCAGTGAAGTAATCTGCTGAAGGTTAGAAGGAGATTTTCCCGTCAATTTAGTGACTCATTCTTACCAACAACCAAACTATCCTCACGCAAAATTGAACTATGGAAAATTCTAATTGCGAGCATTCACCTTTAGTAACTGTACGACTTTCAAGTTTGTGGGCATGTTTTCAAAGCTTCAAAATATACTCTTAAGCCCGGGAATGTCTATGTGGCGAATATTACTGCAAATTTCTCAGTCAGTACTTTTCTTTTTCCACAATATTTCGTCCAGTATGTACTTGTAATGTGCATGTAATGAATGGATTGCAAAAGTTTACACCCTCCTTAATACTTCTGGCAATGGTTTGGCAGATTAATTATGGGGCCTATATAGTGACTGACTTGTCCAGGTTCTCTGCCTTTGACAATCATGTATACATTATTTAAATTTCTAATGTATTGGGAATAATGGAAATAAATTGTTTCCCTCAAATAAATTCAGTTTTGATCGCCATAGATATGACTGTCTGGTGTAGTATCTTGTGATTGTATGTTGGGTATGATCCATCTTTTGGATGAGGTGGTAAGTCGAGGGCTTGTTTGCTCTCCTAGACAGACAGCAGTGATTCATGGCACTATTGTACAGAAGATAGGAGAGTTCTCCCAACTATCCTGGCGAATATTTATTCCTCAACCAACATCACTCAAACTGATGACTTAGTCATGATCAAATTGCTGTTTGTGGGAGTTTGCTGTGTTCAACTTGGCTTAATGACTTGTGTAATAAGGAGAGGCCGGATAGATTGGGACTTTTTTCCCTGGAATGTGGGAGACTTAGGGGGTGATCTTATAGAGGCCTATAAAATTATGAGGGGCATAGATCAGTTAGATAGTCAATATCTTTTCCCAAAGGTACAGGAGTCTAAAGCTAGAGGGCATAAGTTTAAGATGAGAGGGGAGAGATACCAATGGGTACAGAGGGGCAATCTTTTCACACAGAGGGTGGTGAGTGTCTGGAATGAGCTTCCAGAAATAGTAGTAGAGGTGGGTACAAGTTTCTCTTTTAAAAAACACTTAGTTACATGGGTAAGGTAGGTATAGAGGGGTATGGGCCAAATTCGGGCAATTGGGACTAGCTTAGTGGTTAAATAAAAAGGGGAGCATGGACAAGTTGGGCCAAAGGGCCTGTTTCCATGCTGTAAACCCCTATCACTGTATGCTGCTTTTATCCACTGAAACAATGACTACACTTCTAAAGTACTTAAATCAGGAAAACCATCTGGTTCAATAATGTCTCTTAGGGAAGGACATCTGTCTGGTCTGGCCCACATATGACTCCAGAGCCACAGCAACTGACTCTCAACTGCCCTCTGAAATGGCCTAGCAAACCACTCAGTTCAAGGGCAACTGAGGATGGGCAATACATTCTGGCCAAGCCAGTGATGCTCATGTCCCCATGGATGAATTTTAAAAAAGCTGACCATTGCAACATTTGTGGACGTGCAAAGCAGGACGTGAGTTCACAGCCATGATTCTGCCAATATAGAGTTCTCACTCTCATGGCATGCCAGGGAGGCAGCTATGTGAGGTGCCACCTACAGAGAAAAATGACCATGAGTGAAGGAACCCTCTGAGATTAGTGTCAGAAATGGCCCATCAGCAATGTTAGTGAAATGAGCAGAGCTTAACAGCAAATTGCGCAGAGGGTGTGGAGAGTCTGCAGAAGGATCTAGATAGGCTGGGTGAATGGGCCAGGAACTGGCAAATGGAATTTAATGTTGGCAAGTGCGAGGTGGTCCACTTTGGTAGGAATAATGGTAGGAAGGACTATTACTTATGTGGCGAAAAACTGCAGCAGGCGACAGTGCAGAGGGACCTCGGGGTCCTTGTGCATGAGTCGCAAAAACCCAGCTTGCAGGTGCAGCAGGTGGTCAGGAAGGCAAATGGGATGCTGGCCTTCATAGCGAGGGGGATTGAATATAAAAGTAGGGAGGTCTTGCTGCAGCTGGAGTACTGTGTGCAGTTTTGGTCGCCGCACTTACGCAAGGATATTTTGGCCTTGGAGGGAGTGCAGAGGAGGTTTACTAAGCTGATACCGGAGTTGAGGGGGTTGAGCTATGAGGAGAGGCTGAATAAACTAGGCTTGTACTCGTTAGAGTTTAGAAGATTGAGGGGAGATCTCATTGAGACGTATAAGATGATGAATGGGATGGATAGGATAGAGGTGGAGAGACTCTTCCCGCTCAGAAAGGATAGTAGGACTAGGGGGCACAGCCTCAAGATAAAGGGGGGGCGGTTTAGAACGGAGTTGAGGAGGAACTTCTTCACTCAAAGGGTGGTGAATCTCTGGAATTCTCTGCCCGTTGAAGTGGTGGAGGCTGCCTAGCTAAATATTTTTAAGACGCGGGTTGATGGGTTTTTGATAAGCGAGGGGATTAAGGGTTATGGGGAGAGGGCGGGAATGTGGAACTGAGACACGACAGATCAGCCATGATCTTATTGAATGGCGGGGCAGGCTCGAAGGGCTAGATGGCCTACTCCTGCTCCTATTTCTTATGTTCTTTCTCACCTTCCTGCACCCACATGAATCTTGAAGTATAATGACCACACCCAACATTAAAGCATAACCTTCATTCACAGAGCAGACAGGGGCAAGGGAGACCTGTTATTGCCACTTCCATTTCATAGTGGAAGATGTTACACAGCTCAATTCAACTTCACCATGGTAATAGGGAAAGATCTCGGAACATGGGAACAGGAAGCAGCCAATTTGGCACTGTTCACTGAGATCATATGATATATTTCCATGTACCAGCCTTTGTCCTACATTCCTTAACACTCTTGGCTAACAAACATCTATTAATCTCATTTTAAAATTAACAATTGATCTAACATGAAATGCTGTTGCAGACAAGATTTCCAAACTTGTATCACTTTTTCTATGTCCCCGGATTTCACTCTTGAAAAGTCTGGCTCTAATTTTTAAACCATGTTCCTTGGTTCTAGAAACTATCAGGAATAGTTTATCTATTCTAACTGTTCCCCTTGATATCTGAAAATTGTAATTAAATCACCCCTTAACATTCCTAATTCCTAGAAATGCAAGTCTGATTAGTTTAATCTCTTTTCTTAACCTTGGAGTCCCAGTATCATTCTGCAACCTACTCTGCTCTCTTTCCAATGTCAATATATCCTTCCTAAGTTGTGGGCCTAGAATTGCTACCATACTCCAGGATTAGTCTAACCAGGACTTTGTATAGCTGAAGAATAGCTCCCAATCCCCTTGCAACTTATACCCCTGGTTATCTGAAACTGTAGCAGTATGTGAGAATTTCTTTACACATCTTAATCTGTTCCGTTCCACGCTCAAATTCACCTTTGAAATGGAGCAGCCTAATGAGCTCCCTCTGCTTGATGTGTTCCCATGGGTTCTCTACAACTGCCCACCACAAGCCTATTTTCACTGGTCAGCACATGTGTTGGGATTCCTGGAATTGCTATGAGATTGGCCTTCTCAGAAACCTCTCAAATAGGACCAGAGTTACTTGCTCACTGTTCAAACCACCAATCTCATCCACAGCTGGGGTTCTCCAGTCCCACTGCAGTGAATGGAGTTTTGACTGAGCACTAAACTCTCCGCACTTACTGGCAGCAGGGGCAGGGCGAACGAGGGTGGAGAATCTCGTCCTAAATCTGCTGTAATTAGATGATGCTCCTGACACGTGACTTCAGACTCAACAGCCATGATATTGCTTCCTGACTGTCCTCCAAAATGGCCAAGTGAGTTGCAACAAAACTGCTACAGAAAAGTCAAATATTATGGGAGCTCCTACACAGGGACTGCAGCGGTTCAGGGAAGTAGCTCACCGCCACCTTCTCAAGGGCAATTAGGAAGGGGTAATAAATACTGGCCTAGCCAGCTCGCTCCACATCTGAAGAACAACTAAAAAAAGTATTACATTTTAGTCACTCTGGCTGCACGATACAATACTGCTCATCAAGTAGGACAGACAACAGTCATGTGATATATGTATGTTGGGGGTTTGGGGTCTATAGTGCACCTTTAAGACAGTGGGTGATGTGACTGGGGGAGGTGGTTCCTCCTAGTGTGGAACCTGGTTAAGCAATCTTGGCTCTGACTGTGGGACAGTGCACTCCTGTAATAACAAACTTCCCCAGTGTTTAAGTTTCAAGGCCTACTTTGTGGCCCTTGTAACATACTTGGATAAATACATTTATGACTAGTAATCCTGGGGTTTTTGGTTTGCCACTAGAGCATTTTAAGATAAAAATTAGAAGCATTGTGCATTGCAGCATTCATTAAGATATTTGCTGGGGAGAGAGGGAAGTGCCTCGAGAGTTTCAGTTGTACGTGTTTTAAGCTAATCATTGCTCTAAGTGGCAATTAATAAACGCAGTCAATTCATCTCCAGGGACAGTCGATACGGCTTTGGAACACATGGAGACCATCTCACTACACTTGTTCCAGCAGAAACATATACATCTATCCCACCTGCACTGTATATCAATCAGTCATGTGCAGCTGTAGACAGTTCTCATTGTAATTTAATAAGACAGAGTATTTAATTTCCATCATGTGAACAGATTCCCCACATATCCCTGCAGATTCATATTTATTCTCTGGGTGTTTGAATACAGACTTCATCCCATGGTGGTTTTAAAGTCTCTGGTGAATAATGTCTCCTTAACCTGCTTCCAATTATAACCACATGCATTCACAGCAATGATTCTGCATCTCCCGCCCAATGATTACAGGTTGGTTTCACCGCCATTTGAACCATTTCAGTGAATGCAGCACATTTGCAAACCACTGGCAATGTCAAGTTCCAAAAATCTGTTTGATTGCAATAACAAGCCTGCCTCAACTAATGGTACAGTGGGTTAGCGCTGCTGTCTCACAGTGCCAGGGACCCGGGTTCACTTCCCAGCTTGGGTTACTGTCTGTGTGCAGTTTGCATGTTCTCCCCGCATCTGCGTGGGTTTCTGCCGGGTGCTCCAGTTTCCTCCCACAGTCCGAAAGCCATGCTGCTTAGGGTGCATTGGCCGTGCTAAATTCTCCCTCAGTCTACCCAAACAGGCGACCAGGGGATTTTCACAGTAATTTCATTGCAGTGTTAATGTAAGCCTACTTGTGACACGAATACATAAACTTTAAATGAAAAGTAAATCTAAGATACTGTGAGGCCTGAATAGAGTGGGTGTGGAGAGGATGTTTCCACTAGTAGGAAAAACTAGAATCAGCAGTCACAACCTTGGACTAAAGGGACAATCCTTTAAAACAGAGATGAGGAGGAATTTCTTCAGCCAGAGAGTGGTAAATCTGTGGAACTCTTTGTCGCAGAAGGCTGTGGAGGTCAGGTCATTGAGTGTCTTTAAGACATAGATAGGTAGATTCTTGATTAATAAGGGGATTAGGGGTTATGGGAAAAAGGCAGGAGAATGGGGATGAGAAAAATATCAGCCATGATTGAATGGTGGAGCAGACTCGATGGGCCGAGTGGCCTAATTCTGCTCCTATGTCTGATGGCCTTTTGGTCTAAATGATGTCAAAAACTGAACAGAATAGTGGCTGACATCACAGCGCATGTGTATTAATGCAAATAATGAAGAATCAAACAGACTACACAACATAGAAAGAGGCCAACTCATCCAAACCAAGTATTGGTTGATTATTGGCAGTGATTTGTAGATCACTGGTTGAGTAGCAGTGGGTAGATGGTACTACAATATGAGTGATGTAAGGTGGGCTGTTGAATGATTATGGTCAGAGCAGGACAATCGACTTCCCAGTGCATAAGGATAGAATCATAGAAAGTTTACAGAATAGAAAGAGACCACTGGGCCCATTGGGTCAACTTTCCTCAACTCCCCTCTAATCCTCTACCAATCAATCTAAATCTACACCCATAGTCACTAACATTCTACTAAAATAAATAGGCCCTTCCCATTCACTCTATTCAGCGCTCTCACAGTTTTGTACACCTCTATCAAATCTTCCCTACCTCCCACCACTCTCCTCAATCCCTCAGTCTCCTCTGTTCTAAGAAGAACAACCCCAGCCTACCCAATCTTTCCTCATTGCTGCAATTTTTCAGTCCTGGCAAAATCCTCGTTAATCTCCTCTGTACCCTTCCTGGAGCATAGACTTCCATGGTCATAGAGTCATAGAGGCTTACAGTATGGCAACAGGCCCTTCCACCCAACTTGACCATGCCGCTCAGTTTTTGCCATTAAGCTAGTCCCAATTGCCCATGTTTGGCCCATATCCCTCTATACCCATCTTACCCATGTAACTGTCTCAATGCTTTTTAAAAGACAAAAGTGTACCCGTCTCTACTATTGCCTCTGGCAGCTTGTTCCAGACACTCACCACCCTCTCTATGAAAATATTGCTCCTCTGGACCCTTTTGTATCTCTCCCCTCTCACCTTAAATCTGTGTCCTCTAGTTTTAGATTCCCCTAACTTTGGGAAAATATGTTGACTATCTACCTCATCTATGCCCCTCATTATTTTATAGACCTCTATAAGATCACCCCTTAGCCTCCTATGCTCCAGAGAAAAAAGCCCCAGTCTATCTAGCCTCTCCTTATAACTCAAACCATCAAGTCCTGGTAGTAAATCTTTTCTGCTCTCTTTCTAGTTTAACAATATCCTTTCTATATGGACTGACCTGAACTGCACACAGTATTCCAAGTGTGGCCTTACCAATGCCTTGTACAAAGGCAACAAGACTTCCCAACTCCTATATTAAATGTTCTGACCAATGAAACCAATCATGCCGAATGCCTTCTTCACCACCATGACCACCTGTAATTCCATTTTCAAGGAGTTATGAACATGTAGATCTTTCGAGAGACTTCTAGATGAGTGCATGGAGCTTAATAGAATTGAGAGGGTTATAGGTAAGCCTAGTAGGTATGGATATCATCGGCACAACTTGTGGGCCGAAGGGCTTGTTTGTGCTGCAGTTTTTCTATGTTCTATGTTCTAAGCCAATAGTCTCTTTAGGGATGGGACGACGATCAAATGGACAAACCAGGTCCAAGTCTGAGACATGAAGCTCTTTAACATCCCACCCTCTTATCAAGGGATAGCAAACAGCACACCAAGAAAATAAACCGCAAACTAAGGCTGGATTGTGTGATGATAAGGCTTTGCAGCCTGGATATAATTGATAGTGGACTGTATTTGAAACACAGATTAGAGTCCGTAACAAATGTCTGTTCAGTCACTTTTGCATTAACTGATGAAGGGCAGTCCTAATTGGTGCCTATTGCAAATTTGATTTGATTTGATTTATTGTCGCATTTATTAGTCCACAGTGAAAAGTATTGTTTCTTGCATGTTATATAGACAAAGAATACCATTCAGAGAGTACATAAAGTAAAGCTTATTTATTAGTCACAAGTAAGGCTTACACTAACACTGCAATGAAGTTACTGTGAAATTCCCCTAGTCGCCACACTCTGGTGCCTGTTCAGATCAAAGCACTCTAACCAGCACATCTTTCAGAATGTGGGAGGAAACCAGAGCACCAGACGGAAACCCACACAGACATGGGGAGAATGTGCAAACTCCATACGGACAGTAACCCGAGCCAGTAGTCCTTGGAGCTGTGAAGCAGCAGTGCTGACCATGTGCTGTCCTGTTTGTCCGTTTGATTGTCGTCCCATTCCTGAAGAGACTATTAGCTTGGCTGCAGAAAAAGGCAACGGGCTGTGTAGGAACTCACAGGGCGAAGGAAACGAGAGAATGCAGAATGTAGTATTACAGTCATAGCTGGGATGTAGAGAAAGATCGACTTAATACACGGTAGGTCCATTCAAAAGTCTGATGGCAGCAAAGAAGAAGTGTTCTTGAGCCGATTGGTACACGACCTCAGACTTTTGTATCTTTGTCCCATTGGAAGAAGGTTGAAGAGAGAACATCCAGGGTGTGTCGGGTCCTTGATTCTGCTGGCTGCTTTGCCGAGGAAGCAGGAAGTGTAGACAGAATAAGTATGCAAAAGGAAGCAGTCTTCATCCCAACGCCACTTAGAACATTATTTTGCCAACATGCTCCTTACAAGTGTTGTTAAGTCATTTTCTGTTCATAAACGAGTGAAGTTTATATGGTTAATACAGGCATGTCCTTTGGGTGCATTTTCTTGCTGCTGTTGTTCCTGGCTGTATTTTTGGTTAATTTTTCTCAATTCCCACCTTGATTTTTCCCAGTTCCTGCCTCGACTTGCCACAAATGAAATTCAGAGTTGTTGTTTCCTCCTGGTAACTTGATGACACCTCAGAAATTTGTTTGTTCACATCTCTAACGGTTTAGTTCATTGAAGACTTCAGTTGTTCAAGCAGTTTCAACCTCAGCTTCAATTTTGTGTTTTCAATCTTCCAATTCATATTTGATGTGAAAATTTAACAAATTTTTTAATTTCCCTTTGTAGGGTTTGTGCATTTTGGACCTAATCAGAGAGCTTTCCTTCATTTATAGTCAACTCTATACTGTCACTGTTGCAGCTCAGGAAATTTGCCAGGTTTCTGGAAAGTTCTTTGCCTTTCTGGTGCCCTCGTGTGGTTTGTTCCAATAATGTATTTTTTTCTCTTTCATTACTGTACTAGGGTTTTCCATTCCTCTTTTTAAGCTCTGTGCACTCACAACTTGAAGATGAAAATACTGGTCAAAGGCTTTTAATATTTTTTCTAAACTGGTTGAGGATTCATCAATGCACTGCAGTAGGATGACTTCATCCATTCATTCACTAAACCAGTATAAAAGGATATTAATCTAGTCTTTGTCTGACTTTCTACTTAGACCTGGTGTCCTCTGGTAGTTTAGTCTCTTCTCCATGACACCCAATTTACCAAACTTTTCTGGAAAATCTATTTCAACGATGACTGCCTGAATCAACTGCCTGCAGAGTTCTCTTGCTCAACATTTTACTTTAAAGTCATAAATTTGTCAAATCCTGGGTTCTTGCATCCTCTCAGATGAGGTTCGAAGTTGTGATTATTCTAAATTATTTCATTAATTATTTTTCCCCATTTTGGAGCATGTTCAGGTACTGACTTGAGGAGTGTGTATTAATGATGGGCCTCTTCAAACTGCTTTTCTGACTCTGAATTATTTAAGGATTTATCAGGACTTGCTGTAGCCTGAGGTTTTAAAAGATTTAGCTCACCTTTACCAGGTCTGCTGATTCTGAACTCTGGGATTAGAAGCTGAATCTCCAAAGGAGATTCTTCTGGGGCAGTAAGGAATTTTAAATTTCTGCCTTCAGCTTCCGTGCATTTTTCTGGTAACTTTTCTCTGCATCTTTGCTTCTTGAGCTATTTTTCAGGTCGCCTACTTTGCTGAATGTTTTCTCAGTTGTAGTAACTCTAGTACTCAGCTGTAAAGGAAGAGTGCTTTATTGCACAAAATAAAGTAAAGCAAAACTGGGGCAATACATCAATGGACCCACTCAGGGGCCTGCTTTATAAAGGGCTCAGTATATCCACGTGATAAGGTAGTTACCAATTACCAGGGAGCTCGTATTCTATGAATCCTACGGGGATCTCAATCATTGATTCCCCATGCAGGTCCTGGGGGTTATCGTATCAGCATTTTGGCTTTCTGTGATGTTTTGGTTTTCTCCACATGTTGTTGCATTGGTTACAGTCCAGAAGATCTGAAGAAGATTTTGTAGTCACATTTAGACTAACTATGAATCTTTATTGACTCTTAAAACTATTTACAAATATACAGTAAAGGGTACAAACCAAGAACCGCCTCCATACTTGCTCATACACAGCTCTGTCCAACAGTAGACTTGATGTGGAGATGCCGGCATTGGACTGGGGTGAGCACAGTAAGAAGTCTTACAACACCGGGTTAAAGTCCAACAGGTTTATTTGGTAGCACAAGCTACTAGCTTTCGGAGCACTGCTCCTTCATCAGGTGAGTGGGAGTTGTATTCACAAACAGGGTATATAAAGACACAAACTCAATTTACAAAATAATGGTTGGAATGAGAGTCTTTACAGGTAATCAAGTCTTAAAGGTACAGACAATGTGAGTGGAGACAGGGGTAAGCGCGGGTTAAAGAGACGTGTATTGTCTCCAGTCAGGATATTCAGTGAGATTTTACAAGCCCAGGCAAGTCATGGGGGTTACAGATAGTGTGACATGAACATAAGATCCTGGTTGAGGCCGTCCTCATGTGTGGGGAACTTGGCTATCAGTTTCTACTCAGCGATTCTGTGTTATCGTGTGTTACCCGAAGATCAGAGGCTGAATTCCCTTGACCGCTAAAGTGTTCGCCAACAGGAAGGGAACACCCTTGCCTGGTGATTGTCGAGCAGTGTCCATTCATCCATTATCGTAGCGTCTGCATGGCCTCCCCAGTGTACCATGCCTCGGGACATCCTTTCCTGCAGCCTATCAGGTAGACAACCTGGGCCAAGTTGCTGATGAAGGGGCAGTGCTCCAAAAGCTTGTGGCTTGTGCTACCAAATTAACCTGTTGGACTTTAACCTGGCATTGTGAGACTTCCAACAGTAGATGCCAGTAGATTTGGGTCATGTGCTCTCTGATATCACTGTGCGGATGATTCGATACTCAATCCCACAATAATCCACATGCGCCAGGCCCTTAGACTTGTTCCCTTCAGAGGTAATAGGAGGACAATGTGAAAGCAACATTGCCCACTGGCATTCTCAAACAAAAAACTGTGTGATTCCACAGCTAAGACAGAAAATGCTGGAAATATCCCAAGAGACCGGCAGCATCTGTGGGGAGAGAGAGACAAGAGCTAATAATATGAAATTATAACTCTTCTTTCTCCATAGATGCTGCCTGACTTGCTGAGCATTTCCAGCATTTTCGGTTTATATTAACACATGTTTCCCTTGTATCATTAACCAGTAGGTGATATCCATCTGGGCTGTTTTCTGGAGAGATGTTTGGGGTCGGACACAGAGAGCACATGTCCCCTTTACTTTATGCCCTGCCACTTTCCTTTTGCCTCTTCTTTTGACCCCTGTTGCTCCCTGTGATGTCTTGCCCTTACCTTGTGGCTTGTTTCCTTCTTGCCCCCTGGGACATTTTCTTCTTAAACGTTATATATTATTATGCGTTTTAGTTTCTTCTTGTGTTGGGTGGTGAATGGGGGGGGGGTACCCCCACGTGGCAGAAGAGGAGGAGTAGGTGGGGGTGAGAAAGAACAGAGGAAAACAGGGCGATGGTCTGGTGATTTTTAGGTGGTTGGGGGGAAGGTGGTTGTCGAGGTGGTGTGTGTTCGGAGGAGGGGGGCTGCTAGGTTGGGGGTTTACGTGTTTCCGGGGGCTGGGATAGATATCCAAGTGGTGTGCGTGTTGGAGAGTTGTTTTTGGGTGGGTTTCCTGGCTAGGGAAATTTTGTGTCTGGTGCTGAGACAGATTTTGTTTTCTCGGGGGGTGTTGGGGGGGGATAGATTTTGTTAGTGGGTGGGTTATTGAGGGGTAGTAGGTGGGCTACTGGGTTGGCGGGGGGGGGAAACGAGAGGTCAGGCAGTGGGAAAAAGAAATTCCCAGGGATAGGGACGTTGGTGGGTATGCTGTTGGTTGAAGGGTGTTTTGTTGTCCTCCCATGTCTTGGCACTTTCATCTCCCATGTGTGCCTGTTAGGATGGGTGGGGTGAGGGGACTCCCAGAGCTGGTGGGATGGGGTGATCTTTAATTCTATGTGGACATTTGATGTTGTGGTGGGCAGGATATCATGGTGTGGATTCGGGTAGTATGTATTGGATTGGTGTGGGGGCACTA
Source organism: Carcharhinus amblyrhynchos (assembly GCF_965287045.1). Taxonomy (NCBI): domain Eukaryota; kingdom Metazoa; phylum Chordata; class Chondrichthyes; order Carcharhiniformes; family Carcharhinidae; genus Carcharhinus; species Carcharhinus amblyrhynchos. Next base: position 49,062,720 of record NC_137342.1, read on the forward strand.
GTTGACAGACCAAGTTTGTGCCTGTTTATTCAGATGGTTTATGGGTTTGGTATGAGGGGTCTTTTGTCAGTAGTGCAATAATTACTTCATCAACAATTTGTTTATTTATTAGTTAATTAGTGTCCCCCAGTAAACTTACATTAGCAATGTAATGAAATTACTGTGGCAAGGTACACCGAGGAAGAATTTAACATGGCTAATCCACCTTCGTTGTCTTCTCAAAAGAGAAAGTGAGCAAGGGTGAGAGGGGAGGGTGTGAGAGAGAAAGAGAGGGAGTGAGAGACATTGTTCTGCTGTCACGGTGACCTGAAGAGGAAAACTCAATGAATTAGAACAAATAAGATTAAGTTCACTGGAGCAGATGCAACTTCCTTAGGAGCATTCCAGCACTGGAGTGACTGACCTGATATCCTTTAATAGTTTGTCTGTGCCGTGACTGTAAGTTGCTTCGAGGTCTTTCAGAAAGTTATCCTGAAATAAGTTCAAGATTCCTGAGGAAATTGATAAATGAGGGAAACAAACAAAACTTAAAAGGTTTAAGAAGAGTTGGAGACAGAGGATTAATGAGTGTACTCGTCAATCTGCTAAATCCACCAAGTGGTAATCTTAAACTATCACTGCAAGAGCTCAATATTCCAGCTGTTCATTTGCTTCACATCAGACCTCTGACAGACATTTTCTAATGAGAACCCATGCCATACAGCTCACACTCCCTGAATGCCTCTCAAGGAGATCTTTAACCCTGTAACCTCCAACAAGCAACAAGCTAAAAGAACCAATGCCTGAGCCAATTAGACCTCATTGATTGACTCTGAGATGTTGGGGAGGGGCTGGGGGTGATGTTTTAACCTCTGCTGCCTCATGCATTAAGATCAGCAGCCAGTGACTACGGATGGCCCTTGTCCTGAACTCTTCACACAGCAGGGCAGTGGCATGGTGGTGAGCACTGCTGCCTCACAGCACCAGGAGCCTGTGTTCAATTCTGGCCTTGGGTGACTCTGTGGGGTTTGCTCATTCTCCTTTTGTGTGTGTTGGGTTGTTCTGGTTTTCTCCAAAGATGTGCAAGTTAGCTGGATTGGCCACGGGAGTTACAGGAAAAGGGTGAGAGGGTGGATCTGGGTGGGATTAAGGCTCCTAAAGCAAAGGTCTGGTGCTTGATATGTTTTGAATTCTGTGCCCAGACAGAATCTCTCATACATGCGTTGTCTACTCCTCCATTCAGACAAGATTGCAATCAGAAGAAGCAGGTGAGCAGGACAGATCTTTATCTGACAGGGAGCGTACTGCTGAAGGTGAGGTCAGGGACACCAGGCTGGGCACTTTACAGCCTTCCGGCGAATTCAAACCTTCAGATGTTTTGCTCTACCCCACCTCAGCCCCTTTGTTTTCATTCTATTGTATTCTTTACTGTTCTCTATCTTTTATTTCTTTATTGTCTTTCTTCATTTTTCTCCCCCTCTCCCCACTCTTTCCCCCTACTTCATCACCCTTCTTTTACCTTTTCTCCCCCTTTTCTTCCCCTTTTTTAAATTTTACCTCTATACCATCCACTTTCCATCCCCCTCCCTCCAAATCTTCATCTGTCACAGTTTGCCCTCTCATTTTAGCTTCTCTCCCGTTTGGCCGTTCACGCCCTTTATTCTATCTATGGGCTGCCATTAGCAGTCTTTCCCCCTGGTTTCTGTGGTTATGACTCATCTTTCATTCCCTCCCCCTACAGTATAAATATCTCCCACTTTTAGCTTTGGCAAAGAGTCATCTGGACTTGAAACGTCAGCTCTTTTCTCTCCTTAGAGATGCTGCCAGACCTGCTGAGATTTTCCAGCATTTTCAGATTCCAGCATCCGCAGTAATTTGCTTTTAACACCAGATCATGAAGTGAAAAATGAATGATTTGTACAATAATCAGCTGAATTGTTCAGACACTGATTCTGATATCTGAAGTCATGCTCCTCAATCCTAATGGCTTTGGAAATCTCTGTTACCATCTTCTTAACCCTCTATTCTCTAATACTCAAATCATTCTGCCATTTTAACATTCTGATGCCCTGATAAGGGAGGCACATAACCTGCCCTGTAAATGTTGCAGACTGAAAGGCAGGAGCCTATAAACGTAGGAATATAGAAATATTGTGTACAGTTTTTGTCTCCTTATCTGAGGAAGGATGTTCTTGCTCTTGAGGGATTGCAGAGGAGATTTAGCAGACTGATTCCTGGAATGGCAGGACTGATGTATTAAGAGAGATTAAATCGGTTAGGATTGTATTCACTGAAGTTTAGAATAACGAGGGAGGATCTCATAGAAAACTATAAAATTCTAACAGTACTAGACAGGTAGATGCAGGAGGGATGTTTCCGATAATAGTGAATTAGGGGTCATAGTCTAAACAAATGGGATAAATCTTTTAGAACCAAGATATGGAGAAATTTCTTCACCCAGAGAGCGGTTTGCCTGTGGAATTCACCGCCACAGAAAGCAGATGAAGCCAAAACGTTGAATGTTTTTATGAAGCTGTTAGAAGGAGCATGTGGGTTGAAAGGGATTGCAGGATTTGGGGGGGAAAGGCAGGATCAGGCCGCTGAGTTGGATGATCAGCCATGATCATAATGAATGGCGGAGCAGGCTCGAAGGGCCAAATGGCCTACTCTTGCTCCTATTTTCTATCTTTCAATGTTTCTGTAGATCTTTGCAGCAGGAGTAAACCTGCCTCCACAGCCCCTGACATTAAGGTACCAAACATAATGACAATTTTAAGCTGTTACCAATTTCCTTCAGATAATTAACCAACCAACTCAACCTGGAACTCCCTTCCTCAGGGTATTTTGAGTGTATCTATATCCAGGTTCTATGGGCTGGTGCTGACCTGACCTGATACCTCCAGGGACGACAGCGGTTGAAGAACACGCCTCATCATCACCTTTCCAAGAGCAATTAGGGATGGATAATAAGTGTTGGCCTGGTCAGTGATGCTCACATTCCAGGAACAAATACAAAAAAAAAGTGTCAACCAATAATCACGGTTTTTATAGAAGGTTTACACACCCAATCACTTCCATGACATTCCCAAATTTTTAGCTGGGCTGGTCAGAGCTGGGGTCATGGTGAGGTCCTTTAGGTTGGTCACCATGGTCTGGTAGCTCAGTTTAACAAGGGCAGATGACAGTCTGGTACAGCTAGTTGTCTGATACCATGACAGATACTTGTTGGGTGGGTGGCAAGAAGGTAATCATTTAACTGTGGAATTCATAACTGCCCAAAGGTGTGCAGGTTAGGTTGATTGGCCACGCTAAAATTGTCCCTTAGTGTCCTGAGCTGCGCAGGTTAGAGGGATTAGCGGATAAATGTGTAGGGATATGGGGTGGGATTGTGGTCGGTCCAGACTCGATGGGCCAGTTGGCCTCTTTCTGCCCTATAGGGGTTCTATGATTCTATGACTACTTGTCGAGGCAGGGGGCTTAAGTAGAGTTTTTTAGAAACAGCCTTGGTGACCCAGGCATAAAAACAGAAAATGCTGGAAAAGCTCAAGATGTCTGGGATCATCCATGAAGATGGGAACAGAGTTCACGTTTTGAGTCCATGCACATACAGACTTGATCCATTAACTCTGTTTCTTTCTCCACCGATGTCGCAACTCCTGCTGGGTTTACCCAGCAGTTTCTGGTGTATTTCAGATTTCCAGCGTCTGCAGTATTTTGCTGTTATTTGGTGACCCAGATCTTGCTCAACACAACCAATGGGTGAAATCCGACCACAAACTGGCAGTGTTAGCTCCGGTGAGAAAAACAGCGTGTTTCCTGATTGAGTCAGAATTCCACCCCACCCCCCCTTCTCCCCCCAGTCAGAGCTGGCCTTTCCCCCCAACCCTGCTTTCCCTCAAACATCAGATCCCTCCCTGTTCACTGGCATTCCCAGCTCCTCTGTCTGCGCCCTCCCCACAACCACAAATAAATGAATTCCCCTCCCTCCCCCACTGGGGTCAGCCCATGACACTGCTTCCTGGCACAGGTTGGCTCTGCTAGCTTCTCATTGCCAGGTTGAACCAGGTCCTCACCCACTCTGGGCGTGAAATGGATTATGTCTCCAGTGACATTCATAATCTCCAAATTCAGCAGGATTTTGAGTCCCAGCTAGCATTCCCAAGGATGACAAGAGTGGATCACCCCCGATGAGTGACATTATTGGAATAATATAAGTGTGGCCAGTTGGCACCAACGAGGGAGGCATGGTGGCATAGTGATTAGCACCAGGCTTCACAGCGCCAGGGATCTGGGTTCAAACTTGGCCTCGGGTCACTGCCTGTGTGGAGTCTGCACATTCTCCTCGTATCTGTATGGGTTTCCTCCAGGTGCTCCAGTTTCCTCCCACACTCCGAAAGACATGATGGTTACGTGCATAAGCCGCGCTAAATTCTCCCTCAGTGTACCCGAACAGCCACCGGAGTGTGGCGACGTGGGGATTTTCACAATAACTTCATTGCAGTGTTAATGTAAGCCTACTTGTGACTAATAAATTAACTTTTGTGTGAGAAATGAAAAGACCACGAGGTGATAGTTCAGTGGCAATAAATCATTTCGAAAGAAATTAGATCGGTACTTGAGGGAAATAAAGAAACTTGGTGGGAATAGAACAGGAACATGGGACTAAGTGGATTGCCCTACAGAGAGCCAATATAGTGTTAATGAGCAGTGCATTGTAATAACTCGATGACTAATATTTGACACCGTTCTCTGTATTGCTGGTCTATGATAGAGTGGTTATCACCCGTTTGCATGTAAGCTACTCACCATATAGTAATGGAAGCAATTGTCCGTGCTATTGAAATTGATATTGGATATATTGATATTGCTGCCTTGCGAAATGACAGAAGCTTTGTAGCCGAAGCACTCTCTCAAGCAACTAATCATCTGACGGCAGGTATAATATTCTTTAAGTTCAAGGGGCTTTTATCACCACAAATCTTTAGGAACAGGAAAAAAAGGTAATTGACCTTAATGGGAAAAGATTAGATGGAGGCTGAAGTATATGAAACCTGACAGGAATCCCAGCTAGATTTTTATCAGAAAATCCCTGTTACAAAGGGCCTTTTCTATACGTGACTGCATGTGCTACTTCTGAACAAGGCATCCTACTACTCTGTAGGCATCCAGACAAACAACTCACTGTATTTACAAGAATCTCTCCTACCATTTCAGGTAAAGTCGATCCTTCATACATCGTCACTCTTTCACATATTCCTGCGATTTCAGTATCAACATGCTGCAGTGACCTATTCTTCACCTGAAGGAACATCGTACTCCAGAGCTGTTTTATTTATCACAGATAAGGTCATACAAAAGTTGGCTTTTGTACGTGTGTGTTAAGAAGTTTTTAGTAACACATGGAATCAAAGGGAAGCATACTGAACAAAATTCGAGACTGAAACAGCAATATCAGGCTCAGGGGAAATCAATTCAACAACTTGTAAGATCAGACCACGGAAAGACAATGGGATCAGAGTCAGAAAGATCAGCCTTAGGGAAGCAGACAAAATAGAAATCTGGATCATTAAACCTCCATTTTCAGCTCTGATTAAAGTTTAGTTTTCAACAAAGCTTTAAAGTTTAGCTACAGATATAAATATTGCGCAGTTCCCTCGACTCATTTTAGTTACATTCTCTACTTTCTCAGAAAACTAAGGAAATTTGGCATGTCAGCTACCACTCTCACCAACTTTTACAGATGCACCATAGAAAGCATTCTTTCTGGTTGTATCACAGCTTGGTATGGGCTCCTGCTCTGCCCAAGACCGCAAGGAATTACAAAAGGTTGTGAATGTAGCCCAATCCATCACACAATCCAACCTCCCACCCACCGACTCTGTCTATACTTCCTGCTATCTTAGCAAAGCAGCCAACATAATTAAGGACCCCACGCATCCAGACGTTGTCTCTTCCACCTTCTTCCTTCGGGAAAAAGATACAAAAGTCTGAGGTCACATACCAACTGACTCAAGAACAGTTTCTTCCCTGCTGCTGTCAGACATTTAAAAGGACTTACCTTGCACTAAGTTAATCTTTTTCTACACCCTAACTATGACTGTAACAATACGTTCTGCACTCTTTCGTTTCCTCCTCTATGAACAGTATGTTTTGTCTATACAGCGCACAAGAAACAATACTTTTCACTGTATGTTAATACCTGTGATAATAATAAATCAAATCACATACATTTACAGACACTTAATCAATCATTATAAATCATTAACCCTTCCATGGCACCTGTCAATGTGATTTGCTCAGATTTCTGGTTATTTTCCATTATTAAAGCTTCTGGTATATTAATTAAAAATGAAAACCCACCCCCTTGGTTACGTTATAAGCAGGTTGTTCAAACTAACATGAAACTGATGAAATAGCTGATCACACTTTTATCTCATTGACGTATGTCAATATTTTATAAATATTTTCAAGAACAGGTCTCCTTCTGCCCACAATGAGTATGTTTGTTATGGAGAATGGAGTGTGTATTTCAATTAAACAACTCAACAGTAAACTGGTATGAGAGTAAAATAAAGAAGTTTATTTATTACATAATTATCCCATTTAATGCAATATCAGGCCAGAATTTTAAGAGTACACCTGATTCTGGGAGTGGGCAGGGTTTGGACAATAGCATTCTCCATGAGTCTCGGGCAGGATTGCATGAACCTTGGGTACCATCAGTCTCTCTCTCTCTCTCTCTCTCACACTCACACACACACGTTTTTCTTCAGACGAAACTCTTCAAAACGCGGCTAATGAAAAGACAACAAAAGTTACTCCAACTTATAGATCAAAGAAAGGCTTTAATAAAGAAACATCATTACTCCAAACTTGGAGTCTCGCCCTGGGCCACTCTAAGCTCCCCATAATTCTACATAGTTCCTAAATTATAATGAATCAGCTGGTCAACTGACTATTACATCACTCTGTAATTGGTTCCATGGTTTACTGGGTCAACTGACCCTTACATCTTGTTCCCATTGGTCACATTACATCCAATACAAAGTTGCCACTGGTTACATTCTAACAACACACATACACACGCACTCACACATACGCACACATACACACACACCCTGACACATATATTGGATACAGATAAAAATAGTTCATTTTTACAGATTATAGTTAATTCAATCTCTAATATACCATCCCTGGCCCACTATGTTCCAGGTCTGTAGTTTCTTGAATGGGTTTGATGATTTAAAGTTGAAACGAGGGTCTTTTAAGTTGGAGGGTTCACAGCAGGTTGCAAAGTTTCTTGCTGTCAAAAATCTAGGGTGTTGGTTCTCAAGTGAACTTTGAAACTGGAACGGATTAAAACCTTTGGTTACTTGATGACCTGCAGCTAGATTCAGAGTCTGGTTCTCAGACTGACTAAAGACTCTTGGTTCTGATGTCCTGCTGAAGGTAATAAAGGTGTTGTCCATCTTGAAACAATGAGATGTGCAAATTCCACAACTGGCTACTTGGTATGCTTGCCTATATCCATATTTAATTAGGTATTTACTGGAGACTTGATACTGTCTGAAATACAAGTGCCAAAGTCACATGATTTGTGGCAGCCATCTTAATACTTTGTTTGTGCGCAAGGTTTAAAAGAATTGACTGAAAGTTCATATGTCATGCCTGAAATGCACATGACTATATATAAGCATCTTATTCTGATTTACTGACTATTCTCCAAGATAGTTGTCAATTAATAGCAACATATAAAATCTTATAAAAAATAGAAACTTACAGAAACATGTAAGATTATGAAGGGAATAGATAAGATAGAAGCAGGGAAGTTGTTTACGCTGGCGGGTGAAAATGGAACCGGGGGCATGGCTTCAAAATAAGGGGGAACGGATTTAGGACTGAGTTGAGGAGGAACTTCTTCACCCAAAGGTTGTGAATCTGTGGAATTCCCTGCCCAGTGAAGCAGTTGAGTCTACCTCATTGAATGTTTTTAAGGCAAGGATGGGTAAATTTATGAACAGTAAAGGGATTAAGTGTTATGGTGAGTGGGCAGGTAAGTGGAGCTGAGTCCATGAAAAGATCTGCCGTGATCTTATTGAATGATGGAGCAGGCTCGAGGGGCCAGATGGCCTACCCCTGCTCCTAGTTCTTATGTTCTTATGTTACTTAACAAATGGTGTAATGCCAAAATAAGTTGTAAAGATCCTTGATACAAGATATAAATACTGTGGGTGCTTGAAATAAAAGTAGAAAATACTCGAAGCACTCAGAAGATCTGGCAGTATCCGTAAAGACAGAAACAGAGTGAACTCTTTGTGACCTTTCATTGCAACTTGGGGCAGGCGATGGCCTAGTGGTATTACCGCTAGACCATTAATCCAGAAACTTAGCTAATGTTCCAGCGAGCTGGGCTCGAACCTTGCCACGCTAAATATTAACCCCTACAGAATTCAGATATCAGAATTTGTCCATAAGGCATGTCTGAATGTTGGTCCGATATAACACAGTCATACTTCCCCAGCAAAGCCACTGAACGTTTACAGTGCAGAACGAACCCATTTGGCCCATTGAGTCTGCGCTGACTCTCTGAAAGAACATTCTATCATGTCTCAGGCCCCTGCCTTATCTCCACAACTTTGTACACTCTCTCTTTTCCGATAGCAATCCAATTCCCTTCTGAATACCTTGATCGAACCTGCCTCCATTCAGGATGTTTGTTCTAGGCTCCAACCACCCTCTAGTTCAAAGGACTGTCCCTCTTCACCCCTACTCTTTTTGCCTGTTATTTTGAATTTAGTTCAGATCTCAGACTTTGCTGTGAATGCTGCCAGATTGCACCACCTTGATGTCTAACAATAGCAAGTTGCATGTTAAATCTTAACAGGAATTAGATGTAACCTTATCCGCAATGCGCTATCATTGCATGTTCTAATCTATCAATGTGTCTCATTACTAATGCACACATGTTGAAAGATTTTCCCTGATGTAACTGATCACTAGTAGCGTATTTTTTTCATTCTGCCTACGCTTTTCTAGAAAACTGCAAACAAGATATTCACGATTTGTTGGTGCCAATCATCAGTCTTCTGAAAGTTCAGGTTATACTTTGGAGAATGACCAGGTGGATTGAAATCCTTCATTGTTGAAGTATTTTGCTTGGCCTGGGAGGCAGCTTGATCTGCTTTAGATTCAGCACGTTTCTGACCTGGCAGTGTTTCCCTTTGTCAAACCAGAAAGGATTTCCATTTTTCAACAGTGTCACCTTGTTAAGTATGTAGGCACTGACTAACGAGTGTAACCCCCCACCCACACTGAACTACAGAGGAGCTGATTCTAATGGAACTACAGCTACTTCAGTGGCTGACAGAAACCTTATGGCAATTTCATTAACTACTATGTAATTACAGCTATGGAAATGACCTTTGGGAGTGTTGTAACGCACACAGATGTCACACTTCAATTGAAACCAAACTGCCTGAAACATAACTGTAGGAGTTAGACAGCAATCACTCACAGGAGTGGGTGGCACAGTGGTGTAGTGGTTAGCATTGCTGTCTAACAGTGCCAGGAAGTTGGGTTTGATTCTGGCCTTGGCTGACTGGGTGGACTTTGCCCATTCTCCCTGTGCCCGCGTGGGTTTCCTCCCACTGCCCAAAGAGGTGTAGTTTAGATAGATTGGTCATAGAATTGGGGTTGCAGGGACAGGGTGGCGGAGAAAGCCTGCGTAAGATGCTCTTTGGAGAGTTTGTGCAGACTCGATAGGCCGGCCAAATGGCCTCCTTCTGCACCATGGGGATTCCAGCTTAGTCGGATTCTATATAACAAGCGCATCGATGAGGAAGGCATGGGCAAAGAAATGGATGTTTTATTCATTTGTGGGACATGGGCATCGCTGGCTGGCCAACATTTATTGCCTATCCCTAATTGTCCTTGAACGGAATGATTTGCTAGGCCATTGCAGAGGGCAGTTGAGAGTCAACCACATTGCTGTGGTTCTGGAGTCACATGTAGGCCAGACCAGGTAAGGATGGCAGATTTCCTTCCCGAAAGGACATTAGTGAACCAGATGGGTTTTTCCAACCATCGACAATGGTTTCATGGTCAGTAGATTCTAAATTCCAGAATTTTTTATTGAATTCTACTATCTGACGTGATAGGATTCGAGCCCACGTCCCCGGAACATTAGCCGACCTTCTGGATTAATAGTCTAGCGATAATACTACTAGACCATCATCGCCTATCATACGTGCACAGAGACATAGGGCAGCGATCAATACTGGACTCCTCAAACATATCATTTTATGAAATGGCAGTTGTGTGGACAAGCTTCGGAAGTTCTAATGTCGTCGCGTAAAACTTTTACATAAAGCGGGAGACAATGGCCTGGTGGTGTTATCACTAGACAATTAATCCAGAAACTCAGCGAATGTTCTGAGAACCCGGGTTTGAATCCTGCCATGAATTTATAACCACTGGCCAGCCAGCGGTGCCCACGTCCATGAATGAATTTTAAAAAAGCAGACTAAGCCTTTTTGTTGCATGGTATTTTTCTGCACTGTCTACATCTTGTGAACTCCCACCAATTCTTCCCGTGAAGAGGAAACTGGAATTCAAAAGCCTCCTCTCATCATTCCATGCCACTGGTTTTCCACAGATTTGTTGAAAGGAAGTCTTTTTTAAATGGAAACTGTTGTGTAAATAGAATATGATAATGAGTGATGTAGCCAATGATGTGGCAGTCACGTGTTTGACTCTCAAGAGAGTGAGGATGGAAGACACTGTACTCGGGATTTAATACCTACTCTATATCGTTACTATGCAGAAGGAGGCCATTTGGCCCATCATGAGTGTACTGTGTACTGTGCCCCTGCACATTGTTGCTATTCAAATAATCATCTCACGTCCCCTTTAATGCATCTCTTGAACCTGCCTTCAACACCCATTATGTGAAGATGTTTTTCCTCACATCACATTTGCTTCTTTCGAAAATCACTTTAAATCTGTGCCCTCTCTTTCTGGACCCCTTTCCAAGTGGGAACGGTTTATCCCAATTTACTCTGCCCGGGCCCTTCATGATTTTATTCATCTCTCCCATATAACCTTACCTCATTGCAGCTGCTGCTGCAAGCTTTACTGCACTCAACAGCACATAACGTTACACCCTGGAATGTGCGAGCTAGCAACACTCAGCCATGAGCAATACTTTGTACAAAGACCAGTGAGTTTCGGGCAGGAGTTGCTTTTTAATGTTGCAAAAAATATATTTTATTCGCAAAATATCTGAAAGAAACATTACAAATATTTCACAGAGTAATAGTCTTCAACTTTTCTACATAGATCAAGTTGATATGATTTGAGTTGATTTATTATTGTCACAGTCATTAGTATACAGTGAAAAGTATCATTTCTTGCTATATAGACAAAGCATACCATTCATAGAGAAGGAAAGGAGAGAGTGCAGAATGTAGTGTTACAGTCATAGCTAGGGTGTAGAGAAAAATCAATTTAATTTAAGGTAGGTCCGTTCAAAAGTCTGATGGCAGCAGGGAAGAAGTTGTTTTTGAGTCGGTTGGTATGTGACCTCAGATTTTTCTATCTTTTTCCCGATGGAAGGTGGAAGAGAGAATGTCCGGGGTGCGTGGGGTCCTTGATTATGCTGGCTGTCTGCCGAGGCAGTGGGAAGTGTAGACAGAGTCAATGGATGGGAGGCTGGTTTGGATGATTGTTGCACTCTGAAGTGTTTCAATATAATTTCGATACATGTAATATTCACTGTGTACATTCAGTGTAAGTCATACATCCCGGAAGAGTACTGTACAATTCCCCTCTCCCTAAGATCACTGTGACTGAAGGGTCTTAGACAGCGACCTTCTGAGCAGGGTTTTTTTAACAAAAATATATTCAGAAAATGTCAGAAAGAAACATTACAGAACATTTCACATTGTCGTAACAGTGAAATGATATTCACATTTTCCACAGAGATCTAGACACACTTTGATGTGTTTCAGTTCAGCAATGACAACATGACAAACATTTCAACATTTTCACTACAGAGAGTACAATTATTTACAAACTACACACATCGGCCATGTTGCAGTCTGCAATGATTCGGTACAGTTACGTACGGTTAGGATTAAGCACAAAGTCCAAATGGTTTTGCCCGGTTACCTGGCCCTTGGTGTACATTGGCACCGAGCTTCAGCGCAACCCTCGGCTCCTAGTCCTGGACCTTGGAATGTGCCAGTCTGCAAAACTCGGTCAAGGACAATTCTTTGCACCGGAACATTGACAAGTTTCGGGCAGAAGAAAGAGTGCTTTTCACCAAGTGCTGAGTAGCCTACTCCTGCTTCCAGTTTCTATGTTTCAAAATTGATGACCCACCAACAGCAGCTGATGTTAGTCTCAGTGTGCGTCCCTGGAGCACAGAGACCTGCGTCACCGAGCTGCTCGGAATGAACCTCGACAAATAGCTCTGCATCTCACTCCGGATGTCCTTTGCAAAGGCACATTCCGCAAGGAGATACGTGACGGTTTCTTCCCCCCTCCACAACCCCTTTGAGGGCAGCACGGGGTAGCACAGAGACTTCAGGTGTGTGTGTGGAGGATCTGATGGGGAATACCCTTCTCACTGCCAAGCAGACTTGGTCTCGATGCTTGTTTGAATGTTCTGTCAAATGCTTCTGACAGTCTGCTCAGTGAATCATCCAACAGGATCCATCATCTCCTTTTCCCTCAGGGCCTCAAGAACATTCTGGGCAGGGGCTGTCAACGGATTCTGTGCACTGCTTCAAGGTAAGTCAGAACAGTAGCACAAGGGGAGGGGACTAATGAAATACCTATTTTTGTAAGGATGCCGTCACGTAAAGAGAAGTCAGCATTTGACATGATTCCAGAGCAGGTAGTGGTGGCAGAGTCTGAGAGATCCAAGCAAAATACAGTTAAATGATGTGATGATGGAAGAACTAAGATCAGACCAATGGTCTTCCTCATTTATATTCAACTGCTGAAGGAATGTAAAAGACTGATCAGTCAGAGCTGGAGAAAATCAGCTTTGTGCTTTGCAAATAATAAATGATCAATAGCTGAAAGCAAGCCAAGAATATAAAACAGTGTACATGTAACAAAACTAAATTACATTCCACCAAAACGTATAAATACATTCCAGTACAATGCGTGTACTTCTCCTCTGTCTATCTGGCCCTCACGGTTTTCTTGCTTTCACACACTTGGAATTACAAGTTATCTTCTTTCAAATTCTCAATTTTCCTTCTCTCATTCTCTCCTCATTCATTTTATGTCACCCAATCAGAAGAACATAAGAGCTAAGTTGAGGAGTGATCCATCTATGAAATCTGTGGAATTGGCTACTCCGCAGTAGTGGGGAATCTGGGACAGTGAGTAATTTTAAGGAGGAGTTAGACAGATTTTTAATTGGTAATGGGTTCAAGGGTTATGGGGAGAAGGCAGGAAAATGGGGATGAGGAGTATATCAGCCATGATGGAATGGAGGAGCAGACTCAACAGGCTGAATGGCCCAATTATCTGGCCCCTCGAGCCTGCTGCGCCATTTGGGTGGCACAGTGGTGGGTAGCATGGTGGCACAATGGTGGAGCAACACCGTGACACAATGGTTAGCACTGCTGCTTCATAGCGTCAGGGACCGGGGTTCGATTCCCAACTTGGGTCACTGTTTGTGTGGAGTTTGCACATTCTCTCCGTGTCTGTGTGGGTTTTCTCCAGGAGTTCCGGTTTCCTCCCACAGTCCAAAGATGTGCAGGTTTGGTGGATTGGCCATGATAAATTGCTCCTTAGTGTCAGAGGGAGTAGCTAGGATAAATGCATGGGGTTATGGGAATACAGCCTGGTTGGGATTGTGGTCAGTGCAGACTCAATGGGCTGAATGGCCTCTTTCTGCACTGTAGGATTCCATGATTCATTAAGATCATGACGATCATCAAAAGATTTGGCATGTGCATCTTGTTTGCTGCATTAATGGAAGGCAGGAGTCACACAGTTAACTCACTGACACTTGCATGCGCCTGTACCTGTAACAAAAAGATTCCAATTAAGTTCTCTCACTCATGTTTTGAAATGAGATTAAAGTAGATTTTATTTGCTTAACATCGCACAGAGAGATTGGGAAAGTCGGCATTGTAACTTGCCTTTATACAGGGGTGATTGCAATTTAAGAATCAACACTGAACCAAAACTAAATTTATATTATTATCAAACACAAAATGATGAATAAAACATTTGTTGTTATTGAACTGATGATGTTCTGTTACACCAAGCTTTTGGCTGCCTGTTCGAATGCCTCTTTATGTGATTCGGTGTCAAATATTGTTGGGTATCACTTCTGTGGGATGTTTACTGTGTAAAAGCACCATATAAATCCAACTTGTTGCTGTCTTAAAAAATGATACATGTTGTGCAATGATTCAGGAAACTTGACTGGAAAGGAACATAGTTTATTACAGAATGCAAAGTAAAACTGCTACTGTAGTGTACATACAATAGTCCCTGCCTGGGACTACAGTTCAGCAGGCCCAGTCCTGGGCCTGCCTGAGAAAAGGTTCAGGTAATGAGTTCCAGCGGGGCAGGCCACTGCCTGTTACCAGGGGAACTCACACTCAGCCAGCCCTGCAGTGAGATTGATCAGTGATTCCCCAGGGACTTTGTGGGGGTTATCACAGTTTGATTGTTGCCAGCTTCAGGTGAAGAGTTAAACACAACAGAGATCCAGAACTTTCTGGCAATACTTTCTGACGACTCCAATATAAAAAGAAATGATGCTTTGTAAGGATGCCAAGCAGAGGGCTGAACCGTGGTTTTGATTTAGAGCCTCTTTTATTATCCAGATACAAGAGAGACAGGATTAATTTCACGCAGCACAAATTATTGAACCAGCTCAGACTTAACACTTGGAATTTCTGTCACCGATACAATCACATTAATTAATAAGCAAAATAGAAGATCACGTAGAGTGCGCATACTTGCTGTAATGAAATTTTAATGAATTTACATGGCTTCCAGAACAATCAAATTATATTTTTAAAAGAACACTGTCAGCACCAAAGTCACCTCGTGGGAATTTGATGCCAATTTTCACATCTAATATCACAGGAGGAGGCCATTCAGCCCATTGTGCCTGTGCCGCCTCTCCAAACAAGCTGCACACCGAGTAGCATTCCCTTGCCTTCTTCCCGTATTTCAACACAGTTTTCCCTTTCAGATTCAGGAGCTGTACGACAGCACAGTGGTTAACACTGCTGCCTCACAGCGCCAGGGACCCAGATTCGATTCCCGGCTTGGGTCACTGTCTGTGTGGAGTTTGCACATTCTCCCCGTGTCTGTATGGGTTTCCTCCGGGCGCTCCGGTTTTGTCGCACATTCTGAAAGTTAGGTGCATTGACCAGAAAAGGCACCAGGCTATGGTGACTCGAGGAAGTTCACAGTAACTTCATTGCAGTGTTAATGTAAGTCTTATTTGTGCCTAATAGATAAACTAATAAATAAGCTTTAAGATGTCGTCCAAGTGCCTCTTGATTGCCTTCGATTCAAGAGCTTTTAAAGGGTTGGCCAAGGCATAGCTTCAATGCAGGGCACAGTGTCACCGACAAACCTCAGCTCCAAAATATCCATTTCATTTCCCTTCACTCTGGTGACTTACCCTCGGGTTTAGAAGAATATAAGTCCATCAATAACTCTCTCAATATTAATCAAGGATTGATTTCTGACTATAAATTAATAATGAATTCAAATTCCAGCGTCAGCCCTGTGTAATAAATTCAATCCCTGTGGTTTCTAGTTGAATTAACTTTGTACAACGACATCAAATAAACTGCCCCAGATCCTGCACTGAATAAATATGCACACAATCCACTTCAGGGTTTACCTTCTGTCATAGTTTTCAGCACTTCCATTTCTTTATCCAGCTGCTGTCAGGGTGATACGGTCTACACCACCACCCTGCACAGAACCATTGATCTATAATTAGTTCAAAGTTTAAGTTTATTTATCATTGTCACAAGTAAGGCTTACATTAACACTGCAATGAAGTTACTGTAAAAATCCCCTAGTTGCCACACTCTGGTGCCTGTTCGGGTACACTGAGGGAGAATTTAGTATGGCCAATGCGCCCTAACCAGCACATCTGGCTGGACTGGGGGAAGGAGCCAGTGCTTACGGAGGAAACCCATGCAGACATGGGGAGAACGTACAAACAGACAGTGACACAAGCTGAGAATCAAACCCAGGTCCCTGGCGCTGTGAGGCAACAGTGCTAACCACTGTGCCACCATGTCACTCCTTGGTGCTGTTAAATTCAAATTGACCTTTCCTTTCACATCTTTCTGCTCAGTTTTCTCTGTGACCTTCTTTTGCATTGTTGAACTTAATATTCTGCTTGTCAAAAACTGGTCCAATATGGAAATAGGCCACTTGACCCATCAAACCATATTCTCACAGAACGTAACCCAAACTCTCTTGCTCACTCTGTAGCATTAACTGTTATTCTTTTTCTTTCAAGTAATGATCTAAAAGAAGGCGTGTTTAACCATATTCTTCAGGCTGGATTTTCTTGCAGGTAATGGTTCACCACCAACATTTGCATGGCTGCCCAATGTGCATTTATTAAAGAGGGGTCTGCATGCATCTTAATGTTAACTGCTCTCACCCACATTCCACATTCCATGAGAGCTGGCACAGTAGCACAATGGTTAGCACTGCTGCCTCACACTGCTGGGGATCGGGTTCAGTTCCAGTCTTCAGCGACTGCCTGTACGGAGTTTGCACATTCTCCCCATGTCCACATGGGTTTCCTCCAGGTGCTCCGGTTTCCTCCCACCTTCCAAAGATGTGGGAGTCAGGTGAATTGGCCATGCTAAATTCCCCCTTGGTATCCCAGGATATGTAGGTGAGGGGGATTACTGGGGTAAATAGATAGGGTTACAGGGATAGAGTGAGGACCTGAATGGCCTCCTTCTGCACTGTAAGGATTCTATGATTCCATGTGGTACGGGTGTGGTAATATTTTGGTGACGTTGCTGGATCTGTAATCAAAGATCATCAACTCCAATTCTGGATTCTGGAGATTTTAAATTCAATTAACTAAATGAATTCTAGAATAAAAAATTGCCATCAGATTGAGTTTACAGACCTGAAACATTAACTCCATTCTCTTCTCCACGGATGCTGCCAGACCTGCTGAGTGTTTCCAGCATTTTTCATGATGCTACAGTCCAAGATGGCGTGATTTTTTTCTGTCACAATAACCCATCTGGTTCATTAATGTCCTTCAGGGAAGGAAATCTGTCGCCCTTACAGCGGAGGCTGTGGTGCAGTGGTATCGTCACTGGATAAGTAATCCAGAGACCCGAGGTAGTCCCCTGAGGACCTGGGTTCAAATCCCATCTCAGCAGATGGTGAGATATGAATCCAATAAAAATCTGGAATTGAAAGGGGCGGCACGGTAGCACAGTGTTGCTTCACAGCTCCAGAGACCGGGGTTCGAATCCCGGCTCGGGTCACTGTCTGTGTGGAATTTGCACATTCTCCTTGTGTCTGAGTGGGTTTCCTCCGGGTGCTCCAGTTTCCTCCCACAGTCCAAAGATGTGCGGGCTAGGTTGATAAGCCATGCTATATTGCCCCTTAGTGTCCCAGGATGCATAGGTTAGAGGGTTTAGTGGGTAAATATGTACGGATATGGAGATAGTGCTTGGGCAGGATTGTGGTCGGTGCACGCTCGATGGGCCGAATGGCCTCTTTCTGCACTGTATGATTCTACGAAAGTCTAATGGTGACCATGAAACTCGTTTGTCGTAAACTCCCTCTGATTCACTGGTGTCATTTAGGGAGGGAAATCTGCTGTCCTGACAAGGTCTGGTCAAAATGTGACTCTTTGGGTAATAAAAGCTGGCCCAGCCTGTGATCCTCTCATCCCAACGTCCACTGAATAAGGAAGTCTGGCTTAAATTTGATTGCAGACCAACAGAAATGTGGGCCGTGATTCTCTGGCCACCCCACAGCATGTTTCTCGGTAGCGGGAGGTGGCATACCATTCACTGGTAGTGGGAGTCTCTCGTCCCGGCACTGTCAATGGGAATTCCCATTGAAATCAACGCCCACCTCCCCCCTCTCCCCCCGCTCCCCCCTCACCTGCCAGGAAACCTGCAGCAGGGGGTTCAGGCCAGCAGGAGCAGAGAACTGTACCGACCTGAACAGCCAGAGAATATAGGATGGCACAGTGGTTAGCACTGCTGCCTCACAGCTCCAGGGACCCGGGTTCAATTCCAGCCTCGGGGCACTGTCTGTGCGGAGTCTGCACATTCTCCCCGTGTCTGTGTCCATTTTCTCTGGGTGCTCCAGTTTCCTCCCACACTCCAAAGGTGGATTGGCCATGCTAAATTGACCCTTGTGTCAAGGGGATTGGGGGGGAGTAAATATGTGGGGTAGTGGGAATTGGATTTGGGATTGTGGTTGGAGGAGACTCAATGGGCTGAATGGCCTCCTTCTGTGCTGTAGGGATTTTATTCTATGATCCTATAAGAATTCCGACCATGGTTTATTCTTATGCACCCTCTGAAGTGACCCAACCATGCTACGCAGTTCCTTCAAGTGCGATTCGGAATGGGTATAAATGTTGGCCTTCCTACACAGTGACACACACATCTTATGGATCAATAAAAAACAGGCTTACTTTCTAATTACTTTGCAGTGTCCCTCCCCACACCATTCATCAGCTCTTGGCAGCCCAGCAGACAGGGGTGTACTGCACGAATACCTCTCCATCAATCATCCTGGCATATCCTCCTCTGGTAACTATTTGGAGTTTTATTTGTATTTGGTCACTCACCCTCCTGCAGCAATGGGGTGAATGTACCGTCCTGCCTGCCTCGGGAATCGAAGTGGGCGAGGGGTAGACCATGGAAAAGTCCGTTGACCTTGGGCAGGACTTTCCGGTTTTGGGGCGAATGAGGCTGGAAAATCCCACCCATTCTTTTTGTTTTGTTTATCGCTCTCTGTGTGACTTTTTCCACATTGCTGGCCTCATGTTTAATATCTCACCTCGTGCTGACACATCATAACAATGACTAACAGCTCCATTCCGCAGTTACTCTGAGAGTATTCAACCTCTGGCACAACATGATGTCGCATTTGTCATTCTAGTCAACTAGATCAAAAAGCATCTTGAGCAAATAGGCATTCTTCTGAAACAAAACCAGAAAACGCTGCAAATACTCATCAGGTCTGACAGCATCTGTGGAGAGAGAAAAACAGATGTTTCAAGTCAATTGGGAGTTCCTCAGAAGCTTTCCTCTGACTTTCTCAATAGAAAGAGAAAGAATTACCTGGTGTCAAAGCAGTGTTTCTATCTTTAGCATTGCTGCCTCACAGCGCCAGGAATCCGGGCCGCATTCTCGGCCTTGGGTCACTGTCTGTGTAGAGTCTGCGTGGGTTTTCTCCGGGTGCTCCGGTTTCCTCCCACAGCCCAAAGAGGACAGGCTGGTTAGGTGCATTGGCCATGCGGAACTCTTCCCTCAGTGTACCTGAACGGGTGCCAACTAGGGGATTGTCACAATAATTTCATTGCAGTGTTAATGTAAGCCTGTTTGTGACAATAATAAATGAACTTTAATTCATCCGTGTGTTCCCAGTGGCTTCTGACTAACTTTTCAGTGGTTACTTAACAGGTGCCAAAATAATAAATCTTCACGGATCCTTCTAACCAATCACATATTAATATGCCTTAAAGAATGTTACTTATACCCACTTAATAATATTACAACCTTTTATTCCCTTCTCCAATTACATAGAATCCAATCTGGCACAATCTTGATGCGTGGATCATTTTATCCCGCTTTTAAAAAAATCCTTAAGCCAAATTTTTTTTTTCTAAATAAGCTAATTAAGTTCTTAAGTTGCTTCTGCATTATTGGTACATAGTTTGAAAACTATAGTAATAAATTACGGATTGCCGTAAAGTGCTTTACTAGCTACACATGGTATCCCTTACATAGCAGATCGAATAGACATTAACCCAACACAATAATAATGGTCATAAATATTATGATATTATTATTCCTTAAATTTCACAAGTACGTTTATGGAAGTGCGCGATGCATTCCAGGCCAAAGGGTACATTTTGGAATGCACTTAGAGCAAATTCATTGAACTGGATGGGAAAGGTTGACAAATTGAAAAAGTGTCATCAAAATAATCAGTAAATAGATATTCATCTCCAGAAGGTATGGTTCTGCAAAATGTGTGAAGATTCCTTTGGCAACATTAATCCTTACCAGGACACTACCAAGTACACAGATTAGAAATTTGTGGCTATGTGGCAATTTTAACATTGATTTATTGAGAACATAAGAACATAAGAAATAGGAGCAGGAGTAGGCCATCTGGCCCTTCGAGCCTGCCCCGCCATTCAATAAGATCATGGCTGATCTGTCGTGGCTCAGTTCCACTTTCCCACCCTCTCCCCATAACCCTTAATCCCCTCTCTTATCAAAAACCCATCAACCCGCTTCTTAAAAATATTTAGCGAGGCAGCCTCCACCACTTCAACGGGCAGAGAATTCCAGAGATTCACCACCCTTTGAGTGAAGAAGTTCCTCCTCAACTCCGTTCTAAACCGCCCCCCCTTTATCTTGAGGCTGTGCCCCCTAGTCCTACTGTCTTTTTTGAGCGGGAAGAGTCTCTCCACCTCTATCCTATCCATCCCATTCATCATCTTATACGTCTCAATGAGATCTCCCCTCATTCTTCTAAACTCTAACGAGTACAAGCCTAGTTTATTCAGCCTCTCCTCATAGCTCAACCCCCTCAACTCCGGTATCAGCCTAGTAAACCTCCTCTGCACTCCCTCCAAGGCCAAAATATCCTTGCGCAGGTGCGGCGCCCAAAACTGCACACAGTACTCCAGCTGCGGCCTCACCAATGCCCTATACAGCTGCAGCAAGACCTCCCTACTTTTATATTCAATCCCCCTCGCTATGAAGGCCAGCATCCCATTCGCCTTCCTGACCACCTGCTGCACCTGCAGGCTGGGTTTTTGCGACTCATGCACAAGGACCCCGAGGTCCCTCTGCACCGTCGCCTGCTGCAGTTTTTCGCCACGTAAGTAATAGTCCTTCCTACCATTCTTCCTACCAAAGTGGACCACCTCACACTTGCCAACATTAAATTCCATTTGCCATTTCCTGGCCCATTCGCCCAGCCTATCTAGATCCTTCTGCAGACTCTCCACACCCTCCGCACAATTTGCCTTTCCCCCAATCTTGGTGTCATCAGCAAATTTCGACACCCTACACTCGGTTCCCTCCTCCAGATCATCTATATAAATGGTAAATAGCTGAGGCCCCAGCACCGACCCCTGGGGCACCCCACTAGTCACCAACCGCCAATCCGAATAGCACCCATTGACCCCCACTCTCTGCCTCCTATTTGACAACCAATCCTCTATCCACGCTAACACCCTACCCCCAACTCCATGTCCTCTGACCTTCTGCAGTAACCTCTTGTGAGGTACCTTATCAAACGCCTTCTGAAAATCCAGAAAGACCACATCCACCGGCTCTCCTCTATCCACCGCCCTAGACACATCCTCATAGAACTCCAGTAAATTTGTCAGACACGACTTCCCTTTAATGAAACCATGTTGCGTCTGCCCTATCAAGCAATTATAATGCTTCTAAATAATATTTAACTGAGGGAATTTTACAATTCCCTGTTTAATGTGGTTCCACCTCTGTCAGAATTGTAGGAAAGTCATCCGCAAAATGCGGACATCTGGAAATCTTTTGCTCAATTGTTTGTGAGAATTATTGAGAAATCTCACCATGTTACTCTTACTGGATAACCTGGGGGAACACAGGATAAAGCTCAGCTTTTAGGAATAAAGAAATATTTTAAAAACTCATAACAGATCATTTGTCTCCATCTGGTCAATCTCATTCAAAAACGTTGCATGTTATTTTCTATCCCTCTCAATTGCGCTTAAAAAGTATATTTGAAATTGCTGCCTTAACAGTCCCACAGTTAACTCTGTATTACACTATGCACTTTGATTAGCTCTGCAAACTGTATCTGCCCCACACCCGTATGTCCCTTCTGAGGATAGGTTTTTTACAGCATTTTCCAAAGATATAACCAGGTTCATTTCCCTAGTCATGTAGTAACTGCTTTCCGGTGTTTAATAGTCCTGGCCCTCAGTGAGATGTAACTTGTCCACAGCCTCATTTTGTGTTCATTCTATACTTGGTTGTGTGGAGCAAGTGTAGGGTATTTCACTGCAGTTACACAACAACAGAGTGGAATTTCCTGGCTGTGCTCACCCCAGCACCAGAAAACTCCATCTCAGGTCAACAGACCTTTGCACGGTTCATGTCCCGCCCGCTATGATTCCCATGATGGGCAGGTGGGAAAATACTGCCCAAAATATGGTCTCAAGGCATCCTCAATGTTTCTGATTCAGAGGCCCCACTCCATGATATACAATTGAACAGAGATTTATTATCCTTTTTTTTGCTTACAACATGACTGCTATCCCCCAGTCTTTCCCTGATGCAGAGCAATGCCAACAATGCGGGTTCAATTCCTCTACCAGCTGAGGTTATTTATGAGGAGCCCACCTTCTCAACCTTGCCCCTTGCCTGGAGGTGTGGTGATCCTCAGATCACTCCCGTTAAAGGGGAAGCAGCCTATGGTCACCTGTGGCTATGGCTTTACCACATTTTGGGATGACATCTGCACTTTGGTTAACCAGGAAGCAGGACATAATTATTCTTCCAATTCGCAAACTTTCTGCACCTTAATTAAGCATCTTTTTAAAATGCGTACACTGGACACAATTGTCAGTTCCATTGGTGTAGTAAATAGTAACTCAGTGCCATAAGATTTCATTTGTGGCCTATCTGAGAAAACGAATCTGAAACTCTCCCATTTTCACGCTCATTCAGCACTTGGAAATGTTTTGGTAAGATTACCCCCTAGTTTTCAACTCGAGATTTTATTCATTGAGTTCAAACTGCACCTGCTGCCAGATGAGGTTTGGACTCCTGACAATTAGTAACCCAGGAACATTACAATTATATCACCATCTGCCCCTTTGCCTTTAAGGTGGTGGTGGCCTTCTTGAACCGCTGCAGACCATATGGTTTCCAATGTTGTTTAGGGGGGAATTCCAGGATTTTGACCCAGTGTCAGTGAAGGAATGGTGATAATTTTCCAAGTAAGAAGTCTCACAACACCAGGTTAAAGTCCAACAGGTTTATTTGGTAGCAAATGCCACTAGCTTTTGGAACTCAGAGCTCCGAAAGGTAGAGGTGTTTGCTACCAAATAAAACCTGTTGGACTTTAACCTGGTTTTGTGAGACTTCTTACTGTGTTTACCCCAATCCAACGCCAGCATCTCCACATCATGCAAAATTTCCAAGTCAGGATGGTGAGTGACTTGGGGGAGAACTTGAAGCAGATGGTTCCATGTGTCTGCTGTCCTTCTATGGGATAGAGATTTTGGAAGGTGCTGCATAAGGATCCTTGGCGAGTTGCATCTTGCAGATGGTAAACTCTGCTGCATTGCTGATGGAGAATGTTTAAGAAACTTATTTTAGAATCCCTACAGTGCAGAAGGAAGCCATCTGGCTCATTGAGTCTGCACCGACAACAATCCCATCTAGACCCTATCCCAGTGGTCCCACGTATTTACCCCGCTAATCCTACACATTCCAGGACACTAAGGGGCAATTGAGCATGGCCAATGCATTTAACCTGCACGTCTATCGGACTGTGGGAGGAAACCAGAGCACCCAAAAAAAAACGCAGACACAGGGAGGACGTGCCAACACTGGCAGTGAGCCAAGCCGGGAGTCAAACCTAAGTCCCTGGCGCTGTGAGGCAGCAATGCTAACCACCGTGCTACAAGTCACAGAGTATTTTTTCTGCCCCATAACAGCTTCCCTTAACTTTACAATTACCTTAACCTTACCCTGCTTAATGAATGAGCAATCTATTCACTCCACCTTCATTTTATTTATTATTTCAGGGACAAGGGCAAAAGGCTGGGCAGATCATTTATCACTGAGATTCCCTCTTGGCTGCTACACAGGCCCAGTCCCAGTCTTTGGTCATCAGTCTGTACTTTTACCATCAAAAAATACGAATCATTCTTCATGTTTAAGGGCTGGGACGATAAGCATATTGAGTAGCACAGTGCCATGGAGAATCACAGAATCCTTACAGTGCAGAAAGAGGCCATTTCGCCATCGATCCTGCACTCACAACAATCGAACCCAGGCCCTATCCCTGTAACCCCACGTGTTTGCACAATAACATCCACAGAAACATTGTAGATTCCAAAGGGGCATTTAACATGACCAATCAGCCTAACCCGCACATGCTTAAATTGTGGGAGGAAACCAGAGCATCCAGTGGAAACCCACGCAGACACGGGGAGAATGTGCAAACTCCACACAGACAGTGATCCAAGTCAGGAATCGAACCCAGGGCCCTGGAGATGTGAGGCAGCAATGCGAACCACTGTGCTACCGTGCTGCCCAATGCACTGGAATTCATTGGAAAGGTAGCTATTGTTCTGACAGGAGTCTCATCTTCACCAAGATTAAACATTTCACTACCATATGAAGCTCTGAGTGGGAATGTAAGTATAAGCGCCCAGGGCTCTGCTTTCCCCTCAATGCAGAATACTGCACAAGTTACATAGGAAAACTAGACATGAGTGTCAAATTCCATCAATGTATTATTATACAACATATAAAATATTTATATATACATTTTTGAAAATGTTAAAAATAGAGCTCGTACCCACTGAACTTTAATTTAAAACATATGTTCTCCCTGCGTTGCACTGTGCGAGTCAGAGACCATTGTTCCCATCCATCTATATGATTTATTCATAACACAACAATGGCTACAATCTGAAAGCGGCTTGATCATCACATCTGAGGGAGCGATGGAATGTATCACAACCAAAGCTCCAACACCAGAGGGCACAGCTGGAAAGATGTGTGGACAGGACAGTCACCTGTATCCAGGATCCTTTAGGAAAAGTCAATTTTAAAAAGGAATCGGGGAGTCAGGAACAGCTTTTTCTAAAAAAATATATGAAGGGGATACTGAGAATAAACCAGAGGCAGCCGCAAAATAACAGGAAGACTGTAAATGTGAACTGTAAAGCGTGAATGATTGTAAGTCAGTCAGTTTCTGTAAATGGGAGCAGGCAAATTACCACATTCCCAGTGTGAGGAAAACTGCGCTTCTGGAATGTTCTAACCTGTTGATTCTTCGCTCAGGTTTACACAATGTTAGCGTAACCTGTTGCAAATGAATTGTTCGCAATGTAACTGGGAGATGCCGGACTGGGGAAGAGAGTACAAATAAAAAGAGGCAAGGAGACAAGTTCCTCAAAATCCAAACCTTCCCTGAAGGGAACCAAAGAAAGAAGTAATGATAAATAAACATAAATAGAATGAGCCGCCAGAGAATGTGGTTGAGGCAAGCTCCATAGCAACATTCTAAAAGCATTTGGGCATGGATGGGAAAGGATTAGAGAGATATGGAACAAACGTGGGCGATTGGGATTAGCTGAGCGGGCACCATGGTCAGCATGGATCGGTTGGGTCGAAGGGTCTGTTTCTGTGTTGTATTGCTCTATGAGGGGAATTTTCCTGTCCCGCCTGCCATGGTAATCATGGAGGGTTGGGTGATGAGGGGTGAGGGGTGGGGTGGACAGCAGACCATGAAAAGGTCCATTGACCTCAGGCGAAATTTTCTGATTTTGGGGCGAGCGTGGCTGGAAAATCCCATCCATTGACTCAAAGATGGAAATGTGAGGGGGGTGATAGAATTCCCTCCCTAAAGGCGTTGTGGGTCAACCCACAGAGCATGGACTGCAGCGATTCAAGAAGGCAGCTCACCACCACCTTCTCAAGGGCAATGAGGGATGAGCAATAAATGCTGGCCAACCAGTGATGCCCATGTCCCACAAATGAATAAAAAAAGCATACAACCCTATTCTGTGTTGCATTAGCATGATAATTCTGATACAATGCTTTATTTGAAACTTGTATCTATTCAGTTCCCTTTTGTGTGGGTCCTGTTCTGATACGGTTCATGATATAAACTTTGCCACGTTGGTTTCATGAATCCAAGAACATAATCCCACACTGATGCAATTTTTCCCTGTGTTGAATTTGCCCCATTTCTCCCCCTGGCCTCTTGACATGGGGTCAAAAGCTAATATGGCTCTGGAAAGATGATACACACAAATGTGCATCAATGAATCCTATTGGATTAAGCCTGTTCCGCATATAAGCAAAAAACTGGACAATAATGATGCAGGCATGGCATTATGAATCACTGCCTCTGGAATGAATTTATACTGGTTTTTGTCCACAAGATTTATTTAAACCTGCAACAAGGCATGAAAACTCCAAGTGCATCCTTAAATCAGACTTAATCCAGATTCACCAAATCAACTCCAGTTAAACAATTAGAGATCAGATCAAAGGAATTAACTAATCCAGCCAGTCAGAGTAAGCTTGAGTATCCATTTGAGTCCTGAACCATTTGTCAAGAGAGTTTTACACTGGGGGCAGGGGAATGCCTAAGCATCTATGTACACACTTTTGTACAAGTGATAGAAAGGAGATATGAGATAAGCTTCAAGGGTATTGTTAATAAAACTGTCTGGACCAATAATTCATCAATCTATTCAAAAAAAAACATGAGGTAATCACGGTGGAAGCATTTGTTAAGGTCGGAATACAGCTTGCAAAGATCTATGTTACCTAATGGATATGCAAGCAAAGAAAGAATTGCATTTACATAGGGCCCTTCACAACCACAGGACATTTTAAAATGCTTCACAGCAATGACGTACTTTTAAAGCATAGCCATGGTTATAATATGGGAAATGTGGCAGTCAATTTGCACAACACAAGCAATGTGTTAATGATTGGTTAATCTCTGTTAGTTATGTTAATTGAGGGATAAATATTGGGGAGAACGCTCCTACTCTTCAAAACATAGCCATAGAATTATTACAGTACAGAAGGAGGCCATTCAGCCCATTGAGTCTGCACCAACTCTCCAAAACAGCATTTTATCCATCCTATCCCCATCTTTACCATGGCTAATCCACTCAACTTCCACGTCTTTTTGGACACTAACAGCAATTCAGTATGATCAATCCACCTAACCTGCACATTGTTGGGAGCTCCGGTCTCCTCCCACACTCCAAAGAAGTGCAGGCTAAGTTGATTGGCCGTGCTAAATTGCCCCTTAGTGTCAGGAAAATTAGCAGGGTAATTATGTGGGGTTGTGGGGATAGAGCCTGGCTGGGATTGTTGTCAGTGCAGGCTTGATGGGCCAAATGGCCTCTTGCTGCACTGTAGGGATTCTACGATCTTTGAGCTGTGGAAGGGAATTGAAACTCCAAATGAAACCCCACACTCAGAGTTTGGAAGAGTGAGGGGTGACCCAATTCGAACAGGGTAGATGGTGAGATGTTTTCACCAGTGGGAGAGTCTTGAACAAAAGTACAGAGGTACAAGATAAAGGGCCGGTCATTTAAAACTGAGAAGCACAGAAATTTGGGGAAATGGCCCTGAAAAGGAGCTGGGGCCAGCCTAGCTCAACCATGATCATACTGAATGGAGGGACAGCCTTGAAGGGCTTGGTGGCCACTCCTGCTTCTATTTCTCGTGTTCTTGGTTGACACGGGGAGAACATGCAAACCCCACCAAAGCCTGGATTCAAACCCAGGTCCCTGGCACTGTGAGTGCCAACAGTGCTAATAACTGTGCCACCGTGCCACCCACAGTGCTATGGAATCCTTTATGTTCACCTAAAAGAACCATGATGTGGAGATGCCGGCATTGGACTGGGTTGGGCGCAGAAGTTTCACAACACCAGGTTAAAGGTTTATTTGGAATCACGAGCTCTCAGAACGTTGCTTCACTCACTCACCTGATGAAGGAGCAGTGTTCCGAAAGCTTATGATTCCAAATAAACCTGTTGGATTTTAACCTGTGTTGTGAAACTTCATACTAAAAGAACCAACAGGGCCTTGTTTTAACATCTTATTGAAGGGCAGCACCTTCCTCAGTACTGCACTGTCCTCAAGCATCAGGCTGGAATTGAACCTAGAAACCTGTGGCTCTAAGACAAGAATGTTATCAACTAAGCCACGGCTGACAGAGGGCAAGCTTGGTGTTCAATTCACGATTTGAGTTGGCAGTTTGGGGCCACAGCAGCAGAGAATAGAAAATAAAACCATGGCTGGGAACAGAATAGTTAATGGATAAATAATCACAAGACTTCAAACACGTAAATACCTCCAAGGGTATAAAATTGTAATTCTAATTGTTAAAATATGATTTGGAGATGCCGGTGTTGGACTGGGATAGGCACAGTAAGGAGTGTCACCACATCAGGTTAAAGTCCAATAGGTTTATTGGGTAGCACAAGCTTTCGGAGCACTGCTCCTTCATCTGGTAAATGCAGAATTTGTTTACAAACAAGGTGCATATAGACACAAACTCATTAACGTGGTAATGGTTGGAATGCAAGCCATTACAAGCGCAGTCAATGTGAGTGGATGGAGGGTTAAGCACAGGTTAAAGAGGTGTGAGTTGTCTCAAACCAGGACAGTTAGTGAGATTTTGCAAGCCCAGGCAAGTCGTGGGGATTACAGCTAGTGTGACATGAACTCAAGACCTTGGTTGAGCCGTCCTCATGTGTGCAGGACTTGGCTATCAGTTTCTGCTCAGCAATTCTGTGTTGTTGTGAAGGCCACCTTGGAGAATGCTTACTCAAAGATCAGAGGCTGAATTCTCTTGATTGCTGAAGTGTTCCCCGACAGGAAGGGAACACTCCTGCCTGGTGATTGTTGAGTGGTGTTCATTCATCCATTGTTGTTGTGTCTGCACGGTCTCGCCAAAGTACTGTGCCTCGGAACATCCTTTCCTGCAGCGTATCAGATAGACAACGTTGGCCAAGTCGCAAGATAAGATATATCTGTCATCTCAGTCTGTCATTCAAACCTAGACAATGACAGTGAACCTGTTCCACACAGCAGTTTTTGAAAGCGGAACCACGGGCTGTATTGTAGGCCTCCTGTCAGCACACACCATTCCCAAACTGAGATGAAAGGTTCTGTTGTAGCATTTGGCTAACCTCGCAGTACAACGGAATTGTTATCTCCCATTCATTCATTGAGAACTTAATGGCTCTTGTTGACAGGGAAACGGGAACATATTTTCCCCATCACGCTCTGATTTCTGATCTCACAAACTGAAGGTTTGCCAAAATATGGAATTTTAATAAGGACCTGTCATTCAAAGAATTAGTAATATCCCCAAACCCTTTATTCATGGTAACCTGAACACTGCAAGGATTTGCAGTTGGATGCCATCATCAACTTACAATGTGAGGAAGCAGAGGAAAAGAATCTAAACCACGAAATCACTGTCAGCAATAACAACAGATGAATGCTTAATACGCTTATGTGGCATTCCTGTGTCTGGCGATTACAGCGATAACCTCCTTGTACACGAAAGCATCTGAAAAAAAAATGTGGCAGCGACCCAGGTAAAATAAATATGTTAACACCTGCATTTTCAATAGAAGGTGCTGGAATGTCACACGAATACCTCAACTGTTTGTCCATTATTATTTGCTGACAGTAATTTTAAGGTTCGAGTTTCTTCTTAATGGGGAATTTGGATTTGAAAGCTGCTCAAGTGTTTCATCAAGATTTGGATTGCAAGAAGTTTAACTCAGTGAATATTTGAGCTTGCCACTGGTCATGGTTTAATACCAGTGTGTTAAAGCATGACAACTCACGGGGCAACGATTGAATTTTTCAGCTGTTAGGGATGTAACTGTTTATTGCAAGAATGTAAATTGTCCCAATGAATAGAATCGCTTGGAATAAAGGACTGTTTCAGGTTTTATATACTATGGGTGGGATTTTACAGTCTCGTTCATCCTGACACCATAAAATCCCATCCGAAGGCAACAGAACTCCCCATTGTCTGCCCCTCACCTGCTCCGTGGTGGGTGGGGCAGTAAAATGTCATCCAGAGAATTTTTCCTCTACTTTCCCTCTCATTTCTTTGTTGCGATGACTCGCTGGAACATGCACTGAGAATGCCGTCACCTTCAAGGCGATGGACCAAGAACCAGAAGGTAGGGTTAGGCTGTCAGAGTCTTTGACCATATTACAGCGTTGGTCCAAACATGGACAAAGAGCTGAACTCCAGGGGTGAGGTGAAAGTGACTGCCCTCGACATCGAGGCAGCATTTGACTGAGTGTGGCATCAAGGAGCCTTAGCAAAACTGGACTGAATGAGAATCAGGAGTGGGGGAGAAACTCCAGTGGTTGGAGTCATTCCTGGCATGAAGGAAGAGGGTTATGGTTGTTGATGGTCAATCATCTCAGCTTTAGGACATCACTGCAGGAGTTCCTCAGTTCCGTGTCCCAGGCACGACCATCTTCAGCTGCTTCATCAATGACCTTTCATCCATCATAAGAAGTGGAGATGGTTGCTGATGGTTGCACAATGTTCAGCACCATTCACTATTCCTCAGCTACTGAAGCATTTCATGTCCAAGTGCAGCAAGCGCTGGCCAATATTCAAGATTGATAAGTGACAAGTTACATTCATTGCCACGTAAGTGCTAGACAATGACCATTTCCAACTAGAGAGAATCTAACCATCGCCCCTTGATATTCAATGGCATTATCATAAATAAATGTTCTAATATTCCTTTAATCTATATCAGCATAACATCACTAGAAGGGAAGTGTGTCATGTGATCCACTCAGTTTCACATTGGCCTGTGAACGGACACAGTTCTGTTGCTGATGTCTTCAATCCATATTCTTCTGTATCTCAAAATAAATGAGCTTACAAAGAGTTAGACAATTACTCATGAATGATTGGTGCCTTTAAGTAACTATGGGTTTCACATGAGTTAAAATTGAGTGTAAGATAACTCACAAACACACGATAGATTGGGATGAATGGGGCTTGTTTGGCTCATTCGAGGATGCCACCATTTTCCTTATTAGAGAATTTAACTTCATTTCAGAGACAGGCAAGTGTTTAATATAAAGCAACATATTTCACTCCTGGACATCCACCCCACCAACAGAATTAGGAAAAAACTTTCAGTCTGTCACTTCCTTCCAAAAGCATTTCTGGGTCTTGTCGGTTAGGAGCTATCTGAAAACAAACAAGGCAGGAAGCACAGGAGGTGTTTGGATTGTGAGTTCTCTCCTTCAGGGCAGACACTTCATCAAATATCCACACTTCAAAGTAGAAAGAGAATGATGTAGAACATTTTATCATTGATTTGTCAGCTGATTGGAAGAGAAGAGACATTGGGATCACCCTGTGTGTATGCACATTATAAATATACATGGTTATTCGAACTATGATGCACAGTAACACAAACAATAGAACAATCCAAAAATGGTAAATAATTCTTACTTTTCACATTCTTTGTTCTTGTGAAGAGAACACAGCAAAAATTAAAATTGGTGTGTGTATTCTGTTGAATAATTAAAATCAAGATTTTATCTTCTGAGAACTTTGCAAGAATGAATGTTGGGCAGTTGGGAATTATAAATAACTCCAGATTATCCAGCAACCAGAGCATGGATATACTTCTGAGGCTGTATAAGACTCTGGTCAGACTCCATTTGGAGTATTGTGAGCAGTTTTGGACCCCATATCTGAGGAAGAATGTGCTGACCTTGGAAAGGGTCCAGAGAAGGTTCACAAAAATGATTGCTGGCATGAAATTGGGTTGATATTCTATTGTGTTTCAAAGAATGAGAAGCTGATCTCATTGAAACTTAAACAGTTCTTACAGGGTGCAAAATGGTAGATGTAGATAGGATGTTTCCCCTGAGTGGTGAGTCTGGAATCAGGGAACACAGTCTCAGAATAAGGGGCAGTCCATTTAGGACACAGACGAAGAGAAATTTCTTCACTCAGGAGGCTAGAGAATCTTTGGAATTGTGGAGGAACAGTTGAGGATTCTGGATCTGCACTCGTTGGAGTTTAGAAGGATGAGGGGGGGATCTTATTGAAACTTACAGGATACTGCGAGGCCTGGATAGAATGGATGTGGAAAGGATATTTCCACTAGTAGGAAAAACTAGAACCAGAGGGCACAACCTCAGGCTAAAGGGACAATCCTTTAAAACAGAGATGAGGAGGAATTTCTTCAGCTAGAGAGTGGGGAATCTGTGGAACTGTTTGCCACAGAAGGCTGTGGAGGCTGGGTCATTGAGCATCTTTAAGACAGAGATAGATAGGTTCTTGATCAATAAGGGGATCAGGGATTATGGGGAAAAGGTAGGAGAATTGGGATGGGAAAAATATTGGCCATGATTGAATGGCGGAGCAGACTCGATGGGCTGAGTGGCCTAATTCTGCTCCTATGTCTTATGATCTAACACAAGTCACTGAACTAAAAGCGATCCACACATTTCAACATTGCGCAGCGTTGCATTTGCTACAATTTTATCTGCCGCACTTAATGCAAAACTCCAAAGATTTCAGGAGTGAAAAGGAAGATAAGAAGCGTTTGATAAGGTCCCCCATGCAAGACTTCTTGAGAAGGTGAGAGGGCATGGGATCCAAGGGCCTTTGGCCTTGTGGATCCAGAACTGGCTTGCCTGCAGAAGGCAGAGAGTGGTTGTGGATGGGGCTTTTTCTGAATGGAGGTCAGTCACCAGCGGAGTGCCTCAAGGATCTGTTCTGGGACCCTTGTTGTTTGTCATTTTCATAAATGACCTGGATGAGGAAGTGGAGGGATGGGTAAGTAAGTTCGCTGATGACACTAAGGTCGGTGGTGTTGTGGATGGTCTGGAAGGATGGCAAAAGTTGCAGCAGGACATAGATAGGATGCAGGACTGGGCGGAGAAGTGGCAGATGGACTTCAACGCGGATAAATGTGTAGTCGTCCATTTTGGCAGAACCAACGGGATGAACGAGTACACTATCAAGGGCAGAAGTCTGAGTAGTGTTGAAGAGCAGAAGGATCTAGGGGTCCGGGTCCACAGGACTCTTAAATCGGCCTCGCAGGTGGAGGAGGTGGTCAAGAAGGCGTATGGTGTACTGGCCTTCATTAATCGAGGGATTGAGTTTAGGAGTCGGGAGGTAATGCTGCAACTTTATAAGACCCTTGTCAGGCCTCATTTAGAGTATTCTGCGCAGTTCTGGTCGCCTCACTATAGGAAAGATGTAGAAGCTATTGAGAGGGTACAGAGGAGATTTACAAGGATGTTGCCTGGACTGGGAGGCATGCCTTATGAAGTTAGGTTGAGGAAGCTGGGACTCTTTTCCCTGGAGAGACGAAGGTTGAGAGGCGACCTGATAGAAGTTTACAAAATGTTGAGAGGAATAGATAGGGTGGACTCTCAGAGGCTATTTCCCCGGGTTGAAATGGTCGCTA
This sequence comes from Carcharhinus amblyrhynchos, assembly GCF_965287045.1. Taxonomy (NCBI): domain Eukaryota; kingdom Metazoa; phylum Chordata; class Chondrichthyes; order Carcharhiniformes; family Carcharhinidae; genus Carcharhinus; species Carcharhinus amblyrhynchos. Next base: position 49,096,200 of record NC_137342.1, read on the forward strand.
CGAGAGGACACAGATTTAAGGTGCAAGGAGGGAAGTTCAGAAGTGATGTTAGGGGTAAGTTTTTCACTCAGAGGGTGGTGAGTGAGTGGAATTGGCTGCCGTCAGTGGTGGTGGAGGCGAACTCGCTGGGGTCTTTTAAAAGACTTCTGGATGAGTATATGGGGTTTAATGAGATTGAGGGTTATAGATAGGTCTGTAGGTTGGTAGGTGTTGATGTGATCGGCGCAACTCGTGGGCCGAAGGGCCTGTTTGTGCTGTAATGTTCTATGTTCTATGTTAAGCACCTTAAACAGATGGAGTGAATTAGAGAGGACAAAGAACAGCAGATGAAGACCTTGGCTAAGATAAGCTGAATAGTTGGTCCAGTATTCTCACCATCCATGTGGGTTACCAACTCCAATTGGTCATATTTCTGGAGGTTTCACCACATGACCTCCCACTGCCAACAGTTCCACCTGATCCAACAGCCTTTTATCACCTTCCCTTCCCCCTCCCACCCCCACCAAAATGTTCAATATTTTTATAATTACTAAATGTGGTTAAAACAAATGAGGAGCATAAACTTTATTATCTGTCTCTCTCATTGTTCTCAGCACTGTCCAGGAGATTGCTCTTTAAGTCCTGGAGACCATAGGACAACCCAGGAGGGGCAGCACATTGGCACAGCGGTTAGTCACTGCTACCTCACAGCGCCAGGGACCCGGGTTCAGTTCCTGGTTTGAGTCACTGTCGGTGTGGAGTTTGCACATTCTCCCCGTGTCTGTGTGAGTTTCCTCTCACAGTCGAAAGATAGGTGAGTTAGTTGGATTGGCTATGCTAAATTTCCCCTTCGTGTCAGGGGAACTAGCTAGGGTAAATGCATGGGGTTAAGGGGATAGAGCCTGGATGTGATTGTGGTCGATGCAGATGGGCCAAATGGCCTCATTCTGCACTGTGAGATTCAATGATTCTAACCCTCAAAAAGTGGTGGATTCAAGCCCCACTCCGAGGGTGGAATTTCAGAGCTCCCCCTCGCAGGAGTTTCCCTTCCCACTAAGTCAATGGACTTTTCAATGGCCTCATCCCCACTGTACAGTGGGAGTGTCTTTGGATGAGAAATTTAACTGAACTGTTGGATGTACATGAAAGAACCAAATGGAAAAAGCACAGGTCACTTTCCTTGTTTCCGGATCATTAATCTACTGAACTGGCTGCCATGACAGCTTATCGCCCTCCAGTGGCTGGGAGCCCAGCCTTCCCTCAGAGGAATAGCCGACTGCAATTAGATTTATTCCTGGAGATTTTGTCACATGATTTCCCCCCACACTCCAGCCATTGGTTGGCCAACATATCCACCCATGTGACACAATCCATTATTACACCAATTGGAAAGCAGGAAAACTCAATTGGTTAATGAATGAGTGTCAGATAAACAGCCTTCTCACCACTACCCTCCCCACACCTAATTTCTCCCTTTTTAAAATATCTGCTAAGGAGAAATATTCAAAGAAAATGAAACATGTATATGTGTATAGTATATATATGTTTTAATGCCCTGATGCTTTTTCTCCAAGGTTACACCTTATTAAACTAAAAAGAGTGTAGAAAAGATTTACTAGGATGCTACTGGGACTTGATGGGTTGAGTTATAAGGAGAGGCTGAACAGACAAGAGTGTAGGAGGTTGAGGGGTGACCTCACAGAGGTCTATAAAATAATGAGGGGGCATGGACAAGGCAGATAGTCAATATCTTTCCCACAGGTAGGGGAGTCTAAAACTAGAGGGAACAGGTTTAAGGTGAGAGGGAAGAGATACAAAAGTGCCCAGGGGGCAATTTTTTCATGCAGAGGGTGATGAGTGTCTGGAAGAAGCTGCCAGAGGTAGTAGTAGAGGTGGGTGCAATCTTATCTTTTAAAAAGCATTTAGATAGTTCCATGGGTACAATGGGTGTAGAGGGATATGAGCCAAAGGTGGGCAATTGGGATTTGTTCAGGGTTTAAAAAAAAGGGTGGCATGGACAAGTTGGGCCGAAGGGCCTGTTTCCATGCTGTAAACCTCTATGTTTCTATGACACACACAGCAGTGTCCTAGAGATTGGCCTTCATTTCCTGAAGATCCTAGGCTGATCCTGGAGGGTTGGCAACCCTAACACAGCCACCTGGTCTCATTGCTTTGTTCAGTGGCCAGCACAGTGGCACAGTGGTTAGCACTGCTGCTTCACAGCACCAGAGACCTGTGTTTGATTCCTGGCTTGGATCACTATCTGTGTGGAATTTGCAAATTCTCCCTGTATCTGCGTGGGTTTCCTCAGGGAGCTCCAGTTTCCTCCCACAGTCTGAAAGATGTGCTGGTTATGTGCATTGACCTGAACAGGCACCGGACTGCGACGACTCAGGGAATTTCACAGTAACTTCATTACAGTGTTAATGTAGGCATTGTGACTAATAAATAAACTTTACTTGCTGACCTGGGGAAACTGCATTAAAGTTCAATATTTTTGCCTCAATAATAAGATCGCAGATTGTGACCCGTGTCTGCGTGAGTTTCCTCCAGGCGCTCTGGTTTCCTCTCACAGTCGAAAGATAGGTGGGTTAGTTGGATTGACTGTGCTAACTTGTCCCTTAGTGTCAGGGGAACTAGATGGGGTAAATGCATGGGGTTATGGGGATAAAGCCTGGATGTGATTGTCGTCGGTGCAGATGGGCTGAATGGCCTCCTTCTGCACTGTGGGATTCAATGATTCTAACCCTCAAAAGGTGGTGGGTTCAAGCCCCACTCCGAGGGTGGAATTTCAGAGCTCCCCCTCGCAGGAGTTTCCCTTCCCACTAAGTCAATGGACTTTTCAATGGCCTTATCCCCACTGTACAGTGGGAGTGTCTTTGGATGAGAAATTTAATTGAACAGTTGGATACATGAAAGAACGAAATGGAAGAGGCACAGGCCAGTTTCCTTATCATTAATCCACCAAATTGGCTGCCATGACAGCTTATTGCCCTCCAGTGGCTGGGAGCCCAGCCTTCCCTCAGAGAAATAGCCGAGGGTTGCCAACTGCAATTAGATTTATTCCTGGAGATTTTGTCACATGATTTCCCCCCACACTCCAGCCATTGGTCAGCCAACACATCCACCCATGTGACACAATCCATTATTACACCAATTGGAAAGCAGGAAAACTCAATTGGTTAATGAATGCTTTTTCTCCAAGGCCACACCTTATTAAACTTAAAAGAGTGTAGAAAAGATTTACTAGGATGCTACTGGGACTTGATGGCTTGAACTATAAGGAGAGGCTGAATAGACTGGGACTTTTTTCTCTGGAACATAGGAGGCTGAGGGGTGACCTCAGAGGTCTATAAAATAATGAGGGGCATGGACGAGGTAGATAGTCAATATCTTTTCCCAAGGGTAAGGGAGTCTAAAACCAGAGGGGACAGGTTTAAGATGAGAGGTGAGAGCTACAAAAGTGCCCAGAGGGGCAACTTTTTCACACAGAGGGTGATGAGTGTCTGGAACCCCTCATCCCTTCTGGTGATGTCATACTGATATCAATTAAAGGCATATTACAACATTTATTTATGGTAATGCCATTGAATATCAAGGGGCAATGGTTAGATTCTCTCTAGTTGGAGATGGTCATTGTCTAGAATTTATGTGGCAATGAACGTAACTTGTTACTTATTAATCCAAGCCTGAATATTGGCCAGCGCTTGTTGCATTTAAACATGAAATACTTCATAGCTGAGGAATAGTGAATGGTGCTGAACATTGTGCAATTATCAGCGAACATCCCCACTTCTTATGATGGATACAAGATCATTGATGAAGCAGCTGGTCGTGCCTAGGACAGTAACTTCATTGCAGTGTTAATGTAAGCCTACCTGTGACCCCATAAGCTTAAGCTTAAAACAGTCTAAAAGTCAACACAGTCTACCAGCCTATGGGAGTTTGCCTGCATTTCAAAGTAACTAATTGGCTACAAAACTCTTCAAGGACATTCCAAGGGTGTGAAAAGCTCAGTTATAGAATAGAATCCCTCCCGCGCAGAAAGAGGCTATTCGGCCGATCGAGCCTGCACCAACAACATCCCTCCCAGACCCTATCCCTGCAACACCACACGTTCACTCTGCTAATCTCCCTAACACTACGGGTCAATTCAACATGGCCAATCAAACTAACGTCTTTGGACTGTGGGAGGAAACCCACACAGACACGGGGAGAATGTGCAAACTCCACACAGACCGTGACCCGAGGCCGGAATTGAACCCGGGTCCCTAGCACTGTGAAGCAGCAGTGCTAACCACCGTGCCACCCAGATTATAAAGAGAGATTAAATCTGCAAAGAAAATGCAACCATGAATTTTATCCCTTTCTCAGTCCCTGTTTTATTTCTGTTCATTCCTGTTAGTCTGTCTCCCCGCCCCCCCCAGCTTTCCCGATATATCCCTCTTGTTTTCTGATGTTATAATCACTACCTGATTATCTCTGATATTTCGCTGTTCTTGGCTATATCGCTGCACACCATCTCATGTGATATGGACTATTTATGTTTGCAACTGAGCTGCATTCGATGGCCCTCTTCTGCCAAATCTAATTAAAACCAATGATTTGCTGCCACATTGCTGCTTTCTGCTTATTTTCACTCTTGTCAAGCTTGTCATCCGGTCCATTATACAACCAAGCAAATCTGTGCTTCTGACATCCAGATGGGTTTCACCTTGAAATATTCGGCTGCCTGTGAGTTGCTGACAGATGCAGATTTATATCCGTTCAGTTTATCAATCCTGGAGCCACATGCTTGCAAAATAAATGGGGTGTTCTCCTAATTTGTTCAGACTACGCGGTGCACATGAATGTACTTCTTCTCTGGGTTTCAATGTCTGCCTTCCTTCCTTACAGCTGATTTTCATCCCACCCGCTCTCCACACACACACACACACACACACACACACACACACACACACACACACATACACACCATCTGCCCCACATGTCCACTGCCCCCCCCCACACACACCCCATCACCCCCACATGTACACACCCCATCCCCCCACACACACCTCATTCCCCTCCAAACACACTCTCTCCCTTCCACACACCCCCTCTCCCTCCCGCACACCCCCTCTCCCTCCCGCACACCCCCTCTCCCTCCCGCACACCCCCTCTCCCTCCCGCACACCCCGTCTCCCTCCCTCACACACCCTCTCCCTCCCGCACACCCCCTCTCCCTCCCGCACACCCCGTCTCCCTCCCTCACACACCCCCTCCCTCCCGCGCACCCCCTCTCCCTCCCGCACACCCCCTCTCCCTCCCGCACACCCCCTCTCCCTCCCGCACACCCCCTCTCCCTCCCTCACATCCCCTCTCCCTCCCGCACACCCCCTCTCCCTCCCGCACATCCCCTCTCCCTCCCGCACACACCCTCTCCCTCCCGCACACCCCCTCTCCCTCCCTCACACCCCCTCCCTCCCGCACACCCCCTCTCCCTCCCTCACACCCCCTCCCTCCCGCAGACCCCCTCTCCCTCCCTCCCGCACACCCCCTCTCCCTCCCTCCCGCACACCCCCTCTCCCACCCGCACACCCCCTCTCCCTCCCGCACACCCCCTCTCCCTCCCGCACACCCCCTCTCCCTCCCGCACACCCCCTCTCCCACCCGCACACCCCCTCTCCCTCCCGCACACCCCCTCTCCCTCTCGCACACCCCCTCTCCCTCCCGCACACCCCCTCTCCCTCCCGCACACCCCCTCTCCCTTCCGCACACCCCCTCTCCCTCCCTCACACCCCCTCTCCCTCCCACACACACCCCACCCCCTGCCTGCTCCAACACACTCAGGAAAGTTGCCCAACCCTCGCAGTTTCTTCTTAGATTGAGTTTGAGTCAGTCAGCTGGTGGGAGATCCGAGAAACTAAAGGCTTCTGAAACTGAAAATGAAAAGCTGGTGATGTTCGCAATGCCCAATCAATTAAATCCATTTCCTCTCTGATATTAAACAGGGCTGCTATAGAATCTCTACAGTTCAGAAGAAGGTCATTCGGCCCATCAAATCTGCACTGACAACGATCCCATCCAGGCCCTATCCCCTATACCCCACATATTTACCTTGCTAGTCCCCCCGACACTTAGGGGTAATTTAGCATGGTCAATCTACCAAACCTGCACATCTTTGGGCTGTGGGTGGAAACCGGAGCACCCAGAGGAAACCCACTCATGATGAGCAAGATTATAAGTAAACAAAAGGCATCTGATTGGCCCAATCCAAAGGAAAGTATTATCCCATTCCTCGTGCTAATATAAGCTCCAAGTATCTGGTATACCACTGAATCCCCACAGTGCAGAAAGAGACCATTTGGCCCATTGAGTCTGCACTGAGCACAATCCCATGCAGGTCCTATCCCCATAACCCCATGCATTTACCCTGGCTATTCCCCTGACACTAATGTCAATTTAGCATGGCCAATCCACCCAACCCGCACATCTTTGGACTATGGAAGGGGGAAACTCACGCAGACATGGGCAGAAATGTGCAAACTCTATACAGACAGTGACCCAAGCCAGGAATCAAACCCGGATTCCTGGTGTGTGAGTCAGCAGTGCTAACCACTGTGCCACCCCAAGAACAGGCAATTGAAGGCTCTATCAAAGAGATAGATTTTAGGGAGGAAATTCCAGAGCTTAGACCGTTTATTAATCAACACATACATTTTAAAATGCTCACTCCTTTAATCTCAAAGTATGACTGCTAAGTGCTCACCAATATCAAGATTGAGCCTAACTCAATGGGACACACCTAGGGATGGAACTTTTGAAGAAAGCATAATCGTAAATCAACAGCCAAAGCTACACTCATCGGTAAATCCATTTTGCTAATGTTCCAGCCAAACTCATTACATTACACTGGAACATAAAAGGATCAGAATCAAGCACCGAACACTGTGTATATACATAAATTTCTAGACTCTAAAGGCTTTAAGGTGAGTAGGATGTGTGTGGGAGTGTGGCATTAATTAGAGGATCAACCATGATTATATTCAACGGCAGAACAGGCTCAAAGGGAATGAATGGCCTCCACCTGCTCCAGTTTTCGATGTTTCAATGTTTTTTTATTGGAAATTTGCATAAACAATTAAGGCCCAAGAAAGCACTGAAGTCACACCATACATCATTTCCTTCAGTGTAAGAAATAAAGCTTCAAGCTATCCATTTATTATTCATGCACAATAGGCACAGCATATTGAAAGGTAGCCAATCAGGGAAGCTCAGTCCTTAATGTGATTTATTGTGATGCCATAAGAATCCATTTCAAAAACCGAAAATATAATGAAGGTAACAAATAGGAACATTTTTCAACAAATAGACCAAAATATAATAAGAAATACCAGGAAAATGACTCTGCTACACTGGACTGCAGTTTTGAACCAGTGTCATTGCACAAGATTTACAGTCCTTTAGCAAGAGAGGTGGACCCATAGACAAAAAGGCAAGGAAATTTGGATCTAGAGTAATATTGCATGGAGCAGACTTGCACCCAGATTTCCTCAACCTTTTACACTGGTTAATCCTTTCATGTCTTAATTATATATGACCCAAGGGGCAAATCTAGAGAAAGTTCTTCTATAATGTGAATTAAACTGGCACTAACTTCATGGATATAACATTGCATTCACAACTCTTCAGATCCAGTCCCTGTCCCTATGTAGCAAGACCTGAAGAATATTTTATTCATTCATGGGGCACGGGTGTTGCTGGATGACCAACATTTACTGCCCATCCCTAGTTGCCCTTGGAAGTCAGTTGAGAATCAATCACATTGCTATAGCTCTGGAGTCACGTGTAGGCCAGACCGGGTAAGGGTGGCAGATTTCCTTGCCTAATGGACATTAGTGAACCAGATGGGTTTTTCCGACAATCGACTTCACGGTCATCAGTAGATTCTTAATTCCAGATTTTTTACTGAATTCAAATTCCACCATCCGCCATAGCGGGATTCGAACCCAGGCCCCCAGAACATTAGTTGAGTTTCTGGATTAATAGTCAGCAATAATACCACTAGACCATCACTTTCCCCAAATATTTAGATTTGCATGGGTTGAGAAGTGGCAAGTATCAGTAACACCACAAGAACGCCAGGCAATGATCATCTCCAACAAGAGAGAACCTAACCATCACCCCTTGGCATTCGATGGCATTACCATCGCTGAGTCCCCTACTATCGACATCCTGGGAGTTAACATTAGTCAATGAAATAACGTGGCCATAGGAATGTGTCAGAGGCTGGGAACTTACTATGAATAACTCCACTGCTGACTTCTCAAAGTCCACCATCTACAAGGCTCGAGTTAGGAGTAAGAAGGAATACTCTCCACTTTCCTGGATATGTGCAGCTCAAGAAACATGACGTCACCCAGGACAAAGCAACTTGGCTGATTAACACTCACCGCTACCTTAAACATTTACTGACTCACAGTGTAAGATGCACTGCAACAATTCAGAAAGACTCGTTCAACAGCACCATACAAATGCCGCAATCTCTACCGTCTAGAAGCACAAGGGCAACAGGCCTTTGGGAACACCAGCAGCTACCAGTTCCCCCCAAGCCACTCACCAGCTTGGAATTATATTCCTGTTTCTTCGCTATCACCGGGTCAAAATGCTGGAACTCCCTCTCTAGCAGCACTGTGGGTGTACTTACACCTCAGGACTGCAGTGGCTCGAGAAGGCAGCTCACTACCGCCTTCTCAAGGGCAATTAGGGATGGGCAATAAATGTTAGCCTATCCAGCAAGGCCCACATCCCACGAAAGAATAAAAAGGTTCTAACCCCTGGTGGGAAGTCCAAAGCTTTCTTACCCGCAGCGATGTGTTCACTACATCTGATAGAAATTGCTGAAAAGATGTGAATCTTTCATCTTTACTTGAGTGCTGATGGCTCAGAGATGGTATAAAACAGGTCAGTGAATGGGGCAGATAGACTGGTTTACAACAAAGTTAGCAGGTAGGGCACATGCATCTTGCAATTATTGGAAGGGTACAATAACTCAGTGCATTACTGTCAGCATCTTATATCATTGGAGATTTTTTCATTTGTAAGATAGCTCAATCTGTACCTTCACCTCCTGAATATAAATTTCAGACAGGCATCCCATAATGCCAGGGAGCATCACTGCTGCATTGAACACAGGAAGAAAGACGGAAACATGAGGGAGAAAGATGAGGAACACAGTTATTGTTCAGTCCTTCCTAAGGAGATATAGGGACAGAAAACAGCAACACGTGATTCAGCGAAATGAATTTGATCATTGTGTGTCCTCAGCCCAGCCAGGAGGAAGTTTTCTATTAGTGATGGAGATCATTTGACTGTTTCAGTAAGAAAATTCCTTTTTTAACAAACAAAATGAAGATTTGGATAGATTGCAGAACCCCTGCACTCTGGGATGACCTCAAACTTAAATCAAAGAATGTGTCATCTACTGCGAAGAGAAACAAGACAGATGTGTGGTCAGGAGGATAAATGGGTCCTCTTGGCAGTTTTATCGGATTCCGTGGGGAATGGGGTCACTTCCCTAGGTTAACCAGTATGTTACCTGGTATGGAAGGTATTAGCTATGAGGAGAGATTGAATAAACTGGGATTGGTCTCCCTGGAAAGACAGAGGCTGAGGGGTGACTTGATAGAAGTTTATAAAATTATGAGGGGTATAAATAGGGTGAACAGTTGGAAGCTTTTTCCCAGGGCAGAAATGACAATTACAAGGGTGCACAAGTTCGAGGTAAGGAGGGAAAGGTTCAGTGGAGACGTGCGGGGGAAATTTTTTTACACAGGGGGTGGTGGGGGCCAGGAATGCACTGCCAAGTAAGGCGGTTGAGGCAGTTACATTAGCCGCATTTAAGACATCTTATTAAGCAAATGAACAAATGGGGCATTGAGGGATCAAAGCAGATCTAGATAGGTAAACGTGATCGGCACAGGCTTGGAGGGTTGAAGGGCCTATCTTTATGCTGTACTGTTATTTGTTCTTTGTTCAGCTGTCAGGAGAGGGTGGGAGTAGTATCCGCCTGAAGCTAACACTTGCTGACTAGTTCCCCTATTGACTCACCTTTGTGAGTGACTGCACCCTTTCCCACGTCTTTCTATTGCCTAAACTATTTTTATATAATTTTGTACTAATATCTTTTATTAAATATGACAATCGCTCTAAGTTTTCCATTAGCTTCCACTTCTCCCCAAATTTCAAAGATATTTTTGTCAACATTAAATTTATTGAAGTGAATTTTCCCATTCCATCTGCGAATCGGAGCGGGTGAGGGGTGGACCATGGAAAGGTCCATTAACCTTGGGCGGGATTTTCCGGTTTTGGGGTAAGCGAGGCCGGAAAATCCCACCCATTGTCTATGGAAGGAATCATCATCCTGTTTTCTTCATTTCCACCTCTTGTTCTCTTCCTCCTCCTTACTCAGGGACTGAATATCCTCCTGTAACACCGACCTAGCTAGTAGCTTGGTACTACACAACCTGAATATTGGTGAAGAAAGAGACATACTGTTGAAGCTTTTCAGTTTGCACTCATCAGGACAGATTCACAAGAGTACCAAATTTCAAAGGGAACAATAGTTTATACTGCATGAGGAAAGGGTACTTTTGGTTAGCAATGGTCCGTGATTGGTAGAGGCATTTCCATGGAGAATTCACTCGGTAACAATTATTCCCAAAGCATTTGTTTGAATTCAAGCCAATCAAGTTGACTCTCGTTGAGGAAATGCACCAGAGAACAGTTCTCCCCAAAGCTTTCATTTAGCTGAAAGTAGTACAATGTCTGGATGTATCCTTTGTAGTTGCACAGGACAGGTCCCTGTGTGTTAAAGTTAAAGTTAAGGTTTATTTATTAGTCACATGCAGGCTTCCATTGACACTGCGATGAAGTTACTGTGAAAATCCCTTAGTCGCCATTCTCCGGCACCTGAGGGAGAATTTAGTATAGCCAATGCACCCTAATCAGTATGTCTTTTGGACTGTGGGAGGAAACCAGAGCACCCAGAGGAAACCCACACAGACACAAAGGAGAACGTGAAGACTCCACACAGACAGTGACCCAAGCAGGAATCAAACCTGGGTCCTTGGCACTGTGAGGCAGGCACTGTGCCACCATGCCTCCCCACTGTGACAATATGTGTAGCTTCTCACATGTCTAAGTGAGCCACTTTGTGAACCTGACTGATAATCTTATATTGGTTGTTGGTCAAATTTTTAACACAGTCTAAATTGTTTAGTAAGCAGTGCCTTAACCATGAAATTCCAGGGCACAGGAACATTGAAACGTGTTTTAGGAAGAGGCTCAGGTGGTTAAAGAGGCAGCAGCCAGGAATTCCCAATCAATCAAGAAGGAATGATGCCCTCTGCTCACCTTACTGATGGCCACCCGCAGAGTTTTATGGGAATTTAAACAGAGCCTTGTTCTAATCCAGTGTCATGATCCAGCTCCACAGAAGACCTATGAGACCTGTGGGCAGAGCAAGCAACTCAGAGGGAATTCAACTACTCAGATTGAAGAATCTTTATCAAAATACACAGAATCTAAACTGTACAGCAGGAATTATGAATTCGATTTAACGCATGTACTGAAAGCAAAATAAGTATCAGGAAATACAGATTGAGAAGTAAAGATTGCGAGAAATAAATTAAAGAGACAGAAAGATAAAAGAAAAATGAGACTCCACACTTGTTAAGTTAAATGTTCACATCAAGAGGGGTTTTTGACAGCAATGATCACAGGTAGATTCTTAAAAGTTCACTTACTGCTGAATGCACCAGCCCTGATCTATTTTTCTGTCTTTTCTAATGGGGAACTAGTCAGTAAACACCTCGACTTCACATTGAGTGCCACACCCAATGGCGAGGAGTGTACCCAGGCCCCACTGAGCAGCAGAATATCATCACAGACAACTTCCAGATTTTCACAGTTCATTGCATGTGTGAACACAGTCTGATTTACTCTGCAACAACAAGTGTTGTTAGCCTCACAAGTCCAAAAATGTGCGGGTTAGGTTGATTGGCCATACTGACTTGACCTTAGTGTCAGGGGATTAGCTGGGTGGAGTTACAGGAATAGGAACTGAATGGGATTTTGGTCAGTACAGACTCGATGGGCTGAATGGCCTCCTTCTGTACTGTAGGGATTCTATGATTATTATCTACATAATGTTCAGACCACTCTGCCTTTTAAGCATACTCAGTTTAGTATTAATACTATTGTTAGGTGGCACCAATTACTTTGGAATCTGCCAGCAGTGGGTAAATAGGGTGGCGCGGTGGCACGGTGGCACAGTGGTTAACATTGCTGCCTCACAGCGCCAGGGACCCAGGTTCAATTCTGGCCTTGGGTCACTGTCAGTGTGGAGTTTGCACATTCTCCCCGTGTCTGCATAGGTTTCCTCCAGATGCTCCAGTTTCCTCCCACATCCCAAAGATGTGCAGGTTAGATTGACGGGTCATGTTAAACTGACTCTTAGTGTCAACTTGATGCAAGCTAGATACAGTCAAAAGTCTGATGGCAGCAGGGAAGAAGCTCTTCTTGAGTCGGTTGTCAGACTTTTGTATTTTTTTCTGACGGAAGAAGGTGGAAGAGGGAATGTCCTTATTTACACAGGCTGCTATGCCAAGGCAGCAGGAAGTGTAGATGGAGTCAATGGAAGGGAGGTTGGTTTGTGTAATGGATTGGGCTGCATTCACGACTTTATGTAGTTCCTTGTGGTCTTGGGCAGAGCAGGAGCCCATACCAAACTGTGATACAACCAGAAAGAATGCTTTCTATGGTGCATCTGTAAAAGTTGGTGAGAGTCATAGCTGACATGCCAAATTTCCTTAGTCTTTGAGGAAGTACTTCTTTTTAGCCATAGTATTGGCGTGGGGGGACCAAGACAGGTTGTTGGTGATCTGGGCACCTAAAAACTTGAAGGTTTTGACCATTTCTAAAGGAGAACAGGGGCATGATCTCCTTTACGCTTCCTGAAGTCAATGACAATCTCCTTCGTTTTGCTGACATTGAGGGAGAGATTATTGTTTCTGCACCAGTTCACCAGATTCTCTATCTCATTCCTTCACAATAACTTCATTGCAGTGTTAATGCAAGCCTTACTTGTGATTAATGAATAAACTTTAACATTTTCCTGTACTCTGTCTCACCATTGTTTGAGAGCTGACCCACAAGGGTGGTGTCGTCTGCAAACTTGAAAGTGGAGTTGGAGGGGAGTTTGGCCACACAGTCATCGGTGTATAAGGAGTATAGTAGGGGGTTGAGACACAGCACTGTGGGGCACCGGTGCTGAGGATGATTGTGGAGGTAGTGTTGTTGCCTATCCTTACTGATTGTAGTCTGTAAGTCAGGAAGTTCAGGATCCAGACTACAGGGTGGAAGTCAAGAGAGATTATTTCAGACGTCTAGAATCCACAGCTCTAACAGTATTTTGTAACCCTGTTTCTCTTGCATTCTAATACATTTCCAATGAATCAAGGCCATGACACATTCACCAAACAAGCTCTGAAATCTGAACAATCAGATAGTAATGACAAAAACATCTCAAACTGTCAGTGTGTACTGTTACTGATCTCTGGACAAATGCTTCAGGACTTTACTCACGGAACAATCTCATAGCTTCGCTGACTTGGGCTGTAATAAATGTTAGCAATTTTGTATTAATGTATTTTTTGGCTTGATTTGGAATCCTGTGGTCTAACAGTTTAATATGCAATAAATCCCAAAGCTGAATGATTTGATCTTTGTTTTGCTGGTGCTTAATCCTTGCGTAATTCTAAAGCAAAATACTGCACTTCTGGAAATCCAAAATCAAGTAAAAGTCCAGGTTAAAGACCAACAGGTTTATTTGCTGGACTTTAACCTGGTGGTGTAAGACTTCTTACTGTGTTTAACCCAGTCCAACGTCAGCATCTCCACATCAATCTGAAATAAAAACAGAAAATGCTGCAAATGGGTCAAATTTTCAGGTCAATTTTGTTTATCAGAACTGGAAAATGTTGGTGATGTAGCAACTAGATTAAGTGAGAATAGAGCCAGGAAACAGGGACAGACAGAGAGAAAGGAATAGATAGAGAATGTAATGATGGAGAAGTAAGAGAGATTAAGAGAAGAATTCAATGCTATCCCCCATGGCGAGTTTGATGGTGGGGCCAATTAATCGGATTAGGTGATGGCGGTTCGGGTCTCTACGCCATTTTCTATCTCTGCCCCAATAAGGTTTAGAGTGAGAAGGCACGTAGACTGAACTCCTGTCCTGCTGCCAATTGAGATCCTTAAGTGATGACCAATTAAGGGCCTTATCCCACTGCCACTAGTGTTAACCCAACAAAGGGCACGCCATCTGTACTCGTTGGAGTTTAGAAGGCTGAGGGGGGATCTTACAGAGACATATAAGATAATGAAGGGAATAGATAGGGTAGAGGTAGAGAGATTCTTCCCTCTTAGAAAGGATAGCAGAGCTAGAGGGCACACCCTCAAAATAAGAGGGGGGAGGCAGTTTAGATCAGAGTTGAGGAGGAACTTCTTCACTCAAAGGGTGGTGAATCTCTGGAATTCTCTGCCTGTTGAAGTGGTGGAGGCTGCCTCGCTAAATATATTTAAGTCACGGGTGGATAGGTTTCTGATAGACAAGGGAATTAAGGGTTATGGGGAGAAAGTGGGAAAGTGGAACTGATCCACTTCAGATCAGCCATGATCTTATTGAATGGCGGGGCAGGCTCGAAGGGCTAGATGGCCTACTCCTGCCCCTATTTCTTATGTTCTTATGTTCTTATGAAGTTTAAAACAGAGATGAGGAGGAATTTCTTCAGCCAGAGAGTGGTGAATCTGTGGAACTCTTTGCCTCAGAAGGCTGTGGAGGCCAGATCATTGAGTGTCTTTAAGATAGAGTTAGATAGGTTCTTGATTAATAAGGGGATTAGGGGTTATGGGGAAAAGGCAGGAGAATGGGGATGGGAAAAATATCAGCCATGATTGAATGGCAGAGCAGACTTGATGGGCCGAGTGGCCTAATTCTGTTCTGATGTCTTATGGTGTTATAATAATTTGTTCTTTTATCATCACCACAGCCTGAGGTGGCATCATTCAGCCTCTTCTCTGGTTTTTCTTCAAGTCTCCCTCAATCCACATTTCAATGTTACCCACCCATCCGAGTTTCCTTCTCCCTCCTCTGGTATTATCTTCAGTTTCTCCATCAGTTGTTGCCAGGACAAAGTGGCCAGGACTTTATTTCCCACGTCTGTAATTGACAATCTTTCTCTAACTGTACTCAGCAACCCTTTTCGATTCCTGAACCCCTACTCTTCATCCCTCCCACTCATTTGTCTTTCTGTCCGTCCTGATTCTGGAGCCCTCCATCACATCCACATTTCAGAAGCTGTTCTCTTCCCCTTCCTCCTCCTCCTCTTTCTTTCGTGTCTAACTCTCACAACCAGACCTGTGAGTGACAATATCTATTCTGTTTAACTTCTTACTGTCTGTTTGGTTTACACCACAGATATACAAATCAGAGCTAAGGGGTAAGTGTGCATGAGTTCTTGAGTGCCAAGCTTTGACAAAGAATGTAAAGAACTCCATCCCCCACTTAAGGCAGGGACTGCTTTAACCTCCTGGGGGATAATACTTGCACCGATTTGTAAACCATCTACTACCATTTGTCATCAGGGCGGTGAGGGGCATGGAAATCTGAAGACCACTCCGTCAGAACGATAAGAGGCATGTTCCTACTCTCGCCAAACAATGCCAATAATGGTTTTATCCTTGGGTAAATCTTTGGAAAACAATTTACTGTATAATTGTTAACTGTGCGCAATCACATAGAAATGTTATTCCCTGCGGAGGGATTGAGCAAAGCATAACAGTGCCTGTGACGCTATTTAGTGGATTCTATTCAGCTGTAGGAAGCATTGCTTCACAACGTTGGGTAACAGTTATTTTGAATCTGCTTCACACTTTAACGCCGGTGTGTTAAGTGGATAAGAGGGATGGGAATGAGGGGTAGAACAATAGCTTTGTATCGAGTGTCAGGACCTTTCGTTCCTGTGATAAAGCAAGCTGTGACAATCTGAAAGAAACCCAGGCAGAACTCAAATGACCGAATCATTGGATCAAAGAATGTTCAAGGTTTTCTAACGAATGAAGCATTTTACACTGTGATGATCACGACAAGCAAATCACAATAACACAAACACGGTTAAATTAATAATGGCATTCAAATCATGCATGTGGAAACCAACTCCCCCTTCCTCTGCCTCAAGTACACAAGAAAGGACAAGAAGACACTTTACATGCAGTATAATGAAATGAATTAGTGTCACAAAATCCAACACTAATGCCTCAGTATTGCATTCAAAAAGGAATAAACTTGTTTCTTACGTTTCTCTATTTTATATTTTTTGATGAAGTCTAAGCGAATGGTAAGATGTGAGGAAACCTTGGGTCTTGAAGTCTTTTTCTAGTAGCTAGCCCTTCAGGATTAAGAGTGGCACAGTAGTTAGCACTGCTGCCTCACAGTGCCAGGGACCAGGGTTCAATTCCAGCTTCGGTTACTGTCTGTGTGGAGCCTGCACATTCTCACCATGTCTGTGTAGGTTTCCTCCCACAATCTGAAGGACACGCTGGTTAGGTGCATTGACCATGCTAAATTCTCCCTCAGTGTACCTGAACAAGAGGTGGAGTGTGGCGACCAAGGGATTTTCACAATAACTTCATTGCAGTGTTAATATAAGCCTACTTGTGACACTAATAAATAAAATTAAAAGAAAACTTTTGCCTCTTTGTGTTCTTAACAAAATCTTCCAGTTTGTTCAGTGCCCCCTGGGATAAGCCTCCCCCATTTCATTCATTCACAGACCAGGGTCCCCCATGAGCCAGTGGGGATGTTTGATCTCTTCAGGAATGTTTTGAGGACATCGCCAGAGCATTTCCATTCTGCCCTCGGGAACCTTCTGCTGCAAACTGAATGGGGGTGGGCGAGGCTCGCGGACCGGAGTTCTCCATTGGCTTCAGCAGGATTTTACGAGCCTTGTTTGAGCGAGGTCATAAAATCCTGTTAAGCATGCGAACAACATGTGCTGAACAGCAGAGCTGGTTTTGAAGTAATTTTTGTGACACTTGATACTTACATGTCAGAACCCCGTACACCCCCGCCACTATCCCTTTAACATCAGTCGAGATAAAATCATCAGAAATCCCGGAGGAACCAGCACTGTTGCTGATACAGTCCATCCCTACATAACATATGCCTCTGCTCTCTCAGGAGACTAAGAAAATTTGGCATGTCAGCTACAATTCTCTCCAACTTTTACAGATACACCATAGAAAGCATTCTTTCTGGTTGTATCACAGCTTGGTATGGCTCCCACTCTGCCCAAGACTGCAAAAAAACTGCGAAAGGTCATGAATGTAGCCCAATTCATCACACAAACCAGCCTCCCATCCATTGACTCTGTCTACACTTCCCGCTGCCTCAAAAAAGCAGCCAGCGTAATTAAGGACCCCACGCACCCCGGACATTCTCTCTTTCACCTTCTTCCTTCAGGAAAAAGATACAAAAGTCTGGGGTCACGTACCAACTGACTCAAGAACAGCTTCTTTCCTGCTGCTGTCAGACTTTTGAATGGACTTACCTCGCATTAAGTTAATCTTTCTCTACACTCTAGCTATGAGTGTAACACTACATTCTGCACTCTCTCATTTCTTTCTCTATGAATGGTACATTTAGTCTGTATAGCGCGCAGGAAACAATTCTTTTCGCTGTATGTTAATACATGTGACAATAATAAATCAAATCAAATCATATTATATGAAATAGGAGTTGGGGGGCGGCTACTTGGCTTCTCAAGGCTGTTTCCACCATTCACTAAGATCTTGGCTGATTTAATGGTGATCTTTTTCTGCCTGTGCCCCATAAAACTTGACTCCCTCGTCGATCAAAAATCCTTTGTGATGATTGTTCCCTTAAGGGCAGCGCAGCTGAAGAGGGTCATCTGGCTTGAGGGACGGAGAGTGGATAATCGCCCCAGAATGTGGGGGCTTCACTGAGGCAGAAGACTAGTCTGAAGACATGTAGAAGCCTGTAGAAACCAAACAGGGACTAGGGCAGCTGGGTGGGGGGGAGGCAGGGAGGCATGCCGACTTCTGACAGCTTTTCCTTGTTAATAAATACCCTTAGTGTTCTTGGCGAAGTCTGTAGCATGCATCAATACACTTTTCAGATGAGAGATTTGCCTGTTTAATTACATCATCCTGTATGACTCAGACAAGAAACAAAGCAATGTCGTGTTGGCCAATTTATCATTCCTCACTCTGTAAATATTACAAAAAAATACATTCACAGATCATTTGACTTTGTCGCTCTTTGTGGAATGTTACTGTTGGAATGGCTGATTCCTTAACCATCACCAGAAGTAATTCACTGCACGTGGCATTTTGAGGAAGTCTACAGCATGAAGAACCTTAATGTAATCTTCTCAAGCTGAACCTGGTCTGAATGTGGTATCAGAAGATGGGTCCAGATACCAAACAATTCGCTTGTCCCTGAAAACACTATTGTATTGTTAAACAGATTGTCTGTTTTTCAAAAACTGCTTTGTGTACTGAATCCAAATGAAAGGTTGATTTATTGTTGGTTTACCAATAATATTTATGTCGTTCTTCAAAGTAAATTGAATCCAGTCACATTGCCATATATTGAGCCAATAGTTTTAGTGCCACAAAGGACACATTGCTATGAAATATAAGAGTGAGCAAATCCTGGGTATGTTCCTATAGTGAGAAGTCTCACAACACCAGGTTAAAGTCCAACAGGTTTATTTGTCGTAAAAGCCACTAGCTTTCAGGGTGAAAGCTAGTGCCGTTTACTACCAAATAAACCTGTTGGACTTTAACCTGGTGTTGTGAGACTTCTTACTGTGTTTACCCCAGTCCAACGCCGGTATCTCCACATCATACATTCCTATACACAGCGGGGCAATCAGAGACTAGAACTTGCTTTGGTTTTTGGATAGTGTGGCTATTGATTACTTAAAACAATCTAACCAATGCAGTTGCTGGAAATCCGAAATGAAAGTGGAAAATGCTGGGAAGACTCAGCCGCTCTGGCAGCATCTGTGGAGAGAGAAACGGACTTGATGTTTCGAGTCCGTCTGACTCTTCGGAGCTCTGAAGAAGTCATATTGGGCTTGAAACTTTAACTCTCCACAGATGCTGACAGACCAGCTGAGTCTTCCCAGCATTTTCCACTTTCACTCCGGCCAACGCCACGATTAGACCCCAAAAGAGAAAAGATTGAGCTTAGACAAAGGATCATCTGGACTCGAAACGTCAGCTCTTTTCTCTCCTTACAGATGCTGCCAGACCTGCTGAGATTTTCCAGCAGTTTCTCTCTTGGTTTCAGATTCCAGCACCCGCAGTATTTCGCTTTTATCCAAGGTTAGATCCAATGTTGTCAAAGATAAATCAGGGAGTAATGGAATATTCAGGGTGGAGAGGGAAGCCATTTGGCCCATCATATCTGTGAGAGCTCTTTGAAAGATCACTTTAGCTTGTCCCTCTCTCCTGCCTTTTTCCCATAACTCTGCAATGTTTTTCCTCTCAGGCGCTTATCCAGTTCTATTTTGAAAGTGATGATTGAATCGTCCCCGTTGGGGGTGGGAAGGCCAGCGATGCGGGGATCGTGGGGATGGCGTGCCATTGAGCTGGCCAGTGATCAGGAGACCAGCAGTGCGGGGCTTCTGCGCGTGTGTCAATCTCGGCGCTGATAGACTGGTGCGTGCGCAGTGGCTCACTCAGCGTTACGCTGCCGGCCTCTCCAGCGGGAATGGAATCCAAATCCACCAATTTTCAGCAGGATTCACACTGAGGCACTCCGTCGTGCACAGAGTGTGGGAGATTCATTTTGAAACTCCCACTGAAAAATCCAGCCTGATTTACTCCAGTTTTAAGCGAATTTGCCACTTAGAATATTTTTGGAAGTTTTGCCTACAATGCGCATGAGGTTCACTTCCATCTCCTTTTGTTTTTAGGGTAGGAATATTTGAAAACCTGGATCTGAAGGATCAAGGGTTATGGCTGTCTACATTGGAGACTGGACTGAATGTTTATACACGTCCTGGTGTTTGTACCTAACACACTAGCCTAGGAGAGAAATTTCCAGCGAGAGCCAGCAACCAGACAGCAATCCTGCAGAATTTTTCATTGAAACCCAGAGGTGTCTCATGCCCAGGTTATTCATCTCTCACTGTTCCTGTCGTATCCCCTTACCCAGTCTGTTCCCAACCTGTGTGTCTCCTCTCCCTCTGCTTCTTGACTTTCTAACCATTTTGGTAGAAGGCAATGTACAGCTTGAAATATTTCCCATTCTTTGTAGCTTATGTGTCAACGCAATAGACAGTGTGAGATTTTGATTTTAATTGGTGCTCATTCACACCTCAAAAAATTGGGAAGCAGCAGAGCAGGAACAGAGTGTAAGAAAGCAGAAGAATTCGGGGAGCAGAGAGAAAGGCTAAGAACAGAGAGAGAGAGAGACAGAGACTGAGAACAGGGAGACAGAGATTGAACAGAAAGAGAGAGAGGCAGAGAACAAAAAGGCAGGGAGATTAAGGATGGAGAGAGAGAGAGAGATGGAGATGGGGAAGAGAGATTAAGGATGGAATTTTCCAATTTTTTTGTTCAAAGTTTTTGGTTTATTTGTTATTGTCACAAGTAGGCTCACATTAACAATGCAATGAAGTTACTGTGAAAATCCCCTGCTCGCCACTCTCCGACACCTGTTGGGTTATACTGAGGGAGAATTTAGCATGGCTGATCTACCTAACCAGCACATCTTTCTGACTGTGGGAGGAAACCCACGCAGACATGGGAAGAATGTGTAGACACCGCACTGACAATAACCCAAGCCAGGGATCCAGGCAAGTGCCACAGGGCAGTGCCAGGGTATTGCCTGGGTTTGACCCTTTCACCCAAGGACTGTACTGTGCAGCTGTGGTGGGTTCTGATCGCCAGGTACACATTGTCAGGGACCTGTCGCGAGTCAGGCTGATGTGAGTGGACAATCTAACATAGGGGGACTATCTGGCTGAAAGACCTGGTACACATAGTCAACTGAGTTCCCAAATTCTATAGTTGGGATCCCCATTGAGTCTTTTGGTGGAGGGAACAGGGCAATCCAGTGGGGAAATCCTGCCTGCGTAAAAGCCATTTTGGGCCTCCTACTCAATCCTCCGCTCCCCCCCTCCACCCCCCTCCACCATTCCGGCACCCCCCCCAAAAATGGGGGCAGAATATCCCCTCCAACGGGCGATTAGGAACAGAAAGTGAGTTGGTCGCAGATGCAGAATGCGACAAGGAGACTGGAAGCAAACAGCGATAGGGGACTCAGAAGCTGATACTCCAATTCAAAATTGTGACCTAAATTTCTTGCCTTATATGGCAATATATCTGTTTACTTTCCTGCCAAGATTTTAAAATGGTGCCTCAAGCATGTAGATCAAGGCTCACCTGATATCGACATTGTATATGCATAACTTATATATAAATAGCGAAAAATCTCAAGGTCCCTAATTAAGAGTTAGGTTCATGTGTGACAGAAAAATAATTTTCCACAGCTGGCAGCCATGTGTTCCCTTTGTTCTGTTCTTCTCCAAATATTATTTTGTGGATCAAAAGATTCTTTTGCGACGTAGATTTTTATACCAGAGCTCCACTAACAAACAAAATGCCAACGCGAGTCAGAGGGAACAGGAAATTTGTTCTTCCCCTTACCCTCACGGGGTCTATGAGGCAAAAGTTTGATTTCCTTTTATTATAAATGTGTTTCTTTAGTCAGTGGACCTCCTGTGGTGATGTTTGTGGGAAGTTGGAAGGGGAGATGCAGACCAGCGACATGGATGATGTTGAAATGCGTAATGACTTGGTTCCAGGAAAACTTGCACCAATCGGACAAAGACGGGAGAATGGCACTAGGTCACGATGCTCGTTTGGAGACCCAGTACAGACACGATGGGCCAAATAGCCTCCTTTTGCATTGTATTTCTGTGATTCTGTTATCCCTTAAAATCTCCACTGTCTTTGAGAGGGTTGCTGTCTAGTGTGACTAAAATTTTTCATGTCCTACTCTGTTCTGCATTTATCAGAATGCCACTGTTTGTGTGGAAGTTTGTTATGGATTGATATTTTCTTGGTCCTGTGCGGGAAACAGAATTAGACTGTGCAGCTATTATAAATGCAGTTAGATGTATGAACGCATTGCGCTGGTTTAACTAGTTATCAGTCGCTGACCCATCCCGAACAGGACATTAATCTCCCCTTCCCCGACTTGTACTAAGGCCATAAAACGTACAACAGTAGGCCAATCAGTCCTTTGAGTCCATTCCGCCATTCAGTGAGGTCATAGAATACCTACAGTACAGAAGGAGGCCATTCAGCCCATCGAGTCTGCACCAACCACGATCATACCTAGGCCCTATTCCTGTAGCCTCACATATTTACCTTGCTAATCCCTGACACTAGGGTCAATTTATCATGGCCAATCAGTCTAACCTAACCCACACATCTTTGGACTGTGGGAGGAAGCTGGAACATCCAGAAGAAACCCATGCAGACATGATGAGAACATGCAAACACTATACAGACAATGACCCGAGGCTGGAATTGAACCCAGGTACCTGGCACTGTGAGGCAATGGTGCTAACCACTGTGGCACCATGCCAGATCTGAAGTGATAATCCTCAACTCCACTTTATCTCCATAATCTTTGATTCCCCTATTGAAGAGGGTGCTACAATTAGTTGGAGCATCCTTGGATTGGCAGGGGGAAAATTAGTTAGGGCTCCTGGTCTGATGCATGCATTTTCAGTTAGGTCAATTTCCCGTTCAACTGTGATGCCTCATGTGAAGGAATAACCTTCTGACACTCCTCCGAATCATCGATGAAGAGCATTTGAGCTAAGGGAAACATGCAAAAAAGAGCCAATGTCTTCAGAAAAGGACAGTAACGACTTGCATTCCAAACATTCTTCACATTCCAATCTGTAATTATCTTGCAATTGTGTCTTTGTCTATATACGCTGTGTTTGTGAACCCCACTCTCCACTTATCTGAGGAAGGAGCAGTGCCCTGAAAGCTCGTGATTCCAAATAAACCTGCTGGACTTTAACCTGGTTTTGCGAGACTTCTTACTGTGCCCCACCCCAGTCCAACACCGGCATCGCCACATTCAGAAAAGGAAACTGCAGAGCACAGAATTGGCTGGAAGAATGTGAAAAATACAGATAAAACTGGCAAATGTCTTCATTCCATTCAAAATACACAAACAGCTTTTCTGCTTTTACGAACTTTTCAAACAAAGAATGTGCTGGAATGTTATTGAAATATCTGGCTGCTGTAAGGAAGTGAAAATAGAATTTACAAAATCACTTAACTATTTTTTATTTATTAGTCACAAGTAGGCTTACATTAACACTGCGATAAAGTTACTGTGAAAATCCCCTAGTTGATACAAATCGGCGCCGTTTTGGATACAGTGAGGGAGATTTTAGCACGGCCAATGTATTTAATCAGCATGTCTTTCAGACTTGTAGGAGGAAACCTGAGCACTCGGGGGAAACCCACTCAGACACAGGGAGAATGTGCAAACTCTGCACAGACAGTGACCCAAGCCAGGAATTGAACCCGGGTGCCTGGCGCTGTGAGGTAGCAGCGCCAACCACTGCCACTGTGCTGCCTACATAGTCTCTCTTTACATTGCATAACTCCAATGTTCCAATATCAAAAAAAATTCCAATTTAAAGCAAATCTCCCCTTTTTCCTTCTGCGACTTGAATGACTGGAATTTTATGAGGAGGTGGCCTCACCCCACCCTTGCAGAGAACTCGGGGGTGGTTTGGGAGGGCTGGGGGTGGGAGGACATTGGTTCTGTGTCCACCTATTGTGGGGGAGGGCGGAGGCCCTTAAATGGTCATTAATTGACAGTGAAGGGCCTCAATTGGTCCAGGAGCCTCAACTGGTCCAAGGACAGAGCCAGGCTGCCTGAGGCCTCCCCCAGCACCTGTAAAATACCCAGTGGAGACAGAGGGCACATTGCCACTGCCAATTTTCAACGCTCAACCTGCCAGCTTGTTCCTGGTGAGGGGGGGGAGGAGGGGGCAGGCCGTAATATTCCACCAATAAGTCCACTTTGCACTGAGACTCAGGTTACAAGGTAAACCCTGAGTCAGGGCCTGGGCTGAAGCCAGAAAGGAGCATGAATCTCCATCGTAGAAAAATAACACAATTATACAGCTAAATGGATCTTTAAGTACATAATATTACCTGGGGGAAAAGAACAATCACTTCTTGATGCCTGACTGCAAATCTGCCTTGATACAATTCTGTGGTTTTCCCACCATTACGGGCATGTTCTATTCCATGTTCTTTGTTGTATAAACTTTTATACACTTTTAAGTTCGAAAGGGTCACCAGATTTGTTCAATAGCTGCGACCTGTTCTGGTCCCCAATCAGCCTTGTGCTCACCGACCTACACTGGCCCCCGGTCAAGCACACCTTGATATAAAAATTCTCATCTTTTTCAGATGTCCCCTTAACTTTTCCCCTCCCTATCTCTGTAATCCAGGGCCCTGGGTTCAATTCTCGACTCGGGTCGCTGTCTGTGCAGAGTCTGCACATTCTCCTCATGGGTTTCCTCCGGGTGCTCCGGTTCCCTCCCACAGTCCAAACATGTGTGGGTTAGGTGCATTGGCCATCCTAAATTGCCCTTTGGCGTCCGGGGATGCATAGGTTAGGGGAATTAGCGGGGTAAATATGTGGGATCATGGGGATAGGGCCTGAGTGGGATTGTTGTTGGTGCAGACTTGATGGGCTGAATGGCCTTCTCCTGCACTGTAGAGGTTCTATGAAAATATGGTTTCTCTGATTCTGGCCTCTTGCACATCCCCAATTTTAACCACTCCACTGTTAATGGTGGTATCTTGAAGTTACCTAGTCCCTACATGTGGGAATCCCCTCCCTAGGTCACACTGTCTCTCTACTGCATCTTCTTTCTTTGAGACATTCCTTAAAAGCTATGTTTATGACCAAGCTTTTGGTCACCAGACCTCATTTCTCCCCAGGTAGTTGCATCATTTTGTTTTATATTGTTCCTGCAAAGCTTTTTTGGACACTTCACTAGGTTAAAGGCACTACGTACATATTCCTCGTTGTTGTTCTTCTTTAATAAAGTAATAAGCAATTATTCCTGTTTGCATTTGAAGCTTTCTGATTGACTGCAGCCTATCTCTAATGTGGGCAGCCCCTAAACATTGTAATAGGAATAAAATACTGCAGATGCTCGAACCTGAAACAAAAACAGAAAACACTGGACAAACTCAGCAGGTCTGGAGAGGGAAAATAGACTGAATGTTCCAAGTCTGGATGATTCTTCTTCAGAATCCATGAATGTCGTGCTGAGCTAAATGATAAAACAAATTCACTTTCAGAATTTTCTTAAGAGGGTAATTAATTAGGCAAAACTAGCTCCATAATGAGAATGAGACCATATCGTTCCCCTTCTCAAACTGACTCAACCAAGAACTATCAATAATAGTGTCCAGGAGATGTGGATAGGCTGGGATCATCCTTCTCGACCTGCTGAGGAGAAGTAGATCAGTAGATTGGAGAACAATGAATGGGAGATCTGGAGCTAACCTTTCTGTAGATAGACAATGGCCTAGTGGTATTATCGCTGGATTATTAATCCAGAAACTCAGCTAATGTCCTGGGGATCCGGGTTCAAATCTTGCCATGGCACATGGTGGAATTTGAATTCGATAAAAGAAATCTGGAATTTAGAATCTACTGATGGCCATGAAACCATTGCCAATTGTTGGAAAAACCCATCTGATTCACTAATGTCCTTTAGGGGTGATGTGGAGTTGCTGGCGTTGGACTGGGATAGGCAGCGCTCCAAAAGCTCGTGCTACCAAATAAACCTGTTGGACTTTAACCTGGTGTTGTGAGACGACTTACCGAACCTTTAGGGAAGGAAGTCAGTTGTCCTTCCCAGGTCTGACCTCATGTGACTCCAGAGCCACAGCAATGTGATTGACTATCAACTGCCCTTCAAGGGCAACTAGGGATGGACAGCCAGCGATGCCCACATCCCATGAATGACTAACAAAAAACCCACACCTTCCTCTTATACTCCGATCTCTTAAAGTTTACTCTGAACCCCTCCGAGTGGAGAAAATGGTCGAGGGTCATAAATTCTCTTTTTAATAGTTTATTGTAATTATAAACTTACAAATGTCAATGCTCTAGCTAAATCTGTATCACAAATGCTGTGTCCGTCACTTGCAAGCTGCAGCCATGCTATTGATCAATGGACTGCAGCTTCAGAGAGGTTGCACTGGTCCCTGCTGACCCTTTCACAGAGTTGTCCTGTTTTAGTCCATTCAATCCCCTTATACTGAGAGAGCTGTATGCTGTGCAGTGCTATCACTGTTGTCTCTCGTTCTTATTTGTTTGGCTGCTTACTGCCACAACCACTGAAGCACATTCTTCTTAAAAAAACAAAAACCACATCCATGTTAAAGACTGGTGCAAAAGCCCCTCTCCAGATCTTCTTATACATCGGAACAAATTCACAAATAGCTTGTTAACATATGTAGGTGGTTTTAATGGGCGAAATTTTATCAGGTCAGTTTTATTTTAATCAGAAGATTCTCCGGTTCATGAATATTCCATTAACTGATGAAGGCATTATCAACGAGGGAGATCTGGGTTTATTTTGTTCATTCATCGGACACGGGCATCGCTGGCAGTCCTGCATTTATTACCCACTCCCAGTTGTCCTTGGAGGGCAGTTGAGAGTCAACCACATTGCTGTGGCTCTGGAATCACATGTAGGCCAGACCAGGAAAGGACGGCAGATTTCCTTCTCTAAGGAGCATTAGTGAACCAGATGGGTTTTTCCAACAATAGACAATGGTTTCATGGTCATCAGTAGATTCTTAATTCTACACACTTTTTATTGAATTCAAATTTCACCGCCTGCCGTAACGGCATTTGAACCCGGATCCCCAGAACGTTCGCTGAGTTTCTGGTTTGATAGTCTACTGATAATATCACGAGGCCATCACCTCCTCGATGTTATCAAATCAACTAACTTCACACTAATCAGGAAGTTTTCTGGGATTAGCAGTTGCAAGGAATGTGGGGACACATTCAGATGTAGTGACTCCAAATCTGTAGGTGTTATTTACAGCTCCATATACCCGTTTTGTAGCCTGGCAGCTTTGAAGTGTAATGAGAAAGTCACTCAGAGTGTGTCTGCCAGGCTTTCAGTGTCCCATGGAATGCTGGGAGGTATTTCAAAAAATCAGCCATCACAGATAACCTTTCCTGTATCACCTTATTCTTTGCTTTTAAATGTTGGCTTTAAGATGAATGTGTTCTCACTGAAGGACCTGCTACATTTCAGTAAACCTGAGTGAAAGCTATTTTTTATTCGAACATAGAACACTACAGCACAAACAGGCCCTTCGGCCCACAAGTTGTGCCGATCATATACCTACCTACCAGGCCTATCTATAACCCTCAATCCCATTAA
This sequence comes from Carcharhinus amblyrhynchos, assembly GCF_965287045.1. Lineage (NCBI taxonomy): Eukaryota > Metazoa > Chordata > Chondrichthyes > Carcharhiniformes > Carcharhinidae > Carcharhinus > Carcharhinus amblyrhynchos. The sequence goes on from NC_137342.1 coordinate 49,123,790, forward strand.
ATCCCATATACTCATCCAGAAGTCTTCTAAAAGACCCCAGCGGGTTCGCCTCCACCGCCACCAACGGCAGCCGATTCCACTCACTCACCACCCTCTGAGTGAAAAACTTACCCCTAACATCTCCTCTGTACCTGCTCCCTAGCACCTTTAAACCTGTGTCCTCTCGTAGCGACCATTTCAGCCCTGGGAAATAGCCTCTGAGAATCCACCCTATCTATTCCTCTCAACATTTTATAAACTTCTATCAGGTCGCCTCTCAACCTTCGTCTCTCCAGGGAGGAAAGACCTAGCTCCCTCAACCTATCCTCATAAGGCATACCACCCAATCCAGGCAACATCCTTGTAAATCTGCATTAATTTTGATATGGAAGGGAATATTTGAGTCTAACTCAAGTGTGGGGATGTCCCTGTGAAGGCTTGCAGCCTTAATTTTAATTTAATTAAGTGTCTGTGCTTCATCTGTGAGCACAGACCTGGAATGTTAACAGAACATTTCACTATTCACCATTAGAGTAAAGTCCAAGGTCCATATTTGCTGCTTGTGTCACTGGCTTCAATCAGGAGTGAAAACTTTGGCTCATTTTTATCCTCCTGGGTCCAGGGTGCAGGGGGTTCCACAGGGGTCAGATAATTCAACACAAAGCTGAGGATCTGTGAACCTGTCTTCAGTGTAAACCTGCTGGCAAATCATATAAAACATTTACACGTGAGCCACAGGGAGAGCTCCACAGTGAAACACTTATTTACTGCTGACTCTTAATTCGGACTAAATAAGAACGTAAGAACTAGGAGCAGGAGTGGGCCAGCTGGCCCCTCGAGCCTGCTTCGCCATTCAATAAGATCATGGCTGATCTTTTTGTGGATTCAGCTCCACTTACCCGCCCGCTCACCATAACCCTTAATTCCTTTATATAATTCACAGGTTTTAAGTCGGTCCGCCTTGTTGTCCAACGAGGGGCATACACGCGATGGGTCGTACAAGGGCTGCTCTTGGATGTTCGAGAGTAGCCTAGTACTTCATGTCGTTAGTGTGTGCTTAAACTGGACCAGATGCTGGGCAACACGACAGCTCAGTGACTATCAGTGTTTGCTGTGCAGACACATGGATTTGGGCCAGTGTCTGTGGGAGTTTGCGCATTCTCCCCGTGCTTGCGTGGGTTTTCTCCGGGTGCTCCGGTTTCCTCCCACACCCCAAAGATGTGCCTTTAGGCTGATTGGAGGTAATAAATTGTCCCTACATTAGTTTTCTCTCAATGTGGAATGCCATAAGCATAGATAAGGGTCATGAGTGGAGGGGGGGATTGGTAATGTTAAAATGGCGGCGTGGGCTCATTGGGCCGAAGGGTCTGTTTCCCGGGCTGTTTTTGTTCTTTGTTCTTTACTGTTTAAAAATGTATCTATCCTTGCCTTAAAAACACTCAATGAGATAGCCTCAACTGCTTCACTGGGCAGGGAATTCCACAGATTCACAGCCCTTTGGTGAAGAAGTTCCTCCTCTACTTCGTCCTAAATCTGCTCCCCCTTATTTTGAGGCTATGCCTCCCAGTGGAAACAACTTCCCTGCTTCTATCTTATCCATTCCCTTCATAATCTTATATGTTTCTCTCAGATCTCCCCTCTTTCTTCTGAATTCCATTGAGTATATCCCCAGTCTACTCAGTGTCTCCTCATAAGCCAACCCTCTCAACTCCCAGATCAACCTAGTGAATCTCCTCTGCACCCCCTCCAGTGCCAGGATATCCTTTCTCAAGTAAGGAGACTAAAACTGTACACAGTACTCCAGGTATGGCCTCACCAGCACCTTATACAGCTGCAACATAATCTCGCTCTTTTTAAATTCTATCCCTCTCGCAATGAAGGACAAATTTCCATTTGCCTTCTTAATTACCTGCTGCACCTGCAAATCAACTTTTTGTGATTCATGCGCAAGGACACCCAGATCCCTCTGCACAGCAGCATGCTGCAATTATTACCTTTTTTTTAACCAACTTTCTGATGTCCTTGTATTTTTCAATAATTTTCTCTAAATGTTCTATCTGGTGCAGATACAGTGGGCCGAATGGCCTCCTTGTGCACTGTAGGGTTTCTGTGATCTGCTTACTATTTCTCACCTTGCTATGTAAAATCATGTTTTCATCACACTCACCAAAGAACGTACTTAACTAATGAGTGTCTAACATAAAGCTTTCTCTAAGCGATGGGAGGATATGAAATGAACACAAATTGGTAAATGCACAAAACTGAATTTATAATAAACCCATTACAGCAATTGGACAAAAGTCTGCTCCAAAGTTTTGCTGCCTCTATTCTTGCTTGTGAAAAAATCTAATTAGTTAAAAGTAATTTTCTTTGGTTAATTGTCATGAATTGTGAGTAAAATACCAATATCAACTTACATTTATTTAGCACCCATATTACAGTCAAATTTCCCAAAACATTCCGAAACACTATCAAATAAAATTTGGCATTAGACTATATTAAGGAGACAGCTAAAGTTTGGACAAATAGGTAGGTTTTAAGAAATATCTTAAAGGTGGAGAGTGAGGCAGAGGGGCTTAGGGAAGGAATTTCAGAGATTAGAGTTTAGAAAATAAGGAGAAGAATTTTAAAATGGATATGTTGCCATACATAGAATTACAGAATACCTATTGCGCAGAAGGAGGCCATTTGGCTCATTGGGCCTGTACCGACAAGAATCTCACCCAGGCCTATCCCCGTAACCTCACATATTTACCCCACTTATCCCCCTAACATTAAGGAGCAATGGCCGATCAACCTAACCTGCATATTTTTGGACTATGGGAGGAAACCAGAGCAGACAGGGAGAGAATGCACAGTCACCCAAGAAGGGAATCGAACCCGGGTCCCTGGCATTGTGAGGCCGCAGTGCTAACCACGGTGCCACCGTGCTATGGGGAGTCAATGCAGGTCAGCAACCACAGAGGCGATTGGCACTTGGTACAGGTTAGGATATAGGCAGCAGAGTTTTAGATGAGTTCGAGTTATTAGATTCCGTTATAGAGTCATAGAGATTTACAGCATGGAAACAGGCCCTTTGGCCCAACTTGTCCATGCCGCCCTCTTTTTTTAAACCCCAAAACTAATCCCAATTGCCTACATTTGGCCCATATCCATCTAAACCCATTTTACCCATTTAACTATCTAAATGCTTTTTAAAAGATAAAATTGTACCCGCCTCTACTACTACCTCTGGTAGTTTGTTCCAGACATTCACCACCCTCTGTGGGAAAAAATTGTCCCTCTGGACCCTTTTGTATCGCTCCCCTCTCACCTCAAACCTATACCCTCTAGTTTTAGACTTCCCTACCTTTGGGAAAAGATATTGACTATCTACTTTGTCTTTGCCCCTCTATAAGGTCACCACTCAGCCTCCTACACTCCAGAGAAAAGAGTCCCCATCTATTCAGCCTCTCCTTATAACTCAATCCATCAAGTCCCGATAGCATCCTACTAAATCTTTTCTGCACTCTTTCTAGTTCAATAATATCCTTTCTATGATAGGGTGACCAGGATTGTACACAGTTCACCCTTCAGTGAGGTGAAAAGGGATTGAATTGATGCCAGAATAAATATTCCCTTCTAGTGAACTTTCTTATTAAAATTGACTGTATTAACTTAAGGCCGTATCTTGTCAAATTGCTATCAGTCTAATGTCTTGTTGACTTCAATCTCTTATGGAATGATAATGTTTCTTGCTACAAAAAACAAACTTGATTAGGTGTAAGCAAGACCAACAGAGGGATTTGGTCACAATTTTAATCTCCATCCATCTGAAGTGGCATATTCTCAGGTGTTAAGAAGAACGAGGTTATATCAAATTCTAAGTGGGTTTGATAGACAAACTGCAAACAGACTGTTTCCCCTGGTGTCCACCACAGGCTCACACTCTCAGATGCAGGTTTAGCCCATTTAGGTCTGAGATGAGGAGATTATTTTTACTCAAGGAGTTATGAATCTTTGGAATTGACTATGTCGTGGTGGATACTCAGCTAGTGAGTATATTCAAGCAGAAGTCAATACATTTTTGGGCATTAAAGGATTCAAGGGATGGGGGGGAAATTGGAGATGAGGTTGAGGATTATTAAATGGTGGAGCTAAAGTGAGGAACTGAACAGCTTTCTCCTGTTCCCATTCCTTATGTTCTACACATATGTGTGACTGTTCGGAAGCATGATAAACATCAGCAAGGTCACATTGTGCAATAAGAGCCTGGATTAAAACTCCACCAATGGCATCTCTGTCAGGTGTAGAAAGCAGGATTTCCAAATAGTTCCAACCAATTGCATAAAGTAATGGAAATAATATTGGATGGATTAAATATAACTAGACTGACCAAAGGTGAGAAAGAACCCATGAGAGGAACAGTACATTAAAGCAGCGTAATTTCGTCGTCATTTTATCATTGTATCACTTGTTAGGTAATTTGCATGATTTCTTAAATAACTTTCTCATTGTGTGACATCTTTTTATACTGGCTACTTCATAAATAATAGAAATCAGTAATACTAAAAGCAGGAGGCAATGTTATTCCAAGTCTCTTGAGATTTCACTTTGTTTTTGAATAGTAAAGGAGGCTTACCTTGATTGAAATTAATACAACAAAGGAACCTACTTTACACCGTGGAAAATTGGAAATGAAAAGGTGGAGGAAAGGTACATTACCTCTACAGATCTTTCAACCCCAATTCAACCTCAATTTGGCTTCCACTTGTGGAGAACAATTACTAGGAAGTTATCGCAACATGAACCCTTTGAAGCTCGCAAAGGAATTTTGTGCATGGGTTGTAGAACACCAGGCAAGCAATTAGACCACACAACCAAACATCAAAGTTGAGCAGCTGTCAAAGCAAATAGTTTCAACAGTTTAATCATTTGTGTTCTCTGGCAATGTGTATAAACCTTCGCACTTTTAAAAGTTCTGTTCCAACCAAAAGCGTGATACAGTGGCACAGTCATGGTGCTGGCAACACTTGTACTGTCAAAGGAAAGCTGGAATAATGGTTGATGCTTAGAATACAGTGTCAATAATCAAGCAGATCAGAGTGCACACATACATGTAAATAACTAGAAAAGAGAATATTTCACCAATTGTTTCTATGAAATTTCCTGTGCTTGTTCTTTCCAGGCTTTGCACACACCGGGTTGCTGGCTTAAAATGAGAAAACGAAAGCTTTTATTATCCAACACTGGAAACAAAATAATTAGCAAAGTATATATTTTTATTGAAATACAGAGAGGACATCCTACAAATAGTTAAGAAAACAGATACAGAGTTTTGAAACTGTCTAGACTCGGAAATCTAATGTACAAGATTACTTTACAATTTCCAGAAATCAGCTTTGACGTAAATGTGTCAAAGTTTGTAGAGAATTGGTGTATCAGTGCCCAGGTGCCATGCTTTCTGCAGTATAACTTTAATATTGTTGCCCACACAAAGAACTACGTGTTTCCATTTTGAAAAGCACTAACAAATGGATATGATCTGTACTTTACACATCAGCAATTATGCTGGTAATTGTGGTGGCATTACTTCTTAATTACAAGAATAAACATAGATAATTCTCAAAAGGAAACATGGTAGCAAAAGCAAGAGAGACTTGGTACATATTGACCTAAGTAAAATAATGATTAATACTTGTGCGTGCGCAGTAACATTTTCCAATCTTTTCTCTTCTCTCCTTAACCGAAGTGCTGAGGCTATGAAACTATTCAGAAATGGCTTAGGGGGATCTTCAAGGAACATCACTGACGGGTGTACAGTGATTGAGCTAACTGAAGTGCCCAGCACCTCCCGAATTAGCTCAGTGAGTAAGTTACAAGACAAGCAAAAGTAACTTTAGCAAATTCAGTGCCTTGTAGACCGCCTGTGTGTTATACTTTCAGAGTTGCCACATTGGAGTCAGGTTTGGTATAGTGTGGGATCGATGTTTTCTCCAGCAGTTTTTTGTTTAGCTGCTCCACGCGACGGCTGTTCTTCTTCACCTGTCGCAGGGTGCGTTTGACCCGCTTCACTTTGTCTTTCAGTTGCTTGTTGCGACTCTCTAACATGGCCACTCTGTTGATCAATTTCTTCACTCTATCCTCCTCTTCAAAAAGAGCCTTCTGCACCGTAGAACACATGAGCTGTAAAAGGAGCAGAAGGTTAATGCCTTTTCTTTTTGGTATACTTTGGTGCAAGATGAGTGGTTAATTTGCAATCTGAGATTGATAGATTTTTGTTAGCCAAAGATATAGGGATATGGGGCAAATGTGTGTAAATTAAGTTTATTTATTAGTGTCACATGTAGGCTTACACTAACACTGCAATGAAGTTACTGTGAAAATCCCCACTCCAGTTCGGGTACACCGAGGGAGAATTTAGCATGGCCAATGCACCTAAACAGCACGTCTTTTGGACTCTGGGAAGAAACTGGAGCACCCGGAAGAAATCCATATCGACACAGGGAGAACATGCAGACTTCGCACAGACAGTGACCCCAAGTCAGGAATTGACCCTAGATCCCTGGCACTGTGAAGCAGCAGTGCTAAACACTGTGCCACCATGCTTGTCCCTAAAAATAGGTCTGCCCTCTCTGAGGATATGATTGTTGCCATTTTTGACAGTAGGTGTGGTTAATCTTGGATCTGAGATTGATAAACTTTTGTTAACCAAAGAGATTAAGGGATATGGGGCAAATGCATGGAAATGGAGCCATATCAGCCATGATCTACTTGAATAATGGAATTGGCTTGAAGGGCTGAATGGCCTCCTCCCATTTCTGCATTAGATTCCCCTTTCCAATTCTGATTTTTTTGCCATCGCCTCACTGTTCGGGATTGACTCCTTTCTGGGATATAAGAGCCGAGATTGCTGTTGGGAATGTCATCGTGTACACTTGTATCAAACTTCACTGCTCCTTTATGACTGACATCGACCCATATATCTTAAATATGTTAGCAGTTGTTAAACATCAAGGAGGGATTTGATACAAGTTGGTTCAAACAATCATCATTTGAATCCTCTGTTTCATCAGCACCATCTGCATCCTGCCACCTCGCCAGAACTGACCATTATTTAGTGTGATGCCAAGCAATAGATATAATTGGGTTTTTCAATCATACAGTGGGGTATGACTGCTAACTACTGTCCTGCCCTCACCTGACACCCACATTACTGTGCTTCTGCTGCGGATTACTACTAAGGGGTTGGAAGTTTCATAGAACCCCACAGTGTAGAAGGAGGCCATTCAGCCCATTGAGTAGATGTAGTGACAGTTTGCACCAACCACAATCCTACCCAAGCCCTATCCCCATAACCCCATGCATTTACCCTAGCTAGTCCCCCTGACACTAAGGGGCAATTTAGCAATGGCCAATCCACCTAACCCACACATCTTTGGAGGGTGGGACGAAACCGGAGCAAACCCTTGCAGACATAGTGAGAATGTGCAAACTCCACACAGACAGTCACCCAAGCCGGGAATCAAACCCAGGTCCCCGGTGCTGTGGGGCAGCAGTGCTAACCCATGTGCCGTTTCTGATTTTGCCTTTCTAACTCAGTGGTCAAAGGTTATGTCCCTACCACCAATCTGTGAAAATCAACTAACTTACCACAGGGAAGGGAATTAGACCTGAAATTTTGTGTATGATTCAGCCACTCACTAAGGGCTATTTGGGAAGTGAATATGTGTCTATTTGTGATCTTTTCGTCTAATTCTAATTCTTTAACTTTCCACTTTCAATCAACCAATCCAAATTCCAATTTATCCACAGACGCTATTGATGTTGCTGCACCTTCACAGCGAGGCTCAGTGCAAAATAATCTTTACGATCAAAATGACTGGTTTATTAAAATGATCATAATTTGCTTTTTTGCTCTAAAACATCATTCACTTGCAGTGTCTGATTTGACCTTGCCGAGAATACCTAGCACCTCTGTGAGTTCACCAGATAATTAAAAGGGAGGTGACGGAACAACAACAGCAGCACTGGATTAGACAGCAGCACAGGTTCTTACGATCCAGACTCTCAGTCGCAGCATTGTCAATGCAGCTAGGAAAACAAGAGAGCACAAGAAACACACAGAACAGGTGGAAAAACATCTGAAGACAGGGAAGCCAACCAGGAACCCACGTCACAGTTCAAGTTGAGTGGATGACTGGCAGAAGAATAAAGAACAAACAACAATACAGCACAGGAACAGGCCCTTCAGCCCATCAAGCCTGTGCCAACACATGACGTCTTTCTAAACTAAAGACCTTTTGCCTCTACGTAATCCTGTATTCCCTGCCTATTCATGTATCTGTCAAGATGCCTCTGAAGTGTTGAGATTGTATCTGCTTCTATCACCTCCTGTGGCAGCGCATTCCAGGCACTTACCACCCCCTGTGTAAAGGACTTGCCTCTCACATCTCCTTTAAACTTTCTTCCTTTTACCTTCATCCCTTCGTAATTGATATTTCTACCCTGGGAAAAAGATTCCGACTATCCATTCCATTTCTGCCTCATAATTTTATAAACTTCATCCCTTGGCTCCAACATTCAAGTGAGAACAAACCAAGTTTGTCTAATCTCTCCTCAGAGCTAATATCCTCCAAACCAAGCAACATCTTGGTAAACCTTTTCTGTACCCCCTCCAAAGCCTCCACATTCTTCTGGTAGTGTGGCGACCAGAACTGTACATAATATTCCAAATAAGGAAGTTTAAAAAGAACAATCAAAAGCAGTTTTCTCCATTTCAGCAGCATGAGATACACATCTAATGGTTTGCAGACATCTGAAGTAACGAGGAAGCAATTGTGATTTAATTTTAAATTAAGTGTGCAAATAGTGTACTGTTCAAATTTCAATTCAAGTTTCAATCTACAAGCTAATTATAAAATGGGTAACATTTAGATATATAATACAGGTGGCACAATGGCGCCGTGGCACAGTGGTTAGCACTGCTGCCTCACAGCGCCAGGGACATGGGTTCAATTCTGGCCTGAGGTCACTGTCTGTGTAGAGCGAGCACATTCTCCCCTTGTCTGCGTGGGTTTTCTCCGGGTGCTCTGGTTTCTGCCCACAATCCAAAATCTGCTCCACAATCCAGTGGAGTGCCCCAGGGATCTGTTCTAGGACCCTTGCTGTTTGTCATTTTCATAAATGACCTAGATGAGGAAGTGGAGGGATGGGTAAGTAAGTTCGCCGATGACACGAAGGTCGGTGGTGTTGTGGGTGGTCTGGAAGGATGTCAAAAGTTGCAGCAGGACATAAATAGGATGCAGGACTGGGCGGAGAAGTGGCAGATGGACTTCAACACAGATAAATGTGTAGTCGTCCATTTTGGCAGAACCAATGGGATGAACGAGTACACTATCAAGGGCAGGAGTCTTAGTAGTGTTGAAGAGCAGAAGGATCTTGGGGTCCAGGTCCACAGGACTCTTAAATCGGCCTCGCAGGTGGAAGAGGTGGTCAAGAAGGTGTATGGTGTACTGGCCTTCATTAATCGAGGGATTGAGTTTAGGAGTCGGGAGGTAATGCTGGAACTTTATAAGACCCTTGTCAGGCCTCATTTGGAGTACTGTGCGCAGTTCTGGTCGCCTCACTATAGGAAAGATGTAGAAGCTATTGAAAGGGTACAGAGGAGATTTACAAGGATGTTGCCTGGACTGGGAGGCATGCCTTATGAAGTTAGGTTGAGGGAGCTGGGACTCTTTTCCCTGGAGAGACGAAGGTTGAGAGGCGACCTGATAGAAGTTTACAAAATGTTGAGAGGAATAGATAGGGTGGATTCTCAGAGGCTATTTCCCCAGGTTGAAATAGTCACTACGAGAGGACACAGGTTTAAGGTGCGGGGAGGCAAGTACAGAAGTGATGTTAGGGGTAAGTTTTTCACTCAGAGGGTGGTGAGTGAATGGAATCGGCTGCTGTCAGTGGTGGTGGAGGCGAACTCGCTGGGGTCTTTTAAAAGACTTCTGGATGAGTATATGGGATTTAATGGGATTGGGGGTTATAGATAGGTCTATGGATTGGTAGGTGTTGATGTGATCGGTGCAACTCGTGGGCCGAAGGGCCTGTTTGTGCTGTAGTGTTCTATGTTCTATGTTCTATGTGCAAATTAGGTGGATTGGCCAGGCTAAATTGCTCCTTAGTGTAAGGGAGATTAGCAGGATAAATATGTGGGATTACAGGGATAGGGTCTGGGTGGGATTGTTGTTGCTGTAGGCTCAATGGGCCAAATGGCCATTTTCTGCACTGCAGGGATTCTATGATTTCTATGATCATAGAAATCATAAACTCCCTACTTTACAGAAAGAGGCCATTCAGCCCATCGAGTCTGCACCGACCACAATCCCACCCAGGCCCTATCCCTGTAATCCCACATATTTACCTGCTAATCCCTCTAACCTACACATCTCAGGGCAGTAAGGGGCAATTTAGCATGGCCAATCAACCTAACCCACACATCTTTGGTCTGTGGGAGGAAATTGGAGCACCTGGAGGAAACCCACGCAGACACGGGGAGAATGTGCAAACTCCACACAGACAGTGACCCAAGCCGGGAATTGAATCCAGCTTCCTGGAGCTGTGAAGCAGCAGTGCTAACCACTGTGCTACCGTGCTGCCCAATATTGTACCTTGTATTTGATCATGAGGTTTTTAATTACTTAACCATAAATAGTTGTTGGTACAGAAGAAAGGATTGGACAGAAAAAGCAGCTCAGGCTGAATATTTCCACGACCCTGATTATTTAATCTCCTGTGGGAAGGTACTGTGGCACAACTGATCAGTAAGGATTATGAGTAAAAAATGCTGAATATCTATCCAATCTCAAATTATTCTGCTGCTGTTACCACCTCTGCCTAACAATCCCATTTCCAGCATTGTGTCCCATTGGGAATGTAATTATTTCTAACTATATCCTCAGGGCAGCTCCCAAACCAATCCTTAACTTGTGTCCTTTGAAGGAATTAATTGATTTAGTACCAGCAGCTTTTGTTGAAATGATGCTCCACTGCCTTACCTATCCGCTCAATTCTTATACTGATGTCTCTTTTAAAGGCCTGACTCGTGTCCTTTCACCATCGCCTTTTGTCTGATAGACCTGTGCACAGAAACCAAGGTTGACATTCCATTGCGGTATTGAAGGTGTGATGCTGTGTGTAGATGTGCCGCTGTGTTTCCTACAGTAGAAGTGTCTATGCTTCAAAAGTAGCTCACTGCAAGGCACTTTGAGATGACAAGCTGGGAAAAGTGCCTGAGAATGCAAGCCTTTCTTATCTTTATTTCGATGGAATAAGCTTAGATTTGTAACCTTGCTTGTAAATTAGCACCTGACCTCCTGGCAGCATCATTCACGTCAACCTACGGGGCTTAAAAAAAACTGACAGAGCCTCGAAAAAACTGACAACTCAAAAATAGCTCTGACTAAAGACCAACGGCATCTGAAAATGAGCATCATTGAACACAGAATGAGATATCGGCATGCAGCTTATACTGCAGGTGTACATCCCTTCACTTCAAATACTGGAAAGACTGTAACTAAATACAAGCGCAGAAAGCAATAGATTTATTTCTTAGGGCAGTTTGGGGACAGTATCTTTTCCTCCGTAATGTCAACACCATCAGTTCCTAAATCATAAGGCAAACTCTTAACAATTGGTCTTGGTAGAAAAATTATGGGTTTCTAATTTTCAGACATAAATCACAGAAACCCTACAGTACACAGAAGAGGCCGTTCTTTGGACTGTGGGAGGAAACCGGAGCAGCTGAGGGAAACCCATGCAGACACGAGGAGAACATGCAAATTCTACACAGACGGTCACCTGAGCTGGAATCGAACCCGGTCCTTGGTGCTGTGAGGCAGCAGTGCTAGCCACTGTGCCACCCTGTAGTTTGACAGCTATCTAATAAATCTCACTAGTGGCTTATTTAATTTCTTAACAATCAGAGCTCTTTACAAAATCTGTCCAACTGTATCTGAAAATGCTTTTATATAAAACTTCTAAAAAATCCTGAGAAGATTCCACCACAGACATCATTGGCTGAACTAACTCTGTCTTTATAGAAAGATAACCTAATCTCCGCTCAGCGCATTAATACATTAAAAATGCATTCATCTTCAGATCAGTAACTATTATTACATCCAAATACAAGCTGGAGTGAGATATTGAAACTGCCATGATCATATTGAATGGTGGTGCAGGCTTGAAGGGCCAAATGGCCTCCTCCCACATCTATTTCCTATGTTTCTAAGTCCTGCACTCCCGTTGTTATTGGCAACACAATGCACCGTTGGCCAAATGTCTGATTAGAGTGGGAATGCTGCGAGGAGCAAAGTGTCATCAGCCACATTGGAGGCACTAGCGGGAGACAGGAATCATTTAGAGAATGGAAGAGGATTAAAGGGACACTTTTGCCAGAGTGGATGGAGGTGTGCGTGAAGAGAGAAGGTGTCAGCAGCAGGAATGGAGAGGATGAGTAAGATAGAATGGTCACATGGTATATATGGATCAAGCATTCTGCTTTAATCAGAGTGCTTTACAACACACCAAGGTCCTTCTGAAAACAGGGTGTCCATATTTGGAACATTCTGTGCAGTTAAGAACACAAGAACATAAGAAATAGGAGCAGGAGGAGGCCATCTAGCCCTTCGAGCCTGCCCCGCCATTCAATAAGATCATGGCTGATCTGAAGTGGATCAGTTCCACTTTCCCGCTTTCTCTCCATAACACTTAATTCCCCTGTCTACCAGAAACCTATCTACCCGTGACTTAAATATATTTAGCGAGGTAGCCTCCACCACTTCAACGGGCAGAGAATTCCAGAGATTCACCACCTTTTAAGAACATAAGAACATAAGAACATAAGAAATAGGAGCAGGAGTAGGCCATCTGGCCCTTCGAGCCTGCCCCGCCATTCAATAAGATCATGGCTGATCTGTCGTGGCTCAGTTCCACTTTCCCTCCCTCTCCCCATAACCCTTAATCCCCTCTCTTATCAAAAACCCATCAACCCGCTTCTTAAAAATATTTAGCGAGGCAGCCTCCACCACTTCAACGGGCAGAGAATTCCAGAGATTCACCACCCTTTGAGTGAAGAAGTTCCTCCTCAACTCCGTTCTGAACCGCCCCCCCTTTATCTTGAGGCTGTGCCCCCTAGTCCTACTGTCTTTTTTGAGCGGGAAGAGTCTTTCCACCTCTATCCTATCCATCCCATTCATCATCTTATACGTCTCAATGAGATCTCCCCTCATTCTTCTAAACTCTAACGAGTACAAGCCTAGTTTATTCAGCCTCTCCTCATAGCTCAACCCCCTCAACTCCGGTATCAGCCTAGTAAACCTCCTCTGCACTCCCTCCAAGGCCAAAATATCCTTGCGCAGGTGCGGCGCCCAAAACTGCACACAGTACTCCAGCTGCGGCCTCACCAATGCCCTATACAGCTGCAGCAAGACCTCCCTACTTTTATATTCAATCCCCCTCGCTATGAAGGCCAGCATCCCATTCGCCTTCCTGACCACCTGCTGCACCTGCAGGCTGGGTTTTTGCGACTCATGCACAAGGACCCCGAGGTCCCTCTGCACCGTCGCCTGCTGCAGTTTTTCGCCACGTAAGTAATAGTCCTTCCTACCATTCTTCCTACCAAAGTGGACCACCTCACACTTGCCAACATTAAATTCCATTTGCCATTTCCTGGCCCATTCGCCCAGCCTATCTAGATCCTTCTGCAGACTCTCCACACCCTCCACACAATTTGCCTTTCCCCCAATCTTGGTGTCATCAGCAAATTTCGACACCCTACACTCGGTTCCCTCCTCCAGATCATCTATATAAATGGTAAATAGCTGAGGCCCCAGCACCGACCCCTGGGGCACCCCACTAGTCACCAACCGCCAATCCGAATAGCACCCATTGACCCCCACTCTCTGCCTCCTATTTGACAACCAATCCTCTATCCACGCTAACACCCTACCCCCAACTCCATGTCCTCTGACCTTCTGCAGTAACCTCTTGTGAGGTACCTTATCAAACGCCTTCTGAAAATCCAGAAAGACCACATCCACCGGCTCTCCTCTATCCACCGCCCTAGACACATCCTCATAGAACTCCAGTAAATTTGTCAGACACGACTTCCCTTTAATGAAACCTTTGAGTGAAGAATGTTCCAAATATGGCCAGACCCAGAACCCTTGCATAGTTAAAATAACTTAATGAGTGGGAATTTACGCCCTCACTTGATCCAAGACCAGAAAATCCTGCCCGAGGTCAGCAGACCTTCCCATTGTCCGCCCCTCGCCTGCTCCGATTCCCGTGGCAGGCTGGACAGTAGAATTCCAGCGCTAGTGTCCTCAAGATACATCACAGCGCTGGAGTAATTTTCTTAATATCTCTTTTACATGATGACACGCAGATAGCCAACACATTAGAAAATTTAATCAATTTCACAAGAAACTATCCTTATTCCTCTTTAGATTTCCCCGTCAAAGCTTTCTGCTCAAGCTCTCAGTTGCCAACACATCATACATTAGCAACATTACAACACATCCACTTGGCCGTGTTGTTTTTCTCAAGGTCATTAAGTGATCCTTGTGACGCCACATGTGTTGTCACCCTTCAGGGCCTCACAGTTCAGTGATAACACTCCACCTATTCGCAAATCATCACCCCAGAGATAGAATCAAATGTTTTGGGTTCTTGAGCTGCCAGGGACAGGGATTTGAGACGGGGAAGATTTCTGATTCAGCACGTCCAGCCCAGCACTAGTGTTTTCCTTCATTGATCCCTCAATGGGTGGAGGAGAAATCTTGGAGGAAATGTCCTCAGGAGGTTAAGTTGATTAAACAGAATCAATGTTAAAGTAATTGGATCTGGTATTTGGATGGAATAGCATTTAATCTTCCACATTTCCTTATTTACATTCTTCAGGAGTATGTATTCATCCCAGAACATCAATACGCTTCCCTTAAAAAGTTCAAGGCCTCAGTTCTATATTTTCCTAAAATCGAGGGGCTAATTGTAACTTCCATCGCTCAGCCAATATGGGCATCATCCAATCAGCAGTCTGCTTTATTACTTGTCCATTTCCTTTCCATTCGAATAATTCAAACAAAGTCTATTTATTTATTAGAGTCACAAGTAGGTTTACATTAACACTGCAATGAAGTTACTGTGAACATTCCCTGGCTGCCACACTCCAACGCCCGTTTGGGTAACACTGAGGGAGAATTTAGCACGGCCAATATACCTAACCAGCACATCTTTCGGACTGTGGAAGGAAATCGGATCACCCAGAGGAAACCCACGCAGGCACAGGGAGAATGTGTAGACTCTGCACAAACAGTGACCCAAGCCGGGAATTGAACCCAGGTCCCTGGCGCTGTGAGGCAGCAGTGCTGACCACTGTGCTGCCCCACCAATGTGAGAAACAGGCTGACTATTCACTGTCACAAGGTTCTCATTAGTATTAACATTTCAAATTATTTCCTGAGACATTTTAATTCTAAAATAACCATTAAAAATTAAGAAATACGTTCTTGATTTTTTTGATCAATTTAGTTTGCAGTGACTTTGTTGCTCCATATCTTCACGTGCGCTCTTTTCCCTTTTGGAAAGTGTTGGGAGGAATAACAGGCTGATTATCAACTTATTAAACTGCATTTTGAATGCTCCTTCCATAGCCAACAATACTGGAAAGCCCCATCACATTGTCCCATAGCCATGATCCTGCAATAAAATCCCTCAGTGATAACGTCACGGTGGTGTCGAACTGTTCAGTGTTGGACTATGTGTCTGTTGACTGTTCAATGTCTGTGATTGGTTAACCCTGGATGTGGTGATTTAGGAAAAGAAATTAAGCCAAAGCAAGCTGCTGTGAGAGAAAGAGTAGATTTTTAAAGCATTGAATCAGACTCCTGCACACACATATAACCAGGAGAGCATCACCTCTGTATCTCTGGGTCATAAAATACAGCATTTACCTCAACATCTTTATCATGTCAACAGCAAGGGTAAATACATGAGGGTATGGGGGATAGGGCTTGGGTGGAATTGTTGTTGGTGCAGACTCGATGGGCTGAATGGCCTTCTTCTCTATTTTCGGGATTCTATGAAAAAACACATTCCTTTAGTGCCTGGTCACATTCCTACCACAGGATTACCTCAGTGTCTGCAAACGGTTGATGGAAGGTTGTTGATTTGCATTGAAGGAGACTGCAGATGGCCTTCCAATCGCATTATTCCAAGCTCCTTGGGACCATGCTGCTTGCATTGACCTCCTTAGCCACCCACCTCCCACTCCCTTCAGGGGGTGGTTGGTCCTTGATGGCTTCCTGGTCTCCTATTGGAATACGAATCCTGTGTAAATCCAGGACTATGACTTAAGAACGGGGGTTGGCTGCAGCACAGGCTAGTGCCACACACTGCCAGGCTCCCTGTTGAGCACACATCCCCGTATGGTCAAGCTTGGCTGCAGATTATTATCAGGAGAGTGAGGAAGCAGCACAATGATGGCGAGTCAGGGACCCCATGGCCACAAACAAGTGCAGGTCCATTTTTAGTCCTGTGTATTTCTGTGCTTTGCTTTCAGTTCAGTGACAAAAAGATCAAACCATCATTTCCAGCTCTGAAGACTAACTATCATGTCTTTGTTTAGATTAAGTTAATTCCTCGGAATTTCAGCAAGTTCCATTGATTCCATTGAGAATTTGTTAAAACTATCTTGTCCCAATTCATTCAAAGGGTTAAATAATCCATCAAACTGTCTGGCGAAAGTTTATATCTCTAAATCTCTATGGGACATGTGTACAGATTTATGAGCAGTTTCATGTACACAAGCCTTATGCCTGGTTCGTAATTACTATAAGGACCTGTTCTTGATATGAACAATGTGGTGCCAGATGACTGGTAATTGCAGGCTGTGTTTTCAGTGTAGTTCATTTGGACTTGTTCTACTGCACTTGCTGATGTGAGACAAGCTCAGTATCAAACTGCACGCAGCAGAAGGTACTTATCAGGGCCACGGAATGTTACTGGGGAAGGGAAGAGAGCTAAACCACTCAAAAGCCTCAGGATCTGCTAAGATTCCACCAATAACACTGGATTTATGCAGTCAATCTGCTGTTTTTCAAAATGTCACCTGATCTTCTTCACCATGATAGGAAGTCTCACAACACCAGGTTAGTGTGGAGATGCCGTTTACCAACGCCGGCATCTCCACATCATCACTTCTTCACCGTGGCAGACACTGGTTTGTAGTCTCAGAATCAATGTGATTGCATACGCAATCAGTATTTGCTCTCAGTCAAATCATAGGGTGGATAGAGCAGGACAGACGCAAAACTCAAAAGACATCATGCACAGAAGCATAAGGAACAGGTGGTCACATATCTATCAGACCAGCTTGGTAACGGTGCATGTTCCCTTTACATAAGGGATTGAAAAGGTTTGACTCTTGAGTGACAATCACATGCCCTCCAAGTGTCCAATTATTGAACACCATGTGTACATTAACAAATAGAGTTATAGAGTCATAGAGGTTTACAGCATGGAAACAGGCCCTTCGGCCCAACCTGTCCATGCTGCAATTTTTTAACCCCTAAGCTAGTCCCAATTGCCCACATTTAGCCCATATCCCTCTATACCCATCGTACCCATGTAACTGTCTAAATGCTTTTTAAAAGACAAAATCGTACCCGCCTCTACTACTACCTCTGGCAGCTTGTTCCAGACACTCACCACCCTCTGTGTGAAAAAATTGCCCCTCTAGACCCTTTTGTATCCCTCCCTTCTCACCTCAAGCCTGCACCCTCTAGTTTTAGACTACCCTACCCTTGGAGAGTTGACTATCTAGCTGATCTACGCCCTCATTATTTTATAGACCTCTATACAGTCACCCGTAAGCCTCCTACGCTTCAGGAAAAAATGCCCCAGACTATCCAGTCTCTCATAACTCAAACCATCAAGTCCCAGTACATCCTAGTAAATCTTCTCTGCACCCTTTCTAGTTTAATAATATCCTTTATTAACTGTACACAGTATTTCAAGTGTGGCCTCACTAAATAGATCTTTGCTTTAAAAATCACTTCTTGGTAAGCCATTTTACAGGTGGTCTTGTGGAACAGTTGGTAGCATCCCTGAATCTAAGGTCCAGTCCCACTCCAGAACTCGATAAGAGCGGGAGAGACTCCTGGTTAACCACGCTTGATGCCTCAAGCTGGAGGCCTCTGGCAACAAACTAGCAACCTGTTCTGGGAATTACTAACTGTGGAAACAAATGAAGACTGTCTTAGTGCGCCACGAGGTGCCAGAAGGGAATTGGAAAAACTGGAAGCCACGCTACGAATCAAGGCATGGGAATATTTACGGCATAGGAGGCAGCTATTCCATCAATTGGGTGCAAGCTGGCCAAAAAACAGCTATCTAACCGAATCCGATCTAGCAGCTCCTGGTCCACGGCCTGTAGGCATCGGTCATTGCAGCAATTCAAGTGCTTTTGTTCAAAGCAATAAAACTGGGATTTTTTACATCTGCTGTGGCGAGACCAAAAATTCCTGTCTGACGCAGTCGATGGACGTTTTTCTGGTTTCTATCCCAACCACACTGATTCCCATGGCGGACAGGAGTGGAAAATCCCACCCAGGATTTCCGCATCTACCATCTTGACAGACAGTGACGTCCAGACTTCCATCACCCTCTGGGTGAAAAACATTCCTCCTCAATCCCCAGTCTAATCCTCCTGCTTTAACTCTATGCTCTGTGAGTAATAACCTCTCCTGTAAGAGACGTCGATCCTTTCTTTCCATTCTATCGAGGTCCTTTATCATGTTATAGATCAGAATTAAATCTTCTTTCAGCCTCTCCTTAGTTCCAAAGCAAACAACCCCAGCCAATCCAATCATTTCTCATCACCATCATTTTTTAGTGCTGTCAACAATTTTGTAAATCTCCACTGGAGCTGCTCCAGTGCGATCATCTCCTTCCTCTAAGGCAGTTATCAGAACTTGTGCAGTACTCTAGTTGTGACCTAATCAGTGTTTTATACAGTTCGAGCATAAACTTTTCAATAACAATGAAAATTAACATCACTGAGTTTATCAAGGTGATAGTATAACATTACAGGAAGCTGCACAAGTGCAGACCAGAATTGAACCTGGGTCCCTGGCACTGTGAGGCAGCACTGCTAACCATTATGCCACCGTGCTGCCTCTGTCCTAATTAAGTTCTGGTTGGGAAGGCCCGTGGTTAACTTTCCTGCCTGACCATAAATGAATCCCACGGACTGTCATCATTTTAAAGTAAAAGGCAACGTGGGCAATATTTTGATCTTAACATTTTCACATTTCAGATATTGTGCTTGATAAGATTGCTGCTTTACAATCTCTCCTGGGTATCCATTACATATGAAAATTAATTCACAGATAGATTTTCCAGCAGTATTTTTTGATGTTGAGGTTTTTACGATTCAAAGTATCACTTGATGTAGAACGGGAGGTATCATCAATTTTGAAAGATGTGTCCAGGGGCAAACTTAGAGCAGGGTCTGTGGTATCACTGGATTCACTGCTCCATATTGTATCTGTGTATTTATACAGTCACAAACTTTTAGATGGGATTCTGGCTCAGAGGCGATCAGTCATAATCTTCCCCATGGTAGCTTCACACCACTGGCACCTTATCCAAGCACATACACCAAATGTCAGAAGCTGCGGTTCCTCACATACTGAGTAGGATTACTATTGCAACAACACTTTATCATCAGTAGCGTAAAACTAATCTGTCTCACAACGGTCTAATACCAGGCGGTTACTGAGAATCAGACAAATGTTGCTGTCTCGATATGCCCAGAAGTTATTCGCAATCAAATAACTTCAGAAGAAACACTGTGCACATTCAGCACTTTTTGTGCCAACTTTAAATTCATAATTGTCACATTGACAGCCGGCCAGCACTCTCCAGCGGACAGCTTGAATTTTTTTTTAGAATTTAGAATTATAAACCAAGCCACTTGAGCTTCAATTATCGAGCAGGCTGGAGACTCGTTTGAACACCTCAGTTAAGAGACAACAGGCTGGGTTCTCCGACCTTGCCCGCAGCTGGGGTTTGGCTGACAGCCAAATTCCCCATTCTCGCTGACAGCGGCAACGGGGCGTGAAAGGCCAGAGAATTCCGGCCAAAACCTCTAAAGACACAGCTCTCTCTCAAAAATGGCCCTGCTTCTTTTACAACTATATTATAAATACATGGCACAGTGGTTAGCGCTGCTGACTCACAGCGCTGGGGACCCGAGTTCGATTCCCAGCTTGGATGATTGTCTGTGTGGAGTCTGCACCTTCTCCCCATGTCTGCGTGGGTTTCCTCCAGTTTCCTCCCACAGTCCGAAAGACATGCTGGTTAGGTACACTGGGTCGTGTTAAATTCTCTCTCAGGTTCCCCATGGTAGGCTCACGAAGAAGGTGAAGTGGTGTGGGGTAGAAGGAAATTTGGCCGATTGGATAAGTAACAGGCTGTCTCAGAGAAGACAGAGGGTGGTGGGGGAAGGATAATTTTCAGATTGGAGGTCAGTTACCCGCGGTGTACCACAGGGATCAGTGCTGGGTCTTCTGCTATTTGTAATTTTTATCAATGACTTGGAAGAGGGGGCTGAAGGGTGGGTTAGTAAATTTGCTGATGACACCAAGATTGGTGGAGTAGTGAATGAGGTGGAGGGCTCTTGCAGGCTGCAAAGAGACATCGATAAGATGCAGAGCTGGGCCGAAAACCTGATAAGTGTGAGGTGATTCATTTTGGTAGGACAAACTTGAATGCAGATTACAGGGTCAACGGCAGGGCTCTGAGGAATGTGGAGGAACAGAGAGATCTTGGGGTTCGTATCCACGGATCACTGAAGGTTGCCACTCAAGTGGATAGAGCCGTGAAGAAGGCTTATAGTGTGTTAGCGTTTATTAACAGGGGGTTTGAGTTTAAGAGCCGTGAGGTTATGCTGCAACTATACCGGACCTTGGTGAGACCACATTTGGAATATTGTGTTCAGTTCTGGTCACCTCACTATAAGAAGGATGTGGAAGCATCGGAGAGAGTGCAGAGGAGATTTACCAGGATGCTGCCTGGTTTGGGGGTAGGTCTTATGAGGAAAGGTTGAGGGAGTTGGGGCTTTTCTCTTTAGAGCGGAGGAGGATGAGAGGCGACTTAATAGAGGTTTATAAGATGATGAGAGGGATTGATAGAGTGGACGTGCAGAGACTATTTCCTCAGGTGGATGTAGCTGTTACTAGGGGGCATAACTATAAGGTTCATGGTGGGAGATATAGGAGGGATGTCCGAGGTAGATTCTTCACTCAGAGAGTGGTTGGGGTGTGGAATGCACTGCCTGCTCAGATAGTGGAGTCAGACACTTTAGGAACTTTCAAGCGGTTATCGGATAGGTACATGGAGCACCCCAGAATGATAAAGAGTGGGGTAGCTTGATTTTGGGGTTTGGACATAGCTCGGCACAACATTGAGGACCGAAGGGCCTGTACTGTGCCGTACTGTTCTATGTTTCTATGGTACCTAAACAGATGTCGGAGTGCGGTGACTAGAGGGTTTTCACAGTAACTTCATTGCAGTGTTAATCCAAGCCTACTTGTGACATTAATAAGTAAATAACTTGGAAGAATAAATAACTAATTAGCCCTAATTCCTGACAAACAAAACACAGGATGGAGATTCCAATGTGCAAACATACAGCAGGGAGATGTTCTCAGGGGAGCTTTGAGAACATCCCTAAAGAGCTTCCACTACCACGCCCAATCCCCCCCGTCCCCTCCCCCCCACCCCCCTTCCCAGTGGGTCTGCCTCGATTGAGTGACTGAGTTTCATGTAGAACAGTTCTTTTGGGAGTCAGGCGTACAAACGGTATGAGATCGAGAGAGGTATCAGGAGACCTCTACTGTGAACACTGTTCTGTAGCCAAACCAAAAGTCAATTTGCTTTGAAACAAACTGAAGCTTACAAAGCCTTACAGAGAACTCCAGGAACATAATATATGTTGAAATAACATTCCCCACTGTTTATAGGTTCCACATGAAGGGCTGTGAACAAATATCATCCCGTTGACCTCTTCAATAATTGTTACGTTATTCTTCACATGGAAAAAACCTCGTGCAGGACACAACACATGGGTTATTTAAGGTGCAAAAGGGAAATGGTTTCCTCATTTTTTTTTGTCAAACTGCAGTCATTCGTAACACGAGAGAGCCAACTATTTCAGGGTTTCTGCAAAAATAATAAGCAGAGCAGCTCTTTATTTTACAAAAAGTTAAATGGTTTGTGAAACGTTAGGTCATGTAACGCAGAGTAAAAAGATGGAATGTAACTCAGCACCACGGGCATTCTTAGAACAATAAATTCAGAAAGTGTTGCTCAGTTGTGGTGAGTGAGTAAATATGTAGGGATGTGGGAGTAGGGCCTGGGTGGGATTGTGGTCAGTACAGGCTTGATGGGCCCAATGGCCTTTTTCTGCACTGTAGAGTTTCTATGATGACAGGAATATTTGATGGAAAGTGTGACAGAGAAGTGTTAGAGGAAATAAATGTAATAGTGCCACACCATTAGCAGAGGTATTATCTCTGATTAGATGTTCTATCTATTCTTCTTAACATAGAATGGTTACATCACAGAAGGAGGCCATTCGGTCCATCATGTCTGCGCCAGCTCTCTGCTAAAGCCAATCACCTAGTATGCCCCCACCCTCTCCCTGTACACCTGCAATGTCCGTCTTTTTCAGATAATGATGTAACTCTCTTTTGAAAAGCCACAAGCAAATCAGCCTCCCCCACAATGTCAGGCAGTGCCTGCCAGATCCTGACCACTCGCTGAGTAAGAAGGTTTTCCCCCATCTTCTCATTGCTTTCTTAGCCAATCACCTCGAATCCCCAATCAAGTAAGTGTTTATTGGTTTGTTAGGCTGATTAGACTGGTAATAGCACTGACACACCCGCTGGACTCTGTAACGCTCACAGCCACACTGGAGTGTGATGGTTAGGAAATCACGATATCGTTTTGGGCTCAGGTTGATCAAAACTGAATCAACAAACTGAACTCCTCACTGACACTTGAGCAAACAAAATCAGCATGCTACTTATTTTTGTTACTATATCACATGTTTCGTTTCCATTACATTTAACTGGTATGTGACTATAAGCTTTGATTCTGCATCCCTTAGCGCTGTCACACTACATAAACTTCAGATAAAAGGATAATCTTTTACACAGACGTTGCTCTCTCGCTGGTCTCCATGAAAGTCATGGTGAATGCAGCTGCCTGGAGTTTAACATTATGAAGACTGTGCATTAGGTCACCTTCAATTAACATGTACCATTCTCAGGTGTTTCCTTCACACAAGCACAGGGTGGATGCTCTACGGGTCTCAGTTCATAGAATTCCTACAGTACAGAAACAGGCCATTTGGCCCATTGAGTCTGACCGACCACAATCCCACCTAGCCCCTACCCCCACATATTTACCCTGCCAGTTCCCCTGACACTAAATGATAATTTAGCATGGCCAATCAACCTGACCAACTTATCTTTGGTCATTGATTAGTGGGTGAGGCCCCAGTTCATTGTTTATTGGTTAGGATCTTAGAATTGCCACGTAGTTTAACAATTATAAACTCTGATTACTTATTTTAAGGCTTTACTACGTAAGAAACATTCTATTCTACTTAATAACAGTCAAAAACCTGCATTACTGCATTGGCACTTCAGACCAGCAGTACAATTCCCTTGCGACTCTGATTAACCCAATCCTTAACAATTATACATCTCAATCACTGCACTTGTATCACAAGTTCACATTTATTGCACATTCTTAATTGCTCTTGAACTGAGTGCCTTGTTGGGCATTTTAAAAATCAACTCATACATTGCTGTGGATCTGGAGTCACAGACCAGGTAAGGACAGTAGATTTCCTTCCCTGAATGACATTAGTGAACCAGATGGGTTTTTAGGATAATTGACGATGGTTTCATGGTCATCGGTAGACTTTTGATTCCAGATTTTTTACTGAACTCAAATTTCACCAGCTCCTGTGGCGGGATTCAAATCTGAGTCCCCCGGGTTACTAGTCCAGTGATGATACCACAATGCCACCACCTCCCCTAGTATCAAAGTCAACGTGTTAATGTCACATAATAAGTGTGTTCATTTAGCACCTGGGAGAATCAATATTGAAATACTGCAGCAGTAATTCTGGTTAGCATTTCAGCGAATTCAGAATGATGTTTAGATATTTCAAAACTGAAACAAAGTGATGGTTAAAAGGGTGACGGTTCATTTAAACGGCAGCAGCAAAAACTTTTGGAATATTTGGATTTGGTTCATTTAAAATACACATTAGAATAATCAGTCATGCTGAAGCTGTGGATTGATATATGGGAAGAAAAACATTACTACATGTGACTGCAATTCCTACTTAAAAGAGTAGAATGTTTCTCCTAGTTTGATCTCTTCCATATACTCTATTTTCTTCTCACTGAACCACACCATATAATTTATTTGAGCTTAACTAAACCTTCTGTAGCTTCATCTGCGTAAGATACCTTGGACTGTGGGTTACTGATTGAAATTAGTACTGAATTATCTCCAAAAGCTAATGAATGAAATTAGAAACAAGAAAGAAGTCTCTGTGGTGTCAATATTTAAAAAGGATAATAAGTTAGAACTAAAAATTTGCAGAACTGTGAACTTGACATTGGCTATAAGTGAGTCACTGGACACACCTTACCATCACTTTGAAAAGGTCATTACAGAAACTCACCACCACTGTTTGGAATAAGGTGCTACCTCACCCAATCAGCATGTTACTAGACTGGTGGATGAATGGCACAATGGTTAGCACTGCTGCCTCACAGCACTAGGGACCCAGGTTCAATTCTGTGTGGAGTTTGCATGTTCTCCTCATGTCTGCATGGATTTACTCCGGATGATCCGGTTTCTTGCACCGTCCGAAGATATTAGTTTAGGTAGATTGGCCATGCTCAATTGCCCCTTAGTGTCCCAAGATGTGGAGGTTAGAAGGATTAGCAGGATATGTGGATAGGGCAGGTGGTGGTCCTGTGTATGATGCTCTATCAGAGAGTCAGTGCAGACTCGATGGGCCAAATGGCCTCCTTCTGCACTGTAGGGATTCCATGATAGTTCTGTTAATATTATGTACCTCGGTTCTCAGGGGGACTTTGGCAAGATGGTATTCATAGAATCATAGAACCCTACAGTGCAGAAAGAGGCCCTTCGACCCATCGGGTCTGCACCGACCACAATCCCACCCAGGCTCCACCTCCATATCCCTACACATTTACCCGCTAATCCCTCTAACCTACGCATCTCAGGACACTAAGGGGCAATTTTAGCATGGCCAATCAACCTCACCCGCACATCTTTGGTATTCTAAAGACAACTCAAAAAGATTCAGTCCTCTGGGATTCATGGGTGTATTCTTATAGAAGGTCGGTCAGCATCAATTCTCTGCCCTGAGCCCTGACACACATCCATCCAACTTCAACAGGCTGCCAATGTGATGTGTAAACACAGTAAAAAGTCTGACAACACAGGTTTTAGTCCAACCAATTTATTTGATAGTGAACGTTTACTATCAAATAAATCGGTTGGACTAAAACCTGGTGTTGTCAGACTTTCTACTGTGTTTACCCCAGTCCAACACCGGCACATCCACAATGTGATGTGTACCCAGTGGAGTTGTTACCCCACTGAGGCTAGAATGTTTTAATTGGCACGAACAATAGGATTCTCTCATGGACAGATCCAAATATGTAAATCAGTGTCAATGCCTGTGGATTTTTGGGCTTATTATTTTTAATGTCATCATGATGTGGAAAACCACTAAAGATATTTGTGGCTTCCTTTTGTTAAAATCTCCCCTTAATCTCCTTTGATTTTTCTTCCATGAGATGTGAGTCTCGCAGGCTAAGCCAATATTTGTTGCCCATCCCTTCCATCTGTAAAACAATCACATAGTTTCTGTAACTTGATTTGATTAATTTTTTATTTGCAGTTATCACAGAGGAATGATGTTTACTTGAAATGATTTATTTTAAAGACCGAGAGTTGACTCTTTCTTTATTTGTTCGGGGAAAGTGTGTGTCAGTGGCTGGGCTAGCATTTATAACCCATTCTAATTGCCTTAGTGAAGGTGGTGGTGAACCGCCTACTTGAACCGCCGCTGTCCATGTGGTGTAGGTACAACCATAGTGCTGTTAGGGAAGGAGTTCCAACATTTGGATTTTGATCTCAGAGAAACAGTCTCAACTTCGCCAACCTTATCTTGTGGCTAAAATCCCTCATCCCTGGAACCATTCCGAAGCCACATCCTTCCTAAAATGCAATGACCAGAATTGGATGCAATCCAGTTGCAAAGTTGCGGCCTGTAAAATGTTCAGCTTTTATACTCAATTTCTCTATTTATGACACCCAAGATCCCATATGCTTTGTAACTCAATATGTCTTGCCACCTGCAAAACTCATACTGTGTACTGCTTTCATAGAATCATAGAATCCCTACAATGCAGAAGGAGGCCATTTGGCCCATTAAGTCTGCACCGACAACAATCCCACCCAAGCCCTACCCCTGCAACCCCACATATTTACCCTGCTAATCCTCCTAAGGGACAATTTACCATTGCCAAACCACCTAATCTGTAGAGCTTTGTGAGAGGAAACCAGAGGGAACCCACGCAGACATGGGGGGAATGTGCAGACTCCGCACAGCAAGGCAGGAATTGAAACTGGGAACCTGGCACTGTGAGGCAGCAGTGCTAACCTTAGTCTGTCCACACACACTGATACAGTATCCAGTCATGGCCAATGTGGATATTCAAGCACTGGAACCATCTCAGAAGAGAAGAACTCCAAAACTGGTGTCTCCCATTTTGAAATATGAGCTTAGACAGGAGAAATGTGAGCTTTTCAGAAAGTGACTGACAGATATAGAACTAGAAAATACTAGATAAAAGGGATATCTGGAAAATTACTTCAAACCAAATCGCTAACAGGGGATAAGTGAGAGTAGATTCAAATCCGCAAAAGCCCAAGTTAGGACAATCATCAGGAAAGTTTTTCAAAGAGTGATCACACTCATGGAATGAAATTGCAGAGAAAAAACCCCTGGAATTGTTTAAAAAACAGATGGATTGTGCAATGAGGGTTTTGTGGATCATTTGGATGGATAAATTAAAATGGACTGAACGGTTTTCCTCCTCTGTTTTTATCCTGCAAATGGAATGTAGTTTAAGAAAGACCAAAATGGTAAGTCCAGTGAGCTAAAATAGTTCAATATGTGTGTCGCATCAGGAAATAACAATTCATTACTTCTATCTACAGTCATTATTGCGAAGAGAACCAGCTTTGTTGAATCAGTAAAACATCAAAAGCCTCTTCTATTATTTCCAGGTTGAAATCATAAAATGGTGACACTGGATATGTTCTTTCTCAACTTGTGAAGCAAGCTTTGTGGTCAGGCTAAAAAGCTTCAGACATCAAAGAGCAAGGGGCGCTGTGCAATTGACAGATGTGTGAATATGTACCACACTGCTCCGCAGTTGAAGATAAATCATCGTGTAGACTGACCACAGCTAATGGTGTCCAGAACACTCCATTAACACTGGAGTGTAGCCTTTGAGGAAACATTGATTTGCTTTGTTCCATCCTTAAATAAATTAGCCAGTGGGGTAACTACCTATGACTTAAAAGCCTCAGAACTTAAAAACCACATTTACACCATCACATATTCTCAATGTATATTGTCTACTGAAAGAATTGTTGATAAAAGATTAAAACTTATATTATCTTATAAGTTTTATAAGAAATTGCCCCTTAGTGTCCAGGGATGCGTAGGTTAGAGGAATTAGTGGGTATAATATGTAGGGATATGGCGGTAGGGCCTGGGTGGGATTGTGTTCAGTGCAGACTCGATGGGCGCCTTTTTCTGCATTGTAGGGTTCTATGATTCTATGATCTTCTGGTGGCAACAATTGAAAAATGCCTCCAATGGAAAGTGCTTGGTATTCAAAATCAAAAAAAATTATTTGATTTGACTTACTATTGTCACATGTATTAACAGAGTGAAAAGTATTGTTTCTTGCGCGCTATACACTCAAAACATACAGTTCATGGAGGAGGAAACGAGACAGTGCAGAATGCAGTGTTACAGTCATTGCCAGGGTGTAGCGAAAGATCAACTTAATGCAAAAGTCTGACAACAGCAGGGAAGAACTTGTTCTTGAGTCGGTTGGCATGTGACCTCAGACTTTTATTTCTTTTTCATAAGAACATAAGAACATAAGAAATAGGAGCAGGAGTAGGCCACCTGGCCCTTCAAGCCTGCCCCGCCATTCAATAAGATCATGGCTGATCTGTCGTGACTCAGTTCCACATTCCCGCCCTCTCCCCATAACCCTTAATCCCCTCTCTTATCAAAAACCCATCAACCCTCTTCTTAAAAGTATTTAGCGAGGTAGCCTCCACCACTTCAACAGGCAGAGAATTCCAGAGTTTCACCACCCTTTGAGTGAAGAAGTTCTTCCTCAACTCCGTTCTAAACCGCCCCCCCTTTATCTTGAGGCTGTGCCCCCTAGTCCTACTGTCCTTTCTGAGCGGGAAGAGTCTCTCCACCTCTATCCTATCCATCCCATTCATCATCTTATACGTCTCAATGAGATCTCCCCTCATTCTTCTAAACTCTAACGAGTACAAGCCTAGTTTATTCAGCCTCTCCTCATAGCTCAACCCCCTCAACTCCGGCATCAGCCTTGTAAACCTCCTCTGCACTCCCTCCAAGGCCAAAATATCCTTGCGTAAGTACGGCGCCCAAAACTGCACACAGTACTCCAGCTGCGGCCTCACCAATGCCCTATACAGCCGCAGCAAGACCTCCCTACTTTTATATTCAATCCCCCTCGCTATGAAGGCCAGCATCCCATTAGCCTTCCTGACCACCTGCTGCACCTGCAAGCTGGGTTTTTGCAACTCATGCACAAGGACCCCGAGGTCCCTCTGCACCGCCGCCTGCTGCAGTTTTTCTCCATGTAAGTAATAATCCTTCCTACCATTATTCCTACCAAAGTGGACCACCTCGCACTTGCCAACATTAAATTCCATTTGCCAGTTCCTGGCCCATTTGCCCAGCCTATCTAGATCCTTTTGCAGACTCTCCACACCCTCCGCACAATTTGCCTTTCCACCAATCTTGGTGTCATCAGCAAATTTCGGCACCATACACTCGGTCCCCTCCTCCAGATCATCTATATAAATGGTAAATAGCTGAGGCCCCAGCACCGACCCCTGAGGCACTCCACTAGTCACCAACCGCCAATCCGAATAGCACCCATTGACCCCCGCTCTCTGCCTCCTATTTGACAACCAGTCCTTTATCCACGCTAACACCCTACCCCCAACTCCATGTCCCCTGACCTTCTGCAATAACCTCTTGTGAGGTACCTTGTCAAACGCCTTCTGAAAATCAAGAAAGACCACATCCACCGGCTCTCCTCTATCCACCGCCCTAGACACATCCTCATAGAACTCAAGTAAATTTGTCAGACACGACTTCCCCTTAACGAAACCGTGCTGCGTCTGCTCTATCAAGCAATTCCCCTCAAGATGCCTCGCTATTTCCTCCTTGATGACGGATTCTAACATTTTACCAACAACAGACGTTAAACTAACCGGCCTATAATTCCCCGCCTTTTGTCTGGCACCCTTCTTAAACAACGGCGTAACATTAGCTGCTTTCCAATCATCCGGCACTTCCCCGGAATCCAGCAACGTCTGGAAAATAACCACCAAGGCATCCACTATCACCTCCACCATTTCTTTCAGAACCCTCGGATGCATTCCATCCGGTCCTGGGGACTTGTCCACAATCAGCCCCCTCCAGTCTGTCTAGCACCACCTCTCCAGTAACAGTAATGTCATCGAGACCCTCCAGTCCTACCACCTTTCCATCTCTAACACCCGGCAAATTATTCACGTCCTCCTCCGTGAAGACCGAAACAAAAAAGTTATTCAAGACCTCAGCCATTTCCCCATCCCCTACCACTAAGTCCCCCTTCTCATCCTCTAAGGGTCCAACGTTTTCCCGAAGGAAGAAGGTGGAAGAGAGAATGTCCGGGGGGGTGTGGGGTCCTTAATTATGCTGGCTGCTTTGCCGAGGCAGCGGGAAGTATAGACAGAGTCAGTGGATGGGAGCATGGTTTACATGATGGATTGGGCTACATTCACAATCTTTTGTAGTTCCTTGCGGCCTTGGGCAGAGCAGGAGCCAAACTAAGCTGTGACACAGTCAGAAAGAATGTTTTCTATGGTGCATCAGTAAAAGTTGGTGAGAGTCGCAGCTGACATGCCAAATTTCCTTAGTCTTCTGAGAAAGTAAAGGCGTTAGTGGGCTTTCTTAATATAGTGTCGGCATGGGGGGGGACCAGGACAGGTTGCTGGTGATCTGGACACCTAAAAACTTGAAACTCTCGACTCTTTCTACTTTGTCCCTATTGATGTAGACAGGGGCATGTTCTCCTTTACACTTCCTGAAGTCGATGACAATCTCCTTCATTTTGTTGACATTGAGGGAGAGATTATTGCTGCCACACCAGTTCACCAGGTTCTCTATCTCATTCTCGTACTCTGTCTCGTCATTGTTTGAGATCTGGCCCACTACGGTGGTGTCGTCAGTAAACTTGAAAATTGAATTGGAGGGGAATTTGGCCGCACAGACATAGGTGTATAAGGAGTATAGTAGGGGGCTGAGAACACAGCCTTGTGGGGGTGTTGAGGATGATTGTGGAGGAGGTGTTGTTGCCTATCCTTACTGATTGTGGTCTGAGAGTTGGGAAATTCAGGATCCTGTCGCAGAGGGAGGTGCCGAGGCCCAGACAAGGAGTTTGGAGATTTAAAATTTAATATTTAAAGTGTGTTTTTTACTGCTTCAAGGACCTGCTCAGATTCAAAGCTGAATTAAACATTCATTCAGCAGTGATATCATGCCAAAATGCAATTATTTCAGTTTTTGGAAACCACTACCATCCTTATCATCACCAGGCAATCTAGTGAGGAAGTGATTTACCAGCTGAAATTATTTTGTTTCAAATTTCTGTTTACAGTTAAACTATGAGCTAGAGCAGCAGATTTATGTCATTACACCAGTGGCTTTGTGATATGATAGACTACAGTCTCATACTGAGACATCTGATGGGCTATGTAATCTATCATTCTGATTCATACACACCTCTCTCTTCAATCTCATCAACTTTAGCTTGATACCAAGGCAGCATTTGCTCAAGTGTGGCATCAAGGAGCCCGAACAAACCTGGAGTAAAAGGGAATCGGGGGAAACTCTCCACTGATTGGAGTCATACCTGGCACAAAGGAAGTTGGCGGTGGTGGTTGGAGGTCAATCATCTCAGCTCCAGAACATCACTGCAGGGGTTCCTCAGAGTAATGTCCTGAGCTCAACAATCACCAGCCGCTTCATGAATGACCTTCCCTCCATCCTTAGGTCAAAAGTGGGGATGTTCGCCAATGTTTGTACAATGTTCAGCACCATTCACAACTCCTCAGATACTGAAGCAGTCCATGTTCAAATGCAGCAAGAACTGGACAATATCTAGGCCTGGGCTGACAACTGGCAGGTAACATTCACGCCACACAAATGCCAAGTAATGACCATTTCCCACAAGAGATAATCTAACCATCTCCACTTGACATTCAGAGGCAATGCCATCACTGAATCCTCCACTATCAACAACCTGGAGGTTACCATTGACCAGAATGGACTCACCATATAAATACTGTGGCTATCAGAGCAGGTCAAAGTTTGGAAATGCTTCAGTGAATAACTCACTTCCTGACTTTCCCAAAGCCTGTCCACAAGGCAAGAATCAGGAGTCTAATGGAATATTCTCCACCTGCCTAGATTAATTCATCTCCAAAAGCACTCAAGAGGCTTGACACCATCCAGGGCAAGGCAGCCAACTTGATTGCTACCTCTTCCACAAACATTCACTCCTTCCACCATCAATGAACAGTCATGCTCTGCAAGAACTCACCAAGGCTCCTTGGGCAGCACCTTCAAACCCATGACCACAGACATCTAGAACGACAAAGGCAGCACTACCACCTGGAAGTTTCCCTCTGATTTGGAAGTATTTCGTCCCCCCGTACAGTTGCTGGGTCAAAGTCCTGGAACTCCCTCCCTAACAGCTACCTACACCACAGGGAGTGCAGCAGTTCGAGAAGGCAGCTCACCACCACCTTCTCAAGGGCAACTAGGGATGGGCAATAAATGCTGACCTAGACAGCGACATCCACATCTTGTAAATGTATTTTAAAAAACAATTGCACGTAACACACTCCAGGCACTTCACAGGAGTGATCCTCAGACAAAAACATGATGCTGAGCCACTTAGGGAGATTAGCCAAAGATCTGGACAACGACCATATTTTTAATGAGCATATTGTGTGGTAAAGAGGCAGACACTTTCAGGAAGGCAATTTCAGCGTTTGTGGCGCAGGCGGTTGAAGATTTACACCTGAAATTGAACAAAAGACAAATTCCACAATGAATCAGAAATGGATGATGCCGAGTAATTCCTTCACCGAGGTTTGGAACTTTTCCAGTGAATGTTTTCTCGGCTTGAAGAACTCCTCAGACTAATGCCTTTCCGTGTCAAAGGCTTTCCGAATATTTCCTTTTCATAAAATTACCACTCAATGTGAGACCCCACCAACCATATTTTCCACTTTGATAAATGCTTGTTGCAGCATTTCAGTTCCAAAGTTAATCTTTGTAGAGCTAAGTGCATCCCTTTGCCAATTGACTTCACATTTGTCATGCCTTCAGAGACAACCTTTCTGATTGAATACAACTCAGCACTTTTTTTTTAGAAAACTAATGGAACTACTGAAATTGGCAGAACATTTCTGAAAATGCCCTTATATATTTATTGAATTAAGATCAGAAAGGACAGCTCATCTTGTATCTCCTTTCAAATGCAAATCAGTCCAAACTTTGCTCTTTGTAATAGATATATATAAATGATTTGGAGGAAAATGTGACTAGATTGTAACTTGGATAAGTTTGCAGATGCACAAAGATTGGTGGATTTGCGGATAGCGATGAGGACCATCAGAGGATACAGCAGAATATAGATCGGTTGGAGACTTGGGCAGAGAGATGGCAGATGGAGTTTAATGCAGACAAATGTGAGTAATGCATTTTGGAAGGTCTAATACAGATAGGAAATATACAGCAAATGGCAGAACCCTGAAGAGTATTAATAGGCAAAGTGATCTGGGTATACAGGTCATATGCAGGTTGCTGAAAGTGTCAACGCAGGTGGAGAAAGTGGTAGTGAAGGTAGTCAACAAAGCAGACGGCACGCTTGCCTTCATCAGCCAGGGCATTGAGTATAAAAATTGACAAGTCATGTTGCAGCTTTATAGAAACTTAGTTAGGCTGCACTTTGAATATAGTGTTCAATTCTGGTCACCACATTATCAGAAGGATGTGGAGGCTTTGGAGAGGGTACAGAAAAGATTTACCAGGATGTTGCCTGGTATGGAGGGCATTAGCTCTGAGGAAAGGTTGGAGAAACTTAGTTTATTCTCACTGGAATGATGGAGGTTGAGAGACATCCTGATAGAAGTCTACAAGATTTTGAGAGGCTTGGACAGAGTGGATAGTCAGAAGCTTTTTCCCAGGGTGGAAGAGTCAATTACTAGAGGGCATAGGTTTAAGGTGCGAGGGGCAAGGTTTAAAGGAGATGTACAAGGCAAGTTTTTTTTTACACAGAGGGTGGTGGGTGCCTGGAACTTGCTGCCAGGGGCAAAGTAGTGAAAGCAGATACGATAGTGACTTTTAACGGGTGACTTGACAAATACACGAATTGGATGAGAATGGAGGGATATGGTCTCTGGAAGGGTAGGGGGTTTTAGTTCACATGGGCAGCATGGTCGGTGTAAGAGGGCCGAAGGGCCTGTTCCTGTGCTGTAGTTTTCTTTGTTCAAATTTCTTCAATCAAATGCTTTACTTCCACTCGATAGTTGCAATGTGAAAAAAATCACTAGGCTCATTTGTCCTCTTGCTTGCAGTATACCACCTTCCCACAGTCACTCCTTAAATACGTCCAGGGCCTTCAACTGTATTTCCTGACAACTAGTTCCAGCTGTCGGTAACCTCCTGGACAAAGAAATACTTCCTGACATATGTCCTAAATTTGCACATTACAACTCTGAACCAGTGCCCACTTGGCCTGCTGTTGTGCCGTCTCTGTAAGGATTGTGTAGCTCCACTTTCTCTGTCCTGTTATGGATATCTCCCGAGGCTGACTTCTGAGATACCCACAAGGCTGAAATGCCCCAGTTTATCAAACTATCCCTCATTGCGCTTCTCTCCAGTGTCAGCTCTTAAGTATTTTTTTCTCTGCTGTGCTTTTTTAAAAAATTTATCCAGATTTTAATTGTCATTTACAATAATATGTCCCTTTAAGTGATAAAACGACAGGTTGATTATTAGCGATGGAATAAACACTTGAACTTTATTTAAACAATGCACCTTGAACATTTTAAATGGGTAATATCTGTCCGGTATGATTAGGATCTGGAATGCACTGCCTGAGAATGTGGTGCAGGCAGATTGAACTGATTATGGTATCATAACACTTATAATTGGATAATTATCTGAAGGGATAAGTTGCAGGGCTATGGGGAAAAAGGAGAGGGAATGGGATTAGAAGAGCTAATATTGTGCAGAGCTGACATGGATGGGCACGATGGCTAAATGGCCTCTTTATGTGTTATCGGAACCACCCTAAGATTCTACGATCAGTTTTACTGCTACCATCTGAACTGCCCTGGTACCCAAGTGCTTCCCTCGTGGAAGTCACGTACAAAACTATTCGCAGTGGTCTGGTAATTCTCAAACTGGGGTCCTCAGACACCTGGCGTTCCCAGAAGACTTTCTGCGGATCCACAAAATAAATAATGTGGGAGGACTTCCCGAGTGGGGCTGGCCTTTCCTGGCAGCTGGAGTAGGGAGTGGAGTGAGGCAGTCAGGTGCATGATGCAGAATGGGCTAGCTGTCTCACCAGGAAGAGGACAGTGCACGGACAGTAGCGTAAAGGTTGCCATATCCCCATTTTCCTGGTACTTGGGGTAATGTTTCCCTCCCAAGTCTTCCATCAGCAACTTTTCATGGAACGTGCACAATGAGTACAGTCAATGGTGACTTTAAATTAGAAAGTTCAACACATTTTCTCTAAATAAATCCTCAGAAGGCATGGAGATTAATGTTTGTGGAAGGTTGTTCCGGTCTTTAATTGTTCTTGGGGAGAAAGGAGTAAGCAAAGGGAATAGGCTGGGCTGTATATGCTTGGAGCTGTTGGTTCTGAACTCTTCACGCTCAGTCACTTTTGGCTTAGCGTGCTGCTCTGAAATATTTAATGTTCATTTAAAATTTTACAGAGAAACTTCAGCCTTTTCCCCTGTTCTAGGGACTGTGCCAGCCCAGTGACGTGACCAACTGGAAGAAAACTAGAATCTTGAGAGTAATTGTTTGGAGAGAAACAAGCTGGCCAGCATTGAACTTTCCCAACGAAATATAAAAGTATTATTAAAACACCTTTCAGATGATGAGTATTAAATAATATTATAAATTAGATATGGTGGGGGGGGCAGTGCTGCAATGTGGGGAGGGGCAGGCATGATTACTAATTATTTGAAAATAAAAACTTCAACCAAAAGATTTTGAGAAACGCTGGTCTCGCCCAAGCTCATTAGTGCATTTTACAGATTAAGCATGACCTCTGGGGTCCTCAACCACACTGGCTTGCTAACACCATCTGCCACGTAATTCGCTTTATCGTCACCTTATGTTGCTTAAGGTTAAAGTCCAACAGGTTTATTTGGTAGCACGAGCTTTCAGAGCACTGCTCCTTCATCAGGTGAGTGAATAGTCTATCCCACCTGATGAAGGAGCAGCGCTCCGAAAGCTCGTGCTCCCAAATAAACCTGTTGGACTTTAACCTGGTGCTGTGAGACACCTTACTGTGCCCACCCCAGTCCAACACTGGCATCTCCACATTATGTTGCTTAAATCAGCGGATTTCAACTTTCTTTGGTTAGTCAGTCTTATCATGCACTGTGAAATTCGCGTGGAACCCCAACCATCTCTCCTTCCTCCTCTCCTGCCATACATACTGATAAACAAGAATGAAAACGGTGAAACACAACTGAATGAATATGTGACAAAAACGGAATGATTAGTTTTCAGTAAATGCAAAAATAATCACAGATATCTTGCTGCCGTTCGTGCCAGCAGGATCTTATGGTCCCGCCCACAGAACAACCTGGCTTCCCAACAACAGGTACATCAATGGGAAACCCCATTGACAAAATCAGGACCATAAGGTCAAAAATGTCACCATCCTCTGAGTGAGGAAATTCCTTGCAAGTCTTGTGCAGCACAACCTTACTTTGGATTGCATGTCAGAACAAGGTGGCCTTCACACCATCTCACCATGGCCCTGAAAGACTCTAAGGTGAATGTAGCATCCATAAGACTATAAGACATAAGAGCAAAATTAGGCCACTTGGCCCATCAAGTTCGCTTTGCCATTCAATCATGGCTGATATTTTTCTCATCCCCATTCTTCTGCCTCTTCCCCATAACCAGTGATCCCCTTATTAATCAAGAACGTATCTATCTATGTCTTAAAGACACTCAATGACCTGGCCTCCACTGCTCTCTACAACAAAGAGTTCCACAAATTCACCACTCTCTGGCTGAAGAAATTCCTCCTCATCTCTGTTTTAAAGGATGATCTCTTCAGCCTGAGGTTGTGGTCTCTGGTTCTAGCTTTTCCTACAAGTCCACTCTCTCCAGACCTCACCACGTCCACTCTCTCCAGGCCTCGCATATCCAGTAAAATCCCCCCGTCATCCTTCTAAACGCCAACAAATGAAGACCCAGAGTCCTCAACCATTCCTCATATGACAAGCTCTTCAATCCAGGGATCATTCTTGTGGATCTCCTCTGGACACTTTCCAAGGCCAGCACATCCTTCCTTAGATAGGGGGCCCAAAGCTGCTCACAATATTCCAAATCGGGCCTGACCAGAGATTTATACTGCCTCAGAAGTACATCCCTGCTCTTGTATTCTAATCCTCACTACATGAATGCTAACATTGCATTTGCCTTCCTAACCACTGTCCACTGTAGTTTCCAGTATCAAAGTGAATCAACAAATTGAGCATTTCAATCAAAACCATCAAGTATCTCCTCTTAGACGATGTAAAGCCATAATATCACATATGGACACAGACATTACCATATTCCACTAGATATCTCTGAAAATATTTCACATTGTATCTTTCCTTCCCAAGCATAATTTAGTTAGATCTGTTTTTAACCACTACAAAACATCAAAGTATTCTTGTTTATTATCTGGCGAGACACTGCACAGCTGTTCTTGCTATGTGAGTTTGGTTGTAACTATAATAGATGTCATGTTGTCTTGTTCTGTGCTATTCATGTCTGGGGACTGTCCAAAGAACAGTTTTGGATTGTGATACCATGTTGAGTAATGGAATTCTGCAAGAAGATACAATTTCTACACAACATTGTGTGCTGACTCCAGCATATACTTGAAGATGGTTGGAAAAAAGCTACCAGTTGAATTATTAGTGCAGCACGGTAGCACAGTGGTTAGCACTGCTGCCTCACAGCGCCAGGGACTTGGGTTCAATTCTGGCCTTGGGTGTGTGGAGTTTGCACGTTGTCCTGTGTCCGTGTGGGTTTCCTCCAGCTGCTCCGGTTTCCTCCAAAAGATGTGCAGAGTTAGATGCATTGGACATGCCAAAATTGCCCCTTAGTGTCAGGGAAATTAGCAGCATAAATACATGGGGTTACGACAATAGGGCCTAGGTGGGATTGTTAACAGTACAGGCTTGATGGGCCAAATGGACTCCTTCTGTACTGTAGGGATTCTAACTTCTAACTATAGTGAAGAATTTGTCAAATGTTAAATATTCAGTCTTGTAATATTTTACAGAACACATATTGGCTTCATTCTAAAAAAAAATCTGTTCTTGATTTTAGTATTTTTTCTCAGGAAAATGTTAGTTTAAAACAAATTCCTAAGTTCACACCAAATATATACTTTTTCAGAGCATCTATTGCAACCCAAAGGGGTGAGGTTTCTCCCTTTGCTCAGGTTAACAAAGGGCTGAATAAGCACGGAAACATGCGTTATACTGACAGCAGCTTTTGCATTAAACAAGGGAGTGAAGGAATTCATTCCCTGGCTACTTGTAATTCAGCTTTGTTATATTTCATGTGTTTCCTGCAAGTCCTGTAACGTATAGGTTGGTGATAAATGCATCAAGCAAGTTGAAGCAGCAATGAGATGTCTCGTGTAGTGCTATGGGTAACCTAGATGGATGTTTTTTCACTTACTCTTGTTTTGGAACCAGAGGGACACTGCTTTTATTGTAGTAAAGGCTTATTTCTTACAGCAGTAATTATCACTTGGTTTGTTGATGCCAAAACTCCACTAAACAATAATCCCCAGCCAAAGTAACATTCAACCTTTGTAATACTGTAATAGCAGACATACAATACGGTGGCCTTTCACCCCCTACATCTTTGATCTTTCAATGTTTTTTGCTTATGTAACACTGCCTCTGCTATCATCAGTTCACCCCGTAACGCCAAGATAAATTGGAAAAAAATGTATCGAAGATATATAAATATTAAAGAATTATAAACAATGGTAGTGGGTTCACGACTGCAATTTAATTGCGGGTTCTGCTTACAAATGAACTTCAAACTCATCTTTATAACAACAGAGGAACCATTTAATTGAATTACAAACTTGTATCTTACTGCCAATCGCCTATTATGCTGGCCCAGATGTCTTAAACAGCTGGAATGGTCACCTAGTCCAACTTTTGTTCCTCCATCCCTAGTTTTTGACCCAGCGACAGTGAAGGAATGGCCACATAGGCCTTGCTTTTCCAGCACTCAAGTGGGGGCAGTGCAAAGGCACTTCCTGTTCATATTCCACTCCCCCAGGGGCTACAGTGACCTTGAACTTCTGGGGTGGGTTGGGGGGGAGGGAATCCCCATGATGATTTCATGCATGGGTGAACCTGTTGTAAACCTTACCGATGTGATAACACGTCGGCAAGGTTTGAAAATCTCAGAGGGGGGGTAGAACTTAGCGAGATGTGTCCTTAATTAGATTTTAATTGATTTAAATGCATTGTAATCAGGTACTCACCCATTATTGCTGCGAAACTGATTATGTCACCAATGAGGGGCAGTGAAAATCAGAGAGCGCAATCTCACCAGCAGAATTTGCATTTTTTGGGTTTCACCAGATTTTGAGCCCCTATCTACGATCTCATGGACAGAAAGTGTGGACTCAAGATCCCACCCTGTAGCTTCAAAGGCAATTAATGGAAAGTAAACAGTGCAGCTATAAATAATCCTTGTCACAGACGGATGGATGCCTTGTCCAAATTCAGACATTGGATCAGATAAATACCAAAATTCCCACCACAGGACACAGATTTAAGATAGCTGGCAAAGGAAGCAGTGTCTACATGAACAGAATGTTTTTACACATCTGGCACTTGGTGTTTGGAATGCATAGCCTGGTAGGATGGTTCGATTTGATTTAATTTGATTTATTATTGTCATATGTATTAGTATACAGTGAAAAGTATTGTTTCTTGCAAGCTATACGGACAGAGCATACCATACATAGAGAAGGAAAGGAGAGTAGTGTTACAGTCATAGCGAGGGTGTAGAGAAAGATCAACTTAACGCAAGGTAAGTCCATTCAAAAGTCTGACAGCAGCAGGGAAGAAGCTGTTCTTGAGTCTGTTGGTGCGTGACCTCAGTCTTTTGTATCTTTTTCCCGACGGAAGAAGGTGGAAGAGAGAATGTTCGGGGTCCTTAATTATGTTGGCTGCTTTGCCGAGGCAGCAGGAAGTGTGGACAGAGTCAATGGATGGATGGACAAAAGGTGGTGGATACAGATTCAATCCTTCAAAATGGGAATTGGACAAAAACGTGAAGGAGCAGAAATTCCAGGGATGTGGAGAAAGAGCAAGAGAGTGGAACTAACTAGATTGTTCTTTGAAGGGTGAATGGTCCCCTCCTGTACTGCAATGTTCTGTGATTATCTTTATTCATTCAAGGCCAGCATTTATATCCATTCTTAATTGCCCTTGATTCTATGATTCTAAAAAGGTTCTGAAAATTGGATCCAAGCCAACAACACATGACTCTAATAATATTGTACGTTATGTAACATGTGTCTGCTCCTTTAGTGTCTAACTGGTTACTGTCTCATTCCCTCCGCTTCCAACCATCAATCGGCCGCTACTACTTTCTGTCTTCTCCCTATTATATCTTCCATGTGATTTATGTTGTTACTAAATTTGGACATCACTCTCACAACAACAGGAAATATACTGAGAATCAGGCAAACTAGAGACCTGAAGTACTGAGGACATTTTTCTTTCCCTCATGGGGTGTGGGTCTTGCTAAGCCAGTAAGGGAAGGGAGTTACTGTGGGTCTAGAGCCACATGATGGAAGAACATTAGCAGTGAACTCAGAGTCATAGAGGTTTACAACATGGAAACAGGCTCTTCGGCCCAACTTGCCCATGCCACCCCTTTTTTTTAAACCACTAAGCTAGTCCCAATTGCTCACATTTGGCCCACATCCCTCTATATCCATTTTACCCATGTAACTGTCTAAATATTTTTTAAAAGACAAAATTGTACCCGTCTCTACTACTGCCTCTGGCAGCTCGTTCCAGACGCTCAACATCCTGTGTGAAAAAATTGCCCCTCTGGACCCTCTCCCCTCTCACCTTAAACCTATGCCCTCTAATTTTAGACTCCCCTACAGTTGTGAAAAGATGTTGGCTATCTAACTGATCTACGCCCCTCATTATTTTATAGACCTCTATAAGATCACCCTTAAGCCTCCTATGAACCAGGGAAAAAAGTCCCAGTCTATCCTTATAACTCAAATTATTAAGTCCCGGTAGCATCATCATAACTCTTTTCTGCACTCTTTCTAGTTTATTAATAACCTTGGATGGGCTTTTACATCAACAATGGTTTCACAGACATCACTGGACTTTTACAGATTTTTATTGAATTCAAATTTCGACATCTGCCGCGGTGAGATTTGAACCCAGTTCCCCAGAGACTTACTGGTTCACTGACAGTACCACTACGCCACCACCTCCCAATGTGTGGAGTATTTCATTGGCAAAGAGAACGTTGGATAACCCTATTTCCATTGAACTCCCTGTCTTCCAAAAGCAAGCCTGGGAGAAAGTAATGAACACACAACTGCATTTATGAAGTACTGATTACATTATTTGCCCTTTTAACAATAATAAGCTCCAAGTTTAATCAGTAAAAAGGTCACTCGCTGTCCTTTGCCACAACAAAGGCACTGAAAGTACATCAATCTTACTGTTTAATCGTATTAGAAACAGTAAAAACCTATAAAAGAAAGAAATGTAATTTTATTCTGCAATCTAAAGCAGCTTTCTGTCAGCTGGATTTATAAGTGGCAATCTCTTAAATAACCTCTTAAATATGAAGAAGTGGCAGCATCATCCTTCTTCTAATCAGTTTCATCTCTTCTCCCACCTGAACACAAGCTCCTTGGTGGGGTACATTTTCACTGGATCTCAGGCATCTCCAGTATAACCATCACTGATAGTAGGCATCACAGTGGCTGCTGAAGCAGAGGGGAAATCACAGCTGGACCCAAGACTAGTCTTCACCTGTATATTCCCAGCAGGGATCACTAACCCTGGTGAACTGTAGTGCTGTTCTGACTAAGATCAGCAAACCAAGCTCAAACTGGCACCAAACCTGTCTTGGTTTCAATGATTCAGCGACTCCCTGGGTCTACTGCTCAATATGATGCCTTTGCTGAGATTCACGTGCAGTCCCCACTGCCAGTTCATGCACCTCACTAGCGATTCAACAAGCTGGAATTTTTTTTTTAGAAATGTTGGCAAGACCTGCTGGAAACTGGTAACCTCGATCCCCAATGGAACAGAACCTCAGATCCCACAAACTTTCTATTCCTGGACTGGGTGGAACTATTCCCAAAATTCAGAATTCCTTGCCACGAGTGTAACTATTAACTGCTGCTCCACCACAGAAAGCGTTCTGTCATCATTTCCTGCAATAACTTTCCCCATCCTTATGACACTGATGTTCCTTTAGTGTTACTTGGTATTTTGAAACATCTAACTTTACCACAAACCTATAAATACTTACTGGTAATATGAGAGCTTTTAGATCAAATGATCGGCAGCAGAGATTCCCAAGTTTTATTTCAAGTGTACTCTTTCCAAATCTATAAATTTCCCACTTTGAACAACATTGAAATTTACTATTTTAACCATTTCAAAACCCAATCATGTGCAAATTATAGTATACAGATATAATTTTAACAATGACTCACTCATACTTGCACCAATTATCATGACAGATAAGGTTGTTTGTTCCAGCACAAGGCAAATATTAAAGCGATAAGTGAAAGTTTGAGTTGTTTTCTACTCAGTTGAGGGTCAAGTATTTTATCAAGAGCTTTGTATCAGCAAATTGAATAAGCGAATTAGATGCAGGACTGATTATAGCGCACAAGGTCTTGAGAAGGGAAACACAAGGGAAACAATGGCCTAGTGGTATTATCGCTAGACTATTAATCCAGAAACTCATTTAATGTTCTGGGGACCTGAGTTCAAATCCCACCATGGCAGATGGTGGAATTTGAATTCAATAAAAAATATCTGGAATTAAGATGACCATGAAACCATTGCTCATTGTCGGAAAAACCCATCTGGTTCACTTATGTCCTATAGGGAAGGAAATCTGCCATCCTTACCTAGTCTGGCCTACACGTGACTCCAGGGCCACAACAACGTGGTTGACTTTCAACTGCTCTTCAAGGGCAACTAGGGATAGGCAATAAATACTGGCCAGACAGCAATGCCCATGTCCCACAAATGATTAAAAAAAATTGATGGGCAAAAGCTTTCTTCCCTCTTTTCACTTTTCTTTCTGTCTTTAACATGATTCCAAGTTCTGGATAAAGCTTAGCTGTGACCATGGCAACCAGCAACAAAAACCACTGAGCTAGCTAAGGAGCTTTTAAATCTGGTGACACAATAAAACTGGGTAGTACCATACTGCTTGGAAAACAATGACCTGATTAGGATCAGTTTGTCTTTCTAATATTTGTGCTTTATACAGTCATTTTTTTCTTGTTTTCTTTAAGCAATTGCATTTGTACTATATGGTCAATGATTGACTGATACAGGAAGATTATGTCAGCACTATTAGCGCCTGTGAAGAGGATTCCAACTCAAACTTTTCAGGAAGACGTATAAAAGATTCACAACACTCTGGGTCATTGCTGAGAGAATAGTGGTTAAAATAAAATTAATTATTGCGGAAGAATGAGGTTAGTTAAGCCAAAGTCGATTTTGATCTGATTTGGTTTATTATTGTCACATGTATTGGGATACAGTGAAAAGTATTGTTGCTTGCACACAATACAGGCAAAGCAGACTGTTCATTGAGAAGGAAAGGAGAGAGTACAGAATGCAGTATTACAGTCATAGCTAGGGTGTAGAGAACGATAAGCATTGTTAGAGAGTTTCAAAGTGTTAGAAAAAAGTTTAAGAAGCATAGAACAAGAGTGAAAGATAGAATTAGAGGGTTTGCTGGGCACAGCTTGCATTATATGGAGACATCTCTCTCTTGCCTTTTGACAGTGAAATCTCTAATCTGTCTCCGCTACCACCTCTAGCCACCCACTGTACAGTGCTGGCCAACAAAAATGGGTAATGAGTCACAGGTATAGCTGTGATGAAACAATTTTAGCCACAGGCACTAGTTTTGGTACACACTCAGTACAGCTAAATGTATTTCACATACATATTTACTTCACAAACATCTACCGCCATCCTGAAACTAATGAAGTGCTCACAATGATCAAAAAACACTCACAAATTCTGCATTTTGCCTTACTAGTTCACCGTCAGACATAGAAAACTATTCAAGCACATGTGCACACATTGAGTATTGAGATATCCAGTTAGCTGGTTATCCAGTTGTGAATCCAGGAACATAGGAACAGGAAAAGGCCATTTAGTCTCTCAAGCCTGTTTCGTCCATCATTCAATGAAGTCATGGTTGATCATATAAGCAGCTTTATCCCATATTCCATCAGAAGCATTACTAGCAAAAATCTATCGATCTCAAATTTAAACATCTGTTGCTATTTGTGGAAGAGACGTCCAAATTCCTACCACCCTTTGAGTGTAAAAATGTTCCTTACATTCACTCGTAAAAGGTTTCGTCCTGATTTTTAGACTATGCCCCCTCACCCTGGACACCCTAACCAACAGAAATAGTTTCTCCGAACCTCCCCAATCTAATCCCCCTAAAATCTTGAAAACTTCATACTACCACTTAATTTCCAAGGTGTACAACCCCAGTTGGTTCAATCACTCCTCATAGCCTGGCCAATGGAG
Organism: Carcharhinus amblyrhynchos; assembly: GCF_965287045.1. NCBI lineage: Eukaryota > Metazoa > Chordata > Chondrichthyes > Carcharhiniformes > Carcharhinidae > Carcharhinus > Carcharhinus amblyrhynchos. The sequence goes on from NC_137342.1 coordinate 49,168,409, forward strand.
TCCAGGGATTATTATGTTAAACTATGCTGTATTTCCTGTAAAGCCAATATTTTCTTCCTAAAATATGGTACCCAGCACTGCTCCAGGTGTGGTCTAACCAAAGCAGAAAGTGCTGGAAAATCTCAGCAGGTCTGGCAGCATCTATAAGGAGAGAAAAGATGTTTTGAGTCCAGATGACCGTATGTCGAAGCTCACTTTTGTACAATCGAAGCAGGATTTCTACCCTTGCATTCTGGTCTTCTAGAATACGATATCTTACCCACCGATCAGAAATAGGTACATCTGAGTCTGCAGTTAGCAGCATGTGACTAGTATCTAATGTATTGTGAGAAAAGTAATTGAAAGATATAAAAGCAAATCTGTCTTTACTTTGTATCTAATCCATAGAATCCCTACAGTGCAGGAGGCCATCCGGCCCATCAAGTTTACACCAACCACAATCCCGCCCAGGCCCTATTCCTGTAACCCCACACATTTACCCTGCTAATCCTCCTGACACTAGGGACAATTTAGCATGGCCAATCAACCTAACCTGTACAACTTTAGGAGCACCTGGAGGAAACCCATGCAGACATAGAAGAATGTGCAAACCCCACACAGACAGTGAGTGACCCAAGATTGAATCCCTGGCTGTGAAGTAGCAGTGCTAACCCCTGTGCCAGCGTGCTGCCCCTGTTTTGGACAACATTGCCCTGAAATTTTTCACTCCAAATCTTTCACCTTCCCTGAAGAACCTATATTCTGCTTTTCTGATTTACTCTATTACTGCAGGCCAGACAATAAATCACCTCCACTCCTCCAGATTACACACTGCAGAGATCAATCTTTGGAAGATCCATGTCTGCTGCCTGTGTCCTCACTGCAAGTAAGTTCCACTCACCTAGCACTGCTCGGCTCACTAGCCTAAAATGTAAAAAAAATCACATTGCTAAAGGAAATGGTGTGCTGGTACTAGGAGAATTCATATCAGTTCATAGAAAAGGCAGAGAGAGATTACTACTATAGTTTGCGTTTGTAATGCAGCCCAATTGTGTATAATGGTTTAAGGACCTCAGGGGAACAAATTAACTCCAGTTAAGCAATGCTTCTATTTTAAAATTATCAACATTGCTTTTAAATCTCTCCGTGGCCTCACCTCTCCCTACCTCTGTAATCTCCGCCAGTCCCACCACCCTGTGAGATATCTGCCCTCCTCCAGTTCAAGACACTTCATCCCTAATTTTAATCGCTTCACCATTGGTGGCCGTACCTTCAGCTGCCTGGACCCTGAGCTCTAGAATTCCCTCCCCAAATCTCTCGACCTCCTTTTCCTTAAGGTACTCCCTAAAAGCTACCTCTCTGACCAGATTTTAGTTAATTCCAATCATTTCTGTCTATGTGGCTCAGTGTCATATGTTGCTTTCTAATGCTCCTGTGAAACACCTTGGGACTTTTTCACAGAATCTCAACAGTTGCAGAAGGAGGCCATTTGGCCCATCGAGTGTGCACCAACAACAATCCTATCCAAGTCCCAACCCTATCTCACTTGCCTGATCTGCAGGCTGCTGGTCACTCGGTGGTGGAGAATCTCCTATTAGCCCTCCAGCTTTGAGAGGCTACCCTCCATCTTTGTTTGTCATCGAACCAATAATTGGTCAATTTTGGAAAAACCCTCGCCAGAAAACTTGCCCACACAGTGCAGGGTTCTGACCCCCATTTAACCTCAGCATCAGAGACCCCATCCAAAGGGCAAAACCCTGCCCCAAGTCCCTGAACAGCGAGCAAGGTGGAGTTATAGACATTCATCGTACAGGTTCCAGCAATTAAAGTTTTAAAGTTAAAGTTTAATTATTAGTGTCACAAATCAGCTTACATTAACACTGCAATGAAGTTACTGTGAAAATCGCCTAGTTGCCACACTCCGGTACCTGTTTGGGCACACTGAGGGAGAATTTAGCATGGCCAATGGACCTAACCAGGGAGGAAAGCGGAGCCCCCAGAGGAAACCCACGCAGACATGGGGAGAACATGCAGACTCCACACAGACAGTGACCCAAGCAGGGAATCAAACACGTATCCCTGGAGCTGTGAGGCAGCAGTGCTAACCACTGTGCCACCCATATAATTGGTATTATATAAAAGAAAAATGGGTAAAAATTAAATGCTCAATTTGGAATCATGAGTTTTCGGAGTGCTGCTCCTTCATCCGGTGAGTCTTGTCATAACCTGATGATCACTCACCTGTGGTGATTCCAAATAAACCTGTTGGTCTTTAACTTGGTGTTGTGAGACTACATTAAATGACAAGAAGGCCTTTTTCAAACCATCTCTGCATTGTTGAGCATTGTTAAAAAACTGTCACCACTGAGAGTCATCATTCTGGCTACACTCAGACTAAGCACTGAGCGTAACCGTATAGAGTCACAGAGAGGATTTCTGACCTGCATGATTACAGTGAAAATCAGTGGTCAGGTAATATTGCAACAGTACACATGCACGGTTTCCTGCTGCCACCCAACTCGGGCGGATTACAGAGTATCAGGAGATGATCGAGTCCCTTTGACCTGAAGTGGTTTTACAATATGAAAGGATTGGGAAATTGGCCGTTCCAGCTTAGTGGGTGGTTGTCATCCCATCAAACACTTCCTGCTGCCTTCAGCCATTAAGTGATTTTGGGTGTTTCTGGCAGGCTCTGGAGGATTATCCGATCAAACATGAGGCCGGGGTGGGGGGAGGGAGGGGGGCACATCAGATAGGGATCCGACTGGGATTTATAGGGAGGTGGGAAAGTCCAGATAAACAGGGAGAATGATGGCTGAAACATGCCGAGAGAATAGACAAACTGTTGGTGAGAAATGACCAGAGTCGGAGAAAATAAACAAATGAACACTGTTGCTGGAGCTCGATACAAACTAGTGAGTTTCAGCAGTAAACCAGAAAGCAATATATGGGAGGGTTTTCACAGCCTGAGTTAACACAGATTTGGCCCAGTAAAATGAATGGAAATTCCATATAGAACTGAGCATTTAACCTCGACCTGTTCCTCTTTTATATTGTACTAATTATATGGAATGGCCACAGTAAAAAGTCTGACAACTCCAGGTTTAAGAACCTCGAAAGCTTGTGAGTTTACTATCAAATAAATCGGTTGGACTTAAACCTGGTGTTGTCAGACTTTTTATTGTGTTTACCCCAGTCCAACGCCGGCGTATCCACATCATGACTATATGGAATGGCGCAGTGGTTAGCACTGCTACTTCACAGCACTAGGGACCCAGGTTCAATTCCCCGCTTGAGTCACTGTGTGGAGTCTGCACATTCTCCCCGTGTCTGCGTGCGTTTCCTCTGGGTGCTCTGGTTTCCTCCCACAGTGTGAAAGGCGTGCTGGTTAGGTGCATTGACCCGAACAGGCGCTGGACTGTGGCGAATAGGGGAATTTCACAGTAACTTCATTGTGGTGTCAATGTAAGTCTACTAGTGACTAATAAATAAATTCTAATTTTTAATCAGAAAGGCAGTGTGACTTTACAAAAAAAAATCCAATACCCTAGAACCCAAGATCCTCAGAACACTTTTGTCCAGGGGCCCATTGTAAACAAACCTTCCAGCTTAGCAGGAAGCTCAAACAGACAAACAGAAACAAAACTCTCTCACGTTGTTGGCAACTATTGCATCTGTTTGTTTTAGAATCAAGCCTGAAGTGGTGCTTTGGAAATGGATTCCTTGATAATCAGATCATTCTTCTCCTCAAAAATAATAAAAAGCTTGTTTATCGTACAAACCGCAGCCTATGTTTACTCATGAATTTTCAATTATACTGCCACAGGTTCTATAAGGACAAAATTCAGGATGTCAGCAGTTATTGAATTCTGATAGAAAACATTGACTACTTAGCCAGGAAATGTTATGCTTGGATCAGGATGCTATGGATAAACTAAAAACATGAAGATAAATCACCTCTACACATCCTCTGCGCTCTGAATCATTTCATTATGGATGAATCCATGTCCAGACGCTGTGACTGTTTGAAAAGCAATTATTTTTATTGTATAAATTTGTTGGAATGACAACAAATACCAGCACAAATGTGGTGGATAAATTTAGACAGTGTATTTTGAGTTTTAATTGGTATTATGGATTTATGTTTGGATTAGGATCTTTGATTTTTATTCATATTTGCAGAATGTGGTTATCTCTGGAAAGGTCACCATTCACTCCTCATCCCTAAGGGTCCTGGAGAAAACAGCGGTGAGCGTCTTCCTGACAATGAAGTGGTTTGCTAGGCCACAGTTAAGAGGCGGCACATTGCTGAAGATCTGAGATGTATGGGCCACATAATAATTAAAAGTTTATTTCTTAGTGTCACAAGTAGGCTTACAGTAACACTGCAATGAAGTTAGTGTGAAAATCCCCTAGTCGCCACACTCTAGCGCCCATTCGGGGACACTGAGGGAGAATTTAGTACAGCCAATCCACCTAACCAGCACGTCTTTCGGACTGTGGGAGGAAACCACGCAGACATGGGGAGAATGTGCAGACAATGACCCAAGCTGGGAATCAAACCCAGCGCTGTGAGGCAGCAGTGATGACCACTGTGCCGCCCATATAATGATGTGGAAATGCCGGCAGAAGGAGCAGCGTTCCAAAAGCGAGTGGATTTTGCTAACAAATAAACCTGTTGGACTTTAATGTGATGTTGTGAGACTTCTTACCGCCCATACAATGGCAGCGATGGGGAATTAGGGAACCAGATGCATTTTTACAACAATCTGGTAGTTAGATGGTCATCATTTCTGAGATTAGATTTTTTAATTCCAGATTTACTTAATTAACTGAGTACAAATTTCCTCCAGTTGCCCTGATGGGATCTGAATTAATGTCTCTGGATCATTATTCCAGACCCAGAAACCTAATGGATTAGTAGCCAGGAAGTCTCCTGTTCCTTCGCATTGGGAGAACAGCTGTTCTATCGTACTCTGGAGGTTTATGTGGAGGGGGCACCGGGTGATGTGACTTGACATCAAAGGAGACATCTCTGGACATTAGTAGGAGGGATAATTAAAGGTTTCCCTGGATCAGTATGGGACCCTGCTGAGTAAAGCTGTCAGTACAGTCAGAGCAAAAACACCTACAGAAGCCAAACCCATTGTGCTTGGGTACTCAGCAAACCTGGCTGTCTGAACTTATTGTGTAACCATAAATAATTGCCGTTTTTGTGCATGAATAATAAACTTGCATTTGGATAACACAGGACAGTGAGCAATCACTGGTGAGTCAATCAGAATGGTAACAAATGATATAGACTGATATAATCAGTCAGGGTGGCACAGTGGCACTGCTGCCTCACAGCACCAGGGACTCAGGTTCAATTCCTGGTTTGGTTCACTGTCTGTGTGGAGTTTGCACATTCTCCCCATTTCTGCGTGGGTTTCCTTTGGGTGCTCCAGTTTCCTCCCACACTCAAAAAGATGTGCAGATTAGGTGCATTGGCTGTGCTAAATTCTCCCTCAGTGTACCCGAGGGACAAAGTGTGGTGACTAGGGGATTTCACAGTAACTTCATTGCAGTGCTAATGTAAGCTGACCTGTGACACTAATAAAATAAACTCAAAAAAAACCTTTAGTAAGTTTGAAAGTTCAAGCTGACCGAAAAATAACCTCAATCATAATTTATTTGGACAATTTCTACAACATATTTAACCACGGTCCCTTCTGACTTCACTAGTTGTGTTCAAAGTCCCATTTTCACCCAAAATCTTTCAGCTGTGACTTCATGTGGTCCACCGCAGAACTGCACTCGAATTTTTCAGTGAGTTGAACGAACTTCTACGAAAGCTACGTTAATATCTGACCATTCATTTCATGTCTTTTTGCATGCGCAGCTTCTGTTGGCTACATTTCATGGCTAAAGCTGTATTTGTCGCACTGTTACACCATAACCATTTTGATGTCACTTTTTTCTTGTGAAATCCTTATCTAATGCACTAACTTCAAAGAAAGTCAAAGTTCTGTTGAGGGACGTAATATTATAATAAGGGGTTTAATCAAACTTGTATTGATCAAAGTCCAAATAAAATAAGCATACATTTTCTCAATGTGCCCCTAATATTTATGCACGCTAAAACAAATAGAGGTTGATATTTAACTTGGACAGTCTAACATAAATGTGCTTATGATGTCGGATTAAGTGAATGGTTTTAACTTGTCTTGTTTTCCCCTTCACTCCCATTTTCTAATCACACCTCCTGGTTCTTTAGCCAGGTTTGAAAGGACACGCAGCGATGGTGGTCCCACAGTTCCACATATGGAAAGAATACTTCCTCTGCATCCTATGGAGCATATTCTGAACTCTGGGTTTGAAAAGCTGCTGAAATCACGTTGGACATGTCTGAACAATGGGGGCCTGCACTTGCTGGATATCAACAGCTCAGCATACGGATGCCAGTTGAATAAACCCATTAATGGGGCTTGCCTTGGGCTAAATCACATAAACATACGGCCCTTCAATTTTAAGAGGATGGAGCCACTTAAATGAAAATGGTACCTGTGGAGACAAAAACGACTCGAGGCTTTTAAAGGCTCAAAACCTATTATAAAATGTTTCCAAGAATAAGGGAGGTGAGGGGGAGTGAATAACAGAGCTAAGATGATGGAAAACCCAAATCCACAGACAGGAAATTGCATCTGTTTCCAAAAGGCAATCAGAAATATGTAAGATTTAAAAAAGCAATGAAGACCATTAAAATATTGGTAACATTGGGGAAAAACCTGCATTGCAAATAGCAATTTAAGAATTAATTCACAGATGGGGTTTCCCTGACTCCCATTCCAAATGAAAGAAAGATTTGCATTTATATAGCACCTTTCATGACCACATGTCCAAAAATACCTTCTAACTAATTAAGTACTTTCAAAGTGTTGCAGTGTAAGAAACACAACAGTTAATTTGTACACAGCAAGCTCCCACAATGCAACAATGACCAGTTAATCACTTTTAGTGATGTTGATTGACAGATAAATATTGGTCAGAACACACTCCCCAGTCTGCTTCAAGAAGGGGCTCTTGAGATCTTTTATGTCCACCTGCGAGGGCAGACAGAGCCTCGACTTAGCCTCGCTCCTGAAGACAGCATCTCCTACAAAGCAGCACTTCCTCACTACTGCAATGGAGGATAAACCTTGGTTTGTGTGGTTAAGTCCTGAAGTGGAACTGGAACTCAGATCCCAGAGGGAACGGAGCCAGATATAGCTAATATTTAAATAGTTACACATGGTAGATAAAGAGAGCAAAAATGCAGTAACAGCTATAAGAATGCACAAGATATTTATTTAAATGATTTAGCAAATAAAAATCAGGAGCGCAGTGAGACTGAGGCACGTAATGGCTGAAGAGATTTCAGCAGTTTGCAAAACTGCAGCCGAGGCAAGAATCAGCGCAGGATCCAAATTTTCCAACAATCCTGCTCTTCTGGCACAAAGACACAGAACAAAAATCAACCAATTCTGTGTAAAGACATCCACTGAAATCTTGCTGCTGTTCACACCGGCAGGATCTTACATTCCCGCTGAGGGCATATCTCCTATTGCAGGCTTCCCAGCAATGAGGTTCAATGGGCAAACCCCATTAACAAAGAACAAAGAAAATTACAGCACAGGAACAGGCCCTTCAGTCCTCCAAGCCTGCACCGACCATGCTGTCCGACTGAACTAAAAGCGCCCCCCCTTCCGGGGACCAGATCTCTCCATTCCCGTTCTTAAAAGTCATCCTTAAACATCACTGTCACATCTGCTTCCACCACCTACCCCAGAAGTGAGTTCCAGGCACCGTCCTCTGTGTAAAAAACTTGCCTCGTACATCTCCTTTAAACCTTGCCCCTCGCACCTTAAACCTGTGCCCCCCTAGTAATTGACTCTTCCACCCTGGGGAAAAAGCTTCTGACTATCCACTCTGTTCATGCCCTGATAATCTTGTAGACTTCTATCAGGTTGCCCCTCAACCTCCGTCTTTCCAGTGAGAACAAACCAAGTTTCTCCAACCTCTCCTCATAGCTGATGCCCTCCATACCAGGCAACATCCTGGTAAATCTTTTCTCTACCCTCTCCAAAGTCTCCACACCATTCTGATAGTTCACAACAGCCGACCATGAGATTCCACCGCTAACGACTTAGAACATTGAACATAGAAAAACTACAGCACAAACAGGACCTTTAGCCCAAAGTTGCGCTGATGATATCTCTACCTACTAGGCTTACCTATAACCCTCAATCCTATTAAGTCCCACGTACTTATCCAGAAGTCTCTCAAAAGACCCTATCGAATTTGCCTCCACCACTGATGGCAGGTGATCTCTGAGTGAAAAACTTACCAGAGTTGCCACGTGTAACATGCCGCAGAGGGGGTGAAAAATCCCGTCCATTGGCTAGGATTTTGTGCCCCCGTTTTCCAATGGCATAAAAGGTGACAGGGAAGAGGGGGTGGGGGGCATGCTTCACAATACCTTTTTAAGAACAGAACTGGTGAGCTACGTCCCTGGGGAGTTCGGAGGCGAGCGTACAGTTTGCCACAGGCCACCAAATTTTTGCAGGGGAGAGACGGCACCAGAGGGATTGGGGTGCGAGGCAGTTTCAGGGCTCATGAATCAGGGACTATACTGTTGCATACAGGGTTCTCCAATCCCCAACGCATCAGGGAGTTTCATTTATCCAATCACAAAGTCTGCCAGATGGATTCTGCAACAAAAAAACGACATTTCTCATGGTCACCATTAATTTCGCTTTCAATTCCAGATTTATTTTATTGAATTTAAACTCCACCAGCTGCCATGGTGGGATTTGAACCCATGTCCTGAGAGCATCAGACTGGGCCTTTGGGTTATTAGTGCAGCGACATTAGCACCACACCACCATTTCCCCAAGATGGCTTTAAAACCATCCTCCTCCACAGGATAACAAAGACAGAGTTACACAATATATGGAATCCCTTATGGGGTAAAATGCAACCAATCTGGCTCTAACTCAGCATTCCCAAGACCTCCAAGCAATGAAAGGATATCCCAGAAAAAGGGGAACATCAGCCATCACTACAAGACATGGTCTAATAGTATACAGGTACCAGTAAACCAAGGATTCTTACACCACACCTAGACTCACAACACAACAGATCTCACTCTTCTCCAGCCATATCAGAGGCACATTGAGGCCTCATCATCATCAGAAAACGCCAACCAGTTTCCACCAAGGAAACCATACCGACAAAAAGAAGAAAAATCATCGTGACACCCATCAATGGGATACTGCAGGGAGAGAGATGACTCTCTTCCTCCTGACAAGATAAGGGAAATCCTCTAGAATTAAATATAACAAATCATAGCCTGTATCAAAGCCTCACCGACCCAGATAAAGAAACCCCAGAGAGAGAGGAACACCAGGATTAGCCGTGTACACTTTCACAAAAAGCACACTCGGAGCTGAGCAGCGTAACCTCATAAATGTCAAACAGTTCGAACAGGACATTTGCCTCACCCATAATGAGGATTTATAAGGCCTCTATATCAAACCACTGACCCGCCACACTGCTGTGGCGCTACTGATCTATAAATAAAGTGCAAGGTAGCAAAAAAATATACTCCCTCAGTGTAAATACAAGGATTAAAGTAAAAACACACAGGTAGATATCGCACAGCCCTCATGTCATACAAGCAACTCAGCACACTCTCCAATGGAAAGAATGAGATTTACAAACAATCCCCAAACACGGGAAATATCTCCACATTGTCAACACTGAAACTGAGGAGTTTGAATTTGACACAGGACCAGAAGCAGAGTGGGCAGACCCCCATCCCCATCCTGCTGCCCTGCTGCCACATTTCAAACCACATTAGTGGCTCGTGCTACCAAATAAACCTGTTGGACTTTAACCTGGTGTTGTAAGACTTCTTACTGTGTTTACCCCGTTTCAAAGCCGAGATTAAACGCGATTGGGTAATGCACATTAACCTGAGGCCCCCCTCATTCCACTTCTGGAGCTTGCCGGTGGACTAACACTGTCAAAGGGAAAAAAATTAACCGCTCGGATTTCCGCAGTATAAACTGGCGACAAATGCCTCTGTTCTTGTACATCGTACACCCACGACAGGATAAAAGGTAGTGTCGCAAAACCAGGAGTACAAACACAGGGGAACAAAGTTCAGGAATACTGATGAACTGCAGGATATTGTAGCCATCCACAGAGCTTGAAAAGGCCACGGCTATGACAGGATTATGCAATAACATCCAGAGTTTCACCAAAGCCTTTGTAACTAGAACCAGAGATTCTCTACAGTGTAGGAGGCCATTCAGCCCATCGAGTCTCCACCGACTACAATCCTGCCCAGGCCCTTGACCCATAACCGCACATATTAACCCTGCCATTCCCAAACACTAAGGGGCAATTTAGCACGGTCGATCCACCTAACCTGCATATCTCTGGACTGTGGCAAGAACACAGTAAGAAGTCTCACAACACCAGGTTAAAGTCCAACAGGTTTATTTGATAGCAAAAGCCACGAGCTTTCGGACCGCTGGCTGCCCCTTCGTCAGGTGAGTGGGAGTGACGTGAAAACCCCACAGAGACGAAAAAGTTTTTAAAAGTTTATCTGTTAGTGTCACAAGTCAGTGTCATTAACACTGCAATGGAATTACTGTGTAAATCCCCGAGTCGCCACACCCCAGTGCCTGTTCGGGGACACTGAGGGAGAATTTAGCACGGCCAATGCATCTAACCAGCACGTCTTTCGGACTGTGGGAGGAAACCACGCAGACACGAGGAGAATGTGCAAACACCACTCAGACAGTGACCCAAGGCTGGAATTGGAGCCGGGTCCCTGGCGCTGTGAGGCAGCAATGCTAACCACTGTGCCATCATGTCATCGTCCCAAAGTCCCAGTAAAGACCGACCTAGTCCCTGGTGGGTGGTGAAGACCCATTGCATCCGACTGCCTCCATCCCTTCTTGATGAACACCTAGAGTAATGTAGGACAAGTGATCAGAGTGTTTGCCTGATCCCAGGCCTCCAGGAGCAGATACAAAGTGCTCCATCAAACCTGAAATATCCAGCCTTTCAATCGAGATTGTGAAGGTCTGGCAGCCAGTTCTCAGATTTGCCCGGGAATTCATTCACAGCTCCCTCCGGATGCATGGAGACTTTTTCTCCAGCCCCATGTCTCCAAAACACCCAGGAAGTCCGACACACCGTGCAGCAGGATTCCGGAGGAGTGAAAGGGAGATCCCATTGAGGAAACTGCCCTCTCCACTGGCAGCATTCTCTTCCCTGCTGCCTCCATTCCCTCTCGGATATCTCCCAGCTCATCAATGTGAGCACCAACGGTTCCGTGCCGGGGAGCCGAGACTGTCGCCCACAACGGCAGCCATCACTGCGATGCCTACGGTGTCACTGAGGTGTTGACCCTCCCACCAGGGGAACCACCACTCTGAATGGGGACCCACCCCAGCCACCTCAATCTAACAGGGGTTTTCTTGATTTAACTCAGCTTCCTGTCGCCAGGAAGATTGTGTATTAAATACATAACTGGAGGCTAAAATTGGAAGAATTGGAAGAACGGATAATACACATCAGGATTAAGTAATTATAGATCCCACAACAGAATAAAAAAGAGGTGAAAACATGAGCAGTGCCAGAGCTCACAAAAATGCAGCCACTACTGTAATTATATCACATGACCACACACACCCACCCCACCCCAACTGACCCCCCACCCCACACACACACACCCTCACCCTATACCCCCCACACCTTCACGCACAGCCCCCCCCACTCTATTTCCCCCCAATACCCCCACCCCATTACCCCCACACCACATCATCATCCCTCCATCCCACCGCCCCCCGCAGCCCCGTTATCAGTTACTGGCACAGGTCCTGTACTACAGCGCAGCAGGGCACTGAACACATAGCTGGTTTAGTTGAGTAGACATCCTGAGTTCAGGTTCATGCTCCAGCAATGCCCTGCAATCTCCAGGAATGTAAGGCAATTTTCTCAGATTTGACTCTGAGCCACTCAGGAGAAAAATCATCAGGCCATGAAAAAACTGTGTCTTTTTCCCCAATTTCCTTTAAACAAATTTGTTCGCTCACTACAAAAACATCAAACACGGAAAGGGAGGCTGTTTGACAGCCAACTGATTGACACAAAGTTGATTCACTTTCACATGACAAAGTTAACATCTACAATATCGTTATTCCATGCTTCACTGAGAAAATCTCCCACTGCTGGAAGGTTCTACCAACAATGGAAACTTTAATATACTACCTCAGTGAAAAGAATTTTTCAATTCTTTTACGCCGTAAAAATATTCCACTTTGAAATGAGTTTTTTTTTGTGTATTTTGCTTCCCTCTGGCTAGCTCAGTTACTGATGTTGGGATTCGGTGCTGGGGAAATGCACAAGTGGAAATAATAAAATCAATCGCGCTACATGATGCCTTCCAGAAGGACAATGCAAGGCAAATGGATTTCAATATCAGTAAGTGTGAGGTGTTGCATTTTGGAAATTGAAACCAGGATAGGACTTATACAGTGAATGGTGGGGACTGTTGAGGAACACAGGGGCTTTAGAGTACAAGTACAACGTCTGTCGTCACAGGTAGACAGGGTAGTGAAGAAGGCATTAACACAATGGCTTTCATCAGTCAGGGACATTGAGTATAGAAGTTGGGACATTATGTCTCAGTTGTATAAAGTGTTGGTGAGGTAGTACTTGGAATATTGTGTACAGTTTTGGTCACCCTGTTATAGGAAAGACATTGATAAAGAGTGCCGAGAAGATTTACAAGGATGTTGCCAGGACAAGTGGGCCTGAGTTATAGGGAGCGGTTGGTCAAGCTGGGGCTTTATTCCTTGGAACATAAGAGAATGAGGGGAGACCTTTTGGAGGTGGATAAAATCATGAGGGGCATAGATTGGATGAACACACATAGGGCAGGACTTTACAGCCTTGCTCGTCCCGAAACTGTAAAATCCCGCCTCTGGTCAACGGACCTTCTCATTGCCTGCCCCTCACCCACTCCCATTCCCATGGAGGGCAGGGCGATAAAATTCCAGCCATAGTCTTTTTCCCAGGGAAGGGAAATTGAAAACTAGAGGGCATAGGTTTAAGGTGAGAGGGAAAGATTTCAAAGGGACCTGAGGGGCAACTTCTTCACGCAGAGGGTGGTGTGTATATGGAATAAGACTATAAGACATAGAAGCAGAATTAGGCCACTCGGCCCGTCGAGTCTGCTCTGCCATTCAATAATGGCTGATATTTTTCTCATCCCCATTCTCCTGCCTTTTCCCCAAAGCCCCTAACCCCCTTATTAATCTGTAAGACACTCAATAACCTGGCCCCTATAGCCTTCTGCGGCAAAGAGTTCCACAGATTCACCACTCTCTGGCTGAAGAAATTCCTCCTCATCTCTGTTTTAAAGGATTTTAGCCTGTGCAATAGTTTTTGCTATTAGTGAAACATCCTCTCCATGTCCATTCTATCCAGGCCTCGCAGTATCCTGTAAGTTTTACAAATAAGCTACCAGAGACAGTGGTTGAGACAGGTTCAATAGCAACATTTAAAAAGCATTTGGATAGGTGCATGGAGGGGAAAGAATTAGAGGGATATGGGCCATACATGGGCGATTGGGACTAGCTGGGAGGGCACCATGGTTGGCACAGACCCACTGGGCCAAAGGGCCTGTTTCCGTGTTGTATTGCTCTATGACTCTATGACGGTGAAAGAGTCTTTCCTTTTGATGCTGTAATTTTGGGATTCAGCTTTGAAGATCCGGTTAGTAAATGAGAGTGTGTGCACAGTGGGTCTTCTGTTGGATTGTTTGAGCCGAGTGAGTTTTGTCAATAGCAATGAGACGCTAAACCAAAGTTCCAGGGTTCAAGACAGGGAGGCACAATGACATTGTCCTGTCACACTTATTTACACTTTATATCTGAAATGCTTTGACATTGTTTCAAAGATAGTCCCCCCGCAAACATCATGAAACATCAGAGCAGGATAGAAAAAAAATCTGTATAATTCTTTTATCAATTTTTAATATAATTGTTTAAGTAGGATGTCACAATCCTGCAAGTTTCTTTATAGGTGTAAGGAATTTCTACAAGGTCACAACTATATCCTTATTTGTTTAAGGGTCATGGACTTATAACCCCACCTCTCCACCTCCCCCCCCCCCCCAAGAGTTTAAAACCTTTTACCCGGCAAAGATTAGTGCATACCTGTTAATCCCTTTAGCAATGTTTGTTCTGCTTGGATCTAATTGGATTAGTTACAGGGAACCATTAATAAAGCTGTTTAAAGGCCATCTGTATTCTCATTTTCCAGCCTGCAAACAAAAATATTTAGTCTCTAAACATCCTGAAGTGTTGACATCTTGCAGCGTTTCGGTGTCACCGTGTCACTTGCAGAAACGTAGAGATGAGCAGGAGCGAGCTGCTCTCGGGTACTGGGTCTTATCAGTGATTATAGAAGCTGTCACTTTGGGAACTGGGCTCTAACAAGCTGTGTGAAACTTCAAGTGTTCCTCAGTCCACACATCACATCCCTTAACACAGTTTTATAACATGTGGTTGCTCGCAGTTTATCTTATTCAGTGGTTGTTCACTACTGCGATTTAATATTTAGCTTTATCTAAGACTGATGGGATATTTTAATGAAGTGATGAAAGTCAAACCAGTCAGACTATCTGTAATGAAGGCATCTTGCTTTGGGAATGTGTGAAGTCAGCCTGCTTAGGAGGAGGGGAAGGCTATACATTGAGATGGAGCATCTGCATTGAGCAGCAGACAACTCACTGATCAAATGAATTAAATAATTTTTCATCTACAAATTCATCTTTGTAAATTCAAGCTGATCATTCTTTTATTCATTGGTGGGACATGGGCGTCGCTGGCTGGCCAGCATTTATTGTCCACCCCTACTTGCCTGAGGGCAGTTGAGAGTCAACCACATTGCTGTGGAGTCACATGTAGGCCAGACCTGGTAAAGACAGCAGATTTCCTTCTCTAAAAGACATTAACGAACCAGATGGGTTTTTCCAACAATCGACAATGGTTTCATGGTCATCAGTAGATTCTTAATTTCAGATGTTTTTTATTGAATTCAAATTCCACCATTTGCCGTGGTGGGATTCGAACCCGGGTGCCCCAGATTATTAGCTGAGTTTCTGGATTAATTGTCAAGCGATTGCCACCAAAATGTGTTCAGAAACAGATTATATTGGTACAAGGGGGAGATGCTGACGTTTGGGTAATAACTCTGCACACGTAATCCAGATACCCATGCTCGGAGGACAGGGGTTCAAATCCAATCATGGCAGCTGGTGGAATTTAAATTCAATGAATAAATCTGGAATTGAAAACTAGTCTCAGAGATGCTCACCATGAAATTATCATTGATTGTTGTTAAAACCCATCTGGTTCGCTCACGTTCCTTTAGGGAAGGAAATCTGCCATCCTTACCTGACCTGGCCTACATGAGACTCCAGATCCACAGCAATGTGATTTACTCTTAACTGCCCTGTGAAATGGCCTAGTAAGCCACTCAGTTCAACTGCAATTGGGGATGGGCAGCACATGCTGGCCTTGCCACTGATGCCCACATCCCATTAAAGAACAAATGAGTTGCAGCATGGATTTCTCTCGTTATTATTTTACAGTGAGAAATTTAAGTCCTTTTACACTGTCAGTGACTGGATTCCAACACAAAGTGATTTTAAAAGACTGGAGCTTCATCTGAGGTGAAACTATTGCTTCTAATTAAATAATGTAAACTTACTGCTTAGCCTAATAACAAGCTATAAAGAGAACGTAGTTCAGTCTATCACTCAAACCAGCCTCCCATCCATTGACTCTGTCTACACTTCCCGCTGCCTCTGCAAAGCAGCCAGCATAATTAAGGATCCCACACATTCCAGGCATTCTCTCTTCCACCTTCTTCTGTCAGGAAAAAGATACAAAAGTCTGAGGTCACGTACCAACCGACTCAAGGACAGCTTCTTCCTTGCTGCTGTCAGACTTTTGAATGGACCTGCCTTACATTAAGTTGATCTTTCTCTACACACTAGCTACAACGGTAACATTACATTCTGCACTCCTTTCCTTCTCTATGAATGTTTTGCTTTGTCTGTATACCGCGCAAGAAACAATATTTTTGGCTGAATACTAATATATGTGACAATAATAAATCAAATCAACAGCATGCAGGAGGGCTTTTCTTGTTACAGATACACTCATTAAAAACTGGTAACCTTTGGACTGAGGTCGTTTTGGGTTTTGCCAGATTTCGGGTCAGACGTTTTGGGTAAATAGTTCTTCGGGTCAATCGTGATTGGGTGAGGTCAATGGGCATTTCAATTGCAGAACAGAGCAGAATGCAGGCGAGAAAGGGGATAACAAGCCCATCACCATGAAGTGTTTTGCTGAATTTTCCAGGTAAGTTCATCTTAATTAATGAAATATAAAGAGAAAACGATGCATGGCGCATTCTAAAATTTTCCTGTGTCACACTTCAACATTTCTTGATTGGCTGTAAAACTCTTTAGAACACCTTGGGATCATGCAAGTTACAATATAAATGCAAGTTCTTTCTTTCTTGTATTTGTCTGTGAATGTCCCAAGACTACAACTTATATAGACTTTCAGAATTCCTAGAATTATGCTCAGTTGCTAGAAGTTACGTATGTTCAATCCAGGGTCCTGACCTCTGCAGGCAAAGGAACATATCCACGCCTTGCAGTTTTTAACCTCAGCCGTTACGGGAATTGAACCTGCACTCTTGTCATTGCTCTGAATCACTAACCAGCCATCCAACTAACTGAGCTAATTAATTGGGGAGTGTCGGTTACCTCAGTTGGCTGGGCGGCTGGTGTGATGCAGAATGATGTCAGCAGTGCGGGTTCAATTCCCAAAATGGCTGAGCCTTCTCAACCTTTCCCCTTTCCTGAGGTGTGGTGACCCTCAGGTTAAATCACCACCAATCAGCTCTCCCCCTCAAAGAGGAAAGCAGCCTATGGTCATCTGGGACTATGGCAACTTTACCTGCCTCAACCAATCAGAACTGACTTGCCATCCAATCAGTACCCTTTCCCCATGCAGCACAAGTTGTTCCCTTTGAAATTTGATATTCTTGCATCTGTCCTGATGGGTACAAAACACAAAGCTTCGACGGCATGTCTCCTCCCTCAGCAACACTCAGTTTCTTTACGATCAAGAGACTAATTCCCAGACAGATACAAAGCAGTCGCCCACTTCTGCGGCAGTGTCTTTATCCACTGCCTCGCCTCCTATCCAGAACTCTCATTCCTAGAAACATATCCCGTCACTCTGTGATTTCTTTTAATTCCCCAGCTCTTCCCTCTCTCTGCCGTCCTGTGTTGCACTGAGATAAAGGAGGAAGAGAGAACATCGCAGAGAGATACAGGAAGTAGAAAGCTTAAAGAGTAAAAAAGGGGAAAAACGTGAAAATAAATTGAAGCGACAAAAGTGATGGAGGAGGGAGAGGGTTTTCTGGAATGAAGGGAAATGGCAAGACAAAGAAATATAGAAAATAGGAGCAGGAGTAGGCCATTCTGCCCTTCGAGTCTACACCTCCATTCAACATGATCATGGCTGATCCTGCACTTTCGGTGTCCCATTCCCGCTTTCTCTCCATACCCCGTGATCCCTTTAGCCACAAGGGCCACGTCCAGCTCCCTCTTGAACATATCTAATGAACTGGTAGAGAATTCCACAGGTTTACAATTCTCTGAGAGAAGAAGTTCTTCTTGACCTCAGTCCTGAAAGCCTTACCCCTAATTCTTAATCTGTGACCCCTTGTTCTGAGCTTCCCCAACATTAGGAGCATTCTTCCCCTATCCAGCCTGTCAAGTCCCATCAGGATTTTATATGTTGCTATGAGGTCTCCTCTTATTCTTCTAAATCCCCGTGAGTACAAGCCCAGTCGATCCAGTCTCTCTTCATACATCAGTCCTGCCATTCCAGGAATCAGTCTGGTGAACATTCGCTGAACTCCCTCAATCACAAGAACGTCCTTCCTCAGATTAGGAAACTAAAAAACTGTACACAATACTCAAGGTGTAGCCTGACCAAGGCCCTGTATAGTTGCAGCAAGACATCTTTACTCTTATATCCAATCCTCTTGCAATGAAGGCCAGCATGCCATTAGCTTTCCTCACCGCCTGCTGTACCTGCATGCCAACCTTCAGCGACTGTTCCACCATGACCCTAGGTCACATTGCACTTCCCTTCTCCTGAACTGCCACCATTCAGATAATAATCTTCCTTTCTGTTTTGCCACCAGAGTGGATAATCTCACATTTACCCACATTATATTGCATTTGCCAAGTATTTGCCCACTCAGTCAGCCTGTCCAATCACCTTGCAGTTTCTTAGCATCCTCCTCACAGCACACACTGTCACTCAGCTTAGTGTCGTCTGCAAATTTGGAGATATTGCATTCAATTCCTTCGTCCAAATCATTACCACACATTGTGAATAGCTGGGGTCCCAGCGCTGAACCCTGTGGTACCCCACTACTCACTGCCTGCCACTCTGAAAAGGACCCATTTATTCCCACTCTCTGCTTCCTGTTTCCTGTCTGCCAGCCAGCGATATGTCCGTGCAGAGAAGTCCATACGGAATGAAAAAACTCCCAATTTCTCCTTGCATTCTCATGGATTTTCCTGCAATGTCAATCTTTTATTTTCAACAAGAACTGGCTGTGAGGACACTTTTCCCAGACTGTTGGCACACATTACAAAGAGAGATAGCCTATTGAAGTAGTGGAGGGGGTGGAAACAGAACTTCTTAAAGGAGAAGCGAAAGAGTGTGAGAAGGACATGGTAAGTGGTGTGAGAAGAAAGAGAAACTGTTGGACTAAGGGGAGGATCCCTGAGTCTGCTGAGGATGGGACAGAGATTGGCACCCATATGATAATGATAATAAAATCCATTAGTCTAGCATCTTTGACATGCAAAACATCCCAGGGCAACTTACAAAATATATGCAGTCGAATGGAACACAGTTGCTCATTCAGAGTTGAGAATGGCCATGGGAGAGCTATTAAAAAGCTATTATATTTTATTGCAATTAAAAAGCACTCTTACTGATGAAAATTCCTGCAATTCTTTGAGAAGGCACAATTTTGATAAACAAGATATTTGTCTCTTAACTGGAATCAAATTACCTTCAGCTTAATGAAATAACCAGGAATGGGGGAGAGAAAAGAATGCCGTATTGAACCAATTTATTTTTAGTACTCATAAATTATATCCTGTTTTGAACAACTGAAAATCCTTTGACATTCAATCAGGACGGTTGCATTTCCACTAAGATACATAAGTATTCATCAGATTTATAGCTGAGAGGTTTAAAATAGGACCATATGAATATTTGGCTTCCTACCAGTAAATATTTTATTTAACGACCAAAATCTATAGCATCTAAAAATGGCTGGTGAAGGTGACCAGCAGGTGGCAGCCTTACCCTGTGATCCTCTTGGATTTCCCAATCAGCGGTGTAAGTTTGGAGTTGTTGCCCTTGAGAGCAATTAGAGAACTGGAAAAGACTGGAAAACATCTTCATGTTCTCAGTTGTGTCTGGAAAAATAGCATCCTGAAAATTAACTCCATGAGGGATTATGTTATAATTGTCATCCATCCTGCAAAAAAAATAGCATTCTTTCAACATTAATGTTATCATGACTCAAGATCTAAATATCACAGATATATTAACATCACAGGATATTCTCCTAGCAATATCATGCTGCTCAGAATTGTTACGGTGCAGAAGGAAGCCATTCAGCCCATCATGTTGGTTGGGGGTTTTGGATGGGTAAATACGAGGGGTTGCAGGGGTAAGGCCTGGGTAAGTTGCCCTGTTGAAGAATCCGTGCAGACCCAGTGGGCCAAATGGCCTCCTTCTGCCCCATTGGGATTCTATGATTCTATTCTATACTATGTCTGCACCAGCTCACAAAATGAGCATTATGACACAGTGCCACTCCTCTGCCTTTTTCTCCGTACCTCCTGTGTATTGTTTCTATTCAAATAATTATCCAATACCCTCTTGGATAACTCAACTGAACCTGCCTCCAATACACTTCCAGGCAGTGCATTCCAGGCCCAAACTCTCATTGTGTGAAAAAGTTTGTTCTTTTGCAAAAGTTTAAATCTGCGCCTTCTCCTTCTCGATCCTTTTCCAAGTAAGAACAGTTTCTCTCTGTCTACTCTGTCCCACCCTCTCATGATTTTGAACATCTCTATTAAATCTCCTCTTAGTCTTCTTCTCTCCAAGGAGAATAGTCCCAACCTCTCAAATCTACCCTCATATTTGAAGATTCTCATCTCCGGAATCATTCCTGCAAACTTCTGCACTCTCTCCAATGCATTCACATCCTTCCTATTGTGTGGTACCCAGAACTGTACACAATACTCCAACCGAGGTCTAATTGGTGTCTTGTATAAGTTCAGCATAACCTCGTAATTCTTGATCTCTCTGCTCCTATTAATAAAGCCCAGGATACTATATGCCTTATTAACTGCTCTCTCCATCTGTCCTGCCAGCTTAAATAATCTATGTACATTTACACTCCTATGATGAAATGGCAATGCAACAAAGGATATTTTAGAATATAAATCTGAAGGTAAAATACGTACTGGCATCATGCAAGGTTGCTGCATTTGCATAGCACCATTAACTTGGAGATTGTCGCTGGCCGGTTCACAGAAGTGTCATCAAAAATGGAGACACGTAAAGGGTGAGGCTTTTTTTGCCCCAAGGCTGGAAATTCCTACCCAAGGTTAACTGGCCTTTGTATGGTCCACTAAATTCCCTGTCCCGCCTGCTACGGTTCCCATGGCGGGACGGACGGGGAAATTCCACCCAAAATGTCCCTTTAATTCTTCCCCAGGAAGGAACAGCCAAGTTAAAATCCTGTATCCAAAACTGAGCAAGTACTGCTGCCTGGAAGCCAACCTCCACTGAGAAACATTGACAAGTTTATCACCATTCACTCTTTTGTGAAATTAAACCTATTTGAAACATAATTTTTCTTTTTTTGTTCAATTTTCCAAGTAGCAGAACTGTTGAAAAAGACAAATGGCACTGCCCATTGTCTAATGACAAATATAAACTGGGTAAGTTGGGAACTGATCTGGAAGAAGGATTTGAGAAATTACAAAGACTTTTAGTGATTCAAGCTGACAGAAACACTGCAGCATTTCATCACTGAGAAACGCAGTGGCAAACACTGATGTGATAGTGTAGTCTGATACGTGCACTTTTAAATGTATGTTGTAATCTGGAGCTATGAAAAGTGAGACTTCAACTTTCTCTCCAGCACAAGGATGACTGTTTCTCTACTTGCTAGAAGTCAATGAGATTACACTGTGGTTTCATTTGAAGCTTTTTTTTAAATACACCATCACGGCCTTCTGGCTAAGATGAAGCTCAGATCAAGCACAGCAGAGGGTGTCATGCCTGCTGCTAGCAGCTTGTCGATCGAGCCCAAGATGTCAGCTTGGCCCTGTAATGTCTCTCTTGTAAGGACTCTGTTGTACCAATTTGGTTTCTGATTGGAAATTTTTGTTTTAAAATGACTGTGTGGAGTTTGCACGTTCACCCCGTGTCTGCGTGGGTTTCTTCCGGGTGCTCCGGTTTCCTCCCACAGTCTGAAAGACGTGCTGGTTAGACGCACTGGCCGTGCTAAATTCTCCCTCAGTGTTACCCAAACAGGTGCCGGAGTGTGACGACTAGGGGATTTTCACAGTAACTTCATTGCAGTGTTAATAAATCCTGCTCGCGACACTAATAAATAAGCTTAAAGGAGTCTCTCCCGCTCTTCTTGCCTGCTATGGGCGTGTGTTGGAAGGATTCTGCATGTTGATACTCAGCCCGTTTGGCTGTATTACGGAGGCACCTTCCTTGGACATTAAAGCTTGGGATAATGTTCAAACCCAGAGCTTCTGGCTCAGAGGCAGGGACACAATAACATTGAGGCAGCAATTCATAAACATGAATAATGACAGAAAAACCAGTGAAAATGTTGTTAATAGGAAGCTAGGGAACAGAAGGAATGCCTTACACAAGATTTTTAATGATGCATAGATTTTCCCACAAATTTACAGCCTAATATATATATACTCTGCTTGTCCTATGAAAGTATAATTTGCATGATTCTGTAAGATACTGATATGATCTTATTATCTTTGATTTGTATTGTGTAGTCTGTACTCCACCTGTCAGTCGGGAGGGGGCGGGGGGGTGGTGATGAAAATTAAATATTTTAAACTCATTACCCTGGCACCGGGCAGAGGTCATGAGTTCAAATCCACCGCGAAAAACTAGGAAACTGAATTCCATAAATCTGGTAATTTGTGGCATAGAATCAAAAGGTAACTTTAAAACCCGCTGAACTATCACAAGAACCACAAGACCATTAGACCTAGGAGCAGAATTAGGCCACTCGGCCCATCGAGTACGCTCCGCCATTCAATCATGACTGATTTTTTTTTCCCATCCCCATTCTCCATAACCCCTCATCCCCTTATTAATCAAGAACCTATCTCTGTCTTAGAGACACTCAGTGACCTGGCCTCCACAGCCTTCTGCGGCAAAGAGTTCCACAGGTTCACCACTCTCTGGCTGAAGAAATTCCTCCTCATTCCTGTTTTAAAGGATTCTCCCTTTAGCCTGAGGTTGTGCCCTCTGGTTCTAGTTTTTCCTACTAGTGGAAACATCCTCTCCACATCCACTCTATCCAGGCCTCGCAGTATCCTGTAAGTTTCAGAAGATTCCCACTCAACCTTCTAAACTCCAATGAGTACAGACCCAGAGTTCTCAACCATTCCTCATATGTCAAACTCTTCATTCCAGGGATCATTCTTGTGAACCTCCTCTGGACCCTTTCCAAGGCCACTACATCCTTCCTTAGATATGGGCCTGAAACTACTCACAATACTCCAAATGGGGTCTGACCAGAGCTTTATACAGCCTCAGAAGTCCATCCCTGCTCCTGTATTCTAGCCCTCTCGACATGAATGCTAACATTGCATTCACCTTCCTAACTGCCGACTGAACCTGCACGTTAACCTTCAGAGAATTTTGAACAACGACACTTGAGACCCTTTGTATTTCTGATTTCCTAAGCGTTTCCCCATTTAGAAAATAGTCTGTGCCTCCGTTCCTCCTTCCAAAGTGCGTAACCTCACACTTTTCCACATTGTATTCCATCTGCCACTTCTTTGCCCACTCTCCTAACCCAAGTGCTTCATTGGGTGAAGGAGCCTAACCATCTTCATCAGGTCTCTTTTACATGTGGTTCCCTTCATACCTGCACAGTCAATGTTATCAAGGCAGTCAGGGGAGAGGAAGGGTAGGTAAAAGTATAGAAAAGGAGGCTATAAAGGTTAACAAGTGTCTGGCAGAAAATGAGAAGAAGGATGTTACTTGATCTGCAGATCCATCGACATTAGGAAGGTATTTTGATTTGCTTTTCACAGATTAGGACGTTGTCCAAACTTTTTGATTGAATCTCTGCTCAATAACACATTGCTCGCCATCTATTACCTTATCTGGCATCTTGGATTCAGGATTGGGAGCCACGATAAGTTAATGTGTTATTTCCTCTGCTCCTTCTGAATGTCAGTGTTTATTTTTAATTAGAATAACCATCAGTCAGCTGCCACAGAACAAACCCTCCCATGGCAGGGTGCATGGCAGGGTGCAATCCCAGCCTTAATCATGAGACAATCAGGAATTATAAATATTGACAGGAAACCTAAGGGAGATCACTATAAATATAAAACGCGTAAGTCATTTGATTGTAAACATACAAAAGAAGTAAAAACAATTGACCAAAAATTACATGTTTTACTCAAAGGGTGAATAAGGCCGCAGGAACGTGGTGTCCTCCAGTGGTTGGTGTTAAGATTTGGATATAATTTAATGTCCTTCAGTATATAAGGCATCATTTCAATGTTTCCAGATGGCATGGGGCTTGGAAATTAAGTGAACAGTGAGCAGGACGGTAATGCACTTTTAGAGGACAGAAACACAGACTCATGAAATGGGCAGTCATGCGACAGATAAAATTTAACATAAGACTGGGATGTGGTACATCGTCTTAGCAAGAATAAGGATAGGAAATATAAACAAAAAAGTACAATTTGAAGGAGTTACAAGAACAGTGAGACCAAAGGGTTTGTACACAAGTTGATAAGTACAGCTGCACAAGTTGAGAACCCTGTTATAAATGTGGGATCCTTAGCTTATTTTTTTCATACAATCCCTACAGTGCAGACGGAGGCCATTTGGCCCATCAGGTCTGCACTGACTCTCCGACAGAGCATCTGACCCAGGCCCTATCCGTGTATTTACCCCACTCATTCCCCCTAACCTACACACCTTGGCACACCAAGGCGCAATTTTAGCATAGCCAATCCACCTAACTTGCACATTTTTGAACCATGGGAGAAAACTGGAGCAACCGAGGGAAACCCACGCAGAAACAGGGAGAATGTGAAACTCCACATAGACAGTTGCCCGTGGCCAGAATTGAACCTGAGTCCCTAGTGATGTGAGGCAGCAGTGCTAACTACAGTGCCGCTGTGCTGCCTGTAAGAGAATACTTTCAAACAGAATATTTTTGAAAGAGAAGAAAATTATTTTAAACATTTAAAGTTTATTTATTAGTGTCACAAGTAGCTTTATATTAACACTGCAATGAAGTTACTGTGAAAATTCCCTAGTCACCACACTCTGGCACCTGTTTGGGTACCCTGAGGGAGAATTTACCACAGCCAATGCACCTAACTAGCATGTCTTTTGGACTGTTAGAGGAAACCAGAGCACCCAGAGGAAACCCCTGCAGACACAGGGAATAATGAGTAAACTCTGAATAGACAGTGACCCAAATCCGAATTTGAATCCAGGTCCCTGGTGCTGTGAAACAGTAGCCCTAACCACCGTGCCACCATACCAGCCATGTGGCAAAACACTAGTCAGACCTCAGCTGGAGAACAGCGTCCAACACTGAGCACCACCCTTTCAGAAGGATATCAAGACATACAAGAGGGATCGGAAAAAAATTACTAGATTGGGATTGGAAGTAAGAGACTTCAGTAATGGGGAGATCAGAGAAGACACAGCTATTCTCCCTAGAGCAGAGAACATGAAGAGGAAATTTAATAACTGTTCAAAATCACCATGGTTTCAACAGAGTGAATAAGGAGAAACTGTTTCCAGTGGCTGAAGACTGAGTAACCAGAGTACACCGGCTTAAGGTGACTGGCAAAAGACCGCGGGATGGCACAAGGAAAATAAAATAAACAGCAAGTTTCTGTGGTCTGGAATGCGCTGCCTGAAAGGGGAGTGGAAGCAGATTCAATAGTAACTTTCACAGAGCAGTGGCTCAGTACTGGAAGGAAAGAAATGACACTGGGGGGGGACGATGGAGAAAGAACAAGGGCAGATCTCTATTAAAAAGACAGCATAGATACAATAGACTGAATGGTCCCTTTCTGTGCTGTATTGTTCTATGAAATGTCTCCCCAAAAATCAAGTCGAGAATCCCTTTAGCAGGGGATTAATGGGCTGTAGTGTTGGTAACTGCTTGGGGATATTTTTACCGATGTCTGCACACAGTGATCACACATTTTCAGTTAAAGTTGCAGGGGGGGGGAAGGGTCTGAAGTAAAACAGTAAATTTTAGATGGGGCAGCTTAGATGGTTGGCACTGCTGCCTCACAGTGCCAGCAGCCCAGGTTCAATTCCCAGTCACTGTCTGTGTGGAGTTTGCACATTCTCCCCGTTTCTGCATGGGTTTCCTCTGGGTGCTCCGCTTTCCTTGCAAAGTCCTAAAGGCTGGGTGAATTGGCCATGCTAAATTCTCCATCAGCGTACCCAAACATTTTCACAGTAACTTCATTGCAGTGCTAATGTAAGCCCCACTTGTGACACTAATAAATAAACTTAAAACTGAACTCCCATCTGACCAGTTTCTAGAAAGGATAACACTTGGGGTGGCAAACCCTTCAGCAGACTGATAAACACACTAAAATATTTAAAGGATCAAGAGAAACCAGAGTGTACAGGGCCAGACAAACCTTTGAAATGCGATTAAGACAATGCACAATCTATCCGGTTTAGCTGTTAAACTGTGGACTGTAGGATATATCGAACATCACAATCTGATATTATTAACATGTCAACGTTAAAAATATATAGAGATATTAAATCAAATCTATGACAAAATTGAAAAAATGTGAAGCATTTCTGCATTAGTTTAAAGTTTAAACTTTAAACATTTTTCAAAGGATCAGTTTCAGAGCAGTAACATTTCTGTTTGGTGTTGCCGCTGTTGCTTTGTGTTTGGTTGTTCTTTACCTGAGGAAGAAAAAGTAGCTGTTGTTCTCCATGACCGTGTGGGACTGGCAGGAGAAGTAGCCGAGGCCAGTGAGGTTGAGCCGGGAGCCGCCAGGTACCTCCAGCATGCTGCCCCACGCCTGGTCACACAGCATCTCAATCTCCGCCGTGTAGAACAGGCTGGTCTCGTACTGCCACGGCAGGTAGTTAAACACGCTGTACATGTCCTGGTGGATGGCCAGCACTCTGGCGTACACTATAATCTCAGCTAGTTCAGCCCTGCATCCTTCACTCATGGGTCTCCAGTCGGTGGGAAACTGACATGTTAAAGCTGGGGTGAGTTTATAACCTGTAACAATCAGGATTATTACAGGTATAAAAACCATGCTGCTTATACAATTGTGACTCTTGTTTTGGAGCGAAAGTTTTTCTTCTCAACTTTTATGCGTGTTTTCTAACTTGTTTTTCCTCCCTATTAGGACGGTTAAATGAAATGCTACAGCGATCCGAGAGTTTACCCAGTGATTCTGCAAATCAGCAAAAGTTGTCAACAAGCTCCCAGCTACTAGAGAGGAAAAATATACGCGCTGGAGTTTGTTTAAAAAAATCTTGAATGAAGTTGATGCTCCAGGACTCTGGAGGAGGGAGCCAATGGTATCTCAGTCAGCCCAGAACCAATCAGCTCCCATCCCTGGCAGATGACAACCAATCACAGTTTTCCACTCAGTGAACCAATGGGTGAGCTGCCAAAATTGTTACACCTCAGGAAGGATGTGATTGGACAGGAGTGGGTGTAGAGGAGATGCTGCCTGGGATGGAGCTGTATAAAGAGGGGTTGGATAGGCTTGGGTTGTTTTCTCTGGGTAAGAAGTCTGACAACACCAGGTTTAAGTCCAACCAATTTATTTGATAGTAAACTCACAAGCTTGCGGGGTTTGCCCCTTCGTCAGGTAAATGGAGAGTTCGAATCAGTAATCTGTAAACTGTCTGTGCTGTTATATGCTCTGTCTGAGGCCAGAGCTCTCCATTCACCTGACAAAGGGCAAACCCCGAAAGCTCGTGAGTTTACTATCAAATAAATTGGTTGGACTTAAACCTGGTGTTGTCAGACCTCTTACTGTGTTTACCCCAGTCCAACGCCAGCATCTCCACATCTTGTTTTCTCTGGAGCAGAGAAGACTGAGGGGTGACCTGATTGAGGTGTTCAAAATTATGAGGGGCACAGACAGTGTGAACAGGGAACAGCTGTTCCCCTTAGTCGAAGGGTCAGTTACGAGGGAACACAAGTTAAATTTGATTTATTATTGTCACCTGTATTAACATACAGTGCAAAGTATTGTTTCTTGCACGCTATACAGACAAAGCATGCCGTTTATAGAGAAGGAAACGAGAGAGTGCAGAATGTAGTGTTACAGTCATAGCGAGGGTGTAGAGAAAGATCAACTTAATGCAAGGTGGATCCATTCAAAAGTCTGACAGCAGCAGGGAAGAAGCTGTTCTTGAGTCGGTTAGTATGTGACCTCAGGCATTTGTATCTTTTTCCCACTGGAAGAAGGTGGAAAAGTCTGGGGTGTGTGGGGTTCTTAATTATGCTGGCTGCTTTGCTGAAGCAGTGGGAAGTGTAGACCGAGTCAATGGATGGGAGGCTGGTTTGCGTGATGGATTGAACTACATTCACATGTCGTTCCTTGTGGTATTGGACAGAGCAGGAGCCATACCAAGCTGTGATAGCCAGAATGAATGCTTTCTATGGTGCATCTGTAAAAGTTGGTGAGAGTCATATAAAACTGAGGGGTGGAAGATTTAGGCGGGGGGGCGGTGTTGAAGGAAAAACACTTTTACTCAGAGGGTGGTGAGGGTCTGAAATGCGCTGTCTGGGAGAGTGGTGGAGGTGGGATGCCTCACATCCTTTAAAAAGTGCCTGGATGAGTACTTGGCACCATAACATTCAAGGCTATGGGCCAAGGGCTGGCAAGTGGGATTAGGTGGGCAGGTCAGGGCATTTCATGTGTTGGTGCAGACTCAATGGGTAAAAGAGCTCTTCTGCACAGTGGTATTCTGTGATTTCCCCAGTAATAAGCACCTTCAATAGTTCTGGACAAAGCAGTATTTTTCATAAGGGGGCACTGTCAGCTGAGAAGGGGGATTTAAAGAAATGTCATCCAGTTGAGTTAAGAGAAGGCTGCGCTCTGTCAGGGTCAGCAAGTGATGTGGCCAACTAACCTGCATCCAAAGTTTTAAAGAGAAGGAACAAACTGTTCCTAAATTCATGGATCAAAATTCTGTTTCACTCATTGTTTCACAAGCAAAGATGTCTTTGATCTGGCATTAAGTCACACTGAAGCTTAGTGAAAGCTCGTCAAAGGTTCAAGGATGTTGCATCAAGAAACCTGAGGAGGAGAGTGGTACCCGATGCAGGGTAACCCCAACAGTACATGTAGATCTGCCTGAATTGACAGAAGGGAACCCAGTTGTGGATGTGGAACATAAACAATAAGTTTTCACAATAATGGAGAATAAGAACATAAAAACTAGGAGCAGAAGTGGGCCATCTGGCCCCTCGAGCCTGCTCTGCTTTTCAATAAGATCATGGCTAATCTTTTCATGGACTCAGCTCCACTTTCCTGCCCACTCACCATAACCCTTAATTCCTTTACTGTTCAAAAATGTATCTATCCTTGTTTTAAAAACATTCAATGAGGCAGCCTCAACTGCTTCACTGGGCAGGGAATTCCACAGATTCACAACCCTTTGGGTGAAGAAGTTCCTCCTCAACTCAGTCCTAAATCTGCTTCCCCTTATTTTGAAGCCTTACTCTCTAGTTCTAGTTTCAATAACTAGTTTCATGAATACAGCAACTACTTGAGGACAAATTAGACCCTGGGCTGATAAGGTTTCACCTCAGCTCAACCTGATTTGTCCTTCCCAGGTGAACCTAGATTGGAGATTAGACTTTCTACAAGAGTTTGGAAGTCACCGGATTGATTAAACTTGTGATGAGTGGTTGTAGAGGTTTCTTTGTAAATTGTTGCTTGTGTGACGATTTTCTTTTCTGCTTCGGTGGCTTCAGGAGTTAGGGCAAGAGAAGAAGTGCGGTGGTGTGGCCCCTTTAAGGGAATATTCCCTGAAGGCCAGTTGGTCAAGCCACATCCTATGGAGTGCTGTGGCAGGAAGCTTGAGCCAATGGAGTGCCAGGTCGGGAAGGATCAGCGGTTGGAGCCAGGGAGTAGTGGATTATCACATTGCTATTATGTCGGACCCTAGGGGATTTTCACAGTAACTTCATTGCAGTGTTAACGTAAGTCTTACTTGTGACTAGTAAATAAACTTTAACTTCACTTGTATATATATTGTTATTTGTTGCCCTAGCAATAAAGCCTTTGTGTTATGAAGCCTCATCAATTTATTACAAGATGTGTGGTGTATGTTAGGAGCCAGTTCAGGTCCACTATAATAACTGACTTCATTAGTAAATATGTAGAAGAAGCAAATCTGTGTGTTCCCTAACCGGAAACCATGGATGAACAGGGATATCCACTGCTTGCTGAAGTCCAGGTCTGAGGTGTTCAAGTCAGGCAACACTGACCGATACAAGAAAGTCAGATATGATCTAAGGAGATCCATTAAAGACGCCAAAAGACAGTACCAGACCAAGCTAGAGTCCCAGCTAGCCACACCAATATCTGCCAACAATGGCAAGGTCTGCAAGACATAACAAGCCATAAGAGGAAGGTGTGTAAAATCGCCAGCTCCAACACACCCCTCCCTGGTGAGCTCGTTTTGTGAAAGAGGTCAGCGAGAGCGTGCCCTCCACCCTGGAAGCCCTGGATGAACCTGTATCTGGGGTCACCATTGCAGATGCCAGAGCAACTTTCTTGAAGGTCAACCCATGGAAAGCGACTGGCCTGGATGGGGTACCTGGACGTATACTCAGATCCTGCGTAGATCAGCTGGCTGGGATATTCACAGATATCTTCAACCTCTCTTTACAACAATCTGAGGTCCCTGTCTGCTTCAAGAAGACAACCATCATCCCAGTGCCTAAGAAAAGCCAAGCAGCGTGCCTCAATGGCTCAGTGGCTCTGACATCCATCATTATGAAGGGCTTTGAAAGCTTAGTCATGGCACAAATCAATTCCAGCCTCCCGGACTATCTGGGTCCATTACAGTTTGCCTACAACCACAACAGGTCCACAGCAGACGCCATTTTTCTGGCCCTGCATTCAATGCTGGAACACCTAGATAACAAGGACACCTATGTAAGACTCCTATTATTTGACTACAGCTCAACCCCCAACACTATTATTCCCATGAAACTCATCTCCAAACCTCATGGCTTGGGCCTTGGCATTTATCTCTGTGGCAAGATCCTGAACTTTCTAACTCACAGACCACAATCAGCAAGGGTAGGCAACAACACCTCCTCCACGATTATCCTCAACACCATTGCCCCACAAGGCTGTGTCCTCAGCCCCCTACTATACTCCTTATACACCTATGACTGTGCTGCCAAATTCCCCTCCAACTGGATTTTCAAGTTTGCTGACGACACCACCGTAGTGGGTCAGATCCTGAACAATGATGAGATAGAGTACAGGAATGAGATAGAGAATCTTGTGAACTGATATGGCAACAATAATCTCTCCTTCAATGTCAACAAAATGAAGGAGATTGTCATCGACTTCAGGAAGTATAAAGGAGAACATGCCCCTGTCTACATCAATGGGGACGAAGTAGAAAGGGTCGAGAATTTCAAATTTTTAGGTGTCCAGATCACCAATTGTTCTGGTCCCCCCATACCAACACTATAGTTAAGAAAGCCAACCAACGCCTCTACTTTCCTGAAAGACTAAGGAAAGTTGGCATGTCAGCTACGACTCTCACCAACTTTGACAAATGCACCATAGAAAGCATTCTTTCTGGTTGTATCACAGCTTGGTATGACTCCTACTCTGCCTAAGACCACAAGAAATTAGCAAAAGGTCATGAATGTAGCCCAATCCATCACGCAAACCAACCTCCCATCCACTGACTCTGTCTACACTTCCCACTGCCGCGGTAAAGCAGCCAACATAATTAAGGACCCCATGCATCCTGAACATTCTCTCTTCCACCTTCTTCCTTCGGGAAAAAGATACAAAGTCTGAGGTCACACACCAACTGACACAAGAATACTTCTTCCCTGCTATGATAAGACTTTTGAATGGCATGCTGGAATCATAAAGATTTACAGCATGGAAACAGGCCCTTTGGCCCAACTTATCGATGCCGCCCTTTTTTAAACCCCTGAGCTAGTCGCTTAGAAGCTTCCAAAATTCTTTTGCACTCTTCCAGCAAGAGTCAAAATTTAAGTTGAGCAAATTCATCACGTTTTGAAATTGAGCTCCTACTGCACAATGGAAAAAGCCAAACTTGTGCCTGTTTGGCACAATACCACTATCAGAGAGATCACAAATCACAAATGAACAGGTCTTGAAAGTCAAATAAATAAAAAGCATGTGGGAATGAAAAGTATCAGTCAAACAGTTAAAAATTACCAATCAAATTTGGCAATAGGCAAATATATACCAACTCATAATCTGATCCAACTAAATTACTCTATGTATTTTTTCAGAAGCCTTTTTTCCACTATCTTCTTCCTCACCTGAATAAGGAATTGGTGCTAAAATAAGGTTTCCAACTCAATAAAAGTGCAAGTAAAAGATATACTTCAAAAAATACAATTGAACTATGTGCTTTTGAAAGGCCTTCAGCAATATTTTTCTGTGGGAGACAGGTTCCTCTCGAAGCAGCCGAGGAGGTTAAGTTCAGAAAACTTTCCATTACTGTCACTCTAACAGCAGAATGAAGAAACCCAATAGGAGCCCGCAACTCTCAGACGGCACAATGCAACATTTTTGAAGCCATGGTGTGCTACGTTACGATATCCAGAATGCAATTTATGCTGCCTCTTCGGTGTCTAAGGAACAATGTCACGTTTGGAAGTGAGGGAACACATATCAAACTGTTTCTTTTCTGACTGGTGAGAAAGATGCCAGAATTTACTATTTTCAAATCATGCATCCCCTCGAGCAATGGGAATGGCCTGAGCACACACATAGCATGAAAAGCTACAAAGCTATTATAAAGACTGTGAAGGTAGCTTTTTCATAAAATTAAGATATCAAAACTAAGCAAAATACAAACCTGTGAACCTTGCCTGGGTAAATTGAGTAGGTAAAATATGGTGGCACAGTGGTTAGCACTGCTGCCTCACAGCGCTAGAGACCTCGGTTCAATTCCTGCCTTGGTTCACTGTCTGTGTGGCGTCAGCACATTTCCCCATGTCTGCGTGGGTTTCCTCTGGTACTCTGATTTCCCCCACAGTCCAAAAAACGTGTGGGTTTGGTTGATTGGCCATGCTAAATCGATCCTAGTGTCAGGGGGATTAGCAGGGTAAATATGTGGGGTTGCAGGAATAGGGCCTGGGTGGGATGGTGGTCAGTACGGACTCAATGGGCCGAATGGCTTCTTTCTGTACTGTAGGGATTCTATGATAACTAATGTACTTATTTTTGCACCCTCCCTAACAGCACAGTGGGTATACCTACAACATATGAAGTTCAGTGCTTCAAGAAGATGACTCACCACCACCTTTTCAAGGACAATTAGGAATGGGCATCAAATGTTGGCCATGATAATAACACCCAAAGCCCATGAACAAATGCATAAGCAGAAAAGGTTGTGTCTTTAATTCTTTCACAGGGTGTGGACACCACAGGCAAGGCCAGCATTTATTGCCCATCTCTAATTGCCCATGAACTCAGTGTCTTGTTCAGCTATTTCAGAGGGCAGTTAAGAATCAGTCACATTGCTGTGGCTCTGGAGTCACATGTAGGCCAGACCAGGTAAGAACAGCAGATTTCCTTCCCCAAAGGACGTTAGTGAACCTGATGGGTTTTGACAACAATTGATGATAATTGCCATGGTTGCTATCACTCAGAGTAGCTCTCAATTCCAGATTTTGTGAGCTGAATTTTTACCTTGGTGGGATTTGAACCGTGTCCCCAGAACACTAACCTGGGCCTCTTGATTACTGGTCCTCGGCTTTACGCTGCACCACCATCCCCCCTATGAGATGCCTATGAGAGGAACAGGTTTATTTCTTCCTCTATTTTCAATAACAAGGAAAACATCATGTATTGCATTTGGAAAAAGCTTTTATTCAGGAGCTGTGTGAGATCCATTCTTTTAACAATGAGGTGCACTTTCACCCACCCCAGCACAGTCTTCCCAAGAGAAAGTAGATCTAAACATTTCTACTTTTGGGGATTGGTCATTCATGGAATAATGAACTCCAAAACCACAAGTATTCACCGTCAGGCAAATTCATTTAAATACGATTACTATCCATTAGCGGCACGGTGGCACAGTGGTTAGCACTTCTGCCTCACAGTGTCAGGGACCCAGTTGCGATTCCTGGCTCGGGTCACTGTCTGTATGGAATTTGCACATTCTCCCTGTGTCTGCGTGGGTTTCCTCCAGGTGCTCCGGTTTCCTCTCAGAGACGTGCGGGTCAGATGGATTGGCCATGCTAAATTGCCTCTGAGTTTCAGGGGGACCGGCAGGGTATGTGCATGGGGTGATGGGAATAGGGCCTGGGTGGGATTGTGGTCGGTGCAGACTCGATGGGCCGAATGACCTCTTTCTGCACTGTAGGGATTCTATGAACATTGTAAAATACTGCCCAGCTTTCAGACAAGGGTTGGGATTTAAGAGGGTCCAGAGGGGCAATTTTTTCGCACAGTGAGTGTCTGGAATGAGCTGCCAGAGGTAGTAGTAGAGGCGGGTACAATTTTGTCTTTTAAAAAACATTTAGACAGTTACATGGGTAAGATTGGTGTAGAGGGATATGGGCCAAATGCGGGCAATTGGGATTAGCTTAATGGGAAAAAAACTGAGCAGCACGGACATGAAGAGCCTGTTTCCATGCTGTAAACCTCTATGACTCTGTAACAAAGAAATATGAGCGGCGGCTATTTGGAATAGCCTAATGTTGTGACTGTGATTTGTTACTTTCTTCCCAGCAAACTACACTGCTATTCCCTTGTCTCCAGACAAATTAAAACCTAAACTCCAGAAACCGTAGCAAAGCCTTTAGTTCCCACAGTGATTCATTGCATTGAGAAGTGGTCTCTGCACTCAGAATGTTCTGTGTGTGCAAATAAGCTGGCAGCCCCTGTGGAATTTTATATGAGTTTATGCTGGATCTGTCTGATGGTGATAGGCGAGGCAGACTAAAGAAGATAATACCCTGCTGTGCCTGGTGTGATAGCTATGGATCTGCTCCACGTGTTAAGTAAGCTCACTTTGATACATAAACGTGCATGGCAATCGAGTTGAAAGACAAAGCTGTCCAGCCATTGATCAATCGACACTATAGTTAAGAAAGCCCACCAACGCCTCTACTTTCTCAAGAGGCTAAGGGAATTTGGCATGTCAGCTACAACTTTCTGCTGCCTCGGAAAAGCAGCCAGCATAATTAAGGATGACACGCACCCCGGACGTTCTCTCCTCCACCTTCTTCCATTTGGAAAAAGATACAAAAATCTAGGACACATACCAACCAACTCAAGAATAACTTCTTTCCTGCCGCCATTAGACTTTTGAGCTTATCTTTTGCTGCACCTTAGCTATGACTGTAACACTACATTCTGCACTCTCTCTTTTCCTTCTCTATGAATGGTATGCTTTGTCTGTATAGCATGCAGGAATCAATACTTTTGACTGTATACTAATACATGTGACAATGATAAATTAATCAGCTCTTGAAGATAACACATTTTTTTACATTGATGCGTTTCATTTAATTTTCAAAAACAACAATTTAAATGTTTATTTAAAATTAATTTTGAAACTGACTGATGAAGCAGAGTGCAGAAGGACTTTTATTTATATTATTTTATATTTATGATAGTGTCTGACTTGGAATTCATGGTACGACAGCTCCATCTAGTGGATAGACAGAGTGCTCCTTTGACAAGCAATGAACTACTAAGGCTGAATGAACGATACGAGGCGCCAGATTCCCCACCCTCTCCCCCATCCCCAGCTGAAAGGTTGGTGAGGGAGCCCACCCAGACTTTAGGACAAAGGTGTGTGGCATTGGAATAGGATTTGGGTCAGTGTTTTGGACTCTCACCGTTTGGCAAAGATGGGAACCTGAGGTGAAGACCATCTTGAGGGGCCCTCTGACGGTCCTGGGGACTCCTTAATGGGGGACCCTCCTCCTCCTAGCCCCATCACCCCATCAGCACCACAGAGAAGCCCTGCCAAACTGGCCTTGATTCAGGCCTTCCGCACTGTCGGTCACATTCCAGTGGCGGCAGGCTTAGGCATTAATCACTAAAGGCCTGAATAGGCCCACTGGCAGCCTGCCCACCTCTGGTCAAATTGCTGTGGGGCAGGTGTGGGAAGGTAAGCAGGCTGCTGGATTTGACAAGCTCCCTACCTGCAAACCCATTGGCTGGGGGGAGGGGAAGGGTCTAAATTCCAGCCCCTATATGCGGCTAAGCCCACATTTTGAACAGATTTATTAAGCGCGTCATGAATGAATAAGGCCATTTAGCCCACATTGTCCATTCACGCAGAAGCAATGTACAATTCCCTCAATGTTGCAGCTAGTTCTTTGATACCGCCACACAACTATTTGTTCCGTTTGGGGAAAAGTAGGGAAGTGTTGGAAAGATTAGCAGCCTGGTTATCAACCTATTACACCACATCATGAATGCTTCTTGTTTTACATAAAATCATAGAATCCTGCAATGCAAAAGGAGGCTATTCAGCCCATTGAGTCTGCACTGACTCACAGACAGAACACCTTAACCAGACTCTATCCCCATAACCCCACAGATTTACCCTACCAATTCCCACTAGCCTATACATTTTGGGGCACTAAAGGACAATTCAGCATGGCCAATCCACCAAACTGCACATCTTTTGACTGTGGAAGGAAGGTAGAACGTCCAGAGGAAACCCACGCAGACATAGGGAGAACGTGCAGACTCCACACAGACAGTGACCCAAGGCCAAAACTTGTGAGGCAGCAGTGCTAACCAATGTGCCACAATGCTGCCCATTATTCCAAAATTAAGTTCATTCCAAGTATTAACATCATTGTCTGCCTGAAGAACCTGCTGATATCAGTTTTAAAATGCCTTTTACTTGTATCCTTTTGTCCTTCTCTCATAAATTAACTCTTGAATGAATATTTCAGCTTAATCTTTTCCAGACAATTTACAGTCTTACTTACTTCTATAAGATCAGCTCTCAGATGCCAACTTTTCCAGTTATAAAAGATCTCCCTTGTCTTCCCAAATAACTCAGCTCCTGGCATCTGGAACCAACCTCATCTTTCATCTCTACAATGCCTCTCGACCTTGAACAGCTCTTTCATGGTTCAATGATCAGAATTAGACCAAATATTCAGATTATGATGTGGCCAGAGGTCATTACATTGAACTGTCTTTGTAACACAGTTAAAAATTCTAATGACTCTGCATTAGTTGGACTTGTTGAATTTACTAAGACTCCTTAGTCTTTTTTGACCTAAACATACTCTTGCATGTTCTTGCAAAAAGCCACATGCAAGATCTGGAGTAGTGGATACGATTGGTCTTGTAGTTGAGCCGTTGTTGTACACATGGTTCAGAATAGTTCTTCACGAGCCAACACTAAATCTAAGCTGCTGGATTTTGAATTTTATACAGCAGGAATTGAGCTGATGAAAATGGCTGAGAAATAGAAAGCAAGATGAAGGAAGCATCTCCCTATTAGACTACTGCTTTGCAAATTACCATGGTGAAACAATTTCAAGTTATGATCTAAGGAGATCCATCAAAGATGCCAGAAGACAGTACTGGACCCAGCTAGAGTCCCAGGCTCACTACATGGACCCCACTGACAATAACAAGGCCTGTAAGACATAACAGGCTACAAGATGAAGGCAGGTAAAATCACCGGCACCAATGAACCCCTCCCTGATTAACTCAATGCATTTTATGCTCGTTTTGAGCAAGTGGTCAGCAAGAGCCTGCCCTTCACCCCAGACAAACCTGTATCCAAGGTCACCATTACAGACATCAGAGCAGCCTTCTCATTGGTCAACCCATGGAAAGCAACTGGCCCACATGGGGTATCCAGATGAGCACTCAGGCCCTGTGTGGACCAGCTGGGGGGGGGGGGTATTCGCAGGCATTTTCAATCTCTCTTTCCACCAATCTGAAGTCTCTATCTGCTTCAAGAAGACGACCATCGTCCTGGTACCAAAGAAAGATCAGGCAGCGTGGCCTTAATGAACATCAGCCGGTGGCTCTGACATCCATCATTGTGAAGTGCTTCAAAGGTTACGCAAGACATGAATCATTTCCAGCCTCCCAGATTGCCCGGATCCATGACAGTTCACCTGCTGCCTCAATAGGTTTACAGCAGGCACCATCTCCCTGGCCCTTCACTCAACCCTGGAACACTGAGATAACAAGGACACATATGTCAGACTCCGATTTATCGACTACAGCTCAGCCTTCAACACCATTATTACTACGGAACTCATCTCCAAACTCCATGGGCCTGGGTCCAGGCACCTCCCTCCGCAACTCAATCCTCAACTTCCTAATCCACAGACCATAATCAGTAAGGATAGGCAACAACACCTCCTCTACGACCATCCTCAACACCGGTGCCCCACAAGGCTGTTTTCTCAGCCCCCTACTATACTCCTTATCCATCTATGACTGTGCGGCCAAATTCCCCTCCAACTCAATTTTCAAATTTGCTGACAACGCCATCACATTGGGTTGGATCTCAAACAATGACGAGACGGAGCACTGGGAAGAGATAGAGAATCTGGTGAACTGGTGCGACAACAATAAAGTTAACGGTTATTTATTTATCTCAAGTAGGGCTTACATTAACACTGCAATGAAGTTATTGTGAAATTCTCCTAGTCATCACACTGCGGCGCCTGTTCGCGTCAATGCACCTAACCAGCATGTCTTTCAGAATGTGGGAGGAAACCAGAGCACCCAGAGGAAATCCACGCAGACACAAGAGAATGTGCAAACTCCATACAGTGACCCAAGCCAGGAATTGAACTCGGATCCCTAGTGCAGCAGCACTAACCACATTGCCACTGTACCGCTTTCTTACCTATAGTGTCAGCATGGTGGGTTCAGGACTGGTTGTTGATGATCTGGACATCTAAAACTTTGAAGCTCTTGACCACTTTGACTTTGTCCCCATTGATGTAGACAGGGGCATGATCTTCACTATGTTTCCTGAAGTCCAATAATCTCGGCCCCAGCGTCAACAAAATGAAGGAGATAGCCATTGACTTCAGGAAGCGGAGTGGAGAACATGCCCCTGTCTATATCAATGGGGACGAAGTCGAAATGGTCAAGAGCTTCAAAGTTTTAAGTACAGATGACCAACAACCTGTCCTGGACCCCCCATGCCGACACTATAGTTAAGAAAGCCCACTAACACCTCTACTTTCTCAGAAGACTAAGGTAATTTGGTGTGCCAGCTACGACTCTCACCAACTTTTATAGATGCACCATAGAAAGCATTCTTTCTGGTTGTATCACGGCTTGGTGTGTCTCCAGCTCTGCTCAAGACCGCATGAAACTCAAACCACCCAACTGACAATGTCTATACTTCCTGCTGCCTCAGAGATGCAGCCAACATAAAGAAGAACCCCACCCAGCCAAGACATACTCTCTTCCACCTTCTTCTATTGGGAAAAAGATACAAAAGTCTGAGAACACATACCAACCAACTCAAGAACAGTTTCTTCCCTGCTGCCATTAGACTTTTGAATGGACCTACCATGCATTAAGTTGATCTTTCTCTACACCCTTGCTATGTAACGTTACATTCTTCACTCTCTCAGTTCCTTCTCTATGTACAATATGCTCTGTCTGTATAGCACACAAGAAACAATAGTTTTCTCCGTACATTAAGACATGAATTAAATACATAATTAAATCAAACCAAATCATTGACTTGGCATCCTCAAATACCTGTAATAAAAACAGAAACTGCTGGATAAACTTGGCAGTTCTGCCAGCATCTGTGGAGAGACGCAGGGTTAACATTTCAGATCTAAATTATCCTGCTACAGAATGACACTCAGTGTTCTCATCAGGTCTTAACTTTTTGGTTCTCCACGTTAATCATTTTTCCCTTAGCAGAGCCTAATTTCTTTGCAATCGTTTTCAAGGTCACATTCTGTAATTTTACTGCTGCTAATTGTTTCTGAGACTCTTCGTGCTCTTTTGTGAGAACCTCTGCTTTCAGTTGGCTATGCTGCAAAAGTGGTAGAGAACTCTTTCTGACTGCCAAATTGGAGCTACATGTCTGCTATATTTTGTCGCCCCTGTACATAAGTATGGGTGTGAAGATACACTGACAGCAGGTGCTCATCCTTTTTGCCCATTGCATTCATAAGATTGCTTTCCATTCCTTCACTCAGATCTTTGGAAATGACATAATTTGCTGACCTCACCCATGGCTTGGATTCTCCAGTCCCACTGCAGTGAATGGAGATTTGGCGGAGCGCTAAATTCTCCTTTCTCACTGGTGGCGGGCTGTACAATACTGAAGAATCCTCGCCGCAATGTTTTTCCAAGCTGTCTTCAAAGTGTCCAACTACTTCCTTCAACTCTTTCTTGCACCTCGTGATTTTCTCCTGGAATATAAAATATTGTAGAGTCTCCTCTGTGAATTGGTTCTTCAGATCTTTCAGTGACGTTAAATTCATTTTGGTTCTCTTTGTAAATTTCCAGAAGAACAACATTTAACCTGAGGAGTGCATGAAGCTCATTTAACAGGTTTCTCTTTTATTTGTAAAGCTCAATTGTTATCTCTGAAATTTTCTTGTAATATTGACTTTAAACTGCTGTTCTGACATTCTGCTATTCAAGGCAGTCCTCATTTCTTCATGCTGCAGAAGGGTTATGGACACCTTTTTGCATTTGATCTTGAAGGACAATCAACTGTTCTTTCTTTTTTGTTCAGTTCTTGCCATCTTTCTCTGATCTTCAGTTCATTGCTTCTCTTTATTTGCTGATTGTTCCAACACAACTTTTCCTGAAGTAGCATTGAACATCCTTTTTCCTCCTCATGTTTTTTCAGGGACACATATTAATTCTTCAAAGAGTCAAGTAACAGGTTCTTTATGTAGGTAATCCACCCACTATTGTGTCTGGCTGTATTTCTGGTTTTGCTCTTCTAAGTTCCTCTTCGATTTGTCAACAATAGAATTCAGAGTTATTATTTTCTCCTTATGCTTTTATGGAGATATAAACTGAGCCTGTACATGATGTGGTGATAGTGTGTCTTTAAGAAATGTATTTGTGTTAAGTTTCTTGTGCAGGATTTTTTTTTGGAAATCAGTTCTACTTACCCGGTGCCGCTTTGTCTAATAGCTGGCAGCCCACATGGTGATGCTGCAGAACCATAATTGAGTCTAATTGCTGGAGTGTTAGTTTTATTCTGGGCCAATGCAGTTTTGATATTATAGTGTTCTCCCCTGGGGTTTTTCAGAGGAGGGTTTGATTAGGTTGATTGATGAGACAATTGTGCAAATAGGTGGGACTAGGCTCACAGAGAGAAACAAGTTCAGTTGCTACTTGGGATCTGTAGAGAGAAGTATCTCTCTCTCTCTGGAGATTGGAATCCAGGACCTATTAGAAAATAGATCTCTTCCTCTGAAGCTCTGCTGTTTGAAGTTAAATCTTTCTCTGGAGGCTGCAGTATGGCAGTTAGAAGACAGGTGTCTCTCTGTATCTCTGTCCAGAAATGTTAAAAGGCTGGAAATCTAGCTGGAGTGTTTGCTTTAATCTGGGCCAATGCAGTTTCAATAATGCAACAGCATAACGTGCTTCACTTCCTTCTGCACATTTTTGAGATAAATGGATATCGTCCATATCCCTTCTTGCCTTTCTTGTGCATTGTCTTCACATGGTGAAGATTATCACCCTGGTTTCCTCCATTGCAGATGTGGAGGCCGAAAGAGAGAAATAAATTCACTGTGCAATGAAAGGACTCCGCCAGAACATGTGGAGATCTATTGTGAATTCCTGTCAATTGCAGAGTTAAAGGAGCTAGCAAAGATGAGCAAAAATTCAGCTTCAAAGCTGAATTAGCCTTTACAATCTTCAGACCATTAATCAGGTGGAGTAGTCCATTTTGTTGATCAGCACAGGTTTAGAGTCAGCACCATACCACACAGTGACTGAGCTCCACTGAGAACAAAAAAAAAGTTTTAAAAACTCAGCCAAAGCCAGCGGCCACTTTTTAATCACCCAAATACTCCAAAACATTTGAATGGGGACAAACATTTGAATGCAAAAATTTACCGCAAGAAATCAATCTCTTTTGAGTTCAGGTCTGTGATCGCTGCAGGAGCCTACCAAACCCAACAAGCATGGGAGAAAGAAGTGAAAAAGTGGTTTCCGACACATCATCTTTAGCAGTGCCACAGCACTTAAGCTGTACTCCCCTGAGCTAAAAAACCAACCATCAGTTCAATCCGGACAGATCAAAGGGCCAAACCAGACATCGAATTAGGGACTTTGCTGAAAGTGAATAGATTTTTATACTTATCTGGTTAACTTGCATTGATGAATCCTCAGCCAGCTTTAACAAGATATCAAAAGACTTTGACAAGTAATGAACACACAAGCTAAAGAGTTTAGAGCGGAGGAAATAGAGGCTGAGAAATAGCTGGATATCTCAGAAACAGATCTTTTTAAATGTGATGATGTATTACCAAAATTACAGTAGCAGGTGGAAGTGCTGAGACAGTTGGCTGTGATTTAATGGAAGGTCACAGGGCATTCCAAGCTGTAAATGGATAATTAAGCTATGAGAAGCATATTCACAGAACAGAAACAAGCTAAGACTTCGCTGGAGACAGATATGGCTTATTGTGAATCCAAAATCAAGGATAAGGACAAATCTCTGCTCCAGGTGGAGAAGAAAAAAGAAGACAGAAATAAGATCAGAAAATGTTTGCATCAAAGCTGAACTGGAAAACTTGAAACACAAGACACAAGAAACTTGAAGCACAAATGTATGATAAACTAAAGTCTTTCAATGAACCAAACTGTTCAAGATCTGAACAAACATATTGCTGAGGTGTCAAGATACACAGAGGCTTTGAAAGGAACAGAATGGTTGAAAGTTGAGAAGAGTACAGTAAACAAAAATCTGAATCGCTGTTAGGGACCAGATCAGAAACTCCAAAGTATCTTGTGAAGTTAACGTAGACCTCAAACGTTTTTTGATTTTGGCCTTAGTACGAACATAAGGTCTTCCACTCCAGGTGTGATTCCATTGATCCACTAGGAAGCTTTTATTAAAACTAACTTTCTTTAACAACAGAGTTAAAATATAACAGAAAGAATTAACATAGCTTTCACCAATTGGAATACTTAAATGTAAAGTATAACTGCTAACTGTATCTCTATAGTTTTAATTTAAGCAATATCTCCACATACGTAAATCCCTCTTCAGAATCAGTTAGCATAAAACGATGGTTGACATGGGTGCTAGATTTCTTTGGTTCAGATGCACATCAGTCAGGTCAGATGCTACACTTCAGTTTTTCAAACTCTGGGGGTAGTCACCAGCTTCTCTGGTCTTCTGAGTTCAACCGTTATGTTGTATCAGTAGTTTTAAAACAGATGTTCACAGTCTTGTATGGTTGAACACGAGTTGCCTATTGTTAATATGTAATTATGTACAAAGCATAGCTCAGACTAGGAGCTAACACCATGCTTACTTCTACACAAGTCTCTAAATCACGTCTGCTCCATTTTCTAACCTTATCTGCACTCTGTACAGGTCTTTGTCATGTAACTCTTTAAATCACAATGTGGGAAGTACTGTTTCCCAGTCCGATGCAAAACACCCTCATACAACAACAAAAAAGGAAATGCTGAAAAATCATCGCAGGCCTGACAGCATAGAATCATAGAGTAAAATCATAGAATTCCTTCAGTACAGAAGGAGACCATTTGGCCAGCATCGGTAGAGACAGAATAGAGGCAATGTTTCAAGTCTGGGTGAACCTTTGTCGACTGTTATACTACTGTTCGTTCAAGTCTGGACTCGATAACAAAAGTCAAGGCTCTGCTCCAGTACCGGTCAGCACTGCTGCCTCACAGTACCAGGGATTCAGGTTCGACTCCAGGCTTAGGTCACTGTCTGTGCAGAGTCTGCACATTCTCCCCATGTGCATCGGTTTCCCCCCAGAGTCCGAAAGACGTGCTGGTTAGGTGGATTGGCCATGCTAAATTCTCCCTCAGTGTACGCGAACAGGCACCAGAGTGTGGCAACTAGGGGATTTTCAGAGTGACTTCAGTGCATGTTAACGTAAGCCTACTTGTGACACTAATAAATAAACTTTTAAAACTTTTTTACTAAGAGGATACTATCTGTTGGAGGTGCTGTCTTTTGGATGAAATGTTAAACTGAGGCCCTATCTTATGTTAATTTAAATAATTCTGGGGCACCACTTTGATGAAGGGTAGAGGGGTTGCCCTCATCAATATTCATTCCCTAATTGATAACTCAAAACAAAATCGATTCTCTGGTCATTGCCATAATATGGGTCATTGTCACAATGCGCAAATTGGCAGTGAAGTGGAAAATGGCAAGAAGTCTCTCAACACCAGGTTAGAGGCCAACAGGTTTATTTGGAATCATGAGCTTTCAGAGGGCTGCCCCTTCATCAGGTGAGCCACTGATGAAGTGGGAAATGGTTTGGGACGTGCTCTGGTTGTGAAAGCTGGTCACAAAGTGCACGTCCCTTAACCTCTGAATGGGGGGAAATACCCACTCCAGGCTGGCCAACTCACTTCTACTGCCAAACCAACAGGAAAGGCAGAGCCCTCCGACCTTACCAAGATGGCGACGCTCGGGGCCCGCCTCCGTCACGTGAGGGCAGGTCCGCGGTGACGCAGGCTGAACATCGCACGTGACTGGCGAGGCGGGCCGCGGCTGCGCAGTCGGTGCCGGGGCAGCCGAGTGTTTTTGAGTGGCGACGGACTGAGGTAAAGAGCGGCGGCGGCGGGGAGAGAGAGAGAGAGAGAGAGGGGGGGGAATTGGACTGAACGTGCGCTGTGATCCCCATAATAATAATTTTTAAAAAAGTATAAACACCGTGGGGTGAATTTAACTTGGGGTGATTTTAAACGATTCGGGCGTCAAACCGAAGTCCGTTCCGAGGGGGGGAAGGGGTGGGCGCCCCCGGGGGGCAGTGATGGCGGACCGGGGTCCTAGGGTCTGATCCCGGCGGGTTGGGGGGGGGGGGGAGCGAGAACAGGGCGTTGGGCTGAATGGGAGAGCCGCATTGGGTACCAGTGAGGGGAAAAGGAAAGTGAAAGCCAAGCTGGAGCCTACATGTGGGCGGGGCGGTTTGTTTACTGTCAGTACGGACTCGACGGGCTGAAGGGCCTCCCCTGTGCTGTGTGAGGCTGGGGGGAGAT
Source organism: Carcharhinus amblyrhynchos (assembly GCF_965287045.1). Classification (NCBI taxonomy): domain Eukaryota; kingdom Metazoa; phylum Chordata; class Chondrichthyes; order Carcharhiniformes; family Carcharhinidae; genus Carcharhinus; species Carcharhinus amblyrhynchos. Next base: position 49,213,323 of record NC_137342.1, read on the forward strand.
TTCCAGCCTCTGGGTCACCGCCTGCTCTGGTTGATGCCCCGGCACTCTGTAAGCGTCCAGTTCCTGTCAGCTGCACAAGTCAGTCTGAGTCAGAAGCTTATGAGTTCAGTGGGTGGCACGGTGGTTAGCACTGCTGCCTCAGTGCCAGGGACCTGGGTTCAATTCCAGCCTTGGGTCGCTGTCTGTTTGAGTTTGTATGTTCTCCCTGTGCCTGCCTGGGTTTCCTCTGGCTGCTCCGGTTTCCTCCCAGACTCCGAAAATGTGTGGATTACGTTGATTGATCAGGCTAAAATTGATCCTAGTGTCAGTGGGATTAGCAGGGTAAATGCGTGGGGTCACGGGAATAGGGCCTGGGTGGGATTGTGGTTGGTACAGACGCGATGGGCTGAATGACTACCTGTACTGTAGGGGATTCAATGATACAGTGCAGTAATGGTAATGCAAGGTAACGAACCTGGGGACGTGGGTTCAGACATCATAGCTTGCGAGATTTAAATTCAGTCGAGAAACCTGGAATATAAAGCTTAAATCGAGTTTCATCGGAACAGTGTCACAGACTGAAGACTGGAAAGTAAGGGATTGACTGAAATGAAAGATGACCAAGAAACTTGGGATTATAATTGCAGGTTGAATGGAGGTATCCCACAAAGCATTTGCCAAAGGAATTGCTCAGTTTGTCTTTGGTCTTGGCAATGTATTGACAATGTTGTGGGCAGTATACTAAATCATTTGGAAAGAACTTTGGGGACCTTGGGCAGTGAGAGGGAGAAAAGTAGGTGCCGCATCTCGTGTGCTTGCGTGGAAAGGTGTCATGAGAAGGGGAGGGGTGATAGAAGAAGAAACTTAGGTGCCAAAGAGTGCACGGACCCTTCAGAAGGCTGAAAGGAAAGGGGAAGAGTGTTTGATCATAGTGTCATGTTAAGGGTGGTGGCAGAGTGGTTGGCACAGTGGTTAGCACTCACAGCGCCAAGGATCCAGGTTTGATTCCCAGTTTGAGTCACTATCTCTGTGGAGTTTGCACATTCTCCCTGTCTGTATGTGTTTCCTTCCACAGTCCAAAGATGTGCAGGTTAGATGGATTGGCCATGCAAAATTGCTCCTTAGTGTCATGGGGGCTAATTGGGGTAAATGTATGGGGCTGTGGTCGATGAAGACTCAATGGGCCGAATGGCCTCCTATAACTGTAGGATGCTATGACTCTCTGATGTGTGGAACGTGAGGACGTAGGGGTCCTATTGTGATTCCTTGGATGGGAGGGGAGGAGTGAGAGCAGCAAGCACATGAAATAAATATTCACAGTTGAGGGCCCATTCAATCTCAGTAGGGCAAATCCATTTAGTTGAGGAAAAATACATATTGGAAATGTTTCCAAACTAATGCCATCTGCATCAACTCTACTTTCCCAGCTACTCATATTCATTGATTCCCTTACTGCGTCAGCTGATTTTAACTAGTCATGATGTGGGTATAAGAACATAAGAACATAAGAAATAGGAGCAGGAGTAGGCCATCTAGCCCTTCGAGCCTGCCCCGCCATTCAATAAGATCATGGCTGATCTGTTGTGGCTCAGTTCCACTTTCCCGCCCTTTCCCCATAACCCTTAATCCCCTCTCTTATCAAGAACCCATCAACCCGCTTCTTAAAAATATTTAGCGAGGCAGCCTCCACCACTTCAACGGGCAGAGAATTCCAGAGATTCACCACCCTTTGAGTGAAGAAGTTCCTCCTCAACTCCGTTCTAAACCGCCTCCCCTTTATCTTGAGGCTGTGCCCCCTAGTCCTACTGTCTTTTTTGAGCGGGAAGAGTCTCTCCACCTCTATCCTATCCATCCCATTCATCATCTTATACGTCTCAATGAGATCTCCCCTCATTCTTCTAAACTCTAACGAGTACAAGCCCGTTGGACTGGCGTAAACACAGTAAAAAGTCTGACAACACCAGGCTTTAATCCAACCGATTTATTTGATAGTAAACGCACAAGCTTTCGGGGTTAGTCCCTTCGTCAGGTGAATGGAGAGTTCTGATCTCAGACAGCATATAAAGCACAGACTGTTTAGAGATTACTGATTAGAATGCGAATCCTTACACCTAACCTGCTGTTCAAGACCTGAAGTGGTTGACAATGTGAGTGGAAGGAGCACTGATCACAGGTTAAAGAGATGTGTATTGTCTCCAGACAGTACAGTAAGTGAGGTTTTGCAAACCCAGGCAAGTCACGGGGGTTACAGATAGTGCGACATGAACCCAAGATCCCTGTTGAGACCGTCCTCATGTATGCGGAACTGATAGCCAAGTTCCGCACACATGAGGACGGTCTCAACCAAGTTCCGCACACAAGAGGACGGTCTCAGCAGGGATCTTGGGTCATGTCGCACTATCTGTAACCCCTGTGACTTGCCTGGGTTTGCAAAACCTCACTTACTGTACTGTCTGGAGACAATACACATCTCTTTAACCTGTGATCAGTGCTCCTTCCACTCACATTGTCAACCACTTCAGGTCTTGAACAGCAGGTTAGGTGTAAGGATTCGCATTCTAATCAGTAATCTCTAAACAGTCTGTGCTTTATATGCTCTGTCTGAGGCCAGAACTCTCCATTCACCTGACGAAGGGACTAACCCCGAAAGCTTGTGTGTTTACTATCAAATAAATCGGTTGGATTAAAACCTGGTGTTGTCAGACTTTTTACTGATTTTAACTAGGCCAGCTGTATTTAGTTGGAGGTATTTTTATTTTTACTTCAATGTGATTGGATACTGCTTTGCATCATTGTGTGCATTATGGCTCTGTTGGTAATCTCTCACCTCTGAATTAGTTGGCGTTCATAAGAACTAGGAGCAAGAGTGGGCCATCTGGCCCCTCGAGCCTGCTCTGCCATTCAATAAGATCATGGCTGATCTTTTCATGGACTAAGCGAAACTTACCTGCCCACTCACCATAACCCTTAATTTCTTTACTGCTCAAAAATGTATCTATCCTTGCCTATCTAACATGCAATGAGGTAGCCTCAACTGCTTTACTGGGCAGGGAATTCCACAGATTCATAACCGTTTGTTTGAAGAAGTTTCTCCTCAACTCAGTCCTAAATCACCTTCTCCTTATTTTGAGGCTATGCCCCCTAGTTCTAGTTTCACCTGCCAGGGGGAACAACTTCCCCGCTTCTATCTTATATATTCCTTTCATAACCTTTTGGTTTCTGTAAGATTTCCCCTCGTTCTTCTGAATTCAAGTGAGTATAGCCCCAGTCTACTCAGTTTCTTCTCAAAAGCCAACCCTCTCAACTCTGGAATCAGCCTAGTGAATTCCCTCTGCACCCACCCCAGTGCCAATATATCCTTTCTCAAGTAAGGAGACCAAAACTGTACACAGTACTCCAGGTGTGGCCTCACCAGCACCCTATAAAGCTGCAACATAACCTCACTGTTTTTAAACTCCATCCCTCTAGCAATGAAGGACAAAATTCCATTTGCTGCCTTAGTTACATGCAAACCAACTCCTTGTGATGCTTGCACAAGGACACCCGGGTGCCTCTACACAAAATCCAGTCCAGGAGCTTGAGAACACAAAAATGGAGGCTGCAATCCAGTGTGATACTGAGGGAGTGCTGCAGCATTAAGAGGTGCTGTCTTTTGGAAGAGATGTTAAACCAAGGACCCATCTATCTGCTCTGATGGATATAAGGGATCCCATGATACTGTTTCAGGCAGAGGGATCTGGGTATCTATGCTCATGAATCACAGACACGTGGTATGCGGGTGCAGAAATAATATGTAGTAATAAAAAAGGCAAAGGGACTGAAGTATAAAAGTAAAGAAGTGTTGTTGCAATTATATCAGCTGTTGGTGAGACCACATCTGGAGTATTGTGTCCAGTTTTGATCTCCTTATTTGAGGAAGGATATGGTGGCATTCGAGGCAGTTCAGACAAAGTTCACCAGATTGATTCCGTGGTTGATGTGTGAGGAGAGATTCAACCATTTGAGTTTATACTCGCTGGAGTTTAGAAGGATTGGGGGGAACTGATCAAGGTGTATAAAATTTTAAAAGGTATTGATAAAGCAAATGGAGACCAAATATTTCCTCTTGTGGGGCAGTCTAGAACAAGAGGTCACAGTATACGTTGAGAGGCAATAGATTTAAAACAGAGACGAGAAGGAGCTACTTCTCACAGAGGTTGGTGAATTTGTGGAACTCACTGCCCCATAGCGGTTGGAGTCTGAATCGTTGAATGGTTTCAAGAAGGCAGTAGATATATTTCTAATAAAAAAAAATGGAAAGAGGGATATGAGCAACAAGTGGGGGGATGGATTTGAGACTACGGAGAGATCAGCCATGATCTGATTGAATGATGGAGCAGAATTGAAAAGCTGAATTGCCTACTTCTCCTAATTCCTATGTAAGAGCAGGGAAGTTATCCCCCAGTGTCCTTGCTAATATTTATGCCTTCAGCAAAATCACAAAAAAAGGTTATCACATTGTTGTTAGTGGGAGCTTGCTGTATACATATTGGCTGGCGTATTTCATACATTTATAGCAGTGGCTAACATCACACTTCATCGGCTATGAAGCACTTTGAGACGTCTGGTGGTTGTAAAAAGAGCTGTATAAATACATTTGTAAAATGAGCAGTAAAACTATAGAATGTATAGTATTTGTTGCCATTTAGGTATTAGTGTTTCTAATTAGTTTACAACTGTTTTGTGCAGTCAACCTTTTTACATTTTTAAATGTTTGTTTCTTTCAGAACGACAAAAGACAATGATGTGTTCAAACCAGTTAGATACTCCTGCCCTCGGACCAACAACACAGAATTTGAGTCCAAATCTGCATGCTGTGAATGGTACTGCCGTGAATGTCAATGGTCCCCACATGCTGGGGTCTTTTACCCCAGAAGATACCCTACAGCAAATGGATGAATTGATTAAGGAGAACAATGATTTAAAAGGTGCACTTATTCTTGGAGAACATGGGTTAAAATAACTGATTTATATCCAAGGAAGTGTGCAATTTGCTGTGTCATTTATTCACAAGGTTGTTTAAATTCTGATATTGGTGGTAATTAAACTATGAAATTTAAGATTATATCTCGATTTAACAGCTGTTGATAGCTTTTACATTATGGAAATGATATATAGCAACAGATCAGAAGCTGCAGCTTAAAAAATATACTGTTTTATGTAATTAAGTTGTATAGTTTTTTTTTCTAGTTTTAAACTGCTTTACCAAGGTAATTCCTTTCCTTGGCACCTTGTTCAAAAGTAGGCAAGAGATTTTCGGTTATTACTCTGCCTGTTCTTGTCTTGAATTCGCTCAATTGCTGTTGGAAAGCGATAGCTAGGGAATTAATTAGGAGGTAGGAGGCAATAGGAATGATAGCCATATGCTGTAATTGGCAAGCTGTGACTTGTGGTATCCTTCGTGAGTCTCAACATTTCACCAGATTTATAAATGATTTGATGGAGGAGTGCAGAGCCATATATCCAGGTTTGGCAATGATGCTAAGGGAAGTAGTGTACAGTAAGTATGTAAATGAAAGTTGCAAAGGGAGATTGATGGATAAAACTATTGGGCAAGCTGGCAGGTGGAATTCAACTGAAGGTATTATCCACTTTGGAACTAAGAAATCTTGGTCTGAATTTTTTTGAATGGGGAGACAGCAGATGAGCAGATAGATTTAGAGTCCATGTACAGAAATCACTTAAAATTGTAGACAAAATCTATTTAAAAAATAACAATCTTAACCTTGATCTTAAGAGTTCTGAAATACAAAGGGATAGAAATTGTGCTGTAGTTCTATCCAGCATCTGGAATATTGCATTTAGTTTCAGACATATGCCCTCCAAAGGCCAATATATCCTTGTTGAGGCATAATGATACCCTTTCATCAGAATTATACTGGAGTTGAAATGTTTACATGATGTATAGACTGCGTTAAAGGTTTAAGCAACATGATGAACTTGCATGGGAAATTATCAGGCAAACAAAGAGAAAATGAAAAACCACATTATCAAGGGATATAAAAATATTGGTGAGCAAACTGACATGAATCATTATAGAATCATAGAACTCTACAGTGCAGAAAGAGGCCCATCGAGTCTGCACCAAACACAATCCCACCCAGGCCCTACCCCCATATTCCTACATATTATACCCACTAATCCCTCTAACCTACGCATCCCTGGGCAGTAAGGGGCAATTTCTTAACATGGCCAATCAACCTAACCACATCTTTGGACTGTGGGAGGAAACAGGAGTACCCGGAGGAAACCCACGTAGACACAAGGAGAATGTGCAAACTCCACACAGTTTGACATGCTGTCAAAGTTTTTTGTCTTGCACTCATCAGAACAGACACAAGAATGCCAAATGTTCACTACATGAAAATAGGAGTGCTGATTGGTTGAGATGTTGCATCGAATATATAGGGAGCGATTGTTCCCTATGCTTTTTTTTATATAAAACACATGGAATACCTGGAAATTGCACCTGGACATGTTTCTTTGCTTGCAATCACTGAAACGATTATATGATGACATCAGCAAGTTCCATCCTCCTTCAGACTCACCATGGAACACTGTCCAGAATTGGTTGCATTCTTGGACACACGCATCTCCATTAAGAATGGTCACCACAGCACTTTGTTATATTGCAAGCCCACAGATAACCTCATGATGGTCCACTTCTCCAGCTTCCATCCTAAACACGTTGAAGAAGCCATTCCCAATGGGCAAGCCTTCCGTGTACACAGCATCTGCTCAGATGAGGAGGATCGCAACAAACACCTACAGATGCTGAAAGACGCCCTCATAAGGATGTGGCGCTCGACTCATCGATCGACAGTTCCGATGCGCCAATATCCAGAGTCACAAGCCAATGAGAAGTTCTTTCAAATAGGAATTCATCCTCAGCTGGCTGAAGACCTGAGTTGTAGAGTTCACTTTATAAGTGGTGCTAATACTGCAAGATGAAGTTGGTACATGAAAACTGTGTCAATTTTACAGGCACTGGAAGGGAATCTTCCACCAAAGCGAGGCATTGAGGAGGAGGCTGTTGTACAGGCTGAGGTTCTGCTTCTTGATGTTCGTTGGTTGGATGTTTGACAGCAGACTGCCATGATGTTGTGTTCAGACCCTAGAGCCTTGGGTTATATGACATGGCCTATTAATGATTGATTGCAAATTAACAATTAGTTTCTGTACTTCTGGCCTGCATTCCATTGTTTGTCCTTGGGAGATAGACAAGGTAGCTGTTAGTATCTCTTTCACAATAATGAGTTCTGATCTCTTTTGTGATAGTTTAAGTTGGGAAGCCAGTTTGTCTACACTTCCTCTGCTTTCATTGATTACACAGGGTCTATATGATGAGGTGTAAAATTTCATGGGCTGAGAGAGGATTTTTTTTGTTCTTTAACTCCTGTGGTTGCTTCAAGAACAAAGGGCCAATCCTGTGGTTGTGATTTGTAGCAGCCAATTTTTATTGGTTCAGCAGAAAGTCAATTTTTTTAAATGGCAGAAGAATGAAGTTTTAGATTTTTTTTTTCATCCAACAAGGATGTGTCAATTGAAAAGCAGAACATTTGGGGCAACTGTTGTTAATAATTTGAATTATTGGTTTGGATTTTGGAATAATGCTGATACCAAACTGTGGTGATATGGCTACTAGTGAAGTAGAACACAACATAATAGGTAAGATGTTGGGAAACTTGCAGACTAAACAATTCAGTAGCAAATGAGTTTTAACATATATAAATCTGAGGTAATGCACTTTGATAGGAAGGGTAGAAACAGCTAAAAAAAAAGGGAAAGTGTTAGAAGAGCAAAGGGATCTCTGAATATGGCAGAGCAATTCATCAAAAGCAAGTTTCAGATCAGAAACAATTTAAAATGCTACAAGCACTAGGAATTATTTCTTAGGTGTTGGATTGCATAGATCGAGAGAATGTTTTCACTTGGGGAGAATCAAAACTATGGGCCATAAATGCAAGATACTTAGTACTAACCCAGTAGGGAAATGAAGAGGAATATCATAACTCAAAAAGATTAGAAAATAGAAATTATGACCACCAGTGATAGATTGCATGCATTTGAGAGACTGGTGGATGAGAGAAATGGGAGCAGAAAAACATGTTGAAAGATTCAGGTGAGATTGATGGAATGGGAGAAGACTCTAATGAGAAGTAATCACCAGCACAGCCGAATTGGGCTGAATGGCTAGTTTCTGTGTTACGTGCAGCGTGTTCAGTTGAATCTCATGGTATTATTCCAGATAATTGAAGATCTTGATGAATACAGAATCCAAAAAAGAGGGGATATTAATAAGATGAGAGTTTGGCCATTTATGTTTAGTATCAGGAAGGACTTCTTCGCTCAAAAAACAGTGGAAATCTGGAACTTTTTTCCCCCATAAACTGTTGAGGCAGGGGGCTCAATTGAAAATTTCAAAATTGCGATTGCTGGATTTTATTGGGCAAGACTATTAAGGGATATGAAAACATGGCCGATAAATGGAGTTAAGGTACAGATCAACTAGTGAACGGTATGAACGCCAAATGATCTTTTCCTTTTTGAGACATGGTTAGGGACTTTTATGCATTTTTTTTCAAAGTGGCAGCTCTGTTTTAAGAGTTTGCCATTCTGGGTATAAATTTGTTAAAAATGACATTTACAAAATATTTTAATAAACTTCTGCACAGAAAGCCTGAAGAGAAATTAAATTTGCCTTGCACTGTTGGCATTCTTCCAGGAAACCGAAACGTCAGCTTTAGTTAACCAAGGGCCCTGTCAGCTGGTAATGATAAATCACTGGGGATTTTGAAAGGAAGGATGGAAAAACACATTTTTTTATTTTAAAAAAAAGATATGCAACTGGATTCAGCCACAGGTGGTAAGACTTGGGAGAAAATAACAAGATTATAAACCCTATGTAAATGGGCATTTCTCATCTAGCTGGCATTTTTTATAGATCAATTGGAATTTACAGTATTGTGGATTTTATTATTTTAAGCTCCTGTAGGTGATTCTGCATAAAAAGATTAGCAGAACTCTTAAATTTGCTTTCCACATCTCTGGTTAGCCTCAGTCTGCTGACCTCCACACAATAGGCCATTTGTGTTTGATTTTCTGTGCTCATTTTCTTTCTCTGTAACGCTGAAGTGCATTAACAACCAGATGCATATCTAGTTCGTTCATGAAGGATTTATTCAACACAGTGTCAACTTACTTGCCACAGATTCTGTTATATACCTCATGATGTGGCAGGAAACTTGTGCTATTCTCTCAAATTAATTTAAAACCATGGCCTGATAATTCTTTAATCTGAAGGTGCTTGCCTAAATCAAGATCATCTGCATCCTTCAGACTTTTAGAGGCTTCAGTCCTGCAGGGAACCAGGCAGTAAAATAGCAATGGCCAGATTGAATATTGCAGAAGGCACAATGACTTGTAGGTCCGTCTTAGTATTTGTATTTAAGAGAGGAATCACTATCCATTGTTGGTTATTGAGTGTCTTTAAGACAGAGATAGTTAGGTTCTTGATTAATAAGGAGATCAGAGGTTATGGGGGAAGGACAGGAGAATGGGGATGAGAAAAATATCAGCCGTGATTGAATGATGGAGCCGACTCGATGGGGCGAGTGGCCAAATTCTGCTCCTATGTCTGATGGTCTTATTACTAACATCAAAGTAAGAGCTTGATGTTTAATATTAGATGTGCAGGTTGAGAAGTTGTTGCGTTGTGGATAATAAATAGATGACATTGGTGCATAATTTATATCAACCCCACCCCTCATGAGCATTTGTATTGTTGTAAAATGTTCATGTTTAATTGGGACTGCAGGTTGAAGTTTGACTTTGTCAATAAATTATACCTCTCCAATCAGTTTTTAAAAGTATGTTGGGAATATAAGCACATAAAAGATTGCAATTCCCACGTGATTATTACTGGTTGCATCGAGAAGCGATATTGACTCTCACGTGGTAAAAATGGGTATTATGGAGTGTTTACAGATTGATTAAGCACATGAACAATTTTGTTAAGAACATAAGAACATAAGAAATAGGAGCAGGAGTAGGCCATCTAGCCCTTCGAGCCTGCCCCGCCATTCAGTAAGATCATGGCTGATCTGTTGTGGCTCAGTTCCACTTTCCCGCCCTCTCCCCATAACCCTTAATCCCCTCTCTTATCAAGAACCCATCAACCCGCTTCTTAAAAATATTTAGCGAGGCAGCCTCCACCACTTCAACGGGCAGAGAATTCCAGAGATTCACCACCCTTTGAGTGAAGAAGTTCCTCCTCAACTCCGTTCTAAACCGCCTCCCCTTTATCTTGAGGCTGTGCCCCCTAGTCCTACTGTCTTTTTTGAGCGGGAAGAGTCTCTCCACCTCTATCCTATCCATCCCATTCATCATCTTATACGTCTCAATGAGATCTCCCCTCATTCTTCTAAACTCTAACGAGTACAAGCCTAGTTTATTCAGCCTCTCCTCATAGCTCAATCCCCTCAACTCCGGTATCAGCCTAGTAAACCTCCTCTGCACTCCCTCCAGGGCCAAAATATCCTTGCGCAGGTGCGGCGCCCAAAACTGCACACAGTACTCCAGCTGCGGCCTCACCAATGCCCTATACAGCTGCAGCAAGACCTCCCTACTTTTATATTCAAAAGTCCATTAAATTCTAGGACCTAAAAAAAACTCAACTTGTGTTGAAAGAATGAGCTACTATTGTTTTTATAAGGACATTTGTATGACCCTGGAAAGTATTTTTGCAAGGGTCGTTCCATGCATAATATCTAGTACTTTCTACTTTGATAAAATTAAACCAGTTTTCTAATACTTGCTGGCTTTGTGCCTTTGTATTCTTGTTGCAGTCTCAGCGACAAAACTTTTTAAAATAGGGCTGCATGGTGGCATTGCTGCTTCACAGTGCCAGGGACCTGGGTTTGACTCCCAGCTTGGGTCACTGTCTATGCAGAGTCTAAATGTCCTCCCCATGTTTGCATGGGTTTCCTCTGGGTGCTCTGGTTTCCTCCTGCAGGCTGAAAGACGTGCTGGTTAGGTGCATTGGCCATGCTAAATTTTCCCTCCATGTACCCAAACAGGCATCAGAGCGTGGCCATTAGGGGAATTTCACAATAACTTAATTGCAGTGTTAATGTAAGCCTACTTGTGATACTGATAAATTTAAAACTTGAAATAATTTCAGGAATAATTAAATAACAAACAAAAAGCATAGCCTGGAGCTCTTTTAACGCTGAGTGCTTGCTCTGATTTGCTTTGGTAGTTCAGAATGTGTATTTTTAAAGCATAATTGTGGTCTAATTTTTCATCTTCATTTGAAGATTTGCTGTCTCAAAGCCCTTTAGTGCCTGAAACAGTTGCACAGCAATGGCTCCATCACAAATAGATTGATAATAACAGGAACCCATCTAAATTATGCCATTTATGATATGAAATCGACAGTCTATTGGCAATGCTTTTAAGAAAATAAGTATTTACTATCACTGATCTCCATTTGAACTCCAGTCCTGAGTGAAGCAGCTGACTCATTCTACATCTACACATAAGAACATAAGAAATAGGAGCAGGAGTAGGCCATCTAGCCCTTCGAGCCTGCCCCGCCATTCAATAAGATCATGGCTGATCTGTCGTGGCTCAGTTCCACATTCCCACCCTCTCCCCATAACCCTTAATCCCCTCTCTTATCAAAAACCCATCAACCCGCATCTTAAAAATATTTAGCGAGGTAGCCTCCACCACTTCAACAGGCAGAGAATTCCAGAGATTCACCACCCTTCGAGTGAAGAAGTTCTTCCTCAACTCCGTTCTAAACCGCCCCCCCCCCTTTATCTTGAGGCTGTGCCCCCTAGTCCTACTGTCCTTTCTGAGCGGGAAGAGTATCTCCACCTCTATCCTATCCATCCCATTCATCATCTTGTACTCTAACGAGTACAAGCCCAACGAATACATGGCGACCACATTCCAGTTCCAGCATACTCTTTAACATTATGTTGTGGACCCTTTGGACAGTCTGAACGGAATTCCGGATTCTTGGACCCCAACTCGTCAACAGCTCAACTAGAAGTAGAAAAGCCAAAGCAGTGATTGGCACAGCAAGCTTTAGTTGGATAGCACATAATGAATCCAAGCCTTAGTTCCATATTATCTTTTGCACAGGGCCAATGACTAAATAACTTTTTGAACTTTGCTCGACATAACAGAATGTTTTCAGATCCCCATTCAGCACCATTTCATGTTTGATAAAATCACAAAAGACATTTTACAAAAAGAAATTAGAAAGTTTTGTTTTAATTTTATAAAAATTAGAGAGAAATGGCAACCATTGGAGTGAATTCCCCTGCCCCTAATATAATTGTATTTTTCTGGTTGCCACAGTAATTTATTGCATTATAGATATATTTTAGTAAGCCAATTAGAAGTCATGTGTCAAAAAAGAGTATTTGTCTGTAATGAAGCTTTTTAAAAAAAATCTTTCACTAAATTACAAAAATATTCTTTTAGATTAGACTTAATTTTACAGGGAAAGTTTCAAATTATTTAATTTGTTTTGTAAACCAAGTATTGTTGATTGTGTCTTACAGAAGCAATCAAGCAAACAAATCATGCAATGAAGGAGCGTTACGAAGAGCTTGCGACTTGGCGGGAGAAACAGAGGGAAGAACGGGAGTGTATTCAAAAAAAGTTTGAGGAGGCTAAAACCCGACTAACAGACCTTGTTGCAGAGAATGATACCTTGAAGATCAAAATACAAGAATTAAGTAGCAGTGGTTTACAGGTATATAAAATAAAGATTGAAGATTTTCAGAATTATCTGTACATGCAGTTCACTTTCAGTGTAGATATGGCGGTGGTAGTGCAGCATTATTGTCACTGGGCTTGTAATCAAGAGACCCAGGATAATCCTCTCGAGATCTGGGTTCGTATCCCACCATAGCAGATGGTGGAATTTAAACTCAATGAAGCATCTGGAATTAAAAGTCCACTGACAACCATGAAACCATTATCAATTGTCATTTGAAAAAACAACCAAAGAGTCCTTTAGGGAAGGAAGCCAGCTATCCTTACCTGGTCTGGTCTATGTATGAATCCAGACAAACAGCAGTGTGGCTGACTCTTAAATGCCCTCTGAAATGACCTAGCAAGCCACAAAGGTAACACAAAGGAATGAAACCAGAAAGACCACCCAGCATTGACCTAGACACCGGAAAGGACAATTGCAAATCGAACCCTGTCAACCCTGCAAACTCTCCTAACTAACATCTGGGAGCTTGTACCAAAATTGGAAGAGCTGTCTCACAGACTAGTCAAGCAACAGCCTGACAAAGTCATGCTCATGGAATCATACTGACAGATAATGTTTAATAATATCCTTTAGGGAAGGAACTTTGCCCTTCTTACCTGGTTTGACCTACGTGTGACTCGAGCCACAGCAATGTGGTTGACTCAACTGCATTCTGAAATGGCCACTCAGTTCAAGGGCATCTAGGGATGGGTAATAAATGCTGGCCAGCCAGCAATGCCCATATCCCATGAATAATAAAAGAAAATCCCAGACACCATCATCACCATTCCTGGGTATGTTCTGTCTCACTGGTACAAAGGTATACAGTCAGGAAGGACTTGCCCTGGGAATCCTCAAAATCAATTTTGGACCCTATGAAGTCTCATGGCACCAGGTAAAACAAAGGTAAAGACTTGAATAAATTGTAATTTTAGATTGGCATTTGAAGTACTTGCTCAATTAAATTTACTTATAAGTGCCACAAGTAGACTTACATTAACAGTGCAGTAAAATTATTGTGAAAGTCCTCTACTTGCCGCACTCCAGCAGCTGTTCGGGTACACTGAGGGAGAACTTAGCATTGCTAATACATCTAACCAGCATGTCTTTCAAACTGTGGAAGGAGCACCTGGAGGAAACCCACACAGACATGGAGAGAATGTGCAGACTCCATACAGTGGCTGAAGCTGGGAATCGAACCTAGGTGCCTGGCGCTGAGGCAGCAGTGCTAACCACTGTGCCATCATGCCGCAATTAACTATGAAAATGGAAACATCACTGAATTTTGAGAGGTTATTTACCTCATTTAGATGGAAAGTATCTATGACTGAAGCTCTGCCACTGCTTCTGGGGCGAGCAAAGTTCCTAGAACAGCAATCTTCATTGGCCTCGGGAGGGATTTTACGATTTCGCCTGAGTGAGGCCATAACATCTGGCCCTATGACACCACAAACTATACTTGATCCATTGGAATGGAATGAGCTTTATCTGCACAAGTTTCCTCATGTTCCATGCTTTCTTGTGTTGGTAAATAATCTGTTGGATAGTTTTTTTAAACTCATTTTTATTTTCTGACAGGGAGTACCCAAAGATGCATGCTCTAATCTGGTGGAACAAGATATTCAGCAACTCAAAGCACTTGTCAGCAGGCTGCAGACAGAAAAGGCTGATTTGGTTGCCATGAATTCAGAGCTTCTGCTGAAGTTGGGTGCCACAGCATCTGATGATTCATTTGTTGAAATTCGAATGGTGGTATGTAGGAAAAGTAAATCTTAAAACAATGGAATTGCAGTTCATATTAGTGCCCGAACTTTGTCATTGTTAGTGTATGAGTATACATTATTACACTAAAACCAGGTCAAAGAATGTAGTACAAATTAATAGTTTGGATCCTGCTCCATTTATGAGCTGAGCCAAGCTTGCGCTATGGACCAAATGTGTGAAAGTTGCAAAATGCCAACACACCACGTTTATAAAATGAAGGAACTCAACTGCATCGTAAAATTACATTCCCGGATCCAATTGCTGTGACTCTACTGCTCTTGAGAATGTGGCTTCCAAAAGGCAGCAAACACAAAAGGTTCTGGGTCGGATTGGAGGGAGGAAGGAGGTCAGTGGTGGAGACATAAGAAAGCAGATCCATCTATGGTATTCACTCAAGTTCTGATCAGTTCAAGAGCAGTAGGGACAGAGGCTTAGGGACATGCTGATTGGAATCTTGGTTGGGAAGTACAAATTTTAAAGTTTATTTATTAGTGTCACAAGTAGGCTTACATTAAAACTGCAATGAAGTTACTGTGAAAATTCCTGAGACGCCACACTCCGGCGCCTGCTCAGGTACACTGAGGGAGAACTTGGCATGGTCAATGCACCTAACCCAGCACATCTTTTGGACTCTGGGAGGAAACCGGAGCAACCCGGAGGAAACGCACACAAATATGGGGAGAAAGTGCAGACTCCACACAAGACAGGACTCAAGCTGGGAATCGAACCCAGGTCCCTGGCGCTGTGAAACAGAAGTGCTAACCACTGTGCCACCCATGTACATGAACATATACGAAGGATCTAAAAGTAATGATAAAAGCAAAAAGGTTGATAAAGTTTGTAAAATATTAAGTGGTTGGAATTTTTCTGAAAAGTTTAGATGTTAGCTTGTTGAGATTTGATGATTTTGGGGCATACTGTATTTTTATGCAGTTAAAGGTGTTTTTAACATTGAGCGATTATACCAGAGCAGCAAAGAATGCAATTTGCAGGCATTGATGCTCTCCCATTCTGCAGGAGGATGTTGATGATGGTGAACTAAAAGCAGCAAAAGAGTTGCAGTGCCAGGATACAGACAGCCAGACAGTCTATACGTAAGTAATTTCGTTTGTGTGTTCGATTATGCTATTCAAACTTCTATTGTTGCACATTTCGTATGAGTTGTAAAAATGACTTAATTTGAAATCATCTTGCATAAATTTTACATGGCAGTAAACTCTTGTGCAAACAATATCTATTGAAGAATTCACTGAAAAAAGATGTTCCTCATGTGCTGCTTTTCTCAGAATCCAATTGCTACCTCAATTTAGCAAAATGCACCCCTTAGTTTCATTTGAATACCATGATCAACATCAAATGCATAGAATACCTTGTTGAATGGAGGAAGTTGGCAGTGGTTTCAGAATGGTTGACAGAAATACAGTAGCACAAACCATGCAACTCCATAGAATGCTGTTGCTGGAGAAATTGCTGACAACAAGCTAAGACATCCTCCTTGATTTTGTCTGCAATAAATAGATCGGACAGTTTTAGGACTTTAGAAAAGTTACGATGCAGAAAGAGGCCATTCTGACCTTCATGGCAGCCAAAAAAGAGACAAAGGAAACCAGCTGATCATTTTCCAGCATCTGGTCCAGAGCTTTGCAGATTGAACATAAGAACGTAAGAAAACATAACATAAGAAATAGGAGCAGGAATAGGCCATCTAGCCCTTCGAGCCTGCCCCGCCGTTCAATAAGATCATGGCTGATCTGGAGTGGCTCAGTTCCACTTTCCCGCTTTCTCCCCGTAACCCTTAATCCCCTTGCCTACCAAAAACCTATCTACCCGCGTCTTAAATAAATTTAGCGAGGCAGCCTCCACCACTTCAATGGGCAGAGAATTCCAGAGATTCACCACCCTTTGAGTGAAGGAGTTCCTCCTCAGCTTTGTTCTAAACTGCGCTCCCCGCCCCCCCCGCCCCGCCCAATCACTTCAGATGCAGATTCAAGTACCTTTTAAATTACTTCAGCATTTCAGCCTCAACCACTAGCTCAGGCACTGAATTCCACATGCCCACCACTCTCTGGGTGAAAATTCCTTCTACCAGTTACCTTAAATCCATGCCCCTTGGTAATTGGTCCCTCAGCTAGGGGAAACCAGTTTTTTCCTGTCTCCTCGGTCTAAGCCCCTCATAATTTTGTACACCTCAATAGATCACCTCTCAATCTCCTCTGGTCCAAGGAAAACACAGTAAGGAGTCTCAGAACACAAGGTTAAAGCAACCCTAGTCTATCCAATATCACATCTTGGCTGCAGTTTAAAGCCCTGACAACATTCTTGTATGCAGAATGAATCTGCCGTTGACAGTGCACCACTGTGACCATTTTGTGATTATGTTTGAACTTTGCATTGCGCAATTTGTACAATGGTGAAGTTTCAATCGTGACTCTTTAATAATCGCTTTGATTGTCTTTTGTGTTCTTGTGTTTTGGTGTTTTGCAGTGAGAGATAAAAATATAAGCAGGAATTGACTTCAAATTAAATGAAATAAATTGATATGTGAAACTGTGTATTAACAAGAATAGAACTAGAGCTGATCAACATATTTTCTTTGGAAGACCGAGTAGAAACATGAACAACTTAAAAGGATGACATCCATAAGGTGGAATAAAATGCTGCATATTATGGGGAATTAGAAAAAGATCCAATAGATTTGTGTAAGAGTCTCTGCAGAAGCGATTACAGCAAGTGGCTTTCAATGTAAAATACAGATGAAGATAGGTTATCATATGTTTTAGCTGAGCAAATTTTCTTTTAGGCTTCCAGAATCATGAAATTGTCACCTCTGGAATTTTGAATTCTTTGATATCTTGCTGCTTTGCTAGATTCGTTCAAATGCTTCTGACAAATTTGATGAAGCTTTATCTTTTCAGAAGTTGTACTTAATTGAAATTTATCCTGTTTGGAAGAATCAATAAATGAAATTCGTAATTATATTTGATCTGTTAAAGGACAATTTTCAAGAATTAAAAATGTATTTTTCGGAATTTATCAGCAATAATTTGAAATAATTAATATTTGTGTATTTGAATTATATTTTGATCAATCATTTTTGGAGACAGGTCAAAAGTTGATGATTCTAGGAAACGTCTACTGTCAGAAGAATTAACAGTCAGCCAACTCCTTCATATGCTGAGGGACAAGACTTTGAGTTTGGAAAAACTTGAACATGAGCTTGAATTATCAAAGCAAAGGTAAAGGATTTTGATGGCTGTGTAGATGCCTTTATTAGGAGCCTTTAAGTACTTGGCATTTTAATTCACAATTTAATATACTGAGTATTTTTGTGAATTGTGGATACACAATTAGCTGAAATGTGCAAACTTCAGTGTTATTCTTGAATTTGATTTAACCTTCTAACATGATGTCACAATTGTGTGAAATGTGAAATTGCATTTTGTGTGCATTGGATAATCTCTGAAAAGATCATGCCATTTATTATTGGTTAGATTATAAATTAGAGTCAAATTCTGACTGAACTTGAAGGACACTAAAGAGTTAAGTTTGGAACCATTAATCACTTTTTTGTAAATTTAACTATAATTACGATTCTTGGTCTTGTACTTGGAAAAAGAAAATTATTATTAGGATTCTTTTATCATTTGAGGCGAGCTTTCGTTGTGCTCCTTTGTGGGAAGTAGTCACACAACTTGACAATATTTTTCAGGATTTCAGAGCTGAAGAAATCTAGTGAAACAACTGACGTTGCAACACAGACCGAGGAGAATGCAGCAAAGCAGCCTTTGTCCGATACTAAGCAGGAATTGGCATCCGAGACTCCGGTGACTAATGTCAGCGTAGAACAACAGAATATTGAAACTGTAGCTGCTCCAGTAGAAGGGATGAATAGTCCAAACAAGCAAGTAAGTGGACAAAATTTGTAAAATTGGAAAGGATCCCCTGTTTGTGATAATGAGGAGTTATTTGTTTGTTTCAGAAACATTGGCACTGCTTGATGAACAAAGACCAAGGTCAAACTTTTAACCATCGTGGTCGTTACATTATGTGAGAATGAAGCTGTTGATTATCAAAGAAAGAAAGACTTGCCTTTACATAACTGCTTTATCACCTTTCATAACCTTATGGCATTCATAAGTACCTTCAGCAGCATAATCACTGCTGTAATGCTGGAAAAATGGTAGCCAATTTGCACATAGCAACCTCCCACAAATGAAAAGGAAATATGTAACCAGCTGATCTAGTTCACCGTTGGTTGAAGTTCATTTATTATTGTCACAAGTAGGCTTACATTAACCCTGCAATGAAGTTACTGTGAAAATCCCCTAGTCACCACGCTCCGCCGACTGTTTGGGGACACTGAGGGAGAATTTAGCATGGTCAGTGTACCTAACCAGCACATCTTTTAGACTGGGAGGAAACTGGAATACCTGGTGGAAATCCATGCAGACACGGGGTGAACGTGCAAACTCCACACCAACGCCGACCCAAACTGGGAATTGAACCCTGGTCCCTGGCGCTGTGAGGCAGCTGTTAACCGCTGAGACGCCCACAGGATGTTGGGAGAACTGTGCTCTTATTTCAGTAGTACTGTGAGATCTTTTATGCCCCCCTGAGAGGACAGGCTGTGCTGCAGTTCAACATCCTGTCTGAAAGTCAAACTATCCAATAGTGTGGCGCTCTTTCAATATTGTAGTGAATTGCTAGCCTCAATTATATGCCAGATTCTCCAAAGTGAGACTTGAATCTATACACATCTGGCTCAGAGTCAAGAGTGCTACTGTTGAGCCAAGGCTGATGGGTACTTGCCTTGGAAGCTATAGAATCAGGATCAGAGAATTCTTACAGTGCAGAAGGATGGTCTGCACCTGAACCAGAGGGGAACTAATATCTTTGGGGGGAAATTTGCCAATGCTATTCGGGGGGGGGGATGGGAACTTGAACTGTAGCTCCAGTGTACAGGAGGATGAGAATAGGGAGGTCATGGATAAAGTTTCTAGGTCACAGCAATGTATTGGCAGGCGGGAGGGTGGTTTGAAGCGCGTATACTTTAATGCGAGGAGCATACGCAATAAGGTAGACGAACTTGCAGCCTGGATTGGTGCCTGGGACTTCGATGTTGTGGCCATTACAGAGACATGGATAGAGCAGGGACAGGAATGGTTGTTGCAGGTTCCAGGGTTCAGATGTTTCAGTCAGAGCAGAGAAGGTGGTAGAAGAGGGGGAGGCGTGGCATTGTTAGTCAAGGACAGTATTACAGTGGCAGAAAGGACGTTTGATGTGGACCTGTCTATTGAGGTAGTATGGGCTGAGATTAGAAACAGGAAAGGAGAGATCACACTGTTGGGAGTTTTTTTATAGGCCTCCAAAAAGTTCCAGAGATGTAGAGGAAAGGATTGCACAGATGATCCTGGATAGGTGCGAAAGTAACAAGGTAGTTGTTATGGGGGACTTTAACTTTACAAATATCGATTGGAAAAGCTATAGTTCAAGCACATTAGAAGGGTCAGTTTTTGTCCAATGTGTGCTGGAAGGTTTCATGACACAGTATGTAGATAGGCCAACAAGAGGTGAGACTACATTGGATTTGGTACTGGGTAATGAACCAGACCAGGTGTTAGACTTGAAGGTAGGTGAGCACTTTGGTGACAGTGACCACAATTCGGTTACGTTTACCTTAGTGATGGAAAGGGATAGGCATATACTGAAGGGCAGAAGTTATAGCTGGGGGAAAGGTAATTATGAGGCTATTAGGTGAGATTTAGGATACATAGGGTGGAGTCGGAAATTACAGGGGCTGGGAACATCTGAAATGTGGAACTTATTCAGGGAGCAGCTACTGCGAGTCCTTGATAAATATGTACCTTTCAGGCAGGGAGGAAGTGGTCAAGTGAGGTGTCCCATGGTGTACTAAGGAAGTTGAATCTCTGGTGAAGAGGAAGAAGGAGGCTTATGTTAAGATGAGACGTGAAGGCTCAGTTAGGGCACTGGAGAGTTATAAATTAGCCAGGAAGGAGCTAAAGAGAGAGTTAAGAAGAGCTAGAAGAGGACATGAGAAGACTTTGGCGGATAGGATCAAGGAAAATCCCAAAGCTTTCTACAGGTATGTCAAGAATAAAAGATTGGTTAGGGTAAGATTAGGGCCAGTCAGAGACAGCAGTGGGAAGTTGTGCGTGGAGCCTGAAGAGAGAGGAGAGGCACTGAATGAGTATTTTTCGTCAGTATTCACGCAGGAAAAAGTCAGTGTAGTCAAGGAGAATACTGCGATACCAGGTAGTAGACTAGACGGGATTGAGGTACATAAGGAGGAGGTGTTGGCAATTCTTGAGAGTGTGAAAATAGATAAGTCCCCTGGGCCAGATGGGATTTACCCTAGGATTCTCTGGGAGGCTAGGGAGGAGATTGCAGAGCCTTTGGCTTTGATCTTCATGTCGTCATTGGCTTCAGGCATAGTGCCGGAAGACTGGAGGATAGCAAATGTTGTCCCCTTGTTCAAGAAGGGGAGTAGAGACCATCCTGGGAATTTTAGACCAGTGAGCCTTACTTCTGTTGTGGGCAAAGTTTTGGAAAGAATTATAAGGGATAGGATTTATAATCACCTAGAGGGAAATAAATTGATTAGGGATAGTCAACACGGTTTTGTGAAGGGTAGGTCGTGCCTCACAAACCTTATCGAGTTTTTTGAAAAGGTGACCAGAGGTAAATAAGGGTAAGGCAGTTGACGTGGTGTATATGGACTTTAGCAAAGCGTTTGATAAGGTTCCCCATGGTAGGCTATTGCAGACAGTGCAGATGCATGGGATTGAGGGTGATTTAGCAGTTTGGATCAGGAATTGGCTAGCTGATAGAAAACAGAGGGTGCTGGTTGATGGGAAATATTCAACCTGGAGTTCAGTTACAAGTGGTGTACCTCAAGGATCTGTTTTGGGGCCACTGCTGTTTGTCATTTTTATAAATGACCTAGATGAGGGTGTAGAAGGATGGACTAGTAAATTTGCTGATGACACCAAAGTTGGAGGAGTTGTAGACAGTGAGGATGGATGTTACAGTTTGCAGAGGGATATAGATAAGCTGCAGAGCTGGGCCGAGAGGTGGCAGATGGAGTTTAATACGGAAATGTGTGAGGTGATTCACTTTGGTAAGAGTAACAGGAGTACAGAATATAGGGCTAATGGAAGGACTCTTAGTAGTGTTGACGAGCAGAGAGATCTCGGTGTACGTGTGCATAGCTCCCTGAAAGTTGGCACCCAGGTTGATAAGGTTGTTAAGAAGGCGTACGGTGTGTTAGCTTTTATTGGTAGAGGGATTGAATTTCGAAGCCGTGAGGTCATGTTACAACTGTACAAAACTCTGGTGCGGCCGCAGTTGGAGTATTGCGTACAGTTCTGGTCGCCGCATTATAAGAAGGATGTGGAGGCATTGGAAAGGGTGCAGAGAAGGTTTACCAGGATGTTGCCTGGTATGGTGGGAAGGTCTTATGAGGGAAGGCTGAGGGACTTGAGGTTATTTTCATTGGAGAGAAGAAGGTTACGAGGTGACCTGATTGAGGCATACAAGGCGATCAGAGGATTGGATAGGGTGGACAGTGAGAGCCTTTTACCTTGGATGGTGATGGCTAACACAAGGGGGACATAGCTTTAAATTAAGGGGTGGTAATTATAGGACGGATGTCAGAGGTACGTTCTTTACTCTGAGGGTAGTAAGGTCGTGGAATGCCCCGCCTGCAGCAGTTGTGGACTCGCCAACTTTAAGGGCGTTCAAATGGTCAGTGGATAGGCATGTGGATAACATTGGAATAGTTTAGGTTAGAGGGTCATTAGATTGGTTCCACTGGTTGGCGCAACATTACTGTGCTGTAATGTATGTTCTATGAAGGAGGCCATTCGGCCCATCAAGTCCACTCCAACAACAATCCCACTTTGCCCCTATCCCCATAACCCCATGTATTTACCCAACTAATCTCCCTGACACTAAGCAGCAATTTTACATGGCCAATCAACCTAACCTGCACTTCTTTGGAGTGTGAGAGGAAACTGAAGCACCCAGAGGGAACCCACGCAGACATGGGGATAACGTGCAAACTCCATACAGTCATCCTAGGCCGGAATCGAACCTGTGTCCCTGGCACGGAGGCAGCTGTGCTAACCACTGGAGATTAGTATGTTTTGGAGGTTCTTAGAATAATCTGAAATAAAGATGCAACCAAGGAATACAACCCAGGATTGGAATGTTCAAGGAAGCTTTGCAAAACATTATAGATCCCAATCAACTCCAAATTCACCACAAAAACTAAGTGGTGAATTCTGGAGTGTTCCATCATTTCAATTTTCGCAGCCAGAGGCAAGTGTTGGAAGGTGAGCGAAGCAATGCCGGGAAGAACTGAGGCTACAGAGTTGTGGTTTTTCAGATGCTTCCCCCAGGTGCTGCGCTTACCCAGGTGTGATACCTCTCCTCACTAATCCACTGTGTTCCAAAATTATTTTTTCTGTAAGAAATCTTTAAATGATCTAATTTAATTCAAATGCAATTAATGGTATATGCTCCATTGATTTACCACACACATTGGACCACTGTGTGTGTAGTTAAGTTTGAATTTATGCCACTTTCAAATTTAGTCAAACAAAAAAACCTTATTGAACATTCATGCAAATCAGATGTTGTTTCAGTTATTGCTCCATGTCCAGTTTTATAATTTGGGATATGGCCATATCTACTTTCATGACTGCTACGTAAGACACTAAGTAAGATCCATTGTTTTGCCCATTCCAATATCTAAATCTAGCTTTTCATTATCCAGTCTTGTGTGTATTATTTCCCTCAATTATGCATTGTCAAAATAATCAGTTGCTTTTTTTTAAGAAAAAAGAAAACTTTCCTCGCCAACAGAAGATGATTATTGCCAACTTTGAGGGTATTCGCTAAAATATGAACTAATGCACAGTCTTTGTAACTGGCACTAACACAGGTTTCGCGCCAGAGAAATGAAAACAGTTGTTATTTTACAGTACAGAGGTATTCGGTAACAGTATTGGTCATCTAAATTGTGATTGTTCATGCACTAGGTAATTAGCATTGTGGCCTTTTTTAATTGATTTGTGGGACAGGAGTATCGCTGGCTGGCCAGCATTTATTGCCCATCTCTAGTTACCCTTTGAGGGCACTTGAGAGTTAACTATGTTGCTGTGGCTCTGGAGATATGTGTAGGCCAGGCCAGAAAAGGGCAGCAGATTTCCTTCCCAAAAGGGCACTAGTGAACCAAATGGATTTTTCCGACAGTTGACAATGGCTTCATGGTCATCAGTAAATTCTTAATTCCAGATATTTTTTATTGAATTCAAATTCCATCAACTGCCATGGTGGGACTCGAACCTGGGTCCACAGAACATTAGCTGAGTTTCTGGATTAACCATCTAGTGATAATACCACAGGCTGTCGCCTCCCTATACTTAATAATGGTTATAGAATGATCTCCTTAGAATAAAATATCAGTGGTATTATTTAACTCCATTACTATATAAAGTTATCAGCCAAATTAATGAAATGCTATTGCAGAAGGTCAGGGGACATGGAGTTGGGGGTAGGGTGTTAGCGTGGATAGAGGATTGGTTGTCAAATAGGAGGCAGAGAGTGGGGGTCAATGGGTGCTATTCGGATTGGCGGTTGGTGACTAGTGGGGTGCCCCAGGGGTCGGTGCTGGGGCCTCAGCTATTTACCATTTATATAGATGATCTGGAGGAGGGAACCGAGTGCAGGGTGTCGAAATTTGCTGATGACACCAAGATTGGGGGAAAGGCAAATTGTGCGGAGGGCGTGGAGAGTCTGCAGAAGGATCTAGATAGGCTGGGCGAATGGGCCAGGAAATGGCAAATGGAATTTAATGTTGGCAAGTGTGAGGTGGTCCACTTTGGTAGGAAGAATGGTAGGAAGGACTATTACTTACGTGGCGAAAAACTGCAGCAGGCGACGGTGCAGAGGGACCTCGGGGTCCTTGTGCATGAGTCGCAAAAACCCAGCTTGCAGGTGCAGCAGGTGGTCAGGAAGGCGAATGGGATGCTGGCCTTCATAGCGAGGGGGATTGAATATAAAAGTAGGGAGGTCTTGCTGCAGCTGTATAGGGCATTGGTGAGGCCGCAGCTGGAGTACTGTGTGCAGTTTTGGGCGCCGCACCTGCGCAAGGATATTTTGGCCCTGGAGGGAGTGCAGAGGAGGTTTACTAGGCTGATACCGGAGTTGAGGGGGTTGAGCTATGAGGAGAGGCTGAATAAACTAGGCTTGTACTCGCTAGAGTTTAGAAGAATGAGGGGAGATCTCATTGAGACGTATAAGATGATGAATGGGATGGATAGGATAGAGGTGGAGAGACTCTTCCTGCTCAAAAAAGACAGTAGGACTAGGGGGCACAGCCTCAAGATAAAGGGGAGGCGGTTTAGAACGGAGTTGAGGAGGAACTTCTTCACTCAAAGGGTGGTGAATCTCTGGAATTCTCTGCCCGTTGAAGTGGTGGAGGCTGCCTCGCTAAATATTTTTAAGAAGCGGGTTGATGGGTTTTTGATAAGAGAGGGGATTAAGGGTTATGGGGAGAGGGCGGGAAAGTGGAACTGAGCCACAACAGATCAGCCATGATCTTATTGAATGGCGGGGCAGGCTCGAAGGGCTAGATGGCCTACTCATGCTCCTATTTCTTATGTTCTTATTTTACTAGCCTCCAAATGAAGTTGATACATTGAAGTTGCAAGTGATGTCGTTGGTAAAAGACTTGCAGGAAGCCCAGGAAAAGCTGGAAGAAGCTGAAAACATGAAGAAGTCTCTTCAGGAGAGGTAAGAAATGTGCCTAAAAATGGATAAATAGATTAAATCTGGAGAACCTATATTGGTTCTAAGAAATAGATTTTGTTTTTAATGCTTAAGATATATTTCAGATTATCAAAGTTGAATTGAGAAGAACTACATTTTAAACGGAACATCAATCGCTTGGCCTTGTAAAAGTATATACAGATGTCATTGATACACTAACTCTGTATGTAATGACTTAATAACCTTTGATGCTCTGCAAGAGTGGAGAACATCCTTTCTTCCAGGACAGGAGGGAAAGTGTCCATTGGCTTCATTGAATAACTAACAATTTGTCATTAAAGTATCATATTGAAAGGATTAGTATTAAGTCTGCATGGGTTGCTAACAAAGAACATAGATGTCCAGCTGTGGTTCTCCTGCCAGAACAATCATGGAAATGAATCTCAGCCTGAAAGCTATATGTAAAGAAGCTTCTCTTACATGTAATTTTACACTTATAGCCCTTGTTCTGGACTCAGCAACTAATGGACGCTGTCAGTTTCTTCCCGCATCCAACATCATCTATATCATTCAAGGCAACTTTTAATCTGGGTTCCTATTCTCTCTTTAATTCCTTACTCCTTTAATCTCCTGTAATTCCATATGGTGTTCTAGACAAAGATTTTCCTCAAGTCTAGTTGCACTAATTCCGCTTTATTTTCCTCACCTGTTTGCTATCTCAGAGTTCTGAGTTTTGACAGTCATATTTATCCCTTTTGAAATCTGTGTGGGATGTTTCTGTTTCCATTTTATCCGGATAAATGTTCATTTTACTTTTAGTCAGAGGCTGCAGAATTTTCCTGATCACAGATGTTGAATGACCTATATTCACTTCCTTTTTTTAATATATCATAAACTATGTTGGCCATTCCTCAGCCTTCTGGTGCACATCTGCACTCAGTAGATGAAATAAAAGTTCTGGGCCCTCGGCAATTTCCTCCCTCACCTCTGTCAGTCTCTGTGATGCAGCGGTTTTATCAGACCCTGATATTTTTTCCTTTAACTAAGTAACTGATA
The DNA here is from genome assembly GCF_965287045.1 of Carcharhinus amblyrhynchos. Lineage (NCBI taxonomy): Eukaryota > Metazoa > Chordata > Chondrichthyes > Carcharhiniformes > Carcharhinidae > Carcharhinus > Carcharhinus amblyrhynchos. The sequence goes on from NC_137342.1 coordinate 49,239,733, forward strand.
AAACTATCTATCAAGTTTATTTTCTATCTATAGTAAATGTTGTGTTTGTCCATTGTCATACCACTGACGTTTCCCTCCAGTGCATCAGTATTCATCTCCACTCTCGATTTCTTCTTCATTACTAAAGACTGATGTGAAGCACTTAGCAAATACCAATTTTTAGATCACGGGGACTTGCAACTGACACCATTGTAAAATTTAAACAAAAAAATCTGAAACATGCTGAACAGAACAAGCAGCATCCACAGTAAATGGGAACCAAGTAAAAGAGTTGGGAATGCAGTCTGAGGAGAAAGCTGAACTTGTAACATATTCCTTTTGATGCTTTGTGATTTTTTTTTCCTTGCTGTGCCTTTAATCTTTTTCTCCTGTTTTCTTATTCTCCTATAGTTTTTACACTATTAAAGACACAAATAGCTTTTTTCTACAACATTAATTGATTTCTAACTTCCTTATCCATACAGCCTAAAACCATGTACAGTTTGTTATTAACGGAACATTCTTATTCTGTACTTCTCTCATGAGGAACAAGGGTAAATTAGAACAAAGGACAAAAACAGCCTGGGAAACAGGCCCTTCGGCCCAACGAGCCCGTGCCGCCATTTTAACACTACCAGTCCCCCCCTCCACCCATGACCCTTATCTATCGTTTTATGGCAATCCACATTGAGGGAAACTAATTTAGGGACAATTTATTACTTCCAGTCAGCCTAATAGCACATCTTTAGGGCGTGGGAGGAAACCGGAACACCCAGAGAAAACCCACGCAAGCACGGGGAGAATGCGCAAACTCCCACAGACACTGGCCCAAATCCATGTGTCTGCACAGCAAACAGTGATAGTCACTGAGTTGTCATCTTGCCCAGCATCTGGTCCAGTTTAAGCACACACTAACGACATGAAGCACTAGCCAATCTCGAACAATCAAGAGCAGCCCAAGTACGACCCATTGCGTGTATGCTCCTCGTTGGACAACAAGGCGGACCGACTTAAAACCTGTGAATGAAGAGAGAAAAAACATTATTATCACACCATATCCATTTACCTTACCAGGGACGCCCCAATGCTAATGAACCTTATTTAAGACAATCTCCAACCCACTCATGTGCTTGTCTAAGTTACTCTTAAACAACTCTAGTGTGCTTGCCTCCACCACCTTACTTGGCAAAGCATTCCATACCCCCACTACCCTCTGTGTGAAAAATCTCTCTCTAATATCTGTGTTATACCCCTCCCCCCTCACCTTAAGCCCATGGCCCCTCGTACTGTGAATATGGGTTAGCCAGTAACTAACCTTCTATTTCTGCAGCCACCTGCATTTCACAGACATCTTAGTATTTGGTTATACAGCAACATTTGTAGATGCCTGGGGGTGGGTTTACCAGGATGTTGCCTGATCTGGAGAGTTAGTTATGAACAGAGATTGGATACACTGGCATTGTTTTCCTTGGAGCAGAAGAATCATAGAAATCCTCCAGTGCAGAAAGAGGCCATTTGGCCCATCGAGTCTGCACCAACCACGATCCCACCCAGGCCCTACCACCTTATCCCTACATATTTACCCGCTAATCCCTCTAACCTACACATCTCAGGACACTAAGGGGCAATTTTAGCATGGCCAGTCAACCTAACCCGCACATCTTTGGACCGTAGGAGGAAGTCAGGGGTAAGTTTTTCACTCAGAGTGTGGTGGGTGAGTGGAATCGGCTGCCGTCGGTGGTGGTGGAGGCAAATTTGATAGGGTCTTTTAAGAGACTTCTGGATAAGTACATGGGACTTAACAGGATTGGGAGTTGTAGCTAAGACTAGTAGGTAGAGATATGATCGGCGCAACTTGTGGGCTGAAGGGCCTGTTTGTGCTGTAGTTTTTCTGTGATTCTATGAAACCGGAGCACCCAGAGGAAACCCATGCAGACATGAGAATCTGCAAACTGCACACAGATAGCGACCCAAGCCGGGAATCGACCCCAGGTCCCAGAGCTGTGAAGCAGCAGTGCTAACCACTGTGCTGCCGTGCCGCCCAGAGCCTGAGGGGCGACATGATTGAGATGTATAAAACGTATCAAGGGACGTAAATGGAGTAGACAGGAAGAAAATTTTCCCTTTGGTGAAGGAATCAGTAACTAGGGGGCATAGATTTAAGGTCAGGAGCAGGGATTTTAAAAGGGTGTGAGAGGAAAAACTCTTTCACCTAAAGGGTGGTGAGAGCCTGGAACTCACTGTCTAAAAGGGTGGTGGAGGCACAGACTCTCATAATATTTATTTAGATATGCACTTGCAATGCCAAGTCATAAAGACTATGGGCCAAGTGCTGGAAAATGGGATTGGAATAATAGGTTGTCTGTCTTTGACTGGCGCAGACATGGTGGGCCAAAGTTGCATTTTAAAATGTTTGTGAATTTTATGGGGAGCAGGGAGGATGTAAGTGTCAAAACTGATTTTACTAGAGTTATCGTTCCGCACCGTTAATGCCCAGCACCTGTAGTAGAGAACTGGATAATTTTAAACAAGACATTTAAGAAATTATGCATGTGCTTTTAATGTCACCGTAACTTTTCAGAGAGCAAAAATATCTGCCATTAAACTGCTTTGCAGAATTTAAAATTTTGGCCCAACCCAAGATTTAATCTAAAATGGAAATTTTAACCATTTAAGAATTTGAATAGTTTCCTTTTCGTTTCCAATTCAATGTGCCTGATTTTTGTGGTTGGTATAGAAAAAGCATTATCTGTAGTGTAACAAAATTATTAACTCAGTTCATCTCCTTCAGATGTCTGGATTTGGAACAAAAGCTGGCTGGCAGCCAGGTGTGTGTGGAGGAGACAAGGCAACTGAAGTTTACCAATGAAAAGCTGAAGCTGCAAGTGGAGAGCTTGCAGTCAGAACAGCAAATTGATCAGATTAAATTAACAGATGAAAAACTGAAACTAGCAGAGGAAAAGTAAGTTTTTTTTTCAATTGTAGGTTTACACTTTTTACAGATGTAGCTGATAGTGAACCTTTGGTTAACATCGTGGAATGCTTTCTTAACTTTCAGTTAGCATCTGGCTGTGCTGTCATGTCAAGATACAGTCTCACCTTTAGTTGAACATATAGTACTATTTTATCTCTCAAAAATATAGCAAAGTGCTTGAAGCAATGAATTAAGTTGTAACGCAAGCAGCAGGCATGTTATTGCAACCATGTTCCACATAGGTGCAATGAGCTAAACAACTAATTTTTCTATTTCTTTTTGGTGGGATGGGTTGAAAAATCATGCTGGATGGTCAATGGGAAAATCCATTCATTCTATATATTGCCATGAGATCTTTGATTTTCATATGAATTGACTTTAAAGTCTTACTAGGATATTAGTCTGTGATGAGTTCAAACCCTGGTTTGAACTCTCCACCTTCTGTCCCATTAGTAAGAAATCTGACACGGAGGCAATCTGAATTGTGAAGAATGGTTGCTCAGAATGAGATGCCGGAGTTATAGACACCGCTAGAACCAAACTTCAGTATAAATTGGCACCTTCAGAATAGAACAACGAAGCAAATGGATTTTAAAAAGCTACATAATTTTTTTGGGTGATCTAATGAATGGAAGGACATTAATGTTAGAACAGCTTTGAAAATAGGAATGTGGGAAATAGCAAGAGTAACCTCGAGCTTGCTCTGCCATTCAATTAGATTATGGCTGATCTTATACCTCAACACCATTTTCCTGCATTATCCCCATACTCTTTGATCACTTTGATATCTCAAAATCTATCAATCTCTGCATTGAACATGTTCAAAAGTAACCTCAATGACTGAGCCTCCAGGATATAGAATTCTAAAGATTCACCAGCCTCTGAATGAAGAAAGTTTCCCTCATCTCAGTCCTAAATGGCTTATCCCTTATTTTGAAACCATGTCCCCTAATTCTACAACCCCCTTCTCAGTAAAGGAAGCAATCTTCCTGCATTTATCTTGTATGTTTCACTGAAATTTCATTCTTCTAAACTCTAGAGAATAAAACTCAGTCTCCCAAATCCCTCTTCATATGATATTCCCACCATCCCAGGAATCATTCTGGTGAACATTTGTTGAATTCCCTGTATAGTAAGTATATCCTTCCTTGGGTAAAGAGACCAAAACTGTACATTGTATTCCAGATGCAGTCTCACCAAAGCTCCATTCAATTATATCAAGACATCTTGCTTGTGTACTCAAATCCTCTTGCATTAAAGGTCAACATATCATTTGTCTTAATTGCATGCTGCAGCCGCACATTAGCTTTCAGTGACTCATCAATAAGGACATCCAGGTCCCTCTGGACATCAAAATGTCCTAATCTCTCACCATTTAAGAGATGTTATATGTTTCTGTTTTTCCTACCAAAATGGATAACTTCATGTTTTTTCCACATTATAGTCCAACTAGCATGTTCATGCCACTCTCTTAGCCTGTCTAAATCCCCTTGAGTTCAGTGACACCCAATGGATAAGGCTGTCTGATGTCATCAGCAATCAGATACAGGAGGGTGTGACTGTAAGTGACGCAGGTAAGGTGACGGAGAAGGTAGAAATAAAGGAGCCTCAACCCTTGCAATTGTCCAACAGGTTTGCAGCTTATGTGGATGAGAGTGGGCTGCAAGATGAATGAGTGAACTGGCCATGACACTATGGTACAGGAAGCCATTGAAGTTGAGGGAGTAAATAGGAATGTAGTGATAGTACAAGACAGTAAAGTGAGGGCGAAGCTGAGAGCGTGAGTCCTGAATTCTGTGTTGCCTGCCCAATGGCATGGTTCAAGTCATCTGCTGTACACTGGAGAAGAACTTGCAGGAGGAGGGACTATATGGGTGCCAACAACATAGATAGGACTCAGAGGTTCTACTTTTTAAATTAAAAAGCATTACCTTAAAGGTAATAATCTCAGAATCATTTTCTGAGTCATGAGCAAATTGCCACAGGGTAAATAAGATGAATGCGTGGCTCAAAGACTCATGTTAGGGAAATGGTTTATAATAATGGGCACTGGCATCAGTACTGTGGAAACTGGAAATTGTACAGTTGGGATGGGTTTCACTGAACCATGCTTGGACCAGTGTTCTGACGAATCCTTTAACTAGAATCATAGAATCCATACAGTGCAAAAAGAAGCCATTTGGCCCATCGAGTCTGTAGCAATCACAATGCTGCCCAGACTCCATCCCTATAATCCCACTTATTTACCTTGCTAACCCCCTGACAGTAACTGGTAATCTATCGTGGCTAATCAACCTAACCTGCACATCTTCGGACTGTGGGAGGAAACCCATGCAGACAACGGGAGGACGTGCAAACTCCACAGAGTCACCCAAGTTGGGAATTGAACCTGGGTCCCTGACGCTGTGAGGCAGCAGTGCTAACCATTGTGCCACCATGCCACCCCTAGGGTGGTAGACTAGTGGGGAGAAGGGATCATGTGAAAGGAGATATAACAAATCAAAGGGAAGCAACAAGGTGAGAGAGCAGGATATTATAGATTATTTTCTAAGTTTGTTCCCTTTCAATTTTTTTTAATTAATTAGAACAGATGTTTAAACAGTAAAAATATAACTAACTAAATTATGCAGTGTTTAATAATTCCTTGTTTTGAATCTTTCTAAACAGAAGAAAGCTCACGCAGATCCAAGCAGCCTATGATCATTTGTTTCAAGAGTACAGTAATCTTACGAAGATTAAGGAAGAAATGAATGTTAAAGAGGTATGTTCATTGTTTGGAGAATATGAGTTGGGAGAATATTTAGTGCTGTGCATTTTTTTAAATCAGTATTTTTATCTTCCTGTTTTCCACAACTTTCACTCAGACAAATTTGCAACTGTACATAGGCTGGAAACATCTAATTTTTAAGTCATGACATGAATGCATCTTCCCAGAATGTGTTGCCAGTCTACATGTCTCCTGTTGAAATTCCTGTATAAACTGTGAGATTGCTTAGTAGTGCTGAAATCTAATCAAAGAGGTTAGCACTACTGCCTCACAGCTCCAGGGACCTGGATTCAATTCCAGCCTTGGGTAACTGTCTGTCCATGTGGCGTTTTCACGTTCTCCCCATGTCTGTGTGAGTTTCCTCTGGGTGCCCCGGTTTCCTTCCACAATTCAAAGATGTGCAAGTTAGGTGGGTTGGCCATGTTAAATTGCCCCTTTAGTGTCCCAAAATGTGTAGGTCAGTTGGATTAGCCATGATAAATGTGTGGGGTTACAGGAATAGAGTGGGAGTGAGGGCCTGGGTAAGTTACTCTGTCAGAGTGTCGATGCAGACTCCTTGGTCTCTTCTGCACTGTAGGGATTCTATGATTTAGATTAATTTGATGTTATATAATTGATTCAACATGGAAACTAACTTGTGTTGCTTATGACCTTTCATAGTTTTCCTGTTCCAATGCTCTGCAAAGTAGTGGTGAAATGTCTTTGGTCTGATATACTTTTAATCATATGATTTATGCTCGTCAGTTCTAAATAGCAATTTTGAATTTTTTTGCACTTAGCATCAGTCTTAAGTCTGTTCAGGTCAACAGTAGTATGGGTAAAATAGTGTAGCATGAAACTCCATTTTAGGTGGTGTATGGGAACAACAATGCATGATGTCTCAAAATATTGGCATACACTTTGTTTTCACCAAATCTGCTCAAGTTTCTGATCTTCACTTTGCATCTCCACAGAAAAAAGGACATTTAGAGATTGGGTGAGTGGAGGGGGCTCCTGTCCAGATGCCCTTGAATGTATGTTTCTGTTGCTGGCTATGAACAGCACTGACTACACTGAATTGGGAAATGCATAACCTGGGAAGGAATCATAGCCATAGTCTGGGAGAGAAGTGTCAGTCTCATTTTCTCAGGTGTAGGCATCATGTTGTTGACACTGGGAGAAAGTGTGTAAGGAAACTGCTGCTAAAAATTTCAATCTCGAACATTTGTCAACTGAACTCTTAAGGACAGCTATATATAAACGTAGAAAATAAGAGCAGGAATCAGCTTTTTGGCCCCTTGAGCCTGCTCCACTATTCATTATGATCATGCCTGGTCATCCAATTCAGTAGCCTGTTCCCACTTTTCCCCAAGAGCTGTATATAACAGGTAGAAGATACAAAGGTCTGAGGACATGTACCAGCTGACTCAAGAACATCATCTTTGCTGTTGCCATCAGATTTTTGAATGGACCTACCTTATGACCTACCTTCAGAGTTGAGGAGGAACTTCTTCACTCAAAGGGTGGTGAATCTCTGGAATTCTCTGCCCGTTGAAGTGGTGGAGGCTACCTCGCTAAATATATTAAAGTCATGGGTAGATAGGTTTTTGACAGACAAGGGAATTAAGGGTTATGGGGAGAAAGCGGGAGAGTGGAACTGAGCCACTTCAGATCGGCCATGATCTTATTGAATGGCGGAGTGGGCTCGAAGGGTTAGATGACCTACTCCTCCTATTTCTTATGTTTTTTTGTTAAATTGATCTTTTTCTACACCCTAGTTATGACTGTAACACTACATTCTGCACCCTCTCCTTTCCTTCTCTATGAGCAGTATGATTTGTTTGTACAGCACGCAAGAAACAGTACTTTTCACTGCATACTAATACATGTGACAATAAATCAAATTAAATCCGTGTTGAAAGTAGACAATGTTTTGGCCTCAACTGCATAACATTCATCATCACTAATTAATAGCCATTGATCTTGTTTCCCTTTGCAGTCAATACAAAGGCTGTATACAAATTGCTGGGGGTTTTGACTTGCACTGGAGTAAGTCCATAGAAACATCTGTCTTGTTTTCTTTCTCACTAAAGTAAACACAAAATACTGTGGATGCTGGAGATCTGAAATAAGATCAAAGTGCTGGAAAATCTCAGCCGGTCTGGCAGCATTTGTGGAGAATGAGTAGTTAACATTTTGAGTCCAGTATGACTCTGTGTAACCCAAAGTTCCTGGGTCTGAAGAAATTGTACGGGACCCAAAACGTTAATGGGATTTCTCTCTTCACGTGCTGCCCAACCTGCTGGATTTTTCCAGCACATTGATTTCAAAGGAGTGAGCATCACGTTGTGGTGTAAGGTATGGGTTCTTTGAATGCAGTTGGCAGTGACCAGTGAAGACAATGAGACTTCGGTATTGTAGATAAGCCAATGCTGTCATGTTATATTTCAGTCCTTGATTTGTTTGCTCATTAATTATAATCGGTAGGAAAGGAAATCTGTCATCCTTACTGGTTTAGCCTACCTGTGACTCTAGAGCCACAGCAATGTGGTTGACTGTCAGCTACCCTTGGGAAGCTAGGAATGGGCAATAGAAGTTGGCCAGCCAGCAATGCCTATATCCCACAAATGAAAAATATGGTTCCCTGTTTAGAACCATAAACATGTCACATCAATAAATTCTGTGTTTTATTTTAAATGGAAATTTTCATCTAGATGTATGCAATCAAGCCCATTGTATAGATTTGTTGTGGTGTAATATTTGATGCTTGAAGTCATCTATTCCATAGGATGATGGTGGGTTGCTAATTTTTAATGAATACTGGTTAGTCCTTGAATAGAAGTCAGTTTTGTTTGAGGGTTATTTATTCCCCAGAACTCTGCTATATAAAGCAAAAAATGATGTGCATCATTCCTGTTCTAACTTGGCAATTACAGAAATGCTAACCAATGGTTAATATGTGTCCAGTACTAAATTAGCACTTTTTACGTCTGAAAGGTTATTTTCTCATTTGCTTTACTCAGTAGTATCTGGTAATCTAGCTGCTGAAGTATGGTGCAGATAATACTGCTTTCTGATGGGTTGTTGAATTAACGGCACACTTGCTGAGCTTGCAGTATGTTAAGCTCTGACTTATTGAATAGTGCATTGTTTTAAGTTGCATTCCAAATGCCAAAAAAAAGAGATTGTGTAGTAGACCTTCAACGATCTCACTTTGATTGCTCAACCATGAAGGTTATGACAACCCAGAATCATGCCAGTCTAAATGGCACCAGCATGATTACCTGGCGATAATGTTCCATAGATACTATCGCTTGTTATTAGTGTGTCTGTCTGCATTATCAAACAAAATGGGACAAGAACAATATAGTGTGTGTACCATAGGACAGCACGTGTCGTTGCGTATATTTTGTTGGAGCGAACTATATAAATCTGAGTTAACTCTTAACTACTGAAAGGTACAAAAAATTATAAATCAAAAAATGCTGAAAACACAGTGTATCAAACACAGCACCTCTAAAATGAATAGACAAAATAATGAGCCAGACCCTGCTGGATAAATAACTGTGTATGAGCAATGCATGCAGTTTTAATGCAGATTGGCCAACAAATTCAGTGGATATAGAAGTGCAATGTGTGTTGGAAATCTCCATACGTTGCTGGTCCATTTACCCTGCTCCATTGTTTGCTTTGCACAATTGGCAGCTCACACTTTCTTCTTAAGAATTTGCTGGTTTTGCACATTCATTGTCCAATATCTTGCCCTGTTGATAATTATCAGCTTAAGTACCTTTTTGATGGCCTAATAAAATTGTGAACACAGTGTCAAATTGATCATCCTGGCCCAGAAATTGAAAACAATAAACTGGAATTTCAATTGTTCAGATGTTAAGCTGTTCTTGGAGATTTTAAAAGTCAAATTGTGCATTTTTTTCTCTCCTCTCTCCATTTTTTACCCTCTTTCTGTACCAGGTTTTACCCTCTCTGATTCACCATCCTCACAGATGACTCAGTTTCTCTCAATCCTGAAATTCCATTTGTTAAAAAAAAGCCCTGCTTGTTGGTGCCACCATTCATTAAGTTGCCAAGTGCCCTGTTGCCCTCTTCATACCGTTAATGAACTCTCACTCGCAGCAAGTTACAACTCAAAAGTTTAAGAGCATGGGCAGTGTAAATGATGCAGATAAGAGGGTGTGCCGCATTCAGCTGCTTGTGTTCCAGTAAGATCCAGCTAGTTGTTTCAGGCGTTTCCCTTTAATAGAGTCAGTGTTTTAGTTGGATTTTAAGCAACACTGCCAGTTAGTGTCAGTTATGTTGTAAGCTGCCGCTTAAAGCTCCTCTTCATAATTACTACTTCTGTGCAATGGAGTGGAACTGATATCTATTTTTCCATTCGTTCCAAATCAGGCAGGGGTTTAGTTATATTTTTCACTCCTGAAAATGTGTTCTTTGGCCAGTGAATTATACGTGAACAAATCAATATGCCCATAATGTTGATCTGACTGCACTCAAGATAAGGGATTAAAAAATATGCTGGGATTAAGGAGATAGATTTGTGAGCTGTATCTAAAGCCTGAGAACCATAGGAGCATAGTAATAATCTGACTATCTTCTGACTGTAATTCAGTTTGAAGAGATTTAAATGACGTACAACCTCAAAAGTGTTGTGGGTTATTTAACCCATATTTGAAGAGCAAAGTTTGATTTTGCACTGCTTTTTGCCATGATGTCTACAACCTTGTACAAAATACAGTGTGGGAGATCAAAGGGCTAAAATTGGACTATATTAGCAGTGGGAAATGGCCTCAGCGAATTGGCAGCCAATATTTCACAACAGTTTCAAACCAAATGAAAGTAACAGTGAGGAAAGCAAATCTCCAAAAGTAACTCTGTGAGCTTCAAGACCAAGAAAATAGTGTTTGGTAAAAAATCAGCTGCCAATTCACAGCAAGCCTGTTGATGTGGACAGACTTCACCCTCCTTCCTTCCCAATGTTTCATTTTGAATTTTAGCAAATCACTCTTAGTTGAGTTTGTTTGCTCCCTTCAGTGGTTATGTAAGTAACTGTTTATAGTTGAGTATCTTAAAATCATACAGTGCAGAAGAGGCCCTTTAGCCCATGAAGTCCACACCGACGCATTAAAAACACCTGAACTCCCATCTAATTCCATCTGCCCATAGCCCTGAATGTTATGACGTGCAAAGTACTCATCCAGGCACTTGTTAAAGGATGTGAGGCAAGCGGTCTCTACCACCCTCCCAGGCAGTCCATTCTAGACAATCACCAGCCTCTGGGCAAAAAAGCTTTACCTCACTTCCTCCCTCAGCCTCCTGCCCCTCACCTTAAACCAATGTCCCCTCATGACTGACCTGAAATTAAGGGGAATGGCTGCTCCTTATCCACTCTGTCCATGTCCCTCGTAATCTCGTACACTTCGATCAGGTTGCCTTCCCCATCTTCTCTCCTCCAACAAAAACAACCCAAGCCTACCCAGTCTCTGTCCATAACTTGAAGAAAGCAGGTAGCATCTGGTGAATCTCCTCTGCAAATTACTCCTTCCAAAATGTTGTCACCTCTCACTTTTAGGGTTAAATTCCATCTGCCGTTTATCTGCCCATTTGACCATTCCATCTATATCTTCTACTTTGTATCAAAGATTTTTTTCCAAATGTATAAAAGCATTAGTAAACTACATAAACAACAGTTAAAACATTCTTAGCAACATGTTTTGTTACAACCTTACACTGACATGGCCTTGCGGTGATCAGACTTGACTGACTGTGCTGCCACCTGAGTTGTCCACCCTCACTCCAAGAATACATATCATCCTGATGTCTGTTTCTCTGTGTTATCAGTTCTTGCAAAATCTTGAGCCAGTTTTGAGCCATTCATCAATCAATTTCATTGTCTCCAGCACATATGCCTCCTACACTTTGTGCAAGGTTAGAAATAGATGATAATTCTTCCTATGTAGTCATCTCATAAATAGGAGATAACAATGTGGCGACAGGGTGTCTTATGATGTGGACACATAGGAGAGCATAATTATAAAAAGATTTAAACAATCTTTAGCTGAAGATTGATATTCAATACAAGGTCATTTTCTACAAACATCCTGCAAGATTGCAATTCCAGAAGTTAAACAGAAGGAAGTAGTTTGTGAATGGTGTTGTGGATTTTTTTAAAAAATGTATTATTAACATTTCCACAAAAAAAGACAAGATCATGCTGTAGCAATAAATTTGTTGAATTTGAATTTCATTGTGACATGTTAATTTGACAGAACAAACAGATGGAGAAAATCAGTGAACTTACTGTGGAGCTGGATGTGGCTAAAAAAACAATGGAAGCAAATCAGCAAGCAATTGCTGAATTGACCAGGACTATTGACCAGCAAACAGCTGAACTGAAATCACAGGTTAGTTTTTTCAAACCTGCAATTAGGATGTACGTGATGGTAACTTTTGCCTCTGCAGAATGTTTTGTTAAACCACTTTGTGTTTGTTTCTGATCTTGGCTAGTTAATTAAAATACAATTTGCATTTTGTCCTTATTCGGTGTCGCCCGCAATCCAGGAGCGGCTCACTTCCTTACCAGCTGAATGAGGGATTACTAAAAGGGGAGTCTAAAGAGGTGGGATAAACTAAAGGTCATTAAAAGTGATGAACTGTTGTAGCAGTTAACCTTATTTAGTAATGGATGAGGGAAAGCAGTTTCAATTTTTGCTCCCAATTTTAGTTTGTTATTAACTGATTGAATTGCTTTGAAGGTTTAAATCAGTTATTACCAGAAATCTGCTTTGGTGTTGTGTATTATTTTTGTCTTGCTTTCTTTATTCAGAATGTGCACAATGCTGATTTAATTGACATCTCCAGTCAGTTAGAAATGGCTGAGAAAGCACTGGTGGAAAAGCAGCAGAAGATTGATGCAATGAAGCAGACAATTATAAAACAGGAAGAAGAAATAGAAACTGTGGCTGTGTTCCGAGCTCAGGTAAAGTGATCTTCTGCTTGCATTAGAAACAGTCAGGATTCTTCTGGTGCTGCACCAGATTGATATTCAAACAGCATTGCCATCGCTGAATCCCCTATCATCGATATCCTGGGGGTTACCATTGATCATTATCATTGATTACACTCAATCACCCGCACGAATGCTGAGGTTAGGTTTACTAAGCTAATACCAGGAATAGGAGGGCTGATTAATAAAGAAAGGTTGAAGTTGTTAGGTCTGTATCCACTAGAGTTTAGAAGAATGAGATGCAACTTGATCAAAACCTTTACAATCCTGAGAGATATTGATGGACTGGGTGTGAAGAGGATGTTTCCTCTTGGAGGATCTTGACGTAGGTTTCCCTTTTTAAAAATAGGCGGTCGCTCATTTAAGACAGGGATGAGATGAATTTTTTCCTGTTGAGGGTTGAGTGTTTCTGGAACTCTTCCTCAGAAGGCAGTGGAAGCAGAGTATTGAATATGTTTAAGGCAGAGCTTGGTAGATTTGTGATTTACAAGGAGGTGAATGGTTATGGGGTAGGCAGGATTGTGGGGTTGAAGTTACAAGCAGATCAGCCATGATCTTATTAAATGAAAAAGCAGGCTCGAGGGGCCAAGTGGCCTACTTCACCTAATTTCATATGTTCACATAAGAGCAGATCAGAAGCTGAAAATTCTGCAGCAAGTAACTCGCCTTCTAACTTCCCAAGTCTGTCCACAAGCCGGGTGTCTGATTGGTGCCTCCCCAGGGCAAAGCAGCCCATTTGAGTAGCACCCCATCCACCACCTTAAACATTCACTCCCTTTGCCATCAATGTACAGTGGCAGCAGTATGTACCATCTATAAGATGCACTGCAGCAACAAGGTTCTTCAACATCAGCTTCCAAACCTGTGGTCTCTACCATCTTGAAGAATAAGGGCAGCAGATTCATTGGTGCACTACCACTTAAAAGTTCCTGTCCGAGTCTCTCTCAATTCTGACTTGGAAGTATACCACCGTTCCTTTGCAGTCACTGGATCAAAATTCTGAAACTCCCTTCCTAACATCACTGAGAGTGTACCTGCACAACATGGACTGCAGCGGTTCAAGAAGACAGCTCACCATCACCTTCCCAAAGGCAATTAGGAGTAAATGCTGGCCTTACCAGTGATGTTCACGTCTTGAACAAATAAAAATAATTCCTTTGTGCTTGGTGCCAAAGACCTGCTCTGCCCTCCAAATAAATTCTTGCTCTCAATAAACAAAATGTAGCCTTGAATGCAAAATATCTGGCAATGAACCATTATCCAGGGTCAAACTGTTGCTGTAGTTTTCTTATTGGGAATGTCACACGATTTTGTATTGCGATAATAATTGAAACCATGTTACAACCCCTCAAGCCAATAGATTCATGGAATATACAGTTAATGTACAAATTACAGGTTTGTACTTACTGCAGTGTTGTATTCTGTAACTTCCTTTTGAGTTGGAATATCAACAGATGCATACCAGTGTTGTGTACACGTAAGGTAGTGTTCTGTTTCAAAGGAAAGTAAACATCTGACCGGAATTTTCTGGCTGTTCATGCCAATGGGATTTTCCAGTCCTGCCAATGGTGCTCCTCTGTTGCAGGTTTCTGGCAGCGAGGGATGTGTTCAACAGGCAGCCCTGTTGACAATGATAGGACCAGAAGATCCCGCCACTGATGGGCTGCCTCCATTGAAGTGATTTGTGCAGGAAATCCCACCTCTGAGTGTACCTTAAAAGAAAACAGCAGACACTAACAAAGTGAAGTTATTGAAACGGTAGCGAGTTTGGATAGAAAAGGTATATGCTGTTTATAAAGAAGAAAATGTGCTGTTGTTAAATAGATAATAGTCCAAATATTTGAAAGAAAGGAGAGCATTGCCTATGTAACTCTGTCCAGAGCTTGATCATTAGAAACAGTTAATCAGACAATATTGTTTCTCATGTTCAGCCCTTCAGTGCTTCATGTCAATTGAGGTTAGATATCAACAGTGAATACTAACTTCAGTTCAAAAAAAGGAGAAATTCTGCACATGACAAATGTTCAACTCTTCAGAGTGAAGTTTAAAGTTTATTTATTAGTCACAAGAAAGGCTTACATTAACACGGCAATGAAGTTACTGTGAAATCCCTCTAGTTGCCACAGTCTGGCACCTGTTCGGGTCAATGCGCCTCATCAGCCCGCCTTTCAGAATGTGGAAAGAAACCAGAGCACCTGGAGGAAAACCATGCAGACACAGGGAGACTGTGCAGACTCCACATACAAAGTGACCCAAGTTGGGAATAGAACTCGGGTCCCTGGTGCTGTGAAGCAGCAGTGCTAACCACTGTGCTACAGTGCCACCTGTAACTGCCGCCACATAAGTGTACAAGCATTGTTTACTCATTTTGCTAATTTTTGTAAATAAGCCAGAGTTAAAGCTATGTGACTGAAGCAAAACACCAGAGAGGATCATTAATATTCAAGATTAGCATTTTTAGAGGGACGAACTAGGAAATCCTTTATTATTGAGGCAAAAAATTCAAGCATCACATCTTAAGATCATTCAGGATTGTAATTTGATAACTTATTACCTAACTTTCGTCTTGTAAGAAATAATTCGGAAATTATTTTTATAAAACTAGATAATGCAGCTTTAGATTTAAGTACCAGTTGGTTACAAACTCTTTGTGGTAGTTGACAATAATTGCTGTTCGCAATGTAAGTATTGATGTTAATGTAATTTTCTTGTAGGCTGAGGTTTATAGTGCGGATTTCCATGCTGAAAGAGCAGCTCGAGAGGCGATTCATGCTGAGAGGGAGTCGCTGGCTGAAAAGTTGGACTTGGTAGTGAAAGAAAACACCAAAATGAAGGAAGAACTGGATGCACTTAGCAGGTAATTAGCGGCATGTTCTAAAGAAGCGTGAGTCAAAAGCAGATTGTGGGTTTGCTCCTTTTAGTTTGTTTCATCTATGGGATGTGGGTGTCACTGAGCAGGCCAGTCTTTATTGCCCATCCCTAATTGCCTTTGAGGAGGTAGTGGTGAGCCACTATCTTGACTTGTTGCATCTTGTAATCGAAGCACCTTTCTAAATTTCAGTTTAATTTAGAAATAATCCCAGTACTGTTGTGAAACCAACATACCAAAGTTAAAAATTGTTTCTGGCAAATACCACAATACCCCATCCGCAAGCGAGAATAATTGGGAACAAAAGACAAGAGAAGTGTGACTTGAATGATTAGATTCAGTAATGAATGGGATAATTCCCCAGGACTCGCCTTGATGGTTGCCTTACTTTTTATCCACACCCATTGGGCAGACTTTTACCATGCCACCCACCACAGGAATCATCGCTGGTGTGATACAATCCATGTAAAGGACCATTGCCCTTGGGTGGGATTTTCTGGTCTTGGGGTGAGTGCGGACAGAAAAACCCATTCATTACATTTTCTGTGCCTCGATTATCCTTCCCTGACTGTGCTCTTCTTGTTGACCCCTCCCTTCTGTTACACATAACTCTGCTTTTAATTATTTAGGAGCTAAATTTGCCCCTCAACGTCCTCTTGAAAATTGATCAAGATCATGTTGATCTGTTGCTCATTGGTTTGTTATCTCTAGAAATCATCTAAAATGTGAACTTTTCAGTGTCACAACCAGAGAAGATTTTACCTTTAATGTAGGTCTTGGACAGAGTTCATATAGCATGTTACTTCCACATTCCCTGTTGGCCAGACTTTCTGACTATTTGTAATCAATGGATGATCCAAATAAGTGATTCTCCATGTGGGTTGGTGAGGGTCTCCAGGCAGTCTACAAGACAGTCCAAAATACAAATCACCAACGCACAGCGTCACAGCTGAGGCCAAACAAGACAACGGGCAGAACCCTGGTCTCCACCTGTCATGTGATATCACACATCCAGACCAGCTCCCATGCGCACCACAGAGGTGCAAGCAACAACTATGTAGCTTGTGTGCAAGATTTATGGTATTGTTGATTTTGTTTAAATGACATAAATGTTAATCATTCATTTCTCAGAAGGTGATTGTGATGATTTTATAACGTGTTAGAATGTTTCAAATAAACGTTCTCTTATGATTATTTTATAATTTAAAAATGTCTACACTTTTGTTTCTGGCATGAATCAATAATTTAATGCATGTACTTTTAGTGGCAGAAAAGCTGCAAAGTATCATTTCCATAAGTTACTTTAGTTCTGATGGGTTTTATTTTACGGTGACCAGTGAAAGTGGGTGGAGTAGGACCAGTAGGTGATCTGTGGGTTGTTTTACCTCACTAAGTGGTCTGCGGATGAAAAAGTTTGAGAACCACCGACCTAATTGCATCTTTATAAATAATTAATTTCAGATGCTAACTTGTTAGAATTCTGTTTGCTCATACTTGTAACTTCATAGAAACCAATGTTGAAGAACAAATCAAAAGTATTTATCCATGCTGAAGACATGAAAGAGCTTCCATTAACAAATGGGGAACATAAAACTTTCCAACAGCTCCTCAGTGGCAAAGTGGTTAGCACTGCTGCCTCAGCGCCAGGGACCCATGTTTGATTGTCGGCATGGGTCACTGTCTGTGTGGAGTCTGCACGTTCTCCCCATGTCCATGTGGGTTTCCTCCAGGTACTCTGGTTTCCTACCACAGTCTGAAAGACGTGCTGGTAAGGTGCTTTGGCCGTGCTAAATTTTCCCTTAGTGGTCCCAAACACTAGGGGATTTTCACAGGAATGTAAGCCTACTTAGTGACAAGTAAGGCTTACATTAACACTGCAAAGAAGTTACTGTGAAATTCCCCTCCACAATTAGGTCAGTGGAGTGTGGAGCCACACTCCAGCACCTGTTTGGGTACACTGAGGGAGAATTTAGCATGGCCAGTGCACCTAAACAAAGAACAACACAGCACAGGAAACAGGCTCTTCGGCCCAACAAGCCCATGCCGCCATTTTAACATTCAGTGAGTGCCCTCTTCTACCTATGACCTTTGTCTACGCCTATTGGACTCCACCATAAAGGTGTGCAAATTTAGAAAATTATAACCAGATTGAGGGACGCCTAATTTAGGGACACTTGGTTAACACCAGCACGTCTTTCAGAAGTGGGAGGAAACTGGAGCACCCAGAGTCGGTCCTGGCACTGTGAGGCAGCAGTGCTAATCACTATACTACCATGCTGCTCCCGACTTGTGACAATAATTGAAATAAACTTTGGGGCAGCATGGAGTGTGCACTTTCTCCCCGTGTCTGTGTGGGTTTCCTCTGGGTGCTCCAATTTCCTTTCTCAGTCCAGAAATGTGCGGGTTAGGTTGATTGGCCATGATAAATTGACCCTGTTGTCGGGATTAGCAGGGTAAGTATGTGGGGTTACATATTCTGGGTGCGATTGTGGAGGCTGAATGGGCCAAATGGTCTCCTTCTACACACTAGAGATTCTATGATTCTATTCTATCTTATAACATATATGTGTCTGGCTTTAAACGCTCCTTTTCAGTTCAAGATTCATCAGCAAGATCTAAGTTTAAAAAAAGTTAAAATTGTAGACCGCAAGTTTCATCTAACCAAATTTAACCACTAAACATAGCAGTTATTTTAAATTGTTCTAATTTTGTTATACCAATTCAAGATTTGAAGTTTTGAATATAATTTTTTTAAATCAACGTTTGAAACGTCATCTTAAATTATGAAAAAAAGTTACAGGAACTTGTAGTTTAAGAGGACATGCTATTTCAGATATAAATTTTAAAAGCTATCTAATGGTCTTTATGTCACTTGTAACATTGGCCGAACTTCAAAGATGTTTCGTTGAATTTACAGGCAGTCTTTGATTGAGCTGCAGCGTCGCCATGGCAGTCTGGCTGAGGATAGCGCAGCATTACAGCAGCATGCGGCACGAGGTAAAAGCTGATTTTAACTAAAATAAGCTGCAATGTTACTATTATAAAGGAACTATGTACTTGTCACTATGTTTTAACATTCTGTTGTCTTTGATATCATAGTAAGTCAGATAACGAAATGTTTTACTAGCTCAAAGTAATTACACAGTATAAAATACATCGTAGATGTATGATCCTGGATGGAATGATTGGTCTGCGCTCTTCAAATCAAGTTATAGAGGAGCGCACTGGCTTCATCAAGTCCTAGTGCACCACAAACCTAATCATGGAAATGTTCTTTACATGTCAGCAGTCACAAGGATAATGGCTTTTGCCATATGACTGGGGGCCTTCAGACTGTAGTTAGAGCCCGGGCTGGTCAACTCTTATTAGAGGCGTTATCCAAGATGTTTCCTTGGTCACTGTTTGAAAATCCCATGACGTCCTCCTGTTTCGCCTTTCAGTAGCTAAAGAGGAGGTACTTGAAGATCAACAGTGCTCAAAATAGAAAGGTTGCTGGCCTGGATGGCATGCTTCCTAGTTTGCTGAGTGACCTAAGGATGGAGATAGCAGAGGTCATGTCCACAATCTTTCCAATCCTTTTTGGATCTGGAAACGATGCCTGAGGACCAACGGATTGGACAAGTTATTCCACTGTTCATAAGAGGGATTAACTCAGTACCTGCAGGCCAGGTCAGTGATGAGACACCTTTTAGTGATGAAATTAACTGACCAGCAGCCAGCATGGAATTTTTAAAGGCAATTTATGTTTGACTAACTTGATTGAGTTCTTCAGAGGTTGTGCTTTTTCGAACTTACACAAGGAGTTTAACAAAGTGGCACTTAACTGACTTGCTAGCAAAGTCGAAACCATTGGAATGAAGAGGCAGTGGCAGTGGGGATACAAAAATGGCACAATCACAAAGCAGAGTATTGGCAAACAGTTGTTTATCAGACTGCAGGAAAATTTACAGAGCTGACCCTCAGGATTCAATAATAGGACCAGTGTTCTTTCTGATGTATATTCATTATCTTGATTTGGGCGTGCAGGGAATAATATTAAAGTTTATACTTGACATTACACTTAAAAGTAGTAAAAAATGAAGATAAAAGTCAGGAATTGGGAAGGCGGTTTCTTGGAGTGACTTGGAGAAACTTATACGATACAGATTCAAATAATATTCCACTGTATTTTAATTTATTTGGATGTTAATCAGATTTCATACTCAGTAATCTGCCTGCCCCAAGATACTTAAAATAGTAGTGATTATTGGCTTTCAAGAGAGGTGAAAAGTCAAGCAGTAAACAAACTGGGCATCAAACAGAAAATTGGGATTCTTGGAGGCAGCTTCAGAAATGCAGAAGATGGTGGAAACAGTGAGACCAAGGAGGCTGATTGGACTGCAGATGGAATCATCAAAGGCAAGAGGATATAGCTAATAGTTTTCAAAGAGGCATGAAAAGGCTACCCTTTTGGAAAAATTGGAAGTAGTAAAGTCAAATTGAAAGATGTGTTTTCGGTACTTTTAGTTAAATAAACCTGTGTGCCACAGCTTATTCTGTGAAATACTATCAATGACATGTTTGAGGGAAAAGTCTAGTCAACAACAATTTTGATGTGCAATTTTGCAAACATTCAGATCACATTGCTGTGGAGGGTAAAATGTCAATATTTAAAATGTTAACATTATTGGAAAATTACAAATGATGAGGTTTTTGAGTATTTACTTCATGTACCTATACCAAAGGAAGAATTTTGATGGTTAGATATTTTATTTATAGATTTTTTTGAATCATAGAAAAAAAATCATAGAAATCACAATTTCTATGGCTCAACAATTCTCAGATACGACTAAGGCTATAAAAGTTTCTCCTTCAGTCACTTTTGGGGGGGTTGATAACGTTTCGGGGTTTTATGGATGAGGCTGCAAATAGCCATTCTGTTTTTAATCCTAAGAAGTTCCTGATTTGTAGAATTTGGAAGAATTCTGTGATATTGATACTGTGCATATTAACCACTGACACTTAAAAGATGTATGAAGTATGATGTGTTGTCATATGTGTAACATATAATCTGATGCCTTAACATTTAGTGATTCTGCTTACAGGACCTGAGAACCTTAGTTGGGAGCATCAAGGGGTTCTGCCAGAACATGCATGTCCAAAGTGTGGTACTGTCTTGCCTGACATTGATACACTACAGATACATGTCATGGATTGCATCATATAAGCATATGATATATAAAACCATTTATGTGATTCCTATCGCTATGCAAACATATTGGATTTACCTTTGCCTTATTGGAGATGGAAGAGAAAGAGCTGATTATTTTTATTGAATTAAGTTTCCAACTTGGAATTTTGAAAATAGTACTTTATCATTTGCTTAGGTGAATGTGCTGGTGCTCATTAATCTTTAGGAACTTAATTCTAAGGAAAATACACCGAAGGATATAACTTGTTCAACAATAGCTTCTCAGAAATTGCACGTTACAAAGCCATATTTTCCTGCAGGTTCGTTAGTCTTTACTGATTAGATAAGTGTATTGCATTTTTCACAAGTACTTTAGGTTAATATGTAAAATAATTGTGGTAAGAATAGGTTATGCAGAGAGAAGATTCTGATTTGAACTCAAAATTGTACACCCCCAAACCTCAGATTTGTTCATTATGACAAAGTATACTTAATCTGACAATATTGCTGTATTGAGGTTCAATCCAGGAGAATTTTGCATTAACTACGTTGCAGTGTTAATGTAAGCCTACTTGTGATTAATAAGTAAACTTTAATTAGTCAAGGGGCTTGAATGTGTCTGTACAGATGTTTCCTGACTACAGGGATGGACTAATATCCTTGCCAAAGAAAAAGGCTAAATATTCTACTTAAAACCCATTTGAAACATTAATTTGTCTAAATTTAACAATTGAAATACTTACCATCTCAGTCATTTGAGAGTTGTGCTGAGTTATATTGCTGACTGTCATTTCTGGGCACAAGTTTAGGGCACCATGAAGCGATAAGTATTCCTCTCAGGAAAGCATGTTGGATTGTCTACGGTCAAAATTAATTTAGGCGTTTGTAATCCAGATTCCAGTTAACCAACCCCACAGCTCAAAATTCTCCATAAATATAGCTGATGTGAAAAATGACACTGATTGAAGAAGGAACTTGTCTGAAGGATGGTGTTAGCAAATGTTCTGTCGGGTGCAGCTAAAAACCATTATCCTCTTCTGGAATTATTTGCAGTTAAATTAAGGGTGTTGTTAACCATCTTTATTGGGGGAAGGCAGTCACTTCAGGCACCAACAAAAGGCAGAAATGGACACCAAGAGATGTCAAATTACACAAGAATAGGGTGAGAGTTTGTACCAGCAAATTCCATGCTTTTTGAGTTTTCTTTCTCGAACATCTAAGCACAGTTAAAGCTGAGCAAAGATTCTTGACAAAGAGAGGAAGGAAGGAACGATCGGAGCAGGGGTCAGCCTGTGGCAGCTGCAGGGCTTCCCCAATGTGGCTATTTTTAGAGCAGTGTTGAGGGGGGAAAGGAGCGGCTTTAATATAGTGCATCATATAGAAAGAAAACTCCAAAATAATATTTCTGAAAATTGCAATTGGCAGTTGTACAAAGTTAATGCTTGTTTTAAAGACTATAGCTGATAAAATGTGATATGAGGATTTTTTTGTTTGCAGAAATTAAATTTTAGTAAAGCTAACATCCTTTGGCTAATTCAGGTATTGTATTAAGCTACTGAAAATCATTAATAAAATGCAACATGATAAATTAGGCACTTTATTTACTTTGTTAAAATCTGCTAATAAATGCAAAACATAATGGTATGTGTTGAAGTATTGTTTGAGAATTGAAATAAATACTTATTTTGACTTTAAATTGTGGTGTGCTTTATTTATAAATATTATAAATGTGTTTTCCAATATATTATACAAGCATGATCAATGATAGAAATGGTTCCCAGATGCATACGGGTGATTTTCTAGTAGCTATCCTGTCACCCAGGAAGATTGATGGAAACTGTACAAAGGTACTCTTCTTATACTACTGCACAGTAAGAAGTCTCATAACACCAGGTTTAAGTCCAACCAATTTATTTGATAGTAATCCCACAAGCTTTCGGAAACAGTATTCCTTCGTCAGGTGTGTGGAAAGTTCCACACACCTGACGAAGGTTCCACACAGAACCTTCCACACACCTGAAGAAGGAACACCGTTTCCGAAAGTTTGTGGGATTACTACCAAATAAACTGGTTGGACTTAAACCTGGTGTTGTGAGGTTTCTTACTGTGTTTACCCCAGTCAACGCCGGCATCTCTCCATCTATACTACTGCAGTCAGCCATTAGAGTAGGGAGAGCATTTTTTTTTAAATGTTTATGAAGCATTTGGAAAGCATGATCCAGTCAGGCACTGTTACTAAGGATTTAAAAAAAAATTTAGCATACTTGACTAATTTTATGAAACATTTTTAAAGAAAATTGCGATGAGCATGGATTTATACAACATGCAACTCCCATACCAATTTAAAAAAACATTATCTTCATACAGTTCAAATGTAAAGCTTCACTGACTATTTGAACAGATGGCCCAAGAAATTGTGATGCGGGGCATACACAAATGAGATTTTTAAAAAGGGGGGAGAGAAAATGAGGTGTATTGGCCTTAGAGTATTGTCTGCAATTCTGAATATGATAATACTGGAAAGGGTGCAGAGTAGATGGAACAGGATATTGCCTGGTCTGAAGAATTTGTTACGAAGAGAGATTGGATAGACTGGGACTGTCTTTCTTGGAGCAGAGGAGATTGAGGGGGGACGTGATTGAGATGTATCAAATTATGAGGGGTATCGATGAAAAAAAAGCTTTTGACCCTGGTGGAGGGATCAGTGACCAAGAGATGTAGATTTAAGGGAAGGGGCAGGAGGATTAGAGGGTGTGTGAGGAAAGACTTTTTCATCCAGAGGCGGGAGTCTGAAACTCTGCCTGAAGGAGCCGTAGAGGCAGAGACCCTCATAATATCTAAGAAATATTCAGATATGCACTTGGGATGCCAAGGCCTACAGGCTGTGGTCCAAGTGTTGGAAAATAGGATTTGAATAGGTAGTTGGTCCTTGACTGGTGCAGACATAATGGACTGAAGAGCCTTTTCTGTGCTGTAAACCATCATTCTTTCTCTGACACCATTGTGTTCCTGAACTTCTAAATCCCACTCATCATCTCTCCTCCCACATTTTTGAATAATTTTCCATTTCTCAGCAAGTTCTGTTCCAATTGTCCAGAGTTATGGAGTGTTAGAACACTCCATAACTTTGACCCATGCTTGTTCATTCTATATACTAACATACAACAGAAACTTGATTATCCACAAGAACTTTTGTGCAATGGAATGTTCTTTTCCAGAGCCTGCGTTCTTGAGGTTATGATTATGAAGTGCCCATCCAGCAGCTGATAGGCTCTCAGGTTTAGCAGGAGGAGGTGGTGGCATAGTGATAATGTCACCAGACTAGTAAACTGGAGATGAAAGCTAATGTTGTGGAGAGATGGTTCAAATCCTACCATGGTAGGATGTGGCCTACCTATGATTCCACAGTAATCCACTTCCTGTGATTTAGCATGATCCATTATGTATGAGGCACTGTGTGTTCTGATGTGATTGACATGGTGCAAATCCAATGTCATCCACTTGTGTATCTAATATGATGCACCTCCTGTAATACTGCGATCAACTGTCTGCCACCCACCTTATGTGATCCACTGTGACAGACTGTGTTCCAGTCTGATCCTTCATTCATGATTCAATGTAATTGACTGACCAGTATGATGATTCATTCAACTCTATGATCCGATCGACTCTTTGTGATCCAATGTGATCATGTGTTATCGTTGCTCTAAAAATGAGGTCACCTTTGTTCTCTAATGTGATCCACTCCCTATCAAAGCAAATGTGATCAACTGTGTTCCACTTTATACAAGCGTATGTGATCCACTCTATGATCCCACATATCAAACTCTGATTCAAGATTGTCCAATAGGATGCACCCTTTAGATCAAATGTGATCCAGTATATGTGATCCAATATCCCCCACATTTTAATATTTAGTGTGATCCACTCTGATTGTGTGTGATCAACTCTATGTAAAAATATGATTAGCTGTACATGATCCAGATTTGGGGAAGGGGGGACATTCTCCCAGGAGAATCGCGTGTTGCTGATTCATGGGATCCTTTAAGTATCCACGCTGTGGTTACACTTCCCAGGCCCAGATTTCCGGCAGTGTCTGCACATCACCAGTAATCGGCTGGGAGGTGGGGGCTAATATTTAAATAATGTTTAACATACAATTTAAATGCTATTAGCAGGCGTGAGACTGAATTTTTTGGGCCCACTCACACCTCCCACCCTACCAGGGGTATTTCACTCCAGCGGGGTTCAGTCTAGCTTCCCTCCCCCCCCCCACTTTCAGGGAACTAGCGAGATGATCCTGCTGGAGTGAAGGGGGGGGCAATCAGGGCCCACCACGGGTTTGGATGGCATTGGGGTTGTGCCCCCTGGCCATGGGCAGCCTAGCAATGCCAGCCTGTGCCCCCAGCACTGCCCAAGGGGCAAAGTGCCTATGCCCAGGGACAGTGCCAAAGGGCCTAGTGGGTGATCAGTGGGGGTGGGGGTCCTGCTGCCATTCTGCATGAGGGTTGGTCAGACTGGTGGGGGGGGTGGTGGTCTGCTTCAGGGAGGGGTGGGGGCTGGCCTGTGAATGGATGGGGGATCTGTAATTAGGTTGTGGGGGGAGTTGAAGGGGTCGCACTGTGGGGATCCTGGGCTGGCCAGTGATTGAGCTGACCAGCAAACTGCAGTCTGCTGAGGGCCACTGAGCGTGCGCAGAGTTCTGGAACTCTCGGACTCCTGCATGAATAGGCTCCATCTCCCCGAGCTTTCCCAATTGTGAGCTCTGCATCTCACGGAGTGTGGGAGATTCCAGTCTGAATTCCCACTGAAAAAGCAATTGTGATTTACACCAGTTTTCCCGCAAATTCAGCAATTGGGAGAATCGTGGCCGAGGCTCCAATGTGGTCCACTATGTGATCCAACGTGACACCCTCTCAGTGATCCAATTAGATTCCGTCTTGACGATCCAATGTGATCCAATCTCAATGAAGCAACATGACCAACTGTTGGCGATCAAATGTGATCCACTATCTGACCTAGTGCAATCCACTCTGTGATCAGTGAGCTGTGTGGTCCAATGTGATCCACTCTCTTGAGACGCACGCTGGGGTGATTCATTCACTCCAAGTGATCCATTCCAGCGTGATCCACCCTGTGAGAAACACAGCTCACAGTTAAACAATTTAGTCAAGTCAAGTTCTGAAGGAGCAAGATTTTATTTGACGTTCTTGCAAGACCGGGTGTCCAACAAAATAGGCACACCTTGCACAGATTTGCAGCACATTTTATACTTTTTTTACAAGCATTGTAATGGCTTTGCAATGTGTTGTTCTCCCCTAATTGGTGGTCCCTGTCCCATCTATGTGTTGTCATTCCCCTATTGGCTCAAGGTGCCCCAAGTTCCCATCCCCTCTACTCTCCATCTAACCAGGTCTCCTGTTATCACAAGAGTGCATTAGCAAACTCATCCATCTTATCCAACACTGTTACATGTCCAGTTCAGATTGGCGGTAATCAATCCTTTGCCAACTTAATCACTGCTGTCCCAACCATCTCAGTGACCTTTTCCCCCTTCTATGCCTAGTTGTAAAAACAACACATCTTGCAGACCATTTGCTTTTTGTAACTTGGCCTCTTACATTCCTGCAGGATGTGGTGTATGCTTCACTGCACATCACATCTCTGATGTTATCTCTACATTACAGGCAGTCTTTTTATTATCCCTAATTATTGCTGTGTTAGCAGCATCGAACCTTATGTCCTATGTTTGTGACTAAACTCACAGTTGTTTCCATAAAGTGGGTTATCAATGTGCCTGACTATACCCAATCTATTTAACTTTAAGCTATTTCTCTATGCTCTACAGATGCATGTGTTAACAGCATCTTTACCTATTGCTCACAACCCCAGTGTGAACCAATCTGGGTGATCCATCCCAGTGTGATTGACTCCGAGTGATTCACACTGGTGATCTACTCGGTCTGATCCACTCTGGGTGATCCACCCCAGTGTGATCCGATCTGGGTGATCCATCCCGGTGTGATTGACTCCGAGTGATTCACACTGGTGATCTACTCGGTCTGATCCACTCTGGGTGATCCACCCCAGTGTGATCCGATCTGGGTGATCCATCCCAGTGTGATTGACTCCGAGTGATTCACACTGGTGATCTACTCGATCTGATCCACTCTGGGTGATCCACCCCAGTGTGATCCAATCTGGGTGATCCACTCTCCCAGTAGGCGGGGTTACGGAGAGCAGCGTGATTGCGTCATTGGTGACGTTGGTCCCGAACCTTTGGCGCCAAAACTCAGAAAAAGCCAGAATCCGGTGAGAGAAAAAATAATAAATACCGAGAGAGGCGGGGGGGGGGGATATAATCTAATATACCCGGGGGAGAGAGAGAGAGAAATATATAGTTAATATAGAGAGAGGGAGCGGGCTGGGAGAGAAATAATATAACAGTTAAATATCCCGGAAGAACCCGGAGAGAGAGAAATATAAATAACATAGAGAATTAGAGATATAAATTATATAAATATAGAGAGTTAAATATATATAATGTATAAATAGAGAAATATGTCTAGAAATAATGAAATATACCGAGAGAGAGAGAGGGAGGGAATAGTGAGGAGAGAGGGAAGCGATTGATGTCTGAGGGAGGGGAGTCTGTCTGTCTGGGGGGGAGAGAGAGAGTCTGGGGGGGTTAGGGAGAGAGAGTCTGGGGGTGGGTGGGGGAGAGAGAGTCTGGGGGTGGGTGGGGGAGAGAGAGTCTGGGGGGGTTAGGGATAGAGAGTCTGGGGGTGGGTGGGGGAGAGAGTCTGGGGGAGTGGGGGGGAGGGGAGAGAGTCTGTCTGGGGGAGGGGGGCTCTGTCTGAGGGGGGGAGGGGAGAGAGAGTGTCTGAGGGAGGGGGTCTCAGGTTCTACAATCCCTGAATCAGGATATTGAACATGATGAAATCACCCAAACCCCCAGAGAGAAAACACACACACAGGCTGGGCAGGTTAGTGCTTTAAACCCTGCTCTCACTCAGCTGAGTCTGGGGTGAACCCCCTTCACCCACTCATCAGACCAGTGTTTGCACTGAGGACAATTTCTGTACTGAGTGTACAGATGCACAAAATATCCCTCTCCATGTGCGAGTTGTGGCTATAGAATAGTCTGGTTTGTTCAGTGTAACTTGTTTTAATTGTTAATGAAACAATCTTATTTTAATTTTCAGTGTGACACCATTTTCTGAAACCTTGATCATCATATTCTTATACCATGGAAGGTAAGAGCATCTCAGTTTATTGTATTCTAGCATTGCAATGATTTTGTGTTCCTTTAAAATAAAGTGCATTCCTAAAACCTCACTAACAAATATCATAGAATTTATAGAATTATACAGTGTAGAAGGAGGCCATTCAGCCCATTGATTCTGCACTGACCACAATCCCACCCAGTCCCTATCCCTGTAACCTCATACATTTAGCCTAGCCAGTGCCCCTGACACTAAGGACGTAACCAGTCCACCTAACCTGCACATTTTGGACTGTGGGAGGAAACCGGAGCGCCTGGAGGAAATGCCACACAAACACTGAGCGAACGTGCAAACTCCACACAGTGACCCAAGCCGGGAATTGAACCCAGGTCCCTAGAGCTGTGAGGCAGCACTGCTAACCACTGTGCCACCCTTAAAAAGGGTTGTTTTTAAAGCCAGAGACTAGAATGAACCCTGATTCACGTAATATGTTTCTTCATGGCAGGTACTGAGGACATGGATCTACTGGCATCTCTTTTGGATGAGAATGAAGTGGAAGACATTCTGGCGACATCGGCATATTCTCAGGGCGATCACAGTGTGGAGCGGAGATCACTTAGCGAGGATGATGAATGGGATAAGCTGTTTGATGGAGATGAAGACAATGATGTCCAGGCGACGGAAATCAGTGCTCTCTTTGGGGATGTGGATGACTTGATGGAGGAAGAAGAGGAGGAGAGCAAAGCAAGTGGTCAGAAACCTGATCAGCCGCAGATTGTTTCTGATCAGAAGAAGCCAGAAAAATCCAAAGTTGATTTAGAAGGTATTTCATAATTAATGCGCTGCTGCATCTGTTTTCCATCTACAGTTTATCACGGAGATGACTGCATTACTGAGTCAGATACTGCTGCTGAGAAAAGGCATTTGAATGGACTCCATAAGCTGAAAAATTAGCAAAATACGAGCACTTTCTCTACTGGTTGGTCGTCATTAGTCCACTGACAAGCTAATAATTCCACATAATGTCAGGCTGTTGATCATCACGTAGGCAAATGGGCAATGCCTACTGATATTAGGTGGTTAGATAGAGGAACTGACACAGAGACAAGAGTGTATATTGGGAACAAAGTGTCCACACATAGTGCCGGAGACTGTTTAAGGCAGTGGTTTCCAACCCTTTTAAGCACAAAATCATTTTTAGCTTTAAAATGCAACATAAGATCTACTCTTAAAAAATTGTCTTTACTAAAAACCACCCCCCCCCCGCAAAAAATGTATTCATGCATAAATCTCACCATACCTTCAGACAACCATTCCACCTTTCTGGCGACTGTTAAAACGCCAAGCAGCTCTTGATGGTTGTCATTGGGATTTCTAAGATGGTACCAGAGCGTGGCGACTTCTTACAAGCTGTGACCAGCATACCTTCTAATTCTATCTTTTATCTTGTTCTAAAACGTCACTCTAACTCTTTTAAACTCATTCTGCACTCTCATTTCCTTCTCTATGTAGGTGTGCTTTATCTGTAAAGTGTGCCAGAAACAATACTTTTCACTGTATATTAATACATGTGACAATAATAAATCAAATCAAATGAAGTCTTTGAACAAGGGATCAGCAGCAACTGTCATAACCTACTTGATAACTTCATCACCAGTCAGCGGTTTTTATGTTTTGCCTGCACGTGGTTCATACAGAAACTGCTTCTTTGCTGACCTTGCCTTTAACCATAGGTTTTGAAAAGAGTGATTGTTGAGCTTGCAACATTCCATAGAATCTTACATTTGGTCCATCGAGTCAGCACTGACCACAGTCCCCCCCCAGGCCCTATCCCTATAACCCCATGGATTTACCATAGCTAGATCCCCCTGACACTTAGGGGCAATTTAGCATGGCCAATCTACCTAACCTGCACATCTTTGTTCTGTGGGAGGAAACCGGAGCACCTGAAGGAAACCCATACAGACATGGGGAGAACATGCAGACCCCCCACAGACAGTGACTCGAAGTGTGTGGGTTATGTTGATTAACCACGCTAAATTGCCCCTTAGTGTCAGGGGGACTAGCTAGGATAAATGCATGGTGTTGCGGGAATAGGGCCTGGGTGGGATTGTTGTCGGTGCAGATTTGGTACTGGAAGAATTCTATGATTCTATGACCTGTTGGTTGCGATTGATAATTTGGAGAATTCCTAAAAACTTCCATTTCTGTAGCACATTTCTCAACTTCAAGTCATCCAAGGTCAATGCTTTTGAAATGTAGTCACTGTTGCAATGTAGAAAACACAACAGCCAATTTGTGCCCAACAAGGTCAACAAACAGCAGTGTGATAATGACCAGATAATCTGATGTTGACTGAGAGATAAATATTTTATTTATCTGTCACACTTGAAATTGAGCAATATTTTGTAACCTGCTAAAAATAATAGAACACACCGATTTATTTCTTAAATGAATTTTTTGTTTATACACTAAATGTTTTGGAGATTGCTGTGAAAGAAATATGCATCTGCAGAACCTGTGGAATATAAAATAGAATTCTTACAGTGCAGAAGGAGGCCATTTGGCCCATCGTGTGTGCAGCAATGATAATCCCACCCAGGTTCTTTTCCCGTAATCCCATGTATTTATCCTGCTAGTCCCCCTGACATTAGGGTCAATTTAGCATGGTCAGTCAACCTGACCTGCACATCTTTGGACTGTGGGAGGAAACCCATGCAGACACCAGGAGAATGTGCAAACACACAGTGAGGCCGGAGTTGAACCCAGGTCCCTGGCGCTATGATGCAGCAGTGCTGACCACTGTGCTGCCCTA
This sequence comes from Carcharhinus amblyrhynchos, assembly GCF_965287045.1. Taxonomy (NCBI): domain Eukaryota; kingdom Metazoa; phylum Chordata; class Chondrichthyes; order Carcharhiniformes; family Carcharhinidae; genus Carcharhinus; species Carcharhinus amblyrhynchos. The sequence goes on from NC_137342.1 coordinate 49,270,533, forward strand.
TATAGTGTACACCAATTTATTTATGTGAAAAAAGACTAGTGAACTTTCTGCTTACACATTGAATGTTTTGGATATTGATGTGGAAATGTGCACATGCTGAACCTGTGGAATATGCCATGAGGGAACAAGCAGCAGGAGCAAAAATGCACTTTGTGAAAACTTGAATATGTGCAAAGAAATATCTAACATTACATGAGTTATTTCAAGCCTGCATTGTGTGTAAGATTTATGAAGTTACATTTATTTTCTGATACCAGTAAGGAATTGGCATGGGAAAGCGTTTCTATTGGTTAGAAGAACTTCTGCCTTTCTTTATGGGAATTGCTTTGCCTTGAGCAGACAAGAGAAGATGAATCCATAAATGCAAACAACTTTGCAGACCAAGTGCTATTTAAAATTTATGTGCTTGGAGACTTGAAAGCTCCTTACGCATCCTTGTATATTTTTTCCCTCCAAAGTGGAACTGGAGCAAATGAAGAAGCAGATGGAAAAGTTACAGAGGCAGTTGGCAAAGGTTGCAGATGGCCCAAAATCCATCGTCCATTCTGGGAAAAGCTCACCTGAAAACAATCTGAAATTACCAGGTATGGATCAATATGTGTACATGCTGAGGTAACTCGCTGTGATTTAGGAGTGGTCGCTACAAAGGAAGCTGGACTCATGAATGAACTAGTGCTGAAATGTTTCAGGTTCTAAATGCCTGATGTATCTTTATTCCAAAGGAGCTGTCCAGAATCCAGCTCTTGGAAGTTGGTATTTGCCCCATAGATGCGGTTTAATTTTGCTGTAGTATCTTTTGAGATGTGCCTTTTTGGTAACGTGTTGCATTATTTTTAAGTTGAAGGTTGGAAATTATATGCCAGAATGTGCCGCATTGCACCACTTGATTGTAAATAGACTCATGATAGGAAGAGTGCAAATCTTCATGTGGGATTACGTGGCTACCAACAAAACTTACTGGTCTGATTTGATCTTGAGCCTGTTTTGCATAGTCACCTTCTATTGTTTGACATTTAGAAAATCAATTCTCTAGCCCTCATGATGTCGTTATAAAGTTCATGCATAATTTATACAGTGACTTAAAGGTTGCAACAAAAGCAACATTCTTCTGAAATTGGACTTAGACCTGTTCGCTTAGATGGTGCAGGAGTTTCAGTTCATATCTGAACCAGTTGATGCAACAGCAAGAATTATCACTGAATTAATTCATCATATCAATATTGTTAGGGTCCTGGACTAGAACCTCAATTTGCATTTAGAAGTTAGACTAGACCCCACAGTTTTTCTTTTTTGGCATAAATGTGAGGAAAGGGTACTTCCTTCCAGGGACGATTCCATTGAAAAATTAAAGATCTTTTTGCGTAAAACAAACTTTACTTAATAATACAATTTAAATATAACTAACAAATGAAGTGGCCTAAATATTAACAGTTGAACAATATTTAAAATTGAAAGGAAGCAGTTTTACTTTTTATTTTATGCCTTTTTTAGTTCTAAATAAGCATCTCAGTTCCAGTACTAGACATATTTTATTTCCTCAGTGTTAAGATTTTTAACTGTTATTTTTTCAACAGGTAGAGCTACACATACTTCACAAAATATAAAGGAAAGTCCGTCTTTCCAGGAAGCTCTCTGTCTGCCTTCTCCCATTCCTAAAACTGGACCACTGAAAACCAAGACCTGCAAGTCCCAGCAATCTGCAAATCCAAAAGCGGGTAATTGATCCAATGCTTTTTGCTTATTAAAAATGTATTTATTTATGAATGTGTGAAAAAGCCAGACTGGTCCACCAGACCCTGCTGCATATAGTTAAACATCAAGGTTAGCTTCTGGCTCAACAACTCAAACTGAGTTGGAATAACATCAAAGTAAAAATGGCCAAAGAGGTACCTGGGCACTTACTTGGCTCTGGAAATTTTACAAAGTGAATTATTTTTGGTTCATTATTTTTGTATTGTTTTCAAGGACAGGGTTTTGGTTAAGTCAATTGGCTAGAGTGTGGACCAGAATAACATCAACCGATTGGTAGTTCATGGAGACCTGCCTTGCTCAAGGCTTGATGTGCAGTGGTTTCCCTAGCTATATAGCCACTTATCTCTGTCCGGTAAAGAGAAGTACCTATGGTCCCTCATGGAATATTGTTAACTATCTTTAAGGAACAAAATACAGGTGGTATACATCTTTTTGGAATGCAAAATAGTTACTAATTTAACTATTCAAAATTTGCTATCTAGTTGAGGGTAGAAATAACTTTTTGCTCTTATTATTAATTGGCAAATTATGTGTCATTTTAGAACTACTTGGACACATATTAGATATCTGATAAACCATTTACGATGATTAACATCAACAAACAGGAAGGCTGGGTAATTTCTAATACCTGTGTAACCCCATAGCATGTTCTTTCTCTTCTATTCCTTTTTAATCTTTTTAGTTATTCTAGAGAAGTTAATATTTCCTCTTACATTTCAGTAGCTTACCATTCAGGTCTTGGCAGATATCTGTTCAGTTTGGGATTATATGAATTTTGAAATGGTATATGTAATACTTACTACGGTATAGATAGATGGCTATAGATTTAACATTTGCACAGGAATTCTACCGCCCACAGAATCAGAGCGAGCAAGGAGCAGACAGTAGAAATGTTTGTTGACCTCTGGCAGGAATTTTCTGTCTTGCTCGAGCGAGGCCATATAATCCTGCCCGAATTCATGTGTTGTGCAGATTTTCATGCAATGCGAGTATAATACTTGGGATTATCCAACAAAAGATTGTAATACGTCATTTAAGTACAGTCAGATAATGTAGTTAAAGACCTTGTTCCATTGATGGGCCCAACCCCTAGAAAATCTGGGCGTATCTTTCAGCTAAGCTGTAGCCTGTGACATAGAGATCAAAAAATATTTATTGCTTTTGGGGACAGGGCAGGTTGGAGAGAGAAAACTATCCTCTCAAAGGTGGAGAAAGAAGCAGAGAAAGCTAGACCCTGTAGGAAACAGAGAAAGAGAGACATGCTTTATTTTGGTAGGAGGAGAGAGGGAGAGAGACTTCCTTGATGATGTTAGATAAAGGACCTCTCGAGGAGAGAAGAATGCATGAACTGGTTAATGGGGAACTCCAAGATGAAATATAATATTGTGGAGGGAACACTGAACTTTTGAAATTGAAGCAATCCACTTCAAAAATTACATAATTTGTTGACAGTTTTTATCAGTTTAATTGCAAGAGACCAATATGATTAAGTTTTTGTGAATATTTTTACTTAGTTACAGAGAGAAAGAGTCCCACCCACACACAACCTGGAAGTAGACAACTACTTGAACCTCTGAAAACCAGCAACAAACCTAATACCATACATCAGAAACCTCCTGCAACGGCAGGAGACCGTGAAAGGCCAGGAACATCGGGGACTACAAATTCTAACATAGCCGTGGATAAATTCTCTGGCTTGAGACTGAGGTATAGTAATTGATTTCTATGTTTTGTTTTCAAAAGTGTTTTGTTTCAAAAGTAGTACTTTTGTTTCAAAAGTAGCTGTTGTTATTTCTCCAATTGGGTTTCTCTACTGCAGAAAGATAATTCTCTTAGCTAGTTATCTGTTGAGGTAACCAAAAAACAAATGGATTGTTTATGCATTTCCCAGCATTTTTATTACCTGTTTTGTATGCTTTTGAGGGTAAAAGTGCAGTGGAATTTTATTAAAGAAATATTTGCTTGCTATTAAAAACATTTTTTTGTACTTAATCATAGAATCCCTACAATATAGAAGAAGGCCATTCGGCCCATCAGGTCTGCACAGATCACAATCCTACCCAGACCCTATCTCTGTAACCCCACACATTTACCCTTCTGATCCCTTAATATTAAGGGGCAATTTATCATGGCCAATCCACCTAACCTGCACATCGTTGGACTGTGGGAGGAAACCGGAGTATCTGGAAGAAACGCACGCAGACACGGGGAGAATGAGCAGACTGCACGTGGACACTCACCCAAGGTCAAAATTGAACCCAGGTCCTTGGCGCTGTGAGACTAACCCCTATGCCATCCCTAATAGAATTTTAGAGTGTGTTGAAAAAAATCTTTAAAGAACACCCTACATCATGGCAAATCCACACAACATTGCTTCACTTTGCGTTTACAATGGCCATTGGGAGTGATCAGAAGGATCTACTCAAACTTGTTCTGTTATAGCCATCTTTTATGAAGATCATACGAGTATATTCAAGTCTGTTCATATCTAATCACATCACCTGTCTTTTATACAGACATTATCATACAAGCATATTCAAGCCTGTACAGATCTAATCACATTCCTCAATACAATGGATTTCCTATCATGTTTACCTAATAAGTCTTTACCAGAATACTATTACACCCATAATTAATTACTTATGTGGTAGGTTTTTTTGGGGCATAGGATACTGCCTTGAGGAGCTCCTGCAGTAATGTCCTGGAACTGAGATGATTGTCCTCCAACAACCGCAACCATCTTCCTTTGGCAAAAGCATGACTCCAATCAATAGAGTGTTTTCTTCCTGATTCTGACTGACTCCAATTTTGCTTTGGCTCTTTGATGTCACATTCAGTCAAATGGTGCCTCTGGAATTCAACTCCTTGTTCATGTTTGAACAAAGGCTTCAATGACATCAGGAGCTGAGTGGCCCTGGTGGGATCTGAGCACCAGTGAACAGGTTTTTGCTAAGCAAGTGCCACTTGATAGTATTGTTGATGACCCTGCCATTACATTACCAATCATTGAGTGTAAATTGATGGGGTGGTAATTGGCAAGGTTAGATTTGTCCTGCTCTTTTGTGGACAGAGCATAGCTGGGTAATTTTCCACTGACAGGTAGATGCCAGTGTTGTAGCTGTACTGAAACAGCTTGACTAGGGGTGCAGCGAGTTCTGAAACACAAATCTTCAGTACTATTGCAGAATATTATCTGGGCCCATACCTTTTGCATTATGAAGTGCCTTCAGCCATTTCTTGATGTCACGTGAAGCGAATGAAATTGGCTAAAGACTAGCAGCTGTGATGCTGGGAACCTGCAGAGGAGACTGAATTAGAATGCACACCATGGAACTTCTATTGTAGAAAACTTGTAGAATGACCCAATCACTTTTTGGGTATTGGGTGGAACAAACAATGGAAAGAAAAATCAGCAAGTACTGGATGTCGGAAACAAAAACAAAAAATACTTGGAACATGCGGTCAATCAGCCAGTGTCTGTTCTCTTCACAAGCTCTGACTGACCTGCTGAGTGGTTTCAGCAGTTTCTGTTTTACTTTGCTAACTATAAGGTTGTGTGTTTAAATTGCATTTTTGGTTTTGTTTCTTTTAAATTAGTTTTGCTAGTCCTCTAAGCAGTCACTAGATGGAGCACTATCCACTAGAAGAAAGAGCTTGCATCCTCAGAACATTCCAATGCACCTCACATTCAATAGATTAGTTTGACATGTAGTTGAAACGGTGGAAGAAAATAGCAGCAGGATCAGTCTGTAAAGTAGCAGGAATGCGCCATCATTACACCAATTGCAATTCAAAATTGAGGCTAGCTGCTGAGATGTCTATGCTCTATGCCATTCCAACTGACGGAGAAAAGGATTTCCAAAAGGCTTTGGTCAAAATATCTTGATTATTGTAACTGTAATGACTCAGGAAGGACAATTGGAAAGAACATCATTTATTAAACTTATAACCGCCACCATGTGTACACACATTAGTCCCTGCCGGCGATGACAGTTCAGCAGGCCCAGTCCTCGGCCTACCTTAGAAAAGGAATAAGTTCCAGCTGGGAAGGCCACTCACTGCCTGTTATCACGGGAATTCAGACTCAACGAGCCCTACAGAGATCAATCAGTGATTCCCCATGGACCCCTTGGGGGCTATTGTGGAAGTTAGGTTACTACAATTGTGAAAAGCAAAGTTACATAATTATAAAAAAAAACTGTCAAGTAATGGAAAATGATTATTAGCCAAACGCGGCCTCCAGTCAGGCCTTCAGTAGGGCCAACACTGATGTACGCAGGATAAGCGAGTATATATAAAACCTTGTTCCATAAACAGTGCACTCCTGGCCAGGGCAGCAGGATAAAAACAAAGAACAAGTTACCCCGTGATGATTACCAAATAGTAAGACATGGGGACATATTCCGCTAAGGAAAGATTGGTTTTCTATTGGCTAAGAAAGGGCAATGATTGGTGGATATGTATGTCAGTGAAAGACGTGAAAAATCTCTTGTTCCTGATTTGCTGCGATTGACTATAACTGCTGAGCTGTTTCTCTGTAATCCTGGAACTGCTCTGGTCATCCGGTGTTGGCTGTTGAGAGTTCTCCTTGTGCACGAGTTATTAAAGACCTTGCATTGGATGCATGGTGTCCAGCGCTATTTGTGTTAAGAGTGGACTGAGTGTGCCTTTAGATTGCTGATACCCAAGAGAGTGCTAACATTATCACAGTAACCTTGATTAACGTGCTTCATTTAAAGAAATCTAGCCATTGAGAATTATCGTCAAGTTAAACTGCAAGATGTTTCTGTCCCACCAGGAACCCGATAGTTTCATCAACAGAGATGGAGCGAAGGATGCGTGGTCGAAAGCTGATCCGGCTCTCCCAGCTGCGTTCAAAACTTGCAAGTGAAAACTTAGAGGACACGGACTGGGTTACATTCGCGGTTGTCATTAAGAAGATTACACCACAGAGCTCTAACAATGTATGTACAATATCTGAAGATGAATCAACATTTGGAGATATTTCTAGCTTTCATGATTTGCATACATGTTATTGATTTCACTAAGCATAATTCTTCTATTCATATCTTAATTATTGACAGAAATTTCAAATTACCATGTACTATCATAAGAACATAAGAAATAGGAGCAGGAGTAGGCCATCTAGCCCTTCGAGCCTGCCCCGCCATTCAATAAGATCATGGCTGATGTGAAGTGGCTCAGTTCCACTTTCCCGCTTTCTCCCCATAACCCTTAATTCCCTTGCCTACCAAAAACCTATCTACCCGTGTCTTAAATATATTTAGCGAGGTAGCCTCCACCACTTCAACGGGCAGAGAATTCCAGAGATTCACCGCCATTTGAGTGAAGAAGTTCCTTCTCAACTCCGTTCTAAACTGCGCCCCCCTTGTCTTGAGGCTGTGCCCTCTAGTCCTGCTGTCCTTTCTGAGTGGGAAGAATCTCTGTACCTCTACCCTATCCATCCCCTTCATTATCTTATACGTCACTGATAGCAGCTGGAACTACTGCCAAGTACACAGTTCGATTCAGCACCCTGTATGAGAAAATATTCAGCTGGAGTTATCACTTTTAATCATTGTTCAGTAATTCAGCTGGATTTGCATGCGTTGTGGACTATTCTTGAAACCAGGATTGGGTTTGGTTGCAAATTATCCCACATTACAATTGCTGGCAGCTATTCACGCTGAAGGCTGACATAAGTAATGGTCAAGAAAAAACACAAAAATGCTGAAAACGCTGATCATATCAACCAGCAAGAGTGGAGAAGCAGAATTAATGTTACTTACAAGATGAACAGCTATTTAGCAAGTGTATAGCCAGAGAAAAGGTGAGTGGGCTGGTATCAGGAAGTGAACAAAAGGTAAGCCCTGTGACAGGGCAGAGGGCAGGTTTGATTAAATGGCAATAGTGATATTGGTGTAAGATAAAATTAGGTGATGGCTACCTATCTGGGCCCCGTATCTAAGGAAGGATGTGCTGGCCTTGGAAAGGGCAGTAAGAAGTCTCAGAACTCCAGGTTCAAGTCCAGCAGCTTTATTTGGTAGCACAAGCCACAAGCTTTCGGAGCGCTGCCCCTTCATTAGGTGAATGGGAGTTCTGTTCACAAACGGCATATAGAGACATACAAATTCAATTTTTTTTGTAAATTTTGTAAATCATTATTTTGTAAATTGAGTTTGTATATTTTTATATGCCCTGTTTGTGAACAGAACTCCCATTCACCTAATGAAGGGGCAGTGCTGCAAAAGCTTGTAGTTTGTGTGATCAAATAGACCTGTTGGACTTTAACCTGGTGTTGTGAGACTTCTTAATGTGCTTACCCAGTCCAATGCCGGCATCTCCACATTTTGGAGGGTCCAGAGGAGGTTCACAAGAATGATTCCTGGAATGAAGAGCTTGTCTGAGGAACGGTTGAGGACTCTGGGTCTGTACTTGGAGGTTAGAAGGATGGGGGATCTAATTGAAACTTACAGGATTCTGCGAGGCCTGGATAGAGAGGACGTGGAGAGGATGTTTCCACTAGTAGGAAAAACTAGAACCAGAGTGCACAACCTCAGGCTAAAGAGTCAGTTCTTTAAAAGAGAAATGAGAAGGAATTTCTTCAACCAGAGAATGATGAACCTATGGAACTCTTTGCCACAGAAGACTGTGGAGGCCGGGTCATTGAGTGTCTTTAAGACAGACACAGAAAGGTTCTTTATTAATAAGGGGATATGAGGTTATGGGGAAATGGCAGGAGAATGGGGATAAAATATCAGACATGATTGAGTGGCGAAGCAGACTTGATGGGTCAAGTGGCCTAATTCTGCTCCTATGTCCTCTGGTCTTTTGTTAAAGTTCATGTAGAGAGGAAAACTGGTGAAGGAAAATAACCACTGCTGGTTTTAAAATGTACTATTTGATTTAATTTATTATTGTCATACGTATCAGGATACAATAACAAGTATCGATTCTTGCATGTTATACAGACAGAACATGTTATCCTTAGAGTAAGTAGAGTCATAGAGCTATACAGTGCAGAAACAGGCCCTTTGGCCCAGCTCGTCCATGCTGACCAGGTTTCCTAAACCAAACTAGTCCCATTTGCCTGTGTTTGGCCCATATTCCTCTAAACTTTTTCCATCCATGTACCTTCCAAATGTCTTTTAAATCTTGTAATTGTACCTGTCTCTACCGCCTCCTCTGGCAGCTCATTCCATATGCACCACTCTGTGTAAGCAAGTTGCCCCTCAGGTCCTCTCTACGTATGCCCTCTAATTTTGGACTCCCCTACCCTGAGGAGAAGACCTTGGCTATTTACCTTATCCATGTTCCTAATGATTTTATAAATCTCTATAAGATCACTCCTCATCCTCCTAAGCTCCTGGGGAAAAAGTCCCAGCCTATCATAGGGAGAAGGAAAGTAGAGGGCGCAGAATATAGTTCAATTTGGTGTAACATGGAACAGGATAATCACTAGTTGTTCCACAACTTAGGAAAGTCTTTACATCTTGCTTACAACTTTTTTGCTCAGGAGTTGCTAGCTCTTCCTCATTTCAAACCGGAGAAACACGGTAGCGTAGTGGTTAGCACTGCTACTTCACAGCGCTAGGGACCCGGGTTCAATTCCGGCCTTGGGTCACTGTCTGTGCAGAGTTTGCACATTCTCCCCGGGTGCTCTGATTTCCTCCCACGTTCTGAAAGACGTGCTGGTTAGGTGCATTGACCCGAACAGGCGCTGGAGCGTGGCAACTAGAGGAATTTCGCAGCAACTGTATTGCAGTGTTAATGTAAGCCTTACTTGTGACTGATAAATAAACTTTGAAAAAGCAAAGAGCAAAACCAGTCAGCTGTTTTTGTCTGAGCAAACTATCTAAAATTATCCACTTCTCCCACAGCTCTCTTCATTTTCTTTATATATCTGTAAACTGTTTTTGTCATTTATTGTCAACAGGAAATTTAGCACGTAATATAGGCTACAGAGGTGCTATCTTTCAGCTGCCTTCAGATGAATGTAAAAGATGGCATATTGCTATTTTGAAGAAGTGTAGGATGAATTCTCTGCTGTGTCCTGTCCAGCATTTCACCTCAGTGAACAGCGCCAGAAACAGATAATCTGATTATTATCACATTGCTGTTTGTGGGAGCTAGCTGTGTGCAAAATTGTCTGCCACATTTCATATATTACCACAATACTTAAAGTATTGGGCGGTACAGTGGCACAATGGTTAACATTGCTGCCTCACAGTGCCAGGGACCCGGGTTCAATTCCTGGCTTGGGTGGCTGTCTGTGTAGAGTTTGCACATTCTCCTATGTCTGCATGGGTTTCTGCCAGTGCTCTGGTTTCCTCCCACAATCCCAACATGTGCTGGTTAGATGGATAGGCCATCCTAAATTGCCCCTTAGTGTCAGAGGGACTAGCTAGGATAAATGCATGGGGTTATGGGGATAGGGCCTGGGTGGGACTGTGATCAGTGCAGTTTCGATAGGCCAAATGCCCTCCTTCTGTACTATAGGGATTCTATAGATTCTATTTCACTACCTCGGAAAAGGTGATCTACGGTCATGAAAGTCAAGCAAATCTTTTTTTTCTTTAACATTGAGTACTCCCAGGTTAGATTTAGTGCTGCTGCCAGCTACAAGGGTGTCCTAACAGCAAATTTAGAATCACATCCTTGCAAAATAAGTGAATTTTCCTGTTTCTTACAATGCAACTTCTCCAGCTAATGCACTGAAGATTATTATTTGGCGCAAGTTTTAAACTGAATTGAGGCTGTCCAGATGTATTTCACACTGGAAGATACACCAGTTTCTGAGATGATAGGTCAATACCTACATCACTGGTACCACCCACTGTACAATTTTCTTGTGCGTATGAGACTATCTTAAATAAATCTGAAGTTATATTTTTGAAGTAATGTTGAATTAGGATTTGTGTTGTCGTTACAGGGTAAAACATTCAGTATCTGGCACTTGAGTGACCTGCGGAGCAGCAACTTGAATTTGTCCCTCTTTCTCTTTGGAAATGTTCACAAAGATCTTTGGAAAACAGAAAAAGGAACGGTCATTGGACTCTTAAATGCGAATCCTATGAAACCCAGGGATGGATCGGATGAGGTGGGTGAGGCAGTGGCATAGTGGTATTGTTGCTGGAATAATGATCCAGAGAACAGGGAGCGACGGGAATCGTGGTGAACAAGGGATGGACTATGGAAAGGTCCGTTGACGTAAGGCAGAATTTTCCAGTTTCAGAGCAAATGCAGCCAAAAACTCCCACCCCAGGAGTAATGCTCTGGAGACCTGAGTCGGAATTCCACCATGGCAGATGGTAAAATTTGAATCCAATGAAATTTGGAATTAAAATGATGGCCATGAAACCATTGTCAATTGTCATTAAAATCCATCTGGTTCACTTTAGCGGAGGAAATCTGCCAGCCTTCCCTGGTCTGGCCTAAATGCGGCCTACAGATCCACAACAATGTGGCTGACTCTTAAATACCCTCAGACTAGCAAGCCAACTCAGCTCAAGGGCAATTAGGGATGGCAATAAATGGCCAGTGATGCCCATATCTCTTGAAAAAATAAAAAAGCACAGAACTTACTTCAGGGATATATAACAATTTTACTTTTTTACTATAGTTTTGATGCCTTTAAGTGATTTTTAAACACTTAATTAAGAATCCAAGCTCATTTGGAAAGTTTTTGTTAAAAATAAATTATCTTTTGATATTTGTTGGAGAGGCACACGTAAGTGTTGATAGTTACTCCAGCCACCAATGGGATTGATGTGAATTGCAGGCAATAAGTTTCTAGAATTTTGGTTGGTCATGCCATCAAAAGACTCAGCAACATTGTAATTGATCCATAGTTCTGGTCATTTTTGCAACTCAAATATATTTCCGTGGCTTCACATTTCTCTGTTTATTGGCGCAGATTTGTCTGTCTGTCGACCACCCGCAGAAGATCCTGATCATGGGTGAAGCCTTAGACATGGGAACCTGCCGAGCGAGAAAGAAGAATGGAGATCCCTGTACCCAGATAGTAAACTTGGTTAGACCCTTTTTGCTCAATGATATTAATCAATAACTTACATTAATGCCTAAATACACAACCAGTTTTCATTTGGAATAGTTCCTACAGTCCGTGTATCAATGTCTTTCATTTAGATAGACCTGTTGGGTGGAGTTTTTCCATCTTGCTCGCCATGGGAATCATAGCGGGCAGGGGCGGATCATGCAAAGGTCCGTTGACCTCAGGGGGGAATTTCTGCCCTTGAGGCAAGCGTGGCTGGAAAATCCTGCCCCTTGAATTTAACAATGTTCATGTAACCTGGAGTTGAGATAAGCTAAAATACCTTTTGATTTGAATAGACAAATAGACCAAGTGGTCTCTGTCATCGGATAAGTTTGTCTGGTGGGGATGTGGAGTTGTGTAGTTTTGTTTTTATATTTGTAAACCGAGGAATGTGATGGAGGGAGGGAAATTTGTAGTATTCCACTGGTGTGTTTACTCACTTTGTTTGAATTGAGATTAACCAGAGAGGTAGAGGTTATGCTTTTTGTGACAAACTGTCCTGCAATGAGAACTGTTGATGCTAATAATGTTTTTGGTTAGTCTCATAATTGCCGACCCATATGTAAGATGCAGCAAAATTATTATTCAGCGAGACTGAGGATCTGAATTCCGGTGGTGTTATTGCACCCTGAGTTTTATTAATGTCTTTATATTTTTGAGAACTTTTAAATGTGTGTTTGTTTGTATTTCCTTGGTTTGCAAATGTAAAAAGAAAGCTAGACAACTCCAAGTCCCATCGAGCAAATTTACTTGATGGTGGAGACAGAGTTGATGCACAAGCCAGTCTCTTATTTTCAAGACAACTTGTTTATCTCAACTCCAGACTATTCTAGTCAATCCACAGTTATATTCAGGATTTTGAAAATGAAAAGTTTTAAGGTTACAGCACAGTAAAACTCAATTTTGGTGATGGATTAATAAATCTAGTGCAAAAGAAGTTGATCAGAAACTAGATAAATTGGAATTGCACTGTTATTGTTTCAGTGTTGTGGTATCGGGTCTTCACTTGTGTTGATATCTCATTCCTTGTGGTCTTTGAGAGCGCAGACAGTTAATGACAGTACTTTGTGTACACAAGAGCTTGGCTCGACAACAATAATTTATATTTCTTTAGTATCTTCAATGTAATAAAATGACCCAAAGTACTTCACAAATGCGTTATAAATAGAATATGACACCAAGCCACCATAAGGAGATATTAGGTCAGAAGAATAAAAACTTGGTGAAAGTAGGATTTAAGGAGGACCTTAAAAGGATGAAAGAGAGGGAGAAAGTTTGAAGGCAAGAATTGTTGAGCTTAGGACCTACGTAACTGAAGGCATGATGACCAATGATGGAGCAGTTAAAGTTGAGATGCTCAAGAGACTGGAGTTAAATGTGCACAGATATCTCAGGGTTGTGAGGCTGAAGGAGATTATACGAATAGGGAGGGGTGTGCCACATGATAGTAAGACAATTGAATATGCTAGGTTTAAGACTGGGCATGTAGCAATTCAGGAGTAAATGCTATTTTGTAGAATTTTATCATTTCCACTAATTACCTATTACCGTATGCTATTGTAAAACATAGTGGGTGGGATTTTTCTCCCTCTCCTCAGCATGTTTCACAGCAGCGGGAGGTGGCACACTGCTCGCAGATGGCAGCATCTTATGGTCCTGCTGCTGTCAGTGGGGTTTCCCATTGAATGTAACCCCCTCCGCTGGGAAACCCGTGGCAGGAGTGCGTTGTCAATGGAATTGTAAAATCCTGCTAGTGAGCAGCAGCAAGATTTTGGCGATAATCACATTATATTGATGCTGTAGGAGCCAAATGTATGTTTTGATGAAATACTACCTTGTTTAAAATGTCACCACAGAGCTCATTTGGGAGCACTCTTACCTCCACGTCAGAAGGTTGTGGATTGAAGCCACACTCCAGGACTTAAGTACAACAGCCAGTACTTGGCATTCCAATACATCACTGAGGAAGTACTGCACTGTTGGAAGTTCAGCACTTCTTGATACAATATTAAACTGAGACCTTGCCTTCCCTATCAGGCGGGTGTAAAAAATCCATGGCACTATTTTTAAAGAGCAGGGGAGTTTATCACCAGTGTCCCAGTCACTTTCAATCTCTCAATCAACATCACAAAAACAGATTATCTGGTCATTGTTACATGCTGTTTCTGGAAATATTCTGTATTCAAATTGGCTGCTATATTTCCTACTTCACAACATTTTCATTTGCCGTACAGAAGCTTGGGATATCCTGAGGGTTTTGAAAGTTGCTATGCAAATTCAAATACTCCTTGAAAGTGGAATTCTTCACAGCTTTGATTGGTTCATGTGATCTGTAAAGATGTTAGTTTTTATTCTTGGTTCCTGGGTGAATTTGTTCAGCTTTTGCAAATCTGGTATACAGTGGTAAAAGGATTTGCTTTTACTGGAAGAAAGTTAATAGTGAGTAAGACGTAAATGGACTCATTAGTGTTCCCTATGATGAGGGATGGAAGAAGTATTTTGGACTCTACCTTATGCCAGCTGAAGTTGCTATTTCATAGTGGTTGTCAAAATTTAATGATTTTAACAAGGATCATATTTTGAAGCAGACTTAGATTGAGGGAATTTAAACAGGGCGGCACAGTGGTTAGCACTGCTGTCTCACAGCGCCAGGAACCCGGTTCGATTCCCAGCTTGGGTCACTGTTTGTGTGGAGTCTGTACGTTCTCCCTGTGTCTGCGTAGGTTTCCTCCGGGTGCTCCGGTTTCCTCCCACAGAACAAAGATGTGCAGGTTACGTAATTGGCTAACTTAATTGCTCCTTAGTGTCAGGGGGACTAGCCAGGGTAAATGTGTGGAGATAGGGCTTGCGTGGAATTATGGTTGGTACAGACCCGATGGGCCGAATGACCTCCTTCTATACCGTAGGGATTCTATGAAAAACAAGCAATGTTATTTCTCAATTTCTAGTTGCAGATTTCCTCTTTACTTCTTTAAGTGGAACGTTGGCTAGTATTGAGATTGGCTTAACCTGCACTTCACTTTTTTATGCTAACTTTCAATGTACTTCCTTTGCTTTCAGATGGATTGTGAATACTGTGAGTACCATGTCAAAGCCCAGTACAAAAAACTTAGTGCCAAGCGAGCTGACTTGCAATCCAGTTTCACTGGCCGTGCTCCAAACAAACTGCATGGCAAAGGTGGCAGTCTGAAAGAGAGGTTGTGCCAGCAAGGATTCCACTATGGAGGAGTGTCATCAGCATCATACGCAGCCTCAGTGTAAGAAAGTACTTGGAGTACTGTTGATTACTAGATGGAATATTTGTTTGAGCTATAATTTATCTCCCCCTCAGTAAATTCTTAAACCATGTTTAGTGCAGCATGGGCTATTCTACATACACAAGTTGATACCATAAGACATAGGAGCAGAATTAGGCCACTCGGCCCATCGGGTCTGTTCCCCCATTCAATCATGACTGTTTTTTTTCCTCATCCCCATTTTCCTGCCTTTTCCCCATAACCCCTGATCACCTTATTAATCAAGAACCTACCTATTTCTGTCTTAAAGACACTCAATGACCTGACCTCCACAGTCTTCTGCAGCAAACGGTTCCACAGATTCACCACTGTCTGCTGAAGAAATTCCTCCTCATTTCTGTTTTAAAGGATCATCCCTTTGGCCTGAGATTGTGCCCTCTGGTTCTAGTTTTTCCTACAAGTGGAAGCATCTTCTCCACGTCCACTCTATTCAGGCCTTGCAGTATCCTGTAAGTCTCCTCATCCTTCTAAACACCAACGAGAACAAGCCCTCAACCGTTCCTCATATGACAAGCTCTTCATTCCAGGGATCATTTTTGTGAAACTCCTCTGGACTTTTCCAAGGCCAGCACATCTTTCCTTAGATATGGGGCCCAAAACTGCTCATAATATTCCAAATGAGGCCTTTTACAGCCTCAGAAGTACATCCCTGCTCTTGTATTCTAGCTCTCCTGTCATGAATGCTAACATTGCATTTGCCTTCCTAACTGCCACCTGAACCTGCACATTAACCTTAAGAGATTCAGCTGATGTGTGGTGCTGCAAAGTTTTCAGTTTGCTATTGGGACAGCTAATATGTGCAAGAACGAGCATTAAGTCTGTCCCATCAAGATGTGGTGCAACCAGTCACACAATTGCTATCTGCCCTAAACTAGCCAATTCTCCTAAAAAAAATGAAAGAAATGGCATGCAATACCTCATAATGTGGTTTGGTGTCAAATTCAGTCGGATAATGTGCCAATGAAGTGCGTTGGACTGGTTTACTATGTTACGTAAGTGCCAGATCTTGTTGCAGCCACATCAGGAACAACTGGGAAATGCTTTTGTGACTTCCTAAGACAATTGGAAAGTATGCCAAAAACCACTGAATCCCCGTTAAATCTTCAATTATTAGTAACTGACAGCTCGCTCTTTGTAATTAAAAATATCTTCTTCAATTAGAAAGTGAGAAAGTTATATTTCGAAGGACTGTGAATTATCCAGACCCATCACTTAATCATGTCAGTGACCTCAGGTGAGCCCTTACCTGACAAAGGAGCAACACTCCAAAATCTCGTGATTCCAAATAAACCTGGTGTTGTGAGACTTCTTACTGAGCTGAAGACTGTGATGCATGTTAGAGTGTGAACCCTGATGGTGAGTGTAGGCTGTTCAGCATCGGGAAGCCGTTGTTGCTTAGCTGAACATCGGTGAGATTGCTGTCCACAAAATGTCGCCAAACAGTGATCAAGGGGGAAAACTCTTTGCAGCCAAGGGATGCAGAGGTTAATTGTCACATCCCAAATGCTTCTCAAGCTGTGAGCAGCTATCTCAGCATGGCACAAGAATTAAAACAGATCCTTTTGGCCTTATTGGCCTATATTTTTCAGGCGGTGTATTTACCACTGGGTCATTTTGGGAGCTGTCACTGGCAATTCATTAAATCTTTGGTCAATGTTTGGAGCTGAAAGAACTGAAACCAATAGAGTTCCCACTGTATTGTTTTTTTTTGGTTTGTCTGTAGACAAATGGATGACGAAAAGAAAATCTATAGCTAGCAATGAGTGCAGAGTTAAATACCTTTTAAGGTTGTAAGTGTTCTTTATGGTTTTGTTCTGAAGTTAATAATGGCAATTTTACAGTTGATTTTTGTTTTTGTTTCACAGTCGGGCAGCAGGTCCCCACAAGAGTGTTCAGACGACCCTGACGCACATGGTGGTGAAAGGCGCAGATGATATTGTTAGAGAAACTAAGAAGAAGATCGGTAATGTGAGCTAGAATTGCTTTTTGTGGTACAAAAAGGGAATATAAAGGAGCGTAGTACCCTTGGAACTGGGGAACCTAATGTACATTTTCCAGAAATAGAGAACAAGCATAAGTTGCAAAATGTGTTTCCTGTCCAAGAGAAGATAAATTTCCTTTTGCGTAACAAAGCCAGTCCTCTGGAAGCCCCATAACTCTATCATAGGATCATCATAATCATTATGAGGAGTGTGTCAGTTCATTGACAATGCCCGCTACTACTACAAACCAATTGAGGTGCTGTTTTTCAGACGAGATATTAAACAAAGCCCTTGCCAGCCCTCTTAGATGAACGTAAAAGATCCATGGTACTATTTGGAAGAAGAGCAAGGGCATTCTCCCCAGTATCCTAATATTTATCCCTCCATCAGCATCACACGAAAACAAAGATTAACTGGTTATTATCCCAGTGCTGTTGGTGAGAGCTTGCTGTGTGCAAATGGAGCTTGGCCAAAGTCACCTACGTATTGAGAACAAATAGTTTGTTTTTCAAAAATTCACTCTGGCCAGAAAAAATTCTGTTTACTGGCGATGTCAGATTTTTAAAAATGTAATATACACTGATCATAGTTTGTATTGTGCATCAGTGCTCAGGTTCCTTAAGAACATTGGGCGAGTTATCTACAATTCCTGTTCTCCAAAATCAATTGAGAAATAAAAGCAAATTACTGCAGATGCTGTAATCAAACCAAAAGAGAGATCTGGCAGCATCTGTAAGGAGAGAAAAGAGCAGATGTTCCAAGATAACTCTTTGTCAAAGGGTCATTTGGGCTTGAAATGTCAGCTGTTTTCTCTTTACATATACTGACTGACCTACTGAGATTTTCCAGCATTTTCTCTTTGGAGCCAATTGAGAAAGATGGTGGTGTGGAAGGAGAAATAATTATGCAAGGTCCTTGCCCCAGATGACCCACCCTAGTCAAAAATAGCAGAATCCAAATTTAATAAAAGCAGGTGATTATAATAAAATGATAGGTGAAACCAGGAATGAGACTGAGACTGCAATCACCTTTGGGCAAAGTGGGTTCCATCTTCTTTCATTCCCCTTTGATTCAGTATCCTTTGACACTGTAACCTCTCGATGTAAGCTACATTTCTACTACAGCACCTAACATCAAATGAAGCCGCAGTGCTTTGTACCAACATTACAATCGTAGTGAAAGTATATTCTAAGCTGAGGCTTAGAATATACTTTATAATCAACTCAATTTTCAAAGTCCAGAAGAGGGTGCCAGTAGGTTAGAGGGCTGGGGGGAGGAGGGGGTGTTTAGGCATTTAAAAACTGGGATTGGAAAACATGCAAGAGTTTGGGGAATTGGTTTTTTTTTTAGCATCTTAAAATAACTGAACATGAAAGGTTTAGTAAAATTCCAGATGCAAAGTAATATATCTGAATTGTCACCATTGCTAATAGATTTTGTGTGAAATTGCAGCGTTAGCAAATGGGAAGGTGCTCATGGGCTGTTCAGAAGATTTTAAGGATTTAATGGAAATGCCTACAGTTGGAGCTCTCAACCTCAAGCGACACTTAAACAAGGCACCTATGAAAGGTCAGCTTGTCACTTGCACTATTCTTTTAATCAAACTGATTTTGTCTCACAGGTTCAGCTATCAATAATCCTCTAGAAAAATAATGATATAAAGACACTATTTAAAATTGCATTTCATTCCTAGTGCCATTGAATTTCCAATTGTGAAAGGGCAGAAAAAAATACTGGACTTTCCTCTGTTTTCATGCTCTGATTTTTTTATATCCAAATTTCCATACATGTGTGTGGATGGGTCTAATTCTCAGACAAACTTGTTCCTTTGGTATAGCTTTATTTTTAGTCTCACCATAAATCAGTGAAAGCAATGTTTTGTGCACTTCATACATGCACTCTGGAATTTCTGACCTAAAAACATTTAATTACTGTACTTATATGAGGATTTTAAAATAAAAGCATTGTTCATTCGGGAGACAGTGTAAGTCAAAAAATAGGGCTGGTGGGTAAACTAGTCTTGATGTGAGTTATGATACAGACAGTAGACATTTGGAATGGTAAAATCTGAATTTTATCCAGATATGTACTTTAATGTGTTTATACCAATAGAAGATAATTTGCACTGTTGCACTGATTCAGAAGATTTTAAACAACCAGTACAGACTCATTGAGCAAATTGTCATTCATTGTTGCCTGATTTTTCAGGTGGATCAAATAACATTGCACAGCCAGGACCTTCAATCCTGTCAATATCTGCTTCTGAACTATTAAAGCAGCAAAAACGTAAAATGTTGGAATCACGTAAGAAGAGAGCAGAAGAGATACAAAACAGGTAATGTTGCGAGGTCAGATTGGGAACATAAATTATACATGTCTTTTTTTAATTAGATTGTTGTTAACCATTCAAATTGAAATAAAGCTTTATGATAAATTTATGGTAAATTCAAGAATTTCAGCAAGTGAAGGTGAAGTGCAGTGATTTTAGGTGCAAAGCAGCTACTTTCAGTAATATTTTATTGCTTATGTGTGATTGTAATACATTATTGCATTGGCTAATTCTGTACTATGCCAAACACAGCTAGCTGTTAGTTTTGCTAATTATCAGTTGAAGTTAAGTACATACGGGTGGAGAACATTACTTGAGCGCATATGAAGTAGTGTCAGAAGATGTATACCTGTAATGTTTCACTCTGAATAAATCCATCCCAAGTAAAAACTGGCTTTGGATTTTTCCTTCACCGACTGGCTATCAGAAGTATAACAACTTTTACTGTGATAACAAAACTTCTTCCTGCAGGTTTATGCAGAGTGCAAGTGGAAGCTGCAGTCACACATCTGGGGCTGGAGGATTGTCCTCTAACTCATCACCCAGGATTGGAGCAGAATTTCCCAAGGAGCAAAAATTAGTAGCGACACCACAGTCACCTAAACTGGGCAGAGGCTTTTCTGAAGGGGAGGATATCCTGTTTTTTGATACATCACCACCGTTAGCACCAAAACTGACTCCTAATGCAGATTCCAAAAAGGTAAATTCTGCCATTCTTGTGCATTCACATAGATTGCTGAGAAAACGAGAAATGCTCTTCAAGCTTCTTGTCTTGCACTCAAGACAGAGACAAGAGAATCAGATCTCAAAGGGAGCAACAATTTACACAACACGCATAAAGGATTTCCTGTGGAGAATGCACCAGGAAACAGTTAACTGCTTAACATTTAATGTAACATTAACAGTTAACATTCCCCATGGCAGTGTCTTGACCAGAGTTGACATGCCAGATTTGAATTTAAATAAAAACTTGGCAGTTAATTATTGCCTGGTACATTCTCCACAGAAATGCTTCTACCAAGAGTGGACTTGCTAACCAATCAGCAATCTTTTGTTCCCTTTGAAATTTGGTATTCTTGCATCTTCCTGATGAGTGCAGAAGAAATAGCATGTCTCTATTTTTCAGCAATACTTAAATTCCGAAGTACCACGTGACTAATATATACTAATATTGTTCTCACCGGAGCGACAAAGATTGAAGGGAGACCTGATAGTCTACAGGATTGTGAGAGGCATGGACAGTGTGCATAGTCAGAAGCTTTTTCCCAGGGTGAAAGAGTCAACTACTAGGGGGCATAGGTTTAAGGTGTGAGGGGCAAGTTTTAAAAGAGATGTATGAGGCAGATTTTTTGCACAGAGTGGTGGGTGCCTGGAACTCGTTGCCAGGGGAGGTAGTGGACGCGGATACGGTAGTGACTTTTAAGGGATGTCTTGACAAATACATGAATAAGATGGGAATAGAGGGATATAGTCCCTGGAAGCGTAGGGGGTTTTAGTTCAGTCAGGCAGCATAGTTGCTGGAGGCTTGGAGGGCCGAAGGGCCTGTTCCTGTGCTGTAATTTTCTTTGTACTGTCATGTTGAAATAAGCAAATGTTGCTGAAAATTGTTGTTATAGTCACTTTTCAAAAATGTACTTTTTTATTTGAAATGGTAGCCTTAAATCTAGGTTCATTTATAAATTGGCAATTCAAGGTCTGTTATTTGACAAAACCCTCATATTTGAAATTCTGAGCATATCTCATGTTGAACTTACATAAATAAAATTTGCAAGTTTTTTGGGCAGTAAAGATCAAATTAGTTACGTTTGCTATTTTGATAGGAGATTTTTCCCTCAAATAAATTTGCATTACCAACTCCTTTGTGCCATCATCATTGTAAACATATGACTGGTGGACTGGAAGTTAAGGCACACCATACTTCCTCTTCTCTCTTTCCTTCACCTGACTAATTTCTCTGGGGGCAATCTTATCAAAAAAGTTCTATGTCCTGCAGTAGCATGAAAACAAGAGAAACCTGTGCTTTTTTTTGGGCGACTTAAAAATTGAATCTGATCTGTCTTCGTCAAAAATTTTTGCCAAACCTGGAACCCGCCAGCAGGGGGAGTAGGCGAGGCCCAAATCGCCTGATAGCCGCATGCTACCTCACCCAGCTATAGCTGGCCCTCTGGCTGATGTCACCTCCACGTGTGTTCCTGGTCAAAGAGAGCACACCTCCACCTTGTGCTCACTTGCCAGATATCCAGTGCCAGTAAGCTCGTGAAAAGTGACAAATTGGGTGTGAATCTAATTTCTCAGCTTTCTCGCGACCTTACCGGCTCGCCCCACCCATCGGCTGGTCAGGCAAAATGGTAAGATCACTTCCTCTGACTTTCTTTAACCATGAATCAAACTAAAATGTGCAAACATTGGAGGCTCCCCAGTTGAAGTATTTGGTTATTTGAAACAGAGACAGACTATGGTGGGTCTCTGTTTAATCCCTGTTCTAAATTAGCTGATCTCAGCCTGGATGTAATTGGACCTGGATGGAAAAATTTAGTCGAGAAGCCTGTTCCAGTGACTCTTTTGAGATAGAGTGTGGACGACAGAGAGGAATAAAATAGAGGTTAACAGTGACACTCCCCAATCTCTACAAAGGCTAATGACACATGAAGTGAGGCCGTTTGAACAAGAAACCATGTGTAAGGCAAATTGAAGACCAATTCCTCAATTTAAGCCACTGAGTTTGCGTTTGATTGTGATTCATTGTCCACCTGAGCAAACAACAGTAGCTCTTATCCTCTCCGCTATCCATGCCCTTGAAATTAGTTTAGAATCATACAACATAGAAAGGGGCCATTTAAAAATATTCTTCAGCCTTTCAAGGGATGTGGGTGTCGCTGGCTACGCTAGCATTTGTTCCCCACCCCTTGAACTGAGTAGGCCATTTAGAAGTCAACCACGTTGCTGTGGGTCTGGTGTCCCATGTAGGCCAGACCAGGTAAGGACAGCTGATTTCCTTCTGTAGATGAACCAAATGGGTTTTTGCAACAATCAATGACAGATGTCATGGTTACTATGACTGAAACTGGCTTTATATTCCAGATTTATTAATTGAATTTAAATTCCACGGCTGCTGTGGTAGGATTGATTTGAAATCACAAGCTTTTGGAGTGGTGCTCCTTCATCAGGTGAAATGACAGTGAGTTCTGACCACTTCACCTGATGAAGCAGCAGTGCTCCGAAAACTTGTGATTTCAGTAAACCTATTGGATCATAACCTGGTGTTGTGTGACCTGTCATCTTGTCCACCTCAGTATCTCCACATCGTATTAGGATTTGAAACCTATGTCCCCAGAGTGAGATTATCACTGCACTACCGTCTCCCTTTCCGGGTCCATTGGGTCCACTATGCTTGTGTCAGCTTTTTCAAAGAACTATCTGATTAGTCCTACTCTTGCCATATAGCTCTTTAATTGATTTCTTTTTATATTCTTTCACAAGACATGGACACTTCGTTGCCCATCCCTAATTGCCCTTGTGAATATTGAACTGCTTCAATCTTGCTGTGTCTCATCCAAGGAAGTGGAGACATTCCTGACTTGTGCCTTGCAGATGGTGGACCAGCTTTGGGGAGTAAGGACATGAATTACTCATCGCAGAATTCCCAGTCTGTGATCTGCTCTTGCAGCCATAGTATTTATATGGCCTATCCAGTTCAGCTTCTGGCCAGTGATAACCCCCAGGATGTTGATAGTGAGTGGCTCAGCGTTGGTAATGCCACTGAATCTCATGGGGGGATGGTTAGATTCTCAGAGTCATAGAGATCTACAGCACAGAAAAAGGCCCTTTGGCCCATCGACTCTGTGCTGGTGAAATGCAAACCACCCAGCCTTGTTGGAGATGGTCATTGCCTGTCACTTGAGTGGCATGAATGTCATTTGCCACTTGTCAGCCCAAGTCTGGGTATTGTCCAGGTCTGGCTGCATTTGGACATGGGCTGCTTTGAGTTGTGAATGGCATTAAACACAGTGCAGTCATTAGCAAAAAAAAGCCTACTTCTGACCTTGTGATGGAAGGTGAAGCAGCTGAAGATGATTAGAACACTCCCCTGAGGAACTCCTGCAGAGATGTCCTGAGATTGAGATAATTGACTTCCAACAAGCACAATGATTTTTAAGCTGGTTATGACTCCAGCCCGTGGAGAGTTTCACCCTTATTGTCTTGGGCTCCAGTTTTGCTTTTCAAATTATATTTAATTCCTTATTGAAAGATACTGATGAATTTGTCCACACCACCCTTTCAAGCAGTACATCCCAGAGCATAACACACTTAGCTAAAAAAAAGATAAAATAATTGACCCATCTCTTATTCTTTGCTCGATTATCTTACATCAATGTTATCTGTTTATTGACCTTTCAATGTGAGCGCTGCCTACAAATCCTGTTTTAAATTTCCTGTTTTAAATTACATTATAGTTGCTATAACAAGCAGGGAATATGTTTTCTGATCTGTGGAATTTTCCAGATGGCTGCTATTATCAAGCTACGTAAAAAAGGTGCAATTCTGCCAAAGGAAGACCCCAACAGTGTGAAGAGGAAACTTCCTGACATGGAGGAGATGCCTGCAAAGATACTGGAGCGTATCGAGAAAAATCATTCTTCTACACATGGTGAGTTGCAGCTGAGAGACATCCAGGGACTGGTGTCCTCTATCCTGATGTGAACCACTCGTTGATTTCATTTTGAAACAGTCACCAATTCAAGAAGAGCAATATAACACGAAAGTTCTTTTGTTTCTATGAGCTCCTGAGAATTGTCCAACATTTATGATTTTCACTCTAACTTCACAACTTTTAACTGATTTATTTTTAACCGGCTTTTTTTTAACAAGAAAGCATTCTTGTAATTACCAAGTGTTGTTGAGGGAACTGGCTTGCAAAGGAAATTGAATGTATATTTGAAAAGGAAGCATTTTCAGTGTCCTGGGGAAAGAGTGGAACTAATACAACAGGTCTTAGAAAAATCTGGCACAAGTGTGATGGGCCCCAAAAGGGAGGTGATGATGACATCATAATCTCACTCAGGGGACACAGGTTCAATTCTCACTATAGCAGCTGGCTGAGTTTCAATTGAGTAAGTCTGGAATATAAAGCTAGCTTTAGTGATGCCTTTGACAATTATTCTTGGTTATTCTTAAAAACCCATCTCATAGAATCCCTACAGTGCAGAAGGAGACCATTTGGCCCATCGAGTCTGCACCAATCACAGTCCCACCCGGGCCCTATCCCCATAACCCGATGCGTTTACCCTAGCTAGTTTCCCTGACACTAAGCGGTAATTCAGCATGGCCAGCCCACCTAACCCACACACCTTTGGACTGTGGGAGGAAACTGGAGCACCCAGGAGGAAACCCATGTAGACACGAGGAGAACGTACAAACTCCACATGGGCAGTGACCCAAGCCGGGAGTCAAACCTGGGTCCCAGGCACTGTGAGACAGCAGTGCTAACCACTACCACTGTGCCAACCATCTGGTTCACTAATGTCCATTAGTGAAAGGAAATCTGCCGTCCTTACCTGCTCTGGCCTACATGTGATTCCAGTTCCACAGCAACATGGTTGACACTTACACTGCCTTCTAAAATTTCCTCCAAACCGTTCAGTTCAAGGACAATTATAGACGAGCAAGAAAAGCTGGCTCCTTTGTCAGTTGAGTCAGCTGAGGAAGGGGCAGCACTCCGAAAGTTTGTGATTCCAAATAAACGTATTGGACTTTAACCTAGTGCTGTGAGACATTTTATATATGCAGCCTGGTTATATGACATCTCTCTCTAGTAAATAGGAAGAAAAAATTGACCCCTTTCCTCCAAATTTATATTCAGTTTATGTTGTCCATTAATTTTAAAGTGATTTTCTTCCAACCCAGAATTGATCTTGTGAAGTTTCTTGCTACAGTACATGGGCCAGTGAATGATTGGTTACAGTGAGCAACAGGCAGACGCGATTTTGAGCTGTATCGTTCCGACACATCGGTAACTAGCAACAGCAATGGAGAAGAATAGTTAAAGAAGCAATTGTCTGGTAATCGGGGACCAATAAGCTGTTCCTGAACAAGCAGATTATCATCTTTCTTGTGTACTAAAAAGATTGAGACAGAGCAAACACTGCAACTCTAAAGCAAATTAAAGTGCAACTAGAAGGGAAAACTGATTTAGGATTACAAGAAAAGGTATCCTCACAACTCCTGCTATAATAAATTATTCCCCTAGTGCTGTCTTGCGATCCTTGTCAAATCGTTTTTCCTAACCATTATTGTGTTGATTGCAGCCTGTTAGATCCATGTTCCTGCCACTCATTCAAAGTCCTGATTAGTATGGTTCACTTGGCCATGTTAGAATCATCTCAACTCGTCCAACCCATGCTGTAGATTTTGTATCTGCTTTTAGAAACAAAGGGGAGAATTTTCCCGTCCCACCCATTATGGGAATCTTAGCTGGCAGCGGGCGGACCATGCTAAGGTTTGTTGACCTCAGGTGGGATTTTCTACTTTTGCGGCAAGTGTGGCTGGAAAACCCTGCTGAAAATCTCTGAAATGTTACTATTGCATCACTGTAAATAGCTGCCTCATTGCTCAACAAGGACACAGCAGCCTGGATTTTCACGAGCAGGTCGGAAGCACAGAGTCAAGACATTTCCTGGCTCTGCAAATCTGACCCAGGCGAAAGTGGCCCCAAGGGTCGCAAAGGCAGGATGGAGGCAAGAGACTGCCTCAAGCACTGGCATTCTATCAAAGTTATTGCAAAAGCAGAAAATTAAGAGTAGCCCTCACCCACAACACTCTCCCCAGGCCGCTCATACACCCCCTTGGCCCCTCTATGTTTCTCACCCAACACCTAGTATACACCATGAGAAGACCTCAGGACCAATGCTGACATTAAAGTTCCAAGTATCTATTGCAGGCTTAGTTTTAAAAGCATACTCTCGTTCATTATAAACCCATTTACAACTGCATTATCCCTTATAAGAAAAATGTTGCATTCGTTTGCATAATCTCTTATAACCTCAAGTATTGAATTTCATCGTCCACTTCAAAGAGTTCATAACCATTTAAAGGTGCCAACAAAACTGATAATGAATGTTTGTGAAAACAATCATGCAGCGCTAATCCAGTAATGGTAGCCCTAAGGCTTATGTCAACAGACAATGAAATAGCAAGCATTTTTTTTTAACACTCCAGACAATTTTTTTGAAGCATCAAGGACCAGGTGCTTTAAATGCCAACACCCTTGACAAGTTATTTCTCATACTTTGAGTAAAGGACAAACCTAGAGCCAGTCTTTTCCTTGACATTGATTTATACTGAACACCACAGAGTATAGCCGCAGTCTCCCCTTTATTTCCGTTGACATCAATGTAAACCAGTTCTTGTATACTTAAAAATAATTTGCTAATCTTCACAAAAAGATGTCCTCAATTAGTAACTGCTGCTCTCATTTGCAAACTAAAGCATGCAGGTCGTTGTAACAGGATTCCACCATTAACACTTTTGACAGTTCAATTTGACACTTTTGATAGTTTTTGACAGTTCTGAGTTTCACCGACTCCAAGGAGTTTGTACACTTTTCACACACACTCATTCCTAATTTTAACAATCACAAAAGGAACCTGACCTCCCCCAAAAGGACAGTTAATGTTCCTATAGGTATCCTGGGACCATATCCAAAGGATTATTTGCCTGGTTATCCAAAAAAATTCCATAAATTTTCAGACCTGCCTCTTCCAGTTCTACTCAGCACTTATAGCAAATTCACACGTGAATGGAAGCAGCCACCATATTCTGTGGGCCACTGCCTCAGTGAAAAATACATGCGCAAAACGCAACTTGACCCCTTTCCCACTCCCATGAAAATGGAGTTTGTATACGGAATTTCGATTTTCAGGCTTGTTGGCTGTTTTGTCAACAACAGGGAGAGTCTCTATCATTTGCAAAAATACAAACCAATGTCTTTTTATGTTACACATTTAACATAATGAAAAATGTTCCAAGATGCTGTTACAGAACATTAGGGAGGGTTACAAAGGAGCATTATATAACAAGGCAATAACACTGAGTCACAAATGGTATTGGGTGAGATGACAAAAAGCTTGGTCAAAGCCATGGATTTTTAAGAGGCTTAAGAGGAGAAAAATGAGGCTGGGAGGTGTTGGGAGGGAATTCCAGAGCTCAGGGCCCAGGCAGCTGAAGGCACGGCCACCAATGGTGACTTGATTATAATTGGGAATGGACAAGAAACCAGAATTAGAAGAACACCAATATTTCAGAGGGTTTGGGTTTGGAGGAGATAACAGAGATTTAGGATAATGTCATATATCAATTCCTGGCACTGTCTTGATTCTACCTATTGCAAATTTGCCTGTTCCGCATGTGGAGAATGCTTTACATTCGTAGAGTGAAAAAGATTGTGTAAACTAGATAATGTCGTGTATTCTTCTCATGATTTAAATAACCACCAAAGATCTAGCTGCTATCTTAATAAACATCAACTAGATTTAAAAACCAGGTTTATATTTTTATACAGTAGGGATCTGCATCTAAATATCGTGGTCTGTTGAGTAATCGTAAAATAAGTTGGAAAGTGGTAAATATTGAAATACAAAAAGATAATAACAAGTAAGAGAGAAATATAGATTTTTATTTTCACATAATGCAGCACCTGGGGAGGGTGTAGAGAGAAAGTGAAGAAAATAAGACTCCTAGTTTTCATTGGCCATATCCATACCACACCAGTTTTGTGAGAAGCTGTGGTGGCATGCCGCATGTATAACATTGCTAACCTCAAATACAGAGCCACATCAATACCACTATACTCATACTGAAGGGAGAAACCACTGAAGTAAATATTACTTAAGGATTCCCTCTAACTAAGGGGTCATTGAACTTTCCCATTTCCTATCTCTGCCACCAGGTCAGTTTCAGTTTTAATTCCAGTGCCCCGGGGTCTTCACAATAACAATTGCTTGCTCCGAGGCTGCTGGAATCTTGCTAGTTACAGGGATTATCAGGGTTTGTTTATTGTCTTAAGGTACTGATGCAGCGACAGGCAAGTGTTTATAAAAGCAACTAATCACAATTCTTGCCTGCTCTGTCTTTCATTAAAAACCCAGTGGTATAATATTCACAGATGAATAGAATAGTACCCTGACTGGAATTGCCATTTACGCCCAGTTATCCATTCATCATCTTGTAGGCAGCTGTATTGAAAGATCACACTTCTACTCCAAACAAGGGCTGAGCATTCGAACATATGCTAAAGCAATGTTTTTAAAAAAAAACAATATTTACCTTTGTACAATTTAATGACTGTAAGCTAGTGTATATTTTCACTGCTAGCCCAGAAGTTGCTATCTCAGCTATTTATCTGAGTCTTCTTACTGATATGCTCCTAATGCTTCAAGAAACTCTCATTTAGTTTTTGAATTGAAAAGAGGAACATCTTCCTGACATGTGATGGATATTATCTCTAGTAATATCTATATTATATCTAGTAATATGGGTTTCCTATTTGCTTCACACTAATATTTCAGATCCTCCTTATTTGAACAAAGAGCAAAGAAAATTACAGCACAGGAACAGGCCCTTCGGCCCTCCAAGCCTGCACTGACCATACTGTCTGACTGAACTAAAACCCCTACTCTTCTGGGGACCATATCCTTCTATTCCCATTCTATTCATGTATTTGTCAAGATGCCCCTTAAAAGCTATCGTATCTGCTTCCACTACCTCCCCCGACAGCAAGTTCTGGGCTTTTATTAAAGTGCAGCATGGCGTTTTCACATCACAATTATTTGTGCTACTGTGTTGTTGGAAGTACTTCCCCAAGCTGTTTATCTGTAGAAATTTTCTACAATGCATAATTTAACTGGCCTCCAAATCATATGATTATAATACAGATCAGCTGCATCTGCTGCAGGGGAGTTAAAGGTGCTGATAGACAGGTAGTTCGAGATAAGTGTGAGATTATAAGGGCAAGTGAAATATCAGGCAGTAAAACCGTCTATTTCATCACAAACCTTTGTCCCATTTAATAAAAGACGCTTGCTGCAAAGAACAATCAAAACATTCCAGCTGCGAGGATATAATTTTTATTCGTATTTCGGATGTGACGATTACTGACATTCAGTGCTCATCCTGAATTGCGCTTGAGGAGCTGGTGCTGAGCTGCCTTGAACTGCTGTAGTCCATGTGCTGCAAGTACACCCAGAACACTTAGGAAATGAGTTCCAGATCTTGGACCTAGCGACAGTGAAGGAACGGCGATATGGTCTGAGTCAGACTTGTGTGTGGCTTGGAGGGGGGCTTCCATGTGTTCTTATGCATCTCCTGCTTTAGTTTTCTAGTTGGAAATGCTCATCAGTTTGGAAGGTGCTATCAAAGGAACTTCGGCAAGTTACTGTGGTGCACCTTGTAGATGGTACACACTACCGCCACTGTGTGCTGGTGGTGTGGAGATGGTCAGTATTTAAGATGCTGGATGTGGCACCAATCAAGAAGGCTACTTTGTCTTGGGTGATATCAGACTTGAGTATTGTTGGAGTTGCACTGCTCAAGCAATTGAAGAGTATTTCATTGCATTCCTGCTGTTTACCTTGTAGATTGTCGATAGACTTGGGAGGATCAGGGGTAAATTACTCACTGCAGAATGAGATGAGTTATTTGCTGCAGACTTGCTGTTGTAGCTCCCTATTTATCTGACTATCCAGTTACGTTTCTGGCTGATAGTAAACTCCAGAATGTTGATAATGCAATTGAATGTCATGGGGAGGGGAAGGTCAGGTGCCACAAATATTATCTGCCCAAGTCTGTGTATCTAGTGGCAAATCATGAAAGCATTGGGAAAGAGGACAGATATTTGAAGAGAAATTGAAAGCTGTTCATGCCTCTGACACTCTGGGCTTGGCAGCCTAGCATCACAGCATCAACTTGAAACCTTTGGGGGTTTTATTGGCAGGCTAGTTCAGTGTATGTTGGTCATATAATGTAAACTTTGGTATATGTGGTGAACAAATAATACAGTACTTTAAAGCAGAAAATTATTCAACATTTACGCATGAAGATTTTTTAACCCCCAAACCTGTTTTTAAATTCTGTTTCCTCAGATGAAGGAAATGATGAACCAACTTTAAAGAAGCACCGTTCACAGCTGGAGTACCTGGACTCCGAAGAGTTTCAGAAAATACTGAACGCAAGGTCGAGACATGTTGGCGCAATGCAAGAAGTACGACCAGTCTGTCTCTGTCTCTCCTGTCTAACTGCAATACTGCACAGTACAGAACAAGGCCAGTTGTGGTTTACATTCAGGCCCTGTTTTTCCTGTTGAAACTCCACTGACTAATCATATAATGGCAGTCTGTGTTCCACTCGGCAGGTCCAGGGGACTTAATCATATTTGCTTTTGCTACGAGACATTTATAATCTGGCATGGAAGCACTGCCTAACTCAGACTTCTTGCAGGCTATAAAATGTGCGCATAGAGCAATTTTTTTCCTCCCTGTCTCATTTTGCCAGTATGCACACCTACTGTTGGTCAGTCAACAGTGTTGCACTCTGTTCTCAATCCAAAAATTCAAATCAACCCTTTAGAATTTAGCGGTAGTATTTGTACAAGTTTGGAAAGGTAAATGCCATATTTTAAGATATTGCTTTTAATTTGTGTAGTTGACATTATCTCGCACACAGTTTGTGTGAAGGACCATGGTTATAACCACAATGGATGCATTATGCTTACTTCTACTCAAAATGTTTATAAACTGTATCACAGTGATATTTAGATTAACACCTTAAAAATCCCTGGTGACAGAACAATTGAAATTGCTTGAGGGTTGAAAGAATTTCTGTTTCCTGATGAAAAGAAGTACAGCAACTTGTATTTATGTATGCCTTTAACAACAATCCTACTTACTACACGGGAGAACTACCAAATAAAATTTGGCGCAAGCCTAATCAGGAGATGTCAGGACAGATGACCAAAAGCTTTGTTAAATTCCAGAGTTTAGGCCAGAAGGCTATTCCCCATATTCCAGATTGCCCAACCAGGGGAAACAGACTCTCAATGTCAAACCTGTCATGTCCTTTGAGAATCTTTCATGTTTCAATGAAATTCTCCTAATCTCCAGAGAGCATGGGCCCAATTTAGTCGGTTTCTTATCATAGGATAACTATCCAATCCTAGGAATCAGTCTAGTGAACTGTCACTATACCACCTCCATTCTTCCGTTAAATATGGCGACTAAAACTGCACAGAGGACTCCAGCACTCGCCAAAGTCCTTACAATTCGAGCAAGATATCCTTATTTTTGTACCCCAATCTCCTTGCAATAAAGGACAACATGTTATTTGCCTTCCTAATTGCTTGCAAGTCCTGCACATTAATTTTGTGTTCCTTGTAAAAGTACACCCAGGTTTCTCTGAATATTAGCTTTAGAAGTTTCACATCTTTTAAAACATTTTCTGCCTTTCTTACCTCACACTTGAATGACCTCACACCTGCCCATATTATAACCCATCTGCCACCTTGTTGTCTACTCAAGCTGTCTTTCCTCTCTTTTCGTAACTGGTTTTGGAGAAGAGCCATACAAACTCAAAATGTTAACTCTGTTTCTCTCTCCACAGATGCTGCCAGACTTATCATGAATTTTCTGTTTTTACATCTGTGTTCTCCTCCCAGCTTATGTCCCATCTAGCTTTATATAGTTAGCAAACTTGGGTATATTACTCTTGGTCTCATCATCAAAGTTATTAAAATAATTTTTAATAAGTTGAGATCCAGCACTGAAACTTGCAGCACTCTACTTGTTGCAGGCTGCCAACTAAGAAGTTCCCTTTTGCTTCATGTACACTAACCAATCCTCTATCCATGCCAGAGCAGCAGCGTGCCGTAGTGTTAGCACCACTGCCTCACAGCTCCAGGGACCCGGGTTCAATTCTGGCCTGTCTGTGGAGTTTGCCCATTCTCCATGTGCCTGCATAGGTTTCCTCCAGGTGCTGCAGTTTCCCCTCTCAGTCCAAAATTGTGCAGATTAGATGGATTGGCCATGGTAAATTACCCCAAGATGTGTAGGTTAGGTGGATGAGCCATGGGAAATGTGTGGAGTTGCGAAGGTAGTGCAGGGCAAAGGGCCGAGGTGGAATGCTCATATAGTCAGGACACACTCGGTGGGCCAAATTACTTCTTCTGCACTGTAGGGACTCTATGATATATCATCCCCAATTCTGAGTCCCAATTTTTTTTAAATGTCCATTGAAAATGGTAGTGCCCTCTCCTGATTGATAAGGTCATGGGTCTATCAAGCGCCCAGAGACTTGAGCACCTAATCTAACATCTCAAAGATAGTGAGACTTGTATTTATGTAGCAGCTTCTACACAGGACACCCCAAAGTACTTTAGAGCCTGTGAAGTACTTTCTGTAGTGTAGTCACTTGTAATGTAGGAAATATCACTGCCACAAGCAACACTTATAATGGCCAGATTGTTTTGTGATGTAAGTTGAGGGATAAATATTGGCCAGGCCCCTGGCGAAAACTTGTCTGCTCTCCTTCGAAATAACCGCCATGGGATATTTTACTCCCACTTGAGAGGGTAGACAGCCTCAATTTAAATATGCTACCTCATCTTTTAATCTTAGTGAGAACACTGCCAGATGTGAGTTCCCCTCCAAGTCACTCACCATCCTGACTTGGATCTACTCATTCACTGTTGCTGGGTCAAAATTCTGGAATTCCACTCCTAACTGCACAGTTGGTGTGGTGTTCCTGCACCACGTGGACTACAGCATTTCAAGAAGGCAGCCCACCACCACCTTCTAAAGGGCAATTAGGGATGGCCATTAAATGCTGACCTAACAAGCAACACCCACCTCCTGTGAAAGAAAAAATATTGACTGTGGTGCAACAGAGTGCAGCTGTGTATCTCATAGGAACATAGGAATTAAAAGCAGATTAGGCAAATTCAGCTCTTCGAGCCTGCTCCACCATTCAATCAGATCACAGCTGATCTCTCCTTGATCTCGAATCCACCTCCCAACCTGTCCTCTATATCCCTCTTTGCCTTTTTTAAACTAAAAATATGTTTGTCTCCCTCTTGAAACCATTCAAAATCATGCTGTGGACAGTGAGTTTCACAGATTCACTACCCTCTGTGAGAAGTAATCCCTCTTCACCCCAGTTTTAAATCTATCAGTTCTCAACCTGTACAAAGAACGAAGAAAAGTACGACACAGGAACAGGCCCTTAAGCCCTCCAAGCCTGTGCCGATCATGATGCCTTAACTAAACTAAAGAAGAAATCTTCTGCCCTTCCTCAAACCATATCCCTCTATTAGCTCCCCATCCAGATACCTCTTAAATGTTGTTAATGTACCTGCTTCCACCACCTCTGGCAGCGCATTCTAGTCACCCACCGTTCTATGTGAAAAACTTCCCTTAAACTCTCCCCTTTGTAATTGGTACTTCCACCCTTGGAAAAAACCTCTGACTATTCATCTTGTCTATGCCTCTCATAATTTTGGAGATCTCTGACCTCTATACCTGTGACCTTTTGTTCGAGATTGCCCCATAAGAGGAAACATTTAGTCCACAGTTATATTATCAATCTCTTTTAAAATTTTGTATCAGATCCCTCTCATCCTACAAGCCCAAACTATTTACTCTCTCCTCAGACATCGACCCCTTCAACCCCGGAATCAATCTGGTGAACCTCCTCTGAACTGCCTTCAATGCTACTACATCCTTCCTCAAATAAGGAGACCAAAGCTGGACACAATACTCCAGATGTGGTCTCACGAACACCCTATATAATTGCAACAGTATTTCTCTACTTTTGCACTCCAGTCCCTTTGCAATAAATGCCAATATCCCGTTTACCTTTTTTATTACATGCTGCACCTGCATACCTGCTTTCTGTGATTCATGAACACACACTCAGATCCCTCTGCCTGGATGAATTTTGAAATTGCTTTCCATTTACCTTTCTATTTTTTCTACCAAAATGGATAACCTTACACTTATCCACATTAAGCTCCATCTGCCGAATTTTGTCCCATTCTCCTAGCCTATTTATAGCAGCCTGTAGAATCTTTGTATCTTCTTCACTGCCTGCTTACCACCTATTAGTATCATTGGCAAATTTTGCTATGTTACAATGTCCTTGCTTGCAGATCATTTATATAGATTGTAAACAGTCCTCGAGGACTGACCGCTGCGGCACTCTGGCAGTTACATTTCGTCAGCCGGAGAAGGACCCGTTTTTCCCGACCCTCTGTTTTCTGTCAGTCAGCCAATCCAATCTGTTACTCCCACCTCCAATCTCCACATTACAACACTTCATCACTCCAAAGTTTATTGTCTGTGAAGTATTTTGGGATATCCTTTGGCCATGAAAAGTGCTATGTTAATACAAGTTCATTCTTTCTGTAATTGAAAGGAGAAGTTGAATTTTAAAACATCAGGGCAATAATGATTAATCGCTTAGAATTTTCCTAGTCTTTACTAATTGTGGCCCGTTTAACATACGAGTTAGGAGTAGGCCATTTGCCCCTCGAACCTGTTCCTCAGTTCAGCTGATCTGATTGTGAACTCAACTCCACCTTCCCCCTACCCTCAATAAGTTTGACTCCCTTGTTAAGGGATCTTAAAAATCTACCTATCTCTACCTTAAAAATATTCAATGATGCTACCACTCCCTGGGAAGGAGGGTTTCAAAGACTCATGACCCCCGAGAGAAGACCTTTCTTCTCATCCCCGCCTTAAATGGGAGATCCCTTATTTTTAAGCTGCGTCCCCTAGTTCTAATGAGCATTGGCATATACATAATGTATGTGTGTGTACTGACCAATAAGCTGTAAATACATGAAAAATATTTGTTAATGTTTGTATTTTAGCTTTAATTTTGCTTAAAGGTATATATTCCATTCAGAAATACTAACTGTGATCTGGTAACAGGATTGAGAACTGTCTTATGTTTCAACAGGTAGAGGCAGAGCTTCAAGAGCAATACTTTGAACCACTGGTGAAGAAAGAGCAAATGGAAGAAAAAATGAAAAACATCCGTGAGTTGAAGTGCAGAGTGGTGAGCTGTAAAACGGTGAGTGAATTTATGGGATCAGTGAACCAGTGTGTACAACCATCCTCTACTGAACTGCTCATAATCAAAGAACTCATTTGTATCCTGTGCTGCAAATTAAATGTGGCAATAATTTGTGATAAATTCAAGAGTTTATGGTTTTACAACTCTGAAAAACAAGACATTTTGAGAACCTGATGTAACTTTCCATTACAGTCATGTTTTACAATAATGCAGCAATGTTTTGGATTAATGAGAAACAACTGACTTTCCTTAAACAGGAAAAATAGAGTCATAGAGGTTTACAGCATGGAAACAGGCCCTTCAGCCCAACTTGACCATGCCACCCAGTTTTTAACCTTTAAGTTAATCCCAATCACCCACGTTTGGCCCATATCTCTCTCTACCGATCTTACCATGTATCTGTCTAAATGCTTTTTAAAGGACAAAATTATATCAGTCTCTACTACTACCTCTGGCAGCTCGTCCCAGATACTCCCCATCCTCTGAGTTAAAAAAATTATCCTCTGGACCCTTTTGTATGTCTCCCCTCTCACCTTAAACCTATGCCCTTTTGTTTAAGACCTTTGGGAAAAGATTCTGACTGTATCTTGTATATGCCCCTCATTATTCATAAAGAAAATTAATCTCTTATCTTCGATATTGTCATCCCATCTACCCTGACTGAAGGTATTATCCAACACTCTTGACTCACTCTGAAGTCATTCAGACTCATCTCTCTCTCTCTCTTTCCCTATAGCTTGGTATCTACGAGGTGTGTGCACGAGCAGCTTTAGCCAATTCACCCAGCTCCGTCTCTAATTGCAGAGCTTAATCTTATCTGTAGTACTTATACCAGGAGAAATTTCTACTTCATTCATGTGCTTTGCAATCACCAGCACTGACACCTAAGATTTGTGACACAAAAACCTACAGAAGACAATATATTAAGGCTAAAGCAGATTTTTTTTTAAATGACATTTCAGTTTCTCTTTTGATTTTCCTCACCTCTTCTTGCCTTGTGGAATTAATCTCTACTGGAATTTAAAGAACAAACTTTCAGCATAAGTCTGTAGGACAAGCCTTACCAAGTCCCGTTCACCTAGTGTTGTTGTGCCAGCTGTGTAATTTTGGCTAGTGGCCTACCAAATTTAAAATTTCGTCCTTGTATTCAAATCCCTCCATAGTCTGGCCCCAGCCTACCTCTGTAGCCTCCTCCAGACCTAGATCTTTCATGCTGTTTGTTTGTCCAGTACTGGCTTCTAATGCATGCCTTTGCAATATCATTGATGACTATACTTTCACCTGCCTAGATATGAAGCTCTGAAATTGCCTAAATCTCTCCAATTTTAATTTTTGCTTCCATGTACCCCTTGAGACTTGTCTCTGACCATGCTTTTGGTGACCTATCCTCGTGCCTTTTTGTTTAGCTCAAAGTCAGTTTTTAGCAACACAGAGTGTTGACAGTACAGTTGACAGTACAAAATGAGACCGTTGGGCCATCGTGGTCCGCACTGGCCAAAAAATGAGCCTCCCAGCCTAATCCCAATTTCCAGCATTTGGTTCATAGCCCTGCAGGTTACGGCATATGAGATGCATATGCAGACACCTTTTAAATGAACTGAGGGTTTCTGCCTCTACTGCCCTTTCAGACAGCACATTCCAGACTCCCACAACCACCTGGGTGAAAAAACTTCTCGTGTTTTTTCAGCACGGTAGCACAGTTGTTAGCATTGCTGCTTCACAGCTTTAGGGATCTGGGTTTGATTCCCGGCTTGGGTTGCTGTCTGTGTGGAGTTTGCATGTTCTCCTCGTGTCTGCGTGGGTTTTGTCCGAGTGCTCTGGTTTCCTCCCATAGTCCAAAGATGTGCGGGTTAGGTTGATTGGCCATGATAAAATTGCCCCTTAGTGTCCTGAGATGCATAGGTTAGAGGGATTAGCGGGTAAATATATAGGGATATGGGGTGGGGCCTGGGTGGGATTGTGGCCGGTGCAGATTTGATGGGTCAGGTGGCCTCTTTCTGCACTGTAGAGTTTCTATGATTCTATGTCCCCATTTTGTCTGACCTTCAAATGGTTTACTACATTTTAGGTGCTATTTAAATATAAGCTGTTGTTGACATAATTTTTTTTTGTGATTTTTGGTACAGTAATTCCTCATTTAATGCCCTAATTGTGTTCTTTAAGAATGTGACATTGAGCCAGATGATGTTAAGCAAGTCAGATTTTCCCATAATAGTTAATGTATAATGGAGTACGGTTCCATATGAGTTTCTCCCTTAATCCCCAGTGAGTCTCTCACGGGTCTCTTTTATCTGGGTGAGAAGCAATACTTAGTACTTTTGGGCATTTGGAGTGAGGAAGCAAGCAAACCACAAAGGAGGTGAGGGGAGGGTCAGGGAGTGAGGCAGTGAGCAAGTTGGGCTGAACTGGGAATCTCTAATGCAATTCCTGCACACCAACCTCCCAACAGCACCCTTGCTTTGCTCTGTTGACGGCAGCGACGATGCGCACCTCAACCTTCAACGCATACCGGAAAAACAAGCCCTAAAGAATAAAACAATTGAAAACAGCATAACGTTAAGTGGAGTGACTTAAAGCGAGGACTTGCTGTATCTTGATTTCTGAGTCCCAGTGTGCTGTATAAAGACTTAGGTCAGTCCATTCATAAGTCATTCCCTTATCGCTGGAGTTCACAAACTCAGATCAACTGAGGGAGAATTCCCCCAAGATCAGGTCAGGCAGGGTGCAGAGCTAAGAGAAAGGAAGAAAACATTTTTTCCAAAATTATCTCTAACTGTCACAGCAGTCTCAGTGATGGGCGATTTTTTTCTTCAATAACTTCAGATTTGTTTAATAATTTCTGAGAGATGGATCATTTATTCTGTGGGGGAATGATTTTCTCGAAGTGCAAATTGAAAGTGACAAGGAACATTGCTGGCAGTGTCCTGTATAACATAGCAAGAAGTTTATAAAAAAACAGAGACTACTTTGTTCTACTGCCAAGTTGGTGGAAATCATACTATTTCTGTACAGCTGCGATTATATCAGATTTGGAATATTGTGTACAGTTCAGTCGTTGCAGTGAAAGGCAACCATCCAGGCACTGCATAATGATCAATGTTGTTCGCAAGGTGACCTATGTAAAGATGGCTTGATTTTAAAATCTATAGCTCTACAGTTTCAAATAGAGGACCCTTTATAGAGCTTTCTCAGCCTTTATAAAACATAGGGTCAGACTCAGAAGTAGGATTAATGGTGAAGCTATTAGTGCTGACTGTAATCAGAAATAAACTGACAGCAACCACGTGTTTAAGAATCCTGGGAAATCCCTATGTCCAGTTTTCTTGCTAATTACAGGGAACTAACTAAAGTACTTTGACTGATTAGATTAAAGATATTACTCAGACTGAACTATATTTTTAAACCTGCTTGTGATATCCCCTGGCAAAAACGACCAAAAGGTCACTTGATGGGAAACTCTGATTCAAACCTTCATTGACCAAGTGCTCTGTTGACCTTGGAGATGTTAAAGAAATCGCACAGAATGTGAAAACAGGCGGCCTGCTGTATAGGAACTAAAAGATAAAGATCCTGGTAAAATCTCGGAAGCCCAGATGTAAGTAGAACAAGAAAAGATAGCGGAATAAGAAGGCCCACCATCTTTTTCTTGCTTTAGTCAAACTTAGCATTGGACTGTTTACAAAGTCTTAATAAGAGTTTGTGCAAAGTCAGAGCTCCTGAGATTCTGACCTGGCTTGGGCAGGCAGATAGGTACATGACATCTTTTGGAATTTAAATGGTAGTAAGGAAATGATTGAGTTAAATCAGTCCCCTGTACGTGTAAAATAAAAGGTGGAAATCAGAAACATTTTTTCTGTCTCTTTTATCTTTGTCTTAAGCTCACCTGGGTTGGTTCATTCTGCCCTTCAATCTCTTGTTCATTTCCATCTTGCTGCTATTATTTAATTGAATTATGGGGTTTCTGTGCTGGCCAAATCTCAAAGCAAGCATCACTTTCAAGCCACAAACTTGCACAGCTGTCTAAAAGCATGGTCAAAGAAAGAGGTTTTAAGGACCAACATAAAGGAGGAAAGGGCAACGGAGTGATTTAAGGAAATTGGGGATGCACAAGAGACCAGAATTGGAGGAGCCGTGGCAGATTGAGGAGTTTGAACAGATGGAAGAAGAAAGGAATGCAACTGCTTCTTACAGCATTTGAAATTAAACAAAAATAATTTTCATCTGCGCAGTTTGTTTTCTCTTTGTTCATGTGATGTGAGCGTTGCTGACTAGAACATATTGCCTATCCTTAATTGCCTTTGAGTAGGTGGTGGTGAGCTGCCATCTTGAATCGCTGCAGTCCATGTGATGTAGGTACACCCACAGTGTGGTAAGGAAGAAGTGCCTGGATTTTGACCCAGTGGAGGAATGGCGATATATTTCAAGTCTGAATGGTGTGTACCTTGGTGGGAGCTTGCAAGTGATGGTGTTCCTATGTGTCTGCTGCTTTGCCCTAGGTGGTAGAAGTCATAGCTTTGGAACCTGCTATCAAAGGAGCCATGTTGAGTTGCTGCAGTGCATCCTGTGGACGGTACACACTGTTGCTGCCACCATATTGGTGGTAGATGGAATGACAAACAAGCAGGCTGCTTTGCCCTGACTGGTGTCGAGCTTTTGTAGTGTTGTTGAAGCTGCACTGTTCTTGCCTAAAAAGTGTGCCATAAAATTTTCATAATTTTTCTAGAAAGTCAAATCATCAGAGACTAGTTTCAGGAAAATCCTGTGTTCCATGTGCAGGAATAATCATTAAAATCACTGTGGAATCTTTTGATACGAGATATGTATATATATGTTATATATATTAAAGAAAGTGTTCAACTTAATCCCATGTTATTGCAATGAATGATGCTTAATAGAGTTCAGATAAATTCCTTAAGACTTTACAAGGACATTGCTATGAGCTGAGGAAATAGTATTCCAGAGCTTTCCTGAAAACACCCAATGTCTGTTTTAAAGTAGCCGTTGTCTTACTCCAGATGGTTACAGTCACAAACCTGATTTCATTAGGAAATCGTGTTCATTAAGAAATTCCAACTTCCTGTGGGTTTTTTAAAGCATTTTTTGTGCCTTTTCATGTTAA
The DNA here is from genome assembly GCF_965287045.1 of Carcharhinus amblyrhynchos. NCBI lineage: Eukaryota > Metazoa > Chordata > Chondrichthyes > Carcharhiniformes > Carcharhinidae > Carcharhinus > Carcharhinus amblyrhynchos. Next base: position 49,311,187 of record NC_137342.1, read on the forward strand.
ACCAGACATTTTTGAAGCCATAAAAATCTGATAACACGTTAAATCCAGAGTTTTTCAGAGGAAAACAAAGTTGTGCAAGATCTTTGAATTCTGGGTGAGCAAGTGGGCGTATTACCAGTTTTTGAATCCTAACATTTGATCATGATAAATGAAGAACAGCACAGCAGTACAGTGGTTAGCACTGCTGCTTCACAGCTCCAGCGACCCGAGTTCGATTCCCAGCTTGGGTCACTGTCTGTGTGGAGTTTGCACATTCTTTCCGAGTTTGCGTGGGTTTCCTCTGGGTGCTCCAGTTTCCTCCCACAGTCCAAAGATGCGCGGGTTAGGTTGATTGGCCATGCTAAAAAAAATTGCCCCTTAGTGTCCTGAGATGTGTAGGTTAGAGAGATTAGTGGGTAAATGTGTAGGGATAGAGGGGTAGGGCCTGGGTGGGATTGTGGTCAGTGCAGATTCAATGGGCCAGATGGCCTCTTTCTGCACTGTAAGCTTTCTATGATTCTATGAAGTAGAAGCCTATATTTAAATATCGGCCCAGATTTTATGCTGGTGATGAGAATAATGCTGTTGGTGTTTATACTCTTCCACACTGGGTGTGCTATTGAAGTCCCTGAAGACTGTAATCAGTGGAGAATCATTAGATTGATGAGGATTTATAGTTGACTGCTGTTTGTCTCACTATAAAATCCCTGAAGAAATGTACAGGTATTGAATGAACTGTTTTTTGACAGCATAAGTTCACACTTGCTGCTTTACGGTTTGCTTACGGTTCTTAGCTTCTTAAACTATGCATGTCGCCCAAGCACTTATTTCACTACCTGTAAAATTTAAAAACTAAAAGGGAAGGACCCATAGATCCTTACTTCCTGGCTTGCTGTCTGTGAGAATACTTCAGTGTGATTGGCTGCATACACAGCTTGATGATATAGCTACTGCAAGACATTTAGAAGTTCACTGGATGTGACACCATATTCAAAAGGGGTCATGAAAAGTCATTGGCCAGCAGAATTAAGGAAAATCCCAAGGCTTTTTATACATGTATAAAGAACAGGAGAGTAGCCAGGGAGAGGGTTGGCCCTCTCAAGGACAGGGAGGGGAATCTATGCATGGGGCCAGAGGAAATGAATACTTTGCTTCAGTATTCACCAAAGAGAAGGACTTGTTGGATGATGAGTCTGGGAAAGGATGTGTAGATACTTTGATTCATGTTGGGACCAAAAAGGAGGAAATATTGGGATTCTTGAGAAACATTAAGGTAGACAAGTCTCCAGGGCCTGATGGGATATACCGCAGAATACTGAGAGAGGCAAAGGAGGAAATTGCTGGAGCCTTGAGAGAAATCTTTGTATCCTCACTGGCTGCAGGAAAGGTCCCAAAGGATTGGAGAATAGCTAATGTTGTTCCTTTGTTTAAGAACGGTAGCAAGAATAATCCAGGTAGTTATAGGCCCATGAGCCTTATGTCAGTGGTAGGAAAATTATTGGAGAGGGATTCTTCGAGACAGGATTTACTCCCACTTGGAAATAAGTGGACATATTAGCGAGAAGCAACATGGTTTTATGAAGGGGAGGTCGTGCCTCCCTAACTTGATTGAGTTTTTCGAGGAAGTGACAAAGATGATTGATGAGGGTAGGGCAGTGGGTGTTGATCTACATGGACTTCAGTAAGGCCTTTGACAAGGTCCCTCTTGGCAGACTGGTGCAGAAGGTGAAGTCGCATGGGATTAGATGTGAGCTGGCAAGGTGGATACAGAACTGGCTCGGTTATAGAAGACAGAGGGTAGCAGTGAAAGGGTGCGTTTCTGAATGGAGAGCTGTGTTCCTCACAGATCTTTGCTGTTTGTAGTATATATATATAAATGATTTGGAGGAAGATGTAACTGGTTTGATCAGCAAGTTTGCAGACAACACAAAGGTTGATGGATTTGCAGATAGCTGTGAGGACCATCAGAGGATACAGCAGGATATAGATCAGTTGGAGGCTTGGGCGGAGAGATGGCAGTTAGAGTTTAATCCAGACAAATGTGAGATAATGCATTTTGGAAAGCCTAATACAGTTCAGAAATATACAGCTAATGGCAGAACCCTTAAGAGCATTGATAGGCAGAGGGATCTGGGTGTACAGGTACACAGGTGACTGAAAGTGGCAATGGAGGTGGAGAAGGTGGTGGAGAGGGTAGTCAAGGAGGCAGACAGCATGCTTGCCTTGATTAGCCAGGGCATTGAGATTAAAAATTGGCAAGTCCTGTTGCAGCTTTATAGAACCTTAGTTAGGCCACATTTGGAATATAGTGTTCAATTCTGGTTGCCACACTACCAGAAGGATGTGGTTTGGAGATGGAGAAGGATGGAGGCTTTGGAGAGGATACAGTAAAGAGTTACCAGGATGTTGCTTGCTATGGAAGGCATTAGCTATGAGGAGAGTTTGGAGAAACTTGGTTTGTTCTCACTGGAATGATGGAGGTTGAGGGGCAACCTGACAGAAGTCTACAAGATTATGAGAGGCATGGACAGAGTGGATAGTCAGAAGCTTTTTCCCACGATGCAAAAGTCAATTACTAGGGGGCATAGGTTTAAGGTACAAGGGGCAATGTTTAAAGGAGGTGTATGAGGCAAGTTTTTTATACAGTGAATGGCGTGTGCCTAGAACTCGCTGCCATGGGAGGTGGTGGAAGCAGATGCAGTAGTGACTTTCAAGGGACGGCTTGACAAATACATGAATCCGATGGGATATGGTCCCCAAAAGCGTCGGGGGTTTTAATTCAGTTGGGCAGCATGGCGATGCAAGCTTGGAGGGCCTGTTCCTGTGCTGTTATTTTCTTTGTTTAAGTTGAGACAGTGAGAAAGGGGAAATTCATGCCACAGAGATGGCTAGATCTTTCTAGATAGCTTTTTTATTTTAGCACTGCCCTTATTTTACTGCTGATCGCAAAATCCAAACAATGAGTTTGGAGCAATCTATTATTGAAGGAACATGACACTGTGGTTAAATTCAAAAGCTCATGCCAACATATGGTCTGTTTAGTGGATATGTTTACTTTGTACAAGCATACTCAGTGGGGCATCGTTATATTACTGGATTAATAATACAGGAAATATTCAAATTCCATCCAGACTTCAGCAGAAGTGCCTACAACATTGTCAGATTGTTAGAAATGATGTGGAGATGCCGGCGTTGGACTGGGCTAAACACAGTAAGAAGTCTCACAACACCAGATTGAAGTCCAACAGGTTTATTTGGTAGTACATGCCACTAGCTTGCGGAGCGCCGCTCCAAAGGAAGGAGCAGCGCTCCAAAAGCTAGTGGTGTTTACAACCAAATAAACCTGTTGGACTTTAACCTGATGTCGTGAGACTTCTTACTAGATTGTCAGAAAAGCAGGGCTTTTTTTGTCGCTAAGGAAGAAAACCCATCATACCCATTTGAGTAACTCCTATCCCACATCAATGTGTTTGATGTAACAGCACATATCCTGATCAACCATTACATTGTGTCAAGATGCAAGAAGGAAAATGATGGAATTCCCTGCCCAGCAGCACCAAGGGAGTATCTTCAGAGCACAGACTGCATTCACCAGCTCAGGGCAAATAAAGTCAAGCAATAAACACTGGCCTTGACATTGACAGGTTTTTTTTATTTAAATTTAGGCGGCACGATGGCTAAGTGGTTAGCACTGTTGCCTCACAGCGCCAGGGGACCTGGATTTAATTCTGGCATTGGGTGATTATGTGGAGTTTTCGCATTGTTCCCATGTCTGCATGTGTTTCCTTCGGGTGTGCCTATTTCCTCTCACAATCCAAAGATGTGCAGGTTAGATGGATTGGCCATGGTAAATTGCCCCTTTGTGTCAGGAGGATTATCAGGGTAAATGCGTGAGGTTACGGGGATAAGGCCTGGCTAGGATTGTTGTTGGTGCAGGCTCAATGGGCTGAATGGTCTCCTCCTATACTGTAGGGATTCCATGATTCTATGAATATTGATTCAAACTTGCCTTGAGAAGGAATTACCTAATTGTTTACACGGGGGCAGCACAGTGGCACAGCGGTTAGCACTGCTGCCTCACAGCACCAGGGACCCGGGTTCAATTCCTGGTTTGTGTCACTGTCTGTGTGGAGTTTACACATTCTCCCTGTGTCTGCGTGGGTTTCGTTCGGGAGCTCCGGTTTCCTCCCACAGTCTGAAAGATGTGCTGGTTAGGTGCTTTGACCTAAACAGGCACCAGACTGTGGCGACTAAGGGAATTTCACAGTAACTTCATTGCAGTGTTAAAGTAAGCCTTGTGATTAATAAATAAACTTTTAAATGAAGAGTCTTCCTTCAGTATTTTATTTTGGCAATGTTATCATGATAAAATATGTAATCTCATCAAAACTAAATTGGACGGTTTGCTTGCTGCCGATTAATGAATTCTGTAATCACTATATTAATGAATTCTGTAATCACTATATTAGTGAATTCTGTAAGAACGTAAGAAATAGGAGCAGGAGTAGGCCATCTAGCCCTTCGAGCCTGCTCCGCCATTCAATAAGATCATGGCTGATCTGTCGTGCCTCAGTTCCACATTCCCGCCCTCTCCCCATAACCCTTAATCCCCTCGCTTATCAAAAACCCATCAACCCGCGTCTTAAAAATATTTAGCGAGGCAGCCTCCACCACCTCAACAGGCAGAGAATTCCAGAGATTCACCACCCTTTGAGTGAAGAAGTTCCTCCTCAACTCCGTTCTAAACCGCCCCCCCCTTTATCTTGAGGCTGTGCCCCCTAGTCCTACTGTCCTTTCTGAGCGGGAAGAGTCTCTCCACCTCTATCCTATCCATCCCATTCATCATCTTATACGTCTCAATGAGATCTCCCCTCATTCTTCTAAACTCTAACGAGTACAAGCCTAGTTTATTCAGCCTCTCCTCATAGCTCAACCCCCTCAACTCCGGTATCAGCCTAGTAAACCTCCTCTGCACTCCCTCCAAGGCCAAAATATCCTTGCGTAAGTGCGGCGACCAAAACTGCACACAGTACTCCAGCTGCGGCCTCACCAATGCTCTATACAGCCGCAGCAAGACCTCCCTACTTTTATATTCAATCCCCCTAGCTGTGAAGGCCAACGTCTTCTCCAGTTAGTTATGCAAATATAAAAAATTAATGTTTTCCTCATTTTTCTTACAGTGCAGGTATTCATATTTCAAGCCACTGGAGACTTGCGTGAGTGAAAATCATGATTATCATTGGCATGATGCAGTCAAACGCTTCTTTAAGTGCCCATGTGGTAATAGAGCAATAGCTTTAACAAGACTACCAAAGAAAAGCTGCAGGTATGTAAGTGCATGTGGAACAAGAAAAGATTAAATGGATTCTGGAACTATTGACTCACGGCCTCATTTCACTCTAACCAGAGGTAGTTCAATGGAAACTTTAATCAAGTAGTTGCGTAATATACCATTAATAACAAAAATAATATGATTCCAATATTTGTCCTGAAATATTCAAAATCTCCAAATGTAATCCAGTTTTTCTATGCTACATCTGATAGCTACCCTGCACACTTATCATAACATTAGAGCAATCAACAAGAAAATGTAATTTGCCCACTGATACTCAGTCCTTCAGTATCTTTACTCTACCAGCCCCACATCCATTTTGGACATTCTCATTGCCTCTTTTCTGACGTGCCCCTCAAATCATTCCAAAGACTTATCAGCCTTTGACTGAGAAGGTTTTTCTCAATACTTATTCCTAACTATACTTTTCTGCATGTAAACATTATATTTTTTTGATTTGGTTTGATTTGTTATTGTCACATGTATTAACAGACAGTGAAAAGTATTGTTTCTTGCATGCTACACAGACAAAGCATACCATTCATAGAGAAGGAAAGGAGAGAGTGCAGAATGTAATGTTGCAGTCATAGTTAGGGAGTAGAGAAAGATCAATTTAGTGCAAGGTAGGTCCATTCAAACGTCTGACAGCAGCAGGGAACAAGCTGTTCTTGAGTTGGTTTGATACATGACCTCAGACATTTGTATCTTTTTCCCGACAGAAGGTGGAAGAGAGAATGTCCAGGATGCATGGGGTCCTTAATTATGCTGGCTGATTTATTCATCGAAACAACTTCACCTCAATTGTGTAACATATTGTTTACATGATCTTAAAGGAATAATTTTCCCCTGCACATTGTTCTAATCAAATAATCACCAAATGCCCTCTTGGATGCCTTGATTGTACCTGTCTCCACCACAGTTCCAGGCAGTGCATTCCAGATTCAATCCATGCATTGTGTGAAAAAGGTTTTTCTTACATCTCATTTGCTTCTCTTGCAGATCACTTTAAATCTGCTGATCTTTTTCCAGGCAGAAACAGTTTCTCCCTTTCTATCTGTCCAGCCCCCTCGTGATTTTGAACATCTTTATCAGATCCCCTGTTAGCCGCCTTCTCTCGAAGGAGAACAGTCACAACCTCTCCAATCTATCCTCATAACTGAAGTTTATCATCCCTGGAACCATTCTTGTAAACCTCTTCTGCAATCTCTCCAATTCAGTCATCCTTCCAATGGTGTGGCACTCAGAACTGTATCCAGTACTCCAGCTGAGGTCTAACTATTATCTTGTATTCAGCTGAGGCTCCATCTGTATCCAGATGTTCCAAAGAGAATGAATTATAATGTAAATACAAGCCTAAAACTTGAGTTAAAGCTCAACCTGATTCTGAAGTAAAATGGAGTGAACATACTGGTACAATATTTAGTACATTAGAAACCAATATGTTATATTCCTCTCTGGCAACAGTACTGAATTTGGAAAAATCAAAATTCTGATTACCAGTTTCTAGCTGCTGGTCAAATGTTTATCGTTAGTGTGCAGCTGACTCATTTAAAGGCAGTCCATTACAATATCTTTATTTTTAAGAGGTACCACAGTTTGAATTGTAACATAGCTGCAAATGAATGACATGAGGAGGAGGGGGGTTCATCCTCATGATTGGTAACAGCGGGAAATCATTGAGAAAGAAAAGTCATGTAAAAATAATTATTAAATGAAAGATTTTCCAGATCAAGATATCAAAACTTTGGCAGCATAAATAGTTCCACTGTTTTCTTGATTTCAACGCTGGGGCGAAACCTGTTTCTTTTGGCCTCTCAACTTGGACTCCTTTAGGCCAAACACTTATTCAAGCTTTAATTATTAACTTAGTATTCGGAGCTCCTCCTAAGATCTATAGGCCAGAATGATCTTGAATTAAGGAGTGGGGGACAGGTAATGGTTTACAGCCATCCGGATGCTGGGAGTCCCGTATATGGGTATGTAGATAAGATCTGACTCATTTCGCCTAACCCAGGAGGAGTGGACACAGTGGGGTATATTTGGGGTTAAGCAGTTCCTACAGAACAACGCTTTCACAGGGAGTTAATGGTTTCAGCAAATAGAGGCAGAAATTGATAGTAAATGTTGCAGGAGAATAAAGAGCTTGACTTGTCAACGGTCATCTGCCTTTTTCCAATTTGTGATTTCAAAAAGACTAGGTAAACACTTTGTGCTGTGTCAGAGTTTTATTTTGGTTTTTACCACCGTTTCCAGACTGCAGTAATGAGTAGCAGGCCACAGGAGACATTAATGCACTTGTACTACACGCGCAATGTCAGGTTTGGTATTTATTTAAATGTCATGAATAAATGCCACCACAGTCTGTTAATCTCAATAGTCACACACAACATTCTATGCTCTTAAGCACAAGTGGGTTTCTTTCGAAATGATGTTGATCTCTGTTTTTGCATCTTCATCTGAACTGGTCACGATATTGTAATAACTTGATGGGATTCTGAGAACTCAGATCTTCGTTTTGAATTGCAAGAATTAATGTATTTCAAACCATTGGAGTGACCGAGGAAATGATGATTTACCAGACTAACTAAATTATAATCTCTTCTGTTTCTTTCCAGCAACTGTGGCCTGTTTAAGTGGGAGCGAGATGGAATGTTGAAGGTGGGTTCATCTAAGGTTTTGTGTTCTGAATAGCTTGCTGCTGGGGATTGAGTTATATATGTTACACCTACTGTATCAACTGAACTGTTACTAGTATAACAATGGAGTAGATAATTCATCCTTTGCAGATCAAATTAAAGCAAATTCTGAGCAATTATTTTCAAAGCAAATTTCTTTTTTGTGATTAGATTTGATTTATTATTGGTCGGCACGGTAGCACAATGATTAGCCCTGCTACTTCACAGCGCCAGGGACCTGGGTTTGATTTCTTTGGGTCACAGTCTGTGTGAAGTGTGCATGTTCTCCCCATGTCTGCGTGGCTTTTCTCCAGTGCTCCAGTTTCCTCCCACATTCTGAAAGACCTGGTTAGGTGCTGGGCTGTGGCGACTAGGGGAATTTCACAGTAACTTCATTGCGGTGTTAGTGTAAACCTTACTTGTGACTAATAAACTTTTTAACTTTTTTATTACTGTTACATGTATTGGGATACAGTGAAAAGTCTTGTCTCTTGTGTGCTATACCAACAAAACATACCATTCGTAGTGTACATAGGGGAGAAGGAAAGGATAGGGTGCAGAATGTAGTGTTACAGTCACAGCTAGAGTGTAGAAAAAGATTAGCTTAATATAAGGTAGGTCCATTCAAAGTATGATGGCAGCAGGGAAGAAGCTATTCTTGAGTTGGTTGGTATGTGACTTCAGATTTTTGTACTACTTTCCAAATGGAAGAAGGTGGAAGAGAGTATGCCCGGGGTCTGTTGGATCCTTGATTATGCTGGCTGCTTTTCTGAGGCAGTGGGAAGTGTAGACAAAGTCAATGGATGGGAGGCTGGTTTCTTGTGGTCTTGGTCAGTGCAAGAGCTGTGATACATCTGGAAAGGTTGCTTTCTGTGGTACATCTGTTAAAAATGGTGAGAGTCGTAATAAACATGCCAAATTTTCTTAGCCTCCAGAGAAAGTTGGTGGACTTTCTTAATTATAGCGTTTGAATAAAGGCAGCGAGTTTTTTTCTGTCAGGTGTTAAATGGAGCTAAGCATTTAAAAGAAAGGAATAAAATTTGATTTTGCATATGATTTTAGATAGGTTTATATATTTGTTGCAGAACTGGAGGGAGCAGGTTGGAGGGCGGGGGAAGGTGAAGTCTAATTTTGGCCACTAATAAGTGACGGACAAAAACAGGCTAAGCGACCAAACCTCTTTCCTGGTGTCAAGTACCAGTTGAGATCCAAGTTGGGTAATATTAGCTACATTTGATCTGACATTGTTCCCAAGGTTCAAGCAGCGAGTTGAATGAACTTAATTTGGATCATAGAATCCCGACAATGCAGAAGGAGACCATTTGGCCCATCGAGTCTGCACGATCCATGTGTGGCGTTCATACATTCTTCTCGTGTCCGGGTGGCTTTCCTCCCACAGTCCAAAGGTGTGTGAGTTAGGTGATTAGCCATGCTAAAATTGCCCCTTAGTGTCCTGAGATTAGAGGGATTAGCAGGTTAATATGTAGGGATATGGGGATAGGGCCTGGGGTGGGATTGTGATCGGTGCAGACTTGATAGATTGAATGGCCTCCTTCTGCACTGTAGGGTTTCTATGGTTAATCCCACCCAGACCCAATCCCGTAACTCCACATACCTATGCTGTTAGTCCCCCTGACACGAAGGGGCAATTTTCCATGGCCAATCTACCTAACCTGTTGGATTTACATTTAAAGGAACTGTCATAAGTTACAAAGTCTCAGTGCTGTGGTAACAAAATAAGTTAATCAGCTGAGACTCACAGGATACAGAAGTGATGCTGAGTTTTGGAAGTGAAGACCAATATTCATTTGTGCAAATTGACTTCACTTCATGTAATCTTTAACAAATACCATTCTGCAGAGTGAGAGGTGCCAAGCTACTCATTTGATAATGATTTAATAGTATACAAACAGTTATAAGTGAAACAGACAGATAAGTCTGACAGAAGAAAAGATTGCACTTCCCAGTAGACGTTACTGGACATAATTTTCTGTGCACCATGTCCTGCTGGGGACATTAGTCTTTTTCCTCCAGTGGAAAAATCTGTGACCCATTTGTGGTTTGGTATGACATCAGGTTTTGAAACCTGGTTATAGTTGTTTATTTACAAGTGCTGGTCTTTCAAAGTCCATTACACAGTTTATTCAGGACTGATATGCCTTTGGTAGGAAATTCTGAGGGAATGTCCAGTGGTAGGCGGTTTCATGAATAGTGTCTGGAATCTTAAACCATTTGTTTGTCCAGAAGCAACCACCAGGTCTCCAATCTCTATCTATTAACTTAGTATTCCTGAGCACAAGTCTCTCTTTTTTGAAATCTGACCCATATGAAGCTCCAGGTGTGTGTATTTTTCACTTAACTCTGCTTGTAGAGTGTATTTCACGCTTTGATGGGGATCTACCTGTGTTGCAAAATGATAATTTATCTTCAGCAGGGAAGGAAAACCCATGAAATCCTGTGCAAAAATATCTTATATCTAGCTCAAAAAGCATTGTAACCAAAATTCCTGTTCATTTGTTCATGGGCTGAGAGGGACACTGCAAAGCTGTTAATTTCAAACTCCGGGTTGACTTTTGAGAAAACGTTTGCTTATGGGTGACAAGGTGGCACAATGGTTAACACTGCTGCCTCACAGTGCCAGGGACCCAAGTTTGATCCCAGCTTTGGCTGACTGTCTGTGTGGAGTTTGCACATTCTCCCGTGTCTGCATGAGTTTCCTCCCACAATCCAAAGATGTGCAGGTCAGGTTGATTGGCCATGCTAAATTGCCACTTAGTGCCAGGGGGCCTACCAGGGTAAATCTGTGGGTTAACGGGGATAGGGGCTGGGTGGGATTGTGGTCAGTGCAGACTTGATGGGCCAAATGGCTTCCTTCTGCACAGTAGGGATTCCATGATTCTAAGACAGGATAGAGGCATTTAATCAGGTTAAGATGGGTGGGGAAACCTTCCCAGCCCAGTTGAATGAGGTGCTTAATCGGCCAAAAAAGAGCCACATTTTGCCACCAGTGTTCTGCCAGCGGTGAGGGGAAAGAGGCTTACCATGTAGAAGGTCACCAGGTGTACCCTAGCAGGCCTGCAAATGAATTGGGGCCTCCTGTTCAGGGTTCCTGTGCCCCTGTGAGAAGATGTTCTGGTGCCCTCCACACCAAGCCATCTTGCTGGGGTCTGCCTGAGTGGCCCCAATGAGGCCTCCCCACTCACCTTGGTTGCAGGGCTTCCTTGGTTGTTCCACGCCAATCCACTTAACCCACTATTTCCATTTATCCACCATTTTTGGATTGTGAGAGGAAACTGGAGCACCCGGAGGAAACCCATGTAGACACGGGGGAGAACGTGCAAGCTCCACACAGACAGTAACCCAAGCCAGGAATCAAATCCAGGTCTCTAGCGCTGTGAGGCAGCAGTGTTAACCACTGTGCTGCCCCAATGATGTATCAAATTGCTGCAGAGATGCTTAAATAGATTTACTGTCTGCTCACTGGTTATACAGTTGCTGATATTTCCGATTCTCTCTTTTTGTCTGCAGGAGAAGAAGGGTCCAAAAATAGGTGGAGAGCTGCTACTACCAAGAGGAGAAGAACATGGCAAATTTTTAAGTAGTTCAAAATGATGTGACATAAGGTGCCACATTTTTAATATAGGCTATATGTGAATGAACGGGTGGTGCTCATGTGAAGTTTTATTTTCTGGTATTAAACATCCAGATGTGCAATGAGTGTATTTGCTTTTAAATCATGAATAAATTTACCATTTTTCCTAATTTCTACATTTTGATGTTAGAACGTATCGGGAAAATGGAGGGGTGGGACCGGGAGTTTCCTAAATCCTGTTTCAAACACTTAACAAGCGACGCATTGTAAATTTGCCAGAATACTAATGAATTTCTGAAGGTTTAGTGTGACTCACCCAGTTCACCCGCAAGAGGAGAAATGACTCACCAATTAAATAAAGAGGAATCCTGGAGTGAGAAGGTTACAGCTAACCATATGATAGTTGTAACGGCTTTGCTTACTTTCAGAAAGGTGAGTTGTTTTTTTCTGAGTAATCTTGAGTAAATGTTTTTTCCTCCCTTTATTGGTATTCTTGAAAATATCTCCTGCAGTTCACCAGATTTGCAGAAGCTCCTGACTTTGGCTCATTTCCTCATGGAAGCTGCATTTATAATAATGGTGTTGAATTAAAAGTAGGAACTGATTTGGATTTATTTTTGGCAGAACTAGTGTCTAACAACTCAACCACCAACAATGTAAATAGCAGTCTTGAAAGTTTTGAGGATGTGATATCTTAAATCCTATTTTATCGATTAAATTATAACAAGGCTGGAATCAGGTCTTTTAGGGCAGCTGCTTTAATGATCCAGAATTAATGTTTCAGGGGATATCTGATTTCTTCCTTTCTGCCTGCGTGTCTCATGACTCCCTGAGCTCTGCTTTCAGCTATCAGCTAAAGCAACTCTAAGGCCAGTTGCTGGGAAAAATGCAAAATCCCCTCAGGTTGACTCCGCCTCAAATTATTGCTCATTCCTGTTAGGATTACCTGACCATAGAATCTACAGCATAGAGACAGGCTCTTCGACCCAAACTAGTTCGTGTTGACCAAAAGGCCCATCTAAGCTAACACCATTTGGCTCATATCCGTCTAAACTTTTCCAATCCATGTATGTATCCAACGCCTTTTAAATGTTATCAATGTCCCTCAACGACTTCCTCCAGCAGCTCATTCCACATACATACCGCCCTCTGTGTTTAAAAAAAAGTTGCTCCTCAGGTTCCCATTAATTCTTTTGCCCCTTAACTTAAACCTATGCCCTCTAGTTCTCAATTCCCCAGCTCATATTCACCCTATCCCATGCCTCGTGATCTTATACACCTCTATAAGATCACCCCTCAGTCTCGTACACTCCAAAGAAAAATGTCTTAGCCTGTCCAATCTCTCCCTATAACTCAGTCCCTTGAGTCCTGGCAACATCCAGTCTGCATATTTTTCATAAATGTTTCTTTTTCAAGCTGACAGTGTGATTTCTAGGGGTAGGCCAACCCCATCTAGGATCTGAAATTTTTATAGATCTTGTTTGTAGAGCAAAATTCTACCAGTTGCTTTTCACATGTTGCACATTGGACTTGCATTTCGTGTTCCGAATTGGCTGGAAACACTATGCTGGAATATATTTTAATAGTATATATAACATAAGTTAAACGCTGTAATATTGTAAACTTATACTGAGCAAAACATGTGGCAAAATAGTGGCACGACTTTTTAATGCAGAAAGTAGTCTCAGCTGTTCACACTGGGGAGAAACTGATGCTGAATCGTTGTAGGGAGAGTTTGAACTTTACCTACATATGCTGAGATAACCACCTGAAAATGTCTCTCAGACTGAAACCAAATGACGGAAGTCAAGTGTAGCTGGGGCATGAAAGGGAGATAAGAACTAGGAGCAGGAGTAGGCCATCTGGCCCCTCGAGCCTGCTCTGCCATTCAATAAGATCATGGCTGACCTTTTTGTGGACTCAGCTCCACTTACCGCCCACTCACCATAACCCTTAATTCCTTTACCTTTCAAAAATTTGTCTATCCTTGCCTTGAAAACATTCAATGTTGTAGCCTCAACTGCTTCACTGGGCAGGGAATTCCACAGATTCACAACCCTTTGTGTGAAGAAATTTCTCTTCAATTCTGTCCTAAATCTGCTTCCTCTTATTTTGAGGCTATGCCCCCTAGTTCTAGTTTCACCCACCAGTAGAAACAACTTCCCTGCTTCTGCCTTATCTATTCCCTTCATAACCTTATATGTTTCTATAAGATTTCCCCTCATTCTTCAGAATTCTAATGAATATAGCCCTAGTCTGCTCAGTCTATCCTCATAAGCCAACCCTCTCAACTCTGGAATCAATCTAGTGAATCTCCTCTGCATCCCCTCCAGTGCCAGTATATCCTTTCTCAAGTAAAGAGACCAAAACTGTACACAGTACCCCAGGTGTGGCCTCACCAGTACCTTATACAGCTGCAACATAACCTTACTGTTTTTAAACTCCATCCCTCTAGCAACGAAAGACAAAATTCCATTTGCGTTCTTAATTACTTGCTGCACCTGCAAACCACTCCTTGAGATTCCTGCACAAGAACACCCAGGTCTCTGCACAGCAGCATGCTGCAATTTTTTACCATTTAAATAGTAGTCCATTTTGCTGTTATTCCTACCAAAATGGATGACCTCACATTTACCAGCATTGTACTCCATCTGCCAGACCCTCGCCCACTCACTTAGACTATCTGTATCCCTTTGCAGACTTTCAGTGTCCTCTGCACACTTTGCTCTTCCACCTATCTTAGCGTCATCGCCGAATTTTGACACACTACACTTGGTCCCCAACTCCAAATCATCTATGTAAATCGTAAACAATTGCGGTCCCAACTCTGATCCCTGAGGCACACCACTAGTCACTGATCGCCCAGCAGAAAAACACCCATTTACCCCCACTCTTTGCTTCCTATTAGTTAACCAATCCTCTACCCATACTAATACATTACCCGTAATGCTGTGCACCTTTATCTTATGTAGCAGTCTTTAGTGCGGCACCTTGTCAAATGCCTTCTGGAAATCCAGATACACCACATCCACAGATTCCCTATTGTCCACTGCACATGTAATGTTCTCAAAGAATTCCATCAAATTAGTCAAACATGACCTGCCCTTCATGAACCCATGCTGCGTCTTACCAATGGAACAATTTATATCCAGATGTCTCGTTATTTCTTCCTTGACGATAGATTCAAGCATTTTCCCTACTACAGAAGTTAAGTAACCGGCCTATAGTTAACTGCCTTTTGTCTACCTCCTTTTTTAAACAGTGGCGTCACTTTTGCTGTTTTCCAATCTGCGGAAACCACCCAGAATCCAGCAAATTTTGGTAAATTATCACTAGTGCATTTGCTATTTCTCCCATTATCTCTCTTAGTAACCTGGGTTGCATTCCATTAGGACCAGGAGACTTGTCTACCTTTAGCCCCATTAACTTGCCCAACACTACCTCTTTCATGATAATGATAGTTTCTAAGTTCTCACCTGTCATAGCCTTCCTGTCATTAATTTTTGGCATGTTATTTGTACCTTCCACTGTGAAGACCGACACAAAATACCTGTTCAATGTCTCAGCCATTTTCTCATTTCCAGTTCTGCCATTCAGTAACATCATGGCTGATCTTTTTGTGGACTCAGCTCTACTTACCCACCCACTCACTCCTAATTCCTTTACTGTTAAAAATGTATCTATCTTTGCTTTAAAAACATTCAATGAAGAAGCCTCAACAGCTTCACTGGGCAGGAAATTCCACAGATTCACAACCCTTTGGCTAAAGGAGTTCCTCCTCAATTCGGTCCTAAATCTGCTCCCCTTTGTTTTGAGGCTATGTTCCCAGTTCTAGTTTCACCCGCCAGTGGAAACAACCTCCCTGCTTCTATTTTATCTACTTCCTTCATAAATTCATAAGATGTAGGAGCAGAATTAGGCCATTCGGATCATCAAGACCGCTCCGTCATTTGATCATGGCTGATTTGCTCCTCACCCCCATTTTCCTGCCTTCTCCCCATATCCTTTCAATCCATTACCAATTAAAAATCTGTCTTAATGCCTCCTTAAACTTATTGACTGTCCCAGCATCCACCACACTTTGGGGTAGCAAATTTCACAGGTTCACAACCCTTTGGGAGAAGTAGTTTCTCCTCAACTCTGCTTTAAATTTGCTAGCCTTTATCCTAAGGCTATGACCTTTAATCCTAGAATGCCCCACCAGCGAAACCATCCGCTCCACGTCTACTTTATCCATACCTTTTATCATCTTGTATACCTCAAAGAAAAAACTTACATTTGTATTGCATCGTTTACTGTCAGGATGTTCCAAAGTACTTTTTGAAGTGTAGTCATTGTTGAGATGTAGGAAATGCAACAACCAATTTGTGCACAAGAAATGTTTTGCAACTTGGTCTTTTTGCAAGTAGAAACATCTTCTCTACATTGACCCAATTAAACACTTTCATCATTTTAGATACCTCCGTTAGGTCACCCCTTAGCCTTCGCTTTTCTAGAGAAGAGAGTTGTAGTCTGTTCATCCTTTCCTGATACTTGTGTCATTCCAGTGAATACAAGTAATGTGACAATGGCCAGATAATCGGGATCTTTTGTAACAATGTTGATTGTGGGATAAATATTAATTTGTGGGATAAATATCAATTCAAATATTAATAATACCCCTCGTCTGCTCCAAAATAGTGCAATGGGATTGTGTCCATCACATGATCTGAACATACAACATCTTTACCATTGTACCACACGCATCAATACTATGGTTAGCTGGAGTGACAGCCTAGATTTTTCTGCTGTTGTTTCTGGAGCAGGACTTGAACACATGACCTTCTGGCTCAGAGGCAGGGGTGCTGCCAACTGAGCCACAGCTGAGACTCATGTACTGCAGTCCCCATTTTTAATTTTAAAAAGTACCCTGGTGACCTAGACAGGTGTTTATCCAGTTTTCCATTAAATGCAGCTATGTTCTTTGTATTAGCTATTCCTGTGGTAGAATGTTCCAAATGATCACCACTCTCTGGATAAAGAAGTTTCTTCTGAATTCCCCATTAAATTTTTATTGATGGCTATGTTACCTTAATTGCCCCTGGTTTTGGTCTTTTTGCGAGTAGAATTGTCTTCTCTACATTGACCCTATTAGACACTTTCATCATTTTAGAGACCTCCGTTAGGTCACTTCTTATAGCCTCCGCTCTTCTAGAGAAGAGAGTTGTAGTTGTTCGTCCTTTTCTGATACTTGTGTCATTCCAGTGAATCTTTATTTTCCGCAGTACCTTTAATGTTCTCCTTACAGATCACAGTACTAAGTGCAGCATCAATTATGTGCAGAACAATTCCTGATTACAGCAATTAATGCAAGAGCTTCTTTTTAAAATCTTGGTGCCAGATGTCCACAGTCATCTGAAATGTACTTCACAAAAGTGTTGAGTATCTGAGAGGGAATAATAAGAGTTCAGCCATTTGGGTGTGTGCCGACTCTGTTCTTTTGTCACTGCTTTGTCAAACTAGCCTCTCTGCATTCAGCAACAATTCAAAACCAAATTCCAGGGGAAAAAACTTGAAAGATCTCTGCTGCTTCAGTGGCTGTGACATTTTATTCCTGTACTACAGACTTTCCTGAATATTTGATTGTCCAATTGGGAGTTACTGAATGGGAGTGCTATAGTTGGATCAAATGTGTACTAGTCTACATTCCATTGTTAAAAATGAATTATTAAACTAGGCCCTTCTTTTAAAAAAACATTTTGTATGCAGTTTTTCTAAAATATAGCATGTTGTTTTCCTTGGTAGACTTCACACAGGACTCTTCTTCAGTTAAAATATATTAAGGAAAATTTTGAAGACAGACATTTTCTTTTCTGCCAGTGAAAGGTACCTCATGAAACAACTTTGGATCATTAGAGTTCAATTTCTAGAGGACTTTCGATCATTGTGTAAATCTGTAAGTTAAGAAAAATGCTAGAAATGTTTAGTGTCCATGCAGAGAGAAACCACAACAGTTCAGGCCACAGAGTCATTGCAGCTCAGAAGGAGGCCATTTGACCCATTGAGTCCATGCCAGCTCATGTTAAAGCAATGAACTTTCATCACAACTGGAAAAGGTTAGAGAGCGTTACCAGTTTTTCAGCATGTGCTGAGGCAGGGGAAGAAGAGAACAAAAGGAAAGCTCTGTCTAGGATGTAACAGATTAAATGTCAGACAATGATGCAAGGCAAAAAGGGGGTGGGGTTTAGAACAGATAAAGAAACAAATGGTGGGTCTAGAAATGCAGCAGATGGCAATAACAACCATTACCATAATGTGCTGCCTGAAAACAATGGCAATAATTGATTATATTTCATTCAGCTGTGACTATCAATTTCAAATCACAGAATGATTGAAGTAGTATTTACTCTAGCT
This sequence comes from Carcharhinus amblyrhynchos, assembly GCF_965287045.1. Classification (NCBI taxonomy): domain Eukaryota; kingdom Metazoa; phylum Chordata; class Chondrichthyes; order Carcharhiniformes; family Carcharhinidae; genus Carcharhinus; species Carcharhinus amblyrhynchos. The sequence continues at coordinate 49,329,158 of NC_137342.1, forward strand.
AGTCTGTCTGATGTAAAGGGGCAATTTAGAATGACCAATTCACCTAATACACACATCTTTGGACTGCAGGAGGAAACCAGACTACCCAAAGGAAACCCATGCAGACATGGGGAGAATGTGCAAACTCCACATAAACAGTGACTCCAAGCTAGGAATTGGAATCCAGGTCCTTGACGCTGTGGGGCAGCAGTGCTAACCACTGTGCCACCCCCTAATAAATGGAAAAAATAATCTTGTGCTGAAGGAGTGAAGTTATGTTATTGATGTTGGGGAAGTGATATATGATTGGTAAGGTAGAGGGGAACTGTCTTGCAACTGATTGGAACACTCGACACTGATGCTGGGTACCCAAAATGGAAAGTTCCCCATTCCCAGCTTTACAAAAATGTTGTAAAGGAAAAGGTACTTGAGTGCTAAGTGGCCATGTCCTCAGTTTTATGTTGTTATGGTTTTTCAGGAAAAGTTTATTGATGTTAAGCAGAATATTTAGTTTGGCAAGAATATCATTAATAACCAAGTCCAGATAGTCTGGGTAATGTTGCATTTCCTGCAGCAGTATCCCTTTGACAAACTCAATGTGCTTTCTATTTTTGAAAAGCGCACTGGTGTTCTTGGGCCATCTGGAAAAGGATTTAACATTTGAAAATGTTATCTACATATACATGGACTGCTTCAGGCCAGGTCCAGTAACACTATAAACAAACCTTATGAACACTTTATTGAGAATTTTGAAATCTCTGATTATGCTGGCTTTAGTGTCAGTGACTTCTATCTAGTCACTCAGCTCTGGTAAGATCTGGCTTTGTTCCATCTACTTAAGTTTGTCCTTTTCAAGCAGACGTTTCGGCATGTTTTCAGTGGGGAGTTTAGTCCAGATGAACCACAGGGAAAATAAAGTTCAAATAATAAAAAGCAATTTTTTTTCCAACAGTAAGGCTTCAGTGACCAGGTGTTCAGAACTTGATAGGGTAGTTGGAATCTATTTCTTCCAATGATGGAGTCCAGAACAAGGGAGCATAACCTTAAAATGAGAGCAAGGCTGCACAAGAGCAATGTAGGAAAGCATTGCTTCATGTGTGAGGTTGAGAACTTTGGAACTAGGAGCAGAAGCAGGTAAATTCAGCCCTTTGAGCCTATTCCACCATTCAATCAGGTCATGGCTGATCCCTCCCTGGTCTTAAATCCACCTCCCATATGTTCCCCATATCCCTTTATCCTTTTATATTAGACATATGTCTATCGCCTTCTTGAAGCTATTTAATGATTCAGACTCCACCGCGCTATGGAGCAGTGAGTTCCACAAATTTGCCACCCTCTGAGAAGCAGTTCCTCCTTGTCTCAGTTTTAAATCTACCGCCTCTCAAACTAAACCTGTGACCTCTTGTTCTAGATTGCCCCATAAGGGGAAACATTAGGTCTACATTTACATCATTAATTCCTCTTACAATTTTATATACCTCGGTCAGACAGATCTCCTCTCATCCTTCTGAACTTCAGTGAGTATAAGCCCAAACATTTTAATTGCTCCACATATGCCAGCCTTTTCATTTCCAGAATCAATCTGGTTGGGGAAAATGGAATGCGCCCTCTCCCGCATCCCCCCCCCCCCCCCCCCCCCGCCCCCACAAAAATAAAGCTGTTGAGACTGGGGGTCAAAATTTCAAAACTGATATTGATTGATTTTTGTTCAATTAGAGTATTAATGGATAAGAAACCACGGTAAGTTAATGAGGCTGAGATACACGGTCAGTCATGATCTAACAGAACTGGGGAGAAGTCTTGAAGAGCTACATGAGCGAATACTGTTTCCTCGTATAATGCTGAGGCCTGGTCTTTCATTCCCAGATCGGGAATGGAGAGTTGGGACATTTCCCGATTTTGCTAACTCAACCCAGGAGAAAGTGCTCTGGTAATTGGAATCTTTGTTCCAGGGTGTTGGGATTCTCTGGATGTCAGGCCTGCCATGTACCCTGGTACAAGTGCGGAATCTGCCATGTGCAGAGGCAGAAGGCTCTAGTGTTGTATTGCCAAAACCCTCACCACCTTGCACACTCCCTATCACACAATGTGCCCTCAACCTACCTCCTATGTTCCTTTATACCCTCTATGCCAACCTATGTCCCTTTACTCCTTCATTGCCTGTCACGTTGCCAGGACTTGCAGTCAAGCGGAGAAATTGGATAGGCCACAGTTATTTTCCTTGGAACAAATGGGGGCTGGATAAGGTAGACGGGAAATACTTCTTTCCCATAGCTGAGAGGTCATTTACCAGAGGGCACAGATTTAAGGCGATTGATAGAAGGATTAGAGGGGGTGTTAAAAAACATTTTCACCCAGAGGGTGTTGTGTCGAATTCATTCCCTAAGTTAGTAGTTGAGGCTGGAACACTCAGCTCATATTAAAGGTACCTGGATCTGAAGTGTTGGAACTTGCAAGGCCACAGACCAGGTATTGGAAACTGGAAATAAAATGAGCGGCTAGTTTCTTTCGTGTCTCATTATTGGCTGACACAGACTTAAGTGGGCTGAATGGCCTCTACCTGCATCATAACTTTTCAATGGTTCATGCTTATCTATGCCCCTCTACTCACCACCATGTCTTTCATACCAAATATGCCAATTATCACATGCCCTCCCGTCCATTATCATTTGCCCTTACACCTACCATGCCAATACATAAAATATTCAGCGTCAACAGACCTCAGAACCCAGGGCTGAAATCAAATAAAGTTCTTAGTGTCTATTGCAAACTTTAATTTTTTTTTAAATCATTCACAATTTGTAAAAATCCATTCATTGTAATTACATTCCTTCAACCACATCCTTGTAGACACAGACATTTCATTCAAGTGCATAATCTCAAAACTCCAAAGTTTTTCAGAAACTTTTTTAAATGCCTTTACAGCTTCACATTTGCCTTTATCAGGTAAAATTGACACTTTTTGAATTCCAATGGACATTTAATGTGCTTTTACGCACATTTGTACCTATTTTTAACAATCCCAAAGGGAGCCTGACCTCCCCTAGAAGTGACCCAGGACCATAGCTACCTCTTCAAAGGAATTCACAAATGTCAAACCTGTGCATATCATATTTCCCACATCTGGGTCACCAAAATTATATACAAGTGGAGACAGCTGGTGATTTCTATAGGCAGATGCCTCGCTCCATTGTTGCAAAAATCCAGACCTTAGTCATCACCAAACAGTCGGATTCTTCTCCAAAAAAAGTGGTTCAAAGCTTGTAATGTAATTATTTATAAAACTAGATTGTGTAAACTGACATTTTTCATTCTGGCTGCTTTGCAGTTTTGTTGGTGTGCTGATCTAACTGGAATGAGATTTGAGACCCTATTATTGAACTGGCTGACCTTGAAGAAGGGAGGGGCAAATTGGCCAGGATTGCACCTCTAATCACTAATGACTTACGGGAGACTTTGGTTTTTAAAATATTAGGTCGTGACTTGTCTGTGATATCCCATTACTAAAACATATGCCATCATTCACTGTCTGCACTTGTATTAAAGAATATATATATATTTAATGTGTTTTTAATCTGTGCTTTGACCACATCACATTACTCCAGAGCACATGACTGTCCATGGAATATTTTTGAAGTGTAGTCACTATGAAACTAATGGTACAATGGCAGCCAACTTTCATATACAGCACTCTCCACCTAAATTGATGGGGGTTTCATGACCAAGGCATCACAGTGATTTGCTGTCCATTATGTATTTTTTGAGTATTGTGACATAGATCATATATCATGACAAGAGGCTGACGTTAGTCTGTGTTTCCAACATTTTGTTGTATTAATTGTATAAAAATTGTAAGAAAAAGATCTAGAAAATTGATCATTGACTATGAATCATGTTCTAATAAAGGTCTTTTATGTATTTTATCAATACCCCAAAGGTTTTAATGTAGGTACATCCCAATGATATAAAGATAAGTGGCAAGTTCTATGTAATTGAGTATGTATAACTGCAGTTGGGATACTTACAAGGGTTAACTCAAGTTTTATTTTAGAAGGTCCAAGTTCAGGACTAAAAGCTGAAATATCGGTATCTCAGTATAAAGATCAAAATGAATATAGTTCCTACATTCCTTTCACATTCATTAAAGAACAAGGGTGAGAATCGGGTTGATGGATTTTTGATAAGAGAGGGGATTAAGGGTTATGGGGAGAGGGCGGGAAAGTGGAACTGAGCCACGACAGATCAGCCATGATCTTATTGAATGGCGGGGCAGGCTCGAAGGGCCAGATGGCCTACTCCTGCTCCTATTTCTTATGTTCTTATGTTCTTATGAATCAGCAGCCTGTGTCTTGACTATTACCAGCAGTTTGCCCGTGTTACTATAAACAGCTGAGAGTTAAATACAACTCCGCCATGAGCCTGACAACACCTTTCCTATTTCAATTATCCTTTTTTAAATCAATAATCTGTTTTTGTGGTATGCGTTGAAATAATGGTGGTTCGGACTGGAACAGCCTCTGAGATTTATTAATGTGCGGTGAATCACGTACTAACTGACTGAAGAACAGCTTCTTCCCTGCTGCCATTAGACTTTTGAATGGACTTACCTTGCATTAAGTTGATCCTTCTTTACACCCTAGCATTGACTGTAACACTACATTCTGCACTCTATTGGTTCCTTCTCTATGAACGATATGTTTTGTCTGCATAGCACGCAAGAAACAATACTTTTCACTCTATGCTAATATATGTGACAATAATAAATCAAATCAAAATTGAAGGAAATAGTCATTGACTTCAGGAAGCGTAGTGGAGAATATGGGGATGAAGCAGAAATGGTCAAGAGCTTCAGGTTTCTAGGCATCTGGATCATCAACCTGTCTTGGCTTCCTCCAGCCGATGCTACAGTAGAAAAAGCCCATCAATGCCGCTACTTTCTCAGAAGACTAAGGAAATTTGGCATGTCTGTTACAACTCTCACCAACCTTTACAGATGCACCATAGAAAGCATTCTTTCTGGTTGTATCACAGTATGGCTTCTACTCTGTCCAAGACAGCAGGACAGTACAAAGGATGGTGAATGAAGTCCAGTTCATCACACAAACCAGCCTCCCATCCATTAACTCTGTCTACACTTCCTGCTGTCAGAAAAGCACCCCAGACATACTGTCTTCCACTTTCTTCTGTTGGGATAAAGATACAAAAGTCTGAGGTCATGTACGAACCGACTCAAGAACAGCTTCTTCCCTGCTGCCGTCAGAATGGACGTACCTCGTACTAAGTTGATCATTCTCTACACCCTGACTATGACTGTAACACTACATTCTACACTCGCTTCTGTAAACGGAATGCTCTGTATAGCTTGCAAGAAACAATACTTTTCACTCTATGCTAATACATATGACAATAATAAATCAAAAGATAACACTTTACCAATGTATTGTTTCCTCACTGTTATGCTGAAGCATCATTCCTCTGGTTTGGACATCCAAGTCCCCAAATGGAGTGAGTGATACAGAGTGAAGACAGCTAAATTATTGCTGGGTATGTAATGTAAAAATGAGAGACTTGGTAACATTAGAATTTATTGGGGTTGTAAAATGATTACAATATCTGAATTTTTTGGATTATAAGACAGACTCGTCAACTTTATTGCTTTACTCATCATTGCATTTTGAGAAACACGGCAGAAAAGCCCTCAACAGTATCAACTTCTGTCACCAATCACAGAACCTGACACCCCAATGGGTTAATAATTCACTGCCAAACATTCAACAAACTCAGTCATTTGGGGTTAAAAATATTTATTCTGTTGAGTTTTTATATTCTACATGCAGTTGGCATACAGCTTAAGTAAACAGTTAAAAGTTATATAGTGAAAAGGAAACCACACGGCATAAATATTTGAGGAGAAGGGGGCCGTACCTTCAGCTGCCTGGGCCCAAAGCTCTGGGTTTCCCTCCCTAAACCTACCTTCCTCTCTAGTTCTTTAAAAGGATTCTTAAAATCTATTTCATCGATAAAGTTTACCCTAAAATCATTATAGGTGGCTCAGTGTCTAATTTGGCATGTATAGTGCTCCCATGAAGTGCCTTGAGATGTCCTGTCACTAAAAGATGCTTTATAAATATAAGTTGTTGTTGAGAAAAGTTGCCTTTCAATGCAGGAAATCTTAGCTTAAAACTACCCTAACCTAGGGGAAAAGATTTGAATAGCCTGAAGCTTTGGCTGTTTATTAACAGTCTGGTATTCTGTATGTATCTAGTTTTTATGGGAGACTGCCACATGCAACTTTATCATTTCTCTCCACAACATGTTCAAAATTTTCTTTTAAATGAAAATTCTTGTAACTTTTGAATTGTTTAAAAATAGAAAGCTATACTGTATTTATCAAAGCTATGCCCTACAAAAGCTGTACACAATAAATCAAAAACATAGTTTGGTTCTTCATGCTTATATTGCCACTTTGAAGAGAATTTTAATGATATGGTGGAACCCCAAATCTGTTGGATGTACCCAATCTGGACATGATGTTGCTTTATATCATAATATGCAATTTCAAATCTGACTAAACACACTGTGTCCCTCTGATATATTTTAGTAAATGAAGCGGTTGTATTGGTATGGGGGGTAGAGACCATCATAGTGCCATTGACGCCATGACTCAACCTTTTCACGAGTCCTTTCATATTGCTCTATGGAATAGAAGAACAAAGGGATTAGATTGAAATTGCTCATTAGCCAACTAAAAACAATTATTTACCATCGCAGTGTTCCAGATTTATTTCCCCACATACAATAATTCTTTGTTTTTTGCAAGTCAAAGTTTATTGATTAGTCACAAGTAAGATTTACATTAACACTGCGATGAAGTTACTGTGAAAATCCTCCAGTCACCACACTCCAGTACCTATTTGGGTACACTGAGGGAGAATTTAGCATGGCCAACGCACTTAAGCACCAACGTCTTTTGGCCTGTAGGAAGAAACCGGAGCACCAGAAGAAATTCACACAGACAGGGAGACTGTGCAGACTCCACACAGGCAGTGACCCAAGCTGGAAATCGAACCTTGGTCCCTGGCGCTGTGAGGCAGCAGTGCTGACCACTGTGCTACTTCTACCAGCAGCACAAAGTGTTTATCTGGTAAATTTGTTGAACTTAATCAATGTATATTGTTGAATGGCTACCAGTGAAATAGCTTAACTTCTTCCAACATCTACAGTCACATCTCCTCATGTAGTGTACATTGGCAATACTTGTGAACATATAAATCAAACACCACAGCATACCATTCCAATGTAGAAGTAATTTGTACCAGAGTCTGAGTTGAATATTTTTTTTTACAATGGACAGCCATAATATGTGCCATCTGTTTTCAATAACCATTTGAAGCAAAGTGCTGTTTAAAGTAGCACTTCAAAAATCCCAGACATGGAACTGGAGAGTAAGATGGATGGTAAATATTGCACAAAGTAACAGTATGTATGAATCCACTTCATAGTCTGAATGACTATTATACACTTGCCTTCACAATGGGAACCCCTTCACTATTAAAACCATAAATTCACCATAAACCCTTAAATAATACTTATTTAGATTGTTTTTAAGATTAGATTTCAGTGAAGATTTGGTGCTTTGAGAATAAGCACGTTCCTGACAAACTGGTTAAATTCACTTGTCAGCATTGATAGCTGTAGATCTTACCTGCTCTGAAAATCTTATTTCGTATAACTGAACCTCATGTCATTGGGATTCCTGAGCTGCGCCTCCAATCTAGCATCCTCCAAGACCACCAATGTCCACCTTTATGAGCAGACTGGGAATGGAGGGATACAGAAGAATGGTCTAGTTGGACCAGTGAGTGGTGAAGGCTTGGAAGGCCGAAGGGCCTGTTTCCTGCGCTGTTTGGTTCTTTAGTATTGTACGTCCCCACATCATCTCAGCTTATCTTTGGCTAGTACCCCTCAACTGTGGTTTTGTTAGTTCCAGACTAAACTACTCCACCCTCCATAAACTTCACAGCTCATCCAAAAGTCTGGGAGCTGTACTGTAATCCAAGTTCTGTTCGGCCACTGTCCAACACCACCACGATTTTTAAATCCTCCTAGTTTTCCAATCCCTTCAAGGCTTCCCCCTTCCCTTCTGCTGTAATTTCCTTCAACCACACAATCCTCCAGAATCTATAATTCTAGTCTCTTGCACATCCTTGACCTTCATCATTCCACCATTGATAACTGTACTTTTGATTATCTCAGCCTTAAGCCTTCTATCCCTAAACTTCATAAGAAATAGGAGCAGGAGTAGGCCATCTGGCCCCTCTAGCCTGTTTTGCCATTCAATAAAATCATGGCTAGTCTGATTGTAACCTTAGATCCACTTCTCTGCCTGCCACCCTTGATTCCCTTGTTGATTAGAAATCTGTCTAACTCAACTTAAATATATTCAATGACCCAGTCTCCACTGCTCACCAGGAAGAGAATTCTAAACACAACCCTGTGAGAAGACATTTCTCCACATTTCCGTACTAAATGGGAGACGCTTTATTTTTAAACTGTGTCCCCCTAGTTGTAGAATCTCCCATGAGTCGAAACACTCCCAGAATCTATCCTGACAAGCCCCTTGGAATTGTGTATATCTCAGTAAGATATTGGGCGGGATTTTACAGCCTCGCTCGAGCGAGAGCCCGAGGTAAATGGACATTTTTGTTGTTCACTCCTTGCCCGCTCCGATTCAATGCCGGATGGGGCGGTAGAATTCTGGCACACACCTGATTCTTCTCAACTCCAGTGTGCATAAACCCAACCTGCTTAACCTCTCCTTCAGAACAATCCTTTCATCACAGGAATCAACTTAGTGAACCTTCTCTGAGCTGCTTCTGATGTGACTATGTACATGGTACTCCAGTGGCACAGTGGTTAGCACTGTTGCCTCATAGTGCCAGGTTCAATTCCTGACTTGGGTCACTGTCTCTGTGGAATCTGCATGTCCTCCCTGTATCTGTGTGGGTTTCCTTCAGGTGCTCTGGTTTCCTCCCACAGTTCGAAAGACGTGCTGGTTAGAATTGGCCGAATGTTACCCAGTGTTACCCGAACAGGCGTCAGAGTGTGGATTTTCACAGTAACTTCATTGCGGTGTTAATATAAGCCTACTTGAGATACTAATAAATAAACTTTAAAACTTAAACTTATGGTCTCACCAAAACCCTGTGCAGTTGTAGCAGAGCTTCCTTACTTTTTTCCTCCATTCCCCCTGCAATAAAAGCCAACACCTTTGCGGTACCTGTGTGCTAATCTTTTAAGATACAAAAGTCTGAGGTCACATACCAAGCAACTCAAGAACAGCTTCTTTCCTGCCGCTGTCAGACTTTTGAATGCACTTGCATTAATTTGATCTTTCTCTACTACACCCTAGCTGTGACTGTAACATTACATTCTGCACTCTCTCGTTTCCTTCTTTATGAACGGTATGCTCTGTCTACATAGTGTGCAAGAAACAATACTTTTCATTATATACTAATACATGTGACAATAATAAATCAAATCAAAAATCAAATGAAGGCACCCAGATCCCTCTCTACTGTAGCATGCTGCAGTCTCTCCATTTAATTCTGCTTTGCTATTCTCCCTGCCAAAGTAAATAATTTCACATTTTCCCACATGATATTCCATCTGCCTATTGTTAATATACTTGTAAAAGTTTTTACTGTCTGTTTTTTATGTTTAGTACCAGTTTTCTTCCTATCTATTTCTGCCTTCTATTTTTGTTTCATCATCCTTCGTTGGGTTCTAAAGATTTCCCAATCTTCTGTGTTATTACTAATTTTAAATGGAGGTTAATAAAGCCTTTGATAAGATTCCTCATGGCAGGCTGATACAGAAGATGAAATCATATGAGACCCAAAGTGAGCTGGTAAGATGGATACAAAACTGGTTTGGGCATAGAAAGTAGCAGTGGAAGGGAACTTTTCTAACTGGAGGTCTGTGACAAGTGGTGTTCCACTTGTTTAAGAAGGGTGGCAGGCAAAAGGCGGGGAATTATAGGCCGGTTAGTTTAACGTCTGTTGTAGGTAAAATGTTAGAATCCGTGGTCAAGGAGAAAATAGCGAGGCATCTTGAGGAGAATTGTTTGGTAGAGCAGACGCAGCACAGTTTCGTTAAAGGGAAGTCGTGTCTGACGAATTTATTGGAGTTCTATGAGGATGTGTCTAGGGCAGTGGATAGAGGAGAGCCGGTGGATGTGGTCTTCCTTGATTTTCAGAAGGCGTTTGACAAGGTGCCTCACAAGAGGTTATTACAGAAGGTCAGGGGGCATGGAGTTGGGGGTAGGGTGTTAGCGTGGATAGAGGATTGGCTGTCAAATAGGAGGCAGAGAGTGGGGGTCAATGGGTGCTATTCGGATTGGCGGTTGGTGACTAGTGGAGTGCCCCAGGGGTCGGTGCTGGGGCCTCAGCTATTTACCATTTATATAGATGATCTGGAGGAGGGAACCGAGTGTAGGGTGTCGAAATTTGCTGATGACACCAAAATTGGTGGAACGGCAAATTGTGCGGAGGGTGTGGAGAGTCTGCAGAAGGATCTAGATAGGCTGGGCGAATGGGCCAGGAACTGGCAAATGGAATTTAATGTTGGCAAATGTGAGGTTGTCCACTTTGATAGGAATAATGGTAGGAAGGACTATTACTTACGTGGCGAAAAACTGCAGCATGCGACGGTGCAGAGGGACCTCGGGATCCTTGTGCATGAGTCGCAAAAACCCAGCCTGCAGGTGCAGCAGGTGGTCAGGAAGGCGAATGGGATGCTGGCCTTCATAGCGAGGGGGATTGAATATAAAAGTAGGGAGGTCTTGCTGCAGCTGTATAGGGCATTGGTGAGGCCACAGCTGGAATACTGTGTGCAGTTTTGGTCGCCGCACTTACGCAAGGATATTTTGGCCTTGGAGGGAGTGCAGAGGAGGTTCACTAGGCTGATTCTGGAGTTGAGGGGGTTGACCTATGAGGAGAGGCTGAATAAACTAGGCTTGTACTCGTTAGAATTTAGAAGAATGAGGGGAGATCTCATTGAGACGTATAAGATGATGAATGGGATGGATAGGATAGAGGTGGAGAGGCTCTTCCCGCTCAGAAAGGACAGTAGGACTAGGGGGCACAGCCTCAAGATAAAGGGGGGGCAGTTTAGAACAGAGTTGAGGAGGAACTTCTTCACTCAAAGGGTGGTGAATCTCTGGAATTCTCTGCCCATTGAAGTGGTGGAGGCTGCCTCGCTAAATATTTTTAAAACATGGGTTGATAGGTTTTTGATAGGCGAGGGGATTAAGGGTTGTGGGGAGAGGGCGGGAATGTGGAACTGAGCCAAGACAGATCAGCCATGATCTTATTGAATGGTGGGGCAGGCTCGAGGGGCTAGATGGCCTACTCCTGCTCCTATTTCTTATGTTCTTATGTTCCACAAGGATCAGTGCTGGGGCCTCTTTTGTTTGTAATATATATAAATGAATAAATGACTTGGAGGAAAAAGTACATGGTACATTTGATACAGTTGATACAAAAATTGGGGGAGTAGCAGATAGGAGGATTGTCAGAGGATACAGCAGGATATCAATTGCTGGAGACCTGAGCTGGAAGATGGCAAATGGAATTTAACCCAGACAAATGTGAGGTGATGTGATTTGGAAAGTCTGTTGCAGAAGGAAAGTATACAGTAAATGGTAGAGTCCTTGGAAATATTAGCATACAGAGGGATCCAGGCGTGCAAATCCACAGATCCCTAAAGGTGGCATCTCAGGTGGTCAAGAAGTCGTATGGCATACTGGCCTCCATTGGTCGGGGCATTGAGTATAGGAATTGGAAAATCATGTCGCAGCTGTATAAGACTTTGGTTAGGCTACATTTGGAATATTGTGTATAATTCTGGTTGTCACACTGCCAGAAGGATTTTGATACATTGGAAAGATACAAAAGAGATTTACCAGGATGTTGCATTACAGAGGATGATGGATGTAGATTATGAAGAAAGGTTGAAAGACCTTGGATGAGGGGGTACTTGATAGAGGTTTACAAGATTATGACAGGCTTGGATAGAGTGGATAGTCAGTCTTTTTCCCAGGATTGAAGGATCAATCACTCGGGGTTGAAAGTGAGAAGGGGAATGTTTAAAAGAGATTTCAGGGGCAGGTTTTTCCACACAAAGTGTGGTGAATGCCTGGAATGTGCTGCTGGAGAATGTGGTGGTAGCAGATTCCAGAGTAACATTCAAGAGGCATTGGGATGGATACATGAATAGGCAGGGAACAGAGGGATATGAACCACATAGAGGCAAAGAAATATTAGCTTAGAGAGGCATCAGCGTCAGCACAGATTTGGTGGGCTGAAGGACCCATTCCTGTACTGTATTGTTCTTTGTTCTTTAGCATCACTGTATACATTTTCTTTAAATTTGATACCATCTTGAACTTTCTTAGTTAGTCACAGATGGTGCATCCTTCTTGTAGAGTCTTTCTTCCTCAATGTGGTTATGAAAGAGCTCCCTAAATAACTGCCACTGCTTCTCTACCATCTTACCTTTTAACCTATTTTCCCAGTCCACTTTAGCCAACTCCATGTTCACACCCTTGCAGTTGCCTTTATTTGAGTTCAAGACACTAATTGTAGGCCTACGTTTTCTACCATCAAACTGACCATGAAACTATCTCATGTTATGATCACTGTTGTCTGGAGGATCCCTTCCTATGAGATCACTAATTAATCCAAACTCATTAAGGGGTGGCACGGTAGCACAGTGGTTAGCACTGCTGCTACACAGCTTCAGAGTCCTGGCTCCAATTCCTGGCTCAGGGCACTGTCTGTGTGGAGTTTGCACATTCTCCTCATGTCTGCGTGGGTTTCCTCCCACAGTCCAAAGATGTGCGGGTTAAGCTGATTGGCCATGCTAAGAAATTGCCCCTTAGTGTCCAGGGATGCGTAGGTTAGAGGGATTAGTGGGTATAACATGTAGGGATAATGGGGTAGGGCCTGGGTGCGATTGTGTTCGGTGCAGACTTGAAAGACCTCTTTCTGCACTGTAAGGTTCTATGATTACTCATTATCAGGTCTAACATGACTTGCTTTCTGCTTGATTCCAGAAATATTGTTCCCAAATACTCTCTACGAACTCATCCTCCAGGTTATCTTTGCCAATTTAATTTTTCAAATCCAAATGAAGATTCAAATTGTGTGCAATTATTGCTGTATCTTTCTTATAAATCGACATTATTTCCTGATATATACCCTGTCCTACTGTGTAACTACTATTACGAAGTTTGTAAGTTTAAAGTTTATTTATTAGTGTCACAAGTTGGCTTACATTAACACTGCCATGAAGTTATTGTGAAAATCCCCTAGTTGTCACACTCCGGCACCTGTTTGAGTACACTGAGGGAGAATTTAGCATGACCAATCCATCTAACCAGCACATCTTTCGTACTGTGGGAGGAAACTGGAGCATCCAGGGGAAACCCACACAGACACGGGGAGAATGTGTAGGCCCCGCACAGACAGTGACCCAAGCCAGGAATCGAGCCTTGGTCCCTGGCACTGAGAGGCAGCAGTGTTAACCATTCTGCCACCATGCTGTCACCAGTGTTTTCCTTCCTGTGCTTTTTTTTTTAAATCTCCACCTAAACTGATTCTACATCTTGATTTTCTGAACCAAGATCATTTCTCACTACAGGGTTCATAATTGCATCCTTTATTAAAGGAGCTACTCTATCCCCTCCTCTTTCAGTCTTTAGAAAATGTCAGATACCCTTGAATATTCAGGTCCCAAACTTGTAACTACTTCTCTGTAATGGCTATCATATCATACAAATCTATTTAATTTATTCATCTTGTCATGAATGCAGTGAACATTCAGATAAAGAGCTTTTAATTCTGTCTTTTTACCATTTTTTCATTTCTTGGTTTGATTGTTTCCTGGTTTGATTGTTCTGTGCCTTCCAGTGATTTTCACTACTTGTACTATTGCCTTGTCCTTCCTCTTCAACCTTCCAAATTTCCGCTCACAAAAACCCTCCATCCCACCCCCACTCTGCCACTCCATCTTTCTCTCCTTCAAGATGCTTTTCAAATCAATTTTTTGGTCAAACTGCCCTGATATTTTGTGAATGTGAACCGGCAAGATTTTCATCCTGGGACATTTTACTACATTAAAAGCATTGTACAGATGCAAGTTCACATGTGAGATTTATTTTAAAATATTGTTGACTGAAGTTCTACTTTATTTATTTTTCTATATATATTTAGACAGCCTGGGGATGCCCAGGCTAGTTTAATCTAGATCAGACACATGATGATACATCAGCAGGGTCTCAAGCTCCAGTACGGAGCTTCAATTCTTTGTACCTGCTTCACTCCATCAAGCCAACTTAAACCAATTTCTGCACCCCATATATTCAGAACAAGGATAGAAAAATGTTATCTGCTGCAAGAAACTGGGGCCTTGAATAAATAGATCTTCTCTGTGTAATGTTGGATTTGCTAAATAGCATTGATTGTCTGACAAGAGGATTTCTAAACACTTTGACTTGTAAACAGTCCTACTTCAGTTGAAACTCCTAAGCTGGTAGGATAACATCATGTGCGCCCCTTTAAAGTAAAGTTTATTTATTAGTGTCACAAGTAAGGCTTACATTAACACTGCAATGAAGTTACTGTGAAATTCCCCTAGTCACCACCGTCTGGCGCCTGTTCAGGTCAATGAACCTAAGCAGCAAGTCTTTCAGGATATGGGAGGAAACTGGAGCACCCGGAGGAAACCCACATAGACACGGGGAGAATGTGCGAACTCCACACAGACAGTGACCCAAGCTGGGAATCGAACCTGGGTACCTGGCGCTCTGAAGCAGCAGTGTTAACCACTGTGTCACCATAGAGATTAATAGAAAGGGCCAAGATATGACTCTCAACACGATGTAACCTATAAAGCTGACCTCAGGCAGGGTGTCAAATAGCCCTGGGAGGGACAGGGTGGGTGCAGTTTAACCACCCTGACAGTTTGAGTAACTTTCGTATATCCAGTTCTCAGAAAGGTTTGGAGAGATGATTGACATTCCAGCCCCTGGAAAGAGGGTACATTAGTAAGTGCTGAGGCAGTGCCCATCAGCAGTCACCTTCTTTAGGAGGAAGATTGGAACACTTCAGCTACAGAACAGAACGCTGCTATCACACGCTCCTCAGATCAGCAAGCTCTGTACCATCTGTTCATCCTCTGGAATCTGTAAACCACTCTCAACGGTTGCAGAAGGAGGCCTTTTGGCCCATCGGATCTGCACCAACCACAATCCCATCCCGTAACCCCACGTATTTACCCTGCTAATCCCCCTGACTCGAGGGTCGATTTATCATGGCCAATCAACCTAACCCTTACATCATTGGACTGTGGGAGAAAACCGGAGCACCCGGAGGAAACTCACGCAGACACAGGGAGAACGTGCAAACTCCACAGAGACAGCCACCTGTGGTAGAACTGAACCTCGGTCCCTGGCTCTGCGAGGCAGCAATGCTAACCACTGTGCCACTCTATCATCCCTATATTAACTGTGTGGAAAATCACACAAATGGAACCAATTTCAAACACACAATTTTTCTGCAGTTGACTGTAAATTCGACCACTATGTTCAAAGACCTTGCTAATTCAGTGGTTACTTTGAGCAGAATAGCACAGTTGCACAAAAAGTTGCTGCACAAACAACTGTGGAGAGTAAAACATGATCTCACGGTAAATTGGCGATGACATTTAAAAGGTGGGGCATGGCGGGGGCTGTGAGCAGAAGTGAGATCCTTCCATGCAGTTAAGAAAAGAAAATCAAACAGAAGTTCAATGCAAACCAAGGTCAAGCACTTTATGGCAATTAGTTACACAGTGGCCACAGTGGAAATTCTGAGCTGGAAATCATTGTAACATAGAGAGGTTTAAAGGAAAATTAGCAATGGTAAGAATTTTGTATTTTTTAATTAACTGTACAAATATTTTAGAAGGTCTCAAAAGACCGGGTTAAAGCCCAACAGGTTATTTGGAATCACGAGCTTTGGGAGCGCTGCTGTTCTGTCAGGTGAGATTATTCACTCACCTGATGTGGGTGCTCCGAAAGTTCGCGATTCCAAATAAACCTGTTGGACTTTAACCCAGTATTGTGAGACTTCTTACTGTGCGCACCCCAGTCCAACACCGGCACCTCCACCTCATCTTCATTTCACATTTGCTCCGATTTTACTTATCATCCAGAGTTTCTCTGAGTCCTTACCGTCCTGTTCCTCTTCAACAAAATTCTCCCATTCATTCAGCTGCTCCTCGTGGTATTCCTTCCTTCGTTCGTCAGCCGCAAGCCTTTGTCTGTTCTCAGCTGCAAGACAGATAGGTTTTCAACATGTTTTGAGGTTCATGTCTTTGCCACTGCACATATTTCAAATGTAATTGATTGCAGCGATTATCTAACTTTTTAATCAAAGCCCAGTATGAGATGATTTTGCTGCAGCCAATTCAGATAGTTAATCAATGCTAAAATTAACTTAAATCTGGCCTATATATCTTTAATTGAGCTGGTGAACTTTTAACTTTCTGATGCAAAATTTCTCAGGCAAAATTTATTACAAAGTGATTATAAAATATAGCAGGTTATGAAAAAGTACAAAACATGCAGACGTGGGTAGTGGGCGGTGATGTTACTGGACTAGTGATCCAGAGGTATCGACTAAGCCAACTAGTAGAAATTTAATTAATATATCTGGAATGAAATAAAAAGCTAGCCTCAGTAGTGAATAGTTTCTGATCATAAAACTACTGGGTTTTTACAAAAATACAATCACGTTCAATAATGTTCTACAGAGAAGGAACTCAGACATCTACACGTGACCCCAGGCTCCCAGCAATGTGACTGTCTTGGGAGTTACCGTTGACCAGAAACTGAACTGAACAAGCCATATAAATACCGAGGCTACCACAGCAGGTCAGACGCTGGAAATTCTGCGGCTGGTAATTTTACATCTGCTTAAATAGTTACTGTTGCTTGGAAACATACTTCCAATTTACACATTTTAAACAAACAAGACAAGGAGTGAAAATAAATCTGATCGCTCCCCCCACAGCATAACGTTAAAGGTTTTCGGTAAAATTTATTTAAAGCACCGCAAATAATTTGCAAACTCAGTTTCGAGGTAAACCACAGGGGACACCGGGTGTTGTACCCATGGGCTGTTAAAATGTGTATTTGTATACAATTCAGTCTGACTCGTAAAGAACCAGGAACTTTCCCATCGGAAGGGATAGGTTATCCCATTCCACTGCTGTCAGCCGTCATTCAGTTCAGGTTACACTGGCAGAACCTGAAAGCAGGTTCCCCGAACAATCCACCCAAGTGTCTAAACATAGTCCCAAAGGACTGGTTAGGGTGCATTGGCCGTGCTCCCTTAGTGTACCCGAACAGGTGCCAGAGTGTGGCGACTAGGGGATTTTCACAGTAACTTCATTGCAGTGTTGATGTCAGCTCTCTTGTGACACTAATAAATAAACTTAAAACTTTCAACCTAAGGATTGCAATAAAACTGAAGGAAAAACATATTTCAGAAGGAAAACAGCCAATGAGGGTGGTATTATTAAAATGGCTCTCAACAATAGCAGCATCCAATTGTAGCTAAATTACTAGCACCTTTCTGTACATCTAAGGCACACCTCAAATCACCGGTATTGTGGATTGTAACGGCAGATTTGATGTGACAAATAGCTTATTGGTTGACTGACAGTGGGCACTTTCCTTTATAACCAACAACAGCTCATAGTCACCATAATCCTGAATGACCATAGGCTGCTGTCCACTTTGAGGGGGAGAGCTGACTGGTGGCAATTTAACCTGAGGGTCGCCACACCTCAGGAAAGGGGCAAGGTTAAGAAGGTGCAGCCTTCATGAATAACCTCAGCTGGTACGGGAGTTGAACCTGTGCCCATTGGCGTTGTTCTGCATCACTAACAAGCCATCCAGCTGAGCGACCTAACTGATTCATAGCGTTGACTTGAACAGCATCTCAGACCCCCTGCGCTCAGTAGAGGATGAGCAGAATGGGCAAAGAAAAGTTAGAAAATTCAGTAGAAATGCTGAATAGGTTAAAATAATAGGAAGCTCCTCAAACCTCCTGCAGTTTACCCCAAAACTGAGTTTGCAAAATATTGTGGTGCTTTAAATAAATTTTACTGAAAACTTTTAACAGTGGCATGGTGCCACAGTGGTTAGCACTGCTGCCTCACAGCGCCAGGGACTTGGGTTCAATTCCCATCCTGGGTCACTGTCTGTGTGGAGTTTGCACATTCTCCCCATGTCTGCTTGGGTTTTCTCCAGGAGCTCCAGTTTCCTCCCACAGTCCAAAGATGCGTGGGTCAGGTTGATTGGCCATGGTAAATTGCCGTTTAGTGTCAGGGGGACTAGCAGAGTAAATATGTGGGGATACAGGGATAGGGGCTGGGTGGGAGTGTGGCCAATGCAGACTCAATGGGCTGAATGACCTCCTGCACTGTAGGGATTCTAAGATGTCTCACAGCACCAGGTTAAAGCCCAACAGGTTTATTTGGTATCACGAGTTTTCAGAGTGTTGCTCCTTCATTGTTCACTTACCTGATGAAGGAGCAGTGCTCTGAAAGCTCGTGTTACCAAAAAAAAACCTGTTGGACTTTAACCTGGTGTTGTGAGACTTCTTACTGTGCCCACCTCAGGCTGACACCGGCATCTCCACAACCTGTCTGCAAGAAAGCTCCAGCCTGCTTGTTAATGTTGGCTGTAGGTCACAAACGATTGCCAGAATCTTTGTGTATCTTGGCAGCATTCAGGACATGGTTAGGGGCACCCTTCTGTGTGTGGGTAATGGATCTGATAATCGTGCCCACTTTCCCGAGATTGGAAACCAATGTTGCCCTTTCAGACAGTGGCAGGAATGGCCCCTGGCCAATAGCAGCAGCGCAGCTGAAATAAAGATTGGAAGTGCAGCGTGGGGTTGAGCTGGATGCAGAGATTCGCGCGCTGGCGGGAGCTCGATGGAAGTTTCCAACGGTCTCCGTGGTCTCCGTCTGTTGACACGTTTACCGAATTAGGCAGCTTCAAATCAACTCCAGCATGTTTCTTATTCATCCACTCACAAAACAAAGTCTCAAAATAAAGTGCCATTTGACTATAAGTAATCAAAATTCCCTTTTGTCTAAATCATTCCAGATTATAACAAAGAACAACACAGCACGGGAAACAGGCCCTTCGGCCCAATGAGCCCGCGCTGCCATTTTAACACTGTGAGTCCCCTCTTCCGCCCATGACCCTTGTCTACGTTTACGGCACTCCACATTATGGCACATTACGGTTAACAAAATACTTAAAAGTTAAAGAAACATAATCAACATTAACAGTCTCACAACATTTATTAAAACCTAAAGTTTTCTGATGTATCCAAAGACACTTTCAGGTTACATCTACCGAGCGAGACTTTCCAAAAAGAGATTAAACCAATATTTCTGATCATACACAAAGAGTCAATTATTAGGAATTAGATTAATCCAGAGGCCAAAATAGTCAGGATCCTAATCATTTTAATTTCCAGGAGTGTACTTTCTCCTGGGAATGTGCATTTGTTCAGCAGTGAATCAAATGTCATTAAATTGTAACGGATGGGCTTTCTACTGGAAAATGGCACAAAGAGCAGGCTGGATTCTTTCTATTTACAGCCACTTTCATTATTAAAATATACGGAGGGAGTGAAATTGTTTTTTGTCAGTTACACCAAATGAGCAGTATCATCACAGGTGGCAGGGGTACAACAGGCGGCGAGTGACAGGTGTGTAACAGGCGGCGAGTGACAGGTGTGTAACAGGCGGCGAGTGACAGGTGTGTAACAGGCGGCGAGTGACAGGTGTGTAACAGGCGGCGAGTGACAGGTGTGTAACAGGCGGCGAGTGACAGGTGTGTAACAGGCGGCGAGTGACAGGTGTGTAACAGGCGGCGAGTGACAGGTGTGTAACAGGCGGCGAGTGACAGGTGTGTAACAGGCGGCGAGTGACAGGTGTGTAACAGGCGGCGAGTGACAGGTGTGTAACAGGCGGCGAGTGACAGGTGTGTAACAGGCGGCGAGTGACAGGTGTGTAACAGGCGGCGAGTGACAGGTGTGTAACAGGCGGCGAGTGACAGGTGTGTAACAGGCGGCGAGTGACAGGTGTGTAACAGGCGGCGAGTGACAGGTGTGTAACAGGCGGCGAGTGACAGGTGTGTAACAGGCGGCGAGTGACAGGTGTGTAACAGGCGGCGAGTGACAGGTGTGTAACAGGCGGCGAGTGACAGGTGTGTAACAGGCGGCGAGTGACAGGTGTGTAACAGGCGGCGAGTGACAGGTGTGTAACAGGCGGCGAGTGACAGGTGTGTAACAGGCGGCGAGTGACAGGTGTGTAACAGGCGGCGAGTGACAGGTGTGTAACAGGCGGCGAGTGACAGGTGTGTAACAGGCGGCGAGTGACAGGTGTGTAACAGGCGGCGAGTGACAGGTGTGTAACAGGCGGCGAGTGACAGGTGTGTAACAGGCGGCGAGTGACAGGTGTGTAACAGGCGGCGAGTGACAGGTGTGTAACAGGCGGCGAGTGACAGGTGTGTAACAGGCGGCGAGTGACAGGTGTGTAACAGGCGGCGAGTGACAGGTGTGTAACAGGCGGCGAGTGACAGGTGTGTAACAGGCGGCGAGTGACAGGTGTGTAACAGGCGGCGAGTGACAGGTGTGTAACAGGCGGCGAGTGACAGGTGTGTAACAGGCGGCGAGTGACAGGTGTGTAACAGGCGGCGAGTGACAGGTGTGTAACAGGCGGCGAGTGACAGGTGTGTAACAGGCGGCGAGTGACAGGTGTGTAACAGGCGGCGAGTGACAGGTGTGTAACAGGCGGCGAGTGACAGGTGTGTAACAGGCGGCGAGTGACAGGTGTGTAACAGGCGGCGAGTGACAGGTGTGTAACAGGCGGCGAGTGACAGGTGTGTAACAGGCGGCGAGTGACAGGTGTGTAACAGGCGGCGAGTGACAGGTGTGTAACAGGCGGCGAGTGACAGGTGTGTAACAGGCGGCGAGTGACAGGTGTGTAACAGGCGGCGAGTGACAGGTGTGTAACAGGCGGCGAGTGACAGGTGTGTAACAGGCGGCGAGTGACAGGTGTGTAACAGGCGGCGAGTGACAGGTGTGTAACAGGCGGCGAGTGACAGGTGTGTAACAGGCGGCGAGTGACAGGTGTGTAACAGGCGGCGAGTGACAGGTGTGTAACAGGCGGCGAGTGACAGGTGTGTAACAGGCGGCGAGTGACAGGTGTGTAACAGGCGGCGAGTGACAGGTGTGTAACAGGCGGCGAGTGACAGGTGTGTAACAGGCGGCGAGTGACAGGTGTGTAACAGGCGGCGAGTGACAGGTGTGTAACAGGCGGCGAGTGACAGGTGTGTAACAGGCGGCGAGTGACAGGTGTGTAACAGGCGGCGAGTGACAGGTGTGTAACAGGCAGCGTTGTATAACAGGCGGCAGGGTGACGGGCGGCGGGTGTACGACGGGCGGCGGGTGGCGGGCGTACGACGGGCGGCGGGCGTACGACGGGCGGCGTGCAACAGGCGGCGGGCGTGCAACAGGTGGCGGGTGACAGGTGTATAACAGGCGGTGGGTGACAGGTGTATAACAGACAGCGGATGACAGATATGTAACAGGCAGCGGTGTATGACAGGCAGTGGGTGACAGGTGTATAACAGGCGGTGGGTGACAGGTGTATAACAGGCGGTGGGTGACAGGTGTATAACAGGCGGTGGGTGACAGGTGTATAACAGGTGGTGGGTGACAGGTGTATAACAGACAGCGGATGACAGATATGTAACAGGCAGCGGTGTATGACAGGCAGCGGGTGACAGGTGTATAACAGGCAGCGGGTGACAGGTGTATAACAGGCAGCGGGTGACAGGTGTATAACAGGCAGCGGGTGACAGGTGTATAACAGGCAGCGGGTGACAGGTGTGTAACAGGCAGCGGTGTATAACAGGCGGTGGGTGACAGGTGTATAACAGGCAGCCAGTTTACTACTATCTGCTGCTAATATCGAAGAGAAATTAATTTTTTCAGTATCGATCTGATCACCGTGAGTCAGTATTTGATACCCAGCTCTAATTGTTCTGGAGAAGGTGGTGAGTCACCTTTTTGAAATACTGCAGTCCAGGTGGTTTAGATGAAGTTACAGTGCTATAATGGAGGGAGTTTGTTAGTGACTTGATACAACTGAGTATCTTACTCGGCTATTTCAGAGGGCAGGGAATGTTACTGATCCCTAATCACCCTTAAACCGAATGATTGGATTTTCAACTTCAGAGTGGTTATGAATTAACCACATTGCTGTGGCTCTGGAGTCACATGTAGGCCAGACCAGGTAAGGATGGCAGATTTCCTTCCCTAAAGGGTATTAATGAACCAGACGGGTTTGTGTGACAATTCAATAGTTTCATGATGATTATTAATGAGATATTTATTAATACTCAAATTTTCCATCTGCCCTTCGAACTCATTTCTCCAAAGCCTTAATGTGTAGATTACTAACCCAGTAATAACATCAGCATTCACCCATACACTGGTGTGTAAAGACTGCGCACTGACATTTCAATTAGATTGTAAAACTTCAACTAAACCAAAAGTAGTTGCCTCAATTCCAATCAGTTTGGTTACTTAGTTTACTGTCAAGCACTATAAGCCCAAAAGCTCTGGTTTCCTTCCATAGTCCAAAGATGTGCAGGTTAGGGTGGACAGGTCATGGTGAATGTATGGGGTTACAGGGATAGGATGAGTGTTGTGCCAGGGTAAGATGCTCTTTTGGAGAGTCGGTGCAGACTTGATGGGCTGAATGGCCTCCTTCTGCACTGTAGAGATTCTCTGAATCAATAAGTCATTGTTCGATTGATCTCTAGCTTACTGACTCCCAACATCCTTTACTGCGCAACATTTGGAATTCCTCTCCCAGTATTTCTTTCCTCCTATTTCATTCAGTTGGTACTGGATTGACCTCTGAGTCAGAAGATACAGGTTCAGATTTCACGGTGAAGTAAAGCAAATAGTCCAGGTTTGGCAGCACACGGGCTATGTTTGGCAGTGTCTTTTTTCTGGATGCAATATTAAATCCTGGCCTGGTCTGCCTGCTCACTGGTGTAAAGTGATCCCTACAGTTGAAGAATAGGGAATTCTGTTGGTGTGGTGGCCGGAATTCCTGACTCAACCAAAGTTACCCAATGGAAACGATCTGCTCATTCCTTCTCTTCTATTTGGTGGGGCCCTGGTTGCAGAAGGATGGTTGACATTGCGTTTTCAAAGTAATTCTTTGTCTACAAAAGATCAGGCGTTTAAATGGTCCGATCATACATTAAGCTGATCTTTGTCTTCACCCCCATCTGTCACTGCAACACTATATTCTGCATCTCTTTTCCTTCTCGCTTATGAACAGTATGCTTTGTCCGGATAGCGCGCAAGTAGCAATACTTTCCACTGTATCCCAATACATGTGACAATAATAAATCAAATCAATTCAAAAATTCCTCAGACTATCCTGAATCATAGAATCATATAGCACAGGAGAGACCCTTCAGCCCATCCAGTCTGTACTGAAACACAGAAACACCTGTACTCCCACCTAATCCTACCTGCCAGCACTTGGCCCCACATGGGGGAAACCTATTTTAAAATAAAGGTTTTGGACACCTCAATTTCATAACATCGTTGTCTTGGAAATGATTAAGATTTTACAATGGTAAAAGTGTGTACAGGTTTTACTCAGGATACTGCCCAGGCCAGTAACTATATTAATGCAGCTAAACCTTTTGCATCCTACTTCAACCCATTTAATGTAAAGAGCTTTTTTTGCTTTATTTTCAAAATATTTGGACGTTTTATGCATGACATAACCAAAAGGAAAGTTTCCAACAGTAACGCAAACTGCAATCATTTATTCAGATACAGTTCCACTTGCCCAGCCCCCAGGTGGACTTTCACAGCCAGTGCTGCTGACTGACAGGACCAGAGACCAATGGACAATGGTATTTTTATATAACAGCAGCAAGACGTTTCACAGAACCTGCTCTGTGCACCGGGTGTAGCAGGGAATGAGCAGACAGAGGGGGTGAGGGGAATGGGGGGGGGCGGTTAAAGGTTTAACATGAAGGGATTGAGCTCCAGGGGATCTTTGGGGTAGTCTTGACTTGTCAAGCCCTTTAAACAGGGGCTACTGATGGAAGTTCTTGGATGTCAATGTCTGGAACAGACCCTAAGGGATGAACATGTCACCAGCATGTCCTGTACCTCCCAGAACAGCCCCACTGAAACTCTCACTCCTACACTCAGGAAGAAACAATTTCTAATAGCCCAGGTCATGATGCACATTCGGCAGATATTCATGTACGTGACGCAGGTTTTAATTTTCTTATCTGGATTTGAAAATAGAAGCAGTCTGGTCTACAGTTTTACCACAAAAGGTGAATCATTAAACACCAACTTGTTCAGAATTTACAACCCCGGCGCCAAGAGAAACATCAAACTCCCACTCTGAAAATATTCGCCTACTTAGAATATTCGAGGATCTGCTTTATCACCAGCCTTTATTTCTAAGTTTCCAAAAACCCTCCCAGAAAGTGGAGAGGCAGAGAATAAACACATAGAGAGGCCACTCATTTCTGGCTCTGTTTCCAACGAGTGGGTGATTGATGAGTTTAAAGGGGGTGAGGTTACTCAGCACCTCTCCCGGGGCTCCCTCCCCTCTCTCTGAGCTGTGTGGACACTCACCCATTATTTCAGCCCTGGATTTGGGAGAGCGTCTGGTCCGCCGCTTGAAGAAATTGGAGGCGTCTGCTTCAGACACGAAAACCTGCTTCTTCATCCCTGCAGAATCAATAAAGACACTTTCATTGCTGAATATAAAGGTGGCTTTGTACTTTCACTCAGTATAAGAAATGCTCCTTACGTTCCTGTTCCTCTGCTTTCTTATCTGTGTCCACAGGGACGGCAGCGCCTTCACACTCCTTCAGAGCTACAGGTTAGAGAGGGGTGGGGAACACAGAAAAGGTCATTATCCTGTTAATGACAGGCACATTATAGAGCTGTCTCACTTGTTTAACACAGTGGGGGCTGAAAGGATTCTCAGTCGAGATTGAGAATAACTCACTGAGGAGCTGGGAGTGATTTTCCAGAACAGATTAACTGCAAAATATGCTGGAATCTGAAACAATCCCATCACAGATTGTCAGATTTTTTTTTAAAAATGAACCCATTAAATAGAAATAATCCAATTAATTCCCCTGGAATTAACAACCAGGGAAGGTAAATGATTGTTAGCGAGGAACTCCCATTGTTTGCAGAATTTAGATCAATTTCCTTTTCGTTTTTTAAAAAAAGTTTCCTTTTAGTAATGCGTTGATGCAAAATCCCATTAAGTAAAAAGGGTTAGCTGTTCGGAATCTAGTGGATATTTCAGACACCCACCCCCCCAGAGGAGGAATCATTTCCCCCCCTTCTTGGGGAAATGTATCTGCAGTGATCCACATTTTTCCCCCATCCGATAGCGAAGGGACCCAGCCACGGTTAAAAATCACCGAATCGCAGGATGCTCGACTTATTCTCCAAGCAGGAGGGCAGATGAAAAGATCTATTACTTACTGGCCAGGATGAAGGCAGCAGCGAGGCTGGAAAGGAACAAGACCTGTTTCCATTTCATTTCTGCAGAGGTGCTGCTGCTGCTCAGAATGGTGAGTTGGGCAAAGTTTCTGAGTTGCAATGCTGAAATTCCACATGTGTTAGAGGGAGGGACAGGCTTCTGGCATTTCAATCCCAACAGGGGGTTAGGGAGGGGGCGGGATCCTGGCTTCTGAGCACCTTTATCTCCAGAGTCAGGGGAGGAAGGGGTTTGGCTCTGAGGGAAGACATCAAAAACCACAAGTACATTTCATAGAATATTGAGAATAAATGGCCAGTGTCAAATATATATTTCAGATGTGATCCAGAAACACAGCAAACTGGATCCATGCCCAGTTCACCCTGTCCCGACACAGAGAGAGAGAGAATACTGAGCTGTGAGTTTGTTAAAAGGGCAAATACCAAACCGTATCAAAAAATCCCCAGAAAGAGGGAATTGACAATTCTTCACTAAATCAGCAGCACAACACCAGGTTTGAGTAATGGGCAGCACAGTGGTTAGCACTGCTGCCTCACAGCACCAGGGACCTGGGTTCAATTCCCAGCTTGGGTCACTGTATGTGGAGTCTGCACGTTCTCCCCGTGTCTGCCTGGGTTTCCTCCTACAGTCCAAAAGACATGCATTGGTCATACTAAAATCTCCCTCAGTGTACCCAAACAGGTGCCGGAATGTGGCAGCGAGAGGATTTTCACAGTAACTTCATTGCAGTGTTAATGTAAGCCAGATTGACACCAATAATAAACTTTAATCTTTGATTCAGTGACTTCCTGGACAGTTTAATATTATTGCAAAATAGCAACATCATAAATTACTTCTTTATTCATGGAACATGGGCATCACTGGCTGGCCAGTATTTATTGCCCATCCCTAGTTGCCCAAAGGCAGTTGAGAATCAATCACATTGGCTCTGGAATCACATGTTGGCCAGACTGGGTAAGGACAGCAGATTTCCTTCCCTAAAGAACATTAGTGAGGCAGATGGGTCTTTCCAACATTTGGCAATGGTTTCATGGTCATCAGTAGATTCTTGATTCCAGATATATTTAATTGAATTCAAATTCCATCACTAGCCATGGTGGGATTCGAACTCAGATTCCCAGAGCAATATCCTATTAGAACAGAGTTGAGGAGGAACTTCTTCACTCAAAGAGTGGTGAATCTCTGGAATTCTCTGCCCATTGAAGCGGTGGAGGCTACCTCGTTGAATATATTTAAGTCACGGGTAGATAGATTTCTCATAGACAAGGGAATTAAGGGTTATGGGGAGAAAGCGGGAAAGTGGAACTGATCCACTTCAGATCAGCCATGATCTTATTGAATGGTGGGGCAGGCTCGAGGGGCTAGATGGCCTACTCCTACTCCTATTTTTATGTTCTTATATCCTGAGTCTCAAGATTAATAGACCAGTGATAATACCACTAGGCTGCTGCTTCTCTCTTTAATCTGATAAAGACTCAAATGCCCCAAAACAAATATTATACCAAACAAAAGTGCTGTAAAGTCTCAGTTGGTCTGACTGCATCTGTGGAGAGGGAGTAGAACCAATGTTTAGTCTAGACTAGATGACCTTCCATCAGAACTGTCAGACCTGCTGAGATTTTCCAGCATTTTCTGTTTTTCTTTCTGATTCCAGCACCTGCAGTATTTTGCATTTATCGTATTATGCCAAATAGACTGTGTTTGTCTTTCAAGTATTCCCCTTCACATTGATAGATATGGCTATCAATATTCACATCTATAATATGCACAGTGAGTTGGTGAGAATTTGATGGTGGATAAATTCATTTCACAATAATGCCTCCAGTTAATTTTCCCCAGCTCAAGAGAGTGGTTATTGCAGCTCTCGGTTCAAGTAGCCTCAAGGTGATTAATACCAATTCCATTTTCTTTCCCTCTAAACCAAACTGAGAATACAAAGTGTTTTCTTAAATGGATCCTTCTCAAACACCTACAGGCTTTCATCTTCTGGAAAGCAGATTTTTAAAAATATTCTCTCACTCTGAATCCATCCAAACGTGATCTGGATGCACAGAGGTCCTGAGCATTTCAATTACTTTTTTTAAACTTTTTTTAATTGCAGAAGCAAAACAAACTTCGATCAAAGTCTCGCACTCAAACTGAACTCTTCGTGGACAAAGAGAAGTGAGATTGGGGGAATGGAACTTTTACCTTCAGAAACTTATTTCAAATCCAGCCTCTGTTTGATCTTCAGAAGGGCAATGGGTTTGTGCAGTTTTCTTGCTTGTCTGTGTATGAAAGAGAAAGTGTCATTCTGGAGTGTGGGGAGATGATGGCTATTCCACCAGGAAGCAGGAGGTATTCAATGAATGCATCTGGAGAGTCAATTAGCATCTATTTTACAAAATAACTTTGTTATCCATTATCATTTCTCCCCTGGATTATTATCTCTGAAGGAAGAATGTGCAGAGTTGGGGCGGGCAAGGGGAAGGCGGCGAGAGGCACTAGATGAATTGCACCTTCAGGATCCCACACACGTTGGGGCACAAGGTCTCCATTAGCT
Source organism: Carcharhinus amblyrhynchos (assembly GCF_965287045.1). NCBI lineage: Eukaryota > Metazoa > Chordata > Chondrichthyes > Carcharhiniformes > Carcharhinidae > Carcharhinus > Carcharhinus amblyrhynchos. The sequence continues at coordinate 49,357,389 of NC_137342.1, forward strand.
CAGTTGGCTGGATGGCTGGGTTGCGATGCAGAGTGATGCCAACAGCATGGGTTCTATTCCTGTACTGGCTGTGGGTCCTGCCTTCTCAACCTTGCCCCTTGCCCGAAGTGTGGTGATCATCAGGTTAAATCATCACCAGTCAGCTCTCCCCCTAAAAGGGGAAAGCAGCTTGTGGTCACTGGGACTTTGATGACTTTCATTTCATTTGGATACTGATGGGGCCTCCAGAGTCCCACAGCTTCCTCTGGTCTCACAGTGAGGGGTGGAGAGCCTTCCTGTCTGTAGCTCCCACTCACCCTCCAAACTGACCACCTCCTGTAAACTTTGCTGGCGAAGTGAGCTCTGTGGGAACACAGGAATGATCTGGCTGTTATCTTACCTCAGCCTGTTAACTCTGTTCCTCTCTCTCCACAGATGCCAGACCTGCTAAGTTTTTCCAGCATTTTCTGGTTTTATTTCACAATCCTGACATTGGCAGATTTGTAAGACTTTTGTAGCCTTGTCCAGTGGCCAGGTCTTGTAATCTGAGCGTGTTGAACTGTAGCTTTCATTTTGATCACCTCTGTTACCCTCCCAGTTGTTAAACACAATCCAACTCTTGTTTCCCACCAGGACATCTTGGAGATGAAAGGGTGAGTCAGTCAGCTCCATATCCTAGAACAATGTTACAAGTTCCTGGGACAAGATGCCTGTCTGTCATTGTGTTTACAAGATGTAGAAAGACTCAAAAAGAAAAGTGAGCAACACAAAACTAATGATTATTTTAGTAGGTTAGGGTGCTATGTAAATACAATGTCAAATTGGTAATCCAGAGGCCCAGATTAATGCTGCAGGGACACGGATTCTAATCCCAACCACAGCAGCTGATGGGATTTAAACTGAATTAATAAATCTGATTGAAAGCTAGAGTCAGTAATGGTGACCATTGATTGTTGTAAAAACCCATCTAATTCACTAATGTTCTTTAGGGAAGGAAATCTGCTGTCCTTACCTGGTCCATTACCATCATAGTCTTCTAGTTACTGGCTTGTCAGTGACACTGTCAGGGCCCTGTGTACTGAGTGAACATCTGTGTACCAACCATCTGTGTACCGACTGACTGTCTGTGTACCCACCATTTGTGTACTGACTGACCATCTGTGTACTGGCTGACCCTCTGTGTACCAACTGATCATCCAATGGATCGTTTGTTGCACAAATGTGCATTTTATACGCCATGAGGACTATCCAGGAATAAAAAAGGAAGGGTAAAGCATGGCTGCTGGATAAGGTGAAGTGCGTTAAGATTCGGATGGAGAGAGGGAAGGAGAACTGGAACGAGGGAATAGAGTTACTGAAGGAAATTTATGAATTGGGATACAGCCAATGGAGGAAAGTTGGAGCGGATGGAGAGTACGGTGAAAGTTAGTGAAGGAATTGTAGAGTGATTTGAGCAGCTGAATTCTGGCCTCACTAAACACACATATTGAATTTGTATAGCGTCCACTTCCTGCTCCGCAGACACGAGAATAGTTTAGCCGTGGAAGCAAAACTGGCAGTGGTAAATTTGCTGCATTATTTTAAGGAAACCAAAATATGTGGGAAAAATGTATTTGCTTTCCAAGCATTCCAATAACCTGTTTGTTTTTGTGGTGGCTGAGGTATAAATATTGGCAAAACACCCTGGGTCTCTAACATTCACCTGGGCAGACAAATGAGCACAGTAAGAAGTCTTACAACACCAGGTTAAAGTCCAAAGACAAATGAGCCTCAGTTTTAATACCCCACCTGAAAGACACCAAAAATACATCACTGAAATGTCAGCCTGGAATTCTGCTCACCAATCCTGTGAATCAAGTCAAACTACAGGGGAACACTGAATGAATTAATTGCAAATCTACCTACAGATAAAGTTCAATCTGATCTCACGCCCACCCTCTCAGCAGCCAATGGCAATGATACACAACTGGAGTAACAGCACAAACTTAGGGAATTCTGGGTGGCACAGTGGCACAGCAGCTGGCACTGCAGCCTCACAGCGCCAGGGAACTGGGTTCACTTCCCGGCTTGGGTCGCCGTCTATGCGGAGTTTGCACATTCTGTGTCTGCGTGGGTTTCCTCCGGGTGCTCCGGTTTCCTCCTACAAGTCTGAAAGACATGCTGGTTAGGTGCATTGGCCATGCTAAATTCTCCCTCAGTGTACAGGTGCTGGAATGCAGCAACTCGGGGATTTTCGCAGTAGCTTCATTGCGGTGTTAATGTAAGCCTACTTGTGACACTAATAAATAAACTTAAAATCCTAATTTTTACCCACACAAATAACAGGGGAGAAATTTCTCCCACCAGCACTTAAAACCAAGGAAAAGTTAAAGTGATCATTATGCCTTTGTTTATTGTTTGGAAATTTGTAAAAATCATTTGTAAAACTTCTCATCGTAGAGTAATAGAGGTTTACAGCCTTTGGTCCAACTTGTCCACGCTGCCCTTTTTTTTTAAAACCCCTAAGCTAATCCCAATTGCCCACATTTGGCCCATATCCCTCTATACCCATCTTACCCCTGTAACCATCTAAATGCTCTTTAAAAGACAAAATTGTACCTGCCTCTACTCCTACCTCTGGCAGCTTGTTCCAGACACACACTGTGTGAAAAAATTGCCCCTCTGGACATTTTTGTATCTCTCCCCTCTTACCTTAAACCTTTACCCTCTAGTTTTAGGCTCCCCTTTTGGGAAAAGATATTGACTATCTAGCTGACCTGTGCACCTCATTATTTTATAAATCTCTATAAGATCATCCCTCAGCCTCCTACGCTCCAAAGAAAAAAGTCCCAGTCTATCCAGCCTGTCCTTATAACTTTAATCATCAAGTCCCAGTAGCATCCTAGTAAATCTTTTCTGCACTCTTTCTAGTTTAATAATATTCTTTCTATAATAGGGTGACCAGAATTGCACACAGTATTCCACGTGTGGCCTTACCAATGTCAACAAGACATTTCGCCTCCTGTATTCAATGTTCTCATCGGTGAAACCAAGCATGCCGATTGCCTTCTTCACCACTCTGTCCACCTGTGACTCCACTTTCAAGGAGCTATGAACATGTACTCCTAGATCTCTTTGGTCTGTAACTCTCCCCAACGCCCTATCATTAACTAAGTAAGTTCTGCCCTGGTTCAATCTACCAAAATGCATCACCTCACATTTGTCTAAACTAAATTCCACCTGCCATTCGTCAGCCCACTGGCCCAATTGATCAAGATCCCATTGCAGTTGGAGATAATGTTCTCCATTGTCCACTATGCCATCAATCTTAGCATCATCTGCTAAACTTATTAACCTTCCCCCCAAATTCTCAGCCAAATCATTAACATAAATAACAAATATCAGTGGACCCAGCACTGATCCCTGGGGCACACTGCTGGTCACAGGCCACCAGTTTGAAAAACAACTCTCTACAACCACCCTCTGGCTTCTGTGAAGAAGCCAATTTTGTATCCATTTAGACACCTCACCCTGGATCCTGTGAGATTTAACCTTATGCAAAGCAGTACCCTGTCAAAGGCCTTGCTAAAGTCCATGTAGACAACATCAACTGCACTGCCCTCATCTACCTTCTTGGTTACCCCTTCAAAAAACTCAATCAAATTTATGAGGCATGATCTTCTACTCACAAAGCCACACTGACTGTCAACTGACTAATCAGTACTTGTGTCTCTAAATGTCTGTAGCTCCTGCCTCTCAAAATACCTTCCAACAACTTACCCACCATAGATTTGGTTTGAAATCAGTTTTGTAATAATTCCTTTCTTTATATCATTGAATTCTTTACCTAAATTGAAACATCAGCAACTACTTTCCAACTCTTGATTACTTGCTTCTATAGGTGTGTAATTTGTGTGCTGAGGTCAGATCGAGCCATAGAGATATGCAGCACAGGGTGAAAAAGTTGCCCCTCAGGTTCCTTTTAAATCTTTCCCCTCTCACCTTTAACCTTTGCCCTCTCATTTTGGACTCCCCTCCCCTGGGGAAAAGACCTTGACTGGTCACCTTATCTATGCCCCTTGTAACTTTATAAAACTCTATAATGTCTCCCCTTATCCTTCTACACCTCAGGGAAAGAAGTCCCAGCCTATCCAGCCTCTCCTTATAATTCAATCCTTCCAGTTCCAGTAACATCCTTGTAAATCTTTTTTGCGTCCTTTCCAGTTTAATAACATCCTTCCTATAGCAGGGCGACCAAACTTATATGCAGTCCTTCAAATGCGGCTGTACTAATGTCTTGTACAGTCATAACATAACTTCCCAACTCCTGTACTCAATGCCCTGACCGATGAAGGCCACCCTGTCTACTTGTGATGCTGCTTTCAAGAAACTATATATCTGCATCCCTAGGTCACTCAGTTTGACAACACCCTACCATTAACTGTGTAAGTCCTGCCTTGGTTTGTCTTACCAAAATGCAACACCTCGCATTTATCTAAATTAAACTCCTTCTGCCATTCCTTGGCCCAGTTGATCAAGATTTTGTTGTATTCTTAGATAACCTTCTTCACTGTCCGCTACACCACCAATGTTGGTGTCATCTGCAAATTTACTAACCATGCCTCCTATTTCCTCATCCAAATCATTTATATAACTGACAAACAACAGTTTTAAAATTTATTTATTAGTGTCACAAGTAGATTGGGAAAATCCCCTAGTCACCACGCTCCAGCATCTGTCAGTACACTGAGGGAGTTTAGTATGGCCAATACACCTAACAGCATGTCTTTCAGAGTGTGGGAGAAGACCAGAACATCTGGAGGAAACCCATGCAGACAAGGGGAGAAAGTACAGATTCCGCACAGACAGTGACCCAAGCCGGGAATCAAACCCAGGTCCCTGGTGCTACCGTGGGCCCAGCACCATTCCCTGTGGCCTTGTTCCATCCATCACTTGTCAGTGGCCAAAGCTAGACTTCACCCTCCCACCTGCTCCCTCCAGTTCTGCAACAAATAAATAAACTTACCTAAAATTACATGCAAAATCAAATTTTAATCCTTTCTTTTAAATGTTTAGCTCCATTTAATTCCTGACAGAAAAATAGTCACTGCCTTTATTCAAATCTAATCACAAATAAGAAGTTTACTTTGAAAATAATTGCTCAAAATTTGCTTTAATTTGATCTGCAAAGGATGAACCCTATTGTTATACTAGTAACATTTCAGTTGATACAGTAGCTGTAACATATATAACTCAATCCCCAGCAGCAAGCTATTCAGAACACAAAACCTTAGATGAACCCACCTTCAACATTCCATCTCGCTCCCACTTAAACAGGCCACAGTTGCTAGAAAGAAACAGAAGAGATTATAATTGAGTTAGAACATAGAACATAGAGCACTACAGCACAAACAGGCCCTTCGGCCCACGAGTTGCACCGATCACATCAACACCTACCAATCCATAGACCTATCTATAACCCCCAATCCCACTAAATCCCATATACTCATCCAGAAGTCTTTTAAAAGACCCCAGTGAGTTTGCCTCCACCACCACTGACAGCAGCCGATTCCATTCACTCACCACCCTCTGAGTGAAAAACTTACCCCTAACATCACTTCTGTACTTGCCTCCCCGCACCTTAAATCTGTGTCCTCTCGTAGCGACCATTTCAACCCGGGGAAATAGCCTCTGAGAATCCACCCTATCTATTCCTCTCAACATTTTATAAACCTCTATCAGGTCGCCTCTCAACCTTCGTCTCTCCAGGGAGAAGAGTCCCAGCTCCCTCAACCTATCTTCATAAGGCATGCCTCCCAGTCCAGGCAACATCCTTGTAAATCTCCTCTGTACCCTTTCAATAGCTTCTACGTCCTTCCTATAGTGAGGCGACCAGAACTGCGCACAGTACTCCAAGTGAGGCCTGACAAGGGTCTTATAAAGTTGCAGCATTACCTCCCGACTCCTAAACTCAATCCCTCGATTAATGAAGGCCAGTACACCATACGCCTTTAGTTAGTCTGATAAATCACCATTTCCTCGGTCACTCCAATGGTTTGAAATACATTAATTCTTGCAATTCAAAACGAAGATCTGAGTTCTCAGAATCCCATCAAGTTATTACAATATCGTGACCAGTTCAGATGAAGATGCAAAAACAGAGATCAACATCATTTAGAAAGAAACCCACTTGTGCTTAAGAGCATACAATGTTGTGTGTGACTATTGAGATTAACAGACTGTGGTGGCATTTATTCATGACATTTAAATAAATACCAAACCTGACACTGCGTGCATAGTACAAGTGCATTAATGTCTCCTGTGGCCTGCTACTCATTACTGCAGTCTGGAAACGGCAGTAAAAACCAAAATAAAATTCTGACACAGCATAAAGTTAATTTATTAGTCACAAGTAAGACTTACATTAACACTGCAATGAAGTTACTGTGAAATTCTCCTACTCATCACTGTCCAGCACCTTTTCGGGTCAATGCACCTCACCAGCACGTCTTTCAGAATGTGGGAGGAAACTGGAGCACCCGAAGGAAACCAGAGCACCCGGAGGAAACCCACGCAGACACAAAGAGAACGTGCAAACTCCACAAAGATAGTGACCCAAGTCAGGAATCGAACCCAGGTTCCTGGTGCTATGAAGCGGCAGTGCTAACCACTGTGCAACAGTGCCATCCTAAACAACACTAAACAAAGTGTTTCTAAAGTAACAAATTGGAAAAAGGTGGACGATCGTTAACAAGTGAAGCTCTTTATTCTCCTGCAACGTTTATTGGCAATTTCTGCCTCTATCTGCCAAAACCATCAACTCCCTGTGAAGGCTTTGTTCTGCAGGCACTGCTTATCCCCAGTACACCCCACTGTGTCTATTCCTCCTGGGTTAGGCCAAATGAGTCAGATCTTATCTACATACCCATATACGGGACTCCCAGCATCAGGATGGCTGTAAACCATTACCTGTCCCCACTCCTTAATTCAAGATCATTCTGGCCTATAGATCTTAGGATGAGCTCCGAATACTAAGTTAATAATTAAAGCTTGAATAAGTGTTTGGCCGAAAGGAGTCCAAGTTGAGACGCCAAAAGAAACAGGTTTTGCTCCAGAGTTGAAGTCAAGAAAACAGTGGAACTATTTATGCTGCCAAAGTTTTGATATCTTGATCTGGAAAATCTTTCATTTAATAATTATTTTTACATGATTTTTCTTTCTCAATGATTTCCCGCTGTTACAAATCATGAGGACGAACCCCCCCACCCCTCCTCTTCGCATCATTCATTTGCAGCTATATTACAATTCAAACTGTGGAACATCTGAAAAATAAAGATATTGTAATGGACTGCCTTTAAATGAGTCAGCTGCTCACTAACGATAAACATTTGACCAGCAGCTAGAAACTGGTAATCAGAATTTTGATTTCCCAAATTCAATAGTGTTGCCAGAGAGGAATATAAACTATTGGATATAATGGGGTGGCATGGTGGCAGGGTGGTTAGCACTGCTGCCTCACAATGCCAGGGACTCAGGTTCAATTCCAGCTTCGGTTCACTGTCTGTGTGGAGTTTGCACATTCTTCCCATGTCTGTGTGGGTTTCCTCTGGGTGCTGCAGTTTCCTCCCACAGTCCAAAGATGTACAGATTCGGTTGATTGGCCATGCCAAATTGAACCTAGTGTCAGGGGATAGGCAAGGTAAATGAGGTATACGGGAATACTGCCTGAGTGGGATTGTGGTCAGTATGGATTTGATGGGCTGAATGGCCTCATTCTGTACTGTAGGGATTCTAATACACTCAATATCATATCAGCATGCTTTACTCCATTTTACTTCAGAATCACGTTGAGATTTAACTCAAGTTTTAGGCTTGTATTTATATTATAATTTATTCTATTTGGAACAGGTGGATACAGGTGGAACTTCAGCTGAATACAAGATAGTTAAACCTCAGCTGGAATAGTTCCAGGGATGAGAAACTTCAATTATGAGGATAGATTGGAGAGTTTGGGACTGTTCTCCTTAGAGAGAAGGCGGCTAACAGGGGATCTGATAGAGATGCTCAAAATCATGAGGGGGCTGGACAGATAGAAAGGGAGAAACTGTTCCAGCCTGGAAAAAGATCAGCAGATTTAAAGTGATCTGCAAAAGAAGCAAATGAGATGTGAGAAAAACCTTTTTCACACAATGCGTGGATTGGATCTGGAATGCACTGCCTGGAAGTGTGGTGGAGACAGGTACAATCAAATATCACAACACCAGGTTAAAGTCCAACAGGTTTATTTGGTATCACAAGCTTTTGGAACGCTGTTCGTTAATTAGATGACTCACCTGATGAAGGAACAGTGCTCCAAAAGCTCGTGATACCAAATAAACCTGTTGGACTTCAATCTGGCATTGTGAGACTTCTTACTGCAACCCCCTCCCCGCCCCCTTCCCAGTCCAACACTGGCATCTCCACATCAGATCCAATCAAGCTTTTTAAGGGGGCACTTGGAGATTATTTGAATAGAAACCATGTGCAGGGAGAAGGCAGGGACTGGCACTAATGCTGATTTGGAGAGCTGGTGCAGACACAGTGGGTCAAAGGGCCTCATTCTGCACAGTAACAACTCTGTGAGATCATCGAATTCCTACAGTGCGGAAGGCCTTTCAGCCCATTGAGTCTGCACTAACTTTCTGACACAGCATTTTACCCAGGTCCAAACCACCCACCCTCCCCACCCCCTCGCTCTATCCCTGTAACCCCTACTACTGCTCTTAACTCTAGGGACCTACTAAGGAACAATCCAGCATGACCAATCCTAATCTGCACGTATTTGGACTATAGGAGGAAAGCGGAGCACCCGGAGGAAACCATACAGACACGGGGAGAATGTGCAACCTCCACACAGATACCCAAGGCTGGAATTGAACCTGTGTCCATGTGCTGTGAGGCAGCAGAGAATCACTGTGCCACCCTCCTGGTGGGATTATAATAATTTTTATTTGTGGGTGCTGAATAAATGAAAGGGGTACTCTGTCCTAATGGAAACCTCAAATTTCACATTAATGGAACCTGGGCAGGTTTGATCACAGGGACGGGGGCTGCCTCCAGGGGGTGGATCACGGGGGTGGGGGGGGGGAGGTGTGTGTGCCGGGGGTGTCTGCCTCCCGGGGGGGGGGGGTCTGATCATGGGCAGGGGGTGTGTTGGGGGGTGGGTCTGCCTCCCAGGGGGTTCGGATTGCAGGGGGTGGGTCTGCCGGGATGGTTAGCAGTGGGGGGGTGGTCTGCGAAGGGTGTTCGAGGAGGATGGGCTTCGGACGTTCCCCTGCAGAATAGAAATTGGCTTCGGATTTTTATTCTGCAGGTTGATAACAGTGCAGATCCGGAATGGATCCGAAGACAGTAAAGTGGGATGTGGCTGCAGAGTTGGGCGTGCAGTTCATTAAGTCGATTTAAATGCTGCCCACACCCAAATCGGGTGTCGGTAAAGGCTCAATCTGCTCGGTTTCGGGTGCAGATCGCGTTACAGGCCCGACACCCGAATTTACTACGATTTTGTGCCCAGAATTTTTTGGTAAAATTGGGCCCATTGTGTCTAATTATGAACCCAATCATAAAGTGTTCTCCTAAGATCACATAAACAATATTTTACACAATTAAGGTGAAGGTGACACATTTCAATGAGTAAATATGATACTTACGTGCAGAAAAGTATAGTTAGGAATAAGCAATGAGAAAAACCTCCTCAGTCAAAGACTGATCAGTCTTTGAAATGATGTGAGGGGCACGTCAGAAAAGAGACAATGAGAATGTCCAAAATGGATGTTGGGCTGGGACAGTAAAGAGACTGGAGGACTGAGTTTCAATGGGCAAATTACATTGTCTATATTTGGACTCCATTGGAAAGCTCCTGAATTCAACAGACTGCCTGGGAGTGAGACAGGCTTTTGACAGAGTCACACATGGCAAACTGATTAATAAATAAAAGCCCCCAGGATTCAGGGGAATGTAACAACCTGGATACAAATTTGGTTCATTGTTGGGAAACAAATGACTAAGGGGTGATTTTGTAACCGGAAAGCTGTTTCCAGTGGAATTCTACATGGCTCAGTATTAGGGCGCCTGCTTTTTGTGGAAATATTACCAATTGCCCCGATTCTTGCGCAGTTGTGCCAGTAAAATTTTGGCCATCATTTCATTTCCCAAGATGATTAGCTTCACATCCATGACTTCAGCATAAAGCTATCGCCCGCCATCTGCTCTGTACGAAGATAAATGAGTCAGAGCCACAAACAATGATTCAATAAATTTCTCTTAATTCTACTTCATGCCAAACTTAACTGTTATTAAACATCTCAGTCCTTTTTATTCAGTCTCTACATAATTTCCAAATCAAATTTGCATCATTTCCTTCACTCCCACTTCTTTATATATCTTGAATTTATTGACAAGTGGTTCTTCTGATCATCTCAATAGTTACAAAAATCTCACATCGTTGAATCATAGAATAGAATCATAGAATTATACAGCATAGAAAAGGCCCTTCAGCCCATTGAGTCGGCACGGATACAAGAGAAATATCAGACCTCCTACCTAATCCCACCTATCAGCACTTGGCCCATAGCCCTGAGTATTACAATGAGCCAAGGTATTAATTCTCACCATTGGCTAATGGTCCTTGCATCATGCATATAACTGGAAGTCAGATTCTGCTGAACCCATGGACAGATGTATCTGTAATCACAATCAAACGTCCCTTAGCCACAGCTCCTTGTCCAAGAGGGCCGTAACACTCATTCCTGTATCCAATTTAAAGTTTGTGAGATGACTATTAATCGAGGTGTCCGTGGTCCAGAATGAAAATTTTTGACCTTTGAACTCACCCAAGAAGCACGGTTCTTTTAACTCTTGATGCGGAACCTCATGAATCATCTTGGAATCACCTGTCCGTCTGGTTGTGTTTGTTTTGTCTTCGCTTTCCGAAGTGTCCTCAGCAGCAGCCGGACACTTGGTCAGGTGTGGGGATGTTTGGTCGGGTTGCTCCATGCTGTTGTGGTGGTTTGGGCTATCGCCTCCCTTGGCCTGGAGGAGGGGGGGGGGGGGGTTGCTCTGTCCTATGGCTTGCTTTCGCCCCTGAAGATGGATCCGAGTTGTAAACAGGTTTTGGATTGTCTGACAATCTGACCGGCAGCTTTAAGGGACAAATCTTTAGATTGGAACTTATCTGAAGTGTATCCTCCGTCACCATGACAACAATCCTGTCCCTAATTAGCTTTGCGAGAGTAAACTTTTTTATTCTGAAGCCTCTTCCATTTACATTTAGTAAGTCAGTACAGTGAGTATCCAATGTTGTACAATGTTGTACATTGTGACTTTATATTACTTTACCTACAACTATATAAAAATATTCAAAATGGTGAAAGGCCATCAAACTCAATTCAATCGATACGCCACGTCCTCTGGAAATCTAAGACTATACTAGCTATTCATCAGCCACTAGGCACCTTCTCATACACCAGTCAATTTGTGAGCCATGATATATTACTTAAGGAGGAGTTAATTGGTAATGGGTTCAAGGGGAGAAGGCAGGAAAATGGGCATGAGGAGCATATCAGCCATAATCAAATGGTGGAGCAGACTCGATGGGCAGAATGGCCTAATTCTGCTCCTATACCTTAAGAACTTTTAAAACTATATTAACTGTGATGACCTCAAGAACCTTTAACTGAACATTGGACATACTTTCCCCACAATGATGTTAGACTATGTGGTGCACAATTACTCATTACATACCTATCTCCATCCTTAAGTATTGGAAACACCTCATTAACTTTCTAATCCTTGGCTGTAATCCCCATGTTTGTTGAACTATTCGAAGTTTGACCAATGTGTTAAAAGTTTTATCCTTCAATTTGGAAAGGATTCCTCTTGGATGTATCCCAGCTAGTCCAGAATTAAACATTTCAGGAGTGAATCTCTGTGGGTGGTCCTGATTATTCAGTGTGATCTTGGCTGAAGAGTCATTGAAACAATCAACAATATGGTATAACCAGCATTGACGACATTCACACGGGAACTTGGCAGAGCTCCTTGGGTTTATTCACAGCACAGATTCAATGATGCCATTGCATCATAGAACTGAAAGTGCAGAAGGAGGCCATTTGGCCGAACAAGCCAGCACTGTTAACAGTCCCACCCAGGTCCTGTCCTAACCTCACATATTTACCTTCCTAATCCCCCTGACATTATGGGGCAATTTAGTATAGCTAATCCACCTAACCGACACATCTTTGGACTGTGGGAGGAAACTGGAGCACCTGGTGGAAACCCACGCAGACACGGGGAGAATGTGCAAACTCCATACAGTCAACTGAGGCCTGAATTGAATCCAGGTCCTGACGCTGTGAGGCAGCTGTGTAAAACACGGTATCACCGTGCCATTACAGATGTGTATCTGGCTGACCTTAAACATCCTTTTTTAAGTGGGTGAATTTGGCCACTGCCAATAGCCAATATGGAACACCGGTTCTTTGCCGGTGCCCTGGGAATCGGTTTAGCTCAGTTGGCTGGAAGACTGGTTCCCATGATACAGAGTGATGCCAATTCCCATACTGGCTGAGGTCACTCGTGAAGGACCCGCCTTCTCAACCTTGCCCCCTGCCTGAGGTGTGGTGACCCTCAGGTTAAAATCACCCCAAACGGGAGAGCAACCTATGATCACCTGGAATTATGACAATTTTAATAGGTATGTGTTTGCTTTGACTCTAAACTAAAATTCTGTTTAATGCTCTCAGATTTAAATGAAGAAAGTCAGCCATTTATATTTGAAAAATCCCAGAACTCTGGCTTATCTAAATTTCCATATTATAATTTTCAATATAATAAAACATTGCTTCACTTGAACTGATTCTTGATTCATAGAATCCTACAGTGCAGAAGGAAGCCATTCGGCCCAGCGAGTCTGCACGGACCACTATCCCACTCAGGCCCTATTCCTGTAACCCCATGCATTTACTCTAGCTGGTCCCCCTAACACTAAGGGGCAATTTAGCACGGTCAATGCATCTAACTTGCACATCTTTGGACTGTGGGAGCAAACCGGAGCACCTGGAGGAAACCCACGCAGACACGGGGAGAATATGCAAACTCCACACAGACAGTGACCCGAGGCTGGAATCGAACACGGGTCCCTGGCGCTGTGAGGCAGCTGTGCTAACCATTGTACCACCGTGCCAGCCAATCGCAATAAGCAGAAAATTAACTAGAACAGGCTAAAATATGGTACAGACTACTTTATTTCCGTTAGCTTTGCTGTTTTAGTACTTACAGCCCACTCACCTAAAAAACTGTGAGATGAGTTAATGTTATGTTGATTACATTGTTAAGGTGAAGAGGAACAAGTGAAGGGTATTAATGGTCTTTGACACACATATATAGGGATTAGCTGGGACACCAGTCTGAGTGGGGGGAGGTGGGGTAGAGTCTGTGAGCCTGGACAAGTCAATAAACCCTCTCAGTAAAGAAAGCAGTAATTAGTCTCACAACATTAGATTAAAGTCCAACAGGTTTGTTTGGTAGCGCGAACTTTTGGAGCGCTGCTCCTGCCGATGGGACTGACCTGATGAAGGAGCCGCGCTCTGAAAGCTTGTGCTACCAAATGAACCTGTTGGACTTTAACCTGGTGTTGTGAGACTACTTACTGTGCCCACCCCAGTCCAACACCGGCATCTCCACATCAATAAAGGAGAATTCTCGGTTTCAGCTTCATCAGTTGTCTTGGATTGTATTAATGTGACGACTAGTGCGCAGCTCCTGCTGGGAAAATGACTGGTAGGAATTTTAGCACTTGTATTCTAGACAACATCACCATTAAAATTCATCATCTGCTCTGTAAAGTTTAACATGCAGGTCAGCGGCTCCACAAATCTCTGAGAAATAATAGAATCTTGGCTCAGAGTTTTAGAGCAAACATTAATTACTGAGAGAACCAAACTTTGGCAATTAGGCTTTTGTTGATGGAGACTGGCCAAGGCATTTACAAGCAGTATTTAAACTCCACCTTATTTAGACTTTCTCTGGCCTGTTGTGGTTAATTTTACACTTATTGTGATGGAAACATACATTGGTTCAGATTTCCAAGTTATGTTTTTATTATCTTGTCACATATGAAAATTTAGTTAGGTTCGAGCTCCGGGATTTTTTAAGTGTAAGCCACAGCTGATTTTTTTTTTAAGTTTAGATCTGAAAGCATTACACAGAAGTTTCGTTTAGAGTCAATTCAAATACATGTCTCAGTGTGGAAGCATTACATATTGCTGAAAAATGTAAATTGGTTTGTGCTCGCTGCTTTCTGGAAGGTATTGGTGGTGTTTGTGTGCACAGTTGGGGGGTGGGCGGTTTGGGTAAAGCAAACATACAGCTCCTGTCTGAAGTGTAGATGATGCATCAAACAACACCTCATTTTCTGTTTACATAATTACATACAGACAGGAGAACAAAATGGCTCAACTCCCCAGATAATCTATGCAATATTTCCACTGCAATAAACAAGGCACACTGTTGGTCTGGAATGCCTGTCCTGTTGAGGACATTCCCACCTTAGCATGAAAGATACCTTTAGTCACAAAGGATTGGAATTGAAGGCTGACCTTTAGTGCATGCCGTTACAATCCCAGCTGATGTTAATACTGGTGTTGTCAGACTTCTTACTGTGTTTACCCCAGTCCAACGCCGGCATCTCCACATCATGAATACTGAACAAGACAGAGCCAAGAGTGAAACCTGGACTGAGAGATCGTAATTTCTCTATTTTGGAGAAAGGTTACTGAACAAATTCACAGGAGTCCACTGATGAACTTTTAACACAAAGAATAAAAAAAGTTATTGAACAAGAAAGTAGAACTATATTGCAGTCAACAAAAAAAAGCTGGAAAGATCTCAACACAAACACAATAAAGTAATTCAATTTCCCAATACTCCTTTGAAAATTCTAACATTGACCATGCCAAACATCCTAACAATGCGAAAAACATCCAAGTTGTCCATTACTCATATTGTTGATATGTAGAAACATAGCTTTTTTAATACTCTTTGATAAGATGTGAGCGTCACTGGCCAGGCCTGCATTTGTTGCCCATCTCTAATTGCCCCTGAGCTGTGTATCTTGCTTGGCCATTTCAGAGGGCAGTTAGAATCAACTATGTTGCTATGGATCTAGAGACAGACCAGGTAAAGATGGCAGATTTCCTTTCCAAAAGGGTAATCTCTGATAATTGGCAATTGCTTCATAGCCACCATTACTGATCATTAGATTTTAATTCTAGATTTGTTGATCAAATTTAAATTCCAGCAACTGTCATGATGGAGTTTAAAGTATTAGCCTCTGTCTCTGCAGTACAATCTGGTGACATTAACACTGTCCCTTTAGCTAGTGCCTAACAAGTGAGAGGGTTTCTATAAGTATCTATTGATCACAGCTCAGCTTTCAACACCATTATCCCATTAAAATTCACCTCCAAACTCAGCTCCTCCTTCTGCGACTGGATCCTGGACTTCCCAACCTACAGACCACAATCAGTAAAGTTAGAAAACAACACCTCCTCCACCATCGTCCTCAATACTGAAACCCCACAAGGTTGTGTCCTCAGCACCTTACCATACTCCTTATATACCTATGGCTGTGTGGCTAAATACCCCTCCAACTCAATTTTCAAGCTTGCTGATGACACCACCATAGTGGATCAGACCTCAAACAATGATGAGACAAAGTACAGGAAAGTGATAGAGAATCTGGTGAACCGGTGCGATGCAGAGATCTGCACATGCGCAATAGCCCCCTCTCCTGCTGGCTAGTGAATTACACCCCGCCCAGTGCCTGTAGAAGCTACAAATGGTCTAGCTCATTTTTTTCATGCACTATGTGCACAAGATTGGGTGTAAAAACTTACCAGAAAACAGGTCTGCAACTCTCCCATTTTCAGGCGAGCTGGACACTTAGAATCGTTCTGTAAAATTCTGGCTAATATTTGAAAGAAGTGCAGGGGAATTCATCCAAGTCAATATTCATCCCCAGTCATCATCTCAAAGTTAGATCACCTGTTCACTATCACATTGCTGATTGTGGGAGCTTGCTGTGTACCAATTGGCTGCTCCATTTCTTACACTGTGTCAGTGATTATATTTTAAAAGTATTTCATTGTAGAACATTTTGAGACATCAGGCAGTTGTGAAAAGTACTTTATAAATGCAGCTGCTTCTTTGCATTTATCTTGCTAAAATTATTTCTCAGATTTGATGATTGGATTTTTTTGGGCAGTGCGGTTGATGTTGGCTACATGGACTTTAGCAAAGTCTTTGACAAGGTACTGCATGGTAGGTTGTTGCATAAGGTTAAATCTCACAGGATCCAGGGTGAGGTATCTAAATGGATACAAAATTGACTTCTTGACAGAAGCCAAAGAATGGTTGTAGAGGGTTGTTTTTCAAACTGGAGGTCTGTGACCAGCGGTGTGCCTCAGGCATCAGTGCTGGGTCCACTGTTATTTGTCACAGGAGGCATGATTAGTAAGGTTGCAGATGACTCCAAGTTTGGTAGCATAGTGGAAGTGAAGAAAATTATCTCCAATTGCCACTGGATGTTCATAGCTCCTTGAAAGTGGAGTCACAGATGAACAGAGTGGTGAAGAAGGCATTCGGCATGCTTGGTTTCATTGGTCAGAACATTGAATACAGGAGTTGGGATGTCTTGTTGAAGTTATACATTGGTAAGGCCACACTTGGAATACTGTGTGCAGTTCTGGTCACCCTATTATAGAAAGGATATTATTACACTAGAAAGAATGCAGAAAAGATTTACTAGGATGCTACCAGGACTTGATGGATTGAGTTATAGGGAGAGGCTGGATAGACTAGGACTTTTTCTCTGGAGTATAGGAGGCTGAGGGGTGATCTTATAGACGTCTATAAAATAATGAAGGGCATAGATAAGGTAAATAGCCAATATCTTTTCCCAAAGGTAGGGGAGTCTAAAACTAGACAGCATAGGTTTAAAGTGAGAGGGGAGAGATATAAAAGTGCCCAAAGGGGCACTTTGTTCACACAGAGTTTGGTGAGTGTCTGGAACATGCTGCCACAGGTAGTAGTAGAGGTGTGTACAATTTTGTCTTTTAAAAAGCATTTAGATAGTTACATGGGTAAAATGGGTATATAGAGAGATATGGGCCAAATGCGGGCAATTGGGACTAGTTTAGAGGTTTTTAAAAAGGGGCGGCATTAACAAGTTTCCACGCCGTAAACCTCTATGATTTTCTTGACACTGAATATAATAGAAGAAGAATTTCATTGAATCCTACAATGCAGGAGAAGGCCATTCAGCCCATCAAGTCTGCACTGACCACAATCCCATCCTATCCCCTTTAACCCCATGCATTTAACATAGCTGACACTAAGGGGCAATTTAGCATGGCCAATCCACCAACCTGCACATCTTTGGATTGTGGGAAGAAACTGGGGCACCCGGAGGAAACCCATGCAGACACAGGGAGAACGTGCAAACTCCACACAGACAGTGAACCAAGTTGGGAATTCGAACCCGGTTCCGTGTCATTGTGAGACAGCAGTGCTAACCACTGTGCCATCATTTCTCATCTTCACCATCATAAACAGTTTGACTGTCACTTAACATTTAAGGCAAAGAGACTGAGAAATTCTTGGTCACATGGATTTTTATGTCTACGTTTATTGTGTGTGAAATATGACGATATTTCAAAAATAAAAATTGATTTTGACTCTGCTTCAGAATTTTGCTCCATCAAAATTAGGCATGTCGGATTCTGATTTATTTTGTAAAATTTTCCTTTTTTAATGACATCAATTTGAACACAACTTTACATTATTCTAAACACCAATAAAACATTTGCTAAGGAAATGTCAGTGACTGTCTACTTCTCCCTCTACAGGCGCTGACAGACTCATTGCGTATTTCCAACACATTATGTTTTTTTTCATATTGGAACATGAAGTATGTCTGAGTTTAATTAGAATCTTAAAATATTTTGGAAATGAACTAAAAGCAGGATTAGGCCATTTGGCCCATCGAGTCTGTTCTGCCATTCACTGAGATCATCTCCACATTCCTGTCTACCCCCTGATATCTCACCCCCTTGCTTAACAAGAATCTATCCACCTCTGCCTTAAAAATATTGTAAGTTTCTTCTACCACATTTTGAGGAAGAGAGTTCCGAAGGCTTGCGACCCTCTGAGAGAAGAAAACGCTCCTAACCTCTGTCTTAAATGGACAACCCCTTATTTTTAAACAGTGACCCCCTGGTTCTGGATTCTCCCAGCCCTCAGGATCTTGTATGTTTCAGTCAAGACATCTGATAATCTTTTAGCCTCCAGTGGATACAATCCAACTTTCCCTCATAAAACAACCCGCCTATTCCAGATGTTAGTCTGGTAAACTTTCTCTGAACTACTTCCAATGCACTTACACCTTTCCTTAAATAAGAAAGCCAATACTGCATGCTGTACACCAAATATGGTCTCACCAATACTCTGTACAACTGAAGTATAACCTCACTACTTTTGTAATGAATTCTCCTTGCAATAAACAAGAACATTCTATTAGTTTTTCCAATTACTTACTGTTCCTGCGTACTGACATTTTGCGATTCATGCACAAGGTCACCCAGATCCCTCTGCAGCTCAGATAATAGTTAATATTTAGACAATATGCTTATTTTTATTTTTCCTGTCAAAATGGACAATTTCACATTTTCCCACTTTATAAACCATTTGCCAAACCTTTGCCAAGATAACCTATCTTTATTTCTTTGTAGCCTCCTTACATCTTCTTCACCACTTACTTTCTGACCTATCTTTGTGTCATCAACAAATTTTGCACCCATGCCTTTAATCGCTTTATCCAACTCATTTATATGAATTATAATAATTTGAGACATAGCACTGATCCCTGTGGCACACCACTCATTACCATCTTGCCAACAAAAAAAAGACCCATTTATGCCTGCTCTCTGCTTCTTGTTAGCTAGTCGATTTTCTATCCAATTGCAAAGTCGGAGGGAAGCATCTTAAGGAGGTTTTTAAACTCAGAAATAGATTTTGGTGGAGGGAGTGCCAGAGGTGTAATGGAAATAGGGAAAGAGTAACAGGTCAGGAATGAAAAGTGCTGAAATATCAACAACTTACACTGAAATAAGGAAAGCAGTTCAGGTGCTGGAATTCTGAAACACAGTAAGAAGTCTCACAACACCAGGTTAAAGGAGCGCTGCTCCGAAAGCTAGTGGCTTGTGCTACCAAATAAATCTGTTGGACTTTAACCTGGTGTTGTGAGACCCGATTCTCTATCACAGCCCTGTCCACCCCAGCCACAATGTTGCCCTGGATCTTCATTTTTGAATCAACCAATGAAATTTTTGTTTGTGGCACGGCACAGTTATACTGCTTTCATTAACGGACACTATCACTTCCAGGCAGACTTCAATGGAAATAAAAACTCGGATAGAGGTGAAACAACCGCACAGCTTCCCAGGAATCAATTAAAAAATAACCACGATGATGGGGTGGCTGATTCTTGAACTTTATGAATTATTCTTTAAATTGCATCCTTTGGGTAAAGGCTTCCTGTTACTCAACAGTGACATAAGATTGCTTACAAACCCCCTGAACAAGGCAGATGTGACATTGGAACAACAACAACTCTCTGCTGCACTGAACGGATTTCTGCTCATAAATGTCATTCATTAAACTCTAGCATCGCAAAAGGAGGACGTGCTGCTTAATGAAGAAACAGTCCTTGCACAATATTTTCCGATTCTACTGGTATTCCAGGAATAAAGGAACATTGCCGAGAAAAAATAAACTGAGAAACAGGGAGCAACTGAAAAAATATTGAGAGAGTTTCAGAAGTGAGAGCAGAGTAACTGCCGTTCCTTCTCTTTGGAGGTCAGTAGAAGTGTTTTGGAATAGTGATGATTGTTGCTTACACGTGATCTTTCTGCTGCAATCCATCGCGCAAACCAGCCTCCCATCCAATGACTCTGTCTACACTTCCTGCTGCCTCGGCAAAGCAGCCAGCATAATAAGGTCCCCACACCCCAGACATTCTCTCTTCCACCTTCTTCCATTGGGAAAAAGATACAGAAGTCTGAGATCATGTATTAACCAACTCAAGAACAGCTTCTTCCCTGCTGCTGTCAGACTTTTGAATGAACTTACCTTGCATGAAGATGATCTTTCTCCACACCCTAGCTATGACTGTAACACTACATTCTACACTCTCTCCTTTCCTTCTGTATGAATGGTATGCTCTGTCTGTATAGTGTGCAAGAAACAATACTTTTCATTGTATATTAATACACATGACAATAATAAATCAAATCAAATCAAAATTCAAATGAATTCCAAAATCCAGTCCAAGATTTTCAAATGTCACTTTTAACCAAACTTTCTGCTTCACTTTTAATAGTGAATCCAGTCCAGGATTTTACGCCCCTCCTTTTAGTTTTCCTTTGTCCTAATCAGCTTTCATACAAACATCGAGATCCAACCAATGATGTCCATTTTTCCACATTCCACTGGATGTAGTAAAATCTCACAAACCTGAATTTTACTTTCGATATCTTTCTGGCTTCCCAGCCTCCCCATGAGCTCTGTCTGTCTTTACTGAACAGGTCTCAGTTCTGGTACGTTTAACCTCAGGCTTCTTGGAAACTTCTCTTCATGTCTCTAGTTTCCTTAACCAACTGCTCTTTCAATAACCATTACTTCATGGTATGGGTTTTCTTACGGCAAAGCTGAGAGAAATGTTCTCTCTCCAGCTTTCTAAACCAACTGCCTCTAGCAGAGCTGTGCAAGCTTCTCTCTCTCTCTCACTTCATCTCTCCAATGGCCAACAAACTCAGCTAAAACGTATAAGCTTTTTCATATCCTCACGAGGCTTCAGTTGCTAAGCAACACTGCTGGCTTATTTGCCCATCATGCTGCAGCCCTCTCCAAGCACAATAGAATCACAATTGGAACTGAAACCAACCCTCACATATACAAACACCTTTGTCCACCTGTACAAGCCAGATGGGAAGCACCTGAACAGATGCTGGGACTGAGTTTCTTGTGGGGCATTTTGCTAATGCAGTTGTGAGGGCTTTGCACCGCTGTGGGAATGAAGAGGAATACCATGATTCACAATGTACTGGGAGGGACAAAAAGCACTCGTATATTAAGTGAAGTTGGAATAAGGGAGAAAGTATGAAGTCTAAATGAGAGTTACCATGCCTGTATGTGATTACACAGAGTATAGTAAACAAGAAATATATTGTGGCTCAGTGAACGGCAGGCCTGGGTATTAAATATTCCTGGGTTTGTGTTCAGAAAAGATAGGAAAGGAAGGGGAAAGGGTGGTGATATTAATTAAGCAGAGCATTGTAGTGCTATAGAAAGAGGAAATTTCCCGAGGGTCCAACGACAGAATCAATTTGTCCAGAGCTCTGATACTGCTCGGTGTTGTCTATAGACCACCGACTAGTGAGAAGGGCATAAAAGAACAAATCTGCAGGGAAATTAGAGAGATACAAATATTATGCAGTAGCTTTAATTGGGAACTTTAATTACCCAAATGTAGACTGGGACAGTAATAGTATAATGGATGGAATGGGGCAAAAGTTCCTAGGTTGTGTTCAGGAGTTTTTTCTATAGCAGTATGTGCCCAGTGTAACAAGAAAGGATGCACTGTTGGGCCTGGTTCTTGGATATCAGGTGGGCCAAATAGATCAGTGGAGGAACATTTAGGAGACAGTGATCATTGTAAGACGATGATAGAAAATGACAACAGGAAATCCAGAGTAAAAATGATTAACTGGGGGAGAACCAATTTCAGTGGGGCAAGAACAGAGCTCGTTAGACTGGAACAAAAACTGGAGCTAACACTGGGCTATTCTCAAAATAGAAATGATCTGGACACAGCTGAGTATTATTCCACCATAGGGAAAGTTAGGGCAAACAAATCCAGAGCTCCTGGATGAAAAAGGAATTAAAATGTAGAATAAGGAAGAAAAAATGTGTCAATGACAGGTGTTGGGAACCAAGAGGAATACAGGAGGTTCAGGGGGGAGGTGAAAAAGCACATTGGAGAAGCAAAGAGGGATTGTGAGAAAAGACTGGCAGTAAACAGAGTCTCTTAGTTATGTAAATAGTAAAAGGTGGTGAAAGGAGGAGTAGGGCTGATAAGAAACCTAAAGGGAATTTAAATGTGGAGGTTGGGGACATCACTGGGGTATTAAATGAATACTTTGCTTCTGTCTTTCCCAAGGAGGGTCATGCTAACCAGAGAATGGTGACTGATGAGGAAACCCTGGCCCTAAAAGGATTAAAAATTGAAGAGAAGGTGTTGAAAAGACTGTTGGTGCTGGAAGTTGACGAGGCGCTGGGACCGGATGAGATGCATCCACGGATATTGAAGGAAGTGAGAATGGAAACGCAGGGGCGCTGGTCATAATCTTCCAGTCTCCTCTCAACCTTGGGGGAGTTGCCAGAGGACTGGGGAATTGTGAGTGTTACAGCCTTGTTCAAAAAAGGTTGTAAGGAAAAGCCCAGGAATTACTGGTTAATTTAACGTCAGTGGTGGGAAAGCTTTGAGAAAAAATTATTCAGGATTGAATCGTAGTCACCTGGGAAAATGTGGGTTGATTAGGAAGAGGCAGCATGGATTTCTAAATGTTTAACTAACTTGCTGGAGTTTTTTGAAGAAGTGGCAGAAAGTGTTGATAAGGGTAATGCTGTTGACATGGTGTATATGGACCTTCAGAAGGCATTCGGTCCAATGCCACACAATAGACTTGTGAGAAAAATTATAGTTCATGGAGTAAAAGGGACAGTAGCAACATGAATACAAAATAATATAAAGCAGAGAGTAATGGTCAATGAATATTTTTTGGGCTGGGGTAAGATTTGTAGTGGTGTTCTTCAGGGATTGGTATTGGGACCTTTGCTTTCCTGTGTCATGCTAGATTTAAGAATTTTTTAAAAATCATGTTCTCTGCAGTTAAACAGCTTTTTTTTATTGTTGCCGGGCTTTCTGGTTAGAAGTCCTTTTGTTGCTGCTACAATGATTTAAATAGAGTTTTGTTTATTTTTACTCTTTGCCCCAGGTACTTTCTGGGACTATTTATGACCCTAGATTGTGAGGGGGAAGAAAGATTGACAAATCAAAGTCAGGTGGTTCCTCCCCAGGAAAATCGAAGGAGTTTTCAGTTTTCGTTATGAAGTGGGGTGAACATCAGACTGAATAGCAGTGTATTTCTGTCTCCCTGGTACTGGAAATTCTGCTGGCTAGCTGGAAGCAAGGCTTTTTTTGCCTTCCTGGAGTAGAAAAAAATCTGCTGTTGGTGGTTGGCTTGTCTAGAGCCTCTCTCTCCTTGGTGTTTTAGAAAGCTGTTCTGCCGCAAGCTGATCTGTGTATGCATCAAGAGGGCTGCTAGAAGTTACAAGGCTGGGAAATCAGTTTCAATTCTTCAGCCAAAGTTCCAGCATTGCATGAGCATTTGTATTTTCTGTGCTAAACTGTGGCTAGGGTTTTGTATAGGGAAGTTTGTTTGATTAAAACATTTCTAATACTTATTAAAGTTTATATATCATAATTTTTTTGTTTGTAATTGGTAAAAGCTATTGCTAATTTTCTATGTGTTAACTGTATACAAAAATATACTTTGTTTGATAAAAGCTCCCTCGTGGGTCAGTTGAATCTTCCTGAAGTGAAACATATCATGCTCACCCTGGCCAAATACAAATCACAGAATTTATGATCCTGAAACACTTTGGAGTTTCTGACCTACAGTAGCTGATATATATTAATGATCTCAATGTTGATGCACAGGGGATAATTTTAAAGTTTGCGGATTATGCAATATTTGGTAGTATTGTAAACTGTGATGACAACAGTGCAGAACTCAAAAAAGACATAGACAAATTAGTAGAGTGGGCAAATAGGAGGCAGTTGAAGTTCAATGTGGAGCATAAGGTGATACACTTTGGTAGGAAGAACATGGAGAATCAAATCAGATAAGGGGAGTCCATTCAGTGCTGAGTTACATAACCTCAGCAAGTGTTGCAATAAAATCAGTACATCTAAAATCCATCGAAATATCACCTGTCATGTGTGGTTAATGTGCCCCATCATCCCTAGCTATGCAACGAGATCTTGATCAATTGGGCCAGTGGGCTGACGAATGGCAGGTGGAGTTTAATTTAGATTAATGCAAGGAGATGCATCTTGGCAGATTGAACCAGGGCAGGACTTGCTCAGTTAATGCTAGGGCGTTGGAGAGAGTCACAGAACAAAGAGATCTAAGGGTACAGGTTCATAGCTCCTTGAAAGTGGAGTCACAGGTGAACAGAGTGGTGAAGGCAGCATTCCACATGCTTGGTTTCATTGTCAGAAATTGAATACAGGAGTTGGGATGTCTTGTTGGAGTTGTACAAGACATTGTTAAGGCCACACTTGGAATACTGTGTACAGTTCTGGTCACCCTATTATAGAAAGAATATTATTAAAATAGAAAGAGTGCAGAAAAGATTTACTAGGATGCTACTGGGACTTAATGGTTTGTGTTATAAGGAGACACTGGATAGACTGGGACTTTTTTCTTTGCAGCATAAAAGGCTGAGGGGTCTATAAAATAATGAGGGGCACAGGTCAGCTAGTCAATATCTTTTTCCAAAGGTAGGGGAGTCTAAAACTAGACGGCATAGGTTTAAGGTGAGAGGGGAGAGAGGTCCTTGTGCATGAGTCGCAAAAACCCAGCCTGCAGGTGCAGCAGGTGGTCAGGAAGGCGAATGGAATGCTGGCCTTCATAGCGAGGGGGATTGAATATAAAAGTAGGCAGGTCTTGCTGCGGCTGTATAGGGCATTGGTGAGGCCGCAGCTGGGGTACTGTGTGCAGTTTTGGTCGCCGTACTTACGCAAGGATATTTTGGCCTTGGAGGGAGTGCAGAGGAGGTTTACTAGGCTGATGCCGGAGTTGAGGGGGTTGAGCTATGAGGAGAGGCTGAATAAATTAGGCTTGTACTCGTTAGAGTTTAGAAGAATGAGGGGAGATCTCATTGAGACGTATTAGACGATGAATGGGATGGATAGGAGAGAGGTGGAGAGACTCTTCCCGCTCAGAAAGGATAGTAGGACTAGGGGGCACAGCCTCAAGATAAAGGGGGGGCGGTTTAGAACGGAGTTGAGGAGGAACTTCTTCACTCAAAGGGTGGTGAATCTCTGGAATTCTCTGCCAGTTGAAGTGGTGGAGGCTACCTCGCTAAATATTTTTAAGAAGCGGGTTGATGGGTTTTTGATAAGAGAGGGGATTAAGGGTTATGGGGAGAGGGCAGGAATGTGGAACTGAGCCACAACAGATCAGCCATGATCTTATTGAATGGCGGGGCAGGCTCGAAGGGCTAGTTGGCCTACTCCTGCTCCTATTTCTTATGTTCTTATGTCCAGAGGGGCAATTTGTTCACACAGAGAGTGGTGAGTGTCTGGAACAAGCTGCCAGAGGTAATAGTAGAGACGGGTATAATTTTATCTTTTAAGAAGCATTTGGACAGTTACATGGGTAGGATGGGTATAGTGGGATATGGGCCAAATCAAGGCAATTGGGACTAGCTTAGTGGTAAAACTGGGCGGCCTGGACAAGTTGGGCCTGTTTCCATGTTGTAAACTTCTATGACTCTATCCCTTATCAATGACTGGAAATATGTTTCAGCTCCAGCCCAGGTGGAGACACTTGACTGTTGAGAGATCTACACTGAAGAATTTGATGTACCAGCTCACCCTCCCCATCCCACACACAAATTCACTCCGTCACCTTTCAATATATCCTCAGCACAGAAACCTGTGACTAGACACCTAACTCAGTGCTCCATGAATAAACCATATATAGATCCTGGAGAAACCCTTTCCTGGCTGCAAGCAAAGGCAAGTCTTATTTTACTGGTGTTTCCCTGGAATTTCAGGAATACTTTGTGTCCAGCCCACACAATGAGAAACACATGAGACTTGCTGCATTATCCAAATGAGACTAATTCCAGATTAGGGTCCACACGCCCTCAGTGTCTCACTAGGCTTTTTAGTCATCAGAAGACAAGTTTAGATATAGCAGCAGCCACACCAAGCTGTGATACAATAACTGTGATGGTGTACCTGTAAAAATTGGTGAGAGTTGGAGCGGACATGCTAAATTACCTTAGTCTCTTGAGAAAGTAGAGGCGTTGGTGGGCTTTAGGGACCAAGACAAGTTGTTGGTGATCTGGACAGCTAAAAATATGAAACCTTCAACCATTTCTACTTCGTCCCCATTGATGTAGTGTCCTCCACTACGCCTCCTGAAGCTGACAATCTCCTTCGTTTTGTTGACATTGACAGAGAGATTATTGTTGCCGCACCAGTTCACCAGATTCTCCATCTCATTGCTGTACTCTGTCTTGTCATTGTTTGAGATCCAACCCACTACAGTGGTGTCGTCAGCAAATTTGAAAATCCGCGTGCCTCGATTTCAGAACAAACAGTGAGTTTACTGAATGAGCCTCGGGGCAATGTCGCCTGGTTAGATTACCTGCTTAAAAATACTTCAATGTAGTGTTTTGTCAATGTGCAGTACACAATTAAAGTTTGTTCAAATTTAACTAAATTTAATTTAGTATTGACATATTGACAGCAACGTAAATTTAAAGAGACAAACTGAAACATTACGCAATTAAAATCAAACAACAATACTGCATCGGTGAGTGTCAGCACCTCACTGGTTGGGTCACACATATCTCTATTGGAAACATTCTTGATGTTGTTTGCAGTAAACTATCACATCAAGAATTGACGTAGGGAGCAATCTGTATGCTCAAATCAAAGATCATCTCAAAATAAGTAAAGTGCATTCAAATTAGACTAAACATGCTGAGATTATTGTTAGAAAACACAAATTATTAACTAATCACGGTGATGGATACTGCAAGGGGAAAGGATGTTTATTGCAAACCCATAGCATCCTCTGCTGGTTACTCAAAGCCAAATCTCGACAATTTTACAGATTGGTTCTCTCTCCTTGCACAAGACGTCCTTTCACACACCAAACATCCTAGAAAGATGAAAGAAAAGAGGTGTTAGCATTGGTTCCCTTCAGAGCTGACTGTGAGGTAGCTTTGCGCTTTGGGATTATTATAGACACCATCCAATTGGGGCAGCACAGTAGCACAGTCGTTAGCACTGCTGCTTCACAGTGCCAGGGATCAGGGTTCAAATCCCAGCTTGGGTCACTGTCTGTGTGGACTCTGCATGTTCTCCCCATGTCTGCGTGGGTTTCCTCCGGATGCTCTGGTTTCCTCCCACATTCTGAGAGACGTGCTGATTAGGCGCATTGACCCAAACAGGCGCTGGACTGTGGTGACTAAGGGAATTTCACTGTAACTTCATTGCAGTGTTAATATAAGCCTTACTTGTGACTAATGAATAAACGTAACTTACAATTCCCTTTATCACGCAGTTTAAAGTTTATTTATTAGTGTCACAAGTAGGCTTACATTAACACTGCAATGAAGTTACTGTGAAAATCCCGTAGTCGCCACATTCCGGCACCTGTTCGGGTACACTGAGGGAGAATTTAGCACGGCCAATGCTCCTAACCAGAACATCTTTGGATTGTGGGAGGAAACCCGAGCACCTGGAGGAAACCCACACAGACACGGGGAGAATGTGCAAACTCCACAGAGGCAGTGATCCAAGCCGTGAACTGAACGCGGGTCACTGGCGCAGTGAGGCAGCAGTGCTAACCACTGTGTCACCCACCCACTGTGCTGACGCAAAAGGGTAGGGAGAGGATTTTTCTTTACACAAGTAGCAGACTCATCTTTTATTGTTATTCTGTTTCCTTCATTCTCCTTCAGTCTAACGTGGTTACTACTTTGAGCTAAGTCCCCCGATTTTCCCCTTCTCTCTCTAGAGAAGTAGGTTTGCCTCCTCATCACCAACGTCACTGCCCAGACCCTGTCAGTGAAGGGGCGAGAAACTGCAGCAACTGTGAACCTGCATCAAGAGCTTCGACACATCGGGCGAGATTCTCCGGTATCCAGGCTGCATGTTTTCTGCCAATGGGAGATGGCGCGGTGTTTGCTAGCGGTGGATTCTCTAGTCCCGCCTCTGTCAATGGGAATTCCCGCGGCTGAGAGTGCGCTGCAGCGGGGCTGGAGAATCCTGCCGGTGTGAATGAATTCCAGCCATAGCATTTGAAAAGTAGTAAAAGTCAACAAGGACAAAGGACATCTGCTGAGCAATCTCACTATACAAACAGTTTTAGGAGTGTGATTTATTCAGTGAGAGGCAGCTCAGGGAAGGTTCACTTGGCAGATTCCTGAGGTGGAGAGCTGCTTTACAGGAAAGGTTGAGTAGTTTGGGTTGACAGTCATCTGAGGGGTGATCTTACTGAAATATACAAGATCCTGAGTGGCTGAATGCTGAGAGGATGAACCTAGAACCTCAAAATAAGAGGTCTCCTTTTTAAGACATAGACGATGAGGAATTTCTTCTCCCAGAGAGTTCAGTCATTGGAATTCTCTTCCCCGGAGTGCAGTGGAGGTGGGGGTCATTGAATAAACTCAAGGCTGAGTTAGATAGATTATTGACAGGCAAGAGAGTTGAGGATTATGGGGAAGGGACAGGAAAATGAAGTTGAGATGACAGCTGGATCAGCCATGTTCTTATTGAATGGTGCAGCAGACTGGAGGGGCTGAATGGCCTGGGGGATTGCAGTAATTATATTCTGTCTATAGCGATTTTCTGTTCGATTTGTAAACATGATATAGTCCTTCTTTAGTCAATGTAATAGTGTCATATGCAGTGGTTTTGCCCAATAGGACTCTCCACAGCTGTGGTTGTGGAGTTACATCTCAAGAAATTCTGTAGAGTATTGATATTTGTTGACTGGTTAGCGATCCCATTGAGTATTTCCTCGATGTAACTACAGGAAGGGAATCCTTACAAATATGCCAGATGTTGCCTTGGTTTTCAGGATCATGTTAACATCTGCCACATAGAAATTTTTAAAATTGGTGCTTTCAAACGGTAGTCTAGTGAAGTAATTTACAGAAGAAATCACAACGTATCACAAGACTAGAAAGAACCTGTCGCCATTGTTTTTGCTTGCAGGATGGTGGCTGGGATTCTCCAGTCCTGCCGCAGTGAATGGAGATTTGGGCGAACGCCGAATTCTCCATTCTCGCTGGCAGCAAGCAACATCGGAGAATTCCGGCCAGCATATCATTTTGCAAAGACTGGAATTTTCCAGTCCTGCCAATATTGACCCCTCATGACAGGTCCCCGGCAGGACAGGCGAGTCACACAAAAACCCATGGACTGGAAGATCCTGACTGCGACCAATGGCCAAAATATAGTTTATTTTCTTAAAAAAAAACCTACCGCCATAGTTAGGTTGCTGTCAATGCCATACTTTGCACGTCCGATTTCAAGAAGCTCTTGCTCAATGTTTTCCTGGAGGGTGCCCTTTACATCAATGTAGTAGCAGTCAGAACTTGCATAGTGGCATGAGATTGCCTAGAAACCAGGAATGCAAACACAGAATACTGTGTGTGATAAACAAGTAAATGTAAAATCACGCAATGATAAAACAGATGAAGGTTCTCCAGTGTCGCCAGCCCATCTCACACAATTGTGTTACCTTATGTAGAATCATATCTTACACTACCCACCTCACCCAAAACTCTGAGATCTCCTCAGAGGGGCAACAAAACAGACCAATTTGGGAGGGAAGATTCTGGGAAATTTCTTTCTGGCTCATCAAACCAAGCCCCGGAGATCACCGGTGCTGGATTACCTGCCTGATCGACCATTTATAGGAGATGATCTCCATCCCAGCCAGACACATGACCAGCTCGCGCTTAAATTAACTCAGCGTCCACCCACCCACCGAGGGTCCAGCCTGCTCCAGAGGTTCTCTGGGAGAAGAATCATGTCCTGTCAGCCAACCTCCATCTGACCTTCAATCTGAAGATTAACAAAACTAGCAGGAGTTGTGTGATCCACTGGTGTTGGACCACAGCTGACTGGACTGGTGTTCAAAACTGAGCAGCCAATCAATCATATGTCCATCACGCACACTCAGAGCGTCCAGAATCACTGCCCA
Source organism: Carcharhinus amblyrhynchos (assembly GCF_965287045.1). Classification (NCBI taxonomy): domain Eukaryota; kingdom Metazoa; phylum Chordata; class Chondrichthyes; order Carcharhiniformes; family Carcharhinidae; genus Carcharhinus; species Carcharhinus amblyrhynchos. The sequence continues at coordinate 49,387,526 of NC_137342.1, forward strand.
TTCTCTGTCAAAAAAAGTTAGCAGGAAAACAGGCTTCTGATAACCACCTTCCATTCTTAGCTGCTTGGAGGTTCATAACACTGCTTCACTGAAACACCCTAACCGCTGTAAGGAGATGTTATTCAGTTCTCATGGAATGAAAGATGGAATTTCAGAATGCGATTCTCATTGCACTAATAAAGATTCCTGGATTCCACATAACAAGACGCAATTACTTATTCAATCCCTGTAAACTGGGGAGGGTAAAATGTTCCTTTGGAGAGACAGTACAGACTCAATGGGCCAAATGGCCTCTTACTGCACTGTCAGGATTCTATAAAACCACCAGACCTGAACAGAAGGCTTGACTTGTAAATCAGAATTTGTTTCATATAAATGCCAACAAATTCAGATAATCAAAATTGGGAGAATCACCAGCCCAAAGACTCAACTGTCAAGTGTATTTGAGAGTTTGGCAGGTCAGCAAGATTCCAGGTTTAATTTCAGGAGTTAGTTGATTTCACACAAGACGGTGGTGAAATATCTATCGATCAAATACGCAAAGCGTGTGAGAGATCGAATCTGTGCCCCTCATCACAAGCGATCTCTTACCTTTCGGAAGCCTTGAGTCCGATTTCTTCCTGATCCGTGGATGAGCAGGGGATGGAAGAATACAGTGTCACCCTTCTCCATCACAAGATAGACCCTGGGATGATCAGGGTCATAATCTCGCACGCCGTGATACATCTTATTCACACCATCCTGAAGATACAATGAGTGGGGAGACAGTATATTTACACTTACTGGCAACTTATCTTCAGCTAAAACGATAGAAAATCAGAAGATTTACAGTTTTGGTTGAAAGTTCAATGAGAAGAAAGCTTTCTGTTGAAAATCTAACATGAAGCAACTGAAGGAACAGCAATTTTTTGACAGTTGCAGAAATATTCATAATTCTTGCATCAAAAGTATTAAACTAACTTTTATTAGTATAGAATATTAAATTTTTATATAGAAATATAATAATGAATGAGGTTTATTTTATAATTAATATTGGAATCTAAAATTAATTTTTAAGTAGTGCCAGGGACCTGCTTTCAATTCCTGGCCTGGGTCACTGTCTGTGCGGAGTTTGCACATTCTCCCCGCGTCTGTGTGGATTTCCTCTGGGTGCTCCAGTTTCCTCCCACAGTCTGAAAGACATACTGGTTAGGTGCATTCTCCCTCAGTGTACAAGAACAGGTGCCGGAGTGTGGCGACTAGGGGATTTTCACAGTGACTTCATTGCAGTGTTAATGTAAGCCTACTTGTGACACTAACAAGCTAAATTAAAAAAAACTAGCTGTCTTGAAATGGTCTTATCAAACAGCAAACCAACAATATTTTATCTCAAAGGTAGGAAATCTCCAATTAAGTGATGCTAAGAATGGAGAAAGGATTGCCCAACAGAAAGTACTATACCCCTGGGTTAAGTAGTTGAAATGCTTTATTTTGTTGAGTGTCTGTCAATGTTCCATAGTTAGTCTCAAACATTGTATACTGAGTCTGTTTCTATAGGGTCTGCCTCCCACGCTGCTCAAATTTACCTCCTTGCGAACAAATTAAAAAGCTGTCCTCACCACCTCTAGGCAGCTCACTACTGGATGGACTTCCAGATCCAAGGAGGAAAGTAAAAACACAGAAAAAAATCCTTAACCCAGTACAAGTTTCCCATCCAAGCCACTCACCGTCCTGACTTGGAAATGTATCGCCGTTCCTTTGCAGTCACTGGATCAAAATCCTGGAATTCCCTTCCTAACGGCATTGTGAATCAAAAATGTTTCGATCTGTACGTGTTTTTAAAAAAAATCATCCTATGCTGTGGTAGAATAATTCAATTTCTACAGCATGTGGACTGTAGCGATTCAAGAAGGCAGCTCACCACCACCTTCTCAAGGGCAATGAGGGATGGGCAATAAATGCTGAGCCAGCCAGCGACACTCACTTCCCACGAATGAAGAAACAAAAATCCCAAAGTTTTCCCAGCTCCTTCAGATGGCTGCAGTGAAACTTGGGCGATATATTCTTGGAGAAATTAAGGAGCACAAGTTGCAGTTTGAAGACTGACAATCTCGGGAAGCTCTGGCTGTGTTTCGGATTTGGAGCTGGTTAGACGGCTGGTGAAGGGATCAGATTAACACCATCAGCACGGGGTTCAATCCCCATCTGAGCTGAGGCAGACTCCGGGCTTACCTCCGCACCCTACCTAGGGTAACAATCACAGGCACTTTGTTGTGGTTGGGTGAACAACCCAAGGACCAACCTTCAGGCAGAGAACTCAAAGAGAATAAGATGACGACTCTCGTATTAGCCATTTGGGTGGCATGGTGACACAGGTTAGCATGACTGCCTCGCAGCGTCAGGGATCCGGGTTCAATTCCCCACTTGGGTGATTGTGTGGAGCCTGCACATTCTCCCCATGTTTGAGTGGGTTTCCTCTGGGTGCTCCAGTTTCCTCCCACACTCCAAAGATTGGCGTATTGGATGGATCATAGAATCAGAAAAACCCTACAGTGCAGAAAGAGGCCACTGGGCCCATCGAGTCTGCACCGACCACAATCCCACTCAGGCCCTACCTCCATATCCCTACAAAGTTACCTGCTAATCCCTGCAACCCATGCACCTCAGGACACTAAGGGGTAATTTTTTAGCATGGCCAATCGACCTGACCCGCACATCTTTGGACTGTGGGAGGAAACCGGACCATCCGGAGAAAACCCATGCAGACACGAGGAGAATGTGCAAACTCCACACAGACAGTGACCCAAGCTGGGAATCGAACCCAGGTCCCTGTGAAGCAGCAGTGCTACCCACTGTGCTACCGTGCCACCCCAAATCAGTATGGAGAATGTGGCCGTGCTAAATTTCCCCTTAATGTCAGAGGGAGTTGCAGGGTAAATATGTGAGGTTAAGGGGTTAGGGCCTGGGTGGGATTGTTGTCAGTACAGACCCCATGGGCTGAATGGCCTCACTCGGCACAGTAGGGATTCTACGATTCAATGACATAAGGGCTTCAACTGGGCCACAGGTGGACAGCCAGCCAACGCTTCCTCTGCTACTTGTAAAATAACCATGCGGCAGGACTTGTCACTGGTGGCACTGCGGGATATTTTACCGTTATATAAATTAAAATACTGAGGATGCTGGAATTCTGAAATTACATAAAATAGTGCTGGAAAACTCGACAGGTCTGTTAGCATCTGTAAAGGTAAAAACTGAGTTAACGTCTCGAGTCCAATGTGGCTATTTCTCAGAACAAGAAATTCTAAACACTCTGAGCTTTCTGATAAGGAGTTATATCCTACTGGAAACATTAACGCTGTTTCTCTCTCTCCTGCAGATGCTGCCAGACCTGCTGAGATCCAGCACTTTCTGGTTTTATACCCTATTTTACAGATTCATCAGCCTGTTTCTACACCTCCCAGTGACCAATAAAATCTGGGATTCAGCCTGATCTGGCCATTGTCATGTTCCTGACCAATGGTAACAGGCTGTTTCTGGTGAAATATTAACATTCCCAATCACACACTTTCACATCTTTAGAACCTGTTCTTTTTAAGAATTAAGGCATTGGGCTGAAATAATTAAACTTTTAAAAGTTTAAAGCAAAACAAAAAATGAAGGAGGTTCTAACAATATTTTGCTGTATTTGTATGTTCTTAGAATAAAATAGAACAGAACAGAATAGGATAGAATATCAAACAGAATACCAGAAGTGCAGAGTGGGCCATTCAGCCCATCGAGTCTGCACCAACTCTCTGAAAGGACATCCCACCCAGATCCTCTCCCCCACCCTGGAACCCTGCATATTTGCCTACTAATTCACCTGACCTACACACTAAGGGGCAAATTATCATGGTCAATCAACCAAAACTGCACATCTTTGGACTGTGGGAGGAACACAGTAAAAAGTCTGACAACACCAGGTTTTAGTCGAACCTATTTATTTGATAATATACTCACAAGCTTTCGGGTTAGCCCCTTCGTCAGGTGAATGGAGAGTTCTGGCCTCAGACAGAGCATATAAAGCACAGACAGTTTAGAGATTACTGATTAGAATGCGAATCCTTACACCTAACCTGCTGTTCAAGACCTGAAGTGGCTGATAATGTGAGTGGAAGGAGCACTGATCACAGTTTAAAGAGATGTGTATTGTCTCCAGACAGCACAGTAAGTGAGGTTTTGCAAACCCAGGCAAGTCACAGGGATTACAGATAGTGCGACATGAACCCAAGATCCCTGTTGAGACCGTCCTCATGTGTGCGGAACTTGGCTATCAGTCTCTGTTCAGCGACTCTGCGCTGTCGTGTGTCGTGAAGGCCACCTTGGAGAATGCTTACCCGAAGGTCAGAGGCTGAATGCCCGTGACCACTGAAGTGTTCGCCAACAGGAAGGGGTAAGCATTCTCCAAGGCGGCCTTCACGACACACGACAGCGCAGAGTCGCTGAACAGAGACTGATAGCCAAGTTCTGCACACATGAGGACAGTCTCAACAGGGATCTTGGGTTCATGTCGCACTATCTGTAACCCCCGTGACTTGCCTGGGTTTGCAAAACCTCACTTACTGTACTGTCTGGAGACAATACACATCTCTTTAAACTGTGATCAGTGCTCCTTCCACTCACATTATAGAACATAGAACATAGAACATAGAACATTACAGCGCGGAACAGGCCCTTCGGCCCACAATGTTGCGCCGACCAGTCTTATTTTTAAAAAAAAACATTGACCCACTAATCTAAACCACTCCTTTTTCGTCCATAAACCTATCCACCAATCTCTTAAACGCCCCCAAACTAGGCGCATTTACAACTGCAGCAGGCAGGGCATTCCAGTCCCTCACCACCCTCTGGGTAAAGAACCTACCCCTGACATCCGTCCTATAACTACCCCCCCTTAATTTAAAGCCATGCCCCCTCGTGCTAGATTTCTCCATCCGAGGAAACAGGCTATCACCATCCACCCTATCTAAACCTCTAATCATCTTATATGTTTCTATAAGATCCCCTCTTAGCCGCCTTCTTTCCAGTGAAAACAACCCCAAATCCCTCAGTCTCTCCTCATAGGACCTCCCCTGCATACCAGGCAACATCCTGGTAAACCTCCTCTGCACCCTCTCCAAAGCCTCCACATCCTTCCTGTAATGTGGGGACCAGAACTGCACACAGTACTCCAAGTGCGGCCGCACCAGAGTTGTGTACAGTTGCAACATGACGCTGCGACTCCTAAATTCAATCCCCCTACCAATAAACGCCAAACATATAAGAACATAAGAACATAAGAACATAAGAAATAGGAGCAGGAGTAGGCCATCTAGCCCTTCGAGCCTGCCCCGCCATTCAATAAGATCATGGCTGATCTGTCGTGGCTCAGTTCCACTTTCCCGCCCTCTCCCCATAACCCTTAATCCCTTCTCTTATCAAAAACCCATCAACCCGCTTCTTAAAAATATTTAGCGAGGCAGCCTCCACCACTTCAACGGGCAGAGAATTCCAGAGATTCACCACCCTTTGAGTGAAGAAGTTCCTCCTCAACTCCGTTCTAAACCGCCTCCCCTTTATCTTGAGGCTGTGCCTCCTAGTCCTACTGTCTTTTTTGAGCGGGAAGAGTCTCTCCACCTCTATCCTATCCATCCCATTCATCATCTTATACGTCTCAATGAGATCTCCCCTCATTCTTCTAAACTCTAACAAGTACAAGCCTAGTTTATTCAGCCTCTCCTCATAGCTCAATCCCCTCAACTCCGGTATCAGCCTAGTAAACCTCCTCTGCACTCCCTCCAGGGCCAAAATATCCTTGCGCAGGTGCGGCGCCCAAAACTGCACACAGTACTCCAGCTGCGGCCTCACCAATGCCCTATACAGCTGCAGCAAGACCTCCCTACTTTTATATTCAATCCCCCTCGCTATGAAGGCCAGCATCCCATTCGCCTTCCTGACCACCTGCTGCACCTGCAAGCTGGGTTTTTGCGATTCATGCACAAGGACCCCGAGGTCCCTCTGCACCGTCGCCTGCTGCAGTTTTTCGCCACGTAAGTAATAGTCCTTCCTACCATTCTTCCTACCAAAGTGGACCACCTCACACTTGCCAACATTAAATTCCATTTGCCATTTCCTGGCCCATTCGCCCAGCCTATCTAGATCCTTCTGCAGACTCTCCACACCCTCCGCACAATTTGCCGTTCCCCCAATCTTGGTGTCATCAGCAAATTTCGACACCCTACACTCGGTTCCCTCCTCCAGATCATCTATATAAATGGTAAATAGCTGAGGCCCCAGCACCGACCCCTGGGGCACCCCACTAGTCACCATCCGCCAATCCGAATAGCACCCATTGACCCCCACTCTCTGCCTCCTATTTGACAACCAATCCTCTATCCACGCTAACACCCTACCCCGAACTCCATGTCCCCTGACCTTCTGCAATAACCTCTTGTGAGGTAGCTTGTCAAACGCCTTCTGAAAATCCAGAAAGACCACATCCACCGGCTCTCCTCTATCCACCGCCCTAGACACATCCTCATAGAACTCCAGTAAATTTGTCAGACACGACTTCCCTTTAATGAAACCGTGTTGCGTCCGCCCTATCAAGCAATTCCCTTCAAGATGCCTCGCAATTTCCTGCTTAATGATGGATTCTAACATTTTACCTACCACAGACGTTAAACTAACCGGCCTATAATTCCCCGCCTTTTGCCTGGCACCCTTCTTAAACAACGGCGTAACATTAGCCGTTTTCCAATCTTCCGGCACTTCCCCGGAATCCAGCGACGTCTGGAAAATAACCACCAAGGCATCCACTATCACCTCCGCCATTTCTTTCAGAACCCTCGGATGCATTCCATCCGGTCCTGGGGACTTGTCCACAATCAGCCCCTCCAGTCTGTCGAGCACCACCTCTCTAGTAACAGTAATGTCATTAAGACCCTCCATTCCTACCACCTTTCCATCGCTAACACCCGGCAAATTATTCACGTCCTCCTCCGTGAAGACAGAAACAAAAAAGTTATTCAAGACCTTCGCCATATCCCCATCCCCTACCACTAGCTCCCCTTTCTCATCCTCTAAAGGACCAACGTTCACCCTAGCCAGCCTCTTCCTTTTTATATATTTATAAAAACTCTTGCTATCCTTTTTTATATTAAGTGCTAGCCCAGCCTCATAGCTTCTCCTACCCTCCTTTATCAACTTCTTTGTCAATCTTTGTTGACATTTAAACCTTTCCCAATCCTCTTCTCGCCCACTGCTCTTAGCTACTCTAAATTCCTCCGCTTTTAATTTAACACTTTCCTTCATCAGCCACTTCAGGTCTTGAACAGCAGGTTAGGTGTAAGGATTCGCATTCTAATCAGTAATCTCTAAACTGTCTGTGCTTTATATGCTCTGTCTGAGGCCAGAACTCTCCATTCACCTGACGAAGGGGCTAACCCGAAAGCTTGCGAGTATATTATCAAATAAATAGGTTGGACTAAAACCTGGTGTTGTCAGACTTTTTACTGTGTTTACGCCAGTCCAACGCCGGCATACCCACATCTGTGGGAGGAAACCAGAGCACCTGGAGGAAACCCACGCAGACACGGGGAGAATGTGCAAACTCCACACAGTGACCTAAGGCTGGAATTGAACCCAGATCCCTGGTGATGTGAGGCAGCAGTGCTAACCACTGTGCTGCTCATATGCTACCTTACTATACAACAACAGACTGTGGTATCATAGTCAATATCTGTCACATCACCATGCAGTGTGTCCAGTCTCAGGTTGTTTTATCCACATTCCTCTTTGTGAGCTTCCTTGACTCAGTTTCAGCCCAGTGTGATTTTCTTCATGTGTCACGCATTTGCAAAACTGTTACTTCTTTTTATATAGATGAAAGATTGCCACGCTGGCAGCTTTGTAGCCGAATACATACCTTCCACTCTGGGTAGTCATGCTGTTTCATTCTGCCCTTGTGTGTCCCTGGCAGCACAACGAGGCACCCGTTGTTACGGTCCACCCTTTCCATGGCAGTCCAGGCACACACAATCTGATCAGCCGGCCTGAAGGGGAAGTAATGAAGATCCTGGTGCAGAGGATGCCGGGATGTCTTCTTCCCTGCAAACACACACGTACTGGGGTCATTTCTACATTGCTGACAAACTTTCATTATCCCTCTTGTACTCTGAGATTCCCCGCATACGCTGAGCACTCGCACTGTTACTGAGATATGGGGAAAAGGATTGAGAACATTTAATAATAACTTAAGCAAGTGTCAGCTCACTGTAACATAATGCACTGTAACATACTGGCCTGCAGCTACAATCAGAAAATTGAAAATAATTCTACAGACAGAGAACAGTATTAAGGTAAGGAATTTTAGCAGTTCAATGCCTCAACAGATTTGCAGCTGGAAATTTTCCTGCTTATGATAATGGAAGAACAAGTAAATTACTGTGGAAAAGTGGCTGTCTCACACAATGGGTACAATCAGTTTTAAATATACATTTTTACTATTCATTCGTGGGATATGGGCATTGCTGGCTGGCCAGCATTTATCCCCCATCCCTTGTTGCCCAAGGGCAGTTGAGAGTCAACCACATTGCTGTGGCTCTGGAGTCACATGTAGGCCAGACCAGGTAAGGGTGGCAGATTTCCTTCCCTAAAGTTCATTAAGCAGTCTCCAACACCAGATTAAAGTGCAATTTGGTAGCTCAAGCTTTTGGAGCACTGCCCCTTCATCAGGTGAGTGCAGGATTTGTTTCATAAACAGGGCATATATAGACACAAACTCAATTACAAAATAATGGTTGAAGTGCGAGTCTTTACAGGTAATCAAGTCTTAAAGATACAGACAATGTGAGTGGAGAGAGGGTTAAGTACAGGTTAAAGAGACGTGTATTGTCTCCAGCCAGGACAGTTAGTGAGATTTTACAAGCCCAGGCAAGTCGCGGGGGTTACAGATAGTGTGACAGGAACCCAAGATCACAGGTTGAGACCATCCTCGTGTGTGCAGAACTTGGCTATTAGTTTCTGCTTGGCAATTCCACGTTGTTGTGTGTCTTGAAGACTGCCTTGGACATTTGTGGACCAAATGGGTTTCTCCAACAACCAACAAGGGTTTCATAGTCATCAGTAGATTCTTCAGGTATTTTTTATTGAATTCAAATTCCACCATCTGCTGTGGCGGGATTCGAACCCAGGTGCCCAGAACACTGGCTGAGTCTCTGTACATTCAGCATTTCTCTTTCTTACCTGCATCAGGGGGCTTGTTGATCAGCATGGAGTGCATTGCCATGATGTTAGGGCCAGTAAAACACTCCACATACTTCAAAATCTAAAAGCAAAACCATATTAAACTGAGGAGGAACTTCATCTAAAAGACACATTATACAGGTCACATTCAATCAGCTTCCAAGCGATTCCACTGGTAATTTAAGGAATTAGAAAAATGCTTCAAGTTAAAAAAACAAAGGGTATAGCAGTAAACAGGCTGAGATTGGATTTTGCTGATTATCCCACACATAATGAATGGACTGACGGGAATATAGAAATTTCAACTCAATCACAGGGAAAATCTTAGAATTCATTATCAAAGATGTTACGGCACGGTACTTAGAAAGGTTTAAGGCAACCAAGCAGAGTCAACATGGTTTTGTGAAAGGAGATCAAGTTTAACCAATTTACTGGAGCTCTTTGGAGGAGTCACATGTGCTGTGGATAAAGGTGGATGTACTGTGCTTAGATTTCCAGAAGGCATTTGACATTAAAGGTTACTGCAGAAAAAAGAAGCTCATGGTGTAATGGGGGAACATATTGGCACAGACTGAAGATTAGCTCGCTGGCCAGTAGCTGGGAGTAGGCTTAAATGGGTCTTTTTTTTTAATCAGCAAGATATAATGAGCAGTGTGTCACGGATCTGTACGGGAGCTTCAACTTATAATTTATATAAATGATTTAGATCAAGGAACTGAAGGTGTGATTGCTAAACTTGCTGATGACACAAAGATGCGTATGAAAGCAAGTTGCAAAGAGAGCATAATGAGGGTACAAAGGGACATGGATAGGTGAAGTGAGTGAGAAAGCATCTGGCAAATGCAGTATAATGTGGGAAAATACAAAGTTGTTACATTTTAGGAGGGAGAATAAAAAGGCATATTGTCTAAATGCTGAGAGATTACAGAGCCCTGAGATTCAGCAGGATCTGTGTATCATAGTGCATGAGTGAAAGGCTAGTACGCAGATAATTATAAAAGCTATTGTTTATTGCCAGGGGAATTGATTACAAAAGGAGGTTATGCTTCAATTGTACAGGGTACCAGGGTTTTTTATTCATTCATGTGGCTATAGTTGGCTAGACTGGTGTACCCCTACTTGCCCTCAAGAGGGAAGGACTACTTCTGGACTACTGTGTACAGTACTGGTCTCCTATTTAAGGAGAGGTGTAAATGAGTTAGGAGCAATCCAGAGAAGGTTTATCAGACTAATACGTGGAATGGGTGGATTGTCTTATGAGGACTGGTTGAACAAGCTAGGCTTGTATCCACTAGTTCATAGAAACCTTACAGTGCAGAAGGAGGTTGTTTGACCCATCGAGTCTGCACTGAACACAAGACCCTATCCTGTAACCTCACATACTTACCCTGCTAACCCCCTGACACTACGAACAATTTAGCAAGGCCAATCAACCTAACCTGCATATCTTTGGACTGTGGGAGGAAACCAGAGCACCCGGAGGAAACCCACGCAGACACTGGGAGAATGTCCAAACTCTGCTCAGACAATGACCCGAGGCTGGAACTGAACCCAGGTCCCTCGCATCGAGAAGCAGCAGTGCTAACCACTGTGCCACCGTGCTCCCACCAGACAACTTTTTCCCAGGGTGGAAGAGTCAATTACGAGCCAACACAGGTTTAAGGTGCGAGAGGCAATGTTTAAAGGAGATGTACGAGGCAAGTTTTTCACAGAGAGGGTGCTGGGTGCCTGGAACTCACTGCTGGGGGAGGTAGTGGATGTAGATGCAATAACGAGTTTTAAGGGATGTCTTGACAAATACATGAATAGGATGGGAATAGAGGGGTATGGTCCCCAGAAGGGTAGGGGGTTTTAGTTAAGTCGGGCAGCATGGTCGGCCCAGGCTTGGAGGGGCCGAAGGGCCTGTTCCTGAGCTGTAATTTTCTTTGTTCTTTTGTTCTCCAGTGTGAATAGGCTCCACGCCCTGAAATGAAATGATATTCATGTTGTTGGCTTTTGCAATGCACAGAGTGTGGGAGATTCTAGTCTGATTTACTCCAGTTTTCAGGCAAATGCAACACTTTGAATCTTTCTGGGAGAATTCCGTCCAACATCTTGAATGAGTTTAACCTCAGTGTTTCCTTATATATACGTATATATTTATACACACACAATATATATATGTACATACAGACATATCTTTCATTTACATATGTTAAACATATTCTTTATATTTAGCTCTGAATCCTTGTCTCTCACCTCTGGCAAGCAGCAGTATTTAAAGAGAACTTCATTTTTCTCAAAATTTTGGATCTTAGAAACTGCCTGTTGATCATCAACGTTTTTGGATTTATTGATGGCAATGTCCTTCATTATCATTAACATCGGAACGTCAACTTCCCTCCGACAGATCCGCTCAAACTCATCCCTATAACAAAGGACAAAACAATCTTCATTCTAGAGTCTCAGCTCAGTGTGATAAAGGTGCTGCTTAAATGGGAAAGTTCTTTCCTTAAGTTGTAACAACTTACTTGAAGAGTTTAATATTTTCATCAGAGACCAGCTTCTTAATAAGAAGGAATCCATTTTCCTCATAAAACTGCCTCTGCTCCGGGGTGAGAAGCTGGTTTTCCAAAGTGTAGCTAGGTATAAAGGATCATTTCAAATAAGAAAACTGAACGCAATTGATTTTTATAAGACAAAATTCACACTTTAACAACATTGTTTTATGTCGGTGCCCCTTCCTCCCCCATGATCTGATACTGAATATTCTATCCTGTCGTTACTCTGGAATGATCCAGCCGTGTTCCAGGGGTACTGGCTGACTAGTGCAGCAATGATATATTCCAATTTTACTGAAAGAAGGGAGCATTTCAAGAGGCATAGAGATACAGGAGTGAAATATACACCCTTCCTCAGGATTCTCTTCAACAGCGGGTATAATCTGTGTTGCTAACGAATTCAGTGAAGAAAAAATCAATTTCAAAAGCAAGCTTGCCAACAGCAGGAGTTAAAACTCCAAAGGTCAGCGCAACATTTCGACAGGTTCACTAAACAGACTGCTGGGAGCTCTGGGCTGACATGGTGGAAACACAGTAAAAAGTCTGACAACACCAGGTTTTAGTCCAACCTATTTATTTGATAATAATAATAATAGGTTGGACTAAAACCTGGTGTTGTCAGACTTTTTACTGTGTTTACGCCAGTCCAACGCCGGCATACCCACATCCTGACATGGTGGCCCAGTGGTTGGCACTGCTGCCTCACAGTGCAAAGGGCCTGGGTTCGATTCCAGCCTTAGCGGAAACTGTGTGGATTTTGCATATTCTCCCCATGTCTGCATGGGTTTCCTCCAGGTGTTCCAGTTTCCTCACACACTCCAAATATATGCGAGTTAGGTGGATTAGAACGAAGAAAAGTACAGCACAGGTACAGGCCCTTCGACCCTCCAAGTCTGTGCCGATCACGATGCCCCAACCAAACTAAAAACAAACCTTCTGCTGTTCCGTGGTCCCTATCTCTCTATTCCCTCCCTATTCATGCAACCATCCAGATGCCCCTTAAATGTGGCCATGCCCCTGAGTGTCAGGAGGACCAGCAGGGTAAATACATGGAATTATGGGAATAGGGCCTGAGTGGGATAGTTGTTGGTGCAGACTTGATGGGCCGAATGGCTTCCTTCTGCACTTAGCGATTCTATAATCCTCGGAGTCAGTGCAGGCACCTCATTAAACTGCTCAACACATTCTGTAAAACCTCATCAATCGCTTTCTTCCCCCAGACATTAACCAATTAGATCAAATCTCAGCAGCAAACATAACACTCCTTCACTGGATAACGATTTTTTTTGCCTGTAACAGCAGCCTAATAAGATTGCAAAAGAGTGTGTCGCAGCGTTCCCAGAACACAACCCCTTACACCAGAAGGTTTCAATTTGTTCACATCAAACTTACACTAATTTCTTTAGATTTCTACAATATTTTATACCATAACCAATCAAAGTACATCTTTAGAATATTACAAGCCACACTGATTAAAATCAGCAATTAGGAATAAACGCTACCAGACCTTTCAAGGCCAATGAAATGGAAGGTACTGCAGTTCTCACCAGCCTTTGCATGCATCAAAGCCACTGAGGTTTAGCCAAACCAATCCACAAATCATTATTGTTCATGTCAATTTGCTGTAAATTTGTTTTAATAAAGCTTTGACAACGAGTCATCCAGGCCCGAAACATCAGCTCTTTTCTCTCCTTACAGATACTGCCAGACCTGCTGAGATTTTCCAGCGTTTTCTCTTTTGGTTTCAGATTCTGGCATTCGCTGTATTTTGCTTTTACCTTAATGAACCTCGGTGCCATTTTGGATTGTTATTTTAACATTGTTATTTCTTTTGCTGAAATATTCTGTTAAAATGGTGAGAATTGATAACATTTTGGGGGAAATTGCCTGGAGAAGTGAAGTGCAATTAAAATGCTCTTAGGAATCACTGTCCTTTAGTGACTGTTGTTTCAACTGTGGAATATGCAGCACAGAAAGAGACCACTAGGCCCAATACATCCATACGGACAACCTTCAAACTAACTTCCCCGTACTGCTGCAAGTGTGTGGGTGTGGGTGTGGGTGTGGGTGTGGGTATGGGTGTGTGTGTGTGTGTGTGGGTGTGGGTGTGGGTGTGTGGGGTGGGGGTTGGTTTAGCTGAACATAAGAAATAGGAGCAGGAGTAGGCCACCTAGCCCCCTGAGCCTGCCCCGCCATTCAGTAAGATCATGGCTGATCTGAAAGTGGTTCAGTTCCATTTACCCACCGGCTCCCCATAACCCTTAATTCCCTTATTGATCAGAAATCTATCTACTTATGACTTAAACATATTTAACAAGGTAGCCGCCACTGCTTCAATGGGCAGAGAATTCCAAAGTTCACTACCCTCTGAGAGAAGAAGTTCCTCCTCAATTCTGTTCTAAATTGACTTCCCCTTATTTTGAGGCTGTGCCCTCTAGTTCTTGTTTCCTTTCTAAGTGGAAATAATTACTCTACCTCTATCCTATCTAGCCCCTTCATTATCTTATATGTCTCTATAAGATCTCCCTTCAGCCTTCTAAACTCCAACGAGTACAGGCCCAATCTACTCAATCTCTCCTCATAAGCTAACCCCCTCATTTCGGGCATCAACCTGGTGAACCTTCTCTGTACTCCCTCCAAGGCCAATATATCCTTTTGCAAATCAGGGGACCAAAATTGCACACAGTAATCCAGTTGCGGCCTCACCAGTACCTTGTACAATTGCAGCAAGACCTCCCTGCCTTTATATTCCAGTTTGTGATGCAGGACAAAGCCAACAATACAGGTTCAATTCCTATACCGGCGGAGGTTATTCATGAAGGATCTGTCTTCTCAACACCCTGAGATGTGGAAACCCTAAGATTAAATCAGCACCAGTCAGCTCTTCCCTCTGAAGGGGACAGTAGTCTATGGTCATCTGAGACATTGGTGACTTTATGACTGTTCATGAAGACTTTCCCATGTCAAGTCCCTCAGTGACAACTTCAGCCGTCACTCTTTCAAAACAATTAAGTTTTAAGTTTGCTTATTAGTGTCACAGTAGGCTGATACTAACATTGCAATGAAGTTACTGTGAAAATCCCCTAGTATAGTTAATCAAAAAGCCAGTCCAATATTTAATTATAACTGTATTAAAATTGTCATGTCATTATTCTTTGACTTTTTGTAACAATTTAACACGGTAAAGTCAAATCTACATCAAATTGATTTTTTTGGGGGGTGTGGAGACAGCGAGTTAAAGTTTATGTTGATTGAGGCAGATTTAAAGAAGATAATATTTGGACAAGAGTTCATGACACTCTACATTCCTGCCTTGTGTAACATCCATCTGAATTCAAATGCCAAGAATCTGAAATGAGAGCAGAAAATGGTGCAAACATTCAGCAGATCAGTTAGTATCTGTGCAGCAAACTTTCCGAAGTTAATACGTCTGCACTTGAAATGTTAATTTAACTGTATTCTCCACTGGTGCTAAATACCTTATTGAATAATTGCAGCATCTCCTGGTTTTGTTATTGATTATTTTGTATCTTTTACCCCAGCCTCATGCTCAAACGGACAACTGTTCAGTGGAGAGTGCAGGAGGACATGTCAGGAGCAACGCCAGGCATATCAAGAAACGAGGTGTCCACTTGGTGAAGCTACAACACAGGACGACTTGCATGCCAAATCAGCAAGAAATAGACAGAGCTAAGTGACTCTACAAGCAATGGATCAAGTCTAATCTCTGCAATCCTGCCACATCCAGTTGTGAATGGATGGACAATGGTGGACAATAAAATATCCCCATCCTCAGTGATGGAGAAGTTCAGCTCATCAGTGCAAAAGAGAAAGCTGAAACACCCACAATAATCTTCAGCCAGCAGTGCCAAGTGGATGATCCATCTCGACTTCCTCCAGAAGTCCCCAGCATCACAGTTGTCAGTCCTCAGCTAATTTAATTCACCCCTAAGTTATATCAAGAAATGGCTGAAGACACTGGATACTGCATATTGGGTGACTGCCTGTGTGGAGTTTGCACATTCTCCCCGTGTCTGTGTGGTATTTCTTCCTGATGCTCCGGTTTCCTTCCACAGTCCAAAGTTGTGTGGACTGTCCGTGGGAAATTCCCCCTTAGTGTCCCAAGATGCAGGAGGTTACGATGATAGGGGTGGGGGTGGGCCTGGGTAAGATACTCTGTCAGAGAGTTGGTGCAGACGCGATGGGCTATAGAGATTTTATGATTCTATAATATGAAATGTTTAGAATCCTTGGGAAGAGTTTGCTGCATTCCAGAATTAGACTGAAGTTTAAATTGTTCCCTCTATGACTCAGAGAGGGACTGATGAACATTAAGTTAACATTTTGTTTAAAAAGCTAATTATTACCCTTGAATTTTTGTGTGTATTTAGTAAGTAATTAAAGTAGAGCAATCAGAAGCTTTTTCCCAGGGTGGAAGAGTCAATTATGAGGGGGCACAGGTTTAAAGTGCGAGGGGCAAGGTTGAAAGGAGATGTACGAGGCAGATTTTTTACACAGAGACTGGTGGGTGCCTGGAACTCGCTGCCAGGGGAGGCAGTCAAAGTAGATACGATGGTGACTTTAAGGGGCATCTGGACAAATACATGAATAGGATGGGAATGGAGGGATATGGTCCCGGAAAGTATAGGAGGGTTTTAGTTCAGTTGGGCAGCATGGTCGGTGCAGGCTTGGAGGGCCGAATGGCCTGTTCCTGAGCTGTAATTTTCTTTGTTCTCAAAGTGCAAACCCAGCAAGTTCTTACACCGGAAAGGCTAAAGGTGAGATGGTGGTTGGTGGACGGATGGAAATGGACCAGCAAGTTCTGAAAACGAGGAACTTAAGAGTCTGAATTTGCTGGCTAGTGGCGTGAACAAGAATGGTGCTGAAACCGGCAGGATTCGGCTCTTTACTTACCGCAACCTTCCTGGGTAAGCGTGTGCAGCAACTTCACCTGATGTGGGAAAGGATGTCTGAAATATGGATAAAGTAAATCAGCTTTCACAATGTGATTCTGTTTGTTTGGTGCATTTAATGCAAATAAAAACAGAACTTTTCCTTGATGTAAGAAAGCAAATGTATTATTTCCACAGCAAGCTGTGATGTGGAATATGCCGCCTGAGAGAGTGGCGAAGCAGGTTCAATAACAAAAGGGGATAATTAGCTGAAGGGGAACATGATGGAAAGCACGGGGGGGAAAGATCAAGGGGATGGGATTAGATGGCAGTTTTTTCAGAGTGCTAGCACATACATGATGGGCCCAAGGACCTCCTCCTGTATCATTCTGTAATGAGGTTTTTTTAATCCTACTGGGATAGTAAAGTTACAATCAGCAAGTAACTTAGAATTAGAGACACTCCAGTTACATATTTACTTCCATCCTGAATTCGACGACACAATTTCCTTAGCATCAGCCGGGAGAGACATGGGGGTAGAAATTGGACACTCTGGTAATTTACAACAATTTTTAGATTTGATTTGATTTATTTGATTTATTATTGTCACATGTATTAACAAACAGTGAAAAATATTGTTTCTTGCCGACATGTAAATAAAGCATACCGTTCATAGAGAAGGAAAGGAGAGAGTGCAGAATGTAATGTTACAGTCATAGCTAGGATGTAGAGAAAGGTCAATTTAGTGTGAGGTAGGTCCATTCAAAAGTCTGATGGCAGCAGGGAAGAAGCTGTTCTTGAGTCGGTCGGTATGTGACCTCAGACCTTTGTATCTTTTTCCCGACAGAAGAAGGTGGAAGAGGTAATGTCCAGGGTGCATGGGGTCCTTAATTACGCTGGCTGCTTTGTCAAGGCAGCGGAAAGTATAGACAGAGTCAATGGATGGAAGGCTGGTGCGCGTGATGGATTGGTCTACATTCACGACCTTTTGTAGTTTCTTGCAGTCTAGGTCACAGCAGGAGCCCATACCAAGCTGTGATACAACCAGAAAAAATGCTTTTTATGGTGCATCTGTAAAATTCAGTGAGAGTCATAGCTGACACACCGAATTTCCTTTTCTGAGAAAGGAAAGGCGTTAGTGGGCTTTCTTAACTAGTGTCAGCATGGGGGAACCAGGACAGGTTGTTTGTGATCTGGACACCTAAAAACTTGAATTTCTGGACCCTTTCTACTTCGTCCCTGTTGATGTAGACGGGGGCATGTTCTCCTTTACGCTTTCTGAAGTCGATGACAATCTCCTTCATTTTGTTGACATTGAGGGAGAGATTATTGCTGTTTCATATTCAACCAGCACCCACACCTCACCTGTTCAATGTATAAGAAAAGCCAAAGGCCCAATTTCACTTTGACTTTAGGTACATGTGTTTGGGTGTATGTTAAGATTGTGCCACCATTTTGTTCCAGAAACAAGAGGGCCAAAACTGGTGCTGGTATAATGTTAGTGTCACAGGACTAGCAATCCAGAGACCCAGGCCAAAGCTATCAGGACCAAGATTCAAATCCTCAGCCTGGCAGCTAGTAGAATTTGAATTCAATAAATAAATCTGGAATTGAAAACTAGTGACCGTAACAAGTAGCATCAATTATGAAAAACCCATCTGGTTCACTAATCCCCTTTACAGAAGGAAATCTGCCATCCTTACCTGGTCTGGCGTACATCTGATTCTAGATCATGGCCATGTGGGTGACTCTTAACTGCTCTCTGAAATATTCTGTTCAAGGGCCATTAGGAATGGACAACAAATGCTGCCCTTGCCAGTGACATCCACACCCCATGAATGAAGAGAAAAAAAAAGCCCTAGATCATTCTCATGACTACCAGAGGATTGGAGAGACAAATAAGCCCAAAGCTCTATGAGGAAGTAAAGACACGAAGCTGATTAGATTTGTAGTCTCAATGCAAATTCTTTTGAAGAAACTTGCATTCATATATTACTCCTCAGAACCTCAGGATGTCTCAAATCCAGGAAAGTACTTTTGAAATAAAAATTATTGTCCTAATATAAGAAACATGGCAACTAACTTGCACACTGCATAAACAGCGATAGGATAATGGCCAGATTAGAGTCTGCTGCAGCCAAGTTGGTTGGTAGCATCTCTGCTGAGTCAGAAGTTTATTGGTTCAAGACCCACTTCAGGATTTGAGCATAAGATCAGCGCAGTGCAGCACTGCATTGTTAGAGGTGCCATCTTAAGAGTCAAAGAGTAATTTACGGCACACAAGTATATTCCAGAGATGTTAAATTGAGACCATGTGATTGTTATGGGATCTTGCTGTGCACAAATGCTGCATTGTTTTCACATTACAACAGTGCTTTCCACTTCAAAAGCATTCACCAGCCACAACATAAGCCCTGGGGGCAGGAGAGGCACTGTAGCTGGGTAATAATTAAAAAATAATAATTTAACTTGAGGGATCATTCTTGAGAGAGCTTAACTCACTTTAAAACAATCTCAGGGGATCTTTAACATTCATCTGGGTGTGGGGTGGACATTGGGTTTTATTGCCTGCACCTCCAATAAAAAAATGCAACATAGAACAAATCGAGTGGCAAACTACTGTAAAAAAAAATCAAAGCTAAATGTACTTTATCTGAATGCATGAAGCATTTGCAACAAAATAGATGAGTTGATAGCACAGGTTGCAGTATTTGAGTATGCTGTATTAGCTATTACAGAAACATAGTGACTAGGACTGGGTGCTCAACATTCCAGAATATATAATAGTTCAAAAGAACAGGCCAAAGGGGAAAGGAGGTGGGGTAGCGCTGTTAATCCAGGAAGGTTTTAGAGCAATGCTGAGTCATGACATAAAGGTAGCGGATAGTGATACAGAATCGATTTAGGTTGAAATCACGAATAGCAGGGAAAGGAATACAAGAGTGGGAATGGTCCACAAAATGTAACCACCCAAGAAGTCAGAGCACAAATGCGGAAATACCAAGAACATGTTCGAAGGAAACTGCAATTATCACAGGAGATTTTAATCTGCACGCTGATTGGACAAACCAAACTGGTAAGGGTAGTGTAGAAGAAGAATTTGTGGAGTGTATCAAGGGTTGCTTTTTTTGAACAGTCCATTTCGAGTCTGCCCAGGAGTAGGCTATTTTAGATTTAGTTTTGTGTAATCCTAGAGTCATAGAGATTTACAGCATGGCCTAACTTGTCCATGCAGCCCTTTCTTTTAAATCCCTCAACTAATCCCAGTTGCCCATATCCCTCTATACCCATTGGACTCACGTAACTATCTAAATGCTTTTTAAAAGACAAAACTGTACCCACCTCTACTACTACCTCTGGCAGCCTGTTCCAGACACTCACCACCCTCTGTATGAAAAATTTGCCCCTCTGGACACTTTTGTATCTCCCCCCTCTCGCCTTAAACTTGTTTTTAGATCCCCTAGCTGATCTGTGCCCTTCATTATTTTATCGACCTCTATAAGATCACCCCTCAACCTCCTACGCTCCAGTGGAAAAAGTCCCAGTCTATCCAGCTTCTCCTTACAACTCAATCCATCGAGTCCTGGTAGTAAGGAAGGATTAATAAGGGATGTAATGAAGAAGGATTAATAAGCGATCTTGTGGCTAAGGATTTCCTAGGAGGATGTAGCCACAATAGAATAGAATTCCAGATATGGCTGGAGGGTGAACACCATAGGTCTATAACCAGTGTCTTCAACTTAAATAAGGACAATTATAATGGTATGAGGGAGGAGTTGTCTAAGACAAAACTGGGTAAACAAACTAAGGTACAGGTCAATAGATGAGCAGTGGCAGATAGTCAAAGAGCTGGTCCCAAATGCTCAGCAGGGGTTTATCCCAATCACAAAAAGAGAGATTTTATGAGAAAGAGGCAAAATCCATGGTTAGCACAGGAGATCAAGGTTAATGTTAAATTGAAAAGCAGGATACACAAAGTGGCAAGGGATAGTGGGAGAACCAGAGGACTGGGAAGCTTGTAAGATCCAGCAGCAAAAGACTAAAAAGCTCATAAGAAGGGAGAGAAAAATTGCATGCAGCATAGAAACAAACAGAGTTTCTTTGGATATATAAATAGGAAGCAGGCAGCTGAGATAAATGTGGAACCTCTACTGAGTGAGGTGGGTGATTGATAACAGCAAACAAAGAAATGGCAGATATGCTAAATAATTTGTTTTGCATCAGTTTTTGCCATGGAAAATATTGCAAATATCCCTAAGATATCAAATGGGCGGATTTCAAATAGCATGGTAGAGCTTACGATAATCCCAATCATAAGGAATAGAGTATTAGAGAAATTCAACAGGTTAAAGTTGGACAAGTTGCCAGGACCCGATAAACTGCACACTGGGGTTTTAATGGAAGCCGCTGCAGAGATATTGGATGAATTGGTTAAAACTTATTGTAATTCCAAATTCCAGGATGTACCAGGAAGATTGGAAAACAGCCAATGTGACGCCTTTGTTCAAAAAGGGAGATAGATAGAAGGCAGAGAATTATGGGCCAGTTAGTTTAACACCTATTATTGGTTGATGCTGCAGTCAATAATCAAAGAGGAAATAGCTAATCATTTAGAAAAGGTGAATATAATCAAACCTAGTCAACATGGTTTTATGAAAGGTAAATCATGTTTGACAAATTTGCTCAAATTCTTTGAGGATGTAACAGAGAAAATAGAGGGGAATCTGTAGATATAGTGTATTTAAATTTCCAAAAGGCATTTGACAAAATTCCACATAAGGGCTGGTCCATAAAGTATAAGCCCATGAAATTGGAGGAAGTGTGTCAGCATGGATTAAAACTGTCACATAGAAAACAGAGTTGGAATAAGTGGATCCTTTTCAGAGTGGAAATACGTAATTAGTGGAGCTCCGCAGGGATCAGTTCTTGGCCCACAATTGTTCACTGTTTACATGAATAACCCGGAAGAAGGAACAGAATGTAAAGTTTACAAATTTGCCAATAATACAAAGATAGGTGGAAGGGCAGGTTGTGATAACAATATCTTGGGATATAAATAGATTGGGTTTCTGGCTGAAAATTTGGCAAATGGAGTTTAATGTGGGGAAGTATGAGCTCATACATTTTGTTAGGGGGAATCAAAAGGCAGATTATTATCTACATGGAAAGAGAGTGAATGTAGTACAGAGGAATCTAGATGTTCTAGTACATGAAATCACAAAAAAGCTAGCAAGCAGGTTAAACAAGTAGCTATGAAGGCAAATGGCATTTTGGCCCACACTCAACCCTGGAACACCTGGATTAAAAATATCCTTATGTCAGATTCCTATTTGTTCAACTATGGCTGTAACACTACATTCTACACCCTCTCCTTTCTCCTACGTACTCTATGAATGGTATTTGAGAAAGGATATACTGGCACTGGAGGGAGTGCAGGGGAGATTCAGTAGTTGATTATGGAGTTGAGAGGGTTGGCTTCTAAGGAGACTGGGGATATATTCATTGCAATTCAGAAGAATGAGGGAGGGGGTCTTATAGAAACGTATAAGATTATGAAAGGAACAGATAAGAGAAATAGGCAACTTGTTTCCACTGGTGGGCAAAACTAGAACTATGGGGCATAGCCTCAAAATAAGGGGTAGCAGAATTAGGACTGAGTTGAGGAGGAAGTTTTTCATCCAAAGGGTTGTAAATCTGTGGAATTCCCTGCCCAGTGAAGCAGTTGAGGCTACCTCGTTGAATGACTTTAAGGCGAGGATAGATAAATCTTTGAACAGTAAAGGAATTAAGGGTTATGGTGAGGGGGCGGGTAAGTGGAGCTGAGTCCACGAAAATATCTGCTATGATCTTATTGAATAGCAGAGCTGGCTTGAGAGGCCAAATGACCCACTCCTGCTCCTAGTTCTTATGCTTTGTCTGTAAAAGCTCACAACACATGTGACAATAATAAAAACAAAATCAGAAAGTGTTTAAAGTGGTTGTGGATAAATATTTGCTACACTGGGCAATAGAAGGAGTTGGAAAAATGACACAGAAAAGAAGCAGAAGCTGGCAGAGACCAGCCAGGATGGGGTTAAACTCAGGAAGTGAGAACACTGCTTGTTACAACCACAGACTCTCAGTCTGACTGCGAGCCAGGGTTTTATTTAAGGCTGTGTCGGGTTGGGAAACGGCGCTTAAAAAAGAAACACGCCGCAAATCGCAACACGTCTCCTTGTAACATTTCCCCAAACAAAACCTGCTCGGTATCAGATTCACTGGGGGGAGGGTTTTCTGTTTGAGTAATGTCTATCCCAGAGGGATATCGGCACCAACACTGCGCTGTTAGAGTGTGGGAAAGGGGAACGGGGGAGGCGCCTCGGCACAAACACGGATTCTCATTGCGGGCAGGGCGGAATCCCAGCAACAAAAGGATACAACTCCCGAGCTCAGATGTTGCAGAACCACTTTGAGGCGAGTCAGAGCAGCCATCGCGGAGACACAGCACTGAGTCAGCACAGGAACCACCTCCCTCAGTCCACGCCTATTGAACTTCAGCTCCCTCCTATTGGTATAGCTTGAAAGCCTCTTCATTGCAAAATGCCATTGACCTTCGGACTGGCTGGGAAAGTCTGCCAAACAAACCCTTTCGCTTTATAACTCAACATTGATAAACTCAGAACTTTAACAGCTCTGACAAAGGGTCATCCGGACTCGAAACAGCTCTTTTCTCTCCTGACAGACGCTGCCAGATCTGCTGAGATTTTCCAGCATTTTCTCTTTTAGTTATAAACTCACAACCGGGATTTACAATGCATTTCATAGGATCGTAGAATCCCCACACTGCAGAAGGAGGCCACTCAGCCCATCGAGTCTCCAACAGAATATCCCACTCACCCTTTCCTGTAACCCCGTGTATTTATCGCACTAATCCCCTTAACCTACACATCTTGGGACACTAAAGGGGTAATTTAGCATGGCCAATTCTCCTTAGGGGAGGAACCCGGAGCACTCGGAGGAAACCCACACCGGCATGAGGAGAGCGTGCAAACTCCACACAGTCAGTGACCCAAGGGGAACACATGTCCCTGTTTAAAAAAGGTGGCAGACAAAAGGCAGGGAATTATAGGCCGGTTAGTTTAACGTCAGTAGTTGGAAAAATGCTTGAATCCGTCATCAAAGAAATAGCGAGGCACCTAGAAAGGAATGGTTTGATAGAGCAGACGCAGCACAGATTCGTTAAGGGGAAGTCGTGTTTGACAAATTTATTGGATTTCTATGAGGATGTGACTAGTGCGGTAGACAGAGGGGAACCGGTGGAGGTGGTGTTTCTAGATTTTCAAAAGGCATTTGATAAGGTGCCTCATAAAAGGTTGCTTCAGAAGGTTAGGGGGCATGGAGTTGGGAGTGAGGTGTTAGCGTGGATAGAGGATTGGTTGTCTAATAGGAAGCAGAGAGTTGGTATCAATGGGTGCTATTCTGATTGGCGGTTGGTGACTAGTGGAGTGCCGCAGGGATCGGTGCTGGGGCCTCAGCTATTTACCATTTATATAGATGATCTGGCGGAGGGGGCTGAGTGTAGGGTGTCGAAATTTGCTGATGACACAAAGATGAGTAGAAAAGCAAATTGTGTGGAGGGTGTGGAAAGTCTGCAGAGGGATCTGGATAGGCTGAGCGAGTGGGCGGGGACCTGGCAGATGGAGTACAATGTTAGCAAGTGTGAGGTTATCCACTTTGGCAGAAATAATAGTAGGAGGGATTACTATTTAAAGGGCAAAAAGCTGCAGCATGCTACGGTGCAGAGGGACCTGGGGGTCCTTGTGCATGAGTCGAAAAAACCCAGTCTGCAGGTGCAGCAGGTGGTCAAGAAGGCAAATGGAATGCTGGCCTTTATAGCAAGGGGGATAGAATATAAAAGCAGGGAGGTCTTGCTGCAACTGTACAGGGTACTGGTGAGGCCGCAGCTGGAGTACTGTGTGCAGTTTTGGTCGTCGCACTTGCGCAAGGATATTTTGGCCTTGGAGGGAGTGCAGAGGAGGTTTACTAGGCTGATACCAGAGATGAGGGGGTTGGACTATGAAGAGAGACTAAATAGACTGGGTCTGTACTCGTTGGAGTTTAGAAGGATGAGGGGGGATCTTATAGAGACGTATAAGATAATGAAAGGGATGTACAGGGTAGAGGTAGAGAGATTCTTCCCGCTCAGAAAGGACAGCAGGACTAGAGGGCACAGCCTAAAGATAAGGTGGGGGGCAGTTTAGATCGGAGTTGAGGAGGAACTTCTTCACTCAAAGGGTGGTGAATCTCTGGAATTCTCTGCCCGTTGAAGTGGTGGAGGCTACCTCACTAAATATATTTAAGTCATGGGTAGATAGGTTTTTGACAGACAAGGGAATTAAGGGTTATGGGGAGAGAGCGGGAAAGTGGAACTGATCCACTTCAGATCAACCATGATCTTATTGAATGGC
This sequence comes from Carcharhinus amblyrhynchos, assembly GCF_965287045.1. Classification (NCBI taxonomy): domain Eukaryota; kingdom Metazoa; phylum Chordata; class Chondrichthyes; order Carcharhiniformes; family Carcharhinidae; genus Carcharhinus; species Carcharhinus amblyrhynchos. The sequence goes on from NC_137342.1 coordinate 49,412,651, forward strand.
GGGGCAGGCTTGAAGGGCTAGATGGCCTACTCCTGCTCCTATTTCTTATGTTCTTATGTCCCTGGTGCTGTGAGGCAGCAGCGCTAACCACTGTGCCACCTTCACACAAAACCTTTTAGAACCTCATCTGAAGCTACTCACTGTTGTAATGTGGCAGCTAATTTGCACACAGCCCACTCTCCTACAATAGCAGCCCATTTTTCCATTCACTGCCTAGCCAGCATTTGTTGCCCTTGAACTCGCTTAAGAGAGCATTTAAAAGTCAGCCATAATGTTGTGGGCCTGGAGCATTGAAGGCCAGACTGGGTAAGGAAGGCACCTTTCATCTAAAGTCCTTTATAACAATTGACAATGGTTTCATGACCATCCTTACATTTTTAATGCCAGATTTTTATTGAATACTATCCACTATGTATGGGATTTGAATCCAGGTGCCCAGATTGACTCTGTCTGCACTTCCTGCTGCCTCGGCAAAGCAGCCAGCATAATTAAGGACCCCTACGCACCCCGGACATTTTCTCTTCCACCTCCTTCTGTCGGGAAAAAGATACAGAAGTCTAAGGTCACGTACCAACCGACTCAAGAACAGCTTCTTCCCTGCTGCTATCAGACTTTTGAATGGACCTACCTTGCATTAAGTTGATCTTTCTCTACACCCTAGCTATGACTGTAACACTACATTCTACGCTCTCTCCTTTCCTTCTCTATGAATGGTATGTTTTGTCTGTATAGCACACAAGAAACAATACTTTTCATTATATGTTAATACATGTGACAATAATAAATCAGATCAAAGTTATCTTGGGTTACTAGTCCAAAGACAATACCATTATATCACTGTCTCCCCTGATAATAACCAAATAATTTGTTACATAATGCCGATTGAAGGATAAGTATTGGCCACAGGACACTGGGGAAGAACTCTCCTGATCTTCTTCAAAATAGCACCATGGAATCATTTACTTCCAGCTGAGCAGAAAGGTGGGGTCTAAGTTCAACATCTCATCCAAAGACTGGTATCGCCAGCAATGCCAACATCACATGAGAATGGCAGTCTCAGCACAACAGTACACAGCAATATCAGCCTCAACATCCTCAATCCTGTGGTGGGACTTGAACCACAAACATCCGACCGAGAGGTTCCTGTGCTGCCAGTTGAGCCACTGTTGAATTTTAACAAAAAGACACCTGGGCGTGCAAGTCCACAGTTCCCTAAAAGTGGCAACACAGCTGCCAAGGCAATTAAGAAGGCATATAGCATGCCTGCCTTCATCGGCTGGGGCACTGTGTACAAGTTAGGAAATCACGTTGCAGCTATATAAAATCTTGGTTAGGCTACATTCAGAGTATTACATGCAGTTCCGGTCACCACAATACAGGAAGGATGTGGAAGCTTTGGAAAAAGTGCGAAGAAGGTTCATCAAGATGTTGCCTGGTCTCAAGGATGTTGATGATGAGGAGAGGCTGAATAAACTAGGATTGTTTTTTTGAAAGATAGAGGTTGAGGGGAGATCTGATAGCGCTCTACAAATGCTGTGGTGAAAGGAGGCATGTTAGCAACATTTAAGAGGCATCTGGGTGGGTACATGAATTGGGAGGGATTAGAGGGATACTGACCGAGTAAGGGCAGAAGGTTTCTTTTAAGTTTAGTTAGAGCATCATGATCGGCACGGGCTTGGGGGGCTGAAGGGCCTGTTCCTGTGCTGTATTTTTTGTATCCTAAAGGAACTTGGTAGGATGGGGAGTCCAGAACGAAGGGACACAGTTTAAAAATGAGTTTCACATTTGTGACAATTGAGGAGAAAAGTTTTTTCTTAAAAGGTCATTGGTCTGTAGCATTCTCTTCCTCAGAGAGCCATAGAGGCCACTGAATATATTCAATGCTGATTGAGACACAGTTGTGATCAACAAGGCTGGCAAAACTAATTAGAGTAAAAAGTCTGACAACACCAGGTTTTAGTCCAACCAGGTGATGAAGGGACTAACCCCGAAAGCTTGTGAATCTATTATCAAATAAATCGGTTGGACTAAAACCTGGTGTTGTCAGACTTTTTACTATGTTTACGCCAGTCCAATGCCGGCATACCCACATCATGAAAACTAATTAGAGTCATAGAGGTTTACGTCATGGAACCAGGTCCTTCAGCCCAACTTATCCATGCTGCCCTTTTTTTAAAAACCCCTAAGCTAATCCCAATTGCCCGCATTTGGCCCATATCCCTCTATACCCATCGTACCCATGTAACTAAATGCTTTTTAAAGATATAGCAATATTAATGGGGCGCAGACAGGAAAGCAAGTTGAGGGCACATTCAGATCAGTCATGATCTTATCGAATAATGAAGTAGACTTGAGGGATTCTAGTATTCTTATAGTTCAGCTTGGAAAACAAGGTCACACTACAGTAGGCAAATCCAAATGGCAACATTATATGGAAGAATACATCTGAGAAACATTACACAGTAATGTAGCCTATTCATTAAATTACTGGACATGTAAAGTGCTCTGATGAGGCAAGTTCAAATCTCACCTCAGCAGATAGGGAGTTAAAAAGGTACTCTCAGTAATAACAACTATAAAGCTACTGGATTGTTGTAGAAACGCATCTGGTTCACTGAAATCCTTTAAAGAAGGAAACAACCCCTGAAATAGCTCAGCAAATCACTCAGTTGAGTTCAAGGCCAATAAATGCTGGCCTTACCAGTGACATCCACGTCCCACGAACAAGAAACAGTAATTTATAGTCTCCTGATAGCGCTTAGTTTTCCTGTCAAATAGTTCCACTATTTGGCTCCCTATTGTATTGCATCTAAAAGGCCATTATTCTGATGTGAATTTAAATACTGTAGCTTGTGTAAAGATTAGGAGAGAAGGGCACGTGTGGAGATGAGGGTGGAGCATGGGACAGAGGTGCATCCACAATTTTAGGAATAATGTCCCACTTACCAATAAACAAATGTTGCATGCTGTAGATTTTCAAAATAGAAGTCATTACTATTGATTGTTTTTATTCATTTATGGGATGTGGGTGCTGCTGGCTAGGTTCAGCATTTATTGCCCATCCCGAATTGCCCTTGAGATAGTGGTAGTTAGGTACCTGTAGTGTAGGTACACCCACAGTGCTGTTAAGGAAGGAGTTTCAGGATTTTGACCCCATGGCAATGAAGGAATGGCCAATATGTTTCCAAGTCAGGATGGCGAGTGACTTGGAGGGGAACTTCCAGGTGGTGGTGTTTCCAAGTATCTGTTGCCCTTGTCCTTCTGGATGGTAGAGGTCATGAATTTGGAAGGTGTTAAGGAGTCTTGGTGAGTTCCTGGAGCACCTCTTGTAGATGGTTCAAGCTGCCTGCCACTGTTCGTCAGTGATGGAGGGAATGAATGTTTGTGAAAGGGGTGCCAATCAGGTAGGCTGCTTCGTTTTAGATGGTGTCAAGCTTTTTGAGGTTTGTTGGAGCTGCAGTCAACCAGGCAAGTGGAGAGAATTCCATCACACTTCTGGCTTGTGCCTTGTAGTTGGAGGACAGGATCTGGGGAGAAAGGAGGTGAGTTACTTGTCAGATCCCCAGTCTGACCTAATCCTGTAGCCACAGTATTTACAAGCTATTCCAGTTTAGTTTCTGGTCAGTGGTAATCTCCAGGATGTTATTGATGGGGTATCCAGCAATGGTAATGAATTGAATGTCAAGGAGTGATGATTAGATTATCTTTTGTTGGTGACGGGCACTGCCTGACACTTTGTGGCACAAAGCCTGGATATTTGGACACAGACTGCTTCAGAATCTGAGGAGTTACAAATGGTGCTGACAATTATTAACAAACATCCCCACTTCTGACCTTATGATGGAAGGAAGGTCATTGATTGAGCAGCTGAAGATGGTTGGACTTATGACACCACCCTGAGAAACTCACATGGTGGTACCTTGGAACCGTGATGATTGACCTCCAGCCACAAGCATCTTCCTTTATACCAGGAATGGCTTCAACCAGTACAGGGTTTCCCCCCGATCTCCATTGTCTCCAGTTTTGCTCCGGCTCATTGAGGCCATACTCAGTCGAGGGCAGTCATTCTCACCTAACCACAAGAGTTTAGCCTTTTTTGTCCATGTTTGAACCAAGTTCTGTAATGAGGTCATGAGCTGAATGGCCTTGATGAAGCCAAACTGAGTGTCACTGAGCAAGTTATTGTTAAGCAAGTGTAGCTTGATAACACTTGATGACCTTTTCCATCATTTTATTGATGATCGAGCAGCGACTGATGGGATGGTAATTGTGCAAGTTCGATTTCTTCTGCTTTTTGTGTACAGGACATAGTTGGGCAATTTTCCACATTACTAAGTAGATGTCAATATTATAGCCGCACTGGAACAGGTCACAAAGGGCAAGGCAAATTCTTAGCACAAGCCTTCAGTACAATTGCTGGAATATTGAGAGGGTCCATAGCCTTTGCAGTATTCAGTGCCTTCTGGTATTTCTTGACGTCACATCGAGTGAACTAAGTTGGCTGAAGACTGACATCTATGATGCTGGGGACTTCTGGAGGAGGCCAAGATGGATCATCCACTCGGCACTTCTGGCTGAAGCTTGTTGTGAATGCTTCAGCCTTACCTTTTGCACTGATGTTGCTGGACTTCTCATTGAAGATGCAGATATTTGTGAAGCACCCCTCCCCCTCCAGTGAATGTGTAATTATCCACCCCCATTAACAACTGGATGTGGCAGGACTGCAGAGCTTAGATGTGATCCATTGGTTGTGGAAATTGCCAATCTCTATTACTTACAGCTTATGCTGTTTGGCATGCAAGTGGTTGTGTGTTAAGTAACTTCACCAGGTTGACCCTCTATTTTTAGGTACGTCTGATACTGCTCCTGGCATGGACTCATTGAACTGGGGTTGATCCCCTGGCTTGGTAATAATGGTAGAGGGATAGATTTTGCTGCTACTGATTGCCCATAGCATCTCATGGATACCCAGCTTGAGTTGCTAGATCTGTTCCAAGTCTACTGCATTTAGCACAAGTCCCCAAATGTTAGTAAGGATGACTTTAGGTTGGGTTTGCTGCTATGTCATTGCTGGGTGGTCCATCCAGTTTCCTTCTTTTTTATTGACTTTGTAGCAGTTTGTTATAAACTAGGACATTTATGAGTTAACTACATTGCTGTAGGTCTGGAGTCACATTTAGGCTAGATCAGGTAAGGACAAGATTTTGTTCCCAAAGGAAAGAAATCTTCTATTATGTTGAGGCCAGCAATGTCCACATTCCATGAATGAGTAAAAAAAGTCAAACAGGGCCCTCCCACACAGATCTAACCTGATATTGCTCAAGTAGCCAGCCTGACATCAACCATGTTTGTGACACAATTTGGGATGGCAGGTTCCATATTGCAATGTGTACATTCCTTGCGAGCGATTCTCCGATCCCACTGCATTGCTTTTGTAGAGTGTGGGGAATTCATTTTGAAACTCCTGCTAAAAAAAGGCATGATTTACTCCATTTTTACACAAATTCAACACTAGAATTTTTTTGGGAGAATTGCCCCACCACCCTCCCAGAACTGAGGTACCATGCACGTGCTTCCAACAATCTATTTGAACATGTTTATTATATACTTAATAGCCTTCTCAAGATTCAGAAGTCCAGACACAGATTTAAAAAATAGGGCATTCAGTTGAGTCCATACCTCTGCCACATTGTGTTAACTCAACAGCATTACAATTACACAGCCCTTCCTCCAGGCATTTCCCAGCTTGATTGATGCTCTATGACTACAATGCTGCAAAATAAAACCTTTTATCAGAGGCAGCATCAGACCAATCCACATCTACCAACCTGCTCCAAAAACTCTGCTTAGATTTGACTGCTGTGACAAATTCCACCACAGCAGCTGAGTCAATCTATAACATTCTAAATAAAACTACCTTCAGCATTTAAAAGACAATTTGCTCTATTTCCCAATTGTAAAAGATTCTTTAAAAAAATCCAGAATCTGCATCTTCACCAAAAGCTAACCAGTTCTTCCTTAGGCCAAATGCTATCACACGGTGAAGCCTTCCATTGTTTGCTGGAGCAGACGAGTGAAGGAGCAGAGAGAGAGCTAAGATTTTACCTGTTAAAAACCTGTTTAAAATAAGTTTAAAGCACTTTGTTCTTTGTAGAACTGTTTAAAGCATTTATTTATTGTATTTACTGCTTTAAGAATTCTGAGGGAGTGGTTAGCAGGCAGTTGTGGGCCATCAGCTTTAAAGCAGCGCCAGGTTTAAAAGGAGGCCTGGTGTAGACAGCGGGCAGCGTCTGAGCGGGCAGCGGAGTGAGTGGGAAGCAGAGTGAGCTACTAGGGCTTAATATCAAAAAGGGCTGGAAGGAAAAAAGGCCAGGTGAGTTCGTTTGAAAAACAAAACAAAACAAAAAAATTTTTTCAAAACTACTACAGTGAATAATGGAGGGGCATGTGATGTGTGGTTTCTGTATGATGTGGGAACTGGTGGACCCTAGGGTTCATCCCAGTGACCATGTCTGCAGTAAGTGCAGGTTGCTGGAGGAGCTCCAGCTCAAGGTAGATGAGCTGGCCTCTGAGCTACAGACACTGAGGCTCATCAGGGGGAGAGAGGGTGCCATTGTCAATGGGGTGCAAGTGACATCCACCCCCTCTAGACTGGCTAACTCTAAGGGTCAGGGACAAGAGGGGGCTGCTGGGAGGAGGAAGGGGGGTGAGGAGCGGAGGCCTCAGCCTCTTAATCTGCATAACAGGTTTGAGGTTCTTGCTTCCAGGCTGGACGAGAACGAAGCAGGTGAGGTTGGTGAGCAAGCTGCACACGGTACAGTGCTGCAGCAGGACATAGGCAAAGAGAAAGGGAAAAGGAACGTAGTAGTGATTGGGGATAGTGGGGTGAAGGGTATTGACACTGTCCTTTGTCACAATGACAAAGTGCACAGAAGGGTGTGTTGTCTGCCTGGTGCTCGGGTCCAGGATGTCGCATCTGGGCTGCAGAGGAACCTGGAGTGGGAGGGTGAGAATCCGGTCGTTGTGGTTCATGTGGGTGCCAACGACGTAGGCAAAATGCGAACTGAGGATCTGGGGAGGGAGTATGAAAAGCTGGGAATGGAATTAAAAAGTAGAACCGACAAGGTGGTTATCTCTGGGCTACTGCCTGAACCGTGTGCAGATGGGCGTAGGGTTGACAGGATTAAGGAAGTGAATGGGTGGCTCAGGGATTGGTGTGGGAGGAATGGGTTTGAATTTATGGGGCATCGGCACCAGTATTGGGGTAGGTGGGACCTGTTCGGGCGGGATGGGGTTGGTCTGAACCGTGCTGGGACCAGAGTGCTGGCGAATTGAGTAAAGAGGACTGTAGACAGGGCTTTAAACTAATTGGGGGGGGGGGGAGGGTGCGAGGGTAGGTGACCTTACGAGGTCTAAAGTTAAGGAGAGTGTACATGTAAGGGAAGAGGCCGAGGATGTCCCAATAATAGAGGGAGTAGGGGGCGTGAGTATAGTTGGTGGCATTGCGGCAAATAGGGTCCAGGTGAAGGCTGGGATGAAAGCACTTTATCTGAATGCACGAAGCATTCGGAATAAAGTGGATGAGCTGATGGCGCAGATCGACACAAATGGATACGATCTGGTGGCCATTACAGAGACGTGGCTGCAGGGTGACAGGGACTGGGAGCTGAATGTACAGGGCTATCAAGTGTTTAGGAAGGATAGGCAGGAGGGAAAAGGGGGGGGGTGTAGCTCTGCTGATTAAGGATAGCATCACGGTGGTAGCAAGGGATGATATTGGAGCCAAGGAGCAGAGGGTGGAATCGTTGTGGGTGGAGATTAGGAACAGCAAAGGGAGGAAGACGCTGGTGGGTGTCGTCTATAGGCCCCCGAATAATGATCTGGAGATGGGGCGGGCTGTTAACGCGCAAATAAGTGCGGCGTGCAGGAATGGGACAGCCATAATTATGGGGGATTTCAATCTGCATGTTGATTGGTCAACCCATGTTGGACGCGGTGGGCTCGAGGAGGAGTTCTTGGAATGCTGCCGGGATAGTTTCCTCGAACAGTGTGTGTTGGAGCCGACGAGGGAGCGAGCTATCTTGGATCTGGTGCTATGTAATGAAGCGGGTAGAATTAGGGACCTTGTGGTGAAGGATCCTCTTGGGGAGAGTGATCATTGTATGGTGGAGTTTCTGGTGCAGATGGAGGAGGAGAAAGTGGGTTCCCGGACACGCGTCCTTTGTTTGAATAGAGGGGAGTACGGTAGGATGAGAGAAGAATTGGCGAATGTGAACTGGGAGAGCGCGTTGGAGGGAGGGTCTGTTGAGGAGCAGTGGAGGATCTTTAAGGAGATCTTTCTTGGTGCTCAATGGAAATTTATTCCGATGGTCAAAAAGGATAGTAGGAGGAGAGGTAATAAGCCGTGGATAACGAAGGAGGTGAAGGAAAGTGTTAAACTAAAAGTGGAGGAATTTAGAGTAGCTAAGAGTAGTGGGCGAGAAGAGGATTGGGAGAGGTTTAAATGTCAACAAAGATTGACAAAGAAGTTGATAAGGAAGGGTAGGAGAAACTATGAAGCTGGGCTAGCGCTTAATATAAAAAAGGATAGCAAGAGTTTTTATAAATATATAAAAAGGAAGAGGCTGGCTAGGGTGAACATTGGTTCTTTAGAGGATGAGAAAGGGGACCTAGTGGTAGGGGATGGGGATATGGCTAAGGTATTGAATAACTTTTTTGTTTCTGTCTTCACGGAGGAGGACGTGAATAATTTGCTGGGTGTTAGCGATGGAAAGGTGGTAGGACTGGAGGGTCTTAATGACATTACTGTTACTAGAAAGGCCGTGCTCGACAGACTGGAGGGGCTGATTGTGGACAAGTCCCCAGGACCGGATGGAATGCATCCGAGGGTTCTGAAAGAAATGGCGGAGGTGATAGTGGATGCCTTGGTGGTTATTTTCCAAACGTCGCTGGATTCCGGGGAAGTGCCGGATGATTGGAAAACGGCTAATGTTACGCCGTTGTTTAAGAAGGGTGCCAGGCAAAAGGCGGGGAATTATAGGCCGGTTAGTTTAAAGTCTGTGGTAGGTAAAATGTTAGAATCTGTCATTAAGGAGGAAATTGCGAGGCATTTTGAAGGGAATTGCTTGATAGAGCAGACGCAGCACGGTTTCATTAAAGGGAAGTCGTGTCTGACAAATTTACTGGAGTTCTATGAGGATTTGTCTAGGGCGGTGGATAGAGGAGAGCCGGTGGATGTGGTCTTTCTAGATTTTCAGAAGGCGTTTGACAAAATGCCTCACAAGAGGTTATTGCAGAAGGTCGAGGGACATGGAGTTGGGGGTAGGGTGTTAGCGTGGATAGAGGATTGGTTGTCAAATAGGAGGCAGAGAGTGGGGGTCAACGGGTGCTATTCGGATTGGCGGATGGTGACTAGTGGAGTGCCCCAGGGGTCGGTGCTGGGGCCTCAGCTTTTTACCATTTATATAGATGATCTGGAGGAGGGAACCGTGTAGAGTGTCGAAATTTGCTGATGACACCAAGATTGGGGGAACGGCAAATTGTGCAGAGGGTGTGGAGAGTCTGCAGAAGGATCTAGATAGGCCGGGCGAATGGGCCAGGAAATGGCAAATGGAATTTAATGTTGGCAAGTGTGAGGTGGTCCACTTTGGTAGGAAGAATGGTAGGAAGGACTATTACTTACGGGGCGAAAAACTGCAGCAGGCGACGGTGCAGAGGGACCTCGGGGTCCTTGTGCATGAGTCGCAAAAACCCAGCTTGCAGGTGCAACAGGTGGTCAGGAAGGCGAATGGGATGCTGGCCTTCATAGCGAAGGGGATTGAATATAAAAGTAGGGAGGTCTTGCTGCAGCTGTATAGGGCATTGGTGAGGCCGCAACTGGAGTACTGTGTGCATTTTTGGGCGCCGCACCTGCGCAAAGATATTTTGGCCTTGGAGGGAGTGCAGAGGAGGTTTACTAGGCTGATACCGGAGTTGAGGGGGTTGAGCTATGAGGAGAGGCTGAATAAACTGGGCTTGTACTCGTTAGAGTTTAGAAGAATGAGAGGAGATCTCATTGAGACGTATAAGATGATGAATGGGATGGATAGGATAGAGGTGGAAAGACTCTTCCCGCTCAAAAAAGACAATAGGACTAGGGGGCACAGCCTCAAGATAAAAGGGGGGCGGTTTAGAACGGAGTTGAGGAGGAACTTCTTCACTCAAAGGGTGGTGAATCTCTGGAATTCTCTGCCCGTTGAAGTGGTGGAGGCTGCCTCGCTAAATATTTTTAAGACGCGGGTTGATGGGTTTTTGATAGGAGAGGGGATTAAGGGTTATGGGGAGAGGGCGGGAAAGTGGAACTGAGCAGCGACAGATCAGCCATGATCTTATTGAATGGCGGGGCAGGCTCGAAGGGCTGGATGGCCTACTCCTGCTCCTATTTCTTATGTACCAAGTGGTTTGCTTGGCAGACAAGAGTCAAACACAGATCAGACTAAGTACGGATGACAAGTTTCCTTCCTTAAAAGAAATTAGTGAACCAGCTGGATTTCTGTGGTAATCCAAGATCTAATTTTTCACCTTCACTGAGACCACCATCTTATTTCAGATTTATTTAATTAACTGAATTCAATTTACAAACTGTTTTGCTGGGATTTAAATACATTTTCATGGATTAGTCTATATTCTTGATTGCTGTCATACCACAATGCGGCCATTTCCACTCCTCTTCACTTGTCCTTCTAGCTTCTTCTTTCATCTAATATTCTCACCATATTTGTGTAACAACTCTTCAATAATTACAAATAACCTATTAGCCACCTCTTTGTAATAGTTATTTGCAAATAATTCATCTTTTGTTATTCACTCCCCATTGAGTTAGTTCCATCAAGTTGCTGTGGATGGTCAGTCACTGAGTATTCAATAGTTTGATAGATTTTTAGCTACTATGGGAATTGAGGAATAAGGGGGCAATGCAGGAAGGTGGAGTTCAGATAGATCAGCCACGTTGATACTGAATGACGGAGGCTTGATAGTCTCACTCCTATTTGTTACACTATCCCGTTTACTAAAACCAGTTCGATTCTAGATCACTAAAAATATCAGCCCCTTTTTTCAGCTGTTCACAAACCCTTTGGTACATTTCTTAGGTCATAAATAGGGGAGACAATGGCATAGATGTATTGTCACTGGACTGGTGATCCAGAGACCCAGGGTACTGCTCTGGGGTCCAGGCTTCAAATCCTATCACAGCAGATAATGAAATGTGAATTCAATGACAATCTAGAATTAAAAATCAAACGCTAACCACAAAACCAGTGTCAATTGTTGTAAAAACCCATCTGATTCACTACTGTCCTTCAAGGAAGGAAATCGGCCATCCTTATCTGATCTGGCCTACATGCGACTCCACAGCCACAAATTAGTTGATTCTTAAATGCCCTCAGCTGAAAGACAATTAGGGATGGGCAATAAATACTGACCAAACCAGCAACACCCACATCCCATGAATATTAAAAAGTCAAAGCTTACCATTTAACAAGGAGACTACTTAGGGACTTTATGGACCAAAGGCATCGTCAGAAACCAACAGCCTCTGTCACCCAGGACCAAAATTTCTGCAGCAAAAAACATTTTAAATTCTGTTCTGAGAAAATCATTCCTTTGAATGAGATAAATAAAACAACCTCAGAAGTATTCCTCTGACTCATCTAAGGCGAATCAAACATTAAATGCGATCTTCCTTTGATAAGTAGGTTAGAGGGTGGTAATTAATCTGCAAACTAATTTCTATGCATCTGTGTCAGGTGAAAGAGCATTAAAATGTTCACAAACATGGGTGAATGAAAAAAATGAAATTATAATCGTACACCTGCATTTGCATCCACAATTTTCAGATTTTATTTTGAGGTCAAAATTAGTGATAAGTACAATCTTTTCCACTCTTTATTTGGTCTCTTGATTTACAAAGGTGCTTGAAGCTCAATGTGGAGCAATCAACCAGCATTTGATTTTCCAAAATCTTCAACAAAATACTGGTTTATAAAGCGGCTTATTTCAGACAAAAAACCCTTTAAACTTTTGGCTTGTCAGAACTCCGATGCACGTTGCTGCAGTCCTTTGTCCAGCTGGCCCAAAGCTTATAAAGAAGGCTGACTTATTCATGAATTGAAACAAATTTCCAGGAACAATTATTCTCAATAGATGCTTACATCCAGATGGCTTCTGGGTCATCCACATTAAATGTGGTTCTCTTCAAACAGGAGGTAGGATTCAATCTTGATAAATTCTTTTTACCTTTAAAACTTTACCTTTTTCAGAAAGCAAGTAGATCTGAATCCATTGGATTACCTTTTGCAAATTCTATTTCACAAGTTTCAATGGTTAAATTCTTTAAAAAACAAAGGTAATTTTACTATTAGATTCAAGAACTGCAGTACTAATAAGCAAGCAAAAAATAAACAATGGAGAATCTACTGGATTACCCTTCTCAACAAAAACCTATGCAATATTTAAGATCTCTAAGGCACAGCCATTTTGTTTAAAACCAAACATCACATTTTTTTCTTACAGCTTTAGCATTATTTAGATGAACATGGATAGCATTTTTTAGAATGCTCTTGGGCATTTCTCCCAAGACTGATGTTAAGGCAAACGGTCTCTACAATTCCTAGGATAAAAGCAAATTACTGCAGATGCTGGAATCTGAAACCTAAAAAAAATGCTGAAAAATCTGGCAGCATCTGTGAGGAGAGAAAAGAGCTGACATTTCAAGTCCAGATAACCCTTTATCAAAGCCTTTGACAAAGGGTCGTCTGGATTTGAAACGCCAGCTCTTTTCTCTCTTTACAGTTGCTGCCAGACCTGCTGTGACTTTCCAGCGTTTTCTTATCTGGTCTACAATTCCCAGGTTCATGCTCCATTCCTGTGTAAAAAAAAAACAAATCAAGGCAACATTCAGTCTATAGCAGTCCTCAGTTACTTTGGAAGCTCAAAGAATACATGAAACCGCATCAAAGCCTTTTCACATTTGCTTAAAATTATGGCATATATCATTTCAATCCTTGGGTTTTTTTTCAAATGCTACGTTAGGCATCAGACTTGGATGATAGGTGTTAATAGAATGTCATCAGCAACTGTAAAGAACAAAGTTGAATTCCTTGAACAAATTGGCTTGCTGACTGATTCGTACCATTCAAGCAGCAAACTGGCACCGACTTGACAAACACAAGCAATAAAATAAAACTCAAAAAACCTCCAATTCATGGGTGTCAACCAGAAAGGCACCAGTTGTATCAATGCATATATTTTTAAAAAGTAAATTATGAATAAAATCAATGCAATGATTCAACAGTTTCAAATAATATTCAAGAGATTTGTATCACAAGGAACTCACTAAGTGGCTATCTAGGTGCATATAGCATTGTTTCTTAAAGACAAAATACTTTAGATGCTGGAAATGGGGAAGAAAAACTGAAATTGCTGTAATCACTCAGCAGGAAAGGTAGCATCTGTGGAGAAATAAGAAAAATATTAACCATTCAGGAAAAACGCTTTGACAGAACAGGTGAGGGGCTGTACCTAAAATATTATCACAGTACCCAACTGAGGAAATGCAAACTCACTCTCACAACTGGGTTGTATCACCTGACACCAGTATCTAGTGTCCAAAAAATAAAGTTAAAAGTTTATTTATTAGTCACAAGTAAGGCTTACATTAACACTGCAATGAAGTTACTGTGAAATTCCCCTAGTTGCCACTCTATGGCGTCTGTTCGGGTCAATGCACCAAACCAGCACATCTTTCAGATCATTTGCAATGATATGGGTTTTCCCAGAGACATGGTACACCCAAAAATCCCAGAAAGATGAAGCGAGGCTGCTGAATGAACAACTAGATCCTAAATTTGTTAACACATCATTTTCTAAGACTGATGTAAACATATTGTTTAACATGCACCATGTATCGATCCTGTGATCTTTCTTTTCCACTTGGCCATCTGTTTGTTCATGTTTTGTTAAAATGTCTTTAGTGGGTGCCAATTGTTGCTAGCATAGGGCAAGCTTATCACTTTTTTGGGGAAATAATGGTCAAGTAAACAGACGGAATGACTGTGTGCTATCACAGACGCACACTTCAGTTAATCATGGTATTAACAGATGTCATGGAAAATTTTCAGCACATAGTCAGCATTACTCTTCTATTTGAAGAGAACTGTTTTTAAAAAATGCAATTCCTTAAGGATCCAAGTTCTCAAATATGGATGAATAAGCACAGACACATATGTACTTCATGAAGTTAGCACACATTAGAACAAATAAATCTGTTCCACTCAAAAGCTCCACATGGAATTCTGCACCAGCCCAAGTCACAGTTTTTTATTGCATTACTGCATTGCTGAAAGTTGCCTTAATGAACAAATTAATCAAAATAACTTAATACAAGAGTGGCAGGGAGATAGGAAAAATAAAATCAACAACCATTTCAACAAATCTCCAATTTAATGAACTGGGTTATTGTGCTAAGTGAAACTTCTATTGGAAAAAGAGGTGAGAGGAGGTGGTGAAGCAGCAAATAAAAGGCCCCAAGTAACAAAAATCCCAATCTTAATACACTTTTAAAATATCTGATACAGAAACAAAGGCTTATGCTTACAAATAAAATAACATACAAGAAGGTGGGGGGAGAAGAGGAAAAACTTCAAATATTCATCAGAATACTATGTTAAACTTCAAAATGTGACACTGGCAATATAGTTCAACAGAATAGTAGAGAATCAATGGAGCTTAATTAAAAAAATAAAAGCTAAGCAGCATTATGCTAAAGATTATTTGTATTTATAGAAAAGCAGATGCAGATATCACTTTACAAAATATAAAATGTATTAAACACTAATAACCACAGCACATAATGTCAACATAATTGATTATATTTTAAAAAAGTCATAGTGTAATTCAATCTGAGCTTCAACCTTAGAGTATTTTACAGTAGCCTTTCGTTTGGTCTGCAACATTTTCTGCATGATAAAACAGCGAACCACAGTGTAAACTAGCACATACATCTGTGTTTGCTACAAAAAAATAGAAAACATACCATGATAACATTATTGTTTAAGATTTATACCATATTGGAAAGAAATATTTTTCTTCCAAGTGAAGTGCTGGCCATGCGAATATAGCACAGAGGACCTACTCGTTTTTACAGACAGATCAACTGAATAAAGTCAACACTAACATTACATCTTAACTTTGTGAAAAAACATTACAAACCAAAGACCAAATGAAATCATGCAAACTGCTGCATTCCATTAATCGTAATACAACTGTAACCCCTTCTGAAAAGCTTTCAAGGCAACAAATTTGCTGACAAGTAGTTTTCATCTAATATAGTGACCAGACAAATGAAATGCTGCTGCACTGCCGTTGGTAAGGTGTGCTCTACATGAAGCACTTTAAGAGAGCCTATGCAGCACAGACAGTAAGTGTCTAAAGATTCAAAATGAATCAACAGTATTGGATATTAAGTTCTCAACTTAGAAGCTGCCTTAGTATTAGGTGTATCTTCAGTTAATGTAACAGAAAAACAAGGCAATGGATTTATTTTTATATCCACGCATGATCTGCCAAATGGCCGACACTAGGCAGACAAGTTAAATTTAAAAAGTTGCTTGGGATGGCATCAGAACTGCAATAAATGTCATTGTTTCTATGTGCATTCTTTTCTTTTAAGATGTGGCACCAGGAGTTGGATTGACATTTTGCGTTGCAACTGTTGGAGCTACTTCGATGATCCGTGGTTTGTCAATGATCCTGGCACTACGATTGCCCTTTTCCACTATTCCAATTATCCATGCCTGATAACCTTCACCATATTTTGGTGATTTTATTTCTGCACAAAATCGAGCTGCTTGCTCCCGTGGAAGACATATCAAAAGACCTCCTGCAAATAAACATATTTCACAAGTCAGCATCTTTTGTCACCATCAGAGTCATGGTAATAGCAAAAGTTGAAGGAATATCTGCTTGTGTGATTATAGGGCCTTTATAAATGGGTAGATATATGCCATGTGCTGAGAAATAGTCGGAATTCTGCTCCCACTCACCATTTAGGGATCCCTACCAGGAAGCTTGCAAATTCAAACAGGATGGTGTTGTCTTCAGTTTCAAAACCCCAGAACTGAACAGCACTCATGTTTCTCCAGGCTCAAATGTGAAGAGTGCTTATTTGGGCAATCAATTAGAGGATGGCTAGCACCAATTAAATTATAATTCAGCAAGTGTGAGCACCTTCAGGTGAGCTGGTAGAGTCAGGAAAAGACTGATTAAAATGAGTCAGTACTACTGATTCAGGTACCACACCAAAAGTATCACAAAAACAGGGTCTAAGTTAAATAACAAGGCCAAGTACTATCTCATATAAAAGTGCAGAAATACTGTTGGAAAAGTGCAAGACTAAAAAATCAAAATTAACAGAGTTTTCATTTGTTCAAGTCTATGTCATAGAAACAAGATACTGGCATTTATATAGTTTGATCTAAATGTTGCTATTTTTGAAGCACAGAGACTCTGTGCAATGGAAATCTGTACCTTTAAAATGGAACAAAAATGAGTTGAATGACAACTTTATCTATTTCTGACAAAGATCTTTTGCTGAAGACACCAGGACTCCCAGTTCTTCAAACAGCAAGACGTTAAATATCCAGTGTCAGCATGGCTCAGTTGACAGCTCTATAGGATATGTGGGGAGGGTGTGCAGGGAAGGCGGGATCAGGCTTTTAACTTGAACGATCATCCATGATCATAACAAATGACAGAGAAGGCTTAAAGGGCTGAATGTTCTCATCCAGCTCCTATTTTCTATGCTTCTTATCTGAGTCAGAAACTTCCGGTTTAAACACTCACTCCAAAAATCAAGACTGACAATCCAGCCCAGTACTGCCGTACTGATTACCCACTCGTTTTCACATCTGCTGTTCATAGAACTCGCTGTGTATAAATTGGCTGCAGTGTTTCTTACATTACAACTCTGACCACAATTCAAAAGTATTCATTGACTAAAGAGCTCTGAAATGTCCAGTGATTGTGAGAAATGTTATACAAATCCAGGTCTTTCCTTTTCAGGCAGACAATATCTCAAACATGTCAGTCAGAATGCCCTGGGGGCATCAGACTAGATAATGAATTTAACTCCTGTTTTGGGATTGGAGTCAACTAAGCCAAACTGACACTCAATTACCGCACGTTGCAAAAAATGTTCGTGCCTGCCTGCCTAGCTATGTAAACTGTGCTTTGTAATTTCCAGGGATACAATATAAATATTACAAAGTCATCCATTTTCAAAAATAATATTAATAATTACCTGAGGTTTCAGGGCAAGTGCCATGCATCAACCCAAACATATTCCCACATGCTTTGCTCACAGCTGCCATTTTAGCAAGGACTGGTAGATTATGTATTACAAATGACACTTCGTTCCGTTGCTGTTTTGCCAGGTTCTGAGCATGCCCAAGAATCCCAAAGCCTGTAATATCTGTGGCTGCATGTGCATTGAAGGTGTGCATAAGGCCAGCAGCTGTAAAACAGAAAATATCAGAAATGCTGCTGCATAAAGAGGCATGTACTGTATCTTGCTTGCAGACATATTGCAGACTTGAATAATATACTTGAACACTTGAGCAAATAAGTCATACTTTAGACATGAGGCCAACATTGGTGTTTAAACGTCACACGGATTTCATAGTTTAGTGCCTTTGAAATTCAAGCTTGTTCTAAGCGCGTGGCTGAAACCTCTACTGGCTAATAAATGGATTAAGATAAACAGTATGTACTGTACAGCTGAAAGTGAACCCCCTGAAGTCATTTTGTTTTTCAAGTTTTAGAAACATTCAAATTATTAAAAACTTATGAATTGGATAATTTGAGAATGGGTTGGTATATGTGCTAAAAACCTCAATTTAACCAAACAAGGGGCAGAGGGGACAAGGGGGACAGAGTGAGAGAGGGAGATAGTGGTGGGGGGTAGAAGGAAAGAATGTGATGGAAGAGTGTTTGCGTGTGTGGGGACAGTGTGCATCCATAAGTCAGCTCACTCCCAGTCTCATGGTTCTCATCCACTCTCACAGACAAAGGAAGGTAAGCGATTGGTTACCTGAGACTGGGAGTGAACTGGAAACACAAACTCACCCTATTATTCTCCAATCCTCAGCTTTACTTATTACTCATCGTCTTTTTGCTCAGCAAGTTGTTTCTTTTTATGTGGCCGTCTTGTTTTTGAAATGTTTAATGCTGTGCCAAACTATCTTACTAAAATTTGTTCATCAGCCTTGAGTGAGGAAAATTTTGAAGTGTGCTTACTCCCCACATGAAAAGGTTGGACAAGCCTGGTACAAAGCAAAGATATTATGCTAAAATTGTATAGAACACCAGTTCTGCCTCAATACGAATACTACATCCAGTTTTGGGCACCACACTTTGGGAAAAATATCAAGGCAATAAATGAGTGCAGAAAAGATTCATGAACATGATTACTAGGGACAAGCAACTTCCATCATGTAGATAGATTGGAGAAAATAAGATTGTTTTCCTGGGAGAAGAGAGGTTGAGAGGAAATTTGATAGAGGTATTCAAGTCTAGACAAAACAGATAGGGAAAATTATTCCCATTGGTAGAATAACAAAGATTTAAGGCAAAAGAAGCAAGGGAAACTTTTTCACGCAGCGAGTGGTTAAGATCCGGAATGTACTGGCTGTGAGTGGTGGAGGCAGATTCTATTGAAACATTCAAGAGGAAATTGGATTGTCATCTGAAAAGGAGGAATATGCAAAGCTATAAAGGAGAAGATGGGAAGTGCTCCTTCTGCAATGTACAATTCTGTAATATTTGGGGTTTCCTCGACTTTACCTAGAACACTTTTTCATGCCTTAAGTTTACTTTTCCAATTTTCATTTTTGATTTTGCTTCTGCATTTTTGAGTAGCTTGTAGTTTTGAGTTCTCCATATCTGACATCCGCTTCCTTTACCTTACATTATCCTCCTTGTATGCACATTGGCATTGGGAATTCCAACTTTTTTCCTTTGTGGTTCATAGACAATCCATGAACCACATAGTGTCCTGAATGCCTCCCAATGCTCCAACACTGATTTAACTTCAGCAGCTATTAAAGTCCACTTCTTTTCTGAACCACAGCTTACCTTAGTAAAACTGGCCTCTCTCATTGGAGAACTTAAGTCTATTTTTGTCCTTTTCTACAATTGTGCTAAATCATAACTGAATTATGATCATTACCAAAGTGTTTGCTCCCATTGATTTCCCTTTGACTTGCCCACTTTCATTCCCTGAAACTAAGTCCAAAATTTCTCTGTTTCTGTTTGGATTTGTTGCATACTGCATTGAGTAGTGATCAGTTTTGGCAGAGAAGAGTGAAGCCTGTTTTGGTGATAGATGGATAAACTAAACTAGTTGTGCGTCAGATACATTCAAGTTGGCATCTTTCAATCTGAAGGTATGGTAGTGCCATAATTATGTAACTGAAACAGTAATTAGGAGGTCTGGACTAATAATCCATTATATAGTAATTTTATATAGTCATGCATGATTTAGTAATTATATTTTAAGTGAATATTAATTTTGTGTTTCAACTTCAAAAGTTTTTCACTATCTCTTTTCAGAAATGAGAAGCATTTGATTGTTCTGGGTCGAGGTAGGACAGTTTTAACTCTAACAATGATAGGCCTGTGCTTATCATTGTTAGAATTGTGGCTGGAAAGCAGATAAATGGTAAAAGCAAAAAGCTGGAGTTAGAATTTCAGCAGGCTAAATAATATATTACGGTTGACTTCTCACTTCAGAAAGTCTACATATAGGGGGAAAAGGGAGAGAGAAAATGTGATTAGCTGCTTGACCTAACTCACTGATGATATTGATAACCATGCTGCAGCTGAAGTTAATGAATATTCTCACATTTCTTACAGAGCTGAAGGAATTTCATTAGACGATGCCAGAGAAATAGCAACAAGTTCTGTTTTCACACACAATACAAACAATCTATTTATTATTGAAGAGACTAGCAATAATAGCATATATACAATTGTTCTGAAGTTTTATTCTAGCATACATTCTCAAGTAGGATGAGACTTATTGTCTTGAAGGACAAATTATTTGATATTCTTATTGTGTCCATTATCAACAATGGAACAAATCACTCAGGGCATACCGGTTCTGTTCAAACGTGCCATATTCATCATTGCTTCCTGGTAAGCCAACTCCACATCCTCTTGAGTGACAACAAGCTTGATCTTATTCCATTTTTCTGGCTGTTTATAAAAACATGGAACAGTCATCATGAAATTATACTGAAAGCACCTTCTTTATATCAGGAATAATTTCATGAACATGCACTTCCAGCATCAAGCTTGAATTTTCGATGAACACTGCAAAGCAGGCCAATCTCCACAAATGGCAAATTCCTAAAATTGTCCACAAATAGCATGTTATCTGTGCATTCAACCACCAGAATACCTCAAAATAGATTGTTTATACAGTGGTTAGTGATAAACAAGTGTAGAACTATTTAAGTTAATGCAAACAAATCAAAAATATGAAAGATCATCTTATTGCAACCATGGTAATAACGGTACTTGTCCAGTATCACAGCTGCAAAAAGTAGTATTCTGACTTGAACACAGTTCAAGTTGAATTACAAAAATTAACAGTATCCGCTTATTTTTTGATGGAAGGAGTGCATAAATAACTAAATAATCTAATCAAACAGCTAAAAAGCAGAATACTGCATTACAATTGATATACAAATACTTACAATATCAAGCCACTGGTGCACAGCAACTGCTACTTGAGTCCCAAGTGGTTTTGTTAGTACCAAAACATCGCCTGGTACTGCATTGTCTGGCCTGCAAAATATTTAAAATCGTTTTAACACACCACGAAGAAATGCACAACAAATAACTTGCCACTCCATGTGTCAACTTATCCATAACTACTGAATTACATATAACATTGACAAGTGGACAAAGTAAGTTAGTTTAAAACAGAAGGCTTGACCAAGCAATTCTGGTGATCAATTAAAACACCCAGCATAGTATCTATTTGTAGAACAGTTTTAGAACAACAAATCACTGTGTGTCAATGCTGAAGCTACACAAATTCCATGACTGTTCTCCATTTCATGGGCTTTTTTTTTAATGCATTTCTGGATGTCAGCATCACTGGCTAGGTCAGCATTTATTGCCCACCCCCAGTTGCCCTTGAGGAGGTCGTGCTGAGCTCACTTCTTGAACCACCGCAATTTCTTTAGTGTAGGTACAGTGCTGTTAGGTCGGGAGTTCCAGGATTTTGACCCGGCAACAGATACCTGCTGCTCTTGTCTTCTTAGATGGTACTCGTCATGGGTTTGGAAGGCGCTGTCTTAGGAACTTTGGTGAGTTCCTGCAATGCATCTTGTAAATGGCAGGCAAGCTGCCACTGTTTGTCTGTTGAAGAGGGATTGAATGCTTGTGGAAGGGGTGGCAATCGAATGGGCTGCTTTGTCCTAGATGGTGTTGAGCTTTTTGAACATTGTTGGGGCTCATCAAGACAAGCGCATTGTACTTCATCACGCTACTGACTTGTACCTTGTTGATGGTGGCCAGGCTTTGCAGAGTCAGGAGATGAGTTGCTCGATGCAGGATTCCTAGCTTTTGACCTGCAGTATTTATTTGTCTAGTCCAGTTCAGTTTCTGATCAATGCTAACCCCAGGATGTTGATGGTGAAGTATTCAGCAACAGTAATGTCATTGAATGTTAAGGGGTGATGGTTAGATCCTCTTTTGTTGGAGATGGTCATTGTCTGGCACTTGAGGTGCAAACGTTACTTGCTATTTGTCTGCCCAAACCTGGATATTGTCCAGGTCTTGCTGCATTTGGACATGGACTGCTTCAGTATCTGAGGAGTCGCGAATGATGCAAAAATTACTCTAATCAATTTTACTGTCATTCTCAAAAAGGTAATAGAAGAACGGTAAACGTTTTCGTTGCATACATTGAAAAACATGCACAAATCAGAGCGGAAAACATCACTGAACCGTATTTTTCAAGAGCTGAAAATAGATTTGTCTGAATACTATAGAGAGAAACAGTCTCACCAATTATGTTTCTTAATGGCGCATATTCAATTGGAGCACAAGTAACATTTGGGAACATTACTGCAATGTTGTTGTATTAAGCCATAGGTTTTCCACATTTCATATCAATCATAGATCATAAAATATTAACTTTCTTTCACCCAAGGAAGCAACAGCTTACCAACAGTTCCCAAGTTACTTCTATTTTTGAAAAATAGACACAATGGACGGGGTTTTCCATTGCAATTCCCCAAACATCCAATTTAATGGAAGGAAAAACACACCTGGCAAGTGCTGAAGCAGATACACCAGCTAAATTCTTCCCTCACTAATAACTGACTGAGGTAGCCATCAAATGAAAAGAATCTCGACTAGGAAATTAAAAAGTTAATTTTAAATTCAGTTGTATTAACATACTGTGAAGTACATGCAGTTGCACAAAAATTAACAGTGGCAAAATCACTGCTATATACCAAATACTGTAAACTAGGGATAAAGTTAAACTGTGACCTTTCAGATGCACATATGCAGTGCTCATCGCAAGACTGCACAATTCTCACATGAATAAATGTATTGTGAACAATATGAGATATGTTTTGAATCTGATTCTAGAATTCAAATCCTGGGATCCATGAATTCTGAGTGCAACAGCATACATTATTTCAAAATTTACCCTTGGACTGCAAGTAAATAAAATTCTTAAAGGTGGAAAGAAGCCATTTCTTCACAAGAAAAATAAATGCAGCTGATATGATTATTATTTCCTCTCCACAATGTTCTTCCCTGTTCCACCTGATGGTGTTGTCACCTTTTGTGGTCTCAGGTGAGTGGCACAGTGGTTAGCACTGCTGCATCACAGCACCAGGGACCTGGGTTCAATTTCTGGCTTGGGTCACTGTCTGTGTGAAGCTTGCATGTTCTCCCCATGTCTGTATGGGTTTCCTCTGGGTGCTCCGTTTCCTCCCACAGTCTGAAAGACATGCCTGTTAGGTGCATTGACCCAAACAGGTGCCAAAATGTGGTGACTAGAGGAATTTCACAGTAACTTCATTGCAGTGTTAATGTAAGTCTTAATAAATAAACTTTAGGTTTCAACCCATCTAGACTTTTTCCAAACTTGCATGCCTGGAAAGTGCGGTAGGCTAATTTACCCCAGAATGCTTGGTACAGCCTCTAAAGGTTGCTAAATCCATGTACTTTCAATAAGAATTATTTGGCCAACCTTTCTTCTCTTTAAACACTGGGCTAAGATTTGATTTGATTAGCATCATGACTGTTGTCTTGGCTGAGAAGAGACAAGATAAATTTAGGACCTTCTTGTTCTTTATGGCACTGTTACTCATGTAGTCAGAAAGAAGTCGAAGTATTTTTTTCACTTTTTATAAAACAGTCAATGAAATAGGAAAAATATCAAAATTACAGCAGCAGAGGGCGACATTGTACTCTGGTGTCACGAGTGCGTGTTAAGAATGAGGGTGCACGCTTTTGCCTGTAATTTCCTGCAGGGCAAGGCTATAATTTCCTCTGTGCTGGAGAGCAATCAGACACTTCTTAGGAAGGGAAGAGGAGAATGACAGATGTAAGCAGCATTCTATTAGTTAAGATTTCTTTTAGGGCTTGTTCAATTGGAAAGTCATTTGTACTTGTTGCTTAGAATTTGATTTAAATGATCAAATGGCAATTATGTACAAATTATGATTCTGTAAAGCTTGTGCTATGCTAAAGCCTTAAGTTCCAAAGTAGAGTGTGAAAAAACATGGTCTAATGCTGCATATATAATTATAAGCAGTAGTATAAAAACCACAACATATTTGGATTCACTACAACACTGCTACCCTCTGAGTTTGATTCTCAACTAAGTCAACTGTACTTTTGGAAGGCAAAATATACAATTTTTCAACAGTACAAGTGTGAGCCATCTCATGGTATCAATCTATATAACGTAATCATGCAAACACCGGCCATTCACGCCCCATTGCTACTGCCAGAGGATGGAGAATTTTGCACTCAGCCAAATATCTTTTCACTGCAGCGGAACTGGAGAATCCTGCCCCAGGTCTTTCTGATCAGTGCACTCGAGTGTGGATGCACATACAGATATCGCAGAGTCGTACAATGGTCATCAGAAGCATGTAAATTTGAATTGTGTGTGTTTACTTTAATGTAGTATTCATTTAAACCCAAATCAAGCACAGTTGAAATGCCATTTAGATTGTCATTATGTCAATATTTTGACTAGTGATTCTTCCTAAAGGAAAATATAACTACTTACAAATGAGATGTGTGATTATGTCAACAGCTGAATTTACTCTCAAGAAAACAAATGAGATGTGCAAAAATCATTTCCCTCTTATATTTTTGGTGCATTACTTTTGTGCTGAATTCCCAATTTTAAAAAATTGCTACTTGAGGCATGAAAAAGGAATGTTGCATACACTGATGTGCAGCAAACTGTGACTCTGGCTGAGTGCAATTTTAAGATTCAACAATCAAAGCTTTGTCTGTGCAGATTTTTAATGTTCAACCTGTCAAAATGTAATAACTTCCAAGGGATAAAATTCCACACAATGTTTATTCTTCTCCTGAATGGTAAGAGGGTTTTTAGAAAATCCAATTCAAATTTATGGCAAATTCACCATAAAGTGAACAGGTTTTTTTCTATTGGTTTCCAAAGTTTTCATTTGGAAAATAATACAATACTCATGGTAAGACATGAGTGAACATGATTTTCAATGTGTATTTCTAATTAACATTTTAAAGCCTTCAAAAGTATGTAAGAATATCTTTGGGCAGCTAGTACTTAAAAAAAAACCTGTGTCAGTGTGGTATAACACAGGGTCATGCTTATTAATTCCAAATGGTGAACTTTCTATCTTGATTATAGTGACTGAAGGAGATTCTGAATATGCTTCAAAAAGCCAGTTGAGAAAAAAAATTCAATATGTATAATTGAATGAGATAAGAATTTTTCATCTTATATAAATAAAACTTAAACAAATCACCCCAGTCACTTAAAATTGCCATGGAATCATCTTCAGTTCAGAAATTCTTCTAACACACAAACTACAAAATTTGCAGAAGGCAAACAAACTGCAGTCAGGAGTGTCTGGTGACTCTGCGTCTCCAGAATGTATGAATCTTGTTCAAACAGGGCTCTGCCGACATTTTAACACCTCAGTTTCACATTCTGAGATAAATACCTACAAATTACAATGGGGAAAAACAAAATGCATGAAGTTTTGTCCATTTGTGTATGCCTAATTAACAAAATACAAGGAAGAAACCTGCCAGCTGATTTTACGGTTATTTTTCTGTGAATACTGATTGTGTGGAATACAAGGCTTGGATCCATTTTGACAGTATTTTTAGAGCAGCATTGTCCGAAACCTTGGGGCGAAATTCTTCCATAGTGCTGCGCTACTTTTTTAGCGGGCTGGGAGATTTCAGCGGGGCCAGATTAGCACAATCCATGCTGGGTGTCTGGCCCTAAGTGCCTCTCCTAGGACTAGACTTCTGATACCATCCAAGCTGGAAATAGACATGGAGCTGTATTATACATTCAGGGCTCATTTAAATATTATTTAAATGTGATTAAGCCTCTCCCACTCTGCTGGGAGTATTTCACTCCAGCAGGGTTTACACTAGCTCTCCACTAACAGGGAGCAAGTGGCTCAACAACGTTGGAATGAAGGACGGAAATCGGGCCTCCCCTTAGGGGCCGGCAGTAAGAGGGGGTGCCCTCTGGGCATTGGCACCTTGGTAGTGCCAGCTTGAGACCCCAGCACTGCCCAAGGGGCAAAGTGCCAATGTCTAGGGAGCACACTGGTACTGCCCACCGGGTATGAGGCAGTGCCAAGGGGGCAGGGCATATTGCCAGGGGAGGGGGGGGTGGGTAGTGGCATCTAGCCACGGTTCTGCAACTGGGACTGGTGGGAGAAGATGGGAGGCCAGTGATTGAGGTTGGCTGGTGATCGGGGCTGGGCCTAGGAATGGTTGGGGACAGCAAATCAGGCCATGGGGGCGGAGAGCTGGTGTTGCAAGGGTCACAGAGCTGGCCAGCAATCGGGAGGCCGGCAGTGTGGGGCCACTGTGCATGTATCAATCTCAGCACTGACATGCGCGGTGGACCACTCAGCGCACTGATTTCAGCCTCTCCAGTGGGAATAGGCTCCACCCCCTGAAATTTAATGATGTTCACACTGGTGGCCTCTGCAGTGCACTCTGAATCTGACTGAAAAAAACCAAAGTGATTTACTCCAGTTTTTATGCGAATTTGACACTTAGAATCTTTTTGGGAGAATTCCGACCCTTGTGTCATTTGGAGTGTAACACTAATAGTTGGAAAAATTCTCAATGCTGCATTTCAATGAGTTACACAAGTTTGAAACAGATCCATTTGGAGTGAAAACAGTACAAATTGTTATCCACAGACCTCAGTTCCAACCCTTTCAGTTTATAGTTAACACTTCATAAACTTGTGACTAAACTCAAAGAAACTTTAAATGAAGAAACCATGAATATACAAGCAAATACAAGTTTTTCTTTTGAGCACAAAGAAATGGCCATAATCTTTGATCCATTATACATTCAAACCATATTCATGCTACAAAATAATTGTACACACTAAGGATCAAACTTACATGATGAATTCATTCGGTTGGCAGACTGTAGTGGCCACACCTCCTAAAATGATCCATGGGTTTAATACCGTTTGACCACCAGTAACTGATGTACCTGCCTCATCTGCTGCATCTTTAAAACCCTGTATTATTAGTGGCATTACTTTGTCCCGCTCCTGTATGTAAAACACAATTAAACTCTGAGATTATTTGAATCTCTTAAAAGCCAGTTTCAGATATTAAAATTTTATAAATTGGTGTACAAGTGATGACATAAAATTTATGCTGCGTACCTATCAACTGTAACTTTTTAAAACTTCTTGATATGCAAGTGAGACTGGAAAGCCAACATTTAGTGTCCATCCCTAGTTGCCTGGAGGCATAAAGAATCAACCATAGTGTGAGACTGGAATCAGGTACAAATCACACTGGGTGGAAGTGCTAGTTTCTCTTTCCTGAAGGACATTAGTGAACCTGTTGAGTTTCCCACACACAGCAACTTCCACTGTCATTAGCTGGTGCTAGCCTGCAAGTTATCAGATTTATTGAATTTATTTTCATAACTTGCCATAGTGGAATTTGATCTCACTATCTCTGGATGATGAGTTCACTATGGTATCAATTAGGTTCCTGTACCCAAATCTCACATCAAACATCACTTACTTCAAAAAGTCAAAATGGAGATTGCTTTCTTTTTAACATTTATTACTTCAGATCCAAGTATCAGCTGAGGTCAGATCTCCTGCCACTGACCCAACCACATGTAAATGACCCTAACCTCTCATTGCTGCCCTGAGCCGCAGCAAATATATAGCCTGGGGGTTCTGATAATCCGACCTATGAAACCAAGGTAACTCAGTTCTATTTCTTATTCATTATTTTATTCTATTTGAATTCCAAAAGTCTGAAGTATTGTTCTTAGCTCTTAACTCTGACTTGGTTAATCCTCAGTCAGAATACCATTATTTGTAGACATCTCAAATTTCAGATATTTGCAAATGGAACATTAATGTTACCTTTCACATTTAGTCACGTGGGACTCCATGGTAGGTATGAGTGGTTCAACACTTCAATTCATCATTATGAATAATTTTTACTTCTCATCCAAGGCATACAAGTGGCCTCTAAATGAGTTTGCTATTTGTAGCAGGGTCAATGGTAGCAGTTTAGTGCTGTGCTTAACAATTAAAACCTGGGCTCAAGTTGCCCAAATAAATTTCACGTAGCATCCCTAACAGCAAAAGAAATTTTTATCCAGTAGTCTGGACTGGACTTGAACCTGTTAGAAAGCTAACAAAGTAACCAGCAGCATGTCTTATCTCTGTTAAAGTTTTATAATCTGTATTCCAATTATATTACCTAGATGCTCACCTAAACCAATCCATGTCAACACTAAAATGCAGATTGACCCAGTCCATACTCCCTTCGATTAGTAACTGCATTCTGTTTCTGAACGTTTGTTGTGCAGAAGTCAGCAGGAAAGCACAAACAAAGACAAACTATCAATAGCTACAACCAATCATTTTGAGACTGAAAAACACAAGTCAATTTTAGTATCCTAATGAGAGATCATTATCAATACACTGTCCTGCATCACAAACTGACCTGAAGTTTGTACTGCACTCTTGTTAAGTGATAAAATATTTCTGTGCATTTACAGTATGTAGTTTTATAGGGGCTAATTTAAATTTCTTTTCACTTTAAATGAAAAGGAATGATAGTCATGTTCAAAAGGACATAAAATTATTCATTATTCATGGGAAAACATTAAAGGGAACAGAGCACTATCCACTTTATCTCCAAGCATAGCCTTGGATCACTTAAGCATTACAACTGTTTCCCACACACTCAAAACAAAACAGACATTAAACCAGACCCCATGCCAAAGAGAATCAATAGATTTAATTTACTTTTCACAGCTATTTATACAGTTCAATACTCCATCATAAAAATAAGTGGAGGTAAGAGACTTGAATTCAGATCTCCAATATTATCCTCCAAATATCCCAGCATTTAAATCCATTTTGAATGAGACCAGAGTTTTTTGTCTTCACTACTTTACCTGGATGCCAAGAGTCCAAGGCTCTAGCAAGATGCCAACACAGTGTAAAGTTCAGTTATAATCACTTCCAAGTGGACAATCTCTTTCATTAAGTGTAGTGGTCACCACCTTGAAACTAGTCCAGCAGGATAGTTCTCACAAATTAGTTCTCAATCAGTCAATTGGACCAGAGAAGTTCCAGACTTGATCTCTGGCCTACACTAACATAGGTGATTAAAGCATAGATTGGGGGGGGGCAAACAAAGTAATGCTTGCTATACCGCCTATTAAGGAACTTCTTCACTCAAAGGGTGGTGAATCTCTGGAATTCTCTGCCCGTTGAAGTGGTGGAGGCTACCTTGCTAAATATTTTTAAGACGCGGGTTGATGGGTTTTTGATAAGAGAGGGGATTAAGGGTTATGGGGAGAGGGCGGGAATGTGGAGCTGAGCCAAGACAGATCAGCCATGATCTTATTGAATGGCAGGGCAGGCTCGAAGGGCTAGATGGCCTACTCCTGCTCCTATTTCTTATGTTCTTATGTACTCCTGAATGCTGTTTTTATCACACGCTGATAAGTATGTTTATGTAAATATCATCAGAGACCACTATCAGATTGGCAGCCGGGACAGTTAAGTAGTCTTGCCAGTATTCAGCATCTAGGCTTTCACAAGGAGAAAGCAGGAAAGTACCAGAGAATTAGCCTTTGTGGAACTGTGCACTAACTTAAACAGATGCAACTTTAAATTCACATAGCTGCTTTTCCATGTGCTAACTTTCAATTTTGCTTTGCAGTTTTTGACAGTCAGACTCTGATTAAGAAGTGGAGGAATGGCAGTGAAAGTGATCTGTTTCAAGGACTCTGGCAAGTTTACCCTGAAACATGTTTAGATGTGTACATGAGTGGCCTGTAATAGGTTCTCTTTCATGCAGAAGCACTCACTGTTACTTAGTATTCCCTCTCTTAACCATCAATCAAACCAAGAAACCTACAATAGCAGTGAACCACTTTTTTTTTACATTTTCCTGAATGACTATTATGAACAAATGATTACACAATGCTGTTCTAAAACTATAATTACATATTTTTAAGGATTTAAAGAAAAAGTACAATTTTTGTTCTACAAACTTAGCCAGCATGCTCTCCTCTTCAATTCCACGTAACGCACTCGCCAAGTCAGCGCTAATGTCAAAGAGCTTGGAGCATTGTAAATTAACATTTAGAGCATGGAGAGACTAATTCTGGTCTCATTCACATTCAGTGATAAATGCTATATTTTATTTGAGTCTGAGATCGCTTTTTTAACGAGACTCAGTGAAACACTAGTTATGCAGCAGGAAGTAATGGAAATGCACAGCAGGCCAGTCAGCATCTGCTGAGTAAGCCATTGATATCTTGGACTCATATCCTTCTTCAGAACTAAAAGATAAGATGTGTACAAGTTTAAAACATTGATCATCTTGTTCACTTCACAGGTGCTAACTGACTTGTGTCCCCAGCACTTCTGCTTACAGTTCTTTTTATTGTTGCATTGGTTAGTTTATCATCCCAGGATTCTATTCATATTTTTATTTTGGAGGTTAAACTTTGGAAGCATAAGTAAGTCTAGTAATAACTTTTTTTCTTAATAAAATCTAAATTACCACTGATTCTGAATTGTGTATTTTCAAGATATTTGTGGCATTATTTGGATGCCTTTGTTAATATTGTAGCTTACCTTGTCTGTCATTTTATTGCTGACTCCAAGAAGCATCAACATATTGTCACACTCTGTGACACCCATGGCATAAAGATCACTCAGAACATTGGCACAAGCAATACGACCCTGTAAAAATTGACGGCAGAAGGGAAAAACAAGAACACAGATTGGGTAAGGAATGCAAAAATCAAAGATTCTTCGCAAGAAAAATCCAAATATAAAATAGATCATTTAACTTTCAGATAAGAAATGATGGTTTATGAATTAAAAATTATGAATTCAAAAAAATCTGGAGAACGTGGAGTCTAACGAAAATTCATGTATTTATTAACTTGCTGTTAGTTAATGGTTAGCTAAGCTAAAGTTGAACTAGAATTTGAACAAAGACTTTTGAAGATAAATGTATTCATCGTTGCTTTTTTCAATGGTTAATTTAGTCACAAGTACATTTTGCATTAAGTCACTATAAAAAGCACCATGGTGCAAAAAGTACAAATAAAAAGGAGTAAATACTACAAATATCTACTGTCTTTAGCAGGTACTGCTAAAGAATTCAGTTCAATAGTATACTAAACAGATACGTTGGAAAATAATGACAACAGTAGATGTAACAATCAGATATCAATAGGTAACTGAAATAAGTGCACACTTACTCCCATATGACTCAATTTTCAAAATGTTGATGACCATATCATAAAATGGTGGGAAGTGTCCACTCGATGCAGAAATGCATCAAATCTATGTGGAGCTTAACTTTTACCAATGAGCAATGAGCATTCATAGAACGATAGAATGTTTACAGCATACAAGGAAACCATTTGGGCTGTCATATTTATGCCGGCTCTCTGCAAGAGCAATTCACTGGTCCCATCAACACCATCAGCTCCCCAGACATCACTCCACTTAACTCTGCAATTTCTTTGTGTTTAGCTGCTGACCCAATTCCCTGTGGAAAACCACAATTGTATCTGCCTCCACTATCTTCAAGTAATGCAAAAATGATTTTCATTGTCATTATTGGCTCTTTTGCTAATCACCTTATGCCAATGGAACAGTTTCTCTCTATCTACTCTGTCTGAACTCCTGTGATTTTGAACTCCTCTATCAGGTGCTCCCTCAGCCTTCTTTTCTCAGGGAATAACCCCAACTTCTCCAGCCGCAACTGGAGTAATGTGTACAATTTTGGTCCCCTTATTTGCAAAAGGATATATTGGCCTTGGAGGGACTGCTCAGAAGGTTCACCAGGTTGATATGGAGATGAGGGGGTTACTTATGAGGAGAGATTGAGTAGATTGGGCCTGTACTCGGAGTTTATAAGGCTGTGGGGAAATCTTATAGAGACATATAAGATAATGAAGGGGCGAGACATGGTAGAGGCAGAGAGATTATTTCCACTTA
Source organism: Carcharhinus amblyrhynchos (assembly GCF_965287045.1). Classification (NCBI taxonomy): domain Eukaryota; kingdom Metazoa; phylum Chordata; class Chondrichthyes; order Carcharhiniformes; family Carcharhinidae; genus Carcharhinus; species Carcharhinus amblyrhynchos. Next base: position 49,444,503 of record NC_137342.1, read on the forward strand.
GAAAGGAAACAAGAACTAGAGGGCACAGCCTCAAAATAAGGGGGAGTCAATTTAGAACAGAGTTGAGGAGGAACTTCTTCTCTCAGAGGGTAGTGAATCTTTGGAATTCTCTGACCATTGAAGCAGTGGAGGCGACCTCATTAAATATGTTTAAGTCACAAGTAGATAGATTTCTGATCAATAAGGGAATTAAGGGGAGCAGGTGGGTAAGTGGAACTGAACCACTATCAGATCAGCCATGATCTTATTGAATGGCGGGGCAGGCTCGAGAGGCCAGATGGCCTACTCCTGCTCCTATTTCTTATGTTCTAATAGCATAAAAAATATTCTCAGTTCCAAAGAATACTCATACTGGACTTGAAATGTTAACTCTGTTTCTGTTTGCCTCATGGGTGTTAACTGACCTGTAGGCTGAACATAAGAAATAGGAGCAGGAGTAGGCCATCTGGCCCCTCGAGCCTGCCCCGCCATTCAATAAGATCATGGCTGATCTGTTGTGGCTCAGTTCCACATTCCCGCCCTCTCCCCATAACCCTTAATCCCCTCTCTTATCAAAAACCCATCAACCCGCGTCTTAAAAACATTTAGCGAGGTAGCCTCCACCACTTCAACGGGCGGAGAATTCCAGAGATTCACCACCCTTTGAGTGAAGAAGTTCCTCCTCAACTCCGTTCTAAACCGCCCCCCTTTTATCTTGAGGCTGTGCCCCCTAGTCCTACTGTCCTTTCTGAGCGGGAAGAGTCTCTCCACCTCTATCCCATCCATCCCATTCATCATCTTATACGTCTCAATGAGATCTCCCCTCATTCTTCTAAATTCTAACGAGTACAAGCCTAGTTTATTCAGCCTCTCCTCATAGCTCAACCCCCTCAACTCCGGTATCAGCCTAGTAAACCTCCTCTGCACTCCCTCCAAGGCCAAAATATCCTTGCGTAAGTACGGCGACCAAAACTGCACACAGTACTCCAGCTGCGGCCTCACCAATGCCCTATATAGCCGCAGCAAGACCTCCCTACTTTTATATTCAATCCCCCTCGCTATGAAGGCCAGCATCCCATTTGCCTTCCTGGCCACCTGCTGCACCTGCAAGCTGGGTTTTTGCAACTCATGCACAAGGACCCCGAGGTCCCTCTGCACCGTCGCCTGCTGCAGTTTTTCTCCACGTAAGTAATAATCCTTCCTACCATTATTCCTACCAAAGTGGACCACCTCACACTTGCCAACATTAAATTCCATTTGCCAGTTCCTGGCCCATTCGCCCAGCCTATCTAGATCCTTCTGCAGACTCTCCACACCCTCCGCACAATTTGCCTTTCCACCAATCTTGGTGTCATCAGCAAATTTTCACACCATACACTCAGTTCCCTCCTCCAGATCATCTATATAAATGGTAAATAGCTGAGGCCCCAGCACCGACCCAAGGCACTCCACTAGTCACCAACCGCCAATCCGAATAGCACCCATTGACCCCCACTCTCTGTCTCCTATTTGATAACCAGTCCTCTATCCACGCTAACACCCTACCCCCAACTCCATGTCCCCGACCTTCTGCAATAAACTCTTGTGAGGTACTTTGTCAAACGCCTTCTGAAAATCAAGACAGACCACTTCCACCGGCTCTCCTCAATCCACCGCCCTAGACACATCCTCATAGAACTCAAGTAAATTTGTCAGACACGCCTTCCCCTTAACGAAACCATGCTGCGTCTGCTCTATCAAGCAATTCCCCTCAAGATGCCTCGCTATTTCCTCCTTGATGACGGATTCTAACATTTTACCTACAACAGATGTTAAACTAACCGGCCTATAATTCCCTGCCTTTTGCCTGGCACCCTTCTTAAACAACGGCGTAACATTAGCCGCTTTCCAATCTTCCGGCACTTCCCCGGAATCCAGCGACGTCTGGAAAATAACCACCAAGGCATCCACTATCACCTCCGCCATTTCTTTCAGAACCCTCGGATGCATTCCATCCGGTCTTGGGGACTTGTCCACAATCAGCCCCTCCAGTCTGTCTAGCACCACCTCTCTAGTAACAGTAATGTCATCAAGACCCTCCAGTCCTACCACCTTTCCATCTCTAACACCCGGCAAATTATTCACGTCCCCCTCCGTGAAGACCGAAACAAAAAAGTTATTTAAGACCTCAGCCATTTCCCCATCCCCTACCACTAAGTCCCCCTTCTCATCCTCTAAGGGTCCAACGTTCACCCTAGCCAGCCTCTTCCTTTTTAAATACTTATAAAAACTCTTGCTATCTTTTTTATATTAAGCGCTAGCCCAGCTTCATAGTTTCTCCTACCCTTCTTTATCAATTTCTTTGTCAATCTTTGTTGACATTTAAACCTCTCCCAATCGTCTTGTCGCCCACTACTCTTAGCTACTCTAAACGCCTCCGCTTTTAATTTAACACTTTCCTTCACCTCCTTCGTTATCCATGGCTTATTACCTCTCCTCCTACGGTCCTTTTTGACCATTGGAATAAATTTCTGCTAAGCACCAAGAAAGATCTCCTTAAAAATCCTCCACTGCTCCTCAGCAGACCTACCTTCCAACGCGCTCCCCCAGTCCACATTCGCCAATTCCTCTCTCATCCTACCGTACTCCCCTCTGTTCAAACAAAGGACGCGTGTCCGGGAACCCACTTTGTCGTCCTCCATCTGCACCAGAAACTCCACCATACAATGATCACTCTCCCCAAGAGGATCCTTCACCGCAAGGTCCCTGATTCTATCCGCCTCATTACATAGCACCAGATCCAAGAAAGCTCGCTCCCTCGTCGGCTCCAACACACACTGTTCCAGGAAACTATCCCGGCAGCATTCCAAGAACTCCTCCTCGAGCCCACCGCGTCCAACATGGGTCGACCAATCAATATGCAGATTGAAATCCCCCATAATTATGGCTGTCCCATTCTTGCACGCCGCACTTATTTGCGCGTTAACAGCCCGCCCGACCTCCAGATCATTATTCGGGGGGGCCTATAGACGACACCCACCAGCGTCTTCCTCCCTTTGCTGTTCCTAATCTCCACCCACAACGATTCCACTTTCTGCTCTTTGGCTCCAATATCATCCCTTGCTACCACCCTGATGCTATCCTTAATGAGCAGAGCTACGCCCCCCACTTTTCCCTCCCGCCTATCCTTCCTGAACACTTGATACCCCTGGACATTCAGCTCCCAGTCCCTGTCACCTTGCAGCCACGTCTCTGTAATGGCCACCAGATCATATCCATTTGTGTCGATCTGCGCCACCAGCTCATCCACTTTGTTCCGAATGCTTCGTGCATTCAAATAAAGTGCCTTCATCCCAGCCTTCCCCTGGACCCTATTCATATTCACGCCCCCTACTCCCTTTATTATTGGGACATCCTCGGCCTCCACCCTTACCTGTACCCTCTCCTTAACTTTAGGCCTCGTAACGTCACCTACCCTCACACCCTGCCCCCCCCCCAATTAGTTTAAAGCCCTGTCTACAGTCCTCTTTACACGATTTGCCAGGACTCTGGTCCCAGCACGGTTCAGACCCACCCCATCCCACCCAAACAGGTCCCACCTACCCCAATACTGATGCCAATGCCCCATAAATTCAAACCCATTCCTCCCACACCAATCCCTGAGCGACCCATTCACTTCCTTAATCCTGTCAACCCTACGCCCGTCTGCACTCGGTTCAGGCAGTAGCCCAGAGATAACCACCTTGTCGGTTCTACTTCTTAATTCCATTCCCAGCTTTTCATACTCCCTCCCCAGATCCTCAGTCCGCATTTTGCCTACGTCGCCGGCACCCACATGTACCACAACGACCGGATTCTCACCCTCCCACTCCAGGTTCCTCTGCAGCCCAGATGCGACATCCTGGACCCGAGCACCAGGCAGACAACACACCCTTCTGTGCACTTTGTCATTGTGACAAAGGACAGTGTCAATACCCTTCACCCCACTATCCCCAACCACTACTACGTTCCTTATCACCTTCTCTTTGCCTATGTCCTGCTGCATCACTGTACCGTGTGCAGTTTGCTCACCGACCTCACCTCCCTCGTCCTCGTCCACACAGGAAGCAAGAACCTCAAACCTGTTATGCAGATTGAGATGCTGAGGCCTCCGCTCCCCACCCCCCTTCCTCCTCTCTCCACCCCCCTTCCTCACTTGCACCCCATTGACAGTGGCACCCTTTCTCCCCCCGATAAGCCTCAGCGTTTGTAGCTCAGAGGCCAGCTCGTCTACCTTGAGCTGGAGCTCCTCCAGCAACCTGCACTTACTGCAGATGTGGTCACCGGGGAGGACCCTGGGGTCCACCAGTTCCCACATCATACAGAAACCACACATCATATGCCCCTCCATTATTCACTGTAGTAGTAATGAAAATTTCAACACAAACTTACCTGGCCCTTTCTCACTCAAGCCCTTTTGATCTTAAGCCCTAATAGCACACTCTGCTTCCCTCTCACTCCGCTGCCCGCTTTCTACACCAGGCCTCCTTTTAAACCTGGCGCTGATTTAAAGCTTGCTCCCCCTCAACTCCCTTCTAACCACTCCCTCAGAATTCTTAAAGCAGTAAATACAAAAAGCCCACAAAAATGCTTTTAAATGATTTAAACAGTTCTACAAGGTTAGTTCTTACTACAAAGTGCTTTAAACTTATTTAAACAGGTTTTTAACAGGTAGTTTCTTATCTGTCTCCCTGCTCCTTCACTCGTCTGCTCCAGCAAACAACTTAACCATCCACATAAATACTGCATCTACAAGAGCAAGTCAGAGGTTGGGGATTCTTAGGCAAGTAATTCACCTAAACTCCCAAAGTCTGTCCACTGTCTACAAGGCACATGTCAGAGGTGTGACAGAATACTCTCCACTTAGAACACAGGACATTAAACACGAACAGGCCCTTCGGCCCACAAGTTGCGCTGATCATATCAACACCTACCAGGTCATAGAACTATCTATAACTCCCAATCCCATTAAATCCCATGTACTCATCCAGAAGTCTTTTAAAAGACCCCAGCGTGTTCGCCTCTACCACCACCGATGGCAGCCGATTCCACTCACTCACCACCCTCTGAGTGAAAAACTTACCCCTGTCATTTCCTCACTACCTGCTCCCCAGCACCTTAAACCTGTGTCCGCTCGTAGCGACCATTTCAGCCCTGGGAAAGAGCCTCCGAGAATCCACCCTATCTATACCTCTCAACATTTTATAAACCTCTATCAGGTCGCCTCTCAATCTTCAGGGAGAAGAGACCGAGCTCTCTCAACCTATCCTCATAAGGTATGCCTCCCAATCCAGGCAACATCCTTGTAAATCTCCTCTGCACCCTCTCAATAGCTTCCACATCCTTCCTGTAGTGAGGCAACCAGAACCGCGCACAATATTCCAAGTGGGGTCTGACAAGGGTCTTATAAAGTTGCAGCATTACCTCCCGACTCAATCCCACGATTAATGAAGGCTAGCACACCATACGCCTTCTTGACCACATCCTCTACCTGCAAGGCCGATTTAAGAGTCCTATGGACCCGGACCCCAAGGTCCTTCTGCTCCTCAACACTGCTAAAAGACCTACCCTTGATATTGTACTCCTTCATCCCATTGGACCTGCCAAATGGACCACTACACATTCATCTGCATTGAAGTCCATCTGCCACTTCTCCGCCCAGTCTTGCGTCCTATCTATGTCATGCTGCAACTTCTGACATCCCTCCAGACTATACACAACACCACTAACCTTCGTGTCGTCGGCAAACTTACTAACCCATCCCCCCGCTTCCTCATCCAGGTCATTTATGAAAATGACAAACAGCAGGGGTCCTAGAATAGATCCCTGGGGCACTCCACTGGTGACCGACCTCCATGCAGAAAAAGACCCATCCACAACCACTCTCTGCCTTCTGCAGGCAAGCCAGTTCTGGATCCACAAGGCCAAAGCCACTTGTCTGGACAAGTTTTCTTTTTATTCATTCAATGATGTGGGTGTCATTGGTAAGTCATTTATTGCTCAGCTCTAATTGTCTTTGAAAAGATGGTGGAGCTGCCTTCTTAAATCATTGTAGTCCATGTGATGTAAGTATACCCATGATGCTGTTAGGGAGAGAGCTCAACGACTTTGGCCCAGCAACTGTGAAGAAACAGCGATATATTTCCTAGTCAGAATGGCGTGTGGCTAGGAATGCAACTCCTGAAGAAACTCAACGCCATCTAGGACAAAGCAGACTGCATGATGGGCAGCCCATCATCACAATAAATATTCACTTCCTCCTCCACTGATGCATAACGGAACAGCTGCAAGATGCACTGCAATAACTCAAAGTTTCTTTCAATAGTGTTTTCCAAACCCATGATCTGTGGCACCTAGAAGGAAAAGGGCAGTAGATACATGGGAACACCACGATCAGCATGTTCCCCTCCAAGTCACACATCATTACGACTTGGAACTAATATTGTTGATCCTTCGCTTGATCAAAATGTCAAGGTATCCTAGTTTACCTTTTTAAATACTTTTATATCTTTACCTGGATGGCTAAGCATAGATTAAGTAAATACTTTCATGTCTAAATTCACAAAGATCCCTGATACGGTCAGACCTGGAGTGGTATGACAGGGGAGTCATATTTTATCCCTCCTTATGTGGCTGTAACAGGTTCAAAGTACCATGGACCACACCACTATATGCTCACTACCTTTAGCCTAGCATCTTTCTCAATAACGATACCTGTCCACAATGCACGGCTTGTTTACAAACACAAGTGTTGCATCATCTGTTTGTGCCGGGTTTTCTAGCAGCAGTTATATGTAAGGGAGGTTATGTTGCAGCTGCATAAGGTGCTGGTGAGGCCACAGCTGGAGTACTGTGTACAGCTGGCTTTGGAGGGGATGCAGAGGAGATTCACTAGGTTGATTCTGGAGTTGAGAGGGTTGGCTTATGAGAAGACACTAAATTGACTGGAACTAAACTCATTGGAATTTAGAAGAATGAAGGGAGATCTTACAGAAACATACAAGATTATGAAGGGAATAGATCAGATAGAAGCAAGGAGGTTGTTTTAACTTGCAGGTGAAACTATAACTAGGGGGCACGGCCTCAAAATAAGGAGCAGCAGATTTAAGACTGAGCTCAGGAGGAACTTCTTCACACAAAGGGTTGTGAATCTGTGAAATTCCCTCCTCAGTGAAAGAATTGAGGCTACCTCATTGAATGTTTTTAAGGCAAGGATAGATAAATTTTTGAACAGTAAAGGAATCAAGGGTTGTGAGGTGGGTAAGTGGAACTGAGTACACAAAAGTATATGATTATTGAATGGCAGGCTCGAGGAGCCAGATGGCCTCCTTCTGCTTCTTGTTCTTAGGCTCATCCATCCTACATTGTCTTTATTCCAAAGTTAGGTAAAAAGTTGGCTACTTGGTAATAGTTCAAGTTCTGTCAGGGACCTGAGTAAAGATGCAGAACTGTACAAAGTGAGCTAGTACTATCATAGTAATTAATATCGTAGGATATGCACAATGAGTGCTCCATGCACTTGCAGATACTTTATGTTTGAGTTATAAGGAGAGGCTGGCTAGACTGGGACTTTTTCTTCTGGCACATAGGAGGTTAAGGGGCGATCTTATAGAGGTCTATAAAATAACGAGGAGTATAAATCAGCTAGATAGTCAATATTTTTTCACAAAGTAGCAGAGTGTAAAACTAAAGGGCATAGGTTTAAAGGGAGAGGGGAGAGGTTCAAAAGAGTTCAGAGGAGCAGTTTTTTTCACACAGAGGGTGATGTATGTCTGGAACAAGCTGCCAGAGGTAGTAGAAGAAGCGGGTACAATTCTGCCTTTTAAAAAGTGTTTAGACAGTTACATGGGTTAGATGGGTATAGCGGGATATGGGGCAAATGCGAGCAATTGGGATTAGCTTAGGGTTTTAAAAAAAGGGGGGACTTAGGGTTTCTTAAAAAAAAGGCCGAAGGGCCTGTTTCCACGCTGTAAACCTCTATGACTCTATGAACTGTACTTGAGCAATGTTGCAGCTATCTGGGAACTTCAGAAGGTGGTCTGCAGTAAATCTGCAACTGTATTTGCAGATTTGTGATAAGGTACCCCCCCCTTAATTAAACACCTTCAAGTATTCATTGAAGTTACTTTGTTTATGTTTATGAATGGTTTGTGCAGCTTTCAAAGAAGATGATGTTGAAGCATCGCCATTGTGTAGCTTGATACAAAAATTAACCTATCATAATTAATTTGTAATTTGATAGCATATAATACACAGGTGTACATGTATTATTAATGAACAGTTATTCAGGACAAATATGTCTTAAAAAGATGGCTTTTATGCAAAATTAACTCTTTATAAGGGAGAAATCGCATGGATTATAAAATCTGTTGGGGATGCCCAGCTATCTAACCTGGAAATGAGAACTATGCATTAAAGATTAGCGGCATAGTAGGCTAACAAGGTAGCCATATTGAAAGATATCAGCAATTGTGCATCAACTGTTTTTCAATATTATGTAAAGTAATGAACTGATCAGAATTAAATTTAAGGATTATCTGTGAGTGATGATTCAGAATCAAAGATTCTGCCTGACCATTTTGCAAATTTCTGAGGAACTGCATTGTCAAATACCACATCTGAATTTACTTAACTATGAGTTTACTTTTTCTATGAGGATGTGTCTAGGGCAGTGGATAGAGGAGAGCCGGTGGATGTGGTCTTTCTGGATTTTCAGAAGGCGTTTGACAAGGTACCTCACAAGAGGTTATTGCAGAAGGTCAGGGGACATGGAGTTGGGGGTAGGGTGTTAGCGTGGATAGAGGATTGGTTGTCAAATAGGAGGCAGAGAGTGGGGGTCAATGGGTGCTATTCGGATTGGCGGTTGGTGACTAGTGGGGTGCCCCAGGGGTCGGTGCTGGGGCCTCAGCTTTTTACCATTTATATAGATGATCTGGAGGAGGGAACCGAGTGCAGGGTGTCGAAATTTGCTGATGACACCAAGATTGGGGGAAAGGCAAATTGTGCGGAGGGTGTGGAGAGTCTGCAGAAGGATCTAGATAGGCTGGGCGAATGGGCCAGGAAATGGCAAATGGAATTTAATGTTGGCAAGTGTGAGGTGGTCCACTTTGGTAGGAAGAACTATTACTTACGTGGCGAAAAACTGCAGCAGGCGATGGTGCAGAGGGACCTCGGGGTCCTTGTGCATGAGTCGCAAAAACCCAGCTTGCAGGTGCAGCAGGTGGTCAGGAAGGCGAATGGGATGCTGGCCTTCATAGCAAGGGGGATTGAATATAAAAGTAGGGAGGTCTTGCTGCAGCTGTATAGGGCATTGGTGAGGCCGCAGCTGGAGTACTGTGTGCAGTTTTGGGCGCCGCACCTGCGCAAGGATATTTTGGCCCTGGAGGGAGTGCAGAGGAGGTTTACTAGGCTGATACCGGAGTTGAGGGGATTGAGCTATGAGGAGAGGCTGAATAAACTAGGCTTGTACTCGTTACAGTTTAGAAGAATGAGGGGAGATCTCATTGAGACGTATAAGATGATGAATGGGATGGATAGGATAGAGGTGGAGAGACTCTTCCCGCTCAAAAAAGACAGTAGGACTAGGGGGCACAGCCTCAAGATAAAGGGGAGGCGGTTTAGAACGGAGTTGAGGAGGAACTTCTTCACTCAAAGGGTGGTGAATCTCTGGAATTCTCTGCCCGTTGAAGTGGTGGAGGCTGCCTCGCTAAATATTTTTAAGAAGCGGGTTGATGGGTTCTTGATAAGAGAGGGGATTAAGGGTTATGGGGAGAGGGCGGGAAAGTGGAACTGAGCCACGACAGATCAGCCACGATCTTATTGAATGGCGGGGCAGGCTCGAAGGGCTAGATGGCCTACTCCTGCTCCTATTTCTTATGTTCTTAACTAGTGTACCTAGACTTTTAAAACATATGTGACAAAAGTTTTAGATGAAACACTATTGATTAAACTTCAAGCTAGTTGAATCTGGGATAAACTTTAGAAATGGATGCTGAAGTAGCCGGCCAACAGGTGGCTGTTAAAAGAATGTCAGAGTCAGCAGAAGTGACTGTGGGTTGGTGTGTTAAATTCACAATGATTCCTATTTAAATACAACAAAAATGTCACATTTTTCAAACGATGCTAAAGTAGGGGAGCCATTTAACTGAAAGAGGCCAGAAATTGCAAAATAAGTTCCAATTTTTTTTTGGGCACATGTAAACTACTGTGCACAGAATGGAAAACTGTATGACAAGCAGACTATGAATATTGTTGATGTTGCTGAAGTTAAGGGAAATCTCATCATGCTCAACCAAGATAACAATCCAAAAGCCAATAGAATGCTGAACCATGCAACCAAAACAAAAATGTCCAAGTTGAATGTAATCATTAACCTACATCTAATTTTGTTAGATCCAAAAGAGACAGAGTGCCAGAGACTCAGAGGCAGGAAAGAAACACTGATCCCTCAAGATTGAAATCTGAATTATGAGAAAAACTAAAATTTGGATGCTCGCAAATTGGAATTGTCTCTAATTGAATTCTTTCTAGAACCTCCAGTATAGAGTAAACAATGCAGTAAAGTCAAGCAATAATTTATTAGAATTTATTCCCAAAGCAGCAGGCAACTTTTTGATGTATAACAGCCTAATAAAATCATAATGGTTGAACGATATAATGCAGTTTCACATACAAACCCAAAATTCTAATTTTTTCAAACAACTGTTTCAAAGTTTTTGACTACTTCAATTCATTCCTAGTAATAATAATGTAATTTTGCACTTGGTGAGAGGACCTCACAGGACAAACATATTTGTCAAGCATACTTCATCATTATCACCAAATTAATTTGACGGGAGCTGTAGGTGACTAGCAATATTATGTCATTCTTACTTTTGTTACCATATTCTAGTCAAAGTAGGAATTCAATTCAGTCATTAAGGTAAAAAGGTGAAAAGCAACTGTAAAAGACTTTATGGTCAAAACTAAATCTGTACTTGTAATCAGAAAATGGTGCGTCCAAAGTATATTTCAATCTTATACATATCCAGGTGAACCACTGTCCGATCAGTCTACTCTCAAACATCAGTCAAATGATCAAGGTGTCATCAAAAGTGTTATATCAAGCTGTTAATTATTCCAGTTGAAGTTAAATATATACAGGTGATGGCCATTGTTTGGATGGTTACTTAGAGACATTCCTTTATAAATGAAGTGGAGTCAAAGATATATACCTGTAGCGTTTCACTCTGTGAAAAAATCTATTCCAAGGCTGACTCTGGTTTCTTCCTTCACCAACTGACTATAACACTTCCTCACCAATAACTTGTTCACCAATGCTCAGATTGGATTCCATCAGGATCGCTTGGTTCTCGATTGTATTGCAGCCTCAATCCAAGGATGGATGTGGGAGCTGAATTCCAGAGGTGACTGGTCTCGGCTTCAAAGCAGCAGAATCAGAATTTGGAGGCAAGAAGCCTGAATAAAACTGAGTCAATGGGAATCAGGAAGAAAGCTCCTTAGTGAATCAAAGCTACTACAAAGGAAGATAGCGGTGGTTGCTGGAGGTCCATCATCTCAGTCCTTGAACAGTATTGAAGGAGCTCCTTAGGGTAGTGTCCTTGGCCCAACGGTTTTCAGTTGCTTCAATGACATTCTCTGTTTCACAAGCTTAGCCCACAAGCTCAGAAGGATTCACTGATGATTGCATTGTTTAGTTCCATTCATACCTCCCATAGCTAATGGCCGCATTCACCCGAGTGTGGCATCAAGGAGCCCTAGCAAAACTGGAATCAATGGGTATCGGGGGCAAACTCTCCGCTAGTTGGAGTCATACTTGGCAGATAGGAAGATGGTTCTGACTGTGGAAGGTCAATCATCTCAGCTCCAGGGCATCTCTACAGGAGTCCCTCAGGGTAGTGTCCTAGGCACAACAATCTTCAACTGCTTCATCAATGACCTTCCCTCAGACATAAGGTCATAAGTGGGAGAGTCTGCAGAAGGATCTAGATAGGCTGGGCGAATGGGCCAGGAAATGGCAAATGGAATTTAATGTTGGCAAGTGTGAGGTGGTCCACTTTGGTAGGAATAATGGTAGGAAGGACTATTACTTACGGGGCGAAAAACTGCAGCAGGCGACGGTGCAGAGGGACCTCGGGGTCCTTGTGCATGAGTCGCAAAATCCCAGCTTGCAGGTGCAGCAGGTGGTCAGGAAGGTGAATGGGATGCTGGCCTTCATAGCGAGGGGGATTGAATATAAAAGTAGGGAGGTCTTGCTGCAGCTGTATAGGGCATTGGTGAGGCCGCAGCTGGAGTACTGTGTGCAGTTTTGGGCGCCGCACCTGCGCAAAGATATTTTGGCCTTGGAGGGAGCGCAGAGGAGGTTTACTAGGCTGATACCGGAGTTGAGGGGGTTGAGCTATGAGGAGAGGCTGAATAAACTAGGCTTGTACTCGTTACAGTTTAGAAGAATGAGGGGAGATCTCATTGAGACGTATAAGATGATGAACGGGATGGATAGGATTGAGGTGGAGAGACTCTTCCCGCTCAAAAAAGACAGTAGGACTAGAGGGCACAGCCTCAAGATAAAGGGGGGGCGGTTTAGAACGGAGTTGAGGAGGAACTTCTTCACTCAAAGGGTGGTGAATCTCTGGAATTCTCTGCCCGTTGAAGTGGTGGAGGCTGCCTCGCTAAATATTTTTAAGACGCGGGTTGATGGGTTTTTGATAAGAGAGGGGATTAAGGGTTATGGGGAGAGGGCGGGAAGGTGGAACTGAGCCACGACAGATCAGCCATGATCTTATTGAATGGCGGGGCAGGCTCGAAGGGCTAGATGGTCTACTCCTGCTCCTATTTCTTATGTTCTTATGTTCTTATTTGTGACTTCTTGGATACTGAAGCTGTCCATGTTCAAATGCAATAAATTTGGACAATATCCAGGCTTGGGCTGACAAGTGGCAAGTAACAGTCACGCCACATAAATGCCAAGCAATAACCATCACCAATAAGAGACACTCTAACCACTGCCCCTTGACATTCAATGGTGTAACCATCACTGAATCCCCCACTATCAACATCCTTGGGGTTACCATTGACCAGAAACTCAATTAGACTCGCCACATAAACACTGTTGACTACAAGAGCAGGTCAGAGGCTAGGAATATTGTGGCGAGTAACTCACCGCCTGACTCCCCAAAGCTTAGCAATGTGATGGAATACTCCCCACTTGTCTGGGTGGGTGCAGCTCCAACAACACTCAAGAAGCTTGACACTATACAGGACAAAGAGGCCCACTTGATTGGCACCACACCTACAAACATTCAATCCCTCCACCACCAATGCTCAGTAGCAGCAGCAATGCGTACTATCTACAAGATGCACTGCAGCAATTCACCAAAGATCCTTAGACAGCACCTTCCAAACCCAACACCACTTCCATCTAGAAGGACAAGGGCAGCAGATAGATGGGAACACCATCACTGCAAGTTTCCCTCCAAGCTACTCACTATCCTGACTTGGAAATGTATCGCCATTCCTTCACAGTTGCTGGGTCAAAATCCTGGAATTCTCTCCCTAATGGCATTGAGAGTCAACTCACAGAACATAGACTGCAGCGATTCAAGAAGGCAGCTCACCAACACCTTCTCAAGGGCAAATAAGGACGGGCAATAAATGCTGACCAGCCAACGACGCCCAAACCCCACAAATGAATTTAAAAAAAGTCAGTGCCCAGGTGCAGAAAGATTTGGACAACATTCTGTGTTGGGTTGATGTTTGACACATTATTTTCCACTTATGTGCCAGAAATGACCAGCACTACAATACCCACTATTAATATTCTGGCGGATTACCACTGACCATTCACGTTAATAGTATGGCTAAAAGAGCAGAGATTGGGTATTCCGTGCAAGTAACTCACCTCTGGATCTCCCAAAGTCTTTTCAGCATCACAAGTCAGAAGTGTGGTGGATTAACTCTCCACTTGCCTGGATGATTACAAGTCTAATAATGCCCAAGAAACTTGACTCCATCCAAGACAAAGCAGCTTGCCTGATTGGCATCCATCCATCACCTTAAACACTCCTTCCTTCCACTACTAGTATTTACCAACTACAACAAGTGCTGCTGCAACTCATTGTGATTCCTTCCAAACCTGAATCCTCTACCACCTTGTAGAGCACCACTACCAAGTTGCACACTATTCTTATTGATAAAATTGCAATTCCTTATTGTTTTGGGGTCAAAACCCTTGAATTCTCTACCTAAAGACACTTTGAGAGTACTACCTGCGCCACAAGACCTACAAGTGATTCAAGATGATGCCTCACCACCAGACCTTCTTAAAGGCAATTAGGAATGGGCAATAGATGTTTGTCATGCCAGCAATGCCCTCATCCAGTGATTGAAAAAATATCTATTGACTTCCTGCAACACAGTTTGGGTTTTGAGTGCACTAGTGACTTTTAGCTGCTAATCTAGAGGTCAACAAGAGGCAAGTAAATTGATTTGGTTCAATGGCAGACCTTCTTCAAACAAAATAATTTTGCATTCATCATAAAGTGAGACAGCTAGGGGTATAGTAGCTTTATTACTGGACTATTCACAGAGAAACATTACAAACTCGTTGAAAAATAGTGCCACATTCACTTTTAGAAGAAACCAAACATAACCTAATAGGATTCTTCACAATATAAAATGCTAAAAGCTGTCATGTCGCTTTGGTTACATCCTCAGTGCCTCCTTCCTGACAAAACAGAAAGTAGTTCAATGTTGCCTGCATGAAAGATGGAAGTAACTGCACTTCACAAGAGAGCTACAATACACTCTGGAAACAGGGAGATCATATGCCAGACACCACATTTTATGCAACTCTTCAGAGTTCAATATTAAGCTTTGAAAAACAAATCAATTCTGAGCAGACCAGTACATATCCAGCAGCTTTTCTAGTTGCACGTAATCCTCAAATAAACAGAGAGTAGGGCCAAAACTCAAATAACAGATGACCAGAAATGCAGATTGAATATATTGGATTGCATTTACGACCCTTTCTGTACAGAGTGTCACAGATAAAATGAAATGTCATATAAAATACAGAGCACTTGACAGCTGCAGTAAAACTGGCATATTTGATGACAAGGAACACAGATTAGCCATATTGAAATACTGTTTAAAAAATATCATCTATTCACAGCACCATTAACAGCAGGTATAAACAAAACGTGGCTGGTTATAATAATCGTGGTGGTTAAAATATTAAAGTATCTGGTTTTAAACTTCATTAGCTTTTGTGATGCAAAGATTATTTTCTATCAATTGAAGTAGTAGTAAAAGCCTGTGTTTTGTTTAATGAGTTATGCAACTCCTTTTAATGCCATTTGTTATATACAAATACATTAAAATTTTCTCACCATCATATAAGGATCATCAACAATAGGATAAAAATAATCTGTTGTCTGAACCAGAGAAAGTCCACCGTGTCTTAAAGGAATAACACATGTGTCCATCCCAATACCTACAAAATTAACAAAGGTATATTAAAAAGAACAAAAACAGCTCAAAGGAATAGAACACAACATTTATGTTTTGAAGTAAAACCAACATTTTGTGGAAATCAGGTTATATTACAACTGCCTGGAGTTATGATGGAACATTGCACTTTACCCGGCAAAATATAACTTGCATTAGACCACGATTTTCCATCCTGTTGCATTCATACTAATGCGTAACTTTAGGGAAACATTTTTGGAATCAACACTTTGTGACCGAATTTTAGCATTTTTTTTTAAATTAAACGAAATAGAAATAGATGTATCCAATATAATTTACTGTTCCCTGATTAAAAATACTAAGGTCACATCAACCAGGACCGTGAAAAACTACGTGGTCATGTATACTTGCACATGTATATAACATTCAGTCTTTAAATCCCAAAATGCATATGAAGGCAAATGAGAGACAATTTGCACTCAAAGCTTCACACTAATAAATGCCTTGTTGACTTATACTCATGGTTCTGGTGATTATAAAGAGCATTGCACGAGTTCAAGATATTCGAAATTTTTGTTTTAGTTACATATTAATAACATTCAAATGGAACCCAGAAATTCTTAGGGTGGGATGAAGTTGGAAGGTATCTAAATTGAACAATTCAGATTTTCATGGAAAAGTATAGATTTATGTACAACGGATATGTGCAACGACAGCAGTACATCTGGTTACTCAATAGCAATTGGATGACAAATTCGTGAACAGGCAACATTAATACAAGGTCTGCAACAGTATAGGAAAAAGTCACAAAGCACCAAACAACAAACTGTAGTTTGCAAGTGGCTTCAGCCAATGCTGAGTGGGTATGCCCCCTTGGCCTCCTCCAGAAGCTCTTAGCATCACAGATGCCAGTCCTCAATCAATTCAAATCACTCCACACATTAAAAAGAAATGGATGAAAGCACTGGATGCTGAAAAGGCAATGAGCGCTAACAATATTCCAGCCATAGCACGTTCCAGAACTAGCCATGTCCCTAGACAAACTATTCCATTACAGCTACACCACATGTATTCCAGCAGTTCAAGAAGGTAGTTCATCACCATCATCTCTTTAAGGGCAATTATGTTGTCTGAGTTCAGAGTTTAAGAACAAAGGTGGCATATGCAATTACATTGGACATCTTTCAGAGAGTTGGCACAAGCATGACAGGCCAAACAGTGGCTGTGCTGTAAGATGCTACATGAGTCTAAAGCAAAAGTTAACGGTAGAATTCAGAAACTGGTTCAAACAATCTAAAATCACCAGCTTTAAAAGACATAATTTATTTTTGATCAATAGATGCATTTGCTTCAAAATCAATTCACTGGAGGTAAACATATCTAGCACACATGCTGTCTGCCATACATCAGTTACCATAGTTAATATGCAGAGTACAACATACACCTGACTACCCTACTCCTGTAGAGCCATCCATCCAGAACGTAATATAGATTTGTATGATACGATTGATAACCATTAAAGACATGGTTGCAAAGTGTTCAAGACTGGGACCTAAATATTCAGGGATATTTGACATTTCAGAAGATAGAAAGAAATGAAAAGGAGGCAAAGTAGCTCTGTTCATCAAGATTAGATCAGTTCAATAATGAGAAATGATATTGGCTCAGAGGATCAAAATGTAGAATCATTTTTGGTGGAAACACAAAAGGAAAGGAGTCACTGATGAGAATGGCTTATAGTTGCACTGTTCCATAGAATATAAATCTAAAAAAAAACAAACATGTAGTAGGCGCTGTAATAATTGTGGGAGACTTCATCTTCACATTGATTGGACAAAGCAAATTGGCAAAGCCAATCTAAAGGATGAGTTCATACAGTGTATCTATGACAATTTCTGGAAACAAATCAGGGAACAGGCTATTTTAATCCTAGTAATGTGTAATGAGACAGGATTAATAAAGGATTCTCTAGCTAAAAGTGTTAAAGGATAGAATTTCACATTCAATTTGATGGGGGGAAATCTGTGCCTGAAACTAGTGAAATAAACAAAGCTAGTTACAAGATTATGAAGACAGAGTTGGATGAAGTGAATTGGAAATACAAATTAAAAGATAAATTGGTAGAAAAGCAGTGGCATTGATATTTCGTAACTCAATAAAAATGTATTTTAGTAAGAAAGAAACATTCAACAAGGAAGATGCACCATTGATGACTAAGGGAGTTAAGCATGTTATCAAATTAAAGAAAAAGATGTACAAGGTTGTAAAGATTAATGGTAGACCGGAAGATTGGGAAAAGTTTAGAAACCAAAGGATGACAAAAAGGGAGAAATTGGAGTATGAGAAAAAAAACCTATCAAAAATTATAAAAGAAAGGAAAATCTTCTACAAGTTATGTAAAAAGAAAGAGTAGTGCAGTGAACATTAATCCCTTAGAAGGTGAGGCTGAGGAATTTATAATATGATAGAAAGAAATGGCAGAGATTTTGACCAGGCGTTTTTCACCTGTCTTTACTGTAGAAGACACAGGCAGCATTCCAAGGATAGTAGAAAAACAGAGGATAAAAGGAAGAAAGGAATTTAAAACAATGATCACTAGAGAAAAAGTGCTAGGAAAATTAATGAGACCTAAAGGTTGCTCAGTAGACCTGGTGGCCTGCGTCCCAGGATCTTAAAGGAAGTGGCTGCAAAGGTAATGGATCCATGAATTGTCATCTTGCAAAATTCCCCAGATTCTGAAATAATGTGTATAGTTTTGGCCTTCTTTCTTAAGGAGGGATATGCTGCATTGGAAGAAGTTCAGAGGCTTACTAGGCTGATTCCTAGGACGAATGGGTTGTTTCAGGTGGAAAAGTTAAACGTATTGGGCTATGCTCATTGGAGTTTTAGAAGAATGAGAAACAAGATTCTGAAGGGGCTTGACAAGGTAGGCACAGAGTATATTTCTTCTCATGGGCAAGTTTAGAAAAGAGGGGTGTCTCATTTAAGATGGGGATACAGTAGAATTTCTTCTTTCAGAGGTTATTAGTCTATGGAATTTTCTTTCACAGAGAACATTGGATTCTGGGTCAACAATTGATAAGGGAGACAAGGCTCGTGAAGATAGCACGATGAAGATGAAGGCACAATCAGATCAGCTATAATCTTATCTAATGGTGGAACAAGCTCAATGGACTGAATGGTCTACTATTTATTATCAAAGCATATACTGTCATTTAAGTCATATACTTCAATTCATTTACTCATGTTTGATATCGAGAGATACTTTTATCAACAAAAATAGACTGTTACTTAAAAAGGGTTCATACTTTATATAGCACAAATCAAAGTTGTAAACATGTGAATCAAATGTTTTTGAGTCTTCACTTTAAAACAAACACCCTACTCCAAAGGATAGTTTTGAGAGGCATAACTTTGAATTATGTAAGTGCAATAGTTATTTATTCACACATGTAAGTATTTATAATGGGCAAGAGAGAGACACCATGGCCCAGAATTTCCTGGAAAAGTACAGTAAATTAGCAATAGTTTATCTAGGCTGAAGGCAATCTTTATGTGCCCATTTGGGCGGTATGGTAGCATGGTGGTTAGCACTGCTGCTTCACAGCTCCAGGGACCTGGGTTCGATTCCCGGCTTGGGTCACTGTCTGTGTGGAGTTTGCACAATCTCCTCGTGTCTGCATGTGTTTTCTCCGGGTGCTCCGGTTTCCTCCCACAGTCCAAAGATGTGCGCATTAGGTTGATTGACCATGCTAAAATTGTTCCTTAGTGTCCTGAGATGTGTAGGTTAGAGGGATTAGTGGGTAAAATATGGAGAGATATGGGGGTAGGGCCTGGGTGGGATTGTGGTTGGTGCAGACTCAATGGGCCTAATGGCCTCTTTCTGTACTGTAGGATTTCTATGATTTCTATGAAGTCCCAGGAAATTACACACCACTATTTCCTGGGATTCATGTAGCCCTGCTACTTCTGCTACTAAAACAATTAATGATCACAGTCCAACCTCTTCTAAAATCAATGGTAATCATGAATTTGCTGAATTAACACAACCGCCAGTGTCACTTAAGACCACTGGGCTCAGTGTTTAGTATACTTACAGAAATCTACATTTGTGCAAAGTGTGTAGTTTTTTTTATTTTAACAAACATCTTCCAGTAATGTTAGAAGTAAAATATGCGATTAACATTGCAAATACTGCTTTTGTGATTTATTTTGGAATATTTGCAAAGTCTAGGAAATCAAACTTTAAAGCTAACAATAACAGTTATTGGCATAATTTTGTAACAGTTTCTTTACCATGATTCAAAGTACCACGACCAGTTTGAAGAAACAAAATATATTATTTCTATTCACTGACATATTGCTTTTAACCCCCAAGACCATAAGACATCGGAGCAGAATTAGGACACTCGGCCCATCGAGTCTGCTCCGCCGTTCAATCGTGGCTGATTTTTTTCTCATCCCCATTCTCCTGCCTTTTCTCCATAATCCCTGATCCTCTTATTAATCAAGATTCTATCTATCTTTGTCTTAAAGACGCTCAGTGACTTGGCCTCCACAGCCTTCTGTGGCAAAGAGTTCCACAGATTCACCACTCTCAGGCTGAAGAAATTCCTCCTCACCTCCATTTTAAAGGATTGTCCCTTTAGCCTGAGGTTCTGCCCTCTGGTTCTAGTTTCTCCAACTAGTGGAAACATCCTCTCCATATCCATTCTATACAGGCCTTGCAATATCCTGTAAGTTTCAATATGATCTCCCCTCATCCTTCTAAACTCCAGCGACTGCAGACCCAGAGTGCTCAACTGTTCCTCATACGACAAGCTCTTCATTCTAGGGATCATTCTTGTGAACCTCCTCTGACCCCTTCCAAGGCTAGCACATTCTTCCTTCGGTCCGGGCCCAAAAGTGCTCAAACCAGAGCCTTATAAAGCCTCAGAAGTACGTCCCTGTTCTTGTACTCTAACCCACTCAATATGCATGCTAACATTGCATTTGCCTTCCTAATATAGAACACAGAAAAACTACAGCACAAACAGGCCCTTCAGCACACAAGTTGCGCCAATCATATCTCTACCTACTAGGCTTTCCTATAACCCTCAATCCTACTAAGTCCCATGTACTCATCCAGAAGTGTCTTAAAAGGCCCTATCGAATCTGCCTCCACCACCACTGCCGGCAGCCGATTCCACGCACCCACCAACCTGAGTGAAAAACTTACCCCTGTCATCTCCTCTGTACCTGCTCCCCAGCACCCTAAACCTGTGTCCTCTTGTGGCAGCCATTTCAGCCCTGGGAAAAAGCTTCTGAGAATCTACCTGATCAATACCTCTCAACATCTTATACACTTCTATCAGGTCACCTCTCATCCTTCATCTCTCCAAGGAGAAAAGACCAAGCTTTCTCAACCTATCCTCATAAGGCATGCCACCCAATCCAGGCAACATCCTTGTAAATCTCCTCTGCACCCTTTCAATGGCTTCCACATCCTTCCTGTAAAGAGATGACCAGAACTGAGCACAGTATTCCAAATGGGGTCTGACCAGGGTCTCATACAGCTGCAGCATTATCCCCCGACTCCTAAACTCAATTCCTTGATTGACGAAGGCCAGTACACCACATTTCTTCTTAACCACATCCTCTATCTGTGAAGCCGCTTTGAGAGTCCTATGAACCTGGATCCCAAGACCCTTCTGATCGTCCGAACTGCTAAGAGTCTTATCCTTAATATTATTCCTTCATCCCATTTGACCTGCCAAAATGAACCACCACACACTTATCCGGGTTGGATTCCATTTGCCACTTCTCCGCCCAGTCTTGCATCCTATCTATGTCACGCTGCAACTTCTGACATCCCTCCAAACTATCCACAACATCACCAACCTTTGTGTCATTGGTAAACTTACCAACCCATCCCTCCACTTCCTCATCCAAGCCATTTATAAAAATCACAAACAGCAAGGGTCCTAGAACAGATCCCTGGGGCACTCCACTGGTGAATGGCCTCCATGCAGAAAAAGACCCATCTACAACCACTCTGTCTTCTGTGGGCAAGCCAGTTCTGGGTCCACAAAGCAACGTTGCCTTGGATCCCATGTCCCCTCACTTTCTCTAACTGCCGACTGAACCTGCATGTTAACCTTAAGAGAATCTTGAACAAGGATTCCCAAGTCCCTTTGTGCTTCTGATTTCCTAAGCATTTCCCATTTAGAAAATAGTCTATGCCTCCATTCGTTCTTTAAAGTTTATTTTCTAATGAGTCACAAGTAAGGCTTACATTAACACAGCAATGAAGTTACTGTGAAATTCCCCTAGTTGCCACACTCTGGCGCCTGTTTGGGCCAATGTACCTAACCAACATGTCTTTCAGGCTGCGGGAGGAAACCGGAGCACCCGGAGGAAACTCATACAGACAGGGGAGAACGTGCAAACTCCACACAGACAGTGACTTGTCAGGAATCAAACCCAGGTCCCTGGCGTCACGAGGCAGCAGTGCTCATCACTGTGCCGCCCCAGGTTGCAGAACCTCACACTTGTCCACATTGTATTCCATCTGCCGTTTCTTTGCCCACTCTCCTAACCTATCCAAGCCCTTCTGCAGCCCGCCTACTTCCTTAATATTATCTGTCCCTCTAGGTGTGACTATATAAAGTATGCAGGTGGATTATTGAAATCTATTGGATATAGTTCTGATTTAGGAATATCTATTTGTAAGAGTTTAATATTACTCATATTGATTGCTTTATTAAATGTACCATTTATCTTGCATTATGGAAGATAGATGACTAAATTTTCAAAACTAATTCTAAATGAAATATTCTCCAGCACATGAACTATCAAATCTAGGTCAGGCTACAGTGATTGAACTAAACTATTTGTTGGATGCAAGAAGCAAAATGAATATTGCTGGGCACTTGGATAAACAATTCCAACAGGTCAAAGCCAAAAGCAGAAAACTGGCCAGATTTTGGCAGGCAATAAGCGGGACTTGGGAAGTGAAATGTTCATTCGGCTCAATAACTAAAAAGGCACACAGAGTGTTACTTAGTTTATACAAGAAAAACACATTTATTTGTGTCATTCGACACAAGGGGAAAAGTCTCCAAGTTCTGCCCACTTAATGCAATTAAAAGGCTGAATTTTATCAACAGAAAAACCATGACAACAACAAAATTGGAGATCATGGAAATGAAGGAGGTATGAACTTGAGCACCAACTTTTGCAATTGCATCATTTAACTGGAACATAATGTTATCTGCAATTTTCAAGAAAAAAGCCAAAATCAAAAACTCACAACGTGAATGTTTCTCACTACAAAATACTTCAATTTATATGAATGCAATAACATCTTGTATCAGACTGCACTAAAGATATATTTTTTTTTAAGCAAGTTAAGAATTTGTGTCAGGCAGTTGGTCCATAATGATACTGCACCTGCAGGCACAAAAAATAGAAAGCTACAGCTTATCCAACAATCAACGTAAACCCAGAGGATAACACACTAGTTAAAGTTAGCATGAATGCCAAACTGTATTATTTTGGCAATACTGTATTTGAAGATATGAATCAGGTCAATTTCCAAACAAAATCCATTACAATAAAGAGAAAAGATAATAAAATATGGAAAAATAGACTGTATTGTTGTTAGCAAAGTTTGCCTTAGCAATCCAAAGACTGAAGTACATAGATTAATTCACAACACAAACCCACATATATAGGACCTGATTTTACCAAAAATTCGTGCCAGTTTTTGGGCGCAAAATTGCAGTAAATTCGGGCGTCGGGCCTGTAACACAATCTGCACCCGAAACCAAGCAGATTGAGCCTTTGCTGACACACGATTTGGGTGCAGATCTGATCCGCGCCCCAATCGGGTGGCTCGACAATTTAAATGCATTAGCATACATTTAAATCGATTTAATGAACTGCACGCCTAACTCTACCGCCAAATCCCACTTTACTATCTTCGGATCCATTCCGGATCTACACTGTTATCAACCTGCAGAATAAAAGTCCGAAGCCAATTTCTATTCTGCAGGGGAACTTCCGAAGCCCATCCTCCTCGAACACCCTTTGCAGACCACCCCCCTACCGCTAACCACCCTGGCAGGCCCACCCACCTGTGATCCAAACACCCCCCTCCCCCGCCCGGTCAGATACCTCTGGGAGGCAGTGCACCCCCCCCCGCCTCACTTCCCCAGCAGAGCACACCCCCAACCTACCTCGATTGCTGCTCCACCATCCTTCTGACCTGCACTCGATGTGGAGATGTCGTCATTAGACTGGGGTGAACACAGTAAGAAGTCTCACAACACCAGGTTAAAATCCAACAGGAATTGAACCTGGTGTTGTGAGACCTCTTACTGTGTTCACCGCAGTCCAACACAGGCATCTCCACATCAACGAGTGCAGGTTGAGGTAGGTTGGGGGTGTGCTTTGCCAAGGCCCCCCCCCCCCCTTTCTGCTGGTTTTGTCTTTCGCTCCCGGGCGCACTGAGTTTTTGATGCAGGTGGAGGAAGAGAAAGTAGGGTCCCGGACCTGTGTCCTCTGTTTGAACAGAGGGGAGTACGATACGATGAGATAGGAATTGGCAAATGTAGATTGGGAGTGCAGATTGGTCAGTAGGACTGCTGAGGAACAGTGGAGGATCTTTAAGGAGATCTTTTTCGGTGCTCAGCAGAAATTTATTGCAATGGTAAAGAAGGATTGTAGGAGAAGGGATTATCAGCCGTGGTTATCGAAGGAAATAAAGGAGAGTATTAAATTAAAAGCTGATGAGTTTAGAGTTGCTAAAAGTAGTGGGCGAGTAGAAAATTGGGAGAGGTTTAAAAATCAACAAAGACTGACGAAGAAGATGATAAAGAAAGGAAGGATAGACTATGAAGCTAAACTAGCACTAAGTATAAAAAAGGATAGTAAGAGTTTTTATAAATATATAAAGACGAGGAGGCTGGCTAGAGTGAATGTTGGACCCTTAGAGGATGAGAGGGGGGATTTAGTGGTGGGGAATGAGGAAATGGCTGAGGCCTTAAATAAGTTTTCTGCCTTGGTCTTCACGGAGGAGGACGCGAATACTTTGCCGGGTATTAAAAATAAAGGATGGTAGGAGTTGAGGGCCTGAATGCGATTACTGTCACTAGGGAGGTAGTGCTTGATCGACTAGCGGGACTGATGGTGGACAAGTCCCCAGGGCCGGATAGAATGCATCCCAGGGTTCTGAAGGAAATGGCAGAGGTGATAGTAGATGCCTTAGTGATTATTTACCAAACCTCGCTGGATTCCGGGGAAGTGCCGGAAGATTGGAAAACAGCTAATGTTACGCCGCTGTTTAAAAAGGGCAGCAGGCAAAAGGCAGGTAATTATAGGCCGGTTAGTTTAACGTCTGTTGTGGGAAAAGTGCTTGAATCCGTCATCAAAGAAGAAATAGCGAGGCACCTTGAGAAGAATCGTTTGATAGAGCAGACGCAGCACGGATTCATTAAGGGGAAGTTGTGTCTGACGAATTTATTGGAATTCTATGAGGATGTGACTAGTGCGGTAGACAGAGGGGAACTGGTGGATGTGGCGTTTCTCGATTTTCAGAAGGCATTTGATAAGGTGTCGCACAAAAGGTTGCTTTAGAAGGTTAGGGGTAAGGTGTTAGTGTGGATAGAGGACTGATTGTCTAATAGGAGGCAGAGAGTTGGTATCAATGGGTGCTATTCTGATTGGCGGTTCAAGACTAGTGGAGTGCCGCAGGGATCGGTGTTGGGGCCTCAACTATTTACCATTTACATAGATGATCTGGAGGAGGGGGCTGAGTGTAGGGTGTCGAAATTTGCTGATGACACGAAGATAAGTGGAAAAGCAAATTGTGCAGAGGGTGTGGAAAGTCTGCAGAGGGATCTAGATAGGCTGAGCGAGTGGGCGAGGACCTGGCAGATGGAGTACAACGTTAGCAAGTGTGAGGTTATCCACTTTGGCAGAAATAATAGTAGGAGGGATTACTATTTAAAGGGCGAAAAGCTGCAGCATGCTACGGTGCAGAGGGACCTGGGGGTCCTTGTGCATGAGTCGCAAAAACCCAGTCTGCAGGTGATCAGGAAGGCGAATGGGATGCTGGCCTTTATAGCGAGGGGGATAGAATATAAAAGCAGGGAGGTCTTGCTGCAACTGTACAGGGCACTGGTGAGGCCGCAGCTGGAGTACTGTGTGCAGTTTTGGTCGCCGCACTTCCGCAAGGATATTTTGGCCTTGGAAGGAGTGCAGAGGAGGTTCACTAGACTGATACCGGAGATGACAGGGTTGGACTATGAACAGACGCTGAATAGACTGGGTTTGTACTCTTTGGAGTTTAGAAGGATGAGGGGGGATCTTATAGAGACGTATAAGATAATGAAGGGGATGGATAGGGTAGAGATAGAGAGATTCTTCCTGCTCAGAAAGGACAGCAGGACTAGAGGGCACAGCCTTAAGATAAGGCGGGGGCAATTTAGAACGGAGTTGAGGAGGAACTTCTTCACTCAAAGGATGGTGAATCTCTGGAATTCTCTGCCTGTTGAAGTGGTAGAGGCTACATCGCTAAATATATTTAAGATAGGTAGATAGGTTTTTGGTAGGCAAGGGAATTAAGTGTTATGGGGAGAAAGCAGGAAAGTGGAACTGAGCCACTTCAGGTCAGCCATGATCTTGTTGAATGGCGGGGCAGGCTCGAAGGGCTAGATGGCCTACTCCTGCTCCTATTTCTTATGTTCACTGTTTCAGATCTTCTTCAAACTGCGCACGCGCACTTCAGAGCTCCGATCGTTCTGGCAGTGCTAAGCCCCGCTCACTGCACAGACCGGATCAGAGCCGACAAAAAGCGTATGTGCACGCTGGAACAGGGATTCCAGGCTTGGATCCGTTTTACGTCCAGATCCAGCCCTTAGCCTCAGCTGGTAAAATCGGGCCCATAGAGTGAAGAAACATAAGAACATAAGAAATAGGAGCAGGAATAGGCCATCTAGCCCCTCGAGCCTGCCCCGCCATTCAATAAGATCATGGCTGATCTGTCGTGTCTCAGTTCCACATTCCCGCCCTCTCCCCATAACCCTTAATCCCCTTGCCTATCAAAAACCTATCAACCCGCGTCTTAAAAATATTTAGCGAGGCAGCCTCCACCACTTCAACGGGCAGAGAATTCCAGAGATTCACCACCCTTTGACTGAAGTTCCTCCTCAACTCCGTTCTAAACCGCCCCCCCTTTATCCTGAGGCTGTGCCCCCTAGTCCTATTGTCCTTTCTGAGTGGGAAGAGCCTCTCCACCTCTATCCTATCCATCCCATTCATCATCTTATATGTCTCAATGAGATCTCCCCTCATTCTTCTAAACTGTAACGAGTACAAGCCTAGTTTATTCAGCCTCTCCTCATAGTTCAACCCCCTCAACTCCGGTATCAGCCTAGTAAACCTCCTCTGCACTCCCTCCAAGGCCAAAATATCCTTGCGTAAGTGCGGCGACCAAAACTGCACACAGTACTCCAGCTGCGGCCTCACCAGTGCCCTATACAGCTGCAGCAAGACCTCCCTCCTTTTATATTCAATCCCCCTCGCTATGAAGGCCAGCATCCCATTTGCCTTCCTGACCACCTGCTGCACCTGTCGGCTAGGTTTTTGCGACTCATGCACAAGGACCCCGAGGTCCCTCTGTACCGTCGCATGCTGCAGTTTTTCGCCATGTAAGTAATAGTCCTTCCTACCATTATTCCTACCAAAGTGGACAACCTCACATTTGCCAACATTAAATTCCATTTGCCAGTTCCTGGCCCATTCGCCCAGCTTATCTAGATCTTTCTGCAGACTCTCCACACCCTCCGCACAATTTGCCGTTTCACCAATCTTGGTGTCATCAGCAAATTGACACCACAGACTCGGTTCCCTCCTCCAGATCATCTATATAAATGGTAAATAGCTGAGGCCCCAGCACTGACCCCTGGGGCACTCCACTAGTCACCAACCGCCAATCCGAATAGCACCCATTGACCCCCACTCTCTGCCTCCTATTTGACAGCCAATCCTCTATCCACACTAACACCCTACCCCCAACTCCATGCCTCCTGACCTTCTGTAATAACCTCTTGTGAGGCACCTTATTAAACGCCTTCTGAAAATCAAGAAACACCACATCCACCGGCTCTCCTCTGGATGTGGTGTTTCTTGATTTTCAGAAGGCGTTTGATAAACAAACATGATTAAATTGAAGCAAAGTTAATCTGGGTTCCAGAAAAGTGGCTTGACCATTTTTAAAGTTAGAACTAACAACAATTAAAACCAATACATGAAATGAGAGGATCAGCTTTACAAAGAACAGGGCACAGAAATCACAAGTTGAGCAAAATGGGCCATCAATAATTTTTAAAAGTTCCAAGATCCAAGAATCATTATTACAACCATTCAACCAAACTGGTTTACTTTGTTCAAGATTTCAGTAGGAAAACCTTGGGAGTCCAGATAAATACCAGTTCTCCAAGGAACTGATAGTTTTTCAGGAGGCCATTCACTTAAAGAAAATGATTTAAACAAGTGTTAAAACTTCTTCCGTTCTATGATTCAAATGCAATGCCAAAGGAAAAGAACAATGCACATTTATATAGCTATGTGGTAAAAGACTCTACAATGCCTCATAAGAACAGGGCGTTTTGCTTTAACTTATGCTTACAAAACGTGGAAGGTAACCAGAGCAGCACTGGAAAAATCAAGGCCAGTGGCGACTAAGGTATGGATGTGAGTATCGGGGATGTGCTGAGGCAGAGATGGACGATATAATGATGTGATAAATATGGTCTTGGTGATGAGGTCAGAAGCTGTCATAAAGTGAAACAGGACATTAAAGGTTACAAATGGTCTTGTTCAACCTGGGACTGTGGCCAGGGCAAGCAGCAGGAGTGGCTGACCAGCAAATGGAGTTGTAGCATGTAATTCAATTACTGACACTGAACTATAATTTACTGTTCAGCTAGGAATTAAATCACTGAAAACATGGCTTTTCTTAAGAACCAATAAAACTATTTTTTCAATAATCTATGGCATCTTCCATTAAGAAGATAGCCAAGATTTGAAACTTCTCAAATCTGCACAGAGCTGCTTTGCAACACAGAAATCCATTATTCCGAAACAGATTCGGGTCCCTCCAGTAACTTAACAGAAGTTCTATATAAGTGATTATTATATATGACAGTGCTTACTAAGAATTCCAATCCTGTTCAGAGAATAATAGGAATAACTATTAACATTTGAATTCAATGGGTAGCAGTGGTGTAAATACTTGGAAGAATTATTTATATGAATGCTGTATAGTTTATATCATAAGAACCTAAGAAATAGGAGCAGGAGTAGGCCATCTAGCCCTTCGAGTCTGCCCCGCCATTCAACAAGATCATGGCTGATCTGAAGTGGATCAGTTCCACTTTCCCGCTTTCTCCCCATAACCCTTAATTCCCTTGCCTATCAGAAATCTATCTACCTGTGACTTAAATATATTCAGCAAGGTAGCCTCCACCACTTCAACGGGCAGAGAATTCCAGAGATTCACCACCCTTTGAGTGAAGAAGTTCCTCCTCAACTCTGTTCTAAACTGTTTCCCCCCCTTATTTTGAGGCTCTGCCCTCTAGTTCTGCTATCCTTTCTAAGCGGGAAGAATCTCTCTATCTCTACCCTATCTAGCCCCTTCATTATCTTGTAGGTCTCAATAAGATCCCCCCCTCAGCCTTCTAAACTCTAATGAGTACAGACCCAGTCTATTCAATCTCTCTTCATAAGCTAACCCCTCATCTCTGGTACCAGCCTGGTGAACCTTCTCTGTACTCCCTCCAATGCCAATATATCCTTTCGCAAATGCAGGGACCAAAACTGCACACAGTACTCCAGTTGCAACATAAAAAATAAAGTCACTAAACTGTCCCTATGATTAATTTACAGTGCAACCCTATTATTACACTTTCCATTTAGCACTCAAAAAACTCAATCCAACTTCACTCCAAGCTAAAACATTACATAAAAGCAAAATACAGCAGATGCTGGAAATCGCAAAGGAATCTAGAAAACACGAAGTGCTCAGGATGTCCAGGCATCATTTGTGCTGGGAAATAGAGTTAACTTTTCAGGTCCGTTCTGATTAAAGGTCATGAACCTGAAACGTTAACTCGGTTTCTCTCTCCACAGTTGCTGCCAGACCTACTGAGTTTTTCCAGCATTTTCTATTTTATTTCACTCCAACTTAGTTTGCAACGATGCATAAAAAAATGCCAATCTAACATCTTTCTGGCTGATCTAAATAAGCTTATTTCCAATGAGAATAGTACAGCACACTTCTAAGCCAACCATTTTGACAACACTGAATCTGCTTCAACTTACAGAATGTCCTGAATCACCACATTCTGGTTACCATTGACCAGAAACTGAACTGGACTCGACATATAAATACTGTGGCCACAAGAACAGGTCAGAAGCTAGGAATCCTGCAGCAAGTAACTCTCCCAAAGCCTGTCCACCATCTACAAGGCACATGTCAGGACTGTGATGGAATTCCTTCTACTTGGCTGGATGAGTGCAACTCCAATGATCCTCTGGATGAGTGCATGCTCCAACGGCACTCAAGAAGCTTAACACCATCCAGGACAAAGAGGTACCACTTCATTGGTACCTCTTTTGCAAACACTCACCCTTTCCATCACCGACACAGTAGCAGCAATGTGTACCATTTCAAGATACACTGCAGGAACTTAGCAAGGCTCCTCAGGCCTTGCAGATTCTCTATTTCATTCCTATGCTGACCTCCTCAGTACAGGAATGGGATAGAGAATCTGGTGAACTGCTGCAGCAAAAATAATCTTTCCCTCAATGTCAACAAAACAAAGGAGATTGTCATCAACTTCAGGAAGTGTAAAGGAGAACATGCCTGTCTACATCAATGGAGACGAAGTAGAAGGGGTCGAGAACTTCAACTTTTTAGGTGTCCAGATGACCAACAACCTGTCCTGGTCCCCCCCATACTGACACTATAGTTAAAAAAGCCCACCAATGCCTCTACTTTCTCAGAAGACTAAGGAAATTTGGCATGTCAGGTACGACTCTCACCAACTTTTACAAATGCACCATAGGAAGCATTCTTTCTGGTTGTATCACAGCTTGGTATGGCTCCCGCTCTGCCCAAGACTGCAAGGAACTACAAAAGTTTGAGAACGTACCCAAACCATCATGCAAACCAGCCTCCCATCCATCAACTCTGTTTACACTTCCTACTGCCTCGGCAAAGCAGCCAGCATAATTAAGGACCCCACGCACCCCGGACATTCTCCCTTCCACCTTCTTCCTTCGGTAGAAAGATACCAAAGTCTGAGACACGTACCAACCGACTCAAGAATAGCTTCTTCCCTGCTGCTGTCAATTTTTGAATGGACTTACCTTGCATTAAGCTGATCTTTCTCTACACCCTAGCTATGACTGTAACACTACATTCTGCTCTCTCTCGTTTCCTTGTCTATAAATGGCATTCTTTGTCTGTATAGCATGCAATAAACAATACTTTTCACTGTAAGTTAATGTATGTAACAATAATAAATCAAATCAGACAGCACTTCCAAACCCATGACCATTATACCAACTAGAATGACAAAATACCTGGGAAAAACACCTGAAGGTTCCCCTCCAAGTCACTTACCATCCTAACTTGGAAACACTTCATCGACCTTTCACAGTAGCTAAGTCAAAATCCTGCACTTCCCTTGCTAACTCCATATGGGCGTACCTACACTTCAAGGACTGCAGCAGTTCAAGAAGTTAGATTGCCGCCACCTTCTTAAGGGCAAAAGATGCTGCCCTAGCCAGAAATGCCCACATCCTATAAATGATTTTTTAAAAAATTTATGAAACTGATTAAAGTACAAGTTGTATGAAATTACTGATCTCTGATCATAACTGCAGTAACAACTCCAAAGGATCCTATAAAATGAATAGCCCATTGGAAAAACAGTCTGTAACCTTAACTAAAAATCAGGAGCAAATTTCAGTACAACCCAGATCCAAAGATCAAATGTGGAGAAAGATGTTTCAAATCAACCAAGAATTGGGAAAAAAGATACAAAAGTCTGAGGTCACGTACCAACCAACTCAAGAACAGCTTCTTCCCTGCTGCCATCAGACGTTTGAATGGGCCCAGCTCGTACTAAGTTGATCCTTCTCTGCACCCTAGCTATGACTGTAACATTGCATTCTGCACTCTCTTTTCTTTCTCTTTGAATGGTATGCTTTGTCTGTATAGCATGCAAGAAATAATACATTTCACTGTATACTAATACATGTGAAAATATTAAATCAAAAGAAATTATTTTTACAACAAATTAATATATTATGTAATCCTAAAAAGGAAAGCATTAACATCAACTGATTCCAAATATATGTGGCATTCTATAGCCTACAACCATGTCTGAGTAATGTTCAACTTCAGAGAGAAATTATTTTCCACCCACCTATTCACGTTTCGTTCCACCTCAATCACTTTTCTGGTTGCAACAATATAAACAAATACTTTCAAGTTACAAAAGAGAAAGGCATAAGCTCATTTACAAGTTTCTACATACAAGCTGACATTTAATTTCACACATTATTACAAGGATGGATGGAACTGCTGTAAACAATTGCTAGAACACATTTTTTTCTCTTTCTGACTCCCTTCATCTATTTTTAAGGCATCAACTAGTGGCAGATTATAGTTCCCGGTAAAGCAGCAGCTCCTGCATTCCCAGATAGCTATTCTTTATGCAAGGCTAGGCAGAGTGGCGCGAGAGAGGAGAAAGAACATCAAGAAGCAGGAGGGAGAAAATGAGCAAAAGTGACTGACAAAAATTGAGAAGGGCATAAGTCTTAATTATTTGGCTTTTTGGTTGTCAATTGTTTTGTCAATATTTCATCTTAAAGCAATTGCAATCAACTGCTCATTTTTGGTGCTCTGTATCCTATCAAAAAGTAAAAGCCAGACTAAATATTTCAAGACTTACTCACCTTTCAGAATCAGCTGTGCTCACTCCAAATATATATCAATTGGCAGTCATTAATTTTAGGGATTACAAGTGCTGGAATCAAAAGCGAAGAACGATTCCATGCCATAAATTCCTCAAATGTGAAGGAAGATCAAAAACATATTTCTAAGTTATTAATAATAAAAACTCATTAAAACTGTCTGACAATTTGAAAGAATGCATTTTTGGACTTTTAGAAACAAAATCACCAATTTTTAAATACTTCATCCAAGTGGGGGATTGTACCTATTTAAACCATAAAGTCTAATATTTATAGCAATTTAATTACATATGTTTGCTTATGCCATTTGATTAGCTACTACTATAATTAAATTTGGCAAAGCATGAGTTGAATTTTAAGGAAAGGCTGTCTTCGAGAAAATATAATTTTCCAAGGCCTGTCAGCAGTCTTAAGATTACCGCTGGTCCTGCACTACACGGTATTTGCATAAAACTGTACAAAAATCAAAAAGATGTTGCATCGTTGGAAGAATGATGAAGATCAATGCAACTACAGTTATGCACCTTTCAGGAAGTCTTGATCTATGCTCAATTATTTTCCTAAGTGGCAGTCACCTTTTCTGATTGGCAGTTAGTGAATTGTGGAGTCCCGCAGCGATCTGTGCTAGGACCCCAACTGTTCACATTATATATTAATGATCTGGAAGAGGAAACTGAATGTATTATCTCCAAATCTGCAGATGATACAAAATTGGGTGGGACAGTGAGTTGTGAGGAGGATGCAGAGAGGCTTCAGCATGATTTGGGCAGGCTGAGCGTGTGGTCATCTGTATGGCAGATGCATTATAATGTGGATAAATGTGACATTACCCACTTTGGTAGTTATAATAGGAAAGCAGATTATTACTTGAATGGGTGTAAATTGAGAGAGTGAATCTTGGAGTCCTCATGCATCAGTTGTTGAAAGCAAGTGCACAGGTACAACAGGCAGTAAAGAAGCCAATTGGTATGCTGGCCTTCATAGCGAGAGGATTTGAGTATAAGGATAGGATGTTTTGCTACAATTGTATAAGGTGTTGGTGAGGCCACATCTGGAATATTGCATGCAGTTTTGGTGTCCTTATCTGAGGAAGGATGTCCTTGCTCTAAAGGGAGTACAGCAAAGTACTAAGCTGATTTGTGGAATGGCAGGTCTGTCATATGAAGAGAAACTAAATTGGTTAGGATTATATTTGAGAAGTGAGGGGGATCTCACAGAAACTTATAAAATTCTAACAGGGCTTGACAGGATAGATTCAGAAAGAATGCTCCCAATGCTGGGGGACTGCAGAACTAGGGGTCATGAAATAAGAGGTGAACATTTTAGATCTGATGTGAGGAGAAATTTCTTCACCCAGGGGGTGGTGAATGTGTGGAATTCACTACTACAGCATGTAGTTGAGGCCAAAACGTTGTCTGATTTCAAGAAATTAGATACAGCTCTTGAGGCTAAAGGAATATGGAAGGGGGGAAATCTGGATATTGAATTCAATGATCAGCCATGATCAAAATGAATGGCAGTGCCGAATGGCCTACTCCTGCTTCTAGTTTCTATATTCATAAAAAGAGACAGCAATGCTGTCTAGGTACTTTCATGAACAATTAAGAATGACAGAAACATAATTACAAATTAATAGTAACAACCAATAAATATTGAACAACTTTATTTGATTAAACAAGAAATCAGGGAGACCTTTACCAATTGCAGCATACAATTTTGTTGTAAGTTTGAGACATAAGAAGGAAGGTCTAAAGACTAATTGAATTTTGACAACTAGAGGACACTTAGCGACCAGATAGTTATCACCCAAAAAACAATTTATTTATTCATTTACACTACAACTCTGTCATTGATGCAATAGCTTTTATTTGTAACTATTGTTAATGCCAAATCTAGTGACATCTGGACTTCCTGGACAAGAAAGCCTGCAAGCTGCTTCATCCCAGAGCAGTCAGTCCTTCACTCCAGGTTTATATTGCAGAAGCGTTTTATTTTTGAATTATATTATTTGTTCTTGGAACATGGGCAATATAGCCTGGACAGTATTTATTGGGTACACCGAACATAGGAACAAACCGCATTGTAGAAGGAAAGTCAGAAGTAGGCCAGAAAAGATTGAAAATAATCCAGCAGTTTTCATGACTAATTTCCAGTCCACGTTAACAGATATTTCTGAATTCAGTTTTACAACTTGCCACCAACATTAAACTTGCAAACCAAATGCATCCCTCAATTTTGATTCTGTACTATGGTTGTCAGCCTTGGTCCAAGGGTAACATTTTTCTCAATCATGTTGTGGATCAAGTCCCACCACAAAGGCATGATTGAGTTTTCAGAAAATACTGAAGGATTGCTGCAACAGGGTTGCTGTCTTTTGGACAAGATGATAAAATGGTCACCATTTACTCATTCCATCAGCATAGCAACAAAGTGAATCCACATTAGGTTTCTGGAGCTAGCTCTAACATGTTGGGTCAATGAACGACATTCATTCAATTCTCTTTCTGCTCAGATGAAATTTACTTTTTGAGACTACTAGGGAAGTGCAAATGGAATATTTTCCAAACTCGAGAGTGAATACAGAAGCATATTTACATAAATTAGTTATATCATGTCATTTGAAATACTTGCAGATGTTAAAAGAAA
Organism: Carcharhinus amblyrhynchos; assembly: GCF_965287045.1. NCBI lineage: Eukaryota > Metazoa > Chordata > Chondrichthyes > Carcharhiniformes > Carcharhinidae > Carcharhinus > Carcharhinus amblyrhynchos. Next base: position 49,479,642 of record NC_137342.1, read on the forward strand.
ATAAAAACACATCTTAGTTCAATTTATGAAAACTACCACATAAAAGGTAGCATTTCATATTTCTTATTAGATTTTATTGGATACAAATTCCAAATCAACAAGACAGCATTTGGACCAAAGAAAACTAAAATACTGCTTAAAAGCACACAGACACACACAGAATCTGAAATCTTGAAAAGCCGTTTAAGATTCAATGTAAAAATGTAATATTATATTAGAATACCAGTGCAGTTGTTTTTCAATAATTAATTTTGTTTCTTTTCGAATGCAAAGAAAGTCATGGCATATCTAAAGCCAGAAGAATGAACAGAAAAATTAATGGCGGAAGATAATTTGATATAAACAAAGTTACAATAAATGGGAAACAAATATAAAAATAACAGATCGAAAGAGGATCTAAAAAACTTCCAATCTTAATTATTTGCATAGAGTGAAGTAGTACTGTAGCAGTTATGATAATGGGAATACATGAACTGACAAATCTTCCTCAAAGTAAAACAAAGCTTTAAGAGTTTCCCACTCTGCCCACAACCTCCGCAACTGTGCATTTTCATTCTTAAGGTAAAGTACCAGAGTCATGTATCAATTCTAAGCAAGTTTATCACTCTGCTTACAGAGAGCACAGCAATTTGCTACATAAATGCCATACAAACATTGTAACTATTTGCTAAGAATAAAGCAGAAATCTAAGAATTTCATCAGGTTATTAATGGCGATAAAGCTTTACAACAATGGATATTCCAAGAATTAGTAAATACAGTTCTTGAAGTATCCAATGTTGTAAATACAGTGCCACTTGCTCTTGCACATTTCTGAGCAACAGGTTACTGTAGGGATGGTGATGGACTACAGACAGATAATTAACAATTCTCAAGAAATCAGAGATGTGTGAGATAAAGGGATATCTGTGATTATGGGTGACTTTAATCTGTATATAGATTGGATGAGTCAAATTAGTCACTGTACAATAAAGGAAGAATTTCTGAAATGTGTACAGAATAGTTTTCTGGACCGTTGGGAAATAAGGGAACTGGCCATCTTGGATTGGGCATTGTGCAATGAGAAAGGATTAGTTGGCAATCTACATCTGAGAGAACTTTTGGGGATGAGTGACCATAATATGATAGAATTCTTTATCAAGGTGGATAGTGAGATTGTTGATTCTGAGACCAGGGTTCTGAATCTCAGTAAAGGTAACTATGGTGCGAGGCACGAATTGGCTATGATGGACTGAGAAATGTTACTGAAATAAAGGATAGTGGACAGGCATTCAAGAACGAATAGGTGAACACCAAACATTGTTTCCATCTGGCACAAGAATGGAAAGGGACTGTGGCCAAACCATGGTTTACAAGGGAACTTAAAGATAGTACTATATTCAAAGAAGAAACATACAAATTGGCAAGAAAAAAGCTGACTGAGCATATGCATGGCAGATGCAGTATAATGTGGATAAGTGGGAGATTATCCAATTTGATAGCAAAAACAGGAAGACAGATTATTCTTTGAATTGATGTAATTTGAGAGGGATGGATACTCAGAGAAACCTTGGTGTCCCTGTGCATCAGTTTACTGTAAGTAAGCGTGCAGGAACAGCAGGCAGTAATGATATCAAATGATATGTTGGCTTTCATAGTGAGAGGATTTGAGTACATGATAGGGATGTTTTGCTGCAACTGTATAGGGCATTGGTGAGGCCAAACTTGGAGTTTGTGCAGTCTTGGTATCCTTATCTGAGGAAGGAAGTCCTTGCTGTAGAGGGAGTGCAGCACAAGTTTACAAGGCTGATTCGTGTGATGGCAGGAATGTCATGCAAGGAGACTTAAGTCAGTTAGGATTATATTCAAGCCGAGTTTAGCAGAGTGAGAGGGGATCTCAAAGGAACTTATAAAGTTCCAACAAGATTAGACAGGGTAGATTCAGAAAGAATGTTCCCGATGGTGGGGGAGTCTAGAACTAGGGGTTGTATTTCGAGGATAAGGGGTAAGCATTTTAGGACTGAGGTGAGGAGAAACATCTTCACCCAGAGAGTGGTGAATCAACGGAATTCACTACCACTGAAAGTAATGGAGGCCAAAATGTTAAGTATGGATAAGTATGGCAAGTTCTGGGAACCTTGGATAACAAGAGATATTGTGAGCCTAGTCAAAGGGAAAAAGGAAGCATCTGTCAAAGCCAGGAGGGAAGGAACACACAAAGTATGGAATACAAGGAAAGTAGAAAGAAACTTAAGCAAGGAGTAAGAAGAGCTAAAAGGTGTCATGAAAAAGCATTGGCCAGCAGGATTAAGGAAAATCCCAAGGCTTTTTACACATATGTAAAGAGCAAGAGGATAGCCAGGGAGTGGGTTGGCCCACTCAACGACAAGGGAGGGAATCTATGCATGGAGCCAGAGGTATTAAATGAGTACTTTGTGTCTGTACTCACCAAAAAGAAAGACTTGGTGGATGATGAGTCTGGGAAAGGATGTGTAGATAGTTTGAGTCATGTTGAGATCAAAAAGGTATGGGGTTCTTGAGAAACATCAAGGTAGACAAGTCTCCAGGGCCTGACGGGATATACCCCAGAACACAGAGAGGCAAGAGAGGAAGTTGCTGGGGCCTTGAGAGAAATCTTTGTATCTTCACTGGCTACAGGGGAGGTACACACAGTAAAAAGTCTGACACCAGGTTTTAGTCCAACCAATTTATTTGATAGTAAACTCACAAGCTTTCGAGGGGACTGCCTCTTCGTCAGGTGAATGGAGAGTTCTGGCCTCGGACAGAGCATATAAAGCAGACAGTTTAGAGATTACTGATTAGAATGCGAATCTTTACACCTAACCCACTGTTCAAGTCCTAAAGTGGCCGACAATGTGTGTGGAAGGAGCACTGATCACAGGTTAAAGAGATGTGTATTGTCCCCAGACAGCACAGTGAGTGAGGTTTTGCAAACCCAGGCAAGTCACGGGGGTTACAGATAGTGCGACATGAACCCAAGATCCCTGTTGAGACCGTCCTCATGTGTGTGGAACTTGGCTATCAGTCTCTGCTCAGCAACTCTGCGCTGTCGTGTGTCGTGAAGGCCGCCTTGGAGAATGCTTACCCGATGGTCAGAGGCTGAATGCCCGTGACCACTGAAGTGTTTGCCAATAGGAAGGGAACAGTCTTGCCTGGTGATCGTCGAGCGATGTTCATTCATCCATTGTCGTAGCGTCTGCGTGGTCTCCCCAATGTACCATGCTTCGGGACATCCTTTCTTGCAACGTATCAGGTAGACAATGTTGGCCGAGTTGCAAGAGTATTTACCGTGTACCTGATGGATGGTATTCTCACGTGTGATGATGGTATCCGTGTTGATAATCCGGCATGTCTTGCAGAGGTTGCTGTGGCAAGGTTGTGTGGTGTTGTGGTCACTATTCTCCTGAAGACTGGGTAGTTTGCTGCGAACAATGGTCTGTTTGAGGTTGTGTGGTTGTCTGAAGGCAAGAAGTGGGGGTGTGGGGATGGCCCTGGCGAGATGTTCGTCTTCATCAATGATATGTTGAAGACTCCGGAGAAGATGTAGCTTCTCCGCTCCGGGGAAGTACTGGACGATGAAGGGTACTCTGTCCACTGTGTCCCGTGTTTGTCTTCTGAGGAGATCGGTGCGGTTTTTTGCTGTGGCGCATTGGAACTGTCGATCTATGAGTCGAGCGCCATATCCTGTTCTTATGTTCTCCCCGGAGCGGAGAAGCTACGACATCTTCTCCGGAGTCTTCAACATATCATTGATGAAGACGAACATCTCGCCAGGGCCATCCCCACTTCTTGCCTTCAGACAACCACACAACCTCAAACAGACCATTGTTCGCAGCAAACTACCCAGTCTTCAGGAGAACAGTGACCACAACACCACACAACCTTGCCACAGCAACCTCTGCAAGACATGCCGGATCATCGACACGGATACCATCATCACACGTGAGAATACCATCCATCAGGTACACGGTAAATACTCTTGCAACTCGGCCAACATTGTCTACCTGATACGTTGCAAGAAAGGATGTCCCGAAGCATGGTACATTGGGGAGACCACGCAGACGCTACGACAATGGATGAATGAACATCGCTCGACGATCACCAGGCAAGACTGTTCCCTTCCTGTTGGCAAACACTTCAGTGGTCACGGGCATTCAGCCTCTGACCATCGGGTAAGCATTCTCCAAGGCGGCCTTCACGACATGCGACCGCGCAGAGTCGCTGAGCAGAGACTGATAGCCAAGTTCCACACACATGAGGACGGTCTCAACAGGGATCTTGGGTTCATGTCGCACTATCTGTAACCCCCGTGACTTGCCTGGGTTTGCAAAACCTCACTCACTGTGCTGTCTGGGGACAATACACATCTCTTTAACCTGTGATCAGTGCTCCTTCCACACACATTGTCGGCCACTTTAGGACTTGAACAGCAGGTTAGATGTAAAGATTCGCATTCTAATCAGTAATCTCTAAACTGTCTGTGCTTTATATGCTCTGTCCGAGGCCAGAACTCTCCATTCACCTGACGAAGAGGCAGTCCCCTCGAAAGCTTGTGAGTTTACTATCAAATAAATCGGTTGGACTAAAACCTGGTGTTGTCAGACTTCTTACTGTGTTTACCCCAGTCCAACGCCGGCACATCCACATCATGACTACAGGAGAGGTCCCAGAGTATTGGAGAAAAGCCAATGTTGTTCCTTTGTTTAAGAAGGGTAGCAAGAATAATCCAGGTAATTACAGGCTGGTGAACCTTACATCAAAGGTAGGGAAATTATTGGAGAGGATTCTTCGAGATAGGATTTATTCCCACTTGGAAATAAGTGGACATATTAGTGAGAGGCAACATGGTTTTGTGAAGAGAAGGTTGTGTCTCATGAACTTGATCGAGTTTTTTGAGGAAGTGACAAAGATGACTGATGAGGGTAGGGAAGTAGATGTTGTCTACATGGACTTCAGTAAGGCCTTTGACAAGGTCCCTCATGGTAGACTGGTGCAGAAGGTGAAGTCACAAGGGATCAGAGGTGAGCTGACAAGGTGAATACAAAACTGGCTCGGTCAAAGAAGACAGAGGGTAGCAGTGGAAGAGTGCGTTTCTAAATGGAAGGCTGTGACAAGTGCTGTTCCTCGGGGATCAGTGCTGAGACCTTTGCTGTTTGTAATATATATAAAATGATTTGGAGGAAAATGTAACTGGATTGATTGGAGAGTTTGCGGATGATACAAAGGTTGGTGGATTTGCAGGTAGCGATGAGGAGCAGCAGAGGATGCAGCAGGATATAGATCAGTTGGAGTCTTGGGCGGAAAGATGGCAGATGGAGTTTAATCCAGACAAATGCGAGGTAATGCATTTTGGAAAGTCGAATGCAGATAGGAAATATATAGTGAATGGCAGACCCTTAAGAGTATTGATAGGCAAAGGGATCTGGGTATACAGAAACACAGGTCACTGAAAGTGGCAACATAGGTGGAGAAGGTAGTCAAGAAGGCATAAGGCATGCTTGCCTTCATCAGCTGGGGCACTGAGTTTAAAAACTGGCAAGTCATGTTAACACTTTGTAGAACCTTAGTGAAGCCGCACTTGGAACATAGTGTTCAATTCTGGTCACCACACTACCAGAAGGATGTGGAGGCTGTGGAGAGGGTACAGAAAAGATTTACAGGATGTTGCCTGGTATGGAGGGCATTAGCTATGAAAGGCTGGAGAAACTTGGTTTGTTTCACTGAAGCGATGGAGGTTGAGGGGAGACCTGATAGAAGTCTACAAGACTACGAGAAGCATGGACAGAGTAGATAGTCAGAAGCTTTTTCCTAGGGTGCAAGAGTCAATTACTAGAGGGCATAGGTTTAAGGTGCGAGGGGCAAGTTTTAAAAGAGATGTACAAGACAGATTTTTTACACATGAGAGTGTGGTGGATGCCTGGAACTCGTTGCCAGGGGAGGTAGTGGAAGCAGATACAATAGTGACTTTTAACAGGCATCTTGACATGAATGAGATGGGAGTAGAGAGATATGGTCCCCAGAAGCGTAGGGGGTTTTTGTTAATGAGGGCAACGTGGTCGGTACAGGCTTGGAGGGCCAAAGGGCCTGTTCCTGTGCTGTAATTTTCTTTGTTGTGTGATTTCAAAAGGGAATTAGATTCAGCCCTTGGAGCTAAAGGAATCAAGTGTGGGGGAAAAGAATCCGATGAGCAGCCATGATCATAATGAACAGAGGGCAAGCTCGAAGGGCTGAATGGCCTACTCCTCCACCTACTTTCTATGCATGTTAAGAGCAAAGGTGTATGATTATAGAAAGCAGAGTGCCTAAAGCGCTTCAAGAATTAGCCCACAGGCTCAATACTACAAAACATTATTTTGGCATTTGATTGTGTAGCTCATCAAGGTCTTCTGCTTATTTTGAGGCTCAGGGCAATGCAATGCACAATGGTTAGCGTGCTGCCTCTTGGCACCAATGACTTGAGTTTGATTCTTGCTTTGGGTGACTGTGTGGCATTTGCACATTCTCCCTGTGTGAGTTTCCTCCAACTGCTTCCCACAGTCCAAAGGTGTGTGGGTTTGGTGGATTGGCCATGCTAAATTGCTCATTGGTGCCCAAAGATTTGCAGTTTGGGTGGATTAGTCATGCTAAATGCACACGGTTACAGGGATGGGACGGAGAGTCAGTGCAGCCTCAGTGGCCTCTTTCTGCACTGAAGGAATTCAGTGCTTCTCCATGCCTCACGGTCCTGCACTTTCCTCTTTGTTGCTTGTAGGAACTTTCCATTTTCTAACATTATTGTCTGTCTCCCCATTGGTCTCCATCCTTCCTTCAATCGCTGCCTGCGACAAGTTCGCATGCTGCAGAATATGGACCAATCCAACCTTGTTGTCTTTTCATGATGATATTCACTAACGATCCTTCCTCCTCCACAATCCTAAGAGCTTCTCGACCACCTGACCAGGCTCATTTCCCAGAACTAGATCCAGTATAGCCCACACTCTAGTTGGGCTGTTTGATGTCCAGATCACCAAACACCTGTTCTGGTCCCTCCATGTAACACTATAGTTAAGAAAGCCTACCAACGCCTCTACTTTCTCAGGAGACCAAGAAAATTTGGCAGGTCCACTACACCTCTCTCCAGCTTCTACAGTTGTACCATAGAAAGCATTCTTTCAGTTGTATCAGAGTTTGGAATGGCTCCTGCTCTAAGATTGCAATAAACTACAAAGGGTCATGAATGAAGCCCAGTCCATCACTCAAACCAGCCTCACATCCATTAACACTGTCTACACTTCTCATTGCCTTGGAAAAGCCACCAGCATAATTAAGGACCCCGCACACCCCCGACATTCTCTCTTTCACCTTCTTCTGTCGGAAAAAAGATATAAAAGTCTGATACGTAGACTGGCCATGGTAAATTGACCCTAGTGTCAAGGGGATTAGCAGGGTAAATACGCTGGGAATAGGGCCTAGGTGGGATTGTGGTCAGTGCAGACTCGATGGCCTGAATGGCTTCCTTCTGCACTGTAGGGATTCTATGATTGCAATCTATATTCTAGGATCTTTAACATTACCTTGGATGCATGGTAATCAAGTTTTGTGCAATGCTCTTCACATTCATGGCAGCATTTAAGCATAGTAAGACATTTTGAAACCTCAGGCAGTTGGAGGGGTAGTTGCTCCTACCCGTTTTCAAGTTAGCCCAGGTGGGAATTCCATGATCAGGGAGCCTTAGTCAATAATGGAAAGTGATGATAAAGAGCCATTTATGCAGGTGGGAAACAGAGCCAAGCAGACATAATATTGAATAACGAAATGGCAAAATGGGTGATGGGAACTGATTAACACTACGACACAAAGCTGAAAGTGGTACTCAATGCTGATTCAGTGGATGTTTTCCCACATCAGTCATTTTGTACTTCTCTGGTAAAAAATCTGGAATCTCAGCTTGGTGGCGATAATGACGTGAACCCTAAGTTGCATTAACTTAGCTCCAAAAACTTGTTTAATAGAAATTAAAATAAAAACAGTTCAATAGAAATACAAAAACAAGTTAAGCTTACCCACTAAAAACAAATGAAATGCAAAACAAAAAAGGGTATAAGTGAAAAAGAGACAAAAAAGAAAAAGGCAAATAAATTATGTTTTGAAGCTGTTTATCATTTTAACGTTTTCTCAACAGTAAAAGCCACTGTAGATAATTCAATAGTTTTGCTGCAGTTATTCGATGTTTCTTCAGGATTTCAACATGCAAGCTGATCCTTTTTAGACGAGCAAGAGTCTAAGAGCACCAAATTCCTGGACAATACCAACACCGTCCGTATAAGTAACAGCAGTACATAGTGCTTGCTATTTACTTCAAACACTGAACAAAATGTAGAAGCATAGAAGATAGGCGCAGGAAAAGGCCATTTGGCCCTTCGAGCCTGCTCCATCATTCATTACGATCATGACTGACCATCTAACTCAATAGCCTAATCCTGCTTTTTCCCCATAAGCTTTGATCCCATTTGGCCCAAGTGCTATATCCAGCCACCTCTTGAATATATTCAACGTTTTGGCATTAACTAATTCCTGTGGTAATGAATTCCACAGGCTCATCACGCTTTGGGTGAAGAAATGTCTCCTCATCTCTGTCCTAAATGGTCTACCCTGAATCCTCAGGCTGTGACCCCTGGATCAGGGCTTCCCCACCATCGGGAATATCCTTCCTGCATCTGCCTTGTCTAGTCCTCTTAAAATTTTATACGTCTCTATAAGATCCCTCCCACTCGTCTGAACTCCAGCGATCCCAGGAATTAGCCTGGTAAACGTTCACTGGACTCCTTGGAGAGCAAGAACATCTTTCCTCAGAAAAGGAGACCAAACTGCACACAATACTTGAGGGGTGGCTTTACCAAAGCCCTATATAATTGCAACAACAGTAAGAAGTCTCACAACACCAGGTTAAAGTCCAACAGGTTTATTTGTAGCAAACGCCGCTAGCTTCCAGAACTGGCTGTTCCTTCATCAGGTGGATGGGAGTTCTGATTACAAACAGGACATAAAAAGCCACAAACTCAATTTACACGAATAATGATTGAAATGTAAGTCTTTACAACTAATCAAGTTCTTAAAGGTACAGACAATGTGAGTAGAGAGAGCATTAAGCACAGGTTAAAAAGATATGTATTGTTTCCAGACAGGAAAGTTAGTGAGATTTTGCAAGTCCAGGCAAGTGGCAGGGGTTACAGATAGTGTGACATGAACTCAAGATCCCGGTTGAGGCCGTCTTCATGTGTGTGGAACTCGGCTATCACATCGTAATTGCAACAACACATCCCTGCTCCTTACTCAAAACCTCTCACAATTAAGGGTAACATGCCATTTACCCTCTTCAACGACATGATTACCTTCAGCAACTGGCACACAAGGACACCTAGGTCCTGTTGCACACTCCCTTCTCCCAATTTACAGCCATTCAGGTAGTAGTCTGCCTTCTTGTTTTTGCTTCCAAAATGAATAACTTCACATTTATCCAAATTATACTGCATCGGCCATTGATTTCCCCACTCACTCAATCTGTCCAGGTCATTCTGAAGGATCTCTGCATCCTTGACACAGTTCACCCTCTCACCCAACTTGTACCATTTGTAAACTTTGAACTGTTACATTTTGTTCCATCATCCAAATCATTAATATATATTGTGGGGTCCCAGCACTGATCCTTGTGGCACCCCATTAGTTACTGCCTGCCAATTTGAAAAGCACCCATTAATTCCTACTCTTGTTTCCTCTCTGCTAACCAGTTTTCTATCCATTTCAATACACCTCCCCAAGCACTTTAATCTGGCACAATAATCTCTTATGCGGGACTTTGTCAAATGCTTTCTGAAAGTACAAATATGCCACTTCAACTGGCTCCTGTTTGTCAACTCTACGAGTTACATCTTCAAAGAATTCCAACAGATTTTTCAAGCATGATTTGCCCTTCATAAATCTATGCTGACTCTGTCTGATCCTGCCATTGCTTTCTAAATGTTCTACTCTAAAGTCCTTGTTAATGAATTTGTGAATTTTCCTCACTACCGATGTTAAGCTTACTGGTCTATAATTCCCTGTCTTCTGTCTACATCCCTTTTTGAATATTAGAGTGACATTAGTTACCCTCCAAACTGCAGGGACTGTTCCAGAGGTTATAGAACCCTGGAAGATGACCACCAATGCATCCACTATTTCTAGAGCCACTTCCTTAAATACTCTGGGATGTAGATTTTCAGGCCCTGGGGATTTATCCGCCTTCAATGCCATCAATTTTCCCAGCACTATTTCTCTACTAATACTGATCTCCCTCAGTTCTTCCCGCTCACTAAACCTTGCATTCTCCAACATTTCTGGCATCTGATTTGTGCCCTCTTTTGTAAAGACAGAACCAAAGTATGTATTCAGTTGCTCGGCCATTTTTTTGTCCACTATCATATTTCCCCATTTCTGTCTGTAGGGGACCACCATTTGTCTTCACCAACCTCTTTCTCTTCACACATCTATAGAACCTCTTAGTGTCAGTCTTTATGTTCTCTACAAGGTTACTTTCACACTGCAGTTTCCTCTTCTTAATCAATCCCTTGGTCCTTCTTTACTGAATTCTAAACTGCTCCTAATCCTCAGACCTATTATTTATCTTGGCCAATCTGTATGCTTCTTCCTTAGATTGGATGCTCTTTCTAACTTCCTATGTAAGCCATGGATTGGCCTCATATCCATTTTGCTTTTGTGCCAGACAGGAGATACAGGAAATATTTAATATATCCTATTTTAAAATTTAAACAAAGGCAACTAGCAAAGGAATGAAAATTGAAAGTGTTCAAATCACTCGGCAGATCTGGTGTGTGTGTGTGTGTATGTGTGCGCGTGCGCGCATGTGCAGAGAAACACACAGGCACGCACACATGGGCGGCACAGTAGCACAGTGGTTAGCACTGCTGCTTCACAGCTCCAGGGTCCTGGGTTCGATTCCCAGCTCGAGTCACTGTGTGTGTGGAGTTTGCACATTCTCCTCGTGTCTGCGTGGGTTTCCTCTGGGTGCTCTGGTTTCCTCCCACAGTCCAAAGATGTGCAGGTTAGGTTGATTGGCCATGCTAAGAAATTGCCCCTTAGTGTCTAGGGATGCATAGGTTAGAGGGATTAGTGGGTATAATATGTAGGGATATGGGGGTAGGGCCTGGGGGGGGGGAATTGTGTTCAGTGCAGACTCGATGGGCCGAAGGGCCTCTTTCTGCACTGTAGGGTTCTATGATTCTATGATGATTCTAAACAAAGTTACCAGTTCGAGTCCATGACCATTCATCAGAATTCCAACCTGAAACATTAGCTTTTTTTGTGAAAGTTACTCTCAGAGCTGCTGAATATTTCCAGTATTTTCAATTTCTATTTCAGATTTCCAACATCTACAGTATTTTTTTCAGTTAGCAAAGTAACTTTAGAAAGGAGCATCACCACTGTAGGAATAGGAAGCCATTTAGCCCCTTGAGCTTGGTCCAACAATCAACAACATCATGGCTAACATGCAACTTAATTCTACATACACTCCATTTATCCCATTTTCCTTAATACCTTCAGTTAGTAAAAATCTAACAATCTCAGACTGAAAATGAACTGATCCAGCATCAACTGTCATCTGCAGAAGAAAGTTCCACACTTGCAGTGCTCCTTGAATGTAGAAGTGCTTCCAAACCTCAAAACTGAAAGACCTGACTCTCATTTTTTTAGGCACAGTCCTAGGCTGCCCAACCAGTGGATATAGTTACTACCAGTGATTAGTACTCCTTGATAGCTTAAAAATTTAAGAGCAAAATCAATACATGATTTGTTGAATTCCAGGGAATAAAACCTCAGTTTGGCCAACCTTGTCTTGTGATTTAACCTTGGGGGCACACACATCATTCTGACAGATTACCGTAACTTTGGATAGTTATAAAAAACAAGAGAGTTATCCCTAGCGTTCATGTCAATATCTATCCTTCAAATCAACATTACAAAAACAGATCAGCTCGTCATTAGCAGTAGTAGGAGTAGCATTAGTAGGAAATTTCTATGTACAAATTGGCTGTTGCATTTCTTACATTACACTTTGGGATGGCTTACAAAAGGCGGTATACAACTGTCATTTTTCCCCTGACCTCCCAACCCCCCTGTATTCCAGTTCTCCAGATATAAACCTTAAACCATTAACTTTTTTGATTATATTCTGCACGTGTCCACATTTTAGTATTGTGCATGGACCTCTAAGTTTCTCTGGAGCTCTGCTGTTTCTTGCCTTCCTCCATGCAAACGTTCATCTTAAAGCTCCCATTCTTCATATAAACATAGTGAAACATGTGCCTTTACAGTGATGAGAAATGTTTGTATCACACACTATGTTCACTTCTGAAACATGCAAAGTGTTAACAATTGTACTGCTTAATCATATTTTGCAAAACAAATTCAGAGTTCTAAATTGAGTAAAAACAATAATTAACCATACCAAATATACACATATGATTATTTGCTACAAGGGCTTTGAAGGGTTAATAACAAATTCCACTGCTACACAACTTTTCTTAAAAAGACATACATACATTGAACAGTGAGACAAGGTTTCAATTACCACGATTTGAAAAACCCTAATTTAACCCAAAGATCTGAAAAGTGAAAGAATGGATAAAGTGGGGCAAAATATTGGGAGGGAAAAATAAAGTAGTTGGTCTCTTTAATTAAAGCGAGATTGGACGGGGGGAGGGCAGAGAAAGAGAGGGAGAGTTGGTATTAACTTTTCACCTCTTTTTTGTTTGCAAACTCTGATGGAGGAGAAAAAGAGAAATAAATGAGTGTGCAATGTGCAGAGAGCACAGCAGAATAATACAAGTTGCAAATGCAGATTCCTGTTTGAAATTTCTGCAAAAGGATATGCAGACTCACCCAAACGGGGCATGACCGCCCCCAGAAACTGCTCATCCTCCTGGTAGTGATTCTCCTGCAGGGCCTCCAGCAGCTTGAGCAGGACATCCTGCGGCACTTTGCACCCCGTCCCCTTCAGCTCGGCGAAGCGGGTCAGACGGAAATTCTTGTCCAACTCATAGTGCTCCGGATTGAACGTTTCCCTCACCGACATGGTCAATGATTCAGGTACGTTTTGGCGTGCATATAGAGATTAGGAATCAGTATGTGTGTGTGGGTATATATTATATATATTATGTATATATTCACTCTCAACGCTTTAAAAAAGATGTCTCTTCTGTCGCCCTCCTCCTGCTCTCCGCCGAACCTGTGTGCTGAGAGAGACATTGAGATGGTTAAGGACAGACTCCTGTGGGCGCTACAGGGTTAAAATGCCGCTTCTTTGATATTTTGCCGGCCGCTCGGGGAGTTTTGTTTTTTGGTTAACGGTCGCGGTTTAAATTTTTTAACCCTCGATGGTTCCACTCGGTGCCTTACCTTCGATCCGCGCGCGCCTCGGCGGGCAACCCGGGCACCCACAATGCCACGCGCGGGCGGGGTCGGGAACGCGCAGCCCAGCGGCGGCGCGCCTCCGAGCCCACGCCGTGCACGCGCGCGCCACCTCTTTGACTGGCCCGGGAGCTGGTGCGCACGCGCACCACGCCCGGCAGCCGGTTGGGCCGAATGCGCACGCGCCGCAAACACGCCGGCCGGCCAGTTGAGCCGAATGCGCACGTGCGGGGTGAGCCCGTCGGCCGGCCGGTTAAGCTCAATGCGCACGCGCGCTAAGCCCGTCAGCCGGTTCCGCCCCATGCGCTGGCGCGATGGTTCCAGTGCCGGAGGGATTTCGCAAGCCGACAAGACGGGCCTGGCGGAGGGAGCTGATGCGCAGGCGCAGCAAGTGACGGCCGTCGCCGCAAGCGCACACAGCCCATCGGCTGTCAGAGGGGAGTTCGGCGCACGCGCGGTGGGCCCAGCCAGCCGTCGCGACCGTTGGCCGCTGGAGCGAGCCCCTGTGTCACGCGCCTGCTGGTCGGTTTGCATTTCAAAAAGCAAACTCATTCGGCGCCTAGTCGCCGACCCGAGTAGGAGGTAGATGTTGTCGCTGATAGCGGCCGCCTCCTCTCTAAACGGCTTCTTTGTTCTACTCTATTCACCTTTATAGTTCTTGGGGGAAGCAGCGGGGAAGTATGTGGTAGGCAATAATCTTTTCTGAGGGTTTGGGTGCCGGTACCTTTAAATCGGGCAAATGGCGCCTTTTATTTCCATCCCCTTTAAGAGGTCATGGCAGAGAAAAATTAAAGGGATTGGCGCAGTTCAGTCGAAAGAGGTTCACTTTCTTTCCGTATGCTAACAGCATGCGATCCTCGGGCAATGAGACTGTTGCTAAGTCTTTCATAATTAAAATGCACTTGGCAGGTGTATTTTTATAGTGTGTGTGGGTGGTAAACGAAATCCTTTCCTCAACATCTCTGCACCAGAGAGGGTGCCTGCACTCTTAAAGGGAATGTCCCCTCGTGCTTGCGGAGAAAATGGTTTATTGTCGGCCCACTTTCTTTTAAAAGCTCCACTACATCAGGGCATCCTCAGTGTTAAAGGCTATGCACTCATTTGTTTTAAATGTTGCTGTGTTTCAATTTTATATTTTAACTTGCAGTGTTTGATACTTGAACTCGTTGAGAAACAGGCAACTGCATATGTGTTGAGATTTATTATTTGTGGTTTATCAATTAGTGCTAGTTATTGTGCAAAAATGTGGAGTAGCTGGATATAATTTCTATTTGAATTAACTCAACTATTGGGGGAGGTAGTGGAAGCAGATGTGGTAATGACTTTTAAGGGGCATCTTGACATATGTGAATAGGATGGGAATAGAGGGATATGGTCCCTGGAAGGGTAGGGGGTTTTAGTTAAGTTGGGTAGCATGGTCGGTGTAGGCTTTGAGGGCCAAAGGGCCGCTCCTGTGCTGTACTTTTCTTTGTTATTATTTCAAAGGATGTACGGTGAAATTGCAGTGAGTTAAATGCAAAATGTTGTGAAATTCTGGTTATGTTGAAGTTAAGTGGAGTTGCTGGCATTGGACTGAGGTAGGCACAGTAAGAAGTCTCAACACCAGGTTAAAGTCCAACAGGTTTATTTGGTATCATGAGCTTTTGGAGTGCTGCACCTTCATTAGGTGGATTACACTTTATCTCCACCTGATGAAGGAGCAGTGCTCTGAAAGCTCATGATGCCAAATAAATCACTTGGACTTCAATCTAGTGTTGTGAGACTTCCTACTATGTTAAAGTTGTTACCAATTCTGCCACAAGGAAAGCAAATTCCATCGAGCAATATCTGGGATAAACTGAGATTCTGTGCTGATAACTCTGGATTTGCCAAACTTGTCAAAGACCACTTGGAGCACAGTGAGACAAAACGAACACAAAATTGTGGACTATGAGACAAGCCATTAAATATTGTAATTCTCTCTGAAAGAATGGACAAAATCTGCAAGTGTGGCTAAACCTGTGAGGTTTAAACTAAAACTGGAGTACTGTGTGCAGTTTTGGTCGCCACATTTGCGAAAGGATATATTGCCCTTGGAGGGAGTGCAAAGAAGGTTCACTAGGCTGATACCGGAGATGAGAAGGTTAGTCTATGAGGAGAGATTGAATAGACTGGGTCTGTACTCGTTGAGTTTAGAAGGCTGAGGGAGGGGGATCTTATAGAGACGTATAAGATAATGGAGGGAATAGATAGGGTAGAGATAGAGAGATTCTTCCTGCTTAGAAAGGATAGCAAGACTAGAGGGCACAGCCTCAAAATAAGGTGGGGGTACAGATTAGTTCGGAGTTGAGGAGGAACTTCTTCACTCAAAGGGTGGTGAGTCTCTGGAATTCTCTGCCTATTGAAGTGGTGGAAGCTACCTCACTGAATATATTTAAGTCACAGGTAGATAGATTTCTGATAGACAAGGGAATTAAGGGTTATGGGGGAAAGTGGAACTGATCCACTTCAGATCAGCCATGATCTTGTTGAATGGTGGGGCAGGCTCGAGGGGCTAGATGGCCTACTCCTGCTATTTCTTATGTTCTTAAAGCTAAAAGTGTTGATCAGAGAGAAAGTGAAGTTGGTATAGCAAGTGGGAAACCATGGTGCAAAGCAGAAAGGTGATATCACAAAGGAGTGGGAGATTCTGACATCAAGTTTGTCCACAATTATGAAACACGAGACAAACATCTTGGAACAGTTCAAGAAGCGGACAACCTCTCGTAAGGATGGCTGCCTATCCTGACAATTAAGAAGCTCTGTCAACCTGGTTTAAGGCAGCCTGAGCAGAGAACATTCCCATCTCTGGTCTAATCCTGCAGGAGAGGTAAGTTACCCTGGCAAAGAAGCTGGGCCACGTACAGTTCACGTGCAGTGATGAATGGCTGGACTGATTCAAGAACTGGCATGGCATAGTCTTCCACACAGTAACTGGTGAGGGCATGGCAGTTACAACAGCAATGACAGATTGGCCCCAAAATGGTCTCGCTGATGTTTTGAATGAGTATGCATCACTTTTCATACCTGTCAAATCGGACTGTTTTACTGTCTTTGCCAGACCACCCTTTGTTTGAAGATGAAACATGTAATGGTGAAAAACAGTCAGAAATGTCACTGCTATGATCTGTTCCAACATGGATGGCATTGAGAAAGTGCCGTCTCTTCTGATAGGAAAGTCCAAGAAGCTAAGTTGCTTCATGAATTTCGAGACACTACCCATACAATACAAGATCAACAAAACTGCCTGGGTTACCTCCAGTATTTTTGAGACTTGGATCAGACAAGTGGACAAAACATATCAACAAAAGGGAAAATGATCAGACAGCTGCCCTGCACACTCCAACATCAATGGCCTCAAGCATCCAGCTGATGTTTTTATTTCCGAACACCACACCCACGCTCCAGCCAATGGATTAGGAGACTGAAATGAAAACCCACTCTTAATGGCAGCTGCTCTCTTGGGTTCTTGAGGCCATCAATAAACAGGAGTATGATCCAACTTTACGTGAGGCCGTGTTCATGAGGGCATAGAAGATGGCAACAGAAGCAACACTTGCCAACAGCTTCTGCCATACTGGATTCAATCAGGTTACAACTGCAAAAGATGTCAATGAGATGGAGCAGGGGAGGCCAACCAACCCAATGACCAGGAACTGTTTACTTGCCTGCAGGAGAACAGCATGGAAATTCCAGCAGAAACCACCATAGAAACATGCATGGCAATAGATGATGCTGTATGCTGCAGGACAGAACTGACCAGTGATGCCATCACAGATGTAGTACATTCTTCAGCTGAAGACGCAGATAATCCCAAAGACTCCAATGAATGTCTGCTCACCAAACTGTTCCCCTCGCTGATGCCACAAAAGCTGTAAAGATGTTCCAGGATTTTAGATATTTTTGTGCTGCAAAATGTGTTTGACTGCATTGATGACATTGTGGACTGTATCTCATACCTGTATAAGACAGCATGCTAAGCAGAAAAAGATAAGGGAGTTTTTCCAGGGCTAACTTTTGGTTTTTCAGTGCAGAACTTTGGCCTTTTACAAGGTGTGAACAAATAAAATAAAGACTTTTTCATACATTCGGTGCTTTACTGTTCTCATTTGAATCTGTTTTTGGACATGTACTGTGTGTTTGGCACATGGGTTACGTAGGTACATATTCATGAGGGAATTCATGAGAGTCATTTAAGAGTAACTTAGACAGGCACATGACTGGGTTGGAGATCCTTTTAAATAAGGGTCATTAGCAGTGGGGCGTCCCTGGTAAGGCAAATGGATATGGTACAACAATAATGTTTTGTTTTTCTCTTTTCATTCACAGGTATTAAGTCGGTTCGCCTTGTGTCCAACGAGGGGCATACACGCGATGGGTCGTACTTGGGCTGCTCTTGGTTGTTCGAGATTGGCCTAGTGCTTCATGTCGTTAGTGTGTGCCTAAACTGGACCAGATACTGGGCAAGACGACAGCTCAGTGACTGTCACTGCTGTGCAGACACATGGATTTGAGCCGGTGTCTGTGGGAGTTTGCGCATTCTCCCTGTGCTTGCGTGGGTTTCCTCCAGGTGCTCTGGTTTCCTCCCACACCCCAAAGATGTGCTGTTAGGCTGATTGGCAGTAATAAATTGTCCCTAAATTGGTTTCCCTCAATGTGGATGGCCATAAAACATTAGACAAGAGTCATGGGTGGAGGGGGGAGACTGGTGGTGTTAAGATGGCGGCGTGGGCTTGTTGGGCCGAAGGGCCTGTTTCCTGGGCTGTTTTTGTTCTTTGGGGTTCTCTTAGCCATCACAAAGCTCTTTGTTTAACATGAATTTGTGGGTGGATCACCTGGGATTTGACTCGTTGGGATTCTGTTTCTTCCCAATTAAGGCAACATACAATAAATATTTCATATAGTATCAAAAAATTAAAGTTTTCTATAGTTAACTTTGTTGTAAAAGTTTTGTATTTAATTTATCTACATAGTGCGGTTAAAAAAAATCCCAAGGTGCTTAACCAGAGCAACAAGACCATTTTTGTCTCTTTTTACACATCGTTGTAGATGGAGAATCAGAAAAGATGAACATAAGCTTGATCAGCTAAGTTTTTAAGAGCATCTTCAAGAGGAAAGAGAAGGAAGAGAATGCAGAGCTTTGGGCTAAGATGATAGCGCAGCCACCAAAAACCAGAGTTGCAGGAGTACGTAGATTGTGCTGGAAAAGATCATGTAGATGGTGTGGTATGAGGCCTTGGAAGGATTTGAAAACAAGGATGAGGATTTTAAAATCGAGTGGTGTCCTGGGGAACTGGTGAAGATCTGCAAATGGAGTGATTGAGTAAATTTGGAATTGATTTAGATATAGGAAACAGAAACTTGGATAAGCAAAAATTTAGATTGGAAGATGAGAGGAGCCAGAACATCAATGGAATGATCAAGCTTGGAGATCTTAATTCCAAGTTCCACATCCATTCTTCTGTGGTTTCCCCCAGCCCCTCTGCTCCAAGATTCCTCTGCTGCTTCAATTCTGACCTCTTGTACATCCCCAATTTTATTTGCTCCATCATTGGCCATGTTTATAGCAGTCTGGGTCCTAAATTCTAATTCCCTCAAAACCCCTCTGCTTTTCTTTCCTTCTTGAGCACACCCTTTAAAACCTACCTTTTTGACATAGTTTTTATTCATTTTTAATACCTGATGATAACACTCCTGTGAAGACCCTTTTGAACATTTTTACCAACTTTAAAATTCTGTATAATTGTAACATACTGGATGTGTTAGGAGGAAGTTGAAAGAGTTTGATTTATCAACAGTGTGGCCTTGCAGATATAGACTGCTCTTCTCCGAGTGAAGAAAATAGCTAAACAGGTACCTTCCCCTTTCTGCTTTGAGGCAGTCTACCAACACAATTCTTTAGTACTGTGTCCTAAGTAGAAACAAAGATGCTCAAAAAATGAGGTAAAACAGATACAATAAATGGTGTCACAAAATGGTAGGATGTTATTAAAATGAAATGAGTTTTGCACAAATTAAATCAATCTGCCATGTATTTTGTAAAATATGCCAAGGATGGAGAAGGAAAGGATAGGGAACAGTGTTTTTGCAATTGATACAATTGGTAGTCAGTGCTGTGAGCCAGAAAGCAGTTTCAACACAAATGAGGTGTTGAAGAAGCAGCAGTGAGAGAGAGAGATACAGCCATCTCCAGGAACCAGTTCAGCCAGAGATTAGGGGCTGAAGGCAGCAGGAGAGGGGCAGATCTTCAGGACTCGGCTAGAGATGAAGTGCTGAGAGCAAAAACCAGGTTGTGCAGAAGATCGTTTTCTTCACTGAACTGAGAAAACCATTCTCCCGCCCTGGTCATTTAAGGTGTCTGGTGTGGAAATTATTAGCTTGATTTTGTTGTCTGGGAAATTAGGGTCGCAATAGAATTTAGGATTTATGATATTTAATCATTTTTGGATTTTGTGCTTGCTGTTAACTTGTCAAAGTATAAGATTGTCCTTTTCTAGAGCTATTATCTTCTACTTTAATTTTTTTTTGTGATTTAACGAGAGGTCTGATTTCTCACAGTTTACATAAACACTTCTCCCTGCTATCCAAAAAACAGGTACATCATGGGAAACCAGTATTCAGGTTGGAACATTCTCACACGTAACATCAGCAGGGTTCCGTGACAATTGTGGCCATCTCCAAGAAAAACAGTGCTGAAGAGGGTCAAGGGGTCAGACATTATCTGAAAGAGAAAACAGATTCATGTTTGCATGATCAGACCTGATTCTGTTTTTGAAAGTTGTTAAAACTCCATGTGAGCAACTGGAACTGCAAAAATAGTTCTAAGTAACTTTTTTACTTGGATGGATGGATGGATGTATGTATATATGTATATAAATCAGTATTTGAACTAGGTAGTGATTATCCATATATAATGTGCAGTATATTAAACAATTTTTTTAAAAGTCTACTCGAGCTCAGATGTCTCAAAAATATGCCTCCTATACATAAAATCATAGAGGTGAGCTTGGATCACAAGTAAATGTCTCTGTCATCCATCTTGTATCAACAGCAGCTGTAAATTGGTTATTTATCCAACTCTGGATATTGGTGTTAACAAATTGTCCCTAAATTAGTCTTCCCTCAATCTTCCCCAATAGGCGTAGACGAAGGTCATAGGTAAAAGAGGGCACTCACAATGTTAAAATGGTGGCGTGGGCTTGTTGGGCCGAAGGGCCTGTTTCCGTGCTCTGTTGTCCTTTGTTCTGCAATAAATACTGCGTAATAATATGCCAAGAAACCTTAGATATCAGAGAATAGTATTCAAAACCTGGAAAATGTTGGTGCTGATGGATAGAGGTAGTTGTGTAGTGGTATTGTCACTGAACTAGTAATCCAAAAAACCAGGGTACTGCTCTGGGAACCTGTGTTCAAGTCCCACCATGGCAGATGGTGTAATCTGAATTCAATTTATTTAAAAAAAACCTCTGGTCATCATTAGACTTTTAATTCCATTGTTGTTAAAACCCATTTGGTTCACCAATGTCCTTTTAGAGAAGGAAATCTGCCCCATTTACATGTGCCTCCCGGTCCACAGCAATGTTGTTGACTCTTACCTTCCACTCAGTTTGAGGGCAGTTAGGGATGGGCAACAAATACTGGCTGTACTAGCAATGCCCACATCCTATGAAGGAATAAAGAAAAATACTTCATAATACCTTTCCCATTATGTCACTATCATTCCTTGGAACTCTTAATTGTCTTTGCTTTGTTTCTATGAAATATATATGTCAGGACTTTTATATGAGTAACAATACAGTTGAGGTATACTTTCCACCTAGATATTTCTCAGCGGCGTGGTGGTTAGCACTGCTGTCTCATAACACCAGGGACCCAGGTTCGATTAGTGGCTTGGGTCTCTGCTTGTGTGGAGTTTGCACATACTTCGTGTCTGCATAGGTTTTCTCTGGTTTCTTCACACAGTCTGAAAGATGGGCCAGTTTGACGTATTGGCCATGCTAAATTCTCCCTCAGTGTACCCGAACAGGCGCCAGCGTGTGGCGACTAGGGGATTTTCACAACTTCATTGCAGTGTTAATGTAAGCCTATTTGTGACCCGAGTAAAATAAACTTTCAACCTGAAAACATCTCAGACCTGTGTGCTGGAATAGGAACACTCCTCCAATTTAAATGCACCAAGTGGCAGTGTGTGTTTGAAGGTAATAAATAAATGGAGCAAAGCTTTGACTTGCACTTTCCTATCTCGTAGGTACACTTATGGGGAAAAGCTTTGGTTTGTAAGGGTTGAATCATAGACTGAATCATAAAATCACTGCAGTGTAGGAGGCCTTTTGGCCTATCTAGTCTGCACAATCCCACTCAGGCCCTACTTCTGTAATCCACGTTTACCCTGCTAATCCCCCTGACACTAGGGTCAATTTGGCCTGGCCAATCCATCAAACCTGCACATCTTTGGACTGTGGAAGTAAACCAGAGCACCTGCGGAAAAAACCCATGCAGACACGGAGAGAATATGTTCCCCATAGCAATAGTGTGTTTAAATTGTGAACTTCAAATAGCTGTTGATCACGTGAGCAATAGCAGCAAAATTACATTTGCAGAAGAGTTATTTGGTGTGTTGGAAACAAAATTCATTTTTCTTGATTTTCTTTTTGGAACTTGCTGCCTGTGAGGATGGTGGAAGCAGACGATCCATGAATTCAAAAGGGAAATAAACTTGCAGGGATACGGGGATCAAGCAGTAGAATGACTGGCTCTCTATGGAACAATCTAATATGGATTCAAAAGACCAAACGGCCACCTGTGTTGTAATAAATCTGTTCTGTTGCAACAATGAGAGTGATAGTTTCAGCCTACGTGACCTAAATAGTTTTTAAAAAGTCATGTTCTTCACTTCTCGTGATGCACTGCCAGCTAACAAAGTGGAACAAATATTCCTCTGTGATTGAAAGTTGAAGATTTTGCAATGCTGCTTTTTAAATTTCAAATAAATTTATATTGATGCATCTATAGCAGATATTTAAATATATGCATTACTGTACAATTAAATGTTAAAGTAAACATTAATGTGCAATCATTAAATTGTTAAAATGCCCTCAATTTGATTGTGTCACCTGTATTAGTAGACAGTGGAAGGTATTGTTTCTTGCGCACTATACAGACAAAGCATACCATGTGTGAGGAAGGAAAGGAGAGGGCGCAGAATGTAGTGTTACAGTCATAGCTGAGGTGTAGAGAAAGATCAACTTAATGCAAGGTAGGTCCATTCAAAAGTCTAATGGCAGCAGGGAAGGAGCTGTTCTTGAGTTGGTTGATACAAAAGTCTGAGGTCATGTATCTTTTTCCCAATGGAAGAAGTGAAAGAGTATATCTGGGGTGCATGGGGTCCTTGATTATGCTGACGGTTTCCAAGGCAGTGGGAAGTATAGACTGTGTTAACGGATGGGAGGCTGGTTTGAGTGATGATCTGGGCTTCATTCACAACCCTTTGTAGTTTTTTTGTGGTCTGATTGCCCTTCCCACTGAAAGTACACATTAGCCAGAAGTCATGGTCCACATTGGTACCAACAACATAGGTAGGAAGCGGGATGAGGTCCTGAAAGCAGATTTCAGGAAATTAAAAAGCAGGACCTTGAGAGCCAGATTAGTAATCTCAGGATTACTCCTAGTTTCACTGGCTAGTGTGCACAGGAATAAGAAGGTTGGTCAATTAAGTATGGCTGGAAGAATGGTGTAGGATAAAGGACATAAGATTTCTGAGACTATGGAACTGGTTCCAGAGCGGGTGGGACAGATTACATCTTAACAAGACTGGCATTGATGGGTTGGCACTGATTATACTCGCAAGATTTCCTCGTGCTGTTGAGGTGAGTTTAAACTAACTGGTCTTGGAGATGTGGCCCAATTTGGGAACAAGTAAAGTCAGTAATAGAAAGTAGTAGTGGGACTAGAAGGCAAGAGGTAAAAAAGCAGAGTATGCACCAAATGCAGAATGTCAAAAAGACAAAATTGAGGGCACTCTACCTGAATGTGAGCAACATTCATAACAAAGTTGTTGATCTAAAAACATGTGTAGAGGTAAATGAAATGATATGATTCATTGCAGAAACATGGCTGTATGGTAACAAAACTTAGAACTGAATATTCAATATTTAGCAATGACAGACAAGAAAGGAAAGGAGGTGCTGAGTTGCGTTGATAATAAGGATGGGATCAGGGCAATTGTAAGCAAGGATCTAGGGAGTCACTTAGCTGAGTAGGCTGGTTTGTGATGCAGAACAACATCAACAGTGTGGATTCAATTCCTGTAATTCTGAGGTTATTCATAAGAGCTCAGCCTTTTCAAGCTTGCCCCTCGCCTGAAGTGTGATGACCCTCAGGTCAAATCACCAATTAGCTGCCTCTCCCAAAGGGGAGTGCAGCCTACAGCGTTTTGGGACTTCATGTTTCAAGAGAGGATCTCACTAGATGTACAAAGAAGCCTGGGTGTCCTTGTCTGTACATCACTTGAGGTCCACATGCAGGTGCAGCAAGCTGTTTGGAAGGCTGGCTAGTAGAATGTCAGCCTTTATCGCAAAACAATTTAAATTTAGGAGTAGTGAGGTCTTGATTCAATTGTATGAATAGCAGCTGGAATAGTTTGCACAGTTTTGGTCTCCTTCCCTCCAGAATATTATTGCCATAGAGGAAGGTTCACCAGACTTCTGAGAGTACCTGGACTGTCTAATGAAGGGAGATTGGGTAAAATTTCTCATCAACTTGGTTTTAAGTGGCATTCCCCCATATTTGGAAATTGTGTCCCTGGCTCTAGACTTCCCCAACCAAGGGAAATATTTGCCATGTCTATTCCTTTTAAGTATTTTGTAGGTTTCAATTCTTCAAAACTCTAGAGAATACAGATGCAGTTTGCCCAATCTCTCTTCATTTAGACAGTCCAGGTATCCCCAGAACAAGTCTGGTAAACCTTCCTCTCTGGTGGTAATATCCTTTTTGAGGGAAAGGAACCAAAATTGTGCAAACTACTCCAGGTGTTATGTAGCCAAGCTACCATACCATTGAATCAAGACCCCTCTACTCCTAAACTCAAATCTTCTTGCAATAAAGGCTAACATTCCATTAGCTAGTCTTCCAAATAGTTTCTATTCATTCATTTGCACCTCATACTTACCCTAAATGTTCAAATATAAGATAGGTGTCAATTGTTTTATCTTTCTGAATTTGTATGGTAGTTGGTTTTTTGTGTATTCAAAACCTATGGAATCTTGTGACTTTATTCCCAAAGCAAGTGTCTTGAATCTTAATTTTTATCTATTTTAAACAATGTTATTCATCCCAACCAGATCTCCCAAAGCCTAACCAAGGATCATACCCCATAACACTCATGTTAAGAACCATCACCAACAACAAGGCAAAAGTCAGGAATGTGCCGAAATACGCTCAACTTGCCTAGCAGAGTGTAACTCCAACAACACTCGAAGCTTAATACCATCCAGGACAAAGCAGCTGACTTGATTGGTCCCCTTTCCACAAATATTGACTCTATCCACCAGTGAAAAGTGGCAGGCATGTGTACCATCTACAAGATGCACTAGAAGGACAATGGCAGCAGCTACTTGACCACATACTGCCTCACCTGGAACCCCGTCAAAACCACTCACCATCCCAACTTGGAAATATATCGCCATTCCTTCACTGTTGCTGGGTCAAAGTATTGGAACTCCCTGACAGCACTGGGGCACAGCAACACAGCAGGGACTGCAGCAGCTCAAGAAGGCAGCTCACTATCACTTTCTTGAGGGGGGAAATGTGGCTACTTCTTGCAAGCTGTGCCCAGCATGCCTTCTAATTCTATCTTTTACTCTCGTTCTACTTTTCTACAACTTTATTCTAACTCTCATAAACTCTCTAAGAATGCTTTACGTACCTCGTATTAAGTTGATCTTTACAACCTAGCTATTAGTGTTAATACTACATTCTGCACACTCTCGTTTTCTAGAACGATATGCTTTGTACAGCATGCAAGAAACGATATTTTTCACTGTATACTAATGCCTGTGACAATCATAAATCAAATCCAGGGCAACTAGGGATAGGCAATAAAAAATGCTTTATTTATCCCAATACACAAAATGATTACATTATAGAGTACACGTACCAATCAAGAAATTATGCACAACTATCTTGTTAAAATAGTTCTTTTCAGCCCATTCTCTAAACGTACAAGTTCCTTTACATTTTAAATTCTTGACAATGCATCTGCAATCACATTTTCTTGTCCAACCACATGTACAATTCATTTCAGTAAAAACCCCATCAGAACAGCCTGATGCTCTAGTTTCAAAATGTTTTGCAGAAATTTCAAAGGATTGTGGCCAGTAATTGTCTCTGAAGAATTGCTTGCAACAAAGCTTTGCAACGTTTTGAAATTTAACACCAGCCTCGAGTGTTTCTTTTTCAATGGTTAAACATTTCTTCTGATGTCCATTCAACTTCCCTGAGAAATATCCCACCAGCTTTTAAATTCCAAGTTAATTTCTTGTAATAACACAGCACTGACACCCACATCAATGGCCAACTTAAACTGCTTTGTATAATCAGGTATTGCTCGAGCAGGTGCAGTAGTTAGTACAGCTTATAAAGTGTTGAATGTATTCTGACACTTGTGAGTTCATTAGAATTTTTCTGTTAAATTTGTCAGTGGAGGCATCACGCTGCTAACATTTTCACAAACTTTCTGTAAACTCCACTTGCGCCTAGAAATCTCAAAACTTTCTGTTTAGTAGTAGGCACCGGGAATTCCACAATGTCTTACTTTTGCATCACATGGAGCCATTTGACCATGTTTAACAGTATGGCCCAAATATGTAACTTGCACTTCTGAACGTTCACCTTTAACCAAGTTTACAACCAAATTGCCTTCTTGGAAATGATCAAACAGGTTCATTTAAACAGCTCCTCCCAGTGTTAGAAGGTTATCAAAATAAACAGTGCAATTATTTTGTCAATCTTTGAAATGTTTCTGTAATGAAATGTTCTTTGTACCAAATGGTATAACTTTCAATTGGTATTGACCATCCGACATCACAAAAGCTGATTTCTCTCCCTTTCTCAGGGTACTTGCCAATATCCCTGCAGCAAATCAATTCTTGTGATAAACACTGTGATTGCCCCATTTTCTGAATCTTCCAATTATGGAATAGGATGCAAGTCTGCTTTTGTTAAGTGCATTCACATTGCAATAATTAATACCAGATTTTGTGATCCATCCCAGCACTATCACATTGGGCAAACCCCAGGTATTGCAACATGAATTCAATTTCCTTTTGTACCTGTATTAATTTTCCTGGATTTATAGGGATTTGCTTTTTGTGACTGCAATTCCCCACATCCACATTGCATACAGCTAAATTTGTGTTCTCCAGCTTTTTATGACAAACTGTTTTTTGTGACTGCAATAGCTCTTTCAAATCATTTTGATGGGATTGTGCAATGTAACTCAATCACAGTTAGACTCCTGAGCATTTCCTCATTGTCTGGTTAGAGAAAAATCAATTTCAGAATCCTTCATTTCTACCGTTTTCTTTATTTACTACCACCTTCTTGTCATATTCCCTGTCAAAGTATTTTTAAACATATTAACATGACATAGCCATTGATTCTTTTTCTATCTGGGGTATTTGCATTATAGTTCGCCTTGCTCAGTCCCTTTTCAACCTGGTACGGTCCACTAAACCTTACCTTTAATAGCTCACCTGACTCTGACAGCAAAATTAACACCTTTTACCCAGCTACAGCTTTTGCCCTTCTAGCTGCACTTGTCTTTGTCACTTGATGCTGTAACTATTTCACTGAACCAAACACCTTTAGTCTCATTTTCTATAATCTTTTCAAAGCCATCCAGCTAACTGAATTTCTCTTCCTCTCCCTGTTTAAATTTGTGAATTTGTGACCTCTTCACTACACAATCTGGAAGCAATTCAGGATGCTCTTTCTGCAAAATCTCTGTTGATTGCATCTCAGTGGGCTGTTTTACTTCAGTTGACATTGTCGACATCTGTGACCCAACTATTATCATTCCCTAGGCTAAAGTGAATTCCTGCAATGGGCAATTTCTCCACTACCTCAACAATTACTTCTCTGTTTACATATTACTTCTTAAATTTTTACCTCACATAATGGAATATGTTTGGCTCCCTATGAATTCCACTGATTAATATTCTTTCCTGCCATAATCCTTCTGGGCAAGAGACAGTAATATCCCACAACAATAAGGATTGATTCACCCTCACATGTTTTCCCTCTCTTCCCTGTACACATGGATGTATTTTTCTTTGTATATGAAATCTTTAAACAGCACTGTAACCTGTCGTTCAAAATTCCCTTGGATAGGGTGTGAATACATTGTCACTTCTTTAGTTATTACTATCCCTTCTTTGCCACTTGCACAAAAGCTATTGCCTTGTCTTGCCCCAAAGTCTGAGTCCACATTATTCTGGCTCACAGAACTCTTCTGAGTCCTTGTCAGTGCAATAGGTTTTCCATTTAAACCTCAACAATGTGGTCTTGTGTGTCCATCCTTATAGAATAGAATAGAACCCTTAAGGAGGTCACTCGGCCCATAAAGTCTGCAATGATTCACTGACAAAGCATCTTAGCCACTGCCCTATCCCCGTAACCCACATATTTACCCCACTATCCTCCCTAACCTACACATCTTTGGACATTAAGGAGTAATTTAACATCGCCAATCCACCTAACCAGCATGTCTTTGGATTGTGAGAGGAACAGTCCTCCAGGGCACCCCCAGAGGAAAATTATTGTAACCTTTTGTCTTCTATCCTTCAATATTTTTCTCCACCTTTCCACCTTTAGTAAATTAATGTCATAGAAACATAGAAGATAGGAGCAGGAGGAGGCCATTCAGCCGTTCGAGCCTGCTCTGCCATTCATCACGATCATGGGTGATCGTCCAACTCGGTAGCCTAATCATGCTTTCTCGCCATAACCTTTGATCCCATTCACCCCAAGCGCTATATCCTTTGGCTTCTTCCTGGTAATTACAATTTTTACCAAACCAGATTTCTTATATCTCCAATTTCCTTGCTGATTTCTATATGACTCTTCACTTATTCACTGTTTGCATGAAACATGTCAGCTAAAACAACAGCTTTCTTGATCTCTTTACTTCATCTTTCAGCTAAAGCCTTTTGACTGGAATGCTATTTCTAAATTCTTCCATAATCATAACCTCTCTTGGATTTTCAAATGTCTTGTCTAAATTTAATCACCTAAACCATTGATCCTAGAGATCTTCCTTTTCGCTCGCAAAGTCTGCACAGTCTGCTTTGGCCTCTTTCTTTCATTCTAAACTTCAACTGATACGCTTCAGGGGCGAGCTCATAAACATTTAATATACTCTCTTTATTATCTCAGTCTGCAGACTGCTCCTCTGATAAGCTTGCATCCACAGTCATAGCTGTACCTGATAAAACACACTAACATGATAGCCCAAGAATTCCTTGGCCAATTTAATTTCACAGCCAACTTTGTGAATGAGGAGAAATGTTCTGTGTATGTTCAATCCTCTGTAATCTTAGACACAAAGATGTTTAGTTAAATCAAATTCCTGAAAAGAATCAAAGTCACCATCTAAATCATTACCTTTCCTTTATCCTTTTATTTGAAGCTTCACTTTAGACAGTTCATACTGTGTAGCATAATTCTCTCTGAAACTCTCATCATTAGCTAACTCCTCTCTCCGAAGCTCTACTTAAAATATTTGTTGTTCTATCTCCTGCAATCTCTTTTTTTTCCTCATTCTCCTCTTCCTCTTTATCGCACAAGTCTCTTTATTTCTGTCTCTTAATCTATCCTTCCCCTTTCCCTTTCTCTCTAATTCAAGTTTTCTCATTTTTCTTTCTTTTTCCTTCTTCTAATTCAAGTCTGTGCCCTCTGTATCTCAAAGAACGAAGAACAAAAACAGCCCGGGAAACAGGCCCTTCGGCCCAACAAGCCCGCGCCGCCATCCCAACACCACCAGTGCCCCCCTCCACCCATGACCCTTGTCTAATGTTTTATGGCCATCCACATTGAGGGAAACTAGGGACAATTTACTACTGCCAATCAGCCTAACAGCACATCTTTGGGGTGTGGGAGGAAACCGGAGCACCCGGAGAAAACCCATGCAAGCACGGGGAGAATGCGCAAACTCCCACAGACAATATCTCTTTCAATATCAAGCTGTTAACTTTAAATGCTGGGTAAGTTCTTTAGCCATACCAGTCTCACCAGATTCTGTTTTCATTTTCACCTTAATTGAACCAACTCTCACAGCTAGCCTTAGTGAGAGATTTCAAGTGCTCCACAATCACTTCTTCCACTCCCAGAAAAGTCTTAGCCATTTCCAAATCCATTTGTAGTCCAGCCCATTAAAATTCCACAACACCAACTCCTAGGTTCAGTGTTCTCCTCCAGTACTCATAGCTTTGAGATTCACCATCTCCAAGCCAATCAGGGAACATTTAATCCTTCAAAGAGCCCCCAAATTCACTATGATCTGGCTGTGCCAACCAGATGCCACATGCAAACTTGGCAAGTTATCACAATGCTTTTCTTTTTGTATGAAAGTTTATTTATTAGTGTCACAAATAGGCTTATATTAATACTGCAATGATGTTACTGTGAAAATCCCCAAGTCGCCATACTCCAGTGCCTGTTCAGATACAGTGAGAATTAGCATGACCAATGCACCTAACCAGCACGTCTTTTGAACTGTGGGAGAAAACCAGAGCACCCACAGGAAACTCACACAGACACTGGGGAGAATGTGCAAACTCCGCACAGTGATCCAAGCCGGGAATCGAACCCGGGTCCCTGGTGCTGTGAGGCAGCAGTGTTAACCATTGTGCCGTTGTGCCACCCTTTTTGCAACAAGCACATATGTGCAGTGAAATCAGGCGTCACAAATTCCAGTGACACCTTTTTGGAGATTTTAAGTATTGAATTAAAATATTTGTTAACAAAATAAAATGTACATGATTACGTTTACATAGCTAACGTTAATCTTGCAGAACAACCTCCCCCAAAAAGACTCTGACTTAGACTCACAACTAAACACGATTATTTTGGCAACAGTCCCTTACAAATATTTAATGTATAAAAAATCCAGTACTGTTGCCACAAAGCAACCCCACAGTTACTGTATGGGATTTTTCCACTCTGCTGTAGAAATTCCAAGTAACTTCAAAACAAAACTCTGCTCTCTGAAAAATACAGACACGTAGAATCCCTGCAGTGCAGAAGGAGGCTATTCAGCCCATCAAGTCTGCATCGGTAACAATCCCAGCTAGGCCCTATCCCCTTAACCCCACATTTTTACCCCACTAATCCCTCTAAACTACGCATCCCGGGACACTAGGGGGTAATTTAGCATTGCCAATGCACCTAACTGGCACATCTTTGGACTGTGCGAAGAAGCTGGAGCACCCGGAGGAAACCCAAACAGACATGGGGAGAACATGCAGGCTCCATACAGACAGTGACCCAACCCATATCCCTCGTGCTATGAGGCAGCAGTGCTAACCACTGTGCCACCGTGACACCCCAATCGACACATTTCTGGGTAGCTGGAGACTGCTTCACTGTCACAGCTCTCTCCTAACACAAAGCATACTCCAGGGCCACTCCCAACTTCTCTTTACATATTGTTTTTCTCTTTCATCTTTTCCCATTGTTCTTAATCCTTCTTTGAAATTTATCTTTCCTAGAATATAAAAAATATTTTGTTTTTCTTATAACTGCCCTATTTCTTTATGACCTTTTGTAGGTAGTAACCCTTTTTACTTCCCTTTGAAACTTAACATCTGAACACAATAAGAACATAAGAACATAAGAATAATAAACGTTCTTTATCTCCTAGTGCAAATTTCTACCCATGTCTTAATTACTTTGTTTTTGTGAATGAATCCATAAGAATTACTCCACACTCGGGTCTATTCCAATTGTTAAACAGTTTATTGAGTTCTTTTGCCAGCAGGCAGAAGTCACAGGGTAAACTCAAATGCAATTCTATTGACCATCTAATATCTAATAGGACATCTAACTTGGCGTTATTCCACTTCAAGTGTCTTCCTTTCACACTTAGACCCTTTGATGTCCTAACCCTTGCAGTCCAACTACTTCTGTTTAATTAGTCACAAACAGACAAGCTCTCACAAGCCTACTCTACAGAATAACATAATAAAACCCCAAAATATTAAAGTAACACCCTTTTTCCATGAGCTATATTGATAAAACACTTTGAATACTTAGTTTGTGCAAAGTAGATGCTATCATCCAGGATTGTGCTGGGGTGGTTTGCCTAATCCACTCTTATCTATTCTTTCAGTTATAAAATATATGTAAGAAAGCCATCAAATGGGTTTTATTGTGTTATTGCAGGAGGACAAATCGGATGTGGAATAATGCTTTCTGCTCTGTCACAAAGGAATGGGAAAAGATCCATTATACATTGGCTGAAAGACCTTACACTGTGGCCTTTCCTCATTGCACCTTGGTAACAGCTGCTCCAAACTTGAGAGTGTCCCTCAGCATGTAGTCTTGGACCTTGGAATGTGCCAGTCTGCAACACTCAGTCAAGGACAATTCTTTGCACTGGAAGGTCGACGAGTTTCCAGCAAGCCAAAGAGCATCGTTAAGTTGATGATCTTCCAGCAACAGCTGATGTTTGTCTCAATGTGTGGCCCCAGGAACACACATTCCTGGGGCCACATAGAGCACAGAGTCCTGTGTCCCTGGGAACAGTCCATACGGCACAGAGTCCTGCGTCCCTGGGAACAGTCCATACAGCACAGAGTCCTGTGTCCCTGGGAACAGCCCATAGATCAGAGTCCTGTGTTCCTGGTACAGTCTGTAGAGCACAGAGACCCCATCCCTGGGGACAGCCCATTGAGCACAGAGTCCTGCGTCTCTGGGAACAGCCTGAAAAGCACAGAGTCCTGCATCCCTGGGGACAGCCCATAGAGCACAGAGTCCTGTGTCCAAGGGAACAGCCCATAGAGCATAGAGTGCCTGCCCCGGGAACAACCCATAGAGCACAGAAACCTGCGTCACTGGGAACATGATGTGGAGATGCTGGCGTTGGACTGGGGTAAAACAGAAAGAAATCTCACAACACCAGTTTAAAGTCCAAACAGGTTTATTTGTAGCAAAAGCCGCAAGCTGTCCCGAAAGTTTGCGGCTTTTACTACAAATAAATCTGTTTGGACTTTAAACTGGTGTGGGATTTCTTTCTGTCACTGGGAACAGCCAGTACAGCGCAGAGTCCTGCATCCCTGGGAACAGCGCGTAGAGCACAGTGTCCTGCATCCCTGGGGACAGCCCATAGAGCACAGAGTCCTGCGTCAGTGAGCTGCTCGGGATGAACCTTGACAAATATCTCTACATCTCTCATCAGACATCCTATATATACTGAGGGGTTGGCGACCCTGTAAAACCCTGAGATTGTATGCATAATCCTAACTGTATGTAACTATATTGAAGTACATCAGAATGCAACATGACCAATATGCACAATTTGAACAGAAATGTAGTGAAAATATTAAAATGTTTGTCATGTTCGCATTATTGAATTGAAGCACCTCAGAGTGTATCCCTGATCTCTGGGGAAAGTGTGATTATCTTCATACTTTCGTGTTGCAACAATCTGAAATGTTTTGTAATGTTTCAGATATTTTATGAATAAAGTATATTTTTGTAAATTAAAGTGGAAGATTTGGGAGGAGGAGATTTTCTCTCATTATGATATGGTCAATGACACCTTAAACACAGCAAAAACCTTCCCTCGGGATTGTTCTCCCATTGGAAATTTCGTACCCCACTTAGCAATGGGCTGCACGGTGGCACAGTGGTTGGCACTGCTGCCTCACTGTGCCAAGGACCCAGGTTCGATTCTCAGCTTGGGTCACTGTCTGCATGGAGTTTGTATGTTCTCCCCATGTCTGCATGGGTTTCCTCCAGTGCTCTGATTTCCTCCCACAGTCCAAAAGACGTGCTGGTTAGGGTGCATTGGCCAGGCTAAATTCTCCCTCAGTGTACCCAAGCATGCATTGGAGTATGGCAACTAGGGGATTTTCACAGTAACTTCATTGCAGTGTTAATGTAAACCTACTTGTGACAATAATAAATAAACTTAAAACAATTCTAATTTAAAGTTTGCAAATCATGTGTTGTTCGCTCTGCTTTTCACTAACTCCAAATCATCCAGAACTCTGCAGCCTGTATTTAACTCTCAAATTTTAACACATCCATCAGCTGTGTCCTTGTTGATCTCCCCCCCACCCCACCCCGTCCTCCAACATCTCAAGTTTAAACTTACTGTTTTTGTCTAAAATTCTGTCCATTGTCTTTAGGGTGGATCTGATCTGCATGTAGTCTTATTTCCTTACTATACTAAGATTCTTAGTGAAGTGCTTTGTAATACCTGACAATATGAAAGGACATGAGGTCCATTTTTGTTCTTCTAGCTGACTTTGCAGTGCAGCCTGAGGAGGCAAGTCTAACAGCTGAGGGCAGTTGGAATCCTGCCTGTTAATATTGTCAAGCATCTATTGAAAAAATCAAGGCCATTGACTCCTGTTCTCACAATACTCTTGATGCTTTGTGCCCCGAGAACACTGAATTACCCACAGAAACCATTTACACTATAGTAGAAACAGAAAATACTGGAAAGGCTCAGCAGGACTGGCACTATCTGGGGAGAGAAAAAAGGATTTGATTTGACTTATTGTCACATGTATTAGCATACAGTGAAAAGTATTATTTCTTGTGCGCAATGCAGACAAAGCATACCATTCATAGAGAAGAAAAGGAGAGAGTGCAGAATGTAGTGTTACAGTCATAGCTAGGGTGTAGAGAAAGATCAACTTAATGCGAGGTAAATCCATTCAAAAGTCTGATGGCAGCAGGGAAGAAGCTGTTCTTGAGTCAGTTGGTATGTGACTTCAGGCTTTTGTATCTTTTTCCTGACTGAAGAAGATGGAAGAGAGAATGTTTGGGCTGTGTGGGGTCCTTAATAATGCTGGCTGCTTTTCTGAGGCAGCGGGAAATGTAGACAGAATCAATGGATGGGAGGCTGGTTTGAGTGATGGAGCTAAAAGAGTTAACGTTTCAAGTCTGTATGACTTCTTCAGAGCCACTTACACTTTTCATTTCAAAAGGTCTGTTGATTTATCTTAAAAGCGGTTAATATTAAATTTAGGTGAAAGAGTTCTACAGAACTTTGCTTCTTACTCCTAGCAAAACAGACTGCTAGTCTGCTAGCGAAACAGACAGAAACGAAAGACAGGAACAGGCCCTTTGGCCGCCAAGCCTACACACCTACACACGACATCTTTCTAAAGACATCTGTCTCGAAGTGATCCATATCCGTTTGAATCCATTGGCAGGAGCAGCTACATCATCGTAAAATGGAAACGCTTCATAAACTCCAATTCGGCTTCCTTCTCCACATGAAAATGTCAACTGCCATTGTTCCAAAAAACCTGAGTTTTTGATTTAAAATCACTCTGATTGATACTCTGTACCCTCTCGAGATTTGGCCATTCCTCAGCCATTGTCAATTATCTTTAATCAATATCCTGCTCAAAGCCCCAGCTAGTTCTCTGATCAAACAAATATCAACTCTGAAACAACAGAATATGATGGAAATACTCAGCGGGCCTGGCTGCACCTGTGACAAGAGAAACTGTTAAAGTGGTTAAACAGCAGTAAATGTTAGCCCAGTCAGCAACACCCACCTCCCATGAATGAATAATAAAAAGCAGTTCATGTTTCAGGTCTCTCGGATTTCCAGCATTGCAGTTCCTCACCTTTGTAAATAATGAGTGCGCCCTCTCAATAATGCACCTGAAAAACCTGCCAATCATACGTGGAGTAATTTTTGATTATTTTACTCTGCCTTTTGGCACAGATATCATAGAATCCTACAGTGCACAAGGAAGCCATTCAGCCCATTGAGTCTGCATTGTCTATACTGTGTCCAGACAGTGCAAAGTTAAGTTTAAGAAGCTCCCAAAAGTTTTTTTAAAGACATTGTTTAATTGGCATTTGACCTTTGCTTTCAATCACTGGCTGCTGGTGGTGACAAATGATCATCTGCAAGTGACACTGCAGTTTAGACAACTCATTCTCCCTGAAAGCAAACTAGTGTAAATGGCCTATAGCTAATGACTGTAATGAAGATATTCACTCCTGTAGCCACAATATACAAAATGTGATACTTATTTCATGTATGGACAGGGTAAATAGTGAGAAACTGTTCCCTTTCGAGAGAGCAGCAAAAACTAAAGGTCACAGATTGAAAACAATGGGCAAAAGGAGTAGAAGCGATGTGAGGAAAAATCTTGTCATCCAAAAGGTGGTTAGAGTCTGGAGTGAACTTCCTGAGTGGAGGCAGGTTCATAGAACATAGAACAGTACAGGCCCTTCAGCTCTTGATATTGTGCTGAGCTTTGTCCAAAACCAAGATCAAGTTATCCCACTCCCTATCATTCTGGTGTGCTCCATGTGCCTATCCAATAACCGCGTAAAAGTTCCTAAAGTGTCCGACTCCACTATCACAGCAGTTCAATGGAATGATACTCAAAAGGGAATTGAATTACTATCCGAAAACAACAAACGTGCAAGTTTATGGGTATAAGGCTAGTGGTGAGCCTGAGTAGAATGTTCTTTCAGAGAGCCAGTGCAAATCCAGTGGGCCAAATGGCTTCCTCCTGCACTGTAAAAAATCAGTGATTAATGTTACAACAGAATAGTCATGCATTATTCAGTAAAAGATCAGAAAAGATCTTTTTTTCACAAAGTTAGGTAAGTTTGGTTTTGAACTCCTCTGTGAAAGAACAGAAAGTCCAAATTCAGTAATAGGGGTCTTCAAAAATATCCTCAACATGATTTAATCTGAAAACTTGTCATTTCCGACTGAAGTAAGTGGTATTTACCGGAGAGTGACACAATAACATTTTCGATACTGACTAGTGCCATCATTGTATTTTCACGTTTAAAGCAGATCGCCACTTAGAAATAAGATGTGCAGATTTCCATCATCCCTCCAAAAATGTGTGGGTTAAGTGGATTGGCCATGCTAAATTGCCACTTAGTGTCAGAGGGATGAGCTAGGGTAAAGCAAGGGGTTAGGACCTGGGTGGGTTTGTGGTCTGTGCAGACTTGATGGGCTGAATGGACTTCTTCTGCACAGTAGGATTCTATGTTTCTATAATTCTAAAAAGTATTTTCAGGAAGATTGTAACCTTCTCTGTTCACTGGGAACAGATCAAGGTGCTGTTAAAACTGAACGGCTGCACCTCTCAATCTGTTCACTGGTTTTGGCGCTGGTTGAGGCATCGGAGGTTCATTAATAAAGACAATCCTGGTTCCAGGATTTGCGTGGGATGCCAGTGCCACTCAACCCACTCCTGAGAGGGGCAGCTGTCAAGAAGTCAGTTACAAAAGACTTTCCTTAGTGGGCTCTGATGGAAAAGGAATGCTCTTCTGCCCAGGTTCAACACTGTCCAACCACCTCCATTCCACCCAACATCAAGATTCCTGCAATACCCCGGCTTTCTGATGTTTCCTTTCTTTCTGCCTCCTGATGCTGCTTTACAATTCTCCTCTCCCTGGCCAGGGTGACTAGAAATGGGTGAGCAGCAGGCAGCACAGTGGTTAGCACCGTTACCTCACAGTGCCAGGGACACGGGTTCAATTCCTGGCTCGGGTCACTGTCTGTGTGGAGATTGCATGTTCTCGCCATGTCTGTGTGGGTTCCCTCTAACAGTCTGAAAGACATGCTGCTTAGGGTGCATTGACCCAAACAGGTGCCAGAATGTGGCGACTAGGGGTATTTCACAGTAACTTCATTGCAGTGTTAATGTAAGCTTTACTTGTGACTAATAAGAGAGCAGCAAAAACTAAAGGTCACAGATTGAAAACAATGGGCAAAAGGAGTAGAAGCGATGTGAGGAAAAATCTTGTCATCCAAAAGGTGGTTAGAGTCTGGAGTGAACTTCCTGAGTGAAGGCAGGTTCATAGAACATAGAACAGTACAGGCCCTTCAGCTCTTGATATTGTGCTGAGCTTTGTCCAAAACCAAGATCAAGCTATCCCACTCCCTATCATTCTGGTGTGCTCCATGTGCCTATCCAATAACCGCGTAAAAGTTCCTAAAGTGTCCGACTCCACTATCACAGCAGTTCAATGGAATGATACTCAAAAGGGAATTGAATTACTATCCGAAAACAACAAACGTGCAAGTTTATGGGTATAAGGCTAGTGGTGGGCCTGAGTAGAATGTTGTTTAGCTGTTTAGTGGGATTCAGACTAACTCAGCAGGAGAGGGATATCAGGATTTGCAAAATACTGGAAGAGACAGGAAGGACTGGTGTCATAGAATGCCTAAAGTGCAGAAGGAAGCCATTTGGCCCATTGAGTCTGCACCAACAATTATCCCCATAATTCCACATATTTACCCTGCTAATTCCCCTAAGGGGCAATTTAGTTTGATCAATCAACTTAACCTGCACATCTTTGGACTGTAGGAGGAAACTGGAGCACCCGGAGTAGTGAATAGTAAGTCCATAAGTGAAGTCGGAGTAAGGGAGAAAGTAATGACATTTAAATCAGGGTTATTGTGCATTATGTGAATACACAAAGTATAGTCAATTAGACTGGATAGTTACAGGTGCAGATTGTGCTGTGGAAATGCAATGTGGCAATAATAAGGACCTGGCTCAAAGGACAAAGAACAAAGAACAAAAACAGCCCAGGAAACAGGCCCTTCGGCCCAACGAGCCCGCGCTGCCATTTTAACATTTACCAGTCCCCCCTCCATCCATGACCCTTATCTGTGCTTATGGCATTCCACATTGAGGGAAAACGAATTTAGGGACAATCTATTACTTCCAATCAGCCTAATAGCACATCTTTGGGGTGTGGGAGGAAACCGGAGCACCTGGAGAAAACCCACACAAGCACAGGGAGAATGCGCAAACTCCCACAGACACTGGCCCAAATCCATGTGTCTGCACAGCAAACAGCGATAGTCACTGAGCTGTCGTGTTGCCCAGCATCTGGTCCAGTTTAAGCGTACACTAACGACATGAAGCACTAGGCCAATCTCGAACAACCAAGAGCAGCCCAAGTACGACCCATCACGTGTATGCCCCTCGTTGGACAACAAGGCAGACTGACTTAAAACTTGTGAATTAAAAGAGAAAAACATTAGTATCATCCCATATCCTTATACATTACCAGGGACGTCCCAGTGCTAATGAACACCAAAATTGGTGGAAAGGCCAATTGTGCGGAGGGTGGGGAGAGTCTACAGAAGGATCTAGATAGGCTGGGCAAATGGGCCAGGAAATGACAAATGGAATTTAATGTTAGCAAGTGCGAGGTGGTCCACTTTGGTAGGAATAATGGTAGGAAGGATTATTACTTACGTGGAGAAAAACTGCAGCAGGCGACGGTGCAGAGGGACCTCGGGGTCCTTGTGCATGAGTCGCAAAAACCCAGCTTGCAGGTGCAGCAGGTGGTCAGGAAGGCGAATGGGATGCTGGCCTTCATCGCGAGGGGGATTGAATATAAAAGTAGGGAGGTCTTGCTGTGGCTGTATAGGGCATTGGTGAGGCCGCAGCTGGAGTACTGTGTGCAGTTTTGGTCGCCGCACTTACGCAAGGATATTTTGGCCTTGGAGAGAGTGCAGAGGAGATTTACTAGGCTGATGCCGGAGTTGAGGGGGTTGAGCTATGAGGAGAGGCTGAATAAACTAGGCTTGTACTCGTTAGGGTTTAGAAGAATGAGGGGAGATCTCATTGAGACATATAAGATGATGAATGGGATGGATAGGATAGAGGTGGAGAGACTCTTCCCGCTCAGAAAGGATAGTAGGACTAGGGGGCACAGCCTCAAGATAAAGGGGGGGCAGTTTAGAACGGAGTTGAGGAGGAACTTCTTCACTCAAAGGGTGGTGAATCTCTGGAATTCCCTGCCCGTTGAAGTGGTGGAGGCTACCTCGCTAAATATTTTTAAGACGCGGGTTGATGGGTTTTTGATAAGAGAGGGGATTAAGGGTTGTGGGGAGAGGGCGGGAATGTGGAACTGAGCCACGACAGATCAGCCATGATCTTATTGAATGGCGGGGCAGGCTCGAAGGGCTGGTTGGCCTACTCCTGCTCCTATTTCTTATGTTCTTATGTTCTAATATCCTATATCCTCCCATCTCCAACCCACTCATGTGCCTGTCTAAGTAACTCTTAAACAACTCCAGCATGCCTGCCTCCACCACCGTGCTTGGCAGAGCATTCCATATCCCCACTACCCTCTGTGTGAAAAACCTCCCTCTAATATCCGTGTTATACCTCTCCCCCCTCACCCTAAGCCCATGGCCCCTCGTGCTGTGCGTTTCTAACATAGGAAATAGCTTACCACTGTTTACTCTTGAGACGGCAAGACTGGATTGGTACTGGGCTGGTTAAACTGGAACGAAGTGTTAGAACATAGAACATTACAGCGCAGAACAGGCCCTTCGGCCCACGATGTTGCACCGACCAGTTAAAAAAACAATGACCCTCTAACCTAAACCAATCCCTTTTCGTCCATAAACCTATCCACGGATCTCTTAAACGCCCCCAAACTAGGCGCATTTACAACCGCAGCAGGCAGGGCATTCCAATCCCTCACCACCCTCTGGGTAAAGAACCTACCCCTGACATCCGTCCTATAACTACCCCCCCTTAATTTAAAGCCATGCCCCCTCGTGCTAGCTTGGCGAGAAAATCTGTAGCTGAACAAGGGGCTACCTTCAAATCAAAAACAACTTGGACACAGTCACAGTACATTCCCTTAAAAGTGAAAGACACAGCAAACAAATCCAGAGACTCCTGTTTAAAAAAGGAATTGGAAATTAAGATAAAGAAGAAAAAGTGTGCTAATGACAGGTGTCGGGTAGAAAATACAGTTGGGAACCAAGAAGGATACTGAAGGTTCAGAGGGGAGGTGAAAAGCACATTAGAGAGACAAAGAGGGATTGTGAGTAAAGACTGGCAGCAAACATAGAGTCTCTTGGTCATATAGATAGTAAAAAGTGTAAAAGGAGGAGCAGGCCTGATGGAATGGCATCACTGGCATATTAAGTGAATACTTTGCATCCATCTTTACCAAGGGGATAGATGCAAATCAGGGCATGGCGACAGCAGCAAAACCCTATCCATAGAATGGTTCAAAATGTCAAGAAGGAGGTGTTGAACAGACTGTCAGTGCTGAAAGCTGACAAGGCATCTAGGAGGTGAGAATGGAAATTGCAGAGGCACTGATCATAAACTTCCAGCCTTCTCTAGACTCAGGGGAGGTGCCAGAGGACTTGGGAATTGCAAATAGACTCATGGAGGTTTACAGCATGGAAACAGGCCTTTCGGTCCAACTTGTCCATGCCACCTTTTTTTTAAACCCCTAAGCTAATCCCAATTGTCCGCATTTGACAAATGTTATGACCTTATTCAAAAAAGGTTGCAAGGATAAGCCCAGCAATTACAGGTTAGTTAAAATCAGTGGTGAGGAAGTTTCTGGAAACAATTGTTCAAGATAGAATTAGTTGTCACACAGAAAATGTAGGTTGATTAGGAAGAGCCAGCATGGATTTCTAACAGGAAAATCAAATTAAATAATTTGCTGGAGGTTTTTGAGGAAGTAACAGAAAGTGTTGATGAGAATAATGCGGCTGATGTGGTGTACATGGACTTTCAGAAGACATTTGATACAGTGCCACACAACAGAAAAGTTGTCACCCTTGGAATAAAAGGGACAGCAACAACACGGAAACAAAATTGGCTGAATAATAGAAACCAGAGAATAACAGTCAATGGATATTTTTCAGACTGGAGGAAGGTTTATAGAGTCAATATTGGGACCTTTACTTTTCTTGATATATATTAATGATGTAGACAATTTCAAAATTTATGGATGACACAAGACTTGGAAGTATTATAATCTGTAATGAGGACAGAGTAGAACTTCAAAAGGATAAAGACAATTTGATGGAGTGGACAGTTAGATGGCAGATGAAGTTCAATGCAGAGAAGTGAGAGGTGATGCATTTAGATAGGAAGATCATGGAGGGAATATAAAATAAAGGGGGAAAATTCAGGAGCGGAGAGAGCTGGGTGTATATGTACCGAGATTACTGAAGATGGCAGAATGGATGGAGGTCTGTTAATGAAGCATCTCGTATTCTCAGCTTTATTAGTAGGGACATAGAGTACAAGAGCAAGTAGATTATGGAGAACATACACAAGACTTCAGTTGGATTATTGTACAGTTCTGGGTGCCACACTATTGGAAGGATGTGAACTCATTGGAGAGAATGAAGAGGTTTACATGAATGGTTTCAGGGATAGAAACTTTAGTTATGAGGATACATTGGAATGGTTGGGACTGTTCTCCTTGGAGGGAAGAAAGAAAGAAGGAAATTTAATAGATGCGTTCAAACTCATGAGAATTTTGGGCAGTAGATAGGGAGAAACTTTTATCACTTGTAAAAGGATAGTGAAAGTGATTTGCAACAGAAGCAAATGAGATGTGAGAAAAGTTTTTTTCACACAACCAGTGTTTCAGATCTGGAATACACTGCCTGGAACTGTGGTGGAGGCAGCTTCAATCAAGGCATTCAAGCTGGCATTAGGTGATTACTTCAATAGAAGCAATGTGCAGGGGAAAGATTGGGAATGGCACCAGGTCACAATTCTTGCTTGAAGAACCGGTGCAGACACGATGGACCGAATTGTCTCCTTCTGCTCCGTAATGTTTCTGTGATTTAAACGAGACCCAGGATTAATATTTGTAAGGCCTGTGATTCTGTCGGTTTACAGGGTGTTACTGTATTAATAGTGGGCTGTTAGGATAGATTTACGCCCATCTGAATCTCCCACTTTGGCTGTGGTGTTTGGGAAGAACACAGAGAAAGCTGATATGTGAAGTTGTAACTCAAGTTATATTTAAGTTTGATATTTCATGTCCTAATCAATTACAGGGCTGTCTCACGTACACTTGCTGAGGAGCGTGGCTCATGTTCATGCCAGGATTCATTGTCCTCCTATTCCAGACTCCAAGATGCAAGATTATCTTTCCTTTTTGCTGCATGGTCTCAGCACAGGTTTAGGAGCCGT
Organism: Carcharhinus amblyrhynchos; assembly: GCF_965287045.1. Classification (NCBI taxonomy): domain Eukaryota; kingdom Metazoa; phylum Chordata; class Chondrichthyes; order Carcharhiniformes; family Carcharhinidae; genus Carcharhinus; species Carcharhinus amblyrhynchos. The sequence goes on from NC_137342.1 coordinate 49,522,312, forward strand.
GCTTGACACGGCTTGCATCTGCAGCCCCTCATCATGGTTGAGGACTCTGGGTTTGTACTTATTGAACCTTGCAGGATAGAGTGGACATGGAAAAGATGTTTCCACTAGTTGGAGAAACTAGAACTGGAGAGCACGACTTCAGGCTAAAGGGATGATCCTTTAAAGCAGAGATGAGGAGGAATTCCTTCAGCCAGAGAGTGGTGAATCTGTGGAACTCTTTGCTGCAGAAGGCTGTGGAGGTCAGGTCATTGAGTGTCTTTAAGACAGAGATAGATAGGTTCTTGATTAATAAGGGGATCAGCGGTTATGGGGAAAAGGCAGGAAAATGGGGATGAGAAAAATGTCAGCCATGATTGAATGGCAGAGCAGGCTCAATGGGCCAAGGGGCCTAATTCTGCTCCAATGTCTTATGACCTGGTTGACTTGTATCCAGAGGAAAGTTGAAAACCTACAAATGTGCAGCCTAGTCAGGCAGGAGTTACCAGAAGGTATTAACTTGAGAACAGCACTCTAGATTTTGTCAGGGTCATTCCATTTGAAAAAATAACAGATTGAAGGGCATAAAAAACAGAGACATAAAATGGATGTGATTCAGTTTCATGTTTTAGATGATCATAGACAAAATCTATCCCTTCTATTCCACATCCACTTTGCTAATTCCCTTTCCCTTTATGATTAAAAAACCTATACCATTTTTCTTCAGTCTTACGGAGTGAATAAAATGTAATTCCTTGTTCTTGTTTCATGATATTACAACAGAGACTGTATGTCAGAAGTAGTTCTAGTTGTACAGAGATTGGCTCCCATTTGTTAAACCAGTTCCACAGAGTTTCCGTTGGCATCGCAAGGGATCAGAAAAGCAAAATGTGCTGTTGGTTAAAGGGACACCAAAGCAGAACATAGATTTGGACTGGAATTGAAGACCAAATTGCACTTCTTTTTGAGATGATTTGTTGCGATTTGTTGTTATGCATCTCATGGCAAATCACCGGCTTTCTCGATAATAATTGAAACAAGATGAAGGACGTTGCATAGGAAGAACAATTTCAATTCTTTGGGATAACTGTGACAGAAACTGATTTTTTTTGAAACCCTGACAAAAAACTTAAATTTAATGTTATAGAGTCATAGAGGATTAGAGCATGGAAACAGGCCCTTCGGCCCAACTTGTCCATGCTGTCCTTTTTTTAAACCTGAAAGCTAGTCCCAATTGCCCACATTTGGCCCATATCCCTCTATACCCATTGTATCTATATGAGAATCTAACTGCTTTTTAAAAGACAAAATTGTGACCCAACTCTACTACTGCCTCTAGCAACTTGCTCCAGGCACTCACCACCCTCTGTGTGAAAAAATTGCCCCTCTGGACATATTTGTATCTATTCCCTCTCACCTTAAACCTATGCTCTCTAGTTTTAAATTCCCCTACTTTTGAGAAAAGATATTGACTAGCTGATCTGTGCTCCTTATTATTTTACAGACCTCTATAAGATCACCCCTTGGCCTCCTACACTCCAGAGAAAAAAGTCCCAGTGTATCCAGCCTCTCCTTATAACTCAAACCATTAAGTCCCAGTAGCAACCTAGTAAATCTCTTCCGCACTCTTTCCAGTTTAATAATATCCTTTCTATAATAGTGACCAGAATTGCACACAGTATTTCAAACATGGCCTTACCAATGTCTTGTACAACTTCAACAAGATGTCCCAAGTCAATATTCTGATCAATGAAACCAAGCATGCTGACTGCCTTCTTCACCACTCTGTCCACCTGTGACTCCACTTTCAAGGAGCTATGAACTTGTACCTCTAGATCTCTTTGTTCTGTAACTCTCTCCAACACCCTACCATTAACTGAATAAGTCCTGCCCTGGTTCAATCTACCAAAATGTATCATCTCACCTTTACGTTTATCTACATTAAACTCCATCTGCCATTCATTAGCCCACTGGCCCAATTGATCAAGGTCCCACTGCAATCTGAGATAACCTTCTTCACTGTCCACTATGCCACCAATCTTGGTGTCATCTGCAAATTTACCAACCATGCCTCCTATATTCTCATCCAGATCATTAATATTAATGACAAATAACAGTGGATCCGGCACTGATCCCTTAGGTACACCGCTATTCACAGTTCTCCAGTTTAAAAATAATCCTCTACAACCATCCTCTGTCATCAAGCCAATTTTGTATCCACTTAGCTACCTCACCCTGGATCCCGTGAGATTTAACCTTATGCAACAACTCAATGGCCTTGCTAAAGTCCATATAGACATCAATTGCACTGCCCTCATCTACCTCCTTCGTTACCCCTCCAAAATACTCAGTTAAATTTGTAAGACATGATTTTCACTCACAAAGCCATGCTGACTGTCCCTAGTCAATCTTTGCGTCTCTGAGTGCCTGTAGATCCTTTCTCTCAAAATACCTTCTAACAACTTACCCACCACAGATGTGAGGCTCACCAGCCTATAGTTCCTAGGTTTTTCCCTGCAGCCCTTTTTAAATAAAGGGACAACATTTGCCATCTTCCAATCTTTAGGCACCTCATCTGTGACTAACAATGATTCAAATATCTCTCCTAGGGTACCTGCAATTTCCTCCCAAGCCTGTTGATCAAATACTTAAGGGAAAACAGATTTGGAATTCAAAAACATAATTTTAAATGAAATTAAATTTCCGTCTGAGATGACTATTGTCTGCCAGTAACAAGCTCTCAAAATCTAATCTTTCCAACATCAAATATCTCACTGTGTTTAGATTGATTGAGTACTGAGGGATTGCTGCACTGTGGACAGTGCCATATTGTACAATAGAAGAATCATAGAATCTCTACAGTGCATCTTATGTAGATTAAAGTAGAAAAACATGTTCACAATGGACCAGCAGCAAAAAAGTTGACAAAGGAAAAAGTTGGATTAATGAGCAAGTACCATCGTTAAGCTGTTGTTAAGGATTGAAACAAAGATCTGGGCATACTAGTGTATCTGATTACAACTCAAAAAGCATTCCAACCATGCTTTTGAGGTAAATTTTAACTTAAATCACCACAGTAATGATTTTAAAATGGGGATACAGCCCTGTTGATGTTGACAATCATCCCATGGCCACGAGCATGGGGGCGGATGGGAAGTGGAATGTGGGGACACTGATCCCTGAATGTTGTTATGAACATGCAGGCAGGTTAAAAGCTGCCAGCATTTCAAAAGGTATTTCACAGGACATATGTGTCTCCTAGTGGCAAGATTCTGAAGTTTCTTAAGACAGACCAGAAGAATACATTGTCTTGCTTGTAGGAACACCTTAGTTAGACGATTGAACCATTGAAGGAGACATACATACATTAATCTTTTTGAACTACAGAAGCTAAGGGGATAGCCAGCAAATACACAGAGAACCAAAGGGAACAATACTATAGTTTTGTGGAAGCAGGGAGACAGATTCCACCCAGGAGCCTGTAAGCCAAGTTCTAGCAAGCAGACCAGAAACAAGAGTGCAGAAACCTTCACGGAGGCAGTTAAAACCATATCCTCACTGAACGAAGAAGAGACATTTCCCAGAAGAACTCCTCAACTGTACCCAGTGTGGTAACTATAAGCTGGCCTCTACTTACAGATGGTTTGGGAAGGAGGAAATCTTGAAAGAGTTCAGATCTCGTAAATGTAATTTGGACCAAAAAGGGTAATTTCTACAAGAACTGTATGGATGTGTTTAGTAGTTCCTATGTAACAGTCTTAGATGATAATCCTGTTTGTGTATATGTGCCTTTTCTTTATTGTAATAAAGTCTTTAAAGTGTTATACTATGATTGGGCTGGTTACTGCTCTCACTGCAGCCTGCTTGTGATTCCTCACACCATTCCTGTGAATAAGAGTATACACTACATAAGAACATAAGAAATAGGAGCAGCAGTAGGCCATCTAGCCCTTCGAGCCTGCCCCACCATTCAATAAGATCATGGCTGATCTGAAGTGGATCAGTTCCACTTACCCGCCTGCTCTCCGTGACCCTTAATTCCCTTATTGAACAGAAATCTATCTACCCGTGACTTAAACATATTCAGCGAGGCAGCCTCCACCACCTCAACGGGCAGAGAATTCCAGAGATTCACCACCCTTTGAGTGAAGAAGTTCCTCCTCAACTCCGTTCTAAACCGCCCCCCCTTTATCTTGAGGCTGTGCCCCCTAGTCCTACTGTCCTTTCTGAGCGGGAAGAGTCTCTCCACCTCTATCCTATCCATCCCATTCATCATCTTATACGTCTCAATGAGATCTCCCCTCATTCTTCTAAACTCTAACGAGTAGAAGCCCAGTTTATTCAGCCTCTCCTCATAGCTCAACCCCCTCAACTCCGGTATCAGCCTAGTAAACCTCCTCTGCACTCTCTCCAAGGCCAAAATATCCTTGCGTAAGTACGGCGACCAAAACTGCACACAGTACTCCAGCTGCGGCCTCACCAATGCCCTATACAGCCACAGCAAGACCTCCCTACTTTTATATTCAATCCCCCTCGCTATGAAGGCCAGCATCCCATTAGCCTTCCTGACCACCTGCTGCACCTGCAGGCTGGGTTTTTGCGACTCATGCACAAGGACCCCGAGGTCCCTCTGCACCGTCGCCTGCTGCAGTTTTTTGCCCCGTAAGTAATAGTCCTTCCTACCATTATTCCTACCAAAGTGGACCACCTCGCACTTGCCAACATTAAATTCCATTTGCCATTTCCTGGCCCATTCGCCCAGCCCATCTAGATCCTTCTGCAGACTCTCCACACCCTCCGCGCAATTTGCCGTTCCACCAATCTTGGTGTCATCAGCAAATTTCGACACCTTACACTCGGTTCCCTCCTCCAGATCATCTATATAAATGGTAAATAGCTGAGGCCCCAGCACCGACCCCTGGGGCACTCCACTAGTCACCAACTGCCAATCCGAATAGCACCCATTAACCCCCACTCTCTGCCTCCTATTTGACAACCAATCCTCTATCCACGCTAACACCTTACCCCCAACTCCATGCCCCCTTACCTTCTGCAATAACCTCTTGTGAGGTACCTTGTCAAACGCCTTCTCATTGAAAGCCGAGTCCTCGTTTTAAGCACAAGTTCACTTTAAAAAAGATATATGTTAATTATTGTTGGTAATAAACCTATTGCAAGTGTAGTTTCATTCTTTCAGGTTTTAGTTGATAGTGGATAACTTAAAACTTTTTTTTACTTTTCCTTCAGGTTTTTCTTTTAATCCAATTTTCCTTACTCTCCATTTATTTCTTCTCTGTCTGAAATAACATCAAATTCACCCACTCTAATTTACGCTTCCTTCTTTGTCTTTACTTCATAATCGTTTAATCTGATCAGCAGAGGTTATATAATCCTGGTCTTGCTCAGATCGCAGGTGCCCCATTTCCCTCACTGCAATCTTATCAGCTCGCACTTCCAATAATTTACAATGCAAAAACATTTTAAAAACCTAAATGTGAAAGGGTATGAGCCCAAGAGAGGACAATGCTACAGCATTGCCCTTCTGCAGCAAATGATGACTTATATTTGGTTTTTGAAATCCACATATGCAAAGCTTTGCTTTTGTACATTCTGATTAGGGGAAAGGGGGGAGGTGATGGTCTAGTGTTGTTATTGCTAGACTATTAATCCAGAAACTCAACTGATGTTCTGGGACTTCGGATTTGAATCCCGCCACGGCAGATGGTGGAATTTGAATTCAATTAAAAATATCTGGAATTAAGAATCTACTGATGACCTTGTCGACTATCAGAAAAAATCCATCTGGTTCACTGATGTCCTTTAGGGAAAGAAATCTGCTGTCCTTACCCAGTCTGGCCTACTTGTGACTCCAGAGCCATATCAATGTGGTTAACTCTCAACTACCCTCTGAAATGGCCTAGCAAGCCACTCAGTTCAAGGGCAACCATGGGTGGGCATAAATGCTGGCCATCCAGTGATACCATGTCCCACAAATGAATTTTGAAAAATGCTTGTGGTGTCATGTTTGTGTCTGCTCTCTGACTGTGTAACCATGCAAATCTCACTGCAAAATAAGTAATAAAACACAAACCATGGGTTGGAATTAGCCAAGTAGTGTTCTGATCTGAACCACACATTCAGCACCACATCAGGTAGTGGACACAGATAGTGAGTCATTTGGACCCACTATCTGAATGGTCTTAGTCTTATTGTATGACAAATCATTAATCTTCCTGGAGCTATTGGGGGTGCAAGGTTTATCTTTGGCCAAATCCAGTCTACTCCTGCAGTGTCTGAGGGCCTGAATTTAAAAGGTTCTCTCAGTTTTGTAATGCTCTGGGAAGGCGTTTTTGTAGGAAAAAGAAGTTTTATCAGTTTGAAAGAGATAAATCAGCTCTTTACTTTTCATTGAGTTAAGAGCCAGTGAAAAGATCAGCAAAACAAGACTGAGATTAATACAATGAGTAAAAAGATGATCAAAACATGCAATGGGATAATATATTTTGGGTGCAAAATAAGGAATGGGAGTGTACACTTTACAAAAAGATGCTGAATGGTGTGGATGAACCAAAAGGCTGGAGGTTGCAATTGATAATGTACAAACATGAATTCAGGTCATGAAAACCACAAAACAGGCTAGCAACATTGTGGGTTTTATAAACAAATGTCAAGTACACGATAATGAAGCAATGAAAAATCTATACAAAGCACTGCTTAGACTGATTAGAGTGCGATTTTCAACTCTGAGCTCTCTGTTACGCAAAGGACATTAAACTCACAGAAAGTATTCAACATTGATTCAAGATGATGATGCAAGGGATGGGAGATTGTAGTCAAGAAAAAAGATTGGAGATACCGGCACAATTTCCACTGGAGCAGAGGAGATTTAAAATGTCTTTAACAGAGCAATTAGGGAAACACTATTTCTTCTTGATCTGCCGCTGACAATCCCAGTCACGCTTTCTTGCTATCACACTTGGTCCATTTCAATGCTCAATTGGCCACCCTCCCATCTTTACCTGCATAGATTTAGGCTCATCCTAAACTTTGTTGCCTGCATTGTACGTGATTACACTTCTGTGAAGAACCTTGGGACGTTTCACTGTCAAAAGCCCTGTTTGAATGCAAGTTGTTAAGGAGTCAGTTACGAGTTGCCATCAATTCAAAAACCCAAAAAGGGGAGGAGAGAAATGAGAAACTTCTTCACATGGAGGGATGTTGAAACATGGGATGCTTTTCAACAGTAAGCAATTAAAGCAGATACCATTTTTAAGGAAAACTGAATACATTTCTCAGCAGGGTAAGGTACAGCATCATGGTAAGGGAGTAATAGGATTAGTTTTGGATTGTTCTAGCAAAAGGGACAAACATGCCTCCCACTGTTCTGTAAACTATTGAGGTCCAGATGAGGTGAGAGAATAGAAATAGGCATCAGTCTTCCCTTCCAGGAGTGTGTGACCTTTCATAGCCAGAACTGACAATAGGCGCACAACACAAGTGTTCCCAGGCACCTGTACTGTGTGTCAGGCAGTAGGAGAAGTGTACTCCGTGGAAAGGAAGGGAAAGGAAAAGTATACACCATTAAAAATATTGAAGTTTTAAAACTCCAAAGGCCATCTAAAGTTATTTCCTAAGAATGGACCAGTATCAAATCCAACTGGTTTGCTGCGCTCCAATGAAATCAGTGCCCATTCTCCCTGTGTCTGCATGGGTTTCCACTGGGTGCTCCAGTTTCATCCCACACCCCAAAGGTGTGCGGGTTAGGTTGATTGGCCATGCTAAATTGTCCCTTAGTCTTGGGGGGATTAGGATAAATACATGGGGCTACAGGGTTAGGGCCTGGGTGGGATTGTTGTCGGTGCAAGCTTGATGGGCCGAATGGCCTCTTTTTGCACTATAGGGATTCTATGATCCCCAAAGGTGGAACCAATTGGATCAAAGCCCTGCAAAACTATGGTCATATATGGAGATACATTACTGGGTGTCACTATTTTGTGTGGAACTGTGCTTCTGCTATTAGACCACTGGAACAGATAGTGCTTACAATTCAATGTTGCAATATCAGCATTTGTCGACATTCTTCTGCCTGTTATTTAAATAGTAGCACTAAAATGAATTAAAATTCCTGTTAAAGAAGCTGACAAAGCATATTACAAATACATTATGGTAAACAGTAATTTCTAGGCAATAGCAGTTCATTAAGAAGGTGATGCAAAATGTAGCTATTAACAGTTACAGTATATTCATCTTTATAATATAAATTGCTACAGGTATTTATTAAAACTGCAACTGACAATATATTACAATCGTTTTTGCTCCAGTTTTTAACTAGTTCCACAATTTCTAATAAAAACCCAAATTATTTACATTCCTCAGTGGTCTTATAAAATGAGTTTGTTTTAAAAAAAAATTTGATTCGAAAGAATTCAGTTTTAAAATCTAATGACTGAGTAAATGAGCCTCCATTAAACAAACACCCTTATAAATTATTTCTGAATAAAATCATTGCAATTAATACACACATTTTTCCTGAATAATTAGCCTGCAAAATCAATTAGAGTAAAGCTCAAACTTTCAACTGCTTTTTCATCATGATTAGTATCTCAGCATGTGGATGTGGTCGGTATTGAACTGCATCTTCAAAGAAATGTAGCCTTTTTTGTTTTTAGTGCTACTGATTATTAAGAGGAGCTTGATTAAATACTAATTTTCGTCAGTAGTAATTGCATAATACTGGTTTTGCTATTTAAACTTCACAGTTACCACAGATTCCTCACTTTAACTCTACTGAGTACTTTACAATGATGGGTAAAAGAAATTAAAACTATTCTGGAAGGGGCATGCGATTGCTACTGAAGATAAGGAGGTATAAATTTGCCTTGTTAAAAAATATATGTGTTCTCAGTATGAGGGCGTTGCTGGAAAGGTCAGTAGTTGCTATCCATCCTGAGTTGTTTGAGAAGGTGGTGACGGATTTTGCACCTGTCCTGTTGGAGCTGGTAGCATACAGGTACTTTCCCCAACACTGCTTAGGTAGGGAGTTGAGGATTTTGGGTGACCACACTTGCCACAAAACCAGAAAATCCTGCCTGAGGTCAATGGATGGTCCCCCTCCCCCCACACAATTCCTGTGGTGGGCAGGATGGGAAAACTTCCCCCTCTGACTCTACGGTGACACATATCATGTCAATGGAAGAGCTAAATCGCGCAGACTGCAAAACAGGCTGCCAATTTTCTTGTGTCCAATTTACAACACCACACAAAAAAAATTATACTCCATAGTTTCTTTTTAAAAAGTGAAATCTCTCATCTTCAAATTCATTTTGATAATACGTAAAGAAGAAAAGTTGCTTTGGTGCATTTTGTACAATTCTTCCATTTATAATGTTTTGGTTTTACTCGTAAATTATATGAGGAAATCTGTGCACATTTCATAATGTTCCAGTAGCAACTTCATTACAGTACTCTCGACAGCAGCACAGAATGGTTCTTTGAAACAAAAAACACACAATTTAAAAGAAAAATATTGTAGTCAACTTTGAATATTAAATGGATGAAAGATTTATAAAGGACAGCACAGGTGCCTTGAGAGACAACAGCGAGAGAGAGAAAATGAATATGAATGAATAAAGGACTGTCTTTGATCCAACCACCATGAGGATTGTGTTCCATAAGAAAAACAGCTGTCCAAACATCAGATTTGAACTGTACAGATTGGTTCTGAAGCATCCCATACGTCACTTGAACTGGCTGTGTTAGTGCACCCTCCTAAAGTAAAACACAGAGTTCAGGATTGTTAGTTACAGGAAAGAAAGATCATCCAGATGGGAAAGCTAGTCAACACAAAACTCCAAAAACCTTATCCATTACAAGTGTTGATCAACTGCATGTCAGTTAATACGGACATGAATCAAAAAAAGATTAATGGGACATTTAAAACAACACTGAATATATCCTTAAAATATCAAATACATGCGAGCGAAAGTCATGAATCTTATGAATCTTTAAATTTTATACAGAAGCCATCTAGAACATTTAGCTCCAGACAATTTTCCTTGCAGAACACAATGACACATATTACAACTGAGCAGATTCAAATTTTGAGCCCACTAGCGCCTCTATTTCCTCAGGGCGCTAAAGGAAATTCAACATGTCAGCTGTGACTCTCACCAACTTTTACAGATGCACCATAGAAAGCATCCTTTCTGACTGTATCACAGCTTGGAATGGCTCCTGCTCTGTTCAAGACGGCAAGAAACTACAAAGGGTTATGAACGAAGTCCAGTCCATCACGCACACTAGCCTCCCATCCACTGACTGTCTGCACTTCCCACTGCCTCGGAAAAGCATAATCAAGGATCCCACGCAACCCAGACTTTCTCTCTTCCACCTTCTTCTGTTCGGAAAAAGATACAAAAGTCTGAGGTCACGTACCAACCGACTCAAGAACAACTTCTTCCTTATGGCCTTTTGAATGGACCTACCTCGCATTAAGTTGATCTTTCTCTACACCCTAGCTATGGCTGTAACACTACATTCTGCACCCTCTCTTTTCCTTCTCTATGTGTCGTATGCTTTGTCTGTATAGCGTGCAAGAAACAATACTTTTCACTGTATCCCAATTAATGTGGCAATAATATATCAAATCAAATTTCTTCTTACATGCCACTTTGCAGGTCTTTGTTAATAGAGACATGGAGATGAGACCTAAATCTATCTAATGAGAGTGGGGAAAGGGGGAACTCTAATTCTGTTCTGTACTATGTTCTCACTCACTGGCGTGTGCATAAACACAGGGACATCACACACTATATTTTGCATGAAAGTTCTCATTCCAGCTATCTCCTGGAGTTAGCATTCTAATGCATGTTAGGTGTATTTTGAATACAAAATATTTATTATTTAAATGGCTGCATCTTTAAAATTTCCTTCATGACATGCAGTGACTGACTATGGGTTCTCAATGTATTCTCAAAAACTATAAACTGGCATTTTACCTACTCCAAAACAACCAAACCACAGACTCATTCTTGTTCTGTCTGAGGGGCTTTATCCATTCAAGCAATTGGATTGCATACCTCACACCAAGGTTTGTTCATGAATTCTGTGGTAATATTTCAGTGTAATCTGATGGCGCCTCAGGTGAGATGTTAAACCAGGGCCTCATCTCCCTGGTCTGCTCATTCATTTGGATGTTAAAGATTTCCAAGGCATTAGCTGGAGGGAGCAGGAAGTTCTTCCGAGCATAAATACTGGCAAAGTGGGTCAAAAGACCAGTTTCTGAGCTGCAGACTCTCGGTGTGATGGCCACCATTCCCTTCTTAACCAACACCATCAAAAACAAATTAACCATTCTGTTATGACCATTCATCACAATATTATTTGTAAAACAATATCTAACGCTTTCACATTTATAACATCTTGCCTCAGAATGACAAGTCTTCCCAAACCATGTTGAAATACAACAAACATTGCAAAGCCTTACCGGTATTTAGGAGAAAATTGCTTCCCATCTTTCCACTGGATTCAAATGGTTCCAGGACTAGAAACACATCAGTACAAAATCAGTTAAACACCAATTTATTTCAGAGATTGCAAGTAATCAGATTCCTTAAGACTACTTATGGAAGCAATTTAATTTTTAAAGTTCTTTTCATGGGATGCGGGGATCACTGGTTATTGCCAGCATTTACTACCCAACCCAATAGCCCTTAAACAGGTGGATGATGAGCTGCCCTCTTGTACCATGGCAGTCTGTGTGATGTTCGCACACACAGAGTGCTCTCTGGGAGGGAGTTCCAGGATTTTCATCCAGCGATAGTGAAGGAACGGTGATATAGTTCCAAGCCAGGATGGTGTGTGCCTTGGAGAGGAACTTGCAGGTGGTGGTGTCCCCTGCATTTGCTGCCCTTGCCCTTCTAGATGATGGCAGTCAAAGATTTGCAAAATGCTGTCGAGGGGGGGTTCAATGGGTTGCTGCAGTGCATCTTATAGATAGTACACATTGCTATCACTGTACATCCATTGTTATATTTTGGTCCTGACATCTTTCAAGATCGATCAGTACACATGTAAATGCAGGAAGTGATTAACACTGCAACTGTTCTTTAACACTGTCGCAGTTGAACTAATGAGAAAACATGGATACTGCGATCCTACAATGCACTAGCTTGCAAAGCCAGATAAAACACACAATATATAACATCAATAGTGTAGGGGCTAAATGTTTAAGGTGGTGGATGGAGTGCCAATCAAGCTGGCTTCTTTGAATGTTGCTGAGTTACGAGCGTTGTTAGAGCTGCACTCATTCAGGCAAGTGGAGAGTATTCCACCAAACCCCTGACTTTTGCAATGTAGATGATGGACAGGCTTTTTTATTGGGGAGTGGGGGAAGGGAGACAAGAGATGAGTTATTCACCACAAAATTATCAGTTTCTGACCTGTTCTTGTAGTCACAGTATTTATGTGGCTGAACAGTTAACTAAGTAAGTGAGCAAAAATTTATAAGTCTAGCTCCCCACAAAAACTGAAAAAATTGGTACAGGTAGGAGTAGGCCACGCAGCCCTTAAGTTGGCTCCGCAGGTCATTAAGATCATGGCTGACATCCTATCTCAGCTGCACCTTCCTGCACTATTCCCATATCCCTTAAAGTCTAAAAATCTGTTGATCCTGAATGCACTCAACATGAGCGTCCACAGCTCACTAGGGTAAAGAATTCTAAAGAAGAATATTCTGAGTGAAGAAATTTCTCTTTAATACAATCCTAAACACCTGACCCCTTGTCCAGAGACTATAATTCCTGGTTCCCAGTCCCTCCAGCCAGGGAAAGCAACCTCTCAGCATACACCCTGTCAAGCCCTCTCTGAATCCTCTATGTTTCAACTGCATTCTGTCTTGTTCTTCTGAACTCCTGATAGTATAGACCCAATCCATCCTTAATATGCCATCCAGTCAGCTGAATATTAAAGCCGGAGCCTACTGGAAATCTACTTAGCTCAGGTGGAAATTTGATATATCCATTTTTTCTGGGGGTTCTGGGAGATCTTGAAGGTTGTGCCACCAAGATCTCCCAGAACCTCATTTTATTGGGCAGCCTGGTGGCACAGTGGGTTAGTACTGCTGCGTCACAGCACCAAGGACCTGGATTCGATTCCAGTCTTGGACGACTGTCTGTGTGGAGCTTACACATCTCCCTTCGTCTGCATGGGTTTCCTTTGGGTGCTCCGATTTCGTCCCACACTCCAAAGATGTACAAGTTAGGTGAGTTGGCCATGATAAATTGCCCTTTAGTGTCCCAAGATGAGACATTAGCAGAATCCTTTTCTTTTCTGTGGAATTCTTGGGGACTTTGTAGTGACCAGGTAATATCACTCCTACTCTGATATATAGTACGGTACTTCACAATATTTGAAAGCGAACACAAACATTGCTGCATTTGAATGCAGCAGACTTTTAGTTCTTCTATTAAACCCATTTCTTGAGATATATGTGAGATTACAGAATACTTTTACTTACCAGAACCTCTTTTTAAACGTTTTCTTGCTAGTTTAATTTGATCTTGAAGAATCTGTATCCAATCCTTTGGTCCAGGAAGTCTGTCAATCTGATTTAATGTGCAATATTTTTCTGTGAAAACTGAATTTTTTTCATTTTGGTTAACTGAATGTCTCAAATTGATGTTAGTGAGAATATAGGAAGTGCTGCTACTTCTATGCAATTTATAAAAGTACATCAATATGAACATCAAACAAACACTGAAGAGGCAACTTTCACAAACAAAAACATTCCCTTATCTTGTCTCTTCACTTTGGATAAATGTTAATTGTTCTTATTCATCCATCTTCAACTCTAGCAGTTTCTTTTCACAGGGTTAAACAGATGTGAAATTAATCTTAAAAGACACATTAGCATTATCATTCAAACCTGTCAATTATTAGAATGTGTAAACAAACAACTGCCTGATGCCTGTTCAGGGAACATCCATGGATGCACAGCTGAAGTTAACTCATCCCTCAATATTGACCAAAATTGAATGTTAAGTTTCATGGATTCTGTCTAAATCCTTCATGATTACAAAAATCTCACGTCAAACCTCCTCACAGTGCTTCCCTGCTCTTAGTGATGTTGTCAGTCTTATTGATGTTGGAAGCAATGATTACTAATGTCAAAACAGACAGTGCAGGACTGTTCAAGGGTGAAGGAAAGGGCTGGAGAGGTAGACCTGGGTGTCAGTGGCATAAACTTGGAAGTTGATGCCATGCTTTGTAATTGAAGGTCTTGCACTCCTTCAGTAAGTGTTGGCCCAAGTTTTTGTATACAAGTTCTGGAGTGGGATTTGAACCCACAATCTTCTGAACTACTGAACCATGGCTGACATGAGCACAATCACCCTGTCGCCTCCCAATGCAAGATCGCGGTTTGCACGTGCACTCACCTGCGCAAGTGCACTTCCCTTCACCCATGAATAGTTCTGTGTTGCCAGGCTATCTGCTTAGCATCAATACTCATTTCTTCTAGCTGATGTTATTCAGTGGCACCCAGTCCGCCCATGCAGGGATCTCTACACATGCACAACTGATGTGGTGAGGCCAGAAGTTTCACACATGCACGAATTACAAAATTTGGTGGTTTCCAGAGAGTGTCAATAGACATGGGGCACCTCCCTATCTCTCCTTCCTCATCCCCATCTCCTCCCTGGGCAAACACTCTCGGGGAATCCCGTCAATGCTTGCCAATGTAGTAGCTATTGTGATCATGCGCATACCACCATATTCTTCCTCCAGGTTTTATGGAGTAGAGTAGAATAGAGTTTTCATACCCAGCAATTTACCATCACACCTTGTTCCACAGGCACCTCTGATTCTGGTTACAAGCAGCAATGCTTCATTCCGGTGTGCTAGTATTCAGGGTGGAGAGAGTGCAGTGTCTTCCCTTAATTCTATATATTTCTCTTTTACAATTTAAATAACCCACAATGGATGAGTACAAATTAATACAGTTTTACGCTTCTTTTAAAAGGATTTGGCCACCCAGCCGTGATCATTTCAGCAGCGCCACCTTTGGTCCTGGTGCTTACTCAGATGCTCCAAATGAGGTCAGAGAGCGATACACTGCATACTTGGAGCATGCACAGCATTGATGGGAAGCACAGCTAATTAAAGAAGGATATATTCAGCAGCTAGTGGATTTTATCCCCACATATTGAGAAAAATAGCCCCCATCTTCCAAATCTCACAGTATACAAAAAGACTCAATTGGGATAAAATAAGATTGCATACGAAGTATTCTTATATCAATATTCACACAGCTGAGTGTGCCAGGTAAACTGTGGCTCAATGACAGAACTCTTGCCTCTGCATCAGAAGGTTGTGGATTCCAGAGATTTAGACACATAATCTAAGATGACACTCCAATAAGGACTGAGGTGCTATCTAATGGGAAAGTAACAAAGTGGCAATATTACTGTGCTAGTGATCCAAAAGTCTGGACTAATGATCTGAGGGCATAAGTACAAATTACACGAAGGCAGCTGGGGGAATCTAATTAAATTAATTTTGGAATAAAATTCTAGTCCCATTAACATTGATCATGAAACATCTGGATTGACGTTCACCAATATCCTGCAGGGGAGGAAACTCTGCCATCCCTACCTGGTCTGGCCTACACAAGGCTGCAGACCCACAGCAACGTGGTTGACTCTTAACTGCCCTCTCTAATGCACTAAACACTTTGCTGTATCAAACCTCTACAGAATAAAGCACAGTGGGTGTATCTATACGCCATATGGATTGCAGAGTTCCATACCATCTTCTCAAGGACAATGAGGGATGGGCAATAAATGCTGGCCCAGCCAGTGACACCCACATCCCAAGCACAAATATAACATGAGAAGCAAATGGTTAATTAATAACCCAGTTAACTCCGTGTTTACACATTTATTATTAAGCACAGGCTCAAAACAAAGCAGGCTTAGTGATCTTCAAATCAGTTATGCAGTGCACAGTTTCTCCAAACTTGGTAATTGCATAAGGAAAAATGTCATAGTGAATATGTGTCATTTAAAACTTTGAGAACAGGATGAACAATGTAATCTCAGATGCAGATGGACTGTCATAGACAGTCTTATGTTAACCACTGCCCACAATATTTAAGAAACAGAAGTGAGTTGGTAACTCAAGGTCTTCATGATAGCACAGCACCACTCAGTGCTCTGTGTATTTTCAGGACTAGGTACGAAGGCATACACAAGATGTTATTTTGAAGCATGGTCTAACCATTAAAAGTGTTTCTTCTAGTACTTATCATAGGGAATCCAGGCTTCTGGATTTAAAAAACAATGCACCTTTCGATCAGAATATATATTTTAAAATCACCTTTTATTGCTCCCACAATGTTTTGATCAAGGCCCTTTCTATTATCATTTGCTCCTCTTTTTCTTTTCCCATTCGGAAGAGAATTAGCCAGCGTCCGGTCATCAAAGAAAGCAGAGACGAGTTTCCGGAAAAGCAGGCTTCCCGAACGGGAGTAGTTTAGTAATATGGACTCCAGTTGAGACTTGGGGATAAACACATCATATCCTTCTGCAAGCCGGACCTCTGGCTACAGAAAAACAGCAAGAAATAAAGTGAAAGTTTCTCTTTTCTTTACTGTGCCTCCCTCCATCCCCCCAAAACCACTAGCACATAAACAACCCCAATAACAGCAATTTAAAGCTCTGTGCATTGTTGTATTCTGCTGTTATAAGAAAACATTCCGGTTAAATTTCAAAGAATTATTTAAAAAGACAACTAGACTTGCAACCTTTCTTTTCCATCCATTTAAATCTGCTTTTAAACTTGCTCTTCCAACTGATAATGAAAATAACTACGACCGTTGTCACCACTGCCATCTGTCCACAAGAACTTATTTGGCCTATGTTTAACAGCCAATCATATGGAAAAAGATTAACTACTCTTCCACATCATCCTCACACTAGGGTTGTCATTTTATGAAACAGGTTTTCCCCTGCTGTTGTTTCTAAGCTCCACTCTGTCCTACATGCTGCCCCCTTTACTCTGCTGAACATAAATTCCCATCTTACTCAAACAAGTATGTCAATGGACACATAAGCTGTGAACTTCGTTGTGTTGATGCGTTACGTTCCCACACTTAACTCCTTATTTCTCAGGTCTCACAATGATAGCCCCCTCAGTCTTCTCTTTCTGTAACAAGTCCAGGGTTTTAAAACGCAAAACCAATCTTGATAGCGCCCTTCACTATAGTCATAGATCTTTCTCAATTTTTAACAAACATATTCTATCACTGGCATTTATTTCCCATTCCTAATTGCCCTCGAGAAGCAGGTGTTAAGCAGCATTCTTGAATTGCAGCAGTTCACGAGGTGTAGGTACACCCACAGTGCTATTAGGGAGGAAGGTTCAGGATTTCAACCCAATGACAGTGAGGGAACAGCAAAATATTTCCAAGTCAGGATGGTGAGTAGTTTGGACAGAACTTGTGGATGGTGGTGTTCCCATGTATCTGCTGCCCTTGTCCTTCTAGGTGGTAGATGCTATGGATTTGGAAGGTGTTGATGAAGCAGGCTCAATGAGTTACTGCAGTAAAATCAATCAACACTATCTTTCTTTCAGGAAGATTGAAAAAGGGCCAAAATATCTAGTTCAGAATGGGTTATGAATTTTGAATACACTATGGAATACAATAATGTCTTTGCTACTGAACCATGAAATGTCAGTAGTGCTGTAGAAGATTGAATATAAATGCTATAGCATCCACCAACTAGCTAGAACCAAACATGGTGGGAAAACTTTCAGAGACAATAATCTGGGGCAAAATAAATCGGCATTTGGAGAATGGGCTGATAAATGAAAGTCAGTATGAATTTCTTTGCATCAATCATGTTTGATTAACGTGATTAACAACAAGAACTGTACAGCATTGGAATAGGCCCTTTGGCTCACCACGCCTAAGCCGATTACATTGTCCTGTCTAGACCAGTCACTTATATCCCTCTATTTCCCGCCTGTTCATGTGTCTATCAAGATAAATCTTATATGTCGCTAATGTATCTGCCTCAACACCTCACATGGCAGTGTATTCCAGGCCCCCACCGCCCTCTGTGTAAAAAAAACTTCCCCCCGCACATCTCCACTGAACATTCCCCCTCCTTACCTTGAACTTGTGCCCCCTTGTAATTGTCATTTCTGTCCTGGGAAAAAGCTTCCAACTGTTTACCCTATTCATACCCCTCATAATTTTATCAACTATCTGATCGCCCCTCAGCCACCGTCTGTCCAGGGAGAACAATCTTATTCAATCTCTTCTCCATACCAGGTAACATCCTGGTAAACTTTTTCTGTACTCTCTCCAAAGCCTCTATGCGCTTCTGGTAGTGTGGTGATCAGAATTGGACACAGTATTCCACATGTGGCCAAACCAATGTTTTTTCCAACTGTAACTGTTTGCCAACTCTAATACTCGATGCCCTGTCTGATGAAGGCAAGCATGCCATATGCTTTCTTCGTCACCTTTTCCAACTGTGCTGTCACTTTTAAGGATCTGTGGACCTGTGCTCCAGATCTCTCTGTGCGTCTATGCTCCTGATGGTTCTGTTATTTATTTTATAGCTCCAACCTATCAAAATGCATCACCTCGCATTTGTCTGGATTAGATTCCATCTGCCATTTCTCTGCCCAATTTTCCAGCCTGTCTACATCCTATAAGCTCTGTAACGAGGGTAATGCAATTGATGTTATATGGACTTTCAAAATATGATTCCAAAGTATCACATAATGGACTAGTTACAAAAATTGAAGCACATGGGATTAATGCACCTTGGAGCCAAATTTGTTATGTGACAGAAAGCAGAGAGAACAAAGAACAATATAACACAGAAACAAGCCCTTTGGCCCACCAAGCCTGCACCGACATGTGGTTTTAATGTGTGGTGAGCAATTATTTCTCACACTGGAGGGAGGTGCACAGTGGATTTCCCCAGCAGTTGATAATAGGACCACCGCTCTTAATAATATTAGAGACCTGGATTTGGATATACAGGATATAATTTCAAATCTGTAAATGGCATGAAACTCAAATGTAGTAAACATTGAGGATAACATCAGACTTCTGGAGAACACAGGCAGATTGGTAAAACCGGCAGACATTGTAAAATGGAATGTAACATCTAAGCATGAAGTGATACATCTTGGGAGGAAGATGCAAGAAACAAGAAGAGGCAATATAACCTAAATGGTATGGTTTTAAACGGGGTGCAGCAATCTGGGGATCTTTGTGCTCAAATCTTTGCACATGGGAGGACAAGTTGAGACAGTTATTAAAAAGGCAAATGGAATCCTTAGCTTTATTATGAGAGGCATAAAGTAGCAAGGAAGTTATGCTAAACTTTTATAAGACACCGCTTAGGCCTCAGCTAGAGTATTGTGTTCAATTCTGGAAATCACATGACAGGCATATGCCAAGAGATTTACTGAAATGGTATCAGTGATGACGGACTTTGGTTCTGTGGAGTTTGGAGAAGCTGGGCTTGTTCTCCTCTGAGCAAAGAAGCTTAAGAGGAGATTGGATTAGATTTTAATAGAGTAAATCAGGACAAACTGAATCCACTGCAGAAGGTTTTGGGAACCTGAGGACATAGATTTAAGGTGACAGCAAAAGATTCAGAGGCAAGATGAGAAAATTGTTCGTAAAAAAATGGCAAGATGTTGTGATCTGGAATGCAATGCCTGAAAAGATATTGTGAGCAATACAGTATAGTACCAATGTAATACAAATATAGTGTCGCAAAACAAGCAATCTCAGGACCAAGGCTGTGCAGGATTTCAGATATTACTGGATTTTGAATTGGGTGGTTCGGACCAGGAACAGTTCAAGTCAAGTCAGGTCAGGTGGGATCAAGGCTCGCTTGGAATGTGGGAATAGACTGTCACACAAGTGCAGGAATATAAGCCACCTGACATCACACCATGCCAATGCAGTATCTAACTGCACTGACTAGGCAAGTTTTTTTTTATTTTTCTCAATTAAAATCTATGGCTATTTTTCAGACAACTCGGGTTTTTAGCTGCTGGATTTCAGATGTTGCACTGTAGTAACTTCCCAAAAGAAACAGATAAATACTTGAAGAGAAAAAAATAATAGAGGATTATTTGGAAAGAACTAAGTGGTGGAAATAGATAGTTTGACCAAACAGCTGACACAGACACAGTGGGCTAAATGGTCTCCTGCGCTGTATCATTCAATTATCCTAACATTTGGGTTTGTTTTGAAGAAGTTTGGTCAGGATTTATACAACATTGTGTGGATGCAGATTTTGTGTCAATGCTCCCAGGGGATATAAACCAACAATGCGGCCTAATAAATAGACACCTTCTGAAGTGCAAAACAGGCCTTTCAGCCAAAGGTAATGGGAAAAAAATTTAAAGCAAATGGAACTGAATATAAAATTCACACTGTGTAGACAACGTACTTTACGCACACACTGATTAACAGAGTCTTTCCAGCACGACATTTGTAGTTAATCAGTGTGACACTCTCATTATGAAAAACCTGAATAATTTATTAAACTCCTGACGTGTACTTTAACAATCCCTATTTAGTTTGTATATACCTGATCATTTATTATTTAAGGCAGATCTTGTCTAACAATCCTTCAAGGTATCTGTGCTCCAATAATTCAGGCTTCTCGTGTACACCCAATTTTAATCACTCTATCATTAGTTGCCCTGCCTTCAGTTGCCTGGACCCCAGGTTCTGGAATTTCCTCCCTACACCTGTCCCACTGTCTAGGTTTCTTTCCTTCTTTATGATGCTCTTTAAAACCTACTGACCTCCTTCAGCCAGGCTTTTGGCAAACTGCCCCAATTTCTCCTTGGTCAGTGTTTTACAGTACTCCTATGAATCACTTTGGGATGATTTATTTTGTGAAAAGCGCTAAATACACACTGTTGTAAATAATCTAGTTGAGTTATCGAGGAGGTGTCCAGCATAGTGAATAGAAGACTTTCTATGGATGCTGTGTTTGTGTAATTCAGACTTTTTACGTGCTGAAGTTGGGTAACTCTTCTCCATGCAAGGGGCGATAAAAGTATCCACTGCGCCCAAGCTTCAGTGGAAAGGCAGTCTGGGTCAGTGTGGGTCTGTACAATGGTTATCCAAAAATTACAGTTCTTCTAATTTTTCTAGGTAGTTATTGATGTAACAGTGGGAAACATGTGGAAAATGTGATGTAAATCACAATTTTCAGAAGCTTCCCA
Source organism: Carcharhinus amblyrhynchos (assembly GCF_965287045.1). Taxonomy (NCBI): domain Eukaryota; kingdom Metazoa; phylum Chordata; class Chondrichthyes; order Carcharhiniformes; family Carcharhinidae; genus Carcharhinus; species Carcharhinus amblyrhynchos. The sequence continues at coordinate 49,543,561 of NC_137342.1, forward strand.
GAGCAGGGCAATTGCCCAAGGGAAGTTTGCACTTCTGGGCAAGTGCCATACAAACGTTTTACCTAGCAATGTCCAGGGGCAGGGAAAGGTTCCTGTAGTGCATGCTTGTGGTACACCCCCCCCGCCACCACCCTGATACAACACCTTGGGGATCAGAAGTTATGACCCATTTTCCTACAAAAACAGTGGATGCTAGCTCAATGAATAAATTCAAATCCAAGATCGATAGATGATTGCTATCCAAGAGTATTAAGTGATGTTGGAGTCAAGGTTCAGGGCGGCACAATGGTTAGCATGGCTGTCACAAAACACCAGGAACCCCGGTTCAAGTCTGGCATTGGGTAACTGTGCAGAGTTTGCGTGTTCTTCCCACGTCTGCGTGGATCTCCTCCGGGTGCTCCGATTTCCTCCCACAGTCTGAAGATGTGCAGGTTAGGTTGATTTGCCATGCTAAATTGTCCCTTAGTGAACCAAGACGTGTTGGTTGGATTAACCACGGTAAATGTGTGGCATTACAGGGTTAGCGTGGGGGGAAAGGGCCTGGGTAAGGTTCTATGTCAGAGTTGGTGCAGACTCAATGGGCCAAATGACCTCCTTCTGCACTGAAGGGATTCCATTCGAATTCTATGTTGGTAGGTGGCATTAAGTCCCTGGTCAGCCACATCCCATTAAATGCTGAAACAGATTCCAGAGGCGAATAGCCTATTTGGGTTCTCATGTACACTTCCAGAAGGCATTTAATAAGGTTCTGCACAGATTACAGTGAACAGGAAAGCTTACAGAATTGGAGGTAACCTTGTGCCATGGGTTTGGAATTGGCAAACAAACAGGAGTCAAAGCTAAGCTGTTGCTGACAGTGAGATGTGATCATTGGGATTTTTCTACAGATCCGTCCAGGGGCAATATATAAGTAGATAAATAAATGACCCAAATGAAGGAAGAGAACTGTATTCCATGTCTTCAGATAATACCAAGTTAGGTGGCACACTAAGTTGTGTTGACAGGAAATGGAAGTTATAAAGAACCCTAGGCAGAGCAAGTGAATGGGCAAACTAAGGAGGAGTTAATCCAAAGAGGTTATCCACTTTGGATCAGAGCAAGACATATTAGAAGACTTTCTTAATGGTGAGAAAGTTAGACCACTGAATAGATGAGCACTCAGATTCTGCACGGATAAGCTGGCGGGGATATTCGCAGACGTCTTCAGCCTCTCTTTAGACCAATCTGAGGTCCCTATCTGCTTCAAGATGATGACCATCATCCCTCTACCAAAGTAAAGCCAGGCAGTGTGCCTTAATTACTATCGTCTGGTGGCTTTGACATCCATCATTATTAAGTTTTTCGAAAGGTTAGTCATGGCATGAATCAATTCCAGTCTCCATGATTGCCTGGATTCACTACAGTTCACCTATCACCGCAACAGGTCTACAGCAGATGCCACCTCCCTGGCTCTACACTCAACTTTGGAACACCTGGATGACAAAGACATCAATGTCAGACTCCTATTTATTGACTACATCCTGGCCTTCAACACCATTATTCCTACAAAACACATCTCCAAACTCATTGGCCTGGGGCTTGGCTCGGCTCGGCTCCTCCCTCTGGATCCTAGACTTCCTAAACTACAAACCACAATCGGTAAGGATAGGCAACAATACCTCCTCCACAATCATACTCAACACCGGTGCCCCAAAAGGCTGTCCTCAGCCCCCTATTATACTCCTTATACAACTATGATTGTGTGACCAAATTCCCCTCAACTCAATTTTCAAGATTGCTGATGACACCACAGAGCAAGCATCTCAACAGTTATAAATCAAACAACGATGAGGCGGAATATAGGAGAGAGATAGAGAATCTGCTGAACTGGTGCAATGAAAATAATCTCTCCCTCAATGTCAACAAAACAAAGGAGATAGTCATCGACTTCAGAAAAGAATATGCCGCTCTCTACATCAACAGGGACAAAGTGGAAATCATCGACAGCTTCATGTTTCTAGATGTCCAGATAGCCAAAAACCTGTCCTGGTCCTTCCACGCTGATGCTACAGTTAAGAAAGCCCACTAATGCTTCTATTCCCTCAGGGGGCTAAGGAAATTTGACTCTCACCAACTTTTACAGATGCACCACATAAAGCATTCTTTCTAGTTGTATCACAGCTTGGTATGGCTCCTGCTCTGTCCAAGACTGCAAGAAACTATGAAGGATTGTGGACATAGCCCAGTCCATCACACAAACCATCCACTGACACATCTACACTTCCCGCTGCCTTGGAAAAGCAGCCAGCATAATCAAGGATCCCATGCACCCAAACATTCTCTCTTCCACCAAGTAAAAGATACAAAAGTCTGAGGTCACACACCAATCGATTCAAGAACATCATCCCTGCTGCCATCAGGCTTCTGAATGGACCTACTTCGCATTAAGTTGATCTTTCTCTACACTCTGCATCCTCTTTTTTCTTCTCTATGTACAGTATGCGTTGTCTATAAAGCGCACAAGAAACAATACTTCACTGAATACTAATACGTGATAATAATAAATCAAATTCAGCAAGATTTAGATATTCATGTGCATGGATCATTAATAGCTGGTACAGTCACAAAAAGTAATCAGAACAAGTGGAATGTTGGCCTTTCTCACAAAAGCGAAAATTAATAAGTGATGCACCAGTTGCACAAAATCTTGGTCAGAACCCATCTGGAGCAGTGCATTCAGTCCCTGGCATGAACCCTCAGGAAAGATTAAAGCATGGGGTAAACACAGATTCTTCACAATGATACCAATTCACAAAAGACCAAATTAGAGAATAGGTTGCAGAAACATGGTTTTCCCTTGCATTTAGAAGATTTAAGGGTAATCTAATCAAGGTATTTAAAATTATAAAGGAATTCAATAGGGTAAATACAGAGAAACGATTATCTCTGGTGGCAGAATTCATACCTTTAAAATTATCAGTTGGTAAGTTAGGAATAGAATCTTAGAATCATTACTGTGCAGAAGGCGGCCATTTGGCCCATTGAGTCTGCACTGACTCCAACTGAGCATTTTACCCAGGCCCTATTCCTGTAACCTCACTTATTTACCCCGTTAATTTCCTGACCTACTCATCTTTGAACATTAAGGGACAATTTAGCATGGCTAAGCAACCTAATCTGCACATCTTTGGGATGTGGGAGGAAACTGGAGCACCCAGAGGAAACCCAAGCAGACGCGGGGAAAATGTACGAACTCCATACAGTTAGGATTCTTTAAAAACACAAATGTGGAAATCAGGGATTAGTCTCCCAAGAGCTGTGGACGCTATGTCAACTGATATTTTAAAGACTTTGGACTTTTTCAGTTTGCATTTGCCATTTCCTATCTTCCCCAAGACCAAAAATCAAATGGCCTCCAACTCCTCCATGGTAGCTACTAGTTTCACTAGAAATGTATTGCTAGATCTTTGAAGATATCCTCTTATCTTTGCGGTGAACATCAACACATAATACAGTTTCACGTCAAACAGTTCAAAGGCTATAACCCAATGTCTTCTACTGCTTTCGTTCTACAACTTCTATCACACAAGATTATTTAAAAACTGTAAGCCATTAATCTGTTTGATCCCCCATGTTCATTCTTAAAGGTAAAAAGCAAATCCTCTGACTCTGAGGTTATTCAGTAAGTGATTTAAATCTATCCCCATTTCCATCATTTCAACATCTAGTTGCAATTGTCCGTTTGCTTTTATCCCCCCGGTTTCATTCAAGATACATCTTCTTAAGAATATGTTTTGTAACCAAACTGACACTGAATTTTCTACAAAGTGTTTTACTTTCAATCGATACCTGAGATTTAAGAAGCTGTAAGAATATATTCCTATACAATTCAATTCTAATTCAAGCTCCAAGCCCAAAGGTTTCCACCTGCACCCATTTTAAAGCTCAGTATATAAATCGCTTGTTCATGTTCCTTTGTTCCAATAATCACATAATCTATCCTGGTGTAGTGTTCCAAAGTGCAGAGTGGAATGTCTATTGCATAATGACAGGGTTTAGCAGAGACTGAATATTGGTAAGGGGATATCCTGTGTCAATTCCCACAAACCACTTTAGTTTATTGACATTGTTCTTCTTAAACCATGACGTTAGTAAGAAGTCTCACAACACCAGGTTAAAGTGCAACAGGTTTATCACCACATCATGCCCTACGATGTTGTCAAGAACTGAAATTACATTTCATTTGGTGCCCTCTGCTCCATCTTTACCACTTTCTTAGCCGCTTCATTATAAATTGATGGAACATTCTCACTTGAGGCATAAATCATGAACAACTTCTTTGTCGTTCTCTCTCTCCCACTCCTTTCCTATCACAGAGTTAATTCATGGATTTCCCTTTGTTGTTCATGTTCTCCCTTGAGTTCCACCCAGACATGAATAGTTATCCTGCAGACTGCCTACTCAGAAACCCACATCTCTTCACTGTGAATGAGTGCTTTGCAATTGAACAGTTTCACACTGAAACACTTGTAAAATATGTCAGCTTTCACACATTTCACTGAAGTGCTCAAATCCACACACTCCATGGCATTACTTATGGAAATGTGATTGCCTATTTACAAGAAGGATTGTGTCCTAATTTGTATACTATAAAGTAGATAACTGAAAACAAAACACTTGTACAGATAAAACAAACCAGAGGCCTCACTGATAATGTGAAAGACATAGGACAAGTTATGTTTTAAGCTATTGTTATCTCATGTCTTAAGAAGAAAAATCAGATTTAATGAACCAATTAACAACTTGTTTTGCAAACTCGAAACAGCAAATTATCATGGTTGGGCAGTGGGCTGCTGCTATACAGAGAGTCTGGTAGGAAGTAAATTAAAGTGATTTGATGGACATACCCTCCAGTTTTTTTCTCTGGGTGGGGAAGTAGAGACAAAGAACTCACCGTGCGTAGAAAATCATGTGCACAAACCTTCAACCTCTGACGCCACTTTACAGAACCTCAAATATCATTCAGCTGTACAGCCTAATCATTCAACGACAGTGGCCAATTGCTCCGAAGTGCTGTCCCAAACATTGGGAGGATGCACTTTCCAGTGAAGATATACAGCAGCATGTGGGATTTCACATGAAATCCTTGCATACAGGCCACAGATCCTAGACATGCTGTTTAATGAAGGATTGAGCAGAGGACAATTATTTCACTATAGGAGAGGGGGTAAAACACTGAGAAAGTCATTCCAGTTGGCCAGTTTCAAAATGTTACTGGCAAAGGGCTTGGAACAAGTCAACAGTGCATCCTTTCGATAGGTGCAGGATAAACAGAAGCTAAAGAAAGGCAAAGGATGAAAAGCAAAAGGATACTCTGAGAAAAATAAAGGTGTATAAGTTCTCAGACCACTGAGGGAATTCTAACAAACTGTTAGTGTTCTGCTGAATTTAGTTAATCTTCTGTGAATAACTCCAATACAGACAACTCTAAAATGTCTGTCTGACCACACTTACAAGCTCTAATAAGCTTATTTCATTAATAATAAACCAACGCACCAACAATTCTGTAAAGTTAAAGTCGCCAGTCTCAGATGACCATCGGCTGTTCTCCCCTTGAGAGAGGCAGCTGACTGGTGGTGAGAAGTCACCACATCTCAGGCGAGGGGTAATGTTGAGGAGATGGTGCCTTCATGAATAACTTCAGCCAGTATGGAAATTGAACCTTTGCTGTTGGCATCGCTCTGCATCACTAACCATTCAGCCAACTAACCAACCCTGAGCTCACCACTTCTGTACAGAATATCCAAGCACCTACCATTTATATTTTTCTCAATAATCTTCCAACCCTTTCAAAATCAGATGTTGACCCAGTTTCCCTTGAAGGAAGTTAAAACCCTGCAGTATTGATCTTTATAGAAATTTCCATCTCTTGGCATTTTCATCTCCTGATTCATCCTAGATCAGGTATGCGTCGCTTGTCCCCGGTACACTACCCACCAGCCATTATCTGTGGCCAGGAGAATTGTCTGGCCCTCTTACATAGGTACAACATCATAGTTTCACATATTTATTTCTGACAAGGGTCAGTGAGAGTTGTCAGGAGTTAGGAACAAAGGAGGAGTAGGCCATTCAGTCCCTCGAACCTGTTCTGCCATTAACTAGATAATGGCTGATCTTCAACCTCAACATCATCTCATGGCACTATCTCCGTTTTCCTTGATGTCACTGCCATCTCTTCTTTGAACATGCTCAATGACTGAGCCGCCACACCTCTGGAGTAGTGAACTAGGGAGCTGGACTAATTCTCCCACTAAGGCCATAAGAACCCTACAGCACAGCTGAGATCAGCTAACACAACAGAGATCAGAGATAAAACAAAAAACATTAATTGGATTATTTGAGTTACTTGTCAGGTAAACTTACTAAACCAACACGGAGCAGAGAAAGGTAAAAGGTAAACCTCCTCTTACTGGAAAAACGTAGTTGATATACATCAACCAATTAAACGCCCAGTTTCCCATGTCATCGAGTCATACAGCAATGCAGCATAGAAACAGGCCCTTTGGCCCAACCAGTCCATGCCAATCATGGTGCCCTCCCAGCTTGCCCATGCTTGGTCCACATTCCTTTAATCCTTTCTCATCCATGTCCAAATGCTTTTTAAATGTTGCTATTGCACCTGCCTGAACCACTTTCTCTGGCAGCTCATTCCATATACGCACCATCCTGTGTGTGAAAAAGTTGCCCCTCGGGTCCCTTTGAAATCTTTTCCCTCTCACCTTAAATCTATGGGAATTTCACAGTAACTTCACCGCAGTGTTAAATTTAAGCCTTATTTGTGACGATGAAATAAACTTTACCTATGCCCTCTAGTTTTCAATTCCCCTACCCTGCAAAAACGACCATGTCAGGTAGTGAGCTTCTGCACTGTAACAAATATAATAGACTCACACTTACCTCTAAGAGGTCACTGTTCTGTAGGCTATCCAGTTCAGAAATATAACCCTCCACCCGGTTTGGTGGGGTGTGTCTTGGATTAATTTCAGTGGTCAGCTTCTTTGTTGATGACAAGTGGCTCCTCTCAGTCTGTGGTGGGCTAATGCTCTGATTGTGAACTTTTGGATTTGGCTGAGCTGGAGCTGGCTTGATCCTGTGGATCAGTCTTTTTTTAATGATTTTGTTCCGGAGTAAATTCGAACGGAAGGCAGGAATGTGAGACGATGGAGCCTGCACAGTGCTCTGAGGAGCTGTAAGAAAATAATAGGTTTTATTGCAACTCCATCTAACATTCTCATGTCTGCAATGGTTAGAAACTCCACATCCTTACTTGGGTCAGTGTGTATGTGGAGTTTGCACGTTCTCTCCACGTCTGTGTGAGTTTTCTCCCACAGTCTAAAGATGTATGGGTTAGGTGCATTGGCCATGCTAATTTGCCCCTTTGAGTCAGGGGATTAGGAGGGTAAGTACATGGGGTTATGGGGAATGGGGCTGGGTGGGACTGTTGATAGTACAGAATTGAGTAGCCTCCTTCTGTACTGTAGGGATTCTATGAAAAAGGCGGCAATATTATTAAGCGCACGTGAGACCCAAACCTATAATTTAATCCATAGCCGGACATCCCCAAATCCAAGCTCAGTTGCAGAGATTGTGGATTTGGTAAAAGGGCACTACCACCAAAATCCCTCCATGATTCTGCAACAGCTTAAATTAATTACACAAGGACAGCCCCCACTGGAGACTACTGCAATCTATGTAGCAAGACTTAGGCAAATTGGAGAACACTGTGACTTTGTCATGTTGCGACATTCTAGTGCATCAAGAGATTTCAGATTTTGTTAGGAACAAAAGACATTTATTGATAGGAGACTTGATGCAGGAGGTTTGCAACTCTAAGCTGCCCTGGAACAGAACTCCAGTCCTTACATTGTGGCACAGTGGTTAGGACAGCTGACTCGGAGTGCCAGAGACCCAGGTTTGATTCCTGGCTTGGGTCACTGTTTGTGTGAAGTTCGCACGTTCTCCCATTTCTAAGTGGGTTTCCTCCCACAGTCTGAAAGATGTGCTGTTAGGCTCATTGACCCGAACAAGCGCTGGAGTGTGGTGACTAGGGAAATTTCGCAACAACTTCATTGTGGTGTTAATGTAAGCCTTACTTGTGACTAATAAATAAGCTTTACATGCCTACAGCATATCTGCTAAAAGATTCTGCCTGAGAGAGAAACCACCCTCTGGGGTGATCACTCATTCTCAGTTTGCATTGGTCCCTCAAGTCAGATGACTCTCTTTGCTGTGTTGTCTTACAGAGACAGGCACCACATACGCAACATCCCTCCCCCTTCAACTTTCTTATACAATCTTCAAGATCAATTTACTCAACTCACATTCTAAATAACCATTATACACACAAGTTAGACATTTGTAAATTGATGTAGTGATTATTCAATAGTGGGATCTTGAGGTCTGCATTTAACATAACTCCTACAAGTGGCTTCAGCTTTGCAGTTCCAAATATAATTTTGCGTTGGACTCTTTCATATAGGCTTGCTGCTTTCCTAGACTGTGCACTGACCAGGGACTACATTCTTTACTCTGCGGACGGTGTCGCTCTCCAATCCACTGCTGATCTTTCCTCTGTCAAGCTGCATACTCTACAATACACGCAGGTACCATCATTAGCATACAACACTGCCTTATAGCTTGATGGTTCTTGCACAATCTCGGTTTGTCACTGGTGAAGGAAACAGTCGTGGTACTCTATTTCTGGATGAGTGAAAGGGGAGGTCAGGCGAGGGAGAAATAGTGACTGGGAGGGTCAGGGAAAGGAGAAAGAATGAGAGAGAAGGTCCAGGGAAGGAGAAATAGTGATTAGGAGAGTCAGGGTAAGGAGAAAAGGTGAGAGGGAGGGTCAAGGGAGGGAGAAATAGTGACTGGGAGGGGCAGGGGAAGGAAGCCATTATTTTTAAAAATATACTGAGCTTGTTCAATAATGTGGTAAAACAAAAATCAAGGCAACATTTCAGAGAACACCTTGAACATAAGAACCATGCAGAAACAAAAGCATGCTATTATTCCAACGGGGGATACCAGTATATAAAAATAGGAATCCAAATGTGTATCTGGGACCTCAATGAGGCAGATGATAATATAATCCTAATTATTAAAAGCTGTTTTAGAAGTGGAGGCACACATACACACCTACCTGCAAAAAGCATACAGCTTCACTGGAAACTGGAACTTGGTGAATATCTCAATGGAAAGATTTAGTTTGAGAGGTAGGAGAGGGGAAAAGATGGGAAATGTAAATGGGGGGGGGCAACTAAATATTTAAATCCAAAATGTTCAGCTTCAGAAATAGCAGAGACATTACTGATTTGACTGTTACCATTGTAGGAGTTTATTGGTATAATTCCTACTGTTAAAGACTCACAGTGTCTGCTTTTCCTTCCATGAGAGCAATGAACAGGAACGAAATGTACATCATTCTGTACAATAAAAATCAGGCCTCACCTGCCTGAGCTTGCATCAACTCCCGTAGAGTTCGCAGCTCCTGCAAAATGGCTAGTAATGTTGGCTGACAACTACACATACAACAGTTAGAGGCCAGAGGAGAATACGGCACTGTTCCTGTAAAACAAAACAAAATTCCAAATTAATTCAGTGTTTAGCAAGAGCAGTAACACTGCATCATTGATGAAACAGCTAACACTTAGGAGTGAAAAAGAACAAAAAGTTTAAAAGTTTAGATCATCAAATGGTAGACATGTGTTGGCTGCTTTGCCAATTGTTCTGCATTTTACAATGTGCTTTTAGAGTTCTTACTTGCACCTAACATGTTCACTGACTCCCTGTAAAAATCATAAGGAGCAGAATTAGGCCATTCGGCCCATTGAGTCTGTTCCACCATTCGATCATGGCTGATATGTTTCTCAATCCCATTCTCCCGCGTTTTTGCTATAACCTTTGATCCCTCTTCCAATCAAGAGCCTATCTATGTCTTAAGTACACTCAATGGCCTGGCCTCCACAGCCTTCTGTGGCAATGAATCCCACAGATTCACCACCCTCTGGCTGAAGAAATTCCTCCTCATCTTGGTTCTACAGTGTCTCCCTTTACTGTGCCCCCGGATCCTAGTCTCTCCTACTAATGGAAAATAAAGCAATGCCTCAATTTTAAAATTCTGTTCATTGCTTTCAAATCCCTCCGGAGTCATGCCTCTCCCCATCTCTGTAATCTCTCATAGCCCCGCAATGCTCCAAAACCGCTGTGTTCATTAATACTGCCCTTTTGTGCATCCCTAATTCTAATTGCTTCACCAGTCAACCATGTCTTCCACTGTCAGAGGCTCCTTAATTCCCACCTCTTTGACCAAGCTTTTGACCATCTGCCCTACAATATATCATCAGTGAAGCACCCCAAGACATTTGATTACATTAAGGGTACTATATAAATAAAGGTTATTGTTGTTGAGATATATGCACCCTCAGGCTGCCACCTATCATCTTGCCCATCATGTGATTATAGTGTCTAGATTGTCAGCTTGAATGGAGGTTGATGTCTATTTGGAATGCGAGTTTCTGCATGGGTCGGCACGGTGGCACTGTGGGTAGCGCTGCTGCCTCACAGTGCCAGGGACCTGGGTTCAATTCTGGCCTCAGGTTACTGACAGTGTGGAGTTTACACTTTCTCCACGTGTCTGCGTGGATTTCCTCCGGGTGCTCCGGTTTCCCCTCTCACTCCAAAGATGTAGGAATTAGGTTGATGGCCATGCTAAATTAACCCTAGTGTCAGGGGATTAGCAGAGTAAATATATGGGGTTACATGAATAGGGCCTGGGTGGGATTATGGTCGGCACAGACTCAATGGGCCAAATAACTTCTGTACTGTAGGAATTCTTCTATGAATGGGTCTTCCTGTACTTCACAGGATAATTTTCAGTCAACAAATCTTTGGGCACATGGGACAGGACATCCCATGGGATAGTGGGATCAAGACTGCTGCTCTGCCTCATTTTTAAGGCGTTTGGACCCAAAAGCATGGTGCAGCTTCATGGACAAGTTGCCACCATTTTGAATAATTAGTTACAAGCTCCTTCCAGTCATTAATTTCAATGCTGCTATGCTTCAAGGAGAATTTCAGATTGTCTTTATAGGGTTTTTCTATTCCAGCCATTTGAGAGTTGAGAAAACATGACCTGGTGGAGAGGGACACTTTGTCATCTGGACCTGGTCCACTGCAACTGAATTTGCAGGATTTTTTCCTTTGTGGAACTGGCTTCAAGAATCAGAATATAGAATGCAGAAGAGGCCCTTTGGCCCATTGAATCTGCTCCGACGCATGAAATGCCTGACCTGCCAACCTAATCCTGTCTGCCAGCACTTGGCCCACAGCCTTAAATGTTATGGCGTGCCAAATAATCATTCAGATACTTTTAAAGGATGTGAGACATCCCACCTTCACCACCCTCCCAGGCAGCGCATTCCAGACCATCACCACCCTCTGAGAAAAAAACATTTTTCCTCAAATCCCTCTGTAAACCTCCCACCCCTCACTTTTAACTTGTGTCCCCTTGACAAGAAGTTTACTTGATGGGCCGCCCACTGAATCCGGAGGGTGTGGTGCCAGCATTGCTGATGACATTTCTTTGGCTCTTTTGTGTGTCACCGAAACACAGCCCAGGAGGGTGGTGGTGGCAACCGCTCCATACACTAGAGCTTTTGTTCAGTTGTGGGTAGAGCTCTTTATTGTCAAAAACAGAGTGCTGTGAGTTGAAGAAAGCTGAGCTGGTGCAGCTGATCCAGTGTGGATCTCGTCATTAACGGTGGCCTTTTGAGAAAGGTGGCTGCCAGTGTCCAGCAAGTGCTTAATACATTCCACAGTCTCTCCTTCAGCACAAATGGGACGTGGAACATTTGACTGACTTCGATGATTCATTGTAGAAAGCCAATTTGACCATCCTAGAATTCCAAGCTAACAGGGACACTGTTCTATAATTTTTAAACCTTTAATTTCCAGTGTGTAAAACAGGAATTTCAAACAGTATTAAAATGAAATTGAAAGAATCTAATTTTTTAAAAATAACATTATCCAAACAATCCATTTTGGAAATTAAGTTTATTAACCACTTTGTTGGAATAAGAAGAAAATAAATAAATAGGAGTTACAAGGCCTATCGAGCCTGCTCTGCCATTCAACAAGATCATGTCTGATCCCTGACCTCTGCTCCACTTTCTTGCATTGTCTCCAGGTTCCTTGATTCCCTGAGTGTCTTAAATTTATAAACTGCCTTCTTGAACATATTCAATGATTGAGCGAGCAGTCATGGTGTCCGCCGAGTAAAGATTCACAGCCCTCTGAATGAAGAAATATCTCCCCATTTCGATCCTAAACGGTCAGTCCCTTATCCCAAGACTTTGCTCCGTGTCCCTGGGGACATTTTGAAATTTGCTCCGTATTCACCAACAATTTAAAAGTCCGAATGCTAGATATTTGAAAATACCAGAAATACATCTGACAAAACAACAGAGAAGCTGACTTCCCAGACAAGATATTGCATTAGAACTCCCGGATTAAACCTGTCTTTTCTCTAAATTTTACACAGGTAAACTCAGCATACCAAAAAATGAAAGGACCCAGTTAAAGAAAAAGGCCAGCACTGACTCGATGGGCTGAATGATCTCCTTCTGTGCCATAAACAGCTCGACGACCCTCTGCCTCCTCAGATGCAGTGCAGGGACTCATCAAAGCTCCTCAGACAGCACTTTACAAACCCACAATTGCTACCATCTAGAACGACAAGGAAACATCACCATCTGGAAGTTTCCCCCCAAGACTTACACTATCCTGACTTGGAAATATATCGCTGTTCCTACACACTGTCGCTGGGTCAATATCGTGGAACTCTCTCCCTAACAGCACAGTGGATGTGCCCACACTACCTAGACTGGAGGCGTTCAAGAAGGTAGCTCACCACCACCTTCTCAAGGGCAACGAGGGATGAGCAACAAACATTGACACCCACACCTCTGGAATGAATAAAAAAAAAATTACAGTACCTCCCTATGTTGTTAGTTAGAATGTGGCATCTGCTTGACTCCCGACACTGAAAACCACATACCTACGCCCGTATAAATTAGTTTCTTATTGACCAGATACACTTATACTTTCAATGCTCTGTATATTTACTCTTACTGGGCATGACAGCAACACAAAGCATGATGAAGCTGCAGAATCTGGTTTTTTTTTCTCCTTCATAAAGTTCATATCTCTACAGGTATGAGGTTAGACCCTATTTTGCAACATGTAGATGAGAATGAATAGAAATCTGCTGCTTTGTACATCTTTAGAATACATATTAGTCAAGTGTTTTGTTACCTCACAAAATACACTTGGTGCACTGCTACATTTAATCTTTCTGAAAGAAACTGGATTCTTTAAAATTAATGTACTTTCACCAAAAAAAAACAAATTAACGTACCGTTGCTGTCTGGCATGCCATGGAGTCTTTCGGAATTTGCACCCAGGACTGGTTTAGATGATCTGGCGCCTTCATCACTGTACCCTCCTGAAATGCAGGAATTCTGTGTTTGGACCGGCACAGCTTTCCAGACCATACTCTGGGATGAATGGGGTTCATCAGGACGGGCACTTGACTGGTTTGCATTGTGTTGGAGCCATGTTAAATCCGAAGCCTCTGGTTCCTCCTTCAGTTTTTCTCGGCCAGTCATCAATGGCGGATGGATCCTCATGTTATTAGCTTTGTTGTTTAATAAGCGCCTCATTCCTGACACTTGTTTCTTCAGCCCCTCACATACATCACCTAACAAACAACAAAAATAGTTGTTCAAAAAGAAAGCATGGGTCATTGTAGATTAATGTAATGAAGACCAGCGCACAAAGCGTTGAAGAATAAAGCTGTTCTGTTATGGCACCCATCCTAGGCTGTTGAAAGAAGCCAGTGAGGAGTTAGCAGAAACCTTGACCACCATTTTATGAATTGCAGCAGGGGTCCGGAGAGAACTAGAGTAACATTTCTGATTGAGAGTGAAATAGAAAGATAAACTACAAACCAACTGACCCATCAGTTGAAGAGTATTATAGAAAGGTTAATCAAGAATAGCCAGCACAGTTGAAGGCTGGAAATTTGAAATGAAGACAGAAAATACTGAGAACTTTCAGCAGGTCAGGCAGCGTCTGTGGAGACAGAAATAGAATTAATGTTTCAGGTCAATGACCTTTCATCAGAATATTTATAACTTAAAAACGTGAGTTGTGGTGGACAAATTTAAGAGATCCTTTTCAGAAAATAAATTGGATAATTAAAGGGAATGCAATAGGTGCTGGATTTTCCAAAAGTGTTCATTAAGTCTAATAGAAGGACTTTTACAAACATTATGATATTAGAAAAAATGTAATGGTGCAGCAGGTGGTCAGGAAGGCGAATGGGATGCTGGCCTTCATAGCGAGGGGGATTGAATATAAAAGTAGGGAGGTCTTGCTGCAGCTGTATAGGGCACTGGTGAGGCCGCAGCTGGAGTACTGTGTGCAGTTTTGGGCGCCGCACCTGCGCAAGGATATTTTGGCCTTGGAGGGAGTGCAGAGGAGGTTTACTAGGCTGATACCGGAGTTGAGGGGGTTGAGCTATGAGGAGAGGCTGAATAAACTAGGCTTGTACTCGTTAGAGTTTAGAAGAATGAGGGGAGATCTCATTGAGACGTATAAGATGATGAATGGGATGGATAGGATAGAGGTGGAGAGACTCTTCCCGCTCAAAAAAGACAGTAGGACTAGGGGGCACAGCCTCAAGATAAAGGGGGGGCGGTTTAGAACGGAGTTGAGGAGGAACTTCTTCACTCAAAGGGTGGTGAATATCTGGAATTCTCTGCCCGTTGAAGTGGTGGAGGCTGCCTCGCTAAATATTTTTAAGAAGCGGGTTGATAGGTTTTTGATAGGCAAGGGGATTAAGGGTTATGGGGAGAGGGCGGGAAAGTGGAACTGAGCCACGACAGATCAGCCATGATCTTATTGAATGGCGGGGCAGGCTCGAAGGGCCAGATGGCCTACTCCTGCTCCTATTTCTTATGTTCTTAATAGCACAGATAGAAACTTGGCTGAGGGACATGAAATAAAAGATGATGATGCTCATGTTGACGGATATGCTCAACTCCCTATCTGCCAGTCCTCTGGCACTAAAATTTCTAACAATTGTTAAATAGAAGTAGAAACGCCTCATCTGGACTAGGGGTTTTAGCCTCGTTGAGTTTATTCAACACATGCCTTTTTTATTTTAAATACATTCATCTCATGGCTCATCTCATCATTCAATGTTCTATCTCCCTGGTAAATCCCTAAGCAAAATTACTATCTAATCTTTCAGCTACCTCTCTATCATTACCTGTACTACTTTCATGTTCATCTCCTGACGGTCTAATTCCCATCACAACCTTCCTTTTTGTTATTGATGAGGCTGTAAAATATTTAACTATCTCATGTTCCTTGATAATATAACTTTGTACTTCCTTTACCTTCCTAATTGTTTTTGTTTCCGCTTCGCCCCTAATCTCTTTCTATTCCCTCTTATCCGGCACTCCTTTCCAATCCCAGCCTTTTGTCTTTATTTATTCATGGAGTCCCACTAGTGTTCAATTTGTTCTTTCCTTTTAGCAGGATATATTTTTCCTGCATTCTGTTTAACACTGTTTGAAATGTTTGCAGTGTTGTTTTGTTGTCTATATCATTGTTTGTCAATTTAGTTACCCATCTGATTCTATTTTCAGCCCCTCAAAATCAACTTTTCTCCAAACTATTAACTTGCTTTTCTTCATACCTTTTCTATCACCATCTTAAAGTGTATATATTATGGTCACTATTGCCCAGATGTTCCCCCAACCTTACTTCTCTTAGCTGCTTTGGCTCATTCCCCATTACTTAAATTTATATCACGCAATTAACATGAAACATCAAGATACAGAGCAATAGTGAGGTCAATAAAAACCATATTGAAATCCCATAAAGAGATCTTGAGTCAATGCCTAAAGCTTGGTCAGAGAATTAGGTTTGAAGGAGTGTCTTAAAGAAGAGAGAGCAGTAAAGATAAAGTTCAGAGAGAGAATTTGTTAATTAAACAATGTGTCTTAAGTTTATTTATTTGTATTTGGTGAAGGTTGGTAAAAAAGACTGCTTTTCTAATCATACACAGGATGCAATGAGAAATCAATGCAATAAGGGGAACATTTCATGAGCTTGCTTGCAGTGCTCAGAGTAAGAGAAGGTAAATTAAGTTTACTGTCGTTGTAGCTCATCCTCAATCAAGCCCAGCTAACAAATGATGGTCAAATCTGAATCTCTGTTACAAGAAACAAAGTTCCAGGTGGTGACATTGTGATGGATAGAATTCTCTGTGAAAACATTTTGGTTTGACCAGAGCAGTATCTGGTATCAAAGTTGTATTTGGGAACTAATTCAGACATGGAGAACACAGTGGAAATAACAAAGAACAAAGAAAATTATAGCACAAGAACAGGCCCTGCAGCCCTCCAAGCCTGCACCAACCATGCTGCCCGACTGAACATATCCCTCTATTTCCATTCTATTCATACATTTGTCAAGATGCCCCTTATCGTATTTGCTTCCACTACCTCACCTGCAGCGAGTTCTAGGCACCCAGCATCCTCTGTGTAAAGAACCTGCCTCATAAATCTGAGGGGCAATCATAGAATCCCTACAATGCAGAAGGAGACCATTTGGTCCATCAGTTCTGCACTGACAACAATCCCACCCAGGCCCTGTTCCCATAACCACTCATATTTATCCTGCTAATACCCCTCTCACTCGGATTAATTTTAGCATGGTCAATCAACCTAACCCGCACATCTTTGGACTAAATAAAGAGAACATTCACGCTATCCTCTGGGTTGAATTATAAATCTGGTTTGAAAGATGAAAGATAGCCACTGCTCCTATTAAATTCCAACATGGCTTGACTTCTATAGAAAATTGAATCAAGTTTGGTTGGTTTCAATTGTGTGGATTTGTAAATAAATGTTCCTTCAAATTACAAGGAAGTTCTTCTTATGTATTGAAAAGGATTAGGAGAGCTGAACTCATTAACTGACACTATTACTAGAAGAATCTTTGTTGAAACTTTACTGTAACAACATCTAATGACTATTTATATTTAAAACTACAATTAGGTTTCAGGAAAAGTACCAGGTATGTTCATCGTGGTTGAGTTGAGCAGACTGCAACTCCAGGACAGTTTGTGAAACTGTAGACACAACTGGCTTACTCTGTGGAGTGGCAACCAGTCAGGTGCTCAGTGGGGGTTTGGGTTGTCTGTGTGGAGGGGGGTTTGAGAGAAGAGGGTAGTCAGAGGTTTGGAGATTGAGTTTGGTAGTTGGAGACTTGGGGGGGGGGGGGGGGGGGTTGTGAGGGTATTGTAATGTCCAACGTGCAGGGGGTGGGGGCAGAATCAGTACTATAATTACCTGGTTTTATTTCTTCTAATTTTTTCTGGCTAACTCTTACCTGTAAGACAACCAGAACCATCTGAATCAAAGTTTCAGGCAGCACGGTGGTACAGTGGTTAGCACTGCTGCCTCACAATGCCAGGGACCCGGGTTCAATTCTGGCCTTAGGTCATTGTGTGTGTGGAGTTTGCACATTCTCCCCATGTCTGTGTGGGTTTCCTCCAGGTGCTCCGGTTTCCTCCCACAGTCCAAAGATGTGCAGGTTAGGTGGATTGGCCATGCTAAATTGCTCCTTAGTATCAGGGGTAATGGGGATAGGGCCTGGATGGGATTGGGCACAGACTCGACAAGCCGAATGGCCTCCTTCTGTACTATCGGGATTCTATAGGTGCTCCCAGTGTTATCGGCAGGATGCAGATTTGAGGATACTATCAGATCAGCTATGCTCTTATTAAATAGTGGAGCAGGCTCAGGGGGCTGCATGGCCTATTCCTGTTCCTCAATCATATATTTATAATAGATACGTTAACAAAGTTAAACCCCATGGGATTAAAGGGCACCGCATAAATAGAAAATTGGCAAAGAAACAGAAAGCGGGGAACAGTTATTCTTCTGACAGGACTAACGGTTACAGTGGTGTCCCCCAGACTTCTATATTCAGCCCACTGCTACTCATGATCATATATTAATAACTGGGACTTGGGTGTAGGGGTAGCTATTTCAATGCGTATAAATGACACAAAAAAAGCCTTGGAAATGTGAACAGTGACAGGAATAGCTTTAGGAAATGTAGACAGACTGGCAGAAAGAAAGAGCAGATACTTGGCAAATGAAATTTAATGCAAGTCAAAATGTGTTCACTCCAGTAACAGCACCAATGCGAGGCGTGATGCAGTTGTTTAATGCCAAGATATGTGGCAACTTAACTCATCGAAGACTGTTTCAGTGTTTCCAACAACATGAAACAACAAAAGTAAATGTAAAAGTTATTTATTAGTCACAAGTAAGGCTTACATTAATACTGCAATGAAGTTACTGTGAAATTCCCCTACTCGCCATACTCCAGCGCCTGTTCAGGTCAATGCACCTAGCCAACAAGTCTTTCAGATGGTGGGAGGAAATCGGAGCACCTGGAGGAAACCCATGCAAACATGGGGAGAACGTGCAGACTCCGCACAGATAGTGACCCAAGCCGGGAATCGCTGTGAGGCAGCAGTGCTAACTACACAGCTACAGCTTGTAGCACAGTTCCTCAGAGTCGGGCAATTCTTAAGTTATTATGAAGCCATTGCACTTGTTATTTACTACAGAGCAGCTTCCAATGTATAGGAAGTGCTCATGTGGAGGGAGACACGCCTTGGAAACCTCCATGCTAGTAAAAAGTGCAATATTTTCTTCTAAACCAAGTACTTCAAAAACAAACAAAATAAACAGTCACTAAAAACTTTCCTAACGCTAGGGACAGGAATTTTGTTCAAAGTACGTTTGCTTTGGACACTGTTTTCTACCAAAATGGGGAAGTGCATTGAAAATGATTTTCCCAACCTTTCATTCTTTTTAGACTCACTAACAATGATTTGAATCAACTTCTATCTTTCCGGCTGTTGTAACTATACAATGTACGCAGTGGTGACACAAAAACATACCTGTGACAAACAGTGCATCATGTGCCCTTCCTGTGTTTTCACTGCTGCTGTCAGAATGGTTATCATCTTGATAATCTGCAACAGTTATCTTCAGTTAGTACACATTTACAATCTCTGCATAACTGCCCATCACCAATTATTATATGTTAGAAATATTCCCACAGCATGAAAGTAATAGGAATCAGATTTTGACAGAAACTGACTTCTCAAGAACACTATTTTCTTAACAGGATATTTGGACAACAGAAGAATTCAACAGTGCAATAAACATTGAGTAAAATCAGGGAACAACAAAGGCAGAAAGTTCACTGTAGTCCATCTCTTCTCACATCATTGCAGCAGCTTATATATTAAACTCTGATGTTATTTGTCTTTATCTTGCTTGATTATTAGAAACATTTACACATTTTCTCAGACTATAAATTCTAAAAATTGAAATATTTAAAAATGCGCTTTTCATTGATTTCCCATTTTTTCCTTGCATTTAATTAAAATGGGTAGCAGTATTAAAATTGTCAGTTTCATACAGTATTTAATAAACATTGTGAAATTTAGGATCATGGAATAACATAGCACAGAAGGAAGTCATTCAACTCTTTTGAAGACTCTCCCCGTTCTTTCCCTACTTCTCTGCAACTTTTTCTCCTTCAGCTATTTATCCACCAATTCCCTTTCAAAGGCGACCATTGAATCTGCTTTCACTGTCCCATCGGGCAGTGTATTCCACATTCTAACCAATCAGTGCAGAGGAAGGATCCTTCACATTCTTTTGCCAGACACCTTAAATTTGGATCCTCTACCTATTGACCCTTCAGCCACTGGAAATTGTTTCCCTATTTATGCTATATATATGCTCCATGATTTTAAACATCTCTGCCAAATCTCCTCTTAATCTTTAGTTTAGTTATTTATTACTGTCACAAGTTAACTTACATTAATACTGCAATGAAGTTACTGTGAAAATCCCCTAGTCGCTTCACTCCGGTGCCTGTTCAGGTACACTGAGGGAGAATTTAGCGTGGCCAATGCACCTAACCAGCATGTCTTCAGCAAATCTTCTCTACTTAGAGAACAATCCCAGCTTCTCCAGTCTCTCCATGTGACTGTAAACCTTCATCCCTGCAACTGTTCTAGTAAATCTCTTCAATACCCTCTGTAATGCCTTCATCCTTCTTAACGCTCAGAATTGGACTGAAAACTTCTGCTGGGCTCAGGCTAGTGTTTTATATAGGTTTAGCAGAAGTAAATAGTTGCACCTCAATTTTAATTAGGAATAGTGTTTCCAATTTGATGCAACCAGGAGCTGGCACTAATGCTCTATTGGGACGAGATGAACTCTCACAGTTTAAATCCAGCTGACTGTGGATTCAACATTTCAATCTTCAGCAAACAATACAGTCACCATCAAGCCCCCGCTGGAAATTGTGTCCAGCACAGTGAAGATCAGCACAGGCCAAGACGTAGTTTTAAAGAAACTCTGCTGAAAAGGTTTATGAAGTCAGATTAAACCAAATCCCAATTACAATTGGAGAAAATAAGTTCTACTGTCTGCAATAAACACCATTTTAAACTAATAAATGAATAAAGTGACAGGACCCTCCCTCCACACCCCATCCCATCCCTGATCCCCAGTAAACATCATAGACTTAAGGTGTTATCGCCAGTTAATGGTCTTTGCTGGTTAATGCTACTGCCAGTTCATGATTTTGTTGGTTAACATATTTTGCTGCTTAAGGGTTTATGTTTATTGGCATTTTGTTTAAGATTTTTGCTGGTTCGAATGTTGTTTGTAGATTTTACTGATTAAGTCTTTTACTGGTTTAAATGTTACTTGTAGTTAATAATTTTACTGGTTAATGGTTTTGCTGGTTAAAGTGTTTGCTAGTTGCTGGTTAGGCTGTTTGCTACTTGCTGGTGGCTGGGCCCTCTCTTTCTCTCACCTTCATTCACTCTCTTGAAGCTCCGCGATTTCCTGCTCCTTTTCCTCTCGGTGAATTCCATTGATCCTCCTCCAGTCTGGGGGCAACAATCACCAAATTAATGGATTCAGCGAGAAAGCAGCGCCTCCTCTCCCGCCCTGAGCCGGGGCCGACACTGGGGCCTGACTGAGCCGCGGGTTCAGGTTCCCACACTCCAGCGGCGGACACTCACCGGCAGAGGGAGAGGCACCGAGCCGGGGACACTCCGCCAAGGGGACCTCCGCCAGGGGGACACTTCACCAGAGGGACCTCCGCCAGGGAGACACTCCGCCACAGGTACCTCCGCCAGGGGGACACTCCGCCACAGGGACCTCCGCCAGGGGAATACTTGGCTGGGAAAGCCAGAGACTGGGGGATCTCCAACAGGAGTCACTCTGACCCTCTCTGGGACAGTGGCATTGAAATTAAATTAATACATGTAGAGAGACAGAGGGAAATTCTATTGCAAGTTTTTGATCATTTAAATGAATCTCAGTGTCAGAGATTGAATGTGGATATAGTCCCTCTGGTCGTCTATCTTCTGTTTTCAGTATGCTTGAGGCTTTCTGCGCCTGATGGGTATTGCAGGAGCCAAGGTGCAAAGTGGATAATAGTATTACGTTATGCTTAAAATCAAATCCTCACTATCAATATCCTGGGAGTTACCATTAACTAGAAACTTAACCAGCCACATAAGATCAAGTCAAAGGCTGGGAATCCTGTGGCAAATAACTCATTTCCTGGCTCCCCAAAGCCTATCCACCATCTATAATCTAGGCAGCATGGTGGTCTGTGGTTAGCACTGCTGCCTCACTGCACCAGGGCCCTGGCTTGGGTCGTTGTCAGGATGGAGTTTGCATGTTCTCCCAGTGTCCTCCAGGTGCTCCGGTTTCCCCCACAGTTCAAAGATGTGCGGGTTAGGTGGATTGGCCATTCTAAATTGCCCCTTAGCGTCAGGGGGACTAGCTAGAGTAAATGGAGAGGGTTATGGAGATAGGGCTTGGATGGGATTGTGGTCAGTACAGGCTTGATGGGTCAAATGCTCTTCTTCTGCACTATAGGATTCTACGATTCGACAAGGTACACATCTGGGATACTCCCTGCTTGCTAGATGAATGCAGTTTCATCAACACTCAAGAAACTCAACATCGTCCAGGACAAAGCAGCCCTGCTTGATTGGTACTTCATCTATCAACTTCAACATCCACTCTCTAGTCCAACACACAGTGGCAGCAGTGTCTTTCACCTACAAGATGCACTGCAGTAATTTGTCAAGCCTCCTTCAACAGCACCTTCCAAACCTGAAAACTCTACCCATCAAAAGACAAGGACAGCAGATGGGAACACCATCACCTGCACATTCCCCTCCAAGCCATGCACCATTCTGACTTGAAACTATAATACCGTTCCTTCACTATCGCTGGGTTAAAATCCTGGAACTCCACCTGACAGATTTTTAGTGTACCTACAAGAAGGCATCTAAGGGTCATTGAATTGTTACAGCACAGAAGGAGACCATTTGGCCCATCATGTCTGCACTGACTCTCCAAATGAGCAACTCACCTAGAAACATCCCTTCACCTTCTCCCTGTAACCCTGCACATTCTTTTTCACATAACAGTCTCATTCAATTTGAATGCTTCAACTGAACCTGCATCCACCACACTCTCAGACAGCACATTCCAAACCTGCATTGAAATGTTTCTCCTCATATCATTTTTGCTTCTTTTACTAATTACTTCAAATCTGAGCCCTCTCGTTCTCAAAATTTTCATGAGTGAGAATAGTTTCCCCTACTCACTCTGTCCAGACCCCTCATAATTTTGAATGTCTCTATAAAATCTTCTCACAATCTTCTTTTCTCCTAGGAAAACAGCCCTAACTTCTCCAGTCTATCTTCATAACTGAAGTTCCTTATCCTTG
Source organism: Carcharhinus amblyrhynchos (assembly GCF_965287045.1). NCBI lineage: Eukaryota > Metazoa > Chordata > Chondrichthyes > Carcharhiniformes > Carcharhinidae > Carcharhinus > Carcharhinus amblyrhynchos. The sequence goes on from NC_137342.1 coordinate 49,566,532, forward strand.
GAACCATTCTTGTGATTTTTTTTTCTGGACTCTCTCTAATGCTTTCACATTCTTCCTAAAGTGCAAAGCCAAGAACTGGACCTAATAGTTTAGTTGTCTTGTCTAAGTTTAGCAGAACGTCCTTGCTCTTGTACTCTATGCCCCGTTAATAAAGCCGGTGAGACTATATGCTTTATTAACTATTCTCAACTTGTCCTGTCCTCTTCAATGCTTTATGCACATGTAGCTCCCTCTGCTTCTGCATCCCTTTTGGAATTGTACCCTTTATTTTACATCGTCTCTCCATGTTCTTCACATTTCTCTGAATCAAATTTCACCCGTCTGCCCATTCCACCAACTTACCTATGTCATTTTGAAGTTCAACACTATCCTCCGCACAGTTCACAATGCTTCCCAAATTTTGTGTCTTACGCAAACTTCAAAATTGTGTTCTGTACATCAATGTCTAAGTCAATAATGTACATCAGAAAAAGCAAGGGTCCCAACACTGAGCCATGCAGAATTCCACTACAAATCTTCCTCAAGCACGAAAAGCATCCATTGACAACTACTCAGCCAATGTTGCTATCCCTTTTGTTCCACAAGCTATAACTTCACTCACAAGTCTTGTGCAGCAAGCACTGTGTCAAGTGCTTTTTTGGAATTCCATGTATACCATATCAGCAGCATTACCCCCATCTATCTCTTGAATAACTCCAGCAAGTTAGTTAAATACAATTTCCCCTAAAGAAATCCATGCTGGTTTTCCTTAATTCACCCAATTTGTTCATGTGACTATTAATTTTGTTCTGAATTATTGCTTCTGGAAGTTTCCTCACCAACAAAGTTAAACTGACTGGTCTGAAGTTGCTGGGCTTATCTTTACAGTCATTTTGAACAGGGTGTAAGGTTTGCAATTGTCTAATTCTGTGAGAACACCCCTGAATCTAAGACTGAAAAATTATAGCCAGTGTCTATGCAATTTCCACTCACTTCCCTCAATCTTCTTGGATGGATCTCATCCAGTCCTGATGCCTTATCAACAAGTATAGATAATCTAGCTAATACCTCTTCCTTTTAAATTTTAAGCATAACTAATGTCTGAATTATCTCATCATTTACCATGGCCTGGGTAGCACTTATTCCCTTTGTTTAGTGGGTTTCCTCCGGGTGCTCCAGTTTCCTCCCACAGTCCAAAGATGTGCAGTTGATTGGCCATGCTAAAATTGCCCCTTAGTGTCCTGAGATGTGTAGGTTAGAGGGATTAGTGGGTAAAAATGTAGGGATATGGGGGTAGGGCATGGGTGGGATTGTGGTCGGTGCAGACTTGATAGGCCAAATGGCCTCTTTCTGCACTGTAGGGTTTCTATGATTCTATGAAAAATGCAAAGTTTTTGTTTTAATACCTCAGCTATTGAATGAATGAATCCCCTCCCACCAGCCTGTTGCTATTTATATACCTATAGAATACTTTGGGATTCCTTTTTATGCGAGCTGCCAGTCTCTTTTTACTTCATCTTTGCTTCTCTTGCTTTTTCAAGTCTCCTCTGAACCTTTTATATTCAGCTTGGTTTTCTCCCTGACACTTATAATAAGCATACTTTGTCTTCTTTATCTTAATTTCTAACTCCCTTGGTATCCAGGGAGGTCTGCATTTATTTGCTGTATCTTTCTCTGTCAAAGGAATATACGTTAACCATGCCTGAATCATCTTGTTTTTGTAGGTAGCCCATTGTTAGCAACCATTTTTCCTGCCAACCTTTGACTCCAATTTATTTCGCCAAGACCATTCTTATCCCATTGAAGTTGGATTTTTCCCAGTTAATTATTCCTACTCTGGATTGTTTTTGTCTTTTTCTATTGTCAGCCTGTGTGTGAAACAAAGATCATTGTTCTCTAACCATTTTGCTAAAATTAATCCACCCGATTCTTAATAACCAGGTTAAACTGCACCTCCTTTCTCAATGGACTGCAAGCATACAGCTGTTGAAAAATTTCCTGAACACACTCTGGGAACTCTTGCTCTCCTCTGCCTTTTTTACTATTCAAGTCTACACTTGGATGATTGAAGCCCCCATTATCGGTACTGTATAATTTTTGTACCTCTCTGACATTTGGTTCCTCTACATCCTTTCCACTAGCTGGTGACCAAAATGTATGTGCACATTTGTTGTTCCTAACATAAGAACATAAGAAATAGGAGCAGGAGTAGGCCATCTAGCCCTTCGAGTCTGCCCCGCCATTCAATAAGATCATGGCTGATCTGTCGTGTCTCAGTTCCACATTCCCGCCCTCTCCCCATAACCCTTAATCCCCTTGCCTATCAAAAACCTATCAACCCGCGTCTTAAAAATATTTAGCGAGGCAGCCTCCACCACTTCAACGGGCAGAGAGTTCCAGAGATTCACCACCCTTTGACTGAAGAAGTTCCTCCTCAACTCCGTTCTAAACCGCCCCCTCTTTATCTTGAGGCTGTGCCCTCTAGTCCTACTGTCCTTTCTGAGCGGGAAGAGCCTCTCCAACTCTATCCTATCCATCCCATTCATCATCTTATATGTCTCAATGAGATCTCCCCTCATTCTTCTAAACTCTAACGAGCACAAGCCTAGTTTATTCAGCCTTTCCTCATAGCTCAACTGCCTCAACTCCGGTATCAGCCTAGTAAACCTCCTCTGCACTCCCTCCAAGGCCAAAATATCCTTGCGTAAGTGCGGCGACCAAAACTGCACACAGTACTCCAGCTGCGGCCTCACCAGTGCCCTATACAGCTGCACCAAGACCTCCCTACTTTTATATTCAATCCCCCTCGCTATGAAGGCCAGCATCCCATTTGCCTTCCTGACCACCTGCTGCACCTATAGGCTGGGTTTTTGCGACTCATGCACAAGGACCCCGAGGTCCCTCTGCACCGCCGCCTGCTGCAGTTTTTCGCCATGTAAGTAATAGTCCTTCCTACCATTATTCCTACCAAAGTGGACCACCTCACATTTGCCAACATTAAATTCCATTTGCCAGTTCCTGGCCCATTCGCCCAGCCTATCTAGATCCTTCTGCAGACTCTCCACACCCTCCGCACAATTTGCTGTTCCACCAATCTTGGTGTCATCAGCAAATTTCGACACCATACACTCAGTTCCCTCCTCCAGATCATCTATATAAATGGTAAATAGCTGAGGCCCCAGCACCGACCCCTGGGGCACTCCACTAGTCACCAACCGCCAATCCGAGTAGCACCCATTGACCCCCACTCTCTGCCTCCTATTTGACAGCCAATCCTCTATCCACGCTAACACCCTACCCCCAACTCCATGCCCCCTGACCTTCTGTAATAACCTCTTGTGAGGCACCTTGTCAAACGCCTTCAGAAAATCAAGAAACACCACATCCACCGGCTCTCCTCTATCCACCGCCCTAGACACATCCTCATAGATCTCCAATAAATTCGTCAGTAGCCAAGTAGATTCTGTCCTTGAATCCTCTGGGACATCCACTTTCTGCAGCACTGCAATGCTCCCCTTTATCACTACTGTCATTCCATCCCTTTTTCTTCCTCTTCTTATTTTTCCTGAACACTTGTATTCATGGATTTTAATACCCAGTTCTGCCTTCTTTGAGCCAGGTCTCTGTTATAACCATAACTTATTTCACATGACAATCAGCACTTGACCTCACCAATCTTATTTGTCACACTGTATGCATTCACATATAGGCAGAGTAATACTGATTTAGACTTTCTCCTTTACTTTGACCCTATCTATTAACTTACTATTCCAGATACTAGCGCTATCTAACTATACTATCAATGGCAGCACTGTTGCCTCATGGCACCAGGGAGCCACGTTCAATTCCTTGGGTGACTGTCAGTGTGGAGTTTGCACGTTCTCCTTGTGTCTGCATGGGTTTCTCCGAGTGCTATAGTTTCCTCCCACAGTCCAGAGATATGCAGGTTGGGTGGATTGGCCATGGTAAATTGTCCCCTAGTGTCCAAAAATGTGTAGGTTAGGGGTATTACCATAGTGAATGTGTGGTGTTATAGGGATAGGGCAGGGGTGGACCTGAGTAAGATGCTCTTTTGGAGAGTTGGTATTGACTCGATGGGTTGAATGGCTTACTTCTGCACTGTAGGGATTCTATTATTGTATGGTTTTGTCCTCCCAGTATTCTGTGCACCTTGATACTTCTAATATTAGCTCCCGATTCCTACACTCTTGCCGAGTGAGTTTAATACCTCTCCATTTTCATTAACAAAACATGCCATCCAACAAACTCTCAATCTCTCATGGATGCTCCACAGTGAGGCCAATTGCTGCTCAAATTCCAAAACGCGGAGCTTTAAACTGCTGCAATTGGCAACACTTGCTGCACAAATAGTTATCCAGGACATGGGGAGCATCCCAGAATTCCCACGTTGCACAATATTTTCACACTTGAGATTGGCACAGTCTGCAGCTGCTGATTCTTTATTTATTCATTGATAACTAACTGTATTACTGCAATTAAACCTTACCACTTGTAATAAGCCTTACTAATATTAATAAAACTTTACTCATACTAATAAAAGTGAACAATAAACCTCAGCAATATTGATAAACAGCTACCAATATTCCCTACAAAAAGAGTCAACCAGACTCAAAACACTGGCTCTATTCTTTCTCCACCAATGCTGTCATACGTGCTGAGATTTTCCAGCATTTTCTGTGTTTGTTTCAGATTCCAGCATCCACAGTATTTTGCTTTTGTTTCTGCTCCCTACACCTTATTTGTGGTGGGGTGGCATGGTGGCACAGTGGTTAGCATTGCTGGCTCACAGCACCAGGGACCTAGGTTCAATTCCTGGCTTGGGTCACTCTGTGCGGAGTCTGCATGGGTTTCCTCCCAATGTCTGAATGATGTGCTGGTTAGATGCATTGGCTATGCAATATTTTCTCCTTCAGTGTACTGAACAAGCGCCAGAGTGTGGTGACTAGGGGATTTTCACAGTAACTTCATTGCAGTGTTAATGTACTTGTAACACTAATAAATGAACTTTTACAAACCTTATTATACAGTGCAGGAGACCATTCAGCACATCAAGTCTGGATAAAGTCTCTGAAAGACCACCTCACCCAGACCCTACACCCTGTAATCCTACACATCTAACTCACTAACTCTCATTTTTGATTTGATTTATTGTTGTCACATGTATTACCATACAGTGAAAAGTATTATTTCTTGCGCGCTATACAGACGCTAGGGGCAATTCAGCATGGCCATTCCACTTAACAAAATAAACATCTTTAAGTTTTTTTTTAAAAGTTTATTTATTAGTGACAAGTAAAACTTACATTCACACTGCAATGAAATTACTGTAAAATTCCCCTAGTCGCCACACTCTGGCCCCTGTTCCGTTCAATGCACCCTAACCAGTGCGACTTTCAGACTGTGGGAGGAAACCGGAGCACCCGGAGGAAACCCACGCAGACATGGGGAGAATGTGCAGACTCCACACAGACAGTGACCCGAGGTGGGGATCGAACCCGGGTGCCTGGCATTGTGAGGCAGCAGTGTTAACTACTACTAACCACATTCTACTATTATTCCTACCAGTGTTTAATACAATTACTAGTATTAATGAAACCTATTTATAAAAAACTCCCAGATTAGATTAGGGATACTCACCAGCCAGCTCTGAGAAGGTGGCAGCTCAGCACCTTCTCCAGGGCAGTGAGAATAGGGAATAAACGCTCACAGTCCCTGCACACAACAAGCTGCATTGCTCACTCTGCTAACCCTGCTCAGGCTGGGGCCGGGGACACGGTGCACCCTGCAGGGAGCCGGCTAGGCCGCCGTTGCCAGGGCGACGCGCCTGGTTTCCGGGGCCGGGCCGGGGTCGCGCCTCTGACCCGGAGGTGACGTAGCGGCAATGGCCGCCGGAGGGATGGAGCAGCTGCGGGCGGAGATCGCCAGGAAGCGGCGGCAGCTGGAGGAGCGGCAGCTGGCGGGGGTGAGGGGGGGTCCCGGGGAGAGGCTCGGAGAGAGGGTGGCAGGGTGACTCTTCGTGTAGGATATTGGGAGCCGTTTATTCATGTTGCTAAGGTTTATTGTTCATTAATATTCGAAGGCCTATAACAATTGCAGTAAGATGGTTATCTGTTAATAAATAGAGAAAAAGCATGGGTGACACAGTGGTTAGCACTGCTGCTTCACAGCTCCAGGGACCTGGGTTTGATTCCAGCCTCGGGTCACTGTCTGTGTGGAGTTTACACGTTCTCCCCATGTCTGTGTGGGTTTCCTCCCACAGACTGAAAGATGTGCTGGTTAGGTGCATTTTCCGTGCTAAATTCTCCCTCGGTGTACCCGAACAGGTGCCGGAGTGAGGTGACTAGGGGATTCTCAGTAACTTCGTTGCAGTGTTAATGTGAGCCTTCTTGTGACACTAATTAAATAAACAGCAGCTGCAAACTGCTCCAACCTCAAGTGTGCTGATACTTGGCTATGTGGGAATTCCATGTTGCTTCCCTGTGTCCCGGATAACCAGGGGTTAAAGTTGGTGTGGAGTGGGGTCAAACAGAGTGATGTCCTCCCCTGACTGGCAGCATCCACAAGGACGTGGGAGCTGGAGCTTTCAAACAACCTTTACACAGCGATATTGTCAATCCACTGAGAAACCCTCAGCAATGGAAGCTGCTCTGTGATTAGTCACAGTAAAATCTAGCTGCTGGAAATATGTGAACCTCATATTTTGCAGTTGATAGAATCCCAACAGTACCGAAGTAGGCTATTTGGCTCATCAAGCCTGCACCGACAACAGTGCCACCCATACCCTATCCTCCATGGATTTATCCCACTAATCCCTCTAACCTGCACATCGTTGGAGTGTGGGAAGAAACCGGAGCACTGTGAGATAACCCACGCAGACAAGTGAAGAACATTCAAACTCCACTCAGTCACCTGAGGCCAGTATTGATCCTGGATCCTTGGCACTGTGAGGCAGCAGTGCTAACAACTGTGCCACCCTATTTGTTTTCACTTGGGAATTTGTTAAAGTAGAGCTTGAAGTGAACACTTGATCTCTTGGCAAGTTGTATCTCATTATTATCTAATCATTATAAGAACATAAGAAATAGGAGCAGGAGTAGGCCATCTAGCCCTTCGAGCCTGCCCCGCCATTCAATAAGATCATGGCTGATCTGTTGTGGCTCAGTTCCATTTTCCCGCCCTCTCCCCATAACCCTTAATCCCCTCTCTTATCAAGAACCCATCAACCCGCTTCTTAAAAATATTTAGCGAGGCAGCCTCCACCACTTCAACGGGCAGAGAATTCCAGAGATTCACCACCCTTTGAGTGAAGAAGTTCCTCCTCAACTCCGTTCTAAACCGCCTCCCCTTTATCTTGAGGCTGTGCCCCCTAGTCCTACTGTCTTTTTTGAGCGGCAAGAGTCTCTCCACCTCTATCCTATCCATCCCATTCATCATCTTATACGTCTCAATGAGATCTCCCCTCATTCTTCTAAACTCTAGCGAGTACAAGCCTAGTTTATTCAGCCTCTCCTCATAGCTCAATCCCCTCAACTCCGGTATCAGCCTAGTAAACCTCCTCTGCACTCCCTCCAGGGCCAAAATATCCTTGCGCAGGTGCGGCGCCCAAAACTGCACACAGTACTCCAGCTGCGGCCTCACCAATGCCCTATACAGCTGCAGCAAGACCTCCCTACTTTTATATTCAATCCCCCTCGCTATGAAGGCCAGCATCCCATTCGCCTTCCTGACCACCTGCTGCACCTGCAAGCTGGGTTTTTGCGACTCATGCACAAGGACCCCGAGGTCCCTCTGCACCGTCGCGTGCTGCAGTTTTTCGCCACGTAAGTAATAGTCCTTCCTACCATTCTTCCTACCAAAGTGGACCACCTCACACTTGCCAACATTAAATTCCATTTGCCATTTCCTGGCCCATTCGCCCAGCCTATCTAGATCCTTCTGCAGACTCTCCACACCCTCCGCACAATTTGCCTTTCCCCCAATCTTGGTGTCATCAGCAAATTTCGACACCCTGCACTCGGTTCCCTCCTCCAGATCATCTATATAAATGGTAAATAGCTGAGGCCCCAGCACCGACCCCTGGGGCACCCCACTAGTCACCAACCACCAATCCGAATAGCACCCATTGACCCCCACTCTCTGCCTCCTATTTGACAACCAATCCTCTATCCACGCTAACACCCTACCCCCAACTCCATGTTCCCTGACCTTCTGCAATAACCTCTTGTGAGGTACCTTGTTAAACGCCTTCTGAAAATCCAGAAAGACCACATCCACCGGCTCTCCTCTATCCACTGCCCTAGACACATCCTCATAGAACTCCAGTAAATTTGTCAGACACGACTTCCCTTTAATGAAACCGTGTTGCGTCCGCCCTATCAAGCAATTCCCTTCAAGATGCCTCGCAATTTCCTCCTTAATGACGGATTCTAACATTTTACCTACCACAGACGTTAAACTAACCGGCCTATAATTCCCCGCCTTTTGCCTGGCACTTTAACTGCTTTGTAAATGAGGCCACGTTATGCTTGTGATTGATCCTTTCTTTACAATTCTCTATTCCTATTCCAATGCTGGTATCTGTGTTTGTGTAAGAGCCTGAAAAGCATTATTTACGATCACCAAAAACAAAATGCTGGAAAATCTCAGCAAGTCTGACAGCATCTATGCCAAGAGAATAGAGCCAACGTTTTGAGTCTGAACAACCTTTTGTCAGAGCTCGATTGTTTACTGTCACTGTTTTGATGCATTTGCTATCTTACTCAGTTTTGTTACTCATATTTAAAGCTGCGTACTCTGTGTACTCACAGCTGTTGTTTTCAAGGTGCAGTGTCTAAGAAGTGGAGGTAACTAATTTTTGTGTTTCTACAGGAATCAAAAAAGTTCTTCAAACGTAGTGACCTTGCTAAAAAGGAAGAAGAGGCATATTTAGAGAGATGTGGTTATCAGGTATTTGTATTTTAGTTTTGAGATTATTAGAGATCAGCGATCTGATGCTACTTTTGTGAAACTGTGGCAATCAAATGGATTTCACCAGTAAATTTAACAACAAACCTTTCCTGTGAAACTTGTATCAATAGGTTGTAAATGAGGAGCCAACACCAAAGGTATGGGTTCAAGAACAAACCTTATCTTTTTTTGTTTGGGCTGTGGGTAAGCCATGTAAGCTGAGTGCATGACAGCAAATGGTATGCAAGACGTGAGCTTGTGCCTTGGCTTTTTTTGAGTTTGCATTGTTTTATTGGATTTAGCTAGCATTTTGTTTTCAGTTAATTAAATAGAATATTGATAAATGCTAATTAAATAATTTGTTCTGACCATCATCAGCTAAAATAAATATTGTGATCAGTTTGAATAATTGTTATTTCCATTCATTTTAAATATGACTAAAGAATATAGAATAGTTTCACATTGAATTGCAGTTTAAAAAAATACTTTATTTCAGCAAGCTGGCTTATATCATTTTAAAAATTATGTAGAATGATGTGGTACATCAGCATGGTACAAGCTTACCTCTGTAGTTTTCTTGGTGTCAGAAGTGAACAGGCATGTATCTCATACAGATAGGGGAGAAAGAACTGGCATGAAATTCAACACAGCCTCAGCCCCTACAGACCCTCATAGTCATATCTGCATTTGTGTTCAGTTATAGAGTGGTATTGTCAGGATTGGAATCTTCTATTTATAGAATAACATGTAGGATTTTTTAAAGTGGGTGTTTACAGGGGAATAAATTGGCAATAAACACATTTTAATTCTGAGATGGAATAACTTTAATATTGAAGAATTGAAATTGCATAATATATTTGCATTGTTCTTAAAAAGTAAGTAGATGCTTAGTCATTGGTAGGTTTCTACCTGCAGAGCTGGTAGCCAATACTAAGTTAATACTAATAAAAGCAGTATATCATGTTTTGCATCTTTTTCTTACGCTAATCCCGTGAAAGAATAAAATATTGTTCAATTAAGCACTGATACACTTGTGTGCATGAAATCAGTTGGAAAGCTTGTGCCTGCATCCGGAATGCAGTGTTGATAGAAAGTATAGTTTAAAGCAAGTGCTGTGGTTATTGCAGATTTAGCTGTTTGCCTGCTTAATGGTGTTGTTGTAAGTCAAACTCCATTTTGTATTGTTAATGAAGGCATGGGACTGAAGGAAGAACAGCATGGTCAGTAGCATGGAACACGAGGATATTTCCTGTAAATATGTATGAACATTTGCACTATATATTGTGGAAAAGTTTTGGAAATGGTTTCTGCTACTACTTGAGATGGGTACAAAGAATTTGAGTGTGGAGTACAGAAACAGGTTATTTGTCCTAACTGGGTCCACACCAGAATTACACTCCAAGTGAGCCTCCCCCAACCTTCCTTATCTAACTATATCAGCATATCCGTCCAATCATGCTAGCCTACTAATTGGGCCAGTTTCTATATATGTTTTATTTTAAAATATAAAATGCAGATACATTGTGATGATAATCTGAAGATTGCATTGGGCCCTAACTCTCATAACCTGTTTGAATTGTACAATACTCAAATTTTTCAAAAAAAAATTGTAGCTTCAGGGATTAAGATGATGGGGTTTGAGTTTATACAGTTGAATTATAATTAAACATAATAGGACAACTGTTCTAATGTTTCAAGTGTAAATCTCTATTTAAATACTCTTTTAAAAGTATAAAATCAAAACTTATCAGTTTCAATTTCACCATCTGATGTATTGTAATTTTTCTTAGAAATATGAATTGGAATCTGTAACATCTATGCTGATTTTGAATATACTCTTGAATTGCATTGTCTGAATGATAGCAGTGCATTTCTCCATCTAGACAAAGTGGGGCAAATGCCAAAATATGCACTGGATATTGAACATTAGAACACAAACATATTCTCCATATTCTTAAGGCATGTAGCAATGTTGCTTTAGTTGTAACTCATTAACTATAAGATGTTTTTGGGATTTCCCAAAGATTGAAAGATGCTGTTTAAATCTGGTCTCTTGTGCATCTACCACTTTCTTCATACCCCATTGGCAGCCGTGCCTTTAGCTATGTAGGCTCTAGACTTTGTAACATCCTCATTACTCTTCTCCTTAGAATCTAGTACTCTGAATATGTTTTGGTCGCATATTCTGATGTCTCCATCTTTGGCCCAGAGTCCATTGTTGTCTGACAACTTCCCCTGTGAAATCCTGGTTCCACCTATCAACATCATTCAAATAGATTGGATCATGGTCCACTGGCTGTGGTGGTGTTTTAGGACATTTTGAGGACTTTATAAGTGACATGTAAATGCAAATCTTCTTCCTTTTGTATACATCTTTTTAATTTACATGATCACAGCTATGAAATATTTTACTCTGTTGCTTAATACCTAACGTTTTATCCACATTTACAATTGGTCCTCTATAGGAGCTTCTGTGGCAGTCGGCTATTGCGACCAAATATTTTATTCTGACTGCCTCATTTATCAATATGCCTTCCATTTTGCAACTGAAATTTCACCTCCTCTTCCCACCTCCTGATACAGTTAATAACTTATGCTCCACACCCTGTTTGTTAAATGTGTGCATCTGTGCATTAATATTGTATCCCTGCTGCTCTGCAAATTAAATTTCATTCACAAGTGGTTCCCCCTTGAATTTCTGTTCGTTCTTCCTGTTCACTTTTCCCATAATTTAATGAAGGTACATATCTGTAATATTAGTGTTTGTTCCGAATAGAGAGTGATGTCAACAATGCACTTTGATGTAGATAAAATTCTAGTCTCTGCAGAAATCTATAAAATGGCAGGTGTAAGCTTTTTATTGTTTATGTTGGAAAAATTGATTTTCTGCAGTATTTCATAAGGGGAAATGAGGTGCCTTTAAACTTGTGTGTTATATAGTTACCAGTATGATGATGTAGTTACAGGTTAGTTCCTGCACTAAAGATTTACTGATAAATACTGTTAATGTACAGGTGCAGCCAAAAACAAGTGAAGAAGATGCTTCTTCTTCAAACCCAGTGCTTGAACTCGAACTTGCTGAAGAGAAATTACCGATGACCCTTTCCAGGCAAGAGGTAAAATGTAGTCTTGGTTAACGCTGAATCTTGTGAATTGTGAAAATGCATAATTCACTGTGAGTGACAGATTTTCAAAGCCTTAATATTTAATCAAGGTCCACTTTGCATTCAAATAGTCAATCATAATTAGATTCAGAATCTGTGGTTTTAACACGATATTTTGATTCGTACTATTAAATGGTAATGGATGTTTTTTCCCTGGCTGCGTTGGCGAGTTAAACTGGAAAGAATAACAAAGAGTCGGTTCGTTAAGAAGAATGATGTAGCTTATGAAATCCTCCTTGTCCTGAATTTTCTGCTTATGCCTGGATCATGTCATGTTGGCAAAGAAAGCAAGCATCTCACTGTCTTTCAGATCCCTGCAAAAACCATTTTTAATACTAATAACTAATGACTATTGTCTGTGCATTGACAACTGCTAATTCCAGCCACTCGTCCATGTAGCAATGCAGTTGAATTCTAGTTGCCCAGTGACTTGAAAACCTACATCTCTCCAGTTAAAGAAACACCTTCCTTTGGTGCTTCAAGATGCCACCCTCCTGTAAAATCTATTTAAAACTTTGTATTCCTTTTGCTTCAGAACAGATAAATGGGCTGAAGACTTGCTGAGAAAGTAAAGCTTGTGAACAATGCACAATGTTACCAATGTGCAAATTGGCATCAACCTCTAGCGAGAAAGAGAAATTCTATGAATCACAATACAAATTGCACAGTGCCAATTAGCAAGGCTCTGCCATTAGCTTCACGCAAGCAGCATCTTACCCTTAACCTCCCCATGACTTTCATAAAGTTTCTTAATTTGCTCATTAAACTTCCCACAAAAAGTGGAGCCTAGTAATGAATGACCTTTTGATGACATGATAATTGTTAATGACAGCACGGTGGCACAGTGGTTAGCACTGCTGCCTCACAGCGCCAGGAACCCAGGTTCCTGGTTTGGGTCACTGTCTGTGTGGAGTTTGCACGTACTCCCCGTGTCTGTGTGGGTTTCCTCCGGGTGTTCCGGTTCCTCCCACAGTCCAAAGATGTGCAGGTTAGGTGGCTTGGCCATGCTAAATTGCCCCTTAGTGTCAGGGATTAGCTAAGATAAATGCATGGGTTTACGGGAATAGGGCCTGGGTGGCATTGTGGTTGGTGCAGATCTGATGGGCCGAATGGCCTCCTTTTGCACTATAGGGATTCTATGATCGACTGCTAATCAACCTCTTTGGCCTAGAAAGTGAATGAACAAAAGGCTTATTTCTGCATCTGGTGATTTGTCGTTGGAGATTGTAATAATGTAATTTTCTTTAAAATTTCTTAGTTTTCTTTGTCCTTTGTTCTCTCCCAATCTGTACCTGATTTGCCAATAAATTTGTTCTTACAAGTTCACCTTCCTCAGCCCAGCCTCTGTTTATCTCCCAATCCTCAAATGTCACTGGTTAAGGATGTGGAGTTGCTGGCGTTGGACTGGGGTAGGCACAGTATGTAGTCTCACAACACCAAGTTAAAGCCCAACAGGTTTATTTGGTAGCATGAGCTTTTGGAGCGTTGCACCTTCATCAGGTGTGTGAAGAGTTCAGTTCACAAACAGGGCATATATAGACACAAACTCAATTACAAGATAATGGTTGGAATGTGAGTCTTTACAAGTAATCAAGTCTTTACAGATGCAGACAGTGTGAGTGGAGAGACAGTTAAGCACAGGTTAAACAGCTGAACCCAAGATCCCGGTTGAGGCCGTCCTCGTGTGCAGAACTTGGCTATCAGCTTCTGCTCAACGATTCTGCATTGTCGTGTGTCATAAGAACATAAGAACATAAGAAATAGGAGCAGGAGTAGGCCATCTAGCCCTTCGAGCCTGCCCCGCCATTCAATAAGATCATGGCTGATCTGTTGTGGCTCAGTTCCACTTTCCCGCCCTCTCCCCATAACCCTTAATCCCCTCTCTTATCAAAAACCCATCAACCCGCTTCTTAAAAATATTTAGCGAGGCAGCCTCCACCACTTCAACGGGCAGAGAATTCCAGAGATTCACCACCCTTTGAGTGAAGAAGTTCCTCCTCAACTCCGTTCTAAACCACCTCCCCTTTATCTTGAGGCTGTGCCCCCTAGTCCTACTGTCTTTTTTGAGCAGGAAGAGTCTCTCCACCTCTATCCTATCCATCCCATTCATCATCTTATACGTCTCAATGAGATCTCCCCTCATTCTTCTAAACTCTAGCGAGTACAAGCCTAGTTTATTCAGCCTCTCCTCATAGCTCAACCCCCTCAACTCCGGTATCAGCCTAGTAAACCTCCTCTGCACTCCCTCCAGGGCCAAAATATGTGTCGTGAAGGCTGCCTTAGAGAATGCTTACCCGAAGATAAGAGGCTGAATGCCCTTGACTGCTGAAGTCAATACATACTTCTGTGATTCAGCCAACATTATCTACCTGATATGCTGCAGGAAAGGATGTCCTGGGGCATGGTATAATGGCGAGACCATGCAGCCGCTATGACAATGGACGAATGGACACCGCTCAATAATCACCAGGCAGGAGTATTCCCTTCATGTCGGGGAACACCAGTCGAGGGCATTCAGCTCCTGATCATCGGGTAAACATTCTCCAAGGCTAATTACAACATTAAGCAGGAAGTGAAGAATGTAGACTGGGGGCAAATTAACATCTGGTATGTGGCATGGACAGAATGGATAGTTGGAAGCTTTTCCCCAGGGTGAAAGAGTCAATTACTCGGGCACAGGTTTAAGGTGCGAGGGGCAAGGTTTAAGGGAGATGTACGAGGCAGATTTTTTTAGAGAGTAGTGGGTGCCTGGAACTCATTGCCAGGGGAGATAGTGAAAGCGGATATGATAGTGACTTCTAAGGGGCGTCTTGTCAAATACATGAATAGGATGGGAATAGAGAGATATGGTCCGCAGAAGGGCAGGGGGTTTTAGTTCAGTCGGGCAGCATGGTCGGTGCAGGCTTGGAGGGCCGAATGGCCTGTACCTGTGCTGTGATTTTCTTTGTTCCTTGTACTATTGGTCCTACTTTCAGCAAGGTCTCCAATACTCTGCTCTCAGTATCTGATTATCGGTTTACGTTTCCGACAGCTTGTAGAGCAAAATATTTTTGATGATGGGTGCAGGAGCAAACGTAAGGAGCCATGCAGTGTGACGCTCTCCTCTGGCAAATTCTGGGCTGTAGGAATTTCCTCTTTAAGTGTTTTAAATTAGTCTAATTTTCACTCTCTGATGTTTGGTATGGGCTGCAGTAGATGGTGCTGTTGTACTGTGTCAAATAATTTTAAACCGTTGCTCAAGTGCATCACCATCTGCTGTTGGAGAATAGCACTACCTCCCTTATTTCAGAGGAAGTCGCAACAGGGGAATTAAATCTCTGATATGTTGTGCTGGTGATTTCAACAGGAAACTGCTTTTGGGTTTGAGAACTATGTTAGAAGCTACAACTTTTGTATTAGATTTTTTTTTGTCCAGCCAGATGGTTGACAAAGACTGCATAAATCACTTTACTGCTCAGATGTAACTGTTCACTTATTTAGATAGTGTATGAAGAACAGTTTATCAGTGAAAGTGTCTTTCACCACAGCATTCCTGGGATAAAATGAAACCTTTTTGTTGTCTTACAAGGTTATCCGAAGATTACGTGAAAGAGGAGAACCAATTCGATTGTTTGCTGAAACAGACTATGAAGCATTTCAGCGTCTTCGCAAAATAGAAATCTTAACTCCTGAAATTAATAAGGTGCGCTTTTTTTTATAAAAGTTTTTCTTTGGTATTTTGTATCGCATGTCTCCTGGCACTTGGAGTTAGTAGAACAGTTGATACATTAAAGCACACGCAGTTATGGTGGGGTGTTAATCTATTGCACTGCAAAGGGATGGTTAAATTGACACACCTGAATTAAATTCTCAACACGTAATCTTACAAACTCTTTTCTCTCTTGAAAACCCATGATCTGAATAATTAGTGAGCTAAGGAGATAAGCTAGCTGCCTTGTGTCTAGTATAGCACAAAGGTCACAGAAATGGAATGAGTGACATCCTGAAAGAATGTTAGTTGCTGTTGTGCGACATGCTTGCACTGAAATGCACGTGTATAAATTGGATAAAAAGTTGATGTTCCATTTTCTAGTGACAGCACAAATCACATGCTTTATTTCCACTTGTGTGTTTTTTTTCAGCTTTCCGTTCTCTGTTTATCTTTCATAGTCATAGAGGTTTTACAGCAACTTTGTCCTTTTTTTAACTCTCTAAGCTGGTCCCAATTTCCCACATTTGGCCCATATCCCTCTATATTCATTATACCCATGGAGCTGTCTAAATGCTTTTTAAAAAATAAAATTGTACCAACCTCTTCTAGTACCTCTGACATCTTGTTCCAGACACTCATCACCCTCTGTGTGAAACAGTTTCCCCTCTGGACACTTTTGTATCTCTCCCCTCTCACCTTAAACCTATGCCCTCTAGTTTTAGACACCCCTACTTTTGAGAAAAGGTATTGACTATCTAGTTGATCTGTATCCCTCATTATTTTATAGACCTCTATAAGATCATACCTCAACCTCCAACGTTCTAGAGAAAAAAAGTCCCAGTCTATCTAGCCTCTCCTTATACCTCAAACCAAAGCCCCAGTAGCAGTTCTTACTTTTTCAAATTGCCCTTGTTTCATGGCCTGTTGTCTATTTTCACCGTATCCTTTTTCCTGTTAATTTTGCTTTTTCAGACCTTGAAACACATGAAAAGTGAAACATCACGGCTTACATGCAACGGGAGGGGATGAATGGTGGTCATTGCATTAACCTCAGCATTTGTCTCTTTTAAAATGGCCTGTCTGGAATCGTATTTAAGAAAAATTTAGAAAGGAGGCCCACAAAATTTTAAAAATCAGCTTATTGTGAGCATCACACCATCCAGTAGCAAAAATTGGTTATAAGAATACAATTGGACTTTGATCTATCTGTGTGTCTTTCTTATGGATCCTGAATATTAGACCAGTGAGTATCTTTGCCTTCTGCCCCCTAGGGATATGGACAGGGTGAATAGGAAGCAGCTTGTCCCCCTTGATTGAGGGGTCAATCATGCAAGGGCATAGTTTTAGTGTAGGAAGCAGGAGATTGAGGGAATTTGAGAAGAAAGGTCTACACTCAGGATGGTGGGAATGCATTGGAGGTAGTGGAGGCTGCAAACCTTAAAATCTTTAAAAAAAAGTATTTGGATGTGCGCTTGAAATATCAACATTCAAGGATATGGGACAGGTGCAGGAAAATGGGGCCAGTGCGACTTTATTGATAGTTATTGTTGGCACAGACTTGATGGGCCTTTTCTGTATCGTATGACTATTGACCAGCTGAGATGAATCATTAGAAGCCAATAAGCTGGTCACCGCTATCTGCCTTGCTGAACCAGGAACTTGACCCAGGAAATTCAAATCGGAAAGTAAAGAAATGAAAAGGAAAACACACATTCTGTATTATTATGTAGGTGTCACAGTGGTACAGTGGTTAGCACTGCTGCCTCACAGTGCCAGGCACTAGGATTTGATTCTTGACTTGGGTCAATTTCTGTGTGAAATTTGCACGTTCTCATCGTGTCTGCATGGGTTTCCTCCCACCATCTGAAAGATGTGCTGATTAGGTGGGTTGACCCGAACAGGCGCCAGAATGTGGCAAATAGGGGAATTTCACAGTAACTTCATTGCAGTGTTAATGTAAGCCTTACTTGTGACTAATAAATAAACTTTAATTTTATTAATATTGGCATTTTCAACTGAGATTTTCAAAACCAGGCTCACAGAATAGATAACTAACTTATCTCTATAAGTCTTGCATCACCGCCAAGACAAAGTAAATTTGGAAACTTTCCAAATGATTAATTATTGAAATCAGAGCGTACAAAGACATAGCTAAACTTCCTCTAACTTATTCACAAACTAAAATCCAGCTGGTCTGGGTGATTGTATGATGAATGAAATTGGGAATTCTTGCTATTGAAAAAGCTCTCTCTGATTTTGTTCTTTGATTTCCCACAGGGTTTGAGAAATGACTTGAAAGCTGCTATGGATAAGATAGATCAGCAGTATTTAAATGAGATTGTGGCTGGTCAGGAGCAAGGCGAAGAGGAGGGACAGAATGACCTTAAAGTTCATGAAGAAAACACAACAATTGAGGAATTGGAGGTCAGAATTACATTTTGTTAACCTACTCTTGAGGGTAATCCAGAGGTCAGAAGCACCAAGGCATTTAAAATCTTTAACAATTGGTTTTATTCATTTTAAAATACCAGTGGTTACACAGATAGAGATGATTACAACCTAAGTTAGAAATAAAAATTAAAGCTCAGAATAGTTGAATTTTCTGCTTGAGATATTTGAATTAATTCTCTGTGGAGATTCTTGGTATTCTTCAGATCTGCCCCATGTACTGCCCCCTCTTCATACTGAAATTGTTGTCATACTTTGCTGAAGTGAAAAGGGCAGCTGGTATCTTTCCTCTCTCTCGCTCTTCGCCATTGTTCAAACTGGCTGATACTATATAAACAGCATCTGATGTTTGTGATAAAGTTTCACCAACCTTCAGCCCTTGCTAGGCAGCTGCCTTGTCTTTAATCTCATCCTTTAGAACCCCAGCGTGCCCCATCTCAGTTAGCCTTCCACACAGCAGGAAGCAATGCTAATACCTTATGGACATGGTCAAACTTCACACTGTTAGATTGAACGATGAAGGTTGATCTTTCCGAGTTCTATCACTCTTGTTGTTGCTTTTAACCAAATTCTGCCTTTTGGGCAATCAAGGGTTACTAGCCATTCTTCTTGTTTCCTTTGAGACAACCTTTATAGCGTCATAGAGGTTTATGGCAGGGAAACGGGCCCTTCGCCCCAACTTGTCCATGCCACCCCTTTTTTTAACCCCTAAGCCAGTCCCAATTGCCTGCGTTTGGCCCTCTATATCCATCTTACCTATGTAACTGTCTAAATGCTTTTGAAAAGACAAAATTATACCGTTACTGAACAGGTGGATATGGTGGCATAGTGATTAGCATTGCTGTCTCATAGCACCAGGGACCTGGGTTCAATTCCCAGCTTGGGTGACTGTAGAGTTTGCACACTCTCCCTGTGCTTGCTTGGATTTCCTCTGGGTGCTCCAGTTTCCTCCCACAGTCCAAAGATATGCAGGTTAGGTTGACTGGATATGCTAAATTGTCCCTTAGTGTCCTGGGATGTGTATATTAGAGGGACAGTAAGTAATCTCAAAATACCAGGTTAAAGTCCAACAGGTTTATTTGGTAGCACGAGCTTTCGGAGTGGTGCTCCAAATAAACCTGTTAGACTTTAACCTGGTGTTGTGAGACTACTTACTGTGCCTATCCCTGTCCAACGCTGGCAACTCCACATTAGAGGGATTAGCAGGGTAAACGTGGGGTTTGGGGGATAGGGCCTGGGTGGGATTGTAGCTGGTATAGACCCGATGGGCCAGATGGCCTTCTGCACTGTAGGGCTTCTTCCATGAGTATTGCTTATTTTTAAGCTATTAGTATCTAGAAACTGTCATTTTAAAGTTAGAATGCCATTTCTGGTGAGAGAATTTGTTTCAATGTTTTAAGATAAATTAGGTGAAATTTATTACATACCAGGTTCTAAGAGTTGTATGGACTCAATGTTATCTCTGTTTCTCTCTCCACAGATGCTGCCAGACCTGCTGGGTTATTCTAATCTTTGTTTTTGTTTCAGATTTCCAGTATTTATACTGCGGGATTTTCCGGCCACGCTCACCCCAAGGTCGGAAAATCCCGTCCAAGGTCCATGGACCTTTGCATGGTCCGTGTCCCACCCACTGCGATTCCCATGGTGGGTGGGACAGAAACATTCCACCCATTATGTTTTGCACAATGTCATGTGATAGTGTAGAAGAGTTTTTAAAAAAAAATTTCAATTATAATGTCGCAGCAACTTTTGTATTAACTGCTGTTAATTGGTTAATTCACAATACTTCTACATATTACGACTAACATTTTGCTTTTTCTAATGCAGGCCTTGGGTGAGTCCTTGGGACAGGGTGATGACTATAAAGACATGGACACAATAACCAAAGTTCTGAGGGTAATACAACAAACATTGGTAATATTTTCAAAGAATGCTTCTTTATGACAAAATGGTACCGTGAGCTATGCACATTTAACAAGTTAGTCCAGTAGATTAATCTAGTGGGATGAAAGCATTACCTTCTTGGTGGCTGTAAGTGTTCTGTGTGATGTACCTGGATAGTTATAATCCAATTCTTATTGCACATGAGCCTATAGCAGACTGTCCATAGTACCGGTTATTGCAGAGTTAAATTGACAGTCCACACAATAGCTGGGTTGGAACACAAACATTTCACACTTGTGAGATTGAAGGTGTTCTTTAGATGCATGTTGCGACAGAGAATAGAAGGAGTTTAACCTGCATTTAGCATGGATTTTAATAAAGCATTTGACAAGGTCCCTCATGGCTGGTGCAAAAGGTTAAATCACACAGGACCAAGGGTGAACTAGCAAGATGGATTCAGAACTGGCTTGGCCGTAGAAGACAGAGGGTGGTAGTGGAGGGGTCTTTTTCTGATTGGAAGTCTGTGACTACTGATGTTCTGTAGGGCTTTGTACTGGGACCGCTCCTGTTTGTGATATATATAAATGATTTGGAAGAAGATGTAGCTGATCTGATTGGTAAGTTTGTGGATGACACAAAGATTGCTGGAGTTGCGGATAGTGATGAACTTCGTCAGAAAATACAGCAGGATATAGATAGTCTGGAGAAATGGCAGATGGAATTTAATCCAGATACATGCGAAGTGATGCATTTTGGTAGATTAAATGCAGGGGGGAGCAACACAAAGGGCAGAACCATCAGGTGTATAGACACACAGGGGGATCTGGGTGTGCAAGTCCACAGAACCTTAAAGGTGGCAACACAGGTGGAAAAGGTGGTGAAGAAGGCATATGGCATGCTTACCTTTATTGGATGGGGCATAGATTATAGATGTTGCAGTTATACAGAATGTTGGTTAAACTACATTTGGAATACTGCATCCAGTTCTGGTCGCCACACTACCAGAAGGACGTGGAGGCTTTGGAGAGAGTGCAGAAAAGGTTTACCAGGATGTTGCTTGGTGTGGAAGGTCTTAGCTATGAGGTGAGATTGAGTAAACTGGGGTTGATCTCCCTGGAAAGACGGAGGTTGAGGGACGATCTAATAGAAGTTTGTAAAATTGTGAAGGGCATAGATAGGGTGAACAGTTGGAAGTTTTCTCCCAGATCGGAAATGACAAACACAAGGGGTCACAAGTTCAAGGTAAGGGGTGGGGTGGGGGGGGGGTGTGGGGGCAAGGTTCAATACAGATATATGGGGGGGGGGGGGTGGCGGGGACCTGGAATGCACTACCAAGCAAGGTGGTTGAGGCAGACACGCTAGGATCATTTAAAACTTAATCTAGATAGCCACATGAACAGACTGGGGATAGAGGGATACAAGCGGGTGGTCTGGTTAGGAACACATGATCGGTGCAGGCTGGGAGGGCTGAAGGGCCTATCATTGATGGCCTTCTATGTTGCTCCTCTTTATAAACTCCAGTACTGATATTATCAAAGGCAATAATTTGGGGAGGTTATATTTCACAACATATTCTGGGCCTGTTTAGCATTAAAATTGTCTGACTGGTTTTCTGATCAAAGATTCATTCCAGCAGAATAGGTAGATTCTTTGATATAATAATCATTCAATTCTCTCCCAATCCCAAGTTATCATTGCTGTCTTCTCAGAACCCAATAATCTTCAATATCTCTTTAACATCTGGATGAATTTTGCTGCTGTTACAAGTTTTGAATCTGCCTTAGATAAATCCTCTCTGTATAGCAAAGTTTAAGTTTATTTATTAGTGTCACACGTAGGCTTACACTAACATTGCAATGACGTTACTGTCAAAATCACCTAGTGGCCACACTTGGACGCCTGTTCGGGTATATTGAGGGAGAATCTTAGCATAGCCAATTCACCTAATCCGCACATCTTTGGATTGTGGGAGGAAAATGGAGCACCCAGAGGAAACCCATGCAGACATGGGGAGGATGTGCATACTCCACACAGACAGTCACCCAAGCCGGGAATCGAACCTGGGTCCCTGGCGCTGTGACGCAGCAGTGCTAACCACTGCTACTGTGCCACCCATGGTGACCACAGCTATAAGTAATCTGAGCATCATGTGTTCATGACTATGATTGTATAATTCAATAATGCACAGTACATTAGCATAATTCATAGTTGTAGGAGTGGGTACCCACTTATGATCTGTACTCGAATGTTGTCCTTCACTTGTGCTTTCACATGCACTTTTCCAGGCTTTCTGAAGGCAGAGTGGGATGAGACTGGGTGCAATTCCTTGAGTTGCTTTGTTTTACTGAAAGCAAATTAATTTACGGGACAACAATTGCAGTCAAATCTCACATGAATCTAACTGACCACAGAACAAGAAAAATATATAATATACTCAATAATAATCCCCAAAAGCAATTTTGGTTAAATTGGTTGGCATTAGATCTCAACAGGCTGTGGAGTTGAGATGAAAATGAATTAGTTTCCCTTTTTTCAACCAAGTTCCCTTCCCAGACCTAACCAGCTAAGTGACTTGGCTTTGGCACCGCCTTTTCTATGCAGCTTCTAACTATGAGAGCTGACCTCCTGCATCTCAGCTTCAAGCCTCTGGCTAAGACTTTAAAATCTGATTCGGAGCCTTCTCTTCTACATTTGCTGCATTTACTTCAAGTGGAAGGACGGTATCTCTGACTACTTCTCATTTGGGGTTCACCAGTTAACATTTTAATTACTGGTACAAGTTGAGAGGTGGCAGATTTAAAACTGAGATGAGAAGGAACTATTTTTCGCAGGGGGGTGATGACTTTGTGGAACTCGCTGCCCCATAGCGTGGTGGAGTCTGAATTGCTGAATGGTTTCAAGAAGGAGATATATTTCTAATTTTAAAAATTGATATGGGGAACAGGTGGAGAGGTGGATTTGAGGGAGAGATCAGCCATGATCTGATTGAATGGCAAAGCAGGCTTGAAGAGCTGAATTTGCCACCTCCTGCTCCTAATTTCTATGTTCCACAGGGATATGTTCTTGGCAGACACTTCAGATTGGGCTCATAAAATTGCTTCACCCAGACTCGGTGAGGATTTTCTCAGAAAGTCAGAATATTTACAACACAGAATGGGGCCATTTGGCCTCTTGTGTCCCTGCTGGCTCTCTACTCAGAGCATCTTAAATGAGTTAACAAATTACACTGATTGTTGTTGAAAAGGAAGACTATTCCTTAGAACACTTTTCATGGCCATAAGCAATACAAGTTCTTGACAGCCAATAAAATATTTTTCAGTTGTAGTCAATGTTGTAATTTAGGAAACACGTCAGCCAATTTGCGCATAGTAAGATCCCAAAACAGCTGTCTTAGAAACAGCAGTCTGTAACTTTACCAGGGCTCTGCAAATTTGCTTTGAATTGAATAACAACTCATTCCTAAAGTGTTATGAGGAAATATTTTTTTAAAATGTGTTTTATGATTTGAAACAAGACCGATGTCTCAACAAATATTTTCTGTAACAATATTAAGGAATTTGGAGAAATGATGTGAAATTGGGATTGAAAGATAATCTTGCCAACAAATACTGTTTTTAAAGCAGATTGAACAGGTTTGATGGACTAGCATAATCACTGATTCCCAATAGAGAGATGTAATTTGGCGTGTAAAGCTCCGAGATATTTAAATGAGGAAAACAGTATATAAATGAAACTGTGGCTTCATGTAGACTTTAAGTAATGCAATTATAAAATAAAAATTGAATTGGAAATCACGTACATTTTAATAATTATAATAACCCTGAAATGCAATTGAAATATTTCAAGTCTCTATTCAGAGATGGAACAAAAATTTTTAAGCAATCCTTTTGAATTGCTTTACACATGAGTTTGTCATTAAGCCGAAACAATCTTCAATCCTGAAAGACAGTTTTTTGATCTTGTAATTTTTCTAAGAATAGAGCCTAACTTGTGAAACCTGATTCTATTGCACTTCCAGCTGGCCTATTATTTATTTAGGTTTCTTAATACTTGGCAAAAAATGTCTTTTCTCCTTTGAGTGTAGTATTTCTTTTCCACACTTTGGTTTAGCATGTTGAAATCTTTCATTATGCGAAGATAAAATAAGACCATAAGGTATAAGAGCAGAACTAGTCCACTCGGCCCATCGAGTCTGCTCCTCCATTCAATCATGGCTGATTTCTTTTTCTCAACTCCATTCTCCTGCCTTTTTTCCATAACCCCTGATCCCCTTATTAACCATGAACCTATCTATCGCTGTCTTAAAGACACTCAATGACCTGGCCTCCACAGCCTTCTGCGGCAAAGAGCTCCATAGATTCACTATTTTCTAGCTGAAAAAATTCCATCTCATCTCTGTTTTAAAGGATCGTCCCTTTAGTCTGAGGTTGTGCCCTAAAATTATAGAATTATTTTAATATAACTTTATCCATAAGTTTCTCCAACCCATTTTTTATTATTTCCCTTCTATAGTTTCTTCTCGATGTTTGGGCAAAAGACCTGAATGCCAGAGAGGATTATTTAAAGTGCAGTGTACAGGGTAAACTTGCTGGAGCCACCCACAAGCAGACTGAATCCTACCTGAAACCTCTCTTCAGGAAACTTCGGAAAAAGGTAAAAGTTTTGAAATTATCCGAGTCACTTTTCTTATTTCCAGTTGAGTTTTTCTGTGGGTCCTGTGTTCCATGCTTGGTGCACAGAAAAGGAAAGACTTTTGGTAAAATAATTTGGAATTAATTTGTTTTGCATTCCAGCAGGAGTTTTTTATTTAAACACCCCCAACTCTGGAGACGTGACTGTTTTCAATTTAATGTAAATTTAATTTCAATTATTAAATTGAAAATTTTAATGCCCATAATGGCTTTTGAGTGTAACATTTGGAAATAATTACTTATTTTCTGTAGGTACTACTTTTGATATGTTTTGCAATGTGCCTTTCCATAGATTGTTGATAATTGTATGATTTGGTTGGTAGTTTGAGACTTGGAATAGTGTTACCAAACTGTTATAATTTCACAAAATACAATACATTGCAGTGAAATTGAAATAAAATTGTTTTTATTCTTCCACAGACCTTGTCCCAGGACATTAAAGAGTCCATAACCGATATTATCAAATTCATGTTGCAAAGAGAATATGTTAAGGTAAACACTGATATTAAACATTTTTCATAATATTGTTCAAAACATTTTAAAATACCACTTATGTTCTGACTGAATAATGTAGGCTTTGATGAATATACCAAATTTTTGTTAACAAAATTACATAAATACTAATGTGTTCTGATCAGAACACATGTATAGAAGTCTTTCAATTTGGGGTAAATAAGGAACTTAAAAGTGGATTTAAATCTGAAGTTGGGGCCCAAGGGAGCAATACTTAAATAGTTCTCTATAACCTTGATGTGTTGCTCAACTGTTGACCACTTGGATCAAAACCAAGGTTGTTTCTCATAGAATAAACGCAAAATACTGCGGATGCTGGAATCTGAAAAACAGAAAAATGCTGGAAAATCTCAGCAAGTCTGACAGCATCTGTGGAGAGAGAATAGAGCAAACATTTCAAGTCTAGATGACTCTTTATCAGACAACAGCAGCTCTGACAAAGGATCATCTACATTCAAATCATTAATTCTATTCTCTCTCCAGCGACGCCGTCAAACCTGCTGAGATTTTTCAGCATTATTCCTGTTGTTTCTAATATACCTATGTTTTTGATCCCCCACAAAGCCCTGCTTCTGCTTTCGACGTCTTCCTTTCCCCTCTTAATTTCCCCCCTCCTCTTTTCCCTTCGTTTCTCATTCTTCCTCCTTTTCTTTTCCTCCCACCCCTGCCAGCCATTCTATCCCCTTTCCTACCATTTCAGCTTTCTTCCCTTATCTTCCCTGCTTATCTAAGTCACCGTATTGCTTGAATTGAATCTGGTCTCTGCATAGAGAGGGCAGGAATTCCTGTTTCCACAAATATATTCATCTACAATGGGTATCAACTGGAATTACTTCAAGTTAGCAGTATTCTATTAAGATTGGAGAGAACAGAGGGGCCTGGGCATGCTGATTCTTGTCTGCAATGGCAGATAGTATACAATCCTGAAATAGACTGGATTGCACAAGATTAAACACAATTAAATACTCGTTTTAATTCTTCAGCTCCCAGAATTGGAGCATGTCACTGGAACCTTTTTTAAACACAATCCCATTGAGGGCAATTAAGCTGGCTCCTGCAAATTCAAGCCATCAATCTAAATAATTGGATAAACTAGACTAGATTGTCAGAATACCTTATTATGCATTTATAATATAGAACACATACAGATCTTATACCTGTGACATTTACAGTGATCTAAATTGCCTTATACAAGTGATATTTGTAATTATACAAGAACATTTGGCCTAATCGGAACGCTGGTTATATCGTGCTAAAATGTCTCTATTTTGTCGTTTATACTCTAATCTATTGTTTATTTACACAATTGTGATGTGATTGAAACTGTTCAGATGTGCGCAAATATTAATATTTTGATGTGTGTGGCCTTTTGTTTAAGTTCAATCTTCAGGACAGTTAAAAGTCCTTTAGTTTTTCACTGCTGGTGTACATCATGTCTGAATCTTTCTTTAAGAAGAGGAAATATGCAGGGACTTTTTTTTGGTACCACGCAAAGTCAAACTCAGGACTTCTGTCCCTAAAAACGGAAGTGCATCAATCACTGATTAACTCTTAAAGCAGCAACTGAATCATCGTAAGCCTGTTCCGGAAGCAATTCAGTGGCAGACGGATTAGTGGTCTGTTATAAGAACATAAGAAACAGGAGCAGGAGTAGGCCATCTAGCCCCTCGAGCCTGCCCCGCCATTCAATAAGATCATGGCTGATCTGAAGTGGCTCAGTTCCACTTTCCCGCTTTCTCCCCATAACCCTGTTATCCCTGCTGCAGAGAAGATTAAGTCAGTAGTTCCATCAGGAAGAATGGGCTGTGATGTTGCCAGCCCACCTCCATTCTATGAAGAATAAAAGTCTCCTTGGTTTTATAAACTTGAGCTCCTTGGTGTAATTTTCCATGCCCCCTGTACTGGGAAACCAGTGATGATCATGATGGAATAAGCTGGTATGAAAGGATTAATCTCTTGGAAACCGTACCTGTCACATTTAGTGAGTTGTCGTCTTTGGCAATTACTCGCCAGTGAGTCTGATTGTCTACACAGGAAACTCCATGTCACTGGTCATGTGTTCTGTGGGTCCTTGCGTGGCTGATGAGCCCAATCCCAGGGCTGCATCTTCAGCCACACACTCAGGCGTTTTCGGGTGGTGGGTTCAGTCCTTGGACTCTAGATTGCTGGGATTCCTTTCTCAGACTCCTTTTCTGAGCCTCCTCTTGCCATCAGGTGTCCTCGAAGAATTGTGTCCCTTCAATCAGGAGGTTCTTTCAAATAGGTCTCTTCTGAGCAAGGATCTCCCTCCATGAAGATCAACGGAGAAACCTCCCAAAAGGTGGAACATTTTCCCTAATTGGGGAGCTACCTCTCAACTAAGGCTGGCGTCAATGTGCAGATACAGCATCACATCTGATCCGTGAGCGTCACCTAAGGACAAGAGTCTTTGATGATGGTGGCATTCACATTGATACCAAGATCCTTGAGAGTTGTATTTGCCCAATGATGGTGCATTGTAACCTTTATTGGGAGCTGCGCAGAATCTCTTCTCCCCGGTCCAGTGGATGTGGCAGTTTCTGTCCTCGACAAACATTTTTGATTCTGAGATTGAGCTGTTATCTTTCTACAAGGCTTACCATTGATTATACTGCCTGTGAAGTTGAAGGGAACCTGTCGGACGCAGGTAGTAAACCGTGCAACATATCAATCCTAAAGCATGGTATATCATGCCAGCTATGCAGCTTCATTCTGTGGAAAGAAAATCTCGCGCAGTGCTGGAATTCTGTCTCTTGCACACACTCACCTGGAGTACAAAACTAACTTGTCAGTGTTGAACCAGAGTTAATACAACAGCATTCTTCATCACTTGGCCATTTAACCATTACAGAGTACGTGGGTGCTTTTGCTAGTTTTATTTGATAAAGTTAATGGATCATTAACTGGTTTAACCTTTGCATTATGTTGCTGAAGTTCTCAATATTGTTCAGTATCGATTTTTACATAAAGCATCTGTCCTGTCCATAGGCAAATGATGCTTACCTTCAGATGGCCATTGGCAATGCCCCATGGCCTATTGGAGTGACCATGGTTGGTATCCATGCACGTACAGGTCGTGAAAAGATCTTTTCCAAACATGTGGCACATGTTCTGAATGACGAAACACAGCGGAAATATATTCAGGTTTGTCTGCTAAATCTTTAATTAAAATACATATACTGAGCTGTGAAACATACTTTGTAATCTTTAGGCTTTTACTATGTTGTTGAGATTTTGGCTTCCTCGTCACATTTCACTTTCCTCTTGTGTACTCAGCCTTGTGCATTGTGCAATACCTGCTGGGTACTAATAGAGGAATTTCAACTCTTATAAATTCATGCTAATTCAAGCGATCAGCTATTGTAGTATGTGTTGTGGCACAGCGGTTAACACTGCTGGTTCACAGCACCAGGGACCCGGGTTTGATTCCCAGCTGTCTGTGTGGAGTTTGCACATTCTCCCTGTGTCTGTGTGGGTTTCCTCTGGGTGTTCCCGTTTCTTCCACAGGCTGAAAGATGTGCCGGTTAGGTGCATTGACCTAAACAGATGCCGGAGTGTGACAACTAGGGGAATTTCACTAACTTCATTGCAGTGTTAATGTAAGCCTTATTTGTGACTAATAAATAAACTTTAAAAAAGTCTTATCTAATAGCACTCTAAAACTTACCACAGATGCAAAACCCCCTTTCTTTTTTAGCAAAACGGGCAGGTATTTCAAGATGTGGGTTTCTTGAAAGGAGTTGGTAACTTACAATCAGCTAAGTTGCCTTCTGATTTGCCCCAGCAATTTACAAGCAGGCACAATTATCCTGATTTGGCCACGGCGCGTGTTTAGCAGTGATCTGGGAGAGACATGCCGGGTTAGATCAATAACTCCACTCCTAAAGCTTAATCTCCTCTTGAGCAACAATACCAGAGATCAGCTAATGTTACTTTAAAGCAACCGATACACTATGGAAATGATAAGCAATAAATCTAATATTTCACATAGCATTTGACAATCTATGATGAAATTAAGTGGAAAGTAATATGGGACATTTAGCTTAATTTTGGGGTATTCAGTTTGATTGTGAACAGCTTGTGAAAAGTAGAAACACATTGTTGAAAACAATTGCTCAGCAATTACAGATACAATAAGTCCATTGAAAGACCTTATTACAGATGGTTGAAGGGGCACCAGATTACGATTTTCATATGTCTGAAATGAACACTTGCCTGAAACCTAAAATTGTGTTTATACTTGGGTACGGAATCTCCCTGATGTTATACTTTACAAAGGCATTTACAAGCAAATGAGGTTAAATCATTGGGTGTTATAAATTGGACTGTGAATAACTTAATTGAGCAGTACATGGACCAAGTTCTGTGAGAAATTTGAAAGCTTTTCATTCAAGACAACACTTAGTCCTTCAGAATACATTAGGCTGCACAGTGACGCAGTGGTTAGCAATGCTGCTTCTCAGCGCTGGGGACCTGGGTTCGATTTCTGGCTTGGGTCACTATCTCTGCGGAGCCTGCACGTTTTCCACTGTATCTGCAAAGTGCAACGTTCTCCGGGTGCTCTAGTTTCCTCCCTCAGTCTGAAAGACGTGCTGGTTAGGTGCATTGGCCATGCTAAATTCTCCTTCTGTACCCAAATAGGAGCCGGAGTGTGGCACTGGGGGATTTTCACAGTAACTTCATTGCAGTGTTAATATAACCCTGTGACACGAATAAATAAACTTAAATTTACATTAATTGACCAAAGGTTTTTATTTATTTATTTGTCAAAAGTAACACTGTAATGAAGTTACTGTGAAATTCCCCTAGTTATCACACTCTGGCGCCTATTCGGGTACACTGAGGGAGAATTTAGCATGGCCAGTGCACCTAACCAGCATGTCTTTCGGACAGTGGGAGGAAAATGGAGCACCTGGAGGAAACCCACACGGACATGGGAGAACGTGCAAACTCCACACAGACAGTGACCCAAGCCGGGAGTCGAAACCGGGTTCCTGGCACCGTGAAGCAGCAGTGCTAATCACTGTGCCATCGTGCTGCCCCAAAATCATTGCGCAGATTTATGTTTCCCTCGTTTTCCTATTCTCCTAGGGGTTGAAGAGGCTGATGACCATCTGCCAAAAGCATTTTTCAACAGACCCTTCAAAATGTGTGGAATACAATGCCCTCTAACCAATGCAACATTTGAATGGGACATTTTCTGTATTATTCCTGGATGGGACTGCAAGACTGGGACCTATTGGGAACTGTAAAGAAGAATATGTTTGTCTGCGCAAGTATTTTACACATCAATGAGATTTTCTTCTTCAGAAAAGCAGCAAGCATTAAAGCTGTGTGACCCCCACAGTCGTGTTTGTTTAGTATTAAATAACTTTTAAGCATCTGCATCCAATTGCCTTTAATTACTCTTCTGGTAATTCAACCCCTTTTTTTTTGAGAATTAAAATCTTGTGAACAGAACTCTGCTGAGTCTTTTGGAAAAGCACTTTGAATTCAGGATTATATTTACACAACACTTTTTTAGAACAAGATATATGGTTATTAAATATTTTCCATCGTTCCTCCTTTGGTTTTGACAGTCACCTGTAAATTATTGAAATCCGAGTTCGGAACTAAATGTTGTTTCAGCTATTTCTCATTCTGATGCTTTCAGGCCATGGCTCCATGGAAATTGCATCGTGTGTTTTTACCCAGATACTCGCAGTTTTCTGTGAACAGCAAATGGTTGCATTTTCTTTAGTAATTGAACCCACAATTATGGAGCTGCAGTCTTGTTTACTAATTCCATTACACTGAAATAGCCTTTGGATGCAGACTGTACACTAAGTATAAATTGGTGTTTTAAAAATTCTTGAAGTTGCTATTATGCCGTGTCATCCCGAATGTCTGTCTTTAATGCTATACATGATGTGGAGATGCCGGTGTTGGACTAGGGGACAGTAAGAAGCCTCACAGCAGGTTGAAGTCCAACAGGTTCATTTGGAATCATAATTTTTGGAGCGCTGCTCCTTCATCAGGTGAGTGGAGAGGTAGATTTGACAAACTCAGCACATATTGACAAAAGTTCTTCGGTATCTTGTCTACTTTCTTGCATCTTTGTAGAAACTTGATATCTGTGTTGATGTGCGTGCTCTTCTTGTCTATGTATTATGTGTTTGTGAAACCTACCTCTACCTCTCAATTCTTCAAAAGCTCATGATTCCAAATAGACCTGTTGGACTTCAACCTGGTGTTGTGAGACTTCTTAAATGCTATAATGTAAATCTTTTGTTCTTTCAATTCACAAGAACTTTGTTCTCCTTATGTTGTTGAACCTATTGGCAGAACAGTTTTGATTTTGTTAAATTACTCGTGTAAATACTTCCCTGTTCATGCTGTCCCACCTTGGGAGTAGATGCAATATTTGAATGGAACTCAATGTTGTAAATGTACTCTAAAATAATTGCTTTTGATATCTCCTGTGCATACTGTATATAGCTGACATTTCTCCACTTGTGATAAATGCTCTTTTTTTTGGTCTCTTCTCTCCTGGGTTCCACATCATTTGCTGGCATAAAGAAGCAGACAGCTGACCTCCAGTGGGTCTGTACTTGTGAGCAATCTTTAACAACAGTCTTGTTTCTATTCCTAATACATATCTCTTCCTTTCCTCCCCTTTTATTTTTGAAAAATGTGCCTGACAGCTACTCAGGACCTCAACGAATAGCACCACTGATGGTGGGTCCTCCTCATTAATAAAGTGGGTGTTTGAACATCTAGGGTCTGCCACCCCTGTCAAAAGGTTAACTTAAGTTGGCACAATCTCCCAAGGCCAAGAAATCCTCTCCCCCACACCCCCACCTTGTGCTCTTTTAGGCAGAAGAGGAGAAAACAGCAAACTGACTAGCGTCTGCTTGTTGGATAATACTGGATACGCTTCTGATCTGCAATAGAGTCTCGCTGCAACCAAAATTAATAAACCAAACATAATTTGCTCTCTTGA
The DNA here is from genome assembly GCF_965287045.1 of Carcharhinus amblyrhynchos. Classification (NCBI taxonomy): domain Eukaryota; kingdom Metazoa; phylum Chordata; class Chondrichthyes; order Carcharhiniformes; family Carcharhinidae; genus Carcharhinus; species Carcharhinus amblyrhynchos. The sequence continues at coordinate 49,598,869 of NC_137342.1, forward strand.
CTCATGAACTACCCTGAGTATGCGTGAAATCTAGTGGATCAATGCATTAGCATTTAAAAGAAAGCTTACTGTTCTACCCACTAGCTAAGCATCTTTGTAGAAGCAGTGGCTTAGCTAGCTAATATTTACTAATATTAAGTTAATACTAACTAGCTAATATTTGCCCACTATACCCCATTACACCTTTCACAGCCTTGGGGTATCTTAAAAAAAGGCATTCACAGCTAATTATGTATCTTTCTTCACAAGGGGCAGCCCGGTGGCACAGTGGTTAGCACTGCTGCCTCACAGCGCCAGGATCCAGGTTCTGTTCCGGCCTTGGGTGACTGTGTGAGGAGTTTGCACGTTCTTCTGGTGTCTGTGTGGGTTTCCTCCAGGTGCTCTGTTTCCTCCCACAGTCCAAAGATGTGCAGGTTATGTAGATTGGCTACGGTCAGTTGTCCCTTAGTGAGGACTAGCAGAGTAAATGCATAGGGCTATAGGGACAGGGCCTGGGTAGAACTGTTGTCAGTGCAGGCTCGATGGGCCATATGGCCGCTTCCTGCACTGTAGGGATTCTATAAAGTGAAAGCATTTGCCCACTTTACCTAATTCAACCCCTGCATTGTTCAGTGACCTTTATTTGGTCACCCTGTAACCTTTTCCAAAGAAAAGATCCCCAGCCTGTTCAGTGTTTCACTCTGACAGCTGTATTCCAGCAGACACTTGATTAATAAACTTTTAGTTTGGAAATAATCCGTTTAAGGAGAATTTGTATTTTCCCCCACATAATCTTAACTGGATCCTGATTTGCCTAGAAATGTTATGATTGGCTCAAGATATTTTGGGCATCTCCTCGGATGTGCAGCTGTCCCAAGTGGAATTTGATCGTCTCGCCTGATGCATTGGCAGTTGCAACATCACTGAGCTTGTTGACTATTGTCAGTCTTCATTAGTTGCACTTGCTGGTTTCAGCGCATTCTGAGCACTCTTTGACACTGAATTGTATCATAACTTTGTTTAGAAACCTTTTTTTGGCACTTTTTGTTTCTTGTCATTTAATTGCCTATGTCCTTTAGGAAATGGTTATTTGCAGAAGACTTTTCAAGCGTGAAGATGTGAAAATTTAGAGTGACAACAAACTGGAGGTTAAAAGAGAATCAAGCCAGAAGAAAATCAACCGTTGCATGGTTTGTGTGAATGATTAGGATCAGTTTTAACCCATGGAACAGAGATCAGGAGATAGGTTCCAATGAATAACATCCATCAGCTAAATCTAGACCCTTCCAGAATTCTAGCCTTTCCATCTTTCCACTGCAATTGATTTAGTTATTAGTGTTATTGAGGGTGAACAGAAAGCTTTGAAATATCCTTGGCAGGAAAATTTCTTCATGTTGACAGAGTGTTAACACTGTTGCTTCACAGCTCTAGGGACCTGTGTTTGATTACCAGCTTTGGTCACAGGGGAATTTGCATGTTCTACCTATATTTGCCCGGGTTTCCTCCAGGTGCTCCAGTTTCCTCCCACAGTTCAAAGATGTATGGGTTAGGTACATTGGCCATGCTAAATTGCCCATTAGTGTCCCGGGGTGCATAGGTTAGAGAGATTAGTGGGATAAAAATGTGGGGTTATGGGGATATGGCCTAGGTGGGATTGTTGTCGGTGCAAACCCGATGGGCAGAATGGCCTTCTTCTGCACTTTAGAGATTCTGTGGTTTCTTTGAACAGCAACAACTGGTATTTACGTTGTGCTTTCAATTTAAGCATTTCATAAGAACATTATTAAATACAATCCTCCACGAGGGACCAATGACGTTTCTTGGCAGTTAAATCAATGGCATATAGGTAATGAAAGATCATTGACCTGAAATGTTAACTTTGTTTCTGTCTTCACCAATGCTGCCTCACCTGCAGCGTATTTGTAGAATTTTCTGTTTCTACTATTGGAAGAAGCAGTTGTGTAAGGAGCAGTGCAAAGAAAAGGGTTTGACTGAGAAAAATAAATTCTGGCTGCCGTACACATAATGAGACATGTAATGAGTTTCTGTACTCTGCCATGTTGAAAACCAATTGACATCTTGCAGTCATACCTGTTGTAAGCCTTCATTCACAACAAGCAGGGATTTTGACAATTACAAGACAACATTGACCATTTATTTTTAAATAGTGACCCCAAGTTCTAGATTCTCCCACAAGAGGGAACGATCTCTCCACATACACCCCTCAGGATTTTATAAGGCTATGAAACATAGAAACAGAATTAGGCCACTTGGTCCATCGAGTCTGCTCCACCATTCAGTTATGGCTGATATTTTTCTTATCCTCATTCTCCATCTTTTCCCCATATCCCCAATCCCCTTATTGATCAAGAACCTATCTATCTCTGTCTTAAAGACACTCAATACCTTAGCCTGCACAGCCTTCTGCGGCAGAGTTCCACACATTCGCTACTCTGACTGAAGAAATTCCTCCTCATATCTGTTCTAAAGGATCATCCCTTTAGCCTGAGGTTGTACCTTGTGGTTCTAGTTTTTCCTACTGGTGGAAACACCCTTTCCATGTCTACTCTATCCAGGCCTCACAGTACCCTGTAAATTTCAATAAGATTCTCCCCCACCCCCCAATCCTTCTAAACTCCAAGTACAGATCCAGAGTCCTCAGCTGTTCGTCATATGACAAGCTTTTCATTCCAGAGACCATGCTTGTGAACCTCCCCTGGACGCTTTCCAAGGCCAGCACATTCTTCCTTAGATATAGGGCCCAAAACTACTCAAAATACTCCACATGGGATATGACCAGCGACTTATACAGCCTCAGAAGTACATCCCTGCTCTTGGATTCTAGCCCTCTTGAAATGAATGTTAACATTTAATTTGCTTTCCCAACTGCTGATTGAACCTGCACATTAACCTTAAGAGAATCTTGAACAATGACTCCTAAGTCTCTTAGTGTTTCTGATTTCCTAAACATTTTCCCATTTAGAATATTGACCATGCCTCCATTTCTCCTTCCAAAATGCATAACCTCACACTTTTCCACATTGGGCAAAAATGTGGCAGATGGAATACATTGTCCTATGTTTTAATCAAGCTGCCTCTTACTCTTCTAATCCAATCTCCAATGAATACAAGCCTAGCTTGTGCGGCCAAACCTTATAAGACAATCCTCCTATTCCAGGTATGAGTCTAGGAAACCTCTCAACTTCCAACGCAATTACATCTTTATTTACAAGGAGACCAATAATGTACACAGCGTGCCAATGCCCTGTATAACTGAAGCATAATCTCACTTTTATATTCAATTCCTCTCAATAAATAATAGCTCCACTCATTACATCTCACCAATCAGAAAAAGACCCATTTATGCAAATTCTGCTTCCTGTTAACTAGCCAATCTTCAATTTTCTTCTGACCACTTGTTAATCCATTGCACCAACAATTTGCTCAGTACCATTTCCCTAGTGATTGTAATTTTCCTGAGTTTCTCCCGCCTGTCCAATTCCTGAATTACAGCTATTTTTGGGACGTTACTTCTGTCTGCAATTGTGATTCCGATGCAAATTACCTATTCATTTCTTTATTTTCCATTATTAATTCCCTAGACTCACTTTCTATAAATCCAATGCTCACTTTGTTAACTCATTTCTATGTATTTACAGCAACTCTTACTATCTGCTTTTATACTTCCAGCCAGCTTTCTCTTATACTTTTAATTTTTCCCTTCCTATTAATTCTTTTTCATTCTTTGCTCTTTTCTTCTTTGCACAGTTATATGCTTATTCTTTAACTTTGATGCTATCTTCAATTTTATAAATTAACCATGGATGCTGGGTCCTCCACTTGGCATATCATATTTACTTCAAGCAGATGCCATATCCTTACTACTTTGTTAAGATTATGAATTCAGCATTTTAAATTAATGCAGAACCTATGATCTTAATTTAAGACATGATTTATATAGACTCATTTAATTGGGATGTTATATTTAGTTAGTCTGCGAGAACTCGCAATACATGAAAGTTTTTTAATAGTTAATGCAGAAAATGGGTGGTGCAACTAGATTAACCTCTAATAAATGAGTTAATCTATCATTAAAATTGTCCCCAGTGACAATAACACTATACTATAGCAATTTGTGGAATGGAGCCATTCAGAAGAATATAGTCTGAAAAAAATGTTCTCACAGCATTTTTATGTAACAGTTTCCAGCTGCCTGCTGTATTTTAAGCCAACAGTAGACTTTAGGTTGTCTCCATGTGAACTCTGTTATGACAGCTGCTTTCTTTTATCCTGAATCAAGTTTCTTCACAAATTTATTGGTCAAAGTGACACCTCAGTTAAAGCTAAATAATACTGAACAAGATCAATTTATTTTCTACTTATCAGTGCAAATGACCTACCATTCTCTTCCTGTATATATAAGGTAGTTGTTTAAAGGGGCAATTGAGTGGTATAGGTAAATTTTGATTTGATTTGTTTTATTATTGTTGCATGTATTAGCACAGTGAACAGTATTATTTCTTGCGCACTGTACAGACAAAACATACCATTCATAGAGAAGGAAATGAGAGAGCAGAATGTAGTGTTACAGTCACAGCTAGGGTGTAGAGAAAGATCAACTTAATGAAAGATAAGTCCATTCAAAAGTCTGTTGGCAGCAGGGAAGAAGCTGTTCTTGAGTCGGTTGATACGTGACGTCAGACTTTGTATCTTTTTTCCAAAGGAAGAAGGTGGAAGAGGGAATGTCCGGGTGCGTGGGGTCCTTAATTATGCTGGCTGTTTTTCCGAGGTAGCAGGAAGTGTAGACAGAGTCAATGGATGGGAGGCTGATCAATCAGTTTCTTCCTTGGTAAGATTTAATTACTGGATTTTCTTAGTGTGGTTAAGAGGGAAAATATGTTCGAGAAATTGTTGGAGGTAAAGCTTCCCTAGGTTTTTAGTAATCTTATGTGGACACTTTTTGCTTTGTTAAATGAAAACATCTGAATGTTGCAAGGTCAAACTCAGATGAGGTGTTGCATAAGTTATAAATTATGAATGTTATTGAGGATTTAAGCAGAGAATTGCAAAGTGATCAGGAATCAGTTACAAAGTTTAAGTTTTTTTTCCATTCTAAGGTCGCTTCTCTAACTCTAACTTTGTCAAAGCTTTGATAAAAGGTCGTCTGGGCTTGGAACATCTGCTCTTTTCTCTCCTTGTAGATGCTGCCAGACCTGCTGAGATTTTCCAGCGTTTTTTGGGTTCAGATTCCAGCATCCGCAGTCATTTGTTTTTGTTATGAATAAAGAAAAGTAATTGTTAGTACATTGCTAAATTGATGATTTTATTGAATCTGTGAGGTACTGGTCCATTACATTTGGGCAGGGAAGACAGAATACAGGCTTCAAGTGAAATGAGGATTGTGGAAGAGGGACGAGGATGCTCCATCCTGTTTTAAAATCGTACAGTTTATTATTTCCATTATAAACTTCTCATTTTAATGAAAACTTTCTATGTAAGCTTGACATAAGAAATAGGAACAAGAGTCAGCTATATCGTCCCCGGAGCCTGCTCTGCCATTCAGTGGCTGGTCTTGAACCTTAGCTCGCTTCCCCACCTGATCTTAATATCCTTTTTTCCCCTTGAGTCAAAAAATCTATGGACCTCAGCCTTGAATATACTCAGCCTTGAATATACTCAATGATTGCGTGTCCACAATCCTCAGGCAAAGATTCATAAGTCTGTGATTGAAGAAATTTCCCAGTTAGTCCAAAATTGCAGACTTCTTAACCTGAGATTATAATGCCCCATTTCCCCTCACCCCCGCCTCCCGCCCCCAAACCCCAGCAAATGGTAGATTCCTCGGTTCATCCCGGGTCAATCCTCTCATCCCAGGAAAAAATCTAGTGAACCTTCGCTGTACCACTCCTGTAGGAAATACATTCTTCCTTACATATGGAGACCAAACGTGTGGCCAGTACTCCATCTGACTATGCTGTAACTAATTCTCTAGCCAGTTAGCAGCTTATATAGGAAGTGTTTACTGTAAAAATGGAATGGGAGTTTGTAATGAAAAGCTTGACAAAATATGTTCAAATCTTTTATTATTATTTTTGCGTCACATTAAAAACAGTCTTGTCTTGCTATTATAATTAGGTGTGTAAGCTATTGCCATAATTGATAATGCTAGGTGGAGAATAAAAATGCTGTAGTGCTGGGAAGTAGAATTAGTTTTGTATTGTTTGAACAAAGGGTTGACAGATATAGTTAACTGAGTGACCTCCCAGTTATAAACTTTGTAGGGGTATTTCCTGGAAATGCTCCCTCCAGTAGAAGCTAGGTGCATCTTCCAGCCTCATTCAAATCCTCACAAATTTGTTTTTTTTCGATCCAAACATGAGCTTCCAGCAGTGTTACTGCGCACGCAATGAACCATTGAGACATTCCGAGTTGAATTGCTTCCCCTCTACTAGATCCTTGCAGACTCCCTGCATCCTTGAGGGGAGGGGGGGATTCTTCATGTATGCCCCTTGGCGTGTTTCGCATTAGCCGGCTGTTGTCCGGTGGTGGATTTTCTTGTCCTCCTGCCGCCAGTGGGATTTCCCATTGAATCCACCCCCAATCTCTGGGAAACCCACAGCAGGGATTCAGCAGCCAGCAATATCGCTTGGAAAATTCCAGGCCCTGTGTCTGAGAGTTTCAGGTCAATCTCAGAAACCATTCTCCTCTCAAAGCCCATGTCCATGGTAAGGTGAATCCCATGAACATAATAAATAGGAGCAGGAGCAGACCATGGAGGTCCGTCAAGCCTTCAGCATTCAGTATGATCATGGCTGATCCTGGGCTTCAACTCCACTTTTCTGTCCACTCGCCATATCCATGATTCCCTGAAAGACCAACAATCTGTCTTCCCAGCCTAAATATTTTCATGGGCCTTGTATCCAGGCAGAATTGCTCACTGACTATTCTTTAGAACCTAATTGTCTTTTATCTTGTAAATTAACAGTTTACAAGCTGACATTATCTCCCTAGGATTTTGGACACTAGCAGTCTAACCACTGTCAATACAGATGCAGTTGTCATTGTCTCCAAATGTGACCATCCTACACCTTTCCAGCGAAACAACACGGGCCTCTCTGTAATCTTTTAAACAGCCGTGACTCCTAGTTACAGCCTGTCTCTACCCTTTGTGTTTTATTTAAATATAGGTCCTCCCACTCTGTTTTTGAATACTGGCTGTTTATTTTACTCATTCCTGCAACATACCTGGCTGGCCAGCATTAATTACCCATCCCTGGTTGCCCTAAGAGGACAGTTGAGAGTCAACCACATTGCTGTGGGTCTAGATTCAGGTGTAGGCCAGACCGGGTAAGGATGGCAGATTTCTTTCTTCTCCAAAGTGGATAGAGCCGTGAAGAAGGCTTATAGTGGGTTAGCGTTTATTAACAGGGGATTTGAGTTTAAGAGCCTTGGGGTTATGCTGCAACTATACAGGACTTTGGTGAGACCACATTTGGAATATTGTGTGCAGTTCTAGTCACCTCACTATAAGAAGGATGTGGAAGCATTGGAGAGAGTGCAGAGGAGATTTACCAGGATGCTGCCTGGTTTGGAGGTTGGGTCTTATGATGAAAGGTTAAGGGAGCTGGGAGCTGGAACCAAGGAGGATGAGAGGCCACTTAGTAGAAGTTTATAAGATGATGAGGGGGATAGATAGAGTGGGCGTGCAGAGACTATTTCCTCGGGTGGATGTAGCTGTTACTAAGAGGCGTAACTATAAGGGATGGGAGATATAGGAGGGATGTCCGAGGTAGGTTCTTCACTCAGAGAGTGGTTGGGGTGTGGAATGCACTGCCTGCTGTGATAGTGGAGTCAGACACTTTAGGAACTTTTGAGCGGTTATTGGATAGGCACATGGAGCACCCCAGAATGATAGGGAGTGGGATAGCTTGATCTTGGATTTGGACATAGCTCGGCACAACATCGAGGGCCGAAGGGCCTGTACTGTGCTGTACTGTTCTATGTTCTAAAGAACATTAGTGAGCTAGATGGGTTTTTTCGACAATCAACAATGGTTTCATGGTTATCAGTAGATTCTTAATTTCAGATTTTTTTAATTGAATTCAAATTCCACCATTTGCAGTGGCAGGATTTGAACCCGGGTCCCCAGAACATTAGCAGAGTTTGTAGATGAATAGTCTAGCAATAAAACCACTAGATTATTGCCAGCCTCAATGCCTACTATTAAAGTAAGCCGCTGTTAAAAGAAATGGAATATCAGCAATTAGTAATACCTTAAAAGTGTATTACTTTTGTATTCATAATTATGTGCAAATACTAATTTCCCTTGGTTTAGTTGGACGTTTATACCCGTGGGACCCTTGTATTTGTGAATTTTAGCCTTTGTATGTAGATTAAAGTTAAATATTTATCAGATTTTATAAATAATCTTTACTTGAACAGGCACAACTGTGTAGTTGGTGATATGACTGCGCTGGGTATAGAAATAATTAATCCAGGCCAGTGCTAAGCTGCTTTAGAAGTTGTACGGCTCTGATAATTACTCTGTTTCGGCTATCAAAGTAACTTCTCAAGACACTCAAACTGACACGTGACTTGATATAGATGAGAAACAATTTTAAATCAAACACTTTAGTGGGAAAATAAATTGGAAATGGTGTGTGGTAATTAAACGTTGTACTACTTCAGGTGGCCTTGCAGTGAGGAATACACACCATCATTTGCATTCACTGGGAATCCCCACAGGCAAGATTTTAAAAATATTTTACTCCATTCTTAAAAAAAAGCCTATGCTCAGAGTGGAGCAGGCAAACCTGAATCCATTCCCTGCTTGCTCCAAAACACCATATTCAAATTTAAATTCCAATTAAATCCAATTCAAGGTTCCCACAAGAAGGACAAACAAGATCCAAGTTGACAAGATAAGGCGCTGTACCCCGTCATGGGCTCCATCTGACACAATGCCTTCACAGCCTTGAGGCTAACCCCACAGGCAAGTTTTTTCAATTTCGATCACGTCATACAAAAGGAAAATGAAGCACCTGCCCTACAGTAATAAGTCTGCGAAGGCCAAAGTCCCTTCACCAAAATCCCTTTTATTAACAGCTCTAACAGCAGTGCGCTGACGAATGGCAGATGGAGTTTAATTTGGATAAATGCAAGGTGATGCATTTTGGTCGATCGAACCAGGGCAGGACTTACTCAGTTAATGGTTGGGAATGGGGGTGAGTTATAGAACAATGAGATCTAGGGGTACAGGTTCACAGCTCCTTGAAAGTGGGGTCACAGATGGACGGTGTCGTTAAGAAGGCATTCAGCATGCTTGGTTTCACTGGTCAGAACATTGAACACAGTAAACACCAGGTTAAAGTCCAACAGGATTATTTGGTAGTAAACACCACTAGCTTTCAGGGTTTGCCCCTTCTCAACTAATTATTGGCAAACTTCCAACAACTTTTGGCAAACCCTGAAAGCTAGTGGCGTTTACTACCAAATAAACCTGTTGGACTTTAACTTGGTGTTATGACATTTCTTACTGTGTTCACCCAGCCCAAAGCCGGCATCTCCACATCAGAACATTGAATACAAGGGTTGGGATGTCATGTTGAAGTTGTACAAGACTTTGGTAAGGCCACACTTGGAATACTGTGTACTGTTCTAGTCACCCTGTTATAGAAAGGATATTATTAAACTAGGAAGACTTCAGAAAAGATTTACTAAGATGCTACTGGGACTTGATGGTTTGAGTTATAAGGAGAGGCTGAATAGACTAGGACTTTTTTGTCTGGACTGCAGGTGATCTTATACAGGTCTATAAAATAATGAGGGGCATAGATCAGTTAGATAGTCAATATCTTTTCCCAAAGCTAGCAGAGTCTAAAAATGGAGGGCATAGATTTAAGGTGAGTGGGGAGCGATACAAAAGGATCCAGTGGGACACAGAGGGTGGTGAATGTTCGGAACAAGCTGCCAGAGGTAGTAGTACAGGCGGGTACAATCTTGTCTTTCAAAAAGCATTTAGACAGTTGTATGGATAAAATGGGCATAAAGGGATATGGGCCAAATGCGGGCAATTGGGACTAGCTTCGGGGTTTTAAAAAAAGGGTGGTATGGACACACTGGGGTGAAGGGCCTGTTTCTGTGCTGTAAACCTCAATGACAGGACACAGAGTGCTATCACCAGTGTATCTCTGGGGGTGCCAGAGGAACTTTTGCTCCAGGTTAAGTACAAAGCAGAGACTCCCATCAATTGGATCCTTAATCAGGGAGTTCATACTCCAAAAGGCCAACCTCAAAGGTCTGATTGGAGTTATTACAGCCACATAGAAAGTGTGAGAATCACAAATCATTTCACCCAAGGATCTGCTCTTGTAGACTTGGCTGATATTAGAATGGCATTGGATAACATCTGGATTCAGGTTGCTGATCACGTCAGCCAGTGGAAAGACAAAAAACTCAGAGATTCAATGAGAAGAAGAAGGGGGCGGTGGGGACATAACATCATTGGAAATACCAAAAATGATTGTGTAACATTTGAAAGTCAGAATGGCTTTAATCCAAAGTGATGCCGAATCAAATTTAAGCACTAGAGGGAGCTTGTGTTGCAAGTGTATTATCAAAGAAAACATGTTTCTTTACACTTGCATTTCACTGAAGTGTGGGAAGTGTTCACAGAATGCCGACAGTACAGATGAAGGCCATTCTGCCCATCGAGTCTGTATCAATCATAATCCCACCCGCGCCTTATTCCCATAACCCCATGCAATTACCCTAGCCAGTGCCCCTGACACTAGGGTCAATTTAACATGGCCAATCCACCTAACTTGCACATCTTTGGACTGTGAGAAGAAACCAGAACACCCAGAGGAAACCCATGCAGACATGAGGACAAAGTGCAAGCTCCACACAGACAGTGACCAGAATTGAACCTGGGACACTGGCAGTATGAGGCAGCAGTGCTAACCACTCTGCCACCGTGCCGTCCTCAGAATGTTACTGTGGTATGTGTGTTACTGGCACAAATTGCTGAGGGAGGGTTTCCTATGGCAGAAGTCACTTACCAAAATTCCAACAAGCATTCCACTTGCTTACCAATCAATGATGATTTCAGTCTGCATTACCATACCAATTCCAATTTCCTTTCTCAAGCTGCCTCCTGTAGGTCTCCCTCAGCTACCAGTCTTCAGTTAGTTTAATTTGCTCCACTTGATATCAAGAAACAGCTGAGCAGGCTGGATACAGCAAAGATTTTGAACCTCTGTGGCAATGTCCTGGATGTGTTGCTAAAGACTTGTTCTGCTAAGCTCGCCATGTCCCTAGCCAAGCTCGGGCAGTTAGTTATCACAATGCATCTACCCAGCAAAGTCAAAAATTGCCTAGGTCTGTCCCGTCCACAAAAAGGATGAAATCTCTAATCTTCCCAGTTCCCACTGAATCAGTCTACTCTCAATCATCAGTAAAGTAATGGAACGTGTCACAGAAGTGTGGTTCACCCCATTGATTCCTTAGATGAGAGGGTTTTGCTGGGAGGTGAGATGGAGCAAAATTGATCTAGAAAAATGGGCATTGACTGACTAAAATGTATAAAATTCTCTGAGGGATTAAAGGGGGAAGTGCTGTTTCCCTTGGCTGGGAAGTCTAGAACAAGGGTTCGGATAGTCTCAGGGGAATGGATCAGCCATTTAGGACCATGATAAGGTGAAATCTTTTGATTCAGAGTGTTGCTTGGACTTCTCTACACCAGTCATATGTCCAAGTCTGAGACTGATGGAGTTTGGAAAACTAAGGGAATCCAGGAATAGGGAGAGACTGTGGAAAAGTGGAATTGACATAAATGTTCAGCAAGGGCACAGCGGATCCAATAATCTACTCTTGCTCCTATTTCTTGTACTATTGTATTTCAGAACAGTTTTGGGCAGCACGGTGGCACAATGGTTCGCACTGCTGCCTCACAGTGCAGGTTCCTGGGTTCAATTCCCAGCTCGGGTTACTGTCTGCGCGGAGTCTGCACGTTCTCCCCGTGGGTTTCTTCCGGGTGCTCCGGTTTCCTCCCACAGTCTGAAAGACGTGCTGGTTAGGTGCATTGTTGCCGTGCTAAATTCTCCCTCAGTGTACCCCGACAGGCACTGGAGTGTGGCGATTAGGGGATTTTCACAGTAACGTCATTGCAGTGTGAATGTAAGTCTGACATGAATAAATAAGCTTTAAACAAAATGGGAACATTAAGTAACTGCTTACCATAAAAGCAAAAAATTGTGTGTGACTCAGAAATGCAACAGGAAGAGACAACTTCAAAAGTGGTGAAGCTCCACTGCCAATGACCCTGTCTCACTGCACAATGATTCAACATCCTTTCTCCTGCCACAGCCAATAATATCACTTCCATTTATGGCACTAATCCGACAGTTTCTTTTACACAAAGTCAGTGTCATTGCCAATAAACTTGTTCCATTCGCTTCATGATTAACAAGTCCTGGCGTTGGATTTTTAAAAATGCTTCCGCCACACAAAGCTGTTCTCCTTTTAATTATACTGTAACTGGGGCCTGATATTAGACCACAAGCATAGACTTTGCAAATGGAAATGAACGGGCAGATTATTCCTGAGAAAATTTGTAGAAACTTCAGCTGAAAAGAAATCATTGCTATTCCAGCCGTATTCCTTTAAGGCCTCTTGATGTCATGGCCAAGATTAGAAAATGGTTGAGCGAGCACATTTCCACAATGGAGCAGCACTTCCTTTCCAGACTTCATCTGAGTCAGTTATATCTCTTACGTCTCCTCTTGCAGTTAAAGTGCTCAGTGGGGAAAGCTAGAAGAAATAAATACGATCGCGCGAAAAAAATGAGAGGCTCAGACAGAAGAAGAAAATGTTATTACAGGGAAATTACAGAGCATAAAGCAGCAGAAAAGTGGAAATAGCTCTCTCTGGACTTCACTACGAAACTCTCGAGCTGATCCCCAAATTGCCACAGTTTGGCAATTGTGAGAGTAAATATATCATAGACTCGAGGAGAAAAGACACTGTGCCACAAATAGTATAGGGAACGAATAGACTAGAGGCAGCCCAATCCCTTATAAAACTCAAAATACTATCGGAAACAATCGAGAATTCAGTAACCTCAACCTGACAAAGAACAATACAGCACAGGAACAGGCCCTTCAGCCCTCCAAACCTGCACCTATCCTGTTTACCAATCTAAATCAATCATGATCTGTGCACTTTAATACAAGATGCAGCAAACCTTTAATTTCCATTTGTTACAGAAGGTTAGGGGTAGGGTGTTAGCATGGATAGGGGATTGGCTGTCAAATAGGAGGCAGAGAGTGGGTGTCAATGGGTGCTATTCAGATTGGTGGTTGGTGACTAGTGGAGTGCCCCAGGGGTCGGTGCTGGGGCCTCAGCTATTTACCATTTATATAGATGATCTGGAGGAGGGAGCTGAGTGTAAGGTGTTGAAATTTGCTGATGACACAAAGATAAGTGGAACAGCAAATTGTGCGGAGGGTGTAGAAAGTCTGCAGAGGGATCTAGATAGGCTGAGCGAGTGGGCGAGGACCTGGCAGATGGAATACAATGTTGGCAAGTGTGAGGTTATCCACTTTGGCAGGAATAATAGTAGGAAGGAGTACTACTTACAGGGCGAAAAGCTGCAGCATGCTACGGTGCAGAGGGACCTGGGGGTCCTTGTGCATGAGTCACAAAAACCCAGCCTACAGGTGCAGCAGGTGGTCAGGAAGGCGAATGGGATGCTGGCCTTCATAGTGAAGGGGATTGAATATAAAAGTAGGGAGGTCTTGCTGCAACTGTACAGGGCACTGGTGAGACCACAGCTGGAGTACTGTGTGCAGTTTTGGTCGCCGCACTTGCGCAAGGATATTTTGGCCTTAGAGGGAGTGCAGAGGAGGTTCACTAGGCTGATAGCGGAGTTGAGGGGGTTGAGCTATGAAGAGAGGCTGAATAGACTGGGCTTGTACTCGTTAGAGTTTAGAAGGATGAGGGGGGATCTTATTGAGACGTATAAGATGATGAAAGGGATGGATTGGGTAGAGGTGGAGAGGTTCTTCCCGCTCAGAAAGGACAGCAGGACTAGAGGGCACAGCCTCAAGATAAGGGGGAGGCAGTTTAGAACAGAGTTGAGGAGGAACTTCTTCACTCAAAGGGTGGTGAATCTCTGGAATTCTCTGCCCGTTGAAGTGGTGGAGGCTGCCTCGCTAAATATATTTAAGACGCGGGTAGATAGGTTTTTGGTAGGCAAGGGAATTAAGGGTTATGGGGAGAAAGCGGGAAAGTGGAACTGAGCCACTTGAGATCAGCCATGATCTTATTGAATGGCGGGGCAGGCTCGAAGGGCTAGATGGCCTACTCCTGCTCCTATTTATTATGTTCTTATAATTCCTAAATGAAGGAGACTTACATTATGCAATGTATTGTAATTATTTGTATTCTCAAATGTTCAGAATTAGACAGTAGTTTTATATTTTACTGACTGACTATGGGGGGGGGGGGGGGGGGGGGGGGGGGTGGGTGGGGGAGGTATACTCCACTCCCCTTTCCAGGGGGTGGGGGATGGGGTCAGCAGGAGGAGCTGAAAACACCGTGGGAGTCCCAAAACCAAATCCCGGTGAGATTCTGAAATGTTGCCTTCATTCCAGGCTCGTGGTAAATCTAGAATACTTGACTTGTTTCTTACGAATGGAGGAGTGGTTTCGAGGAGTCAGGAAGTAAGCCTATTGTGGCAGGGCCACTGTGAAGGAAAAATGGGGCCTGAAATTTACAATCCCTTTACAATCACTGGATGTGACAAAAATAGACCTCCCCCCCTACACATAAACATCATAGCACTCCCTGTATTCTCATGAAATCCTCATATAATGCTCCTTCATCTGGAGCAACCAAGAACATACATGTCATTAATGACATGCAAACAGATCCCATGCTCACTATAAGGCACATTGCTCCTTCAGTCACCAAATATGCCCACTCGACCATAACATGAAATACGTGCATAAAAGCTTGGCAAGATTTGTGCCAAGCTGGTTGATTAGTTATGGGTTGAAGAACACGCCCACTGGAGCCTGTCTAAGATCTCAGCCAGAAGGTCAGAGCCATGGTTACCGATGAGAAGCAGGCAGCCAATCAGCAGGATCCTATAGCTCACTGTTTTGGATTGGTGGGAAATCAGCTGACTCATGAATGGGGCCTATAGGAATTGGAAGGTGTGGCTCCTGGTGAAGGGGGAAGGTGGGCTGGATTGGATGTGTGAGAATGAGAAAAACTTTAAAAAGCAACACAAACCTTCTCTGAGCAAATGCCAGCAATCTCCTCCAGGACTGGTAGGCTACTTGATATCCAGAGATACTCTGCTACCTTCATCATTGGCAAGTACAATGAGGCTCCAGCTTTCCCAGTTGACCTTTCTCTCCACATGTCTGTTCCTCAAGGGAAAACAGCAAGCAAGGATTTAAAAATTTAAATATTGTTAACAAAACAAATTGGAGGTCTTATGACATATTGGATAGAGTCCCTAGTTTGTTAAAGGACCAGATCAGAAAACCCAAGGTATGTTGTGAAGTTAGATGAGACACTAACTATTCTTTTATTTTGCATTAGTGTGAGAATAAGGTGTTTCATTCCAGGTGTGATTCTATTGACACACTAGACTAGGAAGCTTTTATTGAAACAAACTTTACTTAACAATACAGTTCAACTATAACAAATGAATTTGTTTACCTTTTACCAATTGCAATACTTTAAACATGATAGGATACAATTGTTAACTGCTAATCTATCTCCATTAGTTCCAATTCAAGCAATATTTCTTTTATAGACTTAAGTTCATCTTTAAAATCAGTTAGCAACAGACATGCTTATGTGTTCAAGCTGCCAGTCCTCAGGCCTCCAGAATACTTATAAACACAGAAAGAGAGAGAAAGACAGCAGCCACCAGAGAGAGAGAGACACCTCTTGATTCTTTCAGAACCTGACAGTAACTGTCTGCTTTTCCCTGTAAGCTCCCCTTACGCACATGACTTTGTCAGTCAAACTGACCAAATCCCTCCTCTGAAACCCCAGGGGGAAAAACAAACAAGCAAACAAAAGTACATTAACTCAGATTAAAACAAACACATCCTGAGATAAAATCGAACATTAGCATGTGAGCAGCCTGTTTTGCAAGAAAAATCAGCACTGTTTCAAACAGAGCTGAATTTCAAACATTCCCCTCACAAGAAACGTGATACAAATACATTTCTTAAATGCACAGAATCATCACAACCTTCAGATCTGAACCAGAAACTCCGAGCTTGAGTCCCATCCCAGGACTTGATGGCCGCTTCCTAATGTGGCCAAACAAGTTGAGTATCTACCTGCGGATTTTTTTTCCAATGGCTGATAGTAAGAGTGGGAGATAGTCCTGGTCAGCCATGCTTGATGTGGAATGGTGTCCCCTCAAGCGATAAACCTCTGGTGTTCCAGGAAAGATGTTGCTATGGAAACACATGAAAATCTGCTTACTGCACAGCTAGATGTTGGAAGAGGAACAATGAGGACATTACAAGAATTAATGAGGCAATGACAGGACTTTTAAGTTTGTTTTTTGCTCGGCCAGCATTTATTGCCCTGATTGCCTTTGAGAAGGTGCTGATGAGCTGCCATCCTGAACCGCTGTATATGGCGTAGGTACACCCACAGTGCTGTTAGGGAGGGAATTCCAAGTTAATGATAGTGGTGGAACAGTGATATAGTTCCAAGTCAGGATAGTGACTGGCTTGGAGGAGAATGTCCAGGTGATGGGCTTCCCATGCATGGGGAGGCAGGGTAGCACAGTGGTTAACACTGTGCCAGGGACCCGTGTTTGATTCCTGGCTCAGGTCACTGTGCGGAGTCCGCACATTCTCCCTGTGTCTGTGTGGGTTTCCTCTGGGTGCTTCGGTTTTCTCCCACAGTTTGAAAGATGTGCTGGTTAAGTGCATTGACCCGAACAAGCGCTGTAGTGTGGCAAATAGGGGAATTTCACAGTAACTTCATTGCAGAGTTAATGTAAGACTTACTTGTGATTCATAAATAAACTAACTTCACTTTATCAGTTGCTGTTGCCCTTCTAGGTGGTAGAAGTCGTGGGTTTGGAAGGTGGAGCCTTGGTGAGTTCCTGCAGTGCATCCTGTAGCTGCTGTACACAGCTACCAATGTTGGTCAGTGATGGAAAAAGTGAATGTTTATGGAAGGGGTGCTGATCAAGCGGGCTGCTGTGCCCTGGATAGTATTGTGTGCTGTTGGTGCTGCACTCATCCATAGGTTTACCTCATAGGTACCCACTCCCTATCATTGTCCAGGGCTTTGGTAGGAGTACACTTGAAATATTGTGTGCAATTTTGGACTTCACATTTAAGGAAGAATATACTTGCATTAGAGGTGAAGGGTAACTAGATTAGTCCCTAGATGAGAGGGTTGTCTGCTGATGAGAGATAAATGGAGTCTCACCAGAGATGCAAATTAATAGTAGTTGCTGAATATTCTCATTTTTTCCTGAAGGGAAGGTCAGTATTGCCTTTTAAAATTAAGGTTTTGTGCGTAGCCATTCTCACCCGCCCAAACCAGCCCATCTAGTCCTCCCTCGGAGGAGCCATACCTTCCAACTGTTATACTCACTGGAGTTTAGAAGCAAGGTAATCATACAGTATTGAAACATACAATATTCTGAAGGCAGCTGATGGGGTAGAATCTGGGAGATTTCTTTCCCCTGGTTGGGGAATCTAAAACATGGGGGCACAGCCCCAGGATAAGGGGCCAATCATTAGGGACTGAGATAAGAGGAAATTTCTTCATTTGCGGCAGACTTACTATCCTTAGAATAAGGATAAGATTGTTGGTTTCTCAGGAAATCAAGGGATTATGGGGGGGTGGGTAAACAAGTGGAGTTAGAGCCAAAGATCAGTCATGATTGTGTTGAATGTTGGAGCAGAGTAGATGGGCTGAATGGTGTCTACTGCTTCTATTCCCCTGATCCTCTCTCGTAAAACTTCAGAACATAGGAACAAGAGGAAGCCAGTTAGTCCCTTAAGAATGATATGTCATTCAATGAGATCATGACTGACCTGTGACCTTCCTCACTGTTGCCCCATATCCCTTAATACTTTTTCTTAACAAAATTTTAGCAATCTCAGGTTTAAAATGAACAGTTGACATAGCACTGATAGCAACTTATGGGAAAGTTTCAAACTGACCCTTTGTGTGAAGAAGCATTTTTTTTTGCAACAAAAGCTGCCACCATGTCTAATTTTTGATGGTTTATTGAATCAATTCGACAGCAACCTATCAATGCTGTTCTTTGAACAGAAGTTGAATGTTTACTGGGCAACTTATGCACCTCTCATTGAAATTTGTTGTGAGTTTTGTCATTTGCTTCATCCTGGATTGTCCCTTTTGGTTCTGCTCTTTGTTAGAAGTGTAACACATGATCGTGACATCCCCGTTGCTAAAATCTTTGCTGGATTTGAATATAGGAAATTCAGTATTGCAAAAAAAAAGATTTACTTTATGTACTTAACACTTACAATTTACTCAGGCAGTTCTACATTGTGTGACCTAGCAGCAGCAATAACAATTTGCATTTATAAGATTCCCCTTTAATGCAACAAAATGTCCCAAGATGCTGTTATAAAGTGGAAGTTGATCCCCCCCCTCTGAGAACTAACACCAAAACATCCAAAAAGGAGTACCTCACCCTATAATCTGTAAAAAGTGTATGTCTGAAGTGATGTGACCTGCTCTTCTAATGGTTAAATACAAAATAAGTCCCTGACACTCTCTCTCTAAAATCAACACATAACAATTTATTTATCTAACTAACAGTGAACAAATTAACTGAACTATTAACAAACCAAATAAATCCCTTCCAACTATTAACTATTCCCCAATAAAGCAAGTGTGCTGTTCAAATAAATACAATTCCCACTCATTAACAAAATAGAATTTAGTCACTCTCTAAATTACAACTAGGTTTTGTGTCTTCCAGAATATTCTGGGCTTGGTCTGTTGATTCTTCTGTCTGGAACTTCTTTCTTCTTTGCTACCTTTACTATCTAGATGGTGCTTTCTCAAAGACATAGATGAAGCTATGAAAGCCAGCAAGTCTCTCTCTCTCTCTCTCTCTCTCTCTCGAGAGAGAGAGTTGAGAGCTGAAAGCTGTTATCTCTGGCAGGTAGCAGCTGTTCCCTCTTTTTGTCCCACTGCCCTCTTCTTTTATACCTGTGATGACATATCAATATTTCCCACAATAAGATTGTTTTGGCAACCTTGGACCAATCAAATTTAAATTTGATAGATCCTCGGTAACTAAGTGCCTGATTCAAATTGACTGGCTAAATTCAAAAGCCTGTTGTCTTGGTAACTCTGCTGCTTGGCCTTTGATAGAAATATTTCAATCTGGGCTCTCTGTGTACTTGCATTTTTTTAACTCTCTAAGCACAGAAAAAGCCCCATCTTTTAAAGGGACCATGCAGTGCTTTCCCCCCTAGCATTTTACAACTTTACCATTTTTACAAACACCAAATTCTAATATCCTCCTACCTCCCAATCTACAATTACTCTCCCCAACCTCACAACAGTGTTTCGCTGAGATCTTATAATTTTGATAATTTAATGCCAAACTACATCTTAGGGTAGGCAAGCAAGAATTTGTCTAAGAGGTGGATTTTATGGAATATCTTAAAGGCAGATTTGATTTATTATTGTCATGTGTATTGGGATACAGTGAAAAGTATTGTTTTTTGCGCACTATACAGACATTCATAGAGTACATAAGGGAGAAGAAGGGGATGCAGAATATATTATTGTAGTCATAATTCAGTCTTATAGACATAAAACAGAAGTAAAGGATAGAATTAGTGGGCATGATGGGGACAGCTCACAAGATGTCGCCTCGTTCCTGCGCCATCTTGAATACAGAACAGGGAAAGGTGGTGGGGCAGCAGGTTCAGGGAGGGTATTCCAGAGCTTAGGGCCTTAGTTGCTGAAGGCACAATGGCCAGTGGTGGAGAGAATTAAACTGGTAGATTCTCAAGAGGCCAGAATTGGTGGAGTGCAGATATCATGTAGCTCATATGCCTGAGTCCATACTCCCAAAGCAACTACTCCACTTGGAACTCGGTTGTGGCAGAAGACACCTAGAAGGACAGCAGGAGGATGCCCGTGAAGCAACCTTGAGGAGGAACCTGAAGGATATCAGGACTAGAGGACACAGTCTTAAGATAAGGGGGGGGCAGTTTAAATCAGAGTTGAGGAGGAACTTCTTCAGTCAAAGGGTGGTGAATCTCTGGAATTCTCTGCTCGTTGAAGTGGTGGAGGCTACCTCGCTAAATATATTTAAGTCACGGGTAGATAGGTTTCTGATAGACAGGGGAATTAAGGGTTATGGGGAGAAAGTGGGAAAGTGGAACTGATCCACTTCAGATCAGCCATGATCTTATTGAATGGTGGGGCAGGCTCGAAGGGCTAGATGGCCTACTCCTGCTTCTATTTCTTATGTTCTTATGTCAAACATCCCTGCCGACCCGAGGGAGTCGCTGGCTTGTGACCGACCAAAATGATGAACATTCATTCCGGAAGGTTCATTGGGAACGTGCAGAGGCGAAGTTGAGAAGTCGGATGGAGCTCACAAACTTCCAAATCACCCGTCTACCCAACTCTTCAAACACCATCAGCCCCTCGTGGATCGACATTGGACCTTGCAGCAATTCCAGAATCGGACTCACCCTCAATCCCAGGGGGCTGCCTCAGAACAAGTCAGAGATTGGGTGGCGCAAATTGCAAAATAGCAAATGAGCCTTGGTGCTCGGGCTTGGAATGCCTCGATTAAATTGTAAACACGTCAAAAAAAAGGATTGATCTTCAATCAAGTTGCAACCGCAAAGAATTTTCCCAGATGGAAAATCTGGATTGCCAAATACAAATGAAACCTGCCTCCAAAACAGAGCAATGTGCACTCATGGGTAAGGAAATAATTTGATAAGCCAATAAACAGAAGTCACAATAGCAGCATTCCTTATTCATCCATCTGGTTTATGTTGCTCTCACACTGAATATTTACTGTCTAGATCAGACTACACTTTAGATTCCATAGCAGGAACATAGAACGCTGGAAAATCTCAGCAGGTTTGGCAGCTTCTGAAGGAGGAGAAACAGAGTTAATGTTTTGAATCTGTTTGACTCTTCATCAGAACTAAAGAGATGAAGAAATGTGTTAGATATTAAACTGTAGCTGGGAGAGATTGCAACAAGATGTAGCAACTGATTGTATCTGGTTGTATCACAGCTTGGCATGGGCTCCTGCTCTGCCCAAGATCGCAAGGAACTACAAAAGGTCATGAATGCAGCCCAATCCATCACACAAACCAGCCTCTCATCCATTGACTCTGTCTACACTTCCCCCTGTCTCGACAAAGCAGCCAGCATAATTAAGAACCCCACACACCCTGGACATTCTCTCTTCCATCTACTTCTGTCAGGAAAAAGATATAAAAGTCTGAGGTCACATACCAACCGATTCAAGAACAGCTTCTTCCCTGCTTTTGAATGGACCTACCTCACATTCAATTGATCTTTCCCTAGCTATGACTGTAACACTCCATTCTGCACTCCCTTGTTTCCTTCTGTATGAAAGGTATGCTTTGTCTGTTTAGTGTGCAAGAAGCTATAATTTTCACTGCATGTTAATATGTGACAAAGAACAAAGAACAATACAGCACAGGAAACAGGCTCTTTGGCCTTCCAAGCCTGTGTTGCTCATTGGTCCAACTAGACCATTCTTCTGTATCCCTCCATTCCCAGTCTGCTCATGTGACTATCCAGATAAGTCTTAAACAATCCCAACGTGTCCGCCTCCACCACCCTGCTTGGCAGCGCATTCCAGGCCCCCACCACCCTCTGTGTAAAATACGTCCCTCTGATACCTGAGTTAAACCTCGCCCCCCTCTCACCTTGAACCTGTGACCCCCTTGTGTTTGTCACCGCCGGCGTGGGAAAAAGCTTCCCACTGTTCACCCTACCCTTCATAATTTTATACACCTCTATTAGGTCTCCCCTCATTCTCCATCTTTCCAGGGAGAACAACCCCAGTTTACCCAATCTGTCCTCATAGCTAAGACCCACCATACCAGGCAACATCCTGGTAAATCTTCTCTGCACGCTCTCCAAAACCTTCATGTCCTTCTGGTAGTGCGATGACCCGAACTGGATGTAGTACTCCAAATGTGGCCTAACCAACATTCTATACAGCCGTTCTATACAGCTGTGATGATAATAAATCAAATCAAATCAAATCAACCTTCAGAACAAGGGACAGCTAACCTGGTGTGGGAGGGAGGAGAGAAAGGGAGGATTATTGCATTGAGGCAATAAACGTATGGTTTGTTTTTAAAAGGGGGTTTAAGATGGAGGAGAAAGGATTTTGACCAGAAAGGTTTTGAGTCCCGAGGGTTGTAACGTGCCTAATTGGAAGGTGAGATTCTGCTCCTCCAGTTTGCCTTGGGCTTCACTGGAGCATTGCAAGACACCCTGGATGGACTTGTCAACATGAGAGTGAGATGCTGAGTGTGTTTCACTTGCACTTCTTTCAATTTGGTTCATTGTATTTGCTCCCAATGCAGCCTTCTCTACATTGGGAGAACTAAACACAGTGATAGGTTTGAGAGTCACCTTCACTCAGTCCATAAGCATGATCCAGCCTTCCTGATGCTTGCTGTTTTAACTTACACCTTGCTCTCAGGTGCTCCTTTGGGTGAACATTATGGTTAGAAACAATTGGGAGAGGGTTAGGAGGGAGGTGAGGGATGGGGTACTTGAGATACATTCAACCATGAAGGGAAAGATCAACAAATAAAGCTAGCTGCGTGCTGTCTAAAAACCATTAAGCTGTTAATCAAAAGTGAGTTAAAATGGCTGGACTGAAATTGAATGGAAACAAAGCTTTTCAAAGGGTTTAAAGGATTTCAAAGGCTTTGGGCTTTCTATGAAGGCTCAGAGATTTGACATAAATGCTGCTTTAAAAGAACAGGGCTGAGTGAACAGCTGTAGAGAAGGGAACTGCTTCTTCTGTCAGTCAAAAGACCTGAAAAGGTTTCCTCACACCTTTAGCCGCTTAGAGAAAGAAGGGGGAATCCCTTTTGCTTAATGGGATGTTGCAGGGATTTGGAAACCTGCCAGGTGTCCAAGGGACATGGAGATGAAAGTGACCAGGCCACCTCAAAGTTTTCACAATTAACAAATAGGAATGAAGGTTTTGATCAATGAGATGCCTAAAATCACCAGGCGAGGAGTGCTCGTCAGATTTCCAGGGCTACAAGGGGTGGTCTAGCTACTATACCCCCATCCCAGGAGAGAGTGCAGAAGTCAGAGAGTGCCCCCTGCCTGAGCCCACCCAACCACCGGGACACTTGGGGGACCCTCCCTCTGGAGCCTGGGAATGATAGAGGGCACATACATGCACACTGCACTTACCTCCTTAACCCCTCTTGGAGTCACGTCAGACCAGGATTTCAGAGCCAGGGTGCTAATGGGCAGTGCACAGTTTGCATGTCAGGAAGGCGTGGGGAGGATCACCTTCATGCCTGCCTGGTGTACGGGGCGGGGTGAGGTGAGGGGGGTGACCCATTGTTTTAGCGATGGGTTGGAAAGGAAGCCCCTCTTTCCTGAGAGGTATGTGGTGTTTGCCTCATTAGCAGAGGGCCACAATTCCGTGGTGAGGGGAGGAGGCTTCTCTCTCAGAAAAAGATTGGGGCACCCTTTCAAAATGGTGCTCCGATCTTGGTGAAGGTTGGCTGGCCAGTGTGCCTCCTGTTAGACATATCTTTACATGCTAAAGGTGGGTGACTGTCACTTGGGTGTCACTGCCAATGTTAGCGGAAAGGACTCTGGGTTTCCTGCTAACATGGTCACTTGGAGCCAATGTGGGTGAATTCCACCCATAGACTCTATTCTCCCTCCCACAGATGCTGTCAGACCTGATTTGATTTGATTTATTAATGACACATGTATTAACACACAGTGAAAAGTATTGTTTCTTGTGCGCTACAGACAAAACATACTGCTCATAGAGAAGGAAACGAGAGAGTGCAGAACATAGTGTTACAGTCATAAAAGAGTTAGAATGAAGTTTTAGAAGCATAGAACGAGAGTA
The DNA here is from genome assembly GCF_965287045.1 of Carcharhinus amblyrhynchos. Lineage (NCBI taxonomy): Eukaryota > Metazoa > Chordata > Chondrichthyes > Carcharhiniformes > Carcharhinidae > Carcharhinus > Carcharhinus amblyrhynchos. The sequence goes on from NC_137342.1 coordinate 49,623,023, forward strand.
AAAGATAGAATTAGAAGGTAGTCTGGGTACAGTTTGTAAGAAGTCACCTCGCTCTGGTACCATCTTGGATCTGCTGAGATTTTCCAGCATTTTCTATCCTTGTTTTAGATTCCAGCATCCGCAGTAATTTGCTTACTTTATATTTTGTTGTTAATTTAAAACAATTCTTGTTAAAAATGCTTTTTTTTTGCTGGGCGTAGGTTTAAGGTGAGAGGGGAGAGATACAAAAGGGTTCAGAGGGACAATTTTTTCACACAGAGGGTTGTGAGTCTCTGGAACGAGCTGCCAGAGATAGTAGTAGAAGCACATATAATTTTTTTCTTTTAAAAAGCATTTAGATAGATAGGTATAGAGGGATATGGGCAAAAGTGGGCAATTGGGACTGGCTTAGTGATTTAAAAAAAGGGCAGCATGGACAAGTTGGGCTGAAGGGCCTGTTTTAAGAACATAAGAACATAAGAAATAGGAGCAGGAGTAGGCCATCTGGCCCTTTGAGCCTGCCCCGCCATTCAATAAGATCATGGCTGATCTGTCGTGGCTCAGTTCCACATTCCCGCCCTCTCCCCATAACCCTTAATTCCCCTCTCCTATCAAAAACCCATCAACCCGCGTCTTAAATATATTTAGCGAGGCAGCCTCCACCACTTCAACGGGCAGAGAATTCCAGAGATTCACCACCCTTTGAGTGAAGAAGTTCTTCCTCAGTTCTTTTCATGCTGTAAACTTCTATGACTCTATAACTGAGGTTGCCATCAATATTATATTATATGTGACATGCACAGCCTCCTTTATGGATGCTACCAAAACCAGAACAGTGCGGTGGAGGGAATAAATGTCTTGGAGAGGCAGAGTATGTGCTTTCATGATGGATAGTTCTTACCACTTTGTCCGTCTTTTTCTGCTAAGCCAAAAAAAATTAAAAGCAAAAACATGTGAAATAACAGACCTCGGTCCAACAAAGGTACATCTGTCAAGAAGCACCACACATTGCAGATGGAGAGGGAAATACTCATTGGGAGTGCACGGATCCTTCTCAGACTTGGCTTCCTCCAATGCACACCTGGGAGCAGATAATACAATCCATTGTTGGCAGCAACTTGGGCAGATGAATGTTTTATGAATTTAGCACTCTGACCTGCTGTCAGTGAATGAAATGCTTTTGAGCATGCATTCGTTTAATGTACCCCTACAATCAAGAGGCATTTTGGTGTTGATGAAAAGCGATAATATTGATTGCCATTGAGACTTTTGTAACTTCAAACATGTTGTGTAGATCAAGCTCCTGATGGAAGACACCCTTCTTCTATTTTCATGTTATTTTCATTCTCCTTTTTAATCATAGAATACCTACAGTGCAGAAGGAGGCCGTTCAGCCCATTGAGCCAGCAACAATCCCATCCAGGCCTTAGCCCCACAACCCCACATCTCTACCCAGCTAATTCCACTGTCAGTATAGCATGGCCAATTGACCTAACCCGCACATTGACTGTGAGAGGAAACTAGAGCACGTGGAGGAAACCCATGCAGACACAGGCAGAATGTGCAAACTTCACACAGACAGTGTCCCGAGACTGGAATTGCACCCTGGTACTGTGAGGCAGCAGTGCTAACCACTGTGCCACCCAACATTTTTACAATTATCCTTTAATCTGTGTGACTATAAAGAACAAATCACCCAGATCTTCAGATAGAAACTCACGGTGGCAGCACGGTGGCATAGTGGTTAGCACTGCTGCCTCACAGCACCCAGGGACCCTGGTTCAATTCCGGTCTTAGGTCATCGTCTGTGTGGTGATTGCACATTCTCCCCGTGTCTGTGTGGGTTTCTTCCGGGTGCTCCGGTTCCCTCCCACACTCCAAAGATGTGCAGGCCAGGTGGATCGGCCATGGAAAAATGCCTCTTTTGGCAGGATTTTATGGCCTTGCTTGACCCGAGACCAGCAAATATCATCTGTGGTCAATGGACCTTCCCATTGTCCGCCCCTCACCTGCTCCAATTCCAGCGCTAGTGTTCCAGGATGTGTGAGTTAGGGAGAATTAGCAGGATAAACACTTGGGGATAGGGCCTGGGGTTAAGATGTTGTTTCGAATAGTTGGTGCGGACTTGATGGGCCGAACAGCCTCCTTCTGCACCGTAGGACTCTATGAATTCAAAAACATTACTTCACGGGTTATGAAGTATTCTGTGAGTTTGTGCAATTGTGATAAACGAGATGCAACTGCGAGCCCTTTTATTCAGTGTTGCTCCGTTCTTCAATGTTAGCTGACAGCTTTTGGGTGTCTGACATTCAACAAAATTCAGCCAGGGAGCAAAGGTGAAATATTTATCAGAAAACCTATCCATTCTATTCCTCTGTCACAGCTTTGGATCTTTTATTATCACTGATTTGTCATCACGTGTGTTGCTTTCGAGGGTGGAATATTGACGTTACAGAATCCGGTGGGAAAGAATCTACCTTGAAAACTGTATCAGATTGCACATTGTTGACAGCTGTATACAGTGAAGCTGAGGTATTGGTATGTTATTAATTATACATGACAGATAACTTCCAGAACCACCATCGCTGCGGGCCTCAAAACCCTTTAAACTTCTCATTTTCAAATTCTTTGTACAGTAAAACCTTGTGTGAAGCTGATTTACTGACAGCACCAGATTAGATTCCCAGGAGCACGAGTAAGAGCCAGAGATATATATATATATATATACAGACAATTCTTTGACAACTGTCTTTCCAAAATAATGAGATCCAGGTGATGTTTGATCTTCAGATGTGATTTCACATGTTTTCTTGTACATGGCTATGGGTTAACTCTTGGCATTTGGGTGCTCAGGAACAGTCATGTTACAGGAAGTCTAAGGCCCTTCAATCATTGCTCAGGCCTCCAATCTAACTCTCTGTGGATGGTGTTTTACTCGTATATCAAAGCCAACCCTCCCCTTCAAACAGAAACAATAAAAATATGGTAAATCTTTTCTGAAAACCAGTTATTTTTCACAGTAACGCCGCGGAAGTATTTTCACCCTCACCCCTGCCCCCCGCTCTTTCTATGCAGTCTTTTCAGATGAGGTGTTGTTCTGGTCCCAGAATGCGAGTGGTGACGCTTTCAAATCAGTTGCTAAGAGCTACATAGATCATGTCCCTCCGTCTTCCCTCATAATTACTTACGCAGAATTACCATGACAGCGTGACTGAGAGGATTTCTATTTATATAGCGCCTGGCACATCCTCAAGCGGCCTCAAAGTGCTTCTCAGCCAGTGATTTATTTTTGACATTTCCTCCGGATTGCACTGTCAAGTACAACAAGCCAATTTTCCCAGAGCATGTCCCCTCAGACAGCAGTGAGATAAATGACCCATTAATCTGTCTTGCTGGTGCTTGTTTGTGGGATTAATGTTGGCCAGGACATTGGAGGAACTTCCCTGCGTTTCTTCAAGCTGCACCAAGAGATCTTTTTTTTCATGTCCACAGGCCAAAGGAGCTTTCTTTGAATGTCTTGTCAGAAAGACGATCTGCCTGTTATGGCAACGTTTTTCATCCAGCGCAGGGTGAGCTCACAACCCGCCCACACCAGAGTGGTACTGTGGTTAGCACTGCTGCCTCACAGCGCCAGAGACCCAGGTTCAATTCCCAGCTTGGGTCAGTGCCTCTGCAGAGTCCGCGCGTTCTCCCCGTGTTTGTGTGGGTTTCCTCCCACACTCCAAAGATGTGCGGGTTAGGTGGATTGGCCGTGATAAATTGCCCCTTAGTGTCAGGGGGATTAGAAAGTTAAATGTGTGGGGTTACGGGAATAGGACCCGGGTGGGATTGTGGTCAGTACAGAATCGATGGGCCGAATGGCCTCCTTCTGCACTTTGGGGGTTCTATAAACTTTCTGCCTCGGGGGGGGGTGAATGGGCTACCAAGGCACACCAACACTTGCAGCTCACTGCGCAATGGCCGAGAGTGCTCGACCAGTCTGTTCACCAAGACAAATGCCACATTCAAATCCTCATAACATTCAGTAATAATTTATTTTGTTAATCTCAAGAACAACCAAATTCATTATTTTGAAAATGTTTCATTTAGGAATTGTTGACAACACTGTTTCTGCAAAATGTAAAGGTACTATACAAATTCTTAATACAAAAGAATAAATTAAAAGCAGAACCTCACAATTCTGCATCTTCTACACCATACATGGTCTTCTTTGATTAAAATGGGACAGAAACCAGAGGAGGGGGAGGGAGAAATAAAGACATTTTTTTTTCATGCTCTTTTAAGATCAACAGCCATTTTCAGGGAGCAATCTACTGAATTCATTGTAACTACATTGCTTTAATTTACACAACTTGTAATAAAACTATTGACATTCAAAGATGTAAAACCCTACAACTATTCTAGTGGTAACTGTTTGTTTGGTAGCACCTGAATCTGCTCTGCTAGGTCCAAACTAAAACTAATACTGATTTATAAAACATATTGGAATTTTAACATTTTACACAATGGTAACTGAAACTGCAATTAGAAAAAAGTCAGCCTCACAATAAATGCGTGGTAGCGTCTGTAAATGTTAGCCTCTCTTTTAAAACTCGACACGAATCCTTCCTGGTCCTCTCTCAAAGACAAACAGTGCTGTCTGGGGTTTTTTTTTGCTGAAGCGGACCGTTCTTGTCCATAGACCACACACAATGGAGCGGCTTCAGCTTATTCAGCGGCCTTCCGAAGCAGGCATCCTTGTTGCTGCTCTCTCCCCCTCCCCCGCCACACACACCCCCTCACCACCCCCCACAAAAAACCCTCTCCGCCCTCCCCTTCCCTGCCCACCCCGACTCCCAACAGGAAACCATCGAAATATTCAGAAGCGGGGGGGGGGGGGGGGAGAAAAACTCCTTTTTTTTGGCAAGACCAGTGTCTTGCTCCAACTGTCACCTTGCTTGAGAAGTCTGCGCCACGCAGACTATGTGAACTTTGCGTGCCAGCCACTAAATTATTTCTGATGAGTACTTCATGGGAAAATATTTTTTAAAAAATTTGTGAGGCCTTCTAAGGGTTGACAACTCTCCAAGGCCTTGTCCAATAAATCAGCCAAAGTCCTTGGAAGAGAATATATGATTTAACAAGCCGATTCAAAGCTTAAACTGAGACTGATGTTGTACCATGATGGAATATCTGTGCGGCTGAGAAATGCACAGATTCTGTTCACTGTGTGCTTTTTCGCATTTATTCAAGTACAAGCTACCCAGCTCCCCATCCACACAAATATTTCAGAACTGTGCTGCTTTTACGATGGGAAAACAATCTTGCCCGCACTCTTAGTGTTTGTTTTTAAAACGGGAAGACCGCATTTTTAATATCCTTCACATATCATCGAACCAGAACCAGAAACAAGAGAATGACAACTTCTTATTCATCAGGTAACCAGCGGGCAACTCCCCTCCAATTCTCCCCCTTCACCTTTTAGTTGGTCTTTGGTAATATTCAAGTAAACGTAATGCTGGATTAAATTCTGAAGCTCTTCGTTGTTTCACGGTCAGTATTCCTTTGCACAAGAGAATAAAACAAGAATCGTACACACGGTCCGGTGGATATGATTCACAGTTTAAAAAACAGTGTTGCATTTTTTTTCAGAAAGACCTTATTCACGTTGACCAGTGGTTACCTGAGTGACAACACAGTCTGCGATACTTTAACTAGGCTTCATTCTGGCTCTGCTGACTAGTTTCTTTTGTGAGAAGTGCCTGGAGCTGTGGTTGCTGGTTAATGACTGTGCGTCGAGTAAGGCAGTGACAAGGGACAGTGAGGGGCTCACGGAAGGGTGTCCGCGTTTGTACTTTGATCTGAGGTCAGGCGTCAGACAAGAGTTCCAGGCTTGGCATTGTCACCTCCGTACCACTGTACATCTGCCAATTCGGAATAGAGCGGGGAGTCCATGTAGCAAGTGTCCTGGTAGGGCCTACAAAGAGAAAAGACTAAACTCAGGCAATGCTTCAGAGTAATATTCAGCCAATTCTTTCTTTCATTAAAATAGAATCCACTTCTTGCAAAGCTCCCGAACGAACCAGGTTTGGGCTATCGTCTAACCGTGACGACGTACTGATTGGACAGTCTTATATTTTGCTATTTAGGGGTTAGAGAACACAAAGTCAGAATTGTTAACTGCAAATTCCTGAGGTGCCACGCCAGCCACTGCTGAGAAAGTGGAAAATGGGATTAGCGCAACTTTAGTGGTAGTTATTGTTGGTGCAGACGTGATGGGCCGAAGGGCCTTCTCTGTGCTGAACCACTCTATGACTAGAGCAAGGTGTGCCCAAAACAAGGGCCAGGATTCCCCGACTCTGCCTGCGGCCGGGATTCTCCAATCCTGCTACAGTGAATGAAGTTTTGGCTGAGCACCAAATGCCCTGTCCTCGCTTGCCCCACTGTTGCTGCCAGCAGGAACAGCAGATTTGGTGCTCACCCAGAACTCCACTCACAGCAGTGGGACCGGAGAATCCCCGCAACACGATGGCACAGTGGTTAGCACCACTGCCTCACAGTGCCAGGGACCCGGGTTTGATTCCCGGCTTGGGTCACTGGAGTCTGCACATTCTCCCCGTGTCTGCGTGGGTTTCCCCCAGGTGCTCCGGTTTCCTCCCACAGTCTGAAAGACATGCTGGGTAGGTGCACTGACGATGCTAACTTCTCCCTCAGTGTACCCGAACAGGCACCGGAGTGTGGCGACTAGGGGATTTTTCACAGTAACTTCATTGCAGTGTTAATGTAAGCCTACCTGTGACCCTAATAAGTAAACTTTTTAAAACTTGGGTGAGGTCAGAGAATTTCGACCCACGACTGTTGGCAGGATAAGCTAGTTCTGAGGGCGAGGTTCGAAGAATTCATCCCCACAAGGTGAGGTGGCTCAGTCCCGCGCAGTGAACCGACCAAATCAGCACAGTTGAGATTGGCAGACTAAAGTATCCAAAGCAGCCCAAACACTTAACCCTAACCCCTGAGCTGTGTTGACTGGCAGCTTTGAAATCCTGTAAGTTCCATCTTATAAAACAGCTGGAACACTGTAAATCCAGCCAAGTTTTCTGCTGTACAGCGAACTCATATCAGCTATCAACTGAGCTGGGGAGAAAACGGAATCAATTGAAATTCTGTCATTTCAAACACAAAGGCACTCTGTTTGAAAAAGTTACAAAAAGGGAGCAAAACCTTTCAGGATTGTTTTTCCACAGCAGGTTGGAATCAAGACAGAAATTTCCCTCTCCCTGAGCAAATGAAAAGTCATAAATTTTAACCGGTAGGTTAGTTGCGAATTTGCAAAATTCCCCTAACTCCTGTTCCACCGTGAACCCCCCGTGGCGTGCCGTGAATGAGCACCCACTGGCAGTGTCTGTGTGCACAAACACACAGTTAAAGCATGCAAACTTTTCATCAGTTGGCATTGAAAACCCTTGGCTTTGTATCGGTAGTTTGCCTACCAGTGTTCTGCCAGAGTAACAAACACAAGCAACTTTCAATAGCAGAACAATCACCCCATTCAAACCTGGTCAAGGCTGATTGTTAATGGTTTTTTTTGGGGGGGCGGGGGTGCAGACCAGGCCGTGAGTGGGAGCAGATTCTCTCCAGGAGGCATTTTCACTACATCAACGTCAAGCTGCAGAATCACCTTAGGAGACTGGGAGAAGAGAAACTGTTGGATTCAACTCATCGATGGCAAACCAAGAAATTAGTGCTTTCCAAAAGGGGCTAATTCTGATCTTCCATCACCCACTGGGGTTTCACAGAAAGCATTTGATTTTTATTTTTGGAAAAAAGATGGATTCAATTCTTTTTAGTATTGTTTTTAGTACTGAAGATGAAATGAATGTTTTGATTTTCTGGGTGTGAACGTTTATTTTTATTCATGAGATGTGGAATTCACCATCCATCCCACATTGTCCGTGAGAAGGTTCTGATGAGCTGCCTTCGTAACCAGTTGCAATCCTTGTGGCGAAGATACTCCGAGGTAGATTTTCATTGAGTTTCGTGGCAACTACAGTTTACATTTATTTATTAATGTCACAGGTAGGCTTACTACAAATGAAGTTACTGCAAAAATCCCCTAGTTGCCACACTCCAGTGCCTGTTCGGGTACACTGAGGGAGAATTTAGCATGGCCAATGCATCTAACCAGCATGTCTTTCAGACTGTGGGAGAAAACCAGAGCACCTGGAGGAAACCCACGCAGACACAGGGAGAATGTGCAGATTCCACACAGTCGCCCAAGCCTGGAATTGAACCTGGATTCCTGGTACTGGGGGGGGGGGCAGCATTGCTATGCATTGTGCCACCCTGGGGATAGAGTCATTGAGGTTTATAGGGGGTGGGGGCTGCTGATTGGTGAGAGCAGGGTGCGATTGGGGGGGGTTGGGGAAGTCAAGTGCAGGCTCTGATCGGTTGGAGGGGGGACGTTGGGGGAGCCCCGAGACTGCCATTCTAGGCTGGGGGGAATGCCGGTTTACTCAGGTTCTGATCTCGGGGGCACACTTTAAAGATGGTGCCCTGATCTCTGGGTTTTGCCAGTGTGTTGAAGCGCTGCCTCCTGTATGACAGTGTGAAACACACCCCCCCTTGATTTATTTTCAGCAGAGTGGTAAGATCTGGAGAGAAACACATCGGTTTTCCCACCAGGAACGTCCCTCTGACATTTTTTTTTAGAGTGATGATAAATAGTTGTTCTTCAGATTGGAGGAAGGTTTGTGATGGAGTTTCCCAGGGGTCAGTGCTGAGACCCTTTCTCTTCCTGGTAGATATGAATGATCTAGACTGTGAAATTCAGGGCATAATTTGAAACTTTGCAGATTGGAAATGTTGTCAACTGTGATGAGAATAGTCTTGAAATTCGAAAGGACACAGACATATTAATGGATTGGACAGACACGTGGCAGATGGGGGTCAATGCAGAGAAATGTGAGGTGCTTCACTTTGGTAATGTGGAGAGATCATACAAAATAAAAGGAGAAACTCTTAAAGAGGTGCAGGAAAAGAGGGACCTCGGTTTACATGTACATAAATCATTGAAGATGGCAGGGCATGTTGAGAGTGCAGTTAATAAAGTCTGTGCTATCTCAGGTTTTATTAATAGGGGCATTGAGTACAAGAGGAAGGAGGTCATGTTGAATAAGACACTAGTTAGGCCCCATCTAGAGCACTGCGTCCAGTTCTAGGCATCATACTTGAGGAAGGCTGTGAAGGCATTGGAGATATCACAGAGGACATTCACAAGAATTATTCCAGGGATGCAGAACTGGAACAGTGAGGTTAGATTGGAGAGGCTGGGTCTGCTTTCCTTGGAGAAAAGACTGAAAGAGTATTCAAGATCCTGAGGGCTATGGAAATCATGAGAAACTGTTCCCATTCAAGACAACATCAGGAACTAAAGTCATAGAGGCCCTTCAGCCCAACTTGTCCATGCTGCCCAGTTTTTACCACTAAGCTGTTTCCATTTGCCCGTGTTTGATCCATATCCCTCTATACCCATCTTACCCATGTAACTGTCTAAACATTTTTTAAAAGACAAAACTGTACCTGCCTCTACTACTACCTCTGGCAGCTCATTCCAGACACTTACCACCCTCTGTGTGGACCTTTTTTATCTTTCCCCTCTCATCTTAAACTTATGCTCTCTCATTTTAGACTCCTCTACCTTTGGGAAAAGATGTTGACTGTCTAGCTGATCTATGACCCTCATTATTTTATAATGTTCTATAAGTTCACCCCTAAGTTTCCTACGCTCAAGGGAAAAAAGTCCCAGTCTATCCAGCCTCTCCTTATAATTCAAGCCATCAAATCCTGGTAGCATCCTAGTAAAGTCTTTTTGCACTCTCTCTAGTTTAATAATATCCTTTCTATAATAGGATGATCGGACTGTACACAGTATTCCAAATGTGGCCTTACCAATGTCTTGCACAACTTCAACAAGACATCCCAACTCCTGTATTCAATGTTCTGACCGATGAAACCAAGCATGCCGAATGCCCTCTTCACCACTCTGTCCACCTGTGACTCCACTTTCAAGGAGCTATGAACCTGTACTCCTAGATATCTTTGTTCTGTAACTCTCCCCAGTGCCCTACCATTAACTGAGTAAGTCCTGGCCTGGACGGCACAGATTCAAAATAATAGGCAAAAGATGTGGGAGTGATGTGAGGGAAAGGTTTTCACCCAGAGGGTGATTGGAGTCTGGAATGAACTTCCTAAGAGGGTGGTGGAGGCAGGTTCGCTCGAGATAATCAAAAAGGGAACTGGATTGTTATCTGAAAAGGAATGTGCAAGGATACAGGGAAAAGGCAGGGGAGTGGGATTGGGTAGAATGTTTGTTCAGAGAACCCATGCAGACTGGATGGACTGAATAGCCTCCACTTGCACTGTAAAGATTCTGTTTTTGATGTAAATTATGTGGCTTGCTAGGCCATTTCAGAGGGCAGCACTACCGTGGATCTGTGTCACATGTAGGTCAGACAGGGTAAGGAGGGCAGACTTCCTTCCCCAAAGGGAACCAGTTGAGGGTTTACAATAATTCAGTGATTACATGGTCACTAATATTGATGCCGACTTTTTATTCCAGATTTTTTAAATTAACCAGATAGTAATTCTCCATGTGCTGTGGTGGAATTTGAACTCTTACCCCCGGATTACTTGTCCAGTAACTAATCCACTGTTCTCCTGCATCCCCAGAATGGGGGTAGGGGTTAAGGTCACTAACCAGTGCTTTCCCAAGTGGTTTGACATTATCACAGTAGCAGCCCAGGGGCTGTGCCAGGGTGCAGTGCCCAGAGTGAGGGTACCTTCTGAGACACTCTGTGGGGGTGGTGGAAGGGGGTGCAGTGCCTGTGGAAGAAGGGTTTGCCTCTGTATGTGTGGGTGGGTGTGTGTGTGTGTGTGTGTGTGTTTGCGTCTGTGCGTATATGTGTGTGTGTGTATGTGTGTGTGTCTGTGGGCAGCCTCATCTTCTTGTCATCGGAGATCGGGAAACCGCAGTGTCAGAATTCCCGACATTGCCGGTTTTTCCCCATCCTGCCTCACTAGTGTGACTCCGTGGGCCATGCTTCCATTTTTTATTTGCACCGAGTGCTGGATTATTCAGAGGGGAATGTCAGCGGTGTGGCCCGGGAGCTGGATGCCGATTTTCTCGCCTGAGGCAACGCTCTGTGCAGAGAATGGCCAAAAACTTTGTCCAGGATGAAGTGAATTGCAAAGGGGAGCACTGACACCGTGAGCAAACTGAGCAAACCTCAAATACCAGACAGAAGACAATAGCTGACACAGCGCAAACTAGGAAATGGAGCTGAGATTCTCTAATCTCTGTGGTCTAACGCTAAACCACACAATGCACTTACTTGCTAAAGGGCTACAAATGTGCAGTTTCTCCTGAAATAAAACACTTGGAGTGTTGACTGCGATTTATTTCTGTCACACAGACATGATTTCAATAAAGACCTTTGTTTGTAGTGATGAGGAAGAAACTAAAAATACCACAAGCATACCACAAACAGCACACAGACAGACAGTGAGGGGCGTCACACTGATTATTACTGTACCTCTATTTTACAGAGCTTTGGTGAGTTGGCGACTGAGTCTGTTCATCATGAGGTGTGCTTGTTTCTGTTGTACCTCTACAGGAAGGCAGTGAAAAAGAGGAGCAGATAAGACTGAATATTAGTAAAAAGAAGAAAGTGAAGAAAATGTTAGTTAGATCTGTGGTTAAGAAGTTAGTAAGAGACTTGTTGGTGATTTAAGTTTTGTTATGGTTAAAATGGTGACAAATTAGGGTTATAATATTGAAACTACACCACGGTCAGACCTTTTACGTCCTGTTTAGATGTTAACTTCCATGCAGGTTCTGAAGACATGGAACAGTGAATACAAAGACCTCAAAAACTTATTTGACAAAAGATATTGTGACATTTCTCTTCCACTCTCTTCATGCTAGGCTGCTGTTTATTCATCATCATTAAAAAAGTTGATTTAATTGAAACAAAGGCAGGTTTGTTAAAATCAAAATTTGGAGCCTATCTCTGATGGAATCACAGAATAGTTATAGCACCTCATCCCAATACTGCCTCTCTGCAAGTCTGATTTACCCAGTCCCACTCAATGCCCTTTTTCAGTAGTTCACTAAATTTCCTCTCTTTTCAGGTGTTTATTCAATTTTCTTGTAAAGCCACCCTTGCCTTCCCCTCGCTGTCAGTCAGTGCATTCCAGATCCTCACCACTCGCTGCACAATGGCGTCATTGGACATTTTGACATTTAGGATGGAATTTTCCCATCTAGCTCGCCATGGGAATCACAGCGGGCGGGACATGGACCATGCAAAAGTCTGTTGACCTCAGGCGGGATTGTCCGGCCTTGAGGCGAGCGCAGCTGGAAAATCCCGCCCTGAGTCTCTGGTTCTTGACCCTTCCACCAATGGACATCCCTGTGTACATCTGCTCTGTCTAATGAATTTGAACACCTCCAACACATCTTTGAATCTTCTCTAAAGGGAACAACTTCAATTCTGCAGAAGTTCTTTCCTGGAATGGTACTTTTTGTATCTACACAGGAGGCAGCTAGTTGGACGGCACTACTTAAATTTAAGGCTTGGTCACTGAAGCACAATGTCATCCTTAACTGAGGCATGTACGGTATTGACCTGGTATCACACGGACAGAGCAGGGTTTGGTGTTGTTTCAATGAGAATGTGAAAGTGTAAAGCAGGCGATAGTGACTTTGAAACCTGTCTTGCACTTATCCCATTTTTGCATTGCAGTCAATAGTGCCGGCAGTTCTGCAATGTTACACAAAGTCTAAACAACCCCAGACACATTCCTGTGAGAAAAGTGAAGACATTGTTTTGGGCGCCTCTCCTGCGCCCTGTGCTGACCCATTCCAGAACAGCAGAAAAGCAGAAGTGTGATGCCTGCGGAATGGTGTTTGTGTTATGTAGAGTAAACTTAACCGAATATGGTCTCTCCACAATCACATCACAATCCAGAAGCAAGTGTGTGGGATTAATCTGTGATGGAAATTGTGGAAAGCCAGCACCATTCACCCCCCGATCCCATCGAAGATCAGCTGCCTGAGGCGAAACACTTTAAATGTAATGAGAATTTTATTTTTCAGGGCAGATTTTCTTCATTGCAATTTAGAAACATTTAAAAAATGAACTCTGCAACTTAAAATATTGGTTGTTTTAACTGTCCCCAAAATAAAATTCATCTGTTCTGTATTCCCGAATCCACTATTTAAAAGAGTTGTTACACTCTGTTCATACAGAGAGAAGAATTTTTTTTAATGTGCTACTTATATAAAAGGCTTTAGGAACTGCAGGAGAAAGAGGAAACGAGAGCAGTGGAAATGTAAAAATGTTTAAACTCTGGGGGTGAGAATAACACAGAAAATGGAGGCAATGTAAAACTAGAGAACGCTGGAAATGTACAGCAGCTTTGTCGCTCTATGGAAGAGAAACCCAAGGCTAGCCTTTCTGACAAAAGGTCCCATCTCATTCGCAACCTGCCAAAAGATAGGTGGGACCTAAAGATCTGGACCTCATGATCTCTGTGAGAATTTGAGAGGGATATCCCAGTATGTCTTCTTCCTCCTGTGTTGGTTTAGGGTTCAAAAATATCTTATTTTAATCAGCACAGTGGTTAGCACTGCTGCCTCACAGCGCCAGGGATCTGGGTTCAATTCTGGTCTTGGGTCACCGTCTGTTTGGAGTCTGCATATTCTCCCTGGGTCTGCGTGGGTTTTCTCCGGGTGCTCTGGTTTCCACCCACATCTGAAGATGTGTGGGTTAGGTGGATTGGTCATGCTAAATTGCCCATTAGTATCCAAAGATGTATAGGTTAGCGAGTTTAGTGGAGTAAATATGTAGGGTTATGGGTTAAGCCTGGGTCGGTGCAAACTCGATGGGCTGAATGGCCACCTTCTGCACTATAGGGATTCTATGATTATAAGTGGGAGGGAGCCTGTGTGATGGTTGGATCAAACTGAGTGTAACAGACATGCATCTTTCTATCAGACACTGACGGAGATTGTGCATTTCCAATGTCTTCAGTTTTCACTTTCCAGTTTAATTCTGTCAAGCAGCGTTACGCAAATGTAACAGTTCCAGAGTGGTTAATAATCTGACAATCGTAGCCCTTCACCCCACAATTAAACACAGCAAACTAAACGTTAAGCAACTTTATCACCAGTGTCAGCTCTCATGACAAAGTATTGTCGGAGAGCTGTTACTGTGCAACATCTGTTCTCCTGTCAGCAACTGCAGAGTTAGCAAACTGTTACAGAAAAGTCTGTCCCGGACTGAACAGCTTTGATGTGATGGCTTTAGAAAGACAGATCTCTTTCGCGATCAAATTGCTCTTTAAACCATGCAGTGGGGATCTGGGCAGTTTTGAGTTCTATGAGTGGAAGCTTTGATAACGAACAAAGACAATAAGCTTTGTCCCTCCCCCATACCCTCCCATCCCATCACCAGCACCCCCCACCCCTCTCCCCGACCGTATGACTCACCCACTCTGCCAGGACGCAATGTGGTGGGGACTGCTCGATGGCGAGGAAGCGATCAATTCGGCAGACTGCGTTGTGCTCCTTTTACTACGAGGTGAGGCGGCTGCAAAGGATAAAGGGCACAATAAAGGTCGGGCATGAGTCACTGCAACGCAACAATGCGAAGGGTAACCACGCTGGAGACAGTAAATGGAATATTTTTAGGATTATGACAGTTGGTCTGGCATTAACCACACAAAGGAACATACAAACTATCCCGCAGGAACGCTTTTCCAAACACAATGCCATTGTTTTGAGTGAGACCATTCGGTGATGGGTTGGGGTTAAACTGAGTAACAGACACACTTTTTCTGGAAAATGGTCCTGACTTCTCGGGAATATTTGGAACTATTTCTGCGACTGAAATGTAATTTCTTCCTGTTTTAAGTTTGTTTTGGTTTCCTGTTTTTTTGTGTTGTACATTTTTATTCAGAGATCTAAAGACTAACTGAAATGTTTGTCATTATTTTGAGGTCTCGTTTCCTCTCTGTTGTCCAACAATGTGATCAATTATTAATTACATATCCACAAACAATTAATTATCTCCTACGAGGCTCTTATTGTCCACTAAGTTTTAAGTTTTTTAAGTTTATTTATTAGTGCCACAAGTAGGCTTGAGTTTGGGGGATTAGTGAGGTAAATGTGTGGGATTACAGGGATAGGGTCTGGGTAAGATGCTCTTTCAGAGAGTCCAGACTCGATGGACTGAATGGTCTCCTTCTACACTGTGTAGTAAGGTCTGTTAAAGTTATTGTCACAATTAGGCTTACATTAACACCTTAATTAATAAACTGTGAAAATCCCCCAGTTGCCACACTCTGGCGCCTGTTCGGGTACACAGAATTCAGCATGGCTAATGCACCTGACCTGCATGTCTTTTGGACTGTGGGAGCACCTGGATGAAACCCACACAGACACGGGGAGAACATGCAGATTCCACACAGACAGTGACCCAAGCCAGGAATCAAACCTGGGTCCCTGGCGCTGTGAAGCAGCAGTGCTAACCACTGTACCATTATAAAACATGCTTTATTCATGGATTATCCTGTCTTTAGGATTTGTGTTCCTGTCACACTCACTGAGAGGATGGACAAGGAAACTGGTCACAAAAAGGAAAGACTTGGCATTTTTATCACACCTTTTGCACCCTCAATACATCACAGTCTGGTTTACAGCCAATCGTAGACTTTCTAAAGTGTCGTCACTATGGCACTGTAGGAAACATGGCAACCAAT
The DNA here is from genome assembly GCF_965287045.1 of Carcharhinus amblyrhynchos. Classification (NCBI taxonomy): domain Eukaryota; kingdom Metazoa; phylum Chordata; class Chondrichthyes; order Carcharhiniformes; family Carcharhinidae; genus Carcharhinus; species Carcharhinus amblyrhynchos. Next base: position 49,638,803 of record NC_137342.1, read on the forward strand.
CAGCACGTAGTAAACCGCACTGTGGGAATGTGTAATCCATGTGTGGGGGGGTGGAAGGAGGATCCGGGGATAGGGTGGGGGAGAGGGCCTGGGTCAGATACTCTGTCAGAGAATCGGCACAGATGTGATGGGCCGAAAGGCCTCCTTCTGCACTGTAGGGATTGTATGATGGATTCTATGAGAGGTGCTCGGTGACTGGGCTGCGACTCGCAGCACTGAGATTAGCAACACCGCTGCACACTGGCACTGCTTGGAACTCTCCAACACATGGTGCCAAGGGATTCTCTGAATAAATTCATGTGGATCATAACCCAGCCACCTACTGACTGCTGACCTCTTAAACAAGCCACAGACAATTAGAGACATGGTGGTGAGTACACCACAGCAACTCAATCCACTGCTGCACCCTTCAGCAACGTCAGAACAAACCTCCGAGAACTTCTTTGCAACTACAGGGAGAGTAAATGTCCACCAGACACTTACTATTTTTCATGATATAAAGAGAATACAGAACATAGAACACTACAGCACAAACAGGCCCTTCGGCCCACAAGTTGTGCCAATCATATCCATACCTACCAGACCTATCTATAACCCTCGATCCCATTAAATCCCATGTACTCATCCAGAAGTCTCTTAAGAGACCCCAACGAGTTCGCCTCCACCACCACCGACGGCAGCCGATTCCACTCACTCACCACCCTCTGAGTGAAAAACTTACCCCTGACATCTCCTCTGTACCTGCTCCCCAGCCCCTTAAACCTGTGTCCTCTCGTAGCGACCATTTCAGCCCTGGGAAATAGCCTCCGAGAATCCACCCTATCTATTCCTCTCAACATTTTATAAACCTCTATCAGGTCGCCTCTCAACCTTCATCTCTCCAGGGAGAAGAGTCCCAGCTCCCTCAACCTATCTTCATAAGGCATGCCTCCCAATCCAGGCAGCATCCTTGTAAATCTCCTCTGTTCCCTCTCAATAGCTTCCACATCATAAAAACCTTGATAATTGTTAAATAGATAAAATTCTAGGGTAGCACCTCACTCTTTTACTAATCTAATATTTACGAATTGTTTGCAGAACAAATGAAATCCCTGGGATAAAAGCAAAATACTGCAGATGCTGGAATCTGAAACAAAAACAGAAAATGCTGGAAAATCCCAACAGGTCGGACAGCATCTACGGAGATGGAATAGAGCCAACGTTTCGAGCCTGGATGACCCTTCGTCAGAGCTGACTCCCAACATTAACTCTATTCTCTCCCCACAGGTGCTGTCAGACCTGGTGAGATTTTCCAGTAATTTTGGTTCTTGTTTAAAATGCAGTTCCTCCTCCTGTTCCTAATTCTCACATCACGATGTTCTTTAACTGCTCAGCATCACAATTTGAGGCAGGGAGCTTTCTCAACAATCTGTTAAATTTTAAATCTGGGGTTATTGGATTTTTATCGTCCAGATGCATTCAGGGATGGGCGGGGGTGGGGAGGTGAATGTATGGATTTACATCACAATTTTAAAAAATATTGTTCATGGGATGAGTGTTTCTGACAAGGGCCCATCTCTGAAAAGTTGCTGGTGAGCTTCTTGAGCTGCTGCGATCCATCTGGTTTAGGTCCACCCACAGTGCTTTATTCTGTAGGGTTTGATACAACTGAGTGACTTCCTAGGCCACTGCAAAAGAGCATCAAGTGTACTGATGTGGGTCTGGATGTCAGGCTGGGTAAGGTTGGCAGATTTCCTCTCCTAAAGGACATGACACAGATGTAGTTTTTTTTAAACAGTGATCTGATCACGGTCATTGTTAATGTGACTAACATGTTCTTCCAAATCAGCCATGATTCTAATGAATGGTGGGATCGGACCCTGGGGCTAAATTATCTCTTCCCGTTCCTATGATAACAGAGAAAAAAAAATACACAGGTTACATTTTTAAAAACCCTGAAAGTAACGCGCTCACCATTTTGATTTGACAAGTTGGGTTGACTTTTCTGCTATCAGGCAACTTTGATAAAATGTTGACCAGCAAGGTCTACTACTGAAAAATATTATTGCAAACAGAGTGTGTCCAAACCCAACAGGGTTTTCTGCTGATTAAAACATTGCTGTCCTTGTTTTATGCTCTCAGTGATATTTTTGCCAATATTCAACAGGGTGAAAAACATAACTGAACGTGGGATTTAAACTCCATCTAACGGTGCAGTACAAACCGGACAGGTGCTCAGTTTGGATTCAGTGACTCAGTATCCTTGGATTGATCACTTGACGTGTTTTGTTAAAGAGTGATTGCTGCCTCTAACAAAACTCTTTCAGCAGCATCGCTTTTCATACAGGAAGCAACACTTTAACCTTGTCAGGACTGTGGAATGTCTGGTCATTTCTCACATTCCTTCCTCGCAGCGAACACAACGCTGCCAAATAATCAGTGGACCAGTTCCGGCCAGTTCTTTTTCAGTGCTGACCCAACATAAATAATATGGTCAGTTCATGTGTAAACCCACTGCCAACAGTTGTGTGTAAGTCCCATCTACAGCCATCAAAAGAGTCCTAGAATGGGCTGAGCGCAGAAGGAGAACACTCAGCTTCATAGAATCCCGACAGTGCAAAAGGAGGCCACTCAGCCCATCAACTCTGACTCTCATCTTACCCAAACCCTATCCCTGTAACCCCACATATTTACCCTGCAAACCCCTACACCTCGGCCATGAAATCATGTAAAACCAACGTAAAGCCAATTAAACCGAGAGGTAGTCAGCAAGCATAGCGGTGACAGGGGAACAGGACTTGTTGTGGGTTAAGGGACAGACAGCAGAGTGTTGGATGGCCACCAGTTTCCAGAGGGAAGGTTGCAGGAGGTCATTCAGGAGTGTGTTAGAACAGTCAGATCTAAAGGCATGAAATGAGGGCTGGATTTCACAGGCTGTTTATCATCCCCCTCAGCTCTCCTTCCACTCCCCACCCCCAGCCTACCCTTCCCCCAACCTCTTCTACCCCACTCCAAAAATCCCCATCCTCAGGAGCTGCTGGCTACACTGGCTGGTCAGCAGCTCCATAGCCTCAATAGCATCAGGGTCAAACAGTGCCCAGTGCTGGGACTGCAATGCAGTCCCTGGGGAAGAGCAGTCCTGTGCCATGCCTGCCCAAGGCTCGTGAGATTCCACCCGAGGCCAACAGAGAATGCCAATCCGCGAGCCTTGCCCGCCCCACTAAAAATTCCAGCACTGGATCCTGGACCAGAGGTAAGTCTGGCATTTTGGATGGGCCTGGCTGGGAGAGCAGGATGTGCGGGCAGAGCGGGGGGTTGAAGGGCTGGGTTTGAGAGGGTAGGGGTGCAATTTAAAGGGGCTACCAGCTTGGGAGGGAACCCCGCAATAGAACCCCCTTCCCGCCTGACAGCAGCTCATGCAGTGAAAGTTGCTGGGAGGTGATGATCCAGTAGTATTAATGCTAGACTATTAATCCAGAAACTCAGCTAACGTTCTGGGAACCCGGGTTCGAATCCTGCCACAGCAGATGGAATCTGAATTCAATAAAAAATATCTGGAATTAAGAATCTACTGATGACCATGAAACCATTACTGATTGTTGGAAAAACCCATCTGTTCACTAATGTCCTTTAGGGGAGGAAATTTGCCACCCTGACCTGGTCTGGCCTATACATGACTCCAGAGCCACAGCAATGTGGTTGACTCTTAAAGTGCTCTCAGGGATGCACAATAAATGCTGGCCCAGTTCGCAACACCTACTTCCCATGAATGAATTAATAAAAAGCTCATCAATGGAATTGCCCCACCTTACTTCTATAATCCCCTCCAACCCCAGAACACTCTGAGATGTCTGCACTCATCTAATTGTGGCCAGCTAATATATCCCTCCACGAGTGGTAGGTGCACCTTCAATTGCCAAGGCTATAAGCTCTGGAATTCTCTCCTTAAACCTTCCCACCTCTCCGACCTCATGCACTTCTTAAAGTCTACCCCTTTTGACCAAGCTTTTGATCACTGTTCCAAACATCTCCTTAAACGTTGCTTTTGTAACACTCTTGTGGATGTTTCATTCCATTAGAGATACTTCATAAATTTAAGCGGCTACTGGTACAACCCACATTATCATGCAAAATATGTGGGAGAAACGAGGATAAAATATACCAGTGACAAATAATTCACAGATTTTTGGAATCTGTAATGTCATTTGTGCAATGTAACTCGGCTAAGCTGCCTAATTTCCATTATTGGACTGAGGTTGTGCGGGCTAGCTGGATTATCTTGCGGGGGGAGGGGAGAGCTGTCAGAAGGGAATGTCACCGTTTGTTTTTATCTCCTTAGGAAGTTTTGCCCATTGTGAATCACTTCCTTCAGGAAATTAAAATCTGTTGAATAGAGTCTTGGAGAGACTGCAGGATGCGGCTGTGAGGGAAATGAGTTTTGTGGATCAAATGATATTTTCTTAAAATCGAAATCAAGAGAAGTTGCAGTTTCCAAGCTGTGCTTTTGTTTCTGCTTCACACTGAACATCAACACCATCGGCCTTTAGGGGTTAGTGCGTGGATTTGGGGAAATGTAAGTTTGCTGAGCTGCTTTTTTGTACTTGCTTTTTATTGTTGTGGGCAGCACAGTGGTTAGCACACTGCTGCCTCACAGCTTCAGGGACCTGGGTTCGATTCCCGGCTTGGGTCACTGTCTGTGTGGAGTTTGCACATTCTCCCCGTGTCTGCGTGGGTTTCCTCTGGGTGCTCCGGTTTCCTCCCACACTTCAAAGTTGTGCGGGTTAGGTGGATTGGCCATGCTAAATTGACCCTAGTGTCAGGGGAACTAGCTAAGGTAAATATGCATAGGGTTATGGGGATAGGGCCTGGGTGGGATTGTGATCAGTGCAGCCTTGATGGGCCGAACGGGCTCCTTCTGCACTGTAGGATTGTATGATTCTATGGGAAGAAAACCAACGAGAAACACGCCATTTTCTCTCCAGATCTTACTGCACTGCCCGATAAAATCAAGTGAGTGTGTTTCACACCGGTATGTGGGGTGGGCGGGGTCTAAATGTTAACAAAATGCTGCTGCTCAGAGATTGGGCGCCATCATTAAAAGACACCCAATCAGAAATGGCACAAACCTGCCCCACCCAGTCCACCACAGAAGTCTTAGGTTCTCCCCTCCCCATCCCACCCCCCCCGATCAGAGTCAGCACTCCTCTCCCCGATCATTGGCCTCTCCCCCCATAATCATAGGCAGCACGGGGTATGGTGCCAACCTGTGCCAAGGTGTTGGGCTGGGGCATTGCCAGGCCACTGGTTGGCAACGTGCGCCTTTACGCCGCCCCCCGGGGATGACCCACGATAGGTTCATGTCCAGGTGAATGGGTTGTGAATGGCGTTGGTGCCCGCGATACCCAGTCAGTGTGGGACGTTCTGGACAGAGTGCTGGCTAATGACACACTGATGTATTAACCTGCACTTCCTGGCCCCCGCGGTGTGCTTTCTGCCACTCTGTTGGCGAGGGACCTGAAAGATTGGCACTCAGACACTCACTGGCATGAGCCTTGCTTCCTGGATTTTGAGCACAGATGGAAAGTTCAGGCTCAAAAGCACCCCATAAATTCACACTCTCTCTGCGCTGACAAGTGACATTTGGGCCACAGTGCTAATCAATAAGCATCTCCAATGAGAGAAGGTCTAACCATCACTCCTTGACATTCAATGACATCACTGAATCCCCACTATCAACATCCTTGGGGTTACCATTGACCAGAAACTGATCTGGACTAGCCATATAAATATTATGGCTCCCAGAACAGGTCAAGGCTAGGAATCCTGCAGAGAGTAACTCACCTCTTGACTCTCCAAAACCTGTCTACCATCTACAAGGCACAAGTTAGGAATGTGATGGAATACTTCCCACTTGCCTGGATAAGTACAACTCCATCAATACTCAAGAAATTTGACACCATCCAGGACAAAGCAGCTTGCTTGATTGGCACTACATTTACAAACATTCACTCCCTCCATCACCAATGAACAGCCGGGGTAACCATCTACAAGATGCAGGGCAGGAACTCACCAAGGCTCCTTAGGCAGCACCTCCCAAACCCACAACCGCTAGAAGGACAAGAGCAGCAGATACTTGGGAACACCAGCAGCTGGAGGTTCCCCTCCAAGCCACTCACCGTCCTGATTTGGAAATATATCACCATTCCTTCACTGTCACTGGGTCTAATTCCTGGAATTCCTTCCCTAACAGCACCGTGGGTGTACCTACACCTTAGGGACTGCAGCGTTTGAAGAAGGCGGTTCACCACCACCTTCTCAAGGGAAATTAGAGATGGGCAATAAACGTAGAAAATGAAAGCTCATGGTGCAACGGTCAACACATTGGCATGGATAGAAGATTGACTAGCCAATAGGAAGGAGAGAATTGGCATGAAAGGGTCTTTTTTCTGGTTAAAAGGATGTGACAAGTGGAGTGTGGGGGGGGGGGGCCCTTAACTTTTTACAATGTATATAAACGACTTGGATGAAGGCACTGAAGGTACGGTTGCTAAATTTGCTGATAACACAGTGATAGGTCGGAAAGTAAGTTGTGAAGAGGATGTAAGGAAGCTCCAAAGGGACATAGATAGGTTAAGTGAGTGGGCAAAAATCCGGCAAATGGAATATAACGTGAGCAAATGTGAATTGCCCATTTTGGCAAAAAGAATAAAAAAGCTCGTTATCTAAATGGTGAGCGATTGCAAAGCTCTGAGATGCAGAGGGATCTGGGTGTCCTCCTGCATGAATCACAAAAGGATAGTATGCAGGTACAGCAAGGAATTAGAAAAGCTAATAGAATGCTACTGTTTATGGCGAGGAGAGTTGGTTGCAGAGGTAGGGTGGTTACACTTCAATTGTACAGGGCATTGGTAAGCCACATCCGGGGTATTCTGCACAGTCTCCTTATTTAAGGCGTTAAAGAAATTTGAGTTTTTCTTTTCTTGTTACACAAAACATTAAAGCTAAACAGAGGATTCAGGAGCAGGAGTAGGCCATTCAGCCCCTCAAGCCTGCTCCACCATTCAATAAGATCATGGTTGACTTGATTGTGGTCTCAGCTCCATTGTCCTGTCTGCCCCGACTCTCTTGTCTAACAAAAATCTAACTCTGCCCTTGAACAAATCCAAAGAAGCAGCCTCCACTGACCTTTGGGGAAGAGCATCCTACATTCTAATGACCATCCCAGATAAAGTTTCTCTTCATCTCAGTCTTTAAGAGGAGACTTCTTATTCTTAAATTGTGCCCCCCACCACCGCTCTTAGCCTCCCCCACAAGTGGGGGCATCCTCCCAGCATCGAGCCTGTTAAGCCCCCTGAGGATTTACAAGGGTCCTGAACGAAATCTAGTCCATCACACAAACCAACATCCCACCCCATCCATTGACTCCAGCTCCACTTTCCGTTGCCTCAGAAAAGCAGCCACTATAATCAAGAACCCCCCGTGTACCCCGGATATACCTTCTTATGCTTTCTTCCGTCAGGAAAAATATACAAAAGTCTGAGGTCACGTACCAACCGACTCGAGAACAACTTCTTCCCAGTTGCCTTCAGACCTTTGAAAGAACTACCTTGCATTAAGTTGATCTTTCTCTGCACCCTAGCTATGACTGAAGCACCACCATATCCTGCACTCTCTCCTTTCCTTCTCCCCTATGTACTCTATGAATGGTATGCTTTGTCTGTAGAGGATACAAGAAACAATATTTTTCACTCTATCCCAATACGTGTGACAATAATAAATCAAATTAAAACAAAAAAAAAACCCATACGATTATCAACAGGAACACCACTCACGTTTCTGACCTCCAGTGGGTACAGACCCATGATTAGTTATTGAAAAGGCACTTGGGAGCAACATTCACTCTAAGATGTGCATGTGCGTGACTCCGCAGTAATCCAGGATGTATCAGTGCAGGCAACAAGCACGCCAATGTGCTTCAGGGACAGAGGGAGACTAGGGGGAACACTGCTGGGGAGATTGTGGATTCAGGCAAAGGGAATCATTCGTGGAAAGGATTTCCGATGCAAGCGGTGTTACGAGACATTGGAATAGAGAAGGAGGAAACGTGGCAGAATTGGTTAGAGATACAAATTCAGATCAAACAACCTGACTGGAATTTATACAACTGCTCTGCAGGAATGTTAAATCTTGCTGAGTGCACTTTCTTATTTTCAGGGTGGTTCAATGAAATAAGCAAACTGCTTCCTGTTTACTCAGAGTTAGGGATGGTTCCTGTCTGAAAACAACATCTCAAATACTGGGAACTCACTTTTAGGTCTCGCCTGATGACAGAAAGAAGGATCTTTTGTTTAACCATCAAAGTTCCTAATGGTTTACTGGAGAAATTACCAATGGTCGGGAAGTGGAAATCCTCAGAATAGATTAGTGGTATTCCCAGTGGCTTTGGGATAGACATCGCAAGGGTGGGATTGGTTGTGGTGTGTGGTTAAGAGTTCCTCACTTGTTGGTAAATGAAGGCTGAGTGAACACACTCAAATGAGGAAAATTTACCCTCAGAAAAAGTGTTCAAGTGTTAATCGTCTGAATCCGAATCATCTGCATCACAACCACTTCTAGAAGATTTGTATTAAATGGCACATCCCTTTGTTTGCAACAAGCAAAATACTGACCGCACTCAACCAGCCCCAGCTTGCAAAATTAAAATGCAAGGGCCCAAAATTAGGTGTGACTCCATGATTGGACAGCACTTGCTAAACAATCCTGATTGCGTTAAGAATTTCACTGAAAACAGTTTGAGATTACCAGTCGGTTCACAACGTGGTTCATGTGAGCATGCTAGAGTTTGCATATATTCACACACAGGACCCTAACCTCTGCCGACAGAGGGAGCATGTCCACATGTTGTGCATTCCTAAAATAAACAAAAGCTTGGAGGACAGCCATTTCCTGATGCTAATACCTTGACCAATCAGATTAACGGGCATGATTTGAATTTGAACAAAAGCTTGGCAGTTAACTGTTCACTGGTGCATTCTGCATCATAATACCTCTACCAATCAGAATATACCTGTCGACCAATCAGAACTCTCTTTTCATTCAGTATGAATTTTTGTTCCCTTTGCAATTGGTATTTTTGTGAATCTGTCCTGATAAGTGCAAAGGGAAAAGCTTTGACAGCATGTCTCTTTATTCAGCTGTACCATTAATATTTGTTTGCTGATGGCCATTTGGCTTGAGTTAAAGCACAGCAAACTGGCCAAAGGAATAGTGCATAAGTGGAAATCCTCCTCAGAATCTCCGTACAACATGAACTCAAAAAGTAAAGTTCAGCCAAGGGGGCAGGGCTGAGAGGCTTCTCCTCTTGTGGACTCATCATCTTCCTGTCCCCAGTAACGAGTGCCTCACTCTGCATCTTTCAATAAATCGCAACCAATGACAGTTAATGCTTCATCATGCATTTGCGCTGGGTACCTCATTATCTCAGAATGTACAATAAAACAACAAAAATCTGTCACCTATGTTACGTTGGAATAAACATTCACTTTTGACATAATGTCCCACTGTCCAAAGATGTGCTGGTTAGGTTGCTTGGCCATGCTAAATTGCCCCTGTCTTAGTGGGGTAAATAGGTGGTGTTAGGGGGATAGGGTCTGGGTGGGATTGTTGTTGGTGCAGACTCAATGGGCCGAATGGCCTCCTTCTACACCGGACCGATTCTATGATCTATAAAAGATTGAAAGTTACACTGAAAAATATCTTCATACCAACGTCTCAAACACTGATATCCACCACTTCCACCGTTGCTTCACTGGGGGTATTAAAAAGTAAAGAAAGAGCGCCTTTGACAATCTCAGAACGTCTCAATATGTTTTATAGCCAATAGAGTACGAGTGACATGATGGCAGTGGTTAGCGCGACCCAAGTTCGATTCCAGCCTTGGGTCACTGCCTGTGCAGAGTTTACATGTTCTCCCCGTGTCTGCGTGGGTTTCCTCCGGGTGCTCCGGTTTCTTCCCACATTCTAAAGATGTGCAGGTTAGGTGGTTGGCCACGCTGAATTGCCTCCTAGCGCCCAAAGTTGTATAGGTAAGGTGGACGAGAGGTTATGGGATTGAGCTGGCAGGGGTTGGGAGTGCGAGCCTGGGTAAGATTCTGAATGGGTGCAGACTCGAAGGGCTGACTGGACTCTGTCTGCACTGTAGAGATTTTGTGATGTTATGAAGTACGATCAAAACGTTATTGCAGTTGTAATTACAGGAAATAAAATGAGTTCCCATAATTAGCAACACGATAAGGACCAGATCTTCTGTTTGTATGACACTGGTGGAGAGATAAACATTGGCCAAGACACTAGGGATTACACCCCTCCTCTTCGGAATGATGCTGTGGGATCATTTACATGAAGCTAGCAGAGCAGACAGTCCCTGTGTCTGACATCTCATTTGGGAGACGGTATCTCTGACAGTGCAGCTCTCCTTCACCACCGTGTTAGCCCTGGCCTGGGACTTGAATACAGAATCTTTAGACTCAGTGACACAAATGGATCCTTGCCTGACACTCATTAAGTCAGCGTTTAGACAATAGTATCTGTCAGCTGAATTTCACACAGACGTAATATATATAACACCCTGCCAACAATCAATATCTCTCGCAGTGTTGATGTTTCATTGGCCTTTCTTCTCAATTCCACCTGTGCAAAAGGACATTGGAATGTAATATTTCAAATGATAAAAATAAAAGCAGCGCGATGTGAAACTTGCCTCACAGGAGGAATTAAGGCGAGTGGGGTAGGAGTATTCAAGGAGAGGTTACAGCTGGGAATCTCTGGCCGTTCACACACTGTCACTGCTACCAGGAGAATTTGGCTACAGCGAGAGCGGAGAATCCCGCTGGTGTGAGTGGCTGGGGAATTCCATCCAACTGAAATGCAGGAGGGAGGAGGGAATAAAAGGATTTGCCGACCCGGTGCGTTGAAGTGGGCTGGGAGGAGGGTCTTATGGAGCATAAATACTCCCATTGGATTGGACAGCCTGTTTCCTTGCTGTAAGTAGAACACAGAACAGTACAGCACAGGAACAGGCCCTTCAGCCGTCCAACCCTGTACTGACCACGGTTACCTACCTACACCAACCACTTATATCCCTCTATTCCCCGTTTGTTCAAGTGCCTATCCAGATAAGTCTCAAATGTCGCTAATGTGTCTGCCTCAACCACTTGCAGTGCGTTCCAGGCCCCCACCACCCTCTGTGTAAAAAGCTTCCCCCCGCACATCTCCACTGAGCCTTTTCCCCCCTCGCCTTGAACCCCCTTCTAATTGTCATTTCTGGGGAAAAGCTTCCAACTGTTCACTTAGCAAACGCGTGGACAGAGAACAGAAGTTTTACCTGAAGCAGCTGATGTTGCTTTGGATGGTTGAGGCATTCGGGTTATCCGACTGTGAGCCATGAAGGCGCTGTGAGCTGTGCTGTATGGAGAGCTCCTGTCCGATGAGTCAGAGCTTGTATGAGAGAGTCTATTGTGGTCCTTTAGTGTGGCTGAAGACCTTTCATACCATGACCGTAGTTCATCCGACAATGCAGTTCTGTTTGTACTCCTCTCAGCATTATCTTTAACAAGGGAAGGAGTCCTAACAATTTGCGAACGTGATGGTGTCAGCTTTACGGAATCAATGTCATCGCCATGCCAAGTATCCTTATAGATCCCACCTGCAGTATAGGAGTTCGAGGTTTTAAATTGTGCTTTCACACTGTAATGTCCCTCTTGGTCATTTTCCAAACTGCGTACCACCACCGGTGTCGGACTCCCCTCAATGTACAGGGGATATTCCTTAATCCTGTACTGCGAGGAAGGCTGGCTCTGGCTGTGAAGGTAAAACCCACTGCCGTTTCCAGTGCCGTTCTTAGCTGCCAGGTTGGGCATGCTCCCTGAATTGGAGGAACCGAGATTCCCGGCGGATCGGTGCCTCTGCCGTTCCCGGGCCTTGGACGGCGAGTCCTCGGCCAGTGTGGAGTAGTTGGCATGCACGTGAGCGGGGTAGTAGTGTTCCGAACTGGAGTGGCTGGTGCAAGAGGAGCAGTCGTCTAAAGGGTCAGAGCCGTTACTGCTACGAGTCCTTGGGGTGTAGAAATCTGGACTCCCTGTTTCGTTCTCTGACACAACCAGCTTGCCCTGGGATTCCAAACTGGAGCTCCTGTGTCTAAAGTGCTGTGCTAAACTGTGCAGGCGAGTAGGGCTGATATCAACCGACCTGGAAAAGCGAAAAGCAAATTGTTACCATTTGCACTGTGTCTCTTAGGAAGGTTTAGAACCAAAGGGACCACTGCAGCCAACATGAAAACCAGTATGCACGAGTGGAACACTCATACACTTTGCACACGATGTGGATATGCCAGTGTTGGACTGGGGTGGGCACAATGAGAAGTCTCACAACACCAGGTTAAAGTCCAACAGGTTTATTTGGAATCACGATCTTTCAGAGCACTGCTCCTTCATCAGTTGAATGGACCTTTTTTTACATTTTAATACCTCCAGTAAACTTTAACTCGGTGTTGTGAGACTTCTTACTGTACTTCTGGGACACTCTCTGTCAGATACTGTCTAATTCCCTCTCTTACTGACATTCCCAGATCTATAATCTTGCAGACAGTACTGAGCACTTATTTATCAATCTCTCTGTAAAGTGGTTTGATCTAGAATGTATACTCATACTTCCTTGTACTATGTTGAACTTTTCTTTCATTCGTGGGACATGAGCGTCGCTGGCTGGGCCAGTATTTATTGTCCATCCCTAGTTGCTTGAGGACAGTTGAGAGTCAACCACATTGCTGTGGCTCTGGAGTCACAGACTGGGTAAGGACGGCAGATTTTCCTTCCCTAAAGGACATTAATGGACCAGATGGATTTTTCCAACAATTGACAATGGGTCAGCAATAGATTCTTAACTCTATATTCATTGTTTAACAAGTTCAAATTCCACCATTTGCTGTAGCAGGATTTGAACCCGGGTCCCCAGAACATTAGCTGAGTTCCTGGATTAATAGTCTAGCGATAATACCACTGGGCCATCACTTCCCTTAATTCATTTGGTTATCTTGAGTTCAAGTCATCCCCAGCTCTCTGGATCCTGAATACCACCAGATATCTTTTAAAGAGCCATCATTCTCCAGTAAAACCCAGTCTTTCTCCATAAACCAGTTTCTGTTGCCTTTTCTTGCAATGTTGAATCCACAGTATTCATTCAGCATATTCCCCCCATCCCGGAACCCCAACAATGTCAGTCAGCAGCCTTCACAGTTCCCCAGCTGAGACCAGCATCTGCCTTTTGCAAGTTATAAGTAACTGCAAACTTGTGTTGTGATTTCTTGGTTAATGCTAGGAAGAGTTCCAGTAATTATTCCTCTTGTTTAATCTCATCACATTGTAGTCACTACATTCACTAGCTGCTAGTTCAATTTCCTAATCTCTTGGTACTGGCACCAGTTTGCAACTGATCTCCTGGCAATCCACTAATAATACCACACCGCAAGTCACGATCGCTACTTCACTTGAAACTGGAAATTACTTCAGTGCACTTTACAAAATGAAGCCTGAAGCTGGCACAATGGCGCTGGGCACCGACGCACTCTTGCAGAGAACGGCAGAGCAAAGTTCCAGGTCTTGACTTGAGAAATGCCAGCCTGAGGTCGGGTCCCCCTAGTTCCTGTTCTGGGTCTGCAAACTGAGAACGAGGCTTTCCTATATCTCTGCTCTCCACACAGATTCAAGTCGAGTGATGTAGACCAAAGGTGGTTATGCCTTTTTTCGACAGTCTACTTTTCCTTCCCCCTCTCTCCTGAAGCACCAGTTTGCTTTGGGATATAATTCCAAGGTTTCCAGTGTCTCGCCAAGGTAGTTGCTGTTCATTCCAACATGCGGAGTTTTATAGTAAATCTATTCCTGTCTTCAGTGCAGTTCTGGAGATTGCATTTTCCAGCAATGCTCCACAAGGACACACATCTTTCTCCATAAGCCAGAGATGACTCCCCCTAGTTCCTGTTCTGGGTCTGCTGGTAGCCGGTTGAGAGTGACATTGGTGAGGGAAGCCAGCCTGTCCACCCTCATCCTGCTGTGGACACAGATTTTGCCCAGGGAGACAAGGTAAAGAAACAATGTGCAACCCTCAGTGGGGAGTCATCTCTGGCTTATGGAAAAAGATGTGTGTCCTTGTGGAGCATTGCTGGAGGAGTGGACGGCACGGTGACACAGTGGTTAGCACTGCTGCCTCACAGACAAAGGATCGGGGTTCAATTCTGGCCTCAGGCCACTGTCAGTGTGGAGTTTGCACGTTCTCCCCGTGTCTGCATGGGTTTCCTCCAGGTGCTCCGGTTTCCTCCCACAGTCCAAAGATGTGCACTGGCCATGTTAAATTGCTCCTTAGTGTCAGGGGGACTAGCTAGGGTAAGTATGTGGGGGTTACAGGAGTAGGGCTTGGGTGGGATTGTGGTTGGTGCAGAGTCAATGGGCTGAATGGCCTTCTTCTACACTGTAGAGATTCTATATTTCTATGGGAGGAGTGGGAGAGGAAGGGTGGAGCTGTGGGAGGGGAGGGGAAGGAAGGAGTAGGGGTTGGAGGTTTGGCAGCTCTTCAAAGAGCCAGCACAAATTGGATACACTGAATGGATTCCTCCGTGTTTTGCTATTGTTTGATTCTTTGACGTTTGGCTCCAGCACTTTTGTCAATCACTGCGGGTGAGATTTTAACTCCTTCAAAACCCACTCAGCTACATGGAGTTAAAATAAGCAGGTTTATTCATCCTATACGGTAATGTGGGACCTGTGCTCAGATAGAAGGCAGGCAATTGGTGCTGGTATCACAGTCTCTCCTCTCTCCCCAACTTCTTCCCACTTGGAATTTGGGAAATGAATTACCTTCGGGAATCTGTTTCTTGATGATACATACTTGTGATGTTTGCAGCTTCATAAACATGTTATAAAAAGTACAGTTTTGAACATCAGGAGCCAGCACATTCTGCAAAAAACTGATATCTAAATCCTACAGAAATAAGGGTGCAGAGTGTAGATATCCAGAGAAATAGGTGTGAGAATGTGGATACAAATTCAACTTTCTCTGTAAGAGCATAGTAATCAGTTGCTGCAGGTGGAAATGTACCAATAAAACATTGTATTAGATCACCCCGACACTGGATCAAAGAGTTAAAGAAAATCCAAAACAAAACCACACAGATGCTGAACATCTAAAATCCACCAGAAAATGCTGGAGATACTCAGCGGGGCTGGTATCAGCTCTGGAGAAACAGGATTAGTGATTCAGCGTTCCTCAGAGCTGGAAATGTTCGTGGGTTTTAAGCAGGAGCAGAAGGGAAAGTGGGGGGGGGAGAGGGGAATGAGGAGAGGGAGGGGGGAGGGGAGGGGAAGGGGGAGAGGGAGGGAGGAGAGGAGGGAGAGGGAGGGGAGGGGGGAACGGGGAGAGGGAGGGGAGGGGGGGAACGGGGAGAGGGAGGGGGGAGAGCAAGGGGAGGGGAAGGGGGAAAGGGAGGGGGAGAGGAAGGAGGGGGAGGAGAGGGGAATGGGGAGAGGGAGGGAGGAGGAGGAGAGGGAGGAGGAAGAACGGTGATAAACCAGAGGTGAGAGAGAGTAAATGACGAAAGGGCTGATGGTTCAAGGCAAAAAGGGAGATGGGAATGAGACAAGTATCGAAACAAAAGATGGCTCTAAGTAGGAGGTTCAGATGGAATGAACAGAAAAACAGAATCGTTGAAATCTTACGGTGCAGAAGGTCACTCGGCCCATCAAGTCTGCACCGACTCTCCAACACAGCATCCCACCCAGGCCCTAACCCCATGCATTCAGCCTGTTAACCCTCCTAACCTGCACATCTTTGACACTAATGGACAATTTAGCATGGCCAACCAATACAATTAACCTGCACATCTTTGAACTGTGGGAGGAAGCCGGAGCACCCAGAGAAAACCCACGCAGACACGGGGAGAATGTGCAAACTCCACACAGACAGTGACCCAAGGCTGGCATCGAACCCGGGTTCCTGGCGCTGTGAGGCAGCAGTGCTAACCACTGTGTCGCCGTGCCGCCCATAACCAACAATTGCAGTGTGATAAATAGAAGCAGAGGTTACGATCTGAAATTATTGAACTCGATGGGTGGGATCTTCCATTTCTGCTGACAGTAAGCCCCTACCACGGGTCCATCGGGAAACCCCATTGACGGCAGCAGGGTGGGGGAAGGGTGCGGGTGTGGAATCTGCCCAACGTTGATTCTGGAAAACTGTAAAGCATCTAATTAAAAATTTAGTTGCCATTTTTCATGTTAAATATTTAAGTGGTTGCATCATTGCTTTAAGAGCCAGTCACATGATTTGATGGTGATGTCATTGGGATGTTTCCTTGTTTAGTTTCATTTTCTACTCTGCACAGGTGACAGCTCCTCAATAAATCTGCTGTTTGATACTTTGACTCTACGTGTGCACACCACATCTTTTTCTTTTTGATCAAAACACACAACCCTGAATAAAGTGAGGACGTTTCACTTCAAACTTGTATCGAGCTTATTAGACTAGAGTAGGAGACCGAGAATAAAGAGATCAGAGAGAGGGCAAGGTGGAGAATAAAATAACAATTGTCAGTGTGAGAGGTAACCCTCCCAAAGAGTTAACTATCCTTCACTCGAGGAGCTTGCCTGTACTTTCAGTTTCCTGTTTCGATTTCAGATTGACAGGGTCTGCATTTCGCCTTACTTCCAGGAGAAAATTGGCTGTTTGTCAGGTCACTTACCGTGCGGAGTGGACATACGGGGGACTTCGAATCTGTAGGTCTGGTGTGGATGGCATGCTGGACTGGGAACAGTTCCAATGAGGCGCACTTCTTACAGGGCTGCTCTGCAGGGACCCACCAGCTCCAGCCTCTGCACAGCTCCCTACACTGGGAAACCGCGTGTGTCCACTCCCCAGGCTGAATAATAACACAAACACAGAACGTCACTGAAAGGGTTTTAGCTCAATAAATGACAACAGGTTCCATTAGTACATTTCACAAATTGTGGATGGCTGGAAGAGTTATTAGAATAAATCACATTGGTCATAATGTGTGAGGGTCGCACTCAATTCCTTCAGAAGTATTTTGCATTTTTGACTTTTTAAAAAAATTCATTCATGGGATGTGGGCTTCACTGGCTGGGCCAGTATCTGTTCCCCATCCCTGAGGGCATTTAAAGAGTCAACCACATTGACGTGGGTCTGGAGTCAAATGTAGGTTAGACCAGGTAAAGCTGGCAGATTTCCTCCCCTGAGGGACATTAGTGAACCAGATGGGTTTTTCCGACAATTGACAATGGTTTCATGGTCATCAGTAGATTCTTAATTCCAGATATTTTTTATCGAATCCAAATTTCAGCATCTGCGGTGGCAGAATTCGAATGCAGGTCCCCAGAGCATTACTCAGTGTCTCTACTACGAACCCAGTGATAATACCACTACGCCACTGACTCCAAAAGGCTTCCAACTAACTTGTGAAGTTTATCCTTTTGCAGCTTTCCTGTTCTGGAATTCTCACACTGCTGTTTGCATCACCAGCATCATGGCTGTCAAATTGTTCTCATCTTTAAAGATCTGTTCTTGGGGCAGGAGTAGCGCTGGTAAACCGCGTTTACTGCCCTGTCTCGCCGCACTGGGAAAATGGCGGCTGGTTGTCCAAACCAAGGTGCTTGTTAGGCAGGTGGCATGTTAACCAGAGTCAGGGTTATGTACAGACCCCCTTTGTGGATGAAGCAATCCATTTGTGTTTCTAATGACAATCTGGTGACTATTCTGGCCATTTCTCCGATGCTGGCCCAAAATATAGAAGGTTTATTCAATTTTCTATTGGAGAACCCTTGAACTCATGACCTGTAGACTGACAGCTGAGTACCAGTTCCGCAGACATTACAATGCACCACATGGCAGCAATGGTATCTGTCGTGCAAGGTTTGAGCCCAGAATTTGAAATAGAAATATCAAAAGTTACTGCAGGAAGAAACTCTCAAGAACTACATTTAAATCTCCTAAATGAATGAGAAACTTGTCCATTCACAGGATGGGGGCACTGCTGACTGGTCCAGCATTTACTGCCCATCCCTAATTGCCCCCTGAGATGGTGAGCTGCCTTCTCGAGCCACTGCTATCCATGTGGTGTAGGTACGTCCAATGTGCTACTAGGGAGGGGGCTCCAGGGTTTTGACCCAGTGTGCGGTTTGGACGGGACTGTGAGATGACGGGTTTGGAAAGTGCTGTCAAAGGAATCTTGGTGAGTTGCTGCAGCGCGTTGTGTAGATTTTACTGACACAGTAGCAGAGGGAATACTTGTTTAAGTTGGTGAACAGGATGCCCATCAAAGGGGTTGCTTTGCCTCGGATGGTGTTGAGTTTGAGTGTTGTTGGAGCTGCATTCATTCAGGCAAGTATTCTATCACACTCCTAAGTTGCACGCTATCGAGGCTTGGGGAAGTCTGGAGTTGAGTTACAAATCACAGAATTCCCAGCCTCTCATCTGGTTCTGTAGCTACAGTATTTTATATGGCTAGTCCACTTCAATTTCTGGCCAATGGTAACCCCCAGGATGTTAATAGTGGGGGATTTAGGATGGGCCATGCCATTGATTATCAAGCGGTGCCGAATAAATTCTCCCTTGTTGGGAATGGTCATTGGCTGGCAGCAAAAATAACACTTCTGAGTGAATTTCAAGTGTTGACAAGGCCAGTTCTGATCAGGTCATTGATGTCTGCGCTGCCATATTCACTTATACTATTTTAACAGCTTTGTAGAAATTGAGGCCAGATTGCCAATTGGAAATGATACATTGGTGAGTCTGAGAAGGTGAAATATTCTAAAAGGTTTCTGACCAATTGGAAGCTAGTTTTCTGATTGGACGATCGGACACGTGACGATTTGGGTCTTTGAAACCAGAATCAAAATTTTATTCTGAAGGACAAAAAGCTTGTATTTATAAAGCAGCTTTTATAACCTCAGGATGTCCACAGTACTTCATAGCCAAGCACTCTAGCATTGTAGTCACTATTGTTACATAAGGAAACTTGGCAGCCACCTTTCACACAGCAAGATCCCACAAGCACCAATGCAAGAGAAATGACAAAACACCATGTCCATATATTGGCCACAGAGAAAGAACTTCCATGGTCTTCTCTATCTATTTCAAGATGATTATTGAATATGTTAGGATTTTGTGTTTCAAATTGTAATGCAAAGTTTCTCTAACTTGCTGAAAGAAAAAATGATGGATTGAGAGAAAAACCATTATAGTCTCTCTAAGAGACATCACGCTAACATGTCTCTGCAAAATAGCATTGAAATACTCCTCAGGGATTCCCTTTATTTATAAACTCTGTTCCACCCCTAATAGTGCTTCAGATACAAAGTCAGAGCCCAGAGTGTCAGTAACCCTGACAGTCCCCGTGAGACTCCCTAAATGGACAGGAAATCATTACCTCAATCAGGGAGCTCATACTCTGTACTCCAACCTCATGGACCTCATTCAGGTCATTACAATAATTCTCTGAATAATTCCCTCTCAGATCTTCACCCAGGGTTCACACACTTTTCTTTGGGTCTAACCCAGCTGTATTGTCACCGATTGCAAGCAAGCGTTAAGTTTATCTGTAGTTGCTTCCTGTCAAAATGTTCTGTTCAATGAAACTGTTTAAATTAGGGAGGTGCGGTCACACACACCACACCCACCTTCCTTTTTAACTCCAGTAAATTAAAACGCTGTTTTTAACAAATGGAAACACCTGGTGCAAAGGTTTAAAATGCCTCCTTGCTCCACTACAGTTCCGTGTACTGACAAGTTACTTCTACTCTTTTACTTTGGGCAAATGAGGAGAACTTTCTACTCTTCCTCAAACAGTATTGATGAAACGAGCACAAACCTGATATTATTGGAATAAATAAGAATAGAAAGCATTCTTTCTGGTTGTATCACAGCTTGGTCTGGGCTCCTGCTCTGCTGAAGACCACAAGGAACTACAAAAGGTTGTGAATGTAGCCCAAGCCATCACGCAAACCAGCCTCCCATCCATTGATCCTACTACACCTCCTGCTGCCTCGGCAAAGCAGCCAGTATAATTAAGGACCCCACACACCCCGGACATTCTCTCTTCCACCTTCTTCCATCAGGAAAAAGATACAAAAGTCTGAGGTCACATACCAACCGACTCAAGAACAGTTTCTTCCCTGCTGCTGTCAGACTTTTGAATGGACCTACCTCGCATTAAGTTGATCTTTCTCTCCACCCTAACTATAACTGTAACACTACATTCTGCACCCTCTCCTTTCCTTCTCTATGAATGGAATGCTTGTTTGTATTGTGCGCAAAAAGCAATACTTTTCACTGTGTGTTAATACATGTGACAATAATAAATCAAATCAAAATCAAATCAAGATGCATTTCCCTCCAAACCACTGGAACTGACCACTGTCTTTGTACTGGAATAAGATCCATTTGAGGATTTGCACCCCATGAGATTACATTAAAGCCAAATAACATCATTCTGTCACAGACTGACATTGGTGCTATTTAAAGCAGAAGGGAATTCTGCCCACATTGGTACTATCCCCTTCACGGTGCTGAGACTCACCTGGAGTGACTGTGAGAGCCACGTTTCTTCACCTTCTCATATGGTTCATCTAAGGACGACTCCTTCCACATTTTTGGTTTGATCGGCGACTTGTTGTAATCACTGCGATGATAATGCAGCTGCCGTAATCCATCCAGAGACTGGGGGGGAGGAGGTCTCTGATGTGAGGGAGGCCGTGGAGGGAGGCCTTTATGTGGAGACTGCACTGGCGATGAAACACTCGTAACGTGGCAATCTTCTGCAAAATAACAAAACTTGAAAACTTAGGAACTAGGAACAGGAGCAGGGCCAACTCATTGGCCCAAATTTCCACAGAGACTGAATGGCTTTGTGTATTAGCCAAACCGGCTCTGGATTCTGGAAGTCGAACCTGCGAATCCAGCACCCAACATTTTTGCCGGGTGCGGGTTATGGTTTGCACATCTGTGTTTCACTCAGATAAACGCGCATACAAAAAATACAGCTACTTTCAAACGGATGTAATTTTTGTTAATGGGATGTCCAGAACATGACTTGTGGGCTTTAGACATTTCAGCAAATGGTCTAAAGCTGCCAGAATTATTTGGAGCGGTAGGGTGCCCTTTGGAGAGGCAAGGTGCCCTCTGGGGTTGTTAAATGTAGACATGAATGTGCGTAAAAAAGTGGATAAACTCAGTGGAACAATCAAGCTGTCAAGGCACTTAGGTCCCCAAACTCTTTAAATTTTGAAAACAAAAACTAGCCTGTTGTGGCTGCTTGCAATTTCATGAATGGACTGTAGACATAAGTCTGATGGTTATCATTGTAGTATTGGTACCACAGGATTGGTTTCACAATGTATTACTATCAGTGGACAGGCTGTATTGTCACAGTTCGATTCACACCTCCAAGTAGTTATAAAGACTTTGACGTGAGGCTATAAATACAAATGTTTGTTTTTATTAAGGGCAAAGTGTTTGAAATAAATGTTTGTGTTCACAAAGGATTGAGTATCTGAAGGAAT
This sequence comes from Carcharhinus amblyrhynchos, assembly GCF_965287045.1. NCBI lineage: Eukaryota > Metazoa > Chordata > Chondrichthyes > Carcharhiniformes > Carcharhinidae > Carcharhinus > Carcharhinus amblyrhynchos. Next base: position 49,660,402 of record NC_137342.1, read on the forward strand.
TTAAATGTACCGAATGGATTTTTATGATGTTTTTGTGAAAACATCAATAGACAGATAGACATTATTTAGTTCACCTCAGCATGGGTCTGGAGATCTGACCAACCACATTACATGGGTCTGGAGGTCTGATACTGGGTGAGTTGGCACAGAGGATATAAGGACAAAAGATATGGGGGCATGCTAATGACATAAGTTGGCACTGGAGCCACAAAGGTCCAATGGGTGGGTAGAAACATACAGGTTGGCATGGAGGATATGAGGGACCATGGGTGTGGGTGGGGTGGCATGAAGTGGTATGAGTTAGTATGTTGGGGGCATGGGGAGTGGGGGTGTGTGAGGATTGGGAGGGCTGTTTTTGTTTCTTTTACAGCAGGGATGAACTGCTAGATCACCGAGGCGGGCCTATTAAGCAGCCCGCCTTCATACCCGGCACCTCTGTGGCTGTCTCCGCATTGTTTTCAGAGGTGGCAGGCTCAAATCCCATTAACATCCAGCTCCTCAGAACAATTATCCCAATATCTGGGACACATTTGCCTGGGTTGGATTTCCAGACTTGGGAACTTCCCTGACACTAGGTTCCCTACCCGGGTGTAAACTTGACCCACCAAGTCTGCTCCACCTTTCAATGAATCTTTCTAACCTACCCTAGCTCCATATTCCTCAACTCACTAAAAAAATCTTCAATCTCCCTTGAACACTGAGCAGTCACAGCTTTCTGGAGAATTCCAAAGATTCACACTTCCTTGAGTGAAGAAATTTCTCCTCATCTCAGCCCCAAATGGTTGATGCCTAATGACTCCTAGTTCTAGATTCCCCAGCCAGGGAGAAACGGCCTCTCAGCATCTACCCTGTCCAATCATCTACGAATTTCAATGCTATCGTCCATCGTTCTTGTGAATGTAAACCCAATTGACTCAATTCACTTCTTCCATCATTTGCAGACTCTCACGAGCTATTTTTCCTTGCTTTTTAAATCCAGGCATGTGCTTTAAGGTATATTTTTAATGTTCATTTGTGGAACATGGGCATCACTGGCTGGCCAGCATTTATTGCCCATCTCTAGTTGCCTTGTAAGGCAGTTGAGAGTCAACCACATTGCTGTGGCTCTGGAGTCAAACGTAGGCCAGACCGGGTAAGGACGGCAGATTTCCTTCCCTGAAGGGACATTAGTGAACCAGATGGATTTTTTCAACTATCGACAATGTTTCATGATCATCAGTAGATTCTTAATTCCAAATATTCTTTATTTAATTCAAGTTTCACCATCTGCTGTGGTGGGATTTGAACTCAGTTTCTCAGAACATTAGCAGAAGTCTCTGGATTAATAGTCCAGCGGTAATACCACTAGGCCATCGCCTCCCCTAAATCTACCTGACGGTTTACAAATTGCAGTTATCGGGAAACAGAGACCATCGGGATTCCAACACACAGTAACGTTGTCCTCTCGCTGTGTGAGTCAGGAGTTGGGTGACCAAACAGCTAAACTGTAAACTTACTTCCAATAAAATCATGAAAGAATCGGGTGACACTGCAGTCATCCCATGAAGGGATTACTTACCATCCTCAAGAACCAGGGCATCCGACAGTGAGCTGTCTTCTGAGCCAATGTTTGCTTCTATGAGAAAAATCAGAAGAAAGTACATCATTCTTGTAGCACCAGCTCCAGGGAGGGTGAATCTATGGGTGATGTGCCTGTGACTTTTTACCCCACACATTCCTGATTCTAATTCTATCAATGTTGAGAAATGACAGACGCTTTGTCAAAGAGATCTCAGATCTCAGTGTTCAAACTATCACACCTTCCAATTTCACCTGACTGTACAGGTTAAAGGATGTGGCATGAGATGGAGCATTTGAGCTAGAAGGAGAGACTGGATAGGCTTAGATTGTTTTCTATAGAGCAGGGAAGACTGGGGGCGGGGGCCATGATTGAAATGTGTAAGATTATGAGGGCTACGGACTGGGTAAGTAAGAAGCAGCTCTTCTCTTGGTTCAGGGGTCAGTCGCGAAGGGACCTCGTTTCAGGAGAAGGAGCAAGAAATTCAGAAGAGTTTTGAGGAAAGAAGTTTTACTGAGAGTACGGTGGGAATGTGGAATGGACTGCCTGGGAAGGTAGTGGAGGATGGAAACCTTACAACCTTGAAAAAGTATTTGGATAAGCGCTTGAAATATTGTAACATTCAAGAATATGGGACAAGTTCTGGAAAATGGGGTTAGTCCAACTTTAATGGTAGTTATTGTCAGTGCAGACTCGATGGGCCGAAGGGCCTTGTCTGCACTGTATGATTCTATAGTGACAGTATTTATACCAATACATCAAGGGGCTTAATTTCCATAACGTGGGGACAGGTTAATGCATTTATGTAAAATTAGGGTGACAAATAACAAGGCCATTAGGCCATAAGCCCATGCTGGCCCTCTGAGGAGCAATCCATGCTATTCCCCCATTCTACCCCTGTAGCCCTGTAAGTACTCACCTAATTTCTGTTTAAGATCATTGACCTCTGCTTCCAATGCCCTCTGAGGCAGAGAATCCCATTGTGTAATAAAGATTTTCCCCATGCATCAATTGCCCAAAACCTTACACCTGTATATCCGGATCCTTGTACCATCAGCCGATGCCAACAGGTTTTCTTTGTCTGCTTTGATTAAACCTGTCATAATCTTGTACACCTCGAACAAATCTCTCCTCAATCTCCGGTGCTCCAAGGAGAACAACCCCAGCTTCTCTAACCTCACCTTGAGCTAAAATCCCCCATCCTATTCTGGTAAATCTCCCTCTGCACCCTCTCGAGGACCATTACATCCTTCCTAAAGTGACCGGAACTGGATGCAATATTCTAAAACGTGGCCTAGCCAAAGCTTGGAAACGTAGAAACTAGATGCAGGAGGAGGCCATTCTGCCCTTTGAGCCTGCTCTGCCATTCATCTTGATCATGGTTGATCATCAAATTCAATGACACCCCCTCCCCCATATCCCTTTAGCCTCAAGAGACATATCTAATTTCTTCTTGAAATCACACAACGTTTTGGCCTCAACTACATGCTGTGGTAGTGAATTCCACACATTCACCACCCTCTGGGTGAAGAAATTTCTCATCTCAGTTCTAAAAGGTTTATCCCTTATCCTCAAACTATGACCCCTAGTTCTCCCCCATCATTGGGAACACTCTTTCTGAATCCACCCTGTTAGAATTTTATAAGTTTCTAGGAGATCCCCTCTCACTCTTCTAAACTCCAGTGAATATAATCCTAACCGAATTAGTCTCTCCTCATATGTCAGACCTGCCACCCCAGGAATCAGCCTGATACACCTTCTCTGTACTCCCTTCATAGCAATATCCTTGCTATATTGCCAGCTTTATAAATATTCAGCATAACCTTCCTGCTTTTGTGCACTATTTCAGAATTCCTTTGTGTTGTTTTAATACTGTCGTATAATTTAGTGACTAACGACTGTTAGCAAAAATTATCCATAAATATGTTAAAGAACATAGCCGTTCTAAGTGTCAGTGACCACTCACCCTCTATGATTAAAGATGCCCTTTGTGTGGGTTTCTTTCCAGAGCGGATCCTGTAATCATTGATGGCGTTTTCAATGTCCTGCAGTTTTTTAAGTGCATTTAAGTAGGACATCTTTCTTTGCTTCTTCATCTTTTTGCTGACATTAGGGTCAGTGGCCAGGCGCCGGGCTGCCTCAGTGATCTGAGACTGAATGGCAAACTCTCTCTCTAGCCGTTCCAGCTCAACCTCCTGGGGAATGAAGGAAACTTCAATCACATTTTTCTCTTTAGAGTCACACACTCATAAGCAGCTGCTTTAAGGCCATTAACCGGGAGTTTGGGGATTGTTTAGAGCTCTCTGCAGCAGGAAGGTGATTAAACAAACGTCAAGCAAAGCAAAAATAAATTCTCTCGACATCCTTTGAACATCAATGTAATCATCCTTCAGTCAGAGTATCAACAACATTTTCAAGTTTCAATCCTCAGAAGCTGTATCTAGTTTTGTTTTAACTGGAGATTGACAACTCCAATCAATAGAGGCCACAGGATAATGATTGGGAAAATTTTGTACAGTATGTAGGGTCGCTGAGGAATGTCTTCCTGGGCTAGAGCATTGCTGAGAGAGCTCTACTCTACACGTACCTGTACCCTACACCAATTGTCAGCATGGCATCACTCAACTCTACCCAACTGAAAACTCATTACAAAAAGATGCAGAACATGGCACCAACTGTGAGGCCCTTGATGGGTTAGAGTCGTATGGACTGCACAGCACAGAAACAGGCCATTTGGCCCAACCCGTCGATGCTGGTATTTACACTGCGTGTGTGCTTCCTCTCACCTTTCTTCACCTCATCCCATCAGCAGAACATTCTATCCCCTTCTCCCTCATCTATGTATCTTGCTCCGATGCGCCAAGCTGGCAGTAGTGAGAGACATAGTCCTACCATGTCTTGAACTAAAACCAGCACAAAACTAAACATACAGGCCTAGATTTTCATAGGATCACAGAATCCCCACAGTGCAGAAGGAGGCCATTTAGCCCACCAAGTCTGCACTGACAAGAATCCCACCCAGTCCCTATTCCCATCACTCACATATTTAAGAACATAAGAACATAAGAAATAGGAGCAGAAGTAGGCCATCTGGCCCTTCGAGCCTGCCCCGCCATTCAATAAGATCATGGCTGATCTGTCGTGGCTCAGTTCCACTTTCCCGCCCTCTCCCCATAACCCTTAATCCCTTCTCTTATCAAAAACCCATCAACCCGCTTCTTAAAAATATTTAGCGAGGCAGCCTCCACCACTTCAACGGGCAGAGAATTCCAGAGATTCACCACCCTTTGAGTGAAGAAGTTCCTCCTCAACTCCGTTCTGAACCGCCCCCCCTTTATCTTGAGGCTGTGCCCCCTAGTCCTACTGTCTTTTTTGAGCGGGAAGAGTCTTTCCACCTCTATCCTATCCATCCCATTCATCATCTTATACGTCTCAATGAGATCTCCCCTCATTCTTCTAAACTCTAACGAGTACAAGCCTAGTTTATTCAGCCTCTCCTCATAGCTCAACCCCCTCAACTCCGGTATCAGCCTAGTAAACCTCCTCTGCACTCCCTCCAAGGCCAAAATATCCTTGCGCAGGTGCGGCGCCCAAAACTGCACACAGTACTCCAGCTGCGGCCTCACCAATGCCCTATACAGCTGCAGCAAGACCTCCCTACTTTTATATTCAATCCCCCTCGCTATGAAGGCCAGCATCCCATTCGCCTTCCTGACCACCTGCTGCACCTGCAGGCTGGGTTTTTGCGACTCATGCACAAGGACCCCGAGGTCCCTCTGCACCGTCGCCTGCTGCAGTTTTTCGCCACGTAAGTAATAGTCCTTCCTACCATTCTTCCTACCAAAGTGGATTTACCCAACTAATCCCTCTAACCTACACATCCCAGAACACTAAGGGTCAATTTAGCATGGCCAATGCACCTAACCCATATATCTTTGGGTATGAGAGGAATCCGGAGCACCTGGAGGAAACCCACGCAGACACGGGAAGAATGTGCAAACTCCACACAGATAGTGACCCAAGCCTGGAATTGAACTTCGGTCCCTGGAGCTGTGAGGCAGCAGTGCCAACCACTCTGCCACCATGCCACCCCGTGACGGAGAGTCTTTCTAGCATGGTGAAAATCTTGGCAATGGACAGAAATTGGAAGTTGCTCCCCGGAAGGAGTTGGGGCAGATGATGCAAGACAAATTATTAGTGAAATGCTGAAACAGTCGGTGTGCCTGAGAAAGCTAATGTCACCACTCAAAATGTGAACTTTTCTGTCGAGATTGTATTGCAAATGTATTTTCACTGAGCAGTAATATATTCATACATATCAATAATACTTAGAATGTTTTAGTATTGCAACAATAACGTGGTTGTATTATGAGAAAATTGAAAACAGTTTAAAAATCATTTATAATATTATAATGTTTCCTTTTGAGGAGGGGCAGCTGGTATTTCTTCCTCGCAAATCCAGAATCTCAACATTTCAGGGGTCTAATATTATTCATGCAGGAATGTAACATTGCTAACTGCATCACTGATTAGATTAATCACTCGCAATGTGTCTATGCTTCCAGGCAGTGTGTGTGTGTGTGTGTGCACCCACCTCTACATCTATGATTAAAGCAGGCCCAATATGAAACTAGTGCTTTGAAAGTGGTGACAGATACTGTTTATCAATAAAGACCCATCCATACCTGATACAATCCCATATGTCAGGATAATGCCGGACATTGTGTATAATACCCACTAAATGTGTATTGGGCATCAGCTGAAGGCAGCATCAAGGTCAGCTGTACAGAATAATCTATGGGTTCGGCAAGCAGGTTTGTCCTTTAACTATGCTGAAGCATCTCAGTAAGGTCCGCATTGCGGAAGCATATCCCACAGCACCTTTCAAACCCGAGACCCCTGCTGTCGAGGAGGAGCCAGGCAGCAAACATCTGCAACTTCCCCTCCAAGCCACGCACCACCCAGATTATAAAATGTATCGCTCTTTCTTCATTTTTCATTCCAGGTCAAAATCCTGGAATTCCCTCCCTAACAACCCTGTGAATCGCAGAACAGAATCACAGAATCCCTACAGCACAGAAAGAGGCCATTCGGCCCATCATGCCTGCACTGACAACAATCCCACCCAGGCCCTATCCCCATAACCCCATGTATTTACTCTGCTTGTCCCCCTGACACTAAGGGTCAATTTAGCACGGCCAATGCCCCTAACCAGCACATCTTTGGAGTGTGGGAGGAACCCGGAGGAAACCCATGCAGACACGGGGCTCAACATTTCAGAGGTCTAATATTATTCATGCAGGAATGTAACATTGTTAACATCCAAAGATGTGCGGGTTAGGTTGATTGGCACTGCTAAGGAATTGCCCCTTAGTGTCCAGGGATGTGTAGGTTAGAGGGGATTAGTGAGTATAATATGTGGGGATATGGGGGTAGGGCCTGGGTGGGATTGTGTTCGGTGCAGACTCGATGGGCCAAAGGGCCTCTTTCTGCACTGTAGAGTTCGATGTTCTATATTCTAGAACCTCAGAACAGGTGTGTCTGTTGTGATTGAGAGAGAGGTAGTTCCAATACGCTATCCCTCGGCTGCATTCTGTTAAATACACAGCAGTAATGACCGCTAATCTGGAGTAGGAATGAGAGAGATACGGCTGAAACACTCGTCCTGTTGGCCCGCACTGCTCAATGTTGAAATATGAACGGAAATGCATTTTGGGAAACTGTTCTCTCTTGGACATTGTTTTCTTTTCCTTTCAAAACAGCTTGTACTGGCATCTGAAACTCTACAGATGACAGCAGTGTCTAAAAATACCACAGGTTTGGCATCTGTTCTCCTCTCCTGGGCACTGCAGACAGTCTACATCCACATCACCGTCCAAAACTAATACTGACCAAGGTCCTCTGAGGCAAAGCTCATACATTCAGTAAAGATGCCATACGTCAGATCCAAGGGCTACAGAAGGGGCAACGCTACTGTTATTCCCCCAAAACAGGCTGTTTGTTCAGTGGATACAAATATGCTAAAGCCCACGGCCTAGTTTTTCCACCATAAAATGCTTAAAAGCATTCCTCTCTTCCTCTCCCTTCCTTTGATCTCCTTACCTAAGGAAGGACACATTGTTTGCCAAGAGGGAATCTAGTGACGGTTCACTTGACTGGACCCCAGTACGAGGAGATTGTGCTATGAGGGGAGAGAGTAGGCCAGGGCCAAATCCCCTGGAGTTTCGAAGATTGGGAGATGAGCTAATTAAATCACAGAAAATTCTGGAAGGGCTTTTTGGGGCAGATGCAGAGAAAGTGTTTTCCCTGGGGCAGCACGGTGTTGAGCACTGCGGCCTCACAGAGCCAGGGACCCGGGTTCAATCCCCAGCTTGAGTCACTGTCTGTGTGGAGTTTCCTCCGGAAGCTCCAGTTTCCTCCCATGCTCCGAAGATGTGCAGGTTAGGTGGATTGGCCATGCTAAATTTTCCCTTAGTGTCAGGGGAACTAGCTGGGGTAAATGCATGGGGTTATGGGGCGTTAGGGCCTGGGTGAGAATGTGGTCAGTACAGATTTAGAATCCCTACAGTGCAGAAGGAGGCCATTCGGCCCATCTGGTCTGCATCGATCACAATCCCACCCAGGCCCTATCCCCATAATCCCATGCATTTACGCTAACTAGTCCCCCTGATATGAAGGGGTAATTTAGCATGGCCAATCCACCTAACCCGCACTGAGGAAATCGGTGTGCCTGGAGCAAACCCATGCAGACACGGGGAGAACGTACAAACTTCACACAGACAGTGACCCAAGTTGGGATTTGAATCTGGGACCCTGGCGCTGTGAGTCAGCAGTGCTAACTACTGTGCTAACGTGCGGCCCACTTGATGGGCTGAATGGCCTCCTTCTACACTGTAAGGTTCAATGATTGGTTGGGAAGTTTAGAACACATGGGTCACAGTCTGAGGATTGGATATTTGGGGGTCTGTGATTTGGTAAAATTTGTCAAAGGGCTGTGAATCCTTGGAACTCTCTCCCCAGGTGATCTGTGGATTCTGTACCATTGAGGATATTGAAGAGTGGGATCAATTGATTTTTGGGCACTGAGGGGATTGAGGAAGATGGGGTTGAGATAGATCTTTTGAATGGTAGAACAGGTTTGAAGGGCCAAATGGCCTTTTCCAGATCCTATTTCTTATGTTCTTATTCTGAAGCAGGTGACTCCTGTTCAGGCACTGGGTACCACTCCCATACTTCACACAATTGGTCATTCCCCATGTCTGAGACCAGGCAGTGTGTGGTTGCAAGTTGGACCAGATAGTTTTCTATTCACGCCCTCATCTGCATTATTTTATATTCATTCATTGTGAAATGAGGGTCGCCAGTCACATAAATCGACAGGTTTCCAGAGATTTAAGATATCAGGGGATATGGGGATAGTATGGGAAAACAGCGCTGAGATTGAAGATTGGCCATGACTGGCAGAGCAGGATCAAGGGGCTGAATGGCCTACTGTGCCGTCACTGTTGTCCTAGACAAGCACAGCAATCAACTTTCACACAGCAAGCTCTCATACGGCAACGATGTGTGAGTGCCTCTGTTTCAGTGGCGACTGAATGACGGGTAAATGTTGGCTAGGACATTGGGAAGACTCTACTCTGTTTTCTTGTGCCAATGGGATCTTTTACACCTTGAGAGACAAGAGGGTTCGGGTTTCAGCAACGTAATCTCAAAGACAAAACCTGAGACAGAGCAGCATTCCCTCATCAATGTGTTGAAATCTCAGCCTGGATTATGTGCTCAAATCCGAGAATGGGACTTGAACTTTCAGCCTTGTGGCTTGGAGCTGACCCTAAGCAAACATTTCAGACTGAACTGTGCTATTAACCACACACACAAACATCCATGGTGTTGCCATGTCCCACAAACTGTTTTCTGCTCCCTGACTCCAGAACGAAAAGACATCGTGCAATATTACAGCACAGGAGGCTATTCAGCCCATCGAAACTGTGCCAGATCTTTCATGGGATAACCCAGTTAGTCCCACTCTGCCTCCCTTCCCCATTTCCTGCTATTATTTGTCCAATTCTCTTTTGCATTTTGCTGTTTACGCTCAATGTCTAACCATAAGGTCATAAGACATCAGAGCAGAATTAGGCCACTCGGCCCATCATGTTTGCTCTGCCATTCAATCATGCCTGATATTTTTCTCATCCCCATCCACCTTCCTTTTCCCCATAACCCCTGATCCCCTTATTAATCAAGAACCTACCTGTCTCTGTCTGAGAGACACTCAAAGACCCGGCCTCCACAGCCTTCTGCGGCAAAGAGTTCCACAGATTCACCACTCTCTGGCTGAAGAAATTCCTCCTCATCTCTGTTTTAAAGGATTGTCCCTTTAGCCTGAGGTTGTGCCCTCTGGTTCTAGTTTTTCCTGCTAGTGGAAACATCCTCTCCACATCCACTCTATCCAGGCCTTGCAGTATCCTGTAAGTTTCAATAAGATCCCCCCTCACCCTCCTAAACTCATTTTGTAACACATCTTTCCACAAATTGACTTTTTCCTTAAGCCATTAGATGAAATATGTGCCCTCTGATTATCCATCTTCCAGCCAATGGAAATCCTCTCTCTTTATCAACTCCATCCTTTGTGATTCTAAATTCCTCCGCTCAATCTCCTCTTAACCTTCTCTGTTCTCAGGGAAACCCACAGCAGAGTATCTTCCCTTATAGCTAATCTCACTTTGCTAACCTGTCTTTGTTAACTGGATGTGGATAATAAGAGAAGGCTGTCTCTGTGAAAGAGTGAGTGAGACACGTGAGCTGCAGAACTGATAACCACAGACCCAGAAACAAAGCAGCTACTGTTAGTTCAGACTCTGCCAAACTGGTCCACCAGCACGGAGACAGCTAATGTCTGCCACTTTCTGCCAGGGAGTGGGGCGCAAGGGATGAAGGGTTAGAACGTAGAACACTACAGCACAAACAGGCCCTTCGGCCCACAAGTTACGCCAATCATATCCCTACCTACCAGGCCTGTCTATAACCCTCAATCCCATTAAATCCCATGTACTCATCCAGAAGTTTCTTAAAAGTCCCCAATGAGTTCGTCTCCACCACCACCGACAGCAGCCGATTCCACTCACTCACCACCCTCTGAGTGAAAAACTTACCCCTAACATCTCCTCTGTACCTGCTCCCCAGCACCTTAAACCTCTGTCCTCTCATAGCGACCATTTCAGCCCTGGGAAATAGCCTCTGAGAATCCACCCTATCTATTCCTCTCAACATTTTATAAACCTCTATCAGGTCGCCTCTCAACCTTCGTCTCTCCAGGGAGAAGAGCCCTAGCTCCCTCAACCTATCCTCATAAGGCATGCCTCCCAATCCAGGCAACATCCTTGTAAATCTAAATAGAGTTATGGGGAGAAGGTAGGAGAATGGGGATGAGAATCATATCAGCCATGATGGAATGGCGGAGCAGACTTGGTGGGCCGAATGGCCTAATTCTGCTCCTATATCTTATGGTCTTTCAATCAATGGTTTCAGGAATACTCCCAAAGATTGTCCCTTCATGACCTCTGACATGCACTCCTGTCATGTCCCACTCCGTCGTACCCCATCCATCATGGCCCACCCTGTCAGAGAAGCACTGACTTGCCCTTTTGCACCTTGGAGGTTAGTGCTAAGCGGTTCTCACTCTCTCACTCGCCCTCGCAATCTATGGTACCTGGACCACATTTCAAGGGACCAGTAGTGATTTGCAACATGTGACTTCCCGCTGGTGAGTCTGGGGGAGAACATTCCGGGGGAGGGGGGGGAGTTGATTGCACGGCAAACTCGCTAATGAGACTGAAACACAGTCAATCTCCTGCTAAATCAGCCTCGCTCCCTTTCTGGGCGCGATTGCTTGGTGTTGGGTGTTGGATTGTTGGGTGTTGGATTGCTTGGTGTTGGGCACCAAGCCTGTGCTTAGGCCTGCACAAAATTCTCTGGGATTGGCGCGATCTGCGCCAGGCGCGGCGAGACTGGAAAATCACGGCCACGACGTTCCTCTCCCCACACCGGCACCCGACACATCACCCTACCACCCACCCCTCCCCCGTAAAATTATTCAGAAATAAAAATGAACTCGGCTCAATGGAAATACACAGCGAGTGAGATTTTCCAGCTGCGCTTGCCCCAAGACCAGAAAATTCTACTCGAGGTTAATGGACCTTCACGTGGCCCACTCCCCTCACTCGCGACCATCCCCGTGGCGGGCGGAACGTGAAACTTCTGTCCAATTTGTTTTTCTGTTTTGGCGAGCTGATTTGGAGAAATATCCCTCTGTGGTTGTTGGGGACGACACAGGAACTGGACTTTGACGCCATCAGCAGAGACTGCCCGCGTGCTCAGACAGATAATCACTGACACTTTGCCACTCACTGCTCACCATTCAGTTACCCAATAGGATGAAATGCTGAACAGTGCAGATCTTAAAACTCCGCAGCGGCCAAAGAAAATAAAACATTCCCCAGAAAAGCTCAAACTGCAATTGCATCGGTTGTGTCCCATCTGTATTCAAAAATTCCTCCTTCCCCCTGTGAGTTTGTCTGGCTCACATTCTAAGCAGCTCTTTAGCTATCAGTTCAGGGGAGATTGGCACCATCAGTCACACTGCTTTAACATCAAAAGTCTACAAAAACATTGCGCACTTTTAGCATTCTGTGTTCGTTTCTAAGCAATTGAGCTTTGATAATAACACTGGTTGCAATTGGACAGCTGGCAAACCTGGCACAGCCTGTACCCCTGCCTTTGTTAACTCTATATTTCACTATTCCAATGCACCGTGAGGCTCTGAGCATTTTCCACTCTCCGTAAACTTGAGGTTATCCGAAACTCTGCTGCCTGGGTCCTAACTCACCCCAGGTCCCATTCACCTCTCATCCCTGTGCCCTACATCAGCTCCCGTTTAAGCAGCGCCTTGATTCAAAAATTAGATTTAGACGAGACTTGAATTTAGATTCCAGCCTATGCTACAAAACATCTGGATTACTGGTCTAATGACATGACCATTATGCTACTGCCTTCTCCAACTGACAAGGTAATAGAGAAGGTGGAGAAGTTTATACCCTCAGCCATTACGCACAATATACCATTACCAGGGAGAGGCAGAGGGTATAAACTTAAGGGTTCACCTGCAGATTATGTTACCGATTGCAAAGTGGTGAAATGAGTTAATGCAGAGAATGCAAAGCAATGACCTCATAGGAAGGGAGCCTCCAGGCAACAGCAATCATAACATGTAACAAATTTATGTTCAGCTTGAAAGTGAGAAGGGTGGGTCTAAGATAAGCATTTTAAACCTGAACAGAGCTAGCTATTGAAGGCAGAGTGGGTTAAAGTGAACTGGGAAAACAGATTAAAAAGTGTAACAGTAGAGATGCAGTGGCAGACTTTTAAGGAGCTAAGTAATAACTCTCGTCAAAGATTTATCTCAATGGGAAAGAAAGAATCCTTTGAGAAGGATGCATCATCCGTGGCAAAATAAGGAAGTTAAGGGTAGTATCAAATTGAAAAAAAAGTTGTACAAATACTATGATTCTATGATTCAAATTAGCAAAGGTTTGATAAGTTAGAAAACTGGATAGATTTTAAGAACCAGTGAAAACAATAAAGAGAGAATTCAGAGAATGAGAGAAAGCTAGCTAGAAAAGGAAAATTGATAGTAAGAAATTCTACAAATAATTAAATAAGAGAGACTAAAAGTTGAGGGGAACTTTTCTCTTAGAGAGTGGTTAGCCTTGGAATTCTCTTTCGCAGAGAGTGGTGGAGGCTGAGTCATTGAATATATTCAAGTCTGAGTTAGACTTGTTCTCTCATTGATCTGTGACACATTATGTGGGAGACAACCAGCGATGGGAGTTCTGCGAAGGTTTTACTTTTCCAATGATTGGAGAAGGCCTGTTCAGAAACAAGGGGGACAAAGGTCACTGGGGAGCAGACAGGAAGCCGGAGATAAGACCACAACCAGATTAGCCATGATCTTATCGAACGGTGGTGCAGAGTGGAAGGGCCAAATGGCCTACTTCTGCTCCTAACTCCTACATCCCTTTGAGAAAAGTGAGCGAAGACTGAAGTGGAGTGAATAGTCTTTTACTGAGCTGTAGATTCTGTGTAACTCCAGGTTTACCTCTCCCTTGGGCATGATCTTCTGCTCATCCAGTTTAAAGGAGGTACCTATCCTACGCCGGACAGTGGGTGGCTGCTCCCCAGGGTCTAAAGGATATTCCTTTGGCAACTTTCCCGTGAGTTCCTGCAAACGCAATAAAAAGACATAGAAATAGAGAGGAAACATTGGGAACAATTTACACTACACAGCAGCCCATTCTGCCCACTCTGTCGGTTACCCAGTCTAACCCCACCTCCCAGCTTCCAGTCTATAGATTGCCCCAACTTGAGGCTGCTGGGGTTTTACTGACCAGCGTGAGTGTTAATTGTTCACAGCTCGAGGAACATGCTTGTGATTGTCCTAGACAGGCTGCAAAGTTTCATCTTCGCCTGAATATTGTCACAGGGAAGAGTCTGGCAGAATCTGGTACCCACAGGACATGCCAACCTCGCTGCCTTACTGACTACATTTACTGCTGCTCGATTCAGAGGGAAAAGACAATTTTGCTCAGTGAATCACAGAATCACACAGTGCAGGAGGTCATTTGGCCCATTGAGTCTGCACCGTCTCTCACCGAGTTTCTTACCCAGGCCCTATGTAACCTCATGTATTTACCTCGCTAATCCCCCAACCTACACATCTTGGGCCATCAAGGGGCAATTTAGCATGGCCAAGCACCTCACCCGCCTGTCCTTCAGACTGTGGGAGGAAACTGGAGCACGCGGAGGAAACCCACATAGACATGGGGAGAATGTGCAGACTCCACACAGACAGTGACCCGAGGCTGGAATTGAACCCAGGTTTCTGGTGATGTGAGGCAGCAGCGCTAACTACTCTGCTACCATGCCGGCCACTCATCAGTTAATGAGCCAATTGATGTTCGATTATGCCGATCCTCAGGCCCACATCCCTATCTTTTCACTCTATCTGACTGTCTCTACTTCCGAGGAGTTTCTATGCGGGATCAGGAGCTGGAGTGCCCCAAAGCTCAGCTTACCGCCTCTCTCAGACACAGCTTCTTCAGTTCCTCCAATCTTACTCGTAGAGTCTCCTCCAGAGCGTCCTGGCGAGATTTCAGGGCAGCCAACATGTCCTTCTTGGCAGACTGAGAGCTGTCTGACTCCTGGGACCCTGTGAACAGACAAATCATTGACTACAGCCACTAAGAGTGGACATGCCAAGAGGAATAAAAGACATTTTAAATGGATTAATACCATAATGAAGCACTTTTATTAACAGAAAATTGCTCCATTACAAAAGCAAGAGAATGATAAGAAAGCGAGAGGGACTACATTAATGGATGATTATTTCTTGTATTAATCATATTGTGAAATGGAAAAGCGAGGGATTGGTGATTTTGAGCATTTGCTGCTGGATGCTACACCTCGGGAGTTGTTTTAGGTCACACTCATTCTGTCAGATAAACTTTTGTGAAGGTTTTCACTTTTATTCAGGGATTTTTTCATTCTCTCCCTCCGGAGGGGTTTGGCTTAATTGACACTGGGGCTATGCCCAATATCTGCCCACGTGCCTGATCTCCATTCCTGCACCCAGCATCAGTGGATCATTGATTATTGAGACACCCTCTTTAAGTCAGCCTGTTCCCATAAAGAGATGGGATGGTGGAGGGGTGGGGGTCACTTATTAGCAATCATGGCTAAGAAATGCTGGCTAATTCCTCCCTCCCCCCCTCCTCCTCTGCCTGTTTAACCCATGGGCACCAAAGCCAATTGTAGGACACAGGTAACAGGAGCGTGAGGAGGCCATTCAGCCCTTCAAACCTGCTCTGCCACTCAACAAGATCTTGGTTGATCTACTACCTCAACTCCACCTTCCCCCACACAACCTCAATATCCCTTAATTTCCTTTGGATCTAAACATCTATTTGCTCATTGACTCAACAACCAAAACTCTCTGGGGTGGAGAATTCCAAAAATTCACAATCCTCTGAGTGAAAACATTTCTCCTCATCTCAATCCTGACCATGAGATTATGAGCCCTGAGATTATGAGTTCTTGGGCTCTCCAGTCAGGGAGGGACAGCCTCTCAACATCCACCCGGCCAAAGCCTCCACATGATCTAAGTTTCAATGATATTACCTCTCATTCTTTCAAACATCAGAAAGCACAGACTCATTGTACTCAATCTCTCAGTGTGGATAACTATCACATCGCAGGGATCAGGCTAATGAACCTTTGCTGCATCTCGTCCAAATACATCATTCCTCTTATAAGGAGACTGAGATTGTACATGGTCCAGGTTCAGTCTATGAAACTGCAGCAAGACTTCTTTACTCTTCTCCAATCCACTTGCAATAGCTATCTTACCATTTGCCTTCCTAATTGCTATGCCCGCAGACTAACTTCCTATGACTTGTAACGATTTCTCAATTCCACTGAATGCCATTCATAAGTGTCTGTCTCTTACTGTTCTAGTAGTCAATGACTGACATAGAAGAATCATAGAATCTCTATGATGCAGAAGGGGGCCATTCGGCCCACTGAGACAGAACTGACAACAATTCCACCCAGGCCCTATCCCCATGTATTCCTGCTAACCCCTGACACTAAGGGGTAATTTAGCATTGTCTATCCACCTACCCTCACATCTTTGGACCGTGGGAAGAATTTGGAGCACCCAGAGGAAACCCATGCAGACGTGGGGAGAATGTGCAAACTCCACACACACACACACACACACACACACACACAGTCACCCAAGGCTGGAATCGAACCTGGGTCCCTGGCGCTGTGAGGCAGCAGTGCTAACCACTGTGCCACCTTGTCATCCTCTAACCACTGTCACCCTCATAGCTGTACAACCCTCAGATCTTGCTGCTTGTATGATTTAATTCCACACCAAGCAACTAATGTGTCAGAGAAGGGGTAAATTTGAACGTCTACAGAATGACTTGACACCAAAAGGAAGTATTTGTTATTATGGATTATACAGACTTGATAATGAGACAAAATATTCTTGCATTTTTTAAACTCAGCTTTAGAGCTTTAGGTAGAGTTTTCACTAGGGTATGTGAATAACATCAGTGCATCAGGTCAGAACTGGCCTACTCACAGAATTAGATCGGGGAGTTTTACTAAAATCTAGCCATGTTACTCCAAACCATTCCGATTGAATTAGCCTGTCTCAGGACCCGCCCACTGAACTGGCCACATGACCAGGTACCAACTGGAAGAATCATTCCTTGTGTTGTTTTTGTGAACTCTTCAAATTCAACACATTTTCTGAGTTGCTCAAGCACCGAGCACCATTTTCAAAGACTTTTCACATCAAAAAATACTTGGGGCAGGATTTTACAGCCTCACTCGACCTGAGACTGGAAAATCCTGCCCGTGGTTAAGGGGTATTTCCATTGTCCACCCCTCGCCCGTTCCAATTCCATGGTGGGCAGGGTGTTAGAATGCTGCAGAGTATATTTGAAGAAATTGACCAGCTAAAATGGTAAGTAAATTGGTAGAGTTTTACTAAGTCATTTTCAATGATTTTAGTTACTAACAGATGGCCAACAGGATAACCTGTTAAAAATTACTGGTCAGAATTTTCACCCTGGTTGGATTTTCCAGTCCCGTTGCAATGAACGAGATTTGACTGAGCACCAAATTCTCCGTCCCCGCTTGCAGTGGGCTTGGAGAGGAATGGGTGAAAATTCCAGCCATCATTTTCACTGGCAAATCAATCCTCAGCTGTTAAAGTTTCACCAGGTTCCTGCTCATGAATATATGAGGGAACGTTTTTCTGGAACAACTGTATTCCATTGTTGCTCTGATTGGTTCATGGAATGTTTTCCTTTTGCGATTTTTCAAGTAAAATTTCAGCGGACTCTTTGGAAACGAAACGTAACCAAGTGCGGTTTCGGGGCAATTTCCTCATCTGCTTGCTCCTAGTGGAAACTCTACTTCTGGATTTCTGAAGCTGTGTGTCATTCGAATGGCCGAGTCAAGTTAGTTTCCCCCGTTTCCTGTTGTTGTGAAAACGCAGTGAAAAGCAGGGATCGCTGCACCTGCCCTGAGAGCGAGGATGTTAGTGGTAGGGTTGGAAGGAAATGCTGAGGAAACAATGGCAATTGAACTCTGGCTACGTTCTGCCCAAGCAATGTTAAAGGAATGCACAATGGAAGTCTGGTTCAAAATCTAATCTACTAAACTAACAGTTTCTAATCGCCACCCCCACCCACAATTCAACAAACCTTTCTTACAGGCCTTCTTACGTGCTATGTGAAAGAAATAAAAGAAAAATCTGAAACTGTTGAAAACTCGGAACAGTGCACCGTTCAAATCAGCACTAAATCACACGCAGAAACCTCCGACAGGACAAGAATCTTATAACAGTGTCAATAAACGGGCTCATAGGATCAGACAGAAAATTAAGCATGAAATGCAAGTGCCTGCTTTCAACATCAGTTCTAACAGCTGTGAAATGAACTCCGCGAAACTGCATTCCAGTTGATTCGTCAATCGCATTTCCCAGTGTGTTCAGAGTGAATGCTCTGATGGGTTTTGCAATGAATGGAAGCTAGGGCACTGACTGAAATAGAAAGCAGAGTCTTCCGTCCGCCATCACAAGCAAGCTGATAGCTTCAGCTTTCAAATCCAGAACTGTTCCCTCCGTCACCTGCTGGCTTTATTTCAGTCTGGCCTCTTCCTTTGCATTAACTCTTGCTTGCTTTAGCCAACTGGATTGCTCCCTTCCGTCACACCCGTGTCTTATTCAACATTAGCAAGTGTTTATCTAAGTGTTCCTGGATTCCTGCAATGATGGAGAGCCCCTGTACCTGAGGAAGGATGTTCTTGTTCTGGAGCGAGTGCAGCAAAGGTTTACTGGGATGAATCCTGGGAAGGTGGGACTGACATATGAGGGAAGGTTAAGTCTGTTCGGGGTTTATTCGCTGGAGTTCATAAAAAGGGGGAAGGGGGTGAGGTCCTATAGAAATCAGTAAACTTCTAACAGAACTAGACAGGGGAGATGCAAGAAAGGATGTTCCTGATGGCGGGGGAGTCCAGAACCTGGGAATAAGGATAAGGAGCAAACCTTTTAGGATAGAGAGTAGGAGAAATTTCTTCATCCAGCAAGTGGTGAGCCAGTGGAATTTGCTACCACAATAAGCAGTTGAGGGCAAAACAAAGTATGTTTTCAAGGAGCAGTTAGATATAACACGTGGGATAAAGGAAATCAAAAGATATGGGGAAAGGTGGGACCAGGTGATTGAGCTGGAGATCAGTCTCGATCATAATAAATGGTACAGCAGGATCAAAGGGCCGAATGGCCTCCTCCTCCTATTTCCTATATTTTCATGGCAGGAATTCTCCGTCCTTGCCCGTGACTGGGATTTTCCAGTCCTGCTGCAGGTGATAGAGATTTGGCTGAGCTCCAAATTCTCTGTCCTCGCTGGCAGTGGGGTGTACGAGATCGGAGAATCCGGGCTGATGTTCCTATCTAACTGCTGAAGCTTTTATCCAGCCCGCCTCCCCGCCACACACCGTCTGCCCTCATCCTGGAGTCACCCGGCCTGACAGCCAGGGAACGCCGCCCAGCCCTGAGCAAAATCCTGACCTCCGGGGTTACTTCCTCCTGGGTTTGCGGAGCTGGGAAATATCCTGACCACGCACTCCCGATCCCGGAGTGAAAATCCAGGACTGGTTCTCCATGTAGCTAACATTTTTTATTCTTTATTCCAATTCAATCCAATCAAGTCCAATTCAGAATCCCAACAAGTTGGGACATTCCCGATCCAAGCTGACAGGACAGGGCTCCCACCTCCTGTCTTGGGCTTGATCTACATGATCCAAGCTGATTGGAGTAGGTGTAGCTTCTCCTCCAAGGCTTGATCTCATTTGCATCTTAGCCGAAAGGCCGAGATGTTGCTTTTAAAAATTGCTTCAAATGAAGCTAAAATATAACCTGATGACTTCAACCAAGTGCAGCATGTCGATAGTACACTTGATGTTAGCCAAAAGGCTGCGACTTTAGTGAATGTTACAATGCTGAACTTTCTGGAGACTCTGAAAAGCTGATAGTCTCCTAATCTCATGAGCCTTATCGTCTCAGCTGTGGTTCCATTGTTGCACTCTGGCTCCTGAACCGCCAGGTTCCAGATTCAAAACCCCCACGCCAGGGTTTAGAAACAATAATCAGGGCTAGTGTTCCAGCGCAGTACCAAGGGAGCGCAGCACTGCTAGGCATTAAACTGAGGCCCCCATCACTTGTTCAGGTGGGTGTGAAGGATTCCATGGCGTTATTTAGGAATTATTATTTGGAGTTGGCTCGATCACTCTCTATCCAACAGCCAACATCACAAAAAGCAGATTTATCTGCTCGATAGCACATGTGGGAGTTCACTGAGAGCAAATTGGCCATGGTGATTTCTACAACAGTGACAGTACTTCAAAAACATTTCTTCATTGACTGCAAAGGGTGGCACAGCGGTTAGCACTGCTGCCTCACAGTGCGAGGGACCTGGGTACGATTCTTGGCTTGGGTCACTGTCTGTGCAGAGCCTGCACATTCTCCCCGTGTCTGCGTGGGTTTCCTCCAGGTGCTCCAGTTTCCTCCCACAGTCTGAAAGACATGCTGGTTAGGTGCACTGGCCATGCTAAATGCTCCCTCAGTGTACCTGAGCAGGTGCTGGAGTGTGGCAACTGGGGGATTTTCACAGTAACTTCATTGCAGTGTTAATGTAAGCCTACTTGTGGCACTAATCAATAAATTTTAAACTGGATGTATGATGGTTTTGAAAAGCACAATTTAAATGCTTTTTTTAAAGGATCATAGAATCTCTACAATGTAGAAGGAGGCCATTCAGCCCATTAAGTTTACACTGACTACAATCCCACACAGGTCCCACTCCCGTAACCCAACATAACCCCTTGCTAATCCCCTGACACTAAAGGGGCAATTTAACATGGCCAATCAACCTATCCCACACATCTTTGGACTGTGGGAGGAAACTGGAGCTGGTCTTTCTTTCCCTCAGGAAACAATCAAATGCAAGTTCATTCCCAAATTTAAAATCTATCCTTAAGTTTAAATAAAATGTTCATAATGGAATGTAGCAATTTAGAGAAGCAGACATTGATAAATTCAATAGCTTTGTCTGTAACAGCATAAGAGAGAAAATAACACTGCGGAAATCAGGGGCTGATCGAATTCATTCAAGGCCCATTGCTCTGAAAGCTGCCAGCAGTGTGGCTCAGGGAATGCAAGTGTCAAACAAACATTACATTCCAGCTGGTCAATTCCATTCTCCCATCTGGTTACAATGAGTGGAGTAACAGGTCAACAGAGCCAATCACACATCTGTATAAAACATCAGTAATACATGATAACAGCATCTGTGTACTATCCTCTTTAGGCCACCAAAGCTCATGTTATTTAAGACTTACTTCCTCCCAGTGTACAGTTCCAGTTTGCGAGGCGGCCAATCCAGGGATGGTAAAAACAGTCTCAGTCAGCGTGGCTTCTGAGATGGGCAAGTGGTAGCCGACCAAATCCAGTAATGTTTTACGTTTGAAGTTAATTTACCAGTGTCACAAGTAGGCTTACATTAACACTGCAATGAAGTTACTGTGAAAATCCCCTAGTTGCCACACTCTGGCGCCTGTTCAGATACACTGAGGGAGAATTTAGCATGAACAATGCACCTAACCAGCACACCTTTTAGACTGTGGGAGGAAACAGGAGCACCCGGAGGAAACCCACGAAGACACGGGGAGAACGTGCAAACTCCATACAGACAGTGACCCAAGCTGGGAATCAAACCCGGATCCCTGGGGCTACGAGGGAGCAGTGCTAACCACTGTGCATCTGTACTGCTCTCAAATGCCACTGATACGTGGGCATAAACACTGACACCTCACTGGCACAATGCCAATTCCTAAACTACCTCTACTGGGCTGGAAGAAATATTCCTCTGTTGTTTGCTGGAAGGTTGCAGGCTCTCATTCCACTCTCCCTCAACTCTTCCTGTCTCCTGATATGGTGGCTGCGATTCTCCCAGTTTTAGAGGTTTACAGCATAAAACTTCAGCGCAACTTGAGGGAGTTAAGAAGGGCTAGAAGAGGGCATGAGATGACTTTGGCTGATAGGATTAAGGAGAATCCTAAGGCGTTCTATAGGTATGTCAAGAACAGAAGGTTGGTTAGGGCAAGATTAGGGCCAGTTACAGACAGTAGGGGGAAATTGTGTGTGGAACCGGAAGAGATTGGAGAGGCATTGAACCATTATTTCTCTTCGGTGTTCACGCAGGACGATATGAATGTAGCTGAGGAGGTCACTGGGATGAAGGGGTGTAAAATAGAAAGTATTGTAGTTGATACAGAGGATGTGTTGGATATTCTAGATGGGTTGAAAATAGATAAGTCCCCTGGTCCAGACGGGATTTACCCTAGGATTCTATGGGAGGCAAGAGAGGTGATTGCAGAGCCACTGGCTCTGATCTTCAGGTCGTCGTTGGTCTCTGGTATAGTACCGGAAGATTGGAGGACAGCGAATGTTGTCCCATTGTTTAAGAAGGGGAGCAGAGACTTCCCTGGGAATTACAGACCAGTGAGTCTTACTTCTGTAGTGGGCAAGGTTTTAGAAAGAATTATTACGGATAGGATTTATAGTTATTTGGAGAGTAATGTATTGATTAGAGATAGTCAGCATGGTTTTGTAGCGGGAAGGTCGTGCCTTACTAACCTTATTGAGTTCTTTGAGAAGGTGACCAAAGAGGTGGATAGGGGTAAGGCAGTAGACGTGGTATATATGGATTTTAGTAAGGCGTTTGATAAGGTTCACCATGGTATGCTTCTGCAGAAAATGCAGATGTATGGGATTGGTGGTAATTTAGGTACTTGGATCAGGAATTGGTTAGCAGATAGGAGACAGAGGGTGGTGGTTGATGGTAATTATTCATCATGGAGTTCGGTTACGAGTGGTGTGCCTCAGGGATCTGTTTTGGGGCCACTGCTGTTTGTAATCTTTATTAATGATCTGGATGAGGGTATAGTTGGGTGGATTAGTAAGTTTGCTGATGACACCAAAGTCGGAGGTGTGGTAGATTGTGAGGAAGGGTGTCGAAGTTTGCAGGGTGACTTGGACAGGTTGTAGAGCTGGGCCGCGAGGTGGCGGATGGAGTTTAATGCGGAGAAGTGTGAGGTAATCCATTTCGGTAGGAATAACAGATGTGTTGAGTATAGGGCTAACGGGAGGACTTTGAATAGAGTGGAGGAGCAGAGGGATCTAGGTGTATGTGTACATAGATCCCTGAAAGTTGGGAATCAAGTAGATAAGGTTGTTAAGAAGGCGTACGGTGTCTTGGCGTTTATTGGTAGGGGGATTGAATTTAGGAGTCGCAGCGTCATGTTGCAACTGTACACAACTCTGGTGCGGCCGCACTTGGAGTACTGTGTGCAGTTCTGGTCCCCACATTACAGGAAGGATGTGGAGGCTTTGGAGAGGGTGCAGAGGAGGTTTACCAGGATGTTGCCTGGTATGCAGGGGAGGTCCTATGAGGAGAGACTGAGGGATTTGGGGTTGTTTTCACTGGAAAGAAGGCGGCTAAGAGGGGATCTTATAGAAACATATAAGATGATTAGGGGTTTAGATAGGGTGGATGGTGAAAGCCTGTTTCCTCGGATGGAGAAATCTAGCACGAGGGGGCATGGCTTTAAATTAAGGGGGGGTAGTTATAGGACGGATGTCAGGGGCAGGTTCTTTACCCAGAGGGTGGTGAGGGACTGGAATGCCCTGCCTGCTGCAGTTGTAAATGCGCCTAGTTTGGGGGCGTTTAAGAGATTGGTGGATAGGTTTATGGACGAAAAGGGATTGGTTTAGATTAGTGGGTCAATGTTTTTTTTTTAAAAATAAGACTGGTCGGCGCAACATTGTGGGCCGAAGGGCCTGTTCCGCGCTGTAATGTTCTATGTTCTATGTTCTATGCTGCCCCTTTTTAACCTACACGCTAGTCCGTGTTTGGCTCATATCCCTCAATACTCATCGTACCCAGGTAACTGTCTAAATGCTTTTTAGAAGACAAAATTGTACCGACCTCTACTATCACCACTGGCAGCTTGTTCCAGGCACTCACCTCTGTATGAAAAAATTGCCCCTCTGGACCCTTTTGTATCTCTCCTCTCTCACCTTAAACCTCTGCCCTCTAGTTTTAGACTCCCCTACCTTTGGGAAAAGATATTGACTATCCAGCTGATCTGTACCCCGCATCATTTTATAGACCTCTATAAGATCAGCCCTCAGCCTCCTACGCTCCAGAGAAAAATTAGCCTCCTCTTATAACTCAAACCATCAAGTCCCGGTAGCATCCTAGTAAATCTGGGATTTGTTTTAGGTTTTGTTCCAAGTGCTTCCACCAGCAGGAAAACTGGAGTGTTTTGCCAATGTAAATATATGTACAAAGCCTACCCAGTTTCACAGAGATCGTTTTTAAAGGGTGCCCCAATCACCCAGCGTATTGTGAGGCCCATCCCTTCCTCGACCCGCGCAGATAAGGGGAGCATCCCCTAATCTTTCCAACAACAGGGGCAACCTCCGTCCCACCAGCAATATCCACGTCACCTCACCCCGCAGCACACAGGCACGAGTGACCCGAACACCACCCGCCCCCAGTCGGAGGCCTGACCCCCACCCCAACAAGGGAGCAAAAGAGACCCTCCAAAATGGGGGCAGCAAGGTCCTGTCCCCTTTCAAGTCCTCCTCTTGGCAATGGGTTTAAAAAGTCAGCCAAGGTCTTCAGATCAAAAAACAAGCCTGTTTATAAACACTGTGGTTAAGAACAAGGATGTCTATAAACTCTATGGTTAGAAAAGAGGGAGTGAAAGCTCCTGCTTGCTGTTTAATGACCTAGACCTGTCAATCAGAACAAGTCTATTTATAACACTGCTGCTGGAAAAGGGAAAGCACTTGAGATGTATTCAACCATGAAGGGAAACAAAAACAAATCACAAGTAACTGCCTTGATCTTTCAGTCAAGAGATATTTAAAGGTATTGGAGCACGAAATGGAATGTAAGCAAAGCATTTCAAAGCACTTGAGCTTTCCAGGAAGGCTCAGAAACTGGAAAAAATGCAGTGTAGAACAATGAGGCTGAGTGAGCAGCTGTGGTGAAAAGAGGAGGTATTTAAGGTTTACTGGATTGTTTTATCTGCTTTGGAGCTGTCAATCAGAGCAGTTCAAAATGCAGCACTTGTGGCTCATTCAGGCTGAAAAAGGGAACCTCCCGAGTGAAACTGACATCTCCTGTCAGTCAGAGGTCTTCAAAGGGTCTGCTCACAGTTTGGACTTCTGAGAGAGAGCAAGAACAATGCCTTGTTGAGAATGGAATATTGCAGTGACCTTGATAGTTTCATGTGCCCAGGATTATGGATGGAAAAGTGACCAGGCCACTTTGAAGGTTTCACATCACACAGACAAGAATGAAGATTTTTAATAAAAAGCTGCCTGTGATCACCATGCTAAGAACGGCCTCTACTTGTCCCATGGGGCAGTCTAGTCATGAGACCCCCACTCCAGGGGACAGTCCCAAAGTCAACCCATTCCCTCCAGCTTGAGCCCACCTGACCCACAGGTACTTTGGGAGACCTTCCCTCTGCAGCCTGGCAGCAGCTGGAGCAGAATGGGAGGCCAGAGCAGCCGGTCTCAAACCCGTTAACACAGAAATCCGACTGAATCGGTATTCATCAGATTCCCGCCTACTCTGGGCAGGAAACTCACTGGGCAAGGAGATTCCCAACTGGTTTGAAACCTGGTGAGAATCCCGGCTTTGCCCTAATGCCTGATTGAGCGTGCCATTGCGATTCCCATCAGGGGCTGGTGACTCCGGGAAATCCCTCGCTCCCCGGGTCTTTCTACTGGAGTTAAAATAGCAAGATATTCTTTCATACGAGAGTGTCATAAAAATTCAAGTTGTCCTAATGTGATAATGCAGCCAAGTTTAACACTCCACACCGCAGTGTGGAAGTGAAGATACGGACAGAGGGAGTGGAAAAAGAGAGATTGGTTTTTGAGTAGAAAGAAAATAAAACCAGTTACTTCATCAAGCAATAAGCAAATCTCCTAACTGTGCCCTGTGAATGTTATTAGTTAACTTTGGAGAGTGGGAAGCACAGAAGCATCTTTCTGCTCGTCCCACAACCAGTCTCAGCTCCACATAAACTGCCTTCGCTTCAGGGAATCCAATATTTCCAATTCAGGTCAACTCTCAATTCAAATTTCAAACCTCACTGGGAAATGTTACAGAAAGGACAACTGGGAGAGGAAAGAATGACTTGCATTTCTATAGCACCTTTCAAGGTGGCACAGTGGGCTAGCACTGCTGCCTCACAGCACCAGGGACTCGGGTTCGATTCCCAGCTTGGGTCACTGTCTGTGTGGAGTTTGCATGTTCTCCCCGTGTCTGCGTGGGTTTCCTCCCACAGTCCAAAAGACGTGCTGGTTAGGTGCACTGGCTGTGCTAAATTCTTCCTCAGTGTACCCGAACAGGTGCTGGAGTGTGGCCACTAGGGAATTTTCATTGCAGTGTGAATGTAAGCCTACTTGTGACTAATAAATAAATAAACTCAGATCACAGGATGGGCCAAAGCGCTGTACAGCTAAATGAAACATGCTTCAAGTGCAGTTGCAGTTGATTGAAACGCAGCAGCCAATTTGTGCACAGCAAGCTCCCACAACCAGCACAGCAAGATTGACCAATCTGTTTTGGTGGTGTTGGTGGATAAATATTGGCCAAGTTACAATGTGGAGAACTCCCTCGTTCATTTTGAAGTAATGCCTAGGGGCTGTAAGGTGTACTCAACAGGGCAGAGGGGGCGGCAGTCGAACCTTCGAGTTCGGTCCGAAGGTTCAGCACTCCCTCAGTTCGGCCCTCGAGGGTCAGATGAGATTTTAGTGTCAAATCCGAGAGTGGGAACTGGACCCTCTACTTTCTGGCTTCAAGTAAAGTACAAGACTTACTGGAAAGGAGAACGAGTGAGATGAAAGATAGCAATTTTTACTGGAACACTGCTTTTTATTCAGCTATAATCTGATGCATAAGTTGCAGGAGGCTCTTGAGAGAAGGAAACTGCTTGTGCAGAAACAGCTCCAGCTCTGACACTCACCAACTAAAGGAAGTGAGTTCAGGTAACCAGAGCAAACAACTAAGGCACGAACTTATGACCTTCCCGTTTGGAGACAAGGACTCACTCGGCTGTCTGAACTACCTGCCTCCCGGTTATGTTAGATTAGCTTGTAATGAAAAACAGATTGTTAACAATAACAGTTTGGGCTATCTGAGATTATATAACCTTATCAGGACGCAGATGTATTGTGACAATCCACAGACTAGAACAAATATCTGTAATTCTGCCGTATGTAATATCCAAAATTTACTGAGGAAATCTAATAAGGGCCAGCAATTTGGAATCACTCCTGAGCTAAACACCAGATTATTTTTCATAATATTTGTTTATTGCAAAAAAAATTAGAAGAAAGCCTCTCAGGATGTTGGACCAAAGTTCACAGATTTTGTGGGGGAGATATATGAAATGAGGAAGAAGTAAATGGCAGCATCCATCATTAATCACAAACAGGGTAATGTGAAGGTAAAGGCTCCTGTCGTGGGATGTGGGTGTCGCCGGTTGGCCAGTATTTATTGCCCATTCCTAGTTGCCCTTGAGGAGGTGACGGTGAGCTGCCTTCTCGAATCTCTGCAGTCCATGTGCTGTGGGTCGACGCACATTGCCGTTAGGTAGGGAATTCCAGGATTTTGACCCAGCGACGGCGAAGCAACAGCTGATATATAACCTCATGTTAGAGGGGGACATTGTAATTGTTCATTATTGGTTACACGCGCAGGGACTTGGTTTCTTGATTTTCCTTCACTGATTATATGGAAACATAGAAAATAGGAGCCTTTTTTTAAAACCCCGAAGCTAATCCCAATTGCCCTCATTTGGCCCATATCCCTCTATATCCATCTTACCCATTTAACTGTCCAAACGTTTAAAAGACAAAATTGTACCTGCCTCTACTCCTCCCTCTGGCAGCTCGTTCCAGACACTCACCACCTTCTGTGTGAAAAAATTGCCCCCTGGACACTTCTATATCTCTCCCCTGTCACCTTAAACCTATGCCCTCTAGTTTTAGACCCTCCTACCTTTGGGAAAAGATATTGATTATCTAACTGATCTGTGCCCCTCATTATTTTATAGGTCTCTATAAGATCACCCCTCAGCCTCCTAGGCTCCAGAGAAAAAAGTCCCAGTCTATCCAGCCTCCCCTTATAACTCAAACTATCAAGTCCCAGTAGCATCCTCGTAAATCTTTTCTGCCCTCTTTCTAGTTTACTAATATCCTTTCTATAATTCTGGAGTTGAGAGTGTTGGCTTATAAGGAGAACTGAGTAGACTGGGGTTATTATCATTGGAATTCAGGAGAATGAGGGGAGATCTTATAGAAACATATAAGATTATGAAGGGAACAGATAAGATAGAAGCAGGGAAGTTGTTTCCACTGGCTGGTGAAATTAGAACTAGGGGGCATAGCCTCAAAGTAAGGGGAAGCAGATTTGGGACTGAGTTGAGGAGGAATTTCTTCACAGAAAGGGTTGTGAGTCTGTGGAATTCCCTACCCAGTGAAGCAGTTGAGGCTACCTCATTGAATGTTTTTAAGGCAAGGATAGATACATTTTTGAACAGGAAAGAATTAAGGGTTTTGGGGAGCGGGTGGGTAGGTGTAGCTGAGTCCACAAAAAAATCAGCCATGATCTTATTGAATGGCGGAGCAGGCTCGAGGGACCAGATGGCCTACTTCTGCTCTTAGTCCTTTTGTTTTTATGTTCTAATAGGGTGACCAGAACTGTACACAGTATCCCAAGTGTGACCTTACCAATGTCTTGTACAACTTCAACAAGATGTCCCAACTCCTGTATTCAATGTTCTGACCAATGAAACCAACTATTCTGGATGCCTTCTTCACCATTCTGTCCACTTTCAAGGAGCTACAAACACGTACCCCTAGATCTCTTTGCTCTGTAACTCTCCCCAGTGCCCTACCATTAACTGAGTAAGTCCTGCCCTGGTTCAATCTATCAAAATGCATCACCTTGTGTTTATGTAAATTAAACTCTATCTGCCATTCGTCAGCCCACTGGCCCAATTGATCAAGATCCTGTTGCAATCGGAGATAACTTTCTTCATTATCCATCTTGCCACCAATCGTGGTGTCATCTGCAAACTTACTAACCATGCCTCCAATATTCTCATCCAAGTCATTAATACAAATGACAAATAACAGTGGACCCAGCACTGATCCCTGGGGCACACCGCTGGTCACAGGCCACCAGTTTGAAAAACAACTCTCTACAACCACCCTCTGGCTTCTGTCAAGAAGCCAATTTTGTATCCATTTAGACACCTCACCCTGGATCCTGTGAGATTTAACCTTATGCAACAACCTACCATGTGGTACCCTGTCAAAGGACTTGCTAAAGTCCATGTAGACAACATCAACTGCACTGCCCTCATCTACCTTGTTGGTTATTGTTGTCACATGTATTAGTATACAGTGAAAGGTATTGTTTCTTGCGCGCTATACAGACAAAGCATACTGTTCATAAATTACATAAATTCAAGGTCTCTACTTGCTCAAGAAGCTAAGGGCACCCAGCACGTCTGCTCTGACTCTCACCAATTTTGGCAGATGCACTATAATTTCCAGGATGCATCACAGCTGCTGCTCTGACCAAGAATGCAATTTGCAATGGAAAAAATCTCCCAAAATAATGAGTATTCCATGCTAGAAACATGGAATTGAACAGTTCCCTGTGGACAGTGCATTGCGGGTTTGAGGCAGCTTACGAAGCTGCCCTCTGGATTACCCTCACAAGCTGCTCGATTGTTTGGGCTAACAGAACACTGTGTGCTTAGAAAACCCTGACACCTGCAGTCAGCCTATCCACTGTCCTTCATCTCCTCGTATTTGCGTGTGCGACCCGCATCCGGTGCGAACCAATGCTATTGTGTTCAAATACAATCTCAAAATCCAGAACAACCAGCCTGAAAACAGAAACAATTTCTTCAAAAATAAATCATCCCTCCTCCTTTTTAATAGTGCAGTTCCTGATCTTTATCAGTTCATTCAATGACCAGGATACTCCTGGGTTTGGAACAAAAATATTTTAACAATGTTCTGGCAGCGGGATCAGCCTTCACTCTCCTCTCCAAAGACAGACGCACACAGTTACTACAGACACATGGGACCTGCGCACATCTATACTCACAGGCTTGCTATTGTCTGTCTAAGCCAAGCTCCAAATCATTCATCCTGCGTAAGATTGACTCTTCCTTCCCCCAGACATTTCAGAGTAAAGCCTTTGTTGGATCTGAAAGTGGGGCTTGGCCATGTGTGACTCCTGCTGGGGCTTTTCTAACCGTCCTTGTGGAACCGTTGCTTTAGGTTGGTCCAAACTCACAGAGACGTCACATTATTAAAATTCTTGCACACAATAAATCTCAAGCTCAGGAAATGTTACAGACCTGAGGGAGACCATTTGGCCCATTTTGTCTGTGCTGGCTCTTTGTTGAGCCCAACTCGTCCCACTCTTTCCCGACTGCCCAGTGTTAGGCTGCCAGATCAGAAACAAAATGAAGCCAAAATCGATCCCAGCAATTTTGCTGTGTTGGCAGAAATGTGAGGAAAGAATGTTTCACTCCAGGAGTGATCCCACGAACAAAATAGGGATTTTGTTTAAAACGAAACAAGCTTTATCCAGAACACAGTTTAAGTGGAACTTTAACAAAATGGAACAGTTTAACTCTTAACCTTTGAACAACCTTTAAACATGCAAAGAAATATCCTCTTAACTTCTAATTCATCACTATTCAGTTCCAAAGAAGCAATATTTCTCTTATAGACTTAAACCCCACGTTAAAATATAGTTAGCAAATCCCAATATACTTGCTTTGAATTGGGCAACTACCTTGGAGATTTCAGTGCGGTCTTTCCAGACAGAGAGAGAGCTCCAGGCTTCTGCCTTCAACCAGCTCCAGTCAGCAACTGCCCTCCTTAAAATGAAAATGAAACTACTTTTTCTGCTACAAGTCTAGCTCTTCCCAATTCTAGCATCATATGGCTGTCTCTGTGTACATAACTCACCTTATTACTTCAATCAAAAAACACCCCATTAAGTTTTCTGCTAAATAAACATGTGGCTAAAATGAATAATAATCCTGCTTTCCAGCATCTGCGAAATTCCTACCAAACAAGCTGACTGCTTCTAACAATCCACTGCCTCTTAAAGCAGTCCCTGTCAAACATACAATATATTAACAGCACAGTATCATCACACCTGCGAGTTTTCCCCTCTAAGTATTTATTCAAGTCACCTTTCACCATCCTTTCAGGCAGCATGTTTCCAGGTCAAAACAGCTCACTATGTAAAACAATGTCACCTTTGGTTCTTTTGTCAATCACCATTAATCTTTCTCCCTTGTCACCAAATCTTCTGCAACTGAAACAGTTTCTCCTTATCTACTGAATTAAAACGCCATCACAGTATTGGATATCTCACTCAGATCTCCCAACTCAGGGTCGCTACTGGCAGTAAGTTCGGCCGCAATCCTTCCCACTCTGGACTCCATCAGGGGAGAGACAGACATGTTGGTGCGATCCCTACCCATCACCCTCCCATCCAATTAAATGCCCCCATCACCAAACCTCTTCCATGAGGGAGGGCATTAAGTTCCACCTGTTAGCTCCATTTATCTCCAAAGGTGCTGCCAGATTTGTAGCTTTTTCTGTTCTTATTTTAGTCCACATCCTCTCTCCAAAGCAGGATGCCTAACTCCATGTTCTTTCCATGTCTCTTTATCCTCCTTCCCATCAACCACCTACCTAAATGTTAATCAGTTGTCTATTTCAGTTGCAAGTTCCAGTCGTGAGTCTACAGTCTCTAAAACAGTTTTGTCAACTCTCCGTTTCACAACTCTGAACTTTAAGATGTAAAAAATAAAGCTCAGGTGAACCAGCAGCAGCTGTTCTGGCCATGTCCCTGACTGCCACAGCTACCTGCAATTCACTTTAAATATGAAAATGTATAATATGATGTCTGCCACTTTGCAGAAAATGTACACACGAGACTCCGGCCAAAGGGTAACAAAGATGATCTAAAAAGTGCAAGTAGTAATGATTGGATCTGAAGATGATAGGTGATTGGGAGAAATAAGGGAGTTAAGGGATTTAAGGAGTCTGCAGTATATAATATGCAGCATCCCTGGGGAAGCTCCTTCAGGGAAGTGACCCAACCATCCGGACCAGTTGTGTGAACCTACACGTGAGATCCAGCTCCACATTATGTGATGCTATTTTTAAGAAGCGGGTTGATGGGTTCTTGATAAGAGAGGGGATTAAGGGTTATGGGGAGAGGGCGGGAAAGTGGAACTGAGCCACGACAGATCAGCCATGATCTTATTGAATGGTGGGGCAGGCTCGAAGGGCTAGATGGCCTACTCCTGCTCCTATTTCTTATGTTCTTATGTTCTTATGCATTTCAATGACCTCTGAACTGCCCTAACAAGCAATTCAACTGTAAAATAATTGCTTCAAGAAGGCGGCCCCACCACAACCTCCCAATGATAACCGGAGACAGACAATCCCCGGAACAAAATACAGAACAATATTTTGTAGACCATTACAAGGTAAACCTGCACATATCAAAGCATGGCAGCTGGAAAAGCTTTGCTGTGCTTTAATGTTCAGCATAAACGTGTTTAGTAAAAAAAATCACGGAGTGATAATGGCCAGAAGGAGGCCATTCAGCCTCTTGAGTCCATCCTGTCTCTCTGGAAAACAATCTAGTCAGTCCCCCGTTCTTGCCCTAGCCTTGCTAGTTTATTCCCAATAAATACTTGCTCAATTTCCTTTTGAAATCATTGGTCATCTTCACTTCCACCTTCCTCGGGGGCAGTGAGTTTCTGCTCGTTACCATTCACTGTGTAAAAAAGTTCATCTGTACACCCTCACTGTGTCTCTCGCCCAAAACTTTAAATCTGTACCCTCTATTCCTTGTAGCGATAGAGGACATTGTTTTCTTCTTCTACCTCATCTAAGCCCATCATATACTTGCACACCCCTGTCAAATCTCTCCTCAATCTCCTGTGTTCCAAGGAGAACAACCCAGCTTCTCGAAACTCATCTTGTCACTAAAATCCCTCAGTCTTCCAACCATTCTGGTAAATCTCCCCCACATCCCCTCATGATCTCCCTCACATCCTTCCTAAAGTGCGGTGACTAGAACTGGTCGCAATACTCTAGTTGTGACCTAACCTGAGCTTCATAAAGTTTCCACATAACTTCCCTGCTTTTGTAATCAGTGACTTTATTTAATCTGTCCTGCCCCATTCACAGACCAATGTACGTGAACCCCGGGTCTCTCAGTCCCTGGAACGTTTTAGAACTGTGCCGTTATATCTACATTGTTTCTCCCTATCCCTTTACCCAAAATGCCTACTTTGCACTTCCCTGTATTAAACTCTGTCTGCCAGTCATCTGTCCATTCTGCTCGTCTATCCGTGCATTGTTGCAGTTTCTTGGCATCATCCCCACAGCCTGCCACACCTCTGAGTTTGCTAACAGTGGCAGACTTAAAAATTTTACTCGCCGTGGATACATCAGTAAATACAATTTCACACATCCCATGCTTCTTATCACCAGGTTTATCTAAACGGACTGTAATCATTTCACCAGCAAAATATTGAACAAAATGCAATGAGGCAGGCACCAATTTCCGAGAGGTTATAATTGCACTGAGGTTTCAATTTCTGATCCTGGGTCTCTGGATCGCAGAGTCTCCAATTTCCACTGAAGAACTGTAATTAGATCCAACACAAGGTCACATCTTTGGAACATAATGGAAAGCAAGTGCACAAGGTAACTATAATGTGGATTTATCTATCAGAGGAGGAGACCGCTAACATGGCAAATCAAGTTTTCCAGTTAAAAAATGCTCTGTGTGAGAAGCCGCTCGCTGCAGTCGGGACAATTAAATCTGCGTGACTTTCACATCAGTCACGGAACAAATGGGAAAAGGATGTATTCAACAGCTGAAGTCAGATGGAGCAGGCGTGGGTGATCTTAGCGTCTGCTGTGAGCACAGCTCAGCTCAGAACCATCCTATTTGTTGGTCTAAACAGCTTCAGCCAAATGGGGCAACATATTCTAAAACAGCAGAGGAAAGTTTGTTCCAGCTTTCAGCAACTCACTTCTAATCATTCTGGAAACCGACAGTAACCGATCCTGGGTGTATTCCGTTATATCAATTAATCTTCCAAATCACTCTTCACTCTCCCCAATAATTAACCTCTGAGTTTCATGTTACTATTGCATTGCAGAATGGTAACATGAAGAAAAAAGTTTCCCTGGAACTATTTTGAAGTTATGTTGCAACAGGTTCAAATGCCAATTGCTGTGTCCATCTCTTCTGGGCGGCATGGTGGTACAGTGGTTAAGCACTGCTGCCTCACAGCCCCAGCAACCTGAGTTCAATTCTCAGCTTGGGTCACCGTCTGTGCAGATTCTGCACATTCTCCCCATGTCAGCGTGGGTTTCCTTCGGGCGCTCTGGTTTCCTCCACAGACTGAAAGACGTGCTGGTTAAGGTGCGTTAGCCGTGTTAAATTCTCCATCAGTGTAGATAGATTTCTGATGGATAAGGGAACTAAGGGTTATGGGGAGAAGGCGGGAAAGTGGAACTGATCCACTTCAGATCAGCCATGATCTTATTGAATGGCGGGGCAGGCTCGAAGGGCTAGATGGCCTACTCCTGCTCCTATTTCTTATGTTCTTACCCAAGCAGATGTCAGAGTGTGACGACTAGGGAATTTTCACAGTAACTTCATTGCAGTGTTAATGTAAACCTACTTGTGACATAATAAAGGAACTTAGAGTTTCGAAGGTCAGATTAAGTTGAAACATGAATTTTTAAACTGTCTTTCATCTTTTTTCTCCTTGCCTCACCTTCTAAAGAACAGATAATTAATCAGCAAACGGTCTCTCCAAGAGAGGAATACACAAAAACAATTTTGTAAAGATTTGTCTTTAACCAATGTCAAAAGTAACTGTTGATGATTACTTTCCTTCTCAGAGTGTACTGTCTACACTTCCCATTGCCTCGGCAAAGCAGCCAGCATAATCATGGACCTCACGCACCCCAGACATTCTCTCTTCCACCTTCTTCCACTGGGAAAAAGATACAAAAATCTGAGGTCATGTACCAACCGACTAAGAACAGCTTCTTCCCTGCTGCCATCAGACTTTTGAATGGACCTATCTTGCATTAAGTTGATCTTTCTCTACACCCTAGCTATGACTGTAACACTACATTCTGCACTCTCTCCTTTCCTTCTCTATGAATGGTATGCTTTGTCTGTATAGCACGCAAGAAACAATACTTTTCACTGTATGTTAATACATGTGAGAATAATAAATCAGATCAAACTTGTGTTGAAAAGGATTTGGGCAGAGTGAAAGGTAACACACTGTGGGCTTGAGAATGGCAGCAAGAAGTTCAGTTGAAATGTACAAAACAACTTTACTTTTAAAAGGGGAAGTGATGGCATAGTGGTATTGTCACTGGTATTAGCAATCCTGTAAACCCTGACTGATGCTCTGGGACCCAGGTTCAAATCCCACAACAGCAGATGGTGAAATTTGAATTCAGTAAAAAAAAATCTGGAATTCATGGATGACCATGAAGCTATTGTCGGAAAAACCCATCTGGTTCACTAATGTCCTTTAGTGAAGGAAATCTGCTGTCCTTACCTGGTTTGGCCTACATGTGACTCCAGAGTCACAGCAATGGGGTTGACTCTTAATTGCCCTCAGAAATGGGTAATAAATGCTTCAATGAATGAAAAAACACTTGTCCCAATTCCTACACTTGCTCACTCTGTGGGCCATTTACTCATTTGGTGGTCCTTTGCTGCGAGCAGCATCAACACCATCATTACGGAGAATTTAAGTACGGTGCAATCCACAGGATCTATCATTTTTCCACTGTCAATTGCAGCTCCATTTCACTCATTTTAGGAGAACTCATTGCCAACTCACATTCCTCAGCTAAACTAAGAGAAATTTAAAGAGAAACCTACATTGACTGTGAAGAGTGCTAAGAAAAGTACTCAGAAATGTGAAGACTCAAACTTTAATGATGGCTATCTGTTTCACTTGCAATTTTGATCAGATATGATTCTTTTGATTTGATTTGTTGTCACATGTATTAACATACGGTGAAAAGTACTGTTCCTTACTCGCTGTACAGACAGAGCATACCGTTCATAGAGAAGGAAACAAGAGAGTGCAGAATGTAGTGTTACAGTCATAGCTGGGGGTAGCAAAATTTCAACTTAATGCAAGGTTCAAAAGTCTGACAGCAGCAGGGAAGAAGCTGTTCTTGAGTGGTTTGGTACATGACTGAGACTTTTGTATCTTTTTCCCCAAAGGAAGAAGGCGGAAGGCAGAATGTCCGGAGTGTGTAGGGTCCTTAATTATGCTGGCTGCTTTGCCGAGGCAGCAGGAAGTGTAGACGGAGTCAACGGGAGGCTGGTTCGTGTGATGGATTGGGTTACATTCACATTTTGTGGTTCCTTGTGGTCTTGGACAGAGCAGGAGCCCATACCAATCTGTGATACAACCAGAAAGGATGCTTTCTATGGTGCATCTGTAAAAGTTGGTGAGAGTCATAGGTGACATGCCAAATTTCCTTAGTTTAGCCTTTCCAGGGCGATGGGAAAGCGAGATGGACTCTCAATAAGGACAGCTGAGGCTGAGGTGATTCATTCCTTTGACAAATATCCAACTGGGAATAGAATTGGTTGTCAAAGGACTCTTGCTCATGTTGTGAATATGATGCAATGTCAACTGCACAACATCCCGAGTGGATATTGCCCATCCAGGGCCGATAACATTGGACAATCTAGGCAGGTAGAACTTTCAGGTTAATATTCTCCAAGGTACGTTTAAGGGGAATCTCGATAGACATATGATGGGGAAAGGAAGAGGAGCACTGTGAATTAATCTGAAAGACTTGCATTTATTTAAGATCTTCCACAACCTCAGGATATTAAGAAGTCTACAACCAGTGAGGAACTTTTGAAATGTAGTCACTTTGCAATGTGGGAAACGCATCAGTCAATTTACATAAGAACATAAGAAATAGGAGCAGGAGTAGGCCATCTAGCCCTTCGAGCCTGCCCCGCCATTCAATAAGATCACGGCTGATCTGAAGTGGATCAGTTCCACTTTTCCGCTCTCTCCCCTTAACCCTTAATTCCCCTGTCCATTAAAATAATGCACAGCAAGATCCCAGAAACAGCACCGTGATGAGTAACAGACAATCTGTTTTTACTGATGTTAATAACTGATGTTGTGGGATGGAAGTCATAGAATCCCTACAGTGCAGACGGAGACCGTTTGGCCCATCAAGCTTGCACTGACAACAGTCCCACCCCGGCCCTACCCCCACACATTTATCCTCCTAACCCCCCCAACATGCCCCTAACACTAAGCAGCAATTTAGCATGGCCAATCAACCCAACCTGCACATCTTTGGACTGTGGGAGGAAACCGGAGCACCTGGAGGAAACCCACGCAGACATGGGGAGAACATGCAAACACCACACGGACAGTGACCCAAGCCGGGAATTGAACCCAGGTCCCTGGCACTGTGAAGCAGCAGTGCTAACCCATTGTGCCACCATGCCGCCCACAAATGAAGCTTAAGCATCAGCATAAATGAGTCACTGTAAATTCCACTTCACATACAAGTTTTTACAAACTGTGTCAGGCGATGCCAGAACAGAGTTGAGGAGAAACTACTTCTCCCAAAGGGTTGTGAATCTGTGGAATTCACTACCCCAAAGTGCGACGGTGCTGGGACAGTGAGTAAATTTAAGGTTTTTAATTGGTAATGGGTTGAAAGGTAATGGGGAGAAGGCAGGAAAATGGGGATGAGGAGACTATCAGCCATGATCAAATGGTGGAGTGGACTTGATGGGCCGAATGGCCTAATTCTGCTCCTATGTCTTATGAAGTGGTGCCGCAGCCAATTAGTGCACAGCAAGATCCCATAAACAGCAATGAAATATAAGGCCAGGCAGCTTGTTTCGTTGCCGTTGGCTGTACAATAAACATTGGCCAGGACACTGGGGAGATCGCACTCGATTCGTCTTCAAACAGTGACACGGGGATCATTTGCACTCAGCTGAGACAGGAGATGGAGCCCCGCTTGCAGGTTTCATCCAAAAAGCAGCATCTCAGCAGCACAGCACTCCCTCGGCACTGCACTCCAGCTTGGATTACACACTCAAGTTCGTCAACTGGGATATCAACTCACAAGCTTGTGATTTATAAATGAGGGTTCTGCCGAGGGACTTATGGTTGATACCCACATGTAATGCTAAAACACCGAATGGATTCAGGAAGCGGCTGGATATAGCCCTTGGGGTGAACGGGATCAAAGGTTACGGGGAAAAAGCAGGATGAGGCTGTTGAGTTGGACAATCAGCCATTATCGTGATGAATGGTGGAGCAGGCTCGAAGGGCCAAATGGACTCCTGCTCCTATCTATGTTTTCTATGTTTGTAACACAGAGAATTCTCAGACCAAAGAAGAAAAAACACACAATGTTTAGTTCGATAAACTGTAAATATTAAAGCCAAGAATAAAGTTTTAAAAACACACAGCTGCAACATTACAACTTTAATAATTGTAATCGCAATTAATTTAAACTTTGCTCAACATGCTGGAAAAACAGTAACAGAATTTGAGACAAGGATGGAATCAAAGATTCTGAGATTGAACACAATACTGCAGACGCTGCAAATCTGAAATCAAGACACAAAATGCTCAAAATATTCGGCTGGTCAGACAGCATCGATACATCAAGAAATAGACTTAAACAATGACCTTTCCTCACTTAATCTCTCCTGTTACCCGCCTGATCACAGTTTCCTTCCTGTTCCCTCCCTCTCCCTCATTGGGGCAGCATGGCGGCACAGTGGGTTAGCACTGCTGCCTCACAGCGCCAGGGACCCGGGTTTGATTCCTGTCTGTGAGGAGTCTGCACGTCCTCCCCGTGTCTGCGTGGGTTTCCTCCGAGTGCTCCAGTTTCCTCCCACAGTCTGAAAGACGTGCTGGTGAGGGGTGCATTGACCCAAACAGGCGTTGGGCTTAGCGACTAGGGGAATTTTACAGTAACTTCATTGCAGTGTTAATGTAAGCCTTACTTGTGACTAATAAACTTTATTTTTTATTTCTGCCTGTTTAAAACCCGCTGGAGTGCTCACAGCGTCCCAGTTTGGATGAGAGGTCATCGATCTGAAATGTTAACTCTATTTCTCCCTCGATTTTGAGGCTCTCTCTCTCTCTGGAGAAACAAAGCCTTTTCAGAATGTATGCCTCACCTGATGAAAGCAGACTGCCACTGCTGCCACTGATGATTTTGCCTTTACTCCCCATGTTGGCCAGTTTGGACATCTTCAGTGTCCCAGTCTCCGTTAAATCGATGGCGATTTCACTCAGACTTCTTGCTGCATGAATTTTCGACTGGCAAAAGCAACAAGAGAAGTAAATAACGGG
This sequence comes from Carcharhinus amblyrhynchos, assembly GCF_965287045.1. Lineage (NCBI taxonomy): Eukaryota > Metazoa > Chordata > Chondrichthyes > Carcharhiniformes > Carcharhinidae > Carcharhinus > Carcharhinus amblyrhynchos. Next base: position 49,699,715 of record NC_137342.1, read on the forward strand.
GTTACACTGCGCCTTCATCACCTCCTTTACAAACTGTTTCAATTCACAATCGCAAGTTAAACGACAAGAAGGAATGAGAATTACGGTGAAGAGTGAAGCTTTCAAAAGATTCTAACTCGAGGCAGAGTTGGGATTGTGCTAAATTGTGTCTCCTCGCTGCCTCAGCCTTGGTCCCACGACAGAGTCTCGAGCACAAAGATTAAAATCTGATGCAGCGCTGAGGGAGTGTTGCGCTGATGGAACTGTCATAGAACCATCAAAAAGTTGCAGGAGGCCTTTCAGCCCATCTTGTCCATTCCAGCCTAAAGACACCCAAGTGGCACAGTGGTTGGTACTGCGGCCTCACAGCACCAGGGACCTGGGTTTGATTCCTGGCTTGGGTCACTGTCTGTGGGGAATCTGCATGTTCTCCCCGTGCCTATGTAGGTTTCCTCCAGGTGCTCCAATTTCCTCCAAGGGACGTACTGGTTAGGTGCATTGGCCATGCTAAATTCTCCCTCAGTGTACCCGAACAGGTGCTGGAGTGTGGCGACTGGGGGATTTTCACAGCAACTTCATTGCAGTGTTAATGTGAGTCTACTTGTGACACTAACAAAAGTGCACTTTCTAATCCCACCTTCCTGGGTGGGATTAGAAAGGGCTATTCCTGCCCATAGCCCTATATCTTACAGCACTTAAGTTGCGAATGCAGGTACTTCTTAAAAGAGTTTTGGGTCTCTGCCTCCACCAGTGACTGGGGCAGACAATTCCAGACACCCACCACCCTCTGCGTAAAAGACGTTCTTCCTCATGTCCCCTCTGCACCTCCTGCTGCTTATCCTGAATCTTATCTGATCTTATGGATCAGATGTTAAATTGAGATGTTGCCTGCTCTCTCAGATGCACTATTTTGAAGATGAGTAGACACTTCTCCCTGGTGCCCTGGCCCCTATTTATCCCTGAATTAACATCATGAAAGAAGACTATCTGATCACATTGGTGTCTGAGGGAGCTTCCTGTGTACAAACTGGCTGCTGTGTTTCCTACAACACTGACCGCACCTCACAACGTACTTCATTGGAGGTGAAGTACATTGGAACATCAGGTGGGCGTGAGAAGTGCTATAGGAACTGCAGTCTTTTATCATCAGTCTATATTTATCCTGTCCCCAGCTAGCTACTTGTCAAAGGAATTAATCACCTCAGCCCCATTTCACATTTCCAATATCCTAGAAAGGATAAAAGCTTCATTGCGCACAGTGAAAGTACCAATGTTAAGCCTCCTCCTTAAATTGTTGTCCACTGACCCTGGAGGTGTTCACTTGGGATAAGGACATGATGCCCTACGCACAGTGAGATTCCTCAGGATCCAGGCAGTCTGCGTACGGATAAAGCTGCGGAGTTTAAATCACTGGATCTCAGGCATTCTACGCTCAAAGCACCCATTTTCAAATGGGTTAACAATCACTGGCACTTGCATCTAAATTATAATCCTACATCACAGGATTATGGGCAGCATGTGGCACAGTAGTTAGCACTGCTGCCTCACAGCACCAGGGACCTGGGTTTGATTCTGGCTATGGATGAGTGTTAGGAGTTTGCACGTTCTCCCCGTGTCTGCGTGGGTTTCCTCCCACAGCCCAAAGATCTGCGGGTTAGGTGCAATGGCTGTGCTAAATTTCCCCTAAGTGTCCCAGGATGTGTAGGTTAGGCGGATTAGCAGGGGGGGGTGAGCTTGGATAAGGTGCTCTGTCAGAGAGTCAGTGCAGGTTTGACGGGCCAAATGGTCTTCTTTGCACTGCAGGGATTCTATGATCATGCTCAAGTAGAGTGGTTTAGCAATGCTCTTCAGAAAACACGCAAATATTTATAGATATCAGTGAGGTGGCTATGCCTGTTCCTCACTACACTTGGAATATCCTCAGCGCAGCGTCTGTCATCCTCACAGCAAGACATTCTTATTCTCCGTCTTATTTCCTGGACCCACTGAGAAGCCGGTGGGCCCCGGGGTGGCTCCCAGCTGGAGAACTGCTCTGGGTAACTGAGTAATGAGCAGCACCAAGGACTCTGGCTGACCTCTCCCCCTCCCACACCTCCCCGCCCTCGGCAGCGCAGTGACCCAGGCAAATTGTAGAGCTCAAACCACAGCCCTGCTAAGATTAGCCGGGACCAGCCACTGAGCTTGGGAATGTCGGCTCACTGGGCTGTCCATTCAGATCCCGAGTCAGAGAGATTGCAGGGGAGGCGACGAGAACTAATAATTTAGTCTGCGCTTCTACATCCCGGGCAAAGTGACATTTATTTATAAACAGCATGCTCGAGTTTAAAATAAAACTCCAGTGGATAATACGTCCAGAGGGTGTTACAGCTGGGAAATATTTTTACTCTAATTTGTGCTCACCTTGCTTTGTTTCCGGTCCAGGTAGAATTGATGCTGGCTAATGGCCATTGCCCAGATTGACTTAATCAGTGCAGCACTGGCGTACCATGTGTGCACAGCGATCCCACTGTGACCAAATGTTCTCCTGGTTACAGAGGCCCTGGGAACATAAACAGAGAGCAAGGTTGTGGTGCGATTTTCTCTCCTACCCCAAGGGGTGTATAGTGTTACCGTCCAGAGCAGTTTGATCGTTACAATATGAATCCCTTCCCCTGGCTGAGAATGTGAGCAGCATCCCACCCCCACCCCCACTCCCACCCCCGCAACACCCCCCACAGGATTTTTGCCGTCTAAAAATTCCGATTGAGCCCACGATTTTATTCGGAGCAACCAAAGTACTTTAAGAAGCTCAGTTGATGCATCTTAAAAATAAACACTGGCTCCAGGACAGCTGCCGGCTTACAACATCTTTACACCAAATGTTAGCAAGTTGCACACGATGTCAGAGGAGCAAATGTTTTGAGGAGCTTCTGTTGCATTCCCGCAGCGAGTACAAAAGCAGGCAGTGTTCAGACTCTGCCACATAAACAGTCCTTCTTTACCTGCGAGGGTCATGCACTTCCACAGAAAACTTCTTCTCCCTGAAGTACAGGTTCTCCAGTTGCCTCCATTGGAAAATCTTGTCAAGACAAAGAATTAAGAATGAGAGACGTCCGTTATTTCTGAACAATTTCTCCCCTCAGGTCTCCTCACTCACATGTCTAGCCTTTCACACCACTCCTTTCTCGCTCTGTGCAGAGAGGAGGAGAGTACGACAGGACCACAGACTGCTCTCCAACACTCTGGGGTGTGTTTTTCCCGAGGACTTTTTCTTTTCCTTAAGGAAAACAGCTAAAGAGTCCCTTCCGGCTCTCCCTGTTCGTTTTCCACACAATTCCTACAACACCAGCAGCTCCGGGCTTCTTGTAAGCAAAACCAGCTGTGACTCAGAACGGGAGAACAGCAGAATATAATTCCTCAGCCTCATGAACTGGCTGGAAGTTTCAAAAAAAAAGAGATGGGAAGATATTTAATCACACGCCCCTCGAGGGAACCTTACTTCCTGCACAGTAATCTACACTAACTCCTGACCTGTGCTGTAGCAAGCAGCAAACACAATGCAAGCTTTCAGGGTGGAGTTTCTGCATAGATCCTTACCACCAGCCAGGAATAAAAGAAGATTGATGATAACTCAGTGCAGCAGACTGCTCAGCTCATTTCCAAAATAAAAGAAAGTTAACATTCAGCCCGTGCTTCTCCTGAGGTGGTCATTTCCAAGTTTTGCTTCTCGACTGTTTTCTTGTGCTGACTTTTTTTTGTTTAAGTTTCCGGCCATTGTTCAAGTGACATACGCTAATGGAGGTTTTTTTAAACTCCCGTTAGAATGGGGAGGGGGGAGGTGGTTGAAGAATTTCAAACTCGCCAGCTGTTTGTGTCGAGTTCCAGCTGAGACCACATGGGGCTGTGTCAAAGGCCTGACAGTGCAATGTGTGTGTGTAACTGCTGGGCAGTATCACACAGGAGACAAAGTCCAGATGCCTGCGATGGGAAGCGGGTCTCAGCAAATTCTGAATGAGTGCGGCAGCGCACTGCGAGGCAGCTCTTAAATGAGACTCGTATTATAGTGAGGGAGCGTGGAAGGCAGAGTGACCCTACACCGGCTCCTTCCATATCTGTAAATCGCGTGTCTGGTGTTCTATCCCTGCCAGTTAACCGAGAACACGGGCAAAAGCCTGGAGAAGATGAAACTGGACCTGTCACCTCCTGAAAAGAGAAACTGTTCACGTTTCATTCAGCAACCACTCCTGTGAAAGTATCAGGGCTGGCAGCATTCATCTGGGTTTATATTCTCAGGTCTAACAGCCTAAACTGCACACCCAGCATTTCTGTGTTTTATTTCAGATTCTGTATCACATGCAGCATTAGTAAAAAAGTTATTCCGCGCCTCTGCCTCCCAGCGCCAGGGATCCGGGTTCGATTCCTGGCTTCAGGTCACTGTCTGTGTGGAGTCTGCACATTCTCCCCGTGTCTGTGTGGGTTTCCTCCGGGTGCTCCAGTTTCCTCCCACAGCCCAAAGATGTGCAGGTTAGGTGGACTGACCATGCTAAATTGCCCAACAGTGTCAGGGGGACAAGCAAGGGTAAATGCATGGGGTTATGGGGATAGAACCTGGGTGGGATTGTGGTTGGTGCAAACTTGATGGGCCAAATGGCCTCCTTCTGCACTGCAGGATTCTATGATTCCTCTTATTTACTGACAACACAGAATAAAATGATTAAACACACAGAATTTAAGCCCATTTTCCGATGCCTACTGGCCTGCTGTTGATTTTCATTGATGGGTTCCCCGCAGTATTTAATCATCTCCACCTCTATTTCTTCCTGTGACCCCTATTTGTTCTGCTCCCAGCGAGACGTTCGTGCAGCTGTGCTTGTGAAGGAATGAAATCGACAAAACCATTGACTCTTTGACCCCACGTGCCACCACCATCAGAAGTCGACAGCAAGGTGGGCACTCCACCTTCGAGTGAAACTGGGATATAATCACGAGAGCTGGCCTCTTCATTCATCAATGGTGAACTCAGCTTTCACGAAGTAAATGCAGAAAGTTCTGGAAATGGGTGGCTGACATCTGACAGAGGTTAGCTACCTGCGATCTTGTTTATTTGATGCGTCACACTGGCATTCCTCTCTTCATTGTGGATCTCCGGTCAGTCTTTGCTTCCTGCGCTCCTCGAAACGCTGATCCCAAACCAGCGAGCCACGTCCTTTCAAGTTTGGGTGGTGCAAGAATCTGAGAAATATGCGACGGTGACATTATCTGTTTCCTGTGCTGTTTCCTTCGGTCCCAGTGACCGCGGGGAGATGTGTGTATAGATTCGCTTATTTATTCAGGGCAGCGTAAACACTTCTCTGAATATGCCAGGGAACAGCTCAGAAATATCTAATATTTCATTCAGGAAAGGGCTAAGGGCGGACAGCAAAAAGCAATGAGGCAGCCGGTAGCTTGAGGAGCACGCTGACAATTTTATTAAAATAGAAGGAAGGGAGATCAAACTTCCCAAGTGTTTCTGCTGTGGACAGAAACCATTCCCGGGAAAATATTGTAAAGGAGAAAGCTGCAAGAGGCACTGGATTTAAAAATATTGCCGCTTATCTCATTGTGCACGCTAATGTGAAGAACAGTGTCTTGTGATGTGATAAAACAGGAGGGAATCTAACCAATAACCATCCTCCACTATTAACATCCTGGAGATTACCATTGGCCAGAAACTGAACTGGACCAGCTAGCTCGCCAAGTAAATTCTGTGGCTACAAGATTAGGTCAGAGGCTGGGAATCCTGCAGTGAGTAACTCATCTCCTGACTCCCCAAAGCCTGTCCACCATCTACAAGGCACAAGTCAGGAGTGTGCTGGAATACTCCCCACTTGCCTGGATGAACATGCAAGAATCTTGATATCATCCAGGACAAAGCAGCCTCATTTGACTCACATCCCACCCATCACCTTCAATATTCACTCCAACCATCAGCGTACAGTGGCAGCTGTGTGTATTAGCTAGAAGCTGCATTGCAGCAACTCACCCAGGCTCCATCAACTTTCAAACTCACAACCTTAGCCATCTAGAAGGACAAGGGCAGCAGATACACGGGAACACCTCCACCTACAAGTTCCCCTTCAAGCCACTCACTGTCCTGAGTTGGAAATATATTGCCTTTCCTTCACTGTCACTGGGTCAGAATCCTGGAACGCCCTCCCTAACAGCACTGTGGGTGTACCCACACCGCATGGACTGCAGCAGTTCAAGAAAGCAGCTCACCATCACTGTCTCAAGGGTAACTAGGAATTGGCAATATGCTGATCTGAGCAGTGACTCTCAGTTCCCGTGATGGATAAAAAAATTGCTCACATTGAGTTTGCAACATTGTACAGAAACAGGCCATTTCGGCCTAACTGGCCCACATTGCTGCTTACATTCCACTCTTATAACACTGGGTTAAAGTCCAAGAGGTTCATTTGGAATCACAAACTTTCGGAGCACTGCTCCTTCATCAGGTGAGTCATGCTCTGAAAGCGTGCGATACAAAATAAACCTGTTGGACTTTAAACTGGTGTTGTGAGACGACTTACTGTGCCCACCCCAGTCCAACGCCAGCATCTCCACATCATACATTCCACTCTGTCCTCCCATTTCTCTTCATCTCACCCAGTCAGCTTTAACCTCTATTTCTTTCACTCTTATATGTTTCTCCAGCCTCCATACCATTCATCTCAACTACTCCCTGTAATAGTGAGTCATTCTCACCACTCTCTGGGTAATAAAGTTCCTCCTGAATTCCCAGTTTGTTCACGATAGACCCATCTGGCTCCACATTTTTACAATATTATCAGCAATTAGTTGGACTTGGTGAAGCTAATTGAGGAAGGAGAGAAAACCTGGGACAAGAACCCAAAGTTGCCTCCAGTCACCTCATTATTAAAGGCAAAATACTGTGGGTGCTGGAATCTGAAACCAAAAGAGAAAATACTGGGAAATCTCAGCAGTCTGGCAGCATCTGTAAGGAGAGAAAAGAGCTGACGTTTCGAATCCCGATGACCCTTTGTCAGAGCTAAAAACTCAGCTTTGACAAAGGATCATCTGGACTCGAAACGTCAGCTCCTTTCTCTCTTTACAGATACTGCCAAACCTGCTGAGATTTTCCAGCATTTTCTCTTTTGACCTCATTTCATTTTATATTCTGTAAAGTAAGTGTAAAGTAATACTGTAAAGTATTTGGCAACATAATTATAATTATCTGTAAACTGAAATGATCATAATTGCACAGTCCTTCTATTATTTTATATTTTACTTTCTTTTAGGAGATTGTGATCTTTGATCTCAGCTGGAGTATTGTGTACAGTGCTGGGTGCCACACTATTGGAACAATGTGAGTGAATTGGAGAGAGTGTAGAGAGGTTTACAAGAATGGTTCCAGGGATGAGAAACTTCAGTTCTGAGGATAAACTGGAGAGGTTGGGACTGTTCTCCTTGAAGAGAAGGAGAGAAGAGGAGATTTAATAGGATATCAATGGGTGCTATTCTGATTGGCGGTTGGTGACTAGTGGAGTGCCGCAGGGATTGGTGCTGGGGCCTCAGCTATTTACCATTTATATAGATGATCTGGAGGAGGGGGCTGAGTGTAGGGTGACGAAATTTGCTGATGACACAAAGATGAGTAGAAAAGCAAATTGTGTGGAGGGTGTGGAAAGTCTGCAGAGGGATCTGGATAGGCTGAGCGAGTGGGAGAGGACCTGGCAGATGGAGTACAATGTTAGCAAGTGTGAGGTTATCCACTTTGGCAGAAATAATAGTAGGGGAGATTACTATTTAAAGGGCAAAAAGCTGCAGCATGCTACGGTGCAGAGGGACCTGGGGGTCCTTGTGCATGAGTCGCAAAAACCCAGTCTGCAGGTGATCAGGAAGGCGAATGGGATGCTGGCCTTTATAGCAAGGGGGATAGAATATAAAAGCAGGGAGGTCTTGCTGCAACTGTACAGGGTACTGGTGAGGCCGCAGCTGGAGTACTGTGTGCAGTTTTGGTCGCCGCACTTGCGCAAGGATATTTTGGCCTTGGAGGGAGTGCAGAGGAGGTTCACTAGGCTGATACCGGAGATGAGGGGGTTAGACTATGAAGAGAGACTAAATAGACTGGGTCTGTACTCAGAGTTTAGAAGGATGAGGGAGGATCTTTTAGAGATGTATAAGATAATGAAGGGGATGGATAGGGTAGAGATAGAGAGATTCTTCCCGCTCAGAAAGGACAGCAGGACTAGAGGGCACAGCCTCAAGATAAGCGGGGGGGCAGTTCAGAACGGAGTTGAGGAGGAACTTCTTCACTCAAAGGGTGGTGAATCTCTGGAATTCTCTGCCTGTTGAAGTAGTGGAGGCTACCTCGCTAAATATATTTAAGACGCGGGTAGATAGGTTTTTGACAGGCAAGGGAATTAAGGGTTATGGGGAGAAAGCAGGAAAGTGGAACTGAGCCACTTCAGATCAGCCATGATCTTATTGAATGGCGGGGCAGGCTCGAAGGGCTAGATGGCCTACTCCTGCTCCTATTTCTTATGTTCTTACGTAGATGTTCAAAATCATGAAAGAACTGGACAGAGGAGAGAGAAATTGTTCCTACTCATAAAAGAATCAAGAATGAGAGGGCGCAGATTTAAAGCGATTAGCAAAAGAAGCAAACCTGACGTGAAGAAAAACTCTCTCACACAGCAAGTGGTTCAGGCTGGACTGCACTGCCTGGATCTGTGGTGGGGGCAGGTTTTATCGAGGCATTTACAGGAGCATTAGATGATTATCTAAATACACACAATGTGCAGGAGGGGAAAGGTAGGGGAATGGCACTCATTTGGAGAGCCAGTGCGGATATGATGGGCCAAATGGCCTCCTTCAGCACTGTAACAATCCTGTCATTTCGCTAATGATCGTCTATAACAACATCATGAATTATGATGTCAGACCGAGCTCGGCGAAGATCAGAAATTCCCGCCCGAGGTCAACGGGGATTTCTACTGTCGGACCCTCACCCGCTGCGATTCCGTGACGAGTGAGGTGGGAGAGTTCTGGCCTACGTGTTTTACTTGTATTGCCATCACGTTGTGGGTTGGTGATGTTTCAACAAAGCAATTCTCTCTATCTCCCTCGTCCACGCTCTTCAGGCAACTGTTTAATCCAGGCTCCATTATCTGCGGGGTACTTGGTGACATTTTCCTGTGATTATCAACAGGCCTCTTTATTCTCACTTACAGACTGGCCTGTCTAATATTTCAGCAACCCCCCCGCCCCACCTCCCCGTTCACCACTTGATGTCGTCTCTGATGCTTGCTCTACATTTGTTGATCAACTTCACTTGCTCCCTTGGTGCAGGCCAGTCTTCGAAAGAAAGACATGCATTTATATAGCACCTTCCATAACCACAGCACACCCCAAAGCTTTACAGCAAATGAAGTGTAGGCCCTGCTGGGATGTAGGATACATGGCACAGAGCAAGCTCCCTCAAACAGCCATGTGACAGCGACCAGATCATCTGCTTTTGTGATGTTGATTGAGAGATAAATATTGGACAGAATACCAGGCCGAACGCTGCTTCTACTCTTCAATATACCTCCATGGGATCTTGACTGAACATCACATCCGGAGGACAGTATCCTCAACAGTGCAGCATTCCCTCAGCCATTCCCAGGAGTGTCAACCGACATGTTTGCACCAGGTTTCTAAGAGCAGGGCTTGAACCCATAACCGTCAAGGTTAGTGATGGAAGTGCTACAAATAAAGCTATGGTTGGCACATTGCCAGTTTGTTACCTGCCACAGAATCCTTACAGTTCAGAAGGAGGCCATTCGGCCTCTCAGCGGGTGGGTTCAGGCTAGGCTGGACTGCCTGGATCTGTGGTGGAGGCAGGTTTGATCGAGGCATTCATAAGAGCATTAGACGATTATCTGAATACATACAATGTGCAGGGGTACGGACTCTCTAAAACACAATCGACGCAGGCCCACAACAGCAACACCATCCCCCCCACCACCTTATCCCTGTAATCGCACACATTTCCCCGACTAATCCTCCTAACCTACACACCTCGGAACACTAAGGGGCAATTTAGCATGGTCAATCCACCGAACCTGCACATCTTCGGAGTGTGGGAGGAAACCGGGGCACCCGGACGAAACCCAAACGGACACGGGGAGAATGTGCAAACTCCACACAGACAGCAACCCCTCCCAGCCGGGAATTGGACCCGGGTTCCTGGTGCTGTAAGGCAGCAGTGCTAATCGGTGTCCCCGTGCTGCCCTGTTTGTGACCCATTCTGTTCTGCCCCTGTGCTTACAGAGCAGCGAGAACCCCTTGGATATTGTTGCTACAGCAAATTCTCCACATCTCCTCCCGACAACAGGGGAGCAGATCACAGCTGTGAAATTTAAAAAAAAAATCAGACTGCACTATTTAGCCGTGTGGCTTCCGGCTCCAATTTCTGTATCAGAATCAGTCTTAACGCACAGAAACATGTGTTCCACATCATGTATGATGTAATGAGTGTCTCAATGTGCTTAAAAACATACATAGCAACCAACAAAACAGATGTAGGTAAACACTGCTGTCTGCCATGCACATGCAGGGCAATGCTGAGAATTTATCCTGCTTATATTTGAAGGGAATATCATTTAAATGGACTCAGAAGTGGAATCTTCATCAGGAGGGAAAAGGCAATATTGCATTCATTTTTCCTCTGCTTTGCCATTGGCTAAATTAACTTTTTTATTTGCTCAGGGTGTGTGAACGTCACTAGTTCAGCATTTATTGCCCTCGAGAAGGTGGTGGTGAGTTGCCAACTTGAATCGGTGCAGTCCGTGTGGTGGAGTGTAATAACTCCCCGGTGGTGAAAGTTCTGTCACCAAGTTACTTTATTTACACCATGTATCTGTACACAGCCAGCTCTCCAGTGGCCCCCTGCTGGGTGCAGGCTGGGAGTCTGACACACCTGCTTTAAATAGGGAGCATGAGGCTCCCTGATTGAACCATCAGTTAAGACTCATCAGGTTGTTCATACTCCAGCAAGTCAACTTCATCAGCCTGGCTGATCACGTGTAGGTACACCCGCGGTGCTGTTAGGGACAGAGCTCTAGGATTTTGACCCAGCGACGGCGAAGGAATGGCAAATCAGGATGGTGAATGCCTTGGACGGGCTGTTCCCTTGCAATTGCTACCCTTGTCCTTCTAGGTGGTAGAGGTTGCGGGTTTGGAAGTTGATGGGAGTCTCAGTGAGTTGCTGTATTTTGCAGCTGGGACACATTACTGCCACCGTGTGTCAGCGACGGAGGGAGTGAGTGTTTGAGATGGTGAATGGGATGCCAATCAAGTGGGCTGCTTTGTCCTGGATGGTGTTGAACTTTGAGTGTTGTAGGGTACCCGCGGGCATGGCGCTGAACTGGGAAGATGTCAGGTTTGATTCTTTGATAATTATTTGGGGCAATGATTTGGGTTTGATGGGTTCCACTCTACCCAGGGTAAGATGAAGAGAACAGTTGGCTGGTGTTGGTGCTGCTAACCTAACGTGTGGGAAGATGGAGTGACTTGGGGAGGGAACCATTAAGTGGTGCTCCCATTGTTGAATAGCCCATTGCCACCCTGTGCTCCTGTGTGGAGAATGTTGTGAACTAAGCAGCAATGATGATCTGCTGCTTAATAAATTCTCAAAGGGAATGTCAGGGACAGTAAATAGAGACAAACTCCTTATCACATCGCAGACATGAACAGCTGCTGAACCCTCACGATGGATTAATGACTACGAGAGATTCATTCAATAGTTCAATTTGTGGTTACAGTCACTGAATTCCGAAACTTATTCAACCCAGAAAGTGACGTGACATTTTTGCACAAATACAAGGGCTTATATTTCATAATTTTATGCAAATCGAAGTCGACAGATGCATCCTTCATTAAGGTACTAATTGTATGCAAATTGTGTGTGAGTGACAGGAGTTACCAGAATATCCCACAGATAGAATTTCAGGAATGAAGCATGGATTCACTACCGTGGGTATGTAGCAGGATCGTAAGGACGTTTACAGGCTCAAGGCAGGGTATTTTATGGCTGTTTTTCTTCCTACTTTTTAAACACCAAACCTGTGATTCCCAACCTATTATTTGTCTCGGCACACCTCTATATTATGAAAGAGACACCTCCTATTCTCTCCGTCTCCATCGCTGACTGGGAACTTCGGTTGTAACTTCTCTCCCTGTCTTTGCTCCCAGGGATATTGCATCTTTTTGGAGTTTTCGCTTTATGGTGCGGGTACCAAGTTTTTGTGGTGTCCAGGTCAAGACTTATCCAACAACTGTCATCACTAAAGAAGGATTGTCAGCTCATTATTGCCTTGCTGTGTGTGGGAGAATGCTGTGTGTAAATTGGCTGCTGTGTTTGCTACAGCCGAGACCACACTTCAAAAGTGCTCTGGGGTGAACTACGGTCATGCAAGGTGCTACCTAAATGCAAGTCCGTCCTTCCCCTCACTGTTTCCAACAATAATTGACAGACAGAGAAACAGGACAGGGATAAGAAAAGCCTCGAGCCGCCCAAACAAGAGGAAAAAGTCTCCCATTATTCTACACAGAGCAGTGGAAAACATTCCTCGCTCCCAGTTTTTGTGAAGTGGATGCACAGCGAGCTGCCATCTGCATCTCCCCCCCTCTCCATCGAGGAATTCAACCCCCCAGAGGAAAAGTCCTCGGTCCTGAAGAAGTGAGATCCCTTCCTGTTTGCCAATCACATGTCGCAGTGCACAGCCCAGCCTCAATTTCTCCAGGAAGCAGACACTCTAATGGATACAAGATGTTCCCTTGGCAGCAGCATGGATTCCCCAGAGAGCCTACACTGCATATGGATTGTCCCTGCACAGATTCAGAGCTAAAGGATCACTTCCCTCCCCGGGGGAACAATTCAACTGACGGGCCTTTGGATGCATTAGGATTTTATGTTTTTTACATTGTAACTGCTTGCAAACTGTTAATTGCTGTCCCCAGGGGTAAGCCCCGCCATTCTAACTCACAACGACTGATGGATGAAACTCTGCAGTCCAGCTAATAGAGTGGGATCCCTCACTCTAACAAACAACTCCCACAGCGTTAAACCTCCCCCTCACCAAATAAATGAGATCCTGGAAAATGTGGATAATTTTCCGTATCTCAGAGCCTCCTCTTGACGAAGTATCATTGAATCCCTACAGTGCAGAAGGAGGCCATTCGGTCCATTGAGACCTGCAATGACTCATGCCCAGGCCTATCCTGTAACCCCACATATTTATCCCGCTCACCCCCCTAAGCTGCACATCTTTTGACACCGAGGGACAATTTAGCATGGCCAATCCACCTAGCCTGCACATCTTGGGACTGTGGGAGGAAACCGGAGCACCGGAAGAAACCAACGCAAACATGGGGTACAATCTCAGGCTAAAGGGACGACCCTTTAAAACAGAGATGAGGAGGAATTTCTTCAGCCAGTGAGTGGTGAATTTGTAGAACTCTTTGCCGCAGAAGGCTATGGAGGCCAGATCATTGAGTGTCTTTCAGACAGAGATAGATAGGTTCTTCATTAATCAGGGGATTGGGGTTATGGGGGAAAGGCAGGAGAATGGCGATGAGAAAAATATCAGTCATGATTGAATGACAGAGCAGACTTGATGGGCCGAGTGGCCTAATTCTGCTCCGATGTCTTATGGTTTTATGATCTAACATGCAAACTCCACACTCTCACCCAAGGCTGGAACTGAACCCAGGTTCCTGGCACTGTGAGGCAGCCATACTACTTTGCTGCCCAGGCAGAACAGACAGTGAAAATCATCATCGCTTCCAATGTGCCAGTTCAGCCTTTGGCTGGTTACGGACAGGAGTACGTCAGAGCTGGAATCTCCAAGTTGAGACTAAGGGTGTGTTATACTGAGCAGCAATGACCTATGTTCTCCTTTATGCTTCTCAAACTTGGACAACATACAACAGCACCTCTGAGCACTAGAGGAATAGCAGCAGTGATGTCTTCACAAGACCCTCTCAATCCAGGAAAGGCAGGGCACCAGCAACAACCTCACTCAAGCCAATGTGCCCTCCATCAAGGTGCCAATTACTCAAAACCAGCTCTGCTGGGCAGGACACTTTGTGCCTGGCACCAGACTCCTGAAGCAACTGCTCCACTTAGGGCTCCATTATGGCAGGAGATTCCCAGGAGGAGGACGGAAATAAAGTACAAAGAAGAGTACAGCAAAGGAACAGGTCCATTGACCCCTCAAGCCTGTGCCATTCATAATGCCCAAACAAAAGAGAACCTTCTGCCCTTACTTGGTCCGTATCTCTCTATTCATGTACCCATCCAGGTGCCTATTAAATATTGCTAAATGTGTCTGCTTCCACCACCTCCTCTGGCAGCGCTTTCCGGGCACCCACCACTCTCTGCGCAAAAAACTTCCCCCACACATCTCGCTTAAACTTTCCCCCTCTTACCTTGAGCCTGTACCCCCCTTTGTAATTGACACTTCCACCCTGGGAAAAAGCCTCCGACCAACCCCCCTTTCTCTGCCTCTCAAATCTGCCAATCTTACCTGGTCTGGTCTATAAGTGAGTCCAGACTCACAGCAGTGTGGTTGACTCTGAAATGGACGGGCAAGCCGCTCAGCTCAAGGGCAATTAGGGATGGGCAATGGGTGCTGGCCTTGCCACTGACACCCCATCCCATGGATTGTAATAAATCTCCTCCAGTCTCACAGTGCCCCATGAAAGCTATCCTGGCCTCTTCAGCATCCAGATTTTAATCATGGATAAATCTCCCGATGAGAAACAAAGTGCTTCCTCCAGCGGGAAAACCGGAGTGAACCCTCTGACGTTGACAGAGCTACCCGGGGGCAGGTGGGTGGGAACAACCACTCTTCGATGGCAATGGAATCCCTAATGGGAAACACGCCAGCAAGCCCGTCTCCACATTGATCGGGGCATCATTTTTAAAGGGCGCCCCTATCTCAGAGTGCAGTGATAGCCCCCCGCTTCTCTCCCAACTGACACTGTAACTCCCTGCTCACAAGGAGAGCTCCTACAACCCTTCCCCAGACAGGGGCAACCTCACCCCCCCGACCACTAAACATTGGGTCATTACCTCCCCCAACCATACAGGCATGAAGGTGATCTGAACGCCCCCCAGTCAAAGGATTCAACCCAACTGCAACGAGAGACACTCCCCCAGCAAAGGCCCCGACTCATCAGAGCACATCCCCCACTGGCAATGCCAACCTGGCACAGGCCCCTATCACCCTGCCAAATCCACCCTGACAGTGACACCCTACTGAAATAAACACTCAAAGCTCCTCATTATAGACCCATTGGAGGATAATCTGAGTTGTTTCCAGCTTTTTCCATGGCTAAATACAACCTCCAGCACAGGAGTGCTACACTGCTTAAAGAGGTTGAGAATGACCCACTATGAAAAAAGAGCAGTCAGACTGTGCACCTTGTCTTTCTAGGAAGGTCTTCAGATCAAAGAGAAAGCCTGTTAAAGAAAACTGCGACTAGAAACCACTGCAGCTCAAAAGAAGTAGTACTTCAGGTTTAATAGAGCATGAACTGATTGTATCAACGCTAAAATCATTCACAGCAATGAGCAGGAGAAATAAATGGGTTTGCAGAGATAGAGCCTGGGTGAGATTGTTGTCAGTGCAGGCTCGGTGGGCTGAATGTACTGTAGGGATTCTATGATCTGATAGGAGCCGTCCATTGAAGCAGTTCAGAGAGGCCAGGCAACACCTACGACTCCTTCAGGGTAGGAAACAGGATTCCCCCTCGTGAAAGTGACATCTCCTATCCATCAATGTACTTTAACACCCCTGAAGGATTCCCCCTCTGTAGCCTGGCAGCAGCAGAGGGGCACAAAACCCACCTTCTTGCTCCCAACCCCCAAGTCCATGGCACCTGACCCACATTTGTCATGACCAGGAGAGATTGGCACCTGGTAGACTATTGCAGAAAATGCAGATGCATGGGATTGAGGGTGATTTAGCAGTTTGGATCAGGAATTAGCTAGCTGATAGAAGACAGAGGGTGCTGGTTGATGGGAAATATTCAACCTGGAGTTCAGTTACAAGTGGTGTGCCTCAAGGATCTGTTTTGGGGCCACTGCTGTTTGTCATTTTTATAAATGATCGAGATGAGGGTGTAGAAGGATGGATTAGTAAATTTGCTGACGACACCAAAGTTGGAGGAGTTGTAGACAGTGAGGATGGATGTTACAGTTTACAGAGGGATATAGATAAGCTGCAGAGCTGGGCCGAGAGGTGGCAGATGGAGTTTAATACGGAAATGTGTGAGGTGATTCACTTTGGTAAGAGTAACAGGAGTACAGAATATAGGGCTAATGGAAGGACTCTTGGTAGCGTAGACGAGCAGAGATCTCGGTGTACGTGTGCATAGCTCCCTGAAAGTTGGCACCCAGGTTGATAAGGTTGTTAAGAAGGCGTACAGTGTATTAGCTTTTATTGGTAGAGGGATTGAATTTCGGAGCCGTGAGGTCATGTTACAACTGTACAAAACTCTGGTGCGGCCGCAGTTGGAGTATTGCGTACAGTTCTGGTCACTGCATTATAAGAAAGATGTGGAGGCATTGGAAAGGGTGCAGAGGAGGTTTACCAGGATGTTGCCTGGTATGGTGGGAAGGTCTTATGAGGAAAGGCTGAGGGACTGGAGGTTATCTTCATTGGAGAGAAGAAGGTTACGAGGTGACCTGATTGAGGCATACAAGATGATCAAAGGATTGGATAGGGTGGACAGTGAGAGCCTTTTACATCGGATGGTGATGGCTAACACGAGGGGGACATAGCTTTAAATTAAGGGGTGGTAATTATAGGACGGATGTCAGAGGTAGTTTCTTTACTCAGAGGGTAGTAAGGTCGTGGAATGCCCTGCCTGCAGTAGTTGTGGACTCGCCAACTTTAAGGGCATTCAAATGGTCAGTGGATAGGCATGTGGATAACATTAGAATAGTTTAGGTTAGAGGGTCATTAGATTGGTTCCACTGGTCGGCGCAACATCGAGGGCCGAAGGGCCTATACTGCGCTGTAATGTTCTATGTTCTATGCTAGACTTCTCGCTGGAGGGATTGGGAACATTCCGGGACTATTCACCTCACAAACAGCCACCAACATCCAGTAACAAAGTAAACTCAATGATCAAAAAACCTTCACACACTGGCGGGACTTCTCCAGTCGTTCACGCTCCAACGCTGCTGCCAGCAAGGACGGAGAATTTGGCGCTCAGCCGAATCTTCATTCACTGCAGCGGGGCTGGAGAATCCCGCTGGTGTGAACGGCCAGAAAATTCTGCTATTGCTGTTTCACCAAATGCACAAGAGAGATTAATGAACTCACTTATATGTCAGGTGTAAGGAAAAAGGAACTGGAGTGGACCACTCAGCCCATTTGAGTATTATTTGCTGTTCAATAAAATCATGGCTGCTCTTCTACCTGAGCTCCAGCTCCACACTCTATCACCCTATCCCTTCATTGTCTTTAATATCCTGATGGATCGAGCTTTCGCAGTGTTAGAGAATTCCAAAGATTCACAACTCAATGAGTGAAGAAATTTCTCCTCATCGCTGTCCTAAACAACTGACCCCTTATTCCGATACTGTGTCCCGTGTTCTCGATGCCCAAGCCAAGGGAAATATTTTTCCAGCATCTACTCTGTCCAGCCCCTTAAGAGCTGCAGATGTGAGCGCTGGAATCACACGTCCACCAAGGGTGCCTATTACTCATTCTTTTATTTGCTAATACATTTGCCACATCTGGACTTGCGATCAGCCACATGTGGCTGCTGGCTTATTGTAGAAGCAGGGAGTTTCCCTTCTGTTCCAGTAATTATAATCCCCTTTTCTGGAACTTTGTTCCAGTTAGTTGAATGACTCAAAGAAAGAACAAAATGAAAATCCATGTGTTTGGCTGGGAAGTAAATCCTGGCTTGCTCAAGCAATGACACCGAGGTGATTTTGCAATAAATTCGGGACAGATTTGTCACCACACACATCTGTATCGCTCAAGATAGGAGCACCTCCTGTGCTAAAATGATCAAAGTTGAACAACACCTCATCCTGAACACAGGCCAGAGAGCATAGGAAGTGCATTTGTCTCTGTAGTCTATTTCTGGAGCATTACATATCATGTGTAAACTTGTAGCAAATATCTCTGCACCAGGTCAACATCGGTCTTACAAATGAACCAATCTTGCATGCATTATTAACACACTTTGATAGAAGATACTAATACTACACTCCTGTGATTTATAACCATCTGTCATCCAATGTATCAATAAGGGTTTATGGCCAAAACAGAGCATTAAAATATGTGCAAGTTACCACCAGTCCAGACGCTGTTGGCATTCGTTTTACCTGCAGTAACCTTTTGTTCTGTGAGCTGTACCAAGCTGTCTGGGATCTGAACGATGCTGCCACTGAGAAGGACAGGAACAGCACTCTCTGCAAGCTCCCCCTTCAAAATACTCATCATGCTGACCTGGAAATATATCGCCGTTCCTTCACTGTCGCTGGGTCAAAATCCTGGAGCCCCCTCCCTAACAGCACTGTGGGTGCACCTACACTACAGAGATTCCAGCAGTTCAAGAAGGTTCATCATCACCTTCTCAAGGGCTGTTGGGGATGGGCAATAAATGCTGGCCACACCCACATCCCGTGAATGAATTTTAAAAATGTCCTGGATTTCTTCAGCGTGGTTTGAACTCAGGGGAGAGCACATCAGCACTGACACCTCTGTAACTCCACTCACCAATTCACAATTAAAATCATTTACATAATGAAGTTCATAATATTCATTAGAAAAATGTATAATGGCAATGAATATGTATTCAATGAATTTGCATATTATTATTATTAATATACATAATGACTAAATGAGTCTCTATAATTGACAGCATTGTGCAGGTGTTTTGCCACTTACCTTTCTGGGCTTCACTTTATCGTGGTGATCATACTGAAATATTCCCTTGTAACTCAGTCCCAACCACCAGGGGATCCCCTGCTTGTCCTGTCAAATAAATATAACTTTTCAGCATTAAACGCGACACAAAGAAAGTCCCGGAAAAACTGGAGGGAGACCGGAGCCCATTGCGCCAAATGGAATTAAGTAGGCATGGCGCTAAATGAGGAAACTTCTCCAGTTTAATCAGACACTGAACCTCTGCACGTCGGCAAGTTTCACGTTAGAACATCTTCAGATTAATTCTCGTCAACACTTCTGACTTTCCTCAATAATGCTGAGAAGTTTTATTTAAGAGTGACTAAATTCTATAATGGTTTATCTTACTGTGAGTCTTGTAGTATTCGAACAGCGTTCTACTGGGATTTTATTCAGTTTGTCAATTGTTTTAATCAGGTTGCCACCAGTTAAAAAATAAAGTTCTATTAATTGCTCATGATAGAGAGTGTCAGATCCCACTTTCGTTTATCAAAACCAATAATTTCCCACTACCTCACAAACACCCGTACAAGATTACAAGGCGAGGTGTATCTCCTTGGGTGGTTCCAAAATCACGCAGAGGGGAAAACCATCTCCGTGTCGTAACAACAATAAAAAGCAGAAAATGTTAGGGAAACTCAACAGTTCAAGCAGCGTCTATGGGGTGAGAAACCGAGTTAAAGGGTAGAATCTTCTAGTGGGAAGTTTGGCGGCTGGGGAAACGTCCTTTGGCGTAGGGCCAAAAATCAGTTCCTTGATGGCAGCACGAACTTCAGGAATTGGGTTCTTCCGACTTTAAAAGTGGGGTCAGGCTTTTTGATGGACAATATCTGGAGGCCCTTCTGCACAATTTAGCAGATGTTCATCAAAAGGCCTCCTCAGGGGATTAGGTCCACGCTTCAAATTAAGTTCCACACCAGCAGGAATTGAGAATGTTCACATTTACACCACACAGAAGGTGATGTGCACCTGGTCAGATAGACTTCCTTCATGAGTAATGATGAGTCATTGCTGCATTGTCCTGTTTGGGGATTGTCCTGTGAGGGCATTTGGGAAGGGCCTGGGGTGATCGGGGGTGGGGGGGGGGGGGGGGGGGGGGATAGATTGTCGGAGAGGGAGGTCTGGAAGTCATTCAGCCTTTAGGAGAAAAATGTCCCGGTCAGGAGGAGGCTTCAGATGGGCGTGCCCCCTCGCTGTCCCCCACTCCCACCCCAACCGAGATTGAACTAAATTCAATGTTGGGTTTCCACTCCAATCGGTTGTCCACTCAGCAGCCTAAAAATTGAGCCTGGGTGGGAGAAGACCCTTAAGTGGCCATCGAAGGACATTAGTTCTATGTTCTATGTTAAGTGGGGCAATACAGCAGCCCCTACTCTCCCTCCCACCCCCACCACTCGACCCCCTCTAAACTTGTGATCAGGTTGAGGGGGGGGACAAAATCCCAGGGAGAATCCCGTCCTTGCAATGTTACACTCCCCCTCCACCTCAGAACCCACCAGGGGGAGGGGAGCAATAAATTCTGGCCACAGAGTATCACAACGCAAGAGGCCATTCATCCCTCTGAGACTGTGCCAGCTCTTTCAGAGAACAATCCAGTTAATTCCACTCCTCGCTCTTTCCCCATGTCTCGTTTATGTATTTATCTAACTCTTTTTGAAAGCTCCAATTAATTCTATTTTCAATGCCCTGTCAGAGATTTTCCAAATCTCAAACACGTGCTGCATAAAAAGGATTTTTCATGTACATCTGATTCTTTCACCAGTCACCGTGAATGTAATATCTTCTGCTTGTTAACCCTTAGACCATTGGAAAGTTTCTCCTGAGTTTCTCTATGTAAATCCTTTAATCATTTCAAACTCCATCAAATCTCCTCTTCGCCTTCTCTGCTCCAAGGAGGACAATCCCAGCTTCTCCAATCTATCCACAGAATCCTAATCCCCTCATCCCTGGAATCATTCTGGTCAATCAATTCTGAGTTTTCTCCTTCAGCCCAGAATTGGACTCAGAATTCCTGCCGGGACTGGCCTGGTGTTTTAATTAATACACAATTAAATGTTTACATCATCTTAGACGATATTTTCTGGGGCAGGGGGTTTTGGATTCAATCTTCGCTCACTGGAAACTTCCCAGACACACTCATTCTGAGAAAACAAGGATGCTTGCTGCTCGATCTGGTCAGGAAAACTGCCACCGTAATCAGCAAGTAATAACACTTCTGTTTCAAATAATACATTCCAGGAAAATTCCCCCTCCCCCTTTTCCTGTTCTTCTCCAAAAGTGTGACATAAATAAACAATTAATCATTGAATATCCCACGATATGTTCCACCTCTACACTCCCTAGGGTAGCACAGTGGTTAGCACTGCTGCCTCACAGAGCCAGGGACCCGGGTTCAATTCTGGACTTGGATCACTGACTGTGCGGAGTCTGCATGTTCTCCCCATGTCTGTGTGGGTTTCCTCCGGGTGTTCCAATTTCCTCCCAGACTCCAAAGTGTGGTTGGCTATGCTAAATTGCCCCTTAGTGTTGGGGGATTAGCTAGGGTAAATACATGGGGTTATATGTTAGAGGGATAGGATAAGGCTGTCGTCAGTGTAAGCTTGATGGACTGAATGGTTTCCTTCTGCACTGTAGGGATTCAGTTCACAGTTAGGCTGAAGGTTCACAGTTCCAGGTCTAGGTGTCTGAATGCATAAATAGTACAGCAAAAAAACTGGGAAATAAACAGGAAAGCAGCAGAAGAAGTGTTGAAAATTGGAGGGCTGGAGGAGGTTACAGAGATAGGGAGGGGGTGTAGGGGCTGGAGGAGGTTACAGAGATAGGGAGGGGGTGTAGGGGCTGGAGGAGGTTACAGAGATAGGGAGGGGGTGTAGGGGCTGGAGGAGGTTACAGAGATAGGGACAGGGTGTCGGGGCTGGAGGTGGTTACAGAGATAGGGAGGGCGTAGGGGCAGGAGGAGGTTACAGAGATAGGGAGGGTGAAACCGGGGATTTGAAGAGTAGGATGAGAATTCTACTTCTGGATGTGTTCAGGAACCGGAAGTCAATGTGGATCAGCGATCAGAGCCGTGTCTCTCTGACAATATCAATGCAAGGAGGAAGAACGTCATTTTAAAATGAAGCACAAACACAAAAAGAAATTGGATGTTTACCTTCACTGCGTAATAGTGCACCCCATAGGTTGGAAGAGATTCTGCAATGCTCATGTAACTGGGAAAAGAGCAGAAATGGAAAGGATGTTAGAATCTTTCCTCACTGGTGCTCCAGAAACAAAATGTTTAGACAGTGAATTTGTCAAACCCACAAGAAAAGCTGCGAAACAAGCAACAGGAGGAGACTGAAAACAAGGGGAAAAAAACTGAAAGAGACAAATTAGCAACACCTACAGAAAACAAACATCTTAATTATCAAAGAACATTGACAGAAATATAAATCCCAATGAGGAACTTTCATAAAAATAAATTCCAGTTTACCAAGAAAAGACCAAAGTCACATATTTAGAACTCACTGCTAGCTGGCGATGTTATCACACAACCACCCAGAGTGGAATTATCTCATCCCCCCACCACGGGATTCGTGGTGGACAGGACACGGACCATGGGAAGGTCAGTTGAGAGGGATTTTCCAGTCTGGCGGCAACGCGGCTGGAAAATCCCAGCCTCAACGCCTCGGAATCAGATGATTCTTCACTGTTGTAGTGGAGGTGTCCATCTTCTTTTGATCCATTTAATGAGGGAGAGAAGGAATTTGCTGTGAGCTCGCAGGGTGAAACCGGGGATTTGAAGAGTAGGATACAGATGAACATTGCTACAATGCAATGTAGTTTCTAGCGTATCATTTTTCAGTAAGAAGTCTCACAACACAGGGTTAAAATCCAACAGGTTTATTTGGAATCACGAGCTTTTGGAACACTGAAATTCCTTCATCAGGTGAGTGGCGATCCGAAAGCTCGTGATTCCAAATAAACCTGTTGGACTTTAGCCCTGTGTTGTGAAACTCCTTACTGTGCCCACCCCTGTCCAACCCCAGCATCTCCACATGATGTTCTCGTTAAAGCAGAAAGACTTATCCTTGGTGTTTTTCAGAAGATTAATGACTTACTTCACAATAGCTTGTCCTCTCGTCTGTCCGCTAACCTTCTTATGATGTTCAATCACTCTGTCCTCACTGAAAGTCAACAAACAAACATTGGTAAAACTGTACTGTGTCTTTGGAAAAGTGAAGTGAGAACAAGTCTGGATGGCCTGTTTATGTTCGTTTATTTATTTATTAGTCACAAGCAGGCTTACATTAACACTGCAATGAAGTTACTGTGAAAATTCCCTAGTCGCCACACTCCAGCACCTGTTCGGGTACACTGAGGGAATATTTAACATGGCCAACGCACTTAACCAGCACGTCTTTTGGAGTGTGGGAGGAAACTGGAGCACCCGGAGGAAACCCACGCAGACACAGCAACCCAAGCTGGAAATTGAACCCAGGACCCTGGCGCTGTGAGGCAGCAGTGCTAACCACTGTGCCACCATACATTACATCATTCAACAAGATCATGGCAGACCCTCTACCTCTTTCCGTGCTATTCCCATTAATTCCTTTAGTACCCAAAAATCTATCGACCTATGTTTGATTTGATTTGATTTGATTTATTATTGTCACATGTGTTAACATACAGTGGAAAGTATTGGTTCTTGCGCACTACACAGATAAAGCATACTGTTCGTACAGAAGTAAAGAAGAGAGTACAGAATGTGGTGTTATAGCTAGGATGTAGAGAAAGATCAACTTAATGCAAGGTAGGTAAATTCAGAAGTCTGATGGCAGCAGGGAAGAAGCTGTTCGAGTCGGCTGGTACGTGACCTCAGACTTTTGTATTTTTTTCCTGATGGAAGATGGTGGAAGAGAGAATGTCCGGGGTGCGTGGGGTCCTTAATTATGCTGGCTGCTTTTCTGAGATAGTGGGAAGAATAGACAGAGTCAATGGATGGGAGGCTGGTTTGAGCGGTGAACTGGGCTACGTTCACGACCTTTTGTAGTTTTTTGTGGTGCTGGGCAGAGCAGGTGCCATACCAAGATGTGATACAACCAGAAAGAATGCTTTCTATAGTGCATCTGTAAAGGTTCGAGAGAGTCATGGCTGACATGCCAAATTTCCTTAGTCTTCTGAGAGAGTAGAGGCGTTGGTGGGCTTTCTTTACTATAATGTTGGCATGGGGGGACCATAGAACATTACAGCGCAGTACAGGCCCTTTGGCCCTTGATGTTGCGCTGACCAGTGGAACCAGTCTAATGACCCTCTAACCTAAACTATTCCAATGTTATCCATATGCCTATCCACTGACCATTTGAATGCCCTTAAAGTTGGCGAGTCCACAACTGCTGCAGGCAGGGCATTCCACGACCTTACTACCCTGTGAGTAAAGAACCTACCTCTGACATCCGTCCTATAATTACCACCCCTTAATTTAAAGCTATGTCCCCTCGTGTTAGCCATCACCATCCGAGGTAAAAGGCTCTCACTGTCCACCCTCTGAGTAAAGAGCCTACCTCTGACATCCGTCCTATAACCACCCCTTAATTTAAAGCTATGTCCCCTCCTAGGGGACCAGGACAGGTTATTGATGATGTGGACACCTAGAAACTAAATACTCAGCCACTGAACATCCGGTGCGCTCTGGGATGGAAAGTTTCACAGATTTGCAACTTGTTGAATGACGAAACTGCTCCTCATCGCAATCCTAAATGGCCAACATCTTATTCTGAGACTGTGATTCCCTGCCCGAAATTCTCCAGCCAGAGAAAAGATTTTCTCAACATCTATCCTGTCAAACTTTTTACAAATTGTACATGTTTCAATGAGATCACCTCTCATTCTTCTCAACTCCAGGGAATACAGGCTAGTCCACCCCAATCACTTCTCATCCTCGCATCCCAGGAACCAGTCTGGTGAACATTTGTTGCACTCTCTCTCTCGGGCAACTCAGTTCTTCCTCAGCTAAGGAGACCAAAACTGCGCATAGTTCTCACTAACGCTCGGTATAACTGTAATTAATTGCCCATCTAAAAGTACAGCACGGTCAAATGTTATAGAATTTATTGGAATGTGTTGTGGCAGTTAGAAATCTACAACCTCGAACAGGTAGTGGGAGGGTTGCTGGGGGAAAATTGGGTAATGAGATTGTTACAGAGTGAAATTAGAGACAGAGGGAGGAATAGAGCAACTAACAAAATGAGGAAGGATGTAAAAGCAGGGAAGAAAAGGAGGAACAGATAGATGCAATGGACAAAGGCAGGAAAAGAAAGAGGCTGAGCTTAACCGAGCTGGAGGACCTCCAAAGCTTTTATCTCTAAAGGAAGATCTTTCTGCCCATTGCCCATCTGCTGGCCCATTGCGAGAATGATCAAAAAATAATCTGACTATCCTGCTCTCTCACACAGCCTTGTATTTTTTATAGCTTCAAATATTCTCTTACATGTTTCTGAAAAGAATTGAATGGTCTCTGCCTCCAAGGGTCCTGTTACAAAATGGTCTGCACTCCAGACAACTCCAGGGTCTGGTGTCTCTCTCTCTCTTTCCCTTCCTCTCCCATGTTCAATTGATGAACCACCAATGAACCTTCAACAAGGAGGAATAGTCCTTCCCGTTCGCTCCATCAAAACTCTGTGAAACCTCCTTCGACGTTTCCATGCTCCACTGGTTACCCAGATAAGTTCTACAATATTCTGCTCCCTATCTGTGATGCCACTTTGATGAATCAACACTCTGTTTGCTCCGTGCCTTCAATAACCTTTCCATAAGGAGCACCGTAACTCAAGAAAGGTGTCAAGTGTGGACGAAATAATATTTTGTCTAAATTCACTATTACTGCTTTATTCTTCTTCCGTTCAATAAAACAAAGGTTTATCGGCCATTCTCAGTTTCATTCAGGATTTTGTGTTGAAGTCTCTCTGCATATCTGCAGCCTACCTGCCCATTCACTAACCAATCAATTTTTCTAATGTTTTCACAGTTCTCCACACTATTTACCAAACTGCCATGTTAAAGGGATCAAGGAGTACGGGGGGGCGGGATGGCGTGTTCAGGATATTGAATTGGATGATCAGTCATGATCCAAATGAATGGCGGAGCAGGTT
This sequence comes from Carcharhinus amblyrhynchos, assembly GCF_965287045.1. Taxonomy (NCBI): domain Eukaryota; kingdom Metazoa; phylum Chordata; class Chondrichthyes; order Carcharhiniformes; family Carcharhinidae; genus Carcharhinus; species Carcharhinus amblyrhynchos. Next base: position 49,725,783 of record NC_137342.1, read on the forward strand.
TGAGAAGCTGAATGGCCTACACCAATTTTCTATGAATACTGTGGCTATAAAAGTAGATCAGAGGCCAGGAGTTCTCCAGCAACCTACTGCCAGACTCCCCAGAGCCTGTCCACCATCCACTAAGCACAAGTTAGGAGTGTGATGGAATACTCCCCACTTCCCTGGATAAGTGTAGCTCCAACAACACTCAAGAAGCTCGACACCATCCAGGGCAAAGCAGCTCGCTTGATTGGCACCCCATCCAATATCAACATTCACTCCCTCCCTATACACAGTAGCAGCAATGTGTATCATCTACAAATGCACCAGAAACTCGCCAAGACTCCATTGATCAGCGCATTCTAAACTCACCTCCTAGGTGACCTCTATCACCTAGAAGGACAAAGGCAGCTGATGCTTGGGGATGCCACCTATGAAGGGAGATGATGGCATAGTGGTATTGTCACTGAACTAGTAATCCAACGACCCAAGGTCAAAGAACAATGAACAAAGAACACAACACGGGAAACAGGCCCTTTGGCCCAACAAGCCCGCGCCGCCATCTTAACAAAGCATTTTCCTACACCTACCTTGACCCGTGTGTATGCATGTGGTACCCCCATTGGAAACCAGACTCAGGGGAGAATAATTTAGGGACAATTTATTACCTCCAATCAGCTTAAGAGCACATCTTTGGGGTGTAGGAGGAAACCGGAGCGCTCGGAGGAAACCCACACAACCACAGGGAGAATGCGCAAACTCCCACAGACGCTGGCCCAAATCCATGTATCTGCACAGCTAGCAGTGCTAGTCACCGAGCTGTTGTGGTGCCCATCTGCTGGTCCAGTTTTAAGCATACACAATGATGCGAAGTACTAGGCCACTCTCGAAACATCCAAGAGCAGCCCACGCATGACCCACTGTGTGCATGCCCCTCGTTAGACAACAAGGTGGACCGACACACCTGCAGAGTCATGGGGACTTGGGTTCGAATCCCACCACAGCAGGTGGTCATGTTTGAATTCAAAAATGTAAAAATCCAGCTGGTTCATTAATGTCCTTTAGGGAAGGAAATCTGCCGTCCTTACCCAGTCTGGCCTACATGTGACTCCAGAGCCACAGCAATGTGGTTGGCTCCTAAATGCCCTTGACCTACTAAGCCTCTTGATTCAAGGGCAATTAGGGATAGTCAATAAATGCTGGCCCAGCCAGTGACACCCACATCATGTGAATGTTTAAAAGACAGATTTTGAGATTATGCCCAAAGATATTCTGGAAACTGGTCCTGATTTCTGTGCAGATTATTTCCAATTCTACCACAGAGAGAGAAATAACCTTTCATCCAAACTCCTTGTTTTCTATCCATCGACCAACTCTGTTTCAATGCTACCACCTTCGCACAAACACAGGATTAATGTAAAGTTTATTTATTAATGTCACAAGTAGGCTTACCTTAACACCACAATGAAGTTACTGTGAAAATCCCCAAGTCGGCACACTCCGGCGCCTGTTCGGGTACACTGAGGGAGAATTTAGCACGGCCAATGCACCTAACCAGCATACGTTTTGGATTGTGGGAGGAAACTGGAGAGCCCAGAGGAAACCCACTTAGACATGGGGAGAACATGCAGACGCCACACAGACAGTGACCCAAGCTGGAATCGAACCTGGGTCCCAGGTGCCGTGAAGCAGCAGTGCTAACCATTGTGCCATCGTGCATTCCATAACTGTAGTGATCTTGATTACGAAAAATACAACTTACTTTTCCAGGAGTAAGATTACAATTGAAACAGAAAAGGTTCAATGTTTATTCATGTCTGTTGCTTCAGACACTAATGAAAAACAAAATCTTGGGCGGCTCTGAAGAAAATAAAACAAGAAGAAAGTTCCAGAGAGCTCCTGTGTTTTGGTTTTTATTGTTTGCGAATGGTTTCACTCTCAAGTAAGAGATCTGTGACCCAAGGCACAAAAGTCTCTTTACAGCAGAGTCAGGAGTGATGTTACTCTTTAGGGAGTCACGAGCAGTGAGAGGCTGGAAATACCTTAAATATCCTCCCACAATTGGATAAGAGTCAGAGAGTCTAACAGCTGCCAATGCACAGGCAGCACTGCTGCACCTGCTGTTATCATTTGTACTGGTTTACCTCCAGTTTTTTGTTGCCTTCTTGAAGTTAAATTTAACATAAAACAGCTCAGGAATATATTTGGTGTTACTAACTCTTTTCTCTCTATACTTTTCTATTCCTCTGACTCTAACACAGTCCCTGTACAAGGCGCTCTGCCTGACTGTCTCTGCAGCTTTGCCTGCGCACCACATCAGCAACCCTCAAGATCGCACCCCCCCCACCTCCTGAGAACACTTCTCCATCCCCCCAGTCGCCTAGGACAGAATAGTGAATTCACTGCTGAGCAGGGGGGGTCCCAGAAACCACCCCTGAACTTGCGTGGAGCCTATTAGCCCCTCTCTTAAATTGGTACAAGAATCCATCCCTGAATGTGGTGGAAATTATAGATTGTGGATGCAGGGTGACTGTATTGCCTGCTTCAACCTGTCAATGACAGGCTGAGGAAGAGAGAGAAATATGATGGTTGTTGGTTAACTGTTCCAATAGTTTAGTTGCACTCGTTGTGCATTCTGCAAGGTGATAGAATCTCTGCAGTGCAGAAGGAGGCCATTTGGCCAATCAAGACTATCAACTCTCCAAAAGAGCATCCCACCCAAGTCACCCAAAGCCTGAATTGAACTTAGGTCCTTAGTGCTGTCAGGTAGCTGTGCTAACCACTGTGCCGCCCCGATGAATAGAAGACAGAGCACTGAAAGCACTTGTTTCACTGTCGCAAAAAGAATGATCCAATCGAACATTGTAAAGATTTCTATTGAAGGAAAAGGATGGAAGGATTATTGTAGCAATGTTTCCTTGTCTAGCCAGAGTCAGGTGGCGATATGGGCCACTTCTGTGTGACGCTTTGAAGCATTTCAAGTAATTTAATTCTGCATATTTGGTAAAGAAGTGAATTAGGGTTCAATAGTAATTTTTTTCTACAGGCGACTCCCCACAAACACCTTTCTCTCCACTGTCTCCGAGAGGAACGGTGGGAGAGATTTCCAGAGAATGGGGAGAATGTTGAACTCACTCCCACAGGGAATGGTGGAGGTGAATAGTATTGCTGCATTCAAGAGGGAAGTTGGCAAACACAGGGGGAAGAAAGGGATAGAGGGTTCTGCCCATGGAAGATGGGAGGAGACTTGAGTGAAGCATCAATGCCAGCCTGGGCTGGCTGGCCTGTTTCTGTGCTGCTTGTTCAATGTAATTTTATGTAAAAGCTGCTGGGGTTTGTGGAATTACACTCCAGAGAGAGTTAAAGTGTCAGAGCCTCGCAGCAGAGGAACTAAGAAGCAATTAAAATGACAGAGAAATGATCACAAAGTAAAGTGGTGATAGTGATTGGATGTGGTCAGGAACTCCTGGTAATATTTATTGCTTTTAAACTGCATTGGGAAGCAATTTATTCAATCAGGATTGAGTTAAATTGCGGATGTTCCTGTAATGTGATGAATGACAGGATTGGGAAAGAGGGCAAGTCTTCAGGTTTGTCTGAGGCAATGGCTTTACATCTGCTCACATCTGGAGTGGGTCTGGTGTAAAACACAACTTGCATTACAGGATACTGAGAATGGAGCCTCCCCTGACCCCAGCAGAACACTAGATGCTGCACTATAGGGAATTCCGGTACATAAGCTGCCTCATGTTTGTGACCTTGATGTCAGGAATTGCTCAATTAGTGGCAAATGTGCAGAATGAAGAGAGCTTCCTCCATTGGGAAAAGGATTTGAGATTACACAAACCCATTTCATCTTGAAGCTCTCAACAGGGAACTGGAAGCCATTCACTGTCAAACAGCAGATATTTGGACTGTGTTGCAAAGAGAAAGATCTGCTTTTCTGATCATTGTACTAACCCCGTTTCCTCAAACTCCCCCGTTGTAATCCCAAAGCAGAAAAATGCTGGAAAATCTCCGCAGGTCTGACAGCATCTTGGAGAGAGAACAGAGCCAATGTTTCAAGTCTAGATGATCCTTTGTCAGAGCCCTTGTCAGCCACGACCCAACCGCGATGATTCTGATCCTGAGATCCATTGTTCAGGATTTTCCAGTCCCCCCGCAGGGAGGTTTACCGGTGATACAGGCAGCTTGCTCTTGGCTGTTGATGGGATCTTCTGGTGTCACCAAAGACAACGGCCATTTGCGTTGTTCATAGCCAGGGAATCTGTCAGCCAATGGCGACCCACTTCTGCCACTGGAAAACCCCCCGGGTGGGATGGGGGGGCATGGAAAGTCCCAGCCAATGGTCTGCCAGGTAACTAAGAACAAGGATTAACTCCATTTCTCCCTTGCTCACCCTGCAGGGGTGTCAATTATCACCACTGTTTCACTTCTCAGTCTCGCTGCCTGTTTACTGCAAAATGCAGTTTAACAATCCTTTAGTGTTCATCCGAAATTCAACTAGAACTGCTTGCTGCATCCTCGCCCAAATGGTTGGCCCTCACTCAAGTTCTGGTCCATTCCAGAATGCAGGCTCCTTTATTACATTACACTCAGAGACTTGACCCAGGCTCGAGAGCAATAAGGGTCCATGCAAACCGATAGTCTGTTGTTAGCTTCAACATCTTTAACTATCAACTGGCAGAGGTAGAAACTGAAAGCAAGTTTCATAGAATGCCTAGACTGCAGAAGAAGTCGTCCATTTGGCCCATCGAGTCTGCACCTACTCTCCGACAGAGTATCTTACCCAGGCCTTTTCCCCCGTCCTATCCCTGTAACCCCAAACAGTTACCTTGGCTAATCCATCTGATTCACACACATCTTTGAACTGTGGGAGGAAATGGGAGCTATAATGAGAGATTTTCAGATATTGGGAACTGGGAGAGAACAAGAATGAAGGGATTGTCAACATCAAAGAAACAAAACTGGAAAGAACGGCGAGGTGTTAAATTCTATCACCTATATTCCTCACAGACATGGAGAACAAAGTAAGAGGTCATTGATGAGTGTTTGAGATGTGGATGTACAGGAGGATGTTACACATCTACAAACAGCAAGATTAATGAGGAGGTATTGGAAATGTCTGGAGAAGAGGAAATGAGCGCATGACATCAAAGAGAGATAGATACAATGTTTTGGTCACATCATTGGAGTAGATAGTGGACAGAGACAGGTATGGAAGGTATGGAGGGAAGCAGAGGAGGAAATGGTTGATGGATAATGATGGACTGGGTGTTGTTGGCCATGTGGAAGATATAAAGACAGCACAGGACAGGCAGGGGCGGAGATCCACAGCAGCCAATCTCCAGAAAAAAGATGACATCAACGAACAAACAAATAGAGTCAGCCTCACTTCATAAGACCATAAGATTATAGGATCAGAATTAGGCCATTTGGCCCATCGAGACTGTTCTGCCATTCAATCATAGCTGATTTCTTTTCTCATCCCCATTCTCCTGCCTTCTCCCCATAATCCTTGATCCCCCTTAGTGATCAAGAACCTATCTATCTCTATCTTAAAGACACTCAATGACGTGGCCTCCACAGCCCTCTGTGGCAAAGAGTTCCACTGATTCACCACTCTCTGGCTGAAGAAATTCCTCCTCATCTCAAGTTTTAAAGGAGCGTCCCTTCACTTTGAGGTTGTGCCTTGAGTTCTAGTCTCCCCCACTAGATATAAACATTCTCTCCACTTCCATTCTATCCAGGCCTCAGTATGCTGTAAGTTTCAATTAGATTGCCCCCTCATCCTTCTAAACTTCATCGAGTATCGGCCCAGACTCCTCAACTGTTCCTCATATGACCAAACTCTCCATTCCTAGAACCATTCTAGTAACTGGACCCCCTCCAAGGCCAGCACATCCTACCTTAGGTATGAGGCCCAAAACTGCTCACAATATTCCAAATGGGGTCTGACCAGCCTCAGCAGTACATCCTCGCTCTTGTATTCTAGTATTTACCATAACAGCTCAAATTGAAAACTTACTTCGACTGTAATCATTTATAAAGGGAAATGAATGTAAATTTACAATTTAATGCTTGTCTTGGTCAGCTAATCTTAGCTAAGGATTCAAAAGACTGAATGTGAACATTGTGGAGTATAAACTGCAAAGTGATAGTGGTGTAAAAGCAAGGCTCTGTGGCTTACCAGTAAGCAAGCGATGGATGTTCCTTCAAAGCTTGTGTCGGCAATACTGGCAGCTTCTTTAAGTCAGCCCTTGTGACTTCATTGCTGAAAGAAAAATCAGAAGGATATCAAGTTTATTCAGAAACTATAATCCTGAGTGTGTCCGGGTCCAGATGGAACGCTCTGAAAGCCCAACATCTGTTCCTTTTTAGTGAAGAAACAACGCTTTTCCTCAGCATGTTTAAAAAAGAAATCAAACGTGTCTCACTGTTGCTGTGTGGTCAGGAACTAGATTCAGCCTCACTTCCTTTCGGCAAGCCCCCCCCAGCCCCCTCCCCACAGCTCACTCACGTAAACGACGGTTTCTTGACCCATTTGAGGGTAGCAGAGGGGAGTGGTGGAGGAGGGGGAGGGGGATTGAGGGGAGTGGAAGTTGAGGATAGTGGTGGGGGAGTGGGGGTTGAGAGGGCTAGGGGAGGGGGGGATTGAGGGGAGTGGTGGAGGAGTGTGGATTGAGGGGAGTGATGGGGAGAGAGGTTGAGGTGAATCAGGGAGGGGGGGATTGGAGGGGAGTGGTGGGGGAGAGGGGGTTGAGGCTGAGGGAGTGGTGGGGGAGGGGGATTGAGGGGAGTGGAAGTTGAGGAGAGTGGTGGGGGAGTAGGGATTGTAGGGAGTGGTGGAGGAGAGGGGTTGAGGTGAGTCAGGGAGGGGGGATTGAGGGAGTGGTGGGGGAGGGGAGATTGAGTGAATAGGGAAGTGGGAATTGAAGGGAGTGGTGGGGGAGGGGAGATTCAGGGGATTGGTGGGGGGGGCGGTTAAAGGTGAGCGGGGAAGGGGGTGGGGGAGGTTCAAGGAACATAAAGCAATTCACTTTCCTCTATAGTGCTCAATGTTAGAGTAAAATAATGTGTAGGTGAGGATTGGGAGGGGTGGGCGGGGAGGGGTGTGGGTGGTGGTGGTAGTGAGGGGGCCAGGCAGGGAGGGGAGCCCCAAACAAAACTCTGACAGTGAGGCTCAGCTCGCACATCCTGTGAGGCTCAAAAGGAATCAGTGACCTTAGTTTCAATTCTTCCCTGAACACAAAGCTCGCTCTGTCTCAGCGACAGTGGGGCACCTTGCAATGGTGATGATTTCTTTACATTCTGCGACTGCAAATATGCTGCAGATTAATAGAACGTCTGACTGTTGGTCACAGAACCTTCAAACTCTTCTTTTGTCTGAACAGAATGAGCTTGTTAATCTTTATACTTTCGAACAATTTGCTGTTTTCTTTGTGTGACTGTCTCCAGGCTCTCTCTGTCTGTGTGTCTGCCAGCCAGAATCACCATGTGTGAGACAGCAGGCAGCGCTGTATATTTTACACCGGCGCTGCCATCAGTGAACTTTCTAACCTCGTTCATGTTACAGTTTATAAGTTATCCTGACAGAGAGCAACTATGCAAGGTGAAACTTGATCGGGTTTGCATTCGGTTATACTCGGTGACCCTGCCGCAAGGCGGCAGCTCCAGGTTCTGGCAGTTGTTTTAAAGAGTATTAGTCATGAAATGCAAGAGAGTCTTGCACACACAGGTTGTTTATACTTCACCGGGCAGACTGCAAGCAAAGTGGCACAGCCCCTTCTCCGAGTGTGTGGGCAATGAGCAAGTCAGGAGTTGTTACATGTGGTCATCGGTGAGTTTTAAAAGAAAAGAGGCCATCGCCCAGTATCAGCAAGCAGTACTTGACATATTCCGGCTAATGAAGAAACTGCTAGCAATGTATTGTTATAGAGCAGCATTAAAGCAGGAAACATCACAGGGTGCCACCTTGGAGCTTTTAGACACTGGCTGAATTTTTGACTAATGATCTGTAACGTAAATGACCACACTGCTAGTTTCAGGCTCACTGATGTTTCTGGGTGTTCAGAGGCATTACTTAAGGACATGTCACAAGATCAGAAGAATAGGCCACTTGGCCCATCAGCCCTGCTCCCCCATTCAATAGTTTTAAGTTTATTTATTAGTGTCACAAGTAGGCTTACATTAACACTGCAATGAAGTTACTGTGAAAATCCCCCTGTCGCCACACTCCGGCGCCTGTTCGGGTACGCTGAGGGAGAATTTAGCGCGGCCAATGCATCCGACCAGCACGTCTTTCCGACTGTGGGAGGAAACCAGAGCACCCGGAGGAAAACTACTCGGACAAGGAGAGAACGTGCAAACTCTGCACAGTGACTTAAGTCGGGAATTGAACTCGGGTCCCTGATGCTGTGAGGCAGTTGTGTTAATCACAGTGCCACCCAATACAATAAAATCATAGCTGACCTGACTGTAACCTTAACACCACATTCCCGGCTATCCCCACCAACCTGGGCTGAATGGCCTCTGCATTGGAGGAATCTAGGATTCTATGAACCTTTCACCCCCTTGTTGATCAAGAATCTATCTCGCTGTGCCTTAAAAATATTCACAGACTCTGCTTCCACTGCCTTTTGAAGAAGAGTTCCAGAGATTCACCACACCCAGAGAGAAAACCAATGTCTCCTCATCTCTGCCTTAAATGAGCAATCCTTTATTTTTAAACAGTGAACCCTCATTCTCAATTCTCCCACAAGAAGAAACATCCTCGCCACATCCACCCTGTCAACACCCCTCAGGATCTTATAGATTTTAATCAATTTACCTCTTACTCTTCCAAATCACAAATTACAATGAGATTGCCTCTCATTTATCTAAACCCAAGGCAGTATAGATCTGTTCTACTCAATCACATCAGGGACCAATCTTGTGAGCCTTTGCTGTATAGTCTCCTTTAGACAAGGAGACCAAGTCTTCCTGGTGTAATTTCCTGTACAATTACAGTGAGATTCCTTACTCTTGCACTCTAAGTCCCTGCAATATAGAACACTGCTGCCCCACAGCACCAGGGACCCGCGTTCCATTCCCAGCTTGGGTCTCTGTCCCTGTGAAGTTTGCACATTCCCCCCGTGTCTGCGTGGGTTTGTTCTGGGTGCCCTGGTTTCCTCCCACCTTCCAAAGATGTGTGGATTAGGTGCATTGGCCACGCTAAATTACCCCTTTAGGGTCAGGGGGACTAGCCAGGGTAAATGAGTGGGATTATGGGATAGAGCCTGGGTGGGATTGTGGTCAGTGCAGACTCAATGGGCCAGATGGTCTCCTTCTGTGCTGTAGGATCCTATGAGATGTTTCCCTTCCTCATTATACCTGTGGGTTAGCTGCATTTGTGACTTTGTGCCTCTTCGTAATTCTTAATATATACATAGATACAGTTCAAAAAGACTTGATTCCATTTAATTTCTGTGTTCACACTGATGTAGTAGCAAACAAAAAGGGACGTTGAGAAGATGAGAATGTTTGGGGTTCCTTGATGCTCCTGGGAGGTCGTTAGAGTTCCGAACTTCCAAACACTTGGGAACCCTGCTCTGGATACTGAGTTACCCAAATAGTGAGTGACCAACAGTGAGAGAGAATGGACATTGGACTCCACATGTGTGGCACTGTGGAATTACTTACTCCACTTTAATTCATAAAAAGGAGGGGGGTGGATTCCCATCTCCCCCTCTCTCGTCCTGGCGAAGGGTCAGTAACGGAATCTCTTTATGATGTCAATGTCACTGGGCTTGCTGCGCATTCCCAACACTTCCTGCGTTTATTTCAGCTTCACCTTCTCCTTTTTATCTCAGGAGAATTGTGGGATCCCTAACTTCCTCATTTCACACTTGACCTGTGACACTGGCCCACATCTTGTGGTCCTGGTAGCATAAATTATCCATTTCACCAACAAACTCATCTCCAAACTCCATGACCTGGGGCTCAGCTCCACCCTCAGTGACCGGTGCCCCACAAGGTTGTGTTCTCAGACCCCTACTCTACTCCTTGTACACCTGTGCGGCCAAATTCCCCTCCAACTCCATTTTCAAGTCTGCTGACACACCACGTAGGGGGTTGGATCTCAAACAATGATGAGAGAGAGTACAGGAATGAGATAGAGAATCTGGTGAACTGGTGCGGCAACAATAATCTCTCCCTACATCAGTGATGAAGTGAAAATGGCTGACAGCTTCAATTTTCTAGATGTCCAGATCACAAAAATCTATCCTGGTCCCCCCGTGCCTACCCTATAGTTAAGAAAACCTATCAACACCTCTACTTTCTCAGGAGGCTAAGGAAATTCAGCATGTCCACTGCAACTCTCACGAGCTTTTACAGATGCACTGTAGAAAGCATTCTTTCTGGTTGTATCACAGCTTGGTCTGGGCTCCTGCTCTGCCCAAGACCACAAGGAACTACAAAAGGTCATGAATGTACTCAATCCATCACACAAACCAGCCTCCCATCCATTGACTCTGTCTACATTTCCTGCTGTCTTGAAAAAGCAGCCAGCATAATTAAGAACCGCGGATATTCTCTCTTCTACCTTCTTCCGTCAGGAAAAGGATACAAAAGTCTGAGGTCACGTACCAACTGACTCAAGAACAGCTTCTTCCCTGCTGCTGTCAGACTTTTGAATGGACTTACTCTACACCCTAGCTATGACTGTCATAGTAAATTCTGTACCCTCTCCTTTCCGTCTCTTCTATGTATTCTATGAATGGTGTGTTTTATCTGTATAGCGCACAAGAAACAATACTTTTCACTCTACACTAATACATGTGACAATAATAAACCAAATCAAATAAATACTGAGAGGTTTGACAGTATTGGGGAAAACTACAACACCACAACTGCTGGGGAAGCCACACATACAGAAGCTGTACCACACGGGAATGGGCTCCAGTGGAAGCTGCAGTTGGGAATATGAGCCGATCGGCCAAAACCGCCACTTGTTTTTAATTTAGACCGTTGCCGGGGTTGCCGGGGTTGCGGGGAGGTTTGTTGAATCTGCGCAGGAATGCACTCATCCAAACAACAGGAGCATGAATGCACACCTGCTCCTCTGGCACCCCCTCCCTGTGCAACGCCCACCCCTCCCCCCTCCATACCCCTGAATCTGCTACTCCACCCGAGACCCCCGACTCTGCTCCTGTACTCCAGAGACCCCCACCCCTGCTCCTGCGTTCCGGAGACACCCCCCATTCCTGCTCCACCTTTGGGGTCTCCCTATTCCTGCTCCTCTACTGGGGTCCCCCCGGACCCTGCTCCCCACCTTGGGTACCCCCGAATCTGCTCGACCCCACCCCAGGGGACCCCAGACTATATTCCCCACCCCTGACAACCCCTCCAATTTGCTGCTGATCGCAAGACCCAGGACAACACGTGTCCACATAGTGACATGGTGGTTAGCATTGCTGCCTCACAGCGCCGAGGACCCAGGTTTGAGGCCCAGCTTGGGTCACTGTGTGGAACTCGCACATTCTCCCCATGTCTGCGTGGGTTTCCTCCGGGTGCTCCGGTTTCCTCCCACAATCTGAAAGAGGTGGATATAGTTAGACCATCTAGGTCTCTTTTCCTCACTTCCTTTCTTTCACTCCCTCTTGCACATGCCACTGTCATGTATGTTTTAAAGTTAGGTTCAGTGTGGCCTCAGTGTAACCCAAACAGTCCCTGCAGTGCGGCGACTAGGGGATTTTCACAGTAACTTCATTGCAGTGTTAATGCAAGCCTTACTTGTGACTAATAAATGAATAAACTTCAATAAACAGAAGATGAATCTGAATAAAACAAAGACCTGGATATAGTAAGTGTGACAGCTGTGCGATGGAATGTGACAGCTAACCGCAAACAAAAAACACTGACTTTTACTGTATTCACTTTGGAAGAGGAAAAAGATCAGAGTGCTATTACAGGCAATAAACTTCAAAAAGACTTTTTAAAACTGCAGCATAATTAGGTAATGCTAAAAACATTGTTCCAGCAGCCTGATTGGATTTACTTTTGTCACATGTATTAGTATACAGTGAAAAGTATTGTTTCTCGCATGCCATATAAACAAAGCATACTGTTCATAGAGAAAGAAAAGTTTAGTTTATTTATTAGTGTCACAAGTAGGCTTACATTAACACAGCAATGAAGCTACCGTGAAAATGCCCCTAGTTGCCACACTCCAGCATCTGTTCAGATACACTGAGGGAGAATTTAGCATGACCAAGGCACCTAACCAGCACATCTTTGAACTGTGGGAGGAAGCCAAAGAAAATCCACGCAGACACAGGGAGAATGTGCAAACTCCACACAGACAGTGACCCAAGCTGGGAATTGAACCCTGGTCCCTGCTGCTGTGAGGCAGCAGTGCTAACCACCGTGCTGCCAGAGATGGTGCAGAATGCAGTGTTATGGTCATAGTTAGGGTGTAGAGAAAGATCAACTGAATGCAGGGTAGGTCCATTCAAAAGTCTGATGGTTGCTTCCATTGTCACTGATAGATTGCAAAATGCTTGTAAACACTTGGGGCAGGATTTTCCTCCCCTTGGCTGGAAAGCCCCATCTGAGGTCCATGTCCCATACCCACTGCAGTTCCCGTGGTGGGCAGGACAGGAAAATTCCGCCCTTTATGCCCAATTACAGCCAGCGTCTTCTTATGGAAGATTCTGTTCAACTTTAACACAACCCCTAATAGGGGAACAGCTTCAGTTTTATATTCAGACATGGACTGGCTGCAAAATATCCTAGTTTGTGCAGTCAATCTGTTGAAGGAAATTCTTTGGCATGTACCATCCCATCAGCAAATACCTTCCTCCACAAATTAAACCAACAAACATATTTTATTTATAAAATCAACACACATGGAACCTGTAATATTCAAGTGAGTGATTGTGACCTTTCAACCCTGGCCTGCCTCTTGCACACACTGCTCCATATCCATCATCCTGACGTATTGTGGCAACAGAAAATGGGCCATTGAAATCATTGCCCTGTGACCTTTGGTTCTGCCAGTCTGTAACAGCCACTCCTCTTGGCAGAGCCATCAGTGTGCCAGCGGTCCACTCACTCACAGGTCACTCTCAGGAACCGAGGAAGGATGAGTTATAGCCAAAAGGTGCCGACACAAATCAGCCCCACAACACGTCAAAACCAGCTCGGGAAAAGGACAGGGATTCGCTTCCCGTCAGCTGCATCACCCAATGGCTGTTTTCCTTTCAGCTTCCATGGCAACGAGAGGATATTTCATCCCAATGTTTCAGATTGCCTTCCAGTTTGTCAATTAGTGTCACAAGTAAGGCTTCCATTAACACTGCAATGAAGTTACTGTGAAAATCCCCTAGTCACTGCACTCCGGCGCCTGTTTGGGTACATCGAGGGAGACGAAAGCATGGTCAATGCACCCTAACCAGCTCGTCTTTCGGACTGTGGGAGACAGGAGAACATGCAAACTCCACACAATCACCCAAGCCAGGAACTGAACCCGGGTCCCTGGCGCTGTGAGGCAGCAGTGCTAACCACGGTGCCATTTCCCCCCCAATTAGTGACATAACACCCCTTCTCCCCAAAGTGGTGTGGTGTGGCTCCAAATGGTTGCTCTCTAATAACCCCCTGAATTAACTATTATTACACATGGTGGCATGGGCGTCAGCTGACAGTTGGATTTGGGGGGGCTTGGTTTCCAGGGCAATAAAACTGAACCTGATCCAGTTTCTCCATTCTTACTTTCAATCCTAAGGTGGGGGCCCTGAATAGCAGCTGGGGGAAACCATGGATACCATATGAGATCCCTCCACCAAGACCTCCCTATATGGAACTGGCTGCAAACCTCAGAGGGGGGGGCAGGGGAGGGGCAAATACGTGGGGTTAAGGGACTGCTCTGTTCTGTTGGAGAGTCACCGTAGACTCGATGGGTCAAATGGGGGAGGGATTCTATGTATGGGGAGCCAAGAATGTTTTATTCTCAAATGAACCCAGTTCTGATGCACATTACTGCTAAAATATTTGTGCATTTGGTGTTATTTACACTTTGATGCTTACTAATAGCTTTTTCAGACAATGTTGGTTGATTAGGGCAGCATGGTGGCACAATGGTTAGCACTGCTACCTCACAGCGCCAGGGGCCCAGGTTCGATTCCCGGCTTGGGTTAATGTCTGTGCGAAATCTGTACATTCTCCCTGTGTCTGCATGGGTTTCCAATGGGTGCTCTGGTTTCCTCCCACAGTCAGAAAGAAATGCTGGTTAGGTGCTAAATTCTTCCTCAGTGTACATGAACAGGCACCAGAGTGTGGCAACTAGGGGATTTTCACAGTAACTTCATTGCAGTGTTAATGTAAGCCTACTTATGACACTAATAAATAAACTTCATAATCGATAATTGACTCAATCTCAACCACTTACTCCTTACCCGAGTCTGTCCTACACGTGACTCTAGAGGTACAGCAATGTGGTTAACTCTTAAATACCCCTCTGAAATGGCCAAGCAAGACATTCAGTTCAAGAGCCATTAAGGATGGGCAATAAATGCTGGTCAGTCAGCGATGTCCGCCTCATGAATTGATAATAAAAATAATCCACTCGATCTGAAGAAAATTCTTCTGAGAAACTTAACAATCTTCAACAACAATGAGGTATAATTCCACAGTGAACATCTTATGAGGAGATTAAATAGACTGGGCCTGTACTCGTTGGAGTTTAGAAGGCTGAGGGGGGATCTTATAAGAACATAAAAAATAGGAGCAGGAGTAGGCCATCTAGCCCTTCGAGCCTGCCCTGCCATTCAATAAGATCATGGCTGATCTGTCGTGGCTCAGTTCCACATTCCCGCCCTCTCCCCATAACCCTTAATCCCCTCTCTTATCAAAAACCCAAGAACCCGTGTCTTAAAAATATTACAAGATAAATGAAGGGGATGGATAGGGTAGAGGTAGAGAGATTCTTCCCACTTAGAAAGGATAGCAGGACTAGAGGGCACAGCCTCAAGATAAGTGGGGGGGGGGAACAGTTTAGAATGGAATTGAGGAGGAACTTCACTCAAAGGGTGGTGAATCTCTGGAATTCTCTGCCCGTTGAAGTGGTGGAGGCTGCCTCGCTAAATATATTTAAGTCACGGGTAGACAGATTTCTGATAGGCAAGAGGATTAAGGGTTATGGGGAGAAAGTGGAAAAGTGGAACTGATCCACTTCAGATCAGCCATGATTTTATTGAATGGCGGGGCAGGCTTGAAGGGCTAGATGGCCTACTCCTGCTCCTATTTCTTATGTTCTTATGATCTCACTGGCCCTTTGTTCAAGGCCTGCTTGGGTCCACCCAGAAATCCTCATGCAGGAACAAATCTCAGCAGCTGTCTCTCTACTTGCTCATGACCTCCATTATTCAATGATTTTATTTATTTTGCTGGTTGCTTCTCTCTTGGGGATCCCTGGCTCTTATTTTGAATTTTATTGGACACTGGGTTGTGGTACTAGAAACACAGGGGATTTGACTCTCCATATTTAATTCATAGACCATCTATCTCATAGTGTCATAGAGGTTTACAGCATGGAAACTGGCCCTTTGGTCCAACTTGTTCATACTGCCCTTATTTTTGTTTAAAACCTTAAGCTAGTCCCAATTGCCCGCATATCCCTCTATATCCATTGTATCTATGTAACTGCCTAAATGCTTTTTAAAAGACAAAACTGTACTTGCCTCTACTACTACCATCTTGACAGCTTGTTACAGACACTCACCATCCTTTGTGTGAAAACTGCCCTCTGGACCCTTTTGTATCTCTCCCTGCCTCACCTTAAACCTATGACCTCTAGTTTTAGACTCCACTACCTTTGGGAAAAGATATTGATTATCTACCTTGTCTGTGCCTCTTATTATTTTATAGATCTCGATAAGATCACCCCTCAGCCTCCTACGCTCCAGAGAAAGAAGTCCCAGTCTATTCAGCCTCTCCTTATAACTTAACCCGTGAACCGTGGATTCTGAATGCAGATTGCACACCTCTCTCCAGCTGAATATAAAAATGAATCCAAATGCCTCCCTTCAGCAGCCCATTCTCCAAGGTTACTTTTCTGGGAAATGTAATTATAGTTTTCGTCAATGATAGGGCAATTAGAGGCAGTGTTGTTTGTTAGTCTGTAACCACAGCAACTGAGCAGGATTACGCTCAAGATCTCCTCAACTCAACTGTGGCACAATGCTCAACAAAACACAGAAAATCTCAGCAGGTCTGACAGCATCGAGCCAATGTTTTCATAGAATCCCTGCAGTGCAGGGGGCCATTCAGCCCATCGAGCCTGCACTGACAACAATCCCACCCAGGCCCTATCCCCTTAACCCTACATATTTACCTGATTCTAAAGGTCAATTTAGCATGGCCAATCCATCTAACCCACACATCTTTGGACTGTGGGAGGAAACTGGAGAAAACCCATGCAGAGATGGGGAGAATGTACTAACTCCAAACAGACAGCGACCCAAGCTGGAATTGAACCTGGATCCTTGGCACTGTGAGGCAGCAGTGTTTAACCACTGTGCTGGCCATGAGTTTTGAGTCTGGATGGTACTTTGCCAGAGCTGCGCAACGTAACTGCTTCTTGCAAATTTTGATTGTCTCTTTGTAAAAGTTCATCAATTTTGAAGTGTATGATTTGGTTTCAGACAAATCCTGTGGGACTTAAAAATTTTCATTTCAAAGATATTGTATTATCGTCATTAGCGTTTAATAAGCAAGCCCCTTAGCACCTGAAGTGAATTCCTATCACATGGGCCAGATTATGTATGATGGTGTGAGTGGAAACAGGAGTTTCCAAAATAGCTTGTCCATCTTCTAACCAACAATCGGATAAATAATGCGGAAAGTGCCCAACACCTTAAAACAAAGTGACAAAGCAACTGAGCACAACCAACTGGTACATATTTACCTCACACTGTGAAAGGGTACAGAGGAGATTTACAAGGATGTTGCCTGGATTGGGAGGCATGCCTTATGAAGATAGGTTGAGGGAACTGGGTCTCTTTTCCTTGGAGAGACGTAGGTTGAGAGGCAACCTGATAGAGGTTTATAAAATGTTGAGAGGAATAGATAGGGTGGATCCTCAGAGGCTATTTCCCCGGGTTGAAATGGTCGCTACGAGAGGACACAGGTTTAAGGTGCGGGGAGGAAAGTACAGAAGTGATGTTAGGGGTAAGTTTTTCACTCAGAGGGTGGTGAGTGAATGGAATCGGCTGCCATCAGTGGTGGTGGAGGTGAACTCGCTGGGGTCTTTTAAAAGACTTCTGGATGAGTATATGGGGTTTTATGGGATTGGGGGTTATAGATAGGTGTTGATGTGATCGGCGCAACTCGTGGGCCGAAGGGCCTGTTTGTGCTGTAGTGTTCTATGTTCTATGTTCTATATAACTAAGATGTGGAGTTGCCGGTGTTGGACTGGGGTAAGTAGTCTCACACATCAGGTTAAAGCCCAACAGGTTTATTTGGTAGCAAGAGCTTTCGGAGCACTGCTCCTTCATCAGGTGAAAGCTCGTGCTACCAAAGAAACCTGTTGGACTTTAACCTGGTATTGCAAGACCACTTGCTATGTATAACTAAAGCAATGTTAAAACATTGAAATCCAGATATTCCAAGACATATACGGCCGATATTTTACAATCTCGCTTGTGCGAGGCGTGCAAAGTCCTGCCAGAGGAGAATGGAGAATTCCGTTCTGCGAGCTTCGGAAAGCGGGCAGGCATGCCAGTAAAATTCCAGCAATAATATCCAAGAAGTTCCCTTTGCAACAGATTAATAGCTTAACCATTTTGTTAAAATGCAGAGGTTTGAACTGGGTTTGTTTGCCATTGCACTCCATATACCACACAGTGTATATCAAACTGTGTCTCCTGCATAAGCAACTGTGCTTTCCACCTTACTCCCAAGAAACAATCGCCGCTGCAACACTTGCAGTTAATGAACTTTTTTCTATGGATAGTTCGAATTGATTGATCCCATACATAAAGTTAGCTGCGGTGAATTTTCCAGAATCTAATCGGAGGAAAACTGCTCAATTTGGGGATTTTTCTGAATGCAGGAAACAGGATACTACTGTATTCAGTGATTAAAGACAGGGTTAAAATGAGAGAGCAAATGCGCAGCTAATGATAGGGCTGCACTCTTATTCCAGATGTGTTCAGCAGGATGGAGCTGTTCGCAATTTCCAATCTCAGCAGAATAATCATCCATCTGTTACATTCGACCACAAGATGAAAATTCTCATATTCTGGTGTGGTCCAGTGTGGCACTGCCTAGGGTTACACTCAGACAAGTACGCAGCAGAGAATAAATGGGGTCAAACATCAGATACAGGTTACTGAGACACTGCCAGGTAATGGTTTGAAAATACGGACTGTTTATCTGTACATGCATGAATGTGTACGTGTGAGTCTATACACCTGTCCATACGTGCATGTGTATGCCTGTCAATCTGTATATGTGTACATGTGTATGCCTGTACATTTGTGTACCTGCACATCTGTGGATGTGTACGTGTGTGTTGGTACATCTGTGGATGTGTACATGTGTGTCTGTACATATGCATGCCTGTACATCTGTTTGTATACCTGTATTTGTGTACATGTGTATCTGTACACCTTCTCTTTGGTCTGAAATGGCCTAACTTATAGAATACTTATTTATTTTGTTTATTAGTGCCACAAGTAGGCTTACATTAACACATCAGTGAAGTTATGTGAAAATTCCTTAGTCGCCACAGTCCAACACCTGTTCGGGTATGCTGAGAGAAAATTTAGCATGGCCAATGCATCTAACCAGCATGCCTTTTGGCCTGTGGGAGGAAACTCACGCAGACACGGGGAGAATGTGCAGACTTCGCCCAATGACCCAAGCTAGGAATTGAACCTGGGTCGCTGAAGCTGTGAGGCAGCAGTGCTAATCACTGTGCCACCCAAACAGGATCTATCTCCTCAATCGTTCCTCATAGGGCAGACCTGCCATCCTTGGGGGTCAGTCTGGTGAATCTTCATTGTGGTCCTTCTTTGGCCAGGATATCCTTCCTTTGGAAAGGAAACCACAACTCTACACAATACTCCAGGTGTGGTCTCACCAAAGCTCTACACAAAGGCAACAATTATTCCTATGCTCAAATCCCCTTGCAATAAAGCCTAACATACCATTTGCTTCCTAATTGCTTGTGCCACCTGTACGTTAGCCTACAGTGCCTTGTGAACAAGATCACCCAAGTCTTTTTGAACATCAACATTTCCCAATCCCTCTCCATTTATAAAATGCTCTGCATTTGTTTTTCGTACGAAAGTGGATAACTTCACATTTTCCACATTAAATTCCACCTGCCATGTTCTTGCCCACTCACTCAGACAGTCTAAATCTTTGAAGCCTCTCTGCATCCACCTCATATTCCCTCAATTTCTCCTATTACGACAACTCTGACATCCCAGGGGTTAGCCTGATGATTATCTGTTGCGCTCCTTCTATGGCAACTATATCCTTCCTTCAATAGGGAGAAGAAAGCTGTGCACAATTCTCCAGGTGTGGCCCTGTTCGGCCGCAGCAAGAACATTGTTAGTCCTGTTCTCAAATCCCCTCGTGATGAAAGCCAACAGACTTGCTGCACCTGCACACTTGCTTTTAGTGACTTCTGAACACGGGCACTCAATCCCTTTGGACATCAACATGTCCCAACCTTTCACCGTTAAGGAAATGTCCTGTCTTTGTTTGTTCGACCAGAATGGATAACTTTACACTTATTCACATTATATTCCGTCTGCCATGTTCTTATCCATTCATTTATCCCATCCACATCTGCTTGAAGCCTGCATCTTCCTCACAACTTACATTCCAGTTCACCAAAGCTCAATCCATCTCAGTCTATTACCCCCAATCTCATGTGCACTAATTTGCCCAACGAATCTCCAATGTTTGAGCTCATGAGAACCTTCTGAAAACACAGCATCCAATGGTCCTCCCTTATCTATCCTGCTCACCACAATCTCAAATAACTCCACATTTCAAATGTAATTTTCCTCCCACAAATCTACCTTGTCTCTGCCTAACCTCACCATTATTTTCTAAGTGCCCAGTTACTTTGGAATAGATTCCGTACTATTGAAGTAAGGCTAACAGGTTCCCCCTCCCTCCTTTTTTAAATCTTGTGGGTACATTTGCTACTCTCTAACCTGCAGACACCATTCCAGAATCTACAGGATTTTGAAAGATCTCTAATGCATCCACCATCTCCACAGCCACCTTCAACACTTTGGGATGTAAACCATCAACTTTGAGCCTCATTAATTTATCCAACACTACTTTTTAACTCATTTCAGTCAGATCCTCAATCTCAGTTCCCTGGTTCCCCAATATTTCAGAGGTTTCTTTGTATCTTCCTCTGTAAAAAGAGACAAAAGTATTTTAGTTTCTCTGCCATTTCCTTATTCCCCATTATAAATTCTCCTGCCTCTGCTTATAATGGGCCCACACCTGTCTTCACTAACCTTTTCCTTTTTACAAACCTATAGTGGTTTTTTTCATCTGTTTTCACGCTTCTCGCTAGTTTAATTCCATATTTTATTTTCTCCTTTATCAACTTTAGTTCTTTTTTGCTGAATTTTAAAATGCTCCCAATCCTCTACTTTCTTGGCAACTTTATATGTCTCTTCCTTTGAACTGATAGAATCCTTAACTTCTCTTGTTAGTCACGGTTGGATCACTTTTCCTGCTGGCTTTTTGTACCTTAGGGGGATGTAAATTTGTTGCAAACCATGTGTTAATTCCTTAAATGCCAGGTATTGCCTGTATACCATCATACCCTTGAATATAGTTTCCCAATCTACCTCCACCAGCTTGCCCCTCATAGCTTCGTTGTTTCCTTTGTGTAAAGACCCTCCTTTCAGATTGAACTACCCATTTTCAAACTTTATGGAAGATTCTTCCATGTCATGGTCACTCTTCTCTGAAGACTCAGAATCAACGAACAGAATAATAGAAGCTCCACAGTGCAGAAGTAGGCTATTTGACCCATCCAGCCTGCACTGACAACAATCCCACCCTGTAACCCCATACATTTACCCTGCAAATCCCCCTGACACTAATGGATAATTTGGCATGGGCAATCCACCTAATCTGCACACCTTCGGAGTGTGGGAGGAAACTGGAGCACAAGCAAGAAACCCACACAGACATGGGTGCGGACTCCACACAGACAGTGATCCGAGACCGGAATCGAACCTGGGTCCCTGGCGCTGTGAGGCAGCAGTGCTAACCGCTGTGCCACCTTTCCAACAAAATCGTTAATTAGCTCTTTCTCGTTGCACAACCTTGGATCTAAAATATTCCTCTCTCTGGCTGGTTCCTCAAAACACTGTTTTAGAAAACTTTCACAATCATTCCAGGAATTTATCCCCCTCAGTTTCAGTGCTAATTAGTTTATCCAGTCTATATGTAGGTTGGTGTGTCCCCCTGATTATTGTATTGCCTTTGTCACATGCACCTGTAATTTCCTGGTTTGTAACATTCCCTACATTGCCATTTGGTAGCCTATAAACAATTCCGACCAAAGTTTGCTGCCTCTTGCTGTTCCCTAGCTCCACCCAAACTGATCTGATCTTCCGATCTAAGATCCTCTCATTCATGTACTGATCTTAACATAGACAGACTGAATAATCTGTGTTGCTGACCCACTGAGGATGCACCAGAGGCTGGCTGGGGACTGAAGCCAGGGACTTGCCTCTCAGAACGGCTCACTCTGATACAGGAGCGGCAGAAATCACTTGTCAGAATAAACCTCTCTGCTGAGTGACCAACAATAAAGTTGGATCAGAACTCTTCCCTCAGCATTCTAGTAACTTAGCGATAAAACGATCAAAATCCCAAAGGAGTAAACAATATTTCCACAAATAAACAAAGTAATTGAAAGAGCTGGACTACTGTGGCTTCCTTAAAAACTGGGATTGGCTTTAAACAAACATCACAACTCAATAGCACAGCAATGCGTTTAATTAATGTTCTTGGCAGGAATCTTTGTTTCTGTTTAATTTACTGGTTCCATGCATTCCTCCTGTCCACATGGTAAATTTTGCGCTGTTTACAAGCTACATTCCAGTTTTTAATTAAAGTTAAAGTTTAGTTTTATGTGGTTGCCTGTGGAGTTTGATGTCCACCCTATTTGCACACAATTTGCCAAGTGGTTAAAGGATTTCTGAACTTTCTGTTTCAAACCTCTGTAACTCATTCACTGCACCTTGACTGTCGATTTTATTACAAATCCATCAAAATGCAAACTAAGCTGAGGCCAAGTCAAAATCTTTTAGTTCCTTCGTTCTCACGCCGTGTAATATGAGAATGAACCTTGCCGAGGCGGAGAGGAGAGGCTGCAGTTAGGAGAGAAATTCTGGGCGAAATTTTACCGGCATGTCGGCCCGAGGTTTGTACGATCCTGCCCGATGCCGATGGAGAACGCTGCTCTCCGAGCCTCACCTCGGCACGGACATACCGGTAAAATTCCGGTCTATGTTACTGAAACACGTCCAAGCTATTGGACACAGCACAGGAAGGTTTCTATGGATTGCTGTGATGCGGATACCTGACATTTGGAACAGGTCAATCTGGAAATCTTTTCAGATAATATTCCAAATGTTGTGTTGGCGTTTGTGGCTCTATTTACCAAAGTTCCTCTTTTTTTCTCATCACTGGCATTTTCTCCTCAGGTTCCTGACTCACTATGGTTATTTACTGCTGTACTGATCATTAGCAAGTCACCATCCTTCTTCGTGGAGTCCACCCCGCGAATGCTGGCGGTGTATTTGACTGCAGAAGGGTGACAGCCAAGCTCAGTTTGGTCCATGCCCCAATTTCTCAGCAGGAGGCACTTTTACCTCTAAGGTCCTGGGTTCACGTCTCTCTCCAGGTTGTGAGCAGAGAAGTCCAGGCTGTCAACCCGGTGCTGCACTGAGGGAGTGCTGCACTGTCAGACATGCTGTCTTTTGAGTGACATAAAAGATCCTGTGGCTACCGCTTTGAAGAACAGGAGAGCTATCCCAGGTGTACTCGGACCAACATTCATCCCTCAATATCACAAAAACCGATCTAGAGGAGGCAGTAGCCCAGTGGGGTAATCGCTAGACTATTAATCCACAAACTCAGCTCATGTTCTGGGGACCCGGGTTCGAATCCCGCCACAGCAGATGGTGGAATTTGAATTGAATAAAAAATATCTGGGATTAAGAATCTACTGATGACCATGAAACCATTGTTAGAATCGTAGAATCCCTACAGTGCAGAAGGAGGCCATTCAGCCCATCAAGCCTGCACCAAATACAATCCCACCCAGGCCCTATTCCTGTAACCCCATTTATTTACCCTGCTAATCCCAACACCTGGGGCAATTTAGCACGGCCAATCAAATCAACCTAACCTGCCCATCTTTGGACTGTGGGAAGAAACCGGGAGGAAACCCATACAGGCAGGGGGAGAACATACAAACTCCATAAGTCACTTGAGGCCTGAAGTGAACCCAGGTCCCTGATGCTGTGAGGCCACTAACCACTGTGCCAAGGTGCCACCCCTAACTGGTACAAAAATCTATTATTGACTGTTCCGATACAGTGAAAAGTTCACTAACGTCCTTTAGGGAAGGAAATCTGCCGTCCTTATCCGATCTGGCCTACATGTGACTCCAGAGCCACAGCGATGTGGTTGACTCTCAACTGCCCTCGGGCAACTAGGATGGGCAATAAATGCTGGTCCAGCCAGTGATGCCCATGTCCCATAAATGAATTTAAAAAAGTATTGCTGTTTGTAGGAGCTTGCTGTGGGTAAATTGGCTGCTGTGTTTTGTACATTACAACAGTGACTATACTGTAGGAGCTCTGAGAAGAATCTTATGGGTTCGAAACACGAACTCTGTTTCTCTTTGCACAGATGCTGCCAGATGTGTTGAGTTTTTCCAGCATTTTCTCTTTTTGTTTATTGTTGAAAGGATTTCACTGGCTGTAATGCGTTTTGGAACATCCTGGAAGGAGGGGTGTGAATACAAATCTTTTTTTTTAAGCATGTGTCAATGTCTTCCAGCCCTGACTACATCCCAGGCTGGGGAACGAAGCCTGAAATTTGCCTCTCAGAACGGCTCACTCCGATACTCCGAAAAATTGAAACAGGAGCGGCAGAAATCATCGTCAGAATAAACCTCTCTGCTGAGTGACCAACGATAAAGTTGGATTGTTTCCTCGTAATCTTTTGCTGGGCAGGCATTTTAGTAATTGGAACTGAATTGATTTATTATTGACATGTCTTGAAAAACAGTGAAAAGTATTGTTTCTTGTTTGCTATATAAAGCATGCCGTTCATAGAGTACATAGGGTAGGAAAGGAAAGAATGCAGAATATAGGGTTGCAGTCATAGCTAAGGTATGGAGAAAGATCAGCTTAGTATATGGTAGGTCTAGTCAAAAGTCTGACAGCAGCAGCGAGGAAGCTGTTCTTGAGTAGCAAAGGACGTGTTGTCAGACTTTTGTATCTTGAAGAAGGTGGAAGAGAGGAATATCCGGGATGTGTGGGGTCCCTTAATTACACTGGCTGCTTTTGAGGCAGTGGGAAGTGTAGACAGTCAATGGATGAGATAAACCATCAAAATCCCCAATGAATAAACAGAATTTCCACAAATAAAGAAATGAATTGAAAGAAGTGGATTGCATCAGCAGTACTTTCATAGCCTCCCTCCCTGACACGAGGACTCTCTCCATCTGCCACTCAAACATGAAACAGCAGGGATGAAACCAACCTCCCTCCTGGTCAGTAGCCTCAGCGTGACACTGGGTCTCGTGGTTACTCGCTAAACCA
The DNA here is from genome assembly GCF_965287045.1 of Carcharhinus amblyrhynchos. Lineage (NCBI taxonomy): Eukaryota > Metazoa > Chordata > Chondrichthyes > Carcharhiniformes > Carcharhinidae > Carcharhinus > Carcharhinus amblyrhynchos. Next base: position 49,750,631 of record NC_137342.1, read on the forward strand.
CCGGGGAAAATGTAAAACACCTGTTTGAGATAAGTCACGGTGCGGGGGAATGCTGAATAGTTATTTAAGACAAACGAGAATGAGTTGATAGCATCTGTAATCAATTCAGTGGTAGGAAGTGGCTGTGAGCCAGTAAAGTGGGTCTGTCACACTGAGCGTAAAGAGCAGGCAAATCAAACAAGCATTTTGCACTCTGAGTATTTATCACTTTGGAGAATTCTCCAATGTGGAAAACACATCAAATGCCATCTGTGCACGCTGGTGGCTGCCACAGTGCAGAGTAACGTCAGGGCATGTTAACATTTCATCAGCTTAATGGCACATAAGAAATGCAGAATGTCATCCACATTCTATCCTACATCTGCAATCTAAATTGGAACCACTGGCCCAGACTGACACTAAAGCAATGGACAGACTCCAAGCAATCAGAGTGTTGTCCAACTTGGTTAAAACTCAGATTGCTAAACTTCCCGAACAAATGCATAAATATTGGGTACATACACAGCAAGGGTTAAAGGCATCTTGATAAAGAAACTGCTATCCTTTGATGTAACTCAAAGCGAACTCTGAACCATGGCAGCTGCAGAGTTTAAATTCAGATCATTATTAAATCCATAATCAAAAGCTGGTATCTGTAATAGTGATCCATGGAACACCCGCCTGTCATCAAAACCCATCTGGCTCAGTAATGTCCTTCAGGGAAGGGAATCTGTCAGCCTCACACAACCTGGACCCAAAGTGACTCCAAACCCACAGCCATGTGGCTGATCCTCAACTCCACTCTGCAATTCACTCAACCGGGGGCAATTAGGGATGGACAAGAACAGTTAGCAGCACTCACATCTTGCAAACACATTTAAAACAAAACAAACAACAAGAATACCAACTCTCATAGGGAACAACAATTTTTACTGCATGAGAAAAGAGTGCTGAACGGTTGGAAAGTGGGGTCTGATTGGTGTTGCCATGGCAAATGCATCAGGTAACAGTAAACTGCAAAGTTTTTGTTCCAGTTAAAACCAGGCAAGTCACCTCTGATTGGGTAAAGACATTGCTGGGGAAATGCTCCAGGGAATATAATTTGCCGGGTGTTAGCGATGGAAAGGTGGTAGGACTGGAGGGTCTTAATGACATTACTGTTACTAGAGAGATGGTGCTCGACAGACTGGAGGGGCTGATTGTGGACAAGTCCCCAGGACCGGATGGAATGCATCCGAGGGTTCTGAAAGAAATGGCGGAGGTGATAGTGGATGCCTTGGTGGTTATTTTCCAGACATCGCTGGATTCCGGGGAAGTGCCGGAAGATTGGAAAACGGTTAATGTTACGCCGTTGTTTAAGAAGGGTGCCAGGCAAAAGGCGGGGAATTATAGGCCGGTTAGTTTAACGTCTGTGGTAGGTAAAATGTTAGAATCCGTCATTAAGGAGGAAATTGCGAGGCATCTTGAAGGGAATTGCTTGATAGGGCGGACGCAACACGGTTTCATTAAAGGGAAGTCGTGTCTGACAAATTTACTGGAGCTCTATGAGGATGTGTCTAGGGCAGTGGATAGAGGAGAGCCGGTGGATGTGGTCTTTCTGGATTTTCAGAAGGCGTTTGACAAGGTACCTCACAAGAGGTTATTGCAGAAGGTCAGGGGACATGGAGTTGGGGGTAGGGTGTTAATGTGGATAGAGGATTGGTTGTCAAATAGGAGGCAGAGAGTGGGGGTCAATGGGTGCTATTCGGATTGGCGGTTGGTGACTAGTGGGGTGCCCCAGGGGTCGGTGCTGGGGCCTCAGCTATTTACCATTTATATAGATGATCTGGAGGAGGGAACCGAGTGCAGGGTGTCGAAATTTGCTGATGACACCAAGATTGGGGGAAAGGCAAATTGTGCGGAGGGTGTGGAGAGTCTGCAGAAGGATCTAGATAGGCTGGGCGAATGGGCCAGGAAATGGCAAATGGAATTTAATGTTGGCAAGTGTGAGGTGGTCCACTTTGGTAGGAAGAATGGTAGGAAGGACTATTACTTACGGGGCGAAAAACTGCAGCAGGCGACGGTGCAGAGGGACCTCGGGGTCCTTGTGCATGAGTCGCAAAAACCCAGCTTGCAGGTGCAGCAGGTGGTCAGGAAGGCGAATGGGATGCTGGCCTTCATAGCGAGGGGGATTGAATATAAAAGTAGGGAGGTCTTGCTGCAGCTGTATAGGGCATTGGTGAGGCCGCAGCTGGAGTACTGTGTGCAGTTTTGGGCGCCGCACCTGCACAAGGATATTTTGGCCCTGGAGGGAGTGCAGAGGAGGTTTACTAGGCTGATACCGGAGTTGAGGGGATTGAGATATGAGGAGAGGCTGAATAAACTAGGCTTGTACTCGTTAGAGTTTAGAAGAATGAGGGGAGATCTCATTGAGACGTATAAGATGATGAATGGGATGGATAGGATAGAGGTGGAGAGACTCTTCCCGCTCAAAAAAGACAGTAGGACTAGGGGGCACAGCCTCAAGATAAAGGGGAGGCGGTTTAGAACGGAGTTGAGGAGGAACTTCTTCACTCAAAGGGTGGTGAATCTCTGGAATTCTCTGCCCGTTGAAGTGGTGGAGGCTGCCTCGCTAAATATTTTTAAGAAGCGGGTTGATGGGTTCTTGATAAGAGAGGGGATTAAGGGTTATGGGGAGAGGGCGGGAAAGTGGAACTGAGCCACGACAGATCAGCCATGATCTTATTGAATGGCGGGGCAGGCTCGAAGGGCTAGATGGCCTACTCCTGCTCCTATTTCTTATGTTCTTATGTTCTTAATTGCTGTACCCCAAGCTATTGATTAGTTGAAAAAGAAGCATTGACGTATTCTGTCTGCCTGCATATCTCTGTGTGTGCAAATGAGCTACACTGAGTCCACAGAACCCCTACAGTGCAGAAAAAGGCCATTCAGCCCATCGAGTCTGCACTGGCCCTCCGAAAGAACATTCCACCTAGGTACTACCTTTCACCCTATCCCTGTAACCCACCACATTTCCCATGGCTAATCCCCCAAACTTATACATCTTGGGCCACTAAGGGCCAGTCCACCTAACCTGCACATCTTTGGACAGTGGGAGGAAATTGGAGCACCCAGAGGAAATCTGTGCAGACATGGGGAGAACATGCAAACTCCACATAATGGAACCTGGGTCCCTGGCGCGGTGAGGCAGCGGGGTTAACCACTGTGCTATCATACTGCCTAATTGATAATCTTAAATTGGTTGTTAGTGTAATTCTAAACTCGCAGTTATATTCATAGACCCTGAATTGTCACGGACATGGAAATAACAACCTGTGTTTCTGGTGCTGTGCTTCCAAACTAATGTTTCCTTCGAGTCTCAGGCAAGATGATCAAGGTTTGCAGGTGCTCCTTTTGAGTTCGAGAATCATTTACAGCACAGCTGGTGGCCATTCAGCCCATTGAACCCATGCTGTCTCTCTCTGCAGAACAAGCTGGTCAGTTGCATTCCCCTGCCTGGCTCCTGAAACCCTGCAAGTTTATTTTCCTCAAATGTTCATCCAGGTTTTTTCTTGAAATCATCAATTATATCAGCGTCTGGAACTCTTGTAAGCAGTGTCCAGGGCATCACCACTCACCGTGTAAAGCAAGTTCTTCCTCACATCCCTCCTGTATCTCTTGCCCAAAACTTTAAATTTATCGTCAAGTCCTTGCACTGCCAGCCAATGGGATCAGGTTTTCTTGGTCTTTATCTAAATCTGTTACAATCTTGTATCAAACCTCCCCTCAACCTCCTTCACTCCAAGGAGAACAACTCCAACGCTAACCTTGTAAAAGCCCTCATCCCTGGAATCCCAATCTCCTCTGCATTCTGTCAAAGTCTTTCATTTCCTTCCTAAACCTTGGTGATCAGAACCCGATGTAACACTCTGCTTGTGGCCTGACTAGAGCTTTATAAAATTTCAGCATGCCTTCCCTGGTTTTTTATTTATGAAGGCCAAGATCCCCTAAGTGTCGCTAGCCACTCTCTCTGTATGTCCTGCTGCCTTCAAAGCTCGATGCACATGAAACCCCCCGGTCCCTCTGTCTCTGCGCACTTTTTAAGAATTATGTCATCAAGTCCATGGTGCCTCTCCCTGACCCTTCTGCTGAAATGCATCACCTTCTGTTAAATTCCATCCGTCATTCACCTGCCCGTTCTATCAGCCTAACTGAGTCCTGTTGCAATATAATCGATTTCATCCTCTGCTACATCTCCAGAACTGGCAAATTTTGACACTGTCATTCCTACATATGTATCAGTAATCCTAGTACTGATCCTTGGGGAACACCACTGTCCACCATCCTCCAGTCTGAAAAATAACTATTTATCAAGACTTGCTGGTTTCTGTTCTCAGGCCATTTTTAATCCAGGCAGACACTGACCCACCTATTCCACTAGCTGCTGTTTTGTTAACTAGCCTTTGTGTGGTATTCTTGTCAAGTCAACATTTCCTGAGAGTGTCCCGGCAAACACGAGGAAGGTATGATTGTGGTTTCTGTGGCACTGGCAAATAATGGCAATGCAGTGAAGGAACAGTGATAGCAGATACATCTCCAAAATTAACATTAAAAGACAACTCAATTACAGGCACTTAAGTTTTGCCGTGAATATTAATAAAAAGCACCACCTCATCACAAAAAGCTGCATGAACGCATTGGCTGAAAACAATTGAAGGGTACACTATGCTCAGCACATAATCACCAAGAAAACCTCCCAGCATCTATCACAGGTCACACACAAAACAGTTTGTTCAAACTTACCTTGAATAATCTCCTTTCGCTTCCTGCAAGAGATGAAGAGAGAAGACTGCTGGTTAGTTAAACTTTCCACCCAATTCCTGCAATATCACAACAGTCCCTTCACCTGAATCTACCCTCGTGAGTTTCTCGCTGTGTTGACTTAGTATTATCGACAATCCCGAGTTTTTAGTGTTCTGGGATTGACATGGACTCAAGGAATGACGGCAGCGCTAACCCTCTGGTACTGTGTATTCAGCATTCTTTACTCCGTGGTCATCGAAACATCACTAAAACGTAATGAATTCTCCGGCAGTTCACGCCTCACTGCTGCTGCCAGCAAGAATGGAGAATTTGCTGTTCAGGCAAATCTCCATTCACTGCAGCGAGACGGGAGAATCCCAGCTGCAGCCAAGGACAGAGAAATCTGGCCAATATCCCATCTCTCAATGAAACAACTCCTCAGAGGCCGTAGTCCTCTCACCAGATACCCTTTATTTACAAACTTATCTCTACATCAATGGGTGCTTCAGGTACAAAGTCAGAATCCGGAGTACCAGTATCCCTGACACTCCTCAATAGATATACACAGAGGTGAGACTCCCTGATTGGGCAGGAAATCATTACCTCAGTCAAGGAGCTCACACTCCAAGAGGCCAACCTCCTGGGTCTCATTGATGTCATTAAACTTAATATATGTAATAGAACAAAATCCACAGAGCTTAGGAAGTGTTGTTTGCTAGGATTGAACATTGTTGGTTGTTTTGTGCCATTCCAGTTACTTTAGGGGCGGTAAGACTTGACATTGCTTTCTCTACAATTATCCAAATAACCTTTGGGCTGAAATTTATGCCCCAGAAGGCTGAAATCCCCCTGCTGGGGATGACCCTGCCCTGGGAGGCAGTGCCACTCAGAGGTACATTTCACCAATGGCAGCTAATGATAAGAGAGGGGATTAAGGGTTATGGGGAGAAAGCGGGAAAGTGGAACTGAGCAGCGACAGATCAGCCATGATCTTATTGAATGGCGGGGCAGGCTCGAAGGGCTAGATGGCCTACTCCTGCTCCTATTTCTTATGTTCTTATGAGTAGAGGGAGGCCCTGATCACTATTGAAGGGTCAGCAGCTCAGCAGCGCCACCAGATATAGTGGCCATTGCTGGGGCTACACCTCACCATCTAAACCTGTGACCTCTAACATCAAGAAGGACAAGGGCAGCAGATGCATGAGGACATGCACCATGTGGAAGTTCTGTGCCAGTCAAAGACAACCACCTAATTATTCTAATCCCATTTTCCAGCACTTGGTGCACAGCCTTGTTCACCTTGGCATTGCAAGCGCACATCTAAATATTTCTTAAACGTTACAAGGGCCTCTGCTTCCACCACCCTTTCAGGCACTGAGTTCCACACACCCACTGCTCTCTGGGTGAAAATAAATTTCCTCACATCCCCTATAAACCTCTCCTTAAACCCATCACTTTGTATGTGAAAATAAATGATGCGTGTTAGATGATGTCCCTATTATAAGAAAAGCCAAACTGAATCTGAAGATCACAGGATCACAGAATACTACAATGCAGAAGAGGCCCTTCAGCCCATCGAGTTTGCACCAATGCATGAAATGCCCTGACCAACCCACTTTAATCCCACTTGCCAGCGCTTGGCCCAGAGCCTTGAATGTTACAATGTGCCAAAGTACTCATCTAGTTATTTGTTAAAGGATATGAGGAATCCCGCCTCCACCACCCTCCCAGGCACTGTCACCATTCCCTTAGTAAAAAAGTTTTTCCTCAAATCCCCCCTAATCCCTCATATCCTTCACTTTTAACTTGTTCCCCTTCATAACTGACCCTTCAACTAAGGGGAACTGCTGTTCCCTATCCACCCTGTCCATGCCCCTCATAATTTTGAGCACCTCGATCAGGTCGCCCCTCAGTCTTCTCTACTCCAGAGAAAACATCCCAAGCCTATCCAACTCTTCTTTATAACTTAAACACTCCATCCCAGGCAGCATCCCGGTGAATCTCCTCTGCACCCTCTCCAGTGTGTTCACATCCTTCCTATAATGTGGTGACCAGGACTGCACACAGTACTCCAGCTGTGACCCCACCAAAGTTCTATACAATTCCAACATGACCTCTCTGCTTTTGTAATCCATACCCCGATTGATGAAGGCGAGTGTGCAATATGCCTTCAGATCTTCCGTAGTATACTAAGATGCGTAGGTTAAGGGGATTGGCCATGCTAAATTACCCCTTAGTGTCTCAAAATGTGTAGGTTTGGGGGATTAGTGGGGTAAAGGTGCGGGGTTACCAGAATAGGGCACAGGATGGGCCTGGGTAAGAAGCTCTTTCACAGAGTCAGTGCAGACTCGATGGGCTGAATGGCCTCCTTCTGCACTGTAGGGGTTCTATGATTCTCTGCACAGAATCTGGGGAAGATTTTCCAAAGTGTTCAGGAATGTGAGCTGCCTGTTGCATTGTGGGTGTGGGTGAGGTTCAACAGTAAAACATCCCAAAGTGCTTCACAACAGCATTAACAAGAAAAATGTGATGCCAAGCCTCATATGGAGGTGGCATCTGGGCAGGTGATCAAAGGTTTCGTCAAAGAGGTAGGCTTCGGAGGAGTGAGAAAGAGAGGCAGAGAGGTTTAGGGAAGGTTTTCCACAGCTTAGGATCCTCACAAAGAACAGTACAGCACAGGAACAGGCCCATTGGCCCACCAAGCCTGCACCAACACAGATGCCTCTCTAATATTTTCTTGCCTCCACATGCTCCATATCCCCCTATTTCCTGCCTATTTATGTACCTATCCAGATGCCTCTTGAACATTGTTATAGAATCTGCTTCCACCACCTCCTCCAGCAGCGCGTTCCAGACATTCAGACTCTGTGTGGAAAACCTGCCCCTCACATCCCTCTTAAATTCCCCCTCTCACTTTCAACTTATGCCCCTGAGCAACTGACCCTTCGACCCTGGGAAAAAGATTCTGACTATCCTCTCTATCCAAGCCTGTCGTAATCTTGTAAACCTCCTCATCCTCTGACACTCCAATGAAAACAATCCACGTTTGTTCAACCTTTCTTTACAATCCGTATCCTCCAAACCAGGCAACATGGTGGAAAAACCCTTCTGCGCCCTTTCCAACGCATCAACATCCTTTTGGTAGTGTGGCAACATGAAGTGTACACAACACTCTAACACAGCCTAACCAAAATCTTATACAGCTACAAGATGATTTTCAATTCCTATACTCCACACCCTGACTGATGAAGGCCAGCGTGCCATATGCCTTTTTGAGCACCTTGTCCACCTGAGTTGCCACCTTCTGGGCCACATAGATCTGTACACCTACGTCCCTCTGTATGCTAATATTTCTAAGGGCTCTACCACTTACTGTATACTTTCCTTCTGCAGTAGACCTTCCAAATCACATCACCTCACATTTACCCGGTTAAATTCCATCTGCCATCTTTCGACCCAGGCTTCCAGCCAATTTATATCCTGCTGTGTCCTCTGACAATCCTCCTCACTCTCCGCTACAGCCCCAATTTTTGTATCATCTGCAAATTTACTAATAAGATCACCTAAGTTTTCTTCCAAATCATTTATATATATTACAAACAACAGAGGCCCCAGCATTGATCCTTGTGGAACACCGATTGTCACAGACCTCCAGTTGGAGGGCAGCACAATAGCACAGTGGTTAGCACTGTTGCTTCACAGCTCCAGGAACCTGGGTTTGAATCCCGGCTCAGGTCACTGTCTGTGTGGCGTTTGTACATGCTCCTCATGTTTGCAAGGGTTTCCTCTGAGTGCTCCGGTTTCCTCCCACAGTCCAAAGATATGTGGGTTGGGTTGATTGGCCATGCTAAAATTGCCCCTTAGTGTCCTAGGATGCTTAGGTTAGAGGGATTAGTGGGTAAATATGTAGGGATATGGGCGTAGGGCCTGGGTGGGATTGTGGTCGGTGCAGACTCGATGGGCCGAAGGGCCTCTTTCTGCACTATAGGCTTTCTATGATTCTATGAAAAGTTCCCTTCCACTGCTACTTTTTCTGCTTTCTATGCCCAAGCCAGTTTTGTATCCATCTTACCGCAGATCCCATATGACTTCATCTTCTGTATCAGCCTGCCACGAGGAACCTTATCAAAGGTTTTACTAAAGTCCATGTAGACAACATCCACTGCCCTGCCCTGGTCAATTTTGCTTGTCACTTCCTCAAAGAACTCAATCAAATTTGTGAGACATGACCGCCCCTTCACAAACCATGCTGCTTATCGCTAATAAGCCCATTCTCTTCCAGATGCGAGTACATGCTGTCCCTAAGAATCCTCTCGAATAATTTTCCCACCACTGATGTAAGGCTCCCAGTCCCTAATTTCCCAGATTGTCTCTTCTGGCCTTCTTAAAGAGAGGAACAGTGTTAACTACTCTCCAATTCTCTGGTACCTCGCCTATGGCAAAAGAGGGTGCAAAGATTTTGGCCAAGGCCTCATCAATTTCTTCCTTCGCCTCTCTCAGTATTATGCGATAGACCCTATCTGGCCCTGGGAACTTGTCCATCTTAATGTTCTTCAAAATCTCCAATATTTCCTCCCTTTTTATCTCAACAAGTTCTAGAATGTCAACATCCTCCTTCCTACACTCACCATCCACCATATCCTTCTCCTTCGTGAATACTGGTGCAAAGCACTCATTAAGGACCTCACCCTCCTCATCTGGCTCCACACACAAATTCCCTCTACTGTCCTCGAGGGGACCTACCCTTTCCTTAGCTACCCTTTTCCTCCTTATGTACACATGAAAAGCCTTGGGATTCTCCTTAATCCTGCCTACCAAGGACCATTCATGGCCCCTTTTTGCCCTCCTAAGTCCCTGTTTAAGCTCTTTCCTGCTATCTTTGTGTTCCTCAAGAGCCTTATCCCTTTTCAATTTTCTAAAATTTATGCATGCCTCCTTCTTCTTTACTAAAGCTCACAATCTCTCTCGTCACCCAAGGTTCCTGAATCTTGCCATCTTTATCTTTCATTTTTACAGGGGCATACCTGTCCTGAATTGTTAACAACTGACTTTTAAAACACTCCACATATCGGAAGTGGATTTACCCTCAAACAGCCGCCCCCCAGTTTACATTTCCTCGCTCCTGCCTAATACTGTCGCTGTTAGCATTCCCCCAGTTTCGTACTTTCACTCTGGGAGTACGTCCATCCTTTTCTAAATGTATCTTGAAACTTATCGAATTGTGACCAGTGCTCCGGAGGTGGTTCCTCACTGAGATCATTCGCTTGTCCAGGCTCGTTTCCCAGAATACAGCTGAAGACACGGCCACCAATCAGGGGTGCTCTAAAGGCCAGAATTGGAGGAGTGCAGAGATTTATTGACAAGGCCAACATTTGTTGCCCAACCCTAACTGCTGAAGAACTGTTTGGCCATTTCCAAGGGCAGTCAACTACATTGCTGTGGATTTGGAGTCACACGTAGGCAAGGTGAGGGAAGAATGGCAGAGTTCCTTCTCGAAAGGAACATTAGTGAACCAGATGGGTTTTTACGACAATTGATGTTAGTTGTCATGGTCGCCATTACTGGGACTATATTCCAATCCCAGATTGGTCAATTCAATTTAAATTCCACCAGCTGTCGTGGTGAGATTTGAACCCATGCCCCCACAGCATTAGCCTCAGCTGCTGGGTTACTGTTTCAGTGACAGTATCACTGCACCAATCTCTGCCCTGCATCTCAGAGCTTTGTGCGCTGGAAGAGATGACAGGAACAGACGGGGATGCGCCATGGAGGGTTTGGATGAGATTTTTAAAATGGAGATATTGCTAGACCAGGTTTTGATGTAGGTTACTGAGCACAAGGAGGGCAGTGAATGGAACATGGTGCGAGTTAAGGTACTGTACAGATCCAGAAATGATACTTAATATCTGAACTCCTCTGTTCAATCCTGTAAACCAATGTAGACAGCTTGACAGCAGAGGGACAGAGGAGAATAAGTAACCCCTTATGTCAGAAGGATGGGCTTTAAGTAGCAATGATATAACCTGGCTCTTTGGATCGAGAACGATATCTTCAGAATGGATCTTCAGTCATATGAGATAAGTAATAAAGTAAGCCTGAAGAAATACTTCCAGCAGTTGCTACGCAGCAGGACAAAGGGAGGCAGTGGCATAATGGCATTGTCACTAGACCAATATTCCACAGACCCAGAATTCGAATCCCACCACGGCAGATGGTGAAATTTGAATTCAATAAAAAGTCTGGAATTAAGAATCTGCTGATGACCATGAAACCATTGTTGATTGTCAGAAAAACTCATCTGGTTCTCTCATGTCCTTTAGGGAATGGGATCTGCTGTCCTTACCTGTTTCCTCCCTACCTCTGACTCCAGACCCACAGCAGTGTGGTTGACTCTCAACTGCCCTGAGGGATGGGCAATAAATGCTGGTCCAGCCAGCGACGCCTACATCTATGAACGAATAAAAAGGTTTGTGAAGCCTAAGTTTATGTGAAAGGTCTATGAGTGTTTCTTTACCCAGAGGAGATTATAAGACCATAAGAATTAGGCCACTCGGCCCATCGAGTCTGCTTTGCCATTCAGTCATGGTTGTTTTTTTTCTCATCCCCATTCTCCTGCCTTTTCCCCATAACCCCTGATCCCCTTATTAATCAAGAACCTATCTATCTCTGTCTTAAAAGCAGTTAATGACCTGATCTCCACAGCCTTCTGCAGCAAAGAGTTCCACAGATTTATCACTCTCTGGCTGAAGAAATTCCTCCTTATCTCGGTTTTAAAGGATCGTCCCTTTAGCCTGAGGTTGTGCCCTCTGGTTCTAGTTTTTCCGACTCGTGGAAACATCCTCTCTACGTCCACTCTATCCAGGCCTCGCAGTATCCTGTAGGCTTCAATAAGATCCCCCCTCATCCTTCTAAACTCCAAGGAGTACAGACCCATTAGTGGCTGGGACGGTTGAGGCCAGGGTACTGGCTCATTTCAAAATCCTTTTCCTGCTGGAAGGGGGAGATAGTTGGGTTGGTATTCTCACAGGGTGATATCAGAGGGGTTTGATAGGTTTCCCCCGTGCAGACCTATCTCACTGGGTCCAGCTCCGATATTGCAGCTGCCATCAGGACTTCAGCGCGCAGGAGAAAGTAGACGGTTTAAATACCAGAATGCCTATCCCAGCTTTACACGGCAGTCAAACTCCACGAGAAAGTCTCACACAGTAACTGCAGGGACTCTGACCCTTTCACGGAAAGAAATGTTCAAATTACAGCAACAGGCATAAGAAATTGAAATCTGTCCCTCTTATGGTTATAAATAATAACTTATTTAAGAAGTATGTTGTTTGAGAAGCTCAGGGCTCAAAGAACTATTGTCAGGAGCTGAAGCTGCTTCAATCTTTAAATCTCAGCAGATACCTTCACATTTCTGCTTATTAACACGTGCCGAATGATAAATTCAAAGATACACCCGGTGGGTCTTTCCTGGTGATGTTTAATGAGTGCTGGCAGTTGTGGTTAAGTTACCCTGCAGCTTTAAGTTATGCTGTGAAGCAATTCCTTTCTCTGTCTGTCGCTGGATTGTTCTAACGATGTTGATGTAAAGCTTTAGATATTCATTACGAATTACAACCGCACTTCCTCTGCACTTCCCTTCAAACAGATCGGTGAGGAGGGAGAATTTGCTGCATTCGACAGTTCCAGGACAACTGTGTCCCCGCTGGATCTGATAAATTACTGGGATTAATTGGTGCAGATGAACAATGAGATTGGGCAGATAAGTTCACTGTCGTTTCTGCTGACCACATCAGCCAGTGTCAGTGAATCAAGAAGAGACTCCGCGAGCCTTTCATTCAATAAGTTAAAACAACTGGGCTGAGGCAGAAAAAGGAAGAGACAAAAATGGAACTGGCAAATGCAATATCCTCGCTGTTTAATAAACTGTTTTTGCACAGCGGGCAACTGGGACTGGCTTAGTGATTTAAAAAAAAAGGGATGGCATGGAGAAGTTGGGCCAAAGGGCCTGTTTCCACGCTGTAGACCTCTATGACTCTAAACCTCGGAGCAGATCTTGGGTGGGGTATTCCAGCCACGCTCCCCCCAAAACTGGAATGTCCCACCCGAGGTCCTTTGCGTGATCCGCTCCCTCCAACCTGCTACAATTCCTGTGGCAGGCGGGATGAGAAAATCCCCCCCCCTCAATCGCGGTTAAAGATTTTGTGAAGGGTGTGCAATTTTGTCAACTTTTGCCATTCTGTTCTAAAAGCTCCAGAGGTTTAGCGCTGAGGTGCTAAATTTTACTGCATAAAGCACTCCCCCTCAGTGCTCCTCACACACAGCAGTTAACCAGTATTCTCAACTACCATTTTTTAATCAGTTGCACACATCAGAACACGTAGCAAATTTTGCATGCCAGGTACACACATGGACTAAACTTTAATGTTCTTACCTGTAGTATGTATGCAGCCAATTCAAAAATAGCCTCAGTGTCGACCTCAATCAGTTCCTGTGAGAGAAATGAACAAGCAAAGTTAAAATTCTTGGAGGGAAATGAAGAGGCCAGCTTACGCTGTGCTGCTTCAATGGAGCTGCCTCCACAAAGCCTCCCTCTTCCCCGTTCGCCTTGCTTCAAAGAAACTTTTCATTTGGAATAAAAGCGATTCAGCTGTGAAAACCGATACCAGACTAACAACTGACGCAGGGAGGTAAATGAAACTTTACCTAGTTTCACAGGGACCCCTTTTCACTCCGACAGCCCTGTTAGAAATCTCCGGACGAAAAGGCAACCCTCGGATTATAAGACCTCACGGGCTGGTCCACCAAACTTTACCCACCACAAAACAACGTGAGGCCACGGAGAGTCAGCCTCCCTCCTGCGAGGGAGGGTCTTGCATGCGGAATTGTCCCCTACAAAAGAGCTGGCTGCAATTCATGGGCGCTCATGTGTATGCGCCGCGGTGAAAGTGGTAAGTCCTGGATGCTGGAGCGCGGACCCATCCCGCAGCCAGATCTGTGACACCGGTCTCACAGCGAGGCTTCAGGGACAGATCATCCTTTTGCTGATCTCTTGGCTTCCTCCTTTTCACTCTGTATCAGCGGCCAGTCGAGTGCACACAGAATGCCAGCGTTCTCAGCTGAAGCGAGATTCATAAGGTTCCCACGTGCTCTGGCCTAGCAGGGTTATTCACCTCTCGCTGACCCCACTGCCCACCCCAGCACTGGCCCCTGTCGTTATCGCAGGCCGGGCGAGAAAGGACAAGGAGAAGGATTGGTCTTTCATTGCTTTGATTGAATTAACAAACACTCCAGGCACTTCCCCCTTTAAACAGAGACACTTAGCTCAGCAGTGGGTCAATCTTGCTGGACAGACTAGGTCCAGGCGGGGTGGATGGGAACACTCTACCTGAAAAATTTACCAAAGGACAGACAACTGAAGATTTGCGACAATCAATGGAATGATCAGTTGTCAGGATGCTTATTAAATACTTCCTGTTGTTGCTAAGTTGTTTAGTACAACAACATTGCTAAAACAGCCTTCACACTGTGATGGACGCTGTAAACAGCGTCAGTAAATCAGTAAAAAAAAAGACCCTCTACCCAATATCTGACAGAGGTTTACGCCAGGGCAAACACCATTGGTACAGGGAGCTGGGGCAAGGCCAGAGCAGCACCATTGCTGGTGTGTTTATAAGTCACTTTTAATGAAGGAAAGTGTAATAACTCCCCAGAGGTGAAAGTCCCATCTCCAAGTTACTTTATTTACACCATACATCTGCACACAGCCAGCTCTCCAGTCGCTCCCTGCCGAATGCAGGCTGAGAGTCTGACAGACCTGCTTTAAATAGGGAGCATGAGGCTCCCTGATTGAACCATCAATTAGGATGCATCAGGTGGTTCATATTCTACCAAGCCAACCTCATTAGCCTGGCTGAAATCATCACAGAAAGCATCCCTCTGCGATTCGCGGGAGGTGCCCACATCCCGCGGGGGATTCTCTGGTAACGCGACAATGCTGCTGATGTTTTCCATCAGCGGGTCTGTGATAATCCCTCGGAGTGGCTATTCTGCATCAACCCTCACCAGCCATGAGGGAAAGACTCACATAGAACATAACAGCGCAGTACAGGCCCTTCGGCCCTCGATGTTGCACCGACCAGTGGAACCAATCTAATGATCCTCTAACCCAAACTATTCCAATGTTATCCATATGCCTATCCACTGACCATTTGAACGCCCTTAAAGTTGGCGAGTCCACAACTGCTGCAGGCAGGGCATTCCACGACCTTACTACCCTCTGAGTAAAGAACCTACCTCTGACATCCGTCCTATAATTACCACCCCTTAATTTAAAGCTATGTCCCCTTGTGTTAGCCATCTCCATCCAAGGAAAAAGGCTCTCACTGTCCACCCTATCTAACCCTCTGATCATCTTGTATGCCTCAATTAGGTCACCTCTTAACCTTCTTCTCTCTAATGAAAATAACCTCAAGTCCTTTCTTCATAAGACCTTTCCACCATACCAGGCAACATCCTGGTAAACCTCCTCTGCACCCTTTCCAATGCCTCCACATCCTTCTCATAATGCGGCGACCAGAACTGTACGCAATACTCCAAGTGCGGCCGCACCAGAGTTTTGTACAGTTGCAACATGAAACACAGCCAGAAGAAACAAGTCACTGCTTTCAGGTACCTGCCTGTCTGGGTGGAGACTGATCTCTCCTTGGTGAAGGTACTGTTGCCCCTGACACTGTGCTGCTGCTGCTGTGAGGGGCAGCTTAGGAGGGAGGGCCAGTTCAAAGCTGCAACTCCCCCCCCCTCCTCATGCCGAGCTCAGCCAGAAGAGGAAATAGAGAGTCAGCTTTCAAACTGTCTGCTCCCAGACTTGTTAACTGGGAGTATAGATGGGAGATAGGACTGTAACACTATAGCGGTCATGCTGTGACCCACATTCCCTTCCCATGGGATACCCTGTCGGGATTGTATCAACATTTGTAAAGGTTCATTCAAACAGAAGTGTGAAATCTATCGCTGGTAGTTACACACCCAGAGTTTTCAACCCATTCCCACGTGACTGGCCCAAGTCACTGTTCATTTCTTGCTGTTCACAGTGGCCGTGATTATGCCTCACAGTGTCAGGGGCCCGGGTTCGATTCCCAGCAAGGATCACTGTCTATGTGGAGTCTGCGCGCTCTCCGCATGTCAGTGTGAGTTTCCTCCGGGTGCTCCGATTTCCTCCCACAGTCTCCCAGCCTCCCATCCACTGACTCCGTCGACACTTCCCGCTGCCTCGGCAAAGCAGTCAGTATAATTTAGGACCCCACACACCCCGGACATTCTCTCTTCCACCTTCTTCTGTTGGGAAAAAGATACAAAAGTCTGAGGTCACGTACCAACCGACTCAAGAACAACTTCTTCCTGCTGCTGTCAGACTTTTGAATGGACCTACCTCGCATTAAGTTAATCTTTCTCTACACCCTCGCTATGACTGTAACACTACGTTCTGCACTGTCTTGTTTCCTTCTCTATGAACGGTATGTTTTGTCTGTATAGCATACAAGAAACAATACTTTTCACTGTATGTTAATACATGTGACAATAATAAATCGAATCAAATCCGAAAGATGTGCTGGTTAGGTGTGTTGGCCATGCTCGATTCTCCCTGAGTGTACCTGAACAGGTGCCGGAGTGTGGCAACTAGGGGATTTTCACAATAATTCCATTGTAGTGTTAATGTAAGCCTACTTGTGATATCAGTAAATAAACTTAAAACTTAACTGTCTTGTAGATTGCAAAGAGTTAAAAAGCTCTCATTTGGCCCCCTAAACTCCTACTGTCTAATAGGCCAACCCTCTAAAACACTACTAAGAAACACAAACTGCCAGTCAGACTGTGGCAGTGAGGCAGTCACACAACATTTCGTCTGTGATGTAACTGAAGAAGGAGGTCAAGTTTAAAAAGTTCCTCGGCATATAGTCAGTCAACTACTGAAACCCCCTTTTCCAGTTATTTTGGCGGGTAGTTGAATGGGGATTTATCTGAATGTTTAGCTGGTGTTTGGAAGCTGGAAACTGCGTTCCCTGTGAGTATCCGTACACTGACTTTACTCTCCCTGCTGGAGAGTGATGTAACTCACGTCAGCCAGCCAAGCCATCTCAATAAGTACCAACTCCACTCTTTAAGAAAGGGAACTGCTTTAGAACGTAAGGAAGAGAAAGAATGTATAACACGGAACTTGGAGTGAGGCAATCGGGAGCCAAAGTTCTGCAGTGTCAGTAGGTGAGGTTTTCAGATTTCCTTTTGTTGAATCATTGTGTTCAGGAGGGTCTTTATGCGCCCTGTTTGTGATCAGAACCCCCCAATCGTCTGACGAAGGAGCAGCGCTCCAAAAGCTAGTGGCTTTTGCTACCAAATAAACCTGTTGGACTTTTACCTGGTGTTGTGAGACTTTACTCCAGTCCAATGCCGGCACCTCCACATCATGCCTCACTGTGCCAGAGACCCGGGTTCAATTCCTGGCCTGTGTTTCTGTCTGTGCTGCGTCTGCATGTTCTCCCCGTGTCTGTGTGGGTTTCCTCTGGGTTCTCCGGTTTCCTCCCACACTCCAAAGATGCGCGGGTTAGGTGGATTGGCCGTGCGAAATTGTCCCTTAGTGTCAGGGTGACCAGCTAGGGTAACTGCATGGGGTTATGGGGACAGGGCCTGGGTGGGATTGTGGTCAGTGCAGACTCGATGGGCCGAATGGCCTTTTTCTGCACTGTAGGGATTCTGTGACTCTATCCAGTCTCTCTAGATAACTGAACTCTCTCAGTCCTGGTGGTAAATCAGTGCAATCCCAGGAGAGTGGATGACTCTTGTTTCTCAACATCATACTCAGGGACCTTTGGGAAAGGCAGTTCCTGCGTCACCTCGGATTTTACAGCGTGGGTAGATTGGAAACAGGGTGCAACATCTGGAGGTTCTTGGCACATGTGTCCCTGGGAGGAAACCAGAGCTTTGTGTCAGCAAACCAAACAAACTGTAACACTGGCTCTGGGATTACACAGGAAGTTTCCATCAGTTTTCAAACAGGCCCCTCCTATTCAGCTGGCTTTACACTGGCTGTTATTCCAGTGATTAAAAATAAATCCCACTTTATGTTTACTCGTACTGGAGAATACAGCTGCCTCCAGCATTCCGTCAGATGTGTCCCTGTGAGATTCAAGGCAGAGGCTGCACGTGTGATTGAGCAACAATGGTACAAAACAAGCACTGAGTTTACAATCCAATGGTCGATTCCTGTCGACTCTCCCCGTGCCAGCTGCCCAGTGTCACCACACTGTATATCCTAAAGAAATGAATCAATAACAGACAATCTCGCAACTCTATAGCACTTTCCACAACCCAAGCATGTTCCCAATTCCTTTCTGAAATGTGCTCAATGTTGTGATGTCAGAAACACAGCAGCTAATTTTCAAAAATCATGTTTCATTCATTCTTGGGATTTAATGCCCATTTCTAGGGCACTGCCCTGAGGATCTCGGGCGCTGATGCCCTGGAGCTGAGATGATTGACTTCCAACCATCACAACCGTCTTCCTTTGTGCCAGGTATCACTCTAACCAGCGGAGAGTCCCCCCCCCACCCCCACCCGATTCCTATTGGCTCCTTGGTGCCACACTGGGCCAAATCCTGCCTTTAAGTCCAGATCAAACACTCTCATCTCACCAACTGTGCACAGCAAGATCCCACAAACAGCAACATGACAATGAACAGAGAGGGAGAGTCTGCTTTTATGATGATATTGATTGAGGGATAAATATTGACCAGGACGGTGAGGAGAACTCCCCTGCTCCCCTCCCATCAGTGTTTTTACAGTCATCATGTTTGAGCTATAAGGTGAGGCTGGATTGATTGGGACTTTTTTTCTCTGGAGCGTAGAAGACTAAGGGGTGATCTTACAGAGGTCTATAAAATAGAGGCATAGATCAGCTGGATAGCCAATATCTTTTCCCAAAGGTAGAGGAGTCTAAAATTAGAGGGTACAGGTTTAAGGTGAGAGTGGAGAGATATAGAAGGGTCCAGAGGGGCAATTTTTTTCACACAGAGGGTGGTGAATGTCTGGAACAAGCTGCCAGAGGTAGTAGTAGAGGTGGGTATAATTTTGTCTTTTAAAATGTGTTTAGACAGTTGTATGGTTAAGATGGATGTAGAGGGATGTGGCCCAAATCAGGGCAATTGGGACGAGCTTAGTGACAAAACTGGACAAGTTGGGCCAAAGGGCCTGTTTCCATGCTGTAAACTTCAATCTGAGAGGGTAAACCACTCTGTTTAGGATCCCATCAAAACACTGGCAGCACTGGCCCTCTGGCAGCACTGGTCTGCTGGTCAGCCCCTGTCCTGGAGAATTTCCCTTCTCGATAAATATTGTCTTCAGAAGAGGAGATAATTTTGAGAGGATAAGATGTTTGTCGTGTGGTAAATGACAAGTGAAGCTTTATCCGGAGAGTCACAGTTTCTCTCTGAGTATTGAGGCATTCTCAGTCAGCTAGAAGAATAATTTGTCTTTGGAAATACACATGGGAAAAGGCAGGTGATGCAGAGATACGCAGAGGAAGAGTTGGTGTTTGATTTCAGCAGTGACAGTGTGTGGGCTGGTGAAGTGGAACTGAGTGCTGTCTGGGTATTTACACTGAGCCTGGTTTGTGGAATGAACATCACTTTGGTTTTTGGGAGTGTAACTGAAGTATTCACATTTCTGTCACAGCTTTCCACTTGTCCCATTCGCTCAGACTCACTGAGCCGAGAGGTCACTGGATGTGATTTTAACACTGACATCGCCCACTCATTCAGGTTCAGGGGGTCAAAGAGACATGGATACAGGATGGCCAACAGAGGAATTCAGCAACATGAAATTACAGGATGGTTACAGCACAGAAGGAGGCCATTTGGCCCATCAAACTTTTGCCCAGTGTCTGCACCAGCCAATCAGCTCATCCCACTTTCCCAGCCTTTCTCCACAACCCAGCAACTTCTCATCTTTCCAGTGTTTATCTAATCCCCTTCCGAAAGCCAACATTGGATCTGCCTCCATCACACCCACATTCCACATCCCAACCACTTGCTGCTTAAGAAAGATTTGCCTCACGCCACCACTGGTTCTTTTGCCAGTCACCTCCAACTGCAAGGAAGAGTCACACGGACCTGAAACACAGGGCGGGCCTGTGCGCGCCATGGCAACGGGAGGCTTGCTGTCATTGGCCGGCAGCGGCGGGAGGCTTGCTGTCATTGGCCAGCAGCGGCGGGAGGCTTGCTGTCATTGGCCAGCAGCGGCGGGAGGCTTGCTGTCATTGGCCAGCAGCGGCGGGAGGCTTGCTGCCATTGGCCAGCAGCGACGGGAGGCTTGCTGCCATTGGCCAGCAGCGACGGGAGGCTTGCTGCCATTGGCCAGCAGCAGGGTCTTCTGGTGCCACCGTTGTGAACGGGATTTCTAATTGAATGTGCCCCATGGTGTCGGCAAACCCACGGTGAGGGTGCAACGTCTGTGAGACTGGAAAAAATCACCAATGTGAACAGCCAGAAAGCTTCCAGACAAATGTGAGGTAATGCATTTTGGAGGGTCTAATACAGATGGGCAATATATAGTGAATGGCAGAACCTTTAAAAGTATTGATAGGCAGAGGGATCTGGACGTACAGATACACAGGTCACTGAAAGTGACAATGCAGGCGGAGAAGGGAGTCAGGAAAGCATACGGCATGCTTGCCTCCATCAGCCAGGGCACTGAGTTTAAAAATTGGCAAGTCACGTTGCAGCTTTATAGAACCTTAGTGAGGCCACACTTGGAATATAGTGTTCAATTCTGGTCGCCACACTGCCAGAAGGATGTGGAGGCTTTGGAGAGGGTACAGAAAAGATTTACCAGGATGTTGCCTGGTATGGAGGGGAGGGCATCAGCTATAAGAGACTGGAGAAACTAGGTTTGTTCTCACCGTAACATTGGATGTTGAGGAGAGACCTGACAGAAGTCTACACGGTTATGAGAGGCATGGACAGAGTGGATAGTCAGAAGCTTTTTCCCAGGGTGGAAGAGTCAATTACTAGGGGGCACAGGTTTAAGGTGCGAGGGGCAAGGTTTAAAGGAGATGTACGAGGCAAGTTTTTTTTACACAGAGGGTGGTGGGTGCCTGGAACTCGCTGCTGGGGGAGGTAGTGGAAGTGGTTACGGTAGTGACTTTTAAGGGGCGCCTTGACAAATACATGAATAGGATGGGACTGGAGGGATACGGTCCCCGGAAGGGTAGGGGGTTTTAGTTCAGTCGGGCAGCATGGTCGGTGCAGGCTTGGAGGGCCGAAGGGCCTGTTCCTGTGCTGTAATTTTCTTTGTTCTTTGTTAATTCTGTTCCTCTTTGACAGAGGCTGTCAGACCCGCTGAGTTTCTACCTCTGGATCTTACCCTTCTGTCAATGGAAATATTTTCTCTCTGTTGCTTCTGTCCAGACCCTTCATGATTATGAAAGCCCCTATCAAATCTCAACCTTAATGTTTAAAGTTTATTTATTAGTCACAAGTAAGGCTTATATTAACACTGCAATGAAGTTACTGTGAAATTCCTTGAGTCGTCACACTCAAACACCTGTTCGGATACTCAGAGAGAATTTAGCACGGCAAATGCATCTAACCAGCACATCTTTCGGACTGTGGGAGGAAACCGGAGCATCCAGAGGGAACCCACGCAGACACAGGGAGAACGTTCAAACTCCGCACAGGCAGTGACCCAAGCTGGGAATCGAACCCCAGTCCCTGGCGCTGTGAGGCAGCCGTGCTAACCACTGTGTCAGCGTGAATGGGCTTCTGTTTAAGGAATTGATTTGTTAGCCAATTCTCGGATGTGCCAGCCACTGACCAGATGTAAATCCGTCAAAGAGTGGCCCCCACAAGCAAAAGAAGGAGCCACTCGGCCCATCAAGCTTGCTGCCCCATTCAATGTGATCATGGCTGAGATTGGGTTTCCACTTTCCCGCCTATTTCCTATCTCCCTTAATTCCCTGAGATCAGAAATTGGTCTATCCCGGTCTTAAATCTATTCAACAACAGAGCAGCCACATCTTGGGTGCAGAATTCCAAAGATTCACAACTCTTTGAGTGAAATACTTTCTCCTCACCTCAGGATCGAATCCCTCTCCCGAGACTGTGCCCCCGTGTTTTCAATTTAAATCCGGGAGGAGGAAGTGATTGGGGCGCAGCTTAATTTGTGAACACGGCTCTTTAATTTGAAAGCTTAAATCACTTCTACCACTCGAGCAGTTCACAGGGAACAATGGAGAGCTGGAAGTGCTTGTAATCTAATGCATCCAAAAAAAACCCACAATCTACACCCACAAGATGAGGTTTCATTTAAACCTGAAAATGAATGGCACTGTGAACGTGAGAGGGGTAATGTAACTTCCCTTTGAGTCAAAGTTTATTTGATAGCGGCTGCCAAAGCAGAGGGCATTCTGAGCCATGAATACTTGCTGCTTTTCATTACAGACCACCAAAAACAAGTGTAAGGCCATCACTGCATGTTTTGCAGAGTGGAGTCTGCTCTTCATTCCCACACTCAGGATCCCCCACAATGTTTTCCTTGTTTTCTCTCCTTTCCTCGCGGCGCTGACTCACTCTGGGACGGCTGTTCACTGAGCTGTGACAGGCTGACAATGCCTCATCAATGAGGTATGCGCTGGGTGAATTCTGGTCAGCACTCGTGACTGTGTGAGGTTCACATACACGCTGCATTCTGTTGTAACCTGTCTCCCAATTCTGTCGGTTAGCACTGCTGCCTCACAGCGCCAGGGGCCCAGGGTTCGATTCCTGGCTTGGGTCACTGTCTGCTTGGAGTTTGTACATTCTCCCCATGTCTACATGGGTGCTCCTGCTTTGCCCATGCCCTCCAGAGATGAGCAGGTTAGGTTGATCGGCTATGCTAAATTTGCCCTGGTTTCACGGGGGGAATTAGCAGGGTAAATATGTGGCGTTATGGAGATGGAATTGTTGTAGGGGTTCATAGAATCATAGAACCCTACAGTGCAGAAAGAGGCCCTTCGGCCCATCGAGTCTGCACCGAACACAATCCCACCCAATCCCTACATACTACACCCACTAATCTCTCTAACCTACACATCCCTGAACACTAAGGGGCAATTTCTTAGCAGGACCAATTAACCTAACCCGCACATCTTTGGACTGTGGGACGAAACCGGAGCACCCGGAGGAAACCCACGCAGACACAAAGAGAATGTGCAAACTCCACACAGTGACCCAAGCTGGGGATTGAATCCAGGACCCTGGAGCTGTGAAGCAGCAGTGCTAACCACCGTGCTACCTTGCCGCCCAGTTCATAGATTCTATGAACCTCACCCACTTCTCGCAAGGGGGCAGGGAGAGGGGGACACTTTTAACCTGATTTGCTGGGTGGGAAACCCACAGGAGAAAAAGTGGCAAATGGAGCTCTATCCAGAGAACAATGAGGTATCTGGGAAAGGCTAACAAGACAAGGGAATATTCAATAAATACTGAGAAGGGCAGAGGACCAGAGGATTGTGGAGTTCAAGTCCTGGTAGATAAAAGTGGTTAAGAAGGTGTAAGGAATTTGAAAGTTAATGAGATTAACAGTGAACTTGAGGGGAAACTGAAAATAAGAAATAAGTAACAAGGTTAACAGGCGTCTAGAGGGATAATGAGATATCTACAGAAATTGCAGATGTATGGGATTGAGGGTGATTCAGGAAATTGGATTAGGAATTGGCTGGCGGACAGGAGACAGAGGGTGGTGGTTGATGGTAAGTATTCGACATGGAGTTCAGTTACGAGTGGTGTGCCTCAAGGATCTGTTTTGGGGCCACTGCTGTTTATAATTTTTATAAATGATCTGGATGAGGGTATAGCTGGGTGGATTAGTAAATTTGCTGATGACACCAAAGTCGGAGGTGTGGTTGATAGTGAGGAAGGGTGTCTTAGTCTACAGGGAGACTTGGACAAGTTGCAGAGCTGGGCCGAGAGGTGACGGATGGAGTTTAATGCGGAAAAGTGTGAGGTAATTCACTTTGGTAGGAATAACAGATGTGTTGAGTATAGGGCTAACGGTAGGACTCTGAATAGTGTGGATGAACGGAGGGATCTAGGTGTATGTATACATAGATCCCTGAAAGTTGGGAATCAAGTAGATAGGGTTGTTAGGAAGGCATACGGTGTCTTGGCGTTTATTGGTAGGGGGATTGAATTTAGGAGCCGCAGCGTCATGTTGCAACTGTACAAAACTCTGGTGAGGCCGCACTTGGAGTATTGTGTGCAGTTGTGGTCCCCACATTATAGGAAGGATGTGGAGGCTTTGGAGAGGGTGCAGAGGAGGTTTACCAGGATGTTGCCTGGTATGGAGGGGGAGGTCCTATGAGGACAGACTGAGGGATTTGAGGTTGTTTTCGTTAGAAAGAAGGCGGCTGCGAGGGGACCTTATTGAAACATATAAGATGATTAGAGGTTTGGATAGGGTGGACAGTGATAGCCTTTTTCCTCGGATGGAGAAAGCTAGCACGAGGGGGCATAGCTTTAAATTAAGGGGTGGTAGTTATAGGACGGATGTCAGGGGTAGGTTCTTTACCCAGAGGGTGGTGAGGAATTGGAATGTCCTGCCTGCTGCAGTTGTAAATGCGCCTAGTTTGGGGGCGTTTAAGAGATCCGTGGATAGGTTTATGGATGGAAAGGGTTTGGTTTAGGTTAGAGGGTCACTGTTCTTTAACTGGTTGGCGCAACATCGTGGGCCGAAGGGCCTGTTCTGCGCTGTAATGTTCTATGTTCTATCATTTGCCCAGTAACAAGATTAGCAGACATCCAGAGAAACTGAGGTGTGAATTGCCATATCAGAAACATTGTTTATCAGAGATCAGTGGGGTGATACAAAAGGATAACTTCTAAAGAGAAGAAATTTTATAAACAGCCAGCCAAAGCTCCAGGGTGGGATATCAAAGCAGCTGAACAATATAACTGCTCATTGGGGAAGGAGGTTAGTTTTCACTGCAACACACAGGCTAAAATCTTCACAGAGGTCTGTTCCATCTAACATTTAGAGTCACGATTGCAGATATTCCACAGGACACAGTTTTGTACTTTTGCAGAACCAGGATAAGATGTTTTCCCAGACTGGGTCATTTCCTTTGATTTATTATTGTCACATGTATTAACATACAGTGAAAAGTATTGTTTCTTGTGTGCTATACAGACAAAGCATACCATTCATAGAGAAGGAAAGGAGAGAGTGCAGAATGTAGTATTACAGTCATAGCTAGGGTGTAGAGAAAGATCAATTTAATGCAAAGTAAGTCCATTCAAAAGTCTGACAGCAGCAGGGAAGAAGCTGTTCTTGAGTCGGTCGGTACGTGACCTCAGACTTTTGCATCTTTTTCCCAAAGGAAGAAGGTAATATCCGGGGTGCGTGGGGTCCTTAATTAAGCTGGCTGCTTTTCCGAGGCAATGCATTTGAGCTGCACTGTGTCAGATAACTATGATTTGGACACTATGAGTGACAGAGTTACTAAAGTGAATGTTTGGGGCAAAGGGGTGTCTCAGCGAGTTCAGGGAATGTGGGAATATTCTGGGAACAAGAGGCAATTTCAGATCAAATGGTGTGATGAGCTATTAATATACTTTGTCACTGGGTATATTAGTCTTCCCTGGAGTGTGTTTTCCTTTTATTTTACTTTACTAAATACTCTTTATTAATTGTGTACACAATGACCGGATTGGTTCCTCACTGGGTTGTATTTTGTTCCTCACATTATTCCAACGAAATATACACCACTAAAAATCAGTGTTTCAAGTTATCCCCCATGTCTGTATGGGTTTCCTCCAGGTGCTCTGGTTTCCTCCCGTAATCCGAAAGATGTGCTGGTTAGGTGCATTGGCCATGCTAAATTCTCCTTCAGTGTACCCAAACTGGCACCAGAGTGTGGCCACTTGGGGTTTTCACAGTAACTTCATTGCAGTGTTAATGTAAACCTACTTGTGACACTAATAAATAAATCAATAAACTTTAAACCCAGTTTGCTGAACTGAATGTATTCATAGAAACCCTACAGTACAGAAAGAGACCATTCGGTCCATCAAGTCTGCATTGACCACAATCCCACCCAAGCCCTACCCCCATATCCCTACATATTTTACCCACTAATCCTCTAACCTATGCATCTATGGTCAATTTTAGCATGGCCAATCAATCTAACCCACATATCTTTGGACTGTGGGAGGAAACCGGAGCACCCGGACGAAACCACGCAGACACGAGGAGAATGTGCAAACTCCACACTGACAGTGACCCAAGCCAGGAATCGAACCCAGGTCCCTGGAGCTGTGAAGCAGCAGTGCTAACCACTGTGCTACTGTGCCGCATACAAACTTGCTCAGAATCTGGTCTGACCTTCTCTTTGTTCTGGATCTCACTCTAAGATGCAATTCCCAATCCAAGTGGAACTGCTGCCAGTATGAAACCAGCAAAGCCTGGTCGAAGCCTCCTCCTGTGTCACAATGACTCTATAACTCTATGCTATATATTCATAGAGTCAGTTCCAGTACACGAGGAGGCCATTCACGCACTGAGTCCGTGCAAGCTCTCTGCAGAGCAATCCAGTCAGTCTCACTCCTCCGCTCGGTTCCCCAGCCCTGCAGGATTTGTTTCCGCCGAGCGCTCATCCGATTTCCATTTGAAATTACTGACTGCCTCTGTTTCCACCACCATCAGCCCCATCACGGGCAGCAAGTTCCTGGTCATGAACAATCTCTGCGTGAGAAAGGTTCACCTCATATTCCCCCCTCGAAGCCCATCTCTTGTCCAAAACCTTAAGTCTGTTCCCTCTTGTCCTTCACCCATTGGCAAATGGAGAGATTTTCTTTGTCTAACGGGCCTCAGCCTGTCATAATCTTGTACACTTCAGTCAGATCTCCTCGGCTCCAGCCTATCCAGTATAACCTTGTAACTAAAAGCCTCCATCTCTGGCTCCGTGCCGGTAAATCTCCTCTGCAGCTTCTGTTTGCCCCAATCTCTCCTCCCACTGGACAACTGCTTCACCCGGTTCTCAGTTTCTCAACCCACTGACTGGGTCCAGCTCAGTAAGAAGTCTCACAATACCTGGTTGAAGTACAACAGGTTTATTTGGCAGCAGAAGCTTGCAGAGTCTCAAGCTCCTTTATCAGGTGAGTGAGAACTTGTGTTCACAAGCAAGTCATTTATAGACGCAAACTCAATTTACAAGAAATGCGAGTCAGAATGCGAGTCTTTACAGGTAATCTTGATTACCTAGGTAATCTTGACTTTAATCTAGTGTTGTGAGACACTGTGCTTACCCAATCCAACACCGGCATTTTCAACCCAGCAAGGAGCCCTGTGAATGGACTGTGGTCTGACTACATTGCGGTGCTAAAGCTTGATGCTGTGCTTGACATAGAACCATAGAACAAAGAACAGCAACAGGTCCTTTGGCTCTCCAAGCCTGCACTGATCATGATGCCTACCCAAACTAAAACTGTATGCACTTACAGAGTCCGTATCCTTCCATTCCCACCCTATTCATATATTTGTCTAGTTGCCCCTTAAGTGCACTATTGTACCTGCTCCCACCCCCTCCCCGGGTAGCACATTCTAAACATTCACCACCCTCTGTGTAAAAAGCTTGCCTCGCATATCTTCTCTAAACTTTTCCCCACACACCTTAAACCTATGTCCCCGAGTACTTCACTTTTCTACCCTAGGAAAGGGCATCTGACTATCCACTCTGTCCGTGCCTCTCAATCTTGTAAACCCTTACTGGGTCACCCCTCAACTTCTGTTGTTCCAGTGAGAACAAACCGAGTTTATCCAACCACAGAATCCCTACAGTGCAGAAGGAGGCCATTCACTCCATCGGATCTGCACCAACTCTTTGACAGAGCATCCTACTCAGGCCTTATCCCCATAATCCCACCTATTTATCCCACTAATCCCCCGAACCATCATATCTTGGGACATTAAGGGGCAATTTAGCATGACTAATCAACCACACCTTTGGAGTGTGGGAGGAAACCGGAGAACCCAGAGGAAACTCACTCAGACATGGGGGGAACAACTTGTGGGCTGAAGGGCCTGTTTGTGCTGTAGTGTTCTATGTTCTATAACATGCAAACTCCACACTGTCACCAAGGCTGGAACTGAACCTGGGTCTCTGGCGCTGTGAGGCGGCAGTGCTAACCACTGTGCTCCGTTTCCTTGGTAAGTTGAGAAAGCAGGTTGGGATTATGGCTTTTTTAGCAGGGTAAAATGTATTCATGAGAATTTTATGACTGGAATTAGATCATCTCATTATTGCTTTCATTTGGTACAAATGTGTCACTTCCCTGAACTTCCCAGTCTTCTCCAGATGCTCTGATATTCCATTCAGAGCTCAGCTGAACTCAGAAGTGCAGAGTCATCCATTACTCTGACTCAATCCCTCCCAGTCCGCAGAACTCTGCAACTCACACACTCTGCCCGCTGGAGGCTGGCTGAAACCTAACCACAAAATGACTTTGGGAAGATTCATTGCCAGGATATCTGGGTGGCTGGCAAGATCAGCATTGACTGCCCATCTCCAACTGCCCATGGGAAGGTGACAGCGAACCTTCTTCTTGAATACAGTTGAGTTGTTTGGCCATTTCAGAGGGGAAGTTATGAAGCAGCCACATTGCTGTGGGTTTGGAGTCACATGTAGACCAGACTGGGTAAAAGACACCAGATTTCCTTCCCTAAAGGACATTTGTGAACTAGTTGGGTTTTCTCTGATAATGCAGTGGTTTCGTAGTCATTTCTACAGAGTCTGACTTTTCAACCCAGATTTATTGAATTCATTGAATTTATATTTTAAGCAGCGATTTGAACTCCTGTCCCCAGATCAGAAGTCCAGGGTGACCAACACAATCACTATTTAAAGAGAAAATGCTGGAAAATCTCAGCAGGTCTGGCAGCATCTGTAAGGAGAGAAAAGAACTGATGTTTCACATCCAGGTGACCCTTTGTCAAAGCTAAAAGGCAAAGGGTCATCTGGACTCAAAACGTCCGCTCTTTTCTCTCCTTCCAGATGCTGCCAGACCTGCTGAGATTTTCCAGCGTTTTCTCTTTTGGTTTCAGATTCCAGCACGCGCATTCATTTGCTTTCAGTCACCCTTTAGCATCACTGGGCTACTGGGCTTCATACATCTCTTGTAGTCTTTCCAAACTCTGTAGTTGTCTACGGACTGGACTTGGTCAATATTATAACAGAGGTTGCCACTGGGGACACACTCTTACCTTGTAGATACACGACTTTGCATTCAGAAAGAAAAGTTCAATGGTGGCATTGTCCTTCAGGTAAGCAATGCTTTCGATGTAGAACCTGTAAAGGAATTAAGAGCTCAGTATAAGCATTGTGGAGAAATGACCTTCCCTCCCTTCACAATCTCTCATTCAGTGTTTTTAATGCTGTACTTTCCATTCTCTAACATTCAATCCCGCTGCCCTCTGAAATCAGGCTATGTAATCGATTGATATACCGTCAGATTCTCATTATAGAAACCTCAACACAGCCACAAACACTCAAAAGCAGAAGCGACATCTCAGGATGTCCAAAACTGCTGTCGATCCCATTTTGGGTTGCATTTTGTTAAAAAAACCCCAGATAATTCTAATTGCAGACATTATTTTTCTTTATCGTCACTATTTCATTTCTAGTTGTGTGTTTATTGATGTATAATTCTGAGGATTGCTCAGCTCAACAATCCCATCCCCGTTCGTGTCACAGAATCGAAACTTTAGTCTAAAGCGGAGAGTAATACAATATCACTGTGACTTTACTCACTACTAAGCAACTTGGAGGGGAGTTCTCTGGCAACATCATCATGGGAAACACTCTGGAGGTTTTGCAGAATGCTACCATCCGAAAGGCGATTCTTTTACCTGGCTAAGCTGTAGGGCGAGATTTTCCACGCAACTTGCCGCGTGTTTCGAGATGGCCTGCTATTAGCCTGTGGCAAAATCTTCTGGTCTCGTCGTTGCCAATGGGGTTTCCTCGCTGCCAGGAAACCCTGGATGAGGGATGGTGGGACTGGAAAACCATGCTGGCATGAGTGGCCAGAAAATTCCGACATTAGTTTCTGCCATCATTACCAAACGGCACATCTCCACCGACCTTCCTCCCAATCAGTTGGGGAGGGGGGAGAAGGCTGCGAGGGGATTAAGGGTTATGGGGAGAGGGCGGGAATGTGGAACTGAGCCACGACAGATCAGCCATGATCTTATTGAATGGCGGGGCAGGCTCGAAGGGCTAGATGGCCTACTCCTGCTCCTATTTCTTATGTTCTTATGACTGGGCATTACACTCGGGCACTGATAAGCGCTATTCCATTGGCAACAGATTCTGTCAGCGTAGTGGCCAACATTCCTCACTCACGCAGAACCATCACAGAGACCATGTGGTCAATCTGCCATTGGTTGCCTGGGGAGTTGGTTCTGTCAAGTTGATAGCTGCTTTTACACAAAATCTAAAACTGTCGAACTTCAAAGGCAGACTACTGGAGGAAATGCATTTCAGGACAGCCTGAAGATGTGTTGCTATTATGAAAATACGGACTAATCCTTTCAAAGCTACAAATCTAATTTTTATTAACAGGCCCATCCTGAGGTCAATTGCATTGTGTTCCATATCCCAAAATCCACCACTGCCTCTGTTTCCCTTCCTCTGATGGGAATTTGCTATTGTTTTAAATGAAGGAAAGGACAGGCTTGTGTTTTTTTTAAGTTTATTGATTAATGTCACAAGTAGGCTTACATTAACACTGTAATGAAGTTACTGTGAAAATCCCCGAGTGGCCACACTCCGGTGCCTGTTCGGGTACACCGAGGGAGAATTTAGCACGGCCAATGCACCTAAACAGCATGTCTATAGTCAGTGGGAGGAAACCCACGCAGACACGGGGAGAGCATACAAACTCCTCACAGGCAGTGACCCAAACCGGGAACTGAAGCCAAGTCCCTGGAGTTGTGAGGCAGCAGCGCTAAACGCTGTGTCACCGTGCAGTCTGTAGTGCCTTTCAAAACCACCGAGCATTCCAAAAGGTTGATGAAGCACCTTTAAAATGTGGTTACTGTCTTAATGTAGGAAGCATGACCATCAACCTGTGCACAGCAAGCTCCCACAAAGAGCAATGCAGTGTTGACCAGATAATTCGTGTCGCTGATGTTGATTGAGGGATAAATATTGCCCTGGACACACTGGGCAGAATCTTACCCTCCCCCGCAGGTGGGCTCCAAGGTTATGTGTTTGTGGGGGGGGGGGTAATGCTGAATGTTAAATGGATGGGATTCCCCCCGGGAACCTGTCCACCCAAACCCAGAAGTGATTTCATGCCTGGGTGGACAGTGCCTTGTGCAGGAAACCCACCCATTCACGCCACTCAATGGTCATTTCAGGGCCTATCCCACCGAGCCTCAATTTCTAGGCTGGCAGGAGCAGGCGAGGGAAGGGTGGGCAAGCGACATTTACACCTCCCCCACCTTGGGTGGGAAGGGATGGTCGGGGTAGGCACCTCGCTTTGAAGGCTCCCTCCGAGTTGGGGTGCCCTCCCTCCTGGAAACCTTACTCTCCTGGTCTACCCCCCTTTGTTGCGATCACACCCATCCCAACCCCCCCCAGTGATCCCACCCTCTGGGACTCAAAGGTCCCAGGACTTTGCCCCCAGGCAGAGTGCTGCAGTACCGCCTGTGGCCACTGCAGCGCCGTGTCTGGCTGAGCTGAAAGGCTGTCGGACGTACTTCCTCTCGCAGGCTGATGGTATACCTGCCAACTCCCACTGCCAATCACCACTCGAGCGAGGCTGTGTGTTAGGCAGACTCTCAGGATGGAGAGCGCTGATCACTCACCATCCTTAAAACTCTACCCTCGGGATAATTCCCCTGTTGTTTTTGGGGGGATCTTTTATATGGTAGTCATCTCACTTACTGTCCTGTCTGGAGACATCTCTTTAACCTATGCTTAATGCTATCTCCACTCACTCTGCACCTTTAAGAGTTGATTAGGTGTAAAAACTTGCATTCTAATCAGTATTCTGTAGACTGTGTGTGTCTTTATCTGCCCTGTTTGTGATCAGAACTCCCCACTCACCTGACGAAGGAGCAGTGCTCCGAAAGCTAGTGGTGTTTACTACCAAATAAACCTGTTGGACTTTAACCTGGTGTTGTGAGACTTCTTACTGGATCTTTTATGATCACAGGGCTTCAGTCTAACATTTAGTGCAATAGACAATGCAGCACTCCCTCCAGTCTGCACTAGAGTGTTGGCCTGGATTTCTACATCCAGCAGTGGGAATGGACTTCAGAGGTATGCGTGTTACACACTCAACCACGTCTGACACACTGACAATGCAAGTCATTATAGAAGCAACACGGTAACACAGTGGTTAGCACTGCTGTCTCACAGCACCAGGGACCTGGGTTCAATTCCCAGCTTGGGTCACTTTCTGTGTGGCGTCTGCACATTCTCCTCGTGTCTGCGTGGGGTTCCTCCGGGTGCTCAGGATTCCTCTCGCAGTCTGAAAGGTATGCTGGTTAGGGTGCATTGACCGGAACAGGCGCCAGACTGTGGCGACTCAGAGATTTTCACAGTAACTTCATTGCAGTGTTAATTTAAGCCTACTTGTGACACTAATAAATAAACAAACTTTAAAAACAACAAAAAGGAGCAGGAGGAGGCCATTTGAGCCTGCACTACAATCCATTATAAAATCGGCTGATCATCTAACTCAATAGCCTGATCCTGTCTTCTCTCCATATTCATTGATCCCTTGCCCCAAAGTGCTATAAGTATCAATGATATCAAAGCATGTTTGATATTTTATGTTAGTACTATATTGTCAGTCTGTTGAATATATGTATAATATGCAGTGGGATTTTTATGTAAACGTGTGATAATTAACAGGAGGAAAAACCTCAGTAAACACAGTTTGCTAAAATGAGGGTCAAACATTGAAAATTCTCCAACAGAATTGTCCATGTTGTGCTTACACAGCTGCCTCGCAATGTTCATACACTCAACAGCTTCTAGACTCAACCTCCCGTTCATTATTGTCAGCTTGTTCAGGCAGCTCCCAGCATCGGCGCTCTTGTTAATCCCCGCTGAGAGGCCGAGGGGGAATCGGAAACGCCAGCAGGGGGAGAACTGCTCCAAGGGGACGAAGATCAAGGTCATTCCAACCATCTGGAGGCACAGTGGCACAGTAGTTAGCACTGCTGCTTCACAGCTCCAGGGATCCAGGTTCAATTCCAGCCTCGGGTTGCTGTCTGTGTGGAGTCTGCACGTTCTCCCTGAGTCTGTGTGGCTTTCCTCCGGACGCTCCAGTTTCCTCTCACCCTCCAAAGACGTGTGGGTCAGGCTGATTGGCCATGGCAAATTGCCACTTAGTATCGGGGGGATTAGTAGGGTAAATGTGAGGGCTTACAGCGATAGGTGGGATTGCTGCCAGTGCAGGCTCAATGGGCTGAATGGCCTCCTTCAGATTCGAATCTATGATTCACTCGGAGCTTCCTGTGGGATTCCAGTCCCATAATGTTTAACAAAATTCCATTTGCATTTAGAATTGTGTGGGTTGCAATTCCCCTGGTAATCCCAATGAGGTGGCTGTCCTCTGAGGAGAGGGAATGAAACAGACTCACAACTCCCTGGTGTTTAGAAGAATGTGACCTCATTGAGAGACACTGAGGGAAATAAAAAGCAGAACATGCCGGAAAATCTCAGCCGATTCAACAGCATGGGAACACCACCACCCGCAAGTTCCTGTACAGCCACACACCGTCCTGACCTATATCACCATTCCCTCACAATCGCTGGGCCAAGATCCTGGAACTCCTTCCCTAACAGCACTGTGGGTGTACCTACACCACACGGACTACAATGATTCAAGAAGGCAGCTCACAACCACCTTCATAGAATCCCTACAGTGCAGATGGAGGCCATTCAGCCCATCAAGTCTGCAACAATAACCATCCCACCCCAGGCCCTAACCCCACACATTTACCACAGTGGTGGGGGGTCTCAGTACGAGAGTTACCCAGTGGTTCCCATTCCTCTAACTCCTGCTGAAAGGCAGTTCGATCCATCCAAAATCTATGGTTTAAACTGGGATTTCGGATGGTTCCCAGTGCAGGGCAAGGCCCTGGAGAAGTGTGAACAACCTGAGTAACTCACGTACAATCCTCACACTGGGACCTTCATGGACTGGGTGGCACAGAAACTCTTTGGGGGATCTGCAGGGTACACCACAGATGACATCAAGATGGGTGACAGAGCAAAGTTTGCAGAGGACACTGAAAGTCTGCAAAGGGATATAGATAGTCTAAGTGAGTGGATGAGGGTTTGGCAGATGGAGTACAATGTTGGTAAATGTGAGGTCATCCATTTTGGTAGGAATAACAGCAAAATGGACTATTATTTAAATGGTAAAAAATTGCAGCATGCTGCTGTGCAGAGGGACCTGGGTGTCCCAGACGGACTCAAGGAGTTGGTTTGCAGGTGCAGCAGGTCATTAAGGTGGCAAACAGAATTTTGTCCTTCATTACTCAAGGGATAGAGTTTAAAAACAGTGAGATTGTGTTGCAGCTGCATAAGGTGCTGGTGAGGCCACACCTGGAGTACTGTGTACAGTTCTGGTCTCCTTACTTGAGAAAGGATATACTGGCACTGGAGGGGGTGCAGAGGAGATTCACTAGGTTGATTCCGGAGTTGAGAGGGTTGGTTTATGAGGATAGACTGAGTAGACTGGGGCTATCCTCATTGGAATTCGGAAAGAATGATGGGGAGATCTTACAGAAACATATAAGATTATGAAAGGAATAGATAAGATAGAAGCAGGGAAGTTGTTTCCACTGGCGGGTGAAACTAGAATTAGGGGGCATGGCCTCAAAATAAGGGGAAGCAGATTTAGGACTGAGTTGAGGAGGAACTTCTTCACACAAAGGGTTGTGAATCTATGGAATTTCCTGCCCAGTGAAGCAGTTGAGGCTCCCTCATTGAATGTTTTTAAGGCAAAGATAGATAAATTTTTGAACAGTAAAGGAATTAAGGGTTATGGTGAGTGGGTAAGTGGAGATGAGTCCGCAAAAAGATCAGCCAAGATCTTATTGAATGGTGGAGCAGGCTCGAGGGGCCAGACGGCCCACTCCTGCTCCTAGTTCTTATGTTCTTACCCCATCTCTACCCCACCCCCTTCAATACTGGAGATTGGGCGTCGAACACAATGGTAAGGATTGTGCATACACTGCAGCTGTCTGTGTGGAGTCTGCACATTCCCCCTGTGTCTGCGTGGGTTTCCTCCGGGTTCTCTGGTTTCCTCCCACACTCCAAAGGTGCACACACAAAGTTTTAAAGTTTATTTATTAGTCACAAGTAGGCTTATATTAACACTGCAATGAAATTACTGTGAAAATCCCCCAGTTGCCACACTCCAGCACCTGTTCGGGTTACACTGAGGGAGAATTTAGCGTGGCCAATGCACCTAACCAGCACGTCTTTCAGACTGTGGGAAGAAACCCACGCAGACACAGGGAGAATGTGCAGGCTCTGCACAGATAGCGACCCAAGCCAGGAATCGAATCTGGGTCCCTGGTGCTGTGAGGCAGCAGTGCTAACCGTGAGCACTGAGACACAGTGACCAGAGTCAATCACACAGCAATGGGTTGAAAACTCTGGGTGTGTAACTACCAGCGATAGATTTCACACTTCTGTTTGAATGAACCTTTACAAATGTTGATACAATCCCGACAGGGTATCCCATGGGAAGGGAATGTAGGTCACAGCATGACCGCTATAGTGTTACAGTCCTATCTCCCATCTATACTCCCAGTTAACAAGTCTGGGAGCAGACAGTTTGAAAGCTGACTCTCTATTTCCTCTTCTGGCTGAGCTCGGCATGAGGAGGGAGGGGGGGGAGTTGCAGCTTTGAACTGGCCCTCCCTCCTAAGCTGCCCCTCACAGCAGCAGCAGCACAGTGTCAGGGGCAACAGTACCTTCACCAAGGAGAGATCAGTCTCCACCCAGACAGGCAGGTACCTGAAAGCAGTGACTTGCTTCTGCTGGCTGTGAGTCTTTCCCTCACGGCTGGTGAGGGTTGATGCAGAATAGCCACTCCGAGGGATTATCACAGACCCGCTGATGGAAAACGTCAGCAGCATTGTCGCGTTAGCAGAGAATCCCCCGCAGGGTGTGGGCACCTCCTGTGAATCGCCATGTTCCGGCACCTGTTCAGGTGCAGTGACCCAAGCTGGGAATTAAACCCGGGTCAGTGGCGCTGTGAGGCAGCAGTGCTAACCATTGTGCTACCCTGCAGAGGTTAGGTGGATTGGCCTTGCTAAATTTTCACTTAGTATCCCAAGTTGTGTAAGTTAGAGGGGATCAGTGGGATAAATGTGTGGGGTTAGGGGGATAGAGCCCGGGTGGGAATGTTACCTGAGGGGTAGTGCAGGCTCGATGGGCCGAATGCTCTCCTTTCGCACTCATTCTGTTCTAAATCGTGCAAAATGCTCCTCAAACTAAATAGAAATTTCTTACGTGGTGATAAGTCCGAGGCACAAGATAGTTTTCAGATTCTGTTCCTATTCTTGTTCTAACACAATGACATCTCACTGAAATGCAACAGGAGTAGCGGACCTATCGAGAGGTAAGGCACCTCGTGACAAATCCAGTCAACGTTTCAGTTGCTGCCTGAGTCATTTAGAAAGTTCTGGAAGCTGTAAGTAACTGACTGTGGCACCCTCAGACATATCTGACCGAGCGAGTGTGAAGAGACACTGGAGTTTTCGCTGGCCTGTGCAAGCTGAGATTCACAGTGAGCTCAGCATTAATATGGGTAAGATGGGTGTGGAGGGATATGAGCCAAATGCGGACAATTGGAGATAGTTTAGGGGTTTCATAAAAAGGGTTGGCATGGACGAGTTAGGCTGAGGGACCTGTTTCCATGCTGTAAACCTCTCTCTGACTCTATAACACATTTAAAGCTTAATCTACAAACAAATAATTCCAAATTCATTTGCATTCTGAAGAAGTGTCAGATTGAACTGTAAATGTTTGCTGTGTTTCTTCACAGATGCTGGGTTTTATCAGCGTTTCTGGATTTTTTGTGTTTCTCTGGTTAACGTACAGCAGAGGGAGCAGTATACTATAAAATAACTGTCCTATCAAAACACTGACGGTTCCATCCTCGCTGAGCCAGGTACACACCAACTCCGTGGAATTACATTCAAAAAACATTCCTCAGAAAAAGAAAGGCCGATCTGGGAAACAATCGATTATTTCCAATTCTTGCGGAGATTGTAAAGTGACTGTAGATGTTTCTGAGAGTTAAGGCGCAGATCCCAGTCCACTCCTGCCTACATGGAATTTGTTCCGAGTAGATTTCTTTCCTGTTTTCGCTGGAATTCTTACAGATCCAGTTTGCCCGGCAATAGTTAACAGTTTTTGTGAAATGAATTGTCCCAACTGGCAGGTCTGCTCATTTCGCTCTTTTAATCCAATTATTTCTGTAGCCGTGGAAACTCTGGGGCAGGTTGTGTTGTGTCAATGGGATCTGTGCTCATTCCCAAAGCTCCCCCTACTGAACAACCAACCAAAGCACAATCAGAATGTTCCGCATGGAATTTCCAATAAGAAAATCCATCTCCCCTGTCAACAAGAGGAATTTCAGTAAATAATCCCACTGTGTGCAGTGATCCCCCAGTGGGTGCAGTGATCCCCTAGTGGGTGCAGTGATCCCCCAGTGGGTGCAGTGATCCCCTAGTGGGTGCAGTGATCTCCCAGTGGGTGCAGTGATCCCCTAGTGGGTGCAGTGATCCCCCAGTGGGTGCAGTGATCTCCCACTTTAATAAACAGGGCAGTGGGAAGTCCAGTGCACTCCCTTCTCCCTGTCTCACAGCAGCAGGGACCTGGGTTCAATTCCAGCCTTGGGTCACTGTCTGTGTGGAGTCTGCACATCCTCCCCATGTCTGCGTGGGTTTCCTCCGGGTGCTCCAGTTTCCTCCCACAGTCCGAAAGACGTGCTGATTAGGTGCATTGACTTGAACAGGTGCCAGAGTGTGATGACGAGGGGAATTTCACAGTAACTTCATTGCAGTGTCAATGTAAGCCTTACCTGGGATACTAATAAATAAAGTTTACTTTACCCTGGAAACATTCCTGATTAGCTTTGACCAGTCTCGGGCTGGGAATAGAGAATGAACCACTGAATACTATACCCACTGGATTGATATAAAATGACATTTGTGCAAAGGAGATACCAGGTCCGTCAAAGGGGAAAGTTTGAAGGGGCTTCTCGGAGGAGGAAAGAGAGGTTTTGGGAAGGAATTCCAGAGCTTTGTGCTCTGGAAGTAGAAGGCATGGCTGCCAACTGGACAATGAATAAAATTAGAGAGAAAGTGTGATATCTCACCAAAAAATGGCAGAATGCTGGTTCTGACACAGAAAAGGGAATGAATCTCACCGATGATGTTGGTGTGTTGCTGGGCCGAATCTTATGCCTCATTAGTAATAATTTCTAAGCCCACGAGTATCATAAGAACGTAAGATCTAGGAGCAGGAGTTGGCCATTCAGTGAGGTCATGGCTCATCTTTTCATGGGCTCAGCTCCACTTACCCGTCCGCTCACCAGAACTCTTAACCATAATGAATGGTGGCATGGTGGCACAGTGGTTAGCACTGCGCCTCACAGCTCCAAGGTCCTGGGTTCGATTCTGACTTGGGTCACTGTCTCTGCGGAGTCTGCATGTTCTCCCCACGTCTGCGTGGGTTTTCTCTGGGTGCTCTGGTTTCCTCCCACAGTCTAAAGATGTGCGGGTTAGGTGGATTGGCCATGCTAAACTCACAGAATCATTCATAGAATCCCTATAGAGCAGAAAGAGGCCATTAAGCCCATCAAGTCTGCACCAACCACAATCCAGCTCAGGCCCTATTGCCGTAACTGCACGAATTGACCATGC
Source organism: Carcharhinus amblyrhynchos (assembly GCF_965287045.1). Taxonomy (NCBI): domain Eukaryota; kingdom Metazoa; phylum Chordata; class Chondrichthyes; order Carcharhiniformes; family Carcharhinidae; genus Carcharhinus; species Carcharhinus amblyrhynchos. The sequence continues at coordinate 49,789,382 of NC_137342.1, forward strand.
TAATCTCCCGGACATGAGGGTCAATTCTCCCTGTGTCCCAGGATGTGTAGGTTAGAGGGATTAGCCGGGTAAATATGTGGAGTTGTGGGAATAGGACCTGCGTGAGATTGTTGTCGGTGCAGATTCGATGGGCTGAATGGCCTCCTTTTGTAGTCTAGGGATTGTACGATTTTAATCACATCGCTCCTGTGGCATGTTCCCTCTGATTCACCCACCCCTCAGTGACTTCATTACTGCTAGAACAGGGAAACTCCGGATTAACGGCTTCCCAGCACTTGTTTCCACAACAACTGCAGAGGATAGCAGGCGAGAAGGCAGCACTGCGCTTCTCGGAGGGGGCACAGATTTTTGGTTAAACTCAATTTTGCCAAGGGTATTGTGTGGGAGCGAGGCCGGCAAATTAGTTACTACCTGGAAAAATATTCTCTCTCTTCGGGCCTCAAAACCGTTGCTCTGAACACCCTGGATTTCCTCTTACAACTTAATGTTTCCAAAATCACTGCTCCCTGATTGGGACAATGTATTTGTAACGATTTTAATCAGGCCACTGAGATTGGCTTGCTTGAATATGAACTCCCTGAATAACTGTCTGGCAAGGCGTGCCGTCTACAGGTCTGGGCAGCGGGCAATCGAGGGGGTCATCCTGCCTGTCTGCCTCTCTACTGCGGCTATACTTGCGGTTGGGTGTCCCTAGAGAGGGAACATGCGGTGTCCGAGGGCACACCTTCCGTGCCCGCTGGGCACCGCAGGGACTGGGGTGTATTACTGACCCTCCTTACATCATCAAATTAAAATATGATTAAGTTTCCTTTCTGCTTTGTCTTTTGATTTGGGCAGATTCCCCCCCCCCACTTTTTAGGGAGCTGCCCCATTTTGAGTTGTCCCTAAGTTATTGTTGATTTTGTTTATTAGGTTGGACAACAAAAGATGTCCCTGATAAAGGGGCAAATTAATGGTCTAATCAGGGAGCCCCAGGCTCAGTACGTAAACAGGAGTGTCAGTTCCTCTGACACCCCGGATGTAGACGGCGAACACTGTGTATAGTATCGCTGGGTCTTGTAAATAGAGGAATTTAGGTGAAGGGATTGCCTCCTCCGAGGACTTACTCCTGTCCCTTTCAACTCCACTGGGACCTTGCTTTAGGAACCTTGGGTTTTGTCACCGAATAGACGAAGGATGATAATGTTAGCACAACAATAACATGCACGTCTGTATTGTGATCTAATTGGGTTATTTTCTAAGCACCCCCTCTGAAGTGACTTTATTAGCAGGTAGTAGATTTAGGAGATTCTGAAATGCTTCTCGCAAAGATAAAACACAATAATTCCTGCCACAATGATTTATCATCGTAAAGCCAAAAGGAATTGAAGATGTGTGGATGTGGCCTGTCAGTGCTTAATCAAGCATTTGGCATCTATTCGGCACAGGATGAAGACACATACTGTAAAATATGTGCTGCAGCTTAGCTCAAACCATCATTTCTCTTCACATCTGTATGAATCACAATCAAATTCCAGAGTAAATGGCCAAGCAGGAGAATGATTTTGATTCCCTGTTGTTTTTTTTTGCCGCTCAAACTGTTGAGTTGTGTTTATAGCGTAGATTTTGAAAGGGATTGATTATTGCGTTCACCACCCAGTTCACGAGCCTGCCATCTCTGCCTGTGACCTGCAGCCTGCTACACAATCTGAGCAGCTTTATTCCGCAGCCAATCCCTCACCACAGTCCTCGCATCAAGAACCAGCCAGTTCCTCATTACAAATGAACACAGCCGCCCCCCTCTGTTATCACAGTTACGCAGGTCACCGGCTGAACAACTCCAAATCGAGCGGGGAAATACCATTGTACAGGTTCCAATCCAGTAATCATAGAATAGAATCCCTATAGTGCCTAAGGAGGCCATTTGGCCCATAGGGTCTGTACTGACCACAATCCCATCCACCCAGGCCCTATTCCTGTAACCCCTCATGTTTATCCTGCTAATCCCCCTGACACTAGGGTTAATTTAGCACGGCCAATCAACCTAACCTGCACATCTTTGGACTGTGGGAGGAAACCCATGCTGACACAGGGAGAACGTACAAACTCCACGCAGACAGTCACCAGGGGGCAGAATTGAACCCGGGTCCCTGGCGCTGTGAGGCAGCAGCGCTAACCACTGTGCCAGTCATGGTTATATGGCACTCCTAATTCTAGTACTCGGCCAGTGAGGGGGAATGTCCGCTGGAGCAGTAACATAAGACAACAAACACGATGTTAGAAAGATGTTTTAAAAATCCACCTTCCCCCTCTGGGTCCCAATCCATTTTTGTGCTATTTTTAACTGATCTACCTCTATACACTCTTACTCATGCTGACAGACAGGAATTACACTGGAGACTGTGTGTAAAATAGCACAGAGAGAATTAAACTGAGATGCCATTTGGTCAGGTAAATATCAGTCTACCATCTGTGTGTATGTGTAGTGTGTTTATATGTATGTGAGTCCACATATGTGCACATGCGTTATGTAGCATGTGCATGTGTGTCCGTGTTTACATGTGCATGTGTATGCGATATATGTGTGCACATGCATCTATTTGTGTGTGCATGTGTGTTTGTGGGTGCGGGTGTTTTGCTACGTTGTACGTGTGTGCTGCTGTGAGTGCGTGTTAGGGTAAGTGCTTGTTGCTGTGTGCATGAGTGTTTGGGTGAGCGCATGTTCTTTTTATTCATTTATGCGTCATGGGAGTCGCTGGCTGTCCAGCATTTATTGCCCACCCAAGTTGCCCTAGGACAGTTGAGAGCCACACAGCTGTGGCTCTGGAGTCACATGTAGGTCAGACTGGGTAAGGATGGCAGATTTCCTTCCCTAAAATTACGTTAACGAACCAGATAGATTTTTCTAAAAATCGACTATAGTTTCATGGTCATCATTAGATTCTCAATTCCAGTTTTTTTATTGAATTCAAATTCCACCATCTGCTGTGGTGGGATTTGAGTCCAGGTCCCCAGATCATTAGCTGAGTTTCTAGCGATAATACCACTAGGCCATCGCCTCCCTTAATGCTGTGTGTGAGTGTATGTGTATTTGGGGGAGTGTGTGTGAATTTGTGTGTGTGTGTTTGCGCATTTGGGGAGTGTGTGTGTGTATCTGGGGGAGTGTGTGCGTGTCTGTGTGTGCACGTGTATTTGGGGGACTGTGTGTGTATTTGCGTATTCGGAAGAATGTGTGTGTGAACTTAGGGGAATGTGTGTGTGTATATATGTGTGTATGTTTGTGTGTATATTTGGGGTGTGTGTATTTGTTTATCTGGGGGGTGTGTGTATCTGGGGGTATGTGCGTTGGGGGTGTGTGTATTTGTATATCTGGGGGTGTGTGTGTATCTGGGGGCATGTGCATATCTGGGGGCATGTGTGTTGTGTGTGTGTGTATTTGGGGGCATGTGTGTGTATGTTTGTGAGTGTGTGTATTTGGGTGTGTGTGTGTATTTGGAGGAACGTGTGTGTGTGTGTGTGTGTGTGTGTGTGTGTGTGTATCTGGGGGGTGTGTATGTCTGGACATGTACATGTATTTAGGCCGGTATCTGTGGGAGTTTGCGCATTCTCCCCGTGCTTGCGTGGGTTTTCTCCGGGTGCTCCGGTTTCCTCCCACACCCTAAAGATGTGCTCTTAGGCTGATTGGTGTAACAAATTGTCCCTAAATTAGTCTCCCCCCAATCTGGTCTCCAATGTGGAATGTCATAAGCGTAGACAAGAGTCATGGGTGGAAGAGGGAACTCACAATGTTAAAATGGCAGCGTGGGCTCGTTGGGCCGAAGGGCCTGTTTCCTGTGCTGTGTTGTTCTTTGTCTATCTAGGTGTGTGTGTGTGTGTGTGTGGGCAATAAGTTAGCAATGGGCAATAGGTGCTGGAATCACCAATGGCCATGCACCTTGTGAAAAAATGAAGCAGGATCTGGGATGCCCCACGGTGCCCTCTGCCAGGGGTGTCCGTCGGAGAGTGTGTTTACCCAAAGAAAGGAAACTGATCCTTTTCTCAGTTGCAAAGAGTGACATAAATGTTGACAGGAATTTTGCCCATTGATCTGTTGTGTCCAATCTGATCTGTTCCAATCATATGAAGATGTGTTACGATTGATAACTCCTAATCTGTGATTATACCCATAGCTGTGTACAATTGGAAACCTCTGTTCAGACTTGTTGATTCTATAATTAAGACGTTAACTTCAGAGAAAGGTCAGCTTTCTGAGTCTTCCTTCATCAGCACAGGCTGGACAGACTTGATGGGCCCAGTGGTCAAGGGGACAAACTCTCTCACAGCCTTCACACAGCTGTGAACAAACGGTGTTAACATTTACAGAGGATGGTAGTAGCCATGGCGACAGCAGGGTTGCTCCAATTCCCTCGGATGAAGGGATGTGTCACAGTGCTCTGCGGAACGCTGCAGGGAAACTCCCGGTGTGCGTGCGTGGGATTCACTTGTCAACACTCTGCAACAGGCTCCCACACAAAGGACGGCCACTCCAGCGAGGTACTGGGGGAATCCGGTGTCCAGAGAAACAAACGCCAGCGAGGTGCCGAGAGGGAAAAAACAGAGGCAAAATCTACTCGGACACAGCGAATCCAAGGTGGATGGACAGGATCAGAACGTGAACCCCCTCAGTGGGGTCAGATAACAGCAAGACTGGACTGAAATGCACAATAAAGTGTGATGTCCCGAGACTGATTTAGATTAAAACGATTCTGTGCATTCTGATCATGAGCGTACTACTCATTAAATGGCGCAGCATTGGCATTTACACGCACGAGCAAGCAATTTATCATCCCTGCACAGAACACAGTGCAGAGGGGGAGGGCGCAGCGCTGTCCATCTCCATTACATCAAGGGCTAAAGTCATTTTCATTCCAACCACATCCGCAGCATCCAAGCGATGGCGCTTTCATCATTAGCATAGGGCTTCTTTGAAGTTAGTAGAATTATTGGCAAGATGCCTGTTTTAATGACAGATATCTATCTGTCAACCAACAAATTCCCTGGCAGCTTGGCTATCTCGCTAAAATCCTATATTCGCTTTTTAAACCAGATCTCACCGAGCGGTCTCGGAAAGCAAAGGTTAATAGCAATAAAGAACCGCAGGAAATGTTAAAAAAAGCTGTCCTTTCTCAAAGAAAACTACTGACTTGAGTTAACCATCATTGGTTTTACTCTGCCCCTTGTGTAACTGCAAATCATTACGCCAGGAATGTTCTATTATCAAATGAATCCAGTTTTGGAGAGGGTACAGAAAAGATTTGCCAGGATGTTGCGTGGTATGGAGGGCATTAGCTATGAGGAGAGGTTGGAGAAACTTGGTTTGTTCTCCCTGGAGGTTGAGGGTCAACCTGATGGAAGTCTACAAGATTACGAGGGGCATGGACAGAGTGGATAGTCAGAAGCTTTTTCCCAGGGTGGAAGAGTCAATTACTCGGGGACACAGGTTTAAGGTGCGAGGGGCAAGGTTTAAAGGAGATGTACGAGGCAGATTTTTTTACACAGAGAATAGTTGGTGCCTGGAACTCGCAGCTGGGGAAGTAGTGGAAGCAGATACAATCGTGACTTATAAAGGGCGTCTGGACAAATAAACAAATAGGATGGGAATAGAGGGATGTGGTCACTGAAAGGTTAGGGGATTTTACTTCAGATGGGCAGCATGGGGGTCGGTACAGGCTTGGAGGGCCGAAGGGCCTGTTCCTGTGCTGTAATTTTCTTTGTTTTTTGTTCAGTTCTGAAGCAAGTCACTACTTTGTGTATTTGGGTGCTGTTTCCATTTTGATGCTCACTAATAACTTTTTCAGACGATGTTGTCTGATTGGGGAGGCACGATGGCACAGTGGTTAGCACAGCTGCCTCACAGCGCCGGGGATCCAGGTTCGATTCCCAGCTTGTCTGTGCTGAGTCTGCACATTCTCCCCGTGTCTGTGTGGGTTTCCTCCGGCTGCTCCGGTTTCCTCCCACACTCTAAAAGACGTGCTGGTTAGGGTGCATTGACCATGCTAAATTCTCCCTCAGTGTACCCAAACAGACACTGAAGTATGGCGACTAGGGGATTTTCACAGTCACTTCATTGCAGTGTTAATGTCAGCCTACTTGTGGCAATAATAAACAAACTTAAACTGTATTTTCAGTTGATTTCAGCGGACAGTCAGTTGTGACTCAACAAGTAGCCTTCCTGCCTCTCAGTCAGAAGACTGCTCCAGAGATTGAACACACAAATTTAAGCGGACACTGCAGTGTAGTACTAGGGGAGCCCTGCACTGTCAGAAGTGCTGTCTTTCAGGTGATACGTTAAACCGAGGCCCCTCTGTTCCCTCCGCTGGACACAAAAGATCCCACGGCGCAATGTCAAAGAAAAACTGCTGGCCTGGCCAATATTCATCCCTTAATCAACATGACAAACATTATCTGGTCGTTACGATATTGCTGTTTGCGGAATCACGCTGTGCTTCCTACATTACAACAATGGCAAACATTTCACAAAGTATTCCATCGGTTTGTGGTGCCTCAGGAAGAGCTGTGGTCATGATGTGTGTACATCAAGATAAATTTTTCTTTTTGTAACAGAGCATCTTGACGGCACAGTGACACAGTGGTTAGCACTGTTGCCTCTCAGCGTCAGGGACCCAGGTTCGATTCCTGGCTTGGGTGACTGTGTGGATTCTGCACATTCTCCCTGCGTCTGCGTGCCTGCTCCGGTTTCCTCCCACAGTCCAAAGATGTGTAGGTAAGGTGGATTGGCCATGGTAAATGTGTGGGGTTATGGGGATTGGGCGGACTTGGATGGGATGCTGTATCAGTGCAGCCCCCCATGGGCCGAATGGCCTGCTTCTGCACTGTGGGGATTCTACCGTAACAGATGGACAATTTAGGCATTTCAGTAGAAAATAGAGTTGTGGAATTTAATTAAATCAGAGAAATCATGCAGGCTTAAATTGAAGGCATCTCATATTTGCTAGAGGAGACACCATCACTCAGAATCAACTGAACAATGATCTTATATAACTGGACTGATTGAAATAACTGCCAATCATTAATTTATTGCACGAACATTTGTAAGAAAGAAAGAAAGACAGGTTATCAACAAACACAATTCAGCTCTGACAAATAAAACTACTTTAAAAGGTTATTTTTTATGGCTGGGATTAAAGTTCTGCAGATCATCTTGCTTAAGGATCAGCAGTTAATTGGAATGCATAATCCTTCATAATCCCACCGGACAGGAGGTTTGCTGTGACTCGTATTTTAAGGCCATAAGAGAGTCATGGAATGGAGACAGAATCATGAAATTTTATATCGTTGGGACATTATAGTTTGACAGATTTAAACCCTTCGCATTGTTGTCCAGTACATTTATCTTACTTATTTACTCAGAGTAATTCTTTCCAGTTACACAAAGCAAATTAAAATGCCATTTGAAACATAAAGGGCGTATTTGTATGAACAAAAAGGCACAGGGTCTCCCAGCAGTCTGGCCAAGACACATCCCTCAATCTTCACAAACACAGGTGAGCTGTCACACTGGGTTTTGTGGGATCTTGCTGAGCTCTACACAACAGTGACTGCACTTCACATCCCACTACAATGACTGGTTAGTACGTCGAGGTGTCCTGTGGTCACGAAAGATACTATGGAAAGACAATGCATCAAACCTAATACTGGTCCGAATACCTTTAGTGTCATGATTGCCAAACGCTCTAAGGGAGCTAAAGCCAAAAGTCCAGAACTAGGGGTCATAGATTGAGGATAAGGGGTAAACCTTTTAGAACTTCTTCACCCAGAGGGTGGTGAATGTGTGGAATTCACTCCCACAGAATGTAATTGAGGCCAAAACATTGTCTGATTTCAGGAAGTAATTAGATATTGCTCTTGGGGCTAAAGGGATCAAGGGATATGGGGGGGAAAGGGGGGAAATCAGGATATTGAACTTGATGATCAGCCGTGATCAAAATTTTTGGGGGAACAGGCTCGAAAGGCCAAATGGCCTCCTCCTGCTTTGAGTTCCGATGTTTCTCAGGGAAACAAATCCAGGATTCCGGCACATCTCAGAGACAATGAGTACAACTCAGCCGTGCTATCTGTAGTCTTCATAAATAGTGATTGATTAGGGTACCTGTTCCTTAACAGAAGCTATCAACTGATATATGTTACACCGTCTCAAGCAGAGTTTTGAATGTGTTAGCACAGGACAGACAGAGATAACTGATAGAGTCAACGAATTGATGTGGTCTAGATGTTGTTTGAAGTGTTACTGCATCGAGTGGTCTTCCCCACCTTTACTGAGATTAAATTAGAAACTTCAAATAAATGCGGAACGTGATCAAAGCGACTTGAGATCCTCAGATCAGGAAGCACGGAGTTCTGTAATAACCAACTAAATATATAAAATGTACCTCGTTTCAGAAATATGAAAGCCCAATTCCAGTCTCAGCTCACGGCCATTTGGAAATGAAGGATGGTTTCTCTGATATAAAGAAGCTGAGGAGCTTGATGATAATTGACTCGGTGCACACTTGGGGCAGGAGTTTCTGCTGCTGCTGGGACAGGACTTTCCCTGCTTGGCTGGGAAACAGAGTCTGGCACTGTGTCCAGACCCTTTGCTGTGAAATCGGTCACTCTGTGAGTTTTTAAATTAATGATACTCAAAGTGAAGGTGGAAACGTTAACCACACGTGGCCTCATTCAGGCCCAGGCAACACCACATGCCTGTCCCAGAGGCCTGCCCTTAACTGGCACAGAGACAGGGACCACCCCATTGAGGTGGGCACAGCAGAGCCAATTCCAACCTTCCAATTGGGAAGGAGCCGCAAACTGAGGTGGGAGGAAAGTGACAGAGAGGGTGCTTCAAGACGGAGGCACCTTCTCTCCAATGTTTCCAAATTTAAACTAAATACAATGGATTGTTCAGTCAGGCCGTCACTGTGGGGGAAGGGCCTTCCAGAGGGTGACCTGCAAACTGCAGAGGGATATCGATAGTTTAAGTGAGTGGGCGAGGGTCTGGCAGATGGAGTACAATGTCGGTAAATGTGAGGTCATCCATTTTGGTAGGAATAACAGCAAAATGGACTATTATTTAAATGGTAAAAAATTGCAGCATGTTGCAGTGCAGAGGGACCTGGGTGTCCTTGTGCAGGAATCTCAAGGAATTGGTTTGCAGAAGCAGCAGGTAATTAAGGCGACAAATGGAATTTTGTCCTTCATTGCTAGAGGGATGGAGTTTAAAAACAGCGAGGTTATGTTGCAGCTGGATAAGGTGCTGGTGAGGCCACGCCTGGTGTACAGTTTTGGTCTCCCTTCTTGAGAAAGGATATCCTGGCACTGGAGGGGGTGCAGAGGAGATTCACTAGGTTGATTCTGGAGTTGAGAGGGTTGGCTTATGAGGAGAGGCTGAGTAGACTGGGGTTATACTCATTGGAATTCAGAAGAATGAGGGGGAGATCTTATAGAAACATATAAGATTATGAAGGGAATAGATAAGGTAGAAACAGGGAAGTTGTTTCCACTGGCGGGTGAAACTAGAACTACGGGCATGGCCTCAAAATAAGGGGGGAGCAGATTTAAGACTGAGTTGAGGAGGAATTTCTTCACACAAAGGGTTGTGAATCTGTGGAATTCCCTGCCCAGTGAAGCAGTTGAGGCTACCTCATTGAATGATTTTAAGGCAAGGATAGATACATTTTTGAGCAGTAAAGGAATTAAGGTGAGTGGGTGAATCAGTGCCACTGAGTCCATGAAAAGATCAGCCATGATCTTATTGAATGGTGGAGCAGGTTCAAGGGGCCAGATGGCCCACTCCTATTCTTATGCTCCTGCACCCAGACCGGTGGGGAGAGCCTCTGGGCCTGTCTGGAACACGGCAACACTAAAGCTCCCCCCCCCCGCCCCCAATCAGCAGTCTGAAGTTGAATATCTGACTCCAGGCACTTACACTGGCTCCGAGCCTTGGTGGGAACCTGGAAGCCAACTCGGAAGTCGCGTCAATTCAGCCCATAATGAGTGTGTGATCGCACCTCTGTGAGAATGAGTGGGAGGCAAGGTGCAGCAAACAGGGGCACAGGCACCTCGGCCGGTGGGGCTGTTTCTGGCTCTTGTTTGCCTCCGATCCCAGCCTTGGTGAGAGTGGAAAATACAGTAAGAAACCTCACAACACCAGGTTAACGTACAACATGTCTGTTTGGCAGCCAACGCCACGAGCTTTCGGGCCTCTGATCCTTCGTCAGTTGAGTGGACTCTCCACTCACCTGATGATGGAGCAGCGCTCCAAAAGCTAGTGGCATTTGCTACCAAACAGACCAGTTGCACTTCAATCTGGTGCTGTGAGACTTCTTAGTGTATTTACCCCAGTCCAACATCGGCATCACCACATCGAGAGTGGAAAATCCAGGCCTTGGAGTCTCGAGTAAACTGATGAGGAGATTTAAATAAGTTAGAGTTGTTTCCTCTGGAATTTAGTAGCTCAGAAGTGTTATGATCGAAATTTCCAAACTATCAGAGGGAAACAGATCTAGTGGACAGAGAGAAACCATTTTTGCTGCTTGGGGGTCTAGGACAAGGGATCAAAACATAAAAAAGAAAAAAATTACAAAGGTTCTGTCTTCTGTAAGTGGTAACAAAATCACCTGTTTGCTCTAAAACCAAGACTGAGAATGTGAAATTGTCCGTTGTATCAAGAAGAATGTAAGAACATGTTATCTAATTGTTGAGAGATTGTACAACCCTGAGGTGCAGAGGGACCTGAGTGTCCTTGTGCATGAATCACAAAAGCTTAGTACACAGTTACAGCAAGTCATTAGGAAATCTAAGAGAATATTATCATTTATTGTGAGTGCAAAGGTTAGGCTTCAGATGCACAGGGCATTGGTGAGACCACATCTGGAATACTGTGTACAGTATTGGGATCCTTATTTAAGAAAAAGATGTAAATACATTAGAATAAGTTCAGAGAAGGATTACTAGACCAATACCAGGAATGGATGGGTTGCTTTATGAGGGGAGATTGGACCGGCGAGGCTTGTACCCACTGGGGTTCAGAAGAGTGAGAGGTGACTCGATTGAAACGTATAAGATCCTGAGAGATACTGACCGGGTGGATGTAGAAAGGATGTTTCCTCTTGTGGGAGATTTTAGAACGAGTGGTCACTGTTTTAAAGACAAGGGATCGCCCATTTCAAACAGAGATGAGGTTTAATTCTTTCACTTCGAGTCCCTGGAATTCTCTTCATGAAAAGGCAGTGGAAACAGACTCTTTGAATATTTTGAAGGTGGAAGTGGACAGATTCTTGGGCAACAAGGGGGTTAATAGATTATGAAGGGAAGGACAGAGGGGATGCAGATTTGAGGTCACTATCAGATCAGCCATGATCTTATTAAATGGCAGAGTGGGTTCGAGGGGCTGAATGGCCTACTCCTGCTCCTTGTTCATACTAAAGGAATTTTGCTCAGCAAAGGTGTTAAGGGAAATGGAGCAAAGGAGTTAGGAGTTAAAGATGGTGAAATTTAATGGGCGCCCACAAAGCAAGGTTGGAGGTGAGTGGCAGTTAATTGGACAAGAGGGTTCTAATTGGGGATCCCATCTCTTTCCCACCTCTACTCTGAATAAGACCAGGGCAGGAAGGTTTGTGGATGGCCGTTCTTCCCTGATGTCAACTGAGACCCTGACATGAGTAATTAATGGCCACTAACGGCCTCATCCCCCCAGCTGCAGGTAGCTGAGTCATCGAGCGGGAGGTCTGAGGGGGCTCCCTGGGGATGTCCCTCGTTCAATGGTGCTCAGTGCCTGATCGACGGGTGGGGTCGCTGCTGAGATCCACCCTCATGTCCTTGCCAATCTCCCAAGATCCCTCCCCCCAACCCCTCCCCGTATTAACCCCCTCTCTGTGATCCGCACCCATCCCACCCTCACTCATCTGTGATCTGGGTCACTCGCTGATTCTGGGCCTCTGGCAATAACAGCAGCTGCCACTGTGCTCTCGATGGCCATGCAGAGTGTCACTGCTGGTTAGTCAAAGGCCTGCGGCTTGTGATGGAGGGGGGTTTGGGGGGGGGGGGCGTTAGGCTGCAATCAGTCACAATCTCTTTGAATGATAAGTCTGGGTTGAGGGACTAAATTAGCTCCCTCTTGCTGCTACAGTCTAATTTCAAAATTACAATAATAGAAGCTCTGATCTCCAGTTCGTTCACCTCACATCAAGTTCAGATAATAAAAAACTTCTGTTTTGGATGATGGCCAACTTGATATTTTCAAAGTAATTCTGACCATGAGAAAAATTAGAAACATTTATCTGCGAGCTAGTAAAACATTTTGAGCAAAAATTTTGGCTTTCGATTTCAGGCTGATGAAATGTACCCTGGGTCATGTGATCGGAAGAAATCGCTAATGGAAACGGCAGCCAGCTTGACCGCGGATTTCAACGGGAGGGTCAGACAGATTGGCCGGTCCGATTGTTTAGGATTAATGGGAAAAGGAAAACTTGCAATTTACCGGCAATCAAAAGTGGTTTCACTTCCACAAAAGCTTTGATCTTTCTTAGCGTTATTGTAAATGTACTTATTGGAGCTTGCAAACAGCAACAGGAAGAAATGTGCAAAAAAAATTCACTGAACGCGCACTCAAAACTGTTTCAGAAAGAATCTGCTTAAGGAGATTGGCTATTTAACCTCCTGACAGTTTCCATTTGTCCTCACACTGATTGTGAGAGGCAATGATAAATGTAATGTTGATAATGTGGAGCACTTTTACAAATGTGGACTTCACTTCAAGATCACAGCCTTCTTTAGCCCCTGCACCTGCATCTTTAATTCACAATCACTCGGAGAAATAATCTTTCCTTGTCCATAACTTAATTCAACTGCACGGATGCGTTGAGGGGATGGCGGCGTTGTGTTAATACCAATGAACCAGTGATCCAGCAGACCAGGCTGATACTCTGCGAACACAGGTTCAAATCCCCGACAGAACTCGACTAATCAAACCTGGGATATAAGTGATGATCATGAAACTATCATTGATGGAAAAATCCATCTGGTTCATTGGTGGGCGCCACAGTGGTTAGCTCTGCTGCCTCACAGCGCCAGGGACCTGGGTTCGATTCCCAGCTTGGGTCACTGTCTGTGCAGAGTTTGTACATTCTCCCCGTACCTGCATGGGTTTCCTCCGGGTGCTCCAGTTTCCTCCCACAGTCTAAAAGATGCGTGGGTTAAGTGAATTGGACATGCTAAATTGCCCCTTAGTTTCAGGGCATTAGTGGGCAAATACGTGGAGGCTCATTCCTTCAAGCACACACATTCTAGTTAATTATTAGTTGATATTGGCAGTCACATTCTCTTTTTATAGAATAACTACATCGTTATTCAATAAGATGGCATAGGGTTGCTTTTCAAAACAAATAATAAAGGTGGAAAACAAGTAATTTATCTTCATACGTTACAAGATGAACCAAAAACCAGAAGTTCTGGACAAAAGGAAATTTGAGTTTCGCTGCTTGCACACGCTGGAAAAACAGAGGTTCAAATAAACACTGTGGGTGCTGGGATTCGGGAATAAGAACAGAAAATGCAGAAACTTCTCAGCAGGTCTGACAGCGTTGACGGAGAGAGAGACAGAGAGAACGTTTCAGCTGGATGAGTATCTTCCAGTTCTGACAAGTGCCCTTTGACTCCAACCAATGGGCCGGTTCTTCAAAGGGTCAAGGGGTAAGGAGACAGGATTTAAAAATGGCAATCCAAGAGCTCACCCCGGGATTCCACAATCCCCTTTCCAAACGTCAGCAGGGTGAGCGAGTCCCGAAGGAGTTAGTTAAGATGCAGGTGTATTCCCAATTGCAATTCCGAATTTCCACTTCAGTGAACGCGGATAGTTGGGAACAGTGTGGTGAGCAGAAAGAAGAAAGGAAATTACGTCACAGGGACAGGCAAAATCTGCCTCGTACATCTCCTTTAAAACTTGCCCCTCACACCTTAAACCTCTGATGCCGAGTAATTGACTCTTCCACCCTGGGGAAAAAGCTTCTGACTATCCACTCTGTCCATGCCCCTCATAATCTTGTAGACTTCTGTCAGGTCACCCCTCAACCTCTGTCGCTCCAGTGAGAACAAACCAAGTTTCTCCAACGACTTCTCATAGTTAATGCCCTCCATGCCAGGTCCAGAATGGCCCTTTCCCTAGTTGGATCATCTACACACTGTTTCAAGGAGCCCCCCTGAATGCTCCATACAAACTCTACACCAGAGAGGCAACATACCATCCTGGAGTCTCTTTCACATCCACAGAAATACCCCTATAACGATTGCTCTAGTCCTCTTTGTCCCTCCCTGCATAACAACAGAGCCAGCCGTGGTGCCACTGCTTTGGCTGCTGCTGCTGTTATCCCCTGATAGCCCATCTCCCCCAAAGGTATCCAAAACCGTACACTTGTTAGAGAGGGGGATGACCACACAGGATTCCCACACTGACTGCCTGCCCCTTCTGGCAGTCACCCATCCATCTGCTTGCACCTTTGGTGTGACCATGTCTCTAAAGCTCCTATCCATGACACTTCCTGCCTCCTTCATGCTCCGAAGTGCATCCAACTGCTGCCTGGGTGGGACTGTGGTTGGTGCAGACTCAATGGGCCTACCCACGCGTTCTGTAAGGAGCTGTAAATTGGGTGCACTTCCTGCAGACATTGCTGCCCGAGACGCTGGAAGCATCTTCCACATCTCATCAGTGCAACACCTACTCCCACGGACCGACATTTCCAGCACCAGTTAAATTATTTGAGAAAATTTATACAACTCTTACCTTCACTTTTACCTTCTCACAGGTACCGGGTTCCCTGTTGGGCCATCAGAAACCTTCTCTCTCCTTAACTGAGACTGACTTTTCCTGGACCTTCTCACACCAGTCCCAGTGCTCCATTGTCATCTAACCTGCAAGAGCCTCTTCATCACCATAGATACCGTTGGCTCTCTGGGGAGGAGCCTGCTCTCTACAGCAAGGCAGTGGCAACTCCAAAATGGCTCCCTGCTGCCTTTGTCTCTGACCCCAGGCAGGCAGCCCCACCCTTGCTGGAGATGCTCAGAGCCTCTCATTGGCTAACTAAGCTCACCTCCTGGCCAATGAGGTCATTTAGAATCATGGAATGCCTACAGTGCAGGAGGAGGCCATTCTGCCCACTGACAACCCCATCCTATCCCCGCAACGCCATGTATTTATGCTGCTAACTCCCCTTGACACTAAGTGGCAATTTAACATGGCCAATCCACCTAACCAGTACGTCTTTCGGACTGTGGGGGGAAACCGGAGCACCCAGAGGAAACCCATGCAGAAACAGAGAACATACAGACTCCTGACAGACAGTGACCTAAGTCGGGAATCGAACCCGGGTCCCTGGCGCTGCGAGGCAGCAGTGCTAACCCACCGTGCAGTCGTGCTGCGCCAGATTTGAATTTAACAATAGTGTGGCAAGAGTGACAGGCACAGGGTTGGAACCTGGGACTCATTTGCGTGTCGGCTTTGCAGTCCTGCACTGAAGATCTGCCCCATTAACTCCTTCTCTCCCCACAGATACTGCCTGGCCTGCTGAGCATTTCCTGAACTTATTTTGGAAAAACACACACCCACCGCTGCTGATTTTTATTATCCATTAAACCGAACAATGGGCACAGGATTCCCAGTACGGGTGGCTCGTGGGTCAGGTGTCCAGTCGGAAGGGTGAATCGGAAAAGGGCACAGTCAGGTCATGGAGTTTTAACCTCGTCATGAAGTCAGACAACAGGTCATAGAATCATAGAAACCCTACAGTGCAGAAAGAGGCCATTTGGCCCATTGAGTCTGTACCGACCACAATCCCACCCAGGCCCTACCCTCATATCCACCCTCTAACCTACACATCTCAGGACACTAAGGGGCAATTTCAAGTGTTTTATTTGAACTGACAAACCTTATAAGTTGATGCAAATCCAGATTTGATGCAGTATTTTAAAGAGTGTGGAAGGACAACATTTAATATCATAACAATAAACTAAGATGAATTTGTAGCCAATGTGACACATAAAGTATCATAAAACCTTTAATTTCTTGTCACTTCCTGATATATCCTCTTCAAGGCTCCGATGCGATGGTATAAAATATGGTTTCATTTATTTTATTTAGTGTCTCTCGTAACAGAGCCAGGCAATGTCAGTGGCAGCTGTGATGTGGAGATGCCCGTGTTGGACTAGGGTGGGCACAGTAAGAAGTCTCACAACATCAGATTAAAGTCCAGCAGGTTTATTTGGCAGCACGAGCTCTCGGAGCGCTGCTCCACTCCACTCACCTGAGGAAGGAGCACCACTCCGAAAGCTCGTGCTACCAAATAAACCTGCTGGACTTTAACCTGGTGTTGTGAGACTTCTTACTGTCTCTTTAGAGTAACTCAGTTAATCTCACCCAATCCCTGCAGCAGTGCAAATTTTTCCCGATTTAATACAAATTCAGTTCCCTTTGGAGGGAAAACAAAATCTTCTGTTTTGATCAAACAAAATACTGGGTTTGAAGAATGCAAATAGCCGCAATTTCTGCATCGAGTACGGGCGTTTACACAAAGACAACATTTAGTGGATGAATTAAACATGGGTGTTTACAAAGTCATTCAGCGCAAAGCTTTATCCCAATGATAAATATAAAATATGGAGGTAACTTACTTCACGCAGAAATACAACACAACCGGTCCTGACTTTTTCGGAAAATCATGTTCCAACACTCTTCGATCTAACTGGAGCCAGCTAAAATGGGCGCTGGATGAGGAAGGAGAAAGAGAGACAACATTAGAATCAACCTTCCCGGCAGTGTCTGAGTGCAAGGAACAGTGTAACAAGCACAGGCGTGATGGTGACACACGACAGATGAGGTGGACTCCCAATCCTGGCGAACGTTCCTCTCATCCACATATCCATCGGTTCAATTTCTGCACTTCCCGTTCATGAGGGCAAAAGGTTTACAATATTTTTAACTGGCACCCTTGACAGTGGAATCAATTGGCCGGAACTCTGTCCCCAGGTGTTGGGAATGGAAGTGGTGGGGGTGGGAGGGGAAAGAGAATAGTGTGGCACCGTGTTGGGAGAGTTCCCCAACTTGGTCAACCAGTGGAGAGATTTCCAGCAGTGGGCAGGAGCTGGGGCTGGGCGCCTGATCCAAAAGCGGGGTTAGAGGACGTGGATTTACATATTAACAATCCCAGTGAGGAGCCATTGAGCTGGGTTGCTTCTGGTAGGACAGCCCTCAGGCAGTCCAGAAGGTTCTAGCTTCATGGGGGCAGCCAGTTCTCTATCGCAGTTGGGCCAGTAGGGCCTATCAAAGCCAGAGGCCACACCCACCCCTGCCGCATGCCTCACAGAGGGGACAACGGACAGGATAGGTGGCTCCCATCGGTCCCCTTCCCGCAGGATTTCCACAATGATCGAGTGGGGGCTTTCATCCTTGGCCATCCAGGATTTTCACTGCCATTTATCTCTGAGGCCTCCTGTCTGCCTCAGCAGTGCCCACCTCTCCCTCAAGGTCTGACGGACTTGGGAGACACCCATGATCCTTGATTGAATGGCGAGGCAAGAGACAGACAAATCAGTGAACTGGCCCAGGTGGCGAATGTCTGGGCTCAGGATGCCACCTTGCCCTCATGCCCGAGTCCCAAAGTCCAAGGGAAAATACAGCCCCATTGACACCAATCCCATCACAAACAATCAATACTTCCAAATACAGAATTAAAATGATCAGTAATAATCTGAAATAAAATTCCACGTGGTAGACATGTTCCCAATTTTTAGGATCCTGTCGATGTCACACACCCACAAGAAACACAGTCAGACAAGGTGATGGCAGAGTGGTTTGTACTGCTGCCTCAGGGACCTGGGTTCGATTCCAGCCTCAGGTGTCTGCGTGGGTTCCCTCTGGGTGCTCCGGTTTTCTCCCACAGCCCAAAGATGCACAGGTTAGATGCATTGCCCGTACAAAATTGCCCTTCAGTGTATCAAGATGTGCAGGTTAGATGGATTAGCCATGATTAACATGTGGGGTTACAGCGATAGGGTGGGGGAGAGGGCCTGGGTAAGATACTCTGTCAGAGAGTCGGAGCGGACTCGATGGGCCAAATGGCCTCTTCTGCACTGTAGGGATACTGGGGTTGCTTCACCACAAACAGGCCAACCCCTTCCACCAGCTTCCTCACTCATCGGAATGTTCAAATTACAGGGTCTCAATTTCACCAATTGTGACAGGGTTGCTGACACTTGTACAATGCCAACTGGTTGGCAGAGACAGAATGGGACTCAAGTTACCTGAACCTCCTGAAGACTAAAATACAATGAAGCAGTATTATTTTATTAATGATCATTTTTAAACTGAAACACCCAAGTCAACAGAAAAAACATTACCACAGGGAACTAGGATCATCCACTCCCATCTGCGTAACATCAACCATCTCCTCTCCCGTCTCAGCTCAGCTGTTGTTCAAACCCTTACCCATTGCTTTGGAACCTCCAAACGCGACTATTCTAACACACTGCTAGCTGCTCTCACACATTCTACGATTCATCAATTGAGTGCATTTAAAGCTCTGCTGCCTATGTCCTCACATCAAATCCTGTTACTCTATCATGCCCTGTGCTTGCTGACTGAAGGTGGTTCCTGGTTACTAATAACTGAATACTGTCACTCATCCGGGCTCCTTTGACTAACAATGTCAAGGTGTGCACGCTAGATGGATTGGTCAGGCTAAGTTATCTGTCCTGTACTGTTCTATATTCTATTGCTGTGTGTGTGGCCTCTCGTGTAGGGCAGACTAACCTGTGTGTAGTTTGCACATTCTCTGTGCGGAGTTTGCACATTCTCCCCATGTCTGCGTGGGTTTTCTCCAGGTGCTCCGATTTCCTCCCACAGTCCAAAGATGAGCAGGTTAGGTGGATTGGCCATGCTAAACTGCCCTTTAGTGTCAAGGGGAGAAGCTAGGGTAAATGCATGGGTTTATGGGGATCAAGCCTAGATGGGATTGTGGGCAGTGCAGACTCAATGAGCTGAATGGTCTCCTTCTGCATTGTAGGGTTCTATGACTGGGTAAAGGCAGCAGATTTCCTTCCTGAAAGTACATCAGTGAGCCAGATGGATTTTCACAACAATCACTGATAGTTCCAGGGTCACTGCCACTGAGGCCAGCTTTATATTCCAGAGTTTATCAACTGAATGTAAATTCCACCAGCTGCCGTGGTGGGATTTGAACCCGCGTCCTCAGAGCTTCCGTCGGGCCCACAGCGGCTGGAGAGAACTTTGAAGTGTGTTTTTGCGATGGGAACATTTGCAGTTGGCACGGTCACCCAGCATGCAGCTTACATACCAACGGGGACGGAACTGAGTCTTTACAAAAGACTTTCCAAAAAGCTGGCGATTAAACTGTCAACACTTCACTGGAGGCATGCCAGGAATTTCATTAAATTTAAATAACAAACACCGTTTTCTATTTGGAACAACTTGGGCAGAAGTGGATCTGTGACCACGGGTTCCTTTGTTGATGGACAGGAAGAAAATGGCTTTTTTAAAAATATAGATGAGATTGCACGTTGAAAATCCAATTAAAATTTTCTGTGCTGAACCACTGGTGAGTTTTTTCAGACTCTTTAATATTAAAAACCTCAAACAACGCACAGCTGCTGTTTAAGAGGTTTTTATTAAGTCATTTTTGTTTGGAGGGAGTTTATGCTTGTTAAAAAGCGAGCGAATCAGCTGTTTGGTTAAGTCGCTCACTTTTGGAAACTGCACCCTTGCGACTTTCTATTGCTTCACTTCAAGAGGCAGAAAGTGATGCCCCAGAGTCACTACGGTAACACCTCAGGGGATTTGTTGGTAATTAAATATGGATAAAACATATTGCTTTACTGGAGAAAGGGAGTTTTCTGCAGTGTCAGCCTGGCAGTGTCGGTGTTTACGAGGGAGAGACTGCGATGCCAAATGTTCCAGTGCGGGACAGAGAGAGTGGACGTGGGCAGCAATTTAATTGAGAAGTTGAACAGAAGAGGAGGTGACTGCACTGGACCAGTGACACTCCTCACTGACCAACACTCCCCCCTCATCCAGTGTCAGCTCAACAACATTAGCTGATTGTTCATCTCATTGTAGTTGCTGGCGTCTTGCTGTAAGTGAGGTTTTTGTACTTTACAACGGAGTACGTCAACCGAAGTCAAAATATTCTGAATTAATTCGCTGCAGAACATAAGAACTGGAGCAGGAGTGGGCCATCTGGCCCCTCGAGCCTGCTCCGCCATTCAATAAGATCATGGCTGATCTTTTCGTGGACTCAGCTCCACTTACCTGCCCGCTCACCATAACCCTTAATTCCTTTACTGTTCAAAAATTTATCTATCCTTGCCTTAAAAATATTCAATGGTGTAGCCTCAACTGCTTCACTGGGCAGGGAATTCCACAGATTCACAATTTTTTGTGTGAAGAAGTTCCTCCTCAACTCAGTCCTAAATCTGTTTCCCCTTACTTTGAGGCCATGCCTCCTAGTTCTCGTTTCACCCGCCAGTGGAAACAACTTTGCTGCTTCTACCTTATCCATTCCCTTCATAATTTTATTTGTTTCTATAAGATCTCCCCCTCATTCTTCTGAATTCCAATGAGGATAGCCCCAGTCTACTCAGTCTCTCCTCATAAACCAACCCTCTCAACTCCAGAATCAACCTAGTGAATCTCCTCTGCGCTCTCTCCAGTGCCAGTATATCATAGAAACATAGAAAAACTACAGCACAATACAGGCCCTTCAGCCCACAAAGTATCCTTTCTCAAATAAAAACACGTTGACAATCCTCAGAAAGATGTGAGATTTTCTTTCTTTTTACTCATTCATGGGACGGAGGTCGCTGGCTGGCCAGCATTTATTGCCCTTCACTAGTTGCCCGAGGGCAGTTGAGAGTCAACCACATTGCTGTGGTTCTGGAGTCACATATAGGCCAGACCGGGTAAGGATGGCAGATTTCCTTCCCTAAAGGACATTAGTGAACCAGATGGGTTTTTCTGACAATCGACAATGATTTCATGGTCATCAGTAGATTCTTAATTCCAAATATATTTTATTGAATTCAAATTCCACCATCTGCTGTAGCGGGATTCGAACCATAGAACATTAGCTAAGCTTCTGGATTAATGGTCTAGTGATAATACCATTGGGCCATCCCTTCCAGTATACATAAACCTGTTATCCTCATTGTTTTATCTTTTCAATTATGCGCCTGATTTTTACTCACTTTAGATTCAAGATTGAGGGTGGGATTTTCCAGCCCCGCCCATGCGGGGTCCCGAAATTCTCACCCAAGTTCAAGAAACCTTTTCACCGTCTTTAAAATTGTCTGTCCCACCATCCGAGATTCCCACAGTTGGTTGGATTGGAAAATTTACCACTCGGTGTCCACAGGGTGGAATTTTCCAGCTCTTCCCACCTGTGGGATCCTCTGGTCCCGCCAAGGGTGACCCCTACCCGGTGGCGGGTTCACTGGTGATGGGACGGGTGAGCCACATAGAACACTGCAGACATTGACAGGACTGTAAAATCCCACCGGCAGCCAATGGGGACCCATCTCCGCCGCCAGGTGCCTGGAAAATCCCATCCATAGTGCGAATTACATCAGAAGTGGCTGATTAAAATGGCCACTGCCAATGTGAGAAATATTCATTCATACAAAGCCGAGAAGCAATTATGCAATGATTCCCGTGAGTGTAGTTAACTCCTAGTGATGTTGCAGTGCAACTCTTAATGTTTTAATTAATGACTACTAATGTTTTTAAAATCACATTTCTGGTTTCTTACGATAAGGTGATAGGGACGTGTTGTACCTGCTTCAGGAGATTACTGTAAACGCAATCTAGAGAATTAGAGGCTAGATTTTAAGCTTGCCTGTCTGTAGTTAGTGGTCAGGTCACTGGCTGATGCAGTGCGTACTCCGACCTGTTCCAGATATCATACTAACATTCACTGCAAGACAGATACATATGACCTAGAATCATGGAATCTTACAGTGCAGAAGAGGCCATTCGGCCCATCGGCACCAACTGTGTAATACAGAATCTTACTCAGACCCTACCCCATAACCCCATGTATGCACCCTGCTAATCCTCCTAACCTACACATCTATTATTTATTCAATAGTGTCACAAGTAGGCTTACATTAATACTGCAGTGAAGCTATTGAGAAAATTTCTTAGTTGCCACACTCCGGTGCCTGTTCGGGGACACTGAGGGAGAATTTAGCTTGGCCAATCCCCCAACTAGCACGTCATTCGAAGTGTGGGAGGAAACCGGAGCACCCGGAGGAAGCCCAGGCAGACCCGAGGAGAACATGCAGACTCCACACAGTCACCCAAACCAGGAATCTAACCTGGGTCTCTGGCATTGTGAGGCAGCGGTGCTAACCACTGTGCCAACCATGGTGTCTTGGGACATTGCGGGACAATTTAGCATAGCTAATTCCCCCAAAGCCACACAACTTAAGTTTAAAGTTTATTTATTAGTGTTAGAAGTAGGCTTACATTAACACTGCAATGAAGTTATTGTGAAAATCCCCCAATCGTGGGCCACTCGGGGGCACTTTATCACGGCCAATCCTCCTAACCAGCTCGTCTTTCGGACTGTGGGAGGAAGCTCACGCAGACAAGGGGAGAACGTGCAGAGTTCACAAGGACAGTCACCCAAGGCCAGAATTGAACCTGGTTCCCTGGCGCTGTGAGGCTGCAGTGCTAACCACTGTGCCATCATGCCACCCCATTTTCCCACCCTCATCATACCGCTGAGCATCGAAGCTCCTTCACCAATCACTCAGGTTCTACTCTCCTGGAACTCCTTCTATGAACATACCCTCTGTCTCCCTCTGAACCCCTTGAAAATCTCCCTAAAACCACTCTTCGATTTAACCTTCAGCCCAGAACTCCTCCTTTCTGTTCAGGCACCTGCGCTGCGCTCTGTGGATTGTCCTGGGATCTCTTTCCTGACACAAGATAAATGCAAATTGTCTAACTGGAGTTAGATGGAGCAAAAACAGAAAAAACTGAAAAATCTCAGCGGGTCTGACAGCATCTGTGGAGAGAGAATAGAGCCAATGTTTCAAGTCTAGACGACTCTTGGTCAGACGCTGCCAGACCTGCTGAGATTTTCTGTTTTTGTTTCAGATTCCAGCACCAGCACTAATTTGCTTTTGTCAGAGTTAGATGGACTTGGATAACTCTGGTCGGCAATAATCCACCCAAGTTTTAGTCATTCTGTACAAAGGACTTCTAGATTGGAATGTTTCATCCATTAATTGGATAATTTTCCAATATTAGACCCTTGTTGAAGGTCTGACGGCTGCAACAAGCCATAACTGGGGGGGTTAATGCTCAATGACGAAGCTACTTTAGTAAGGTACCATTATAATTCATGTACTTTTCCCCCTCACCGCGTCACTGTCTTTCTCTCTCTCTGTCTCCCTCACTCTTACTGCCGTAGTCCCGCTCCCTCACTCCTTTCCCCATCCCTCCTGCTGTCTTTCCTCCACCCTTTGTACTGGCTCGATACATTCTTGTTGAAGTTCCTTTGTTCCGATGATAAGGTTTGAAGTGTTGAACTTCAGAGTTTTGAGGTTGTAACCTTGGGGTTGTACAAAGACAATGATGGTGACCTCACCTCACCAGAATTTGGCAGAGTGTTGGCTCTGATGAGAAAAATGGGAGTAAATTCTGCCAATGGCTCCTGACCAGGTCTTGAAGCTCACTAACAGATGTTTTTATAGCCAGGAGAATCTCACCGCCCCCATGGCTCTGATCCGTACGTCACGGCTCCACTGAACCGCACCAATCACTGGGAGCTGGGAATAAACAGCTCCCCAGGCTGTGTTCCACAGCGACTGCAGGGAGGCCACACCAGAGCTCGCCAGTCACTGGCCCAGTTCCCACAGATGTGGTAGAAAACTGGGGCACCACGCAGACACGGGGAGAATGTGCAGGCCCCACACAGACAGTGACCCAAGCTGGGAATCGAACCCGGGTCCCTGGCGTTGTGAGGCAGCATTGCTAACCCACTGTGCTGCCGTGCTGCCCCGTGCCAACTGGTGGGGTGAGGGGAAGAGGTCAGGGGAAAGGGCAGAGTGAGTGGCATGGGGGGGGGGGCTTTCTTCATTCCCTCCCCCGTTTCTCCAATGCCAGGTCCTTCAATTGGACAGGAGATGCCTTTGAATGTGGGAGCTTCCCATCCTCCTGGGAGTCCACAAGCACTCCCGACGGGGTTTACAAGCCAGTTCCTTCATATGGCTGAATACCAGTGAAGTGGGAGTGAGATCTTTCAGCGGGTCTCAGTAATTGCCCAGCGGAAAGTCTCAAGTGACAGAGAGGTCACCTCCAGGCCTAACGGGAGGTGACAAGGCCCCTGCCTCAGGTCTGATCCAACTGCCTCAGAACTCCCTCCAGGAGGGGGACTTAAACCCCATCCTGCGTGCCTCAGTGAGAATTCTCCAATTGCCTCAAAAATGCCGCAGATCCGCTGAAACATGCTGAATCTGACCCCCAAATTAAAGAGGATTTACCCCGAGGAGCCCCCACAGTCTGTGTGGACAGCTGTTAGTGCAGCGAACAACGAGCGTTGCTTCTGACTGTAAAACCCAGGCCACTGTGTTTCCAGGGGAATTATCCTGTTTACAAAAGAGCGGCTCATTAATATTTTCAGCGTGCAGCAATGTTACGATCTTGTTTCTAACACTTTTGGTCGCATCCCACGAGGCAGGAGTTCTGAAAGATTACCCTGTGCCAGCTGTTTAGCTCTGAGACTCCCAGTCGCTCGGTCTCCCATGGCGATCGAGAGGTACGGTTGATGTCGAAATGTTCCTTTTGCTAGAAACGCTGCTTTGATTGGGATTTTCCACAAAATGTGTGAGGTTTTCCTGCAGCCTGGAATCTGTGTTGCCCAGTTTCAACTGGCACAACAGAATTAGTGCAGAATAGCCCAAACTTCAGTCTTTTCTGAATGGACCTACCTCACATTAAGCTGATCTTTCTCTACACCCTAGCTATGGCTGTAACACTACATTCTGCACTCTCCCCTCCTTCTCTATGAACGGTATGCTCTGTCTGTATAGCGTGCAAGAACCAATACTTTTCACTGTATACTAATACATGTGACAATAATCAAATCAAATCAAATTGTTTTTCCTTCAAAGTAAATCACTGCAGGGATGAGCCAGTTTTGTAATCAAGGCAAAAAATGCTGGAAGTGCACAGGGGGGTCCGACAGAATTTGTAATAAAACTGATTAAAGGACAAAGGAAATTACAGCACAGGAACAGGCCCTTCGGCCCTCCAAGCCTGCACCGACCATGCTGCCCATCTGAACTAAAACCCCCTATCCTTCCAGGGACCATATCCCTCTATTCCCGTCCTATTCATGTACTTGTCCAGACGCCCCTATCTGCTTCCCCTACCTCCCTCAGCAGCGAGTTACAGGCACCCGCCACCCTCTATGTAAAAAATCTGCCCGGTACATCTCCTTTAAACCTCGCCCCTCGCACTTTAACCTATGCCCCCGAGTAATTGACTCTTCCACCCTGGGAAAAAGCATGTGACTTAATATTTTGGGCTGAGATCTCTCATTAGTCTCCATACAAAACAATAATCTGCCTTTTCCCCCTCTCAGTTGTTGACCTGTGGTTTTGTGTTCGTATTTCAGGCTTCCACCGCTTTCAATTTTATTCTATCACAGGAAGAGACCACTCGGCCCGTCCTGCTGTCTGTGAGGGTAGTTCAGCGAGTCGCAAACCTTCTCCTCAGAGTTGTAATCTATATAAATGATCTGGAGGAAAATGTGGGTGATTTGATGAGTAAGTTTGTGAATGACACAACAATTGGCAGAGTTGCAGACAGTGATATGGATTGTCAGAGGATCCAACAGGATATATATAATTGGAGACTTGGGCAGAGAAATGGCAGATGGAGTTTAATCCGAACAATGTGAGGAGATGCATTTTGGAGGATCAAATTCAGGTGTGAATTATACAGTAAATGACAGAATCCTTAGGGGCATTGACATAGAATCATACAGTGCAGAAAGAGGCCCTTCAGCCCATCGAGTCTGCACCAATCACAATCCCACCCAGGCCCTACCCCCATATCCCTACATATTTTACCCGCTAATCCCTCTAACCTACGCATCCCAGGACACTAAGGGGCAATTTTAGCATGGCCAATCAACCTAACCCACACATCTTTGGAATCTGGCTGGTCCACAGATCCCTGAAAGTGGCAACACAGGTGGGTAAGGTGATTGAGAAGGTATACAGCATGCTTGCTTTCACTGACCAGGGCACTGAGTATAAAAACAAAGGAACCTCGGGTGGATGTAGCTGTTACTAGGGGGGCATAACTATAAGGTTCATGGTGGGAGATATAGAGGGATGTCCGAGGTAGGTTCTTTACTCAGAGTGGTTGGGGTGTGGAATAGACTGCCTGCTGTGATAGTGGAGTTGGACACTTTAGGAACTTTCAAGTGGTTATTGGATAGGCACATGGAGCACTCCAGAATGATTGGGAGTGGGGTAGCTTGATCTTGGATTTGGACATAGCTCGGCACAACATCGAGGGCCGAAGGGCCTGTACTGTGCTGTATTGTTCTATGTCTATAAACCGAAGAAGTCCCAGGCGGATTTTCTAATTTAGAATCATACACCAGAATTTTACTGCCCCATCCACCACAGGAATCGGAGCGGGGAAGGAACGGACAACGGATAGTTCATTGACCTCGGGTGGGATATTACAGTTTCAGGATAAGAGGGGCCATAAAATCCTGCCAGTAGAGTTCTACAGCCCTTCGGCCCATCGTGTCTGTGCAGGCCATCAAGTACAGATCCATCCTAACTCCAGCCCTTGCTTCATGGCCTTGTACGCTGTGGCATTTCAAGTGCTCATCTAAATGCTTCTTAAATGTTGCGAGGGTTCCCGCGTCTGCCACCCTTTCAGGCACTGAGCTCCAGATTCCCACCAGCCTCTGGATGAAAACATTTTTTTCCTCAAATCCCCTCGAAGTCTCCTGCCCCTCGGTTACTGCCCCCTCTGCTAAGGGGAAAAGTTCCTTTCTATCCACCGTAAACTTAACTAAAAAAAAATCCAGTGACTGGGACACCTTGGGTTGAGGAGAGAGTGACCAAGTGAGGGGAGGTGAGTTGTAGCTTCTGCTGCTGACTGTCACCAACGCCCCTGGTTGGGTAAAGGTGGAGGTTACTGAGCTTAGCTTTAAACAGCCTCTCTGTACTCACCATCGCAGCTTATACATGAAGAACTGCACTCTATACAGTCCTGGTCACTCTAGTATAGAAAGGGTATTACTAAATTAGAAAGAGTGCAGAAAAGATTTACTAGGATGCTACAGGGACTTGATGGTTTAAGCTCTCAGTAGGAGATGGATAGATTGGGACTTTTTTCTCTGGAGTGTGGAAGGCTGAAGGATGATCTTATAGAGGTCCATAAAATAATGAGGGGCACAGATCAGTTAGATAGTCAATAACTTCTCCCAAAAGTAGGGGAGTCTAAAACTAGAGGGCATAGGTTTGAGGTGAGAGGGGAGAGATACAAAAGGGTGCAGAGGGATAATTTTTTCACACAGAGGGTGGTGAATGTCAGGAGCGAGCTGCCAGAGGTAGTAGTAGAGGTGGGTACAATTTTGTCTTTTAAAAAGCATTTAGGCAGTTACATAGTAAAATGGGTATAGAGGGATATGGACCAAATCAGGCAATTGGGACTAGCTTAGTGGGTTAAAAAAAGGGTGGCATGGACAGGTTGGGCCAAAGGGCCTGTTAACATAAGAAATGGGAGCAGGAGTAGGCCATCTAGCCCTTCGAGCCTGCCCCGCCATCCAATAAGATCATGGCTAATCTGTGCTATAAACCTCTACGGCTCTAATGAGTCACTTGGTGAAGGAAGTGGAGGCTCCCAGCGTCGCAAAGGGAATAGAGCAGCAAGAGTAAAGTTTAGTTTGCAATGTTCGACCTGGAAATAAAACTAATCTAACATTTAAATTAAAGATGAACTCAAACTCTGGATTCCAGTGTCATGGTTTCGCTTCACATCCAGATATTATATTGATCTGGGATCTGTGACTCTGCCTGTACCAGTCTCACATTATTTCTCACAATGTACAACAGTAACAGCTGGCCTTTGTTGGGTTTTAAGTGCAGGGTACAGTGAGGCAGAACAAGCTGCATTTACTTAAACTCCCACAGGAAACGTGTACAGTATAATTTCCATGGTGCCCGTTCAATTCCAAATAACAGATTCCACTCTGTGACATGGAAATTAGACTTTGCAAACATTTATTTAATTTGTTTGGAGCATCAACATAGGCTGTACTGTATATTGTTTGATTAACAGTGAGGCATGAGCAATTAATGTTTTTTCAGAGTGCTTCGAAAGCCTCTTACACAAACATACATTTTCACAATTTCACACTCACCTTTTGTGGTTGATATATTGAGTTAGTGACAGCAGGAGTCTTCTTATTTATGACTGGAATATAATTGTGGGCACTTTTGTTTGTGGACAGAGTTGGGTAATAAATGTTCTGCAGGGCGCATTACCGATTCAGAACAAGGTCCTGAGTTTCACAAACTCACTGAAAAAGGAGGCCATTTGGCCCATCAAGTCTGAAGAGCAATGTCGACAATCCCACTCCTCACCTTTTCCCCAGATCCTAAACTTCTCTCTGAAAGTTGCCAATGGGTGGCACGATGGCACAGTGGGTTAGCACTGCTGCCACACAGCAGTAGGGACCCAGGTTCGATTCCCAGCTTGGGTCACCATCTATGTGGAGTTTGAACGTTCTCCCCATGTCCACGTGAATTTCCTCCGGGTGCTCCAGTTTCCTCCCACAGTCCAAAGATGTGCAGATTAGATGAATTGGCCATGTTAAATTGCTCTTAAGTGACAGAGGGACTAGCTAGGGTAAGTGCATAGGGGTTACGAGGATAGGGCCTGGTTGGGATTGTGATCGGTACAGACTCGATGGGCCGAATGGCCTCCTGCACTGTAGGAGTCTATGATCTGTCTTCAGCATTCTTTCAAGCAACACTTTCTACATCTGAAACATCTAGGTTGGAGTTACAGGGGGTTGGGGAGGGACAGAGTTTGTGCTACTGGGCTGTGGCACCTCTTGGTTAAGCAGGGAAGAAAGATTCACAATGAGTTTCTGCTCTGGATCGTAATCCATCAGTCAGGGGTGAAAGGTCCGTGTGTCAATGTTGAGGGGGACTTTAACTCTTTGTTGCTGGGGGGAGTTGTTGGGGACGGGGGGGGGGGGGGGGGGGGGGGACGGGGGGCTCGCAGTGACGTCTTTCCCATGTTGAACACCCTACTGAGTTCTCAAACCTCGACTTTCTAACTAGCCTCATTCCCCTTGGTTAACTCTGCTGTCAACTAACAGAAATTGCACGGTGGCAGAGTGGGTAGCACTGCTGCCTCACAGAGCCAGGGACCCAGGTTCAATTCCCGGCTTGGGTCATTGTCTGTGCGGAGTCCACACTTTCTCCGTGTCTGCATGGGTTTCCTCCGGATGCTCCAGTTTCCTCCCACAGTCCAAAGATGTGCAGGTTAGGTTGACTGGCCACACTAAATTCTTCCTTAATGTCCCAAGATGTGTAGGTTAGAAGGATTAGCAGGGTAAATACATGGGGTTACAGGGTTAGGACCTAGGTGGGATACTCTGCGGGAGAGTTGGTACAGACTTGTTGGAGTGAATGGCCTCCTTCTGCATTGTAGGGTTTCTTTCTGTGCGTTTCACAGTACATGAACTTCAGGCTGGCTGAGAGATTTCCGAATATTGAGCTTAGATCGGTAGTGCGACAAACTTCATAGAATCTTAGAATCCCTACAGTGTAGAGGGAGGCCATTCGGTCCATCGAGTCTGCACTAACCACAGTCCCACCCAGGCCTCAGTTCCGTAATCACACGTACCCTGCTAATCCCCTTGACACTCAGGGGCAATTTAGCATGGCCAATCAACCTAACCCGCACTGTGGGAGGAAACCGGAGCACCTGGGGAAACTCCACACAGAGAGTGACCCAAGGCCAGAATTGAACCCGGGACCCTGGCACTGTGAGGCAGCAGTGTTAACCACTGCGCCAGCGTGTCACACTTCTCTGTAACCCAAGAAACCATGGGATGTACTGGTAACAGCACGGGGAAAATGAAGAAGTGACAAGAGGTTCTCCTTCTGCCGGATAAAATTCAAAATGCTCTGATCATCGTGAGGGGCAATGTGATAAACCTGATCACAGAATCTCCCTCTTCACAGGATAACTGAGTGATAGCGATATTGCAGAGGTCTCCTTCCCTGTGGACAATCCAAGCTCATTTTCGTAATTACCTTCTGATTGAGAGTGTCAAGTCAATATTCTTAATAAATAACAGAAAATAAAAACAGAAAACTCGGCAGGTCTGGCAAGATCCATGGAGAGAAACAGAGTTAACGTTTTGGGTCTGTGTGACTGAAGAAGATTCACACTGGACTCCGACGGGGAATTTACCCCCTGCCCACCACAGGGATGTCTGTGTGTGTGTGTCTGTGTGTGTGTGTGTGTCTGTGTGTGTGTGTGAGAGAGAGACTATGCAAAGATCTGTTGACCTCAGTGACATCTTCCAGTTTTAGGACAAACACGGCCAGAAAATCCCGTCCCAGCTATTGCGTTTTTCTGTTTTTATTGCACATTTCCAGTATCCCCATGCTTTTTATTTACGTCAATAATCATCTCTGATCATTGGAACTGAACCATCTGTTTGCCCAGAGCTGCCCGCGGTTTACGATTCAATCATCTTCTCAACATCGCAACCCGGAAAAGCCTCTTTACTGAGAGCAGGGGGAAGGTAAGAGGCTATTTGATAGGAGGAGACCCTTCGGCCCACCAAACCCCTGACCCCTTCCATTGTTAGAATGTAACTGGTGACAAATTTGTATTGGATGTAATGTGACCAATGGGAACAAAGCGTAAGGGTCAGCTGACCCAATAAAACATGGAACCAATCACAGAGTGGTTTAATAGTCAGCTGACCAACTGATTCACTATAAATAAGGAACTATGCAGCATTGTGGGAAGCTTGGATTGGCCTAGGGTGAGGCTCCAAGTTTGGAATAATGATGTTTCTTTATTAAACCCTTGTTTTGATTTATAATTTGGAGTAAGTTTTGTTGTTGTTTCATTACCTGTATTTTGAAGGGTTCCTTCTGAAGAACATCCATCACCCTAGACCAGCTAGCATTGAGAAGATTCACGCACACAATGCCTCTTACAAGTCTTCATTGCCACCACCTGTAACACTAACAAGCCTCAGAGCCACAACGTTACAGCTCCACAAGTGACTGGGGAGCTGCTAATATTCACAAAGGGCTACCTCACTTGACACCTGTGGAAGCACTTCATACAACTGTAAAAGGAACAATTTCTGACCTGGTTAATTACCGCCTGTTTCATTAAATTACAAGTTTTGGCGCTGGGCTAGCTGTTAAACATCTGCTTCAATTAGTATAAGTGACTGTTTGCCATTCTCACGTCACATAAATAAGCACAGTTCTGTTTTTATCAAGACCGCTCCTGCGCATTATATTCAATCATTAGACTCAGTTGATTGATCAGTTTCATTTGTCCTAAGTGTCATCCTTAAGTATTTTTAATAAGGCACTGGGTTCAGGATATACCATCCAACCAAACAGATTTAATTGAAATTAAGTCAGTGCAGTTGACCCGAGTGGGAAATAGACCATCTCCAACAACCCAGTGTCACTGCTTTAAACAAGCACTTCCATCAGCTATTCTCTAACCAAATGGCACACATTTGCAGGCTGCGAGCTCCCCCACGGCACTGTAATATTTGCAGTGTCATGGTGGCACAGTGGTTAACACTGCTGCCTCACAGCACCAGACATCCGGGTTCGATTCCCAGTTTGGGTCACTGCCAGTGTGGAATCAGCA
This sequence comes from Carcharhinus amblyrhynchos, assembly GCF_965287045.1. Lineage (NCBI taxonomy): Eukaryota > Metazoa > Chordata > Chondrichthyes > Carcharhiniformes > Carcharhinidae > Carcharhinus > Carcharhinus amblyrhynchos. The sequence continues at coordinate 49,821,369 of NC_137342.1, forward strand.
TGTTCTCCCCGTGTCTGAGTGGGTTTCCTTCGGGTGCTCTAGTTTTCTCCCACAGTCCGAAAGATGTGCTGGTTAGGTGCCAATCTCCCTCAGTGTACCCCAACAGGCGCCGGAGTGTGGCAACTAGGGGATTTTCACCGTAACTTCATTGCAGTATTAACGTAAGCCTACTTGACATTAATAAATAAACTTTACACAAAGAAAGATTTATCACAGAGAGAGTCCATTCGCTCCACCATGTCAGTGCTAGCCTTTCCAGGCTAACCCCACCTCCCAACTGTTGGCCTGTAGCCTTGTTGGTGACGTCACTTCAACTGCGTATCCGAGTTTTAAAAGCGATGAGAGTTTTGCCCCTGTTACCCTTTGGGTGGGATCATCAGGTTCCACTGAGATTTCCCACTGTATGCACCCCTCACCACTGGGAAATCCATGGTTTCAGTTCACTGTTGGTGGGACCAGTAGATCACACTGGCAGGAACAGCCAGAGAATTCCGATCGGTCATTTCCAGACCTTCATTCCCCTATCAATGAAAAGGATTAATCCTCAACTCCCTCTCATCCTCCTACTTTAAATTTTTACTCTCAGGTTCTTGAATGTAATGACCTCAATAAGGCTCAGGAATTGGGTTGTAAGAGTATGAGCTCCTTGATTGAGGTAGTGATCACCTGTCCAGTCAGGGAGTCTCACCTGTGACATATATATATATCCAGGAGTGTCAGGGCTGCTGGCACTCTGGGTTCTGACTTTGTACCTGAAGTGCTTGTAAGGGTGCAATAGAGTTAATAAATAAAGGGAACCTGGTGAAGGGACACAGGCCTCTGAACAGTTATTTTATTAACCTCTTTGTGACAGAAATCAGAACTCATTACAAATTTTTTAAATGGGTTTTCATTATTTTTCTCATCATAATGTGATGACACTCCAAAGATGTGTGGGTTAGTTTGACTGGCCACGCCAAATTGTCCCTTAGCGTCAGAGGGACTAGCAGGGTAAGTGTGTGGGGTTATGGGGATAGAACCTGGGTGGGATTGTTGTTGGTTGCAGGCTTGATGGGCCAAATGGCCTCCTTCCGTACTGTAGGGATTTTGTGATTCTATGTTCCTCGAGATAAGGGATATTTGTGGTGTAACGTGAATGCCTTTTATTTCAGCGTGTGCGTTATATCAGATGGTAAGTGAGTCAGGAATGTTTGTTCAGAGGCTGCAGCTGACAAACAGCAAAACTGAAAGCGAAAAGCTGGGCTTCCCGATCGACATTAATGTCAACGTGCGGCTAAAATCTGTCTCAGAAGAAAACAAAATTTGCGCAGGTGCACACCCTGCGCTAGATTTTTAATAACATATAATCATGCAACAAGTAGCAGATTAAGGACAAGAGATCCCTGGAGGAGACAGACCCTGCAAGCAGCGAAGTGCCATGATGTCAACTAAACTATTAGGTTCAATCTGTGCCTACTTAAAGGTGAATTGTAAAAGAACCAGAGGTGGCATGGGGAAAATGTTTTCAAGCAAGGAGTGGTGTGAATTTGGAACACACGATCTGATAGGACAAGAAAACCAATTCAATAACAGATACAATGGAGAGGCAAAGACCTGGTGGTATTATCGCTAAACTATTAATCCAGAAACTCAGCTAATGTTCTGGGAACCCGGCTTTGAATCCCACCACGGCAGATGGTGAAATTTGAATTCAATAAAAAATATCTGGAATTAAGAATCTACTGATGTCCATGAAACCATTGTTGATTGTTGGGAAAAACCCATCACTAATGTCCTTTGGGGAAGGAAATCTGCCGTCCTTACCTGGTCTGGCCTACATGTGACTCCAGAGGCTAAGCATTGTGGTTGACTCTCAACTGCCCTTGGGCAGCGAGAAATGGACAATAAATGCTGACCCAGCCAGCGACGCCCACGTCCCACGAATGAACAATAAAGAATAAAAACAGAATTGGAAAGTCACCTGAAGGAGAAAAGATCACAGGGATGTGGGGATAGAGAAGTGGAACCAACTGGATTGCTCTGCGTAAAAGACAGGACAGGCTTGATGGGCCAAGTGGCCTCCTTCTGTGCAGTTCTATTCTATAATTATTAAACGCTCCTCAGTGTATGCCCTGTGTTCTCTACACAATAACAAAACAGTTGCCAATATTAGACTAGTATGTCACGATAATCATTCTAAGAGGTTTTGAAATGATGTTCTGTAAGTATTGGAAAAAGGGTGTAACAAATGTGAATGAAATTCCTTTGTCTGTTATTTTTATGTCAGCATGTTTGAAAGGGGCGAGTTTGAACAGTAGAGAAGGGAATTTGACACAATTGTGTTGGTTGTTTTTTATGCTAATATTTGGACAGTATAATCTCGAGGCCAAACGTGGAGGTTTCCCCATGGAACCAGGACCTGAAAGGGGTATAATTGACACCAGCGTTGCTCCAATGATCACACAGGCATTACAGTGATGCTAATCACATCTTAAGTGCTACTTTATCATGGATTAAATTGATTATTTTGCAACAGTCCAACACATCCCCCCCCCCTCCCCCCAGGAATGATCTCTCTCTACCGTCTCCTCATTATTGACATCTCAGCTATCAGGCTGCCAGTTATTTGCACACCAGAGACAGCAGGAGAAGGGGACACAGTGTAAACGAAACAATAGAACTTACGTTTCATCCGTGAACGCTATCCCGAAATATTCCTTTTCCTTCAGATTGAAGTGGGATGCCACCAGGTCGAGCAGCTCCTTTGCCAAGAGTTTAGGCTGGAAGAGAGAGACACAGTTATTCCGATGTCCGACTGGAATACAATCATTCTGACCCTCCCCAGGGACACATTCCACCTCCTTTCCAATCAATGTTAGCGCAACGCCTGCCACCCTCACCTTAAATTCATTGCATCCAGAGGTCAGGAGACACTGACATCTCCATTTACAGGAGACGAGCCTTGTTTCGATTGACTCCACCACCCGTTTGTTCAGGATAAGTAGAGCTAGTCCATCAACACGCCTTCACTCTCTCTCTAAAGGACTCCATGTCACAGAGTTCAAACACACACAGGACACAGGCGATAGCAGATTCTACTCTCATCCTGTTTGAGTTTTTTAAGTTTATTTATTCATGTCACAAGTAGGCTGTCAGACCTGCTCAGATTTTCCTGCATTTTCTGTCTTTATTCTAAGGGAGCTGCCCGTTAGTTTAGTTTATTTATTATTGTCACAAGTAGGCTTACATTAGCACTGCAATGACCTTACTGTGAAAATCTCCTAGTCGCCACACTCCGGTGCCTGTTCAGGTACACTGAGGGAGAATTTAGCACGGTTAATACTCCTAACCCGGCACATCTTTCGGACTGTGGGAGGAAACCCACGCAGAAACAGGGCGAACGTGCAGACTCCACACAGACAGTGACCCAAGCTGGGAACCGAACCCAGGTCCCTGGCGTCGTGAGGCAGCAGTGTTAACCACTGTGCCACCGTGCTGCTCCAGAGAGGAAGCTTTCGTGCAAAGCCAGAGTGTCCGGGAGAGGTCACGGCTGACTGAGAGGTGGGAGCTGCTCTGATAGAGGGCAAGGTATTGAAGCAAAGGCAGCAATTTGCCAACTCAGCAGGGAGCCCGAAGCCGGACATCAGCTTCCAACACAGATAACTGTGAACTATTACATTTTGTTAAAAGTGAGGAGGTTGCAATTGAAGCCGTGAAGTACTTTTGAACTATTGCCACGGTTATGCTGTGGGAAATGCAGCAGCCAATTTACACACAGCAATGTGATAATAACCCGATTATCTGCTTTAGTGATAAATATTGGCCAGGACACTGGGGTGACCACTTAAAATACTAACATGTCAGCTTTAATGTCCACCTTAGATTAATTTAATGTCTCATCCAGAAGAGAAACATGCAACAGTGCACGTGTGTGTGTGTGTGTGTGTGTATTCTGTAAACTGTGTGTGCCTTTACACAATACTGTATTGTGCCTTTATATGCCCTGTTTGTGATCAGAATCTCCACTCACTTGACGAAGGAACAGCATTCCGAAAGCTAGTGGCATTTACTATCAAATAAATCTGTTGGACTTTAATCTGGTTGTTGTGAGATTTCTTACCGAATAAAATCCTCAGGGATTTTGACTCAAAGACTTCTTATATCAACCACTCAGAAAATGAACTATTGTATCCTGCACGGTTCAAGATTCAGATAAAGTGAGTTGGATGGCCTTGCTGCACAATGGATTTCTTAAAATAAATCCCTTTTTATTGGTAATGAATGAGCTGATTAAAAAGGGAGTTTCATCGCTGCCTGACAATTCCTAGAATAAATACAATTTAATAGCCACTGTTGTACAATTTTGGATTAAAATATGCAAGAGCAGCTTCTACTGAGATGTATTCAGCTTTGGGCGCAGATTAGAAAAACAAATGAACCTATTTATTGCACTATATATAAATGATTTCTAACAAATGGAATATTTTATAGCTCTGCCTAATTTATATGGGTTCTGAGAAGGGCTTTGCCTAGATTCTAATTTTATTGGGGTGGCACGGTGGCACAGTGGTTAGCACTGCTGCTTACAGCGCCAGAGATCCAGGTTCAATTCCTGGCTTGGGTCACTGTCTGTGTGGAGTCTGCACATTCTCCCCATGCCTGCGTAGGTTTCCTCTGGGTGCTCCGGTTTCCACACATAGTCCAAAGATGTGTGGATTAGGTGCATTGGCCATGCTAAATTGCCCCTTAGTGTCCGGGATGCGTAGGTTAGAGGGATTGGCAGGGTAAAATTGGGGGGTTACAGGGAGAGAGCCTGGGTGGGATTGTGGTCGGTGCAGACTCGATGGGCCGAATGGCCTCCTTCTGCACTGTAGGGATTTAATGATTCAATTCCTGGCTTGGATCACTGTCTGTGTGGAGTCTGCACATTCTCCCCGTGTCTGCGCGGGTTTCCTCCAGGTGCACTGGTTTCCTCCTACAATCCAAAGATGTACAGGTTAGATGGATTGGCTATGCTAAATGTTGCAACTGTACAAAACTCTGGTGTGGCCGCACTTGGAGTATTGTGTACAGTTCTAGTCGCCGCATTATAGCAAGGATGTGAAAGCAATGGAAAGGGTGCAGAGGAGATTTACCAGGATGTTGCCTGGTTTGGTGGGAAGGTCTTATGAGGAAAGGCTGAAGGACTTGAGGTTATTTTCATTACAGAGAAGGTTAAGAGGTGACTTAATAGAGGCATACAAGATGATCAGAAGATTAGGTAGGGTGGACAGTGAGAGCCTTTTTCCTCAGATGGTGATGACTAGCATGAGGCAACATAGCTTTAAATTGAGGGGTGATAGATATAGGGCATATATCAGAGGTAGGTTCTTTACTCAGAAAGTAGTAAGAGTATGGAATGCCCTGCCTGCAACAGTAGTGGATTCGCCAACATTAAGAGCATTTAAATGGTCATTGGATAAACATATGGATGATATTGGAATAGTGTAGGCTCGCTGGTTTCACAGCTCAGTGCAACATCAGGGGCCGAAGGGCCTGTACTGCGCTGTAATGTTGTATGGAAATTGCCCCATAGTGTCCTGGGATGTGTAGGTTAGAGGGATTAGCCGGGTAAATCTCTGTTGACCTCGGGTGAGAATTTCTGGTCATAAAATCTCACGCGTGCAGTCAGCATACTTTCTGTTTGATCAAAACTCTCCAGAGATAATTGCCCTCATTTTAAAATAATGTGCTGGAATAATGATCATTTTGGAATAAAGTTAGCAATAAAGTGAGCATGTTTTTATCAGTGTATTCTGTGAAGGAAGGAGATATTTTCACCTCATCGAGTTATACATGATGCAAGATTGATACTATTATCATTAAACTGATGATGAGGGACATTAACTTTAATGACTATCTTCATTCAATCTTTGGTTCTTGAGGGGATTTTTTTGTTCATTGGAAGCTGGAATTTTGTTTTGAGGTTTGTCCCACAATCCTTTCTGATTTTTCCTCTCTCTCTCCCAGCCACACTCTCCGAGGCAAACACCGATAGATATTCCATTCGACAGTCTGGTCAGAGACTTAGAAAAGCCACAAACAGGAGGAGGGTTGAGTCCAAATGTTATGATCGAAAGTTCACCACGAGACAGGAACGCAGGTTCATTCACTTGGTCTGTATGTAATCATCCACGTTTAGGTGCCAAGTGGAGGTTCGATATTACCCAACAGAGAGGAGTTGGGGTCAGAGGAAACATGAGGACTAATAAAAACTGGAGCAAGGACCAGGCAACTCTCGGAAAGTCACAGAGTCAGTCACAGAGTCATGGAGGTTTACAGCAAGGAAACAGGCCCTTCGGCCCAACTTGTCAATGCCATCCTTTTTTTAACCACTAAGGTAGGCCCACGTTTGGCTCATATCCCTCGATACCCAATTTACCCATATAACTCTCTAAATGCTTTTTAAAAGACAAAATTATACCCTTCTGCCCTCTGGCAGCTTGTTCCAGACACTCACCACCCTGTGTGTGAAACGATTGCCCCTCTGCACCCTTCTGTATCTCTCCCTCCTCACCTTAAACCTACGCCCTCTAGTTCTAGACTCCCCTAGACTATCTAACTGATCTGTGCCCCTCATTATTTTATAGATCTCTATCAGATCACCCCCAAGTATAAAAAGCTCCAGGGTAAAAAGTCCCAGCCTACCCAGCCTCTTCTCTTACCTCAAACCAATCAAGTCCCAGTAAGGAGTCTCACCACACCAGGTTAAAGTCCAACAGGTTTATTTGGAATCACGAGCTTTCGGAGCGCTGCTCCTTCATCAGGTCAGTGTCCACCCCAGTCCAATGCCAGCATCTCTACAATCAAGTCCCGGTAGCATCCTAGTAAATCTCTTCTGCACTCTTTCTAGTTGAATAATATCCTTTCTATAACGGGGTGGCCAGGACTGTACACAATATTGCAAGTGTGACCTTACCAATGTCTTGTACAACTTCAACAAGACATCCCAACTCCTATATTCAATGTTCTGACCAATGAAACCAAGTATGCCAAATACCTTCTTCACCACTCTGTCCACCTGTGACTCCACTTTCAAGGAGCTATGAACCTGTACCCCTAGATCTCTTTGTTCTGTAACTCTCCCCAGCGCCCTACCGTTAACTGAGTAACTCCTGCCCTGGTTCAATCTACCAAAATGCATCACCTCACATTTATCTGAAGTGCCAGGAGAAGCGTGGCAGAACATACTCTGATAATTATTGCGTGGTTCCAGGAGATCAGAGGGAATGGAAACAGGGAAGGAAAGGGATGCAGGCCTTTCAGATGAGGTAACTTTATCACTGGCAGATGTGTCTCACAATGTTTACAGGCTCCGCACTAACTTACCACTGCTGCTGTTGACATTAGAATAAACCCACTTGAGGAATCATAAATACACTACCACCTGGTCCAACTTTCCATGGTACTGATGACTTAATGGCATCTTTACCTAATGAATCACAGGGTAATGGTCTTTGAAACAGGTTTGCAATGTGTGTAATGTATCCATGGAGATGTGGGAGAATCCTCGATGGCCACCACCAGAACTCAGCCAATAAGGCAAGACGGATGTGGGATGTGTAAGAGTGTGGGGTTGGGGGGGTGGGGTGGAAATTAAGGTTTGAGAGGGGAAGGAAGGGGTTACACACAACCCCTGCCCACCATCAGCCCACGAAGGGAAACCTCTCCTGCCACTTAAATTGCAGCATTAATTGTCCACTTAAGGGCATCAATTGGCATCACTGATAAAACTGCGTTGGGGACAGGGGCAGGTTGTTTGGGGTCAAACAGGCCACTTGCTGAATTTAACGAGCCTTACTGCCTCCAAACGTCCCAGTGTTTAAATCCAGCCCCAAATATTTAACTTTCCAAACAATGATTCCCCCAGCACCAACATCCTGGAGGTTACCATTGACCAGAAACTGAACTGGGCCAGCCAGATAAATACTTTGGCTATCAGAGCGGTTCAGAAGCTGAGAATCCTGTGGTGAATAACTCACCCACGACGCCCCGAATCCTGTCCACCATCAGGGCCAGAATTTTCCAAACTCGCCCATGGCTGGGATTTTCCAGTCCCGCTGCAGTGAGTGGAGATTGGGCTGCGCACCAAGTTTTCCGTTCTCGCTGGCAGGGCGTACGACATCAGAGAATTCCGATCCAGGAACGTGATTGTATATTCTCTACTTGCACTCCACAACGCTCAATAAGGTTGACACCATCCAGGTCAAGGTTGTCTACTCGACCAGTATCCCATTCACCAGAGGTGTGCACCGTCTGCAAGATGCACTCACCAAGGCTCCTTCGACAACACCGTCCAAACCAGCAACCTCAACCATTAAGAAGGACAAGGGCTGCAGATACACGGGAACACCACCAAGTGGAAATTCCACTCCAAACCACACACCCCATCCTGACTTCGGAATATATCATCATTCCATCACTGTTGTTGGATCAGAATCCTGGGACTGTGATCCTAATAGCACACTGGGTGTACCTACACCACACGGATTGCCACTGGCCTCTGAAGGGCAATTAGGGACGGACAACAGGTGCTGGTCTTGTCCGTGATGCCCACACCCCACGATTGACAAATTAAGATCATGAAGATAATCTCTTAATTAACCGCAATAACACGATTGATGTGAATACAATAAAGCTCAGCAAATTATTGCAAAGAGGATTGTTTAATGCACAGAAATAAATCTGAATTTCCAAAAATCAACACAATTTAACCAACGCCCCATTTGAAAAATATTTCACTTTAAATGCAATTTGATGGTTGCAATTTGTCGATGCCAATTAGTAATCATATTGGAAGCTGGCCTGACACTGTGACATGTGGCTTCCAGGAAAACATGCCGGATTAAAGAACCTATCCCTTTTGTTCCAGGATCCCCAGGTGTTCAACATGGATTTGAAATGATCCTCACTTTCAGCAATGAACAGAAAGGCAATCACATGTATTAATGGATGATCACGTCAGCACACGGATCTTTCACACCAATGAGGAAAGCAGTATGTTTTGTCCGGGGAAATTTTGTTTTTGGGTATCTACAGTGCAGAAGGAGGCCATTTGGCCCATCGCGTCTGTACCAACCACAATCCCACCCAGGCCCTATTCCCCACACATTTACACTGACAGTAGGGGCAATTTATCATGGCTATTCAACCTAACCTGCACATCTTTGGGCTGTGGGAGAAAACTGCAGCACCCAAAGAAAACCCTCGTAGACATGAGGAGAATGTGCAAACTCCAAACAGTCAGTGACCTAAGCCAGGAATCGAACCCGGGTCCCTGGCGCTGTAAGGTGGCAGTGCTAACCACTGTGCCACCGTTCCTTCTCTTATTTTCTTACTGCAAATTGTCACCGCTCCTTTGGCAGCCTCTCCCAAGACAGAAAGAGACAGAGTGTGAATGGAAAGAAATGGATGGACAGAGTGGGAGAGGAGAGAGAGAGAGAGCGAGAGAGAATCAGAGCAGGAAAGGTGAGACAGCATGAACGAGAGAGTTTGAGAAAGGACAGAGAGAGAAAGAGTGGAAAAGAGAGAATCGGAGCGGGAAAGGACAGAGAGGGAATGAGAGAGTTTGGGAAAGGATAGATACAGAAAGAGTGGAAAAGAAGAGAGAATCAGAGCGGGAAAGGGGGGAGAGAGAGATTGAGAGAATTTGGGAGAGGATAGAGAGAGAGACAGAGAGTGAAAGAGAGAATTGGAGCAGGGAAAAGAGAATGAAAGAATGAAAGAGTTTGGGAAAGGAGAGAGAGAGAGAGAGACAGAGTGAGAGAAGAGAGCAGGTGGGAAAGCAGGGAAAGGGACAGATGGAATAGGAAAAAGAGGGAGAGAGAGAGATTCAGAGCAGAAAAGTAAAGAGAGACGATGGGAAAGGAAAGCACACCAAGGGTTGGGCTGATTTTCAGAAGTGCTGTGGACACAGAGGCTCACTCAGGATGGGATTGGGTGATTTAATGTTATCTAATTTAAATATAGATAGTATTTCTGTTGTATCCAGAGATATGTTTCATTTTGGAATGTATTGCAGCGAGGGACAGAGCTGCACATGTACAGTGCAGGATTTCAAATAGTACCTTGGTTTTTCTGGGTGGGAAGTGCCTGAAGAACCGAACCCTGGCTGTAACATTAATTCCTATTGGAACCCACAATCCACTTACAGCTGTTTCACTTAAAGTTGCGACTTTCAGGAATGCAAACACATCTTTAAGTCAGGACTTGATCTATATCGTGCATTTCCTGATAGTTCTTGGGTCAAAATATTGGACCTGTGGGTGTACCTACACTTCAGGGACTGCAACGGGTTCAAGGAAGCAGCTCACCACCACCTTCTCAAGGGGCAATTACGGATGGGCAATAAATGCTGGCCCAGCCAGCGATGCCCGCATTTGACAAATGAACATAAAAAGATTTGAAAATCCGTTTATGTCCATTGTATACTCAATAGATTGAATTTTACAGTCCTGCTGCAGTCAATGGGCCATTGAACAGCTCGCTGCATTTTCCAGACCTGCCCCCAAACTTTAAGGGAGTCTAAGATTCTGCCCAATGACTAAAGCTTAGAGAAAAGGCAGCTGCGATGGTCAAGTGGTTAAGGTGTTGGACTCCAATCCAATGCTGTTTCCCCGCACAGGTTCGAACCCTGCCCGCAGCGAGTGTGTTTGAGAATGTTTACTCCACTCAAAAAGGAATCGCAAAACCTAGTGAGTTTTTGGGATGGCACAGTGGTTAACACTGCTGCCTCACAATGCCAGGGACCCGGGTTCAATTCCCAGCTTGGGTCACTGTCTGTGCGGAGTCTGCACATTTTCCCCGTGTCTGCGTGGGTTTCCTCCGGGTGCTTTGGTTTCCTCCCACATTCCAAAGATGTGTGGGTTCGGTGGATTAGCTGTGCTAAATTGAGCCTTAGTGTCAGGCGATCTAGCAAGGGTAAATGCGTGGTATTTGTAGATAGGCCCTGGGTGGGATTATGGTCGGTGCAAACTCGATGGGCCAAATGGCCTCCTTCTGCAAAGCAGGATTCTATAAGATGTGATTCAGTTGTTGCTTTTTTGCCCCCTCAAGGCCTTATTCAGACCTGGAACCTAACAAAAATGCAATAAGATGGAGCTGTGCAAGAAACAGAAAGATAATGGATGCACCAAGAGGAGTTTGCTCATTAGCAATGCTTGCACGTACAGTTAGGTTTTTTTTCACCCAAAGGAATCTTCATGAATTTTCATCAAACTTCACATACACTGAGTCCTTGCAGGTCCTTGATTCTACTGGGAAATTTACATGACCTAATTAACTTGGAATGGTGACAAATCTCATCCAACAAACATTTTACCGTGAACAGTAATTGACTTCTTCAGAAATTCAACTAACTCGAAAAATCCATCCAATTGATTTTGTTAGCACGGTTCAAAAAAAAAATAGCCCCAGCAATATTTGATTCTGAATTAACACAAAGCCTAATAATCAGTTGGTGTGACGGTATTGGTTTCCGATGGTTCATCACATTCCGACGGAGAAAGTTCTCTGTTATACTTTTCCACTCTCAGTTACCGAAATGATAAGTGATCGGAATTCTGAGTGAATTTACAAAATCCTTCATCTTCACCCCAAACTGCACCAGTAACATTTCCCTTGTAATTAAAAATCAACCTTTCTAATCAATGCACTGGAAACTGCAAATCCCAAGACAAAAACCAGATCAGCCCAAACTCCAGAGCTCCTGAATTGAAAATAATCAGCTATACAATTTTAAAACTGACTCAGTCAGCATTCACTTTGTAATTTGTAGTTTGACAAAACGTCAGTTCTTTTCTCTCCTTACAGATGCTGCCAGACCTGCTGAGATTTTCCAGCGTTTTCTCTTTTGGTTTCAGATTCCAGCATCCACAGTAATTTGCTTTTATTCGCTTTGTAATGCTGCTTAGGGTTGGGGAAACGGAGGTCTTAAGGAATTTACTCTCATACACAGATTCAGTTTGTAACTTTATATTAAAAAGTTATAATATTCACATGAAGAAGCATAGATCTTAGAAACTGGGGTAAGCCATTTGGCCCTGCACTGCCATTCTATATGATCCTCTATTTACACCACCAACCCGCACTCTCCCCATACCCCCGACACCTTTAGAGTCTGTGTGTGTGTGTGTGTGTGTGTGTGTGTGTGTGTGTGGTTATCCCTAAAAAATTCTAAGTGCTGAATTTGTGTAACAACTGGAGTAAATCCCACTTTTTTTTCCAGCGTGATTTCCAGACTGAATCTCCCACACTCTGTGCATCACAAAGAGCCCTGGTGTGAATGATGTTACAATCAGGTGTTATTCCCAGTGGAAAGGTAGCAGCATGGAGCTGGGCGGGCCACTGCGCATGTGCTGATCTGTCAGTGCCGAGATTGGCACATGCGCAGTGGCCCCGCACTGCCGGTCCCAATCACTGGCCAGCAATGGATAAGTTGGGCCGAAGGGCCTCTTTCCATGCTGTAAACCTCTACGACTCTATAATGTTACAATTGTACAGAGGCAGGGAAGAGTGGAACACCATGTATGGAGGCATGTAGAATATTCTTATCCTTTTCGTAATTTTCAAGTTGGAAACCACTCTTAACACCGCAGCCTCAACACGCCAGGGACCCGGGTTCGATTCTGGCCTTGGGTGACTGTGTGGAGCTTGCACGTTCTCCCCATGTCTGTGTGGGTTTCCTCCAGGTGCTCCCACAGTCCTAAGATCTGCAGGTTCGGTGGAGTAGCTAGGTAAATGCGTGGGGTTATGGGTAAAGGGAGGAGAGGAGGTATTATTATCTCTCAGAGAGTCAGTGCATACGTGATGGACTGAATGGCCTCCTCTGTACTGTAGGGATTCTATGTAATGCACTTATACAAATTTTCTGAATAAAGTATGTTTTGGGTTAAAAATGGGCAAATGCAGGAAATTACTAATTCTTGTAAATTTCAATTACTTATTCAATTACTCAGGAAGGAGAACTTGCATTTAGACTTTACAGAATGTTTCAAAGCATTTCCTACCCAATTACTTACGTTTGAGGTGTTTTTATTGTTATTTGCAGGCACATTCAATGTTTAATTAATGCCCTAGTTGTGAATCCTCAAACCATTCGTGAATTTTGGTGATGTTTGTTTGGGATGAAGGTTAGCTCGGACACCTGAAGGTGTATCTACTCCTCTTCAACACAGTTCCACCTGTTCAGGTGGACAGCAATACTGTTTAATTTCTTCTCCCAATCATTACAACACTCCCATCGCAATGAATCAAAGCATTATCCCAGAAAGAATTCTCCAACCCATAACCCTCTGTTTTGTGGATGACAGTTACACAGCACTGACCCTCTGACAGTGCGGCACTCCATCAGCACTGACCCTCTGACAGTGCGGCACTCCCTCAGCACTGACCCTCTGACAGTGCGGCACTCCATCAGCACTGACTCTCTGACAGTGCGGCACTCCCTCAGCACTGACCCTCTGACAGTGCGGCACTCCCTCAGCACTGACCCTCTGGCAGTGCGGCACTCCATCAGCACTGACCCTCTGGCAGTGCGGCACTCCCTCAGCACTGACCCTCTGGCAGTGCGGCACTCCCTCAGCGCTGACCCTCTGACAGTGCGGCACTCCCTCAGCACTGACCCTCTGGCAGTGTGGCACTCCCTCAGCGCTGACCCTCTGACAGTGCGGCACTCCCTCAGCACTGACCCTCTGGCAGTGCGGCACTCCCTCAGCGCTGACCCTCTGACAGCGCGGCACCCCCTCAGTACTGACCCTCGCTAAGCCAAGTTTGATTTCAACTGTTTTAACTGCTTTGAAACAAGATCAGTAAGTGACATCTGGAGTGTGACAATCAAACGCTAATCTTTTAATGTATGTAATTTTCTTTATTTTTTATACTTTGATGAGCTTTCAATGGCAGTAAATATTCTGTTTTCTCAGGATAACAGTCTATTACCCTCAGTTCAAACCTATCAATTTCTAATTACTGAATAGTGTACAGTTTTTGTGTAACATCAGACCTCAGAGTAATTGAATAGACTGTGGATACGAGTGCATCCCTATGAGGTGAGGAAACATAATCTGGTTTTGAATTGAATAGAAGGTTCACACAAAGGTCAAGTTGTGGGTTTTGGTTGAGTGACAAGCCCATTAATCTGCAGACATTACTGTGGAACCAGTCTGCTCTTGGACAGGGGGAACTGCAACGTCTGGAAGAGACTTGGGAGGAGAATTCTGAAGTGGAAGTTGCTTTAATTGTACGTCTCGTGAGTTATATTTAATGTACAATCTCAAAACAGGCCATTAAGCCCAACTAGTCTATGCTGGTATTTATGTCCCATACGAGCCTCCTCCTCTTCCTCTCAATCTCCACCCATCAACACATCCTTCAATCCTTTTATCTCTCATCTGTTTATCCAGCTTCCTCTTAAACACATACATGCTGTTCACCTTAACTACTCATCGTGGCTTGGCTCCACAGTCTAAGATAGCTCTTGGATGGCACAGTAGTTAGCACCGCTGCCTCACAGCACCAGGTTCAATTCCGGTCTCGGGTCACTGTCTGTGTAGAGTTTGCACCTTCTCCCCGTATCTGCCTGGGTTTCCTCCAGGTGCTCCAGTTTCCTCCCACAGTCCAAAGACGTGCTGGTTAGGTGGTTTGCCCCTTCATGTCCCAAGATGTGTAGACTAGAATAATCAGCCAAGGTAAATGGATGGGTTTACAGGGATAGGACGGAGGAGAGGGCCTGGGTAAAATAATCTGTCAGAGAGTGAGGGCAGATTCGATGGGCTGAATGGTCTCCTTCTGCACTGTTGGAATTCTGTGATTCACGGGAAGTGAAATATTTTGTTGACTTTTTGGAAACCACTTGTTTTTACTCACCTTCTGGTCAAATTTTCTCCCTTTCTTCTTTGGGCCATTTTTAATCTAGGTTTTCCAAAGTTTTAAGATTACTTATTAGTTTCACAAGTTGGCTTACATTAACACCGCAATGAACTTACTGTGAAAATACTTGAGCCGCCAACTCTGGCACCTGGTGGGTTACACTGAGAGAGAATTTAGCATGGCCAATGCACATCTCTCGGACTGTGGGAGGAAACTGGAGCAATCCCACGCAGACACAGGGAGAACGTGCAAACTCCACACAGTCACCGAAGCCAGGAATCGAACCCGCGTCCCTGGCGCTGTGAGGCAGCAGTGCTAACTACTGTGCCACCATGCCGCTGCTGTCCATCTATCTAGAAGAGGATAAGCATCTTCTTGCATTTTCCCTTTCAAATGGGCAAAACCACACACTATTTCTATCCAATTATTGCAAACTGCAGCCTAGACCTGACCTGTAATTAATAACTTCCCAAGCTCAATTAAAGTTTTAAAAAAGGACAGTGGGGTTACTGAAGGTTCTGAAGATGACATGAAAAGCATCATGGGGAGAACACGCAGGCTCCGCACAGTCACCCAAGGCTGCAACTGAACCTGGGTCCCTGGCGCTGTGAAGGCAGGAAGAAGTCTCTCAACACCACGTCAAAGTCCAACAGGTTTATTTGGTAGCACGAGCTTTCGGAGTCTCACTCTTTCCTCAGATGATTCAGGAGTTGTGTTCACAAACAGGGCATATACACACTCAAACTCGATTTACAAGATAATGGTTAGAATGCAAGTCTTTGCAAGTAATTAAGTCTTAAAGGTACAGACACTGTGAGTGGAGAGAGGGTTAAGCACAGGTTAAAGAGGTGTGTATTGTCTCCAGCCAGGACAGTTAGCGAGATTTTGCAAGCCCAGGCAAGTCATGAGGGTTATAGATCGTGTGACATGAACCCAAGATCCTGGTTGAGGCCGTCCTCATGTGTGTGGAACTTGGCTATCAGTTTCTGCTCAGCGCTTCTGTGTTGTCGTGTGTTGTGAAGGCCACCTTGGAGAACGTTTACCTGAAGATCAGAGGCTGAATGTCCGTGACCGCTGAATTATACCCCGAGTGGAAGGGAACTCTCCTGCCTGGTGATTGTCGAGCGGTGTTCATTCATCCATTGTCGTAGAGTCTGCATGGTCTCCCCAATGTACCATGCCTAGACAACACTGGCCGAGTTGCAAGGGTGCGTACCATGTACCTGGTGAATGGTGTTCTCATATGAGATGATGGCATCCGTGTCAAAGATCCGGCATGTCTTGCAGAGGTTCTGTGGCAGGGTTGAGTGGTGTCACGGTCACTGTTCCAAAGGCTGGGTAGTTTGCTGCGACAACGGCCCTGTTTGAGGTTGGTTGAAGGTAAGAAGTGGGAGCCTTGACGAGATGTTCGTCTTCATCGATGACATGTTGAAGGCTCCGGAGAAGATGTCATAGTGCTAACCACTGTGCCACCGTGCTGCCCTTCCATGATTTAGAACAATTTATTTCAGCCATACAAGAGTCAAACAATCAAACACTAAATAGTATCTTGGGTGTACTCAGAATCCCACTTACACTCTAAAATCTAGAATTAACATACTCCAACGCAAGCCAATCGGCACATTGTGGTTGATGGAAAAATATAAATTTCACATTAAATGTCTGAAACTCCAAGATAATCTCAGAAATTAACCCAACAGCCCACTCAACATCTAGGTCACCAATCTAGTCACAAAGTACTTCAAAGTTCCATCTTGCTCACAAGGAACCTGCAGCTGACAGCAACGCACAACCAGCCCAAATTCTACGAGCTTGCTCTTCACCACAAGTAGCAGAGATAGAAACATAGAAGATCGGAGCAGGAAGAGGCCATTTGGCCCTCTGAGCCCTCTACGCCATTCATTACGATCATGGCTGATCATCCAACTCAATAGCTTAGCTCTGCTTTCTCCCCATAACTTTTGATTCCGTTCACCCCAATTGCTATATCCAACTGCCTCTTGAGTACACTCAATGTTTTGGCATCAACTTCTTCCTGCAGTAATGAGTTCCACAGGCTCACCATTCTTTGGGTGAAGAAAAGTTGCCTCATCTTTGTCCTAAATGGTCTACCCTGAATCCTCAGATTGTGACCCCTAGTTCTGGACACCCCCACTACTGGGAACATCCTTCCTTCTTCTACTCTATCTAATCCTGTCAGAATTTTATAAGATTACGCGTTCCTCACAGGAATTTGGAGCGGGTGATTTACGCCACTTTTAAATGTTCTTTTTCCATGTTCAGCTCCGAGGGTGGGATTTTACAGCTGTGCTTGCCCCAAGACCGGAAAATCCTGCCTGAGGTCAATGAATCTTTGCATGGTCCACCCCTGCACGCTACGATTCCCGGGAAAATTTCACTCTGTCTCTGATTTTTTTTTCACTCATGGCGGGGGTGTGGACAGTGCTGGCTGGACCCTCCATTTGTTGTCCATTCCTAATTGTCCTTGGGAAGGTGCTGGTGACTTGCCTTCTTGAACCACTGCAGTCACCGTGATGCTGGTACACCTATCGTGAAGTCTTGTTCCAGGTTTTACAGAGCTTTCCGACACCTGGAATACTGATCGGAATTCTCCCGTCCTGTCTGCCATTGGAATTTTAGCGGGCTGGCTGAATTTTAGTGGGTGGGCTGCGAACAATATGAAACCCCCATTGGATTTTCTGACTTTTAGACCAGCACAGCTGGAGAATTCCGCCCACTGTGTGCAGCTTTGATCTCTGTATCTAAGGAAGTACATACTTGTAGTGGAGGCGACACATTGAAGGGTGACTGGATTGGTCCCTGGGGGTGGGAGGGTGCTCTATGATGAAAGGTTGAGTAAGTTGAGTCTGAAGTTTAGAAGAATGAGAGGCGATTCTCATTGAGATACACACGATTCTGGGGGGGCTTTACCCTGTCCAGAGAACAAAGAGGCGCAGTCTCAGGATAAGGGATTAGTCAATCAGGTCGGAGATTTGGAGAAATTTCTTCACTCAGTGTGGTGAATTTTTGGATTTCGCGATCCCTGAGGGTTGTGGAAGCTCAGTTATTGAATATGTTCAAGGCCAAGAGAACAGGTTTCTTTGTCTCTCAGGGAATCAAGGGATTTGGGGACCATGTGGGAAAAAGGATTTAGGGAAAAGGTCATCCGTGATCATAATGCATGACAGTGCAGGCTCGAGAAGCCTTATGGGATATCACTAATCCTATTTCTTGTACGATTTCTATGCAGAATCCAGCAAAGGAAGTTTGGAGATGAAATCAGATTGTGTCAATTGGGTTGTTCTCCAATATTGGCTTTCGAAATTCGTGCCGAGGAATTCTTGCTTTTTTTGGATGAATTATTTAAAAATGTTTTTGAGTGTTTTTCTCACTGGCAACATTTGGTTTAACTGAGTCGATAACTGATAGATTTAGTCTGTTCCAGTCTTTAGGATATCGTGCTAACATTTCAGATCCTGTACACTATTATTCCTCTAGTGTAGACAAATTCTGATATCCCCAACTCACGCCCCACCTGTATTATTTGTCACTTCCCTGAGAATATGAAGATAAATGACATGTCTTGTGTTGTGTACCTTGAATGTCTCTATGCTTCAATGATGACTGCATGCATTATGGATTTCTGAGCTCAAATGATTGGATCTGCAATGTCTCTGTAATCCGTCCTTGCGAAAAATTAATATTAGCACATGTGTCATTGTAACAACATCTGTAACATTTTTATTTCTTAAAGACCCTTGCTGGTCTTTTTAATTCTTTCATATGGGTTAAAAAATGGATTCCATTGAGTCCTATTTATAGTTTCTCACAGTTAAATTAAGTAATCGCAACTGATTCATTAATGATCCCCAAAATTTCAACCATTTTATAGTTTTTTTCAGGTAAACCGTTCCATTATTTTTGATGACTATCTTGTTCCCCTATGATTTTAATCTCATGTCTTCCCTTTTTCTTCATAAAGTCTTCTTCGCTGGATTTTTTAAAATCCAGGTCAAGCAATGGCTTGATTTTAAAATTCTCATCCATGGCCTCGCCCTGTGCTATCTCTGTAATCTGCCTCTCCCTTTCTCTCCCTGCCCCACAACCCTCTGAGATATCTGCATTCCTCTAATTCTGGCCTCTTGAGCATCTCCAGTTTAACTCCCCCAGCACGTGGGGTTATGGTGATGGGGCAGGCTGTGGGCCTGGGTAAGATGCTCTGTCAGAGATACAGTGTAGACTCAATGGGCCGAATGGTCTCCATCCGCACTGTTGGAATTCTATAATTCTACGAACCGGGCCCTGAGCTCGACAATTCTTGGTCTCTCTCGTTCATTTTCCACCTTTAGGAATTCAACTCTTCGGTGGGGGAGAGGATTTTCCGGATCCCAAAACAGAAACTGCTGGAAAATCTCAGCAGGTCAGACAATATCTGTAAGGAGAGAAAAGAGCTGACTTTTTGAGTCCAGATGATCCTTTGTCAAAGCTAAAAGGCAGAGAAAGTGAGAGCTATTTATACTACAGGGTGAGGGAATGAAAGGTGAGTCATAGCCACAGAAACCAGGGAAAAGGCTGCTAATGGCAGCCCATAGAGAGAATAAAGGGCGTGAATGGCCAAACGGGAGAGAAGCTAAAGTGAGAGGGTAAACTGTGACAGATGAAGATGTTGGGGGGAGATGGGTGGGAGAGAGGTAAAATTGAGAAAAAAAGAGGGAAAAGGGGTTCAAAGGGGGAGAAAAGGATAAAAAGGGGGTAAAGAGTGAGGGGAAGAAAAATAATGAATGACAATAAAGAAATAGAAGGTAGAGAACAGTTAAAAATGAAAGAAAATGAAAACACTGGGCTCGAGGTGTCCGGGTGTTCTTGCCCGCAGAATCTTTTTGTCCTGTCAACAGTGAAACCCCACCACATGTTCCTGGCATTGGGAAATATGCTGTGGCGGGTGCGCGGAAACCCCCCCCCTCCCCCCCCCACCCCCCCATTTGACTTTGCTTTTGGTAATCGACCCTAATATCACTTTGTACAGCTTGTGTCTAATATCGCTTTATAATGCTGCCAGGACATGACGCAGAAAGATTGATGTGCGATATCAGTACAAGTTGTTGGCGTTGTATTTATTTTGTATTAGTATCTGGTTTCATAGAACATAGAACATAGAACATTACAGCGCAGAACAGGCCCTTCGGCCCACGATGTTGCGCCGACCAGTTAAAAAAAAACCAACAACAATGACCCAGTAACCTAAACCAATCCCTTTTCGTCCATAAACCTGTCCACAGACCTCTTAAACGCCCCCAAACTAGGCGCATTTACAACTGCAGCAGGCAGGGCATTCCAATCCCTCACCACCCTCTGGGTAAAGAACCTACCCCTGACATCTGTCCTATAACTACCCCCCCTTAGTTTAAAGCCATGCCCCCTCGTGCTAGATTTTTCCACCAGAGGAAAAAGGCTATCACTATCCACCCTATCTAAACCTCTAATCATCTTATATGTTTCAATAAGATCCCCTCTTAGCCGCCTTCTTTCCAGCGAAAACAACCCCAAATCCCTCAGCCTCTCCTCATAGGATCTCCCCTCCATACCAGGCAACATCCTGGTAAACCTCCTCTGCACCCTCTCCAAAGCCTCCACATCCTTCCTGTAATGTGGGGACCAGAACTGCATACAATACTCCAAGTGCGGCCGCACCAGAGTTGTGTACAGTTGCAACATAACGCTACGACTCCTAAATTCAATCCCCCTACCAATAAACGCCAAGACACTGTATGCCTTCTTAACAACCTTATCTACTTGATTCCCAACTTTCAGGGATCTATGTACACATACACCTAGATCCCTCTGCTCCTCCACACTATTCAAAGTCTTCCCGTTAGCCCTATACTCAACACATCTGTTATTCCTACCAAAGTGAATTACCTCACATTTCTCTGCATTAAACTCCATCCGCCACCTCTCGGCCCAGCTCTGCAACCTGTCTAAGTCTTCCTGCAAACTATGACACCCTTCCTCACTATCTACCACACCTCCGACTTTGGTGTCATCAGCAAATTTACTGATCCACCCAACTATACCCTCATCCAGATCATTAATAAAAATCACAAACAGCAGTGGCCCCAACACAGATCCCTGAGGCACACCACTTGTAACCGAACTCCATGATGAATATTTACCGTCAACCACTACCCTCTGTCTCCTATCCGCTAGCCAATTCCTGATCCAATTCCCCAGATCACCCCCAATCCCATACATCTGCATTTTGTGCAGAAGCCTACCATGGTGAACCTTATCAAACGCCTTACTAAAATCCATATACACCACGTCCACTGCCTTACCCCCATCCACCTCTTTGGTCACTTTCTCAAAAAACTCAATAAGGTTAGTAAGGCACGACCTACCCGCTACAAAACCATGCTGACTATCTCCAATCAACTCATTACTCAAATATGGAAGCTCCGCTGCTATTTCCAACAGTTCCCATTTTTTTCAGTAGGGGAAAGGTGGTGGGCATGATTCACATCGGAGGAAAACCCAAACTCAGGAGGGTCATGCTTAACACTGAGTCAAACAGACAATATTTTGGCTGTTGCAAGTGCTTTCACCCACAGTTTTAGAGTGACAAATTTTAACAGTAGAAGTAAATGTTGTTGAAGAATGGTAAGATCTGTTTAATTACCATGATTTGAAGTTATTAAAATTTTGTGCCCCATAAAAATGAAAAAAACTGAAGGTGAGTTAAAAACAAACTTGAGCAGTTTTAATTTCCAACTTCTAGCAGTTTCAACAGTTGGGATTTGCTGACATTTGAGTAAAGGCTTTTTATAAATGCTTGGCTGACTTTCAAAAGGTACAATTATCTCAACAAGGGCATTCTGAGTTCACACGTAAGGTCACCTGCCTATTTCAGTCCCTCAGTATAACAGTTATCTCAGCATTTTCAATTCAACAGACTGATACAGAATGATACATATTGCATGGTTAAAATATCAGCTGGAAGCTTCTGCTGGATCACTCAAGTGTTATAGGACCCTCTCCCTGGGCAAAGCCATACTACTCCAAAACCATCCTGAAAAGGGGCAAGTACTCTAATCACCTTTTTCCATGAATATGTCTTCTGCAAATTTGATCACTTCACCTCCAATTCCAAATGCAATGAATTTATAGATCTTATTTGTGCCCAAAATCAGAGGCATCCATGTTGCAGCAGATGTATCCACTGACTCCCTAATCCCTGCAACTCCCACAAGTTCCTAACTCCAATATCTGCCCTCCAGAGGACTATGCTCTCACCTTCTCCATTCCTTACAGTTTCTCTTCACTGTCCTTTTCACCTCTCAGCTCACTCATCTCACTAATGAAATCCATCAAGCACTCGCACAATTCCTCTCCTGCTGCCTAAATCCTAGTCCACAACATCATCACTGATGTCCTGACTCCTCGCAAATCTTCCCGCTGGCTTTTTCAGATCAACATCACTGGCCTAAACTTCTTGCAGCCTGCATCCTCACCTACATCATCCCACATTCTTGTCAACCTACCTACTCCAAGGAGTAGCACCCCCCACCATCACCCGCATGGCCCAACATCAACAATTTCACTTTCATTTTCAAATCTTCTGAAGGTCTTGTGTCATCTGAAGTTGGCGATTTCTAATTACCCTGGAAGGACCCTCTTCTGTTCCAGCACAGGACTTCTCTTTGCCCCTCACTCTGCTGTGATTCTGCTGTTTAAAAATCTCCACTTTGGAATGCTTTCTCTATCCATGCCTCTCGGTGAGAGAAGGGCACTTAGTGCAACTGAACCTCGGGCAGAGGAAATAAATGAAATGCATCTGCTGAAACACATTTTTAAAAATTACACTTTTCCCAAATGCAAGTGGATGTGCTGTTGCTAATCAATGCACTCAGTGTGTAGTACACAGTTGACAAAGTCGAATAAGTACTGTCAAAAGGTAAGATGCATAAGAATTTTGATTAGTTCACCATGACCACCACATTACTATTCAATAACTTTAACGTTCAAAACTAAAACAAAACAAGTCCATTTTCCCACTTGCTTTACCCTTTACCTTAGCTTCGCAACATTTCTTTCTTGCCAGCTGCAGAATTAAATATTTCTTAAAATAATTTAAAATAGAACTTACAGCAAAAATAATAAATTTCCATCCTGTCCACAGTTTTGGTACATTTTCAAGTAAAAAGGCTGCTCTTCTGTAGCATAAAATGGAAAAAAAATCTCCAATTTGTGGAGAAATAAAATGCAAACTTGTAAGAAAGGACAACTATTGATACAAATGATTGATATTGCTTAAATCCTTAACAGCAATGATTTGGATGCCCTGCAGTACTGTACCTGCCCTCTTGTAAAGCTCCAGAGATGCTGAAGAGGCCAAAATCGGTAATTATTATCTTTCCATTATCATAGAATATATTCTTTGACTTCAAATCTTTGTGAATAATTCCTTTAGCATGTAGGTAACCCATTCCCTTCACAATCTCCTGAGCACATCTACCGCCTCCCACCCCCCCCGCCTCCACCCCCACCCCGCGGGTCTCCGTGGGTGTAATTTGCCAGATCTAAAGAACCGCATTTGTTTTTGTGATAAAACAACAAAGTATTTTGTGAAAATACATTAGCCAGTGAGATCAAAGAGTTATAGCTGTGTATCGATAGTGTGCTGTGTGATACATACTTGCGATATTTTAGTTACTGGTAAAAGTATTTTGCAATTATGTAAATAAGGTCCAATTAACATACTTCTTCAATGAACCACAGTTTTGGATCTAAACAAATAAATCCCCTGTTTCAGACAGATGGAACTATCTTTTCGAAAAGTTCCTGTTTTAATGAAGTTATAATTTATATGCAAATTCACTCCTTTATTACTTTGAAAAAAGTTTTACTTAGCTTTTCCTGTTCATTAGTTAACATAAACTTCAGGTTTCACAAAGTTAACACTTGGCGTTTGACGTTCTTTTAGCAATTAATTTAATTAATGTCGTCTTAACATTCTATATGATCAATAAGAGAGGGATTTTAAGGCTACACTCATCCCGAAACCATAAAATCCCACCTGAGGTCAACCATTGTCCGCCCTCGCCGACTCCGATTACCGCAGTGAGCAGGATGGTAAAATTCCAGCCATGGATTCCATTTGATGGTAAGTATATGCCTTATCTACACTTATAACATTTAGTTTTGCATTGCACAACATTATTTCTCTTTATATATGTAAATCAGGGGATGTGGGTGTCATTGGCTGGGTCAGCATTTATTGCCCATCCCTAATTGCCCTTGAACTGAATGCCTTGCAAAACCATTTCAGAGGACGTTTAAGAGTCAACCACATTGCTGTGGTTCTGGAGCCGCATGTCGGCCAGACTGGGTAAGGACGGCAGATTTCCTTCCCTAATGGACATTAGTGAACCATTTGGGTTTATCTGACAATTGACGATGGTTTTGT
Source organism: Carcharhinus amblyrhynchos (assembly GCF_965287045.1). Taxonomy (NCBI): domain Eukaryota; kingdom Metazoa; phylum Chordata; class Chondrichthyes; order Carcharhiniformes; family Carcharhinidae; genus Carcharhinus; species Carcharhinus amblyrhynchos. Next base: position 49,845,718 of record NC_137342.1, read on the forward strand.
GATCGTGGTTAGAATTTTAATTCTTGATTTCTTTTGAATTCAAATTTCACCATCTGCCATGGTGGGATTTGAACTCGGGTCCTCAGAGCATGACCCTGGGTGTCTGGATCACCAGTCCAGTGACAATACCACTGTGCCACTGTCTCCCTCAAAGTTAGAATCTTGTATCAACTTAATGAATATTTTCAATGGGAGAAAGATTTCCTTGCATATTGTAAGTGCACCATTCACACTCTATCACGAGAGACAACCTGCCCCTGGGTTTGATAAAGTCATACTTCAATCCAATATAATGTATCTTATTTGTTTTCCCATTGGTCAGATCCTGGAAGCTCTATGGATTGCACTGAAGAGGGGAAGCAGGCTTGTTCACCAGCAACACCGCTGGCTAACATCTTTCCTACTTCATGAATTGGAAGTGTAATGTTAGTGTTCCTTTAAGACATTTTTTTTAAATCATGCTCACAGCCTTGGTTGATATCATTGTGGGAGGAGGAAAAAAGCTGTGCGCAGGTCAGGTGACAAGGGCTGGTTTTAGTTTGGTTTTGGCCTGTGTTTTGCAGTGTTAGAAGCAGAGCTGAAAGAGGACTCGGTCCCTGTTTTTATTTTGAAAGTTCTACCAATTAACTGAAAGCACATCTTGTTTGCCACCGTGCAGTAAAAAATTGGAGATTTGGTGTTTTTGGGGAGCTGAAGACCACAAGCTGCTCTGAGTTTTCAAGATCATTTGAAATCAGCATTCAACCCAGGGAACTGGATTCCAGTATCACATGAGCTTTAGCCTGTGTAGTGATAAATCTGTTTGGAAGGTTTTGTCCATTGGATTTTAATTGGAACACAGTAGAGATATTCATTAAGAATTATATATTATAGTGGTTGTTTTGTTTCTTGTTTGTAACTGATAAAAGTTCTTGCTAATTTTCTTACTGTACATGGTGACGATATTTGTAAATAAACTTTGTTTGATAAAAGCTCCCTAGTGGGTCTTTTAAATCACACCTGAAGTGAAACATCTCGTGCTTATCCTAGCCAAATTCAAGATGTAAAACTTATGATTCAGGCGGGCTTCATAAAACACTCTGGAGTTTCTAACCTGAACCATAACAGAAGTCAATGAGGAGTGTAGGGCAGCATGCCAGCATTGGCACCAGGCATAACTAAAAATGACGTGTCAACCTGGTGAAGCTACAACACAGGACTGCAGGATGCTAAACAGCAGAGGCACACTATAGAAGGAACTAAGCAATCCTACTACTAATGGATCAGATCAAAGCTCCTAAATCTTGCCATAAATGGTGCTGGATAAACAGTGGAGGGGGCTCCATCCTCAGTGACGCGGGAGCCCAGCACATCTGTACAAGAGATAAGGCTGATGCATTTGCAACCACCTTCAGCCAAGAGCGCCGAGCGAATGATCCATTTCTGCATCTTCCTGAGGTCCCCAACATTACAGATGTCAGTCTTCAGCCAATTCAATTCACTCCATGTGATATCAAGGAATATCAATTACAATGGATACTGCAAAGGCAATGGGCCCTGACAACAGCCCAGCAACAGGACTGGCGGTGCCCCAAGTCAACCTGGTCCAGCACAGCTACAACTCTGGCATCTACCCAGCAATGTGGAAAGGTGCCCAGGTATGTTCCATCCACAAAAACTAGGACAAGGCTAATCCAGCCAATTTGGGTCCCCTCAGACTATTCCCAAACATCAACAACACGATGGAAGGCTGTGCCAACCGTGCTACCAAGCAGCACTTACACAGCAACAACCTCTCAGCCACCAATGCTTCTTCAACGTCACTTCCCAGACCCATGAGGGCTACTCCCTAGAAGGACAATGTCATCATCGCCTTGCAAGTTCCCCTACAAGTCACACATCATCCTGATTTGGAAATATATCACTCTTCCTTCACAGCTGCTCAACAAAATGCCGGAACTCCCTCCCTAACAGCAGAATGGGTGTACCTATGTCACACGGATTGCAACAGTTCATTGTAGTATCACCGCTTCGTCTCAAGAGCAATTAGGAATGGATAATAAATGCTTGACCTCGGTTCAATTCCCACAGTGGGTCTTGAACCTACAACCGTCTGACTCAGACCTAAAGACTACCCACCGAGCCACAGCTGTCTTTAACTGGAGCATCAGGACACTTGTCATTTGTGGGCGAGGAAGAGGGAAAATTGAGGAAAACTCGTCAACATGATTTGCCATCGTTGCTGTAGCTAATAAGTTTAAAAAGTATAAGTTTATTTATTCGTCACAAGTAGGGCTTACATTAACACTGCAATGAAGTTACTGTAAAATTCCCTTAGTCGTCGCAATCCGGCGCCCATTTGGGTCAATGCAGCTAACCAGCACGTCTCTCAGAATGTGAGAGGAAACCCACGCAGACATGGGGAGAACATGCAAACTCCCACACAGACAGTGACCCAAGCCGGGAATCGAAGCCGGGTCCCTGGCACTATGAAGCAGCAGTGCTAAACGCTGTGCCACCATGCCATCCACGTGTGATCGCAGGGTTAGGGTAGAACTGTACAGTCCACTGACTTCAATAACCGGGGTTACATAGGAATAGTCACAAAGCACTCACACAAATGTTCTGATTGTGAAATCATGGAAATCATTCTTAAACAAATGACGAGGCAGATTACAGGGATGAGACAGAGAATCTGGTGAACTGGTGCGGCAACAATAACCTCTCCCTCAATGTCAATAAAACAAAGGAGATTGTCATCAAGTTCAGGAAGCATAAAGGAGAACATGCCCCTGTCTACATCAACTGGGACAAAGTAGAAAGGGTTGAGAACTTCAAGTTTTTAGGTGTCCAGATCACCACAACCTGTCCTGGTCCCTCCATGCCGACGCTATAGTAAAGAAAGTCCATCAATGCCTCTACTTTCTCAGAAGACTAAGGAAATTTGGCATGTCAACTACAACTCTCGCCAACCTTTGCACATGCACCGTAGAAAGCATTCTTTCTGGTTGTATCACAGCTTGGTATGGGCTCCTGCTCTGCCCAAGACCGCAAGGAACTACAAAAGGTTCTGAATGTAGCCCAATCCATCATGTAAACCAGCCATCCATCCATGGACTCTGTCTACACTTCCCGCTGCCTCCGCAAAGCAGCCAGTATAATTAAGGACCCCACACACCCCAGACATTCTCTCTTCCACCTTCTTCCTTGGGAAAAAGATCCAAAAGTCTGAAGTCACATACCAACCGACTCAAGAACAGCTTTTTTGGCTGAGATCAAATGTAGTATTGACATGCTGCATTTGGTTAAAGTCATCAGGTTACATCTTAGCTTCATTTGAAACAATTTTTAAAAGCAACATCTCGGCCTTTTGGCTAAGATGCAAATGAGATCAAGCCTTGGAGGAAGAGCTATACCTACTCCAATCAGCTTGGATCATGTAGATCAAGCCCAAGACAGGAGGTGAGAGTCCTGTCCTATCAGCTTGGATCGGGAATGTCCCAACTTGTTGGGACTCTGAATTGGACTTGATTGGATTGGAATAAAAAAAAACTTCCCTGCTGCTGTCAGATTTTTGAATGGACTTACCTTGCATTAAGTTGATTTTTTCTCTACACCCTAGCGATGACTGTAACACTACATTCTGCACTCTCTCCTTTCCTTCTCTATGAACAGTATGCTTTGTCTGTATAGCATGCAAGAAACAATGTTTTTCACTGTATGTTAATACATGTGACGACAATAAATTGTTGGCAAGTGCGAGGTGGTCCACTTTGGTAGGAATAATGGTAGGAAGAACTATTACTTACGTGGAGAAAAACTGCAGCAGGCGACGGTGCAGAAGGACCTCGAGGTCCTTGTGCATGAGTCGCAAAAACCCAGCTTGCAGGTGCAGCAGGTGGTCAGGAAGGCTAATGGGATGCTGGCCTTCATAGCGAGGGGGATTGAATATAAAAGTAGGCAGGTCTTGTTGCGGCTGTATAGGGCATTGGTGAGGCCGCAGCTGGAGTACTGTGTGCAGTTTTGGTCGCCGTACTTACGCAAGGATATTTTGGCCTTGGAGGGAGTGCAGAGGAGGTTTACTAGGCTGATGCCGGAGTTGAGGGGGTTGAACTATGAGGAGAGGCTGAATAAACTAGGTTTGTACTCGTTAGAGTTTAGAAGAATGAGGGGAGATCTCATTGAGACGTATAAGATGATGAATGGGATGGATAGGATAGAGGTGGAGAGACTCTTCCCACTCAGAAAGGACAGTAGGACTAGAGGGCACAGCCTCAAGATAAAGGGGGGGCGGTTTAGAACGGAGTTGAGGAGGAACTTCTTCACTCAAAGGGTGGTGAATCTCTGGAATTCTCTGCCTGTTGAAGTGGTGGAGGCTGCCTCGCTAAATATTTTTAAGACGCGGGTTGATGGGTTTTTGATAAGAGAGGGGATTAAGGGTTATGGGGAGAGGGCGGGAATGTGGAACTGAGCCACGACAGATCAGCCATGATCTTATTGAATGGCGGGGCAGGCTCGAAGGGCTAGATGGCCTACTCCTGCTCCTATTTCTTATGTTCTTATGTTCTTAAATCAAATCAAATGGAATCCCTACAGTGCAGAAGGAGGCCATTTGGCCCATCGAGTCTGCACCAACTCTCCAACAGGGCATCTTTACCCATGCTCACCCACCTGCCCTATCCCCATAACCCCATACACTTACCCTGCTAATCCCTCCAATCTGTACATCTTGAGTCACTAATGGGCAATTTAGCATGTCCCATCCACCCAAACTACACACAGTAGAAACCAGAGCACCGAGAGGAAACTCACGCAGGCACGGGGAGAATGAGCAAACTCCACACAGGGACCTGAGATCCAGAATGGAACCCGGGTCCCCTGCGCTGTGAGGCAGCAGTGCCAATCTCTGTGCCACTGTGGAAGAATGAAGCATTTTGGAACAAGGCGAATGGGAAATTGAGCAGGGAAGTGAAAGGATACATTAGCAGAAGCATGTGTGTTCTTTCATTTTCAAATGGATTAACATATTGACAATGGGGTCAGGAAAACAAATCCCTATTTGTGTGCAAATACAGTGTGTGCAAACCACTTCCATTGGATCCGGCAGTTAATTAGGGAGCGAGGTTTACACACAAAAGGTCCAGGCAAACGGCTGGGAAGTTAGACAGAAAGTGATGAACATCTGGAATAAATCACCAAGCAGGCTGTTTGGGGCCAGCACCCTGGAGTCATTTAAAATACAACCTCGTATTGTTCTACAGAAGACTGCAGCAAGCAGTGAAATGCACAGGGGATTGTATATTCCAATCCTACTCCCCGTGCTGCACACTCAGTCAGCCTACACAACTGCCTGAAATAGAAATCCGCTCGCTGCTAAATCCACTCAGGCATTCCAACCTCCTACAGACTTGCTGGACTCCGAGATACGTCGGAGAATAAAAAGCACAAACTCAAGAGGGTCATAAAGCCAACAAAAATAAATTAGTCTCAATCAGTTTAAACCTTCTCTCGAACGGCAGAGAGAGGGCCTCGTCAGGAAGGTAGCTGTGTGCTTATTTCCAAAACTGCAACCTTCGGCTCACAAAGCCTCTGAACTGGACAACAACAACTTTTCTTTATATAGCGCCCTCAAAGAAACTAAACATCCCAAGGTGTTCCATGGGGGGGGGGGTGTCATAAAACCAAATCTGACACCGAGACGCAAAAGGAAATATTAAATCAGGCGATGAAAAGGATCCAGTTAGGATTTAGGGAGTGTCTTAAAGGAGGTAAACGAGGTAGAGATAGAGGCGTAGGGAAGGAATGGAGTATGTGGGTTCGAGGCAATTGAAAGCCATCTTGTGCAGCGGTTAATATCAACGAGAGGCCAGAATTAGAGGAACAATGAGATTTCTGACAGCAGACCTGTTTCAATAGAAAGAATACAACAATTGCAATTATGTAGCACCTTTCACGGCCATCGGACATCCCTTAACAGCCAATACTGTACTTTTGAAGGGCTGTGGCTGTTGTGATGGAGGGAACACAGCAGCCGATTTCCCTAACAGGCCTGGGTGGGACTGTTGCCAGTGCAGGCTCGATGGGCTGAATGGCCTCCTGCACTGTGGGGATTCTGTGATATAACAGAAAGCTTTTGATCAGAAGAACAGGCTAATTTGTTCAACTACAACTCTCTGTTCTCAGAAATTCTTCAGTCCCAATCAAATATTCCTGCCGTGAGCCTGTGGCTGGAATTCTCCGGCGGGTCGCACCGACGGGATCTTCTGGAAATCCCGGCAGCGTGGGATGCAGCCAATGGGAATCGACAGCGGCGAGCCCAGAAGATTCCGCTGGTCGGGAACGGCGCAGCGCGGGAAATACACCGCAGGGAGCTCGGAAAATCCCCACGCCCGGTGTTAAAGCAAATTCAACACAGCAGCGATCTGCAGCCAGAACAAACCACACGCAACATTCCCGCGTCGCCTCACTTCAGCACATCATCGTCTCCAGATCGAGAACGCAAAAATCTGATTTTGTCTTTTTATTACTATTTTTATTGCCAATACTCCGGTTTAAATGTCACAAATGTTGCTGGAATTGAGTCTCTGCTCTGCTCAGAGAATCAGAGGAGGCAGTTTATGTCAATCATTTACCTTTCAAGTCAAAGACTTCAAAATCAATCTAAATCAATTGTGGACTCCATCTATATTGCAGAATCAATCTAAATGAATTGTGCAAAACTGACTGAGGATAGTTAAGGCTACTGAGAATATCAGCGCTCCGAGAGCAGGATATTGTCAATCAGAAAGAGAAAAATTGCTTTTTTTTTGGGTTCTGGGTGGAATGTTGTTGTGAAAAGCCTTTTGCTTCAGAGCAGCTGGGAAGGATTCAGATCAATGCCCGGTCTTGGCATTTGTCAATCAGTTTTGATATCTACTCAATTTTATGGCTCCGTGGCATTGGAAATAGTGCCGTTTGACTCAACCATACGCTACAGGCAGTTTAAAATGTGATTTCACTCTACATTGCTGCCTGCAGATCAAACTAAATAGGGCCTACAGCCACTAATGAAGAGGAAAGTACGTATAAAATGCTGACGCAGCTTCCAATCTTATTTCAGCTGTGTTAGGACTTAAGCATAACTTTAATTCAAGGTTAATCTTTTTAACACACCGTTTGCACCCCCTTTCGTTGCAGTGTGCCAGTCTGCAGCGTTTCGCTTCTGTACAAGTTAATGTGCTTTTTAAAATCACGCCCGGGGAGATTTTCTGTACTTATCTGTGCCGAGCAGGAGGCTGTTTCTGACAGCACTCAGCAAGTCTTGGACAGCTACAGCACAGGGGTGGGGGCAGTTAAAAGGTGTGCCCACTAACAGCACACCTGCTAATCGGGACATCATACTTCTGCAATTCATCAGCACACTTCATAGAGTTGTCCAATCCCTGCAGTGCACGTCTATGGACTGTGGGATGAAACCAGAGCACCCGGAGGAAACCCACGCAGACACGGGGAGGACGTGCAAATTCCACATGGTCACCAGAGGCTGGAATGGAACCTGGGTCCCTGGCACTGTAAGGCAGCAGTGCTAACCACTGTGCCACTCTCAGCACTCGCATGCCATCGTGCCACTGCAAAAAAGTCCAAAAAATAGTGGGTTTGGCAGACACTTCCTTTATAAACAATTCACTTTGAAAGGATTCGCCAGATCTTTGCTTTTGAGTTGGTACAAAGTGGGTTCAGTTACACAAAGCTACTGAGATGATAGTGTTCCTCAGGAGTTACACCAATCATCAAGGGACAGAAGCCACGATACTACAGCCATTATTCAGTCTTTCATCATTTGGGTTTGATTGTTAGGTATTGTCAGGTTAGATGGATTGACTTTGCTAAACTACTGCGTAGTGTCTCAGGATGTGTAGTTTGGGGGGATTGGTAGAACGCATGCACAGTGTTGCGGGGGTTGGATCTGGGTGGAGTGCTCTTTCAGGGGGTTAGTACAGACTGGATGGGCTGAGTGGCCTGCTTCTGCACTGTGGGAGATTCTACGGTTGAAGTGCAAAGCCAGAGGTGAGAAGGTTTATCTTTCCAGCTATATGTGAAACAATAAATGCAACATCTAACAAGCCTTATTCGCTACCCCAAAGTGTGGTGGATGCTGCGACAGTGAGTAAATTTAAGGAGGAGTTAGACAGATTTTTAATTGGGAATGGGTTGAAGGATTATGGGGAGAAGGCAGGAAAATGGGGATGAGGAGCATATCAGCCAAGATCGAATGGCAGAGCAGACTCAATGGGCTGAATGGTCTAATTCTGCTCCTATACCATATGAACTTATAAACTTATCATAGAATCCCTGCAGTGCAGAAGGAGGCCATTCAGCCCATCGAGTCTGCACCAACCACAATCCCTCTCAGGCCCTAGCCCCATAACCCCACATATTTACCCTACTCATCCCCTGACACCAGGGTCAATTTAGCACCACCAATCAACCTCACCTGCACATCTTTGGAGTGTGGGAGGAAACTGGAGCACCTGGAGGAAACCCACGCAGACACGGGGAGAATGTGCAAACTCCACACAGACAGTGACCCAAGGCTGGAATCAAACCCGGGTTCCTGGTGCTGTGAGGCAGCAGTGCTAATCCCTGAGTTACCCCACAATAATGAATCAATGAATGAATTTTGGGCTAGGTACGGAGCAGGATGACCATTTGGTAAATCTTAGCTCATTCATCCAGGTTCATCAACACTGCAGCATCTATCCACTTCAGAAATGGTGTATCTCCATCACTCCGTGCTGAAGTGTGTTCAAGTCTTTCCTTGTGGTAGAATCCGCACTCAATGGAAACTTCTCTTTGCTCAATATGCCCAGAAATAAACCCCAAAATGCTTCAATATCTCCCTTGAGTCTCAGTGACTAGAAGAGGACACATGATCCCAGACAGTCTGCTCAGATCACGGCACATCTGGAGCCTGACCTGCTCAACTTGTACCCCACGGCCGCTGCTGCACATTTCATTCCGTTTGGAGATTGCTATCTGCAGAGTGACTGCAAGCCTAACGAAACAGCACATGGTCCCACACCCTTCCATAACCCAAAGGTGTTTCGAAGCACCGTCCTGTTAATTCAATAGTCTAGAAGCACAGTTATTGATCTAATGAATGAAATAGTGCATCCAATTAGCGCACAGCAAGATCACACAAATAGCAATGAAACACGTGTCCGGATAAATATAGTTTTTTTAATGGGAAGCTTGATGAGGGATGGAAATGAACTTGGGCAGAATGCTCACTGCTCTCTCTCGATAATGGCGTGGAGCCTTTAAGGCCCACCTCAGAGGGCAGATGGTTCCTCTGATGGCACAGGATGGCACTGAAGGGCCAGTCTGTATTATGGATCCAAGTCTAACGGGATATGAGGGGGAAGGCAGGATCAGGATATTGAATTCGCTGATCAGCCATGATCAAAATGAATGGCGGAGCAGGCTCGAAGGGCCAAATGGCCTACTCCTGCTTCTATGTGACACGAACCCACAATTGTTTGAATCAGAGGTCCTATTGCTGAGGCAAGGCCGAGGCCACAGACCTTTCCCAACTCGATCTTCAGATCCCAAAAGAGAAAACGCTGGAAAATCTCAGCGGGTCTGGCAGCATCTATAAGGAGAGAAAAGAGCTGACGTTGTCAAAGCTTTGGTAAAGAGGCTCGAATCATCAGCTCTTTTCTCTCCTTACAAGTACTGCCAGACCTGCTGAGATTTTCCAGCATTTTCTCTTTAGGTTTCAGATTCCAGCATCCGCAGTCATTTGCTTTCATGTTCTGATCTTCAGATATTTCAACACTAATCACGAGGTGTTAATGTTCCTAACTTCCTTCACCTCACAGGGCAATACTTAATGCTTGTCTGTATTAGATTTCATTGCACTTTCAATGAAACTTCACACACCTTCCATGTCATTAAGTCGGAGCAGCATCTGAGTTGTCAGATAATCAATTTCCACTAGGATTCCAGTTAATTTCACTCGCTATAACACAAGCGCACCGGGCAAGGTGTAATCCAATCGCCACTTCCACGGTTTAAGAGCAAAGACATCATCAGGGAGCAGGTCTGTGCTGCTGAGATGCTTCTTTCAAGCCAGGAAATTTCCTCACTCAGCAGACCCAGTTTGACTCAAAGGGCCTTTTCGCCCAATGTTCATCTGCGAAGAGGGGGATGGGATATTCACCCAGTATCCAACACTGTCAGACTTTAGCAAACATGTGGAGATGAACAAAAATAAACTTCAAATTATCTAACACTGATCTTACTCTTAATACTTAAATGGTGAAAAATGTATTTCCTTTATGAGAGTGTTTCGGCTTTCAAATCCCCTCAAGTGGTTAATCTCTTAGAAGAACAAGCAAATTTCTATTCAGACGCCACATCAAAGAAAATTAATCCTTAAAATTTGGCATGTCAGCTCTGACTCGCACCAACTTTTACAGATGCACCATAGAAAGCATTCTTCCCGGTTGTTTCACAGCTCGGTCTGGGCTCCTGCTCTGCCCAAGGCCGCAAGGAACTACAAAAGGTTGTGAATGTAGCCCAATCCATCACACAAACCAGCCTCCCATCCATTGACTCTGCCTACACATCCTGCTGCCTCGGCAAAGCAACCAGCATAATTAAGGACCCCATGCACCCTGAACATTTTCTCTTCCACCTTCTTCCTTCGGGATAAAGATACAAAAGTCTGAGGTCATGTACCATCCAATTCAAGAACAGCTTCTTCCCTGCTGCTGTCAGACTTTTAAATGGACCTACCTTGCATTAAGTTAATCTTTCTCTACACCCTAGCTATGAGTGCAACACTACATTCTGCACTCTCTCGTTTCCTTCTCTATGAACAGTATGTTTTGTCTGTATAGCACACAAGAAACAATACTTTTCACTGTATGTTAATACATGTGACAATAATAAATCAAATCAAATCAAAGCCTTTAAACTGCTAATTAAACTTTAAATGCAGATCCCCTGCTGAGATAAGTATACCTTTTTGAAACTCAGCCAAACATTCAGAATTACATAATGACAGTCCTTGGAAAATATCAAAAAAATCTCCATTGAAACTGCATAAACTTTCTCCTAATGCTCTCTTCTAACTGAAATCAGATGGCCCATCAATCAAAGCAGTCCGACAGGAGGTATTTTTAACTCTCAATAGCAGCTTAAACCTGCTTTTGCACATTTAAAGAGCCGGGGATTTAAAAAGTTTCATTTCATGAGTCCATCTTACCTTAAGAACATCGTACTTGCTCTTCAAGTGTGTTTATGATGACTCCATCAATGCGTGACTCCCACATTGTGGGTTAAGGCTCTTGGACCAACCAAAAAGGGGTCTGTTTTAACTTAACACTCAGTTCAAATGATCCTGTTGTGTTAAGGTTTGTCACCACAGTGAATCACATCCTTCCCCTACTGACAAAAATTGGACCTATCAGATTTGAGTGCAGACTTCTGCAATTTCTATTTTTAAAAGTTCAAAGTGTTCCCGACTCTGTGAAAATCTGGCCCTAGGTTAGAGATTAGGCCTCGTACCTCTCTTTGTTCTTTATACATGAATAGGATGGGAATAGAGGGATATGGTCCTCGGAAGGGTAGGGGGTTTTAGTTAAGTCAGGCAGCATGGTCGATGCAGGCTCGGAGGGCCAAAGAGCCTGTTCCTGTAATTTTATTTGTTCTTTCCGACAGTCATACTCTATCTTGTACTCATTCATTAATCCAATAGGGAAACTATCACCTGAGTGTCTGAGGCCCAACCATCTTCAACAACTGCATCATCAATGGTCTTCCTTCTATGATAAGGTCAGGAGTGGGGATGTTCACTGACGACTGCACAATATTAGAGTTAAAATTTATCTATTAGTCACAAGTAAGGCTTACATTTAACACTGCAATGTGAAATTCCTCTAGTCGCCGCACTCCGGCGGCGCCTGTTCGGGTCAATGCATCTGACCAGCATGTTCAACACCATTCGCAACTCCTCAGGTACTGAAACAGTCCATGTCCAAATGCAGCAAAACCTGGATAATATGCAGGCTTAGGCCGACAAGTGGCAAGTAACATTCGCACCACACAAATGCCAGGCAATGACCATCTCCAATAAGAGATTTAACCATTACCCCTTGACGTTCATTACCATTCCCCACTATCAACATGCTAGGGGTTGCCATTGATCAGAAAATGAACTGGACTAGTCATATAAATACTGTGGCTACCAGGATAGGTCAGGCACTAGGAATCCTGCGGCAAGTAACTCATCTCCTGACTCCCCAAAGTCTGTCCACCATCTACAAGGCACAAGTGTGATGGAATACTCTTCACTTGCCTGGTTGGGTGCAGCTCCAACAACACTCAAGAAGCTCAACACCACCCAGGACAAAACAGTTTGCTTGACTGGCACCCACAAACATTCACACCCTCCACCAATGATGAACAGTAGCAGCTGTGTGCACCATGCATTGCAGAAATTCACCAAGCCTCCTTAGGCAGCACCTTCCAAACCCATGACCACTTCCATCTAGAAGGACAAGGGCAACAGACACAAGGGAGCATCACCACCTACAAGTTCCCTTCCGACCCCTCATGATCTGACATGGAAATATATTGGCCGTTCCTTCACTGTTGCTGGGTCAAAATCCTGGAACTCCCTCTGTGGGGGCATTTACACCTTGGGGACTGCAGCATTTCAAGAAGGCAGCTCACCACCACCTTCTCAACTAGGGATGGGTAATAAATGCTGGCCTAGCCAGTGACACCCACATCCTGTCCACGTCTACGTGGGTTTTCTCCGGGTGCTCCAGTTTCCTCCCACAGTCTAAAAGATGTGCGGATTAGGTGAGTTGGCCGTGCTAAATTGCCCCTGAGTGTCAGGGGGATTAGCAGGGCAAATATGTGGGGTTAGGGCGATTGGGCCTGGGTGCGATTGTTGCCGGCGCAGGCTCGATGGCCCGAATGGCCTCTTTCTGCACTGTAGAGATTCTATGGTTCTACGAAAGCCAGAATAAAAACGGCTCCCACCACAATTCCAGAAATAGATATTAAAAAACAATATCAAGAAGTAGCAGTGCTTTTGGCTGAGGTTGAAAGGACGTCACAGTGTACTCCAGTCACACCAATTACACTGGATCCCTCGCTCTCGGCCTCACTATTTTCCATTCATCACCAACTCCTCCTCATCATTTCTTCCCATGATAAGATTCCCTTCTGTACAAAAGGTTTTCAGCACCCGAGTTAATTTAAAACTCTCCCGGAGTTAGTGGAGCTCTGTCTGCTGATGATTAAAGGCAGCTTCTCACACAATATAACAGATTTTATGCTTCAGCATTTATTTCCGTCTTGGAGCGAGGGAGCTACGCTTCTCGATAAAGCTTTCCCTCTATGCAAACATGTCGTTCAAATTCTACAAAGGTTGATGCTGTCCTGGCCTCGTTATTAAGCTGTATTTAATTAATTGCAGTATTAAATCAACAAAATCGAATTGTGGCTACACAAATAATTCTTAAGTTCACAAGGAGTTGGAGCAGGAACAGGCCATTCAGCCCATTGCACCCTGTTCCATCCATCAATAAGATCAGGGCAGATCTTGCCTTTAACTCTACCTGCCTGCTCTCTCCCCATATCCTTTGCAAGTAATATCTACACCACACAATGACCATCAATGCCAGGCAATGGCCATCTCCAACAAGACAGAATCTAACCATCTCTTCTTGACATTCAATGACATTGCCATCACTGAATCCCCCACTATCAACATCCTGGGGGTTACCATTGACCAGGATCTGAACTAGACTCAGCCATATAAACACTGTGGCTACAAGAACAGGTCAGACATTAGGGATCCTGCTTCGAGCAACTCATCTCCTGACCCCCCAACAAACCCTGTCCACCATCTACAGAGCACCAAGTCAGGAGTGTGATGGAATACTCTCCACTTGCCTGGATGAATGCAACCTCAAAAATACTCAAGAAGCTCAACACCATCCAGGGAAAAGCAGCATTTGATTGGCGCCCCATCCACAAACATTCACTCCCTCCATCACTGATGCACAGTGACAGCTGTGTGTACAAGATGCACTGCAGGAATTCTGCATTTTCCAAACCCATGAACGTGATCATCTGGAAGGACAAGGGCAGCAGATATCTGGGAACCACCACCTATAAGGTGATCAAGAAGGCGAATGGGATGCTGGCCTTTATAGCGAGGGGGATAGAATATAAAAGCAGGGAGGTCTTGCTGCAACTGTACAGGGCACTGGTGAGGCCGCAGCTGGAGTACTGTATGCAGTTTTGGTCGCCGCACTTGCGCAAGGATATTTTGGCCTTGGAGGGAGTGCAGAGGAGGTTTACTAGGCTGATACTGGAGATGAGGGGGTTGGACTATGAAGACAGACTAAATAGACTGGGTCTGTACCTGTTGGAGTTTAGAAGGATGACGGGGGGATCTTATAGAGACGTATAAGATAATGAAAGGGATGGATAGGGTAGAGGTAGAGAGATTCTTCCCGCCTAGAAAGGATAGCAGGACTAGAGGGCACAGCCTCAAGATAAGGGGGGGGACAGTTTAGAATGGAGTTCAGGAGGAACTTCTTCACTCAAAGGGTGGTGAATCTCTGGAATTCTCTGCCCGTTGAAGTGGTGGAGGCTGCCTCGCTAAATATATTTAAGTCACGGGTAGATAGGTTTCTAATAGACAAGGGAATTAAGGGTTATGGGGAGAAAGCAGGAAAGTGGAACTGATCCACTTCAGATCAGCCATGATCTTATTGAATGGCGGGGCAGGCTCGAAGGGCTAGATGGCCTACTCCTGCTCCTATTTCTTATGTTCTTACAAGTTCTCCTCCAAGCCACTCGCCATCCTGACTTGGAAATATATCGCTGTTCCTTCACTGTCGCTGGGTCAAAATCCTGGAATTCCCCCTCTAACGGCACTGTGGGTGTACCTACACCACGTGGACGGCAGCGGTTCAGGAAGGCAGCTCACCACCTGAAGGGCAATTAGGGATGGGTGACAAACGCTGGGCCTAGCCAGCGATGCCCACGTCCCCATGAATTAATTTTTAAAAACCCCTCAGTGACAAACATCGCGGCCTTAAATATATTCGAAGATGGAACAGCCACAACTCTCTGGGGCTGGTACAGATTCACAACCCTTTGAGTGAGGTCATTTCTTCTCATCGCAGCACTGACTGATGGGTCACTCACCCCGGGATTGTGCCCCCGTGTTTCAGATTCTCCGAGCAGCAAAAATAAAATCAGTGTCTGCCCTATCAGGTCCCTTCTCATCCTTTATTCTGTATTCTCAACCTGCTCCCTGTTCTTTTCTGCTTTCGGTTCCTGTCTCTCAGACCTGCTGAATTCCAGCGAGAGCGAGATACCGGCCAACTTTCTGCCAACATTTTAAAATACAGGCAGCAGCCCACAGGCTGTGTGAAGGAACAGCAGGATTTTGGCATCCTGAAGATTCACCCACCTGGCTTCTCTTCAGCAAGACAGCCAGAGAAGATTCTGCCTCTGCAGAGAACATTACCTTATCGGAACCGGGGTAAATACAAGTGGATTATCACACCCAGGGATAGAAAATAGCAGGAGAAATTAAACAAGAGGCAGAAGTTTTTGGAGAGTTTCCAAAAGGTGGATTTAAATGTGTGAGTAAATATGTGGGTGTTCTGACTGGCAGAAGCTACATTGCTGCTTCCTTCCGTATCACTGATAATCATGTCCCGTTTTGTAACAATGCAAAACAGTTTCAAATTTAACACTGCCATCAGCAGTACCTTTACATTTTTTAAAGAAAATGTGATTTTATATTCTTTAACATACAACATAGAACACTACAGCACAAACAGGTCCTTCGGCCCACAAGTTGTGCCGATCACATCTATACCTACCAGGCCGCAGAACTATCTGTAACTCCCAATGCCATTAGATCCCATATACTCATCCAGAAGTCATTTAAAAGACCCCAGCGAGTTTGCCTCCACCACCACCGATGGCAGCTGATTCCACTCACTCACCACCCTCTGAGTGAAAAACTTACCCCTAACATCTCCTCTGTACTTGCTTCCCAGCACCTTAAACCTGTGTCCTCTCGTAGTGACCATTTCAGCCCTGGGAAATAGCCTCTGAGAATCCACCCGATCTATATCTCTCAACATTTTATAAACCTCTATCAGGTCGCCTCTTAACCTTCGTCTCTCCAGGGAGAAGAGACCGAGCTCCCGCAACCTATCTTCATAAGGCATGCCTCCCAATCCAGGCAACATCCTTGTAAATCTCCTCTGCGCCCTCTCAATAGCTTCCACATCCTTCCTGTAGTGAGGCGACCAGAACTGCGCACAGTATTCCAAGTGGGGTCTGACAAGGGTCCTATAAAGTCTTTATTGAATTAAAAGAAGACTATCTAACCTGCTGGGGTTTTAGCCAGTGTTTAGCTGCCTGGTTTCGATCCCTGTCCCATGGAGGGGTCTCTCAGGCTGATGGTATCAATAAATTTTACTGCTCTGATTTAAGGACTCAGTTGCAGTTGTTCACACAATTGAATCCACAATTGCAAGCGAAAAACTTGATTGATGGTCTGTGTAGGCCACGTTGCCATGGATCGCATAACAAGGGTGGCACGGTGGTTAGCATCCCTGCCTCTCAGCGCCCGGGACCCAGGTTTGATTCCCGACGGAAGTCACTGTCTGCAGAGTTCGCACATTCTCCCCATGTCTGCGTGGGTTTCTTCCAGGTGCTCCGGTTTCCTCCCACACTCCAAAAATGTATGGGTTGGGTGAATTGGCTATGCTAAATTGCCCCTTCGTGTTCAAAGATGTGCAAGTTAGGGGGATTAGTGGGGTAAATGTTTGGGGTTATGACGATAAAGCAGGGGTGGGCCTGAGTAAAAACAAAATACTACAGATGCTGGAATCTGTAACAAAAACAGAAAATGCTGGAAAATCTCAGCAGGTCTGACAGCCTCTGTGGGAGAGAATAGAAGTCATGATGTGGATATGCCGGCGTTGGACTGGGGTAAACACAGTAAAAAGTCCGACAACAGAGCTGATAGCAGAGACTGATAGCCAAGTTCCGCACACATGAGGACGGTCTCAACAGGGATCTTGGGTTCATGTCGCACTATCTGTAACCCCCGTGACTTGCCTGGGTTTGCAAAACCTCACTTACTGTGCTGTCTGGAGACAATACACATCTCTTTAAACTGTGATCAGTGCTCCTTCCACTCACGTTGTCGGCCACTTTAGGACTTGAACAGCAGGTTAGGTGTAAAGATTCGCATTCTAATCAGTAATCTCTAAACTGTCTGTGCTTTATATGCTCTGTCTGAGGCCAGAACTCTTCATTCACCTGACAAAGAGGGAAACCTCGAAAGCTAGTGAGTTTACTATCAAATAAATCGGTTGGACTTAAACCCGGTGTTGTCAGACTTTTTACGGAGAGAATAGAGCCAGTGTTTTGAATCTAGGCTCTATTCTCCCCCCGCAGAGGCTGTCAGATCTGCTGAGATTTTCCAGCATTTTCTGTTTATGTTGTGGGCCTGAGTAAGATGGTCAGTTGGAAATCAGAATTTTAAAGAATCCTACTCTGCAATAACGGAAATGTGCACAGTTATCATTCATCACAGAGACTGAGGAACACAGCTTCAGAATGCATTGACTGTGAGATTTCCCATTGATAATGTGACTGCATTGATTACGCCTGGAGCCAGTTATTAGGGTATGAGAATGCATTATTTATGGGGTAATCACTACAAACAGGACGATGTTTGTGTCTGCTTCTGATTTTCAGATTATCTGTGTATAAATTCCCACAATGACCAAATAAAGTGTAGAGTTAAATACCCATCCGCCACATCTACAGGTGAGTTTGGATGTGGAGAGTGGGCCAATGTTTGATGGGGTGGGAGAGTGCAGCTTAGGACCTTTTGCTGCCTCCTCTAATCAAGTTCATGGTGGGGACAGGAAGGTGGGTTCCCCGCTTAAATGCCAAATGGGGTCTTTAAGTAATTATGCTAATATTTGAACATCTCCCCCAAATATCAGGGATACTATTCAATTAATGATTTTATATCTGAGATTGATTTGCTAGCCAAGGTTATTAATACATAGAATCCCTACAGCGCAGGAGGCCATTCAGCCCATCGAGTCTGCACCAACCATAATCCCACCCAGGCCCTATTCCCATAACCCCACATATTTACTCTGCTAACCCCCTCTGACACTTTAAGGGTCAATTTAGCATGGCCAATCAACCTAACCCGCACATCTTTGGACTGTGGGAGGAAACCCACACAGGCATGGGGAGAATGTGTAAAACCCCGCACAGACAGTGATCCGAGGCTAGAGTTGAACCCGGGTCCCTGGGCTGTGAGGCAGCAATGCTAACCACTGTGCCACCGTGCTGTCCACGTGCAACAAAGTGTGGAGATGCCGGTGTTGGACTGGGGACATGTGCAACAAAGGCAGTGAAAGGGAGTTTGGTCACAGGTCAGCCATGTTTTTATGAAATGGTACAGCAGGCTCAAGGGGCTAAATGGCCTTCCCCTGTTCTTAGAAATTTCACCTCCTTTGAAAAGTGCTCAGGCTTTGAGGGAATAATTTGGCAATGGTTGCGATAAAACTAATTAAGACATACAGGATACTCGGGGGACTTGACATGGTAGATGCCGAGAGGTTGTTTCCTCGAGGGAATGACTAGGACCAGAGGGCATAATCACAGAGTAAGGGGGTTGCTCATTTAAGACAGAGATGAGGAGGAATTTCTTCTCTCGGAGGGGAGTGAATCTGTGGAATTCTTTACCGCAGAGGGTTGTTGATGCTGCATCATTAAGTATGTTTGAGGCTGAGATAGATAGATTTTTAATCAGTAAGGGAATCAAGGGTTGTGGGGATAAGGCAGGAAGTGTAGTTAAGGATTATCACATCAGATCAGTTACGTCAGTAAAACAAAGGAGATAATCATTGACTTCAGGAAGCATAATGGAGGGCATGCCCCTGTCTACATTAACAAAGTGGACCTGGTCCAGAGCTTCAAGTTTTTAGGTGTCCAGATCACCAACAACCTGTCCTGGTCCCCTCCATGCCAACACTATAGTTAAGGAAGCCCACTAATGCCTCTACTTTCTCAGAAGACTAAAGAAATTTGGCATGTCAGCTACGACTCTCACCAACCTTTACAGATGCACCTTAGAAAGCATTTTTTGCTGGTTGTATCACTGCTTGGTATGGGCTCCTGCTCTGCCCAAGACTGCAAGGAACTACCAAGTGTTGTTAAGTAGCCCAGTCCATCACACAAACCAGCCTCCCACTCACTGTCTCCATCTACACACTCTCACTTTCACCATCTCCAGTCAGGAAAAAGATACAAAAGTCTGAGGTCATGTACCAACTGACACAAGAATAGCTTCTTCCCTGCTGCTGTCAGACTTTTGAATGGACCTACCTCACATTAAGTTGATCTTTCTCTCCATCCTGGCTATGACTGTAACACTACATTCTACACCCTCTCCTTTGTTTCTCTACGAACGGTATGCTTCGCCTTTATAGCGCAGATGAAATAATTCTTTTCACTGTATCCCAGGACATGTGACAATAATAAATCAAATCAAAATGATCTAATTGAATGGCAGAGTAGACTTGATGGGCTGAGTGGTCTACTTCTGCTCCTACAGTCTCATGATCTAAATGAACTGGCAAGCCTTCACATTAAGACAGCAGCTAACATATAGGAACATAGAAAAACTACAGCACAAACAGGCCCTTCGGCCCACAAGTTGCGCCAATCTTATCTCTACCTACCAGGCTTACCTATAACCCCCAATCCTATTAAAGTCCCATGTACTCATCCAGAAGTCTCTTAAAGACCCTAATGAATTTGCCTCCACCACCACTGCCAGCAGCTAATTCCACATATAGATGTATATGACAGCAATCCGTCCTTTAATTCCGCTATGCTATTAATCATTTATACCATTCTCAGAACCCATCCACCAACAGAACAACTTTGTTATGAGCTGCATGGTAGGAATCAGAATAAATATTTCAGCGATTTACAAATTCAATGGATTCGGGGCTGAACAGAGTTTATATAATTGTAATGAAGTTCATCCAGTCAAGATAAACATGTTTTACCTGAATATAAAATTCCGCTGTTAATAATTGAATAATTCATGCTTACATTTCATGTGCTGCCTAAAATAAATCCGCAGAATTTATTTTGCAGGGGACAGTATAAATGTTAGCCAATTAAACCTTTATCCGTCATGGCAGGAGTGTGCGCTTGTGTACTCGGAGCTAAGTTAAACGAACACGTTCTGCTGTTATTTCAAAGGGCAATTGTACAGCTGATTTAGCACTGACCCACCAGAGTCAGAAAGAAAGTCTGACCTCCCCTGCGTTCGCTGATCTCCACCGGGTGACGGGATGTGAGTGTTTCTGGCAAAGCCAACACGGGGTGGCACAGTGGTTAGCACTGCTGCCTCACAGCGCCAGGGACCTGGGTTCGATTCCCGGCTTGGGTCACTGTCGGTGTGGATCGTGCCTGCGTGGGTTTCCTCTGGGTGCTCCGGTTTCCTCCCACAGTCCAAAAGATGTGCCGGTTAGACGCACTGGCCATGCTAAATTCTCCCTAAGTGTATCCGAACAGGTGCCAGAGTGTGGCAACTAGGGGATTTTCCACAGTAACTTCACTGCAGTGTTAATGTTAGCCTACTTGTGACACAAATAAATATACCTCAAAAAAAATTACCTATGATGTCATTTTAACTCAGCACCTTGCTGTCATGCCCATGTGTCCATCCTCAGCCTGCTGCAACACTCCAGTGATGTTCAATGTATATGAAAAGAACAACATCTCATCTTCCGATTGGCACGTGACAACCTACCAGACTTGACACTGAATTCAACGATCTTAGACCCTAAACTTTCTCCTCCATCTTGACTCCCTGCTTCTGTTTTTTGGTTCCCCTGGCTTGGCCCAACCCAGTGTTTCTCCCACACGGCCACTGACCCTTCAGTTCAGTTTTGCTCCCACTGACCTCTTCTTCTCCTATTAACACATTCTGCTTTCCTTCATTTGCCACAATTAACATCCTTCAATCTCTAATGGACTCCATCAACAAACTCTTTGTCTCATATCGATGACACTTTCGCCAACCTCTCCTTAGCTCCAAACCATCACTGACTTTCCATTCTGTCCCTCCCTCTGTCCAAGTTCACAATTCATCACATTTCCATCCTTTTCCGTTCTGTAGAAGGACTTGAAATGCTAACTGTGTTTCTCTCGCCATAGGCCTCAGCGATAGGGGGGAGAGGGCTGGAGGATCCCAGATTTGAGAGGGATGAAGGGAGAGGCTCTAATGGGTATAGGGGATTCACGAAGGAGGTTCCCCACCCCTCGCCTGACACCAAGTAAAAGTTGCTGGATCCCGTTGGCATGGGCCTCCCTATTCCGCAGCCAAAATGGAAGCCGAGGCAGGATGCAGCCATTGGCCATCTCACCAATTGTAAAATTGGAGACTGCTCAGAGTTGGGCTGCGGGAAGACCAGACGCTGCATCTCGTGGGTCTACCACCTTCAAACATGCCAGTGGGAGGCAGCGTAAAGCCCAGCCCTCGGGGTTCTGCCTCGTGATACATATTACATCTTAGGCCAATGAGTGAATCTCATTAGAAATGAATTGGATATGTCGGATTTGTTAGTCTATAATTTTATTTATGTTCTCACTCAGAGATCCCTCTCCCGCTATTTCATTACGGATACACCCCAGCTAAACAGGAAGGGGGAAATATAGGGAAGATCAACAGTTTGATTGGACACCTGAGAAAAGAGTTAAAAACTGGCTTGCTTAACCACCACTAAACACACAGGGTGCCAACCAGTGCCAGCTGGGCATTGCTGACACATTAGCGTCACTCATTAATGTCAAAGCCTAGATAATTGCAGCATTCTGGAGCACCAATCTTCTTCCTCTGGGGCAGTTCCCTCTGCCTGGCATCTCAACGGGCACCGAGAGTTCTTCTGCTTCCCTCCAGGCAGCCAACAGGCAGAGTTGATGCAATCAGTGGCGAGGCCCTAATTACAGTTAAGCGGTGAGACTCATTTCCTCTGACTGCCTTGATTAGAACATGCCTTCTCATAATTACTTGCAAGAGGAAGAAGTATTTTAACTTGGCTTATCAGCAGTGGCACAGCGGAGTCTGAGATGGAGATGCTCAAAGTGGCAGAAACACGGTATTGGCCACGAGGAGCCTGGGTAATCAGACTCTCTTTGCCAATAGCAGAAATGTTCAGTGACAGTGATTAAAACTTCTATAAAGTAGAATTTATATCCCATTGCCCATGGTGCTCCTTGTAAAATACAAATTGACAGGGTAATATTAATGTGAAAGTGGGGATTTGTTCATAAATAATAATTCAAATGTCAAAATGTCTCTTTGTCTTTCACCTCGCACCATCAGAGGTAGCACTGTAGCACAGTGGTTAGCACAACTGCCTCACAGAGACCCGGGTTCGATTCCCGGCTTGGGTCACTGTCTGTGTGGAGCTTGCACATTCTCCCCGTGTCTGTGTGGGTTTCCTTCGGGTGCTCTGGTTTCCTTCCACAGTCCAAAGATGTGCCGGTTAGGTGGATTGGCCATGCTAAATTGCCCCTTAGTGTCTAAATATGTGCAGTTAAGGGGATTAGAGGGGTATTGGGTCTGGGTGAGATGCTCTGTTGGAGAGTCAGCGCAGACTCGATGGGCCGAATGTAAGGATTCTATAATAATACCGTTCATCACTTAATCTCTTCTGCTTCCCAGCTTATTGCAGATCTTTGCTCTTTATCTCCTTCCTTACTGACTCTGTAATTTCTATAGCTCAAACACTTTCCTCAGGGAAAGACATCAACATTAACTCTCTAAAATGCTGAGTATTTCCGGAATGATCTACTTTTATTTCAGCTACTGCAGTATTTTGATTTTGTACATAATTGTAACACCTGGGCTAGCACAGATACAATGGGCTGAAGGGCCACTTTCTGTGCTGTAAAACTCAATGAACTTGCATCCAACATCATTAGGACAGAAATGGTGCCCAGCTCTCCTGTGGTTAGTGACTTGTGATGCAATATATTACCAAGGGTACAGCCGACATTCAGATACTGAACTCAAGGGCCAGTCTCACCAGTGAACATGAGTTTATCCTTCCCAGGCAATGTGAGGGCAGGCAGCAATCCTCAATTAGTAACACGTACAACTACCTTCAAATAAATAGTACTCGGGTGAGAGGGTGATTTGCACAAGTCCGGTTTCTCCTCTTCCATAGTGCATGACTCTTACACTGATTGAAGCACCATTATAACTGGGTGGCATAGGGGCACAATAGCTGGCATCACAATCTCACAGCTCCTGGGATCTGGGTTCGATTCCCGACTTGGGTCACTGTCTGTGTGGAGTTTGCACGTTCTCCCCGTGTCTGCGTGGGTTTCCTCCGGTTTCCTCCCACAGTCCAAAGGTATGCGCGTTAGGTGCACTGGCCTAAATTTACCCTAGTGTCAGGGGGATTAGCAGGGCAAATGTGTGGGGTTATGGGAATAGGGCCTGGGTGGAATTATGGCTGGTGCAGACTCGGTGGGCCGAATGGCCTCCTTTTGCACTGCAGGGATTCTATGATAAATTATCTCTCAGTGTTCGGGGTATTAGCAGTGTAAATATGTGGGGTTATGGGGACAGGGCCTGGGTGGGATTATTGTCAGTGCTTGATGGCTCCTTCTGCACTACAGGAATTGTATGATTCTAGGATTTTGTTAAAACTGGGAACAGTTAACTCAGCCCAAATCAAGAATCAGAATTGGAGCCATGCTGATATTCAATCTCATATTATTGTCCAAGGAGAAATTCATTCTGAAATTTATCGTGGGTAACATCGCTCAGTTAAAAAATTATACATAAGTGAATAATAACAATAAAAGGAGGGAAATTGCCCCATCATCGAGATCTAATGTTAATGAAATATGTATTTAAAGCTGCTCCAATGTGTTAAAATAACCAGACAATGATGATAACCCTCAATGTATATTCTCAAAAAGTGATCAAATTCCTGTTAAAGGTTCTCACAGAGAAGGGAACAAATTGGTACAGAAGTAGGCCATTCAGCCCTTCGAGCCTACTCCGCCATTTAACATGATCATGGCTGATCGTCTAACACAACACCAATCTCTGCCCATACAACAATCTTACCATTGCAGGAATCAGTCAGGTGAACTTTCGCTGCTCTCTCCACCTATGGCAAGAATATCCTTTCTTAGATAAGGTGACCACATCTGCACACAAGATTCCAGATGTGATCTGACCAAGGCCCCGTACAGCCGCAACAAAGCATCCTTGCTCTTGTACTCAAGTCTTTTTGCAATGAAGTCCAACAATCTACTTACCTTCCTAACTGCTTGATTGTATGCTTGCTTTCAGTGACTGGTGTACAAGGACACTCAGGTCCGTTTGTAATCAACAATTCCCAATCTCTCACCGTTTAAATTATACTCTACCGCTCTATTTCTCTGTCCAAAGTGGATAGCTTCACATTTATCCATGTTAGACTGCATCTTCCACGTGTCTGCTCACTCACTTAACTTGTCTAAATCATCTTCAAGCCTCTTAACATCCTCCTGATCACTCACATTCTCACTAAGTTTGGTATCTTCAGCAAACTTGGGAATATTATATTTGATTCCCACATTAAATCACTGATAGATATTGTGAATAGCTGGGAGCCAAGCACTGATCCCTGTGAGAGCAACTAGTCACTGCCTGCCATTCTGAAAAAGACCCACTGATTCATAGTCTCTGTTTCCTGTCTGCAATCCAATTCTCAGTCCATGCCAATATATTACCCCAATCCCATGCACTTTAATTTTACACACTATCCTCTTATAGAATAGAATAGAATTCCTACAGTGCAGAAGGAGGCCATTCAGCCCATTAAGTCTATGTCGACAACAATCCCACCCAGGGTCTATCCCCATAACACCATGTATTTACCCTGTTAACTTATCCTGACACTAAGGGCCAATTTAGCATGGCCAATCCACCTAATCGGCACATCTTTGGAATGTGGGAGGAAACCGGAGCACCCAGAGGAAACCCACGCAGACACAGGGAGAATATGCAAACTCCACACAGACAGTGAACCAAAGTCGGAATTGAACCCGTGCGGCAGCAATGGTAACCACCGTGCCACTCGCTGCTGCTCTTAAATGGGATTTTATCAAAAACTTTCTGAAAAGCTACATACATTACATTCATTGGTTCACCCATACCAGTTACATCCATTAAAAACTCCAGTCAGTTTGTCAAACATGATTTCCCTGTCACATTAATCCATTTTGATTTTGTCTAATCTTGCTAATATTTTTGAAGTGTCCTGCTATCAAATCCTTTATAGTGGGCTCCAGCATTTTCCCTACAAAAAAAAAGTTAGGCTAACTGGTCTGTAATTCCCGGTTTTCTCCTTCCCTCCCTTTTTAAATAGCGGAATTACATTTTTCATCCTCCAATCTGCCCGGACTGTTCCAGAATCTACAGGATTGTGCAAGATGGCAATCACCACATCCGCTCTTTCCAAAGCCACCTCCTTAATATCCTGGGATGCAGATTATCGGACCCTGGGGACTTATCAGCTTTTAGTCCCATTAGTTTCTCCAGAACCTTTTTTTTTACTAATACTAATTTCCTCCAACTCCTCCTTCTCATTCAACCCTTGATTCCCTAGTGCTTCTGGGAAGTTATTTGTGTCTTCCTCTATGTAGACAGAACTAAAGTCATTCTTTAACTGTTCACCATTTATTTGTTCCCCACAATGACAGAATCAGAATCACACAGTGCAGAAAAGGCTCTTCAGCTCATTGAGTCTGCACCAACACATGAGAAACACCTACTCTACCTAACCAATCCCATTTACCAGCACTTGGCCCATGGCCCTGAATGTTCTAAATGTTCATTCAGGTACTTTTTAAAGGATGCGAGGCCTTTGCCTCCCCCACCCTCCCAGGCAGCGCATTCCAGACCGTCACCACCCTCTGGGTAAAACTGTTTTTCCACCCATCCCCCTTAAACCTCTTGTCCCTCACCTTGAACCGATGTCCCCTCGTGACTGACCCTTCAACTAAGGGGAACAGCTGCTCCTTATCCACTCTGTCCATGTCTCTTAGAATCCTAAATACCTCCATCGGATCGCCCTTCAGTCTGCTCTGCTCCAAAGAAAACAACTCATGTCTGTCCAACCTCTCTTCATAACTTAAATGTTCCGTCCCAGGCAGCATCCTGGTGAACCTCCTTTAGTGCAAACACATCCTTCCTATAATGTGGTGATCAGAACTGCACACAGTACTCTAAAGGGCTAGATGGCCTACTCCTGCTCCTATTTCTTATGTTCTCATACTCTAGCTGTGACTTCACCAAAATTCTATGCAACTCCAACACAAATTCCTTGCTTTTGTAATCTATGGCTTGATTGATAAAGGCAAGTATCGTGTATGCCTTTTTCACCACCCTATTAACACGCTCTTCCGCCTTCGAAGATCTGTGGACAAACACACCAAGGTTCCTTTGTTCCTCGGAACTTTCTACTATCCTACCATTCATTGAATACTTCTTTGTCAAATTATTCCTTCCAAAGTGCATCACCCCACACTTTTCAGGGTTAAATTCCATCTGCCACTTGTCTCCCCATTTGACCATTCCGTCTAAATCTCCTTGTAGCCCACGACATTCAAGGCAAATTTTACCGTCTGACCCACTACGGGAATCGGAGCGGGTGAGGGATGGACCATGGAAAGGCCGGTTGATCGTGGGTGGGACTTTCTGGTTTTGGGGTGAGCGAGGCTAGAGAATCCTGCCCTCAGCCTCACTGTTAACCATCCGGCCAATCTTTGTGTGATCCACAAACTAACTAATCCTTCAAATGATGAATAAATAGGGAATCCAGCACAGATCTCTGTGGTAGGGATCACCGGCTTCCAGTCACTAAACCAGCCTTCTGTCTCCTACAACTGAGCTCATTTTCAATCAACTTTATCAAATTATCCCAGCTTTGCTGAAAAATTATAATTCTTTCTGATTCAGCCTATAAGGGACCTACATTTGTCTTCACTAATTTTTTTATGTACTTACAGAAGGTTTTACATCCACCTTTATATTCCTTGCAACTTTACTCTTGTATTCCGTTTTTCCCTGTTAATCAATATCTTAATCCTCCTTTGCTGAATTCTAATCCTCAGGCTTGCTCCTTTTTCCAGCAATTTTATATCATCCTCTTTGGATCTTTATCATTCATTCCTTTGGTTAGCCACTGTGGAGTACTTTTCCTGAGCTCAGGAACTGATTTGTCTTGTGCCTGTGGGATTGTAATGAACGCAACCAACAGTAACATCAAAACAAGGGGTGATTCTCATTTCTCAGCACACTCTTTACTTCTAACATTTTTTTTGTAGAGCAGATTTTGTTGAGAAAGATCTGTTCCTCATATACCCTTCCTGCCTGGTTGGATAATCCCGCTACCCTTAAGGAATTGACTTTCCTAAGACAACAGCACCAAGCGAGATATCGAGAATGAACAGCCCACTGAACCACATCCGTATGGAAGAGTTTCCTGATCACAGGATCTGCTTGAAAGGGTTTTAATTTTCTGAGACAGTGTAATCCTGTAGGAACCTTGGTCACCGGTGGCACAGTGGTTAGCACTGCTGCCTCACGACGCCAGCGACCTGGGTTCGATTCCCAGCTTGTCTGTGTGGAGTTTGTACATTCTCCCCTGTGTCTGCGTGGGTTTCCTCTGGGTGCTCCGGTTTCTTCCCACAGTCCAAAGATACGCAGGTTAGGTGCATTGGCCATGCTAAATTCTCCCTCAGTGTACCTGAACAGGCACCGCACTGTGACGACAAGGGGATTTTCACAATAACTTCATTATAGTATTAATGTAAGCCGATTTGTGGCACGAATAAATAAACGCTCCAACTCTTTATGACTGAGATTTTTGTAACTATTTCAATGTCCACATTGTGAAACTTGTGAAATCAGGGTCATCTATAAATCTTTTGGAACGGAGGTGAGGAGAAATTTCTTCACCCAGAGGGTGGTGAATGTGTGGAATTCACTCCCATAGAAAGTAGTTGAGGCCAAAACATTGTCTGATTTCAAGAAGAAATCAGATATAGCTCTTGGAGCTAAAGGGGTCAAGGAGTATGGGGGAAAGGGGGAGTCAGGATATTGAATTCGAATATCAACCATGAATGACAGAGCAGGCTCGAAGGGCTGAATCACCTCCTCCTGCTTCTAGTTTCCACATTTCCAATTGTTACTACATTATTTTACCCACT
The DNA here is from genome assembly GCF_965287045.1 of Carcharhinus amblyrhynchos. Classification (NCBI taxonomy): domain Eukaryota; kingdom Metazoa; phylum Chordata; class Chondrichthyes; order Carcharhiniformes; family Carcharhinidae; genus Carcharhinus; species Carcharhinus amblyrhynchos. The sequence goes on from NC_137342.1 coordinate 49,874,062, forward strand.
TCCCACTTGAAAAAAGTTAAAGTTTATTTATAAGTAAAGCTTACATTAACGCTGCAATGAAGTTACTGTGAAAATCCCCTAGCCGCCACACTCCAGTGCCTGTTTGAGTACACCGAGGGAGAATTTAGCATGACCGACGCACCTAACCAACACGTAGGAGGAAACCCGTGCAGACACAGGGAGAACGTGTAGACTCCACACAGACAGTGACCCAAGCCGGGAATCGAACCTGGGTCCCTGGCACTGTGAGGCAGGAGTGCTAACCACTGAGCCACTGAGCTCTCCACGTGCAGCATAAATACATGAACGACCAGCTGGGCTTGATGTAATGTTTCAAATCGATGTAATTATCCATTATGTCACTGAGATGCCAAAAGCTTATGGGCTTTCTGTCCTTTTGCCCCTCTCAGAAGGAGGTGTGAGTTATGTGAGCCCAGCCTTACTGTTAGTAAGCTGCAAGATAATACCACGAGTGTCCTTGAGCTGTCACCTCTCCGTTGCGACATGAAGTATCATCGCGGAGAAACATTTCTTTGGTAGCCAGCCCAGTGGCTGTCATAACGAACTGTTCCATTTTAATTGGGTATAAACTCGCTGACAGCACTGCTACTCAACTCTTGGGAACAATAGTTACCAATATCTGCAGCACCTTCAACTAAATTAAAGCATTTTCCACTTCTCAGGGCATCCGCACTCACTTTCGATCATTTGACAGAAATCTTACAGGCAATTTGCTCAAACATGTATCTTGATTTGGTCCTCAGCTGTGCAAGGCTTTCCTTACAACCATCTCACAGAACAAAGAAAAGTACAGGCTCTTCGGCCCTCCAAGCCTGTGCTGATCATGGTGCCCTAGCTAAACTAAATGGAGCTTCTCTCTTTACTCGATCCGTATCCCTCTATTCCCTCCCTATTCATGCACCCATCCAGGTGTCTCTTAAATGTCGCTCATGTGCCTGCTTCCACCACCTCCTCTGACAGCGTGTTCCAGGCACCCACCACTCTCTGCATGAAAAACTTCCCCTACACATCTCCCTTCAACTTTCCCCCTCTCACCTTGAACCTGTGCCTCCATGTAATTGACATTTCCACCTGGGAAGAAGCCTCTGACTATCCACCCTGTCTGTGCCGTTCATAATTTTGCAGACCTCTATCAGGTCTCCCCTCAGCCTCCGTCCTTCCAGTGAACACAATCCTAGTTTATTCAATCTCTCCTCAACTGACCAGATATTAGATACTAGATACCCACCTGTAAATTCAGGCCACTGTGTTGTACCATTGTTGGGTAAAGGTCACAGGATATTTTATGAATTTAAAGGGGCTACACAAATGCAAGTTGTTGTTATTAGTGGGATTTGAGGGAATCATGAATGATATAGTTCAATGAATGCACTCACATACGCACTCACACACACTCAAACACACTCACATATACATAGAACATAACAGCGCAGAACAGGCCCTTCGGCCCACAATGTTGCGCCGACCAGTTAAAAAACAATGACCCTCTAACCTAAACCAAACCCTTTCCATCCATAAACCTATCCACAGATCTCTTAAACGCCCCCAAACTAGGCGCATCCACAACTGCAGCAGGTAGGGCATTCCAATCCCTCACCACCCTCTGGGTAAAGAACCTACCCCTGACATCCGTCCTATAACTACCACCCCTTAATTTAAAGCTATGCCCCCTCGTGCTAGCTTTCTACATTCACATACACACACACACACACACACACACACACATAGATATACACACACACATAGATATACGCATCACACACACTCAAACACACATTCACACACACACACATAGATATACACACACACACACATAGATATATGCATCACACACACTCAAACACACATTCACACACACACATAGATATACACACACACTCAGACAAACACACACACACTCAAACACACATTCACACTCATATACATTCACATACATACACACACACTCACACACATAGATATACACACACACACGCTCAGACAAACACACACTCACACTCATATGTACACATACACACATATATGGGACATATAAAACACACACAACATGAAACATACATACAAGCACCCAGACACAAGCACACACACACACACTAGCAAAGTTTGATCTGTTAAGTACCAGTTGTTCTAAATGAAAAGGTTAAAATTTCAAGATGCAGTAACATGAATGCAGCGCTCACAGTTAGAGAACTGACTCAAAAATGAGCTGACTGGTACCAAGCAACCTGAGAATATAGGAAGCTGGAAGAAACTATTCCCATTCTTCTATCCAGTCCGAAAGTTCAACAATAAGCAAACACTATTTTATCTTCTGCTGGCTTCTCCCTCTGCCAAATATCTATCAACTCATTCCTGCCTCCACTGGTCCCCCATGGAGTTTGTTTCAGAGATTCACCGTCTCATTGCAAAACAAACTTTCTCTGGACAGCTGAAGGATATTTAAGAGGTGGGCCGGTGCGAAGGTTGGTTGGGCGGGGGGTACAAGTGACTCAGAAGAAATAAAATCACAAGCCAGTATGTTGACGGTGATGTCGACTGCTTGCCTTCCACGAATACCAGGACCCAGACTCAGGCTCTGTTTAATAACATCGCTGTGTTAAAACCTCCGACAGTTCTCATCGGTCTCCAGTAGGTCGAAGACAGAATCCCAAGCGAGCTGGGATGAGATTTAACCGAGCAACACACTAACTGATATTATGAGCAGCCGCCTAACCCACAATGCCTCACAACAAAACGATAGAAACTCATTAAAAACAAGACTTCCATTATATTAAGGGGAGATCGACTTATCAAAAATGTTGTATCATTTGTGTCAACTAGTTGTTCTGAAGGATCTCTGAAACTACAACTCACCACCTGGCCAGATGTATAGAAGTGGTGAATAAAATATCCCACAGTAGTCCTACAGTAACAAGACCATAAGACATAGGAGCAGAATTAGGCCACTCGGCCCATCAAGTCTGCTCTGCCGTTCAATCATGGCTGATATTTTTCTCATCCCCCATTCTCCTGCCTTTTCCCCGTAACCCCTGATCCCCTTATTAATCAAGGGCCTATCTATCTCTATCTTAAAGACACTGGCTTCCACAGCCCTCTGTGGCAAAGAGTTCCACAATAATAAATGGGGAATGAATAGAACTAATGAAGGGAAAAGGGTTACAAGCCCACAGATGTTGATAATTGGACGGAGAGCAGAGAGAATCAGGGCTGGTTTTCCAAGATTTGAAATAATCAGAATGTTTTGAAATGGGTCAGTGAGAATGGCATGATGGAAACCGCTGGCATTTGACATCTGGCCAACACAAATATCGTACTGAAAGACTGTGCTCTTTCAGCACTTAGCCACATAAGGAGAGCACAGTTTTAAAATTATGCTTCTTGCTCATTCGAGAGGTTAAGTCATTGTGTCGGGGGAATTTGAGGCACATTCAGTCTCTCCAAGCTACTCCTGCCAAAATGTCCAATATCACGGGTGCTGGGTTATGACCTGCTCAGTGTTAACTTTTGCTGACAACTATTCAAAGTAAAGTTTATTTATTAATCACAAGTAAAGATTACATTAACACTGCATTGAAGTTACGGTGAAATTCCCTAGTTGCCGCCTGTTCAGGTCAATGCACCCAATCAGCACATCTTTCAGAACGTGGGAGGAAACTGGAGCACCCAGAGAAAACCCACTCAGACATGGGGAGAACATGCAAACTCCACACAGGCAGTGACCCAAGCTGGATATCAAACCCATGTCCCTGGTGCTGTGAAACCGCACGCTGACCACTGTGCCACCCACTTCTCCCAATCTCATCGGAAAAGAAAGTTGCCCTTTCCAATTGAGATTTGGTCTTCAGCGTAGCTGTGAGAGGGTGGGTAACCTTCCCCTCTGCCTCATTGTGTTTGCTTTATAATTAGCTATGAGGAAATCAGCAGAATGGGGCCATTGTCCGTGTACCAAAGCACCTCACCCTTACTGTACAAGTCAGTACCAGGGAAGGTTCCCCATGTCTGTGTCTGCAAGCAGGAAAACCACTAACAGGTCTCTAACCAAAATATTTACAATTGAGTAACATATAAAACACAGAAGGCATCTCCTTGGCAAGTGGAGATCAGTGTTCTGGACTCACATCTTTGCACTTACAAGGCAGTGTGTTGGCACATCTTTCTGCACTATTACAAATAGTTAATTCAATCTGTTTAACACAGTTCATCGCTTGGGTAGGCAGTGGAAGCAATGAAAACATGGTATCTTATCAATATATAGATCAATCTTTGGAAAAACTGGGGTTGGGGGGGGGGGTTGTTGGCAGACGGCGACACAGTGGTTAGCACCATTTCCTCGCAGTGCCAGGGACCCGGGTTCCTTTCCACCTTTGGGTCACTGTCTGTGTGGAGTTTGCACATTCTCCCCGTGTCTACGCGAGTTTCCTCTGGATGCTCCGGTTTCCTCCCACATGTGTAGCTTAGGGGGATTAGTGGGGTAAATACATGGGGTTATGGGGATAGGGCTGAGGTAAGATGCCATGGGAGTTGGTGCAGATTCAATGGACTTCTGCGCTTTAGGTGTTCTAGGGTTCCAAAGGACTATGTTCACATCCTAGTCAGCACTTAACACCGAATTCAATCCAATCCAGTTTTGTCTGGTCTGTATCAACAGGTAGACAAACCTGGTGAAGTTATCCTTAAGCAATAATACAAAGGCAACTTTTCATAATCAATTATCATAACTTCTTATATTCACACAGAGACACAAAATAATTCCAGACTTTAATATTAGGCGACGGTGCAGAGGGACCTCGGGGTCCTTGTGCATGAGTCGCAAAAACCCAGCTTGCAGGTGCAGCAGGTGGTCAGGAAGGCGAATGGGATGCTGGCCTTCATAGCGAGGGGGATTGAATATAAAAGTAGGGAGGTCTTGCTGCAGCTGTATAGGGCATTGGTGAGGCCGCAGCTGGAGTACTGTGTGCAGTTTTGGGCGCCGCACCTGCGCATGGATATTTTGGCCCTGGAGGGAGTGCAGAGGAGGTTTACTAGGCTGATGCCGGAGTTGAGGGGATTGAGCTATGAGGAGAGGCTGAATAAACTAGGCTTGTACTCGTTAGAGTTTAGAAGAATGAGGGGAGATCTCATTGAGACGTATAAGATGATGAATGGGATGGATAGGATAGAGGTGGAGAGACTCTTCCCGCTCAAAAAAGACAGTAGGACTAGGGGGCACAGCCTCAAGATAAAGGGGAGGCGGTTTAGAACGGAGTTGAGGAGGAACTTCTTCACTCAAAGGGTGGTGAATCTCTGGAATTCTCTGCCCGTTGAAGTGGTGGAGGCTGCCTCGCTAAATATTTTTAAGAAGCGGGTTGATGGGTTTTTGATAAGAGAGGGGATTAAGGGTTATGGGGAGAGGGCGGGAAAGTGGAACTGAGCCACAACAGATCAGCCATGATCTTATTGAATGGCGGGGCAGGCTCGAAGGGCTAGATGGCCTACTCCTGCTCCTATTTCTTATGTTCTTATTATGTTCAAAATAGTCACTGAGTTACTTTTTTTCAGAGTTTAAGTAACCTGATAGGCTGGAGGTGAATGTGAGTCGGGGTGTTACCATGGCAATGCAACATCTGTTCTCTCTTAACAGTATATTGTAGTAAAGCTGTGATAATTATTGTAGTTAGAAATATTGTAAAGTGATCTTGTAGTGAAATTTCTGGAACAAATGATTTCCTTTATCCAAGTCATTAATTTGCCCTGAAATTTTCTTCATAATAGGTGAATGAAAATTGCTACACAATCCTCGATGTTCCAAAGCTGGTTACAATACTTAGAATCCCTAAAGTGCATAAGTTAATTCAGCCCATCAAATCTACACCCACTTTCCAACAGAGGATCCCACCCAGGCCTTATCCCCCTAACCCCAAGTGTTTACCCCACTAATCTCCCAATCGGCACATCTTGGGGCAATTTATGGGCAATAAATGTTGTGATGTGGGTGTGCCGGCGTTGGACTGGCGTAAACACAGTAAAAAGTCTGACAACATCAGGTTTTAGTCCAACCGATTTATTTGATAATAGACTCACAAGCTTTCGGGGCTTGTGAGTCTATTATCAAATAAATCGGTTGGACTAAAACCTGGTGTTGTCAGACTTTTTACAATAAATGTTGGCCAGCCAGCGACGTCCATGTCCCATGAATGAGTTAAAAAAGTTTAGCACAGCCAATCCATCAATGTATGGACTGTAGGAGGAAACCAGAGCACCCGGAGGAAACCCACACAGATACAGGGAGAACATGCAGACTCCACACAGACAGTGACCCAAGCTGGGAATTGAACCCCAGTCCCTGGCGCTGTGAGGCAGCAGTGCTAACCACTGTGCCACCGTGCCATCCTTTACGTTCTCACAGTTTAGGATTTGATTATGGGAAGACAATTTCTACAGGAAGCTATCAGGAGGTAACATTGCTAATAGTGATGGAAATTCCCTATTCTGGAAAAAGGAGGAGATGGTGGTCTGATGGGAATGTCACTGGATTAGTAACCCAGAGGCCCAGCTTAATGCTCTGGGGACATGGGCTTAAATCTCACCATGGCACCTAAATTCATTTAATAAATCTGGAAATGAAAGCTAATCTCAGTGATGGTGACCAAGAAACTATCACCAATTGTTATAAAAACCCATCTGACTCACTAATGTCCGAATGGGGCCAGTGGAAATCTGCTGTCCTTTCCCGGTCTGGCCTGCACGTGACTCCAGACCCGCAGCACCGTGACTGAATCTCAACTCCCCTCCAACATGGTCTAGCGAGCCACTCCGTTCCAGGGCAACTAGGGATGGGCAACAAACGCTGGCTTCCCCTGCGATGCCCACATTCCATGAAAGAATTTTGTTACAAATCCTCTGAAGAAACTGCAGCACAACTGAGCTGCCTCCTGAATCTAGATGTTTCAGGCAATGTATGCGACAGTACGGCAGGCTTGTGTGAAACATTAGGAGATGGAAATGACCACTGGCTATCTCCGACCATTCTGGGTAGAGTGGGACACTTCTAAGTTCAATAACAACAAACTCCATTTGTAATTCCACGCCTGGAAATCATCATCATTTCCAAATGTTGGTATAAATGCCAAACTAACACACGCTCACACAAATATTCTGGGATAAGGATCTATTCTGGCCTGTACCCTCATCACTGTAATGTTAACACAGCTACAAGCACACTGATGTTATTCAGCAGCTTGTCATACATTTCTAACTCATAAACCTTTAAGAATCACCTAACCTTAATTCAAGGCTGCTGTTTATTGATGTCCAGCATTGGGGTGGCACAGTGGTTAGCGCTGCTGTCTCACAGTGCCAGGGACCCGGGTTCGGTTCCTGCCTTGGGCCACTGTCTGTGGGGAATCTGTACATTTTCCCTGCGACTTCCTGGGTTTCCTCCCACAGTCTGAAAGATGTGCTGGTTAGGGTGCATTGGCCGTACTAAATTCCCCCTCAGTGTACAGGCGCTGGAGTGTGGGTATTTCCACAATAACTTCATTGCAGTTTATGGATAACATTGGAATAGTTTAGGTTAGAGGGTCATTAGATTGGTTCCACTGGTCGGCGCAACATCGAGGGCCGAAGGGCCTGTACTGCGCCGGAATGTTCTATGTTCTATAAATGTAAGCCTACTTGTGACACTAATAAATAAACTTTAACTTTAAAACATACATAGAATCATAGAACCCTACAGTGCAGAAAGAGGCCCTTCGGCCCATCGAGTCTGCACCGAACACAATCCCACCCAGGTCCTACCCCCATATCCCTACATACTTTACCCGCTAATCCCTCTAACCTAAGCATCTCAGGACACTAAGGGGCAATTTTAGCATGGCCAATCAACCCAACCAGCACACCCCTGGACCGTGGGAGGAAACCGGAGCATCTGGGGGAAACCCACGCAGACACAAGGAGAACGTGCAAACCTCACACAGACAGCGACCCAAGACGGGAATCGAATCCAGCTCCCTGGAGCCGCGAAGCAGCAGTGCCAACCAGCGTACCACCCATCCCAGTAAAATAAACAACCCCCCATTTAAGCCATTTAAAGAGTAATAAAAGAGCTCCTAGAGATAACCCGGTACCAATGACATCAGTTAAGGCTGTGAGCTTCGGAGAGCATAATTAGAAAAAAAACTCTTAAAGGTATACCAATGTCACAGTAGAAACTGCCTGTTTAAAAATAAAATAGAACTGAGTGTTTTCTCTGCAAGCTTAAGTCTACCCATTCACATGACTGTCTCTGTCAATCAATCCAATCAAAACCCTTACCCTGAAACCGCAGGGGAAAATCAAAATAAACAAAAATGCACTAACTCAGGTTAACTACTAGTTAGAATCAATAATTAGCCTGCATTCTCAGTGTGTGAACTGCCTGGTGTAGACAAATTGCCACTGTGTAAAACAGAGCTGAATTCCAAACATACCTCTTAGAAAAATGATAAAAAATAGATTTCTTAAAGGCACAGTATCATCAGAGATTGGAAACGCTAACATGGCACCCGGAATATTCTCAACCTACACTTGGAGCAGATGAAATTGGACCTCGATTTAAACTCCCTGGAAATTACATGTATAACATGTGTATGTGTGTGTGTGCGTGTGAGAGTGTGTGTGCTTGTGCACGTGTGTGTGCGTATGCATGTGCGTGTGAGTGAGTGTGTACGTGCGCGCATGTGTGTGTGTAAGTCTTCGAGTTCTGCAGTAACAAGCATTGGGAGACTGAAAGGCCCTTATTCAAAGTGAACAGGTGACAAGACGGTACAGAGAATGCTGGAAATACTCAGGCTGGCAGTGACTGTGTTGAAAGAAACAGAGTTAACTCTCCATTCTGATAAAAGATCATTGACCTGACTCTGTTTCTCTCTCCACAGACACTGCTGGATCTGTTGGGTTATTTCCCAGCATGTTGCGAGTTGATTTCAGATTTGCAACCGCTGCAGTATTTGTGTTCTTTGTGTCACTCTCTGTGAAGAAGGCAGCAGCTGATAAATCTCTTTACCTGCACAAGAAGTTCCAGCTTCCTGTCGTCGAGGAGATGCACCTGACACCGACGCCCCTCCGTCATCTGAAAGAGAGCAGAAAGAAAAGAGTGTCAGGGCTGAACCACACAGAGGGCAGCGAGAGAGACAATACTGAGACACAGCGGCAGGAGTAACACAAACCCTCAGAGCTCCGACACACCAGCCAGCTCCAAATCCTCACCACAACATTGCTGTGATCATATTGGAGAAAGCTGGATCGTTCCACCACACAGTACAACTGCTGCCGGCTGAAGTATGCAGCTTTGGACTATAACACAGCCAGCAGAGAGAGAGTCTGGCACTCGTCCCCAAAGGAAATCCTTTGTAAAGCAGACTTCCTATAAATGTCAAACAGTCACCGCTGCACAATAAATTGGTCTGCAGTATTATGTTTTAATGCGAGGTGTAATGGCAGAACCTTCATATTCCTGCTCTCGCTGTAACGAAGCAGTTTGCCAGTCCAATTAAAATAGATACCAGCAAACCCTGCAGTGTTTGAATTCATTGGCCGCCCTGTAAAAGGCAGACTGGACCTGTACTGTCCGACCGCATTCAGATACAAGAAAAAATAAAGCTTCTGTATTTGAATTACCCGCACCGCATTCCCAGTAACCCACCATTCACACATCAACTGGGTGGTGGTGACTTGTTCCAGTTCACACACAGAGTTCACGCTGCTGTGGCAACTTGTATGTTGCAGTCCAGAGCTATGGGTAGTGGCGGGAGAGACGCCAATGTTCTTTCCGTCACATGGCTGACCAGGAATCCCTCCCGCTCTTACTGCCTGCCATCGCGAAGGGTTTACAAGTTGATAACAACCTGTCTGGTCAAGTTACGAGCAGACCTTCCATGTCCATCAAGTCCTACACTGGGATTTGAACCTACAGCTTCTGACTCAGGAGGAGGAGCACTAGGCAGTGGGCCACAAGGCCTCCTGCCAATTTGATAATCTCCACAACACTTCCAAACAATAGAACTGAAGTTCTCTCAGTGATGGCATCATGGGCTTGGCAATGTGTAATGTACAGGCAGGCCATGACCACAATATTGTGATGTGGGGTTCAGGGTTATGGCCCTGCACTTTAGCCCTAGAACCACGGAGGGAGAATCATTGGCCACGCTCGCTATGGCTGAGTGTCAGGCTACTGGGAAGTTTGTTTTTGGACAACATTGGATTGGATTTGGCTGAGGATTCCATCGCCAAGTGGAACAGTCTATTCCAGATTGCTAAATGAGAAATGTTCAACTGGACAAAGCCCAAAAACTGTACAACAAAATTTATATCATGGAATCCCTACAGTGCAGAAGGAGGCCATTCAGCCCATCGAAGCTGCACCAACAACAATTTCACCCAGGCCCAATCCCTTGTACTCACCCAGCTAATCCCCTAACAGACAACTGAACATGGCCAATCCACCTAACCCGCACATCTCTGAAGTGTGGGAAGAAACTGGAGCACCCGGAGGAAACCCACACAGAGATGGGGAGAATGTGCAAACTCCACGCAGACAGTCACCCGTGGCCGGAATCGAACCCGGGTCTCTGGTGCTGTGAGGCAGCAGTGCTAACCACTGTGCCACCGTGCCATTCCTGCCTCCATTTATTTAGTAAATAAAGACACCAAACACATCAGCTGGGTTCTATTTACTGTGTATCTGTAACAAATTACATTTCTCCTCTTTACCTAATTGCTTAAGGTGAAGACCACTACTCTGTGGCTTCCACAAGAAAATGGGCAGAAAGTGACCTCTAAAACGCTGGCCTAGGAACAGGCCATTGAATTTGTGTAATGGTAACACTTGACTTTCATAGTGACTCTCGTTCTGGGTCTTATAAATTTTGGCCATGTCTTCGCAATGATCCAAAAAGCATTCTGTGTAAAGCCTTCACAATCTAATTTAGTGTGCTTTAAGGTAAAGTGGAACTGCAGATTCCTTCTCTTGTTCTGAAGAGAGAGCAGCCAATCCTTTGGAAACATGGCGACAGCTCAAACAAAATTTATCAAGCAGATTGGGAGAGACTGGATTCGAATCTACCAAAGTTTCTAGGACAGAAGATAACAAAGGAAGTCTTTGTTCCTTGTTGTCAAGTCAAAACCTCCCCACCACCCCTGTATTCCGCTCCCCCTCCCCCCTGCTCCTCTCCCCCCGCACTCCACTCCATTCCCCACCCCCCCATCAAACCTTTCAAATCCCTGAGATCAAGAGTTGTTATAATTCTTGCTATTGGTTTGATTTTCACTAGTCTTGAGTGGTGTACTGTGTACAATGCAATGCATGACTTAAGTCAATTCACAGTTTCAAATCAAACAGAAGGTCCCAGTTTCAGTCAAACACTCTGCCTAAATATTTACTCAATGTTCTTCAGAGTGTTTCATCAAAAGGCAGAAACTAAGTTTGCACAGGGACTGTTTTCAAGCTGTGATACCAACCATACAACTCGCCATCTCCTTCACCATTTCTCTTATTCCTCGATGTTTGACACTATTTGACAGCTGAACCCAGCCATCAATTACACTGAGCGCAAAAGCAGGGAAGTTTCGCTGAATTTTAGAAAGATGTGGTTAGGCCACAAATAGAGTGTCACATCCTGTTCTCTTCACCATACTTTAGGAAAGATGTAAAGGTGCCTGAGAGGATGCAGAGGACATTGACCACAGTGGACCCACATATACACACTGACAAACAAACTTGGAGTCAGGTTAGATCATTTAGTTCCATGAACCTACTCCGCCATTCACAGAATCATAGAATCATACAGTGCAGAAGAGGCCCTTCAGCCCATCGAGTCCATACCAACACATTAGAATCACCTGAATTCCCATCTAGTCCCACCTGCCAGCACTTGGCCCATAGCCCTGAATGTTACGCTGTGCCAAGTGCTCATCCAGGTACTTTTTAAAGGATGTGAGGCATCCCACCTCCCCCCACCCTCCCAGACAGCGCATTCCAGACCGTCACCACCCTCTGGGTAAAACAGCTTTTCCTCACATTCCCCCCTAAACCTCCTGCCCCTCACCTCGAACCGATGTCCCCTTGTGACTGACCCTTCAATTAAGGGGAACAGCTGCTCCCGATCCACTCTGTCAATGGCCCTCATAATCTTATACACCTCGATCAGGTCACCGCTCAGTCTTCTCTGCTCCAACAAAAACAAGCCAAGCCTATCCAACCTCTCTTCATAACTTAAATGTTCCGTCCCAGGCAGCATTCTGGTAAATCTCCTCTGCACCCCCTCCACAGCAATCACATCCTTCCTATAATGTGGCGACCAGAACTGCTCACAGTACAATAACTGTGGCCTCACCAAAGATCTACACAACTCCAACATGCTTTCACTGCTTTTATAATCATTCAATAATATGGCTGATCTGATTGAGGCCCCAACTCCACTTTCCTGTCTACTGCCAATGCCCTTTGACCCCCTTCAGGAACACCCAAGTATCTGTCCACCTCTGTTTTAAAAAGATTCCACGATCTGCTGCTGTCCAGGAACCAAAGTACCACAAACCCACCACCCTCAGGGAAAAAAAATCTCCTCCTCTCCGTCTTAAATGGCAGACACCCCCACCACCCACATTTTCAAACATTCCCCCTCATTCTGGTCTCTCCAACAAGGGGAGATATCTCAGAATCCACTCTGTCAAATCTCCTCAGGATCTTAAATGTTTCAATAAGTCTACCTCTCAATCTTCGAATGGACACAGAACCAACCTTTCCTCAAAGACAAGTCCTTCATCCCGGGAAATCGGCTGAATAAACCTTCTCTGAATTGCTTCCAAAGCATTTACCTCCTTTTTTAAAACAAGGTGACCAAAATGGTGCATAGTACATTAAGCGTGGTCTCACCAACTGCACGACTGTAGCAAAACATCTCTACTTTTATCTGCCATTCCCCTTGCAATAAAGAACATTTCATTTACCTTCTTGCTACATCTGTACACAAACTTTTTGTGATTCATGTACAGGATGTCCAGATCCATCAAGAGTCCTACAATCTCCCTTACTTTAAATAGCTTGCTGCTTTTCTATTCCTGCAGCCAAAGTGGACAAATTCACATTTCCCTACATTCTTCCCGCCTACCAGACTTTGGCTCACTCACTGAACCCTCTGTACGTCCCATTCAGACCCCCCCGGGCAGGATTTCCCAGCTGTGCTCACCCCATAACCAAAATATCCAGCCTGAGGTCAATGGACCTTTGCATAGTCCACCTCCCGTCCGTCACAATTCCCATGGCGGGTGGGATTGGAATGTGCCCCCCCCACAACCCCCAACCCTGTAATGTCCTATTGGGAAGTTACTTTTCTATCTACCTTTGTGTCATCACGGATGGCGGAGTGCAGCAGAGGGGGTGGAGGGGGGGTGTTTCCAGCTACAGCTGGAGAAGCTAGGACTGTTCCCCTTGGAGCAATGAAGGCTGGGTGGCATGGTAGCACAGTGGGTTAGCACTGCTGCTTCACAGCTCCAAGGACCTGGGTTCGATTCCCGGCTCGGGTCACTGTCTGTGTGCACATTCTCCTCGTGTCTGCGTGGGTTTCCTCCGGGTACTCTGGTTTCCTCCCACAATCCAAAGATGTGCGGGTTAGGTTGATTGACTGTGCGACGAAATTGCCCCTTAGTGTCCAGGGCTGTGTAGATTAGAGGGATTAGTGGGTATAATATGTAGGAATATGAGGGTAGGGCCTGGGTGGGATTGTGTTCGGTGCAGACTCGATGGGCTGAAGGGCCTCCTTCTGCATTGTAGGGTTCTGTGATTCTTATCTGATGGAGGTGGACGATCTAATGATGTGTGGAAAACATGACCTCACCTCCCCTAACAAGAGTTAGTCAAAGCATGAATTTGCAAAGCAATGTGTTTTTACAGGATTAGCTTGCAGACCATGAAGGTACAAACAAACAAGAGCTTTATTGGAACGGTGTTTACTCCACCGGCTGTTCGGATAGACTGTCTGTTTATCCCTGCAAAGGGCCAATGACATCATCAGGATGTCACGTGATCGGTTCCCATGTTCCAACTGGGAATAATGGGAACACAAAACAGCTTCAACCACAAGACGGGAATCAAACCGGGGGCAGTGTGAGAGACTCGGTTAGGTTCTTCACCCCTTACAGCAGAGGAAATTCCTGAGGGAGGTGGGGGTTTGGAACTCACTGTCCGAGGGGGTGATGGTGGCAGAAACCCACATAACATTCAAAAGCTACCTGGATACGCTTGTGAAGTGTGGTAACGTACAAGACTGCGGACCAATCCCTGGAAACTGGATAAAAGTAAAATACTGCGGGTGCTGGAATCTTGAAACGAAAAGAGAAAATACTGGAAAATCTCAGCAGGCCTGACAACATCTGTGAGGAGAGAATACAGCCAATGTTTCCAGTCAGGATGACCCTTCATCATCCAGAGTTATAACACTGGCTCTATTCTCCCCCTACAGATGCTGTCAGACCTGCCGAGATTTTCCAGTACTTCCTGGTTTTGTTCCAGCTGGACAGTGGGACTAGGCTGCATGGATGACTCCTTTTCAGCCAACCTAGACCAGATGGGTGGAATGGCCTCCCTCCTTGTTGTAAACATCTAAGATTTGGCGACCAGCTGAATGCTCCATAGGACCAGGTGACCCACGTGTACAAGTGAAGTTCTAACCACAAGATAGACACCAGCAACTCAGTCTCATTCTTCCTCCTCTGGAGATGAGGAAGTGACAGGATCTCCATCCCAGAATCTACTGACTCCACAGGATCCCATTAGGCTCTCCATCCTACCCACAGATCAATAGAGTCATAGAATCCCTACAGTGCAGAAGGAGCCATTCAGCCCATCAACTCTGTACTGACCACAATCCCACCCAGACCCTATTCCTATAACCCCACACATTTACCCTGCTAATCCCCTGGCACGAGGGGTAATCAACCTGACTTGCACATCTTTGGACTGTGGGATGAAACTGGAGCACCCACAGGAAACCCACACAGATATGGGGAGAATGTGCAAACCGCACACAGACAATCACCGGAACCTGGGTCCCTAGCGCTGTGAGGCAGCAGAGCTAACCACTGTGCTGCCTCCACTCCACATATTGATCACTGCTGATCTTGCTGTTGCCGGAATGTCCGGAATATTAATTTCTGGAGATTCCAGGACAACCCAGGAGCTGTGGAAACTGGAAGATAAATCCATGTATCATCTCAAGTTGGAGGGCCTTGAACAGGTGGTTTCATGAGATTTTAATATCCCTACAAAAAAATCCCACCAATAATAATGAACTTTCCAACACGCAGCAACATGAGTTACACCTAATTAATAAAGTTCTTCAAATCAAATAAACAGAACACTCCAGCTCATCAACTCCCTGGACATTCCACCTTGAGAGTTTGGAATAGGATGTTTGATGCACTCTTCAGCATCTTTCCCTTTGATATTTTTACAGAGGGGAATTAACCCAGTTTAAATTAAATGGATTAATTCCGCTTTTGAAAATGCACGGATAGCAGCTTCAGACTAAAGCACAAAGCAATTTTAAACTGCTCAGCATCCTTCAAGTTTCACCATCTGGTCACACCGTCTACGTCAGCACACTGAGCAATAAAAGATTCTTAAACCTTTCCGGCCTTGACAACCGTGGTGATTGTCCCTTTAAGGGCAACACAGCAGAAGAGGTTCACCTGGTCTGTAGAGTGGAGATGCCGGTGTGGGACTGGGGGGTGGGCACAGTCACAACACCAGGTTAAAGCCCAACAGGTCTATTTGGTAGCACGAGCTTTCGGAGCGCTGCTCCTTCATCAGGTCGGCGGGACTGGGAGTGATCACCCCAAGGGGTGGAGTCCCCTCTTAGGCAGAAGACATGTAGGGGCTGAGGCAATGAGGGATGGGGGGATGCTCTGTACAGCTTTTCCTTATTAATAAGTGCCCTTTGTGTTCCCGATGTGCATTATTACAACAATGGAACTTCTGTAATGATAAAGAACATTCTTCCTTTGTTCTGCCCTAAATTCAGTTTCATCTCTGGATGCAATCACATAAGAGAGAGAACCTTCCGGCAATTAGATTTTAAAATCCCCCTCACCCCCAGTTAGCACACTCTGCCACAGCTAGAATGCTGCTTTTGCCAACACTGTCTTTTTTCAATAAACAGTCCTCATTATCCCCCCTCCCCTCCACCTCCCCAAGTATCTTCACACGCAAAGCACACACAGACCACAAAATGAGACTGTTCAAACACACATAAACATCACACCAGCTAGGCCTCAGGCTCTGAGGCTGTATCCAGCTCATTGTGTCCCATTCTGTGGAAAGCAGGCACAGCCATACTCCATGTGCAGGGAGCTTCACAGCACCGGCTCAGTCTGAAGCAGCTTCCTAGCCCTCTGAGCATCAGTGGGGGGTGCTCCCTGTCTGTAGTCCAAAGCACCGGTACACTCTCCACCCTCTGCAGAGCACACTCATCACAAGCACTCGAACACAGTGAAGAAATATCTCGCCTAACATACCATTGGAGAACCAGCAAGAGCAGCTGACTTCTGATGGGCTCTGTCAGGCTGGCTGGAGACGACGGACGGCTCACGTGCAGGCAAAAACAGACTTGGAGAGACAGAGGCTGGGGGAGGGTAGACGAGAGAGCGAGAGAGAGAGAGGGGAGAGAGGGAGAGCTGCATCCAGCTTAAGACGTCAGGTCATGTGAAACTCAGGAACCTTGGACACAGCAGGAGAGTGTACTCAGCTGGTGAGAGAAGTAAAGCATAACTCAGCCACATCTGGCCCACAGGAAGATAGATTTAAGGCAGGAAAGAAAAGGCTTATTTAAAAACACAACAGCACATTTAACAAACTGCAACACTCTTCCCCAAACCTGTGCCAAAAAAACCCCTCTGACTGCAGATGGTGAAGGAGATGGTCAGGAAGGCAATATATAGAAGCACCAACCACTAGCAGACAGGGATTAATTCTGAATTTATTATTATAGATATTGGGATGTTCTCCCTGATACAGAGCCCTGATAGAGTGGAAATGGAATGTCTGTTTTAAGTTTATTTATTCGTGTCACAAGTAGGCTGACATTAACACTGCAATGAAGTTACAGTGAAAATTCGCCAGTGCAGGAAGAGGCCATTCGGCCCCTCGAGGGAGAATTTAACATGGTCATTGCACCCTAATCAGCACGTCTTTCGGATTGTGGGAGGAAACCAGAGCACGCACAGAAAACCCACGCAGACCCGGGGAGAATGTGCCAACTCCACACAGACAGTAACCCAAGCCGGGAGTCGAACCCGGATCCCTGACGCTGTGAGGCAGCAAGGCTAAGCACTGTGCCAACATCTTGCCTAGGATCCTGAACTCCCTCCTATCCCACCCTGCAGGTACTGACTCACGATGTTATATAGACCCACGTATGCATTGGTAGTTTGCCCAAGTAATGTCGGAGATGGGATGTGAACCCTCACTGTGAGTTTTGTAACTATCCGCACTGCCCTCATTTAGTTGCTGTGTCAATTGTGGTCAGCATTCCCACCTCCCAGGCCACAGGCTGTGGGTCTGAGACCCAGGTCAGAAACCTGGGTCAGAAATCAAGGTCGACACTACACTGCTGTACCGAGGGAGTGCTGCACAGTCGGAGGTGCTGCCTATTGGAAAGGCATTAAAATAAAGCCCGGGCTGGAGTTTCTAATTTTGGATCAGGATTCAGGTTGCCAGTTCCGGGTTCCAACCACCCCTGTTGTAGACAGTGAGGATGGATGTTACAGTTTACAGAGGGACATAGATAAGCTGCAGAGTTGGGCTGAGGGGTGGCAAATGGAGTTTAATGCAGAAAAGTGTGAGGTGATTCACTTTGGTAAGAGTAACAGGAGTACAGAATATAGGGCTAATGGAAGGACTCTTGGTAGTGTAGACGAGCAGAGATCTTGGTGTACATGTGCATAGATCCCTGAGTGTTGGCACCCAGGTTGATAAGGTTGTTAAGAAGGCGTACAGTGTGTTAGCTTTTATTGGTAGAGGGACTGAATTTCGGAGCCGTGAGGTCATGTTGCAACTGTACAAAACTCTGGTGCGGCCGCACTTGGAGTATTGCGTACAGTTCTGGTCGTCGCATTATAAGAAGGATGTGGAGGCATTGGAAAGGGTGCAGAGAAGGTTTACCAGGATGTTGCCTGGTATGGTGGGAAGGTCTTATGAGGAAAGGCTGAGGGACTTGAGGTTATTTTCATTAGAAAGAAGAAGGTTAAGAAGTGACCTAATTGAGGCATACAAGATGATCAGAGGATTGGATAGGGTGGATAGTGAGAGCCTTTTTCCTCGGATGGTGATGGCTAACACGAGGGGACATAGCTTTAAATTAAGGGGTGGTGATTATAGGACGGATGTCAGAGGTAGGTTCTTTACTCAGAGGGTAGTAAAGGCGTGGAATGCCCTGCCTGCAGCAGTTGTGGACTCGCCAACTTTAAGGGCGTTCAAATGGTCAGTGGATAGGCATATGGATAACATTGGAATAGTTTAGGTTAGAGGGTCATTAGATTGGTTCCACTGGTCGGCGCAACATCGAGGGCCGAAGGGCCTGTACTGCACTGTAATGTTCTATGTTCTCACCATCCCTTCCACCCCTAACCGACCCCTCACCCCTCCTCAAGTGTGCAGGGCCATGGAGAGAAGGCAGGGGAGTGGAGTGAGGTGAATGGCTTATGAAAAGGGCTGGCACAGACACAATGGGCCAAATGGCCTCCTTCTGTGCTCTAACAATTCTGTGAATCTGACAGCAGATGCGTTCTGCTGAAGTACACTGCAGCGATTCCACCCATACAGTTTAATCTAAATCTCACTGACTCCTTGTGCCAGGTTTCGATCCTGTCTCACAGATCACAACTGCGCTGCAGTGGGGGGGGGCGCGGGGGCAGGGGGTCGGTCAGGTTAAGAGGAAAGAAAGTCAGACCTACTGCCCTCGATCTAATTGGTGCCCTCAATGTTCCAGTGATTGTTCTATCTTGTGCATGAGGTAATGTAAAACCACAATTAACACAGCGAGCTTCAGACCCCTCACCGAGAAAGTTCATCCAAAATACAGAGAAAGGTACATTTTGTTGTCTAGATCTCGGCAGTATCCCAGACAGGATGCCACATTCCCCCCAAGGGGCTTTGACTTAATACCCTGTCAAAATAGCAGGGTATAATTATTGCTGCTGTTTCACATCTCAATCTCACCATTTGTCACTGCAGGTGACTCCAGGCTCAATCCAATTTACCAACCTGTCACATTAACGGTTTGCACAGACAAAGTGTTTCATTGGCTGGGTTAGGTACAGCCTTGATCGATTTTGGAGGTGTGTAAATTTCCGATTGCCAGAACACTCAAGCACGCAGCGAGTATTCCAAACAAGAGGTCAAATCTACTCACTTCTACTGCCAAAGCCTCCAGCCTGACGGGCCAAGCGCTGGGGTTGGTGCAGTCAGATGTTTGTTAGCTGGCATGGACGCGATGGGCAGAATGGTCTCCTTCTGTGAAATGTTCATGAATCTCTGAGTCAGGGGAGAGCCTGTGTCTGGCTGCCTGTGTGCTTTGACTGTGATATCAGGAGGAACTCTCCACGTTATAGCAGCACGGTGGCACAGTGGTTAGCACTGCTGCCTCACGGCGCCAGGGACCTGGGTTCGATTCCCAGCATGAATCACTGTCTATGTGAAGTCTGCATATTCTCCCCGTGTCTGCGTGGGTTTCCTCCGGGTGCTCTGGTTTCCTCCCAGTCTGAAAGGCGTGCTGGTTAGGGTGCACTGGCCGTGTAAATTCTCCCTCGGTGTACCCGAACAGGCACCAAAGTGTGGTGACTAGAAGACTTTGACAGTAACTTCCTTGCAATGTTAATGTAAGCCCACTTGTGACACTAATAAATAAACTTTAAACTTAAGGCAATAATACACAAAAATCACACCTTGCTGGGTTTGATCGAATTGACTCTTCCCCCCAAGAGTCACAATAAATCCAGCTTTTACACGGTAAGCCAGTCTCCCTGAGGGGGGCCACGAACTTGTGGTGGGTCCTTATTACCTTCCAACGCCCATCCACAAATGGAGAAACTGCTAGATCAGTTTTCAATCTGAAATTGATAGGTTTTTGTTATTCAAAATTATTAATGGATATAGGGCTAGAGCCAGTGTGTGAAGAAAGGTTGCAGATCACCCAGGATGTAGCTCGGTGAAGATTTATAATGCACCCCCTGGGATGTTTTGTTATGTCGGTGGCGCTATATAAATTCAATTTGCTGTTGCTGAGTTCAATGAACGGCGGAACAGAAACATAGAAACTAGAAGCAGGAGGCGGCCATTTGGCCCTTTGACCCTGCTCCACCATTCATCTTGATCATGGTTGATCATTGAATTCAATATCCTAATCCCCCCTTCCTCCCGTATCCCTTTAGCCTCAAGAACGAGATCTAATTTCTTACTGAAATCACACAACGTTTTGGCCTCAACTACATTTGGTGGTCGTGAATTCCACACATTCACCATCCTCTGGGTGAAGAAGGTTCAAAGGGGCTGAATGGTCTCCATGACGCTGACATAAGAACATAAGAACATAAGAAATAGGAGCAGGAGTAGGCCATCTAGCCCCTCGAGCCTGCCCCGCCATTCAATAAGATCATGGCTGATCTGTCTTGGCTCAGTTCCACTTTCCCGCCCTCTCCCCATAACCCCTAATCCCCTCTCTCATCAAGAACCCATCAACCCGCTTCTTAAAAATATTTAGCGAGGCAGCCTCCACCACTTCAACGGGCAGAGAATTCCAGAGATTCACCACCCTTTGAGTGAAGAAGTTCCTCCTCAACTCCGTTCTAAACCGCCTTCTTCATGTGACATGTGAATACACCAAATCTCTTTGCAACAACTCCAATCACATACTTCTAATATCACCTTAGCGGTTTCTCACTATAACCTGACCAGAACTGAACTCTGGAAGTTTCAGTGTCCTGTGCATTGTGACTCATCTTCACTTTGTCAAGCTTTTCTCTTGCTTTACTGCTGATTTTCTTTTATTCATTCATGGGATGTGGGTAACGCTGGCTGGGCCAGCATTTATTGCCCATTCCTGAGGGCAGTTAGGAGTCAACCACATTGCCGTGGATCTGGAGTCACGTAGAGGTCATAGAGGTTTACAGCACAGGAACAGGCCCTTCAGCCCATCCTGTCCATGCCTGCCTTTCTTTTTTAAAATCCCTAAGATAATCCCAATTGCCCGTGTTTGCCCCATATCCCTCTATACCCATCGTACCCATGTAACTGCCTAAAGGCTTTTAAAAAGACAAAATTGTACCCACCTCTACTACTACCTCTGGCAGCTTGTTCCAGACACTCACCACCCTCTGTGTGAAAAAATTGCTCCTCTGGTCACTTCTGTATCTCTCCCCTCTCACCTTAAATTTATGCTCTCCAGTTTTAGACTCCCCTATCTTTGGGAAAAGATATTGACCATCTAGCTTATCTGTGCCCCTCATTATTTTATAGACCTCTATAAGATCACCCCTCAGCCTCCCACGCTCCAGAGAAAAAAGTCCCTGTCTTTCCAGCCTCTCCTTATAACTCAATCCATCAAATCCCACGCTCCAGAGAAAAAAGTCCCTGTCTTTCCAGCCTCTCCTTATAACTCAATCCATCAAATCCCGGTAGCATCCTAGTAAATCTTTTCTGCACTCTTTCTAGTTTAATAATATCCTTTCTATATAGGATGACCAGAATTGCACACAGTATTCCAAGTGTGGCCTTACCAATGTCTTATACAGCTTCAACAAGACATTCCAACTCCTGTATTCAATGTTCTGACTGATGAAACCAAACATGCCGAATGCTTTCTTCACCACTCTGTCCATCTGTGACTCCACTTTCAAGGAGTTTTGAACACATACCCCTAGATCTCTTTTTTCTGTAACTCTCCCCACTGCCCTACCATAAACAGAGTCAGTCCTGCCCTGGTTCAGTCTACCAAAATGCATCACCTTGTGTTTATGTAAATTAAACTCTGCCATTCGTCAGCCCACTGGCCCAATTGATCAAGATCCTGTTGCATTCGGAGATAACTTTCTTCATTATCCATCTTGCCACCAATCGTGGTGTCATCTGCAAATTTACTAACCATGCCTCCAATATTCTCATCCAAGTCATTAATACAAATGACAAATAACAGTGGGCCCAGCACTGATCCCTGGGGCACACCGCTGGTCACAGGCCTCCAGTTTGAAAAACAACCCTCTTACAACCACCCTCTGGCTTCTGTCAACCTGTAAATATGAAGGGCAGACCAGGTAAGGATGGCAGATTTCCTTTCCTAAAGGGCATTAGTGAACCGGATGGGTTTTTACAATAATCAGCAATGGTTACATCATCATCTGTAGACTTCCAGTTCCACATTTTTATTGAATTTCACCATCTGCCGTGGTGGGATTCAACCCTGGGTTCCCAGAACATTACCCTGGGTCCTGATTACTGGTCCAGTGACAGTACCACTGCCTCCCCACAGGCTGAGGGAAGCTAACCCTTGTTCTAGGAGCGTGTTCAAACACTAACTCATAAGATGTGTTGTAGACTGTGGGGAAATCCTATCAGAAATTACCCTGTGTCAGAGTGAAACATGAAAATGACTGTCCCATTTGTTAACGAGCAACTATTTCCGCAAAATCCTCTTCACGGTCTGTACGCCTCTTTCTGTAGCACCATTCATTGCTGGGTGATGTGAGTAAAAGGTATACGCAGGGTTAAAGTGTGACTGAGTATGGTACCACCCATACAGTCATGTAAGAAGGCACAGGACCCAGAGTGTGGGCCAGTGTGGTGTTGAGTACAGACACGTGAAGATAGCGACATGGATATAGTTTCTTGCCTGAACCCATTACTGTACATACGCATATCGTTATTAGTAGTTAATAAAGACTTACTGTTAATATTCAGACTTCCTTAACAGACACATTCTGTAACCAGCATCATTACTGCAGGTAATATGGTGATATTAGAGTGTGTCTGACCCCATTCTTACTCAGAAGTGTTTTAAACTATTCTGATGTAAAATGTGGGCCATGATCCAACACCAATACCTCTGGCAACCCATAAATTGCAAATCAACTCCTCAGAACCTCACAGCTTTGGCACTTGTGAAACTGGGCATTAACTCAACATTCATTCCCTTACAATGGCTGCTAACCAGAACAAGGTACTCTTTCCCTCCCACTTCCTCAGTCAGGAAGGACTCATTCCCATGGTTTTCTTGGAGAAGCTACGACATCTTCTCCGGAGCTTTCAACATGTCATCGATGAAGATGAACATCTCACCAAGACCATCCCCACACCCCACTTCTTGCCTTCAAACAGACCATTGTCCACAGCAAACTACCCAGCCTTCAGGAGAACAGTGACCACGACACCACACAACCCTGCCACAACAACCTCTGCAAGACATGCCGGATCATCGACATGGGTAACATCATCTCATGTGAAAACATCATCCACCAAGTACACGGTATATATTCCTGCAACTCAGCCAATGTTGTCTGTCTGATACGCTGCAGGGAAGGATGTCCCGAGGCATGGTACACTGGGGAGACCATGCAGACGCTACGACAGTGGATGAATGAACATCGCTCAACGATCACAAGGCAGGAGTATTCCCTTCCTGTCGGGGAACACTTCAGCGGTGTTCAGGGAACACCGGGAATTCAGCTCTGATCTTCGGGTAAGCGTTCTCCAAGGTGGCCTTCACGTCACATGACGCAGAATCGCTGAGCAAAAACTGATAGCCAAGTTCCACACACAATGAGGACGGTCTCAACTGGGATCTTGCATTCATGTCACACTATCTGTAACCCCCACGACTTGCCTGGGCTTGCAAAATCTCACTAACTGTCCTGGCTGGAGACAATACACGTCTCTTTAATCTGTACTTAACCCTCTCTCCACTCACATTGTCTGTATCTTTAAGACTTGATTACCTGTAAAGACTCACATTCCAACCATTATCTTGTAAATTGAGTTTGTGTCTGTATATGCCCCATTTGTGAATACAAATCCTCACTCCCCTGAGAAACAGCGAGACTCTGAAAGCTCATGCTGCCAAATAAACCTATTGGATTTTAACCTGCTGTTGTGAGACTTCTTACTGTGCCCACCCCAGTCCAACGCTGGCATCTCCACAACATTTCTTGTCTTTAACCAGGGGATGAAAAGAGACTTGTTTGGATGAATTCTCCTTCTCAGACTCGCTTCACAACTTTTCACTAACTCTTCTATATCTGTCTACCTTTAGACTGGGTGAGTGGGGGGGTTGGTTTAGCTCAGTTGGCTGGACAACTGGTTTGTGATGCAGAGCAAAGCCAACAGCGTGGGTTCAATTCCCACACCGGCTGAGGTTATCCAAAAAAGTCCTGCCTTCTCAACCTTGAGTTGACTGAGGTATGGTGACCCTCAGGTTAGATCACTGCTAGTCAGCAGTCCCGCTCAAAGGGGAGAACAGTCTATGGTCATCTGGGTCAATGGCTTTATTTACTCAACTTTAGATACCATAAAGAGTTTTCATGCAGATTCTCCCCGTGTGCTCGTAATGAAGTTGTTCTAACAATCTCTCCAAACCTTGGTGGAATACTGACTCTGAAATCCCTGCAGAGACAACCTTGATCAGCACCCAGTTCACTTCCATATGTAAAATTTAAGATAGCAATTCGTGACATAATTGAACACTTTACTGAGCATCACATCCTTGTGAGTTTTTTCATAAATTTCTCCAGCAGACACTGGCGTTTCAGTTCTGTTTGTGAAGTAATTTACAGCTAACTTAGTGGCTAAAAAAACCAATCCTTCTTCATGGGAAATTTTGAAACATTCTTGGCATTTGAATGATCTGCTGACTTGCTATTTAATATCACACCGATGGCCCTTCCAGCTCAAAGACCACTTCATTTAACAATTCCTTAATCATGGAATCAGAGAATGCCTATAATGCGGAAGGCCATTCTGCCTATCAAACCTGCACTGACAACTAGCCCAATAAGGCCCTATCACCGTAACCCCACAAATTCACCCTGACGCTAAGGGCCAATTTAGCATGGCCAATACATCTAATCAGCACATTTCTAGACTGTGGGAGGAAACCAGAGCACCCAGAGGAAACCCACGCAGACACGGGGAGAACGTGCACGCTCCACACAAACAGTGACCCGAGGTCAGAATTGAACCCGGGTCCCTGGCGCTGTGAGGCAGCAGTGCTAACTACGGTACCACCACAATCTGTATATTAGACACACTCTGACTGATCCCTGCTCATCCCAGTTTAACCGTATTTTCTGAAGCCGATTACTTTCCATCAAGAAAACTGCACCTTCCTACTACTGCCAATAACAATAGGATGTATCATCATATTCCACCTAACACTAACTTCACATAATCCTGGAATACAGGTTATTGGAATAACTACTCAGTTTCACACCAGTTTGGTGCTGAGAGAATGGCTGCATTAATAATAAAGGTTCTACTGTGATTGCTGGAATTATATGGAATCCCTACAGTGCAGGAGGCCATTTGGCCCATCAAACCTGCACTGCTGCCTCACAGCACCAGGGACCCAGGTTCAATTCCCGGCTTGGGTCACTGTCTGTGTGGAGTTTGCATGTTCTCCCTGTGCCTGTGTGGGTTTCCTACGGATGCTCCGGTTTCTTCCCACAGTCCAAAGACGTGCTGGTTAGGTGCACTGACCCAAACAGGTGCCCGAGTGTGGCAACTAGGGGAATTTCACAGCAACTTCTTTGCAGTGTTAATGTAAGCCTTACTTGTGATTAATACTAAATAAATTTCAATATTTATCCTGCTAATCTACCTGACACTAAGGGCAATGTAGCATCGCCGATACACCAAATCTGCACATTTTTTGGACTGTGGAAGGAAACCAGAGCTCCTGGAGGAAACCCATGCAGACATGGGGAGAATGTGCAGACTCCACACATAGTAAAGTCCAATAGGTTGGACTTCTTACTGTATTTACTTTGTGCTACCCAATAGATAGAGGAGCAGAGAAAGACAGGTAATGAACTGCCAGATCCTGCAATATACTCCATTCCCTGCAGCTCAGTGTGGGAACTATATGCCAATCTTTTTGAGCCTTTTCCCATAACGTATTTGCAGTCAGTTTTGTACTTCCTACCCACTTTATCAGATATTCACAAGTCTGTTTAGTGTCCATTGTACTGATGAATCTCGACACTGTTGCATTTACAAGCCGTAGTGCATTGTTGAAAACAAGCAGGAATGCGTATAGTTCATTCACCGCTCTGTGCTGAGGTCACCAATTGCAACTGCGATGAGAGTAACCATGCTCTAGCTGGCCTTGCTGTTCCTGGGCTGGGGTGGAGGGAGGGAGCCCCAGGATCTCAATCTGAATGCCTATCACAAGGTGGAAACTGGATGTCTTAGGGTGTCGTGTAAGGTCAGGCTATTCTTCCCCAGATGTGAAACCTGTCAACACTCATCGGCAAGAGTCAGGGCAGTCACATTAGTGAGCTATGGAGGGATTGCTGGCATTCTCAAACCTTTTTCTCAGTGTCAATCAGTGCATTAGGAGGGGGCTAATTAACTTACAATAGACTCCTCTGAGCTTAATGGTGCTTACAAATCCCCACACTGTCAATTGGCAGCTGTACCTCTATCCCTTACCGTTGAGGTTAATTTGAAGATTACCGCTAGAGGAATGTGTCCTCTAGACTACATTACCTTTGAGATTTGGTTAACATCCACAAAGTTTTGAATGGGCCCGTGTTAGCCGCCATGACAAGACAGTAACTATCTGAACTTGTGATGTCGGTGTTTGCTATTTTTGGGTATTTGTTTGCACAACGGCACTCTGTTCCCAAGCTGATCCTCAATTCACTAATTTCCTTCCATTTTCAGAGATTGTGGGTGGGATATTACAGCCTCGCTCGTCCCAAAGCTGGAAAATCCTGCCCAAGGTCAACGGACCTTCCCATTGTCCACCCCTTTCCGGCCCCAAATACCGTGGCGGGCGGGGGAGTAAAATTCTGGCCACATTTCCTGGCCATTGGACACAAAGTCCATCCACTGATTCTCCGGATTTACAAAATATTTATGGTTTTTTTCCTCTCTGAGTCTCAGCAACATCAAGAACCTGATCTGATTTATGATTATCACATGTATTAACATATGGTGAAAAGTATTGTTTCTTGTGCACTATACAGACAAAGCATACCATTCATAGAGAAGGAAATGAGAGAGTGCAGAATGTAGTGTTACAGTCATAGCTAGGGTGTAGAGAAAGATCAGCTTATTGCAAGGTAGGTCCTTTCAAAAGTCTGATGGCAGCAGGGAAGAAGCTGTTCTTGAGTCGGTTGGTACGTGACCTCAGACTTTTGTATCTTTTTCCTAAAGAAGGTGGAAGAGAGAATGTCCGGGGTGCGTGGGGTCCATAATTATGCTGGCTGCTTTTTCAAGGCAGTGGGAAGTGTAGACATTGTCAATGGATAGGAGGTGGTTTGTGTGATGGATCGGGCTGCATTCATGATCTTTTGTAGTTTTTTGCAGTCTTGGGCACAGCAGGGGCCATACTAAGCTGTGATACAACCAGAGAGAATGTTTCCTGTGGTGCACCTGTAAAAGTTGGTGAGAGTTGTAGCTGACTTGCCAAATTTCCTTTAGTCTTCTGAGAAAGTAGAGGCGTTGATGGACTTTCTTAACTATAGTATCAGCATGGGGGGATTAGGACAGGTTGTTGGTGATATGAAAACATGAAAACGTGAAGCTCTCAAACCTTTCTACTTTGTCCCCGTTGATGTAGCTGGGGGCATGTTCTCCACTACTCTTCCTGAAGTGGATGATCTGCATTGTCTTGGCAGCATACATAATACTCAGTAATTAAAAGGAGACCCCCTGGAAGGCTTACACTGATCACATTTGACAAATTAGATGTTAATGCTTTTTATGTTCCTATTATCTAATGGCCTATCATGTATATGTGGAGGGCAAGGCTGTCCTTGAGTTCCTCCAGTAACTGAGGCACAAACAGGGTACAATGGCATGGACACACCCAACAAAACTTTGGGACCCAACAGAATTTCAATCCTGGCACATGCTGGCTTTTCCAACAGGAATTACAAATGTCGGAATGTGATTGGGAGTTCTGTATGTCTGCTGAAATAAAACATGATTGCGACAATCACTAGGCACATTGAGAAGGCCAAGATGACTCCGGAATGTGACAACTTTTTGCAAGCTGTGTAAAGCATAACTTCTAATTTTATTTTTACTCTCGTTCTATGACTGTAACACTACATTCTGCATCCTCTCCTTTCCTTCTCTATGAATGGTATGCTTTGTCTGTGTAGCGCGCAAGAGCAATACTTTTCACTGTATGCTAATGCATGTGACAATAATAAATCAAATCAAATCCAATCAAAGTGCCAGCTCAGCCCTCGTGCAGATTCAGTGCTGTTTTGGAACACCCACTGAACTGTCAGAATGGGGATTGGATACGGCCATCGCAAAATACTGAACAACATCTGGGAACACAAACCAACCAGATGGACATTGTTTTTGATTTGAATGTCATCTTGTCAGGCAGTAAGGATGGGTTGCAGCTTTATTTATGCAAGCTCTTTCTGGGTTAAGTCCTTGACCAGCTGAGTTACAATTTACTTACAGTCACTAATAAAACTGGATTCAAAACTGTCAAACCTTCCTTTCTGAATGTAAAGTTCTGGATGTATTGCCTGGGTATCTATTCCGCCGAGTTAACTATAACACAGCAAATTAACAAAGAACTAAATTCATAGAATCTTCAAAATATTAGGATGGAAGGAGCCATTCAGCCATCACTACCCTGCCAGCCCCAAGCTTCAACAAGAGCAACCAATTCAAATCAAACTCCTCTTCCTCAAAAACTTTCCCGTACCTTTTTCCAAATCCTTCGCTAATTCCCTTGTAGTTTCACTGCAAAGCATTCTATTTCCAGTGAATAAATTTACCTGAACCTTTACTAGTGAAAGCCTGAGTACGTTTATGAGTCTTTGTTACTAACTCGCCAACCAGTCACTGTTTGTCCTCTCAAAACCTTTTATTGCCATGATATATCCTTATTCTTCACAGTTCTACTGAAAAAACCCAGTTTGTTCTGTCTTTCTTTGTATCTATAAACCTCCTGTCCTCAGTAGAATTTGAGTGAACCTTTACTGGGCACCTTCCACACTTCTTGTAATAGGACGCCCAAAATTGTAAGATGGTCAACATAGAAGAATCCATAGAATCCCCTCAGTGCAGAAGGAGGCCATTTAGCCCATCGAGCCTGCACTGACCACAATCCCACCCAGGCCCTATCCCCATGCATTTACCCTAGTTAGTCCCCCTGACACTAAGGGGCAATTGACCATGACCAGTCAACCTAATCTGTACATCTTTGGGAGGAAACTGGAGCACCTGGAGGAAACCCACACCGACAAAGGGAGACTCCACACAGACAAACTGAACCTGGGTCCTGGCACTGAGAGACAGCAGTGCTAACCACTGTGCAGCCCCACAATGAGACAATATGAAATCTAAGGCCAGGGGGAGAATGTAACTGGAACTGCAAGATACCAAATCCAAACCCCCAGAGAGGGTAAATCAGCGTGAGGTCAGAGCTAAGATCCAGTTGTAAGACTTTCTTTCCTGATGATCAATTCAATCGAACATGTTAGAACCAGCTCCAAAGCCAACGACTCAAAGCAGCTGAGGCTCAATTTCTGTCCACACAATTTTAATTGTGTTCACAATTTACAGCAAACAAAACGACAGCACACATTAAATCACCAGACCATTCCAGAGAGAAGACTATTCTAAACACTACTCACTGTCCACAGCCCTGTTTACCTGCCGTATAAATCAGACTGATACAACACTAAACCACACAGATGTAAAACTATATGAGCACATTAGACACTCTTTCATTCTCAGAGGAGTAAAATGAAAGTAAATTAAAACATTAAGTGGACGCACAAGGGAGATTTTTGTTGTTGATCTCAAGTCTGTGATTAAATGTTTATTCAGAACATAATTGTGGTTGGAAAGGATGCAGCAGCATTGAGGAGATGGGGCAGCTACTGTACTTGTGTCTCTGCGCACTCATACCTCATGGCCCTGATGTCTCCTAGCCTTCCAGGTTACTGTTCTTGCTCTCAGTTGCTGATTTACGAAACACACCAGCACTTGCTGCGCTGCTGAACCAGTATTGTTGGCACATAAACTGGGGAAGGCAATGGTGCAGTGGTAACATGACTCAACGCATATTCCAAAGGCTCATCCTCTGAGCACAGTCAGAAATCTTGGGCAGGTTAAAGTGCCACAGGTTTATTTGGAATCATGAGCTTTCGGAGCATGACTCACCTGGTGAAGGGGCAGCACTCTGAAAGCTCGTCATTCCTAATAAACCTGTTCGACTTTAACCTGGTGTTGTGAGGCTTCTTAGGCTCTTAACTGCCCTAAACACTTGGTTTAAGGGCAATCTGGGATGGGAAATAATTGTGGCACAGTGGTCAGCATTGCTGCCTCACAGCTCCAGTGACCTGGGTTCGATTCCCAGCCTCGGGTCACTGTCTGTGTGGAGTTTGCACATTCTCCCCGTGTCTGCGTGGGTTTCCTCCAGGTGCTCTGGTTTCCTCCCACAGTCCAAAGATGAGCAGGTGAGGGGGATTGGGCATGCTAAATATGTCGACTTGTGGGGATAAGTTGGGAGAGAGGGCTGGGTAAAATACTCTGTCAGAGAGTTGGTGCAGACTCGATGGGCCGAATGGTCTCTTCTGCAATTTGCAGGGATTCTATGATTGTTCTGACAAAATGCTGGCCTTTCACCGACACCCATGTCCCACAAAATAACTGAGATAAAAAGGTACAATGAGTTTCTAAATAATCTTTAGCAGCAAATGGCCGAGATGCGGGAATTAATTTTTTAGTGAGTTGACACTTGACACATTGACTAGAAATATAAAGGACAAAAGAAAGTACAGCACTGTAACTGGCCTAACTAAACTAAAAAACTTCTGCCCTCACTGTCCATATCCCTCTATTCCCTCCTATTCATGTACCCATCTAGATGCCTCTCAAATGTTGCAAATGTGCCTCCTCTGGCAGCATGTTCCAGGCACCCACCACTCTCTGTGTGAAAAACATCTCCCTTAAACTTTCCCCCTCTTACCTTGAACCTGTGCCCCCTTATAATTGACACTTCCACCCTGAAAAAAAGCTTCTGACTATCCCCCCTGTCTATGCCCCTCATCATTTTGTAGACCTCCATCAGGCCTCCCCTCAGCCTCCTGTGATAACAATCCTACAAAAGACTTGAAGAGTGTAATTAAATTTGTGAAGAGGAGATTGACCCATTCCCCATCCCTATTCTACCAGGACTTTATTGAGAAAGTTGCCAGAACCAACTTTGTAAATCCCAGGTCTGATCCTCTACTCTGGAGTTCTGATGTTAATGCACACCCATTAGTGAATTCTTCATAAACCAGCCTTTATTTTTAAATGTTAATGTTTCAATTCCTCCTCTGTACAATATTCACAATCTTAGCAATGTCTACAAATAAAAACTCCATTCATACAGAAAATACTGCACAATATCTACAGGAAATTAAATAAATATTCCATTAACCATCTTGTCATTTATAGGATGTGAAATGATTATGATGATGTGGTTGTCCAGTGATTTTCATGGATTAATAGATACAAGGTAGGATTTTATTGAGAGAATAATCAATATCTCACACTGACCTGGAAATGGAGAATGGTTCTGATTATGACAAGCATTCCAATATCATCATTTTAATGGACAACTTTTATTGACCCACAATATTAACGTAACTTATGTTATTTCATAAACATATATCTCAGGCTGTCATTCATCCATTGCTTCAGAGCTCCACAGTGTGGGGCTGAGAACGAAATCCAATGACAGACTGCGACACTTGACACATTGACCTGAAACGTACAAAAAAACAAAGAAAAGTACAGCACAGGAACAGGCCCTTCGGCCCTCCAAACCTGTGCCGATCATGATGCCCTAACTAAACTAAAGAAAAAAATCTTCTGCCCTTACTGGGTCCATATCCCTCTATTCCCTCCCTATTCATCTACCCATCCAGACGCCTCTTAAATGTTGCTAATGTTGCTTCCACCGCCTCCTCTGGCAGCACTTTCCAGGCACCCTGCGTGAAAAACTTACCCCGCACATCTCCCTTACACTTTCCCCCCCTCTCACCTTGAACCTGTGCCCCCTCGTATTTGACACTTTCATCTTGGGAAAAAAGTCTCTGACTGTCCACCCTGTCATGATGTGGGTATGCCGGCGTTGGACTGGCATAAACACAGTGAAAAGTCTGACAACACCAGGTTTTAGTCCAACCTATTTATTTGATAATACACTCACAAGCTTTTGGGGTTAGCCCCTTCGTCAGGTGAATGGAGAGTTCTGGCCTCAGACAGAGCATATAAAGCACAGACAGTTTAGAGATTACTGATTAGAATGCGAATCCTTACACCTAACCTGCTGTTCAAGTCCTGAAGTGGCTGATAATGTGAGTGGAAGGAGCACTGATCACAGTTTAAAGAGATGTGTATTGTCTCCAGACAGTACAGTAAGTGAGGTTTTGCAAACCCAGGCAAGTCACAGGGGTTACAGATAGTGCGACATGAACCCAAGATCCCTGTTGAGACCGTCCTCATGTGTGTGGAACTTGGCTATCAGTCTCTGTTCAGCGACTCTGCGCTGTCATGTGTCGTGAAGGCCGCCTTGGAGAATGCTTACCCGAAGGTCAGAGGCTGAATGCCCGTGACCACTGAAGTGTTCGCCAACAGGAAGGGAACAGTCTTGCCTGGTGACTGTCGAGCGATGTTCATTCATCCGTTGTTGTAGCGTCTGCACGGTCTCCCCAATGTACCATGCTTCTGTCTGAGGCCAGAACTCTCCATTCACCTGACGAAGGGGCTAACCCCGAAAGCTTGTGAGTATATTATCAAATAAATAGGTTGGACTAAAACCTGGTGTTGTCAGACTTTTTACTGTGTCCACCCTGTCTATGCCTCTCATAATTTTGTAGACCTCTATCAGGTCTCCCCTCAGCCTCCAGTGAAAACAATCCTACAAAAGACTCAGAGGGTGTAATTAAATTTGTGAAGAGAATGTTGACCCATTCCCCACCCCCTATTCTGTCAGGACTTTATTGAGGAAGTAGCTAGAAGCCAGTTTGTAAATCCTTGGCCTGATGCTCTGTTCTGATCTTGGTGCTAACCTTTACGAGCTTCTGCTGTGCCTTTTCGAACATCTTCTGTATTTTTTCTTAACCTCCCAGTCCCGCAGTACACTGCAAATATGTTCCTTCATCGTAGCAACAGCCTGGGGAAACCATGCCAATCCAACACAATTTAATTCCATTGACTGTATCCATGGCCGGAATTCTCTGACCTCGCCAGCGGCTGGGATTCTCCAGTCCCGCTGGACCAGAGCGAATGGAGTTCTGGCTGAACGGATAGAATCAGAAGGCTAGAGTTAGCGGAGTTCAGATATCCCAGGGAGTTAGAGAAGGTCAGAGCAAATTTGAGATAGTGGTGGGGGTGAGGATATAGAATAATTTGAATAGAAGTATTTGAATTTTAAAATTTAGGTCTTGCTTATTCTGGAGCCCATTTGTACAGAGGGGCTGATGGGTGAATGGGACTTGGCGCCACCCTTCCTAACCCTAACCACTCATGGCATTGAGGAGTTTCCTCATATTGCCTCTGGTTCATTTGTCAATCACAATATTTCGATTTGAGATTTAATTTGCAAATACTACACTAACAGAATGTAATAAGTTTATGCAGGTACAAGTCCCTTCACCAAAATCCCTTTATTTACAACTCTAACATCAGTACACAGAGTACTGACAGTCAGTAGTCTACCTCCGGGGGTGCCAGAGGAACTGACACTCCCAGTTACGTACAAAGCAAAGACTCCCTGATTAGCCCACCAATTGGATCCTTAATCTGGGAGTCCGTTCTCCAATTGGCCAACCTCAATGGCCTGACTGAAGTCATTACACAGAGGCAGCGTGGTATTAAATAGTACAGTCAACGTTCGCAGTCACAGTGATGATGGCACAAGGCGCAGCAGCATATTCTCACAAAGAAAATGCATTGTTCCCTGCTCGTAATCCAGCGATTGCAGTAAATTGTGGGACTGAGATGAAGGATAATGGTGCAGGACATCAGCAAGATTGAATGGGGCAGGGGAAATGATTTATTAAAGGGTGATTGTTAGGTGCGTGGGTCTTAAAGCGCTGAGGATTGTAGGAAAAGAGAAACTGAGCTCTTGGGTCACAATGAATTCAACGTTATTTCCTTATTTCATATGAGGAGCAGTTGAGGAGTCTGGGCCTATACTCAGTGAAGTTTAGAAGGATAAGGGGGAGAATCTAATTAAACTTACAGAATAATGTGGAGAAAATGTTTGCACTAGTGGGAGAGACTGGAATTTGAGGGTACAACCTCAGAGTGAAGGGACACTCCTTTAAAACTGAGTTGAGGAGGAATTTCTTCAGCCAGAGAGTGGTGAATCTGTGGAACTCTGTCGCAGAAGACTGTGGAGGCCAGATCATTGAGTGTTTTTAAGACAGGGTTAGAAAGGGTCTTGATTAATAAGGGGATCAAAGGTTATGGGGAGATGGCAGGAGACTGGGGATGGGAATCATATCAGCCATGATTGAAAGGCGGAGCAGATTCGATGGGCCGAACGGCCTAATTCTGCTCCAATATCTTAGGCGCCAGTTTGGAAAAGCAGATTTGGAACTGAGGGAAACCAAGTTCTGCGAAAGACAGTTGCAATGATGTCTAAAGATGTGAAACACAAGAACGTAGCAGCCTGAGAGAGGCAATGTTTTGTTTTACGCCTATCAGTGAATCCAAGTGCGATGCTTCAAGGGCAGCACAGATATCGCAGCGGAATTCAGCCATGGGTAGATTGGGTGAGGATTTGACAGACTGAACAGCGGCCAAACTTGGTCATTGCGATTGAACAGACAGAATAAGCCAATGGAAGCAGGCTCTTTACCAAGATCATTACGATTAAAGTTCAAGTCACTAATGACAGCTGCAATCTGTTCCTAGTTACGATTCCAGCAAGAATCGGGGCTTAAAAAAAATTCTGGCCGTAAAACATTTTCTTGACAAACCCCTTCCTATAATTTTTACTACATTCTTTTCCTTTCACCTCGTTTGCCCCAATGTCATCCAGTATTAAAGTGAAAGATTTTGCAGGCGGCAGTTTATTTGTGTTGTTAACGACGATGAACATTTTCTCAGAGTCTTCTGACTGGAGGAAGTATTGGAGAACACTACTTGCTTTCTCAGCCACCTTTTCCATGCAGCCAGAACAAAACCTTATCGAATTTATGTTCTGACTCTACAGAAGGAATGACAAGGTTTGTACTTGAAACCAGATGTGTCTCAGCGGCACGGCCTGAACCAGCTCCATCCTCGGGCTACAACTGTGGGCAACTCTCCATCATAAATTTCTTTAAAGGAAATGCATTGTAGAATGCCATTCACAAATACTTCAATCTACACCGTATGGGACTGAATGGATATTTGTTTATCCAGAAATATGATTGCGAGACCGCAGGCGATAAGGAATTGAACTGCATGTTGAATGTCGTGGTGTTTTGACACTGGACTCGTTCTGTGGTGGGATTGGTTCATGATATCCACCAGACAGGCAACAAGGGGGAAATCAGCAGTCTCCTCACAAGAGGGAGGTGCTGTGGTATGGTCACCGGACTAGTAATCCAGAGACCGAGGGTGATGTTCTGGGACTTTGCGTTCAAATCCCACCATGGCAGATGGTGAAATTTGGAATTCAAAGTGTAATACTGACCGTGAAACCATTGTTGATTGTCATAAAAACCCATCCGGTTTAGGGTGGCATGGTGGCACAGTGGTTCGCACTGTTGCCTCACAACACCAGGGACCCGGGTTCAATTCCAGGTCACTGTCTGTCTTGTTTGCACGTTCTCCCCGTGTCTGCGTGGGTTTCCTCTGGGTGCTCCGATTTCCTCCCACACTCCAAAGTTATGTGGGTTAGGTTGATTGGCCATGCTAAATTACCCCTTAGTATCAGGGGATTAGCAGGGTAAATAGATTGGGTTAAGAGGTCTGGGTGGAATTGTGGTTGGTGCAGACTCCATGGGCAGTGTCCTTCTGCACTGCTCGAGGAGGTGGTGGGAGCGCGTATGATCGCAGTATTTAAGGGGCATCTAGATGAATAGGATGGGAATGGAAGGATACGGACTCCGTAAGTGCATATGGTTTTAGTTTAGACAGGCATCATGATCGGTGCAGGTTTGGAGGGCTGAAGGGCCTGTTCCTGTGCTGTACTGTTCTTTGTATTCCCAATATACACATCCAGCCATCCCATAAATCATGTGGACAGGGAGGTCAGAAGGTATTTGGTGCCATGTTGAATGAAAATGGCAACCAGTGAAAAACGCAGGAAATTTTTCACGGAGTTTACCATCTATTCAAGACCCAAGTGTGTCGCCACATTTAACAGGGATTCAGGGCCAGTTCAAACTTGAGGCAGTTCCGAATTGTCGTAAACAATTTATACATCTCCTTTGAAACAGAGTATGCTGGTGAATTAAGTAAGGAGTTAAGAGCTTGCATATTTGAAGGAAAAAAAAGCTGTTCCGCAGTAAGGATATCACTCTCAAACACAGGGTGGGATTGGTGGGTGTGGGACTGAGAGAGCACAATGCATGGGAAGTGAACAGGGTGGATTCCAAGACTAGTGCAACAAAGGTTTGGGTCATGAAACTTTACTTCAGTCCAAAATAACCCCTTCAGATGTAATCTGGCTTGAAGAATAAGAGGTGTTTTATGGAATAAAGCACACAAAGTTAGGATCATTTTGTTAAATATTTGCAGAATAAAATTAAGTAATTGGAATTTCTGGAACTCTGACTTTATTTCCAGTCATGAGATGTTCCATGCGTTGTCTTTTCACAGAGCTGTGTCATGCTAGAAATGTTTGCAATTTAAACATTTCATAAAAACCAACAAGAGATGGAGAGATGCTGTTTCAAAATCCATTCTGATAACATTGAATAAACTAATTTTACATACTGACCAGCAAACACATCCAGAAGTGACCAGGAGACTAACAAACTGTCTCTTTATAAAACATCTGAATGTAAAGTCATGTCCATCTGAGGCTGTGGCTCAGTAAGTCTATAGAACTGTGGGCGACACGGTGGCACAGTGGTTAACACTGCTGCCTCACAGCGCCAGGGACCGGGTTCAATTCCGGCCTCGGGTCACTGGCTGTGCGGAGTTCTCCCTGTGTCTGCGTGGGTTTCCTCCGGGTGCTCAGGTTTCCTCCCACAGTCCGAAAGACGTTCTGGTCTGGCGCACTGGCCACGCTAACTTGCCCCTTAGTGTCAGGGGGGCTAACAGGGTAAATCTGAGGGGTTACGGGGATAGAGTGGGATTGTTGTCGGTGCAGGCTCGATGGGCCAAATGGCCTCCTTCAGCACTGTAGGGATTCTAAGATTCTGTGATTCTAACTCGTTCTCTGCCCTCCCTGGAGATAAGTATAAGTGACTGCTCTGAATGAGGTAACGATTCCTGGATAGTGGAAGGCACTATATTCACAGCTAATAATCCCTCCGTGGCTGCAATCGGTGATGTCACACTGAAAACTCGCTCAGTGAGAAAGATGCACAGTTTTTTAGCTGGTTTATTTGTTTGCAGCAACATTCACCAAAGTTAGACATGCTTTCAATTCATACTCTTAGAACTTGAGCACAGCCATGAATGGAGCTATTATATCTTTCAAGTTAATAAGTAATAACAAACATAACACGAGAGAAACATTGCTGTAATTAAACCTAAAAACATTCCTACAGTCAGATCCAGTGCCTGGGAATCAGAAACATGGTTTCCCTTATTTGGATAAAGCTTTGTGTGTTCTGAGTGCAAGGGGCCACTGCCTTCATCTTAAAGTGTCCTTAGGGATAACATCAGGAAAAGCTGTCTATTATTTTGTGAGTAAACGGCAATCTTGAATTGATATTTACATCAGAGAATGATTAGTTTATGAATAAATGCAAGTTTGTTTCACATTGGAAGGACTATTCCTATAAAACTTTTTTATTAACGGAATATATCTTTCTCAGTTACATGGCTACCAGATGTTGAGAGTTTCCGGTGATCTGGGAAGCTTTAGGAGCGGAATGTTGACGTGTTGTCGCACTGACGGATCTTGCAATCATCATGAGGTTTGTCTGATGTGAACTTTCCTACTCTTTCCAAATACACTGCCCAACGACAAAGACTCAATCTGTCAGCGGCAGAACTCAAATTCTCGCTCCACAAATGACAACTGAAGCTCATGCTATAGTTTGGCTTTATTTGCTATCAGTAGTTTTCAGTCTGATGACAATATCAGTTTAACGGCTTCTTGCCATTGAGGTGTGCAGTCTAATCGCAGTAAACTGGGGATGAATATACAAATGCCCACACGCGTGCACACACAAAAACACCACACACACATGTACAGACACATTCACACGCATGCACACAAGCGCATACATTGATGCACATACTCAAACTCAAATGCATACACACACACACACACATACACATGCATGCATATAGCTGGGTGGCTCTTCACCAACCAGCAGGGACACACTGGGCCAAATGGCCTCATTCTGTGCTGTAAATTTCCAATGATCGCCAAGATTTCTACAACACGGCCGTGCGACGGTGGGACACCGCAGCATGTTACAGAACATTCTGAAGTACAACATCAATGTTTACAGCAAAACACTGTGACAAAGTGAATCTGGGTGTTATCAGGCTCTGATTGCTTATTTTAAAATAAATTAAATGTTTCCAGGCATATCGAAACTGGCTGAGTGAATAATTGCAGTTGCATTAAACATCTTTCACCCAATGAAGCATCCTGTTTATCCATAAAAGAGGAGTTTCGCTTCCTCTGTTGGTGCCCTCCCGGGGCTGAGTGCAGTCAGGGTGGAGGCAACGATACTGCCATCGCTGTCTGCAACTCCCCACCCTCATCCTCTGGCCGCCCGGCGAGTGGTTATTTGCCATTTGAAGAGGTGTCGGTGGCCAAGATGAGCACTGAAACAAAACCTCTGCCCTGTGTACCTTGGCGTCACCTCTGACAGAGCCCTCAGGGACCCACAGCACCTCAACAAGACCCCCAAATAAAATTAACACCCACAATCACCACCTGGTTGGTACCTCATGGGGATCACAGACCACGGCTCTAAGCATCTCTGCTCTTGCCGTCACAGCTGCCGAATGCGGTACCCCAGTACGGTGCCAATCCTTCTGCACCGTAGGAATGCTATGATTCTAAAAAAAAGAGACATTTAAAGGGATACTAAGAAGTAAAACGCAGTTTGGAAAAAGGGGTAGCACAGTGGTTAGCACTGCTGCCTCACAGGACAAGGGACCTGGGTTCGATTCCGGCCTCGGGTCACTATCTGTGTGGAGTCTGCACATTCTCCCCGTGTCTGTGTGGGTTTTTCCTCTGGGTGCTCTGGTTTCCTCCCACAGTCCAAAGATGCGTGGGTTAGGTGGATTGGCCGTGCTAAATTGACCCTTGTGTCAGGGGGATTAGCAGGGTAAATGTGTGGAGTTATGGGAATAAGACCTGGATGGGATTGAGGTTGGTGCAGACTCGATGGGCCGAATGGCTTCCTTCTGCACTGCAGGGATTCTATGATTATATTATTGTGCAACTGAACAATATTCATCATCACAGGTACCCTTCCACTAATTTATTCACAATACCACCGCCCTCCCCGTCTCCCACTCCGGAACAACATTGTTCCCTCACCCCCTACAGCAGGAGGAAGGTGCAACAGGAGAAGGTCACTTCCCAACCAAAGCCTGAGTGACCTCCACAACCCACCCACCTTCTCTCACACCTCCCCATACGGTTAAAGCCACTATGCCGAGGAGTAAGAGCTGAGGACTATGGCTGTAGGATTGGTGGGAGAAAACCTTCACCAGAATCCACCCTCTCACCCGAGACCCCACTGCCCATGCACCGGGCTTTGATCCTCAGGGCAGCAGTGAGCGTTTTTAAACTGTTTGCTTCCTGGCCAAGGTCTCTGTGCAGGCACCAACGTCAGCGAGGTCACCGAGACCAACCAGGATGCAGCTGTCCACGGTCCACACAATGACTCCCATCGTCCACTCATTCAACCTGAGGGTGGGCTGAAAGAATCCACCGAGCTACCGACAAGACTGGGCTTGCACATGCAACATACAGAACACGCTAACAACATGGATCACAACATGAACAAAGGACAGTACAGGGACAGGCCCTTCGGCCCATCAACATGCTAGCAGTGCAGACACTCACTGACTGAATAGACCATAGAGCAGAA
Organism: Carcharhinus amblyrhynchos; assembly: GCF_965287045.1. NCBI lineage: Eukaryota > Metazoa > Chordata > Chondrichthyes > Carcharhiniformes > Carcharhinidae > Carcharhinus > Carcharhinus amblyrhynchos. Next base: position 49,914,568 of record NC_137342.1, read on the forward strand.
ACGGGACAGTCAATGAAGTGTTTCCTGTTACTGCACGGGATGAGGATTCAGTCAGTAAAAAACTGACCCAATTACAGTTGCGGCTGATGTCGTCACGTGTGACATTATACCACGTCTGGATTTGCAAAGCTAACTGCAAATACCGTGAATGAGGTCAGGTGTTGGAGCGATGGACAGAGGCACTGACCTTGTGCTGAGCTCACATGTGTTGAAGGCACTCAACTCAGTCCTCCCGATAATTCCCAAGACCAACAGGTCGCTCGCGTCTGCGGTGCAAAGATGTCAACAAGAGGACGTCAGGTCGACTGGGGTCAGAGTTGATCCAGGGTAAACTCTTGCTGCTGATTGGACAGACTGCAGCAAAGCAGTCAGGAAAGGGGTGGGAAAAATAGAGAACAAAAGAGACGACCAGAAAGTGGAAAGAAGGAGATCCAACCGGAAGGAAAAGACATCAGTCACCCTGTGGGTAATGCTCTGTGTACCTCGCCTGACTACACCATGTGACTGCACCATGTGACCACACCGTGGACGCAGTCCATCGTCCTGCCGGGTGGCCTAGTGGTATTATTGCTGGAAGATTAATCCAGAAACTCAGCGAATCATAGAATTCCTCCAGTGCAGAAAGAGGCCATTTGGCCCATTGAATCTGCACCAACCACAACATTCTAGAGACCCAGTGTCAAATCCCACCACGGCAGATGGTAGAATTTGACTCAAAAAAATCTGGAATTAAAAATCTACCAATGACCGTGAAACCCATTGTCAATTATTGGAAAATCTCATCTGTTTCACTGATATCCATTAGGGAAGGAAATCTGCCATCCTTACCCGGTCTGGCCTACATGTGACTCCAGACACACTGATTCTCAATTGTCCTCAGGCAACTAGGGATGGACAATACATGTTGGCCAGCAGCAGTGCTCATGTTCCATGAATGGATAAAAAAAATTATTTAAATCCATCAACTTGCACTGCGTGGGGTCAGCGCTCTGTCCCGCACTGCGTGGGGTCAGCGCATCGCCCCGCACTGCATGGGGTCAGCGCATCGCCCCGCACTGCGCGGGGTCAGCGCATCGTCCCGCACTGCGCGGGGTCAGTGCTCTGTCCCGCACTGCGCGGGGTCAGCGCTCTGTCCCGCACTGCGCGGGGTCAGCGCTCTGTCCCGCACTGCGTGGGATCAGCGCTCTGTCCCGCACTGCGCGGGGTCAGTGCTCTGTCCCGCACTGCGTGGGGTCAGCGCATCGCCCCGCACTGCGTGGGGTCAGTACTACAGGAATGGACGACCCTGTCGGTGTGAGGGGCCGGAAAATTCCAACCAATAATTCAAAGTCAGATTTTTCTCCCAGAATGTTGAAACTTCCCGTAATAACAAGAAGCAGCAAAGTGGGAACACTCCGCTGAAAATGATTTGAGGTTATTTGAATGTAGGAACTTTAAATTGTAAATGCAAGAAGATCTACCATTTAACCTGGCTGTTTGGCACTGAATCATTGCAATAAACAATATTTTTACCAATGTGCGTTGATACAATCAAACCAACAGGATATCCAGTGGTGAATATGGAGATTCTCCTGGTCCTTATTATTCACAAGAACAATGTGAGAATAAATGTGTTAAACCTTCCCGGCAGATCAAATAATTTTTCAATCTGCTTTGCAGCAAAGAAGGTGATGAGAGAACAGCATTGTCGCAGCTCTGAGGAACACAGGCCTTAACAGTTCCATCCCTGCTGGAAATCCCCAGCCTTCAGTCACATTGACAGAAATACTGCGCGCCGCAGCCATCGATGTCGAAACCCATCCAGGAGGATTAATGCAGCCCCCGGGGGGAAGCAAAAATCCAATCTGTCCAGCTGCGGACAGCGAGGAAAACAATCCCAAACCTGGCGGCAAGGATTTGCGGAGCTGAGGTTTGTCTACTTTGGGGATTTGCAGGAACAGGGTGTGTTTGTTACTTTGCAACAAAGAATAAAAATCTTATTTCACCTGGCTTCTCTTTGGCAGAGCTTCAAAAGCTGCCTCGGTGCTGTGGGCAGCACTATTGCCCTCGATGGGAATGAGGGAAAATAAGAGGATTTACTGAGGTTACTTTAAAACGAAACGGATTGAGCACTTTCTGTAGAAATACCAGCATTCCTTCATTCATTTCCTCTGAAAATGGCAAATGTTCCTCTCAAACTCTGAGCTGCAAAGTCCATCATTCAGCGGAAGGATGTGAAGTTTATCTTTGCTTTTTCATTCTGATAGACAGTCACAGCGCTACACGATAAAAAGCAGTCACTTGGTACAGTTTAGCATCTCGATTCCTTTGTGGTGCGTGCACTTACAGTAAAACACAGCAGTGTCTTGACAAGGCATCAATTTTTATGGATATCTACCAAGGCAAGTCCACTGAGAAACTCTATTAGACAGTCAAATCACAGAACGTTACAGAACACAGCCTATCCCGCTGGCTCCTAGAAACTGCAGTCATGCTCAGAAAGAAACACCTTCTCTGCTCTTCTTCAAGAAGTGGCACGGTGGCACAGTGGTTAGCACTGCTGCCTCACAGCGCCAGGGGCCCGGGTTCAATTCCCGGCTTGGATCATTGTCTATGTGGAGTCTGCACATTCTCCTCGTGTCTACATGGGTTTCCTCTGGGTGCTCCGATTGCCTCCCACAGTCCAAAAGACATGCTGGTTAGATGCACTGGCCATACTAAATTCTCCCTCAGTGTAGCCGAACAGGCGCTGGAGCGTGGAGACTAGGGGATTTTCACAGTAACTTCATTGCAGTGTTAATGTAAGCCTACTTGTGACAGTAATAAATAAACTTTAAAAAAAATTGCCATGGGATTATTCTGAGGTAGTACCTTCCAAACCCACAATCTCTAAAAAGACAAGGACAGCTGATATCTGGGAAAACCACCACCTGGAAGTTCCTCTCCAAGCCACTCAGTGTCCTGACTTGGGAGAATATATCGCCGTTCTTTCATTGCTGGGTTCAAAATCCCAGAATTCCCTCTCTAACAGCACTGTTTGTGTATCTACACCGCATGGACTGTGGCAGCTCACCACCACCTTCTCAATGCTGACCGAGCCAGCACTATCCACATCCCCTAAAAATACACCCTAGAGAACATAAGAAATAGGAGCAGGAGTCGGCCATCTAGCCCTTCGAGCCTGCCCCGCCATTCAATAAGATCATGGCTGATCTGAAGTGGATCGGTTCCACTTTCCCGCTTTCTCCCCATAACCCTTAATTCCCTTGCCTACCAAAAACCTATCTATCCGCGTCTTAAATATATTTAGCGAGGTAGCCTCCACCACTTCAACAGGCAGAGAATTCCAGAGATTCACCACCCTTTGAGTGCAGAAGTTCCTCCTCAACTCCGATCTAAACTGCCCCCCCTTTATCTTGAGGCTGTGCCCTCTAGTCCTGCTATCCTTTCTAAGCGGGAAGAATCTCTCTACCTCTACCCTATCCATCCCCTTCATTATCTTATACGTCTCTATAAGATCCTCCCTCGGCCTTCTAAACTCCAACGAGTACAGACCCAGTCTATTCCGTCTCTCTTCATAGGCTAACCCCCTCATCACAGAAAGGGCCAGCATTTATTGCCCAACTCTGAAATCATCTGAGAGTCAACCACATTGCTGTGGCTCTGGAGTCACACGTAGGTCAGACCAAGTAAGGATGGCAGATTTCCTTCTCTAAAGGACATTAGTGAACCAGATGGGTTTTTCCGACAATCGACAATGGTTTCATGGTCATCAGTAGATTCTTAATTCCAGATTTTTTTTAACCAAATTCAAATTTCACCATCTGCCAGTGGTGGGATTCGAACCCAGGTCCCCAGAACATTACGCTAGGTCTATGGATTAGCAGTCCAGTGATAATTCCACTACACCACTGCCTCCCCCTGTATGAAGGTTGTAGAGAAATGCTACCTCTGTATGAATCAGGAGTTTTGAGAAAGCAGCAGTGATACAGCACGACGGCAACAGGGAAAATCAAATACTAAAGGTAAACAAACCATTTATCTGAATTATTTCTGAAAAACAGATTAAATTGAGCCAGCAGCTGGTTGTCAAGGAGTTTGCTGTTACCTGATCATAATGAAAAAAAGGAAAGCTTCTTAAATTCTCAGCAGCAGCATCTGTCAAATATCCAGTGAAGAACTGAGGTGAGTCCTATTTTTAGCAACGCAGTTTATTCATCCAGTAAATTACTCATGTTTTCTTTTTGCTAAATATTTGCAGGATAATCCATTTCATAATCCTGGGGGAAAAGCAGCAGGTGGGATTGTCCTGGCCCCCGGGCTGGGAGACGGAGAGATTGAGAAAGTAGCGGAAGCCGTGTTGAGAAAGCTTCATGATGATTAAGCCTGGATCCTCCCCCACTCCGCACCCCCCTCACACCACCCCACCTCCCCCCCCATCCCCCCCCCCCCCCCCACACCACCCCACCTCCCCCCCCACCACATAGGGAGACTGCCAGCGTCAAGGCACTGGCCTCCTTGCACCTATCCAGGGAGCCCTCACATAGCTACAAGGTGGAGGATCCATGTCCCAAAGAGGGGGCTGAACGCAGGGTATGTTACCCTCAACGGGCCATCCAGAGCAACCAGCTTGCTCAAGCCTCGGGAGCCTGCGTGTTGACGTGCCCTCTCCCAGTCCGACCTGCCTCATCAACACCCACCTCTGATGGTGTGTAGCCGAGGTTGCAGGTGCCATCCTTCTGTTTGGTTGCACCACAGGCCTTCCTACTGTCCTTAAATTGCTCCACCAGTCAGCAAGGGCAGGCTTGAGAAGTCCCTATTTTGTTCCAAAGTCAGAGAGGCGGACAATGGCCGTTGACCTCGGGCGGGATTTTACCATTTCAGGATGAGCGAGGCTGTAAAGTGTCCAGCTAGCGTGAAAATGGGAGAGTTGCAGATGAGGTTTTTGGACACGTTTTTACTCCTAGTCCTATGTACAAAGTGCTTGAAAAAAATGGGCTAGACTGTTTCTAACTACTAGAGGCAGGGGGGTGGGCCTAAATTCACTAGCCAGTCTGATTAGGCAGCAGAGGGAGCTATTGCGCATGAGCAGACACTGTGGTTCCCCCCTATCCCCTCCCCAGGGCTCATGGCCAATCTGATCTTCAGCAACTGTCCACCCAAGGGGTCGGGTTGCTGTGGCAACAAGTACTTCCACACACATATTTTAGCCCCAAGCTCAGGTTAGCAATGGCGGAGACTCCAATGGCTGACCAGGAATCTCTCCCACTCCCAGCAGCCATTGGCGTGTTTGGAAGCATTTCCAGGTTGATACACGACCTCTTTGACTGCATAGTCAATGCACGTCCCTTGACCATCAGGGCCTGGGATGGGACTTGAACCCAGAGCTTCTGGTTCAGAGGCAGGGAAACTACCCACTGCGCCACAGCACCTCCTGGTCTCCTACCCTACATTCACTGAAGGCAAACTGCTACAGCCTTTCATTCCTTCCTCCCTCATGTGTTTATCTCTCTTACCCTGAATTGTATCTATGTTTATCTAAACTTTAAATACATTAAATCCTTATCAACAAAAGGAAATAAGCAACTTTATCCCTCTGGGTTTATTGTAATAAATAATTATCACTGAGTAACATCAGACCAGAAACTAGGGCAGTTAACAGCAATTAAATTGGTCTAACCACAAAACTCAATCTCCATCAACAAGTCAGCCTTTTCATTCTGAAGTGTGCACTTTACAACCAGCTTCATCTCTGCCTGTGAGAATTAACTTGACTCAGTTCCACAGCAGGTCACTGGCACTCACCCCATCAAAGGAGTTATTTCCTTTAACACTTCAATATTGGCTAAAAGAATCTGTAGCTCTCAGGAGATAGGAAATTAAGTTGGCTCGAGCAATATTTCCTCATCGCCTATTACCTTTAAAATTGTAGTAACTTGCTCCTTCAAGAGCATGAGATTAGCGTTCTATCGATAGCAGAGTCTAATTCAACCTTTGAAGCTTTGCATAATCTCTCTGAAAACAGGGTAAATTGAAATGCTGTGTATGGAAGTGAGATTCAGGCGGAAGAGATTGCCATTTTGAAATATTATTGGCAGCCGAGGAAAAGATTGGGCATGTCTTAAACTCCCTCTTTGCAACACAGTCTGTATTGACGGCACGGTGGCACAGTGGTTGGCACTGCTGCCTCACAGCACCAGGGAGCCAGGTTCCATTCCTGGCTTGGGTCACTGTGTGTGTGGCGTTTGCACATTCTCCCCGTGTCTGCCTGGGTTTCCTCCGGGTGCTCTGGTTTCCTCCCACATTCTAAAAGACGTGCTGGTCGGTGCATTGACCCAAACAGGCGCTGGAATGTGGCAACTAGGGGAATTTCATCGCAGTGTTAATGTATGCCTTACTCATGACCAATAAATTCACTTTACTGCCTGCTCGTGTCCCTTCCACCCGGTTATATGGCACAGGTAAGGAAACCATTCTCTGGCCATTCACACCAGCGGGATTCTCCAGTCCTGCTGCAGCGAATGGAGGTTTGGCTGAGTGCCAAATTCCCCGTTCTCTCTGGCAGCGGCAGCTGGGCGTGAACGGCCAGAGAATGCCAACCCACGCATTTGTGAAGTGAAAAACCTGCTGCAAGTAGAGCATGTCACCACTGGTCAGAGGGGGGGGACACGGGGGGATGGTTGGACGGACACTCAGGTTATATTATTGCCAATTATTTTGAATCTGCGCTCTCCGGTTTTTGATGCTCTCTCGAGTGGGAACAGTTTCTCACTAATTACCCTGTCCATACCCTTCAGCTCCTCGATTACCTCTATCACGTCTCCTTTCAGCGGTTTTTTTTCTCTATGGATAACAGGCCCAACCTCTCCGATCTATCCTCACAGATCCAGCTCACACACGGCTCTGGCCTTGTGTGAACACACCCCCTTCAGACAACATGTGGGACGAGAGTCCAGAGATTCTGAGTCAGAGGCAGGGACACTACCCAAGCGTTCTTCAGCAGTTTAAGCTGAAGGCAAAATAACTCCTAGCTTCAATATCTGTTACCCAGGAATACACATGGCTTGTGTCTAAGAAATAAAACAAAGAGCAAAGAAAATTACAGCACAGAAACAGGCCCTTCAGTCCTCCAAGCCTGTGACCTAATTAAATGGAAGAAAAACCTTCTGCCCTTGTTGTATCCGTCTATTCCCTCCCTAATCATGTACCCATCCAATCTGTTCTCCTTGAAGAGGAATTTGCAAAGTTTCTTTTCCTTATAAATACACCCTGTAATCATTCTGTTAGTCTGGCTGGAATCTCCGTTAGAGACAATTTACAAAAATAAATCTGTCTTCCTCAGTCTCTGCCGGTTCTTGTCCAATGAGTTCCGAACACTTCCTCTTCATCCCATCAGCCTGTAACCTGAGCAGAGGTCAGCCTGTTACACTCAGCCTGTATTACTTCCTCCTTCCTCGCAGCAGTCACGCTCCTGAAGCCAATGATCTGAAACTGTGCAGTGCAGAACTCAGGGACTCACACTTCACTGCCACCCGTTCAGGCGGGTACCAGCGAGCCTACAGAGAATGGATTTCTGATGAATATCTCGAACAAGCAAGAATAAAAGAAAAATCAATGGGAAGAAGCCTAACTAATCTGTAACCCGTCGTCATCACAGAGCTTGTACTGGTTTGAAACCAAACTGGGAGGTAAAAAAAGTCCGAGAGATTCGTGAGAAGGAGTTAGAATTGGTGTGGCTGGCGACAGGGAAGGAATCCGAATTCCAGCTCATCTATCAGAATTCTGCATCTACATGTCTGAGTCAGAAGGTTGTAAGTTCGAGACTCGCACCAGAGACTTGATCGCAATTAAAAAAAAGCTAAATTCTAATGCAGTGCTGGGAGGTGCAGTCCTTCAGGTATCCTGTTAAACCAAAATACATCTGCCCCTTCAGGTGGAAGGTAGAGGTTCTTTGAAGGACAGCAGGGTGGAGGGGGATTTATCCCTGATGACCTGGCCAATATTTGTCCCCCAGTCAACATCACAGAAACAGGTGATCTGCTTATTAATACTGTGCTGTTAGTGGGATCTCACTGTGCCTGTTGTGTTTCCTACTTTCCAACAGTGGCTCAAGTTCATTGGCTGGAAGGACATCCTGGAGTCAGGAAAGATTATATATAAATGCGAATTTTATTTCACAGCACACTGAATGGCAAACACAGCAAGGGTTTATTCAGTGAACTGGCTCACTGGGCCTGTCCTAATCAGAGAATCCGCCTCAGCATTCCACGGTTTAAATTACTCCCCGGAGCACAAAGAAAACAAACTTCCCAGGGCTATCACATGGAAACAGGTTCTTGATCATTTCCTTTGTATCTGTAGCAAAATAATTAATTTTCAAGAAGTTTAAAAGGCTACTCCCCCATCCCCCCGCCTGCCAATAGTTGGACTGTTGGGTATTTCCCTAATGTTACAGCTCTTTTAACGTTGATACATCGAGGATGCTGGACAGGAAGGGGTGTATGTGTGGCATGCGTCACCAAGCCTGGCTGAGTGCTGATGGACGCTAAGCGTGGGAGGCAGCTGGATTTTATCAGATCTGAATCTTTGGAAGTCCCTGGCTGAGAGCAGGAGCATGGAGACCACCTCAATGGCAAAGAGGATTTACAGCCAAGGCAATGAGGTACAGAACAGTCCAGTGCTGGCCCCTGCTCAATCGAGAATAATGCACCCAGTTTTGCTGCACTCACACGGTGAAAGGGAGATTCTAAACCTGGGGAAGGTTTTCTGCATCAGAACATAGATTAAAATCTTCAGTTATGATAGAAAAAAAGTGGACTGAAAGAGGTTCGCTTCAGGTCTTCAAACTTATAAAAATATTCAACTTATCTAACATGAATAAGTTGTTTTTTGTTTATTTATTAATTCCTGGGATATGGGTGTCACTGGCTGGCCAGTATCTATTGCCCATCTTTAGTTGTCATTGAGAAGGTGATGGTGAGCTGTCTTCTTGAGACACTGTACTCGCTGAGGTGTAAGTAATCCCACAATGCTCTTGGGGAAGGACTTCCAAGATTTTGATGCAGTGACAGTGAAGGAATGACCGATATATGCACAGCCTCAAGATAAAGGGGAGGCGGTTTAGAACGGAGTTGAGGAGGAACTTCTTCACTCAAAGGGTGGTGAATCTCTGGAATTCTCTGCCCGTTGAAGTGGTGGAGGCTGCCTCGCTAAATATTTTTAAGAAGCGGGTTGATGGGTTCTTGATAAGAGAGGGGATTAAGGGTTATGGGGAGAGGGCGGGAAAGTGGAACTGAGCCACAACAGATCAGCCATGATCTTATTGAATGGCGGGGCAGGCTCGAAGGGCTAGATGGCCTACTCCTGCTCCTATTTCTTATGTTCTTATGTTCTTATATTTCCAAGTCAGAATGATGAATGACTTGGAGAGGAGCCTCCAGATGGTGGTGCCTGTTCTTGTCCTTCTAGCTGGTAGCGGTCACGGGCTTGGAAGGTGCTGCCGAAGGAACAGTGCAGACTCGATGGGCTGAAGGACCTCTTTCTGCACTGTAGGATTCTAAAATGTTGAACCTCGGTGGCTTCCTGAAGTGCGTCTTGCAGATGGTACACGCTGCTGCCACTGTTCATCAGTAGTGAAGGGATTGAATGTTTGTGGAAGGGTTAGCAACCAAACTGGCTGCTTTGTCCTGGATGGTGTCAAGCTGCTTTCGTGTTGTTGGAGCTGCACGCATCCAGGCAAGTAGACAGTATTCCGTCATATTCCAGTCTTGTGCCTTGCAGATGGTGAACAGGCTTTCAGGAGTCAAGAGGTGAGTTACTCGCCACAGGATTCCCAGCCTCTGACCTGTTCTCGTAGCCACAGTATTTATTTGGCCAGTCTAGTTCAATTTCTGGTCAAGGGTAACCCCTTAACAGTGGGAGATTCAGCGACAATAATATCACTGAATGTCAAGTGGCGATAGTTAGATTCTCTCTTGTTGGAGATAATTGTTTCTTGCAAATGTTATGAAAATGGGAAACAGGGGGATGTGTGGGGGGGGTGCGATTCTGTCTCTATGTCTCCTTGCTGTCATGTTCAGAGATTGGAGAAGATAGTGGATATGAGGGTGATGGAGTGTAGAAATCTCAGCAGAAAGGATAGGGCAGGCCTCAGAAACCATTCACCCTTCTCCTCTGTTTATTTTTAAATGCTTGTCAGTGCACCAAGTATAAAACGTACCATTCCACTTACCATCACACTTTACTGCATTGTATTAACATTCACCCTGATTGAAATAGTTCCCACTTCCTTTCACACGACCTGGGACACGCAGCTTTTAAACATTTGGGATTTTGTGACATTTTTGATAAATGAAACAATTTGCAAATTAAATCTTTGGCTATCAACAGCAGAATAGTTTCACTTTATAAACTGGGCGCACATTTCAGATGGAACGTTCTGTCTGATAAAGGTGACTCTCTCCTTCTGACAGATTTATGAAATTTCTACAATTGAGGATGCAAATTAGGGCCCCGTCCCCTACCTGTGATTTGTCCAGAACGCACTCTCGGTAAAGTCAAAGGCTTTTGTGTGACGTAAGGGACTTCCACAGTTTGACTTTCCAATCATAAGAACATAAGAAATAGGAGCAGGAGTAGGCCAACTAGCCCTTCGAGCCTGCCCCGCCATTCAATAAGATCATGGCTGATCTGATAAGATCATGGCTGATCTTATCATCCTTGTGAGCCTGGAGATCAGACACCTCCTCATTGGAATATTGTCCAGCTTTGGGTGAAAACTGTGACTTCTTTGGTTTGGATGGAGCCCATTCACTTTCTCAATGAGCAGTGTGTCAGTCCTAACTTCATAGTCATAGAGGTGTACAGCACTGAAAAAGGCCCTTTGGCCTATCACATCTGCGCTAGTCAAAGACAAACCAGCCAACTATTCTAATCCCAATGTTATAATCACATTGGCTCCCCTCTGTCTTGTTGAAGAGCGGGGAAGGTATGAAGCTGTACGGTGTGGTTGTGTAAAGCTTATGTTACTGATTCACCCAGAATGCTGGGCTTTGGGAAGAGACTGAGTTCAAAGCCCAACATGGCAACAGGGGAAATTAAATTCAGTTAACTGAATAAAAATCTAATATCAGAGTCGGGGACCATCCGATTATCAGAAAATTCAACTGGTTCATTAATTTCCTTCAAGGTAGGAAATCAGCCATTCTAACCTGGTCTGAGCCTAAATGTGACTCCAGGCCCATGTCAACGTCATTGACTCCAACTGCCCTCTGAATTGGGCATCACGGCAGCACAGTGGTTAGCGCTGCTGCTTCACAGTGCCAGGGACCCGGGTTCAATTCCGGCCTCGGGTCACTGTCTGTGTGAGGTGTGCATGTTCTCCCCGTGTCTGCGTGGGTTTTCTCTGGATGCTCCGGTTCCCTCCCACACTCCAAAGATGTGTGGGATAGGTTGATTGGCTAAGGTAAATTGTCCATTAGTGCCAGGGGGATTAGCAGGGTGAACATGTGGGGTTATGGGAATAAGGCCTGGTGGGGGGGGGATTGTCGTCAGTGCAGATTCGATGGGCTGAATGGCCTCTTTCTGCACTGTAGGGATTCTCTGATTAGGAATGGCCCAGTGAGCCATTCAGTTGTACTGGAAAGGCAAGGATTTTGAACCTCACCAGCAATGCCTCCTGTGAATGCACAAAGATTGATCCCACATAGAATCACTTCTGCCTGGACTTTAATAACATCCGCTTCTTGAGGAGAAGGTACTGATGCTGGCAGGTGACCTTTCACCCACCAGAGACCTAAACTCATTTAAATAAATACCCGAACCGTCATCTTAACGCCATGAGCTACAGGGCTTTGGGCCGGGAGCAAGAATATGGGATTAGAAAGGGCACCTGGGTATCTTTGGGTCAGCTTCAACAAGATGGTCTCCTCCTGTGCTGTATCGTTTCTACTGTCCTATGGAATTTAAATGCCACCGACTGCCACGGTGAGATTTGAACCCAGGTCCCTAAAATATTAGCGTGGGCCTCTGGACAGTGAAATTACCACCAAGCCACCATCCCACCCAATATGTATCTGTATCCCTTCCTACATTCACACGATCTGTGCTGGATAAAATGTACTGAGGGTGGGATGGTGGCAAACCCTGCTTAGGAGGAACAGCTGGTAGAGCTTGCCAAACTGTGCGTGTGGCACAAGGAGTGGCAGTGTGTCTATCAGCGCTCTCAATTCAATCCTGGCAAATTGGAGGCTACGCCATGTATTACCCTGGAACGCTTGGAATTGTCTGGCAAAGTTTTGGTGGAAAATTGACACAAATCCTAGCGTCATAGAGATTTACAGCATTGAAACAGGCCCTTCGGCCCAACTTATCCATGCTGCCCTTTTTAACTAGTCCCAATTGCTCACATTTGGCCCATCTCCCTCTGTGCCAATTTTATCCTTGTGACTGTCTAAATGACTTGATTTGACTTATTATTGTCACGTATATTAGTATACAGTGAAAAGTATTGTTTCTTGTGCATTGTGCAGACAAAGCATACCATTCATAGAGAAGGAAAGGAGAGAGTGCAGAATGTAGTGTTACAGTCATAGCTCAGATGTGGAGAAAGATCAACTTAGCGCGAGGTAGATCCATTCAAAAGTCTGATGGCAGCAGGGAAGAAGCCGTTCTTGAGTTGGTTGGTATGTGATCTCAAACTTTCGTATCTTTTTCCTGACGAAAGAGAGAATGTTCGGGGTGTGCGGGGGTCCTTAATGATGCTGGCTGCTTTGCTGAGGCAGCAGGAAGTGTAGACAGAGTCAATGGATGGGAGGCTGGTTTGTGTGATGGATTGGGCTACATTCACCACCCTTTTGTAGTTCCTTGCGGTCTTGGGCAGAGCAGGAGCCCAGACCAAGCTGTGATACAACCAGAAAGGATGCTTTCTCTGGTGCATCTGTAAAAGTTGGTGAGAGTCGTAGCTGACATGCCAAATTTCCTTAGTCTCCTGAGAAAGTAGAGGCGTTGGTGGGGCTTTCTTAACTATAGTGTCGGCACGGGGGGAACAGGACAGGCTGTTGGTGATCTGGACATCTAAAAACTTGAAGCTCTCGACCATTTCTACTTCATCCTCATTGATGTCGACATGATGTAGACATGTAAAAATGCTTTTTAAAAGACAGAATTGTACCAGTCTCAAGCGTCCTACAGAAATGACTCAAACTGTAGCCAATACTTAACAACGAAATGAAAATGAAATTGCACAGTGTAATCTGCAGCCCCGGCCATCCCAACCATTTGGAAGCTTCTGCATACACAGCCACATAGATTCCTTGGGAAATAAGGAATAGGCAAGATCTACAAACAGGCAATGCACAATGTGACCAGAAAAGGGTTATTTTACTCATGTAACTGAACCCTTTGCTTCAATAAAACATTGCATCTGATCAATCATTTACTACTCCATGAATATTCATCCTTAATCAAAAGGTCTTTTCCACTTGAGAGATTCCTTATCTATAATTTTCCTGTCACATTTGATAAAGTCATGTTGGAATATTAAAAACTTGCAATCAACTTCACAGATATTCATTTTGTGAATGGATAAGCATCTACAGACTTTCCGCCACTACTTTCAGAACCAACTCCCCGACTGAGACAGCAACTGACGGCCTTTATCACTAATCTTATTAAATCCATGCCAAAGACAATGTGAGGTCGATGGTTCTTCATCCATCACAACACAAATCCAATATATGACAGCGTTAACATTAGAGAGACAATGAATGACATTTGACACAGTCCACTGTCTCCCGATCCACATCTTCCGACTTTTCACTTTCTCCCGACTTTTCACTTTCTCCCGATCCACAGCTTCCAATTTTCCAGTGTTTTGGTCCATGGGTGAAATTTTACTCTCTGCCGCCAACTCTCAAAGCCTCCCACTGCCATTTACCCAGACAGAAGAAAATAGCAAAATGGGGAAATAAGGATGCTGGTCTGAACGGTTTAAATCTTCTGGGTAAAGCCCAATTGAGCGCTGATGTCCAGTTGGTGGGATTTCCATCTGCCCTTGTAAGGGAGGCCCCACCCATGAGAGCCGTTGGCCAAGCTGATTGGCCGATATGTCTTCAACCCGTTCAGGCACAGCGCTGCAGTGGCCAGCAGCGGTACTGCAGCACTCTGCCGGGGACTGAATCCTGGGGGTCTTGGGGTGGGAGGAGGACTGAGAGGTGGCAGGAGAGGGGTGATCACAGGGGGTTGGGGGTAGGCCAATGTGAGAGGGAGGGTTCCGGAGTTCCAACATCCCGGGATGAGGGGGGGAATGCCCCAACTCTGAGGGGGCCTAGCATCTTGTTTTTAAATTCTCCCTATGCCTGTACCCCTCTCCATCTCTGTGATCACCAGCCCCAAACCCTTTGAGATATTTGTATTCATCTAATTCTGGGCTCTCGTCCATTCCCAACTCTAATCGCTCCATCGATGATGGCCGTAGTAGCTTAGGCCATAAATCCTGGAATTCCCACCCTGAATCTCTCCAGCTCTCTACCTCGCTTTCCACCTTTAAGGCACTTCCTAAAACCCCCCCCTCTGTGACCCAAGTCTTTGTCACCTGATGTAATATGGCTCTGTATGACACATGGTTTCCTGTGAAGAGCTCTGGGGTGTTTAACTGCATCCACGGCGCTATATAAGTATAGGTTGTTGTTGAAGCTCTCGTTTAGGGGGGTATTGCTCCCTCTACGATGTGCAGGTGTGCAGCAATGGAGCAATCGGAAATGCAGAACGCAGGGAACAAGCCTACTGTGCAAAAGCAACGGTCCCTTTAAGATCAGCACGTGTGACCATGTGACAATATTAAAGGGACCACACACTGCAACAAACCAACCGTGCGTAGCAGAAAGGAGTGACATTACAGAAGGGCCTGCAGGTTCATTATCCAATCCAGGGCCAGTAACTGGAAAATCCTGCAGGAAAAACAACCCTTAACATGGAAAACCTGTAGCTCCGGTATGTAGAAGTGAAAACATGGGGAACTGTTTTTGTTGCTGCATCACATCTCAATGCTGCACAGTGAATAATCGCTGCTCCTGAAAATGATCTTCAACAGAGCTGGTGTCCCAGTGAACTACTGCTCCCTGTAGCCCTGTCCCTCAATCACAGAGATTGTTACAGGATTCATCCCATCCTTGCCGTGTATTTTGTATCACGTGACGAATATGGTCACCTGATCACCACCAAGTTTGGAGAGCACTGAAATCCTATTGGACATGAAGTGGGCCAGCTGATCTCAGCCAAGGTTTCACAACTGATCCCAGCAATTCTAACTCGCCGGAGACTTGCTCATAATGGATCCTCTCTGTCTGACCAACCAGGTGGTGCTCACATTTTAGGCTAACACAATTGGCCAACTTGGCGAGGTCTTGTAGGTGTGCTGATACCCATGAACCTCTAGTCCATCATTAGCCAGCACCTTTTTTCTTATTCGTTTGTGGGACGTGGGCGTCTCTGGCTGGCCAGCATTTATTGCCCATCCCTAGTTGCCCTTAACTAGGCCACATGAGAGTCAATGACATTGCTGTGGCTCTGGAATCACATGTAGGCCAGACCAGGTAAGGACAGCAGATTTCCTTCCTTAAAGGACATTAGTGATCCAGATGGGTTTTTCTGACAATGGTTTCATGGTCGTGACTAGATTCTTAATTTCAGTTTCTTTTATTATTGATTTCAAATTTCATCATAAGAACATAAGAAATAGGAGCAGGAGTAGGCCATCTAGCCCTTCGAGCCTGCCCCGCCATTCAATAAGATCATGGCTGATCTGTCGTGGCTCAGTTCCACTTTCCCGCCCTCTCCCCATAACCCTTAATCCCCTCTCTTATCAAAAACCCATCAACCCGCATCTTAAAAATATTTAGCGAGGCAGCCTCCACCACTTCAACGGGCAGAGAATTCCAGAGATTCACCACCCTTTGAGTGAAGAAGTTCCTCCTCAACTCTGTTCTAAACTGCCCCCCTTTATCTTGAGGCTGTGCCCCCTAGTCCTATTGTCTTTTTTGAGCGGGAAGAGTCTTTCCACCTCTATCCTATCCATCCCATTCATCATCTTATATGTCTCAATGAGATCTCCTCTCATTCTTCTAAACTCTAACGAGTACAAGCCTAGTTTATTCAGCCTCTCCTCATAGCTCAACCCCCTCAACTCCGGTATCAGCCTAGTAAACCTCCTCTGCACTCCCTCCAAGGCCAAAATATCCTTGCGCAGGTGCGGCGCCCAAAAATGCACACAGTACTCCAGTTGCGGCCTCACCAATGCCCTATACAGCTGCAGCAAGACCTCCCTACTTTTATATTCAATCCCCCTCGCTATGAAGGCCAGCATCCCATTCGCCTTCCTGACCACCTGCAAGCTGGGTTTTTGCTGTGGGGGGATTTGAACTCAGCTCCCCATTAGCTGAGTTTCTGGATTAACAGTCTAGCAATAATACTACTCACCCATTGCCTCCCCCAAGACAGAAGAGCACCATTCTTATTTTATCCAATCTGTTAATAACACAACTGCTTCTTTTCGTTGTTTATAATTTTTGAAAGGATTCTCAATCCGTTGTGGATTTACAATAAGCAACTTGGAATTTATATACCCATTATTGGAAGAACACAGAATTGAATCATTTGGCCAGATTTTATCCTGGAACATTCCCCAGTTCCCCCGGCCCTTAAAAGGGAAAATAAGGAAAAGTGTATAACTGTGAGTTTGGGAGCTCTAACGTAGCTGTTCCAGAAAGCAAATATAAACCAAAATGTTTTTCATCTGCCCATATGTATCTCAAGCTCCCCCTAGTTCTACTCACTGTCGTGATTGCTCTGTGATTTTGGATATGCACAGGAACAAAATGCAACGGACATGAAGAAAAGCCAAAATGCCATTTAGTTTGCTCGTAATGCCATCTAGATTCATATCCAGGACCTGCATTGACATCTCCCTCCCGCATTGCTCAATCACTTATCCCCTACTCCCCATGAACAAAGAATCGCCTGTTTCCTGAACAGTTCAAACAATATTGTTCTCATCTGTTCTATCCTAACCTCAAGTGCTTAATTACTCTCTACATTATGGTCCGTGGTTTCCTTAATATTCCCCGGGTGTTTTCCTGTTCCGTGCGAAGGACTCTGCACAGATATGGCTGGCAGAGGAACACCATCTCACACGAAGCCACGGTAAGTTCACTGAGACACCGAGAAAGCTCAGCGTGACGTCATCAGATTGCCTTTTACCCAATGAAATCTGAGAATCAGCCCCAGAAGCTCTCTCCACATTTTAATAAAATGAAATCACTTTTTCTACAGTGAGGATGTTTCCAAATGAACGTATGTCTTCATATCATTCCTGTGACAGACACAGCAATGTGACGTACACACATATTCCTTTCCATTACAGGGGTAAAATAATTCTTTCAGGCATTTTAGCTCTTCACAGTTTCGTGTTAATTGGACCCTCCAGTGTTTTATTTAAGACAGATCTCTGGATCACACTATCACGTGAGGAGTGGCTGCCTACGCTGATACCATTAAGAACAGCAAAAAGAATTCCTCCTGTATATACATCCTCCAGTTGGCACTGATCACATCCTTGACCTCTTGCAACCCATTAGCCAGCTGCTGATCTGTCTGCTCTGCACTGTCCAATTTACACGTTATCGCCACCTGAATTTCCAATTTCAAAACTTGCCAAAGGGTTTGAAAAGAAGATGTTCTGAAAAAGGACGGCCATTACTGGGAGAGGGTATCAGAAAGAGCGACAAGACAAAGACTAATTGAGCGCACTTAAATTGCCGTATATTCCTGTACAAACCTTTCATCTTTAGCAGCAGTAAGGGAGATTATTCTCTGCTCTGCGAACAAATAGTAATTGACTGCTCAAAATTTGTTTCTTACCTGGAGACAGTCAATAAAGCAAAGAGAACAACAGCAATTTTAACATTCATTCTGTGTTGTAATAAAGCAATATGAAGGCATTACAACTCCTTGCCAGTTCCAGTTTAACAAAATATAGGATTCCCTTCCAGTGTGTATGAGTGTTTGTGTGTGTGTGTGTGCATGCATGTATGTGCATGTCAGTGTGTATATGTATATGTATGTGTATGCATGTGTATAAAGGAAGTGAGAGGCAATTAAGATTCAAACATTAAAACAGGGAGATCATTTTCATTAAATCTACCGCTGCAAAATATTTATTTGCAGATAAGCAGTCGACTGAAATCTAACACGGGGGATATCTATGCCAAGCGGGAGCTGTCCAACTGAATAATAAAAACTGATTCCAGCAATAAATAATAATCAAAGTGAGGATGCTGAAACTCCCACAAATCTGAGAACAATCATCATTTGTACTGTGGGCAGCTGGCACACTGGCATGATGGCGAGCGCTGCTTCCTCACAGCTTCAGGATCCCGGGTCCGATTCCCGACTTGGGTCACTGTCTGTGTGGAGTTTGCGCATTCTCCCCATGTCTATGTGGGTTTCCTCCGGGTGCCCTGGTTTCCTCCCGCACTCCAAAGATGTGCTGGTTAGGTTGACTGGCCATGCTGAATTGGCCCTTAGTGTCCCTGGAGGCATTGGTTAGAGGGATTAGTGGGGCCTAGCTGTGATTGTTGTCAGTGCACTCAATGAGCCAAATGGCCGCCTTCTGCACTGTAGGGATTCTATTAGTCTCTGATTGTACAGTGATGATATGGAAAATGATTAAAGAGATGTATGTTACACATGTATCCCACGCTGGAGCTACCATTCCTCAGTAAATCTTTCTGAATGTGAATTGTTTTCACTTAGCGTCTTTTCCCAGAACGTTGTTCCTTTGTCCCTAATCGTGCCTCAAGTTTACAGATCTGTCGTAAAAATACATCCTTCCCTTCCAAAACACTCTAAAATCTCCAAGCCTTTGTTACATTGTGCAAACGATATAGACCCTGGCAAGCAGAGCTTTGCTGCTTGCATGACAGGATCCAATAACACCAGCCACATAAATAAAGCACTCCATATATCTGGAACTGACTTCACTCTGTGAACATGTTAGACTGGTGGTGAACTCTGCAAACCTAGTTTCTTCCCACATTTAAAAGTGTAATAGCTTCCATCCTCTGTAACTATTTCCGTTTGCTGTCAGTACACGCTTAAACTCCCATTAGCCCAGAAACAAGACACTGTCCCATCCCTTTCCATTCAAAATGCCAGCTGATAATTCAATCACTGGCCTTGGACATCAGTCTTTTCCAGTTCTTTCCTATTTAGTTGTCTAACTGAACCACTAAGGCAGGAGTTTTTCACAACCTGTTTCAGAAGGTTACAACCCTTTATGCTTAGTATGTCATAATGCACATCAGTGACGCATACAGCATCACTACAAGAATAAGTTGCATTGATATAGCGCCTTTAGCAAATAAAATGGGAAGCACGGTGGCACAGTGGTTAGCACTGCTGTCTCACAGCTCCAGAGACATGGGTTCAATTCCCGGTTTGGGTCATTGTTTGTGTAGAGTCTGCATGTTCTCCCCGTGTCTGTGTGGGTTTCCTCCCACGGTCCAAAAACATGCGGGTTAGGTGCATTGGCCATGCAAAATTGCCACTTAGTGACCCGGGATGCATAGGTCAGAGGGATTAGTGGGATAAATGTGTGGGGTTATGGGGGGATAGGGCCCAGGTGAGATTATTGTTGGTGCAGACTCGATGGGCCAAATGGCCTCCTTCTGCACAATTTTATGAAAAAGTGCGGTTTCAAGAAGAAATTCAATATAACTCTTGGAGCTGAAGGAATTCAGAAATATGGAGGGAAGGAGGGAGCAGAATATTGCATTTGATGATCCGCCATGATCAAGATGAATGGCAGAGCAGGCTCGAGGGGCTGAATGGCCTAGTCCTTGTCTAGTTTCTATGTTCATGTTTCTATAAGACAATCCCAGGCACTTGACAGAGGCATTATATAACACAGCCGTAAAAAGGGGAGACTACAGTAGATTATCTCGCATCTTAGAGAAGGGGACAGAGGAGTTGGGAGAGGTTTAGGGAGGTGGAATTTCAGAGTTTAGGGCCTTGGCAGCTGAAGGAACGGTCACCAGAGGAGGAGGGATTAAAGTTGAAGCTGCCTGAGAGGGCTGAATTAGAGCAACACAGATATCTCGGAGGAGAGGGAGAGTGGGGACAGGGTGTGGCAGTGGGTTAAATTTAATATCATGGGGTGGGATCCTCTAGCCTTCCCGCTGTGTGTTTCCTGACAGCAGGAGGCGGTGCGGAGTTGGCCGGCAGTGACATCGCCGCTGGCAACGGGGTTTCCCACTCAATCCATCCCATATTGCAGGGCCTGCGCCACTGGCGGGACCAGAGGATCCCCCCGGCTGGAACAGCTGGAAAGTCCTTTCACCTTGGTAGGAATCCAGCTGTTGTGGAAGAAATGAGTCTTCTCTCCAGCTGTGGCAGGCCGGGATGGGCGGACTTTGGTGGATATGAGGCCACGGGACGGAGAATCAGGCCCAAAAGCTGAGGGGGAATCAGGACGGTTTGAACAGATGAAGCACTCAGTCCAGTCCTGAGGTGAGGAGCTGAGGAGCAGGAGTAGGCCATCTAGCCCCTCGAGCCTGCCCCGCCATTCAATAAGATCATGGCTGATCTGAAGTGGATCAGTTCCACTTTCCCGCTTTCTCCCCATAACCCTTAATTCCCTTGTCTATCAGAAATCTAGATCTAGCAATGGGCGGAGAATAAAGAACAGCTCAAGAAGTAACTCAAGAAATAACTCAAGAACAGCTTCTTCCTTGTTGCCATCAGTCCAAAGATGTGTGGATAAAGGTTGATTGGCCGTGTTAAATTGACTGAGGTGTCAGAGAATCAGTGGGGTAAACATGTAGGGTTATGGGGATTGGGCCTGGGTGGGATTGTGGTCAGTGCAGACTTGATGGGCCAAATAGCCTCCTTCTGCACTGCAGGGTTTCTATGATTTGAATGGACCAACCTCGTATTAACTTTAAGTTTTATTTGTTAGTGTCACAAGTAGGCTTACAATAATACTGCAATGGAGTTACTGTGAAAATCCCCCAGTTGCCACACTCCAGTGCCTGTTCAGGTACACTGAGGGAGAATTTAGCATGGCCAATGCACCTAATCAGCGTGTCTTTTGGACTGCGGGAGGAAACCAGAGCAGACACGGGGAGAATGTGCAAACTCTACACAGACAGTGACCCAAGCCGGGAATCAAACTCAGGTCCCTGGTGCTGTGAGGCAGCAGTGTTAACCACTGTGCTGCCCTAAGCTGATCTTTCTCTACACCCTAGCTATGACTGTAACACTACATTCTGCACTCTCTCCTTTCCTCCTCTATAACGATATGCTTTGTCTGTATAGCGTGCAAAAAACAATACTTTTTACTGTATTTAATACATGTGACAATAATAAATCAAATCAAATCAAAAAAGGAAATTTATCCCAGTGATATAGCTGAATGTTTAAGTTCTAAACCAAGACATGGTTTCCCTGCAGAGCACACAGATTAAAAAAACCAAATAGCCAGATTTGATTCTGCAATGAAGTAAGATATCATCTTGTGTTTTTACTTGGAAGATGCTGGCAAACTACAGCAATCTGTGGTTAAGTGCACACTGTGGACTGGTCTATTAATATCTCTTGCGTGGAATATCTTTTGGCTGTTTTAAATGGAATTGAACTGAGTTAATGCTGGCGCTGTGGAAACATTCTGTGTCTATTTTAAATTGACCACAGTGGATAATCTCTCTCTCTCTCACAATTGGGAAGGACAGACCTCTCCCCACCACCCCCCACCCCCCAACCATCGCCCTCACCCCCGCCCTATTAAGGAAGACATTGCAAAACCTGCCGCACACTCCTGTCCCTCTCATTATTTGGTGATGAGCAACTCAAAGTGTCAATGGTGCCAGTACATAGGCAGAGAGCAATCTCAAACCCCAGTCCCTGCTCTTTACAAAGTGGATATATTGAGACACATGAACAGTTGCAAACGAAGCAGAACTGAGGCCCACACTCAAGGGTGTTGGTCCCTGAAATTAGACCTTGTTGGGCTTGTTTTAAGGCTGTAAAATGGCTGTAAAACAGACACGGTGAGGACTAACTTCAGGGACCAACCACCTTCATCATAGAATCCCTACAGTGTAGAAGAGACCATTCAGCCCATCGAACCGGCACTGACTTTCCAACAGAGCATCTTACCCAGGCCCTATCCCTGTAACCCCACATATTTACCCCCCTAATCCTCCTAACCTACATATCTCGGGACAATAAGGGACAATTTAGTGTGGCCAATCCACCTAACCAGCACATCTTTGGACTGTGGGAGGAAACTGGAACACCCGGAAGAATCCCATGCAGACACAGGGAGAACGTGCAGACACCACACAGTGACCCAAGGCTGGAATTGAACCCAGGTCCCTGGCACTGTGAGGCAGCAGAGCTAACCGCTGCGCTACCGTGACATCCACAGTCATTCAAACCAAAAACATCGAATAGAAATCCATAACAAAACTGGGGCAGGCAGTGGAATGATTCAGAGACACCATCCACCAACAATAACATGCATTACGCAGAGCCTTTAAGGGTAAGTTTTAATTAGTTTTCAAAGAATTGATGGGGAGCCAGGAACATAGCACCACTCAAGACTGCTCACAGCTCCCCCCACCCCCCAGGGACAACACAGCTCCCACAATCCCAGGTGCCTCTATTGAGCCAATGGGTTTTGATCGTGTACCATCAAGTCTCTTTCATTTGGGTTTAATAAAAGAGTGGAATTTTCCGGACTCTCCTGCCGGCAGGATTTTCCAGTTCCGCCAAAGTCAATGGATCTTTGAATGGCTCACTGTGTTCTCCAGCAGGGCTGGAAAATCTCGCCCAAAATATCAGGTTGCTGCTTTCTGAAAGACTTAATTACTTTTGCACACCTTGTAATTGTTGGCCACCTGAATTGAAATTGAAATACGCAGGGGGCGATCTTACCTTCTTGTCCCACCAACCAACAGGTGGGCTGGGCCAGTAAGATCACACGAGAGGTGAAAAATCAAGTTTGTGTCTGATTTCTCGCTTCTCACAATCTCATCGGGTCCAAACATCCGGCAAAATCTCAATGTTTAAATTAATTTAAATGTGGATTCGACTAGGGATGTGGGGGGTGGGATATCCAGTAGAGGGAGTGTGGAGGAGGCCGATCACAAGCGATCACGGGTGGAGGCGGCCGATATTCAGGGGATAGAGGTGACTGTCAGACCTGCACACGTGCGCTTGTGCCCTCTGCTGTTGGTCGCAGGCTTTGTGGTGTGCTTAGGCCTTGCCCCCTCCCCCTACTGGCGGGAAACAGATCGTCTTTTTTTTTGCACACAGAGAGGCATCAGGTTGGGCTTGCCAAAAAATGGGATTTAAACCTTCCCCGGTTTGGGATTTAGAATATTTGTGGTAGCATTGACTCCATAGATTTGATTTACAGATAAAAATGAGGGCGCAAACATAGAACAAGGTTCAAAGAACAATTGCACTGTTAAGGATGCAGCCTCCTGGCAAGAATGAACTCAATGCATGATTTATCTTCTTAAACTCTTAAAACCCCACCCCAGTTTCCTTTTAGTGGAACAATAAGTTCGCAGAAGCTGCACAATGTTAGAATTGCAGTCTGAACCTGGGAAGGTAGCCAGCAAACTTCTGGTAAGAACCGAACTTGCCCACCTGGTAAACGCCTCGGGAGATGCACCATGGTCTAAACAGCAGCTGCACGGCACGGATGTGACCAAAACGCCAATTCCTAAGGGCTCGAGCAGTGAGGTTCCAGACCACACTATCCCAGTTATACAGCAAATCTTCAAAGCTGAATAGAACTGTAGCCATTGCATTGGGTAAGCGAAGCCTCCTTCAGTTCAAACTGATTCTCTTGAGTGTTGCTCCCTAGCCGATACTGTAAATTGAAAATGACACTCCAACTCTTTTTTCACCTGGTGTACAGTTTCTGAAGCCAAAGGGAAAGAGCAGAAGCCAACATCAACTTTATTCTTTTCCCATCGGAAGTGTTCCTCGGAGAGCTCCTGGACCATCCACAGAGCAGGACCAAAACCAGATCAATTTCAGCGACCGGGTTCAGCAGTGCATCTTCAGCTGTTACAGATTATTAAGTGCGAGACTCTGATGAGAAATAAAAGGCCACTCCCCAGCGCTGACTTTGTTTTTCAAATGGGAAAGCAACATTACATAAAAGGAATGTACAAAAACTTCAGCCGGACCGCTTGGCTGCCAGAACTCTGTCCCGGGAAAAATTAACTCTCGATGTTGTTTTACTGCCAACATTCCCTTGACATTCCACTTCACTATTTAGGGTCAATGGCTCTGAGCAGCGTATGGACACAAAGCCCCAGTAAAACAGAGGAACACAGCAGAGATTGCAGACTTTAAACTACTTGTCAGTTTGAATCGGAGAACAATAACTTCACAAAATAACCATAAAATGGCAGATTGTTGCCACCATGAAGACATTCTAGCTCCTGTTGCTGGAATTAATTCTCCTTAATTGCATTCTGTAATCATTCTCGTCCACTCGAGACAGAAACTGTTGGCCAATCACCTCGGCCTTCAACATTCTTTCCAAGGCAGGCCATCAAACCCTTCATGGAATCCATTCCTTCGCATGGCCATTGATTACACTAAGATAACCGGAACTTTAATCTATTTCAGCTATTCTGTTGCATCCATTTCCATTTGTTACAGGCAGGCCTTCACAAAGGATTTACGTTTTCACATAAAACCGCCTGTAAGCGCTAGGGATAAACTCTCAGTAGATTGTCTGTGGCACACCAGAGAACGTACACTTTAATACTGCATACTGTACGCACTATTCACTAAAAGGTTGTATCATTTTGTCTTAAACCATTTGCGATTGCCAATTAAAACTCTAATCTTGGTTCACGTATTTTTCTCTGCTGGCATCATTTTCAGAAATGTTCATATTGGGCGGGGTTTTTTGCACATCCTGCCACTGGGCATGGGCGGCACAGCGAATCAGTGCTCAGCACTGCTGCCTCACAGTGCCAGGGACCCGGGTTCAATTCCAGCCGCAGGTGACTGACAGTGTGGAACCTGCTTGGGTTTCCTCACACAGTCCAAAGATTTGATTTGATTTATTATTGTCACATGTATTAGTATACAGTGAAAAGTATTGTTTCTTGCACTCTATACAGACAAAGCATACCATTCATAGAGAAGGAAGGGAGGGAATGCAGAATGTAGTGTTACAGTCATAGCTATGGTGTAGAGAAGGATCAGCTTAGTGCGCGGTAAGTCCATTCAAAAGTCTGACAACAGCAGGGAAGAAGCTGTTCTTGAGTCGGTTGGTACGTGACCTCAGAGTTTTGTATCATTTTCCTGATGGAAGAAGGTGGAAGAGAGAATGCTCGGGGTGCATAGGGTCCATAATTATGCTGGCCGCTCTGCCGAGGTAGCGGGTATTGTGGACAGCGTCAATGGATGGGAGACTGGTTTGCGTGATGGATTGGGCTAGGTTGATTGGCCATGCTAAATTGTCCCTTAGTGTCAGAGGGATTAGCAGGGTAAATACATGGGGTGACAGGGATAGGGCCTGGGTGGGATTGCTGTTGCTGCAGGATCAATGGGCTGAATGGCCTCCATCTGTACATTAGGAATTCGAGGTAGAGGCTTCAGGCCTTTGGCCAGTTGTCAATGGAGTTTCCTCTTGAATGCACCCGGCTTGTGTGCCTTTATCAGTTGGGGCATTGAGTATAAAAATTGATCGGTTATGCTGCAGCTGTAAAGAACCTTAGTTAGGCCTCATTTAGAATATTGTGTACAATTCTGGTTGCCACACTACCAGAAGGAAGTGGATGCTTTGGAGAGGGTAGAGAAGAGGTTTATAGAACATAGATCAGTACAGGCCCTTCGGCCCTCAATGTTGTGCCGAGCAATGTCCAATCCCAAGATCAAGCTATCCCACTCCCTATCATTCTGGGGTGCTCCATGTGCCTATCCAATAACCGCTTGAAAGTTCCTAAAGTGTCTGATTCCACTATCACAGCAGGCAGTCTATTCCACGCTCCAACCACTCTCTATCAGGATGTTGCCTGGTCTGGAGGGTATTAGCTATTTTCTTTGTATATAGAGAGGAAGGAAAGGAGAGCGTGCAGAATGTAGTGTCACAGTCAGAGCCAGGGTGTAGAGAAAGATCAGTTTAATGCAAGGTCCATTCAAGAGTCTGGCAGCAACAGGGAAGAAGCTGTTCTTAAGTCGGTCGGTATGTGACCTCAGATTTTTGTCAGCCAGAGGTGGCAAAGGATCTGGACCACAAACAGGTTGATGGAGTTTGCTCACTGATCAGCTATGAGCTCAGTGATTGGTTAAATGGTCTCCTCCTGCTTCAATACTTGTGTGAAAAATGTCCTCCGTATTGTGCGTCCATCAATAAGAGTTTCATCTTGGGAATGATTTTGACACAAGACAGGCCAATTTCATTCATTATCCATTATAGAGCTCTTCTGATTGTTAAAATATATCAACATTCTGTGCACTACCCCCCAACATCAAAATTAACTTCATAAACTCAGCTGAGAAGTTTCACAACACCAAATTATAGTCCAACAGGTTTATCTGGAATCACGCGCTTTCAGAGCACTGCTCCTTCATCAGATGATCTCCATCTTACCTGGGGAAGGAGGTGGGTGGCACGGTGGCACAGTGGTTAGCTCTGCTGCCTCACAGTGCCAGGGACCTGGGTTCAATTCCAGCCTCGGGTCACTGGCTGTGTGGGATTTGCACGTTCTCCCCGTGTCTGCGTGGGTTTCCTCCGGGTGCTCTGGTTTTCACCCACGGTCCGAATGATGTGCTGGTTCAGTTGATTGGCCACACTAAATTAACCGGAGTGTCAGGGGGATTAACAGGGTAAACGAGGGGTTATGGGGCTAGGGCCTGTGTGGGGCTGTGGTCGGTGCAGACTCAATGGGCCGAATGGCCTCCATCTGCACTGTCAGGATTCTATGATTCTATCTCCACAGCTAAGTCAGCGCATATAATTAAAGTTTGTTTCACAACAGTTAATTACCAGTACAACCTATATTCACGTCTCGGACGCAAATCATCATTTCACTAAATGGAAGCACTAATTGTCTGGGTTGTATTGTCAACTTTGATAGAATCCTTGTGCTTTGCGTTTACATACCACACTCGTTTCTACACATGGGAAACTTTCGAGCAAACTGCCCCTCACAAATCAATGACTCAAGCAGCCAGATCAGTGTCTACATTTTTTCTGATATCTCACATTTTTCTAGTAACTCTGAAGCCGCAAGGTCCTGTGATATAAACAAACAGCCCAACCTCCCGCTCCGAAAGTCTCTTAAACTGCTCAGCGATGTCAAGCCACACAGCTATTTCCAGACACTCTTCCCAGTGGCAGATGTCAGCTCACAAATATTTTCCATTTATTTGCAAGGAATAAGAGTCAAGGGTTAGCTGCTATTTGCAAACAAAATTATTTTTAGGCAACCTAAAATCTTCAAATGAGAGCTACCAATCCAGGGTGGCACGGTGGCACAGAGGGCGGCACAATGGCACAGTGGTTAGCGTTGCTACCTCATAGCTCCAGGGACCTGGGTTCAATTCTGGTTTTGGATGCCTGTGCGGAGTCTGCACGTTCTCCCTGTGTCTGCGTGGGTTTCCTCCCACAGTGTGGAGATGCCGGCGTTGGGCTGGGCTAAGCACAGAGTCTCACAACACCAGGTTAAAGTCCATCAGGTTTATTTGGTAGCAAAAGCCACCGGCTTTTGGAGCACTCTGAAAGTCTGTAGTGCTCCGAAAGCTCGTGGCTTGTGCTACCAAATAAACCTGTCGGACTTTAACCTGGTGTTGTGAGACTTTTTTACTGTGCTTCCTCCCACAGTCCAAAGATGGGCAGGTTAGGTGGACTGGCCATGCTAAATTGCTCCTTAGTGTCCCCAAGATAGGCAAGATGAATTAGAACATAAGAACATAAGAAATAGGAGCAGGAGTAGGCCATCTGGCCCTTCGAGCCTGCCCCGCCATTCAATAAGATCATGGCTGATCTGTCGTGGCTCAGTTCCACTTTCCGGCCCTCTCCCCATAACCCTTAATCCCCTCTCTTATCAAAAACCCATCAACCCGCGTCTTAAAAATATTTAGCGAGGCAGCCTCCACCACTTCAACGGGCAGAGAATTCCAGAGATTCACCACCCTTTGAGTGAAGAAGTTCCTCCTCAACTCCGTTCTAAACCGCCTCCCCTTTATCTTGAGGCTGTGCCCCCTAGTCCTACTGTCTTTTTTGAGCGGGAAGAGTCTCTCCACCTCTATCCTATCCATCCCATTCATCATCTTATACGTCTCAATGAGATCTCCCCTCATTCTTCTAAACTCCAACGAGTACAAGCCCAGTTTATTCAGCCTCTCCTCATAGCTCAACCCCCTCAACTCCGGTATCAGCCTAGTAAACCTCCTCTGCACTCCCTCCAAGGCCAAAATATCTTTGCGCAGGTGCGGCGCCCAAAACTGCACACAGTACTCCAGCTGCGGCCTCACCAATGCCCTATACAGCTGCAGCAAGACCTCCCTACTTTTATATTCAATCCCCTTCGCTATGAAGGCCAGCATCCCATTTGCCTTCCTGACCACCTGCTGCACCTGCAAGCTGGGTTTTTGCGACTCATGCACAAGGACCCCGAGGTCCCTCTGCACCGTCGCCTGCTGCAGTTTTTCGCCCCGTAAGTAATAATCCTTCCTACCATTCTTCCTACCAAAGTGGACCACCTCACACTTGCCAACATTAAATTCCATTTGCCATTTCCTGGCCCATTCGCCCAGCCTATCTAGATCCTTCTGCAGACTCTCCACACCCTCCGCACAATTTGCCGTTCCCCCAATCTTGGTGTCATCAGCAAATTTCGACACCCTACACTCGGTTCCCTCCTCCAGATCATCTATATAAATGGTAAAAAGCTGAGGCCCCAGCACCGACCCCTGGGGCACTCCACTAGTCACCATCCGCCAATCCGAATAGCACCCGTTGACCCCCACTCTCTGCCTCCTATTTGACAACCAATCCTCTATCCACGCTAACACCCTACCCCCAACTCCAAGTCCCCTGACCTTCTGCAATAACCTCTTGTGAGGCACTTTGTCAAACGCCTTCTGAAAATCCAGAAAGACCACATCCACCGGCTCTCCTCTATCCACCGCCCTAGACACATCCTCATAGAACTCAAGTAAATTTGTCAGACACGACTTCCCTTTAATGAAACCGTGCTGCGTCTGCTCTGTCAAGCAATTCCCTTCAAGATGCCTCGCAATTTCCTCCTTAATGACGGATTCTAACATTTTACCTACCACAGACGTTAAACTAACCGGCCTATAATTCCCCGCCTTTTGCCTGGCACCCTTCTTAAACAACGGCGTAACATTAGCCGTTTTCCAATCATCCGGCACTTCCCCGGAATCCAGCAACGTCTGGAAAATAACCACCAATGCATCCACTATCACCTCCACCATTTCTTTCAGAATTAGTCATAGGAAATGTGTTGGGTTATGGGGATAGGGCAGGGGAGAGGGCCTGGGTAAGATACTCTGTCAGAGAGTCAGTGCAGACTCGTTGGGCCAAATGGCCTCTGCATTGTAGGGATTCTCTAAATACAGAACGGATAAACAACTGAAATCCTGAATTAATGTACCAACCTTGATTACTTCTGACAGCTGAAAGGTGGGATATCCACAATTTTGTAAAACTATTTACTGGGAGATAAGAATTACAAAGAATAGTTTGATTCAGTTTACAGGCAGGGTCTCAGTTCACCACTTTCCTCATTTAGGATTCGCACCAGGAGGCCGTCTCCTGGTCTTCCGAGTTTGACTGGGAGGCCTGATTGTGGAGATGGATTACGTGGCTGCCACCGGGAGTGTGTGTCACAACGGGCACAGTGCCAGGTTCAGCTGCAATGCCCGAAAATGGGTAAATGGCCAGTGCCCAATATCTGGCCTCACACACAGTCAAGAACCAGGCTGAGGCGCCAAAGTCATAGGCCGGACTTCTACCTCACCCAGGATAATTAACCAGGCAGGGTGGCAGAGGATGCCGTGCCCGTCGTCATTCCATCCCCGCTGGTATTTACCAGCAGCGGACTAGATGTTGGATAACCCTGCTTTGGGAAGCAATCCACTTCCAAGAGGCAGTTTGCGCTTCTTAATATTTTAATGAGCTTATATATATACAAAATATATATGTGAGTTGTTGCTGTTACCTGAAAGAGGGAAGTGCATCTTTCCAGCACTGCTTGTGGGCCAGGAGGAAGAGGAGGTGCTGCCTCCCAGTAGCCCCGCCACTCCCTGTGCCCCTCCCTCTAATTAGACACCTCCCCTGGTATCACTGACCTCCTTGCGACCTTCTCCTGTCTCTTCCCGAATCTCTTCCAACCCCCCCATGAAAATGTCTCAGCTTTAGTCTCCAAGTGTACCACTCCCCACAGGCCCCAAGCGAACTTTAGGTAACCTCTCTGCTCCTCCTGTCTCTGTGGAGCGGGAGACATGACCAACACCCCTGTCTGGCCACCGAGCGGGAAACCAGCTGAAATAAACCCCACTTAGAACCCCTACCCCAGCTGGGGATCCCAACCCAGTAAATCCGGGGCCTTCGTGTCCACCTCGTTCCCTTTTACCCACCTATCCTCATTCTCACCCCTTAGAACTCAACAAAGAACTATACAGCACAGGAACAGGCCCTTCGGCCCACCACACCTGCACCGATCGCCCTGTCCTATCCAGACCAACTGTCTGTATCCCTCCTTTCCCCGCCCGTTCACATGTGTATCCAGATAAGTCTTAACGCATCTACCTCAACCACCTCGCTTGGCAGTGCATTCCAGGCCCCCACCTCCGCGTAAAAAAACCTCCCCTGCACATCTCCACTAAACCTCTCCTCCCTCCCCTCGAACTCGTGCCTCGTTTCTGCCCTGGGAAAAGGCTTCCAATTGTTAACCCTATCTATACTGCTCGTAATTTTCTAAACTTCTATCAGTTCGCCCCTCAACTTCTGTTTTTCTAGTTTCTCCAACCTCTCCTCATAGCTAATGCCCTCCATACCAGGCAACACCCTGG
The DNA here is from genome assembly GCF_965287045.1 of Carcharhinus amblyrhynchos. Classification (NCBI taxonomy): domain Eukaryota; kingdom Metazoa; phylum Chordata; class Chondrichthyes; order Carcharhiniformes; family Carcharhinidae; genus Carcharhinus; species Carcharhinus amblyrhynchos. The sequence continues at coordinate 49,945,684 of NC_137342.1, forward strand.
TAAACCTTTTCTGTACTTTCTCGAAAGCCTCCGTGTCCTTCTGGTGGTGTGGCGACCAGAACCCCACTGGCCTCTTCAGCCAGAAAACCTCCCCAACTACTTGCATTTTTATAGCACCCCCGCCATGATATAAAACATCCCAAGATGCTTCACAGGAGCGTTGTCAAACAGATTCCGACATCAAACCAGAGGAAGGTTTCTTAAAGGAGGGGACAGAGATGAAGAGGGAGGGAATTCCAGAGTTAGGGACCAGGAGGCTGAAAGCACAGCTGTGAATGGACCAGCAAATACAATCAGGGATGGGCCTCATCGAAGTGTTTGAAGGAAGTTGTTCAACTGTGAGGGCAGATTGTTTTGGAGGCTGGCTCTATCTTTCCTAAGGCTCACATATCAAAACCTTTCTGCACAATCCAAAGGTTAATTAGATTAGCCAGGTTAAATTCCCCCTTAATGTCCCAAGATGTGTGGGTTAGGGGGATTCAGGGGTAAATATGTGGGCCTACAGGGATAGAGCCTGGGTTGGATGCTCAGTCAGAGGATTGGTACAGACTCAATGGGCCGAACAGCCTCTCTCTGCACAGTAGGGATTCTATGATATTGGTCGGGAGTGGAAACCGGTTTGTTTTCTTCGCTCGCACTGGGGCAGTAAATCATAGTGACAGTGGGAACAACTAACAGCACAGCCAACGGCTGAATCTTAAACCCTGTGCCTCAGTGTCAGAGCAGCTGTTCCACCCTCCCACTGAGGAGCCTGGTTTTGTTTCAAATTATTTAAAACCTGATGTAGAAAAGACAGAGACAGACAGAGGGAAAGTGCGAGTGGATCAATAATATCGACAGGTTACTTAACTGGGCTATTTCAATGATAGCTGACAGCACCGTACTGCTCCTGTAGCTGGTTATTCTGTGACTGAGAGACGATATCGGAACTGTCACTGGATACCACTCTTCTCCCTCAGTCAGAGAGTTGTGGGTTCAAGTCTCACTCCAGAGAATTTAAACGCCCCAGAGCTGGGATTTGAAAAGAGTTAAGCGCGATTCTCTAGCCTCTCCTCGGCGTTTTCCTGGTGGCAGGAGGCAGTATTCCATTGTCTGGTGATGGAATCTTCGTCTTGCTGCTGTCAACGGAAATTCCCATTAAAAACACACCACGCTGCTGGAAAACCCACAGCTGGGGAGGGAGGGGAGCGGTGCTGGCAGGACCAGGGAATTCCCCCAGTGTGATCGGCTGAATTGTGTCCAATGTTTCTGGGTCATTAGCCCCTGGTTTACCAGCAAGTAACCACTATTCTGCTGTTCCCACATATCTATATAATGAGTGGATCCCCAATCCCAAAAGGTAATGAAGAATAACTGCAGTGAAGAATGGTATCCTGCCATCAGACTTTGCTGTTTACTGTCCACTGTTGTATAATGCCTGTGGTTCGATGAGTGCCACTCTAGCCTCTGAGTCACAAGGTTCCAGGTACAAGCCCCAAGTCACAGCTTGAGCTTGCGACTGAAGGCTGATGGAATAGTGCAGTACTGGGGGAGTGCTGCACTGTCAGAGGTGTTACCCAGAAATACCTGCTGACTCAAAACGCAATGCAGGTTGCGGAATCAAAACTGCCCTGATCCCTCACCCTCAGCTGTGCAATCCACCTCAGGCAAAATCAGGATGTAAACTGTTGCAGGAAGTAGCTTGGGACTGGAAAGTCATTATAAAGAAGTGATAGTCTATAACTGCTCTTAAAGGTACTTCATGTTTGATACGATAGGCTGATTAAATATGGTCCAATCTCTGCCTGAACAGACATTGTTGCTGGAATATGTAGGAACCAACCTGCACTTGGAAAATCCAAAATATCCACGGTTAGATGTGATTCTGTGATTGGGCATCACTTGCTGAACAGCCCTGAGTGCGCTCACAGTTGCACTAATCAATCTGACATTATTCAATTGAATTCATAGCATGGCTCATTTACAATTGCTAGAAGCCATACACAGAGACCAGGTCTCCGCAAACTAAAGGAATATGCTCAAGCCCTGTGCCTTTTTTGAATTACCCTGGAGTTTGGAGCACCAAAAGTTCCCAATTCATTCTGCCATGGTAACATCTCAGCCAGTGAAAAGTCTGACAACACCAGGTTTTAGTCCAACCCATTTATTTGATAATATACTCACAAGCTTTCGGGTTAGTCCCTTCGTCAGGTGAATGGAGAGTTCTGGCCTCAGACAGAGCATATAAAGCACAGACAGTTTAGAGATTACTGATTAGAATGCGAATCCTTACACCTAACCTGCTGTTCAAGACCTGAAGTGGCTGATAATGTGAGTGGAAGGAGCACTGATCACAGTTTAAAGAGATGTGTATTGTCTCCAGACAGTACAGTAAGTGAGGTTTTGCAAACCCAGGCAAGTCACGGGGGTTACAGATAGTGCGACATGAACCCAAGATCCCTGTTGAGACCGTCCTCATGTGTGCGGAACTTGGCTATCAGTCTCTGTTCAGCGACTCTGCGCTGTCGTGTGTCGTGAAGGCCGCCTTGGAGAATGCTTACCCGAAGGTCAGAGGCTGAATGCCCGTGACCACTGAAGTGTTCGCCAACAGGAAGGGAACAGTCTTGCCTGGTGACTGTCGAGCGATGTTCATTCATCCGTTGTCGTAGCGTCTGCATGGTCTCCCCAATGTACCATGCTTCGGGACATCCTTTCTTGCAACGTATCAGGTAGACAATGTTGGCTGAGTTGCAAGAGTATTTACCATGTACCTGGTACCTACGACATCTTCTCCGGAGTCTTCAACATATCATTGATGAAGACGAACATCTCGCCAGGGCTATCCCCACACCCCCACTTCTTGCTTTCAGACAACCACACAACCTCAAACAGACCATTGTTCGCAGCAAACTACCCAGCCTTCAGGAGAACAGTGACCACAATACCACACAACCCTGCCACAGCAACCTCTGCAAGACATGCCGGATCATCGACATGGATACCATCATCACACGTGAGAATACCATCCACCAGGTACATGGTAAATACTCTTGCAACTTGGCCAACATTGTCTACCTGATACGTTGCAAGAAAGGATGTCCCGAAGCATGGTACATTGGGGAGACCATGCAGACGCTACGACAATGGATGAATGAACATCGCTCGACAGTCACCAGGCAAGACTGTTCCCTTCCTGTTGGCGAACACTTCAGTGGTCACGGGCATTCGGCCTCTGACCTTCGGGTAAGCATTCTCCAAGGCGGCCTTCACGACACACGACAGCGCAGAGTCGCTGAACAGAGACTGATAGCCAAGTTCCGCACGCATGAGGACGGTCTCAACAGGGATCTTGGGTTCATGTCACACTATCTGTAACCCCCGTGACTTGCCTGGGTTTGCAAAACCTCACTTACTGTACTGTCTGGAGACAATACACATCTCTTTAAACTGTGATCAGTGCTCCTTCCACTCACATTATCAGCTACTTCAGGTCTTGAACAGCAGGTTAGGTGTAAGGATTCACATTTTAATCAGTAATCTCTAAACTGTCTGTGCTTTATATGCTCTGTCTGAGGCCAGAACTCTCCATTCACCTGACGAAGGGACTAACCCAAAAGCTTGTGAGTATATTATCAAATAAATAGGTTGGACTAAAACCTGGTGTTGTCAGACTTTTCACTGTGTTTACCCCAGTCCAACGCCGGCATACCCACATCATAACATCTCAGCCAACCAGAGTTGGCTTACCAAGCGATCAGCACTTTTTCTTCTGCACAATAGATTGTGATTGTTTAAAGCTTGACATTCTTGCCTTTGTCCTGATGAGTGCGTGGTAAAAAGCTTCAGCAAGATGTCTCTTTTCAATAATATTCAAGTTCTACCAAGTGGATGAGTTGCAATCCCTTTCATGACCACAGGAGGTCTCAAAGTGCTTACAGCCAATGAAGTACTTTTGACGTGCAGTTACTGTTGTAGGAAACACGACTGCCAATTTGTGCACAGCAAGCTCCCACAAACAGCAATGTGATAATGATCAGGTGGTTTGTTTTGGGGGTATATATTGGTTAGTCAATAGGGAGAACATGCTGCTCTTTATCAGAATATTGTTATGAGATCTAATGGCCGGGATTTTACGACCTCCTCGAGCCAGGCCAATGAAGAATTCCGTTCTGCGAGTCTCGCCCAGCCCAGGATCAGCTGGTAAAATTCGGGTCTATACGTCTGCCTGACAGACGGAGGCTTAGTTTAACTATAAGTTAATATTCAACATCATGGTACGTAAACAGTCCTCAAAACTGAAAGGTGATTTCTTTCAGCTTTTATGTAAGTTACATGGTTCTAAAAATCTTTTCAGCTTAAGTCCATTTTTGAATTGTGTGGTTAAAAAGTTGACGTTACGGTCTGAGCTGTTACACTGTGAGCCAAGTGTAATCATTCCAGTCACGAGCATTTGGTTGCTCGCAACTTCACGTGGGCAATTTTGACCAACCTTGACCAAACATTAAATGGAGAACAGCTGTAATCTGGGTGAAAACTTTTGAGGCGCAGTTTTGCAGAGTTAATTTATAAGAGTTATCAAGCAGCCTTTGTGGATTGATTTCTGCTCAAGATTAAAATAGGCAGCCAACAGTGAAGCCTTTCTGATCCTGGTTTCGCTGCATATGATTCATCACAGACTTCCCTCCAAACTGCTGCAGGCCTCAGTCCCGAATACAGCACATCAAAAACACCATTCAGTATTCTCCAGGCCACACTCATCTGCTCCAAACAAAGACTCAAATGTTAAGCGACAGTATGAAGTTATGCTGCTTCCTGTCGACAGAGAGGAAGTTCTCTCCATTTACAGGCCGATTCTGGACAATGGAATCTTCAGTTTAGTGGCTGTTTTGGTCAGGGGAGTGATGATGTACATTAGGTCATAACTTCAGGAAGAAATGGAAGAGCACACAAGGGGAAAGAAAAGTTCACACGTCAACCTCCACCATCTGCGACTAGAACATGGTGTCACTCAGCACACTCCAAAGCCACAATATTTACTGAAAGTTTTTTGTATTTGACCTGTTGTCCAAGAACATAGAACATTACAGCGCAGTACAGGCCCTTCGGCCCTCGATGTTGCGCCGACCAGTGGAACCAATCTAATGACCCTCTAACCTAAACTATTCCAATGTTATCCGTAAGTCCTGCCTCCCTCTCTGACATCTCTGCAGTCGTTTCCTCCTTCAAAGATTTATCCAATCCCCTTTTGAAAATTGCATCCAACCTGTTACCCCATCACCTAGACTTTAACCATTTGTTGACCAGAACCGTTCTTCCTCATGTTGTCTCGCAATATTTTTGATAATTACTTTAAGTTTACTTCCTCTGGTTACTGTCCATCCAGCCATTGGAAACAGTTCCTTAGTCGCTCTGAACCTTCCATCAAAACATCTACTAAGAAACCTCCTCTTAGTCTTCTCTGCTCCAAGGAGAACGGCCTCAGCTTCTCCAGTCTGTGTGTGTGACATTCATCTCTCTTCCCTGGAACCATTCCAGTAAATCTCTGTGTACGGTCTGGCCATTTCTAACCTTCCTGAGTTGCAGCAAGAGTTTAGAGCAATGCTTCCCAAACTCCATTCCATCCTCACCCAATGTTGACAATTGGCATATCCCAGGGTTGGGGGTTGGGGTGTGGGGGGTGGGGAGCTGGGTGCTGAGGCAGTGATAGGAAATGATGATGGTTTCTTACCTCTCCTGGCATGTCACAGGCTCTGTTGGAGGAGTTCAGTTCTTCCATGTGTGCTCACTGTTTCGCATCGAGAAACATATCCTGTAGTGAGCTGGTCCCGCGGCCTAGGCCGAGAACAGATTCTGCTCTAACTGACACCCCTCTCCATACCCCCTATCACTGCCTCAGAGGAGGGAGAGGCCCATGACCCCAACTGCTTGTCCCATCACCCCACCAGGAGATGTGACCCATAATTTGGGAACCCCGGTTTAGGGTACAATGTTGCTCAAATGGTAAGAGGAATACTTAAAATTTCCCCCCTGCTCCCAAAGGGAAAATCAAATCTTATCCAAGAGGAAGGGATTAACACTCGGAGGGAGAACCGTGAGTCAGATTCTCAGTGGGGGGGGAGGATGGGTTTGGGGGGTTTGTGGGGAGGGGATGGGGGGAGGGGGTGCGTTTGCAGTCTGGTTGTCATGACAGAACCCCTCCATGAGTCCAACCACAGGCCAAAGAATCAGAATCTGATTGGCTGCCTACTGACAAGCACTGGGGAGTCAATTATCTACAAATTAATTTAGTTTTAGGTTTTAGTTAGGCCCACTGCCTGAGATTTCCAATTAGCAAAGTGGGCTGTCCACATTGATTTGGACCTGTCAACATGGTGGTCTCAGGGTGGTAAAGGCAGGGGCATGGATGTGATTATCCACAGGAGGGACCCCTCCTCTCAAGGGGCCCATCACAGTCACTGGGGTATCACTGGGGTACAGTCCCCAGCTGGCACTCCCATGGAGGAGTCATTGGGGAACGAGAGGAAGCTTCCCAGTCCTACCCTTCACATCAACCACTCCCACCTCAGCTGCTGCAGTTGCTGATTGGTCAGCAAATGCTGGAGGGGATTCCATTGGTCCTCCAGTGTCGCCGGCCATCACTGACTGGACAGCAAGCCTACTCCTTGGCTTTTAATTGGTCATGCTTTAAAAATAGCGATGGGTGTGTCAATAACACAGACTCCAGAACCAGTCCCGTGTTGGGGTTGGAAATTGAGGTCGAGGTTCGGAGCGGTGGGGGTGTGAGGTTAGGCCAACAACCTTTCATCAGAACTTAGAGAAGTACAAATGTGAGGTAATGCATTTTGGAAGATCTAATACAGATAGGAAATATGCAATAAATGGCAGAATCCTTAGCAGTATTGATAGGTAGAGGGATCTGGGTGTACAGGTACACAGGTCACTGAAAGTGGCAACACAGGTGGAGAAGGTAGTCAAGAAGGCATACGGCCTTCATCAGCCGGGGCACTGAGTTTAAAAATTGGCAAGTCATATTGCAGCTTTATAGTTAGGCCGCACTTGGAATATAGTGTTCAATTCTGGTCACCACACTACCAGAAGGGTGTGGAAGCTTTGGAGAGAGTACAGAAGAGATTTACCAGGATGTTGCCTGGTATGGAGGGCATTAGCTATGAGGAGAGGCTGGAGAAACTTGGTTTGTTCTCACTGGAATGACAGAGGTTGAGGGGAGACCTGATAGAAGTCTACAAGATTATGAGAGGTATGGACAGAGTGGATAGTCAGAAGCTTTTTCCCAGGGTGGAAAAGTCAATTACCAGGGGGGGCACAGGTTTAAGGTGCGAGGGGCAAGGTTTAAAGGAGATGTACGAGTTTTACACAGAGGGTGGTGGGTGCCTGGAACTCGTTGCCGGGGGAGGGAGTGGAAGTGGATACGATAGTGAGCTTTAAGGGGCGTTTGGACAAATACATGAATAGGATGGGAATAGAGGGATAGGGTCCCCGGAAGGGTAGGGGGCTTTAGTTTGGATGGGCAGCACGGTCAGTGCCAAAGGGCCTGTTCCTGTGCTGTAATTTTCTTTGCTCTACTTTCCTTTGCTGTGTTGTTAAGTGTACCTTTAATGATGTCCCTTGCTTTTCCCTGTACATGCTGTGAGCCACTTATCATCCCTCGGGCAGACAGCGACTTACTGGCCCCTGTTCTGCTCTACACAGGAGACGGTGTGGTAATGGACCACAGGAAGATGCTCTTTGATTTTCTCTCTGTCTGTAGTCTCAGCCCGGGGTGGGAGGGGGTGGGTTTGAGTTATTAGCGAAGGCTTGAAAGGCAGCTTTGGAGGAAGAATCTCACTGATGTTATGTAGCAAACAGTGAGAGAAAAGATCAGTCTGTTCCCCTTCGGCATGTGGCACAGTGGTTAGCGATGCTGCCTCACAGCGCCAGGGATCCAGGTTCGATTCCCGGCTTGGGGCACTGTCTGTGTGGAGTCTGCACGTTCTCCCCGTGTCTGCGTGGGTTTCCTCCGGGTGCTCCGGTTTCCTCCCACAGTCTTACAGACATGTTGGTTAGGGTGTACCCGAACAGGCGCCGGAGTGTGGTGACTAGGGGACTTTCACAGTAACTTCATTGTAGTGTTAATGTAAGCCTTACTTGTGACACTAATAAATAAACTGAAACCAAATCTCAGTGCAGTAAACTGGCAATAGGGTATGTGGGGGGGAAGGCGATATCCCTACAAAGAACAGGGAAGACAAGGTTCAAGTCGCAGGCAGGGAAACTTAAACAGAATCACTGATACGCGCTCTGAAATGTCGAGGTATGACTTGTTATTTACGTGAAACCTCGGTTGCCGGGTAACTAATTTCTCACAGGTCAAAAGAGCTGAGAGCGATCAGTGAATTAATTAAAGGCAGCCAGTGGAGAAATTATAAAACCATAATCCAATTAGGACTTCTGACTGGTAATTTTCTTTCTCCTAAGTATTTATTATTCTCCTGTTTCCACCTCCCCCCCTCAACTTTAACAGTTTGCAGTCTGTTTGTGAGAGAGTTACTCATGATTTGGAGTCAGTATCACACTCCATCTATACCTCAACTCAGCTTCCTACATGAGTAAAGCTAATGAGTACCAGTTGGCAGACTGGCACATTCCAAGGTCCAGGACTATGTGCCGTGGGGATAGGCTGACCCTTGGAGCACCCGCTGCACAGCCTGGACTCTGTGTCGAATGTCTCGCGCTGAGCACTTAAAGTAATCCGAATGCAGGTACAATCTGGGGAATTGTAAGTGGAAAGTAAGGAAACAGCAGGTGAATTTGAGCAGGCATTTTGCATCGGTCTTCACTAGTCTAAAGGGCACCCGTAACATCTCAGCAGTAGCCGCAAATCAGGAATTGAAGGGCAGAGAAGAACTCAAGAAAATTACAATCATCAGGGAAACAGTACAGAACAAATTGTTGTCGCTGTGGGTTAACAAGCCGTCAGGTCCTGTTGGGCTTCATCCTTGGGAGTTAAAAGAAGTGGCTCGCGAGATAGTTGACGAGTTGGTTCTAATTTTCCAATATTCACTAGATTCTAGACAGGTTCCATTAGATTGGAAGATAACCAATGGAACTCCTTTAATCAAAAAGGGAGGGAAAATGTTAGTAGTTGTTGTTAGTGGCTTTGGGCAGGACCCTCAGGCTGGATCATTCATCCACGAGATTAGCAGCACGGGCTCAAGATCCGACCAAAACCAGAAACCCCCTCACAAGATTTTTGTTCCTAACCAGTGATGATTGGGGGTCGGGTGGGGTGGGGGAGGGTGATGCCAGCAATGTTCAATGGGGGTGGGGCAGGGGGAGGGGGTAGAGTTACCCCTGGGGTACTCGCTAACCAACATTGGATCCTGGTTAAGAAACACCTCAATTTTAATATTCTCATCCTTATTTTCGAATGGCTCCACGCTCTTGCACCTTTCTATCTCAGTAACCTCCAATCCTTCCAACTCTCCTGCACTCCTCTTTCTGCTCTTGGGCAGTCCATACCGATGCTATCGTTAAGAAAAGCCATCAGCGCCTCTACTTTCTCCGGAGGCTAAGGAAGTTCAGCATGTCCACTACGACTCTCACCAACTTTTCCAGATGCACCACAGAAAGTATTCTTTCTGGTTGTATCACAGCTTGGTCTGGGCTCCTGCTCTGACTAAGACAACAAGAAACTACAAAGGTGTGAATGAAGCCCAGTCCGTCACGCAGACCATTCTCCCTCCCACTGATTCCGTCTACACTTCCACAAAGCAGCCAGCATAATCATGGACCCCGCGCATCCCGGACATTCTCTCTTCCACCTTCTTCCTTCGGGAAAAAGATATAAAAGTCTGAGGTCACATATCAACCAACTCAAGAACAGCTTCTTCCCTGCTGCTGTCAGACTTTTGAATGGACCTACCACACACTAAGTTGATCTTTCTCTACAATCCAGCTCTGACTGTAACATTACATTCTGATATCTCTCCTTTCCTTCTCTGTGTACGATATAGTCTGTCTGTACAGCGCGCAAGAAAGAATACTTGTCACTGTACACTAATACAAGTGACAATAATAAATCAAATCGATTTTCATCATCCCAGCATTGACAGACCTGCCTTCACTAATCTGGGTGCTGAGCTCTGGAATTTCTTCCCTGAACCTCTCCAATTCTCCACCTTACTTTCCTCCTTTAAAACACTCCACAATACCCACACCCATAATCAACATTTTGGTTATCTCACAGAGTCATAGAGGTTTATAGCATGGAAACAGGCACTTCGACCCAATTTTCCCATGCCGCCCAGTTTTTACCACTAAACCAGTCCCAATTTCCCGCATTTGGCCCATACCCCTCAATACCCATCTTATCCATGTAACTGCCTAAAGGCTTTTTAAAAAGACAAAACTGTACCCACCTCTACTACTACCTCTGGCAGCTCGTTTCAGACACTCACCACCCTCTGTGTGAAAAAATTGCCCTTCTGGACACTTTTGTATCTCTCCCCTCTCACCTTAAACCCATGCCCTCTAGTTTTAGACTCCCCTACCTTTGGGAAAAGATATTGACTATCTAGCTGATCTGTGCCCCTCATTATTTTACAGACCTCTGTAAGATCACCCCTCAGCCTCCTACGCTCCAGAGAAAAAAGTCCCAGTCTATCCAGCCTCTCCTTATAACTCAAACCATCAAGTTCCAGTAGCATCCGAGTAAATCTTTTCTGCACTCTTTCTAGTTTAATAATATCCTTTTTATAATAGGGTGACTAGAACTGTACACAGCACAAACTCTGTACTCTGTCCAAATAGCTCCAAATGCAGCATGATAACACATTCCCTTTGACTGAGGATTATGTTAATGGATAGATGTAAGTTGGTGTTATTGGGTATTCTAACAAAGAGATCAGAGAGTTTGATATCTAAATGGTAATACTGCTACAGGTTTAATTAGTTGGTATTGCAGTCTCTATATCGCACAATGGTTCCACAGCCCCAGTAGCTTTTTATAAAGTGCTGATAAAACAGGGACTGCGATTCTCGAGTAACCACTTGCGCTGCCAGGATTAAAGAAAAACATTAGTATTCACCCCTTACCATCAATTCCCAAACTCCCGGAGTCAATCATTTCCACTACTACCCACTTGAAGCTGTGATAATCATTCATTTTTCTGCACAGTTCCAATAGGCGATGGCTGGCTATAAAAATCATCACAACAATTCCCATAATCACCCAAATCTTGAACGAGATCTGCTTCCGAGAATTGCCATCTTACTGTACGGGATAAAGCTGTCAAGCTTCATCAGCTCTCTCATACCCGGGAGCTAGCATTTTTGTTCGGGCAATTAAAACGATCATTTCAAAATGCTCGCTCGCTTAAACAGGGACTGCAGGATGACGCGCTGCCACATGTTACTGAACGAGCTTCCACAAGCCACAAGTAACCAAGTATTATCGGCCTTTGAGAACCAAATTGGAAAAACATTGTTAATTCTTGAAAAGTTATATTTTCCTTTTCAGGCTCTCAAATCCAAAGAGAGAACACTTGGACTTATGTTGGGTTCCACCACATCCTCAAGAGACTGCAAAATGTTTTCCATCAAGTAAATGCTCTTCAAGTGTTGCTGTGTAGCCAAATATGGTAACTTATGCAATATAATACCTCCCAATATTAAGGCAGATGGTCAGCTGGTCTGATTTGTGTCAATGTGATTGACAGAAGAAGTTTTCATAGAATCCCTACAGTGCAGAAGGAGGCCATTCTGCCCATTAAGTCTGTACTGACTCTCAGATAGAGCATCTTACACATGTCTCTCCCCTATTTACCATGGCCAATCCACCTAACCAGCACGTCTTTCAGAATGTTGGAGGAAACCGGGGCACCCGGAGGAAACCCACGCAGACACGGGGACAACGTGCAAACTCCACAGTCACCCAAGGTCTGAATGGAACCCGAGTTCCTGGAGCTGCGAGGCAGCAATGCCAACCATTGTGCCACCCTAGTTTTGTCCAGGAACTCAACGATCCTCTTTGAATAACAGCAGGTCACCTTTCTATCACCTATCCGGGTGAGCTGACTGGCCCCTTTATGTCTCAGCTGAAACACAGTACCTCAGACAGTCCAGCATTCCCTCAGCACGACACAGGACTGGCAGCCTAAATTACAGGCAGAATTTCACACGGAGTGAGGGGGTGGGCGTCCCCTGCCACCCTGTGCTGTTGTCCCGCACAATCTAACGTCCATCGGGGTGTTACTTGCCGAGTGCTGTAAAATGTCTGTTCTCTGAGATGTACCCACCATTCAGATAGTTGACTGGCTAAATTGACCCTAGTTTGGGGGGATTAGCAGGGTAAGTGTGTGGGGTTACGGGGATAGGGTGGGATTGTTGTCAGTGCGGACTCAATGGGCCGAATAGCCTCCTCCTGCACTGTAGGGAGCGTGTGGTGGTGGAATGGGGGAGGGAGTGCCTCCTTTTATGAACTCCCTGTTTCCATAAGAGGCATCTGGCCTTGGCGCTGGGGTTGCACTAATGCCAAATATGGACCGTCACTGCGACCGTGTGGAAAGGCAACTGGGTGCGGAGTATCGCTGGGGCAAGGCCAGCAGACCCAGATGAGGGCATGAAGAAGTGGGGGAGAGGAAATGGGGTGGGTGGGGGGGGCGGTAGGAAGCCTCCAATGGAAACAGGGAGCTCATAAAAGGAGGCACTCCCTCCCCCATTCCACCACACGCCCCCGAGCGTCTTAGACACAGAATCCCTACAGTGTAGAAGGAGGCTATTCGGCCCATCGAGCCTGCACCGACAACGATCCCATCCTATTCCCATAACCCCACATATTTATCCTGCTAATCCCCCCAAAACTAGGATCAATTTAGCCTGGCCAATCAACCTCACCCGCACAACTATGGACTGTGGGAGGAAACCGGAGCACCTGGAGGAAACCCACACAGACACGGGGAGAACATGCAAACTCTACACAGACGGTGAGCGAAGCCAGGAATCGAACCCGGGTCCCTGGCGCTGTGAGGCTACCAGCTGAGTTTGCAAGCCGTCACTGGGCTCAGCCTGTCACCTGTAAAACAACAAGAGAGGCAAAGTGGCCTACAGGCGACCATTAATTGGTCACTTAGGGGCCTTAATTGGCACAAAGGTAGCCAAGGTGGGTATAACATTCAAGGCTATGGGCCAAGAGCTGGCAGGTGGGATTCGGTGGGCAGGTCAGGGCATTTTATGCGTCGGTGCAGACCTGATGGGCCAAAGGGCCACTACAGTATTCCGTGATTCTGGGCGACATGGACAAGTTGTTCCGAAGGCTCGGTTTTCATGCTGGAAACCTCTATGACTCTCTCTCTCTTTCTCTGTGACTCTAGGGACCCACCTGACTGGTTACACTGTGGCAGGGGCAGGTGGGCACCAAGAAGGCAGATGGGCACCAGCATCCTTGGCATTTCTGGGACCTTCTCACCTACACTCCTGCCCACAGAGGAGCACAGAATCCTGTCCTCTGTGCTTACATCCTTGGCACGGGGCTTGGAGCTTCAACCTTCTGAATCAGTGGTGAGAGTTGTACTGACTGAGCCAATCTCTGAACCATGTTATTAAACAAAACTATGAATATACATTAAAGATTTGCATCTCTGAGAATATCTGCTACAGTTTCCAGTTGATTGACAAAGAAATTTTAATGTCTCCAACTCTGTAATTATTCGCTAACAAACGGGTGGTTTGATTAGCTCTGGGTTCAAAACCGAGCTGCAATGATCAGAGGCAAGTCCTCATCTCTCTCATGTCGCTGTGTCAAATCTGGCCAACTCTCCTTGGAACTCTCTGTGAGTGAGTTTATTACTGACAATGTCATTCAGAGAAGCCTCTGGAAAGAGGCTGTGAGCCACTGAGAAACACTACACTGCGGCAGTAGAAAAATCTCTTCTGATTTCGGGGCTGAGTCTGTAGCTTGGTCACAGAGCAGGGAACTTTGCACTGCACCTTGGAGCCGTGAATCTGACCTGGGATTGTTTGATGATGGTTCTCCATGTCGAACGTGCCTCAATCCGGGCAATCTGGCCTCCAAGTCAGAAGATTTCACGTTCAACTCCCATCTGGAGAGTTGAGAACACAATCCAGGCTGGCAGTTCCGTGTATTATTGGGACAATTCTCCTTCACACATGAACATACAAATCAGGAGCAGGAGTAGGCCATTTGGCCCCTCCAACCTGTTCCGCCATTAAAATCATGGCTGATCTGATTGTAATCTCAACCCCACATTCCTGTCTACCTCAATAACCTTTCACCCCCCCTTGTTAATCAAGAATCTATGTAACTCTGTCCTAAAAATATTCAAAGACTCTGGGTGGGATTTCCAGCCACGCTTGCCTCAATGCTGGAAAATCCCACCCAAGGTCAACAGAATGGTCCTTGTCCTGTGCCCGCTACGATTCCTGTGGCGGTGGGAGGAAGAGAGTTCCAGAGACCCATCACCCTCAGGGAGAAAAACATTTCTCCTCATCACCGTCTTAAATGAGCAACCCTTTATTTTTCAACAGTGACCCTTAGTTCTAGGCTGTCCAACATGAGGAAACTTGCTCTCCACATCCAACACCCCTCAGGATCTTAAACTCGATGGGTTTGAAGGGCCTCTTTCTGCACTGTAGGGTTCTATGATTCTATGAAAGCTTTTGATCAAGTTGCCTCTCACTCTTCTAAACTCTAGTGGATACAAACCTAACCTCTCCAATATTTCCTCAGACGACAACCCACCCATTCCTGGTATTAGTCTGGTAAACCTTGTCTGGACTGCTTCCCAAGAATTAACATCTCTCCTTAAATAAGGAGACCAATACTGTACACAATACTGCAGACATGATCTCACCAATGATCTGTACAACTGAAACCCAACCTCCCTACTTTTTGTAATCAATTCCCCTCACATTCTATTAGCTTTCCTAATTATTTGTTATACCTGCATACTACCCTTTGGTGATTCATGCGCTAGGACACCCAGATCCCTCTGCAACTCAAGAGTTCTGCAATCTCTCACTATTTAGACGATAAGCTTCTTTGTTTTCCTTCTGGCCAAAATGGATAATTTACTCAAACAATGGAGGAAATCGCTCCCATCACCAGCAGGGAGGCAATGTCAACAATCAAAGCATAGGATTAATAACTTGCCAACTCGGAAAATTCAAGACGATAACAAAAAACATACATTGGGAGGGGATAGAACAAAACTTGAAGCACAGGAGCAGTGAGACAGTCTTGGTGAGTGATGAGATGCTTAAAGCCAAGGGCAGAGTGAGACTAAGATGCTGACAACGCCCCGCAGTGTTAATCAGAGAGGCTGGAGAGAGCTCATATTGGAAAGCTACATCCTCCATTACTAAAGGAGGGAGACAGGATGTGTTTAGAATCCCAAAGGCACCTGTTTATTCGCTGTGCCAGACAGATGTTGCTGGAGAGCTCTTGAGGAGATAGAGAGCTGTAAAAATACTCCTTGTGGGATCAAGTGAGGATATGGCAAGCTGATGAGATCTTCACACAGTGATAGCTGATTAAAAAGTGTTTTGTGTGTGAGAAACCGGAGCTTTTGCTTTGCTTACAAGATTAGCTAATGTTTTTGTTGTTTCCGAAAGGCAATTTCTAAACAGCTGACCTCAAACAGAACATGGAGGGGGTGAGGGAACCACCCTGACTTTCCGAGTACCTGTCCTGTATCCATTGGGTTCGACTAGGTGATTGACACTGAGTAAGATTCCAGTCCCCAGAAAGAGGGTGAGCTAACAGGTACTCAGGGACAGGGGACAGTCCACTTTAGATGGCAGTGTTCGCTAGGAGGTTATCACCTTCCGATGGAAGGGCTGGAGGAGGAGGAAGGCTGTGGGCAGAGTTCCCTGCAGAACAGGATACAATTATCAATTATCAATGTCCAGTCATCCTCTGAGATTGGAAAATTGCTCAACTGTCACAGTTTGTATACATTTTCTGTCTGATTAATTAATGCATCACATCCAAACTGCTGTTCTTAATAACCTATCTTAAAATTACTTACGAGTTGTTAGTGGCCTATCTTGGATGTCTGTGGCCCCCAAATCCAAAATCTTATTTAGATAGAACGACAGCAGGTTAAAGTCCAAAAGGTTTATTTGGAATCACGAGCACTCACTTGATGAAGGAGCAGAGCTCCGAAAGCTCGTGATTCCAAATAAACCTGTTGGACTCCTTTTGAGACTTCTTACTATGCCCACCCCAGTCCAACGCCGGTGTCTCCACATCTTATTTAAACGTGGAAAGGATCCTCTAGCCCAGTGCTTGTGTATTACCCCTTAGTTCTGGAAAAGGGAGTCTCTGCTCTCTGGGTTTTGGGAATTAATCTGTGCTAAAGCGAGACTGGCTCCGGATTCCTCCGTTACTCAAATGAGTGAAGAATGAATTCTCTTTTGGAACTTCCTCTCCCAATCCCTCTATCTTCCTGTCTTTAAATTTCCTTAAAGCCAATTTCTTTGATGAGGCTGTTATTCCACAAAGGCTTGGCACCTGACAGCGAGTGAAAAGCAAAACATAAAAGCAAGCTGTTGCTAAGGAACTGTGCGATTGGATTTGGAGCAAAGTATCTTGGAATTGTTCGATTCCTGAGGGTAGGTGTGATGCTGGGGGGAGGGGGGATAATACCTGACAAACAAGGAACCAAGATTCATGTGAGGATTGAAGGCAAAATATTCGTAAGCTCCCAGCTGAAGCCAGTAGTCCATCATGAGAGTACAATCATTGCACAACTGGCTCCATATTGTCAGTGATAACTTGAGGAAGATATCAGTAAGTGGGAACGGTGAACGATGTAAAGATTTTTCAAAAGTCAGACCATTTTACAATTCTTGCTATTGACAATGAAGGAGAGCAATGAAGGAATGGACTCAACATCACAAAGTGTACATTGGTGAAGGGAAGATGGACATCATGGAGGTGAGGTGGAAAGCTGGTGAAAGAGGAAATAAGGAATTCCCACAGATAATGACAAGTCCATGCTGAGCTTCCTACCACATATTGTCCCCATTACCGAGGCAACTTGCTTCCACTGTGCCAATACCCTGTGACTTCACTCCGCCTCAGTTTATCTGCAGCTAAATTCTCACCCGTGCTACTGTTACCACAGGACTCCGTTATTCCAACACACATCCCAGGTTCTACCCTCCTCAAACCTAACTCCCATCAAGTCCCATTCACCCATAACCCCTGTGCTCACTGACCTCAACCACCTCCCCGTCACGCAAAACCTGGATTTGAAAATTCTCATTCTTGTTTTCAAATCCCTCTATCACCCAATCCCTTCCTCTTTCTATAATCTCCTCCAGCTCCTCAATCCGACATGGCTCTCCTGCATTTAAATACTCCATTATCGGCAGCTGTGCCTTCAGTTGCCTGGGTCTTAAACTCTGGAATTTCCTCCCTAAACATTCTCATCTCCATTCCTCCCTTCCATCCTTTATTGCTCATTAATACTTTCTCCTTGGCCGATCTATGTCATTTATGTCTCCTTAACAAGGTGTCAACTTTCCCCCCATAATTCCACAATCGCCCATTAATTCTCCTGTGAAGAAGCTTGGGACATATTGTCACGTTAAGAGTGCTATATAAATGCAAGTTGTTGCTGTGGAAAGTTTCAAGTCAAAAGATCTAACAATTTCAGTTTGCTTGAGCTTACGATGGTTCCACTGGAATGGGGATTTTGACAGTTTCACCAGTGTGCAGCGCAACAAGAACCTACAGCAAAATTAGGCCATTTGGCCCACTGGGTCAGCTCTGCCATACAATCATGGCTGATATTTTTCTCATCCCCATTCTCCTGCCTTTTCCTCATTACCCCCGATCCTCTGATTAATCAAGAACCTATCTATCTCTGTCTTAAAGACACTCAATGACGTGGCCTCCACAGCCTTCTGCGGCAAAGAGTTCCATGGATTCACCACTCTCAGGCTGAAGAAATTCCTCCTCACCTCTATTTTAAAGGATTGTCCCTTTAGCCTGAGGTTCTGCCCCCTGGTTCTAGTTTTTCCAGCTAGTGGAAACATCCTCTCCATATCCACTCTATCCAGACCTTGCAATATCCTGCAAGTTTCAATAAGATCTCCCCTCATCCTTCTAAACTCCAGCGACTACAGACCCAGAGTCCTCAACCGTTCCTCTTACGACAAGCTCTTCATTCCAGGGATCATTCTTGTGAACTGCCTCTGGATCCTTTCCAAGGGCAGCACCTCGTTCCTTAGATATGGGCCCAAAACTGTTCACAATACTTCTAACTGGGGTCTGACCAGAGCCTTATACAGCCTTAGAAGTACATCCCTGCTCCTGTATTCTAGCCCCCTCAACATGAATGCTAACGTTGCATTTGCCTTCCTAACTGCCAACTGAACCTACACATTAACCTTAAGAGAATCTTGAACAAGGATTCCCAAGTCCCTTAGTGTTTCTGATTTCCTAAACATTTTCCCATTTAGAAAATAGTCTATGCCTCCATTTCTCCTTCCAAAGTGCATAACCGCCGGAGAAAAGTGATTATTTATTGATTGCCAATCAACACCCTGTTCTCCTGCGCATGTAGCTTCCAGTACACACAAACGTGCCACGCTGTGAGCCAGACTGATCTTAAATTAATTGTCAGGGTAATTTTTAGCACATTGGACATTATTTAGCAAATATTATCCAACTGCAGAATCAAATCTGACGTTGGACACTGAGTTTTGTGTTTTGCAAGCACAGACTGGTTGCATACGGTCTGTACTTTGCCTGTTTCGTACACAGGAAGGGACATACTGTTTGATACGGCCCGGCGGTCTTTAGGATATATGGTCTAAATTCAAGAACATAGACTGGTGTACCTTTATGCTCTATCTTCACTCTAACCGCTTCTGCACAGCATGGGATGGCTAAATGGCCAGGTGAACTTTTACAACCAGTTTTGAACATGTTTTCTACATAATCAGTGATGAATTCCTTTACATTTGCTGAGATCATGTAGGACTTGCATACCGATAGCAATGCTGTATCCATCTGTCATTGCTAGCCTACTTATCAATGTTCCATCTAAAGAAACTACGGATGTTTTCGCTGCAGTGCAATATCACGGTGATCTAGACCCACCACCACTGCAGAAATCAGTATTCACTGAGCTCATGCACTCAGCAAATCTCACAGTTGTGCTAAGTTTTTAACAACATCATGTATGTCCAAACAGACGGTGCTCCATGGGATCCCCTCGAGGCCCCACTGTCACAAACATCTTTGTTGGGTTCCATGACAAACATGTTTTCAACGCAATGACAATGGGTAATACGTTCTAAAGTTTATTTATTAGTGTCACAAGTAGGCTTCCATTAACACTGCAATGAACTTACTGTGAAAATCCCCTAGTCACCACACTCCAGCGCCTGTTCAGATACACTGAGGGAGAATTTAGCATGACCAATGCACCTAACCAGCACATCTTTTGGACTGTGAGAGGAAACCCACGCAGACACAGGAAGAACGTGCAGACTCCATACAGACAGTGACCCAAGCTGGGAACTGAACCTGGGACCCTGGCACTGTGAGGCTGCAGTGCTAACCACCGTGCCACCTATTTGAACGTGCAGCATCTCCTTGTATGTCTTAATGGGCACAAACCTGCACTCAAATTCACCCTCGATCAGCTAAATGAAAGTACCTTCCCCCTGATGGACCAGTTGAGCAAGCTGACAGGGGATTCTCTCACACTGTCTACACAAGCCCACCTTCGCTGGGCAATACCTGCATTGGGGTTCTTGCAGTTCATTTTCCAGTAAGATTGGCCTTACCAACAAACTCGTAAATGCAGCCTGAGCAATTGCTCACCATGTAACTGCCACCCTGATCAATTCATTTTGCACTGCGTATCACGTAAACTCAAGAATGGGCCTAAGGTCATCGCTATTGGTCTTGACAAGTGTCCAGTCTACCTTAGATTATCCTCGGAGTGTAAAGTTTCTCAAAGGTTTGAGCAAAGATGAAGCCAGCTGTTTCACACAGCCAATACCCAGCAGCAAAACGAGTTGGATTCGCTGCTAACAGGATGCTGCCATCAAGCCAAGAAGACCATTCTGTCTATCACATGAATGAGCAATGTGGTATATGAGTGTCAGTGTCAGTGTGAATCGAGGTATGTAGGTTGTGCATGCTAAAGACTGGCAATCGTGCTAAACAGCATAGTCCAGTCGCTGTTCACAATGGACAAAGTTCAGACTGTATTCAACCCTCCCTTGCTTGTAAAACATAAAACACAGCATCCAACACTGGATGTGGTTCTGCGATTGGATAACATTTGCTAAATAATCCTCAGTATGCTAACATTAGACCGACAATCAATTCAGGATCTTCAGTCAGCTTCACACTTGTGTGTCCTGGAAGCTACACATGTTAATACACAGGACCCTGTTCTTTGCAGACAGAAAGGGCAGGTACACACATTGTGCCTGTTTCAGCTAACAAAATAAACGACAGCCATTTGCTGGTTAATTCCTTGACCAATCAGATCAAGCCGCTGGTTTAAATTTCAAACAATGCTTGGCAGTAACCATCAACTGGCATTTTCACCTTGACAACACCTCTACAAATCAGTCACTTGTCAATGAACAGCACTCTTTTCATATGGCACAAAGTTATTGTTTCCCCTGACACTGGTGTTCTTGTGATTGTCCTGCTGAGTGCAAGACAAAAAGCTTTGACAAAATGTCATTTTTCAGCAATACTCAATTTCTTTGACCTCCAAACCCTTTATGAGTTTTTATCTGAAAGGCAGCCCTCCGTATTGAATCTCTTTAACTGTTTGCTGATGGCATTGTCGGTGAAGTGTTCCAAAGAAAAACTAGAAATGGTAATCCACAACTTCAGGCAAGTATGGGGCCACATCTCCAGATAAACATGCTAAACGTGATCTGTACTGGGAAACAAGGTGCTCGATTCTGTCACTGATCAACCTGTGATATGAACCCTAATCTGCTCATGTCTTCCCCTCAAAAGCTGAAGTTTAAAAGAAAGATTGAGTTTGGCATTTTTCCAAATATATGCTTTGTTTTTAGACAGATGATCGAGTGTGCCCGAACAACACAACATTCTATAGACAGTTACATGGGTAAGATGGGTATAGAGAGATATGGGCCAAATGCGGGCAATTGGGATTAGTTTAGGGGTTTTAAAAAAAGGGAGGCATGGACAAGTGGGGCTGAAGGGCCTGTTTCCCATGCTGTAAACCTCTATGGCACCAGTCCTGTCTGGATGTCCAAAGATGTGCAGGTTAGGTTGATTGGCCATGTGAAATGCCCCTTAGTGTCTCAGTTGGGGGGAATTAATGGGGTAATTACATGAAGTTACAAGGAAAGGATCTGGACAAGATGCACTACTGGAGAGTCAGGGCGGATAAATGGCCTCCTGCTGTGCTGTAGGGATTCTACGGGTGCAATTTTCACATTCCACCCTCCATGGGAATGGTAGTGGGCGAGACAGGACCACGCAAAGGTCTGTTGACCTTGGGTGAGGTTTTCCAGTCTTGGGGGGGGTGAGGGCGACTGGGAAATCCTGCCCCGTGACCCTGCAGCCCCTTTAAAGATCTCCTTAATTTCCCAATGCTGTTATATAATGTGGCAGTGTCCAGCGTGGATGAGGATGCTGTCATGTATGTCACATGGTGAATGACTTGAATCAGCCAGTGATCTCTGAGGGAACTGACTGCGGCAATGCAGATGATGAGAATTCTGAAACATGTTCTAAGCAGCTGTGCGGGTTTAGTAATGACAGTAACAAACATTGCAGAGTGCCTGCTGTTAATAAAACCTTCATAAATTCATAAAACAGAGGGTAAAAAAAGTCTCTGCGGGAGAGGGTGCACAAGTTGTGTGTGTGGGGGGGCCAAGCCACAGACTGTCTACACAAAACCTTGTCTGTTGTAGGGAGGGATATGTTCCTGACAATTCAGAAACAAGATGTACGCGTGACTTTCTATAATTAAAAAATCAATTCAGATAATATTAATTGGACAGACTAGATCCAGCACGTTTATGCTTAATCTACACATTAATTATTTTCCCAGTGTAATATTTCAGGATGGACAAGAGTGTGAAAAGCTGATCTCTGTCTCACATCCATGTTAAAATGTTCCAGCGCTCACTCTCAACATCAGCTGCAACGCCAGACAGTTCCACTCCACACCCTGCAAGGCAAGTAAATAACCCAGGGATCACACACACATTTACAACACCGGCCGGTGAGTGCTCCTCCCGAGCCGGCAGCGATCTGCAGGGTGCTGGGGATGGTTCAGGAGGGTGCAGACACTGACAGCCTGTATTCCGGAGCAGAGGCTCGCTCGGCACCGACTCCCAGACCCCCTCCCCACCCCACCCCCCCCTCTTACCTTTTCGCTGCTGCCCCTTCTCAGCGTTCCGTAGGGCATCTTGAAGAGGAACCTCCGGCTCCTCGCCGGGGTGACTGCCGCCTGGACCACCATAGCTTCAGGCTGCGAGGAAACAGAAAGCAGCGACCCAAGGAATTCCACAACTGGTGTCCACACTGCAAGATTCCTCAAATTCCCAGGCTGCAGACGCGGGGCTGCCCAGTTGCAGGATGATGAGACTTTCCTCCCCTCCCTCCCACCCACCTCCACTTAAAAACAGAGAGGAGGGGGGGGGGTGGATTTAAAAAACCACCTCCTGCCTCTTGTGCTGTAAACAAGCAGCTTCCTTCTCCTACACAGCCCAGTCTCCGAGGAGTAACGCACTGCAGGCAAACAAAAGCTTTTGGGACACCAGCGTCTCCAACATGTCAAGTTTAGTTTCTGTATCAGTGGATGCTGACAAGGCTGAGCTGTCTAATCTGCCTCTATCAGTGTTAATGGGGGTGCCCACGTGATACCAGGCTCCCCCCCCCCCAACACACACACACACACACCCACACACCCAGTTTATTACAAGACAGGTCACATGTCAGTTTCAGGAAGAATATCTGATGTATCACCATCTGGTGTAGAGATTACCCTGCTAAACCATCCCAGCCAGTGATCTTTACAAGACCACAGCACAACAAAGTGCTTTCTGATGGAGGGGCAAACTTCAGAGGCACAGGAGCGGGCAAAGCTTTCGCCCACGCAGCGACATGTAATCTAATTCCCCGACAAAAAGTCAGACTTCGGTTCTGCGCCAACGTCTTAACATAAACTGCAACCCAAAACTTGAGGACTGGTCACTATTTTCAACTTGCGCACCCAGGCTTTACTGAGTGAATATAAGAACTAGGAGCAGGACTAGAGGGCACAGCCTCAAGATAAGGGGCGGGGGGGGGGGCAGTTTAGATCGGAGTTGAGGAGGAACTTCTTCACTCAAAGGGTGGTGAATCTCTGGAATTCTCTGCCCGTTGAAGTGGTGGAGGCTGCCTCGCTAAATATATTTAAGTCACGGGTAGCTGGGTTTTTGACAGACGAGGGGATTAAGGGTTATGGGGAGAGGGCGGGAATGTGGAACTGAGCCACTTCAGATCAGCCATGATCTTACTGAATGGCGGGGCAGGCTCGAAGGGCTAGATGGCCGACTCCTGCTCCTATTTCTTATGTTCTTATGTAGGACATCTGGCCCCTCGAGCCTGCTCCATCATTCAATAAAATCATGGCTGATCTTTTCATGGATTCAGCTCCAATTACCCACCCACTCACCATAACCCTTAACTCCTTTACTGTTCAAAGGTTTATCTATCCTTGCCTTAAAGACATTCAATGAGGTAGCCTCAACTGCTTCAGTGGGCACAGATTCACAACCCTTTGTGTGAAGAAGTTCCTCCTCAACTCAGTCCGAAATCTGCTTCCCCTTTTATTTGTGTGCAAAGGAAAGCTCAAATTCTTTTTACAAGCAGAGGAACTGTCTACACTGCGTGTGAAATGATTTTATTTCTCCCACGACCGGTGGCAAAACATTGCGTAATCAATTGATGTCAACATGGATATACTGGAGTCTAGTTAAAGCAAGCAGTGGCTACAGCACCAAGCGATGCACCGCATATTAAACCCTGCAACATTACTGCAAATACATAAAACCGTAATGTCCTGCCTGCTAATGGAAAACTGCGCCCCCCCCCCCCCAAACCCTTTCCCCCAGTTTTGAAAAACAAAAAAACAAAGAATTCTATTCAATGGAAGATAAATAATAGTGAGTGATGCAGCTTCTAGTAAGAAGACGGGATGTACATATTCATCCAGTCATAGCTGCGGGGCTGTGATGCACTGTCTGTACAATGACATCCATTTCATACTGTGCTAGCTTTAAGTAAAGGACCTGTCAGTGTGGATTACCAAACCAATCTTCAAAGTAATTTTTTAAAAAATGACTCCATTAAACTTTATACCAAAATTTATCAAAGAAACTATGGACCTTTTGTTAGCCTTCTTTGCTTTTAACTTTAGTAGAAGCAGTGATATGATTTCCTTTCTGTTTAATCATTAATCCACAAACTCACGGAGACAGAATGTTTTCATTCATTTAATGTGATGTGCATGTCGCTGGCTAGGTCCAGCATTTAGTGCCCATCCCTAATTGCCCTTGAGAAGGTGGTGGTGAGTTGCCTTCTTCATAGAAACCCCCACAGTGCAGAAAGAGGCCATTCAGCCCATCAAGTTTGCGGTGACTCTGATGGAGTATCTTACTCAGGCCCTTAGGATAGAGGTGGAGAGACTCTTCCCGCTCAGAAAGGATAGTAGGACTAGGGGGCACAGCCTCAAGATAAAGGGGGGGCGGTTTAGAACGGAGTTGAGGAGGAACTTCTTCACTCAAAGGGTGGTGAATCTCTGGAATTCTCTGCCCGTTGAAGTGGTGGAGGCTACCTCGCTAAATATTTTTAAGACGCGGGTTGATGGGTTTTTGATAAGCGAGGGGATTAAGGGTTATGGGGAGAGGGCGGGAATGTGGAACTGAGCAGCGACAGATCAGCCATGATCTTATTGAATGGCGGGGCAGGCTCGAAGGGCTAGATGGCCTACTCCTGCTCCTATTTCTTATGTTCTTATAACCCCACATATTTACCTCACTATTGCCCCTAATTTGGGAGACTAAGGGGCAAATTAACATGGCCAATCTTTGGATAGTGGGAGGAAACTGGAGCACCCGGAGGAAACCCACGCAGACACTAGGGTCAGAATTTTACTTCCTCGCCCACCCCAGAATCGGGGAGGTGAGACTCGCAGAACGGCATTCTCTGTTGGCCTCAGATGGGATCTTAAGAGCCTTGGGTGGGCGAGGTGGTAAAATTCCGACATAGGAGAATGTTCTTGACCCCTGCAGTCCATGTGGTGAAGGTACACCCACTGTGCCATTACGGAGGGAATTTCAGTATTTTTACCCAGTGACAGTGAAGGAACAGTGATATGTTTCCAAGTTAGGATGGTGAGTGGCTTGGAGGGGAACTTGTGGGTGGTGGTGTTCCCAGGTATCTGCGGCTCCTGTCCGAGGTGACAGAGACCGCGGAGTTGGAAGGTGATGTGTAAGGAACCTTGGTGAATTTCTGTGGTGCAGTTTGTAGATGGTACACTCTGCTGTCACTGGGCAAATGTTTAAGGTGGTGGATTGAGTGCCAATCAAGCAGCTTGCTTTCTCCTGGACGGTTAAAACAGAAAATCCAGTAAAGACTCGGCAGGTCTGGCAGCATCTGTGGAGCGAGGAAGGGTCCACTTCTTGATTCCACGTGACTCTGAAGAAGTCATATTGGACTCGAAACATTAACTCTGTTTCTCTCTCCACGGATGCTGCCAGACCTGCTGAGCCTTTCCAGCATTTTCTGTTATTTTTTGCAGTATTTTGCTTTTATTTTGTTGGATGGTGTTGAGTTTCTTGAGTGTCGTTGGAGCCGCACTCATCCAGGCAAGTGGGGAGTATTCCATCACACTCCTGACTTGTTCCGTGTAGATGGTGGACAGGCTTTGGAGAGTCAGAATGGGTTACTCTCTACAGGATTCCCAGCCTCTGACCTGCTCTTTATATTGATTTATATCAGAGTATTTATATAGCTGGCGCAGTCCAGTCACCCCCAGGATGCTGAGAATGGGGGTTTTAGCCATGGTGGCATTGAATGTCATGGAGAAGTTAGATTCCGTTGTTGGAGTTGATCACTGCTTGGCACTTCCGTGGTGCAAAAGTTACTTGCCACTTATCAACCCTTCCTGAAAGGGTGTGCTGTATGTAGGAATCATAGAATGCCTACAGTGCAGGAGGAGGCCATTTGGCCCATCACTGACCACAATCCCACCCAGGCCCCATTCCTGCAACCCCCGCAGGACCCCTGCATATTTACCCTGCTAATCCCCTGATACTAGATGCAATTTAGCAAGGCCAATTAATCTAACTCACACATCTTTGGACTGTGGGAGGAAACCGGAGCACCCGGAGGAAACCCACGCCGACGTGGGGAGAACGTGCAGACTCCACACAGACAGTGACCCGAGGCCGGAATCGAACTCAGATCCCTGGCGCTGTGAGGCAGCGGTGCTAACATTGTGCCACCAGGCTGCCCTAGGAATGGATTACTTCACTATATAAGGAATTACAAATGGCACTGAGCATTGAGCAATCTTCACGGATACCCCCACATCTGAGCTTCTGATAAAGGGAGGATTATTGATGAAGCAGTTGAAGATGGCGGGGCCTCAGTCATTCCCCCGAGGAGCTCCTGTGGTGATACCCTGTGACTGTCATCACTGACAGTTCTTCGCACAGCTCAGCACATCCTCAGAAAAATAACATATATAACAAGCCCAGAAAAAAGCTTCAAAAAACAATCCCAAATTTAACAATCACAAATTCCAATTGCTGCAATAAGTTTCTCACCTTGTAGCCCACAGACCCCATAATCAAGGAAAGATACAGCATATGAACAGGTCCTCTGGCCTGTGCCGACTTAAAAAAACACCTTCTGCCTTTATCCCTTTATTACCTCCCTATTCACGAACCCATCCAGATCCTCTTAAATGTTGCTAACATGCCTGTTTCCAACACCTCCTCTGACAGCGCGTTCCAGGTTAAATCCACGGATAAACACTTTCTCAATATTTCACTGCTGCTCCTCCTTTTGGCCCTCAATATGAAGAATATGTGGAACAAAGGCAGCAGCAAAGTCCGATCCAACGGTGCATCCAACTTCCAATTCCAGGTTCCATCCCCAGACCCCAAACATCATCACTTTTTTCCTCTTGTGTGCAAATCAATTTTGTTTCTTCCATTCCCCCGATCTGTCCACAGCAGCTCCTGGACTTGACCAGTCGCTACTTTTTCTTTCCAATCTGGCACCCCAAACACTTCTCAAACCTCCCTCCGCATCTCCGTCCCTGAAATATGAGATTCACTCTTGGCAATACACTGGCACAGTGGTTAGCACTGCTACCTCACAGCGCCAGGCACCTGGTTCAATTCCCAGCTTGGGTCACTGTGTGTGGAGTTTGCACATTCTCCCTATATCTGCATGGGTTTCCTCCAACACTCCAAAGATGTGTGGGTTAGATGGATCGGTCGTGCTAAATTGACCCTATAGTGTCAGGGAGATTAGCAGGATAAATGAGGATTACGGGAATAGGGCCTGTGTGGGATTGTGTTTGGTACAAACTGGATGGGCCAAATTGTCTCCTTCTGTACTGTAGGGATTTTATGTATTCTGTTCTGTTCTGAAACAGATCTAACTGTAAATCTTGATGTTTAGAGGGAAATGGGTATTTTTACACAATAATAGTCGTAGTGAGTTAAACACAAAGATGAATGTAATATTTCCTCATTCAGACGTAATGCATTGTTAAAGGAATGATCAGAAAGAAAGGATTATCACAATCAGTTCACAAGATAAAGCGAGATTTGCAATAAAAAACTAGAAATGGGAGATAAAATATAAATGATTTGGACTCATGCTGAAAGTTCTGTTTGCTTCTTACTTCATGCTTTTGAACAATGTTCTGGGGGATCTGAGGGTATGGACCACTCTAACCCTCTGCCCAAAAGCTTCCTACAACAAGAATTAAACTGTACGTCAGACTGACAATGTTTCAACATACTGATGTGTCCTGTATTCATGCAAATGCGATTAAGACTAATGCCTGCAGGATGTGGGTGGTACGAGTATGTCCTGAGTATTGTGGGACCTCTAATCAATACAAGCTGCTGGAACATCATGAGTCATGGATGAAAAATCCATGTGTCAGCAGATTGGGGAGTCGGCTAAAGAACCACCCGCAATGAACTCAATTACAGCATTACCAAGTGTCTGGTTCCTGAAACTTGAGACTCTTCCCCGAATCTGACTTAGAGACACAGCTCCGGTCATGTTTCCTTCTCAATTGCAAAGTGGAAAATCATGGGGCGTACTTTGTGGGGGCTGAAACATTACAACTTTCCAGAAAAGGTTACAAATCACGTCGATGATACAATCACTGAGAAAACCAATCTTTGCCCCCAATTTTTTTTTAAGCATTTGAAGGGGGCAGCACAGCGGTTAGCACCGCTGCCTCACAGCGCCAGGGATCCAGGTTCAATACCTGGCCTCGGGTCAGTCTGTGAGGAATTTGTACATTCTCCCCGTGTCTGTGTGGGTTTTCTCTGGGTGCTCCGGTTTCCTCCCAAATCCAAAGATGTGCACATTAGGTGGACTGGTCATGCTAAATTGCCCCTTCATGTCAGGGGGACTAGCTAGGGTAAACGTATAGGATTACGGTCATAGGGCCTGGGTGAGATTGTGGTCGTTGCAGTGTTGATGGGCCAAATGGCCTTCTTCTGCACTGTTGGATTTTATGATTCTATGATTATGTCAACATGTTTCAACAATGTGGGAATCGTGCAGAGTGGTGAGGTCTCAGATATCTCTTGGCCAATCCACATTAGCCTGAATCACCATTTGCTTGTTGTCTGAACGCAGGGATTAAAGTGTTGAGAGATGGATTCGTTCCTCTTCTGTCAGGAAAAAGATACAAAAGTCTGAGGTCACATACCAACCAACTCAACAACAGCTTCTTCCCTGCTGCTGTCAGACTTTTGAATGGACCTACCTCGCATTAAGCTGATCTTTCTCTACACCCTAGCTATAAGACTTGTGCACTCATTTCCTTCTCTATGAACGGTATGTATTGTCTGTATAGTAAACAAGAAACAATACTTTTCGTTGTAAATACATGTGACAATGATAAATCAAATCAAAATCAAAAATTAAATTTCATGCAAATGTGTGAAGTCTTTTTACGTAAATCTCTGATACCAATTCTCCGAAATACATTTCTCAACATGAACAGCATCGCATAAATGTAATTTGTTGTCTACTTAACAGTAATGTTCTCCACTTCTCAGTACTGTCGAATAATTCATGCTGGGCCATGTTCCAGCAGATTGCTGAGGTGTCGTGTTATATACTGCCCATTGTTCTCCAGCCAACTGAAAATCAATAGGGCTTCATCTGCTGAAGGAATTTATTTTCTCGGCAGAAAGCTCGATTTGACAAGGGAAAGCTTCAGTGATTACTGGCAAAACTGAACCTTCAATCAGCCTTGTGTAAGTGGTCGCATGTCCAATCTGTATATCACACGGTGACAGATTGTTATACTATAGACTGTAACCACAGAGTGCGTGGAGTTTAACCTCTTGTCGTGTCCATCTGAATTGTTATTTAATATTGACCACTGAGATGTGCCATTGATGGTCAAGTCTCGCAAGGAACTACAAAGGGTCATGAATGTAGCCCAATCCATCACGTAAACCAGCCTCCCATCCATTGATTCTGTCTACATTTCCCACTGCTTCAGCAAAGCAGCCAACATAACTAAAGATCCCACACATCCCAAACTTCTCTCTTCTACCTTCTCCCGTCGGGAAAAAGATACAAAAGTCTGAGGTCACGTACCAACAGACTCAAGAACGGCTTCTTCCCTGCTGCTGTCAGATTTTTGAATGGACCTACCTCGCATTAAGCTGATCTTTCTCTACACTCTACCTATGACTGTAACACTATATTCTGCACTCTCTCCTTTCCTTCTCTATGAACGGTATGCTTTGTCTGTACAGTGCATAAGAAACAATACTTTTCACTGTATGTTAATAGATGTGACAATAATAAATCAAATCAAATCAAATCAATTTGTTCCTTTGTTGCTGTAGAATTTACTTTGACATTGAATGTCCTGTTTTGAGCTGCTCTCTGGGGGTATGGTGGGTGGAACTCTGAACATTTCTCTGTGAGATGATGTGTCAATGCACTGTGATTGCAGCTGTGCAAAGTATGACGATTTTAAAAGGTTGGCTTGGGAGAGGAAATGGCTGAAATCATCGGGGAGCTGACTACACATAAACTTCTTACCCACAGTAAGAGCTGTTATCCCAGTCACTCAGAGCGCACTTTGTTAACCAAGAAACCAACACCCAGAACACAGAATGCTGCAAGAAGGGAAAAGACTAAGACAGATGGCATGGTGGGTGAGGAATGATAGGCTTGGCTTCTGACATCTTGGGTTTGATTCCCGGTTGAGGATAGAGTTGGGAAGGGTTGGGAAACATTCCCAACAATGGTTGGTTGTACACAGATACAATAGGCGATGGCTTAGTGGTATCATCGCTACACTATTCATCCAGAATCTCAGCTAATGTTCTGGGGATCTGGGTTCGAATCCCACCACAGCTGATGGTAGAATTTGAATTCAATAAAAAATGTCTGGAATTACAAATCTATGGATGACCATGAAACCATCGTCGATTGTCGGAAAAACCCACCTGGTTCACTAATGTCCTTTAGGGAAGGAAATCTGCCGTCCCTACCTAGTCTGGCCTACATGTGACTCCAGAACAACAGGTTGACTCTCAACTGCCCTCCAAAGGCAACTAGGGATGGGCAATAAATGCTGGCCAACCAGTGATGCCCATGTCCCACAAATGAATAAAGAAAGGCGGACAGTGTAATCCCACCATCGCCGCCAAATTCAATTTCACCCCCTGTAATCTCAGCAGTAAATTAATTGCCTAAAATGATTCATACTCTGAAATTAGGGAACAGTACATTGAGAGAAGGATGGTAGAAGTGTGGAACTCTCTTTCGCGAGCAGCACTTGGTGCTGGTTCAGTTTTAAACCTCAGATTAATATATTCTTGTGGATCAAAGATATTAAAGGACAAAGATAGAGATAGAGAGATTCTTCCCGCTTAGAAAGGACAGCAGGACTAGAGGGCACAGCCTCAAAATAAGGGGGAGGGACAGTTTAGATCAGAGTTGAGAAGGAACTTCTTCACTCAAAGGGTGGTGAATCTCTGGAATTCTCTGCCCGTTGAAGTGGTGGAGGCTACCTCGCTAAATATATTTAAGTCACGGGTAGATAGGTTTCTGGTAGACAAGGGAATTAAGGGTTATGGGGAGAAAGCGGGAAAGTGGAACCGATGCACTTCAGATCAGTCATGATCTTACTGAATGGCGGGGCAGGCTCGAAGGGCTAGATGGCCTACTCCTGCTCCTATTTCTTAGGTTCTTAAAGATGGGCATGTGGGGTTAGGTCACAGATTAGGCAGCATTTCACTGAAGGACTAAACAGATACAAGGGTTAAATGACCTCCTCCACTTTCTATCTTCCAATACTTGGGAGGGGCAAAGATGGATCATTTAATGAAATGTATATTTTACACTGTTCACAGCAATGAAAAAACTAACCCATTTCTGCATTAAAAAAAGCAGATCCAGAAAGACCTCAGGATTTGCCAGTCGACTGAAAAATGTCAAACATCAGCCCACCTCTTGTCCTGGTGCGCATCACATTAGCATTTAATGACTCCAACAATGTCTGGCTTCGCTATTCATTATCTGGTGTGTGTTTGTAACTCAGTGACAGGGAGAATTGCAGGATGAGTTGGGAAACATTTGAGTGAATATAAATAAGCTGTGACCAATTTTGTAAACACGAACAGATTACAACGCATACCACTGCCGACAGAGGACACAACCAATTGCTTTTCACCGAATAAACGCACCACTCAACCTTTCAGAGCCTTTGTCAAGTTGTCAAAACTTACTGAATCTTCATCCATAACTGAGATATTATGCAAAACAACATTTAGTCGTAAGGAAATATGTACAGGGTTGGTGCAGCCATTGTGGGAGCAAGTACAATAACACCACTCAATGTGAATCACAGAATCCCTACAGTACAGTGCAGGAGGCCATTCAACCCAGGGAGCCTGCACTGACAACAATCCCACCCAGACCCCATCCCTATAACCCTCTGTATTTACCCTGCTAATCCCATTGACACTAAGGGGTAACTTATCATGAGCCAATCAACCTAACCCACACATCTTTGGGCTGGGGGAGGAAACCGGAGCACCCAGAGGAAACCCACGCAGGCACGGGGAGAATGTGCAAATGCCACACAGACAGTGACCCGAGGTCGGAATTGAACCCGCATAGCTGGTGCTATGAGACAGCAGTGCTAACCATTGTGCCACTGTGCCGCCCATATCTGAGTACGTGAAAACCGATAAAAGTCAGTGTGTGGAGCTGGAAGTTTTGATGAACTGTGGGCATTAGTGAATGGACTGTCCATTATACACAGTGCCTGATGTTCCTGTTCACAAGCAGAGACAGGGAGGAAAATCAGGCCCCATCCAGAAAGGGTGGCAGATTTCATTTTTTTAATTCATTCATTGGGGTGTGGGTGTTGCTCGCTAAGTCAGAATTTATTACCCATCCCTAGTTGCCCCTGAGAAGGTGGTGTCAAGGCAACTTTATGAACTGCTGTGGTACACACACAGAGCTGTTACAAAGGGAGTTCCAGGATTTTAACTCAGCGATAGTGAAAGAATGGCCATGTATTTCCAAGTCAGGATGGCGAGTGGCTTGGAGGGGAATTTCCAGCTGGTGTTGTTCCCAAGTGTCTGCTGTCCTTGTCTTTCTAATTGGTAGGGGACATGAGTTTGGAAAGTGCTGTCTAAGGAACCTTGGTGAGTCCCTGCAGTGCATCTTGTAGATGGTACACACGGCTACCAATATTTATATTGGTGGATGGGGTGCCAATCATGCCGGCTGCTTTGTCCTGGATGGTGCCGCACTGCTTGAGTGTTGTTGGAGCTGCACCCATCCAGGCAAGTGGGGAGAATTCCATCACACTCCTGACCTGTGCCTCATTGGTGGTTTTGGGGAGTTTTGAGCGGTGAGTTATTCTGAAGTTGAAGCTTTCACAAAGTGAACATTCACTACAGACAAAATCTAAATGTTTATCCACACTGGTTTAAAACCAAGCAGCCACTTCCTATCAACAAGATAAATCACCAGCCTTCCATATGTGTTACCACATTCCTCACCATGGCTAACTGAAACAATCGTACAATGTCTCAAAGGGGCTGGGTGTGTGGAATTCTAGGCTGTATTTCTGTCATTTAGAAAATTAGCCACTAAACGTAACAACAGGTCAACAGTGAATCTGATACAGTACAGTTTTGCATTAGGTCAGTAACATAAGTTTTGGGAGTGATTGTATAAATTACTGCTCTTAAAATGATAGGTCAGGAAACATAAATCTAGGAAAAAGCCGTTCCGACTCACACCAGATTCTGTTTCATAATGCAAACCAGCTTTTTCGAAAAAAAAGACTCTTCTTGTCTGAAAGCCACATCCGTGTAATTTCCAGCAGTTCAGGAATGGATCCAATCCTCTCCTGTGGCTCCTCAGGATGTGGCTATCACTGACTGGATCAGCATTTATTGCCCATTCCGAGCTGCCCTTGAGAAGGTGGTGGTGAGCTGCCTTCTCGAATCACCGCAGTCCGTCTGGTGTCGGTGCCCCCACAGTGCCGATAATTCCAACTTCCCTGAGTTTCAAAGATTTCTGG
Organism: Carcharhinus amblyrhynchos; assembly: GCF_965287045.1. Classification (NCBI taxonomy): domain Eukaryota; kingdom Metazoa; phylum Chordata; class Chondrichthyes; order Carcharhiniformes; family Carcharhinidae; genus Carcharhinus; species Carcharhinus amblyrhynchos. Next base: position 49,979,526 of record NC_137342.1, read on the forward strand.
AAGTTTCTTTATTCTAAACGGCTCTCACACCAAAGCAGGGTTTCTCAAAATGTGGGGGGTTACGCTTAAATTTTCTACGTAAATCATCAGCTGTTAAAAAAAATGATGAGGGTTAAACTGGAAAGCTCCTGAAGTCAGGCATGGGGATCTGGGTGTGTGATTACACCACCCCCCTCCACACCAGCCCCCTCCCCCATTCAGTGAAACGGATCATGGATCAAGCTATCTTAAACTTCTTCTTCATAGTTTGGTGCAGACCTGATGGGCCAAATGGCCTCCTTCTGCACTGCAGGGACTCTATGGATTCTATACCCAGTGGCAGCATTTTCCCATTTAAATCCCATTGAGGATTGGAGCACCCTGGTGCAGTGCTGAGGGAGTGCTATACTGTCAGAGGAGGCATTAAACCAAGGCCCTGCCTCCTCTCTCTGGTGGGCATAAAAGAACCCAAGGCTTGTTGTTCCACTGGCACTTTCATATTCTTTTTTCTGGAAAGTTTCTGGAGATTCCCAGTACTCTGCAGCTCCCCCTCTCGAATTCCCATCGCTCTGAGACCCGGGATTGACCTGGGCTTCTGCTTTTCAAATATTTCTAAATATTCATTCATTGAATGTGGATGTTGCTGGCTGGGCCAGCATTGATTGGCCACCCCTAGCTGCCTTTGAGAAGGTTTGTGTATCACTCCGAGGCTTTGACTGTCATTGCTGTGTACGTGATGTGAAGTGGAGTTTGGTTATGACCTTGTTCCGCTTTGTAACTGACTGACTTGACCACATCGTTCAACAGTCAGATGACTTTCGTGATTTACATTCTGCCTCAGTTGGTGGGCACTTTGATCACAGTCTAATTGGGGCAGAACTTTAACTCAATCAAAGCCTATTTTCACTGACAGAGTTAAAATCAGGCCCTAAGACTCAAAGTCTTTTTCAGAACTCAGCAGTGGCTATTTCAGCATCGTTCATGGAGTGTGCGCATCTTTCACATTTTCCTTCCTCTACAATATTTCCATTTGGCCAATGTTAAATTTTATCTGCAATTGCTTTGTCCCCTTGCATACGGAATTCATTCTGTAATTTGGGAACTCTCTCAGTCCCCAGTTTGGTGCCACCTGTGAATTTTACCCATTCACACTGTCTTTCTCCTTCATGTAAATGAGAAACAGCAGCAATCCCAGCACTGACCTCTGATGCACTCCACTCTGCATTTCTCCTAACCTAATGTAACCACTCCAACAAGATTCTATTATGTTCCACTCTTCAACCAACTTTCTATCCATTTCCTGCACCCCTACAGTTTTGAGTTTAGTGAATAACTTTTTATGTCAAATGTTATCTGGCAGCCTCAGTTATATCTTTGACCTCTTAGTCTATGACTTAACTCATAACCACTAACAATTGATTGGAATTTACAATTGATGCAACGCAAAGCATTTGGTGTTTCGGTTCATCACCATCTTATCTGTGTCCAATCTACTCGAACAAAATAACTTGCATTCTGTCGGTTATGTATGGCACTGACACATTCTCAACTGCAGGCTGCCATTGTTGAAATACACTTTATTTACTCCAGCCCAACAGAACAGAGAGGGCAGCTCTCTCAATACAGCACAAGAGGCCATTCAGCCCACTGAGTCTGTGCCAGCTCTTTCAAAGAACAATCCAGTTAATTCCACTCCCCGCCCTTTCCCCATATCTCATTTAAGTATGTTTCTCTCTTTTCAAAGCTACAATTAATTCTATTTCCAACGCCCTATCAGACTGAGCTTTCCAAGTTCCAAATACTTGCTGCCTAAAAAAAGATTTCTTGTGTACATCTCTGATTCTTTCACCAATCACCGTGAATTGAATATCTTCTGCATATTAACCCTTCAACCAATGGAAACAGTTTCTCCTGAGTTATTCCATGTAAATCTTTAATCATTTTAAACACCTCCATCAAATCTCCTCTTTGCCTTCTCTGCTCCAAGGAGGACAATCCCAGTTTCTCCAATCTATCTACGGAACTCTAACCCCCTCGTCCCTGGACTCATTCTAGTCAATCAATACTGCATTTTCTCCTTCACATCCTCCCTGAAGCCCAGAATTGGACTCAGAATTCCTGGTAGGACTTGTAAGGACAAGGGAAAGAACTCCTGCTCCACCTGGCCCACAGGCAGTGCTGGAAAGTGTGGTGACTTCAGCCAGGCTAATGAGGTTGGCTTGCTAGAGTACGAATGACCTGAGGAGTCCTACGCAGCTCAAAAAGACAGTAGGACTAGGGGGCACAGCCTCAAGATAAAGGGGAGGCGGTTTAGAACAGAGGAGGAACTTCTTCACTCAAAGGGTGGTGAATCTCTGGAATTCTCTGCCCGTTGAAGTGGTGGAGGCTGCCTCGCTAAATATTTTTAAGAAGCGGGTTGATGGGTTTTTGATAAGAGAGGGGATTAAGGGTTATGGGGAGAGGGCGGGAAAGTGGAACTGAGCCACAACAGATCAGCCATGATCTTATTGAATGGCGGGGCAGGCTCGAAGGGCTAGATGGCCTACTCCTGCTCCTATTTCTTATGTTCTTATGTTCTTATGTTCTCTGTGGCGCAACGGATAGCACGTTGGACTTTTAAATAGTGGCAAGTTGGCCATTCAAAGGTTGTGTGTTCGAGTCCCACCAGATTGTAACAAACAGTTCGCTGCTTCGCCGATATGATTCAGCTTTGGCATCGCCAATTCCTGCTCTGCCATCTCTTTTTGCTGTTTCTGTTTACTTGACTCCCAGGGAAAACACTACCTCGAGAATAAATCACAAACCCTGAGAGCTTTCTTAAAATTCAAAAGAGATACCTGATGAGTCCTAATTGATGGTTCAATCAGGGACCCTCATGCTCCCTATTTAAAGCAGGTCTGTCAGACTCCCAGCCTGCACCCAGCAGGGGGCCACTGGAGAGCTGGCTGTGTACAGATACATGGTGTAAATAAAGTAACTTGGTGACAGGATTTTCACCTCCGTGGAGTTATCACAGAAAGACATTGAACTCTTTTACACAGTCCTCAGCTCCCTTCAGAGGCTGCGTTTCTACACGTGTGGGTCACCTGTCCAGGGCTAATGTTCAACTGGAGTTAAAATCTGAGGCACGCAGTCTCTTTACAATATAGGAGTAGATTAGTTGCCTCACTGTGTCAGAGGGAAGGTTAGGTTTAAGATTTTTTAAAAAATTTCCTTTCCAACTGAACCAAATCTATTATTTTTGGGAGTTAAAATTCCACTAAAACACTATTATGATATCACACACAAGTTAGGAGCAGGGGTTGCTTCACCTTTCAATAAGATCATGATTGATTTGACTAACCTTAATCTTTTACCCACCCCCCCGCCTTGCTAATCAAGAATCTATCCAGCCCTGCCTTAAAAATAATCAAAGACTCTATTTCTTATACAGTACAACATTGTAATTAATCATAAAATTCATAGAAACCTTACATCGCAGACAGAGGCCATTCAGCCCATCGAGTCTGCACTGACCACAATCCCACCTATTCCCATAACCCCACATGTTTACCCTGCTTGTCCCCCTGACACTAAGGTCAATTTAGCACGGCCAATCAACCTGACCCGCACATCTTTGGGCTGTGGGGGGAAACCGGAGCACCCGGAGGAAACCCACACAGACAGAGGGAGAATGTGCAGACTCCACACAGACAGTGACCCACGGCAGGAATTGAACTCGGGTCCCTGGCACTCTGAGTCAGTAGTGCTAACCACTGTGCCACCTTCTCCAAATGTTCTACAATCCTATCAGGAGTCCCAAGTTTACTGGGAAGCAGTGAAAATTTCCAATCGGATCTGTGATTTTAAGTGATGTCAAACATTGTATTATTGACAAGGGGTCAAGCAGAAATTATAGATCGCTGTCATGATGGAGAGTCGTCAAGCCTCACGAAAACCTGGAAACCAACAGAAACCGAAGACCTCAGGAGGTCTGACAGCCTCCACGGAGACAGAATCGATGCAACTCCACACTTGCTGAGATTTTCCAGCACTTTCAGGTTTTGTTTCAGATTCCAGCATCTGCAGTATTTTAACCTGGTCACCAAGTGAGTTTCAATATAAACTAATCAGCCCGTGAACTCTCATGAACCAGAAACGAGACATTTCTCCAAAATGGTGTCCTGTATCGGCAAATAGTTCAGCAGCTTTGAACGGAAAAGCATCATTCTGGCCTCAGTGAGAGGGTAGGCTCTCGTGTAGTACGGCTGGAAATGAAATGTATATCCTTCAAATGAAGAAAGCACCTACATCAATCATGTTTCTGTAACTTCTACCCTGATGTCCTTCAAGGAAGCTGGCTCTTGGCTCCTAACCCATTATCGCACCATCTAGAATAACACACATATTAAACTGACACTGAGTGAGACTGTTCAATGGCATGTGGACAACTGGGTCAGTTCAACAGGTCAAATCAACGATGTTCAGGGTTTTAACGGGGAATTTGAAGATCAGCCATTATTATTGAAAGGTGGAGAAGGTCCCTGGGGACACCTGACCTAATACTGCTCCTCTTTCTTATATTCTTTTACAGCGCAATAATGTAATTAGTTACAAAATTCTCCCAATGTTTCTGGAACACCAGGTTTATTGGGAATAAGTGAAAGTTTCCAATCAGATCTGTGGTTGTCGGTGATGTCAGCAAAAGCCGATAAGGTTTGAACAAATGAGAAAGGTATCAAAGTTCAAAATTCAAATATTCACTTGGACTCACACATTCTGTATTGATTTGGGATAATATGTTTATTTAAAATAAATGGAAACTGTTTCCAGTCATTACTGGAAGGGTTTTCGGGCAAGATTTTCCCGTGAACTTTGGGATCCTGACACCAAGTGGGATTCCCAAATCCGCAACTTGGGTGAAAGTGAGACTGGTTCAGTGAAATTCCCGGATTCCCTTTCCTCATTAGCCGGCTCTCGCTGTCCTGGGCAGACTCCTGATACTGCCCACAGTATCGAGAGCACCAAAAACCTCACGTGGGGAGGTGAGTGCTGCAGAAGCAGGTTGGCGATCGTGACAGCATCTCAACATGAATACTGGGGACCCAGGTTCGAATCCCACCATGGCAGACAGTCGAATTTAAATTCAATAAGAAATATCTGGAATTAAGAATGTACTGATGAGCATGAAACCATTGTCGGAAAAACCCACCTAGTTCGCTAATGTCCCTTTGGGGAAGGAAATCTGCTGTCTTTACCCGGTCTGGCCTACTTATGACCCCAGAGCCACAGCAATGTGGTTGACTCCGAATTGTCCCATGAAATGGCTGAGGGAGACATTCAACTCAAGGGTGACTAGGGATGGGCAATATACACTGGACAGCCAGTGACACCCATGTCCAACAAATGGATAAAACAACATGCCCTCTGAAGAGGAAATCTGTTTGAGATTTCCGAGGCACCAAGTTCTGCCATAGGGAAGTTGCCTTGATTAAGCTGGAAAAACATCATCCACTGCTCCGAACTGGGACTTTAAATAAGTGAATCGCACGTGTCCCCATACAACAAGCAGCCAATCCCATTCCCAGCTGGGACACCTCTCAGGTAGCGGAATGCACTGGGGAACCGGACTGAGAAAACTTAGCCCGTTATGTTTTAAACACTGGGGCGTTTTCTGGCAATTTCACTCTGCAATCACAGATGAATAATTGATGGCTGAAATTCTATACGCTGTATACATTACACCATTTCTTTCACATGAATACAGCTGAATGTTGCTGTTGGTGGTACTATGGCCATTAATGGTTAATAAATATTGTATGCTCACAGCGTGAAAAACATTTATCATGCACAAGAGGCACGTTTCTGAGCCATCAGAGGTCTCCAGTCGTAGGTGGTGAAGTCAAGTGGTTATAAAACCACTTAACTAACTGGGTTGTCACTAAGACAGCCCTCGCCTTGTACCATCTAACTAAGGGAGGATTTCTGAACTAAGAGATTTATTATCGCGTGTAAACACAAATCACACAGCGCTTATTGCAAAAGATACAATAGAAAATCTACTGCTCCAAAATTGTGGACAATGTTTTATTCATTCAGACCATTGAAAATACAGCTGCAATTTATATTTTCGGTAATGAATAGCTCTATACTTTCACTAAGGTCCATTATCAAAAGTCAGGGCTGCAAACCTCAAGGTTTAGCTGCTAATTTAACCCAATTTAATTGAATTTATATCTTTGAAAAAACGTACTAACCCGAAAACTGAACTGCATAATGTAAGTTCCCCATTACATACACACCTTTCTGATCTGTTGCACCCTTAAGTATGTACCATCCACTTCATTTTCATAAACCAATGATTCCCAACGTACATTTACCTTGATGAACACAGTAATTATATTAAATTGCATCATTAGTAATAAATTGCTGAGGTTTATTTAATAAGGGATAATATTCCACAGTTCACCAACACTGGGAGAAATAACCATTTATTCTGTCGATAAAGTTCTCTCAAATCTGAATATTAATAGTTGGAACAAATTAACGTTTTTCTTGATTGGACACAAAACAGTGTTTGCTCGGTGGAGTTCCGATTGGTTCCAGTTCTGCCACTTTTAATGTGAAGCTTGAAGGTTGCAGGGGTAAGAGCTACAATCTGTGAAGGTGGGTCCTGTACTGTTGGGTAGTGGGACTATGAACTAGCAGGAGAGGACAGCTGCATACTTCTGTATCAGCCATTACACCTTTTTTTTAACCTAAAGTCCGGAATTATGATTTTTTTATCGTTAGCAAGGCATTTTACTAAGCATCCCTTGAGCAGGTGGTGGTGAACCATCTCCTTGAACCACCTAAGTACCTGGATACATACAGCTGAGTCGCTGATCAAGGGCGAATACAACTTTATTCATTCTTAAGCAATTCCCTTAAACTCATTCTGTGAAAACGAAATTCTCAAATTGCAAACATTCACAACACAGCAGTAGATTATAGAGTTTTAAAGAGCGTTGTAAAAACATAGAATCCCTACAATGCAGGAGGACACCAATCAGCCCATCGAGTCTGCACCGACCACAATCCCACCCAGGCCCTTTTCCTGTAACCCCTCATATTTACCCTGAAAATCCCCCTGACACTGGGGTCAATTTAGCATGGCCAATCAACCCAACCCGCACATCTTTGGACCAAGGGAGAAAACCAGAGCACCCGGAGGAAATCCACGCAGGCAAGGAGAGAACGTGCAAGCTCCACACAGACAGTGACCCGAGGCTGGAACTGAGCCCAGGTCCCTCACGCTGTGAGGCAGCAGTGTTAACCACTGTGCCACCGCGTAGCTGATAAGCTACACCAGTACTGATCTTCATAAGTTTCACGACTTGCTAACAGACTCTGAAGAAGGTATTCCTTCCAGATTGTGCCCAGAGTGTAGCTGCAAGATTCAAACACAACATCCATTTTGCTGAATAAGGGAAGTACAGAGTACTTACAAACACATCCATCAGGAGATGTTCCATCTTAACCTCCAGATCTTCCAGTTTGGCAGACAGAGTCATGGTGATATCTGCCCTTCTACTTTATTCCCAGAAAGGCCGATTCCACGCCCAAAAGCGGTCAGAAACTACAGTCACATTTCTTTCTCCATTGCGAAACGTCTCCTCAGACCTCTGCCGAGTGTATTTGGGGAGCCATTGTACGCCAGGGACATGAACTGATACTGAGTCAGTCACACAAGAGACTGCAGCAGCGTGTGGGAACGGAGAAAAGGGCCACTGATTAACAGCGATATTTATGGGAGCAGTTCATTCTCAACTCTGAACTTCGTTTTGTTCAGCGCTGACCTTTTGTGGATGGCTATCCACAGTGAAGTGCATTGTACAGCGTCCAACAGGCTTACAGAATCTGGCTGCTACAACTGTAAGACCTTGAGTATCTGCACGAGCAGTCTATCAATAGCTCATTGTGCCAATTGTCAAGATATCCTCTATTAACATGGGGCTAAGAAAGGCCACCAGTTCATACAAAACAAGAAAATGCCATGAATATAGCTAACTGTACTGGCCAACCATACCGTGAGGAGCCTCCATTTCTATTTATGCTGCAAATTTTAGAAGAACATTACATTTTTTTTTGGCTCAATGGGATTCCGAAACAGACGAGGATGAAACCGGCATCAGGCATGAAGACATTGGAGTCGTGAATTTTAATAACTAAGCTGAATTTTACTTACTTCAGCCACCTGAAACTCAAACAACAAGATCAAACAATCTGAATACTGCTTTTTTGCAAAGCGGAACACACGAAACACCCAATCTGTCAATCGAGAAAAAGCGATGAATTTGGACCAAGCAAAGAAAATGAAAATTCTACAACGTGTAAACCATTGGCGATGAGGAATACAGTCAAAGCTTTCTTCTTATTTCATCCTTTTTAAATTCAAATAGAACTGATTTTTTAAATAAGACTTAAAGAAATAAGAACAGGAGTAGGCCGTTTGGCCCCTCAAGCCCACTCCACTCATCAATAGGATCGTGGCTGATCCGGCATTCCTCGTGTCCACTTTCCTGCCCTTTCCCCTTCACTCCCTCACTGATTAAAAAGCTTTCTATCTCAGCCTGAAATATACACCAGGACTCTGGCCACACAGCTCTCTGTGGTAGGGAGTTCCAATGACTCACCAACCCTCTGAGAGAAGAAATTCCTCCATTCCTACGACTCCACTGTACTGGGTCGGATCTCAAACAATGAAGAGACAGAGTACAGGAATGAGATAGAGAATCTGGTGAACTGGTGCAGTGACAATAATCTCTCCCTCAATGTCAACAAAATGAAGGGGATTGTCATCGACTCCAGGAAGTATAGTGGAGAACGTGCCCCTGTCTACACCAATGGGGATGAAGTAGAAAGGGTCAAGAGCTTCAAGTTTTTAGGTGTCTACATCACCAACAACCTGTCCTGGTCTCCCATGTCAATACTATACTTAAGAAAGCTCCCCCAATGCCTCTAGTTTCTCAGAAGACTAAGGAAATTTGGCATGTCAGCTACAACTCTCACCAACTTTTATAGATGCACCACAGAAAGCATTCTTTCTGGTCGTATCACAGCTTGGTAAGGCTCCTGCTCTGCCCAAGATTGCAAGGAACTACAGAAGGTCGTGAATGTTGCCCAATCCATCACACGAACCAGGCTCCCATCCATTGACTCTGTCAACACTTCCCACTATCTCAGCAAAGCAGCCAGCTGAATTAAAGATCCCACGTACCCCGGCCATTCTCTCTTCCACCTTTGGGAAAAAGGTACGGAAGTCTGAGGTCACGTACCAACCAACTCAAGAACAACTTCTTCCCTGCTGCTGTCAGACCTTTGAATGGACCTATCTTATATTAAGTTGATCTTTCTCTAGCCATGAATGTAACACCACATTCTGCACTCTCTCGTTTCCTTCTCTGAACGGTATGTTTTGTCTGTATAGCACACAAGAAACAATACTTTTCACTATATGTTAATACAAGTAACAATAATAAATCAAATCAAATCTCAGATTTAAACTGGTGTCCCTTTATTGGGAGACGATGTCAGTTGCATTGCCATTGTCCCTCGCCTTTCAGTCAGTGATGCAGAAATACTCAGTATATCGCCTGTGGACAGACAGTTCTTATTGATTCAGCTCCCAGCACGTTTGAAGAATCGGGAAGTCTCTGTGGACCTGAACAAACAAGTGGGTGGCACCTGAATGTGAAAGTTTTTTTATTAATTTGTGGGACATGACTGGCCAGCATTTACTGCCCATCCCTAGTTGCTGAGGCTCTGGAGTCACAAGTAGGCCAGACCAGTTAAGGACGGCAGATTTCCTTCTCTGAAGGACATTTGTAAACCATGTGGATTTTTACAACAATTGATGATAATTTCACGTTCAAATATCCAAGTTCACCTGGCAAAACTGCATCCAATTTTACAGAACAGAAACACACCATTTAACTCAATAATAGTGTTTATGCTGCAATTAAACATCCCAATTCATCTTACCCTATCCTTGCATTCAAAAAACAAAGAGAACAGAGAAATGTACAGCACAGAAACAGGCCCTTCGGCCCTCCAAGCTCGTGCTGATCACGGTGCCCTAACTAAAAGAGAAACCTTCTGCCGTTACTCAGTCTGTATCCCTCCAATCCCTCCCTATTCATGTACCCATCCAGATGTCTCTTAAATGTTGCTGATGTGCCTGCTTCCACCATCTCCTCTGGAAGGCACGTTCCAGGCACCCACCACTCTCTGCGTGAAAAACATTCCCTGCTCATCTCCCTTAAATTTTCCCTCTCTCACCATGAAACTGTGCCCCCTTGTAATTGACACTTCCACTTTTGGAAAAAGCCTCTATCCATCCTGCCTCTGCCTCTCATTCATTTTATAAACTTCTATCAGGTCTCCTGTCAGCCTCTGCCTTTCCAGCGAAAACAATCTTAGTTTATTCAACCTCTCCTCATAGCCAACATCCTTGAGACCAGGCTACATCCTGGTGAACCTTCTTTGCAATCTCTCCAAAGCTTCCACGTCCTTCTGATAGTGTGGTGACCAGAACTGCACGCAATACTCCAAATGTGACCTAATCAAGGTTTTAATTAGCTCATGTCCTCAAACATCCCTGAAGAAGTCAAAGGTCTCTGCCGATTCAGAGCAGAATGCAGTGTTACTGTCATAGCTGGGGTGTAGAGAAAGATCAGCATACAGCGGTGTTGTGGCACAGTGGTTAGCACTGCTGCCTCACAGCACCAGGGATCTAAGTTCAATTCCAGCCTTGGGTCACTGTCTGTGCAGAGTTTGCACTTTCTCCCCATGTCTGCCTGGGTTTCCTCCGGATGCTCCAGTTTCCTCCCACAGTCTGAAAGACGTGCACTGGCCCTGCTAAATTCTCCTTTGGCGTACCTGAACAATTGCCAGAGTTCTTCACAGTAACTTCATTGCAATGTTAACGTAACACGACTTGAGACACTAATAAATAAGTTTTAAACTCATCAGCTGAGTTTCTGGATTAATAGTCTAGCGATAAGGCCACTCTGCCATCGCCTCCCCTGCAGGAAGACACTGATTCCCTTCCCAGAGCGCTACCTTCAGAGCAGAAGCAAATCGGAGCAAGATACGCTCGGAATGGAGAAAGGAATCACATCAGGATGCAGAGATGGTCCGGGGGAGCGGGACCACACAGAAAACAGAAAAGGAAAACACGCCAAAAAGCAAGAACGAGGAGATTGCCAGCAAACACTGAATGTCTGCCAACATCATCGGAGAGCCTGAGGCACCTTCTGACATTGCGCTCTGTGTACCTCGAAATGCCATTGTTACTGACACTCTCGTCAAAACCCTTTGTGTCAACGGCAGCTGATATTCACAAGAGAAAATTATTTTCCCAAAATGATACTAACTAAAGAGGAATAAAAGGCACCATTTCACAGATTCTGAATTCCTGCATTGAATAAAAGTGCTTAAACGTGATGGATTGTATTTATTTTAATACTTCATTGTGCTTTTCACAACCAATGGGACATATTCATTCCATTCACAATGAAACAAATCTGGTTGTTGGAAAATGTTGTGTATTTGGAGAACTGAGTTAAAAATGAACACAGCCAAAAACGTACAGAACGGTGGGGCAGGCTCAATTGGTCATCAGAATCACAGAATACTGCAGTTCAGAAAAGGCCCTTCGGCCCATCAAGTCTGCACTGACACATGAAAGGCCCCAACCTGCCCACCAATCCCACCTGCCAGCACTTGGCCCACAGTTTTGAATGTTAATGGTGTGCCAAGTATTCATCCAAGCACTTATTAAAAGATATAAGGCATCCTGCCTCCACCACCCTCCCAGTCAGCGCACTCCAGACCATCACCACCTTCTGAGTAAAAAAGGTTTTCCTCAAATCCCCCAAAATCTCCCAGCTCTTCCTTTTAACTTATGTCCACTCTTAACCCAGGTTGATAAGGTTGTTAAGAAGGCGTATGGCGTGTTAGCTTTTATTGGTAGAGGGATTGAATTTCGGAGCCTTGAGGTCATGTTACAACTGTACAAAACTCTGGTGTGGCCACACTTGGAATATTGCGTACAGTTCTGGTCACCGCATTATAAGAAAAATGTGGAGGCATTGGAAAGGGTGCAGAGGAGGTTTATCAGGATGTTGCCTGATATGGTGGGAAGGTCTTATGAGGAAAGGCTGAGGGACTTGAGGTTATTTTCGTTAGAGAGAAGAAGGTTAAGAGGTGACCTAATTGAGGCATACAAGATGATCAGAGGGTTAGATAGGGTGGACAGTGAGAGCCTTTTTCCTCGGATGGTGATGGCTAACACGAGGGGACATAGCTTTAAATTAAGGGGTGGTAATTATAGGACGGATGTCAGAGGTAGGTTCTTTACTCAGAGGGTAGTAAGGGCGTGGAATGCCCCGCCTGCAGCAGTTGTGAACTCGCCAACTCTAAGGGCGTTCAAATGGTCAGTGGATAGACATATGGATAACACTGGAATAGTTTAGGTTAGAGGGTCATTAGATTGGTTCCACTGGTTGGTGCAATATTGAGGGCTGAAGGGCCTGTACTGCGCTGTAATGTTCTATGTTCAATGTTTAACTGACCCTTCAACTAATGAGAATAGCTGCTCCTTATCCACCCTGTCCATGCCCCTCATAATCTTGCACACCTCAATCAGGTCACCCCGCCCTCCCCTCAGTTTTCTCTGCTCCTGGGAAATCAACCCAAGCCTATCCAACCTCTCTTTATAACTTAAATGTTCTCCTACTCCTATATCTTTGTGTTCCTGTCAAAGCAACTGAGATGGCTTGTTAGGAGCCATTAAGAGGACAACCTGTCAATGGCAAATTATTTTAAATCACTGAGTCCCTTTGCTATACCCACAGATAGGGACTAAGTCCCTCAGAATCATTTCTCATGTTTAAAGATTCAACTCTTCATATTATCACATAAATGATGTTTGTTCTTTGCACTGATTCGTTGATAAATTATTTACAGAGAGCCTTTGCTTTCCTTAATTACACTTCACTGTACATTACGCACAAACTATTTTCAAGTCCTAATAGAGATAAATGAGTCATATTAATCTTTTATGAGCTAATGTGAAATATCTACAGGCCTGAATATAAGAGCACATAGAATAGACCAGATGGCCTGTCAAACTGGAGACAAGAGAGGCCCAACTAGCTGAGAAAGCACAAAATGTTCACAGCTGTGGACAGTGACGAGGGCATCCGTGCTGACTCTAGGTCGACCGTTAGGCTGGAATTTTACTGGCATGTCTGCCCCAATTCTGGGGGTGGAGGAGACTTGGAGAATGGCATTCTCCATTGGCCTTGGGCAGTTCACACAAAACTCAGGCAGTCATACCAATCAAATTCTGCCCTTAGTCTCCAAGTCTCCCAGGAATGTCTTAGGAAAGTCAGATTTTATAAATGGTTGTGCTTAGAATACATAAAAACACAACATAAGAAATTCAATATGATCATGGCTGATACTGGGCTTCAATTCAACTTTTCTACCAGTTCCGCATATCTCTTGATTCAGACCTAAAATCTGTCTACCCCAGTGTTAAATGTATATTCTATGTGTATTGAACTCTCCAATTTTAATACAGAATGGAGTAGGATTTCTAAGGATATCTAACTCGTACTTCTACTTGGATACAAGGCCCGTGTGATTCATACTGCCATGGAAATGACCTCTGGTAAGAGCAAATTCCATATAAAGTCACTGTACTATTAGTTACAGAGTCTCCTCAGATATTGCACAATTCTATGGACACAAGTAAGTCTGTAAGAATCAGAGAAAGAAAGGAGAGAAAGCAGGCAATAGAAGCAGCTAGCTCCTGCACCTCAAGCAGAGAAAATGCTGACCCTTCTGTTCACCATGCAGAACGCAGGTGGGAGCTTGTGCTTAGAATGAAGCGATCGAGTCGGTGAGGTTTTAAAGGAGGTTTGCCTAGCTCCAGGGTGATCTTCACAGTGGAAGTCAGCTGGGGGATGAGAAGTTAACCGGCTGGGTAAGGAGAAGGGAAGGAGCTGCTGGGGGCAGAAAAAAGCTTTGTACTGGTTTCAGGAGAATAAAGTACCCATATAAAGGTCACAGAATTGTGGAGTGGAATCGCTGGTTGGGTTAAAAATCAGTGAGAGAAACTTCTCTGTTCTTTAAAACGTAAGTTGTCCACGAATTAGTATTTAGTCAATGTTGTTTTTAACTTGTTTGTTACAGTGAAAATATTAAAACTTGAAATTCTATGTCATCTTTTCTGTCAGTCACTAAAAATTCAAATGTCTTTTAAAAAAGTTTTTGGCTCTAAGGATCGTAACAATCTTTAGCAGGAAGTGTGAAACTCTGCCAAATGCACGTAACGTGGGAGTGCAACTGTGTGGGAATGTTAACTTAGACAATATCACTCCCGGCACTTGACTAACTAACACACTCAGGATGCTTTGTAAGTCACTGGGTGGAACTTTACAGCCTTATTAGGGAAAGGGGCGGAGCAATAAAATATGGCAAACCATTCAAATTTCCTATGACTTTTTTTTCTTCATTCGTGGGATATGGGCATCACCAGCTGGGCCAGCATTTACTGCCCATCCCTTGTTACCCTTGGAGGGCAGTTGAGAGTCAACCACATTGCTGTGGCTCTGGGGTCACATGTAGGCCAATCCAGGTAAGATCGGCAGATTTCCTTCCCCGAAGAACATTAGTGAACCAGATGGGTTTTTCCGACAATGGACAACGATTTCGTGATCATCAGTAGATTCTTAATTCCAGATTTTTTTTAAAATTGATTTCAAATTCCACTGTCTGCTGTGGCGGGATTCGAATCTGGGTCCCCAGAATAATTAGCTGGGTTTCTGGATTAATAGTTTAGCAATAAGACCAATAGACCACCTCCATCCCGACTTATGGATGTGACTTGGGCGGGATTGGAAAATCCCACTGGCGGGAGGGGCTGTAAAATTCCCCCCTCTATCTCAATTTGTTCTTTTTTAACTGTAGGTGGGACAAATTGTTGGGGAATTGGGACTCCTGTGCATTCAGCTTTTATTATCACTATCACAAAAGAGGTGGTATTGGGCAAGTTAATGGGGCTAAAGGTAGACAAGTCTCCTGGTCCTGATGGAATGCATCCCAGGATACTAAAAGAGATGGTGGGAGAAATAGCAAGTGCACTAGTGATAGTTTACCAAAATTTGCTGGACTCTGGGGTGGTTCCCGCAGATTGAAAAACAGCAAACGCCACTGTTTAAAAAAGAAAGTAGACAAAAGGCCGGTTAGCTTAACTTCTGTAGTAGGCAAAATGCTTGAATCTATCATCAAGGAAGAAATAGCAAGACACCTGGATGTAAATTTTTCCATTGGTAAGACGCAGCATGGGTTCATGGAGGACAGGTCATGTTTGACTAATTTGGTGGAATTCTTTGAGAACATTACACATGCAGTGGACAATGGGGAACCTGTGGATGTGGTGTATCTGGATTTCCAGAAGGCATTTGACAAGGTGCCGCACCAAAGACTGTTACATAAGATAAAGGTGCACAGTGTTACGGGAAATGTATTAGTGTGGATAGAGGATTGGTTAACCAATAGAAAGCGAAGAGTGGGGGTAAATAAGTGTTTTTCTGGCTGGCGATCGGTGACTAGTGGTGTGCCTCAGGGATCAGTGTTGGGACCGCAATTCTTTACGGTTTACACAGATGATTTGGAGTTGGGGACCAAGTGTAGTGTGTCAAAATTTGCAGATGACACTAAGATAGGTGGAAGAGCAAAGTGTGCAGAGGACACTGAAAGTCTGCAAAGGGATATAGATAATCTAAGTGAGTGGGTGAGGGTCTGGCAGATGGAGTACAATGCTGGTAAATGTGAAGTCATTCATTTTGGTAGGAATAACAGCAAAATGGACTATTATTTAAATGGTAAAAAATTGCAGCATGCTGCTGTGCAGAGGGACCTGGGTGTCCTTGTGCAGGAATCTCAAGAGTTGGTTTGCAGGTGCAGCAGGCAATTAAGAAGGCAAATGGAATTTTGTCCTTCATTGCTAGAGGGATGGAGTTTAAAAACAGTGAGGTTATGTTGCAGCTGTATAAGGTGCTGGTGAGGCCACACCTGGAGTATGGTGCACAGTTTTGGTCTCCTTACTTGAGAAAGGATATACTGGCACTGGAGGGGGTGCAGAGGAGATTTACTAGGTTGATTCTAGCATTGAGAGAGTTGGCTTATGAGGAGAGACTGAGTAGACTGGGGCTATACTCATTGGAATTCAGAAGAATGAGGGGAGATCTTATAGAAACATATGAGATTATGAAGGGAATATATGATAGAAGGGAAGCTGTTTCCACTGGCGGGTGAAACTAGAACTAGAGGGCATGGTGTCAAAATAAGGGGAACCAGATTTAGGATTAATTTGAGGAGGAACTTCTTCACACAAAGGGTTGTGAATCTGTGGAATTCCCTGCCCAGTGAAGCAGTTGAGGCCACACCATTGAATGTTTTTAAGGCAAGGATAGATACATTTTTGAACAGTAAAGGAATTAAGGGTTATGGTGAGTGGGTGGGTAAGTGGAGCTGAGTCCACAAAAAGATCAGCCATGATCTTATTGAATGGCGGAGCAGGCTCGAGGGGGCTGATGGCCCACTCCTGCTCCAATTCTTACGTTCTTATGTTTGTGAACACGACTCCCACTCACTGATGAAGCAGCAGCACTCCAAAAGCTTGTGGTTTCACTAAAATCAATCAGGTTACAGTTCCTTGTCCTTGGGATAGCCCCATTCCCTGAAGCAGAAAAGAAAGTTCCATCCATCCATCAGTTCCTGTCAGAATCCTACCAACCTTAACTGAATCATCTCAACCTCATTTCTCCCAGGGAACACTGGCCTAATTTATTTAATCTTTCATAATAATCAAAACCTTGGGGCTCTGAGATGATGTAATGGTTACTGTGGGAAATAAAGAAAATGATTCCACTGCACAGACGTCCAGGAGAAAGCATTGTGAAAGAGTAATCGTTTGTTGGCTGGTTGTGGTTTGAGTTCTGGTCATGTACTGAGTTTTTGGCTTAGTCATGGGGGTCTGTAGGATGTTTCTCACAGATATTCAATACTCCACATGTCTGCGGTGCTGATATCTCCTGCGCTAATACTCTGGTCTGTGGACATCACTCATCACTGACACATTTCATGGATGTTAATTAACAGATACCGAGGTCAGAGTTCTCCAACTGTTCACACCCCACTGCCAGCAAGAATACAGAATTGGGCGCTCAGCCAAATCGCCATTCATAGAATCGCTACAGTACAAAGGGAGGCCATTTGGCCCATCGAGTCTGCACTGGCCACAAACCCACCCAGGCCCTATTCTTGTAACTTTGCTCATCGACACCAGGGTCAATTTAGCATGCCCAATCAACCTAACCCACACATCTCTGAACTGTAGTGAAACTGGAGAATCTCAGCTGTGGGCAAGGCAGAATTCAGGCCTAAATCTGCAAGATAAAAACGTCTTAAACTGCTCTGTCCATTTGAAGATCACAATATATACTAAAATGCATCCTCCCCACAAAGGGTTAAAAGATTAGGCCGTTATTTCCACCAATAGACATCGCTGTCGTTCTATTTTTCTATTTTCTGAGCACCGACTGACTGACTGATCATCATTCAGGTCACAGCTCCGATTCCCTTCCATCTGCCAACAAATTCACTCAACACGGCTCCCAAGCTGTGTGTTAATGGTAGAAAGAAATAACTTTAGTCCGGTCATTAAAGCATGAGCTCTCCAATCAATCTACTCCACAAGTCATCACACTGGGTGAATATCTGAGCGACCCAATTTGACATTGTTATTACAGAATACAAATTTTGCAAGCATAGGTTAAATGGAAAGACAAAACAATCCCCAATCAAGTTCCTGGACCTTGGTTTGATTTGATTTGATTTTATTGTCACATGTATTAGTATACAATGAATAGTATTGTTTCTTGGGCACTAAACAGATAAAGCATACCATTCATAGAGAAGTAAAGGAAAGAGTGCAGAATGTAGTATTGCAGCTATAGCTAGGGTGTAGAGAAAGATCAACTTAATGCAAGGTAAGTCCATTCAAAAGTCTGATAGCAGCAGGGAAGAAGCTGTTCTTGAGTCAGCTGGTACTTGACCTCAGACTTTTGTATCTTTTTCCCGATCGAAAAAGGTGGAAGAGAGAATGTCCGGGGTGCGTGGGGTCCTTAATTATACTGGCTGCTTTATCGAGGCAGCGGGAAGTGTAGACAGAGTCGATGAATGGGAGGCTGGTTTGCCTGATGGATTGGGCAACATTGACAACCTTTTGTAGTTTCTTGTGGTCTTGGGCAGAGCAGAAGCCATACCAAGCTGTGATACAAACAGGAAGAATGTTTTTTATGGTGCATCGGTACAAGTTGGTGAAAGTCGTAGCTGACATGCCAAATTTCCTTAGGCTTCTGAGAAATAGAGACATTGGTGGGCTTTCTTAACTATATTGTCGGCATGAGAGGGGAGGCCAGGACAGGTTGTTGGTGATCTGGACACCTAAAAACTTGAAGCTCTCGATCCTTTCTACTTCATCCCTGTTGATATAGACAGGGGCATGTTCTCCACTCTGCTTCCTGAAGTCGATGACAATCTCCTTCATTTTGCTGACATTGAGGGCGAGATTATTGTCGCTGTACCAGTTCACCAGATTTTCTATCTCATTCCTGTACTCTATCTCACCATTATTTACAGAGAGCAATATCCCTACGTATGGAGTTACATCAATATTTTCATGTTAATTTTCTTCAAGAAGCAGAAAATTTTATTTGCTGCCCTTCACATCCTCAGAATGTCCCAACACAGCGCCAGAGACCCGAGTTCCATTCCCAGCTTCAGTCTGGGTGGAGTTTGCATGTTCTCCCCGTGTCTGCGTGGTTTTCCTTCGGGTGCTCCGGTTTCCTCCCACAGTCAGAAAGATGTGCAGGTTAGGTGCAATGGCCATGCTAAATTGCCTGTCAGTGTCCCAAGATGTGTTGGCTTGGGGGATTAGCGGGGTAAATATGTGGGGTTACAGGGATCGGGCTCGTGGAAGATAAGAAAGGGGGTCATTGCAGATTTGATGGGGGGGGGGGGGAGAGATGGTGGTGGGTCTGATGGCAGTCGCCCAAAGCAAAACTAAAGGGAAAAAAGAAGACACAGCAAGATCCCACATACACCAATGTAATAATGACCCAGATAATCTGATTTTTATTCAGTGATGTGAATTGAGGTACAAGGATTAGCCAGAACACCAGGGAGAATGCATAGCAAGTAGTCTCACAACATCATGTTAAAATCCAACAGGTTTATTTGGTAGCACGAGCTTTCGGAGCACTGCTCCTTCATCAGATGACTCACTACCCTATCCCTGTAACCTTGCACATTTGCCATGGCTAATCCACTTGACCTGCACATCTTTAGACACTAGGGGGCAATTTACTGTGGCCAATCCACCAAACCTGCACATCCTTGGAATCCTTTTGTTATGTTACTAAGTTAATTAATGTTAAGCAAAGCAGTTTGACCACCTGGATCTGGTGATTGTGTGGTGGTGTTATTCATAGAATTGTAAAATCCCTAGAGTACAGAAGAAGCCATTCGGCCCATCGAGTCTGGACCAACTCTTTGACAAGTGTATCTTTGCAGGTTCTCTCCCCACCCTTTCCCCATAACCCAACACATTTAACATGGCTAATCCATCTACTCTACAAATATTGGGACACTAAAGGTCAATTTAGCATGGCCAATCCACCAAATCTGCACATCTTTGGACTGTGGGAGGAAACCGAAGTACCCGGAGGAAACCCACACAGACACGAGGAGAACGTGCAAACTCCACACAGTGACACAAGTCGGGAATTGAACCGGGGTCCCTGCCTCTGTGAGGCAACAGCGCTAACCAGCCCCTATTATTATTGTCAGACTCACAATTATATGTACAAATCACTATGATAAATGTCTGAATAGAAACAAATGTAGGTTGGAGGTGGTGGAGAGTGGGGGGTGGGGGGGGGAGGGGGTAGGGGAGCTGAGGCTTATCCGGAGTAGAAAATTCTGGAACTACTCAGCAGGTCCAGCAGCATCAGTAGAGAAAGATACAGATGTTTCAGGTGGATGGCCTTTGATCGGAGGTTTAAAGTATTATTTATTAGTGTTACAAGTAAGGCTTCATTGCAATGAAGCTACTGTAAAAATCCCCCAGTTGCCACACTCTGGTGCCTGTTCAGGTACACTGAGGGAAAATTTAGCATGGCCAATGCACCTACCCAGCATGTCTTTCAGACTGTGTAAGGAAACTGGAGCACCCGGAGGAAACCCATGCAGACACGGGGAGAACATGCAAACTCTGCACAGACAGCAACCCAAGCTGGGAATCGAACCAGGGTCCCTGGAGCTGTGAGGCAGCACTATTAACCACCGTGCCACCGTCCATAGGTCCATCCGAACTGTGTCTCGCTAATCTGTTATCACATAAACGACAGGCGTGACAAAATTGGCTTTTCTTGTTCAATTCAGAGAGAAACAACCTGCCAGAGCTCTGGGATGGAATGTTCCGGGTTATTAAGCATTCTGTGAGTCTCAGGAGTGCGCTATGATGTAACGAAGGTTGTTCTATCCAAACCAGCGCCAATGGGCATTCAATTAACCAGAACTATTCGACACTGATTGCAGTCAATAAACCTGACTGTGTGAAAGCGACTCTGGAAAATCTCACCCTGAGGGGTTGAAGACTGTCGAGTTCTCGACACATCAGAATCAAAAAAAAAACCTGAAGCCCTTTTTCAAAAAAATCACCTACCAATGATGTGAGTGCGAGTGACGTTTTGGTGCTGTACATTTCTGAAATGTTGATTTCATGAAGGGCGTTCAGAGATGTTCTAAAAACAGAAGCTAACTCAGAAAGATACGCCGCATGTATCTTTAATCCAAAAGACTTATTTCAGAGGCCAGAGGGTGTCTCTGACATTGGTTTACAACAGGACTCCTCTCACTGGCTGGAACTGCAGCTCTCTGGCATTATTTATACGCACTCTGCATCAACATGCACACCGTGTCACGTGTGACCTACTTTCAGAGACCCTCTATCTGTAAAACAAAAGAGGTCGGAATCAGTATTTTGGGAACGTTTTTGAGCTGCTTTCTGAAGAGAGCCAAGTTGCTCAGGGTGGATGTAACACCAGCCTCGCGAGGAACTGCAATCTTTCCAATCTGAAATGACACATATTCACCGTGGTACAACAATCAAATTTCTCAGTTAACAAGTCTTCAAGTTTCTTTGGTCTGCCCGAAACCTGTTGATCTTCCAGTGCAAACAATTGTCCTCGATGGGGTTTTGCAGACTGGCACATTGTAAGGTCCAGGACTTTGTGTTGAGGGACGCACACAAGCTTGGGTGTAATGGGGAAAGGCCACAGTGCAAGACCTTTCAGCCAATGTACACTGAGGGGCTAGTAACCGGATACAACCCCTCGGGCTGTGTGCTTAATGCTAACTGTACGCAACTGCACAGAATCATCACACAGGACAACATGACCGATGTTAGTAAAGAATTTTGAACATTGTGATAGGAATACTGAAACATACATGATGTTCTCAAACCGAAATTAACGTGAATTTTGATTTCAGGGAGAAATGTAAATACGACTGCTCAATGGGGGGGGTGGCACAGTGGTGCCAGGGACCCGGGTTCGATTCCCGGCTTGGGTCACTGTCTGTACGGAGTCTGCACGTTCTTCCCAGTATCTGCGTGGGTTTCCTCCGGATGCTCCGGGTTCCTCCCACAGTCCAAAGATGTGTGGGTTAGGTTGATTGGTCATGCTAAATTGCCCCTTAGAGTTAGGAGGACTCGCTAGGGTAAATGCATGGGGTTATGGGGATAGGGCCTGGGTGAGATTGTGGTTGGTGTGGACTCAATGGGCCAAATGGCCTCCTTCTGCCCTGTAGGGATTCTAGGATGGATTCTATGAACTTTATTGTTGTAATGATTGGAAATGTTTTTCACATTTTATATGAATAAAGTATACTTTCAGGAAAAGAAAGCAAATGTTCAAGGTTCAAAAGGAATTCAGTGTTCAAAACAACAACTTCTGTGTGTTTGTGTGTATTATATTTATATAGCGCCTCAAACATGAAGAAATACCCCAGGGCACATTGCAGGAGGGATTAGCAAAATACAATTTGACATCAATCTAGACAAGGAAGGAGACACTGGGTGGAATTTTCCCTCCCCCCCCACCCCCGTCATTGGAATTGTAGCAGGCGGGACATGGACCATGCAAAGGTCAGTTGACCTCAGTGGGATTTTCCAGCCATGGGGAGAGCGCGGTCGGACAATCCCACCCATTAGATCAGATAACCTGGCCAAAGGGATAGGTCTGAAAGGAGGAATGTCAGGTCGAGATGTGGGAAGGTTTACGGAGAGGGTTCCTGGGCTGAGGACAGAGGGAGCTGAAGAGGTGGCCAACAGTGGAGGAGATACCAAATTCGAGGCAGAATTGGAGGAGCGCAGGAAACTCAGAGGGTCACTGTCTGTGCGGCTGGAGGAGATTCCAGAGATAGGGAGGGGTGAGATCAGAATTTTAAAATTCAGACATTGATTGACTGGGAGCCAGTGCAGGTCAGTGCTCACAGGGCAATGGGAACACAGAGAGGGTTACTACTTGGACCACAGAGTATTGGATGTCATCAGGGGAGAATGTGGGAGACCAGCCTGGAGTGGAATCGTCGTGGTTAGAGGAAGGGAAGGCATGATGGAGGATTTCAGCATCAGGCGAGCTGATACAGGGGCAAATTCAGACCGTGTTATGAAGATGGAAATAGGTGGTCTGAGTGGAGACATCAATGTGAGGTCAGAAACTCATCTGGGGTCGAATGTGAGACCAAGATCAAGAGCAGGCTCCTTTAATGTCAAAATGTGGTCAGCATTGACAAGGATTTCATTGCAGAATCCAGTGAATAGTTTCTCTAAAGTCAGAGGTTGCTCCAGTCACACACCAGGACTCTCCCAGGCTTCATCTTCGAGTTTTGCTGGGTCCCGCTGGATGGTCAAGGAGTTACAGTTGCATGTGGATGTAAGGTTGGGTAGGTCGATGGTGAGCGGGTTGGGGGATGGGAATCGGCCATGGTGCCAGCTCCTGACTGTGAACTTTATTAACAGGGGGGATGGTGCAATCGAGGCAATGTCACTGCACTAGTAATCCAGAGGTCCAGGTTAATGATTGGGGGGAATGGAGTCCAATCTAATCATAGTTGTGAGTGAAATTTAACTTCACTAAATAAATCTGGAATTGAAAGCTAATCTCAGTAACGATGATCAGTCAACTATAATTGGAACTTTGACAAAGGTTCATCGGGACTCGAAAGGTCAGCTCTTTCTTCTCCTTACAGATACTGCCCAACCTACTGAGATTTTCCAGCATTTTCTCTTTTGGTTTAGATTCCAGCATCTGCAGTAATTTGCTTTTAAATTATTATCGATTGTTGTAAAAACCCATCTGGTTCACTAATGTCCTTTAGGGAAGGAAATCTGCTGTCCTTACCTGGTCTGGCCTACAGGGGCTCAGGTTTAAGGTGTGAGGGGCAACGGTCAAAGAGGATGTACGAGGCAGATTTTTTACACAGAAGGTGGTGGGTGCCTGGAACTCGCAGTCAGGGGAGGTAGTGGAAGTAGATAATGGTAGTGGCTTTTAAGGGGTTTCTTGACAAATACACGAATAGGTTGGGAATAGAGGGATAGGGTCCCCGGAAGGGATAGGGGGTTTTAGCTAAGTCAGGCAGCATGGTCAGTGCAGGCTTCCTGTGCAGTAGGTTTCTTTGTACATGTGACTCCAGAGCCATAGCAATGTGGTTAACTCTTAACTACCCTCTGGAATGTCCTAGCAAACTGCTCAGTTCAAGTGTAACGAATCTCTTCTCTCTGTGTGGAATTGTTTGCCGCAGAGGGCTGTCGAGGCTGGGTCATTAAGTATATACAAGGCTGAGACAGGCAGATTGTTAATCAGGAAGGGAATTCAGGCTTATGTGGATAAGGCAGGAAAGTGTTGAGGATTATCACATCAGGTCAGGCATGACCTTACTGAATGGCGGAACAGGCTCGATGGGCCGAATGGTCACTCCTGCTCCGGCATCTTTTAGTCTTATAACGATCATGGGTGGGCAACAAATGATGGCCTTTCCCATCAAAGGATAAAATCGAAATCCACGTGATTCAAGAGAGCAGGAGTCGAGCTCCCACAGGCGAACAAGCAACACAAGAGGGAAATGGCGACCGGGCTGATATACGGGAAGGCAGTCAGCAATCGTGGAACTGTATTGAGCAAGGACACACAGAGGGAGAGGCAGAACAAAGCAGCTCCTGAACCACACATAGAACCATAGAACACTACAGCACAGAAAAGGCCTTTTGGCCCTTCTTGTCTGTGCCAAACCATTTTTCTGCCTAGTCCCACTGACCTGCACCTGGTCCATATCCCTCCACACCCCTCTCATCCATGTACCTGTCCAAGCTTTTCTTCAATGTTGAAAGTTGGGGCCTTTTCAAAACCAAGGCCATTAGTTACACCCAGAGGTAACATGCTGCACGTGGACTGTTCCAGTGATTCTGTCTTGAAGCTTTGTTAAAAGATAGCCTTTAACACTCTCCAGTGCAATTTTAAATGAAATGCTTGTCAGCTGGGGGTTGGTGAAGGGAAAGGGATTGGTGTGAGATCAGATCTGGGAAGGTTACTAAGGCACGAACAGGAAAAGGAATTTTAAACTTTAAAACCCAATTTGCAACCCTGCACCTCTCACATCACAGATACTCTCTAATCCAACACGTAAGGAAGATTGTCTATAGACTTAATTCGCACATTGGCCCCAACACAGTATGAAAGAAAGAAAGAAAGAACATTCTCTATGAAACTAATTTTCTTTGGCTGTGAGATATTTTCCTTCTGATAGATTTAATTCATCATTTTGAATTATTTCTAAATGTGAAAAGCCTGAGATTTTTGTTACTTCATGAGGCCAAGTGCTGGAAATTGGGATTGGAGCAGTTAGGTGGTTTGTGTTTAACTGGCACCGACATGATGGGCCGAAGGGCCTTTTTCTGTGCTGTACACATCTACGACCTTGCTGATATAGACCTCAAAACACTGTCGTTTCAGGGAAAATGCCGGGCTGCTGGGGCAGAACCCACCATTGTACAACCGAGTATTTCACAAGCATTTACCCAGGCCTCTCAATACTGGCACCCAGACTTCATTTAAATATAGATGGCTGCAGTGTAATCTCTACTATCAGAAATCTTAATACCCTCCAGACATTCTTTCAACAAGATAAATCTTCAAAATCTCACTTCATTGTATAACTTATTTTGTCGTTTGCATTTTATCTTAAATTGACATAATCTTCATGACGGAGAATATTGCAATGTGCAAGATAACAGTCTGAGGACTTTTTATTCGCCAGTCAGAACTGTTCATTGGGCTGCGCTACAGGCGGGGACAGTTTTAAAATCAGATGAAGGAGGTTTTGCAGCATCGCCTCTCTCCTCCCCTGCTTCAGTCTCTGGCTGATGAAGCTCTCACTATCATCGCCTCTGGATCTGACTGTCCCAGCGCACTCCCAGCTGCTCTCGCACATTCCATCCTCTGTAAACGTGCCGCTATCCAAAACCAGCAACCGCAGTGTCCTATATCACACCAAACCCTGTTCATTCTCCCATAATGTGACTGTTTGATGATCTGCACTGGCTTCTGTTGAAATCACATTCATTTTAAAATGCTCATCTTGCTTTCAAATCACTTTCCCGATCTCTGGAATATCTTCCAGCCCGCCAACTTCTCCGCGTTCTTGTAATTCTTGTCTCTTGGAACCATAGAAAATTTGCGACTAAGAGAGAGAGGCCAATCAGCTCTTTGCATCTGTGTTGGCCACTAAATGAGATACTGCTCATTTTCATCCCATTTTCCAGCATAGTCCTGCAACTTCCAGCACTTCGGATGCAGGTCCATGTCGAATCCCCAATTTGAACCTTTCATCACTACTGGCCTATCCTCAGATCTGGGAATTCCACCTCCAAGCCATTCGGCACAGTGGGACAACGGTTAGCACTGCTGCCTCACAGCGTTAGGGACCTGGGTTCAATTCCTGGCTTGGATCACTGTCTGTGTGGAGTTTGCACATTCTCCCCATGTCTGCATGGGTTTCCTCCGGGTGCTCCGGTTTCCTCCCACAGCCTGAAAGACGTGCTGGTTAGGTGCATTGACCCGAACAGGTGCCGGAGCGTGGCGACTAGGGAATTTTCACAGTAACTTCATTGCGGTGTTAATGTTAAGTGACTAATTAAAAAACTTTATATTTTATTCCACATCCCTATTGTTTTTTAAGACACTCCTTAAAACCTGGCTCATTGGCCAAGCTTTTGTCACCTATCCTATCATATAATTTATGTGGCTTGGTGTTAAACTTCATTTTTTTATTCATTCATGGGACATGGGTGTCGCTGGCTGGCCAGCATTTATTGCCCATGGACCATTGAGAGTCAACCACATAAGAACACATAAGAACATAAGAAATAGGAGCAGGAGTAGGCCATCTAGCCCTTCCAGCCTGCCCCGCCATTCAATAAGATCATGGCTGATCTGAAGTGGATCAGTTCCACTTTCCTGCTCTCTCCCCATAACCCTTAATTCCCTTGTCTATCAAAAACCTATCTACCCGTGACTTAAATATATTTAGCGAGGCAGCCTCCACCACTTCAACGGGCAGAGAATTCCAGAGATTCACCACCCTACACACCACATGTAGGCCAGACTAGGTAAGGACAGATTTCCTTCTCTAAAGGACATCAGTGAAGCAGATGGGTTTTTCCAACAATCGATGATGGTTTCATGGTCATCAGTAGATTCTTGATTCCAAATATGTCTTTTTTATTGAACTCAAATTCCGTCACCTGAAGTGGTGGGATTCGAACCCGGGTCCCCGGTACATTGGCTGAGTTTCTAGGTTAACAGTCAGTGCCCTCCCTTATTGACGATGCTCCTATGGAGCGCTTTGGGGCAATGTTAATGATGCTACATAAATACAAGTTGTTGTATCATTTTACACTCACAGCTTTTGACATAATGGAATATTCTTAAGCGCAGCGACTTAGCAGAATCTCCATTGATTCCAGCTCCTCCCAGGTATCACTTCTCGATTTATTGGTGTCATTTCATCTTACTCTGGATTACAGCTCCTTCCTGCACTGGTCTCCGCAGGACTGTAAATTTTAGCCCGGTTTAAATAAATCACCTCTTTGTGAAAGGTTCCCACCACTCAACATGTGGAAATCATTGCGACATTCCAGAAAATGGTGGGAAACCTGATTTGAACCATGGCAAAAACTCCACTTGAATTGAGATTTTGCTGGAATTCTGTACAATCAATCCGGTGGAGAGAGGGGAGATACAAAAGTTCAATATTTCCTGTACGGATGATTGTGAAATGGTTGATTTCATTGTGAAGTCACTCACCCACGTACACCAATTATTTCAGATTAAAATAATCACCAGAAAGAAGGGAATTCAAGAAAATTAATTGTACAATTATGGATTTGAACAACATCTTCAAACAGTCCGTGTCTGCGTGGGTTTCCTCCAGTGCTCCAGATTCCCCCCAACACTCCAAAGGATTAGCTGATTGGCCGCGCTATATTGCCCCTTAGGTGTGTAGGTTAGGGGGATTAGTGGGGTGAATACACGGCGTTACAGATATAGGGCCTGGGTGGGATGCTTTGTCGGCAAGTGCAGACTCGATGGACTGAATGGTCTCCTCCTGCACTGTAAAGATTATGCGATTAAAGTTTTTAAATGTTTCTGAGATGTGGCATCAAAATGAAATTAACTTTTCTGAAACAATAACTGCAGTGGACATAAACTAACAGAATGTCTGGGAATATACCGCCAGCAAGGTATGTTAAGGACTCTTAACCAAACAGTAGAGAGAAAATAAGATACAATGCAGTGCTCAAAGCAGGCTGGTGAAGCTGTGTGCCTTCTCTGTCTCACTCCCGTGGAAATGCTGCTCTTGGTTCGCAATGTAACCATCCTGAGAAGAGAAATCTACTTCGAACTGAGATCTTTCAGGGAAAAAAAAAGTCAGAATGTGCTCCACACAATTGTAACCACGAAAATAACTGAACAAAACAGCCACAATGTGCAACTGGCGCATAGAGACCAGTCAACAATATACTCCTCCATCTTCATTTTCATAAACTGTAAAAACTGTATCAGCCTATCCACTTACTCTGCCATCTGTACTGGTGTGTGTGTGTGTGTGTGTGTGTGTGTGGCCTGATGAATGTGCGCAGGATGTATGAATGAATGCTGCTTGCAATGTAACTAGTTGTTTTAAGCCCAGGAACTGGTTCCAAAAAACTTCTCTTGTTCTTTGCTTAACCAAAGAAAATCTGTCTGACTAATTCCCCACAACCTCAAAGTGTAAATAGTGAGACTCCAATGGGATTGGTGACGCACAGTCTCACTAAATTCACACAAAAACCCTGTTAAAGTCAAACCTGGACTGCAAGGATAGGGGAGTCACTGCCCCCTTATTCACATGGTTGTTACTTGTATTAATGATTTTTTAAACCCATTCTTCCAGGTAGTTTTCTGTGTACTCTAATGAAGACAGAAATGTAACGTCAAGTAATTCTGGCAAAGCACCTAGTTCCTCATTGTAAATTATAAAGCAAATGATCGTGTTAAAACTTTCACCATAAATCACCTCCGCACCATTAAACTCTCTCAGGCTCTCTTTACGTCAGTTTGCAGGATATACATCCATCAAGAGTACCATTAGCCACTATCAATTTACATGCTATCAGTTACACTCGGGTCATCTTTCTCTGTAAATAAGATTTAGAAGGGAAACTCTATCTGCTGTGTCAGAGACAGCAGTTATCCTGCCATGTTAATCAACAAAGTGGTTTGAAGATCTCTGAGTTTGAGATGAATCAGCTAAAGAAGATAAGGTGGAAGCAGATTTCAGCGCAAATGTCTGTGGCATCAAACTGCACAACCATTAAAAGTTTTATAATGGAAACCGCTGGCCAGAGTTCCATCCTCCTCATCTGTACTGCAGTACATGCTGAAAGGGTTTAAACGCATTCTGTCCAGTAGGCTGCAAGGAATGTCAAACTGGCTACTTTAGAAAATGATTATTTAATCTTTAAAAAACAGACACAGGTTTTACCCAGACATTAGTCATGATGTGTACCAGAGGAATTTCTAACCTTCTGAAAGCTAGCAGGGGCCTCGTTATTTCTGAAGAGGCGCTAATGCCCCCGTTACTGCAAAATCTCCACTCGCAACAACCTCCTTTACATTTCTGAGGTGGAGCCCTGGCACCGGAAACAGTGTGTCTGCAAGGACAGAAGGGACCCAGAGCTGGAAAAACATATCCTTCGTTCAAAACACAGGAGAAGAAGAAGGACGTGTGTCACATGGCCTCTCCCTCGCTACCAGGACCTCCAACGTTGCCATGTAAACTGGACCCAGGCTGTCGGCCATTTTGCCACCCCATAGAATCGTGGACTCCCTACAGTGCAGCCGGCGGCCATTTGACTCATTGAGTCTGCACCTACTTTCTGAAAGCTTAGCTGGGCCACCCCCTCCACCACCCTGCCCCTAGAACCCTGCACATTTACCATGGCTAATCCACCCAACCAACACACATCCCTGGGCACTAAAGGGCAATTTAGCATGGCCAATCCATCCAACAGGAAGCAACAGAAAGAGCTCTATCCAGGTTAATTCACTGGCATTCATCTACTCTGTTCACCAGCTGGAATACTGGAACTCCTGTATCACTGCCTATCAGAATAATCCATCTCTAATTCCCATCTTCCATTGTTCAGGTCCTTGTTTCTGGGTCACTCTGCCGCAGTCAGCCTGTTAATCTCCGAAGCAACTGATCATTGGACTCATGTGAAATGATAATGCTTATTTTTATTGTGTTCTTTGCGCCAAACTCCTTTTATTCCCTTATTCCTCTTTTATTGTGAGTGCAAAGTGTGACGGGCGTTGTGAAAGATTTTGTGTGTGTGAAATAATCTGTCCTTCCGATTGTACCTTATCTCGAGGTTGCTGTGGGGTTATTCAGCGAAGCCGATCACCCCAAACT
This sequence comes from Carcharhinus amblyrhynchos, assembly GCF_965287045.1. NCBI lineage: Eukaryota > Metazoa > Chordata > Chondrichthyes > Carcharhiniformes > Carcharhinidae > Carcharhinus > Carcharhinus amblyrhynchos. The sequence continues at coordinate 50,009,679 of NC_137342.1, forward strand.
GAGGGGTTGGGGAAAAGCATTTAAAAAGTGGGAGATCAAAAACCAAAAACAGCTTTGTATTTATGGATTGGGGAGGGGGAGTGGGGATTAAGGGGAGAAATCAGAACTGGTTAAATTAAACTCCTCCTGTCCGTAACAAATATTAAATCGGACTCCAGTGTAATTAGCAAATGGGAGTGTTTGATAGCAACAGAGGAATAGAGGCACTTGGAACATTGAGGAGTAGGAGCTAACAAAACCAACACTGGATTACCGCAGCGAAAGGACAGTAGAGCATCAGCTATTGCTATTATACATTACCATTCTGAAGCAATGTATTACAGAGTTATAGAACATCAGCTCTGATTCTCACTGGATTAGAACATAAGAATTAAGACCAGGAGTTGGCTATTTGACCCGCTGAGCCTGTCCTACTCTTCAGCAAGATTACAGTTGACCTTTGTATCTCAGATCCACCTTCCCACAATATCCCCATGTCCAGTAAATCCTTTAGTATCTGTCAGGGAACGAGATCAGAAACTCTCGGGTATAGTATGAAGTCAGACTAGATTCCTACTATTTTGGCGTTACTGTGAGGACGTGCTGTTTCACTCTAGATTCTACTGACAAACTGGGAAACTTTTATCAAAACAAACTTAATTTAATGACACAGTTTAACAATAATCAATTAATTAGCTGAACATTTACCAATTGAACAATATTTAAACATGACAAGATACAATTCTTAACTGCTAATCTATCTCTATTAGGTCCAATTCAAGCAATATTCCTCTCATAGACTCAAACCCCTTTTCAAAATCAGTTAGCAAAACACAAGGTTTTGTACTTGTTAACAGTCCTAAAGCCTTTTAAACATCTCTGAGGAGAGAGAGAAAGAGAGGGAGACGTAGACACCTGTCTTCTGATAGCCAAAAACAGTAACCTCCAGAGACACAGACAGAGACACAGACAGAGACACAGACAGAGAGACAGACAGAGAGACAGACAGAGAGACACAGAGACAGAGAGACACAGAGACAGAGAGACACAGAGACAGAGAGACACAGAGACAGAGAGAGAGACAGAGAGAGAGAGAGACACAGAGAGAGAGAGAGAGACACAGAGAGAGAGAGACAGAGAGAGAGAGAGAGAAACAGAGAGAGAGAGAGACACAGAGAGAGAGAGAGACACAGAGAGAGAGAGAGACAGAGAGTTAGACACAGAGAGAGAGAGAGACAGAGAGAGAGAGACAGAGAGAGAGAGACAGAGAGAGAGAGACAGAGAGAGAGAGACAGAGAGCTCTTGCTTCTTTCAGGTGCAGGCACAGACTGGATGTTTCAAAATGAAAGAGAAGCTGTGGCCGTGATTCTCTCATCCCGCTGTGCTAATTTTTTTAGTGCAGCAAGCCGGGGGTATCCTCGCGTTGGCCAGTTTGTGGGGTTCACTGTGCATTCCTGCCGCGATAGTGTCTCCCAGCACTGGATTTCGGGCAGCGTCACATCCGCGCCGGAATTTGGCGGGGAGGCATGGGAATCATTTAAGTGGTCATTTGAATATCATTTAAATGAGATTAGCGAGTCTGCGACTGAAGTCTCCAGCCCCGCTAACATCTTCCAGCCCCGCCAGAGTCCTTCACTCCAGTGAGGTTTACACTAGCTCCCCACTTGCAGGGAGCTGTGGCCCCACCCTGCTGGAGTGAAGGGATACAATTGGGTTCCCCAAAAGTGGGGGGGGGGCCTGGGCATTGGTACCCCGGCAGGGCCAGCCTGTGCCCCTGGCACTGCCCAGAGGGCAAAGTGCTGATGCCTGGGGGGGCACTGCCCATCAGGCATAGGGCAGTGGCAAGAGGGGGAAGGGTCGATGGGTGGTGTTTGGTTGGGTTGGGGTGTTCCGCTATACTCTGCAGTCAGGACTGATGGGTGAAGAAGGGAGGCCGGTGATCTGAGCGGGCTTGGGGGGAATGGTCAGCCTGCTGGGGTCTTGAATCAAAGACTGAGCAACCGAGTGAAGAAGTTTCTACCCATCAGTCTGAAATGAACCCTTATTCTGAGACGGTGATGCCATGTTCTGGATTCTCCAACCAGTCCCATCTGAAAACACACCAAACAATCCTTCTAAAGTAAATATCGTGTCTGTTGGACACTTCCCACATAGCATGAAGACCACTGCAGACTTGTCAGTGGCTGAGACAGACACATTGGCGACATTTAAGACTTATTTGGACAGGAACAGGCAGGGTTTAGAGGGACGCAGACGATTGGTGTAGACAGGACAATGTGATCGACACAGGCTCGGTGGGCCGAAGGGCCTGTTCCTGTGCTGTATTGTTCTTTGTTCCTCCCTCAGAAATGAAAGAAGAACGTGAGAAACCTAATTTTTAAACATAAATTTAAGTCAGAATTTGCTGAAACTCTCCCCCAAAACAAAGGGTTATTTTAACACCTCCAGATCCAACCGAGTGAAGAGCTGGCGTGAACATGTATTGGAAATATGCAACAGATTATTAAAAAAGAGAGAAAAAGAGAGACTTGTGCCCCATCTTCAGAACGGAATTCTAAGAAGAAATGTGTCAGAAACTTATCGTTTATCTTCTCAGTTTGCCGCCAGTATCTTCCATCTCAATTTCAGATTTAGAAGTTTTTAGGAGAAGTTTTTGTTTTACTGAAGGGGCTTGCTCTGTGGAATTGATCATCTTTGAGCAGATTTAAAAGGCTGTTTCGCTTCTGAGGGATCTGGCATCTCACAGAACGACAATCTCCCCCCCAGCCCTCCCCACCCAACTCCATCATCAGAAACAGTCAGAGCTTTGTTTATCACTGACATATACAGCTGTGTCTCGAGTACATGAAGGCACTTTTTTTTCCAAGTGACATTTCTCAGAACTTCAGCCAAGAAAACCAGGCGCTCGTGTCAACAAATCCGAGGATTAACAAGGAATCATTTGGATCACTATGCAGCTTGACAACCTTTTATTCCTAATCTTCCTGAAGTTATTACTCAGCTGTCTGGTCTGCCTACTGGATCTAATTACGGGAATGTCGCCGTTTACAAACACTTTAAACACAGACCCTACACCGACCGAGAGCGAGAATGGTGGCTTGTAAAATTGTAACGAGTACCACTAAAACGGCTGAATAAAACGCGGGGGTAAAATTTCCCGATTCCATCCACCACCCCGCAGGGATCGGCACGGGTGGGATGGACATTTTAACACAGCCACAAAATGTCCATTGACCTCGGAGGTGGTGGGGCAGGGATTTTGGGATCTGGGGCGAGCGAAACTGGGAAATCCTGTCTGTAAATTCCCTAAACATGTACAAACTCTTTGAAACTGAGATTGCTTTTTTAATGAGGTAGGGGTATGAAGCAAGTAAATGGTATCATGGTCTAACTGAATGAGACAGCAGGCCTGAGGGACTGAATGGTCTTCCTGCTCCTACTTTAGGACAGCTTGCGAAACGGTTTTTTGTCAAGGTTCTGTTGTAGATTAAAATATGCTGGCTCCAATTTTCCAGTCACACATGTTCCGCCCCCACTGCAAGCGAGGACGGAGAATTGGCTCACTGACTGCAGCAGGAATGGAAAATCCCTCTGAACTGAGCAGGTGGAAAATTCCAGCCATTACGGCCTGGATTTTGGGGTCAGTCGTGAATCAACGGTGCCATTCATTACACTTCCACTGATCACAGACTTGTGATGGGATTTCCAGAGACCTACAAAAGGCAAGAGGCGTTTTCTCTCTCTCTCTCTCTCTCTCACTGGAGTTCTGCTTGTGTGAAGACAGGCTTTCCTCTGGAGGCTGCTGTCTGACAGTCAGAAAACGGGTGTCTCTCCGCACCTCTGTCCAGAGAGGTTAACAGGCTGGAGGACTGGGAATCCACATAAGACTGTGTGTCTTGCTAACTGATTCTGAAGACAGGTTGACATCTATGGGGATATTGCTTCAATTGGAACTAAAGAGATAGCTAACAATTAACAATTATACCTTGTCACATGCAAGTATTTCAATTAGTAAAAGCTATGCTAGCTCCTTTTGTTGTATTCTAACTGTGTTGTTAAGTAAAATTTATTTTACTAAGAGCTTCCTAATGGGTTAATAGAATCACACCGGAAGTGAAACACCTTATGCTGCACTAAGTCCAAAATCAAATAAAGGCTAACTTGGTGGCACAGAGGTTAGCACTGCTGTCTCACAGTGCCAGGCACCCAGGTTCAAATCCCAGCTTGGGTCACTGTCTGTGCAAGTTCTCACCATGTCTGTGTGGGTTTCCTCCGGGTGCTCCGGTTTCTTTCCACAGTCCAAAAAACTTGCTGGTTAGGTGCACTGGCCATGCGAAATTCCCCCTCAGTGTACCCGAACAGGTGCCGGAGTGTGGCGACTAGGGGATATTCACAGTAACTTCATTGCAGTGTTAATGTAAGCTTACTTGTGACACTAATGAATAAAATTAAAACTTCATAATATGCTTTAGAGTTTCTGATCTGGTCCGTAACAAGTAGGGAACCACAATTTTCTTCACTGACTTTGGCATGAAGCTTAAACCTTAGAAACATTGGAACAGTCCCTCTAAATCGCAATCTGTGCAAGATAAAAACCAGATGGTTTAAATATGACATCTGAATTGTTTTTAGGAGTTATACTCACTGCTGCTATCTTGCTGTATTTAAGATATATTTTGTTGTTTAAAAGGTTAAAAGTATGAAGGAATTGCATGACAGAACAGTGTCCCAATACCTGGTGATGTGATGGCAGATACAATGCCCAACAGGCTGGGGTGGGGGAGATTCACAGATGAGTTCAAATCAGTTGTCAGGTGAGTGGTTTTCTTAAGTACACCACCTGTCAGGAACTGTTATACAACTAAACTGGGGTTAGTTTATATTCAACAATGGTGTTATACTTCCCGCCTGGAACATCAGTTGCTGTTTGCACACCTAACTCTGTCATGCCCTTATCTGTGAGGTGTCGGCAAGTGAAGCCTCATCTCAATGCAGTCAAGCAACACACTTCCACCGTCCTGGCAGCGAAACACGTTGATACCATTGAACGGACACCTAAAACATGGTCATGCAGGAACTTGCCCACAATACATCTTTGACACAACCTGTCTGATCTGACAATGAGCACTACCAGCTTTCCACTCAATGAACTGTTTTGAAGGTGAATTCTCAGCATTGCTCGGAGGCAGCAAGTGGAAAATGAAAGTGACACAGGCTTTGCTCCCTGAAATGTTTGATCATCTGGAATTCCTTACACTAAATCCACAATCCGCACAAAGTCACCTCTGCTTCCTCCGACATTGACTGCAGTTGCTTTCATTGAACTGCAGCAAAACATTGAGCTGTATACCTCCAGGCAAACTCCACCGAAAAACATTCAAACCCAGCTAACAGAAGCAGTGTGACTTTCATCTTTGTGTCCAAGGTTCTGGCTATTTGTACTGAGGCACCCACTGGATGAGATATAGGGCAGGATTCTCCATCTTTACCCGGGGCTGGGGTTCTCCAGTCCCGCTGCAGTGAACAGAGATTTGGCCGAGTGCCAGATTCTCCATTCTCGCTGGCAGCAGGGCGTGAACGGCTGGAGAATTCTGGTCATAGCTGCAGAAGATCTCGCACTGTAGCCGCTAGCAAATCGGTTTAAGGGGAGGCAACAGCCTAGTGGCATTATCACTACTCTATTAATCCAGAAACTCAGCCAACGTTCTGGGGAACCGGGTTCGAATCCCGCTATGGCAGATGGTAGAATTTGAATTCAGTAAAAAAAATCTGGAATTAAGAATCTACTGATGACCACGAAACAGGTGTTGGAAAAACCATTTGGTTCACTATTGTCCTTTAGGGAAGGAAATCTGCCATCCTTACTTGGTCTGGTCTACTTGTAACTCCAGAGCCACAGCGATGGAGTTGACTCTCAACTGCCCTCCAAAGACAACTAGGGATGGGCAATAAATGCTGGCCAGCCAGCTGTGCCCACGTACCATGAATGAATAAAAAGAAGTTTCACAAATAATACAATTGAGGACACACACACAGCTGCTTCCTTTTCATACCAACGCAACAGAATAATCTGAATTTGAGGTGTCACTGAGAAGGGAATGATTGCAGTGTTGTTTAACCCTCTTCAATACCTTTAACACTGACTGCGGTGTGTAAAGTACCTAATTATATCATTAAAAAATTATTTTTGAAAAGCATGATGCTGACCACTTTTCAGAAATATGTAAAAAAACCTTTTAAGATACTAAATAAATATTAAAACGGCTCGATACCCAACCGATGATAAAAGCAGGCACTTGCCCTCCATTTCACAGTCGATTTCCTGAACCAGTTTGGTGTCAGGTGCCTGACCACTCCAGCTCTGAGTGACTCTCCAAAACAGCCAATTTGTTCTTATCTCTGATGGACACAGACTGCAGCAATCAATGTCAACTATTCATCAACAAAGCCAATAGGTTGTCGATTTTTTATAAAACAGCAAAACCACAGGTAAAAGGGAGCCAAACTGCACACAGCTCTGACCACAGATTGCAGGGGTTCAACAGGGCAGGTGGAGTTTGGCAGTAAATATACTGGCCTTGCCAGTAATGCCCACATCCTTTAAAAGGATATAAAAATACCGCATTAGGTTTCCATTACTCAGGAGCAATATGCACAGCACTTACTGCTGATCTTTCTTTTTATCTTCATAAGTTCATAAGATATAGCAGCAGAATTAGGCCATTCAGCCCATCGAGTCCGCTCCGCCATTCAACCAAGGCTCCTCACCCCCATTTTCCTGCCTTTTCCCATTCCCAGTTAAAAATCTGTCCACCTCCTCCTTAAATTTACTCCCTGTCCCAGCATCCACTGCACTTTGGGGTAGCGAATTCCACAGATTCACAACCCTTTGGGAGAAGTAGCTTCTCCTCAACTCTGTTTTAAATTTGCTGCCCTTTATCCTAAGACTATGACCTCTCGTCCTAGAATGGCCCACAAGAGGAAGCATCTGCTTCATGTTTACTTTATCCAGACCTTTTATCATCTTGTAAACCCAGTTTGATCTCCCCTCATTCTTCTGAATTCCAGACAGTATCGGCCTAAACTGTTCAATCTCTCTTCATACGCCAACCCCCTCGCCTCTGGAATCAATCTCGTGAACCTCATATGGGTTATAAGCCTTGCCAGCATTTAGTGCCCTTCAGGTGGTGATGGTAAGGTGACTTTGTACACAAAACTGAGCGGCTTGCGAGTGGAGTATAATCATAGAATCCCTACAGTACAAAAGGAGGCCATTCAGCCCATCGGGTTTGCACCAAGTTGCCAACAGAGCATCTTATCCAGGCCCACCCCGATAAACCCCTGCATTTATCCCACTAATCCATCTAACCTACACATCTTGGGATACTAAGGGGCAATTTAGCACGGCCAATCCACCTAACTGCACATCTTTGGCGTGTGGGAGAAAACCGGAGCACCCGGAGGAAACCTACGCAGACATGGGGAGAATGTGCAAACTCCACGCAGACAGCGACCCAAGGTCAGAATCAAACCCTGGTCCCTGGCACTGTGAGGCAGCAGAGCTAACCCACTGTGCCACCTTTGATAAGCTAATAGGATATGCTAATACGTGATGTAAGCTATGCATCAGCAGTCATGTGCTGCACTCTCGGGTGTACTAGTGAGAGACCTACCTCCACATTGCTAATAACACAGTTTACGACAATTACCTGAGTGAGAGAAGCCTGGGTTATGGGTCACACATCCCAACAGCCAGCAACCACACTGAGACCACACAGAGCCTGGGAACAACATAGAACATGGTGGCAGCGAGGGTGACACCAACCTAACCAAGCATTGGTGATATCCAGTGGACAACAGCAAGCAAATGCAGAAAAATCTTTCAGCTGGCACTGACAAACGTACTGAGGCAAACTAGAAACCAATGGAGATGTCAGCACCTGTCGGGCAGTCACTGCCCTCACTGCAGTCATTTAAAGACTTTGACGACTGATAGTGAGGCCAGAGTTGGGAGATTTGGAAGAAACTCTTCCTCAGGGATTGAGTGACATTGGGATTGTGCGGTAGAGAGCGCAGCTGCAGCTTGTGGATCCGGTAGTTTATGATGTCCTCTTGAGGCAGGGTTTGGGACAGTCCATTGCAGAGTTTGACGCCAATCTCAAAGCCTTCGACATGTATTTTAGTCTGCCGCAGAAGCCCAGAATCAAACAAACGATTCACTAAGTGAGGTAGGCCAAACTCCATCACCACACCGAGGCCCTGGACTGTGTAGGCCCACAGACAGCAGCCCCACCCCCGCAATAGCTTCTAAAAATGGGTTAAATGAATAGATATGCTAATGAGTGAGATAGGCGATGCTACATTAGCGACATCAGCTCTCAGATGCTAGACTCCAGAACTCTGGAGAGACTCACCTACTAAGTATTCTGTCTGAAATGTGGTGTTAATAAATCAGTTTAAAGCAAGTACTGAATTCTGTCCAGGGACAATAGGTCACACACTGGAATAATCAGCAACCACACCAAGACTACACAGGGCAGCACAGGAATGCTGGGCCATTTCAGAGTAAACCACATTGCTGTGGCTCCAGAATCACCTACAGGTCAGAGGCTAGGAATACTGCGGCGAGTAACTCACTTCCTGACTACCCAAAGCCTGCCCACCATCTACAAGGCACATGTCAGGAGTGTGATGGAATACTCCCCCCTTGCCTGGATGGGGGCAGCTCCAACAACACTCAAGAAGCTCAACACCATCCAGGACAAAGCAGTCCCCACCCGATTGGCATCACATCCAACAACATCCACTCCCTCCACCACCAACACTCAGTAGCAGCAATGTGTACTGTCTACAAGATACACTGCAGCAATTCATCAAAGACCCATAGACAGCACCTTCCAAACCCACCACCACTTCCATCTAGAAGGCCAAGGGCAGCAGATACATGGGAACACCACTCCCTGCAAGTTCCCCTCCAAGCCACTCACCATCCTGATTTGGAAATATAGAACACAGAGCATAGAACACTACAGCACAAACAGGCCCTTCGGCCCACAAGTTGCACCGATCATATCTCCACCTACCAGGCCTATCTATAACCCTCCCCATTAAATCCAGCCGTTGAATATTGGCCGTTCCTTTGCAGTCGCTGGGTCACAGTCCTGGAACTCCCTCCCTCCCTAACGGCATTGAGAGTCAACCCACAGCACGTGGACTGCATGGGTTCAAGGAGGCAGCTCACCACCACCTTAGGCTGATTGGTGTACCAAATTGACCCTATTCTCCCCTGAATCTGGCTACAGTAGGGGTACCATTCGCATACACACGGGGCAAGGTAGGTGTAGGAAAATGCTTTAAAATGGCGGAGCGGGCTCGTTGGGCCGAAGGGCCTGTTTCCCATGCCGGGTTGCTCTTTGTTCTCAAGAGTAACTAGGAATGGGCAATAAATGCTGGCCAGCCAGCTACACCCGTGTCCCACGAATGAATAGAACAAAAAAGGCCAAGGCTGGAGATTTCCTCCCTTTGTGAATCAGACAGGCTGATACAACAAGTTAATAGCTTCATAGTCACTGTTTCTGAGGCTAGTTTTTTGTTTGAGATTTATTTAATGAATTGAATTTAAATTCCTCAAATATCACGGTGAGATTTGAACTCATGTCTGGGCACGAGTGCCGGCCTCAGAGTTATTGCAGTGAAGCAGTCGCTATGCTACCACACCTCATTACTAATCCTCTGGGTAACGACTGAGGCTGAACAGATCGCAGATTCTTCACCTTGGTCAGAACCTGCTGACATTCTAACCGTTAAGGACATGAAAACCTAGCTCCAGAATAACATTTGAACATTAAACCGTGACTGTAAGAACATATAAGAACATAAGAACATAAGAAATAGGAGCAGGAGTAGGCCATCTAGCCCTTCGAGCCTGCCCCGCCATTCAATAAGATCATGGCTGATCTGTCGTGGCTCAGTTCCACTTTCCCGCCCTCTCCCCATAACCCTCAATCCCTTCTCTTATCAAAAACCCATCAACCCGCTTCTTAAAAATATTTAGCGAGGCAGCCTCCACCACTTCAACGGGCAGAGAATTCCAGAGATTCACCACCCTTTGAGTGAAGAAGTTCCTCCTCAACTCCGTTCTAAACCGCCTCCCCTTTATCTTGAGGCTGTGCCCCCTAGTCCTACTGTCTTTTTTGAGTGGGAAGAGTCTCTCCACCTCTATCCTATCCATCCCATTCATCATCTTATACGTCTCAATGAGATCTCCCCTCATTCTTCTAAACTCTAACGAGTACAAGCCTAGTTTATTCAGCCTCTCCTCATAGCTCAATCCCCTCAACTCCGGTATCAGCCTAGTAAACCTCCTCTGCACTCCCTCCAGGGCCAAAATATCCTTGCGCAGGTGCGGCGCCCAAAACTGCACACAGTACTCCAGCTGCGGCCTCACCAATGCCCTATACAGCTGCAGCAAGACCTCCCTACTTTTATATTCAATCCCCCTCGCTATGAAGGCCAGCATCCCATTCGCCTTCCTGACCACCTGCTGCACCTGCAAGCTGGGTTTTTGCGACTCATGCACAAGGACCCCGAGGTCCCTCTGCACCGTCGCCTGCTGCAGTTTTTCGCCACGTAAGTAATAGTCCTTCCTACCATTCTTCCTACCAAAGTGGACCACCTCACACTTGCCAACATTAAATTCCATTTGCCATTTCCTGGCCCATTCGCCCAGCCTATCTAAGACAAGGAGACTGGCTCAAACTAATACAAGGAAAAGTTGGAACTGACACTGGGAATCCTTTTCAGGATTGCAGATAAAAACTCTGGAATTATTCATGACAATCTGGACGCTTGGGGAACTTCCATATCTTCCTGGATGAAGGTTGGTCAAACGACCATCCTCATCTTTGTAACCGGCTGATTCTTCCTGTCAGCGTGCTAATCTGCCGAGTACAATGATAATGGGAACATGTTGAAAGAACGTTTCCATGAAGATTAACTCGTCCCCGGCAACCACTCCCCTGCTCATCTAACGTCAGAAATTCATGTAAATTTGAGAGGAAAACCCTGCAAAATTTTTGGAAATACTTAAAAAAATTAATTCTACTTAATAGTATGAATTTATAATATTCAGTGAGGGTGATTTACTTGCAATTTCAAACACCTTAATCTCCAGGGTTCTTTCCTCCTCTAATCTTCAGCAGGGGTCTTGTGGCACCGTGGGTTAGCATCGCTGCCTCTGAGCCAGGAGTTCCAGGTTCCAACCCCAACCCAGGGCTTGATAGCCAAGGAAGGTGCGTTCATCACATGGTCAAACAGGTTGGGTGTGTCAACCTGTACCAAACTCACCAATGGCTGGAGGGAAGAGTGGGAGAGACTCCTGGTCAACCACACTTGGTGTGGTGTCCCTCAAGCTGTAAGCCTCAATGACAGACTAGTGACCTGTTCTGGGAATTACACACTGTGGAAACAGACAAAAGTCTGCCTTAATGCACCATAAGGTGCAGGAAGAGAGCTCGAATTGGAGCGATCTTCAGTGATACCAGATAAAGAAACTGAATTAATACATTACAGATTTCAATTCACTCAACGGCAGCCTGCTGCATTGGTTTAATCAGCGTGTGGTTCAGGAAGTACCTTGCTGCTAAATCTACACAGTCACAGGGTGCAATCTTACCATCCGTTCACACCACACTCCCACTGCAGCGAGGTCAGAGAATTTGGCGCCCAGCCAAATCTCCGTTCACGTTCCCCATGAATGGCTGGGGCATTCTGGACAAGGGGAGTGGTGAATGCCAATTTAAGTTTAAAGTTTATTTATTAGTGTCACAAGTAGGCTTACATTATCAGTGCAATTAAGTTACTAGGAAAATCCCCAAGTCACCACGCGCCGGCAGGAGAATTTAGCACGGTCAATGCACCGAACCAGCACATCTTTCAGACTGTGGGAGGAAACCGGCGCACCCGGAGGAAACCCATGCAGACACGGGGAGAATGTGCAGACTCTGCACTATGACCCAAGCCAGGAATCTAATATTAGAAAAGATTATTCAGTACAAGACTATAAAAAGTACATGAATGACTTCAAACAGACCTTAAACTGCACAGGTTCAGAATGCAGTCATGTTGCAGCTTTATAAAACCTTAATTAAACCACATTTGGAATATAGTGTTCAAATCTGGTCGTCGCCACACTACCAGAAGGATGTGGAAGCTTTGGAGAGGGTACAGAAAAGGTTTACCAGGATGTTGCCTGGCATGGAGGGCATTAGCTATGAGGAGAGGTTGGAGAAACTTGGTTTGTTCTCACTGGAACGACAGAGGTTGAGGGGAGACCTGCTGTAAGTCTACAAGATTATGAGGAACATGGACAGAGCAGACAGTCAGAAGTCTCTTGAAGAGTCAATTGTTCAATAGGTTTAAGGTGCGAGGGGCAAGGTTTAAAGGAGATGTACGGGGCACAGAGGTTGTACACAGAGGGTGGTGATTGCCTGGAATTCACTGCTTGGGGAGACGGTGGAAGCGGATCTGATAGTGAATTTTAAGGGGCATCTTGACAAATGCATGAATAGGATGGGAATAGAGGGGGATGGTCCCCGGAAGGGTAGGGGGGTTTAGCTCAGTTGGGCAGCTGGACGGTGCAGGCTCGAGGGCCTGTTCCTGCGCTGTAATTTTCTTTGTAAATTGTCCCTGGCACTGTGTGGCTGCAATGCTGACCACTGAGCCACGGTGCTGACCACTGAGAGGATATTGAAAGACAATGGTCTGTTCTGATCAGAAACTGATCATTATTTACTATTTAATATGTTGCACAGGGGAAACGGTGTGGTCAGAATTCAAACTGAACCACACCACAGACCAGGAGATTTTTCGGCAGCACAATCACAGCGATTTGAATCCATGTTCAGCTGTTTCTTTACAAGAAAATATTTGCCGATCACTTCAGTGTGTGCAACTTGTATATTTCCTGACATTTATAGGTGGGAGAAAATTCAGCAGCTAGAGAGAATCATCATAACTTTGATGAGAGTAATTATTAAGTTATTAATACTTTCAAGGAAAAGGACAAACAGTGGCAGGAGGCATGGCCTGTGCTCTGTGTGGAGGGGGCCTGTGTTGTATTAGTGTTCGTCACTGACACGGTGCAGGGGGCTCTAATCATTCCCAGCACAAGGACAGCTAATAATCTACCGCCGTGCTAATTAAAAACTGTGATCTTTAGCCCTTGTTATAATTCAGCCAATATCATCTGCGGCCTTCATGATAATCACTGCACCATATCGCCAGCTGTCACCGTGTGTGTGTGAGAGATGTTAATGTTTGGGGAATATTTATACATTGTACATATATATCTCCTGTATCTCTTACTGCGATAACTAGGCTGTGAGCTGTGGCATTTCACAGGAAACCTTACTGACTCACATCAACACAAGATTACACAATGCTAATGGATGTCAACACGAAGATTGCCTTTCTTTTCTCTGGCGGAGCATAATTTCAGGCCTCGAGCTGTCCATCAACGATAATGTTATTGTCAGAAATAGACTGAGCATTAAGGAAGAAGGAAGTGTAAAGAGTGCACCTCAAAGCCATCACCAATGTGTACTGTTGTCTCACAGCACCAGGGACCCGGGTTCAATTCTGGCCTTGGATGACTGTCTGTGCTGAGACTGCACACCCTCCCCATGTCTGCATGGGTTTCCTCCAGGTGCTCCAATTTCCTCCCACACGCCAAAGATATACAAGTTAGGTGGACTGGCCATACTCAATGGCCCCTTAGTGCGCTGAGATGGGTAGGTTAGAAGGATTAGCCATGATTACAGGGATAGTGCCTGGGTGGGATGCTCTGTCAGAGAGTTGGTGCAACCTCGATGGGCCGAACAGCCTCCTTCTGCACTGCAGGGATTCTATGAACGTGAGTGAAAATGTTGGCGTGCCGGATGGAAACGTCAGCCTGGCCCCTACACTCTCGGAAGGAGTGAAGGCATTGGAGAGAGCGAGGAAAAGATTGAAGAATGGCTCCTGGCACGAGGAACTTCAGGTACGAAGACAGATTGGAGAAATTGGGACTGTTTTTCTTGGAGAAGGTTAAAAAGAGATTTGGTAGAGGTGTTCAAAATCATGAGGAGCCTGGCGAGAATAGATGGGGAGAAACTGTTCCCGCTTGTGAAAGAGTCGGGAATGAGAGGGCACAGATTGAAACTAATCAGCAACAGAAGCAAAAGCAACATGAGGAAAATCTTCTTCAGGCAGCCAGTGGTTAGGGTTTGGAATGCACTGTCTGACAGCGTGGTGGAAGGAGGTTTAACTGCAGCGTTCCAAAGGAAATTAGAATGCTGTCTGCAAAAGAAGGATGTGCAGGATTAAAGAGAGAAAGCAGGAGAATGATTGTAACTGAATTGCCAGTGCAGACAATGGGCTGAATGGCCTCCTTCAGTGCTGTAACAATTCTGTGATTTTGTTGTCAAGGGTTACTGTCCTGTTATCTGGTTCTGTGAGTGAGGAGTCTGACACGAGACGGAATGAGGTTTCCTTGATGGTCAGTGAAGCTGGGCTGCAAATGGCTTCAGCATTGCATCACTTCCTGTCTGCCCTTTGAACCTGCTCTGTCTCTCAATAAGACCGTGGCTGATCTTTTACCTCAACCCGTCCTTCCCACAACATTCCCATATCCTTCAATTCCCTCAGAGCCCAAACATCCATCGATCTCTGTCTGTAATATACTGTCTCCCCTTTCCCTCTCTATGAACGGCATGCTTTGTGTGTACAGCACGCAAGAAACAATACTTTTCACTGCATACTAATACACGTGTGAATAATAAATCAAATCAATGACTGAACATCCACTGTTCACTGGGGTACAGAATTCCAAAGATTCACAAAACTTTGAATGAGGAAAGGTCTCTTCACCTTTGTCCTGAAGGTTTGACGCCTTATTCTGAGGTCTCTTGAATTTACCCTGTCAAACCCCTTAAGAATTTATATGCTTTAATGAGACTACCTCTCATTCTTACAAACCAGGGAATATCAGCCTAGTATAGGCTGTACTGTAGTATAATATAGTACAGCCTAGCACTTTGCCTCAGTGTTCACTAAAGAGAGGGACTTGATGGATGAGGAGCCTAGGGTAGGGTGTGTAGATATTCTGGGTCATATCAATATCAAAAAGGAGGCAGTATTGGGTGTCTTAAAAAGCTCTAAAGTAGATAAATCCCCCAGGCCTGATGGGATCTACCCCAGAGTACTGAGGGGGGCAAGGGCAGAAATTGCTGGGGCCTTAATAATTGCTGGGGCCTTGTATCTTCATTGGCTACAGGTGACGTTCAAGAGGACTGGAGGATAGCCAACGTTGTTCCATTGTTTAAGAAGGGCAGCAGGGATAATCCAGGAAATTATGGACTGGTGAGCCTTACGTCAGTGGTAATTATTGGAAAAAATTCTTAGGGACAGGATTTACTCACATTTGGAAAGAAATGGACTTATTAGTGATAGCACGTTCTTGTGAAGGGGAGGTCGTGCCTCACTAACTTGATCGAGTTTTTCGAGGAAGTGATAGATGAGGGAAAGGCAGTGGATGTTGTATATATGGATTTCTGTAAGGCCTTTGACGAGGTACCTCATGGTAGGCTGGTACAAAAGTTAAAGTCACACGGGATCAGAGGAGAGCTGGCAAGATGGATACAGAACTGGCTTGGCCATAGAAGACAGAGGGTAGCAGTAGATGGGGGGGGGCTTTTCTGAATGGAAGGCTGTGACTAGCAGTGTTCCACAGGGATTAGTTCTGGGACCTTTGTTGTTTGTAGTATATATAAATGATTTGGAGGAAAATGTAGTTGGTTTGGTTAGTAAGTTCACGGATGACATAAAAATTGGTGGAGTTGTGGATAGTGAAGAGGATTGTCAGAGGATACAGCAAGATATAGACCGGTTGGAAACTTAGGCGGAGAAATGACAGATGGAGTTCATGTAAGAATTATACAGAAATGGCAGAACCCTTAGGAGTACTGACAGGCAGAGAGATCTGGGTGCACATGCCCACCGATCACTGAAAGTGGCAACACAGCTGGATAAGATAGTCAAGAAAGTATCCGGCATGTGTGCCTTTATCAGTTGGGACACTGAGTATAAAAATTGATCGGTTATGCTGCAGCTGTAAAGAACCTTAGTTAGGCCTCATTTAGAATATTGTGTACAATTCTAGTTGCCACACTACCAGAAGGATGTGGATGCTTTGGAGAGGCTACAGAAGAGGTTTACCAGGATGTTGCCTGGTCTGGAGGGTATTAGTTATGACGAGAGGTTGGAAAAATGCGGTTTGTTCTCACTGGAACGACAGAGGTTGAGGGGTGACCTGATAGAGGTTTACAAGATTATAAGACAGAGCGGTTAGTCAGATGCTCTTTCCTAGGGCAGAAAAGTCAAGTACAAGGGGACATAGATTTAAGGTGTGTAGGGAAAAGTTTCGAAGAGATGTACAAAACAAGTTTGTTTTTTTACACAGAGGGTGGTGAATGTCTGGAACGTGTTGCCCGGGGAGGTGGTGGGAGCATTTAAGGGGCAACTAGACAAATACATGAATAGGATGGGAATGGAAGCATACGGACTCTGTAAGTTTTAGTTTAGGCAGGCACCAGGATTGGCACAGGCTTGGAGGGCCGAAAGGCTTGTTCCTGCGTTCTTTGTATATTCAATCTCCCCTCATAAGATAATCCCCTCAGTCCAGGGGTCAGTTTGGTTGTTACAGCAATCATATCCTTCCTTGGGGAGGAAATATTGCATCAACACTTTGACATCCAGCCCCATATCAATGGAGAATTTAACTCCATTTACCCCAAATTCATTGGTTCAATTTGGAATTTCATCCCTCAGTGGTATTTTCCTCAAGAGGAGGAGTGGAGACAGGAAGAGCTTTTCGAGTATGGATATGATGGAGGATTTCAGAATCAGGATGGACAGGAAGACAAATGAGTGGGAGGGATGAAGATCGAGGTTCAGGAATCGAGAAGGGTTGCTGAGTACAGTTAGAGAAAGACTGTCAATGACAGACATGCGAAAGGCAGTCCCAACTACCTTGTCCTGGCAACAATGGAAGAGGGAATTTCCAGTTGGCGTGGCATTCTAGGACGAGAGATCATAGTCTTCGGATAAGGTGTAGCAAATTTAAAACAGAGTCGAGGAGAAACTACTTCTCCCAAAGGATTGTGAACCTGTGGAATTCGCTGCCCCAATGTGCGGTGGATGCTGGGATAGAGTAAATTTAACGAGAAGTTAGACAGATTTTTAATTGGTAATGGGTTGAGGGGTTATGGGGAGAAGGCAGGAAAATGGGGATGAGGACCATATCAGCTATGTTTGAATGATGGAGCAGACTCGATTGGCCGGATGGCCTAATTCTGCTCCTTTACCCTGTGAATTTTTGAACTTCCTGCTGCCTAAAAAAAGCAGCCAGCATAATTAAGGACCCCACGCACCCCGGACATTCTCTCTTCCACCTTCTTCCGTCAGGAAAAAGATACAAGTCTGAGGTCACGTACCAGCTGACTCAAGAACAGCTTCTTCCCTGCTGCCATCAAACTTTTGAATGGACTTCCCTTGCACTAAGTTGATCTTTCTCTACACCCTAGCTGTGACTGTAACGCTACATTCTGCACCCTCTCCTTTCCTTCTCTATGTACGGTATGCTTTGTCTGTGCAGCAAAGAAGAAGCAATACTTTTCACTGTATCCCAATACATGTGACATTAATAAATCAAGTCAAAAGTATGATCTCTAGGTGCAGCTGAAAGATTGGTCACACGTCTGCAAACTGGCAACTTGTGTTTTTTTCCTCGGAAATATCCTGAAAATCTCAAATTTTTGCAAAAATCCCAGCTCGAGATGCGAGAATGACAGACGCAAGCCTGGAAACCAACCGCAGCCAATGCTAACATATAACACATTCCGAAAGCATCGTAGCTGCTTCTGCCACCAAATTACACTCCAAAAAAAATGTGCATGGTTTAATCAATCACCCAAAAATCCATCTGCTCAAATACTCAGCCCTCTGCAGCTGCTCCTTCATGTTAACTACCTTGCTCATTTTCCCAAACCGTTTTGTATAATGTGACTGCAGGTTTGGTCCTGATTATCCCTCCATCAGAGACATTAAGAAGATGAGAAGGAGCTGAGTTCGGATTGATTCCTGTGTCACAATAACTAATTATCACACTCCTATATGAATATTTCTCATTAGAAACTGTCTTTGATTTTCTACTCAAGACGCGATCCAATTTGTCACCTCTCCCATTCTCCGTTCCTCAGTCAAGTATCTGATAAAGGGAACTTCTTAAATTTTTGGGGGAGGGATTTCCAAATAGCTCGTCACCTATAGCATCTTCCTCATCAGGGGTTTCTGTGATCTCTTCACAATAAAATTTATTATTGTCACAAGTAAGGCTTACATTAACACTGCAATGAAGTTACCATGAAAATCCCCTAGTTGCTAAAATCCCCTAGTGGGTACACTGAGGGAGAATTTAGCATGGCCAATGCATCTAACCAGCACGCCCTTCAGACTGTGGGAGGAAACTGAAGCACCCGGAGGAAACCCATGAAGACACGGGAAGAACATGCAAATTCCACCGACAGTGACCCAAGCCAGGAATCGAACCCAGGTCCCTGGCGCTGTGAGGTAGCAGTGCTAACCACTGTGCAACTGAATATATCCAATCGGTGTGACCTGTTTGAGCTCAACTCATCTCGATGCCTATTGATTGTCTTCAATTTAGACACAAAAGACTCTGGGTTGTGTCTCTAATGATATTATAGAGTCATAGAGGTTTACAGTATAGAAACAGGTCCTCTGGCCCAACTTGTCCATACCACCTTTTTTTTTAAACCCCTAAGCTAATCCCAATTACCCGCATTTGGCCCATACCCCTTTATACCCATCTTACCATGTAACTGTCTAAATGCTTTTTAAAAGAATTGTACCCACCTCTACTACTACCTTTGGCAGTGAGTTCCAGACACTCCCCACTCTCTGTGTGAAAAAATTGCCCCTCTGGACACTTTTGTACCTCTCTGCTCTCATCTTAAACCTTTGCCCTCTAGTTTTAGACTCCCCTACCTTTGGGAAAAGATATTGACTATCGAGCCGATCTGTGCATCTCATTATTTTATAGACCTCTGTAAGATCACCCCTCAGCCTCCGATGCTCCAGAGAAAAAAGTCCCAGTCTATTCAGCCTCTCCTTGTAATCAAACCATCAAGCTTTGATAGCATCCTAGGAAATCTTTTCTGCACTCTTTCTAGTTTAATAATGTCCTTTTCTATAACAGCGTTACCAGAATTGTACACACTACTCCAAGTGTGGCCTTACCAATGTCTTGTACAACTTCAACAAGACATTCCAACTCCAGTATTCAATGTTCTGACCGATGAAACCAAGCATGCCAAATGCCTTCTTCACCACTCTGTCCACCTGTGACTCCACTTTCAAGGAGCTATGAACACGTAGCCCTAGATCTCTTTGCTCTGTAAACTCTCCCCAGTGCCGACCATTAACTGAGTAAGTCCTGCCCTGGTTCATAGAACATTACAGCGCAGTACAGGCCCTTCGGCCCTCGATGTTGCGCCGACCAGTGGAACCAATCTAATGACCCTCTAACCTAAACTATTCCAATGTTATCCATATGCCTATCCACTGACCATTTGAACGCCCTTAAAGTTGGTTCAATCTACCAAAATGCATCACCTCGCATTTGTCTAAATTAAAAACTCCATCTGCCATTCGTCAGCCCACTGGCCCAATTGATCAAGATTCTACAATTGGAGATAACTTTCTTCACTGTCCACTGTGCCACCAATCTTGGTGTCATCTGCAAACTTACTAACCCTGTCCCCTATATTCTCATCCAAATCATTAATATAAAATGACAAATAACAGTGGGCCCAGCACTGATCCATTGAGGCACACCGCTGGTCACAGGCCTCCAGTTTGTAAAACAACTCTCTACAACCACCGGCAAGAAGCCAATTTTGTATCCATTTAGATACCTCACCCTGGATCCTGTGAGATTTAACTTTATGCAACAACCTACCATGCAGTACCTTGTCAAAGGCCTTGCTAAAGTCCATGTAGACAACATCAACTGCACTGTCCTCATCAACTTTCTTGGTTACCCTTTCAAAAACTCAATTAAATTTGTGAGACATGATTTTCCATTCACTAAGCCATGCTGACTATTCCTAATCAGTCCTTGCGTCTCTAAATGCCTGTAGATCCTGTCTCTCAAAATACCTTCCAATAATTTACCCACCACAGATGTGAGGCTCACTGGCCTGTAGTTCCCAGGCTTTTCCCTGCAGCCCTTTTTAAACAAAGGCACAACATTTCCCACCCTCCAATCTTCAGGCACCTCACCCGTGACTATCGATGATTCAAATATCTCTGATAGGGGACCCACAATTTCCTCCCTAGCCTCCCACAATGTCCTGGGATACACTTCATCAGGTCCTGGGGATTCAGATACCTTGATGCACTTTAAGACTTCCAGCACCTCCTTCTCTGTTATATGTACACTCCTCAAGACATCACTATTTTTTCCCCAAGTTCCCTAACAACCTCTGTGCTTTTCTCAACAATGAATCCTGATGAGAAATATTCATTTAGGATCTCACCCATCTCTTGTGGATTCACACATAGATTACCTTGCTGATCCTTAAGAGACCCCAATCTCTCCCTAGTCACTCTTTTGCCTTTTATGTATTTGTAGAAGCTCTTTGGATTCTCTTTTGCCTTATCTGCCAAAACAATCTCATGTCCCCTTTTTGCCCTCCTGATTTCTGTCTTAACTGTACTCCTACACCCCCCTATAACTCTCCAAGGGATTCACTTGATCCCAGCGGCCTATGCATGTCGTGGCCTCCTTCTTCTTTTTGACCAGGGCCTTAATACCCTGAATCATCCAGGGTTCCCTACTTCTACCAGCCTTGCCCTTCAGTGTAAGAGGAATGTGGTTAACACACTTCTGAAAGCTTCCCGCTTACCAGACATCCCTTCGCCTTCCCACAGGCTCCTGAATAGCAGCTTCTTTGCTTGGCCGTTGTTTCTTTGGGAGAGTCTGAGGGCTGAATTTTCCTCATAGAACATAGAAACTGGAAGCAAAAGTAGGCCATCTGGCCCTTCGAGCCTGCTCCGCCGTTCATTTTGATCATTGTTGATCATCAAATTCAATATCCTGATTCATCCCTTCCCCCCCCCCCATATCCCTTGATCCCCTTAGCCCCCAGAGCTATATCTAATTTCTTCCTGAAATCAGAAAATATTTGGTCTCAACTAATTCCACACATTCACCACCCTCTGGGTGAAGAAATTTCTCCTCACCTCAGTTCTAAAACGTTCACCCCTTATCCTCAAACTGTGACCCCTAGTTCTAGACTCCCCCACCATTGGGAACATTCTTTCTGAATCTACCCTGTCTAACACTGTTAAAACTTTATAAGTTTCTATAAGATCCCCTCTCACTCTTCTAAACTCCAGTGAATATAATCCTAACCAATTTAGTCTTTCCGCATGTGACAGACCTGCCATCCCAGGGATCAGAAGGAGGGGGAGAGAAAACAGAAACCTTCCCCGGACGGGCTAGGAACTGGATTAGCCAATTTGCAGATTTGAGGCCTTATTTGAGATCCCCCCTCCCCCACTTCCCTGTCAATAACATAACGAGGTTCCCACTGTGAAAAGTCGCAATGGAACCCCATTTGCCTTCATTGATTTGATTTGATTTATTATTGTCACATGTATACAATGAAAAGTATTATTTCTTGTGCACTATACAGACAAAGCATACCGTTCATAGAGAAAGAAAGCAGAGAGTGCAGAATGTAGTACTACAGTCATAGCTGGGGTGTAGAGAAAGGTCAACTTAATGGATGATAGGTCCATTCAAAAGTCTGATAGCAGAGGGAAGAAACTCTTCTTGAGTTGATTGGTACGTGACCTCAGACTTTTGTATCTTTTATCTGAAAGAAGAAGTGGAGGAGAGAATATCCGGGATACACGGAGTCCTTAATAATGCTGGCTGTTTTTCCGAGGCAGCGGGAAGTGTAGACAGAGTCAATGGATGGGCGGCTGGTCTGCGTGATGGATTGGGGCTACACTCATGATCCTTTTGCTTCTAACTGGATATGAACATACGAATTAGGAGGAGAAGGCCACTCGGCCCCTCGAGCCTGCTCCACCATTCCATAAGGTGACTTCAAATTCACAATCCTGCCTACCCCCGATAACCTTTCACCCCGATAACCTTTCACCCCTTGCTTATCATGAAAGATGTTCAAAGACTCTGTCTCAACTACCTTTTGCGGAAGAGGATTCCGAAGTCTCACAAGCTTCTGAGTCTTAACTGAGTGACCCATTATTTTTAAGTGGTGACCCATTGGTTCAACGGAGAGGAGAATGTGCCTGCTCATTTTGGACGACATGAAACTGTTACGATGTTTTTATCTCGTTTGTTTATTTTCTTGGATCTCGGGAATACAATTCCCTGCTTTACTCTTGAGAAAGTTATGGTCCTTCAATCACTCCCACATATCCAGTGTCCAACAATTAATTAAACTGCTGGATAATTGTTTCTGCCTGAACCTTTCCAACACTGAGTCAGTAATTTTGATTCTCTGTTTTGTAGCTTTTAACAAAATCTCATGGTATTGTCAGCGCCTGTAAATATTCACCCAGTCCAGACCAGGGTTTGTTGCTGCCTATTAGATCGACTAGGATTGAACACACTAACTCATCATACCTCCCTCCCTCTCCTCACTTACAAACACATCTGTTAATGAAATCAACAAATCGAGCTGCTCCCAATATATTACAGGCTAATTAAAAATAACCGCTGCTATTAGTCAAGCTTTCAGCTTGTTGTGTGTGAAGTGCACACAGACACACAAAGGATGAGCATATTCCACTGATAATTTCACCATACAATCCCTACAGTGCCAAAAGAGGCCATTCAACCCATCATGTCTGCACCAACCCTTTGAAAGAGCCACCCATCCAGATGCCCCCTATCCCTGTAGCCCTGTGCATTTACCATGGGTGATCCACCTGACCTAGGTGGCACAGGGGTTAGCACTGCTGCCTCACAGCACCAGGGTTCAATTCCTGGCTTATGTGGAGTTTGCATGTTCTATCCATGTCTGCGTGGGTTTCCTCCGGGTGCTCCGGTTTCCTCCCACAGTCTGAAAGGTGTGCTGGTTAGGTGGATTGGCCATGTTAAATTCTCCCTCAGTGTATGCGAACAGGTGCTGGAGTTTGGCAATGAGGGGGTTTCCTCATTGCAGTGTTAATGTAAGCTACTTGTGGCAATAATAAACAAACTTAACTTACACATCTTTGCAGCGTTTTTGTAAGGCTACTTGTGACTCTGATAAATAAATAAAACAAAACTAACTTTGGACACTAAGGGGCAATTTTGCACGGCCAATCCACCTAACTTCCACATCTTTGGGCCATTACTGGATTCCAGGTTCAATCAGATGTCATTAAGACATCACTTCCCCCAAAGGTAGTTGCTATTAAAAATCTTGTACGTTTGCTGTTCCCATTAGCTGCACTCCGATCTGCTCCCAAAGATATGTGTGTTAGGTGAATTCACCATGGTAAATGTGTGGGGTTTCAAGGATAGGATGGATGGGGTTTCGGACTGGGTAAGATACTCTTTCAACGAGTTAGTTCAGACTGAATGGGCTCCTTCGGCACTGTAGGGATCCCATGAGATACCTGGGTGTGAACAAGGTTCTGACTTTGTGACAGTGGGTATTTGACCAGGGTCAGAGTAATGTAATGCTCAGAGGGATACAGATACTTGGGTTTGAGTTTTTAATTTAGTTTTTTAGTTTACCTTTTAGTTACAAGTCGGCTTACATCCACACTGCAGTGAAGTTACTGTGAAAAACTCCTAGTCGCCACACTCCGGCGCCTGTTCAGGTCAATGCACCTAACCAGCATGACTGTGAGAGGAAATCAGAGCACCCGGAGGAAACCCACACAGACATGAGGAGAATGTGCAAACTCCACACAGTGACCCAGCTGGGAATCGAACCTGGGTTCCTGGCACTGTGAAGGAGCAGTGCTAACCACTGTGCCACAGTTAGTGGAGATCCAGAAAGAGGCACGGAGGCTGCCAAAGACAACTAGAGTGGGGAATGGGTGTTTGGGAAAGTGGCAATGAGGTGCAGCAGTGGGAATCGGAACGGACAAGGGGCAGACAACGGGAAGGTCCACTGACCTGGAACGGGATTTTGGGTGAGATGTGTGGGTTGGAAGCTCTGGACATGAAGATCACACAAAGATTTCCTCAGTGCGACAATGCAACCAAAAAGAAACAGAAAATGAAAAGAATTTTTAACTGTGCTAATAAAATTTACTAACAAGCACTGGTCTGAAAATGTACTGCAGAGGCTGAAAAATCCCAGCCCCTCAAATTAACTCTAAATATAACTGGGATGAAAGAAAGATTGGAACACTTAAATTTTACAATCTGAAAAGAGATCAGTTAATTGCTCTCCGCCAGAGTGAACGAGATTAAACGGCACAGATAAGGAGGGGCCAGGATTTCACTTGAAAGAGCAAGAAGAAAATAAGGCCCGAGGATATAAATGGGAATTAATGATGGGCAAACTTAGAATGTAGGACAAAGCTGAGGTCTGAACCTTCACTCCCAGTCTGGGAGGACAGGGTCAAGACCCTCTCCCCCCCCACATCCCCCAGCTTCACAAACCCCCAACTCCAGGGGAAAGTTTGGGGTTTTCATTCTGGGGATGAGGAGGGAGGCTTGAAAATGGGAATTGTGTTTACTGCAACGAGAAAGTGTGGGGAGTCTTACAGGCTGCAGGAAGCAGAGGGTGCTTGGGACAGGGGGTGCTGGGTGCAGAGGGTCTGGGGGGGTGCAGGATGCGCTGGATGTGGGGGGTGGAGGGGTAGCGGGTGCAGGAGGGTTGTGTGCGGGGAATGGTGGGTGTGCAAGGAATGCAGGGGGTGCAGGGGGCCGGGGGGTGGAGGGTGTTGGATGCTGGGGTGAAAGGCGGGTCTCAGTACTCCGACACTATGTCAAAGCTTCGAAATAAAAAGGAATTAAACAAAATCAGCTCTCACACCCCCTCACGCCAGCCCATTGCCACCTCATTCTCCCATCTACCTCCTATGGTTCCTCTCATCCTCCATGCTATTTTATGCCCCTCTCTCCAGCCCCATGGCATTTATAGCTTTGCTAACATGCCACCTCCACCCATCCCCATGGCTTCTCTTATCCTCCAGGTCAACCCATCATCAGCACCAACTTTCTGCTAACTCATGGCCTCACCAACCATCATCACCCTTTGTTCTAATACCCTCCACGCCAACTCACTCAGTCTTCACCATGGGCAGAGCTCAGGATCCATTCTGAGGTTAAATAAAGTTCTGAAGGGTCTGGTGGCGAATTCATTTTTTTAACACTTTAAACTATTTTTTTAATATAAAACTAGCTCATTGATTAAAAACCCATTCATTCCATGTAACTTCTTTTTATCCCTCATAAACTAGCATTTGTTTTATAATCCCACTTCAAAGACTCAATAAGCACTCGGAGGGAATATCAAACTGTGAACTAATAGGCACCCCACTGTGATGATAGATTGTGGATTCAGTTATGTAACACTAATCCTGTAGTGGTAGCCCTCAGGCTGATGTCAACAGATAGAGTATAATAGCAAGCACTGATTTTTAAATGCAAGTTTTTTTTAATAATTAAAAGGCAGAGGACTTAAATCTCTGAACAGCTTGATAGCTCTCTTTGAAAGTTCTCTTGATAACTCTCTTGATCGTTCCAATGAGTTTCTGCACTTTTTAATGCACATTCATGTCTCCTTTTAACAATCCCAAAGGACACTTGACTTCCTCCAAAGGTTCCCTAGGACCATTTCCAAAAGCATACTCTTCTTCTCCAAAAGGGTACCCTATCTCTCTGAAGAGCTCTTAAGTTTTGACTTTCTTCTACCAGCTCTAATGTGCAAGAGTCATGTTTGGACATCCCACAAGTGAAACTCCGATCTGACTGAAGCAGCTGCATTTGGACATGGAGCTGTTCATGAATCACAAATGGGCAATTTAGAAACTGCTCCCATTCCCTCCTGTGAAACTGGCAAAGGGCGGAGTTCAGGGGTGGGACTCCCGGATCTGTGCCTCCTCAATGATTTCCGTTAAGACAGCGAGGCTGTCCGTCTGAACAAAAATGGTTACGGGGCCCGAGCCCCTCCATCTGTCTGCAAATCCAGGCCCTAAACCCAAGGAACGAACATAATTGAAAGGAAAAGCTACGTTTATGTACCATGTTCGGACAGTTTATATACTGGACTAGAACTAGGGGGCATGGCCTCAAAATAAGTGGAAGCAGATTTAGGACTGAGTTGAGAAGGAACTTCTTCACACAAAGGGTTGTGAATCTGTGGAATTCCCTGTCCAGTGAAGCAGTTGAGGCTACCTCGTTGAATGTTTCTAAGGCAAAGATAGATCAGTTTTTGAACAGTAAAGGAATTAAGGGTTATGGTGAGCGGGCAGGTAAGTGGAGCTGAGTCCGCAAAAAGATCAGCCGTGATCTTACTGAATGGCGGAACAGGCTCCAGGGGGCAGATGGCCCATTCCTGCTCCTAGTTCTGATGTTCTTACACTGGGACCAATAGGGAAGAGCTAAAATTACTTTCTATAGAGAACCATGAGCTTCTGGGACACAGGAGGCCACAAAGACATGTGTTTCACGAGCTGTAACATCACATCTAGGCCTGTGAACATTTTGATTTGATTAGATTTTTATTGTCATACGTATTAACAGATAGCGAAAAGTATTGTTTCTTGCGCACTATACAAAGCATCCTGTTCACTGAGAAGGAAATGAGAGAGTGCAGAATGTGGCGTTACAGTCACAGCTAGGGTGTAGCGAAAGAACTTAATGCAAGGTAGGTCCATCCAAAAGTCTGACAGCAGCAGGGAAGAAGCTGTTCTTGAGTCAGTTGGTACGTGACCTCAGACTTTTGTATTTTTTCCCAACGGAAGAAGGTGGAAGGGAGAATGTCCAGGCTGCATGGGGTGTGATACAATTCGATGCTGTATAAATGCAAGGATTTCCCTTTTCAAGTATTCTGTTTAATAAACAGACTCTGCTTCCGTCACCGTCTCCAACTGGGGATCACCAAAGGAAACAGTCCCTCAAATTTTTTATGATGTTACATTTTTGCCCTGTAATTAGCATGTTACCCACCAGTGGAAATAGTGTTTCCAGTTTCCCACGATAAAGTTCCACCTAGTTTTGAATACCTCTCGGACCTCCTCCAAGCCTTTTCTGCTCTTTTTGTCATCAGTCCTTGGAGTGGGGCCATCGCTGGAATTTCTGAAGAATGGATGCCACTTTCTTTATTTCAGCCCCATAAATAAGGCTTTTCACGCCTGAGTTTGTACGGAGGTACAAAACAGGAGCAGGAATGAACCATACAGCCTGTCGAGCGACCGACATCGGTGATCGAGAATGATCTCCAAATAGTTCAAATTGTCAAGGTAACTCTGGTTCACTGGCAGTGGTAGTTTGCAAAACAGAACTACAGGAGAAGTGTTAACAGTTAGGGTGTTACAGTGGCCAGAATAATATGTAACTGCAGAGTAGATATCGGCTGGAATTCACCAATGCCAATACCTCCCCCATCACCCCTGCCAGTGAGAATTTGGCATCCAGACAAATCTCCATTCACTGCAGCGGGACCACTGGATCCCAGCCACAGACAAGGTTGGAGAATTCCAGCCATTTAAGATATCAGTTATCATCTGTAAATCATCTGTTAGTACTAACACTGGGGTAATATCCAGTTTCTGGTCAATGCCAGCCATTACCATCATCCAAGGGGGTTACTACTGACTGGAAAGGGAACTGGACTCGCCATATAAATACCGTGGCTACAAGAACAGGTCAGAGACTGGAAATCCTGTGGCAAATAACTCACCTCCTGATTCCCATCACCTACAAAGCACAAGTTGGAGTGTGATGGAACACTCTCCACTTGCCTGGATGAATGTGGCTCCAACAACACTCAAAAAGCTTCATACCATCTCGGACAAAATAGCACCTCATCCACAACCTTAACATAGAAACCAGAAGCAGGAGGCCATTCAGCCCTTCAAGCCTGCTCCACCATTCATTTTGATCATGGCTGATCATCAAATGTTAATTCCTGTCACCATCGACGACAACCCATCTATAGCAGTGTTGGGTAACCTGTGGCCACACACGGCCCATTAATGTGGCCCATGAGACAATTTGCTGAGAGTTGCCACAGTCCACTGGTTTCCATCAGTGTAGCTTTTTTCCAATCAATGATTCGCGTGTAAAACAAGGGCAAGTGAACTGAGGTGCGTGCTGACTGTTCACAACATTGACTGTGAGATCCGTACGCTCCCTCTGTGTCCAATCAAGTGTAAATATTGTTGATTTTACAACTTGAAGTTGATGACAATTCTATTAACATATGAGTGATTACACGTTTCCATAAATTGTTATGAGACATAGAACAGTACAGCACAGTACAGGCCCTTCAGCCCTCGATGTTGTGCCGAGCTACGTCCAATCCCAAGATCAAGCTATCCCACTCCCTATCATTCTGGAGTGCTCCATGTGCCTATCCAATAACCGCTTGAAAGTTCCTAAAGTGTCTGACTCCACTATCACAGCAGGCAGTCTATTTCACACTCCAACCACTCTGAGAGAAGAATTTGGCATTTGGCATGTATTAATTTGTACATTTGGCATGTATTAACTGCATCTAATCTTATTCAAGAATCGTGGCTAGTGAACAAGCCCGATTTCAATCTTATGTTGCATTGAAATGAAGGAGCGCCATTCACTAACCGAGGTTGCCCTTCACCAATCTACGAGATGCACTCCCTTAGCTCACCAAGCCTCCTTCAATAGCACCTTGCAAACTTGCAACCACTACCATCTAGACGGACAAGAGCAGCAGGTAAAGGGGAACATCACCAAATTCCCCTCCAAGTCACTCACCATGTATTGGCTGTTCCTTCACTATTGCTGGGTCAAATTTCTGGAACTCCCTCCCCAACGGCACTTATAACTTTATTCTCCTCTGACTACAGGATGGCACATTTTTGCAAACTCACGTTGACTGTATATTTAAGTAGTCACCATTTTACACAAAATCTGGGAACATTTAACACTGTAGCCTGGTGAGTATTCATAAAGATCCGGTAAAGCTTGATGGTTGAAAGGGCTAACTTGGCACCAGGCCAAGGATTGGGGGCAGCAAGGAATAGGGTGTGCAGCTAAGGAACAAACAGGGGAACTGATTGGACGGTGGCTGTTGCTTTGTCTTGAATAGACAGTGTTTGAACTCACATCCCTGCGAGTCCTGTCGCTGAGAGAATTACGACCCCCTGCCAGAGGCACGACTCTCAATACTTGTGATTGATTAGTGTCTGTTCTGAGAGTATGTGACTGGAAGCATGATCAGTGCCAGCAGGATCTCTATAAGGAGAAGAGACAAAGAGACATCGGTAGCAGTAACCCAGGATTAACCACTGTGGGAACCAGACCCTGAGTCTAGGACTCGGAGGCATCGGGACAAAACCCATCAGGAAGGAATCTGATCAGTTCACCCTGCCATGGGCAGTGTCTCTAAGTTTAAGATAAAAGCAAAATACTTGCGGATGTTGGAATCGGAAACAAAAACAGAAAATGCTGGAGAACGTTGAATGTTGGCTCTATTCACTCTCCGTGTAAGATACACACAGGCTTACACACACATAGATACACACATGCACACACACACCACTACAGTGCAGGCTGTAAAGGAGCGAGTGTTCTCTTCAATAAAATCAGAAGAATTAACACATCCACACACGCGCTGTGTAACAAACCCTGCAGGTTCAAATTAATAATGGTCAGTTTTTGTATAAATATCAGGCAATTTCAGCACCCTGATAGGTCTGAACAGCGTTGAGTTTTCTGCATTTAATTACATTGCGCTCATTACTAGCAAAGGTGAATTAAAACGAACATCGGAGCTTTGGTCCAATTAGATGAGCACAGACAGCAGTTTAATTGGAGCTGCATATTAAAACAGCCAACATCATTACAATTCGGCAAGAAAAATTCCAGAAGGTACACTCTAAAAACTACAAAGAATAATCATGATAAATGAAACAGCCAAGCTTAACGAATTAACTCAACAGAAGGTGCTGTCTCTAGAAATAATTATACGATAAATCGAGTTGCTTCAGTTAACTTCAATACATCGCAATGAAAAGTCACGTAGGGAGAGGCACACCAGATTGACATCACCGGAGAAGGTTTCCACGCATTTTCATACTTCTTACAGACCAAAGATGCTCATGGTGTGGTTCCTGGCCTGCAGGTGGCCCTCGGACTGGTCTACCAGATGGCCCAAAACTCAAGTCACAAAACGTTCACGGCCACAGCCGAGGCTGGACAAGGGGACAGGCCGGAACCCTCGCCCCCAACACTCACGGCACCACCCCATACTTGGCCTTACCCGATTTGCCATTTTCCCACCCAGTTTGGTAGCGATTCTCCCACCCTGCTGTGCCGGGAGAACCCCACAAGTCGATTTGCGGGATGCGTGTGAGCGTTCACACTCACACTTGCACCTCCCAGGCCCAGATTTCCAGCAGCATCTGCTCCGCGTTGGAAATGGGCAGCGAGACGCACAGACCATTAAAATTTCAATACAATTTGAATCTCATTAGCAGGCCTGGGACTGGAATCTCCCATCCCGCTAGCATCTCCCAGACCAGCAGAGTGTTTGACTCCAGCGGGAATTATACTAGTTCCCAACCAACGGGGAACGAGCCCGACCCAGCTGGAGTGAAGGGGGGAAAATCGGGAATGTATCATTCAATATATACCTGCTAAAGAGGGTGAGGGTGAACGGGAACTTCACACTGAGTGACTTCCAGCAGTAATGGAGATTACCATGACTGAAGGTTAACTGGCAAAGCTTTTATTTTTCATATCAGAATCACAATAGCACAGTTCACTCAGTAAAAACTCTCTCCGTGTGCATCAGAAATGAACTGGTGAAGGTTTCTTCTGTCCACAAATTATGTTGAAAGAATTAATACGTTCCAAAAGACTACGGGTTGTGGAGAAACACTACACTCATTCTTAGCCCAATCACTCTGCCAAGGAAACATCAAGTTCTGACACCACACAGTGCAGTAGAATGAACACAGATATTTTACCCCATTTCTCTGCAAATTGGCTGCACTGTCCCTTTAAGAAACTAGATTTCTTTCCCAAAGATAATATTACAAAACTGAAACATAATACAACACAACGAGAAGAAGGAGTGGGTCATTCGGTCTTCGAGCTTGCTCTTTCATCTTGATCTTGGCTGATCATTGAATTCAATATTCTGATCCCTCCTTCCTCCCAAATCCCTGATCCCTTTAGCTCCAAGAGCTATATCTAATTTCTTCTTGAAATCGCACATTTTGGCCTCATCTACATGCTGTGGGAGTGAATTCCACACATTCACCACCCTCTGGGTGAAGAAATTTCTCCTCACCTCAGTTCTAAAAGGTTTCCCCCTTATCCTCAAACCATGACCCGTAGTTCTGGACTCCCCCACCATCGGGAACATTCTTTCCGAATCTACCCTGTCTAACCCTAGTAAGAAGTTTCACAACACCAGATTAAAGTCCAACAGGTTTATTTGGAATCAGGAGCTTTTGGAGCGCTGCTCCTTAACCTGCCTTGGGCAGTATGCTGCAGAAAGTGATTCGGATGGTGTGACCCAGAATCATCTCCCACTCCAACATTTTAGCTTCAGTTTGATTGGATTTGATTTTTTATTGTCACATGTAATAGCAAACAGTGAAAAGTATTGTTTCTTGTGCGCTGTACAAACAAAGCATACCGTTCATAGAGAAGGAAAGGAGAGGGTGCAGAATGTAGTGTTACAGTCATAGCGAGGGTGGCGAGAAAGATCAACTTAATGCAAAGTAAGTCCATTCAAAAGTCTGACATCAGCAGGGAAGAAGCTGTTCTTGAGTTTGCTGCATAAAACACAAGGAAAGCTACCCTCAATTCCTAAAAGATGGAAGAAGTTATCATGAACTGATTAAGTGCGTGTAATCAACTTAATATTACCAGCAATAGCGTCATGAATGTAGCCCAATCCATCATGCAAACCAGCCTCCCATCCATTGACTCTGTCTACACTTACCGCTGCCTCGGGAAAAGCAGCCAGCATAATCAAGGACCCCACCCACCCGGATATTCTCTCTTCTACCTTCTTCCGTCGAGAAAAAGGTACAAAAATCTGAGGTCACATCCCAACTCAAAACAGCTTCTCAACTGCTGCCATCAGACTTTTGAATGGACCTATCTTGCATTAAGTTGGTCTTTCTCTACACTCTAGCCAAGAATGTAACACTACATCTGCACCCTCTTGTTTCCTTCTCTATGTGCAGTATGCTTTGTCTGTATAGTGCGCAAGAAACAATACTTTTCACTGTATGTTAATACACGTGACAATAAAAAAAATCAAATCAAATCAAATCAAAAGCAGTCAGAAAAAACATCAGACCGGGGTCCAGAGAGACGGAGAACATATTCTGTAAGTTCATCTGTGGTGAAAATAAACTCACAGATAACAATCCTTAAAATGATCCAAAAATCTTTGTTTTTGTTTTTATTTGTTAGTCACAAGTAAGCTTATATTAACACTGCAATGAAGTTACTGTGAAAATCCCCTAGTCGCCACATTCTGGCATCTGTTCGGGTACACTGAGGGAGAACTTAGCACCTAACCAGCACATCTTTTGGACTGTGGGAGGAAACCGGAGCACCCAAAGGAAACCCACGCAGACATGGGGAGAACATGCAAACTCTACACAGACAGAGACCCAGGGAATTGAACCCGGGTCCCTGACAGCGTGAGGCAGCTGTGCTAACCACTGTGTGCCACCATGCCATGGATGTCCAACAACATCTGAAGGTTAACCAGGCAAAACAGTTTTTCTACATTACAACAGGGTCTATATTTCAAAAGCACTGCACTGGCTGTGAAAGTCCACGCGATGTACTGAAGTTGTGAAAGGCTTTATAAACGTGAGTCATTCATTCAACGGATTTATGAAATATACTCGATTTAGATATAATTCTAATGTATTATTGGCTGCTGGCTCAGGTTCTAAGCTCCACAATTCTGAGGTCCTCCAGAACCCTGTTGTCCGTCTCTGAACAAATCCCATTCACCCATCACCCCCGAGCTCACTAATCAATGTTACCTCTTCAATAAGCAAAGTCTGGGTGAGGCTCGTGCTCGTTTTCAAATCCCTCCATGTCCCACACTAACGACAAAGACTGTTTGTTTCCAAGATAAGTGTATCAACAAGCTTCCTTCCCTGGGACAATCCCACAGTGGAACATGGTGGCCCAGGGCACTAGTTACAGCCCCAGCACTGGGAATCTTCAAGCTCCATCGTTAGACTCACTCTATTTAGGAGTTTTGATTACCAGGACGACCACCTCAGCAGGCCCTGCCTGTTTTAACTGGCGTTACCCAGAGAAATGTTGGTGGAGGTTATTAGCCTGTGACAGTGATACAACAAAAGCAGAAGTCTCTCTACCCCAGCCAAGCACTCTTTAAAAGCCACATCCTTGACCAAGCTGGTGTGTCCATCTGTCCTCATATCTCCATGTCAATGTCTAATTCTGGTTTACGATGCTCCTGTGCCTTGAGATGTTTCATTGTGTTAGAAGGTACTGTATAAATACAAATTGTTGTTTTCTTTGTTGTTGGAACTCCACACGGAGATTTATCCTGTATTTCTCAAGCACAGCCCACACAATCTGCACAGCGTTCCTCTCCAAAAGCTTATACGCTTACATTTTAGTTCTAGTTTTGTAGCTGCTTGAATTTTCACCCAAGCAGCCAATTAACTGGGCGGCAGGCAGCTCACAATCTTAACCTGACCACTGGATAGCACAGAGCGGGAGAAAACATTGGCTTGTTTGTGGACTTTCCCTCCTTGTCCGCTTCCCTCAGGTGCTGCGTGATGCTGAATGTGGATGAAGTCTCTGGCTTTGGTTTGGGGAGGTTATTCAAATGTTTCTTTGGTGATTGTGGTGTATCAGTGCTGACCAGCTGAGAAGGACCAAGGTGAGCAGTGCCCAGTGGGTCGCTGTCTGCTCTCAGAGTGTCCGCAGGGTCAAGAAGGGGAGGCAGAAAACCTTCATTTTTATAATGAGCACTTCCCTTTCAGTTCAGACTCCTATTCCTGGTCAACCAATCTGGGTGTATTCTAGGCTGGTTTATCTGGTGTATACAACTCTATTCATAAACCTATCATTCACAGCTTGACATTGGCACTCAGTGACTTTTGCACTGGGTTCACTGACTGCCCCAGACTCCCTCCCTGCTGATAGAACCTTCAGAGGCCCCCACTTTGGTTTTAGAAACACGGAATCCCTACAGTACAGAATGAGGCCATTCGGCCCATCGAGTTTGCACCTGCCACAATCCCACCCAGGGTTTATTGCTGTAAACCCACAGATTTACCCTACCAATCCCCCTGACACTAGGGTCGACTTAGCGTGGCCAATCACCTTAACCCGCGCATTTTTGGACTATAGGAAAAAAACCAGAGCACCCAGAGGAAACCCACACAGACACGGGGAGAACATGCAAACTGCATACAATGACCTGAGGCCAGGATTGAACCCGGGCCCCTGGTGCTGTGAGGCAGCGGTGCTAACCACCGTGCCACTATTCTTCACCTTTCCCAAGGGTGGGAAACCCAAAGGAACAAATCTGATTGTATCTGCTGGATATTTTACAGAGTAACTACCTCCCAGAGTTAACACCTTCCACACAGCAAATACCACAAGGTGCTTTACAATAGAAAAACAGGTATAGTAAATAAAGACATGTATTTATATGGTGCCTTTCACTATCTCAGGATGTCTGCAAGAACTTTACATTCAATTGAATGCTTTGGAAGCTTGGTCATTGTAGTAATGTAGGAAACGCAACAGCCAATTTTCACACAGTAAGTTTTCACAAACAGAATTGTGACATGAACCAGGCAAGTTATTTTTGTAATGTTTATTGAGATAAATATTGGCCAAGGCAGCAGAACTCCTCTGCTGTTGGTGTGAGTTGTGTGGGTAAACTGGCCCCTGTACCTCCTCCACTGGCTGTGAAACAGACCGATGGGCTGGGAAGTAGGAATTCAAAGCTTTCTTCCTGACTGAGAGGCCTGAGTGAGAGTGTTGGAGCAGGAGAGCTGTGAGAGAACATGACTGTAGGCACTGTCCAAAAATCCACCCAGATAAATCTTCTGACTTTCACTCGGGCTGGAATTTTCCTGTCCCGTCCACCATGGGAAGTGTAGTGGGCAGAACACGGACTGTGCAAAGATCCGTTGACCTCTGGCTGGATTTTCTGATCTTGGGGCGAGCGTGGCTGGAAAATCCCTCTCTCACTCTCCCACTTTAACAGTTTCTCAAATAAATTATTGCATTAATTGAGGGCAAATTGCTGACAGAGCTGGGAAATTAGTTGAATGTCAGGTGACAGGAAGTAGGGATGCTGGGTAGGTACTCAAATTGGAAGTATGTGACTAATGTGTCCCACAAGGATCTGTGTTGGGGTCTCAGTTGTTTGTATTATTTAATAACAACTTGGGTAATGGCACAGAGAGACATCAATCCAAACTTGCCGATGACACAAAGTTAGTTGGCATTGTGGGCAGTGCAGATGATACAAAGGGATATTAATTGACTCAGTGAATGGGCAAAACTGTGGCAGGTAAAATTCAATCTAAACAAGGGAAGAAGCCTCCAACACCAGGTTAAAGTCCATCTGGTTCATTTGGAATCACGGGCTTTCAGGGCACTGCTCCTTCATCAGGTGGGATAGACTCTTCACTCACCAGATGGAGGAGCAGTGCTCTGAAAGCTCGTGATTCCAAATAAACCTGCTGGGCTTTAACCTGGTGTTGTCAGGCTTCTTACTGTGCCCACCCCAGTCCAACACCAGCACCTCCACATCAATCTAAGCAATTTTGAGGTTATTCATTTTGGACTGAAAAAGAATAGATGAGAGTGCTTTCTGGTTGGTATGCAGTTAAATACACTGGATCTCCAAAGAGACTTAGGGAGTCAGGTGCATAGCGTCATAGAGGTTTACAGCATGGAAGCAGGCCCTTCGGCCCAACTTATCCATGTTGCCCTTTTGTTTAAATCCCTAAGATAATCCCAATTGCCTGCATTTGGCCCTCTCTACCCATCTTACCCATGTAACTGTCTACATGCCTTTTAAAAGACAAAATTGTACCCGTCTCTACTACTGCCTCCGGCAGCTCATTCCAGACGTTCATCAACCTCTGTGAAAAAACTGCCCCTTTTGTATCTCTTCCCTCTCACCTTAACTCTATGCTCTCTAGTTTTAGACTCGCCTAATTTTGGGAAAAGATGTTGACTATCTAATTGATCTGTGTCCCTCACTGTTTTATAAAGCTCTATAAAGGTCACTCCTCAGCCTCCTACACTCCAGAGAAAAAAGTCCCAGTCTCTCCTTATAACTTAAACCATCAAGTCCTGGTAGCATCCGAGTGAATCTTTTCTGTACTCTTTCCAGTTTAATAGATCTTTAAAATGCCACAAACAGGTGCAGAAAATAATCAAGAAAGCTGATGTAATGCTGGCTTTTATATCTAAATAACTGGTCACAGAAGAAATGTCGCAGCTATACAAAACCCTGGTTAGACCCCACTCGGGATCACGATCTGAGGGCAGCGCAGTGGTTAGCGCTGCTGCGTGTCAGCGTCAGGGATCTGGGTTCAATTCTGACCTCAGGACACTGTCTGTGTGGAGTCAGCACGTTCTCCCCATGTCTGCGTGGGTTTCCTCCAGCTGCTCCAGTTTCCTCCCACTCTTCAAAGATGTGCAGGTTAGGTGGACTAGTCATGCTGATTTGCCCTTTTGTGAAAGGGGGACTAACTGGGGTAAATGCAGGGGGTTGTGGGGATTGGGCCTGAGTAGGATTGTGGTCGGTACAGCCTTGATGGGCCAAATGGCCTCTTTCTGCATTGTAGGATTCTATGATCTGGGCACTATACCTTAGGAAGGATATCTTGGCGTTGGAGGGAGTGCAATGTGGGTTTGTAAGAATGATAGCTGGGCTTCAGGGGTTTAATTATGAGAGATTATGCAAATTAGACATGTTTTCTCTAAAATTTGCATAGTTAAGGAGTGATCTGATCACTGAGAGGAAAAGATAGGGTAGATCAAGATAAACTATTTCCACTGGATTGGAGACTCTAGAACCAGGAGGCATCATCTAAACACCAGGGCCAGACCATTCAGGAGAGATGTTCAGAAGAACTTCCATGCACAAATGGTGTGGGAGAGGCTTAGAACTCTCACCAGTTGCTAGTTTTAAATCTGAGATAGGTCATTTTCTTGTTAAGTAAAGGCATTAAGGGACATGGAACAAAAGCAGGTTTATGGAGCTTGGCCATAGATCAGCCATGATCGCTTTAAATGGTGGAACAGGTTTGATGGGCTGAATGGCCTACTCCTGCTCCTAATTATTGGTTGCTGTAACTTAGAATTCAAGGTTGAAATGGAGTCGTTATCTTAACACTGAAATAAAAGCTTCAAAGTCTTAGAATGGAATAGAATCCTCACAGTGTAGAAAGAGGCCATTCGGCCCACTGAGTCTGCACCGATCACAATCCCACCCAGGCCCTATCCCCGTAACCCCACATATTTACTTTGCTAATCCTCATACACTAAGGTCAATTTATCATGGCCAATCAACCTAACCTAAGGGTAGAGCAGAAAGCTCAGACACTCATCGATCTCCTAATATCGGAAAAGACAGCGTTGTTAATGTACGGCATGGTGGCCCAGTGGTTAGCACTGCTGCCACACAGCACCAGGTTCCCGGTTGACTTCCTGGCTTGGGTCACTGTCTGTGCGGAGTTTGCACCTTCTCCCCGTGTCTGTGTGGGTATCCTGATGCTCCAGTTCCCTCCCAGAGTCTGAAAGACGTGCTGGTTAGGTGCATTGGCCGTGCTAAATTCTCCCTCCGTATACCCAGGTGTGGGAGAGTGGCGACTGGGGGGTTGTCATAGTAACTTCATTGTAGTGTTAATGTAAGCCTGCTTGTAACACTAACAAATAAACTTAAACTAAAATTAAACTAACCTGAATTGTTATTTGCACATTGGGGCATTTTATAATTGATGCAACAACTTGCTGTTATAAAACATCTTTAACGTCGCACAGAGATAATGTTAATTTGTAATCTGCTTCCCTTTGCTATTGGGCCTCAGACTTCATAAATGCAAACATTATTAAATACATCTGATCTATAATTAATAGAATTAACATAAAATTAAATAGCTTTTCAAATTTCATTAAAGATTTAAAAAGATATTCATAGAATCACAGAATAGAATCATAGAGTCCCTACACTGCCATTCCGCCCATCAAATCTGCATCGACAACAATCCCACCCAGGCCCTATCGCCGTAACCCCACGTACCTACCCAGCTAATCTCCCTGACACTAAGGTCAATTTAGCATGGCCAATCAACCGAGCCTTCATGTCTTTGGACTGTGGGAGGAAACCAGAGCACCCGGAGGAAACCCATGCAGACACGGGGAGAATGTACAAACTCCACACAGACAGTGACCCAAGGCCGAAATCCAAGCTCCTTGACACTGTGAGGCAGCAGTGCTAACCACTGGAGGTTAGTGTGTTTTGGAGGTTCTTAGAGTAATCTGAAATAAAAATGTGAGCAAGGAATACGACCCAGGATTGGAATGTTGAAGGAGGCTTCACAAAACATGACAGACCCCAATCAACTCCAAATTCACCACAAGAACTGAGTGCTGAATTCCAGAATGTTCCGTCATTTCAATTTTCACAGCCAGAGGTGAGTGTTGGAAGGTGAGCGAAGCAATGCTGGGAAGACTTTGGCTACAGAGTTGTGGTTTTTGAGGTGGATGATTGAGACGTCTAAAAGTTGCAGTATCATCGGATCACTGAATCTTAGAATCGCTGCAGCGCAGGAGGCCATTCAGCCCATCGAGTCTGCACTGACCACAATCCCACACAGGCCCTATCCTCGTAAACCCACGCATTTACTCTTGCTAATCCCCCTGATGCTAACATGGCCAATCCACCTAACTGCACATTTTTGGACTATGGGAGCAAACCCACGCAGACACTCAAAGAAACGGGGCTGGTAAAATCTGCGACCAAAGGAAGCTCTGACCAAGAGACAGTCGGAATGTCTTGGACACAGAATCAGAAATCATCATTTACAAAGCCTGATTTTTAAACATCATTCTTATTCAGTTACAGGATATGGGCGTCAGTGGCTAGGCCAATATTCATTGCCCTCAGGAAGGTGGTGGTGAGTTGCCTCCTTGAACCCACGGCAATCCCCGAGATGTAAGTACATCTACAGTGCTGTTAGGGAGGGAGTTCCAGGATTTTGACCCAGCAATAGTGAAGGAACAGTGGTATATTTCCAAGTCAGCATGATGAGTGACTTGGAGGGGAACCTCCAGGTGGTGATCCCATGTGTCAGCTGCTCTTGTAATTCCAGATGGCACAGGTAGTGAGTTCGGAAGGTGAGACCTTTAAGCCTTGGTGAGTTCCTGCAATAGATGGTACACATCTATTGCAGATAAAGATGGTTGGGTCTCAGACACTAGCCTGGGGATGGGAATTATTGATGGAAAAACAAATGGGAGGGGTAAGTCCCCCAGCCCATAGCGTTTCTATAGTGCAGCCGGCTGGCAGAGTTGAGCAGAGCCCGTTTCGCTGGCTCTCCGCTGGGCACCATGGCCTGCACGCGTCTCTGGATTTCTGGTGCGGAGCTGAATAAATTATTTAAAATCTAATTACCGTGCAATTTAAGTAGCATTAGTGGGCCTGGGACTGAAGTCTCCAGGACCACTAGCTGCTTCCCTGTCACTGCCCTAGGGGCAAAGTGCCAATGCCCAGGGGGCAAAGTGCTAGTGCCCAGGGGGCATCTTGGCACTGCTCTTCGGGCATTGGGCAGTTGCAATGCCCTCTTTGGGCATGGTACCTGAAGACAAGGATCATGGCTGGAATTCTCCGGCCTCACCTGTGGCTGGGATTATCCAGTCCCGCTGCAGTGAACGGAGATTCTCCATTCTCGCTGCCAGCAGTAGCAGGGCATGTGAGACCGGAGAATTCCAGCTCTTGTCTCTAAATAAACACAAGCAACCGGGTTTTATGACATCCCACTCAATCCTCCTGCCTTTCCATCAGTTTTATACCTTATTATTTAACTCATTCCTGAAGGCAGCAATTCACATTAAGAGACCATTCGAATGGAGACTAGCGGCCTTCCAGGATCTTGCCAAAGTGTCATTCTTCATACTTACCTGGACAGTGGGATCAGAATGTCATAGCCCAGAGAGGTTGGAACCTGAGAGTGTGTGAAAATGTCTCCATCGCCTCACTGGGCTTCTTCCACTTGGGTCACATTGGGATCCCGAAGCCATCAGTTTCTGAGCCTCAGTGATGGTAGGATCTCGGCAGTTTCTAAATCTCCCTCTCTGCAGCCTCTTCCCTTTAAGCTGGATCTGTCACTGGGAAGGAGTCTGGGAGTCGGTGAGAGGGGAGTCGGAGGTTGTGATGCAGTTTAATCCGGGATAGTCAGCACGGTTTCCTGAGGGGTAGGTCCTGCCTCACAAATTTGATTGAATTCTTTGAGGAGGAAGGTAGAACAGTTGATGTTGTATACATGGATTTTAGTAAGATTCCCCATGGAATCTCATCTAGTTTTCATCTAGAAACTCAGCTAGTGCTCCAAGGGCCCGGGTTTGAATCCTGCCACGGCAGACAGTGGAATTTGAATTCAATGAAAAATATATCTAAAATTAAGAACTTACTGATGAGCATGAAATCATTGTCGATTGTCAAAAAAAGCCCATCTGGTTCACTAACGTCCTTTAGGGAAGGAATTCTGTCGTTCTTACCTGGACTGGCCCACATGTGACTCCAGAGTCACAGCAATGTGGTTGGCTCTCAACTGCCCTCTGAAATGGCCCAGTGAGCCGTACAGTTTCAAGGGCAATTAGGGATGGGCAATAAATGCTGGCCAGCCAGCGACATCCACGTCCCACAACAAGTGTCGCTGACCATGTTGTGTTAGCAGGAGTCTCAGCGAGTCAATAGAGTGGATAAGGTGTCCGTGAATTGTTAGCAGAGAATTTATTTTGCTGGCAAGTTAATTTGTCTCAGTAGCTGTTCCTTCAGGCTATGGAGGGGGAAATGTAGAACAAATTAATCCTCTGCATTGCGTGAGTTCAAAACAGCCCATGTTAATCAGAATGTTACCCAACAGGTTATTCTTCAGTTTGATCGCTGCCAAACAGGCAAAGGCATAAAATTGTTTTTACAAAATAATTAGAGTGTTTACTGCGTATAAGACTCAAGGCAAGGTTTACATAATCCAAACAGGGATAAGCAGCTAGCGAGCGCTAACCACAGACATGAACCATCACTCATCAGTTCCAACGGTTGCGTGCAGGGTTTTCAAAGATCAATTTAATCATCATCAGAATCAGGCAGAATGGGGAAAGTTCCAATCCCATTGTACTCTGGAATCAGTCTGGGCCACAATGCTTTAGGCAGCATTTTCTAATTGTGCTCAACTCAAGACCGGAAAATCCTGCTCAAGATCAACAGAGCTTTGAATGGTCCACCTGCCACCCCCCCTACAACTCCCCACCTCCACCCCCGCAACCACCCACCCTCTGCTAAGAGCAGGATGGGACAATTCCACCTTATATTTACGTTACACATCGTCAGATTAAAAAGCAGGAATGGTAAGAGTCTTTTCACTTCTCAGGTGCTGGTTGGCCTGTTCTCTCTTTCCAGTGTCTCTCATTTCAAATTCAGATTTCATTTTGCTTGTGCCTATATAAATGCTGAAGCTGTATTTCAGGGTTAGGGGCAATGAAATTGGAGCTTGCCAACTGCCAATTTCTTTGCCTTTAATCGAGGCAATTTCCTTCGCCCAGATCCGCTGGAAAATGATCCGGGATTGCTCTGACCATCTGAATTGCTGGAGGGTTCCTATCATTGAGCCATTTGTTAAAATGATTCCGATGGAATTGAACGTCAAGTCAATACACTCAATAATATTTTGACAAGCAGAAAGCATAATCCATCCGGGACTTCCCAGATTAATCCACTAAACCGTTTAACATTGATTATAAATAAAATTAACAATTAATTGACTTGTCACCATGCTAATCGTGGCGAATGTGACAATGTATGTGACTAATTAGCTCATTCCATTTTCACTCATTCTCTCAGCGCCCTGTCCCTTCATTCCATTCACTGGCATCATCTTGTTTTCAAATATTTATCCATCTCCCTTTCAGAAACCACCAGTTTCCCCTACACTTTGATTGCGGTCACTTAAAAACTCACGGCGCAACAGGTCAAAACACAACGGGTGTGATGCTACCTACCGTTCATGCCAGGCTCCCTCTACAGCGAGGCTGGAGAATTTGACAGCCAGCCAAAAAATCTCCGCTCGCTGCAGCGCGATGGGAAAATCCTGCCGGCATGAACGGTGATAAGATTCTAGCCAATAACTCCAGCCACGGTGCGGATAGACATCCGGAACCACTGCGCACGGCCACTTGGCCTGCACTGTGGTTGCCAGCCTATGAACAATTG
This sequence comes from Carcharhinus amblyrhynchos, assembly GCF_965287045.1. NCBI lineage: Eukaryota > Metazoa > Chordata > Chondrichthyes > Carcharhiniformes > Carcharhinidae > Carcharhinus > Carcharhinus amblyrhynchos. The sequence goes on from NC_137342.1 coordinate 50,052,449, forward strand.
CTATTGGCACCTTTCTGTGGGAGTTTGGATCGATCAAAAGCCGTGATGCTTCATGCTGCATTGGAAAGCCCAACATAAGCATTTCCCAGGGAATTTCAATATTTACCTGTGCGTGCATTACCTGTGATACCACCGAGTAGCATTACGATGACAATACCATTGTAGCATTCCAGTACAGCACCAAAACAAAGATTCCTGGCAGCAATTCGACTCAGCAACTAACCTGTGATGGGAGTGGCAATCTCGCTGAGACTGAGCGCTGTCTCCGTAGGCTGGATTCAGATGGTTAAGGCTTTGTGCTTTCCACACAGACTGGGTAGTTCAACTCTCACACCACTGGAAGGTTAACTTCTGGGTCATCATTTCCATTCTCACCCTGGGTCAGCTTTTTGGTCAAAATACTTGTTTTATCGGTTTTGTTTTATCAAAATATGTCCTCAATGGGCAGGATTCTCCAGTCTCATCCATGCTGGGACCCACTGAGAGCAAGAACAAAATATTTGGCATTCAGGCCAAAACTTCTCACAGCCACAGTCGCGATATCAGCCAAAATTACAACCCATTCTCCACATTGCAGGTTAAGAATCTGAACGATTTGAATTTGCTGATGGTATATCCCACTTGGAGTACTGTGCGCAGTTCTGGTCGCCTCACTACAGGAAGGATGTGGAAGCTATTGAGAGGGTGCAGAGGAGATTTACAAGGATGTTGCCTGGATTGGGAGGCATGCCTTATGAAGATAGGTTGAGGGAGCTGGGTCTCTTCTCCCTGGAGGGACGAAGGTTGAGAGGCGACCTGATAGAGATTTATAAAATATTGAGAGGAATAGATAGGGTGGATTCTCGGAGGCTATTTCCCAGGGCTGAAATGGTCGCTACGAGAGGACACAGGTTTAAAGGTGCTAGGGAGCAGGTACAGAGGAGATGTTAGGGGTAAGTTTTTCACTCAGAGGGTGGTGAGTGAGTGGAATTGGCTGCTGTTGGTGGTGGTGGAGGCGAACTCACTGGGGTCTTTTGAAAGACTTCTGGATGAGGATGTGGGGTTTAATGGCATTGGAAGTTACAGATAGTTCTATGGATTGGTAGGTATAGATGTGATCGGCGCAACTTGTGGGCCGAAGGGCCTGTTTGTGCTGTAGCGTTCTATGTTTTATAACCTCACCATTGGCTGAACTGCTTTACAGAAGTGACAAGGAACTGACAGATAAGAAACAGCAAATGGCGACTAAAAAAACGAACATCTTGAGCTTCATTGCTGAGATGAAAGGCCAGCTGGTTGAGAGTAGAAAGGATCCGCTGCGCAAGGTCAGGAGACTAAAACACCAAGACCAAAACTCTTGTTCTCATTGCTGTTTTGCGCCATGGAAATAATGGAAGCAATGAGGTGATTGCTGGGTCATTGCTATGGTAACAGCTTGTGGCATCCTTCCAGCCTGTGTAAGCCATTGAACGCAGCAAATGAAGCAGATACTTGGAACCAAAGAAACGCACAGGAGGCGGCCATTCGGCCCATCTTGTCCATGGCAGCCTGAGGACATCGCGATGCCTTTTCGAATCCCACCGTCCCGCACCCGGCCCATAGCGCTGGAGCTTACAGCACTTAAAGGTGCTGATCCAGATACTTAAGAGTTTACGTTCTCTGCCTCCACCACCAACTCGGGCAGCGAATTCCAGACACTTCTTTAACATAAAATTAACATCCTCCACAATGGAAGTGGACGTGAGAGTGACTTCATTCTTTAATCAGCCTGTCATGTTCAAGCATGGTGCAGGGGGCACTTCCCAGAGAATAATGGCATAGTACTCAAAGAGGCAAGATGGTGGAATTTCCTGAGTGTTAAACTTGTAAACGGATCATTCTACTATCCCATTACTCCTGATTCTCAGCGGAAATCCTCCAAAACCTCTTGTTTCTGGGAAGAATCCCATCAAAGAGGAGGTTGAGCTGGTAACTCCATCCAGGCACTGGCCAGGCTATTGATGACACTGACATTCCTTTTAAAGTTTAACTATTAGTGTCAGAAATCAGCTTACACTAACACTGCAATGAAGTTACTGTGAAAATCCCCTATTCGCTACACCCCAGCACCTGTTCGGGTACACTGAGGGAGGATTTAGCACGGCCAATGCACCCTAACCAGCACGTCTTTCAGACGGTGGGAGGAAGCCGGAGCACCCAGAGGAAACCCACGCAGACATGGAGAGAATGTGCAGACTCAGCACAGACTGTAACCCAAGCCAGAAATCGAACCCAGGTCCCAGGTGCTGTGAGGCAGCAGCGCTAACCACTGTGCCACCATGCCACGCTGGCTGCCCACTTCCCCAAAACTGGAAAATGTCAAAGAGTACACTTCCTGCGATATTGTCAGATAAGAGCTCAATGCATTCCTTTCAACAACATCAACTTGCATTTATGCAGCTGCTTTAAGCCAGTAAAGCAACCGCAGTGTTACACAGCAAAATCAGATAAAACTTGATGCTGGGAAAAGGGGAAATCTACGGACAGGTGAGCCAAAGGCTTTCTCAAAAGCGACTATTTTCTTTTATCCTTTCTTGGATGAATGATATTAGCAAGACTGGTATTGACCATTACAAACTGCCCCTAAGAAGATTGGTATTTGTAGAATAGATTCATGGAGATGTACAGCACGGAAAAGTGCCCTTCGGCCCATCGCGTCTGCACCAGTCAAAGACAAACCACCAACTGCTCCAATTGCATTTTCCATTACTTGGCCCATAGCTTTGTGTACCTTGGCATCGCAAATGCACATCTAAATACTTCTTCAATGTTACAAGGGTCTCTGCTCCATCAATCTTTCAGATAATGATTTAATCTGATTATTGTCATATATATTGGTACACAGTGAAAAGTATTGCTTCTTGCGTGCTAAACACAGTAGCACAGTGGCCAGCACTGCTATCTCACAGCGCCAGGAACCCAGGTTCGATTCCCGGTTTGGGTCACTGTCTGCGTGGAGTTTGCACATTCTCCTAGTGTTTGCGTGGGTGTTCCAGTTTCCTCTCACAGTCCAAGATGTGTGGGTTAGGTTGACTGGCCGTGCTAAATTGCCCTTTAGCGTCCCGGGTTAGTGGGGTAAATATGGGGGTTATGGGTATAGGGCCTGGGTGGGATTGTTGTTGCTGTATATTCTATGGGCTGAATGGTCTCTTCTGTACTGTGGGGATTGTATGGACACAGCATACCTGTACATAGAGAAGGAATGGAGAGAGTGCAGAATGTACTGTTACAGTCATAGCTAGGATGTGGAGGAAGATCAGCTTAGTGCAAGGTAGGTCCATTCAAAAGTCTGTTCTTGAGTCGGTTGGTACGTGTTTTCAGACTTCTTTTTATCTTTCTCCTGATGGAAAAAAGGTGAAAGAGAGACTGTCTGGGGTGTGTGGGGTCCTTAATGATGCTGGCTGCTTTGCCGAGGCAGCAGGAAGTGTAGACAGAGTCAATGGATGGGAGGTTGCGAGTGTTTTAAAGGAGATAAAAGAGAAGCAGAGAAATTTAAGAAGAGAATTCCAGAGCTCAGGACCGAGGTAGCTGAGGGTACGGTCACCAATGGTGAAGCAATTAAAATCAGGGACGTTCAAGAGGCCAGAATTAAAGGAGCACAGATCTGAGGATTGTACATCTGGAGGAGAATCCAGAGAAAGAGGTAAGTCCATGGACAGATAAAGAGATCTTTAAAACTGTAGAAAATGGATTCCATTTTGGCTATTTGGAATATTGTGAGCAGTTTTGGTCCCCGTACCTAAGGAAGGATGTGCTGGCCTTGGAAAGGGTCAAGAAGAGGTTCACAAGAATGATCCGTGGAAGGAGGAAGTTGTCGTATGAGGAATGATTGAGGACTCTGGGTCTGTACTTGTTAGAATTTAGAAGGATGGGGGGGGTGCGGGATCTTATTGAAACTTACAAGATACTGCGAAGCCTGGATAGAGTGGACGTGGAGAGGATGTTTCCACTAGTAGGAAAAATTAGAACCAGAGGGCACAACCTCAGGCTAAAGGGGCAATCCTTTAAAACAGAGATGAGGAGGAATTTCTTCAGCCAGAGAGAGAGGTAAATCTGTGGAACTCTTTGCCACAGAAGGCTGTGGAGTCTAAGTCATTGAGTGTCTCTAAGACAGAGATTGATAGGTTCCTGATTAATAAGGGGATCAGGGGTTATAGGGGAAAGGCAGGAGGATGAGGATGAGAAAAAAATCAGCCATAATTGAATGGCGGAACAGACTCAATGGGCCGAGTGGCCTAATTCTGCTCCTGTGTCATATGGTCTGATCTCAGCAGATGCATTATTTACCTAAGCCTGATTTAGAATTGGTTACAACTGCTCAACATGCTTTTGTACGATTATACTACACAGAATAATTTCCAAAATTAATTTTCATCAACTTCATACGGTAAATCTTTCAAGTGAACAGCTGTCTCAGAATTTCCTGCAGTTCTGTGAAAATTGAAATGTATGAGGAGGAATCCAGATCCTGTCATACTCCGGCGGGGACTCCACAGAATAAATAAACTCTTCCTATCAAACTGCAGCTCAAAACTGTAGATCCTGCGAGTGGAAATTCAAATTAAAACTACCACCCAACTCACAGCCCTAATCCTTCTGCAGTAATTACCGGAACAGGACCCAACTCTGCTTATTATTCCTTAAATCAAACTACTTGAGCTCATTTTACCTTTTCTGAACAGGGAATAAAGATTTACGCTGTGGAATTTCAACCATTAATGAAATAAGGGATTACCCCCTGAAGAAATATTAAATACCTCGAGGCCCAAGAGGCTGATAACAACAGCCACAGAAAGCTGGTGTAAGTCACAAAATGAATTAAAACTCATGGGTATCGATCATAGAATATCATAGCAACCCTACAGTGCAGAAAGAGGCCATTTGGCCCATCGAGTCTGCACCGACCACAATCCTACCCAGGCCCTATTCTCATATCCCCATTAATCCCTCTAACCTTCGCATTTCAGGACTCTAAGGGGCAACTTTAGCAATGGTCAATCAATCTAACCTGCACATCATTGGACTGTGGGAGGAAACTGGAGCATCTGGAGGAAACCCATGCAGACACGAGGAGAACATGCAAACTCCACACAGCGAACCAAGCTGGGAATCGAACCCAGATCCTTGAAGCAGCAGTGCTAACCACTGTGCTACCATGCCGCCCACGCAGTTTATTTATTAGTCACAAGTAAGGCTTACATTCACACTGCAATGAAGTTACTGTGAAATTCCCCTAGTCGCCGCACTCTGGTACCTGTTTGGGTCAATGCACCTAACCAGTACGTCTTTCAGAGGAAACCGGAGGAAACCCATGCAGACACGGAGAGAACATGCAATCTCCACACAGACAGTGACCCAAGTCCAAGGAATTGAACCCGGGACCCTGGCACTGTGAGGCAGCAGTGCTAACCGCTATGTCACCATGCTGCCCATGTATTGATACGTACGTGTTTTTAAAAAACAAAATCAGAAGAATCACATAGAAACATGGAAGATAGGGGCAGGAGGCCCTGCTCCGCCATTCCTCACGATCGTGACTGATCGTCCAACTCAAGAGTCTAATCTTGCTTTTTCTCCATAACCTTTGATTCCACTCGCCCCAAGCAGCTTCTTGAATACATTCAATGTTTTGGCATCAACTATTTCCTGTGGTAATGAATTCCCCAGGGTGAAGAAATGTCTCCTCACCTCTGGTGTAAATGGTCCAGCCCAAATCCTCAGAGTGTGAGCCCTAGTTCTGGACTCCCCCACCACTGGGAACACCCTCCCTGAATCTCTCACCAGTATATTTGATAGGAAAATATTCTTTTAAGTAAAATACAGTGTGACCTTGTGATGTTTTACAAAAAGAATGGTTTAATGATTGGGGGGGGTGGGAAGTAGAGTTACTGACTGTGGGAGATAATTATTTTCAACGCTGGTTTTATTATAAGTAAACTATCGTGCGCTCAATCTCACTCGATTTACATTGGATGGAAAGTATTTTAAACTAATGACAGGGAGGTGGTCCAGTTAGCCGGGCTGGGTTGCCGGCTAGCGTGTGGTTTAGAATTGTACCAATGATGTGGGGTTTGATCCCTATTCTGGGTGAAGGAGGGAACGGGTTAGTGAACTTTGTAATACTTAGAGATTTGTGCAAAGCATTGCAAGACTTGTTTTTGCACCCCTGTAACCTTGTATGCCAGTTAACTTGTTTGTGCAAGCTGGCTAAACAAGCCACAGGTGTTGAGATGCGACAGTGGTGAATCATACTAGCAGAACAGAAAGGAGACAGTCGATTACAATGGACTATGCAAAGGATGAAACCACTGAGGCAGCAATAACCACATGATGGATGGCGAACCATGACAGACATCCTGGAGAACTGTGGACGTGACTAGGGGTGGGAATCGGGAGCTTACTTCTGCTCCTAAGTCTTAAGATATATTGTGGTTTACCTTGTTGACTGTTATAGTAACTCCCAGAGTCTGCTGTAAGGGAGCGGTGCTTTTATTGCACAAAATAAAGTAAAGCAAAAACCATAAGCCTGTGGTGAACACAACAAGTGCTGACTGGAACAATACAATAATGGACCCACTCAGGGTCCTGCTTTATACAGGATTCAGTATATGAGCTCCATTGATGAGTTAATTATCAATCCCCAGGGTGCTCGTATTCAACAAGTCTTACGGGGAGGTCAATCACTGATTCCTCATGCAAGTCCTGGGGTTATAAGAACATAAGAAATAGGAGCAGGAGTAGGCCATCTAGCCCTTCGAGCCTGCCCCGCCATTCAATAAGATCATGGCTGATGTGTCATGGCTCAGTTCCACATTCCCGCCCTCTCCCCATAACCCTTAATCCCCTCTCTTATCAAAAGCCCATCAACCCGCGTCTTAAAAATATTTAGCGAGGTAGCCTCCACCACTTCAACGGGCAGAGAATTCCACAGATTCACCACCCTTTGAGTCACAACTTTAATACTGTTATAACCTAGCTCTTAGTCACAGTTTCCTCAGATATGTCTCCACTGCAGGCTGAGACAGTGAGATGACTCTCTTTTTTATTTATCACTTGTTGACAAATTGATTTCCTTGGACTTTCCTGCCTGTCTGCTGTTATGAGGAAGAGTTTGAGGTTTTATTGGGAATAATTGCTGAGCGACACCCAATTAAATCCAATCCAGTTTGGCCAGATTGCTTGTCTTTGTTGTTTACAACTGTCTCTGGTCTGAGACATTGGAACACGCCATTCTGGAGGATGCTTTTTATTTTAATCTTCCGTTCCAGAGGAAAGTGAAGAATGATCTGGCGCTTTGTCAGTTTTTGCCCCGTCACGTTATCATCTGGAGGTTTCCTGTCAGAAAATTCCCATCCCAGTCTCCTGTCCAAATATTACTGAACTGAATCACAAAAGTTCGAAAATTTATTGTAACGTATTGTTGCGGTCTTCATGCTTACGTGTTAATTTTTTTTGTATAAAATTATTTCTTGATTAAATCAGTCGTTTTTCCAAAAAATTGGAGCGATCAGTAAATGGTTAGATCCTCCACGATTTCCTGAAACTCAGTCATGTAATGATTCACTGTTTGTATCATGACGGTTACAGAACTAAAGGAGGCCATCCAGCCCATCATCTCTGTGCTGGCTCACTTCAAGAGCAACTCAGCTGCTCCCACTTCCCCTCCCTTTCTCCTTATCGCAGCAATGCTTTTCCATTCAAAAGATAATTCAATTCTCCTTTGAAAGCCAAGGTATAATCTGCCACCATCATTCTCAAAGGCAGCGCATTCCAGATCCTCACCACGGAGAGAGGCATTTTATCACCTTGCCCTTGGTTCTTTGTCAATCACCTTAAACTGGTGTCCTCTGGTTCTCAGCCCTCCCACCAATGGGAACAAATTCTCTGGACTTTGGTTCCTTACGATTTTGAGCACCGCTAGTTTAGTTTAGTTTATTTATTGGTGTCACAAGTAGGCTTACATTCACACTGCAATGAAGTTACTGTGAAAATCCCCTAGTTGCCACACATCTGTTCGGGTACACTAAGGGAAAATTTAGCACAGCCAATGCCTTTTGGACTGTGGAGAAAGCCGGAGCACCTGGAGGAAACCCATGCAGACATGGGGAGAATGTGCAAACTCCACATAGATAGTGACCTAAGCTGGGAATCGAACCCGGGTCCCTGACGCTGTAAGGCAGCAGTGCTAACCACTACGCCACTGTGCCACCCCATAATTCAATCATGATTCTGGATAATTTGTGTATATTTGTCATCAAAGCCAAACTGTGCAAAGAACATGGATAATTAATATTGGGAATTACCCCGAATTATTCCATGATTTGCACTGTTACTTACAAGTTCTCAATCTGTGAAAGCCAAAAGAACACAGAGGCTCATCTGGTGAATCCAACACAAATCAGTATACTGTCCCACCTCATCACTGGCCATTCAGCCCATCTGGGCGATGCTGGTGTTTAGCTTCACATCAGCTTCCTCCCACCCATCACCTCATCCCATCAGCAGAACTTTCCATTCTTTTCTGCTTCAATGTTCTAAAGTGACAGTAACGAGAAACGAAATCCTTCATTGCCTCAAACCAAAACTGGCGTGAAAGAAATGAAATAAATTGTCATTTTTGGATCAGGTCAGATCTTGTCCAGTGTTTCGATTTGCTCCCACTGTAAGACATGGATCAGTGGGTTGCCTGTTGCCTGGGAGATAGAAGGTTCTGGATTCAAGCTCCACTTTACAGCCTCAGCATGTAATCCAGGCTGACAGACCGTGCGGTGTTGAGGCAGTGCAGCAGTGTCAGCGGTGCCAGTCCAATCAGGGCTGGCAGTGAATCAGAGAGGAAACTTCCTGCATCTCCTAGAAGATACTCAATATCCTTGCTGTCCAGGACCACCATGTACATGGGTTATTATGGTAAAAATACATGGCAGTTGGGATCAATATTTACCCATCAATCAACTTCACTCAGAGATTTATATAGTATAGGAGACCATTCAGCCCATCAACTCTGCACCAATTCACCTGAAAAACAACCTCATTAGTTCATTCCTGCCCCTGTTTCCCAATTTTCACTCCTTCAACTTTTGATGCTGCTAAAGGATTGCATATTGTGAGGTTCACCAGCAAACTTTAAATGTGACAACGCACTGGTTACGAATAAATGGTGGCTATCAATAGTGGCACCATTATCCTATCCCAGAGCCGTCACAGTGGCACAGTGGTTAGCACTGCTGCTTCACAGCACCAGGGACGCAGGTTCAATTCCTGGCTTGGGTCACTGTCTGTGTGACTCCGCACATTCTCCTCGTGTCTGCGTGGGTTTCCTCCGGATGCTCCAGTTTCCTCCCACAGTCCAAAGATGTTCGGGTTAGTTTGATTGGCTATGGTAAATAGGTAGGGTTACAGGGATAGGGCAGGGGAGAAGATCCGGGTAAGAGATTCTATCGGAGGGTTTTTGCAGACTCGATGGGCCAAATTGTCTCTTCTGCACTGTAAGGATTCAATGATTCTATTGTTTATTGTCACAATGACAATAATCTCTCCCTCAACGTCAATAAATCGAAGGAGATAGTCATCAACTTCAGATACAATAGCGAAGAATGTGCCCCCATATACATCAATATGGATGAAGTAGAAATGGGCGAGAGCTTTAAGTTTTGAGGTGTCCAGATCACCAACAACCTGTCCTGGTCCCTGCACGCTGACAATATAATTAAAAAAGCCCCACCAACGCCTCTACTTTCTCAGGAGGCTAAGGAAATGCAGCATGTCTGCCACGCACCTTTTACAGATGCATCACAGAAAGTTGTATCACAGCTTGGTATGGGCTTCTGCTCTGCCCAAGACTGCAAGGAACTACAAAGGACCGTGAACAAAGCCCAATCTCTTCATGCAAACCACTCTCTCATCCGTTGACTCTGTCTACACTTCCCACTGCCTCGGCAAAGCAGCCAGTGTAATCAAGGACCCCACGCACCCCGAACATTCTCTCTTCCACCTTCTTTCATTGTGAAAAAGATACAAAAGTCTGAGGTCACGTACCAACCGACTCAAGAACAGCTTCTTCCCTGCTGCCATCAGACTTTTGAATGGACCTAGCTCACATTAAGCTGAAGTTTCTCTGCACCCTCACTATGACTGTAGCACTACATTCTGCACCCTCTCCTTTCCTTCTCTATGAATGGTATGCTTTGTCTGCATGGCACACAGGAAACAATACTTTTCACTGTATACTAATACATTGTAAAGTTTATTTATGAGTCACACTGTAGTGAAATTACTGCGAAAATCCCCTAATACGTGTGACAATGATAAATCAGATCAAATGTTGCTTGTGGGACTTGCTGTGCACAAACTGTGTTTCCTATATCACAACAACGACAACACTTCAAGTGCTTCATTGGCTGTAAAGGGACGTTCAATGGTCCAGAAAGATACGACATAAACACAGATGTTTGTTTCTTAAGGGAGAAGTATCATTATCTAAACCAAAAGATTAAACACAAGCTTGAGGGTTAGAAAGGAAGTTACAGGCAATTTGGTTTCTCTCGATTCAGTTCACCCATGTTCCCAAAGCAACAATTATTTCTTAAATGATTCTGAGGTCTTCTCTACCCAGAACTCCATTTCATGTGTCGAATGCTCTTTGAAAAAGGAATTCCTGACACTTGTCCAAAATTGTGTTTTTTTTTAGTATCTACCTGTCTTTGTGTAACTCCTGAGTTTTATCTAGTCTGTTCTCATGTTTCAGACTGTTCTATCCTTTCTCCTTGTATTGTCTGTTACTGAGCTTTAAGGATGTTTCTCTGGTGCTTCCTAGATATTCCGCACCAGAGATGGGTCTGGTATCTCCTCTCGAGGTTGCGTGTCTCCCTTGTGTGGCTGTATTCAGATGCAGGCTAATTCCCCGGGCAGTGTGGACAGAGCATAGCAAGTTGTGTTCCACAGTGTGGTCTCTATCGATCAGCACACTATTTACTTTACTGATTGTTGCTAGACTGTGATTAGACGAAACCATTAAAAACCTCTCAATCTCTTTCAACATCGTCCGTAATTAGTTCAACCCCATTGAGTATGTGCACTGTACTGTACGTGTACTGTACGTGTACTGCTCAATGTTTCTTCCTGTAACCTGAATATACATCTTCTTGTACACGCACCTATCAAAACTCATCTGCAAATATTTGCTGATTTACACATCCAGACCAACTCACTGGCCTTCCTTGTTTGGTACCGACTGTCCATTCGATACAAAAAGAATGTTTGAGAACATCCAGAATCCTGTAATGGGGAGGAGGAACCCTCCTTCATTGATAATGAAACACAGAAACAGAATATAATCGAGAAGCTCCTGAAATGTGTCTTTTTCCAGTAGGTTTAGGAAAGGATTGCTTGGTCACCATTAGAGTAGAATAGAATGCGACAGTGCAGAAGGAGGCCATTCGGCCCATCGAGTCTGCACCGAGCACAATCCCACCCAGGCCCTATTCCCCATAATCCCATGCACGTACCCTAACTAGTCCCCCTGACATTAAGGAGCAATTCAGCATGGCCAAAGCACCTAACCTGCGCATCTTTGGAGTGTGGGAGGAAACCCATGCAGACATGGGGAGGATGTGCAGACTCCGCACAGACAGTGACCCAGGAATCGAACCCGGATCCCTGGCACTGTGAGGCAGCAGTGCTAACCACTGTGCTATCGTGTTGCCCCAGTCACTGTGCTACCGTGCTGGTTTAAAGTGTTCATATTAACCCCATCGGTTTGGGTGTCAGTGGGTGAAACCATTTCTGCGGAGATGTGATTCTCTGAAGGCTAAACACCCAGCCCCCTCCAATAGCACCAGTAAATCATGCAACCTCGCTGATGTTTTTAACTCATTTGGGTCCACAGGTAATTTGCCAAATCTTTGCAAGCTTACAATTCTCTGATGTAACCCACCGGAGGAGTTTCCTGTCCACAGATAGATTAGGAAAGAAAACCCCAAAAAGCCCAGAGTTAACACTTCAATGCCCACACTCTGTCCCAGTTTATACAGACATGCAGCAGTCTGCAAAAACAGTATTGTAAATCAAGTCGTTCGTGACAGAGGTAAACCGTCACTCCAATGAGCTTAACAAAAGGACTGGGTGACTTTAATTTTGTGCCTGACTGACCTTAACCTTTGTATTTATGTCAGGCAAAACAGCGATGATGGTTTAATTTCACCTCAAACAGGGAATATGCAAAAACGTCAGTCCCTGTGAAAATCTCCTAATTTACAATCATTCACTGGCACGCTATCAATAATCCTGGCCATTGCTGACCCTCATTATTTTGGGTATAGCTTTCATTTTGAAAATTAATTTTGAAAACTACAAGAATCAGAAGATTAACGTTCGCGCTGATCTATTCCGGTAGCTGTGTTTTGAGTCATTTGCGCTCTCATTGTAGGCAGAATCTACTTCCCAGTAATAAACATCTTTGCAGAGATAGCCCTCTTCACAGCTGCCGTGGTGTAATTATGTGCACAGACCTGAGTTCAAACATTCATCAAGGCTGCAATCTGAGCCCAGGCCTTTTAATGGAGTCCAAAATTTCATTACTAGAGCCACCAGCTGGCTGGCTTCATTCATGGCCAAGCCACACATAAACCTTAACTTAGTTAACATATTGTGAAGCAACTAATATTCTCCCTCCGCTGCTCATCAAATGGCCCTGGTTTATAAACTGAAACCATTATCTGAAAAACCTCGTTCCTTCAAATGGATGAGCTTGACATTGGGAAAGGGCAGTGCCTGGTTTCGGGGTAAGGTAGTGTCAGAGGTCATGGGAACACCACTACCCCACACCACGCAGGACAGACGCAGTCTGGGACCCTGTGATTTTTCCTGAGTGCCTAGTTACTTGATCAGACTGGAAGCTAAAACAGAAGATGCTGGAAAATCTCAGCAGGTCTGATGGCATCTCTGGGGAGAGAATCGAGCCAACATTTCGAGTCTAGGTGACCTTTCGTCAGAGATGATGAGGGACTGGAACCAATTTGGTTAGCACAGCTGCCGCGCAGCGCCAGGGACCCGGATTTGATTCCTGGCTTGGGTCACTGTCTGTGTGGAGTCTGCATGTTCTCCCCATGTCTGCGTGCTCCAGTTTCCTCCCACAGTCCAAAAGACGTGCTGGTTAGGGTGCACTGGCCGTGCTAAATTCTCCCTCAGTGTTACCCAAACAGGTGCCGGAATGTGGTGAGTAGGGGGATTTTCACAGTAACTTCATTGCAGTGTTAAGGTAAGGCTGCATGTGCCTCTAATAAATAGGCTTGAAACTTTATTTTTCACTTTGAGTTTCCGTAAGCATGCAGCCAGTATGGAGATGATGGGTCAAATGGCCTCCTTGGGCGCTGTGACAAAGGATCATGCAGACTTGTAACACTGGCTCTATTCTCTGCCCACGGAGGCTGCCAGACCTGCCGAGATTTTTCAGCATTTTCTGTTTTTGTTTCAGTTTCCAGCATCCTCAGTAATTTGCTTTTGTCAAACAGAAGTGGGAGGGAGGGATAGAGTCAGAGTAAAGTGCTATATAAATGCACATTGTTCCTGAACTCAGGCCTCTGTCTCCCTAAAGACTCCAGGTTTCACAGCACCCAAGGAGGCCATTTGACCCATCATCTCCGTACTGGCTGCACGCTCGGGGAAATTCAAAACTGGTTCCTGTCCCAGACCACCATAAAGTGACTCAGACCAGGACCCTGCTGAATGAGCGTGGCACAGGGGACACTCACCATCGAGACACAGGCCTGGGTTAACCGGAGCAGTGATGAGGGAATCAAAACCTTCAGCCAGCGAGGAAATAAAAATGAAGCAGAAAGGAGAAAGTATTGGTAACCCCCCTGAGGAAATACATTTCAGAGAGTCTGATGAGAAATCTTACTGTTGTTTCTTTTTGAATTGGATCGGGTGAGGTTTAAATCTTATTTTACAATTCCCCCATTGTCAGTCGTACAGGTCAGTGGAAATGCTGTAAAATAAAACTTCTTTTATGTAACCGTGTAGGCTATTTATCACATTTTTCTTCTCTTCAGCTGTACCTCATACATATTAATAAAACAATTATGTTAATGCATAAGCACAGAAGCATTAAATACTCATAAATAGGTTACCCCGAGTCTATCACGCACACTAATGTAATAACAATTTTGGTTCTTCAAGATCAATTTTCTGCTGTCACCAGTCATCATAATCTGCAATATACATTTGTTTTCCTCTAAATGTGAGAATTAATGGTGCTAAAGATAAGAGTTTGCAGTGCAGCCACTGATGGCTCACTGGATTAGCTCGCCTTGTCACTGAGTCATACAAACCAAGCAGCGTGCCCCAGGTTCAAGGAGTTAGCTGACTGCAGTCACAGGGGTACAGGACTGAGATGGAGAATCTGGTGAACTGGTGTGACAACAATAATCTCTCCCTCAATGCCAACAAAACAAAGATGATTGTCATCGACTTCAGGAAGCGAAAGGGAGAACATGTCCCTGTCTACATCAACAGGGGCAAAGTAGTAATGGTCAAGAGCTTCAAGTTTTTAGGTGTCCAGATCACCACAACCTATCCTGGTCTCCCCATGCCAACACTATAGTTAAGAAAACCCACCAACACCTCTACTTTCTCTGAAGACTAAGGAAATCTGGCATGTCCACTACAACTCTCGTTAACTTTTACAGATGCATCATAGAAAGCGTTCTTTCTGGTTGTATCACAGCTTGGTATGGGCTCCTGCTCTTGTCCTTGTGTCCTTGTGCATGAATCGCAAAAACCCAGCTTGCAGGTGCAGCAGGTGGTCAGGAAGGCGAATGGGATGCTGGCCTTCATAGCGAGGGGGATTGAATATAAAAGTAGGGAGGTCTTGCTGCAGCTGTATAGGGCATTGGTGAGGCCGCAGCTGGAGTACTGTGTGCAGTTTTGGGCGCCGCACCTGCGCAAGGATATTTTGGCCCTGGAGGGAGTGCAGACGAGGTTTACTAGGCTGATACCGGAGTTGAGGGGATTGAGCTATGAGGAGAGGCTGAATAAACTAGGCTTGTACTCGTTAGAGTTTAGAAGAATGAGGGGAGATCTCATTGAGACGTATAAGATGATGAATGGGATGGATAGGATAGAGGTGGAGAGACTCTTCCCGCTCAAAAAAGACAGTAGGACTAGGGGGCACAGCCTCAAGATAAAGGGGAGGCGGTTTAGAACGGAGTTGAGGAGGAACTTCTTCACTCAAAGGGTGGTGAATCTCTGGAATTCTCTGCCCGTTGAAGTGGTGGAGGCTGCCTCGCTAAATATTTTTAAGAAGCGGGTTGATGGGTTTTTGATAAGAGAAGGGATTAAGGGTTATGGGGAGAGGGCGGGAAAGTGGAACTGAGCCACGACAGATCAGCCATGATCTTATTGAATGGCGGGGCAGGCTCGAAGGGCTAGATGGCCTACTCCTGCTCCTATTTCTTATGTTCTTATGTTCTGCTCTGTCCAAGACCGCAAGAAACTACAAAGGACCATGAACTAAGCCCAATCCATCACGCAAACCAACCTCCCATCCATTGACTCTGTCTACACTTCCGGCTGTCTCGGAAAAGCAACCAGCATAATAAAGGACCCCAACGCACCCCGGACATTCTCTCGTCCACCTTCTTCCACTGGGAATAAGGTACCAAAGTCAGAGGTCACGTACCAACCGATTCAATACAGCTTCTTCCCTGCTGTCATCAGACTTTTGAATGGACTTACCTTGCATTAAGTTGATCTTTCTCTACACCTTAGCTTTGACTGTAACACTAAAATTCTGCACTCTCTCCTTTCCTTCTCAATGAATGGTATGCTTTGTCTGTATAGTGTGCAAGAAACAATACTTTTCACTGAATGCTAATACAAGTGACAATAATGAATCAAATCAAATCAATTGAACTCTGACGAAAGGTCGCCCAGACTCAAAACGTTGCCTCAATTCTCTCCCCACAGATGCCGCCAGACCTGCTGAGATTTTCCAGCATTTTCTATTTGTGTTTGAAGTCGATATCTGCTGTGGTTTAACTTTTAGACTCTTCCTCTGAATGCAGAAAGTCATGGATTCAAATCCCACTCCAGAAACTTGAACGTTTAGTCAAAAGAAACCAAGGCAAACATTCCAGTTCGGTGCTGAGGGAGTGCTACACTGTCAACGGAACTGCTCTTTGGATATCTTTATTTGGAGCTGAGGCCCTATCCATTCTCAGGTGGATGTAAAAGATCCCATGGAATGATTTTAAAGGAGAATGGGGAAATATCTGCCCCCTGGTGTCCTGGGGTCAATCCTTCTCCCTCAATCAATATCATAAACAGACAGATTATCTGGTCATTATCGAGTTGCTGTTTGTCAGAGTTTGCTGGGTGCAAATTAGCTGCCGTGTTTCCTACACCACTGCATTCCAGAATGGCTCCACGGCTGGTAAAGTGCGTGGGGCTGTCCTGAAGTTAAGAAAGGCGCTAAATAAATGCAATGTCTTCTTTATCAGAATGACTGACTCAGGAAGAGTGTGAACAAGCCTTTGGCTCCTGATCACCATCTAGTGGGCCCTGCTGGAAGTGCACAGTGAAGACACAGGAAAGGCCTCCTGCTCCCCCCCTCCTCTCCCCGCTCCCCCCTCCTCCCCACACAGCCAGTCTGTGACACTCACTATCAGGCATGAGTGACGGCCATCCGTGCGGAACGTGGAGAGTGACTGACACCGGCAGCCCAGTCACAGCAAACTGGGAAACACCCGTCCCTTAGAGAGGGGAAGGGAGAGATAAAGAAACGAAGAAACTTAAATCACTAAAATATTCCTCTCTTTTGCGGAATGAAATGAGTAACTTTTCAAACTCATTTCCTATCATCAAATTCTTGAAGTTAACATTCAGAGTGTTAAAGTTGAGGAACTGCAGCAGCTTTGGTTTGTGTGAATTTTACAACAATTCCGAATAAACATCCGCGCTTTGGAACATTTGTGGCATTAATTCCAAATGTAATGGACACGTTAAAAATGAGGATCATTAATTATATTTTGGGGATATTCAAAATACGGCTCAGTTACCGCGAGCCAGGAATGCATCAACTGATGTGTCAAAAACAACAGGTGGAAGGAATGAAACTTCAGAGTAATCAGATAAAAACAGAATGACGGGGGGGGGATCTCATAGAGACTTATAACATTCTAACAGGTCTAGACAGGGTAGATGCAGGGACGATGTTCCCGATGGAGGGGGAGTCCAGAACCAGGGGTCTCAGGATTCAGGGAAGACCATTCAGGGTGGAGATAAGGAGACATTTCTTCATCCGGTGAGCCTGTGGAATTCATTCCCACGGGAAGTAGTTGATGCAAAAACATTGAATGTATTCAAGAGGTGACTGGATGTAGCACTTGAGGTGAATGGGATCAAAGGTTATGGGGAGAAAGCAGGATTAGGCTATTGAGTTGGACAATCAGCCATGATCATGATGAATGGCAGGGCAGGCTGGAAGGGCCAAATGGCCTCCTCCTGCTCCTATCTTCTATCCCTCGATTCCTCTGAAACGTTAACTCAAGTCTCTCTCAATTGACGCTGCCAGACTTGCTGAGCTTCTCCAGCTCTTTCTGTTTCTATTATTTCACTTTATTTCTGCTATTCTTTCTGGAGGTTTCCATTGGTTTTGTCCATTTGCTGGTCCAGTGTTTCCAGTGGTTAAGGGGCTGAAGGGAAGTCATTCAGTGCCTGGACACTATGGAACACAATGACCCGGGATCAGTGCAGATTCCCACACTGCCTCAATCATGGTCAACGTTACACCTTCAGGAGCGCACAGAGACAATCCAGACACATTCCAGGAAGCATGGAGAATTATCGTGGAGATTGGGGGGGAGGGGGTCACATGGCTTCTCATTTTGGGGTTTGGTGGAGATCCGTGAGTGGGGTTTGTCTGGGATTGTTGGGAGGAAGGGTCCTCCTATGAAGGAGCAGCTGGAGAGAACTTCCAGGCTTGGGAATAATGTGCATGAGATGGTGGGCATACAATAGTGGGATGTTACAGTGCGGAGGGCGTAATTCATACCAGGGGAATTGCCGGGGAAGTAGGGAAGCTTTGTAGAGCCTTTGTAATTATTGCCAGCACAGACTCAATGGGTCAAAGGGCCTTTTCTACACTATATGTTTCTGTGACTATATAATAAATGGGGACCTGGGCTCGAAAGTCATTTGCAGAAGCAGTGTTCAAGTCGGGCAGCAGTTTGGCACAGCGGTTAGCACTGCTGTCTCACAGCACCAGGGACCCAGGTTCAATTCTAGCCTTGGGTCACTCATTGTGGAGTTTGCACATTCTCCCCACGTCTGCGTGGATTTGCTTTGGGTGCTCCGATTTCCTCCCACAATCTAACAGATTACGTGGATTGGCCATGCTAAATTGCTCCTTAGTGTCTGAGAGATTAGTAGGGTAAATGTGTGAGGTTACAGGAATAGGGCCTGGGTGGGATTGTGGTCAGTACAGACTCGATGGGCCAAATGGCCTCCTTCTGCATTGTAGGGATTCTATGATTCCTGTGTTGTTAGTTGGGAACAGAGAACCCTGGCAAGGGGCGTCTGGACAAATACATGATTAGGATGGGAATGGGGGGGGATATTGTCCCTGGAAGGGTAGGGAGTTTTAGTTCAGTCGGGCAGCATGGTCGGTGCAGGCTTGGAGGGCTGAAGGGCCTGTTCCTGGATTGCAATTTTCTTTGTTCTTTGAATGTGTAGAGATACTGAGCTGTGCGGAGCTGGGAGGATGGGGAAGGAGGTTCTCGGGGTTTAGAAGGAGCACTGGGAGAAGGGTGCAGGCATTGGCAGTGACTGGGGAGAAGATCAGGAAATGAAGGGAAAGCCACATTCAGAACACGTGTGGCGAAAAGACTCGACAGGAGAGCTGGGACTGGCAATGCTGCCTTTCCCAGGTCAGCCCTAGGAAGTGTTCAGACGCACAAACAGGTCCAAGTTCAATCCAGGGTCAGGGGCTGCGGGAGGAGGCAGAGGACACGGAGTGAAACTATACCTCAGATTAACTACTACAATAAAAATCAGCATTTTAACCACACGGGAGCAGGAGTAACTGGAGGAGTTTCACCACCCAATCTCCGAGAGAGTTCAGAGCACCCAATGTGTTAGACTGTTATTCTCGTATACAGAGAAAGTGTGATTAACTTGTGTGTGTGTGTGGGTGACACACCTGACATCCGTGTGGTGTTGTGTTTGAAAAGAAAACAAACGCCCCAAAGCCTGAAAGGTCAGCTTTTATAAGTAGCTCTATTTGCCTAATAAGAGAAATGGAATTAGCCTCGAGACAATAGCAGGAATACTCCCCGAATTCCAAACAGCTAATGCACCAGTTCACCGCACCACCTGCCTTACTGATTTGTTGAGGTGTTACTATGGTTCGGTGGAGGATTAAAGGAATTTATGGGCTGACAGGATAGGTTAAAACTAAAAGAGAAAATGCTGGAAAATCTCAGCAGGTCCAGCAGCATCTCAAAGAATACACTCAAAGAACGAAGAAAATTACAGCATGGGAACTGCCCCTCCAAGCCTGCACCGACCATACTGCCCACCTGAGCTAAAACCCGTCCGGGGACCTTGTCCCTCTATTCCCATCCTATTCATTAGACCTGCTGAGATTTTCCAACATTTTCTCTTTTGGTTTCAGATTCCAGCATCCGCAGTAATTTGCTTTTATCCATCGGTTAAAACTATTTCCTCTGGTCAGGGGGAGCCCAGAAGAAGGGGACAGAACTTTAGAATTACAATTACAATTTAGAATTACAAGTGCAGAGGAGGTTTACTAGGCTGATACCGGAGTTGAGGGGGTTGAGCTATGAGGAGAGGCTTAATAAACTAGGCTTGTACTCGTTAGAGTTTAGAAGAATGAGGGGAGATCTCATTGAGACGTATAAGATGATGAATGGGATGGATAGGATAGAGGTGGAGAGACTCTTCCCGCTCAGAAAGGACAGTAGGACTAGGGGGCACAGCCTCAAGATAAAGGGGGGGCGGTTTAGAACGGAGTTGAGGAGGAACTTCTTCACTCAAAGGGTGGTGAATCTCTGGAATTCTCTGCCCGTTGAAGTGGTGGAGGCTGCCTCGCTAAATATTTTTAAGAAGCGGGTTGATGGGTTTTTGATAGGAGAGGGGATTAAGGGTTATGGGGAGAGGGCGGGAAAGTGGAACTGAGCCACGACAGATCAGCCATGATCTTATTGAATGGCGGGGCAGGCTTGAAGGGCTGGATGGCCTACTCCTGCTCCTATTTCTTATGTTCTTATGTTCAATCGGGCTATTTGATAGCGAGTAGATTCAGCAGAAAAGGTCAAAACCTGTATTGAGAGATTTTTGTTGCTAAACGTATTTCTAGAAGGAAAATAACAGTTCAGATCACTATTCCCAGTGTTCCATTTTAAGGTGTACCACACAGACCAGTATTTTTATTTCTCTGTTTATTGAAGTTTCATTTTAAAATAAGCAAGGCCACTTCAGTTCTTTTTCCCTCCTGGGGTCTGGGAGCCAAGATGGGTTTAATGGAATTAACATACAGGTCAATCATGACATAACCATGGCAGAACAGGCTCGAGGGGTCATATAGCCTTCTTGTGGCCTCCTGTAGTAAGATGTTTTTGTTTACAGATAAGAACAAAGAACAAAGAAAATTACAGCCCAGGAACAGGCCCTTCGGCCCTCCAAGCCTGCACCGACCATGTTACCTGACTGAATTAAAACCCCCTACCCTTCTGGGGACCATATCCCTCTATTCCCATCCGATTCATATATTTGTCAAGACGCCCCTTAAAACTCACTATCGTATCCACTTCTACTCCCTCCCCTGGCAGCGAGTTCCAGGCACCCACTTCCCTCTGTGTAAAAAATCTGCCTCGTACATCTCCTTTAAACCTTGCCCCTCGCACCTTAAACCTGTGTCCCCTAGTAATTGACTCTTCCACCCTGGGAAAAAGCTTCTGACTATCCACTCTGTCCATGCCTCTCATAATCTTGTAGACTTCTATCAGGTCTCCCCTCAACCTCCATCGCTCCAGTGAGAACAAACCAAGTTTCTCCAATCTCTCCTCATAGCTAATGCCCTCCATGCCAGGCAACATCCTGGTAAATCTTTTCTGTACCCTCTCCAAAGCCTCCACATCCTTCTGGTAGTGTGGCAACCAGAATTGAACACTATATTCCAAGTGCGGCCTAACTAAGGTTCTATAAAGCTGCAACATGACTTGTTTTTGATTGGTTCACTGCTGTGCCAGGAATAAACAACTAAGTGTGGATTTTTGCTTCAGAGTTTTTTCCAAAACTACCACCTTCAGGTTCAAGAGGCAATGAACCAATGATCTGCAGCCACGCCGCCACTGGACGTGAATCCCCTGTAATGGGGTTGGTGTGGGGGCAGTGTAAAGGTCCTCTTTTTGGGTATCCACTTTGTGATATCTTTAACGCCATAACAGAGGAGATTTACGAAGTTCCTCCCCAACCGACCTCCAAATAAATCAGTCCAGACAACAACCCTGTTGGAATTGCTTCGAATGGACTGCAATCAAAAATGTGACAAATACGGAACAGAATTCATCACAGAATCCCTACAGTGCAGGGAATCCCTACAGTGCAGAACATGTAAACATGGCCATTCAGCCCATCAAGCCTGCACCAACCACAATCCCAATCAGATCCCTGTCCCTGTAACCCCACACCTTTACTCTGCTAATCCCCCTGACACTAAAGGGTCAATTTAGCACAGGCAATCCACCTAACCCCGTGCATCTTTAGGTAGCTGCACACTGAGAAACAGGTCAACCGGCCAACAGAGGGTCAATTTTAACTTTATTCCGAGTTTAAACGCAGCCTCGAGAGTTTCTTACAGAATTCACTTCAATTTCAGTCTGGATTTTACTTTTCCGATTCAGGCTGGCCTTGTCTCTGTTTTGTTGAGATGATACTGTGAGAATTTCACAAGCTACAGAGAATCCGGTGCTCACAGACATGCAGTTTATTGCTGGTCCTGAGAACACAACATGGCTTTTTAATTGCTACTCAGGTGTGTGTGTGTGAACAGGAGTGTTTCTGACAGGGAAAAAAACATTATTCCCACACGGTGTTTGGAACCGTTACTATAACTGCATAATTCACTGCTTAACCATTGTGCTGAGGAGCAGGAGCTGTTCAGTAATAACCCTCAGTAAAGGAAGTCACCAGGTGCCCTGCACAGAACATTAATCATTCAGAGATCTGCTGTCAAAACCCTTCAGCTTTTTTTTTCACACAAACAGAATGTGTCTCTGCCTCATTTGCATATTATCAAAATACTGGTACACCAACATAGGAATGACAATTGTTTCAACATGGCTGCACGTTCTGTCCGAAGGAGCTCAAAGCAGAGACACGTGTGTGTGTGTGTGTGTGTGTCTGCCTGTGTGGGTTCCTGTGTTTTGTATGTGGATGTTTTGTGTGCATCAGTTTGTGTGAATGTGGATGAGAGTTTGTGTGTGGGAGTGTGTGGTTGTTTATGTGTCTTGAGTGTGTGTGTGAGTTTGTGTGCACGTGTATGAAAGTGTGCGTGTACATTGTATGTGGTTGTGCGTGCAGGTGTATTATGTATGTGCTTTGTGTGTGTGTCTATGTGTATGCTGTGCCTGTGTGTGAATGCATGCATGTGCGTGTGTGTATATTATGTGTGATGTATCTTTGTGCGTATGAGTGTGTGTGCATGTGTTTATGCGAGTGTGTGTGTATTTGTGCGCGTGTGTGTGTTTGAGAGTGCATGTGTTTGTGACTGTGTGTGTGTGTATCTGCGTGTATGTGTGGTGTGTGTGAGTGAATGTGTGTGAGTATGTGTGTGTGCGCGAGTGTGCATGTGCGCGTATGTGAGAGTGTGTTTGTTAGTGTGTGGATGTATGCGCGTGAGTGCATGCTTCAGTGTGTGTGTGTAGGTGTATGTGTGTGAGTGTGCGTGCGTGTGTGAGTATGTGTGTGTGTGAGTGCGTTTGAGAGTGTGTGGGTGTATGCATGTGAGTGCATGTTTGAGTGTGTGTGGGTGTACATGTGTGAATGTGCATGTGAATATGTGTGCGCGAGTGTGTGAGAGTATGAGTGTGTGTGTGTGTGTGTGTGTCAGGGTGTGTGTGTATGAGTATGTGTGCGAGTGAGTAGGAGTGAGCATGAGTGTGTACATGTGTGTGTGCGTGTGTGAGAGCTTGCGTGTTTGAGAGTGAGTGTGTGGGTGTGAGTGCGAGTGAGTCTATGCACAAGTGAGTGTGTGTGTGCGTGAGTGTGTGTGTGTGCGGGTGTGTGTCAGTATATGATTGCACATGCGAGTGTGTGTGAGTTTGTGTTTGTGTGTGCGTGTGCGAATGTGTGTGTGTGTGTGCGGGTGTGAATGTGTGTGCATGAGTGTAAGTGAGTGTGTGTGCGCGAGTGTGTATATGTGTGTATGTGAATGTGCGTACGTGTGTGTGTGCGCGCGTGAATGTGTACATTATTGTGAACGAGTGTGTGTGTGTGTACATCTAAGTGTGTGTGTGTATTTGTGAGAGAGTGTGTGTGCATGAGTGTGTGCGTGCGTACGTGGGCGTATGTGCGTGCGTACGTGCAAATGAGTGTGTGTGGATGTTAGTGTGTGTGTGAGAGAGAGTGTGGGTGTGAGTGTGAATGCGAATGCTTGCAAGTGGGTGTGTGTGTGTGTGGGTGTGAGTGAATGTGGGTGAGTGTGTGTGTGTGTGTGTGGGTGTGAGTGAATGTGGGTGAGTGTGTGTGTGTGTGGGTGTGAGTGAATGTGGGTGAGTGTGTGTGTGTGTGTGTGGGTGTGAGTGAATGTGGGTGAGTGTGTGTGTGTGTGGGTGTGAGTGAATGTGGGTGAGTGTGTGTGTGTGTGGGTGTGAGTGAATGTGGGTGAGTGTGTGTGTGTGTGGGTGTGAGTGAATGTGGGTGAGTGTGTGTGTGTGTGGGTGTGAGTGAATGTGGGTGAGTGTGTGTGTGTGTGGGTGTGAGTGAATGTGGGTGAGTGTGTGTGTGTGTGGGTGTGAGTGAATGTGGGTGAGTGTGTGTGTGTGGGTGTGAGTGAATGTGGGTGAGTGTGTGTGTGGGTGTGAGTGAATGTGGGTGAGTGTGTGTGTGTGTGGGTGTGAGTGAATGTGGGTGAGTGCGTGTGTGTGTGTGTGGGTGTGAGTGAATGTGGGTGAGTGTGTGTGTGTGTGTGTGGGTGTGAGTGAATGTGGGTGAGTGTGCGTGTGTGTGGGTGTGAGTGAATGTGGGTGAGTGTGCGTGTGTGTGGGTGTGAGTGAATGTGGGTGAGTGTGTGTGTGTGGGTGTGAGTGAATGTGGGTGAGTGTGTGTGTGTGTGTGGGTGTGAGTGAATGTGGGTGAGTGTGTGTGTGTGTGTGGGTGTGAGTGAATGTGGGTGAGTGTGTGTGTGTGTGGGTGTGAGTGAATGTGGGTGAGTGTGTGTGTGTGTGGGTGTGAGTGAATGTGGGTGAGTGCGTGTGTGTGTGTGTGGGTGTGAGTGAATGTGGGTGAGTGTGTGTGTGTGTGGGTGTGAGTGAATGTGGGTGAGTGCGTGTGTGTGTGTGTGGGTGTGAGTGAATGTGGGTGAGTGTGTGTGTGTGTGTGTGGGTGTGAGTGAATGTGGGTGAGTGTGTGTGTGTGGGTGTGAGTGAATGTGGGTGAGTGTGTGTGTGTGTGGGTGTGAGTGAATGTGGGTGAGTGTGTGTGTGTGGGTGTGAGTGAATGTGGGTGTGTGTGTGTGTGTGGGTGTGAGTGAATGTGGGTGAGTGTGTGTGTGTGGGTGTGAGTGAATGTGGGTGTGTGTGTGTGGGTGTGAGTGAATGTGGGTGTGTGTGTGTGTGTGTGGGTGTGAGTGAATGTGGGTGTGTGTGTGTGGGTGTGAGTGAATGTGGGTGTGTGTGTGTGTGTGTGGGTGTGAGTGAATGTGGGTGTGTGTGTGTGTGTGGGTGTGAGTGAATGTGGGTGAGTGTGTGTGTGTGGGTGTGAGTGAATGTGGGTGAGTGTGTGTGTGTGTGGGTGTGAGTGAATGTGGGTGAGTGTGTGTGTGTGTGGGTGTGAGTGAATGTGGGTGAGTGTGTGTGTGTGTGTGTGTGGGTGTGAGTGAATGTGGGTGAGTGTGTGTGTGTGTGTGTGGGTGTGAGTGAATGTGGGTGAGTGTGTGTGTGGGTGTGAGTGAATGTGGGTGAGTGTGTGTGTGTGTGTGTGTGGGTGTGAGTGAATGTGGGTGTGTGTGTGTGTGTGGGTGTGAGTGAATGTGGGTGAGTGTGTGTGTGTGTGGGTGTGAGTGAGTGAATGTGGGTGAGTGTGTGTGTGTGTGTGTGGGTGTGAGTGAGTGAATGTGGGTGAGTGTGTGTGTGGGTGTGAGTGAATGTGGGTGAGTGTGTGTGTGTGTGGGTGTGAGTGAATGTGGGTGAGTGTGTGTGTGAGTGAATGTGGGTGTGTGTGTGTGTGTGTGTGGGTGTGAGTGAGTGAATGTGGGTGAGTGTGTGTGTGGGTGTGAGTGAATGTGGGTGAGTGTGTGTGTGTGTGGGTGTGAGTGAATGTGGGTGAGTGTGTGTGTGAGTGAATGTGGGTGTGTGAGTGTGTGTGTGTGGGTGTGAGTGAGTGAATGTGGGTGTGTGTGTGTGTGGGTGTGAGTGAATGTGGGTGAGTGTGTGTGTGTGTGTGTGTGAGTGAATGTGGGTGAGTGTGTGGGTGTGAGTGAATGTGGGTGAGTGTGTGTGTGAGTGAATGTGGGTGTGTGAGTGTGTGTGTGTGGGTGTGAGTGAGTGTGTGTGTGTGGGTGTGAGTGAGTGAATATATCCATCAGTTTAAAAAATAACTCAGACAGTAAGCACCTCAGCAGTGTGAGGGAAATTAAATCTGGGGAAACAATGCTGGAGGGAGTCTGAGCAGTTTTCTGTGGGAATGTTACTATTTGAAGGTTGATGGAAATGTGCTGACAGAAAGCTCGCTGTTCCAGCTCCTTCCCTCTTGTCTCAGCTTCCAGTCTGAATTCATCTCTTCTGAGAGAATCTTCACATAAAAATAGATTCTTCTCTGAAAGTCGAGTCTCTCTCTCTGGGAAAGGACCCTCACCGGCACATTCCCTGTCAGCACACACCATGAAGTGCTCTCTTGTTCCTGTTTACCTCCCCCCACCCTCACAGCTCAGTTTTACACCGGGAGGGATGAGTGTGACTCTTGCACAGTTTGAGCAGGGATCTCTGTAAGGCTGTCCGCCGTGCGAATGAAAAGCAAGTGTAAACATGGCTGTCTACCGAGCCGGCTTTCCCGTTTAGAAAACCTCCCAGTTGTATTCACAATGTTCTCCCGGCACACGCTTTTCCACAATAACATTCTGATTAAAAAGCAACGGACAAGAGAGAGAGAGAGAGAGAGAGGGAGAGCAATTCTTTGCAAAGACAAAAGCTAAGGCAGTTTTTTCCCCACTGTTAACATCCCTGCACTCTCCTCACAAGCTCCTGCCAGTGGCTACAGGCGATGGTTTCTTTTAAAAAATTTACCTACCTTTGTACGCATTGGAGACAGAAGACCTTCCATTTTTGTGTGAGCCTCATAACATTCCCCACTCCCCGGCTGTGCTCCTTCAGCTCTCAGGCATCCCATGTAAAGAAGGGCCAGGCTAACAGCAGTGTAATCTTCTCCATATCAACCTGCCTAACTTGAATGGGCAGCGCTGCACACAGCTCCTTTCCCCCTCTCTGGGTAACACGCCTGGAGCTGCGCTGCCTGACAAATGATCCCCGTCTCAGGCAGCGCATCCAGCACCAGGAAGGGAGCTATTCACCGGACCGCTGCGATTAGGTCACACAGCAGGAGGACGGCTGCAAGGTGCTTACTTTGCACTCTGATGGTGATGATGAAAGGAGTTTTTACCCGATCCGGCACTTTTATCCCAGCCCCACCTCACTCATTCTGCTCCGACACTCCGGGTTCACACACGTGCTTTCCAGCCGCTCACACTCATACACTTACACACTCACACACATACACTTACACACTCATACACACTCATACACTTACACACTCACACACATACACTTACACACTCATACACACTCACACACACTTACACACTCATACACTTACACACTCACACACATACACTTACACACTCATACACATACACTTACACACACATACACACACACTCATACACTTACACACACACTCATACACTTACACACACACACATACACTTACACACTCACACACATACACTTACACACTCATACACACTCACACACATACTTA
This sequence comes from Carcharhinus amblyrhynchos, assembly GCF_965287045.1. NCBI lineage: Eukaryota > Metazoa > Chordata > Chondrichthyes > Carcharhiniformes > Carcharhinidae > Carcharhinus > Carcharhinus amblyrhynchos. Next base: position 50,079,737 of record NC_137342.1, read on the forward strand.
CACACTCACACACACACTTACACACACACATACACTTACACACTCACATACACACACATACACACTCACACACATACACACACACACATACACTTACACACTCATACACACTCACACACATACACTTACACACACACACATACACTTACACACACACACATACACTTACACACACACATACACTTACACACTCATACACACACACATACACTTACACACATACACTCACACACATACACTTACACACTCATACACATACACTTACACACTCATACACACATACATACACTTACACACACTCTCATACACACACTCTCACACTCACACACATACACTTACACACACATACACACACTCTCATACACACACACTCTCACACTCACACACATACACTTACACACACACACTCTCACACTCACTCACTCACACACAATCACTCCCACACACACTCTCACACTCACACACATACACTTACACACTCATACACTTACACACACACACTCCCATACACACATTCACACACACTCTCTCACACTCACTCACACACACACTCCCATACACACACACACATACACTTACACACTCATACACACACACTCCCACACACACATATTCACACACACTCTCTCACACTCACTCACTCATTCACACACACACTCATACACACACTCCCACACTCTCATACACACACACTCACACTCCCACACACTCTTTCACACACACACTCCCACACTCTCATACACACACATTCACACACTCTCTCACGCTCACACACACACTCACACTCTCTCACACACACACACTCTCACAGTCACACACACACTCTCACATACACTCAGACATATCTCTCGCACACACTTTCACACACTCTCTCACACATATTCACACACATGTACGCACACATTCTCACATACACACATACACTCACACACGCTCACTCACAGACACACACACAAACACACACACGTACACTCACACACACTCACAAACACACACACACACACACACACACACACACACACAGTACAAAGTGCGTATCATGGGCACAGGTTTGTTTTCTTTGTGTTACACGGTCACTGGCGACATCACTAGCTGTCTTCCTCCACCTGCTGCTCACACACCTTTTTCTATTTAAACACCACACTGTCCGGCTAAGACTGTCCCCTTGACAACACAGCAGGTTTGGGAGAGCTGTAAAATCAGTAAAACTCACATTTATATAGCGCCTTTAATAGAATGAAACCAACCAAAAAAAAACTCCATGAATGTTCCAGACCAAATCTGACATGCAGCCCACAGGAGACTGGTGACTTCTCAAATAAATCAACTTTAAGAGAAAAACAACTTGCTTTATGTAACAACTTTCATAGAAGCATGGAAAATAGGAGCAGGAGGCCATTTGGCCCGTCAGTGGGGCGGCATGGTGGCACAATGGTTAACACTGCTACATCACAGTGACAGGGACCCAGGTTCAATTCTGGCCGTAGGTCACTGTCTGTGTGGAGTTTGCACATTCTCTCCGTGTCTGCGTGGGTTTCCTCTGGGTGCTCCGGTTTCCTCCCACAGTCCAAAAGGTGTGCGGGCTGGGTTGATTGGCTATGCTAAATTGGCCCTGGTGTCAGTGGGATTAGCATGGTAAGTGTGTGGGGTTGTGGGAATAGGGCCTGGCTGGGATTGTTGTCGGCGCAGACTTGATGGGCTTCCCCTTCACCCCATAATCTCATGATCCTGTTCACCTCCAGTGAGATATCTAACTGCTTCTTGAACCAGAAGTTCTCACTTCACAGCCAAAGAAGTATTTTTGAAATATAGTCACTGTTCCAATACAGGAAGCTCAGCAGCCAATTTGTGCACAGCAAGCTCCCACAAACAGCAACATGGTAATGACTAGATCATCTGTTTTTGTCACGTTGATTGATGGACTTGATCTTGCAGATTTTCTTTTCCTCTAACATTTGCTTCGCACTAGCAAGGTCAACTCTTTACCGTTCTTCCATCTCCACCTTTTGGTGAGGAACTTAGGATATAGATCAGTTGGAGACTTGGGCGGAGAGATGGCAGATGGAGTTTAATCCGGACAAATGTCGGGTAATACATTTTGGAAGGTCTAATACAGACAGGAAATATAAATGGCAGAACCCTTAAGAGTATTGATAGGCAGAGGGATCTGGGTGTACAGATACACAAGCACTGAAAGTGGCAACACAGATGGAGAAGTCAACAAGGCATACGGCATGCTTGCCTTCATCGGCTGGGGCATTGAGTTTTAAAATTGGCAAGTCATGTTGCAGCTTTATAGAACCTTAGTTAGGCCGCACTTGGAATATAGGTGTTCAATTCTGGTCTCCACACTACCAGGAGGATGTGGAGGCTTTGGTGAAGGTACAAAAAAGATTTACCAGGATGTTGCCTGGTATGGAGGGCATTAGCTATGAGGAAGGGTTGGAGAAAAACTTGGTTTGTTCTCACTGGAACAACAGAAGTTGAGGGGATAGAAGTCTACAAGATTATGAGGGGCATGGACAGAGTGGATAGTCAGAAGCTTTTTCCCAGGGTGGAAGAGTCAATTACTGGGGGGCACAGGTTTAAGGTGAGAGGGACAACGTTTAAAGGACATGTATGAGGCAGATTTTTTACACAATGGGTAGTGGGTGCCCAGAACTCACTGCTGGGGGAGGTAGTGGAAGTGGTTACGGTAGTGACTTTTAAGGGGTGTCTTGACAAATATATGAATAGGATGGGAATAGAGGGATATGGTCCCTGGAAGGGTAGGAGGTTTTAGTTAAGTCAGGCAGCATGGTCGATGCAGGCTTGGAGGGCCGAAGGGCCTGTTCCTGTGCTGGAATTTTCTTTGTCTTTATTCTAACTCTTATCCCACTCATGCCGAACTCAGCCAATCTTCACCAAACATACTCGAATTATAATTGTTCGTCTGACATATGAAGAGAGACCGGATCTACTGGGTTTGTACTCACTGGAATTTAGAAGAATGAGAGGAGATCTCGTAGAAACGTATAAAATCCTAATGGAACTGGACAGGCTGGATGTGGGAAGGATGTTTCCATGTTGGAGAAGTCCAGAACTAGGGGTCACAGTCTAAGAATAAGGAGTAAGCCATTGAGGACAGAGATAAGGAAGAACTTCTTAGAGAATTGTGAACCTGTGGAATTCTCTGCCACAGAAAGCCGTTGGGGCCAGTTTGTTAGATATGTTCAAAAGGGAGTTGGACATGGTCCTTGTGGCTAAAGGGATCAAGGGATACAGAGAGAAAGCGAGAATGGGATACTGAAAGTGCATGAGCAGTCATGATCATATTGAATGGTGCTGCAGGCTCGAAGGGCCGAATGGCCTATTCCTGCTCCTATTTTCTAATTTTCTATGTCTTTTAAAAACATTTCTTAGTTTCCAATCTTTAGGCAATGGGGCATGGTAGCACAGTGGTTAGCACTGCTGCTTCACAGCTTCCAGGACTTGGGTTCAATTCCCAGCTCGGGTCACTGTTCATGTGTGAAGTTTGCACATTCTCCTCGTGTCTGCGAGGGTTTCCTCCGGGTACTCCGGTTTCCTCCCACAGTCCAAAGATGTGCGCATTAGGTTGATTGGCCATGCAAAAAAATTGCCCCTTAGTGTCCTGAGATGCGTAGGTTAGAGGGATTTGTGGGTAAAATATGTAGGGATATGGGGGTAGGGCCTGGGTGGGATTGTGGTCGGTGCAGACTCGATGGGCCGAAGGGCCTCTTTCTGCACAGTAGGTTTCTATGATTCAATGAACATTCCCTGTTACCATGTCAACATTCTTCAAATCAGCTGGTGAAGAAAGATGCCAGAAGCCAATGTTTACTCAGGCCAGAATCATACATTCATAGAGGTTTACAGCATGGAAAGAGGCCCTTCGGCCCAACTTGTCCATGCCGCCCTTTTTTTAAAACCCTAAAGCTAGTCCCAATTGCCCAGATTTGGCCCATATCCCTCTATACCCATCATACCCATGTAACTATGTAAACGCTTTTGAATAGAGTAATTCTGCAGCCATTCAGACCCACTGCCACTGCCAGCGAGAATGGAGAATCTGGTGCTCAGACAAATCTCTACTCACAGCAGCAGAACTGGAGAGTCCCAGCCTCGGGTGAGGATGGAGAATCCCAGCCTCGGGTGAGGACGGAGAATCCCAGTTTTAGATTTTTTCCACAGTGACATTACAGATGAATAGCTCCTCACCCTACAAACCACCACTGGTATTACTGGGTTTCCTTGTGTGTGCATGATGAGTGCTCCTTTACGCCAACTTGACATAAGGGGAGGTGATGGCCTAGTTAGTCTATTAATTCAGAAACTCAGCTAATGTTCTACAGACCCAGGTTCGAATCCTACCACAGCAGTTGGTGGAACTTGACTTCAATAAAAAATATCTGGAATTAAGAACTTATTGGTGACCATGGTCACCATTGGTGACCAATATAAAAGTAGGGAGGTCTTGCTGCAGCTGTATAGGGCATTGGTGAGGCCGCAGCTGGAGTACTGTGTGCAGTTTTGGGCGCCGCACCTGCGCAAGGATATTTTGGCCCTGGAGGGAGTGCAGACGAGGTTTACTAGGCTGATACCGGAGTTGAGGGGATTGAGCTATGAGGAGAGGCTGAATAAACTAGGCTTGTACTCGTTAGAGTTTAGAAGAATGAGGGGAGATCTCATTGAGACGTATAAGATGATGAATGGGATGGATAGGATAGAGGTGGAGAGACTCTTCCCGCTCAAAAAAGACAGTAGGACTAGGGGGCACAGCCTCAAGATAAAGGGGGGGGGCGGTTTAGAACGGAGTTGAGGAGGAACTTCTTCACTCAAAGGGTGGTGAATCTCTGGAATTCTCTGCCCGTTGAAGTGGTGGAGGCTGCCTCGCTAAATATTTTTAAGACGCGGGTTGATGGGTTTTTGATAAGAGAGGGGATTAAGGGTTATGGGGAGAGGGCGGGAAGGTGGAACTGAGCCACGACAGATCAGCCATGATCTTATTGAATGGCGGGGCAGGCTCGAAGGGCTAGATGGTCTATTCCTGCTCCTATTTCTTATGTTCTTATGTTCTTATGAAACCATTGTCAATTGTCGGAAAAACCCATCTGGTTCACTAATGTCCTTTAGGGAAAGAAATCTGCCGTCCTTATCTGATCTGGCCTACATGTGACTCCAGAGACACAGCAATGTGGTCAATTCTCAACTGCCCTCGGCTAACGAGGGATGGGCAATAAATGCTGGCCAGCCAGTGACGCCCATGTCCCATGAATTAATAAAACAAATCCCCGATTAAAGTTAAAGCTTATTTATTAGTCACAAGTAAGGCTTGCATTAACACTGCAATGAATGAAGTTACTGTGGAATTCCCCTAGTCACCACGGTCCAGCGCCTGTTCGGGTCACTGCACCCTAACCAGAACGTCTTTTAGACTATGGGAGGAAACCAGAGCACCCGGAGGAAATCCACACAGACACGGGGAAATGTGCAAACTCCACACAGACAGTGACCCAAGGCTGGAATCACAAGACCCTAAGACATAGGAGCAGAATGAGGCCACTCGGCCCATCGAGTCTGCTCCACCATTCAATCACGGCTGATATTTTTCTCATCCCCCATTCTCCTGCCTTTTCCCCATAACCCCCAATCCCCTTATTAATCAAGAACCTATCTATCTCCGTCTTGAAGACACTCAATGACCCGGCCTCCACAGCCTTCTGCGGCAAAGAGTTCCACAGATTCACCGCTCTCTGGCTGAAGGAGTTCTTCCTCATCTCTGTTTTAAAGGATTGACTCTTTAGCCTGAGAGTGTGGTCCTGGAATCGATCCTGAGTAACAGGCCACCTGTGCGCAATGAGTGCTCCACTCGCTTGCAGACACATCTTTATCCATTAAATTGACATTCCCCAGCCCTTCCCATCACGTGACAGGAAAGATTCCACAGGTCAGCGTAAAATATTTCCAAAGGGGTGATTCCTATTGCAGCTGAACAGCCCACTTGCATTAGGTGGCAGTCAGTTTAACCAGCTGTGAGGTGACCTCTCCAGTCCCTGGAGAGAGCAGATGCTTCACCTTGTTTACAGTGCTGTTACTGCCTACGGACCAGACACTCCCCCAGGGAAGGGGCAATTCTCTAAAACATATGGAGTAACAGTCCCCCGGCTGAAATCCAGCGTATTTATTGGTTTTTAAAGTAAAACTAAGGGAAACAGTGTGAGCAAGCCTGAACCACCGGATTGTAAATGTTGATGATAAATCTCACTGAGGAACGCCTACCACCGCCCCCTCGGTTTCTCTCTGATTGGCTGAACCCTCTCTCACATCACTGCGTATTTAAAATCGATCTGTATTGAGCGAGCTTTTATAAAGTCCTTTGACATAAGCTGTCTAAAAACCAGGAAAGGATTCCCAAGAGCGAGGCCCCTTGGCACCAGGCTGAACTGGCATCTCACTGCAGAAAGCGAGCAGATGGTACACGGGGAGACGTGTTTCGCCAGAGCTGCTGCTGTTCTGGGGTTAGAGCAGAAGCAGGTGGTTTGGTCGAATTTATTCAACCGTCAAACTGTGTCGTTTCTGACCCGGGAATTGGGTTGCAGAGATACCAGGTACCTGACATGGGGACTGATTCAATCCACAATACATCAGGCATTAAATTCTAACCTTGCTGTGGGGAATACGATGATGAAATGTCAACCTGTTAAGGTGCATATGGATAAAGGGGGTGGTATTTGGGGGGGAGAGAAAGTGTCCATGGGATAATGCAGCTTTAAGCCTTCAATTTTATCTGAAAAGTGTTTTGCTATGGAAACAGTGCCACTACTGTACATATTAAAGTACCTTTCACGGGTAAGATTATACATGTTTAAGACTGTGTCTCAGACTGTACATATCTAAGCCCATGGGCAGAACTTACATCCAAAAAATCTAAGTGTCACAAAAGTCTGAAAGCTGGACAGTTTCACTCCGGTTTTTCAGCAAGTTACCCTGCGTAACTTTCCCGCACTTTGTCAAACCAGTTTCACACCAGTTGGGGGAGTGTGGGGGTGGGGGAGAACCTGAGCCCACCAGAGAAGACTGTTAGGCGTGTGCCCTGTCAACTCCCCAAGGACACCGCCCCCACAATCGCTATTTCCCCCCCACAACACAGCCTCACACAGATAACCCCCACAGACCCTCCTGACTGCCACCCCCCATAACCCTCCCTACAGACACCCCCAAATCGCCACATAAGAACATAAGAAATAGGAGCAGGAGTAGGCCATCTAGCCCTTCGAGTCTGTCCCGCCGTTCAATAAGATCATGGCTGATCTGAAGTGGATCAGTTCCACTTTCCCGCTTTCTCCCCATAACCCTTAATTCCCTCGTCTATCAGAAACCTATCTACCCGTGACTTAAATATATTTAGCGAGGCAGCCTCCACCACTTCAATGGGCAGAGAATTCCAGAGATTCACCACCCTTTGAGTGAAGAAGTTCCTCCTCAACTCCGTTCTAAACTGCCCCCCCCCCCTTATTTTGAGGCTGTTTCCTCTAGTCCTGCTGTCCTTTCTAAGCGGGAAGAATCTCTCTACCTCTACCCTGTCCATCCCCTTCATTATCTTGTAAGTTTCTATAAGATCCCCCCCTCAGCCTTCTAAACTCTACCGAGGACAGACCCAGTCTATTCAATCGCTCTTCATAAGCTAACCCCTCCCACAGAACCCCCAGTCCCCCGACAGACACCCCAGTTGCCACCCCCTCCCACAGACCCCCAATAGCCACACCCCCCCCCCCACAAACAACCCTCAGCTTCCCCCACAGATATCCCCAATTGGCACTCCCCTACTGGACTGCCCCCCATCCCCCAATTGCAGGGCTTCTGATCCCGTCCCCCCTATTGCCGGCCTCAAACCCCAAATGCTGGTGATAGTATATATTTAAGCTACATTAACAGGAGAACTTCCCCCAACGTGAACTTTGGAGCTGAGATTCTTGCTGGAATGAGACCGTACGGATCTCCAGTCAGTATCTCAGGCTGCACGTTGGGAGCTCCGATACGAAGAATGATCCAGATTCAAACCATGGTCGGGGTTTTCCAGTCGCGCCTGCCCCAAGACTAAAAAATCCCACCCAAAGTCAACGGACATTTGCATGATGCTGTCCCGCCTGCTCCAATTCCCATGGTGGGCAGGACTGGAAAATTCCGCTCATTGGCTCTATTCTCTCTCCACAGAGGCTGTCAGACCTGCTGAGATTTTCCAGCATTTTCTGCTTTTGTTGCAGATTAACACATCTGATCAGAGACACTGGCTGGAAACTCCCAGCCTGCTGGATGCGGGAGTGATTTTGGCTGTGGGGCGGGACAGCTTTCTGTTGTCGACCTCATTGCATCCACAAGGTGTTCACATGGTGGGGGTGGGGAAGTGGTCACCGTCCCCATCACTACCCCACGGGGTCACAGGTCAGTGTGCCACGTTTAAAGGCTATCCGGCACCTGCCCTTCCACTTCTGTCCACCCACACTGCTTTGTTCCTTCCTGGGTCACCACCATGGAACTTGTACTGACACCGCGCTCTCCAACACAGACAGGGATTTACAGACATGCCCCAGCCGGACAATGCAGCTGCAACTCACCGTTAGTCATGGAGGAAGTTAACCTTTAACAGGTGAACACTACTTCTGCGCAGTCATTAATGCGAACAGTCTCATTTCTGACTGGTGGGCAGTTTAATCTGGCAGGGAGCTCAGTTCCAGTGAGGTGTAAGGAGTTAATATACTCACCAGCCAACTTAGGGTGGTTAGCACTGCTGCCTCACAGTGCCAGGGTTCAATTCTCGGCTTGGGTTACTGTCTATGTGGAGTTTGTACATTCTCCCTGTGTCTACATGGGTTTCCTCCGGGTGCCCTGATTTCCTCTCGCAGTCCAGGGTGTGTGTGGGTTAGCCATGCTAAAATTGCCCATTAGTGTTAGGTGGGCTAGCCAGGGTAAATACATGAGGTTATGGTGATAGGATCTGTTTCGAATTGTGGTCAGTGCAGACTCAATGGGCCAACTGGCCTCCTTCTGCACTGTAGGGTTCTATGATTTTATGATAACACCCAGGCTGTAGGAACCTAAGGATGAAACGTGGCTATTTGATTTGATTTGATTTATTATTGTCACATATACAATACAGTGAAAAGTATTGTTTCTTGTGTGCTATACATACTGTTCATAGAGAGGAAAATGAGAGAGTGCAAAATGTAGTGTTACTGTCATAGCGAGGGTGTAGAAAAAGATCAACTTAATGCAAGGTAGGTCCTTTCAAAAGTCTGCCAGCAGCAGGGTTGGTACGTGACCTCAGACTTTTGTATCTCCTTTCCGAAGGAAGAAGGTGGAAGAGAGAATGTCCAGGGTGCATGGGGTCCTTAATTATACTGGCTGCTTTCTGGAGGCAACGGGAAGTGTAGACAGAGTCAATGGATGGGAGGCTGGTTTGCATGATGGATTGGGGCTACATTCACAACCTTTTGTAGTTCCTTGCGGCCATGGGCAGAACACAATGTTTTGCACCATATGATCGTATCATTACAATCATACTTATCCTGCTACTGCTATCTTTGTATAATGTTTTCCAAGCAGGTACCAAGGGTGGAATTTTACTGGAACGTCTGTCCGAGGTTCGTACGATCCTGCCTGAGGCCAAAGGAGAATGCCGTTCTCCGAGTCTCACCCAAAATTGGGGTGGGCATGCTGGTAAAACTCTGTCCCAAGTCTCAGGTAAGGTTGTTCATAACACACTGTAAAATGGGGGCTTCAACCCAAATATATTGGACTTCACCCCGGAGCAGGGATTGCAAACAGTGCCAGGATCTCTTGAGCTCCAGACTAGCCCTCGTTACTGGGGTGGGCAGAATGGCTTGAGACTGGTTGCTTCTTCCATAGTGTTTAACTCTTTTGTAATAAATCACGACAATTGCTTAGAGATTGTAATTCCAGACTCTCTCTTAGTTAATATTCTCCTGGATCATTAACAGAACAAGACAGAACAGGTGGCCTTTTAACAGGCAATGCATGAGATACTAATGCACTTAAAAGGGCTTCGAGGCATTATTCAACCGAGAATCTCGACACCGCGCCTTCAATCTGCCTTCAGTGTCCCACCAATAGAAAGATGGTTTTTGGCCTCATACCAAGTTACGTTCTCCCGCCCGCCATGCTTGCCCCTGCTGGGGACACCGGAAGATTCCGCCCAGCAACACTGTCAGAGGAGGCTCCAAATTGTGATGCCTCTGCACTGTATCCCCCGTGTGTTCTTAGCTCTGGAAACACTCCTCCGCAGCACTTGTGCTTTTTATAAGCAAGGGCTCTGTCTACCACAGGGTGCCCACGGGGGGCACGGAGCTCGTGTCTGTAAAAAAAATATTCATAGCAAACAAATATTGCACTGTGGTGTGATTGTTTCATTTTGAATTCAGCTCTTTATTACTTCCTTATCTGCAGATTGTCACGCACCAGATAGTCTAACATTCAAATGGGGAAAAGCAAACTACACTCCATCCTACAGCACACACACACAGAGAGGCACATTCGAATGGCAATGTCCCACTACCACATACTGTAGATTCCTTACTCCTACACAGTAATGATAAAGACATCATAAATTCAATACATTCTCCATTCAAAAGTAAAACAGGCACGGAAAGAAATGTAAGGTGACATGTTTTGATTTGACAATCAAAAGCAGCCCTGCGTGTTTTTACAATCAGGAGCCGTGGTTTTACACTCCAGTCAGTAATGAGGTGAATTCATCACCGTTAGGACAGGATATGGGTTAGTCAGAGAGATGATGTGGAGATGCCGGCGTTGGACTGGGGTAAACATCGAAAGCTAGTGGCGTTTGCTACCAAATAAACCCGTTGGACTTCAACCTGGTTACTTAGTCAGAGAGAGCCACAAGCGCTACTTGGGTTTTACTTGTCTTCTTTATTCTTTTCACACTAGGTGGGCATCACTGGCCGGGCCCTGCATTTACTGCCCCTTGAGAAGGTGTTGGAAAGCCACCTTCTTTAACCTGCTGCAGTCTGGGTGGTGTAGGTACACCCACAGTGCTGTTAGAGGAGGAGTTCCAGGATTTTGCCCTCGTTCTTGCCCCTGATTGCTGTGCAGTCTCGCAGCTCGAAGAATAGGGGCAGGTTTTTCCGCCCACGCTCGCCCCAAAACCAGAAAATCCCACCCGAGGTCAATGGGCCTTTGCATGGTCTGCCCCCCCCCGCCACCCTCATCCACCCACTACAATTCCTGTGGCGGGTGGGGTGGGAAAACTCCCCCCCCCCATGTCTTTGTGGCTGTTTTTTGAAGGCAGAATTGTTGAAGCCCAAAATGAGTCTCTCCAATCCCTTAGGCTCAACTCAGATATGAAAGGAACAACATCGAAACATGTAAAATAAGAGCTGGATTGGCCATTCAGCCCTTTGAGTCTGTTCCTGCATTCAGTAAGATTGTGGCTGATTTTCAACCACATCTCCATCTTCCTGATCTATCTCCACATCCTTCGATTTTCTGAATATCCAACAATCCGTGGATCTCTGTGTTAAATATCCCCAACAACTGAGGTAGAGAATTCCAAACGTTCGCCATTTGTTTCAGTGTTGACATGTTGAAAGGACAGGAGGTGGGGGAGGGCACGGAGAAGATTCCCTCTGGGATCCAACCATCCCTAACCAGACATAAGAACATAAGAACATAAGAAATAGGAGCAGGAGTAGGCCATCTGGCCCTTCGAGCCTGCCCCGCCATTCAATAAGATCATGGCTGATCTGTCGTGGCTCAGTTCCACTTTCCCGCCCTCTCCCCATAACCCTTAATCCCCTCACTTATCAAAAACCCATCAACCCGCTTCTTAAAAATATTTAGCGAGGCAGCCTCCACCACTTCAACAGGCAGAGAATTCCAGAGATTCACCACCCTTTGAGTGAAGAAGTTCCTCCTCAACTCCGTTCTAAACCGCCCCCCCTTTATCTTGAGGCTGTGCCCCCTAGTCCTACTGTCTTTTTTGAGCGGGAAGAGTCTCTCCACCTCTATCCTATCCATCCCATTCATCATCTTATACGTCTCAATGAGATCTCCCCTCATTCTTCTAAACTCTAACGAGTACAAGCCTAGTTTATTCAGCCTCTCCTCATAGCTCAACCCCCTCAACTCCGGTATCAGCCTAGTAAACCTCCTCTGCACTCCCTCCAAGGCCAAAATATCCTTGCGCAGGTGCGGCGCCCAAAACTGCACACAGTACTCCAGCTGCGGCCTCACCAATGCCCTATACAGCCGCAGCAAGACCTCCCTACTTTTATATTCAATCCCCCTCGCTATGAAGGCCAGCATCCCATTCGCCTTCCTGACCACCTGCTGCACCTGCAGGCTGGGTTTTTGCGACTCATGCACAAGGACCCCGAGGTCCCTCTGCACCGTCGCCTGCTGCAGTTTTTCGCCACGTAAGTAATAGTCCTTCCTACCATTCTTCCTACCAAAGTGGACCACCTCACACTTGCCAACATTAAATTCCATTTGCCATTTCCTGGCCCATTCGCCCAGCCTATCTAGATCCTTCTGCAGACTCTCCACACCCTCCGCACAATTTGCCTTTCCCCCAATCTTGGTGTCATCAGCAAATTTCGACACCCTACACTCGGTTCCCTCCTCCAGATCATCTATATAAATGGTAAATAGCTGAGGCCCCAACTGAGGCCCAGACGCAACTTTACGATGGAATGGGCAGGGCCTTGGTGGGGTGAGTCCTCCCTCCCCCCAGCTGAAGCTCTGAGGTGACCCCTTCATTGCCATTCCAAGGCCCTTTCCCACCTCAATTTTTAGACTGGCAGGTGATTGGCCAATTGACAGGGGCAGGGAGGGGACTGAAAAATGCACATTTGGGTGGGAATGGTGAGGGGATGGGAGCAGTGCCTCAATCAGAAACCCCCTTCTGACTGGGAATGTCCTCCACTCAAAGCTTGGAAACTTCCGGACTGTCCTCTCCCCACCAGCCTAGTACTGAGGGAGTGCCGCACTGTCAGAGGGTCAGTACTGACGGAATGCCGCACTGTCAGAGGGTCAATACTGAGGGAATGCCGCACTGTCAGAGGGTCAGTACTGAGGGAGTGCCGCACTGTCAGAGGGTCAGTACTGAGGGAATGCCACACTGTCAGAGGGTCAGTACTGAGGGAGTGCCGCACTGTCAGAGGGTCAGTACTGAGGGAATGCCGCACTGTCAGAGGGTCAGTGCTGAGGGAGTGCCGCACTGTCAGAGGGTCAGTGCTGAGGGAGTGCCGCACTGTCAGAGGGTCAGTGCTGAGGGAGTGCCGCACTGTCAGAGGGTCAGTGCTGAGGGAGTGCCGCACTGTCAGAGGGTCAGTGCTGAGGGAGTGCCGCACTGTCAGAGGGTCAGTACTGAGGGAGTGCCGCACTGTCAAAGGGTCAGTGCTGAGGGAGTGCCGCACTGTCAGAGGGACAATGCTGAGGGAGTGCCGCACTGTCAGAGCGTCAGTACTGAGGGAGCGCCGCACTGTCAGAGGGTCAGTGCTGAGGGAGCGCCGCACTGTCAGAGCGTCAGTACTGAGGGAGTGCCGCACTGTCAGAGGGTCAGTGCTGAGGGAGTGCCGCACTGTCAGAGCGTCAGTACTGAGGGAGTGCCGCACTGTCAGAGGGTCAGTGCTGAGGGAGTGCCGCACTGTCAGAGGGTCAGTGCTGAGGGAGTGCCGCACTGTCAGAGGGTCAGCGCTGAGGGAGTGCCGCACTGTCAGAGGGTCAGCGCTGAGGGAGTGCCGCACTGTCAGAGGGTCAGTACTGAGGGAATGCCGCACTGTCAGAGGGTCAGTACTGAGGGAATGCCGCACTGTCAGAGGGTCAGTGCTGAGGGAGCGCCGTACTGTCAGAGGGTCAGTACTGAGGGAGTGCCGCACTGTCAGAGGGTCAGTGCTGAGGGAGTGCCGCACTGTCAGAGGGTCAGTACTGAGGGAATGCCACACTGTCAGATGGTCAGTACTGAGGGAGTGCCGCACTGTCAGAGGGTCAGTACTGAGGGAATGCCACACTGTCAGATGGTCAGTGCTGAGGGAGTGCCGCACTGTCAGAGGGTCAGTACTGAGGGAGTGCCGCACTGTCAGAGGGTCAATACTGAGGGAGTGCCACACTGTCAGAGGGTCAGTGCTGAGGGAGTGGCGCACTGTCAGAGGGTCAGTGCTGAGGGAGTGCCGCACTGTCAGAGGGTCAGTGCTGAGGGAGTGCCGCACTGTCAGAGGGTCAGTACTGAGGGAGTGCCGCACTGTCAGAGGGTCAGTACTGAGGGAGTGCCGCACTGTCAGAGGGTCAGTACTAAGGGAGTGCCGCACTGTCAGAGGGTCAGTACTAAGGGAGTGCCGCACTGTCAGAGGGTCAGTGCTGAGGGAGCGCCGCACTGTCAGAGGGTCAGTGCTGAAGGAGCGCCGCACTGTCAGAGGGTCAGTACTAAGGGAGTGCCGCACTGTCAGAGGGTCAGTACTAAGGGAGTGCCGCACTGTCAGAGGGTCAGTGCTGAGGGAGTGCCGCACTGTCAGAGGGTCAGTGCTGAGGGAGTGCCGCACTGTCAGAGGGTCAGTGCTGAGGGAGCGCCGCACTGTCAGAGGGTCAGTGCTGAGGGAGTGCCGCACTGTCAGAGGGTCAGTACTGAGGGAGTGCCGCACTGTCAGAGGGTCAGTACTGAGGGAGTGCCGCACTGTCAAAGGGTCAGTGCTGAGGGAGTGCCGCACTGTCAGAGGGTCAGTGCTGAGGGAGTGCCGCACTGTCAGAGGGTCAGTGCTGAGGGAGCGCCGCACTGTCAGAGGGTCAGTGCTGAGGGAGTGCCGCACTGTCAGAGGGTCAGTACTGAGGGAGTGCCGCACTGTCAGAGGGTCAGTACTGAGGGAGTGCCGCACTGTCAGAGGGTCAGTGCTGAGGGAGTGCCGCACTGTCAGAGGGTCAGTGCTGAGGGAGTGCCGCACTGTCAGAGGGTCAGTGCTGAGGGACTGCCGACTGTCAGAGGTGCCATCTACTGATGAGCGATTATACCGAGCTCTTGTCTGCTTTCTCAGCTGGGTGTAAAAGATTTGATACTAATTTGAATAAAAGTGGGTGAGTTGCCTTTTGTATCTGGGTGGTTTTTAGTCCTTTTCCATTGTTGTTTGTGGGAACTGGCTGCCACAGTTTCTCGTTACAACAGTGGTTATGCTACAAACTACTTCATTGGCTGTAAAGCACTTTGGGATGTCCTGGGTACATAAAATGTGACGTTTAAATCATAGAATTCCTACAGTGCAGGACGAGGCCATTCAGCCCATCAAGTCTGCACCTACTCCCTGACACAGCATCCCACCCAGGCCCTATCCCCGTAACCCCACATATTTACCTGTATTTACCCTACTAATCCCTCTAACCTATACATCTTGAGACACTAAGGGGCAACTTGGCATTGCCAATCCACCTAACCGGCACATCTTTGGACTGTGGGAGGAAACCGGAGCGCTCGGAGGAAACCCACGTAGACACAGTGAGAATGTGCAGACTCCACACAGACTGTTACCCAAGGCTGGAATCGAACCTGGGTCCCTGGTGCCGTGAGGCGGCAGTGCTAAGGCTGTTGTTTTATACGCTGTATTTAAATAACTTTACTTCATTTTCTTTGGACGATTTCCTCCCACAGTCCAACGTGTGGGTAAGATGGATTGGTCATGTTAAATTGCCCCTTAGTGTCAGAGGGATAAATATGCGGGGTTACGGGAACAGGGCCTGAGTGGGATTGCTGTTGGTGAAAGCTCAATGGGCTGAATGGCCTCCTTCTGTACTGCAGGGATTTTAGGAGATAATATTTATTCATTTAAAGTTCATGTATTTATTCATTAGTGTCACAAGTAGGCTTACATTAACACCGCAGTGAAGTTACTGTGAAAATCCCCTAGTCGCCACACTCCGGCACCTATTTGAGCACTCTGAGGAAGAATTCAGCATGGCCAATCAACCTCATCAGCACATCTTTCAGACTGTGGGAGGAAACCACAGCACCCAGAGGAAACCCGCACAGACACGGGGAGAATGTGCAGACTCCACACAGACAGTGACCCAAGCCAGGAATCAAACCCGGGTCCCCGGCACTGTGAGGCAGCGGTGCTAACCACTGTGCTACCCAAATGGATATACAAATCTAACTGAATTACACATTGCGCGGATCCTACTTTTTAAACTGCCGTAACAACCACCAGTTATTCTCTCAGTAACTCTCACTGGCAAGATGAGACTCGGTTCCTCCATTGTGGATGGACTGATGGTGAAACTCTTCCTCTCTGTCTGCCCTCAGAGTTTATTTATAGCATTCAGACAGATTCCGATTTCGCATTAACTGGGGAAGGAGATTCACACACACACACACACATACATACACACACACACATACACACACACATACAACACACACACACATATGTACACATATACACTCACACACGTACACATACAACATACACACAGACACATACATACATACACACACACACATATACACAGACACACACACATATACACAGACGCACACACACACTCATACACATACATACACTCACACATACAACATATACACAGAGATACACACACATATACACAGAGATACACACACACACATTGATATTCAGCAGCGATAGTGTAATTGAAGTAAAGAGAAACTACCACCCTAGGCCGCTATCCCAGAGGAACAGTAATCAGTAATCAGGTCTATCTTGTAATGTCTGGAATTAATCCTTTCCAAGTACCTGCAGTGACTTCTACAGGAGATGCAGCTAATTAGGATGGTGAGATCAGCTGGCATGGTTCACATCCAGAATCAGAGATTGATGCCGTTGAGAATACACAAGCTAAACAATGCGAGCATCAAGCCGTTGCCATGACAGCAGCAGAACAAAGCGCACAGCCTGGGCCCGAATAAAAACCTTTGGAATCATCAGACTGTTCTGAGTTACACCTTTAACAGAGTCACTCTCCCTTTACGATGGGCTGGGACCAAAATGCAAATTGCTGTGATCCGAATTCTATACCAACCATCCCTTCCCTTTCAGAACACCCAGCCGAATACAAATCCACCCTCTAAACCACACTGAATAATACATTCCATCTGCAGGCTCCAAGCACTGGAGTGAATGTTTAAATTGGCCACAGTCTCTGTTACTCTGCTGCCTGTGATCGAAAACATCAAAGAATGTCCCTGCCACCTCTACATAGCCACACTCACACGGGCAGGCATATAAAATCAAGATCTTTTTAAATTAATTTATATTTTTTCCGTTAATTCTTTTCTTCAGGGCACAGTGGAGATTGAGCTGTTCCACTTACAGTGAGGTGACAACACTGGTTATCAGATGTTTGCTAACTCACCTTTGCTACATGGAACTGGGGGGGGGGGATATGAAAGAGGTTTTTATTCACTGGTGTTTAGAAGGTGACGGAGAAGATGCCCAGGGAGTAGACAAAATCTTTCACTGGTCACTTCTTTTATTCGTTCATGGGATATGGGTATCACTGCCTGGGCCAGCATTTATTGCCCATCCCTAGTTACCCTTGGAGGGCAGTTGAGAGTCAACCACATTGCTGAGGGTCTGGAGTCACACGTAGGCCAGACTGGGTAAGGGCGGCAGATTTCCTTCCCTAAAAGACATTGGTGAACCAAATGGGTTTTTCCGACAATCGACAATGGTTTCATGGTCATCAGTAATTCCCAGATATTTCTGATTGAATTCAAATTCCACCATCTGCCGTGGTGGGATTCGAACCCAGGTCCTCAGAACATGAGCTGAGTTTCTGGATGAATAGTCCAGTGATAATACCACGAGGCCATCGCTTCCCCAATCTCTCCAATGGAAAAAAAATGTAGGGATCGCAGTTCGAGAGGAAAACTTTGCCTTTCACTGCAGGGCTTCATAGAACCACAGTACCATAAAAAGTTACAACGCATTTGGCCCATCTTGTCCATGCTAGCCCAAAGACACCTGGGTGTCCTTTCCAACCCCACCTTCCTGCACACTGCCCATTGCCCTGTATCTTTTAGCACTTAAGGTGCAGATCCAGGTACTTTTTAGAAGAGTTTAGGGTCTCTGACTCCACCAGGAACTGAGGCAGCGAATTCCAGACACCCACCACCCTCTGTGTAAGAAAGTTCTTCCTCACAATCCCTCTACACCTCCTGCCACTTATCTTGAATATACGTCCCCTGGTTCTAGAATTCTCCACAAAGGAAAACAATTTCGTTCTGGCCACTCTGTCTCTTCCCCTCATCATTTTGTCATGGCTGGCTTCCAATGGAGAGTCAGGTGATCGATAACAACCAATCACTCTGCAGTCGGACTTGCATCAGTGTGCAGCCTCTCAGTCTGAAGGTCGTGGGTTCAAGTCCCACTCCAGAGACCTGAGCACAAAGTGACGAGGCTGATATTCCAGTGTGGGACTGAGAGAGTGCGACACTGTTGGAGATGCTGTGTTTCAGGTGAGTCCAGGCTCTGTCTGTGCTCCCAGGTAGATGTAAAAGACTCCATAATGCTGTTCTGAAAAAGAGCAGTGGGGGGGGAAGGGGAGATTGTCCTGGCCAGAATTTATCCCTTAAACAACATCACTAAATAAAATTGAGTCATTATCATACTCCTGCTTGTGGGAGCTAGCTGTGCACAGATTGGCTGCATGGTTCCTACACCACAACAATGACTAAACGTCAAAGGTATTTGATTGTTGCAAACACTTTGCACATCCTGAAGGCGCTGTATCTTTTAGCTGTGAAGCAGAAGGAAAACGAGGGAAGAGAGAGAGTTTTCTTGCTTGGTCCGTGTACTGACAGCAGGAGACAGCAGCTGAGCAGAATTAGCTGTCACCGCACTTGGCAGAGGGAATGGGGGGGGGGAAACAGACAACACCGCGTCAGGAAAAAACATGGGAATTCTTCAGGAACACAATCCCAATTGTCTGATCCAAGTGACCGTCCTGAGACGGAAGGCAGAGTTAGTGAGTGAGCTGGGTGAGGATACACAGCACCGTCCCACCTCCCTACAGATTGTGTGTTACTTGTTGTACAAAGTGCGTAAGATTATATTTCTAAACTGGCCCAAAAAACAGCTCTGAAATTCTCCCGTTATCACACTCGTTCGGCACTTAGGATTTTTTTGATTAAGGTGAAGATCATAGAAACATAGAAGATAGGAGCAGGCCATTCAGCCCTTCGAGCCTGCTCCGTCATTTATTATCATCATGGCTGAGTGTCCAACTCAATAGCCTAATCCTGCTCCCTCCCCATAACCTTTGATCCCATTCGCCCCAAGTGCTGTATCCAGCCACCTCTTGAATACATTCAACATTTCAACCTCTAAGTCTCTACGGGTTCCCACTCTCCCGCCATTTCCCAGGTTGTACTCGCCGCACCACTGGAGAGGTCGGGAGACAGAGGACAGACTGCAGTTCAATATTCAACAACCCTTTAACACAACAACAACTTGCATTTATAGAGCACCCTTAGAACAATGAGATGTCCCAAGACGCTTCACTGGAGTGTGAGCAAACAAAACTGTACTGAATGAAATAAAGAGATTTCAGGGCAGACACTGAGTTCGCTTTTAAGAACATAAGAACATAAGAACATAAGAAATAGGAGCAGGAGTAGGCCATCTAGCCCTTCGAGCCTGCCCCGCCATTCAATAAGATCATGGCTGATCTGTCGTGGCTCAGTTCCACTTTCCCGCCCTCTCCCCATAACCCTTAATCCCTTCTCTTATCAAAAACCCATCAACCCGCTTCTTAAAAATATTTAGCGAGGCAGCCTCCACCACTTCAACAGGCAGAGAATTCCAGAGATTCACCACCCTTTGAGTGAAGAAGTTCCTCCTCAACTCCGTTCTAAACCGCCTCCCCTTTATCTTGAGGCTGTGCCCCCTAGTCCTACTGTCTTTTTTGAGCGGGAAGAGTCTCTCCACCTCTATCCTATCCATCCCATTCATCATCTTATACGTCTCAATGAGATCTCCCCTCATTCTTCTAAACTCTAACGAGTACAAGCCTAGTTTATTCAGCCTCTCCTCATAGCTCAATCCCCTCAACTCCGGTATCAGCCTAGTAAACCTCCTCTGCACTCCCTCCAGGGCCAAAATATCCTTGCGCAGGTGCGGCGCCCAAAACTGCACACAGTACAATAGATAAAGAGAGGCTGGGGGGGTGGTGGGGGTGGGGATGGTGGGGGTGGGGGTGGGGAACGATTTCCAAAGTTTAGTGCTCAGGCAGCTGAAGACAATCGTCGGGCGATTAAAATCCGGGAATGCCCAACAAGGCCAGGGTTCAGGGAGGGCGGGTATCTCGGAGGGGTGTGAAGTGGAGGAAATCAGAAATAGGAGACGGGGGAGGGGGTGGGGGGGGGGGGGGGGGGGGGGGGGGGTTGGAGGGTGAGGCCAACGAAGAGTTTGAGAACAAGGATGAGAATTTTAAAATCGAGGGGTGGGATTTTATGACCTTGCTCGACCTGAGATTATGAGGGGAATAGATAAGACAGAAACAGGGAGGTCGTTTCCACTGGCGGGTGAAACCAGAACTAGGGGGCATGGCCTCAAAATAAGGGGGAGCAGATTTAGGACTGAGTTGAGGAGGAATTTCTTCACACAAAGAGTTGTGAATCTGTGGAATTTCCTGCCCAGTGAAGCAGTTGAGGCTCCCTCATTGAACGATTTTAAGGCAAGGCAAAGATTTTTGTACAGTAAAGGAATTAAGGGTTATGGTGAGCGGGCGGGTAAGGGGAGCTGAGACCCTGAAAAGATCAGCCATGATCTTATTGAATGGCGGGGCAGGCTCGAGGGGCCAGATGGCCTACTCCTGCTCCTGAGGCCGGAAAATCCTGCCTGAGGCCAACGAACCTTCCCACTGTCCGCCCCATTCATTCTGATTCCTGTGGCAGGCAAGTTGGTAGAATTCCGGAGAGGATGCTGTTTGACCAGGAGCCATTGTGAGTGAGTGAGTGAGCACAGAGGGTGATAGGGGAACAGGACTTGGTCCAAGTTAATGGCTCAACGAGATTGGACAGTAAATTCTAAAACACCATCATTTTTTTCCCAATGCAATAATTAACCAAAATTTGGAACCTGCTTTAATTCTTCTAACTCTGCCCCAGTAACTATTGCTGTAAGACAGTTGGAACCACCCAGAGCCTGCAATTTTTACGTTGGTTTTGAATGGTTCCCAGTGCAAGGTAATTGCCCAACTTTCCGGATAATTACCCTGCAATCCTTACATGGAGCCTTTTGGAGATGAGGGTGGGTGGGGAGGGGAAGCCCCCAGAACATCTTTGAGGTCCCCCCCCCCCACACACCTGGGTGCAACACGGGCGCTGGGAGTTACAGAGCCTTTCAGGCTATTCACAGAATCACAGAATACTACAGTGCAGAAGAGGCCCTTCAGCCCATTGAGTCTGCACTGACCCTGCCCTCCTAATCCCACTTGTCAGCACTTGGCCCGCTGCCTTGAATGTTGGTGTGCCAAGTACTCATCCAGGTACTTTCTAAAGGATGTGAGGCATTCCGCCTCCACCACCCTCCCCGGCAGTGCGTTCCAGACCATCCCCGCTCTCTGGGTAAAAAGGGTTTTTCCTCACATCCCCTCTAAACTTCCCACCCCTCACTTTTAACTCGTATCCCCTCATAACTGACTCTTCAACTAGTTTAACAAAAGCAAATGACTGCAGATGCTGGAATCCGAAACCAAAAGAGAAAACGCTGGAAAATCTCAGCGGGTCTGACTGTGTCTGTAAGGAGAGAAAAGAGCTGACGTTTCGAGTCCAGACGACCCTTTCTCAAAGCGCTTTGACAGAGGGTCATCTGGACTCGAAACGTCAGCTCTCTTCTCTCCTCCAACTAATTTCCCAGCTCAGTATTTTGAAGGAATTTTCCCTTTCGACATCCCTGAATCTCCAGGACTCTGACAAACTGCTCCACAATCACAAACCAGGAGATGCAGCAGTTGGGTTTGGTCAGTTTTTCTTCCCTCTGTGTGACGTAACGTCTGAATTCTACTCCAGAAAAGCACTGTGTATTGAGAGTCATGACGTAAACTTACATTGCACCATTCTGCCACACACATTCGATTAGAAAATAGCTTACAAAGCTTTTAATCTTTTCCATTTTACTGTTTATGAAAATCTTTTCCATCATCCAGTCATAGCAACAGTTGATAGTTGATGCATTTGTTTTAATTTTCCAAAATTCCCTAAATTCAGGGAAGGTTCCATGAGAATGTAATTCCTTTATTCAAAAAGGGAGACAGAAAATGACAGGCCAGGTAGGTAGATATCTGTCACAAGGAAAATGTTAACGCTACTATTAAAGGACCTCACGCACCCCGGATATTCCCTCTTCCACCTTCTTCCATCAGGAAAAAGATACAAACGTCTTTTTGTATTGTATCAACCAACTCAAGAACAGTTTCTTTCCTGCTGCCATCAGACATTTGAGTGGACCTACCTCGCACTTTCTCTACACCCTAGCTATGACTGTAACATTACATTCTGCACTCTCCCCTTTCCTTCTCTATGAATGGTATGCTTTGTCTGTACAGCACAAGAAACAATACTTTTCACAGAATACTAATACATGTGACAATAATACATCAAATTAAAGATATTTGAGCAGGACACTTGGAAAAACCAGGGCAATCAGGCAGTGTCAACATGGTTCTGTGAAAGGAAATCATGTTTAACCAATTTATTGGAGTTCCTTGAAATAAAACATGCTGTAGGTAAAGGGGAATCAGTGGATGTACTGTACTTAAGATTTCCAGAAGACATTCGGTAAGATGCCACGTCAAAGTCAGAATTTTACTGTCCTGCCGGCCATGGGAATTATAGTGGGTGGGACACTAACCATGCAAAGATCCGTTGATCTCGGGTGGGATTTTCTGGCTTTGGGGGTGAGCGTGGCCAGAAAATCCCACCCCAAAAACAAAAGTTCACAGTGTCATGGGTAACATATTGACAAGGATTGAAGATTGGCTAGCTAATAGAAAACAGAGAGTTGGCATAAATGTGTCTTTTTTCTGATTGACAAGATGTAACGAGTAGAGTGCCACAGGGATCAGTGCTGGGGTCTAAACATTTTACAACGTATATAAATGACTTGGACTGAAGGTATAGTTGCTAAATTTACTGATGGCACAGAGATAGATCAGAAATTAAATAGTGAAGACAGCGTAAGGAGACTAAGTTAAGTGAATTGGTAAAACTCTGGCAAATGGAATACAATGTGGGCAAATGTGAAATTGTCCAATTTGGTCGGAAGAATAAAAATAAAAATTATCATCTAAATCGTGAGAGATTGTAGAGTTCTAAGGTGCAGAGCTAGATGTCCTAGTGCATGAATCACAAAAGGCTAGAGGTACAGCAAGTAATTACGAAAGCTAAAAGAATATTATCATTTATTGTGAGGGCAATTGGTTACAAAGATTGGGAGGTTATGCTTCAGTTGCACAGGGCCTTGGTGAGATCATATCTGGAGTATTGTGTACCACATTGATCTCCTTATTTAAGGGAGGATCTGAATGCATTGGAAGCAGTCCAGAGAAGATTTATTAGATTGATACTTGGAATGGGCGGGTTATCTTATGAGGAAAGATTGGACAGGCTGGGCTCGTATCCACTGGAGTTTAGAAGAGCAAGAGGCAACTTGACTGAAACATATAAGACCCTGAGGGGTATTGACAGGGGGTAAATGTGGAGAGGATGTGAGAGAACTTAGAATTATTGGAGTCACCGTTTAAATAAAGGGTTGCTTATTTAAGATGGAGCTGAGGAGGATTTTTTCTGAGGATGGCGAGACTTTGGAACTCTTTGCCTCAAAAGACAATGGAAGCAGAGGCTTCGGAATACTTTAAAGGCCGAGTTAGCTAGATTTTTGATAAGCAAGGGGGTGAAAGATTATGGGGGGCAGTCAGGAATGTGGGGTAGAGTTTACAATCAGATTATTGAATGGCAGAGCAGGCAAGAGGGGCCAAATGGCCTTCTCCTGCTCCTAATTCCTATGTTTCTATTTTTTACTCATTCACAGTTAATTATGGATTTGAACTATTGTTTGAGCTTTAAGCCATTCCCTCTTTATTTCTGATAAGCGTTGGAGAGTCGTTTGATTCAGAGGGCTACACAAGGTCAAAGCTCTAACACTTCGAATGGCAGACTGTATTGACAAACTGATTTTCTTTCTTCTAAATGGTCTGACAATTTAATTTTACATGCCAAATATAGTTTCTTGTTCCTGGCATAAGATTTGAAACTACAGCACAGGCTGTCTAAACAGCTCAGATGGCTTTGTTACTGATTAGACCACATCGACTAATGAAGCATTTGCAAGTCTGGTAGAACATGCAGTAATGATTCAGACCTTCATGGTGATTGGAACTCACACAAATTGGTGCCAAGAAGTGTTAACTTATCTTGTTGGTGTCCAGGAAGCCGGAAATCTTCCTCCAGAGATGTTAACGGGATCTTAATTGGGTAAATACTCTTGTCAAAATTGTTTTTTTGCTGATATTTTATAAAGAAGCAGGTAAGATCGCACAGTCAGGAGTTGGCACTTTTTGAATTTCACATTCTCCTCCTTAGTCAAGTCTTCAAACTGATCCGTCACCTCTCTTATCCCAATGACTTCATCGATCTGCCACTCAGCGCAGCGTTAGATGCCAAAGTGAATCACATCAGGGAGCTGGTTGCAGGAGAGACGGACTGAAGTAAAACACCAATAGTCAAGAGTGAAGCAAGTTTACACTTTGATTGTTCCCATTTGAGCCAAGTGATTTTGACTTGCTTCACTTCAGGTTCCAGGGGAGATGACAGGATGTTGGATATGTAATTCTGTCATCAACACTGTTCATCTCACAAACCATTCAGACCTTCATTCAATCATTTCTTGTTTCTAAAGACGGTGAACTTCCTCGATGGCAACCCTTTTGCTTCTGAATACGGATTTTGGGGATCCCTGACACGTGGAATCCGCATTTATAGGGAGGTGATGACCTAGTGGTATTATCGTTAGACTATTAATCCAGAGAAGCAGCTAATGTTCTGGGGACCTGGGTTCGAATCCCGCCACGGCAGATGGTAGAATTTAAACTCAATGAAAGAATCTACTGATGTCCATGAAACCATTGTCAATTGTCGGACAAACCCATCTGGTTCACTAATGTCCTTTAGGGAAGGAAATCTGCCATACTTATCTGGTCTGACCTATATGTGACAGCAACATTGCTGACTCTTGACTGCCCTCTGAACTTGGCCGAGCAAACCATTCAGTCCAAGGGCAGCTTGGAAAGGGTAACAAATACTGGGCCTTGGCCGCAATGGCCACATCTCATGAAAGAACAAAGAGAGAAAAGTTGCTGCCCAACTCAGGTAGGCCGGATGCCGTGCTGCTGACATTCTGGCCTTTAAAAATATCCCACGACCGTGAGGGAAGATCTGATTCCCCGCTCGATGCCTTCCATCTCCATTTCATCAACAATTCCATCTCCCAGCCAGTCTCCGATGGGCTGACAACATCCTGAATTATACATAATATTTATAATATTTATATATGTTATACATATTTTACATCAAAACGCAGTCTGGAGACATGTGTAGTTATCACTGCTTTAGAACACACACAAAATAAAAATAAATCACAATTAATGTACAAACTCAGAATGAAAGCGATGAAATCACAGTGGAAGCAATCAGTGTTCATTCACCAAGCTCCTTACATCTAATTCTTCCTCATTATACTCCAGATGCCTGAACAATGTGGAGCTTCACATCCAGTTAGCAGATGGGAGAAGACACTTCACACATTTCTGTTCAGCTGTAGCCAACACATGACAATGACAAGACTTACATTTACATAGCGCCTCTAATGTGATAAAATGCTCCAAGGAGCTGCACGGGAGCGTTATAAAGCAAAACACGACACCAGGTCACAAAAGGAGATATTTGGGGAGGAGGACCAGTCAGAGAGATTTTAAGGAGCATCTCAGATCGTAGAAGATCAGAGAATCCCTACAGTGCAGAAATATAGAAGATAGGAGCAGGAGGAGGCCATTTGGCCCTTCGAGCCTGCCCCTCCATTCATTACAATCATGGCTGATCATCCAACTCAATAGCCTAATCCAGCTTTCTCCCCATAACCTTTGACCCCATTCACCCCAAGTGCTATTTGCAGCCACCCCTTGAATACATTCAGCCCTTCGAGTCTGCACCGACCACAGTCCCACCCAGGGCCTATTGCTGTAACCCCACACATTTACTCTGCTAATCCCCTGATTCTAGGGTCAATTTAGCTCACCTAAATGGCACATCTTTAGACTTTGGGAAGAAACCGGAGCACCCGGAGGAAGCCCACGCAGACATGGGGAGAATGTGCAGACTCTGCGTAGACAGTGACCCAAGGCCGGAATTGAACCCAGGTCCCTAGCACTGTGAGGCAGCAGTGCTAACGACTGTGCCACCGTGCCACCCTAAAAGGAGGAACGTGAGGTGGCAAGATTTAGAGGGGAATCCCGAAGCTTAGAGTCATGGACAGCCAGACACCCAGAGTGGGATGACTAAAGTTGATGACGCAAAAGAGGCCAAACTGGAGGATGGCAGATACCTCAGAGGGATGGAGGGCTGGAGGAGATAGGAAAAGGAGAGTGGTTGTGGGTGGGGGAAGGAAATTTGAAAATACGACTGCAACTTTTCATATTGAGGCATTATTTAACTGACAGTCAGTGGGTCAGTGAGCATACGCCGGATGGATGGGGCCTCAAACCTATTGACTCTGTCTACACTTCCCGCTGCCTCGGCAAAGCAGCCAGCCCCACGCACCGCGGACATTCGCTCTTCCACCTTCTTCCATCAGGATAAAGGTACAAAAGTCTGAGGTCACGTACCAAATGACTCAGGAACAGCTTCTTCCCTGCTGCTGTCAGACTTTTGAATGGACCTACCTTACGTTAAGTTGATCTTTCTCTACACCCTCGCTGTGACTGTAACACTACATCCTGCACCCTCTCCTTTCCTTCTCTATGAGCGGTACGTACAGCGCGCAAGAAACAAGACTTTTCACTGTATGTTAATACTTGTGACAATAATAAATCAAATCAAATCAAGTCAAAATCAGAGCGTGATGTGAGCTGAAAGAAAACTAGAAGGTGCTGGGAATAGTCAGCAGGCTCCGTATTAAATGAGAGAAAGGATGATGGGACAAAGCTTGAGAATGTGGGATTGGGGTGAGTGATAAGAGAAATCTGGGTCCACAAGAGGCATTAATGAGAAAATCAGAATCATTATTAACAGCTGCCGTCTGGCAAAAAATCTGTACTGGGGGCTAAGGTTCTGATCCGGAATTTCTGAACCCAGTGTTGAGTTGGGAAGGCAGAACGTAAAATATCTTATCAAAACGCATCGAAACATCAGAGCCAGGCTTTTCAGGAGGAGAATTAGGAGGTGGGAGGGTGGGTTGTTGGGGGTGGGGGATGATCTTGAGGCCCACACTTGCTGTCCATGTGAATGATGGCGGGGACTCGAGTTCTGGATATCACTGATCTCGGTGGTAAGTTTGCGATTTTGGATCTTCCTTGGCCTTTGCCCACAATGTGATGAGGTTCACACCATGACGGGCGTGAACCTGTTCCACATGAAGCTGAATGTGTTTAAATGTTATTAACTCGCCCCCTCACCAGATATCGACCGTCCCGCCACCCCCATCGCCATATATAGAACCTCGATGTTGCGCCGACCCGTGAACCAATCTAAAACTCATCTAGCCTACACTATTCCGATATCACCTATATGTTTATCCAATGACCATTTAAATGCCCTTAACGTTGGCGAGTCCACTACTGCTGCAGGCAGGGCATTCTACGCCCTTACTACCCTCTGGGTAAAGAACCTTCCTCTAACATCTGTCCTATATCTATGACCCCTCAATTTAAAGCTATGTTCCCTCATGCTAGCCATCTCCATCTGAGGAAAAAAGCTCTCACTGTCCACCCTATCTAATCCTCTGATCACCTTAGATGCCTCCATTAAGTTACCTCTTAACTTTCTTCCCTCTAATGAAAACAGCCTCAAGTCCCTCAGCCTTTCCTCATAAGACCTTCCCACCATACCAGGCAACATCCTGGTAAACCTCCTCTGCATCCTTTCGAATGCTTCCACATCCTTCCTATAATGTGGCAACCAGAACTGTACACAATACTCCAAGTGCGGCCGCACCACAGTTTTGTACAGCTGCAACATGACATTGTGGCTCCGAATCCTTCTACCAATAAACGTTAACACACCGTACGCCTTCTTAACAACCCTATCAACCTGGGTGCCAACTTTCAGAGATCTATGCACACGGACACCGAGATCTCTCTGTTCATCCACACTATCAAGTATCTTACCATTAGCCCAGTACTCTTGTCTTCCTATTACTCCTTCCAAAGTGAATCACTTCACACTTTTCCGAATTGAACTCCATTTGCCACCTGTCAGCCCAGCTCAGCAGCTTATCTATCTCCCTCTGTAACCTACAACATCCTTCCGCACTGTCCATAGCTCCATCGACTTTAGTGTCATCCGCAAATTTACTAACCCATCCTGTACGCCCTTGTCCAGGCATTTATAATAATGACAAACGGCAGTGGCCCCAAAACAGATCCCTGCGGTACACCACTAGTAACTGAACTCCAGGATGGACATTTCCCATCAATTTCTGATCCAAACCGCTAAATCACCCTCAATCTCATGCCTCCGTACCTTCTATAACTTACGGTGGGGAACCTTATCAAACGCTTTACTGAAATCCATATACACCACATCAACCGCTTTACCCTCATCCGCCTCTTTGGTCACCTTCTCACAGAACTCAATAAGATTTGTGAAGCACAATCTACCCTTCACAAAACCATGTTGACTATCCCTAATCAAATTATTCCTTTCTCGATGATTATAACTCTTACCTCTTATAATTCTTTCCAAAACTTTGCCCACAAAGAAGGCTCACTGGTCTATAATTACCAGGGTTGTCTCTACTCCCCCTTTAGAACAATACTGACATCATCCAGTCGCCTCGGTCCACAACAGCTTCACACAGACATGAACCTTTTAAAGAAGCCTCCCCAATCTTTTCACACTAACCTCATTGCAGTGTTAATGTAAGCCTACTTGTGACGCTAATAAAGAAACTTTAAAAACAGCCAGGTTTTGCCAGAATGTTGGGGCCCCGCTGCCCTGCATGAGATGGTGTGAAACAAGATCTCTTGATTGTTTTTGACAGAGTGTTGTGAGATGTGGAGAGAAAATCGACCAGTTTCTCTAGAGAGGAGCAACACGCTGCTATTTTGTAGTAAGATTTAGTCCATCGGGTGATGAAAGATTGGAACTCTCTTCCACAATCAACAGTTGATACAAGATCAAATGTTAATTTTAAACCTGAAATTGATATACTTTTGTTAACCAAAGTTATTGAGGGATATGGGATAGAGAGAATGTCTGTATAAGAAGCTCGCTCACTGATCAGGCGTGATTTATTGGACGCTGGGACTGGTTCAAGGGATTGAATGGCTTCCTCCTGTTCCTAACTTCCGATCACAATTCAATGTTTGGGGAGATAATTTCCCAGAATTCTGGAGCTCTGTGCAGGATATTTCCCAGAACACAAACACGATACACATTTTAACATGTGTCCAGAGTTTTTCCTCATCCTGGAACCCAGATCAGGCCCCAGTAATCAATCACAGATCAACAGCCTGATCAAACTGCAGCCAAGGATGTCCAAAGAAAGTCCAAAGATGTGCGGGTTAGGTTGATTGGCCGTGCTAAATTGCCCCTAATATCAGCAGGGTATTAGCAGGGTAAACGAGGGTGAGGGGAATAGGGCCTGGATGGGATTGTACAGACTCGATGGGCTAAATGGCCTCCTTCTGTACTGTCGGGATTCTATGAATCAAACTGCTCCTGTTCTGCCTTGCAGATCAATATGAACTTTTAAGAACAGCCGTGCACAAACAGAGTAACAGCTTCTTCCTTCTGAACGATTCCATTCATTCAAATCCCCGTAAACATTGTTCTACCTGACAAGAACATAAAAAATAGGAGCAAGAGGAGGCCATTCTGCCCCTCCAGCACATTCTGCCATTCCATAGATTGTCAGCTGACAATCTATTGCCTCCACTCCATTCTCCTGATCATTCACCAAATTGCCTGATTCACAGAGTTCCTAGGCGCGGGTCCCACCAATTGTTTACTGTTCACATCGCCTAACATTTGATCTGGTTCATCGAAACTCAGCAATCACAGAATCCCTACAGTGCACCAGCTCTCCGATACAGCATTCTTGATTTGATTTGATTTATTATTGTCACATGTATTAGCATGCAGTGAAAAGTATTGTTTCTTATACAGACAAAACATAGAGAGGGAGAGGGTGCAGAATGTAATGTTACAGTCATAGCTAGGGTGTAAAGAAAGATTAGCTTAATGCGAGGTAGGTCCATTCAAAAGTCTGACAGCAGCAGGGAAGAAGCTGTTCTTGAGTCGGTTGGTACGTGACCCCAGACTTTTGTATCTTTTCCCGACGGAAGTAGGTGGAAGAGAGAATGTCCAGGGTACGTGGGGTCCTTAATTATGCTGGCTGCTTTTCTGAGGCTGGGATGGGAGGGTGGTTTACGTGATGGGATTGGTTACATTTACAACCTTTTGTAGTTCCTTGCGGTCTTGGGCAGAGCAGGAGCCCATACCAACCTGTGATACAACCAGAAAGAATGCTTTCTATGGTGCATCTGTAAAATTCGGTGAGAGTCGTAACTGATACACGAAATTTCCTTCATCTTCTGAGAAAGTAGAGGCATTGGTAGGTGTTCTTAACTATAGTGTTGGCATGAAGGGACCAGGACAGGTTGTTGGTAATCTTACCCAGGCCCTCTCCCTGTAACCCCACATATTTATCCAATGATCCTTCCCAACCTATAGATCTTGGTTCACTTAGGGGTAATTTAGTATGGCAAGTCCACCTAATATGCACATCTATGAAATGTGGAAAGAAACCAGAGCACCCGGGGAAATCCCACACAGACACCAGAGATCCAGGTTCAATTCCAATCTCGGATCACTGTCTGTGCAGAATTTGCATGTTCTCTCCGTGCCTGCATGGGTTTCCTTTGGGTGCTCCGGTTTATTCCCACAGTCCAAAGAGTGTGGGTTAGGTGGATTGGCCATTTAAATTACCCCTTAGTTTCCAAGATGTGTAGGTTAGATGCATTAGCCGTGGTAAAGGAAGGGTTACGAGATAGGGTAGGGGAGAGGGCCTTGGTGGAATGCTCTGTCAGAGAATCAGTACAGACTTGATGGGCCGAATGGCCTCTTCTGCACTGATGGGATTCTATGTTTCTAGTCCAATCCGTGCTAAATAATGGACATGGAAATATATTTCTCCAAACAAAGTATGAGGAAAGATAATCCCATAAAAGTGACAGGGCCACTGCGAATAACCAAGCATGAAACTGCTCTGCCTAATTGCGAGTGCTTGTGATACCTCCACTGTGCTACATGCTATACAATGCTGTTTGCAGTTACACAACTGCATTCTTCAAGAAAAACCACTCTACACTCTTCCAAAAATAAAATCCAAAGGCTTTTGTAACTCAAAGGATTCTGAAAATAGCAACATTTCATGGCATTGTCCTTTGAAAATAGAGAGTGAGTGTTGTCTTACAATACGCACTAACTGGCTCCGAGTTACGAAAATTATTGGTTAAGCTTTTAACAGCACAGGTGTTGCCTCTGACAAGGGGAAAAAAAGGGCAAATCACTGTCTTTGTAAAGAGCAGCCACTCCGATTTCAGTTCCTTTGTCGAGTGTGAAAGTGAATCGGGACCTGTTTTTGCTTTCATATTAATCCCTGAACTGTAACTTTTGCAATATTAGTGCTGCAGGCAAAGCTGGACAAAGAAACAAGTTCCAAACTATTCAACAGGATTCAAAAGAGGCAGTTTATCAAAAACTTTCTTCAATAGTTTCATTAGACCGTACCATGCAGGGTGTGATGGGAATACGCTCAGTGCAGCATCTCAATAACAATTTACTCAGGACATTGCACCCTCCAACCTCAGACAAGCCAACAAACAGACTTTCCCATGGTAATATTGCACTCAATAGGCTGCCACACTGATAGCGGAGCCAAGAACCAGCAAGAACAATCCGTGGCATGTTCAGTCACGATTACCCAGGATGTGGCAGGGTGGGGCATTTTCCAACAATAAGCAGTGATATTTTCAGCACTAAATCAAAATACTGTAGGCACTGGAAATCTGAAATAAAAACAGCAAATGCTGGAAATACTCAGCAGGCTATGGAGCACCTATGGAGAGAGGAACCAATGGAGTTAACAGGCGGAATGTGCCTGTCCCCATTTGGCAGCAATCTTGGAGGTAGGGTAGACAATGGGGAACCTGTGGATGTGGTGTATCTGGATTTCCAGAAGGCATTTGACAAGGTGCCACACCAAAGACTGCTCCATAAGATAAAGGTACATGGTGTTACGTGCAATGTATTAGCACGGATAGAGGATTGGTTAGCTAACAGGAAGCAAAGAGTGGGGGTAAATGGGTGTTTTTCTGGTTGACAATCAGTGACTAGTGGTATGTCTCAAGGATCAGTGCTGGGACCACAGTTGTGTACGATTGGAGTTAGGGACCAAGTGTAGTGTGTCAAAATTCGCAGATGACACTGAGATGGGTGGAAGAGGGACTGACACGCCTGGTTAAATACAAGGAAATGACTCCCTGATTGGCCCATCAATTGGCTCCTTAATCAGGGAGTTCATATTCTGATAGGCCATCCTCAATGGCCTGATTGAAGTCATTACAGATTCCTTCCAATGTTTCAGTTTAGTGTCCTTCGTCACCGCTTCTGATGATAGTTAATCGGTTTAATAGGTTAACCGTGTTTCACTGGGGTTGCCTGATCGACTGAGTGTTTTCAACAGGGTGGAAGAGTCAACTACTAGGGGGCACAGGTTTACGGTGCAAGGGGCCAGGTTTAAAGGAGATGTACAAGGCAGATTTTTTACACAGAGAGTGGTGGGTGCCTGGAACTCGCTGCCGGGGGGAGTGAGTGCAGACGGATACGGTAGTGACTTTTAAGGGGCATCTTGACAAGTATATGAATGAGATGGGAATAGAGGGATATGTTCCCTGGAAGGGTTGGGAGTTTTCGTTCAGTCGGGCAGCATGGTCGGTCCAGGCTTGGAGGGCTGAAGGGCCTGTCCCTGTGCTATAATTTTCTTCTTAACAATTTCAAGACTGTCCTTTCTCTCTACGCTGTGGGAAATCACTGTTCTTTTTTACTCTTATTTTACTTTTCTTTATAACATTTCCTGTGGTATATTTTTATTAACATTTTCATACGGGATAAACGCTGCTGAAATTTATCAGGTTGCAGTGTTACATGTGCTGCTCTGCTGGTCATACATTCACAGTGAGTGACTGAGCTAACCTTGGCAGAGGATCACTAACCCGTGCACAACACATGATCAGAGATCCAAACTAATCAGTATTGACCACCTTATGTGGTGGGTTTAATTAACCAATGATTGTAAGTGGGAGTACTCGGGAGTAATGAGTAATAATACTGTGTAAGACAAACAGAAAGGGGAGAAACTGGTGACATCTTGTGAGAGAGGATGAGCAATACTGAGAAGCTGGTATACATCTCGAATGAACTCCTAATAAACTTGTCCAAGACCTACGAGGTGTCAGTGAATTCCTGAATCTAACAACACAGATAGGGAACAGTTGGTGTCTCTGTTTTTCAATTCTTTGTGATAAAATCATCAAATTCACAGAACTTTCAAAACGCTGTTCCTTTTTACCCTTCAATCTGTAAGTAAATTTTTTACCTTTGATTTCCCCACATCAATAAAAACCACTGTGGTCCCAGCTCTTTGGAAAAACTGCTCTGTCTTTGGGATTTCTCCGTGTTCATGTCCACCCGAGAGGAACTGCAATTAAACAACTCACTGGAGAAGGAGGCTCCACAACTATCCCCATCCTCAATGATGGAGCAGACCAGCACATCAGTGTAAAGGATAAGGCTGATGCATTCGCAGCCATCTTCAGCCAGTACAGCTGAGTAGATGATCCATCTCAGTGTCCTCCAGTGGTCCCCAGCCAGTCTTCAGCCAATTCAATTCACTCCACATGGCATTAAAAAAATAGCTGAAGGCACTGGATTCTGAAAAAGCTACAAACTGTGCCAACGGTCCAGCAATAGCATTGAAGATTTGTGTTCTAGAACTTGCCACGTCCCTAGCCGAGCTGTTCCAGTATAGCTACAACACTGGCATCTACCTGGCAGTGTGGAAAATGGCCCAGGAATGTCCTGTACACAAGAAACAGGACAAGTCCTATCTGAACACTTCCATCAGTCCATTCTCGATCTTCAGGAAAGTGATGGAAAGTATCTATCAAGCAGCACTTACTCAGCCACATCCTGCTCACTGACAATTAGTTTGGCTTCCATCAAGGCCACTCAGCTCCTGACCTCATTACAGCCATGGTCCAAACATAGATAATAGAGCTGAACTCAAGAGGTGAGGTGACTGCCCTTGACATTCAGGTAGCACTTGATTCAATGTGGCAGAACTGGGAATGGGAATAAGGGGAAAGAACTCCCTTCTGTTTGGAGTTACACCCAACACAAAGAAAGATGGTTTGGGTTGCTGGACATCAATCATCTCAGTCCCATGGCATCGCTGAAGAAGTTCTTCGCTGAGGAGAGTCCTAGGCCCAGCTATCTTCAGCTCCTTCATCAATGACCTTTCATAAATTCAGGTGTGGGGATGTTCGCTGATGATTGCACAACATTCAGCAACGTTCGTGACTCCTCAGACGCTGAAACAGACCATGTCCAAATGCTGCAAGACCTGGACAATACTCAGGCTTGGACTGATAACAACAAGTAACATTCACACCACACAGGAACCAGGTCATGACCATCTCCAACAAGAGAGAATCTAACCATTGCCATTGCTGAACTCCCCACTATCAACATCCCGGGGGTAACCATTGACCAGAAACTGAACTGGACTGGCCAAATAAATACTGTGGCTACCAGAATGGTCATAGACTGGGAATTCAGCAGTGAATAACTCACCTCCTGACTCCCTAAAGCTTATCCACCATCTACAAAGCACAAGACAGGAGTGGGATGGAATACTCTCCTTTTGCAGCTCCAAGAACATCCAAGCAGCACAACAACCATCCAGGACAAAGCACCCAGTTGATTGGCACCCTATCCATTAACTTCAACATTTACCCTCTCCACCACCAGTGCTCAGTAGCAGCAGTGTGTATCATCTACAAGATGCACTGCAGCAACTCACCAAGACTCCTTTAGCTGCAACTTCCAAACATTCAAGTTCTACCACCTAGAAGAACAAGAGCCATACGTACATGGGAACATCACCACCCGCAGGTTCCTCTCATCAAGTCACTCACCATCCTGATTTGGAAATATATCGGCCGTTCCTCCATTGTCACTGAGTCAAAATCCTAGAATTTTCTCCCTACCAGCACTGTGGGTGTACCTACACCATACGAACTGCAGCGATTCAAGAAGGCGGCTCACCCCCACTGCCTTCTCAAGGCCAACAAGCGATGGGCAATAAATGACGGCCTACTAGCAGTGCCCTGATCTCATGAAATAAGGAGCAACCAATGAAGTATTTTTGAACTGTAGTCACAGCTGTAAAGTAGGTTATGAGACGCCTAATTTTAACCCTGAAAACTCTGACAAGCAGCAGGGTTTAACGTACAGATAATCACCTTTAGTAAAAGCAAAATACTGCAGATACTGGAATCTGAAACAAAAACAGAAAATGCTGGAAAATCTCAGCAGGTCAGACAGCATCTGTGGAGAGAAAATAGAGCCAACGTTACGAGTCTGGATGACCCTTCATCAGAGCTCAAATGAAAGGTCATCTAGATTCGAAACATTGGCTCTGTTTCTCTCACTACAGATGCTGCCAGACCTGCTGTGGCTTTCCAGCATTTTCATAGGCTTCTCAACTGTGCAAACAATGGATTGGCAGCTAGGGCAATTAATGTGCTGCTGTCCTCATCCTGAAAAGGAATAACTTAAATAAACATTCTGAATTGTCAAACAGTTCAGAGTCCAGACAAATATTGGGAAGAGCTCAACCATTATGGAGTAAATCCCAAAAAGGAGTTTGCTTCTGCTTTAAATAGTGAATGGAGGAATGTGACATGACACCAGGGCTGTATTTCCCTGGAAATTAGGAGGGGTGAATTGACCCAGGTTTTGTAGATATGTAGGAGAACATATTGAGGAGTCTGGGAGAAACTGTTCCCACTGGTTGGGGAGTCTAGGACTTGGGGATGGAGTCAGAAAATAACTTGAGCCAGACCTTTCGCAGAGGAACAAAAGGAGGCCATTCGGCCCAGTGAGTCTACACTGACTCTCCAACAGAGCATCTTACCCAGGCCCACCTCCCTTTCCTACACCGTAGCCCCATGAGTTTACCCCATTAGTCCCCTCTAACTTACACACCTTTTGACACGAAGGGACAATTTAGCATGGCCAATCCCCCTGACTAGCACGACTTCCGGACTATGGGAGGAAACCCACGCAGACACGGGGAGAATGTGCAAACTCCACACAAACAGTGACCCAAGCTGGGAATTGAACCCGGGCCCCTGGCGCTGTGAGTTAGCAGCACTAACCACTGTGCCACATTTATAAAGGGCGGAGAGTGTTTGGAATTCTCTTCCACAAATGACAACTGATGTTTGATCATTTTGTAAATTAAAAATCTGAGATGGAAGATCACCTTAAAGCAAAGATATCAAGCGATATGGGATAAAGAAATGGAATTAGGCTGCAGTTCACCCAGGGTCTCATTAGATACTGAAACAGGCTCCAGGGACTAAATGGTCTCCTCTGGTTCCTACGTTCATGCTTCAATGTTCGAACTGCAGCAGCTTCCCTCCAGCACTGTACAATATCGTGACACCATGTGCATTGATCATGACTTGTTTGATAGCATGTTGTTTTGCAAAATGTATATTATTTGATTAGCTGAGGGTGCCAAGCACTAAAAAAATCAAGGGTGGCACGGTGGCGAGCACTGCTGCCTCACAGTGCCAGGGTCCCGGGTTCAATTCCTACCTCAGATTACTGTGTGTGGAGTCTACACGTTCTCCTAGTGTCTGTGTGGGTTTCCTCCGGATGCTCCAGTTTCCCCATGACTTGCCTGGGCTTGCAAAACCTCACTAACTGTCCTGGCTGGAGACAATACACATCTCTGAACTCGCTGTCCACTCACATTGTCTGTATCTTTAAGACTTGATTACCTGTAAAGACTCGCATTCCAACCATTATCTTGTAAACTGAGTTTGTGTTTGGAAGGTGCTGTTAAAGGAGCCTTGGTGAGTATATGCCCTGTTTGTGAACACAACTCCTCACTCACCTGAAGAGGAAGGCGATACTCTGAAAGCTCGTGCTACCAAATAAACGTGTTGGACTTTAACCTGGTGTTGTGAGACTTCTTACCTGGTTTCCTCCCACAGGTTAGCTCTATTGGCCAGGCTAAATTGTCCCTTAGTGTCTCAAGATGTGTAGGTTATTTGGCCATGGTAAACTAACTTTAGGAGGGGCTAAGGCCTGTGTGGGATTGATGTCGGTGTAAGTTTGATGGGTCGATTGGCCTCCTTCTACACAGTCAGGATTCTAAGTATGGAGGGGTTTTCTATAAATGCAGTTTTTGTCTGACAGTGCTGGAATATTTTGTTCTGCTTGTTCTAAAACTAAACTGCCAATGGTCTTCTGAGCCAGACAGAGGGAACCGTCCAACACACGGCAGAAATGATGAAGGCAATTGAAATACATCAGGTTAATTACCATCTCCCACTTGTGTTAATTCCACTCACTCACTGTCAGCCTCAGCCATTCTTCCAGCTAAATAACACTCCCCATTCATCAGTTATCAATCAAATTCTTTTAAACAGCTGAGGGAGAAGAACATTATACCTGCGAATTCTAACTTCTTCAACATTCCTTCTTTAGAAGAAAACCCCCCCTCCCTTTTAATTCCGGGCCGATCAGGCTCATTGCGTGAGGTGTGATCCATGATGTTACAGGAATATATTCAAATCACTTGGCCAGATTGAATATTCGGTTCATTAATAAAATTACCTCTGCAGGTGGCGGCACTGACAGGTTCATTAGGGATTACAGTCTGGTGTCAAAACCAAAGCAGCAGTTATCAAAGTCAAATTGCAATGCAGTCATCTCACATTTATGGTCTTGTGGCAGTCCTTAAAGCTTGTAACAGCGAAACCAGTAACCGACAGTGCGGGAATATATTCAACGTTTGAACACATCACTCAGGTTATAAAGTGTTAACTACACTCCTGCTAGTCAGCTGCTGTATATTGTTACACTTTCATATTTTCCACATGATAAAATATCACCTCAGTGAGGATTCCAAAAGGCAGTGACAGCTACTTTGATTCTGTATGACGGTGGCACAGTGGTTAGCACTGCTGCCTCACAGCGCCAGGGAACCATGTCCAATTCCTGGCTTGGGTCACTGTCAGTATGGAGTTTGCACGTTCTCCCCATGTCGACGTGGGTTTCCTCTGGGTGCTGCAGTTTCCTCCAACAGTCTGAAGGATGTGCTGGTTAGGTGCATTGACCCAAACAGGCGCCAGAGTGTGGTGGCTAGGGGAATTTCACAGTAATTTCATTGCAGTGTTAATGCAAGCCTTACTTGTGACTAATAAATAAACTTTAACTGTAAACTTACTCTGACTGCCCAACACTGGCTTCAGAACAGAGATCAGTGTGCTCCTATTGGGGGTTTCTGTACATTGGGATTTATACATGTGAACAGCTGCACTGTTATTTATCTGAAGCCATTATTCATTTGTGGCACAGTGGTGTAGTGGTTAGCACTTTGCCTCTCAGCGCCAGAGATCTGGGTTCGATTCCCGGCTCGGGCCAGTGTCTGTGCGGAGTTTGTACATTCTCCCCATGTCTGTGTGGGTTTTTTCTGGGTGCTCCGGTTTCCTCCTACAGCCTAAACATGTGTGGGTTAGAGTTGATTGGCCACACTAAATTAACCCTCAGTGTCAGGGGGATTAGCAAGGCAACTAGGTAGGGTTACAGGGATAGGGCCTGGGTGGGATTGTTGTCGGTGCAGGGTCAATGGGCTGAATGGCCTCCTTCTGTAGGGATTCTATCTTTCTGACAGAACTTCTATTTTCTTCACTGACCAGGGCCTGATGTTAGGGGTGGCTCAATGGCTGGCGCTCTCACCTCTGATTCAGATTTCTGTGAGTTCAAATCCCTCTTCAGGTCTTAAGCAAAAAAATCTGGCTCACACATCAGTGTCAGGGCTGAAGGGATGCTGCACTGTTGGAGATGCTGTCTTTCAGAAGCGTGGTGTTAAAATAAAGCCCGCCAAGTGGGTGTAAAAAGTGCCACTATTTTAAAGAAGATCAGGGAGTTCTTTCTGGAATCACAGTCAACATTTCTCACTCAATCAGCATCAGACGAGTAGATTATCTGTTCATGATCATATTGCTGTCTGTAGCAGCTGCCTGTGGGAAAATTGGCTGCCACGTTTCCTACATTTCCTGCACAGACTGCATTTCACTGGATGCAAAATGTGTTAAACATTCTGTGGCCATGAAAGGTATTATATAAATGAGAGAGTTTCTCCTCCGTTTCAGCTTCTCCTCCAAGAGGAGAAAACTGTCCGATAGTCTGTACAAAACTGACCAATAGTCTGTACAAAACTGTCCGATAGTCTGTACAAAACTGACCGATAGTCTGTACAAAACTGACCGATAGTCTGTACAAAACTGACCAATAGTCTGTACAAAACTGACCGATAGTCTGTACAAAACTGACCAATAGTCTGTACAAAATCGACCGACCATCAATGATTTGTAGACATGTAACCTTGCTTAAAAAATGCACACATGCGCTTCAAGGGTCCAATACAACTGCAGAGTGTAACTGTTCATAATCTGATTGAGATTTGGTTTCTAAAATGAAAACAAAATACTGCAGATGTTGGAATCTGAAACAGCATCTATGGAAAGAGAATACAGCCAACGTTTCAAGTCAGGAACTCTCAGTCAGAACTGACTCATTGACTCTGTTCTCCCTCCACAGAAGCTGTCAGACCTGCTGAGAATAATAGAGCTCTTTATTGACACTTTCCTATTTTTATGTCATTACGGATGCTTGGCTGAATTTCAAAAGTTTAAATTATCTCACAGGTGTTATGAGTTCAAAATTTAATAGACAGTTTAAAGAGACTGTGTTTGATGCCTGGTATGAATATAAGTTTGTTTTTATAACAGATTACCTTGAGGGGAATTTGAATATATTTGGAGAATTTGAATATAATTTGGATTTGAATATATCTCATAAAGAGAGAATTTCACTCTCAAGTGTGTACAAACGAGAGCTGTATTTGGTTGTCAGAGGTTTGTTTTTAATCTCCACATGGATCCTGAGGTCTGCCCATGGTAGGTATTGGGTGAGTAGCTATGGGATTGCCTTGGGAGGCAGCGTGGAGGGAATAGGTTAGGTGCATGTGTTGGCACTGAATTGGCATGGGGTGTTGGTTAAAGGGTGTAAAGAGTGAAGGCTAGAAGGCCAAAACATTATGACAGAATCCAATAGAACTGAGGCAAGCATTGTGACCAGCCACCCTTGGCACTTGCAATCTCTGTGGCCACCTTCCTTCTGCCTCTCAGCTTGGTATGGGCTCCTGCTCTGCCCAAGACCACAAGGAATTACAAAAGATCATGAACGTAGCCCAAACCATCACACAAATCAGCCTCCCATCCATTGACTCAAAGCAGCCAGCATAATTAAGGAAACCACGCATCTCAGACATTCTCTCTTCTACCTTCTTCCATCAGGAAAAATACAGAAAAGTCTGAGGTCATGTACCAACCGACTCAAGAACAGCTTCTTCCCTGCTGCTGTCAGACTTTTGAATGGACTTACCTTGCATTAAGCTGATCTTTCTCTACACCCTAGCTATGAATGTAACACTACACTGTGCACTCTCACACTTCCTTCACTATGAACGGTATGCTTTGTCTGTATAGTGCGTAAGAAACAATACTTTTCACTGTATGTTAATACATGTGAAATCAAATCAAAGTTAGTGGGTCTGATCCTATCCCATCCCCACCCACATCACTCCCCCAAACCCTAACCCTGGAGTAAACATTGTGTATTTTGGGCCAGTTTAACGCACCTCGGTCTCAGAAATCCAGCCTAATTCTTTGCTTAATTGCAGCATCTCATAATATCAGTTATCCACTTGTCGCAGAGCAGAATAAACATGAAGGGCTAATATATTGCAGTGACTTGCAGCTTCAGGTTTTTCTAAAATATCACGCTATAACTGTTACGTCAATTTCCTGATCAAAGTATCAGAAACAAAATCGAGTCAGGTCATTTGTAATTCACAATGGAAGCAAGTTGGTCTGAAACTCCCAGATTTACAAGAAAACTCTGGGGTTTTATGTGAGCCCTGGACCTATGCACGCTCCCAAAACTGTTGCCGTTCTTGAATCAGTGATTAATTCAAGCTCCTAATCATCGTAAATTTAAACAGTCCCTGTGCTTATATTAAAAAGAAAGCCTTCAATGTACTTTCTGTCACAGCTCAGCACTACCCTCTCCAATTCTCAGCCACACCAACAGCAAGGTTCTGGCTCCCAGCCCTTTTCTCTGTTGAGTTACTGGTCTCTGGGACAGGGTAAACGTTCCCATTGACCACAGTGTGCTAGCAAAGAACAAGCTGGAAAGGTTTTTGCTCCTAATATCCCTGGATAGTACGTGTCTGCAAACATCAAGTGAGCAGGAACAGGGGCAGGCTCAGATGTGCTGCCCTGCACAAGAAACACACAAGATTTAAGGGACGTCTTGAGGTGGTAAGGGAGAGTAACTACTCCCATGGGACTCTATCTCAGTGAAGTAGTCGACACTTTCAGGAGTGTAAAGACACAATCTGAAGAGCAGATAAATAAAACTAAACAAATATTACACCAGAAGCCAAAGATTCATCCTAATGTTCATCTACCTTCCCTTTTTGGAGATACACAAAGTAATTTTTGATTTGCTTTGATTTATTGTCTGTGTGGAGTTTGCACATTCTCCCCATGTCTGCGTGGGTTTCCTCCGGGTGCTCTGGTTTCCTCCCACAGTCCAAAGATGTGCAGGTTAGGTTGATTGGCCAAGCTAAA
Organism: Carcharhinus amblyrhynchos; assembly: GCF_965287045.1. Classification (NCBI taxonomy): domain Eukaryota; kingdom Metazoa; phylum Chordata; class Chondrichthyes; order Carcharhiniformes; family Carcharhinidae; genus Carcharhinus; species Carcharhinus amblyrhynchos. The sequence continues at coordinate 50,122,049 of NC_137342.1, forward strand.
ATTGCCCCTTAGTGTCCTGAGATGTGAAGGTTAGAGGGATTAGGGGGTAAATGTGTAGGGATATGGGGGTAGGGCCTGGGTGGGATTGTGGTCGGTGCAGACTCGATGGGCTGAAGGACCTGTTTCTGTACTGTAGGATTCTATGTTCTATTATTGTCACATGTATTTACAGTGAAAAATATTGTTTCTTGCGTGCTATACAGACAAAGCATACCATTCATAGAGAAGGAAATGAAAGAGTGCAGAATGTAGTGTCACAGTCATAGCTAGAGTGTAGAGAAAGATCAACTTAATGCGAGGTAGGTCCATTCAAAAGTCTGACAGCAGCAGGGAAGAAGCTGCTCTTCAGTCGGTTGGTACGTGACCCCAGACTTTTGTATCTTTTTCCTGGTGGAAGAAGATGGAAGAATGTCTGGGCTGTGTGGGTGGTCCATGGTTATGCTGGCTGTTTTACCGAGTAGCGGCAAGTGTAGATAGATTCAACGGATGGGAGGCTGGTTTGCTTGATGGATTGGGCTACATTCATGACCCTGTGGTCTTGGGCAGAGCAGGAGCCCATACCAAGCTGTGATACAACCAGAAAGAATGCTTTCTGTATCTGTAAAAGTTGTTAAATGTAGAACTGTATTCTATGCCTAGTTACACAGATGTTGGACAGACTTTGGGGAGTCAACAGTGAGTTACACGCCGCAGAATTCCCACTCTCTAACCTGTCCTGACAGCCACAACCTCAATATGGTTAGTCCATTGCAAATTTAAGTCATTGATAACTCCCAGGATGTTGGTAGTGGGGAAGTCAGCGATGGCAATGCCACTGAAAATCCTGGGGAGGTGGTTAGGTTCTTTCTTGTTGGAGATGGCCATCACTATGACTGTAACACTCCATTCCGCACTCTCGCATTTCCTTCTCTATGAACGGTATGCTTCCTCTGTATAGCATGCCAGAATCAATATTTTTCACTGTATGTTAATGCAAATGTTACTTGATTGTTACTTCTTCTTTTCCCAGGTGCCCTGGGCATTGAATCTGCTAGCAAATTATATCTCTGCAGTTACCTCTGAAAATGATTTGAACAGTCCCAGGCTGATGTGTGTCTGTTCATAGACCTCTCAGCGTAAGGAGGTGTGATCTTCCAGAAACTAGGAAAATAATTAATTTGTTCTTTAAACTCTTGGAAATTGCTCCAAGACAGCTAATCAACCTTGTGATCAGGTGACGTGTGGCAGCCGTCTTCATTTTATTTATTCAGCAGAAAAAAACAGTTTCAAAAATATATAGCAACAATGATGAAGTCTTTAAATACATTCTCTCTGTGTCATTGGAGAATAGGGGCAGTAATAGGTTGGTTAGATTTATCTTGGTTTTTGTGGAGTGGACATACTTGGGCAATTTTCCGTTTTTGGGTAGGTGCTAGTGTTGAAGTTGTACTGGAACAAACTGGATAGGGGACGTGGCTAGTTCGAGGGCACAACACAGTACGATTGCCAGGATGTCGTAAAGGTCTTTGCTCTATCCAATGTTCTTAAATGTTTCTCAATCTCCCAGCCTGCCTTTGCAATATATACGCCTTAGTTTGTGTCTTTATAACTTCCTTGCTTCAGCATGGATGAATTTTCCCCTTCCTACAATATTTCTTCACCTCTGGAACATATTTAATTGGGGGGGAATTGAATATCTCCTTAAACAATGGCCACTGATCATCAGCCGTCCTACCTTTCAGCCTTCCTATCCAGTCCACTGGGGCCAAGTTTGTCTTCATGCCGAAGTAATTACCTTATTTAACTCCAGAATGTTTGTTTGTTTACTTATTAATGTCACAAGTAGGCTTACATTAACACTGCAATGAAGTTACTGTGAAAATCCCCTAGCCGCCATGCTCTGTTTGGTTATGCTGAGGGAGAATTTACCATAGCCAATCCACCTAACCAGCACTTTGACAGGAATAACGGATGTGTAGAGTATAGGGCTAACGGTAGGACTCTGAATAGTGTGGATGAACAGAGGGATCTAGGTGTATGTGTACATAGATCCCTGAAAGTTGGGAATCAAGTAGATAAGGTTGTTAGGAAGGCATACGGTGTCTTGGCGTTTATTGGTAGGGGGATTGAATTTAGGAGCCGCAGCGTCATGTTGCAACTGTACAAAACTCTGGTGCGGCCGCACTTGGAGTATTGTGTGCAGTTCTGGTCCCCACATTATAGGAAGGATGTGGAGGCTTTGGAGAGGGTGCAGAGGAGGTTTACCAGGATGTTGCCTGGCATGGAGGGGAGGTCCTATGAGGAGAGACTGAGGGATTTGAGGTTGTTTTCGTTAGAAAGAAGGCGGCTACGAGGGGACCTTATTGAAACATATAAGATGATTAGAGGTTTAGATAGGGTGGACAGTGATAGCCTTTTTCCTCGGATGGAGAAAGCTAGCACGAGGGGGCATAGCTTTAAATTAAGGGGTGGTAGTTATAGGACGGATGTCAGGGGTAGGTTCTTTACCCAGAGGGTGGTGAGGGATTGGAATGCCCTGCCTGCTGCAGTTGTAAATGCGCCTAGTTTGGGGGCATTTAAGAGATCCGTGGATAGGTTTATGGATGGAAAGGGTTTGGTTTAGGTTAGAGGGTCATTGCTTTTTAACTGGTCGGCGCAACATCGTGGGCCGAAGGGCCTGTTCTGCGCTGTAATGTTCTATGTTCTATCTTTTGACTGTGGGAGGAAACCACAGCACCCGGAGAAAACCCACGCAGACACGGGGAGAATGTGCAAACTCCACAGCGTCACCCAAGCCGGGAAGCGAACCTGGGTCCCTGGCACAGTGAGACAGCAGTGCTAACCACTGTGCCACCCCAATGGGCATAGCTGTTTCTTAAAATCATGTGGTATGAATCAAATTGGTTGAACCTGGTTTCTATGATACTGAGGAGGAGGAAAATGGATCATTAATTTGGCACTTATGGCTAAATATGGTTGCAAACATACAAAAGGTTGTGAATGAAACCCAATCCATCACTCAAACCAGCCTCCCATCCATTGACTCTGTCTACACTTCCTGTGCCTCGGCAAAGCAGCCAGTGTAATTAAGGACCCCACGCACCCCGGACATTCTCTCTTCCACCTTCTTCAGTTGGGAAAAAGATACAAAAGTCTGAGGTCACGTACCAACCGACTGAAGAACAGCTTCTTCCCTGCTGCCGTCAGACTTTTGAATGGACCTACCTTGCATTAAGTTGATCTTTCTCTACACACTAGCTATGACTGTAACACTACATTCTGACTCTCTCTTTTCCTTCTCTATGAATGGTATGCTATGTCTGTATAGGGTGCAAGAAACAATTCTTTTTACTATATGCTAATACATGTGACAATAATAAATTAAATCAAAGCCAACTAAAATCATATCAGACTTGTTTTGTGCATTCACATGCCGTGCTCTGTCATCATTACAAACAGGGGTAGGGATATTCTTCCAATCCCTTTTTCTAGTTTTATTTATTGCCGACCATGCCTTTTAAAGCAAACACAGTTTTGCACCAGCAATTTAAATCATTTAGATTATTTCTGTGAAGATTTTGAATAATAAATACCCTGCATTAATCAGGTATCCAATTCAGCTGGTGTCCTCAGTGCTGGCAAAGTTACCCAAACCGAAAACTTGAAACTACCACTTGCTGATTTCAGAGAATGTTTCTTAATGTGAGTTCTTACTGTGTGAGATGTGGCTGACATTGAGAAGGTTAGCTGATTGCAGTGTGTTAAAATGTGCACAGGAATACAAAGATTACACAACAAAGGGAACCTTCACAAATGTATTTTCAATGTTGCTACAAATAGAAATCCGGGACAATTCTTAGCTTTTAAGCCAAAGCTTTCAGATTGCGCTGGCTCTGTTACAACATCACTATTTCACCTTCGCTCGGCACTTACCATCAAAGGAAACACAGGATTCAAGAAGCAGTCATGCTGTAATTACAGTAGCGCTCTAATGAGAGGCATTATAATTAAGATGTTGAGTTAGAGCCTTATTCAAGCTACATTCACACAACAGAACATAGCTTCACACCAAGACACTTAAATCTCTCAAATCCTAGATTTCATCACAAACATTAACTTCTTACCAGCCTGAAGGATGATGGTTAATGTATCCCACTTGTAAATTTAGCCTTTTAACAGTAACAGGTTTCAACTGAGATGTTTCTGCATTGTAAGTAAAATAGTTCATATTATTCCCACTAACATTTACTATTGGGCTATCTTATTGATGCTTCAGACACCCAGCATTTCCCGTTCAAGTTTCAGATTCCTGCATCCACAGTATTTAACTAATAACCAACTGTTTGATAAAGTATGAATTTTTGATTTGATTGGTTATTGTCACATGTATTGGGATACAGTGAAAAGTATTGTTTCTTGCGCACTATACAGACGAAACATATTGTTCATACAGACTGAAACAAAAGAGTGCAGAATGTAGTGTTACAGTCACAGAGAGGGTGTAGAGAAAGATCAACTTAATGCAAGGTAGGTCCATTCAAAAGTCTGACAGCAGCAGGGAAGAAGCTGTTCTTGAGTCGGTTGGTACGTGACCTCAGACTTTTGCATCTTTTTCCTGATGGAAGAAGGTGGAAAAGAGAATGTCTGGGATGTGTGGGGTCCTTAATTATGCTGGCTGCTTTTACAAGGGGAGTGCAAACAGAGTCAATGGATGGGAGGCTGGTTTGCCTGATGGATTGGGCTACATTCACAATCCTTTGTAGTTTCTTGTGGTGTAGGTCACAGCAGGAGCCATACCAAGCTGTGATACATCCAGAAAGTTGGCTGTAAAAGTTGGTCAGAGTCATAGCGGACATGCTGAATTTCCTTAGCACACTCCGTCACTGCTCTCACTGATTAACTACCCCTCTGCTGCCTTTAGACTGTCTGTACAATTCTACAAAGAAATTCCCAGCCCAGCACCTTGCCAATTACACAGGGTTCCAGCAATCTTGCAAAGTTCCATTGACTGACAACATTTTCTTACAGAAGGTCTTGAAAGCAGCTGTGAAAGTCTCAGCCTTCGGCTGGAGCCTATCCTCGATGATCCTGAAATGTTGTCAGCAAGTCACGTCATCATCATGATTCCAGCAAAGCCAACGGTCGTTTGCCAAGATTCAGTGTCGGCAATCTCTGGTCATGGTTTAGGATTTTGGTTATTGAATAACATTTCTGGTCACCGTAACCCTGAGCTTTCTACTGTTCTCAGGTTGTATCGGGTTGTATTTCTAAAGAATTCCACACTCACTTTGTCTGGAAGTGAACTAAAGGATTTTCCTTGCCTCGTGGAGTTGAACAAGGAGGCGGGGGCAGTTAAATTATTGCCGTTCCTTCACTGTCGCTGGGTCAGAATCCTGGAACTCCCCCTTTAACGGCACAGTGGGTGCAGTTTTTCAGCTCACCACCACCTAGAGGGCAATTAGGGATGGGTAATAAAGGCTGGGCCTAGCCCACATCTCATAAACTCATGGAAAAAAGGTGCCTGTCAACTTTCTCGATTCTAAATGCTGACAACCAGGCTGAAAATAGAAGCTGCCAAGGTCTAGGGCTTGTAGTTATAAGCAGCGTCTGATAGTTACAGGACCTCTGCATTCTTCCTTTGTAGGACAGCGGGACAGGGTGAAAGGTTAATGAACAATCTAAGACCATAAACACTCAATCCATTACCATAATCATCTTTATAACAGGGTGTTAAGTTCTTTATGAAATGAATAATTGAGAGAACCTTTCACAACCATTGGGTAACCCAAAGCACTATACAACCAATTACACATTCTTGAAGGAAATGTGCCAGCAGATCTGTGCACAGCAAGCTCCCGCTAGGAACATTGTCGCAACCTGTTTTTGTAACACTGATTGAGGCATAACTCTCCCGTTCTTCTTAGGTTTAAAACCTAAGAATCGTTTGTGTCCACCAGAGTGGGTCTTTTTTTAATTCATTCATGGGACATGGGCGTCACTGGTTGGCCACCATTTATTGCTCATCCCTAGCTGTCCTTGAGAAGGTGGTGGTGAGCTGCCTTCTTGAATCGTTGCAATCCACGTGCTGCAGATTGTCCCACAATGCCATTAGGGAGGGGATTCCAGGATTTTGACCCAGCGACTGCAAAGGAACAGTGATATATTTCCAAGTCACGACAGTGTGTGGCTTGGAGGGGAACTTGCAGGTAATAGTGTTCCCATGTGTCTGCTGCCCTTGTCCTTCTAGATGGAAGTGGTGTTGGGTTTGGAAGGTGCTGTCTAAGGATCTTTGGTGAATTGCTGCAGTGCATCTTGTAGATAGTACACACTGCTGCTACTGAGTGTCGGTGATGGAGGGAGTGGATGTTTGTAGATGTGGTGCCAATCAAGTGGGGCTGCTTTGTCCTGTATGGTGTCGAGCTTCTTGAGTGTTGTTGGAGCTGCACCCATCCAGGCAAATGGAGAGTATTCCATCACACTCCTGACTTGGTGCCTTGTTAGATGGAGCCTTGGTTTAATGTCTCATCCAAGAGAAGGCCTTTTTGACTTAAGGAAACACCTTCACTAGAATAGTCAACCTAGATTTTTCAGCCCAACTCCTGTAATGAGATTTGAAACAAGAGCCTTTTGAACTTGGAGGTGAGGGTGCAACTCTTTGAGCTAACATCGATACTAAGCCAGCATGAGAAATGCGGATCACACAGATGCCCGCTGGATGAGAGTCTCCTGACAGAAGCCAACTGAGACTTTTGTTGAGCAATAATATAGCATGCCTGAAGTCAATGGAAATTTCCGCTGTCGGACCCTCGCCCGCTCCGATTCTGGGTGGGTGAGACCAGGAAGGTTCCGGCCTATGACTTTATTAAAATGTAATCTGGTACGGTGAAATTGTTTCTTATATTTGTGCGCTGCTCATTGAAAAGAAATGAATCCAAGTCAATCAGTAACATGCATTCCAGTGCAGGAGAACGCAGCAATAAAAAAAAGCCTTGACACTGAATTCCAGCTATTCCTCAGACCTTGGTTTGGGATTAATAAATTCAGTATAAATGTTTCATGATGCTATGATAAGCATATCGCAAGAAGTTCACAATCTGAAACACTTGAAGCATAAGCATGAATCAAACACTAAAGCAAATCCCAGAACGTATATAATGCAACCCTTTCTCGTTCTCCTCTGCTGCTCAACTGGAATAACAAGAATGATTGGGCAAGTTTACACCTGCCAAAATGTAAAAATTGAGCAAGTGTATAAAAGAATCAGTAAATTAAACATAAAATACATAATCGATTGTAACAGTTACTGACATTATCTGCAACATTGTGGATGAAAACTACTCTGGAGAAAACAGTTCTCAGAAATTCAGTTGTTTGATTATCAGGAAATCTGTTTGTATTATTGCAGTAACATCCCTGACTGACTTTTCCAGGAATAACTCTAGTGCATTGTTATATTGTTATGTTATTCCAATATGATTTCAGGACTGTGTGTTTGTGCAATAGGTGTCCAGAGTGCCGCATCGTTCATTATTCATCCTCCGCTCCGGTGCCCCACAAGGCTGTGTTCTCAGCCCCCTACTATACTCCTTATACACCTATTACTGTGCGGCCAAATTCCCCTGCAACTCGATTTTCAGGTTTGCTGATGACTCCACCAGATCTCAAACAATGACGAGACAGAGTACAGGAATGAGATAGAGAATCTGGCGAACTGATGCAGCGATAATAATCTCTCCCTCAATGTCAACAAAATGAATGAGATTGCAACAAAATGAATGAGATTGTCATCGACTTCAGGAAACATAAAGAAGAACATGCCCCTGTCTATATCAACGGGGACCAAGTAGAAATGGCCGAAAGCTTCAAGTTTTTAGGTGTCCAGATTACCAACAACCAGTCCTGGTACCCCCAATGCTGACATTATAGTTAAGAAAATCCACCAACTTTCTCAGAAGACTAAGAAAATTTGGCGTGTCAGCTACGACTCACCAACTTTTACAGATGCCCCATAAAAAACATTCTTTCTGGTTGTTTCACTGCTGGGTCTGGGCTCCTGCTCTGCCCAAGACTGCAAGGAGCTACAAAAGTTTGTGAATGTAGCCCAATCCATCATGCAAACCAGCCTCCCATCCGTTGACTCTGTCTACACTTCCCGCTGCCTCGGCAAAGCAGCCGGCATAATTAAGGATCCCACACCCCCCGGACATTCTCCCTTCCACCTTCTACCACCTGGAAAAAGATATGAAAGCCTGAGGTCACGTCCCAGCCCACTCAAGAATAGCTTCTTCTCTGTTGCCATCAGACTTTTGAATGGATCTACCTCGCATTAAGTTGATCTTTCTCTACACCCTAGCTATAACTGTAGCACTACATTCTGCACTCTCTCCTTTCCTTCTCTATGAATGGTATGCATTTTCTGTATAGCGCGCAAGAACTAATACTTTTCACTTTATACTAATACATGTGATAATAATAAATCAAATCAAAACATTGTATTAACAGTTTGGGTGTCAAACTAATCATGTGTCAGTCTGCAGAAGCACATCTGTGATCTGAGAAGTACAAACACTCAAGCTCTGGTATTTGAGTAGAAAATTGTGATTATTTTGAATCTTTGGAACATGCGCCTTTTACAGATTTCCCTACCGTAACCTCCGACCTGCGCAAAAAACCTAAACAAACTGAAAAAAACTCATCCTTTTGCTTCATCCTTTGAGAATGGCTACTTGGAGTCAACAAAAGATTCATTCTCCCTTGTAGCAATCTGAATGCCCCATGAAGGAATAATAGCAGAAAATGCTGGAAAATCTCAGCGGGTCTGACAGCATCTGTAGAGAGAGGTTGGAGCCAACGTTTCCAGTCTGGACGAACCTTCGTCAGAGCTGAAGACAAAGAAAATAGATTTATAGTTAAAGGGGGGGGGGGGCATAATTGACAATGGTGTGATAGACAAAAGGACAAAGAGAATGTGAAGGGTGGTAAAGGCTGAGAATGGTGCTAATAGCGTCCATTAAAAGACCAAAATGTGTCAAAGGCAGAAAAGGGTGCAAACTGTTAAAAGATCACCTGAGGGCAAGTGGATTGGGGGGAGGGAGGAAAATAAGATGGAAAGAAATAATGCTGTGTAGAGTCAAACAGATTTGAACATTATCTCTGTTCTCTGTCCTCACAGAGGCTGCAGCACCTGCTGAGATTTTTCCAGCAGTTTCTGTTATTGTTTCAGAATCTGACATTCACAGTATTTTGCATGAAACACCTTGTCCATTGTATAACCCAAACTTCTGTCACAGTGTCACAACATCTCTGAGCTTTCTGCCAATGGAACTTCCACTGAAAACTGAGGATTTCAATTCTTTCTTTACAAATAATAAGACGGTATTTACAGTAAAGAGTAGAAACTCAAGGGCAAGTCCATCTGCCGGCGCATGCCATGATTCACCGATGGGTTTTAGACATTCAGTTCTTTTGGTCCGTGTTATACTTCAACGTCAAATTAGTGCTCAGTGGAAAACTAATAACCAATCCAGCCCGATTTATCTTCACGAGGTGTACTGACTAATGGCAGCATAAACCTGTCAACAGATTATGGACACTTGAAAAGTGAATAATAAAAATAATGCAGTTTTATTGACAATGGAGCAGAGGGCAATGGAAGGCCGAACCTTTGAAGGTATTTCTGTGACGTTTGGCATCATATAAAATACTTACAAAGTCCCGCATTAGACTTTTCTGAAAATGAATTGCCTGAGGAATGGGGTAACTCTGAAACAGCCTGTGAAGCGTGAATAATACGTGTTGGTGTCAGAATGCTGCTGCGTTATGAGATTTCATTAGTTTGGTGCACTGTGAGATTGAGAATGTGACACTGCGAGAGAGAACTCTGAGAATTCCACTTCCTGTGATGAATGACAGTTAGCCAGTGGGCAAGGCGCCTTCCGCAAAAGGGAGGAATAACCAAAGAGAGTCTTGCCTTTATTCAGTAGAAATGTTTGTCAGTTTTTTGGGTGTGAAGAACTCATTTGACGCAGGAACACGAGAAGAACAGTATAGAACTGAGAGTGACTCCGCCCTGTACCAATACAGAGTGACTCCGCCCTGTACCAATAGAGAGTGACTCCGCCCTGTACCAATACAGAGTGACTCCGCCCTGTACCAATAGAGAGTGACTCCACCCTACACCAATAGAGAGTGACTCCGCCCTGTACCAATAGAGAGTGACTCCGCCCTGCACAAATACAGAGTGACTCCGCCCTGCACCAATACAGAGTGACTCCGCCCTGCACCAATACAGAGTGACTCCGCCCTGCACCAATACAGAGTGACTCCGCCCTTCACCAATACAGAGTGACTCCGCCCTGCACCAATACAGAGTGACTCCGCCCTGCACCAATACAGAGTGACTCCGCCCTTCACCAATACAGAGTGACTCCGCCCTGCACCAATACAGAGTGACTCCGCCCTTCACCAATACAGAGTGACTCCGCCCTGCACCAATACAGAGTGACTCCGCCCTGTACCAATAGAGAGTGACTCCGCCCTTCACCAATAGAGAGTGACTCCGCCCTTCACCAATAGAGAGTGACTCCGCCCTTCACCAATAGAGAGTGACTCCGCCCTTCACCAATACAGAGTGACTCCGCCCTTCACCAATACAGAGTGACTCCGCCCTGTACCAATACAGAGTGACTCCGCCCTGTACCAATAGAGAGTGACTCCGCCCTTCACCAATAGAGAGTGACTCCGCCCTTCACCAATACAGAGTGACTCCGTCCTGTACCAATAGAGAGTGACTCCGCCCTTCACCAATAGAGAGTGACTCCGCCCTTCACCAATACAGAGTGACTCCGCCCTGTACCAATACAGAGTGACTCCGCCCTGCACCAATACAGAGTGACTCCGCCCTTCACCAATAGAGAGTGACTCCGCCCTGTACCAATAGAGAGTGACTCCGCCCTTCACCAATACAGAGTGACTCCGCCCTTCACCAATAGAGAGTGACTCCGCCCTGTACCAATACAGAGTGACTCCGCCCTGTACCAATACAGAGTGACACCGCCCTTCACCAATACAGAGTGACTCCGCCCTGTGCCAATACAGAGTGACTCCGCCCTTCACCAATAGAGAGTGACTCCGCCCTTCACCAATAGAGAGTGACTCCGCCCTTCACCAATACAGAGTGACTCCGCCCTGTGCCAATACAGAGTGACTCCGCCCTTCACCAATACAGAGTGACTCCGCCCTGTGCCAATACAGAGTGACTCCGCCCTTCACCAATAGAGAGTGACTCCGCCCTTCACCAATAGAGAGTGACTCCGCCCTGTACCAATACAGAGTGACTCCGCCCTGTACCAATACAGAGTGACTCCGCCCTTCACCAATACAGAGTGACTCCGCCCTTCACCAATACAGAGTGACTCCGCCCTGTACCAATACAGAGTGACTCCGCCCTTCACCAATAGAGAGTGACTCCGCCCTGCACCAATACAGAGTGACTCCGCCCTTCACCAATACAGAGTGACTCCGCCCTTCACCAATACAGTGACTCCGCCCTGTACCAATACAGAGTGACTCCGCCCTGCACCAATACAGAGTGACTCCGCCCTTCACCAATACAGAGTGACTCCGCCCTTCACCAATACAGAGTGACTCCGCCCTTCACCAATACAGAGTGACTCCGCCCTGTACCAATACAGAGTGACTCCGCCCTTCACCAATACAGAGTGACTCCGCCCTGCACCAATACAGAGTGACTCCGCCCTGTACCAATACAGAGTGACTCCGCCCTTCACCAATACAGAGTGACTCCGCCCTGCACCAATACAGAGTGACTCCGCCCTGCACCAATACAGAGTGACTCCGCCCTTCACCAATACAGAGTGACTCCGCCCTTCACCAATACAGAGTGACTCCGCCCTTCACCAATAGAGTGACTCCGCCCTTCACCAATGCCCGGGGAACGATATCTAATGAGTCATGTAAATCTTTTCTATGTTGAATAAATGGATCTCTCGGGAGGTTGGGGCAGTTGTTCAGCTTTCAAGCTGATAAAATGAACAATTAATAAGAGTTTAGCAGGAGCAAATTAACAATGTCAAAATGCAAATGGTGCTGTAAACATTCTCCGTTTCCCGTCACAAAGGACTAATATAAAACAATTACTGACTCAGCTCTGCCAGATCACTCCGCAGTTTGCTCCAGAATTGGAGACAGGCTCTTCAGGGTGGGATCTCCAATCCCAGTGTCCCTGATCCTGGGGAAGAGTCACTGCTTAACCACCCAGTTAAATGCCCAATTGGCACTTAATGCATTGGGGTTTCCCAGAAGTAGGTGACATGGGCTCCTTGTTGGCTCTCCAGCCCCATAGGCAAGACGCCAAGGCTGATATTAGATTCTGAGACTAAACATTGCTGAAAGCACAAATAAAATCTGTGCCATCCTTCCAGGAAAGCTACTGGCCAGTCAGGAATTGTCAAAAATTGAATACCAACAAGGACAGGACTGAAGATACTAGTCAGTGTCGATATCGAACGCTCATTGTGGATTGGTGTATGGAGTAACAGAGACCTACAGCACATGAGGAAGCCATTTAGCCATTGGCCATGATCCTGTAGGCCTGCCGTGCTGGCCAATTGGCACGGCGAGCTGGCAAGATTGCACACAAGGCTAGAAATGGTGTTGGCGCATGGCTTGGCGCGACACACAAAATCCCCAGCCCTGTTCTGTCGGGGGGTCAGTTTAGCATATTAACCATCATTCACGCGGCATCAGGACTAGAGGGCACAGCCTCAAGATAAGGGGGGGGGCAGTTTAGATTGGAGTTGAGGAGGAACTTCTTCACTCAAAGGGTGGTGAATCTCTGGAATTCTCTGCCCGTTGAAGTGGTGGAGGCTGCCTCGCTAAATATATTTAAGTCACGGGTAGATAGGTTTCTGATAGGCAAGGGGATTAAGGGTTATGGGGAGAAAGCAGGAATGTGGAACTGATCCACTTCAGATCAGCCATGATCTTATTGAATGGCGGGGCAGGCTCGAAGGGCTAGATGGCCTACTCCTGCTCCTATTTCTTATGTTCTTATTAACACATCCTGCGCGGCCATACGCCACCTCACCCGTGTGACCTCAGGCTCTGCGAGGCAGGGAGAGTGCGCGGGGGTGGGGGGAACTATGTAAGAGGGGTGTGTGCAGGGAAGTCGAGGGGGTTCTGATGCCTCCGTGCTGGTGGCCTGTATAGGTGCGGGGGAGATGCCACTGATGATGACTGGGGAGGGGGAGGGAGGAGAAGTGCCAAATCCACCCAAAAAACAGGTGTGAAACACACCCATTTTCAGACTTCTACGGTTTGGCAAGATTGCACCCGTTGGGAGTGTGCTAGTTCTGGAAAAGAATTCCAGAGCCTATTCCCATAATCCTCACTTTCTGGTCGGAACTTTTCTTTAATTTTGGTTGGGCAACATGAACTGTACAATTCAAAACTGAGAGTTCCTGCATGCCAAGATCAACAACAAACCTGAGACGCTGAGTGGATTCTCACCGTACAATTCACACACAGAAATACTGCCCGGAAAATTGCAGCCATGAGGAGAGACTGGATAGGCCAGGGTTGCTCTTAGAACAGAGGAGGCTAAGGAGTGACCTAATTGAGGTGACTAAATGGTGAGGGGCCTTGGCAGGGTAGACGGGAAAGACTCATTTCCCCAAATTGAGGGGTCAGTTACCGGGGGACATGGATTGAAGATGATTGGCAGAAGGATCAAAGGGGACATGAGGGCAAACATTTACACCCCGAGGGTGGTGAGCGTCTGGAATTCACCGCCTAAGATGGCGATTGAGATGGAAATACTTAACTCATTTAAAAGATACCTGGTTCTCAAGAGCTGGAACAGGCTATGAAGCAGACACTGGAAAATGGGATTAAAACATGTGGCTTTTTCCCCTTATTTGGCTGGTGCAGACACGATGGGCTGAATGGCCTCTTTCTGCACCGTAGCGTCTCTGTGCTGCTCTGATTCTATCTTTAAAAGGAATGTTTTTGGGTTGGCCACCAATGGGGACATTAGCCTCAGGCTGCCAACGAACTGAATGGCTATAGGCATTCCATTACATACTGAGTGAGTGACAATCAGCGAGCAATAGACAACCAATTTACCCTCCGTAAACCAGAAATACTGGGAAAGGTTACTGTTTAATTGCACTCTCAATGATCAGCTAACTCAATAAGAATAAATTAGTAATACTGATTAACTACTGCTATATCAGCATTGCATTATATAAACTGTGACCTTGCTGAAAGGCTGTTGGGTTAGGAACATGATGTGGGTATGGGTTAGGAACACAGATTAAATAAGTTGATGAACAAGCTTTCGGGGGGCTGGGGGGAAATGACTATCTGTACAGCAGATATCCTTCATTGTAAAGAAATGCGGCTGATACATTTCCCATCCATTGACTCCGGCTACACTTCCCGCCACCTTGGAAAAGCAGCCAGCATATTCAAGAACCCTATGCCCCCAGACAGACTCTATGCCACCTTTTTTCATCGGGAAAAAGACACAAAAGTCTGAGGACACATACCAACCGGCTCAAGACCAGCTTCTTCTCTGCTGCCGTCAGACTTCTGAATGGATCTACCGCGCATTAAGTTGATCTTTCCTGGCTATGACTGTAACACTACATTCTGCACCCTCACCTTTCCTTCTCCCCTATGTACTCTATGAACGGTATGTTTTGTCTGTATAGCGCGCAAGAAACAATATTTTTCACTGTATGTTAATCCATGTGACAATAAATCAAATCAAATCAAATTGTATCTGGGTGAGTTCTGGATCATGCACGGTTTACCCGCTAACGGTTGCAAAGCAGGAGGGACCTGTAGGTTGTAGTTGGCAAAACCCTGATGATGGTTGTTGAGGGAGTATATGGACAATGAACTGGGTGTTGGTGGGTGAGGGGAATAGATCCCTGGTCCATGCAGGCTTCTCAATCTCCTCCTGTCTGAATTCCGGACACCTGCAAATACCTGGGATTTGGTAAATAGTTATCACAATAAACCTTGCAGTAGCACAGGGGAAATGGTGCCAGAGTGGTAATGTCACCAGACAAGCTATCTAGAGGCCCAGGCTAAAGTGCTGGGGACGTGGATTCGAATCCCACCACAGCAGCTGGTGGAATTAGATTCATCAATCTGGAATTGAAAGCTAGTCTCAGTGATGGTGACCATCATCAGTTGTCATAGAAACCCATCTGGTTCACTGATATCCTTTAAGGAAGGCGATCTGCCATTCTTACCTGGTCTGGCCTACACGCGACTCCAGAGCCACAGCAATGTGTGTGGCTATTAACTGCCCTCTGAAATGGTTGAGAAAGTCAGATAGTTCAAGGACAGTTAGGGAGGGGCAACAAATCCTGGCCTTGAACAAAAAAAATTAGAAGTATTTTGTTAATTCGATGTGTTTGTTTTTTTTAATGCCCCTCTCACAAACTCCAAACTATCAGTTCCAAAGTGAGTAGGGGGCAGACACTCCAACATGGCTGAGTCTGTTACAGATTTGGACTGGGGTTGGTCACTGGTTTTCCACTTGTTTTCAGGTCTTCAGGAACTGAACTAACTGGAGCATCCAAACCTGCCCCACAAAATACTGCAGGACACTTCTGACATTTCCTTCTTCAAAAGGTCGCTGTGTTCCAGTTAGCTTGATTCCATTTCCCCCTCAGTTACTTATTAAGTTAAATTTACTTAATATCTTCCAAACTTGATAGAGTCCCACTTGAATTCATTTCCTGAGGTGAAAATCTATTTAATTTGTGTGTGGTTTCACAATAGCTTTGAGCTCAATGTTAAAATCTAAAGATTATCCAAGTGTTTGTTTTTTTACAGAACAATGGCAGTTCCCAATTCTTTGCTGAACTGAAACCAGGATCCACACACACGCTTTGTGTGGGGACAACACACGTGAGGAAACAGTAACCAACAGTTACACACACGTGCACACACACTGGACAGCTTGACAGTCCCAGGAACTTTCAAGGAATGGTCCAGCAGTCAAGGAACTGTCTTGCTGTCAAGATCTGTCCAGTTGTCTAGGATCTGACTGAGGCCTGTCTAGCCGTCAAAGAAATAATCATGAACTGTTCAACTGTCAACAAAGTGTCAAAACTATCCAGGAAGTTACCAAGGACTTACTCTGAGTTGGCATGGAGGGGTAAAGTCAAGAAAATATTGGTGTGTTGGGGCATGGGATTAGCATCAATGGGCAATAGTTTGGCATAGCGGGTAGTAATTGCCATGAGGGGGTTATGGAGGGTCATAGGTCGGTATGGGGTTGTGAGGGGCTATGGGAGGATTCCACAACAACATTGTGGGTGTACCTACACCTCCAGGGAGGCAGCCAATCACAACTTTCCCAATGACAATTAATGCTGCACCTACACAGTGATGCCCACATCCCATAAATTAATCTAAAAAAAGGATTGGCATCAACTGGGCATCAAGTGTGTGAGGGGTGAGGGCTAGAGTGATGTTTATTGTTTTATTTTATTTACACTTGGTGCTGGAGAAAGATGGTTGGCCTCGCGCCATTTCTGCCTCCACACTTATTTCGGGGCAGTCTGCCCCAATTCCGGTTTTGCCCCACCTGCCTCATCCCTCACTGCCCGGGGAGAGGACATTCTCAAAGGCTGGGTTCACAGAACCAGGAAATCTCCCAACTCTGGGCTCCACTGAGGATGAAAACTTGGGCTTTATTTCCTTCTGAGAAAAGGATTCGTATAACAATTTGCAAAGCACAGGACAATGCAAAGAGCTTTGTAACCAATGAAGCTCTTCTGAAGTCTAGCCAGTGTTGTAATGTAAACCAATAGCAGCCAATACGCACTCAGCAAGCTCTCAGGAATAGCAATCTAATATTGGGCGGGTACGGTGGCACAGTGGTTAGCACTGCTGCCTCACTGCACCAGGCACACGGGTTCAATTCATGATTTGGGACACTGTCTCTGTGGAGTTTGCACATTCTCCCCATGTCTGCGTGGGTTTTCTCCAGGTGCTCCAGTTTCCTCCCACAGTTCAAAGATGTGTGTTAGGTTGATTGGCCATGCTAAATTGCTCCTTACTATCAGGGGGATTAGCCGGTTAAATTCATGGGGTTATGGGGATAGGGCCTGGGTGGGTTTGTGGTCGGTTACACACTTGACGGGCTGAATGGCCTCCTTCTGCACTATAGGAATTACATTCCAGTCTGTTTTTGCGATGCTGACTGAGGGATAAAAATTGGCCAAGATACTGGGAGATGGTTCATGTTCTTCCATAGAGATAGTGCCATAAAGTTTATGATATTCCTTGAAAGGGGAGAAGGGAATTCAGCTTAACACCCCTTTAGAAAGACAGTACGTCTCACAATGCAGCACTCCCTTGGTACTGCACTGGAGCATTCGCCAAGATTACTGGGTGGAGTGGGACTTGAACCTACAGCTTGAGGTGAGAGTGGTACATCAGCAGTGCAAACCCATCCAACTGAAAACACTGATTATTTCCCAAGGAATAAGAACATAAGAAATAGGAGCAGGAGTAGGCCATCTAGCCCCTCGAGCCTGCCCCGCCATTCAATAAGATCATGGCTGATCTGTCGTGGCTCAGTTCCACATTCCCGCCCTCTCCCCATAACCCTTAATCCCCTCGCTTATCAAAAACCCATCAACCCGCATCTTAAAAATACTTAGCGAGGCAGCCTCCACCACTTCAACGGGCAGAGAATTCCAGAGATTCACCACCCTTTGAGTGAAGAAGTTCCTCCTCAACTCCGTTCTAAACTGTCCCCCCTTTATCTTGAGGCTGTGCCCCCTAGTCCTACTGTCCTTTCTGAGCGGGAAGAGTCTCTTCACCTCTATCCTATCCATCCCATTCATCATCTTATATGTCTCAATGAGATCTCCCCTCATTCTTCTAAACTCTAACGAGTACAAGCCTAGTTTATTCAGCCTCTCCTCATAGCTCAACCCCCTCAACTCCGGCATCAGCCTAATAAACCTCCTCTGCACTCCCTCCAAGGCCAAAATATCCTTGCGTAAGTGCGGCGACCAAAACTGCACACAGTACTCCAGCTGCGGCCTCACCAATGCCCTATACAGTCGCAGCAAGACCTCCCTACTTTTATATTCAATCCCCCTCGCTATGAAGGCCAGCATCCCATTCGCCTTCCTGACCACCTGCTGCATCTGTAGGCTGGGTTTTTGCGACTCATGCACAAGGACCCCGAGGTCCCTCTGCACTGTCGCCTGTTGCAGTTTTTCGCCACGTAAGTAACAATCCTTCCTACCATTATTCCTACCAAAGTGGACCACCTCACACTTGCCAACATTAAATTCCATTTGCCATTTCCTGGCCCATTCGCCCAGCCTATCTAGATCCTTCTGCAGACTCTCCACACCCTCCGCACAATTTGCCGTTCCACCAATCTTGGTGTCATCAGCAAATTTCGACACCCTACACTCGGTTCCCTCCTCCAGATCATCTATATAAATGGTAAATAGCTGAGGCCCCAGCACCGACCCCTGGGGCACTCCACTAGTCACCAACCGCTAATCCGAATAGCACCCATTGACCCCCACTCTCTGCCTCCTATTTGACAACCAATCCTCTATCCACGCTAACACCCTACCCCCAACTCCATGTCCCCTGACCTTCTGCAATAACCTCTTGTGAGGTTATGCGTGACACAACCATGGATATCAGCTTCCCTTCAGCTCACACCATTCCTGGGTCACACACATCGCCAAGTCTGTTAATCTAGCTCAGAAGCAACTGAATCCTATTTGTGATCATGGATGGGATTATATGACTTCATTCACCTCCCCACTGCTCCCAGCGGGAATGGAGAATTTGGCGCTCCTGGCCGTGGGTGAAATCGGAGAATCCCAGCCACAGGCGAGAGTGGAGAATCCCAGCCACAGGCGAGAGTGGAGAATCCCAGCTTGCGGGGGCGGGGGTGGGAGGTCGGAGAATTACGGCCTATATTTGGCTGGCTTGTGGATCGGGCGTGAGTTGAGGTCAAAGTGCAACCATGAACTCAACGAACAGCAAAGCAGGTCAAAGGGGAAATTTGGCATGTCCGCTACGGCTCTCACCAACTTTTTACAGATGCACCATAGAAAGCATTCTTTCTGGTTGTATCACAGCTTGGTATGGGCTCCTGCTCTGCCCAAGACCACAAGGAACTACAAAGGGTTGTGAATGTACCCGATCCATCACACAAACCAGCCTCCCATCCACTGACTCTGTCTACACTTCCCGCTGCCTTGGCAAAGCAGCCAGTATAATTAAGATTCTCACACACCCCGGACATTCTCTCTTCCACCTTCTTCCGTTGGGAAAAAGATACAACAGCCTGAGGTCACGTACCAACCGACTCAAGAACAGCTTCTTCCCAGCTGCTGCTCAGACTTTTGAATGGACCTACCTCGCATTACGTTGATCTTTCTCTACACCCTAACTATGACTGTAACACTACATTCTGCACTCTCTCCTTTCCTTCTCTATGAACAGAATGCATTGTCTGTATAGCGCAGAAACAATACTTTTCACTGTATACTAATACACGTGACAATAATAAATCAAATCAAATCAAAAATGGCCTACTCCAACTTTTATCTTGGAATGTTCTCGATCTACGGAGTATTCTCGATGCTCCTGCGTCAATGTTCGATTTTAGCTGAAGACCAAAGCACCAAGTTTGTTTATATCAGCGCTTCCAAGATATTTGCAGGTTAATATTAACATTTAAATATTGTTTTGATCCCGATACGCACCTGTATGATTTGCAAATTCTAAAAGCAGTGGGGATTTTGCCTGAATGACACAATGAAATTAGGTTTTATTTTATCTCACTTGGCACAGAACAAATATTTTACCAGCATGGTCATGATTTCTTAATAGATCAAAGATTATTAGCAATTAAACGCGGTGACCAGGGACACAGGAAACATTTTTAGTTAAACGACAACAGGCTCCACCTGCCTCCGGATGAATTAATACACATCACGGTGCAACATTAAATGTTAATCATTCCGACAGTCCAAGAATCAACACTCGAGATGCTTGCTGATTTGCCTTTCTGCGTACAAAACTCTTCCCCATGTGCAACCACCGTTGGAATTACTTTGAAATTGCACAGAAGCATCATCAGAAAAAGAAATCAAATGTCTGTAATTGAAAAGTGCTCATTACGAATTATCACAGTCTCTGCACGAAGCCTGTTTGCTGTGTTCCCTCAGGCTGCACACACCACTGCACATTTCCTTACACATTTCATCAACTTGGATTAAACTGCACTTTTTGTGTCATCAGCAAAACTAATCACCAAGAGTAACTTTGCGCCAGTGATGAATATTCTGGTAAAGGATAAAAACATCACTAAAAACCTATCAACACTCGCACCATGGTGTACGTCAGCTGTGGCTCAGTAACTCTGGCAGCACAGTGGCGCAGTGGTTAGCGCTGCTGCCTCACGGAGCCCAGACATGGGTTTGAATCCAACCTCAGGCCACTGAGTTTGTGTTTTCTCCCATGTACGCGTGGATTTCCTCCGGGTGCTCTGGTTTTCTCCCAGGCTTCAAAGGTATGCAGCTAGTTCTATGCTAAACATAGAAGACAGGAGCAGGAGGAGGCTATCTCGCCCTTCAAGTCTGCTCCACCATTCATTACGATCATGGTTGATTGTCCAACTCAATAGTCTAATCCTGCTTTCACCCCATAACCTTTAAGAACATAAGAACATAAGAAATAGGAGCAGGAGTCGGCCATCTAGCCCTTCGGGCCTGCCCCGCCATTCAATATGATCATGGCTGATCTGAAGTGGATCAGTTCCACTTTCCCGCTCTCTCCCCACAACCCTTAATTCCCTTGTCTGTCAAAAACCTATCTACCCGTGTCTTAAATATATTTAGCGAGGCAGCCTCCACCACTTCAACGGGCAGAGAATTCCAGAGATTCGCCACCCTTTGAGTGAAGAAGTTCCTCCTCAACTCCGTTCTAAACCGACCCCCCCTTATCTTGAGGCTGTGCCCTCTAGTCCTGCTGTCCTTTCTGAGCGAGAAGAATCTCTCTACCTCTACCCTATCCATCCCTTTCATTATCTTATACATCTCTATAAGATCCCCCCCTCATCCTTCTAAACTCCAACGAGTACAGACCCAGTCTATTTAGTCTCTCTTCATAGTCCAACCCCCTCATCTCCGGTATCAGCCTAGTGAATCTCCTCTGCACTCTCTCCAAGGCCAAAATATCCTTGCGCAAGTGCGACGACCAAAATTGCACACAGTACTCCAGCTGCGGCCTCACCAGTACCCTGTACAGTTGCAGCAAGACCTCGCTGCTTTTATGTTCTATCCCCCTCGCTATAAAGGCCAGCATCCCATTCGCCTTCTTGATCACCTGCTGCACCTGCAGACTGGGTTTTTGCGACTCATGCACAAGGACCCCCAGGTCCCTCTGCACCGTAGCATGCTGCAGCTTTTCGCCCTTTAAATAGTAATCTCTCCTACTATTATTTCTGCCAAAGTCGATAACCTCACACTTGCTAACATTGTACTCCATCTGCCAGGTCCTCGCCCACTCACTCAGCCTATCCAGATCCCTCTGCAGACTTTCCATACCCTCTGCGCAATTTGCTTTTCCACTCATCTTTGTGTCATCAGCAAATTTCGTTGCCCTACACTCAGCCCCCTCCTCCAGATCATCTATATAAATGGTAAATAGCTGAGGGCCCAGCACCGATCCCTGTGGCACTCCACTAGTCACCAACCGCCAATCAGAATAGCACCCATTGATACCAACTCTCTACCTCCTATTAGACAGCCAATCCTCTATCCACGCTAACACCTTACCCCCAACTTCATGCACTCTAACCTTCTGAAGCAACCTTTTGTGCGGCACCTTATCAAACGCCTTCTGAAAATCGAGAAACACCACATCCACCGGTTCCCCTCTGTCTACCGCACTAGTCACATCCTCATAGAAATCCAATAAATTTGTCAAACATGACTTCTCTTTAATGAATCCGTGCTGCGTTTGCTCTATCAAACAATTCTTCTCTCGGTGCCTCGCTATTTCTTCTTTGATGATGGATTCAAGCATTTTCCAACTACAGACATTAAACTAACCGGCCTATAATTCCCTGCCTTTTGTCTGCTACCTTTTTTAAACAGCGGCATAACATCAGCCGTTTTCCAATCTTCCAGCACTTCCCCGGAATCCAGCGAAGTTTGGTAAATAATCACTAAGGCATCCACTATCACCTCTGCCATTTCCTTCAGAACCCTGGGATGCATTCCATCTGGTCCTGGGGACTTGTCCACCATCAGTCCCATTAGTCTATCAAGCACTACCTCTCGAGTGACAGTAATCGTATTCAGGCCCTCAACTCCTACCATCCTTCTATCTTTAAAATCCGGCAAACTATTTGCGTCCTCCTCCATGAAGGCCGAGGCAAAAAACTTACTTAAGGCCTCAGCCATTTCCCCATCTCCCACCACTAAATCCCCCCCCTCATCCTCTAAGGGTCCAACATTCACTCTAGCCAGCCTCCTCCTCTTTATATATTTATAAAAACTCTTACTGTCCTTTTTTATATTTAGTGCTTTGATCCTATTCACCCCAGGTGTTATGTCTAGCTGCCCCTTGAATACAAAATTGCCCCTTAGTGTCGCAAGGTTAGGTGAATTGGCCATTGTTAATGCGCAGGGGTTATGGGGATAGGGCAAAGGGGAAGGCTTGGGTAGAAAGTTCTTTCGGAGGGTCAGTGCAGACTCAATGGACCAAATGGCCTCTTCTGCACTGTAGACATTCTATGTTTCTATGACTTCTGAGTCACAGGATTGCCAGTTCAAGTCACATTCCAGCGGCCTGAGCACAAAACTCCAGACGGACGATTGAATGCGGTGCTGAAGGAATGTTACATTCTTGAGGTGCAGTCCACCGGGAACAATTTTAAATTGAGGCCCTGCATGATCTCGCTGACTGAAGTCAAAGATCCCAGGGCACTCTTTTGAAGAACGGCGGGGGATTTCTGCCCGAGTTCATTGTTTATCCCGACTCAACATCGCAAAAGCAGAACGTCTGGTTGTTATTGCGCTGCTGTTTGTGGGATCCTGCTGTGCACTGCTGTACTTTCCCACATTACAACAATGAACAGGCTTCAAGAAGTAATTCATTGGCTGCAGAGAACTTCAAAACGTCCCAAGGTCACGACAGTAGCAATAAGATAGGCAGCATTTTCCGCAGGTGTCAGTGTTGGGCCATGAGTCCCTCTGCTCCTGGGACTAGAGTCACACTCATGAGAAATAATTATTTATGAAAGGGATTCTCAACTGCAAACAGCAAGGAAACATTTTGTACTGGAGGATATGGTCTACGGAGACCGTCCTGTCGACAACTAACTCAACGGCTGCAGAATCTGATTGGTTCCATCCATATTTTTCTTTTGGCATTTTTGTCGTCTCTGGTTAAATACCTGAAGCTTGTTAACCACGAAGACAACACATACATCTGGAAAATTAAATAACACAAACAATTTCCTCCCACTGCAAGCCTATCGCTCAGAAAACAAAACAGCAAACTTTCAAATTCTCCATTACCCACAAGGACAAGTAGTGAAGATATGGCAGGGACATTATGACTGATATACTCACCATTTGATTTATATTGGGAAAACAGGACACTAATTATATAGTATGGCACAGAATGTACAGCAGGAAACAGGCCATTCAGCCCAAACAGCCCATGCTAGTGTCCTCAGGTCTCCTCCCTTTACAATCTAACTCTATCAGCAGAACCATCTATCCCCTCCTCCCCTGTGTTCATCCAGCTTCCCCTGCCTTTGGGAAGAGATATTGACCATCTAGCAGACCTATGCCTCATATCCATGGTCCGTCCCTCGCCCACTACGATTCCCATGGTTTGGGGAGGGGAGGTGGTGGTGGTAAAATTCACCCCCTTGAGTTGACACCAGATGATGCAGCTGCCTCCGTAACCCACCGAACCCAATATCAGGAAATTCCTCTCTCCAGCTGGCTAATGTGATGTCGGAAGAACATTTACGGAGGTGTTTGTGGTTTCCGCCAATCTCTTGTCAAAGTTACATCAGGAAAAGCCACCAACAGCTGGACCGAGAACTTTGCTGCCAGTTTTCATCAGCACGTTCGGTGTTGCTGGGGAAATGGTGAGCAGGCCTTTAGCATGCAGGAACACGCATGTTTGTCATGAACATACCCCTTGACGTCAAGAGGTCTCTTGAGGTCTGGAGGCCACAAAAAAAGTGAATCCTGATTTTAAAGCAATAATTGATATTTTCACATATGTGACGTGAGTGTACCTTTAAGAAAGGTATTTTTTAACATGACTACTGAAACTCTCACAATTTCAGTGATGTCACTGTTATCAGTCTGATTGGAAATGTCCTTTTATTTGCTACTTAAGTGGGTTAAATGGGGCTGTTTGTGTTTACTCTGGGGTTAGTTTTACGATCTGGCATTGTTAGGACAGTCACGTGTTTTTGGACAAGTTTTTTCCCCATGAGTTTAAGGTTTAATTTTCAGTTCTGAGCTGCAGTTGGGTTCTAACACGGATAGGAAGCTGGTCAGGAATCTCTCTCTCCTTGTTTGATCTGGAAATTCTGCTGGTGAACTTAAAGCAAGGTTTTGCCTTCCTGAAATAAACATTCTGCTGTTGTTGAGAAGCTGCCTTGTCTTCAAACTGTTCGGAATGAATCCAGAGAACTGCAGATGTCAACCAAAGGGCTCAATTTCCATTATCACGTGAGCGATAGGCTTTACCATATTGAACCTGTTTAAATGGGTTTTATTCATGGCAAGGGTTTTGGTTTAATTGGAACACATTAGATATTTTTGTTAAGGGTTATACATTATAGTGGTTTTGTTTCTTGTTTGTAATTGATAAAAGATCTTGCTAATTTTCTTACTATACACGTTGACCATATTCTTTAATAAACTTTTTTGATAAAAGTTCCCCAGTGGTCTTTTAGCAGGGATGTACTTCCGAGGCTGTATATGGATCTGGTCAGACCCCGTTTGGAATTCTGTGAGCAGTTTTGGACCAGTAGCTAAGGAAGGAAGTGCTGGCCTTGGAAAGGGTCCAGAGGAGATTCATAAGAATGATCCCTGGAATGAAGAGTTTGTCGTATGAGGAACAGTTGAGGACTTTGGGTCTGTACTTGTTGGAGTTTAGAAGGATGAGGGGGGATCTTATTGAAACTTACAGGACACTGTGAAGTCTGGATAGAGTGGACACGGAGAGGATGTTTCCACTAGTAGGAAAAGCTAGAACCAGGGGGCACAACCTCAGGCTAAAGGGACAATCCTTTAAAACAGAGATGAGGAGGGATTTCTTCAGCCTGAGAGTGGTGAATCTGTGGAACTCTTTGCCACAGAAGACTGTGGAGGCCGGGTCATTGAATGTCTTTAAGACAAAGATAGATAGAATCTTGATTGATAAGGGGATCAGGGATTATGGGGAAAAGGCAAGAGAATAGGGATGAGAAAAGTATCAGCCATGATTGAATGGCAGAGCAGACTCGATGGGCCGAGTGGCCTAACTCTGCTCCAATGTTTTATGGTCTTGTCATCTTTTGAATCGTACCTGAAGTGAAACATCTCATGCTCGCTCTAGCCAAAACATACGATCCAGGCAGGTTCCGTAAAGCATGCTGGTGGTTCTGACCTGATTTATACTATATACACGGTTAACTTTCTGTTCCAGCTGCTTCCAAATCCAATGTACAGGGTTAATGGCTCTTTGCACCGTACTTCACATCCTCAAGCGTTCGAGTGGAAAGGCTTCTCGAGACGTTACAGCATTACAAATGTACCAGAAGTGCCTCTACGCGAGTATTCAGTCACTGATCATTTATATTCTTCCATGAAGAAAGTACAAAGTACTGCCTGAAATTGCTGGATATATATCCTACCTTGCTTTGGTGTGGTGATGTGGAACAGTACATGACACACAGGCAAGAATTAATTGAATGTGAATGAGAGAGCTCTTCGACCTAACCGGCAGTCTCGCTTTTGCCTTTTTATAATCTATTTAAAGGACAACGTCTCACAAGCTATTAATTTTAATAGCAGCAAATATTTACCCTGAATACAGAACCTGTCACAGTCTCTATCAGTTGAGGCTTTGTTGAGATCCCGTTATCTCAGTGCAGCTTCCTAATCCCCTCCTCGGGAAACTCGTCTCACCGGATTTCCCGCTCCTGCCGCGAGTTCAGGATCGAGACGGATACGGCCTTGGTTTTCCCTGCACCGTTCCGGGTGCCATCCGTTTTGGGAGACGGGTTCGGGGCTCCCACAGGGTGGGCAATCCATTTGGCCTTTTCAGATCCTGGCTAATTCGTGAATGGCAAAGTCATCTGGATTTCCAGTTGGGATTTTCCGGTTGGTCTCCAGTTTCCGAGACACGGGCTGATCAGCTGCCTGGAGATGGGGAGTGCTATTCCCGCCAGCTCTGCTTTCCCTGAAAGGATTGCTAACTGTAAGCAGCTAACACAGGAGGAAACGGGTTAACTCCAAGGCAAACTTGTGCACGTTTTTAAAATCCATCTTACAGGAAGTGAGTGTCGCTGGTGGAGCCGGCATTTATTGTCCATCTCTAACTGCCCTCCATTCCAGAGGGCATTTGAGAGTCCAGCCACATTGCTGTGGGGTGTCACAAAGTCTCAATATGGGCTCTCAGGACAGAGGCACGAGGAGGGGGTGCGGGCGAGAGGTCCAAAACCACCAGAGCTTGAATAGGGCACTCCTGACTTCAGAAGGGGCTTTCTGATCCCTCCTCCCCCACCCACAACTCGCCCACCACCCCCACCATCCCAGACATGGAACTTCATTTGGCCTTCACCCACCGAGGTTCAATCCTCACTACAGCTTGAACACCGAGACTGGGTGGGAAACCACGCTTGAGGAGCCATTAATAGGCCTCACTTGGTGCGGGCTTCCCTTCTGAAACCGCTGTGTGGTTGGGGCAGACTGGATCCTAGGGGGAATTTCGTCCCCACACTGCTATCCCCCCAACCACCGCCATCCCACTCAGCCCCCTCCTCCCCGGAAGGGGGTAGTGAGTCTGGTCCTGGAGTTCCGGCCCTCACTGTCACTGTTTAGGATGCAGAAAACGATGCTGGGGAACCCTGCACAACAAAAACCTCAGGCAGCTGGATCACACCTTCATCATCCCAATTCCCTGCTCCTCCTTCCAGCCTGCGCTGGTCCTCCTGACCGGTATCTTCCGTGTTATCTCCAAGGAGCCCTTGGCTGACTCTGCTTGGAGATGTGACTATCTCTGGGTGAGCTGACCTGTGCTGGATGAACACTCCCTGGGTATCTCACACAGACCCACATGATAGCCTTTCGCAGTTTCACACCTGCTGAATATTCAGCTGATGAATATTAATTGGTGATCTGGGGACATCCTGACTGTCACACATGGCTTCCTGGAGCGGTGGGAAAGCAGCCAGTCTGAGCTGAGGCGGTTCCCTCGCTGTGGATAAGGCTAACAGCTCATAAGTGTCGATCAAAGGCAAAAATACTCCAAGGACAGAAATGGCCTCCGTGTCAGAAGTCAATTGTCACAAGGGCAAACTCTGGGGGCAAGCCCAGTGATAAAAGCCTCTCACTCAGGTGAGGAAGTGCCTCAGTGTTTAAAAGCTCTCTCTTGCCCGTTGTGGCTTAGCCTCCTGCTGTCCTCTCATCTCCAGTCCCCCAGCAGTTTCCTGGAAACCCAGGAAAATCCCATCCACGACTAAAGATTGAGTCCTGGGTTTAAACAATTGCCTCTACTTCGGAAGGCTAAGGAGATTTGGCATGTCCGCTATAATGCTCACCAATTTCTACAGATGCATCACAGAAAACATTCTTTCTGGTTGTATCTGGTTGTTTGGAATGGCTCCTGCTCTGCCCAAGACCGCAGGGAACTACAAAGCCCATTCCATCACGCAAACCAGCCTCCCATCCACTGACTCTGTCTACACTTCCCACTGCTTTGGAAAAGCAGCCAGCATAATTAAAGGCCCCCATGCTCTTCCACCTTCTTCCGTAGGGAAAAAGGTAAAAAATCTGAGGTCATGTACCAACCGACTCAAGAACAGCTTCTTCCCTGCTGCTGTCAGACTTTTGAATGGACCTACCTCGCATTAAGTTGATCTTTCTCTACACCCTCGCTATGACTGTAACACCACATTCTGCACTCTCTCATTTCCTTCTCTATGAACGGTATGTTTTGTCTGTACAGCGTGCAAGAAGCAATATTTTTCACTGTATACTAATACATGTGACAATAATAAATCAAATCAAATTCAACAGATTTAAATGGAAGACCAACCTGTCCCATGAAGGAGGGGAGGGGAGCGGAGTGGAGAGAGGGGAGGGGAGAGAGCTGCCACACACTGAGGCAGATACTCAAGGTCAAGGTTGGAGATCCAGAGATTTCCGCTGTTTTTAATTCATTGTGGGATATGGGTGTCGCTGGCTGGCCAGTATTTATCGCCCATCCCAGCTGCCTTGAGGGCACTGTAGAGTCACCCACATTGCTGTGGCTCTGGAATCACTGTAGGTAAGGGCAGCAGATTTCCTTCCCTAAAGGACATTTCCGAACCAGATGGGTTTGTCCGATAATCGACAATGGTTTCATGGTCATCGATAGATTCTTAATTCCAGATTATTTTATATTGAATTCAAATTCCACCATCTGCTGTGGCGGGATTTGAACCCGGGTCCCCAGAACATTAACAAAGTTTCTGGATCTAGCGATAATACCACTGGGCCATCGCCTCCCAAATTCCTGGCACTGCTTTAAACTCCCACCTGTGGCGAGAATCCATCACCAAATCACAACAGGTTCAAACTCCCGTGTTCCTCAAACCGGATGTCCCTGAAATTATCCAATGCCCATTCAGAATTACTACAACATTGGAGAAAATTAAATCAAGTATTTATTTTACCACAGACATGCAGTGCAGAGGAAGCTTTAAAAGATCCTTTCTCGACAATTAACATTGAAAATAGGAGCAGGAGGAGGCCATTTGGCCCTTCGAGCCTGCTCTACCATTCATTATGATCATCCAACTCCTGATCCTGCCTTTTCCCCCAAATCCTTTGAAAACAAAGTAGCACCAAGGCTGAGGAGAAATCAGAAACCATTTCCGCAGCAGTGATATTATTGGGGAATGTTAAATGACAGGGCCTGCTAGTCAGGAAGGCTACAGAGTACAATCTCAACAAAGAGACTCGAGTGAATCCTTTGCTTGACTGACTTTAGCAGAGATCCCCCACGAGGCAAATTTTCCTTAAAAAAAAACAGACTTATCTCAAATACAGCAGAGCAAGAAGAGTTCACATTTTATAATCTTTTGAGTGAGTTAAAGCTGTGCTATTTATGTTCGACTCAATTGCTGATCCCTTGCTACCCTTCCCGACTGTGACAGTGTGACAGCGGCTGACACCCCAGTGGGGCTTTTTTTGCAATCGGCAACTAATGTCAAGGATTTATCCTCCTGATTAGGGGAGATCTAGTTCTAGTGAGTCTGGCCAACTTATAGTCACTGCGGTAATGAAAATGAATTGTATCTGCATAGGAATTATTGATCAACTCTTATCACAATCTAGTCAGTAAATCCGTTAAGTAATTACGATTACAGATGCAGCCTGTAATGTGAAGAGCATCCTATAATGTTTCAAGTGACATGTTGCGAATGCAAAGGCTCTAAACTCACTTGTGATGTCTGGCATCTCTGCGAGACTGGATTCTCTGGATGAAATGTTCAGACTAAGAGGTTCGTGTCACAATTTGTTGGTGGAAATCCAAAAGGAATTCATTGCTAAACATGTTGAGATGTTTCAATGTGAGACGGCGCTATATAAATTCAAGTGACATTTATTTTATCTACTATTGTTACAAATCAGAAATCTTAGCCAATAGCCGAAACCCTGCGGAAGCTGCTTTACCAAGAACAATTTTATAATTCCATATTCCTGTTCTCAATACAATCAATGTTTAAAAAAAGAAACCAGAGTTTCGTGTCCGATTTCTCGCCTCTCGCAGTTTTGCTGGCCCCATTCTGCCGGCGAAACCAACCTCCCATCATGCTTAGCATGTCATTAACAAGCCTGGGACGTAATTGTGTGGCCTCACAACGTTACCCCCCTCCCC
Organism: Carcharhinus amblyrhynchos; assembly: GCF_965287045.1. Classification (NCBI taxonomy): domain Eukaryota; kingdom Metazoa; phylum Chordata; class Chondrichthyes; order Carcharhiniformes; family Carcharhinidae; genus Carcharhinus; species Carcharhinus amblyrhynchos. The sequence continues at coordinate 50,152,229 of NC_137342.1, forward strand.
CCACTGGCGAGATTCACATTACGGCCTCTGTATTGCACACAGTGACGTAAATTACTGTTTCCTACCTCACTACTTCCCGTTTCCTCGCCCGTCTTACATTCAGAATTTTATTTGGAGAAAATTCCGGCCAGTTTCTTTAACAATAAAGAAATATGAAAAGCAACTGAACCAGAGTCCCAAATTCTCCGATGTTCACGTCCCGTCATCGCTGCAAAAAGGACTCAGTCAAATCTCCATTCAGTGCAGCAAGATGGGAGAATCTCGCTGATAATGAACGAAGAACAGTACAGCGCAGGAACAGGCCCTTCGGCCCTCCAAGCTTACACCGATCACGTTCTCCTATCTAGGCCAGCCGCCTGTATCCCTCTATTTCCTGCTTGTTCATTTGCCTATCAAGATAAGTCTTAAATGTGGCTAATGGAACTGCCTCAATCACCTCACTTGGCAGTACATTCCAGGCCCCCACCACCCTCTGTGTAAAATACTTCCCCCCCACATCTCCACTGAACCTTTCCCCCCTTACCTTGAACCTGTGCTCCCTTGTAATTGTTATTTCTGCCCTGGGAAAAAGCTTCCAACTGTTCACCCTATCCACACCCCTCATCATTTTATCAACTTCTATCAGGTCACCCCTCAGCCTCCGACTTTCCAGGAAGAACAATCCCAGTTTATTCAATCTCTCCTCCTAGCTAATACCCTCTGTATCAGGTAACGTCCCTGGTAAACCTTTTCGGCACCCTCACCAAAGTCTCCACATCCTTCTGGCAGTGTGGTGAACAGAATTAGACACAGTATTCCAAATGTGGCCTGATCAACATTTTATACAACTGTACCACAACTTGCCAACTTATATACCCGAGACCCCATCCGATGAAGACGAGCGTGCTTTCGTCACCACCTTTTCCACCTGTGCTGCCACTTTTAAGGATGTGTGGATCTGTGCTCCAGATCTCTCTGTGTGTCTACGCTCCTGATGGTTCTGCCATTCATTTTATAGCTCCCACCTGAACTGGATCTACCAAAATGCATCACCTCGCGTTTATCCGGATTAAATTCCATTTTAAGAACATAACAAATAGGAGCAGGAGTAGGCCATCTAGCCCTTCGAGCCTGCCCCGCCATTCAATAGGATCATGGCTGATCTGAAGTGGATTTTCACCCCCCGATGTGAACAGCCAGAGAAACTCACCACAGTTTTCTGCTGAATAATTCTGACGGTTCTAATGCTTCTTTATAAGTTGATACTGCTCAACATTCTTCCATCTGCGGCTATTTCTCTCTTTCCTCAATGCTGAACACCTTTTGAGATTTTTTTGCAATAACTTTTTTGCAAGTTCCCCTGCAGCTAAATGCTTCACAAAATGGTTAATACAATTCAGGAGCATTCAGAGTACAGAATACAACCATTTCACATTTTATCAAGCAACATTAGCATATCGCACCCACACACACACACACTGGCACCAAAGGGGAGGGTGGAACATGACAACTGCTTTATTTAAAATAATTGCACCTGGAGAATTTTCAATAAGTGCTTCAGTCTATTACTGTTTCAGCATTTTATATCGACCAAACGGAAACTTTACTGTGATGATTTGAACGGAGAGAGGCTACAGAAAGCTGGGGTTCAAAGGGATCCAGAAGACAAACAGAATGCCAGCTTTTATAGTTTTCTTATTCATAGAACATGGGCATCGCTGGCTGGCCAGCATTTATTGCCCACCCCTAGTTGCCTGAGGGCAGTTGAGAGTCAACCACATTGCTTTGGCTCTGTAGGCCAGACCAGGTAAGGACGGCAGATTTCCTTCCCTAAAGGACATCAGTGAACCAGATGGGTTTTTCCGACAATCAACAATGATTTCATGTTCGTCAGTAGATTCTTAATTCCAGATATTTTTTATTGAATTCAAATTCCACCATCTGCCGTGGCGGGATTTGAACCCGGATCCCCAAAACGTCAGCTGAGTTTCTGGATTAATAGTTGAGCAATAATACCACTAAGCCATCAGCTCTCCTATCATTTCAAGTGGAGGTGGGGTATAAAGGTGAGGAGGTGTTGCTGTAACTGTACAAGGTGCCACTGAGGTCACATTGAGTCCTCTTCTTTAATGAGAGATATATTATCATTGAGGCAGTTCAGAGAAGGTTTACTAGGATGATCCCAGCTACGGAGGGACTGTCATATGAGGAAAAGTTGAACAGGTTGTGCCTGTACTCCTGATAGTTCAGAAGAATCAGAAATGTTTTGATTGAAATGTATAAGATTCTTAGGGGGTTAAACAAGGTACATTCCAATGAATGGACTCACCTTGCATTAAGCTGATCTTTCTCTGCACCCTAGCTATGACTGTAACACTACATTCTGCACCCTCTCCTTTCATTCTCTATGAACAGTATGCTTTGTATAGTGCGCAAGAAACAATACTTTTCACTGTATGTTAATACATTTGACAATAATAAATCAAATCAAATCAAAAAATGTTGCAAAGATATTTCCACTCACAGGACAGTGTGGGACCAGACAGCAGAGTCGCAAACAATGGGGTGCTCATTTAACACAGATCTGAGGAAGAATATCTTCTTTCAGGTGGATTTTTAGAGTTCTTTACCCCAGGAAACTGTGAAGGTCGAGCCCTTGAACATTTCGAGACTGAGAGCGATAGGTTTTTAATCAGTCGGGGAATTAAGGGTTATGGACAGAAGACAGGAAAGTAGACTTAGTGAGTGTTGGAACAGCCACATCCATATTAAATGGCAAAGTAGGTTCAAGGGGCTGAATGGTCCCAACTCCTTCATATTTTTTATGGTTTTATGATTTCAACTTTCAATTCAATACAAAGTTGGAGCTGAAGTTCCTGGAAACCTGCGGTTGCCGAGAGTGGGGAGATCTCAACAGACACAGCAAATTAACCAAGAAAGACATCACAGGCATGACGCTTGTAAGAAAGGGGGAATTTAACATTGAAACAACGACAGGAGTCTCAACAACACTGAAACAATGACCATGGAGGATTAAGAAAAGCCTTTATACAACGCGGTTAATAATAGAACATAAAACATAGAACACTACAGCACAAACAGGCCCTTCAGCCCACAAGTTGCGCCGATCATATCCATATCTACCAAGCCTATCTGTAACCCTCAATCCCATTTGAGAGTTATAGATAGATAAATAAATAATCTTTATTTTAGCAAAGTGAATTCTATTGTTATGAAGTTGAGTTTGTGAAATGTGGTCCCTTTAAAAGCTGGTTTTGATGCTTGGATGTTTCACACAGAGGACACAGATTGCAACATTTCTAACAAGGTCCAAGCAACAGAGTTGCCTTGGCAACAGGCTTTGCAGGCTTTTGAATTTTGACAGTCTATCAGTTTAAAGGAGATACTCAGCTATCAGGAACCGATCAAATTTGAATCTGCTGTTGTTGACAACATCAGACCAATCTTGGTATAGGAAAGTTGATCATCACAGGCCATCACAGTTATAAAGAGGAGCTCAATTCTCTGCTGCAGTAGTTCAACTGAAGGGCTGTCACCACTTGACATCTAGAGAGGGAAGAGCAGCTCCCTGCCAGCTAAAAAATATCTCTTAAGAGAACTTTCCATTCATCTAACAAAAGAGTATCAAATCAGGAAGAGCTTACAGACAAGGGAATCACCAGAACTCCAAAGATTTTCTAAAGCTACAAAATCTGTTCATATATTTTTTGACAGTGACTAAATTATTTTTTATTTTCTTAATGAATGGTCCTGGAATTTATTTGAACAGCATTCCAGTCAAACCTTGTTTTAATTGATATGTTACTTTAGTTAAAGTTCTCAGTTGGTTAAATAAATCATTTGTTAATTGTTCAGTTAAAGCAAGTGTCAGGTATTTCTGTTAATGACCCTCTAAACGTGAACGAAGACCAGTTCACACCTTCCCAAACACTTTACACAGATTCTGAAGCGCGTATCCCTCCTTGGGGGATTCAGCCTGACTTCTCAAAAGGGGATCAACCTCTGCATCATAACAGCTGTCCACCCCCATTCCTTTTGGACCCGATTATAGGAGCCTGGTCCTGAGCCGGACAGCAGGACAGAGATCCACAGTTCAATGCCTGTGAAAGATTCCACACATTTCTGCACCGATATTCTTCACAAAAAAGGCAGGAAGTTTCTGCTGAATCTTCATGAAGCTTGAGTTAGGCCACAATTGGCACAGAGCATCCCGTTCTGCTCACCACACTTTAGGAAGGATGCGAGGGTCCTTGAGAGGGTGAAGAGCAGATTTGCTAGGGATGGGGAGATGTTAGCTACAAGGCTCGTTTGGAAAAGTTGGGGTTGCACTGTTGTTCCACAAACAGCAGTTATGGAATGGTATAAGTCATTGGGAGAGAATTTAATTACAAAGGAAGGGTTAGGCTTCAGTTCTGTGGGGCATTGATGAGATCATACCAGGAGTCCAGATTGTGTACAGTATTGGTCTCCTTAAATTAGAAGTCCAGGGGAGATTTACCAGACCAATACCAAGAATGGGCAGGGTACCTGATAAGCAAAGGTTGGAGAGGTTAGGTTTCGACCCATTGTAATTTAGAAGAGTAAAAGGTGACTTGATTGAAATATATAAGACTCTGAAACATGTTGGCAAGGTGGACGTGGAGAGGATGTTTCTTCCTGTGGGAGAATATAGAACGAGGGCTCACTGTTTAACCCAAGGGGTTACACATTTAAGACGGAGATGAAGAGAAATACTTCTCTCTCAGAGGGTTGTGAGTCTCTGGGACCCTCTTCCTGGAAATGGTCAGCTCTCTCGATAGTATCATCCTGAAGAAACAGAACCACCCCATCCACCTTTTCCCAGCTACTTGTCCTTCCTAAATATCAGGTACTCTTGAATACTCAGGTCTAGTCTTTACCATGTTGCGGCCATGTCCCTGTAACTTGTCATGTGGAGGGATCCGTTTGTGTTGTGAGAGTGGGTTAATATTGCACTGTTATGACCAAAAGGAAGAACATCTCAGAGCCTTCCTGCAGCCTGTATCTCAAGCAATCAATGCTCCATATTTAATAAATTATTTCATACGATACAGACAAAGAGGGAACTAACTCGTTTTCTATGAGAAGTTTGTAGGATTGTTACCCTGCCGGTATGGTATTTAGCAACAACAATACGCTCATTAGACTGACAGAAAGAGACAAATGGACATGCTGTTTAGTACTCCCTGTATCCACAGTGAATCAATCTCACAGATTCTCACCTTGGGGCCCTCCAGCAAACCCCAAATAAAGATTCCTCAGAATCCATGAATGATGCTGTAATTAACAGTCCTGTTAGTCTTTTAGTGTGTGGCTATTTTCTGTTTAGCTCGTTTGAACCTTGTTCCCTAGTCTGAGAACCACAGTTAATAATCCGCACTCACTTTCAATTCTCCACACAGAAAGCTAGGGGCTTCCCAATTAATCTAAAAATAGAAGGGATGGTTTCATGGAGTTAAGCAGATTAAGTCAGCGCAGGGATTATAGGAAAGGCTTTAAAGATTTGGAAAAATAATGCGTTGTGATGGAATCCACAGCTTCAAACGCTCGCATTTTTTTGAAGGCAGAAACTAGTTGAAAAGGAAACTAAAAACAGAAACTAGGAAATTAACCCTCCCAGTTTCTCAAGAAACTAAGACTGAAACTGAGTTTGGGAACCAAAACTTCTGGCTGAAACTACATAAAAAGAATCAGAGCTCAGATGGTGACTCCAGTGGTGCAGCACAGGCAGGTTTTAGAAGACAGAGGCTAGATCAGACACTGAGAATGGATGCATACACAGTTGTCGTAGTAGTTTCTGGTACTTGGAGATAACAGTGGTGAGTCTACCCCACCAAGGATATTGTAAGCAGTTGAGGACGTTCTGCAGACATGCACCGTTTCGGGTAAAGAGCAAGCTGGTGGAACTCGGGCTGGTTGCACATTCACCAGGGGTCAAGCTAAATCCCAGAAGAGGAGCTGAGATTCTTTGTGAGGAAGACTGTGTTTAGAAGTACTTTGTGACTGAGGTTGATGATATACAGGCTGAACGGACTGCCCAGCCAATCCATAACATCTGGCTTCTGCCACTATATGTGAAATTTCACAGAATACTACAGTGCAGAATAGGCCCTTTGACCCATCGCGTCGACACCAATGCATGAAATGCCCAGCTAATTCCCAGCACTTGGCCCACAGCCATGAATGTTACGCTGTGCCAAATACTCATCCAGGTACTTTTTAAAGGATGTGAGGCATCCTGCCTCCACCACCCTCCCAGACAGCGCATTCCAGACCCTCACCACCCTCTGAGAAAAAAGGTTTTTCCTCAAATCCCCCCGAAGCCTCCCACCCCTCACTTGTAACTTGTGTGCCCTTGTAACTGAGTCTTCAACTAAGGGGACCAGCTGCTCCCTATCCACCCTGTCCATGCCCCTCATAACCTTGAACACCTCAATGAGTTCGCCCTTCAGCCTTCTCTGCTCCAACAAAAACAACCCAAGCCTATCCAATCTCTCTTCGTAACTTAAACGCTCCATTCCAGGCAGCATCCTGGTGAACCTCCTCTGCACCCCCTCCAGTGCAATCACATCCTTCCTATAATGTGGTGACCAGAACTGCTCACAGTACAATAACTGTGGCCTCACCAAAGTTCTGTACAACTTCACCGTGACCTCTCTGCTTTTGTAATTTATACTTTAAAATCAACCACAATTTGTCTGTTAATTTATGTTTATCTGGTCCCTGTCAGGCATGGTGGATTTGGTAGATCTAGGGAACCGTGGTGCACTAAAAGAGTTGAGTCGATGGTTAAAAAGAAAAAGGAGGCTTATGTTCGGATGAGATTGGAGGGCTCAGATAGTGCACTAGAAAGCTTTAGATTGGCTAGGAGGGAGTTGAAGACTGAGTTGAGAAGGGCTAAAAGAGGACATGAGAAGACTTTGGCTGATAGGATTAAGGAGAATCCTAAGGCGTTCTATAAGTATGTCAAGAACAGAAGGTTGGTCAGGGCAAGATTAGGGCCAGTTACAGACAGCAGGGGGAAGTTGTGTGTGGAACCGGAGGAGATTGGAGAAGTATTGAACCAATATTTCTCTTCGGTGTTCACGCAGGGGGACATGAATATAGCTGAGGAGGACATTGGGTTGCAGGGGTGTAAAATAGACAGTATTACGGTTGATAAAGAGGATGTGCTGGAAATTCTTGAGGGGCTGAAAATAGATAAGTCCCCTGGTCCGGATGGGATCTACCCTAGGATTCTCTGGGAGGCTAGAGAGGTGATTGCAGAGCCTCTGGCTCAGATCTTCAGGTCGTCATTGGTCTCTGGTGTAGTCCCGGAGGATTGGAGGATAGCGAATGTTGTCCCATTGTTTAAGAAGGGGAACAGAGACTTTGCCGGGAATTATAGACCGGTGAGTCTTACTTCTGTTGTGGGCAAGGTTTTAGAAAAAATTATTAGGGATAGGATTTATAGTTATTTGGAGTGTAATGAATTGATTAGAAATAGTCAGCATGGTTTTGTAGCAGGTAGGTCGTGCCTTACTAACCTTATTGAGTTTTTTGAGAAGGTGACCAAAGAGGTGGATGGGGGTAAGGCAGTTGACGTGGTATACATGGATTTTAGTAAGGCGTTCGATAAGGTTCACCATGGTAGGCTTCTGCAGAAAATGCAGATGTATGGGATTGTGGGTAATCTAGGAAGTTGGATCAGGAATTGGCTATCAGATAGGAGACAGAGGGTGGTGGTGGATGGTAAATATTCATCATGGAGTGCAGTTACGAGTGGTGTGCCTCAGGGATCTGTTTTGGGGCCACTGTTGTTTGTAATTTTTATTAATGATCTGGATGAGGGTATAGTTGGGTGGATTAGTAAATTTGCTGATGACACCAAAGTTGGAGGTGTGGTAGATTGTGAGGAAGGGTGTCATAGTCTGCAGGGAGACTTAGATAGGTTGCAGAGCTGGGCCGAGAGGTGGCGGATGGAATTTAATGCGGAGAAGTGTGAGGTAATTCACTTTGGTAGGAGCAACAGATGTGTCGAGTATAGGGCTAACGGGAGGACTTTGAATAGTGTGGATGAACAGAGGGATCTAGGTGTGTGTGTACATAGATCCCTGAAAGTTGGGAATCAAGTAGATAAGGTTGTCAAGAAGGCGTACGGTGTCTTGGCGTTTATTGGTAGGGGGATTGAATTTAGGAGTCGCAGTGTAATGTTGCAACTGTACACTACTCTAGTGCGGCCGCACTTGGAGTACTGTGTGCAGTTCTGGTCCCCGCATTACAAGAAGGATGTGGAGGCGTTGGAGAGGGTGCAGAGGAGGTTTACTAGGATGTTGCCTGGTATGGTGGGGAGGTCCTATGAGGAGAGACTGAGGGATCTAGGGTTGTTTTCGTTGGGAAGAAGGCGGCTAAGAGGGGATCTTATTGAAACATATAAGATGATTAGAGGTTTAGATAGGGTGGATAGTGATAGCCTTTTTCCTCGGATGGAGAAAGCTAGCACGAGGGGGCATGACTTTAAATTAAGGGGGGGTAGCTACAGGACGGATGTCAGGGGTAGGTTCTTTACCCAGCGGGTGGTGAGGGATTGGAATGCCCTGCCTGCTGCAGTTGTAGATGCGTCTAGTTTGGGGGCGTTTAAGAGATCTCTGGATAGGTTTATGGACGAGAAGGGATTGGTATAGGCTAGTGGGTCATTGTTTTTGTAACTGGTCGGCGCAACATCGTGGGCCGAAGGGCCTGTTCTGCGCTGTAATGTTCTATGTTCTATGTTCTATGTTCTATGGTGTTTAAAGTCTATTTATTAGCATCACAAATTGGTTTACATTAACACTGCAATGAAGTTACTGTGAAAATCCCCTAGTCGTCACACTCCTGTTGCGGTACACTGGGGGAGAATTTAGCAAGGCCAATGCGCCCTAACCAGATGTCTTTTGGACTGTGGGAGGAAAGCAAAGCACCTGGAGGAAACCCACACGAACACGGGGAGAATGTACAGACTCCACAGAGACAGTGACCCAAGCTGGGAATCGAACTCAGGTCCCTGGTGCTGTAGGGCAGCAGTGCTAACCACTGTGCCATCGTGCTGCCTAATGTTGATTCCAGGTTTTAAATTAGAGGGTGTTAGCTAAGATAGTATTTATTGTTTGCTTTGTTTGACTCTTGTATTGTAAAAAATATTTTGTTTTAAAGTGTGGCTTGATACTTTCAGTAAATAACTGACAATTTGGATTTCTTTTTTAAAATACAAGTTACTGGTCTGCACCGAGGTTGTAACAGCATTGCGAAATAGGAGTAATTTCCCACAGGGATAGCAGTCCATGCAGGCTACAGTTATTCGCTAAGCTGGCACAGGATATATATGTCCTGGTTCATAAACTGTCCAGCTGCCTTTCGTTGTAAGAAAATTGCACAGTGCTTTTGTTTTATGGAAGTTAAACTCCAGCTGTGATCTGAATTGTAAGACAACAAACAAGTAAGCATCTCACCAGTTAAGTGAAAGAAAGCCATAAATGCCCTTAAAAGCAGCAGTAATTTTATCAAAGTGCTTTCTCAGGTGTAAGTCTCACCTGCTGGGAGGGTAAGTTATCGTTTCGCACAGTTAATGCTGCTCTGTCTACTTGAAGGGTGTTGCCAAACTTGGATATGCACACACTGTTTGTATCGTTTTGCACAATCAGCCTTCCTGCCTCATTGGATTTCCCCCACAAACCTCCATTCCCCCCGTCTCTCCCGCACCACCCGTCAATAACCAGCGGGAAAGCTCTGCAAAGAGCTTCAGCTACGGATAACGACTATTGCACTGGACTGTCACTCAAACATTTACCACTCTGGGTTTTACACCTGCTTTAAAGAAGAAAATTATATTCAAAACGTCAGAGCAGAATTTTTGAAGAAATGTTATCGGAAGTCACTGCTTCAGGCTGTGGATTCTGCAGTTCAGCCACCTATCACCTCTTAGCTTGGTTAAATTTAGCAACATTCCTATCTCCCAGTCAGACGGCTGTGGGTTGAAGGCAGAGTACAGAATCTAGGCTGACACTGCAGCGCAGAACAGATTCTATTCTGTCGGAGGTGCTGTCCGTTGAGTATAGTGTCATACTGACGCCTCTTAGTTTGTCTCCAGCGGATATTAAAGATTCCAATACATTATTTGAAGAGTAGCAGGGCATTTTTTGACACTCGAGCCAGTGTTCTAACCGTTTTCGTGTACAAAGGAGTACATCTCGTGTGTACAGAACGACAGCGAATGGCAGTATGCTTCATTTCACTTACAGAGTCCGCATTGGTGTAGCAACATGCATGTTTACAGACATGTTGAAGCCTGGAGTTATGGACAGTGACAGTAGAGGATGCCATGTTCTTTCCATCACATGCCTGACAACCTTTCGTGCTCTTAGAATCACAGAATTCCTACAGTGCAGAAGGAGGTCATTCAGCCCATCGAGTCTGCGCCAACTCTCCGACAGAGTCTACCCAGCCTCTATCCCCATAACCCCCATGTATTTACCCCACCATTCCCCCCTCCAAAGCCACACATCTACGGACACTAAAAGGCAATTTAGCATGGCGGTCCACCTAACCTGTACATCTTTGGACTATGGGAGGAAACCGGAGCAGCCGGAGGAAACCCACGCAGACACAGGGAGAATGTGCAAACTCCACAAAGACAGTGACCCAAGCACGGAATCGAACCCGGTGCTGTGAGGAAGTAATGCTAACCACTGTGCCACCATGCTAACCCCCTAATCATCTGCTGTTGGTGTGTGTTGGAAGGATTTATGAGTTGATACCCAACCCTTTTGACTGTGTTATGAACCTTTCTTGGCCATCAAGCCTTGGGGTGGGACTTGAACCCAGAGCTTCTATCGCTGAGGCAGTGACTGGGGCCTCTGCACCACAAGGGCTTTTCAAAGCGCAGTTTCTGCAAAACCAAAGCAATTCACTGAATATAAATGTATTAAAAATGTGATACGGTCTATTTAAATGCATGGATCTCTCTTTTGAATATTTGCCAGATGGGATTACTCCACAGCTACCAGTTCCAGAACATGTGCTCTCAAAGACACCTCTGCTCACTGGCATCAACACAACTGCTTTAATGTGGTTAGATGTCCCAAGATGTTCCACAGGAGTAAATAAAACAAAATATCACACTGAAACGTGTAAGGAGATATCGAGGCAGCTGATCAAGATCTTTAACCTCTATTCGTACATTTGTCCAGACATCTCTCACTATCATATCTGCTTCCACTACCTCCCCTGGCAGTGAGTTCCAGGCACCCACTGCCTTCTGTGTAAAAAATCTGCCTCGTACATCTCCTTTAAACATTGCCCCTCGCATTTTAAATCTATGTCCACTTATAATTGACTCTCCCACCCTGGGAAGAAGCTTCTGACTATCCACTCTGTCCATGCCCCTAATAATCTTGTCATCTTCTATCAGGTTGCCCCTCAACCTTCGTTGTGCCAGTGACAACAAACCAAATTTTTCCAGCCTTTCCTCATAGCTAATGCCCTCCGTACCAGGCAACATCCTGGTAAATCTTTTCTGTGCCCTCTCCAAAGCCTCCACATCCTTCTGGTAGTGTGGCGACCAGAATTGAACACTATATTCCACGTGCGGCCTAAAGTTCTATAAAGCTGCAACATGACTTGCCAATTTTTAAGCTCAATGCCGCAGCCGATGAAGGCAAGCATGCCATATGCCTTCTTGATTATCTTCACCACCTGCATTGCCACTTTCAGTGATCTGTGTACTAATTGACTACAAACTGAACTGGGCTGGCCGTATAAATATAAAAGCAAATTACTGCGGATGCTGGAATCTGAAACATAAACAGGAAATGCTGGAAAATCTCAGCGGGTCTGGCAGCCTCTGTGGGGAGAGAATAGAGCCAACGTTTTGAGTCTGGGTGACCCTTCATCAGAGCTCACTGGCTCTAGTCTCACCCCACAGGTGCTGCCAGACCTGCTGAGATTTTCCAGCATTTTCTCTTTTGGTTTCAGAGGCTGGGAATCCTGTGGAGAGTAACTCAGAGAGTAATTCTGTGAGGTGATTGAATGCTGTTTCGTTGACATTATTTATTGAGATTTGAAGAAAACCTTTGACAAGGTGCCAGCTTACTTCATCAGGTAGAGTCTTGCAGGATTGGAGGGCAGCTCCTGCCCGTGAATTGGGCATCAATCGTCCTTCTGCAGGCTGACTGCTCGGAATGTGCCGAATGCGCCAGTCAGTGGTCCGGCCATGGCTGGAGGAGTCGCGCGTTGCAAGGGGGTAGAAAGAAAATTCTTGGAAGCTTGACAGTGAAGGTGGTGTCAGGATGGGTGGAGGAGACAATGAATGGCGCAAACTGAAGCAGGGAATGGAGGGTGAAGGGGGCTGTGGTTGGAACCACACAACAGCACACATTAACAAGTTGTCAAAGAATGAATCCACTGAATTCTCGCTATTACCGAGCTTCGCTTCGGCTGCTGGCTTTGGAAAAGCAAACGAGAGAGAGAAAGCCTCTCAGCCGCCCAGATAGTGGGATCTCAAAAACCTATTTCATACCCCAGCAATCCTCCTCAACCTTAGCGAAGTATGGATCAGAACAGAATATTCAGTCAGGAGCTGTGTAAGCCTGGATGCTTCCATTTCTAAGCTGTACAATTTTATTACCCACATTTGCATTGGAAAATATAAAATTTGAAGTTCGCCAGCACCCTGTTGTATCGATGACAGAACTGGACTTACTAATAAAAATCTTTTAATAACCTGGTTGTAGGAAAGATTCTTCCTTCCGTATTTATCTCTTGTTCTGCTCATGGTTGGAATTCTATCAACTCCTATCAGTCTTTAAGCTCCCGGCTTTAATTCCTGGGAGAAACTCAGCTGATGTGGGAATGAAGTTTATGCATTCGGCAATACATGTTATTGTTTTATTTCTTCCCTGAATTTGAGGAGAGATTAACAAGGGTATCATTTATTGCCTGTCCATAATTAAACTGCAGTTTGCTGAGCAGTGTAATCAACATAGTATCCCGACGGTACAGAAGGAGGCCATTCGGCCCGTCAAGTCTGTACTGACCACCATACCATCCAGGCTCTATCCCCATAATCACACACATTTACTCTGCTATTCCCCCGACACTCGGGTCAATTTTAGCATGGCCAATCAACCTAAACCACACATCTTTGGACTGTGGGAGGAAATTGGAGCACCTGGAGGAAACCCACGCAGACATGGGGAGAACATGCAAACTCCACACAGGCAGTGACCCAAGCCGGGAATTGAACCCCGATCCCTGGCGCTGTGAGGTAGCAGTGCTACCACTGTGCCACCCTAAAGTATCATGAGTATTGCCCCTCACGGGTGTTCTGTGCATTTTGGTTTCTATTCTGAAATAAATATGTTATTTTTGTTAATGAGCAGGAGGGAGAATCCACTACACTGATACTAATCTCGCTCAAGCATCTCTATTAATGATGCTCGTTTGAATATTCACAACCTTTGCTTAAACTCTGCTCTCCAAGCTAATTGGATCCCGATGCAAGAGCTTTTTTTTAAGCAAGTCTGCATTCTTTTCTAAAACAGTTTCATCGTACCCCTTTTCTAAATCATCTGATTGGTGATGACGTATTCACCTCCAAATTTCACTGGCTAGCAAATAACAGGAAACACAGCTTTCATTTCGCTTCTTCTTCACTATATATACACGGGTTGTCACAGCATGATCACTGCTAAAGTCAGTATAATCACTGTTAAAGCCCATGGATTGTTTATCATTAATAACCCCAGGCAGTGGTTTCACAATGATGAGGATAACACTGCCGTTACAATAATGTAGTCAGCATTCGAGAAACACATTATTCTTTCTGTTCAGCAGAAAACACATCTTCTCGCTCCTCAAATCAAATTACTGGATTACGGTGCAGGTGTGCACTGCCCACGCTACACCACAGCGACAAGATACAGCTCACTGCCTCCCGCTACAACCCCCCTGCTGGGTTCCAGCTCCTGGTCACACTGCTGTGAGATAACTTCCATTTGATTTGATCTGATTTATTATCGTCACATGTATTAACACACAGTGAAAAGTATTGTTTCTTGCGCGCTACAGACAAAGCATACCATTCATAGAGAAGGGAACGAGAGAGTGCAGAGTGTAGTGTTACAGTCATAGCGAGGGTGTAGAGAAAGATCAACTTAATGCGAGGTGGGTCCATTCAAAAGTCTGACGGCAGCAGGGAAGAAGCTGCTCTTGAGTCATTTGGTATGTGACTTCAGACTTTTGTAGCTTTTTCTCAATGGGAGAAGGTGAAAGTGAGAATGTCCAGGCTGCATGGGGTCCTTAATTATGCTGGCTGCTTTGCCAAGGCAGCAGGAAGCTAGACAGCGTCAATGGATGGGAGGCTGGTTTGCGTGATGTATCGGGCTACCTTCACAACTTTTTGTAGTTCCTTGCGGTCTTGGGCAGAGCAGGAGCCCATACCAAGCTGTGATACAACCAGAAAGAATGCTTTCTATGGTGCATCTGTAAAAGTTGATGAGAGACGTAGCGGACATGCCAAACTTCCTTAGTTTTCTGAGAAAGTAGAGGCATTGGGGGGGGCTTTCTTAACTAGAGTGTCAGCATGGGCGAAACAGGACAGGTTGTTGATCTGGACACCTAAAAACTTGAAGCTCTTGACCATTTCTACTTTGATTGATGTAGACGGGGGCATGTTCTCCTTTACGCTTCCTGAACTCAATGACAATCTCCTTTGTTGTGTTGACATCGAGGGAGAGATTATTGTTGCCGCACCAGTTCACCAGATTCTCTATCTCATTCCTGTACGGTGAGCAAAGATTTGGCTGCTCACCACTGGGACAGTGGATCTGTCAGAAAGCAAGCGGCTAATAGTTCAGCAGTGATACTGAGTAAGAACAGAGCACGCTCCAAATTCCACCTCGCAGCCCAAGGAGCAAACAAATACACCACTGAAAATCATAAGAACATAAGAACATAAGAAATAGGAGCAGGAGTAGGCCATCTAGCCCTTCGAGCCTGCCCCGCCATTCAATAAGATCATGGCTGATCTGTTGTGGCTCAGTTCCACTTTCCCGCCCTCTCCCCATAACCCTTAATCCCCTCTCTTATCAAGAACCCATCAACCCGCTTCTTAAAAATATTTAGCGAGGCAGCCTCCACCACTTCAACGGGCAGAGAATTCCAGAGATTCACCACCCTTTGAGTGAAGAAGTTCCTCCTCAACTCCGTTCTAAACCGCCTCCCCTTTATCTTGAGGCTGTGCCCCCTAGTCCTACTGTCTTTTTTGAGCGGGAAGAGTCTCTCCACCTCTATCCTATCCATCCCATTCATCATCTTATACGTCTCAATGAGATCTCCCCTCATTCTTCTAAACTCTAACGAGTACAAGCCCAGTTTATTCAGCCTCTCCTCATAGCTCAACCCCCTCAACTCCGGTATCAGCCTAGTAAACCTCCTCTGCACTCCCTCCAGGGCCAAAATATCCTTGCGCAGATGCGGCGCCCAAAACTGCACACAGTACTCCAGCTGCGGCCTCACCAATGCCCTATACAGCTGCAGCAAGACCTCCCTACTTTTATATTCAATCCCCCTCGCTATGAAGGCCAGCATCCCATTCGCCTTCCTGACTACCTGCTGCACCTGCAGGCTGGGTTTTTGCGACTCATGCACAAGGACCCCGAGGTCCTGTAAACCATCATGGACTCTTACTTAAATGGTACAAAATTGCAGCGTGCTGCTGTGCAGAGGGATCTGGGTGTCCTTGTGCAGGAATCTCAAGGAGTTGGTTTGCAGGGGCAGCAGGTAATTAAGAAGGCAAATGGAATTTTTTTCTTCGTTGCTAGAGGGATGGAGTTTAAAAACAGCGAGGTTATGTTGCAGCTGTATAAGGTGCTGGTGAGACAATACTTGGAGTACTGTGTTTTGGTCTCCTTACTTGAGAAAAGAAATACTAGCACAGGAGGGGGTGCAGAGGAGATTCACTGGGTTGATTCCAGAGTTGAGAGGGTTGGCTTATGAGGAGAGACTGAGTAGACTGGGGCTATAGTCTTTGGAATTCAGAAGAATGAGGGGAGATCTTATAGAAACGTATAAGATTATGAAGGGAATAGATAAGATAGAAGCCAGGAAGTTGTTTCCACTGGCGGGTGAAACTAGAATTAGGGGGCAGACCCTCAAATTAAGGGAACAGATTTAGAACTGAGTTGAGGAGGAACTTCTTCACACAAAGGGTTGTGAATTTGTGGAATTCCCTGCCCAGTGAAGCAGTTGAGGCTACCTCATTGAATGTTTTTAATACAAGGATAGATACATTTTTGAACAGTAAAGGAATTAAGGGTTATGGTGAGCGGGCGGGTGAGTGGAGCTCAGTCCATGAAAAGATCAGCCACGATGTTATTGAATGGCGGAGCAGGCTCGAGGGTCCAGACGGCCCACTCCTGCTCCTACTTCTTATGTTTTAATGTTATCTGAATGTTTCGGGTAGCCCACCTCACCAACCTACCAGGAATATTTCACAATACTCATGGTGGGGCAGGTGTGTAAATTGGTGTCAACACCCTGGATACTTCTGTGTTTTGGGAACACACTCACAGGCTGCATCATTCAAGCAAAGAACCGCTGAAGAGAGAATGAAGAAGGTGACACGGGGCAGGAATTTTCCAGCCATTCACATCCCACTGGCGTTGCCATGAAGACGGGCAATTTGGCGCTCAGTCAAACCTCTGCTCGTTGCTGGGGGACCAGGGAATCTCGCTGGTGTGAAGGCCAGAGAATCCCAGCCAGGACTGCAGAGAATCTACAGCAGAGAAACAGACCGTACAGCCTAACTGACCCACACCACTGTCTACGTCACACCAACCTCCCCCCACCTTCATCACACTCTCACTCCTCTACCTCTCTATTGCCTTCTCCTCTTAGGCTTGATGAATCCATACTGTATGCTTCAATCATTCCCTATGGGAATGAGTTCCACATTCTCACCACCCTTTGGCTAAAGACGTTTCTCCTCATTTATCAATGAGATTTATTAGTGACTGTGTTATACTGATGGCCCCTCATTCTGGTCTCCCCCACATCTTCCCAAAGTCTACTCTCCAATTCTAATTCTCTTCCTCCACCTACGTGGGTGGCACAGTTGTTGGCACTTCCGTCTCACAGCGCCAAGGACGGGGATTCAGTTCCCAGCTTGGGTCATTGTCTGTGTGGAGCCTGCATGTTCTCCCCCGTGTCTGCGTGGATTTCCTCCAGTTTCCTCCCACAGTCTGAAAAACGTGCTGATTAGGTGCATCGACCGTGCTAAATTCTCCCTCAGTGTACCCGAACAGGCGCCGGAGTGTGGCGACTAGGGGGTTTTCACAGTAATTTCACTGCAGTGTTAATGTAAGCCTAGTGTGACACTAAGTCAAGTTAAAGTGTATCCTACTGTATTTTAGCTTAATTATGGCTAATGTAATTGGAATTAAATCTGAACTTTTGAAACCATTTCACTGTGTATCTAAGGTAACCTAATACGGAGAAAACCAACCTATCAAACACACAGATATTGTAATAGCTCCGATGGATAAACCAGTTACAACTCATTAATGGACGATCTTTGGGAAGATAATGGGATGAAGATTCATGGATTCCCAGATGTGAATAGATTTGCTGTTATTTACATATATATAGTACAGTTTCCAGAATGTGACCCCAATTTATTGTAGGATTAAGTTTTAGCATTATGCAGCTGGTGTGAACTTTAGGTATAATGAACTTCATTTGTGAAAAACATCTTTGCTTTAATTAATAACTCTTTAACTAGTATTGCAAATGGAAAGAGCCAAGTAACACAACATAAGGAACAGGCCACACATACTCAGCAACTTGAGTCCCTCCGTACGTGCGCAACGGTGTCCTAGCAACTGTTGTCACGGGCAACGCCAGCATCCCCAGATACAATTCAGTGGCAATATCAGCTGCCTTGGACCACTGCCTGAGGCTACAGCCCAATACCCCAGAGAGTAAGCAACCCGCCACAAATCTATACTGCCCATTGCCCACTCTCTCTGTCCTCATGAACCGGTGCGATGAATACAATTAACTGTGTCACCCGACCAAAGCTGTCACTTCCAGAGAGTGGGCTCACATCTTTAATCTAGAATGCAAAATCGTGCGGAGGAAATGGTTAAATGCGTTGCCAAGGCGACAGCTCGCTTCCTGCTGATCTATTTAACATTCCGTACAACACCACGGCAGTGATGATAAGGCATGTGGTGAACCTGCGCACACATGGGGTGAATAAAAATGGAACCTTCATTAACTCCTTCCAACAGACATATTCCATTAATTTTGCTGCTTCTGAAACCTAATGGCGACGCTCCAATCTGCTCTGGGGTGCAGATTATTTTTGATGTGCGGAGCGAGATTGCTGTAATCATCCCAGTTCATTTCCATACAAGAACTGGGATTGTGGCTGGTGGCACCTAGCCCTCAATATACCTGATTACGATAGGCCGCTTACACTCGATGTGGTACATTTTAATCCAAATTGCTGCACTAGTTTTGACCCTGTTACCAACTTCCATATCGCAACATCACAAAATGTGCAGCAGATGGGCACGTAAGGTTTTAAAGCTTTAGTATTCCAAAGACATTCTTATTCTTTCGAATTAGCTGCTAAATAATACGCAACACCATTTGCAATCATGTTTTAATTATCACAGTGGCTGACACATTTAAAAATACATCAAACACTTCCTCCCTGCCCTTTCCAGTGTTACTATCCCAGTCTACATGAGGTTCATTGAAGCTCTTCTCAGTAAAGAGGAGGTTGAGGGTTGGTGGGAGGTGTCTGAAGGCAGGAAGAGCGTAGACGGAACAGATAGGGAGAGACTGTTCCTTTGGGTGAACTGATCGAGTTCCTTACTCACAGAACTAAAGGCGATGTGAGGCGCAAAGTCTTTACGCTGCGTGGGGTTAGGATCTGGAATTCACTGTCTGAGAGTGTGGAGGACGCTGATTTAATTGTGGCTTTTCAAGGACAGGTACCCAAGGGGGAGAACATCTGTGGGGTTGTGGGCTAACTAAGTTGTTCTTGGAGAGAGCCGGTACAAAGCTAATGGGCAGAGTGGTCTCCTGTGCTGTAACTGTGATCCAGCGGTGAAACGGGCCCTGTTATATCCTGGAGCTGAAGTACATTGCATCGGATTGCCAACTCTGTCTGGACAGGTTCTGAAAGGAGTTAGCAGAAGCCACGTCACAGAGAGTGACTATTGTGTGCAAACAGCTTCTGAGTGAGCGCAAGGGACACAGGAGAAATTTGCAGCAGGGGTGAATATCTCTAGAACCCTTAGAAAGGTTACACCATAGAAGGAGACCATTCGGCCCATCTTGCTCATGCCAACCTGAGGACACCCAGGGTCCCCTTTCTCATCCCACCTACCGGCACCCAGCCCACAGCCCTGTATCTTACAGCACTTAGTGTGCAGATCCAGATCCTTCCTAAAGGAGTTCAGGGTCTCTCCGTCTCCACCACCAACTCAGGCAGCGAATGCGAGACATCCACCACCCTCTGCGTTAAAAAAAAGTTCTTTCTCATGACACCTCCACACCCTACTGTCACTTACTTTGAATCTATGTCACAGAATGGGGAAGGGGTGGAGGAGTTCGAGGCAGGACGTGGGGGGTGCTGGGGTTGACCCTGACATAGAACATAGAACATTACAGCGCAGAACAGGCCCTTCGGCCCACGATGTTGCGCTGACCAGTTAAAAAACAATGACCCACTAACCTAAACCAATCCCTTTTCGTCCATAAACCTATCCACGGATCTCTTAAACGCCCCCAAACTAGGCGCATTTACAACTGCAGCAGGCAGGGCATTCCAATCCCTCACCACCCTCTGGGTAAAGAACCTACCCCTGACATCCATCCTATAACTACCACCCCTTAATTTAAAGCCATGCCCCCTCGTGCTAGCTTTCTCCATCCGAGGAAAAAGGCTATCACTATCCACCCTATCTAAACCTCTAATCATCTTATATGTTTCAATAAGATCCCCTCTTAGCCGCCTTCTTTCCAGCGAAAACAACCCCAAATCCCTCAGTCTCTCCTCATAGGACCTCCCCTCCATACCAGGCAACATCCTGGTAAACCTCCTCTGCACCCTCTCCAAAGCCTCCACATCCTTCCTGTAATGTGGGGACCAGAACTGCACACAGTACTCCAAGTGCGGCCGCACCAGAGTAGTGTACAGTTGCAACATGACGCTGCGGCTCCTAAATTCAATCCCCCTACCAATAAACGCCAAGACACCGTATGCCTTCTTAACAACCTTATCTACTTGATTCCCATGGCCAGGACGCCAGCGTTCAGGGGGTTGGGGGCTCGCACAGCTTGCGCTGCGCGTCTGTCCAGCAATCGAGCTGGCCAGCGATCGGGAGGGTGGCAGTGGGGGGTCGCTGCCGACGCATCAATCCCACTGCTGCCAGATCAGCGCACGTGCAGTGGCTCGCCCAGTGCTATGCTGCCGCCTCTCCGGCGAGAACAGACCCCACTCACTGATTTTCAGCGTGATTCAGGCTAGGGCTCTCTGTGATGCACAGATTGTGAGCGATTCATCCTGAAAAGCCTGTGAAAAGACCCGTGTGATTTACTCCAGTGTTCATGCCAATTAGACACTTAGAATTTTATGGGGAGAATTCCACCCCCAATTTCCACTAACAGTGTTAGCAACAAGTTTAAGTTTATTTATTAGTGCCACAAGTTGGCTTACATTAACACTGCAATGAAATTACTGTGAAAACCCCCTAGTCACCACACTCTGGCACTGTTCGGGTACACTGAGGGAGAGTTTAGCATGGCTGATGTACCCTAACCAGCACATCTTTCGGACTGTGGAAGGAAACTGGAGCACCCGGAGGAAACCCAAGCAGACATGGGGGGAACATGCAAACTCCACACAGTGAACAGTTTTGGCCCCATTATCAAAGGAAAGATGTACTGACATTGGAGGGAGTCCAGAGAAGGTTCCTTGTGCATGAGTCGCAAAAACCCAGCCTGCAGGTGCAGCAGGTGGTCAGGAAGGCGAATGGGATGCTGGCCTTCATAGCAAAGGGGATTGAAAATAAAAGTAGGGAGGTCTTGCTGCAGCTGTATAGGGCATTGGTGAGGCCGCAGCTGGAGTACTGTGTGCGGTTTTGGTCGCCGCACTTGCGCAAGGATATTTTGGCCTTGGAGGGAGTGCAGAGGAGGTTTACTAGGTTGATTCCGGAGTTGAGGGGGTTGAGCTATGAGGAGAGGCTGAATAAACTAGGCTTGTACTCGTTAGAGTTTAGAAGAATGAGGGGAGATCTCATTGAGACGTATAAGATGACGAAAGGGATGGATAGGATAGAGGTGGAGAGGCTCTTCCCGCTCAGAAAGGACAGTAGGACTAGAGGGCACAGCCTCAAGATAAAGGGGGGGCGGTTTAGAACGGAGTTGAGGAGGAACTTCTTCACTCAAAGGGTGGTGAATCTCTGGAATTCTCTGCCTGTTGAAGTGGTGGAGGCTGCCTCGCTAAATATATTTAAGACGCGGGTAGATAGGTTTTTGATAGGCAAGAGGATTAAGGGTTATGGGGAGAAAGCGGGAAAGTGGAACTGATCCACTTCAGATCAGCCATGATCTTATTGAATGGCGGGGCAGGCTCGAAGGGCTAGATGGCCTACTCCTGCTCCTATTTCTTATGTTCTTATGATTTGGAGACTGAAAGACCCTCCCCCCAACGAACCTGAAACATTAACTCTCTCTCTCCACTCATGCTGCAGGGTGTGTTGAATATTTCCTGCATTTTCTGTTTATATTTCAAATTTTTCCCAAACTGGGAAAGTTTTCCTCTGGGACGCTTTTAACGTCTGTGAAATCCTGGAACTTTTAAAGAAATAACAAAAATAACAATTAAAAATCAGGCAGCTATCCGCGTTACAAAGCATATAAATTTTTATTT
This sequence comes from Carcharhinus amblyrhynchos, assembly GCF_965287045.1. Taxonomy (NCBI): domain Eukaryota; kingdom Metazoa; phylum Chordata; class Chondrichthyes; order Carcharhiniformes; family Carcharhinidae; genus Carcharhinus; species Carcharhinus amblyrhynchos. The sequence continues at coordinate 50,174,208 of NC_137342.1, forward strand.
ACTCATTCTGGGAATGTTGCCAATCCCTAATTGCCCTTGAGAAGGTGGTGGTGAGCTGTCTCCTTGAACTGTCCGTGCAGTGCAGGTACTCCCACAGTGCTGTTAGGGAGGGAGTTCCAGAATTTTGACCCAGTGACAGTGAAGGAATGGCGATACATTTCCAAGTCAGGATGGTGAATGGCTTGGAGGGGAGCTTGCAGGTGTTCCCATGTATCCCATGTTTGGCACAGTGGTTAGCACAGCTGCCTCATAATGCCTCGGGTCAATCTCTGTGTGGAGTTTGCACATTATCCCTGTGTCTATGTGAGTTTCCTCCAAGTGTTCCAGTTTCCTCTCTCAGTCCAAAGATGTGCAGGTTAAGGTGCATTGGCCATGTTCAAAATGTGTACCCGAACAGGCGCTGGTGTGTGGTGACTAGGGGATTTTTACAGTAACTTCATTACTTGTGACTAATAAATAAACTTTAACTTTGTCTGCTGCCCTCGTCCTTCTAGATGGTAGAGATTGTGGGTTTGGAAGGTGCTGAGAAAATCAAACTTCATTCCTGATCCTCAAAAGTTATGAAAGCATAACGCCAAAGTATTTACTTATTCATCTCCATATCTCCACTTCACCATCTTAACCTTTAAGAAAAGCCTCTTGGAAACCCAAATAAATCATTCCGAGTGGTTTTCCCTCCTTCACTAGTTCAATCAGATTAAAGGTTAATCTCAGGTTCCTTTGAGGTTTATCAACTCACTTAAACACTATTCATACAGTAATCAAGGATCCAATATTCCAAATATCTTGACCTATAATTATCTCCTGCAAAGGGGGAACTCATTGCATAATGTGCTTTCTTCTTTAAGTACAGCCTGAAATCTTCCATTTGAGAATTACTGCGCAATGCACCACAGTGGATAGAGTTGGTGGAAAAATTACACAGTTATGGAGTGATACAGGGATCTACAGAATCCTTCAGAGCAGAAGGAGGCCATTTGGCTCATCAAGTCTGCACGACCACAATCCCACCCAGGCCCCATCCCCAACATCTATACTAGCTGGTCCCCCTGACACTGAGGGACAGTTTAGCATGGCCAATCCACCTAGGCCGCACATCTTTGGAGTGTGGGAGGAAACCGGAGCACTCAGAGGAAACCCATGCAGACACGGGGAGAACATGCAGATTCCGCATGGACAGTGACCCAAGCTGGGAATCGAACCCGGGTCCTTGGTGCTGTGAGGCAGCAGTGCTAACCACTGTGCCACTGTGTCACCTAGCACAGAAGGAGGCCCTTCAACCTCTCACATCTATGCCGATCAAAGACAAACCACCTCAATATTCTAATCGCATTTTCCAGTACTTGGACCATAGCCTGTGTGTGCCTTGGCATCACAAATACACATCTAAATACGTCTTAAATGTTATGAGGGTCTCTGCTTCCACCACCCTTTCAGGCAGTGAGTTCCAGACTCCCCCCACCCTCTGTGTGAAAAGGTTTTTCCTCACATTTCCGCTAAACCGTTTGCTTAAATCAATGCCCCCGATCATTGATCTCTCCGCCAAGGGAAAAATTTGCTTCCTGTCTGCTCTATCTATGCTCCTCACAATTTTCTATATCTCAATCATGCTCCTCCCCTCACCCCGTCTCCTCTTTTTCTGCTAAACTGCTGCTTCCTCTTTATTTGAAACAAAATTATCTTTGCAATCCATCAAATCCCCCGACACTACATCGTCTCCTTCAATATGCAACAGATTTACCACATCTGCAAATGAACATAGCCAGGAATATGTTTTCAAGAACTCGAAGAAATGCAGGAAAGCGATTAAAATAGGGTTTTCTATTTCCGGATATATATCGGACCGTAACCTCCTGGTCCCCCAGCCACAGATTTTGGGAATATTCCGGAGATACTCTGGGGAATCTCCCGGCTCAGGATTAACTTGGCAATCGCCCAGAAGTGCGAACTTCTCTTGGACAATCACACTGGTCTGGGGCCCATCTGACAAAGCGATTTAAATCACTAACCTGGGACGGTTTGACCAAGATTACTCAAAATATTTTACACAAATTAAAACCTCTCCTAGTTTCTGATAAACATTTTGAACACTCAGACCAATGGGATACTCATACGGGCCTGGTTTGGAGAATGTGGACTATGAAGAAAGGTTAAACAAACTTGGATTGTTTTCATTGGAGCATCAGAGGATGAAGGGAGACCTGAGGTTTACAAGATTATGACAGGCTTGGACAGAGTGGATAATCAGAGTCTTTTTTCCAGGGTTGAAGGGTCAATTATTCAGGAGCGTACGCTGAAAGTGAGAGAGGGTAAGTTGAAAAGCGATGTAAGGGGCGAGTTATTCACACAGAGGGTGGTGAATGTTTGGAACGCACTGCCAGAGGTGGTGAAAGCACATTCTGCAACAATGTTCAAAAGGCATCTGGATAGGCAGGGAATAGAGGGATATGGAGCACAGAGGCAAGAAAATATTCGGTTAGAGAGGCACCTGTGTCGGCACAGACTTGGTGAGTCGAAGGGCCTGTTCCTGTGCTGTACTGTTCTTTGTTCTCTGGGTCTCACCCAACCCCTCACCAACTAACCAACCCCCAATGGTATTCCCCTATCCCGCAATCCCTTACCCACACAAGACTCTCTCTCCCGTACCCATTCATTTCAATTTAATAACTCGCTGTGTAGCAGGACAGGGGAGGAGGAGTCACGATGTAAATGTCCAGTTTAATCCACCCACACTGACCTGGTGTGGCTTGACCAGTGAAGGCACATCACTTGCTCATAGATAGAAGGGAACTGGAGCAAGAGAGAACATTGGCACTTCCTCACGAATGGAGTGCAGGAGAATTCACCCACTCTCTCAATAACCTGCATTTATATAGCACCTTTAAAGCAGTTAAAGGTCCAAAGGTATGGGTGACATGGTGGCACAGTGGTTAGCACTGCTGCCTCATAGCACCAGGGACCTGGGTTCAATTCCAGCCTCGGGTCACTGAGTGGGTGGAGTTTGTACATTCTCCCCGTGTCTGCATGGGTTTCCTCCGGGTGCTCCGGTTTCCTCCCACAGTCCAAAGATGTGCTGGTTAGGTGGACTGGCCATGTTAAATTGCCCTTAGTGTTCCAAAATGTGTAGATTAGATGGATTAGCCATGGGAAATGTTTGGGGTTACAGGGATAGGGTGGGGAGAGGGCCTGGATGACATACTCTGTCACAGGGTTGGTGCAGATGGGCCAAATGATCTCCTCTGCACCGTAGAGATTCTAAAAGCCTTTCTCAGAAATATCATCAAACAAATTTCACTCCGAGCCAAGTAAGGATGATAGATGGCAGGAAGGCCCAGGTGAAAAAAACAGGAGCTTTGAACTTTTTTTTAAAGAACTAGCTACTCATAAGACTGTCCACTCAAACTAAACTGTGTGTCTTACCAATGCAAGATGGCGGACTGCGCACGCACCCTGATCCACGAGGAAATCTCTTGACATCAATCTGCTTCACCCAGCCTGCCTGCACACACCCTAATGACATCACCTCATTTCCTGGAGAGTTTGGAAAGGGAAAGAACAAAACACTTTTCTGAAGGCAAGGGCCAAGAAAACACTAAATAAACTGGAAACAGAGATGAGATCCCCATGGGAAAGAGTGCCTGCACTTCCCCTATTTTCCCAGGCAGTGGTTTGAGACTGAAATAAACAGAGACACACTGAAATACGAAGCCCATTCATCGGCATTTTCTCCGTGTAGAACTGTCACGCCGCCTATCACTGTCGGGGTAACTCTGCTCCTGGTGCGTGCTTAAAGCACGCTGCTGCCCAGCTGTGATGATTTGAGCGGCGCCATCTTTCGTCCTGGCCACCACTGACTGACATCACTCGCAATGTCATAGAACAGAGGACACTACAGCACAAACAGGCCCTTCGGCCCACAAGTTGCGCCGATCATATCCCTACCTACCAGGCCTATCTATAACCCTCAATCCCATTAAATCCCATGTACTCATCCAGAAGTCTCTTAGAAGACCCCAACGAGTTCGCCTCCACCACCACCGACAGTAGCCGATTCCACTCACTCGTCATAACTAAGTAACAAATTCAGACCATGTAAGGCGAGGTGTTAAAGGATCTTGGAATCGAGGTATAGACTCAATGGCCTCCTTCTGCTTGTAAGGGCTCTATAAATGCTGGAAATACTCAGTGCACCAGGCGCTATCTGAGCGAGCAGGGACAGAGTCAATGTTTCCAGTTGATGGCCCAGTTAGAAACGTGACAGGTTTGAAGGGTGGAGGTTGCGGGGGGCGGGGGGGGGGGGAAGCAAAAGGAGGTTCAGTGACAGGCAGGGAGCCAGGAGGAATTAAATGACCAAAAGAGTTGGTGGTGCAGGGTTAAAGGGAGCAGGAATAGCACAAGAAACAAAATATGCGTTTATAGAGGAGGTGTGAATGTCAGAGTGAAGAGCCACCATCTGTCTGAAAGCAAATTCTGAAAGAGAAATGAAACAGCAAGGGGGGGGGCAGAGGCTCTGATGGGAAACTGTTGAATTCTGTGTTGATTCTGGAAGATTGTAATGCTCCTGGGTTTCCTTGAATGTTTCCCAATTCAGATGAAGTGTTGGGCAAATCCCACCACAACCACTCCACACACCCCTCCCCCCCCAAACTCGCCCACAATCCAATTTAACCTCAGAAATCAGACAATTACCCGGCCTGCTTCAGGGTCCTCATCACCTTCAGGGTATGTCCTCCACCTCCGAGAGCTATCGACCAATCAGAGGGGGCCATTTCCATTCCGGTCAGGCTCCGGCTACAGGACCGGGATCTTTGCAGAAAGGAAGGTGAGGCGGTTTCATCGGGAACGCTCGGGGAATGCCACAGCAAAGGCCGGGAGGGGAATTCTGTTTGGAGTGTGGGTGGGATTTTCATGTGTGAGCTGACATCGCTTCTCGTAGGCCTTTACACTGGGCACGGCTGCTCTTGGAGGAGGAACCTCCTTCCAGCAGGCTAGAAGCACAACCCACCAGGGAATGGTTTGGCCTTTCCTGCTGGTGGTAGAATACTGGCAGAGGCAGGATGAGGCCCTTAACTGGCAACGTAAGGGTATCAACTGGCCTCCAGATGGGGGGGACCTCAAACATTCTCTCCTTGGACTTAATCGAGGGGGAGTCGGGAAGGCGAAAGACTCTCCTTCCTGGAAATGAGAAGAATTCTTTTCTCTCCAAGTGAATTTGTGGAACTCGCTAGCCCAGAGACTGGTAGAGGCAGTAAATATTTTTAAAGCGAAGGTAGATTGATTCCTGACTAAGTCAAAGGTTATTGGGGTAGGTGGGAATGTGGAACTGGGCACACAGTCAGATCAGCCATGATCTCACTGAATGGTGGCACAATCTCGAGGGGCCGAATGGCCTACTCCTGCTCTTAATTTGTATGTTCGCATATAGTGGAGACCTACATGCGTATAATTATCACCAATTTCCTTGACAGCAATATGTAGCTGACAGGATAAGTGTGTCCTCCAGAGATTGTTACTGCTTTCATATAAAGGGGAGAATCTATCGTGACATTTGGAGTTTTGTTGTAGCTGCAAGTCCGTGAATAACAAGATCCCCTGCCCAGAACTAATTATGTTTTACAACACTGAAAAAGAAGGCACTCCCTTATGTCATATCGTATTATATAGCGTTAATAGACCATGGATGTGTGTGCTATTCACCGCACCCCAGTCTGTCTATGCAAATGAGTGGAATGACTGTTATACAAACAAGATAGGGTCTGGATTAAAGGAGATGGCAGAGCGATTCAGACTAACACCTGAGGAAAAACAAGTTCCAGGATCAAATCTGTGATCCAGTTCCAACAACCAAGAGGAAGGCAGTCGTGTAAATGAGTTCCAGACTACACAGGAGAGAATGGAGCTAAGTTCTCTGAAGTTGGTAGATCCATTAGATGGAATGCTCCAGGCAGTAATGGGTTTGTGTTAAATATCTGTACTGAAGGAACTGACGGTGCTTGTTCATTTGCATCCATTGGATTGGCCGAGAGTGTTACCCAATGGTAAATCAGATTTGTGAATCATGTCCTGCAGCAAACTCAGAACGACATCTAAAGGGACCAGGATCTGGCCCCGTGAAGCTCCTGACCATTTCTCCTTCAACCCCATTGATGGGTTTGAGTTAAATATCAGGGGCATGCCCTCCACCTCTTCCTGAAATCGATGACTATCTCCTTCATTCTGTTGACATTGAGGGAGAGATTATTATTGTCGCATCAGTTCATCAGATTCTCTATCTCTTCCCTCTACCGTGTCCTGTTATTGTTTGAGATCTGATCTGTAACAATGGTGTCATCAGCAAACCTGAACATCAAGTTGGAGGGGAATGTGGCCATACAGTTCAAGGTGTATAAGAAACATAGTAAGAGACTGAGGACACAGCCTTGTGGGGCATTGATGTTGAGGATATCCGTGGAGGAGGTGTTGTTGCCTATCCTTACCAATTGCAGTCTGTGGGTTAGGAAGTTCAGGATCCGATCACAGAGGGAGGAACCGAATCCCAGGCCAGGGATTTTGGAGATGAGTCTCGTAGGAATAATGGTGTTGAAGCCTGAGCTGTGGTCTATGAATAGGTCTGACATTGTGTCTTTGTTATCTAGGTGTTCCAGGGTTGAGTGCAGGGCCAGGGTGATGGCATCTGCTGTGGACCTGTTGCAGCGGTAGGTGAACTGTAGCGGATCCAGACAGTCTGGGAGGCCGGATTGATTTGTGCCGTGACTAACCTTTCGACCCACTTTATAATGATGGCTGTCAGAGCCACCTGATGATAGTCATTAAGGCACGCTGCCTGACTTTTCATAAGAACATAAGAAATAGGAGCAGGAGTAGGCCATCCAGCCCTTCGAGCCTGCCCCGCCATTCAATAAGATCATGGCTGATCTGTCGTGGCTCAGTTCCACTTTCCCGCCCTCTCCCCATAACCCTTAATCCCCTCTCCTATCAAAAACCCATCAACCCGCGTCTTAAAAATATTTAGTGAGGCAGCCTCCACCACTTCAACGGGTAGAGAATTCCAGAGATTCACCACCCTTTGAGTGAAGAAGTTCCTCCTCAACTCCGTTCTAAACCGCCCCCCCTTTATCTTGAGGCTGTGCCCCCTAGTCCTATTGTCTTTTTTGAGCGGGAAGAGTCTTTCCACCTCTATCCTATCCATTCCATTCATCATCTTATACGTCTCAATGAGATCTCCCCTCATTCTTCTAAACTCCAACGAGTACAAGCCCAGTTTATTCAGCCTCTCCTCATAGCTCAACCCCCTCAACTCCGGTATCAGCCTAGTAAACCTCCTCTACACTCCCTCCAAGGCCAAAATATCTTTGCGCAGGTGCGGCGCCCAAAACTGCACACAGTACTCCAGTTGCGGCCTCACCGACGCCCTATACAGCTGCAGCAAGACCTCCCTACTTTTATATTCAATCCCCTTCGCTATGAAGGCCAGCATCCCATTCGCCTTCCTGACCACCTGTTGCACCTGCAAGCTGGGTTTTTGCGACTCATGCACAAGGACCCTGAGGTCCCTCTGCACCGTCGCCTGCTGCAGTTTTTCGCCACGTAAGTAATAGTCCTTCCTACCATTCTTCCTACCAAAGTGGACCACCTCACACTTGCCAACATTAAATTCCATTTGCCATTTCCTGGCCCATTCGCCCAGCCTATCTAGATCCTTCTGCAGACTCTCCACACCCTCCGCACAATTTGCCGTTCCCCCAATCTTGGTGTCATCAGCAAATTTCGACACTCTACACTCGGTTCCCTCCTCCAGATCATTTCTTCAGTACCGGAGTGGAGGTCATCTTCTTGAAGCAGGTCGGGACCTCAGATCGATATAAAGGGAGGAGGAAGAGGAAGTTCAAGTCACTATCCTGGAAAGGGTGGGTCATAATGCATGATGAGATGGTGCGTCTCCTCTGAAGTAACCTTGTTTGCTGGATTACAGCACCTGGAACCACAGTGAGCCTTGCACACAATCTAGAGAAAGAGGCTATGCACCAATATTTAACGGGCAAAGTGAAAAAAGGGTGAATTAGTAATCAAGAGCTGTGGAATTCAAGTTCCAATTTGAGTAGTTTGAGAATTTGAACCTCAGTTTCAAAGATCTGCGGTCAGTAAAAGTAACATGATTTTTCTTTATTTGTTCATGCGATTTGGCCATCTCTGCTTGGCCAATATTTATTGTCCATCACTGTAGGCATTTTAGAGTCAGCCACATTGCTGTGTCTCTGAATCACATGTAGGCCAGACTGGGTAAGGACAGCAGATTTCCTTCCCTAAAGGACATTAGTGAACCAGATGGGTTTTTATGACGATCGGCAATGGTTTCTTTGTCATGTCTAATTGTCATAAAAGCCCAGCTAGGTCATTAAGGAAGGGAAGCCATTTTGCTTAGTCAGTCTGGCCCGTATGTGACTCCAGGCCAATACCAGTGTGGATGACACTTTTTCTCTCATTGGCATCCTGGGTTGTCTGAGGGTTGTCATCATTTTACTGTATGGCAGGATGAGGAGGTAGGCCCCAAGCCTACCTTGGCTAGAATGATGAACCCATCACCCTCCACTCACGCCCAGTGCTAACCCTCCAGGCAACTGAGCTCCACGCGCTGAGGTGACCAAAAGAAATATCACCTCATTGTTGACTGGAAGTTGTCGATCCGTTCAATTGGTCTGATGGTTGGACTGAGGCAATGAATCAGGCACTGTTCATTCACAACGTTAGGTGTACAGAATCCCAGCCAGAAACAGGTTCAGACGTTTGACCTGATTATGAAGATTTCAGTTGGCAAATTATGAGAATACACTCAGGCACATATTAACCAAACCTTGTAAAGTTTTAATGAAGCCCCAACAAATACATGGAAATTCATCTTGAAAATACTTGTAACTTTCCAAGAGGAATTAATTTTGGCTTCAAAAGGTAAAATCACATTATCCTGTCAGAAAATGGACAAAATAAAGTCATGAATTAAATTTTTCTTCCACTAATGCATCCAGGTCCTTCAAGAAAATAAATCTCAAGCCTTTGTCACTCTCAGTTCCTCATTAAGTTCAAAATTTTTCTTTGGAACTCACAGCATTTCCAGACACTTTCATTGCAAGAGTATAGAAATTAAAGTGGTGGAATTATAGAATCAGTGAAGAAGGAGGTCATTCGGCCCATCGAGTCCGAACTGACAACAAACCATCCAGGCCCCAACCCTGTAACCCCACATACTTACCCTTCAAATCCTCCTGACACTAAGTGGCCAATCCACCCAGCCTGCACATGTTTGGACTGTGGGAAGAAACCAGAGCACCCGGAGGAAACCCATGCAGACATGGAGAGAATGTGCAAACGTCACACAAACAGGGATCCAAGCTGGGAATCGAACCCGCATCCCTGTCGCTGTGAGGCAACAGTGCTAACCAGCGTGCCACAGCAGGTTAACATGCAGTTCACACAATGCCAAACCTGTATCCCACTCAACTATCACATACCACACTGGCTATATGCTTCAAATGGATTTGCAGGTTGGCCAATAAGGAACACACCCTAATTGTCCACAATCACCTGCTATTTTATTAACAAATTTCCAAACAAGCATCCCGGTTGGTTTCAAGCTGCCTTCTCCATCTTCTACACACTGGGTGAGTTATTAATCACTGCGGCAGTGTCACTTTGCAAGAACCAACACTTCAATTTTGTATTTTCAATAACCTTTCTCTGTATTTGAGGGGAGCCATCAGTCAAATGACAATTACAATAACATCAAAAGACCTAACAATTTACCCGGCAACATGAATATCCAGTATGAGATAATCACGCAAAAAGAATGCGTTATTTCGTTCAGACAGCTATTATACTTTCAAAATTAGATCTTTTAGACACTGGTTGTATTCTAATTAAAATATAAACTCCTCTGCTGTTGTGTTATTCTCCTTATGTCAAAACCTTTCATGGAACTGGAACAGAATAATGGACTGGCTGAGTAAATCCCTGTTATCAAAACTGCAGCAAATGGTCAGGGATAACTCCCGCTGCCTACACCATCTCATCGATACAATCGACATGAATCTGTGAAGGAAGGTACATGAGAGAGATATATAGTCACAGACAGCCTGACTAAACAGCACAGCATGGGGCTAGGAGACCATTCAGCCCATCATGTCTATCCCAGCTCTCTCAAGAGCAATCCAATTAATCCCAATCTCCCGCTCCTTCCTCCTATCCCTGAGCTTATTTCTCCTTCACATACTTATTCAATTCCCTTTTGCATCAACGGTTGGGATTCAACGATGGAATCTGCATCCATTTCCCTTCAGGCACAGAACATTGCAAATCTGAGCCACCTGCTGCCTAAAGAGTTTTTTCCATACGATGGCCAAGATTTATCACCATCCCCCGCACCCCCCGCTCCCCATAACCCCCAGTGGTGTGTCTTCTGGCACTGGGAGTATTCACCATTGGTAACCAGAGGGATGTTCCAGTCCCGCCAAGATTTACGGCATTCTGCAACGCTCACCCATCCCCACTGCCCGGGATCACACTGGGATCACACAGCGGAGGTGGGGGGGGGGGGGGGTTCGCCTTTGGCGGGATGAGAAGACCCCACCGGCAGGAAGAGCTGGAAAATCCCATCCATTGTGCGGAATTTTCCCCTCTCTTGCGCCGCGGGAATTCTAGCTGGCGGGACAGGGCCGATGACCTTGGGCAGGATTTTCCAGTCATGGGGCGAGAGTCCCGGCCATTGTCTCTGTTGGTGATTGAGTGAGAGACTCACACCTAAAAGGAAGGCTAAATGCACGGAGGGAACAGACAGCACATCTGGTTGGGTATTTTTTGATATGACATTTACAGGCACATGGAGAGCGTATCATCAATTTCTCAGCTCTTTTTACAGCTCTCTTAAAAAATTGCAAGGATGTTAAACTCTTTAATTGCTATTAACAATTAATTTTAATCTCTATTAACGAGTGGATTCATCCTTTATCTTCTTCCCTGCCACTTTATTTTGTTTCCTCTTTTTAGGCAGCTTGACTGTCCCCGTGATTAACAACGTGCGATTACAGACTCAGTGTTTATCCTCAGTCACTGTAATCAGGAATATCAATGCTGGGAACACCAGACCATCGGTCCAAAGATTTGTAACAATGGCACTGATGCGGAGCGATCGAACTGTCTTCAATGTGAATGCCCACGGATCAAGCACTGGAGCTTGGAGCAGGGCACACCATTCCTCTCGGCAGACTGAGTGACATTACCATCCTCAGCTTTCGAGATTCTTCGCCTGCGATTGGAAACAGTTACATCTCCTCAGTTACACAACTGGAACAAATGTAAAGAACAGAACTCCTCTATAAATGTCACCACTTTATCATCTTCCAAAGGAGGTAATTATCACTGCCCGGAACACAGAGACTCGGGCAACACTGGGAGTTTATCTCCTTGCACATTCTATGAGTGCAGTGTGATGAAGTGGGTGGATTTCACTTTCATTCTGCCCCCAACATTTTTAAAAGGCTTTAATTTCTTTCCTCTTCTTTTCAAGCTGAATGGCGTTCTGCACCGTACACCCTAATGGCCCTTCACCAAGATCCCTCAACTAAATGAGGTGGCACAATGGTTAGCATTGCTGCCTCACAGCACAGGGAGCCGAGTGCAATTCCAGCCTTGGGTCACTGTCTGTGTGGAGTTTGCATGTTCTCCCCGTGTCTGCGTGGGTTTCCTCCGGGTTCTTCGGTTTCCTCCCATACTCTGAAAGATGTGCAGGTTAGGTTGAGTGGTTGTGGAAAATTGCCCCTTTAGTGTCAGGGGCACCTGCAGGGCAGACACGTGGGGTTATGGGGATAGGATCTGGGTGGGACTGTGGCCAGTGCACACATGATGGCCAGTGCGTACTCCTTCTGCATTGTAAGGGTTCCATGATCCTATGAAATAAAAGCAGTGGCTCTTTGACTGAGTGATGAACATCTCCGCAACAGCAATCATGGTCACTCCTCAGATGACTAACCAAGAATTCTGTTTTTTCAAGTTTATTTATTAGTGTCACAAGTAGACTTACATTAACACTGCAATGAAGTTACTGTGAAAATCCCCTAGAGTCCTCTATTCTGTGAGAGTGGATCAGGTAACCTATTCCTTAAACCGATGTTACTGCACTGAGAGAACTTAACAAACCAGAGACACCTGACATCAGCACTCTGAGGGCTTCTCACTTTCCAGTCAGCAAAGTTCACTGGGAGCAGCATGGTGGCACAGTGGTTAGCACTGCTGCCTCATAACGCCAGGGACCCGGGTTCAAATCCCAGCTTGGGTCAGTCTCTGTGTGCATGGGTTTCCACCGGGTGCTCTAGTTTCTTCCCACAGTCCCAAAACCACAGAAACCCTACGGTGCAGAAAGAGGCCATTCGGCCCATCGAGTCTGCACCGGCAACAACCCCACCCTGGTCCTATCCCCGCTTCATCACCCTGCTAATCTGTCATATCCCGGGACACTAAGGGTCAATTTACCACATCCAATCAACCTAACCCGCACACCTTTGGACTACGGGATGAAACCCATGCAGACACGGGGAGAACGTGCAAACTCCACACAGACAGTGACCCAAGTCGGGAATCGAACCCGGATCCCTGGCGCTGTGAGGCAGCAGTGCTAACCACTGTGCCAGCAACGATGTGCTGATTAGGTGCACTGGCCATGATACGTTACTCCTCAGTGTACCCGAACGGGCGCTGGAGTGTGGCGTCTAGGGGTTTTTCACAGTAACTTCATTAGTGTTAATGTAAGCTACTTGTGACATTAGTAAGTAAATAAACTTCGAACAGCTGATCCTTCCTTTAAATATCTGTAGCATCCTTTTCTGGGCTGGATAGAAGTCCCAAAATATTCCAGAATGCATTAGGAAATAAGAGATCTGTGTGTAAATTCTATAAAATGATACATGGCTTGTGAGTAGATATTCATTTAAGAGTAAATCAATGTGAAAATCTGGAATATGAGTTATTTAAAGGATTGTGGGTTGATCCAGAAGTCAGTTCATATTATCAACATGAACCTTATTATAAGGATCTCTGGTGGTTGAGACCCGGGTGTGTTTAGAATGATCAGATAGCTGGGACAGGTTTACTGTCCTACCCGTTCACTCTGTGTATATCACACGGATTTTAGATGGTGCCCGTGATCTTCAGTCAAACACCTGCTGCGTTTTGATTAGCAGCACAGTCCAAAGTCCGATTACACTTTCTGCATCACGTCCCATCGAATGGCTCCAGTTGCCATGACAATCCAAGCTGGCACTGCTGCTCTGGTGTCAGTGTGCCTGCCCACACCGTGATCTGGATTCCTGCAACAGCGACAGCTGTGGGCGTCTTTCAGTTCAGCCGGCAAGGACGTTAAGACAGGTGAAAACAGGCGACCAGGGACACAGGAAGCTGACGGCCAGCCCTGCGCGATCATCGTGAAACCAGGGCAGGAAAATCGCCAACTTTCACAAGCTACGTGCACAGGAAAATAAAAATTATTCAGAATTTTAACACGCTCCACTGAAATTCCACCCAAACGGTACGAGAGTCAGAAACCACTGGTTTCGCATCTTGTTTTAATTCATTCTCGGAATTGCCAACCAAGCAGTTATTCCATGTCTAAACTGAGTGGCTGGCTGGGCCATTTCAGAGTGAACCACTGTGGCTCTGGAGTCACTGTAGGCCAGACCAGGTAAGGACAGCAGATTTCCTTCCCTAAAGGACATCACTGAACCAGATGGGTTTTTACAATTTTGTTATCACCACTACTGATACTGCTGATTTAATCCAGATTTTTCCTCAGTTCCCGTGGTGGGATTTGAACTCGTTTTTCTAAATCATTAGACTCGGGTTCTAGATTTGTAGTTCCATAATGCAGTCACTATATTATCTTTCTCTCCTCCATGAAGAAAGACTGAAGGGGCAGCATTGTGGCAAAGGGGGACACAATGGCAAGCACTGCTGTCTCACATCGCCAAGGATTCGGGTTCGATTCCAGCCTTGGGTCACTGCCTGTGTGGAGTTTGCACATTCTCCCCGTGTCTGTGTGGGTTTCCTTCGGGTGCTCCGAATTCCTCCCACAGTTTAAAGATGTGCAGGCTGGGTGGATTGACCATGCTAAATTCTCCCTCAGTATACCTGAAGAGGCACCAGAGTGTGGCGACTAGGGGATTTTCACAGCAACTTCATTGCAGTGTGAATGTAAGCCGACTTGTGACTGATAAATAAACTTTAAATAGACTGGAGTTCTTTGGTTTTGTGAAAATGCTATTGAGGTGAATCGAATAAATGACTTCATTGCTGCAATATTTCATTGTTAGCCCCGGAATATCCTGAGATTTATAAATCTGTAAATACAGGAAGGGTGAGGTGTAGTTATTGGGGAAGTTGGGTAACTCCAGGCTACAGGTTTTGTTCCATTTGATTTAATGGGTGCAGGGGTTCCCCAAATGGTTTAGAAAACATTAAATAACAACACATTCAAATGTAAAATAATGGGGGCAATTCTTCCCAAAAGTGTCGAATTTCCATAAAAAAATTGGAGTAAATCCCGCTGTTTTTTCAGCAGGAGTTTCAAAATGAATCTCCCACACTCTGCACTGCGGAGTGCTCGAGTGTGATTCACTCCAGAAACCAGTGGGCAGGGTCTATTCCCACTAGAGAGGCCAGCAGCAAAGTACTGAGTGAGCCACTGCGCATGTGTTTGATCACTGGCCTGCCCCGTGACCCCTGTATCACTGGCTGTGCAACCCCCACCCCCACAGCCCAATCGTTGGCCCCTGAACAGGCCTGGGACAATCTCAACATTCCATCTCCCGCCACCAGCCCACCGCGATGCCGCCCATTCCTCGGCAGCACTGGTCTCCCAATCTCCCCCCCACCGCCACACCAGCAGCTCGGACCCACCCCCCACCTCACCCCGAAGACCAGCCCTGACTGCCGGCCTCCGCACCCCCAACTCCGTCACTCAGCTCAAATGGACACCACTCGACAATCATCAGCCAAGAGTGTTCCCTTCCAGTTGGGGAACACTTCAGCAGTCACGGGCATTCAGCCTTCGGTCTTTGGGTAAGCATTCTCCAAGGCGGCCTTTGAAACACACAACAATGCAGAGTCGCTGAGCAGAAACTGATAGCCAAGTTCCGCATACATGAGGACAGCCTCAACCAGGATCTTGGGTTCATGTCACACTATCTGTGACCCCCACTATTTGGCCCGGGTTTGTAAAATCCTTCTAACTGTCCCAGCTTGAGACAATTCACGCGTCTGTAAGCTGTGATTATCCCTCTCTTCATTCACACTGTCTGTACCTGTAGAGACTAGATTGCCTGAAAAGACTCGCATTCCAACCATTATCTTCCATTTGTGTCTTTGTCTATATGTGCCATGTTTGTGAAACTTATCTCTCCATTCACTTGATGAAGGAGCAGAGCTCCGATAGCTCGTGTTGTGAGACTCCTTACTGTGCTCACCCCGGTCCAACGCTGGCCTCTTCACATCATCTTTGGACTGTGGGGGGAAACCGGAGCACCCGGGGGAAATCCACACAGACATGGGGAGAAGAATGTGCAAACTCCACAATGACAGTGACCCAAGCCAGGAATTGAACCTGGGTTCCTGGCACTGTGAGGCAGTAGTGCTAACCACTGTGCCACCCACTGTAACACCCTCCGATTCAAAGAGAAAAAGCATGACTGGGCCATGTTTACTCTGACTAACCACGGAAAGTAAACTGCTTCACTTTCAATGTCTATATCAGATTAGACTGGTCCAGCTGTCAAATAGTGGAGATTTTTTAAATATAAAGTTGACCCAAATGTTTTAATCTCGCCAATCACCCCCTTCATCCTACCCACCAGTACAGCTTTGGTGTGAATTTAAAAGGGTAAAGATAAAAATTTAAAACCTACTGACTTTATAAAATACATTTATTTTGATTGTTCTCTGCTCAAAAGTCAAGCTTTCATCTACTTTCCAGGATCAGTTTAGCCAAAGCAAAGATTTTTCCTGATGATAGTTTCTGCTTTGTGTTATCTGCTAAGCACCATCAGTGGATTTCTGAAATAATCTCTTCAATAAGATTATGAAGTTTTACCCTCCAGAGCACAGAATAATCCCCGCTCCCCCTACACGCTGGGGATAGACGTTCCTTTAAACAGGAAGAGAAAATGGTCGATTCTAATCACATCAAAGGGGCCATTTCTGCAGGCAAATCAAATGTTTTTTCCCTGTGAACCAATGTCCTTTCAGATACCATTAACATCCAAACTTGTTGAAAAAGGCAGTGCCTGAGTTAGCCTCCTCGACACTGAACTCTGGCAAGCGGTGAACAAGCGGACTTGTGAATGATGGAAGGTTGGGACTGACTCGATGGCTACAGTGCGTTCCGTGAGGGTGGCTAACAGACTGATAGATACATCACTGCATGAGGACTGGAGAGGTTGACAGTGTGGATGATAGAATCCAGATCAACAACCTGGTCCCCCCCCATGCCAACATTATAGTTAAGAAAGGCCACCAATGCCTCCACTTTCTCAGAAGACTAAGGAAATTCGGCACGACAGCTAGGGCTCTCACCAACTTTTACAGATGCACCATAGAAAGCATTCTTTCTGGTTGTATCACAGCTTGGTCTGGCTCGTGCTCTGCCCAAGATTACAAGGAACTACAAAAGGTCGTGAAGTTAGCCCAATCCATCATGCAAACCAGCCTCTCATCCACTGATTCTGTCTACACTTCCCGTTGCCTCGTCAAAGCAGCCAGCATAATTAAGGATCGCACGGGAAAAAGATACAAAAGTCTGAGGTCACGTACCAACCGACTCAAGAACAGCTTCTTCCCTGCTGCTGTCAGACTTTTGAATGGATCACACTAAGTTGATCTTTCTCTGCACCCTAGCTATGACTGTAACACTACATTCTGCACTCGCTCCTCGCCTTCTCATGAATGGTATGCTTTGTCTGTATAGCGCGCAAGAAACAATACTTTTCACTATATGCTAATACATGCGACAATAATAAATGAAACCAAATCAAATCCCTACAGGGCAGAAGAGGCCATTGAGTCTGCACCAACTCTGTGACAGAGCACTCCATCCAGGCTCTCTCCTAGGAACACAGGAATTAGGACAAAAGTCGGCATATTCAGCTCTTCGAGCCTGCTCCGCCATTCAATCAGATCACAGCTGATCTCTCCGTGGTCTCAAATCCACCTCCCTAACTGTTCCCTAACTCATCCCTTTTTTAAAATTAGAAATATATTTATCTCCCTCTTGAAACCATTCAATGATTCACTCTCCATCGCGCTATGGGACAGCAAGTTCCAGGAATTCACCATCCTTGGCGAGTAGTTCCCCATCTCACTTTTAAATCTATTGCCTCGCAACCTATACCTGTGACCTCTCCCTCTAGATTGTCCCATTACAGAAAACATCTGCTCTACATTTACTTTATCAATCCCCTTTTAAAATTTTATATAACTCACCCCCACCTTATCCCCATAACCCCACACCTCCCATGGTTAATCCATCTAACCTGCACATCTTGGGATACTAAGGGGCAATTTAGCATGGCCAATCAAGCTAATCTGCACATCTTTGGGCTGTGGGAGGAAACCCAAGCAGACATGGGGAGAACATGCAAACTTTGCACAGATATGGAGAGGGGGAGTGGGTACTCAGGTTAGCTGGCTGCTGGTAAAAGTAGGTGTGTGGAGTGCTCTGATGCGGTGTGCTTGGTAAGATGATGGGGGGTGGTGGCTGGGAGTGGGGTGGTGGTGGGGGTGGGTTTGTTCTCCCACAGTGTGTAAATAGACTAGCAAATCCAGTTAATCTTCCTGACCCTGTTATATCACTTCAAACACTTCCCGCACAACACCCCACCCCCAGAGCAGGGTGGAAACCTCTGACTGATTCACCTCTTCAGCTCGATACCATCGGCCCGTGTGTGACACCGGCAGGTTCCTGCTGTTATGTCGCGACGTACAAGTGTCATCGAGAGATTTCCAACTTTGTTAGGGACAAAAGATGTTTATTGATTCGAGAAACTTTGGTGCGGGAGTTACAGCTCTCCCTGTCCCGGAGCTGGACTCCAGTCTTTGTGAAACACAGACAACAGGAGCAGGAAGAGGCCATTCAGCCCTTCCAGTCTGCTCTATCATTCGTCATGACTGATCATCCAATTCAATGGCCTGGTTCCACGTTCCTCCCACATCCTTCAATCTCCTTCGCCTCAAGCGCTCTATCTAATAGCTTGTTGAAAACATACACACTGGAACTGTATCACCCCGCCCACCATGGGATCGGGTGAGGGGCGGACAATGGAAATGTCCATTGACATCGGGCGGCATTTTCCAGTCTCGGGTGAAGCGAGGCCATACATTCCTGTCCACAATGTTTTGGTCTCAACTACTTCCTGTGGTAAAGAATTCCACAGGCTGACCAATGGAAGAAATTTCCCTTCATCTTCATCTTTAATATATCCTTAAGCTATAACCCCTGATTCTGGACATCTCCACCATCGGGAACAACCTTCCTGCGTCTATCCTGTTGAGTACTATTTGAATTTTATAAGTTTCTATGAGATTGCCCCTCACCTTTAAACTCCAGCGAATATAATCCGAACCAACGCAATATCTCTTCGTACATCAGTCCTGCCATCCCAGGAATCAATCTGGCAAACCTTCACTGCACTGTCTCTGAGCAAGAACATCCTTCCTCACTCAGATAAGGAGACCAAAACACAATATTACATGTGTGGCATCACCAAAGCCCTGTGTAATTACAGCAAAATATCCCTGCTCCTGCAATCAAATCTTTTCTCTGTGAAGAACAACATGCCATTTTTGCCTTCTTTACTGCCTGCTACACCGACATGTTTACCATCAGTGACTGGTGCACCAGGACACCCAGATCTTGTTGAACATTCCCTCTCTTCGCTGATGGCCATTCAGATTTAATCTGCCTTCTGTTTTTGTTACCAAAGTGGATAATCTCACATTTATCTAAATTATGCCGCATCTGACATTCATTGACCCACTCGTTCAACTTGTCCAAATCACACTGAAGTGTCTCTGCATCCTCCTCACAGCTCACCCTCCACCCAGCTTTGTGTCATCTGCAAATTTGGAGATAATACATTGAAATCATTAATATATGGTGTGAATAGCTGGGGTCCCAATCCCTGAGGTTCCCCCAATAGTCACTGCCATTCGGAAAAAGATCTGTTTATTCCTGCTTTTCTTCCTGTCTGTCAACCAGTTTTCTATCCATCTTAATACACTACTCCCACCCCATGCACTTTTATTTTACACACTAACCTCCTATGTAGGATTTTGTCAAAAGTCCAAATAAACAACATCCACTGGCTCCCCCTAATCAACTCTGCTAGTTACATCCTTGAAGAATTCTGGTAGGTTTGCCAAGCATGATTCCCCTTTCATTAATCCATGCTGACTCTATCCAATCCTGCCACTATTTTCCAAGTGTTTTGTTATAAAATCTTTGATATGGACTCTAGAATTTTCCCTACTCCAGACATCAAGCCAACTGGTCGATAATTCCATTTTCTCTCTACCTCCCTTTTTAAATAGTGGGGTTACATTTGGGGCAGCAAGGTGGCACAGTGGTTAGCACTGCTGCCTCACAGCGCTACGGACCCAGATTTAATTCCACCCTTGGGTCGCTGCCTGTGCAGAGTCTGCATGTGCTCCCCGTGTCTGCGTGGGTTTCCTTTGGGTGCTCTGGTTTCCTTCCACAGTCCAAACATGTGCGGGTTAGGTGGATTGGCCATGCTAAATTGCCCCTTAGTGCCAGGGGGACTAGCTAGGGTAAATGCATGGGGTTATTGGGATAGGCTCTGTCTGGGATTTTTGTCGGTGAAGGCTTGATGGGCTGAATGGCCTCCTTATGCACTGTGGGGATTCTAGTCTGTTTTACTAGCTATCCTCCAATCTGTGAGAACTGTTCCATAATCTGAGAAGATGACCACCAATGCAGCCACTATTTCTCAGGTCACTTCCTTCAGTTCTCTGGGATTAGATTATCCGGCCCTGGGGATTTATCCGCCTTCAATCCCATCAACTTCCCCAACACCATTTTTCTACTAATACTGATCTCCTTTAATTCCTCCCTCTCACTAAACCCTGTGTTCCACAACATTTCTGCTATATTATTTGTGTCCTCCTTAGTGAACATGGATTAAAGAGTATATTTATTAGGTCAGCCATTTCTTTGTTCCCCATTATAAATTCTCCAGTTTCTGATTGGAAGGGGCCTCCATTTGTCGGCACCAATCTTTCCCAACCCACAAACCGATTGAAACTTTTTCAGTTATGTTCCTCACCAGCTTACTCTGTTTTTCCTCTTTTTAATGATGTTAGCTACATGGCTGTGAGAGGTATTTTACCCCAGAGAGGCCTCCAGCCTCTGGGGTGATCACTCATTCCCATTGGCCCAGGTGACCCACTGCTGCTGTACTGTACTAGAGGGACAGACACCTCGTACACATCTTTGTCCTATTGCTGAGGGATAGTCTGCCTCTCCCTGCCCTGTCTGCATCCAGCAATAACTTCAGAGAAAGATCACGGCACTTGGTGCTGGATTTGCTCTTTATAAATTGTCCCCTAATCCTGCAATTCCCACATCAGCCCTTTAAATATCGGAATTGGGATGGTGCCGCACCAGGACATCTTACAACTGCTGCATAACCTGAGAGATCCAGAAAGAAACATGTTCGGAAAACTCCACCTATTAATACCATATCTGGGCTCCCTTCACACAATTCTTAACCCTTCATCTCAAAACCATTTCTACGTTAATATGAGGGTCCTTAGCACCAATAAATGTACACTGTCCACGCCCCTGGCTGATGCACCTTCTATCGTCAGGAATACAGAAACCGGTTCTTGCCCGGGGAAGTGAACAAATCCATCTCCGGATAATCCTTACATCCTGCAACATTCCCTGAATATCCTTCAGATGAATTTTTCATTGGTGAGAATGAGTCAGAGCAGCATCTGCTGCTGTTATCAAATTCTGTTAAGTGTTTGGCCAACAACATTCGTCGCGAGCCAGAAGGCAGCAACCAAGCCAGGTCACATACCGACACAGGGGCTGTGAAAGTATTCTTTGATGGGATGTGGGCGTTGCTGGCAAGGCCAGCAGTTATTGCCCATCCCCGACTGCCCAGCGGATTTCTCAGCCGTTTCCGAGGGCATTTCACAGTCAACCACGTTGACACATGGAGGCCAGATCTGGTAAAGCTAGCAGATGCAGGGAGGATATTCCTGACACTGGGGGACTCCTGAACTAGAGGTAACAGTCTGAGAATTTGGGGTAGACCATTTAGGACAGAGATGAGGAGACATTTAGTCATAGAATCCCTACAGTACCGGAAGCCATTTGGCTCTTTGAGTCTGTACCGACAACTTTCCCACCCAGATCCTAACCCATAATCCCATACATTTACCCTGCTAATCCCCCTGATACTGGGGCCAATTTACCATGGCCAGTCCACCTAACCCGCGCATGTTCGGACTGTGGGAGGAAACCAGAGCACCTGAAGGAAACCCATGCAGACATGGAGAGAATGTGCAAACTCCACACAGACAGTGACCCAAGGCTGGAATTGAACCTGGATCTCTGGCGCAGTGAGGCAGCAGTGCTAACCACTGTGCCACCATGCCACCCCAAAGATTTCTTCACGCAAAGAGCCTGTAGAACTCATTGCCACGGGAAGTAGTTGATGCCAAAATATTGAATGTAATAGAGAGGCGGCTGCGTACAGCACTTGGGGCGAATGGGATCAAAGGTTATGGGGAGGAAGCAGGATCAGGCTATTCAATGGGACGGATCAGCCATGATCATAATGAATGCTGGAGCAGGCTCAAAGGGCCAAATAGCCTCCTCCTGCTCCTACTCTCTATGTTTCTACATATTTCCTTCCCTAAAAGACATGATGGGTTTTCATAAAAATCAACAGTAGTTTCGGGGTCAGCATCAATGAGAATAGCTTTCAATTTACATTAATTAAATGTAAATTCCACCAGCCGTCATTCAAGAAGGCAGCTCACCCACACCTTCTCCAGGGCAATTAGGGATGGACAATAAATGGGGCTGGGGCTGGTCAGTGAGGGTCACATCCTGTAAAAGGATAAAAGAACTCCGGCCCCTTAACAATTTCCATAAGGAGCTTAGGGGGCTATCAAATTGGAGGCAAGTATCTTACCGACTCTCTACCCTGCCACCCTTCAGTCCATTGACTGTCCCAGAGACACTGAGATCCCAACACAATCTCCAGGACAGTGATTTCAAAACCCATCACAATGTATTTTGCCCCAGAGAGCAAAATCCCAATTCACAAGTCTGAGATACAGCCCATTTAGTATTTCTTATTCAACTAAAGTAAAATTTATTTAATAGTCACAAGTAAGCTTACATTAACAGTGCAATGAAGTTATTGTGAAAGTCACCTAGTCGCCACACTCCAGTGCCTGTCCAGGTTACACTGAGGGAGGATTTGGCACGGCCAATGCACCCTAACCAGCACATCCTTCGGACTGTGGGAGGAAACGGGAGCACCGGAGGAAACCCACACAGACACGGGGAGAACGTGCAAGTTCCACACAATGACCCAAGCCGGGAATTGGACCCAGGTCCGCCCGGTGCTGTGAGGCAGCAGTGCTAACCACCGTGCCGCTCCCTGGACTTTTGTTTGCACTATTCATTTCCACAAGGGAATTGGAACTCTTTCATCTCCCCATTGTGTTTTCTTTGTTATAATTCAGAGGCAATTTCATGTCAGTATTAAGGGGGATGTTGAAAGCTGTTGTTCAGTGTTTGAGAATGACGGAATAATTAGCTGCTTAAAACAGCATCTGTGCCATCCATAAGTAATTTAGTGTCAATGTTGGATGCCAACATATCACTGACTGCAATGTGTCGCCTGATTTATAATGCCGGTAACAAAACTATTTTTCAATTAAAAATGTCAGGCATGTACAACAGTTGCAATGAACTGAGGATTCAGTGGGTGTATTCTTCCATAAAGTGCAACCACGGAGTTAATAAATACAGCCGCAGAACCAAGGCTTTTATTTAGCAGGTTCTAACTGGTGGAGCTGCATTGTTGATTAAAGATGTTGTTGATATGATATTGAGGAAAGATATTAGCACCGATGATGTGGGATCTGTGTGGTCGAATTAAAAACATTGTAGTGTTCATGTTGGGAAAAGCATTAGACAGGAAATCAGACATGCATGTGTTGAAGGAACATCTGTGATTATGGGTGACTTTAATCTGCATATAGATTGGAAGAGTCAAATTAGTCACAGTCCAACAGAGGAATTATTTCTGGAGTGCATACGGAATGGTTTTCTGAAGCAATAAGTTGAGGAACCAACAAGGGAGCAGGCCATTTTGGGCTGGGTGTTGTGCAATGAGAAAGGATTAGTTGGCAATCTAGTTCTGAGAGAATCCTTGACATCGAGTAACCATAATATGTTAGAATTCTTTGTCAAGGTGGATAGTGATGTAGTTGATTCTGAGACCAGGATCCTGAATCTCAGTAAAGGGAACTATGATGGTGTGAGGCATGAATTGGCCATGATGGACTGGGAAACATTACTGAAAATGGACAGGCATTTAAAGAACAAATAGGAGAACTCCAGAAGTTGTCTGTTTCTGTCTGGTGCAAGAGTGATCAGGGAGTTGTGGCCAAACCATGGCTCACGAGGAAAATTAGAGATAGTATCAGATTCAAGAAAGAAGCAAACAAGCTGGCAAGAAAAGCAGTAGGCCTGAGGATTGGGAGTAGTTTAAAATTCAGCAAAGTAGGACCAAGGGATTGATTAAGAAGGGAAAATAGAGTATGAAAGTAACCTAGCGGGGAATATAAAAACTGACTGTAAAAGTTTCTGTAGAAATGTAAAGAGAAAAAAGATTGACAAAAGTGAATGTAGGCCCCTTACAGTCAGAAAAGGGAGAATTCATAACGGGGAATAAAGAAATGGCCGAGGAATTAAATTCATACTTTGCTTCAATCGTCACAAAGGAAGACATGAATAATGTGTAAAAAGTTTAAAGTTTTAAAGTCTATTTAAGTAAGCTTACATTAACACTGCAATTAAGTTATTGTGAAAATTCCTCAGTCGCCACACTCCGACTGTTTGGATACACTGAGGGAGAATTTGGCACATCAATGCACCCTAACCAGCACGCCTTTTGGAGGGTGCCAGAAGTGTTGGGAGAAACATGTTTTAGTGAGGAGCTGAAGGAAATCAGCATTAGTAGAGAAATGGTTTGGGGGAAATTGATGGGATTGAAGGTGGATAAGTCTCCAGGTCCTTATAATCTTCATGGAATGGTGACCATGAAACAATTGTTGGAACAACCCATCTGGCTCACTAATGTCCTTTAGGGAAGGAAATCTGCTGTCCTTACCTGGTCTGGCCTACACGTGACTCCATATCCACAGCAATGTGGCTGATTCTCAAATGTCTTTTGAAATGGAGGGTGGTTAGGAATGAGTAATAACGCTCACATCCGTGAAAAGAATAACATTAAAAAATCATAGAATACCGAATGTTCATGGCTAATCACCTTAACCTGCACATCTTTGGACTGTGGGAGGAAATAGGAGCACCTGGAAGACACCCACGCAGACACGGGGAGAATGTGCAGACGCCACGCGGACAGCGACATAAGCAGGAATCGGACCCCAGGAGCTGTGAGGCAGCAATGCTAACCACTGTGCCACAGTCCAAAACTGTGTTTCCATCTTACGCAGCAGGGCTACAGGGAGGCGCTGGCACAGGTGATGAAGAAATCTTGGAGAATGAGCTAGCCAGCCAAATAAAGGACTGCAGTGTGACACACAGAGGACAGAGCGAGGACCCCCACGCTGTTAAAGATACTCACTGCTACTGAGCCCCTTTCATCCACATCACTTTCTCTTCTAACTGTGCAAACACATCAAATAAACAGAAAAAACAATAAGTGTTCGAAATCCTTAGCACAATCCTCATGCTTGGATATGTGTGTGTGTACTTGTCTGTTCATATGTGTGCATGTGGGAATGTGTGTTACATACAATCACGTATGTGCATATATGTGTGCATGTGGTGTAGGTAGGTGCATGTGTGTTTGCACTTACGTGTGGGTTGCGCTTGCGTGTGTGTAAGTGTGCATGTGTGTGCATGTGTGCCTGTGTGTGTGCATGTGTATTTGTGTGCATGCACGCATGCGTGCGTGTGTCTGCGTACATGTGTATTTGAGAGTATGGGTGTGGGGGGAGTGTGGGACATCATTGGGAGAATTTTCCCAGGGAATAAGAACATAAGAAATAGGAGCAGGAGTAGGCCACCTAGCCCTTCGAGCCTGCCCCGCCATTCAATAAGATCATGGCTGATCTGAAGTGGATCAGTTCCACCTTCCCGCTTTCTCCCCATAACCCTTAATCCCCTTGCCTACCAAAAACCTATCTACCCGCGTCTTAAATATATTTAGCGAGGCAGCCTCAACCACTTCAACGGGCAGAGAATTCCAGAGATTCACCACCCTTTGAGTGAAGAAGTTCCTCCTCAACTCCGTTCTAAACCGTCCCCCTTTATCTTGAGGCTGTGCCCCCTAGTCCTACTGTCTTTTTTGAGCGGGAAGAGTCTCTCCACCTCTATCCTATCCATCCCCTTCATCATCTTATATGTCTCAATGAGATCTCCCCTCATCCTTCTAAACTCTAACGA
Organism: Carcharhinus amblyrhynchos; assembly: GCF_965287045.1. Lineage (NCBI taxonomy): Eukaryota > Metazoa > Chordata > Chondrichthyes > Carcharhiniformes > Carcharhinidae > Carcharhinus > Carcharhinus amblyrhynchos. Next base: position 50,199,979 of record NC_137342.1, read on the forward strand.
GTACAAGCCTAGTTTATTCAGCCTCTCCTCACAGCTCAACCCCCTCAACTCCGGTATCAGCCTAGTAAACCTCCTCTGCACTCCCTCCAAGGCCAAAATATCCTTGCGCAGGTGCGGCGCCCAAAACTGCACACAGTACTCCAACTGTGGCCTCACCAGTGCCCTGTACAGCTGCAGCAAGACCTCCCTACTTTTATATTCAATCCCCCTCGCTATGAAGGCCAGCATCCCATTCGCCTTCCTGACCACCTGTTGCGCCTGCAAGCTGGGTTTTTGCGACTCATGCACAAGGACCCCCAGGTCCCTCTGCACCGTAGCATGCTGCAGCTTTTCGCCCTGTAAGTAGTCGTCCTTCCTACTATTATTCCTACCAAAGTGGATAACCTCACACTTGCCAACATTGTATTTCATCTGCCAGGTCCTCGCCCACTCGCTCAGCCTATCTAGATCCCTCTGCAGACTTTCCACACCCTCCACACAATTTGCCGTTCCACCAATCTTTGTGTCATCAGCAATACCAGGGATGGGGTTGCCTGTCAGGTCCATGAAGGGTGGAAACCAATTGCGACAATGCTGCCCACTTCTGGTCATTTTGCGGAAGTGCTGGTACCTGCCTGCCATTGGAGCGCCTCCCTCTGGCCACCATGTGTGGAGACCAGCATCTAAACTGAGACAGCCTCCCTGCAGGAGGCCAGAAGCTCCATAATGCAATGATGGGGCAAAAGTCATCTGGGGAAGGAGATCCCCCCACTGGCTCCAGTGATATTTAAAGGCTTCAAAAGATGGCAAAAGAGACTCCCCCTTTGCAGTGCCTACCTCTCCTCGTGGGGCTGACATGGCTGCCGTCCCTCGGACTGAGCCTCCAACCTCGAGGGGCTGTCTGCCACCCTAGGAGGGCGAGCGTGGAGGGTTCCCCAGGCAGGGGCAGTGAGGACCGGGTCCAATATTATTCCTCCAAGTCCAGTGGAAAAGTCAGCTCATCATTTCAGGTTAATGTCCCTTTGTCAGAACGAAAAGAATTCGGAAATGAAACAGTCCATAAGCAAGAGCAGAGCCAGGCGAGGGAGCCGGGGAACAAAAGGGAAGACATTTTATTGAGACCAGTCCATGAATAGTGGGTCCCTGAGGTATCTTGAGTCATGTTTTGTGTGTTACAGGCAGCAGTCTCCAAAGAGCCTATTATCCTGTAAACAATCTGCCTCGATATTATCCATACTCTCCTGAAGGTTTTACATCTGGTGATAGGTTCATGACCTCACATTCTCACTCCTTTTTCCAGCACTTTCTGCTTTTAATTCCAGGTTATGTTTAATTAGTGGCCTTAATAATAAAATGACTGTCACCAGCTGTGATCTTCTTTTCATTTCCAAGTTCCATGGCCATGTTCTAAAGCATGGTTAGAGCGAGCTAGCGATGTTATTCCAGTGAACAACTTAACTCTCTCTGGATCACACAATCCCTAAAGTTCAGAAGGAGGCCATTTGGCCCATTGAGGCCGCGCCGACTCTCTGAAAGATTATCTTACTCAGGCCCTCTCCCCGCAACCTCACGCATTCACCATGGCTAATCCGCCTCATAGAATCGACAGGATCCCTAAAGTGCAGAAGGAGGCCATTCGGTCCACCAAGTCTGTACTGATCACAATCCCCCCCAGGCCTTATTCCCGTAACTCCACTTATTTACCCTACTAATCCCCCTGACACTATGGCCAATCAGCCTAGCCTGCACATCTTTGGACTGTGGGATGAAACCAGAACGTCTGGAGGAAACCCGCACAGACATGGGGAGAATGTGCAAACTCTACACAGACAGTGACCCAAGGTCGGAATTGAACCTAGCTCTTGCAGCAGTGAGGCAACAGTGCTAACCACTGTACCGCTCTACACTACACACTAATCAGTAAGTATACACACTAATCCCAGTACTCTGTGTACACTCTTGTATTCTGTGTACCAACTTGAATATTAAGATTGATAAGAGTACAACAGAAACAGAATCACAGAATCTGTTTTTTGCATTACAGAAGAAAGCCATTCGGCCCATCGAGCCTGCACTGGGCAAACTGCTTACATAGTATAAAATGGAAAACAAAAATATACTGGGAATCCTCGGCCAGTCTGACATCATGAGTGGACAGAGAGAAACAAGAGTTAACAGTGGAATTCCAGTGAGTGAGAATGGGGAATTTGGCGCTCAGCCAAATCTCCATTCTTGGCAGGAGGACTGGCGAATCCCAGCCACCAACGAGACTGGAGAATCTGGCCGAACGTGTCAAGTCGGTGACCTTTCACCAGAGCCAATGATGAAGAGTCAGCCACCTGAATGACAGGTGGGGATATCCCAGCCCCACTGTGGGGAGGTCAGTGGCCCAGTCAGAAGTCACATCTATCCGGTGGAACAGGAGGATTCCCCGTGAGGGACAGGACTGGAAAATCCTGTCCATTAACTCTGTCTGTCTGCAGTTGCTGCCTGACCTGAGTATTTCCAGCATTCGTAGTTTGATTTTGCGTTTCCAGTATCCTCAGTGTTTAATTATTTTGCTTTTGAACGCATGTTGCTTTAGCTGTGCTTTATAAACTGAGCAGAACAATATTTATTATCTAAATCAGTCACAAGTAGACAATGTGGAAATGTTTATTACAGCTCATCAACTGAACAAATCCACCTATTCATGTTAAGCAAGAAATGTTTCACATTATTACAAACACAGCAGGAAGGACGTGTTTGCCCATTGTCAACTCCACTCTACTACCCACTGATGAGTGAAGCAACCTTTCGGAAGACAGACCCATTGAGCTGGCAAAGCCAATTTATTTCCATCCATTAATAAAACAAAAGATGTATCTCTCTGAGGGGTCTACGCAATAAATCTCAAACTCACTGTTAAATTGGCCATAATGCACATTACTTTTTAATGTTATTGCCTGCATCATTCTTCATGTTCCTCACAGCGACAGAAGGGATGCCTTCTTGTGGTGTTGATACTTTGCTGCTGACACTCGTAGACAAGAACACGAGAGGTGCGACCTAACGGACGCTGGCACCCCGCCGCCGCTGCAAGCCAGGATGGAGGATTTGGAACGCAGCCAAATCTCCGTTCACAATGAGACCAGAAAATCCCGCCAGAGTGAACAGCTATATGGTTCCACCCTAGAAATAAAGGCAGGATCTGGCCACCTTCCAGCCTGCCTCGCCATTCCATACGGCCACGGCTGAACTACGCGGCCCTCAACTCCTTTTCTGTGCCATGTCTTCATAGCCCTGACCTGGCAAACCAAAGCCAATGGAAGACAAGAGCAGGAGGAGGCCACTCAGCCCATCGATCCTGTTCTGCCATTCAAGGAGGCTGTGGCTGGTCCGTGAGCAAAGAGCTTTTCCCCACATCCTCGAATATCTTTGTTTAACAAAAACGAATCAATCTCAGATTTAAAATTAACAACTGATCCAAGATCAACTGCCATTTGCTGAGGAATTCCAAATTCTTACCACCTGTCGTGTGTGGAAGTGTTTCCAAATTTCACTCCTAAACTTTCCGCCTCTGATTTTCACACCATCCCATCAGTGGAAACAGTTTCTCCTCATTTATCCTATCGGTTCCCTTTAATACCTTAAAAAATTTGATTGAATCACCCTTAATCTTCTAAATTCCGGGGATAACAGCCTTTGTTGGGGTAATCGCTGCTTGTAATGGAATAGAGAGAGGGAGTGAACTCCTTCTCTGAATTTCAGCCAATATTAAGTGTGAACGAAATGGAGTGCCCTTCCATATGTTCCTTGCTATTTGCAGTATTAGTGGAGAACACAGTAACATGTTTGTGTGTTGCTCTGTTTGTTGTTTCAGTGAAGATGTTAACAGGGTCACCGATTATGTCCTTCACACAGACGATGAAACTCTCTAAATTTGGTATTGATACAACCTCTACAGGCTTACAGCAGGAAAACAAAGCTCCCAACTTCAGAGCTGTGAACGAGAAGAAAGGTAACTCTTGAACTCACTAACAATGCAATATCCAATTGACACAATTCACAAAGCTATCTATTCACTGGTGCTTGAGGGATACAAACGAGTTAAAACATTTAAATGTACATTACAAATTACATTACCTTCTCGAAGGCAATTAGGGATGGGCAATAACTGCCAGTGACACCCACATCCATCAGTGAATTGAAAATAAACTTTTTATTCACGTCGCAACTTTAACCTAGTACAAGACACTTCACAGCAACATCATCAACAACATTTGTCACTGAGCCACAAACAATGATATTAGGAGACACTGAGACTCGGGCCTCTTACAGGATAGAGACTTAGTGAGGTGGACAGCTTCAGACCCCAGAGGTTACGGCCCAAGCAGCATGGACAGGAATGGGGGAGAGATTCAAAGTCAGGGACATCCAGGATTTGATTTGATTTGATTTAGTATTGTCATATATATTAGTATACGGTGAAAAGTATTGTTTCTTGCACACTATACAAAGCATACCATTCATAGAGAAGGAAAGGAGAGAGTGCAGAATGTAGTGTTACAGTCATAGCTAGGGTGTAGCGAAAGATCAACTTAATGCGAGGTAGGTCCATTCAAAAGTCTGACAGCAGCAGGGAAGAAGCTGTTCTTGAGTCGGTTGGTACGTGATCTCAGGCTTTTTCCCAGTGGAAGAAGGTGAAAGAGAGAATGTCCGAGGCGTGTGGGGTCCTTGATTATGCTGGCTGTTTTTCTGAGGCAGGGGAAGTGTAGACAGAATCAATGGATGGGAGGCTGGTTTGCACGACTGACTTGGTTTCATTCACAGCCCTTTGCAGTTCCTTGTGGAGCAGGAGCCATACCGAGCGACAATACAATCAGAAAGAATGCTTTTGGGGAGCTAGAATTCTCAGAGTTCCCAGAAGGTTGCGGGGGCTGAAGGGAGAAGATTGGAGAGATGGGGTTGGGGCACAAGGCCAAGGATGAGATTTTTAAAGTGGAGGTGTTACTGGGCCAGGTGTCAGTGTGAGGTCAGTGGGGGTGCAGCACCAATGGGACCTAGTGTGAGTCAGGATATGGGCAGATTTAGCTTGGCTGAAGATTTTGAGGATCAAGAATGGGAGGCAAGCCAAACCACTGGAATGATAAAGACATGGGTGTGGGTTCCAGAAGAGAAACTGCGGGAGAGATGGTTACAGAGATAAATCAGCGATCACAGTGATGTAGTGGCTATGTGCCAGATAGACGGACAGTTGAAAGGGATGTAGATTGGTATGACTCCTGCTCTGTCCAAGACCGCAAGAAACTACAAAGGGTTAATGAACAAAGCCCAGTTCCTCACTCAAACCAGTCTCCCATCCAATGGCTTTGTCCACACTTCCTACTGCCTTGAAAAAGCAGCCAGCATAATCATGTACCCCACACACTCTGAACATTCTCTCTTCCACATTCTTCCAAGTCTGAGGTCACTTACCAACCGACTCAAGAACAGCTTCTTCCCTGCTGCCGTCAGACTTTTGAATGGACCTACCTCGCACTAAGTTGATCTTTCTGGCTAAAGTTTCTGATCTTTAGTCCTCTTAAAATCTTACACATCTCAATAAGATCACCTCTGATTCTTCTAAACTCTGAGTATAGACCCAACCTGCTGAACCTCTCCTGATAAACAACCCTCTCATAGAACAGAGAACGCTACAGCACAAACAGGCCCTTCGGCCCACAGGTTGCGCTGATCATATCCCTACATTGCAGGAATCAGCCCAGTGAACCTTCTCTGAACTGTCTCTGATTCAGTTCAATCCCTTGTTAAGTATGAAGATTTAAACAGTACACAGTAGTCTGCTGCAGCCTCAATAATGCCCTGTAAAGTTGTCGAGAGACTTTCCCACTTATACACTCCCTGTAATAAAGTTTGTGATTAAAAGGCTTGTAGCGCAGTGGGTAACATCCCTCACTTTGAGTTAAAAACTCTCTGTTTAAGATCCACTCTGAACCTGATGGTCAGGGAAGGTGTGCTTACAACATGGCCAAATGGAATCATTGAACCATACAATCCCTACAGTGCAAAAGAGGCCATTCAGCCCATCGAGCATGCACCAACTCTCCGACAGATGATCCCACTCAGGCCATTTCCCGCGACTCCTCGTTTTTACCCTGTTAATCCACCTAAACTTCACATCTTTGGACACTGAGGGGAATTTAGCATTGCCAAACCATTTAACCTGCACATCTTTGGAGTGTGGAAGGGAACCAGAGCACCCGGAGGAAACCTATGCAGACACAGGGAGAACGTGCAAACTCTGCACGGTCACCCGAGGCTGGAATTAAATCCGGGTCCCTGGCGCTGTGACGCTGCAGTGCTCGCCACTGTGTCACCGTGCCACCCTGGCACTGTGACGCTGCAGTGCTCGCCACTGTGTCACCATGCCACCCTGGCACTGTGACGCTGCAGTGCTCACCACTGTGTCACCATGCCACCCTGGCACTGTGACACTGCAGTGCTTGCCATTGTGCCAACGTGCCGCCCCAACATGTTGATTATCAACCTGTAAATCCTTTCAATACACCAAGGGCAGGCAGTTTTCTAGAAACATGTGATAGCTGCTGTGTTATGGCCTCCCCATGTTAAAATACTCCACATGCAGCCTCTCGTGTGTGCTCAAGTGTCTTCCTTGCTCCGAGGGACAGCCAGAGATAAAGAAATCCTGGATTTCAAAATTAACGATGCGGAGATGCCAGCATTAGACTGGGGTGGGCACAGTAAGCAGTCTCACAACACCAGGTTAAAGCCCAACAGGTTTATTTGGTAGCACGAGCTTTCGGAGCACCGCTCCTTCATCAGGTGAGTGCAGGATTTGTTTCACAAACAGGGTATATATAGACACAAACTCAATTACAAGATAAAGGCTGAAATGTGAGTCTTAACAGGTAATCAGGTCTTCCCAGGTACAGAGAGTGTGAGTGGAGAGAGAGATAATCACAGGTTAAAGAGATGTGTATTGTCTCCAGACAGGACAGTTAGTGAGATTTTACAAGCCCAGGCAGGTCGTGGAGGTTACAGATAGTGTAACATGAACCCAAGATCCCGGTTGAAGCTGTCCTCCTGTATGTGGAACTTGGCTATCAGTTTCTGCTCAGCGATTCTGTCGTGTGTTGTGAAGGCCGCCTTGGAGAATGTTTACCCGAAGATCAGAGGCTGAAGACGTGTTCCCCAACAGAAAGAGAAAATCTTGCCTGGTGCAGTACAATTACTGACCCAAATTGGTGCCTTGCTATTAGGTGTTCATAGAGTAGTAACAATGGCCGCTGTGGTTGGACAGGTTCCTATACCCAAACAGAGGGGCGCAGTGAGAGAAAACAGCTCCGAGAGAAGCTAAAAACAAAGCTGTGTAATTATACCTCCCTCAAACCGTTATTCAGTAAAACCTGGAGCCTGCGATTCTTTTAATTCCTTTATTTTCCTGGACAGAATGTATTGCTGTAAGTTCCCGAAGTGTAATGATCTGAAAGAGTGGGAATACTGGATGATAGAATCACACCTCATATTCCAACTTCATTCAGCACCTTTCATTGCAACAAACATTAATTAACTCACAATATCACTGAAACGCCTGAGGTGCTTTCATGTAATTACACCAGACATGAAAGTGTTACAGACAGGGAGGAGAGTGAACTCAAACCCCTCTTCCCTTCAATTCCTCTCTTTAATCAGTGGCTTTGAAAAGGAAGGTGTGGGTGTTTCTGTGCACTGATTTCAATAACACCAGCACTTCTCATGGTTTTAAATAAAGAGGTTTATTTATTCATACATTCAATCTGAACATCTCTCTCTATGGATGAGTTTCTCCAGCCTCATGTTTCCCATTAGCAGGAGGTGGCGTGCTGATTCTCCAGTCCCGCCGGTATCAATGGGAATTCCCACTGATGTCACTCCACACCGGGGGAAAAGGCGAGGGAGGGATGCAGTGCCAACGGGATCGGAGAATCCCTCCGGTGTGAACGGCCGGGGAATTCCAGCCTATATCACTCACTCATCACTTGCACACACACACACACGCACGCATCCCGCCAGGGATCCGGGTTCGATTCCTGGCTTGGGTCATTGTCTTTGTAGAGTCTGCACATTCTCCCTGTGTCTGCATGGGTTTCCTCCAGTTGCTGCAGTTTCCTCCAACAGTCCGAAAGACTTGCTAGTTAGGGAGCATTAGCCATGCTAAATTCTCCCTCAGTGTACCCAAACAGGCGCCGGAGTGCGGCGACTAGGGGATTTTCACAGTAACTTCATTGCAGTGTTAATGCAAGCCTTACTTGTGACACTAATAAACTTAAAAAAAACACAAACACAAACACACACACACAAACACACACACACACAACTTTAGACTGTGACCTTCCTCCTCCATCTTAACCCCTTTATATCCCGAACATTTCATCTCACTGCAACCCCCACCTGCCCCCTTCCAACACATTGGTCTTTTTATAATTAGTTGGTTCCCAAGCACTTTACACAAAGCTGGCGCTTCGCAAATCTTGACCGCAAACATGTTTGAGACAACTAACATTCTTCAGAGAGAATCCAAACCATTGAAATCAGACCCACAAAACTAGCTGATGACAAGCTCTAAGATGGCTGAAATTATACACCAGGTCTGCGTGCGTTCAAATTAATCAGAATCTCTGGACAAATCTTGCTGCAACAAATCTCAGGGCTTTTCAAAGTCGATGTTACTTCTTCAAAAATGTCAAAGATATTAAAGAGGAACAATCTTTGTCTTTTGGGTTGACTGCTTTTTACTGAGTTATTAACAGTAAGAAGTCTTACAACCCCAGGTTAAAGTCCAACAGGTTTATTTGGAATCATGAGCTTTTGGAGCGTTGCTCTCAACTGATGAAGGAGTAGCGCTCCGAAAGCTCGTGATTCCAAATAAACCTGTTGGACTTTAACTTGGTGTTGTGAGACTACTTACTGTGCCCACCCCAGTCCAACGCCGGCATCTCCACATCAGAGTTATTAACAGACAGAGAGAAAATCCTCATCTTTGCTCCCAATAATTTACCCAGCTGAAGTGTTTATGTTTACCCGATGAGTTCTGTCATCCTTTTAAGAAATGACATCAGGATTCCAAAAACAAAATTCACCAATTTCCCTACCAGTGACAACAGCTCACTGAGTTAACCTCGAATATCTTGACTCAGGACACTAAGTGTTGTAGCTACAAAGCTTGCCGAACTCACTCGAACGCACTACTTGTTTAATCATACTCGCTCAAGCCTTGAAGTCACTTTGATGGTTAAGCTTTGAGCAACTGGGCCTGACCTTGGGTTGGAACAATCATGATTCTTGCACTGAGATGGAAATATTAGCAGGGAATTGCTCCATCTAGTGATCAAAGACAAACAATCAAAATACATTAAATGTGTAACTCTTCCCAATCCTACCCCAGCTCTCAGGGGACAGGCTTCCACTCAGGTAACATTCTGTTGTCTAGATTCTATTTCCATCCGACCTCTCACCCCTCTGCTCACTGACTCCTCATTAAGTAACACCTCGGTTTTTGAAATTCTCATGTTATCAAATCTCTCGTCAGCCTCACCCCACTTCTCTAATCTCTTCCAGCCCTGCAATCATCCCAGATATCTGCGCACATTGAGTTCAGGCCTTCAGCATTCCGAACTTTAATCACACTGCCATTGGTGGCACACGTTCATTTACCAAAGCCTGAAGTTCTGGAGTGCCTCTTCCTAAACCTCTCCACGGAAACACAGAAACTAGCAGGAGTAGGCCCTTCGAGCCTGCTCCACCATTCATTTTGATCATGGCTGATCATCGAATTCAATATCCTGATCCCCCCTTCCCCTATATCCCTTGATTCCCTTTAGACCCAAGAGCGATACCTAATTTCTTTTTGAAATCAATGTTTTAGCTCAATTACATTCTGCGGGAGTGAATTCCACACATTCACCACTCTCTGGGTGAAGAAATTTCTCCTCACCTCAGTTCTAAAAGGTTTACCCCTTATCCTCAAACTATGACCCTCAGTTCTGGACTCCCCCCACCATCATTGGGAACTTTGTTTCTGAATCTACCCTGTCTAACCCTGTTAGAACTTTATAAGATTGCCTCTCACTCTTCTTAACTCCGATGAATATAATTCTGACCAATTTAGTCTCTCCTCGTACGACAGATCTGCCATCCCACAAATCAGACTGCTAAACATTCGCTGTACTCCCTCTGTAGCAAGGACATTCTTCCTCAAGAAAGGACACCAAAACTGCATACAATACTCCAGGTGTGACTCAATAATGCCCTATACAATTGTAGTAAAATATCCCTATCTCTATACTCAAATCCTCTCGCTATGAAGGCCAACATACCATTTGCCTTTACTGCCTGCTGTACCTGTGCGCTTACTTTCAGCAACTGATGCACGAGGGCTCCAAGGTCTCGCTGAGTATCCACCTCTCTCAATTTGCACCCATTCAAGTAATAACCTGTCTTCCTATGACTGTTACCAAAGTGGATAACCTCACATTGATCCACATTATACTGCGCCTGCCATGCAGATACCCACACACTCAGCCTGACCAAATCACACTGAAGCATCTCTGCATCCTCCTCACAGCTCACCCTCCCACCCAGCTTTGTATCATCTGCAAATCTGGAGATAATACATTCAGTCCCCACTTTCAAATCAGGAATATATAATGTGAACAGTTGGGGTCCTAGCACAGATCGCTGCAGAAACCCACTATTCACTGCCTGCTAATCAGAAAAAGAGCCATTTATGCAAACTCTTTGCTTCCTGTCTGCTAACTAGCTAATTCTTAACACGTTCTTTAAAATCTAGCTGTTTAGCCAAGTTTTGACCACTTGTCCTTGAGCCCCTTTGGCACTGTGTCAAACTCTGTCTGATAAACACTCCTGTGAAGTCCCATGTGACACATTACTGTGTTAAAGATGTTTTCAATGCAGGTAAATGTATTCTGCTTACTGCACTGGAGAAGAATGGACACTTTAACCAACTGAGTGTGAAGGAGATGATGGGCGGGATTTTACTGCCACTTTGTGCCCATTTTAATCGATCTGGGCATGGGGGATGAGGTCAGTGAGAGTTGCATCTCGGCCCACTGGCCCCTGCAATTACCGGGGATGGGAGTTGCTTGAGGCTACCTGCAGTAGCAGGGGCCTGACAGCTCTCTCTTTGCCTGTCAGACCCCTGCTACTGTTAATGCACATGTGCAGCATCAGAGGTCTGCACATGCGCACTAACTCCCTCTACAGGCTATCTGGTGAGTTAAGCCCCACCCATAGGCTCTCTGGACAGAAACTGGCTTTTCCAAAATTTTTCAGACAGTGTGTAGGATTGGGTCTGGAAACTCGCCCAAAAGGACGGATCTGGAACTCTTCCAGTTCCACACCCGCCAGACACTTAGAAAAATCTCGTAAGATTCCATCCAATGTGTCTTTTATCGATTACTTTGCTGATTGTAATTATTTACACTTGTGCACTGATAGCATTAAGGTCCATCGTCCTGGGCAGGTTGTATCTTTGCTGCTTTTCCTCAAACAGAAGAAGCAGATGGTGACATTAAACAGGAAGTGAAGCAGCTGTATTACCCAGCATTCTTTGATGGCCGGGCGATTCAGGCCGAAGGCGCCCACCATGGATTTGAGGAACCTCATTACCTGAGAACAAGAGTTGCCTTGGTCACATTTTGGTACCTGTCCGGCTGACAAGAGCTTCTCCGGCCTTCGCACAACGCGTTCCTCAGGGTGGGAGGCAGCGTGTCCTCCACCCCCGACAGGATCATCTGGTCCCACTGTTGTCAATGGGATTTCCCATTGAATCGACCCCGGGAAACCCATGGCAGGGTGTCTGCCATTGGCAGGACCTGGAACCAACAGCCAGAGTACCCCGCTCGTTCATTCAATTCCTGAAAGTAATGAACTTCTCCCTCCCGCCTAAGAGTAGAATATTACGCACGTAGACGGGAATTCTCCAGCCGTTCATGCCCTGCTCCCAGAGAGCACGGAGGAATTTGGTGCTCAGTCAAATCTCCATTCACCGCAGCAGGACTGGAGAATCCTTTTGAATGGCTGCGTAATCCCGCCCACTGGGTTAACTTTTAAAAAATTTATTAGTGTCACGAGTAGGCTCACATTAACAATGTAATGAAGTTACTGTGAAAATCCCCTTGTTGCCACATTCCGATGCCTGTTCGGGGACACTAAGGGAGAATTTAGCACAGCCAGCGTGTCTTTCAGACTGTGGGAGGAAACTGGACCACCCAGAGGAAACCCACACAGACACAGGGAGAATGTGCAGACTCCGCACAGACAGTAACCCAAGCCGGGAATCGAACCCTGGTCCCAGGCGCTGTGAGGCTAATCACTACGCCATTACCTCCCTATCTAGTCAGTTGCTGATAATCTCAGAATTGGACTCAGTTGTAGGTTGCTGCCAAAACAGCCAGATGTTGAACCTTGCAGACACACAATTCAATAACTGCTCACACATCCTGCAGTAAAATTTGGCAAGCTATATCTTTGGGATGGATTAAATTAGCCCAGTGTGTGGTGGGAGCTGAAACAACATCCTGACAGACATACTGCAACTCCTCAAATGTCTCAATTCAGCCTGGATTGAGTTTTACAAAATCCAAACCAAAACTATACCCAAGACTTCTGAGGGTTTTTCACAACTACAACTACAGCAAAACTTTAATAAATAAAGTGGTTGAAAAGCAACATTTTCACATTGTTCCTCACCCTTCAGAGACCTCCTGACAGAACAATCTGATTTTAGCTACGGCATTGCTGGATATTTTTATTCATTGCTGATACGCGAGTGACACTGGCTGCGCCCTGTATTTATTAGGCTTGAGAAGGTGGTGGTGAGCCAGTTTCTTGAACTGCTGCAGCCCCTGAGATGTAGGTGCATCCAAAGTGCTGTTAGGAAGGAAGGTCTAGGTTTTGACTCAGTGACACTGAATCCAAGTCAAGATGGTGAGTGACTTGGAGAAGAACCTGTGCTGGTGTTTCCAAGTATCTGCTGCCCTTGTTCTTCTGGATGGCGGTGATTGAGGGTTTTGAATGAGTTTTGGTAAATTACTGGAATGCCACTTGGAGAAGGTGCATATTTCTGTTAATGTACATCAGTAATGGAGTGAATGTTTGAGGTGTTAAACCTTAAATCTTAATGGCGATCAGATTGGCTGCTTTGTCCTGGATGTATCAAAATTGTTGGAGCTTAACTCATCAGGTGAATTGAAGAGTATTCCATCATCCTCCTGACTTTGCTTTGGATGGTGGGCAGGCTTTGGGGAGTCAGGAGATGAGTTACTCACTGCAGGATTCCCAGCCTCTGACCTGTGCTTTTAACCACAACATACTCTCCCTCAGCTTAGTTAAGTTTCCGGTCAGGTGCACAGTCAAGGAGAGGTTGGGGAAAGTGGATAGCCACTCTCCACACATCTGACAGCAGCTTCTCATTCATTCCCTTGTCCAAACAGCTGATTCCCAAGGAGCCCAGACAAATGCCTCTCTTAGATCTCAACTGCTCAACGTTGAGTTACACAAGATGGAGAGGAGATGAAGGCTTTTACTTTCTGTTATTGAAAGTTTAAAAGTCCAGTTGATTGGTACTTTTGTAGAATCGTAGCAAAAGCAACAAAAACAGAAAATGCTGGAAACTCTCAGCAGATCTGACAGCACGGTGACAAGCGGTACAAGTGATTAGCGCTGCTGCCTCACAGTGCCAGGGACCTGGGATCGATTTCCAGCTTGGGTACTGTCTGTGTGGAGTCTGCATGTTCTCCCCGTGTCTGCCTGGGTTTCCTCTGGGTGCTCCAGGTTCCTCCCACAGTCCAAAATATGTGGTGGTTAGGACCTGAACAGGCACTGGACTGTGGCGACTAGGGGATTTTCACAGTAACTTCACTGCAGTGTTAATGTAGGCTTACTTGTGACAATAATGAATGAACTTTTAAGTATCTGTGGGGAGAGAATGGAGCCAATGTATCAAGTCTGGATGACCGTTGGTCACAGCTGATGGGTCATCCAGGCTCGAAACGTTGGCTATATTCTCTCTCCGCAGATGCTGTCAGACCTTTTCCAGCATTTTCTGTTTTTGTTTCAGATTCCAGCGTCTGCAGTATTTATCTTAGTGTAGCAAAAGCAGTTTTGTAAAGAAAGCGATGAATGAATGACTTTTTAAAAAACATTCTCACATCGGACACTGGGTTCAGTGATTCTGTACAAAGAGCATGCTGGGTGAATTGGCATGGGGTATCAGAGATGGGACATGGAGTATGAAGGATGTCTGGGTGTGGCTGGAGGGACTGAGCTTGGCATGGCTAAGACCTAATGAACTTCTCCAGCAGAAGATTCCCTCATCCAGACTACGGTTCACAACACTTTGGCTCCTTGAAAAGTTGGTCTCTTAAAATCACACAGTGTTCTTTTTGAAATCACATTGTGTGATTTCAAGAAGAAATTAGATCAAGAGATATGGAGGAAGGCAGGATCGGGATATTGACTCTAATTGCCAGCCACGATCAAGGTGAACGGTGGAGGTGGCTCGAAGGGTCAAATGGCCTCCTCCTGCTTCTAATTTCCATGTTTGTCAACTCCACAAAAATTGCAGGGAGATCGGAGAGTGTGAGCTCACAAAACTCAACAGACCAAACTCCCGATCCCACCTTGAAGAAGGTTGCGAACAACAGGAATTGGGCCAGGGATGCTGGGATCAGGTCCATGCCGCCATTTTTAAAGAGTTTGCCTGTCATTGTGAACATCCAGGCTGACCTTTCACAAAATACTTCCTAGAACGTCCCAAAGCACGCTCCAGCCAAAAGGGCGTGAATGTCCCAAAATAAATGAGTGGCCTTCTTCCCTCACAGAGAAGGGTGTTGAATAATGGATACCCTCCAGAACTGAGCAGGAATCTTTAACACAACATCTATAATGCAACAGACATCATGTTTACTTATGGCTTTTGACATAAGTGATGGTCTTATCACACTGTAAGTCACAGATCACTGTCAGGAACAGTGGAAATGGGCTCGTTCAGAGCAAGGCTTTGACACTGGCTTTCGCTTTCAGTTGTTAACTCCTGGAAACACATGGACATTTCTGTTATTTCATTTGTTTGTAATTTTCCTGGCGACCCAGATCTCCTACAAAAATTACTCAGACATCTCAGCTCTTTTTTCTGAAGAAGTTAAATCAATAAAGCTACAAATCCTCAGAGATTGCCATGTTTGTCCATCCTCTGCACAGACACCAATTAAATAAAGGGGTGGAACACTTGCTTTCTTTAGCGAATGATCTTTATACTCAGCCATGACAGCACTTACTGTGACACATGACCGAGGCTCTCAGAGACAAGATAAGAATCAAATTCTACAAGATGCGGCAGGTGTGACCCTGGATATTCTGCTCAGCAACTCATACGGGACTGTGCGCCCGCTGGCCTGTCAGCAGCATGCTGTGAAGGAAAAGCAAATCTAAGGAAGAAGAATCCCAAGAAGCTCGACACCACCCAGGACAAAGCAGCCCGTTTGATTGGCACGCCATCTACAAACATCTACTCCCTCCACCACCGACGCTCTGTAGCAGCAGTGTGTACTACCTACAAGTCACACCAAAGATCCTTAGACAGCATCTTCCAAACCCAACACCACTTCCATCTAGAAGGACAAGGGCAGCAGATACACGGGAACACCAGCATCTCCAGATTCCTCTCCAAGCCACTCACCATCCTGGCTTGGAAATATATCCTTAGCAACTCTGGGTTAAAATCCTGGAATTCCCTCCCTAACAGCAACCCACAGCACAAGGACTGCAGCGATTCAAGAAGGCAGCTCACCACCACCTTCTTAAGGGCAACTAAGGATGGGCAATAAATGCTGGCCAGCCAGCGATGCCCATGTCCCACGAATGAATAAAAAACAATAACTCTGTTTGACTAACAGGCAACTTAACATAAGGATACAGTGGAGTTCAAAGAGTTAACTTCTAATTGTCAACATCCTTTCACGATTTCAGTTACTGAGATTTAGACATTTTGAGACACTGGAATGTCAGCCATGGGACAATTCATTTCTAAAGGCTACTTTACCCACAGGCTTTCCAATGGATTGTAACTCCAAGTCTCTCTGATGCGGATGAGAGTAACGACTCTGATCTTCGTTATAAAATCACAGACCTCATTTCAATAATGCTGCCATGTTGCAATATTTACGGACAAGTCTCTTTTTGAATTCTCAATTGGAGAAGTAAATATTTCACCCTAGATTCATAACAGGATGGTGTCGGCAACCACATTGTCACTTGCTCATTTACAAAATCATTGACTAATACAAAACAAGAGGCCGTTCAGCCCATCAAGTCTAAACTATCTCTTTCGAAGAACAATCCAGTTAATTCCACCCTCTCCACTCCTTCCTCGTATCTTTGTGATCTTTTTTCTTTCAAATATTCATCCAATTCTCTTTTTGGAAGCTAAAATTGACTATTTCCACTGCCCTACCAGACAGAGCTTTCCAAATCCCAAACATTGCTCGCTCATTAAAATAATAACTGCAGGTAAATGAATAATAACAATAAAATAGTTCAAAGATGTGCAAAGATTGGCCACGCTAAATTGCCCATTAGCCTCCAAAGATGTGTAGGCTAGGTGGATTGGCCATGTAAATGTGCGGGGTTATGGGGATAGGACTGGGATGGAGGGCGGGCCTGGGTAAGATGCGGTTTCAGTGAGTCGGTGCAGATTCAATGGGCCGAAAGGCCTCCTTGTGCACTGTAGGGATTCAACGACTCAATAAATTCACTCCTCCAGAGAGTAATGGATGTCGGGATAGTGAGCAAATTTAAGGACGAGGTGGGCAGATGTTTTATTAGTCATGGGGTTGAAGGGTTATGGAAGTGAAGGAAAGTGGAGTTGAGGCCAAAATGAGACCAGCCGTGATAGTATTGAATGGCGGAGCAGGTTTGAGAGGCTGAATGGCCTACTCTTACTCCTTAGGTAAAATACAGAAAATTACCCAATCACTGCCCAATGTCCGGTGGGCAGGGCCTTGGTGCCCCATGGGCAATAGCAGGAGGGCCAGGATGGCACTGCTCAGGGGGCAGCCCCATTACCCCTGACCTCCTGGGGTGGGGCATTCTCAATGGTCTCTGCTCCCTCCAGCGGGGTCAGGCCGACTGTTCTCTGTTAGCAGTTGCAAAGGAACGTGCAAACTCCACGATCACCCAAGGCTGGAATCGAACCCGGGTCCCTGCTAACTGCTGTGCCACTGGGCCACCCATAAACACTTGCATTTCAAGTAACACACTCCTGGAAAATCCCTCCCCACTTTTCCTTTTTTTTCCCCCCTCCTACAGTGCAACATAAATGTATAAAAATATATTCGTCCTTAAATATCCTGTAATAAACTGTAAAATGAAAGCGAGGTGTGACAGGTAAGCCTGCATCCTCTAAATCCTTCATCAACCAAATGTCAGAAGCTCCTGCAGACGGTGCTGACAAGAAGTCAGGTGTTTTGCCTCAGGGTGAGAGAGCTGTACCTTCAACACTTACCATTAAACTCAAAATAAATCCCAGAACAGATGCTGCAACAGATCCGCCAAATTTGAAAATAAGGACAGCCTCGCTTTATTCAGACATCCAGCTGCTGTTTGGCCGACATGGCAGCATTTTTGTACATCACGGAAGACACGATTCTAATTTGTGAATTACTTTCTGATTGCAGTGCTCAGAACAGGTTCACTGTAAACAAAGACTCAGAAGCAGCAATTGACAGCGGGAAGAATTCACTGGTCCCACGGTTGTTATATGGAAATGGACAGATCAGGACAAACAGTATTTTAATTATCCAAACCTCTTTTTTTCCTGTGTAGAAAGGAGATGGAAAAATGTGGATTTTTTTTGTGCTTTTCTACACATGCAACAACTCG
Organism: Carcharhinus amblyrhynchos; assembly: GCF_965287045.1. NCBI lineage: Eukaryota > Metazoa > Chordata > Chondrichthyes > Carcharhiniformes > Carcharhinidae > Carcharhinus > Carcharhinus amblyrhynchos. The sequence goes on from NC_137342.1 coordinate 50,217,901, forward strand.
CGTGAAGGAGTCTAATCCCTGAACACCCCCCTCCCGCCTACAGCGAGGATCGTGTTTCCTTCTTCTTTGACAATCACGAGCTTCTGCTTTGGCAGCTGAATCAAATGCATCTGTGTGGTGTGCTGAAAGTGAAGTGTGCGGCTGTAATTACCCTGCGGTGTGTGTGTGTGTGTGTGTGTGTGTTTGTGTGTGTGGAATATACCGGTGTGTAAATCACTCCCTTGTAACAACTTCACCAAAGAAAGACGCAGCAACATTTTCATCTCCAAAAAATTAGCAATGATTTCTTTTTAACACAATTCAGTTGCGTGCTACAGGACAATGATACAATATACTGGGACTTATTACTCAGAAACCCCAAAATACGTAACGAAACCCGACTAAACCCGAACAGTTTTTTGTCATTAGTTTGAGGATAAGGTGTTCCACTCCATGTGTGACTCTATTGACACATTAGGAAGCTTTTAGCAAAAGTACAGGGTGGCACGGTGGTTAGCACTGTTGCCTCACGGTGCCAGGGACATAAGAACATAAGAAATAGGAGCAGGAGTAGGCCATCCAGCCCTTCGAGCCTGCCCCGCCATTCAATAAGATCATGGCTGATCTGACGTGGCTCAGTTCCACTTTCCCGCCCTCTCCCCATAACCCTTAATCCCCTCGCTTATCAAAAACCCATCAACCCGCGTCTTAAAAATATTTAGCGAGGCAGCCTCCACCACTTCAACGGGCAGAGAATTCCAGAGATTCACCACCCTTTGAGTGAAGAAGTTCCTCCTCAACTCCGTTCTAAACCACCCCCCCTTTTATCTTGAGGCTGTGCCCCCTAGTCCTACTGTCCTTTCTGAGCGGGAAGAGTCTCTCCACCTCTATCCTATCCATCCCATTCATCATCTTATACGTCTCAATGAGATCTCCCCTCATTCTTCTAAACTCTAACGAGTACAAGCCTAGTTTATTCAGCCTCTCCTCATAGCTCAACCCCCTCAACTCCGGTATCAGCCTAGTAAACCTCCTCTGCACTCCCTCCAAGGCCAAAATATCTTTGCGCAGGTGCGGCGCTCAAAACTGCACACAGTACTCCAGCTGCGGCCTCACCAATGCCCTATACAGCTGCAGCAAGACCTCCCTACTTTTATATTCAATCCCCCTCGCTATGAAGGCCAGCATCCCATTCGCCTTCCTGACCACCTGCTGCACCTGCAAGCTGGGTTTTTGCGACTCATGCACAAGGACCCCAAGGTCCCTCTGCACCGTCGCCTGCTGCAGTTTTTCGCCACGTAAGTAATAGTCCTTCCTACCATTCTTCCTACCAAAGTGGACCACCTCACACTTGCCAACATTAAATTCCATTTGCCATTTCCTGGCCCATTCGCCCAGCCTATCTAGATCCTTCTGCAGACTCTCCACACCCTCCGCACAATTTGCCGTTCCCCCAATCTTGGTGTCATCAGCAAATTTCGACACCCTACACTCGGTTCCCTCCTCCAGATCATCTATATAAATGGTAAAAAGCTGAGGCCCCAGCACCGACCCCTGGGGCACTCCACTAGTCACCATCCGCAAATCCGAATAGCACCCGTTGACCCCCACTCTCTGCCTCCTATTTGACAACCAATCCTCTATCCACGCTAACACCCTACCCCCAACTCCACGTCCCCCGACCTTCTGCAATAACCTCTTGTGAGGTACTTTGTCAAACGCCTTCTGAAAATCCAGAAAGACCACATCCACCGGCTCTCCTCTATCCACCGCCCTAGACACATCCTCATAGAACTCCAGTAAATTTGTCAGACACGACTTCCCTTTAATGAAACCGTGCTGCGTCTGCTCTATCAAGCAATTCCCTTCAAGATGCCTCGCAATTTCCTCCTTAATGACGGATTCTAACATTTTACCTACCACAGACGTTAAACTAACCGGCCTATAATTCCCCGCCTTTTGCCTGGCACCCTTCTTAAACAACGGCGTAACATTAGCCGTTTTCCAATCTTCCGGCACTTCCCCGGAATCCAGCGACGTCTGGGACCTGGCTTCAATTCCAGTCTTGGGTGAATGTCCATGCGGCATTTGCACATTCTCCCCGTCTCTGTATGAGTTTGCTCTGGGTTTCCTCACGCAGTCCAAATATGTGCCAATTAGGTTGATTGACCATGCTAAATTTAATCTGATGTTGTGAGACTTCTTACCATGTTAAAATGCCCCTGAGTGTTAGGCGATTAACCGGGTAAATATGTGGGATTTATTTAAACTTTATTTAATAATACAGTTTAACTGTAACAAATGAATTAGCTTAACTTTTACTAATTGAAATACTTAAACACAGCAAGATACAATTCTTAACTGCTAATCTGTCTCTGTTAGTTCCAATTCAAGCAAGATTCCTCTTACAGGCTTAAATTCCGCTTCAAAATCACTTAGTGACACACATGCTTATATGCTTGTGCTTGTTAGCTGTAAAAAATCTCACAGCACCAGGTTAAAGTCCAACAGGTTTATGTGGTAGCAGTGACTTTGTATTTTTATACGCCCAGTTTGTGAACAGAACTCCCACTTACCTGACGAAGGGGCAGCGCACTGAAAGCTTGTGGCTTGTGCTACCAAATAAATCTGCTGGACTTCAACCTGGTGTTGTGAGACTTCTAACTGTGCTTACCCCAGTCCAACGCAGGCATCTTCACACCTTGTTAACTGTCCCAGAGCCTTCTGAACATCACTGGAGAGTGAGAGAGACAGACAGACAGAGGGACATCTATCTTCTGGTAGCCTCGAACAGTAGTCTCCAGAGAGAGAGACTCTGCTTTTCAACTTGATAACCGATCTAAAACTCAAACCTCCAGCTCAGAAGCAAAAATGAAAGGGCTCCTGTCGCCTGACTTGCAAACATTCTTCCTCCTAACAATGCAGAATCATACACATAGAATCATAGAACCATACAGTGCAGAAAGAAGCCCTTCAATCACAATCCCACCCAGGCCCTACCTCCATATCCCTACATATTTTACCTGCTAATCCCTCTAACCTAAGTATCTCAGGACACTAAGGGACAATTTTAGCATGGCCACGCCTTTGGACTGTGGGAGGAAACCGGGGCATCTGGAGAAAACCCACGCAGACATGAGGAGAATGTGCAAACTCCACACAGACAGTGACCCAAGCTGGGAATCGAACCCAGGACCCTGGAGCCGTGAAGCAGCAGCGCTAACCACTGTGCTACTGTGCCGCCCATCCCAGTAAAATAAACAGCCGCCCATTTAAGGAGCAATAAAAGAGCTCCTAGAGATAACCCGGTGCCAATGGCATCAGTTAAGGCTGTGAGCTTCGGGGAGCGTGATTAGAAAAAAACTCTTAAAGGTATACCAACGTCACAGTAGAAACTGCCTGTTTAAAAATAAAAGAGAACTGAGTGTTTTCTCTGAAAGCTTAAGTCTACCCATTCACATGGCTGTCTCTGTCAATCGATCCAATCAAAACCCTTACTCTGAAATCCCAGGGGAAAATCAAAATAAACAAAAATGCATTAACTCGGGTTAGCCACTAGTTAAAATCAATAATTAGCCTGCATTCTCAGTGTGTGAACTGCCTGGTGTAGACAAATTGGCACTGTGTAAAACAGAGCTGAATTTCAAACATACCTCTTAGAAAAATGATAAAAAATAGATTTCTTAAAGGCACAGTATCATCAGAGATTGGAAACATTGACATGGCACCCGGAATATTCTCAACCTACACTTGGAGCAGATGAAATTGGACCTCGATTTAAACTCCTTGGAAAATTGCCATGGGACAGGGTAACTCACCCATTCCATTCCTGATCCAATTCGGCCAACTCTTCATTTCAAATCACAGACATCAGTTACACCCAGGGATCCTTTAAATATGTAAATCAGGCTCTGATGACATCTTGATCTGCCACTTTAAACACAGTTTTTGAATATCAAGTCCGAAGCCCGAGCCAGAACAATTAATGGAGGAGTTTGAAAAAATGTTATGTTTCTTTGTGCCCTTTGGGTCTCAAGGAAGCAGTTTTGTCACCTCTCCTCCCTCGGGATTCCTCCCCTCACTCTCCCCTCTGAGACCACCCCCCTTTGACAGACTAAGCTGTACTGAGGACTGTTCTCATCATCTCCTATTGCCTGAATCCCCCCTCCTCCTCCCAGCAGCCAGGCAGTGCCTCCTATCGAGTTCCAATCATCCATCTATAAACAAGAAGCAGGAGTGAAGATTTCACACAATCCCTACAGTACAGAAGGAGGCCATTCAGCCCATCAAGCCTGCACCAACAACAATCCCACCCTATCCCTGTAACCCCACATATCTACCCTGGTAATCTCCCCGAAACTAGGGTCAATTTATTATGGCCAGTCAACCTAACCCGCACATCTTTGGACTGTGCGAAGAAACTGGAGCACCCAGAGGAAACCCACGCAGACACGGGGAGGATGTGCAAACACAAACAGTGACCCAAGCCGGGAATCGAACCTGGATCCCTCATGCTGTGAGGCAGCAGTGCTAACCACGGTGCCACTGTGCTGCCCCACATCCATCTCTCCATGTCACAACACCTGATTCCTTCAGTCACCTGAGACCTCCCACCTCACAGACTGAACCCAGGTTAAAATCCACATCTTCCTGGAAGTCCAGCTTCTCTCCCTCAACTCACTTCAGTGAAAGTTTTCCGAATGTTTTAACAGCTTAATTTGCTTATTCTTTGGGTGAATTTGCATCCTTTTTTTTGATGCAGATGTTGTCAATGTTTAGAAATATCAACATTCTCCTGTCCAATTCTAGCTCGAGATGTTTCTCAGGAATTAGGTACTGCATGAGCCAGAAATACTGGGGCGGCACGGTGGCACAGTGGGTTAGCACTGCTGCCTCACAGTGCCAGGGACCAGGGTTCGATTCCCGGCCTGGGTCACTGTCTGTGTGGAGTTTGCACATTCTCCCCATGTCTGCGTGGGTTTCCTCTGGGGGCTCCAAAGGCGTGCGGATTAGGTGGATTGGCCATGCTAAATATCCCCTTGGTGTCAGGGGGGCGAGTGAGAGTAAATGCCCGGGGTTATGAGCAGAGGGCCTAGGTGGGATAGTAGTTGGTGCAGACTCAAAGGGCCAAATGGCCTCCTACTGCACTGTAGTAATTCTATGAACATTTTGTCACTAACTTTTCTATTTATTTCACAATCTGCCTCCTCATGGGTTCTCCGGGGTGGGTAACAAGGTCATGACTGATTGAATTATAAAAAAATCAGGTACTATGAATGTGTGCCCGCGAGGAAGCAATTAGTGATGTCCCAAACCGCTGGAATTCAGAAGAGGTTTTAGAAGGGGTGACCTCATTGAAACACCATAAAATTCTTCAAGGTAAATGCTGACAAAATGTTTCTCCCGACTGGGGAATCGAACACACGGAGATCACACTCTCAGGATCAGGGGCTGGCCATTTTGAACAAAGAGAAGGAAAAATTTCTTCATTCAAAAGGTTATGAGTCTTTGGAGCCAGAGAATTCCGGATGCTGAGTTGCTGATCACGTTCACAACAGCAGTCGACGGATCTTTGAATTCTGCGGGAATCACAGGACACGGGGATAGTGTGGGAAGGGGGATTGATGTAGGAGATAAGTCATGATCTGGCTGGATGGTGAAGGTGGTTTGAAAGACAAAGTGGCCAATCACAGAACCACATTCACAGAACCATACAGCGCAGAAGAGGCCCTTCAGCCCATCGAGTCTGCACCCACACATTAGAAACACCTGAACTCCCATCTCGCCCCATCTGCCGGGGGGTCCACTGCCCTGAATGTTGTGACGTGCCAAGTGCTCATCCAGATACTTCTGACAGGATGTGAGGCAACCCGCCCCCCCCACCCTCCCCGGCAGCTCATTCCAGATCGTCACCACCCTCTGGGTAAAAATGTTCGTCCTCACACTCCCCCCACTAAACCTCCCACCCCTCACCTTGAGCCTATGTTCCCTCGTGACTGAATCCAGCTCCTATTTCCTGGGTAAACCTCTTATCAGGTAGCGTTCTTACAGAGAGAGAGAGAGAGAGGGTCAGTTCCGCAGCTAACTCGGGGTTAAATCAGTGCTGGGCAGTCTCAGTTAGCGAGTGGCCTCCTCCATCTCAGGGGGCCGTGACCCCGTGAATAAGATTAAATACATTTAATACGCCCGAGAATTTCACAGCGTGTTGCTGGAAATGCTCGATCCTTTACATGTTAATAAAACTGCCATCAACATCAAAGGGTAAAAACAAAAGAAATATTGACACTTTGGACACAGAGGGAGCTCACGGCTCTCACAGTCAATATTGTGAGCAATTAGCACCCACCTCACCTTACTCGCCTTTGCTTCACGTGCGAATCACTTCAATCACACTGGTAGGGGAGGTAAAAAACCCACATGGATGGATATCAGCGGATTGTGGCAACCCCTGTGTGTGGGCAACGGTCAATAAAATGTCTGGTGCTCCGAATCCCAGCACGCGCCCTCCCCCTCCAACCCCGGCCACAGGTCACCCACCTCTGGGTTAAACGTGACACAAGGTGGAACAAGGTCCAACAATTCAGATTTGTCAGAGGGAATACTTTCACTCATCACTCTTATTTTGCATGTAGTTTCCACGGAAGGCTTGTAAATGTATTCAAGCGTGCGTTTATCTGGAGAAAAACAGCCTTTGCAGTGATTACTTCACAGTGCCCAGTGGTTTGGAAAATTGTGATATAATTTAAAGCCATCAATTTGGTGTTGCCATTTCTTCCGCGAATTTCATTTGACTTCTGTTATTTGAGGCAAGGTGGCATCGTTTCAAGTGGAAGGGTCGTGCTTGCAAGAATATTGTAATGCCGTCACTTTATTCAGGAATGGTCAATGCTAACGGCACTTGCACTGTGACCGGTAACGCCACAGACACTCTCGTGGTGCTGCTGTTCTCTGTTATTTAGAATGTCACATCCGTTCTGTTCAGTTAGATTCGCCAGACTATGTCTGCAGCAGTTTACCGATCCAGTACATCGATGAGGTGTAGAACTATCATAAAATACCACCAAGAAAGATCAGGGAAATATTCCTGTGCTGGGAGATGGGAAGAACAGCAAATCAAACGGCACAAAGACTAAACCTTGTTAACGCAGGTTTTTCCTCAAAAAACCATGCCACGTAAAATTGAGGTTCGTTTATCTCGATAAAGTGCCAAATTCCTGAAGTGTTCAAGTATTTCAGGGGATGGCAAGGTAATAAATTGCAAAGTTAACAATTCCAAATCTGTAGACACACCTGCTGTGATTATCAGGGCTGGAATGGAGAAGGATGGCACAGTGGCGCAGTGGCTAGCACCGCTGCCTCACAGTGCCAGGGACCCAGTTCAATTCCAGCCTCGGGTCACCGTCGGTGTGGAGTTTGCACATTTCCCCCGTGTCTGTGTGGGTTTCCTCCCAGTGCTCTGGCTTCCTTCCACAGTAAGAAGTCTCACAACACCAGGTTAAAGTCCAACAGGTTTATTTGGTAGCAAAAGCCACTGGCTTTCAGAGCGCTGCCCCTTTAGTGTTAGGAGACTAGCTTGGGTAAAAGGATGGGTTATGGGGTGGGATTGTATTTGGTGCAGACTCAAATGGGCTGAATGGCCTCCTTTTGCACTGAAGGGATTCTATGATTAGTTTGCAAATTTGTGTTGCAAATTTTTTCTGTGCTGCACTAATTAGGAACTGATAAAGATTCACTTCACACAGTGCCCTCACTCTGATCAAAGAAAACAAACTTTCAACCAGAATTTTTGACTCAAACCCTGCCTCAGGGAGCCCGCAATGTGCTCACCCAGACTGTTCACGCTGTTTTATGACCAAATTGTAACTTGCATGAAAAACATTTGCTCTGATTTCCTCAATACCCCTTATGAAACTAGTTCTCCATTTCTTTATTTTTATAATTGCAAAAGGGCTATAAGCCTGATGCTCTGACTCCTTTCTTGAAGTAATTACTAAATGCTGCGGTAAAGGGGACACCAAGGGAAACAAGACAAATAAAAAAAACACTTTCTGCAAAGGAACATTGCCAGGGGTAACTGCAATGTGTTACCCATTTACTGTGTGGAATTCTTAGGCCTGAATTTTCGCGGGGACAGAGAGGGTCTCTGGCTTAACCACCAGAACCCCGGTTTCCATAATCCCATCCTGGACCCGACATCTACCATTTTCACCGGGAGGGGGGAACCAGGGGCAGGTTCTACTTTGCACATTCATGGTTCACAGAGACAGCTGCTGCCTTGAAATTGACCCAATTTTTATCCAAAATACAACCTACAGACTTTTCAGGAGAAGGTCTAAGCTTGCCAAAGTTCTTCAAAGAGACAGTGTACCTTTTTGTAGAGGTAACAGACCTCTTTAGAGAGGTCCAAGGACTCCTGTGGGCCAGATGTACTTTGCGGGATGTCAGATGCCCTTTAGGACTGTTAAAAAGTAGGTCTGATACGTACAAAAAAGTAAAATCATTGGAACAGTCAATCTGTTATGGCATTTGATCTATTGCCTTTTAAAGAAGAAAAAAGCAAGTTGTTTAAAAAAAAACAATGGTTGCTATTTCACCATGTCTGTTGACATAAGCATAAGGGGTATCATTATAGGATTTGTTCAGCATGATAGATTTCACAACCTATAATTATCATAGTGGGGTGCCTGTCAATTCAAAATTTGAGTGACAGCTTCAAGTGGATAAAAAGTCTTTGATGTTGGGCAATGAATACAAATGCTTGTTTTTATATGGGTTTAAGTATTTGAAGGAAATGATTGTTTTATCAGGAGATACGTAACTGAAGGAAAACTAGTGTATTAGTTTTCATCAATAACAATTTTTCCAATAGTGAAATCATTAGTAGACATTTAAAACATTTTAAAGACATTTTATTTAATCTTAGCATGGCTCCTGAGGTCTGCCTGTGGTGGATACTCCATTAGTTGGCATGGATGCTGCAAGGGAAATGGGTATTTGTTGGGAAGTAAAGGTTCATATGAATTGTCAGAAAGTTGGCACTGGGAACTATAAGGGATCTTGGGGAGGGGTTAGGTAGAGGGATACAGGTTGAAGTGGAGGATATGAGTGTTGGTATGGGCAGGGGTGAGGGCTGCTTTTAGCACAAAGGCTGATATTTCATGCAGCTTGCCCCTATCAGCCTCTCCGGTTGCCTCTGCAATTTTTCAGGTGGCAATGTGTCTGACTCCTGTTAACACGCTACTCCCTGCCAACACCCTCCCCACCAACCGCACACCCTGTCCCTTCCCTCTAAGCAACAACTGGAACAAACAGGGCACTTATTCCCCCCAAGTCAGATTGGGCTCTGGGATTTTCTGACTCTGCAGTGAAATTCCAGGCCTGAGTTTTGTCTGATCCATTGCTGACTCAAAGTGCTTTGACACCAGTGAAATATTTTGGAGTGTAGTTGCTTCAAAGGCAAGTTCAAAAAATGCAAGCAAAAATAAATATGCACAAAATAGCTCAGGTTGGTAAAGATTTGTGAGAATACACTAGGGTGTTCAGTCCATTCATGCAATACAACTAATACAACTAAAACAATGCAACTAATGTAACTACAGATGCGCAAAATACAAAGTGAAGCATTCTCGCCTCATAGCGCCAGGGACCCAGGTTCGATTCCCGGCTTGGGTGACTGTGTGGAGTTTTCACGTTCTCCCCACGTCTGCGTGAGTTTTCTCCGGGTACCCTGGTTTCCTCCTACAGTCTGAAAGATGTGCTGGTTAGGGTGCATTGGCCGTGCTAAATTCTCCCTCAGTGTAACCCGAACAGGCACCAGAGCCTGGCAATGGGGGGATTTTCACAATAACTTCACTGCAGTGTTAATGTAAGCAGACTAATAAATAAACTTTATCTTTTAAGACAATAAGATGCTAATGAAAAACCGATAACAACTGTGACAATGGCTGCAGAACGAATAGCCTTAAGAACATAACCAAGCTGGTTACTGTAATAAACGCACTGGGTAACAGCTTTGACAAAGGGAAATCTGGACGTGAAACATCAGCTCTTTTCACTCCTTACAGATGCTGCCAGACCTGCTGAGATTTTCCAGCATTTCCTCGCTTGTAGTTACTGAAGTAACGTTCCATATGATTCAAGGGCTGGAAGTCTCCGACCTCCCCCAACGTCTGGAGTTATCCAGTCCCGCTGCTGTAACTGGAGAGGGCCAAATTCTCCCTTCTCGCTGGCAGTGGTAGCAGAGTGTGAGGGGCCAGGGAGGTCCGTCCCAGGGATTTCGATTGCCCTAGCTCATTGTAAAGACTGAATCCAACACAAACTCTCTTCATTTCTTTGTCCAGCATCAGTATCAACGTTCATTGGTCTTTTCACTCGCACGGTTTCCTCTATCCAGCTCAATCTTAGCCAATCATCATCAAGAGTAAATAGCTGTGGCAGTATTGTGGATTAGTGATCTGGGTGGGTGACCCAATGAGTCACCAACACGTGTTCAAATCCTGCCAATGCAGCTGTGCAGTTTACATATCGTTAATTCAGTTAAAGTATAGAACAAAACACTGCTATTGCTGATGGTGATGATGTAACTATTTTCACAGAATTGGGCAGCACAGAATGAGGCCATTCAGCCCATTGTGTGTGCACCTGTTCTCCAAATGAACAATTCACACTTGATGCAATGTTTTTAATTTTCCAAAATTCCCTGGATTTGGGGAAGGTTCCACTGGATTGGAAGATATTATTCCTTTATTCAAAAAAGAGAGGGAAACAGAAGGCAGGAACCTAAAAGCCAGTTAGCCTAAGTAAAGTTTATTTATTAGTCACAATTAAGCTTACATTAACACTGCAATGAAGTTACTGTGAAATTCCCCTAGTTGCTGCAGTCCAGCGCCTGTTCGCCTATCACCTGTCAGAGGGAGATATTGGAAGTTATTATTAAAGATTATTAAAGATTATTAAAGATTATTAAAGCAGGGCACTTTGAAAAATTCCAAGCAACCTGGCAGAGTCAACATGGTTTTGTGAAAGGGAAATCATGTTTAAGCAACTTATTGGAGTTTTTTGAAGGAGTCACATATTGTAGATAAAGGGGAACCAGTGGATGTACTGAATTTAGATTTCCAGAGACATTTGATAAGGAGCCACATTAAAGGTTATTGCAGAGAATTAAAGCTGATGATGTAGTGTGTAACATATCAGCATGGTTGGAAGATTGGCTAGCGAACAGGACGCAGAGTCTTTTTCTGGTTGGCAGGATGTAATGAGCGAAATGCCACAGGGACCACTGCTGCGGCTTCAACTTTTTACAATATATATAAATGACTTGGATAAGTGACTGAAGGTATGGGTGCGAAATTTACTAATGACACAAAGATAGGTCAGAAAGTAAACTGTTAAGAGAACATAAGGAGGTTACAAAGGGGCAAAGATAGGTTAAGTGAGCGGACAAAACTCTGGCAAATTAAGTATAACGTGGACAAATGTAAATTGTCCATTTTGGCAGGAAGATTAAGAAAGAAGCTTATTATCTCAATGGTGAGAGATTGCAGAGCTCTGAAGTGCAGAGGGATCTGGGTGTCCTAATGCATGACTATAAAGATACAGCAAGTAATTCGGAAAGCTAATAGGATGTAATTATTTATTGTGAGGGGAATTGATTATAAAAATGGGGGGTGGTTATGCTTCAGTTGTACAAGGCATTGGTGAGACTACATCTGGAGTATTGTGTACAGTATTGATCTCCTTATTTAAGGAAAGCTAAAAGATTTAACTGCATTAAAGCATTGAGTCCAGAGACGGTTTAACAGACTAACACCAGGCATGGGTGGGTTGCCACCCAAGGTTGGCGAGGTTACACTTGTATCTGCTGGAGTTTAGAGGTGCAAGAGGTAACTTGATTGAAACATACAAGATCCTGAGGGGTATTAACAGGATGGATGTGGAGAGGATGTTTTCTCTTCTTGTAAAATTTAGAACTAGGGGATCACTGTTTAAAAATAAATGCTCACTTATTTAAAATGATGAGAACTTTTTTCTCTGAGGGACGAAAATCTCTGGAATCTCGTCCTCAAAATGCAGTGGAAGCAGAGTTTTGGAATATTTTAAAGGGCTGGATAGATTCATGATTAAACGGCGGGGGGGTGAAAGGTTACTCAGCACAGGCAGGAACGTGGGGTTGCAGTACAATCAGAGGGAGGCAATGGCCTAGAGATATTACCATTCGACTATTAAACCAAAAACTCTGCTAATGTTCTGAGGGGACCCCGCAGGTGATGGAATTTGAATTCAATAAAAAAATCTGGAATTAAGAATCTACTGATGACCAAACAACCCGTGTTGATTGTCAGTAAACTCATCTGGTTCACTAATGTCCTTTAGGGAAAGAAATCTGCCGTTCTTACCCGGTCTGGCCTACATGTGACTCCAGAGCCACAGCAATGTGGTTGATTCTCAACTGCCCTCAAGCAACTAGGGATTGGCCATAAATGTTGGCCAGCCAGTGACACCCATGTTCCAGGAATGAATAAAAAAATGATCAGCCTTGATTTATTGAATGGTGTTCAAGAGGCCTACTCCTGCTCCTAATTTGAATGCATGGTGGCAGAGTGGCACAGTGGTTGGCACTGCTGCCTCACAGCGCCAGGGACACAGGTTCAATTCTGGCCTCAGGTCACTGTCTGTGCGGAGTTTGCATGTTCTCCCCATGTCTGTGTGGGTTTCCTCTGGGTGCTCCGGTTTTTCCCCCACAGTCCAATCATCCCTTAGTGTAGAGGTATCAGGGAGGTAAACATGTGCAGTGATGGGGATAGGACCTGAGTGGGATTGTTGTCAGCACAGCTTGATGGGCTGAATGGCCTCCTTCAGCACTGTAGGGATTCTATGATTCCATGTACCATTCCCCTGCCTTCTCCCTGTAAACCAGCACAGTCTTCCTTTTCAGTTAAGTGTAACGCCATTAGAAAGCCTCGATTGAACCTGCCTCCACCATACTCTCAGTGCATTTAAAACCCGACCCGCTCATTGTGTAAAAATGGTTCTCTTCAAATCAATTCTATTTCTTTTGCCAATTACTGTAAATCTGTGCCCTGCCATTCTCCAATCTGTCACGAGTGGGAACAGCTTCTCCTTCTCTACTCTGCCCAGGCCCCTCATGATTTTGAACGTCTCTATTAAATTTCTTCTAAGCCTTCTTCTCTCCAAAGAAATCAATCCTAACTGAAGTTACAACACCCTGGGACCATTCTCGGGAAACTTTCTGCATTCTCACTAGTGCCTTCACATCCTTCCCAAAGTGCAGCGCCCAGAACTGGACCCAACACTCCCGCTGAGGCTGAACTAGTGTCTGATATTTTAGCTGTAAAACTCAAACTGGTTCACTGATGTCCTTTAGGGAAGGAGTTTTGTTGTCTTTACCCACTTTGCCCACATTTGACGCAAGATTCACAAGAAAGTGGTTGACTCTTAAATGCCCTGAGAAATGGCCGTGTAAGGCAGTTGCCAAGAAAGCGATTCACCAACTCCTTCTCCAGGACGGGTAGAGATGAGCCTTGCCACTGTCGTCTACATCCCATGAATGAATCGTACATTAACAAGAAATAGGAGCAGGAGTAGGCCATCTAGCCCTTCGAGCCTGCCCCGCCATTCATTAAGATCATGGCTGATCTGAAGTGGATCAGTTCCACTTTCCCGCTTTCTGTTAAAGACATTTAACCCTCTTTACCCATGCCTCACTGAGTAAATGCTTTGCATCATCCAATACAATGTCAGACCACAAGGGTCTCTGCCGAATTTCTGCTCTGCGGCCAGTTGAGACACGGGGAACTTGTTATGTTCAATATTCTCTGATTGGAGTGACACTCACCCCCTACCCCCACCCCCAAGGGGTGATCTATTGATCTAGTGTTACCATGTCTCCAACAACTGCCTAAAAATCAACTGTAAACATGTCAGGAATTGTTAGATCTTGTGGTCCTCAAACTCAGTAGAAACTGGTTTTTCCAGAAACTGTTCTCAGTAAGTCCAGGAATCTAACATTGATCTGAAACCAATTAAGCTTCAGGTAAAGTTGCCTCAGGTGACCATAGGCTGATCTCCCCTTTGAGGGGGGAGAGCTGTCTGGCGGTGATTTAACCTGAGGGTCCCCACACCTCACACGAGGGGCAAGACTGAGAAAGACGGGCCCTTCGTGAATAACGTCAGCTGGTACAGGAACTGAACCCGTGCTGCTGGCATCGAACCGCCGTACTGGATCAGTTACTGTACTGGCTGAGGTTATTCAGGAAGGCCCTGTCAACTCAACCTTGCTCCTTGCCTGAGGTGTGGTGACCCTCAGGTTAAATCATCAACAGTCAGCTCTTCCCCTCAAAGCAGAGAGCAGCCTATGGCCATTTGGGGCTATGGCAATTTTTCTAAGCTTCAAGTTATTCTCTAATTCATTCTCATAGAATTCCTACAGTGCAGGAGGAGGTCATTTGGCCCATTGAATCTGCACCGATGATGATCCCATCCAGGCCCTATCCCCATAACCCCATGCATTTACCCTAGCTAGTCTCCCTGGCACCAAGGGGCAATTTAGCCTGGCCAATCCACCTAACCTGCACATCGTTGGAGTGTGGGAGGAAACCGGAGCACCCGGGGGAAACCCACACAGACACAGGGAGAACGTGCAAACTCCACACAGACAGTGACCCAAGTCGCAAATTGAACCCGGGTCCCTGGCGCTGTGGGGTAGCCGTGCTAACCACTGTGCCACCGTGCCATGCCAGTTCTGCTTCCCTAAAGGACTGCACCATGAGCACAGGTTTTACACAGCACGAGTATCTTTGATCTCCACTCATACCTCTGCCCTGTAAGTGTATTTGTTGGCTGAGAATAATCTGTGAAAGGAACATTCTGGAAATTCAATTGCCTAAAACAGCTTAAAGTTCCATCTGCAGGATATGGTACTAATCACATCACATCTGGAGGGTGTGAAAGAATCTGCTGCTTTCCCACCAACAAAACTTTACTTCAAAACATCAATTACAAAAGCAGAATAATATGCCCTGATTACCAATAAAATTCTCAGAATGCAATGAAAAATAGTTATTTAATCTCTGATAAGTCTCTGGTGGAACGATGCTGCATCAGAAGCCACATTTCTCCCCACCCCCAAACTAATCACTACCTACAAACCTGGCATTTTTCAAATTCATTCATGTGTGTGGGCATCGCTGGCTGGCCAGCATTTACTGCCCATCCCTAGTAGCCTGAGGGCAGTTCTGAATCAACCACATTGCTGTGTCTTTGGAGTCACAGGGTAAGCCAGGCCAGGTAACGAAGGCAAACTTCCATCCCTTTTGCCTCCCTTTCTGTTTTGAATAAAGGAATAATATCTTCCAATCCAATGGAACCTTCCCCAAATCCAGGGAATTTTGGAAAATTAAAAACATTGCATCAAGTGTGAGTTGCTCATTTGGAGAACAGGTGCACACACAGTGGGCTGAATGGCCTCTTTCTGTGCTGCCCAATTCTGTGAAAATAGTTACATCATCACCATCAGCAACAGTGCAGAAGGAGGCCATTCAACTCATTGAGTCTTCACCGACCACAATCCCATCCAGGCCCTATCCCCATAACCCCACACATTTACCAAGCTAATCCCCTGACAGTAAGGGGCAATTTAGCACGGTCAATGCACCTAACCCACACGTCTGTGGGAGGAAACCAGAGCATCTGGAGGAAACCCACCCAGGTACGGGGAGACTGTGCAAACTCCGCACAGACAGTGATCGGAGTCCAGAACTGAACCCAGATCCCTGGCGTTGTGTGGCAGTAACGCTAACCACTGCGCCACCGTGCCGCCCCATTAGTCAATCAGATGGGTTTATCTGACAATCGACAATGATTTCACAGTCACCAGTAGATACTTAATTCCAGATTTTTTTAATATTGAACTCAAATTCCACTATCTGCTGTGGCAGGATTTGAACATTAGCTGAGTTTCTGGATTAATAGTCTAGTGATAATATCACTTGGCCACTGCCTCCCCGATAATTGCTGGAATTCTACCGACCCACCCTTCATGGAATCGGGGTGGGTCGGGGCGGACAATGGAATGTCCGTTGACGTTGGGCAGGATTTCCGGCCTTGGGTTGAACACCCCATGTGTATATTGTTTGTTCTAAGAAATGACATGCTGTTCTATTGGGAACAGAATTGGGGTACCATTAACATATTGTTCACTCCTTACACAGAATAAATAGGACAGAACAAACTATAATGAGTTATCTTAAGTTAAGTCACCTAAAGTTTGCAAGTTCGAAAGATAAAGGAGCAGAATTAGGCCATTCAGCCCATCACATCTGTTCTGCCATTCTGTCATGGCTGATATGCTCCTCATCCCCATTTTCCTGCCTTCTTCCCATTACCTTTCAACCCATTACCAACTTCTCCTTAAATGTACTTACTATCCCAGCATCCACTGCACTTTGGGGTAGCGAATTCCACAGATTCACAACCCTTTGGGAGAAGTAGTTTCTCCTCAACTCTGTTTTAAATTTGCTGCCTTTATCCTAAGACTATGACCTTTCATCCTAGAATGGCCTACAAGAGGAAGCATCTGCTCCACGTCTATTTTATCCATACCTTTTATCATCTTGTACACCTCACTTTGATCTCCCCTCATTCTTATAAATTCCAGAGAGTATCGGCCTAAATTGTTCAATCTCTTTTCATACGACAAGGCCCTCACCTCTGGAATCATTCTAGTGAACCTCCTCCGAACTGCCTCCAATAACACTACATCCTTCCTCAATTAAGGGGACCAAAACTCTGCACAATACTCCAGGTGCGGCCTCACCAATGCCTTGTATAGTTGCAACAACACTTCCTTCCCTTTATATTCTATTCCTTTAGCTATAAATACCAACATTCCATTGGCTGTCTTTATTATCTGCTGTATCTGCATGCTAGTTTTCTGTGACTCATGAACAAGGACACCCAGATCCCGCTGCACTGGACCACCCCAAAGTCTCTCCCCATTTAGAAGATGGCACAACCATTTGAGGCCACACTTAGAATGCTGTGTACAGTTCTGGTCACCCTTTTATAGAAAGATTATTATTCAACTAGAAAGAGTGCAGAAAAGATTTACTAGGATGCTACCAGGATGGTTTGAGTTATAAGGAGAGGCTGGATAGACTGGGACATGTTTTTTTCTGGAACATTGAAGGCTTAAGGGTGATCTTATAGAGGCCTATAAAATAATGAGGGGCATAGATCAACTAGACCTTTTTCTAAAGGTAGGGAAGTCTAAAAGTAAAGGACATAGGTTTATGCTAAGCGAGGAGAGATACAAAAGGGTCCAGAGGGGCAATTTTTTCACACAGAGGGTGGTGAATGTCTGGAATGAGCTGCCAGAGGTAGTTGTAGAGGCGGGTACAATTTTGTCTTTTAAAAATGTTTAGACAGTTACATGGGTACGATGGGTATAGAGGGATACGGGTCAAATGCAGGCAACTGGGACTAGTTTCGGGGTAAAAAGAAAGGGTGGCATGGACAAGTTGGGCCAAAGGGCCTGTTTCCATACTGTAAACCTCTATGACTCTAAGTCTGCAGCTAATCTCTACAGCAGCGACAGAGTCAATGTTCTTCTTGTCCACTGGTCAATGCCTCTCCATTGGGAAAGAAATTTTAAGAGAGGGAATACCGTGCATTCTCTTCAAAACAGATAACAGAACCACCTTGAGGGAACGCTCCAGTTACCACTCTGCTCAGTCAGTTCTTCACGTGAGATATTTCACAAACATCAACACAATATTTTGGACCTGAGTTGAACATGCTCAACAAGCCCTTCATTGCAACAAAAGGAGAAAGCCTTACCAATAATCCAAATGCCAATAGTCAGTGCGAAGGAGATAGCATTTGGGGAACACTGACCTACCAGAGTTACAGTTACTGGCTCACACTCCCATACAACACTCAGAGATACAGCAATACCTATCCAGAAAGACTAATTTGAAGAATTTAGAGTATAAACTACTCGATTCAATTCACTTTCCAGAACTGAGATGTGCCTTTTATTAGTAAGCATTTAATAAAGAAACTGAGAAGGATGTGTTTGGGGGCAACAAGTGCTCGCAGACTAATTAACTCTACAATTTTATAAACCTGAAATTACATTCCGGAATAATAATGAACATCTAATGCGTTTATGTAAAATCGATCTCTCTGCCACAATGGAGTGACATCAACCCATTTAGGTTCACACCCCATATTAAATAAGGGGCTGAAAGACTGCAGTTAGGAATGCTTAATGGATGACAGTTAACTATTACCCGATAGCATCATTTCAATGTTTCCCCTTTGATAGTTCTTCCAATTTGTAATAAAATAAGATTTCTGCCCCGGAGGAAAAGCTGAGATAACTGAGCCACAAATCAGCTGTTACAGAGTGTGGTGTAAAGCTTTCATTCCCCATTGTTTTAAAGAAATTCATTAACCATTGTAAAAACAAGGTGACACGATGCGAGGACCCTGAGCAGTGACAGGGATCGTTACTAACCAATTTACCATTCAGGGATCTTAAGTACATCATGAAGGAAGATCATCAACGTCAAAAGCATTCTGAAACACGCATTTGTCACAAATGGTAGTACTTAACCTATTAGTACTTCAGTAAACAGCTGCGTACCTTGAGTGAAAGCAATCCTTTGTGTGGATGCAGAGCAATGCAATAATCAAGTGTATGCAAAACTTATCGATACCGTGATGTCTGTTTCTGCTAATGCATCTATGCTTTAATATTGAATAGATGCTGAAAGTTTACATTAACTTAATGACACAATCATGCTATGTGTTGTTAATCTTAATTCCTATCTTTTACTGCAGGAGTCATTACAAGTGTAATGGGCTCCTCATCTCGTTCGCAATGCATGTTTTATACTACACAGCACAACTCCCCAAGGCAAAGACCCATGATCCATGTTATATGTGGTCTTATGTGACTAGTTAGATGACATCACCTGTTGTAAGAGTTAATACAGGAAGGATTTTGGTCAATCGATGCAGTTTTTGACCAGATGCATCACATCTTGCTTTCTTATTGTAAGTAATGAAGAACTGGCAGAGAAAATGTATCAAAACACAACCTTTGATTGGATTTGTAATGACATCAGAACAATGTAAATGATGAGCAAAGTCCACTTAACACAAACAGCGCAATGAAGAGGAACAGAAAATATCCACCCAGCAATTGCTAACATATGGACAAATACTCATTAACTCTTACTCCCGCTTTACCTCATCACACACGTTTAAATGACATTAATTTAGTAATTTCCAAGGAAGTATGTTAATCGATCTTCGTCTCTCAGATGCTGATCAATGTCCCGGTGACACACTGTTTAGCACTGCCGCCTCAAAGCGCCAGGGACCCAGGTTCGATTCCCGGCTTGGGTCACTGTCTGTGCAAAGCCTGCACGTTCTCCCGGTGTCTGCGTGGGTTTCCTCCGGGTGCTCCGGTTTCCCTCCACAGGCTGAAAAGACATGATGGCTAAGTCCCCCTTATGTGTACCCGAACAGGCACTGGGGGGTGGCAACTAGGGGATTTTCACAGTAACTTCATTGCAGTGTTAATGTAAGCCTAATAAATAATAATAAATAAATTATAGATCTAACTCTCCTCCCTGCTGAGAGTGTAGGTATTTATTCAATGGAATTATGTGTGTATGTGTGTGTGGACTGTAAGCAGGGTTTAAAGTTGATGCTGTACCTCAATAGCAGTGTCCGAGCCCTCGGCAGCTGCCTCTGAGCCATTAGATTGTGATGTCAATGAGAAGTCAGTGTCCCTGGCAGCTGTCTGCAAATATTAAATGTCCCGTTTGACCTCAATCTTTATGTTTCTACGCAATGATGGAAAACAAACTGAAGCTATGTGTTAGCAGTTAGAGCACATTTCCTGCATTGAGGGAGCTGGTGCTTCTGTAAGGGAAGATGCCAGGGAATATACATACTTAGCACTTCAGGAAAATAAATATTTTTATTGTTATCCACACTTCTCTCCATTACCGCAGACATTTCTTCACTCAAAGAGCTGGAAATCCTTGGGGAATTTTTCATCCCAGACAACGGTGGACATTCAGAACATTCAAAACTGCTTTTTGGATACTAAGGGAATTAAAAGATAGAAAAATGAGTGTGGGAAGAGACAGAGTTATGGTGGAAGGTACAGGTGGTACAGTGGTTAGTACTTCTGCCTCACAGCGCCAGGGACCTGGGTTCAATTCTGGCTCGGGTCACTGTCTGTGTGGAGTTTGCACGTTCTCCCCGTGTGTGTATGGGTTTCGTCCAGGTGCTCCGGTTTCCTCCCACACTCTAAAGATGTGCAGTTTAGATGGATTGCCCATGCTTAATTGCCCCTTAGTGTCCCAAGGGATGAGGATTAGTGGGGTAAATGCATGAGGTTCGTCTGGTTCAGTTTCTGGTCAATGGTAATCCCCAGGATGTTGATAGTGGGGATTCAGTGATTGTAATGCCACTGAATGTCGAGGGTGATGTTTAGATCCTCTCTTGCTGCAGATGGTTCCTGCCTTGCACCTGAAGAACTAGTTCTGTACTAGACAGATGCTCAAAACTGTGGCTATTTAACAGACCCAGCGAAAGTTCAAGGAGCACAGATGGGACTCGCGAAGAAACATTCTACCAGATATTATCAAAGATGAGGTGTACAGCATGTCAACAATGTCTAAGGATCCTCCACAAATTTTCTTCAGTCTTGCTCCAGGTGAAGCTGTTTGAAAAGAACATCTTATAACCAAATTTTGAAGAGCTATATGATTACTATAGCTCTTGAAACTGATGATAATGATTTAACTGTAACTAGAAAAATCAATGTTGATTACTCGTCTGTGTAAACTGAATTATGTATGAAAGGACTATTTGTTTTCTGAAACAAGAAATCACTCCTTAACATTCTAAATTCAAGGATTACAATCCGTTTGTGTAGCCTTCCTGGCTGAAGTGTAGTGATGATGTGGAGATGCCAGCGTTGGACTGGGGTAAACACAGTTAGAAGTCTCACAACAACAGGTGTACGCTGCAGGAAAGGATGTCCCAAGGCATGGTACACTGGGGAGACCACGACAACAGATGAATGAACACCACTCGACAATCACTAGACAAGACTGTTCCCTTCCTGTTGGCGAACACTTCAGCAGTCACGGGCATTCAGCCTCTGATCTTCAGGTAAGCATTCTCCAAGGCGGCCTTCACGACACATGACAGCGCAGAGTCGCTGAGCAGAGACTGATAGCCAAGTTCCACACACATGAGGACGGCCTCAACTGGGATCTTGGGTTCATGTCGCACTATCTGTAACCCTCATGACTTGCCTGGGCTTGCAAAATCTCACTTATTATCCTGTCTGGAGACAATACACATCCCTTTAACCTATGTTTAATGCTATTTCCACTCACTCTGCACCTTTATTAGCTGTAAAAACTCACATTCTAATCAGTATTCTGTAAACTGTGTGTGCATCTTTACATCCCCCGTTTGTGATCAGAACTCTCTGTTCACCTGACGAAGGGTCAGAGGCCCAAAAGCTAGTGGCTTTTGCTACCAAATAAACCTGTTGGACTTTAACCTGGTGTTGTGAGACTTCTTAAAGTGTACAGCCCAGAATTATTCACATTACTCCAGGTCTGGTCTAACCAAGACTTTGCACAGTTAAAATATGACCTCTCGCCATTTCTATTTCTGATGTGGTGATGCTGATGTTGGACTGGGATGGGCACAGTAGGGAGTCTCACAACACCAGACTAAAGTCCAACAGGTTTATCTGGTAGCACGAGCTTTCGGAACACTGCTCCTTGAAGGATGAAGGAGCAATGCTCCAAAAGCTCATGCTGTCAAATAAACCTGTTGGACTTTAACCTGGTGTTGTGAGACCTCTTACTGCACTTGTATTTCAGTTCTTTAGATAGCAACCCCTCCAACCATTTACAGAGCAAATTCCATCCACTCTCCCACAATCTTATACAGCCTTTTTCTCCCAACATTGCTGCTGGAAAGGGGAGGAGTTTACATGTGGCCCCAGAGTGAAACAGAATGAGAAACACAGGAAGAGAAAAACATTTTTAAGGCAGCAATGATGGATAAATAATGGTCATATCTTCATTTGAATTGTGATTATGAATGTTCCCTTTGAGCACAGCCTGAGTGAGTGGTGGATGTTGTCGTGTCTGAATCCCAGTTTCAATCCACACTCTTCCTTTACCTAGTTTGTGTGTCGGCCTCCAGCTGACGGGCGCTGTGTCGTTTGCCATCGCTCAAACGAGGAAGGAGACAGCTGAGAAATATTTCTGCGGATTACAAGTGCCGGCCCTCATTGGCAAACATCGCACATCCCACACTCGGTGCTGGGAGTGGAAGCTCAGTGGGGAAAGTCTAATCGGAGGATATGTTTTATTTTAGCTCTTTAATCCTTTTTCACCAATCCACTATGATGCCACCACTGACCTCTGTGTCACCCAAGTTATCTGAAGGAGCCGTGAACTGTTGACTCATTTCTCAAGCGTATGGGAGGGAATTGTAAACACTCAAGACACCTACACAGTCGCAGATTACTACTGCTGAACATCGTAATGTCTATAAAAATCAAAAGGACAAATCAGTGCAGTCTATCGGCTCCGCAGCTGTTGTGGGCAGGAACAGATGGCAATTTAATAAGGGCCTCATTATTGCCATATCTCTTACTGTAATGCTCAATTCTACTGGGCTTTCTCTTATTGGCCTGACTGATATCCCACAGGCCTCAGCAGCATGCAAAGCAATTGGTCCCGTCCCACTGGTTGGTGCTGTGGGGTTAGAGGATGGCATTGCCAGGCACTTTGTGAACGGTTAGTTTATCTCCATCCCTAACCCCGATCACGATCTAACGTAACAACAAGCTCCCCCGCGCACATCTGGCCGCGCTCCAACTTCAGTCAGCTGTTAAGACGGGAAGTCGATGCAAATTAATTTGGGGAGTTCAAAATCCTTTATTTCCTCTTCTGTGACGTCAGGACATATTAATAATCACAAGGAGTGTCTGTCAGTTTGCTCACAAGATAAATATCAAATATCATATCGCGTGGAGTATACTCGATCGTGCTTTTAACATCCGTCGCATTGAAGTAGATATTGAAGTCTACACAGTGGGATACATTGCATGATATCATGTGATTAGCCCGTCCTGGACCTGCGCTGCCACAGGACATAATCATTACTTTGTTCCTGCAGAACATGAGGTCTTTTTTCTTGTTTAAAAGCCCTTTATCAGAAAGACAATGGGAATGGATTCTTCTAACAAAACAAAGGGATAACTCATTAGTCACCAGTGAGCAATGCCACACACAGGGCTGTCCATCCGCATGTCTCCGTTTATCCCTAATGTCATTTAACATTACGTCGCTTCTTACAGAAACTTTCACATGCAAATCCAATTTTCCATCATTCAGATAAAAAAAAACTGAAACCAAACCTTTCTAACCACGTGGGCCAGTGGTTAAAGGATTTTAGTGGCATGCTGTAAATGCTTCTTACACATCTTAGTGAGCATGCCTAATGAACCCCCAGCCTGTCAGAGATACACAACGGTGCATACTCCCCTGGGAAATGATGACATCTTCTGTGGTTGGAAACCCCTGAACAGCGAAGGGCCTTTGCTTACTTATTTATAACCCCCGCCCCCCCCAGCCACAAAATTTCACCCCCTCGCTACACCGCCAGGTCAGAAATCGAAACGAACATGACAAACCTTAAACATTGCCGAGCGAAAGGAGACTAATCTCTGAAAGAGAGTGTCGAAATCACAGTGCAGAAGAATATCTGTCAGTTCAGCAGGATCGCTTACCGTCAGTAAACTGAACGCGGGCTCAGGCGCAGGCTGAACTGCCATGGTCCTCTCCTCCCAGCTGAGTTAACTGTAAAGCCCTCACATTAAGCAACTTTCTGGCCTTTCTGAAGAATATCCACACACCTACAATCAGCAACAGAGAACAGAACAAAAATGGAACATGCCAGAGAACATTTGCTTAAATACTGCCTGCGATCATCCGAGGCAGAGAAATAGATCAGCAACAGAAACAGCAGCACAGGGAGGGAGGGAGGGAGGGATGGAGAGGGGAGTGGAAGAGGGAAGCTTAATTAGATTTTAAAAAAAACTGTGACTACATTTCTTAACCCAACCTTGAAGCAGCTGCCTTCGGAGGAGATTCTGGAGATAGCAGGAAGCGAGAAGCAAAGTGCAAGCGACCCAGCCATTCCGGAGCAATGCAGAGGGACCAGCTACCAAGCACCTGACTGCAAGGCAGCCTTCAAGAGAACAAACACCTTCACATACTTAAAGCTCGTTAACCCTCTGCTCTCCCGCCATTGCCTAATTTTAGCACCTCGCGATGTGAAATGTAAAAGCTGGGAGTGCCGTGAGCGGACTGCAGCACCAGCCACATCCTTGTTCCAAATACGGAACGCATTGTGGGATCTCCCAACGCACCGACACTGGGTATACTTTGCCAGTGTAGAAGGGTTAATCACAGCAACTGGGCCACACATGCGTACTTTCGTTCACCTTTATTCTATCTCAGTAAGGATTAGGTTCATTACTGGCCCTTCACCTGATCAAATTCTCCATCTCTTCCTCCTTCCAAAATTGACCAGGATGCAAAATTCCCCGTGGATCCTCCACACTCATGGGAAACACGCTGAGTACACTCGCTGCACCAGACGAACTCTCACAGACAAAAGACTTCCACCAATTACTCCAGGCTTCCCTGACGCTAATGGGGGTTCCTCACGGCCAACGGACCACTTGACTAATTAACACGGGATGGACTGGCCATGACTTAGGGTTGAAAATGGGACGCCGTTCCTTACAGGCTGCCGAAAAGGCAGATAAATTTGTATCCGTGTTCGAAACACTGGCTACTTTAAGTCTAGACTGATTATGTAAATGTTTACATGCAGCATCCACAGGCTGTCGTGATGACTTGCTATAAAATATTGAACAATCTGTAAAATATTCAGGTCTCTAATGAGCTGAAGACGAACATTAAGTCTGTAGACACAGCTGGTGTGACGGTTCAGCCGGTTTTTATTCATTTTCCCAGTCAGTTTTGTTTTACATTAATCCCATTCTCCCGCACCCCCCCAACCGAAAGAGAGGCCGTGGTGTAGCGGTAATGTCACCGGGTTTGCAATCCAGTGGCCCAGGCTGATATCGTGCAGATACAGGGGTTCAAATCCTAGCACAGCCACTGGAAGAATAAATCCAATGAATTCAAAGATCTGAAAGCGAGTCTCAGAAACGATGACCACGAGCGGAATATTCTTCCGATTCTGGGGCTGATCCTGGAGCTGGGAAGCGTACAGAATGAGATGGGATTGCGGCATACCTGAATGAAGCCAACCTCCCCTTCTCCACCAGGATCAGCGTCTGGGCCGGAAGGCCCAGGATATCACCTCCCTCCACTCCCCGCTGTCAATTAAGGCTCTTCTGGCACTGATATTCTGACGTACTGGCACTGGAGGGGAGCTGAGGAGATTCACTAGGTCGATTGCGGAGTTGAGAGGGTTGGCCTATGAGGACAGACTGAGTAGACTGGGGCTCTGCTCAGAGGAATTCAGAAGAATGAGGGGAGATCTTATAGAAACATATAAGATTATGAAGGGAATAGATAGAAGCAGGGAGGTTGTTTCCACTGGCGGGTGAAACCAGAACTAGGGGGCATAGCCTGAAAATAAGGGGAAGCAGATTTAGGATTGAGTTGAGGGGGAACTTCTTCACCCAAAGGGTTGTGAATCTGTGGAATTCCCTGTCCAGTGAAGCAGTTGAGGCTACCTCATTGAATGTGTTTAAGGATGGATAAATTTTTGAACAGTAAAGGAATTAAGGGTTATGGTGAACGGGTGGGTACGTGGAACTGAGTCCACAGAAAGATCAGCCATGATTTTATTGAATGACGGAACAGGTCTGACAGACCAGATGGCCCACTCCTGCTCCTGGTTCTTACGTTAGTGACCACTTCAAGGCCTCACCTTGCTCCTATCGGTGTTAACCCAGTTGCAGTGCGCACGACAGCTAAAAGCGTGTCGCCATCTTGTCACCCTCTACGGGGAGGGATGTGTAGAGGCACTGAAAGCCATTCCCCTGCCCTTGCTGCGCACCCCTCTGCCCGGGACTCCCACCCATGAAGCACTGCACCCTCCCACAGCCCACACGCCACCCTGCACCATCGGGACTCCAGTGCTGAGTTGTCCTTCCAACAACCGCCACTGTCTCCCCGAGCGGCGCTGCTGAGCGCAAGAGATGCTAGCCTCTGATTGGTAGGCGAGACTTGCAAGACCCTGGGGGTCTTGATTCCAAGGGAAGGCCCGTTAATGGCCTCGCCAATGCCCGATTGGCTTGCAGCCTTCCTGAAACAGGAATCGTGGGCCTTTTGCTGGGTCTTCATCCGAGACCATCAATTCTTCAACAAGATTCTACCCCATGAAACTTTCATCGATTGAGACCTCATTTTTTAGTCAGTGACCCCTAATTCTAGATTGTTCCACTGGTGGCTGTACCTTCAATCATCTGGGTCGCCCAAGCTCTGGAATACCACCCCAATCTCTTCACTTTTCCAATTCACTTTCCTTCTGTAACAGCCTCCAGTCACTCGGAAAAGCACCGAGTTCTCCAGGAAGCTCACAGGGAGATCTACTGATCATGCCTCATGTCCTCCGTGGCTGCCAGGACACAGACCGAGGGATAAATATTGGCCTGGACACCAGGGAGAAATCCATCTTGTGCATCTAACTGAGAGAGCAGACAGAGCCATAGGCTAGAAATTTCCCAACCCGCCTGCCACGGGAACCAGGATGGCGCGACATAAAATCCAGCAGACGGTGTATTGGTCTGTTGACCTCAGGTAACTGGTCTTCGGGCGCACATGCCCGGAAAACCCCGCCCACAGCGTTCCTATGGCATTCCAACCAAAACTCCATTCACTTACAGAGGCACTGGAAAATCTCAGTCACGGACAAAGAGGGAAAATCTCAGCCTCAAGTTTAACGGAAAGAGAGCATCTCCGACAGTGCAGCACTCCCTCAGTGGAGATTCACTCTGGATGTTTGCACACAAATCTCTGCAGTGGGATATGACGTATCCACAGCATTCCGACTCAATATGAAACTGTGACAAATTTAGGCCATAGCTGACACTCATAAAATTCCTCAAGTGAAGCCGATTCTCCGAGGTTGCAGAATCCTGTACGGACGGCCAACCCGTATAAAGTTTGTCGCATTGCCTGATGTATCCGTCACTGAACCGAAACTGCATTTCACTAAAGCAAACTTCATAGAATCCCTTCAGTGCAGAAGGCGGCCATTTGGCCCATCGGGTCTGCACCAACAACAATTCTCCCCAGCACCTATCCCCATAACCCCACATATTTACCCAACTAATCCCCCTGGCACTAAGGGGCAATTTAGCATGGAAAATCAACCTAACCCTTACATCTTTGGACTGCTGGAGTAAACCAGAGCACCCAGAGGAAACCCACGCAGACACAGGGAGAATGTGCAAACTCCAGACAGAGACCCAAGTCGGGAATCGAACCCAGGTCCCTTGTGTTGTGAGGCAGCAGTGCTAACCACTGTGCCACCGTGCTGTCCTTTATTGTCATTACTGTTGTTGTCAAACTGTTGGTAAACGGTGGATGTGTTTGATCGAGGAGCTCGGTTTGTGTGCGTCTGCTCGGACATTCACGCACCGTCGGGGAGTGTCCGCATAGCACAGATGTCCATGATGGACAGGCAGCCTCCGATCACATTTCAGCCAGTGAACATAAGAACATAAGAAATAGGAGCAGGAGTAGGCCATCTAGCCCTTCGAGCCTGCCCCGCCATTCAATAAGATCATGGCTGATCTGTCGTGGCTCAGTTCCACATTCCCGCCCTCTCCCCATAACCCTTAATCCCCTCGCTTATCAAAAACCCATCAACCCGCATCTTAAAAATATTTAGCGAGGCAGCCTCCACCACTTCAACAGGCAGAGAATTCCAGAGATTCACCACCCTTTGAGTGAAGAAGTTCCTCCTCAACTCCGTTCTAAACCGCCCCCCCTTTATCTTGAGGCTGTGCCCCCTAGTCCTACTGTCTTTTTTGAGCGGGAAGAGTCTCTCCACCTCTATCCTATCCATCCCATTCATCATTTTATACGTCTCAATGAGATCTCCCCTCATCCTTCTAAACTCTAACGAGTACAAGCCTAGTTTATTCAGTGCTGAGAGGTTTTCTCATTTTCAAAACTGAAACCAGGAACCCATTCTCATTTTGGGGCAAGACAGATTTCCCTCACATACGTGCCATTTTAAGCACAATAGGGGATGCAATGACCTAGTGGGATTATCACTAGGCTATTAATCCAGAAACTCAGCTAATATTCTGGGAACCCAGGTTCAAAGCCCGCCACAGCAGATGGTGGAATTTGAATTCAATAAAAGTATCTGAAATTTTGAATCTACTGATGATGATGAAACCATTGTCAATTGTTGGAAAAACCCATCTGGTTCACTAATGTCCTTTAGAGAAGGAAATCTGCCGTCCTTACCTGGTCTGGCCTACATGTGATTCCAGAGACACAGCAAAGTGGTTGACTCTCAACTGCCCTCCAAGGGCAACTAGGGATGGGCACATCCCACAAATGAATTTTTAAAAATACTTATGGTGAGTGAGGTATCACACAGCGGGCATGTTTAAAATACTGGCTAGCGTTTTGTTTCCGGGGTGAAAGGACAACATTTGCCAATGACCTCATTGGCAGCTGCCCACAAACATTGTCCAGGGTCACTAATGGAGAGATATTCAGTGTCTTTTCCAGTGTGGTAACCTGGAAGTGGGATCTGGAGCATCCGGTGAGCAAGACAAGACACAGGAAAGCTCTTTAACCAATCAGAGAATTGTTACAACACAGGAGGCCATTCGACCCATCATGTTTGTACCAGCTCTCCAAACGAACATTATGACTTGGTGCAATTTCCCTGCCATCTCCAAAGATACAAAGAAGATAAGAACAGTACAGCCATCTCTCTGCCCAAATCTCCAACTGATCTATATCCTGCTGTATCCTCTGATGGTCCTCACCGCTATCCACAAATCCACCAATCTTTGTGTCATCTGCAAACTTTCTAATCAAACCAGTTACATTTTCCTCCAATACATTTATATAGAGTACAAACAGCAAAAATCCCAGCACTGATCCCTGAGGAATGCCACTTGTCACAGCCCTCCATTCAGGAACACACCCTTCCACTGCTACCCTCTCTTTGACCGACCCAGTTTTGTATCCATCTTGCCAGATCACCTCTGATCCCTTGTGACTTCACCTTCTGCACCAGTCTGCCATGAGGGACCTTGTCAAAGGCCTTACTGAAGTCCATGTAGACAACATCCACTGCCCTACCCTCATCAATCATCATCATCACTTCCTCAAAAAGCTCTATCAATTTCATGAGACATGACCTCCCCTTCAGAAAACCATGTTGCCTCTCACTAATATGTCCACTTATTTCCAAGTGGGAATAAATCATGTCTTGAAAAATCCTCTCCAATAATTTCTCTACCACTGATGTAAGGTTCACTGGCCTGTAATTACCTGGATTATTCTTGCTACCCTTCTTAAACAAAGGAACAACATTGGCTATTCTCCAATACTCTGGGACCTCCCCTGTAGCCAGTGAAGGTACAAAGATTTCTCTCGAGGCCTCAGCAATTTCCTCCCTTGCCTCTCTCCTTTGTGAATATTGCTGCAAAGTACTCATTAAGGATCTCACCCACCTCATCTGGCTCCACACAAAAATTCCCTCCACTATCCTTGAATGGATGCACTCTTTTCTTAGCTACCGTCTTCTTCCTTATATATATGCATAAAAAGCCTTAGGATTCTCCTTAATCCCAACTGCAAAGGACATTTTGTGGCCTCTTTCTGTGCTCCTAAGTCCCTGTTTCAGCTCTTATCTGCTATCTTTGCGTTCCTCCAGAGCCTTATCCAGTTTCAATGTCCTGAAATTTCTGTATGCCTCCTTCTTCTTCTTCACTAAACTCACAATCTCTCTCGTCATCCAAGGACGAATCTTGCCATCTTTATCCTTCATTTTTATAGGGGCAGACCCATTCTGGAATGGTTAACAGCTGACTTTTAAAGACCAGTAAGAAATCTCATAGCACAAGTTCAAAAGGTTTATTTGGTAGCACAAGATTTCGGAATGTCTCTCCTTCTTCAGGTGAGTGAGGAGTTGTGTTCACAAACAGGGCATATCTCGACACAAACTCAATTTACAAGATAAAGATTGGAACGCCAGTCTTTACAGGTAATCAAGTCTTAAAAGGAGCAGGGAGAGGGTTAAGCACAGGTTAAGGAGGTATGTATTGCCTCCAGCCAGGACAGTTAATGAGATTTTGCAAGCCCAGGCAAGTCGAGAGGGTTACAGACAGTATGACATGAACCCAAGGTCCCGAGTGAGGCCATCCTGAGACGTAGATGGAGAGATTGGAAGGGATTGAGAATTAAACTTACCGGACCTAACAGAATCTGAACAACTCTGGGGTGAGTAACAATCCTGGACTGAAAGGATGCGGCAGGGTCTCAGAAATCTAGCCCCCTCGTCACTGGAGTTATTAAGTGGGTGGGTGACCCACACTCTGAGACGCTGGGCACACTGACAAACCCCAGCGTTCCTGAAAGGGACAGCTTGTCCTTGTTTCTCTGTTATAAACAGGGCTGAAGAAACTCAGCAGCCTGGCGGTGCAGGAAGCTGTTACTCTGATGATAATTGTTTTAATCGAGTCACGCTGAGTCTCCCGTTGATTCATTTTAATTGAGGTCGGCATCATTCAGCCACACTCCACACTGCGGTCACCAGCTGACTGCTTGCTGCAGTCAACACAAAGTTATTATTCAACGCTAACTCTGCACACTCAGTGATTTTTCTCATTAGCACTGATCTATTCATACCAGAAACTGAATATAAACTATAAAACATTACAGCGCAGTACAGGCCCTTCGGCCCTCGATGTTGTGCCGACCAGTGGAACCAATCTAGTGACCCTCTAACCTAAACTATTCCAATGTTATCCATATGCCTATCCACTGACCATTTGAACGCCCTTAAAGTTGGCGAGTTCACAACTGCTGCAGGCAGGGCATTCCACGCCCTTACTACCCTCTGAGTAAAGAACCTACCTCTGACATCCGTCCTATAATTACCACCCCTCAATTTAAAGCTAAGTCCTCTCGTGTTAGCCATCACCATCCGAGGAAAAAGGCTCTCGCTGTCCACCCTATCTAACCCTCTGATCATCTTGTATGCCTCTATTAGGTCACCTCTTAACTCACATTTATTTATTTTTATTCTTTCATGGGCATCACAGACATGGCTAACATTTATTTCCCTCCCTTGTTGCCGTCAGAGAGGTGGTGGTGCGCTGCCTTCTTAAACCGCTGCAGACTGTGTGGCGTAGATACAACCATAGCGCTGTTAGTGAGGGAGTTCCAGGATTTTGACGCAGCGACAGTGAAGGAACAGCCGATATGTGTCCAAGTCAGGATGGTGAGTGTCTTGGAGTGGAACTATTCACTCAAGAAATAATGCTTCAGAGAATGGTAGATTTTCAGAGAGCCATCAGATTCTGGCCTAACTGATGCACAAATCAACAAGTGCAGGAAAAGCACTCCGAGTTCAACAGACCAAAGTGAATCAGTGCAAATACATTCATCCTGGGACACCAAGGGGCAATATAGCATGGCGAATCCACCTAACCTGCATATATTTGGAGTGTGGGAGGAAACTGGAGCACCTGGAGGAAACCCATGCAGACACGGGGAGAATGTGCAGACTCCGCACAGACAGCAACCCACAACGAGAATCAAACCCGGGTCCCTGGTGCCATGAGGCAGCCGTTGTGCCACTGTGCTGCCCACAGTAATTCTTTCTCATTCCTACACGGGAGTGGGATAGGTTGATCTTGGGTTCGGACATAGCTCGGCACAACATCGAGGGCCGAAGGGTCTGTACTATTCTATGTTGGCATCACTGGCCAAGCCCAGCATTTACTGCCCCCATCCATAATTGCCCCCCCCCAGTTCAGAGGGCCATTGAAAGTCAACCACATTTCTATGGCTCTGGAGTCACATGTAGGCCAGACCAGGTAAGGACAGCAGATTTCCTTCCCTAAAGGACATTAGTGAACCAGATGGGTTTTTACGACAAGTGACAATGGTTTCATGGTCATCAGTAGATTCTTAATTCCAGATTTTTATTTATCTGAGGGAGTGTTGAGTTGTCAGATAATAGATTAAAATAAGATCTTATCTATTGGCTCAAGTAGTCTTTTAGATCCCATGGCACAATTCAACAGAGAGCCAAAGAGTTCTCTGGGAGTCCCGGTCAATATTTATCCCTCAACCAACACAAATAAATCAAAACATCTCGTCAATATCACATTGCGGTTTGTGGGATCTTGCTGTGCTCAAATTGACTGCTGACTTTCTGACACTACAACAGGGGTGACTAAGCACTTCATTGGCTGAAAAGGGTTTCGGGGTTTCTGCTGGTAGTGGAAGTTACTGTAAAAATCCAGCCACTGGCGCCCGCTGTGAAACTGATTTGTCTCCTGCCCGGTTCTCCACGATGCCAGTGGGACAGCATGCTGGTACGGAACATGTTCGGGCCGTGAGAACGCCCAAACTCACCTGGAGCTGCCTCCGATGTCCGGGCACAGAGACCAGTCATAGCACTGCTGACCCACAGCGCCAGGGACCCGGGTTCAATTCCCAGCTTGGGTCACTATCTGTGCAGAGTCTGCACATTCTCCCCGTGTCTGTGTGGGTTTCGTCCGGGTGCTCCGGTTTCCTCCCACAGTCTGGAAGATGTGCTGGTTAGGGTGCATTGGCTGTGCTAAATTCGCCCTCAATGTATCCGGCACCAGAGTGTGGCGACTAGGGGATTTGCACAATAACTTCATTGCATTGTTAATGTATGCCTGTTTGTGACTAATAAATGAACTTTAAAAATCTATCTGGTGGGGCTCCAGCTTGACTGCCTTCTAAGAGGCCCATCCTCCAGACTCAGAATGTTCCTAGAGATCCATCTTCTTTCTTCAATGGTGAGTCAGTGACTGGAACTCTCGCCACCTCGTCTGCCCCAGAATCGGAGTGGGCGAGGGTCCGACAACAGAAATCTCTGTTGACCTTGGACCGGAATTTCCGCTCTCGCCCGAGGGAGGCCAAATCCTGCTCAGAGCCTTTTAAATACGGTGCCCAGATATGATGGCGTGGTGTGTGCAATGAAGCCTGTCCAGCCATGAAATACGGCACTAAACCCCCAGGTTGCAGGAGGGATGTGATCGACAGGAAACACTCCCGTCCCCACCATGAGGCTTAGTTCCAGCTGGGAGAATTCCAATCAGAGACTTGGGGCAGATGCAGCACAAACCATTAAGGTTAAAGATCTAACTAGACAGTCTACATCATCAATGATGTAAGATGACAACAGAGCGTATAGAGGGATGGTTCTATATGAAGCCTCAGGTATATAGTAAGAAGAAGGTTTAAGGTAATGTTTATCAAGAGCCTTGCCTCTATTGGTCTCTATCAATCCTGACCATGGACAATCTAAGCAAAGACCCACAATGATAACAATAGACACTGTGCACCAGTGATAGAGAGAATGAATCATAGAATCCTACAGTGCAGAAGGAGGCCATTTGGCCCATCTAGTCTGTACCAGCCACAATCCCACCCAGGCCCTATCCCCATAACCCCATGCATTTACCCTTGCTAGTCCCCCTGGCACGAAGGGACAATTTAGCATGGCCAATCCACCTAACCCTGATCTCTTTGGATTATGTTTAAGGTGGTAGATGGGATATCAATCAGGTGAGCTGCTTTATCCTGGGAGTGCCGCGATCCCAGTGCATTTATCCTGGGACTGGGGTGTATTCCATCACTCTCTGAACATGAGATAATCTGATCAGAACCATCTGATCTTAGATTAAATTTTAGAAACTGCCTCTGAATTGAAATGTCAAAAACCCATCAAACATCCTCAAAGTTGTGAGACTAGCACCTGCTGCAATATTTCACTTAGTGACAAGACATTCACATCCCTGTTCCTCCTGAATGACAATTGCTAACGAGTTATACCGTTCTCCCAGGAGGAGTGACCCGCCCCAGGGGGTGTGGCAACCTCAAATATTTTGACTATTGCAAAATCTCAAAGTAACACTGACTGATTTAATTTTATTTCTCTTTTAATGGCAATGATCGGGTTGATTTATTGGCTGCGGAAGCAGGGTGACATTGCACAGCTCACCCTGTGATGGAGCAGTTATAAAACACTCAGTAGACAACATTAACCATGCTTCACTCACCTGTGCTAACCTCACCGTAACTGATGGGTGAGAGACATGAAGGGAGAAATGAGGGAAAGCTGACAGAAAAATAAGTCAGAACAAGACAGAGAAACAGCAACAAGAAAATGTTCAAGACACAGAATGAAATAGCATAGGAGGAGGCCATTCAGCCCCTCGTGCCTGACCCAGCCCTTTGGTACAGCTGTCCATCCAGTCCCACAGTTGTGCCAACCTTTTCCCTTCAGACACTCAATCGGATATAGGACTTTGGAGCAGGAGTCGGCTCTGCCATTCAATAAGATCAAAGCTGATCTGGTCATTGTCTCAGCTCCACTCTCCTGTCTAACCCTCGACTCCCTCGTTGAACAAAAATCTGTCTACCTCCGCCTCGAATAAATTCAATGAGCGAGCTAACTGCAAACAGAGAGTCAGCGAGGCGCAGTGAGTGACGTGCCACAAGGATCACTGCTGAGGCCTTAACTTTTACAAATTATATCAATGGCTTGGATGAAGAGACAGTTGCAAAATTTACCGATGACACAGCCATGGGTCAGAAAGTAAGCTGCGAAAAGCATGTGAGGAGGCTACAAAGCGATACAGATAAGATCAGTGAGTGGATTCGGCAAATGGAGTATAATGTGGGAAAATATGAAATTGTCCATCCTGGCAGGAAGAGTTAAAATAATACTTATTCTCTAAATGGTGGGAGATTTCAGAGCTCTGAGATGTAGAGGGATCTGGGCGTCCGAGTGTATGAATTGCAAAAAGTTAACATGTAGGTACATCAAGGAAAGCTAATCAAATGTTATTATTTGTTATGAACAGAATTGATTACAAAAAAGTAGGGAGTTTATGCTTCAGTTATACAGAGCAGTGGTGAGACTACACCTACAGTATTGTGCACAGTATTGATCTCTTTATTGGAAGGAATATGTAAATACATTGGAAGCAGTTCAGAGAAGGTTTACCAGACTAATACCTGCATTGGGCAGGTTGTCTTATGAGTAAATATTGGACAGACTAGGCTTGTATCTACTGGAGTTTGGAGGAGTAAGATTCAATTTGATTGAAATATATAAGACTGTACAGTAACTGATATCATTCTGGTAAAGTCCTGCATTCTCACCCAGGCCTTGACATCATCCTGAATGTGCTTTGAGAGACAGAAAAACAGACTGAATAAAAACAAAGAAAACTCAAAGGATTACAGAATGAGAAAGAAACAAAGGCAAACATTCCTAAATACAGTTCATAAGAAATATGATGGAGATCCACAAGTTTATAAAATCCTCCAGTACAGAAGGAGACCATTCAGCCCATCAAGTCTGCACCGCCACAATCCCACCCAGGCCACAACCCCATGCATTTACCCCAGCTAGTCCCCCTGACACTAAGGGGCAATTTAGCCCCTTACTCCACATCTCTGGATTTTGCAGTGTGGGAGGAAAACGGAGCAGCCGCAGGAAGCTCACGCAGACACGGAGGAGAACATGCAGATTCCGCACAAACAGTGACCCAAGCTGCGAACTGAACCCGGGTCCCTGGTGCTGTGAGACAGCGAGACTAACCATTGTGCTGCTCAAGGTGACAATGAAGACAATGTTTTTAACACGTGACACCACTGATCAGTGTGCCTTTTGAAGACTCTGTTAAAGGTATACACAGGTAAAAGAACTGGATTGTTCAAAGCCTTGCTTTTGTCATTACAGCCTGTCTGATTACTGCAGTTCCACGATCAGCTCCAGTGGTAAATACGCTGAATCTATCTCCTCATCCTGGCAGAGTAATTAGTTTCCAAGATAAAAATGTAATACAAGAAGGATTACACCTTGGCATAGCGATAAAGAGGCTGTCTTTATTCTCAACACTTGTCTTCCTTCAATGTGATAATTTGGATAAGTTGGAACATCCTTTGTCACTCGCAAACTGTGACTTCCCCTCACATCACTTGGTTGGGATTCTCATGTTAATTAATCTCAAACATGGAGAACTACCTGCACCTTCTTAAAATAAACTCCACTCAACAGCATCTTCCAACAATTACTTTAATACAATTAAAAGAACACTTCTCCAAACAAATTCAAAACCAAAGCTTTTTTTAAATTCATTCATGTGACGTGGATGAAATAACCTGTCCAAGGCCAGTGTCCCTTCACCAAATTTAGATTTATTTATACAGAACAAAGAAAATTACAGCACAGGAACAGGCCCTTCGGCCCTCCAAGCCTTCACCAACCATGCTGCCCAACTTAACTAAAACCCCCTACCTTTCGGGGGACCATATCCCTCTATTCCCATCCTATTCGTGTACTTGTCAAATGCCTCTTAAAAATTACTATCATATCCACTTCCACTACCTCCACTGGCAATGAGTTCCAGGCACCCACTAATCTCTGTGTAAAAAATCTGCCTCGTACATCTCCTTTAAACCTTGTCTCTCACACCTTAAAACCTGTGCCACCTAGTAATTGACTCTTCCACCCTGGGAAAAAGCTTCTGACTATCCACTCTGTCCATGACTCTCATCATCTTGTAGACTTCTATCAGGTTGTCCCTCAACCTCCGTCGCTCCAGTGAGAACAAACCAAGTTTCTCCAACTTCTCATCGCTAATGCCCTCCATACCAGGCAACATCCTGGTAAATCTTTTCTATACCCTCTCCAAAGCCTCCACATCCTTCTGATAATGTGGTGACCAGATTTGAACACTATATCCCAAGTGCGGCCCAACTAAGGTTCTATAAAGCTGCAACATGACTTGCCAATTTTTAAACTCAATACCCCAGCCGATGAAGGCAAGCATGCCGTATGCCTTCTTGACTACCTTCTCCGCCTGCATTGCCACTTTCAGTGACCTGTGTACCTGTACATCCAGATCCCTTTGCCTATCAATACTTTTAAAGGTTCTGCCATTTACTGTATATTTCCCATCTGTATTAGACTTTCCAAAATGCATAACCTCACATTTATCTGGATTAAGCTCCATCTGCCATCTCTCCGTCCAAGTCTCCAACTGATCTATATCCTGCTGTATCCTCTGATGGTCCTCATCTCTGTCTGCAAATCCACCAACCTTTGTGTCGTCCGCAAACTTACTAATCAATCCAGTTACATTTTCCTCCAAATGATTTATATATATTACAAACAGCAAAGATCCCAGCACTGATCCCTGAGGAATGCTACTTGTCACAGCCCCCCATTCAGAAACGCACCCTTCCACTGCTACCCTCTGTCTTTGATATAGTCAGCAACACTCAGTCAGCTACTTCCGCGTACGGAGTCTAAAACCAGAACCCTGACGCTCTACATTACATACACAGGCAGGGCTCCCTGACTAGACAAGCCATTACTGAATTAATCTTGGAGCTCATATTCTGAGGGGTCCACATTGTTTTAAGTTTGTTTATTTACTAGTCACAAGTAGGCTTACATTCACAAAGCAATGAAATTACTGTGAAAATCCTCCAGTGGCCACATTCCAGTGCCTGCATGGCCAATTCACCAAACCAGCACATCTTTGGACTGTGAGAGGGAGCCTGAGTGGAGGAAATCCATGCAGACATGGGGAGAATGTGCAAACGTCACACAGTGAACCAAACCGGGAATTGAACCCAGATCCCTGGCGCTGTGAGGCAGCAGTGCTAACCATTGTGCCACTGTGCCATTCCCATCGTGGGCCTTGGTAAATTCATTACATCCCTCTAGGTCCAAGGAACCTCAGTGGCTTGCTCACGTCAAGGGTCTCTCGAGGTGTTTAAGTGCTAGGTCTGGTTCCTCAAGCTCTGTGTCCAGTGTAGGCGGAATGTAGTGAGCCGGTGCTCGTCTCTCATCCAGAGCGCAGAGGCACAAGTTCACGCTGTTCTTCAGGCAGTAAGGGAGCAAACTCAGCTACGTCCACCAAGACCACTTCAAACTCAAAGCTTCCACTGACTGGAGCCGGAGTGTGGGAACAGGCAGGTCCCGGAGGTATTTCCGAGGCTCCTGACGCGTGGATATTGTTTATTCCGGAAGAGCCTGAGAATTTAAGGCTTTCTAATGGTGTTTCTTTCAGGAAGGCATCCCCTGCATGGATTTTACATGAAACTGGCCTTGGGTTAACCGTTGCCCTGTAACCAAGCGGGGACATTCCCATGGTTCTTTAACAATATCTGATCACCTGTCTTTAAGTGTCTCTCACGGTCGGTGTTGTTGTGGGCACTGGGCTTCTTGATACCTTTCCACCCTCTCCCTCAGATTTGGGAAGGTTGGGGTCAGCCTGGCGTGGAGTCCTCTGCCCATGAGCGACTCAGCTGGGGCTACTCCAGTAATCGCAAGGAGGGGGTTGTTCTGTAGCCGAACAGTAATCTGGAAAGTTTGGAATCCAAAGAAGCTGCAGGCTGTTTCTTTAAGCCGATTGTCAAGGTCTGGATTGCTCTTTTCTACAAGGCTGCTACACGATGGGTGGTACGGCTCCACCCTAATCTCTCAAATTCCATTCCACTTTATAAAACAGGTGAATTCCAGGCTGGTAAAGGATGGTGCATTATCGGAAACCAGCGCCTCCACGATCCCGTGTGTCGCAAAGGCAGCGCCAAGTTTCTCTACCATTGTTCTCATAACTGATGAATATACTCTGTGTACATCCATCCATTTGGAGTTGGCATCTACAATTCCGAGGAACATCGAGCCCCCAAACGGACCGGCATAATCGACGTGTACCCCGAGTCCACGGACCACCCGGCCATTCCCAAAAGTGTAGAGGGACAAATGGTGGTGATCTCTGCCCTTGTTGGCACTGCCGACAGTGACCCACGTGCGTGGCTTCGTCCGTATCCAGTCCTGGCCACCAGGCACCATCCCTGGTCAGCTGTTTCATTTTGGTCACTTCTGGGGAAGATGACGGTGAGCCAGCCTTTTTGAACGGCTGAAGCCCACGCGGCGTAGGTACACCCACAGTGCTGTTAGGGAAGGGGTTCCAGTGAAGGAACGGCGATATATTTCCAAGTCAGGATGGAGAGCGGCTTGGAGGGGAGGTTGCAGATGGAGCTCCCATGTATCTGCCGAGCTTGTCCTTCTAGATGGTGAGTGCTGTCGAAGGATCCTTGGTGAGTTGCTTACATGTATTGTGTGGATGGTACACTCTGCTGCTACCGAGCACTGGTGGGGGTGGTGGCTGGGGTGGGGGACAGTGAATGGTTAAGGCTGTGGATGAGGAGTTATTCAAGCTTTGTCCTTGCTGATGTCACGAGTATTGTTGGAACTGCAGCCATTCAGGCATGTGGAGAGTATTCCATCTGTTGTGTCCCGGCTGATGATACTTACAAGACAGACAGGTGCTAGAACAGAAGCCTGGCTCAGCAGAGCGTAATTTTTATTTTTGGTTCAGATCCGTGGATGAACAGAGTCACAGGATTGCTGTTTGACTTTTAACAAAAGAGTGAAAACATTTATTCAGCAAAAGGTGAACTATAATCCACTGCTCCTTCATCACACTACACCTTCACAGATACTCACAGATCTATAAGGATTACACAACTTACAAAATATCTTACATAAAATCAAATTACTGCAGAGGCTGGGATTTGAAACAAAAACAGAAAATGCTGGAAAATCCCAGCAGGGTCTGACAGCATCTTTGGAGACAAAATCGAGCCAATGTCTCGATTCAGGATAGCTCTCTGTCAAAGCTCAGTGTATCTTCCACACTGATACCCTCAGCAAGTACACAGTCCACGTGAACCAATAAGAAAAATGTAGACACAGTAGCCACCCAAATGAATTCTGTGATTTTTATTGTGTTGTCAAGTTGAGTCGAGTAATTGTAGATTGATGTTTATAAAATTGTGAAATGCTCGGCCGGCTGGGGGGGGCATTGCGTGGTCCCCTTAAAACATGGTGCTCTTTCTGTGCTTAGAAAGTTAAAAAAAATGCAAGTACAAACAGAGTGTCCAGAATGAAACATTTGTAATGCCCAAGCCTAGCAACAGGCTTTCAGACTTTTGAATTATTTGAATTCAGCCAATCAATTTGAATTAGGCACCTAGATATCACCAGCCTATCAAATTTGACTCTGATGGTTTTGGCAATCTAGGACCAATCCTATTGTAGGAGATATTGATATGTTATCACAAGTATAAAAGGAAAGGGTGCGGCGGGACAAGGGGAGAGAGAAACTGTCGCCTGCCAGAGTAACAGCTCTTAGTTCAGCTCTTAGCCACAGAAAGAGCAAAAACCTTTCACTCTCAGAGCCTCATTTATTTCTTAAGAGAAAGCAGCATCTCGAAAACGAAGGTATCAAAGAAGAAAGAAGAATCAACGGAGAAAGCCTAGAATATTCCGGAAGTCACAAAACATGGTTGTCATTTAGAGAGTGACTAAAATTCTATTTTTTTAATTAATGAGTGGGAATTGTATTTATCTGAACAGCTTTCCATTAGAATTGGGTTTTATTTGGTTTGTTAGTAGTTTAGTTAATCTGTTCACTGTTAATTAGATAAATAAAATGTTACTTGTTGATTTTAGAGACACTCAGGGAGTTATTTTGATTCAACCACTAAAAGTTGCTGAAGAACAGATTGTATCACTTCACACACTCACTTTAACAGATTATAGGGCGAGGGACTCCTCTTTGAGTGGTTAGGTGTTAGTTCTCAGAGGGGGATCCATCTCTGCTTTATAACAATCAAATCCCCCCTGACGCCTATCGCACTGTGAACCAACAGGTCTCACTGGGAGCCCAACTTCCACACAGTGTTTCCAAAGTTCACTCTCAGAAAAAAAACACCCTCACATTTTTTCCCAAACAATGCTTTCTCTCGGATGCCTTCTCCAAGGATCCACATCCAGGATTTCAAATTCTTCTTTCAATATTTCTTTGCCCTGGATTGCCACACGCACTGACGCTTCCACACAATCTCTCAGGTACTCAGCCACGCTAACAGAACAGCATTGCTTCACAGGCCAAAATAAAGACATCGCCAACCTTAGGATTAGTCCACATGCCTGGCTTCTCACTCGCCAATCTCTCCAGGTCTGCACCTTTCCACTCTGACTTCAACTGGGAACCTCTCTCTGCCCTTTCTTTAACTTCACTGAATGGGACCTTGTTCAAGTTCCAGTTCTTTGCTCCTTGAATCTTCCTGGGATTCCTCTTTTCACCCTGGTCTCTAGAACTATCTGTTTTTTAGCTTCTAGAACTTGCTTTCTGCCCCTTACTCCACTGTCCTGTCTCTGCTGGCACTTTCTGTGAGCGCTGCTTTTCTTCTCAGACGCCTGGTTCCAGCTAAACTGCAAGTGCTTCTGTTTTTCAGTGTAAGCCCCTGGTTGCTAAGCACCAGCCTTGTCTTTCTGTAAACCTTGTTTGTTTTCATGTGATAAAATTTATTTATTTATACGTCACAAGTGAGGCTTATATAAACATTACAATGAAGTTACTGTGAAAATCCCCTAGTTGCCACATTCCAGCGCCTGTTCAGGTCAATGCACCCTAACCAGCACGTCTTTCAGACTGTGGGAGGAAACTGGAGTACCTGGAGGAAACCCACGTAGACACAGGGAGAATGTGCTCACTCCACACAGACAGTGGCCCAAGCTGGGAATCGAACCCGGGTCCCTGGCGCTATGAGGCAGCAGCGCTAACCATGGTGCCACCATGCCACCCTTGAATAAACATGGATAAACCCTTAAATTCGAATGCAGGCACAGTTTAAAGTGAAACACACAAACCCATATGGGCACCTATGTTTAAAATGAAGCTAACTAAAGTTTTAACTCTTTCTTACACAGAAACACAAAATTAAACTTATTTAAAGCTATACTTTATTTCTGATACCTACAAATTCAAATAGGGGAAGTGATGGCCCAGTGGTATTATTGCTAGACTATTAATCCAGAAACTCAGCTAATGTTCTGGGGACACGGGTTCGAATCCCACCATGTCAGTTGATGGAATTCAAATTCAATAAAAAGTATCTGGAGTTAAGAATCTACTGATGACCATGAAACCATCGTCAATTTTCAGAACAACCCATCTGGTTCACTAATGTCTTTTAGGGAAGGAAATCTGCCGTCCTTACCCCGGTCTGGCCTACATGTGACTCCAGAGCCACAGCAATGTGGTTGACTCTCAATGTGGTTGAATTCAGGGCAATAAATGCTGGCCAGCCAGCGACACCCATGTCCCACGAACGAATAAGAAAAAAATGACTTAAAACCACCTCCTCACATTCCTGACTTGTGATGCGCAGAATTCGGACAGACGCTGGGGAGTCGGGAGGTGAGTTACTTGCCGTGGAATTTCCAGCCACTGTATTTATGCGCTGGTCCAGTTCAGTTTCTGGTCAATGTTTACTCCCCAAGACTGTGATGGTAAGAGAAACAGCAATAGTAATGCCACTCACCTTGAAGGGGTGATGATTAGATGGGTAGGGACATTAAACATGATGGGCAATAAATACTGCCCTAACCCACATCCCATCAATAAATGTTTTAACAAACCCCAAGTTGAGGCACAGAGAGTTACAACAATGAGAGAAGTAAATGAAGGAAGGTAAGAGAAGGTTTAAATGGAGCACAGGCTGATTGGGCCAAATGGTTTGTTTCCATGTTTTTTGATGGCACAATGGTTAGTATTGCTGCCTCACAGTGCCAGAAACCTGGGTTCAATTCTGGCTTTGGGTTACTGTCAGTTGGAGTTTGCATGTTCTCCCCATGTCTGCGTGGGTTTCCTCCAGGTGCTCCAGTTTTCTCCCACACTCCAAAGCTGTGCAGGTTAGGTGGGTTGGCCATGCTAAATTGGCCCTTAGTGTCAGTCCCAAGATGTGTAGGTTAGTGGGAGAAGCCATGGTAAATGCACAAGTTTATGGTGAAAGGGTGGAGGATGGGCCTGAGTGAGATGCTCTTTTAGAGAGTCAGTGTAGACCTGATGGGCTGAAAGGCCTCCTTCTGCACTGGAGGAATTTTGTGGTTAAATTCGCCACTTGTGAGCCCCAGATAAATGTT
This sequence comes from Carcharhinus amblyrhynchos, assembly GCF_965287045.1. NCBI lineage: Eukaryota > Metazoa > Chordata > Chondrichthyes > Carcharhiniformes > Carcharhinidae > Carcharhinus > Carcharhinus amblyrhynchos. The sequence continues at coordinate 50,261,269 of NC_137342.1, forward strand.
GCCCAGGTCTAGCTGTGTTCGGACATGGACTGCTTCAGCATCTGAGGAGTCATGAACAGTGCTGGGCATTGTTGAACTCATCTGTGAACATCCCCACTTCTGACCTCTTCACAGAAGGAAGGTCATTGATGAAGCAGCTGAAGATAGTTGGGCCTAGAACACTACCCAAGGAACTCCTGCAGTGATGTCCTGGAGCTGAGATGATTGACCTCCAACCATCTTCCTTTGTGCCAGGAATACTCCGACCAGCGGAGAGCATTCCCCTGATTCCCAGTGACTCCAGTATTGCTCAAGCTCCCTGATGCAGTTCAGAGTGATTAGGGATAGGCAATAGACGCTGACCTTACCCACAATGCTTGCATCCCACAAAGGAATAAAATCTCCCCGGGGTTTAGAAGAATGAGAGGTGATCTGATTGGAAGATTTTATATTCTTCAATGAGATGAGCAAGGCGGATGGTGAGAAACTGTTTCTCGTGGTTGGAAATCATGGACATGGGGTCATGTTTTGGAAGAAGGCGTCAGCTATTTCGGATTGAGTGGGGGAGAAATGCCTTCGCTCAAAGGTTTGTGAATCTTTGGAAAACTCCACCGCAGTGGCTCAGGCATTCAGCGAATTCAGGAAAAAGGTTGATAGATATTTGAGTACTAAGGGCATGAAGGGAAATGTGGATCTAGGGGGTGGTGGAAGATCAGCCTTTGTCCTGTTTAATGATGCTGCAGGCTCGAGGGGCCAAATGGCCTACACCAGCTCCTAAAATCAGCAGCAACAAATCTTATACAGATCTCCTCAAACAAGTGCCCATAGAGAGCACACTTAACCAATCAGGGAATACAGTGGTTTGCAGAGGTCTTATTGACAGATGGGAGCTAAGAGACAGACCGAGCCACAGCCTTTCATTCAGAGAGATTCCCCTTCTCTCTGTCCTATGTGAAAAGTTGAAGCTTGGAGTGTTCCACACGCCCTCAAGTCACCAACCCAACACACACACACTGACTATCTTCAGTCTCTGCCCAATTTTTGCCATTTACTGAAACAATCTCTCACTATTTTCCCCAGGTATCACTCACACACTGACCTACTGCTCCTCTCTGCACAGTGCTTCCACTCACAACACTATCGCTTCTCTTGGCTCTGAAGAAATGCTGGTTGCTAAAGGCACACAAACCCTTCCCCCCCTCCCCTCCATCTCCCAAAACCTTCTCCCCCAATTCCCTCACCGTCCCCAACAATTTTTATTTACACAGCACCTTTAACATTCCTCTCCCTCTTCCATGCCATTTCCCCAAGTCCCAACCTCCACACCATCAACCCCACACTCCCTCCCCTCATCCCACCCTACCCAATGTCCCATCTGTGCCCCGATTCAGCGCAGCATTCTACAAATCGCATCAAACTATCCCCTAAACCGAACATCTGACTGATTTACAAAGTCACTTAGAGATTCAACTTGACAATTCCTCTGTCAGGAACCAATCCTAGTTGAACCACAATTTAAACATTTCGAGAGCATATCACCTTTCATTGACACAAGGGAGAGAAAAAATAGATTTTAGAATGTAAGTTTCAGTTTACCCATTAGTGTCACGAGTAGCCTTACATTAACACTGCAATGAAGTTAGAAACAGAGCAGAGGATAGGCATAGACTCTGAAGAACCTGGATAGACTGGTGAACTGGGTATGTGACAGATAAATGTGAAGATAGAGGAGTATTGCATCAAACTCTGGCACTGGACTGTAGGAAGAATGCAAAGGCTTCAGAGACGGTGCAGAAAAGGAGTTCTGAGGATGGCTGTAGAACTGCGGGAGTTCAGTTATATGGATAGATCGGAGACGTTGAGACCATTCTCTTTACAGACAAAAAGGTCAAGAGGAGATTTGATCGAGGTGTTCAAAGTCATGAGGGGTGTGGACAAAGTGGACACTGTTTCCACTGGCAGCAGCTTGAAGATCCAGAGGACGGCAGTTTGAAGTTACTAACAGAACGAGAGGCTGCACGCTGAAATGTGGCTGTTTAGGAGCTGCTGAGAGGCTGGTGGGAGCAGGCTGTGGCCCTCAAAAGACAAGAACCTGAAGAGAAAAGACAATGCAGGGCTGGGGAAAAGAGTGAAGAGTGGGACTAGATAAACTGTTCTGACAGACAGCCAGCACAGGCATGATGGTAATCGGAGAATCAAGGGTTATGGGGATAAGGCGGGAAAGCGGAGTGAGGATTTTCACATCAGATCAGTCATGAGCTCATTGAATGGCGGAGCAGACCCGACAGGCCGAATGGCCTATTTCTGTTCATTCATCTTAAAAGGCCAAATGGCCTCCTCCTGTGTTATAAATATTCTATCATTCCAATCAATGATTCTTGCTCACTGTTCATTCCTCACAAACCAAGAATGAAGTGTGTAACATGTCAGCAGTTTATCATTGTGGACACAAACTCGACTGTAAGTATACTTACCAAAACAACTCTTTTCCTTTTCTCCTTACACAGGTGCTGAAAATAATCAGCTAAGATACAAAAGCTAGCAAAAATATAGTTTGCAGATTCTTCAGTTGCTGACTATCTGAACCGATGTCTAACCTGCTCCCAGTTTCAGATCATTTTTGCTAAGATGCTAAATGTCAGCAGCCCAACACACACACATGCTCCGCTCTAATATATACAAACTGTTTCTAATTCACTGTAACCCCAGACAGAAAGGTTAATATCTGAGATCTCCCACTGCAGTGAGCTTTGTGATGTCGGTGTTTGATTTGACGAACGCTACATTTTGGGAAAGTATTTAAATGCGCTCAGAAACACTGCTCATGTTTCCGATGTGAAGGAAAATCAGGTTTCATCCAAAGAAGGGCTCCCAACGGATCATCGACGTACCAGCTTCTTACTTACAACAGTTTACAACCACACTAATGAAAATTAATGGCCCACTTTAACAATAGCCCAGTCGCCATTTACTCCGACTACTTACAATTACAAAGTCTTGTGAGTGCTTTCCTTGCCGTTTGCTGTCATTCTTACAGGGAGCTTCCCCAGCAAGAGGTAATTTCTAGAATAAAGCAGATAAGAAATCAGTGTCACAATTGAACCTAACAGGGAACTCCTTAAATATACCATAAAAAACCAACAGAGAAGGGAGGTTATTCATCCTACTTAACTAATGCGTGCACAGAAACCTAAAGGCCCAGAATAATTTCTAATAATAAATGAGAACACTAAAAGCACTATTTGTTAAACGTAGCGTGTGTGCTGTCGAGTGAAATGTCTCAGGTTTAACAGTCTATACTGTGAAACTTGATCCCAACTGGGAGGTCATATAGGATCTCTACGCCATGGGGTGATGGAGATAAGATTATTCAGCGTTAGTCCTCCAGATCACTGTCCAGTGACTGGTGCTTGAACCACAGTCACACTGGGAGGCCAGAACCAGGGGACACAGTTTAAGAATAAGGGGTCTCCCAAAATGTGGGTGAGGAGGAATTTCTTCTTTCAGAGGGTTGTTAGTCTTTGGAATTCTCTTCCGTAGAGAGCAATGGATGCTGGGTCATTCAATCTATTCAAGGTTGAGTTAGACAGATCATTGACAGGCAACGGAGTCAAGGATAAGAGGGACAGAAAGGAGAGGGGAGTTGAGGCTGAGGAAGTTAGGTTACAACAATTGTGAAAATTCAAGTTCAATTATTGTCAAAAAAAAACTGTCAAGTAATGGAAAATGATGATTAGCCAAACACGGCCTCCAGTCAGGCCTTCAGTAAGGCCAATGCTGATGTACGCAGGATAAGCGAGTATGTCTAAACCTTATTCCACAAACAGTGCACTCCAGGCCAGGACAGCAGGATGGAAACAAAGAACAAGTTACCATGGCGATTATCAAATAGCAAGACACGGAGACATATTACGCTAATGAAGGATTGGTTTTCTTTTGGATAAGAAAGGGCAATGATTGGTGGATATGTATGTCAATGAAAGATGTGAAGAATCTCTTGCTCCTGATTTGCTGTGATTGACTATAACTGCTGAGCTGTTGCTCTATAACCTCAGAACCGCTCCGGTCATCTGGTGTTGGCCATAGAGAGTTCTCCTTGTGCACGAGTAATTAAAGACCTTGCATTGGGTGTATGGTGTCCAGTACTGTTTGTGTTAAGAGTGGACTGAGTGCCTTGAGATTGCTGATACCCAAGAGAATTCTGTGAAGGCTACAGCCAGACCAGGTATGATCTTACTGAATGGTGGAGGAGGCCGAATGGCCTATTCTTGCCCCTATGTTCGGACATGCCTGTCAGGCATTGCCACAACCGGCTACTGTTCCAATATCGTCAACAATTTTCCGACACAGAGTCTGAGCACTCACGTGGCTCCTCAGGTGATACTGTCTCGAGATCACAGCACACTTCACGTTCCTCAGAAAAAGAGAAATTAGAGAACAACTTCGGGGAAAGCAAACCTGTAGAATTATGTGTTAAACCTGGATAATTTAATCTGAACCCTTTTACATGGTTCAGCCAAACAAGGGGAGTTCAAAGCAAGGGGTTAAAGATTCGAGGTTCTGAGAGTTTGCGTGAAGGTTTATTGAGAAACTTTAAATACTACGATGTCTGGCAGGGGCAACAAAGTCAATCAGTGCCAGATGTGGCAAAGTGCTGCTTCAAGAAACGTCCCCCTACAAGTTCCCCTCCACACCACACACCATCCTGACTTGGAACTAGATCACCGTTCCTTCACTGTCGCTGGGTAAAGATCCTGGCACTCCTTTCTGAACCGCACAGTGGGTGTACCTAAGCTTCACACACTGCAGTGCCTCAGAACAACAGCCACTTCCTCAAAGGCAATTACGGATGGGCTTAAAATGCTGGCCAAGTCAGTGACCTTCACATCCCCCAAGCAAATTATTGAAAGAATGATGGTTTTCCAGATAGCAAAGGCAAAACAGTCAGCTGGGCATGCGAGAAGAGGAGGTGAATAATTTAAAAGGCAGCACACACATTCATTTGATTGAGCCTAGATCGCTCATTCAAAAACAGGTCAACTTTTTACTGGTGTCAGTGGTGGCTACAGTCCAACACCCAGGCCTAGCGCCAACTGTACCCCACCTATACCAGTGACAAGGCTTCGTTTCTCTCAATGTGCCAGCCAGCGTAGTCCAGTCAAGGTTTGGCGCTAAAATATTTCCTCCTCCAGCTACACCCCGCCCCCATTATGCCCCTGGATGGCACGGTGGCACAATGTTAGCACTGTTGACTCACAGTGCCAGGGACCCAGGTTCGATTCCTGACCTCGGGTCACTGTCTGTTTGGAGTTTGCACATTCTCCCCATGTCTGTGTGGGCTTCCTCTGGGTGCTCCGGTTTCCTCCCACAGTCCAAAGAAGTGAGGGTTAGGTGCATTGACCATGGTAAATTGCCCCTGGGTGTCCCGGGATGTGGAGGTTAGAGGAATTAGCGGGATAAATATGTGGGGTTACGGGGATTGGGCCTGGATGGTATTGTTGTCGGTGCAGGCTCGATGGGCCAAATGGCCTCCATCTGCATTGTAGGGTTTCTATGATTTTCTACGATTCTCCTTGAATCTCAGTGAAGACGACAGGCCCCGACATATCCACATCACACCCTAATTCCCACACCTCCCCTCTCCCATCCCCTTCACAAGTTCACTCAGAGGATCTGTGGAAATTCATCATAATACAGAACTAACTGTACAGTGTGTTTGCAAACACAAGCATTCTTATAGCATCACCTCCAGCCTCGCTGTTAGTGTCCTCTGGCACTCTCACTGTCCAACCTTTAATAACATTCACCAGGCAATTTGATTCAAGTATTTCCTCGATGCCTTTTCAGTGTTTCTCCCAGTCATGGAAGTGGATGTTTAAGAAATAAAACTACTGAAGCCACTTGTGTGACGATATGAAAGAAAACTAATGTTAATGTTCAGAGCATTAACTTAATGAACAGTATTAGATTCTGCAGCCCTGTTGTGTATTAAAACAGGAGACTGACACTGGATAAGATCCAGGTTGCTTTCTGATCATTTATTGGCCATGTGACCCACTCAAGCATCGCTATCACGAGGTTTACGATGACGCATGAACCTGTCAGAAACGTTTAACTTGAGAAACTCCAAACCGACTCCACTGCATTTCATAGCCGTGGGCGTCAGTCAGATGCAACCTCATAAATCCCAATATTCTGCAATCTTCTTCAACTCTGAGCTCACACAAAAAAAACCTCCCGAGAATGTCGAAGATTCTGAGACTGGGGCATTGCAGACTGTAACCCGCTGGCAACGCAGCATTATTCTGCATTTCAAATACATTTTCAAAACCGTACACAGACTGAAGGTGATTGGCAAAAAGAATAAAGGCAACACTGGTAAAATGTCTTTACAGAATGAACGGTTAGGATTTGGAATCAACTGCCTGATAGAGCAGTGGACACAGATTCAATAGTCACCTTCTAAAGGGAATTAAATAAATATTCCAGGAAGGAGAGATATGGGAAAGAGCGGCAAATAGAACTAACCGGATCGCTCCTTCAAGTGGCCAGCACAAACCCAATGGGCTGAATGGCCTGTTTCCCTGAATGCACCCTAGCTTCAAGCTCACCACAGCAGCTCTGGATTATAATCTAAACACAGCGGGTGTGATTCTCCTGCCTCCCAGCCACCTGTTTCTCTCTGGCAAGAGATGGTGCGTGGTTTGCTAGCGGCGGGATTCTCTGGTCCCACCGCGGTCAATGGGAATTCAGTGGTGCAGTACAGGCAGGTTGCAGAAGACAGAGACTCAATACAGGAGCTGAAAGTTGCTGCAAGAGTTTGAAGATAACATTAGTTATTAACATCCAAAGCAACTAAGTTGGTTAAGTAAATTGAGAGATGGATACTCAGTAAGACCTTGGGGTCCTCGTGCATCAAATGCTGAAATTAAGTGCGCAGGAACAGCAGGCAGTAAAGATGGCAAATGGTGTGCTGGCCTTCATAGCGAGAAGATTTGAGTATAGGAATAGGGATGTTGTATAGGGTATTGGTGAGGCCACACCTGGAGCGCACAGTGCAGTTTTGGTGTCGTTATCTGAGGAAACATGTCCTTGCTATAGAGGGAGTACGGCGAATGTTTAGCAGGTAAATTTCTGGGCTAGCAGATCTGTCGTATGAAAAGAGACTAAGTCAGTTAGGATTATATTCATTGGAGTTTATAAGAGTGAGAGGGATCTCATAGAAACTTATAAAATTCTAACAGGGTTAGACAGGGTAAACTTAGAAGAAATGTTCCCGATGGCGGGGAGTCCTGGATTAGAGGTCATAATTTGAGGATAAGGGCAAGGAGCTATTTCTTCACCCAGAGGATGGTGAATGTGTGGAATTCACTACCACAGAAAGTAGTTGAAGCCAAAACGTTGTGTGATTTGAAGAAGAAATTAGATAAAGCTCTCCATTCTGTAAACCTCTATGACTCTTGGGGCTAAATGGATCAAGGGATATGAGGGGAAGGCGGGATCAGGATAATGAATTTGATGATCAGTCATAATTGAAATGAACGGCAGAGCAGACTCAAAGGGCCAAATGGCCTACTCTTGCTTCTAGTTTCTATGTTTCTATCTATACCATCCACATCACTGTAAGCAGTTGAGGATGTTAGTATTTAATTGGTCTGTTGATGGATGTTAAATACTCAGTACTTTGAGGTAATAAAGTGAACAGGAGTTGGGTATTGATGAGTTCATTATAGAGGCAGCCAGCACCACGGAGATTGTGGTAAGAGCGGAGAAACAAGATCAGCAACAGTCTCCACCAAAAGCATCTCAGTCTCAGTGTCTTCCTCACCACAAAGCTTTGGAGATTATTTAACAGAGGACGTTCCGTAGACGCTATCTTTCATGGGAAGACCATACTCATTGTACGTGAGTTGTCCAATGCACAGCTGTTGACTGGGGGCCAGACTAAACCCTAGAAGGAGAGGAGCAGAAATTCTTCATGAGTAATACAGTATTTGAAAGGATTTTCTGGCTGAGATTGATGGTGCGTATGCTGAGTGAACGGCTGAGCTAATGTGTGCGACCTCTCCTAGAGTATCTGCCAGTTAACTTGTAGTTTGCTGTTAATTCATGTTTAACTTACATTGGTTGATTCTAGACTTTAGGATATAGCTGGTTACCCAAGATATTATTTAGTAATTCCTTTGTTTGACTCTTGTATGGTAAAATTTATTTTGTTTTAAACCATGGCTTCATTCTTCCAGTAAATAAATGGGATTTTTACAGAATCCTGTAGTACAGAAGGGGCTATTCAGCCCATTGAGTCTGTACTGACTCTCTGACGGTGTATCTTACCCAGGCCCTATCTCCATAACCCCACATAGACAGACACCCATTGCTGGAACTGAACCCGGGTCCCTGCGCTCTGAGGCAGCAGTGCTAACCACTGGGCCACCGTGCCAACTGATTTTGGATTACTTCCTTTTTAATAAAAGAAAGTTATTGGTCTCAATTAAGATCACAACACCACAAATGGTTCTTTGGTTCAAGGTGACTGATCAACCTCATTCCAGTCAAAATTCAAAAGGCAAACAGATCCAGAAAGGAGAATCTAAAAGAAACATAACCTTCCTCAAAACTAAAGCTATCAAATCAGCAGCTTTTCAGTTCAGCTATTCATGCTCTCGTAACAGTGATCAGAGGAGAACTGGTTCAGCAATGACAATGAACAGGAGCTTGCAAAGATGCGTCAAAATCAGTGTCGTTCGAAGAGCTTCCCCGATAATAAACACAGCGAACACTCACTCATACTCAGCATATCAGCCAATATGTTCACTGTGTCACAATCTCTTCTGCCAAGTAAATATGCAGAATTCCCCCTAAAATCGGACACTCTCCTCAGGAGAAACAAAGAACAGAGTTGTTAGACACACACAGGTTCTTTTATCAAAAGGGAATCGGGAAGAACCACTGGAAATCTCACCAAAGCTTCAAACAGTCCAGAGACTTCCTGGCTCTGTTAGAGTTTGGTGATAGGCTGATCTGTATTTAAAAGGCCAGACCGGACAGACGGGAAAGGAAAGCTCATTAATCCTGGATCTTGTGGCTCTTTAGGCAGCTTCAGGCTCTTCCATCTCCTCACCCGTTGGTTGCTCAGGCCCCACATTCTCCACCGACATTCCATTTGCTCAGCCTGACATCCTCACAAAGGCCCATCACCTTTGCCACTAGAACATTCTCCAACGCAGAGAGGAAATACTCCCAAATAGACAAGGAAAGTGCATCTGAGGTCACCTGTGGATCCCCTGTGTCCGTGGGATTGTGGTCAGTGACTGTGGGAGCCAGTGCACTGGGCAGCCTCCTTCTGCACTGTAAGATTCTATGATTTAATAACTCTAAAGGTGAGATGTTCTCTCTTTATAAGAACACTACATTTCATATGTTTAAAACTCTGGGATTGATGAGCATTCGATTGGATAGTTACACTGAGAATGAAAAATTAAAAGTAAAAAAGAACCTTAAAGGTTAATTTTACAAGAAAACTAAACATACTGCTGACGCTTTTGTGTGTGATTATACCTGTCTGGCAAATTGATGAAGGTAAGAAGTGTAATCTGTAAAGGGTACTGCTGAACTTACCGAAAATCATGGCCATCCTTACATCAATTAATTGAACCTTGAGAATTCTACCAACAGTTTCACTTTGTGTTTAATCACTGCTGTAAATTATGTTACAGCTTTTATCGATTTATGGTGTGTGTAGGTTAGCTACTGACACAAATTAGGCTGCAATATAATGCACTGGCAGCTGTTTTTAAATTGTTACAGTATTGTTAATTTACACTAAAATATGATCAATTTAGTTTGATTAAAAGTGGCACTCTGGTAGCGACACATCATTCTCAATCTGCCTTCGCCCAGGTTAAGTAGATAACGCTCTGTGCTCCCTGCAAACTTACAACAAATACTTTGGACTGGAATTCCTGCACTGCCCCTCAGTCCAGTAAAATAAAGGAACGTTATTTACAGATTGTAAATTATACTGACCTCCGAAGAACGGATTTACCAATCTTAGGATCACGGATTAGAATCAGAGCAGCAGGAGGCTATTCAGCCTGGCAAACCCGTGCCAGCTCCCTGGGCAAGCAATTTAGCCAGTCTCACATCCCCAGCGGGCATTTATTTGCACGTTGCCAGGCAGCCTGTGCATCGGTAGTGATAGGGATACAGGAGAGGGTTCCGGAAGGCATTCTCATGTAGCAGAAGCTGCACTATATACAGCGTATCAGTTAATAAGCTGTTTAAGGCGTCACAGTCTGAGGATTCGGGGTAGACCATTCAGGACGGAGATGGGAAGACATTTCTTCACCCAAAGCGTGATGAGCCTGTGGAATTCATTACCACAGGAAGCAGTTGATGCCAAAACATTGAATATATTCAAGAGGTGGCTGGAACTAGCACTTGGGGTGAACGGAATCAAAGGTTAGCACTATGAGGCTGTTGAGTTGGACGATCAGCCATGATCGTGATGAATGGCGGAGCAGGCTCGAAGGGCTGAATGGCCTCCTCCTGCTCCTATCTTCTATGTTTAAGACATCACCTGAGATGGCACAGAGATACCGGTGAACCTACCCATGTACTGTCGCTGAGAATATGGTGGAGAGTCTGCAGAAGGATCTAGATAGGCTGGGCGAATGGGCCAGGAAATGGCAAATGGAATTTAATGTTGGCAAGTGTGAGGTGGTCCACTTTGGTAGGAAGAATGGTAGGAAGGACTATTACTTACGTGGCGAAAAACTGCAGCAGGCGACGGTGCAGAGGGACCTCGGGGTCCTTGTGCATGAATCGCAAAAACCCAGCTTGCAGGTGCAGCAGGTGGTCAGGAAGGCGAATGGGATGCTGGCCTTCATAGCGAGGGGGATTGAATATAAAAGTAGGGAGGTCTTGCTGCAGCTGTATAGGGCATTGGTGAGGCCGCAGCTGGAGTACTGTGTGCAGTTTTGGGCGCCGCACCTGCGCAAGGATATTTTGGCCCTGGAGGGAGTGCAGAGGAGGTTTACTAGGCTGATACTGGAGTTGAGGGGATTGAGCTATGAGGAGAGGCTGAATAAACTAGGCTTGTACTCGCTAGAGTTTAGAAGAATGAGGGGAGATCTCATTGAGACGTATAAGATGATGAATGGGATGGATAGGATAGAGGTGGAGAGACTCTTCCCGCTCAAAAAAGACAGTAGGACTAGGGGGCACAGCCTCAAGATAAAGGGGAGGCGGTTTAGAACGGAGTTGAGGAGGAACTTCACTCAAAGGGTGGTGAATCTCTGGAATTCTCTGCCTGTTGAAGTGGTGGAGGCTGCCTCGCTAAATATTTTTAAGAAGCGGGTTGATGGGTTCTTGATAAGAGAGGGGATTAAGGGTTATGGGGAGAGGGCGGGAAAGTGGAACTGAGCCACAACAGATCAGCCATGATCTTATTGAATGGCGGGGCAGGCTCGAAGGGCTAGATGGCCTACTCCTGCTCCTATTCCTTATGTTCTTATGTTCTTAATATCACAGGCAAAAGAAAACTAAGGTACCACAAGAGAAATGTGAACAAATCTGCCTGCCTGTAAAATATATAACCGTGGATAGACTTTCAACACTACTCGTCAGAAAGCTGATTAATTGATACCAGCTTATGTCTCAATACTGAAAATTCGGTCAAAAAACCGATTTGGGTCCTCGAAAATGGTCGACAGCTTCAAGTTTCTAGGCGTGCAGATCATCAACAACCCGTCCTGGTTCCTCCACGCTGATCTGACAGGTAGGACAGCTCACCAACACCTCTACTTTCTTGAGAGGCGAAGGAAATTTGACACACAGACGCACAGACGCAGAAAGCATTCTTTCTGGTTGTGTCACAGCTTGGTATGGCTCCTGCTCTGCCCAAGACCACAAAGAGACTACAATGTAGCCCAATCCATCACACAAACCAGCCTCCCATCCATTGGCTCTGTCTATACCTCCTGCTGCCTCGGCAAAGCAGCCAGTGTAATTAAGGACCTCACACGCCCCGGACATTCTCTCTTCCACCTTCTTCCGTCAGGAAAAAGATATAAAAGTCTGAGGTCACGCACCAACCGACTCGAGAACAGCTTCTTCCCTGCTGCTGTCAGACTTTTGGATGGACCTACCTCGCATTAAGTTGATCTTTCTCTACACCCTAGCTATGACTGTAACACTACTTTCTGCACTCTCTCCTTTCCTTCTCTATGAACGGTATGCTTTGTCTGTAAAGCACGTAAGAAACAATACTTTTCACTGTATGTTAATACATGTGGCAATAATAAATCAAATCAAATCAAATCCTCACTGATAGAGACTGATGGTGCACAGTGTACACAGCAACAGTGTGTGTGAGCAACATGAAAAAAAGATTTAAGATTGGAATTAGCTACTAACTTTTGCATGCTGAATAAACAGTCCAAGAGGAGCACCAAAGAATTAAGAGAAGCTGAAGTCTTTTTAACACAAAACACGCCCTGTTCAAACTGCGACAGCCAGCACCCACATAAAAGAAGCAGATGTTTTGCATTTAACAAGCACTGCGGTGAATGGAATCACTTTGCCTTACGATGCAGATCAAAGACATATCATGCAGATCCCACCGCAAGACACGCTGCAACCAGTCCCCTCCCCAAAGCTCAGCGTGTAAACAGAGTGAATGAGCTGGAGATAAATCAAAACCTACAGCCGCAGGAAGCGTTCTTGTGTGGAAGCGTTGACCTCATCACTGAAAAAGGTGAGGCATTCACAATGCTTAATATTTTTCACAATACTGTTATAGTGTGGCTGCTTTACAGGGAGCATTGCCAAGGGCCAAGCGGTCAGGCCGGATTCTATTGAGTGTCGAGGTAGGGAGCAGAGCCAATCGAGTGCAAAGGTGTGTATTACGTGTCGGGCGAGGATCCACAGTCGAGGTCAGGAAGGAGTAGTGTACAGGAGTAGAGTTACTCATTCTGCCTGACCCTGTTGTAAATACAGGTATTTGTTCATTGACAATAAAGCCTTTCATTCTCTAGCCTTATTGAGTTGCTCTCAATTTATTATACTGGCGACGAGGATAAACTTTCCAAGTTCCTTGAGGATCAGTGCTTAGCGAGAGGAAGAAGAAACTGAAGCATCAAAAATAAGAAGAAGCAAGGTACCAACTCAGTGCTAAAATAACTTTGGTCTGGAAATTAGAACATTTCAATCCCAAAGTAGAAAACTGGGGCCAATATATTGAGAGACTGTGCTACTTATTTGTAGTAAATGAGATAACAACTTAAGAAAAATGGAAGGTTATTCTGCTCCCAGTTTGTGTCCCACAGACTTGCAGCTTAACCAGAAGTTTAATGTTGTCTGATGCTCCAGATACTGAATCTTTTGACCAGATAGTTCAGTTGGTTAAGAATCATTTCAACCCCCTGACCCTCAATCATTATGCTAAGGTTTCACTCAGCTATCCGAGAGCCTGGGGGGATAATCTCAGGCTTTGTGTCCAGGTTAGCAGAGCATTGCAAATTCAGATCAGCTTTAGAAGTGTTGAGAGATCGTTTGGTCTGTGGTATAAACAGCCATATTATACAAAAGAAGTTCTACATTCTACCTCTGTCCCATTTCCTCCCCTGCCCCAAATCTTCTCCTGTCAAAGCTCACCCTCAGATTTTACCTTGTCTGCCGTTTGGCCATTCACACCCTTTATTCTCTCTGTGGACAGCTACTAGCAGTCTTTTCCCCTGGTTTTTGAGGCTATGACTCATTTTTCATTCCCTCCCCCTGCAGTAGAAATATCTCCCACTTTCTCTGCCTTTTAGCTTTGACAAAGGCTCATCTGGACTCGAAACGTCAGCTCTTTTCTCTCCTTACAGATGCTGCCAGACCTGCTGAGATTTTCCAGCATTTTCCCTTTTGGATACAAAAGAAGTTATTGAAGGACACCGAAATCTCTTTTGGAAAAGCGGTGGGCCCTGGCGACCAACTGTGCAGAACAGGGTGTAAACAAGTTGCAAGGTGTGCCCAACGAGGGGAACCGTTTGGTGGGAAACGGCTACTGTGAAGGACAGCCCGAATACAAGTCCAACAAAACGGAGACAGCATCGTGGGCAGAAGCATATTTCGGGTGTGGAGGGAAGTGTGCTGATGGGGGTGTTTCAGATGCAACCTGAAGTATTATTTACAAGCGTGATATAGAGTAAAGCTGTCGGACAGAATGTGCAAAAAACCCACACAACAGTTAGTTTAACTCCTGTGGAGAAACTGGCAGAGGGGCCCAAATAATTTATCCTAAAAGTTAAAATTTATTTTATTCGTCACAAGTAAGGCTTATATTTACACTGCAATGAAGTTACTGTGAAAATCCCCTAGTCGTCACACTCTGGCGCCTGTTCGGGTCAATGCACCCTAACCAGCACGTCTTTCGAACTGTGGCGAGAAATCGGAGCACCCAAAAGAAACCCACGCAGACACGGGGGGAATGTGCAAACTCAACACAGACAATGACCCAAGCCGGGAATTGAACTGGGCCCTGGCGCTGTGGGGCAGCAGTGATAACTACTGTGCCACCCCAAAGCCTACTGCAGCTGGTATTCCCAGGTGGTCTCCCAACCAGGCTGAAGTCTGTTCAGCTTCCGAGATCATACAAAATTGGGTGGTTTCAGTTCGTAAACAAGGTCCAAGTGAGTAAAGAGCCCTGTAGAGATAGCCATGATGGTGGCCTTCCAAGTGACAAGCCCAGGAGCTGCCATGCCCACTCCAAGCTCACCAGGTGCCATCGTCCATGTGGGCAATGATCTGGCTACCGCTCAGGGCACAGCCAACTCATATGGCTACACACCTGGGGTGGCTGAACAGGCCAAACCCCATGTTTGAGGATTATCAGCTGCCCAGACATACATGAGCCGTTTCTGAAGCGTGCGGGGGAAGAGACTTGTTTGAGTTTTCACCCAAGTTCATGTTTTTGCATTCATATTCGCTATTTTCTGCCCTATTTGTCTCCATGCAGCTACAGATTGTTCAAACTAAACTGGGGAAGGTTAATTTGCACAATGGCAGGCAGCTTGTACACCGGTAGTGATATGGGACTTGAGTGAAAGCTCCAGAAAGCTTTCCCACGTGGTGGCAGCCACATCATGTACAGCACATTAGTGAATAAGGTATCACCTGTGTCCTCATTCACATATAGCCACACACTAATACGACTAAGGTACAGTACAGCACAGGAACAGGCCCTTCGGCCCACCAAGTCTGTGCCTATCATGATGGCTTATCCAAACTAACTCGATCCATATCCCTCAATTCCCTCCCTATTCATGTTGTGCAAATTTGAGTAGAGTAATTGTGGATTGGTGTTTGTTAAATGCTAGAGGAGAAAGCATTGCATGGTACCCTTTAAAGGTGGTGCTTTATCTGTGCTTAGAAAGTTAAAAAAAAAATGCAAGTACACACAGAGTACCCAAAATGAAACATTAGGGTTGAAAGGCCAAGCAGCGGTGTTACCAAGGCAATCAGCTTTCAACAGGCTTTCAGGCTTCTGAATTCAGTCAATCAATTTAAATGAGGCACTCAAATACCAAGAATGTATTAAATTTAAATCTGATGATTTTGGCAATCTAGGACCAATAGATATTGAGATATCTATTGGTGGGAGATATTGATCTGTCATCACAGATATAAAAAGAAGAGGGCAGTGTGGCAAATGAAGAACCAACAGAGGAAGCCCAGAATATTCCGGAAAGCACAAAACCTGGTCGTAATTTAGAGGCAGATCAAAATTCTATTTTTTGTTAATGAGTGGGAATTGTATTTATCTGAACAGCTTTCCATTAGAATCTTGTTTTATTTGGTTTGTTAATAGTTTGGTTAACCTGTTCACTGTTAGATTAATAAATTGTTATTTGTTGACTTTAGAAAGAGTCTGAGGGAGTTATTCAGATTTAAACATTAAAGCTTGCAGAAGACCAAATCTCACTTTAATAGATTGTGGCATGAGGGACTTCTCTTTAAGTGATTAGGTGTTAGTTCTCAGAGGGAGGGCTTCATAACAATGTATACACCAGCCTTTCCCCATAGCCCTGCAAATAATTTCCTTTCCAACACATATCCAGTTCCTTTTAGAAAGAGCTGATTAAATCTACCTCCATTTCACTCTCAGGCAATGCACTCCAGATTGCTAAAACTCTCTCAACAAAAACCTATTGTCCTCTCATCTTGCTTTGCCAATCACCTTTAAATCTTTCTCCTCTAATTCCTGACCCCTCTGCCAACGGGAACAATCCTTCCCAATCAGATCCTCATAAGAACATAAGAAATAGGAGCAGGAGTAGGCCATCTAGCCCTTCAAGCCTGCCCCACCATTCAATAAGATCATGGCTGATCTGAAGCGGATCAGTTCCACTTGCCCGCTCTCTCCCCATAACCCTTAATTCCCTTGTCTGTCAAAAACCTATCTACCTGTGACTTAAATATATTTAGCGAGGTGGCCTCCACCACTTCAACGGGCAGAGAATTCCAGAGATTCACCACCCTTTGAGTGAAGAAGTTCCTCCTCAACTCCGTTCTAAACTGCACCCCCCCCCTTATCTTGAGGCTGTGCCCTCTAGACCTGCTGTCCTTTCTGAGCGGGAAGAGTCTCTCTACCTCTACCCTATCCATCCCTTTCATTATTTTATACATCTCTGTAAGATCCCCCCTCATGATTTTAAAAACTTCTTTCCAATCTCCTCTCAACTTTCTCTTCCTTATCTCGTTTCTCCAATCTGTCCATGTCAATGACAACCGCACCCTTGGAACCATTCTTGTAAATCTGCACTCCTTCTACAGCCCACACATCCTTCTTAAAATATGGTTCCCAGAATACTTCAATGAGGCTCAACTAGCATTTTATAAAAGTTCATCATATCTTCCTTGCTTTTGTACTCTATTCCTCTTTATAAATCCCAAGAACACACTAGGGGTCATAGTTTGAGGGTAAAGGATTCTAACTGAGGTGAAGAGAAATTTCTTCACCCAGAGAGCGGTGAATGTGTGGAATTCACTCCCACAGGATATAGTGGAGGCTAAAAAGTTGTGTGATTTCAAGAAGAAATTAGATATAGCTCTTGGGGTTAAAGGGATCAAGGAATAAGGGGAGGCGGGAGATCAGGATTTTGAATTTGATGATCAGCCATGATCAAAATTAATGGTAGAGCAGGCGTGAAGGACAGAATGGCCTATTCCTGCCTCTAATTTCTATGTTTGCCACTTTAACTATTTTTGTAATCTATTCTGTCATCATTAACAGGTTGTGTACCTGCGCCCCCAGGTATCTCCAACCCTGAATGTCTTTTAGCACTCTAACCTTCAATTTCAACTTCTTCTCTTCAATCAAGCATCGATTTATATTTCTCTGCATGAAATGTCACATTCCACCCAGGAGTTTTAAAAAATAATAAATGAAAATTAACAGAGGTGGACAACAGACGGATTTTCAGTAAGTTCTGGTTACAACTGGTGTCTGGATTAGGTTATAATCATTTGTATTTGTTATTAATGACCATTCATTGAATGTGTTCATGCAATGCCAATCAGGAACTATCATATCCTTCTAGGACCAAAGTTCTGCTGCTGTCACTATGCCCGATAGGGAGGGCATGCAAACTCTGCACAGACAGTGCCCCCGGCTGGAATCGAACCCAGCTCCCTGGCACTGTAAGGCAGCAGTGCCACTGTGCCACCCCATCTCCTCGTCACATAAATAGTAAAAAGGTGGTGAGAGGAGGAGTAGGGACCAAAAAGGGAATTTAAACATGGAGGTTGGGGGTTTCACTGGGCTATTAAATTAATACTTTGGATCCATCTTCACCAAGGAGGCAGATGCTAACCAGGGCATGGTGACAGCAGCAAAACTTTGGTCCTAGAAGGATCAACAATTGAAGAGAAGGTGTTGAATAGACTGTTAGTGCTGAAAATTGACAAGGCACTGGGACTGGATGAGATATTGAAGGAAGTGAGAATGGAAACTGCAGGGACGCTGGTCATAATCTTCCAGTCTCCTCCAGACCCCGGGGAGGTGCCAGAAGACTGGGGGGTTGCGCATGTTACACCCTTGTTCAAAAAGGTTGCAAGCTGGTTAGTTTAACACCAGTGGCGGGGAGGTTTCTGGAATCAATTATTTGGGATAGAATTAGTCGTCACATGGGAAAATTATGATTATAAAGAGGCAGCATGGATTTCTAAAGGTGAAACTGTGTTTAACTAACTTGCTGAAGTTTTTTGAGGCGATAACAGAAAGGATTGATGAGGATACTACGGTTGATATGGTGTACAAAGACTATCAGAAGGCCAAACAAACTTGTGAGAAAAGTTATAGTTCATGGGATAAAAGGGACAGTAGCAAGGTGCTTGCAAAATTGGCTGAATAATAGAAAGCAGGGAGTAATAGTCAATGGATATTTTTCCAGCTGGAGAAAGGTTTATAGTGGAGCACCCAGGGGTCAGTATTGGGACCCCTGCTTTTCCTGATATATATTAATGATCTAGATCTTGGTGTGCAGGGACAGTTCCCCAGTTTGCAGACGATACAAAACTTGGAAGTATTGTAAACTGTGAAGAGGACCGTGTAGAACTAGAAAAGGATATGGACAGGTTAGTGGACTGGGCAGATAGGTGGCAGATGAAGTTCAATGTGGAGAAATGTGAGATGATGCATTTGGATAGGAAGAACATGGAGAGACAATATAAAATAAGGGGTAAAATTCTTAAAGGGGGTAGGAGCAGCGGGAGCTGGGTGTATCTGTGCAGAGATCATTGAAGATGGAAAGAGCAGTTAATGAAGTATTAGGTATTCTAGGCTTCATTAATAGGGGCACAGAGTACAACAGCAAGGAGGTTATGCTGTGTCAGCTGGAGTATTGTGTACAGTTCTGGGTGCCACACTACAGGAACATATGGACACATTGGAGAAAGCGCAGAAGAGGTTTACAAGAATGGTTCCAGGAATGAGAAACTTCAGCTTTGAGGATAGATTGCAGAGGCTGGGACTGTTCTCCTGGGAGGGAAGAAGGCTAAGAGAAGATTTTATAAAGATATTCAAAATCACGAGGGGGTAGACAGAGTAGACAGACAGAAGCTGTTCCTGCTCGGAAAAGGATTGAGAACAAGATTTAAAGCGATTTGCAAAAGAAACAAATGTGACGTGAAAAAATTATTTTCATCCAGCGAGTGGTTGGGGGTCTGGAATGCGCTGCCTGGAAGTGTGGTGGAGGGAGGTTCAATCGAGGCACTCAAGAGGGCCTGAGGGGGTTAGGGGGAAAGGGCAGGAGAATGGCACTAAGTCGTGATGCTCATTTGGAGAACTGGTGCCGATAGGATGGGCCAAATGGTCTCCTTCTACGCTGTAACAATTCTGTGATTCTGCAAGATCCCTAACCTGGCACAGGAATTAAAAAGGCAACAACAGTCCCATGCTGTTACACCCACCTCCATCCTGGCTACATTCTGCCTCCCACTTTCCCCACACTTCATTCTGCTCCACTGTCCTCTCTGTGCTGGCCACTTTTCGTACGTTCAAGATTGTTTACAAGAAATAGAGTCATAGAATATCACAGCATAGGAGGCCATTCAGCCCACTGAGACTGTGCCAGCTCCTCCAAAGAGAAATCCAGTTAATTACACTCCCTGCTCTTTCCCCATCTTTTTCCTCTTCCATGTATTTTATCTAATTCTCTTTTTGAAAGCTACAATTGACTCTATTTCCATCACCCTTTCAGACACAGCTTTCCAAATCCCAAGCACTGCTGTATAAAAACAGACATCAAAAACACATCCTACTATTGGACTCAAACTAAGGAGCATCAGGTTAAATAACTCATTATTTGTGCCCTAACATGACAGTTGATGCCTTTCCATGTGCCAAAACTGTGTGGTAGTTGGACTGACTGATAATCCATTGATTGCTTTAGTTTTTCAAATTCAGAATCATAGAATCCCGACAGTGCAGAAGAGACCATTTGGTCCATCGGGTCTGCACCAACTCTCTGATAGAGTATCTCAGCCAGGCCTCACCCTATCCCTGTGACCCACACATTTACCAAGGCCAATCCACTGTCTGCACATCTTTGGAATGAAATAAAATTATAACAAGTGAATCAGTGAACATAAGAACATAAGAAATAGGAGCAGGAGTAGGCCATCTAGCCCCTCGAGCCTGCCCCGCCATTCAATAAGATCATGGCTGATCTGTCGTGGCTCAGTTCCACATTCCCGCCCTCTCCCCATAACCCTTAATCCCCTCTCTTATCAAAAACCTATCAACCCGCGTCTTAAAAATATTGAGCGAGGCAGCCTCCACCACTTCAACAGGCAGAGAATTCCAGAGATTCACCACCCTTTGAGTGAAGAAGTTCCTCCTCAACTCCGTTCTAAACCGCCCCCCCTTCATCCTGAGGCTGTGCCCCCAAGTCCTACTGTCCTTTCTGAGCGGGAAGAGTCTCTCCACCTCTATCCTATCCATCCCATTCATCATCTTATACGTCTCAATGAGATCTCCCCTCATTCTTCTAAACTCTAACAAGTACAAGCCTAGTTTATTCAGCCTCTCCTCATAGCTCAACCCCCTCAACTCCGGCATCAGGCTAGTAAACCTCCTCTGCACTCCCTCCAAGGCCAAAATATCCTTGCGTAAGTGCGGCGACCAAAACTGGGAAATGGGAATCCTTCTGATGGGGCTGGTACTGAGGTTTTGTTTAAAGTTTTAGTTCATTTCTTAGTGTCACAAGTAGGCTTACATTAACACTGCAATGAAGGTACTGTGAAAATCTCTTAGTCGCCACAGTCCGGCACCTGTTTGGTTACACTGAGGGAGAATTTAACACGGCTAATCCACCTAAACAGCACATCTTTCAGACTGTGGAAGGAAATCGGAGCACCTGGAGGAAACGCATGCAGACACGGGGAGAATGTGCAGGAGACAGTGACCTGAGCCAGGAACTGAACCCAAGTCCCTAGCACTGTGAGGCAGCAGTGCTAACCACAGTGCCACTGGGTCATGGAAGTCCAGAAACATTTTAGCACACTCTGCAAGGTATGGTTAGTGAGCTGCCCTGAAAGGTCAATGTTGAGTGATCTTTATTCTACATTCAAAAGGTCTACATTCACAACCTTTCTTGCGGTCTTGGGCAGAGCAGGAGCCCATACCAAGCTGTGATACAACCAGAAGAATGCTTTCTATGGTGCATCTGTAAAAGTTGGTGAGGGCTGTAGCTGACATGCCAAATTTCCTTAGTCTCCTGAGAAAGTAGAGGCGTTGGTGGGGCTTTCTTAACTATAGTGTCAGCATAGGGAGACCAGGACAGGTTGTCGGCGATCTGGACACCTAAAATCTTGAAGCTCTCAACCCTTTCTACTTCATCCCCATTAACGCATTCAGGGGTATGTTCTCCTTTACGCTTCCTGAAGTCGATGACAATCTCCTTCGTTTTGTTGACATTGAGGGAGAGGTTATAGTTCCCACACCAGGTGTCCTTTCTAATCCCATTACGTTGCCCTAATAGTTTACAGCATTTAAGGTGCAGATCCCAGTACTTTATAAAATGGTCCACAAATGTGAAATTTGTTTTGCAGAGCTGAAGAGGTTGTCCAATCATAATTTTTAATTTATTAAGCTAGCAAGAAAACCCAGTCACTGTCACAAGTATCAGCAGCTGCATTCTTTGGCAATTACACCAACTGCATTGTTACAGACAAGTGATGATCAACTCACAATGGAAAACAGCTGGAAGATTTGGGTTTGGGGGAACAGAAAGACTTGCTTCAGGTAAAAGACAAACTTCAGAAGTATTCCTTCAGTGTGTACAGATTGGAGTTAATAGTGCAACCATGATTTAGCCATCTGTAACAACCCTTGAAAAAGTTACACCAAGATGAGTAGCATTAAAAAGACAAGTTTACTTCAGTTCAGTGTTTTCTAATTGTCACAAAGTAGGGAACTACGATAGTGTACCTCATGCGGAAGGGTAGAATTACTGTTTCTTCAGAAGGAACTCTTCAGATGCAGACGATAAGAATACAACAAAACTTACTCCAACTTATAAATCAAAGAAAGGGTTGAATAAAGAAACTTCATTGCTCCAAACTTGGGGCCTCATCCTGGGTCACTCCCCACAATTCCAAACAGGTTCTTATTTATAGTGAGTCAGTAGGTCAGCTGACTATCACATCATTCTGTAATTGGTTTACTGGGTCAGCTGACCCTTGGTTACTGTTGGTCACATTACATCCAATACAAAGTTGTCACTGGGTACATTCTAACAACAGCAACTTCTGATGTCCATGTTTAATTGTGCTGATTGCGGACCTTTCTGTCAGTTACAGGGGAGTAACGACGGGAGACCCTCTCCGTTTCAGCACTGTTTTCACTGCAAGACCCAGGCCATTATACAGCTCCTTCGCTGTTTTGATCGACAGTATTCTGGATATTGCTCCTCCTGCACACAGCTTCACCAAAAATAAGACCCAAGACACGTTTGACTAGATCTCCATTCGCAATCGGAGTTATCGCTGCACAAGTGCCCTTCAATTTATTAAAAAACTTATTTCAAACAATTTAATTATCCAGATAAGCTGGTTTAAACACGCAAAAGATGCCTCAAGTAGATTCAGTTTATTAAACTGACAACTGTGAGGCTTTAGAGCAATGTCTAGTTTCATTTGATTCTTTACAAAAGCCTGATAAGAACAGAACGCATTCTCTGTTCACACTTGATGAAATGTGGAGACTGATGCTCTACAATGTTATCTACTGACCAGGATGAGAACTGAAGTGATGTTTCACACCAACTGAAAGGACCCAACAGTCAGGCACTTGAGTTGAGGCTGGAAATGAGGTTGCCCTGGGGTTGTCACACCTGCACCAATGGTTTTGAAACTGATTTCATAGAACATAGAACACGACAGCACAAACAGGCCCTTCGGCCCACAAGTTGCGCCGATCATATCCATGCCTACCAGGCCATAGAACTATCTATAACTCTCAATCCCATGTACTCATCCAGAAGTCTTTTAAAAGACCCAGCGAGTTTGCCTCTAGCACCACCGACGGCAGCCGATTCCACTCACTCACCACCCTCTGAGTGAAAAACTTACCCCTAACATCTCCTCTGTACCTGCTCCCCAGCACCTCAAACCTGTGTCCTCTCGTAGCGACCATTTCAGCCCTGGGAAATAGCCTCCAAGAATCCACCCTATCTATACCTCTCAACGTTTTACAAACCTCTATCAGGTCGCCTCTCAACCTTCGTCTCTCCAGGGGGAGGAGACCGAGCTCCCTCAACCTATCCTCATAAGGCATGCCTCCCAATCCAGGCAACACCCTTGTAAATCTCCTCTGCACCCTCTCAATAGCTTCCACATCCAGTTGGTAACATGACATCACGCCAATCTCATAGGCAAATATTTCACCTTGAACACATTTTTATGCAAGACATTTAAGAGACACGAGATAGGGAGAAATAATCATGTGAGGGGGGTGTAACCAATCTTGTTTGAACAATTTGAACATGATGGATGTCAAGAAGACACTGAGAAAGCTGCCAGCAATTTTTAAAGCTTCCTTAAAGAAATGTCCTCTTCGCCCACTCAGTGCAACATCGAATATCGGTTTCTCATACAGAGATTTCCAAAAGTTAAATTCAAATATAGAGAATGAAGCAACCATGGCACAGTGGCACCATGGTTAGCACTGCTGCCTCACAGCTCCAGGGACCTGGGTTCGATTCCCAGCTTGGGTCACTGTCTGTGTGGAGTTTGCACATTCTTCCCATGTCTGCGTGGGTTTCCTCCAGGTGCTCTGGTTTCCTCCCACAGTCTAAAAGATGTGCTGGTTAGGTGCATTGGCCATGCTCAATTCTCCCTCAGTGTAACCCGAACAGATGCCGGAGTGTGGTGACTAGGGGATTTTCACAGTAACTTTATTATGGGTAATGATAGTTTATTATATAAGCCAACTTGTGACAATAATAAACTTTACTCACTGTCAAGTACCCACAATTTAACAATATCTCGAGCACTATTTCATCAGCTACATGAATTCACCTAAGGTTCCACATTGCTGACCATGCTGTGTTCAGTGTGATATACAACACTAGCCTGACAGCAGCAGTTTAGGAATCGAAGCTTTGACCTTCGCAATGAGACGCAGTGACAACAAAGCTCTGGCACACGAGGAAAAGCTTCCATTTCCATTACATCATTCGCAATCGCAAGATATCCCAAAATCTTTCACAGTCAATGAGGTATCTCTGAAGTTTAGCTGCTGTTATCAGGTAGTGAGCAAAGGAGCCAATCTGCACACTGCAAGTTTCCAAAAGCTACAATAATGACCAGGTAATCTGTTTCTGCGATGTTGACTGAAGGATAAATACTGGTCCCAGGACATTAGTGTGTCAGTCTGGCCTTTTTGTGCTCAAGTCCTGGAGTGGGTCTTGAACCCTGAACTCTCTGAGCTGCCTGAGCTACAGCCAATGCCAATACAATGCATGGACAAAATACTGTAGATACTGTAAAAAATAAAAATAAGACTGGAAACACTCGGCAGGTCTGGCAGCATCAGAGGAGAGAGAAACATGTTAAAACTTTTGTTAGGCCACACTTACAGTATTGCTGGTCACCACATTACGGGAAGGATGTGGAGGCTTTGGAGAGGGTGCAGAAGGGGTTTACAAGGCTGTTGCCTGGTACGGAGAGTATAAGTTATGACAGGCTGGACGAACTAGGGTTGATTTCTCTGGAGCAGCAGAGGCTGAGGGAAGACCTGATAGAAGTTTATAAAATTATGAGAGGTATAGATAAGGTTGACAGTCAGAATCTTCTTCCCAAAGCTGAAATGTCTTCTAGGGGGCACGCACTTAAGACAAGAAGGGGAAAGTTCAAAGGAGATGTGAGGGGCTTTTTTTTAAACAGAGAGTGGAACGCGCTGCCAGGGATGGTGGTTCAGGCAGATATGATACGGGGGTTTAAGGGGCTTGTAGATAAGCACATGAATATGCAAAGAATACAGGGATATAGACCAACGGCAGGCAGAAGGATTAGCCAGTCTGACAGCATCTGTGGAGAGAGAATAGACCCAACGTTTCGAGTCTAGATGATCCTTCATCAGCTCTGGCAAAAGGCCATCTAGACTTGAAACACTGGCTCTATTCTCTTTGCACAGAGGCTGTCAGACCTACTGAGATTTTCCAGCATTTTCTGTTTTTGATTCAGATTCCAGCGTCTGCAATATTTTGCTTTTCATAGAATCACAGAAACCCTGCAGTACAGAAAGAGGCCATTCGGCCCATCGAGTCTGCACCGACCACCATCCTACCCAGGTCCTACCCCCATATCCCTACATATTTTACCCATTAATCCCTCTAACTTTCGCATCTCAGGACACTAAGGGGCAATTTAAGAATGGCCAATCAACCTAACCCAACTTTGGACATTTTGTTGTAGCCACTTATCTCTTTTAATCTGCTTGCAGACTTCCTCTTCCATTCCCTTCCCAGAATTTCACAGCAGTCTCGATTACCTCATCCCTCTAGTATACGCAGCTTCTATTTCAGGAAAACTCCAGCTATTTTGACTCTGTGTCCCTTTCCTGGCTTGTCTATACCACCCATCCTTTAGTCATTAAGAAATCCAGTCTCTTGGCTGCGCTTTGACTGCAGCTGAATCATAACATAAGAACATCAGAAATAGGAGCAGGAGTAGGCCATCCAGCCCTTCGAGCCTGCCCCGCCATTCAATAAGATCATGGCTGATCTGTCGTGGCTCAGTTCCACATTCCCACCCTCTCCCCATAACCCTTAATCCCCTCTCTCATCAAAAACCCATCAACCCGCGTCTTAAAAATATTTAGCGAGGCAGCCTCCACCACTTCAACGGGCAGAGAATTCCAGAGATTCACCACCCTTTGAGTGAAGAAGTTCCTCCTCAACTCCATTCTAAACCGCCCCCCCCTTTATCTTGAGGCTGTGCCCCCTAGTCCTACTATCCTTTCTGAGCGGGAAGAGTCTCTCCACCTCTATCCTATCCATCCCATTCATCATCTTATATGTCTCAATGAGATCTCCCCTCATTCTTCTAAACTCTAACGAGTACAAGCCTAGTTTATTCAGCCTCTCCTCATAGCTCAACCCCCTCAACTCCGGCATCAGCCTAGTAAACCTCCTCTGCACTCCCTCCAAGGCCAAAATATCCTTGCGTAAGTACGGCGCCCAAAACTGCACACAGTACTCCAGCTGCGGCCTCACCAATGCCCTATACAGCCGCAGCAAGACCTCCCTACTTTTATATTCAATCCCCCTCGCTATGAAGGCCAGCATCCCATTCGCCTTCCTGACCACCTGCTGCACCTGCAAGCTGGGTTTTTGCAGGTCTCTGCCATTGCGAGCGACTGCCTCTCCGTGGGTGCCTGACTTGCGGTAGTCACTTTTCCACCACACACTGACCAAGATCAGGAATTTTACTGACACGAAACTCAAGTCTGATTAAAGCTGTTTTGGTCATTGTACAAATCTAGGAATTGCTTTCTTTCTTGCTTGCCCTCCCAGTCTGGAGTTGGTGGCAGGTAGAGGGGCAAAGGTTGAGTTGTCACCTGGTGTTTCTAAACATTTGTATGAAATGCCAAAGCCAATACTGGTCCATAAATGACACCAAATCTGGAAATGTTCAACAGGTCTGCCAGTTTCATTGGAGAGAGAGGAACAGTCAACAAATTTCCAGTATTTTGGAGATGATATTGCGGCTTCGCTTTTGAAAAAAAGCTCATTGATCAGTGGAGTATAAATTTGTGCTGCGGAGGAGACTAAGAGAGAGTTGATTCTGTAAGGACGTACTTGATATTTGAGTGCCAACTCGTGGAAGTACCGAGTCACTCAGCTTGGTTCTTCAGTGCTCTCATTGCTCCCTCTGTACTGGGGATGTGATGGACAATAGACTAACATTGTCAACTGCTTTCCTACATTCTTACTATCGAAGACAAAGTGTTGAGAAACATGGCCAATTCTTGCCGATTTACTTCAGCAGCAGAAAATATACTCTCGCTAATATGCTGAAGACCAATTATCCTGCATTTGAATTTTTTTTACAGTTGGATGATATGAAACTTGGCGATATTGTGAACTGTGAGGAGGATAGTGTAGAACTTCAACAGGGCAGAGCCAAGTTGGTGGAATGGCAGATCAAGTTCAAGGTGGGGAAATGGGAAGTGATTCATTTTGGTAGAAAAAAAATGGAGAAACAACATAAAATTCCAAAGTGGGTGCAGGGGCAGAGGGAACTGGATGTATAAGTGCATAACTCATTTGCAGGACAGATTGGGGGAACATTTAATAAAGCATACAGTATTCTGGGTTTTATTGATGGGACATAAGAGTACAACTGCAGAGATTCTGGTAAAAGCAAATTACTGCAGATGCTGGAATCTGAAACCAAAAGAGAAAATGCTGTAACATCTCAACAGACCTGGCAGCATCTGCAAGGGGAGAAAAGAGCTGACGTTTCAAGTCCAGATGACCACATGAGGTCATCTGATTGCGAAACGTCAGCTGTTTTCTCTCCTTACAGATGCTGCCAGACTTGCTGAGATTTTCCAGCGTTTTCTCTTTTGCTTAGGAGATTGTGATAAGTTTGTATTAAACATTAATTTGACCTCAGCTGGAGTACTGCATCCTGTTGTGGACACCGCACTTTCCAACGCCTTTGCTTTTATCAGAAGGGATTAGTTTAATTTGGTGTCATGTTCAGCACAACACTGTGGGCCGAAGGGCCTGTTCCTGTGCTATACTGGTCTACACTCACTGCATTCTGCACTCTCTCACTTCCTTCCCTATGAACAGTGTGCTTTGTCTGTATAGTGCGCAAGAAACAATACTTTTCACTATATATTAATACATGTGACAATAATTAATCACACTGAAGTCTGGGGGGACTGTGAATGTGTTGGGAAATTCTCAATTTTATTCTGATAGTGAGGAAGGTGACAGCCCTGAACTCAGCCTCTCTCTCTGCTCACATACTGCCTGACTTACACAATATGATGTCCTTCTCTGCTTTCCCATGGCAATTCTTGATGGGAGGAGAGAGCAGGCAGACAGGTCCTAGTTCATAAAGAATTCCATGCTTTATAAAGTTGCCTGGTGATGCAATGAAGGGGAATTGAGGTGAGGATCCAGTGCAAACACAAGTTTGAACTGAATCTGGGGGATTCACTCTCCTGGGCACAGACTAAATTCTCACATTTTTTCATTCATTTTGACCCTGAATTTTCAACGCAGATCTTTGCCAGAATTCCAGCGTTGCCTTTGCAGACTGCCTGCCTCACCTTATCAGCCCTTTGTATGGACTGAACGCTAAAATCCTTCTGCACCGAGAAAGCAGCCCTGACATCCTCAGTTAGAAGACTGCAATGCAGTCTTTTCAATGCAACTCCCCAAATAAAAAGGTAGAGGATTTGCAACAGGTCGGCACAACACAACAGCCACCAAGGACAACGCAGCCAGGGAAGCAACATACAGACATTTCTGTTCCCAATGTTTTGGTTTAAAATTCCAGGCTGGCAGAGGGGGGTGGAAGGAGATGGGATTTTTAACCTTCAGCTGAAAACAATTGCAACATCCCCCCCACTGCAAAGTCACCATCCTCCCAATCACACACATTGCAATAATGTGCTGACTGTTCAGAACACAAATAAATATCTTTAAAACCTACCTTTTATAATTTCAGGACGGGAATACATCCATTTGCATTTCCATGTGCATCATCTGCTGACACAATTCAGTCTAAGTCTCTGCATGTTATTGCAATCTCCCCCAGTGCCTGGGTACACACTGATTGTACACACACTGACACTCCCCCAGGCGGTGCCTGCGCTGCTGTCAATCACCCAACAGCACACACACTAATGCACCTGAGTCAGGCTGCAATACAGCCTAGATTGCTGAATGCACCCATACACACTGCATTACAGGCCCGAGTGCACCCATACACACTGCATTACAGCCCTGAGTGCACCCATACACACTGCATTACAGCCCTGAGTGCACCCATACACACTGCGTTACAGCACTGAGCGCACCCATACACACTGCATTACAGCCCTGCGTACACCTATACACACTGCATTACAGCCCTGAGTGCACTGTACACACTGCATTACAGCCCTGAATGCACCTCTAAACACTCCATTACAACCTGGATTCCTGAGTGCACCCATACTCACTACATTACAGCCCTTAATTCACTTATACACACTGCATTACAGCCTTGAGGGTACCCATACAGACTGCGTTGCAGAACTGAATGCACCCATACACACTGCATTACAGCTGTGAGTGCACCCATACACATTGCATTGCAGCCTGAATGCACCCATACACATTGCATTACAATCTTCAATGCACCCATACTCGCTGCATTACAGTCCTGAGTACACCATACACACTGCATTACAGGGGGCCAGCGGTCCAGTGATATTATCGCTAGACTATTAATCCAGAAACTCAGCTAATGTTCTGGGAACCCAGGTTCGAATCCCACCATGGCAGTTGATGGAATTTAAATTCAATAAAAAATCTGGAATTAAGAATTGACTGATGACCATGAAACCATTTTCGATTGTCAGAAAAACCCATCTGGTTCACTCATGTCCTTTAGGGAAGGAAATCTGGCATCCTCACCTGGTCTGACCTACACGTGACTCCAGAGCCACATTAAGTTGTCAATTCTCAACTGCCGTCAAGCAACTACAGATGGGCAATAAATGCTGGCCAGCCAGCAATGCCCATGTCCAAAGAATAAAAAAACCCACTACAATACAGCTCTGTGCCAACCTCTCACTGCAGACAGATCCATTAGCATCACTATGCAGTCTTATGCAACCAGGAATCTATAAGCAGGCCCACTGCAGTCCTGTGTGGCCTGTAAATGCATCCATTAATGCTGCATTGCAGTCCAGTGCAACCAGGAACTTGCACACATTCAGCAACAATTCAGCTGCCCAAAATCTACAATCACAAAAGTCAAGCGCGCGATGCATTCAGGACCCTCCACAAGCACACCCAGCTTTCCAATGATACGAAATATGACCAGAAAGGATCAGTACCATGAACGCACAGTGGATGGTATAGAGTTAACTAAAGATCACATTGGAAAGCATCCAATTGTTGATTTTTTTTTACCTTTAAAGGCCATCCCTTTGATCCCTAACAAACCTTGCAAAAGTTGTTTTTTTGTATTTATCATCAGCCCTTCTGTGATGATACTGTGCAGTTAAGAATTTTATTCTAATCATGTTTTCAGCAGTCCTTTCTATTATATCGGTGCCACTCTGCCTACAACCTGCACCCTGCATTGTTGTTGCAGCAGTGTAATTACTTAATCTGGACTAATGCTGTCCTTGGTGTTCCGCTGGGATTTTGATGAGTGGGGCTTGATTGGGATGATTGACAGGTATGGTCACGTGATGGGATGGAGCTAGGCTTACACAGAATATTCAAGCTTAGATGCTGCTTTTGAATTAAGGGAGAGCAGTGCCTCTCTTTTCCCCTCTCTGAAGTTGGAGACTGGAATCTGCCAGGACATAAGTCTCTTCCTCGGAGATCCTGCTGGGATCTTTCTCTGAGAGCTGCTCATTTGGAAGCTACAGAGAGAGAGAGGTATCCCTTTCTGTCTCCAAAGTCTGGAGATTGAGAGCTGCCAGAAACTAGCTTTGCTTCTCTGAAGTTTTGGTCTTTTGAGGATATATCCTTCTCCGAAAACTGCTGTCTCGATCTCTGTCCAGAAGTGTTAAAAATCTAGCATCATGGAAGCATCTTTGGGTTCCGTGCTAACTGGTTTTTCTGTTTGTGGGGATCCTGCTAAATTGGAACAATATAGATAGCGAGCTGGTAAGAATAGTATTTTGTCATGTTTAAGTCTTTTAATTGGTAAAAGTTCATAAAATCATAGGATCTCTACAGTGCAGAAAGAGATCATTTGGCCCATCGAACCTGCAATGCCAACAATCCCACCCAGGCCTTACCTCCATAATGCGTTTA
This sequence comes from Carcharhinus amblyrhynchos, assembly GCF_965287045.1. NCBI lineage: Eukaryota > Metazoa > Chordata > Chondrichthyes > Carcharhiniformes > Carcharhinidae > Carcharhinus > Carcharhinus amblyrhynchos. The sequence goes on from NC_137342.1 coordinate 50,292,297, forward strand.
CCCACTAACACCCCTGATACTATGGGGCAATTTAGTATGTCCAATCCACCTAACCTGCACATCTATGAACTGTGGCAGGAAACCGGAGCACCTGGAGGAAACCCATGCAGACACGGGGAGAATGTACAAACACCACATGGGCCGTGACCCAAGGCTGGAATTGTACTCGGATCCCTGGAACTGTGAGGCAGCAGTGCTAACCAATAATTAAACTTTAAGTTATACTAATTATTCTTGATATATTCTAACTGCATTCTTAAAAGTTTGCTTTGATAAAAGCTTCCTAACGGGTCGCTTGTTTCATACCTGGAGTAAAACATCTTGTGCTCACCAATACTAAAATCAGATGTAAAGGTTAGGGTCTAGGCTAACTTCATAAAACACCTTGAAGTTTCTGGCCTGATCCTAAAAATTTCCGAGCCTCAGTGTTGAGTTCCAACTTTCCCCACTCACATGGATGGACATCTTAGTTCTAGCTCCTAAGGTGTGGGTCATCTGCCTGGAGAAAATGATCCATTCACTGAGATTAAAGATGGGGTCAATGATAATATGGAGGAAAATTCCCAAGAAATTTGATTCTTACAGAATGACTTGATCAAAGTTTTCAAGATATTAAAGGAAACAGATTGGAGAGGGCAACTATTTTCCCTGGTTGGGGAGCCTAGGGTGAGGGGACATGGTGTGATAATTAGAGTAGATCTTTCAGGAGTAAAAGCAGGAAACACCTCTCCACACAAAGGGTAGTAGACATTTGGAACTCAAACATCAGTTGATGTAAGATCAGACTTTTATTCTGAGATTAATAGATTTTGTCACCCAAAGGTATTAAGGGATACGGAGAAAGGGCAAGAATGTGGAGCTAGATTGCAGATCAGCCATGATTTCATTGAATATAGAAAAAGACTCAAGGGCTGAATGGCCTCCTCCTGTTACTATGTTTCTACAAGTCCTAGCGGCAGCCATCTATCCAGTCCTGTTATATTTCCGCTGGGGGAACTGGGATTCTGAGTTCCATCTCTTTTCCAAATTTAATGGGACACACACCAACCGGTATGTTGCTTTTCTGTCTTTTATCATTTGTGGGACATGAGCATCACTGGTTGCCAGCATTTATTACCCATCCCTTGTTGCCCTTGTGGGGCAGTTGCAAATCAGCCACATTGCTGTGGCTCTGGAGTCAATCGATAATCCCACTAGGCCATCACCTCCCCTGACCATCAACTCTTTGGATTACAAAAATACCAAAGGAGAATGGATGGAAGACTGGATTTGGGTAAAATTTTATGCTATTTATGAATAGGTTTGGCATGTTAACCCTGCATTTTTTTTGATGATTCTGAAATTAGCATTTGTATTCCATTCCTGACTATATTTTGAAGTTTTTCCACACCTGGCTGTGATTGACAGTAAGCATTCTAATTAAATGCCATTAAATGAAGATTTGGGGTATATGAGTGATTTGAGAGAAGACATGTTAAATGGTTTGGGCAAACAGGTAACTTAGGATCAATGGTTAGCACATCTCTCCATCACAGGGGTTTCCTTGCCTCATGTCGGGGTTTGTTGTTGACTCATTGATAGAGACTAATTGCTGTGATTCACCAACAACTGCATTGTCATTGCATCGAGTGACTGCCAGCATGGGAGAAGGAGAACCACATGAGCCTTGATATGTTCATACAAATTCCTAAGTTAATACATTACCCCAGTGATGAAAACAATAGTTAGAAAGGGTCACTGAATTTTCCGATGAATCAACATTGTTTTGTACAATGTTTGCATCTACCTATTCTTGTCCTTGAAATTGAAATTCCCTGATGATCAAGTTAAATTAAGTTTCAGTAAAGGATAACCCAATGTTAAAAATGTGCCTGTCTTGGTGGCATAGCGGTTAGCACTGCTGCCTCACAGCACCAGGTACCCAGGTTTCATTCTGGCCTTGGATGACTGTCTGTGCGGAGTCTGCACGCTCTCCCTGTGTTTGCATGGGTTTCCTCCGGGTGCTCTGGTTTCCTCCCACAGTCCAAAGATGCGCAGGTTAAGTGGATTGACCATGCTAAATTACCTACATAGTATCCAAAGATGTGCAGGTTAAATGAATTGAATAATGGTAGGAATAATGGTAGGAAGGACTATTACTTACATGGCGAAAAACTGTAGCATGCGACGGTGCAGAGGGAGCTCGGGGTCCTTGTGCATGAGTCGCAAAAACCCAGCCTGCAGGTGCAGCAGGTGGCCAGGAAGGCGAATGGAATGCTGGCCTTCATAGCGAGGGGGATTGAATATAAAAGTAGGGAGGTCTTGCTGCGGCTGTATAGGGCACTGGTGAGGCCGCAGCTAGAGTACTGTGTGCAGTTTTGGTTGCCGCACTTACGCAAGGATATTTTGGCCTTGGAGGGAGTGCAGAGGAGGTTTACTAGGTTGATTCCGGAGTTAAGGGGGTTGAACTATGAGGAGAGGCTGAATAAACTAGGCTTGTACTCGTTAGAGTTTAGAAGAATGAGGGGAGATCTCATTGAGACGTATAAGATGTTGAATGGGATGGATAGGATGGAGGTGGAGAGACTCTTCCCGCTCAGAAAGGACAGTAGGACTAGGGGGCACAGCCTCAAGATAAAAGGGGGGCGGTTTAGAACGGAGTTGAGGAGGAACTTCTTCACTCAAAGGGTGGTGAATCTCTGGAATTCTCTGCCCGTTGAAGTGGTGGAGGCTGCCTCGCTAAATATTTTTAAGACGCGGGTTGATAGGTTTTTGATAAGAGAGGGGATTAAGGGTTATGGGGAGAGGGCGGGAATGTGGAACTGAGCCACGACAGATCAGCCATGATCTTATTGAATGGCGAGGCAGGCTCAAAAGGCTAGATGGCCTACTCCTGCTCCTATTTCTTATGAATTGGCCAAGCTCACTTCACCCTTAATGTCCAAAGATGTGTAGGTTGGGTGGATTAGCCATGGTAAATACACGGGGTTACGGGGATAGAAGGAAAGTTGGACCTGGGTAAGATGCCCTTTCAAAGAATGAGCGCAGACTCGATTGGCTGAAATGCCTCCTCCTGCTAGAATAGAACAATAGAATTCTGCGGTTCGAAACAAAATTAGCTCAGAGGAAAAGTCATATTGGACTTGAAACATTAACTCTGTTTCGCCCTCCACAGATGCTGCCAGACCTGCCGAGTTTTTCTATTTTTGTTTATGATGAAATGTGCTCACTGGGTTAAGCATCAGGTATGTGAGGTACATCATGCAAACAACTGGTGACAAAAGAGCTGGAATGCAGCACTTCCCAAACTAATATATAGTCAGACCATATTACTGGAAGATAACTGAAGAGGCAGTGGTATTATCGCTAGACTATTAATCCAGAAATTTAGCTAATATTCTGGGGACCAGGGCTCAAATCCCACCTTGGCAGATGGTGAAATTTGAATTCAATAAAAATCTGGAACTAAGAATCTTCTTAAACCGTTGTCGATTGTTGGAAAAACCCTTCTGGTTCCCTAATGTCCTTTAGGGAAGAAAATTTACCATCCTTACGTGTCTGGCCAATACGTGACTCCAGAGTCACAGCAATGTGGTTGACTCTTAACTGCCCTCAGGCAACTAGGGATGGGCAATAAATGCTGCCATCCAGCGATGCCCATGTCCCACGAATGAATGAAAAAAAGCCAGGGTAAATATAAATGATAAGACCCATCCAGGCAAACCTACACATCTCTTATAACAATTCTCTCTTAATTAACATTCCTCTGGCTCCCCCAGAAGCTTGTTCAAATGTTAATTGTTCTTTACAAGAAGAACTTCCTCATATAATAGCATTTCAACTCAAAATATCCCAATAATCAAAAGCAGAAAATGCTGGAAATACTCAGTAAGAAGTCTCACAACACCAGGTTAAAGTCCAACAGATTTATTTAGAATCATGAACTTTCGCGATTGGATTTTATCCTGGTTGTGAATCTTCTTCCTTGCCAATCCCAGCCCAATGCTGGCATCTCCATATCCTGGGAATACTCAGCAGATCACTGGGATCCAGGGAGATCATGCTTTGATGTTTCAGGCCAATGAGCTTTTACCAGAACTGGAAAAAGTAAGAAATGAGAGGGTTGAAATCAAGGGTGGGAATGTCAGGATAAGGATCAGAAGGGAAGGTCTGTGATAGGGTGGAAGACGGGAGAGATTAAATGGGAAGGAATTGATGGTGCCGGGGTCAAAGGGAGTGGTAATGGGTTCAGGTGCTATGGTCAAAGGATAAGGGACAAGTAAAGAAACAACAGATCTGTCTTGAGCAAGTGTGAATAGCTGAATGATGAACAGTTGTTAACTGACTGCAAAGAAAGGGAGAAAGGAGAGAGAAAAACAAAGAAGAAAGCAAGTGCCAACAAAGAAAGAATGAAACATTATGGGCAGAGGTTGTGATTTAAAAGTGTTGATCTCAGGGCAGCTTGGAGACACAGTGATTAGCACTGCTGCCTCACAGTGCCAGAGACTTGGGTTCGATTCCCAGCTTGGGTCACTGTCTTGAGTGGAGTTTGCATGATCTCCCCGTGTCTGCGTGGGTTTCCTCCAGGTGCTCCGGTTTCCCTTCACAGGCTGAAAAATGTGCTGGTTAGATGCATTGGCCATGCTAAATTCTCCCTCAGTGTAGTCAAGCAGGTGCTGGAGTGTAGCGGCTAGGGGATTTTCACAGTAACTTCATTGCAGTGTTACTGTAAGCTTGCTTATAACTAATAAATAAACTTAAACTTTACTTTCCCACATTGAATTCAGAAATCTGTAAAAGGCCGGATGAGATTCTGTTCCTCTACCTTGTGTTTTGCTTCAGTGAAACACTTGCTGGAGGTTGGAGACAGAAAGGTCAGCTTGAGAGCAAGGAAGAGAATTAAAATAACAGATAACTGGCAGCTCAGGGTAAGCCTTGCAGGCTGAACTGAGGCGTCCCACTGTGTGGACACCCAGTCTGCTTTGACCTCCTCCCTAATCAGGTGGACGGCTTTATCTGGGATGGAGTCGAGTTTCTTGAGTGTTGGAGTTGGACTCATCCAGTTCAATGTGAGGTGTTCTATCGTAATCTTGATTCTTGTTTCTTGATTGTGGGGGTGTTTTGAGGGGGTCAGAAAGTGCATCATGATTACAGAGTATCCAGTCTCTGACTTGTTCCTGGTACTGAATGTCTGGTCAGTAATGACCCCCAGGTTGGCTGGGAGCTGTTAGTGGGGATCAGGTTCAGCTTTGCCTTGTTGGAGATCACTGTCATTTGAACTTACCTAGCAATGTTATCTGCCACATGGCAGCTCACCATCACATTCTAACACGTAAGGAGCGACAGGCAGTAAATGCTGGTCTTTCCAGAGAAGCCAAATTCATGAACTAATAAAAATGTACCTAGACTGGTCTTAGTGAGGGACAGAGTGAGTAATGCTCTGTGTGACACACAGTAACCTGACTTTTCCTTTTCAGCTAATTTATTTAGGGGTCTTTATCACTAACAGAGAAGGGATTGCTTTTGCGATGTCAAAGAGTGATCTAGCATTACTTAGTGTCCTAGCAACCAAGGTTAAGTGCTAAATTTTACAAAACTCTGGGACAACATCCCAAGGTGCACTATAATTGTGAGCCGCAGTAATCATTGATCTTGCAATGGGATGTTTAGTGATGTGACATAGGTGCAAGTCTTTTTTCTATGGTGGTGAAATTATACTTGCTGCTTCTGCAGAGCAATGGGTTAATGGTTACATTAATGGGACCCTGATGTTATTAATGATGTAGCTGTGACAGCGAGAGACAGAGGAACAAGAAGCACCAAGACATCAAGACGCAGAATAGCCATGTGTTTACCCTGAGGTCTTTGTAAATAGTTCTTAGTAAATTGTTTCGAGGTAAACTTTATCTCAAGTCTGTCATTGGATAAGCAAAGCCTCATTAAAGAATAGTAAGACGATAAGACTTCAAAGCAACAGAATCTCACCAAAGCCCAGTGAAAACACAACACATCTTCCCCCAACAATACAAACATCAGGCTGCATCTCTGTACCCAAGATTGAAAGTCCAATCTCTTCCCCAAATTCTACCTCATCCTTTTCCAGATTGTTGTTTGAGTTAATCCCCATCATCTATTCACTTCCCTGAAATTTTTAACCCGAATGTTTACTTTTGAAATTTCTACCTTATATTTCATTCAATGCTGGAAAACGTTATTTTCTGTTTTGTGACATAGTCTGTGCCATACAAAGCCATTCACCTGCCTTGGAACGTTATTTCAAGATACTCGGGAAAGTCCCTTGTTTGCCATTTCCATGGAAAAACAGACAGAAAAGCTGTTTACAATCCCCAAAACACCGGTAAAGACCCCAGACTCCCACGTAATGCAATCAGGATGCAAATCACTCAGTAACTGTAAACCAATGGCCCAGGAAATGAGCTGCTTTCTTTCAAATTGAAATAGAATTTGATACAATTCTTTGATACAACAGGAATCCAAGACATTTCTGTTTCAGATGCCTAGGAATTCTGTCTATCAATATGATTTGTGGAAATTGACCGAAACATTTGGTAGTTGGGTCAGGGTTTCTCCGGGTTAAATTTGCTGTTAACATCATTCTGTGCACATTTTAGCCAACTGGGCTAGCCAACCACCATTAATCAGATTTAATCAGCAGAACAATTTCCCCATGTAAGTAGGTTTCTTGTTATCCAATCACGGAATGTGGGCAACGCTGGCTCAGCCGGTATTTATTGCCCATTCCGAATTTCCTTTGAGAATATGGTGTTGATCTGCCTTAATTCCTGAATCGCAGGTACGACCACAGTGCTGTGAAGTAGGGACTTTGACCTGTGACAGCGAAGGAATGGCAAGACATTTCCAAATCAGGTTGGTGTTTGGTTTCAAGGGAAACCTGTGGGTAATGGAGTTCCCATTCCCTTGTCATAAAGGGCAGAGGTTATGAGTTCGGAAGGTGCTGTTAAAGGAGCTTTGGTGATGCATCTTGTAGATATTACACTCTGCTGCTATTGTGCGTCAGTGGTGGAGGGAGTGAATGTTTATGGATGGGGTGCCAATGAAGCAGGCTGCTTTATCCCGGATGATATCAATCTTGAGTATTCTCGGAGCTGCACCCATCAAGGTAAGTGGAGAATATTTCATTACACTCCAGACTTGTGCCTTGGTTTTGCCATCAGCAGAGACAATATATCACAATGCATAGCAATAATATAAATCTCCGGCAAACATGTTAGTAAACACAAGGCTCATTTGATGAATCATTAGGATGGCAATAATCACTCCTTCACTGCAGCAATTAAATTTACAGCTATTGGTAAACACATTAGACCATGGTAAGACTCCCACTGTCAAAATATTCGAGACCTTTTGTTCTCTCAGCAGCACTCACAACCAATTTGATGGGACATCTGCTCTCAGTACATTTCCTCTCTGCACTCAGCTGGTACACAGTATGATGTTGGAGAAAATAAACTATTTGAAAACTGTAAATATTTGACAAAAAGAAACAGTCAAAGTGCAGGTTCTCTGTCAAGCCTGTACATTCCTGCATGGTCTAACCTGCTCACACTATTAAACTCCATTCCACTTTATCTCCTGCATTCCAACTGACTGCATGTTCCAATTAATTCAATTCAAAGTGACTACGTTAATGATTTTAAGTTGTATAATATCAGATCTAGTTTCAATGTTGTGTTCTTTTCCCAGAGAGAAGTGGATTTCTGGAACAGGCTGCTTCCTTGTGGAATGGACGCTGATTTGTTGAACTCCTTCAGTTGAGGATTGGATCAGTCTCTGAATGGAGAGTCACCCCTTACAACATGGAACTTATTTCTGGGAATTTGGAACGAGCGTGACCTAGTAGGTTGTGAAAAGGGTGCAAGGAGGCTACAGAAGGACATAAATGTGTTAAGTGAGTGGGCCAGGATTTTGCAAATACAGCATAACATGGGAAAATGTGAAATTGTCCGTTTTGGCAGGAAGAATAAAAAATAAACATATGATCTAAATGATGTGGAGATGCTGGCGTCGGACTGGGGTGGGCCCATTAAGAACTCTCACAACACCAGGTTAAAGTCCAACAGGTTTATTTGGTAGCACAAGCTTTTGGAGCTCTGCTTCTTCATCAGCTGAAGGGGCACTCGTCTAATGAAAGCTCGTGCTACCAAATAAACCTGTTGGACTTTTACCTGGTGTTGTGAGATTTTTTTGCATGATCTAAATGGTGAGAGATTGCAGAGCTCTGAGGTGCAGAGAGATCTGGGTGTCTTAGTGCATGGATCGCAAAAGATTGGTGTGCAGATACAGCGAGCAAGTAGGAAAGCTAACTTGATAGAAGGTCATTGCAAGGGGAATTAAAAATAAAAGTAAGGAGTTTATGCTTCAGTTGTACAGGATATTGGTGACTCAAAAGGCAGAGTGGCCTACCTCTGCTCCTAATTGCCGTGGTGAGCCCATTGTGGGGGGGCTTTCTCTAAAGTTTTAAAGTTTATTAGTCACAAGTAAGGCTTACAATAACACTGAAATGAAGATTACAGTGAAATTCCCCTAGTCGCCGCAGTCCAGCACCTGTTCGGGTCAATGCACCTAACCAGCATGTCTCTCAGACTGTGGGAGGAAACCGGAGCGCCTGGAGGAAACCCATGCAGACACGGGGAGAACGTGCAAACTCCACACAGATGGTGACCCAAACCGGGAATCGAACCCGGGTGCCTGGCGCTGTGAGGCAGCAATGCTAATCTATGTTTCTTTGTATGTTCATATCTCCTCTATCACAAACATATTGTTGTGATATCGATTTTGTTAAACTCTAAATTCTCTTTTAAAGAGACACAAAGAACCATAAAAATGGCTGCCAAGGTCACCTGACCTGTTATGATGTTTGTCAAGCTTCTAGAAGACTCCTGATGTATCCATTTGAAAATCAATACACATTTCCACCAGGGTAAAGAGAAACTGATTGGTAATGTGGCAGAGGTGTAAATAGCTCTTCCCTATCTGAACAATGCTGGGAGATTGAGAGTCAAGTTAATGCCTGAGACACTTAAAAGGTTAATTACCTCAGCTGAAAATCAATGAATGAGACTCTGTTCAGACATGGGCTCACCCAACAAATAATATTATTGAAGAAGCTGAACATGGTGGCATTGTCATTGGAGTAATCATCTAGGGACCCAGGGCAATCCTTTGGGGACTCATGTTCGAATCTCGCTATGATAGATGGTGGGATTTAAATTCAATAAATATCTGGAATCCTCAAACTTGTATGGATAGAAGTTCCATGCGGACAGAATTTCATTCCTCAAAACTTTTAAAGACCTCAGTTCTACAGCTTCAGGTTTGCGCTTCTCCAAAGTAAAGAATATCGTGGCAGCCTCTGCTCTATCTGATAGATTGAGGCCCTTACCCTGACTGTTAATCACATGATCCTTCTGTGAGCATCTTGCAGACCTCACCATTTCAAGCTGTTATTCGCAGTATTCCAGATGCTGGACCCTTGTACGAGTTAAGAATTATGCTTTTAGTTTTCTGTTCAATACCTTTGGCCATGCATCCTGGAGCAGTCTATACTCTTAACAATAACCTTGTGACATTGCTGGAAAATCTCAGCAGGTCTGGCAGCGCCTGTAGAAGGAGAATAGAGCCAATATTTCGAATCTGGGTGAGCTCTAAGGAAGGGTCATCCAGATTTGAAACATTTGCTCTACTCTCTCCCCACAGAGGCTGTCAGACCTGCTGAGATTTTCCAGCTTTTCCTGTTTTTGTTTCAGATTCCAGCATCCGCAGTATTTTGTTTTTACCTTGTGATGTTAGTTGTGGATATTCAGTGACTGGAGTTATAATGCTCCAGGGGATTTCCTGCTAGAATAGTGTTACAGTGATCAATTTGTCCCTCAAATTATCATTATAATCAACTGATCAGTAACAGAAGGGTAACGATTCCCAATGTGTGTGTGGTTGGTGCATTCTCACAGTTGTTTAAATAGCCATTTCTTCCCAATGTTTGTCTTAGTATATTAATCATGCAAAAAAAATGCCAATGCACTTATTTTACTCCAATACATTAAACCCCTGACTCCAACCCGGCATTCTGAGTTGGGCTGGTGAGTGAGAAACAGTGCAATCATTGACCCATCCTCAGTTTCCTTCACACTTAACCGGTTAAAGATAATTAGCAGGCCAATCCATGATCAGTTAAACGGCTCTGCACCAGATGCCCACATTGTGTCAGGGTTTCATTGATCCAACGACATCGGATAGCTTTTTATTCATTGTGATGGACCAACGCAGAAGTGATGCTGACAATGATGCTCGAATGCGGCGCCTGGCCATTCTGTGAGTTCGATAACACTACCTGTCCTGTAATTTTAATCTGCTTTTTCTAGCAACGGGGAAACATCACTTCAGGATAGCCAAGCTGGTCTTGTCGTAATTATCTAATTTGACAGCGTGAGATTCAGACATTTTAAATAAAGATAAACATTCAGAAATGTGCATAAATTTTGTGCCAGCAATTTTCACTGGAGCCTGTTGTAACTCCAGGGAAAGAGACTAGTTTGATTTTTCTTTCAGGTTGCAAATCCATGTCGTTGGCTTTTCACTGAACAATTTAATAATCGAGATTTTCAAAACTGGAAAACTGCTTTGTCAGAATGTTAGGATTCAGATTTAAGAGGTTAATTGTCAGCAGTTTGCGGCTGGGTAGCTGGGACGGTAAATTTCCCCTGAGTTAGTGAATCAGAAAACGTCATCATATTCAGCCTTGCATATAAATTGGGAACAGATGGATCAGAGGCAGCATTTGTCAGGGCTGGGAGGAGGATCTCTGCTGGTGGGGGACAATCATCCGCATGTTGTAAAGGACATTTAAAAAGGAAGGTGAAGGAGAAGAGCGATTATATTTTTAATTAAATTTTCTTTGTTGCATTTGAAGATCTATCTTATTACTCAATACCCACACTTTGAAAATCCTACTCCTGCAGCAGCATCCCACCATCGAGTAGAGTCAGCCCTGGCGGAGTTGGTTGGCACTCTCTCTGAATTAAAAGATTACTCCAGAAAATTGAACGCCAAAATCTGGACTCTGTTCCAGTACCGAGGGAATGCTGCATCAGACTGATGGTGAGATGTTGAACTGAGGGTCTTTCTGTCCTCACCAGTGAGTGTACGATATCCCATGTCATTATTTTCATAGAATCCCAACAGTGCAGAAGGACACCATTCACCCCATTGAGACTGTACTGACAATAATCCCACATAGGCCCTATCCCTGTAACCCCATGTATTTACCCTGCTAATCCCTTGACAGTAAGGGGGTACTTAGCATGTCCAACCCACCTAATTTACACACCTTAGGACACTAAGGGGCAGTTTAACATGGTCAATCCATCTAACCTACACGTCCGGGGACATTAAAGGGCTATTTATCATGGCTAATCCCCCTAACCTACACATCTTTGGACTCTAAGGGGCAAATTAGTTTATTGAGTTTAGGAGTCGGGAGATAATGTTGCAGCTTTATAAGACCCTAATCAGACCTCTCTTGGAATACTGTGCTCAATTCTGGTCACCTCATTACAGGAGGGATGTGGTAGCTATTGAAAGGGTGCAGAGGAGATTTACAAGGATGTTGCCTTGATTGGGTGGCATGCCTTATGAGGATAGGTTGAGGGAGCTTGGTCTTTTCTCCTTAGAGAGATGAAGAATGAGAGGTGACCTGATAGAGGTGTATAAGATGTTGAGAGGTATTGATCGGGTAGATTCTCAGAGGCTTTTTCCAACGGCTGGTTTGGTTGCTATGAGAGGACACAGATTTAAAGTGCTGGGGAATAGGTACAGAGGAGATGTCGGGGGAAGCTTTTCACTCAGAGTGTGGTGGGTGAGTGGAATCGGCTGCTATCGGTGGTGGTGGAGGCAAATTCAATAGGGTCTTTCAAGAGACTGCTGGATGAGTGCATTGAACTTAATAGAATTGAGGGTAATAGGTAAGCCTAGTAGGTATGGATATCATCGGCACAACTTGTGAGCCAAAGGGCCTGTTTGTGCTGTAGTTTTTCTATGTTCTATGTTCTAATTTAGCATGGTCATTTCACCTAAACAGCACATATTTGGACTGTGAGAGGAAGCTGGAGCACCCAGAGGAAACCCACGCAGACACAAGGAGAACATGCAAACCACACACAGACAGTGATTCAAGTCAGAAATCAAACCTGGGTCCCTGGTGCTATGAGGTAGCAGCGCTAATCGCTGTGCCACCGTGCCATATAGCTGGCAAGTTTGTGTGAATATGTCTCTTCAGGCAACATCATTGAAGCAGATTAGCACATTGCTGCTTGTGGGATCTTGATGTAGGCAAATTGGTTGCTGATTTTCCAAGATTACAGCATTATCTACAGTTCAAAACTGCTTCATTGACCATAAAGCACTTTGCAATGCCTTGAAAGATGCCATACAAATGCAAACTCCATTTCTTGTATGGCCATGTAGTGGCTAAATTCAAATGGTGAAAAATCGGATGATGGTGTAACTTTGAACTGTTTGTTGTGGTTGGTACAGATTGCATCCAGTTTCCATACGCCAATCCTTATGTTTCCAGGTGCAAAGTTTCACCAGTTGTCAGCATTCACTTATATCTCAGGTAGATCACCGGCACAAACCTCAAAGCAGAATTACAACCAGGCTTCAAATAAATCCTCTGGTCCCTCGGTTCTGCGAACGTGCCTTCTGCAGTCTTTGTTGAAAATTATAATTGCCAGAGAAGGCGGGAGCAATTACTGAGAAGGGTCCGAGAAATCCAACTCTCCATTTTAAAAAATCAACATCCCCAAATGTTCTGGGATAGAAGATAAAATATTCGGGAATTTGGTCAGTGTTGAGAACCTGAACAAAAGTACTCTGTCTCATGATGTGCTCCCAGGAATCTGTTCCAACAACTGTAAACTCTTTAAAAAAAGGTGACTAAACATACAAGATAATAATCTTTATCAATTCTTTCTTCAAAGAAAAATAACACCAGAGATCACAGGGCAGTGGAAGATTGTGGATGTGCCTTCTGTTATGAGGATTGTCACATTAAGTCATCAGACGCATTGCTGTTCCTTCACTGTTGCTGGGTTAAAACCCTTGACCTCCCTCTCTAACAGCACTGTGGGTGTACCTGCATCTCAGGGGCTACTGCGTTTCAATAAGGCAGCTCACCACCGCCTTCTCAAGGGTAATTAGGGTTGGGCAATGAATGCTGGTCTAGACAATGACAGCCTGTGAAAGAGCAGTGTTTTTAATTGTGTTATTTGCTATATCCATTTTCCTCCAGATTTAAACTCAGAAAGGAAAACCTCACACTATTCAGAGCAGATTTTAATTTAAAATCTGAGCTTGATGTGTTTTTGTTAACTGAAGGATTTAAGAGATATGGGGCCAAGGTCTCATGATCTCACTGAATGCAGGAACAGGCTGGAGGGGCAGAATGGCCTCCTCCTGCTCCTATATTCCCATGTTCAGATTGTAATCATATCTTGTACACACTGATGTTTAATATCCACAGATTTACATCTAGTTTCTTGGAAAACTCCAAATAGAACCATAGAATCAGTGCAGAAAGAGGCCATTCAGCCCATTGAGTCTGCACCAACTCTCCAAAAGTGCATCCCACCCAGGCCCTCTTCTCTGCCCTATCCCCGTAACCTTACATATTTTCCATGGCTAATCCCACTAGCCCACACATCTTGGGACACTAATTGAGCATGGCCAATCCACCTAGCCTGCACATCTTTGGACTGTGGGAGGAAACTGGAGCACCCGGAGGAAACCCATGCAGACAGTGGGGGAATGTTCAAACTCCAAACACAGTGACCCAAGGCAGGAATTGAACCTGGATCCCTGGAGCTGTGAGACAGCAGTGCTAACCGTTGTGCCACTCTGCTGTCCCTGTACTTTGTTTATTTTGCATGTTTGCAGAAGAGGTGTTGGGGAATTAAAATTAATGTTAATATGCAGACCTTAATGGCATAAGAATTTTAGAAGAGTCACAACTATTAAAGAGGTGTCTTTCTTTATTCATTCATGGGACATGGGCATCACTGACTGGCTAGTGTTTATTGCCCATCCCAAGGGCAATTGGGAGTCAAACACATCGCTGTGGCCAGTGTAGGCCAGACCAGGTAAGGCTGGCAGATTTCCTTCCCCAAAGGACATTAATGAACCAGATGGGTTTTTCTGACAAGCAACAATGGTTTCATGGTCATCAGTAGATTCTTAATTCCAGATATTTTTTATTGAATTTGAATTCCATCATCTGCTGTGACAGGATTTGAATCCCGTGCCACAGAACATTAGCTACGTTTCTGGATTAATAGTCTAGCAATACTACCGCTAGACCATTGCATTCCCATTGTATTTGTAGTTTGATTTTGATTATATTTTGATGGAGGCAGACTTCTGCGGGAGAATTGTTACAGAGAATTGTCAGGAGAATTGATGCCAGTGATAGTGAAATTGTTGGAGAAGATTCTTAGAGACAGGATCTATACACATCCGACATTCAGTTCTAAAATGGTCTTGTTAGCGACAGACAGCATGATTTTGTACGAGGGTGGTCATGCCTCACTAATTTAATTGAATTTTTTGAGGAGGTGACAAAAATGATTGATGAGGGAAGGGTTATGGATCTTGTCTACATGGACTTTATTGACAAGGTCCCTCATGGCAGGTTGGTGCAAAAGATTAAATTTCAGGGGATCAGCGGTGAGCTAGCTTGATGGATTCAGAACTGGCTTCACCATAGAAGACTGAGGGTGATGGTGGAAGGGTGTTTTTCTGAATGGAGGTCTGTAACTAATGGTGTACAGGGATCAGTACTGGGACCTCTGCTGTTTGTAATATATATAAATGACTTGGAAGTGAACATAGCTGGTCTGATTAGTAAGTTTGCAGATGATACTAAGATTGGCGCTGTGTGGATAGTGATAAAGGTTGTTAGAGAATGTAACAGGATGTAGATAGGCTGGAAAATTGGGCAGAGAAATGGCAGATGGAATTTAATTTGGACAAATGCAAGGTGATGCATTTTGGTAGATCCAATTCAGGTGGGAGTTATAAACTGAATGGTAGAACAATCAGGAGCATAGACACACAGAGAGATCTGGAACACAGGTACACAGATCCTTAGAAGTGGCAGCACAGTTGGAAAAGGTGATGATTAAAGCATATGGTATGTTTGCCTTTATCAGATGGGGCATCAAGTGTAAAAGTTAGCAAATTATGTTAAAGTTGTATAAAACATTGGTTAGGCCACATTTGGAATACTGTGTCCAGTTCTGTTCACCACACTGCCAGAAGGATGTGGAGACTTTGGTGAGAGTGCAGGAAAGGTTTATCAGGGTGTTGCCTGGCATGGAGGTAATTAGCTATGAGGAGAGATCGAATAAACTGGGATTGTTCTCCCTGGAAAGACAGAGGCTGAGGGGCAACCTGATAGAAGGTTATTAAATTATGAGGGGTACAGATAGAGTGCAAAGTTGGAAGCTTTCTCCCAGGACAATTACAAGGGAGCGCAAGTTCAAGGTAAAGGGGTGAAAGGTTCAGTGGAAATGTGAGGGAGAAGTTTTTTTACACAGAGGGGGCCTGGAATGCACTGCCAAGTTTAGCAACATTTAAGACGTTTCTGGATAGACACATGAACAGACGGGGAACAGGGGGGTATAGGCAGCTGGTCTAGACAAGACTATGTGATTGGTGTAGGCTCGGTGGGCCGAAGGGCCTGTTCCTGTGCTGTACAGTTCTTTGTGCTTTGTTCAGAAAATCCCCATCTCAGCGTTATAGTTGAATGTTCTTCACTTTTGCATTCACTGTCTGCGTTTCACATGAGATAATAAACAGGTAGAGATCCTGACTGTAACTGGGTGATAAAGCAGAGCTTGAATTGTATCTCAAATCCCTGTTTTTCAAGTATAAAAATATTGAGAATGAGCTGGTTATTATTATTTATACTCTGGTAATCATAAATCGTAGCTGAGATTGACATTAGTCCTTGGATAGTCATATAAAATTTTATGGCATGTCCAAATGGATTGGACTCACATGCTAACCAAACCAATCGTACCAAGTTTAAAAACAACCAAAAAACATTAGCTGAACAACACTAATCTTACATTGAGTGTTTAATGGCTGATCATCGTAAGTACTGCCTAGGGCCCAGATACCTTGCTTGATGCGTGTAACAGAAGGGAGAGAATGACCATCAGGGCAATGTGTGTGGTTATTGGGGTATCTTGACCAGAGCCCAGGGGCCAGAGTGAGTAAATGTTTGTGTAGTTGTTGTGTAAATTGACTTGACTCAGAGAGTGGTGGGGAAGCTATCTGGGGAGAGAATTACACCCGTCTGTGCTATCTTATGATTGTCGATATAAAATGAACAGAAGATGGTGATTGCAGACAGGATTATGTGCAAAGCTGTCAGGCTGGATGTATACATTACCAATAACTGTGGTTCAAACACATGTGAGTCTAACAGAGAATAAAAATCTGATTTGAAAATAAAGCTGGAAAAATATTTTTTTTATTTTGGTTGTGTTTAATAAATGTATATTTTGAAAACTATATACAGAATGGAATCAGTAAGCGTATAAATTCTTTCCATTTGAGAACCATCCTATTTCTGTAGAAGGGACACCCTTCTCAACAACAATGCGTTCTTTTATATTTACTGCATAGTGCGGGACATAAGCAACATTCTAGAGCATAGTTAGACTTGTAGCCATGACTGTATGTTGTGATCTGTAATAAAAGAGTACACTGACAGACTGTGCCGAGTGTGATACAGAGGCACAAATCCAGATCTGATCTCTGGCCTGTTCTCCCAGATGATCTCAGCTCAGACAGGGAAAAACCCTGCATTTGGCTTTGAGACAGTAATATCTGGGGACATCAGCCTTTGTTTAGGAGCAGCTGGGGTCAGATCAGTTAATATAAAAGTTCCCATTCAGATCGCTAAAAGAGCAACTCTGACTAAGATTGATCAATCGACAGGCACCGTGTGGTGCTGCCTTTCAATCCCTGCCAAACATCAGAAACAATCAGACCACAGTCAGAGCACAGGAAAATAATCTGACTCACTCACTCAGCCAGTGAGTTCACTTCACCAATCAGGGACTGAATTTTCCTGCCTTTCCTGCTGGCGTGATTTTCCAGTCCCGCCAATAATGACAACAATAATGGCAGAGGGTGCAAGCCAGGCGAAATGGCGTAGACATTGGCGGGACTGGAAAATCCCACTGTCGACCAATGGTGTGTCACCTCCACTGCTGGAAAACACCCAGGGGACAGACACTGGGGGTGGCACAGTGGCCCAGTGGTTAACCCTGCTGCCTCACAGTGCCAGAGACCCGGGTTCGATTCCTGGCTTGGGTGACTGTCTGTGTGGAGTTTACACATTCTCCCCGTGTCTGCGTGGTTTCCTCTGGGTGGTCCGGTTTTCTCCCACAGTCTGAAAGACGTGTTCATTAGGTGTATTGACCCGAACAGGCACCGGAGTGTGGCGATAGGGAAATTTCACAGTAACTTCATTGCAGTGTTAATGTAAGCCTTACTTGTGACATTAATAAATAAACTTAACTTAAATTCCGGTCCTGAAGCAACCTTGAAAATATTGGATTGCTATATAAACCCTACTGGTTCACTGACATCTCTCAGGGAATGAAACCTGCCAGCACAGAGGCCTTTTAACCGCCCTCTGAAGTGAATTATGGGGCAAGATTTTCCAGCTGCGCTTGCCCCAAGAATGGAAATTCCCACCGGAGATCAATGAACCTTTCCATGGTCTGCTGAATTTCCTGTCCTGCCCACTACAATTCCATGATGGATGGGGTAGGAAAATTCCGCTCATTGGGCCTGATTCTACCATTATGTCGCGCCTGCTTTTGGGCGCAAAAATTTGGTAAAGTCGGGCGTGAGGCCATTAATGCGATCCGTGCCCGCGCAGATGCCCACTTTACCAAGGTCCAAAAATGGCCACGATCCGATTGGTGTCCGAAACAGGAACAACGGCAATTTAAATGCATTTGCATGCATTTAAAAGTGAATTAACGAACTGCCCTCCCAACTTTATCAGCATTTCCTCTTTTACTGTTGTGTTCGCCCGTCAAGATTCAGCACAAAACAGAATGCTTGGCAAAAATCTGTTTCGGGCACTCCAGCTTCTGAAGAGGAAAGTTCAGAGCTTCCAATGGTTCCCTGACTCAGATCGGTGGTGAGTGGGGAGTGGTGGGCGGTGGGCCCGATCATTCCCTGGGGGGGAAGGAGGCCCGATTGTTGTCTAGTGGGGAAGGGGGAGCAGAAGGAGGCCAGATAGTTGCCTGGTTGGGGTCTGGGGGTTGGGGGGGGGGTGGGGGGGGGGGGGCGAGGGGAGAAATTGTCTGGTGGGATGGGGATGAGGGGAGTGGGGGAGGTGGGCCAGGTCCTTCTCTGCTGAGGGGTGTGGGGTGAGAGAAGGGAGGCCCGATCATTTTCTGGGGTGGGGGGTGGGAGGAGGAGGAGGTGGGTCAGATGGATATCTGGTGGGTGGGGCAGGGAGTCCGCTGCCACTCTGTGGGCGATCGGTGGGGGGGGGGGAAAGGGGGCAGGGGGTCACAATTGGTCTGGGGAGCAGAGGGTGGGGTGGATAAGGGGGACAGTTATGTTGTAAAGATGGGAGTGATGTCTGTGGGGGCCACCGGTCCTGGGCCACTTTATCCGCTTTTTGTGGTCCGGGAGTGATGTGACAGCGGCGCGATTTTCAAAGTTTCTTGCTCACTGGGCATGTGCAGTTCAGAGCTCCAATCAGAGCTCCAATTGTTTCGGGTGTGATAAGCCCCGCCCACAGTATGATTCAGACCCGCCATTTTTTTTCAGGCTGAGTGTGTATGGGGGCGCCGGAGAGCAGGTCTCCAAATCGGATCTGAATTATGCCCAGATTCAGCAAATAGAATCAAAATGGTAAAATCAGGCCCTTTGTGTCATTCAGGACCATCCATGGGGCAGGCACTTAAAACCAGGCCTTGCAAATAACACCCAGATCCTAAGGATGAATAAAATTAAATGTACAGAGGTTGTACTGGAGCTTTATAAATAAATTCAATTAAAATTAACCCTCCCCAACCCCCCCAGCTAAACCCCACAAAATAATCCATTAACCGGAACCTATTTTTACATGGTTACTACTAAAATTATATACAGTGCCTGTGTTTCTAAGGGAGAACAACCCTAGCAATGGTATTATTTATATTATATTAACATTTTTGTCACTCTTTTCTGTATTATACGATGGATTTATCCTGTAAATGATGGATTGCAATTTACTTTATTCTGCGGAATAGATTCTATGGAAATAACAATAAGCCTCTTTAACATATAAAATGTTCCAAGGTTCTTAACCGGTGTGTTACAGAACAAAATGTGACATTGAAATGTACAACGGTATATTAGGGTAAATGACCAAAAGCTGGGTCAAAGCGGAGGGTAAGGGAGTGATTTAAAGGAAGAATGTGAGACAGAGAGGTTGGAGGGGTCTTGGGAGCAAAATCCTGAGCTAAGGGCCCAGGCAGCTGAAGGCACGGCTGCTAATAAGACCATCACAGATATTGTGGAGGATTAGGGGAGGTTACAGAGCGAGCAAGCAAGGCAAAGTGATAGTGCCACTTGAAAACAAAGTGAGAGTTTTAAAATTGTAGGGACAGTAATGGAAAGTCAAAGGGTGAGATTTTCTCAGAAATGGACAAAGGCTGATGTTGGGCGGGAAAATCTACATTTGAGGTTGCTGATGGCAACGGCAGCTTTTCATGTGATATTTAGTCACAAAAAAAGTTCATACGTCCCACAGTACTTCTTAAAGTACTTCTTAAAGTACTGTGCCTTTAAGAAATGTATTTGAATCATGCTTCTCTGCAGGATTTTTCTGCAGTCCCTGGCAATTTGTCGGCACCAAGTTGTCTGTAGCTGGTGTCCTTTATTGTTGCTGAGGCAGTATAATTGACATCATGTTGAGTTTAATCTGGGCTAATGCAGTTTTCTGTGGTTTTAATGGTCCCTTAGTATTGCTGAGTGTAGCTTGATTGGGGGTGACTGACAGGGCATGTCATGTGGCTGGAGACAGCTCTGCTTCACAGGAAGTTCAGTTTTTAATTTCACTTTTCAGTGGTAGCTTGAAGTGGAGAGAAGCAACAGTGCTTTTCCCTCTCTCTGGAGTCGGAGTTTCTGTTCTTTGTGTGGCTGTTTCTGGAAGCTGTCTGAAATTATGTTTACCTCTCTGAAATTTGGCTGTTTTGAGGATATCCTTCTCTGTAAACAGCTGACTTGGATTTCTGTCTACAGGTGTTACAAAGTTAAAGATCCAGCATCACATGAGCATACTTGCTTTGTCTGCTAAGTCTGAAGAAGAGTGTGTGTCTGAGGGTTGGTGTCTAATTTGGAACAACAGAGATAGCTACGCAAGGATATTTTGGCCTTGGAGGGAGTGCAGAGGAGGTTTACTAGGCTGATGCCGGAGTTGGGGGGGTTGAGCTATGAGGAGAGGCTGAATAAACTAGGTTTGTACTCGTTAGAGTTTAGAAGAATGAGGGGAGATCTCATTGAGACGTATAAGATGATGAATGGGATGGATAGGGTAGAGGTGGAGAGACTCTTCCCACTCAGAAAGGATAGTAGGACTAGGGGGCACAGCCTCAAGATAAAGGGGGGGGGGCGGTTTAGAACGGAGTTGAGGAGGAACTTCTTCACTCAAAGGGTGGTGAATCTCTGGAATTCTCTGCCCGTTGAAGTGGTGGAGGCTACCTCGCTAAATATTTTTAAGACGCGGGTTGATGGGTTTTTGATAAGAGAGGGGATTAAGGGTTATGGGGAGAGGGCGGGAAAGTGGAACTGAGCCACGACAGATCAGCCATGATCTTATTGAATGGCGGGGCAGGCTCGAGGGGCTAGATGGCCTACTCCTGCTCCTATTTCTTATGTTCTTATGTTATACTGTGTCATGCTTAGGTCTTGTAATAGTTAAAAGTTATGCTAATTCTTTTTTGTTACAATGTAATTGTGGTGTTAAATAAACTTTGTTTGATAAAAGCTTCCTAGTGGGTCACTTGAGTCACGCTGGAGTGGAACACTTTGTACTCACCCTAATGACAAATTCAGAACCAAGAACTTAGGGTCTAGGCTGCCTTTGTTATTCACCTTGCACTCTCTGGCCTAGACCTTATCCATCCACAGATTCCACACGGTATCGCAGGGAGGGGTAGCCTCTGATTTGCCCACCCTGCCATCATCTCGGAGCTCCAATCATCATGGTGCCAGATTGAAAGACCGTCCCAGCGAATATCAGCCACACTTCGTAGGTCACCAGGAAGTGATGGCTGCCAAGAAATGTGTCCCCAGGGTTTTTGGACAACTCCGTGGGGAGACTGCTCAGTGCTGCGGGGGCCCGCACCCGAACACAGGAAGAAAACCACCAGCAAGGTCACCAATCCAGCAGGGAGAGGGGGGGGGGCGGGGTGGGCAGTGGTCAGCGCTAATGCCCTGCAGAAGAGGATAGCCGTCCAGTGCAGGGAGAGGATGAGTGGGCATTGCTGGAGAATCAGGAATTTGCTGAATCCCAGTCAGATCCGGAGTCTCTGGACTCGACCAGGTCGCTGTTGCTGCAGCTCCAAATGCAAATGTGGGAAAACCAGGAAGGGATGTCAGCTACACTCCTCAGATTGAAAGGATCCTGGGGGAACCTTGTGCCAGATTCTGGATTTGGGATCTCAGTAATAACGCACAGCGGAATTCACCTCTTGGCAGCTGCATCAACAGCCCGCTGACAGCTGCTGGGTTCAACAATCCTGGCACTATATTTAAACACCAATCTAGCACACTTCCAGGATACTGCGAGGGTTCAGATAGAGTGGACGTGGAGTGGATGTTTCCACTCGTAGGAATAACTAGAACCAGAGAGCACAATCTCGGGCTAAAGGGACGATTCTTTAAAACAGCAATGAGAAGGAATTTCTTCACCCAGAGAGTGGGGAATCTGTGGAACCCTTTGCTGCAGAAGGCTGTGGAGACCAGATTGTTGAGTGTCTTTAACACAGGGTTCGATAGGTTCTTGATTGATAAGGGGATCAGGGGTTATGGGGAGAGGGCAGGAAAATGGGGATGAGAAAAATATCAGCCATGATTGAATGGAGGATCAGACTCGATGGGCCAAGTGGCCTAATTCTGCTCCAATGTCCTATGGCCTGATGGTACAGGCCTGATATAATATATTGGCTGTGCTATAATCCATTCACATTGTCCTCCTCTTGAACAGTGACAGCTCTGCTATTACAACAGCACAATCTACTGAGTGATTGGAACATTTAAATATAGGAGCTGACAATGTGACAAATGTGAACTGTCCATGACCAGATATCACTCTGGTTTTTATGTCACTCTCCGAGGCAATGCTGCCAGGATTTGTTTTACGTACGCACATGACAAATGTTAGTGAAAATTAAGGCTTGAATCATTCACTATTGTGTTGCTGTTTTTCAAGGTGAATTGAAGAAAAAGCCTGACCTTTCCATCTCCTGATGGGAGAATTCACTGCTCCGCAAACCCAGTGCCCATAAAAGTGGTCGTGAATGTTAGATTTTGGGACCAGGGAGGTGGGCTCTGTAATAAGACGTGGGCCACCCTGGAAGCAGTGTGTGGTTAGAGGTGGATCTGGAATGGGTTGGGCGACTCAGGTATTTATAAAAAGCAGACCTCCTGAAAGGTCACTTTGAAAGGTTGGAAATTAATGGTGACATCCTTGTGCCTGGGAGGAAATGTCATTAACTTTTCAGGAGAGTGGAATATTTACAATATTGTCCAACTGTTCACTGACCCTGGGACATCAAAGTCATTAGAATGGGACAATCAGGCCATTGAGGATGGCCTATTGGAATATGAACTCCCTGATTAAGGATCCAATTGATAGACCAATCAGGGAATGTTTGCCTCTTTTCCCCCTATTTCATTCTTCTTCCCTTATCTTTTCTTCCCCCACTTCCCCTTTTCTATATTCTACCTCTGTCCCAGTTCCCTCCCCCCTTCCCCAACACCTTCATCTGTCACAGCTTACAGCCTCTCTGCCGTTTGGCCATTCATCCTCTCAGTCTTTCCCCCTGGTTTCTGTGGCTATGACTCATCTTTCATTCCTTCACCCTGCAGTATAAATATCTCCGACTTTCTATGCCTTTTAGCTTTGACAAAAGGTCATCTGGACTCGAAATGTCAGCTCTTTTCTCTCCTTACAGATGCTGCCAGACTTGCTGAGATTTTCCAGCATCTTCTCTTCTGATTTCAAATTCTAGCATCCGCAGTAATTTGCTTTTATCCAGGGGGTCTTTGCCTTGTGCTTAATTTGGGAATGGCAGTTCCTCTGACACCTCTGGAGATAGACTGTACTAGCACTCTGTGTTCTGCTGTTAGAGTTTGTAAAGAATGGGATTTTGGTGAAGGGACTTCTGCCTTATTAAACCCATCACGGGTTTTCTTTCATTAAGAAGGTTATGGTTGCTGGCTGTTGATAGCGGACTGAAAGCATGGAGTAGATTCACGAGACATGATGCTGGCATAACTTCCTGCTAAAGATATTCTGCAGTAATGTAGTTAGCCTCTCTGCTCCAGTGGATGAATGATGAACTGTGGTGTGTTGGTTATTAGCCTACCATTTGCCACCCATCCATCACATGTAAACTGGTTTAGAGTTCAGGTTTTATTTTAGCAGAATACATGGAACCTGCAAAGAGCTAACACGGTCAAGTCACTATTTTCCACTGACGTGAACAAAGTAGTGCCCATCTTGATGCCATTAGCCTATATATATATATAAATGCTAATGATAATTAATACTCAAATCAATCACTATTGTGTTGCTGTTTTTCGATTTGATTTCCAATAATGACCTGAATTTTAGTTTTAGCGTTGGGTGAGAGAATTAACCCAAAACAGTCTTATGATGGATGATTTTATTGGAAGGAAGCACCTCGATTATAAATTACCCAGATAATTGAAGGATAAATTAGTAATCAATAGTCAATAAGAGTTGGATTATAATTATTTATGTATTTCCCTCTAATATTCCTAAATTAGGGTACAAAGTATGAAAGATTAAACCTGCTGTCACTTATATCAGACTCCGATTTATCGACTACAGCTCAGCCTTCAACACTATTATTCCTATAAAACTCATCTCAAAACTCTGCGGCCTGGGTCTCGACTCCTCCCTCTGTGACAGGATCCTAACCCATTTCCCAACCCATGGCGACAATCAGTAAGGATCATTCTCAACACTGATACCCCACAAGGCTGTGCTCTCAGCCCCCCGGATGTGTCTAGGGCGGTGGATAGTAGAGAGCCGGTGGATGTGGTCTTTTTTGATTTTCAGAAGGCGTTTGACAAGGTACCTCACAAGAGGTTATTGCAGAATGTAAGGGGGCATGGAGTTGGGGGTAGGGTGTTAGCGTGGATAGAGGATTGGTTGTCAAATAGGAGGCAGAGAGTGGGGGTCAACGGGTGCTATTCGGATTGGTGGTTGGTGACTAGTGGAGTGCCCCAGGGGTCGGTGCTGGGGCCTCAGCTATTTACCATTTATATAGATGATCTGGAGGAGGGAACCGAGTGTATGGAGTCGAAATTTGCTGATGACACCAAGATTGGTGGAACGGCAAATTGCGCGGAGGACGTGGAGAGACTGCAGAAGGATCTAGATAGGCTGGGCAAATGGGCCAGGAACTGGCAAATGGAATTTAATGTTGGCAAATGTGAGGTGGTCCACTTTGGTAGGAATAATGGTAGGAAGGACTATTACTTATGTGGCGAAAAACTGCAGCAGGCGACGGTGCAGAGGGACCTCGGGGTCCTTGTGCATGAGTCGCAAAAACCCAGCCTGCAGGTGCAGCAGGTGGTCAGGAAGGCGAATGGGATGCTGGCCTTCATAGCGAGGGGGATTGAATATAAAAGTAGGGAGGTCTTGCTGCAGCTGTATAGGGCATTGGTGAGGCCGCAGCTGGAGTACTGTGTGCAGTTTTGGTCGCCGCACTTACGCAAGGGTATTTTGGCCTTGGAGGGAGTGCAGAGGAGGTTTACTAGGCTGATACCGGAGTTGAGGGGGTTGAGCTGTGAGGAGAGGCTGAATAAACTAGGCTTGAACTCGTTAGAGTTTAGAAGAATGAGGGGAGATCTCATTGAGACGTATAAGATGATGAATGGGATGGATAGGATAGAGGTGGAGAGACTCTTCCCGCTCAGAAAGGACAGTAGGACTAGGGGGCACAGCCTCAAGATAAAGGGGGGGGCGGTTTAGAACGGAGTGAGGAGGAACTTCTTCACTCAAAGGGTGGTGAATCTCTGGAATTCTCTGCCCGTTGAAGTGGTGGAGGCTGCCTCGCTAAGTATTTTTAAGACGCGGGTTGATGGGTTTTTGATAAGAGAGGGGATTAAGGGTTATGGGGAGAGGGTGGGAAAGTGGAACTGAGCCACGACAGATCAGCCATGATCTTATTGAATGGCGGGGCAGGCTCGAAGGGCTAGATGGCCTACTCCTGCTCCTATTTCTTATGTTCTTATGTTCTATGGCTGTGTGGCCAAATTCTCCTCCAACTCAATTTTCATGTTCGCTGATGACGCCAGTAGTGTCATCTCTAATTGGATCTCAAACAATGATGAGACAGAGTACAGGAAAGAGTTAGAGAAACTGGTGAAATGGTGCAATGATAATAATCTCTCCCTCAGTGCCAGTAAAATGAAAAAGAATGTCATCAACTTCAGGAAGTGTAGTGGAGAACATTCCCCTGTCTACATCAACAGAGATGAAGTGGAAATGGTTGAGACCCTCAAGTTTCTAGGAGTCCAGATCACCAACAACCTGTCCTGGTCCCTCCATGCTGACACTATTGTTACGAAAGCCCACCAACACCTCTAATTTATCAGGAGGCTAAGGAAATTTGGCATGGCCGCTATGACTCTCACCAGCTTTTACAGATGCACTGTAGAAAGCTTTCTTTCTGGAACATAAGAACGTATGAACTAGGAGCAGGAGTAGGCCATTTGACTCTGAGTCTGTTCTGCCATTCAATAAAATCATGGCTGATCTTTTCGTGGACTCAGCTCCACTTACCCGCCCGCTCACCATAACCCTTAATTCCTTTACTGTTCAAAAATTTATCTATCTTTGCCTTAAAAACATTCAACAAGGTAGCCCCAACTTTTCACTGGGCTGGGGAATTACACAGATTCAAAATCCTTTGTGTGAAGAAGTTCCTCCTCAACTCAGTCTTAAATCTGCTCCCCCTTATTTTGAGGCTTTGCCTCCGAATTCTAGTTTCACTGCCAATGGAAAAAACTTACCTGCTTCTATTCCCTTCATAATCTTATATGTTTCTATAAGATCCCCCCTCATTCTTCGAAATTCCAATGAGTATAGCCCCAGTCTACTCAGTCTCTCCTCATAATCCAACCCTCTCAACTCCAGAATCAACCTAGTGAATCTCCTCTGCACCCCCTCCAGTGCCAGTATATCCTTTCTCAAGTAAGGAGATCAAAATTGTGCACAGTACTCCAGGCGTGGCCTCACCAGCACCTTATACAGCTGCAACATAACCTCACTGTTTTTAAACTCCATCCCTCTAGCAATGAAGGACAAAATTCCATTTGCCTTCTTAATTACCTGCTGCACTTGCAAACCAACTCCGTGAGATTCCTGCACAAGGACACCCAGGTCCCTCTGCACAGCAGCATGCTGCAATTTTTTACAATTAACAAATAGTTCATTTTGCTGTTATTCTTACCAAAATGGATAATGTCGCATTTCCCAACATTGTACTCCATCTGCCAGACCCTTGTCCACTCACTTAAACTATTTATATCCCTTTGCAGACTCTCAGTGTCCTCTGCACACGTTTCTCTGCCACTCATCTTAGTGTCATCTACGAACTTTGACATATTACACTTGGTCCCCAATCCAAATCATCTATGTAAATTGTAAACAACTGTGGTCCCAACATTGATCCCTGAGGCATACCACGAGTCACTGAACACCAACCAGAAAAACACCCATTTGCTGCCACTCTTTGCTTTCTGTTAGTTAACCAATCCACTATCCATGCTAATACATTACCCATAACACTGTGCACCTTGTCAAATACCTTCTGAAAATCCAGATGTACCACATCCACAGGTTCCCCATTGTCCACCATGCTTATAATGTCCTCAAAGACTTCCAGTAAATTAGTTAAACATGACCTGCCTTTTATAAATCTATGCTGTGTCTTCCCAATGAGATAATTCCTATCCAGATGTCTCACTATTTCTTGATGATATATTCAAACATTTTCCCCACTACAGAAGTTAAAGTAACTGGCTTATAGTTACTCACCTTTTGTCTCCCTCCTTTTTTAAACAGTGGCGCCACATTTGCTGTTTTCCAATCTGTTGGAACCATTCCAGAGTCCTTTCTGGATGTATCACAGCTTAGTTTGGCTCCTGCTCTGACCAAGGTTGCAAGAAAATACAAAATGTTGTAAAAGTAGCCCAGACCATCACACAAACCAGTCTCCCATCCATTGACTTGTCTACACTTCCCATTGCCTCAGAAAAGCAGCCAGCATAATCAAGGACCCGATGCGCTCTGGACATTCTCTCTTCCACTTTCTTTTGTTAGGGAGAAGATACAAAAGTCTGGGGTCACGTACCAGCTGACTCAAGAACAGCTTCTTCCCTGCTGCTGTCAGACTTTTGAATGGACCTACCTCGCATTAAGTTGAGCTTTCTCTACACCTTAGCTATGACTGTAACACTACATTCTGCACTCTCTCCTTTCTTTCACTATGAAAGGTATGCTTTGTCTGCATAGTGCTGAAGAAACAGTATTTTTCACTGTATGTTAATACATGTGACTATAATAAATCAAATCAAAATCAAAATGTCTGGCAAGCAGAAACATTTTAACTCCATGGGATCCTCCCCATGTTGACCTTGACTGCTGAGGTTTAGATCTTCTGAATGTGACTTCTATGAGACAATCTCTCTCTCTTTCTCACCCTTTTCTGCACCCTGACAGTGCACAGGACAGGCTTTCATCCACGTCTGTAGCAAATTTTTCCTGAAACAGGTCACTAGCCTGTCCCCAGGGACTTATAGCTTGAGGGGCTTTACACCACATCAAGTATAGCCTAAGATAACAAGGGAAGGAAAGCAGCTTAAAACAGGCAACGTTTTATAGAAGGAACTTGCGCAATTATTGAAAATATTTTAGACCAATCAGCCATTTTCAACACCTTGATGTAAGTGGGTTTAACAACATCTTTTGGGTGCAAAAAAAAGGTGGGAACCATGTTGGAAAGTGGAGATCGTGTTTATAATACTGGAGCTGAGGCAGTGGACAGAGATCCCAGGAGAGTGTGGTGCTTTTCGAGGCAGTCAAGGGTTCCTGTCTGCTTCTTTTTTTGAATTGATTCTCCATTTGAAAGTGTGAAGGGTTTCATTGACAAGTTTATTTTAGTTAGTTGATAGCTTCACTACACTGAGTAATTTGAATGATTAGTTTGCAGTTGATTGATCCATTGCTGTTTTGTTTTGCTTACAATCAATAAACTTCGATGTTATTTGCTAACTCGGTGTCTGAATCTTTGCCTAATGGTTATATTTTTGTCAACCTCAAACAGTTTAAAGGGGTAATTTAGGTTCCAGTAATTAGGCTCAGGATAACTAAATTCAATTAATTCAAAATTTATCAGAAGCCCCTTTTGAAACTTATACAGGATGCAGCCACACACTTGACCCTTGACCAGGTCTCTCACATCTATACACTGTCACTGAGGTGTTACTAAGAAGGAATAAACCAATAGGGCTGTCAGTGATTGTAAAGCACAGCATACTACCTTAGAGTAACAGCCACAACATCCATAGCACCATGCATTTGTGAAGCTCTCCACCTCACCTTCCAGTAACCATTGATGATTGGATGAAAATGGTTAGTGCATCTAAATACAATAAGGTGAATGAAAGTATTGGAATCTGAATGGCTAATCACCCCTTTCACCTGACATTTGTATAGATGGAATGTCAGACAAAGGGGATGTTGAGGGAGGGATGGGTCCACCCTCCACACGGATCAGAATCTGTGAATGTGAGTTGACGGGGTCTGGAGGAGGAGGAGGAGATGGGTCGTCAGGAGTTTACTATCAAATAAATTGGTTGGATTTAAACATGGTGTTGTCAGACTTCTTACTGAGGAAATGAGTACCAATCCCTGCTGCACAACACACCTAACTAGCCACTGTAAAGAAGATTGGCTTGAATTACCTGCTGCAGGAGACCATGAGGGATCTTGATTCCAGTATGAGGTAAGGTTCAACAAGCTGCTGTGTTCTGGCCAAGTCAGTGAGTCCTGAGGGCTCTGCATGTTGTGGGTATAGTGCTAAATCTATCTCTGTTTCAACATTGAGACCTGACTGTGTAACCTCACATCTGGATTTGCACAGAAAAATGTAAAGATCCTCATTCACTGGTTTAGGGAAAACACAACCCATTTATTCACAGGTTAAGACTATCCAGAGGCCGACAGCCTGTGGCTGCAATCAGTTCCTGAGGTGACTCTGGGTACATAAGCCTGCACTTACCAGTGGTTCCCAGTGACATGAATAAACAAACTAAAATTATACTCACCCTGCAAATTGATCCTGAAATAGACAATCCCCACATTTCCACCCCCCCTGCCCCCCTGCCTAAATCCTTTTGTACAAATTACACAGTCCAATATAATTAAATATTTACAGCATGAATAAATGAAGTCTTTCACATGTTGTATAGCAATGTAGCTCCTCTGCCTGGTGCTTCTCCAGGATTGCTATCAACCAAAACCACAATGATGGGTGTGTCTTCAAGCACAGGCAGTTCAGTTCTATCTATTTCCATGGAGACAATGGTTCTGCCTAGCACAGGACAACCAGGTATTTTAGTGCTAAAATAGTCAGCAATATTTCCTGACAGCGATAAACTTCCCAATGGCGGTACTGGCAGCTAGGGCATCTCCTCCTCAAATGGTCTGTGTGTTTTCAGAAGGTCCTTCCTTCCATGCCCACTTAAGACAGGGGTCTAGTTTCAGAGACAATGATTCCAGGGACCCAGCTCAACCCTCTATCCAAATCCCTCACATACACAGGTGTGTGGGTTAGGGTGCATTGGCCGTGCTAAATTCTCTCTGTGTAACCCAAACTGGTGCTGGAGTGTGACGACTAGGGGATTTTCATAGTAACTTCACTGTGGTGTTAATGTAAGCCTACTCGTGACATTAATAAATAAACTTTATCTGCATCATGTGGTACTGTGTGATGGGAGGAGGTGTTAGTGATTAAGGATTCACTTTTTTTAAAAAATATTTAGCCATTTCTCTTTCTGTATTATTTATATTATTTCAATTTCTGTCTGTATTCCCTTGTGTTTCAGAGAATGAGATGAACTGATTCAAACATACAAAATTCTTAATGGGTTAAATGTGTTCAAGAGGCGGCTGGATATCTTGGGGCAAATAGAAACAAAGGTTATGGGGAGAAAGTAGGGTACGGCTATTGTGTCAGCCATGATCGTGATGAATGGTGGAGCAGGCTCGAAGGGCTGAATGGCCTCCTGCTCCGATTTTTCTATGCTTCTTTCAGGGTGTGATAAGGTGGATGGGGATCAGGTGCTTCCCCTGGTTGGTGTGTCAGTAACCAGGGAACACAGTCTCAGAATAAAGGATAGGCCATTTTTGGTAGTGATGAGGAGGAATTTCTTCAGTCAGAGGCTGGTGAATCTTTGGAATACTCTATGCCAGAGGCTGTGGAAGCACAGTCACTGAGTCTGTCCAAAACAGATTCTCTCTGTGTCTGCATTGGATTCTTCTGGGTGTTCCAGTTTCCTCCCACAGTCCAAACATGTGCAGGTTAGGGTGGCTTGGCCATGCTAAATTGCCTCTGTGTCCAAAGCTGTGCAGGCCATGGTAAATCCCCCCCTTAGTCCCAAGATGTGCAGGTTAGGTGGATTGGCTGTGCTAATTTGCCCTTTAGTATCCCAAGTGTGTAGGTTAAGTGGACTTGCCATGGTAAATGCATGGAAATAGTCTGGGTGGGATGCTCTTTTAGAGAATCAAAGTAACTCTGTTACTATGGAATTCACCATAAAAATTCTTCGGCTAGCTTAATAAGAGCAACCTCCAGTTTCAAAGTACTTTGGTTGTAAAGTGTTCTGAGACATGAAAGGTGCTATTCCCGTGAGAATCCGGTAAAGGTTTTGTTGCAAAATCTGTCATTACTTCTTAAGGTTTGACTTCGTGGAAATATAAATGCATTTCATTGCGATTATCGAATGAATGAACAGAGATTTACAGCGAGGAATTATATTTGGTCAACTAAGCGAATAATTAAATTTTTAGTTTGCAAAATCAACACAGGCAAACGCTGGAAAAAAAAATCCCCAGCAACTAACATTGCACACAGGCAGCATCGATAACGACAGGTCCTGGATATAATTTCATGGGAGGGATTACCTTCATCTCTCTCCCTGGCAATTTTCTGAGGCTGAAGCGGATTGTTTGCAATTTCACTGTCATCTTGGACTGCAGGATGGACTGCCTACCATATACCCACACTAATACCACTTTATCCACCTTGGAAACATGATCCCATCCCTGCATCAGCTCATCTGCTGATGAAACCTTCATCTCTCTGTTACTCTGAGACTTAACTATTCCAACACTCTCCTCGCTGGCCTTGTTAGTTCTGCTGTCTATAACTTGATCTATAGACTGATAGAATCCCTACAGTACAGAGCAGGCAGTTTGGCCCATTGAGCCTGCACCACCACAATCCCTCCCAGGTCCTATCCCTGTAACCCCACATTTACGTGACTATTCACATAGAACACATACAATCCTACAGTGCAGATGGAGGCCATTCGGCCCATCAAGTTTGCACCGACCACAATCCCACTCAAGCCCTATCCCCATAACCCCATGCATTTACCCTAGCTAAGTCCCCCTGACACTAAGGGACAATTTAGCATGTCTAACTCACCTAAGATCCTTGGAATGTGGGAGGAAATCAGAGAACCCGGAGGAAATCCACGCAGACACGAGGAGAACATGCAAACTCCACACAGACAGTCACCTGAGGCCAGATTTGAACCCAGACTCCTCGTGCTGTGAGGCACCAATGCTAACCATTGTGCCACTGTGCCACCCATTATCCAAATATCTGCTGCTTATGTCCAAACTCATCAAAGTAAGAAGTCTCACAACGCCAGGTTAAAGTCCAACAGGTTTATTTGGTAGCAAAAGCCACTAGCTTTTAGAGCGCTGCTCCTGCATCAGGTAAGTGGGAGTTCGGTTCACATACAAAGCATATAGAAACATAGAACGGTATAGCACAGTACAGGCCCTTCGGCTCTCAATGTTGTGCTGAGCTATGTCTGAATCCAAGATCAAGCTATCCCACTCCCTATCATTCTGGACTGCTCCATGTGCCTATCCAATAACCACCTGAAAGTTTCTAAAGTGTCTGACTCCACTATCACAGCAGGCAGTGTATTCCACTCTGAGTGAAGAATCTACCTCAGACATCCCTCCTATATCTCCCACTATGAACCTTATAGTTATGCCAAACATATATAAAGACACAAACTCAATTTACAAAATAATGGTTGTAATGCGAGTCTTTACAGGTAATCAAGTCTTAAAGATACATGCAATGTGAGTGGAGAGAGGGTTAAGCACAGGTTAAAGAGATGTGTATTGTCTCCAGCCAGGACAGTTAGTGAGATTTTGCAAGCCCAGGCAAGTTGTGGAAGTTACAGATAGTGTGACGTGAACCCAAGATCCTAGTTGAGGCAGTCCTCGTGTGCAGAACTTGGCTATCAGCCTCTGCTCAGCGACTCTGCACTGTTGTGAAGGCCGCCTTGAAGAAAGCTTACCCGAAAATCAAAGTCTGAATGCCTGTGACTGCTGAAGTGTTCCCCTAACAGGAAGAGAACAGTCTTGCCTAGTCATTGTTGAGCGGTGTTCATTCATCCGTTGTCGTAGTGTCTGCAAACTCATCAGAACCAGTAACTTGATTTTAAAATTCTCACCCTTGTTTTCAAATCCTTCATGTTCCTGCTCTACCCTATCTCTCTAACCTCCTCCAGTCCCCAAGTCTCTGAGATATCTGGACTGATCTAATCCCAGCCACTGAACACCCCTCATTCGAATCATGACACAATTGGCAGACAAGCGTCAGCATCTGGGGCCTGAGCTCACAAATACCCTCCTTTCTCCACCTCTCCTTCCTCCTTTTAAGACATTCTTTAAACTTACTTCCTGTCTTCGGCCATTAATTCTTTTTGTGTGCCTTATTGTCATGTATTGTTTTATATTGCCCTTGTGAAACAATTTGGGATATTTTGTTACATTAAAGGCACAATATAACTTCAAATTGTTAGTCAAATTTAAGTTGCAACTTTTCAGTGTTACTCAGAATGAAGATTTGGAATGGTGAGCTAACTACAGCGTAATGCAATCTGCAACCTATCGTAAACGAATAACTCATTACAAATATAATAAACCTATCACTCTGTCACCAGGCTGGGGTGTGTAATCCTCTACGTACATGTTTTCAGAATTTACTTTCTAATTTCCATACCAGAGATAAATCTCTTCACAAGATCACAATCAGTCTGACCTTCTCCAGAATACCAGCCGTGAACATTCCCGCTAACTCCATCTGACTATTCCTTCAATGTTTCTCTTGCTAACCATTCCAATTGTTGCTGGCACAGCCTCAAGATAAAGGGGAGGCGGTTTAGAACGGAGTTGAGGAGGAACTTCTTCACTCAAAGGGTGGTGAATCTCTGGAATTCTCTGCCCGTTGAAGTGGTGGAGGCTGCCTCGCTAAATATTTTTAAGAAGCGGGTTGATGGGTTTTTGATAAGAGAAGGGATTAAGGGTTATGGGGAGAGGGCGGGAAAGTGGAACTGAGCCACGACAGATCAGCCATGATCTTATTGAATGGCGGGGCAGGCTCGAAGGGCTAGATGGCCTACTCCTGCTCCTATTTCTTATGTTCTTATGTTCTTATGTAAAACCATAATGCATTGTGCCAATGCTGAACTTGTGACCACTTGTCCTTGAGCACACTTGAGAACAATTTTCAACTTCACTTTCCTGTATATTTTGGGAAATGAAGGATGGGATTAATATTACTATTTACTCCTCTGTAGATAAGAAATATCGGGGCTGACTTACTATTTAGTACCCCCCAATTTTTGAGACAGCTGGTGGAGCCTGTACTCTGTACCTCGGGGACACCCAGCTCCTGATTCCCCAGAGACAATGACATTTCCAATTTCCAACATTCCCTGGTAGTATCTGATCACAGAATCTACCTAACACTCCTAACTGATACACTACGCCAACAAGCAATCAAGCAGAGACAATGTCAGAAGTGTATGGGACAAGGATCTCACCATGTTCACTCTGTATATTTTTATTGTACGTGTATAAAATATTTGCATTGCTAGTTTGTAAATTTTAAAACAGAACAAGATCCTTAAGATGAATCTATGTCTCTTATGACCCCAAACAAAAGAATCCGTGTTGCAGTTTCAGAGAATCTGGACACCCCCGTTACCTCTGAGGAGACATTACCAACCACCTGTGGACAGTATGTCCCAACTTCAAAGACAGCTATACAAAGCTACTTGCATTTAATGTACCAGGCTGGCCAGAAGGAGACTGGTGTTTGCGAAGACAAAAAGGTCCCACAATTTTTCTTTCTTTCTTTCATAACCTCTGAGACATTTAGCAATCTTCAAAGCCTAGTTGCATTCCAAATGATAGAATGCATTTTTAGAGACCGGATAATTAGCGGCAGCCATGCAACATAGAACTCTCTCTTGCTGAACAAATGATTTTACTTTGTGAAGCAGAGGAGCTCAGTCTGCTCTTTGTCACCTGTCTAGTGGTGACACAGACAAGGAGGGCTACCAAGGTGGGACACCTGGCCCTATTCGCACTGCTTCTCCTGGACCATTAACTGATTCATGTCTCATGAGAAATCACCATAACCAGACAAGTGAATTATACAGAATTGGGTTTCAACATGCTGGAATGAGTTTGACTATTCCGGAACCTGAATTCCACATCAAGCAATGTTCATTTTCTCATCGATCTCTGTTTTAGAATTTACTTCTTTTTTACAGTCTGAGTGTGGAGGCAATGTTATAAACCTTCATCCTGTGTTTTAAGGTGTGTGCAAATTAATTAACATAGAAATATAGAAAATAGGAGCAGGAGTAGACTATTCAGCCCTTTTAAGTCTGCTCTGCTATCTATTTTTGACCATGGTTGATGATTGAATTCAATATCCGATTTCCCCCACCATCCCCACCGCCCCCCCCCCCATACCCCTTGATTCCTTTAGCCCCAAGAGCTACATCTAATTTCTTCTTGAAATCAGACAATGTTTTTGCCTCAACTACTTTCTGTGGTAGTGAATTCCACACATTCACCACTCATGGGCGCTACTGTGACACGGGTTCAATTCTAGCCTTGGGTGACTCTCTGTGCAGAGTCTGTATGTTCTCCCCATGTCTGTGTGGGTTTCCTCCGGGTATTCCGGTTTCCTCCCACACTCTGAAAGATGAGTCAGTTAGGTGAACTGACCATTAAATTCTCTGTGTATCCAGACAGGTGCCGGAGTGTGGGATTTTCAATAATTCATTACAATAATTTTCAATAATTTCATTACATTTAATGTAAGCCTGCTTACGATACTAGTAAATAACTTTAACTTCAACTCTGGGTGAAGAAATTTCTCTCACCTCAGTTCTAAAAGGTTTACCCCTTATCCTCAAACTATGGCCCCTAGTTCTGGACTCTCCTACCATCGGGAACATTCTTTCTGAATCTACCCTGTCTAACCGTCATAGAATTTTATAAGTTTCTATGAGATCCCCTCTCATTCTTCTAAACTCCAATGAATACAGTCCTAACCAATTTAGTCTCTCTCAAGGGGGTTGCAGGGATAGGACCTAGGTAGGACTGTTGTCAATATAGGCTCGATGGGCTGAATGGCCTCTTTCTGTACTTTCTATGATTCTGTGATGTCTCTCAGCATGTGACCACTCTGATCTGGAGTTGGCACTGGGGAGCTTGTCCAGGTGCTGTCCACTGCCTCCGAATCCTTTTTCACCCACTGCAAAATACAAGTTTTTACACGATAACATTCCATCGCATTGGTTCTTTCCCAAAGACAGGCCTTTGGCTCATTTTGAGACATTTTCCCCTTGGCAGTTTTCATCAGCAATGGTTTGCCATTGGCTTTTGCTCTGGCGGGGAGGAGATGGGCCCCGGATCTATCTCAGCAAGAACAGGAATTGGACCCATCCTCATTGGCATTGTTCTGAACTACAAATGTTAACCTGCCCTATGACGTGTTGCAGAGATTTTCTTTGAGGCTATGTATTGCTAAACTTAAGCTAAATACAGAGACTCATGAAACTCAGTGTACTGATTTTGAGACATGACTTTATTAACCAAATGATCGAATGGAAGAACAATATAAGATAACCCAACACTCCAGGTAGGGAATGTGGGCAACCCAATATCCCTCTCAAAAACAATACCTCTGCCATAGCAATTATACATTTCCAAAATCATATTTCCCATCTTTCTGGTGGGCATTATCCAGTAAAAATTAATACCAATCAGTCAATAATCTTCCCTGTCACCAACTCCAGCCAATAACTGACTTCATGGGATCTTATTTGTCCTTAATTTTGAATATTACCTCCCTCAGTTGTCCAGCAACACAAGACACTGGACAGTGAAATGAGAGAATGATTCCCACAGATTCAAATCCACAAGACACTCATCTGACCCTGAGAAAATCTTTATCTCTGCCTTGCCCCTGTGTTATCAGCTTGGAGCTGTACAGTTCTCTTTTCCAAACTGGTACTGGAAGCTGTTTTGTTCCCAATAACTGCTGATAAAGTGAACACATTCAGTGGGACAATTGTCCTATGGAATGCAGGCTCTGTTCCACTACCTCATCCCATCAAGCTCTACTGTATCGTGCTGTTGGCTGAAGTTTCAGAAAATATATTCAACAGCAAACTACTTCCATTTTATAAATTCAATGTGTTCAATGAGAAACTTGTTATTCGGTTAGAGCTGTCTTTAAGTGACAGCATCTTGTCAGCACTTTCTGTTATCTAAGATTCGTTAAGTCAGTATTGTGTTAGTGTTCTTAAACCATGATCGTGTGTTTTCTATTAGTCTAATTTAGCCCTCCCTACGTCACTACTGAACTAACCTACCCCCGTCACTCCCACCCCCCCTCCTCACATAGGGCTAAGCAGTATCGCACTTAGAGTTCACACAACAACTCTCCCTTCAAAAATGATCCATTGCGATTGGAATCTTGACTTTTACGTAATAAATAGCCTCACAAAGATACCTTCTCACTCCTGCTCTTTATTGTAGGAAACATCACAAGTAAAACCTAAAACACAAGTTTGGATAAAAAACAATGAACTGGGAGATTATTATTAATAAAGATTGGACTATTTAAGAAATTGATACTGGAAGTCTGGTCAAGCTATGGTCAGTTAATAACCACTTGGTAGAGGGAAGTGAGTTAAATAAAACTTCTGAGAACTTAGATAACTGATAAACTTAAATTGGCAGTTTCTATGAAAACCTTTTGAATACCAATAAGTCAGGAGAAGCTTTTCCTGTTCCTGATTTACAATGTTTAATGGTTAATATTAATTTCATATCAGGAGCAAGTCTCTCTGAAAGGACTGAAGAACAGCTCTGTCTCAGACTATGACGCCATTTGATGCTCTCATTAACTTCCAAAATAGGAAGCCTTGCAGTGTTTGTCTGGCTATTGTCAGACACGGCGCAGAGGAAACCATATCGAACACAGTTTGATCCAGAGAGACATTTAGCAGGTGTTTTGACATGTAATCCAGTGACATGGGGCCTGGTAGGAGTTGAGATATTACATTGATATTCATATGGGTTAAACTGGATCAAACACAAAGAAAAGCTGAGGATCTGACAGCAAAAAATGATCTTAGAACACTTCCACTTTGATTATCATTAATATTGGAGACAATGACAGACAAATGGACAGAATCAGATTGCTGTATTGAATTAAATCCATTTGTGTAACAATGAGTTTTGGTGCCACAATGTCTGTAAACAACTCTGTTAATGCCATAAACAAAATTAAACAGAACAAATAATTGTTATCTCTATGTTGCTAAAATTGTGACTCATTAGTGTGAAGCTGATAGCTGAACCCAGCGACTGTTGCGATCATCTTTGATTTGATTTATTTACTTTTGTTCATTCGTGGGACATGGGCATTGCTGGCTGGGCCAGTATTTATTGCCCATCCCTAGTTGTCCGAGAGCAGTTAAGAATCAACCATTGCTGTGGTTCTGGAGTCACATGTAGGGCAGACCAGGTTAGGGAAGGAAATCAGCCATCCTTAAGGACATTAATGAACTAGATGCGTTTATCTGACAATCGACAATGGTTTCATGGACATCAGTAGATTCATAATTCCAGATTTTTTTTTATTGAATTCAAATTCCACCAACTGCTGTGGCAGGATTCAAACTATACATGTATTAGTATATAGTGCAGTATTGTTTCTTGCGTGCTATGCAGATAAAGAATACCACACATAGAGAAGGAAAGGTGAGAGTGCAGAATGTGGTGTTACAATCATAGCTAAGGTGCAGAGACTGATCAACTTAATACGAGAAGGTCCATTTCAAAAGTCTGGTGGCAGCAGGGAAGAAGCTATTCTTGAGTCAGTGTGACCTCAAACTTTTGAATCTTTTTCCCAATGGAAGAAAATATGTCTTGAGTGCATGGGGTCCTGCTTTTGAGGCAGAAGGAAGTGTAGACGTGTCAATAGATGGGAGGCTGGCTTGTGTGACAATCTAGGCTTTGTTTATGGCCTTTTGCAATTTCTTGTGGTCTTGGGCAGAGCAGGAGCCCATACCAAGCTGTGATACAACCAGAAAGAATGCTTTCTATGATGCATCTGTAAAAATGGTGAGAGTCGTAGCTGACATGTCAAATTTCCTTACTCTTCTGAGAAAGTAGAGGTGTTGGTGGTCTGTTTTAACTATAGTGTTGGAATGGGGGGACCAGGACAGGTTGTTGGTGATCTGAACCCCTTGGTAACCCCAAGGATGTTGACAGCAGGGATTCAGTAATGATAACACCATTGAATGCCAAGGGGCAGTGGTTAGAGTGTGTCTTGTTGGTGATGGTTATTGCCTGGCATTTGTGTGACGTAGCACAGTGACAGAGTGGTTAGCACTGCTGCCTCACAGTGTCAGGGACCCAGGTTCAATTCCCAGCTTGGGTCACTGTCTGTGTGAAGTTTTCACGTTCTCCCCATGTCTGCGTGGGTTTCCTGAGTGTTCTGGTTTTCTCCCAAAGTGCAAAGATATATGCAGGTTAGGTAGATTGATTATGCTAAATTACCTCTGAGTGTCAGGAGGACTAGCTAGGGTAAATACATGGGGCAATAGGTTTAGGACCTGGGAGGGATTGTGGTCGGTGCAGACTTGATGGGTCAAATAGCCTCCTGCACTGTAAGATTCTATGAACATTACTTGCCACTTGTCAGCTCAAGCCTAAATATTGTCCAGATCTTGTTGCATTTGAAGGTAGACAGTTTCAGAATCTGAGGAGTTGTGAATGGTGCTGAACATTGTGCAATCGTCGGTGAACCTCCCCACTTCTAACCTCATGACAGAGAGAAGGTCACTGATGAAGCAGCTGAAGATTGGGTCTAGGTGGTGTCCTAGAGCTGAGATGACTGACTCTCCACAGCCACAACCATCTACCTATGTACCGGGTATGACTCCAACCAGTGGAGAATTTGCCCCCTGAACCCCATTGATTCCAGTTTCGCTCGGGCTACTTGATGCCACACTCAGTGGAATGTGGCATTGATGTTAAGGGCTGTCACTCTCACCTCACCTCTGGAATTCAGCTCTTTTGTCCATGTTTGAACCAAGGCTGTAATGAGGTCAGGAGCTGAGTGACCCTGGAGAAACCCAAACTGGGAGTCACTGAGCAGGTGCTGCTTGATAGCGCTGTCGATGATTCTTTCCATCACTTTGGGTGATGACCAAGAGTAAGCTGATTGGGTGGTAAGTGGCCAGGTTGAATTTGTCCTGCTTTTTGTGAACAGGACGTACCTGGGCAATCTTCTACGTTGTTGGGTAGATGCCAGTGTTGTAACTGTACTGGAAGAGCTTGGCTAGGGGAGCAGCAAGTTCTGGAACACAAGTCTTCAGTACTATTGCCGGAATGTTATCAGGGCCCATTGCCTTTACAGTATCCAGTGCCTCCAACCATTCTTGATATCATGTGGAGTGAATCGAATTGGCTGGAGACTGGCATTTGAGATGCTGGAGACCACTGGAGGATCATCCAATTGGCACTTCTGGCGGAAGATTGCTGCAAATTCTTCAGCCTTATAGAAACATAGTACAGCACAGTACAAGCCCTTTGGCCCTCACTGTGCCGAGCTATGTCCAAACCCAAGATCCAGCTATCCCACTCCCTATCATTCTGGTGTGCTCCTTATCTTTGTACTGATGTGCTGGGCTCCTCCATCATTGAGAATGGGGATACTTGTGGCACCTCCTTCTCCAGTGAGTTGTTTAATTGCCCACCACCACCACCACTCTCGACTGGATGCAGAACTTAGATCTGATTCATTGATTGTGGGATTGCTTATCGCTGTTTTTGCCGCTTGGCATATTAATAGTCCTGTTTGGTAACTCCACAGACTGACACCTTATTTTTAGCTATGCCTGGTGCTGCTCCTGACAGGCCCTCCTGCACTCTCCATTGAACCAGGGTTGATCCCCTGGCTTGATGGTGATGGTTGAGTGGGGGATATACCGGGCCATGAGGTTGCAGATTGTGCTGGAGTACAGTTCTGCTGCTGTTGGTGGCCAATAGCACCTCATGGATGCCAGACTTGTGTTGCTAGATTGGTTCAAAGTCTGTCCCATTTAGCACGGTGATAGTGCCACACAACATGATGGAGGTTATTCTCAATGTGAAGGCAGGACTTCATCTCCACAAGGACTGTGCAGTGGTCACTCTTACTGATACTGCCATGGACAGGTGCATCTGCAGCCGGCAGACTGGTGAGGATGAGGTCAGGTATGTTATTTCCTCTTGTTGATTCCTTCTGCAGACCCAGTCTGTCAGTTATATCCTTTAGGATCAGACCAGCTCGATCAGTAGGGCTGCTGCCCAGCCACTCTTGGTGGTGGACATTGAAATCCCCCACCCAGAGTACATTTTGTGCCCTTGCCACTTTCAACATGGAGGAGTACTGATTCATCAGCCAAGGGAGGACAGTATGTGGTAACCAATAAGAGGTTTCCTTGCCCATGTTTAACCAGAAGCCATGAGACTTCATAGGATCTGGAGCCGATGTTAAGGACTCCCAAAATTTATATCCCAACTGGAATACAATGACAATGCATTTGCTATCATTTGCCGCTTGTCTTATACATTTCAGACTTCAATCTAACCTCCTGAGTCTCACCTAGAATTTGAATGGACTTTAGGTAGCATCTTTGTGAGTTCCTTGGTACTTAAGGCGATCAATTGCTTACGGTCTGTTTCTGTTGTAAACTGGAAGCCTCGGACATAGTCAGTGATTGTGTCATGGACCCTTGTAGTAGCCAGTGCCACCTTTTCATTCATTGTTTTAGTCAATGACCAAGATGCATGTGGGTTCCATCTTTCTGGATTTGGAAGAGTATTATCCCTCATCTGGTTGCTGACACCTCAGCAGCAACTATTATGAGCTGTTCCAGGGCATATTGTGCAAATATGTCTGGAGTAACAGCATGTTCTTGATGCTCTGGAATGGGATTTGTTGATGTGTTCTCTAGCACCTTGACTGTTCTTGTCTGAATGGTTATCTTGGTGGTTAATTCACATGTGCCAAGTTAGGGAAGAGCTTCATCATCTGATTGGCCATTTCAATGAAGTTTCGAATGTCCTAAGTGTTGTGGGATCAGTCTATGAACGGTCTGCTGTGCCTGTATAGGGCAAGAAACAATTCTGTGCCACCATAATGTCCTCAGTATAAGTTTCCAAAATTGACAATACAATGCCCTGACCAGTTGGGTATCTCAAAAACCTGTCTATGGTTTCAATGGAAATAGCTGCCCACAGATTACCTGGAATGGGCTATCAGGGCTGCAGGTATCTCAAGGCCACAGAAATTAAACAATTTAAGCAGGAGCTCAGGCCCATCTTCACCACCGTCAGATGTGTAGGAATTGGACAATCGGACAGGTGGAATGGTAGATCAAAAATACACAGCTCTGCATCAGCGAGGGTAATTGAAATCCAGACAATATTAGGAAAGTCCTATAAGTAGAAGATGGTGACTGGGAATGGATAATCTCGGCAATAGAGGCTATTGCCTCTATTGTTCTTTTTATTCTGCTGGAATAAGGACAGTGACAACCAGTGACCTTCAAGGACCGTATACAAAAAAAACACTTTAAAGCTTGATAAGAATTTACATTGAATGAAAATCTGCTGTGACAAAACCATTCAATATCCAATGCCTCCGGGCTGCCGTATAAAAGAAATTCCATTTCAAACTAAAATGAAAATTATTTGTTGGGTTCAGATACAGAAGCTGAATTTCTGTTCAGATGAGGCTAGGAAATTGATATAAACCTCAAAACAAATTCAGCTTTAATATCTTGTCTCAAAAAACAATTTTTATTTATATACAGGTGTAGAAATTGCTCCATCATCTCCCAGTGTTATTTCTGGGGCTTCCTGGAAGTTGCCAGGGTATAGAGCATGTAGACACAGCTAAATGTAGATGGCTGAATAGATTTGACCTTGTGATTCCCAACATACGATTGCACAGGGGAATATAAAATACTTCAACTGGTGCAGTCAATTGCAAGGTGAGAGATTTAAAGCTAAAAGAATTAGGAGTTTTACAATACAATGTAGCAAGAATTTTAAGTGGACAACCTTTCATCAGAACAGTTTGACTGAAAGGTCACAGACCTGAAACAAAGAACAAAGAAAATTACAGCACAGGAACAGGCCCTTCGCCCCTCCAAGCCTGCACTGACCATGCTGCCCAACTGAACTAAAACCCCCTGCTCTACCAGGGACCATATCCCTCTATTCCCATCCTATTCATTCACGTATTTGTCAAAACACCCCTTAAAAGTCATTATTGTATCTGCTTCTAAAACCTCCCCCAACAACAAGTTCCAGGCACCCACCACCCTCTGTGTTTTAAAAAAAATCTGCCTCGTACATCTCCTTTTAAATCTTGCTCCTTGCATCTTCAGCCTGTGCCCCCTAGTAATTGACTCTTCCACATTGGCCAGGATTTCACACCTATGACCCCCCTCCACCACCTTCTTCACCGGTAGGATTTTCAGTGGGAGGGGAGGATGAAATCTGAAGGGAAGGGATTCCCTCTGGCTTCCCGCTCATCGTGACCACACAGTGATTGTAGGCTGGGGTGGGCAGGAAGCCCACCATTGCTCCAGTGGAGTGGCCAACTATTGACCATTTCCAAGCTGTTTCCCTCCAAATCTGAATTTTTATTTTGGAATGAGAATTTGTGTGGGGAAGGCTGAAAATCAGCAGAATTGGATCTCGGGTGGGGTGAATGGGGATCTCCTCAAAGGCCCCCTTCTGAAGTCAGGCGCTTCAGGTCCAGCAGCCTGCAGACTTCCACTGCAATTCAGCCTCTCCTCTGAGAACCCGATTGCCCTCTGTGCCCTTTCCAGGCCTTCCCTACCCTCCCCACCCTGGGACCACTTCCATGTATCTGGATTTCCGATGTCCAGGCTGCATCTCAGACCTCTTGTGCTGTAATGATTCCTGACTCTGTGAGACCGTCCTCTGTCCACTGTGGTGTGTAATTGCAGGAACTGGAGTGCTACCAGACAATCAGATTGTGGAATGCCTGCATGGCATTCGGACGGGTAGCCTTCAGATGGTGAGGAGCAAGACCCCCACCATCCAAAAAAAATCAGACCATTCATTGAGCTGCTGAGTATTTCCTGCATCTTCAGTTTTATTTCAGGATTCCAGCATCCACGGTATTTTGCTTTTTGTATGAGAATATTTATTAGTTTTACCACTGAGGAAAGACAATTTATTTTACAGGAAAGACAGGATCTTCCAAGATACCATCTCAAAAATATGATGTGGAAATTCTGGTGTTGGACTTGGATAGG
Source organism: Carcharhinus amblyrhynchos (assembly GCF_965287045.1). Lineage (NCBI taxonomy): Eukaryota > Metazoa > Chordata > Chondrichthyes > Carcharhiniformes > Carcharhinidae > Carcharhinus > Carcharhinus amblyrhynchos. Next base: position 50,336,628 of record NC_137342.1, read on the forward strand.
CACAGTAAGAAATCTCATTACGCCAGGTTAAAGTCCAACAGGTGCATTTGGTAGCACGAGCTTTTGGAGCACTGCCCCTTCAAGTGAATGGATCTGGAGACATTCTATACAGACAGTCACCTGAGACCAGGATTGAACCTGGGACCCTGGTGTTGAGGTAGCAGTACTAGCCACAGTGCTGCCCCGCACAAAATGAAACTACAATACTGAAGTTAAGATGGATTTTTCACTTTCTTCCCTTCCAAATCTGAGTTCAATTTTATTATGCAGCTTACTCAGTCAAAGTAATAAAACTAAAGAAGAAACCCCCCTCCCAGAATTGATTTAACTATCGTTGTGTTACTTTCTTCTGTCTGCACCACACATTTTTTCACTCAAAGCTTTTGCCAAGGCTGCTTAATATTGATTTTTTTTTTAAATCTTTCCATTGGGAAGCACCTTGTTTCCATTTGATTCTCCTCAAGATGAAGCAACACCTACCCCCCCCCACCCCCTCCAATAAGGAGGAAATGACTTGATGGACAGCAGCAGACAGGGATTCTGGTTAAATCGCAATGTCATAAATATTGTGGCTAAACCCAGCCCGTAACTAGCAGTTCCTCATTCTATTAGTGACAAGAGTCAGCGTGGGGAGGATATGCAATTCGAAGCAGCGTTGCCTTTTGTTGGAAATTGTGACTCATTTTCTGCTTTGCAGATTAATTTATTAATAACTTTTTAATTACAGGACTGAGAAGGTGGATAAACTGCACCAAAGGACAATAGGGAGAAAAGGGTAGAAAGAGTAAGAGTCTATTAGAAAGAGAGAAGGAGCCAAAACGAAAGAAAGGGGAAAATAGAAACGTAAATTGAAAGCATTAAACACCTACGGCTTGCTCAGTGCTGTTGTTTATTGGCCCTGATAAAAATTTCACATCGTGCCCTTTGGAAAGGGCACATTAATTCCCAACGCGCACAGACATGGTAAATGCTTTAACTGGTTCAGTGATTCCAGTCCTATAGAGAATAACCTCTATCAGAGTTATGTCACCCAATGTGAAAGGTTTCAATCATCTTATTAAAAGGAAAAATATTACCTTCCAGAAAAAGAATACGGAGGGTTCTCCAGGAAATACAGGCAGGGCTTCCCTGCTGCTGAGCCAGTGAAGGGTGAATAGTTTGATCCCATGAAGCAGCAGGATCCCAGATCCAGTTCCTTCATCTACGCTGAGCTGAACTGAGACAGCAGGCCAATGCTGCAATGAGCCAGATCCTCACCTTTAAGGCAGGAAACTGTTCCGAGTTTCCACTCCTGATCCTTACCGATGGGCTTTTGCCAAGTCAAGCAAAGACTGATCTGTCGTCTAATAACAGCGAAATCCATGCCTGGATTCTTCTCTCTGCCTTTTTTCTGATTCCACCCAAAATGAGGAAGGATGATAAATCTGTCTGAGACAGTGTGGTGGTGAGTCTGCCCATGACTATTCAACTATAACAAGATGAACAAAAAAGAAACCACACCAATTATTGCAGGGGAAGATTTCTGTCTTAATTAACAATCCTCACCATTCTACACCTGAAAATACATCAAGCACAAAAATTGTCAGTAAGTGTTGGCAAAAATCATTTTACATACACCCATCAGATGCATCATAGTTCATAGAATCCTTACCGTACAGGAGGAGGCTACTTGGCCCATCGAGCCTGCACTGACAATAACCCTATCCCCTTAACCCACATATTTACCCTGCTACTCCCCCTGACAGCATGGCCAATCAACCTGATCCACATATCTTTGGAGTGTGAGGGGAAACTGGAACATGCACAAGGAGAACGTGCAAATTCCACTCCTACGGTAACCCGAGGCCAGAATCGAACCTGGGTCCCTGACGCTGAGGCAGCAGTGCTAACCCACTGTGCCACCGCACCACCCTACACTACATGCTTTTTACATTTTAGAAACACAAGGATGAGATTTAACAGTGATTTACTTGCACTCAAAAACTAATCCTTTGAGGAGACGTTGCTGACAGCCTCCATCACCCCCGTTCACCAATAGTTCCTTCAGTGCCTCGTTTATGTAATCAGCCACATTCAGAATATCTGAGTGTTGCATCAGATCCATTGTCGCTGCCTTTGAGAATTTCTGTTTCTTTTCAATTTGTAATCCTTAATCTTTCCCATTAAGCACACTGCTGGTATCTTCATTTGAAGTTCCCAAGTATGTGAAGCTTTCAGTCTCAATCTGGCAGCAGCTAACACTATTTTCTGCTGATAATTAGCAGTGCCAAGAAGTTCCATCTCTGCAGTTAACTGAGAATCACTGGCTTCCTTCTACACTGTAGGGATCCTTTTCAGCCCATCAAGCCTGCACTAACAACGATCCCACTCAGGCCCTGTCCCTCTAACCCCTATACATTTACCCTGCTAATCCCCACACCCCTCTGACACTGAGGGCCAACTTAGCCTGGCCAATCCACCTAGCTTGTATATCTTTTGGACTGTGGGAGGAAACCCACACAGACACAGGGAGAACATGCAGACTCCACACAGACAGTGACATGAGCTGGGAATCAAACCCGGGTTCCTCCCTACTGTGAGGCAGTTGTGCTAACCACTGTGTTGCCCACTTTGAAAGATTCTGATTTAGTGCCGGGAATTTACATCTGCCGAATCATAGAATCCCCACAGTACAGAAGAGATCCATCACGTCTGCACCAACTCTCTGACAGAGTGTCTAACCCAAGTTTTCTCCCCCATCCTATCCCCGTAACCTCACATATTTTCCCATGGCTAACCCACCTAACCTACATGTCTTTGGACGCTGAAACTTGAACCAGGTTGGCTCTTTGCTGTGGGAGAACCGGTGGCAATGGTTCAAAAATATGAAGGTTTGCTAAGCTCCCAGATAAATTGGGATAGCACAGTGGGAAAGTGGTTAGCACTGCTGCCTGACAGCGCCAGGGACCCAGGCTCAATTCTGACCTTGGGTAATTGTCTCTGTGGAGTTTGAACGTTCGTTCTGAGTTTCCTCTAGATGCTCCAGTTTTCTTTCACAGTCCAGAGATGTGTGATTAGGTGGATTGGCCTTGCTAAATTGCTCCTTTAGTGTCCAAAGATGTGTAGGTTAGAGGGGTGTAGGAATAGGGTGGGGGAAGGGCCTGGTTAGATGCTCTGTTGGAGAATCAACGCAGATGTAATGGGCTGAATGGCTTCCTCCTGCGCTGTAGGGATCCTATGAAAAAGAAATGACTATTTACCACAGGAAATATTTCAGCAAACCGCTGGAGTTTACTTCTCTAGAACAAAGACCAGTGCAGCATAGGAACAGGCCCTTCGGCCCTCCAAGCCTGTGCCAATTACGTTGTCCTATCTAAACCAATTGCATGTATCCCTCTATTCCCTGTCTGTTCACGTGTCTATCCAGATAAGTCTTAAATGTCGCCTCACTCAGCAGTGCTTTCCAGGCCCCCTCCATTAATGAAAATTTTTACTTAAACAGCTGACTGAATCCTTGAATGATATTGAAAGCATCCTGATTAATACCAAAGAGAAATTCAAACATTTACACCCTGTTAGTGTTAAGATGAGTTTGAAACCATTCTATGATACCCTCAGCTTTCTGGTCATAATCTTTCTCGTGGCTCAGAGATTCTCGCTTTGCAGTGCAAATTACTTCACCTTCAGACTTTATTCAAGGCAAACTACTTCCAAATGACTTTATCAGTTTAAGATCTTGAGAGGTGATTGTCCTTTTACATCCCTCCTAGATAGGCTAATATAATTGTAATTAATCTAATTTACAGCATAGGGTATATTTGTCTAAGCTTGCCAATTTCCCTACTAAAGCCATTCAGTCGAATACTTTAGAAATCTGTGATATTGAGGTGATTAACCAAGGAAAGTAATGGCCAATCTGTGATTATAATATTTTATGACTTGGTTTCATCATTGCCTTTTGTTTTAAAGCTCTGTTAGTTTAGTGCAGAAATTCTGCCTCTTTGGTTCATTAGATTTTATTGACGCTCATACATCACAGAACATCTTGTCTTGAATTATATTTTTATATTTAGGTGTCTCTAACTGGAGAAGTTTATGTAGCAATAGCACTAGCCTTTTTCTCAGGAAGTATCAATTAATACATCATAGAATCCCTACAGTGCAGAAGGAGGCCATTTGGCCCATCGAGTCTGCACTGAGCACAATCCCATCCAGGCCTTATTCCCATAACTGCACATATTTACCCTGTAACACTCTCTCTGACACTCGGGTCAATTTAGCATGGCCAATCAACCTAACTCACAAATCTTTGGACTGTAAGAGGAATCAGGAGCACCGGAGGAAATCCACGCAAATGCAGAGAGAATGTGCAAACTCCACACAGACAGTGACCCAAGGCTGGAATTGAACCAGCGCCACCACAGTCTGCTGAACTGCTTCAGATTCAAACAGATTTCAATTGAGGAAAAAAAAGTAAGGCACAGAATCTGCTTAGAATCATAGAATGATAGAACCCTGTAGCGCAGAAGGAGACCATTCAGCCCATCAAGTCTGCACCAACCACAATCCCACCCAGATCCTGTACCCTTCTAAACTTCCAAAGCTTCTAAACATTAGATTTCAAGTGTAGTAAGACAAGTGGGTGTACCTGGATTCTGTTGAATAATTGGATGATTGTTTGGTACAGCCCAATAGCGAAAGGTTTGTCATTCAGTGATTTAGTTGGAGTTTAACGATATGGTTATTGCCATCAGTAAATTGTAAGCTAACATTCAAGGTTTGTCTTGTTGCATCTGGGATTTGTTTTGTAGCAAAGTGGGGAATATTTGAAAAATGTGTGAGACTATGGGATCGTGACAGTAACTGTGCCCAGGAAGAAACACTGGCACTCAGCTTTTCAATGACATTTTTCTTCCTGTAGGATTTTCTCATTCAGACATGAGTCAAAGTCCAACCTCAGGAATTCATCCTGGATCTCAGGAACTCGGGATTTTATGCACTCCCAGGAAGAAACAAGAAATCCCTCTGGAGCTTTGTCCTGCTCACCTTGTTGGTGATGTTAATTGTCCTGACTCAGTGTAAAACTGATCACTGGGGTCGAAGGGAAAGTCAGAATAAAACCTCTTTATGCAGCGAGACCCCTTCATATCATTCTGTATAATTATCTTCATAGCAGTAATAAAATTTATGAAAAATCACATGGACCAATCTTTGAAACTAACTGGCTCGATGGACTGAGAAATGTAAGGTGAAAATACATGAGGGTCATGAATTTTATAGAAATGTCTTTTTATACCTGACGATTTGTGATGCAGGAAAAGTCCTGGTGATGGCAAATCTGAAGAGACGTAGATTAAGCTTCTTTAGGTATCTAATAGTATTATTTCTCCTCTATGAACATAAGAACATAGGGGCAGGAGTAGGCCATCTAGCCCCTCGAGCCTGCCCCGCCATTCAATCAGATCATTGCTGATCTGAAGTGGATCAGTTCCACTTTCCCACTTTCTCCCCATAACCCTTAGGTTCCTGGTAGACAGGGGAATTATCTACCTGTGACTTAAATATATTTAGCCAGGTAGCCTCCACCACTTCAACGGGCAGAGATTCACCACCCTTTGAGTGAAGTTCCTCCTCAACACTGATCTAAACTGCTCCCCCCCTCCCCCTTATCTTGAGGCTGTGCCCTCTAGTCCTGCTATCCTTTCTAAGCAGGAAGAATCTCTCTACCTCTACCCTATCCATCCCCTTCATTACCTTATACGTCTCTATAAGATCCCCCCCCCTCATCCTTCTAAACTCCAACGAGTACAGACCCAGTCTATTTAGTCTCTCTTCATAGTCCAACCCCCTCATCTCCGGTATCAGCCTAGTGAACCTCCTCTGCACTCTCTCCAAGGCCAAAATATCCTTGCGCAAATGCGGCGACCAAACCTGCACACAGTACTCCAGCTGCGGCCTCACCAGTGCCCTGTACAGTTGCAGCAAGACCTCCCTGCTTTTATATTCAATCCCCCTCGCTATAAAGGCCAGCATCCCATTCGCCTTCTTGATCACCTGCTGCACCTGCAGACTGGGTTTTTGCAACTCATGCACAAGGACCCCCAGGTCCCTCTGCACCGTAGCATGCTGCAGCTTTTTGCCCTTTAAATAGTAATCCCTCCTGCTATTATTCCTGCCAAAGTGGATAACCTCACACTTGCTAAGATTGTACTCCATCTACCAGGTCCTCGCCCACTCGCTCAGCCTATCCAGATCCCTCTGCAGACTTTCCACACCCTCTGCACAATTTGCTTTTCCACTCATCTCCGTGTCATCAGCAAATTTTGTCACCCTACACTCAGCCCCCTCCTTCAGATCACCTATATAAATGGTAAATAGCTGAGGCCCCAGCACTGATCCCTGCGGCACTCTACTAGTCACCAACTGTGAGTAACACCTACCCTTTACTTGTACCCATTTTGGAATTGATTGTTTAATGTTTATTTCTCAATTTGTTTGTGCAAAATTGTCCATTTTATTCAAGTTCCTAGAATCCCAAAAGACACTGCAAACATCGTGTCTGCGCTGACCCTCTGACAGACTAACTTATCCAGGCCCTCTTCCCCAAACTATCCCTATAGCCATGGGAAATGTGTGGGGTTAATACCACTAGCCTACACATTTTGGGACACATTAAGGGGCAATGACCAATCCATCTAACGTGCACACCTTTGGAGTGTGAGAGGAAACCGAAGCACCCAGAGGAAACACACTCAGACACTGGGAGAATGTATATACTCCACGCAGACAGTGACCCGAGGCTGGAATTGAACCCAGTTCCCTGGTGCTGTGAGGCAGCAGTGTTAACCACCGTGCTGCCCAAGTTGAGGGAAAAAAAATACATTTGTTTTGTCACATGGATGTTGATGGACTTAAAGAAGATACACTGTTGGATAATTTCACCTGTTTTCTCCTCATATCAAGATGAAGTATCTTTTAAAAAATATTCTCTATTCTTAAAGTTACAAACCCAATGTGTGGAGGGGACTGGGCAAGTCCAGATCCATCTGAGTGGCACACTGGCTAGCACTGCTGCCTCACAGTGCCAGGGACCAGGTTTGATTCCAGTTTGGGTCACTGTCTGCGAGGAGTTTGAAAGTTCTCTCCGTGCCTGTGTGGGTTTCCTCCGGGTACTCTGGTTTCCTCCCACAGCCCAAAGATGTGCTGGTTAGGTTGACTAGCAATGCTAAATTGCCCATGATGTCCCAGGATGTGTAGGTTAGTAGGATTAGCGAGTGGGGTTGTGGGGATAGGGCCTGGATAGGATTGCTGTTGGTGTAGACTCGATAGGCCGAATGACCACCTTCTGCACAGTAGGGTTTCTATGACTCTGTGATCTCCTTACTTGCTGCAAAACAATTCAAATTAAATCCCCACAAGAGAGACAAACAAGATCCAAGCTGACAAGAAAAGGCACCTGATCTTGGGCTTCCTCTCAGCTGAAAGGCCAAGAAGTGATGTGCGTGAAGATAAAGATTTTTTTCAAAAACCAAATTGGTCCAAAAAAGTCCCTCGAAGTGAGACATTACAGATCCAAGCTCACAGGACTGGACCCAGTCTTCCTGTGTTGGGCTCGATCAACAAGGTCCAAGCTGCCAGCAGCAGGCATAACATCCCCTCCTGTGCTTGATCTGAGCCAATGATGTGGAGATGCCAGCGTTGGACTGGGATAAACACAGTAAGAAGCCTCACAACACCAGGTTAAAGTCCAACCAATTTATTTGATAGTAAACCCACAAGTTTTTAAAACTTGAGTTTACTATCAAATAAATTGGTTGGACTTTAACCTGGTGTTGTCAGACTTCTTACGTGATCTGACCTTCAGCTTAGCCAAAAGGCCGAGATGGCGGTTTTAAAAAAAAAACTGCTGGAAATGAAGCCTGGGTGTTACCTCATTGACTTCTGTCAAGTGTAGTAGGATCAGCAAGTTACACTTGGTCTTAGCCAAAAGGCTGAGAAGCAATAGTTTTTTTTTAAATTTCAAAAATATATTTTATTCATAATAGTCTGAAATAAACCATTGCAGAAGTGACATTTCCAATCATTACAAACAGTGTGAAAAAAGTCATATTTACAATATTTTACAGTGCTCAGTTACGAGACATTACATTCATTACGGTTCAGCTCTTCACCACACTATACACATTTGTTACATTTCACTCTATGCTGTTGCACACAGTTACACAGTCCGGGGGTTTTTACAGTTACTGGTCCCTCGCTCTGCCTTGGTTGAAAGGCTATAAATGGTGGCCATTCCCCATTGTGCCTTAGTGATGGCTGCCCCAAGCTTGAGACTGTCCCTCAGTATGTAGTCCTAGATCTTGGAATGTGCCAGTCTGCAACACTCGGTTGAGGACAAACCTTTAAAGTTTCAGTTGTTTAAAGAAGTACTTTCTTTCAATAACAGGTAGTTTCTGTCTTTATCAGTTCAGCACTGATAGGGGAGGCCAGTGGATGAGGGGGTGCGGCTCACACATTACATTCAGGTTTCTATTTCTTATGCAGGTTGACCTGAAGTTTGTGTCAAATCTTATTTACCCAGATTTTCAAGTTAGCACATTTTGTTGATTTGGTAAATTCACATATGAGAAAATAACATTGTCAGAACTTACATTTCATACATATTAGATTTTATAATATCAATGAGATGCTAAATTATACAGCTTCAGAAAGTTACCAATAGATTCAATAGGAAATTGAGAAAAAAGAGATCTTTATCTAACAGCAGTTAAAATTTAGAAACCTTGCTGTGTGGAGGAGTTGAAGTGAACAGCATCGATTCAGTTAATGGAAAACTGGGTACGCGCGTGAGACAGAAAGGAATCGGAAGTTCTGCTGATACAGTGAGGTGAAGGGAGTTGGGAGGAGGGCACGGTGGCGCAGTGGTTAGCACTGCTGCCTCACAATGCCAGGGACATGGGTTTGATTCCCAGCTTGGTACATTGTGCAGACTCCACACAGACATTCTCCCCATGTCTGCATGGATTTCCTCCAGGTATTTAATAAATAAACTTAAACTTCCACGGAGCATGAATGCTGGGATTGGGCTGAATGGCCTGTTACAGTGCTGGAAATTCTTGGCAATTTGACTTCACAACTGTGGCTCTCTGTGGACATCAGATGGGGTGAGGGGGTGGGGAACCTCAACGTGTGGAGGGGGTGGGGGGGGAGTTGTTGGAAGGATATAAAAACAGGTTAGCTGTGGGTGTGAAAAATGCTTCATGTGTTCTAATCGGAGATCTATACCTGCCAAAACTTGAAACAGGAATGGAATTCAAGCTCAACAGCGACACAAAGTGGAGAGAGACAGCTTCACACAATGGATTCCTAGGATGGTTAGACAGTGGCTGTCACAGGATTGAGGGACTGTCAAACTGAGGGTAGATATTTCAAACAGTGAAGAAATCACAGCATGCTTCAATTAAGAGGGTAACTGATGGTGGACTGGTTTTAGATTGCCTACTGCACTCCTAGCTGTGACTCTGGGGATAAAACAGAAGGAGATATACAGAAGGGGCAGTTAAACTCATTCAGTTCTGACTATTTACATTTGCTTCATTGCAGAGGAACATTAGTTTATTATATTTTGCTTAGCAAACCAAAATGTTGGATATAATAGTGTGGTGATTGATTTGATTTATTGCCATATGTATTAATATATGGTGAAAAGTATTGTCTCTTGCACGCTATAAAAGCAAAGCATACCATTCCTAGAGAAGGAAACGTGAGAATGCAGAATGTAATGTTACAGTCATAGCTAGAGTGTAGAGAAAGATTAACTCAAAGCGAGGTAAGTCCATTCAAAAGCCTGACAGCAGCAGGAAAGAAGCTATTCTTGAGTCGGTTGATACGTGACTTCAGGCTTTTGTATCTTTTGTCCTGAAGGAAAAAAGTGGAAGAGAGAATGTCTGGGGTGCGTGAGGTCCTTAATTATGCTGGTTGCTTTGGATGGGAGGCTTGTTTGCATGATGGACTGGGCTACATTCACAACCTCTTGTAGTTCCTTGTGGTCTTGGGTGGTGCAGGAGCCATATTAAGCTGTGATACAACCAGAAAGAATGCTTTCTGTTTGTAAAACTTGATGGGAGTTGTAGCTGACATGCAAATTTTCATAGTCTGTGAAAGTAGAGGCGTTATTGGGTTTTCTTAACTATAGTGTTGGCATGGGGGGGATCAGGACAAATTGGTGATCTGGTCACCTAAAAACTTGAAGTTCTCGATCCTTTCTACTTCATCCCCATTGATGTAGACAGGGGCATGCTCTTTACATTTCCTGATGTCAATGACTATCTCCTTCATTTTGTTGACATTGAGGGAGAGATTATTGTCGCCACACCAGTTCACCAGATTCTCTCTCGTTCCTGTACTCTGTCTCGCCATTGTTTGAGATCTGACCCTCTACAGTGGTGTCATCAGCAAACTCTAAAATCCAAATTGGAGGGGAATTTGGCTGCAGAGTCATAGGTGAACAAGGAGCATAGTAGGGGGCTGAGAACACAGCCTTGTGGGGCACCGGTATTGAGGATGATTGTGGAGGAGGTGTATTGCCTTTCCTTACTGATTGTGGCCTGAGAGTTAGGAAGTTCTGGGTCCAGTCACCAGAGGGAAGTGCTGAGGCCCAAGCCACGGAATTTGGAGATGAGTTTCTGGGAGTAATAGTGTTGAAGGCTGAGCTGTAGCCAATAAATAGGGATTGTCCATTTAAGGACAGCACAGATGGTCACCTAGCTTGAAGGGCCAACTGGGGCCAAGAGTCGGTAATCATCCCAGGGGCTGGAGTCCCCTTTTTGGACAGAAGACATCTGAAAATGAAAGCTGCCATCATCCCAGATGACTACAGATTGCGCTGTGCTTTGACGGGGAGAACTGACTGGTGGTGATTTAACCTGAGGGTCACCACACCTCAGGAGAGGGGCAAGTTTGAGAAGATGGGGTCTTCATGAATAACCTCAGCCAGTACGGGGATTGAACACATGCTGCTGGCGTCGCTCTGCATCACAAACCAGCCATCCAACCCACAGTTTAAAGTTTATTTATTTGTGTCACAAGTATGCTTACATTAACACTGCAGTGAAGTTAGTGTGACAATCCCCTAGTCACCACAATCTGGTGCACTGAGGGAGAATTTACCCAATGCACCTAACCAGCACCTATCTTTCAGAATGTGGGAAGAAACCAGAGCACCTGTAGGAAACCAATGCAGACATGGGGAGAACGTGCAAACTTCACACAGACAGTGACCCAAGTCGGGAATCGAACCTGGGTCCCTGGCACTGTCAGGCTGTGCCACTTTGCCGCCCCTGGGCTAGACAACTCCTGATCTGGAAAGCCTGTGGTAGACATGTAGGGACTGGGGCAGCTGCTGGTTTGCTCAAAGGCGGCTGGACAAGCTGAAAGGCTCTTGTTGGACACTGAAGTGGTCATTTCACTTCAGGAGCAAAGATAGAAGGATGAAAAAATTCCCACACAGTGAGTTGTTTTACCTGTTAGTAGAGCTTTATTAGAAAACTGGTGCTTAGAGCCCCAGAGGGAAAATCCCCCAAATTCATCTGACGTCACCACATAATGATGTGACGTAAGACACAGCAAGGAGTCTCACAACACCAGGTTAAAGTCCAACAGGTTTATTTGTTATCGTGAGCTTTTGGAGCGCTGCTCCTTCATCAGGTGAGTGGCTTCTTGGAGATCCACTCTACTTTGAGTTTGCGGTGTCGATGGTAGCCATGATGTGGAGATGCTGGCATTGGACTAGGGTAGGCACAGTTAGAAGTCTTATAGCACCAGTTAAAATCAAACAGGTTTATTTGGTATCATGAGCTTTTGGAGCACTATTCCTTCATCAGGTGAGCAGCACAGTGATACATTTGCTTACAACACATAACACCTCTACACATGGTCTTTCCTGTTAATAAATACACACTGGGCAAATTTTTACCTGAGTTTCGTACGATTGCACCTGAAACCAACAGACAATGCCGTTCTCTAAGCCTTGCCCACCCCGGGAATTGGGGTGGGCGCGCCATTAAAATTTTGGCCTTGGCATTCCTGATGGAATCTGTAACATGCATCATTGCAAATAGCCTCATTTACCTCCCCAATAGTGCCTTGGTAAAGCTTAACCATTATCGCTGGAGACAAGGGTGGAGGTTCTCATGATGTGATCCTATTAACTGGGAGTCAAAAATATTTTGTATCCAGAACAAGAGACACAAATATAAGATAGCGTTTAACAGGTCAACTAAGCAATGTATGAGGATTCCTTTTACATAAAGAGTGCTGTGAATGTGGAACTAATTGCCATGAGGATTTATTGAAGCAGTTGTATTGACATATTTAAGGGGGTAAAAACCGAAAATGCTGGATAAGCTCCAGCAGAAAGATTACCTCTCCACCAATGCTGCCAGATCGTTGAGTTTATCCAGTAGTTTCTGTTTTTATTTCAGATTTCCTGCAGCTGCAGTATTCTGCTTTTATTTAAGAGAGAGTTTAAGGGAAAAAGGGAATAAAGCGATACAGGGGCAGGGTACCACTTCCAATCATCTTCCTGCACAAAGCGGGTAGGGTGAGAGAGTTTGTTAGAATGGCACAAGGCTCCTGTGGACCGCAAAAACCAGAAGAACCAGTTGGGCCGAATGGCATGCTTCTGTGTTGTAACTTGGGTGGCACAGTTAACACTGCTGCCTCTCAGTGCCAGGGATCTGAGTTCAATTCTGGCCTCGGGTCACTGTCTGTGTGGAGACTGCACATTCTCCCCGTGTCTGTGTGGGTTTTCTCTGGTTTCCTCCCACAGTCCAAAGATGTGCAGGTTAGGTTGATTGGCCATGCTAAATTAACCCTAGTGAGAGGGAGGGTAGCAGGATAAATGTGTGGGGTTGCGGGAATAGGGCCTGGGTGGGATTGTGATCAGTGCAGACTCGGTGGGCTGAATGGCCTCCTTCTGCACTGTAAGGATTCTAACTTCTATATAATGGCTTCTCTTTCTCACCTAGTTATTTCAGTAAGAGGCAACGCCTGTACTTATCTCAAAACAGCTGTGTGTGGAAGAGGGAACACAATTAAAGTTAACCCCTGGGCTTTTAAAGAGTTATTTTGAAATTCTGACAAGAAACATCATGTCCAAACTCAGAGGCCAGTCAATGAACATTACTCCCCAGCTCCTAATAAACTGCTCGACTTCATGTTGGCAGCCTCGGGCATCAGCTGAAAAGATTTTGGGTGAAAACAGCCTGGAGCATTTCATCTTTTGTTCCTCCTTCGCGATTTTTTTTTTAAAATGTTAACATTTGATGAACTTTTTCCGCAGTGGGTGCTAAGCTGGGCAGAAGGAAGGCAATTAACCTCTCTGCTCTGAACAGTGGAACCGATGGGATTGGAGCTCAGCAGCCTGCAGAGGTAACCATGTAATCGACGCTAGCTGGGTCATTAACAGTGGCAGAAAAGTTATAACTTTTATTAGCATGTGTGTTGGGGAGGAAAGGATATCAACGGTTCATTGTGTAATTTAAAGAAAATGAAACTGTAAGCAAATGATGAAACATTTGACTGTAGTGTTGTTGATCTCAATGCAGCACAGCTAGTGCCTCTGGCTGTACGGGGACCTGTGGTTCAAAACTGATAACAGTAACACAATGCGGCAAGTATAAGTAGCTGTTTCTGGTAATGCTCCAAATTATTCATGTTACTAATCTGCCTGACCATGGGAGTACAATTGCCAGAATTACTTCCAGACTTTCGGTTACTTCAAAGTAGAAATGTACTTTTTTTGATATATCCGAGCCTTATTTCCCCGAGGAAACGGGGAATAAAGGACCCAAACACATTAAATCCGTTCGGGTTGTACAATCTGGAAACCCGACACGAAATGGCAAAGTTCATTAAATGTTAACATTTAAAAACCACAACAAAAGAACCAAAGATAAAACACTCGAGGCTGTTTCCCAACCTCCCAAATCAGCCGGCAATCTTTCCGGTTGCTGCCAGAGGTTGCCAACATGAAGCCGTGCAGTTTATTAAGTGCTGGGGAGTGACATTCATTCAATAGATTTTTTCTTTACCCTTTTTTGTCAGAGTTTCAAAAGTGCCTTTTGACGCCTGGAGGTTGAGTTTTAATTACGTTCCTTCATCCACAATATCTGAGATAAGTATATATTGTGTCTTGTTGAAATGACTCACCGGATGGATAAGCCTATTACATAGGGGGAGCTCATAGAAATGAGTGAAATATCAAACAACACAGCACAGTGGGACAAAAGCAAACTATTAGGGATGCTGGAATCTGAAACCAAAAGAGAAAATGCTGGAAAATTTCAGCCGGTCTGGCAGCATCTGTAAGGAGAGAAAAGAGCTGACATTATGAGTCCAGACAACCCTGGTCCAGCTTTGACTAAAGGTCATCTAGATTCTCTCCTTGCAGATGCTGCCAGACCCGCTGAGGTTTTCCAGCGTTTTCTCTTTCAGCATGGAGAGATGCCATTCAGCCCATCGCGTCTGTACCAGCTCTTTCAAAAAGCAGCCTAGTTAGTTCCACTTTCTGCTCTCCTCATATCCTCCTTCAAGTGTTTACCCAATTCCCTTTGGAAGGTGACTCTTGAATCTCCCTCCACAACCCTATCAGGCAGAATGTTCCAAATCTGGACTGCACACTGTTTAAAACTGTTTTCCCTCACACCATGTCCTCTTCTTTTCCCAATCACCTTAAATCTGTATCCTCTTTGTTTTTGAGTTCTTCAATTGCTTAGATAACCTTTTTATTCTTTGACCCCCCTCGCCCTTCCCCTCCCAAGACATCAGTCTACATTTTCCAGAATCAGACACTGTCTACACAAAACCAGAGCTGTATGCGGGCCGCAAATTTAAAACTCTGCTTATTTCTTTCAAACACTGAGGCACGGTGGCACTGCTGCCTCACAGCGCCAGGGACCCGGGTTCAATTCTGGCCTCGGGTCACTGTGTGGAGTTTGCATGTTCTCCCCATGTCTGCATGGGTTTCCTCCGGGTGCTCTGGTTTCCTCCTACAGTCTGAAGGATGTTCTGATTAAGGTGCAATTCTCCTTCAGTGTACCCGAATAGGCTCCAGAGTGTGACGACTAGGGGATTTTCACAGTAACTTCATTGCAGTGTTAATGTAACCCGACTTGTGACACCGATAAAGAAACCAGAACAGTTGTTGGTACTTAGATTGTAAGGGATCCTGGGGCATATTTCCATGGAAACAAATGGATTTTTAAATTATTAATTATTTCATTGTTGTCAAAGGTGATAACGAGCTGTATATTTCTGGGATAATAATTACTCTCTGCACCTGCTCTACAGCATCACCGCAGGTCAGCAGAAGAACTGCAAGTGAAGGAACTTTGTTTAATTTCTTGCTGAGATGCTGCCATCCCTGATTTGGGCCAGTATTTATTGCCCATCCCTAGTTGCCTTTGAGAAGGTGGAGATGAGGTGAGCTCCCTTCTTGAACCATTGCATCCATGTGGTGTAGGTACACCCATAGTGCTGTTAGGGAAGGACCCAGTGACAGTGAAAGAATGGTGATATGGGCTGCATTTGAGCTCCCCCCATTCCCAACGGGTGTGTTTTTGGTGGCTGGTTCATCAGGTAGCAAGCCCACCATCATCTTACCCATCCCCATCCAGCCCCATGTTATGGGGGGGGGGGGGGGGGGGGCAGGTTGAGGTGGGTAAGACAGCCACCCGTCATTAGCCTATTAAGACCCTTAAGTGGTAAATTATTGACCACTTAAAGCCCTCAATCACCCTGCGTTGCCATAATATGCAGGCCAGTGGAAGTCAGAGCAGACCAGGTACTCCACCACTGCCCCCCCCACCCCCCCACCCTGTCTGTGTGGAGTTTGCACATTCTCCCTGTCTCTGCGTGGGTTTCCTCCGGATGCTCCAGCCTTCCATTGTTTGCTGGAGCAGATGAGTGAAGGAGCAGAGAGAGAGCTAAGATTTTACCTGTTAAAAAAACCTGTTTAAAATAAGTTTAAAGCACTTTGTTCTTTGTAGAACTGTTTAAAGCATTTATTTATTGTATTTACTGCTTTAAGAATTCTGAGGGAGTGGTTAGCAGGCAGTTGTGGGCCATCAGCTTTAAATCAGCGCCAGGTTTAAAAGGAGGCCTGGTGTAGACAGCGGGCAGCGGAGTGAGTGGGAAGCAGAGTGAGCTACTAGGACTTAATATCAAAAAGGGCTGGAAGGAAAAAAGGCCAGGTGAATTTGTTTGAAAAACAAAAAAAACAAAAAAAATTTTTTCAAAACTACTACAGTGAATAATGGAGGGGCATGTGATGTGTGGTTTCTGTATGATGTGGGAACTGGTGGACCCTAGGGTTCATCCCAGTGACCATGTCTGTAGTAAGTGCAGGTTGCTGGAGGAGCTCCAGCTCAGGGTAAATGAGCTGGCCTCTGAGCTACAGACACTGAGGCTCATCAGGGGGAGAGAGGGTGCCATTGTCAATGGGGTGCAAGTGACATCCACCCCCCCTAGACTGGCTAACTCTAAGGGTCAGGGACAAGAGGGGGCTGCTGGGAGGAGGAAGAGGGGTGAGGAGCGGAGGCCTCAGCCTCTTAATCTGCATAACAGGTTTGAGGTTCTTGCTTCCAGGCTGGACGAGAACGAGGCAGGTGAGGTTGGTGAGCAAGCTGCACACGGTACAGTGCTGCAGCAGGACATAGGCAAAGAGAAAGGGAAAAGGAATGTAGTAGTTATTGGGGATAGTGGGGTGAAAGGTATTGACACTGTCCTTTGTCACAATGACAAAGTGCACAGAAGGGTGTGTTGTCTGCCTGGTGCTCGGGTCCGGGATGTCGCAGCTGGGCTGCAGAGGAACCTGGAGTGGGAGGGTGAGAACCCGGTCGTTGTGGTTCATGTGGGTGCCGGCGACGTAAGCAAAATGCAGACTGAGGATCTGGGGAGGGAGTATGAAAAGCTGGGAATGGAATTAAAAAGTAGAACCGACAAGATGGTTATCTCTGGGCTACTGCCTGAACCGTGTGCAGATGGGCGTAGGGTTGACAGGATTAAGGAAGTGAATGGGTGGCTCAGGGATTGGTGTGGGAGGAATGAGTTTGAATTTATGGGGCATTGGCACCAGTATTGGGGTAGGTGGGACCTGTTCGGGCAGGATGGGGTTGGTCTGAACCGTGCTGGGACCAGAGTGCTGGCGAATTGAGTAAAGAGGACTGTAGACAGGGCTTTAAACTAATTAGGGGGGGGGAGGGTGCGAGGGTAGGTGACCTTACGAGGTCTAAAGTTAAGGAGAGTGTACATGTAAGGGAAGAGGCCGAGGATGTCCCAATAATAGAGGGAGTAGGGGGCGTGAGTATAGTTGGTGGCGTTGCGGCAAATAGGGTCCAGGTGAAGGCTGGGATGAAAGCGCTTTATCTGAATGCACGAAGCATTCGGAATAAAGTGGATGAGCTGATGGCGCAGATCGACACAAATGGATACGATCTGGTGGCCATTACAGAGACGTGGCTGCAGGGTGACAGGGACTGGGAGCTGAATGTACAGGGCTATCAAGTGTTCAGGAAGGATAGGCAGGAGGGAAAAGGGGGGGGGTGTAGCTCTGCTGATTAAGGATAACATCACGGTGGTAGCAAGGGATGATATTGGAGCCAAGGAGCAGAGGGTGGAATCGTTGTGGGTGGAGATTAGGAACAGCAAAGGGAGGAAGACGCTGGTGGGTGTCGTCTATAGGCCCCCGAATAATGATCTGGAGGTGGGGCGGGCTGTTAACGCGCAAATTAGTGCGGCGTGCAGGAATGGGACAGCCGTAGTTATGGGGGATTTCAATCTGCATATTGATTGGTCGACCCATGTTGGACGTGGGGGGCTCGAGGAAGAGTTCTTGGAATGCTGCCGGGATAGTTTCCTCGAACAGTGTGTGTTGGAGCCGACGAGGGAGCGAGCTATCTTGGATCTGGTGCTATGTAATGAAGCGGGTAGAATTAGGGACCTTGTGGTGAAGGATCCTCTTGGGGAGAGTGATCATTGTATGGTGGAGTTTCTGGTGCAGATGGAGGAGGAGAAAGTGGGTTCCCGGACACGCGTCCTTTGTTTGAATAGAGGGGAGTACGGTAGGATGAGAGAAGAATTGGCGAATGTGGACTGGGAGACCGCGTTGGAGGGAGGGTCTGTTGAGGAGCAGTGGAGGATCTTTAAGGAGATCTTTCTTGGTGCTCAATGGAAATTTATTCCGATGGTCAAAAAGGATAGTAGGAGGAGAGGTAATAAGCTGTGGATAACGAAGGAGGTGAAGGAAAGTGTTAAATTAAAAGCGGAGGAATTTAGAGTAGCTAAGAGTAGTGGGTGAGAAGAGGATTGGGAGAGGTTTAAATGTCAACAAAGATTGACAAAGAAGTTGATAAGGAAGGGTAGGAGAAACTATGAAGCTGGGCTAGCGCTTAATATGAAAAAGGATAGCAAGAGTTTTTATAAATATATAAAAAGGAAGAGGCTGGCTAGGGTGAATGTTGGTCCTTTAGAGGATGAGAAAGGGGACCTAGTGGTAGGGGATGGGGATATGGCGAAGGTATTGAATAACTTTTTTGTTTCTGTCTTCACGGAGGAGGACGTGAATAATTTGCCGGGTGTTAGCGATGGAAAAGTGGTAGGACTGGAGGGTCTTAATGACATTACTGTTACTAGAGAGGCGGTGCTCGACAGACTGGAGGGGCTGATTGTGGACAAGTCCCCAGGACCGGATGGAATGTTCTGAAAGAAATGGCGGAGGTGATAGTGGATGCCTTGGTGGTTATTTTCCAAACGTCGCTGGATTCCGGGGAAGTGCCGGATGATTGGAAAGTGGCTAATGTTACGCCGTTGTTTAAGAAGGGTGCCAGGCAAAAGGCAGGGAATTATAGGCCGGTTAGTTTAACGTCTGTGGTAGGTGAAATGTTAGAATCTGTCATTAAGGAGGAAATTGCGAGGCATCTTGAAGGGAATTGCTTGATAGAGCAGACGCAGCACGGTTTCATTAAAGGGAAGTCGTGTCTGACAAATTTACTGGAGTTCTATGAGGATGTGTCTAGGGCGGTGGATAGAGGAGAGCCGGTGGATGTGGTCTTTCTAGATTTTCAGAAAGCGTTTGACAAAGTGCCTCACAAGAGGTTATTGCAGAAGGTCGAGGGACATGGAGTTGGGGGTAGGGTGTTAGCGTGGATAGAGGATTGGTTGTCAAATAGGAGGCAGAGAGTGGGGGTCAACGGGTGCTATTCGGATTGGCGGATGGTGACTAGTGGAGTGCCCCAGGGGTCGGTGCTGGGGCCTCAGCTTTTTACCATTTATATAGATGATCTGGAGGAGGGAACCGAGTGTAGGGTGTCGAAATTTGCTGATGACACCAAGATTGGGGGAACGGCAAATTGTGCGGAGGGTGTGGAGAGTCTGCAGAAGGATCTAGATAGGCTGGGCGAATGGGCCAGGAAATGGCAAATGGAATTTAATGTTGGCAAGTGTGAGGTGGTCCACTTTGGTAGGAAGAATGGTAGGAAGGACTATTACTTACGTGGCGAAAAACTGCAGCAGGCGACGGTGCAGAGGGACCTCGGGGTCCTTGTGCATGAGTCGCAAAAACCCAGCTTGCAGGTGCAACAGGTGATCAGGAAGGCGAATGGGATGCTGGCCTTCATAGCGAAGGGGATTGAATATAAAAGTAGGGAGGTCTTGCTGCAGCTGTATAGGGCATTGGTGAGGCCGCAACTGGAGTACTGTGTGCATTTTTGGGCGCCGCACCTGCGCAAAGATATTTTGGCCTTGGAGGGAGTGCAGAGGAGGTTTACTAGGCTGATACCGGAGTTGAGGGGGTTGAGCTATGAGGAGAGGCTGAATAAACTGGGCTTGTACTCGTTAGAGTTTAGAAGAATGAGGGGAGATCTCATTGAGACGTATAAGATGATGAATGGGATGGATAGGATAGAGGTGGAGAGACTCTTCCCGCTCAAAAAAGACAGTAGGACTAGGGGGCACAGCCTCAAGATAAAAGGGGAGGCGGTTTAGAACGGAGTTGAGGAGGAACTTCTTCACTCAAAGGGTGGTGAATCTCTGGAATTCTCTGCCCATTGAAGTGGTGGAGGCTGCCTCGCTAAATATTTTTAAGACGCGGGTTGATGGGTTTTTGATAGGAGAGGGGATTAAGGGTTATGGGGACAGGGTGGGAAAGTGGAACTGAGCAGCGACAGATCAGCCATGATCTTATTGAATGGCGGGGCAGGCTCGAAGGGCTGGATGGCCTACTCCTGCTCCTATTTCTTATGTTCTTATGTTCTTCGTCCCACAGTTCAAAGATGTGCATGTTAGGCAGATTGTCCATGTGAAATTGCCCCGTGTTGTCATGCATAGGGCTATGGGGATAGGGCCTGGGTGGGATTGTTGGTAGTGCAGGCTCAATGGGTTGAATGGCCTCCTTCTGCACTGTAGAGATTCTATGATTCTTCCTGCTGAGAAGCAGACGTTGAACCCTCATCTTGTTAATGCCGCTTGGCGCGAGTCCTAGCTGAGCAATACCTTGTTTAAAGTTAGCCGATTCAGGGCTGACTATTTTCGGGGGGGATTTGAACTGCATGCCTCCCCCACATAAAATTCAGCCCATACTCAAGTCAGGATGATGAGTGACTTGGAGGGGGTGATGTTGCCAGGTATCTGCTGTCCTTGTCCTCCTAAGTGATAGAGGCCATGTGTTTGGAAGGTTCTGTCTAAAGAGGCTTTGTGTTGCTGCAGTGTATCTTGTCGCTGCACTGTGTGTCAAGGATGGAGAGATAGGGTTTGTGGATGGGGTGCAAAGCAGAGTGGGCAGTTTGTCCTGGATGGTGTCACGATTGTTGTTGGAGCTGTCATTGAGGTAGAGAGGATTAGAATAGAAAGGGCGAGGGAGGAGGGATGGAGTGGGAGGAAGGAAAGGATAATCAACAAGTTATAATTCCAAATACAGTTATGGGTTCAGTGTGAGATTTGATTCAGGGCTGGTATGGTGGCACAGTGGTTAGCACTGCTGGCTCACAGCATCAGAGACCTAGGTTCAATTCCCGGTTTGAGTCACTGTCTGTGTGAAATTTGCATGTTCTCCCTGTGTCTGTGTGGGTTTCCTCTGGGTGCTCTGGTTTTCCCACAATCAAAGATGTGCAGGTTGGGTGCATTAGCAATGCTAAATTCTTTCTCAGTGTATCAGAACAGCTGCTGGAGTATGGCGACCAGGGGATTTTCACAGTAATTTCATTATAGTGTGAATGTAAGCCTACTTGTGGCTAATAAACAAACTTTTAAAACGCTTGCTGGTATCTCTTTCTCTCTCTTTCTCTTTTTCCAATAAATCAGTTTTTTCACTTTCTGTAATGTGTTCATTTTAAAATTCTGCTCTATAAAAGAAATTCAACGTACCAGCGCTGTCTACATCTATTCTGAGGAATGAATGGAACCTACACAAACCTACTGATAAATAAAACCTATTTATTAAATTATTTTTTCATCATTAATTTAATTAATACAGCAGATCATCAACCATCACTAGACTGTTACAGATTTAGGCAACAATTTACACTGATCCAGTTTCACTTTGTAAGTGTTAAGGATACAGCTGATAGTAAATGCCAAGTTGTTCAAATCCCAGAAAGGAAACTTGAAACTGCTGTCCTCAATGTGGTTTACAATTTGTACAGTATGAGGAGAGGTTTGAAATCTAGAAAATGACAACCCTGACTCTTTTATGATGATTTTAACAAGGTAAATACTTATTAGGAAATAGAAGAAAAGAAAAAGTAAATTGGAAGTTTGTTTATTAGTGTCACAAGTAGGCTGACAGTAACACTGCAATGAAGTTACTGTGAAAATCCCCTCGTCACCACACTCCGACGCCTTTGCCGGTACACTGAGGGGGAATTTAGCATGGCATTAATGTCTTTCGAACTGTGGGAGGAAGACTGAGCACCCAGAGGAAACCCATGCAGACACAAGAAAAATGTGCAGTCTCTACACAGATAGTGATCCAAGTCAGGAATTGGATCCAGGTCCCTGGCGCTGTGAGGCAGCAGTGCTAATCACTGTGCCACCCACACTTAATTACACTTAACTAAGACAATGGCTTCACACACAGTATTGTTATTTCAAACAATCGTAACTTAATTACCTTCAGAGCTAACTCTCTCCAATCTGTTCCACCACAACCTTATTGATTTCAAGATCTATACAAATCCAGTAACTGTTACCACACAGGGTTTTTACATCTCCTTGAGGTTGCTTCTGAGATAATCCAGCAGTTTGTTTTTGAAATCAGGCTATCTCCCTTGTCATACTGCTTGCTGGGAATTAAACAACTATTGGCTGAGATCGAGGAAAAGCAGCTCCCGGCAGTTTTCAGTATTTTCTTAAGTATGTTTTTTTTCCCATTTGATCTCTCCCTTATCTGACCAAATTTCTTTAGAACTTCTCTCCCTCAGGCTTTATTACCTTCATCTCTATTTTAGCTTTCAGAGTTTAAAATAAACTCACTTTATATATCAAACCTATGACACTTTTCTTTCATATCTGGCATTTGAACTCTTAACGTCTATTCTTATTCTGTATCCATTGGTATTAACTTGTTATAGATAAACATCTGTGTTCAGTGTTGCTCATTAACATATCCAATACACAAGTTCCATTCACACAGTAACTCTGTCTTAATGATCTTACTCACAGTTTCCCACAATTTAAAATATATAATCAGAATATATTCCAGTTTCTTGGGCTTCTTTCATGATAGTGAGTAGAGAAAAGAATTGGGCCTCAATTTTTCCTCATCTCTGTCCTAAAAGGTTTACCCCGTATCCTCAGACTAGTTCTGGACTCCCCACCATTGGGAACATCCTTTCTGCATCTACCCTGTCTAGTCCTGTTAGAACTTTGGAGATTTCTGAGATCCCCCCTCATTCTTCTGAACTCCAGTAAACATAATCCTAATCGACTCAATCTCTCCTCGTACGTCAATCCCATTATCCAAGGATAGAAAACCTTCTCTACACCCCCTCCAGAGCAAGAACATCCTCCTTCAGTTAAGGAAACCAATTTGGTAATAAAAAGGATTCATTATTTAATCCATCTGCAACTTAAATTACATCAGACCTGTTCCACTGCCTTCTCATAGAATCCTGGAATCCCTACAGTTCAGAAGGAGGCCATTCAGCCCATCGAGCCTGCACTGACCACAATCCCACCCAGGCCCTATTCCTGTAATCTCAATGCATTTACCCTACTAATCCCCCTGACACTAGGATCGATTTAGCATGGCCAATCAACCAAATCTACACATCTTTGGAGTGTGGGAGGAAACTGGAGCACCCGGAGGAAACCCACGCAGACACAGACAGAACGTGAAGACGCCACACAGACAGTAAGCCAAGCTGGGAATCGAAACCAGGTCCCTGGCGTTGTGAGGCAGCAGTGTTAACCACTGTGCTGCCATATTGTGCAGTATCAGGCAATTATTCATGGATTAACTTTGAATGATCAGAAATATTGTGCCTAAGTCCATGTTTTTTGTTGACATGCCTGCCTCCCTTGCTGGTGTCGAAGAACAAAAAATTACAGCACAGGAACAGGCCCTGCACTGCCCATGCTGCCCAACTGAACTAAAACCCCCTATCCTTCCAGGAACCATATCCCTCTATTCCTATTCTATTCATGTATTTGTCCAGACACCCCTTAAAACTATTGTATTTGCCTCCCCCCAGCAGCAAGTTGCAGGCATTCATCACCCTCTGTGTACAAAATCTGCCTCGTACATCCCCTTTTTAAACCTTGCCCCTCGCACCTTAAACCTATGCCCCCTAGTAATTGACTCTTCCATCCTGGGGAAAAAGCTTCTGACTATCCACTCTGTCCATGCCTCTCATAATCTTGTAGACTTCTATCAGGTTGCTCCCCCATTCCCCATTGTTCCAGCGAAAACAAACCAAGTTTCTCCAACCTCTCCACAAAACTAATGCCCTCCATACCAGGCAACATCCTGGTAAATCTTTTCTGTACTCTCTCCACACTATATTCTGTGTGGTGAGCAGATTTGAACACTATATTCCAAGTGCAGCCTAACTAAAGTTCTATAAAGCTGCAACATGACTTGCCAGTTTTTTGATGAAGGCAAGCATGCCGTATGCCTTCTTGACTACCTTCTCCACCCGTGTTGCCACTTTCAGTGACCTGTGTATCTGTACACCCAGATCCCTTTGCCTATCAATACTCTTAAGGGTTCTGCCACTTACTGTATATTCCCCATCTGTATTAGACATTTCAAACTGCACTACCTCAGATTTGTCCAGATTAAACTCCATCTGCCATCTCTCTGCCCAAACTGTCATCAGTTTAACCAAGGTGCTAAAGTTAATTGTAACACCCAGTTGGTGAATAGGCTGCCTGTGGATAGAAGCTGGGACTTTCTGCTCTGGGACTCAGTGATGAACATCACTAAAACTCATTAACTGCTGATTCTCACATTGCTGTTTGGGGAGAATCTTGCTGCCTGCAAATTGACTGCTGGACATATGACTTTTCGTAGCGTAATCACTTTTGCAAAGCTGTGAAGCATCTTGTGGTAATGAAAAGGGTGATAATGACAAGTTTCTTTTACCCCACAACATGATGCCACGCTCGCCCCAAGGCTGGAAATTCTCACCCGAGGTCAGTGGACTTTTGTATGGTCCGTGTCCCACGCCGGCTACGATTCCCGTGGTGGGGAGGACGGGAACGTTCCGCCCGATGTGCTCACTCACTCATCCATCAGGGATAATCACCGTTACAGTTTTAAATTATGATATGACTTTTACAAATGCTACATGTGACGATTACAGCCCAAAGATATGCAGGTTAGATGGATTGGCCACGCTAAATTCTCCTTCACTCTGAGGATCTAGCTAGGGAAAATGCATGGGGTTATGGGGCCTGATTGGAATTGTGGACGGTGCAGACTCAATGGGCTGAATGGCCTCCTTCTGCTCTGTAGGATTCTATGAACGGTTCTATCTTTCTACCTACAGAGTAGATTAGCAGAATTATTTTACCAGATCAAGTATATATTACAGGATCTACATACAGGGGCAGCACGGTGGCACAGTGGTTAGCACTGCTGCCTCACAGTGCCAGGAACCCGGGTTCGATATCCAGCTCAGGTCACTGTCTGTGTGGAGTTTGCACGTCATCCCCATGTCTGCGTGGGTTTCCTCCCACATACAGAAAGATGTGCTGGTTAGGTGCATTAACCTGAATAGGTGCCAGACTCTGGGAGCTAGGGGAATTTCACAGTAACTTCATTGCTGTGTTAATATAAGCCTTACTTGTGACACTAATAAATAAACTTTACTAATCATTTCAAGAAAGTGTTTCTTTTATTCTTTCTCAAATACATATTGTTTTAGAATTCTTTGCATTATAAGTATTGTGTACAGGGAAACTGGGCAGTTTCAGCTGTCTCTCAATACAGCGCTGTCCCCAATCTGACCCGTGAAATTAGTTTGAGTATCTGACACATCGGACCAGGATGTGTTTCAGTGTGTGGGAGATCAGTTATTTCTCTGTCTCACATGGCTGTTTCAGCTAAATGTCACAAAATAGTGCAGTGACTGCCACATTGAAAGCAGAAGCACTGAGACCATCACAACTTGATGCAATCTATTACCCTGGGTGCTTTTCTGGTTGGCAGTTGGTGACTAGTAGCGTGCCACAGGGATCGGTGCTGGGGCGTCAACTGTTTACCATATACGTAGATGGTCTGGAGGAGGGGGCTGAGTGTAGGTTAACAAAATTTGCCGATGACACGAAGATGAGTGGAAAAGCGAATTGCGTGGAGGGCGCAGAAAGTCTGCAGAGAGATTTGGATAGGCTGAGTGAGTGGGCAAGGGCCTGGCAGATGTGAGGTTATCCACTTTGGAAAAAATAATAGTAGGATGGAATATTATTTAAATGATGAAAAGTTGCAGCATGCTACGGTGCAGAGGGACCTGGGGGTCCTTGTGCATGAACTGCAAAAACCCAGTCTGCAGGTGCAGCAGGTGATCAAGAAGGCGAATGGGATGTTGGCCTTTATAGCGAGGGGGATAGAATATAAAAGCAGGGAGGTCTTGCTGCAACTGTACAGGGCACTGGTGAGGCCGCAGCTGGAGTACTGTGTGCAGTTTTGGTCCCCTTATTTGCGTAAGGATATATTGGCCTTGGAGGGAGTGCAGAGAAGGTTCACCAGGCTGATTCCAGAGATGAGGGGGTTAGCTTATAAAGAGCGATTGAATAGACTGGGTCTGTACTCGTTGGAGTTTAGAAGGCTGAGGGGGGATCTTATAGAGACGTATAAGATAATGAAGGGGCTAGATAGGATAGAGGTAGAGAGATTCTTTCCACTTAGAAAGGAAACCAGAACTAGAGGGCACAGCCTCAAAATAAGAGGGGGGCAGTTTAGAACAGAGCTGAGGAGGAACTTCTTTTCTCAGAAGGTGGTGAATCTGGAATTCTCTGCCCGTTGAAGTGGTGGAGGCTACCTCGCTAAATATATTTAAGTCACGGTTAGATAGATTTCTGATGGACAAGGGAATTAAGAGTTATGGGGAGAAAGCTGGAAAGTGGAACTGATCCACTTCAGATCAGCCATGATCTTGTTGGATGGTGGGGCAGGCTCGAAGGGCTAGTTGGCCTACTCCTGCTCCTATTTCTTATGTTCTCATCCACTAAATAAATCCTAGAAACCCTACATTGCAGAAGGAGGCCATTTGGCTCATTGAGCCTGCACCGACAACAATCCCATCCAGGCCCTATCCCCTCAACCCCACATATTTATCCTGCTAATCCCTCTGACAGTAAGGAGCAATTTAGCATGAGCAATCAACCTAACCGGCACATTTTTAGACTGTGGCTGGAAACCGTAGCATCTGGAGGAAAGCCACAGGTAGGATGTGCAAACTCCAAGCTGGGAGTCAAACCCATGCCCTGCACGGTGTTGCAGCACTGCTAACCATTGTGCCAGAGTACTCCCCCCCCACTAAATACTAATACTAATTTAGATGCAAAAACTGAAAATGCTGGAAAACCTCAGCAGGTTTGACAGCATTCATGGAGAGACATTAAAGCCAACATTATCAAACATCCTCTCTACGCAGAGTAGGTTTGTCCGGTTTTGTTACAGATGCCAGTAAGTCCTCTTTGGTCAGACCAGCCAACCGCCCAGATAGTTACCCTTCAGTGGTGTTTAGACAATCAACCAGAACAGGCTTAGTCTCCACCTCTGAGTGTTGTTGGTGAGGTCAGCACTGCAACCACAGAACAAACGATGCAACTCCCAGTCACCATGGCAGTGCCATAGACCATACTGCAACCTAGTAGCAGGCGTCCATTGCTGACTCACCCACACGGCTGAACTGTGGGCGCTAAATGAAAACCACACCCTCAGAACACGAATGGCCCTTCATCCAGGAAATCATAATTATCCTTGTGATGAAAGAAGAGAAAAACTGATGTGGAGACACAGCCAGTGTTTATTCACCTGCAGGAGAGGTGAGGGGACAACAGCTACTGACCAGCACTACTGCAGAATGGACAAAATTCAATATCAAGGAAAAAGCATAAAAATATACCCAGATTCTAGAACAACCTCCAGTTCAACAGCAACAGAGTCGATCACTCCTTCCACAGTGGTGTGAACAAGGTATAGAAGGGTGCTAAAGGTTCCAAACCGCCTCAAGCTATGACCCAGTAACTTGAAGCGGAGATGGGAGGTAAATACATGTAGTAAGCTAGAAGGTGTTTAAGATTGAGGGATAAGGGTCTGACACATAGCCCTTCGAGCCTGCCCCACCATTCAATAAGATCATGGCTGATCTGTTGTGGCTCAGTTCCACTTTCCTGCCCTCTCCCCATAAGAGAGGGGATTAAGGGTTATGGGGAAAGGGCGGGAAAGTGGAACTGAGCAGCGACAGATCAGCCATGATCTTATTGAATGGCGGGGCAGGCTCGAAGGGCTAGATGGCCTACTCCTGCTCCTGTTTCTTATGTTTCTTATGTTTCTTATGTTAATGTGGGACAGAGTACAGAACCGTCCACACAATGTTGTAAGAGAATATACGACCCATACCTCGGGGTCTAGTGTTAGACAGAGCCATAAGCGAGTATAGAGGCAGCTCGCAGCTTGAACCAGTCACTGTCGATATGAATGTAGTCCTTATAGATAATGACCACAAAGATTTCATTGAAACTACAGAATAGTAGAAGCTATAGAACCATAGCGTGTCTACAGAGCAGAAAGAGGCCATTTGGCCCATCAAGTTTTCGCTGACTTTTTGAAAGAGCATCCCACCCAAGCCCTCCCCCATCTCTGTAACCCCACACATTTCCCATGGCTAATCCAATTAACCTATACATATTGGAACCCTAAGGGCTAATTTAGCATGGCCAATCCATCTAACCCGCACACCTTTGGAGTGGAGGAGCGAACTGGAGCATCTGTAGGAAACTCACGCAGACACGGGGAGAACGTTCAGACTCCGCACCAGCACCCTATGACAAAGATGGTTGAACATTTCGCCAGAGATAGCCGTGGGAGCTGACAAAATGAACTAGATTTGAATTAAATCTAAATTAATCGAATTAAATCTGATCTAACCACAGTAGCACAGTGGTTAGCATTGCTGCTTCATAGCTCCGGGAACCTGGGTTCGATTCTCGGCTTGGGTCACTGTCAGTGTGGAGTTTGCACATTCTCCTCGTGTCTGCGTGGGTTTCCTCTGGGTGCTCCAGTTTCCACCCACAGTCCAAAGATGTGCGGGTTAGGTTGATTGGCCATGCTAAAATTGCCCTTAGTGTCCTGAGAGGCATAGGTTAGAGGGATTAGTGGGTAAATATGCAGGGATATGGAGGTAGGGCCTGGGTGGGATTGTGGTCAGTGCAGACTCGATGGGCTGAATGGCCTCTCTCTGTACTGTAGGGATTCTATGAAGTCAGTGCAGATGTGGCAGAAATGGAACTCACCTGAACTGAACAAAAGGCAGGGTGGGGGTGATTCTTGCTGCGCTGCTTTTGTCACACAGTGGGCTGGGTTGGCAGACTCTAGCAGGCGCCGCTGGACTGCCCCCTGTGAGTCTCCGGACCAGATTTCCAGTGCCGTCAGCTCCGCGCTGGAAGTCAGCACGGAGCTACAAACATTATTCAAATGACAATTTCCGTCTATTTGTGTGGCACGGTGGTTAGCACCACGGAGCTGGGTTCAACTCTGGCCTTGGGTCACTGTCTGTGTGGAGTATGCACATTCTCCCCGTGTCTGCATGGGTTTCCTCTGGGTGTTCCAGTTTCCCCTCTCAGTCCAAAAGATGTGTGGGGTTAGGTGGATTGGCCATGCTAAATTGACTCTTAGTATCAGGGGACTAGCATGGACTTATAGGGATAGGGCCTGGGTGGGATTGTGGTCGGTGTAGACTTGATGGGCTGAATGGCCTCCTTCTACACTGTAGGGATTCTAAGAAACATATCTTTAGCGGGCCCTGGACTGGACTCTCCAGGCCCACTAGTGTCTCCCCCCCCAACTAGGAGGGGTTGAGTATAACTCCCCACTTGTGAGGAGCTGGCAGCCTGACCCCCCCCGGAGTGAAGGGGGATTGAGAATGTCTGGTGCCGGAGAGTTGCTTCCTGGGCATTGCCACCTTGGCAGTGCCAGCCTGTACCCCCAGCAATGCCCAAAGGGCAAAGTGGGCAGTGCCAAAGGGGTGGGGCCTGATGGAGGGGGGTCGGTACATCTAGGGGGGCTATTGGTAGGGGTTGGGGTTGGGATCCAGCTGCCATTCTGCAGTTGGGTTGAGTGGTAGAGGAAGGGAGGGAGGGAGGCCAGCGATCGGGGCTGACCATCGGGGTGTGGGAGGGGTCAGCTTTCTGGGGGGATCCATCGGGGAGGGGGTCAGGACTGCTGTTCAGGATGGTGAGGGGGCCGGGAGATCGGGGCTGCACGGGGGGTGGGAACATCAAAGTGGACTAGGCTGGTGTGTGGGCGGGGGGGGGGGGGGGGGGGTGGTGTGGTGGTGCCGGGGGGGGGGGGGGTTGAGGCTGGTTTGGGCGTATTTGGGAGGCCACCCATTGGGTCGTGGGGGGGCGGTGAGAAGGCCGGCATTGTGGGGGTCACAGGGCTGACCAGCGAACATTGGCAACAGTAGAACAAGCTAATTTGTCACAAAGCAATACTTCAACCTGTACGATGACACAATTTATAATTTAATTTGTGGATTGTGTTTCTAAAATAATCAACTCTTAAAATGTTGTGATTGAACCAATCAAATTTTGATGATATTAAAATAACTCTATTTTGTTCAATAGTTAAATCTGTTTAGATTACGTGTCAAGAAATCTGTTTTTACTCCTGGAACGTACGAGGGCATTAGAGCAGATTTAGGATTATATATTGAAGATAAAATGCATTGTGTTCAGGATGATGTAACACTGGATTAAACAAGTGTCTAACTTTGTTTCCAGCATGAACAGAATGTAACAATAATTACACAAATAAAGATTAATATTTTAATTTGTTAACAGGATTGAGGGTGTTTGTGAATCTACAGGAAAAAAAATCCAACAAGTTGACCTGCACAGCAATATATTGTCCAAATTCACACTAACATTCTATTGATTAAAAAAAGTTTCATTAATAAAGTCAAAGAATTGATTTTCACAGCTGAAATTAAAATAATTTCAGATACACAGACACACACAGATACATACGTATGTTATATATATAGATATTATATATATAAATATATATATAATATGTCCGTACCCATTCTAGGGAAATGCTGAGATTAAACTGATTTATCAATAATATATTAAATTAAAGCAGACAGAACTTGATTTGAGTCTCAAAATATGTTTTGTCTCTTCAGAAAATATATGATCAATTGGCCAGCATCCATTGCATTGTACATTATTCTTTATTTAATTTTATCCTTAAAAAAATATATATTTTGAAAAAAAGGTTAGCTTCCTTCACCTTTCCAGGAGTTTGGAGAGTGAGCTCCAAGGGGGCAGCCTCACAGCTCCAGGGACCCAAGTTCAATTCCAGCCTCAGGTCACTGTCTGTGTGGAGTTTGCACGTTCTCCGTGTGTCTGTGCAGGTTTCCTCCAGGTGCTCCGGTTTCTTCCCACAAGATGTGTGGGTTAGTTACACTAGCCATGTTAAATTGCCCCTTAGTGTCCCGGGATGCATAGGTTAGAGGGATTAGCAGGTTAAATACGTGGGGTTGCGGGAATAGGGCCTGGATGGGATTGTTGTCGGTGCAAACTTGATGGGTCGAATGGCCTCTTTCTGTGCTGTAGGGATTCTATGATTCAATGAATGAATCTTCAGTGAAATAAAGTAAAAGATGACTTCTGGTGATTCAGTTACTGCAGACTCAGTTTAGATCTCCCACTGAAAT
The DNA here is from genome assembly GCF_965287045.1 of Carcharhinus amblyrhynchos. Classification (NCBI taxonomy): domain Eukaryota; kingdom Metazoa; phylum Chordata; class Chondrichthyes; order Carcharhiniformes; family Carcharhinidae; genus Carcharhinus; species Carcharhinus amblyrhynchos. The sequence continues at coordinate 50,368,049 of NC_137342.1, forward strand.
TTACCCCAAAGTGTTCCTGGTCTGAGTTCTGTAGAAATTCTAAAGAACTAATTGAAAATTACCAAACCCTCCACAGATTTTAAAAGCGATTCTGATTTTTAACTCCACGGAGTTAGAACAATGCAGGTCAGATGCAGAATTCAATAATTACCCAGCAATAGAAATATTAATGTTGAACATAGATGGAAATCATACTGTATGTAACAGAGACACTGCAAACGGGTCCCTTGTTCACTGGAGGAGCAGGTGTTTGCAGCAGGGTTTGAAGTGTAAATTTTGGAAGTTTCAGAAGGCTGTGTGATTGAGGGGCAGGGGCGTAGCCAGGTTCTAAAGTTAGGGGGAGCAAGTACATAAAAAAGGCGCCAAGATGCATACCAAATAATTTTAAATTCATTATACATTTTTATTTTGTATTTAAAGTCAAAACTTAATAAAAACACGTGTTATTTAATTATTTTACATTTTAAGCGTAAAATGAAAACAAAACGAAGCAATATGAAGCAACTACAACAGCCTCTTTCGTCTAAGCTTCATTCTAGCAAAGTTATCTATTACTTTATTATAATCTACCTCAGTAGCCAACTGTCTTTCAACGGAGACCAAAGCTAACCCAGACCATCTATCTTCGCCCCTTGTAGAACGAAGGTAGGACTTTGTGTTTGAGCTGGCTAAAGGATCATTCCACAACTGCGCTAGTTATTGGTAAGGTCAGAAAAATGTGGTACAATGTGGGCAGGTTAGAATAAATGGAACACATGTCATTGGCGATCATGAATTTTAGTACATTGCTGGTCAGTTTCTCAACACTTGAATTTGCCTTAATGCTAGTGCTCATTATCTCTTTGTACATATCTTTAAACGAAAGAAACTCTTGTACGATTTCAGTTTGACTGTTTGAGTACCTGTCTGCTAAAAAATTCTAATTTGTTCACATTATCTGCTTTGTCAAAATGCTTTGGATCTAAACCACTAAATTTGGAAGCCACATTTTTAAAATGCTCAAATCTTTTACTTATGTTATTTATAACAGAATCTAAAGGACACTAAGTAGGATTCAACTATGAATTTCTTTCAGGCATCAAATATTTCTTCATCTTCTGCAATTTCTTCATGGAATCTTTTTCTTTTACGTTCTCTGAGCTGCTTGTATTCCGTATTAATATCACATTTTTGAGCCAACTCGGTTGCTTCATTCTCAATCTGTTTGAATTGAGATTCATACTCACTTCGCACGTTTTTCATATCTTTTTCAAAAAGCTGAATCAAATGAGAATCTGTTACCTGATCTAGATTACTTTCCTGTAAGTATATGGATAAATTGAAAGCCTTGTCTAGCATTTTACTCCAGAATATAAGAAAAACTAAGAATTTGTAAGTACTGAGAGTTTCCAGTATACCATTTGCCTGAGCGAACTGTTTAGGAGTACAGTCTTTTTATCTCACCATCCAGAATTCTTTGCAGAGCAACTCCAAATGCTGGTAAATTTTGCAAGACTGCCTTTACTGCTGACTTGCAGCACACAGATCGAGGACTTCAGATCTCGGGAAGAGATCTGAGGGGTCTGTGAGGAACATTCCACTGAAAAGGCACCACTTTTGAAAAATGTGCTCGGGGAGAGCGGTCATTCTCCCTGCTCCTCCTCTAGCTACACCACTGGTGAAGAGAGCTAATTTGCAGGGCTACGGGGGGGAAATGCAAGAGTTTGGGCCGAAACTGGATAGATTTTAAAGAGTTGACAGGAATAAGAATGGATTCCTATGGTGCTATAACAGTCTACAATTTGTTAAATACAAGATAAATGTGGCGTTATGCAGCCTGATTGGTTAAAAACAAATGGAACACAATGACAACATTTAAGAAGATCTCTTTCTCAGAATAATCTCACACTTGCCATCTCAGATTTGTTCATTCATTGACTATTAACCAAACTGTGCTTTCACATTTCAGACTGGATGAGAAAGATCTCCAGGCAACTCAACCAGTTAGAGAAATGTCATTGAGTTGAAGTAATTGCAGAAGTTAATATTATGTTTTATATTCATGCAAAGTGTGTGAATGGATCTGGTAACATTGTATCCTGAGTTTGTGAAAGTAACTACGCAAGGTTGTGCAGACAATTAAAATATTAAATTTTCCAATAATGTCTTACCTTCTTCTTCCTGAGAGAATCTCCAACATATTTATTTCTGGACAATTATATTTTTAATTAAATGTATTCACTTCCATCATTTTGTTTCTGAAACAGAATGAGGTGATCGAGCAGTAATGAAACCACACCGATTTGATGTATTTAATATAAGTTTTAATCTTAATATCTGAAACAGACAAAGCATCAATGACTAATTTTCAGAAAACCAAAACGAGAATTTTGTTGTAATTTGAAGATTAGTTGCACATTCAGTAAGTTAATTCCCACGGTACACTGCTGACTCTGCTTGACCTGTGTGACGAGTTACGGCTTTTGGTCTTTTTTTTCAATCACTTGAGTGGGTCAGGTCTCATTTTCCAAAAGCCAGGCAGAGACGGCGAGTGCTGTCGGGGATTTGCACTGTTATGAGAACTTACCTCAAACATTTCTAAACCCCAATAATGTCCACAACACATCAGTAAGGCGGTAGATTAGCAGTTCACTTCACTCCTTCAGCAAAGCGGTTGGTAATGCTCTCTGATGGTCTCTCATTTGTCTATTTTGTTGACCCATTACCATCTCTTTTGGCTTTGCATCACGATCCCTTTTGTCCTGCACTCCATCATTAATTTAACATAAGGTACGTTGGCATAGGAAGCATGAGAATTTGTTTTATTTTTAAATCAATGCTTTCCCGGTTGGCAAGTGTTAGTCGGTCAATAGCAATCCATGGAATCCCTACAATGCAGAAGGAGGCTTTTCAGCTCATCGAGTCTGCAGCAACTGTCCGAAAGACATCTTAACCAGGCACTGCCCCTCATCCTAACTCTTTAACCCTGAGCATTTATCATGGCCAATCCATCCAACCTACAGGTCGTGGGACACTGAAGGACAATTTAGCATGGCCATTCTAGTTAACCCGCACATCTTTGGACTGTAGGAGGAAACCAGAGCACTTGGAAAAAACCCATGTAGGCACAGGGACAATGTGCAAACTCCACGCAATCACCCAAGACTGGAAATGAACCTGGTCCCTGGCGCTGTGAGGCAGCAGCGCTAACCACTGTGCAAGATTTCTCAACATGATTCAAACTGAAATATTACTGCGGTGTGTAACATGATTTGCAACTGATATATTTTCTTCACAATGCTGTACGAGGTTGGTGTACCCTAAAGAAGATTAAATTTGAACATGATTGTTAAACTAAAAGTTCTGTTTATTTATTGTGCACTGTTCACAAATCTGTGTTTATTAAAGGTGAGTTTAGCAATCATGCTGGTGAAATACTGTTTAATGAACTTTATACAGAGCAGATCAGTAGCTAATATGAATGGAAATTGCTGAGCTTATTCTGTGGAATCACACAAAGGAATCCTGGTCCCCTCACAATAATTATGAAAAAATAATTGTGCTTTCATGTGATCAATTATCTACAGAGAAACCTTAAAATCTCTTGCCAAAAGAGAAAATGCTGGAAAATCTCAGCAGGTCTGGCAGTATCTGTAAGGAGAGAAAAGAGCTGACATTTTGAATCCAGACGAGCCTTTGTCAAACTATCATTAATTGCCAGACCTGCTGAGATTTTCCAGCATTTTCTCTTTTGGTTTCAGATTCCAGCATCTGCAATAACTTGCTTTTATCCAGTTGATATCTTTTTGTTTTGTTCTATTTCTGTGGAAGTTTTCTTTGCAAGAAAATTTTTATTTAAACAAACAATGGCATCAATACCATATCTGCTTGTCCTAGTGTGTGCGGCTGAGAAGGGGGTTAAAATGATGCGTTGGTAAAAGAGCCTGAATTGGTGACGACTGCAGTTTATGTTTATTTACTGTTTTCAAGCTACGAGACTCATTCATCCTCTGAACAAATTCTTTTGCTAAAACATTCAATAATTTCTGTCATGGAAGTATAGATGCTTTAAACAGGTGGAAAATAGTGGAAAAAGATGTCCAGCCCAATGATTTTTAAAATGTGATGTTAATGCTGACCAGTCATTCTAAAACTTTTGCTCGTCCTTTCTCATCAATGCGACTGTTTTTATAAAAAGAGACAACTTGTTGGCGTTCTCTATGTAAGGGGAGGGAAGAACAATAGAAAATTGAGAAATGGAAATCTCTGTTTATCAGTCCAGAGGTAGGGGATCTGAAATTAAGAGAATTTATTTCCAGCTTCCTTCATTTTAATAACAATTCCATTCCAAATGTGATGGTTGATTTCAGCATAGTCACATCGGTCCTTTCGCAACTGGAGATAGGTTTTTACAAGAAGGTTTGCAGTAAATTCCTTTGTCTGGGGTAATTTGTGTCAAGACGTTAAACTAATTTGAAGTCAATTATCTTGCGGTTTCTGTTACTCATAGAAGTTCATAGCTCAGTTTTGTACAGTAGCAGAAACTGAAAACCATCCCGATAACAGCTGCAGATTCTGAAACTCAAGTACACTAAATTCATTAACAACTGCTGTTGGAAATGACTATTTTACGAATCAGCCTCCTTAACTTCTGCAGATTGTGGGCATTGTATAATTTATGACAAACTTGTCAATGCTTAATTAAATACTAGGGAAATGCAAATTTTTGGTTTGCAGTTTCCTTTACATCTGGCTGACTAAAAATTCTACTTGTTCAGAGAAAGTGAAGACAACAGCATCAGGTTTCATGAATCATCTGCCTGATCGGGTCACCCGTAAACTTTGAGATTCATCATTCATTAGTATTCTATAATAATCAGAAGGTGAGCTCAGTTGAGAAAGAAATATCTTCCATTAAAATGCTTAAATGTGAACAACAACCTCAAAGAGATTGTCCACTGTGCAAAGGATATTTCTATTTCATATTCATATTATCAGCAGAATAAAACTTATTCCCTTACATTTTTCAATGTTTCTTCTTTCTCAAACCACATGCCCCTAAAAATATACCTTTGCAATAAAAATCTTGATAGCTTCTCAATGCAGCACGAGGGATTTATCTTCTGGGCCTCAATTCCAAGTTGAATCATCGATCACTTTTTGAGATCTTCACAATCCAGCATCTAACCATAACAAATGCCTGAGCTCCACCCTGCACTCTCCACCCTGCACCCTGCAACCTGCACCCTCCACCCTCCACCCACCACACTCCAGCCTGCACTCTCCACCCTGCACCCTGCACCCTCCACCCTCCACCTTGTCCACTATATTTCACTCAACTACCACAAACACTGTCTAATCCCAGCTCTTTCTCAGATTGGAACTTTGAGATTCATTCATCAATGGAAATCGAAACTAAAAGTTTGAAATACTAATCCCCTTTTCTCTTTCACACATTGATCGACTGATTTTTACATTTCTGGTATTTGTGGGGTTTTTTTACATCAGTGTTTCTGTGTGTGCTGCACAGGTTGGTGGGATGCAATGGATTTGAAATAACCACAGTCCATTTAGATTTTCAGTTCACCTCAGCATTCATTACACAGAAAGAAAGACTTACATTTATATAGCACCTTTCACAACCACCAGACACCCCAAAGTGTTTCACAGCCAAAGACATATTTTTGAAGTGTAGCCACTGTAATAACGTCAAAAATGCAGCAGCCAATTGACACGCAGCCAGCTCCCACGAACAGAGAAATCTAATCTATTTCCTGTGATGTTGATTGAGAGATAAATAGTGGGGAGAATGCTTCTGTTTTTTGTTACATAGTGTCATGTGATCTAAGGATACAGGTTCATAGCTCCTTGAAAATGGAGTTACAGGTGGACAGAGTGGTGAAGAAGGCAATCGGCATGCTTGGTTTCATCGGTCAGAACATTGAATACAGGAGTTGGGACGTCTTGTTGAAGTTGTACGAGGCATTGGTAAGGCGACACTTGGAATACTGTGTACAGTTCTGGTCACCCTATTATAGAAATGATACTATTAAACTAGAAAGAGTGCAGAAAAGATTTACTAGGACGCTACCGGGACTTGATGGTTTGAGTTATAAGGAGCGAGTGGATAGACTGGGACTTTTTTCTCTGGAATGTAGAAGGTTGAGGGTTGATCTTATAGAAGTCTTAATGAGGAGCATAGATCAGTTTATATAGTCAAAATCTTTTCCCAAAGGTCGGGGAGTCTAAAACTAGAGGGCATAGGTTTCAGGGGAGAGGGAAGAGATACAAAAGGGTCCAGAGGGACAATTGGTTTTACGCAGAGGGTGGTGAGTGTCTGGAAAAAGCTGCCAGAGGTAGTAGTAGAGGTGGGTACAATTTTGTCTTTTAAAAAGCATTTAGAAGATACATGGGTCAGATGGGTGTAGAGGGATATGGGCCAAATGTGAGCAATTGGGACTAGCTTAGGGGTTTAAAAATAAAGGGCAGCATGGCGGCATCCTAGTAAATCTTTTCTGCACTCTTTCTAGTTTAATAATATCCTTTCTGTAATAGTGTGACCAGAACTTTACACAGTATTCCAAGTGTGGCCTTACCAATGTGTTGTACAACTTCAACAAGACGTCCCAACTCCTGTATTCAGTGTTGTGACCAATGAAACCAAACATGTTGAATGCCTTCTTCACCACTCTGTCCATCTGTGACTCCATTTTCAAGGAGCTATGAACCTGTACCCCTAGATCACATGATGCTATTTAACAAAAACAGTTGGGGCGAAGGGCCTGTTTCTATGCTGTAAACCTCTGTGACTCTATGACTTCCACCTGACCGAACAGTTTACCATCTTATCCGAAAGATGGCTCCTCTGACAGCACTCCCTCAGCACTGCACTGCCGTTTCAAGGTAGATTTTTGTGACAAAGTGCTGGAGAGAGGCTGGAATCCACAACCTTTTGATACAACTAAGCTTGACCATCAGAAATTGGTGCAGGATAGTTAATATAGTAACATGGGAACAGGACATTGAGGAGAATGTTTTGATATTTGAAATACAGTTGATTGGAGAACGATATGAAAGAGTATTTATTGGCAGTATAATCACTGAGTTAGAAACCTCTGAACTGAATCACAATATAAGAGCTAGAGACTCCAGAATTAGAGGAGAATTCATCAGTATTCACTGCTAGAAACCAGTTCACAACAGCAGAGACAGGGGACTAAGAATACATTTCCACCATCTCAGTCGAAGAAGGTGCATGACACACAAAGACTAAACAGGGGAAGAGATTTCAAAATCACTGTGGTTAAAGAAACTGCCGATGGTGGGAAGATCTCACCACACCTTCACTCGAAATGATGGCCCTTTAATTCTAAGAACATGTACGGTGCTACTTCCTAGTACCCTCTATTTATAAATACTTGAAAGTGCAGTTCTAAGTTTTTGACTAATTTTGTTAACTTCCACTTTGCTTTGCCAGCTGCAGAATGAGAAAGTTTTCCATTTCTCGCTGCGACTGAGCGAACGTTGCTTTGTTTTCTTGCCTTGTCCTGTGATAGCAGACTTTGATTTTGTGTACAAACTCAAACAGATGTTGGAAATCAGAAATAAAAAATGAAAATCCTGGAGCTACTCAGCAGGCCTGGTACCGTCTATGTATGGAGAAAGCTAAATGTTTCAGATCATGAGTGCCAAGAGATCTTTTAAGCCTGCTTGACATAGCCTTGGTCTAATCTTATCCCAGAGACAAAAGTAGCGTGATTGTCAATAGTCTGATTCACAAAAATCACACTTATGGCAGCAAAACTCTAACCTTCTATTCAATGTTGCAAATCTGGCAATTACAAATTCCCAAACACATTGATACCAAAAAAAAACAAAGATCTGTACAGCAGAGGAACAGGCCCTTCGTCCCTCCAAGCCTGCACCAATCACGTTTAACGACCTACACCAACTGCTTATAAGCCTCTATTGCCCATTTGTTCATGTGCCTATTCGGGTAAGTCTTAAATGTGGCTAATGGAACTGCCTCAATCACCTCACTGGGCAGTACATTCCAGGTCCCCACCACCATCTGTGTGAAAAACTCCCCCCGCACATCTCCACTGAGCCTTTCCCCCCCGCTTACCTTGAACTTGTGCCCCCTTGTAATGGTCATTTCTGCCCTGGGAAAAAGCTTCCAACTGTTCACCCTATCCACATCCCTCATCATTTTATAAACTTCTATCAGGTCACCCCCTCAGCCTTCATCCTTCCAGGGAGAACAATCCCAGTTTATCCAATCTCTCCTCATAGCTAACGCCCTCCATACCAGACAACAAAGCTCAATTCTTTTTCATCAGCTGCCGGTTGCCTTCTTGAGAAGCTTTACAGTGAGGGTCACACCCTTTTTCATTTAGAACTTTATTCTTATTTCATACATACCAAGGTGCCAATCGTTAGTTCTGCCAGTGTCAAGGTCAAGTAGGAGGTGAATTGCCCCTTCCACTCTTCCCTAACAATGTACTCCAGCATGCTCAGAGTCAATGTTTAGAATGTGTTATTGCATGTTTTTCATGGTGGTTATTTACTTTGATGAAATGCATAATCGCTTCTACTGTTCGGGAAACCAATAGCGACGATGAGATTGATAGTGAAGATTCCTATCAGAGTCTCGACAGCAGATATAAGTGGAACTAGAGGTTTTGCCACATGATCTTAGTTTTTTACTCTATCTACCTTGAAGTGTGAAAGCTTTCAAAGGTGTATACAGATTTAATATGTAATGGAGATAATAAATGTATCGGATAAAAGCAAATTATTGTGGATGCTGGAATCTGGAACCAAGAGAGAAAACAGATGCTGCCAGACCTGCTAAGATTTTCCAGCATTTTCTCTTTTGGTAAAACATATATCATTGGTTTAAAAAAAATAACTGCACATTGTTAAGCTTGCAAAGTCGGCTGCGACATGGGCAAAAAGAGAGCATCTCATTGTTTTAACCTCAGGAAAACATATTATCGCAATGCCAGCTATACCACTTCAATATTAGCAACCACGGAACTTTGTCCACCGCCCACAGCCAATGCTGTCAACCTCCGGAACAAATAGAGAAAAAAAACAAAGCTTGCAGTTTTTGCTTTAGCTTTAAGAACAAAGATAAGCTGAAGCTTGCCAGCATAGTTACACGGCAAGTTGATTAGCTTGCACAGAAAAACAATGACGACTCCACTGGAACCAACTATTTGGTTTGATTATCTGACTTACTCAGTTCCCTTCTGTGACTTCCAGGACATGGCCAGTGCGAAGGCTTTCATTGTTTCCATCTACTGTTTGGTTTTCATTGTTGGCACCTTTGGAAATGCTATTGTGATAATTATTATGAGGGCAAGGAGAAAGTCTAATCGTTTAGTTGATGTCTTCATCACTCACTTAGCAGTCGCAGATCTCGTGTTCCTCCTCACGCTACCTCTTTGGGCAGCATCAACCGCCCTGGACCACCAGTGGCCCTTTGGACAGAGCCTCTGCAAGATCTGTAGCTACATAGTGGTTGTCAACATGTACTCCAGCATATTCTTCTTAACGTGCATAAGTGTCGACAGGTATGTGGCCATCGTGTTACCGGTGAACTATGGTTACCTGAGAAGCAAGAGGTATGCCATCATCACCAGCTTGGTGATCTGGATATTCTCGCTTGCACTAGGGTTGCCCACTCTGTCATTCCGACACATTGTCCTGGTGGACTATGATGACAAGTGGATCTGCACTGAAGTCAACACAACCTCCAGGAACATTTTTGCCCTTGTTACCAGTTTCATTGCCTTTGTCTTGCCACTGGTCATCATCACGGTGTGTTACTGTTCAATTGGTATTAAACTTTACAGGCACTTTGACAGAATGAGAAAGGAGGGAAGGAAGAAAAGAAAGTCAATTAAAATTGGCTTCTGGATTATCACCATGTTCGTTTTTTCTTGGCTTCCATACAACGTCTTGAAGGCCATAGATGTGTTCGCCCAGTCCTCAATCATCAAAACATCGTGTTTCACCCAGGAGTCAGTGAGTAAAAGTCTTCTGCTCTTCACCTGCCTAGTGTTCGTCAACAGCTGCGTCAACCCAATTGTTTACTTAGTTTTTGACCGTTATTTCAGGAAGAGTTTTTTCCAGCTTTTGCTCTGCCAACTGGCCAACACACTGAAGGTCCATTCCTCCACTTCCCAGCCTGATTCGATGAAGTCTCAGAGGCGCAACTCCTCATTCTACAAAGAGAGAGACACAACTTTCACTGTAGCTAAAATCAGTGCTTAACGCAAGTTTGTGTAATCGAGTGACAGTCCAAATATCAACTGCGCAACTATAAAATAGGTGCAAAATTCGATTTGTTTCCTGCAATGTTATAGCATTAACTGCGACATGTGAAAGTCTCTGTCATTCTGATCACAACCATTTCCCCTCATGCCCACAAGCTTTGGACAGTTTTATAAATCAGATATATAAGACAGCATTGAAAAGTTGTGACAGCATCGAAAGCAAGCTTTCTTTTCTTCTTTCCGTGGGATGCCAGTATTATTACCCGTCCCTAATTGCCCTTGAGAAAGAAACAGGTCACATTGTTTCATCAAGGAATTAGTCAGATAGTAACAACTGACTGAAACCACTTCCAAAGAGAGGTTTGCTTTTGAAATGTAATATTTGTATGGTCAAATGGATTAATGCAATGGTGCTTTAAAGGTTCGAATATTTCCTTATATGAATAAGTTGGTTTAACAAATGCTTAAAAGATTGGAATTAAAAGCTTGTCTGTTCAGATCTGTGCAGTTTTTTTCTTTGAATTGAGAATTAGGAAAACAACTTAATTACACAATGTATCTATGAAATCAGTTCATCTACCAGACCTAAAATACACTTCAGTAAATTAAATCTGAGTCTCCATTGCAACTTAAAATTGAATGTTATTGTTCTTTGTGATTTTAACTCAATTCATTGAAAGGCAAGACAAGAACATGAAATATTGGATGTTGATTCTACTTGAAGAACCTTTTACATGATGCAACACAGAGGTGGCCATCACCAGAATGTAAAACACCTGGATGTAATGATTCTTCTTAATGCCTTCAACCTCAATGATTTACATACAGAGAATTATCAAACTATGTGTAAAATAGAATCATAGAATCCTTAAGGTGCAGAACAAGGCCATTGGGCCCATCGAACCTGCACTGACCACAAACCCACCTAGTCCCTATCTTCATAACCCCACACATTTACCCTGCTAATCCCCCTGACACTAAGGTCAATTTAGCATGGCCTATCAACCTAACCTGCACATCTTTGGACTAACACGTAACTGTTACGTAACAACATGGAGCAAACCCCCACCCAACACACTTCAGGCAGATTCCACCTCTCACATTTTATTGTATTTAATACATTCTTATTTATTGCCGTATATTATTTTTTGCCCTGTAACTTAACCATCTCGAGAGTTACCATTTCACCCACACAGGGTGTGGTCAGAACAATCTTTTCTGAAGAAACCAACTCAATCTACCCACTTACCTTGTTTTTCGCTTGAGTTTGTTGTGTGAACCTGGTGCTCGGCTGTGGGATCCTCACCCCCACCGATTGCCCCCCCCTATAGGTTCCACCCCCAATAGCCTCCATGCCTTTTGGCCCCACACCCTTTGACACTGCCCTATGCCTGGTGGGTGGCACAGTGGTTAGCACTGCTGCCTCACAGCACCAGGCACCTGGGTTCAATTCCTGGCTTGGGTCACTGTCTGTTCAGAGTCTACAAATTCTCCCCATGTCAGGATTTCCTCTGAGTGCTCCAGTTTCCTCCCACATTCTGAAAGACGTGCTGGTTAGGGTGCATTGGCCATGCTCAATCTTCCCTCAGTGTACCCGAACAGGCGCCAGAGTGTGGCAATTTCACAGTACCTTCATTACAGTGTTAATGCAAGCCTCCTTGTGACACCAATAACTAAAGTAAACTAAAAGGTGCCCAGTGGGTAATGCCAGTTTGCACCACAAGCAGTTCCAGGGTGCCAGGCTGGCACAACCAGGATGGCACTGCCCGAGCGGCACCTTGTTTACCCTGACCTCCTGGTGGGTCTCAATAGACACTCTTCCCTCCAACGGGGATGGATGCCTGTTCCCCATTTGTGGGGAATAGTAGCACGCCCCGTTGCAGTGAACCACTCCTGGCAGTGGGTGGGGGAGACACGAGCAGGCCTGGTGAATTCAGCCCTGAACCCACTAATGAAATGAGAATTGCGAATTCCATATTGTAATCAGCTCTGCACTGGAAACCTTCATAGACCTGATTGTGCAAGAAATCCGAGGCTGGGAGACGGTAGTGCCCAGTGGGAAACCCGCGAAACAGCCTCCACTGATGTCTCCTTTGTGCTGTTCGAGCAACGCAGCAGGCTGAGAGAATCACCCTCATGAATTTTGCAGTTCGGCTGCGTTAGTGCCATGAAAAGTACTAAAATTAAACAATACACTAACTAATATTTTATGTGGGTCATGACATTGCCGCTGTGCTACAGAAGTTACATCTGATGTGCAAACCCAACATTTTTCATATCATTCGACATCAATTGTTCTCAAATGCAACCAATTTGTTAAAAGTTTATTTATTATTAGTCACAAGTAAGGCTTACATTAACACTGCAATGAAGTTACTGTGAAATTCCCCTAGTCGCCATACCTCGGCACCTGTTCAGGCCAATGCACCTAACCAGCATGTCTTCCAGACTGTGGGAAGAAACCGGAGCACCTGGAGGGAACCCACGCAGACATGGGGAGAACGTGCAAACTCTACACAGACAGTGATCCAAGCTGGGAATTGAACACAGGTCCCTGATGCTGTGAGGCAGCGTGTTAACCGCTGTGCCACCGAGTCGCTTGATACATGACCTCAGGCTTTTGTATCTTAAAAGGTTAGCACACAGGTACAGCAAAGGCATTAGTTCTTGTTGCAGGGGGAATGGAGGAGAAAAATAAGAAAGTCCTGCTATAACTGTACAGGGTTTTGGTGAAACCATAAGTTTAAGTTTTAAAGTTTATTTATTAACGTCACAAGTAGGTTTACATTAACACTGCAATGAAGTTACTGTGAAAATCCCATAGTCGCCACACTCTGATGTCTGTTCGTGTAACACTGGGTAACATTTGGCCAATGCACCTAATCGGCGCATTTTTCGCACTGTGGGAGGAAACCGAAGCACCCGGAGGGGACCCGTGCAGTCATGGAGAGAACATGCAAATTCCACACAGACAGTGACCCAAGCTGGGAATCAAACCCAGATCCCTGGCGGTGTGGGACAGCAGTGCTAACCACAGTGCCACCTCATCATTTGATTTCACTTGCACTCGGAAGCAGTCATCCATTTAATTTATATTCAGAACTGACCATTTAGCTATCATTTGCACACATAACCATACTTGCAATGTCAAATGCTAGTTCTCATTGTCATCAATCTGGCATCTTATAGTGATCGCAACAATATGTCGCAATGTATATAGTCAAAACTTTCCTAAGACCCAGTTGATTATGTATTCAGTGGGTTATAATTCAGATTAGAAGCTGTTCTGACTCTAAGCCTGGTTAGCACTACTGTTTCACAGCTCCAAGGACCTGGGCTCGATTCCTGGCTTGGGTTATTGTCTGTGTGGAGTTTGCACATTCTCCCTGTGTCTGCGTGGGTTTCCTCCAGGTGCTCCGGTTTCCTCCCACGGTCCTAAGCTGTGCAGGTTAGGTTGATTGACCATGCTAAAAATTGCCCCTTAGTGTCCTGAGATGCGTAGGTTAGAGGAATTAGTGGGTAAAATCTATAGGGATTTGGAGGTAGGGGTCTGGATGGGATGCAGACCTGATGGGCTGAATGGCCTCTTTCTGCACTGTAGGGTTTCTATGATTCTATAAGTTTTGCACTTTTAGTGTAACTAAGATAAGCATGAGATGCTTCACTTTAGATATGATTCAAATGACCCACCAGGAAGCTTTTATCAAATAAAGATTATTTAACAACATAATTAACATATGGCAAGAAAATTAGCAATAACTTTTATTAATTACAAACAAACAACCGCGATAATTTATAACTCTTAATAAATATATCTAAGATGTTCCAAGTAAACAAAGGTTCCCATAGTCAAAAAACCCCTTTCCACAGGTTTAACACAGAAAAGACTAATGCTTATGTAATACTGGGACTAAGTCCTTTGGATGAATGCTGCAATTCTCTTGGGGCATACACAGACAGGCTTAGAGTCAGAACAGTTTCCCAGAACACCAGGGAGAGACTGTGGCTGAGCTACCACCAGCAGATTCTCTACTACATAAAGGTAAGAAACCTTGCTTTCACCTAACCAGCAGAGTTTCCAAAACCAGGGAGGGAGACTTTTCAGCTTGATGTTCCTTCTAAACTAAAACTGTGCCACCCAAAACAGAAAATAAAACCTTAAGTTCACTAGGAAGGAAAAAAAACTGTCCAAAGCACATGATCTTCCTCCTAACAATGCAGGGTCAAAAGATCCCACAGTAAAAATAAACAAACCCCATTTAAGCAGCAATAAAAGGACTTTTACAGACAACTCAGCAACAATAACATAAGCTGAGGCTGGGAAAACTGCAGGAAACATGATTTTTTAAAAAAACATTTCTTAAAGGTACACTAATGACACATCTCCCCCTCAAGAAAAAAAGCTATCAACATTCAAAGATGGTTTCGTTTTGCAAAACCTTTTAGTTTCACACTATTAGTACTCTACAATAAATTACATACATTTTACAAAATCAAAATATGCAAACACAACAGTAACATAGTCCATTTCAGTTCTTGTCTTCCATCTTCGAACACTCCTTCTTCTTACCATTTGTGACAAAGCATCAGCAATCGCATTCTCTTTTCCTGTTACATCTTTAACTTGTAAATTAAATGGCTGCAATAGTAGATTCCATTGAAACAGTCTGGCATTTTTAGTCTAAAATTTCTCCAAAAAAATCAACAGATTATGATCAGTGTCTCCGATGAATTACTGAAAATATAAATGTTAAAATGTTGTAACACCAAACTCAAGGTCTCTTTATCAATCCTTGAACATTTCTTCTGGTGATTGTTTAATTTTTTGGAAAAACACCCAATAAGCCACTCTATCTCTTCATCGTCTTCTTGTAAGAGCACGGCATCTACACCCGCATCACTCGCATTGAATGGTTTTGTGTAATTTGGTGTGGCCAACACAGGGACAGCTGTTAACACAACCTTCAAGCCATCAAATGCTTGTTATTTGCAATGCTCCTTCAGCAAGTCAGTCAGTGGAGCAATCATGCTACTAAAATTTGGCACAAATTTAGGTTAAAAGCCACTCAGACCCAAAAGGTCTCATTAATTCCCTTCTTGTTGACATTACTGGAAACTCCCCAGTAACTTCTGTTTTCACATCCCATGGGGACCATCTGTCCATGTCCAATTGTACAGCTGAGGAACATGACTTGGGCTTTTCCAAACTGACTCTTAGCCAACTTTACCAGAGTGCCCGCTTTCTGAAGTCGATTGAATAAATCCGCCAGATGCTCCAAATGTTCTTTCCATGTCTGACTAAAAGTCATAGTTAGAAGCCTCACAACACCAGGTTAAAGTCCAACAGGCCTATTTGGCAACACAAGCGGAATTAATTCTGGCGGAATTATTCAATCGACTTCAGAAAGCTCGTGCTGCCAATTAAACCTGTTGGACTTTAACCTGTTGTTGTGAGACTTCTTACTGCGCTTACCCCAGTCCAACGCCGGCATCTTTATATCATGATTAAAAGTCACCGGATGGTCTATGTACACCGCACAATTGGGTAATCCTGAAACGATCTTTTTGGTTAAACGATGAAATGTAGCTGGGGCATTTTTCATGCAAATGGCATAACTTTGAATTGGTGTCAACCTTTCACTGTCATGAAAGCTGAAATCTCTTTCACCCTTTTGGATAAAGGTACCTGCCAGTAACCTTTGAGTAAATCCAATTGGAGATACAAGTTGATTGTCCATCCTTCTCAATACAGTCCCCCAAATGTGAAATAGGATAAGAGTCTGTTTTTTAACTGCGTTAACTTTCCTATGGTCCACACACAATCGTTGTGTACTGCCCGGTTTTGATACCTCACTCTGGGTGATCTCCACTTGCTGCAACTCACTTCAGTTAGGTCATTTTTAAGCCTATTTTCAATCTCCTTTGGAACCTGTGCTAATTTTAGAGGGTTAACTCTATAAGGATGTTGTTTAATTACAACAGCATTTCCGTCATCTACATCATGTCTAACCATTCAAGTACTTCCCAGCTTATTCCCACATACTTGTCCATGTGATATCAATAACTCTTTCAGGTCAACTCGATTTTCCTCTGGAAGGTAACTCAACACTTTATCCCAATTTCTAATAATGTCCTCATTATCCAATTTAATTTGAGGAATGTCAAATTCAGAGTCATCTGGATTTGGTTCTTCACTCTCAGTTATAACCATTAAAACCTTCTTGTTCTGCTGCCCTTCTCTATCAAATTACCTTTTAAGTATGTTCGCGTGGCACGCTCTGTGAGTTTTCCTTCTATCTGGCATTCTTATCAAATAATTCACCTCACTCAATCTTCTTTCAATTCGATAAGGCTCACTAAACCTCGCTTTTAAGGGCCCACCTACCACAAGTAACAGCACTAAGACTTTATCCCCACGAGCAAAAGTACGAATTTTTGATTTCTTATCTGCTTCCTGTTTCATCACAAGTTTTAAGTGTTGTCTAGCCAATTCTGCTCTATTCATCCTTTCCCTAAAATTTGACACGGTGTCCCATGCTGTAATCTTAGGTCGCTCACTCACCAATTTCTCCTGAATCAATTTCAGTGGCTCTCTTCCCTCATGATCAAAAATCAATTCAAATGGGTTGAATTTGGTTGACTCATTAGGTGCATCTCTAATTGCAAAAAGTACAAATGGAATTCCTTTATCCCTGTCCTCTGGATAACCTTGGCAATAATCCCTCAGCATTGTCATTAGCTTGATGGCACCATTCTAACACTCCTTATGATTCTGGATGGTATGCAGTTGATTTAAATTGTTTTATTCTTAAGCTATCCACAACCTCCCTGAATAACTTTGGGGTAAAATTTGATCCTTGATCTGATTGTATTTCTGTGGGTAGCCCATATCTAACACAAAAATTAAGTAACCCCTCTACAATTCTTCTCGCTGTAATATTGAGCAATGGAATGGCCTCTGGAAACCTAGCAGACACATCCATTATGGTCAATAGATATTGATTCCCACTTTCTGTTTTAGAGAGGTGTCGTATGTAATCAATTAAGACCCTCAAATGCTGGACTGAGTATTAAAGGTGCTGGTTTTATTACTGCTTGAGCAAGGTTTCCCTATCACTTGACATGTGAGACATGAGAGACAAAATTTAACCACATCTTTATGGCATCCAGGTCAATAAAATCCTGCTCACTTTTCATTCACCTGAATATGTAAAGGTCTCCATTTCCTCATTAAGACTCATTTTTAAAGTAATAACATTCTGGTATACACTCAGATTCCTCTTCCATTTACACTTCCTGATGCAATTATTTTACTTCTATATCTTTCTGATGTAACTCTGCCAACTTCCCTGAACTAAAAATGTCCACCTCAACCTCCACCTGGTCTTGTTCTTTCCAACCATTTGATCAAAAATAGTTTTGGATAATTGAACTCCAACTTTCTTATCTTCACTTTTTGATTTCTCCTCTTGTCTTAATCTGTGACTTTGTGACCTTGTTACTACACAATCAGGAAAAATCCCAGGATATGCTTCCTTCAACAACTCAGTTGTTTGATTTTCCACTGGTTTTTCAACCACAGGAGACATCACTCCCACCTGTGATTCAACTGTATTTTTACCTAAGATAAACGGTATTCTTGGACATGACAATTTCTCTATTACACTTCACCACTCTTCACTGGGCTCTCCAAACTCACCTTGTTTAACGGAACATTACTCGTCTAACCCTGAATTCCACATATTACCACTTTTCTGGCAATACTCCTTCTAGACTACATAGCACCTCATCCCTTACCATCAAAGATTGACTCACCCTCATATCTCTTAAAGCTTTAACTTTTCTACCTACTGCTCCTGGTATGCATGAGCAAACTTTACCCACACAAGTAAATTCTTTAAAGAGATCGGGCACTTTCTTATCAATCAACTCCTGACCAGGCTGTATCTTCCTTTTCACCTCTTTCACTTCAAGAGCTTTCCTTTATCACATTAACAAACCCTACTGGCTTATCCTGTTTTACCACGATAGTCATCCCTGTGCTTTTCTTAAACCCCCAACACTGTGACTTTGCATGATCTAGTTTATTACAGTGAAAACAGCTGAGATTTCTCATTTCTCTTCCAGCCTCCTGTATTTCCTTTTTAACCTGAGGTACACTGTCTTTAGTATCTCCACAAGATCTTCTTTACATTTATCACCTGAGGCTTTCTCTTTTCCCCAATTTCTCTCCCTCACAGGCTGAAACTGATGTCGGAAACCAAACTTTGATTTATGAATTAATTCATAATCGTCTGCCATTTCTGCTGCCAGTCTTGCAGTTTTAACCCTCTGCTCTTCCACATGAGTTTTCACTTCATCAGGAACCGAATTTTTAAGCTCCTCCAAAATAGTAATTTCTCTAATAGCTTCATATGTCTGGTCTATTTTCAAAGCCCTTATCCACCTGTCAAAATTATTCTGTTTGATCCTTTCAAATTCTATGTATGTTTGACTAGGTTCTTTCCTTAGATTTCTAGAGTGTTGACTGTAGGCTTCTGGTACTAGTCCACATGCACCTAAGCCCCCACTGATGGGGATTACACGCGTCCCTCACCAGTGAGGACCTTCACCAGCAAGGCCATTTAGGTAAGGGCTCCCAGACAATTGTTTCCCAGGCTCATGAATAATATTTTAATCAGATTTAAAATAGATTTAAGTTTTGTAATCAACCTCATGCCCTAGCAGCGTTATGCCAGATACCCGGGGCCAGTAAGATCGTGAGAGGCGGGAAACTGGGTGCAAATCTACTTCTCTGCCTCTTGCATGATCTCACCTGTTCACCCTATCCATTGACTAGCAGGACAAGAAGGTAACATCACCCCCTTAATGTTTTCAGAGAGAAAAGAAGCAGGAGTAGGTCATTTGGCCCTTCGAGCCTGCTCTGCCGTTCATCTTGATCATGGCTGATCAGCGAATTCAATATCCTAATGCTCTCTACCCCCCACCCCCATATCCATTGATCCCTTTAGCCTTTATCTAGGGCTATATCTAAATCTCTAATTTCCTCTCGAAATTAGACAAAGTTTTGGCCTCAGCTACATTCTGTTATAGTGAATCTTAAAAGGATAAAGAGGGGGAGAGAGTTTTAGAAAGAGAATCGCAGAGTCCAAGCAGCTGGAGAGACACTTGCCGATGATAGAACAATTAAAATCCAGAGGGTGACCAAGAGACTGGAAAGATCCCACTGTATTCCACAACTAGATAGGGACCTGGTATTGGGGTATGAGCCTGGACAGGTGGTTGATGTTTCAGTAGGGGAGCAGTTCGGTAACACTGACCACAATTCAGTGAGCTATAAGGTACTGATGGATAAAGATAAGTACAGTCCTCAAGTTAAGGTGCTAAATTGGGGGAAGGCTAATTACAACATTAGGCAGGAACTGAAGAATGTAGATTGGGGGGGGTGGATGTTTGAGGGCAAATCAACATCTGGCATGCGGGAAGCTTTCAAGTGTAAGTTGAGAGGGATTCAGGACCAGCACATTCCTGTAAGGATGAAGGGTAAGCATGGCAAGTTTTGGGAACCTTGGATAACGAGAGATATTGTGAGCCTAGTCAAAGAGAAAAAGGAAGCATCTGTCAAAGTTAGGAGGCTGGGAACACACGAAGCAAGTGTGGAATACAAGGAAAGTAGAAAGGAACTTAAGCAAGGAGTAAGAAGGGCTAAAAGGGGTCATGAAAAAGCATTGGCCAGCAGGATTACAGAAAATCCCAAGGCTTTTTATACATACATAAAGGGCAAGAGGGTAGCCACGGAGAGAGTTGGCTCAATCAAGGACAAGGGAGGGAATCTATGTGTGCAGCCAGAGGAAATGGGCGAGGTATTAAATGAATACTTTCCCTCAGTGTTCACCAAAGAGAAGGATGTAGTGGACGATGAATCTGGGAAAGGATGTGTAGATCGTTTGAGTCTGTTGGGATCAAAAAGGAGGAGGTATTGGGGTTCTTGAGAAACATTAAGGTAGACAAGTCCCCAGGGCCTGATGGGATATACCGCAGAATACTGAGAGAGGCAAGAGAGGAAATTGCTGGGGCCTTGAGAGAGATCTTTGTATCCTCACTGGCTACAAGGGAGGTCACAGTAAAAAGTCTGACAACACCAGGTTTAAGTCCAACCGATTTATTTGATAGTAAACTCACTAGCTTTCGAGGGGATTCCCTCTTCTTCAGGTGAATGGAGAGTTCTGGCCTCGGACAGAGCACATAAAGCACAGACAGTTTACAGATTACTGATTAGAATGCAAATCTTTACACCTAACCTGCTGTTCAAGTCCTAAAGTGGCCGACAATGTGAGTGGAAGGAGCACTGATCACAGGTTAAAGAGGTGTATTGTCTCCAGACAGTACAGTAAGTGAGGTTTTGCAAACCCAGGCAAGTCACGGGGGTTACAGATAGTGCGACATGAACCCAAGATCCCTGTTGAGACCGTCCTCATGTGTGTGGAACTTGGCTATCAGTCTCTGTTCAGCGACTCTGCGCTGTCGTGTGTCGTGAAGGCCGCCTTGGAGAATGCTTACCCGGAGGTCAGAGGCTGAATGCCCGTGACCACTGAAGTGTTCGCCAACAGGAAGGGAACAGCCTTGCCTGGTGATTGTCGAGCAATGTTCATTTATCCGTTGTCGTAGCGTCTGCATGGTCTCCCCAACATACCGTGCTTCAGGACATCCTTTCTTGCAACGTATCAGGTAGACAACGTTGGCCGAGTTGCAAGAGTATTTACCATGTACCTGGTGGATGGTGTTCTCACGTGTGATGATGGTGTCCATGTCGATGATCCGACGTGTCTTGCAGAGGTTGCTGTGGCAGGGTTGTGTGGTATTGTGGTCACTGTTCTCCTGAAGACTGGGTAGTTTGCTGCGAACAATGGTCTGTTTGAGGTTGTGTGGTTGTCTGAAGGCAAGAAGTGGGGGTGTGGGGATGGCCCTGGAGAGATGTTCGTCTTCATCAATGATATGTTGAAGGCTCCAGAGAAGATGTCGTAGCTTCTCCGCTCCGGGGAAGTACTGGACGACGAAGGGTACTCTGTCCACTGTGTCCCGTGTTTTTCTTCTGAGGAGGTCAGTGTGGTCTTTTGCTGTGGTGCATCGGAACTGTCGACCTATGAGTCGAGCGCCATATCCTGTTCTTATGAGGGCATCTTTCAGCGTCTGGAGGTGTCTGTCACGATTCTCCTCATCTGAGCAAATCCTGTGTATACGGAGGGCTTGTCCATAGGGGATGGCTTATTTAAAATGTTTAGGGTGGAAGCTGGAGAAGTGGAGCATTGTGAGGTTATCCATGGGCTTGCGGTACAGTGAGGTGCTGAGGTGACCGTCCTTGATGGAGATACGTATGTTCCAGAATGCAACCGATTCCGGAGAGTAGTCCATGGTGAGTCTGATGGTGGGATGGAACTTGTTGATGTCATCATATAGTTGTTTCAGTGATTGTTCACCATGAGGCCAAAGGAAGAAAATGTCATTGATGTATCTAGTGTATAGCATTGGTTGAATATTCTGTGCGGTGAAGAAGTCTTGTTCAAACCTGTGCATGAAGATGTCGGCATATTGAGGTGCGATTTTGGTCCCCATGGCTGTTCCGTGTGTCTGGATCATCGACATGGATGACATCATCACACGTGAGAATACCATCCACCAGGTACACGGTAAATACTCATGTGACTTGGCCAATGTTGTCTACCTGATACATTGCAAGAAGGGAATGTCCCGAAGCATGGTACGTTGGGGAGACCATGCAGACGCTACGACAACGGATGAAGAACATCGCTCGACAATCACCAAGCAAGTCTGTTCTCTTCCTGTTGGCGGACACTTCAGTGGTCACGGGCATTCAGCCTCTGACCTTCGGGTAAGCATTCTCCAAGGCGGCCTTCACGACACACGACAGCGCAGAGTCGCTGAGCAGAGACTGATAGCCAAGTTCTGCACACATGAGGACGGTCTCAACAGGGATCTTGGGTTCATGTCACACTATCTGTAACCCCCATGACTTGCCTGGGTTTGCAAAACCTCACTCACTGTACTGTCTGGAGACAATACACATCTCTTTAACCTGTGATCAGTGCTCCTTCCACTCACATTGTCAGCCACTTTAGGACTTGAACAGCAGGTTAGGTGTAAAGATTTGCATTCTAGTCAGTAATCTGTAAACTGTCTGTGCTTTATGTGCTCTGTCTGAGGCCAGAACTCTCCATTCACCTGAAGAAGAGGGAATCCCCTCGAAAGCTTGTGAGTTTACTATCAAATAAATTGGTTGGACTTAAACCTGGTGTTGTCAGACTTCTTACTGTGTTTACCCCAGTCCAACGCCGGCATTTCCACATCATGACTACAGGGGAGGCCCCAGAGGATTGGAGACTAGCCAATGTTGTTCCTTTGTTTAAGAAGAGTAGCAAGAATCATCCAGGTAATTACAGGCTGGTGAGTCTTACCTCAGTGGTAGGGAAATTATTGGAGAGGATTCTTTGAGACAGGATTTATTCCCACTTGGAAACTATGGATGTATTAGTGAGAGGCAACATGTTTTTGAATAAAGAACAAAGAATAACACAGCACAGGAAACAGGCCCTTCGGCCCAACGAGCCCGTGCCACCATTTCAACATTGTGAGTCCCCTCTCCACCCATGACCCTTGTCTATGCTTATGGCACTCCATAAGTTTTGTGAAGGGGAGGTCGTGTCTCATGAACTTGATCAAGTTCTTCGAGGAAGTGACAAAGATGACTGATGAGGGTAGGGCAGTGGATGTTGTCTACATGGACTTCAGTAAGGCCTTTGACAAGGTCCCTCGTGGCAGACTGGTGCAGAAGGTGAAGTCGCATAGGATCAGAGGTGAACTGGCAAGGTGGATACAAAACTGGCTCGGTCAAAGAAGACAGAGGGTAGCAGTGGAAAGGTGTGTTTCTGAATGGAGGGCTGTGACAAGTGGCATTCCTCAGGGATCAGTGCTGGGAACTTTGCGGTTTGTAATATATATAAATGATTTGGAGGAAAATGTAACTGGATTGATTAGTTGCGGATGACACAAAGGTTGGTGGATTTGCGGATAGCGATTAGGACCATCAGAGGATACAGCAGGATATAGATCAGTTGGAGACTTGGGCAGAGAGATGGCAGATGGAGTTAAATCTGGACAAATGTGAGGTTATGCATTTTGGATGGTCTAATACAGATAGGAAATATACAGTAAATGGCAGAGTATTGATAGACAAAGAGTTCTGGGTGTACAGGCACACAAGTTATTGAAACTGGCAATGCAGGCAGAGAAGGTAGTCAAGAAGGCATACGGCATGCTTGCCTTCATCGGCCGGGGTATTGAGTTTAAAAATTGGCAAGTCATTTTGCAGCTTTATAGAGCCTTAGTTAGGCCACAATTGGAATATAGTGTTCAATTCTGGTTGCCACACTGTCAGAAGGATGTGGAGAGGGTATAGAAAAGATTTACCAGGATGTTGCTCTGGTATGGAGGGCATTAGCTATGAGGAGAGGTTGGAGAAACTTGGTTTGTTCTCACTGGAGTGATGGAGGTTGAGGGGAGACCTGATAGAAGTCTACAGGTTATAAAAGGCATGGACAGAGTGGATAGTCAGAAACTTTATCCCAGGGTGGAAGAGTCTGGGGGACACAGGGGGACACAGGATTAAGGTGAGAGGGGCAAGGTTTAAAGGAGGTGTAAGAGGCAAATTTTTTACACAGAAGGTGGTGGGTGCCTGGAACTCGTTGCTGGGGGAGGTAGCGGAAGCAGATACGGAGTGACTTTTAAGGGGCGTCTAGACAAATACATGAATAGGATGGGAATGGAGGGATATGGTCTCCGGGAGGGTAGGGGGTTTTAGTTCAGTCGGGTAGCGTGGTGGGTGCAGGCTTGGAGGGTTGAAGACCCTGTCTCTGTGCTGTAATTTTCTTTGTTCTTTGTTCTGATTACATTCCATTATAATGAATAAAAGGAATATTAATCCAAGAATCTCCTGTGAATCGACAGTTAATACAAGTATTGAATTTTCCTGCCTCTTTAGGGTCAATCTGATTAATTACTCTTAGAGAAAAAAGAATTGCTGCCAACTCCAGAAGGTCTAATGATTATTAAACTTGTTTCCTTTGAGGCGGTCTTGTTGATTTGTTAAATTGGTTTGGGTAAGCTGTGGTAACCACCAAAGTATTTTCGATCATTGTACAAATAAAGACCAGTATCTGTGCAGAACACCGCAGTGACTGAGTCTGAGGTACAGGAGTGTTTTTGAAGAGAATTTGATTGCAGTTTCCCACACCCACAACGTTAAAAGTTCGCATTAGCTCTGAGTTACTCAAAAATCCCACAGTGACCTTAGTTTCATGATTACATTTAATTTTGCACCAGATGACTGATTCTCTCACGGTGCAATATTCGACAGATCCCATCAGTTTCAATGAAATAATAAATTTGGGATCAAAAGCTGGCATCGGTATTACTGGATTTTTATTAAGAACCCAAAAGGTCACTGATTCTTTTCGGGAAGGAAATCTGCCAACCGTACTGGGTCTGGCCTCTGCGTGACTCCAAACCCAGAGCAATGTGGGTGACTCAGACTTGCCCTTGGTTGGCCCAGCAAACCACTCAGTTGTACCAAGTGATTACCCAGTCTTTCCAAGGAGGCCAACGCACCTCTCTGAATGAATTGACAATAAGTTCAACCAAAGTTCAGGAAATTTGGTCAGCTTTAAGACAAGATTGGCTGGGGAGTTCGTTGTGTCAATTTTAGGCTGGATCAGTCGGGGTGCTGGAGTTCTGAGGCCTGAGGTCCAGCTGATATTGATCCTGGTCACCTGGGACTGTGGAGAGAGTGACAGTCAGTTCCAGGGTGAAGGAGCTGTGGTATTAGCTGTGAGGAGAGATTGGGCAAACTTGGCTTGTTTTCCTTTGAACGCCGGGGACTGAGGAGCAACCTGACATAAATTTATTAAGTTATTAGAGGAAAGGACAGAGTGGATAGTCTGATGGCAGGGCTTTCTGGTTGCGCTCGCCCCAAAACAGGAAAATCCCGCCTGAGGTCAATGGACCTTCACATGGTCCGTCCCCAGCCCCCCACACCGCCCACTACAATTCCCATCGTGGGCAGGGCGGGGAGATCCCCCCTTTTTTCTTAAAACCCTAAGCTAGTTCCAATTGCCCACATTTGGCCCATATCCCTCTGTACACGTTACCCATGGAACTGTCTAAATGCTTTTTAAAAGATAAAATTGTGTCCACCTCTGCTACTACCTCTGGCAGCTTGTTCCAGACACTCACCACCCTCTGTGTGGAACAATTGCCCTTCTGGACACTTTTGTATCTCTCCCCTCTCACCTTAAACCTATGCCCTCTAAATTTAGACTCCTCTCCCCCCACCTTTGGGATAAGATATTGGCTATCTAGCTGATCTGTGCCCCTCATTATTTTATAGACCTTTATAAGATCACCCATTTGCCTTCTACGCTCCAGAGAAATATGTCCCAGTCTATCCAGCCTCTCCTTATATCTCAATCCATCAAGTCCCGGTAGCATCCTAGTAAATCTTTTCTGCACTCTTTCTAGTTTAATAATATCCTTTCTATAATAGGATGACCAGAATTGCACACAGTATTCCAAGTGTGGCCTTACCAACGTCTTGTACAACTTCAACAAGACGTCCCAACTCCTGTTTTCAATGTTCAGACCGATGAAACCAAGCATGCCGAATGCCTTCTTCACCACTCCGTCCATCTGTGACTCCACTTTCAGGGAGTTATGACATGTACCCCTAGATTTCTTTGTTCTGTGACTCTCCCCAACGTTTGAGTAAAAGTCCTTGAATGTAATGTAATAAAACAAAATTTGACTCATCCAATTATCAATAAGCCCAATTTTAGGGAATAGTGGCCCATCTGGTGTAAGTCAGATCATCGAGCTCCCATTGATATGAACAAAAAACAGATAGAAAATTATTTCCTATGGTGACCTGTTCGAGCTGTACAAAATTAAGGGTAAGACTCTTAGCAGTGTGGAAGATCAGAAGGATCTTGGGGTCCAGGTTCATAGGACTCTCAAATCGGCTTCGCAGGTAGAGGATGTGGTTAAGAAGACGTATGGTGTACTGGCCCTCATCAATCGAGGGATTAAGTTTAGGAGTCGGGAGATAATGCTGCAGTTTTACAAGACCCTGGTCAGACCCCACTTGGAATACTGTGCTCAGTTCTGGTCATCTCATTACAGGAAGGATGTGGAAGCCATTGAAAGGGTGCAGAGGAGATTTACAAGGATGTTGCCTGGATTGGGTGGCATGCCTTATGAGGATAGGTTGAGGGAGCTTGGTCTTTTCTCCTTGGAGAGATGAAGGATGAGAGGTGACCTGATAGAGGTGTATAAGATATTGAGAGGTATTGGTTGGTTGGATTCATAGAGGCTTTTTCCCAGGGCTGAAATGGCTGCCACAAGAGGACACAGGTTTAGGGTGCTGGGGAGTAGGTACAGAGGAGATGTCAGGGGTAAGTTTCTCACTCAGAGGGTGGTGGGTGAGTGGAATCGGCTGCCGTTGGTGGTGGTGGAGGCGGATTCGATAGGGTCTTTTAAGAGACTTCTGGATGAGTACGTGGGACTTAATAGGATTGAGGGTTATAGGTAAGCCTAGTAGGTAGAGATATGATAGGCGCAACTAGTGGGCTGAAGGGCCTGTTTGTGCTGTAGTTTATCTATGTTCTAAAATTATGAGAGCCAAGGACAGAGTGGATAAGGAGCAGCTGTTCTCCTTAGTTGAAGGGTCAGTCATGAGGGGGCATAGGTTCAAGGTGAGGGGCAGGAGGGGAATGTGAGGAAAAACCTTTTTATCCAGAGGGTGGTGAGGGTCTGGAATGCGCTACCTGGAGGGGTGGTGGAGGTGGGATGCCTCATATCCTTTAAAAAGTATCTGGATGAGCACCTGGCACAGCGTAACATTCAGGGCTATGGGCCAAGTGCTGGAAGGTGGGGTTAGGTAGGAATTCAGGTGTTTCTAATGTGTCAGCACAGACTTGATGGGCCAAAGGGCCTTCTGTGCTGTATGAGCCAGAAATCTTGTGTAGTACAAATCACATCAGGTGTCATAAACCAAGCGACGCTGCGAACAAGATTGCAAATCATCTCATTTTTAACAACTCCATTGGATTATAAATATTTATTCCATGATTGGTGTAAAATAGGCACTGCAGTAATTTTCTGTTCTTGCCTTTGGGGCAATGGTATCAGTAACAGTGATCACAACCTTAATATTACTGCAACCCCCCCCCCAAGGGATATGGTGAGATTACAATCCATTACCTACTCTTAACCGCAGAGTATAAGTAATATCCTGTCACCCACAGCCCTTCAGGCAAAACAGGAATATAATAAAGTGCATTTAGCATAAATTCATGGAATCGTCATGTTCACGGGGACACTGCAGCAGTCGTGAAAAGTTCAGTCGTGGAAGTTTCTGGATGAAAAGTGCCCAGAAAATATGAGTGAGCTGCATGGGGCAGAATAAAGGAGGCACTGGGAAGAGTATTGTAGACCAGCACATTCCAGCAGTGGTTACCATGGTAGCGCAATGTCTTTCCCTGTTGGGTTTCTCCCACGTTGCCTGATTTCAAGAAGAAATTAGACATCGCTCTTGGGATTAAAGAGATGACAGAACATGGGGGGGCGTTGGGGGGATCAGGATATTGAATTTGATGATCAGCCATGATCATGAAGGGTGGACAATGGCTCCAAGGGCTAAATGGCCTCCTCTTGCTTTTAGTTTCTACGATACATCACCTACCCGCCCCCGACTTCAAGGGTTGAGTGACACGAGGGAACTGCGTTAATATTCTGACACAGGAACTGCAGTGGTTTCCTTGGGCTTATGGAGCTTCTGTCTGCCAGCGATGAAAAATGTATCTGTTATCTCTCACAATCTCAGAGACTCAGACAGAATTTTATTATCAGTGGCAGCAAAAATAAATAAACCGATTAAAATGGCAAAGACAGTCCTTACAGTTCAATGTTGCTAAAGGTACCAACATAAGCAGTGAGGTAATGTTGGACCTGTTACGAGACTTTCATTAGGCTTCAGTTGGAGTAGAGTTTTACAGGAACGGTATCGAGACAGAGGTAATGGGGGTAGCGTGAATATAATGCCCAGTACAGACATGTCTGATCCATCACTTTATAAATACGGGCTATAAATGATTTGAGATTAGCTTCAGGAAGCTGGAGCTATGTTTACGTGGGTGAGCGACAAAGAATGGCTGCTGAGTGGGTCACCTGACTTTCAACCTGTGGATTCCAAAAGAAAGAGTAACCACATTGCCTCAAAATGCCATATGGACATTCCAGAGCCCTCAATACTCATCCTGAGACTGCCCTCGTTTTCCTGACAGGAATGTGTCCTTCTGAAGCTGAGGGAATGATAGGTGCCACCCCCTAAGGGGGATGTCTGTAAATGTCCAGACCTCAGGTTGTGGCGAATTAACTTAAACCCAGCACTTTATTTGGGTGGGTGCTGGGAAAGATCACAAGATGGGTATCCACGTGGGTCCCACATTAAAAAAATACTTGTAAGGCAGCTTGTACAGAAAAGCAGCTGCAGAAACAGCAGCGACATGAAGAGGCAGAAATATCTCTGCCTTTCAAAACCTGGAGACTTCTACATCTTAGACCCTCCCAGCCAGTTCATGTCCAAGTCTCTCAATACAGAAACCAGACCTCCCGGTAAGTAACTAACTTTGAGACCTCAGGGGAAGATTTATTTCCTGGAAGATCCTGGTCTCCAAATCCAGAGAGAGAGAGAGATAGAGAGACAGAGAAAAAGCTACATCTCTTTAAAGGTCCCAAGCAGCAAACGTAGCTTGATTTCTCTACGTAAGCCTAGCTCCACCCAGTCACATGATTTGTTCCCTGTCAATCATCCTAATCAAGCCCTACACTCCAAAACCTCAGGGGAAAACACTAAAATAACAGAATAGCATTAACCAAGATTCAAACAAATATTCTAGCAATTAGGAGCAATTATGCTGCTGCAGTAACAACAGGGCTGTCAGGGACAGACAAAACAGCACCAGTGTTAGAACAGATTGTTAAAAAAAAAATCCTGCATAGAAACATGTCAAATACATCTCTTAGAGTCTATCATCACAATAGTTTTGAGTATGCTAGATAGCTTTGAGCATGTTGGATAGAATAAAGAACAAAGAAAAGCACAGCATAGTAACAGGCTATTCAGCCCTCCAAACCTATGCCGATCATGATGCCCAAACTACACTAAGCCTTAAGGATCATCCTCTGCCATTTCCACCAACTCCAGCGTGATGCCACTACATCTTCCTATCACCCCCCCGTCAGCATTCCGCAAGGACTGTTCTCTCAGTTCACCCTGGCCCACTTGTCCCTCACCCCCTGCCCATGGCACCTTCCCATGCAATAGTAGAAGGTGCAACACCATCCCTTTTATCTCCTCCCTGCTCCTCACCATTCCAGGTCTTAAACGCCCCTTTCAGGTGAAGCAATGTTTCACTTGTACCTCCTTCACTCTGGTCTATTGCATTCGCTGCTCCCAATGTGGTCAACTCTACATCAGGGAGACCAAACGCAAACTGGGTGACCACTTTGCTGAACACCTTTGATCCATCCGTAAGGAAGACTCAGTCTTTCCTGTCGCTTGCCACTTCAACACCCCCCTGCTCTCCTGTCCGTCCTTGGCCTTTTGCAATGTTCTAGCGAACCCCAATGCAAACTGGAGCACTTCATCTTCTGATTGGGCACTTTACAACCTTCCGGACTGAACATTGAGTTCAATAACTTTGGAGCCTGAACTCTCTCCTCCACCTTCACCCCATTCCATTTCATTTCATCTTGTTCACTCATCGTTTTCTCTCACTTCCATTTTTTCACTTTTCCATTCCAACTCTCTTCCTTGCCCCGTAGCCCCACTCCTGGCCAACTGCCACATTCATCAGACAGTCCTTAACAATCTGTTCTGCCATTCTCACATTCTGATCACGTCATGGACACTTTTAGCACCTTTCTCAGTTTTCATTCACATTCCCTTGGTCCAATTACACCCACCACCCCACCCTCATAGTATAAACCTCTGCTGATTCTCTTTGCTCTGATGAAGGGCCATCTAGACTCGAGACATTGGCTCTATTCTCTCCCCACAGATGCCGTCAGACCTGCTGAGATTTTCCAGCATTTTCTATTTCTGTTTCAGGTTCCAGCATTTTGCTTTTATATTATTTTGAAGAAAAGACCTTCCACCTTACTCAGTCCGTATCCCTCCATTCCCTCCCTATTCAGGTACCGGTCGGTCCAGATGCCTCTCAAATGTTGCTAATGTGCCTGTTTCCGCCTCCTCCTCTGGCAGCGCGTTCCAGGCACCACCACTCCCTGCGTGGAAAACCTCCCCTGCACATCTCCCTTAAACTTTCCAGGTGGTGAGTTACTCTCTGCTGGATTCCTAGCCTCTGACCTGCTTTGGTAGCCACATAATTTACATAGGTGGTCCAGTTGAGTTTGTGATCAATGGTTACACCTTAAACTCTCCCCCTCTCAGCTTGTTAGCTTTGAACACACTGGATTGCTTTGAAAGTGATCGATAGCTTGATTGTGCTTGACACCTTAAGCGCACCAGCTGTAAAGGTATAAATAAACTGAATAGCTGAGTGCACTATCAAACTTGATATAAAATTAATCATAAATTTGATCAAGAGCCTCGGGATGTTCCTGGGAATTAATAGACTCCTATGGACCGTCCAACATATTTTATGGCTCACCTGTCTCTTACTACTGGGGATCTTCTGTTAATGTCTGTATAGTCTGTTGTATGTTTATTAACGTCTCTTTTTTACATCCACAGGCGATTCGGTCCTCCTTGTTGGCCAACGAGGGGCATACACGCGGTGGGTCGTGTGAGGGCTGCTCTTGGATGTTGCTTCGAGAGTTCCCTAGTGCTTCACGTCGTTAGTGTATGCTTAAACTGGACCAACTGACGGGCAACACAGCAGCTCAGTGGCTATCACTGTCTGCTGTGCAGTTACAGGGACCCGGGTCGGATCTCCGACTTGGATCGGTGTCTGTGGGAGTTTGCACATTCTCCCCGTGCTTGCGTGGGTTTTCTCCAGGTGTTCCGGTTTCCTCTCACACCCCAAAAACGTGCTTTTAGGCTGATTGGTGTCAATAAATTGTCCCTAAATTGGACCTCCCTTCATCTGGCGCACATATAATTCTCTAAATTTGCACTCCTTTATTGTGGAGTCCATGAGATGTAGACAAAAGTCGTAGGTGGGAGAAGGATTGGAATGAGGTACTCACTGAGTGTTAAAATGGGCGGCGCGAGCTTGTAGGGCCAAAGGGCCTGTTTCATGTACCGTGTTGTTCTTTGTTCTTTGAACTTTAGATACCAAATTGCAATCAAGAGCATTGATGCACACTTGCAAAAATAATGCTAAAGTTTTGGCTCGAGTTTGGGTTCCCTTCTTTCTCCTCATTGTCTGTAACAAGATAGAGTGGTATTATTTCTTGCACACTTTACAGACAAAGCAAACTGTTTATGACCAGACCCTTGAGAAAGTCATACATTTTTCACTGGATCTCTGAAAGTTAGAGGTTGATTGGCCAGTTTGCAATGAAGGTTCAGAATGAAGTAAACAGTGAGATTGTTTCCACGGGTCAGCGAGGGGATAATGAAGGGTTTTTATATTTAATAATCACACAACAGAGAGATTAGAAAAATGATTTACAAAGAGGGACAGATGAGAAAGTCAAATTTACTTTAACAAATCATTGCTAAAACAAGGAGTGTAAATAATTTTAAAAGAGAGTTTCTTGTTTAAAAGTATCAAATGTTACCGTGTGTGAATAGGGAATAGATTGGATTAAGCAGCATTATCTTTAATTTGATTTGATTTGATTTATTATTATCACACTAGTATGCAGTGAAAAGTATTGTTTCTTGCACGCTATACAGACAAAACATACCGTTCATAAAGAAGGAAAGGGGAGAGTGCAGAATGTAGTGTTACAGCCATAGCTAGGGTATAGAGAAAGATCAACTTAATGCAAGTTAGGTCCATTCAAAAGTCTGATGGCAGCAGGGAAGAAGCTGTTCTTGAGTCGGTCGGTGGGTGACTTCAGACTTTTGTATCTTTCTCCTGATGGAAGAAGTTGGAAGAGAGAATGTTCGGGGTGCGTGGGATCCTTAATTATCTGGCTGCTTTGCTGAGGCAGCAGGAAGTGTAGACAGAGTCAATGGATGGGAGGCTGGCTTGCGCAACGGACTGGGCTAGATTCACAATCTTTTATAGTTCCTTGTGGTCTTGGCCAGAGCAGGAGCCCATGCCAAGCTGTGATACATCCAGAAAGAATGCTTTCTAAACTAGAAAGGTGCGTCTGTAAAAGTTGGTGACAGCTGTAGCAGACATACCAAATTTCCTTATTCTGAGAAATCTTTACTTAAACTAAAGCTATACTAGTATCTGTAATATAATGTGAGGTCTACAAGTGCTTTGGTTTTGGTATCTATTAATGAACTATATTGTAAATGTCAGCGATATTGATGGTGGGAGCAGGTTTGCAGGAAAACTGAAAAACCTAATTTTTGGACTATTTATAGTTAATCGAGACTAAAACATCTCCATTGCAGAACCCATTTGATTAAATTAATACTATAATCCCAGCCTAGCGTTGACATTATCGACACTTTACTACACATTGATTGGTTTCCAGACAACAGGAGCTGTTTTGTGTTGCACGGTTTCGATTCACTTCGTAATCTGACCAGACTCACATCAGACTCAATGGCTTTGAACTGACATCTGGTAGGTGAGAGAGTGATGGATGTGTATCTTCACCAGGCTTTGGGAAACATGTTTATTGTCCAATTCTCTTGAAAGTATCACTCGATACAGCTTCATGTAGATTGAATAGAATTCTCATTAATCAATAATGTGGACAATCCCAGAGCCACCTCCGAAGGGAGATAGTGGAGTCAAGTGGAATGTCCCAGAGACGTGGCTCTGTATGATCCTCAGGTCATTGCTAGTAGCACATTTGGCCAAATTTCTAGAACAACGAAAAGGGTGGAGAAAGCAGATTCAATGTTAATTTTCAAAAGGGAGATGGATAAGTACATGAGGGGGGGAAATTGCAGGGCTATGGGGATAGAACAGGGGAGTGGCATTCATTGGATAGGCCTTTCAAAGGGCTGTCATAGGCATGATGAGCCAAATGGCCTCGTTGTGTGAAGCTGTGAACTCAAGGTTCTGTCTGCACTGGGGCAACACACGGTCACTCCAACTTCAATGGAATTTGGGAAAGCCCAAAAAATAGAGACCAAACTTCCTGCCCAGACAACAGAAACTTTGTAACATAAATTTACTGATGGATATCTTTAGGAGATGATAAAAAAAACCGGCAAGTATTTGAAATGGATAAAAATCAGAACATTTCAAAAACCTGTCGTCTGATGTAAAAAACAACAAGGAGACATGGTGCCATCTAGTGTTGGAAAATGATTCACTTCGACATTCTAGAATGTGCCTCGAGATCACGTTTTCACAGTTTCAGCACGTCCCAGAGCGTTTTATACCTCACTAAACACTTAGTTTTAAAGTGTGGTCACTGTTATAATGTTGGAAATTCACTGCCAATTTGCACACAGCAAGATCCCAAAGACAGCAATGTGGTAATGACCAAATCAGCTATGTTACTGATGTTGATTGTGGGATAAATCTTGGGGATAGGTTACCAGGCACCCAGCTCTTCTTCAAGACAGTGTCATCGATCTCCAACATCCACCTGAGAGGCCAACACGGTGCCTGTTTAGAAAGTACCTCCAACACTGTAGCACTCCCTCAGTCCTTCACTGAGCATTAACTTAACCTCTGGAGTGAGATTTGAACCCACAACCTTTTAACACAGAGGCAGCATTACTGACCACTGAGGCACAACTGGCACTGCAACTTTCTCAAGTCAATAAGCCCCAATCCTCCAAGGTTATATGTTTCTTTGTTGTTTTGTGATTTACTATCTAGACCCAGGGTAATGCTCTGGGGACCCGGGTTCAAATCCCACCACCAAGTGGAGTGTCCATCACCAAGAGTGACTCAGTAGCATCACCACAGACCAAACTGCCCAGGTCCTAAAGGACATCACTGCCAGACTGGAACTGCGGCAGGAGGTGGAGAACCAACAAGAGGGAAAAACATACTCGACCTCACCCTCATCAACTTGGCGGCTGCAGCTGCATTGGTCCATGACAGTATTGGTGAGAGTGAGCACCGCACAGTCCCTGTGGAGACAAAGTCCCATCTTCCCACTGAGGACACCCTCAATCACGTTGTGTGGCATTGCCACCATGCTAAATGGGACAGACATCACAACTCAAGACTGGGCACCCATGAGACACTGTGGGCCATCAACAGCAGCGAATTGTATCCAGCACAATCTGTAACCTCATGGCCCGGTATATCCCCCACTTAACCATTACCATCAAATCAGGGGATCAACCCTGGTTCAACTGAGAGTGCAGGAGGGGGCATGCCAGGAGCTGCACCAGGCATAGCTAAAAATGAGGTGTCAACCTGGTGAAGATACAACACAGGACTACTTGTGTGCCAAATGGCAAAACCAGCAAGTGATAGATAGAACTAAGCGATCCCACTATCAACGGATCAGATCTAAGCTCTGTATTCCTGACACATCCAGTCGAGAATGGTGGTGGATAATTAAACAACTCACTGGAGGAGGAGGCTCCCCAGATATCCCCATCCTCGATGATGGAAGAGCCCAGCACATCAGTGTAAAAGATAAAGCTGAAACATTCGCAGAAATCTTCAGCCAGCAGTGCCGAGTGGATGATCCATCTCAGCTTCCTTCAGTGGTCCCCAGCATCTCAAATATCAGTCTTCAGCCAATTCGATTCACTCCATGCGATATCAAGAAACAGCTGGAGGCGCTGGATTCTGATAACATTCTGGCAATAGTACTGAAGACTTGTACTTGAGAATTTGCCACACCCTAGCCAGGCTTTTCCACTGAAGTTTATTTATTGCTCACAAGAAGGCTTACGTTAACACTGCAATGAAGTTACTGTGAAAATCCACTAGTCACCACACTCCGGCACCTGTTTGGGTACACTGAGGGAGAATTTAGCATGGCCAATGCACCTAACCTGTACATCTTTTGGAATGTGGGAGGAAACTGGAGCACCCAGAGGAAACCCACGCAGACATGGGGAGAATGTGCAAACTCTGCACAGACAGTGACCCAAGTCAGGAATCAAACCTGGGTCCCTGGCACTGTGAGATAGCCACCATGCTGTCCAGTACAGTTACAACACTGGCATCTACCCAACAATGTGGAAAATTGCCCAGGTATGTCTGTACACAAAAAGCAGGATAAATCCAACCCGGCCAATTACTGCCCAATCAGTCTACTCTTGATCATCAGTAAAGTGATGGAAGGGGTCATTGACAGCGCTATCAAGCAGCACCTGCTCAGCAATTACCTGCTCAGTGACGCCCAGTTTGGGTTTTTGCCAGGGTCACTCAGCTCCTGACCTCATTACAGCCTTGGTTCAAACATGGGCAAAACAGCTGAACCCCAGAGGTGAGGCGAGAGTGACAGCCCCTAACATCAATGCCACATTCCACTGAGTGTGGCATCAAGGAGCCCGAGTGAAACTGGAATCAATAGGAATCAATGAGAAAAACTCTCTGCTGGTTGGAGTCATACCTGGTGGATAGGAAGTTGGTTGTGTTGGTTGAAAGTCAATCATTTCAGCTCTGGGACATCTCTACAGGAGTCCCTCAGGGTTAGTGTCCTAGGCACAACAATCTTCAACTGCTTCATCAATGACCTTCCCTCCATCATAAGGTCACAAGTGGGGATGTTCACTGATGATTGTATGATGTTCAGCACCATTCCTCAGATACTGAAGCAATTCATGTTCAAATACAACAAAATCTGGACAATATCCAAACTTGGGCTGACCAGTGGCAAGTAACAGTCACGCCACACAAATGCCAGGCAATAACCATCACCAATAAGAGACACTCTAACCACTGCCCCTTGACATTCAATGGTGTAACCATCACTGAATCCCCCACTATCAACATCCTTGGGGTTACCATTGACCAGAAACTGAACTGGATTACCAACATAAATAATGTGGCTACCAGGACAGGTCAGAGGCTAGGAATCCTGCAGAGACCAACTCACCTCCTGACTCCCCAGAGCTTATCCACAAGGCACAAGTCAGGAGTATGATGGAATACTCCCCACTTGCCTGGATGGGGACAGCTCCAACAACACTCAAGAAGCTCAACACCATCCAGGACAAAGCAGCCCCGCTCGAACCCTCCATCACCAACAACCGTGTGTATCATCTACAAGATGCACTGCAGGAACTCACCAAGACTCCTTTAAAAGCAACTTCCAAACCAATGACCACTTCCATCTAGAAGGACAAGGACAGTAGATACATGGGAACACCACCGCCTGCAAGTTCACCAGCCTGACTTGGAAATATATCGCTGTTCCTTCACAATCGCTGGTAAATTCAATGCTCCCTCCCTAACAGCACTGTGGGTGTACCTACACCACATGGGCTGCAACAGTTGAAGATGGCAGCTCTCCACCTCCTTCTTAAGGGCAATCAGGGATGGGCGAAGCACAGCCAGCCTGGCCTGTGATGGTCCCGAAAGAATAAAAAAAATTTCCTCATTTACAAAATGTCATTCACAACCAGTCCACAGGAGGGAGACATTTTCCACTCATTCAATATTTTCAAATATTTTCAAACCTGCAAATCTTAGGCTGATTGGTGTAACAAATTGTCCCTAAATTAGTCTTCCCTCATTCTTCCCCAATAGGCGTAGACAAAGGCCATAGGTAGAGGAGGGCACTCATAATGTTGAAATGGCGGCGTGGGCTCGTTGGGCCGAAGGGCCTGTTTCATGTGTTGTGTTGTTCTTTGTTCAATCAAAATTCAACCAGTTATTGATGGTTTTGCGAAAGAATATCAGAAACATGATCTATGGAGAATAGGGAATTTACTTTGGATAGGGCTATAGATCTTCATCCAGCTGCAACATACATTTTCCACAAGGAAAATACTTCTTTGATTTGATTTGATTTATAATTATCACATGTATTAACATACGGTGAAGAGTATTGTTTCTTGCGCACCATACAGACAAAACGTACCGTTCATAGAGAAGAAAGCGAGACAGTGCAGAATGTAGTGTTACAGTCACAGCGAGAGTGTAGAGAAAGATCAACTTAATGCGAGGTAGGTCCATTCAAAAGTCTGACAGCAGCAGGGAAGAAGCTGTTCTTGAGTCGGTTGGTACGTGACCTCAGACTTTTGTATCTCCTTCCCAAAGGAAGAAGGTGGAAGAGAGAATGTCCAGGGTGTGTGGGGGGTCCTGAATTATGCTGGCTGCTTTTCCGAGACAGCGGGAAGTGTAGACAGAGTCAATGGATGGGAGGCTGGTTTGCCTGATGGATTGGGCTACATTTACAACCTTTTGTAGATGCTTGTGATCTTGGGCATACCAAGCTGTGTATGAAAATGCAGTCAGATAGTCAGTGTAAAGTTGAGCAGGAAAACAAACACATTTCCTGTGATTCTCCCATCACCCTGCGTTGGGAGAATCGCATGTCGGCCGGTTCCTGTGACAGTTCGTGCTGTGTTTGTGTTTCTCAGGCCTGGATTTCCAGCAGTGTCTGCTCCACAAGGCGGGATTCAGCATTTAAATCGTGTTTCACCGATTAGCTGGGCCAGGACTGATTGCCCTGGGCCCGCGAGCCTCTCCCACCCTGTTTCACTCCAGTGGGGATTACACTAACTCCCCACTTCTGGGGAGCTGGCGGGACGACCCTGCTGGAGTGAAGGGAGGCAATCGGAGCCCCCCAGTGCCAGCCTGTGCTCCTGGGACAGTCCAAGGGCCAAAGTGTTCATGCCCAGGGGCACCTTGGCACTGCCCACTGGGCATAGAGCAGTGCCTAGGGGTGGGTTTGATGGGGATGGGGCCCATGGGGCAATTGGTGGGGGTTCCCTCTGCCACTCTGAGATGGAGGGGAGGCAGTGATCGGGGCAGGCTGGGAAGGTTCTGCACCGTGGGGGCATCGGCACTGTGGATGGGGGGGGAGGAGGGGGGAGTGCTGGAGATTGGGGCACTCCAGGGTTGGGGGGGGTAATAAGGCTGGCTCGGGAATGGAAGGGGGGGCTCTGATTGGGCCATGTGGGGGTTGTGGGGGGCAGCACTGCGGGGGTCCAGGGCTGGCCAGCGATCGAGCTGTCCAGCAGACGGGGAGTCTGACAGATTGAGGCCACCGCGCATGCGCAGAGTTCCAGAACTCCAGCGAGAATAACCCCCACCCCCTTAAATCTAATGATATTCACACTGGCGGCCTCTGCATTGCACAGAGTATGGCAGGTTCTAGTCTGAACTCTCACTGAAAACTCCAACGTGAACCACTCCAGTTTTCCCACAAATTCAATGCTGGGAATTTTTTGGGGAGAATTCCGGCCATTTTCTTCTTTACAGAATAAATACGAAACAGACGCTTTTTACTTTAAACTCCGAGGAGATGTAGCATTGCTTTCACTGAGGGGCAGATGCTGCACCGAGCTGGTGTAAGATGGCACCTCTTCCCGGGCACTGAACTCATTCTGTGAATGCCAGGGACCTGGGTTCGATTCCAGCCTCAGATCACTGTGGGTGTGGAGTTTGCACATTCTCCCCATGTCTGCGTGGGCTTCCTCCAGGTGCTTCGGTTTCCTCCCAATTTGAACCTCAGCGTAAATACATGGGGTTTGGGTGGGATTGTTGCTGGTGCAGACCCAATGGGCCAAATGGCCTCTGATTGCACTGCAAGGGTTTTATGATAACTTTCACACAGTTCCAGCATTTATAACTGTGCAGAACTGTGCGGAATCACCGGCAGGCACCTTGCT
Source organism: Carcharhinus amblyrhynchos (assembly GCF_965287045.1). NCBI lineage: Eukaryota > Metazoa > Chordata > Chondrichthyes > Carcharhiniformes > Carcharhinidae > Carcharhinus > Carcharhinus amblyrhynchos. The sequence continues at coordinate 50,407,301 of NC_137342.1, forward strand.
CCGGGTCTGATTCATGTGGGGCCATGAGACACTTAGGGAGCAAGATTGGAATAAAGAGCAAATACCTCAACCCCTCAATTGTCCTTTGACCTTGCAGATATTGCTGATAATGTCTTTCTGGAATGTTCCGCTCTTGTTTTAGTTTTTTTAGCAATTTCTTCCCGCTTTCTCCTCTGCTCAGGTTAACACAAACCGATTATCCAAAACTCAACCTTTCCCCACATGGAAAAACACAGAAATATTTCACTGAAATAAAAGCAAAACACTGCGGATGCTGGAGATCTGAAATAAAAACAGAAAATGCTGGAAAATCTCAGCAGTTCCTACAGCGCCTGTGGAGAGAGAGAGACAGGGTTAATGTTCCGAGTCCAATGTTAAACAGGCTAGATTCAGACAGGATGTTCCCGATGGCGGGAATCCAGAACTTGGGGTCATGGTCTGAGGGTAAGAATAGTCTCAGTTTTAGAATTGAAGTGAGGAGAAATTTCTTCACCCAGAGGGTGGTGAATGAGTAGAATTCACTCCCACAGAAAGTAGCTGAGGCTAAAACATTTCAAGAAGAAATGAGATCTAGCTCTTGGGGACTAAAAGGATCAAGGAATATGGGGGGGGTGGTTGGAGGGAAGGAGGAGGAATCAGGATATTGAATTTGATGATCAGCAATGATCAAAACGAATGGTGGAGCAGGCTCTAAGAGCCGAATGGCCTATTCCTGTTTCTAGTTTCTATGACTCTCCTTTGGAAATATGTTCTGAAGAACAGTCATATTGTGACCAACATTACCTCTGTACCTCTCGCTCTCTCTCTGGAGCTGCCAGATCTGTTGAGTTTTTCCAGAAGCTTGTTAATATAAACACTAGAATATTTTAAAAAAGATTTAACTCAGCTCATAATAACATAAGAAATAGGAGCAGGAGTAGGCCATCTGGCCCTTCGAGCCTGCCCCGCCATTCAATAAGATCATGGCTGATCTGTCGTGGCTCAGTTCCACTTTCCCGCCCTCTCCCCATAACCCTTAATCCCTTCTCTTATCAAAAACCCATCAACCCGCTTCTTAAAAATATTTAGCGAGGCAGCCTCCACCACTTCAACGGGCAGAGAATTCCAGAGATTCACCACCCTTTGAGTGAAGAAGTTCCTCCTCAACTCCGTTCTAAACCGCCTCCCCTTTATCTTGAGGCTGTGCCCCCTAGTCCTACTGTCTTTTTTGAGCGGGAAGAGTCTCTCCACCTCTATCCTATCCATCCCATTCATCATCTTATACGTCTCAATGAGATCTCCCCTCATTCTTCTAAACTCTAACGAGTACAAGCCTAGTTTATTCAGCCTCTCCTCATAGCTCAATCCCCTCAACTCCGGTATCAGCCTAGTAAACCTCCTCTGCACTCCCTCCAGGGCCAAAATATCCTTGCGCAGGTGCGGCGCCCAAAACTGCACACAGTACTCCAGCTGCGGCCTCACCAATGCCCTATACAGCTGCAGCAAGACCTCCCTACTTTTATATTCAATCCCCCTCGCTATGAAGGCCAGCATCCCATTCGCCTTCCTGACCACCTGCTGCACCTGCAAGCTGGGTTTTTGCGACTCATGCACAAGGACCCCGAGGTCCCTCTGCACCGTCGCCTGCTGCAGTTTTTCGCCACGTAAGTAATAGTCCTTCCTACCATTCTTCCTACCAAAGTGGACCACCTCACACTTGCCAACATTAAATTCCATTTGCCATTTCCTGGCCCATTCGCCCAGCCTATCTAGATCCTTCTGCAGACTCTCCACACCCTCCGCACAATTTGCCGTTCCCCCAATCTTGGTGTCATCAGCAAATTTCGACACCCTGCACTCGGTTCCCTCCTCCAGATCATCTATATAAATGGTAAATAGCTGAGGCCCCAGCACCGACCCCTGGGGCACCCCACTAGTCACCATCCGCCAATCCGAATAGCACCCATTGACCCCCACTCTCTGCCTCCTATTTGACAACCAATCCTCTATCCACGCTAACACCCTACCCCCAACTCCATGTCCCCTGACCTTTTGCAATAACCTCTTGTGAGGTACCTTGTCAAACGCCTTCTGAAAATCCAGAAAGACCACATCCACCGGCTCTCCTCTATCCACTGCCCTAGACACATCCTCATAGAACTCCAGTAAATTTGTCAGACACGACTTCCCTTTAATGAAACCAGCTCCACTGGTCTAACTTGATAATCAGATCGTGTCGAACACAATGATGAGGAAAGGTTGAGTTTTGGATAATCAGTTTGTGTTAACCTGAACAAAGGAGAAAGCGGGAAGAAATTGCTAAAAAAAAACTGAAACAAGAGCGGAACATTCTAGAAAGACATTATCAGCATTATCTGCAAGGTCAAAGGAGAATTGAGTGGTTGAGTTATTAGCTCTTTATTCCAATCTTGTCAGGAGTCCTGATGAAGTTAGCCTGAAATATTAACCTTTCGGTTCTTCCTCAGCAGAATTTTCTCATTTATTTTCTGATGAAGAAGGGATTCGTTCCTCCTCACCCTCTTCCATCTCACACCCTCGCGCTGGTTCAGCGCACGACATTCACTGAGCGATGGTGAAAGAATTACAAAGCGAATACACAGTCTCACAGCACCATCTGGGACCTTCTTCAGGGCAAAATGAGCAGATGGTGAAACCCAGACACAACAATGGTTCCCACCGAGGAACCTCACTAATTGCTTTAAAGGATAAAGATGAGTGTTTATTGTTCTCCTGTCTGTACTGCGTGCCCCAGTGGTGAAGAAATGGAGAGAGCCAGCTGGCCTTGTGGCTGGATCTCTCTGCTTGAAGTTACATTGAGAATCATCTCATAGAAACATAGAAGCAAGAAGCAGGAGGCCATTCAGCCCTTCGAGTCTGCTCCGCCATTCATTTTGATCATGGCTAATCATTAAATTCAACATCCTGATTTCCCCCCCCCCCCCCACAACTTTCCCCTCTCTCCCTTAATCCCTTTAGCCCCAAGACTTTATCTAATTTATTCTTGAAATCATACAATGTTTTGATCTCATGTACTTTCTGTGGTAATGACTTTCCATTCCGAGGTGGCGCAGCGGTTAGCCCTGCTGTCTCACAGCATGAGGGACCCAGGTTCGATTCCTGGCTTGGGTCACTGACTGTGCGGAGTCTGCACATTCTCCCCGTGTCTGTGTGGGTTTACTTGAGGTGTTCCAGTTTCCTCCCACAGTCTGAACGATGTACTAGTTAGGGTGCATTAGCCGTGCTAAATTCTCCCTCAGTGTACCCGAACAGGTGTCGGAGTGTGGTGACTAGAGGATTTTCACAGTAACTTCATTGCAGTATTAATATTAGCTTGTTTGTGATTAATAAATAAATGAACTTTATTAACAGATTCATCTGGGTCAGAAAATTTCTCCTCACCTCATTTCAAACTATGACCCTCAATTCTAGACTCCCGCACCATCGGGAACATTCTTTTTGAATCTACCCTATTTAACCCTGTTAGAATCTTATACATTTCTATGAAATCCTCTGTCACCCTTCTAAACTCCAGTGAATATAATCTTAACTGACTTAATCTCTCCTCATATGACAGACCTGCCATCCCAGGAATCAGCCTGGAAAACCTACGCTGTACTCCCTCTGTAGCAAGGACATCTTTCATCAGATAAGGAGACCAAAACTGCACCCAATACTCCAGGTGCGACCTCACCAATGCCGTATACAATTGCAGCAAAACATCCCTTTTCCTGTACTCAAATCCTCTCGCTATGAAGGCCACTTGCCTTCTTTACTGCCTGCTGTACCTGCGTGCTTACTTTCAGTGACTGGTGCACGAGGACTCCAAGGTCTCGCTGTGTATCCATCTCTCTCAGCACTGGCTGGGGCAGATGGGGAAGGAGATAGAATCATTGCTGATTAAATCAGAAATTCTAATCCAAGGGCTCCTGTGTAAATGGAACAGCCTCGTTTGGTTTCCTACATTCTCGAAAATTGTGGAAAGGTGGAATTAGGATGTGGAAAGGTCTCGTTCTGAGGATGACCTGGTTTCTGGTTGCCAGCAGCTTTATAGAACCATGTTTAATTTAACAGGAATATTTCCGACAAACAGCTGCTGCATCCACAGCTCCATTCGTTTTAAATGGAGATTTTTCAGAGATTAGGGTGGCATTAAAGTTGACAAATTGCATGAAATCACTCAAAACGCTGCCAAAAAATATCTCCAGCCTATCAGCAAGCCTTTTAAAGACTGAGCAATCTTTGCAAAGCAAAAAGAATTTGTTCTGAATGAACCAGGAATTGTAGAATCCAGAAAGAGGCTATTTGGTCCATCAAATCTATACCGACAGCAATCCCACCCAGACCCTATCCCTGTAACCCTATGTACTTACCCTGCTAATATCCCTGACACCAAGGGCCAATTTAGCACAACCAATCAACCTAACCCACACACCTTTGGCATGTGGGGGGAAACTGGGGCACCCGGAGGAAACCCACGCAGACACGGGGAGAACGTGCAGACTCCACACAGACAGTGACCCAAGCTGGGAATCAAACCCAGGTCCCTGGTGCTGTGAGGCAGCAGTGCTAACCCACTGTGCTACCCTGCCACACCTTAAAGGAAAAATGGGCAATCAAATCCTAAATTAACCTATCAGTCCTGAATAATAAATACTTGCTGCGTTGCTCACAGATATAAAAAACGGCTACGTTGCAAAATGACTCTGTGAATCAGTCTGCAAAGGCTGGATTTGTCACTGAATTGGAAACAATTGCCCTTATCAACAGGGGATAAAGCTCTGCTGGAAATCACGGGTTTTACGAGTCATTGTCAATTAGGATGTTTTGTAAAATAGTTTAACTGCTGATGGAGCTGAAATTATGCCATGAAACACTCATCATGAACATAGTCACACCCAGCACCTCTGCCAGAGTTTTAACAATGGGGCTGAATCTTTCTCTAGGCCAGGAAACTTCATTCCAACAGAGATTCTGTACAATGTGTTTGACACTAATACCATGCAGATTTCAACATGAATACACACAGTTAACAGGTTTAAAGTGAGTGCGATGAAATTAAATGCAAGGTCTTACACGATGGATGAATAATGACTGGTGTCACACTCACTCATGGAGAAAGACATTTGTCAAGTGACAACACCTCATGTTTATCACACACTAAACGTGGCAAAATATCCCAAGGTGCTTCACAGCAGCATTTTCAAGTAAATGAGACGCATAAAAAGATATTTGAGCAGATAAACAACATCTCAATGGAGGAGGCAGGTTTTAAGGAGCGTCTTAAAGAAATCTAGATTAAACTGCATTTGTTTCAATGCAAGAGGCTGAAGGGCAGGGCAGATGAACTCAGGGCATGGATGGGTACCTGGACTGGGATATTATAACAATTACTGAAACATGACCAAGGGAGGGACAGGATTGGCAGCTCAACGTTTCAGAGTACAGACACGAAAGGAAAGATTGAGCAGGATGTAAGGGAGATGGGGGAGGGGAGTTGTACATAAGAACATAAGAAATAGGAGCAGGAGTAGGCCAACTAGCCCTTCGAGCCTGCCCCGCCATTCAATAAGATCATGGCTGATCTGTCGTGGCTCAGTTCCACATTCCCGCCCTCTCCCCATAACCCTTAATCCCCTCTCTTATCAAAAACCCATCAACCCGCGTCTTAAAAATATTTAGCGAGGTAGCGTCCACCACTTCAACGGGCAGAGAATTCCAGAGATTCACCACCCTTTGAGTGAAGAAGTTCCTCCTCAACTCTGTTCTAAACCGCCCCCCCTTTATCTTGAGGCTGTGCCCCCTAGTCCTACTATCCTTTCTGAGCGGGAAGAGTCTCTCCACCTCTATCCTATCCATCCCATTCATCATCTTATACGTCTCAATGAGTTTTTGATTAGGGAAAACATCACAGCAATACAATTCATTTTGACATTTTGACAGATCCAATGAACTTGACAGTTTATGCCCTTTTATGCACATTTATGCCTACTTTTTATAATCTCAAGGGGCATCTTACCTTTTCCAAGTGGCACCTGAACTCCCCAAAAAGGTGTCCAGTGATGATATCCAAGTGAGCATCCTACCTCTCTAAAATATTACTCCACCTCTCCAAACGACTCCCCAAAGTTTGGATCTGCTCCTGCCGGGTCTAACCTGCACACGGTGCATTTCACACACCTGCATCACCAAGATACTGGTGGAGGCGACTGTGAAATACCCATTTTTATTCATTCATGGGGCATGGGCATCGCTGGCTAGACCAGCATTTATTGCCCATCCCTAGTTGCCCAAGGGTAGTTGAGAGTCAACCACATCGCTGTGGCTCTGGAGTCACATGTAGGCCAGACCGGGTATGGATGGCAGATTTAAGCATAAGTAGGAGTAGGCCACCTGTCCTTTCGAGCCTGCTCTGCCATTCAGTAAGATCATGGCTGACCTGTTCATGGACTCAGCTCCACTCACCCTTAATTCCTATACTGTTCAAAAATGTATCTTTCCCCACCTTAGAATTATTCAATGAGGTGGCCTCAACTGCTTCACTGGGCAGAGAATTCCACAGATTCACAACCCTTTAGGTGAAGAAGTTCCTTCCCTGAACAACAATTAGTGAACCAGATGGGTTTTTCTGACAATCGACAATGGTTTCACGGTCATTAGTAGATTCTCAATTCCAGATTTTTTTTTAATTGAATTCAAATTCCACCATCTGCTGTGGCGAGATTCGAACCTGGGTCCCCAAAACATTAGTTGAGTTTCTGGATTAATAATCTAGTAATAATACCAAGAGGCCATCACCTCCCTCATGTGCGAATCCTGACCTGGGCTTGTTCCTGCCCTTGGGAAAATGGTAGGTATAATGTTCAGGAGCGGGACTTCAGGTCTCGGTCTCTGCTGCCATTATTGGAGAAGATCTGAGTTGTTGCAATAATCCAGGTCCAGGTAGCTGAAGGCATGGTCAACAGTAATGGAGCAATTAAATCGGGGATGCTCAAGGTGCCAGAATTGGGGGACCGCAGAGATCTGAGAGGGTAGTGGGGCTGGAGGAGATTGCGGAGATGCAATAAAGTCAAACATTTCATTAGCCCTGTCCTTCATCTGTTTGAATGAAAGATTCCACTTGGGCCAGAATTCTCGGGCCGTTCATGCCAGCGAGATCTCCTGGCCCTGCCAATGGCACACCCCTGCCATGGGTTTCCCAACAGCGTAGGGGGAACTTGATGGGAAATCTCATTGACAGCGATGGGGCCAGCAGAACCTGCCACCGCTGAATGGTGTGTCATCTCCCACCCCGAGAAATAGGGAGGCCAGAGAATCCCCCAGTATGTCTCTTGTTCAGTTATTTGCTGGAATTCTACCACCTCGCACACCGTGGAATCAGAGTGGGCGAGGGGTGGACAACGGGAATATCCGTTGACTTTGGATGAGATTTTCCAGTCTTGCTCAAGCGAGGCTATAAAATTCGGCCCATTGACTAGTTTTATGCTTCCAGCATATTCTGTTTCTATTGTGGATATCCAGAATTCCTGGTTTTCCTTTCACATTTACACATTTTCATCAGGAACTTTTGAGACGGCGGGAACATTCAATATTTTTAAAAAAGGATTCCGAACTTGTCCAAAATAGAAATATTTGTCTTCCCTTGCTCGGTTACTGCTGTCTTGTTGGAAAGTGCCTTTAGGAGGTAACTTAATGATGTTTCCCTATAACCTGCGTGAAAACAATCAAGGGATGTTACAGTCTTTGCCTGTTTAATAATGAATTTTTTGTCTCCACAGGCATTTAAGTCCACCTTGTTGACCAGCAAGGGGCATGCATGCGGCAGGTTGTAGTGGGCTGCTCTTGGACGCTGCTTCGGGAGTTGCCTATTGCTTCATGTCGTTAGTGTGCTTAAACTGGACCATCTCGAGGGCAACATGACAGCTCAGAGACTATCTCTGTTGCTGTGCGGACACATGGATTTGGGCCTGTGTCTGTGGGAGTTTGCACGTTCTCCCCATGGTTGCGTGGGTTTCCTCCGGGTGCTCTGGTTTCCTCCCACATCCCAAAGATGTGCTTTTAGGCTGATTGATTGGGTAACAAATTGTCCCTATATTGGACCTCCCTGATCCTTGCACATTAGGCGTAGACTAAAATCATGAATAGGTCACTGAGACAATGGGACGGCGGCGCGGGCTCGTTGGGCCGAAGGGCCTGTTTCCCGTGCTGTGTTGTTCTTTGATCTTTGATCTTTGATTATTGGCCAATAGATTGTGGACGGGTTAAAGGGGTGATGCAAAGATTCTGTTGTCATTTGGGTTCACATCTGATTAATGGCAGACCAGTTGTATTCGTCCACAATCTAGAGGCAGGTTCCCCCTGCAGAGGACTCTCTGCCTGATCAATATTAAAGCCAGAGGTCATGGAACTCCACCAAGCTGCTGGAATTTGACTGGTCTGCATCGAGGCAAGTTAGTGCTAATCCAATAAGATGTCTGTTTCTATTTAGGTGATGTCTTCACTTGAAATTAATCCCATGATCAGGAAGAGAGATAGTATTACATTGTGCAGGATGAATTTCAACATCATCAAATATTAAACCCATATGGCTCGCACAACATTCTGACAGTGCGTCAGTTTAAAACCTACACCTCATTTTCTGAGAATATTCAAATATTTCAGCACCTCCTCCAAACGTGTAACATACAAAGGTTATATTTCAATGTCGGGTTTTAGAAGTTTGACAGTGAGACCAGGACATGTGATATGAATCTTGATACTTTTTACATCCGACTCACACAAAACAACAGGGGAAAGGCCTTGCCCCCCAGCAGCTGATCTGTGGCCTCTGACCTGCAGGATTTGATCGCGAACACCCAGTGTTAAGGTCTGCACACTTAGAGAGAGATCTATTGTTGAGGTTATATTTCTATTACACTTGTCTTGTTAGGGTCAATTTTGTGACTGATAATAGACACTGATTGTTCTTATGATGCTTTTCATATGAATTCCAGCTAAACCAATACCAGTGAAAAACTGTAGCCCTGTAAACTGGCTCCGCTAAAGTCTAATGACGTTCAAGTGAATGGCACTGACATCCCCTCTAGAATGTATCACATTTAATGGGCATTGATGTATAATGTTTCACAGAGAGAGGTGAGAGGTGATCTGCCCTGAACCAAAATATCAGCGGCCAGGTCTATATCCTGACAAAATAGACAAGTCATCAGAAATTCAGTTTGGGTCTCTGTGTGTTTGTGCCTTTGTAGCTGGGACTGTGTGTTCCTATGTGGGACTGTGTGCCTCAGTGTGTCTCTATATATGCCTGTGTGTGACTGTGTCGCTGTGTGTGCCTGTGTCTCTATGTATGCTTGTGTCTTTGTGTGTGCCTGTGTCTCCATTGTGCCTGTGTGTCTGTGTCTGTGTGTGCTTGTGTGTCTCTGTGTGTGCCTGTGTGTCTCTGTGTGTGCCAGTGTCTCTGTGTGTGTCTGTTGAAGGAGCTGTTTTTCCCCAAACAAGCAGAAGAATGGAAATAATTAATATTCCCATTCTCTGTTTCAATGACTGACACATATGCGTGTGAGATAGTCGCCATCACAGAGACATGGCTGAAGGAGAGACACGATCGACAACTCAACATTCAGGATATGGAATCTTCAGGTGAGACAGAAGGAGGTAGAGGAGGAGACATTGCATTGTTACTTAAGGAGTCAGTTACTACAATAAGGAAGGATGGTATCTTGCAGGGGGCATCAAATGAAGCTTTGTGGGTAGAACTTAGGAATGAAAAAGGGGCAGCATGTTATGGCAGGTGTTCATTAAAGACCCCCCAATAGTCATATTGAGGTTTGTGGAGATGTGTAAAAATAATAACAATAGGCTTATTATATTCAATAATTTAACTTTCCCAACATTAACTGGGATATACACAGTGCTAAGGGCGTGGATGGAGTAAATTTCTTGAAATGTGTACAGGAGAACCTTTTAAATCAATATATGGCAGGTCCAACAAGGGAAGGAGCTGTGCTGGACCTGAATCTGGGGAATGAAGCCGGGCAGGTGGCTGAGGTGGTGGTGGGGGAATGTCTTAGTAATAGTGATCATAACACGGTACAATTTAAGTTTGTTATGGAAAAAGAAAACAGACAAGCTGTAAAAAAATGTTTTTGATGGGGGATAGTGGATTTTAATAAAATATGATAGGATCTGGTCAAGGTAGACTGGGAACAGCTACTAATGGGAAAATCTACAGAAGAACAGTGGGGAGCATTCTAAAAGGAAATGGGGAGGGTGCAAGCCCAGCATGTTCCCTCTAAGGCGATAGGAAGGAATAACAAGCCCAGAGAACCACAGATAACCAGAGATATTCAGGATACAATGAGAAGGAAAAGAAAGGCTTTTACAAAGTAAAAGGGAAGCAAATCAGTGGTGGTGTCAGTGAGGTATAGAAAGTGCAGAGTGGAGCATAAGAAATCAATTAGGAATGCAAAGAGGGGATATGAGAAAGCTCTGGCTGGTAAAAGCAGGGAAAATCCTAAGATATTCTATGGAAATCAATGGGAAAAGGTTAACCAGGGAGAGAGTCGGGCCCATTTGGAACCAAGGGGCAATCTGTGGGTGGAGCTAGAGGACATTTGAGTGTTGAATGAATATTTCACATCTGTCTTCACCCAAGAGAATGAGAACGATGGTATGAAACTTAAGGAGAGAGAATGTGAAACTCTTGAGCAAATTCACAAAGGGAAGGATAAGGTATTGGAATAAACTAGGCTCGTACTCGTTAGAGTTTAGAAGAATGAGGGGAGATCTCATTGAGACGTATAAGATGATGAATGGGATGGATAGGATAGAGGTGGAGAGACTCTTGCCGCTCAAAAAAGACAGTAGGACTAGGGGGCACAGCCTCAAGATAAAGGGGAGGCGGTTTAGAACGGAGTTGAGGAGGAACTTCTTCACTCAAAGGGTGGTGAATATCTGGAATTCTCTGCCCGTTGAAGTGGTGGAGGCTGCCTCGCTAAATATTTTTAAGAAGCGGGTTGATGGGTTCTTGATAAGAGAGGGGATTAAGGGTTATGGGGAGAGGGCGGGAAAGTGGAACTGAGCCACGAGAGATCAGCCATGATCTTATTGAATGGCGGGGCAGGCTCGAAGGGCTAGATGGCCTACTCCTGCTCCTATTTCTTATGTTCTTATGTTCTTATGAGACATTGGCAGCCTTAAAAGTGGATAAATCTCCAAGTCCAGATGAGTTGTGCCCTTGGTTGCTGTGGGAGGCAAGGGACCCAAATTTTCAATTCCTCTCAGGCCATGGGAGAGGTGCCACAAGACTGGAGAACAGCTAATGTGGTTCCACTATTTAAGAAGGGTTGTAGAGGGAAACCAGGGAACGAGAGACCAGTGAGTCTCATATCAATCATCCTGAAATCTTTCCAATGTGTAATTTGAGAAAGGACATTTTTGCATCTTTTCCTTACTAATTTATTCACTAAGATTTATACAGAATCAGGGAATTACCCCCATATTGATAGCCTTCATTCTTCTAACAAACCTCACTGAGATCACAAGGTAATTACCAATCTCAGGATATACACAACTAAATGCTTTCAAAATAGCAAAATCTGAAAACTGGTAACTTGATTATTGAGGCTGGTGGGATTATGATCCCAATGTTCTCCTTACGCTTGGAATTTATTACATCACAGAGTTTCTCTGTTTAGCAAAATGGACAAAACCTGATGATGCCATTTTCACTGGTGAAAGCAAGAACTCTTCTTTATTGCTCACAAGAAGCCATGGGGTTCTCTGAATTTCTTGAATAACCGCTGCTAGCGCAAAATCAGCGTGGTAGCATAGCAGGGTGGCATGGTGGCACAGTACTGAGCACTGCTGCCTCACAGCACCAAGAACCTGGTACCATTCCCGACTGTTTGGAGCTTGCACATTTTCCCCGTGTTTTGCATGGTTTTCTTCCAGGTTTCTCCCACGGTCTGAAAGACTTGTTGGTTAGATACATTGGCCATGCTAAGTTCTCCCTCAGTGTTCTTGAACAGGCGCTGGAATGTATCGACTTGGGGATTTTCACAGTAACTTCATGTGATGTGTTAATGTAAGCCTATTTGTGACACTAATGAATATACTTAAAATCATCTGCATAGATTCTAGTCAACCCAGTCTTTGTATTGTCAATGGAACAACACTTGTAGATGTCATGTAATAGGATGTCATATGGTAAAGTGTCACGTGATCAAGGTCCCAGGAATACCAGATTTGGCAACGCTATTTCCAACCATAGCCATTGGGTAGGAATGCAGATGTTGTCCTACATTTGTTCTCCTTAGCCCAGGGATACTAGAGCCTGATGTATGCACGCTTGCACCCTCCCTCCCAGTACAATCAGCCATTTTAATGTGGCCTCTTCCGGAGCTGTGTGATCAGTATCACACAAGGTACGACCCCACAAAAGCTTTGGGAACTCACCAGATTGTTTGGGTTTGATTAATGTTTCTCATTTCTGCGGAAATCAAAGTGGTCTGAAATAGACGTGCAGACGCTCATTTGTTTTATGCAAAAGAAGCAAATGTTTTTTTTTATTTCAATTCTTACTGCTTTCAGTTCTTAATTTTCACATAATACCTATAAACCATCAGTCAAGCAGCAACCAACACACACAATAAATGTTAGAGTAAACTTATCAAACCCCTAAGTTTATACAGTTTTAGGATGAATAATCACAGTGACAGCTTTATGAAAACAATCACAAAGGAACTCGGAAAGCATAGGGTGAGGATTTTCCCAAAACGTATCCAATCACTCAAGATCCCTCTTGAACAGTGAATGGGACTCTGTCACATGGTCATTGTGTACGTCACTCACAGCTTGGTCATTATTCAGCACTTTTCAACAAACAGATCTGAACTGAAGGTACGGTTAAGTTTTAAACAAGGTATTCTGGTTTAAACCAAATTAACTTGGAATTTCATCAACGGATTAAACTCTTAAGGTCCCTTTGAGCTGCAGGCAATTGATTTGCTGCATCTTAACTCAAAAGCCATCTTGAGTCCATTGTGGATTTATACAGCCTTATAAAACCAGAGCTATTAAAGATTATACTAAGGCACGTTATGCATGCAATGTTGCCCTGTCACATAGTCCCAGGCATTGCATCCAAGGCCTTTCAATCCTGGTTTGAAGAGATATTAATTTCAAAATGCTTCTTTAAAATGACAGTTCTGTGTTGCCGGATTACATGATGAATACTGCTATAGCACAAAAGCAAAATACTGCAGAGGAGTTTTGATGATTGGAAGTGTTATCTGTTCCCCTCTCCACAGATGCTGTGGGACCCGCTGAGTATTTCCAGCATTGTATCACTGCTCATGGTAACATGAAACATTGCCCAGTAGTTTGCTATTCACGGCAATGGAATAATATTATTGAGCTTTTTTCATCAACGCTAAAGACCCACAATGTATGACAGGAGAAAGTATTGGTCAATTCTGAAATCTCTTGTAACTAAAATCCAGTAAAGTCCTGCCAGATACAAGAGTTACGTATCCGGCAAATTTTGCAAATCGCAAACTATGAACATGCTTTTCAAGGGGGGGACAATTAGACATGCGAGGGCAGTGACGGTGTGCCAGGCTGATTCCTGGGATGGCAGGTCTGTCACATGCGGAGAGACTAAATCGTTTAGGATTATATTCACTGGAGTTTAGAAGAGTGAGAGGGGATCTCACAGAAACTTATAAAATTCTAACAGAGTTAGACAGGGTAGATTCAGAAAGAATGGTGGGGGGAGTCTGGAACTCAGGGTCATAGTTTTAGAACTGAGGTGAGGAGAAATTTCTTTACCCAGAGGGTGGTGAATGTGTGGAATTCACTCCCACAGAAAGTAGTTGAGGCCAAAACATTGTCTGATTTCAAGAAGAAATTAGATCTAGCTCTTGGGGCTAAAGGGATTGAGGGATTTGGGAAGAAGGGGGGATTCAAGTTACTGAATTCAATGATTGGCCATGATCAAAATGAATGGCGGAACAGGCTCGATGGGCCAAATGGCCTACTCCTGTTTCAATGCGCCCATCAAATTGTGGTAGCTGTATATGACAGACAGGGGGAGCCTCTGAGCAGTACAAGGTGTATTGAAAATTGAAATAAAGACAATCTTCATTTCAGAATTAAACAAATCTCCCCAAAAAATGACAGAGGGAAAATGGGTAAACATTTGGAATTTGAACAGCGCTGATTTTGCAGCTCTGGACCTAGAGATTTGTACACTTCCAGATTCAGGCTGCTCCGCCCCTGAAGGAAAGATTCTTAAAAAAAGACAATTAGAAATCCGCAGCCAGGATTTATGGAAGGAATCCGCTTCCGGAGAGTTTGACGGCATCTCCCAATTGAAAGGGCCTGAGGTCGCCGTTCCATCATGGGCTGAATGGCCTCTGTCTGTAGCGTAGGGATTCTACGGAAAAAGGAGAGTGGGAGAAGGAAAATGTGGAAAAGCAAACAGTTGCTCACACGAGCAATGTGGGGTATAAAGGTTTTAGCAGGGCTAAGTGAGTTACACGAACAAGGAATTAGTGAAAGGCAGGAGTTTACGGCAAGTAAATTACCCTCTTATTTAACATGGAATGGAAGGTGGATGTTTTTATTCTGTTTCAAAGCATAAAGTTCATCAAATAAACTGCTTTTGGGAAAGGAAAGCCACCCACGTTCCTCTGATGATCAGGAATCAAGGTGTGTTCTGTAATTGAAATTCTTTTAAGCTTGGCCAACGAGGGAAACTCTGCTTGGAGAGATGCAGAGTGAATGATAGGGACTGCATGCTGTAGTTTTACCCCTGCTCCATACCACATTTTGCTGGTCAGAGTTGTGGGAAAGCGCTGGTGGTGTTTGTGGACACCAATACGAGAAAGGATCTTCCAAGCCAGCACCCAGTGCTGACCACATTTCATCCTTGAGAACCTCAACTTACTGCAGTAGTTGAACAATTGTGGAGAGCGCGGCAAGGCATTTTTAACACCCCAGCAAATATCTCATAATTCATTTGAGACTATTAGTTTCCTCACATATGGAATAAAGTTAAGATTACATTGCTCCATTCTGTGTGACTTTATATTTGGCAACTTTTTAAAAAAGGCATATAATTATATATGCATGGGTTCCCTCCGGGTGTTCTGGTTTCCTCCAACAGTCCATAATATTAATCGCCAGGGGTGGAAGTTAATGTCCCCACCCTTCCTGCCCCACATCCTGGAAACAAGCAGGGGGGCATTTAATGGGGTGGCAAGGCTTGTGATGGAAAGCTTGTTTCTTTCCCTGCTCCCCCTGGTAGGAGATGGAGAACAATAGTTGGCAATCTACAAATAGGTGGGATGGGGAACACAGAGGCTCAGGGACACATATGAGCAAAGCTGTCCAGAAACCATTAATACGCAGGATTGCAGAATGAAAAAATATAAAGAGGAATATAAAACTTGCTTCTTTGGGTAGTGACACAGAGTTGCATCATTCGAGCTTGATTTTTGAAGAAAGAGTGTGGACTCTTGTGAGGAACATGAGGCTGCTGACCTTTGTGGTCACCTCTAGTTGTTGACTCTAGTCTGGCTCACTGGGGTACTTCTTCCAGATGGAAGCAAGGGTTTCCTGCCCGCCATTCTCAATGAGGAATTCCAGGGATTCATCAGAACACACTGAGCTGTCTGGAGATATCTATGCAGACCATGGTTAGCCCTCTGCTCACCCATTTGTTAAAGCAATGTCAAATCGAGATACTGTTTGCCCTTTAAATTATCCCTCCATGCCCATCACCCACCTCATGCCCACACACTATTGTGGTGGCAAACTAGCCTTGGGGCAAATGAATGAGTGTTGCTTTGAGGATTGCACTGCATCATTGACACAGTGTGGGGACCTGGGAATATTCTCCAGTTTGGATTCTTGACTTGAATCGGAAATTCAACCCAAAGTGTCGCAAATGTTTTATGATTGGATGCTTGACCCAGGAACTTTAAAGTCTGACTCATGCTTCATGCAAGACATTAATACCTTAGGTTCTGAGACATAACATACAAACACACAAAACGAATCAACAAAATGACAATTGCATTTGGATTGCAATCAACAATCTTCCAAATTGACCAAATCCAATGTAAAAATGGACATTTATCAATCTCATTTAGAAGGCCATTATTTTTGCCGTTTTTTTTTAAAAAAAGCATCCTGACACAGATTTCCAATGCCAAAATTTTGCCATAAAAAAGAAAAACTATGCTCATTGACTGCCAATGAATTACATCCAAATAGATTCCATAAAAGGACTCGTCACTCTTGTAATTTTCACTGTGAAAGTGTCAGCACAGTTTCACACTGCACCGCGGTACATGATTCTATTGCAGGGATACGCAAGATGGAACTAAACTTGCCTTATCCTGCACACCAGCCTGCCAAAATATAATGCACTGACTTATCAGTGTGCATTAATTACAAATTTCATACAATCTGTTACACCAACTTAATATAAAAAGAACTCTTATCAAAATGTTGAAAATTGGAAAGCAGTTTCTGATGAACAAGGATATTCAATGAAGAAAGGAACTGCACAATGCTTATCCTTGTCTGTTGTTCGGTTCATCAACAGTGTCAAAAGCCTATTCAATTCCAGAAGAATGCACAGGTTCTGGTCAACAGAAGGATGGATCCTAGGCAGCGCATATAAAGACTGGCATTGTTAACCAATAGTGTGTATGCGTGTGCACGTGTGTGTGTGTGTGTGTGTGTGTGTGCGCGCGCACGTGGAAAATTACCCCCCTCCTCCCTCACATTGGTGTGTAATCAACCATAGCTTAGATGTTACACGTGCTGATATTAACGGACTAGGGCTTCATGCAGTATGTGACATTCTTCTGATCACTATAGCC
This sequence comes from Carcharhinus amblyrhynchos, assembly GCF_965287045.1. Lineage (NCBI taxonomy): Eukaryota > Metazoa > Chordata > Chondrichthyes > Carcharhiniformes > Carcharhinidae > Carcharhinus > Carcharhinus amblyrhynchos. Next base: position 50,424,193 of record NC_137342.1, read on the forward strand.
AATAACCACTTACTTCTGCGGACAAAGTAAGCTCTGTGTGCGAAAAGCAAAAGCAGAAGGGGGAAATTTGACTTTGGCGACATCACAGAACTGCCAAGAGCAAATTGGCGGCAGGTTTTGCAACTGGCCAGATGTTCTTGTCGGTCATTGGCTTCAGGTGAGGCGCCACTCAGCCGTCCAGCTGATTGATTATCACCCGTTTTGTGTTATTGACAAAGCCCAATTTCACCGTCATCACCTGCACTAACCTCGCCTGGTGCCTGCAATAGATTTTGGCTAATTCTAGATACCAATGAGTGGGTCAAATAACCTGTCCACAGTGAACCCGGTATCAACATTTCAAACTTTACTTCGAGTGACAGTTTTTGTTAAAAAAAAAAATCAGATCATATTCTCAGAATGAAGAAAACAGTCTGTGGTTGTTGGAGAATCCCACTCAAATCAAATCCAATTTCAGAGTCCTCGCCAGTCACTGTCAGTCATCACTCTGAAGTTGTCCTGCACAAAATGAGCCCTTTCAGTGTACAGGGTGGACAGAATGCTGTGACAGAGGGAGTTGCTTGCTAAAAAGCTCTTGTGCTGCTTGAGATTGTTGCTAAGCCGTATTCACAGTGCCTGAGGAAACTGAAACCACCCCACAAACTCCAGAGTTCCGAGCGCAATGTCCTTCTCTAAGACACCTGTACATCTCCGCTCTCGTGTTTGGTTCTCCTCAGGTTACCTTTCATCTTGACAAATTCGGGCGCGTTCTCCCGTTTCTCCTCAGCATCCAGCTTCTCCTGCTCAATCTGAAATCACATTACACGGTCAGTAACACAGCTACAGTCCACCTCATACAAACAGAAAATACTGGAAAATCTCAGCAGGTCTGACGGCATCTGTGGGGAGAGAATAGAGCCAACGTTTCAAGTCTAGATGACCCTTCATCAGAGCTTGACACTGCTCTCACCCGTGTCCAACCTATCCCTTAGATCACTGCTCTCACTCCCTTCCCTCCCTCCCAGAACCAGATAGAGTCCCCCGTCCTCACTTTTAACCCCACCACCTCCCAGAAGTCACCAAAGGATAAAAAAAAGGTTTTGATGCAGACGCAGGGAGAACATGACAGACAGTGACCCAAGCTGGGAATCGAACCCAGGTCCCTGGTGCTGTGGGGAAGCAGTACCAACCACTGTGCCATCATGTAGATGATGGTGACCAAAAGCTTGGCGAAAGAAGTAGGATTTAAGTAGCATCTTAAAGAGGACAGAGAGAGGGTGGCAAGGTTTAGGGCGGGAATGCCAGAGCTTAGAGTCCTGGCAGCTGAAGGCAAGGTCGCCAGTGGAGAGTTGGTTAAAACTGAGGGTATGGATGAGGCCAGAATTAGTGATCTCAAGAGCTGTGGATAACTCTCAACAACATTCTCAATAATGTTTCAATTGCATATCAGAGGGATCATAACTTCAATACAAAACCTTAACATCGCAACAAGCCAATGGGAGCAACAGGTCAATAATGCAGATGAATTTATCCCCAATTCTCATGAAGGACCCCAAAAGAACCATTAGCCTATTTTTCTCTTCTAACCTCTGGCTAATCTGCTTTTGCTGATTTTATTCCATATTTCCCACCTTCATTCAATGTGGCTGATCTGATGTAACTTCAAATTCACAATCCTGCCCACCTCTGATAACCTTTCACCCTCTGCTTATCAAGAAACTATCAACCCACCCATCCATTGACTCTCTCTATACTTCCTGTTGCCTTGGCAAAGCAGGCAGCATAATTAAGGACCCCATGTACCCCGGACATTCTCTCTTCTACCTTCTTCCGTTGGGAAAAAGATACAAAAGTCTGAGGTCATGTACCAATCGACTCAAGAACAGCTTCTTCCCTGCTGCTGTCAGACTTCTGAATGGACCTACCTTGCATTAAGTTGATCTTTCTCTGCACTCTAGCTATGACTTTAACACTACGTTCTTCACTTTCTCCTTTCCTTCTCTATAAACGGTATGCTTTGTCTGTATAGTTTGCAAGAAACAATACTTTTCATTTATACTAATACATGTGACAATAATAAATCAAATCAAATTACAGAGGAGATGTCAGTGGGTAAGTTTTTCACTCAGAGCGGGGTGTGTGAGTGGAATCGGCTGCCGTCGGTGGTGGTGGAGGCGAACTCATTGGGGTCTTTTAAGAGACTACTGGATGAGTACATGGGATTTAATGGGATTGAGGGTTATAGATAGGCCTGGTAGGTATGGATATGATTAGTGCAACTTGTGGGCCAAAGGGCCTGATTGTGCTGTAGTTTTCTATGTTCCATGTTCTAAATCTAATCAACCTCTGCCTTAAAGATATCAAAAGCCTCTGCCTCAACCCCCTTCTTGGGAAAGAGTTCCAACGCCTCACCAGAGAGAAAACAAAAATTCTCATTGCGCCTTACACAGGCACCTCCTTATTTTGAAACAGTGACCCCTAGTTCTAGATTCTCCCACAAGAGCAAACATCCTGTCCACATCCACACTGTCAACACCCCTCAGGGCCTTAACATGTTTCAATGAAATCGTCTCTTACTCTTCCAAACTCCAGCGGGTAGAAACCTAGCCTGTCCAGCCTTTCCTCATCTTGATAACCTGCTCATTCCAGCTACTCATCTCGTAACTCTTTTCAGAACTGCTCTCAATGCATTTACATCTCTCCTTAAACAAGGAGACATAGAAACACAGAGAAACATAGAAGATAGGAGCAGGAGGAGGCCATTCGGCTCTTCGAGCCTGCTCTGCCATTCATCACAATCCTGGCCGATCATCCAACTCAATAGCCTGCTTTATCCCCATAACTTTTGATCCCATTCATCCCAAGTGCCATATCCAGCTGCCTCTTGAATGTATTCAGTGTTTTGATAGAAGGATTTACTCAAGATGTGGTCTCACCAAAACGCTGTATAACTGAAGCATAACTTCCTTACACAAGAACATAAGAAATAGGAGCAGGAGTAGGCCATCTAGCCCTTCGAGCCTGCCCCACCATTCAATAAGATCATGGCTGATCTGTCGTGTCTCAGTTCCACATTCCCGCCCTCTCCCCATGACCCTTAATCCCCTTGCCTATCAAAAACCTGTCAACCCGCGTCTTAAATATATTTAGCAAGGCAGCCTCCACCACTTCAATGGGCAGAGAATTCCAGAGATTAACCACCCTTTGAGTGAAGAAGTTCCTCCTCAACTCTGTTCTAAACCACGCCCCCCCCCTTTATCTTGAGGCTGTGCCCCCTAGTCCTACTGTCCTTTCTGAGCAGGAAGAGCCTCTCCACCTCTATCCTATCCATCCCATTCATCATCTTATGTCTCAATGAGATCTCCCCTCATTCTTCTAAACTCTAACAAGTACAAGCCTAGTTTATTCAGCCTGTCCTCATAGTTCAACCCCTTCAGCTCCGGTATCAGCCTAGTAAACCTCCTCTGCACTCCCTCCAAGGCCAAAATATCCTTGCGCAAGTGCGGCGACCAAAACTGCACACAGTACTCCAGCTGCAGCCTCACCAGTGCCCTATACAGCTGCAGCAAGACCTCCCTACTTTTATATTCAATCCCCCTCGCTATGAAGGCCAGCATCCCATTCGCCTTCCTGACCACCTGCTGCACCTGCAGGCTGGGTTTTTACTTTTGTATTCAATTTCCCTTGAAATAAGCGATAATATTCTGTTACCTTTGCCATTACTTCTTGTACCTGCAGGCTAACCGTTTGCCATTCATGCACTTACACACCCAGATCCCTCTGCATCTCAGAGCTAGATTAACTTCACAAAACAGTGTTCTTCCACTTCTCCACCACCGAAAATGCATTCTTTTGGTGCAAACACGATACGTGTGTGATAAACGTTCACCGGCATTAATCTTCAAATTCTGCTCACTCTGCTTTGGGCTGTACAAGGTCTGCTTATCTTTTTAAGAAGGTTTAGTTGCTGATTTGACAACCCTGCAGCGATGCTTGTGTTGGGAAAGTAATCTGCATTTGTTTTTAATTGAAGGAACATACAGCTGTTTGTGAGACATTCTTGGCAGGAAATGGATTATTCCTACAATAGACGTCATTTTGCCATCATTAAAAGACAAATAAATGCCTCTGGTAGAAAGAGGGAAAGGAAATAAATAAGTAATACTTTCCACTTGGCCTGGCATGGATGGATTTGATCTAAAAAAATGTTCAAAAGAAAATCATTAATTCTGTCTTCCCAGTCTCCAAATGCATCTAGAATGGAAAATCTGTCTTCTCAACTTCAGCTCTGCGCTGGGAACTCTTAAATATAGAGGGGGATACAGAAAGAGCCTTCACGAGCTCGATTTGGCACTGATACAGCAGTAATTAAGTCATTCAGTTGGAATTGGGATATTGTGATAGGGATATTTTCCATTACATTGGGCACAGATTTAATTTAATGGGGGCTTCATATCATTAAGTTGGATGTGTCCATTACAGTGTTTTAATTATTATTTTTGCTGGCTTTCGCACCTGGTCTAGCCTCTGTTGGCGTTTCATTAACTCTTGCTCCAAGTCTGATTTTTTCAGAGCTTCTTCCTCTTTCTTCTGTTTGACGACTTGGTCTCTCTTTCTCTGCTCCATCACTCGTTGCAACTCTGGTTTGTTTTGAGGAGCAATTCCCCTGAAAAGTAAAAATTCCACAAGGTTTACAGATGTTCTGCAAGTTACAGATGTGGTACAAGAAAACAAGCAACACCTACTGCAAAGATGCTGAGTGACTAACGGGTCTGCAGCAAGGGCCCCTCTTGGATTGGTGTTCTGTGACATTGGCTATGTTGTAATATGCCTCACAAGGATAGCAGCATGAAATCGCTGGAGTCGGAAGTATGTCATATGATCCAGTTTTAGTTTCACTTTTGCCTGTGAGCAGTGCACACACAGACAGCTCTGCGACTGATGTCTTCAAGCTTTCTATCCACGTATATTTGTTTGCATGTGGATAGCCCAAATAAATAGACCCATGGTTTTCACTTCTGCCTCACAGCTTCAGGGACCCAGGTTCAATTCCGGCCTTGAGTCACTGTGTGGAGTTTGCACGTTCTCCCCTTGTCTTCGAGGGTTTCCTTCAGGTGCTCTGGTTTCCTCCAACTGTCCAAAAATGTGCAGGTTAGGTGCATTGGCCATGCTAAATTGCCCCATTATGTCCAAAGAAATGTAGGTTAGGTGGATTATTTATTTTAAGTTTATTTATTTAGTGGTGTCCCAAGTAAGGCTTACATTAACACTGCAATGAAGTTAATGTGAAAATCCCTTAGTTGCCACACGCTGGCGCCTGTTTAGGTACACTGAAGGAGAATTTAGCATGGCCAATCACTTAACCAGCACATCTTTCAGACTGAGGGAGGAAACCAGAGCACCTGGAGGAAACCCACGCAGACACGACGAGAACATGCACACTCCGCACAAACAGTGAACCAAGCTGGAACTCAAACCTGGGTCCCTGGTACTGTGAGGAAGCAGTGCTAACCACTGTGCGACTCATGATAGACCATGGTAACCATTAGTCATGGTAAAATGCTCTTTTGGAGAGTCAGTGCAGACTTAATGGGCAGAATGGCCTCCTTCTGCACTGTAAGGAATCTGTGGTTCTATAATGTGTTTACACAATCCTTTATTCATGCTAACCTGGGCCACAATGCCACCTTTCTGAAATAGATGATGTTTTACAATTTTTTTTCCCATCTCATGCAGATGGAAAGGTAATCATTATCATACTTGTAATAAAAATTAAATGCAAAATCACCACAGTTTGGGGGAGTTTTTTTTGGTAAATAGATTTTTTGGAATGATCTGATGCAAATGCAAGTTGCATTCTTTGTTGCAGATATCTAGTTCATAATTTGTATGTTTTAGAATACAACTTTTCATTTTAGGAATTAGAGTTTTAACTAAAGAAAGAGGTAAATAGGGATGGACAATAAACGCTGACCCAGCCTCTGACACTCACACCCATAAAATAGTTAAATAAAAGGGTATTCGATATTAAGCGACTGATTTAAATTCAACTCAAGGAAGATTGAGTTTATTACACTTAATAATTATTCTTTGTTTGTCTTCCAAAGCCAGGGTTCGTAATGAAACAATGAGTAATCCACCTCTAATCTTTTAATGGGGCCATGGACTCTGGGGGAAAGAGGCACAAAGCTCGATTAACAATAAAATTATTTATACGGGTTACAGAATCAATGGCTGGCATGGAAGTTTTATGATTCGTTTACATTTTTGTTTGAGAGTATCCATGATTATGTCATGATGTCACGGATACAGGATGTGGGTGGAGGTGCCATGTTTCTTTGTGTTAAATTTATCTCTGTGTCACTTTCTGACAGAAGCAGGAAGTTCAGTTCAGTTGAGTTTGGGTTTCGTGAAGGAAAAGCAGCTGGAAAATTTGCTACAGTTCAAAGCTAGGGGAAGAAATCCTCGGTGGTCCTCACAGTGCCTTGTGGCAGAAAGCAGTCAGCTTGAATAGACTAAAGTGTCTGTCCAAAGCCAGCACAATGAGCTAAAGAGTCCACAGTCATGAGGTCTTTCGAGAAAATTGGAGGATTGATCAGCTGAAAGCTAATGTAATGATCTCCATGTTGGTGACTAGTGGAGTGCCCCAGGGGTCGGTGTTGGGGCCTCAGCTATTTACCATTTATATAGATGATCTGGAGGAGGGAACCGAGTGTAGGGTGTCGAAATTTGCTGATGACACCAAGATTGGTGGAAGGGCAAATTGCGCGGAGGGTGTGGAGAGTCTACAGAGGGATCTAGACAGGCTGGGCGAATAGGCCAGGAAATGGCAAATGGAATTTAATGTTGGCAAGTGTGAGGTGGTCCACTTTGGTAGGAATAATGGTAGGAAGAACTATTACTTACGTGGCAAAAAACTGCAGCAGGCGACGGTGCAGAGGGACCTCGGGGTCCTTGTGCATGAGTCGCAAAAACCCAGTCTACAGGTGCAGCAGGTGGTCAGGAAGGCGAATGGGATGCTGGCCTTCATAGCGAGGGGGATTGAATATAAAAGTAGGGAGGTCTTGCTGCGGCTGTATAGGGCATTGGTGAGACCGCAGCTGGAGTACTGTGCGCAGTTTTGGTCGCCGCACCTGCGCAAGGATATTTTGGCCTTGGAGGGAGTGCAGAGGAGGTTTACTAGGCTGATACCGGAGTTGAGGGGGTTGAACTATGAGGAGAGGCTGAATAAACTAGGCTTGTACTTGTTAGAGTTTAGAAGAATGAGGGGAGATCTCATTGAGACATATAAGATGATGAATGGGATGGATAGGATAGAGGTGGAGAGACTCTTCCCGCTCAGAAAGGACAGTAGGACTAGGGGGCACAGCCTCAAGATAAGGAGGGGGGGGGGGGGCGGTTTAGAACGGAGTTGAGGAGGAACTTCTTCACTCAAAGGGTGGTGAATCTCTGGAATTCTCTGCCTGTTGAACTGGTGGAGGCTACCTCGCTAAATATTTTTAAGACGCGGGTTGATGGGTTTTTGATAAGCAAGGGGATTAAGGGTTATGGGGAGAGGGCGGGAATGTGGAACTGAGCCACGACAGATCAGCCATGATCTTATTGAATGGCGGGGCAGGCTCGAGGGGCTAGATGGCCTACTCCTGCTCCTATTTCTTATGTTCTTATGTAATAGTTACCTTGAGGAATAGCTGGAATACAAAGTAGAATAAAAGTAAATTCTGGAGGGCTGTTGCATACCTTTGGATTGATCCCTGGAGAAGTAAATAAACATTCAAGATTTCACCTGATAAGGGAGCGTTGGTGGTGAAGTGAAAGGAAGAGTTGAGTTTACAGCCTAAGGCTTTATCAGCTATAGTGTTAAATTAGTGACGCTTGCTTTGATTAATTTATCTTTATTTATACAATAATGTTTGTTTTTGGTGAAGAATGTGAAATCTTGTAGTAGGCAGATGGAATTTAATCCAGATAAATGTGAAGCGATGCATTTTTGTAGAACTAATGTAGGGTGGAGTTATACAATAAATGGCAGAACTATCAAGAATATAGAAACACAGAGGGACCTGGGTGTGCAAGTCCACAAATCCTTGAAGGTGGCAGCAGGGTGGAGAAGGTGGTGAAGAAGGCATATGGCATGCTTGCCTATATAGGATGGGGTGTAGATTATAAAAACTGGAGTCTGACGTTACAGCTGTATAGAACGTTGGTTAGGCCACATTTGGAGTACTGCGTCCAGTTCTGGTCGCCACACTACCAGAAGGATGTGGAGGCTTTGGAGAGAGTGCAGAGGAGGTTTACCAGGATGTTGCTTGGTATGGAGGGTCTTAGCTATGAGGAGAGATTGGGTAGACTGGGGTTGTTCTCCCTGGAAACTCAGAGAATGAGGGGATACCTAATAGAGGTGTATAAAATTATGAAGGGTATGGATAGGGTGAAGAGTGGGAAGCTTTTTCCCAGATCGGAGGTGACGATCACGAGGGGTCAAGGGTTCAAGGTGAGAGGGACGAGGTTTAACTCAGATATCAGAGGGATTTTTTTTTTAAAACAGAGGGTGGTGGGGGCCTGGAATGCGCTGCCAAGCAGGGTAGTGGAGGCGGACACGCTGGGATTGTTTAAGACTTACCTGGAAAGTCACATGAGCAGACTGGGAATGGAGGGGCACAAATGAATGGTCTAGTTGGACCAATGAGCGGCACAGGCTTGGAGGGCCGAAGGGCCTGTTTCCTGTGCTGTACTGTTCTTTGTTCTGTGTTTATCGATCAAGTGTTGGGTGTTCGGATTTCTTCTTTAAACATTAGCAGCCCCCACCTACCAGGATTGTAACACTATTCAATCTTTTTATTGGGATCTAGGCATTGCTGACTTGGCCATTATTTGTTGTCCATCCCTAATTACCCTCCAGAAAGTGGTGGCGAAAGGCCTTCTTGACCCATAGTAATCCATGTGGTGCAGATACAGCTGCAGTGTTGGTAGGAAGGGACCATTGGGAGGCTACAGTAAATGTAACAAAAAGGTGGCACTAGATGGGCAAATTCAGCGATCTCGTGTTCCCAACTTTGAACCACACTCGAAGGGAATGCATGCCAGAGAATGAAAGCTCTATTTATGATTCCATCCCTCAGTTTGAATGTGGCTTCATGTCTCTGATTCTTTAAGATTCTGTAATGAAGTGTTGGAACAAAAAACTGACAGAAACACCTCTAATTACATGAATTGTTTGCCATTTCACTGCCTTTGAATGTAGTAATGACAACACTAGTGGGATGTCACGGTGGCACAGTGGTTAGCACTGCTGCCTCAGTGCCAGGAACCCAGGTTTGTATTCCCAGCTTGGATCACTGTCTGTGCAGAGTCTGCATGTTCTCCCCATGTCTGAGTGGGTTTCCTCCGGTTTTCTCCCACAATCAGAAAGGACAAAGTAAATAACAGCGCAGGAACAAGATCTTTGGCCCTCCAAGTCTGCACCGACTATGCTGCCCAACTTAATTAAAACCCCCTACCCTTCTGGGGACCATATCCCTCTATCCCCATTCTATTCATGTATTTTCAAGACACTCCTTAAAACTCACTACTCACAGGTAGTAAAACTTCCACTACCTCTCCCAGCAACGAGTTCCAGGTAACCATCACCCTCTGTGTAAAAAATCTGCCTCATACATCTCCTTTAAATCTTGCCCCTTGCACCTTAAACCTGTGCCCCCTAGTAACTGACTCTTCCACCCTGGGGAAAAGCTTCTGACTATTCACTCTCTCCAAGCCTCTCAATCTTGTAGACTTCTATCAGGTCTCCCCTCAACCTCTGTTGTTCCAGTGAGAACAAACCAAGTTTCTCCAAACTCTCCTCATAGCTAATGCCTTCTGCAGCATCCTGGTAAATCTTTTCTGTACCCTCTGGTACATGCTAGTCAGGTGCATTGGCTGTGCTAAATTCTTCCTCAGTGTACCCGAACAGGCACCAAAATGTGGCGACTAGGGGAACTTCACAGTAACCTCAATGCAGTGTTCATGCGAACTTACTTGCAACTAATAAATAAACTTCAAGACTTTTTCAAATGGAGCTAACCTTCAATTAATTTGGTTCAGATACTTTGAAATGAAAAGTTTGGCCATGGAAGCCAATAACACATTAACCTATCATCTGACTAGAATGTTCATTCCTGCTCATTACAAAAACAAACAACAAAACCCAAAACTCATCCTGAGGTTGCTAAAGAATCAATGAAGAAACTAACATTATGGTGTTTAATGTTAAATCACAAGCTCCTGCTCTGAGTAATTGCAAGCCAATAGGGTCAGATTTCACAATGCAAAATGCAACTGGGACGCTCACATTTTCTTTCATGTTCGGCAGGGGAGAAACATTTTAAAGTATATCTATTACTCACAACTGGGCTTACATTAACACTGTAGTGAAGTTACTGTGAAATTCCCCTAGTCGCCACACTCCAGCATCAGTCAGTTGCACTGAAGGAGAGTGTAGCATGGCCAATGCATCTAACCAGCACATCTTTCGGACTGTGGGAGGAAAACGGAGCACCCGGAGGAAACCCACACAGACACGGGGAGAACATGCAAACTCTGCACAGACAGTGGCCCAAGTCAGGAATCAAACCTGGGTCCCTGACACTGAGGTAGCAGTGCTAACCATCATGCCACCCTATATTTATAACACTTTTAAGAAGTGTTATTTTACTCTCGTGTGTTTAAACATGTTTCTAAAAGTACATACTAGTCAGAAAATATTACTTAAAACATTTTTTGCGTCAGAAGGATTTTATTTACAAAACTCAATCTATTTATCTCAAATTATAAAGAATGCTACTTTGCTTTATCCTCACTGAGCAAAATTCATCGATAAAGCTGTTTTACATCAGTGTTACTTTCATTCTGATTCTGGGAGTCTGGCACCAATGAGTGGCTCTTGATATTTACATGATTAAACTCAATTCACTCTTCCAGGTGGCAGGGAGACAGAAAGTGGAGCTACTTTTACACAGTTGCCATTTTAATTCAAATTTCAGAATTCCTGCAGCACAAAAGGAGGCCATTCAGCCCATCAACTTTCTGACAGAGCATCTTACATAGGCCCAAACCCCACCCTACCTCATGGTCCTGTACGTCTTTTGATGCTAAGACAATTTAGCTTGGCCAATCCACCGAATCTGCACATCTTTGGACTGTGGGAGGAAATCCATGCATGCAACCAATGATAATAACATTGGATCTTTTATAATGTAATCTAGGGTAAGATGCTGTGAGGGTCAGCTGACTAGCTGATCCGGTGGACAATGTAACCAATGGCAAAATGATGTGATGACCAGCTGACCCAATATAAATAAGCAGATGTGAATTGTGGGGAGCTTGGATGGCCCAGGGTGTGGCCTCAAGTGTTGGAGTAATGAACCTGGGTCCCCAGCGGCTGCAAGGCAGGAGTGTTAACCACTGTGCCATCGTGTCACAGCTATGATGAATAGTCTCCTTTTTTTAAAAAGCACAATTTCTAAGGTAAGAAAGCCAATTTCCAGTATATACTGCACTAAATCTGGTTCTTCAATCAGGCAGCTGATTGATGCATTGTTGGTATGGGGATCTATACTTAGCAACGTTACGGTCACTGACCTGCCTGCGTCTCGACTGAAGTAAGGCCAATATTAAAGCAGCATAAATCTGCTCTAGGTAGCTGGCTCAGTCTCCTCAAACCCTCACCCCTCTAAACGTGTGCAGAACCTCCTCTTCAGTGTCGTCTCAGCAAAAGAACAAATGAGGATCCCAGCAAATTCATCCCCATCAGCTAAGATGTTCCAGGCTCACCTTTGATATTCCGTTGGTTCCAGAGATGCAGAGCCCTCCATGTGATGTGGCCTGTTCTATCCAGTATCTAATGATACAATAGTGTAAACCAAGAACGTTGTGGGAACTCCTGGTGACGAACGGGATTTTGAAACTTTCAACACCTATTTGTGTCCTCACCTCCGGTGGAATGAGACACTTAACAGCACAATGCCAGATATAAACTATTCTGCTTTCTTTGCAGGGAGCAAGAGAATGGGCCCCAAAACAGTTAATCTAATTGCTCAGCTTCATTCCTCAACATCATTTCTGTAATGAGCAACCAGCCCCATGCTCTGTCCCCTGGGGCTGAGCTGATTTGCTTTACCTTCCGATTTAGCCAACTTCAAACAAACTGATGTGGTTCATTTTGACCTCCAGCGGTGGGTTCCCAGACTTGCAGTTTGCCCTCTCTCATGGACTGTCCACTCGCTACATGTTTCCAGCCTATCCCTCTTCCCCATCTGTGTGTTCCCAGCCCGTGGGAGTGCAGTCTGCAGCTTCCTCCGTCATTGAATGATTCACCAGCTCAACCTGACAATCAAATCACCTCTCTCCCATCCCCTGTAGTGCAAATCTGAAGAAAACATCTGCTTCTATTTGCAGAAGTGACAGGGGTGGTGAGGGGAGTGCAGAGTAATCTGACTAATATTTCTGGTCAGAGACAAATGGCCCTTCATTATCGCAGCTCATACCTGAACTGATTCATTGTGTAATGGGCTCATCTGGATTTAATATCCGTAGAATCATAGAAACCCCACAAATCCCAGAAGGAGGCCATTTGGCCCATTACATCTGCACCAACAACAATCCCACGCAGCCCTATCCCCATCACCCCAAGTACTTACCCCGCTAACCTACACGTCCTGGGTCACACTTAGGGGCTAGTTAGCATGGCTAATTAACCTAACCGGAGCGCCTGGAGGAAACCCACGCAGACACAGGAAGAACGTACAAACTTCACACAGACAGTGACCTGAGGCTGGGAATCAAACCCAGGTCCCTGGTGCTGTGAGGCAGCAGTGCTAACCACTGTGAGGCCTTGCCACCCAACTTTGATGCTGCACAGCTTTTAAACTAAAACTTGTACCAATTGGTTCATTTCTAAAAACACATTACTTAATCCAAAGGCCTTTCAATAAAATATTAAAAATTCCAAGATGTGTGCATTTCAACCATAAATTCTAGGATGGCTCTTTGTCATTGCTGTCTAGACAGAGGGGGAGATCCTGTGGGAGTGTAGCATAACCCTTAGTCAAACCTTCTGCTAAAATCAATCAGGTGGGATCTGGATGTGATCCACTCGGACAGGAGATTCCCTTCTGTCTTTTAGTCAATATTACACCCAACCATTTGAAAACTAGAACCATCTGAAAACTAGAACCATCTTTAGGTTAAATCATTTTCCGTGCAAGAGAGAGGTGACTCCTTTCTCGAGGCTGAATTTTCCTGGCCCAATGTGATAAGGGGTGCCCCACCTCTCCCTGCCACCATGTCACATTGCTCAAGTGGCTAATTAGGGGCCACAGCCCAACCCCAGAGGCATTTTGCCCACATTGGGACAGCCCATAACCAGTTACATCCTGGCAGCCACCCAGTAGACTCAGGTGGAGATCTCCTTGATGGGAACTCCATTGCCCATGGATGGGCACCTTGGCAGCATGCCCACCTGAACAGCAACAGGGCTGCCAGTGCACCACAAACCCCACCAACTCCAATTGCCTGCCTGGCTACAGCATTCTCCTCTGAGGCTGCACCTTCCATTAATGTGGCCTCTCCCTGTGAATGGCATTGAGCATTGCACAGACACTTGCAAACATCTCCACTTCTGATATTACGATGAAAGGAAGGTCATTGGTGGAGCAGCTGAAGGTAGAATCATAGCATCTCTATAGTGCAGGTGGAGGCTACTTGGCCCATTGAGTCTGCACCAATTCCCCAATAGAGCATCCCACCCAGGTCCTAACCCCGTAACTCCACGTATCCACCCCACTAATCCACCTAAACTACACGTCTTGGGACACTAAGGAGCAATTTGGCATGGCCAATCCATCTAACTTGCACATCATTAGACTGCGGAGGAAACTGGAGCACCCAGAGGAAACCCACGCAGACACGGGAAGAATGTGTAAACTCCACACAGACAGTGACCCAGGCGAGCAAATCAAATCTGGGTCCCTGGCACCAAGGCAGCAGTGCTAAACACTGTGCCACCCATCACGATGGTTGGGCCTGGGACATTACCCCAGGGAACTCTTACAACAACATCCTAGAACTGGGATGATCGAAGTTCAACAAACAAACCATCTGTCTTTGTGCTCGGTTTGACTCAAACCAGTGGAGAGCTCCCCCCCGATTCCCACTGACTCCAGTTTCACTTGGGTTCATTGAATCTCACAGGTCCAAGAATAACATGGAGGAAACTTCACGGTCATACATTGGTCCAGAAGTTGTTTGCAACCTCACAGTTGTGAAGCATGAGCTGCGGTTTGGTGCTGAGCAGATACATCAATCATGCCAGCAAGGGACCCAGTCAGACAGACAATAAGCACAGCTGGATCACACACTAGAATGTTTTCAACAGTGGTGTTGGCATTCATTCTTTGACACAATGATGAAGGTCCTAACAAAATTTTGCTGGCCCATCAAGCCTGCATCACATTCATGATGCCCTGTCACATCCCTGTGAACCATAGAAAATTACAGCTCAGAAACAGGCCTTTTGGCCCTTCTTGTCTGCGCTGAACCATTTTTTGCCTAGTCCCACTGACCTGCACTTGAACCATATCCCTCCACACCCCCCTCGTCCACGAACCCATCCAAGTTTTTCTTAAAAGTGACCCCGCATTTACACTTTATCCGGCAGCTCATTCCACACTCCCACCACTGTGTGAAGAAGCCCCCCCTAATATTCCTTTAAACTTTTCTCCTTTCACCCTTAACCCATGCCCTCTGGTTTTTTTTCTCCCCTAGCCTCAGTGGAAAAAGCCTGCTTGCATTCACTATCTATACCCATCAAAATCTCATACACCTCTATCAAATCCCCCCTCGTTCTTCTACACTCCAGGGAATAAAGTCCTAACCTATTCAATCTCTCTCTGTAACTCAGCTTCTCAAGTCCCGGCAACATCCTTGTGAACCTTCTCTGCACTCTTTCAACCTTATTTACATCCTTCCTGTAACTAGGTGACCAAAACTGTACACAATACTCTAAATTCGGCCTCACCAATGCCTTATATAACCTTACCATAACACTCCAACTTTTATACTCGATATTCTGATTTATAAAGGCCAATGTACCAAAAGCACTCTTTATGACCCTATCCACCTGTGATGTCACTTTTAGGGAATTCTGTACCTGTATTCCCAGATCCCTGTTCAACTGCACTCTTCAGAGTCCTACCATTTACCCTGTACGTTCTACTTTGGTTTGTCCTTCCAAAGTGCAATACCTCACACTTGTCTGCGTTAAATTCCATTTGCCATTTTTGTGGCCATGGAGAAGCAAAAAAAAAACTATGGAAAACCCCCAAAATGGGAAAACCATGTGGGAAAGTCTCTCTGGCTCCTTCGTGGGATTGAAACCAGCCTTGACTATAATGTAATAGATGATTTCAATGCAGTTGGAGATATGTTTCAGAGGAACATTGCAAGTGAGACTAGACCATCTGCTGTGAAGGCACTTTTGAATAAAACAATAACACATGGGAGTTCCCAGACTCCAGTGGTGATATCCAGCTGGAATCCCAGGATCAGGCGGGTGGATCACACATTGTTGATAATTCCCTGTTTACAGCTCCCTCTGGAAAAGAAGGAGACAGGAGAAACCAATGGAACAAGTTGGTACTTGCAGCTGGAAGCAGACAGCCTACTCCTGGCACCTGGGCAGAACTGTCTGGCTTTGCCACATGATGAGATAAACACCACCTGAAGCACAAGCAATCTCCACATTAACCCTTCCGAATGCAGTAGCTGTTCACATTAGTTTGTTCCAGCTGAAACTAGGCACTGTCACAATGGACAGTTTCCTGCTGTACACTCTGTTTTGGGCTGAGATTAGAATGTGGGGTGGCATGGTGGCACAGTGGTTCACATTGCTGCCTCACAGCACCAGGGACCTGGGTTCAATTCCCAGCTTGGGTTACAGTCTGTATGGAGTTTGCACATCCCCTCCTTCCACATTCCAAAGATTTGCAGGTTAGGTTGATTGGCCACGCTAAATTGACCCTTAGCGTCAGGAGGTTAGTAGGGTAAATAAGTAGGGTTATGAGGAGAGGGCCGGGGTGGGATTGTGGTTGGTGCAGATTCGATGGGCTGAATGGCCTCCTTCTGCACTGTAGGGATTCTATAATTCTGAAAGACACGCTGGTTAGGTGCATTGACCTGAACAGGCACCAGAGTGTGGCAACTTGGGGAATTTCACAGTAACTTATTTGCAGTGTTAATGTCAGCCTCCTTGTGACTAATAAATAAACTTTAAGATTAGTAAATGGCAGGAAGTTTATCCACAGTGGTTAATTAATTCTCATGGAACAAATTTACAACAGTAAAATGGAAAAACGCAAGCATTTTTGCGGTAAAAAAAATGTTGTCGACTTGGGGATCTTGGTTCATTTTCCTTCCCCGATTCCAGAGTCTCATTTTTGTTCAGACTGACTGGTTCAACACGGTGAATGAATCAGTCCTGGGGCCACAGGGTCTGAGTCAATTCTGTACTAGGCAGTGTATTCACCCACTGAGCCATCAGGATGGGTTCCCCAATGCTTCTGATCACCATCGAGATCAGGTTTCAGAGCAGCTGTTCTGCACTGTTTCCTGGAACCTCCCCCAGGTCAGGGAAGAATTTCCTTTCACATGACAGAAATGGCATGTCGCTGGAAGGTATGTTCATTTTCCAGCCAATAACACAAACAATGGGATAAAGAGAGATAGACATTGAACATAGAACATAACAGCGCAGATCAGGCCCTTCGGCCCACAATGTTGCGCTGACCAATTAAAAAGCAATGACCCTCTAACCTAAACCAATCCCTTTTCGTCCATAAACCTATCCACGGATCTCTTAAACGCCCCCAAACTCGGCTCATTTACAACTGCAGCAGGCAGGGCATTCCAATCCCTCACCACCCTCTGGGTAAAGAACCTACCCCTGACATCCGTCCTATAACTACCACCCCTTAATTTAAAGCTATGCTCCCTCGTGCTAGCTTTCTCCATCCGATGAAAAAGGTCATCACTGTCCACCCTATCTAAACCTCTAATCATCTTACATGTTTCAATAAGGTCCCCTCTTAGCCGCCTTCTTTCTAACGAAAACAACCTCAAAGTCTCTCCTCATAGGACCTCCCCTCCATACCAGGCAACATCCTGGTAAACCTCCTCTGCACCCTCTCCAATGCCTCCACATCCTTCCTATAATGTGGGGACCAGAACTGCACACAATACTCCAAGTGCGGCCGCACCAGAATTTTATACAGTTGCAACATGACGCTGCGGCTCCTAAATTCAATCCCCCTACCAATAAACGCCAAGATACCGTATGCCTTCCTAACAACCTTATCTACTTGATTCCCAACTTTCAGGGATCTATGTACACATATACCTAGATCCCTCTGTTCATCAACACTATTCAGAGTCCTACCGTTAGTCCTATACTCTATACATCTGTTATTCCTGCCAAAGTGAATTACCTCACACTTTTCCACATTAAACTCCATCCGCCACCTCTCGGCCCAGCTCTGCAACTTGTCCAAGTCTCTCTGTAAACTATGACACCCCTCCTCACTATCTACCACACCTCCGACTTTGGTGTCATCAGCAAATTTACTAATCCACCCAACTATACCCTCATCCAGATCATTAATAAAAATTAAACAGCAGTGGCCCCAAAACAGATCCCTGAGGCACACCACTTGTAACTGAACTCCATGACGAATACTTATCAACCACCACCCTGTCTCCTATCCGCCAGCCAATTCCTGATCCAATTAACTAAATCACCCTCAATCCCATACGTCTGCATTTTCTGCAGAAGCCTTCCACGGTGAACCTTATCAAACGCCTTACTAAAGTCCAACAACTTTCATTTATATAGCACCTTCATCATAGGGTGGGACTTTCCTGCCTGCCCCGCAGACGTGGCTCATCATTGGCCACTGGCAAGAGAACACCACTGGCTATTGGCAGGATCTTCCTGTCCCAACGTCTATGGCGTTTTGTGTGGCTCGCTCCTCCCGCCCACAGTGCATTGCTCAGCAGGACAGGAACGTCCAGCCAGCAGGAAGAGCTGGAAGATTCTCCTCATTGCTGGAGATTTGAGTCATGATACAATTCAGATTACGTATCTACCTTTTCTGGTTTATTATAAGCTCTCGGTGGAGATCCTGGTGATTTTTTGATGTCTTCACAGGGTTGATGAGTTTTTTTGGTTTAATAAGTTCTGCACCATCTTCATCATCGATATGGTCTGGTTCAGCCATTGTGCTGTTCCCAAAACCCTGCACCTTACAGTCCAACTCTGGCTTCTCACTTTCTGTAAAACAAAATCCAAATAAAAGCTAATTTAGGTGTGTATAATCCCAAGGTAATTTTACTATATTTGAATGGCTCACAGCAGCAGATGGGATGTTCGTTTCCTCTAGCTGATAAGTTTGCATAAATTCCTTTGTATTCCACTTTAACCAGCCTTTGTTAACCAGTTTACTCGAACAAATGCGTCATCATCTGCAGCAGAATTGCACTGAACCACAATCTAAGTTACTGGCCCGGAATATCCCCCACTCTAACATTACCACCAAATCAGGGATCACCCCTGGTTCAAAGAGCCTTGATGTGGAGGTGCCGGTGTTGGACTGGGGTAATACCCCAATGAAGAACACGGGAGAACATGCCAGAAGCAACATTAGGCATATCTAAAAATAAAACAAAAACAGGAAATGCTGGAAAATCTCAGCAGGTCTGACAGCATCTGTAGGGAGGCAATAGAAGATTTAAAGTTTGAAGTTTATCAGTGTCACAAGTAGGTCTACATTCACATTGTAATGAAGTTACTGTGAAAATCCCCGAGTCGCCACACTCCTGCACCTATTGGGGCACACAGGGAGAATTTAGCATGGCCAGTGCATCTAACTTGCACATCTTTAGACTGTGGGAGGAAACTGGAGCACAGAGGAAACCCACACAGATACAGGGAGAATGTGCAAACTCCACACAGTGACCCAACTGGGAATTGAACCCAGATCCCTGGTGCTGTGAGGCAGCAGTGCTAACTGCTGTGCCACCATGGCACTGTGCCAACTTTGAGTCTAGGTGCCCCTTCATCAGAGCTAAGAGCAAAGGACTCAGATTTTGCTAACCCTATCCTCATGCTATAAATCTCTGCTGATTCTCTTAGCTCTGACGAAGGGTCATCTGCACTCAAATCTTTGCCTGTATCCTCTCCCCACGCAGATGCTGTCAGACCTGAGATTTTCCAGTACTTTATGTTTTTGTTTCAGATTCCAGCTTCCACAGTAATTTGCTTGTATCTAAACATGAGTTGTCAATCTGGTGAAGCTATTACACAGAACTACTTGTATGCTAAGCAGCAAGAAATAGACAATTCTGCAACAAACAGATCAAATCCAAACTCTGCAGTCCTGCCACATTCAACTCTGAATGGTGGTGGACAATTAAACAACTCACTGGAGGAGGAGGAGACTTCACAACAATCCCCATCCTCAGTGATGGAGGAGCCCAGCACATCAGTGCAAAAAGATGAGGCTGAAGCATCCACAGCAATCTTCAACCAGAAGGACTGAGTGGATGACCCATCTTGGTCTCCATCCTAGCCAAGCTGTTCCAGTCCAGCTACGACACTGGCATCTACTCAACAATGTGAAAAATTGCACAGCTATGTCCTGTACATAAGAAACAGGACAAATCCAACCTGATCAATTACTGCACCATCAGTCTACTCTCGATCAATAAAGTGAAAGAAGGGGTCACTCAGCTCCTGATCCCATTACAGCCCTGGGTCAAACATGGACAGAGGTGAGGTAAGAGTGACAGACCTTGACATCAAGGCCACATTTGACTGAGTGTGACATCGAGGGGCCCTAGCCAAATGGGAATCAGGGGAAACCTCTCCATTGGTTGGAGTCATACTTGACATAGGAAGATGATTGTGGTTGTGGAGAGTCAGTCATCTCAGCTCCAGGACATCTCTGCAGGAGTCCCTCAGGGTAGTGTCCTAGGCCTAACCATCATCAATAGCTTCATTAATGACCTTCCCTCTATCATTAGGTCAGAAATAGGGATGTTTGCACAACGTTCAGCACCATTCGTGACTCCTTAGATACTGAAGCAGTCCATGTTCAAATGCAGCAAGACCTACACAATGTGCAGACTTGGGCTGACAAGTGGCAAATAACATTCATGCCACACAAATGCCTGTCAAAGACCATCACCAGAGAGGACTTAACTATCACCCCTTGATCTTCAGTAGCAATACCATCACTGAATCCCCCACTATCAACATCCTGGGGTTACTATTGGCCAGAAACTCAACTGGACTAGCTATATAAATAATGAGGCCACCAGAACAGGCCAAAGGCTAGGGATCCTGCAGCAAGTATCTTGCCTCGTGACACTCCCTCCCCTCCTCAACCCCACCCCACTCCCTCCAAAGCTTGTCCACCATCTACAAGCACAGGATTGTAATGGAATACTCTCCACTTGCCTGGATGAGTGCAGCTCAAAAAAAACAGTCAACATCATCCAGGACAAAGTGGCCCGCTGATTGTTGCCCCTTCCAAACATTCACTCCCTCCACCACCTATGAACAGTGGCAGCAGTATGTACCATCTACAAGATGCACTGCAGGAACTTACCAAGGTTCCTTAGGCAGCACCTTCCAAACCCCCGAGTGCTACCATCTAGGACAAGGGCAGCAGATACTTGGGAACACCACTACCTGGAGGTTCCCCTCCAAGCCACTCACCCCCATTTGGTTTATGGATGGAAAGGGATTGGTTTAGGTTAGAGGGTCATTGCTTTTTTAATTGGTCGGCGCAACATCGTGGGCCGAAGGGCCTGTTCTGCGCTGTTCTATGTTCACATGGAAATATATTGGCTGTTCCCTCACTGTTGCTGGGCCAAAATCCTGGAATTCCCTCCCTACGTTGGGTGTACCTACAACACAGGGACTGCAGGAAGCTCAGCATCACCTTCTCAGGGACGATTAGGGATGGGCAATAAATGCTGGCCTTGAATGCATTTTAAAAAAGAATCCTTCCAACACACGCCAGTGGTGCAGTAGGAGAGATTCCCGGTTAGCTGGCCATCTGTGTGATGGAAGGAATGTCGGAGCTTCTAACATCACTATTGAAATGTGACTGATGCCTCAACATGTTGGTTTCCCTGGGTGAACTGTAATACACGAGTACCACAGGTTTCATTGTCTATTTGCACAGAAATGCCCAAAATATCAGCTGACTGTGGCCAATCACCTGGAACTCTTGTTATTTGTCACACTAATAATTCTTTTTGAGAGCAACTTTACAATAAACTAAAAGACACAAAAGGTTGTCAAATCCTTTCACTCTACTTCCGAACCCTGCCATCTCTAATTTATAAGTATAAGTTTATTTATTAGTCACAAGTAAGGCGTATGTTAACACAGCAATGAAGTTACTGTGAAATTCCCCTAGTCGTCACATTCCAGCATCTGTTTGGGTCAATGCACCCTAACCAGCACGTCGTTCAGACTGTGGGAGGAAACTGGAGCACCTGGAGGAGACCCACGCAGACACGGGGAGAACGTGCAGACTCTGCACAGACAGTGACCCAAGCCAGGAATTGAACCCAGGTCCCTGGTGCTGTGAGGCAGCAGTGCTAACCACTGTACCACCCCATCACTGAATGTACTCTGCACATTGTCTGGCTGTTCATCCCAGTGGGATTCTCCAGTCCCGATATGGTGAATGGAGATTTGGCTGAGCATCAAATTCTCTGTCCTCTCTGGTAGCAGCGATGGGGTGTGAACGGCTGGAGAATTCCAGCCAATTACCTCCATGGACAGAGCTGCATGCGAGACCCGAATTTTGGAAACCTACAAAAATGTTTGGTCCAAGTTGGAAGATGTCACCCCAGTCAAATGATCCCAGAAATGTTTCACTTTTGTCTGGTAAGATGGAAAGCCAGTAAACAAAACAGCTCATTGCCTGAAAATGCTTCATGTGTCACAAACTGCCTGGTAACAGTTATAAAACATTAGAAAAAAGTCATCCTCAGTATTCTAACCACTTGTTTTACTGTCTCAGCAGGAAGTTGGCCAGTGTTCTCTTTTATTAAAAAAAGCCAGCATATTGGCTCTGAAGCCACTGTAAAAATTCTTGTAGCACAAAGAATGTATGGAATGGTCTGCAAATGTAATAAACTCACTGAAATTTACTGTGAGAATCTGTCTTGTAACCTCTGACAGGAAAGTTGGATAACCTGTTTGATTCTTGACAATTTCCCCCAAGACTTTCAGCATTATTTGCATCACATCAAGTTTGATATGGAAGTAGAATTTTCCACAGACAGTTTGGAAAATTTGAGGCGTTCGTTGTTCGGTTGAGCTGTGGCCTGCGCCAACTACAGTCTCCACTTTTGCAAACGTTCACAATCCGAAAACTTGACAGTCGGAGTCATAATGGCACAGAATGAGGCCATTCAGCCCATTGATTTCCTGATAGCTCTCAGTAGAGCCAGTCAGTCCCAATCTCCCGTTCTTTTCCCGTAGCCTGGCAAATTTATTTTGCAAAGTGCCCGTCCGAATTGTGAAATCATTCATTGGCTGGAAAATTCTAGCCCTGTAGACTGGCAGGATATTTGTCCCACGGAGATTTCATTGGTTTGCTGGCACAGTGGTGGCAGTGAGAAAATTCTGGCCATTGTCTCCGCCTCCAGTACCCTCACCTCACTTTTGTTTTTCACTTTTCAAGGGAGCCAATATATCGGTACATCATTGTCCCTCACTGCCAGGTCTCTTGTTTGTGACCATAACCTACTAGCCCACTATCCTCTCCAATAATGTGAACAAGTAGGTTGTCTATCTAGCACACATCCCTCTATTAAACATTAGAGGAGAGTGGCACAATGTTCAAGCTGAAAACTTCTCCAAGTCTGGCATCTACTTGTGTAGGACAGTTTGACAAAGGTGTTTGTGTGCAGAAAGCACTTACTGGAAGAGTATTTAGGGAGGTTCATAAACCCTGACTGGTTGGAGTTGACGTCATATAAGCTTAAACTAAATCTGGGATGCTAGTTTCCACACAGAATCTCTCACTTCCCTTTCCTCTGCTTAACCAAAACCATACACACACATTTAACAAGTTTACTTCACATCAAAAACAGCCACAAAGCTGCTGGATTGGTTCTATTGGCACTTTGTTTTTAAACCTTATTTATTAGTAGCAAAAGTAGGCTGACATTAACACTGCAATGAAGTAACTGTGAAAATCCCTTTTGAAGATTGTACTTTGAAATTATTAGCATTTTCAAAATCATTGACATTTTTTCCTCTCCATTCTCTGATTAATTTATTCCCCTCAGCAGGCTATCATCGGGCCAGCGCTGAGGGGGCACCGCTCTGTCAGAGATGAAACATTAAATGAAGGCCCATCCAGTCCCTTAGTTGACACAAACGATCACGTGACAATATTCTGAACAGCTAGGAGGTCACTCCAGTGACCTGCCCAATATTTATTCCTCAATTAATATCATCAAAAACTGTTGATCTGATTATCTCATTGCTGCTTGTGGGATCTTGCTGTGCACAAAATGGCTCCTGCGTTTCCTCTGTTACAACAGATAAGGATCAGCCACATTACTGTGCATCTGGAGTCACATGTAGGCCAGACTGGGCATCATGAACCAGATTCTATGACAATCTCCTAGTTTCATACTCGTACTTACTGCTACTTGCTTTTTATTCCAGATCTTATTTCATTAAGTGAATTTAAATCCCCAAGACGTATCCAGGTTATTAATCCGAGCCTTTGGGTTACTAGTCTGATAACATAACCATTCTGTTAGCGTACTCTTAGCTGCTGGTTTATTCAGATGAGCTGAGCCTTTTGTCCACCTGTGTCTGAGAAACAGGACAGTCAGCACCTCCAGGGACACCATTTACATTACTGCTTTGGAAGCTGAGGCTTTGGGCCCCGGCAGCAGAAGGTACGGTCACCAATGGTAACGTGATTAAAATCAGGAGTGCACAAGAGGCCAGGATTGGAAAGACGCAAAGATCTTAAGTCCACAATGTAATTCATTTCAAATTAATGTGAACGGTGAAACTGAAAGTCAGTTATTCTCTGGAAAAACAACTTGCTAGGTGGGTACTGGTGGGGCTCTGGATGGTGACAGCGAACTAGCGGCATTATAAACACACCATTGTGTGTCAGAGTTTGGTAGAATCAATGACATTTTTGCCATGTCTCACATAAATGGAGTTTCAGGAGATTGTCATTGACTTCAGGAAGCGTAAAGAACATGCCCCTGTCTACATCAACAGTGCAAAGTAGAAACGGTTGACAGCTTCAAATTTTTAGGTGTCCAGATCACCAACATGGTTAAGAAAGCTCACCAGTGCCTCCACTTCCTCAGATGATTAAGGAAATGTCAGCTACGACTCTCACCAACTTTTACAGATGCACCATAGAAATCATTCTTTCTGGTTGTATCAGAGCTTGGTATGGGCTCCTGCTCCACCCACGACCACAAGGAACTATAAAAGATTGTGACTGTAGCCCAATCCATCACACAAACCAGCCTCCCATCCATTAACACTGTCTACGCTTCCCACCGACTCGGTAAAGCAGCCAGCATAATCAAGGACCCCGATGCATCCGGGACATTCTCTCTTCCACCTTCTTCCGTTGGGAAAAAGATACAAAAGTCTGAGGTCATGTACCAACTGACTCAAGAACAGCTTCTTCCCTGCTGCTATCAGACTTTTGAATGGACTTATCTCGCATTAAGTTGATCTTTCTCTACACCCTAGCTATGATTGTAACACTACATTCTGCACTCTCATTTCCTGCTCTATGAATGGTATGCTTTGTCTGCATAGCACCCAAGAAACAATACTTTTCACTGTATGTTAATACATGTGACAATAATAAATCAAACAAAATCAAATCAAATCATCCGAGGTTCTAAACAAGCCATTTGGAGAAACTCTTGTCTGAAATATCAAATCATCGAAGGTTAACTGACTTCAACACTTGTCAATTATTGTTCTACGAAGATAATCCAACAGGAAGCTTACAGAAACATTGGGAATGATAGGGTTATCTACACTCGTTATACACAAACAACCTGCATTCATATAACACCTTTAACATTGGAATGTCCCAAGATACTTCGCAGGAATATTATCAAACAGAATTTGACACCAGGACACATGGAGAGAAGACCAAAATCTAGTCAAAGACTCAGGGTGGAATTTTCCATTCTCTGCACAGAGTGCTGCTGAGGTGAGAGATCCACATGGAACTTGAAGACCGCACACCAGCTTTCTGTCCAGATAATCCAGCACTCTGGTGAGGCCCACACTGGCCTGGCAGGGCAGGGGGGTGCTGGAAAATACCAGTAACTGGGAATCTCTGATAGGCAACACAGGACCCAGCCCACCACCAATATGCACATGGACACCCCCCTCACTGGACATGGGAAGCCCCCCTATAGTCACAGGGAACCCTCCCCACTAAAAACACATGAAGACCCTTGCCCATGGACGCAGGGGACTCTCCCCCACGCACACTGGAACCCCTCCCCCCTACCCTGCAATGGAGCTCCCCAGAGGGCTCCCTCGGTACTCCCTCCTAATACTGCCTTGTCTCTTTGGGTGTCAGATGTTCAAGAGAATTAAAGGGACATCAAAGATCTTGAAGTTAATAATTCAAATTGATTTAATAGGCAGTGCATATTTGCATTCATTTAGCCTGACATAAAAGTCAAAGCTTATAGAAAAATAATTTTAAATGCCTGTGTTATAAACAGTTCTATGGTTTTGAAGGTATGTAACAGTAGAATTCTAGCAAAATATAAACTTCTTCAGGGAAGGAGGCAGGCTGGGGAAGCAGAAAATATTTACAAAAAAAGGAAAAATATATTATTTGATGCGAGTGCGTTGAAGTGTAAAATACTCTGGTATGTGATGTGTTCTCTATTCACTGGAGGCCTTTTTGTGAGTTGGCAGAACAGCCACTTGTGGAAATCTGTCACATCACACAGGTCCATCTGATTACACTTTCTCATGTTGCATCCTCTACAAATATTGAAATCCTATTTGTTTTTCAAGGTAGCAAAAAAACTGATTGTTCAGGAAGAAACATAGAACAGTACAGGCCCTTCGACTCTCGATGTTGTGCCGAGCTATGTCCAAACCCAAGATCAAGCTATCCCACTCCTTATCATTCTGGTGTGCCTATCCAATAACCGCTCGAAAGTTCCTAAAGTGTCCGACTCCACCGTCACAGCAGGCAGTGCATTCCACAGTCCAAACACTGAGTAAAGAATCTACCTCGGACATCCCTCCTGTATATCCCACCATGAACCTTATAGTTATGCCCCCAAGTAACAGCTACAGCCACCAGAGGAAATAGTCTCTGCTCGTCCACTCTATCTATCCCCCTCATCATCTTATAAACCTCTATTAAGTTGCCTCTCATCCTCCTCCACTCTAAAGAGAAAAGCCCCAGCTCCCTCAACCTTTCCTCATTGACCTACCCTCCAAACCAGGCAGCATCCGTAAATCTCCTCTGCACTCTCTCCAATGCTTCCACATCCTTCTTATACTGAGGTGACCAGAACTGCACACAATATTCCAAATGTGGTCTCACCAAGGTCCTGTACAGTTCCAACATAACCCCTTGACTCTTAATTGAAAACCCCCTGTTAATAAACACTAACAGTGTAAACCTTATTCATGGCTCTATCCACTTGAGTGGCAACCTTCAGAGATCCGTGGATGTGAATCCCAAGATTTCTCTGTTTCTCCACATTCCTCAGAACCCTGCTGTTGACCCTGTAATCCATATTCAAGGTTGTCTTGCCAAAATGAATCACCTCGCACTTATCAGGGTTAAGCTCCATCTGTCACTTTTCGGCCCAGCTCTGCATCCTATCAATGTCTCATTGCAGCCTGCAAGAGCCCTCCACTTCATCCATTACTCCACCAACCTTGGTGTCATCAGCAAATTTACTAACCCACCCTTCAGCCCCCGCTTCCAAGTCATTGATAAAAATCACAAATAGCAGAGGACCCAGCACTGATCCCTGTGGTACACCGCTGGTAACTGATCTCCAGTCTGAAAATTTTCCCTCCACCACCACCCTCTGTCTTCTATGAGATAGCCAGTTCCTTCTATCCCACACCTCCTTACTTTCTTCATAAGCCTACCATGGGGAACCTTATCAAGCGCCTTACTAAAATCCATGTATACGATGTCAACTTCTCTACCTTCATCTACACACTTAGCTACCTCCTCAAAGAATTCAATCAAATTTGAGAGGCAAGACTTACCCCTCAAATCTGTGATTATCCCGGATTAAGCTGCATCTTTCCAAATGGCCACAAATCCTATCCCTCAGGACCTTTTCCATTAGCTTACCAACCACTGAAGTAAGACTAATTGGCCTATAATTGCCAGGGTCATTCCTATATCCTTTCTTGGAGAGGAACAACATTCACCACTCTCCAGTCCTCTGGCACAATCCCTGTGGACAGTGAGGACCCAAAGATCAAAGCTAAAGCTTCCGCAATCTCATCCCTTGCCTCCCAAAGTATCCTAGGATGTATCCCATTTGGCCCAGGGGACTTATCGACCCTCACGTTTTTCAAAATTGCTAATACATCTTCCCTCAGAACATCTACCTCCTCCATCCTATCAGCCTATATCACACTTCCATCCTCAAAAACATGGCCCCCTCTCCATAGTGAACACTGAAGAAAAGTATTCACTCAACGCCTCACCTATATCACCTGACTCCATGCACAAGTTCCCACTGCTATCCTTGACTGGCCCCAACCTCACCCTGGTCATTCTTTTATTTCTCACATAAGGGTGAAAAGCCTGGGGGTTTTCCTTGATTCGACCCACCAAGGACTTCTCATGCCCCCTCCTAAGCTCTTTTTTTAAAACTCATTTCTTACTACTTGTAACCCTCAAGCAACCCAACTGAATCTTGTTTTCTCATCCTTACATACGCTTCCTTTTTCCCCCTTGACAAGACATTCAACCTTCTTTGTGAGCCATGGTTCCCTCACTTGGCCATTTCCTCTCTGCCTGTCAGGGACATACCTATCAAGGACACACAGTTTTTGTTCCTTGAACAAGCTCCACTTTTCATTTGTGCCTTTCCCTGACAGTTTCTGTTCCCATCTTATGCTCCCTAATTCTTGCCTAATTGCGTCATAATTACCCCTGCCCCAATTATAAACCCTGCCCTGCCGTGTGACCCTATCCCTCTCCATTGCAATAATGAAGGACACCGAATTGTGGTCACTATCTCCAAAGTGCTCTCCTGCAAACAAATCTAACACTTGGCCCCGTTCATTACCCAATACCAAGTCCAGTGTGGCCCCACCTCTTGTTGGCTTATCCACATATTGTGTCAGGAAACCCTCCTACACACACTGTACAAAAAGTGCCCCATCGAACTATTCAACCTGTAAAGGTTCCAATCAATATTTGGAAAGTTAAAGTCACCCATGATCACTACCCTGTGACCTCCATATCTATCCATAATCTGCTTTGCCATTTCCTCCTCCACATTCTATTACTATTTGGGGACCTATAGAAAGTTCCTAACAACATGACTGATCCTTTCCTATTTCTAACTTCAGCCCACATTACTTCAGTAAGCAGAGCACCCTCGAATGCCTTTCAGCAGCCATTAAACTATCCTTGATTAACAGTGCTGCTCCTCCATCTCTTTTACCACCTTCCCTACTCTTCCTGAAGAGTTTGGTAACTTCAATTGAGAAGAAGTAGCAAGTCCCTGTCTTTCTGAATAAGACAATTTCAGAATGGTTTGTCTATTGCCCCCTGAAGTCCAACCAGCTCGAGGGTACAAATCATAAAAAATATCCACAGTCATAGCTTGCGGATGTTGGAGGCTGTGATATTAGGTCCCACCCAGATATCAACAAAATTATTTTCCTGCACTTGGCAGGACAAAGATAAGAGGCATTCATTAGAAAAATGAAAAGTTACTGCTGAATCTCAAAGATTACTGAGTTCACAGTTGATAATAATGTTGTGAGGAATATAAATATATATTTATGAAGTATACTTTACTTCAATCCAGACATATTACTTGTCTGAAGCTGGATTCTCGTTTAAGAAAAGTTGTCTCCTATCTTTATGTATCTCTCTCTTTCTTACACACTATCCTATTTTATACATCCCCGAACAGCAATACATAACCTCTTGTTAACGATACTCTAACAGGACTATAGCGCTTGTCTTGTGATAGCAACATTCACATAATGGTCTCACTTTTATACCTAATGTCAGTCTTTATGGATCAGTCACTTTCCACAGTACAGTATAAATACAGTCAATAAACATGTACTACACACTGGAAAACCAGACCTCAATGGCACAATCATACACCTATACTACCCTCCCTCACCAGATCCTGCCATTTATACATCGAAATGCAATCAGTGTAAGAACTGTAAGGTACAGGGCTAATAAAAACAAGAGGAGTTTAGTTAGCTCCTCATCGAGTCAGATCACAGAATCCTTACAGTGCAGGAGGCCAGTTGGCCCATCGAATCTGCACCCACCACCATCCCACCCAGACCATAACCCTGCAACCCCACATATTTACGCTGTTAATCCTCCTGGCACAAAGGGTCAGTTTAGCATGGCCAATCCACCTAACCTGCACATTTTGAGAGGAAACCGGAGCACCCAGAGGAAAGCCTTGGGGTGAACATGCAAACTCCACGCAGTCACTTGAGGCCAGAACTGAACCTAGGTCCCTGATGCTGGGAGGCAACAGTGCTAACCACTGTTTCACTCCTAATCATGGCTGGTTTGTATTTTAACTCCGTTTATTCACCTTGTTTCCATAAGGTTTTATTATAGAATCAAAGAATCCCTACAATGCAGAAGGAGACCTTTTGGCCCATCAAGTCTGTACCGACCACAATTCCACCCAGGCCTTATTTCCATGACCCCACACATTTACCCTTCTAATCTTTCTGACACTATGGGTCAATTTAACATGGCCAATCCACCTAACTTGCACATCTTTGGACACCAAGGGACAATTTAGCATGCCCAATCCATTGAAGCTGCGCATCTTTGGACTGTGGGAGGAAACTGGAGCACCCGGAGGAAACACACGC
Organism: Carcharhinus amblyrhynchos; assembly: GCF_965287045.1. Lineage (NCBI taxonomy): Eukaryota > Metazoa > Chordata > Chondrichthyes > Carcharhiniformes > Carcharhinidae > Carcharhinus > Carcharhinus amblyrhynchos. The sequence goes on from NC_137342.1 coordinate 50,454,392, forward strand.
AGATACGGGGAGAACGTGCAAACACTGCACAGACGGTGATCCGAGGCCAGAATTGAACAGTGGCCGCTGGCGCTGTGGGACAGCAGTGCTGTGCTGCTTTAGGCCTAATCATAATGCTCAGTTTTGTCACACTCCAGAATAAAATCATTGAGCTTTTCCAGAGCTCTCTCAATGTCACTTGGTAACTAATTGACTGGAGGGCACCTTCTACTGATTCATCTGCTGATTATTTTCTCTCCTCCTCTCTCTTAGAAGTTGAACCTTGCTATTGATGTGCCTAAATCTGAGGGCTTGATTATAATCCTTTTCACTCCTGTTGTTAGTACATTAAAGGATGAAGGGAATTATATCACGTTTCTTCAATAATTTCACACAGCATTTACAAAAGGATATCTTTGATTTCTAGGGTTTTGTTACAGGGGAAGGGAAATTGTGGACAGTAATTTCAGTTCAAATTGCTACTGCATCTATGCAACGGCTGACAGTATATCAGAATAGCTTCTACTCATGTTACAATGCTAAGCAGCGGCCAAATTCTGACATTGAATAAACACCTATATTGTTACTATGTCAAAACTTCAACAAACTTGAAAATTTACCATTATGGATAAAATCCAAGTACACGAGGCTAGATTGCAGGATTAACAGTCAACAACCCGATGTGTGCGAACAATTGTTAACTGGTTAGTTCAAAGAAGCAAAAATACCCAGATTATCACAAAATATAACTTGCTATTTGAATTAATTAAATGCAAAACGGAGAGGCCATCTGTTTGTGCTAGTAGCTTTGTGTGTTTTCCCAGTGTTAGCCAGCTGATAGAAAATCTAATTGTAACACAGCGTGGTTTTCTTGCAAACAGCATCATTATAGCTTACCTTGAACCATGGGTTAGGGTTCATGGGCTACCACTTTGTATATCCGGCAGCCTCAGTGAAAGGTTTCTCAAAACCCTTCCTCATTATATTCATACTCCAAAAGAATGTTCTGCTCCCATGGCTGACTGTCTTCTCAAGATGTTTGTAAGGTTATGTGGCTTTTCCCAAACTGGGTGTTCAGCATGTGTTTTATTACCCAAGATCATTTGTTAACCCAAGATCTTCTGGCTAATTATTAAAGCGCTGCATTAACTTAGGAGTTTCAGTCCTTATTTGGAAAAAAGCCAGAACCAGGGGAACCTGCACATTTATCCTACGTCAGAGCTGTATTTAAGCACCTGTGCTGCATTGTAAACAGGGATTGGTGGCAGTCTCTCTTCTATTTACGAGACAGTAAGATACACATGAATAAGAAAAGGCATTTGTCCCTCCCCACTCATCAATCCAGAGGAACTGCAGCTGTATGTCTGGTTTTATCTAAAGGAAAAGTTTTAAACAAAAGATGTGATTTCTATATGTGGTAGGGAACTAAGCTAGGCACGATAAATACAAGATAGTCACTAATAAATCTAACGGTGCCTACAGCAGCAACATCATTACACAGGGAGTGGTTAGAATCTCACTACCGCAGGGAGTAGGCGCGGTGAATAATGTAGATGCACTCAAGGGCTAGATAAACATGAGGGGGAAAGGAATACAAGGACAGATGAAAGTGATAGGAAAGAGAAACCAACAAATCAAGCCTGACCTGCACCATGGGTAGGAGAACATGATAATAGGGTGGGTGAAGGGGTGGGTAGAGGTTTGTGTGGAGCATAGACGCTAACATGGAACAGTTGAACTGAATGACCTGTTCAGTTGAAAATACTGTATAATTCAATGTACAATTCTGTTTTGGCTTGCACTTTCTTACTGTGTCACTCCGTATAACTCTGTAGAATATATAGGAGCCAGAAAGCTTGCTGGGGGAGCTGTATGCAGAGTGCTTGGGTGCCATTGCCCAGGCACCCCATCTCCCAGTGCTCTGGGGGATCGCCTGCTCCGCAGACATCACTTTCCCCATCATTGGTGGCAGTATAACCCCCCATAGCAACATGACAATCTCCTAATGGGTGCTCTCCCAGCATAAACCTCTCCACAGCCTCCCTCCCACACACTTCCTCCCCTTTGCCAATCACCCTGTCTGCCAATCACTCCCCCTTTCATATCCCCATGAGACCCCACTCCAACTCAGGTCCCACTCCCACTCAGACCCCGTCCCCTTGACACTGCCCTGGCACAGTTATGGTGCCTGGTGGGCAGTGCCAGGATGTCAATGCCTGATGGGCACTAACTGGCCATGCCTCGTGGGCTTCAATGGCCTCCAATCTCTGGCGTGTCCGTCACACCTGATCTCCTTTTGTAGGGACCATGAGTGATTCTCATCAGCGAAACCTCTCGCCAGCGAGGGGGGCAGATTCCAGGAGGCCCAATTAATGTCATGCAAAGTGTACCCTTTCTGGGTGTAAAGCCAATCTCGCTGGCAAAACAGGGCTGGGAGGATAACGCTCAGTCTCACACACTACCTTCCCAGCTTGCTGCACCAATCGCCCAGTGCAGCGGGCCAGAAAGACCGTATCCAGCATACTTGTTTATTCACCTATAAGGAACACACACCGTCTCTTTTTCACCTGCTACTGAAGTGACCCATATTTGGTTATTGCTACAACTCTGTCTGGAAAGAAGTACTTTGGTTGGAATTTTACCACCCTGCCCACCATGGGAATCAGAGCAGGCGAGGGGCGAGAATGGAAAGATCCGTTGACCTCAGGTGGGATTTTATGGTTTCGGGATGAGCGAAGCTGGAAAATCCCACCCATCATGGTTGAAATGCAATGTTGGATTAACAAGGAGTTTTGCGTTATAGTTATTATTGACCCGAAAGTATCTGCATCGCAATTGAATGGACTGGATAGTGTCCAGTGGCTGGATTATACCGGGTCAGCGGGAGGAACTGGCAGCACGGACTAAAGATCATTTTTTTGCTCCATCCATTTCGTGTTCTCAATATCGATGGCCTTCTAAATCTCAGGAATCTCGAATCCCACAAAGATTGTCAACCCTAGTTAAGGACAGTGCCATTCTTGAGTGTTAAGGTGGACAATCTTCCCTTTCCTGCGGGGACTCACCCTGCGCCTGTTGCTCTATTTTCACGATCCAGGTTTTGATTTGTCAAATGTTGGTTTAAAGGAACAAGCTGGATCATCTTTCGTAACAATAAACAGTCAGCTATAACGTACAATATTCCTCTTTGCAGCCAAGCTGTACAGATTTGAAAATTGTGACCTGAGCCACCTCAATTAGAGTAAACAGCAGGGACTCAGGTTCTAGCCATCAAATTAACAAGTACAGATGGGAATGTTACAGCTAAATTAGTAATGGACCAAAACAGAAGTTAATGCCATCCATCTTGGTGAGAAAATGACTTGTCAAGGGAGACAACAGTCCTGTGGTCCTTCATATCCATGCTAACTTCCACCCACCACTCACAGCCCCCTCCCGTTCCAATTTATTGCCCACCCATACCTCCACAAGCACTGTCCAATATCTCTTACACCTACCATGCCAACTTAACCAGCATCCCTCATGACAGAGTGAAATAGCAAGAACTAATTTATTTACAACACTGCAGACTTTTTTTTAACATAAAGGACAATGGATTTAAATTCCTTGACTGATACTGTGAAGAATCCTTTGACAATTTCAATGAGCTAAATGCTCTTTTTTATGCACTTCTAACAATCCCAAAAGGCACCTTGTCTCTCCCTAAGGTGACCCAGGCCATCGAGAAAGGTAGCCTACTTCTCCAAAAAGGGTTTCCTGTCTCTCCTTTAGATCTTCTCCCACCTGGCCTAAGGAGCTGTACTCATGCTTTAGGCATACAACCAGCCAAAAATCAAATCTCACTGAGCCAGCTGCACTTTAATATGTGCAGCTGTCTCCATGAGCTACAGCTGTGCCCATTAGAGCCTACTCCTATTTCCCACCTGCTGTGGAAATGGTGGGGCTGTGTCCAGGAATGGGGCTTCTGGATCTGGGCCCCCGCCACCACCATTTTCACAAAGCTAGCAAGCCCCGCTCACTGTGGAAAATTCCAGCCTCACTGTTCCTGGTCAACCACAAAGCAATGTCTCTCGAGGGATATACTATCAGGACGCACAGTCTGAGGATTCGGGGTCAACCATTTAGGACAGACATGAGGAGATATTTATGGCTTAAAAACGTACAATGTTAGAAGTGAGTTGTCAGGCAGAGGATTCCATTTGTCAGTAAACCTTTTTCTTTCAACTCCCTTTAACTGAGGTCCATGCCCTAGATTCCAGAGACAATGAGTGTGCATTTCTTTGAAAAAGAATTAGTTCCAGAGGTGGAATAGCTAAATCTACGTGAGGTTAGATGGTTTGATATCCAGCATGGCTCCTCTTCCTTCCAATCAGATAAGCAATTAATACAATCTGCAGGAGGCCAGCAAGAACAGCACCAACAATGACTGGGATCATCTTTATCCATCTGGCATTCTTCAGCAGTTGCATATTTTGAGTTGTTTACTCCAAATGGCTGAACGTGGAGCTCAAATGCACTGATGGAAAAGTTTGGGTCCACCTGCAGTGTTTGCTCAGAATGGCACATAGAAGATTTGCCTAAAGTCATCTGTAGATAGTTCAGATTTTCATTTTTAGCCACAAACTCCTTTCCCCAAGCAGCAGGTCACCAATGTGCATGGAAACGGAGAGTGAACTTGCTGGTAGTAGCATTCACAACAAATACAGAAAGGTGAGCCTATGGAATTCATTACCACAGGAAGCTGATGCCAAAGCATTGAATGTATTCAAGAGGCACAGTAAGAAGTCTCACAACACCAGGTTAAAGTCCAACAGGTTTATTTGATAGCACGAACTTTCAGAGCACTGCTCCTTCATCCCTCCATCTGCACTCCCCTGATGAAGGGGCAGTTCTCCGTAAGTTCATGCTACCAAATAAACCTGGTGTTGTAAGACTTCTTACTGTGCCTAACCAAATCCAGTGCCGGCATCTCCACAACATATTCAAGAGGCAGCGAGATATGGCGTTTGGGGCGAATGGGATCAAAGGTTGTGGGGAGAAAGCAGGATTAGGCTGTTGAGTTGGACAATCAGCCATGATCATGCTGAATGACAGAGCAGGCTCAAAGGGCTAGATGACCTCCTCCTGCTCCTATATTCTATGTTTCTATTGAATCTTAGCCCTGCAGAAGTCACTTGTTGTAGCACCAAAGCTATAAGACAGAAAATACGATGTAAATTTTGGAACAAATAATTCAAAGCTCAAAACACCGGTATGTTTTTGGCAATTATAATATTACCAAACTCTTACACACATACAAACATAGACATTACGAGATGTTTGAAATGTTTGGATCAAACCATTTGCAAATGTTCCAATCTGCCCCTCTCTTCCTCCTCAAACACCAAGGTGCTGTTTCAGTCTCCATAAGCTCGAACTTTCCAAACAGCTGTCAAGCAAATGAAGCTGTGTTCATCACAGCTGTACAAAAGCTTAAAATATAACTTTGTTCTTTTTATGGGGGGTTTAATTCTACAGTACGAGCTTTGATCTAACTCACATCAATGTTGTGACCAGCTACCAGAAACCTGATCCTGAAACCGTCTGCTATATCCATTTACACATACCGATGATGCGACAAATACTTACGAGCAAAAATGTTATCATAACAAAAGTTTCTTCGATGCGCAAGTGAAAAAGCACATTGACAGTGTTGTTGTACCAGGCTTTTGGAAAGAATTCTAATTTAATATTAAATATTTAGTATCATAATTTGTCAATAATGCACCCAGCACAAAGATGATATCTTCAAGGTTTTGAGAATATTACAAGTGTATTTCAGCATTGCATGAATGCAAGCCAGGCTATGTAAATTATGCATGGAGTTGCTGTGATGGAAGTTACCTTAGCAAAAGGTCACAGACAGGAAATCTCACACCAGCGCAACTTTACTCTACCTGGAAACTTCAAAAAATATCACCTTATTAATGCTGCGAAAAAGAGCCAAGCTGGCATTAAATTTAACCAACATTGTGGCAACTCGATTTTCTCTGGCTCTGTAGACTGGTGTAATGTACCTTACACGAGACTGTAAGAAATAGGAGCTGCAGTCAGTCATTTGGCCCTTTAAGCTTATTCCATCATTCAATATGAACATGGCTGATCTTTTACCTCATCTCCACTCTCCTAATATTCCTTGATTCCTTCACGTCTAAAAATCTTCAATCTCAGTTGTGAACATTCTTAACAGCTGAGCATCCACAGTGCTCTGGGGTAGAGAATTCCAAAGATTTACAATCCTCGGAGCGAAGAACTGACTTCTCAGTTTGGTCCTAAATGCTGACCCTTTATTCTGAGACTGTGGGCGGAGTTTTCCTGCCTTGCCCACCATGGGAATTGTAGCAGGTGGGGGCGGATCCATGCTAGGTCTGTTGACCTTGGGCAGGATTTTCCTGTCTTGCGGGGAGAGAGGCTGGAAAATCCCGCCCTGTGTCCCTGTGTTCTCAATTTCTCAGGAAACAATGAGATCAACTCTCATTCGACAAAACTCAGACCCAGTTTTCTCAATCTCTCCTTGTAAAACAGTCCCATCATCCCAGGGATTAGGTGTTACATTCCCTCAATGACAGTAAATCCTTGCTTTGATAAGGAGGCCAAAACTCTCCACAGAACTCCTGGTGAGGTCTCACCAAGGTTGTACACAATTGCAGCAAGATATTTTACTCCTGTGGTCCAATCCCCTTGCAATGAAGGCCAACAGACCATTTGCCTTCCTAATTGCTTGCTGCACTTACCAGTGACTCATGAACAAGGACATCCAGATTTCTTTGGACATCAGCATTGCCCAGCCTTTCACCTTTTAAGTTGGGAATTTGGTTAGCTTAGTTGGCTGGATGGGCTGGTTAGTGATGCAGAGCGATGCCAAGAGCACACGTTCGATTCCTGTACCAGCTGAGGTTATTCATGAAGGCCCAGCTTTCCCAACCTTGCTCCTCATCTGAGGTGTGGTGACCCTCAGGTTAAATCACCACCAGTCCAGCTCTCCCCCTCAAAAGGGAAAGCTGGCCATCTGGGATTGTGGCGATATTACCTTGCCATTTAAAAAATACTCTGCCTTTCTTTCAAAGTGGATAACTCCACATTTAATCATATTATATTCCATCTGCCATTTACCATATTGCTATCCTGATCATAATTACTATTAACTGTATATCCAGACGGTAGATATTTCAAATTCAAAAATCATTAAGAGATACAGCAACGATGTTTCTGGATGAAGGGAGACCTCTCTGTGTAAGGGTGGGGAACAACGAGGGAACCACAGCCGTAACAGAATTAGATTCAATGCAAAATGAAACACGAAAGGAAACAGGCGATGATAAAAAGCTACTTGACTGTAAATAAAATAAACATTAGTGAGATAAAAAAGGGAAATAGCCCAGGAAAGCTGCAAGATAATTTTTGGACAAACAATGGAAAACTTTCAAACAGATGAACAGGATATAGACCAGACATTTCCCCATGACCAACAGGAGCAGAAAAGGCTCTTCTGTTTAAAAGTTATTTATTAGTGTCACAAGTAGGCTTACATTAACACTGCAATGAAGTTACTTTGAAAATCCCCTAGTCTCCACACTCTGGCACCAGTTCGGGTACACTGAGGGATAATTTAGCACGGCCAATGCACCTCTAACTAGCACATCTTTCAGACTCTGGGAGGAAATTGGAGCACCCGGAGGAATAGAGAAGTTATTTATTCAAATGGACACAGAAAGAGATATTTGATAAACTTAGGGCTAAAAACTCTAAAGAAGTTCACGTGGAGTCTATAGATTAGAGGGAAGCAACCAAGGATTTTCACTTCATTGCTGCGTTAATGTAAACCTACTTGTGACAATAATAAATAAATAAACTTCAAAACTTCAGAAGGATAGGGGGCCATGAAGAAAGTAGACAGGGAGTAAAAAGAGGAATAGTAAAGAATGTTCGAAACACATTGAAAAGAGAAAGAAAGGTAATTAAAAGATTCTTAACAAAATTCTACAGAAGATGAGAGGATAGCAGAGATAATCCAGGACATCTTCCTCAGTGTTCACAGAATGAGAATGGAATGAAAAAACAAAGGAAGGAAAATGAGAGCAATCTGACAGATGAATGGTAAAGGTTACTGAAAGTTAATGGAACATAGGCAATTTCAGATGTCTGCCCTGCTTTACAACTCTCCTCCAAAAATAACCCTCAGAGGTTAGTTGGCTTTTACTTAAAGACATGGTCTTATGAACTTGCGCTGCTACTTGTATTCATCCATGTATCTCTACTCCTAGATCTCTCTGCTTCTCATCCCCCCATTCAGATTCTAATTGTCAAGGGATTAGAAGTAATTTTCCTCCTAACAAAATGCACGAGCTCACACTTAACCATCCTAAAATTTATTTGCAATTCAGCAGACATTTTGCAAGCATTTTATTGTCCTTTTTGTCACTAACTTCTGTTCCAACCCACTAAAGTTGTTGTGTAACTGCTCCCATTCTGGCTCCCCTGGATATAAGGTTGGACAACTAATATCTCCCGCAGTGCTCCAACTGTGATGGGTGCACTTTCTTGGGTCTGTACTCTATCCCTTTACCCCTGCACCTAGGGCAGTGTAGTGGCACAGTGGTTAGTACTGCTGTCTCACAGCACCAGGGACCCAGGTTCAATTCCTGGCTTGGGTCAATGTCTGTGTTGAGTTTGCACATTCTCCCCGTGTCTGTGTGGGTTTCCTCTGGGTGCTCTGGTTTCCTGCCACAGATCGAAAGACGTGCTGGTTAGATGCGTTGGCCATGCTAAGTTGTCCCTAAGTGTACCCGAGCAGGCGCCGAGTGTGGTGACTGGGGGATTTTCACAGTAACTTCATGACAGTGTTAATGTAAATCTACTTGCGACAATAATAAATAAATTTAAACTTAGAAGTTGCTTGAAATATTTAATGGTCCAGGCTGCTGAAACATTACAGAAGAGTTAATAAAAACTCTAATCCATGATATTTCAAAACACCCATGGAGCTGAAACAGAAGATGCAGAAGGTTGGGGTGTTGCAAAGGTAACATCTCGGTTCTAGAAGGTGGAAGGGAATAAACTATAACCTGTCAGTCTAATATTGGGAGTGGCTAAACTTTGACTGTCTCCATGATAAACATGGATAGATGTGGATTAAATTTAGAAAAACACAAATGCTGGAAACAATCAGCAGATCAGGTAGAATTTCAGAGCTTTGTTCATAAGATATATTCAGACAAGACTACCACTCAAATATGAGGTCGACCCTCTTTTCTCCCCACAGGGGTTGGCTGAGCTGTTAGCTGCTTCCAGAATCTTTGAGTTTTATTCCAGATTTCTCACATTTGAGATTTATTCTTTTGTGACCTTAATTAAAGACAGTAAGATCCTCTAAATTTAGCAAGAGCTAATTAAGGACATATATATTAATAAAGGAAATTTAATGAAAGTTGCAGAAGTGGCACCATAGTTAGCACTGTTGCTTCACAGCACCAGGGACCCAGGTTTGATTCTCGGCTTGAGTCTGTTGGTGTGGAATTTGCGCATTCTCCCCGTGTCTGCATGGGTTTCCTCCAGGTGCTCTGGTTTCCGCCCACAGTCTGAAAGATGTACTCGTTAGGTGCATTGGCCATGCTAAATTTCCCCTCAGTGTACCTGAACAGGCGCCGAAGTGAGCCAACTAGGGGATTTTCACAGTAACTTCATTGCAGTGTGAATGTAAGCCTACTTGTGACACTAATAAATAAACTTTAAACTTAAATTTTGTAAAGGTGCCACATATGTGTTTCATTGAAGATAATGAAGACACGTGGTATTAAAAGGAATTATTGGAGCATGGATAGAAGGTTGGCCAAGGACAGAACTGATTTGTAGGTGTTTTTTGATAAATGTCACTCCTCTTCCAGTGTCAGTGTTTTTTATATATATAGTTCAATTTTCCAGCTTGTTGTGCTGCTGATAACCCCATTCTCATCTCCACTCTTCAACTTCAGGGATCTTTCTGTATCCTTCCCACCAGCCTTGCTGTACACAACTCTGACATAAATGGTTTTCCCCTTAGTTTTCATAACAACACATTTTATAAACATGGATCCACATCAGCAGGCATGTTAAGAAACTATTAACACAAACCACTTGAGCAATGCGCAAACAAGAACTGAGGAATGCACTGACCTAATTAGTCAAATATGATGTTACAGCAAGATTAACCAATATTTAATGAAACAAAAACATGTGGATTATTTGATGCAGAGATAGAACAGGGTTGCACACCCAAAGTATTGACACAGAATGTTCATCATATATGCAAGTGTGACGTTACTGTATCTTTAAGAAGGTTTTTTTTAAATCGTGCTCTCATAGACTCAGCTGATGTCACTTGTTGCCGACTTGTCTGGAGATATTCCTTTATTGCTACTTAAACGGGGGGTTTGTTTATTTTTACTGGGATATTTATGATTCTGCATTGTTAGAAGGAAGAATGATTGCAGGTCAGGTGACAGGAGCCCTTTCATTTTCAGTTTTGAGCTGCAGGGGTTAGTTTTTAGAAGGAATCTTGTAGAAACTTACAAGACAATGAAGGGGCTAGATAGGATAGAGGTAGAGAGATTCTTTCTACTTAGAAAGGAAAACAGAACTAGAGGGCACAGCCTCAAAATAAGGGGGGGGGGGCAGTTTAGAACGGAGTTGAGGAGGAACTTCTTCACTCAAAGGGTGGTGAATCTCTGGAATTCTCTGTCCATTGAAGTGGTGGAGGCTACCTCGTTGAATATATTTAAGTCACGGGTAGATAGATTTCTCACAGACAAGGGAATTAAGGGTTATGGGGAGAAAGCGGGAAAGTGGAACTGATCCACTTCGGATCAGCCATGATCTTATTGAATGGCGGGGCAGGCTCGAAGGGCTAGATGGCCTACTCCTGCTCCTATTTCATATGTTCTTATGAAAGGAGTGTTTCTCTCTCTCTCCCTGTCTTATTTGGAAATTCTGCTGGTTATCTGAAAACAAGGTCTTGCCTTTGGGGAGTAGAAAATCTGCTATTGGTGGTTTGACCAGAGTCTCTCTCTGGGGTTCTGGGAAGCTTTTCTGACTTCAAACTATTCTGGGTGTGTCAAGAGGACTACTAGAACTTACAAGACTAAGAGTTTTTCAATTCTCCAACCAAAGCACTCAATTCCAGTATCATGTGAAATTTAATCTTTGCTGTGTTGAACTTGTTTAAAGGGCTTTGTCTATGGAAGGTTTTGGTTTGATTAATCATCTTAGGTATATTTGTTAAGGGTTATATGTTATCATGATTATTTTGCTTTTGTTTGTAATTGATAAAAATTCTCACTAATTTCCTTTCAATACATGTTAACTATATTCTTAAATAAACTTTGTTTGATAAAAGCTCCCTAGTGGGTCATTTGAATCATACCTAATGTGAAACATCTCATGCTTATCCCTGACAAAATTCAAGGTGCAAAACTTATGATTCAGACTGGTTTCATAAAACCTGAGCCACAACACAATACAATCTCTGGTTCATGAAGCTATGCTGCGGGATTCAATTATTGCATTAAGAATTAGGACATTGGTAATTATGAAATGTAACCTAACTGTACGCTTCCTCTGTAAGTGACTGCTTGTGGAAAAGCAGCAAACTGCTTTCTTGAAAGCAGGATTATTTTTACTTTTACTCTGTTGATGTTCAATCTACTATACATCTCACTTATGAAACTGGACATTAATGTGCATTATTATTTTATAGCAGAAACATCCTGAAGCTAATTATTTCCGACAATTAGATGACTTTTTGAAATTTGGTTCTGGCAACTTTGTGCAAAAGGCTGAAAATGTCAGAGTAGAAAACCTATTTGGAGGCTACCTTATAATATGATTGCAAATTTGTTGCAATAATTTAAAAGCTCGTGTTGGCCTGCCAGAAAGGTTGAGTATAAATCCATTGTCCGTCTATCAGAATTAATGACTTCCCGGGTTATCAGTCATGCTGCTGCTCGCCTTTGGAATTAGCTGATTTCATTCTGAAATAAACATTCAGGATAGAATATAGTGGTGTCATTTAAATGAAAAATCCCTAGAAATAACTGTACTTTTCTCTTCAGTTCATTTGCAATCCATCATTTTACTTGCTTGCCTGGTTCCAAATTGTCTCTTTTCGAGTTGCTCTTATCAAAGCTCGTTTTGCGTGTGTTTGAAATGGCCAGTTCCCCGGTTGGTCTCTTCCCTTGGGCCCTGATCCTCATCAGGCATTGTGCACGGAAACAGACGCATTCAAATAAAGGTTTGAAAAAGCGTTCCAAATGCTGCAATCAATCAGGGGCAATTTGATCAGAATCAGTCTCGGCTCTTGGGAATCAGACAATTCTGCTCAGTCTGGGCCCAGGCTGGAGCGCTCAAGAAATTTCTTATCTTTCATGCAAGATGCTTCCTCATCTCTGTAATCTTGTCAGAGAAATGTAAAAGTGGAGGCATTGTTAATGCAATGAGGGAAAATTCTCCTGGAGCTATAGCAACATTAACAGACCATTAAAATGTACTAAACTTAAAATACAAGATTTTTTATTTGCATGGCAGTTATCATTCGATGTAGCTCAGGAATGGATCTCGAAGGGCAAGAGTTCAGTTTGTGGGCAATGGGTCTAATTTGAATGGCCGCAGTCACAATTTGAGCTCTGCCTCCTGTCCCACTTGTGGGGCAAGTGTCCACATCTTCCCTGAGCCGTCATCACGTGGCTGACAGTTGTCCAGAGTTCCTGCTGAAGGTTGAAATCTGGGACTGGGGTCAGTCACCGGGGTGCAGATGGGGGTATTTTCAATCAACCAGTTATTGAAAGGTGGGATGTGAAATGTGTTGTAAGAGGGTCTACAGGATTTCGGACAAGTGTCAGTGAGTGTGCTTTGTTAGCTGTCAGCTGGAAGTATTCTGCGAGTAGGATGTTCTCCCTCTGGACATCAGAAGGCTCAACATGTGTTAGCACAGGAAGCCACTCAAGCTGTGTTGGTCTCAATGTCCCTGAAATAATTCTCATGACTTCCCGGAGGTGGATACCTACCATGTTTGTGGAGATTCCCGAGCCAGGCTGAGCAGAATTACTCTGCTGTTGGGTGAACTCGGGCAAGTCGCGCAATGGCTCTGCTGCCCCCGCTGGCACTTTACAGTTTCAACAATCACTATGGTTCAAAAGTAACTCATTGGCTTTGTGATATCCTGAAGGGTGCTATAGAAATACAAGTCTTTCTTTCATTAAACCTGAAGACGATTGTAAACTGTAGTATACAGAGTAAGTTGAGAATCAAAGCTAAAACCCTATGGATTATGAACCCAATGAAAAATCTCTAAAACATCAAACTGCTTGCAAAGTACATGGGAAGGCGATGGCCTGGTGGTATTATCTCTAGACTGTTAATCCAGAAACTCAGTTAATGTTCTTGGGATCCTGGTTTGAATCCCTCCACAGTAGGTGGTGGAATTTGAATTCAATAAAAAATATCTGAAATTAAGAATCTACTGATGGCAATGAACCAATTACCAATTGTCGGAAAAACCCAACTAGTTCACTAATGTCATCCAGGGAAGGAAATTGGCCATCCTTACCTGGTCTGGCCTACATGTGACTCCAGAGCCACAGCAATGAAGCTGACTTTCAACTGCCCTCCAAGGGTAACTAGGGATGGGCAATAAATGCTGGACAACCATGGATACCCATGTCCCACAAATCAATAAAAAAAGCTATAAAATTCAGAAATTAATAAAGAATCAGTCAAACACTAAAAATCTCAAAACCAGCAGTAGACAGAGAAACAAGAGAACACGCAGATCTGAGACAGGATAGAGTTTTAACCAAAGCTACAGTGTGAAGGTAGGTAGATGGAGTTAAATCACAGAATAGCTGTAGATAATTTGGAGTTGGGGGCCAAATGTGTCAAAGTTTGCAGATGACACTAAGCTGAGTGGTAGAGCAAAATGTGCAGAGGACACTGAAAGTCTGCAGAGGGATACAGATAGTTTAGTGAGTGGACGAGGGTCTGGCAGGTGAAGCACAATGTTGGTCAGTGTGAGCTCATCCATTTTGGTAGGGATAACAGCAAAATGGACTATTACTTAAATGATAAAAAATTGCAGCATGCGGCCGTGCAGAGGGACCTGGGTGCATGAATTGAAAAAAGTTGGTTTGCAGGCACAGTAGATATTTAAGAAGGCAAATGGAATTTTGTCCTTCATTGCTAGAGGGATGGAATTTAAAAACAGTGAGGTTATGTTGCAGCTGTGTAAGGTGCTGCTGAGGCCACACCTGTAGCACTGTGTACAGTTTTGGTCTCCTTACTGGAGAAAGAATATACAGACAGTGGAAGGGGTGCAGAGGAGATTCAGTAAATTGATTCCAGAGTTGTGAGGGTTGGCTTATGAGACTGAGTAGACTGGGACTATACTCATTGGAATTTAGAAGAATGAAGTGGGATCTTATAGAAACATATAAAATTATGAAATGAATAGACAAGATAGAAGCAGAGAGGTTTTTTCCACTGGTGGGTGAAACTAGGGGGCATGGCCTCAAAATAAGGGGGAGCAGGTTTAGGACTGAGTTGAGGAAAAACTTCTTCACCCAAAGGGTTGTGAATCTATGGAATTCCCTGCCCAGTGAAGCAGTTGAGGCTACCTCATTGAATATTTTTATGGCAAGGATAGATAGGTTTTTGAACAGGAAAGGAATTAATGGTGAGTGGGAGGGTAAGTGGAGCTGAGTCCATGAAAAGATCAGCAATGATTGTATTGAATGGTGGAGCAGGCTTGAGGGGCTAAATGGGCTACTCCTGCTCTTAGTTCTTACGTTCTTATTGCATGATGCAACAAGCTAAAGGGGTTGAATGGCTTCCTCTTGTTTCTATAATCCAATAGAAGTGCTGGCCATTCCATAGAGTTCTGAGAGTGATAGAGCTGCTCTCCAACAAGGAGCCAGTGTATTCAGGGTGGGCTGGGAGAGTAAAGAAAATTGGCACATTTTTTAAAATCTTAGGAATGGAGAGAATATTATCATTTCCATTAATAGAAATAAGAGATATTTACATAGAATTTACAGCACAGAAACATTTGGCACAATATCTCTATACCAGTGTTTAAGTTCTACTCAACTGCTCTCAGTGTGAACTGTAGTGCTGATCTGACCTTTGCACTCATGTTTCCTTGGAATGATGATGTTCCAGTCTCAACTGGGTCATCAGGGCTGAGAAAGCAAAGTACTGATTGGGTCAGGAAGTTTATTCCTCCAAGGTTAAAACCTTATCACAAATATGGTGATATGGAAAAGAAGTTTATGAAGTGAGTTGTAACAATATTAAGAGGCAATAAAAATATAAAACACTAATCATAATAAGACTTGAAAAGAACTTATCTGGCTGTAAACTGCTGTGAGACATCCCAGTAAAAAGTCTGACAACACCAGGTTTCAGTCCAACCGATTTATTTGATAGTAAACTCACTTGCTTTCGGGTTAGCCCCTTCGTCACCTGACTTTTTACTGTGTTTACCCCAGTCCAACGCCGGCATATCCACGTCAGACATCCCAGTGTCAGGGAAGGTGCTATGTAGCTGCAAGTCTTTCTTTCAACACTTCTGACTTTGAACCAAGGCTCCTGGTGGTTGGTCAAAGAACAGAGTGGGTGACACTGAAGATATTCCCACAGGAATATGTTCTTATCCTACCCTATTGAGCAGGCCTGCCTGGACTGGAAAATTAGGGAGGTGGGAGGTGGAAAGCAAAGAGGGTTAATCCTCCATTGACTGATACTCATACTTGCTAATTTGTATTTTGTCGCTTTTTGGGTTTAAATGGATTGTATTGTGTAATTTCTGTTGCTGAGACTTGAGCCTCTTGGAAAGATTGTTCTCACCTGGCTAAATAAAGGTTAAATAAATAAATGAAGGAAAGCCAAAAGAATTACATCAAAATAGTCAACTACAAGAAGCATAAGAAAGGAAGACTTATTTTTATAAAAGGCAAAATTGTATATTATGATCTAATTCTATGATCCAATAGAAGTGCTGGTAATTTTTATAAAGTAATTTTATAAAAGGTAAAGGGGTGGCACAGAGATTAATACTGCTGCCTCATAGCACTAGGGACCTGGGTTCGATTTCTGGCTCAGGTCAGTGTCTGTGTGGAGTTTGCACATTCTCCCCGTGTCTGTGTAGGTTTCCTCCGGGTGCTCCAGTTTCCTCCCACAGTCTGAAAGATATACTGGTTAGGTGCATTGGCCGTGCTAAATTCTCCCTCAGTGTACTCAAACCTGGAGTGTGGCAACCTGGGGATTTCCACAGTAACTTTGTTGCAGTGTTAATGTGAGCCAACTTGTGACAATAATAAATAAACTTTACATTTTTAATAATTGCCATCGGCTGATTAGTGGTGATGTAACCTCAGGTGAGGGGCAAGACTGAGAAGATGGGACTTTCATGGATAACCTCAGCTGCTACAGGAATTGAACCCATGCAGTTGGCATCGCTGTGCATCACTAACCAGCCATCTAACCAACTGAGTTAAACACGTTAAGTAACCATAACCAGATAATTTGCTTTTGTGATGTCGATTGAGGGATAAACATTGGCCTCAGGCCCTGAATAATTCACCTCTTTTCTTCAAAGCAGGGGGAGTTGGTCATTTACGCGGCCTTGGTTTAACACCTCATGTGACAGGTGGAAGATGTCTGACAGAGCAGCACTCCCTCAGTACCGCTACAGAGCGTCACCCTAGACCTTGGTGCCCAAGACCTGAAATGGGACTTGAACTTCTGGCTCTGAGGTCAGATTGTTACCACCAATGGCTGGCAGTGCAGTCATTGTGATCTTCCTTCAACCAATAAGACCAAAAATAAATTCATTTCTGTTGATGATGGGATCTTGCTATGTACCAAATGGCTGCTTTACAGTCCTGCACTCCACATTCATTGTTTCAGAAGCTCTGAGATGATGGAGAAATAAATGCATTTTTAAAAATAATTTTGTGCATTGAGAAATCTTTTTTAAACTCTTTCCTGTTCCTTAAATTTAGCAGAGCTCCCATTCACTTTCTCAAAATCTAAAAACAAGATTTTACAGCCAATCATAAATCACAATCAGGGTTCTGAAAACTGATTTCCTCAACTGTGTCCCCTCCTGTCTGCCTATTGTCTCTGAACAGACAAATATGTTCTTCCATTTCTGTTCTTACTCAATAATCATAACATGATCTCATCGCTCATGCAATGAGAGGATGGAGGCGACACAAAAGACTGAAACTTAATGAATATTTATTCACCAGAGAAGATATCCCCAGAGTACAACAGAATTGCTGAGTATATCATACTCATCACGCAAACCAGCCTCCTGTCCATTGACTCCGTCTACACTTCCTGCTGTCTTCAAAAAGCAGCCGGCATTATCAAGGATCCCACGCAACCCCGGACATACTTTCTTCCACCCTCTTCCGTCGGAAAAAAGTCTGAGATCACGTACCAGCTGACTCAAGCACAGCTTCTTCCCTGCTGCCGTCAGACTTTTGAACGGACCTATCTTATATTAAGCTGATCCTTCTCTAGCTGTGACTGTAACACTTCATTCTGCACCCTCTCTTTTCCTGCTTCCCGACATACTCTACGAACAGTATGCTTTATTTTGTATAGCACGCAAGAAATAATACTTTTCACTGCATACTAACATGTGATAGTAATAAATCAAATCACATGCATGCACTTAAAAATCAATCAGTAAATCCGTCTCCCAATTTCAAATAAAAATAAAAAACCCTGATGGAGGGTCATTGACTTGATTAATTTGGTTTGATTTGATTTATTATTGTCACGTGTTAACATGTGAAAAGTATTGTTTCTTGCATGCTATACAGACAAAGCATATCGTTCATAGAGAAGGAAACAAGAGAGTGTAAAATGTAGTGCTACAGTCATAGCTAGGGTGTAGAGAAAGATCAACTTAATGCAAGGTAAGTCCATTCAAAAGTCTGATAGCAGCAGGGAAGATGATGTTCTTGAGTCTGTTGGTACGGGTCCTCAGACTTTTTATTCTATTTCCCGAAGGAAGAAGGTGAAAGAGAGAACGTCCGGGGTGTGTCCTTAATTATGCTGAGGAAGTGGGAAGTGTGGTGGATTGGGCTACATTCACGACCTTTTGTCATGAATGTAACTCTCTCTCTCCACTTGCCTGACCTGCCAAGTACTTCTCGTATGTTCTGTATTTATTTCAGATTTCCAACATCTTTTGCTTTGTCTCCCAATCTCACTACCACGCAGAATTGTCTCTCCCAGCGGGACGTGGCAGATGGTTTGTTTTCCCCTTGGTCCTTGCGACTGTCCCCTGGTATTTGAGGAAGACACATGGTCAGAACTGTAGAGGCAACAATACAACTTTGGAGCAATAGTGCTTGTACAATTCTTGCTAATATTGAGGTGTGGCTGACTACACTATACTATAAACTGGGAGAATCTTCCACAACAGGAAAGATGTGATTTTAAAGCAATGTTTTCAAAGGTTGAACAGGGATAATGTAACCAAAATGCTTAGCAAACGTTTGATGTGAGATCATATTCCACTGTAATATAACAACAGAATGAATAATAAGGGGGTTATTTTGGTGAAAGAGTGAACAGATGTTAAAAGGGTATTTGCCAGTGAGACACTCCTGTTTAAAAGTCTGCTTTTAACAAGCAACTTTTGTCCTAATTGCTGAATTTGGCAGAGAGCGGCAGGTTTTTTATTGGAGTGCTAATTAGACACAAAGCTCCATGCGCCTAATCCCAGTAAATGAATAGAGTGCTCTACCAAAATAGAAATTTTTACTAAAGAACATGACAGAAATACTCAGTAGATCAGGCAGCAAATGTGGACACAGTAAGAAGTCACACAGCACCAGGTTAAACTCCAAGGTCACCTGATGAAGGAGCAGTGCTTCGAAAGCTTATGATACAAAATAAACCTTTTGGGTTTTAAACTGTTTTTGTGAGACTTCTTACTGTGCCCACCCCAGTCCAACATCTGCATCTCCACATCACAGCATCTGTGGAGAGAGACAGGTCGATGATCTTTCATCAGGGTTTTCCATTTTTATTTGAGATTTGGAGACATGCTTCCTGGTGTGTGTGTGTGTGTGTGTGTGTGTGTGTGTGTGTGTGTGTGTGAGATATACTCAGCTAATCTATAGTACTCTGGGGATGTGATCTCTGTTGATTAAATGTTCATTAAGCTTCAGTGTTTTGTGCAGTTAATATATTGTGTAGTCTCCACCTCCCTCATTGCAGAAACATTTAACGATGGCTCGGGGGCCTAGAGAAGGGTTGCATAGGTTCCTGGATGCAGCACCAGAGATCCTGGGAAGGGAGGGATATCCTGTACTTGCAGGGATGAAGGAGGCCACACTGCCTATTTCTCCCTCTCTCCTGCTGTTCTGCCTAACTTGTATTCTTCCCCAATTTTCCTGCTGATCAGGGTTGGGGATTTGGGGTGGGAGTGAGGGGCAGTTCTGCAAAATGCCAGTTGACCAAGTACTCCCTCCCCCCTGGTTCCTCCGACAAGCTGTCCGCAGAGGGAGAGCAGCAAACAACCTAACCTTTCCACGTGAGACCTTCAGGGAATGTTCAGAATAAAGGCTCAGTAACAGTGAAGGCATCACAAACAGAAAGTGTTCTGCTGTCTTTCAAATGTCTTTTCCAATCCTCCAGCAGCAAGTAAACAGTGAATTAAACAGGACTCTAAAACTTCAGCAATCAACTTATTTAACCCCAAGCAGCTGGTTGCTCTTAGAAGGAGGTGTTGATTAAGTGGCATTCAATAAAAATGCTCTAGACTCTCCTTAAAGACCACCAACAGGCAATAAAAGTGGCAGTCAGTCCCTTAACAATCCTCTGGGGGCGCCCTTCCCAGCACACACTTCACTTCCATGATTAAGATGACATCTTGTACTCAACACAGGCCAAGTCAATCACTCAGATTAGGGGCTGCTTTTTCCCCATCTTTGGATGACTTAGGACCCTTTAAAAATGGTATGTACATCTAGATTTGGGGATAGTCAACTCCATTCATGGGTAATGTGATGTTGTCCACATAAACAAACTTTTTGAACGGTAAATTCAAAAAGCCCTTCTCATGCACACTACCCAAGCTCCCCGTGTCCTGCTATGGCCTTTCTATGTTCATTCACAAAAGAGAACCAATGAACAATGTAGTCACTACAGGATACACAGAAAAACATTAATTGATAACTTTCTAGTTCCTTAAAACTTCATTCTTACTAAAACCTAAAATGAGTATCAATTATCAAAACCCTTTAAGTATCAATAACTAAAACTGCAAGAACTTGAAACTTCCATAGAATCATAGAAGAGAATCATAGATTCATATTTTGTGTAAAAACTGTAAAACTGACAGCATAGATCAGAAAGCCAGAGCTGTCACAGAATCACAAACTCCTATAGTGCAGGAGAGGCCCTTCAGCCCATTATGTCTGCACTGGCACATGAAAGACCCTGACCTGCCCACCTAATCCCACTTGCCAGCACTGGGTCTTGAATGTTATGGCGTGCCAGGTGCTTTTTAAAGGATGTGAGGCAACCTGCCTCCACCACCCTCCCAGGCAGCGTATTCCAGACCGTCACTACCCTCTGAGTAAAAAGGTTTTTCCTTAAAACTCCCAGCCCTCATTTTTAACTTGTGTCCTCTTGTAACTGACCCTTCAACTAAGGGGAACAGCTGCTCCCTATCCACCCTGTCCATGCCCCTTACAATTTTGAAAACCTCGATCAGGTCGCCCCCTTCTCTGCTCCAGAGAAAACAATCCAAGCCTATCCAACCTCTCTTTATAACTTAAACACTCCATCCCAGGCAACGTCCTGGTGAATCTCCTTTGCATCCCCTTCAGTGCACTCACGTCCTTCCTATAAAGTGGTGGCCAGAACTGCACACAGTACTCCGGTTATGGCCTCACCCAATTTCTATACAACTCCAACATGACCTCTCTGCTTTTGTAATCCATACCCCGATTGATAAAGGCGAGTGTGCAATATGCCCTTTTTCACCACCTTATTAACCTGCCTTTCTGCTGTCAACCAAGAAATGTTTTCCAGATGCCTCTGGTGTTTCCATAGGCTACTGGAAGTCTGGGCTCTCAGCACTGCTATCCATGGCTAACCAATAAAGTTGAAGATATTTGTTAAATTGAACAAACACATACAATTCTGTGAAGATTGGCAGTAAGTGTGGTGATTTTAAAAACCAGCAAAATAAACTAAAATATTAATGAGGGAGAAATTACAGTATGTGAGGAAGATTGCCTAGAAATATCAAACCAGACATTTGTTTCGACAAGTATTTAAAAGGAAAAGTAAATTGATTGTTGATCCTCAAGAGAGTGAGAAGGGGAGGGTACCATCTTTTGGATAAGACATTATGCTGAGGGTCCCTCTGTCCCCCTAGGAAAAGATCTTATGATGATACTTTGAGGAAAAGTGAATTTCCTCCAGTCTTCTGGCAAATACTAATCCCTCAGTCAACATTGCAAAAGGTTATTGGGTCATTGCTGCTTATAGAAACTTGTTCTATGCAAATTGGTTGCTGCGTTTCCAACATCACAACAGTGACTGCATTTCATTGGCTGTAAAGGTTGGAAGGTCAGGAAAGGCGCTATTTAAATGCAAGTCGTTGCTTATTTTCTGGTTTAGCAGCCTCTTCCTTATCCTTTATTGAGAATACCACAAGGCATTTCTTAGATGAAAGTGCCATATAACAACAGATTGCTGTTGGTGTAAGTCTGTGTGTGTGTGTGTGTGTGTGTGTGTGTGTGTGTGTTTGTGTGCAAGTATGTGCACAAGTGTATTAATGAGTATGTGAATGTGTATGTGGGTGTGTGCAAGTGTGCGTGTGTGTGCACGAGTGTGTGAGTGAGTATGTGAATGTGGGTGTGGGTGGGAAAGTGGTGGGAAATGAACACTGACTATGTGGAATTCCAAACAGAAGCATTCAGTTCTCCATAACATTGGAGAATTATTAATAAACACACCAGAAGAAGCATTTGGCAAGGTTTCCATAGATTAGAACAAAGATGCAACGCTTTGAGGCCTTTGATGGTAAAAGATTAACTTTGAATAAACACTCTGTCTTCACTTGGTAATGACCTCATTTCCCTTTAGGCACCCAACCACCATCGCTGAGTTTAGATTAGATCGATCTAATCCCCATTGTGGGCCCTCTACTGGCCACTGTTTCACAACAAGAATGGCAGCCTTCCAAGTGGCATGGTGGCATAATGGTTAGCACTGTTGCTTCACAGCACCGGGGGCCCAGATTCGATTCCTGGTTTGGGTCACTGTCCGTGAGGAGTTTGCGCTTTCTCCCTGTGTCAATGTGATGGGTTTCCTCCGGGTGTTCTGGTTTTCTTCCACACTCCAAAGGTGCAGGTTAGGTGGATTAGCCATGCTAAATTGCCACTTAATGTCCCAGGGCATTAAGTATGGGTCAGGGGGATTAGCGGGGTAAGTACGTGCGGTTACAGGGATAGGGCCAGGATGGAATGCTCTGTTGGATAGTCGATGCGGACCCAATGGGCAGAATGACCTCCTTCTGCACCATAGAGGCTCTATGATTCTAGCTGAATACACATGCTATCCAATTGAAACAAAATTCAGGTGAGAATGGTTTGACATCTCCCTGATTTACCACCCTACATTCTGGATGAAACATATGTTGACACTGCATTCAGTTTGAACTTGTCAAATTGACAAATATAATGAAGTTACCAAATGTTTAGTGCACTGAGGCAACAACACGCTCAGCAGCTACTGGCTTGATTATTACATCTGTAAATTTAATTGGCCATTGTAAAAGAGATATATTTTGATCTGAATCTACTTTTACAAACGTTACATTGTTCTGTGACGTGGAAATGCTGACGTTGGATTGGGGTGAGGACAGTAAGAAATCTCATAACACCAGGTTAAAATCCAACAAGTTTGTTTGGGAATCAGAAGCTTTCGGAGTGCTGCTCCTTCCTCAGGTCACGTTAACTCAGGTTAAGGTGGCGTTGTGAGACTTCTTACTGTGCATTGTTCTAGTACATGAGGTGCATTAATGTAGCATTTCTGTTTGGGTTTTGAAATGCAATTCTACTTCATGTCCAACATTTTGACACTGGATGATTTGGGCTCTGACAAAAGGCCATCTAGACTCGAAACATTGGCTCTATTCTCTCTCCACAGATGCTGTCAGACCTGCTGAGTTTCTCCAGCATTTTCTGTTTTTGTTTCAGATTCCAGAATCCACAGTATTTTGCCTTTAACTGCATGTCCTATCTGGCTTGCCTTAGTCAAGTGGCCTCTGCCATGAGACACTCTCTCCGTTGGCTGCCATTTCAGATCAGTTCAATAAAGATATCTCAGTGACGCAGACACTTCAGTGTTTGAACAGAAAACAGGGCGTCTCTAAGTGGAGATAAAGTAGGGCTTTAAAATCCTGGACATATGGCAGAGAATTCCAGCTCAGAAAGTCACACAGAAATGTTCAAATCAGCTAAAAACTGTAAAAAGGGCAGGAAAAGAAAACGTATACTAAAATATATAACGAAGGCAGCAAGTAAAATACTTGTTGAGTGAACATGGCAATAAATGTTCCATTCCCAGCTCCCAGAGGTTTTTCCACTTGCAATGACAAACAGCAGCTGGCAACAGATTTAATTAACAAGGGGAAACCAATAAGAATAGTCATATTTTTGACGTTGCTGGGACTGTTACAAATTGTATTCTACCCCAAATCTAACCAATGAGGAAAAAAAACAGATGGCAGAGATTTTGAAAGCCTTGAAGAAATTTTTTGAATCCTGAGTGGGCATAACTTATGAACTCTACATATTCAATGTTAGAGCTCAAGGGGAAAAAGGACCCATTGAACAGCATGTAACTGCAGTAATACAGCTTACAGAATCACGTGAATTCAGGCAGCTAAAAGATAATGTGATTGAAGATAGAATAATCTTAGGCATACGAAACCCTTCCATGAGAGGGAAGCACACTTCAGTCATTTCGGCATTCCAGAGTGGGAAATTCAGCTGTTTCCCAAAGGACTGAGAGTTCCACACACAATCATCTCTGTACTATCCCCAGTCGAGTGGAAAGAATGAGGCAGCAGTGAAAATCGCCAAAGAAATTGAGCAAATCAAGCACAGATGTATACAAGACAATCCTCAAAAGGAGAAACACACCAGCTGAAAGTGTGGAGAGTATTGCTGTCAAAAGATTTAACGTCACACTGCACCCAAGCTAGTCTTCCAATTGCAAAAAGGCTACTGAAACCAGAGGCAGTAACAGGTGTGAGTGAAAAAAAAATCAAGGTGAAAGGGCAGAAAGGCAAATGTCATTTTAACAAGGCTGTCAAAACATTGCCGGAGCTGAGAACTGGAAAGCGAGTCAGGGTACAAGCTTTCGACACTCTCAACAGGGCTCGGCCCAAGAGGAAACCTGAGACATGCGGAGAGAAGTTGTCACCTCGACTGTACGCAGTGGGAGTGAATGACCAAACATACCAGTGCAACTATATACGCACAATCAATGAAGCTCTTTCTTCACAGCAATCAGCTGCTCAGGAAGATGGGATTTCATCGCTGCACCGACTCCGGAATAACCATTCCTCCCAAAAATCCAACTGTACCCAACAATGTAATCTTTGTTCACAGGAACAACTTGGAAATCTACCCTTTTATATTCCTGTTTAACCGGCTGTTTACAGGTTCCATCTTTCTTTCAAAGAGCATCATAAACAATCATTCTGTTCTTGTCATCGCACCGTTTGGTTCACTTGGAATTGCCGGAAGAAAACATCCTTCTCCTCTCCTGCCCCAGACAGTTACACTTAACTCTCCAAGACTGCTGATTCATGGAAGTTAACTATAATTAATAACTTAATCTGTTCCCAGAGAACAGGAAGTTAAAAGGAGACTTAAGTTTTTATTTCCAATTTGAGAAGACATAATTGATAGGGAGATTATAAAGAGATATTCTCAAACTCCTCGAATTCCTCAGCTGGCTAGAGAGGGATGGCAAGGTCAGAAGGTCCCAGCTTTGATTCAGCGTATGTGCTAAACCAGCTGATCGCAGTTCTGGGTGATATTTGGATTCTGCAATTAGCTTTAGCATCCTCACTAAGATAGGGGACAGTGTGTTGCTGCCACTGTCCAGCTATCGCTGCTCAAACGGATGTGATTACAAGGCTGAACAGGGCCGAGAGTATCCTCTGGGATTCCGTGGCACTGATGACTCATGCAGGAGGGATTTTCCGACCATGTTCGCCCCAGAATCAGAAATCCTGCCCGAGTCAATGCATGGTCTGCATCCCGCCCACTACGACACCCATATACGTCAATACTTTTTTCTATGTTAACATAACCTGGTGTGGTGATGCTGGTGTTGGACTGGAGTGGGCACAGTAAGAAGTCTCACAACTCCAGGTTAGAGTCCAACAGGTTTATTTGGCAGCACGAGCTTTCAGAGCGCCGACTCACCTGATGAAGGAGCACTGCTCCGAAAGTTCATGCTACCAAATAAACCTGTTGGACTTTAACCTGGTGTTGCGAGGCTACTTACTGAACATAACGTGAGACAGAGTAACAACAACATGCCCTCAACCCCCACCCCATCCTGCTGATCAGCCAAAGGTCTTTCATTTGTGTCTTCACAGCAATTTCTCAAATCTGGGGCAAAAAAGGAACAACAATCTTGTGAGACAATGGAAAAATCACCGCGTTGTTGATTTGTCTTACACAGTACATGAGTCTGCACAGGATGGTATAACCAAACTTTTTAAACAAAACAAAATTTCTACAGTGCATCCAATGACATAAAGAGAAACTAAATTCCATTCCAAATCCTGAGCAGAACTTCTTTTCAACCACTAGCTGTGAAAAAAGCCGTGTCAGGGTGACACGGTGGTTAGCATTGCTGCCTCACAGTGCCAGGGACCCAGGTTCAGTTCCAGCTTGGGTGACTGTGTTGAGTTTGCACGTTCTCCCTGTGTCTGTGTGGTTTCCTCCGGGTGCTCTGGTTTCCTCCCACAATGTGAAAGATGTGCTGGTTAAGTGGATTGGCCATGCTAAATTCTCCCTCAGTGTACCCGAACAAGCGCCAGAGTGTGGCGACTAGGGGACTTTCACTGTAACCTCATTGCAGTGGTAACGTAAGCTTTACTTGTGACACTAATAAATAAACTTTAACTTTAAAACAACTGACTATTTAAAATAGCCAATCGAGGTTTTGCCTCGCTCAAGATTTGCAGAAATTTCTGACTAACATGTCCCTTTATGCTCTCACTACACCTCCGGTCTTCAAATTAGCTGTTGACCTTTGACCCATCCTCACTTTGGTATTGGCCAGTTGAGCTGCCAATTAAACTGGCTCTCTGCCAGAGTGTGAGAGTCACCGCTGCAGTCTGTGTGCTGTGGGTTGACCCTCAGTGCCATAAGGACTTTGTAGCGATTGATACAACTGAGTGTCCCGCTTGGCTGTTTGAGGAGGAATTTGAGAATCAACCACATTGCTGTGGCTCTGGAATCACATGTAGGCTTGAAAGTGTAAGGATGGCAGATTTCCTTCCCTACAGGACATTAGTGAACCAGATGGGTTTTTCCAACAATCAGTAGATTCTTAATTCCAGATTTTTTTTTACTGATTTCAAATTCCACCATTGCCCGCAGACAGCTTTAATTTTTTTGTTTGTTTATAGTTGGGTTCAGGAACTGGTAATAGCAAAAGAAAAGTCCCTTGTCAGGCCCCACTTGGAGTACTGTGCGCAGTTCTGGTCGCCTCACTATAGGAAGGACGTAGAAGCTATTGAAAGGGTACAGAGGAGATTTACAAGGCTGTTGCCTGGATTGGGAGGCATGCCTTATGAAGATAGGTTGAGGGAGCTGGGACTCTTCTCCCTGGAGAGTCGAAGGTTGAGAGGCGACCTGATAGAGGTTTATAAAATGTTGAGAGGAATAGATAGGGTGGATTCTCAGAGGCTATTTCCCCGGGTTGAAATGGTCGCTACGAGAGGACACAGATTTAAGGTGCAGGGAGGAAAGTACAGAGGTGATGTTAGGGGTAAGTTTTTCACTCAGAGGGTGGTGAGTGAATGGAATCGGCTGCCGTCAGTGGTGGTGGAGGCGAACTCGCTGGGGTCTTTTAAAAGACTTCTGGATGAGTATATGGGATTTAATGGGATTGGGGGTTATAGATAGGTCTATGGATTGGTAGGTATTGATGTGATCGGTGCAACTTGTGGGCCGAAGGGCCTGTTTGTGCTGTAGTGTTCTATGTTTTATGTTCTAAAACTATAATATCTGACTTCTTTTTACAACCATTAATGAGGTTTCAGCTGATTTCAGACAAGTATGTGAGTGCCTAGTTCACAACTAAGTGTGGTTAGTGGGTCTGGGGCAGAAGTCAGCTGAACTAATAACATTCATCCCATCACCGCAGCTCCTATACAAATAACTTGGCCGCAAAAAGCCTATGTGAGGCCAGTTGAGACTTATCCTCTCAGTACAAAGTGATATGTGAGTAACAGAATGTTAGAAGCTGCTCTGCTGCCAATAAACATCCTTTAGCTGCTGAGAGTCATTTTAAATTGCTTGGGAAATGGATCCAACTTAAACAGTTTTTAAAATATGAATCATACCACAATCTTTCTGTGGTTAGGTGTTCAGAAAGTGCAGACTGCTGTATGGACATTGGACCCAGGTAGCACTGAACTTGGGTCTGACACTCTCCACTGTTGAACACAACCTTCTGGATTTGCCTATTACACAGCAGCAAAGCAAGGCTGGAGCAACGTTACCCCAGAAACTGCTCAAGAGAAAAGATCTACCTTCGTGAAGAATTGAAATTTGAATCTTCCTCAACTTTATACTTATGCATTGATAGGCTGCCATCCATAATAACACTAAAGACTCATTGGCCAGAATTTGACCATCCCACCCACCATCGGAGCGGGCAAGGGGTGGACCGTGGATAGGTCCATTGACCTCGGGGTGGGATTTTCCAGTTTCGGGATGAGCGAGATGGTAAAATCTCACTCAAAGAGTGCGATTAAGTACAGTGATGACCCCTCTCTCCTCTTTTATAAGATCATAAAACATAGGAGCACAAGTAGGCCATTCAGCCCATCGAGTCAGGTTTGCAATTCAATGACTGATATATCATACTGGCATTTAAAATGTGTCTTTTTGAGCTAAACTTTGTTCACCTGTACGGTTATCTCCTTGCGTGGCTTATGTCAAGTGTTATTTGATGAAGATCCTGTGAAGTGCCACAGGATTTTTAACAAAAATAAAGGTGCTATATAAATTAACACTGCTTACTGGAGCCGAATTAATGTGATGTTGACATTAAATTTAAACCTGATTTGGATTTCACTCTCTCTGTCTGGAGTGTGTAACTAACAATGCAACACATTTTTACATGTAAATTAACTTGCTCTTTCCAGATGTGTTGGTTTTGTTCGCTTTTATTTCCATACCATCGCTGACTCCTCTCCTGTTTCAGCTCATTTGTTGTTATAACCCTTATCCAAAGCTTTCTTCCCTCTGGATTTGACTATTCCAATCCACTGCTGACCAACCTCACAATTTTAACCTGACATAAACGACATCACCAGACCCCCCCCACCACCCCCCCCCCATTCCCAAAGGTTGAGCTCATTCAAAATCTGTTGCCTGTATCCTTACTTTTTTTATTAATTCATAGACATGAGCATTGCTTGCTGGCCAGCCAGCATTTATTGCCCATCCCTAGTTGCCCTTGAATGGAGTGGTTTGCCAGGCCATTTCAGGGGGCATTTGAGAGTCAACCACGTTGCTGTGGCTTTGGAGTCACATGTAAGCCAAACTGGGTAAGGACAGCAGATTTCCTTCCCTAAAGGACATTAGTGAACCAAATGGGTTTTTCCCAACAATCGACTAAGGTTTCATAAGAACATAAGAAATAGGAGCAGGAGTAGGCCATCTAGCCCCTCGAGCCTGCCCCGCCATTCAATAAGATCATGACTGATCTGAAAGTGGATCAGTTCCACTTACCTGCCTGCTCCCCATAACCTTAATTCCCTTATTGATCAGAAATCTATCTACCTGTGACTTAAACATATAAAATGAGGTAGCCTCCACCACTTCAATGGGCAGAGAATTCCAGAGATTCACCACCCTCTGAGAGAAGAAGTTCCTCCTCGACTCTGTTCTAAACTGATCCCCCATTATTTTGAGGCTGTGTTATCTAGTTCTTGTTTTCTTTCTAAGTGGAAAGAATCTCTCTGCCTCTACCCTATCTAGCCCCTTCATTATCTTGTAAGTCTCTATAAGATCACCCCTCAGCCTTCTAAACTCCAATGAGTACAGGCCCAATTTACTCAATCTCTCCTCACAAGCTAACCCCCTCATCTCCAGCATCAACCTGGTGAACCTTCTCTGCACCCCCTCCAAGGCCAATATATCCTTTCGCAAATAAGGGGATCAAAAGTGCATACGCTACTCTAGTTGCGGCCTCACCAGTGCCTTATACAATTGCAGCAAGACCTCCCTGCTTTTATATTCTATCCCCCTCGCTATAAAGGCTAACATTCCATTCGCCTTCTTGATCACCTGCTGCACCTGCAGACTGGGTTTTTGCAATTCATGCACAAGGACCCCCAGATCCCTCTGCACAGTAGCATGTTGTAATTTTTCATCATTTAAATAATAATCCATTTTACTATTATTCCTTCCAAAGTGGATAACCTCACACTTGCCAATGTTGTACTCCATCTGTCAGATCCTCGCCCACTCACTCAGCCTATCCAAATCTCTCTGCAGACTTTCCGTGCCCTCCACACAATTCGCTTTCGCTTTCATGTTCATCAGTAGATTCTTAATTCCAGATTTTTTTATTGAATTCAAATTCCACCATCTGCCAGTGACGGAATTCGAACTCGGCTTCCCAGAACATTAGCGGAGTTTCTGGATTTACAGTCCAGCGATAATACAACCAGGCCATTGCCTCCCCTTTACTTGCACCAAATCCCATTCAGCGATCAGACCTGTGCTCACTAATCTATGTAGACTCCCAATTAAGAATGTTTTGGCTTTAAAATTTTCATCCTTGCTTTCAAATCCCTTCATGGCCTCACCGCATCCCCCACGCCCCTTCTCCATATATCTGTCATCTCCTTGGACCCCAGGGCCCTCCAAGAAAAATGCACTCCTCTAATGCTGACTCTTGAACATCCCCGATTTGAATCGCTCCAACATTAGCAGCTTGTCTTTAGGGTTTAAATTGCTGAAATTCACCTCTCTGTACCCCTCTCTGTCTCTCTCTCCAGCCTCTTTAACATGTTCCTTAAAACCTACCTCTTTAGGTCACTGAAATAGCTCCTCCCAGGCCGGTGTCCCCTAACCAAATTTAGAGTTATTTATATAGTAAGCAACACTCAGGCAGGTACTTCCTCGTACAGAGTCTAAACCCAGTGACCCTGACACTCCACATTACATACGCATGCAGGGCTCCCTGAATGGACAACTCTTTGCTGCTTTAATCAGGGACATGTTTTGTTCAACCAAATAAACAAAATCTAACTAACTTAGGGACAACTCAAAATGGGGCAGCTCCCTAAAAGGAGGGGAACCACCCAAAAGACAAAGCAAAAAGGAAACTTAATCATATTTTAATTTGACGTTTTAAGGAGGGTCAATAATACTCCCCAGTCCCTGCGGTGCCCAATGGTTAAAGCATTGCTTTAATGAAGGAGTTTGTATTCTAAATCCACATCAGGAACCTTGTTAAAGTCATTACATCCACCTATCCTAATATTTCCTTATTGGGTGTAGACATTGCTGGAAAGTCCAGCCTTTGTTGACCTTATTGCCTTTGACCTGAGTGGCTTGCTAGGCCATTTCAGGGGAAAGTTAAGATTAACCACATTGCTGTGGCTATGGAGTCACATCTAGGCCAGATCGTGTAAGGACGGCAGATTTCCTTCCTTAAAGGACATGAGTGAACATGAGTTTTTACAACAATCAATGATTTCTTTTGTTCGACAATACATTTGCTTTGACAATGAAATTGCCATTAGATTGTGCCAGTGATGACTATAACATTGAGACTCCGTGCTGGTACACGGCCTCTGAGGCAACGTAACTCAAAGATTGGCATCTTGTTGCATTTCAGGATATTTTGTCCATTTTTCCACAGAGAGGGTTTCACAGACAACAAGTTACTTTCAAAAGATGGGTTTAAGAACAGAGGGCCATAACTTCTGACTAGGGTCAGAAAGAGATGACCCTCAGAGATTCAAAGACATGAAAGTGCACTTATCTACTCTTGAGGATGGTGCTGAAACTCAGATGGCTGGAGTTGCTTAGGGCCGACAGAGGAAGAGTCGTCATGGGCCCAGCTCCTGCAGATTCAGGGAGGCCACCCTGCTTTTTTACTGCTTTGGCTGCTGGAAAGCAGCTCAGTTTAAAGGGCCCAGATAAATTGAAACACCACAGAGAAGATAGGTGTCCAAAGTGAGGGGATGAAGTTTCGGCGGATGGGTGGATTGGAAGTCGGGGACGGGGAGAGTCAGATTTGAAGGCCAAAGGGAGGATGAGAAGGTTGGAAAGGTGTCGAGATCGGGAGGGCTTGAAGGAGGTCGGATGGGGAGGGGGTGGGGAATTGTAGTGGGTGGGGGTTGGGTTGGGTCAGGTGGGGTTGCAGTTCAAGGGATAGGGAAGTGAGAGGGTGTGGTGCGGTCAGAGGTTGGGGGGTTTGGAGTGTTGGAGGGGAATCAAGTAGATCGGGTTAGAAGTTTTAATTCTTCTGACTTTTTTGGATTAACTATTGGTGTAACCCTGGAGTACCATCTGAAGTTAATGATTCATGTGGTATTTCTGATGGGCCCTAGCGCAGGGCAACTGTCCAGAGGAGGTTAGCTACTTCTGGACAATTGCCACCAAAGCCTTATCTGCAGAGTTCTGAGAGGGTTTCTCCAAATCCGATGCTGAGAAGCTATTGCCCGAATGTTTTCAGACTGGTTGAAAAGACACTGTTATACAGCTGGTTAAAATATTAATGTGTTGAAGCTTGATCTTGTTGATTCGCAATAGAATGTAAATTATAAGCAATTTGTTACCTTGTCCCAATCAACAACAAACATCTGATATCCATGGTGTTGGCACAGCTCAGGTTCCCTCAGGTTGTGAGGAATTGATGATAGAAACACAGAGATAGCTAGTCAGTCAAACCCAGCAAATATTAATAAGATAAAACTGGGACATAGCAAGAGGCAAGTTAGGGAGTTTCAAGCTATAGAATCATATAGTGCAGAAAAGGCCCTTTGGCCCATTGGGTTTGCATTGGCATGTGTGAAACACCTGAACACCCACCTAATCCCATCTGCCAGCACTTGGCCCATGAACCTGAATGTTATGTTGTGTCAAGTGTTCATCCAAATACTTTTTGAAGGGTGTGAGGCATCCTGCCCAGGCAGCACATTCTGGAATATCATCGCCCTCTGGATAAAAATATTCTTCCTCACATCCTCCCCTAAACTTTCTGCCCCTCACCTTGAACCTATGTCCCTCATGAATGACCCTTCAACTGCAGGGAACAGCTGCTCCTTATCCACTCTGTCCATGCCCCTCATAATCTTTTACACCTCGATCCGATCACTCCCTAAGCTTTCTGTGCTCCAACGAAAACATACCGAGCCTACCCAACCTCTCTTCATAACTTAAATGTTCCGTCCCAGGCAGCATCCTGGTAAATCTCCTCTGCACCCCCTCCAGTACATTCACATCCTTCCCATAATGTGGTGACCAGAACTGCACACAGTACTCCAGCTGACTCCCAAGTAGGACTGTGTGAAGTGAAGTGTGATACCCGCAATATTTTTATGTTAATGCACAAAGACAAGTTGCGCTGATTGATTTCAAGAGCCTGATTGTAACTAAAGTTTAAAGTTTATTTATTAATGTCACAAGTAGGCTTACATTAACACTGTAAGTTACTGTGAAATTCTCCTAGTCGCCACATTCTGGCACCTGTTCGGGTCAATGCATCTAACCAACACATCATTCAGACTGTGGGAGGAAACTGGGACATCTGGAGGAAACCCATGCAGACATGGGGAGAACATACAAACTCCACACAGACAGTGACCCAAGCTGGGAATCGAGCTGCGCTAACCACTGTGTCACCATACCCATCCAACTGTTGCTTTGTGTGTGTATGTTGTGAATTAAAGAATATTAATTGATGTCTGACTGACAAGAGTGTTTTGTTTACATTTATCTTCTAAAACCATTCCTGGAGGGATTAATTTTGGTGCACATCGGGGCCCCAATTATTCACTCTAAAGTGGAGTTCACAGCACTGGAATAGCACAGAAATGCACAGATGCAAGTTTGAAAAGTACAGTTTATAACTAGATTTCTGGTCATCAGGTTTCTCTGATTATTAGGGAAGGTTCATGATCAGGAAATTGCACTGTCCCCAATGTAATTACATATAAATATAGAAACTAGAAGCAGGAATAGGCCATTCAGCCCTTCGAGGCTGCTCCGCCATTCACTTTGATCATAGCTGATCATCAAATTCAATATTCTGATTCCCCCTTCCTTCATATCCCTTGATCCCTTTAGCCCCAAGAGCGATATCTAATTTCTTCTTGATATTGCACATTTTGGTCTCAACTACTTTCTGTGGTAATGAATTCCACACAGTCACCACTCTCTGGGTGAAGAAATTTTGTAAGTTTCTTTGAGAACCCTGCTCACTCTTCTAAATGCCAATGAATGTAATCCTAACTGACATAGTCTCTGCTCATACGACAGTCCTGCCATCCAGGAATTAGCCTGGTAAACCTTCGCTGCACTCCCTGTATAGCAAGAACATCCTTCTGCAGATAAGGACATGAAAACTGCACACAGTAGTCCAGGCATGGCCTCACCAATGCCCTGTAGAATTGCAGTAAAGTATCTCTATTCCTTTACTCAAATCTTCTTGCTATGAAAGCCAATATACCATTTGCCTTCTTTACTTCCTGCTGTAGCTTGTGTGCTTACTATCACAAGGACAGCAGGGATTAGGGTTAGGATGCACTGGGACACCAAGATCTCACTGAGTATCCAACTTCCTCAGTTTAGACCCATTCAAATAATAATCTACCTGACTACTTTTGTTACCAAAGTGGTTAACCTCACATTTATCCACATTATATTGCATACGCCCACTCAGTCTGTTCAGATATTGACATCAAGCTCCCAGTAATTGGGACAAACTGCAAATTGCTATTCAGGAACAGGGCATGAGCCTTTGTCCTAGTGGTAGCTTTTCCACCTTGCAGTGAGGAGTGTAAGGGCTCAAACCCCACTCCAGACCTTCTTGATGCAGCGGGAGTTCTGCTGCTCTTGGAATCAAAGATATATGACAACTAACAGACTTCCCCTCAAGATCATGCAGAAGTAATGCAAATAGAGGGAAATACAACCTCAATTTGCATTTAATTTCAATATTCCTTCCCGTCAATGAGCTTATGTTTTGGGTGCCACAAGTTATTGGCAGCAGTAACCAGAGGACTAGAATGGAGTGTGCATTAGCCTAGTCATTCAAAATCCACTAAAGATATATCTATGCTTTAGTCTGTGAGATGATAGAAATATGATCACCTACATGTAACAACCTGCATTCATAAATACCTTTAAATGTTGCAGACTGTCCCAAGGCGTTTCGCTGGATTAGCTGCCGGACAGAAGTTTGACACCAAAGTACATCAGGCGATGCCCGATCAGGGGCGTGGTCAAAGTAATATGTCTGTAATGTGGAGAGAGAGAGAGCCAGGAGGTTCAGGGTGTGAGTTTCAGAGTTTAGGAGCTTGGCAACTGAAGGCATGGCTACTAATGTTGGGGTCATTAACAATAAGAAGACTCAAGAGGCTGGAATTGGTGGAGAGCGATGAGAATATAATCTGACAAGATTGCATTTGCCACCCATTAGTGTGGAGAGGGGAGTGTACTATCTATACCATGTGCCTTTGGTGCCTGATACCATCATAAAGGATTCAATGTCATCCATTTGTGTTTATGCCCTGTTTAAAAGTACAAGGTTTGGTTCAAAGGAGGCTCAGTTTGCTTATAAAAGTTTTAAGAATAATCTGTTGATGGCAGTAAAAGAAATTGAGAGAAAGTTGACTTGTAACAGGCTCTGAGAAAAATAAGTATTAATTTCACCAGATCCAGGCTGGAAACTCCCTCCCAGATAACTCACATTGATAGCTTGCTGATTCAGTCTTAGTGAGGACAGGTCATGAGATTTGATTGAGTGTCTTCACGTACCCTCAGGCGGGCAGTTGGAACAGTCTCCTTGCTCACCAACAATCAGATAAACACTCATATCAAAACTTGTCTCTTACATGTTCCTACTCAATGACATTCTCTTAAGACCAGGCTAAATTCTGGATTAGCAAGAAAACCCATTGCTAAATCTTATATCAAATATTAAAATGTACAAGTAAAGAATTAATATTTTTCTGTTATGGAACAAGATAAATAAGTAGCACCTTCATTTGATGCACTTATCACATTTTTTAAATAGTTCCCATCAATTCGCTAATTGAATTATGTTTGGGCTGTAAGGTCTGTTATTATGAAGTCTAAACATTCTGTTCAGTTGTTTGAAGCAAGTTCAAAAAGCAGCGAAACCTCAAGACAAATATTTCAGATATAAATTACAGACAAGACCTACATCTGGCAACATTATTTGTTTGGCTCCAGTTTATAACAAGATCTTGCAAACTACAACAAAATCTAAATTAATTTTGAATCAAATTCAGTAAAGTATTTCAGCAAACCCCCTCAGACCTTGGGCACAAACGGACAGAACAACTTCCCACGTTTTGCGCTGCTCGAACTTGCTGACTTGCTAGATTGGTTTCCTGTGGGGCACTGTCACACACTGGCTTCAGCTCAGGGGACAAGACTCTCTCCTCATCTCCGATCCATGCAGCTGCGAAACTCTCGCTTAATTTCACAGAGCTTAATCGTTTAAAGAGACGGAAAAACACACCTCTGGGAGGCAGCCATTCTTCCACTGCAGGAATATAAATAATGAGGGCGGGATTGGGCTATTGAGCGGGACGATCAGCCATGGTAATGAAGGCAGAATAAGCTCAGGGGGCTGAATGGCCTTCTCCTGCTCTTACTTTCTATGTTTCTGTGACCCGAAGAAATCTAAGGTTGAACTCGACATGTCTTTTTTAGTGTTAAAGATTTAAAAACAAATTAAATATATTTCATAAAATAATGCATAATATTCTGTAATCTCTGACTATTCCTCTTGTCCCACTTCCATTATTGATGCTGCCAACCCAGCACCTGTCTAAGACCATCATCCAAACTCACAGTGGGAAGCTCAACTGCTGTCAATGTTCTCAACAGAGTGACAACTCATACAAGCAGAATATGACAAACTCTCCGCTCTCCAGGTTTAAGTACAGGAGTAACCATTTAATAATACTGGGAAACTCAATCCTCAATGAGGAACAGGAGAATAGACATAGACAAGGGATACTCAGTTGACTGGGGAATGGAACCGATTCAAGGGAACTGCTCCCAGCCATCAGACACTGGCATGGGTGTGGAAGGGATGGGCTGGGGGGAGGGGGTGGAGGTGGGAGTCTGGGGCCACATTCCCAATGCATTCTCCAAGCCTGTCACTGTAACTTGCCTGTGCAGTGCAGTTTTACCTGGATTCCAGGGGTTGAATTACAAAGTAAGAAGTCTGACAACACCAGGTTTAAGTTCAACCGATTTATTTGATAGTAAGCTCACAAGCTTTCGAGACTCCCCTCTTCGTCAGGTGAATGAAGAGTTCTGGCCTCAGGCAGAGCATATAAAGCACAGACAAGCTCTGTCTGAGGCCAGAACTCTTCATTCACCTGACAAAGAGGGAAACCTCGAAAGCTTGTGAGTTTACTATCAAATAAATCGGTTGGACTTAAACTGGTGTTGTCAAGACTTCTTACTGTGTTTACCCCAGTCCAACGGCAGCATCTCCACATCTTGAATTACAAACCCAGACTGCAGAAAAGATGGGTTAGATTCCCTGGAATTTAGAAAGCTAAGGGTGATTTGATCAAAGATTTCAAGGGGAGCTGATAGGGCAGATTGGGGAAAAAATTACTTCTGCTGTTGGCAAGTCTAGGACTAAGGAACAAAAGCAAATTGGTGCAGATGCTGGAACCTGAAACCAAAAGAGAAAATGCTGGAAAATCTCAGCAGGTCTGGCAGGAGAGAAAAGAGATGATATTTTGAGTCCAGATGACCCTTTTCCCTCTCCTTACAGATGCTGCTAGACCTGCTGAAATTTTCCAGCATTTTCTCGTTTGGCTACGACGAGGGGTTTAGTCTAAAAATTGGATCCATGTACTTCAGGATTGAGGTTCTGAAACATTTCTGTTCACAAAGGGTAGTGTGTCTGGAACTCCCTTTCACAGATGGCAATTGATGATAGGTCAATTGTTAACTTTAAATCTGAGATTGGCCGATATTTGATATCCAATGATATTCAGGGATACGGGACAAAAGCTAATATACGGTGTCAGGTCACAGATCAGCTACAATCTCACCAAACGGTGAAATGGTTTCTAGGGGCTAAATGGCCTCTTCCTGTTCCTATGCTCCCGGGACAGACACAGGGACCTGTAGGTAGGTGAGAACCCCCTTTATATGAAAAAACCACTGGCTTGATAGCACCTGTATCCATCATGCAAGTGTCCGAAACTGCAATCAAAATCTTCATTTCAGCCAATCAAGCTTCAATCAATGTCAAATTGGATTGCCTGAGTTACAATGAAGGTGCAATATTTTACATCAATACTCGCAGATGGCCACTGGCTTTGCCAAGATCGAGAGATTGTCTTAAGGGAGAACTATTAGAATCGTTACAGTTACTTTAAAAAGAAGAGCTGAGTGATTGGCTGGAGATAGGATTTGGGGTTGCAGCGACTGGTGCAGTTTTAGAGGGATATATAACTCTCAGGACATGATGCTGGGAGCAGCAAAACACAACCAAATAATAGATAGAATTTCCTGGGATATACAGAACAGAAAGAGGCCATTCGGCTCAACCTGTCCATTCAGCATTAATTTCCTCCTATCCTCCCTCATCTAGCTATCAGATTAGTCCTGCAATCCCACCCCCCTCATCTGCCTTCCTCTTGTCTCCTTGACCTCTCTGTGTGACTAGAGACTTCCACATTCCCATTACTCTCTGGATAAGAAGATTCTTCTGAATTCCCTTTGAGTTAAATAGATTCTTATCGAAATCAGGATGGGAAAATTTACAAAACACCAGTCAGCCCACAGGGTAATGGCCAGCAGATTGACATGTTTCCACTTGAACTAACCAATTTGCAAATTAACAATCTGCATCTTGTGTTCCCTGCAATAATTGAGCAGTTATTGAAGATCCATTCTAGTCCTCCACTGGGTTATAATAAATTGCCTGTCACTGAAATGCTTTGGCGCTGTTGTTGTCAAATTTATTATTACAAATGTCAGAATTAATAAATTAGACATGGAATGCTGTATGCGTGTAAAAGCAATGTTCCTTTGCAGTAATGAACATAAAACAGGGTTTGTGTTCCTCTGCAGAGCATGAAGGGTGATCACAGCTGAGTGGGCAAGAGGAGAGATTCCCTTCCTGATCATCCAATCCAATCAGTCACAGAGACTCCAGGTATCCTATACAGTGGATCCCCTTAAAGGAAAATCTAACCTGCTTCTGGCAACTTTTAAAAATTGGTGTGTAATTGAGGGAGGACTTTTTATGCCAATCAAAAGCCAAGACATTGAAGGCTGATCTGGTTGTGCCAATAGGGGAGTGACCGGTAATCACACAGAGTGGTCACAGCACAGAAAGAGGCCATTCAGTGGAGGGGGGGGGGATGTGGGGAAGGAGGAGGACCTCACTGTAAGCAGGTCCAGAATGTGGGCAATCAGCAGAATTGTCCATTACCCTGGCTACGTTCACAACCGGGTGTCCCTGGAGAGTGACCATACAGTGACCACAGGTACTATCAGGGCCTTCTGTGCCCGTTGGGCATTGCAGGGTCTGGAGTGTATTATCAACACTTTTAATCACATTTTGGTATAAAGTTCTAAATTTGTATTTTTTTTTGTTTCAGGTGCTTCCCCTTTAAGGGGCTCTCCCTTTTATTTTGTCCCTCAGTGTGTGCAATTTAGTTTAACTCAGTTCATAGAATCAGAGAATCCTACAGTGCAGAAGGAGGCCATTTGGTCCATCGAGTCTGCAATGACCACATACCCACCCAGGCCCTATCCCCATAACCCATTATTTACCCTAGCTAGTTCCTCTAACACTATGGGGCAATTTAGCATGGCCAATCCACCTAACCCGCACATCCTTAGACTGTGGGAGGATACTGGAGCACCCAGAGGAAACCCACGCAGACACGGGGAGAACATACAGACTCATTACAGACAGTGACCCGAGGCTGGAATTGAACCTGGGTCCCTGGAGCTGTGAGGCAACAGTGCTAACCACTGTGCAACTGTGTCACCCACAGTCGAGGTTGTTTCTCGAGCTGTGAGGAGCTGGAGCTGGAGCTGCTTTTAGCTGCTGTTTTCTGCTACTGAGAGTTTTAAAAAAAGAGGCCATTCGGTCTGCCATATCTGTGCTAGCTCAGTGGAAGAAAAACTCAGTTGGTCCCACACCCATGTACTTATCTTGTGGGTGAGATTCTCTGGTCTCCCCTCTGTGCGTTTCTCAGTGGAGTGAGGCGGCACACTGTTCGCTGGCAGTGGGTTTCTCTGATTCTGACACGGCTAATGGGGATTCCCACTGAAGCCACACCATGCTGTCGGGAAACCCAGGGCAGGCAGGAACAGGGAATCCCAGCACTGTGAACGGCCAGGGAATTCCAGACCATTTCTCTTGTTTTCTATCCAGCTGCTTATCCAATTCCTTCCTGAAAGCCCCGATTGAATCTGCCTCCCCCACATTCTCAGGCAGAGCATTTCAGACCTGAACTCACAGGCTTTTCCTCGGACTATCTTTGCTAATCGCCTTCAGTCTGTAACCCCAGTTCCCCACTGCCGATGGGAAGCAGATTCTTCCCATCTTCTCTAGTCTAAACCGCTCGAATCTCATCTCAACTTCTCAAGGGAGAACAACTCCTGTTTCTCTAATCTTTCTCAAAACTGAAGATCCTCATTCCTGAAACAATTCTTGTAAAACTTTGCTATATCCTCTCGAAAGCTTTTACCTGACTCTGAACATGCAGTGTCTGTAACTGGACACAGCTCTTCAGCTGAAGCTGAACCAGAGCTTCATAACGATTCATAGAATCCCTACAGTGCAGTAGGAGGCCATTCAGCCCATCAAATCCCACCCAGGCCCTATCCCCATTGCCCCATGCATTTACCCTGCTAATCCCCCTGACACTAAGGGACAATTTAGCATGGCCAATCCACCCAACGCGTACATCTTTGGAACTCATCATAAACTCCTCATGTTTGTATTCTATGCCTCTATTTATAATACCCAGGATCCCTTTCTGCTGTATGTGCTCCCTCTCCTACCTCCATCATGTTGTCAGGTGTCATATTGTTTTTGTCTTCTTCTCTCTCCTCCTCCCCTCATTGCTCTCTGTTTCCTACGGTTCTTGCAAGGCCCTCTTTCTCCCCCCTACCCACCCCAAGGCCCTCTGTCTCTCCACCCCCTCCCCGGGCCCTCTGTCTCCCCTCCCCTGCTCTGGGCCCTCCTCTGTCTCCCCCCCGCCTCCCCCCCCCCCGACCCCAGGCCCTCTGTCCCCCACACCCCCACCCCCAACCCCAGGCCTTCTGTCTCTGCCCCCAGATCCACTGTCTCTCCCCCCGGGCCCACTGTCTCTCCCCCCGGGCCCACTGTCTCTCCCCCCGGGCCCACTGTCTCTCCCCCCGGGCCCACTGTCTCTCCCCCCCATGCTGTGTTCTCTGTTTCCCCCTTGTGCTCCCAGTGGTGATATTTTAGCCAACATTAAGAGCTCCAAGGGAAGCAGATTCACATAAATGACTTCCTTTTGATCACAGAGGTTTAATCAGGAAGGATTGAGGGGCTGTAGAATCCAAATTCAGCTGCCGATGTCACTGCAATACTTAAAAATAGGATTAAAAAATCTCTCAGAAACATGATCTCTCTAAAATACCCAGGTGTTGCCTGGAACCTCTGCTCCCTCTCTCTCACACCTAATTTGTCTTTGGGATAGTGAGGGAGGAGATGGTCGGATTTCCCAACAGATTGTCAGCTTGTTGAACCAGGTTGAACTCTCCGTCCATAGCGAACAAGTCCTGGTGTTGGACTCGAACCCCGAACTTCAGCTCCAGTGGTACCATTGTATCATAAAGCCTCTGATAGGACGACTGCTGCCATTGGCTGATCCAGTTTACACTACATTTGCTTTTAGTAACCTTATGAACTTCTGGTTTATAATCAGGAGCCAGTAAAGATACTGCTTAGTGGAAAATATCGATCTCGCTACATAAGAGAATAAAGATGTCAGTTATCTGAAAAGAATATAGATATTCCTTTTCTATTTTGCACCATGTTGTGGGGATCCCAAGTAGCTTAATCCAAACACAGTGTGCACTAAGGAAATCTTAGCTTCCGTGGGCAGTATGGCGGCACAGTGGGTTAGCCTCACAGTGCCAGGGACCCAGGTTCAATTCCCAGCTTGGGTCACTGTCTGTGTGGAGTCTGCACCTTTTCTTCCCGCCCACCCGGTGTCTGTGTGGATTTCCTCCCAGATGCTCCGGTTTCTTCCTACAGTCTAAAGAGGCCCAGGTTAGGTGGATTGGCCACGCTAAATTGACCCTAGTGTCAGGGGGATTAGCATGGTAAATGTGCGAGGTTGCAGGAAAAGGGCCTGTGGTCATGCAGACTCGATGGGCTGAATGGCCTCCTTCTGCCCTGTTGGAATTCTATGAATGGGGGCTGGGGAGGGTTGAAGGAAGGAACAGCTTCTTGGAGTTGCTTTCCTCGAAGAGAAAGTGCAAATGAGACTGTTTAAAGTTAATCCTTCTGGGGCTTGAAGCAATTTAAATGGAATCATTTGTGTGGATTTAAATTAAATCCAGCCAAACCAATCCAGCTGGCTTCAGATCCATTTTTTAAAATTATAAATTAATTATCTGCTAAGATAAGCAGCTCCTTTAAATGGCAGAATGTGGAAGAGTTCATTCTCAGGAGTACAGCAATCTAAAAGGAAATGAAATGAGGATCTAACAGTTCCTGTCCAGAGCCAATCTCCCCTTGCTTAAAGCTGCACAGTTCTTTTATTCGGAACTGTCACATTTACCGCTGGAAAGCGGACACTTGTACCAGCAATCATCAAAATTGGGAATGCACTGATTGATAAGATTTAGAAGGGAAGGCAGCTAAAGTGGGAAATACGTTTATTACATCCCTGGGAGATATTTCAGATTCTGAACTCTACTCTGGATTTATTGTATAATTTTTAGTTTTAGTGTTAAGAGTCTGGGGGGGCTGGAGGAAAGTTGAAATAAGCGCATCAATTTAAAATACACCCCCCCCCTGCTCATAGAGTCCCTACAGTGCAGAAGGAGGCCATTCGGCCCATCAAGTCTGCAGCAACCACAATCTCACCCAGGCTCTATTCCCATAACCCACATATTGACCCTGCTGATCCCCCTGACACCAGGATCAATATAGCACGGCCAATGAACCTAACCCTCACATCTTCGGACTGTGGGAGAAAACCGGAGCACCCGGAGGAAACCCACACAGACACGGGGAGAATGTGCAAACGCAGCATAGACAGTGATCCAAGGTCGGAATTAA
Organism: Carcharhinus amblyrhynchos; assembly: GCF_965287045.1. Lineage (NCBI taxonomy): Eukaryota > Metazoa > Chordata > Chondrichthyes > Carcharhiniformes > Carcharhinidae > Carcharhinus > Carcharhinus amblyrhynchos. Next base: position 50,497,265 of record NC_137342.1, read on the forward strand.
ATCCGGGTGTCTGGCGCTGTGAGGCAGCTAACCACTCCTTATTATTCCATCCCTTCTTTTCACAGAGGCACAGAGTCATGAGCTGGGACACTGTCCTATCAGTTATGATGATTCACCAGCATCACAGAGGTGAATATATGTGCAAGCTAAGACATATGCAAGCTTCGGCAATCAGCTTTTTGGCAGCAAAGATGCAACAAAGCCAAGTCTGTTCCTGTTCTCTCCAGACACGTAGTAATGTGCCACCCCAGTGGCAGGATGGAGTATGAACCCTGACATTTTCCTTCATCCAAATTCACCACAAACAAATGCTCCTTACCGCAACAGCTTAATCCGTACCACATGGTAGGACTGCTAACGACAATAAGGTACTCCTGGAACACCCTTGCCCCCAGGCAGCCTGTTGGTGATATTAGGTGTCTTGCTGTTTTATGAAGAAATTTAAAAAGTTCTGAAAGACTGCAGCAGTTACACACTCTTCAAAGAATTCTGGCAGAACACCGATGCAGCAATGGACCAGGCATTTCTGTTAACTATTACCTTCTCCAATTGAAATTGTATCAAGGAGGGCGGATGTGCTGTCGTCCTGAGCACAAAGTTTGGAAGTTGGGGGATTAAGAGGACGGTTCGATTATCTCACTGGCTGGAAATATTCCCAAACTATTGTTCACTGTTGATGAAATTTTACAGCAAATACAAATTGAATCTGCTTCTGTCCGCGTGGACTGACCCTGTGTGTGTGTGTGTGTGTGGGGCGTGCTGTGTGAATCAAGCAGGCCGATACTTGTTTTGCACTGAATTTGCAACATTAAGCCCAAGTTGCAGCATCATCAGCTAATAGAGGAAGGTTTACTGTTTCACAAAGTGTTCACCACTGTTTGTCAAGGCTTTAGCTGCCTACCACTGTTCAAGGTGCTCAGCAGAAATTTATTCCGATGGTTAAAAAGGACCGCAGGAGGAGAGGTAATAAGCCGTGGATAACGAAGGAGGTGAAGGAAAGTGTCGGAGGCGTTTAGAGTAGCTAAGAGTAGTGGGCGAGAAGAGGATTGGGAGAGGTTTAAATGTCAACAAAGATTGACAAAGAAGTTGATAAAGAAGGGTAGGAGAAACTATGAAGCTGGGCTAGCGCTTAATATAAAAAAGGATAGCAAGAGTTTTTATAAATATATGAAAAGGAAGAGGCTGGCTAGGGTGAACGTTGGACCCTTAGAGGATGAGAGGAGGGACTTAGTGGTAGGGGATGGGGAAATGGCTGAGGTCTTGAATAACTTTTTTGTTTCGGTCTTCATGGAGGAAGACGTGAATAATTTGCCGGGTGTTAGCGATGGAAAGGTGGTAGGACTGGAGGGTCTTAATGACATTACTGTTACTAGAGAGGCGGTGCTCGACAGACTGGAGGGGCTGATTGTGGACAAGTCCCCAGGACCGGATGGAATGCATCCGAGGGTTCTGAAAGAAATGGTGGAGGTGATAGTGGATGCCTTGGTGGTTATTTTCCAGAAGTCGCTGGATTCCGGGGAAGTGCCGGAGGATTGGAAAGCGGCTAATGTTACGCCGTTGTTTAAGAAGGGTGCCAGGCAAAAGGCAGGGAATTATAGGCCGGTTAGTTTAACGTCTGTGGTAGGTAAAATGTTAGAATCCGTCATCAAGGAGGAAATAGCGAGGCATCTTGAAGGGAATTGCTTGATAGAGCAGACGCAGCACGGTTTCGTTAAGGGGAAGTCGTGTCTGACAAATTTATTGGAGTTCTATGAGGATGTGTCTAGGGCGGTGGATAGAGGAGAGCCGGTGGATGTGGTCTTTCTTGATTTTCAGAAGGCGTTTGACAAGGTACCTCACAAGAGGTTATTGCAGAAGGTCAGGGGACATGGAGTTGGGGGTAGGGTGTTAGCGTGGATAGAGGATTGGTTGTCAAATAGGAGGCAGAGAGTGGGGGTCAACGGGTGCTATTCGGATTGGTGGTTGGTGACTAGTGGAGTGCCCCAGGGGTCGGTGCTGGGGCCTCAGCTATTTACCATTTATATAGATGATCTGGAGGAGGGAACCGAGTGTATGGTGTCGAAATTTGCTGATGACACCAAGATTGGTGGAACGGCAAATTGCGCGGAGGGTGTGGAGAGTCTGCAGAAGGATCTAGATAGGCTGGGCGAATGGGCCAGGAAATGGCAAATGGAATTTAATGTTGGCAAGTGCGAGGTGGTCCACTTTGGTAGGAATAATGGTAGGAAGGACTATTACTTACGGGGCGAAAAACTGCAACAGGCGACGGTGCAGAGGGACCTCGGGGTCCTTGTGCATGAGTCGCAAAAACCCAGCCTGCAGGTGCAGCAGGTGGTCAGGAAGGCGAATGGGATGCTGGCCTTCATAGCGAGGGAGATTGAATATAAAAGTAGGGAGGTCTTGCTGCAGCTGTATAGGGCATTGGTGAGGCCGCAGCTGGAGTACTGTGTGCAGTTTTGGTCGCCGCACTTACGCAAGGATATTTTGGCCTTGGAGGTAGTGCAGAGGAGGTTTACTACACTGATACCGGAGTTGAGGGGGTTGAGCTATGAGAGGCTGAATAAACTGGGCTTGTACTCGTTAGAGTTTAGAAGAATGAGGGGAGATCTCATTGAGACGTATAAGATGATGAATGGGATGGATAGGATAGAGGTGGAGAGACTCTTCCCGCTCAGAAAGGATAGTAGGACGCGGGGGCACAGCCTCAAGATAAAGGGGGGGCGGTTTAGAATGGAGTTGAGGAGGAACTTCTTCACTCAAAGGGTGGTGAATCTCTGGAATTCTCTGCCCGTTGAAGTGGTGGAAGCTACCTCGCTAAATATTTTTAAGACGCGGGTTGATGGGTTTTTGATAAGCGAGGGGATTAAGGGTTATGGGGAGAGGGCGGGAATGTGGAACTGAGCCACGACAGATCAGCCATGATCTTATTGAATGGCGGGGCAGGCTCGAAGGGCTGGATGGCCTACTCCTGCTCCTATTTCTTATGTTCTTATGTAAGTACACAATGTTATATCCACTTGCAATACAGACCGAAACCTTCCTTATAACTTGATGATAGGAATCTCTCATTACATGTATAACTCCTTCCCTTCACCATTAATGGAAGATGGATACTCCCTGAAACAGATTCGCTTTTTGCAAAAGTCCGTTAGCTTTCAATGTAATTATTTTTGACATTTATTAATTTAATTTTGAATTGAGCTCACCATAGGTGGGTTACTAGTTGAGTACCATAACCATTAGATTACCATACCAGCTGAAGGCACTAGTTTCTTGCTGAGATAGTGTCCCATGGTAACGTGTGGCCCTCCAATATCCTGTGCAAGTGACCACACTTCACTGAAATCAGGAGACTTTTTTAATGAGCTCTTAAACTGTCATAAAGAGCACACTACATTATTTTGAAGAGGAGGAGGATTTTCCCCGGGATCCTGGCCAATATTTATCCCTCTATTAACATCTTAAAAATAGATATTCTGATCAATTTCACGTTGCCTTCTGTGGGAGCTTGCTGTGCACAAATTCACTGCTAAATTTCCTACTTACAACAATGACTACACTTCAAAGGTGCTTCACTAGGCTGTAAAGCACTTTGGGATGTCTAGCGGTCATGAAACGTGCTGTATAAATGTAGGTTTAATTATTTACTTCATTCATAGAAATCCTACAGTACGGAAGGGGGCCATTTAGCCCATTGAGTCTGCACCGGCAACAATCCCACCCAGGCCCTATCCCCAAAACCCCTCATATTTACCTGGCTAATCCCTCCAACCTAAGCATCCTGGGACACTAAGGGGCAATTTAGCATGGCCAATCCACACATCTTTGGATTGTGGGAGGAAATCGGAGCACCCGGAGGAAATCCACGCAGACACAAGGCGAACATATAAACTCCACACAGACAATAACCCAAGCTGGGAATCAAACTCAGGTCCCTGGTGCTGGGAGGCAGCAGTGCTGACCACTGTGCCACCCATTAATTAATTAAAAAATCAACTTCTGTCACAGTTACGGGCTGAACTGAGGTAAGTTTCACAATCAATTGTTCCAAGTAAAATATAAAAATACAAAAAATTAAATAACACTGATCATTAAAGTCTTTGCAAAACCAGGATTCAGAGTTTAGCAGCCAGTGGAATTTGTTCATTGTGTGGGCGAAATGCGACATTGAACAGTGCTTAAATCTCCTTGTTTTACATCTGAATTCGGTTAGTTGTTTTGAGTTCCGTTGCTGATAGTCTCTCTGGGATCTGCCTGCGGATAGCAATTAGCAAGATTGGCAGTGGTCCCTGAACAAATGGCAAAGTTGATCGCATCTCTTCGAGTATCTTCAGACCACAACTGTGCAAAGCACCTGAGTAACCATGATAAACAGGGTGGAGAATGACCCCTTTCTGAACCCTTTCCATAGCTTGACTTTGCTGCTTTGTGAGTCTGCAGGTTATTTGTTTGGGCAGGAGGGGTCCTCCCAGTCAGGCCCTGCCCTGCCCTAACCTCATAGACACAGCAATTTATTTATTCATTTCAGGATAGAAGAAAGTTAAAGAGCAATAGAGATCTTTGGACCCAAAAGTTGATAAGGCTGCTCCTTATCAGAGATCTCATTTACCTGTCTATCCTATTACTGCACCAAACAATATTTATCCCCAACATGTTAATAAGTTTGCCTGCAGTTTTTCTATTGCGTGTTTTAGCTAGTGGATCATTGCCAATGGCAGCCAGGGCAAAAAACGTTTCCCTTCAGATTGGGTTAGCGTCAATGCAGGATGTCTTCTGGCATGGTGGCAGCACCTCCACCTCTGAGGCAAAAGCTCCAAGTTCAAGACTGCCACAGGGGAGACGATGACTTAGTGGTATTATTGATAGACTATTGATGCAGAAACTCAGCTAATGTTCTGGGGACCTGGGCTCGAATCCCACAACAGCAGATGATGGAATTTGAATTCAATAAAAAATATCTGGAATTAAGAATCTACTGATGACCATGAAACCGTTGTTGACTGTCGGAAAAAAACGCTCTGTCTTTTAGGGAAGGAAATCTACTGGCCTTTCCTGGTCTGGCCGATATGTGACTCCAGAGCCGTAGCAATGTGATTCATTCTCAACTGCCTTCCAAGCATAACTAGGGATAGGCAATAAATGCTGGCCATCCAGTGACATCCATATCCCATGAATGAATAAAGTAAGAATGGAATGGCGCAGTTCAACAGGTTGATAATCAGCCCATGAATCCTTCCGCCCTTATTCCCCAGAGGGAGGAACGTTGTGTGAAGATACACTAAGAAGTTGTATAGAGATGAGGAATCCGGCATTCATCAAACATGTTCCAACTGGTAGAAGTGTAGAGCTGCAAACATGTCAATGGGTGAAGTAACTTTATAACAGGATAATCCTATTGAAATCCTAACAAGAGGAATGATGGCATTCCCCACAGTTAACATCTTCACTAAAATAGCACCAGGAATTTCTTGCAACAAGCCGTTTATTGATAAAAAGACGAGTAATTCAAGTTGTAGGAAGGAAGGCTGGTCTATTTGTTTCAGAAAGCGACAAAGATCTGATTGTAGCAGTCTATCTTTGCCACAATGACATCAGCAAACTTGGGGTCCCTATGTCAGAATTCCAAATACACAAAGCCTTTCCTCAAAGTTTTAAAAATTCCATTGATCTCTTTTTAAAATATCCGGACAACAAACAAACTGCTGAAAAAGAGCTTCATTCATAGCCCTGCTGCTGTTTAATGCAAATGTAATCAATTAAGTGATGCCTTTCCCTCAAAATAGATGCACACGAGGCTTTACTTCCCTTCCCCCATAGAACCAGAGGCAAAACTAATCAAACTGACAGTCAACCTAATGTAAACGCAGCATTTATTCCCCACAGACCAAATCTACAGAGCCCGAGAGAGGAATGACTTGAGACATTTAAGGGGCAGAGAGGTACAGGGGTAGAGGCATTCTGTAAATTACATCACCGCTTTATTCACAGATGAAAGCAGAACAAAATCTTGCATTTATATAGTGCCTTCCCTGCCTACACCTCTCCTGATGCGGAGATGGTGGCGTTGGACTGGGGTAAACACAGTAAGAAGTCTCCTGGTGTTGTGAGACTTCTTACTGTGTACACCTCTCCTGCTATCCTTCCTTGCTTCCCTCCTCTCTCACACCCCTAAAACTGGTCACATTCGACCTGCTATGTCTCCTCATGTGGCTTGAAGTCAGACTTTGTTTTTTTAACACCCCTGTGAAGCACCTGTGGATAAACGTATTGCTTAAATTGTCGTTATTTTTCGTTTCTATAATGAAACATCCCAAAGTGCTTCACAGGAGTGTTATAAAACAATGTGTGGCACAGCCCCGGGAGAAGGTATTAGCTCAGTGACTAAAAGCTGGGTCAAAGAGGTAGGTTTTAAGGAGTATTTTAAATTATAAGCTGAGAATACATAATAATGATGTTCTGCATTGCAAATTATACTAGTGATTTGCGTTGACATAATCTTAGTTTTTAATGAAATTACATTTAACCACACAGTTCAAATGTTCGGTTAGCAGCTCTGCTGATGCATCAAGGAAACTACAACATCCTCACTGCTACAAACATGGCAATAGGCAACTTGAGGTCATGACTCTGGCTGTTCCTGTTTCAGGAATGTTTCAGCGCAACCTTCCCACTGGGGCAGTCACAGTCCTTGAAAGAGTCAACAGATGATTTTAAAACTTGGGAAATGTCCAGTAATGAAAACATGAAAGGATTAAGGACAGGACCGAGAGCACAGTTTAGTTCTTACACTTTGTCACGATCTTGTCGAACGTTTCTCGGGGAGCGTTTTTGCATCGGCACCAAAGAGGCGATGTTTTTTAATGCTGTATCATAAACACAAGAATCTCACCAGAGAGAGGTTCATTAGCCACTCCATAAAGAGCAAGGATTTCTACCGTGACTAATTTAAACCAGTTATTGCAGTCAGCTAGAACTACATGTGGTAAAAACTGGGTCGCTTTTATAAGCAGTGATTTGTAATGTTGGTTTGATATAGACTCAGAGTTTAGTTCAAAACGTATAAATAAAGTACAAAAACAGAAAATGTTGGAAAATCTCAGCAGGTCTGACGGCATCTGTGAAGAGAGAATAGAGCCAATGTTTCCAGTCTGGACGACCCTTCGTCAGTGGGCCCCTCAAGGATCATCCAGATTTGAAATGTTGACTCTTCTCTCTACAATGTGGAGATGATGATTTCTTTTCTCTCCCCGCAGAGGCTGTCAGACCTGCTGAGATTTTCCAGCATTTTCCATTTTTGTTTCAGATTCCAGCATCCGCAGCAGTTTCCTTCTACCTATAAATGAAGTAGCTGCGTTCTGTGATTTACAGGTTAAGTGGGTCCTGGCTGCATTGCTCAGTACCAGAAGTGAAAACAGCCACTACCTACGGGAGAAAGGGCTCAGGCGTTTCTGATGAGCTGGACCCAATATGAAGGTTTTGGGGCGGGGGAGCTGCTGAATTCTCAGTCACCAAAATCTTGCTGCTGTTTACATTGGTGGGATATTACAGTCCTGCCAATGGCACACCCACCGCCATAGGTTCGCCAGCGGTGAGGGACGTGCTCAACGGGAACCCTATTGACAATGCTGGGATCAGCGCAACACTTCCCACTGCCACCGATGGACAGGAAAATCCCACCCCACAGTATTGACATCATAGAAACAGACCAGTCAACCAAATTAGTCCAGTCCATTGTTTATGTTACACACGAGATGACTTATTTCCCTTTCATATTTATTTCAAACAAATTAATCCAGCCATAGATCTTTATTTACATTTGATTTAAGAATTAGCATGCTGTATATTTGGGTTTGCAATTGCTGTCAAAGTGGATTTGGAGCCAATCTCTGACCGTTCTACAATCTGGTCACCTCATGTGGCAAGAGTTGCATCAGTCCTGACTTGCATTTTTGTTCATGGAGAGAATGAGGAACCTCTCCCCTGATCCAGATCGTCTGCTCATTTCCTGCTGCACAGCCCACGCCTGCGAAGCAACCCCATGGCCTCATTCATCCTGCCCTCTCTTTTAAACATTAGACACATGGAACCAAACGAAAAGGAACAGGAGCCAGGTGGAGGAAAGGCGATCAAAGCAGCAAAAACCTCTCAATGCTGAAATCCCCTGCACTGGATGACTGCAGATCCAACAACACTCAAGAAGTCTGAAACCATTCAGGACAAAGCAGCCCGTTTGATTGGCACCCTTTCAACATTGACTCTCTCCACTAACAATGCACAGTGGCAGTTGTGTGTACCGTCTAAAAGATACATTACAATAACTTAGCAAGGCTCCTTTGACAGTGTGTTCCAAACCCATGACCCCTTCTACCTCGGAGGACATGGGCAGCAGATACACGGGAACACCACCACTCGCATGTTCCCTTCCAAGTTACACACCATCCTGACTTGGAAATATATCACCACTGGGTTAAAATCCTGAAACTCTCTCCCTAATAGCACAGTGCTATACCTACACCACGTAGAACATAGAACATTCCAGCGCAGTACAGGCCCTTCGATGTTGCACCGACCAGTGGAACCAATCTAATGACCCTCTAACCTAAACTATTCCAATATTATCCATATGGACTGCTGTGGTTCAAAGTGGCAGCTCACCACCACCTTATCAAGGGCAATTCGGGATGGGCAATAAATGCTGGCCTAGCCAGTGACACACATGTCATGTAAAAGAATAAAAATAAAGCCAAACATCCTGCAGTAACCAGGATGCATTATGAAAGGCTATTCACTGAGTCTGTGTTGCACATCAGAGAAGATGTTTTTAATATAACAAGATGCATCCAAGGATACTGAGGGAAGTGAGTGTGGAAATTGCAGAGGCATTGAGCACAATTTTTCAATCTTTCTTAGACTCATGGGTGGTCGAACAGGATTGGAGAATTGCAAACTGAACATTCTTGCTCAAAATGGGTGTAAAGATAAGCCCGGCAACAAAAACCAGGCAATTTGACTTTGGTGATGGGGAGGCTTCTGGAAACAATAGGGGGGAATTCTTAGAGCCTGCTAATGGCAGGCGAGAGTCACAATGGCCCAAAGACAAGGACATTGGGCACAAAATCTATTGGAATGCTCCCAGCCCTCCCCACGCCACCAGCCTTCATCGAGTTCCCTCCCTCTGCCGACTTACAGTGACAATGAGAAGGCCCAGTTTTATAATAATTAGTAAAAGAAGCAAAAAAAGATGATTTGAGGAGAAGCTTTTTTTTACACAGAGAGTGGTTAGGGGTTCGAAACATAGGAACATAATAACAGCAGTAGGCTATTCCGCTACTTAATGCAATCATGACTGATTGAAAACTTCAATGTCTTTTAAACATAATTTCCCAGTGACTCTTTATGTTATTATTAATCAGAAATCTATTCATCGTTGCTTTAAACATACTCAGTGACGGAGTTTCCACAGCCGTCTGGGCAGAGAATTCCAAAGATTCACAATCCTCCTTGTAAAGAAATTTCTCCCATCGTGGTCCTAAGTCACTTCCCCTGCATTATGAAACTGTGTTCATGGATCTGGACTCCCCGAACAAGGGGATCTTCCCCACATCGACCCTGTCTATTCCTTTCAGTATTTTGTAGGTTTCAATTGGATCACCTATCAGTCTTCAAAACTCAGGAGAGTACAGGGCCAGTTTGCCCAATCTCTCTTCATAAAACAGTCCCACCATCTCCGGAACTAGTCTGGTGAACCTTTGTTACACTCCCTCTATGGCAATAATATATTTCCTGGGGCAAGAAGTCCAAAACTCTACACAGTGCTCCAGGTGCAGTCTAACCAACCTCCTACACAATTGAAGCAAAATGCCACTACTCCTTGTATTCAAATCTTCTTGCAATAAAAGCTAACATTCCATTAGCCTTCCTAATAGCTTTCTGCACCTGCATGTTAGCCTTTGTTGACTTATGGACAAGGACACCCAGATCCCTCTGTACATCTCCACTTCCTAAGCTCCCACCAGGTAGGAAATACACTGCATTTCTGTTCCTTCTACCAAAATGGATTACTTCACATTTTTCCACATTTTGTTCCATCTGCCATGTTCTTGCCCACTGTCTGCGTGTCCAAACCCTCATGTAGCCACTTACATCTTCTTCCCACCTGGTTTTGTATCAACTGCAAATTTGGAAATATTACATTTCGCCCCCACAACCAAGTCATAGATACACATTGTGAAGAGCTGGGAGCCAAGTACTGATCCTTGTGGTACCTCACCAACCACTGCCTGCCAATGCAAAAATAATCTGTTTATTCCTGCTCTCTCATGTCTGCCTGTCCTCAACCCAGGCCAATATATTGCCTCCGATCCCACGTGCTTTTATTTTGCTAATAGACCGGAAGTTCCCACCCAAGGTCAATGGAGATTTCCATTGTCAGACCCGCTCTCCCTCCGATTCCGTGGTGGACCAGATAGTCGAATTCCGGCCATGCTGTCTAAAGTGGGGTGTGAACTCACAGCCTCCTGTGAGAAGACAAGTGCACTGCTCACTGAGAACTCCAAAAGAATTAAAACATCTTTAATTTTTCTGGTGATATCTCCCGTCAAAATAGCTTTGTGAAACACGGGAATAATACTGGTCTTGGTTGTGTATTATTATGTGTAATTAATCCAGTGACAAGGAGATTGTTTTTAAAAACAATCTTTCCTCTTATTATTATGTTTTTCTATTTCCATCTTCTGGCAGCCAATGCAATACCCCCCAGCACTACGTTCAACAGGAAGGGTGTGTTTTTATCAGAGTGTCACAGAACTCACTCACACGTTGAAAGTTTTAGAGGTCCACTTGATGGGAACAGACTAGGTTTGAGTTACTAACTCTGGGGGTTTGCTGGTGCAGGCTGCATGCTGGGATCTTCCCCTCTGTAAGGCGAGTGCTCAGTTCTTACTTTGCCTTAACTATCCAGGGCTAGCCCGTGATTCATGAGCTGTCATTGTGCTGGAATGTGGCCCATTGCCAAAAATATGGCGCAGCACTAACAGGAAGCAATCTGATACTTTAAACTACTTAAATGCTCTAAAACTCCAGTACCATCAGACAGCACATGCACACAAAGTCAAAACAACTTTCAAAGCAACAATGTCCTAAAATTGTTAATGTGCTGCCTATCAGCTCAGAGCCATCTCATATTGACTTTCTCTTGCAACAGCTTACAGAAGGATAAAAGGCTCCGAATGTTTTTTACATTAAAACTGAAATTCATTAACATGAAGAGAGCAATTGACATTTTGGATGATGTCTCATCATCCCTGCGCTAATGAAGGGTGCCTGTGTAAAAGGTCAGCTCTGCCTTTCTGTATCCCTCCCCGCCTGATGAATCTGCTGTGAATTTTCAAGTTTTTTCCATTTTTGATTTCAGATTTTCAGCATTTTCTTTACTCCTTTTGCTCATGTTTCTTTCGAACTGGAATAAAGCGAGTGAAAGGTCAGAGTTAATCAATGCGATTTCACCATTGCCAGAGGACGTGACTAATGTCGCTGTGTTTTCCAAAATCCCAGGCTGACTTTAACAAGATACGTTATCTTCCAAATTGTCATGGAACCCAGCTCCTGGACTCTGAGCACAGCTGATGAGGCAATATCCTGGTCACATCATCCACTTTATTTAGAATGGCATCAAACATTGGGTGGCAGAGATTGCACAATTGTTTCAATTCTGTTTGGGATGTGAGTGCCATTGGTAAGATTAGCATTTATTTCCCATCTCTAATTGCCAACACCGTCATCTTAACCCACTGTGGTTGATGTGGTGTAAATACACCCAGAGTACTGTGAGGGGAGGGAGCTCCAAGTTTGTGATCTGGTGACAGTGAAGGAACAGTGATATATTTCGACTCAGGATGGGGACTGACTTCATAAACCTTAAGATTTTGAGGGGAACTTGCAGGTGGTGGTGCTCCCATCTGTCTGCTGCCATTGTCTTCCTGGGTGGCAAAGATCATGGGATGATTCTCCCATCCCACTGTGTTGACTTGTTAGTGTAGTGGGCCAGGGGATTCAAACAGCGCCCGATCCGTGCTGGGCATCCGGGCCTGAGCACGCCTTCCAGTGCCAGATTTCTGGCACCATTAGCTCTGTGCCAAAAATGAACATGGAGCTGCCTAATGAATGCAGCCTTTCATCTTAATATTACATAAATATAAATAGCATGGTTGGGACTGAATTCTCCAGGCACGCCAGCCTCTCCTGCTTCCCGCTGTTCCTTCACTGTCGCCAGATCACAAACTTGGAGCTCCCTCTCTCACAGCACTCAGAGTGTCTATACCATCTCTACCGCAGTGGGTGAAGGTGGCGGTGATGGCAATTCAGGGCTTGTAGGAGCTCCCGACTTGTGGGGAGCTGGGAGCCCTGACTCCGCTGGAGTGAAAGGGGCCATGGAGGCCTCTCCCAGAGAATCGGGTGTTGGGATTGCCGCCCCCTTAGCAATAGCATCTTGGCAGTGCCAGCCTGGCTCCCAGGGGCACCTGGACACTCCCCATTAGGCATGGAGCAGTACCAAGGGTTGTGGGCTCTAGGGGAGCCTGCTTCCACTCTATGTCGGGATTGGTAGAGGAGGGAGGGTGGTCAGCGATCGGAGTTCCCAGTGGGAGGGTAGGGATCGGGAGATCGTGGCTGGCCCAGACACGTCCAGGAGGCCAATGATCAGGCTGTGTGAGTGTTTGCATGACCATGATGCAGAGCTGGCCAGTGATCAGGAGGCCGACAGTGTGGGACCACTGCGCATGCGCCAATCTCCGCTATGGCAAATTGGCACATGTGCAGTGACCCGCTCAGTGCCATGCTGCCAGTCTCTCCAGTAAGAATGGCCACACCCACAGTTTTTTAGAATGACTGACACTAGGGCACTCAGCAGTGCACAGAGTGTGGGAGACTATGTTTTAAACTATGACTGGAAGAAAACCAGCGTAATTTACTCCAGTTTTCATGCTTTTTTTTGGGAGAATTGCCCCCAGTATGTTTGGTAAGTGTTGATGAAGGAGCCTTGGTGAGTTGCATTGTGTAGATGGTACACACGCTGCCACTGTGCACTGGTAGCAGTGGGTGTGACTGTTTAAGGTGATGAATGGGGTGCCAATCAAGTTTGCTGCTTTGTCCTGGATGGTGTTGAGCTTTTTGAGTGTTGTTGGAGCTGCACCCATCCAGCCAATCCCATCACTCTCTGGACTTGTGACTTGTAGATGGTGGACAGGCTTTGCGGATCGGGAGTGGGGGGGGGAGTGAATTGTTCAAAATAACACAATTAAGGTGTTCTTAAACCCCAACAGTAAAAATGTGAGTTGCTCATCACCACTTGAATCTCAAGAAGCAAAACCCTCTGGGTTCCCAGAGCCAAGATGCTACAAGCAAACTTCTCCATCTCTGTAACTTCCTCCAACCCTCAGATATCTGCACCGTGGCATCTTCTACCTTCAGTTGTGATAGCTCTAACCTCTGGAATTCCCTCCATTAACCTCTCCACCTCTCTCTCTGTCATAAACCTGGTGTTGTGAGACTACTTACTCTGTCTTTTCTTCTTTAAGATGCTTCTTAAACCCTACATCATTAATCAAGCTTTTGGTCACCTCGCCTACAATCTCCTTATGTGACCTGGTGTTTTATTTTGTTTGATAGTCACTCCAGTGAAGTGCTTTGGGACATTTCACTAATTTAAAGATGCTGTGTAAATACAACTTGTTGTGTAATATCTGACCATCCCCAACGATCGACGCAGCCAAATCCACAGCATAAGCACAAGCTCTCAGCTGTCCAGTGGCTGGAGGCTGGTGTGCCAAGCTGTTTGTCTAGGAGACCATTTGCCAGCAGAGACATTAAGACCTACCTTGCAGCTGACTGCCCCCAAAACAGCACTGAACAGACGGTATTGCAACATGGCAAAACGCGTGACAAAGTTCGTACTGTGACAGGTGCAGTATCTGCCGCACTGTGAGCGGACACAGGAGACAGTATCCCCATACAGAATCATTGACTGCAGCTTGTGAACAGCCTGTGTGTGTGCATCATGATCTGTGAAGCAAGACCTCCCAGTATAAACAGCACTGATCTTTAATCGCCAGACAACGTGTAAAATGAAACCCCAGCTGCCAGCAGACTGTTCAGGGTGCAGACCAATAGAGGAATGTAAACAGCATTCTTCAAAGAAACAGATTGTAATTTTGATACAGGGCTAACATAGAGCAAATAAACAATTCAGATCAATCTGCTGCTTTAATCTTATTTTCTACAATTTCTGTTCACCCATTACCGCCCCGTATTCACTAATCTACATTGGTTCCCAGTCCAAAAAAGCCTTGATTTTGGAATTCTTACCTTGCATTAAGTTGATCTTTCTCTACACCCTAGCTATGAATGTAACACTACATTCCGCACTCTCTCCTTTCCTTCTCTATGAACGGTATGCTTTGTCTGTATAGCGTGCAAGAAATAATGCTTTTCACTGTATGTTAACATGCGACAATCGAATCCCGCCGTGACCTCACCCCTCATAGCTTTCCCTATCTCCGCATCCACCTGAAATCTCTGCACTTCCCGAATTCAAGCCTCTTGCGATCCCTCATTTTAACCACTTTGCAATCAACGGCCATACCCTCAGCTGCCTGGGCTGTAAGCTCAGAGTTCTAGCTCCCTAAACTTCCCTCTCGTCCTTCACGAGACTCCTTAATACCACTTTGATTAAGCCGTTGGTCACTTACTTCAATATCACCGACTGTGGCTAAATGCCCAATCATGTTTAATAACACTCCTGTGAAATATCTTGTGATCTTTCCCTGCGTTAAAATTGCTATGTTACCAAAACTTGTTATCTTCCAGAAACTGAGAATAAACTCCAAATTCTTCAAAATCAAATTAAGGTGGCACCAAATTTTGTACTCAAATATGATTAAATGCAGCACAGGTGTTGGCACTGCTGGCTCACAGTGCCAGGGATCCAGGTTCAATTCCGGCCTTGAGTGCACGTTCTCCCTGTAACTACGTGTGTTTCCTCCAAGTGTTCCAGTTTCCACCTGCACTCCAAAGAAGTGCAGTTTAGGTGAATTAGCTAGGGTAAATTGCTAAAGTGTCCCAAGATATGTAGATTAGGGGGGATTAGCGGGGTCAAAATGTGGGGTTGCAGGGATAGAATGGGGAGAAAGATGCTCTGCCAGAGGTTTGGTGCAGACCCAATGGGCTGAGTGGCCTCTTTCTGCACTGTGGGGATTCTAGGGTTTGATGAGCGATATAGAACGATAGGAAAGACATTGGGCCCTATTTTACCATTGCGTCGCACCGATGGCCACTTTACTGAAACACGGGAATGGCTGAGATCCGATTCGCGATCAAAATGGGCACAACAGTGAGTTAAATGCATTTCAATTGAATTAAGGAACTGCTCTCCCATCTTTATCAGCATTTTCCTCTTTACCACCGTGTTCGTCGATCCAGAATCGCGCCGAAATGAACACGCTGAATAAAAATCTGAATCGGGCGCTCCAGCTGCTGAAGAGGTGAGTTCAGAGCTTCCAATGGCTCCCTGATGGGGAGTTGCAGAGGGGGAGGGAGGCAGATCAGGTCGTTGTCTGGTTGGGTGGGAAGGGGGAGGCTCGATCATTGTCTAGTGGTGGGGGGTGGGTGGGGGCCAGATCGTTTTCTGGTGAGGCGTGGGGAGGGACGAGGAGGCGGGTCAGATGTTCCTCTGGCGTGGGTGGGGCAGAGTGAGGCCAGATCATTCGTTTGGGGGGAGGGGAGTGAGCCCGGATCATTCTCTGCTGGGTGAGGGTGGGAGTAGTGATACCAGATCACTCTCTCGGGGTGGGGGGGGGTGGAGGGAGACAGGTAAGATATATCTCTGATTGGGGGGAGGGGGAGAAGGAGGCCTGATCGCTCACTGTGGGGGGGCAGATGGACCTCTGATGGGGGCCAGGGGGGTCCACTACCACTGCGGGCGATCGGTGGGAAGGAGAGGGGCAGAGGGTCACAATCAGTCTGGGTAGGAGGGGGTGGGTGGGTGGATGAGAGGGATGTCTGTGGGGGTCATCGCTCCTGCTTTTTGTTCTCGGGCCGGTTTATCCGCTTTTTGCGTGATTTTTCAAATCTTTTCTAACTGCGTGTGCGCAGTTCAGAGCTCCCATCACTTCGGGCTCGCTAAGCCTCACCCACAGCACAATTCAGACCCGCGATTTTTTTTCAGGCAGAGTGCGTATTGGGGGCACCTGGGAACAGGTTTCCAAGTTGGATCTGAATTACACCCAGATTCAGCACTTAGAATGAAAATGGTAAAATCGCGCCCATTGGGTGCAATTTCAGAATTTGAAACAGGTGAGCTTGGGATATAACATAAATAAGGTAGGAACATCAATTATATCAGAGTCAGCCAGCCACGTCACTGAGGGTGGGGGAATGGGGGGGGTCAGATTTTTGTAGTCATGTCACGCATTCACTGGTCAGGTGTAGTGTGAGTTGGAAACAGTATATCTCCCAGTGTTGAGTCTAAGATTCATTATAGCCTCAGAGTACCGCATCCTGCTTCTGATATAATAGCCACATTTGCTTTGTCTCTCAGCAGAATACAATGGTGGGATTTTATACGGTCGCACGGAAATCAGTGAGCCTCTGAATGTCTCGCTCTGATTTCTGACACTGTTCCCACTGCAATGGGGCAGTAAAATTCCAGCTGCAATATGGAATTCTGGAAATACTGTCGTGGTGATTTTGGTCCCTATCAACCTCATTCACTCAGGATTCTTAAGGAGGGAGATTGCAATGAGAAAGCACCTGGAAGGTTTACGCCAACCCAAGACTGCCGCTACACAAGGACCTTACCAATCCACCTCCTGCTCGCCTCCCATCATGCCAGCTAAGACCACCGTGCCAAGGAATAACAGCAGAGGCCGAGTGGCAGCTGGAATGGAACCAACAAGCCACCATTAAAAACCATTTCCTCATCACAGATCCCACAGCCGACCCACCCGGGTTCAACCTGCCGTGCCAACATTACTGCACACGTGATAAAAAGGAACCTTACCAGCAGCAAAGAGGTTTCCACTGCAGTCTTAGCTGGAACCAAGGACATCACTACTCCTCCACAGGTGGAATTCCCAGGACAACCCAATATGTGTCTGAGGTCACACAGGATTTCACACATGACAATCCATCACAGTAGTTACAAAGAGTCATAGATGTTTACAACACGGAAACAGGCCCTTTGGCCCAACTTCTCCATGCCACTCAGTTTTTACCACTAAGCTAGTCCCAATTGCCCGCATCTGGCACATATCCCTCTATACCAATCTTACCCATGTAATTGTCTAAATGCTTTTTAAAAGCCAAAACTGTACCTGCCTCTATTAATACCTCTGGCAGCTCATTCCAGACACTCACCACCCCCTGTGTGAAAAAATTTCCTCTCTGGATCCTTTTGTATCTCTTTTCTTCTGCCTTAAACTCATGCCCTTTAGTTTTAGTCTCCCCTATCTTTGGGAAAAGATGTTGATGGTTACTTTATCTATGTACCTCATTGTTTTATAGACCTCCAGAAGATCACCCCTAAGCCTCTTACCATCCAGGGGAAAAAGTGTCCCAGTCTATCCAGCCTCTCCTTATAACTCAAACAATCAGGTTCTGGTAACATCCTGCAACTTGGTAGTGCTGCAATTTGGCTGCTCAACTTGGACTCAGAAGTGTAAAGATGCAAGATGTCATACACAAGGCGACGAGGAGATGGAGGGGACGACACACTGATACATTGCCATGCACACCCCCACACACACCCCTCCTGCACAGTCCCCAACAATAAGAGTTTATGGAGGGGCACCAGCATTGGGTTGGATATAAACCAAAGAGAGGGAGCTGAACTAATCCAGAAATTTGGAACTAAAGATCAGCGAGCATGTAGTTTGAAATTAAAATGTTGAATGTGTAATTCCTTAACCCTCTCCATCAACAACTTCACTCAATAACGTAAAAATAGAAATAAGGTCAGTCGCTGTTCTGAATTGGTGGATTCATTAGCTGAATAAGAACTTGGTATATAATTCAAAGAGTGACTGCACTCAGTTATTCAACTGTGGTATGCCTCATCCATTCTTAATTGAGTCACACTTAAAATGTGGTTCTGTTTCTGTTGTAAACTAGAATTGTACCTATACTTGGTCCACATTGAGAGATGGAGGAGGCTGCAGAAACAATCAAGGTCATTACATCATAATGAAGATAGAAATTTGGGCTGGAATTTTCCAAACCCCCCACTGCGTGCTTTCCCATGGAGGAGGAGGCTCGCCATTGGCCGCGAGTTGGATCTTCCAGTCCTGCCAATGTCAAAGGCGATATGCTGGCCACTATTGGGGGGCCCAGGCTGTGGCCCCTCTTCTGCTGGCAGGCTGCAGAGGGAGGGTCACCTAAGGGTCTAGTGGGGTTGGATAGGTCAGGGCTAAGGGTAAAGGGTTAATCTCAGCACTGTCCCCTTGGTAGCTTAATGGATTTCTACTCTGCCTCCAGTCAGTTGGATTTATTTATCATTCCCTTCTCGGTTGAACGCATGTGGAGGGTACCCTCCCCCCATCATTCCTAACCGCAATGTTTATAAAGATTCAAAGCCTGATTGACAGCTGCGGTTTCTTCAACGGGGTTAAGGGTTTCACATCCTGTTTTGCAGGCCACTGATTTCCTCTAAAAAGCCAGGCTGGTGAAAATGGAAGAATTGGGTGGCATGGTGGCACAGTGGTGAGCACTGCTGCCTCACAGCACCAGGGGCCCAGGTTCAATTCTGGCCTTGGGTCACTGTATGTGTGGAGTTTGCATGTTTGCCCCATGCCCACTTGGGTTTCCTCTGACTGTTCTGGTTTCCTCCCACAGCCCAAAGATGTGCAGGTTAGGAGGATTGGCCATGCTAAATGTGTGGGGTTATGGGATGGGGGACATTGGGCCTAATAAGATGCTCTTTTGGAAAGTTGGTGCAGACTCAATGGACCAAATGGCCTCATTCTGCACTGTAGGGATTCTATGGATTCTATAAGCCCTATATTTTTAAATATAGTCGGTTTGTAACCTATAGCTGCACTGGCAAAATGATTAGCACTGCTGCCTCATGGCGCCAGGGACCCAGATTCAATTCCCAGCTTGGGTCATTGTCTGTGCGGAGACTGTACATTCTCCCCGTGTCTGTGTGGGTTTCCTCCGGGTGCTCCGGTTTCCTCCCACAGTCTGAAAGACGTGCTAGTTCGGTGCATTGGCTGTGCTAAATTCTCCCTCGGTGTACCCTAACAGGCGCTGGAGTGTGGCAGCTAGAGAATGTTCACAGTAACTTCATGCAGTGCGAATGTTAAGCCTACTTGTGACACTAATAAATATAGTGATGGTAAAGTGGAGGATTGTTTCTTTGTTTCTTTTCTTGAATAATTATTTCTGGTAAATTATGTTGTGCCTTAATTCCGTTGGGGGTGGTAAGTGCCTTGGGATGGTTTATTGTATCAAAGGCACCATATAAATGCAAGTTGCTGTTGTTGCTGATCTTAATATCTCAAATACTGGAATAGATGCACAGTGTGTTCTCAGACCAATCTCTCTTCAGGCTGGTTCTCAAGCGGTATTACGGACTTTCCCATTATGGTTCATCCATTCCTCCTGCAGAGATCCAATTGGTGCAGTTCAGACCAGGACTGGAACTGAATGGTACAGGAGGGTAAGAGCTTCTCTAAACTCACTACAAATCTCACTGCTGTCAACAGATACTTTACATTTGCTTTATTAGCCTCTCATCAGCTCATTCTCTCTCAATTTCGCCTCTGGCTGCATCCATGCAGAAAGAAGCAGATGTTCCAAGTCCAATGTGACTCTTCTTTGGAACTGCCCTCTCTCTTGTTTGGCGGTTCTCTGCATTATTTTCAAACAAAAGGAATTTGTTCCATAAGAGCATAAGAACTAGGAGCAGGAGTAGGCCATTTGGCTCCTCGAGCCTGCTCTGCCATTCAATAAGATCATGGCTATCTTTTTGTGGACTCAGCTCCACTTATCTACCCACTCACCATAACCCTTAATTCCTTTACTGTTCAAAAATTTATTTTCCTTGTCTTAAAAGGATAGATAATTCCAGCCATGCATGCGTCTTTTTTGAATTACCCCAGAGTTCAGGAAGCCTGCAGCTTCCTCCATGGCAAAGCCTGGGCCAGGGCTGATTTGCCAACCAATCAGAACCCTTCCCTCCGGCAGTATAAATTGTTGCGAACACATTTGAAATTTGCCATTCTTGCCTTTGTCCTGAGGAGTGCAAGATGAAAAAACTTCAACAACACCTCTCTTTTCAGTAATATTCATTTCCCAAATTCCGTAGTAAATATTTGATGAAAAGGAACAAATTGCAGTCATAACGAATAATAGTTTTGACAATTCATAAGTAATATGAGAATTAGATGAGTGTTAACTTCACACTTTGCATTTCCCTTTAATTTTATTATAAATGAGAAATTAGAGCGCTCCCAGTTACTAAATGTAACTAGTTTGGGAGTTCTATGCTGGTCCAGTTTATGAATGAGATGCTTTTTGTGAGTAGAAACTTTTGGAGACTACGAAAGGGCCAGATTTGATCCCACGTACTGCAGACTTAACAAGACACTTGTTAGATCCAGTGCCTCTGGGTTAGGAAGGGTAAAGTCAGACAGAGTTCCTGTTCTTTCATAAGCATCAGTTTGACAATGATCTTCAACACATGTCTCCTGGAGATGCTGTTGCAATCAGCAGATGCAGGATGACCCCTGGAATCTTGTCAAGTGACCATTATTGATGCAAAATGCATGACAATGTCAGCTGGCTGTTTGATGAAGGGTGTGTCACCCTCAGGCCTGACCCTACTGTTACGCAACACACGAGCCAAGAAATTCAGGATTCAGTTCTTTTCTCGAGGGATCCCGGGTTGGGTCAATTGGCTGTCAGATTTCTTACTGTGGACAGCGAGGATGGATGGCTTAGTATTGCACTCTCTTCCTCACAAAAAAAAAGGTGAGGAAGGGAGGGAGCTGAGTCTACACTCACTTTACAGTGCTCAGAGAAGGAGAGGGGATAGGCGGAAGAAGGTGGAGAGACTGAGGTCCGGAGCATTTTTGCAAGTGAAATGGATGGTCATGATAGACTTTACTGATCTCATGTGGGCACCCATAATGAAGGGTGCCTGGGAGCAGACGTTAGACCTTGCATCCTGCCCTAATATATGTGTGGCATTCATATTACTTGCCCATTTTCAGCGAAAGCCTGAACATTGGACTGGTATTGCTGTGTGTGGGCACAGACTGCTACATAGCTGGCATAAAGAGGCATCATATGGGCAGCAGCCTCCTGGATATTAATAAACTCCTGCAGAAAGGTAGCCAGAGAATGAAGGCAAACCTTCCAGTTTATCAAACAACACTTTGAATTTGCACATGTACTTAATTACGATAGTTTGACGTGTGATAAAGATCATTTTGGCAACTTGATATTGGCCACATGGAATCTTTTTGAGTGGATTTCAGTCAAGGGAGATTTGATTTGTTTGATGCTATTCCCTAGCTTCAAGTTGAAAAGAAGTCTAACCGAGGTTTCCAACGTGACACATTAGCTGTCTAATCCAGTAAGATCTCCAATTTCTCTGTTGGAGAGTTGGGGAGATTTGAACGGGAGAATGAGGTATAAAGAGTTCCAGGTCTCAACAGAAACATTCTCAATCTCAGAGCAGGGGAAGGTCAGTCAGGTAAAAAAATCATATTCAAAATTTAAAAGATTCAAATAGAAGAATGTGTTTTTAATATTTGCAGACAGTGTTAAACTTGCCTTGAGCATTAGCAGTCATTGGAAACAGTTTCTTTTCTTTCAAACACATGTTTCTGATTAGAGTTCACTCCATGAAATTACTCAAGCCATGACACTCTCTACCCTGGAACTGCTGCCAGAAACTCCAATCCATCAAGCCTGCCCGCCGCTTCCACTCTCTGCACTGACATTCTTTTATTGGCTGTTTAACTGTCTCTACTGTCTCCATGTCGAGGTGGGCTTGATTAATATTACATTAGCCCGGGTTTTACTTGGAACGCGGGGCTACATTAAAATGCTGAAATTCAGCACAAGCAGTAAAATTTCCCTATTTATGGCGTCAATGGGGAAGTGCAGCTCATCAACACGGTTCAGAATGAAAACCACCAGTCCTGACACTGCACAACATCACGGTATAACTCAGCTGCCGCAGCCTGTACCTTTCGGCAAAAAGAAAGTGTTTCCAGGGCAGCAAGTTAACTTAGGAAGAGGAAACCTAGCAGGGTAAGTACATCAACTCAGAGCCTCGGGTGTACACCGTACACACAAATCCAGGGGTAGGAATATAGGAGGAGGAGGCCATTCAGCCCTTCAAGCCTGCGCCATGGCTGATCATCAAATTCAATATCCTGATCCCCCTCCTCCCCATATCCCTTACAGCCACAGAGTCATAGAGGTTTACAGCACGGAAACAGGCCCTTTGTCCATGCTGCCCTTTTTTTTAAAACCCCTAAAATAATCCCAATTACCTGCATTTGGCCCACATCCCTCTATACCCATCGTACCCATGTAACTATCTAAATGCTTTTTAAAAGACAAAATTGTACCCACCTCTCCTACAGTTTGTTCCAGACGCTCACCAGCCTCTGTGTGAAAAAATTGCCCCTCTGGACACTTTTGTATCTCTCCCCTTAAAACTATGCCCTCTAGTTTTAGACTCCCCTACCTTTGGGAAAAGATATTGAGTATCTAGCTGATCTGTGCCCCTCATTATTTTATAGACTTCTGTAAGATCACCTCTCAGCCTCCTACGCTCCAGAGAAAAAAGTCCCAGTCTATCCAGCTTCTTCTTATAACTCAATCCATCAAGTCC
Source organism: Carcharhinus amblyrhynchos (assembly GCF_965287045.1). Classification (NCBI taxonomy): domain Eukaryota; kingdom Metazoa; phylum Chordata; class Chondrichthyes; order Carcharhiniformes; family Carcharhinidae; genus Carcharhinus; species Carcharhinus amblyrhynchos. Next base: position 50,520,165 of record NC_137342.1, read on the forward strand.
CGGTAGCATCCTAGTAAATCTTTTCTGCACTCTTTCTAGTTTAATAATATCATTTCTATAATAGGGTGACCAGAATTGCACACTGTATTCCAAGTGTGGTCTTACCAATGTCTTGTACAACTTCAACAAGATTCCCCAACTCCTGTATTCAATGACTGATGAAACCAAGCATGCCACTCTGTCCATCTGTGACTCCACTTTCAAGGAGCTATGACCATGTACCCCTAGATCTCCTTTTCCCGTAACTCTCCCCACCATCCTACCATTAACTGAGTAAGTCCTGCCCTGGTTCAATCTACCAAAATGCATCACCTTGCATTTGTCTAAATTAAACTCCACCTGCCATTCGTCAGCCCACTGGCCCAATTGATCAAGATCCTGTTGCAATTGGAGATAACTTTCTTCACTGTCCACAATGCTACCAATCTTAGTGTCATCTGCAAACTTACTAACCATGTCTCCTATATTCTCATCCAAATCATTAATATAAATGACAAATAACAGTGGATACAACACTGATCCCTGAGGCTGGTCACAGGCCTTGATCCCCTTTAGCCCCTCAAGGTATATCTAATTTTTTCTTGAAATCACACAATGTTTTCTGCAGTAGCAAATTCCATTCACCATCCTCTGGGTGAAGAAATATTTCCTCACTTATGTTCTAAAAGGTTTACCCCTAATCCACAAATAATGACCCCTCAGTTCTGGACTCCCCCACCACTGGGAATGTTCTTTCTGAATCTACACGTCTAATCCTGTTAGAATTTTATATGTTTCTTAGGTGACTGGAGTTGATCGAAGTAAAACTAAGGGATGGGGCTTAGCTATCTCTGAAGTCCGTGGCGTATTCCATCATCTTAGATTTGAACTGATTGAATCTTGCAGCTGCGTTAGTGAGGAAACTACAAAGGCTTCCCTTTGCCTCCAGGGATCACCTTGGCCTCCCTGAGTTGGGATGGGTTTATATTAATTTGTGGAAGGTTAAACTCAGCCCTGGCAAGGAAGGAAGCATAAATCAGAAATGGAGGAAAGGAACATTACGGCAAATAATGGCACATCTGATTGGAGGATATTTCCTGTCATCTTGCTGAAGGGTATTGCAGCTGTTGGGATGTGCGGCATTCTGGCTGCGTTATCCCGTTAACAGCAGAGTAACTTTTGTTTCCCAATTCACAGCTGTGTCTACCAGTCTATTCTTGACAGTTCAAGGTTTTTAAGTTTGAAAGGTGCAACCCTTCACCCTGAATCACCCGGTGCAAAACTGCAGTGAGCTATAGAGTTGTGAGGAAACTCAAACACAATATCATAAATCTGAGTTATCCTACACGCACGTTCTTCACACTGCAACATATGGAAGCGTTCTTTCTAGGTGATGTTAAAAACTTCATTGACAACATGATTAATTTTTGAATGGATTGCAATCTCTTCAGCTTTAACTTCCTTTGATCAAACAACAACAGGAAGGTGCCCAAAATCTCTAAACGCACTACAATTCACGTCCCTCACAGGGCAACACAGCGGCACAGTGGTCAGTACTGCTGCCTCACAGTGCTACGGACCCAGGTTCAATCCCGGCCTCTGTCTGTGTGGAATCTGTATATTCTCCTTGTGTCTGTGTGGATATCCTCCAGTTGCTCTGAATTCCTCCCGCAGTCCAAAGATGTTCAAGTTAGATGGATTGGTCATGGGAAATATGTGTGGTTATGGAGGCAAGGCTGGGTAAGATACCTTACCAGGGAGTTGGTACAGACTCAATGGGGCAAATGGCATCTTTTGCACAGTAAGAATTCTGATTCTTTTTGTTACACTGTTTAATGAGAAAGGGCTGCAATATTATCTTAAAAAGGATAATATGCAAAACCGAACCCAAAAAAATGCTGTGGCTCTCTAATTTTGTTATATTTCTGTTCTAGTTCTCCTGCCCACATGGGCAGAGCAGAAGTGATACTTTTGGCATTGCCTGGCACTGCTCACACAGGTAGGTAGCAGAGGTTGCTCTAGCTCTTGAAACTGCTCAAGCACCTGAGCACAAAGTGTTACTCATGGGGAATTCACAGAAGTTACCTGGGGAGGTTCCCCCAAACCCCCTCCTCAATGGAAATCAACTTTGCACCGCCACGGTTCACACACCCAGTCCAAAACATGCCAAACCCACCATCCTCTCACACAATAAATCCGCAACTTCACTCATGTCCAAATCAGAGTTTACTGCACTCCAACTGTAACCACTACTTTATACAAGTCACCCCCGTGTCCACTGGGTTCCAGTTTGCTCAGATCCGTAATTTTCTATGAAATGTGATCCCAAAACACTGAATAATTCCCCAAATCCAATGTCACCTAAAGGAGTTTATTTTTCCAGTGAAGCATGTGGAGCAGTCAGTGGCCTTGGTTCCTGTCCTTTACCCGCGTTTGTTTCTCAGCCATTAGTTTTCTTTTGAGTTGTTGGAGCTCTGTGGGTGGGATTTATTGAGGTATGAGATGAAACATACATTTCCCTTGTCTGGACTCGTGCTGTATTGGTGCAATCATTCTCCACAAGCTCAGACCAAGTGGGTCCAGTCAGTGATCAAATCCAATCCATCCAATCTTTGACACAAAAATATTTTCCAGCAAGATCTGAGAGTTTAAACCCCATTGATCATTTTGTTCTGTTTATTTTATTATTATATCCAATTATCGCACCACAAACTGCAAACATTTGAATCTGGAACCCTCTAGACTACATGCCTTTGTTGCAAATTGTTTTTATTAAAGAAGATATTGGCTGAGTTTCAATGGAACGTTGATAATTGGGATAGTGTGCCAGCCCTGAATGGATACACTGATTTACAGTATTGGATTATCAAATAGGAAGGGTGTTGACAGTATCATGGCATGAGACACCCAAGGGAGTTTGCAGGGAGAGGCAGAGAGCAAAGTCCTTCCTGTACTCACCATTATTGAAGTGTCATCAATTCGTTGTGGCCAATTGCCTTGCCTGCAGGTGTCTACAGCGTGCATTCTCGCCCAAGTCAGAGGTTGTGAACTCGAGCCTCCCTCCAGAGACAAAGCGGCAAAATCCAAGTGTGGGAGTGCAGTGCTATTGAAGGCCCCATCGTTAAATTAGACATTGAGCTGAGGGCTTGCCTACCCTCGCACGTAAATTGAAATGATTCTACGGCACTGCTTCGAATAAATTTTGCCCAGGACGCAGGGCAGCCATTCCCAGCATCCTGGGCAATATTTATCCCTCAATCAAGATCACAGAGCAGGCACTATCGCACTGTTTGTGGGATCTTGCTGTGCGCAAAATGGCTGGAATTCTCTGGTTGTGCATTCAATGGAAAATCCTATCGACAATGGCGGGATCAGGAAATCCCACCCGGCAGCCAACGGCAGGCTGCCTTCTGCCACCTAAGAACAAGCAGCAAGGGATGTGGAGAACTCCCCGCTGCCCCCCTCTGCTGCTGTGTTTCCTACGGCAGGCTACATTTTGAAAATGCTTAGTTGTTGTAAAGTGCTTTGGAGTGTTCTGAGGTCACGGGAGGTGCTATATTAATGCAATTCTTTCTTACGTAGCAGGAAGAGTTGATGGGACTGTGTGGATCCCTCACCTCTCCCAATCGTTTAGTTTATTTATTAGTGTCACAAGTACATTAACATCGTAATGAAGTTCCTATGAAAATCCCTCGGTCACCAACTCTGGTGCCTGTTCAGGTACACCGAGAGAGAATTTAGCATCTAACCAGCACGCCTTTTGGACTGTGGGAGGAAACTGGAGCACCCGGAGGAAACCCACGCTGACACGGTGAGACGGTGCAGACTCCACACAGACAGTGACCCAAGCTGGGAATCAAACCCGGATCCTTGGCACTGTGAGGCAGCAGTGCTAACTACCGTGCCTCCCCACTCACACACCAGCTTATCCATCACAGTGTGCCCAGTACCAAATGCCAGGGAGTGTATATCCCAGTGTGTTTATACACCGCCGGAGCCGGGGAGTGTATATCCCGGCGTGTTTATACACAGCCGGAGCCGGGGACTGTATATCCCGGCGTGTTTATACACAGCCGGAGCCGGGGACTGTATATCCCGGCGTGTTTATACACAGCCGGAGCCGGGGAGTGTATATCCCGGTGTGTTTATACACAGCCGGAGCCGGGGACTGTATATCCCGGTGTGTTTATACACAGCCGGAGCTCCAAAAGGAGATAACACCACAATTACAGGATGGGAGGCCTCCACCAATCAATAACCAACAGTTAGCAATTTGTCAGCTTGTCAAATCAGTGGGCAGAAACATGAGGCCATTTAAACAATGAATCCAAGGCTGAGACTGCAGCCTGTGATGGCTGAAGGCTGATTAATTAGTTTCCTGCAAACTTGTTTAGATATTAAATATTATGGTCATTAAATGCCCATTGTGACTTGATGAATCAGAAAGAGAAGTTGAATTTACATGGTAACAAATGCATGTCCATCATCTTTCTATCCTGAGAAACAACCCGCCCATAAATTGCTACAACTTTACAATCCCAAGACTTTATCAATGATGCTGTCTGAAGCTACAACGAAAGTCTGCTCTTCTGCCTCTTCAGTGCTAGTCTGCCTCATACATTGATCACTCATTTAAGAACATAAGAACATAAGAAATAGGAGCAGGAGTAGGCCATCTGGCCCTTCGAGCCTGCCCCGCCATTCAATAAGATCATGGCTGATCTGTCGTGGCTCAGTTCCACTTTCCCGCCCTCTCCCCATAACCCTTAATCCCCTCTCTTATCAAAAACCCATCAACCCGCTTCTTAAAAATATTTAGCGAGGCAGCCTCCACCACTTCAACGGGCAGAGAATTCCAGAGATTCACCACCCTTTGAGTGAAGAAGTTCCTCCTCAACTCTGTTCTAAACCGCCCCCCCTTTATCTTGAGGCTGTGCCCCCTAGTCCTACTGTCTTTTTTGAGCGGGAAGAGTCTCTCCACCTCTATCCTATCCATCCCATTCATCATCTTATACGTCTCAGTGAGATCTCCCCTCATTCTTCTAAACTCTAACGAGTACAAGCCTAGTTTATTCAGCCTCTCCTCATAGCTCAACCCCCTCAACTCCGGTATCAGCCTAGTAAACCTCCTCTGCACTCCCTCCAAGGCCAAAATATCCTTGCGCAGGTGCGGCGCCCAAAACTGCACACAGTACTCCAGCTGCAGCCTCACCAATGCCCTATACAGCTGCAGCAAGACCTCCCTACTTTTATATTCAATCCCCCTCGCTATGAAGGCCAGCATCCCATTCGCCTTCCTGACCACCTGCTGCACCTGCAGGCTGGGTTTTTGCGACTCATGCACAAGGACCCCGAGGTCCCTCTGCACCGTCGCCTGCTGCAGTTTTTCGCCACGTAAGTAATAGTCCTTCCTACCAAAGTGGACCACCTCACACTTGCCAACATTAAATTCCATTTGCCATTTCCTGGCCCATTCGCCCAGCCTATCTAGATCCTTCTGCAGACTCTCCACACCCTCCGCACAATTTGCCTTTCCCCCAATCTTGGTGTCATCAGCAAATTTCGACACCCTACACTCGGTTCCCTCCTCCAGATCATCTATATAAATGGTAAATAGCTGAGGCCCCAGCACCGACCCCTGGGGCACCCCACTAGTCACCAACCGCCAATCCGAATAGCACCCATTGACCCCCACTCTCTGCCTCCTATTTGACAACCAATCCTCTATCCACGCTAACACCCTACCCCCAACTCCATGTCCTCTGACCTTCTGCAGTAACCTCTTGTGAGGTACCTTATCAAACACCTTCTGAAAATCCAGAAAGACCACATCCACCGGCTCTCCTCTATCCACCGCCCTAGACACATCCTCATAGAACTCCAGTAAATTTGTCAGACACGACTTCCCTTTAATGAAACCGTGTTGCGTCTGCTCTATCAAGCAATTCCCTTCAAGATGCCTCGCAATTTCCTCCTTAATGACTGATTCTAACATTTTACCTACCACAGACGTTAAACTAACCGGCCTATAATTCCCCGCCTTTTGCCTGGCACCCTTCTTAAAGTGCGATTTTAACCATGAACCTCCAGCCGGAAGCAGTGGCTGAGCCAATAAAATCACTCTGCTCATTTCTAACTTTCACCTGTTCTCCTTCTTTCACCGTATCCTTCCCCCCACTTCTTCAGGCCAATGGCCACATTCCTCAGGCAGACCTTTACTGAGCTGTGCCATTCACACAGTCTGATCATTTAATGGACACTTCAACACCTTCTCAGCCTTCTGCAGACTCATTTACATTCCCTTTGTCTGATTCCACCACCCCTCCCTACCCTCATGGTCTCAATCTCGGCTGACTTGCTTTCCTCTCCGCTCTGGCAAAGGGTCATCCAGACTCAGAATATTGGCTTTATTCTCTCTCGATGTGGAGATGCCGGCGTTGGACTGGGGTAAACACAGTAAGAAGTCTGACAACACCAGGTGTAGTGCAACATGTCGCACTATCTGTAACCCCCATGACTTGCCTGGGTTTGCAAAACCTCACTTACTGTACTGTCTGGAGACAATACACATCTCATTAAACTGTGCTCAGTGTTCCTTCCACTCACATTGTCGGCCACTTTAAGACTTGAACAGCAGGTTAGGTGTAAAGATTCGTATTCTAATCAGTAACCTGTAAACTGTCTGTGCTGTTATGTGCTCTGTCTGAGGCCAGAACGCTCCATTCACCTGACGAAGAGGGGAACCTCGAAAGCTTGTGAGTTTACTATCAAATAAATCAGTTGGACTTAAACCTGGTGTTGTCAGACTTCTTACTGTCTATTCTCTCTCCACAGATGCTGCCAGACCTACTGAGATTTTCCAGCATTTTCCTGCTTTGGTTTCGAATTTTCACCTGTTGTCCTGAGCAGGTGATGAATACACCTGTCGAAACCAGGGTATATTGAGGGAGGGGCCACTAACTTGAAACCGTTACCAATTGACAAGCACAATAGCTTTGAGAGCTGGGAGGTCTTCCTCTACACAGACTTTGAGGAGATTTGATCGAGATTTTGAAAATAAAGAAAGGATTAGGCTTGGCCCAGATGGATGGGCTATTTTCACAGTAAAAAGTCTATTTTCACCAGGGAAAATAGGTTAGAGAGGACCAGCCAACAATCACATAAGCATCAAACAGAAAATGCTGGAAATACTCAGCAGACTGGGCAGTATTTCAAGTATGTGTTTCACGTTGTTTGTATTTTCAGGAGAAGTATTTTGTTGAGTGAAGTCTCCATTCTGTGTTTGTGCCGAGCACCTTCATTTTTCTGGCTTAATGATTTTGTCCCATGGTTTACAGTCTGACCCACGGCTGGGATTACACTAAACCTCCTTTCCAAAGACAAGGACATCACATGGTGTTATATATTATTTGTCAGTGTGAACTGGAATACAGAGACAAGGGCCCTCTGGCTCCTGGGCTTTGCTACGTCTATCTAGCTATTAAAGAACAAAAGCCAGTCTCTGGTTCTCAATGATAAGGAGCTCGGCTTACAGGATAGTCCAGTGACAATAAACCCAAGGAAATATCCAGCATAAAGATCCCCCAAAATAAACAAACAACACACCCAAAGACAATTTGCATTGCTACCTCACAGCGCCAAATCTGGTTCAATTCTGGCCTTGGGTCACTGTCTGTGTGGAGTTGGCACATTCTCCCCATGTCTGTGTGGGTTTCCACCAGGCATCCCTTCCCACAGTCTAAGGGTGTGCAGGTTAGGCAGATTGTCCATGCTAAATTGTCCCTCAATGTCTCAAGATGTGTAGGTTAGATGGATTAACCATGGTAAATGTGTGGAGCTACAGGGATAGTGTGAGGGAGTGGGCCTGGGTTAGATGCTCTGTCAGAGAGCCGGCGCAGACTTGATGGGCCAAATGGCCTCTTCTGCACTGTAGGGATTCTATGATTCCAAAATCTAAAACAAGGAAGAGGAGCTGATGTGGCCATTTTCATATGATGTAAATTAAATTATAAAACATCATTTTGTGGTATTCACCAATCAAGGCAAGCTTAACTCGTGATGGAATTGTGCCACCTTATTTTGGTAAAATCCCTATCGGGAAGAACAGAATATATTTTTCCATCAAAATTAGTACCCTCCCTCCCACCAACAGTCCTCACCTCATCATGACATTTGAGAATCTCCTATCAGAGTTTATCAATGGAACGATACGTGTTTATACATTTCTCACATTCCTAGTCAACCGCTACACATAGGGAATACACAGAAATTTGTGGATGAAATGTGTAAAAAAACTGAACTAAGAGGTGAAATCTGACAGGACAGAGACAGTGAAAAGGCAAAGAAAACCAGGAGGGCAAGCCCAGATTTTAAAAGTCCATCAATTTTTGGTAATAAAGCAAAAACCATTCTCCCTCCCAAATTAATCAGTGCTGTTTCAGCCAGTAGGGGAAGCAGTCGTATTTTTAATAAACCTTTGTGTTCGATGAGTCTAAAACAGGACAAATTCCCCCAAATTTGTTCCAGATTCCTCCTCTGCCAACAGCTGACAGACTGGCTAATAAATCTCTACCCAGTCTGTACACGACATAAAGAGGGTACAGATTGTAAAGCCACTGGAGCTCCGATAACCCCAGGCAACACTGAGGAAACAGGCAGTGACACCAGCAGTCCCACATACTAATGCAACTCAGTGCCAGCAGTCTTCATGGCCATGACATGCGCAGCTCTCTCCTGTAGAATGTGGACTGACTGCTTTGAGAAGAATGTTCGGACATCTGACTCTGCACCACAATCAAACAGAGGAAATGAAAAATCCCAGCTCCCTTCAAACGAGCAACATTCTCCCAATGCCAGAAAATTAAAATTATGCAATGACTAATTTGCAATGATGTTTAAATTAAGATAGGTGACCACAGTGGCAGGATGGTTAGCACTGCTGCTTCACAGTGCCAGGGATGTGAGTTCAATTCCCACTTGGGTCACCGTCTGTGTGGAGTCTGCATGTTCTCCCTGTGTCTGCGTGGGTTTCCTCCGGCTGCTCCAGTTTTCTCCCACAGTCCGAAAGACGTGCTGGTTAGGTGCATTGGCCGTGCTAAATTCTCCCTCAGTGTAACCAAACAGGTGCCGGAGTGTGGCAACTAGGGGATTTTCACAGTAACTTCATTGCAGTGTTAATGTAAACCTTACTTGTGACAATAAACAAACTTTAAATAAATCAAGAAATAACAGGAGCTTGTAAAAAAAAAAGTACTGCAATTATTCTTATCTCCATATCAAACTAACAAAGATAGCCTGCTGGATGGGGTTATAAAATGTATTCAGGACAGTTTCTTAGAACAATACTTTTTGGAACCAATCAGGGAGCAGGTATTTTAGAACCAGCAATGTGTACTATGACAGAATTAATAAATTACTTCTTAGTAAATGATCCTCCAGGTAGGAGTAATCATTACACAATAAGAATTCATATTCAGTTTCAAGGTGAGAATATGGGCCTGAAATTAGTGTATTAAACTTAAATGAAGACAATTAAAAGGCTATGAAGACAGAGCTGCTAGAGTGAACGGAAAAGATGGGTAAGATAGTATAAAAACAGTGGCAGACACTGAAGGAATTGCTTCATATCTGCTACAGATACATTTTATTGAGAAAGAAAGACTCTACGAGTCTACAAAAGGGATGCACCATCTATGGATAACTAAGGAAGTTAAGGATGATATCAAATTGAAAAAAGTAAATATATAATGCTGCAAAAATTAGTGGTAGAGCAGAAGAAAGAGAAATATTTTAATATTTTAGCTGAAATAACTAGAAGGAGAAATTGGAGTGTGAGACAAAACTAACCAGGAGTAAGTAACTCCTGGAGTAAGTAAGTGACTGTAAAATCATCTATAAGTCTGTAAAAGGGAAAAGAGTCACAGCAGTGAATATTAGTTCCCCAGAAGAAATTTATAATGCAATAGGAATTTATAATACAACAGAAGGAAATGACAGATTTTGAACAGGTGCTTTTCACCTATCTTCACTGTAGAGGACACAGACAGCATTCCAAGGATAGTAGAAAAGCAGAGGGTAAAAGGAAGAAAGGAATTTAAAACAATTATGATCACTAGAGAAAAAGCACTAGGAAAACTAATGAGACCTAAAGGTTGTCCTCTGAACCCGGTGGCCTGCATCCCAGGATCTTAAAAGAAGTGGCTGCAAATGTAGTTGTTATCTTACAAATTTCCCTAGCACCTGGAAAGGTCCCTGTGTACTGGAAAACCACAAATGTAACATCACTGTTCAAGAATGGACAGAGACATAGACAGGGAACAGTAGCCAACTAGTCTAACATGTGGGGCAAGATTTTACAGCTTCGCTCAAGCAAGACCGGAAATTCCCGCCCGAGGTCAACGGACATTTCCATTATCCACCCCTCGCCTGCCCCGATTCTGTGGTGGGCGGGGCAGAGAAATTCCTACCTTAGCATTGGGAAAGAGAGTGGGGATAAATGGGTCACTTTCAACTTGGCAAACTCTAACTAGTGGAGTGCTGCAGGAATCAGTACTGGGTCCTCAATTATTTATGGTCTATATTAAATGACTTTAGTGAACAGATCGACTATATTGTGTCCAAATTTACTGATAATATAAAGATAGTCAAGAAAGCAAGTTATGAGGAAGATACAAGAGTTCTCTCGTGGGAATCTAGAACTGGAGAAAAGTTTAAAAATAAGGAATTTCCCATTTAAGATGGAAATTAGAGGATTTATTTTCCTCTCAGAATGTTTGGAATTCCCAGTGAGTGGTGGAGACTGGGTCATTGAATATATTCAACATAAACCAGACAGAATTTCCATTTAGCAAGGGAGTCTAATTTCATCAGGAAGAGGCAAGGAAGTGGAGTTAAGACCATAACTCATCAGACATGATCTTATTGAAAGGCAGAGCAGGCTTAATGGGCCGAATGGCCTACTCCCATTCCTACTTCCTGTGATCTATTGATGCAAATACTCTTTCTGTCCTTTCAATGCTCAATCATGATGATCTCAAAAATACTTTCAGAATCGTGTTGCAAAGTTTCAGATTTTCTAAGCCTTGTCTCCATTTAGCTGAAGTCACTGTTGTTAGTCCTCCTGTGTAAATTTGGAGGTAAATGGACTGAGCTAACTAATCTCAGCGGGGGTATTAACACTACGCCAGGCCAGGTAGAGGTGAGACACACAGAGACAGCGTCTCTGCTCCTGAATGCCCGCGAATGTGAATTTGATAACAACGCTCGATTCTCAAAGAGCTTCCTTATTTTCCTCAACTACTGTCACATACAAACAGCAGTCATCTCAGCAGGACACCACACAGCTTACTGATAGCACCGGTGCCCAGTTTAGTAACACATTTACACGTTTACACTGCTGAAATTTCAGGACCTAGAATCATAGAATCCCTACAATGCAGAAGGAGGCCATTTGGCCTATCGAGTCGGCACCGACTACAATCCCATCCAGGCTCTACCCTCATAACCCTACATATTTACCATGTTAATCCCTCCGACACTAGGGTCAATTTAGCACGGCCAAACAACTTAACCCACACATCTTCGGACTGTGGAAAGAAACCAGAGAACCCAACGGAAACCTGTGCAGACACGGGAAGAATGTGCAAACTCTACACAGACAGTGACCTGAGACCGGAATTGAACACGGGTCCCTGGCGCTGTGAGGCAGCAGTACCAACCATTGTGCCATCGTGCCACCCTCTCAACCTAAATTAAGTAATTGTGCATCTCTGCTTTCGAACCTGGCAAAATGGAATCCTTTTGTAGAACAGATGTACATAGAACATAGAACATAGAACATAGAACACTACAGCACAAACAGGCCCTTCGGCCCACAAGTTGCGCCGACCACATCACCTACCAACCTACAGACCTATCTATAACCCTCAATCTCATTAAACCCCATATACTCATCCAGAAGTCTTTTAAAAGACCCCAGCGAGTTCGCCTCCACCACCACTGACGGCAGCCGATTCCATTCACTCACCACCCTCTGAGTGAAAAACTTACCCCTAACATCACTTCTGAACCTCCCTCCCCGCACCTTAAATCTGTGTCCTCTCGTAGCGACCATTTCAAACCGGGGAAATAGCCTCTGAGAGTCCACCCTATCTATTCCTCTCAACATTTTGTAAACTTCTATCAGGTCGCCTCTCAACCTTCGTCTCTCCAGGGAAAAGAGTCCCAGCTCCCTCAACCTAACTTCATAAGGCATGCCTCCCAGTCCAGGCAACATCCTTGTAAATCTCCTCTGCACCCTTTCAATAGCTTCTACATCTTTCCTATAGTGAGGCGACCAGAACTGCGCACAATACTCCAAATGAGGCCTGACAAGGGTCTTATAAAGTTCCAGCATTACCTCCCGACTCCTAAACTCAATCCCTCGATTAATGAAGGCCAGTACACCATACGCCTTCTTGACCACCTCCTCCACCTGCGAGGCCGATTTAAGAGTCCTGTGGACCCGGACCCCAAGATCCTTCTGCTCCTCAACACTACTCAGACTTCTGCCCTTAATAGTGTACTCGTTCATCCCGTTGGTTCTGCCAAAATGGACGACAACACATTTATCCGCGTTGAAGTCCATCTGCCACTTCTCCGCCCAGTCCTGCATCCTATCTATGTCCTGCTGCAACTTTTGCCATCCTTCCAGATCATCCACAACACCACCGACCTTCGTGTCATCAGCGAACTTACTTACCCATCCCTCCACTTCCTCATCCAGGTCATTTATGAAAATGACAAACAACAAGGGTCCCAGAACAGATCCTTGAGGCACTCCGCTGGTGACTGACCTCCATTCAGAAAAAGCCCCATCCACAACCACTCTCTGCCTTCTGCAGGCAAGCCAGTTCTGGATCCACAAGGCCAAAGGCCCTTGGATCCCATGCCCTCTCACCTTCTCAAGAAGTCTTGCATGGGGGACCTTATCAAACGCCTTGCTGAAGTCCATGTACACTACGTCCACGGCACTTCCTTCGTCAATGTGTTCAGTCACATTATCGAAGAACTCAACTAGGCTTGTAAGGCACGACCTGCCCTTGACAAATCCATGCTGACTATTCCTGATCATGTCAAACCTCTCCAAATGTTCGTAAATCTTGTCCCTCAGAAGCCTCTCCATCAGCTTACCAACCACTGAGGTCAGACTCACCGGTCGGTAATTTCCCGGGCTATCTCTGTTCCCTTTCTTAAAAATAGGAACTACATCCGCAATCCTCCAATCCTCTGGAACCTCTCCCGTCTCCATTGACGACGCAAAGATCATCGCCAGGGGCTCTGCAATCTCTTCCCTCGCCTCCCACAGTATCCTGGGGTACATCCCATCTGGTCCCGGCGACTTATCTACCTTGATAGAATTCAAAAGTTCCAACACATCCTCCTCCTTAATATTCACGTACTCAATCCTTTCCATCTGCTGCAAATCCATAACAAAATCTCCCAGATCGGCTTCCACCGTGAATACTGAGGCGAAGTACTCGTTAAGCACCTCCGCCATTTCTTCTGGTTCCACACAAACTTTTCCCCCCTCACCTTTTATCGGTCCTATCCCTTCTCTTCTTATCCTTTTACCTTGAAGAAATATTCCTTGCCCACCCGAGCTGGGGTGTTATTTGTCAGATGGAATTTGAAATAATAAGCAATGGTTTTTTGCATCTTTGCTATTTCTGGGGGCTGACTGCTCCTTATTGTGTCAAAAGTACCTGAAAAAAAAATCACTCATTTTAGTATTTACTGGGGATTTCTCCTCTGAAAACCATGCTGTAATTTCCGGTTCTTGTATGACCTATATTATTAAGCTTGAGTAAAGAGGATGGTTTTATCTCATCACATTGTGGTATCAAAAACGTTACACAGTTCATTGTTGCGTCAACATTGTGATTTAAATAACTCAGCATATCCTTCAGAGCTGAGGATCCAGCCCAAAAAAATCCACAAATAAAGACAGTAACAGGTCTAGCAGCCCTGAGTGTCTTTACTTTCTTATATATCTGCAGATCTGTGTGTAGGAACTCTACACATTCTTTCCAGGTAAGAAAATCTGACAGATGATGTTATAAATTATTAACAGATCAGCAGATGGAGTAAGAAACCAGAAAGAGAGGTTAAAAACAGAACAGACTGTAAAAGCTCAGCAGGTCTGGCAGCAACTGTGGAAAAAGAAACAGAGATAAAGTTTTGAGTCGGCATTACTCTTCTTCAGAACCACTTTGGGTTCAAACATTGCGCAGAATTCTCCAGTCTGGGACTAAGTGCCGTGGTGGAGGCTGATGGGAAAACACACCAGATGTTCCAGGCCCTACCTCATTAATTATGCTGCCAGGTGTTTCCATGGAGGGACGGGGCCTGCTGACATGTAGTCCATCGTCCTATCGGGGCGTCAGATTGAAAAGGTGCGCAACATCACTGACTCTCTATTGACAGAAGAAGGTGGACCTTCTGAAGTTAAGATGGATCTCCATGAATATTCTAAGCCTAGAAGATGGACCTCCTCCAGGACACCAAATCTGCCAGCTCCACCTGAGAGGTGCTCACACACACACCCCTCCCCCCACCCCCACCACCCAACACCACTGCCCTCTCCAGCACACATCCCCCTAATCATTGCTGTGGTACTCCAGGGCTTGGCTTCCATTCTGAACTCTGGAAGTGTAATGGAGAACATGCTCCTGTCTACATCAATGGGGACGAAGTAGAAATGGTCGAGACCTTCAGGTTTTTAGATGTCCAGATCACCAACAATCTATCCTGGTCCCCCATGCCAACACCACAATTAAGAAAACCCACCAACACCTCTACTTTCTCAGAAGATTAAGGAAATTTGGCATGTCAGCTATGGTTCTCACCAACTTTTACAGTTTAGTATGGCTCCTGCTTTGTCCAAGATCGCAAGAGACTACAAAAGGTCATGAATGTTGCCCAATCCATCACGCAAACCAGCCACCCATCCATTGACTCTGTCTACACTTCTTGCTGCCTTGGCAAAGCAGCCAATGTAATTAAGGACCCCACGCACCCTGGACATTCTCTTTTCCACCTTCTTCCATCAGGAAAAAGATACAAAAGTCTGAGGTCACGTACCAACCTACTCAAGAACAGCTTCTTCCCTGCTGCCGTCAGTCTTTTGAATGGACCTACCTTGCATTCAATTGATCTTTCTCTACACCCTAACTATGACTGTAACACTACATTCTGCACAGTCTTGTTTCTTTCTCTATGAACAGTATGCTTTGTCTGTATAGCGCTAGAAACAATGCTTTTCACCGTACATGAATACATGTGACGATAATAAATCAAATCAAATCAAAAGCAGCCCCAGGCACGGTTCAGGTGATTCCCAACATCTGCACCCCAGGTTGTTCCTGACACCGGCATGTTTTCCTGTTGGTGCCATGAATCGGACATGGATGGTCAGACCTTCACCATTAATGGGACGTAGAGTCGTTTCAGCCACCAGTGGGTTTCCTGATCTGCCATGCCGGGCACCAGCCCAAGATCTCGCTGTAAATTCACGCCGGTGTGAAAATGATTCTCTGGCCTCTTGAATTCTCCCCCAGTGCCCGCCATTGAACCCGCTGGCAGAGGCTTGGGAGAACTTTACCCATTAATTCTGTTTCTCTCTCCATCGATGTTCTTTCATTACTTTCTGTTTTTATTGCAGCAATATTTTACTTTTGTTATATCAGAAATAGAAGTCATTTTCAAACAGTAATATTTATTTTTCAGCAGAGGCTTGTTGTTTTGCCCATGAATAATTGTTGCATACAGTGAATAAATTGTGGATAATGTTTTCTTAAAGGGCAGTCCAAAATTTGCTCTACATTTAGAGGGCTTGACAATATGTACATAAGTGTGTCTTCAACTTTTCTTTCATTTGTAGGATATGGACTTCGCTGGCTGGCCATCATTTATTACCCATCCCTAACTGCCCTTGTTCAAAGGCCAGTTGAGAGTCAACCACATTGCTGTGGCTCTGGAGTCACATGCAGGCCAGACCAGCAGATTTTCTTCCCTAAAGGACAGGAGCGAACGAGATGGGTTTTTCTGCCCATGGCTTCATGGTCAATAGTAAATTCTTAATTCTGGATATTTTTTATTGAATTACAAATTCCACCATCTGCTGTGGCAGGATCCGAACGTGGATCCCTAGAACATTCGCTGGGTTTCTGGATTAATAGTTTAGTGATAATACCACTAGGCCATCGTCTCCCCTTACACCAAATCCCGTTCATCTATCAGACCTGTGCTCAATCTACATTGACTCCCAATTAAGAATGATTTGAGTTTCTGGATTAGTTGAGTTTCTTGATTAATAGTCTAGTGATGATACCACTAGGCAATTGTTTTTATATTTCAATTATTGTAATTTGGTTAGACCAGTATCTGTGACTGAGCTTCCAATATTGACACCGCTTTTCTTTGATATTTGTTTGTAGGGTGAAGGTGTTGTTGAGTCAAGTCAGAATTTATTGTCCATCCTGAGTTGCCCTTGAGAAGGTGGAGGATGAGCTGCCTTCTTGAAATGCTGCAGTCCATGAGGTGTAGGTACACCCACGGCGCTGTTGGGGAGGGAATTCCAGAATTTAAAGCCAGCAACAGCGGAAGAATGGTGATATAATCCCAAATCATGTTGGCTATATCAGCTGCCCTGTAGAATGGAATGAGATTTGTTTGATGCCTTGATCTTGGTTTAAACACAGGAAGTGGTGATTTTGGGAGGAAGCAGACTAAGACTGCTGCGAGAGTGGGCTGACGTGGGCAGGGAGGGGTGCGGTGGGGTGGGGGGGGGACAAACCTCCGGAAGAAAAACAAATTGTTGAAGGAAGGAAGTTGTTCAAATTAACTTCTTGTAGTGTTAGGCCTAAATCTTCTTCCACCTGCCGAGGGAATGGTCGCAGGTGGGACAGAGAATTCGACGGGTAAGCAAAAAGGTCCGTTGACCTCATGGGATTTTCCAGTCCAGAGCTGAATGAGGCTGGAAAATCCTGTCCATAAGATTAGATCTCTTCTCTCCCTATCATTTACTATAGAAATGTTCAGAAGCAAATGAGAACTTTGCTTCAATCACCAGCTGTGACTGCGGCTTTCCAACCTGGCTAGTGCACCAGCTTTTCCATTGGTGGGAAATCCCAGCTTCGACTCATTTCATTCTCAGCCTTTGCTCTGTGGGTTTTAACCTGCTGCATTTCCCCTTCAAACAGTTCACCACACATCCCACCACAGCCAGGAGGCTTAGGGGAGGAGTTTCTCCAGACAAGGAATCAGGTCAATAGTTGTTATTAGAAGTAGAGTTTGAAATTCACTCTGGCTTTGATGTAATCTGGCGTCAGGTTGGTGGTGTAGCAATGTGGCGTAAGATTTTCTGGGGAATGGGTAGACTGGGTTCATTGTCCGTTAAGAGACTCTATAGCCTTTCATAGAATCGTAGCCTTGAATGTTGTGATGTGCCAAGTGCTCATCTAGGCGCTTTTTAAAGGATGCTGCGTTGGCTCAAACAGAATGGTGGAACAAC
The DNA here is from genome assembly GCF_965287045.1 of Carcharhinus amblyrhynchos. NCBI lineage: Eukaryota > Metazoa > Chordata > Chondrichthyes > Carcharhiniformes > Carcharhinidae > Carcharhinus > Carcharhinus amblyrhynchos. The sequence goes on from NC_137342.1 coordinate 50,537,695, forward strand.
ATTGAAAATGATGGCTGGCACCTGTGAGGCATACCCTCCTAATCACCTACCTTGATGAGACATCATCAAAAGAAGCAAAGCATAAAGTGAAACATTGTTCTTACACTTAAAGTGCTGAGCACCAATGCACAAGATGACATCCAGCATGTGGAAAGGCACTTCACATTTTGCATTACCTTAACATTTGAATACAACATCCTAGCACAAGTCAAGTGACACAGTTTAAACGTCTTGCCTCCTGTTGAATGGGGATTTGTATACAGAAATAATAATAAACTAAACTGACGCAAGTCTTGGAGAATCAAATACAAGAGCACAAATACTGCAGATGCTGGAAATCTGAAATAGAGAGAGAAAATATTGGAAATACTCAGCAGGTCAGGCAGCATCTGAGCCACGTCACAGATTGGAAACTCAGAGCTGGAATTTGGCTCCTGATGTGAGTGGCTTGAGTGGGGAAACTTCCTGACACTCTGGACCCACCTCAGTAAAAAGTGCTCAGAGACGGTGGGTACGGGATACAGTTGGGCTCACTGATCCCAGAAATAGATGCTAGATGTCTGTGAGGGCAGACGAGTGCCAAGGCAGGCTGATTCATAGAGCTGGCTTTGTTCCCAGTTGCTTTAGAATATTTTAGGACCACTTGCCCTCACTCCTCACCTGACCTCATGACCCCTCAGACTCCCCATGCCAATTCAGTATAAACTCACCTAGTACCCATCAGTTTCAGACCTCAGGAGAAATGTAGAGATGAAAAAAACTTATAAAAATCTAATATCGTTCTCACTCAACAGGCTTGATAGTGAAAAACCTCCTATCCATGAAAGCAAAGCTTTTAATTCTCCTCAAGTGGGTAATCTGTTATAAAAACAAACTTATGTTCATACGCTTAATTCTTTAATAGCCCCTTTAAATTGTCAAACTGTGAACTAGACCCCTACCTTGAGATAATTATAGCTTCCGAAATTTAGTCATGTATTCATAATGATGCAATGATCTAGCCATGGGGGAAATATAAAAAAACATTATTGAAACTGCATGATTAAATGCTAATAGATTTTTCTAGCCTGCAGCACATGGTCTATCAAAGAAGTCTGACAGAGGACTTTTTTAAAACAATCACCAGCAGCTATAGTGGAGGGAGGGGTGGGGGAGTGAGGGGAGACGGTGACGGAGTGGTAAAGCCTGGATTAGTAATCCTGAGGCCTATGCTAATAATCTGGAGACACATGTTCAAATCCCACATTGATAGCTGGTGGGATTTCAATTAATTAATTTTAATTTGATTAATCAATCTGGAATATAAACTAATCTCAGTAATGGTGTGCATAAAATTTAACAATTGTTAAAATCCAGCCGATTTACGAATAGGGAAGGAAATCTCCTGTCCTAACTTGGTCTGGCCTACATGCGGCTCTAGACTCACAACAATGCGGTCGATTCCTAATCGCCCTCTGAAATGGCCAAGCAAGGCGTTCAGGTCAAGGGCAATAGGAAGCGGCAATAAATGCTGGCCTTTCCAGTGACACACCCACATCCCACAAAGGTAAATGTCACTTTTTCTTTTAAAGAGTAAGGGATTTCAAAAACTTAAGATTGTGACAGTTAAATAGGTCTCATCTGTCCTTTGAGAGATTTTGTGCAGATGTTTCCTGTCTCACGGGAATTGTAGTGGTCGGGACATGAACTATACAAAGGTCCGCTGACCTCGGGTGGGATTTTCCAACTATAAGGCGAGCGTTTTGTCTACGTCATTCATTTGTGGCTCCCACACTGTGGGTTAAGGTCCTCGCAATAAGCAACATGGAATCTGTTTGAACCTGACATGTTCCCCAACCAGCGGAGAAGGAATCTGTTGGAAACTTCTACACTTGGGTGCCATTCGCCAATTTTATTGGTCTGTAGAGTCTTCCAAACTCCAGAAAAGTGCAGCTTTTGAACTTTGTGTTTCTCATTCTCTGTGAGAACCTGGCAGACGTTAGAGACTATTTACTGATTTGAAGGATATGTGGGACTGGGATATAATGCATGTCTAAATGATTTGAGGGACAGATACCACTCATTTAGCTACGTGTGGGATAGACTTATCAAGTTTGAGATTTTGAAGGTTATCCTGTGATATCCAACTAATTTTTCCCAGAGTGTAAGTGTCCATTACAAGGGAGGGCACAGCTTCAAGGAGAGAGGGGGAAAGTTTAGGGGAGATGTACGGGAAAGTTTTTCACGCAGGGAGTGGTGGGTGCCTGGAACGCGCTGCCTGGGGAGGTGGTGGAAGCAGGCACATTAACAACATTTAAGAGGCATCTGGATGGGTACATAAATAGCGAGGGAATAGAGGAATTTGGACCAAATAAGGGCAGAAGGTTTTTTAGTTTAGTTAGAGCATCATGATTGGCACAGGTCTGGAGGGCCGAGAATCCCTTCAGTGCAGAAGGAGGCCATTCTGCCCACCACCGTGCTGCCTGTCACATCAGCAGGAGGGAACGTGCGGCATTTCTGTGCTGTGGGGCTGATGAACATTTCTTCGTACATCAGCCCCACAGCAAACTTGGAAAGGTTTAACATGAAATAAACACTTACATGGTGCCCTCTGTGATCAAACTGTCCCAATGCCAAGTTCTTTGGCTGGCTGTCTCATTATTGTCCCATATGAAAGGTGCTACTTAAATAAATGATGTTGTTGATCTTGTTTGGTACTAATGAGGGAATATAATCTGTGGTGATAGTTCTCCTCAGTCACTGGCTCTGTGAGTATTGCCCTGAACAGTGTGATGGCTACAGATACACAGGGCAGTGCAATCACTCACAGGCACATTCAAACCTCTCCGTTCAAACCGTTCTCCCTCCTTCCCTATAACCTCCTGCAGCTCTACATCCCTCCGGGCTGTCAAATTTGGTTACTTACGCAAAGTTTTGAAGTGTGTGCAGAGGAAATGCTGAAGAGCCTTTGCAAAAGTAAGCATTTCAAATGCGAAACAGATCCAGGGTTCTGCGTTCCCCAAGGTTCTGAAGTATTGTTAATGTGTGCCTGAAGAAGAAAGTTTCAATTGGATTTATGGTGAAACTAGGGGGACACTCATACTGACATGAATCCCGTCATGGGAGGAAACTCTCGGGAGAGGACCATCGCGGGATGTACGCTGGAGAGATCTTACAGTGCGATCCAATCCTCCTCGCACCCACTCCTCCACCCAAAGATATCATCAGGTTTACACCCAGCCATCAATTTATATAGATTTAAACATGCCTAAACAGCATAACACCTTATCTTCTGGGTTTGCCACATTCTCACACCCACACCCACCCCCACCCCGCTGATGTGAGATCACACTTGCGAGAATCGGTCCTGTAGTCCAGTAGTCGAGCTGACCAGACCGGGGGTGTGGGGGCCAGTGCGGCTTCTGGGTGATCAGGGGCACAGCCACCACCCTGGCAAGCCCCACCTGGTAGTACAGCCTGGGGAGAGACTGCTGATGAACATTGATGGTGGGTGGGGGGAGAGATTACCAACTAATGTAGATTGGTTGGGGAGGGGTGGGGGTCTTGAAGTCCGTGAGGTTTGATTGGAACACATTAGATATCTTTGTAAGAGTTATACATAATAGGAGTTTGTTTTGTTTTTGGTTTAATTGATAAAATTCCTTGATAATTCTCTTACGACACATGTTAACTATATTCTTAAATAAACTTTATTTGAGAAAAGCTCCCTAGTGGGTCTTTTGGGTCATACCTGAAGTGAAACATATCATGCTTATCCCAGCCAAATTCAAAATGCAAGACATATGATTCAGGCGGGTTCCATAAAACACTTGAGTTTCTGACCTAAACCATAACAGTCCTCAAAGCAGCCCAATCAATAACAACTTTGCAGCATTTATATAGTGCCTTTAATTGGTGGGGAAGGGAGATCAGGTTGCTCTTTTTCTCTGTGGAATTGGCCTTGCCAATGTCTTTAGGCCCCACCCTCAGGACAACAGCGCAAAATACTGCCTTCCTTTTGACAAAGTGTCAGCAGATCTGGAGAGAAAACTTGCCTCTTACTCAGGATAGAAACACAGTGATGTTCTGTCAGAATCTGTCCCTGTCCCTTTGCCACTGGGGATGGAATTTATCCAAAACAATGTGGACAAGTGTGCTAAACCTTCAGGGAAATCTATAATGATTGGGTGTTAGCTACTGTCCAAGTGGATCAACAGAACCATTCCAATAAGAAAGCTGTTTATCTCAGCAAAATTAATTTGCAATATATTTTTTCAGAAGTATGAACAAACTCATACTCTAAGAAGTCTATGTATATTGAAAATAAGCTTCAACGGTTGTTTAAAAAAATAATTATAACTTTTGACTGCATGGATGGTTCTAACGTATCGACTAACAGAGAACTCTCAGGATTAAACTCTGGAATTCTCCCTGCAATGCTCTTTCCTCTCTTTGATATATACCTCATATTTTAACCACCTCTTTGAATCACCTGCTGTAAATTCATCTTATGTGGCCTGGTGTCAAATTTTGCTTTCTAATACTCCTGTGAAGTGACTTGTGACACTTTATTATATTAAAGGTGTTACATAAATACTCCAAAGTTATTGTTGGGTGGGCTGCTTTAAGTACATTGAAACATTAGTACTGTTATAGTTCAGACTCCAAAGTGTTTTTACGAAGCCCGCCTGAATCATAAGTTTTGCATCTTGAATTTGACTAGGATAAGCATGAGATGTTCCAGGTGTGGTTCAAAAGACGCACTAGGGAGTTTTACCAAACAAGCACATTTAAGAATATAATGTGTGTAGTAAGAAAATTGGCAAGAACTTTTATCAATTATAAACAAAAACAAAATGACCATTATAATGTATAACCTTTAGCAAAGATATCTAATGTGTTCCAATCAAACCAAAACCTTTGCCATAGACAAAAGCTTCTAAACAAGTTCTATACAGCAAAGTCTACTGCTCACGTGATATTGGAATTTGAATCCTTTGGCTGAAGACTACAATTCTCTGGCTTCACTCTGAACAATTTAAAGACAAGACAGCTTCCCAAAACACCAGCGAGCCCCTTTAGGAAAACAAGACCTTATTTTCAGCTAACCAACTGAATTTTCAAAGCAACAGGGAGAGAGGGAAAACATTTCCTTTTAGCTTGCTGTCCCTTCTAAAACCCAACTGCAGCTCAGAACCAAAAAAGCATAAAAAAACTGTCCAAAACACATGGCTGTCTGACTGTCAGAACTCTACTCCCCACAGCAGTGAGAGGTGGCATGCCATTGGCTAATGATGGGATTTTCTGGTCCGCCACTGTCAATGGGATTTCCCCATTAACTCCCCCCCCACGCTGCGGGGAAGTCCACAGTGGAGGCAATGTCTCATCAGCAGCACCAGAATATCCCGCTGGTTTCAACAGTTGGAATATTCTGGCCATCATCTCACATCTGTACAACTGGAGAAACACTTCACATCAACACGTGGCCAACTCAATAGGAGCTGGAATAGGCCATTCAGCCCCTTAGGTCTGTGCTTTCAATAGGAGTTACCGGCCCGAATTCTCCCATGTTGTTTGCCCTGCCGCTGCTGCCAGCAAGAATGGAGAGTTTGACGCTCAGCCAAAGCTTCATTCACTGCAGCGGGACTGGAGAATCCCAGCTGCGGGCGATGTCGGAGCATCGCAGCCACCATTTCAAATCTACATTCTGCCCTACCCTCAGATCCTTTGATTCCCCTCTCTCGCTTCTCCAAACACCACCCGCCATAGGAGGCTACCAAATGACAGCTTATACCATGCCACAGGGTAGGGGGTGAGAGGACAGGCCTCTGGTCTACCTCAGCTAGGACTGGCATCAAACTCCATGCCACTGGCGATAGGGCGTGGCACTTGTCAACCTTTTTTGACTAAGTGTGGCACAATATGACCAGGGGTGGGGGGGGTGGAGAGACAACCTCTCCACATCTACCCTGGCGAAGAACTTGATATAGTTATAAAGTCATTCATGGGGCAGAATGAGGCCAGTGGAAACAATCTAATGACCCTCTAACCTAAACTATTCCAGTGTTATCCATATGCCTATCCACTGGCCATTTGAACGCCCTTAAAGTTGGCGAGTCCACAACTGCTGCAGACAGGGCAATCCACACCCTTACTACCCTAGCATTCTGCTACATTTTTACATTAGTTGGTGCTGTAAGAAGCACTCTGAGATTTGAGTATAAAGTTGTAAGTTCCTTGCTGCTCTAACGCGCATGGTCCATACACGGTGTTAGTGCACAGTCAATGCTGCTGCTCCTGGAGTGAAAAACCAAAACAGTAAACCTGCCTTGGAATCCTTCCCTCAACTCATCCATCAAGAACAGAATCACTACTTATCTTTCCCATTGCTGTTTGCGAGTTAAATACACCTCAATAGTAACATTCAACGTAATCATTTAAATGTGAAACGTGAGCACGAGGTAAATAAATGGCAGCTTTGTTAATAGAAATGTAGAAAAAACTTCAGAGCACTTTAACACTACAGCCAAGGTGTCTGAGAATTAATAACTGTCTACTAATTCTAGAGACGGCACAGTGGTTAGCACTGCTGCCTCACAGCGGCAGGGACCCAGGTTCAATCCCGGCCTCGGGTCACTGTCTATGTGGAGTCTGTATGTTGTCCCCGTGTCTGTGTGGTTTTCCTCCCACAGTCTAAAGATGTGCAGGTTGGGTGGATTGGCCATGATAAATTGCCCCTTAATGCCAGGGGGATTAGCTAGGATTAGCATGGGGTTGAGAGGGCCTGGGTGGGTTTGTGGTCGGTGCAGACTCGATGGGCCAAATGGCCTCCTTCTGCACTGTAGGATTCTAAACCCTGTCGAGTTGATTTTAAACTAGAGGTTAATAACCAGGAGCTCCATTCTACCATTTTTTAAAAAGCTCATTTATCGGATGTGGGTTTCACAGGCTGGGCTGGCATTTATTGACCAGAAACTGAGTGGCTTGCTCAGCTATTTTAGAATCACACTGTTGTGGACCTGGAGACACACATAGGCCAGATCAAGTAAGGATGGCCTAAATTTAGGCCCGAAAGGGCAGGAGGGTTTTTACAACAATCATTTTATGATCATTGTTAGACTTTTACATAAGAACATAAGAACATAAGAAATAGGAGCAGGAGTAGGCCATCTAGCCCTTCGAGCCTGCCCCGCCATTCAATAAGATCATGGCTGATCTGTCGTGGCTCAGTTCCACTTTCCCGCCCTCTCCCCATAACCCTTAATCTCCTCTCTTATCAAGAACCCATCAACCTGCTTCTTAAAAATATTTAGCGAGGCAGCCTCCACCACTTCAACGGGCAGAGAATTCCAGAGATTCACCACCCTTTGAGTGAAGAAGTTCCTCCTCAACTCCGTTCTAAACCGCCTCCCCTTTATCTTGAGGCTGTGCCCCCTAGTCCTACTGTCTTTTTTGAGCGGGAAGAGTCTCTCCACCTCTATCCTATCCATCCCATTCATCATCTTATACGTCTCAATGAGATCTCCCCTCATTCTTCTAAACTCTAACGAGTACAAGCCTAGTTTATTCAGCCTCTCCTCATAGCTCAATCCCCTCAACTCCGGTATCAGCCTAGTAAACCTCCTCTGCACTCCCTCCAGGGCCAAAATATCCTTGCGCAGGTGCGGCGCCCAAAACTGCACACAGTACTCCAGCTGCGGCCTCACCAATGCCCTATACAGCTGCAGCAAGACCTCCCTACTTTTATATTCAATCCCCCTCGCTATGAAGGCCAGCATCCCATTCGCCTTCCTGACCACCTGCTGCACCTGCAAGCTGGGTTTTTGCGACTCATTGAATTCAAACTTCAGCATCTGCCATGGTGGGATTTGAACCCAAGTCTTCAGAGCCTTACCCTGGGTCTCTGGATTACTTGCCCAGTGACAATAGCACTTTGCCACTGCCTCTCTATTGTACTGTTTTACTTCAACTCCTATAAAAAGATGATTAATTGTAAACATTTGGATTGCAATAAAATAACACATCAATAAATGAATAAAATGCAGATTGAAAATCATAAAAAGATATGGGTCAGAATTTTCCAGCTGTTGGAATTCTCTGGCCCTGCTACAGTGAACAGAGATCTGGCTGAGAGCCAAATTCTCCAGCCTCGCTGGCAGTGGGGGTGTGAACAGCTGGAAAACTCTAGCCATAGAGGTTGAAACTGGGTCTTTTTTTTACAGAAGTGAAACAAATGGATCAATTTTAGTGTACAACATCTCAAAGTCACCTGAAAAATGTCCCACCCAAAATTGGTCTGGCCATTTTTTGTATGATAATGAGGGGGCTTACTGTGCTGTGCTAAAGTTTGACTTGCTCAGGCTTCTGCCGTGTCGATGTGACCTAACCAGTGTCACTGGCAAAAAGGATAAAAACAATGTGATACAGGAGATGGCGATGAGACAGGACACCCGAAATGATATACTTCCACAAGCAAGAACAAGTGAGTATGACAACCGCCAACAGCTGGCTAAGGTCCAATCTCTTGCTACCCACAGGCCTCCATTGACAGTTGCAGCATTGATTCTGCGTGTCCATTCGTCCCTTTAAAAACATGACCTAAAAAGGAACTTCTGGGCGAATATGAATGGAACACAATTGTTTCTTCCTATAGGCTGACCTGCACTGCTTTGCAAGCCTGTGAGGTAAAGGACAAGTGAAAAATAACGCAAGACACAATGAGGAAACTGGTTAATGCGGTGTAGTTTCTCAGGTGAAAGCACAGTGCAAAGCGTGGGAAACAAGTTGGTTCCTCGGTAACTAATGCCTCAATTTAAACTCTTCCAATCCCTCCACTGTTCCACCCCACCAATGTCCATCTCTTGCTCTGGTCTTATAGCCTTTCTGGCCCCTTTGTGTTTACCTAATTTTAGCCTTCTGCAATTCACTCTTCTTCACCCAAGGAGGGTCTTCAGACACTTGAGCCCTACTCCCAGAGATACCCCTCCCCAAACAACGTGTAATTAAAGAGCATCATTAACATGGTAAAATGCCCCAAGGCATTTCACAAGAGTGTCATCAAACATATCACATTAGGAGATATGAGGGCGCCTGACCAAAAGCTTGGTCACCGGTAGGTTTTGAGGAATGATTTAAAGGAAGATACAGTGGAGTCAAGATATTTCGGGAGGTTGTGGGGCTGGAAGAGATTACAGAGAAGTCATTGGGGGGGGGGTTCGAAAACAAGAATGTTTTAATTTTAAAATTGAGGCAATTGCTACAATGATGAGGTTTATAAGATTGTTATGGTTTGGAACTGTCTTCAACTAAGGGTAAAGTGAAAGGGGTCATGTGACTAATCTGAGGTCTGCTTGATAACAGACTTTGGGCAATTTAGGATAAAAGGGAGATCCAGCTTGTGTTACTGGGGTGATGGGTTCATAGGTGGAGAGAATGGCTGCAGCCTATTGAGGTCACAAAGGGTGGACTCTGAGTCTTTCAATGTTCTAGAAATGTATTTAAAGTTTTGAGTTGAAAACAGTTATGCTGTCAACTGTCAATTCAACTTGAGGAGGAAAGGGTGGGGTCAAGAGTTGCCTATTAGCATTTCTGTTGCAAACCACTGCAGCCAGATGTGGGAGGGAGATAGATTCTCAGAAAAGATGCATCCTACAGCCATCTAAAGATTCTGGGAGGTTCATCCCTAGCATAGCCAGAAGGGGAAATCATCAAGGCATTATTTACCACTGGTAGTAGATTTAGGAAATTCTCTGAAACCTAAGGGAAGTGTCTAGAGGAGGTCATTCAAGGTCACTACTTGGTGAAAAGGGGAGATACAAAGCGAGTAGAAGCTGGGAGTCACTGTGGACTATTTGCTGTAAGGAGTGTAATTCTGTGGAAAGTGCGTTGCAAGATAACTGTAATGAGGAATGTACAGTTGAAAGGATAGGTTGCCAACAAAAATAATGTTTGGTCAATAGTGTTTAAATCATTTGTAACAGTAAAAGTTTTAAAATGTGAAATCTGGTCATATCCTTTCCAGCCCTTAACTAGAAGTGTGAATTTATTTTTCAACTCTTTAGTCTCTACGGGGATGTAGCAAAATGCTGAACCTGGAGATAATAGTGAGGGAGTACAGGGTTAAAAGGTGAATGGGATTTGCTAGGAGGTAGCATGTGGTTTAGGACCAAGTTTTGGATAAACTCAAGTTTTCAGAGTGTAAAATGGGATGCCAGTGGGAAGCCTGGCAGTCCTTTCCCCACCCAAGTTTGCTGTTTCCTATCTAACTGTATCATCGAGTGTACTTGGGAATTTTTGTTAAAGGCGCAATAAAAAAGCTAGTAGTTCTGGTTAAAATTTTAACCCAGACAAATGTGAGGTGATGTGATTTGGAAGGTCTACTGCAGAAGGAAAGTCTATGTTAAATGGTACAGCCCTTAGAACTATTAGCATACAGAGGGATCTAGGCATGCAGATCCACAGTTCCCTGAAGATGGCAACTCAAGTGGACAAGGTGTTCAAGAAGGCATATGGCATGCTGGCCTTCATTGGTCAGAACGTTGAGTATAGAAATTGGAAAGTCATGTTGCAACTGTACAAGACTTGGTTAGGCTGCATTTGGAGTACTGTGTACAATTCTGGTCGCCACACTACTGGAAGGATGTTGATGCATTGGAAATGGTGCAGAAGAGATTTACCGGGATGTTGCCTGGTTTAGAGGATATGGACGATGAAGAAAGGTTGAACAAACTTGGATTGTTTTCATTGGAGTGTCAGAGGATGAAGGGAGATCTGATAGAGGTTTAAAAGATTATGACAGGCTTGGACAGAGTGGATAGTCAAAGTCTTTTTCCCAGAGTTGAAGGGTCAATTACTCGGGAACATAGGTTGAAAGTGAGAGGGGGAAAGTTTAATAGAGATGTAAGGGGCGAGTTATTCACACAGAGGGTGGTGAATGCCTGGAACGTGCTGCTAGAGGAGGTGGCGGAAGCAGATTCTACAACGATATTCAAGAAGGATTTGGATAAATACAAGAATAGGCAGGAAATGGAGGAATATGGAACGCATAGAGGCAAGAAAATATTAGATTAGAGAAGTGTGTGTTGGCACAGACCTGGTGGGCTGAAGGGCCTGTTCCTGTGCGGTACTGTTCTTTGTATTAATGTGTGGCTATATCGGAATAAAGGCACAGATGATATTTTAAACAGTTTATTCACTAATGTGCTCTACAAGCTGCAGAGACACAAACATCTTGTTCCACTATATCATTATGTTGAGGCAGAATGATCTTGGATGGCAGGAAAAGGCATTTGTTAAAAAAAACTCTCCTTAATTACTTGTTGATAAACCTTCATGTTAATGCTAAAAAATTAATTAAGAAGGCAGCAAAACACTGCGGATGCTGGAATCTGAAACAAAAACAGAAAATGCTGGAAAATCTCAGCAGGTTTGAGAGCTTCTATGCAGGGAGAGAATAGAGCCAATGTTTCGAGACTGGATGACCCTTCGTCAGAGCTGAAGAGAAGAAAAAACAGATAAGATTCATACTATGAGGATGGGGGTGGGGGGCTGGTGGCTGTAATTGAAACACTTAATTGAACCTAGGGTTAAACCACTTCCCTTCCAAGAATCTTTAAACCACTGCCGCTCCTCTTCCAGGAATGCCTAACCTGGAGAAACACTGCTCTTCTCTCCGACAGAACTTCCGTCTGTCACTTTTACCTTTCATTGCTTTTCATTTTCCCCCTGGTGTTCAACAAGGTATTTCAATTACAATCCCTCCAGCCTCCCACCCACCCATCCCCCTGCTCACCCTCATAGTATACTTTCCTTCTCTTCAGCTCTAACGAAGGGTCATCCAGACTCAAAACATTGGCTCTATTCTCTATCCACAGACGCTGTCAGACCTGGTGAGGTTTTCCAGCATTTTCTGTTTTTGTACCAATTAATTAAGCCTAATAAAAGCAATCTAAAACCTAAGGTAAGCATTGCTTTTTGGTTTCGCATATCTTTTCTCCACATTTGGTGATTTGTACCCTGGCCCTTAATCTTTCACCCGAGTTTCTCAACTCAAGGAAAGTTTAAAAAGCTTCAGATCAGCATTTTTCTATTGATATTAAAGTTCTGAGAGTCACCACAACTCCAATCACCACATTCCAAATAAAACAGAAACACTGAATGATGTTTTTAAAAGTGCAGGAAAATGGAGAAAGGAATTGTAATTTTCCAGGTTGTTTTACCACATTTGAAATAATCTGGAGTGGTTGTTGAGATAGCAAACCAGGTTACCAAGCAGTTGCCAAGTAAGCAAAATGTCTAGCAATAATTAAAGTCTGATTGACTTCCAGAACTAATTAAAGCACTCCTCCAGAGTGAGTACCTGAATGTTAAAGGATCAGACCAAGTAATATTATAGCCATGTTTCAGAGGGCAGCTATGTGTAAGCGATGGAATGAGATCAGCCGGGCCTGTAGAAATATCAGTCATCAACTGGCTCTAACGTCATCGCGTTGTGTGCTATGTTGTAGGGCAAAGTTACAGGATGGCTAAATAGCCTCAAACACATCTGCAAAGGTGCATGATTGGCAAAGCCATTTGCAACAATAGGCATTGTGATACACAGCTGATTTCTGTAACATTCAGGTTAAAAATCTGGATTAAAACATTATCCCAATATTTCTACCGATGTTGCTTTACTACTGCACAATTAACAGCAGCCTTTATGGAGTCAAAATATTGTAAAATAGCATTAACCCAGTCTATACACAGAATGTGAACCTTAGGGTGCAATCTTACTAGCTGTTCACACCCATGCTTCTGCTGCAGAGAGCTTGAAGAATTTGGTGGCCTGTGAAATCTCCATTCACTGCAGCGAATGGTATGAACGGCTATAACATTCCAGCCTTGGTCTCTGCATCTAAATGATATTTAGCTGAAAAAGCTGATTTGATGAAAACACTAAAGAAGAATTGTAATGGATTTAAACATGAGGAAAGGTTGGGCATGTACCTGCTGGGGTTTAGGAGAGTAAGAAGTGACTTGATTGAAACATATAAAATCCTGGGGGGATTCTTGTCAGGGTGAATGTGGAGAGGATGGGCGGGATGTTCTGCGCACGCACCCACCCCAGGACTGAAACTTCCCACCCAAGCTCAATGGGCCTTTAAATGGTCTGCCGGATTTTTGGTCTCGCCCGCTACGATTCCTGCAGCGGGCAGGGTGGGGGAATTCCAGCTGATGTGTCCCGTTGTGAGACAAACAAGAATTAAAGATCATTGTTTAAAGGTAAAGTGTCATCCATTTAAGACAAAGCCAAGGAGAACTGTTTCTCTCGATGAATCTTTGGAACTCACTCCCTTGAAAGGCAGAGAAAGCAGAATCTTTAAATATTTTTAAGGCAGCGTTAGATAGGTTTTTATAAGCAGGGGTGAAAGGTTATCGGGGTAAGCAGGACTGTGGGGATGAGATTACAGTCAGATCAATCATGATCTTATTGATTGGAAGAGAAGATTTGAAAGGCCGAGTGGCCCAATGGGACCTCTGCCTACTCCCCAACTTGTCCCCCCATCATGACCCCTGATGTAGACCCTCTGCATAGCTCCCCTGTCATAGCTCCCACTCAGGCCTCACCCCCTGGGCAGTTCCCCCGGTAATGCTCACCTGGCCCTGCCAGGGTGTCCAGTGGGCACTGCCATGTCTGACCACCCCGCGGCTTCGACGACCTCTGAGCCTCCCACTCCTTTGTGGCCATCGTATCTGGTCTCCAAAAATGGAGACCGCCTGTGCGACGTGCTGCTGGAGAGGTGGGAACTTTCCGGGAGTGGAGGGGAGGGAAGGGGTGGAAATCGCCAATGAGATTAAGATGCAGTCAATCTTATACTAAGTCAGCCTTGTGTCCTTTCTGGGCACGATACAGTTTGTGCCATTTGAAAGGGGCCAGCACAATGGGGAACCATTTGGCGACGGGCACAGAACTGACTTATAGGCCCATGCACCATTTTCGGGGATCGGTACAATCTGTGCCAGGCGCAGAGAGGTTGGAAAATCGCCCTCATGGTGTGTGGTTACAGCATTGATTTTTACTCATGGTCTAGTATGTCACTTACGCCAGCAACACAACAATCTCTTCTCAAGTTTCAGGCGGTCTTGGATTTTATACTTAGTTACCCACCTAACGATTAAAATGCTTTGTAAACACAAATTAACCTGGAACATCGCACACTTTCAATTTGAAACTGATCTTCAGTTCTCGAAGCAACAGTGTATATTATTGTGGGAGCAAAGAAGTGTTACAACTCCTGGAGAAAATCTACAAGAGGTACAGGTTTCTTAATGAAATATTGTCAGACATTAAACCAAAATGGCCCCTGACTGGAGACTTTGCTGTTCCCAGTTGAATCTACAGCCTCGACAGGAACCTTTCTGCTCACCACAGCTCTGACCTTTCCAATCTCCAACCATTTCTAGTTTTTGGAATTTTCTCAGCAGTTTTTATAATAACTGTGTACTTTCCAGCCAACACACCAGCGGAAAGGCACCTCGAACCAAACAAATCAATCGGTCCGATCAATTACTGCTCCCCCTTTAATCATCCTGCAGCTTCCCATTCCAACATCCTATCTGCCCTGAGTCTGATTTATTGTTTCATATTCATCCCTTTGAGTAGAATGACTAGGCTTGACAGGTTGGCAAATTGCAGCATAAATCTCTCACACGTATACACACACACGCACAGTCAGACTCACAGTCAGAAGCACGCACATGCACACACACATGCACACTCAGACTCGTACGCACACACACACTCTCGCGCACACAGACAGGAGCTGGGGACTGCTGTGATAGTTTCACCACACACTTGCCTCACCATGAAACATTATTAACAAATTTACACTTTAAAGATGTACTGTAATATAAGACACTGCGACCAGCACTCAGAAGGCACCCTAAATAAACACTGCTATGACTGACCTAGTGTGTGTGAAACGGGTTATAGGAATCCTTTTTAACTATTAGGGTGGCACGGTGGTAACCTTGCAGCACAAGGGACCTGGACTCAATTCCCAGCTTGGGTTACTGTCTGTGTGGAGTCTGCACGTTCTCCCCGTATCTGCATGGGTTTCCTTTGGGTGCTCCACTTTCTTCCCACAGTCCAAAGATGTGCAGGTTCGGTGGATTGGCCGTGCTAAATTGCCCCTTAATGTCAGGAGGACTAGCTGGGGTAAAAAGGTAGCACAGGGATGGGGCCCGGGTGTGGTCAGTGCATGCTCCGTGGGCCAAATGGCCTCCTTCTGCACTGCAGGGATTCTATGAATTCTATGAACTTCTGCTACTAATATTATTCATCCTTATTCCCATATTCCTGCACCATCCATCCTCACCCCTCTCGATCCACCCCCTTGCCTGAAGGATGAGGTGGAGTTACAGATGTGGGTCCAGCTGATCTTTACCAGGGAGGAACACGGTGATGTGCAAGGTCTGGGAAGCCCACGGTGCTTGCTCAGAAACAATGGGAATTGGTGAGCAGGAGTTTGTATGGAAGGTGAGTCGGAATGTAGATAGGGTGGAGCTTGGAGGACCAGCAAAATGGATGTTGGCAAAAGTGAGACTGGAGGTGAAGGCTTGAGTGAGAATTTCAGTGCAGTTGCAGGCCTGAGTTAGAGAAAGAGGACCATTATTGTAAACCTAAAAGTGGTATCAATGAACACAGAAGGGGAGATTACACGTGCGATCTTCCTGGCCTGCTTGACTCAGTAACAGCACATGTTACATTACCAGATTTTATCTTTAAAGGATGACGTAACTATTGAGGTCAGTTCAATCATCATTGGATATTTTGGACGACCCAATGCAGCATTACATTTACCCACCAATCCATAAAAAGATTTTATACACACACAAATTCCTGTGTCACCTGGCCAATCACCTTTCCTCTAAATTGTTACAGACAAAATAGTTTGCTTGTTGATCATATATCTGCTTCAGAACATTTCAATCATTTTTGATCTGATTTATTATTCTCACATGTATTTATTAATGTCATAAGTAGGCTTACATTAACACTGCAATGAAGTTACTGTGAAAATCCCCTAGTCGCCACTCCAGCACCTGTTCAGGCACACCGAGGGAGAATTTGGCACAGTCAATGCATCTAACCAGCACGTCTTTTGGGCTGTGGGAGGAAACCAGAGCACCCGAAGGAAACCCACGCAGACACAGGGAGAACGTGCAGACAGTGACCCAAGCCGGGAATCGAACCCAGATCCTTGCCACTGTGAGGCAGCAGTGCTAACCATTGTGCCACCCTACATTGGGATACATTGTATTGGGATACAGTGAAAAGTATTGTTTCTCTTGCACTATACTGACAAAACATACCGTTCATAGAATACATAGGGGAGAAGGAGAGAGTGCAAAATGCAGCGTCACAGTAATAGCTCGGGTGCAGGGAAAGATCAACCGAAGAGAAGGTAATCAAAATACAGTTTTGGAAAACCCCATTGTTTAGCACTATTCTCTGTTTCACATTTCTTAGAGCAGCTACACAAAAGCAGTGCCTGAACAGAAAGCTGCATCCTGTGTTCACTCGTTCCCACTTACTTGGTGTCACCTCCGAAGAAATCCAGAGACACAGCTCCCGTGGCAGAGAAAAGGAGGGAATCCACGTTGCAGTTTTACACTGACGTGAACCTCTGATGCTGTGACCTCTCCGGTTTCCCCACTTCACAGTGTAGAGTGCGGTAGTCAGCAGGATTACCTCGTGCTGTGGCTGTCAGCATTCACCAGAATAAAGAACTCACTTTCAGTGAACTTGTACCAATTTATTCTGGGTCACAGGAAATCCACATATACACATTTGAAAATCTGATTGAAAGAATCATTGAACTCGAAAAATCGCATTATCAAATGGATCTTACTAATGGACTATCAGTTTTGAATTCTCCCTGCACTGCATTAGAGAATCGGTATTGCATTGTTTTAACTACAGTATGTCTCCAAGGGAAGAATTAAAGAAGAAGTGAAAAGGCATCAGTAATAATCACCCAAAAACCCTAAACTGTTTGATGCTGTCACATTGCAACATATGCTGTACGGTGAGGCAATCTCTCATACAGCCAGACACTGGACTCAGTGTGCTGCCCTATACAGAAGTGGTCTATTGTGTTTCCAATTACATTTCTATCTGTGTGTTGAAACAGCCTACACACAAATCCAGTAGATTCGTGAAGGAACAAGTGGAAGGCAACAAAAAAGATGCCTGCAGCCAGCCCCAGCTCTAGGTCCTTTTCTAAAATAAGAGAGAACAAATGCGTACACATTGTAGAACCATTCACACAGCTCTGTGGCTCTTTGTTTAAACACAAACTGCCATACAGTACCTTATGAAAAAGAGAGTCCCTGGAGTGGATGCAGCAGCAGACAGTGTTCTCTCTCTCTCTGTCTCTTTCTCCCTCAGGGAAGTCTAGCAGGCAGCTATCCTCCCTCCTTGCTTTGTCATGAAGCCTGTGCCTTGTGTAGATTGAGGCGTGCCTACAATTCACTGCCCTGGTCTTTTAACAGCAGAGAGAGGCAAAGAGCTTTGAAAACGTAGGTTACCACAGAAGGCTTTGGTCACGTGAGACTTCAGTGTCAAACAGCATTTCACTTAGTTAGACCGCCCTCAAACTGACTCCTCCTTACAGCTTTCCTTTCCTCCCTCTCAAATTTAATTCAGATTGCAAGAGGAAATCAGGGAGATTATTTGTGTGTGTGTGTGTGTGTGTGTGTGTGTCCCTGAGGTGAAATTAAAGGCAGTGGGCTAGAGATTATGCTGCATATAGATGGGAAAGGAGTTATTTGGGGCTAGTCGTGTGTTTTTGATTTCAGTTCAGTAGCGATTACAAAATAACTTTATTTCTACTAAATTAAGACTTTCCTAATAGTGAACAATGCTATCGAAAGGTCAGTGCTAAGAGATTCCTTACACCATTAGCAACCACACTTTACGAAGCTCTTTACAACATAAAGCATCTACAATATATTTGTTTCCCTGCTGCCTGTTGGGCTCTTAGCCAACTTTTACACGCACCAACTGCACACATAATCACTTTAAATCTCCTAACTCTAGGGCTCCGTCATACCGGAGTCAATATTCAAATATTCTGGAGGCTAAGATATTCTGGCTGGGAAATTTGTTAGTGTCACATGGGTGGATTTAAATTAGTTTGGCAGGGAGGCAGGAACAAAAGCAAAGGTGAATTAACTGAAGGGGAACCGGAGAGTAGGGCCAGGAGGACTCAGAGGAAGAGCAGGCAGGGTGGGGTTGCTGATCAAAGAGGGTCTGGTGGACTCAAGTGCATTTGTTTCAGTGTGAGAGGTGGAATAATTAAGGCAGATGAACTTAAGAGCTTCGTTTAGTACTTGGAACTATAATATTGTTGCCATAACAGAGACTTGGTTAAGGGGAGGACAGATTGGCAGCTTAACATTCAAGGATACAGATGTTTCAGGTGAGATAGAGGGGATTGTAAAAGGGGTGGGTTGAATTGCACTGCTGATTAAAGAGAATATCACAGCTGTACTGTGGTAGGACACCTTGGAGGGTTTTATACAACGAGGCAATATGTGTGGGGCTCAGGAATAGGAAGGTTTACTTTAGGCCACCCAACAACGAGCAGGAGGTAGAGGAACAGGTATGTAGGCAGACTTTGGCAAGGTGCAAAAGTAACAGGGTTGTTGTGATGGGTGATTTTAATTTCCCCTATATTGACTGGGACTCACTTACTGCTAGGGATGTGGATAAGGCAGAGTTTATAAGCAGAATTCAGAAGGGCTTCTTGAAACATTATGTAGATAGTCCAACTACGGAAGGGGCCATACTGGACCTGGTATTGGGAAATGACCAAATAGTTAATATTTTATAGGGGAGCACTTCGAGAACAGTGACCAAAATTCAGTCAGCTTTAAGATATTGATAAAGATAAGTGTAGTCCTCAAGTGAAGGTGCTAAATTGGGGAAATTGCAACAATATTAGGCAGGAACTGAAGAATGTAGATTGGGGGCAGATCAACATCTGGCATGTGAGTGGCTTTCAAGTGTAAGCTGATAGGGATTCAGGACTGGCACATTCCTGTAAGGATGAAGGAAGGTGTGACAAGTTTCAGGAACTTTGGACGTTGAGAGATATTTGAGCCTAGTCAAAGAGAAAAAGAAGACATTTGTCAAGGCTAGGAGGCTGGGAACACATGAAACAAGTGTGGAATACAAGGAAATTAGAAAGAAACTTAAGCAAGGAGTCAGGAGGGCTAAAAGGGGTCACAAAAAGTCATTGGCCAGCAGGAGTAAGGAAAATCCCAAGGCTTTTTATACATATATAAAGAGCAAGAGGGTAGCCACGGAGAGTGTTGGCTCACTCAAGGACAAGGGAGGGAATCTATGCATGGAGCCAGAGGAAATGGGTGAGGTATTAAATGGGTACTTTGCATCAGTATTCACCAAAGAGAAGGACTTGATGGATAATGAGTCTGGGAAAGGGTGTGGAGATAGTTTGGGTCATTTGAAATCAAAAAGGAGGAGGTATTAGGGTTCCTGAAAAACATCAATATAGACAAGCCCCCAGGGCCTGCTGGGATTTGCCCATAATCCTGAGAGAGGCAAGGGAGGAAATTGAGAGAAATCTTTGTATCCTCACTGGCTACAGAGATGTCCCAGAGCATTGGGGAATAGCCAATGTTATTCTTTTGTTTAAGAAGGGTAGCAAAGATAGTCCAGGTAATTACAAGGCGGTGAGCTTTACATCAGCGGTAGGGAAATTATTGGAGAGGATTCTTCGAGACAAGATTTACCCCCTCTTGAATATAAGTGGACATATCAGTGAGAGGCAACATGGTTTTACGAAGGGGAGGTCATGTCTCACTAATATGAACAAGTCTTTCAAAAAAGTGACGAAGATGATCGATGAGGGTAGGGTGGTGGATGTTGTCTATATGGACTTCAGTAAGGCCTTTGATAAGGTCCGTCATGGCAGACTGGTACAGAAGGTGAAGTCACATGGGATCAGAGGTGAGCTGGCAAGATGGATACAAAACTGGCTCAGTCAAAGAAGGCAGATGATAGCAGTGGAAGGGTGCGTTTCTGAATGGAAGGCTGTGACATGTGGCATTCCTCAGGGATAAGTGCTAGGACCTTTGCTGTTTGTAATGTATATAAATGATTTGGATAAAAATGTAACTAGTTTGATTAGTAAGTTTGGGGATGACACAAAGGTTAGTGGAATTGCAGATAGTGATGAGGACCATCAGAGGATACAGCAGGATATAGATCGGTTGGAGATTTGGGTGGAGAAATAGTAGATGGAGTTTAATCTAGACAAATGTGAGATAATGCATTTTGCAAGGTCTAATGCAGATGAGCAATATATAGTAAATGGCAGAACCCTTAAGAGTATTGACAGGCAGAGGGATCTGGGTGTACAGGTCAAGGCAGGCGGAGAAGGTAGTTAAGAAGACATACAGCATGCTTGCTTCATCTGCCGGGGCATTGAGTTTAAAAACTGGCAAGTCATGTTGCAGCTTTATAGAACCTTAATTAAGGAATATAATATTCAATTCTGGTCACCACAGTACCAGAGGATATGGAGGCTTTGGAGAGGGTACAGGATATTGCTGGTGTGGAGGGCATTAGTTATGAGAAGAGGTTGGAGAAACTTGGTTTGTTCTCACTGAAAAGACGGAGGTTGAGGGGCGACCTGATAGAAGTCTACAAGATTATGAGAGGCATGGACAGAGTGGATAGTCAGAAGCTTTTTCCCAGGGTGGAAAAGTCAATTACTAGGGGGCACAGGTCTAAGGTGCGAGGGGCAAATTTTAAAGGAGATGTACGAGGCAAGTTTTCTACACAGAGGGTGATGGGTGCCTGGAACTCACTGCTGGGGGAGGTGGTGAAAGCAGATGAGATAAGGGGCTGTTAAGGGGCATCTTGACAAATACATAAATAGGATGGGAATAGAGGGATATGGTCCCTGGAAGGGTAGGGGGGTTTTTAGTTCAGATGGGCAGTATGGTCGGTGCAGGCTTGGAAGAGCCAAACAGCCTGTTCCTGTGCTGTAATTTTCTTTGTTCTTTATTCTTTAAGAACAGTGGCATCAGCAAAAGACATTCATGTCAATCCTTAAGAACATAAGAACATAAGAAATAGGAGCAGGAGTAGGCCATCTAGCCCTTCGAGCCTGCCCTGCCATTCAATGAGATCATGGCTGATCTGTTGTGGCTCAGTTCCACTTTCCCGCCCTCTCCCCATGACCCTTAATCCCCTCTCTGACCTCTCCTGGTTATTTTCCTTTCTCTATTTCAGCCATTGGTAAGGAAGGTTTGAAATTAGGAGGGTAAAATCAGTTAAAATCCATTAATAATTAAATGCAAAAGCTGTAGACATATTCCACTTTAAGGATGTTAATAAACACTGTGGTTTAAAGAAGACTGTCTAATGTGTAAAGTGTGTGCCAACCACTCCAATAGGATGGCAGTTCACATATCAGAATGTCTCTTAGTTTAATACCCCTGCTAACAGAGCGATGGAAGCAAATGCAGGGACATGGTATTAATTGGATATCTCCATTAAGGAGCTAGTATAGGTGTAATGGGCTGAGTGGCCTTCATCAGTGCTGTGTCACTTTGTGATGATTTATGTTATAGGACACAGTGGCACAGTGGTTAGCACTGCTGCCTGACAGTGCCAGGGATCCGGATTCAACTCTGGCCTTGGGTGACTGCTTGTATGGAGTCTGCGTGTTTTCCTCGTGTCTGCATGGGTTTCCTCTGGGTGCTCCAGTTTCCTCCCACAGTCCAAAGGTGTGCAGGTTATGTTGAACAGTCACGCTGAACAGCCTCTCAGTGTCTAGGGAGATTAACAGGGTAAGTGCGTGGGGTTATATGGATAGGGCCTGGTTAGGATTGTTATCAGTGCAGGCCGATGACCTGTCAGATAACAAAGGGTCAAACCCTGAAAGCTTGTGGGTTTACTATCATGTAAACCTGTTGGACTTTAACCTGGTGTTGTGAGACTTCTTACTGTGCCCAGTACATAGCCAGAACAGAAAATGCTGCAAAATCTCAGCAGGTCTGACAGCATCTGTGGAGAGAGAATACAGCCAAAGTTTCGAGTCTGGGTGACACTTTGTCAGAGCT
Organism: Carcharhinus amblyrhynchos; assembly: GCF_965287045.1. Classification (NCBI taxonomy): domain Eukaryota; kingdom Metazoa; phylum Chordata; class Chondrichthyes; order Carcharhiniformes; family Carcharhinidae; genus Carcharhinus; species Carcharhinus amblyrhynchos. The sequence goes on from NC_137342.1 coordinate 50,559,817, forward strand.
CACTCCAGAACTCTCTCCGGCAGTATTATTCTTTTGTATTTTGTTCACAGCCAGGACAGTTTATTCTCTATCTATACAGTTACACAATCTTAGACTGACTCTCTCAGACTCTAACCCGGGTGAAGTTTCTTCCACTCACCACCCAACCTGCTCTCTTAATGGGGCAGTTTACATCCCCAAACTACATGTCTAACAGATTATTTTCCAAATTTTCTGTTTATAATCCACCACCCCCCCCCACCCTGCCACAAATTCCACAATGGAGTAATGGAGTCACACACACACAAACACACATGCAGCACAAAGGGAGTGTGACCTGTCATTCCGATATTGTTTATAAGACCATAAGAGACAGGAGCAGAATTAGGCCACTCGGCCCATTGAGTCTGCGTTGCCATTCTCCTGCCTTTTCTCCATAACCCCTGACCCCCTTATTAATCAATAACTGATCTATCTCTGTCTTAAAGACACTCAATGATCCAGCCTCCACAGCCTCCTGTACAAAGAGTTCCACGGATTCACCACTCTCTGGCTGAAGAAATTCCTCCTCATCTCTGTTTTAAAGGATTGTCCCTTTAGCCTGAGGTTGTGCCCCTCTGGTTCTAGTTTTTCCTACTAGTGGAAACATCCTCTCCACGTCCACTCTATCCAGGCTTCGCAGTGTCCTGTAAGTTTCAATAAGATCCCCCCCTCATCCTTCTAAACTCCAACAAGTACAGACTCAGAGTCCTCAACCATTCCTCAAGTTCTTCATTCCAGGGTTCATTCTTGTGAACCTCCTCTGGACCCTTTCCAAGGCCATGCTTCCCTGCTTCCAGGGAAAACAAGTATTCAAAAAAATAATCATCCAATTAATCTTATACCTGGCTCCTCGTCATTCAGTATCGAGTTGTGTGATTTACTATTTGTGGTGACACAGAACCCACATGCCTGTGACAGAAATAACACAAGTAATCATGCACACGTAACTTGCTTTGTGAGTTTCTTAAGGAGGAATGGAAGCACTCAGCCTGACTCCACTCCGACATGGGTAACAGGTTGAGTTTTAAAAGCTGGTACTAGTACCATTTCCACATGTTAGATTAAGACACAGCTGTAACATCCTGTTTTGAAATCATTGCCTCATTACCCAGAACATCATTGCAAAATTCACATTAAAAACCTGACTTGAATTGTTGAAAACACGTGTTCCACACTATCATGGACATGTGTCTTCTGGTTCTCCATTTCAAAACCAACATGTGATGTAAGGTGTTTAGAAAGAATGTAACGCTGAATTTATACGTGCAACAGTCTCTAATTGCAAATTAACTTAACAATTACAACACAGGCATGATTAGGAAAAAGAAAATCAGAAATTTTGACTTTGTACTGTGAATGTGCAAATGGTAAGTGAGATATATATTCTGTCTAACGGATATCTAACTGACTAGAGACTTACTGCAGGATGTTGTACTGTACAAGCTTTCCCCAGGGTTGTGGTTTGCTCGGTAACAGTGGGCAAAACTATTTAAAGACAGTTTGGTTTTTTGCTCTATATCAAATGACCATCAGTATTCTGGTATGATGAGGAATTGCTAGAATGTACACAGGATGGTTTTCTTGACCAATATGTGGAGGAACCAACTAGAGAGCAGGCCATCTTAGACTGGGTACTGTGTAATGAGAAGGGAATCATTGCTAATCTAGATGTACGAGACCCCTTGGGGATGAGTGAACATAACATGATAGAATTTTTTATCAATATGGAGAGTGAAGTCGTTGATTCGGAGACTAGGGTTCTGAATGTTAATAAAGGAAACCATGAGGATATGAGGTGTGAGTTGGCCTTGATAGATTGGGGAGACAGGGCTAACAGTGGATAGACAATGGCAAACATTCAAGGAATGCATGGGGGAACTGCAGCAACTATTTATTCCTGTCTGGCACAAAAGCAAAATGGACAAGAGGGCCAATCCATGGCTTACAAAGGAAATTAGGGAGAGTATCCGATCTAAGGAAGAAGCATACAGATTGGCCAAGAAAAATAATAGGTCTAAGGATTGGGAACAGTTTAGAATTCAGCAAAGAAGGACCAGGGGAAGTAAGCTTGCAGGGAACATAAAGACTGACACTAAGAGTTTCTATAGGTATGTGAAGAGAGAGAGAGTGGTGAAGACAAATGTAAGTCCCCTATTGACAGAAACGGGGGAACGTATAATAGGGGACAAAGAAATGGGCGAGTAATTGAATACATACCTCAGTTCTGTCTTCACAAAAGAGGACACAAATCAGATACCAGAAATGTTGGAGAATGCAAGATTTAGTGAGAGGGAAGAACTGAGAGAGATCAGTATTAGTAGAGAAATAGTGCTGAGAAAGTTGATGGGATTGAAGGCGGAGAAATCCCCAGGGGCTGAAAATCTACACCCCAGAGTACTTAAGAAAATGGCTCTAGAAATAGTGGATGCATTGGTGGTCATCTTCCAGGGTTCTATAGACACTGGAACAGTCCCTGCAGTTTGGAGAGTAGCTAATGTCACTCCAACATTCAAAAAAGAAAGTAGAGAATAAAGAGGGGATTATAGATCAGTAAGCTTAACATTGGTAATGGGGAAAATTCTCGAATCCATTATAGCAGAGCATTTAGGAAGCAGTGTCAGGATCAGAAAGTCAACATTCATTTATGAAGGGGAAATCATGCTTGACAAATCTGTTGGAATTCTTTGAAGTTGTGACTAGTAGAGTTGACAAGGGGGAACCAATCGATGTTGTATATTTGGACTTTGGGAAAGCATTTGACAAAGTTTCGTTCAAGAGATTATCGTGCAAGATTAAAGCGCATGAGATTGGGGGAAGTGTATAGAGATGAATAGAAAACTAGCTGGTAGAGAGGATACAAAGAGTAGGAATTAATGGGTGCTTTTCAAATTGGCAGGCAGTAATTAGTGAGTGCCACAGGAATCAATGCTGGAACACCAGATACTCACAATATATAGTAATGATTTGGATGAGGGAACAAAACGTAACATCTCAACACTTGAAGCTGATACCAAGTTGTGTGCAAGAATGAACTGTGATGAGGAAGCAGAGATCGTTCAGGCTGGATGAGTGGGCAGATCGATGGCAGATGCAGTATAATTTGGATAAGTGTGAGGTTATTCACTTTGGAAACAAAAACAAAAAGATTAGTACCTGAGTGGCTGTAAATTGGGAGAGGGGAGTGTACAGCTGGACCTGGGTGTCCTTGTCCACCAGTCGCTGAAGGTAAGCGTGCAGGTGCAGCAAGCAGTAAAGAAGGCAAATGGTATGTTGGCCTTCATTGCGAGAGGTTTTGAGTACAGGAGCAGGGATGTGTTGTTGCAATTATACAAGGCCTTGGTGAGGCCACACCTAGAGTATTGTGGGCAGTTTCGGTCTCCTTTTCTGAGGAAGATATTCTTGCTCTTGAGGGAGTGCAGCAAATTATTGCCCTTCCAGCTGGAAACAACTCCAGTGATAGTTTCCAATCATGATCCTTTTGCCCTGGCAACCCATGCAGACAGTGAACTTTGCTCAGTCGAGAGGCCAGGCCTGTGAAAGTATTGCTGCTGTGGGCTTGGTTCCAATTGGAAATTCTGAACCACTTTTAGCAACTAGAGCGTTTTCTCACAAAAAAATGTGTAGAATAAATCACACATTAAAGATTGTGACAATGTCAATGACTGATAAATGGTATTCAGCAATGAAATACATACTTGGTGCCACATTGGCACAGTGGTTAGCATTGCTGCCTTACAACACCAGGGTTCAATTCTGGCCTCGGGTCACTCTGTGGAGTTGCACATTCTCCCCATGTTGGCATGGGTTTCCTCCCACACTCCAAACGTGTGCGGGTTAGGTTGATTGGCCATGCTAAAATTGCCCCTTAGTGTCAGGGGGACTAGCAGGGTAAATATGTGGGATTACTAGGATAGGGCCTGGGTGGGACTGTTGTTGGTGCAAGTTCAATGGGCTAAATGGCCTCCTTCTGCACTGTAAGGATTCTATGATTCTATACTGGGCCTGATCTTAATTCTGTGTGGGAGGGTGTGTTTTGATTGAGTTTAAATCTCGCCTATGCTTTTATTTCATTGTACAGTGTGATACTCAGGTAAGTAACGGATAGTCAAGTTTGGTGAAGATCCTTTCCATTCCATGGATGTTCTAGCTGAAGGCAGTTCCTTGGTTCATTGTACGCTGCTGCTGCATCCTGATACATCATTGCTTTACCAGTGAGGAGCTGCCTTGGGCACGGCCTTTCAGTCTCCGGGGCAGAGCAAGGAGGCTGATCCCTGTGCCTCAGTCAGAAGGAGAAATCAAACCCATGTTGTTGACATCAGTGTAAACCACACACGAACCAACTGAACTAACTGGGGCCCACTTTGTAAAGTTATAATTCTTTTAATAATTAGTACAATCTCTCTATGTGTTTTTATTTATGTCTAATCTGCTACCTGCTTCCGAGGACTATACACTATGGAGAGAGAATCGAGAGCTCCAGGGAACTGGGTTCGATTCCTGGTTTGGGTCACTGTCTGTGTGGAGTTTGCACATTCTCCTCGTGTCTGCATGGGTTTTCTCCGGGTGCTCCGGTTTCCTCCCACAGTCCAAAGGTGTGTGGGTTAGGTTGATTGGCCATGCTAAAATTGCCTGTTAGTGTCCTGAGATGTGTAGGTCAGAGGGATTAGTGGGTAAAATATGTAGGGATATGGGGGTAGGGCCAGGGTGGGATTGTGGTCAGTGCAGACTCGATGGGCCAAATGGCCTCTTTCTCTACTGTAGTGTTTCTATAATTTCTATGATTTCTATAAATATTTCGAGTCAGGGTGACCCATCCAGGCTCAGAAGATTAGCTCTCAGAATCATAGAATCCCTCCAGTACAGTGGAGGCCATTCAGCCCATCGAGTCTGCACCGACCACAATCCCATCCATGCCCTATTTCCACAACTGCACACATTTTCCCTACTAATCCCCCTGACACTAGGGTCAATTTAGCATGGCCAATCAACCTAACCCGCACATCTTTGGACTGTGGGAGGAAACTGGAGTATCCGGAGGAAACCCACACAGACACGAGGAGAACGTGCAGACTCCACACAGACAGTGACCCGAGGCTGGAATTGAACCCTGTCACTGTGAGGCAGCAGTGCTAATCACCGTGCCATCTCACCATTGATGCTGTCAGACAGCTGAAATTTTCCAGCATTTTCTGTTTTTGTTTCAGATTCCAGCCTCCGCAGTATTTTGCCTTTATCTCTATATCCTGTGGTCATATTTTATTTCAGTCACCAAATGTAGGTGGGAATAATATTCACACTCTCACATCTTGCCTAACTGACGGGAATGTTATGTGGTTTCTTGACCATTGCAAAGCATGAAAAAATTCACTTCTGCAGACACAAGTGATGGGGCGGATAAAACAATTTAATTTGCAGCAGATAGCTTTTTCTGTCAGGAAATGTGAACTCCCTGACTGACATAAGCAAGGCTTCACTTGCAATGAAGCAGAAAGTGTTGCGATGTTACATTTGACAGGACAGATAATATCAACCACACTGGGCATTTTACAAAAGATACCAAAACAGGTTCATCCAGAAGCATCTGTCCCAATATCGTATAAACTCACAAAGAATTAGTTAAGTTGAGATCTTGAAACTTCTGTATAGAATAATGAGTGAAAAGAGGGAGGGAGCAGGACAACACTGTAAAACCTCAATATTCAACCATTATAGCATAGATGCATACCCATAGAGTTATGTCATACCGTCATTAAGTTATTTATGGCTCATTGAAGCCATTCAGCCCTTCAAGTTCATTCCAGCTCTATAAACATAGAAACATAGAAAATTGGAGCAAGAGGAGGCCATGTGGCCCTTTGAACCTGCTTCACAATTCATTACGATCATGACCAATCATCCAACTCAATAGCCTGACCCCACCTTCCCTCCATGTCCTTTGATTCCCTCGCGATATCTAACTACTTCTTACAGGCCAGAATTTTACTGCCCTACCCATCATGAGGACTGTAGTGGGTGAGAGCTGGCCAATGGAAAGGTCCGTTCACCTTTTATGGTTTCTGGACAAGTGAGACTGTAAAATCCCACCCATAAAGTTTTGGCCTCAACTTCTTTCTGCAGTAACGAATTCCACAGGCTGACCACTCTCTGGGTGAAGGAATGTCTCCTCATCTCTGTCCTAAATGGCCTACCCTGTATTCTCAGACTGTCACCCTTGGTTATGGACACCCCCACTATCAGGAACATCTTCCCTGCATCTAGCAGCAATCCAGAGCATTCCATTGCTCCCGCTCTATTCCCATAGCCCTATACATTTATTTCATTCAAGTGTCCATCCAATTTCCTTCTGAATTCTTTCATCCTCTCAGCTTGAACCCCCCTCGTTGTCTGCGAGTTCCACATCAGTAGCACTCGCTGTGTAAAAGCAGTCTTCGTGCATCTCTTATCCATAACCCTACATCTGGGGTGCCATGGTGGCACAGTAGTTAGCACTGCTGCCTCTCAGTGGCAGGGATCTGGGGTTTGATTCCTGGCTTGGGTCACTGTCTGTGTGGAGTTTGCACATTCTCTCCGTGTCTGCATGGGTTTCCTCTGGGTGCTCTGGTTTCCTCCCACAGTCCAAAGGATATGCTGGTTAGGTGCATTAGCCATGCTAAATTCTCCCTCAGTGTACCTGAGTAGGTGCCGGAATGTGGTGAGTAGGGGATTTTCACAGTAATTTCATTGCAGCGTGAGCGTAAGCTGATTTGTGACACTAATAAATAAACTTTTACTTTAGTTTAAATCTGTGTCTGCTGGATGTGTATCATCAGATAATGGGAACTGCATTTCTTTGTCCATCTCACCTAACCCTGTCATAATCTTGAACACCATTTTGTTTCATTTTGATCTTTTATAAGCAGACAAAACCGAACCAATCAAACATTAAACAGTACAGAACCTTTCTACTCATTAAACCTATCTTAACGTATAACGACAAGATGTGCATTTTTGATATCCCATGCCTGCTTTTTCACACATTATAGCAGAGTTGGCTGTGGAACGTTTTGGAATATGTTGAGGTCATGAAAGATGCTATATAAATGCAAATCTTACATTTCCTCAGGGATTGAAAAGCCTGATGACATCCAAACCAAAGCAAACCCCTCATTGATTGGATTAATAATTTGTTTTTAATGGTGTGTAACTATGCGCTCACAATACTGAGCAAAGAGTAGTCTCCCATTGGGTTACTGGGTTAGTCATCCAGTGATCTGGCCACACAAAATCCAATGACATGAGATAAAATCTCACCACAGCAGCTGGCCAATTGAAAATCAATTCATAAATCTGGAATTAAAAGTTATTATCAGTAATGGTAACCACAAAACTACCAGATTATTGAACAAGCACACTAATTTCCTTTAGGAAAGAAAATCTACAGTCCTTGCTGTCTGGTCAATGTGTGGCTGCTTGGTGGCACAGCGATTTCCTCCCAGTCTGAAAGATGTGCTGGTTAAGTGGATTGGTCATGCTACATTCTCCCTTTATGTCCCAAGGTGTGTAGGTTAGGGGTATTAGTGGGATAATTACGTGAGGTTATAGGGATAGGGGCTGAATTAGATGATCTTTTGGAGAGTTGGTGCAGATTCAATGGGCCAAATGGCCTGATTCTGCACTTTATGGGTTCTATGGTCCTATGTGACTCCAGACCCACAGCAATGTGGCTGACTTTAACTGCCCTGTGAAATGGCTGAGTCAGCTGTCTGGCTGTATTCAGGAAAGTGGTTCATCATCATCTTCTCAAGGGCAATTAGAGTTGTGCAATGAATGCTGACCTTGCCCACATCATGTGAATGAATTTTAAAAATTGGATATTACTGATGTCTTCAGATCCCATTGCAGTTTTGTGACTTTTTCTTTTTAACGACCGTATAACTTTCAAATTCTGTACGATGGTTCAAAAGGAATTAAACAAAAATGCAAGAATCAAACAATTAAGAAACCACAGGCAAATTGTTCGATTGTACGTCACAGGATCTTTCTCTTTGTTGTAAAAGCCCAGGCTGTCAGAATGATGTGAGGATCCTCCGTTGTGTTGGTGTTTCTTTAAAATGATGAAGAAACAAACCTTTCTCACATTTTAGTCTGTCCTGATTTGAACGCATTGGCAGTGGAACATAATGAAACAGTTTAAATCAACTGAAAAAGACACGCTGAAATAATTATAGATAGTGAAAGTGCAACAGGAAAAAGGTTTATTCCAAAATTCAAAACTGTTTTGATGGATAAATTATTTCATATGATTTGTTTTATTTAAAGCAGGATATGTTACTGGAATATGGATGCCAGTCTGTGATGCTGACATAACCAAAACAGAACATAGAACATTACAGCGCAGTACAGGCCCTTCAGCCCTCAATGTTGTGCCGACCAGTGGAACCAATCTAATGACCCTCTAACCTAAACTATCCCAATGTTATCCATATGCCTATCCACTGACCATTTGAACGCCCTTAAAGTTGGCGAGTTCACAACTGCTGCAGGCAGGGCATTCCACACCCTTACTACCCTCTGAGTAAAGAACCTACCTCTGACATCCATTCTATAATCACCACCTCTCAATTTAAAGCTATGTCCCCTCGTGTTAGCCATCACCATCCGAGGAAAAAGGCTCTCACTGTCCACCCTATCTCACCCTCTGATCATTTTGTATGCCTCAATTAGGTCACCTCTAATGAAAATAACCTCAAGTCCCTCAGCCTTTCCTCATAAGACCTTCCCACCATACCAGGCAACATCCTGGTAAACCTCCTCTGCGCCCTTCCCAATGCTTCCACATCCTTCCTATAATGCGGCGACCAGAACTGTACGCAATACTCCAAGTGCGGCCGCACCAGTTTTGACCAGTTGGAACATGAACTCACGGCTCCAAAAATTCAATCCCTCTACCAGCATACCAGCATACTCAAGATGCACATGGATATATTTGAGCCAGTTATTCAGACAGTATCAGGAGAGATGATGGGGAAGGGTTACAATTGGACAAAAATGTTTCTTGGCACGTTATATCCTCTGTGTTAATTTTAGCAACTTTGTCAATTGATTTGGAAACAAAGTGTTCCTAATTTCATTAAAACTAACACACAGAGGAAAACTTGGAGTTCAATTAATGTCCCAATTACAATCTTAATTACTAATTTATACCACTGTCTTTGATGAATATATAAATAGGTCTCCAAGCAGATAAACATCTGCATTCCTTTTTAAACTTGCTGACTGTATCCCCAACATTTCAATACTGATTAACACACAATCACCTATTTTCAACAAGAGGCATGCAAGCTTGGGGTTACTAAAGTTTTAAGTCAAAAAATAGGCTAAATGTGACATAAATAAAGAGAGGAAGCACGTTACACTGTCATACATTATGCACTTGACAATGTTCAACAAGCAGGAGTACTAAATTGTCATCACTGTATCAAACAAAACATTTTCGGTTACACAGATAGACACAAGGTTCACATTGTGAAAATTCAGACCTCTCTCAACTTGTATTACTGACATTTCTAAACTAAGAACAAACAATCACTTTTATTATTGATTTAATCTGACACTTTAGGAATGGAAATGTGTGGATTTATTTCAGCCGATTACATGTTTTATCAAATTTTATTTGAGTATTAGCTGATCTCCCATGGCATTGCTCAGATTGGAATCTATAACTGTGCTTGTCAAAGAACAAAGAACAACACAGCACGGGAAACAGGCCCTTCGGCCCAACGAGCCCACGCTGCCATTTCACCATTGTGAGTCCCCTCTTCCACCCATGACCTTTGTCTACGCTTATGGCACTCCACATTGGAAACAACATTGAGGGGAGACTAATTTAGGGACAATTTTTTACATTAGTCAGCCTAAGAGCACATTTTGCCCATTCCGTCACATCCATTGCTCCTGCACTCGCTCAGGGGAAGGGGTTTGAATAGGCCGACAACCTAAGTCACATCAGGACAAGTAACAGATGAAAAGAAAGGTGGTTCAGTTCATGTGAGTAGGAAAAACAGCATGGCATGTTCTTACTGGCAAGAATTAGTCAGAGAAAAACCTTTTGATGTAGTCTGGCGATGGGTCACCCAGACTCAAAACGTTGGCTCTATTCTCTCCCTGTCAGACTGGCTAAGATTTTCCAGTATTTTGCTGTTTTGGTTTCAGATTCCAGCATCCGCAGCATTTTGCTTTTATCTTGCTATGTGCTCTCACTTGTGTAATATTAAGTTATTGAGTACGTCAGCCTTTTTTAGAATCATAGAAGTGCAGAGGAGGCCATTCAGCCCATCGAGCCTGCACTGACCCTCTGACAGAGTATCTTACCCAGGTCCACTTCCCCATGCCCAACCCAGTAACCCCATACATTTACCTGTCTAATCCATCTAACCTGCTCATTTTGGGATGCTAAGGGGCAATTTAGTTTGGCCAATCCACCTAAAGCGCATTTCTTTGGACTGTGGGAGGAAATGGGAGCACCTGGAGGAAACCCACACAGACACGGGGAGAACGTGCAGACTCTGCACAGACAGTGATCCAAGCTGGGAATTGAACCCAGGTCCCTGGTGCTGTGAGGCAGCAGTGCTAACCACTGTGCCACCATGCCAACCTTTATAAAATGGATTTTCTCTGGCGTGTCCCTGCACTATTCCATGCTGAGAATGTTGGCAGATGACATGCTGAGCATCGCCACTCTCGGATGTCAAGTATCTGCAATGGGCTGGGATAATTCTCCTTCTACATTTCACTCTCCTCAGTTTCCAGCACTCCTCCTTTATCCTAGTGGTGCTTCCAGGAGTCCAGGCCCTTGGAGTCATACACTGCCCGATAGCTTGCCCTGGTGGTCATGAGGTGAGATGGCTCGTTGACAAGTTATTGCAGCAAGTGGGAACCATCACACTCAGAGCGGATGCTGCAACCTCTGCACTTTGGTAAATGTACATTTCTAACCAGGGTCGCTTGATGGCCTAGAGGAAATTAAAACTCAATCCAGGGCACCAGAGCAGCCTCTATCCCTCTGACATTGGATTTGCATCTGCAGAGGAAGCTGGGAGAGACAGTACAGCACGAGGGATGGGAACAGAATAGACCATTCAGCCCCTCAAGCCTGCCTCACCATTCAAGACCATCATGGCCAATCTTCTTCTTCAACAAACCTTCTCATTCGGACCCCTGAACGGGCTGCACGGTGGCACAGTGGTTAGCACTGCTGCCTCACAGCGCCATGGACTGGGGTTTGATTCCCACGCTTGGGTCACTGTGCGGAATCTGTGCCTTCTCTCCGTATCTGCGTGGGTTTTCTTCGGGTGTTCCAGTTTCCTTCCACAGTCCGAAAGATGTGCTGGTTAGGTGCATTGGCCGTGCTAAACTCTCTCTCAGTGTAACCCAAACAGGTGCTGGAGTGTGGCGACTAGGGGATTTTCACAGTAACTTCATTGCAGTGTTAAAGTCAGCCTACTTGTGACACCAATAAATAGACTTTAAACTGAAGATTACTGACAACAAGGGAATACAGTAGTCAAGATAAACCAAGAGTGACAGGGGTTAGAATAAAGTTGCAACATTTACATTGTGGTTATGCAAGCGACAGATTTCAATATAATTTACATTCTTGCTTCAGATAAATTATTGCAATAGTTTCCAGTTTCGCAGAGTTATAGATACACAAAACCTGGTGTGGAATTAAACCCGGGCAGCAGAGTTCCAGATAAACTGAAGCCTCTCGGAGGATGAATTGCTGCCCTGCAGATCACTGGTGTAATCAAACCTGGAGGTCACAGGACACAGGGAAGATTTACAGTGTCAATGACAGTTGGCATTCTCTCTAGGGAGGCGACGGCCTAGTGGTAGTACCACTAGACAATTAACCCAGAAACTCAGCCAGTGTTCTGGGGACCCAGGTTCGAATCCTGCTGCAGCAGATGGTGGAATTTGAATTCAAAAATAAATATCTGGAATTAAGAATCTACTGATGACCATGAAACCATTGTTGGAAAAACCCACCTGGCATACTAATGTCCTTTAGGGAAGAAAATCTGCTGTTGTTACTTGGCCTGGCCTACATGATGCTAAAGCTTCTAAACAGTCTGGATTAGTAGGGGACAATAACTGTGGGAATGAGTGGAATTGGCAGCGAGAGTGTAAAATTTGTGGAGAGACTGAAGATAATGGTTTTGGTCTTCGCAAAATATTTAACTGGAAGAAACATCAGTTGGTGACAGAATGGGGACAGTTTAATCATCTAACAACTAAAACGTCTGCCAACGATCACAATGTTCACATCTCTCTCTCACACACACACACACACACACGCACGCAGGTGTGCGCGCACACATATGCAAGCAATTATATACAAATGGGCACACAATTATACATGCATATGTACATGTACTCACAATTACACACACATACACATGCACATTCACACAATTACACACATACATACACACGTGTGTGTGCACACACAATTACACACACACACACAATTACACACACATGCAGACACATACATGTGTACACACATAATTACACCTATACATGCACACACACACACAATTGCACACACACATGCGCACACATGTGCACACACGCATACACACACACACACACACATACCCACGCACATGTGAGAGTTTCCACATCGGCTCTTAGCCACATTTCAGTGGGGAAGCACTGAGCAGTGAGCCAACACTTCCTGACAATGAAGGAACAAGGTTAAATTAGAGAAATAATGTCCCTGGAGATCTTTCACTCACTTCCTCACTACTGTTTGAATTCAGTAAAGTGCAAACCGCACGTTGCAACCAGTTGCTGCATATACCCAGGACAATAACTGTTAAAGAGGAGTATATTTGTAAGATTAGTGGGGTATACCTTAATTTTAATTTTTTTAACATTAGGTACATTATACTGTTGACTTTTATCTTACTCCCAGCATTCTTATCGTATTTTTGATCGAAATAAAATCTGTGATGAGAAGAAATGCTGTGAATATTCAAAATCTGGGAGGTTCCTGGCCCTACACCTCAGTGAGAATTGGAGGGAGTGCAGTGTCAATTTACCAGAATTATACCTGAACTCCAAAAACTAATTATGAAGATGAAATTATGCAAACTGGGTTGCAGTCCTCACATTTAGAAGGTTAAGGGATGATTTGATTGAAAATTTTAATATACTAAGGGCAGTATAAGGAACTTCCATCAGAAGGTCAGAAATGGGGATGTTCGCTGATGACCACACAATGTTCGGCACCATTCCTCAGATACTGAAGCAGTCCATGTCCAAATGCAGCAAGACCTGAAACAGTAGCCAGGCTTGAGTTGATGAATGACAAATATCATTCGCCCCACAGGCGCCAGGTAATGATTACCTCCAATGGAAAAGAATCTAACCATTATCCCTCGACATACAATGGCATTACTGTCCCTGAATACCGCACTATCAACACTCTGGTGGTTACCACTGACAGAAACTGAATTGGATTAGTCAAATAAATACCGCGGCCATGAGAACAGGTCAGAGGCTGAGAATCCTGCAGTGAGTAACTCACTTCTGACTCCCCAATGCCTGTCTAGCACCTACAAGGCACAAATCAGGAGTGTGATGGAATAACCCCCACTTGCCTGGATGAGTGTGGCTCCATTCTTGCAAATCCACACTGCACCCTCTCCAAAGACATTAGATCCTAAACCATCATAGGGGAGTTGGCAGCTCCTTGGGTCAACTGGAGGCACAAGACTGGCTGAAATAGGCTTCATTTTTTCAGGGAGTCGCCAACACTTAGTGCACCGCTCAGAGCAGACTGATCATTGAACGGTACAGCTCCTGGGAGCTCTGTGGAAGGAGGAAAAGCAGAACAGAAGAACAGAAGAAATAGGAGCAGGAGTAGGCCATCTAGCCCTTCGAGCCTGCCCCACCATTCAATAAGATCATGGCTGATCTGAAGTGGATCAGTTCCACTTTCCCGCTTTCTCCCCAGCAGGAAAGAGCTCACTTAAAAACAGGGTTTATCTTCCTCTCAGTGACACATCTCCCCCCTGGAAAATATCACAGGAGCGGGACTACGCCCTCCCCAACTCTGACCCCCCCCCCCCCCCCAACACAAACGTCTGCTCAGCAAGCAGCCCAATTTCCCTGAGGGGTCCTCAGTAGGATGCCCAGCCCCCTTACTGGCATTTTGCATCTTGTTTGTTGGAGCGGCTGTACAGGTGGTTTGCAATATGCCTCAACCCTCTGTCAAATCAGATTCCTTTCAGGCATCCTCGGGGGGGGGGGTAGGGCCTCAATTCCCAACATTGACCTCCACGGCCAATAGCCAGTCTTTATTCATTGGCCATTGCGAGATAGCTGGGGCTGGTCCGTTCCTTGCTACAAAGGAATAAACCCTGATGACAGGCTTTTGTTACAATTTGAAGTTATTCTGAATCTTAGGGTGAAATTCTCCCATCCTGCCCATGGTGGGTTTAGTGGGCATGGAAAATCTGGCAGGATCCAGAAAGGCAGATACCTGCCAATGGAAAACCCCGTTGCAATTCTCCCAGTGGTGACGGCGGGTTGGTCTTCCCACTGGCTGGTGAATGCAACAACTTTCTACCGTCGCGCTGTGCTGTTCCTGATGCGCTGTACACCACCCGTGCTGCTGGACCCAGGGGATGGCATGGTGGCACCATCTCAGATCAGTACAGTACCTGGCGTTGGAGAGTACAGGGCTCTCCTTCCTCACGGTTCCACCAGACAGCACCATGCTGCGGAAATCATGCAGTCACCACACCGCCTTTATCCTGCAATTTTCTCTTTGGATAATTATCCAATTCCCTTTTGAATGCCTGGATTGAATCTGCCTCCACCCCACCATCCAGCAGCGCAATCCAGATCTTAACAAATCTCTGCATAATACAGGTTTTCCTCATGTCGCCTACAATGGTTGTTCCTCAGTCTTTGAGTGTTGTTAGTCATGTATCTATGCTCCAAGTGGCAGCAACCCCAAGCTCACCAGTATTTCTGTAAAATAAATGCTTTGAAGATACTTTGAGATTGACCTGAAGACAACTATTCCACCAGAGCTAGCAGTGAAAAGAATTGGCGGTTCTTGCAAAACAGGCTCATGTTTCTATCCATAGGTAAGCTACGTGTTTAGTCATGCAGAAAGTCCTTCAACCCACCAACAACTGTTCATGAGTAAGTTATAAGGCTGTTGCTTTGCTGATGTGGTATCTGTACTGCTGTTAGAAATAGAGCACACAAGGTCTCGGGGGGGTTCAGTGGAAACAGGCAAGCTACAGACCACTGAGAACTTATAGTAACAAAGAGTAAATGGTGCCCACACTGCAGGGCAGTAACCAATGGCACACCTCAATGCCATAACAACATTGAGGCACACCTCTGACTTTCTCTGTTTTCTTGTCTTACTGGGAACTTCATTTTTAACGTCACCCTGTCCCCTTGCTTGTTTTATCTTCACGTCTCTTTGTCGCTATCACGCCTCCCAGACATTTTGCGCCTTTTGGAGAAGGCGCAAAGGACTTTTCACTTCCACTCCTTGTCCCGTTGGTCGTGAGCATGGGTCTGACCAATAAAATAAATCTAAACCAAGCATCTACAGCTCGCTCTCAGCTGGTGCATTCTCAGGACACCCAAGATTCGTCAGATCTTGGGATTGCTAAACCACAGAATGAGAGACAAAGATTAGTTTTAGTTTAATTACATGAATTTTTTTCACTATTTTGGGTCTTTTTTTGCCGCACACTTGGGGAGTCTTCACAGCTGGTTGGGAAACACAGCTCTAGGGTAGCAGGGTGCCAATTCCAAATGGTGCAGCTGAGGATATGAGAGTTTAAATGGTGAACTGGCAGCCGGGCGGTGCAGGGTTACTAATTCAAGAAGAAATGTTGCCCTTTCAACACAACACATGGTATCTCAGGGAGTTTATGCCTGTGTTTACTCATTGAAAGCTCAGTTGTGTCAGCACTATCTACATTCAGCAGCTGTTTAAATGTTGTATTTGCACATTTTCACCCATTCTGCAAAGTGTTGCTAACAGCAATCTGATAAACTGCTTGGTGCAGATTAAATTAACAACAGTGCCCCCAGTCGGAGATACCTTACATTACCTGTAAGCCAACTGACGTTTGCCTCATGTCAAAGGAACATGTGCTGGGTGAGAGAATTATCCATTTCAGATTTACAGAACGGTAGACTTTTAAAATGTAATTCCTTAGTTCACCATTGTTAACTGAACCCAGGAGTAAACTGCCTGCATAGAAACTAGAAGCAGGAGGAGGCCATTTGGCCCTTCGAGCCTGCTCCATCATTCATTTTGATCATGGCTGATCATCAAATTCAATATCCGAATTCCCCCTACCCCCCCATATCCTTTGCTCCCTTTAGCCCCAAGAGCTAGATCTAATTTCTTGAAACCACGTAATGTTTGGCCCCAGCTCCTTTCTGTGAAATTCCACACATTCACCACCCTCTGGGTGAAGGCATTTCTCCTCACCTAATCTCTAATCACCTAACCCTATACCTAATTTCTTCTTGAAAATAGAAACATTTTCTAACAGCCCGGCAGTAAGCTGCCTGCAGACACATTTCTATTCATCAATGTGAAATGACATTGAGGAGTAACAGCCTTTCCTGTGACGGGTTTCCTGCCCTCTCATTCTAATGGTCTGATTGTTTAGATAGCGAGCTGTTGTGGGACTGATTGTGAGGGCTGTATTATCCCAAGGGAGGTTCTTTGCTGTCACTTTATGAGGGAGCTGTGAAAACCCAATTGTTTAAACCCCATTAACTCCATTTTCCTGGGATTCTGCAGCTCTTCCCCAATGGCTACGAGGGAGATTCAGGGGGAAATCTCACAAAGACTGATTGATTTTTACTGATGTAGAGGACACAGCCTGAAAACGTCATTCCTCTCGTGTAATAGTGTACAATTCTGTTATATTTGATCTCTCTCTGAGGCTAACTGTTTAGAATTTACTTCAGTTTCTGCTGTGAGGGGAGAACTGATTCTGATATCCGCCTCAGTATCTTGGCTCAATGAAAGTGAAAGCAATTACCACAGTTACCTTTCAGGTCAATTTAACAAATTGGAACATTGTGTTAATAACCCTCTTATTATCTAATTAGAAAGAGAAAAGTCTTTGTGAAACATAGAATCCCTACAGTGTAGAAGGAGGCCATTCAGCCCATCAAGCCTGCAGCAACTTCAATCCCACCCAGCTCCAACTACAATCCCACCCAACCCCTATCCCTGTAACCCCATATATTGACTCTGCTAATCCCCCTAATTTACAAATCTTGGGACACTAAGGGGCAATTTTAGCATGCCCAATCAATCTAATCTGCACATCTTTGGACTGTGGGAGGAAAGCTGGAGGAAACCCACGCAGACACGGGGAGAATGTGCAGTCGCCGCACAGACAGTGACCTGAGGCTGGAATTGAACCTGGGTCCCTGCCACTGTGCGGCAGTAGTACAAACCACTGTGCCACCATGCCAAACTTGTTAGAGTGCTTATTTAGGAAGTATAGTCGGAATGTTCCATGTTGCAAGACTGGAAATTTCCGCCAATCTCAATGGAGCTGATGGATGATCTGCCGCATTTTCTGCCTCACCCACTATGATTCCCGTGGCGGCAGGATGAGAAATATCTGGCCTTTTTTTAAAAATAGACAAACATGAAGCCATAGCCGGAACTGTCCGACCTCATCCATGGCTGGGATTTTCCAGTCCCGCTGCAGTGAATGGAGTTTGGCTGAGCGGCAAATTCTCCGTTCCTGCTGGTAGCAGAGGTGTGGTGAGCGAGGCTGGAGAATGTTGTAAATGAACAGGCTGTGGAATCAACAAATGTAATCATTGCAAATATAAACAAAAATGAACCACTTGGTACATGATAAAACTCAACAGAGCCAGAACGATTCCAGTTAATCTCAGCATTATCTGTCTTCTCCTCATCATCTCCCTTCAGTTCTCTCCCTACCTTCCCAAAACAACTAGGCCGGAAAATCTCAGCCATTCACACACCCCCGCTGCAAGTGAGAATGGAGAGCTTGGAACTCAGCCAAATCTCCATTCACTGCAGCGGGACTGGAGAATTCCTCTGGCGTGAAAATTCCGGCCCTAGTTTCTTTGAATGTCATCCAATTGTAAAATTAAAGCCACAACACTGAGAGACTGATTTCCACTTGGCATCATGACTTCAGCAAAACAAGTTACTGTCTGTGCTGTTTCACATAGTTTGCTCACTTTGTCTGCTAAGGTTACAGTGGATAATTGGAAAAAAACATATAGAAGTTCAAACCTTTAAAATTAACGTCAGGCCATTTAAAGTAGCAGGATAAGCCTATAATCTAAACTTATATTCAAGAGAGAAGCATTCAAACTAGCCAAGTCTGCCAACGATTACTGTGTGGCTTCCAAACTTCTACCCTGGAAAAAATTACAATTCCGCATAAGATATTGGAAATCAATGCAACCCTACAGCCAGCCAAGCAAGACGAACAATCTACTAACTGTGAGTTACCCTTATTGAAGTCATTCTGAGCGGAAGTTGATGATAAGGATACTTTGCACAGTACCTGATACTGGTCCATTAACTGCTGCTGGCATGTCTGGCAATGTAGATAACTCCTCTTCAAGTGAGTGTTGCTGTTTAGCAGAAACCGCAGCAGATAGCGAGAAGACAAGCAGGATAAAAAAGTACAAGAGTTAGGAGCAAAGTAGCAGCTTATGATCAAGACAAAAACAGTACCCTCACCCTTCAGAGGCAATAATCTTTCATATCTCAGAGTCAGTGTGACTGTTCTGTAAACTCAAGTCTGCAATGGTTACTGTTCACACTCTGAGTGAAGTGATGCCCTCACAGGAAGCATTAAGCGCTGCCACATCAGAATGGTCTGCAACTCTGTTAAACTTACCACACTTAGAAAAAATGTCTCACTCCAAAGCTCCAGAGATTATTTGCAACACAGTTTGAAGCCGGATAGACTGTGGTCTGCAATGTGGTTGCATTAGGCACAGGTAACGGGCTGAAGAAAAATCATTTCCTGTTTGCCCTTATTTCTGAAGCAGAATGCTGCCTATTTCATCATTTTCAATGCAGAGGTAAAACCCCTTCCTTCAAGTTCAATTCCACTTAACTGCATAAGGATGTTGCATCATTCTCAGTAATATAAATAGCAAAATATGTTAAATGTTTTGGGGCAAATGATGGTTTATTATGATACCAACCTGCCCTTCCACATTGGGCGCAACGATCTTGGCATAAAACTTCCTCTTGCCGCAGGCCAACATACAATTTGCGATGGTCAAGACTCTATTCACAAAAGTGCCCTAAAGCGTAGTGGTTTTGTCACTAGACCAGTAATCCAGATACCAGGGTAGTGCCCTGAGGACCTGGGTTTGAATTCCAGATCTTAAATTTCATCCTATTTTCTTTTGTCTTTAACTCTGATGAAGGGTCATCCAGACTTGAAATGTTGGCTCTGTTCTCTCTCCACAGATGCTGTCAGACCTGCTGAGATTTTCCAGCATTTTCTGTTTTGGTTTTGAATACCAACAGGGGTTAAATTTGAATTCAATAAAAATCTAGAATTAAAAGTCTAATGATGACCATGAAACCAATCTCAATGTTTGTACAAATCCATTTGGCTTACTAATGTCCTTGAGGGAAGGAAATCTGCTGTCCTTTAGTGGTCTGGCCTACAAATGTCCCCAGATCCATGGTTGACTCTTAACTGATGCTTTGAGCAAGCTGTTCGGTTCAAGGGTAATTAAGGAAGGGCAATAAATGCTGACATCCACATTCCATGAATGATTTTTAAAAAATTTGACATTAAATTAGAAACAAGATGTGCTATAACATGAAACAATGTGCGTATGTTAGAGGGGGTGCGCGCGTGCGTGTATCAGAGGGGGTGCGCGTGTGCGTGTGTCAGATGTCTAGAGGGGTTGAGAACCAGAGGAAACAGATCTAAAGTGATCAAGGAAAGAACCAAAGGCAACATGAGAAAATATATTTTTACAATAATGTGTGATTAGAATGTGAAATGCACTGCCTGAAAGAATGACAGAGGCAGATTCAACTGTGGATTTCAAAATGAAATTGAGTAAAACACCTGAAAAAAATGTAACAAAATGATGGGGTTTTGGCACTTGCTCAATTGTTCATATTGTGAGTCAATGTGGACTTAATGGACAGAATGGTCTCCTGCTTTGATTCTATAATTCCAATCTCCAGTTGAAAAATTAATCTTATTTTCTCTTTCAGATGCCAACTGACCCAAAGCGCATTTCCATTCTTTTTCCCAAGATCCCATAATAACATTTACTTTTTATTTAAATTCCTAATTTGGCACTAATTTGGCAATCTCACTCAGGTGTAATGTTCTGACATTGGACTAAATTCTTCATTTTCTTGATTCTAAGCTTCAGCAGCAACAAGCTCTGTTCAGTATGGGGGGACGTTACAACCAGGTAATGTTTGTGAAGACACTTGCTCAAACGGTATGTCAGTGGTTTGACATTTGATGCTTGACTGATGTTTTTGCAACAAAAATGAGTCATACTCTCCCGGGTCTGCTCAGAAACCAATAGAAAATGATTGCTGGATAATAGAGTGTGTTTTATAAATTTACCGCAGCAATAATAAGCAAAGAAAGTAAGAACTACAATTCAAAATAATTAATTACTTCAACGTAGTCCCGATACTATTCGTTTTTTGAGAAAATCAAATGGAAGTTGAACATTTTTAGATTTTAGCTGATGTAAATACTTCATTTTTAATTAAGCATCGGAATCAATTAAAATTCCTACAGTGCATGGTTAGACAGAGGGAAACAGGACAAATATGTTAGTACAGTCAAGCCTCATTAGATTCATGCCTGACCTCAGCTTGCTGTGTAGAAGAGGGCTTAATCTACGTCGGTTTCCAGGGTGACCGGGCTCATATTGTGCTTCTTTCAAGTCCAGCTCACTTATTCTAATGATTATTGATCAAGATTTCCTATCAGACCAGCGGAATATTGCTTTTGTCATTTCTTACTGGATAAATGGGAGTATTTATTCTCAAAAGGTTACAGATTTGAACCCTGCTGGGACTGAATTAAGTGTTTACATTGCCCTTCAATTGGGTTTTCGTGTGAGCAATGTCTAGAAGATATTTATGAGTAAGTCTGCAAAGTCACACCATATTACGTTGATACAAATGTACTGGGTTACAATAAGGATACATTCAACGCAAAGTTTACAGGATGATAATCCATCTTGAATAGTAGTGTTTAATGGATATTATCACATGAGCCACCTGTTACATCCTTAACTTGATATTCAGTTCAGTTGAAGTCAAGGTGAGACCTATCCAGAGAAGGGGGAGGGGGGGGGGTGCGGGGGCAGGGTGGGGGGAATCGTTGCTCTAGTTTTATCCGTATGCTGATGAAACCCAGCTCCATCTCTTGAGGACCCATAGAACATTACAGCACAGAAAAAGGCCTTTTGGCCCTTCTTGTCTGTGTCGAACCATCTTTCTGCCTAGTCCCACTGACCAGCACCTGGACCATATCCCTCCACACCCCTCGCATCCATGTACCTGTCCAAGTTTTCTTAAATGTTAAAGTGAGCCTGCTTTCACCACTTCATCTGGCAGCTCATTCCACACTCCCGCCACTCTCTGTGTGAAGAAGCCCCCCCAATATTCCCTTTAAACTTTTCCCCCTTCACCCTTAACCCATGTCCTCTAGCTTTTTTCTCCTCCAGCCTCAGTGGAAAAAGCCTGCTTGCATTCCCTCTATCTATACCTATCGTAATCTTATACACCTCTATCAAATCTCCCCTCATTCTTCTACACTCTAGGGAATAAAGTCTTAACCTATTCAACCTTTCTCTGTAACTCAGTTTCTCAAGTCCCAGCAACATCCTTGTAAACTTTCTCTGCACTCTTTCAACCTTATTAATATCCTTCCTGGAATGAGGTGACCAAAACTGTACACAATACTCTAAATTCGGCCTCACCAATGTCTTATACAACCTCACCATAACATTCCAACTCTTATACTCAATACTTTGATTTATAAAGGCCAGTGTACCAAAAGCACTCTTTACGACCCTATCTACCTGTGACACCATTTTCAGGGAATTCTGTATCTGTATTCCCAGATCCCTCTGTTCTACTGCATTCTTCAGTGTCCTACCATTTACCTCGTATGTTTTACCTTGGTTTGTCCTTCCAAAGTGCAATACCTCACACTTGTCTGCGTTAAATTCCATCTGCCATTTTTCAGCCCGTTTTTCTAGCTGGTCCAAATCCCTCTACAAGCTTTAAAAACCTTCCTGACTGTCCACTACACCTCCAATCTTTGTATCATCAGCAAATTTGCTGATCCAATTCACCACGTTATCATTCAGGTCATTGATAAAGATGACAAACAGCAATGGACGCAGCACTGATCCCTGTGACATACCACTAGTCACAGGCCTCCACTCAGAGAAGCAATCCTCCACTACCACTCTCTGACTTCTTCCATTGAGCCAATGTCTAATCCAATTTACTACCTCGCCATGTATACCTAGCGACTAAACCTTCCTAACTAACCTCCCATGAGGACCTTGTCAAAGGCCTTACTGAAGTTCATGTGGACAACATCCACTGCCTTCCCTTCATCCACTTCCCTGGTAACCTCCTCGAAAAACTCTAATAGATTGGTTAAACATGACCTACCACACACAAAGTCATGTTGAGTCTCCCTAATAAGTCCCTGTCCATCCAAGTATTTGTAAATCCTATCTCTTAGTATTCCTTCCAATAAGTTACCTACTACTGACGTCAAACGTATCGGCCTATAATTTCCCGGATTACTTTTTGAGCTTTTTCAAACAATGGAACAACATGAGCTATCCTCCAATCATCCGGCACCTCACCTGTGGATACCGACATTTTAAATAAATCTGCCAGGTCCCCTGTAATTTCAACACTAGCCTCCTTCAAAGTCTGAGAGAATACCCTGTCCGGTCCTGGGGATCTACCTACTCTGATTTGCCTCAAGACAGCAAGCACCTCTTCTCCTTTAATCTGTATAGGTTCCATGACCTCCCTACTTGTTTCCCTTATTTCTGTAGACTCCATGCCAGTTCCCTTAGTAAAGACGGATGCAAAAAACCCATTTAATATCTCCCCCATTTCTTTTGGTTCCATACGTAGCCGACCACTCTGATCTTCAAGAGGACCAATTTTATCCCTTACTATCTTTTTACTCTTAATACACCTGTAGAAGCTCTTAGGATTATCCTTCATCTTGACTGCCAAAGCAACCTCATATCTTCTTTTAACCCTCCTGATTTCTTTCATAAGTAGTTTCTTGCACTTTTTATACTCCTCAAGCATCTTATTTGTTCCCTGTTGCCTATACCTGTCATACATCTCTCTCTTCTTCTTTATCAGAGTTCCAACATCCCTCGAGAACCAAGCTTCCCTATTCTTATTCACTTTGCCTTTAATCCTGACAGGAACATACAAACTCTGCACTCTCAAAATTTCTCCTCTGAAGGCCTCCCACTTACTAATCACATCCTTGCCAGAGAACAGCCTGTCCCAATCCACTCGATTTAGATCCTTTCTCATTTCTTCAAATATGGCCTATTTCCAGTTTAGAACCTCAACCCAAGGATCAGATCTATCTTTATCCATGATCAAGATCCAAGATCCATGATCCAAATTGCTGCTGTGTTGTCAAGACTGTTTCTCCGATATCAAATTGTGGATGAGCCAGAGCTTCCTCCAGTCTTTAAAAATTCCTTTTACAGGATGTGGGCTGGGCCGGCATTTATCGCCCATTCCTAGATGCCCTACAGAAAGTGATGGTGAGCTGCCAACTTGAACCACCACAGTCCCTGAGGTGTAGCTACATCCACAGCGTAGTTAAGGAGGGAATTCCAGGATTTTGGCACAGCGACAGTGAAAGAGCGGCGATATATTTCCAAGTCAGGATGGTGAGCGAGTTGGAGGGGAACTTCCAGATGGTGGTGTTCCCAGGTATCTGCTGCTCTTATCTTCTAGATGGTAGTAGAGGTTTGGAAGGTGCTGCCTAAGGAACCTTGCACACTGGGAAGACTAAAGCCATCTTATTTCTTTTAACCAACACTTCTAGACCTGCATTCTTGATTCCAGCATTGATTCCAGCTTGCTCAGGCTGAATCAAGCAGTGTGTGACCTCGATATCCTATCCGAACCTCAAATGAGGTTCAATCTCCATATCTTACCTATCACAAAAATTGCTACTTACATCTCTGAACTACCTTTCCTTACCTCAGGCATGCTGCTACTGAAATCTTTATTTATACTTCCATTACTGTCAGAAATTGCCTCTTCAATATCCATCTGCAGACATTCCTAAAGTTCACAATTCACCAACCCAAACTTGCCTAACACTGTGCACCCCGTATGCTCTCATGCACCCCTGCCCTGTTTATCCTGCATTCACTCTTGTCCATTCATCACTCCATTCCTACCGACTTATCTTTCAGTGCATTGAATTCAAAACCTTAGCCCAGATTACACATCAGGAAAGAATCAGGAGAGGAGACAATTGGAAAAGGGGATGATTTAATTTGATTTGATTTATTACTGTCACGTGTATTAACATACAGTGAAAAGTATTGTTTCTTGCACTGTATACAGACAAAGCATACCGTTCATTGAGAAGGAAAGGAGAGAGTGCAGAATGTAGTGTTACAGTCACAACTCGGGTGTAGAGAAAGATCAACTTAATATGAGGTAGGTCCATTCAAAAGTCTGATGGCAGGAAGGGAAGAAGCTGTTCTTGAGTCGGTTGGTGCGTGACCTTAGACTTTTGTATCTTTTTCCCAAAGAAAGAAGGTGGAAGGGAGAATGTCCGGGGTGCGTGGGGTCCTTAATTACGCTGGCTGCTTTGCTGAGGCAGTGGGAAGTGTAGACAGAGTCAATGGATGGGAGGCTGGTTTGTGTGATGGATTGGGCTACATTCACAACTTTTTGTAGTTTCTTGCAGTCTTGGGCAAAGCAGAAGTCATACCAAGCTGTGTGATACAACCAGAAAGCGTGTTTTCTATGGTGCATCTCTAAAAGTTGGTGAGAGTTGTAGCTGACATGCCAAACTACCTTAGTCTTCATAGAAAGTAGAGGCATTGGTGGGCTTTCTTAACTATAGTGTCAGCATGGGGGGGAACGCGGACAAATTGTTGGTGATCTGGACACTTAAAAACTTGAAGCTCTGAATGGAAAAGGAGGGTAACTGGGAAGCTGTGGATGACCTGGTAGGGTGGATGATCAGGTGGTGGTGATCGTGGGATGAGAGGGGGTGGTGTGATCCAGGGGGTGCACGGGTTGGTAAAGAGGGAGACTGATGATTGTCAGCAGCCTATGTTTTTCGAATATGGAGTCGGGACAAGTTCTGCTGCTCCCAGTTTCACATTCATTTTAAAATCATAGCCTTGTTGATGGCAGCCTTACAGGTGACCCTTAAAACAGCTGTGTTTTGTCAGTGCAGCTGCCTCAGAAATCAATCTTGAAGGCTCGACCTCAAATGGACATTAAGTCCCTCATTTGCCTCTGGAAAAGATTAAGTCTGATTGCAACGTCAGAACAGAAGCCCCCATGTCATTTTGATAATGCCAAGCCAATAATCTTCACCAGTATGGTAGGCACAGGCCTCCAGCTCAAAATTAGCAGGTGCTTCCTGTCCCTGTACTGGGGGCTCCCAAAAAAGACACATTGCTCAGCTGAATAGGGACCAGCATTTCCCCAAGAGCCTTCCTGCTTAGATATGTGAACTAGTGCTACAGCATTGTCGTATCATTATGCAGGGAACGGAAATCATGGGGCCAACTCAAGAACGCTGCTGTACACAGTGGCACGGTGATTAGCACTGCTCTCTCACAGTGCCAGGGACCCGGGTTCGATTCCCAGCTTGAGTCACCGTCAGTGTGGAGTCTGCAAGTTCTCCCCGTCTGGATAAAAGCAAATTACTGTGGATGCTGGATTCTGAAACCAAAAGAGAAAATGCTGGAAAACCTCAGCGGGTCTGGCAGCATCTGTAAGGAGAGAAAAGAGCTGACGTTTCGAATCCAGGTGGCATTTTGTCAGAACTTTGACAAAGGGTCATCTGGACTCAAAATGTCAACTCTTTTCTCTGTCCTCCCACAATCCGAAAGTCATGCTGGTTAGGTGGATTGGATGTGTTAAATTCTCCCTCAGTGAACCGGAGTGCCACAACTTAGGGGATTTTCACAGTAACTTCATTGCGGTGTTAATGTGACATTTGTGACATAAACAAACTTAAACTGAAACACACCATCACATGTCTCCATGGAAGCCTAACCATTATCATTGCTTTGTTGTGGCAGATCACAGCATAAATAATCATCTGATTGCTGACAGAGCCAGGCTATGAATACGGGAGTTGGGATGTCTTGTTGAAGTTGTACAAGACATTGGTAAGGCCACACTTGGAATACTGTGTACAGTTCTGATCACCCTATTATAGAAAGGATATTATTAAACTAGAAAGAGGGCAGTAAAGATTTACTAGGATGTGACTGGAACTTGATGAATTGAATTATGAGGAGAAGTTGGATAGACTGGGACATTTTTCCCTGGAATGTAAGAGGCTTAGGGGTGATTTTATAGAAGTCTTCAAATAATGAAGGGCACACATAAAGTAGATAATGAAAATCTTTTCCTAAAGGTAGGGGAGTCTAAGACTAGAGGGCATAGGATTAAGGTGAGAGGGGAGAGATACAAAAAAACCCTTAGGGGCAATTTTTTCACACAAAGGGTGGTGAGTGTCTGGAACAAGTTGCCAGAGGTAGTAGTGGGAGCAGGTACAATTTTGTCTTTTAAAAAGCATTTAGAAAGTTACATGAGTAAGATGGGTATAGAGAGATATGGGCCAAATGCGGGCAATTGGGACTAACTTAGTGATAAAAACTGGGCAGTATGGACAAATTGGGCTGAAGGGCCTGTTTCCCTGCTGTAATCCTCTATGACTCTATTGTTAAACTGTCTGATTTCCATTATTGTATCTTCAATAGCACATTAGATGGTTTTAATTTAGCATCAATGATGAATTAAGTTATCACGTTCTTGAAATAAGAACATAAGAAATAGGAGCAGGAGTAGGCCATCTAGCCCTTCGAGCCTGCCCCGCCATTCAATAAGATCATGGCTGATCTGAACTGAATCATTTCCACTTTCCCGCTTTCTCCCCATAACCCTTAATTCCCTTGTCTATCAAAAACTTATCTACCCGTGACTTAAATATATTTAGCGAGGTAGCCTCCACCACTTCAACGGACAGAGAATTCCAGAGATTCACCACCCTTTGAGTGAAGAAGTTCCTCCTCAACTCCGTTCTAAACTAATCCC
Source organism: Carcharhinus amblyrhynchos (assembly GCF_965287045.1). Taxonomy (NCBI): domain Eukaryota; kingdom Metazoa; phylum Chordata; class Chondrichthyes; order Carcharhiniformes; family Carcharhinidae; genus Carcharhinus; species Carcharhinus amblyrhynchos. The sequence continues at coordinate 50,587,256 of NC_137342.1, forward strand.
CCTTATCTTGAGGCTGTGCCCTCTAGTCCTGCTATCCTTTCTAAGCGGGAAGAATCTCTCTACCTCTACCCTATCCATCCCTTTCATTATCTTATACATCTCTATAAGATCCCCCCTCATCCTTCTAAACTCCAACGAGTACAGACCCAGTCTATTTAGTCTCTCTTCATAGTCCAACCCCCTCATCTCCTCTGCACTCCCTCCGAGGCCAAAATATCCTTGCGCAAGTGCGGCGACCAAAACTGCACACAGTACTCCAGCTGCGGCCTCACCAGTGCCCTGTACAGTTGCAGCAAGATCGCCCTGCTTTTATATTCTATCCCCCTCGCTATAAAGGCCAGCATCCCATTCGAATGAATAGTCTCACTAACAGTTGGATGATATCTATGTGGTTAATGCAATGTAGTTGCAAAACTAATTCTAACAGCTGCAGAATGAGCAATTGTTAGCCTCGTGTCGTTAAGTGGGAGGTAAATTGTTTAGACACTGGGGGGTTTCCTTTCTGACACTGATTTCATGGAATTTATACACTCCACTGGGAGAAAGTGGTTTCCAACTATTCCCAATGTTAATTAATGTGGGAGGTTTGTCAGATTTAGAAAATTGGTTACATCCTCATCTGATGCAAAGCAGAGTAGCTAACCCATACATTGTTTTTGTTGAATGTTTTTCAGGATTATCTGTTAATTTGGTTCTCACAAGATTGCTGGTTTTAGCCATCTGGCTACAAGTGCACAAGTGAGCTGTTGTTGAGCGCATGGAGCCAGGCTCCATGTGTATACCTCAATAACAGGCCTAATGAGACAGTGTCGCCTTTCACAATAAGGTCACCGTCATACCAAAACACCAGAGGAGGTTCGCAAAAATGATCCGTAGAATGAAGATCTTGTCCTATGAGGAACGGTTGAGAACTCTGGATCTGTACTCATTGGAGTTCAGAAGGATGAGGGGTGATCTTATTGAAACTTATAGGATACTGCGAGGCTTGGATAGAGTGGATGTGGAGAGGATGTTTCCATTAGTAGGAAAAACAAGAACTAGAGGACACAACCTCAGGCTAAAGGGACGATTCTTTAGAACAGAGCTGAGGAGGAATTTCTTCAGCCAGAGAGTGGTGAATCTGTGGAACTCTTTGCCACAGAAGGCTGTGGAGGCCAGGTCATTGAGTGTCTTTAAGATAGAGATAGATAGGTTCTTGATCAATAAGGGGATCGGGGGTTATGGGGAACAGGCAGGAGAATGGGGATGAGAAAAATATCAGCCATGATTGAATGGTGGAGCAGAATTGATGGATCGAATGGCCTAATCCTGCTCCTATGTCTTATGGTCTTATTGCTCCCAGTGCACATGGCACTCAAAGTGCTGAGGGCATGCAGTCCCACTTCAGGAATCAATAGCAGCCAGCACCAATAAATAAAATGACCTTCTTTGGGGAAGATCAGATGATCAACTGTCTAAAAGAAGCTCAGCTCTTGGAGCTGATGACCATGTCCAAATCAGGAGGAGCCATCCTTCAGCATTGAGCAAACACGAGTTCTTCTGCGGTAAGGATTCATGCTGGATGGATTATTTAGGAGATTCCAGGTGGATCTCTAGTCGATGAGGAGTAAGTTTCCAGCCACCACATTCAGTTATATGAAGAGCTAGCACCATTGAGTGTCAGCAGCTCTCTGATCTGAGAGGAGGGGGAAGTCGAGTTGAGTCCACGCCTGCCCTTTCCTACCTGGTGTGGAATCAGGCAGCACTGTCTTCACTTTTATTACATATTTCTTCATATCTGGAGTGAAATGGAAGCTGTGTTCACCCACTAAGGGTCAAGTTATAGAACTGCAGATGGCCTTTCCATGGAAAAGGTGCTACTGCTTGCCTTCAAAATCCAAAAAAGTTACAACTACCTTGCTGATTGGAAGAAGTTATGTGAAACAATGATGTATCTGGATGTAATTGTAATTTCTTATCACAATCAAAGACGAAGACCCAAAGGAAGGGACATTATCAGCTTTCAAACTGTTCCACTTTCCTCCCAAGATGCAGAGTGGGAACATTTCTGCTTCTATTTGCTTTCTTCAGATATAATGGCTGTAGTGTGAAAGAAATCCAAAACACATAAAGCTGCAGCTCTTCCTAGTAACTCTCATGATGTGGAGTTGCTGGTGTTGGGCTGGGGTGGGCACAGTAAGAAGTCTCACAACACCAGGTCAAAGTCCAACAGGTTTAATCGGCATCACAAGCTCTCAGAACGCCACTCCTTCATCAGTGACTCACCTGATGAAGGAGCAGCGCTCCGAAAGCTCGTGATTCCAAATAAACCTGTTAGATTTTAATCTGGTGTTGTGAGACTTCCTACTATTAATTTTCAGTCCAGATGTGAAAATAGTTTCTTTCCTGCTGCTGTCAGACTTTTGAATGGACTTACCTCTCATTAAGTTGATCTTTCTCTACACCCTAGTTATGACTGTAACACTACATTCCGCACTCTCTCCTTTCCTTCTCCCTTCTGTGCTCTATGAACGATATACTTTGTCTGTATAACTTGGAATGAACAATACTTTTCACTGTATACATGTGACAATAATTAACCAAAGCAAATCAAATATATTTTCAACAAAATGAATACAGTTTCACCAACAAAGTGTTGCTAAAACCAGCTCCTGATTAAATGGTCTGAAGACAAGCGACCTTTGTGAGAGAGCCTTTTTAATCAATGTAATTTTGTGAGTGCAGCAAACACTCCCTCTTACGTTGAGTCCCACATCTTTCTTCCAGCTGCATGTAGAGAGTGACATGACGCGTAGACAATGCTGGCAGCGGCACAGTAACCTTCAGGGGCACAGTGTCCCAACACAGTCATGTTGGTCATTGCTGTTATTAAATGGCACCAGTGTGGCTGCTGTAAACACAATCACCAACACTCATGAATAGACTGTGCCCAGGGCCAATGAATTACAGATTGGAATCACAGAATTACAACTTTAACATCTCCTGTATTGCTTTTAATAGCGCTGGAAGATTGATGGTGAATTCCAGTTGTCTCCCGGCCATTCCAGGAGGATTGGCAATTCTAAATAAGAATGGGCACACACTCAACAGCAAATGAAGTTTCAATTCAGAAGAGACTCTGTTTATAGAAACTGTGAACATCTGAGTAAGAACTTCAGGGAAAGAAATCCCAAAATACAGCAGCCAGACTGGTGCACATAGATATTACAGGAATGATCATTGGACAGCATTCAAAAGGGTGAGTCATTTTCTTTTCTTCCCAGGCAAACAGTGTGGAAAACTCATTGCTATCCTGCTTAAGCATTTTTCAATATTAATATATTTTACTCTCAGCAACCTAAAGAATTGATGATATTGCAAGATCAGTAGCCATTCACATTGTGGATTTCCCTGCCTGTTACTGCGTTTGAGTTTGTGCCTTTATATGCCCTGTTTGTGAGTAGAACTCTCACTCATCTGATGAAGGGGCAGTGCTCCGAAAGCTAGTGGTTTTTGCTACCAAATAAACCTGTTGGACTTTAACCTGGTGTTGTGAGACTTCTTACTGTGTTACTATGCTGACAGAATAACTTGCAGGATCATTACCAGTCACTAGTATCTCTGACCATGATCACTCTTCCAATAGACGTGTCAGTGCAGACTCAATGGGCCAAAAGGCCTCTTCTGCATTGTATGATTCTGTGATTCTATGCCAATGTTTACAAATTTTCCATGAACAGCAAGCAATGAATTGCTTAACTGAACATGTAGCCTTTCACTGTATCAGATTCCAAAAATCTCTCTCTGGATCAGAGCATATTCTCTAGGACACAGGCTGGTCTATACCCAGGCTATTAATTAACTATCATTTATGCAGCATACGCCTTTACTAGGTTGGAATATTAGACTGAAATTTGATTTTGAACAGTAAAAATATATTTAAAAATGGACAAGTGGAAAACAACATTGTTGATTAAAGAAATTGAGAATATTTTCACTATTGTTTTAGTGCTTTATAATTAACAGAATTGCCTAACAGACTCTGGGTTAAGAATAACACCACCTATTCTCATTGCCATTACTTGAATGCAGTGTTAAATGGTTCAATTCACATAGAATTCCCAATGATACTGACATTGAAGAAAGCTATGATAAGATAAATTTGAGGCTTTGTCAATTGAAGAATGATTTAACTCTGGATAAGTAGAATTATCTAAAAAAGGAACAGGCCATTTGGCCCAACAGGTCTGTGCTGGTGTAAATGTTTTACACAAGTTCCTCCTACTCCAACCCATCAACAAATCCTTTGGTTCTTATCTATTTCATTCAATCATTCCTTGGAGTAATGAGCTCCATTTTCAAACCACTTTCTGGGTAAAGGCGTTTCTATCAAGGAATTTTTAGTAACTATCTTATATTTATGTTCCTGACTATGAGCTGGGTGCAGCAAGGTGGAATTAGAAAGGGCACCTGTGTCCTCAACCTTGGACAAAATGGGCTGAATGGCCTCCTTCTGTGCTGTAACTGACTCTATGGTCAGACGGTCTATTTCCATCTCCATAACAGCTTGCCATGGCCAATCACTGTGTGGAATCAGTAATGAAGAATGTCTAGCCAACCGAGAGCTGATGATGCAACTGGGACCAGACCCAACAAACGTTGCAGGAAGGAGTGGAAGATAATTCAATTTTTAAAGAGTCATGCTGCTACTCAAACCAGTTCCTTACCTTGTCTAAATTAAACCCACACATCCATTGTATATAATCGATGAAGCACCGAGTCAAGAATGTAATCAATCTCAGAATTCTGATGCTTTTCGAGAATCACTTGAATTTATCTCGCAGAGTCACGGGGCGGGATTTTCCAGCTGCATCGCCCAAAGATCAGAAAATCCTGCCCAAGGTCGATGTATCTTTGCATGGTCCGTCTCCCCCTCGCTACAACTCCCGTGGCAGATGGGACAGGAACATTCCACCCATAGAGTCACACAGTGCAGAATAGGCTCTTTGGCCCATCGTGTCTATGCTGACAATAACTACCACTAAAGTCGCACTAATCCCATTTTCCTGCACTTCAATGTTATGATGTTTCAAAGTGCTGATCCAAATATTTTTTAAAAGTTGTAAGGTTTCCACCTCCAGTACCTTCCCAGGCAGCGCATTCCAGATTCCCACCACCCTCTGAGTGAACTTATTTTTCTCAAATCCCCTCTAAATCTCCAGTTCCTTACCCTAAAACTATGCCACCTCGTGTTTGACCCCTCAACCAAGGGGAACAGCTGTTCCCTACTCATCCTGTCCATACCTCTCATAATCTTATACACCTCAGTCATGTCCCCCCTCAGCCTTCTCTGCTCTAAAGAAAACAATCCAAGCCTATCTAGTCTCTCCTTATAGCTCAAATGCTCCATCCTAGGCAACATCCCAGTGAACCTCCTCTGTATCCCTTCTTGTGCAATCACACCCTTCCTATAATGAAATGACCAGAACTGCAGGTAATGCTCATAGTTTGTGACATCACCTGAGTCACTCCTATTAGATTGGATTTGTGTAATGGCTCCTCTTGAATCCATTAATCTACAAATATTTTACCTCACTTGCTGAGAAACTAATGACCTGCTCTCCATATTTGTTTAATGACCTGTCACAACGATCTGTAAACAATTCGACTGAACCCTTTGCTCGACAAAACACATCCATTTAACTCTGAGCTTAGGGATTTATCCTGAGTTCTTTTCAAACGAGGGTCACAAAATGTAATCCTACTCAAAACTGGCAATATTGATTTCACATGACTTCATTTTCTATTGATTGCCACAGTACAGTAATATTACTAACTCTGTAACCTGTTAAATATACTGCCAAAAATAATTCATTTATATCGGATAGAACAATATGATTTCTTTTTCATGATATTTAGTTTTTAATAAACAGGAAACTTGGCCTGAAGCCAAATGAGGGCAGAGTCTGCAAACAATGAACTGTTTTATATCAGTGACATTCCAGAACTTTCCAGCAGTTCTCCAGATGCTTTAGCAAGATGTCTTTATTTCTCATCTGCTGGCATGTGTGACTCCATGTGACTCATAAAAGTTATCACTGAGTCAGATAGTGTTGTGTGCTTAATGTTAACAGAGTCGAGACAACGGCTGGAATTTTCCAGCTGTTTATGCTCTGCCAGCGAGGAAGGAGAATTTGGCGCTCAACCAAATCTCCGTTCACTGCAGCGGGACTGGAGAATCCCGCCGGCGTGAATGGCTGGAAAATCGTAGCCAATATGTGCACTTTTAGCTTTCCACAGTAGAGGAAAATGTTTGCAACATTATTTTACAAAGAAAATTTCCCTAATTATAAAATATTCATCCAGATTCGATGTATTTTACTTTGAACACTTTTCATTTAGATTTTAGATATTTAAAATAATCTAAAATTGAGCATTCCATGCTATAGTAATGTCAGGACAAATATGAAATGGTTGAGTGCTGTCGCTGGGATCACTTTAATATTAATAAAATTCTGTCTTTTATATTCTTTCCACACAATTTGTTTAATTGCAGCGAGATTACTGGAACCTGAAAAACATCTCATTGATCACATCCCCATAAAATATCAACTGTGTGAATGACAATCACCCAGAGAAGTTGCACCTAAATTCTAGTGTGGATTTATGTGTGTGACTGGGTGTGCTGTGCAGTGTAATCAGTTTCTTTAATGGTGTAATAAATCAGTAAAAGCAAAGTCAAAACTGCAATTGGTGGAATTGTGAAATAAAACTGAAATTTATCCATCAATTGGAAGAATGTTACATATCCGAAACATTTTAACCTGTCTTTTCCTGGTATTTTCAACAGTTTTGTTTCTTTTTATTTAAATCATTATTCTCAAACAGCAGTTGTTCAGATATTTTTCACTTACACTTTGGAAGAAGGTGACACTGGGAAGTATTGATTGCATGTATCTGTTACTATTCAGCCATTAAATATCAGTCTGGAGTCCTTGTCGGACTAACCAGGTAAGGATGGCAGGACCATTCCATCAGAGTCAGCATGGTTTTATGAAGGATAAATCATGTTTGAGTAATTTGCTGAGTTCTTCAAAGATGTAACAAGCTAATGGGGATCCTATAGATGGAATGTACCTGGACTTCCAGAAGGTGTTTGATAAAGTGCCACACAAAAGGTTAATACACAAGATTAATTCAAATGGGATTTGGGATAATTTATGAGTTTGGATAGAGGATTGGCTAACCAACAGAAGGCAAAAAGTTGGGATAAATAAGTTGTTTGCTTGGCAAGATATAACTAGTGGGGTTCAGTCCTCAGGCCCCAACTATTTACAATTTATATTAATGACTTGGATGCAGGGATAGTGGGTCCTATAGCAAATTTTCAGATGACACTAAAATAGGTGGAATAATAACATGCGAAAATGAAATAAGAAAGTTACAATTGGTTATAGATAGGTTAAGTCAAGGGGTCAAAATTTGGCAGATGGAGTTTAATGTGGATAAGTGTGAGGTTATCCATTTCTGTAAGAAAAATACAAAGACAAATTAGTATCTAAATAGAGAGAAACATTGGAGTGCTTCAATGTAGAGGGATCTGGGTGTCCTCCTGCATGAATCATAGAAAACTAACACGCGGGTACAGCGGGTAATAAGGTAGGCAAATGGAATCTTGGCATTTATTGCAAAAGGAATAAAATAAAAAATAGGGAAGTGTTGTTGCTACTGTGCAAAGCATTAATGAGAATGCAGATAGAATATTCTGTACAGTTTTGCTCCCCTTACTCAAGGAAGGATGGAGTTGCATTGGAGGCAGTTCAAAGGAGGTTCACTAGATTGATTCCAGAGATGAGGAGTTTGACTTATGAAACAAGATTGGGCAGTTTAGGCCGAAACTCTCCGGAATTTAGAGGAATGAGAAGAGATCTAATTGAGGTGTGCAGGGTGAGAAGGGGGATTGATAAAGTGGATAAGGAGAGGATGTTTCCTCTAGTGAGGCAATCTGGAACAAAACGAGAAACAAATTACTGTGGATGCTGGAATCTGAAACCAAAAGAGAAAATCCTGGAAAATTTCAGCAGGTCTGGCAGCATCTGTGAGGAGAGAAAAGAGCTGACACTGAGTCCAGATGACCCTTTGTCAAAGCCCTTTAACAAGTGGTTATAGTTTTGGGATAAGGGGTGGCTGATTTAAAACAGAGATGAGAAATTATGGGGGGGTAGTTACCCCGTCCCACCTACCCGGTTTTGGGTGAGCGCGGTAGGAAAATCCCACCTTAATTCTCTCCAATTGTCATGAGTCTGGGATTCACTGCCCCAAGTGTGGTGGATGCCAGAACTTGGAGTAAGTTTAAGAAAGCGGTGGACAGATTTTTAACGAGTAATGGGTATGAAGGGCTATGGAGAACGGGCAGGAAAGTGGAAGTGAGGCCAAGATGAGATCAGCCATGATCATATTGAATGATGGAGCAGGCTCGAGGGGCTGAATGGCCTTCTCCTGTTCCTGGTTCTTAAGATTCTTATGATTCCTGAAGGACATTAATGAACCATGGAACTCATCCCCTCTTGGTTACTAATCTGGTAACAAGATTACTAGGTTACCATCTCTTGGAATGCTACGATAATAAAAATCTTCCACTTCTACTTTTAACTGTTCATTATCTTTTTCAATTGCCGAGATCCTCATCAACAGACTCCATGTAACATTCCTCCAAGATTCGAAAGAGCTACTCCAACATAAGACCAAATCCCCATCTCAAAGTTAATGCTGGAAACCATCAGAGAACAAAATGTTCACACAAAAACTAGAAAAGTTCCATAGAATAAACAGAGTGCAGAAAGAGGCCATTCAGCCCACACAGTCCCTGCCAGTCTTTATGCTCCACACTCCAGTTTCCTCCTCTTTATTTTGCTGTAGCCGCATTCCTTTGTCCCTCATGCATTTATTTAGGTTCCCACTAAAATACATCCATGCCATTCACCTCCAGCTTTCTTTCCGACAACGCCCCTCACATTCTCTCTGAGCAGAGAAGTTCCTCCTCTGGACAGGATCTGGGGAATTGATTTCAATTCCCAGTGGGATTGTTGGGCAATGAGTCAGTCAGTTCCCTGTTCAGTCCCATCAGCACAACGCCACGCCGATTTTAGCCCCAGGCCGGGTTACCATGCCAACAGTCGAAGCAGCTATTGGGCTCCTGTAGGACGGAGGGTTCTGATAGGGTCTCTTGGGAGGAAATGGGATGTTGGGGAGTCAGGGGAAGTCATCTAGCTCAGCCTTCCACAGACGCCTCAATATTCCTTGTGGAATTCAGAGAAACATTTCAGCTCCTTGTGACCCCACAAGGGGAAATCAATAACATAATCCTTTCAGTGCCTCATCCTGATTGTATTTTTGTCCAGTTCATTCATTCTGTTATTGGCTAGGCTAGCTTTACTGCTCATCCACAATTGCTCTTGAGAAGACGATGGTGAGCTGCCTCCTTGAACTGCTGCAGTCCATGTGGTGTAGGTACACCCACAGTGCTGTTAGGGAGGAAGTTCCAGTTTTTAACCCAGCGACAATGTTAATTTCCAAGTCAGGATGATGTGATCTAGAGGGGAACATCCGCTTCTTATTGGTTCCAGCACAGTGGTCAGCACTGCTGTCTCACAGTACCAGGGACCCAGGTTCAATTCTGGCCTCTGTCTGAGTGGAGTTTGCACATTCTCTCTGTTTCTGTGTGGGCTTCCTCCAGGTGCTCCAGTTTCCTCCCACACGTGTCAGTTAGGTTGGTTGGCCATGCTAAATTGTCCCTTAGTGTCAGGGGATTAGTAGAGCAAATATGTAGGGTCACAGCGATAGGGCCTGGGTGGGATTATTGTCGATGCAGGCTTGATGGGCCAAGTGGCCTCCTTCTGCATTGTAGAGATTCTATGGATTATATTCCATTCTATGGATGGTAGCAATGGATGGAGGCTTTCTAACTTAGGCTAAAGTTGCAGTTGGGACCTAAAGACACAGTTGGAGAAGGACCCAATTGGCTTTAGCCAGATTCCTCTGCTCAGAACAGCAGGGTAAATCAGGATTGTGGGCTATCAGCTGTTGGGTCATCCAGACCATCTGAATCACCAACCCATCTGGTTTCACCAGGAGAGAGAGGGTGGCTCTGAGTGGACATGTTTCTCCTGTTAAAAAGTGACAAGACCAGGATCTGTGACAAGATCTGGAGTGACCCTGGAGGATCGAGTTTAACTCCCAGTTGCGCTGTACATCATGAATTATACACTGCTTACCATTAGCCTTCTCAAATAGAGTTTACAAGCCATTGGTCAGGAAGCAGAGATAGTTTTTAGTCATTTGTGTTTGTATTTTGGGGCATTATTTATATACTATTTGAGTGAGTTTAATTTTGTGATTCTGTTCGGGAAGGGGTTGGGTCTATGGAGGGGTTCATGTTGGACTGAGGCGCTCGTATGTGTGGTTTTTGAGTCTGATTTTGAATTGTGCCTGCATTGTGATTAGACGGTTTGCAACATGAAAGCAAACAGGCGTAGAGAGGAATTGGGCTGTTGCTTAGCAACCAGGGACCACTTTAAGTTTCAGAGAATCTTTTGGCTTAGTTTTAAACTGTACTCAGCAGAAGTTGGAACCAGGTAGCTGGAGAGGAAGCCTTCACAGAAAATTGCCAGAAACAGAGAGGCAGAAAAAAGGAATAAGGAGCAGAAAACAAATCCCAGAAGCTAAATAACAAAGAATTCTAGAAATCAGGAAATGAAAAGAGAAGTTCCAGGAAGACTAAAGTCAAAAGGGACATAAGGAACTGGAACTTGTATAAGGTCTTGTTCACTGAAGTTAAAGTAAGGGGCAGAAAGACGTTCCCAGTTAAAGTCAGATTCGAAGGTGCAGACATAGTGAAGTTGGCTCGTGAAAATCAGACCTCTGAAGTAATCCTAATATTAGTTTCCTTAATGCAGCCTGGGAAGTGGATGTGTTCTGTTGGTATGGCTGGCTATCTGAGAGATTGTGTGGTAGATTGAATGCACGTGGCAATCCAGAAGAAAGGAATATTGAAAGGAGAGATTAAAACCCTGGAAGTGGATCCATGGTTAAGCATCTGAGAGAAAGTGTTGTTTGCGAGAAGATTCTAAGACATGAACTTTCGAGGGTAGCGTTTGGAAACATTCGTGTGGAAATCAGAGATCCAATGAGACCAGTTGTCTCACAGTGAAAAACATCTGGGGGAGTTTGATGAGATAGCCACAGACATTGTATAGGATGGCATCCATCTCTTGGTTTCAGAGTGTGGTGTATCTGACCGCAGTTGACCTGTTAGGTCAAATGGAGTGTGTACCAACCAAGATCATTTGAGTATAAGGTAGATTCTGTAACTTGTGTTATCCTTAAAGATGAGTATTTATTTGTGAAGATATAAGTGGGGTGAAGGGGTATTATGTTACAGTCAATCTTTTCATGTTTAATTTTTTTTTGTTAAAAGCTAATCAGCATTCCCGTGACTCTCTTCATTCACATCTCTGAAATAAAAGTAGAAGTTGCTGTTGAGGCAGGGTTCTGTTCTGGGACTTCCCCATCCCATGGTAACATCTGCTGGGGTTGTAACATTAGCACAGCTCAACTCTTGCTCAAGGTCTTAACTGTCTTGCAGTTATATTAGTTTTCAAACCAGTTCCAATTAGATTGGGTCTGGGTCTACCTATAGCGGAAATATCCAGGAATAAATGCTTAGTTGTTTAAATGTTTATTACTGCTGCAAAGATTAAACAAATAGGAACCTTGAGTTAAAATCAAAGTACTGCAGATGGTGGAAATCTGAAATAAAACAAACAACTTTGGAATTTCTCTGCAGATCAGGCAACATCTGTGGAGGAAAGCAGTTCAGGTCTGCGAAATTATCTCAGGATTCTCCTCTCAGTTTTAGGCTGCACCATCTTTGAGCTTTGGCAGGGGGTCTCTACACTGTTACCTGCCCACATGTATCAGGAACCCCAACATGCTGAGGATTGGTCCAGCAGCCCTTGGGGGCCAGAACAATGAACAAAGAACTAAGAAACAACCAGCACAGGAACAGACCTTTCTGCCCTCCAAGCCTGGGATGGAGTTGAGGCTATGAAAGGGTTCATGTTCTCCATACTGAAAAACACCCTTCCACTGCTGTTTTCTGTCTTCTATAACCAAGGTGTGAAGATGCCGGCATTGGACTGGGGTTAACACAGTAAGAAGTCTCACAACACCAGGTTAAAGTCTAACAGGTTTATTTGGTAGCAAAAGCCACCAGCTTTCAGGCCTCAGACCCTTTGTCAGGTGAGTCGAGCATTCTGATCAGAACTCTCCACTCCGGAAACCGGAGCGCCCGGAGGAAACCCACGCAGACACGGGGAGAATGTGCAAACTCCACACAGACCGTGACCCAAATTGGGAATCGAACCTGGGTTCCTGGTGCTGTGAGGCAGCAGTGCTAACCACTGTGCCACTGTGCTGCCACCATGTGGACATGGTGCAATGGGAGCAGCTACCTGAGATAAGATAGAATAGAGGGACTGTGAACTGGTAGCAAGAGTGACAATCATAGAATCCTACTGTGCAGAAGGAGGGTGTTCGGCTCATCGAGTTTGCACTGACCACAATCACGCCCAGCCCTATCCCTGTAGCCCCACATATTTACCCTGCTAGTTCCCCTGACACAGGGCCCTATTTTACCATTAACTCACACCTGATTTCGGGCAAAGTCGGGTGAGGGGCCATTAACACGATCTGCATCTGCACAGATCGCCACTTTACCGAAACCTGGGAATGGTGATAATTCAATTTGTGCCCAGAATGGGCGCAACAATGATTTAAATGCATTTGCATGAATTTAAATTGAATTAATGAACTGCCTGCCCAACTTTATCCGCATTTCATTTTATCCCGCTCAAAAAAGACAATAGGACTAGGGGGCACAGCCTCAAGATAAAAGGGGGGCGGTTTGGAACGGAGTTGAGGAGGAACTTCTTCACTCAAAGGGTGGTGAATCTCTGGAATTCTCTGCCCGTTGAAGTGGTGGAGGCTGCCTCGCTAAATATTTTTAAGACGCGGGTTGATGGGTTTTTGATAGGCAAGGGGATTAAGGGTTATGGGGAGAGGGCGGGAAAGTGGAACTGAGCCACGACAGATCAGCCATGATCTTATTGAATGGCGGGGCAGGCTCTAAGGGCTAGATGGCCTACTCCTGCTCCTATTTCTTATGTTCTTATGTTCTTATTTCCCTCTTTACCACCATGTTTGCCAATCCGGAACTGCGCCGTAATGGACCTGCTGAATAAAAGTCTGAATCGGGCGCTCCAGCTGCTGAAGAGCGAGTTCGGAGCTTCCGATGGCTCCCTGACTCAGATCGGTGGTGGGGGGAGGAGGGAGGCGGGTCAGATGTATCTCTGTTGTGGGGGGCACAAGAGGGCTGATCGCTGTCTGGTGATGGGGGGGAGGAGGAGGCGGGTCAGATGTTCCTCTGGAGGCGAGGGGGAGTGAGGCCAGACCATTCTCTCGGGGGGAGGGGTGAGGCCACTTCGTTGTCGGGGTGGGGGGAGTGAGTGAGGCCAGATTGTTGTCTGGTGGGGGGGGCAGATGGATCTCTGGTGGGAGGGCGGGGGGGTCTGCTGCCACTCTGCGGGCGATCGGTGGGGAGGGAAAGGGGGCAGGGTGGCAATTGGTCTGGTTGGGAGGGTGGATAAGGGTGATGTGTGTGGGTAATGGGGGGGTGGATAAGGGGGACAGTGATGTGTGTGGGTAATGGGGGGGGTGGATAAGGGGGACAGTGATGTGTGTGGGTAGTGGGGGGGTGGATAAGGGGGACAGTGATGTGTGTGGGTAATGGGGGGGGTGGATAAGGGGGACAGTGATGTGTGTGGGTAATGGGGGGGGTGGATAAGGGGGACAGTGATGTGTGTGGGTAATGGGGGGGGTGGATAAGGGGGACAGTGATGTGTGTGGGTAGTGGGGGTTGGATAAGGGGACAGTGATGTGTGTGGGTAGTGGGGGGGGTGGATAAGGGGGACAGTGATGTGTGTGGGTAATGGGGGGGTGGATAAGGGGGACAGTGATGTGTGTGGGTAGTGGGGGGGGTGGATAAGGGGGACAGTGATGTGTGTGGGTAATGGGGGGGTGGATAAGGGGGACAGTGATGTGTGTGGGTAGTGGGGGGGTGGATAAGGGGGACAGTGATGTGTGTGGGTAGTGGGGGGGTGGATAAGGGGGACAGTGATGTGTGTGGGTAATGGGGGGGGTGGATAAGGGGGACAGTGATGTGTGTGGGTAGTGGGGGTTGGATAAGGGGGACAGTGATGTGTGTGGGTAGTGGGGGGGTGGATAAGGGGGACAGTGATGTGTGTGGGTAGTGGGGGGGTGGATAAGGGGGACAGTGATGTGTGTGGGTAGTGGGGGGGTGGATAAGGGGGACAGTGATGTGTGTGGGTAGTGGGGGGGTGGATAAAGGGGACAGTGATGTGTGTGGGTAGTGGGGGGGTGGATAAGGGGGACAGTGATGTGTGTGGGTAGTGGGAGAGTGGATAAGGGGGACAGTGATGTGTGTGGGTAGTGGGGGGGTGGATAAGGGGGACAGTGATGTGTGTGGGTAGTGGGGGGGTGGATAAGGGGGACAGTGATGTGTGTGGGTAGTGGGGGGATGGATAAGGGGGACAGTGATGTGTGTGGGTAGTGAGGGGGGTGGATAAGGGGGACAGTGATGTGTGTGGGTAGTGAGGGGGGTGGATAAGGGGGACAGTGATGTGTGTGGGTAATGGGGGGGTGGATAAGGGGGACAGTGATGTGTGTGGGTAGTGAGGGGGGTGGATAAGGGGGACAGTGATGTGTGTGGGTAGTGAGGGGGATGGATAAGGGGGACAGTGATGTGTGTGGGTAATGGGGGATGGATAAGGGGGACAGTGATGTGTGTGGGTAGTGGGGGGGTGGATAAGGGGGACAGTGATGTGTGTGGGTAGTGGGGGGGTGGATAAGGGGGACAGTGATGTGTGTGGGTAGTGGGGGGGTGGATAAGGGTGACAGTGATGTGTGTGGGTAGTGGGGGGGGGTGGATAAGGGGGACAGTGATGTGTGTGGGTAATGGGGGGGTGGATAAGGGGGACAGTGATGTGTGTGGGTAGTGGGGGGGTGGATAAAGGGGACAGTGATGTGTGTGGGTAGTGGGGGGGTGGATAAGGGTGACAGTGATGTGTGTGGGTAGTGGGGGGGGGTGGATAAGGGGGACAGTGATGTGTGTGGGTAGTGGGGGGGGTGGATAAGGGGGACAGTGATGTGTGTGGGTAGTGGGGGGGTGGATAAGGGGGACAGTGATGTGTGTGGGTGGGGGGGGTGGATAAGGGGGACAGTGATGTGTGTGGGTAATGGGGGGGTGGATAAGGGGGACAGTGATGTGTGTGGGTAATGGGGGGGTGGATAAGGGGGACAGTGATGTGTGTGGGGGACCATCACTCCCGCTTTTCGCTCGGGGGCTGCTTTTCCCACTTCCTGTGGCCCAGAATCGGCACTTAGAATCAAAATGGTAAAAATCAGGCCCTAAGTAACAATTTATCATGGCCAATCAACCTAACCCGCTCATCTTTCAGACTGTGCGAGGAAACCCATGCTGACATGGGGAGAATGTGCAGACTCCACACGGACAACGACCAAAGGCTTGAATTGAATCCAGCTCCCTGGTACTAACCACCGTGCCACCATGCTGCCCAATAAATAAACCCATTGGGTGTTTCAAATGTGAAAGTGTTCCAATCTCCAGCAGGAAACAAGCGTGTTCAGTCTGTAACTCAGCACGGGTTAAATTGATGATACACTCACCATAGTTTGTGGCGGTCTTGGAGCTTGGAGCTGGAGTTGCTCTGGTTCACTTTCTCCATTCTTTGAGGCTGGTTCCAGGGTATCATTGTGTTTGTTACTATTAGTATCAATGCTGATATTGTCGGAGGTGTTGGGGGTGCCAGGTCCTGCTGGCTTCACACCAGGTTGCACACGGATGGTTTCTGCTTGAATCGAAACACGTTGGCTTAGCTCGCCACTGGCTCGGCACTTACACTCAGACTGATCAGGAGGAACAGTCTCCCCTCCATCCCCAAAACAATGGAATAAGCTGGAGCAGGGGAAAGGATGCATTCTTCCACAGTGAATAGAACGAAGATCCTCAGCAAGGTGAGGACATCTCTCAGACAAGAACTTGCTTGGCTGGTTAAATCCACCCACTGCCCAGAGTAAATACAAGACTTTAAAGAAATTTAGATGATGTGCCACACAAAGGTGTTCCCCTGGCCCACCTGTGGGTATCAGGTGTAAGGGAACCAGCTGTACAAGCAGGAGATTATTGAAAGAACATGATAGGCCTCAGTGTAGTCTGATCTGTCAAGTCAATAAAGACAACAATACCAGATCAGTGACATTATTTCTGAAAAAAAATTCTTGGATTACAGACTTTAATTATTTAACTTCTAAAGTAAAGGAAATATTTATCTTTCATTCACACAGATCAGAAAGTTACTTTCAAGTCTGGCAGGTCATTTAAATTTAATAGTTGAGGAATGCATTGGGTTGATAGAGAAACAAACACAGCATATTTTGATCAAGTTGATTTTCTTCCCTCTCCTTACCATTTATAAATCCATGTTTATAGCACCTTTCACAGTCTCAGGATGTCTGGAAAGCACTTTGCAGCCAGTGAAGTAATTCCAGAGTTTACTCATCGTTTTAATGTGGGAAATGTGGCAGCCAATTTCTGCACAGCAAAAAACAGCAATGTCCTAATGACCAGGTCACATGATAAAAGGGGGAGGCTATCAAAGCTTGTCAATGAGAACTCATCAGGATAACTCAAAAGAAATTTCCAAAAGTAACAGGGGAACAACAATTCATAACATATAAGAAGAGGGTACTGATTGGCTGACAAGTTCATTTTGATTGGTGGAAGTGTTGCTATGGAGAATGCAGCATGGAACAGTCAACTGCCCAGTTTTGTTCCCATTCAAATCAGGCAGGTTGACTTTGATTGGTCAAGGCATTGTTGTGGGGAATAAACCAGAGAATGTCTGTCCTCTAAATGTTTGTTGAGTCACAATGTGAAAGCGTTCTTTCTGTCTGAAAAGAACAGGGCCCTGTGTGTGTGAATATATGTAGCTTCCAGCATAAATAAGCCACACTGTGAGCCTGACCGATCATCTGAAATTGTAATACTTAGCACAATCAGGATTGTTTAGTTGTCCAATCCAGAATCCCATCTCATGTTGGTTACTATGTTTTGAGTTTTGCAAGCATGGGATGGATGGGTGCAGTCAGTATGTTGCAAACGGCCAAAGGGAAATGGAGTTTGATACAATCCACCCAGTCATCGAGATGTACAGTGCATACACCTACCATCACACTGACACTGAAATTTATATACAATGTTACTCATGTGTGCCATTGGCAGAATATCATTTTGGTTTGGTCAGCACAGATCAGCTTTAAAGTTTAACATCAGGAAAGTGTTTTAGGATTAAATCTGAATGCAGCATAAAATAATCTTGCAAGTAAAGCATGCAGGTCATATCAAAGCTTAAGAATGACTGTGGTTCCCCCGTTCCCTGACAGTGAGTACATTGCATTCTGAGCTTGCCCACATAAAATGCCCATTAAAGCTGAAGAAAGATACAACCATTCAACAAATGATGCTTGAAAAGATGATCGCTTAGAGGAAACTTCTTGAATCTGAAATTATCAGGCACCCTAGATTCTCATCTCCAGTGGAATATGCCCTTAATGCCAAACATCACATCTCTCTTCTCATTTCACTGCATGCAGCAAGGACTCCCTTCCTCGAGACATCGAAAAGGGATTTTAGTTGTTAGAATCTTCTCTCGCTTTCCCAGAGATTCTCAGGGGGTTTGGCAGGATAGATGTGGTGAGTTTGTTTCCTCTTGTGGGAGAGTCTAGGACCAGAGGGCAGAATCTCAGAGTAAGAGGGTTGCCTCTTTAACACGGAGATGAGGAGAAATTTCTTCTCAGGCTTTTGTATCTTTTTGCCGATGGAAGAAGTGCTAACCATGGTACCACTGTGCCGCCCCAGAAAACAGAGAGAGTTTCAGTTGATGAATGTGTGAAACGTGCGATCGCATGTGACCTGCTGTGATTGTCAGGATTGGATGGAGTGATGGAGCTCTGATCTGTACTCAGTTGCTGCAAAAGCCCAAACTCTCTGTCCTCTCCAACAAACTCAGCTGTTGCCTCCTGCAGTGAGGACAGTGAGGTCGCCTGGCCCTGCCCCAGTTTGTGATTTATTGTGTCTGTTGTATGGCAGCTTGGTTTGTGTGAAGCCGAAAGGCAGAGGGGATGGAGCAAAGATTGGGTGAGATGCCCCCTTTGGGTGGTGAGCCCTACCCAGAAACACCCCAGGATGAGAAACATGACAGAGGGGATGATGGTGATGTGAAAATCTCTGTGAGGGAGAGGGTGTTGATACATGTCCCCTCACTAATGGACGTAGGAGGTCCCTGAAGAGAGATGCCATTTGAGTGCATGATGCTATGATGAGAGTTTGATGTTGGACTGAGTTGGAGGATGACTTACCCTGGCTGAGCAGCTGAGATCATTCATCCTCTTCCTGCACTGCTTGGCGTTTCAGGCTTCCAGCCGTGCTGATCTGCTCTGTGACAACCTCTCAGTAAGAAGTCTCACAACACCAGGTTTTTAACCCTGGTCCAACGCTGGCATCTCCACATCACGGCCTCTCAGGCCAGATGTGTGAGGTTGGTACACTTCCCGGAGCCATCCCTGACCTTCCTGTGTGTCCACACTCCATTAATCATGGCCTCGAGGGTCTGTTGGATGAAGCAGGGTACTGTCTTCTCCCTGAATCCTTTGTGTGGCTGGAAGACATTGCTCCATGTGTCCTTAAGATAGCTGGTCTGGGGAGAGTAAGATGTATTTGTTGAGTTGCTACTTCAATCTGGGATCTGGAACTTTGACCCTTGCAGTCGACAGCAGGCAAGGGTATCAGCTCCCAGGGGTTCCAGCTGATACTTACATACATAGTAACATAGAAACATAGAACAGTACAGCACAGTATGGGCCCTTCGGCCCTCAATGTTGTGCCGAGAAATGTCCAAACCCAAGATCAAGCTATCCTACTCCCTATCATTCTGGTGTGCTCCAAGCGCCTATCCAATAACTGCTTGAAAGTTCCTAAAGTGTCCGACTCCACTATCACAGCAGGCAGTCCATTCCACACCCCAACCACTCTCTGAGTGAAATAAACTTGTGCATAATTAATAAGCTACCAAATACAGTATTGGATGCAGGTTCCTGCCATTCAAGCCAATGGGGTGCACACCACCAAAACCACCCATCATCGCTCTTAGTCTCATAAATAGGTGGCACAGTGGCACAGTGGTTAGCACTGCTGCCTCACAGCACCAGGGACCTGGGTTCAATTCCAGCCTTGGGTCACTGTCTGTGTGGAGTTTGCACGTTCTCCTGTGTCCGTGTGGGTTTCCTCCAGGTACCCCGGTTTTCTCCCACAGTCTGAACGACATGCTGGTTAGGTGCATTGACCCAAACAGGCGCCATTCTTTGGTAACTAGGGGAATTTCACTGTAACTTCATTGCAGTGTTAACGTAAGCCTTACTTGTGACTAATAAATTAACGTTACATTTTTTAAAATGCAAAATTCTGCCTTATGACTCTAAATGGAATATAAATAAGGACCTGGATGCTTGTGGGCTTCTATGCATAAAGAAAGAAATGAATTTACATTTATATGACAACTTATCACATTGTGGAGACATTCCAAAGTGCATCACCTACGATGAGTCACTTTAATTTTCAATCACCATTGTACTCGTGTAGAGAGCAGCCATCGTCTCAAGGGAAGGTCGCACAAACAACTGTAAGATGATTGCAAGGTTAAACTGTTTCTGGAGGAGCTTCGAAGATTACTCCGCTGCTATTCATCAATCAGTGTCATGGGATTTTTAATGTCCACCTGAACTATTGGATTCAGTTTAACAACTCCAACCAGAGGCAGTTCCTGTCACAATGCAATGCTCTCATTCTTATCCACGGAAATGTGCTACATACTCGAATCTTATGGTGTGGAATTTAAATCCACAGATTTCTAATCCACAGGCAATTAACTGTGGCAAATCATTACTGTTTACTGCACCAAATAATCTTACACATTCAATCTGTTTTTGACAACATAGTAGGACCCAGCCAGAGATAATTTGAATGTGGAGCGGTATCTCCTGAGTTTGATCCTAATCAGAACACACAAGAATCTGGAGAAATGTCTGTAGGGCGAATGATGACAGAACAGTCAATAAATATCTACACAGATGACAGCAAGTTTCAGTCTATGGTTTATGATTTATTCAATGTGTCAAGCTGGAAGCAAAATCTCTTTCAGAATTGAAGGATTAAAAATAATATTAACAGAGATTGCTTTGTATTTCTTTCCTTACTTTCCCATTTTGATTCTGATAATTTCCCCGCCTTAGAAAATTTGCAAAGACAGTAATCCCAAACAGGAAGCGAGTTACATTCAATATTTAAAAATATATTTACCAGTGTGACATTTTCCATTTCCCACAGTAGCCATTCCGAATGAGATTGCCAATTTAATGCCGGTTTTGGGATGTCAGGAATTGCACTGAGGAAATTGAAACTATTTTCAGGCTGATCTCCTACAGAATGCAGACGGGAGACCTTCATCTCACAGTTCAGAGTTGGACTCAAGCCCAGATCCAAGGGTTAAAGGCCAGAGTCGAACCCACTGCACCACCACAGCATTTATTTATAATATTTCGTTAACATTTCCAGTGTTTTAATATTGGTCATTTGGTATTGCAGTTAGTTTGGTAATGATAGAGCATTGTGGTTGAAACTGGAAATATAAATGTTGGACGTTTTACATGGAGGTGAAGACTGCCTTACCGTAGAATTAAATATTCTATGGAGTCTATCCTTTTTTATACTTATTTCCTGTCACAAAACAGAAAATGACAGAATGACACTGACCACACTGACTAGTGCAATCAGCATCTTGAAATGTTGAGCAAAAAAGGCCCCCAGATATAAAAAAGTTCTAACGAAAGGTCATCCTGATTCAAAATGTTGGTTCTGTTCTCTCTCCACAGATGCTGTCAGACTTGCTGAGGTTTTCCAGCATTTTTGTTGTATGAAAAATTAACTTTGGATACCAAAAGTTGACAATGTTTCATTTCTTAGTAACACTCACCCAATAAGCACAGAGGGAGTGATGGCCTAGTGGTAATAATGCTAGCCTATTAAACCAGAAACTCAGCTCATGTACTCAGGACCCAGGGTTCGAATCCCGTCCACGGCAGGTGGTGAAATTTGAATTCGATAAAAAATATCTGGAATTAAGAATCTACTGATGACCATGAAACCATTGTCAATTGTCAGATAAACCCATCTGATTCACTAATGTCCTTTAGGAAAGGAAATCTGCTGTCCTTACTCGGTCTGGCCTACATGTGACTCCAGAGCCACAGCAATGTGGTTAACTCTCAACTGCCCCCTGGCAAATAGGAATAGGCAATAAATGCTGGACAGCCAGTGATGCCCATGTCCCATGAATGAATAAAAAAACTCCTTAGAAATGATAACAGCACAAAGCTGAAGGTCGAAGGGATAAAAGAGATTAATGTTTTGTGTCTTTGCATTAGAGCCATTTGCCTGGTTAACCTACATGTTAGCCAATCATCAGCTGACTCAACCCTGTGTGAAATTGTCACATTATTCTCACTTCAAAATTTTTTCACTGAAAATGCAAAGAAAACTCCACTGAGGGATAAACCGCGTTAAAACAAGGTTGGGAGAAATCTCATTCATTCATATAGAATCTCTACAGTGCAGAAGGAAGTCATTTGGCCCATCGAGCCTGCAACAACAACAATCCCACCCAGGCCCCATCCCCACAACTCCACACATTTACCCTACTAATCCCCCCTGACTCTAAAGGGTAATTTAGCATGGCCAATCCACTTAACTCGCATATCTTTGGACTGTGGGAGGAAACTGGAGCACCTGAAGGAAATCCACACAGACACGGTGAAAACGTACAAAATCCACACAGACAGTGACCCAGGCTGGGAATTGAATTCAGGTCCCTGGTGCTGTGGGGCAGCAGTGCGAACCACTGTGCCACTGTGCCACCCCAAGCTGATACATCCAAGCTATTATTGATTTGATTTGATTTATTATTGTCACATGTATTGAGATACAGTGAAAAATATTGTTTCTTGCGCGCCATACAGACAAAGCATACTGTTCATAGAGATGGAAAGGAGAGAGTGCAGAATATAGTGTTACAATCATAGCTAGGGTTTAGAGAAAGAACAAATTAATGCGAGGTAGGTCTGACAGCAGCAGGGAAGAATCTGATGTAAAGTCGGTTGGTACGTGACCTCAGACTTTTGTATCTTTTTGCCGATGGAAGGTGAAGCCTCTAAATTTTTTTGGTTTGGGGTCGGGGTGTGAGATTTGCATCTTTATTCAGAGATGACACAGTCTTATTTTTGATGCTCTTGAATGGATCAAACACTTGTGTTTCATTAATGATATGTGGGAATCGTGCAACATCCTGAGGAAACTAGCAGCTGTTTTATTTTTCTTTTAAATCATGGGCACATTAAAAGAACATGAAGTAGTCTCTGAGGGGGAGCATGCTAATGATTATTCTCCCGACTGTAGATTTGCATCATAAAAGGTATAGCCCTGTGTGGCAGAGGCTCATTAAACTCAGATTAACGCAGTGTGTGCAGTGTGCTGCCTTTGCCCAATCCTTCCAAGAAAATCTGGGCTCGCTGGCCTAACCAACCATTTCCAGATACTCTGACTCATATTGTATCACCTAATCTCAGCAATGGAATGGTGTTGCTGAAAGTGGCTTAGGTATCTCTGGGCTGTACAGGGAGTAAACACAGTAAAAAGTCTGACAACACCAGGTTTTAGACCAACTGATTTATTTGATAGCTGTACAGGGAGCCAACATTCCCAGGTATTATCACCATTCAATGGCCCCCTCTGGAAATTCCTGGTAGGTGGACAGTAAATCTGGAGAGGACTGACCTTGATTATCAAACGCTAGCCCTTCAGTGTAATATTCTCCTGAAGTTCACTGGTTAGGCGCACAGCGGAAGGATGGTTGTTAGTATTGTACAGTGGTTGCTGCACAGAAAGAGACAATTCAGCCCATTGCTTCTGTGCCAAGCTGTGTCACTGGGTGATCCTCTTCCACGAGCTCAGGAAGATTTTTGAGCAACACAGATCTGGAGAGTGATAATTGTTCACCGGGACCATGGGCAGCACATGAGAAGAGGATCCAGTCTAGCACAACATCCAGTCAGTCGCTATCACACTCACACATCATTAATTGCCTCTTGGGGAATTCACAGTCAGTCACTGTCCCTTATGCAAACATATCTAACAAGAGGTCAGTGAGTTCTGCAGATGGGGCTAAGAGGGGAGTGGGGGAGAAAACTGGTGAGAGGAGGAGAAATGACTATCATTGTTTCTCAAACCTTTCAGTGCAATATGTGATTTAGCTCAACAGTATTGTGCATTCAGCATGAGGCATTCTGAAATAGTTTAAAGCTATCAGGACACCATTAGCTCTCACTTTTGCAAAGGTTTTGCATTTCAGAAGATCAGTTGCAATCAAACTGTCTTATTGTCCCAGTCAGATGTTGTTGCATTATGAGTCTAGTTCCCTTTCAATGTTTCATTGTTCACATAAATTAAATTTTTAAAGTTTATTTATTAGTCACTAGTAGGCTTACATTAACACTGCAATGAAATTACTGTGAAATTCCCCTAGTTGCCACAGTCCGGCGCCTGTTTGGGTCAATGTACCTAACTAGCACGTCTCTCAGTTTTAAGGAGGAAACCCACTCAGACACAGGAAGAATGTGCAAATTCCACACAGACAGTGACCCAAGCTGGGAATCGAACCCGGATCTCTGTCACTGTGAAATGGCAGCGCTGACTGTGCTACCATGCCACCCCACACAGACGAAATACATGATTTTGTCTGATCAAGTCTAATCAGAGTTGGTCAGACAGAATCATATATTTTGGATGTTAAACCGTGCAGCACCCTTTGTGCAATGTCAAGACAAAAGGTTCCTAACAAAGAGAATTGATAAAGAGAATTCAGGGACAGGGGTCTCTTAGCCCAGAGCTGCCTTGGGATGGAGTTCCAGGTCTTACACGCTTACCACATAGCTGCTCGATGATTCTGCACGACTCCATTCTCTGGTGTTATTGGTCCCTCAAACCAGGTGACCTTCTTCTGTTCTGTTGTCTTAAAGAGACAAACACATAATCTACCACATAAATGACAGGAAGAAGCTTGAGTGATGCATGAATGCAAGTATGGACTGATTGGGTCAAATAGCCCATTTCAATGCTGTACATTCAATTCAACTCTATTTAATTCAGCATAGTCTCCACCCGTGTAAATCAGATAAAAGACCTTTCATTGCTGACTTGTTCATATCCTTCCCAGTTACCAGGGAAGGTAGAGCAACCAAAAAATCATTGGGAGATATCATTATTGATTCCAATAGGCTGGTGATACAGAGCCTGCATCAGTCCATTGTTAATAACCCGGGTGAAGGAAGGCTGGCAGCTTGTTTAGAAATTCCAGTCTTCCATAGAATCCCTACAGTGTAGAAGGAGGCCATTTGGCCCATTAAGTCTGCACAGACAACAATCCCAATCAAGCCCTACCCTTGTAACCCCAAGTAATCTCCTTGACACTAATGGGCAATTCTACCCAGATCTGTTCCCCACAATCCCAAGTATTCAACCTGCAAATCCCCAAATTTACACATCTTGGGACACTAAGTGGCGATTTAGCATGGCCAATCCATCCAACCTGCACATCTTTGGAGTGTGGGAGGAAACTGGAGCATCTGGAGGAAATCCACACAGACACGGGGAGAACGTGCAAACTCCACACAGACAGTGACCCAAAGCCGGGAATCGAACCCGGAACTCTGGCGCTGTGAAGCAGCAGTGCTAACCACTGGGCCACCTTCATCTTCTGCAAGATGTGGGAGCGCAGCACAGCACAACATGCTGTAAAAACAGCTGTCCTTGTACAAACTGGTGTCCTGGCTTTGAACTCTCCACAACGATATTGGGTCGTTTTATTAATGGTGTTCGGAGTTTCAGTGAATATTAAAGAGCTGTCTCTGCAGTGTAAGTGTGACATTCAGGAGGCAGCACTGTTTCTCCTTCGTAATGAATTAGGACTCAGACCGAGTCGGGCATTGTTATTGCCCAGTTCACATTCCTTGCAGTGAAGAGGCACAATTTCCAGATTTTTGGGGGCAAGTCCTGTGGCAGGAGCCTCACACGGTGACAGCATCGAATACAGCAGGAGAAAAGACCTCACGGTAAGTTATCATGCTGACTCTCTCACCTCGATTGAAGGAGGCACAGTGAGGCAACAAAAAAAGCATCAACTGGGGAAATGTAAAAGCTGAAGAAAGTGAATTCCATCTTTCTGTCTGGTGCCTGGAAAACAATAATAAATATTTATAGGCAATTTTTTTTGCGGCAAAATGTAGACCGGTCAGCAAGCTCTGGCAGTTAAATGTTGTGCTTCTGATGTTGAATTTGAATGCTGCACATAATTAGTTGTGTGAGTGCTTTGACATTGTGTTGAATTAATGCATAAATTCCGGCCTCTCTTTGTAAATACTGAAAATATTGTCTGCCACTAAAAAGTATAATCAAGTTTCAAGACTCTAATTATAAAACAGCCACACCATTATCAGCCAGGCATCTGTAAAATATACTGATGTAAGCGCTTGGCACTCCTGGGCTTGCAACTGTGTATTTATTGTCCGTTAATGCTGTCATTTCCCATTCTAACCGAGGTTAATCACCGATTGGGTGCCAGCTACTCCACACGTTCCACATTTACTCTCACAACTGGGTGTTGGCTGCTGATGGCACAATCAGATAGTAATATTATCTTGAACTGAAAGAACAAGCCCAATAATAATGTGGCTCTGTTTTTAACCTGATGGGCAAATTTGTTCCTATTTATTTTGTGCCACTTGTGTACCGAATGATAAACTGTGATCCTAAGATTCTCACAAAACGGCCACTTCCCCAATTTAATATTTTCTTTCTCATTTATGGGATGTAGACATTGCTGCCTAGGCCAGCATTTATTGCTCATTCCTAGTCGCCCTTGAGAAGATGTTGGTGAGCTGCCTTCTTGAAACTGCTGCAGTCCCTGAGGTGTAGGTACACCCATAGTGCTGTTAGGGAGGAGTTCCAAGATTTTGACCCAGTGGCAGTGAAGGAACGGTGATATATTTCCAAGTTAGGTTGGTGAGTGACTTGGAGGGGAACCTTCAGGTGGTGATGTTTCCAGATATCTGCTGTTCCTCCTTCTAGATGGTAATGGTTGGGGGTTTAGAAGGTGCTGCCTAAGGAGCCTTGGCCAGTACCTGCAGTGCATCATATAGATGGTACACGTGGCTGTCACTGTTTGTCGGTGGTGGAGGAATTGAATGTTTTGGAGAGTGTACCAGTTAAGTGGGCTACTGTGTCCTGAATGGTGTTGGGCTTCTTGAGTGTTTTTGGAGCTGCACTCATCCAGATAAGTAGAGAGTATTCCATCACACTCTGACTTGTACCTTATAAATGGTGGACAAGTTTGGGGGTGTCAGATGATGAGTTACTTACCACAGAACTTCTAGCCTTTGACCTGTTCTTGTAGCCACCGTATTTAAATGGCTAGTCCAGTTCAGTTTCTGGCCAATGGTAAACCTCAGGATGTTGTTAGTGAAGGATTCAGTGATGGTAATGCCATTGAATGTCATGGGGAGATGGTTCGATCATCTCTTATTTGTGATTGTCATTGCCTGGCACCTGTGTGGCATGAATGTTATTTGCCACTTGTCAGCCCAAGCCTGGATATTCCCCAGGTCTAGCTACATTTGGACATGGACTGTTTCAGTATCTGAGGAGTTGTGAATGGTGCTGAACATTGTGCAGTCATCAGCAGACATCCCCACTTCTGACCTTATGATGGAAGGAAGGTCATTGATAAAGCAGCTGAAGATGGTTGGGCCCAGGACACTGCCCTGAGCAACTCCCTGACAAATAGCCTGCAATAAGTATCTTTAAGCAATTAATTCCTTGTGAATGGTGAAGTCAATTTCATTCAGTCAAAACGAACTCCAAGAGATGAGTGTACTTGGCCTGATTAAAAGTGAGACATCTGTCAATAGATTGGTCGGATAAAATCAAAGAATGTTTGAGTCAACCAGAGCGATGAAGAAGCAGAGAGATCATTCACAAGCTGATGCCAATCCCCAAATTATAACCATCAGCTGAGTTCTTTATCTGAGGTGTCTTGTACTAAATAAGAACATAAGAACAGCTGGTTGGCAATTTCAATGTCAGTTGGAATATTCCCTAAACTATCAGCACATTCAACTCACAAAGCAAAATGTGAGTGATGTCAGTGCTGAGATCCAGAATAATGATATCATCTCTTGTTAAATCAATGGATGAAATTCAGTTGTTACGGGAGAAGAGTCTGACCCTCTTCTTATAGTCATGGCTGCAAATGATACCTCGAAGGAGAGGCTTATCTGATAAAAGCAAAAAACCATAAGTTAACCAAAATTCCTTTAACTCTCAGCAGTGTTTCAGTTGAGTGCAAGATCAGAGGAGGTCCAGGGAATCCCATCTTTTCCCAAATTGTGCAGGGGGCCCCTAAGTGAGCAAAATTCATCCATCCCAAACTTGGATAAGGGAGTCTGAGGAAATCAGAAAGAAGGAACATTTCTGTTGTGCATAGTCAGTCATTACCAAGTTTGACAGTTACTGGTCCAAGTAAAAACAAATTGCAAATGAAATGTTCTTTAGAGATTTATATGGTAGATGATTGAATCATAGAATCCCTACAGTTCAGAAGGAGGCCATTTGGCCCTTTGAGACCCGTAACCCTACACATTTACCTGGTTAATCCCCTGACACTAGGGTCAATTTAGCATGGCCAATCAACCTAACCTGATGTAATGAGTTCCTAGGAAGTACAATAATTAAATTCACTATCCAGTTTGATTTTGCAACTCCCCAATTCTATTATAGTAACTGGTGTTAAAATAAAAAAGGCTTGCCAATATCATATCCTCAAGTTTGGGTTGACAAAAACAACCTAGCAGCCAATTTGTACCAAAACCAATGTGGTCTTTTTCTTTATTAGTGTTGACTTCAGGACAGTATAAGATGACAGTATAAGACATATAAGATGATGAATGGGATGGATAGGATAGAGGTGGAGAGACTCTTCCCGCTCAGAAAGGACAGTAGGACTAGGGGGCACAGCCTCAAGATAAATGGGGGGCGGTTTAGAATGGAGTTGAGGAAGAACTTCTTCACTCAAAGGGTGGTGAATCTCTGGAATTCTCTGCCCGTTGAAGTGGTGGAGGCTGCCTCGCTAAATATTTTTAAGACGCGGGTTGATGGGTTTTTGATAAGAGAGGGGATTAAGGGTTATGGGGAGAGGGCGGGAATGTGGAACTGAGCCACGACAGATCAGCCATGATCTTATTGAATGGCGGGGCAGGCTCGAGGGGCCGGATGGCCTACTCCTGCTCCTATTTCTTATGTTCTTATGTTCTTATGACAGTGGTATTAAATTAACTTCCCAGCATTGCCCTCTTTGTTCACATCTTTGCTCAGTGAAGTTCTCCACCTTGGAGCCCACAGAAGTAAAACTGTTAACTCTGGTGACAGCTTATAAAACCTCTGAAGGAAAAACTGCAACAGGATGAGCCTCTGGTTTTATATTGTTACAACAACTGACAATATTTGTTTCCAAAGGTAACTTGTCAGATGACATTGTGAGATACTGCCTCATCTTAACCATCTCATACACACAGGTTGGCACGTGGATGTGCAGAACTATCTTTTACACAGCACATTCGTTCATGATAATGAAAATCTGAGCCACAGTGTTGGATTATAATCAGTGAAATTGCAAGGAGAGGATTAATCAGACTTTTCTGGAATTTACTAATGTTGTACTCCTATAGATTCCTCTCAGTATTGTAGTTCTGTTAACCTTTAGCCTTTGCCTGGGAAACAAGGAAGCAGAAATCCATTTAAAGCACTACTGGACTATTGGGCCAGAGCCAGACCTGCAGCAATGGTCAGTTTGAGAATGAATAGTAAGAGGTTTAATTAAAGCCTGACATTGGATCGTTAGGTAACAGGATAGAAAAATATCTGGTTATATATCACCCTTTCTAATTTGGGCTCCTGAAAAAGCAGGAGATTGACCAGCGTGGAACGGTATCAAATCAAATACAGGCTTATAATTAAAGATTCACTTGGTGGAGTAGCAATTATATGTAACAAGAATGAAACTATCTGTACAGATCCAGCTCCAGTCTAAGGAACAAAAGACCCAGTCAAACAAATCAGACTGAAGTGACTGATATCAGATAAGCCAATTAAATTCTCCTTATCTTGAATTTAGCAATTATATGTTCACAGAATTCACAATTATGTAGATTGTGACAGGATGGGAAGGAAAATTGTATAAAAGTGGCTACTGGCAAGTGTTCTTAGATTCACAAAGGCTGAAGCTTTTGATCTGTAATATGTATGAACACGTCAGCTATAGCAGCAAGTTGTTCTAGACATTGCCTTTTACGTGCACAGTGATAGGTTCTGTATACTTATTAATATTATCTGTGACACCTGGGTTTTCAGTTGTGCTCACTCCAAGGTTGGAAAATCCCACCCGAAGTCAATGGACCTTTGCAAGGTCCATGTCCCGTGCATGGTAAAATTCCTGTGGTAGGCGGGACTGGAAAATTCCATCCCTGATATTCAAAATGTAA
Source organism: Carcharhinus amblyrhynchos (assembly GCF_965287045.1). Lineage (NCBI taxonomy): Eukaryota > Metazoa > Chordata > Chondrichthyes > Carcharhiniformes > Carcharhinidae > Carcharhinus > Carcharhinus amblyrhynchos. The sequence continues at coordinate 50,617,151 of NC_137342.1, forward strand.
GAGCCTTATTGATTTGGAAAACATTATTAATAGTTAATAAGAACATAAGAACATAAGAAATAGGAGCAGGAGTAGGCCATCTAGCCCTTCGAGCCTGCCCCGCCATTCAATAAGATCATGGCTGATCTGTCGCTGCTCAGTTCCACTTTCCTGCTTTCTCCCCATAACCCTTAATCCCCTCTCTTATCAAAAACCCATCAACCCGCGTCTTAAAAATATTTAGCAAGGCAGCCTCCACCACTTCAACGGGCAGAGAATTCCAGAGATTCACCACCCTTTGAGTGAAGAAGTTCCTCCACAACTCCGTTCTAAACCGCCCCCCTTTTATCTTGAGGCTGTGCCCCCTAGTCCTACTGTCCTTTCTGAGCGGGAAGAGTCTCTCCACCTCTATCCTATCCATCCCATTCATCATCTTATACGTCTCAATGAGATCTCCCCTCATTCTTCTAAACTCTAACGAGTACAAGCCCACTTTATTCAGCCTCTCCTCATAGTTGAGGGGGTTGAGCTATGAGGAGAGGCTGAATAAACTGGGCTTGTACTCGTTAGAGTTTAGAAGAATGAGGGGAGATCTCATTGAGACGTATTTATAATAGTAAACATTATTATAAATGAAAACCTCTCATCTAATAAAATTGGGTAGGGATTGTTGCCAGAATGTAATATTTCTAGCCTGACTCCTCTCTCAATATAAACATGTGACGGGACTATGCCTTTGAGAAATGTATTTGAATCATGTTTCTAGCCGGCCTTAGCATTTTATTGGTGCCATATTGTCTGTAATAGGTGTCCTTTATTGATACTGAGGCAGTATAAATGACATCATGCTCGTTTTCAGTCTGAACAAACATAGGGTCTTGTGCGTTAATGGGGATTGCTGAGTGAAGCTTAATTGACTGATTGCAGGTCAGCTGATTTATTTTGTACAGAGCATTCCAAGTTTTTAATTTCTTTTCAATGGCTGCCAGAAACTGGTGGAAGAAGACAGTGCCTCTCTCCAGAGGGTTTTTGGAAAGTTCCAGGATTGGGAAGCCTTGAAGAGTTGACCCAACAGTCAAAAGATCCATTCACAGCAGGTGTTAAAAAGCTGAAGGGCCAGCATGACGTGAGCAGACTTGCCTTGTGAAGAAGGGTGAATGTTTGTGGGATGGTGTTTAACTTGGAAAAAACAGAGATAGTTAACTGTTCAGAGTATATGGTGTTACTTAACTTACCAATTAAGTCTTGTACTTGTAAAAGATATGCTAATTATTTTTGTTATATTTTAACACTGTTTCTAAATAAACTTTGTTTGTTAAAAGCTTCCTTATGGGTAACCTGAATCATACCTAGAGTGAAACATTTTATGCTCACCCATGCCAAAATCAAATGTAAAACTTCAGAATCTAGGTTAACTTCATAAAACGCCTTGCAGTTTTTGGCCTGGTTACTAATGCTTGCTACAAATCTTTAATTAACATGAATTTAACTAACACAAGTGATTCAAAGGGAAACATGACTAAATATAGAACAGTTTTTTCATTCACCTTTTGAATATCTCACTGACTTGGACATTTTCAAACACATTTGTGTACTATATGATTCAAAAAGATAAGGTTAGTGGTGGAGTTGTACAGGAAGGGTCCATTGCCATGGTTAGATAGTTGGCCTCTGCATCTTGTTTAGCTGTGCCTCAGCTAAAGGCCAGCACATCAACCACAGCCCCCAGAACGTACTTGTGAGAATAGAAGGGTCACTGTAGGCAAATTACTTCCCAATCTTCTAATTGTCTGATTTTAGCTTATAAACCTGAGAACGATGAGAACTCGACCGTCATGCGGCTTTATCCAAAGAAAATAACACATAATTACAAATCTTTAAAGTATTATGTGTGACCATTGATATAAAGTATCTGATAATGTGACAAACTTCAGTGAGAGGACATTGGACAAACTTGGTTTGTTTTCACTTGAATGTTAGAGAGGTGACCTGATAGAAACTTACAAAGTTATGAGCGGCATGGATTGAAGGACAGTCAGAGTCTTTTTCCCAGAGTAGAAATATCAATTACTAGAGGACATAGGTTTAAGGTAAAAAGGGGAAAGTTTAAAGGATGTGTAAGGCAAGTTTTTTTAGACAAAGGGTGATAAGTGTGCTGCCAGAGGAGGTGGTAGAAGCACATCCAATAGCAACGTTTAAGAGGCATCTTGACAGATACAAGAATAGGCAGTGGATAAAGGAATACAGCCCACATAGAAGCAAAAGATCTTTAGTTTAGAAAGGTGTCATATGTCAGCGCAGGCTTGATGGGTTGAAGGGCCTATTCCTGTGCTTACTGTTCTTTATAATACTTACCTGAATCAGCAGTTGTGGATTGGCCGTTCAGAAGCCAAGAACAATAGTTCCCAGCAGCCTCATGCACATGTATAAGAACATAAGAAATAGGAGCAGGAGTAGGCCATCTAGCCCTTTGAGCCTACCCCGCCATTCAATAAGATCATGGCTGATCTGAAGTGGCTCAGTTCCACTTTACCACTTTCTCCCCATAACCATTAATTCCCTTGTCTGTCAAAAGCCTATCTACCCGTGACAAATATATTTAGCGAGGTAGCCTCCACCACTTCAACGGGCAGAGAATTCCAGAGATTCACCACCCTTTGAGTGAAGACGTTCCTCCTCAACTCCAATCTAAACTGCCCCCCCCTTATCTTGAGGCTGTGCCCTCTAGTCCTGCTATCCTTTCTAAGTGGGAAGAATCTCTCTACCTCTACCCCATCCATCCCTTTCATTATCTTATACGTCTCTAGGAGGACGAGGGGAGATCTTATAAACTCCAGCAAGTACAGACCCAGTCAATTTAGTCTCTCTTCATAGTCCAACCCCCTCATCTCTGGTATCAGCCTAGTGAACCTCCTCTGCACTCTCTCCAAGGCCAAAATATCCTTGTGCAAGTGCGGCGACCAAACCTGCACACAGTACTCCAGCTGCGGCCTCACCAGTATCCTGTACAGTTGCAGCAAGACCTCCCTACTTTTATATCCTATCCCCCTCGCTATAAAGGCCAGCATACCATTCGCCTTCTTGATCACCTGCAGACTGGGTTTTTGCGACTCATGCACAAGGACCCCCAGGTCCCTCTGCACCGTAGCATGCTGCAGCTTTTCGCCCTTTAAATAGTAATCCCTCCTACTATTATTTCTGCCAAAGTGGATAACCTCACACTTGCTAACATTATACTCCATCTGCCAGGTCCTCGCCCACTCGCTCAGCCTATCTAGATCCCTCTGCAAACTTTCCACACTCTCCACGCAATTTGCTTTTCCACTCATCTTTGTGTCATCAGCAGATTTCGTCACCCTACACTCAGCCCCCTCCTCCAGATCATCTATATAAAGGGTAGATAGCTGAGGCCCCAGCACCGATCCCTGCAGCACTCCACTAGTCACCAACCACCAATCAGAATAGCACCCATTGATACCAACTCTCTGCCCCCTATTAGACAACCAATCCTCTATCCACGCTAACACCTTACCCCCAACTCCGTGCACTATAACCTTCTGTAGCAACCTCTTATGAGGCACCTTATCAAACGCCTTTTGAAAATCTAGAAACACCACATCCACCTGTTCCCCTCTGTCTACGGCACTAGTCATATCCTCATAGAAATCCAATAACCGAGAGATAACATCAACCGAGCGATAGCCACACATGCACAGTTTGACAGTTGCTTCCCTGCACTGCATGCGCACCCTGAATATTAGAGTATATGATAGATATAGTGACTTGTTTGGCTGGGATTCTCCTGTCTCTCCATGGTGTGTTTCTCATGGCAGGAGGCAGTGCACCATTGGCTGGTGGTAGGGGATGGCAGGACTGATGTATGAGGAGATTGACTAGGTTAGGATTGCTTTCACTAGAGTACAGATGAGTGAGGGGGGTTCTCAGAGACATGTAAAATTCTAGCAGGACTAGACCAGGTAGGTGCAAGGAGGATGTTCCCGATGGTGGGGGAGTCCAGAACCAGGGAGTCACAGTCTGAGGATTCAGGATAAACCATTTAGGACAGAGGTGAGGAGACATTTCTTCAGAGAGTGGTGAGCCTGTGGAATTCATTACCACAGGAAATAGTTGATGCCAAAACATTGAATGTATTCAAGAGGTGACTAGATACAGCACTTGGGGCAAATTGGGATCGAAAGTTATGGGGAGAAAGCAGGATTAGGCTATTGAGTTGGATGATCAGCCATGATCATGATGAATGGCGGTGCAGGCTCGAAGGGCTGAACGGCCTCCTCCTGCTCCTACCTTCTATGTTTTTATTTTAAAAAATAGTTCACCAACAAGTTGCAAGCTAGGAGAAGAAGCCAGAAATAATCCAGGTACATAGGAAATAATCACTCAGGTGAATGATAGGGTGGCCTTTGTATTCAAGTCCTTGAGGAACAAAGGGTGTAGAAGTCATGTTTCAACTATACAAAGCTCTGGTTACAACACAACTGGAGTCCTGTGAGCAATTTTGGGAGCCCCAATTCAGTGAGATACCAATTCCGTTCCCCAACAATCCCACAAAATGAGGAGGATACTTGCCTTGGGGCACGTGACATCTTTTAATGTGGGAAGATTGTTGCAGCTGCCACACAATTCCCAGTCTTGCCATGGGCACTTTGGAAGGATTCACTGGTTGATAATCAACCCATTTTGCCCCACCACAAACAAACCTGCCTTAGCCATCAAGTCCTGGGGTGGAACTAGAAGCCAGAGCTTCTGGTTTAAGAGGTGGGGATGCTTCCTACTGCACCCCAAGAGCTCTTTAGTAGAATATGTTGGCCTTAGAAGGAGTGCAAGGTATATTTACCAGAACGATACCTGGCGAAGAATTTTATGGCCTGGCAGGTTGGGGTGGGGATATAAAGAGTGACGAGCCATTCAAAAGCCCATTCATTTCAGTGGAAGCAACCATAAAATGCGTGGCACAATAGTTAGCACTAAGGCCTCAGCGCCAGGGACCGGAGTTCAATTACGGCCTCGGGTCACTGTGCGTGCAGAGTCTGTGCATTCTCCTCGTCACAGGGTGCTCTAGTTTCCTCCCACAATCTGAAAGATGTGCGGGTTAAGAGTAGAAAGGCAAGGAGGTTATGACAAATCTTTTACAAAATACTGGTCTGGTCTCAACTCGAATATTGTCTTCAATTCTGGGTAACATGCTTTAAGAAGGATGCCTTCACATTCTAAAGGAGTCGCAAACAGATTCATGAGATTGATTCCAGGGATAAGAAATTTGATCAACTGGAGAAGATGGGGTCACCATCCTTACAGAAGACAGGTTCGAATGAAATTTGATAAAAGGTGTTCAAAACCAGAAGGGGTCAAAGGCAGAGCATATAAAAACTGTTCCCCTCAGAGGAGACAAGAACCAGATGACACCACTTTAAGGTAGTTGGTAAAGGGGCCAAAAGGCAAGAGTTTTTATTTTTCATGGTGAGTTGTTGGGATCTGGAACTGTTTGAGAATAATTCAGTTATGATTAATTCAAAAAAGAACTGGATAAGAACCGGAAGGAGAAAAAAAATTCAGGACTATGAGGGAGGAGATGTGGGATTACCTAAATGACTCTTACAAAGCAAGCATTGACTCAACAAACTGAACAGACTCTTGCTATTGCACTGTAACCAGTCTCTTTATATAGGTTGCCCAGGCGCCCCCTCCAGTGGCCAATCTCTTAAATGTTCAAAAATACAAAGAACTGAAGACAGTTTCGAGTGGTAAATTCCTCTTTATACATGGCATGTACCATGCATATACTTAATAACATTGCTGCAGTCCAGTTTTCCGTTTAAAAAGGTAGGTCATTCTTTATAGATCAAAATTGACATCTAGTTCATCAGAGCCGTCTTTCTCTGCCAATTCCAAGATTAAATTGATTAATTCGATCTTCTCCACACACGCTACACATTTCTCTCCCCAGTCATCGAGGATTCTCTTCAGCTCCGCCACTCGCAACTTGTGTAGCTCAACTTTACTCAATTTCAGTTTCTTATCTACAAGACATCAGAACACAGAAATTACTTTAATATCTACTTCAAAGTTACTGAAACCTCTGGCAGTCTAAGACAATAAAAACAGTAAAAAGTCTGACAACACCAGGTTTTAGTCCAACCTATTTATTTGATAATATACTCACAAGCTTTCGGGGTTAGCCCCTTCATCAGGTGAATGGAGAGTTCTGGCCTCAGACAGAGCATATAAAGCACAGACAGTTTAGAGATTACTGATTAGAATGCGAATCCTTACACCTAACCTGCTGTTCAAGACCTGAAGTGGCTGATAATGTGAGTGGAAGGAGCACTGATCACAGTTTAAAGAGATGTGTATTGTCTCCAGACAGTACAGTAAGTGAGGTTTTGCAAAGCCAGGCAAGTCACGGGGGTTACAGATAGTGCGACATGAACCCAAGATCCCTGTTGAGACCGTCCTCATGTGTGCAGAACTTGGCTATCAGTCTCTGTTCAGCGACTCTGCGCTGTCGTGTGTCGTGAAGGCCGCCTTGGAGAATGCTTACCCGAAGGTCAGAGGCTGAATGCCCGTGACCACTGAAGTGTTCGCCAACAGGAAGGGAACAGTCTTGCCTGGTGACTGTCGAGCGATGTTCATTCATCCGTTGTTGTAGCGTCTGCATGGTCTCCCCAATGTACCATGCTCCGGGACATCCTTTCTTGCAACGTATCAGGTAGACAATGTTGGCCGAGTTGCAAGAGTATTTACCATGTACCTGGTGGATGGTATTCTCACGTGTGATGATGGTATCCGTGTCGATGATCCGGCATGTCTTGCAGAGGTTGCTGTGGCAGGGTTGTGTGGTATTGTGGTCACTGTTCTCCTGCATGCCGGATCATCGACATGGATACCATCATCACACGTGAGAATACCATCCACCAGGTACATGGTAAATACTCTTGCAACTCGGCCAACATTGTCTACCTGATACGTTGCAAGAAAGGATGTCCCGAAGCATGGTACATTGGGGAGACCATGCAGACGCTACAACAACGGATGAATGAACATCGCTCGACAGTCACCAGGCAAGACTGTTCCCTTCCTGTTGGCGAACACTTCAGTGGTCATGGGCATTCAGCCTCTGACCTTCGGGTAAGCATTCTCCAAGGCGGCCTTCACGACACACGACAGCGCAGAGTCGCTGAACAGAGACTGATAGCCAAGTTCCGCACGCATGAGGACGGTCTCAACAGGGATCTTGGGTTCGTGTCGCACTATCTGTAACCCCCGTGACTTGCCTGGCTTTGCAAAACCTCACTTACTGTACTGTCTGGAGACAATACACATCTCTTTAAACTGTGATCAGTGCTCCTTCCACTCACATTATCAGCCACTTCAGGTCTTGAACAGCAGGTTAGGTGTAAGGATTCGCATTCTAATCAGTAATCTCTAAACTGTCTGTGCTTTATATGCTCTGTCTGAGGCCAGAACTCTCCATTCACCTGACGAAGGGGCTAACCCTGAAAGCTTGTGAGTATATTATCAAATAAATAGGTTGGACTAAAACCTAGTGTTGTCAGACTTTTTACTGTGTTTACGCCAGTCCAACGCCGGCATACCCACATCAGTCTAAGACAAACCATTACTTCTGCTAGCACAGTGCCTAGCACTGCTGCCTCACAGTGCCAGGCACACAGGTTCAATTCCTGGCTTGAGTCACTGTCTGTGCGGAATTTGCATATTCTCCCCGTGTCTGCGTGGGTTTCCTCCAGGTGCTCCGGTTTCCTCCCACAGTTTGAAAGACGTGCTGGTTAGCATGTATTGACCTGAACAGGCGCCGGAACGTGGCGACTAGGGGAATTTCACAGTAACTTCATTGCAATGTTAATTGTAGTCTTACTTGTGACTAATAGATAAACTTTAAAAGAATAATACCTCATCAACAGGTAACACGTACAAAACATTTGTTCCACAAAATCCATCATTCATAAATTCTTCTATTCAGCTGCAAAACTGAACATTTATCATTTTCTTGGTGAAACCTTGACCAAAATTTACAAGTTCCTTGAACTACAAATTTACTGATAAGCCCATTTGCGCCCCCCCCCCCGGCCCATCCAACCCACATTCTTGAAGTTAACTGCAAATTTCAGTGTCAGGCATGGTTCAGTGAAGCACTCTTGTTTCATGGTCAGGAGGTTGTGGGTTCAAGTTCTATTAGGCCTCATCTACCCTCTTGGGTGGACACAGGAGATTCTGTGATACCAATTGTGAAGAGGAATAAGGAAGTGCTCCCTGAATATTTAGACCTCAATCAAGATCACAAAAACAGATTATTTGTCTTCATCGCCGAGTGAAAATTGTCTGCAGGTTTCCTATATGACAACAATGACCACACTTCAAAAAACACTGAAGTATTCAATTGGTTGTGAGGTTCTTTGGGGACATCCTCAGGTTATGAAAGGCACGATGTAAATGCGAGCCTTTCTTTCAGCAAGAAAAATCAGTAAGAGGTTGGATGCTGCTTACATGTGGATTCCACTATTACCATAAAACACAGCTCTATAATTATGGGATGTCAACCATATCCTTTGCACCCACCAACACCTACAGAGATGATAAGGAGTCACTTGCATATAAAGTGCATGGTAGCAGCATCAACGTTCACTCTGTATACCGAATAAGCTCCGTATCTCACAGACTCCTTATTGCTGTATCAGCAGGCTATCGCCATCATGCCTGTTGTTATCTACACACTAACACTAGCTGAGAAGCTGCAAATCCTCACAGATAGAGGACACTACCTGCAATTCTGAACTACTGGATAACAACTCTAGAACTATTCTTCTCCTGTAGGTTCAGTACTGCGTTTTTGTACCATTAAATGACTCGCTAAACGAGTGTTTCGCTCAAAGGCCAATTCCACACTGTCCCCTGCTGAAATGCCTTTTCTGCCGTGATTTTAAATGTCTTGGGTATATCTTTCAAATTGTTCTCCTTACTTCTGCTTCTAGGGATTCAGGATCTGAAGCAAAATTGGCTAAATGTATTCTTTAATCCATCAGTTTTAGTGCAAGACATAAAATATCTGTATCCAAAACCAATGTTTTTTTTTTCCAGGCCCATTTATTTTCCTGTGTGCATTCCCTTTACAATGCTGTTCCTTTTTAACTGTCTGTTCTCTGCATATATCCGGCTAGCCTGCATGATTCCAGCATTTGCTAAATTTTATTATAGGGTACATAAGATCAGAATGGTATCCATGTTCGAATCTCTCTGGTTCACAGCCTATTCAGCACAGTTCGTGCATCCACCACAGGCAGTGAATTGTGAAGGGTTTGAAATTGAGGAATATCAAAGTGTTGTAACGTGAATGAGAATTACAATTTTCACACCTGGCATTCTGTCAGGACAACTGGAATTAATTCTAATGCAGTTACATTTGAGATGCAAGGAAGAAATACAGGGCAAAAAGGTAAGTAGCGGGAGGACAGCAGGGTGGGCTGATAGGAGGGGGGCACTTTCTACAGTAATGGAATGCCAAGATAGATGGAAAAAAATGTAATTCACATTTTTCATGCCTTCAAATCAGTCCAAAAGTAATCAGCAATGAATGAATGACTGAGTTGTGCTCAGTGTATTGCTGAAACAGAAATCTTGTCAAAACTTTTAATTTTGCACTCATCAGAATGATCATAAGGATACCATGTCTGAGGATACAACAGCTTTATACTGCATACTAACTGGAATAGGTGTTGCCATGGACAATGCATCAGTTGATAGTGACTGACAGTTAACTGCTGAGCATTGTTTGAAAATTTAAATAATTGCACAAATTTTATGGATTTTTAAAAAACAATTACTAGATTTTTCTGACCCCATACTTTTACAAATTTGAAATATCGCAGCTTTGTTTACTTTTAAATGGTAACTTCCTTAGCTGTTTCATTATGATTTGTTGGTTTGCTAAGTATGAATTTTGAACCAATCACATGTAACTATTACACACTTGACACCAAGTATAATTATTGAGGGGGTGGTGACATAGACACACGCTCGATACAAGGGGTATATTTGTAGAACAGGACAGGATGATGCATAGTAGAGAAAATGAAGTTAATCATACCATACTTCAGCTCACATATCTGCATATCTTTCATTTTTAATTTTTCACAGATCTTCTGTACTGGTACATGGGCACTCATAGGACGTGCTATTTCATTCACTATTTTAGTTGCAGCATCGCTTGTTGCACCAACATAGTAGCACTATATAAAAAAACACATTATATATAAATTACAGAGTATGACAAACCTATTTTGTAAATACAACAAGTCAAAACACTTTTAGCAAACAATTACAACTGCTGCTTGTAGACTTCCTCCAATGAAAAGTACTGATTCATAGAAGGCAAATTATAATCAGAAGAAAATTTATATTTTATGAGCAAGTGGTTGATGTTTGTGTTTGAACAATGAAGTAAAAAGTCTGACAACACCAGGTTTTAGTCCAGGAAATTTCGAAAAGCTTTTTCTTATTCCAAGGCTGTAAAGTCTTTTTAAAAACCTGATTTCTTCCACACCAGCCCAATCCTGCCTCTTTCTTAACATAAGAGCATAAGAAATAGAAGCAGCAGTAGGCCATCTAGCCCCTCGAGCCTGCCCCGCCATTCAATAAGATCATGGCTGATCTGAAGTGGCTCAGTTCCACTTTCCCGCTTTCTCCCCATAACCCTTAATCCCCTTGCCTACCAAAAACCTATCCACCCGTGTCTTAAATATATTTAGCGAGGTAGCCTCTACCACATCAACGGGCAGAGAATTCCAGAGATTCACCACCCTTTGAGTGAAGAAGTTCCTCCTCAACTCCGTTCTAAACTACCCCCCCTTATCTTGAGGCTGTGCCCTCTAGTCCTGCTGTCTTTTCTGAGTGGGAAGAATCTCTCTACCTCTACCTTATCCATCCCCTTCATCATCTTATACATCTCTATAAGATCCCCCCTCATCCTTCTAAATTCCAACGAGTACAAACCCAGTCTATTCAACCTCTCTTCATAGTTCAAGCCCGTCATCTCCGGTATCAGCGTAGTGAACCTCCTCTGCACTCCCTCCAAGGCCAAAATATCGTTGTGCAAGTGCAGCGACCAAAACTGCACATAATACTCCAGCTGCGGCCTCACCAGTGCCCTGTACAGTTGCAGCAAGACATCCCTGCTTTTATATTCAATCCCCCTCGCTATAAAGGCCAGCATCCCATTTGCCTTCCTGATCACCTGCTGCACCTGCAGGCTGGGTTTTTGTGACTCATGCACAAGGACCCCCAGGTCCCTCTGCACCGTAGCATGCTGCAGCTTTTCGCCCTTTAAATAGTAATCCCTCCTACTATTATTCCTGCCAAAGTGGATAACCTCATACTTGTTAACATTGTACTCCATCTGCCAGGTCCTCACCCATTCGCTTAGCCTATCTAGATCCCTCTGCAGACTTTCCACGCCTTCCGCACAATTTGCTTTTCCACTTATCTTAGTATCATCAGCAAATTTCGACATCCTACACTCAGCCCCCTCCTCCAAATTATCTATATAAATGGTAAATAGCTGAGGCCCCAGCACCGATCCTGGGCATGTTTAAGTGCATTGGGGGCATTCTTATAATAGTAATCTACTCTATACCTTAAACTAGTCCACATGGTTGCGGCTACATCCACGCATACAAATGCAGTTAACCCTCCAGCTCTGTGGGGTCCTGGGGTGATTTTCCACAATTTATTGAATTTACCATTTGTGCAACTTCATTTATGGGTGACACAGTGGCACAGTGGTTAGCACTGCTGCACCACAGCGCCAGGGACCCAAGTTCAATTCTTGACTTGAACGTTTTGAAGCAAAGTTTGCACGTTCTCCCCATGTCAGCATGGGTTTCCTCCCACAGTCCGAAAAACATGTTGGTTAGGTGCGTTCTCTCTCAGTGTACGTGAGTAGTGCCAGAGTGTGACGACTAGGGAACTTTCACACTAACTTCATTACAGTGTTTATGTAAGCCTATTTGTGACACAAATAAATAAACTATAAACTGAACATAGGTACACAATTTGCTTATTTTCCTTCAGCTGAAACAATATTTTAACTTGTGAAAATGTATTTCAGTGCTGGGGTGATTTTCTACAATTTATTGAATTTATTTGTGTAACCTCATTTATTTGTGTCATACAGTCATTATCAACACGGAGACATCTAGTAATCCATTACACTGACTTAATACCACTGATTAATTACTGTTTTCTTCTCCTTTCACTTAGCTGAACACTTAATCTAATTGCAATTTCTACAGAAACCAGTCATGGGTTTGTGTGAAGGAGCAAAGCTTGTCCTAATATACGGGCAATTCATAAATCAATTTCTGGAAAAGGGAAGCAGCAAAAGCTAAACATAAATTTAAGCAGAAGATGTACGCAGTAGTGTTAGTAAATCTAAGAATATATCATCATAAAAAGACAAATGCACAGTGGTACAATATTCCTTTGCTTCAAAACAATGCAAACTATCAAAAAAAAAGCTAATATCAGATCCTGTGTGTGCCAGTAGCTCAAAGTATTGGCAAGAACTACACCCTCCATACAGACACCTCAGCTCCACATGGCAAGTCCTGTGCAGTGTTGGTAAATGGGCAATAGGGCAGCTCTGTGGCATTGTGGAGATTCAATATATAGCTACACTGTATACATTACAGGATATTATGGAATCACAAATTTTACTACAAAAGGACACCATTCAGCTAATGTGCCAGGTTCCCATTACAACTATCCCCACTAATCAGATTGTCATGCACTGCCCCTTTACTCTATAATTCCTTATCCAAGTCCAACCTGTCTTACACCTCTTCCATTCTCACTGTAGTCAAATTAGCAATCACACTTAAACCTAATACAATATACTTACCAGACGATGCTCCTTCCCTTTGGTGTGTTCACATATGAGCATCAATTCATTTACGATCATTGCAGGTGTTAGATCCACATCCTGTGCTTTCAAATACTTGTAAAATTTCTCCAGAAATCCAATGCACACTGAAGTTTAAAAAAAAGTGGGAGAAATAACTTCAAAAAGAAAAATCAAATTGATAAATAGAGTTATAATGAATGGAAGTTTGTAAAACAAATTACGCGAGATATTTAAATAATGATAACATTTAGATAACTTGACCCTTAATGACATTATCCTCTTTACACCTTACCACAGAAAGATGACAGTGGGAGGTTTTTGCTCTGTGTTTAACAGTGAACCACACAATTTAGATTAACTACAGAACACATTTCTTGAACAACACTTTATATTACGAATTCAAGTAGCAATTCTCATTTATTTTCGTCCAGGTATAAAATCTTACGAACATAAAACATGATGATAATTAAAACTTAACTATTTGTTACGTTGGCTGTTGACATGCAAACCACCATTTGACAAAGCTCAATTTCACTTTAACAAATTTTGCTGGGATCGACACTGGAATCATTCATGACATCTCCCCCAAAAGTAGCTTTGATTGTAAAACATGAAAAATTACAGATTAGAGGGTCAATTCTGTAATCTTTCCATGAAGAGTTGGGAGATTTCTAACTTCCACAATTAAATTTTGCATTATATGGCTTTGAAAAAGACATCCGTTTTCTTTGCTTTAGGCTGAATAAAAATATACATTATTAAACATGAAAAGACCCAATACTGATTCTTGTGGCCCTTTATCCACTGCTCGTTTCCACCCCTTCTAACTCCCACTACAGGAGCTGATAACCTCCAGCCAATTTCTTACCCCATCTTACAATTTCTTACATAATTCAACCTTCACTGACATCCTGTCACATAGAATTGTGATGAATATTTTGTGGAGTTAAGGTATCAAGCCACAGAATTTTCAACAATTCATTTGAGATGGCTCTTTGCCAGAAACGTTAAGGAGTCTGATTAAGTAGAATTTTTTCCTCCTGAATCTCTGCCATTTCTTCAGGATTATTAAACACTCCTGATTATTCAGCATTGAAATGACACAGGATACTAATGGGGCTTTTGACACCAGGGTCTGTTTTATTGTCTGTTTTGAAAATGGGTCTGTGTTATTGTGTTTTTCTGATCTCCCCAATGTCCATCAACTTATCGATAATAAATCAATCCCCTGTAGCTTTGTGGGGAACAATGCCATCTCTCCCTAGAAAATTTGAGCCCTCCAAATCTTCCTAGAAATATATTCACATTTATATTGAAGTTATTCTTTGGAAGTCCAAAGCAAGTTCAGCGGACATTGATAAGATGGGGGAATAGGTTGAGAAACAGCAGGTTTTCAATATCAGTAAATGGGGTTATGCATTGTTATAAAAATATACACTCTGAATGCAAGTACACTTGGAATTGCAGAGGACTTGGAAGTATATATTCACACGAGATTAAGATGCTTTAAGGACTAAGATTAGGGGGCAACATGCTTGAGAAATTTAAAGAGATGAGAAAGTGGGAGCTGGTAGGTAGAAGCAGAGCAGTAGCTGCCAGCCCAGAATGAGGAGCCACAGAGACAAAGTGAATGCAGGAGATGGAAAAGAGAGTAATGAAAACTTCTTTGCAGAGTAATGAGGCTGCTGAATTTCGTTCAAGTAGAAACTAAGTCAACGCTAAATATTAGATTGCATAAGCGCCCAGGAGGATAAATATGATAAAAATGTTTGCTTACCTATAGGCGAAACAGCAACAGATGCTGGTTCAGCCTAATGGCCTCTTATTGTATTGCAAATCCTTTATATTTCTATTGTAGGAGTTATTTATTGACAGATGTATTAGCTAAATCAAATGAATCTTCCTTATATTCAATGTTTCAGCTAATGATTATGGTCATCCCAGTCACATTGTACTCAGCCTTCTAAAACATGCAGTGACTGTTATGAAAGGATTGCATTTTATGAATAAGTTAACAAAGGTGAAGACTGAATTGTAGCACTCTCATTTTGTTTCACAACCTGGATTTGAATCTTTATAGATTGGAAACTCTATCCATACTGATGACAAAAAATATAACATGCAATAAATGGTATGTTCAAGGTGTTTTCTGATGGAAGTGTGCCAGCATTGAATACCAGATCAGGTAACATCACAAAAGAGTCACAGCAGAAATGGAGGAAAAAAAATCAAAGAGTCAGCAAAGGGCAAGTACATTGTGGCAGCAGAGTAGCATGAGCTTCACTAGACATTCACCCATTGCTCAATCCAATCTTTAACACCATACCTCTTATAACCTTTAAAAAGTATTTGGATGAGCACTTGAAACATCACAATGATATGGGACAAGGGCTGTAAAATGGGATTAACATGACTTTAGTGGTAGTTATTGCTGGTGCAGACCCAATGGGCCAAAGGGCCTTTTCTGCACTGTATGACTCTCTAACCTGGGAGTCCTCCATGCAGAAAGTGGGCGCTGGAATGGAAGCATTTCAATCACCAGCATGCACATGCTGGATTTTGCCAAGCACAAGAATTTTAAAAATTACATAAACCATAACAACACACTTTAAATTTGTCTACCAATTTTAATACAAGTTAATTACGATGGCATTATGCCTTACTTTCTGAATATAGCCATTCAAAATTTGGCCTCAATTTTCTTTCTTACTATTAAGCAATGAAGTTAAACTATTTCACATGCAAAAGTTGGTGACATTGGCCATCAGAAAGCTATCTACTAAGAACACTCAGTGGTAGAACAGGCATAACATGACCGACAAAAATCAGATAGAGAAGCGGAGGCTGTAGATGACAGTATAAAAGAACTTGCTTTGATTCTACGGAAAGCCGAGTACTAAGAGCCAACAAAATCCACCGATAAATAATTGGGACTGCATACAGTTCCAAACAGAATATAGAGTCACACACTTTAGAGCAAGGATCTACTTTCTGGTTTAAAAAAAAGTCAAGACGTCAGAAGTACACACTCACCATGTACAAAAAATGCTATAATGCACCACTTGCTGCATGCCAGTCTTCCTTCATGAATTTCATTGCCTGTGTGCTAGACATGCTTACATAAAGTCAAACAAGTTTAGAGCAATTATTTGCATGGTACCGCAACAAGTTAGCACATACATAGGGTTAGCACTAGTTTTATCCAATCGGTACAATTTAATGCCGTGCAATACATGTCAATTCATCACTTCAAATTATTTCAGCCACTAATGAGGCCTATAACAAAGGCCTTTTCTATTATATAGAGCCATCTTTACAAACAACCCAACTTCGGAAGGATAAAATCTATGATTGTGCCACTAACATTTTCAGCTGGTCGATATACTGTACAGGAATTTTCAATCATTGCTATTAAATCTTATTAAGAAGGTATGATGGCAATATTACATGTGATAAATAGTAAAATCATTAAAACAACTAAAGTTCTATTTTCTGGACGCTAACTTGATTCCCATTGTCATTTTTTTCAGATACCAAGCTGGCTGCAGAGCAGTATCAACATTGCTGAATGATCTTTTGACAGAATTTATCATTCTGGATGAAATATAAACTAAGGTGTTCGCAGTTTTGATTCCCTCATCAGTATAAAAAACAAGAATTAAAGTTACAAATTTCTATCTCTGAGTGGTGGATTTAGTGAAAATGTTTGAGGATAGGAGACCATTTGGCTCACTGAGCCCACCCTGGTTCTCGGCAAAGCAAGTTATCTGGCCCCAGTCCCCAATCCTTTTCCCAAAGTCCTGCAATTCATTTTTCACCCCTTCAGGTGCTTATCTAATTCTCTTCTGAAGGCCATGATTACATTGTCCCCATCACACTATTACATACATCCCAGATTGTAAACACTCACAGGAACATAGTGTTTCTTCAGAAGGAACTCTTCAAAATGCAGCTAATGAAACAACAAAACTTATAGATCAAAGAAAGGGTTTTAAAAAAATAATGTCATTACTCCAAACTTGGGATCTTGCCCTGGGCCACTCCAAGCTCCCCACAATTCTACATAGTTCCTTATTTATAGTGGATCCGCTGGTCAGCTGATTATTACATCACTGTGATTGGTCCCATGTTTTACTGGGTTGGCTGACCCTCATATTTTGTTCCCATTGGTCACATTGCTTCCAATACAAATTTGTCACTGGTTACATTCTAACACAATAGGGCCAAACTCCTGTTCCTTCGAGTTGTTTAGCCATGACCGTGTAAAACAGTTGCTCCTCATGTTGCTTATATTTCTTTTTCCAATGACCTTAAATCAGCATCCTCTGGTTCTCAACCCTTCTGTCAATTGGAACAGTTTCTCCTCATCCATTCTGCCCAGAACCGCACCCCCCTCACGATTTTGAACACCTTTGTTAAATGTCCTCTCACCCCTCCCTACTAAGGGTAGCAAACCAGCTTCTCCAATCTAATTAACCAAAGTTTCTCATAATTCTCTTCTGCACCCTTGCAAAAGCGTTCACATTCTTTGGTTGGGAAACAATGGGGAGGAAGGAGGGGTGAAAAAAGAGAGACATAAATTAATTCAAAAGTAAAATACCATATATGTTGGAAATAAAACCAGAAGATGCTGGAAATATTCAGCAGGTCAGGCAGCATCTGTGGACAGAAATAGTTAATGTTTCAGGTCAATGACACATCAGAACTGGGAAAGATTAGAGCGTTAACACGTTTTAAGCAAACGAAAGAAGGGAGGAATAAGGAGCTAAAGGGATTCTGCTAGAAGAGTTTGAGTGATCACAGATTGATGGTGTAACTGGAAAACGTAAAGACACAAGATGTAGCAAAAGAAATTATATGCTTTGCAGAATCAGAGCCAAGCAGTTTTGTTTATCTGCATGGGTTTGGCAGCATCTGTGGAGACAGAAACGGTTATGTTTAAGGTCGATGACGATTCATTATAAATAGGAAATGGTGGGGTTGAGATATGTGTGGATACAATATTCTAGTGGCTACTTTACTGGACCACTGATTTGGAGAGAGGAGCTCAACTTTCACAAAGGCAGCAGGGAATTTAAATCAAATAAATCTGGAATAAAAAAAAATCAGTAATGATGAAACCACTACATTTTTATCGAACCCGAGGTTCACTAACGGCCTTCAGAGAAGGAAATCTGCCGAGTTTATTCTGGTCTGTGCATGGTTCCAGACCCACAGCAACGCCTTTGCTTCATTCCCGTTCTCTGAAACAGCCAAGTAATTCACTCAGTTCCCTCAAGGTGACTCACCACCATCTTCTCAATTGCAATATATGCTGGCCTAGCCAGCGTTCAGTAGAGCACTGAATTAATTTTAAAAAATGTTTTTACTAAATGCAAGTCAGGGGAATGGGGAAAAAGCAAAGGAAGAACTGAAGTGATTGAACTGAAAATATTAACTTTTCTTCTCACTCCAAGGATGCTGCCTCAGTATTTCCAGCATTTGCTTTACGTTTCAGATTTCCAGCATCCAATGCTTTGCTTTTCAATTCTCTCCCCCAACATCTCACTACCATCTGACAGCCTCTCCCTTTCCAATCCCACACCCATCGCTCCCTCTTCCTGTTTCCCCTCCCTATTCCGACCTGCTCCCCACAATTTCCTCCCCCCAATCTGTCACCCCTCCTTCCCAACCCTGTCTCTCTCCCTCTTCGACCTTAGTCTCTCCCCTGCCGCGTTCCCTTCATTCATTCCCTGGGTTGGATTTTATGGCCATACATGTATGAAATATGGTGCTATGATGTTGCACTGGCAATCCAATGTTATCCCACCAATCTTCAATACCATGGAAGGGGAGCAGTCACGGAAATGGGAAATCTGCCCTCTGTTTTGAAAAAAACAATTAATAAGCTATTGCATTTGTTACAGAGCCATTTGTACGCAATGTTTCCCTTTTCAGGGGTTGGATGGGAACATGTTTGAAACATAGAAACCAGAAGCAGGAATAGGTCATTCAACCCTTCGAGTCTGTCCGCTTTTCATTTTGATCATGGCTGATCCTCAACTTCAATATCCTGATTCCCCCCCCCTCAATATTCCTTGATCCCTTTAGTCCCAAGAGCTTTACTTAATTTCTTTTTGAAACCAGGTGACATTTTGTGCTCAACTACATTCTGCGGTAATGAATTCCACACATTCACCATCCTCTGGGTGAAGAAATGTCTCCTCACCTCAATTCTAAAAGGTTTACCCCTTATCCTCAAACTATGACCCTTAGTTCTGGATTCCCCCACCACTGGGAACATTCTTTTGAATCTACCCTGTCTAACCCTGAAGGTTTAGCCGAGACTCGATGCCTCGCGGCCCCGGGGAAGCTGCCTGTACGCAGCAGCAACTCTGGAGCTTGGGGTCTGTTTTTAGCAGCTGTCATCAGAGGCCAAAGAGGATGGCAGTTACCCACTGGATGGACACATCTTGTGTCTGGACTGCCACAAATCCCGGGTGAATAAAGGATTGCGGAGATGAGTGAATCCCTGCAATTGGCTCCTGTCTTCCCCAGCAGGGCTCTCTCTTTCTCTCTGGGGGCCTCCACCCTTCATCCAGACTCCAGGCGGATCTTCCTCATTTCCTGCTCCCCTCCAATGTGTTCCTGCTTTGTTTCCAGAGCAAAAATATAAAATAAAATCCAAGATAAGGTAACTTACAAAAAAAACCCTGTTTGAATTTTATAAGTTTCTATGATATCCCCTCTCATTCTTCAAAACTCCAATGAATATAATCCTAACCGATTTAGTCTCTACTCATATGACAGACATCCTAGGAATCAGCCTGGTAAACTTGTACTCCTTCTATGGCAAGGGCATCCTTCCTCAGATAAGGACTCCAAAACTGTACACAATATTCCAGATGTGGCTTCACCAATGCCCTATACAATTGCAGTGAAACATCCCTATCCCTATATTCAAATCCTCTCACTATGAAGCAGACATATCATTTGCCTTCTCTACTGCCTATTGTACCTCTGCACTTACTTTCAGCGACTGATGCACGAGGACTCCAAGGTCTTGCTGAGTATCCAGCTCTCTCAATTTACATCTGTTCAAGTAATAAAATACTTTCCGCCAGATGTGGCGCAAGGGAAGAAGGAAAAGCCTGGCACTGCAGCTGCGGCAGAATCAGCTGGTGAAGGTGGTAGCACCTGTATGATTTCTAACCTTATTTATTGATTGTTTTGAGCTGGTCATGAAAAATACTGGGTGATCATGAGGGAAGGGAACCTCTGATTTGGTGGTTGTAACTGACTTGTTTACTGTATAACTGCCCTCCAACCAAGACCTGGCTTAGTCTCATGAAAGGACACAATGCTAACTGATCATTAATTAACCATCCAATGCTCAATTTGCCAAATTACCAAATCAGAGGTTCCTGCCAAATTGAGACAGCAGTGAGCAAATCATACGCTTACTGTTCCACCCCTACCTCCCAATACCGAAAACCGTATAACCCAGTCCGCCTCTTTCTCCCCATCCCCTATTTCTCCATTCCCCCTACCTCCCATTCTTCCTCACTCTCATCTATTCCCCTCCTCTCCCCCCGCCAAGTCCCCTGCTTTTGAACATGTTGAGTGTTTCAGCTTCAACTACCATCTTCGGCAGTGAATTCCAGACGTCCACCACCCTCTGGGTGAAAAGGTAATTTCCTCTCTAATCCTCCTACCAATTACCTTAAATCTATGCTTCCTGGTAACTGACTCCTCAGCTAGGGGAAACTCCTATTTACCCTGTTTAGGCCCCCAGTTAGCTCTTCTTTTAGCTGCCCAAGTTCCAAGAAAAACAGCTTATCCAATTTCTTCTCATAGCTGCAACGTACAAGCCCTGGCAACATTCTCGTAAATCTTTTCTGCACTCTCTCCAGAGCAATTATGTCCGTTTTGTGATGTGACAACCCGAACTGTACACAAAATTCCAGCTGTGTCCTGACCACATTTTATATTATATCCCTGCTTTTGTATTTAATACCTCACTCAACAAAATACCATTCTTGACCACCTTGTCCACCTGTCCTGCCAACTTTAGAAACCTGCGGACAGGCACAGGTTTCTCAATCCTCTCAATATCCTCCTGTTTATTAAGTGTTCCCTTTCTCTGTTCACCATCACCAAATACATGACCTCACATTTCTCCGGATGGAATTCCATTTGCTATTTCTCTGCCACTCAACCAAGCTAATGATATCATTCTGGAATATACAGCAATCTTCACTGTCAACTACGTGGCCAACTTTTGCACCACCTACAAATTTCCTGGTGATGCCTCTCACATTTAAGTCCAGATCATTAATATGTACAACAACAGCACGGGCTCCGACACTGAGCCCTTGGAACCACCACTGGAAACTGCTTTCCATTCACAAAAACAATCATTACTCTTTTATTTCCTGTCACTGAGCCAGTTTCGGATCCAGCCTGCCACCTTCCCCGTATCCCACAAGATCTCACTTTTCTGACCAATCTTCCTTGTGGAGCCTTGTCAAAGCCATGACTGAAATCCATGCCAACAATATTCACTGCACTACCATCATGAATCCTTCTTTTTACAGTCTCAAAACATTCTATTAAATTAGCAATACACAATTTTCCACTAAGTAAACCTGCTGACCATCTCTGATATATTGGCACCTCAGAGTGCAGGGATCTGGGTTTGATTCCACCCATGAGTGACTGTCTGTGTGGAGTTTGCACATTCTCCCCGTGTCTGTGTGGATTTCGTCCTACCGCCCAAAAATGTGCAGATTAGGGGAATTGCCATGCTAAATTGCCCATTGGTGTCCAAATATGTATAGGTTATCAGGATCAGCGGGGTAAATACATGGGATTGCAGGTAAAAAGCCTGGGTAAAGGCGCACTGTCAGAGGGTCTGTACAGATCCATTGACAGTAAGAAGTCTCACAACACCAGGTTAAAGTCCAACAGGTTTATTTGGCACTAGCTTTTGGAATCTCAGGCTCCTTCATCAGGTGAGTGAGGACTTGTGTTCACAACAGGTCATATCCAAACACAAATTTACACAATAGTGATTGGAATGCAGTCTTTACAAATAATCACGTCTTAAAGGTACAGACAATGTGAGTGGAGAGAGATGTATATTGTCCCCAGCCAGGACAGTTAGTGAGATTTTGCAAGCCCAGGTAAGTCACAGGGTTACAGATCGTGTGACATGAACTTAAGATCCCATTTGAGGCCGTCCTCACGTATGTGGAACTTGACTATCAGTTTCTGCTGAGCGATTCTGCGTTGTCGTGTGTCGTGAAGGCCGCCTTGGAGAACACTTATGCGAAGATCAGAAGCTGAATGCCCGTGACTGCTGAAGTGTTCCCCGACTGGAAGGGAACACTCTTGTCTGGTGATTGTTGAGCAGTCTTTGTTCATTCATTGTCATAGCATCTGCATGGTCTTGCCAGTATATCATGCCTCAGGACTTTCTTTCTTGCAGCATATCAGATAGACAATGTTGGCCAAGTCACAAGAGTATGTACCGTGTAACTGGTGGATGATGTTCTCACGTGACGCTACGACAACAAATGAATGAACACCACTCCACAATCACCAGGCAGCAGTGTTCCCTTCCAGGTCAGGGAACACTTCTGCAGTGACAGGCATTCATGCCTCTGATCTTCAAGTAAATGTTCTCCAAGGCGGCTTTCACAACACACGATAATGCAGAATCGCTGAGAGTAACTGATAGCCAAGTTCCACACACGAGAAGGGCCTCAACCAGGATCTTGGGTTCATGTCATGCTATCTGTAACCCCATGAATTGCCTGGGCTTGCAAAATCTCACTAACTGTCCTGGCTGGAGACAATACACATCTCTGTCCACTCACATTATCTGTACCGTAAGACTTGATTACCTGTAAAGACTCACATTCCAATCATTTTCTTGTAAATTGAACTTGTGTCTGAATATGACCTGTTTGTGAACATAAGTCCTCACTGACCTGATGAAGGAGCTTGATACTTTGAAAGCTAGTGCCAAATAAACCTGTTGGACTTTGACCTGGTGTTTTGAGACTTTTTGCTGTGCTTACCCCAGTCCAACGCTGGCATTCCACATCAGATCCAATGAGCCAAATGGACTCCTTCTGCACTGTAGGGATTCTATGATTCTTTATCTATGCCTTTCTAAATGAAGGGAAGCAATGGTGTGGTGGTATTGTCACCAGACTACTAATTCAGAGACCCAGACTGTGGGAGGAAACCCACACAGACATGGGAAGAATGTGCAAACTCCATACTGTCACCCAATGGTGGAACTGAACTCAGGTACTGGCACTGTGAGGTGTCAGTATATCAGAGATAGAAGGTTTGCTTAGGGGAAAATCGTGTATTACTACTGGACTACTAACCCAGAGAAATTCTCTGGGGACCTGGGTTTGAATCTTCCGAAGGCAGATGGTCTTATCTGGCCTTAATGTGACTCCAAACCAACAGCAATGCGGCTGAATCTTAAATGTCCTCTGAAATGGCCAAACAAGTCACACAATAACACCACTCAGCAGAACTTGGGATGGGAAACAAATGCTAGCCGAGGCAGAGATGACACACTTCACAAACGAATAAAAAAGTTTATCCGATCTCTCAGAATTGTTTCCAGTAATTTGTCCACCACTGAAGTTAGACTGACCAGCCAAGAGTTTGCTGGCCTATCCCTCGAATCCTTTCAAAATAACGGTACAGCCCTCACAGATCTTCAACCCTCTGGGACCTCACCTATACTTATTAAGCATTGCAAAAATGATCCTCAGAGCATCATTATTTTCATCGTGGCCTCCTTCAATAGCTTGCAATGCAATCCATCTGGCCCTGCTGATTTATCCACCTTCATTTATCCAACCAGTCCCCCCTCTCTCACTTTGCTTATTGTATCGAATATTCCACACTCCTTTTTAGCTGGAATATCTGCATCATCTGTCTCCTCAGCACAGATACAATGGTTGGAACTTTTGCACCATAACTTTTCTAAGACAGAGACAAAATATTCATTGAGAGCACAACCCATGTCTCCTGAATCAACCAATAAGTTACCACATACATCGTCGATAGGCCCTAGCTTTTCCTTAGTTATTCCCTTGCTCTTAACATATTGGTAAAATATCTTTGGGTTTTCTATGATTTTACTTGTCAATATTTCTTTGCAACCTCTCTTACCTTTACTAATTTACATTCTTACCTAATCCTGTACATTCTACATTCCTTTAAGCTTTCTTTTGTGACTGTTATAAGCTTTGCTTTTCTGCTTAAGAAGGCACCTAGAATCCGTTCATTTATTAGCCAAGGCCAAGAACAGGGAGGCTATGCTAAAACTATATAAAACAAGAGGAGGCCACAGTTTGAGTAACATGTGCAAGAGGTGGCTGGATATAGCACTTGGGAAATATGGGAATCAAAGGGTATGAGGAGAAAACAGGACTAGGCTACTGAGTTGCATGATCAGCCATGAACATGATGAATGGCAGATCAGGCTCAAAGGGCTTCTATCTTCTATGTTTCAGTGCAGCTCTGGTCATCTCATCACAGAAAGGATGTAATTGCATTAAAGAGGGTACTGATGAGATTCACGAGAAAGTTGCCAGACCTGGAAATTTACAGCGATGAGGAAAGATTGAATAGGCTGAAGTCTCCAGAGTCTCTGGAGCAAGTGCTGGAAAGCAGGGTGGGGGGTTAGGCCAGAGGATGATGGGCAGAGTGGCCTCTTCCTGCAGTACAATCCTTTTTACAGTTTCTAAATATCTGAGAAGTGGGAATCAGAATGTGGGGAGGGACTTAAACTGCCCCCGAGGAAAGCCAGCATGTACACGGATGGGCACAAAAGCCTTTCTCCAGCTCCCACTCTTAACCCATTTCTAAATTTACCATCAGCCAATGCCTGCCCACCCCTGGGAGCCACTCCTCCCACCACCCCCATCCCCCGCGGTCCCCCCCCCCCCGGAACCCTCTCTCCTCCCTCCCCACCCGGGGATCCCCCTCCCCTCTCTCCCCCTCCCACCCCCCAGGATCCCTCCCTCTCCCCCCCCACCCCCTGGGATCCCCGCCTCACCCCCCCCTGGATCCCTCCCTCTCCCTCCCCCCCACCTCACCCCCCGGGATTCCTCCCTCTCCCCTCCCCATCACCCCCCGGGGTCCCTCCCTCTCCCCCCCACCCCCCGGGATCACCCATCCCCCCCCCCACCTCACCCCCCCGGGATCACCCACCCCCCCTCACCCCCCGGGATCACCCACCGCCCCCCCTCACCCCCCCGGGATCACCCACCGCCCCCCCTCACCCCCCCGGGATCACCCACCGCCCCCCCCTCACCCCCCCGGGATCACCCACCGCCCCCCCCTCACCCCCCCGGGATCACCCACCGCCCCCCCCTCACCCCCCCGGGATCACCCACCGCCCCCCCCTCACCCCCCCGGGATCACCCACCGCCCCCCCCTCACCCCCCCGGGATCACCCACCGCCCCCCCCTCACCCCCCCGGGATCACCCACCGCCCCCCCCTCACCCCCCCGGGATCACCCACCGCCCCCCCCTCACCCCCCCGGGATCACCCACCGCCCCCCCCTCACCCCCCCGGGA
Source organism: Carcharhinus amblyrhynchos (assembly GCF_965287045.1). NCBI lineage: Eukaryota > Metazoa > Chordata > Chondrichthyes > Carcharhiniformes > Carcharhinidae > Carcharhinus > Carcharhinus amblyrhynchos. The sequence goes on from NC_137342.1 coordinate 50,642,661, forward strand.
TCACCCACCGCCCCCCCCTCCCCCTCCCCCTCCCCTCTCTCCTCCCGCCATCCCGCACCCCGGATCCCCCTCCCCTCCCCTCCCCTCCCCCCCCGACCCTCCTCCCCTCGGATCCCCCTCCCCCTCGCCGGGGATCCCGATCCCTCCCCCGTCACACTCCCCTCTCCCTGGGGCCTCTCTCCCGGCTCTAAGGGGAGGGTCTGCCGCTCACCTTCACATTCCCCCTGCTTCAAGGGCTCCAGGTCCCGGGCGAGCAGCAGCGCCGAGCATAGCAGCACGGAGGATACCAGCGCCGGGAGCAGCGGTTTCATCTCGGCCCGAAAACCGCCTCAAAGCTGAAAGTAAACAGCATCCGCCATGACAGCCGCATTGACGAGCAGCTCCTCCAATCAGAGCACGGCGCTGTCCCAATCCCTCACCCTATTGGATACACTCTGCTGCAATCAGAGCGCGGCACTCTCCCAATCCCTCACCTCATTGGACACACAGTGCTCGAATCAGAGCGCGGCGCTGTCCCAGTCCCTCACCCTATTGGATACACTGTGATCCAATAAGAGTGCGGCGCTGTCCCACTCCCTTACTCTATTGGACACATTTTGCTCCAATCAGCGCCCGCTGTCCAGTTTCCCGGCCTGCTTCGCGGTTTCCCCTGGTTACCGTAATGGCGGCGATCGGGGTTCACATCGGGGGCACGTGCAGTTGTGTGGCCGTCTGTAAGGTTAGCGGGCTGGGGAGGCCAGGGCTCGGGACCCGCGGAGGGAGGCCGGGGCTAGCTTCACTCAGTGCATGGGCATTTCCCTGGTTGGACTAAAACCTGGTGTTGTCAGACTTTTTACTGTGTTTACGCCAGTCCAACGCCGGCATACCCACATCATCATTTCCCTGGGGACAGCCCATATTAACATTGTCATCATTGACCCACCACCCTCCTGCACGGCCCCGGGGTGGGGTGTTGTCTGCAGTGGGTGGGTGTGGGGCTGGCGCTGGGGTTGGGGCAGCAAATTGAGATGTTTGGCCCAGTGCTTATTATTATCAGTGTCACAAGTAGGCTGATATTAACATTGCAATGAAGTTACTGTGAAAATTCCTCAGTCATCGCACTCTGGTGCCTGACTGGGTACACTGGGGAAAAATTTAACATGGCCAATGCACCCTAACCAGCATGTCTTTCGGACTGTGAGAGGAAACCAGAGCAGCCAGAGGAAACCCATGCAGGCATGAGGAGAACATGGAGGCCCCGCACAGACTGTAAGCCAAGCTGGGAATTGAACCCAGGTCCCTGATGCTGTGAGGCAGCAGTGCTAACCACTGTGCTACTGCAAGCACTGTGGCATTGCGTACGTAGGAAAGGGAGGGAAAGCACCCATCGGTAGCTGAATTGATAAGTAATTCCTGATGAGTATGGTACTGAAATCTGTATCACGGTGCAAACTCAGTTGTGGGAATGGGACTTGGACCGTGGCACAGCAGTGACAATGCTAGCATCAACCAAGCTAACAGTTTTAATGTATGTAGTAACTATTATGACAGTGATTTGATTTTTAAGAAGACATGGGTCACTCTTATTTGGATCAGATGTTGGACTACTTCTAGCACTAATTATGTTAATTGCTTGTGTTCCCTTTGTTAGCATCTCTAGCCAAAACATATTAAATGTAAACATTACTTTTTTATCAGTATTGGGGTAAGGCATATTAAAATGTGAATTTTACATATTTGAGAGAATGTTTCAGAGAATCGTAGCTCTGAGCCTACTTCAAAGTAAAGTGCTGCACATGTTTGCAATATGAAAAAAGAGAAAATGCTGGAACTGCTTGACTCGGGTAACCCCCAGGATGATCGGCAAAAGCTCCTAAACCTGTGTGCAAGCCACATCTTTTTCTTTTTGTGTAAAACTCACAACCCCCTAATATAGTTAGGACATCACAAAAATAAAATTGATGATGGGAAAGGACTTGGGATCTTTCTTGATGTCCTCAGGAAAACAAAGTTTTAAAATGAAGGTTCCTGAACATCGAATATTAGAAGGGAAAATCAAGACTAGGAAGACTGAGTAAGAGAAAAGGGGGGGGAAACATGATATTTTGTTTCTTGTTAGGGAGAAAATTGGATAGACTCTTCTAAGCTGCAGGCTCTGCACAGGTATGGTGGTGTGTCGCAGCACTGTGGGTGACTCACTGTTCAGTTGAAAAAGGGTGGACGTTCTCTGTGGTGTCAAGAGGGTGCTTTTCCAATGAGAGAAGGGTGAGATACCAGGTAGTGTCTGGCATATTTGAAAATTAAGAAATCTCACAACGTCAGGTTAAAGTCCAACAGGTTTATTTGGAATCATGAGCTGCTCCTTCTGATGAAGTTTTTGATTCTAAATAAATCCGTGGGATTTTAACCTGGTGTTGTGAGACTTCTTGCTGCGCCCACCCCAGTCCAATGCCAGCATCTCCATGTCATATTTGAAAAGAAGGGATGTTTTGCTGTATGGCTGGGGCTGTTTGAAAAAAAGAATACATCAAGTCAATGGGCTCCACGATGAAAAGGGGAAAGCTAGGAAGACAGTAAAAGAAATACTGAGTGATCTCAAGTTACTTGTGCCTGCAAGAGAAAGTTGAATACAGGAGTTGGAATTTCTTGTTGAAGTTGTACAAGACATTGGTGAGGTCACATTTGGAATACTGTGTGCAATTCTGGTCACTCTATTATAGAAAGAATATTATTAAACTAGAAAGAGTGCAGAAAATATTTACTAGGATGCTACTGGGACTTGATGGATTGAGTTATAAGGAGAGGCTGGATAGACTGGGACTTTTTTCTCTGGAGCGTAGGAGGCTGAGGGGTGACCTTTATAGAGGTCTATAACATAATGAGGGGCACAGATCAGCTAGATCGTCAATATCTTTTCCCAAAGGTAGGAGAGTCTAAAACTGAAGGGCATGGGTTTAAGGTGAGAAGGGAAAGATACAAAAGTGTCCAGGGGGACAAATTTTTTTCAGAGGGTGTTGAGTGTCTGGAACAAATTGCCAGAGGCAGGTACAATTTTGTCTTTTAAAAAGCATTTAGACAGTTGCATGGGTATGGAGGGATATGGTTCAACTGCAGGCAATTGGGATTAGCTTAGCATTTTTTTTAAAAGGGGGGGTGGCATGGACAAGTTGGGCTGAAGGGCCTGTTTCCATCCTGTAAACCTCTGACTCTATGATAATCATCTTCTTTGTGCCAGATATGACTCCAGTTACTGGAGTGTTTTCCCCCTGATTCCCATTGGTTCCAGACTTACTAGAGCTTCTTAAAGCCACACTCAGTCAAATGCTACCTTGATGCCAAGGGCAGTCATTCTCACCTCACTTCTGGAGCTCTTTTGTCCATGCTGGAACCAAGACTATAATGAGGTCAGGAACAGAGTGACCCTGGTGGAACCCAGACTGAGCTTCAGTGAGTAGCTTATTGCTCAGCAAGTGCCACTCGGTTGCATTATTGATGCCCCTTCCATCACTTTCCTGATGATTGCGAGTAAACTGGACGGTAATTGGCTGGGTTGGATTTGACTTTTTTTTGTGTACAGGACATACTTGAGCGATTTTCCACATTGTTGGGTAGATGCCAGCGTTATTGCTGGACTGGAGCAGCTTGGCTGGGGGTGTAGGAAGTTCTGGAACATAAATCTTTAGTACAATTGTCGGAATATTGTCAGGGCCCATAGCCTTTGCAGTATCCAGTCCCTTGACCCGTTTCTTGATCTTGCATGGAGTGAATCGAGTTGACTGAAAACTGACACTTGTGATGCTGGTGACCTCCTCCAGAAAAGGCCAAAGTGGATCTTCCTCTTGGCACTACTGGCTGAAGATTGTTGCGAATGCTTCAGCCTTATTTTTGCTAGGCTCCTTCATCATTGAGTTTGAGGGTATTGTGGCGCCACCTCCTCTCATGAGTTTAATTGGTCACGACTGGAAGTGACAAGGCTGCAAAGTTCAGATCTGATCTGTTGGTTGTGGGATTGTTTAGCTCTGTCTATTACTTGCAGCTTGTGTTCCTTTGTACACAAGTTGTCCTGTGTTGTAGCTTCAGGTTAATAGCTCATTTATAGATTGGTTCATATTGCTCCTGGCATGCCCTCCTTTGCTCTATATTGAACCAGGATTGATCCCCTGGCTTGGTGGTAATATAGCTTGGGGGATATACCGAACTAGGAGGTTACACATTGTGATTGAGTGAAAAGTATTGCTTCTTGCATGCTATACAGACAAAGCATACCGTACATAGTGAAGGAAAGAAGAGAGTGCAAAATGTAGTGTTGCAATCATAGCTAGGGTGTAGAGAAAGATCAACTTAATAAAAGATAGATTCATTTAAATGTCTGGCAGCAGGGAAGAAGCTGTTCTTGAGTTGTTTGATACATGATCACAGACTTTGTATCTTTTTCCCGATGGAAGAGGGAATGTCCGGGGTGCGTGGCGTCCTTAATTATGCTGGCTGCTTTTCTGAAGCAGTGGGAAGTGTAGTCAGAGTCAATAGTTGAGAGGGGTTTGCGTGATGGACTAGGCTTTCTTCACAATCCTTTATAGTTTTTTGTGGTTGTGGTCGAAGCAGAAGCCATACCTAGTTGTGATACATCCAGAATGGATGCTTTCTATGGTGCATCTGTAAATTTGGTGAGAGTTGTAGCGGATATGACGGATTTCCTAAGCCTCTCGAGAAAGTGGAGATGTTGGTGGGCTTCCTTAACTAAAGCTTCAGTGTGGAGGGACCAGGACTCATTCGTGATCTGGACACCTAGAAACATGAAGTTCTTGACCATTGCCACTTCATCCCTTAGACAGGGTGATGACCTCCGCAACACTTCCTGAAGTCGATGACTATCTCCTTCATTTCACTGACGTTGAGGGAACGATTACTGTCATCACACCATTTCACCAGATTCTCTATTTATTTCCTGTACTCCATCTTGTCATTGTTTGGGATTTGACCCACTACAGTGGTATCATCAACAAAATTGAGTTGGAGAGGAGTTTGGCCACACAGTCATAGATGTGTAAGGAATATATTTAGGGTCTGAGGACATGGCCTTGCAGGGCACCAATGTTGATTATCGTGGAGCAGGTGTTGCTGTTAATCTTTACTGATTGCGGTCTGTGGGTTAGGAAATTCTCAGATCCAGCCACAGAAAGAGGAGCTGAGTCCCAGGTCACAGAGTTTGAAGATGAGTTTCGTAGGAATGATGGTGTAGACTGCAGCTCAGCCTTCAATAAATAGAAGTGTGACAGAAGCGTCCTTATTATCTCGGTGTTCTCGGGTTGAGTTTGGGGCCGGGGAATGTTGTTTGCTGTGGACCTGTTGCGGTGGTAGGCAAACTGTAGTGGATCCAGGCAGTCTGGAAGGCCGGAATTGATCTGTGCTTTGATTAACCTTCGAAGCACTTCATAATGATGGATGTCGGAGCTAACGGAGGTTAGTCATGAAGGCACATTACCTGGCTTTTCTTCAGTACCGGGATGATTGATTACAATTCTGCTGCTGTTAATAGTCCACAGTGCCTCATGGATGGCTAGATTTCTGACCCAAAGGCAAAGAGCACTACTAACTGAGCCGCAGTTGACACACACAAGTTGAACACTGGTTTGATAATCCACTGCTTATATCCAGTTACTTACTTATTCTCTGGGTGGCACGGTAGCACAGTGGTTAGCACTGCTACTTCACCACACCAGGGACCCGGGTTCAGTTCCCAGTTTGGGTCACTGTGGAGTTTGCATGTTCTTTCTGTTCTGCACTGATCTCCAGGTGCTCTGGTATCCTCCCACACTCTGAAAGATGTGCTGGTTAGGTGCGTTGACCCGAACAGGCGCTGGAGTGTGGCGACTAGGGAAACTTCACTGTAACTTCATTGCAGATTAAGTAAGCCTTACTTGTGACTAATAATAAATAAACTTTAAATGCAGGTTTGTTCATGGCTTCAGGCAAGAGATAACAGTACATTTTTAATATTTCCTATAATATAAAACTTGAATTTATTTCCACCTAGGATGGTCGAGCAGAAGTTGTAGCAAATGATGCTGGTGACCGTGTTACCCCAGCAGTTGTTGCCTATCGAGAAAATGAGAAGGTAATTGAAACCATTTTATATCTTTGACATTGTGCACCTGCGTTGAATTCTGAGTGTCTCATTATTTGCTTTATTCATTAGATTGTTGGCTTGGCAGCAAAACACGGTAGAATCAGAAATGCTTCAAACACTATCCTGAAAGTGAAACAGATTCTTGGCAGACGGTAAGTACCAAAATATTTTCATCAGAACTATGTAAATATTACTTTGCTTCCCTCGATAGAAGTTACGGTTCAGATTTTTGTAGCCCAAATTGTACGAGGAGAAGATATGGAATATTAGACAATTCTTTGAAGGAAATGCAAGGGTTTCTTTTCTGAGTAGGATGTTTTTTGGTTTGTAATGAGCCTGTGTTGGAATGAGTATGAAGACAATATTTGGTAAGAGAATACAATTTTATAAATTAATATTTCGTGTTTTGCTTTCAGGTCCAATTATTTTTTTCATTAGCTTCTTTAACATTAGTGTAATTGAATTGAAAGTCTATTTCAAAATTCTCAAACCTATGCGAGAATTCTATTAATTTTTATTTGCATGTGTATCCAGGTAACAACCCCAAATAAATTCCCAGAAACACTTTAGCCAGCATGACTACATTGTTTTGTTTTGCAATTGCCATCAGTTCAAAATGAAATAATATTTTTATTTCTATTGTTTATAAGGATACGCAGCTTGTTTCTATAAGAAAGTTCAATTGGCCAGTAAAAGTAAATGGTCTCTTGCGATGATGTTTTGGTTTTTCAAGGAGGAAATTATTTCTATTGAGGTTGATTTGTCCAGTATGTACCTGGGAGCAGATATAATATATTCCACACTCCACAAGTTGGGTGGTAGAGCCTAATATTTCAGTTTTCATTTCTCATTTGAAAATTTTATCAGTCATGATATACTCGTTCGCTTCATTATTTGCTGCTAGCCTAAAACACAAGAATAATCCACTCTGGAATTAGTACCGGACCATACTTTTTAAGAAAAATCACATTTTCCCAATCATTTTCTCCTTTGATTTCATTTTGACGTCATTGACTTCTTACAGATTGTAATTTCAAAGGCCCCACAAACCATCTGGTGAATTGGTCAGTATTCACGTTTGAACTCTGATGGTTGGCATTATATGATGGCTATCTGAGTAGGAAGCAGTCAGACCTGAATAATATGAATTAGGAGCAGGAGTAGGCCATTCATTCCCTTGAGCCGCTCCACCATCACATTATGGTTGGTCTGATTGTGGCCTCAACTCCACTTTTATGCCAACCCCCTATGCCCTTTGACTCCTTGTCAATCAAACTTCGTCTTAAAATTTTCAGTGACCCAGCCTCCACTGCTCTCTGCTGCTGCTTATTATTTTTCCAGACAAAGTGGATAAGTTCAAATTTTCTCACATTATACTTCATCTGCCAAAGTTTTGTCTACTGACTTAACATATCTATATCCCCTTGCAAACTCTTTGTCCTCTTCACAATTTTTCTACCCATGTTTGTGTCATCAGCAATTTTAGCACCTATGCATTCCAAGCCTATATCATTGATATGGATTGTAAATAGCTGAGGCTGCAGCACTTATTTCTTATGCTTGTCAATATGAAAATGATCAATTTATCCCTGTTTCCGATTTCCCAGTTATAGAGTCATAGAGGTTTGCAGCATGGAACCAGGCCCTTCGGCCCAACTTGTCCATGCCGCCCTTTTCTTTTAAAGCCCCTAAACAAATCCCCATATCCCTTTATATCCATTGTACCATGAAACTATCTAAATGCTTTTTAAAAGATAAAATTGTACCAGCCTCTACTACTACCTCTGGCAGCTTGTTCCAGACACTCACCACCCTCTGTGTGAAATATTTTCCCCTCTGGACCTTTTTGTATTTGTCCCCTCATCTCAAACCTATGCCCTCTAATTTTAGACTCCCCTATCTTTGGGAAAAGATATTGACTAGCTACTTTGTCTATGCCCCTCGTTATTTTACAGACCTCTATAAGGTCACCCCTCAGCCTCCTATGCTCCAAAGAAAAAGGTCCCAGTCTATTCAGACTAGGGGGCACAGCCTCAAGATAAAGGGGGGGCGGTTTAGAACGGAGTTGAGGAGGAACTTCTTCACTCAAAGGGTGGTGAATCTCTGGAATTCTCTGCCCGTTGAAGTGGTGGAGGCTACCTCGCTAAATATTTTTAAGACGCGTTGGGTTTTTGATAAGAGAGGGGATTAAGGGTTATGGGGAGAGGGCGGGAATGTGGAACTGAGCCAAGACAGATCAGCCATGATCTTATTGAATGGCGGGGCAGGCTCGAAGGGCTAGTTGGCCTACTCCTGCTCCTATTTCTTATGTTCTTATGTTCTAAACCATCAAATCCCGATAGCATCCTAGTAAATCTTTTCTGCACTCTTTCTAATTTAAGAATACCCTTAGTTCATTAACAACCCCTTTTTTGTCTGTGAATATATTAATCCCTATGCCTTAAGCTCTATAAATGGGCTGCTTCTGCACTGTTAGGATTCTATGATTCTATGCCTTTATCATTGTAATTGTGTTTGGTCTGGTTCCTCTGTCCCTTTCACTTCTTGATTTGGAAGTATTTTTGGGATGTTATTTGTCTCTTCTACAGTGAAGAGACAGAATGTTTGCTCAACTGCTCTGCCAGTTCTTTATTTTCCATTTTTAACTCCAGACACACTCCAGAAAATCAGTGCTTACGTCAGTTGCTCTTATCCTTTTTAAACACTTGAAGAAACCATTACGATCCAATCCGCTTTTATATTTCTAGCTAGCTTTCTTTGGTACTTCAATTTCTCCTTTATTTTTATTTAGCGCCTCTTTTTAAATCTTGTCCAACCTTCTGACCTATGACTAATCTTTGTAGGAGTGTGCACCTTGTCTTTCAGTTTAATCCTATCTTTAACTTTCTTTGTTAGCCACTAATGCTGCATCCCTTCTCGTGCAGTTTTTTTTCACTGCAGTGCAACCTTACTGAGTATTATGAATTATCCCCTTTAATGTCTACCATTCCATCTCTACTGATCTACTTTGCAGTTCACCTTAACCAGCTTGTATCTTCATACCCTTGTAATTGCCTTTGAGTTTAAAGCTCAAGTCTTAGACCCATTCTTTGACCTGAATGCAGATTTCAATCATGGTATGATCACTGCTTATTAGAGGCTCCCTCATTATTAAGTCATTCATTTTTCTTACCTTACACATTAAAATAGCCTGCTCTCTGACTGTAGACCGTGCTGCTTTAAGGAATTATTTCAAAAACATTTGTGAACTCATCTTCCAGATTGTCAATTTGATCCATCCAATCTATATGTACATTAAAATCACTTACGATTAGCAGTGTGCCTTTCTTACAAATCTTCATTATCTCCCCTAAACACGGTGTAGTTACTGTTGGAGAGCCCATATTTGATATTTGTATTCTCCATCTTCTGAGTCCAGTGCTGTTCTTATCCAGTGGCCTGGTGGGTATTAAAAGTGGGAGCCTGGCACATCTTCACTATTAAAGTTTCAAATTATAAAATGAAATGCAGTAATGCATTTCACTACTCGATGCATAGCTGAAAATGTGGTGTGGGAAGGAGAAGTTTGCTGGGACGCTTGCGTTAGTGCTGCAGGGTGTCTTAGTGTTGGTACGGATGGTATCCGAACCTGACTGGGTTCCGGCTTCAGGCAGGATGTACAAATAGGACTGGAGATCTCTGCAGAGAGATCTGAATAGGCTGAGTGAGTGGGCGAGGACCTGGCTTGTACTCGTTAGAGTTTAGAAGAATGAGGGGAGATCTCATTGAGACATATAAGATGATGAATGGGATGGATAGGATAGAGGTGGAGAGACTCTTCCTGCTCAGAAAGGACAGTAGGACTAGGGGGCACAGCCTCAAGATAAAGGGGAGGCGGTTTAGAACGGAGTTGAGGAAGAACTTCTTCACTCAAAGGGTGGTGAATCTCTGGAATTCTCTGCCCGTTGAAGTGGTGGAGGCTACCTCGCTAAATATTTTTAAGACGCGGGTTGATGGGTTTTTGATAAGAGAGGGGATTAAGGGTTTTGGGGAGAGGGCGGGAAAGTGGAACTGAGCCACGACAGATCAGCCATGATCTTATTGAATGGCAGGGCAGGCTCGAAGGGCTAGATGACCTACTCCTGCTCCTATTTCTTATGTTCTTATGTTCAGATGGAGTATAACGTTAGCAAATGTAAGGTTATCCACTTTGGTAGAAATAATAGTAGGAGGGATTATTATTTAAAGGGCGAAAAGCTGCAGCATGCTACAGTGCAGAGGGACCTGGGGGTCCTTGTGCACGAGTCACAAAAACCCAGTCTGCAGGTGCAGCAGGTGATCAAGAAGGCGAATGGAATGTTAGCCTTTGTAGCGAGGGGGATAGAATATAAAAGCAGGGAGGTCTTGCTGCAACTGTACAGGGCACTGGTGAGGCCGCAACTGGAGTACTGTGTGCAGTTTTGGTCACCGCATTTGCGAAAGGATATATTGGCCTTGGAGGGAGCACAGAGAAGGTTCACCAGGCTGATACTGGAGATGAGGGGGTTAGCCTATGAAGAGAGATTGAATAGACTGGGTCTGTACTCGTTAGAGTTTAGAAGGCTGAGGGGGGGATCTTATAGAGACTTAGAACAAAAAACAACACAGCACGGGAAACAGGCCCTTCGGCCCAACGAGCCCACGCCGCCATCTTAACAATGTGTTTTTCCTCCTCCTCCACCCTTGACCCATGTCTATGCTTATGGTACCTCCATTGGAAACCAGATTAAGGGCAGAATAATTTAGGGACAATTTGTTACACCAATCAGCCTAAGAGCACATCTTTGGGGTGTGGGAGGAAACCCACGCAACCACAGGGAGAATGCGCAAACTCCCACAGACACTGGCCATGTAAATCCATGTATCTGCACAGCTAACAGTGATAGTTACTGAGCTGTTGTGGTGCCCATCTGCTGGTCCAGTTTTAAGCGTACACAAATGACGCGAAATACTAGGCTACTCTCGAAACATCCAAGAGCAGCCCACACACGACCCACCGTGTGCATGCCCCTCGTTAGACAACAAGGTGGACCGATGCACCTGTGCACTTACAAGATAATGAAGGGGATAGATAGGGTAGAGGTAGAGAGATCCTTCCCGCTTAGAAAGGATAGCAGAACTAGAGGGCACAGCCTCAAAATAAGGAGGGGGGGGTGGTTGGTGGTGGTGCAGTTTAGATCGGAGTTGAGGAGGAACTTCTTCACTCAAAGGATGGTGAGTCTCTGGAATTCTCTGCCCATTGAAGTGGTGGAGGCTACCTCGCTGAATATATTTAAGTCACGGGTAGATACATTTCTGATAGACAGGGGAATTAAGGGTTATGGGGAGAAAGCGGGAAAGTGGAACTGATCCACTTCAGATCAGCCATGATCTTGTTGAATGGTGGGGCAGGTTCGAAGGGCTAGATGGCCTACTCCTGCTCCTATTTCTTATGTTCTTATGTTAGGATTTTAAAATGAATAATAAAGGGGAAGATGGAATGGATGGAAATATTCTCAACCTAAAGATTAAAAGAAAGGAAGTAATAAGATCAAAGGGTAGGCAAGAAATTATCAATGTAAAATATTTCAGAAATAGGGGTTATAAAAAGTTATAACATACTTGCAAGTGTGATGGAAATTAGAATATGTTGCCTTAATAGCAATGTACAGAGCATCAACAATATCAGTGCATAGGGACAGACATTGACAGGTATAGAATCCCTACAATGCATAAGGAAGTCATTTGAACCTGCACCAACAACAATCCCACCCAGGCCCTATCTCCATAACCCCCTCGTATTCACTCTGTTAATCCCCCTGACAGTAAAGGGCAGTTTAGCATAGCCAATCCACTTAACCCGCTCATCTTTGGTACCCAAATAGAAATTCTGACCACAATTGTACTAACTTAAAGAAGTTTGAAGAACAGATTCAACTGGTGGGGTATGATGTTGTGACTGTCACAGGGATCTGCCTACAAGCTGGGCTTGACTGGAAGCTTTAGAAAGGACATAGAATTTGAGAATGAGGAGGATAACAAAATACAGAATCACAGTAGCGAATAGAAAGGTGTAGCATTGGTGTGGGGATAGTGGAATTGCTCTATGTAATTCTAAGGAGCAGGAAAGACTCAAGTCTTTAAGTTGTCTACAAATCCAATCGTGGTAGTGTGGTGAGGGACAGAAAATAGAGAATTTGGGTCGAGATTGCTTGTTTTATTCCTAATACTTGTATACTGGCCCTGGTTTCTGTTTTAGTCCTTTTCAGGCTCCATTCCAGCTAGGTCACACAAGTGAACTGACATTTAGTAAATCATTTGTCTCTCTAGTAAATGTTTATATAAATGTTATAATCGGACAGCACGTAATAAAATTTTCAAAAGATTGAAATTATTTTGGAATTTTATACATTGACAATTTTTCAATTAATTGGTGTCCTTCTATTTTCAAAACTGTTTCTAACTTTTTGCTAGTTTTGATGATCCTCAAGTTCAGAAGCATGTGGCCGAGAGCAAATGTTCTGTAAGTATTGACATAAAGGTAGCAATGGCCAATGTTAGAAAATTATTTTGTTGCTTTTTTAAGCTCGCTTTCTTAAAACCTGACGAAAATGACCCTGACTCGAATACTATCTGAGATTTTCCAGCGTTTTCTGTTTTTGCTTTTATCTGAAAGTGGTTATAACTTTGTGTGAGACTGTGGACTAATTGTCCTCCATTCCTGTCAGTTAGCTTGTATGCTGATGGAGAGAGATCATTGAGAGTGTAAGAATGCACTGCTGAAATTAACCTACTCCATGCAAACAATACATCTGATACCAAGGCTCTGAAAGATGTTTTTATATATATGATATTAATAGTAAGGTAAGAAAGGTTACAGGACAGAAGTGAGATACTATAAACATCCAGAAAGCTGTTGCAACTTTTTTTGGTAGCTCATTGAAAATATATTTTGGTCGCTAAAAGGTGACCTTGACGTTGTCTGAAATGAAAAATCTTGCAGCATTGTTTTATAAAAATGGAAAATGCTGCAAAAACTCATAAGGCAGCATCTATGGAGAGAGTTGACATTTTGGGCATGAGTGACCTTTCATCAGAACAAATGAACATTTTGTATCAAGGATGGCAAAACAAGTGGTGGTTTAAAAGTAAAAATTGAGAACTTTCACTGTAAATAGATTACTGTTCAGAACTCAGTTCATGTTAAGGGGAAATGCCCTCCCCTTGCAGCACCATGCAGTAGCTTTAGAGCAGTTATGCTGAAATGAAAACATTAACAATTGTACTAAATGTGATACTTTGAGGAAAGCGAGAGTTACAGGTATGAGTGACCTGCTGGTGATGAACTCAGCAAAAGTTTTTTTTTCGTTCCAGTACCTTAACCAAAGGGAGGAATGAAGGATTAGACTTTCAACCTAACAAGTGTGACCAGGGAAGACTGCAAAACATACAGGATTTGTCATAGATTATCATCCCTTTTGAGCTCTGTGCAACAGTGTTTACATTTTGCTGCTTAGAATTAATTCAGTTACAATTGGGCTCAAGCTGAGTTGTCTTTTTCAATGTTTACGCAGGTTATTGATAAGGATGGCAAACCCAGATATGAGGTTGATACTGGGGAAGAGCTCAAGACTGTCCCTCCAGAGGAAGTAATGAAGTTGATTTTTGAGAAGATGAAAGGTGAGTGTAATTCTGGTTTCAGTGTGAAATTTGTGTTTTAAGTTTGCAAAAATGACCAGGCTTCACTGAAGACTCAATCATGGCTCAAAGCAAGGAGCCACTTCAGCCGCCCAAGAATTTACGTTGAGTAGTAAGGGAGCTCTTTACTGTGGAAATGTGTGCATTATATAAATAGTGTTTGTGTGAGCTCAGGCTCACATTACAAAGTAGACTAATATTTAGAACAGGTTAAATATTTTAATGAACTAACTTGCAACATGGCTAGCAATCTCAATTGACAATATAATGAGCATTGTGATTTTAATCTGAGAATTGCGAGAACTGTGCCCCTGAATATCAAGATAGTATTCAACTGAGTGTGACACTAAAGAGTGCTGATAAAATTCAGTCACTGGGGATTGTATTGAAACCCATCAACTGGCTGAAATCATAGTTGATAAAAAGGAAGATAATCGTGTTATTAGAAACCACTCACTATCTTGACATGGGCATCTTTTCTTCTTTCTTTGCCATCTCTGGGACAGAATCCTGGAATTCCCTGTCAGATCACCACAGAGGGCACATCATCACACTGACTGCTGTAATAGTTAGCAGCACAATCAATGCAGCCTTACAAACACTGCCCACGTCTGGAGAACAAATATGAAATAAAACCCCAAAAATCAGAAATCTGAACTGTTGTGAAGTGGGACCATGATGATGACATTGCATTGGGCATTCTAAAAGTTTTTCATTTTGTGATGTCTGTGTCTATGTTCTAAATGACTCAGTCTGGCACGGAGGGGCGGGGTCCTAAACTCCCTGTGCTTTTCTGATAGCGCTGTGGGATCTTTTGCATTTACCTGAGATGTCAGACTGTACCTCAGTTTAACATCTCATTCAAAGGCAGGACCTCCAGCAGTACAGTACTCTCTCAGTACTTCACTGGAGCGCTAGCCTAGGTTTTTGTGCTCGAGCCCTGATGTGGGGCTTGAATCCCACAGCCTTCTGTCTCCGTTGAGACTGAACCATGGCAGATATTCGTAATAAAGGCTTAAGTAAAAGTATATAAACAAAGGATGGGTCCTTTGGCAGTCAGCAGGATGGGTGCAGGGTTAATAATGGATATGTTTTGAGATTAAATAACAGGTTTCAGCATTTTAAATTTTTATTTCTGTTGCTGAATTGAATTTTTTTTGTTAACAGAAACAGCACAATCAGCATTGGGCCCTGACGTAAATGATGTCGTCATTACTGTCCCACTGGATTTTGGGAAGAACCAGAAGAATGTTCTGAGGTAAACAAAGTAGACCTCTTTAATCTCTCCAATCACAAAAGTTCAAACAGATCAATCTACTTTTCATTAGTCTGTGCATTTAACCATTTGGCACCTTTTTGTTGATTCATATCTTTACCTTTCATTCATTTCTGATTTATTTTGAGACATTCTCCCAAGGTAATTGAGTGTTTAGTTTTTGCCCTGTGTACTCCAGTGAATAGATGGTTAAGTGTTGATCGTGTACCTCTTTTGGTGTGACCTGCTGTATTTGCGTAGGCAGGCAGCTCAGGCGGCTGGTTTCAACGTACTGCGATTGATTCATGAACCTGCGGCAGCTCTTCTTGCATTTGGAGTTGGACAGGAATCACCTTCTGAGAAAAGGTAAGCTGTATCAATACTGTAATTGTTGAAGCAGTGAGTGTGATAGCTTAAGAAATCTGACATCTGCTTGTCTCTATTCAAAGCATTTTAGTTCATGGAACATCAGAATCTTTACATTTAGTTGCAGTTATGTAAATATTTGCATTTAATTTTGTTACTTACAAAATTGAAATGGGACTTGAAGCATAAGGAATCTTTGTAGAAATTTTCAGTCTTACCAGATGGTTCAATCAAATCTGTTGATAGATCGTGATAGAGTTGTTCAGTTTACCCATTTAGAGTATCTTATTCATTTTCATAGTCAAAGCAACAGTATTTGCACTTAATATTGCTACTTATTCCTAATTAACATGGTTTTTAGTTTTGTAAGCATGTTTTGAGCAAGCTAAACAGTGAAACCTGACAGGTTTTGTATAATTTTATATCTGTTTCTATTCATTTATAGTAATGCACTGGTTTATAAACTTGGTGGATCATCCCTGTCTATTACAGTAGTAGAGATAAACAGTGGCATGTATAGGGTCCTAGCGTCTCATACTGATGACAGCATAGGAGGCGAGTGTTTCACAGAAGCCTTGGCGCAGTATTTAGCTTCAGAGTTTCAGAGGTAAGAGTTTGCACAGCGGGAAAAATGAACTTTCAGTACTCGCTCCATTTCTGCCGGATTAAAACTGTGGATTTTTTTAAATTAGATTGTTTAGGCACGATATAAAGAGCAATGCAAGAGCCATGATGAAGCTAGTTAATAGTGCTGAAGTTGCTAAGCATACATTGTCAACTCTGGGCAGTTCAAACTGTTTTGTCGATTCACTTCATGACGGCTTAGACTTCGATTGCAGTGTGTCCAGGTATGTATATAGTTGGTTGTATTAGGCTAAGAGATATGCTGGCGTTGACTGTTGGCTATGACTGTCGTATTAGGCCTCCACCTAAAGCCTGGCTTCTAGTCTTATGGCATCGGGCATAGGCACAAAAGGATGAATCACCTCATTCTGTATCATGATTCTAGATTCACACAATACTTCCCTTGGTGCCTCCATTTTGCTAGTTACAAATTTCCTAGGATTGCCTCCATTTTGATGAAAAGGGCCCACTTCCACAGCTGATTGTGGAACGGTGTTGAGCTCGCTGGAGTAGTCTGACCTCTGTACCACCATCGGCAGGAAAGTGAAAAATTCCTCTCCCCCACTGCTAACCATGCTGGGATGAACCTCCCAGATTCTGTAGGCTATGGGATGTGTCTCTTCAACCAGACTCTGTCTTCTCTCCTGCATCCAGTTTGGGAGCTTCTGTCCTCTGACCACACTAATCGCAGTCCTTTTTCCTCTCCCCCTCTCTCTCTTTGCTACTCACTGTCAGCATAACTGCCCTTCCCTTTATGTGAAGATGTGAGGATTTTGCACCTTGTTCAGCAAGTCCTTTATCTTAGAAGGACCGTCTTGTTTTTGTAGCAACTGAGCCACCCAGGCTTCTTGTTGGGCACAATTTTAAACATGTTACATGATTCCTCCCCCGACCTCCCCCTCACTACTGCATTATACCTTAAGCAGACTGTTCAAAACAATAGTCTTTCAAAATCTCACAATCAGATCTGTGGTTAGTGACCACTCAATTGGAAATGGGTCCTTCCTATTGACTTCATATTGACCATCTTATAAATCTTCCCTCAGTCCCCTCCGTTCCAATGGCCAATGAAAGAAGATGGTATTTTCTGTTGTTAATTTTGACATGAATATTCCTGTTAGTTCTGGATTTTCTGATTGAAGCAGTTTTAATATTTCCTCATCTTGTAACATAAAGTTAATTTGGAATTGTTTTAATGGTTAACAGTAGCAAATTGTGCTCTTTAATATAGAAACACAGTTAACAACCTAGTTTAAATTGTTTTACTGACTATTCCCTTAATGTCCAACAGATCTGGAAGCTATCGAATCCTTTATAACTCCAGAATTTGAAATCAGTTGTAAAAAGCAGACTGTCATAATAATTGTGTACATCTTATTTTTAGAGCAAGATTTGAATCGGTTTGCTCTGCATTGTTCAGTCAAAGTGTCCAACCTGTTCTGAAGCTAGTGGAGGAAGCTGGACTTTCTGGCAGTGAAATATCAAAGGTTTGTCTAGAGATGGTGAAACATAAATGTTGATCTTAACCTGTGATTCACAAACCTTTGTTGTCTGTGGGCCACTTAAGCAAGGCAAAATAAAACCTCCATGGACCACTGACTGGTCCTACCTCATCCCCTTTGCTGACCAACATAAAAAACACATTAGAAATAAGCTTATGGAAATGATGAATATTTAGTTGCTTTTCTTGCTACTGAAGTTAATTTATTTTTGTCTCAAATTCAGGATATTATTAAATGACAGTCTATTCTCCTTTACTTTCAGTCCTATAATAGATTAGCGTAAGTTTATTTATTAGTCACAAGTAAGGCTTACATTAATACTACAATTAAGTTACTGTGAAAATGATAATATGTTTCCAAGGAACTCTGAAAATCAGAAACTTTATTAGACTGGATTCTTCTGTTCTAATTCTTCAAGTGTTTTGGATATATTTTCTTTTATTCCTTTTTTAGGTTGTTCTTTGTGGGGGTTCTGCTCGTATTCCCAAATTGCAGCAGATGATTCGGGATCTGTTCCCAGATGTTGATTTGTTGAACTCCATTCCCTCTGATGAGGTGATAGCTGTTGGAGCAGCTATTGAAGCTGCGTTACTGTTGGGAAAGGAGAACAGTTCATTAGAAGAAGCTTCTGTCATTGTGGAGTGCTCCGCACGAAACATTGTGGCTAAGGTATTAAAATCTGACTTCTGATTCCAGAGAAACAAATTTACCTGCAGCATGTTTTCGTGACTATTTAATTATCTAAATCACATTTGTGCAACCGATAGACGGTAATCTATGATTTACCAATGGCATTTATTTATTTATCAGTTATCTCCAGTGCTGCCTTTGAATTTGTTAACTGTGTTATCCTTCATGTTTCATTTACAGTAATGAAAATCCATGGGACTTATTGCTATGTAGAAGCCTCTGTTGCAAATGACAAATTCTGGCTTGTCAAAGTGGAATAAGATTGTGTTTGAAGTTTTTACTAATATTGTCCTATATTGTTTTGGTGGAGAAATTGAAAACTGTTCTCTCTATCTGTTGATAAAATATCAAGTTGTGGAGATATTTTACCTTGTAAGTTATTCTACCATAGCATCTTCAACATCTCTGTTGACAGGTTGTGGACAGTCCCTTTCATATTATTTCATCCTGTGTTTTTCTGCAGGAGAGGAGTGATTCTGGATCTGACACCTACAAGGTCGTATTTCCATCAGGTACTCCACTACCAGCAAGGAAACACCACGCCTTTCAGGCACCGGGAAATGTTTCCTCTGTCTGCCTCGAGCTGTACGAGTCTGGCAATAAAGGATATGAGCAGGAAAGAAACAAATTGGCACAGGTCTGTTTCTGTTTTTCACTGTTGACTGCGAGTGCTCTCTTTGCCTCAGAGAGGGCTGCGGAAACTCAGGCATTGAATATTCTCGAGGCTGGGTTAGGGAAGGTGCTAAACATTTAAGGGAATCGAAAAATGTGGGCTTTGGGTAAGAAAGTGGATTTGAGGTTGAAGATCAACAATGATCTTATTGGAACTTGATGGCCACCTCTTGTTTCTCAAGCTAATTTGAAAGTCTGTGCACTTCCATGATATGTAGAAGCTGGAGTTTGGAAGGGAGAGAGTGGTAGAAGGTGTTTTTAAAGACGTCCTCGGTCTACCGTTGAGTAAATTTTCACTAGTCATCTTTCTTCATGTATGACCCCAGGCAACGAGTGTCAGCAAACTGATTTTGGATGGTATTATAACCAGGCCTCACTTTGTCCTCATCCTAAGATAAAGGCAAAATACTGCAGATGCTGGAATCTGAAATAAAAACAGAAAATGCTGGAAAAATTCAACAGGTCTCACAGTATCAGTGTAGAGAGACTCAATGTCGGCTCTATTCTCTCTCCACAGATGAACATAAGAAATAGGAGCAGGAGTAGGCCATTTAGCCCTTCGAGCCTGCCCCGCCATTCAATAAGATCATGGCTGATCTGAAGTGGCTTAGTTCCACTTTCCCGCTTTCTCCCCATAACCCTTAATTCCCTTGCCTACCAAAAACCTATCTACCCGTGACTTAAATATATTCAACGGGCAGAGAATTCCAGAGATTCACCACCCTTTGAGTGAAGAAGTTCCTCCTCAACTCCATTCTAAATGCCCCCCCCCCCCCCACCCCCAATCTTGAGGCTGTGCCCTCTAGTCCTGCTATCCTTTCTGAGCAGGAAGAATCTCTCTACCTCTACCCTATCCATCCCCTTCATTATCTTATACGTCTCTAAGATCCCCCCTCATCCTTCTAAACTCCAACAAGTACAGACCCAGTCTATTTAGTCTCTCTTCATAGTCCAACCCCCTCATCTCTGGTATCAGCCTATCAGATGCTGTTAGACCAGCTGAGTATTTCCAGCATTCTCTCTTTTCGTTGCCCTTGTTGTCTAACTGGTGCCTTTGGATTGTGAATAGAAGCACTGTATAGGGCACTGGTGAGGCCGCAGCTGGAGTACTGTGTGCAGTTTTGGTCACTGCACTTACGCAAGGGTATTTTAGCCTTGGAGGGAGTGCAGAGGAGGTTTACTAGGCTGATACCGGAGTTGAGGGGGTTGAACTATGAGGAGAGGCTGAACAAACTAGGCTTGTACTCGTTAGAGTTTAGAAGAATGAGGGGAGATCTCATTGAGACATATAAGATGATGAATGGGATGGATAGGATAGGGCTGGAGAGGCTCTTCCCGCTCAGAAAGGACAGTAGGACTAGAGGGCACAGCCTCGAGATAAAGGGGCGGGCGGTTTAGAACAGAGTTGAGGAGGAACTTCTTCACTCAAAGGGTGATGAATCTCTGGAATTCTCTGCCCGTTGAAGTGGTGGAGGCTGCCTCGCTAAATATATTTAAGACGCGGGTTGATAGGTTTTTGATAGGCAAGGGGATTAAGGGTTATGGGGAGAGGGCGGGAAAGTGGAACTGAGCCACGACAGATCAGCCATGATCTTATTGAATGGCGGGGTAGGCTCGAAGGGCTAGATGGCCTACTCCTGCTCCTATTTCTTATGTTATTATGTAAGCACTGTCTGGTTTTATTTTTCACATTTTCCTCTCCATCTCTTGCCCAGTAACCCATCAGGCCAGTTGGAATCACCAGATGCTAAGCCCTGTGATGAGCTGTGTCAGATCTTGGGATTGTTCTAGTCTACACCACACTAGACAGCTGGACTCGACCACAAAACCAGCAAAGATTGCTTTTGCCAAGGGATTTTGGGAAGTTTCCACTCCTTGCAATCCCTCCCTCCCACCCGATGAGTTGGGAACTTGCTCCAGAACACTGTCATTACCCTCTGCCGCTAGCAACCATCCAAATCTGACTGACTTCGTGGAAACATAAAAGAAACAAAATTAATAAAAATATTCAATAATTTGTTCAGTTGAGTAAGACGTCTCACAACACCAGGTTAAAGTCTAACAAGTTTATTTGGAATCACGAGCTTTTGGAGTTGTGCTCCTTCATCAGGTGGGTGGCGCCCCCAAAATAATCGTGATTCCAAATAAACCTGTTGGACTTTAACCTGGTGTTGTGAGACTTCTTATTGTGCCTACCCCCGCCCAACGCTGGCATCTCCACATCATATTCAGCTGATGAATTCCTCAGTGTTGTTAAATATAACGGTGATTTTATTCATGATAAATGAGTTAATGATTTTGTTACGCAATGCAGAGAGAAAAGGTGCCTCTGTTGTTCAAGTACAAGGTTAACAATGTAACCAGGTGGATTTTGGTTCGAATGTTGTAACTAAACATCACAGTAATAATCTGACAGATGTATGGTTTTAAGCCACTAGGGGGTGTTCGTACAGTTTTGGAATGCTAGTTACATTTTGATTACTAGTTCTGTCATTCAGTTGTCTCAGTATTTGGGATCTATGGCAACACATTGTGACCTCGTACGTAGTTTACTCGAGTTTGTTCCCTGTGCTTTGCAGTGTCGTGGTGAGTCCTTATTCCTAACTGGACCAGCAAAAGCAACAGTGGAACAAGGCTAAGGTGAAATGCTTGTCCAGTGAAGTGTACACTCTGTGTGCTGGTCTTCTGTGTTACTTATTTCCATGGAATGATGCACAATAGAGGAAAACTTTTTAAAAATCTACACTGGGAAAGTGTTTTTTTTTAATACAGGCCTACTAGTCTTCAAGACCCCTTGTTTACTGTTCTAGTCAAACTTCAGAGAACAAATAATTGCTTCAATCTTTTAAATCCAAACTCAAAAATATATATTTATAATAGTGTTGGAAAAATGTATTGATAAAACAAAATAATAAGCAAATAGAGGATTGTCTGTTTGCAAAGTACTTTAACTAGTAGATGCTATAATGTGCTGTCTGTGGATTTTATATTCTGTACACGTTTTCTTGAAGAGGTTAATTCTGTCATGTTTCGTTTGTTTGACAAGTTATTGGAGAGTAGCTGATTGGTACTTCTGTTCCCATCCTTCCTTACCCAACCAATATTATTAACATCACTATAATCCTCACTGCACCCTGGAATATTAAAGCTCAGGACTTGAGGGTGTGGTATTATGTAAGAAAATTTGGATGGTTCTTGGCCATGTTACTATGTTTCGTGTTGCTGTTTGAATTAGGTGTTAACCTTTTGGATAAAATCAGCTTTGCACCTTGGAAGCTGCATATAGAGAGCAAGGAATGCATTGCATATAATTGTTTTATCTTGATAAGATGAATGATTAGAACGCTTGTCTTACCCACTTCATAATCTTTGTTTTATTGACTAGATTGTACTCCGTGACTTACAACTGAAGGAAGGCAGCAACCATGACATTGTATCTGTTCTCACTATGAAAAGGTGCGTGTCTCAAAGTTCGTTTTGAGAGATTTTGGAAGCAGTGTATGGTTTTTTTATTCGAGTTTTCTACTTTCTGTCCTAAAGGTGTATTTTGATATTTAATAGGATCCACAGCCATCAGTTACCTTTTAAATGTTTTCTCTTTTTTCTTCTGGTTCCCTGGGATGTTTTGAGTGACTAAGTCTAAGCCCAATAGTATTGTTTCTCTGACCACAAACTGTATTCATTACAGCTAGATTCCCTGTTTTGTAATTTAGGGAAGAGAACCTTTGAAATTTTTTTTCCCCTTCCCCTGTCCAGAGCTCCACGTTCCATTGTGGTCCCTGAAATGCTTCTGGGGTTGAAAATCACTGATGTAGTACAGATCAGGCAGCCAGCCTGTGTTTTCCTGCTTACTGTGGTTTAAATCTGTACCAGCCCTCAGCCACTAAGCCATCTAGAAGCACATTGACCTGGGAGAAATATTCGGACAAAATTCTTACAGGACTCAACTCCTGGATGCAGGAAAGATGTTTCTCCTGGTTTGGGGGTGGCTTACAAAAAAGAGAAACAAGATGGGATTTTCCAGCCATGTGCGCCCCAAAACTGGAAATTCCCACCCAAGAGTAGTGGGCCTTGAAATAGTCTGTTGAATTTCTGTCTTGCTCGCTACGATTCAGTGGAGGGGGGAATGAGGACATTGCCAGCTACAGTCTCAGAATAAGATCTGGACCATTGAGGACTGAGATATGGAATTTCTTTACTCAGAGTGGTGACTCCTTGTAATTCTCTATCCCATGGGATCGTGGCGTCTCAATAATTAACTAGAATTAAGGCAGAGATCGATAGATTTTTAGATATTAAAGTTTTTAAGTCATATGGGATAGTGGGAAAATTCAGTTGAATTAGACAATCAGCCATGATCTAACAGGGCAGGCTTGAGGAGCCAAATGGCCTACTTCCCATGTGATAATACTGTGATGGTTAAAAGTCTGGAGTTGCTGTGAAGGAATGCTTTATGTGGGTTAATGCACTTGTATTAGTGCAACTATACACAATCATATGTCACATTTAACCTCTGCCATCAATGACAAAAGATGAGAATTATAATAAAAGTTTGTTTGTTAGTCACAAATAAAGCTTACATTAACACCACAATGAAGTTACTGTGAAATTCCCCTAGTCACCACACTCCAGCATCTGTTCGGGGTCAATACACCCAACCATCTTTCAGAATGTGGGAGGAAACCGGAGCACCTGGAGGAAACCCATGCAGACACAGAGAGAACGTGCAAACTGTACACAGACAGTGACCCAAGCCAAGAATTGAACCTGGGTCCCTGGCGCTGTGAGGCAGCAGTGCTAACCACTGTGCCACCTTGTTGCCCACTCCATTACTTCATTATAACTCCATTAATAACGCCAGTAATCCAGTAACAACTCCATTACTCGGCATTGGAACAAGTTGTTCTTGGCTCCAAGATTGGAGTCTGTGTGCCTACATACTGGCGTTGAATGGAATCAGTCCTCTATTTTGAAGGATAGAGCAGGAAGGTCATTTGATTTGATAGCAGATCACAAAGCTCACAAATGCGTCGGTCTGCCAAGCTGTCAGTTTATCTGTAACTTGAATTGTTTTGGAAGCGACAATGTGACAGAACCATGAACTGATGACGTTCATCCATCTGTGTTTAACATACATGAGTAACCTGAGGCCACTCCACTAGTTCTCACCATTTGACATCATAAACTACCAATAAAATACCTGGAGAGGGAAAAATTGCTAAATAATTATTTAACTGAACAATTAAAGTGGCCAATTTAATGTTACATAAAAATTAATCAGAAGCACTCTTTGTTGAAGACAAATTAGGAACAAAGGAACCTATCTGAAGAATGGAGTTAACTGGGGTTTGAAATATTCATAACAGCTCCAGAGTTTGTTTCACTTGTTATCAAAACATTATTGGTCGGTAAAAACCTTTGAGCTGCCACCCCCTCCATCGCGAACATCACAATAATGCTGCATTTCTTGCACAAATGCCAGAAGATGCTCTTTTCCTTTCCACAGTGCAGGTCAGTTTCTAGCTGGTTATTAATCAATGTGCAGGATTCATGATGAGGACAAATGTTGACAGGTGGTTCTATGCTCCTGTCAGCTTGCTGTGTGCTCTCATGAAGTGACCGATCTGTAATTTGGATAATACTAAGACATTCATCATACTTTCTCTTTAATCTTACTGTGCTTATGGCTTGAAAGAGTTAACTGACTGCTCCAATACACAGTTAGTGACCTGCCATTACATTGAACTCCTAAGTTCACACGGTGTGTATGATTATGTGTGTGTCTATGGCGTATCACAATACATTAAGCCCTATTTGCTGCTTCACTGAACTATAATAATGAAGCAAGAGAACAAATAGCACAAAGAGCTGAACCCGCTTTTCCTGCTTCTCTCTTTGGCTCCATGAATAGGTTAATGATACTGATTCCATATTTTTATTGAAGTAGGTCACACTCATTTTTGCATCAGATGGATGGGAAGGGCCTGTTTACCTTAACAGAGGGGTCACTGACTAAGGGCCAATGATTGGTAGAAAGATGAGGGGAGCGATGAGGAAACATTTCTTTCACCAAGAGGGTTGTGGGGGTCTGAAACTTGCTGTGAGAAAGGATATAAGAGACAAAAGCGATTGACTCATTTAAAAGGTGTCTGGATTTGCATCTCAGGTCCCATAACCTGCAGACCAAATGCTGAAAGTGGGATTGGGCTCATTTTCTAACCGGCAGATACGATGGGCCAGATGGCCTCTTTCTGTGCTGCAAACTTCCTGATCCTATCATCCAGTTGTAAATAGCTTTTAGAAAAGGGTTTGATTTTACTGGGAAGATGCTTGAAATTAACCAGGAATAAGGTAATGAAATTAGTAAATAGTCATGAACCCCGCCCACCCCGACAGTCTATTATAGATGTGACTATCATCGTGTCACCTGGTTCTGAAAAGTTTGGTAACTTTGGCTTAATATCCGAATTCGACACTCACTCAATAACTTTCCTCCTTTTAAAGGGATGGATCACTGCACGTCACTTGTACAGAGCAAGGAACAGGAATTTCAGAAGCCGTCACTATAGACGTAGCATCATAAATAACTGGTGAGGAAAGAGCTTCTATAAGCTGAAGATCCATAATTGTTGAAAGAAGAATCTTATTTGAACCACTCCTCCAGACAAGCACTCATTTTCCTTGCGTAATGAGGAAATTCTACCAATTGTATAATGGCCTTGGGTCTGATTAAATGTTCATCTGTTTTTATTTTCTCAAAGGAAATCTAAACTATGGATTGATTGAATGTTGACCCTGATTTAGAAACATTGATATTGCAACTCAAACACTGCGGGAAATCAAAGCAGAAAATACTGGAAAAGGCAGCAGGTTTGGCAGCATCCATGGAGAGAGAAGCTGAGTTCATGTTTCAGCTCATTGACATTTCATCTTTATAAGCTTACCTTAGCTGTTTATTGACCTAAGTATAAAGTCACCCCTTGTTCAGGTATCTGACTTATTTTGGCAACCAAAAGAACTGTTATTCCAGGTATGTGTTTAGGGATCATGTGAAGTGTTCAGATAAATGTGACTATTCCTCTCATTCACGTTATTACATATGATTGTAAGAATAGGAGTAGGCCACTCAGCCCCTCAAACCTGCTTCACTCTTCAGTAAGATCATGGCTTACTGTTTGCAACCTGAACTCCATATTCCTACCTTTTTGTGGTAACCTTTCATCCCCTTACTTACTAAGGATAGGCAATGAATGCTGGCCCAGTCAGCAATGCCCACGTTCCTTGCATGAATGGAAAAAGAAATGTAGACTCCGCTCCATCCCAAAACCAGGCAATCTCCAGGGAGAGGTGGGAAGCCCAGACCAATCTGGCGGGAGAGAAACAAGAACTTGTTAAGAACCTAAACTGTGAGATGTTTATGCAGCTATAATGCACAAATATGGGAGGAATGAATGCATTCAAAATAAACATTTTCTAAATGATCTACTGGTAAGAGTTATGCTGATCTGCACATTCACAAACAGTGCTAATTTTCATATAATAGGATCCTGTGTGTATGGTACTGATTATTTTTTCCGATTATATGGTTGAAAAGTGTATTGGAGTGGGATCCCACCATGGCAGCTGGGAGAATTTAAATTCTATTAATAAATCTGGAATTGAAAGTCAGTTTTATGGTACAACTATCTTCAATCATTGTAAAAGTCCACCTGGTTCACTGATGTCCTTTAGGGAAGGAAATCTGCCTTCCTTACCCTGTCTGGCCTATATGTGACTCCAGAGCCACAGCAATGTAGTTGACTCTTACCTGCACCCTGAAATGTCTGAGCAAACCACTCCATTCAAAGGCGATTAGGGATCACCAACAAACGTTGGGCTTGCCTGCGACATTTGTGACCCTTTTTAAAAACACAATCTTGTGAATTAATTGTCCATCTGCTACATAATTATTGATGTTAGTAGACCTTGACCTTCATGGAAGATTTTTTGTAAAGATATTTATTTAAAAATCATCTTTAGTTGCAATCAAGGATTGAACTAAGCTCAGGTAGGAGTCAGATTAGTTTGCACCAGGGCGTCGTCATCATGGTTCTTAGCGAGTTGTCACCATCCTCCTGCATGCCAACAAACTCATTAACACAATGTACCCTGGCCCACCACTCTGGTGTGACGATATTGCAGGATATAGAAGGAATGTTGAAGGGTGGGGTTTGGAACCCATGGACATAAACCCCTAACGAGTGAACTGCCTGGTGATCAGAGCCCCCGAGCCACCCTCACATGCCTCATTTGAGTTGCCAGCCCTCCAACGCCTGGTTGGTGTCCCTTGGCGTGCTGTTCCTCATCTTCCTGCTGCTGGTCATCCTTCTCAGCGATGCCCGGCTGGTCAGCCTCCACTCCTCCTCCTCCATTAGGTCACCTCTCTGTAGAGCCAGATTGTGTAGGGCACAGCACATGATCACTATGTGGGAAGAGATCACCAGGTTGTATTGTAGGGAACATAATAAGAACATAAGAAATAGGAGCAGGAGTAGGCCATCTAGCCCTTTGAGCCTGCCCCGCCATTCAATAAGATCATGGCTGATCTGAGGTGAATCTGTTCCACTTTCCCGCTCTCTCCCCATAACCCTTAATTCCCTTGTCTGTCAAAAATCTATCTACCCGTGATTTAAATATATTTAGCGAGGTAGCCTCCACCACTTCAACGGGTAGAGAATTCCAGAGATTCACCACCCTTTGAGTGAAGAAGTTCCTCCTCAACTCTGTTCTAAACTGCCCCCCTCTGCAGCCTGAGCTCCTCCTCAAATGCTTCCAGGATGCCCGATTTTCTCCTGAGAATGAAGCTGTCATGCACAATGCCAGGGTGTCTCACACAGACATGCATAATGTTCATGTTGTGCTCACATACTAGTTGAACATTCAGAGAGTGGAACCCCTTTCTGTTAATGAATCATAAGAACATAAGAAATAGGAGCAGGAGTAGGCCATCTAGCCCCTCGAGCCTGCCCCGCCATTCAATAAGATCATGGCTGATCTGTTGTGGCTCAGTTCCACATTCCCGCCCTCTCCCCATAACCCTTAATCCCCTTGCCTATCAAAAACCTAACAACCCATGTCTTAAAAATATTGAGCGAGGCAGCTTCCACCACTTCAACGGGCAGAGAATTCCAGAGATTCACCACCCTTTGAGTGAAGAAGTTCCTCCTCAACTCCGTTCTAAACCGCCCCCCCCCCCCCCCCCCCCCACCCTTTATCTTGAGGCTGTGCCCCCTAGTCCTACTGTCCTTTCTGAGCAGGAAGAGTCTCTCCACCTCTATCCTATCCATCCCATTCAACATCTTGTACGTCTCAATGAGATCTCCCCTCATTCTTCTAAACTCTAACGAGTATAAGCCTAGTTTATTCAGCCTCTCCTCATAGTTCAACCCCCTCAACTCCAGAATCAGCCTAGTAAACCTCCTCTGCACTCCCTCCAAGGCCAAAATATCCTTGCGTAAGTGCGGCGACCAAAACTGCACACAGTACTCCAGCTGCGGCCTCACCAGTGCCCTATACAGCTGCAGCATAACCTCCCTACTTTTATATTCGATCCCCCTCGCTATGAAGGCCAGCATCCCATTTGCCTTCCTGACTACCTGCTGCACCTGCAGGCTGGGTTTTTGCGACTAATGCACAAGGACCCCGAGGTCCCTCTGCACCGTCGCATGCCGCAGTTTTTCGCCACGTAAGTCTCCGCGGATTCCACAGGGAGGGCTTTGAGGGCGACGTGCTTGCAGTCAATGGCCCCCTGAACGTTAGGCATCTCCGCAATGGCTGCGGACCCTGAGCCCGGGCTTCCTGATGGGCCTGGTCCAGGTTAAATTTGACGTACCGCTCAGACTGGGCATACAGGGCTTCTGTGACCTGCTTGACACAGGTGTGCACGGCTGATTGGGAGATGCTGCAGATATCTCCGCTGGGGGTCTGGAAGGAGCCAGTCGCATAAAAGTTCAGACAGGCTATCAATTTGACAGCCCCCAACAGTGGGTGCTGCCCCCACCCCTCTAGATGCCAGGTCCTGCAGCAGGTGGCACAGGTATTGCATAGCCTCCTTTCAGAAGCAGAGAAGTCCATGGCACACAGTGTCCGACACCTGTTCAAATGACACTTGTGCACGGAACTGCCGGGGTCACCCCCCCAACGGGTGAACGGTGGTCATCTCCCTCTACTCCTGCGAGTGGTAAGGCCCGGGCCTCCTGTGCAGCAATTCTTCCTCCAGCTCCTCCACAGCTCCAGCAGCAACCATAAGAACAGCAGGTGGCATTAATCAGTTCAAATAAGCTAGCTCATATAATGATAGAATTGACACATCCCATTTTAGATTTGTGAGGCACCTTGTGATTATGCAAATTGATTATAGAATTGTGAAGGGAAGGCACAGTGGCTGGCATTGTTGCCTCACAGCACTAGGGACCTGGGTTTGATGCTTGGCTTGGGTCACTATCTGTGTGGAGTTTGCATGTTCTCCCCATGTCTGCGTGGATTTCCTTTGGATGCTCCAGTTTTCTCCCACAGTCCGAAAGACAGGCTGGTTGGGGCACTGACCAGAACAGGAGCTGAAGTGTGGCAACTAGGGGATTTTCACAGTAACTTCATTGCAATGTTAATGTAAGTCGTACCTGTGATTAATTAAAAAAAACTTTAAAATCTTTCTTACATTCTTTTATCTGTACGCCATAATAAACCTATTCCCAGACAGAATATCCAGGTGCTCCGATTTCCTCCCACAGTCTGAAAGACATGCTGGTTAGGTGCATTGGCCGTGCTAAATTCTCCTTCAGTGTACCCGAACAGGTGACGGAGTGTGGCGATGAGGGGATTTTCACAGTAAATTCATTGCAGTGTTAATGTAAGCCTATTTATGACACTGATAAATAAACTTCAAAAATGGAATAAACTCACTATTACATCTGCTACTCTCACTAATCAGGAGGAGGTGGTACCAGCTGGCTTAGGGATGACAAGATAAATTATTTGATTTAAATACTGGTGCACTGAAGTCCCACGGGAGAAGTCATTATGACACAATAATGTAATCAAATTGTTCAAATAGCACAAAAATAAGTCAGAGCAAAACTTAAAAGTTATTTAAAATGTAAAGAAATGTGAGGATTGTGTGTTGATGCAGAAACCACGAAAATATACATGAACATTGAAAGAGAAAGAGAGGCTTTGGATTTGGATATTAAAAGTTCAATGAAACTTTCCAATCAGTAAATGTTATCAACATAAAATAAAAACCAGCTGATCGCTTGAGAATTTTCAAAAAGGCAAAATAGCTCATTCTAATCTTCAATAGATCATTCCTTAGAATATTTTACATAATTTTAGATACTTTACCTTCAACTATAGAATGCCTACAGTGCAGAAGGAGGCCATTTGGCCCATTGGGCCTGCGCCAACAACAATCTCATCCAGCCCATATTTCCGCAACCCCATATATTTACTAGGGGTCAATTTAGCATGGCCAATCCACTAACTCACACATCTTTGAACTGTGGGAGGAAACCCACGCAGATACAAGGAGAACTTGCAAACTCCGTACAGACAGTGACCTGAAGCTGGAATTGAACCTGAGTTCCTGGTGCTGTGAGACAGCAGTGCTAACCACTGTGTCGCCCAACAGGACATTGTGTCAGGTTTGATTCTGAAAGCACTTCATCTCACCTCTCAGAAAATTCTGGATTTAAGTCTGACCCCAGAGATTTTTGGCATAAAATGTAGGCTGTCACTTCTGTGCAGTGATGTGGGAGTGCAGCGCTGTCAGTGCAATGATGTGCGAGTGCAGCGCTGTCAGTGGCTGTTCTTTAAGGTAAGATATTTGACCTGTACAGTGTGTGTAAAAAAAAAGGGGAGATCTCCTGGTGCCCTGACCCTCATGATGTGGAGATGCCGGCATTGGACTGGGGTAAACACAGTAAGAAGTCTCACAACACCAGGTTAAATCTAACAGGTTTATTTTGTAGCAAAAGCCACTAGCTTTCGGAACACTGTACCTTTGTCAGGTTGAATTTTAACCTGGTGTTGTGATATTTCTTACTGCCCTGACCCTCAGCCAGAATCTAAAGGCAGGAAGAAAACCGAATACTGCAGATACCAGAAATGTGAATGAAAAAAACAGAAAAATACTGAAAATACTCAGCAGGTCAGGCAGCAACTGTGGAGAGAGAAGCAGATTCTCATATTTCAGGTCAGTGATCTTTCATCAGAACTGAAAAAGGTTACAGATGAAACAGGATTTAAGGATGCCACCAACCAGAATGGTGTTAGGGATAATTGCGCACACACACAACAGGGTGGGTCTTTCGGGTACACATACACACCAGGCCCACATTGTGGCCACCGGAACATGTTCAGATTCACCCACCAAGATGGTGCGTGATTGTTTTACTCCTAGGCTGGTAACTATAACTTTAACCATGAAATAATATCATTATAAATAAACAAATGTGTTATAGTTGAAGGAGTGATCAGGTTGGAAAGGCTTTGTGCAGGGGGATCGTACATAGCCTGATAGCTTAGATGGTGGATAATTAATCCCAGGATCGTGCTTTAGCCCCCGATTGGGTGTTGGTTGGGGATGTCACTACCAGATTTGAAGCACTGTTTTAATTGACATTTTGAATAGTTGCAGTTTTTTTCCATGAGCTGATTTTGTTGTAATGGAGACAATTATAAGATGAAGGTTGACAGAAGAAATGCAGAAAGCAAAGATCCAGTTGAAAGCTTCTCTCACTTTAACACTCAGGCAGACACTGTCCCTGCATCTGCACATGTGCAGTAAGAGTTCTCTCTGATGGTGTGACATAATTAAATAAAGGATAAAAGCAAATGATGCTGGAATCTGGAACTAAAAAAGAAAATGCTGGAAAATCTCAGCAGGTCTGGCAGCATCTGTGGGGAGAGAAAAGAGCGTCCAAATGTCAAAGCTTTGACAAAGGGTCATCTGGAATCAAAACATCAGCTCTTTTCTCCCCTTCCAGATGCTACCAGACCTGCTGAGATTTTCCAGCAGTTTCTCTCGAGGTGGCATAATTAATGCAGCCTTTAAGCAAGTGCAGGAATGGCAAGAAGAGGGGAGCAGGAGTAACAAAAGGATAAGGTGGAGTACAGAAAATTAAATGACAATGAGGATGATGTTACAAAGCAAAAGGTGGGATGGGAATAGAACCATAGAATCTTTACAGTGAAGAAACAGGATATCCAGCCCATCAAATCTGCGCTGACTCTCTGAAAGAGTATGCTATCCAGGCCCTCCCCGCTGTCCTATCCCGGTAACTCCACCCAGTTACCACGGCCGGTCGACCTAACCTGCACATCTTTGGAGTGTGGGGGGAAACCGGACCACCAGGAGGTAACCCACACAGACACGAAGAGAATGTGCAAACTCCACGCAGACAGTGTACGAAGGCCAGAATCGTACCTGGGTCCCTGGTGCTGTGATGCAGCAGTGCTAACCATTGTGCCACTGTGCAGAAGTGAAAGATGTATCCAGTAGGGATGTGCATAGGAAAGTGCAGAATTGTTATCAAAACTGCCATCCAAGATCAAACACACACACACAAATAGGAGCAGCGGTGAGTGTCTGAAGTTGTTGAACACAATGTTGAGTCCAAGAGGGTGTCCTGTGCTGAACTGAAAGTGGAGATGCTATTCCTGAAGATCATACTGAGCTTCATTGGAAAGCTGGAGGAAGCTGAGGACAGAGCTTTATGTTTCTAGTTGTTCAGATCACCAACAACCTGTCCTGGTCTCTTCATGCCGACACTATAGTTAAGAAAGCCCACAAATGTTTCTGCTTTCTCAGGAGGCTAAGGAAATTCGACATGTCCGCCTCGACTCTCACCATTTTTTTAATACGTTACCTGTCCAATGACATCACTACTAAACCACCATCACCCTCTGAGATCTGACCTGAGGCTGATCTATTGCAACTGTTGTATAACCGTATGGAAAATGGGCTGAATCCAAATTGTGTTCATCTGTGATGCCCATAGTCAAAAGTTCGGACAGTACACATCATCGAGACTCACAGATGAAGAACAAAATGGGTATCTGAAACATGCCAATACCCGTGGCACATTATTTTCCAACCCTATAGATAAAGATCATTAATACCCGTGAAGAGTTTTGCTTTGACCATCAGTATCAGTAAGACAAATGTTATGGTTCGGGATGTTCTCAAATCACCATCTAACAGCATTGACAATGTGATGCTGCAGGTTGTTGATATCTTTGCATATCCAAGTTCCACAATCACCAACAATCTGTCACTTAATGCTAAAATCAGCACACACATCACAAAAGCTGCAGCTGTTATACCCAACTGAGTAAGAGAGTGCAGAGCAACCTGACTGAGAACACCAAACAATGAGTCCAGCATCCTCAGTGTACTACTCTACAAAGGTGAGACTTAGGTGAGAAGGTAGAAAAGTTTCCACCTTCACTGTCTCCATTGTATCCTCAGCATCTCGACAAGGTCACCAACACTGAGGTCCTGGTGTGGGCAAACTCCAGCAATGTAAACTCATTGCTAAGTCAATGTTAGCTTGGCCTCATTCATTAAATGGATGATGGCTGTCTGGTATACGCTGCCAGAAGGCAACCTGGGAGGGAAATAGGAATATGATGGAAATGGACACTGACGACTGGGAGACAGTTACTGACAGCTGTGACCTCTGGAGGCCGACTGGAAAGGTAATTGAAAGAGGCAAATAGAAAGGAAAAGCTCAGCTAATCAAGAAGAAGACCCAAAGAAAACAGAGAGCAGTGAACTGCACACCTTCTTGGCATTCTGTCTTCCCTCTAGGGAATGTGGCAAAGACTGCCACACTAGGGAGCACCAAGCCAGAGCCCACTGTGCCAGGGACCGCCATGCTACAGACCCCTGCGCCAGAGTGGGGCTGCTGAGACACACCAAGTAACAGTTAACAGAGTTGACCATCACAGCACAAACCATTAAAACCCAAAAACATCAGAAACAGGGCAGGAGGATGTCTGAACGCAACTGACATCTGAAACTTGAACCTGCTTTTTGCTTTCAAAATCCTGTCCATCTACAGCATTTGCTGCTTCACATTTTACAAATGTTTGCTAGTTGAGGTTTTTTAAGGAAAATACTGCATGTTTAGCATAAACCCCAAATATGATGTCAGAAAAGTGCAGTGGGCTCCAGTGCAGCAACTGTAAATGACACATGGTCAAGGCAGTGTGATGCTTTAGCAGCAGACCTCGCTGCTGGTCTCTCTCTCTCCATGTCCCTGGCTCTTTTTCTCTCTGTCTGTCCAAAAGACCATAAGACACAGGAGCAGAAGTTAGCCACTCAGCCCTTCGAGGCTGCTCTGCCATTCATTTTGACCATGACTGATCATCAATCAGATTATGACTGATCTGATTGAGCCTGTACTCAATGGAGTTTAAACAGATGAGAGGTAACCTTATTCAGACATTTAGGATTCTCAGGGGGTTTGGTATGTTTGATGCTGAGAGGTTGTTTCCTTTTGTGAGAGATTGTAGGATCAGAGGGCATAATCTCAGAGTAAGGGGGTCACCCTTTTAAGACAGAGATGAGGAATTTCTTTTCTCAGAGGGGAGTGAATCTGTGGAGTTCTTTACCACAGAGGGCTGTAGAGGCAGATTTTTAATCAATAAGGACATCAAGGGTTATGGGGACCAGATGCAAAAGTAGAGTTGAGATCTACTCAACTTCTCCTCATAAGAAAATCCCTCCATACCCCGGATCAACCTTGTGAACCTTCTCTGGACTGCCTTCAATGCTGGTATACCTTTCCTTAGATAAGGACATCAAAACTGTCCATAATATTCCAGGTGGGTTCTAACTAATGCCTTGTGTAGTTTTGGCAAGACTTCCCTATTTCTATATCCTTTGAAATAAAGACCATTTGCCTTCTCTATTACCAGCTGAACTTGCATGCTAGTGTTTTGTGATTTATGCACAAAACCTTCCCAATCCCACTGTGCTGTAATTTTCTGCAGTCTTTCTCTATTTAAATAATAATCAGCTCCTTTATTCTTCTGACCACATTTTCATACACTATATTCCATCTGCCAAGTTTTGCACACTCACTAATCCTGCCTGTATCCCTCTGTAGACTCTGTGTCTTCCTCACCACTTGCTTTCCCACTAATGTTGTGTAATCTGCAAACTTGGTAATTATACATTCACTTCCCTTGTCCAAATCATCAGTATACATTGCATATTGTAAATAATTGTGGCCCAGCACTGATCCCTGTGGTACTCCATTAGTTACAGTTTGCCATCCTGAAAATGCTCCTCTGCCACTTCCTGGTTCCCCATTATCATTTCCCAGTCTCATTCCCTCAGGGGCCTCTGTTCATTTCACTCTTCTTTATTTCAATATTTAAAAAGCTCTAACTCTCCATTTTTATATTAATTTAACCTTATAGTTTATCTTAGAATCATAGAATCCCTACAGTGCAAACAGAAGCCATTCGGCCCATCAAGTCTGCACTGAACAAAATCCCACCCAGGCCGTATCCCCATAACCCCACATATTTATCCTACTATTCCCCCTAACACTATGGGGCAATTTACCATGGCCAATCAACCTAAGTCATGATGTAGATGTGCCAGCGTTGGACTGGGGTAAACACAGTAAAAAGTCTGACAACACCAGGTTTTAGTCCTGGATACCATCATCACACGTGAGAATACCATCCACCAGGTACATGGTAAATACTCTTGCAACTCGGCCAACATTGTCTACCTGATACGTTGCAAGAAAGGATGTCCCGAAGCATGGTACATTGAGGAGACCATGCAGACACTACGACAACGGATGAATGAACATCGCTCAACAATCACCAGGCAAGACTGTTCCCTTCCTGTTGGCGAACACTTCAGTGGTCACGGGCATTCAGCCTCTGACCTTCGGGTAAGCGTTCTCCAAGGCGGCCTTCACGACACACGACAGCGCAGAGTCGCTGAACAGAGACTGATAGCCAAGTTCCACACACGAGGACGGTCTCAACCGGGATCTTGGGTTCATGTCGCACTATCTGTAACCCCCGTGACTTGCCTGGGTTTGCAAAACCTCACTTACTGTACTGTCTGGAGACAATACACATCTCTTTAACCTGTGATCAGTGGTCCTTCCACACACATTGTCAGCCACTTTAGGACTTGAACAGCAGGTTAGGTGTAAAGATTCGCATTCTAATCAGTAATCTGTAAACTGTCTGTGCTTTATATGCTCTGTCCGAGGCCAGAACTCTCCATTCACCTGAAGAAGAGGGAATCCCCTCGAAAGCTAGTGAGCTTACTATCAAATAAATTGGTTGGACTAAAACCTGGTGTTGTCAGACTTTCTACAATCAACCTAACCCAGACATCTTTAGGCATTTTTTTCCTGCTTTATTTTTGGTCCTCTTTTGTTGGTTTTTATAACTTTCCCAATCCTCTGGCTTATTAGTAATCTTTGCCACATTATATGTTTTTTCTTTCAGTGTAATACTTTCCTTAAATTACTTGGCTAACCATGGTTGATTTATTTCCTGAGAATTCTTCTCCCTCACTGGGCTGTATTTTTATTGTGAATCATGAACTATTTTCATAAATATCTGTCATTGCTGATCAGCTGTCTTTCCTGCTAAGCTTCCTTTGCAGTCCACTCCAGTCACTCTGTCCTTAATCCTTTATAATTATCCTCATTTCAGTTTAGCACAGTTGTTCCTGACCCAAATTTCTCACTCTCAATCTGAATGCTAAATGGTATGCTTGCTATTTCCTCTTTCTCTCTCTTAGTATCTTTCTCTTTTAGTATCCATATTTGTCTTTCTCAGTCTCTCCCTTAGTCTCTCTCACAATATCTTTCTCAGTCTCTCTGTCTTTCTCAGTATCTGTCTTTCTCAATCTGCCTCCCCTTCTCATTCTCTCTTTTGCAGTATTTGTCTGTCTTTCTCAATCTCTCTCAGTTTCTCAGTCTTCCTCCCTTTCTCATTCTTTCTCTTTCTTAATCTCTCATTTTCTCAGCCTCTCTCTCCCTGTCTCTGCTTGCTAATTCTCTCTCTCCCTTTCTCAGTGTCTCTCTCTCCTTGCTGAATCTCTCTCCCTTTCTCAGTGTCTCTCTCTCCTTGCTGAATCTCTCTCCCTTTCTCAGTGTCTCTCTCTCCTTGCTGAATCTCTCTCCTTGCTGAACCTCTCTCCCTTTCTCAGTGTCTCTGTCTCTCCTTGCTGAACCTCTCTCCCTTTCTCAGTGTCTCTGTCTCTCCTTGCTGAATCTCTCTCCCTTTCTCAGTGTCTCTGTCTCTCCTTGCTGAACCTCTCTCCCTTTCTCAGTGTCTCTGTCTCTCCTTGCTGAATCTCTCTCCCTTTCTCAGTGTCTCTCTCTCCTTGCTGAATCTCTCTCCCTTTCTCAGCGTGTCCTTGTCAGGTTTTCGGAGTCTCTTTAAGAAGGGGAGGAGTTATTGAGCGTTTTAATGCAACGTCTTTACGCGCCACCATGTTTGAATGGAAACTGCAAGATGGCTGAAATCCGCGGCAGTGAGTATCTGTTGGGTGTTGCTGGTGTTTTTTGGGGAGAGGGTTGAGTATTTGCGGTGTGTGTGTAGCTGCAGGAAGCTGTGGCCCGGGCCAGCGCGATTCCCCCATTCATAAAAACAGCGTTTGTTACATTGTGAATGTAACAATTTCAATGTAACCTCCCGGAGCCGCAGCTTCTCACTCTCCATATGGTGCACTGTGTCTCCCCCCACCCTGAGAAAGTGTCTGAAATCAGGCTCCTCTCAACAGGGAACCCCCCCCCCCCCACCAGCAGTCAGATTAGTTTATAATTCACCTTTTCACACAGATTGAGTTTCTGCAGTAACTTTTAATACTTTCAGTTTGAAGGCACTGGGAGATCCTGATTGCGTTGCCCCAAGTTAGGAGAGCGAGGAAATGCTCTGGCGGCCCACGGAGTTCCCTTAGTGGTAAATGTCTGGTAAATGTTGCCCTGTGGGGAGGGAGGGCCTTGAGGACAAGTAACATCATGCAAACGTGTGCATTCAAAAGCATGCTTAAAATCCACTCTTATGTTTCCAACTTAATGTGGTCAGGTTTCCTGTAAACCTCGGAAGTGTGTGCCTGTGCTGCACTTTTCACAGGTGTCACACATTGCATATTTTAATAAAGGACTTTGGCAGCAAAATAGGTGTTACATTCCGTAGAATCCTACAGAGGCCATTCAGTCCACTGAGATTGTACTGACTCTCTTCTGACATCACCTTACCCAGGCCGATACCCCTAACCTCATCATTAACCATGGCTAATCCACCGTACCATCTTAGATACAAAGGGTCAATTTAGTACAGCCAGTCCACCCAGCCTGAATCTCTTTTGAACTGTGGGAGGGGTAGCACGGTGTCACTGTGGTTACTACTGCTGCCTCATAGTGCCAGGGACCTGGATTCAATTCTGGCACAGTAAAAAGTCTGACAACACCAGGTTCAATTCTGGCCTCAGGTCACTGTGCGTGGAGTCTGCACATTCTCCCAGTTTCTGTGTGGGTTTCCTCTGGGTGCTCCAGTTTCTTCCCACAATCCAAAGATGTGCATTAGCCGTGCTAAATTGACCCTTGGATTAGCAGGGTAAATATGTGGGGTTACGGGGATAGGGCCTGTGTGGGATAGTGGTCAGTGCAGATTCAGTGGGTTGAATGGCCAGCACGGTGTTAACTACTGTGCCACCACACTGCTCTATGTTAAAGGAGGTCAGACTGGGAGGGATTTGGTAAAGCAGTGGGTCTTTAAATAGAAAAGAGGTGGCAAAGTGTTGAGGGAATTCCAGCTTTGCCTCTGAGGTGGCTGAAGGCACAGTGACATGTAGTGGAATGTTGGGGGAGGGGGTTTAAAATGTATTCTTTCTCAGACTGTGGGTATTGCTGGTTAGGCCAATGTTAAATTGCTCGCCCCTAATTGCCCTTGAGAAGGTGATGATGAGCTGCCGCAGCCGGTGTGGTGTAGGTACTCCCACTGTGCTGTTGGGGAACTCCAGGATTTTGATTCAGTGACAGTGAAGGAATGGCTGATTACATTTCCAAAGTCAGGGTGGTGAGTGACTTGGAGGGGAACTTGAAGGTGGTGGTATTCCCGTGTATCCGCTGCCCTCGTCCTTGTAGCTGTTAGAAATCACGGGTTTGGAAGGAGTTGTCACAGGAATTGTGACAGAGGGATTGTGTGTTTGGAAGTGGGGGATAAGTAAAGCCTGCGCCACTGGCTATGGATGGAGTTTGCGTTCACAGTGGGTTCAGTCTCCCTAGTGAAGGAGCTTGTAACCTGCTTTAAAAATACAAAATGATAAACCATGAGTAAACACAAACCCAGAGTGAATTGAATCAAAAAGACTCTTTAAAAACACTAAGTAAACCATGCTGTGACCTGTAAGCTGATAGAGGACACCTTTGTGGATAAGGAATTAATCCATCGTCCCTTTCAAGTGAATGTTAAAGATCCTGTGGTTTTATCTGGTGAAGTTTAGGCAGTTTCCAGCTGTCCAGCTTGTATATTATGTTGATATTTTAAGGTTTGTGATAACTTTGGAAGATTCTAATTTTATTGGCGAGATTTCCTGCAGTTGACATTTGAATCTGCGCAGTTGTTTGCAGACAGGGAGTTTGAAATGATTTTACAAGTCAGTTACTAAGGATTATAGATAACCTGCTCATGCTTTCTGCCCTGTTTTGTTAGCTTTGCTTTGGAGATAGTTGCCCTTGACACGAGGGGGACTAACTTTAACAGCTACAGTTCATGCTGAACTCTCTTTAGATTTTTGACTGATTGCTGATGATCTATAATGCTTAGTAACTGTCATCTTCAATAACCATAGGAGCTTGGAATAGTGTTGGCACTTTTACAAAATAGTTTTGCAAAGGGAAAGAGAATAAGATTAAGATCGTCATTTTGTTGACAAGAGGGGAGATTGTTAACTAGACAGTGGAGGTGGCCACAAACAGTGAAAGCTGCCTTAATAGCACCTTTCATACTGCAAGAATGTTTATTTATCTAGCACCCTTTATGTAATGTCCTACAATGCTTTGCAGGAACGTTATGAAACGTGATTTGACAGTGTGCCACATGGGGAAATATGTGGTCAGATGCTCACAAGCTTGGTCAAAGAGGCAGGCTTCAGGGAGCTTCCTGAAGGAAGTGAGAGGGGCAGGGAGGTGGAGCAGTGTAGCAAGGAAGTTCCAGAGGCCAGGCAACTGAAGGCACAGGCCACCAATGGTGAAAGGATTAAAATCAGGGATGCCTGAGGGGGTCAGAATTTAATAAGGACGGAGATCTCAGAGTTGTGTGGCTTGGGGAGATGCAGGATGATATTGTATGTCTGCCTTGCGCTGTCGGAGACATGTTCCATCTTTGATCTATGGAAACCAACCTGTGAAGCACAAAAGTTCTTCTGTTTGCATTTGAAGTTTCATTGGAATTTTGCGAACTTGAGAGTTTGACACCAGGATTGGTAGAGTGGTTCATAGTGAAGAAGATGGTTATAGGTTGCAGGAAGATATAAATGGGTTGGTTGGATGGGCAGAGCAGTAGCAGATGGGATTTAATCCTGACCGGTGTGAGGTGATGTACTTTGGAGGAAGAAACAACATGAGGGAGTGGTAGGATACTGGGAAGCTCAGAGGAACAGAGGGATCCTGGGGTAATTATTCACAGATCCCTGAAGTTGGCAGAGCAGGTGAATGGGATAGTTAAGTAGGCATTTGGGACACTTGCTTTCATTAGTCGCGATGTAAAGTATAAAAGCAAGGGGGTAATGTTGGAGCCGTACAGAGTGTTGGTGAGGCCACAGCTGGAGCACTGTTTACAGTTCTGGTCACTTCACTAGTGAAGGGTGTGATAGCAGTAGAGATGGTACGTGGGGATTCACTAGGATGGAGCATTTGAGCTACAAGGAGAGACTAGATAGGCTTGGATTGGTTACTTTAGAGCAGAACAAAGAAGAGCACAGGAACAGGCCATTCAGCCCTCCAAGCCCATGCTGATCATGATGCTCCAACTAAACTTAAACCTTCTGCCCTTGGTCCATATCATTCTATTCCCTCCCTATTCATGTACCCATCCAGGTGCCTTTTAAATGTTGCTAATGTGCCAGCTTCCACCATCTCCTCTAGCAGTGTGTTCCAGGCACCCACCACTCTGTGTGGAAAAACCTCCCCCACACAACCCTCTTAAATTTTCTCCCTCTCACTTTGAATTTGTGCTCTCTTGTAATTGACATTTCTACCCTGGGAAAAAGTCTCTGACTATCCACTCTGTCTGTACCCCTCATAATTTTATAGACCTCTATCAGCTCTCCCCTCAGATTCTGTCTTTCCAGTAAAAATGATCCTAGTTTATTCAACCTCTCCTCATAGCGAACACCCTGGTGAACCTTCCTTGCACAATCTCCAAAGCTTCCACACCCTTCTGGTAATGTGGCAACCATAACTACACGCAGTACTCCAAATGGGGCCTATCCAAGGTTTTATATAGCTGCAACATGATTTCCCAAGTCTTGGGAAATGAACTTCCCGGTCTTAATCACCTTGGCCACCTGTGTTGCCACTTTTAGGGAACTGTGCACCTGCACGCTCAGATCCCTCTGTATTTTAATGTTCCTAAGGGTTTTGTCATTTACAGTATAATTCACACCTAAATTTGATCCTCCAAAATGCATCACCTTGCATTTGTCTGGATTAAGCTCCATCTGCCATTTCTGTGTCCAAGTCTCCCATTTATCTATATCTTGTTGTATCCTCTGACAATCCCTGGCATTACTAGAAGGCATGATGTGGATGTGCCGGCATTGGACTGGGGTAAACACAGTAAAAAGCCTGACAACACCAGGTTTTAGTCCAACCGATTTATTTGATAGTAAACTCACAAGCTTTCGAGGGGACTCCCTCTTCGTCAGGTGAATGGAGAGTTCTGCAGAATGGAGAACTCTCCATTCACCTGACGAAGAGGGAGTCCCCTCGAAAGCTTGTGAGTTTACTATCAAATAAATCGGTTGGACTAAAACCTGGTGTTGTCAGGCTTTTTACTGTGATTAATAGAAGGCTGAGGGGTGACCTGATTGAGGTGTATAAGATTATGAGGGGTATGGACAGGGTGAGTATGGAGCAGCTGTTGCCCTTGGTTGAGGGGTCAGTGACAAGGGGGCATAGTCTTAGGGTGAGGGGGAGGGGATTTGAGAAAAACCTTTCCCACTCGGAGGCTAGTGGGAATCTGGAATGTACTGCCTGGGAAGGTAGTGGAGGCTGGAAATCTTGCAACCTTTAAAGAATATTTGGATAAGCACTTGAAACATCACAATATTTGAGGATATGGGACAAGTGCAGGAAAACGGGATTAGCGCGCCTTTGGTGGTAGTTATTGTCCATGCATACTTGATGGGCTGAAGGGCCTTTTCTGTGCTGTATGACTCTACTCAGCCTACCTCTGTGTCATCACTAATGCTTTTGATTTGATTTATTATTGTCGCGTATGTTAGTATACAATGAAAAGTATTGTTTGTGCTACACAGACAAAGCATACCGTTTATAGAGAAGGAAACGAGAGAGTGCAGAATGTAGTGTTACAGTCATAGCTAGGGTGACATTTTTAGGAAGTTTAAAAGAGTTAGAATGAAGTTTTAGAAGTATAGGATGAGAGTAAAAGATAGAATTAGAAGGTATGCTGGGCGTAGCTTGCAAGAAGGTGCCTCGCTCCAGCGCCAGCCCGGAAAAAAAATGTAGAAAACATTATTTTGGTACTTCCATCTAAATACTTTATAAAACTGTATAAAGTTGACTCTGATCCATGTGGCAAACCAATCATCACATTCTGCCAATCAGAAGAGCTTTTTTTCCAATTCCTTGTTTTCTGTTAGCCGTGCAGACTTGTATCTATGACGATACGTTGTGCCCTGCATCACAAACTCCTCTTTTCCACAGTTGCCTTTGGTGGAACATATTATTAATGATTTATCAAACTAGTTGGCTGTCTTCTCTCTCTGCTGTCAGACTGCTGAGATTTTCCAGCATTTTCAATCTAGGAGCATTAAAGGCAAAGTTGGAAGTCTTTTGACTTAAAATTGGGTTTAAAATGCGGAATGCGTTGCCAGAACTGATTGTAGAGTCTTGAAGCCCAGGAGGCCACTTGACCCTCCATCTTTTCTGTGAGAGCTAGCCTCTGGCAGAGGTTTGGAACTCTCTCCCACAGACAGCAGTTACAGCTAGATCAGTTGTTAGTTTTAAATCCTGACAGATAATTTTTGATAAGTAGAGGATATTATCCAAAGGCAGGTTTATGGAGTTAGGCCACAGATCAGCCATGATCTCATTGAATGTCAGAACAGACTTGAAGGGCTGAATGGCCTACTCCTGTTCTTATCTTCCATTGAAATCCCACTCCCTTGGTCTTTCTCTTGCTCTGCAGATTTTTTCCTTTTCAATTACGCATGGAGTTAATATTTAAAAGTTACTGAATCTATTATTTAATATTTAAAAGTTACTATTGAATCTATTACCAATACTTTTTCAGGGAGTGTATTCCCCATCACAGCCACTGTCTGAAAACATTTCCTCCTCATCCCTAGCTTTTATGCTAATTACATTAATTGTGTTTTCTGCTTACTGACCGTCCTGTCAATGAAAAGGTTCCTTTCCTGCCTACCCTTTGTAACCTTGAATGTGTCTGTGAAGACTTGCGTTAACCTCTGCTCTAAGGAGAATAATCTCTGTGTAACCGTGAGTTCTCATCCCTGGTACAGTTCCAGTTAGTAAGAAGTCTCACAACACCAGGTTAAAGTTCAACAGGTTTATTTGGTAGCAAGTGCCACTAACTTTTGGAGCTTTGGCCCTTTGTCAGGTGCGTTCTAGTTAACCTGTTCTGCATCCACTCGAAGGCTTTTACATCCTTTCTGAGTCAATCCAGGTATTTTTAAGACATGTGAAAGATGATTGAATGGATGTAATGGTAGATATTGTGCAGACAGCTTGGCCTGGTTGGTGTCCTTAGACATTTAATTTTATTATGGTTGTTCTTGCCTGTCCCTCTGATCCAAACATGGTGCCAGAAATTTGCTGTGAGCACTTGTTTCTAGAAACACTGGTTATATTTTTCAAAACATACATGCCTTCTCCTGCTGAAGGCAGCTCTAACCCATAACCTGGCACAGTGGTTAGCATTGCTGCCTCACAGCGCCAGGGACCCGGGTTCAATTCCAGCCTCGGCTGACTGTCTGTGGAGTTTGCATGTTCTCCTCACGTCTGTGTGGGTTTCCTCCAGGTGCTCTGGTTTCCTCCCACAATCCAAAGGTGTGCAGGTTAGCTTGATTGGCCATGCTAAATTAACCCTAGTGTCAGGGGGCCTAGCAGGGTAAATATGAGGAGTTATGGGATTAGGGCCTGGGTGGGATTGTGGTCGGTGCAGATTTGATGGGCCGAATGGCCTCTTCTTGCACTGTAGGGATTCTATGATAATCCTGCAACCCCCAGCATGGGTAGTACAAGGAGGCTAAGCTGTTTGGCCACATTATGAATGCACATCGCTAGGCCTTTAATTCCAGAGGCAGGAGTCGAACTTGGATCTTTTGGTTCATGGACAGGGTTATGTCACAAGACCTCCCCATATCTTCAGTATTGATGGTGAAATTGGTTGAGTAAAGGTTTCACCTTTTTATTATATGATACACTCTCCTATCCAGCACATTCTGGCCAAGTGCCCCCCCCGGTGATACAACATTAAAACATGTATCTGATTGCTATAACATTTGAACTAGATTTACTTTGGGTACTTTTTAAATAAAACGAACATAGATTTGAAATGCTGGAGTTATGTGTATAGCTTTGCTGAAATATAGGATGCCCCTGCTACAGCCTGACCTGAGACCCACAACAGTGAGTGGATGGGATTCTCCCAGCTCACCCCCACGGCAGGTTT
Organism: Carcharhinus amblyrhynchos; assembly: GCF_965287045.1. NCBI lineage: Eukaryota > Metazoa > Chordata > Chondrichthyes > Carcharhiniformes > Carcharhinidae > Carcharhinus > Carcharhinus amblyrhynchos. Next base: position 50,687,542 of record NC_137342.1, read on the forward strand.
GCTGATGGGAGGAGAATCTGGCGAGAAGCAAATAGTGAGGATTTACTGGTATAAAATCCTGTTGCCATCCTCCCAATGGTGGGTTAATGGCGGTCACTATTCCTGCTGGCAGGTGGCAGAAATGCCACTTGTATATCATGAACGCTCATAGCTTCCACTGGAATAAGACCATAAAAAATAGGAACAGGAGGAGGCCATTTGGCCCCTCGAGCCCACTCCACCCATTCAATAGGACCATGGCTGATTGATCGACATTCCTCACGTCCACTTTCCTGCCCTTTCCACAAAATCTTTGATTCCCTTGCTAATCAAAAATCTATCCATCAGCCCCAAATATACAGAAGTACTCTGTCCCCACAGCTCTGTTGGTAAGGAGTTCCAAAGACTCATAGTCCTCTGATAGAAGAAATTCCTCCTCACCTCCGTCTTAAATTGACACCCCTTTATCCTGAGACTACGTCCTCTGGTCATAGACCCTTCTATAAGGGGAACATCCTTTCAGCATTTACCCTGTCAAGCCCCTTAAGAATCTGAAATGTTTCACTGAGATCACCTCTCATTCTTCTAAATTCCAATGAGTAGGGTCCCAACCCGTTTCCTCATAAGACAATTCCTCCATACTGGGATCATCCAACTGAACCTTTCAAATATCTTTCCTTAAATAAGGGAACCAAAACTGCTCTCACCAGTACCTTGTACAATTGCAGCAAGGCTTCTTCACTCTTACCTTCCAACCTTCTTGAAATAAGAGCCTACAATCCATTAGCCTTCCTGATTACCTGCTGCACCTGTACCCAGCTTTCTGTGTTTTGTGCACAAGTACCCCCCATGTCCCTTTGTGCTGCAGCTTTCTGCAATTTTTCTCCATTTAAATAATACTCTTCTTTTGTTCTCCTTTCCAAGATGACCTTCACATTTTCCCACATTATACTCCATTTGCCAACTTTTCTGCCTTCTGAACAATTGGTTTGTAACTCTTTGGCAACTTGCCTTTCCACCTATTTTTGGCTACAGTACATTCACTTTCTTTGTCCAAGTCATTAGTATATATTGTAAACAGTTGTGGTCCCAGTACTGATCCCTGAGGAACCCCACTGGTTACAGGTCGCCAACGTGAAAAATATTCTCACTCACTGTTTCCTGTCCGTTAGCCAATTCTCTATCTGTGCCAATATATCACCTCCAACACCATGGGTTCTTGTAATTTAACCTTTATGAGCTATCTTGTCGGACACTGTCTGGAAACCCAAATATAACACATCTACTGGTTCCCCTCTATCCACACTAGTTGAGACTTTCTTGCAAAGCTCCAATAAATTAGTCAGACACTATTTCCCTTTCATGAAGCTGTGCTGATTCTGCTTGATTAGAATATGATTTTTCAAATGTGTTGATATTAGTTCCTTACTAATTGATTCCAACAATAGATGTTAAGCTAATTGGTCTGTAGTTCCCTGTCTCTCTTGCCTTTTTGAATAGGGGTGTCACATTGGCAGTTTTCCAATCCTCCAATACTTCTGAATCCAAGGCTTTTTGGAAAATTACAATCAATGCGTCCACCACTTCTAACCCAGGGTAAAAGTATCAGGGCCTGGGAACTTATCCTTCTTTTGCCCAATTAGGAATCTCGTCAGGTTTTCCAATCTTGTGTCACGATCGTGTGAAATTACGTTAACATCAAACCCAGTTGAGGGAGAGTGGTGTGCACGTGCTCAGCATTCACCTTGTCAAGTTCCTTAAGAATCTGACATGTTTCAATGAGATCATCTCTCATTCTTCTAAATTTCAGTGAATAAAGTCCTAACCTGCTTAATCTTTCCTGATAAGACAATCCCTCAGTACCGGGGACCAACTGAGTGAACCTTCGCTGAACTGTCTCCAATCAAATATCTTTCCTTAAATAAGGCGACTCTTGAGCTAACTCAAGAACAGCTTCTTCCCTGCTGCTGTCAGACTTTTGAACGGCCGTACCCTGCATTAAGTTGATCTTTCTCTACACCCGAGCTATGGCTGTAACACTATGTTCTATACCCTCCCCTTTCCTTCTCTATGAACAGTAAGTTTTGTCTGTCTAGCGCACAAGAAACAATACTTTTCACTAAGTTAATACATGTGACAATAATAAATCAAACCAAAATGGTGGTCCTCAGTTCACCAGAGACTTTTGGGTGAGTATGCCAAACTCTTGCACAGTGCTGCAGTCTCCTGATGTGCTGTTCACCACTCTGCCAACACCAGCTTGGTCTCAAAACAGGAGAATTCCACACAATCCTCCGGAGCTTTGAGTTCTTGGCGGAGGCTGGTGTCGTTCGTTCTTCTCCGTTGGACCTCTGCTCCCCTTCAGGCCGCTGATTCCATTTGCTGTTTTGTACAGAATGACACCAGGCTGGGAGCATTCAACACCAGGCATTTTTACAAGCTTTTGTTATTGATATGCCTGAACACAAGCTGGTAATTGGCTGTTGTGTACCTGTGAGAAGAGGGGAGTGCTGTCTCAGGATCTTTTTAAAAAATATTCTGAGAATATTATACCCCATTGTTGTTCATCTTTGAACTACCTAAATTGAAGATAGTATGGTGAAAATTCCCCACCAGCTTAACATCATATTACTTAATGACCATACACTGCTGTGATAAGTTTGGAAATTGAGTTTAGTAGCTTTATTATTTATGAAATTTGATGCAAGTTGTTGTTCCACTATCGCACAAGTTGAATTTCATAGAATCAGAATTCCTACAGTGCAGGAGGAGGCCAATCACCCCATTGAGCCTGCACCGACAACAATCCCACCCAGGACCTAGCGCCGTAATACCAGATATTTACCCACTAATCCCCCAACATTAAGGAGCAATTTATCATTGCCGATTCACATAACCTGGGAATGTTAGAGAAGGAAAGGGGAGGGTATAGAACGTAGTGTTACAGCCATAGCTCGGGTGTAGAGAAAGATCAACTTAATGCAGGGTACGGCCGTTCAAAAGTCTGACAGCAGCAGGGAAGAAGCTGTTCTTGATTTAGCTCAAGAGTCGCCTTATTTAAGGAAAGATATTTGATTGGAGACAGTTCAGCGAAGGTTCACTCAGTTGGTCCCCGGTATTGAGGGATTGTCTTATCAGGAAAGATTAAACAGGTTGGGACTTTATTCACTGAAATTTAGTCCTTGGACTGTGGGAGGAAACCAGAGCACCTGGAGGAAACCCAGGCAGATATCAGGAGAACTTGCAAACTCCACAGACAGTGACCCGAGGCTGGAATTGAACCCGGGCCCCTGGTGCCGTGAGGCAGCAGTGCTGACCAGTGTGCCACCATGCTGCACATTGACCCTAGTGTAAGGGATATTAGCAGGGTAAATGTGTGGGGTTATGAAATGTTACGGGAATAGGGCCTGGGTGGGATTGTGGTCAGTACAGATTTGATGGGCCAAATGGTCTCCTGTGCTATATTCTGTTCTGTGTTCTGATACGCACGACAGCACAGAATCACTGAGTAGAAACTGATAGCCAAGTTCCACACACATGGGGAAGGCCTCAACCTGGATCTTGGGTTGATGTCACACTGTGTAACCCCCACCATTTGGCCTGGGCTTGCAAAATGCTACTAACTGTCCTGGCTTGAGATCATTCACACCTCTTTAACTTGTGATTAAACCCCACTCCACTTGCATTGTCTGTACCTTTGACAAGTACCACGTGGTAGACTGTTATGTAAGGTTAAATCTCACGGGATCCTGGGTGAGGTAGTCAAATGGATACAAAATTGTCTTAATGACAGAAAACAGAGCATCGTTATAGACGATTGTTTCTCAAACTGGAGACCTGTGACCAGTTGTGTATGCCTCAGTGGTTGGTGCTGGGTCCACTGTTGTTTGTTATTTATATGAATGATTTGCACAAGAATTTAGGAGGCATGTTAAGTTTGCAGATGACACTAAGATTGGTGGCATAGTGGATAGTGAAGAAGGTTATCTAGGATTGCAATGGGATCTTGATCAATTGGGCCAGTGGGCTTACGAATGGCAGATGGAGTTTAATTTAGAGAAATGTGAGGTGATGCATTTTGGTAGATTGAACCAGGGCAGGACTTACTCTGTTAATGGTAGGGTATTGGGGAGAGTTGTAGAACAGAGAGACCTAGGGGTACATGTTCATAGCTCCTTGAAAGTGGAGTCACAGGTGGACAGAGTGGTGAAGAAGGCATTTGGCATGCTTGGTTTCATTGGTCAGAACATTGAATACAGGAGTTGGGACGTCTTTTTGAAGTTGTACGAGACATTGGTAAGGCCACACTTGGAATAATGTGTACAGTTCTGGTCATCCTATTATAGAAAGGATATCATTAAACTATAAAAAATGCAGAAAAGATTTACTAGGATGCTACTGGGACTTGATAGTTTGAGTTATAGGGAGAGGCTGGATAGACTAGGGCTTTTTTCTCTGAAGCGTAGGAGGCTTAGGTGTGATCTTATAAAGGTCTATAAAATAATCAGGGGCACAGATCAGCGAGATAGTCAATGTCTTTTCCCAATGGTAGAGGAGTCTAAAACTACAAGGCATAGGTTTAAGGTGAGGGGAGAGATACAAAAGTGACCGGGGGGTAATTTTTTCACATGGAGGATGGTGAGTGTCTGGAACGTGCCGCCAGAGGTGAGTACCAAGTTTAAAAAGTGTTTAGACAGTTACATGGATAGGCTGGGTATAGAGGGATATCGGCCAATCGTGGGCAATTGGGACCAGCTTAGGTGTTTAAAAAGGGACAGTGTGGACAAGTTGGGCCAAAGAGTCTGTTTCCTTGCTGTAAACCTCTATGACTTTACCTGTAGAGACTTGATTACTGTAAAGACTTGTATTCCAACCATTATCTTGCAATTGAGTTATTGCCTATATATGGTCTGTTTGTAAGCCCAACTCTCCACTCACCTGATGAAGGAGCCACGCTCCGAAAGCTCATGCTACCAAATAAACCTGTTGGACTTTTACTTGGTGTTGCGAGTTTGTAGTCTTGACTGAGCTGTCGTTGCCTTCAGCTAAACATTGTGTTTGGCCTCCACCACAAACTCCATCACCTTGTTGAACTGTCCGTGCTCTACCCTGCATTCCCTTCGGCTCTGTGCTTGCAGACCTGTGTTGTCTCCTTTTTACACCTCCCAACACTTTGTCTAAATGCAGCCTGTCCCTGTTGAGCTTTAATGGCAGTCCAGAACTCTTGTTTCTCCCCTTCTGCCCTTTTGGGAAGTGACTGTGACTCAGTCAAACACCTTGGCTGTTTGATCTGTCATTCCCTCCCCCTCTCTCCTTTATGACCTCCCTTCAGTTCACCTCTTTTGACTAGGCCTTTTGTTACCCTTTTGGAAGCTTCCTTTGTGCTTCTGTGAAACTCCTTGGACTTTTAACTCCTTGGGGCCAGTTGTCCACATTATCACTGCTGTAAAAGTGAAAGCTGCCATTACACCATTTACCCATTTACCTAAATGTTTCATTCAAAGTTACAGTCGTAACTCTTCTCCCTGCTGCACTGTACTCCCCTCAAATCTAATGTGGGACATTGTGCCTGAAATAACCTCTGATCTACTGTTCAAATTGTGATGAGTTGGACCATGGCTTGTGCCATTTTGTGTTGTGATCTCCGTCTGTGAGGGTGGTGGTCACACAAACGCTAGCCTGTTCTAATCTATCACAACTTGTTGAGCATTGTGGTTGAAATTTGCATTTAAATACCGTGCTGGATTGTAAAGATAAAGGATATATCTGATCAGTTAACACATTTTTAACGTGTGTTCTGTATTAGCTTTGTATTTATTGAAGGGGGGGGAGGGATATAATATGGAGCCATTTTCTTTATCAAGGCCTCTGCAGCACTTGTGGTTTGTGAGTGTAATACTCTTCAGAAAATCAACTGTCGGGGTGACAGCGTGAGCAATTAAATAATCAGCTCTGCTTCCTGAACGGTGTAAATGAGTTTATCAAACAGGGAAGTGAATTTTTGGTGCTTCAGCATAAATTAAAATGTCAGTAAAATGTAAGCCAGTGCATAGAATCATCTATGCTGACAAGGCCCCAGTGATACAATTTAGGTCATAGATTTGTTTTCCAATCTGAATTAGTTTAGAATCATAGAGGCTTATAGCATGGAAACAGGCCCTTAGGCCCAACTTGTTCATGCCATCCTTTTTTTTAAATGCCTAAGCTAGTCTCAATTGCCTGCATTTGCCCCATATCCCTTTATACCCATTATACCCGTGTAACTGTCTAAAAGCTTTTTAAAAGACAAAATTGTACCCGCCTCTACTATACCTCTGGCAGTTTGTTCCAGACACTCACCACCCTCTGTGTGAAAAAATTGCCCCTCTGGACACTTTTTTGTATCTCCCCCCTCTTATTGTAAACCTCTGCCCTCTAGTTTTAGACTCCCCTACCTTTGGGGAAAAGATATTGACTATCTAGCTGATCTGTGCCCCTCATTATTTTATAGACCTCTATAAGATCACCCCTCAGCCTTCTATACTCCAGAGCAAAATGTCCCAGTCTATCCAGCCTCTCCTCGTAACTCAAACCATCAAGTCCCAGTAGCATCCTAGTAAATCTCTTCTGCGCTCTTTCTAGTTTAATAATATCCTTTCTATAATAGGCTAACCAGAACTGTAAACAGTATTCCAAGTGTGGCCTTACTAATGTCTTGTACAAGATTGTGTCTCAAGGAAGAAGGATTATCCCCAACATATTCGCCATCGTTTCAGGGTGTGGATTATGGATGTATAAACCACCAGAATGATCTATTTTTATAAATAATTAGATCATTACTGTATCTACAGATTCTGTACCTCTTTCTCTGGCCACTGTTGCTCTTGCTTCCCCGCCCAAATTTAACTTCCTGTTCTCTTTGTTGTATCAGGGTGGTGCGTGCCCTGTTTAGCATCTTTCGAAATTCTCCAAGAATTGTGTCGAGCAGAAAACCTGACCTGTTCTGAGCTTGGAATTGACAGAAGAAATCTGAAAGAATATGAAGTGGAGTATCTCTGTGGGTTCAAGAAAGAAAAGGTAAGCTCACTACACACACACACACACACACACCACACATGCCGTTCCTCTAAAGTGTATGATCCTGTCCTGTGTCTACCTCCTGGTGTGAACATAGCTCAGATTGTTTGTACAGTAGCGTTCTAGCTGAAGCTAACCTTTCATAATTTTGGACTTTGTAACCTGACACAACTTATTTCAGAAATGTCTTAATATCCTCTTCCTGGATAACGTGAACTGAAGTTCAAGCCCATGTTTCATTCATAACGGTTTCATTCAGAACAACAAGCAAGTATCTGAGAAAGTTGTCACAGGAATGAGCCTTTTAGAATTCTATTTATTTTCCTGCTTTTTCAGTATATTTAATTTTGTAAAAATAAAATTCTCAGTCTGAGTTGATTTCCAAAAATGTGACCAAATGCCATCATAGAATCCTACAGTGCAGAAGGAGGCCATTCGGGCCATCGAGTCTGCAACAACCACAATCCCACCCAAGTCCTATCCCCATAACCCCATGCATTTACCCTACCTACTCCCCCTGACATTAAAGGGCAATTTAGCACGGTCATTCCACCGAACCCACAGACCTTTGGAGTGTTGGGGGGAAACCAGAGCAACTGGAGGAAACCCACGCAGACACAGGGAGAATGTGCAAACTCCACACAGACAGCGACCCGAGCCGGGAATTGAATCTAGGTTCCTGATGTTGTGAGGCAGCAGTCCTAACCACTGTGCCGTTCTGATGCAAATTCACACATTCATGGCACTGAATGTTTTTTAATCTTGTTCGCTTGTGTATCCTCAGTGTATTTGCATCCCACTTTAACCCCCAGCTTTGACCATCTTCTCTCTTGTGCCGGCTCTTTCAAAGGCCTTTCCAATTATTCCCATTCTCCTCCTCTTTCCCTGTAGTCCTGCAAAATGCCCTTCCAGTATTTATCCAGTTATTATTGAATCTGTTTCCATCCCCCTTTCAGGTAGCACATTCTCGATCACTGTAACTTGCTGCACTTGAGAAAGAAAATCATTCCTCCTCATGTACCTTCTGCCAATTATCTGAAGTTTGTGTTGCTGACCTGTCTGCTACTGGAGACTACCTTATCAAAACCTTTCATGACTTTAACCTCTCTTACAGAGAATGACCTCACCACCTTAAGTGTCTGCACACAAAGTCCCTCATCCATGGTACCAGTTTTATCTTAAAAATCCGGATGAGATTAGATCCACTGGTTTCCATTAGTCTACCTGCAGGCTACGTACTCAAAAAAAACTTAACAGATTTGTCAAAGATAGTTTCTCCCTTTCTCTCTTGCTGTGTTGACTCTGCCTAACTGCCTGCTTATATTGATTTCAAGATTTTCTGAATGATTGACGTCAGGCTAACAGGATGGTTCCTTTTTTCTCCCTTTTTCTCTTCCCAATTCTCGTGGCACATGAGGCAGATATTGAGCATGTTTTGGGTTTGTTTCCGCAGTGAGTTTTTCCTGGAACTGGCCTGTTGCTAGGGACTGCAGTTTGATGGGTGCCACTTGGCATCAAGCATGGCTGACCAGGAGACACTCCCACCCTAACCACCTTCTGTAGGTCTTTGGAAGGTTTTACAAATGGATATTCAACCTGGCTGTCCACGTTCTGAATGCGCAATCTGTCACCGTCAGGTCCTGGAGTGGGATTTGAACTCTTGAGCTTCTGGTGAAAGGCAGAGACAGTACTCACTGCGTCACAAAGACCAGTTTTTGATGCTTTTTTTTTGGATGTGGTGCTAATTGGATGCCCCATCTATCTGTCTGGGAGGGTGTAAAAGATCCCATCGTGTACTTTTGCCTGGGTCCTGGGCTGATGCTTATCATAGAAACATAGAAGATAGGAGCAGAAGGAGGCCATTCAGCCCTTTGAACCTGCTTTGCCATTCATTACAATATGGCCGATCATCCAACTCAATAGCCTAATCCTGCTTCCCCCCCCATAACCTGTGATCCCATTCACCCCAAGTTCTATGTCCAGCTGCCTCTTAAATACATCCAATGTTTTGGCTTCCATCAACATGACAGAAAGAGATGATTTGGTCATCATTGCCTTTTCTTGGGATCTTGCTGTGCACAGATTAGCTGCCACGTTTCACACATTACAACAATGACCTTCAAACAGTACCACTTTGGCTGGAATGTACCTCGAAACATCCAGTGGTTGTGAAAATTGCAACGTTTTCTGTTTATTTTCCTGTATCACTGAAAGTGTCAGTTTCTTCATTGCCAAACAAACTCCGAACTCGGAGCAGGAATGGGCACTTCAGCCTCTCAAACCTGCTGCACCGTTTAATACGATCATGGCTGATCCTGTCTCCACCTTCCGGCCCGTTCTTTGTAAACGCTTTAACCTGTTGCTAATTAAATATCTGTACAGATGCAGGACTGGGTGGGAAAAGGCTGAGACTGCTCCAGCTCCTCTATCTGCCTCAGTCAGAGTCTCGCTCTCCTGCAATACTCCCTCAACTAAAAGGTGTGACTGCCTCTTGGATCACACTGTCATGGTAACTCTGCCCTCCCCGATCCCCCGCAATGTCTGCATCTCAGTCTCCAGCTCAACAACTCCCCAACTGAAGTTCTTTGAGATGCAGACAGATGCTTATTGCAGATGTGGTTGTCTGAGATTGTGATGCATTCCCTGCTCTTGTTCCTTTTACAAATTTTTTTAAAAATTTATGTATTTAATCAACTTTTAATCTTATTGATCTAGTTTATAGGCAGATTGAATTAAGAATTTTCCTGTAATATAAGCCACAAAATATTGAAGGCTAAATGCAGCACCCTCTGCACTGAATTCCCCTCTCCAAATGATCAACTTTTACACTCCGTTTCTGATCACTCCATGTGACCACTCTGAGAAAAACCTCCAGAAAAATATCTAATCTAGATAGAAAGATGGTGTGATTTTTCAGCCTGTGTTAATAAAACCAGCTTAGTCTGACTAACCATCCTCAAAGTCGCAGGAGGTTCACAAGTATTGCTAAAAACTTCTTAATCCTTGCTTAAAATTGCCTTAAAATAAGAAGTACAAAGTAACTGACAAACTCGATGCCAAATTTTACCCATCACGAGCTTCTGACCACAGCCAGATCCTCATTAAGATTGCCTGTTGCTACCTCCATATCATTTGACTTTTGCTCACCTGCTGTTGATACCCTCAATCTTTCCTTTGTTGCCTCTAGACTTGATGCTTCCAATACATTCCTGCTGTCCACCTCCCACACGACGCTCCATAAACTTGTAACTCTGCTGTCCGTGTCGCAGCTCTGACCAGATCCTGTCCACTGGCCTACACTGACTCCTGTTTGGGTAATGCCTCAGTTTTAACATTGTCATTCGAGTTTTCGAATCCCTCTGATTCCTCACCCGCCTCTTGTAATCTGGGCAGCATGGTGGCACAGTGGTTCGATTCTGGCCTCAGGTCACTGTCTGTGTGGAGTTTGCACATTCTCCCCTTGTCTGTATGGGTTTCCTCGTGAAGGTTAGGTAGATTGGCCATGCTAAATTGCCCCTTATTGTCAGGGCAGCTAGTTAGGGTAAATGCATGGGGTTATGGGGATAGGGTCTGGGTGGGATTGTGGTCAGTGCAGACTCGATGGGCCGAATGGCCTCACTCTGCACTATAGGGTCCTGTAGATTCTATCTTTTCTTCCAATTCTGACTTCCTGAGCGTTACTGATTCTCATTGTTCCACCATTGGTGAGCATGTCTTCAGCTGTCTGGTTCCTAGCCTCCTGGAACTCCCTCCGTCCTCTCTAAGCCTCTCTTATTGCTCACGTTTCAGTTTTAAGATGCTCCGTAAAACCTGCCTTTTTCTTTTTGACCAATTATTTGGCAGCCTGGCCTAATATCAACTTGCCTGGCTGGGTGTCAAATTCTGTTTGCTAATGTTCCTCTGAGACGCCTTGGGAGGTTTTGCAACATTAAAGATGCTTCACAGAGAGAAGTTACTTCTGATATCTCAAACGAGCAGGCGACCAGAGTCGTGTTGCAGAGTGGAGGAAGCCTCCAAAAGTTTGAAACTGTTAAAGTGATCTCTCCATCCTTTCAATCATAAAAGATGAAGAAGATAACAAAATGATGCATTTATTAACATTTCTAAATTCATTCTTATCCCTCCTTCAGGGTAAAGAATACTATCTAGTAAAGTGGAAAGGATGGCCAGAATCTACCAACACCTGGGAGCCAAGGAGAAACCTCCGCTGTATCGGACTTGTAAAGCAGTTTCGAGATGATCAGAGCAAATTCTTTGCAAAGGTGAAGGCGGCAAAGAAAGTAAAATTAAACAACTGTGAAGATTACAGATCCACCGTCGCAGAGTACATTGTAATGAAATCGAAGCAAAGATTAGCGCTCAAAAGGTGGGAAGATGAGCTGAACAGGAAGAAGAATCATCGAGGTAAAATTCTGGTGGAAAATGAAGTGGACTTTGAGCCACCCCCTTTGGACTTCCATTATATTAATCAATACAAACCTTCTCCTGGAATCAACTTGAACAGTGACGCTTTGGTTGGCTGTGAATGTTTAAACTGTTTGGAGGAGAAATGTTGCCCGGAAGAAGCGGGAGCGCAATTTGCTTACAATGCACAGCGACAGCTCCGGATTGCACCAGGCAAACCCATTTTTGAATGCAATTCTTGTTGCAGCTGCGGCCCCCAGTGTCCAAACAGAGTGGTTCAGAAAGGGACGCAGTATGACCTCTGCATCTTCAGAACTTCAAACGGAAGAGGTTGGGGCATTAAAACCCTCGAAAAAATCAAGAAGAATAGTTTTGTAATGGAATATGTTGGCGAGGTAAGGTTACATTTATTTTATGGTGGATGTTCCTTTGAATGACATGTTGCGCTAACATTAAATCCCAGACTCGCCCTGGTCAAATGAACTGGGAAAGGTTGTGCTCACTAGTCGATAGCGGCTTAAGGGATTCTCCTACCCTCCTGCATTTACTTGTAAAGGCCAAGTATGTAGATGCTATTGATACGCATGTCCTTAGCTATTCAGTGATGGGTAAATAACTTTTTCTAAAGCCACCTTTCCTTCTCATTTGCTCCTTGCAGCCATGTCCTGATCAGGTGTAAATATGTCTTCTTGCCTGTCAGGGTTAGCATCTCCTATTTGACTGCCCTGTCACAATTACTGCGTCCTTTTTGAATACGCTCTTTCTTTAAAGGTGAAAGATCAGATTAACTATCATTACATTGTCCCTCATCCAAACCTATGCTTGTTACAAAGTGCCTCCCCTAAATTTAACTGGCAAAGCTTATTGGCTTGCTCAATCTATCACACAATACATCAGTCCACCAATGCAGCTGCCTTATTGTGATCATGTGATTTAAAACTTCTTAAATTGAATGATACACCACCTCTTTATGTGAAGTGATTAATTTCACTTGCGCACGGAAATGTGTGTTTGTTCTGCTAGAGTTTCCATTTTCCTTGAAGCAATTGGGAATTCACAAATAAGTAATTTATCACCACCTCTTATTCATCTGTTATTCCTCTTATTTGTCAGCACTGCTGCCTCACAGCGTCAGGAGCCTGGGTTCGATTCCCAGCTTGGGTCATTATCTGTGTGGAGTCTGCACGTTCTCCCCTTGTCTCTAATCAATAAGGGAAAAAAAGGCATATGTAAGGTCCAGGCAGCTAAAAACAGATGAAGCATTGGAGAAATACAGAGAAAATAGAAAATAACTCAAACAGGGAGTTAGAAGGGCAAAAAGAGGCCATGAAATGTCCTTGGCAGACAGGAGAATCCCAAGGCATTTTATACATACGTTAGGAATAAGAGGGTTGTCAAAGAAAGAGTCAGACCTCAAGAACAAAGGAGGAGAATTATGCTTAGAACCCAAGGAAGTTGGTGAGATCCTAAATGAATACTTTGTATTCACAAAGGAGAAGGACACGTTGATTGGTAGTGTCTCAGAGGTCACCTGTAGACCCATTAGAACAAATTGCAACTGCAAGAGAGGAAGTGTTCGTTGTTTTAGGAAGCATTAAGGTCGACAAATCCCCAGGGCCAGATGGCATCTATCCAAGATTACTGAGAGACGAGATGAAGTTGCTGGGCCTCTAACAAATCTTTGTTTCTTCATTGGACACAAGTGAGGTCCCAGAGGATTGGAGAATAGGAAATGTGGTCCCATTATTTAAGATAAGTAGCAAGAATAACCCGAGTAATTATAGGCCAGTGAGCTTGACATGCGTGGTAGGGAAATTGTTGGAGAAGATCCTTGGAGATAGGATTTATACACATTTAGAACTGAACTGAAGAGTCTCATTAGCAATAGACAACTTTGGTTTTGTGTGAGGGAGGTCATGCCTCAAATTTGGTTGAGTTTTTTGAGGAGGTGACAAAAATGATTGATGAGGGAAGGGCCGTGGATGTTGTCTACATGGATTTTAGTAAAGCATTTGACAAGGTCCCTCATGGCAGGCTGGTGCAAAAGATTGAATCTCTCAGGATCAAAGGTGAACTAGGTAGATGGGTACAGAACTGGCTTGGCCATAGAAGACATAGGGTAGTAGTGGAGGGGTCTTTTTCCGATTGGAGGTCTGTGACTATTGGTATTCCATAGGGCTCTGTACTGGGACCTCTGCTGTTTGTGCTATATATAAATGATTTGGAAGAAGATGTAGCTGCTCTGATTAGTAAGTTTACGGGCAACACGAAGGTTGCTGGAGTTGCAGATAGTGATGAACATTGTCAGAGATTACAGCAGGATATAGGCTGGAAAATTGGGTGAAGAAATGGCACATGGAATTTAATCCAGATAAATGCGAAATGATGCATTTTTGGTAGATCTAATGCAGAGGGGAGCTATACAATAAATGGCAGAACCATCAGAAGTATAGAGACACAGAGGGATCTGGGTGTGCAAGTCCATAGATCCTTCAAGGTGGCCGTACAGGTGGAGAGGGTGGTGAAGAAGGCATATGGCATGCTTGCCTTTATTGGACGGGGCATAGAGTATAAAAGTTGGCATATGATGTTGCAGTTATATAAAACGTTGGTTAGGCCACATTTGGAATACTGCATCCGGTTCTGGTCGCCACACTACCAGAAGGATGTGGCGGCTTTGGAGAGAGCGCAGAGAAGGTTTACCAGGATGTTGCCTGGTATGGAGGGTATTAGCTATGAAGTGAGATTGAGTAAATTAGGGTTGTTCTCCCTGGAAAGATGGAGGTTGAGGGGTGACCTAATAGAAGTTTATAAAATTATGAAGGGCATAGATAGGGTGAACAGTGGGAAGCTTTTTCCCAGGTCAGAAATGACAAACACAAGGGGTCACAAGTTCAAGGTAAGGGGGGCAACGTTCAATACGGATATGCGGGGGATGTATTTTACACAGAGGGTGGTGGGGGCCTGGAATGCACTCCCAAGCAAGGTGCTTGAGGCAGACACACTAGGATCATTTAAGACTTATCTAGATAGCCACGTGAACAGGCTGGGAATAGAGGGAAGCAAATAGATGGTCTAGTTAGGAACATATGATCGGTGCAGGCTTGGAGGGCCAAAGGGCCTGTTCCTGTGCTGTTTTGTTCTTTGTTTGCATGAGTTTCCTCTAGGTGCTCTGGTTTCCTTCCATAGTCTAAAGATGTGCGAGTTAGGTGGATTGGCTATGCTAAATTGCCCTTTAGTGTCAGGGATACTGGCTAGAGTTATGCTAGCTTGTGGTTGGTGCAGACTCGATGGGCTGAATGGCCTCCTTCTGCACTGTAGGGATTCTATGATATCTTTGGTATCTTTTTTCTATTTTTGTTTTTGTTTATCTGGGGCTCTGTTGTTTAGATATTAGCAGCAGCCGAGGTGTTAATTCGTAGTTACTTTATTTGAATCATTGGTTAGTTTATTTTTACTTGTAGTTGAACAGAATTAAAATGTAAATCCTTCTCAAATCTGGGAAATAAGCAAAACCTGTTGTAGAGTGTGGGAGGGGAATGGGATGAAGAGAGAGTTACTTCAGTCATGGAGAAGTTAGAGTTAAACGGTTTGAAACACTCTCCAGAGTGGGATCGTGTTAAATGATATAGAAGATTTCAGAGAAATGGAAATGATGAGAAGGTTCTCTGCATACAAACATCAACGAAGGTCAGGAATAGGGTATTCAGTTTATTTGTCAGTATCACAAGTAGGCTTACCTTAACTTCATTGCAGCGTTAATGTGAAAATCCCCATGTCAGCACACTCCGGCACCTGTTCAGGTACACTGAGGGAGAATTTAGCACGGCCAATGCACCCTAACCAGTATATCTCTCGAACTGTGGGAGGAAACCGAGCACCTGGAGGAAACCCATGCAGACACAGGGAGAACATGCAAACTCTGCACAGATGCTCACCCAAGCTGGGAATCGAACCCAGGTCCCTGGCGCTGTGCTAACTACTGTGCCACCGCACTGCCTTTCTGTCCTGGATGTGCTGGTTAGGAAGGTGTGAGCCTGCAAGCTCCTAATCTTCTTGTCCTGTGGGACTAAATTGACTGGAGTTGGGTATTGTCTGTTTTGGCTCTGTGGCACGTTCTCACCTCGGAAAGCTGAGCTCAACTTCCAATCCAGAGCCTTGAGCTCAGAAATCCAGTCCGACACTCCGGTGCTGCACTGTCAGCGGTGCCATCTTTCTGCTGATGATAGATCAAATCCCACGTCATAGGCGGCGCAATGGTTAGCACTGCTGCCTCTTAGCACCAAGAACCTGGGTTCGATTCCCGCCTTGGATCACTGTCTGTGTGGAGTTTGCACATTCTCCCTGTGTCTGCATGGGTTTCCTCTGGGTGCTCTGGTTTCCTCCCACACTCCAAAGATTAATTGGATTGGCCATGCTAAATTGTCCCTTAATATAAGGGGGAACTACGTGGGATTACAGGAATAAAGCCTGGGTGGGATTGTTGTCAGTGCAGGCTTGATGGGCTGAATGGCCTCCTTCTGCACGGCAGGATTCTATGATCCTTTGGTGCGCTGAAAAGATCCAATTCTGTTATTTTAACAGCAGGAGAGCTCTCCCCGATGCCCTCGCCAATATTCATCCCTTAAGCAACATCACCAATACAGATGCACAAATTGACTGCTACGTTTGTTACATTACGGCAGTGACTGTATTTCAAAAAGTACTTCATTGGCTGCAAAGTGCTTTAGGATATCCTGTGGTCACATTAGTTAAAGACCAAAGGACAAGGGCAACGCAGGTGGAGAAGGTAGTCAAGAAGGCATACAGCGTGCTTGCCTTCATTGGCCGGGGTATTGAGTTTAAAAATTGGCAAATCATTTTGCAGCTTTATAGAGCCTTAGTTAGACCACACTTGGAATGTAGTGTTCTGGTCACCACACTACAGTTGGATGTGGAGGCTTTGGAGAGGCTACAGAAAAGATTTACCAGGATGTTGCCTGGTATGGAGGGCATTAGCTATGAGGAGATGTTGGAGAAACTGGGTTTGTTGTCAGTGGAGCGACAGAGGTTGAGGAGTGACCTGATAGAAGTTTACAAGATTGAGTGTCATGGACAGAGTGGGTAGTCAGAAGCTTTTTCCCAGGGTGGAAGAGTCAATTACTAGGGGGCACAAGTTTAAGGTGCGAGGGACAAGGTTTAAAGGAGATGCAAGAGGCAGATGTTTTACACAGAGTAGTGGGTGCCTGGAACTCGTTGCCAGGGGAGGTAATGGAAGTGGATATAGTAGTTACTTTTAAGGGGCGTCTTGACAAATACATGAATAGGGTGGGAATAGAGGGATATGGTCCCCAGAAGGGTAGGGGAAATTAGTTCAGTCAGGCAGCATGGTCAATGCAGGCTTGGAGGGCTGAAGGGCCTGTTCCTGTGCTGTAATTTGTTCTTTATTTGACAATACACACAGGAACAGCCTCTTTGGACCAGCAAGCCATGATGTCTTTCTGAAGACCTTTTGCCTCGATGGGCTCTGGCTCTGACCCTTGCCTATTCATGTATCAATCCAATTGCTACAAAAATAGAAATGTTCCTTTTTGCATATCTGAGGCTGTAGGGAATGTCAGCAGGTAGGGCTGTAGGTCAGAGTGACCGGTCAGTATGTCCATTTCACTGATCAGGAATGCTGTTGCGTATTAGTTTTTTGAGTGTTCTGGTAAAACGTTAGCTTTATTGGTTTGGACAGCTCAAGTCCTGCTTGTGAAATGGTAAATTTTGGCTCAGAATGCTGACGTGTATTAAAGATTTAATTTAACCTCATTTCTGATTTTGTTTTTTCAAGTTTGCTTGTCCCCTGTAGAATAGGCCTGAGACGGCAGGGTTTGTGTAGAAATTGTGCCGTGCAGATTTTTAAAAAGATCTTACTGTGTATTGCTGAGGGCTGGTTACCCTGGTTTGTATTTTCACTATGCTCCATTCCCATCCTATCCCCATATTCGCTGTTCCTCCCCCATCCCCCTACTCGACCTTCCCTTTGTGCTTTCTATCTCTGCTACTGTTAAGTTCGTTTCTCGCAAGACTTTTCCGTCCTTGATACAAAGGCAAACAACAACCTCTGTCAGATTCAAAAGTGCTTTATCCTTCTTACGTACGCAAGCTGGCAAGCCTTTGCTACGTAACTTCCACTCAGTGCTGGAGGTCAGGTAGCAAAGACGTGCTCGATAATGGGACAGTGCCCCTTTTCATGTAGCTTTACAATCCTCATGGTCACGTGCGGTCTGATGCAATATAGCTAATCATGAGACACTCTTTGATCTAGTCAGGTTAACCATATCTAAAGTCGTAATATGATTACGTTGAAAGAAAGAGAACTGTTAATGGGCAAGTTCGTTAATCATAGATGTCTTAAGTTTGTTGTTTTGAAATCAACTCACAGCAGGCTAAAGTTATTTATGCCTTTCATACCTCAAACTGCTGGTTTAGCAAGTTTTGCAAAAGCTCGTAGTTGCATAAGATATTAACCCCTTAATACCTCATTCCCTTTTTATCATTTCATGGTAACTTAAACCTTTAGAGAGGAGTTTGGGTTCTGCTCTGGGCCAGGCATCGACAAGGATAGTAATAAGCAAAGCACCAGAATAATCATTCCTAAATGCATTATCATTCCTCCCCAGTCCCCAAAGAGGTTACAAAAGGGCCACCAGCTGGGGATTGTCATCCTTAAAGTTCTGCCCCTCGGTTCTAATTCTGTTTGCCATCTTTTTAATACGCTCAGCTAAATTAGTGATATTGTCGGAGGAGTCTGGAATGTATGTACAGCACTCAGAGCCTATTAAGGCGCAGGTGTCTCGGTAGCTGCCAACAAGTAATCTAAAGCCATTTGGTTTTGGAGTGCCACCATCTGTACAGCTACAACTTCAGCTGAAACTTCAGAAATAGCAGTGTTCACGTCCTCTAATCCATCCGCAGTATCATTAACTATTTTCTCAAGAGCTGATGCCATATTAATCACTCTCGAGCTGCGTTTGTTGTCCCATAGGCAGGAAAGGCGATCATCCGAAATTGTTCAGTTTTGGTGATGGCCTGTTTAGATCTGAACAGATGCATCTTGGGGTGGAGATGCAGGGAGTCATAATGTCGGACATAGGGGACCGCATACGTTAGATAGTAAGATCCAGATCAATCTTAGGGAAGCCAAGGATGGGCATTATTGCCACAGACAAAGTTGGTGCCATTGTATGCTATCATATTGCCTAGTAGGCTGGAGTTGGCTGGGAAACTTGTTATTGGGCTGTGATATTTTTCACTTCCCATCCTTCACATTCTTTTGGTAAGATGGCGTTCTGTATGAACATCCCAGTTGAGTTGAGGGGGTTGAGCTATGAGGAGAGGCTGAATAAACTGGGCTTGTACTCGTTAGAGTTTAGAAGAATGAGGGGAGATCTCATTGAGACGTATAAGATGATGAATGGGATGGATAGGATAGAGGTGGAGAGACTCTTCCCGCTCAAAAAAGACAGTAGGACTAGGGGGCACAGCCTCAAGATAAAGGGGAGGCGGTTTAGAACGGAGTTGAGGAGGAACTTCTTCACTCAAAGGGTGGTGAATCTCTGGAATTCTCTGCCCGTTGAAGTGGTGGAGGCTGCCTCGCTAAATATTTTTAAGACGCGGGTTGATGGGTTTTTGATAAGAGAGGGGATTAAGGGTTATGGGGAGAGGGCGGGAAAGTGGAACTGAGCCACGACAGATCAGCCATGATCTTATTGAATGGCGGGGCAGGCTCGAAGGGCTAGATGGCCTACTCCTGCTCCTATTTCTTATGTTCTTATGTTGTGTAGTGGGATAAGAAACTTTTTTTTTCTTTCTGACTGGGATTAGTAATATTAAACTGCTGAATGTAGTAGCTACAGCCAATGGGTATGGTTCTGTTTCTTATCAGGCAGATAGATCCTCTTTGTTGATTTTTTTTACAACAAAGTACGGTGGGGAGTCTGATCCATCGTATTTGGGTTGGTAATGATTCTTAAAAGAATTCATTATAAAGAATTCTCTGCAAGTTGAGCGATATTTTTGCCCAAAGGTACCCATAGAGGGATGTCCTGTCCGTTAACTTTTTCGAAGCCTATAGGATTGAACACAGCCCTCGTTCCGATTTTAGTCTCGTTTTGATACAAAATCCATTCTATCATTTCCTGGAGGTTGAGAGGAATAGGGAACAGAGGAATCCTTTCTTTAGCATGTGTGAGCAGACCTAAAACCTGCTTACATTAAACTTTACAGCATATTCATGAGACATTTGGCAGAGGGCTACGGCAAGACTTTTGACCAACCTAGACCAGTTTCAGATATTAGCTTGGCTAGTTTAGCTTTAATGGCCCCATTAGCTCTTTCCACTACTCCTGCTGCCTGGGGGTGGTAGCATGATGTGGAGATGCCTCTGACCTTCGGGTAAGCGTTCTCCAAGGCAGCCTTCGCGATACACGACAGCGCAGAGTCGCTGAACAGAGACTGATAGCCAAGTTCCGCACACATGAGGACAGTCTCAACAGGGATCTTGGGTTCATGTCGCATTATCTGTAACCCCCATGACTTGCCTGGGTTTGCAAAACCTCACTTACTGTACTGTCTGGAGACAATACACATCTCTTTAACCTGGGCTTAATGCTCCTTCCACTCACATTGTTGGCCACTTTAAGACTTGAGTAGCAGGTCAGGTGTAAAGATTCGCATTCTAATCAGTAATCTGTAAATTGCCTGTGCTGTTATATGCTCTGTCTGAGGCCAGAACTCTCCATTCACCTGACGAAGGGGCAAACGCCAAAAACTTGCAAGTTTACTATCAAATAAATCAGTTGGACTTAAACCTGGTGTTGTCAGACTCCTTACAGGGGTGGTAGGCACAGGAATGGCAAAGAACACTTGTTGCAAATCAACCAGGGTGAACATGCATGAATCTGAGGGCGATGTGGCTGAGGATGGTGGCAGGATTCAGGACTGTCGGATGCAGGGGGTTAACTGGTTTATTTATCTGACGTAAGTCTTGGACCAGCCGCCATTCCTGGTGGCTTTGGGACCAGTAGGATAGGAGTATTACAGGGGGATTGACGGAACCAAAATTCCTTGTTGTAGGAAAGATTCCACTAGGGCAGTAATGCCTTTTTCTGCCTCAGGTTTAAGGAGGGACTGAGGTATTGATGGAAGGGATGCTCCAGGGACAACCGGGGAAACAGGGGTAAACCCGACCTCATGTTTGGAAGCGGACCAAAGATCCTCCGAGGGCTCGT
This sequence comes from Carcharhinus amblyrhynchos, assembly GCF_965287045.1. Lineage (NCBI taxonomy): Eukaryota > Metazoa > Chordata > Chondrichthyes > Carcharhiniformes > Carcharhinidae > Carcharhinus > Carcharhinus amblyrhynchos. Next base: position 50,708,238 of record NC_137342.1, read on the forward strand.
CAGAGGGGTTGTGGTGTGGGTGGTGGTGATGTTAAGGGCCAGTTATGGTGAAGGAACTGCAGTAATATCTTAGGAGACCATCAGGCAACTGTTGTGGGGGGTCCTTAATAGCAGGGTCTGATTCTTTAACCAATCAGCGTGCCAGAAACCCGAAGGATTTGGCCCTGAATCCTGGATTGATGCTCAATGTAATGTGAGGGGACATGAAGCCCGATTGGTGCCATAGGTAAGGCAGGACCTGTACAAGGAAGGCTGACTCTTCCTTCCCCGTGATAAAGCCCATGACAGTGATGGGCTTACATGAGTCAATGTAAGGGGCAAAAATGGCAGCCAATTCCAATGAGGCTCCGGTAGGATCGTAACACAGGGTGACGTGAGGGTGGGGAATTTGCAGGGAAGGAATAAAGTCCTGAGGGGATAGGTCAGTCGTCCACCATTGTAGCAACCCGTGGACCCAAAATTGTGGCTTAGTTGGTTCACTCCTAATACTCCTGCCCTCATTGAGACAGAGGATTTCAATTTGAAGGGGCGCAATATGCCCCTAAGTTAACTGCTAATTCTGGGGTTTGGGAGAATGGGACAACACGGGTCTGGGGGCCAAACTCCACCGATAGAGGCTCTGTCAAGGGGTATACTCGTTCCTGCTCCATGAATTCACTGAGACAGGTGAAAGCTGAAATCCACGTTGACGCAAACATGAAGCGTCCGTTGTCGATGTGGTGGCTCCGGTGTCAATCATAAAAGGAATAATCTGGCCCTGAACAACCAAGTCGATCATTAGTTTGTCCCCAGGATCCTGAGTCAAAACTGACAAGTTATGGGAGGAGGGTAGTCATCCTGAAAGTGGGTTGGCTGGAGAGAATGTCGGTCTCTGTCCCCGAGGCCTGCCTTGAGACAGGTTGTGGGGACAGTCCCGCCGCCAATGATCGTGGCTGCTGCAATTAAAACAACCCTGTCCTGGGTGGGGTGGCCCCCCTCAGACAGGGTGATGTGGAGGCGGACTTGGTCCATGGTATGGAGGGTGCGGTGCATACAGGACTTCATATTGGGGAGCGTGGGGGCCGTTCGGGTGGGTCACATAACCCTTCCCATAATTATCCACCCATCCAGGGATCCCAGTCTGGGATCAGGTAGAGCAGGGCCTCAGGGCCACAGTTGACGCGGAGAGTGTTGCACCATTTTGTGCTTAATTTTAGTAGGTTTTGATTCCTTAAAGGAATTCCAATAATAGATTAGAGCCCTCCTCATCGGGGGCCATGTATTGTCAGGCCAGTCTGTGAAGTTAGTATGAATGGCAGCGGCTAATGTCTCAGGAATGCATTACAACAGGAGGGCACTAACTTGGGGAGATCTGTTCCCCGCATTGTAGGCGGTATCCCCAGCAAGGGTGGAACAGAAAGGATTCCTGTAATCAGGTCTGTCCTCCCCAGGTTTAGGCTCGCGTTCCAGCACGTTGGTGACATCCCCACCAGCTGCTGTAAAGCTCGTTGGAGGGCAGTCCTGATGGCTGTGATCTGTGGCTGGGGCTGATTAATAATCCCTGAAAAGGCCACCCATTCCTGGTGTTCCAGGTGGGTCTTCCATCCGGCACACTCGCAGGGTGTGAGGCCCATGCAACAGAGACTAAAGAGGTCTTGGAGGGTGGGGGGGGTGTTGCCTGATACACCTGAATATGCTCTGGGCTTGTCTTACGGTTAAGGGCATTGGACTTAATCAAACACATTTCCTGAGGTTTCCAAGTATAAACTTGCATAGTCTGTTGTACAACTGGGGCATTTTGTCGCACTGCTGGATTGGAGACTGTGCGATTGGCGGTTACATCCCTTTGCTGGCGTACGGGGACCCCCCCCACCCTGTGGCGAGGGGAATAGTAATAATATTCTTCTTCCCAGTCATCACCCTCCTTTCCCTAAGAATCGGGACTATCACGATCCTCATTGTTTTCCGAATCACTTAGAGTAATTATTTCGTCAGCGCCGATGGGTCTTAAGAGTGTGGCTTTTGCTCAGTCCAATCTTTCATTCGGTTAGTACGGGATTGGGTTCTACAGGCTGTCGGGTCAGTGAACGGTCCCTGTCTTGAACCCTCGTGAGGGTACGTGCCAGCTCCTGAGAGAGTTTGTTGGACAGGGATGTTGTCGGGGTCAGCAAAACAGGAGGTTGAATGGGGGCTTCGGACTTTGGGGTATAAGGCGGTGGAGGAGGGGGAGGTGGAGTTGGTTGGAACTGGACTGGTTGGGGTTGGATTTGGGGAGCAGTCAGGGTGCTGGGTTGCCTTCTCCAATCCTCCTCCTCCTGTTGTTCATCGGTGTCAGTACTTTGGAACAACAGTGGCATGTCAGACATGTCAGGGGGTACCTCCGGTTTTTTTATCTTTCCTTTGTTTGGCTTATTGCTCTGGTCCTTTCTCTCAGTCTCATCTTTCCCTTTCCAACCTCTCTTGTTCTGCTCTATCTCTCTCGTCCTTCTCACATTCCCACTTCAGCGTTTCCCAAGGTTTGGGTTTCCCTTCATTATCCCATCCACTGATCCCTTTCCTACGCATTATCCCCCCCAAATCAATCAGCTTTGATTTCCAAAGCTGGAAATCAAAAGGCTAGCTTTGATTTCTCGGTTAATTCATCAGCTCTCTTCATTAAAACCTTCCATTTACTTCCCACATTACGTTTCCAAATACCTTCTCTGCTTTAGTACTTATCCAAATCCCAAGTTCCCCCTAACGGCCAATTCTCCTTCCCCAGGTTTTTGTTTAAACACCCTGACAAGCGTCTGAGTCGCTCCTCATCCTTTTGGGTTTTAACGACACATTTTATATAAAGGGGTCCCATCCCCTGATTTATCCAAAGTGTGACCCATTATTTGAAGACTTTGACCACTTGTGCTTCACGATCTTCAGTGTCCTGTTGTCTCTACGCCTTCTTCAGGGTCCTAACCTTCACAAGGGGATTTCCCCACTTAACCAGTCTAAGGCTGTGTGTTTGAGGCAGGCACTTCCTTTCGATTGGCGCAAGTAGTCACGTCTCCAACTTCACCTAATTCCCATCCGTTACTATGTTTTAGAGGACTCGAACCTCAAACTTCTACTGACCTAGGGATTTGAACCCCGATCAACCGGGGGACCCTAACCTCCAGGTACACATGGGGGACTCGAACCCTCCACCATTTCACTGAACAAAGCTGGGGACCCTAACCACCAGGCCACTCAGGGACTCGGACGACCCGGTGAAGGACGAGTCAGAGTTCAAGGACGTAAGCAGTTTCCAGGTTCCGTCAATACAGGGCCTCGGGGAATGAGGGGTCATCTGAGTATTAGCTCAGTGAGAGACACCAAGGTTAATCTCACCTTGTGGGCCTGTCCATTTCACGTTACTGACATCCAGACGATCGCTTGTTCAGTCCACCTTGGAAGACATCTATATATTGGAACCCTGCTTGCAGCGCCAATTGTTAAGTTCATTTTTTGTGAAACTCTTGATACAAAGGCAAACACCAACTGCTGTCCAATTCAAAAGTTCTTTATTCTTCTTACATGTGCAAGCTGGCAAGCCTTTGCTATGTAACTTCCACTCAGGGCTGGAAGTCAGGTAGCGAAGGCATGCTGAATAATGGGACAGTCCCCCTTCATGTAGCTTTACAATCCTCATGGTCACATGTGGCCTGATGCCATATAGCTAATCACGTGACACCCTTTGTTCTAGTCAGGTTAACTATATCTAAGGTTGTAATATGGTTATATAGAAAGAAAGAGAACTGTTAATGGGTAAGTTTATTAATCAAAGATGTCTTAAGCTTGTCATATTGAAATCAATTCATAGCAGGCTAAAGTTATTTACGCTTTTCGTACCCCAAACTGTTGGTTTAGCAGGTTTTCGCAAAAGCTTGTTGTTGCATGAGATATTAACCCCCTAATATCTCACCACAACCAACTGGCATCAACTCCTCCAAATCACAGACATACAGAATAGGAACCACTCTAGTGCCTCGAGCCTGCTCTATTTGATAAGATCCACCATCCCCCTCCTTTCACCATAATCCTAAGGTATGAATCTTCTTCCATTCCATCTTAATAAAAAATTCAATAGAGGCAGAGAGTTCAAAGGTCACACAATCCTCTGAGAGAAACCATCTCTCCTCATCTCTGTTCTCTAAGAGAAACCTCTAATTTTAAAACAGTGCCTCCTAGTCCTGGACTCGCCCACAAGAGGAAACATCCTTTCCTCATCCACCTTATTAATATCTTTCAGAATCTTGTACACTCCAATCAACTCTCACCCTCACTTGTCTGAACTCCAGTGGAAACAGGCCCAGACTGTCCAAACTTTCATCTTAAGACAATTTTTTCATTCCAGGTATCAATCTAGTAAACGTCCTTTGAACCACTTTTAATACATTAAATCCTTCCTTAAACACAGAGACCAAAAATGCACACAGTGGTCTTACCAATTTCCTGTGTATCTGAAGCATAATATCCTTAACTTTTCAGTTTAATTCCCCTTGCAATGAAGGTTAGTATTCTATTGGTGATCTTGATTACTTGCAAAGACTCCTGCACAATAACACCTAGATGTCTCTGCATCTTGGAATTCTACAGCTGTTTTCTGTTGAAGTAATACTCTGCCTTTTTATTCTTTCTATCAAAGTGAACACTTCACACTTTCCCACGTTGTACTTCTTCAACCTGACTTTTGCCCACTCACTCTATCTATCCATATCTGTCTGCATCATCCTATGTCCTCTTCACCACAACATACTTTCCAAGCTACCTTTGTGCCGTCTGCAAATTTAGCTATTGTGCAGTCGTTTCTTTCATCTAAGCCATTAACGTAAATTGCTAAAAGTTGAGACCTCAGTAACCACTCCTGTGAGCTCCACTTGTCACGTGCTGCCAATTAGAAAATGACTCATTTAAGCATACTGTGTTTTCTAGTAGCTAACCAATCTTCTATCCATGCTACAATGTTACTTCCTACACCAACAGTTGACATATCAGCTTACTGGAAATCTAAGCTTGATCACTTGCCCACCTTTCTTAATTTAAAACCCTTTCTCTACTTCCTTATTGTTCTGTTAGCCAGAATACTTGTCCCAGCACAGTTCAGCTGTAGACTGATCCCAGTTTTCCCAATACTGATGCCAGCGCCCCACAAACCAGAACCACTTCTCCCCACACCAGTCTGAGAGTCATGTGCTCAGTTTTCTAATCTGATGTGACCTATGCCAATTTGCACACAGCTCAGTAATGACCCAGAAGTTATGACTTTTGAGGTTCTGCTCATTAATTTGATGCCCAGCTCCTCATACTCTCTGTGCAGAACCACTTCCCTGGTTCTCCCAATGTTGGAATCTACCTGGACCATAGCAATGGGATTGTTCCTCTCAGCCCAGAGCAGATGTCCTGAACCTGGCACTGAATCTTACCACAAGACACAGGAACCCATTATCATGTCACACTATCTGTAACTCCCATGACTTGTCTGGGCTTGCAACATCTCACTTACTGTCTTGTCTGGAGACAATACACATCTCTTTAACCTGTGCTTAATGCTATTTCAACTCACATTGTCTGCACCTTTAAGAATTGATTAGCTGTAAAGACTCACATTCTAATCAGTCTTCTGTTAACTGTGTGTGCCTTTATACCCTCTGTTTGTGACCAGAACTCTTCACTCACCTGATGAAGGGCCAAACCCCAAAAGTTAGTGGGTTTACTATGGAATAAACCTGCTGGACTTTAACCTGGTGTTGTGAGACTTCTTACTGTGTTTACCCCAGTTCAACGCCGGCATCTCCACATCATGACTACCTTTGACCTGCTGATTATATTCCGGCGTGTTCTGATTTAATTTCAGTTTTCCAGCATCTGCAGTATTTTGCTTTTGGTGTCCAATCTGCCAGTTTGCTGAATCGCTGATCATAAAAAAGGAAATAATTTCAATGACCAAAACTGGCCTTTCCCAAGTCACGCTTTAGCGCTTCTAGTTTTAGTTCATATCATGAAATCTGACAGATGCAGAACCTAGGCTTGTGACTTTTCTAAAGAAAATGTCCTGCTGCTTTAATCCTGTGAATTTCTGTCCCTCACACCTCTGAGTGTAACTTGGGTGAAGGGGGCAGGGTGCCGGGGGCCAAGGAACGAGGGTGTGTGTGGTAGGGGGCAGCGTGAGAGTGGGAGGGTGAGGGGGCCAGGGTGAGAGTGGCAGGGTGAGGGGGGAGGGTGGTGAGCAGGGGAAATGAAGGGAGACGAAATCTGAAACTGGTTGAAGGGAGGAAGCGGAAGGAACTGAATAACCTTGAGTTTTGTATTTGTTGTGACCAATCTGCTTACAGTGAGAGCTAGTTTGAATTGCATTTTCATTTACAAGTTGTGTTGTTCCTTGTTGCATTATCCAGTGTGGTTCATGTACAACATAATCACGAGGCGTCTGTAGGCAAGATGCTGGCTCCACTAATCTGCTTTTGTGTTTTGTGATCACCTCGAGTTGCTCTCCCACGTCAGCGTCAAATCCATTTACCCTCACGTTTGCACTCTCTCCAGGAAAGAGTGCTGAATCTGTTTAGTGTTTTTCAGATGGATGTAAGAACATTTACACGTCTGTTAGCACATTTGCTGCAATGCCAGTGATAAAATGATAGTTTAATTATAACCGAATACAATCTGTAATCGGACTGTCCTGAATTGGTTTCTGAAGCCGAGGCCATGAACTCAGCCTTGATCGGAGTTGACCACCTCTGTTCCATCAAACTGCAAATGTCTACTTACACTCTCTCTGTTGAAAGGTCATCACGAGCGAAGAAGCAGAAAGACGAGGGAAGTTTTACGACAGTAAAGGCATCACCTACTTGTTTGATCTAGATTACGTGGAGGATGAGTACACTGTAGATGCTGCAAGATTTGGAAACATTTCTCACTTTGTGAATCACAGTGTAAGTATTCAGCTTGTTAGAAGGAAGTTCTGGATTATAAATTTAAAAATAAATCTTCCTGCCACCTAATGGTGTTGTATGGAACCACTTAGAGTCGATTAAAGCTATTCTCAGAAAATGAATATATTGAATACGCCAAAGCTATTGCAACTATTGAGATATGTTTTAAAACAGCCTTCATGAAGTCAACCAAATAAGGAGGGTTTGGACATAGCTCGGCACAATATGGAGGGCCAATTCTGTACTGTTCTATGAATTAAAGGTTATGGTGAGCGGACGGGTAAGTGGAGCTGAGTCCACGAAAAGGTCAGTCGTGATCTTATTGAATGGTGGAGCAGGGTCGAGGGGTTGGGTGGCCGACTCCTGCTCCTAGTCCTTATGAAGCCTGGACAGCTGAGGATTTGATTGCCAGTAATAGTGGAAAGAGATGGAGGATGCCAGAGGATTCAGAGGCTGGGGTATTTGAAGAGCTGGGAGGGGGGAGGGTATGAAGGGATTCAAACATCAGGATGAACATTTTAAATTGGAGGTATCCAGACGAGGAACAAATGAAAACTGTGACCGTGAGGGCAGTGCAAGAAGTTGGGAATTCTGTGGAGAGTAACTCGCCTCCTGACTCCCCAAAGCCCGTCTGCCATCTACACAGCACAAATCAGGAGTGTGACGGAATACTCTCCACTTGTATGAATGAGTGCAGCTATAGCAACACTCAAGGTCAACCCCATCTAGGGCAAAGCAATCCACTTGATTGTACCCCTTCCAGCACCTTCAACATTCATCCACCCCATTTTCCTCCCACCCCTCCATTGCCAATAGCAGCAGTGTATATCATGTACAAGATGCACTGCAGCAACTCATCAAGGCTCCTTAGACAGCGCTCTCCAAACCTGTGACCTCTCCCACCTTGGACAAGAGCAGCAGAAACATGGGAACACCCCACCTGCAGGTTCCCCTCCAAGCCACTCGCCATCCAGACTTGGAAATAAATTGCTGTTACTTCACTGTTGCTGGATCAAAATCCTGGACGTCTCTCACTAATAGCACTGTGGGTGTACCTACACCACAGGGACTGCAGCGGTTCAAGAAAGCAACTCACCACCACCTCCATTGGGATGGGCAACAAATGCTGATCTAGCCAACGATGCCCGCATCCCCTGAATAATTTTTTTTTAAAGAGTAGGGATGATGGGTGAGTGGGCCAGTGCAGGGTAGAATTGTGCTCAGTCAAAATTAGAATGGAAATGTACAGAGGGTGGAGTTTGGCCAGGAGAATATTGGTATGGAAGTGTCACAGGTACATTTGTGTAACAGATGGACTGAAAGAAGTGATGTTAGAGACTCCACATCGGTCTCTGTGTTGGGATGGATAGCGGTCACTTTGAACATAAGAACATAAGAAATAGGAGCAGGAGTAGGCCATCTAGCCCTTCGAGCCTGCCCCGCCATTCAATAAGATCATGGCTGATCTGAAGTGGATCAGTTTCACTTTCCCGCTTTCTCCCCATAACCCTTAATTCCCTTGTCTATCAGAAATTTGAATCCACATGTTGGGGTTAAATGGGAAGCTTGGGTCAGGCTGAGTTGTGATCAACGTAAAACAATGGTGGGGAGGGCAGCTCCCCTCCACAAAGGGGGCAGCTTTGGCTCTGGTATGGCCCACTTGATTTGCAATAGTTCAGCTTGTGGATTCATGCTCGACAGACAGCCAACGTAACACTAACATGGTGATTCAGTGTGGGGTTTAAAAATGCACTTTACATTTTAACAGTTTGTGGAAATGGTTAGATCTGAAATTCTAAATTAAGTAGTTTTAGCAGCATGAACAAAAGTGATATTATGGTAACTTAGAAAGAAGAAGCCCAAACACAGAGGAGATTGCAGAGATTTGAGCTAACGAGTGAACCCTAACTTGGAGGGACTGAGTTTAGATTGAAATGTTACTGTTGCCGCAACTCACTTTCTCAATGCAACAACCTTGATTCTTCCACAAGTGTACACATTTGTGCAGAATAATATATTTAATGTTTGGTTTGTAAATAGATGTGAAACTGAAGGGGAGGTTATCTTTTCTGAATGCTTTCTGAATGTTGTGGGGGTGGTTGTAGAGGGAAAGCAGAATATAGCAATTAATTAAAAGCTTCCGTGTCACCAAAAGTGAAATCCAATATTGTGACGGATTTGCTTCCCGTCACCGGGAAGATGTAAATGCAACATAGCTTAGATTGACTGGAATGTGAGCTGGGATGAGAGCTGGTTTGAGACCTGTTTTCACTCACACTTCTATTTATTCCACAGTCATTAGGAAAAACATTGCTTCTCTAGCACAGAAAGCAGGAGGAATGTAGAGTTTATTTTCCCAAAAATTGTCAGAATAGAATCCATGAATATTTTTAAGAAGGATACAAATTATTTTGAGTAAATGGGACAGGTGAAGTGTGAGGGGGATGTGATTGGATCAGCTTTCTCCTCTGAAGAGAAACAGCAGTACGTACGGATCTGATGAGTTGTTCCTGTCTGGAACAGTCCAAATGTTTTATTTCTTGCACTGAATTATTGTTTGGCAGTTTGACACTTAGCAATTTTGATAATTAGCCTTATTGGCCAATCCAGTTTGATGGTTTGGATTAAATCTGATCTTCTCTTCCACAGTGTGATCCCAATCTCCAAGTTTACAATGTTTTCATCGATAGTTTGGATACTCGCTTCCCAAGGATTGCACTATTCTCGACACGTTTTATAAAGGCTGGGGAGGAGCTGACCTTTGACTATCAGATGAAAGGTGCGTCTCACATTAGCCGATATTGTATTTACCTCAAGCCAAATGCAGGAAGCCTCGAGGTGGGATTGCCTTTGGTCAGTGGCTGGGGCAACCACCTCCTATAAAATTCCAGCCATTTTTGGAGGAGGTTTTTGAATGGGGTCAGGTGTTGATCAATAAGGTCATTCTTCATTTTATACATTTTGTAAATTTACTCAAATCTTTTCGTATTTTCTACTATAGTAAACACGACAATGTCTTGTGACTACCTGCAAAACATTCTTCCAAGTTTGTAAACTGCATTTTCAATCATGATCATCTTTCTCAATTGGAGAAAATACTCTCCTAATTTCTTCCTCTGTCTTTGTACAGTTGGAAACTCTGTCTGAATGGGTTAAAGGCAAAATCCTGCAGGTGCTGGAATCTGAAACGAAACGAAACAAACTGCTGGAAAATCTCAGCTGGTCTGACAGCATCTGTAGAGAGAGAATAGAGCTCTGACAAAGGGTCATACAGACACGAAATGTTAACACATGCTGTCAAACCTGCTGAGATTTTGCATTTTTGACTGCCTGAATGATGCTGGTGTTCTTCCTGCCTCACCGTCACTGACTTAGCATTTCAAAAATCTTTTTTATGTCTGATGCTGATCAAGTTAGGTTGATTGGCCATGCCAAATTGACCCTAGTGTCAGGAGGATTGGCAAGGTAAATGAGGGTTGCGGGAATAGGGCCTGGGTGGGATTGTGGTCTGTACGGACTCAGTGAGCTGAATGGCTGCCTTCTGTACTGTAAGGATTCTATGATACTGTCCATTGCCTTGAGGAGGTAGTGATCCATCATAAGTAACAATAAATTCTCACAGCTGAGTGTTTGTTTGTTTGTTTAAGAACGGCATTATTAACCACATTATGTACACGCTGCAGAGAAAAAGAAACGAGGTTTCCTTCTCCTTTTGTCAGGTCCACTGGCTGTAGTGTTTAATGATCAGATAATTTACATGGGTCACTTGTTCTCAAATTACTGGATAAATTTGGCCTCTCCGTTTGCTATGGTGGGAGTTTTGAATTTGACCTCTGCTGCTTGTCAAGTGTCACACCCAATACATGAATGATATCTCTAAAATTGGTTAAGGGAGAGACTGCACGCCGTGAGTGAGGGCAGTGGGAATGAAACAGCTTTAAAAAAAAAGGAACAAGACCTACTGCTGAAATTTCTCATCAAGAACAAGTGTTGTGCTCCTTCTGAATGTTTCATTCAACTCGAGGGTGATTAAGGACGGGCAATAAATAGTGACATAGCCAGCACCCACCTTCCATAAATGAAGGTTTAAGTTTCTGCTGTAGAATCCTCGGAATGAATTAATTTCAAGTGAGATCCTTTTTAAAAAAAAACTGTGAAGCCAGCTTCATGGTATAATTGTGAGAATGGAATGTTTTGTTGACTGATTTAGTGTAATTGTACTGTTGGTTTTGGTAGGTTCGGGTGATGTGTCCATTACAGAAACTTCTGAAGTCAACAGCTCACCCAAAAGACAGCGCAGGATTGAATGCAAGTGTGGATCACTGTCCTGCAGAGGATACATGAATTAACCAATATTCAAAGAAGAGAATTGTATTTGTTTTTTTTTTAAAGATAGAAATGTGTGACTCTCTTTATTTTTGTGTTCTGATTCCATCAGATCTCTCGGGTAATGACATTTGGGGAAGTTGAAATACACAGCCATATGGTGAATTTGGTGATAGTTACAAGTTGGAAAGTAGCTCTGTGGGATGATGTTTATGGGAGAAATAATTGTCCTCTTGTATCAAATCATTGATACTACTTATAACCTGTGCACAAGTGGTCGCTGACTAACATTGTGACAGTGTTCTTTGTGCAGCGCACCCTGTTTTACCAGAGCACTCTCTCTCTCTACCCTTTTCACTTTAAATGACAGTATTGATTCCGAAAGGTTTTCCCACTTTTCTCTAGTGGATATTTGCCTTGTGAGTTTCTACCTATTTTTGCTAAACTGAATAAATGTGACTTGGTCAGACGGACAGCTAACATTCTATATTCCAAAGATTCAGTTGGTGTGTTTCCCCACTCTAAAGTGGACACCGGGGCTGGAACTTTACCATCCTGCCCACCACTGGAATTGGAGTGGATGAGGGGCAGACCATAGGTCCATTGACCTCGGGTGGAATTTTCCTGTTTCGGGCCAAGCGAGGCTGGAAAACTCCACCCCACATCTCTGTGCTTCCCTGTAATACTGATGCTACTCTGTAAATTACAGATCTATTAAGACCAAATTTTTTTTGTGCACCAGTTATACCCAAATAATTAGTACCTCCTCCAGTATCAAGAATGAGAATGTCAAGGCTCAAAAAAAAAATAAGCAAAGGAGTGTGCGTATGTCTAAGATGGGAGAATGTCGATATTAATTATGGGGCATTGAGCAAATTGTTAACCTCCGAGGCTGGAATCCAAAATGAAGTGATACAGCGTTCCAGGTAATCTTGCAGTGAGTTTGTGTTTGAGGTCATCACATCTTTAGATCATTAAATAATAGATTATGCAAACAAATACAATTATAAATTATTTTTTGTACTTTTTAATAGGAGTGGGGATATTTGAAGAAACGATTAGCAGTTACAACTGTTGCCCCCACACTCCAGCCCCCTAAGGTTTAGGTATTTGAATACCGTTTAGACAAAATTGTTAAAGGTACTCTTTTTTTTTAATTTGGGCATCCTTCCAAAGATTTTGAAACGAGTGATGTTGCTGAAGGAATTTTTTTTTATGTACCTGCTTTTTTTTTACATGCTTTTTATTGTTTGAAAGCGATAACTGTTGCGCTTGCGGAGTGCTCTCTTTAAAACAGTAGCAGCTTGAATCTGAATGAAACATGGGATATCAAAGAGGCATTATATTGTGCAAAGATTATTTTTTAAATTCCAGATTGAGTTATTATATTTTGAGTAACAGCCCAAGTGATGATTGGAAATTTCAATCAGCGAATCTGTCGGGCAAATTTAAACTTCCCTCTTCTTGGTGTGAGCTCAGTGTGGGTCCAGTTGTAAACTGTCTGTCCTCAGTGACAGAGCCACCGCGTCAGGGAGATGTGTGACGCGTGATAATGCAAGTTTAAAGTTGGCTTCAGTTATGCAGTTAATGTTTTTTCACCTGACTTTTTTTTAAAAAAAAGATTGTGCTCTGTCAGAAATCAGGTTTATTGATCAGCTGGAAGTGTTTCCCGGATTCCCACTGAGCACTGCAAATGTGTTGAGCACTTTGTACAGCATTTGCAGCACCAAAAATGAGCCAAATGTAGTTTTTGGGGTGATAATGAGATGCAGATTCTTTCTGTAATGGACAGAGAGGATAGACTGCACATCACACAAGATGAATGTCTGCCTTCACCTCGAACCCTTTGAACTGTAAGCTGCTACCTTGAGTGGTAATATTTTGGTGTTGATAAAGAATTTTGAAATAGTCTTAAATCAACGTGAGGGGAAGGAGTTTGAAGCAGTAACTCCTCCCCCTCCCCCTCACCAAGAAAGGGTAAACTGGTGGAGGATCCCATGGCCTTGGAGTTCTGGAGTCTGGGAGTTTATAGCCTGAATTGAATATCAAGAAAATAAAGTTGAAAATTGACTTATATTTTTCTTACAATTTGTAGGATTGTTTTAAGTCGTGTATACCTCCTTTGTACTGAGCGGTGAATTGAAAACTGGTGCTGTAGAATATGTTTAGCTCAAAGAAATGAATAAATGTCAATGTTTCAAGTTGGTCTATTCTGGCTGTTGCTTTTCCAATACTGAAAACTGGCTGAGTAATCCAGAGTTCAAATTCCAGTATAGCAGTGAGAGAAGTTTACATTAATTCACAGCAAAATTACAGTGCAGAAGAAGGCCATTCGGCCCATTGTGTCTGCACCGATTCACTGACAGAGCATCTTACTCCAGCCCAATCCCTACCCTATCACACTGTAACCCCACACATTTACCAAGGCCAATCAAACTAACCGTATTTGGAGTGTGGGAGGAAACTGGAGTACCCAGAGGAAATCCGTGCAAACTCCTCAAAAAAAAAAGTTGCCCAAGGCTGGAATTGAACACGGGTCCATTGCGCTGCCTGAATTCTGGGGTAAATCACTAGTATATGTAATGGTGAGTATACAACTAACAAAGTCATTAAAACCTCATTAGTTTTCTATTGCCCTTAAGGGAAGGTTAGCAACAAGCAGTGGCTCAGATGATAAACAGGAGGAATGCGATTGGGCTCCCAATATCAAGCTGTGATCTCGAACTACGATTCTGAGGTTGCGAGGTGTTGCCTGGAAATGGAGAAGCTTGGACTGCTGGTCTGGTCACCCAATCAGAATATCTTGGAGTCTAAATGTTCATGGGTATCATTCAGAATGAGCCGGTGCAAATGGCTGCAAAGATACTGGCGAATAAACCGAGGGCTAGGATTATGAAATCTACAAAGGTCTGACCTTTGTGTCACCCTTGTGTGGTTCATTCTCGTACGCCCTTTGAAAGTGGTCACACAAGCCACAACCTTCTCAAAAGCAGCAATTAGCGACAGGCAATAAATGCTAGCTTTGCCAACGATGAAAGCATCGTGACATGAATTGAAATTACATCTGTCAGTTTCAGTTGCTGAGCCAGTGTCGAACAATGACGCTTCTCTATTCATCTTTCTGTAAGAAAGCAACCATTGCCTTACATATCAGGAAAGAACTTCTTACAGAGATAACATTTCCATTTGTTTTTGTATTTGCAAAGTCCCCTCCAGGCAAGGTCAGTATTAGCTTTGTATCTAACAAGATGTTTTAAAAATCCTGGTGAGGGTCAGAATCTCTGCAAGGCTTTAACTGAAAGACTCTGTGGACTGCCAATACTTCGAGGGCAAGCGGAAGGTCAGGAGGAAGTCACAACAAGTGAATGAGGAACATAATACTTCACTGCTTAGAATCATAGCATCCTTACAGTGCAGGAGGAGGCCACCCAGGCCATCGAGTCTGCACTCTTACCCAGGCTTGCCCTGTAATCTCATGTATTAACCCCACTAATCCCCTTTACTTATATAACCTGGAACATGAAGAGCAAATTCAGCATAGCCAATCAACCCAATCTGCATATCTTTGGACTGTGGCAAGAAACCGGTGCACTCGGAGGAAACCCACACAGATGCAGGGAAACTATGCAATCTCCACTCAGTTACCTGAGGCCAGAATTGAACTCGGGTCCTTGGTGTTGTGGGCAGCAGTGCTAACAACTGCTGCCCTTGATGCTGAAATTTATGTTTGGTATTGGATATGAAGAACAGGACCTCTTTTTGCTCTGATTATCCTTCAAAGCAGTAGTACATTATCCTGATCAGCATTATTATAGCACGATGGCACAGTGGTTAGCACTGCTGCCTCACAGCGCCAGGGACCCAGGTTCAATTCTGGCCTCAGGTCACTGTCTCTGTGGAGTTTGCCTGTTCTCCCCATGTCTGGGTGGGTTTCATCCCACAGTCTGAAACACGTGCTGGTTAAGTGCGTTGGCTATGCTAAATTCTCCCTCAGTATACCTGAACAGGTGCTGGCATGTGGCAACTAGGGCATTTTCACAATAACTTCATTGCAGTGTTAATGTAAGCCTGCTTGTGACACTAATTAATAAACTTTAAACTTCTAACTATCAACACTAGTGTCGGGGGGATTATAAGGGTAAATACGTGGGGTTACGGGAATAGGGCCTGAGTGGAATTACTGTCGTGCAGCCTCAATGGGGTGAATGGCCTCCTTCTGCACTGTTGGGATTCTATGATTATCCCTGCTCAATGCTACCTTCAGAAACTTGCAATATTCTGGAGGGGGAGGGCAAACAGCCAGAGGTGGTGGGTCCATACTAGCGGTAGAAAAAAGTATCAGTGCTGTTTGAAAGACATTAAAAAACAAAACTTCAAATCTCCAGATTACTGCCCGGGCCACGTGCTGGTGAGCATAGAGACAGGAGGTTAGAGCTGATTGAATGTGTGACTGAAGAGATGGTGCAGGAAGGAGAGCTTTAGCTTTGTGGGGCATCAGGACTGGCAGGACCAGTTCTGGGGGAGGTGGGACCTGCACACATTAACTCATGTTCCTGGTTATAGGATTTGCAGATGATCGAGAGCAGGATAAGAATGAATGGAGTGGCAATTGTGGTCAAACGAATGAGTACTGGTGTGACGAGGGGATGATAGGTCAAAGGCCTCATTTGATGATCCTTAAACAAAAAAAGGTGCAGTCACAAGAAGGGAAATGAAGGATAGATCTCCAAGCAATCAGAGGGAGATAGAGAAAATACGAGGCAAATCCCTAAGCGATGCAAAGAGTAGGGTAGAAATGAGGGGATTTTAGAGGGAATGGAATTCTTGCTAAGTTGCAAGTTCAAAGGGTGTGGTTCTGGATTTAGTTTTAGGTAATGAAGCTGGTGACAATATCTTGTTATATTTTGTTGGGAGTGATCACAATTCGGTTTGAATATAATTACGGAAAAGAAGAAAGGTGAAACAAGATTTTGAACACTAATTTGGAGCAAGGCCAATTTTACTAAGCTGAGGAGTGACTTGCAAAAGCAAACTGGAAACAGCTAGATGACGATAAATCAGCGGGAGGCATTCCGAGGGGGAAATTCGAGGGGTTCATAGCAAACGTGGACCTAGAGATAAAAAGAGTAGGGCAGCCAAGGCCAAAGCCTCTTGGATGCCATGATAGGCCTGACACAAAGAACTCACCCCTACAGAAAGCTGAAAAGAATATCACAAGTGAAGGGGTGAAACCAAAGGGAAAATTAGAAAAGCGAAGCCAGGGTATGAAAGCATATTGACAAGCAAGAACAAGGAGATCCTAAAGATGTTTTAGCAATGTAAGATACTGAGGAAGAGTAAGGCCCCATAGAAGACCAAAAAGGTAACACATTGTGGAGGATATGCTTCTTAATGAATACTTTGTGCCTGCCTTCCAAAAAAAGGGGAAATACAAACATTGTAATTAACAAGTAGGTGTGAGAAATATTGGATGTGATAAACACCGGGAGAGAAATATTAAGGAGGTTAGCATCTTTTAAAGTGGATAAATCACCAGGGCTGGTTGAAATGTACCACAGATCTGGAAAAACCAGGGAGGAAATTCCAGTGGTATAACCAGCATTTTCCAATCCACACGGGATACGGGTAACATGCTGGAGGTCTGCTAAAGTACCTTTGGTTTAAAAAATGGAGGGAGGAACCAAATACTTACAAGTCAGTCAGTCTGACCTCCATAGTGGATCAATTCTGAGAGACTGGATTAACAGTCACTCAAAGACAGGGATTAATCAAGGGCAGTCAGCATGGATTTGTTAAGGGAAAGTTTTATCTGACTAATTTGATTGATGTTTTTGAGGAAGTTACGAGAATTGCTGAGGATAGTGGAGTTGATGTGATCTACACGGATTTTGGCATTGCTTTTGGCAAGCATGGCAGACTGACTAAAAAAAAAGCCCACGGGATCCAGGGGAATGAGCAAACTGGATGCAAAATTGGCTTAGTGGCAGAAAACGAAGGGTAATTGTTGACAGGTGTTTTGTGAGGGGAAGGCTGTTTCCAGTGGGTTCCACAGGGCTCCGAACCGCATCCCCTGCTTTTTGTGGTACATATTAATAATTTGGATGTAAATGTAGGAGCCATGATTAATAAGTTTGTAGATTAAACAAAAATAGGCCATGTGATTGATGGTGAGAAGGGAAGCTGTGGAGGGATGCAGTGGACTGCAGGAAGTTATCAATGGACTGGTGCAGGTAGGTAGAAAAGCAGCAAATGGAATTCAACCTGAAGAAGTGGGAGATCCACCAAGGCAAAGGATTACACAAGGCTGTGTTCTCAGCCCCTACTATATTCCTTACACACGACTTCCATCCAACTCGATTTTCAAGTTTGCTGACAACACCAGCACAGTGGGTCGGATCTCCAAACAACAAGACAAAGTACAGGAATGAGATCGGGAACCTGGTGAACTGGTGCGGTGACAATAATCTCTCCCTCAATATCAACAAAACGAAGGAGATTGTCATTGATTTCAGGAAGTGTAGAGGAGAACATGCCCCTGTCTACATCATCAGGGACAAAGTAGAAAGGGTCGAGAGCTTCAAGTTTTTAGGTGTCCAGGTCACCAACAACCTGTCCTGGTCCCCCCGTGCTGAGACTATAGTTAAGAAAGCCATCAATGCCTCTACTGTCTCAGAAGACTAAGGAAATTTGGCGTCTCAGCTACGACTTCCACCAACTTTTACAGATGCACCATAGAAAGCATTCTTTCTGGTTATATCACAGCTTGGTATGGGCTCCTGCTCTGCCCAAAACTGCAAGGAACTACAAAAGGTCGTGAATGTAGCTCAATCCATCATGCAAAACACCCTCCCATCCACTGACTCTGTCTACACTTCCCACTGCCTCAGCAAAGCAGCCAGCATAATCAAGGACCCCACACACTCCGGACATTCATTCTTTCACCAACTTCCATTGTGATAAAGACACAAAAGTCAGAGATCATATACCAGCCGAATCAAGAGAAGCTTCTTCCTGCTGCTGTCAGACTTTTGAATGAACTTAACTTGCATTAAGTTAATCTTTCTCTACAGCCTGGCTATGACTGTAACACTACATTTTGCACTCTCTCACTTCCTTATCTATGAACAGTATGCTCTGTATAGTGTGCAAGAAACAATACTTTTCATTGTATGCTAATACATGCGATAATAAATCAAACAGTAAATTGGAGAATACTGAGAGGCGTGGAGGAAGTGAGGGATTTTGGGCTGTATATCCTGATCTCTGAGGGTAGCAGGACAGCTTGAAAGGGTGATTAAGGAGGCATATGGAATACTTCCTTCATTTAAATAACATTGTTTATGGGATCTGGGCATAGCTGACTCAGCCTGAATTTATTGCCCATCCCTAATTTCCCTTGATCCAAGGGTATTTTGACTCAACCATATTGCTGTGGGTCTGCAGCTGTGTAGGTCAGACCAGGTAAGGATGGCAGATTTCCTTCCCTAAAGGACATTAGTGAACCAGATGGCTTTTCCAACAATCGACTATGGTTTCATGATTGGACTTAATAGACGAGGTATGGAATACGAGAGCAAGAAGGGAGTGTTGGAACTGTATAAAACATTAGTTTTGCCATTACTTGAGTGGTTTGTGTATTCTAGTTACCTCATTACAGAAAGAATGTAATTGCATTAAGGAGGATACAGAGGGGATTAACGAGAATGTTGCCAGGACTGGGGAATTGCAGCAATGAGGAAAGATTGGATAGACTGAGATATTCTACTTGGAACACAGGAGGCTGAGGGGGAGATTTGATTGAGATGAACAAAATTGTGAGGCACCTGGATAGAATGGATAGGAAGGGCCTGTTTACTTTAGCAAGTAGGTCAGTGTCTGATTTAGGGTGATTGGTAGAAAGATTAGAGGGGAAATAAGAACATAAGAACCTGCCCCGCCATTCAATAAGATCATGGCTGATCTGAAGTGGATCAGTTCCACTTTCCCGCTTTCTCCCCATAACCCTTAACTCCCTTGTCTATCAAAAACCTATCTACCCGTGACTTAAAAATATTTAGCGAGGCAGCCTCCACCACTTCAACGGGCAGAGAATTCCAGAGATTCACCACCCTTTGAGTGAAGAAGTTCCTCCTCAACTCCGATCTAAACTGCCCCCCCCATATCTTGAGGCTGTGCCCCCTAGTCCTGCTATCCTTTCTAAGCAGGAAGAAAGGATCTCTCTACCTCTACTCTATCCATGAGAAAACTCATTTCATCCAGAGAGTTGTGGGGTCTGGAACTTACTGCCTGAAAGGAGAGGCAGGTGTCTGGATAAGCACCTGAAGTCCCGTGACCTGCAGGGATACGGACTAGTTGCTGGGAAGTGGGGTTAGGCCGGGGGAGCACTCGTTTTTCTGGCCAGTGCAGATAGAATGGAAACATTGATTTCTTGTCTTGTAAAGTTGTCCACGTTTTCTAAATATCTGAAAAGGAGGAATGTGCTGGACAGGGGACAGGGCAAGGGCGTGGCATTATGCAAATTGCTCCTTGGTTCTGCTGTGCAGTAATGAATCTACGATCAGAATGGGCAGAGTCAACTGATTTGGTTAAATGGAGCATTGTCCACCCCTAATCATCCTGAGGATATCGCTTCGACATTCTCCTTGAGTCTTGCTATTCATAATGATGCTGCTAGATAGAGAATTCCAGAATCTTGTCCCAAGAATGAAGGCACAATATCTGTCCCAATTTTTAAATAAGCAAATACAAAAGTTTTATATTAGATGAAACTATTGGAGAGAAAGTGTGTGCAACCTTGTTATAATTCAGATTTCTTTCTTCTTATTTGGATTTGATGAATAGTGATGCTAGAAGGGACATGTACTTTATTTCTGTAGTTCCAAGCCCACATTCACATCATCAGGATGTACCACCACGTAACTGTTTAGCTGCCTCGAGTTTCACTGTTTTTCCAGCAGCTAATTTATTGTAGAGGACATTCAGTTCCTCTGGCTGTGGGGATTCCGAATCCGGAGTTGATGGGATTTCAAAGTCTGAGGTATTTTGAGAGTCAGGCTTGGAAACAGGAATTGAATTTTGCTCCTTTACTCGCTGCTGACAATCAGCACTTTTACCCAAATGTTCTGAACACGTCTTCTTAATGTTGTTATTTAGCAAGGAGCCAGTGGGATTATACTTCAACTTTGAAATGTAATCTGGCTGAAATCCATCTCCTTGTTGAAGATCCCAGTTTTTGCTGTCCTCCACATCAGGATTTACCTTTAACAAGGATTTATCCTTTGTGTTTGTGAATTTCACAGAACCCGTTTTACTTTGCGAAAGGTGAGTTTCCGTGTCAAGCACACTGCCTTGACTTTCCTGCTCTGATATGTGAGTTGATTGGGATGAGGGTTGGGAGGGATGGTAAGTGGAGTCTCCATCTTCAGAATCACTGAACAGTTTCGGTGATTGTGAACCAAACTCTTGCTCCCGGGCAACCTCTGAATCCTCATCAGTTTCGGATATCAAAATTGGCTCCGCTTTGAAAAACATATCCCAGCGTGGAGACTCGGTAACACATGCTTTTTCTCCTGTGGATAACTGTGATGAGAGATTAGCAATTACTCCCTCTTTCATGGAATTCAACTCGCTTTTTGTGTGAATTGTACTGGCTTCTTCATCCTCTTCATCATCATCATCATTTGATTCTTCACACTCAAGGAATTGAGTATTTAAGATGATGGGGTGTTCACTTGTACCCTCTGTATTGGTGGTCCGATCCCTCTCCTGCAGCAAGGCCCCGGTTTCATTATCAAACTCTGAATGCTGTGGATGTTTCAACTTCTGCTTTCGTGGAATTAAATCAGAGTCATCGAAAAGGTCTTTGTAGTCCCCATCTGTTGAAAAAAACAATTTTAAATTCACATAAACTGAAGCAGTTTCATGAAAAATTACACAGCACATCTAAACATCAAGGATATTAGTGCAAACTGTTAACAGATTCACATCTTAAATCCTACATATTTACCACAGGCAGTCAGCCTATAGTGGTGGATAGAAGAATGCAAACTAGATCTTGATCCTTATTCATTAATCTTTATTCATTAAGCAATGGGCAATATTGATCTTAGCAATAAAAGCAATCTTTATAGTACCTTAATGTAATAACTTAATTCATTCACATTTACACAATTCCATATCCTTTGTGTGCCAAATAATCACTTCCATTTTAACTTGTGTCTCCATGACAGTGAAAAAAAATATAAAGTTAACAAGACTTGTAGATTTCCCGTTAAACAGCTCAGCTATAACAGAACATACGTTGCAACTCAGCACTGGTTATCTGAATTGTTTAACCATTCAATTATAATAGAATCCCTATAGTACCGAAGGAGGCCATTCAGCCTATCGAGTCTGTACTGACCACAGTCCTACCCAGCCCCTATTCCCGTAACTCCAAACATTTACCCTGCTAATCCCCCGACACGAGGGTCAATTCAGCCTTGACTATCAAACTAACCCACACATCTTTGAACTGTGGGAGGAAACCGCAGCACCCGGAGATTAGATTACTCTTGGAGAAACAAAGAAAAATGGTGCTAACATTACATACTGTGATTTTATAACCAAATATGATCAATTTGATAAAATGAAAGGCCTCTATCCTAGTTTAATTGAGTGAACCAAGTTGGCGTGTTGTTGAGAATTTGTTCACATTATCAATCCTGTGTATCTTGGGTGAGGTGGAGGATGGGAAAATGGGTTATTTATTCACTATAGTTTGCTGGGGAAGGTTTGAATCTGATTTCTGGTTCTCATTATTTTTGGAAAGCGCTAAGCCCTCACAGGACAGACTCTGAAAGCAAGAAGCAAACAGCTCACTGGGTGTGATTTTTACCACCTCGCCATGCCTGGTAATCAGTGTGACGAGTCAGGGAAATAGTGCGCGATGCTACAAGACCAGTTTGCACCCAGCGTGAAAAGGTTTGCTAACTTCCCAGCCCCTTTTCCAGGGAGGGAACCGCTTTGCGACCATAAAGAGCACAAAGCTTATTAGCATCGGACTGACTGGATTTCCATCTCATTAAGGAGTTTGGCACGCATGCTTCCCCCTCCTCTCCGGTGAGAGGTCACGCCGGCATGAATCACTATTGACCTCCACTAGCGGAGACCAGACGCCGTGGCCACGCTGTTTGTGGGGTGGGGGAAGGTGGTGGGAAAGCCTCCAGGTACTTGGGGAATGGCTTGGCATGTTGGGGACCCATCAGATGGACCCTGATGCTCAGATGGCAAGCAATCTGTGTCGGTGTGGAGTTAGAACATGCTGACAAAGAAGTGGGGGGGGGGAATAGGGAGAGGGGGTGAGGTGGGGCGGGGGGTGGGGGGGGTTAGTATCCATGGTGGGGTGGCAGGAAGTCTCCCAGTTCACTGGGAGATTGGGTTATTAGCTAGAGCAGGTTTTGATCAGTGAGTCTTCTACCCCTCCAGCTGTTTGAGAAGGGATAATCTCCGTCAGGAACATGGTAATGTACAGTTTGGTTCTGCCCAGAGGCAGTTTTAGGCCTGGCAGTGATGCCAGTTCTCTCAGTTTGAGTTGTGTTAAGGAATTACTGTATCCCACCCCCATTTACCCAACACTCATACCTTCCTCATCGCTAAAGCAATTGCGTGACCTCTTCAGCTTCCCCAGTGGTTTGTAGATGGGTTCACCACCTCCCGAACACTTCCTACACAATGGCTTCAAACTAAATCAAGACAAAAACAGGATTAATCATCAACTAAAATCAGATTAAAATTAAAAATTAAAAACATTATCCAATCAGCTCAAAGTGGGAATTGTTACAATTATTATCCAAGTGTACATTAGATACACAACTGAAAACTCCTAGACTGGAGGGGGCAGAGGATGGCATTGTAATAATGTCACTGGAATAATAATCCAGATGTCCAGACTAATGACTCTGAGGACATGGGTTCAAATCCCAGTTGGTAGAATTTAAATTCAATTAATAAGTCTGGAATTGAATGACAACTATCCTCAATTATGTCCTTTATTGAAGGAAATCTGCCATCCTTACCTGGTCTGGCTTACATGTGACTCCAGAGCCACAGCAATGTGGTTAGCTGTTCTGAACTGGGTGACATGGTCGCACAGTGATTAGCACTGCTGCCTCATTGAGCCAGGGACCTGGGTTCAATTCCAGGCTTGGATGGAGTTTGCACTTTCTCCTCATGTCTGGTGGGTTTCCTCTGGGTGCTCTGGTTTCCTCCCATACTCAAAAGGTGTGCAGGTTAGGTGGATTAGCCATGGTAAATGTGTGGGGTTACGGGGATAGGACCTGGGTAAGATACTCTTTTAGAGAGTCACTGCAGACTCGATGGGCCAAATGGCCACCTTCTGCACCATTGCGATTCTATAGGAAATGGCTTAGAAAACCACTCAGTTCAAGGGGCAATTAGGGATGGGCAATAAATTCAGGTCTAGACAGTGATGCCCACATCCTTCGAAAGAGTAAATAAAAAAGTGTATTCAAAATAGTTACTCAATATTTGACTATTTTCTATTGCGGTGCAATCCCCAGTAAATATCGATTTGCTGTGCTGGAGAAGGTTTAACTGTGGAGGAATGAGTTTGTCAAATGGTCATTTTGACAGTACAAGAAATCCCCAAATAAAAGCCCGCTTGGCAACTCTGCACAGTGGGAAATATCCAAAGGCCGTTCACTATGAACACCAGCGGCTGTGTCACATGCTGAACTTACATCTTTTTGACATCTTCAAAACTCCGGCCCATTGGCACAACATTTGGGAAAACACTCACAGGCTGGACATAGGAAAGAAAATCCTTTAACTGTGAAAGAAAGAGAACAAAAAGAGAGAGAGAGCACACGAGAATGAGTAAGGAAGAGAGAGAAGACAGCAAAATGGAGTGAGTGGGAAAACAGGCAAATAATGAGAAGGAGAGGCACACACAGGTGAGGGGGATCGAGGGCGAGTAAGGTTGGGGAAGGGGGTTGGAAAAGAGAAAAAAGCAATATTAATACTTGGAAATTTTTCTCTCAAATTCCACGACATCATTTAGGCTTCCAAATAAACCAACTGGTCTACATAAGAAATGATGTGCAAGTTTCTTCAAAAAATTAAAATAAAAAATCTCTATTGTACTCTGTAACAGATTCTGCAGTCACGGCAGTGGTTTTGGGTGATTCTGTGACAGAGTAGTTTCAGATCACTGGCACCCATGCAACTTTGCTATATTAATACCAAACTTAAGAAGCATAAAAATGCAATTAGTCAGAGATTAAACTGCAAGTTCACAACATAAAATTTGAAGAAATATAGATAATAGAAAACCTCAGCTTTACCTCACTGAAGGATGAGTGGAATGAGAAACAAGCTCTGTATGAACTCTCTCCAGTTCTGAAATCAATAATAAATATAATTCTTAAATAAATAACCAACATGTGCTTTAGGACATTTCCCAGTTAAATACTAGTGAACCATACTTTTGTGCAGGAATGCAATTTATTTTATGGTAAAAGTAGCTGTGTGCACCCAACCCGGGTCTGACACGAACCACTGATACTACATACACAGCACAGCAAAGGGTTTACATTTACACTGAGGATCTGGAAAACATTAATGCTTAGGCTGTCAACTAACAAATAACATTCATACCACACGTGTGCCAGGCAATAACTGAACAAGGTCTAACAAGAGGAAACATGACAATCTCTTCTTAAAATTCCACATCATCACCATCACTGAATCCTCCACTATCAATATCCTGGGGGTTACCATTGACCTGAAACTGAACTGGACCAACCATATAAACACTGTGACTGTAAGCGCAGGTCGAAAGCTTGGAATTCTTGTGAATTTCTGACCCTCCAAAGCTTGTCCAGTTTCTACAAGGCAAAAGTCAGGAATGTGGGAAAACCATCCACCCGCCTGGATGAGCACAGCTTCAACAACACTCAGGAAAGCTGAACAACACCCAGGACAAAGTGACCTGTTTAACTGGCACCCAATCCGCCACTTTAAAAATTCACTGCCTTGACCACTGGTGCACTATAGCAGCAGTGTATACCATCTACAAAATGCACTGCACAAATTGCCAATCCTACATCAATGGAACTTCCCAACCAGCAACCTCTATCACCAAGGACAGCAGAAGTATGGAACAACATACACAAGCAAGTTTCCTTCCAAATCACACACCGTTCTGACTTGAGATGATAGTTCCTTCATTGTTACTGGACCAAAATCCTGGATCTCCCTCCCTGACAGCTGTGTGGGTGGACCGCAGAGAGTTACCTTTGAGGGTACTTAGAGATAGGTGCTTCATGCTGGCTTAGTCAGTGATACGTACAATTTGTGAATGAATTAAAAAAAAATTCATTGCTGGCCACTATACCAACTTCGACTTCAGCACATTCCACTCGTTTGATATTTTAACACACATTCCAAACAATTTTTAATTAGAATTATGTTGTGGTTAAAATAAGTTATGGTTTAAAATTTTGAATTTAATTCCTTTGTATTACATGAGTGCCGTATATACCTAAAACCTCAATATGCTTTATGTTTATGTACATCTCAGAAGTCTCTTTCTGTATTTGTTACAGCTGCTGTATGTAGTTCCTTCTCTTGTCTTGAAACCTATATACGTGATGTAGACCACAATGACTTTGAACAAATTTCATTTTGCTGTTTCCCCACCTGCATTACTGTGGGTTGAACTTATATTCAAAACCTTTCATTAAGAATGCTTATTGAGGTTAAAAAATTCTTTCACAGACTCAAAGCACAAGAGGCAACTTTACTCATAGTCCAACATATGGAAAGAGGAATAGGCCATTCAGGCCTTCGAGCCTATTTGTACATTCAATAAAATCATGGTGGATCTTCTACCTCAACTTCACTTTCCAACTGGTTTCCATAACTCACAATGTCAAACAGTCCAAATATCTATCAATCCTAACCAGAAATATACTCAATATCTGACCACTCACTGCTCTTAGTGATAGAAAATTCCAATGATTTACAACACTCTGAATGAAAATATCGTTTACGTCTCAGTCCTAAATGAGCAACCTCTTCACTCCGGCCCTTTCAAAGTTGACTCCGCTGTAGACTTTTGTGGGACTGGAAAATCCTACCAGTGGCAAGCCACCTCTGCTGTGGAAACTGTGGGGACGAGGGGAGGGCTGAGCATGTTGGCAGTAAATAGACTGGACAACATGTGGAAGATAATCCACTGTTACATGTGCTCTCTTTGAAAAGACAACTCTAGGTTCTGCTAAAGATCATCTCCAACGATGCTAATTAATTAGACACTAATTGACCCAATGGATTTTATCTGCAGTTTCACAGCTCACACTGCCACTTGTTCTGATATTTACAACTGCGTTTTATTCTATTTAGAACAATAGAGGGGAACTCATTTGAGAGGACAGAAAATCTACTCCTGAAAGCTACATACACAGACTGCTCAGAGAATGCTAAAAACAATTCAGAAAACAAAAACTTCAAATACTAGTAGGTAATTGGAATGTCAGATCAAAGTGGACCAATGCCAATGGATCTTTTAACATGCGTTGCAACAGGGACACTTCACGTCAAACAGAGCATTACTGACAATGCTGCACTCCTCCTGTGCTGAGGTTTCAGCCTTGTTAATGTGCATGAGTTCTTAAGAGATTAAATCCAAGTCAGAATATATACACATTTTTCCCCAAGTGTACCCGTTTGATATCGACTTGCTGGCAGTAACTTTAAACAGCAAGTTTAAAATATAATCAAGTTATTCAACTCTAAAAGGACAAAGTAGCAGACGCACAGGAACCACCAGCTACAAGTTGCCCTCCAAGTCACAGACAATCTGATTTGCAAATATATCGCCGTTTCTTCACTTTTACTGGGTCAAATCCCTGGAACTCCTTCCCTAATAGCACTGTGGGTGTACCTACGTCACATGGAATGCAGTGGTTCAAGGCGGCAGCTCACCTTCCCACGCATCCGGACATTCTCTCTTCCACCTTCTTCCGTCAGGAAAAAGATACAAAAATCTAACGTCATGTATCAACTGACTCCATAAACACTAAATAAAAGCAAATTACTGCTGAAGCTGGAATTTAAAACCAAAAGAAACAATGCTGGAAAATCTCAGCAGGTCTGGCAGCATCTGTAAGGAGGGAAAATAGCTGACTTTGAGTCCAAATTAACAAAGAGTCATCTGGATTCTATAAACAGCTTCTTCCCTGCTCCTATCGGACTTTTGAATGGACCTATCTTGCACTGACTTGATCTTTCTCTAACTGTAGTTATGACTGTAACACGACAATCTGCACTCTTTCCTTCTCTATGAACAGTATACTTTGTGTAGCATGCAAGAAACAATACTTTTCACTATATACTAATACATGACAATAATAAATCAAATCACTAACATTATTAAGGATGGGTAATAAATGCTGGCCTAGCCAATGACACCCACATTGCACAAACAGTATTTATCCTATTCACAGATTTTGAATTAAAAACAAAAATCAGTCCAGGGATAGTGTTATTTACACACTGCTTTAACTGCTCCGAGTTTCCTTTCCCTCGGTCATGTTCACATCAGCAAAACTGAGTTACACACTGGAAGTTTTACAGCCTTAAACCAGCTAAAATTTGAACAACAATCCATTTTAAAGCAAAATTCAGCTGGTGTGTGAGGTAGTAGGAAGTTATTGGTTTTGGTAAATTAAAGCAGGATCTGACATTATCATGAACAATTAACAGTTTTTTTTAAAACTGGTGACAACATTATTAAGACAATTAACAAACTGAATAAAATCCCAATAGAATGCTGGTCAAATATTACAAGAATCATTCAGGAATAATAAAATAAATCATTACAGAATCCAGTCATAGAACCTACAGTGCAGAAAGAGGCCCTTTGGCCCATCGAGTCTGCACTGAACACAATCCCATCCAGGCCCTACCCCCATATCCCTACATATATTATACCCACTAATCCCTCTAACCTACGCAACCCTGGACACTAACAGGCAATTTCTCAGCATGGTCAATCAACCTAACCCACACATCTTTGGACTGTGGGAGGAAACCGGAGTACCCGGAGGAAACCCACGCAGACACGAGGAGAATGTGCAAACTCCACACAGACAGTGACCCGAACTGGGAATCGATCCCAGGACCCTGGAGCTGTGAAGCAGCAGTGCTAACCACTGTGCTACCATGCCGCCCCAGTCAATCTCAACGAATATACAAACAGATGCCCTTTAGAAGTGTGAACCTTCTCTGGTGATGCTCTCATTTAGAACACTTCATGAATTGGTATTACTCTATTTAGATGGTGATATTATGAAGGTACTCATGAAACTGCAGGATTTACATGATAGCCTCACTTTCCCTCCTTCCGACTCAAGAGGTTGCAAGCATACTCTGACAGTTACCCAACTTTTCTGGGTTTATATGCCTCTAATTACCTCACAGGAATACTGTGATCTGAGTGGTATGAGGCTGTCAACAACCTTCACATTTGAATTTCATTAGTTCTGTGCCTCTGCATGCTTGCTTTAAACTCATTGGTCCAATTCAAAAGCCTGTTTTGTTATGTTGAAACACTGACTACTTGGCTTTGATACAAATGTTAGAAAAACTTGCTTCTACAGCTTGCACTCTGCAATTTAAAATCCACACATAAAGATGCCTGCTTTTTAAAGTGACAATGCTACATGATTTCCTTTTTTGGTTTTAGCGTTTCTTTTCACCATTTATATTTGTCAAACACTCCATTTTTAACCTTACATATGCCACTTAACAACCATATTGCAAGGTCATAAACAAGTTCATTACCAATAGCGTGCATCTGTATTAGCACATGTGCAGATCACATAACTGTTGCAGAATCTTTCATACCTTACAATTACGTCAGTCCTTTTTGAACTTTCACCAAACCACATGGTAGAAGGTTTGATACTGATGATGCGGAGTGGAGTCCCATTTTTTGCTGTAATGCCACACGGGAGTCTGTTTCCACGGACAAAATCCTCATCCTAGTGAAAACATCAATTAAAATATAAAAGGTTGAAAAGAGAGAGAACAAAAGCAAGAGAGAAAGAGGAGAGAAAAGAGAAAGGGAGTGAAAGAAAGCAAGAGAGGGAGAAAAGGGTGAGAAAAAGAGAGAGAGAAAATGTGAGAAAGAGACTGAGAGGAAGAAAGAGAGTGAGTGAGAAAGTAAAAAAGAGTGAGAAAAAGAAAGCGAAAGAAAGAAAAAGTGAGAAAGAGACAGAAAGAGAGAAAGTAGAGAAAAAAAGAGAGTAAAGAGAGAAAAGGAACCTTACATTTGAAGGATTTTGATAATTAAAATTAAAAACCAAGAATGGCACAAAGAAAAGATAATGCAATGCTTTACATGTTACAAAATGAACAGGCAATGATTCTGGTTTCCTGAGTGATGTTAACCTCAGGATATTACCGTACCCTGGGGTGTCTGCACGCATGAATCTGCGTTGCTCGCTCTGTGGTCACATGATGCAGAATTTCTGGCATATTCTTAAACATATCCAGCTTGTTCAGATGGACCTGAAGGTTAAAAAAAAACATACAGGAAAATACAGGTGTGATTCTGTTTTCACAAGAAGTAAACTAAATGTGTAAAGCATTATAAGCAAGATAAAAGTGACTAAATTCATTTTCCACTTGCTTGTTTTATCCTGCTATATATCATCTTCAGATGGTAAACATTGACAGGCTGCATTTTAACTCTCTCTGATTGCCGTATTGCCTATGGCTGCTGTTAGGCGAATGGCCACACAAGCTGACACCCCAATTCGCTGAGCCTCTATTTAATACCTTGTGTCAGGAAGAATGGGTTTATTGAATTTTGCATCATGTTCGGTGACAGAAGTTAACAGGAGGAAATATTCAACCACCCCCAACAAAAAAGCTCCAGTTTTGGGAAACTCACAGAATTTCACTTATCACAGAATCGCTACAGTGCAGAAGGAGGCCATTTGGCCCATCAAGGTCTGCACCAACAACAATCCCACCCAGGCCCTATCCCCATAACCCCACATATTTATCCAGCTGATCCGCCTGACACTCGAGGGCAATTTAATGTGGCCAATCCACCTAACCTACATAGTTTCCCAAGGCTGGAATTGAACCTGGGTCCATGGCACTGTGAGGCAGCAGTGCTAACCACTGTGCCACCATGACTGCGTTCCAAGAACAAAATCTATTCTCATCCCATTATGATTCCAGTTGATTTTATAACAGGAAGATCCCAGAATGGAACCCTGTCTCAAAATACTGTAGCTTTTACTGATTTCTTATAAAACATGGAGGGTGGTGAGGGATTGGAATGCCCTGCCTGTTGCAGTTGTAAATGCGCCTAGTTTGGGGGCGTTTAAGAGATCCGTGGATAGGTTTATGGACGAAAAGGGATTGGTTTAGATTAGTGGGTCATTGTTCTTTAACTGGTCGGTGCAACATCGTGGGCCGAAGGGCCTGTTCTGTGCTGTAATGTTCTATGTTCTATGAACAGAGTCACTGAACCACTAATTAGTCTCCTTGACTCAAAACCCTTGTTTTGTCTCTTGAACAAAACTTTGGTCTCTTTTTTCTTGATTTCAGTTGTCTTGAGAAATTTTTTCTGTCCCAATTTCCTGCTTATCTGGGCAGGGAATTGGGACAGCAATTCCCATTCTGTCTAGTCTTTCTTCTGGCAGAGTTGAGAGATGCTGAATCCTCAGTGTCCTGTCTCCAACTGCAAAAAATTCCAGCTAAAACTAAAACTTAAAAAAAAAACTTTGTTTTTACGCATTAAGGGTTCCCAGTTGCTAAGCACTATCCTCACATCTCTGCTGGCCTACTTATTCTCCATGCTGCAGCCCTCTCTAAGCAGAGCAGAAACACAGTTGGAACTTAAACTAATCCCCACACATATAAACACCTTTGTCCAGCATGAATCTAACTATTGGCTTTATCCTTCCAGGCTTAGAAACAATAAATTAAACCCACTTAAAACTATACCTTATTTCTAATCTTTAGCAACACAAATGTAAATCCCTTAAAACTACCACTGTTTTCCTAACTCCCCTATAGCACTAAAATGTAGTGATTTGCAACTCAGAGTGAATAACTTGCTGCAAACTTCTGCCACCCACCTTAAGTTTGAATTCTTCGCTGAGGTTAGTGAAGAGATACTCATATCCATAGGCTGCTTTACAGTTTAACCACACTACGTGGTAAGAACTGAGTGTGATCCAGCTTCTCACTAAATCAAGTATCCCATTTAGGCACTCCTCCTTTGAACGGCAAAATAGAAAACAAAATATTAAACCCAGACTGGCTTTTGCATGACTCTAACTGAGCTGATTTCTCAGTATGTAATCTGTACACAGATGTACAAAATGTAGTTTTCAAAGGGCACTCTCCCAATTCAGAGTCCAGTTTTAAATGGTAAATTGAATCCCCCACAATACCTTCACGTGCCTCTCCTGTAATGACAGCTTTCCACTTTGTATTAATGCAGCAAGGGCTGCTTGCATTATCTCCAATGCACCTGGCGATCCTCAGATAGCCAACTTCATACTTAAAATGCTGAGTAATGGGTGAGATTGTGCAACTGCCATCAAAGCTCCTCATTTGCTGTAGAAGTTCCTATAATATTCACTCTGCCAGCTGCAAGAATCCTACACGAACCAGGTTTCAACATTGGTTATTTCTATAGATGTGGAATTCCCCTTGATTAATCAGCTTGTCATTTCAGTGGAATCATATTACAGGAGGCCATTTGGTCCATCGAGACAGTGTTAGAAATGTATTTATTGGAGTGTTAGCCACGGTTCAGTTGGTACAACACTTGGGGACAAGTCCAGGACAGGAGGACTAAAATCAAGGCTGACTTTCCAGTACGGTACTGAGGGATGCTGAACCGAGGCCCCATATCTCTGCTGAGGTGGGTGTGAAAGATCCCACAGCACTATTTTTAAGAGCAACAGGAGAATGATTTCAATCCACATCCAAAACACAGGTAATCTGGTTATTATTGTGCTTTCTGAGGATCTTATGGGCTCTCATATCACAACAGTGACAACACTTCAAAAAGAGCTCCGTTTTCTGTAAAGCACTTTGACACACACCTGGTAGTCATGAAGAGTGCCACAGAAACGCCATAAGGCCACAGGAGCAGAATTAGGCCACTTGGCCCATTGAGTCTGTTCTGCCATTCAATCATGGCTCATATTTTCTCATCCCCATTCTCATGTCTTTTCCCCATAACCCCTGATCCATCTATTAATCAAAACCTATCTATCTCTGTCTTAAAGACACTCAATGACCCGTCCTCCACAGCCTTCTGAGGCAAAGAGTTCCCAGATTCACCACTCTCTGGCTGAAGAAATTCCTCCTCACCTCTGTTTTAAAGGATCGTGCCTTTAGCCTGAGGTTGTCCCCTCTGGTTCTGACTTTTCCTACAAGTGCAAACATACTCTCCGTATCCACTCTATCCAGGCCTCGCAGTGTCCTATAAGTTTCAACAAGATCACCCCCTCATCCTTCTAAACTCCAATGAGTACAGACCCAGATCCTCATCTGTTCCTCATACTATAGGAAACCATAGAAAATTACAGCTCAGAAACAGGCCTTTTGGCCCTTCTTGTCTGTGCCGAACCATTTTTTGCCTAGTCCCACTGACCTGCACTTGAACCATATCCCCCCACACCCCTCTCATCCATGAACCCATCCAAGTTTTTCTTAAATGTTAAAAGTGATCCCGCATTTACCACTTTATCCGGCAGCTCATTCCACACTCCCATCACTCTGTGTGAAGAACCTCCCCCACCACCCCCCCACCTAATATTCCCTTTAAACTTTTCTCCTTTCACCCTTAACCCATGCCCTCTGGTTTTTTTTCTCCCCTAGCCTCAATGGAAAAAGCCTGCTTGCATTCACTCTATCTATACCCATCAAAATCTCATACACCTCTATCAAATCTCCCCTCATTCTTCTACGCTCCAGGGAATAAAGTCCTAACCTATTCAATCTCTCAGCTTCTCAAGTCCCAGCAACATCCTTGTGAACCTTCTCTGCACTCTTTCAACCTTATTTACATCCTTCTTGTAACTAAGTGACCAAAACTGTACACAATACTCTAAATTCGGCCTCACAAATGCCTTATATAACCTTACCATAACATAAGCTTTTCATTCCGGGGATTGCGTCTTGATGAAAATGCAAGACTTTTCTTTTAACTGTTGTTCAATAAGCTAGCACAAACACAATGGGCTGAATGGTCTCTCACCCTGTGCTGAACTTCAAGATTCTATAGAAAACTTGCATTATAACATAGATTAAACATTGATAACTCCCTGGGTTTCAGATATAGGACAGTGCAAACCAAAATATATAAAATTCTTGGCACATTCCAATAAAAATATGAAGCATCCAAAATATTTACCCTGCTTGGGATTTGGTAAAATCGAGGATCACAAAAAGTCGTGTCTAAGTAAACACTCTGAATGTCTTTGACCCTGTAATAGAACAATAATAGAACAGCGGTTTAATTGTACAAGGGATATTTTCATACGTGCACAATATTCTCCAAACCGTGAACAGAGGGCAAAGATTGAACACAAAACTGTAACTGTGAACTGTAAACAGAAAATGCTGGAAAATCTCAGCGGGTCTGACAGCATCTGTGGAGAGAGAATAGAACCAATGACTGTGACAAGGAGTAAGTGCACAGTCTGTGTGACCACACATTCAACTCAGTCACTGCTAATGCCTTGACTCATCCTCATCGTGCACTGACACTGAATTTAATGTGGAAAATCCTCCCAATAATCTGAAAATGGGCAGTGAACCAAGAGGCGGAGAATCTAGGGGCGGTAATCAAACGTTTGGTCAGGGTTTTCAAAAGAAAGCAGAAGGCAGAAGTGTTTAGCAAAAGGGTTACAGAGAGCACAGTGAATGCCCAGTAAACAACAGTGGGCAAAGAAGTGGAGGAAAATGATTAAAATCACTAAACTAAATAAAGGCAGAATACTGTGGATGCAGGATTTATGGGGAGAAAGCAGGATTAGGCTACTGAGTTGGATGATCAGCCATGATCGTGTTGAATGGCAGAGCAGGCTCGCAGGGCCAAAAGGCCTCCTCCTGCTCCGATCTTCTACGTTTCTGTGATGGAATCTATAACAAAAACAGAAAATGCTGGAAAAACTCAGCAGGTCTGACAACACTGGTGGAGAAAGAATAGGGCCAACGTTTCGAGTCTGGACGACATTGTCAGAACCATCACTAAACTGTTGTTTTCTTCAATATTCTGCCATTTGTAACTTTAGAAGACTAAGTATCGGTGTTGTTAACATTTTCAATAAAAATTTTTGTTGGTAAAAAATTTTATGGAAAAAATCTCTCATGTTAAGAGAGCTATGTTGTCAATAAGTTAGTTAAAAATCCCTGAAAAAAATCTTTGTAAATATGCTCTTAAAACCATCATTTGACTTAAAAAGTTAAAAAATATATATTTGTTAGTCACAAGTAAGGCATACATTAATACTGCAATGAAGTTGCTGTGAAATTCCCATAGTCGCCACACTTCGGCGTCTGTTCCGGTCAATGCACCTAACCAGCACGTCTTTCAGACTGTGGGAGGAAACTGGAGCACCCGGAGGAAACTCAGACACGGGGAGAATGTGCAGACTCCACACAGACAGTGACCCAAGCCGGAATTGAACCTGGGTCCCTGGCACTGTGAGGTAGCAGTGCAAAAAAGTTAGATTGAGTCTCAGTGAATGTAAAGCTGTACAAACTACTCATACAAGGGAGCTCACAAGTTTCAAATAATGCTCAGCTAATGCTCTGGGGATCTGGGTTCGAATCCCGCCACGGCAGATAGTGGAATTTGAATTCAACAAAAAAATCTGGAATTAAGAATCTACTGAAACCATTGTCGATTGTCAGAAAAACCCATCTGGTTCAGTACTATCCTTTAGGGAAGGAAATCTGCCATCCTTATCTGGCCTGGCCTACATGTGACTCCAGAGCCACAGCGATGTGGGTGACTCTCAACTGCCCTCTAAGGGCAACCAGGGATGGGCAATAAATGCTGGCCAGCCAGCGATGCCCATGTCTCACAAATGAATTAAAAGAAATGCTGAGATACTGATCTCAGGCACACAGCTTTTCCTGGTGAACTTTTTTATTCATCATACATTCCTGAAGGTGACACAGTTTGATTTGCCAGCGGGGAAATGGATTTTACCTGCCACCAGAATGTAACAATTCCATGCGAGCAACTTCACCTTTGGCTAGTCTGAAATCTCCGGTATATAGCACCGTGCCACCTACCCCTTCAAACAAGAACCTGCAAAAGGGCAAGAGGGAATGCCAGGTCATTTTACACCCCATCACATTGTTTCAACTTTAAAAACATTTAAACATAATTGAGAAAAGCAAGTTGTAAATACTAGGAATATAAAGTTCAAGTCAAACATTTTATTTTACGTGTACTCCATATAGAATCCAACAGAAGTTGCATTATTAGCTGTTCTGATAAAATCAGCTTGTTTCCAAAGATTTGGATTGAATTACAGAGGGAGGAATGTGAGATGCATGGAGTCAGACCTTGGTAATCTCGACACACAACAGCGAATTCAGTATTCAAACATGGGGTAGCTCACATGCCAAGACACAAATGCGTGTGCGAGCAGCTGCCAAAAGCACACGATGATGATACACATTTTCACAAAACCAGAGCTAGGTCAAACAGAGGGTTGGGATAAGTGGGTCTTCTGTTGGCTGGTGAAATATAACTTGCGGGGTGCTGCAGGGGTCAGTCCTCACACCTCACCAGTTCACAATCTATATAAACGATCTGCAGAGCCATCTGGTTCACCAATGTTCTTTAGGGAAGGAAATCTGCCGCCCTTACCAGGTCTGGCCTACGTGTGACTCCAGAGTTACAGCAATGTGGTTGACTCTCAACTGGCCTCCAAAGGCAACTTGAGATGGGCAATAAATGCTGGCCAGCCAGCGACACCCCATGTCCCATGAATGAATTAAAAAAAAAGCAGGGACAGAGTGTAACTTGCAGATGATACTAAAACAGGTGGGAAAACAGACAGTGAAGAGGATATAAAGATTTTACGGATGGATATAGATAGGCTAGGAAAATGGCAGATCGGGTTTAATGTGGTAATTGTGAAGTTACCCATTTTGGCAGAAAAAATGGGAAGGCGAATTAACATCTAAATGGAAAACAGATTCAAAATGCTTTTGTGCAGAGGGATCTGGGTGTCTGTGTTCATGAATCGCAGAAAGTCGGTATGCGGGTGCAGCATGTAATAAAAAAGACAAATGAGATGTTGGCATTTATTGCAAAGGGACTGGAGTATAACAGTAGAGAAATACTGTTGCAATTGTATAGGGTGTTGGTGAGACCACATCTGGAGTATTGTGCCCAGTTTTGGTCTCCTTATTTGAGGAAGGATGTGGTGGCATTGGAGGCAGTTCAGAGGAGGTTCACCAGATTGATTCCGGGGTTGACGTGCAAGGAGAGATTCAACAGTTTGGGCTTGTACTCGCTGGGGTTTAGAAGGGTGAGAGGGGATCTGATTGAGATATAGAAAAGGGATTGATAAAGTAAACATAGATCAAATGTTTCCCCTTGTGGGGCAATCTAGAACAAGAGGTCACAGAGAGGTTGAGAGGTGGTGGATCTAACATTGAGATGAGAAGGAGCTACTTCTCGCAGAGAGTGGTAAATTTGTGGAACTCACTGCCCCATAGTGGTTGGAGTCTGAATTGTTAAATGGTTTCAAGGAGGAGATAGGTATATTTCTGAAAAAAGGGGGATATGGGGAACAGGTGGGGAGGTGGATTTGAGACTAGGGAGAGATCAGCCATGATTTGACTGAAGGGCTGAATTTTCCTACTTCTGCTCCTAATTCCTATGTTCCCTTGTTCCTAATTCAAAGCAGATTGGCAGGTCACAAACACCTGCTTCACAATTTCCGCAGGAGGAGTCTCTGTCTGAACAAGTCTGCTCAATGGGGAGTTCGATGTTGCTGTCATCACTTTGTCACTGATCCAACTAACTTTCCTGGTAGCGTCAGATACTGCTCAGCACATGAATCATAGATATCCTTCCGTTCAGAAGCAGAGCATTTGACCCGTCGCACCTTCGACAGCTAAGCTATCCATTCTGATATGGGTTTAATTCCAGCCTCGAGTCACTGTGTGGAGTTTGTACATTCTCCCCGTGTCTGCATGGGTTTCCTCTGGGTGCTCCGGTTTCCTCCCACAGTCCAATGATGTGCAGGTTGGACGGACTGGCCATGCTAAATTGATCCTAATGTCAGGGGAACTAGCAGGGTGAATCTGTGGGGTTGCGGAAATAGGCCTGGGTAGGGTTGCAGTTGGTACAGACTCGATGGGTGAAATGGCCTCCTTCTGTACTGTAAAGACTCTATGACACAATCCTCCACTCTTTCTTTTAGGAAAGGCATTTTCTGAACAGTTAATCAGCTCTCATTTTCAGGTGTTTAGATGCTAAGAATTTCCAGTTTTAAATTCCTATTCACAAAAACACACACAACTTCACAAAAATAATTATTTTCTCACATGTGCACTCTCTGCCGCGTGTGTTAAATTAAAGCACTAGATAAACATACATACATAACTGATCCAGGGCAGTGTCCAGCAGGTAAAAGCGTAACGAGGACATCTTCTTTCTATTTTTGAAGGAAAAAAAAGACATGTACAGAGACACACACACACACTGCAAGCAAACAGAATCAGCATGCTCAAACTGTGAATTTAAGCTAATATAGATTTGTGATATTTATGTGATGAGAGGTTTAGCTGGATGGTCAGTGTGGATCAGACTGGTAACAGCAGCCTTGGGGGGGGGGGTTTCGATCTCCATTTGCGCTGGGGTGGATTTGGGACCCACCTTCCTGCCCCATATATATGGCCCAGATCACGGTGCTGTGAGTCGGACCAGCCCATCGGGCTGGGAGCTAAGAAGACTCTAAGTTACCAGGAAACAGAGATCTACAGCAAACAGGTGTCTCCAGAAAGTTGGGTTTCAATTGTACATTGTGAACAGATTAGCAGGCACTCGTCACAATTTCAGTTAGGGTGCACAGCACAGCTGCAACACTTCCCTTTGCTGAAAAACAATAAAGTCCCCTTCTCTCAGAAACAAATAAACTGGATGGGTGGGGTGGGGTGGGGTGGGGTGAGGAGTTGCATTTGCCACCAGTGTAATCAATGGTCACATCATATCATGGTTAAAATTTCTATTCGAGGTAAGTTATCATTAAATAAAATTAAAGCAAAATATTCTGCAGTGGCACATGATTTGGGGGCCTGGAAGCTTTAACAGTTCAGCGATTACAACATTATTACTGACGTGTCATTGGGAACAGAGGCCAGAGCTCTCCATTCACCTGACGAAGGGACAAACCCCGAAAGCTTGTGAGTTTGGCCCTGGAGGGAGTGCAGAGGAGGTTTACTAGGCTGATACCGGAGTTGAGGGGGTTGAGCTATGAGGAGAGGCTGAATAAACTAGGCTTGTACTCGTTAGAGTTTAGAAGAATGAGGGGAGATCTCATTGAGACGTATAAGATGATGAATGGGATGGATAGGATAGAGGTGGAAAGACTCTTCCCGCTCAAAAAAGATAGTAGGACTAGGGGGCACAGCCTCAAGATAAAGGGGGGGC
Source organism: Carcharhinus amblyrhynchos (assembly GCF_965287045.1). Classification (NCBI taxonomy): domain Eukaryota; kingdom Metazoa; phylum Chordata; class Chondrichthyes; order Carcharhiniformes; family Carcharhinidae; genus Carcharhinus; species Carcharhinus amblyrhynchos. The sequence goes on from NC_137342.1 coordinate 50,747,214, forward strand.
GGTTCAGAACGGAGTTGAGGAGGAACTTCTTCACTCAAAGGGTGGTGAATCTCTGGAATTCTCTGCCCGTTGAAGTGGTGGAGGCTGCCTCGCTAAATATTTTTAAGAAGCGGGTTGATGGGTTTTTGATAAGAGAGGGGATTAAGGGTTATGGGGAGAGGGCGGGAAAGTGGAACTGAGCCACGACAGATCAGCCATGATCTTATTGAATGGCGGGGCAGGCTCGAAGGGCCAGATGGCCTACTCCTGCTCCTATTTCTTATGTTCTTATGTTCTTATGTTCTAAAATGGTTGGACTTAAACCTGGTGTTGTCAGACTTCTTAATGTCGTTAGGAAAACAGTGGTGATGGTTATAAGCCACATGGAATTACAGTGCTTTAGCACAATCACATGGAAAATGTTCAGACTCTGGGTTGGGATTAGGCTGAGATAGATATAGAAAATAAAATCCCAAACTCCTGTTCACCAGTACAGAATTATCCAGCAACCCCCACTGATGAAAGACACTGTTCCAGGATCTTGGATGTTAGTTGAGTTCAGGACCAAGTACAGTTACAGGGCAGATTCCGATGATTCATTTTCCCCAAAGTGTTGCCTCAGGGTGGAAAAGCAGAGGACAGCCCGACAGCTGTTTCCATCAAATTTTCAAGTACTTTGAAAAAGCGTGATAGGGTTGGGACCCACAAAGTCACGCTGGCGGGACAGGCTCTGAATGAACCCACCTCATCAGCACCTTCGACCCCTGACAGATTGGGACACCGTTTTTAACGGCAGCACTGATCTGAAAGGAATGGGACCCCACCCCCGTCCCATGGACAAGGAACTCCCTCCACATGGAATCCTCCCCCACCATGCTGAACAGAAAAAAAAAGTTTAAGAAGTTTATTTCTTAGTCACAAAGACTTACATTAACACTGCAATGAAGTTACTGTAAAATTCCCCGAGTCACCACACTCTGGCGCCTGTTCAGGTCAATGCACCCTAACCAGCACGTCTTTCAGAATGTGGGAGGAAACCTGGAGAAAACCCACGAAGACACAGGGAGAACATGCAAACTCCACACAGATAGTGACCCAAACTGGGGATTGAGCCTGTGTCCCTGGCACTGTAAGGCAGCAGTGCTAACCACACTGGTTAAATCCAAACCTTACCAACCAACAGTATCAGCTCCCTCATTAACATAGCATAAGACCTATGGCTGGTGTCTGGATGAGTTATTCCTGCGATTCTCTCTTCTTGAGTCTGTGGCATCTTCTTCAAAATAACTTTTAAATAGTGTGGTCCAACAAGGGGCATACACGCGATGGGTCGTACTAGGGCTGCTCTTGGTTGTTTCGAGAGTAGCCTAGTACTTCACGTCGTTAGTGTACGCTTAAACTGGACCAGATGCTGGGCAACACGACAGCTCAGCGACTATCATTGTTTGCTGTGCAGATACATGGATTTGGGCCGGTGTCTGTGGGAGTTTGCGCATTCTCCCTGTGCTGGCGTGGGTTTTCTCCAGGTGCTCTGGTTTCCTCCCACACCCCAAAGATGTGCTGTTAGGCTGATTGGTGTAACAAATTGTCCCTAAATTTGTCTTCCCTCAATGTGGAATGCCATAAGCATAGACAAGGGTCATGGGTGGAGGGGGGACTCAATGTTAAAATGGCGGCGCTGGCTTATTGGGCCGGAGGGCCTGTTTCCCGGGCTGTTTTGTTCTTTGTTAACCACTGTGCCACCATGTCACCTCCAGCTCCAAGCATGACCACCCCCTTCTGGGGGCTGTACTTACCTATGCGCTTGTGGTGGAGAATGTTCTCCAGGTCCTCATTTGTTCAGAGCTGTGGTAAACCACCCAGCAAGGGGGAAAGGAGGTGGGGGAGGTTGGGTAGATTTAAAAGTGGGAGGATAATACAGTGGAAAAGCCTGCAGGTGATGTTTAAATGTATGGTCATGGGATTCCCAATCTTTCATGGTTGGCGCCCCATGACATCATTGGGACAATGTAAAAGGGAAATCCTGCCAGTGTGAAAACTGTTGGAGATTCCCACTGGATTTTCTGCTCCCTGATAACAGGGAGTGAGGGAGGGGGCAGAAAGTCTCCCCCATAACGTCTGCATGGTGGAAGACTGTAACAATAACACCTATCTGGGCGCTCAAACGATGAAATGCCAAATGGCTTTACAGAAGTAATGGCCACACATCCATATTCAAGCAGCAAATGAGCACCTTGAGGAGAAAGTGGAGACACAGGGGAAAATATTCAACACTTTCATCTCCGACTGACCAAGACGGGAACATAGTTGATTCTGAATTCAAACCATAATCCAAACAGTGTGTGTTTAGGCACCAAAGGTGCCAGGCTGAGGTTGCTGATTCCTTACAGGATGAGTTTCTGGAATGCAGAGTAACTGAGCAGAAGCTGGATGTTTTCCCCACACGGCATAAAAAAAATCTTCATTATTGCAAGGGGTATCTCTCGGCTGAGGAAGAGAGTGAGATGTGCAACTTGTCCTCTTAGCTAGGGAATTGTGCTCAGAAAGGATTACCAAAACAAAATGTAGATATTCTTCACAAAAGTGAATTTTGTGAAGGGAACCAAACATGTTAAACTGTTAACTCTTCAACTGCTTAAAATATATATATTTCCAGATTAACACTTTCTTTAACATATCATGTCTTTAACTGACAGCATTGTTTCCAGATCTTCCTGTAAATGAAATTAGAAAGAGCATTTCTTGCATCTACCTCACCAGTTGCCTCATCAACCAAGGAAATTTGCGTTGGAGTTTCAACTTCAATTGCAATCTGTAAAAACAAATATTTATTGTACTTATTTTCTTCCAGTAACACAAACTGAATCTTAGCTCAGTACAAAGCATTGTTAAAATTTGTGATCCATTGCTACTTAATATTAATTATACACCAAGCTGGTTATACACTCCAGAATAATTCAAGAACACTCAGTAACAGTTAAAGACTCAGCCCCCTTTCTGCATCTCAGAGACCTTGGTTCAAATACAGCCCACTACAAAAAGCTCCTTTCTCTACCTTATACCCTTTTTTTCCTTCATTCCTGGGACATGGGCATCGCTGGCTGGCCAACATTTATTGCCCATCTCTAGATGCCCAAACACCGTTGAATGTCAACCACATTGCTGTGGCTCTGGAGTCACATGTAGGCCAGATTAGGTAAGGATGGCAGATTTTCTTCCCTAAAGGGTTTTTCCGACAATCAACAATGGTTTCATGGTCATCGGTAAATTCTTAATTCCAAATTTTTAAAATTCGATTCAAATTTCACCATTTGCCATGGTGGGATTCGAACCTGGGTCCCCAGAACATTAGCAGAGTTTCTGCAATAATAATAATATCACTAGGCCATCACCTCTCCTACAAGCATGCAGTGCAAAATAACCATGGACACGTTTCCTCAGCTTGGAACTGGCATGTGCCCAGAGCAGAAAACTGACCCTAACTCAGTACAACTGGGAATCTCACTCAGAGACTGAGCTGAGAAGGGAGGGGAAATGAAAAAATGATAACCATCTTCTTTGGGCTGATTATTTTACAGTATAAAATATCTGCTCACACATCTGGGAGAAAAAGCCTGTTAGTCATTTCTATTGCTCAAACTCACTCATGATGATGGGAGATTTAATTAACGGAACTTTCTGGCAGGTACCCAATAGATACCCAGGGCAGAATTCGCCTACCCGGAATGAGGTTCCTCAGCAGAGTGGGGACGGGGAACGTTTCCCACTGCGGAGGGTGAAAGGAAACCATGCCATGTCTTCCAAAACTGGCATAATTAATAATGCATCTGGGGGTTTTGCGCCATCTTCCATGGTGGGATGGGCTTGAAGGTACAAGCTCCACCTCGTATCCAGGTGTCATACTTCACCGTCATATCACCGACCCACCGTTCAAGAAAGATGATGGACATCCTTAAAGACAGTGAAGAAGCTGGAAGATCTTTCTGATCAACTACCCCCCCCCCGCCCCCCCACTTCCCATTCAGGGCTGTGACGTTCCAGATTCCCACCATGCATCCCATCATCAGGGGCTTGCGAGAATTCCAACTCCAGTGCGGAATGGTTCCTGTTAACTAGGAGGTCTGTGCCAAGTGAGTATCAGCTGAAATATACAACGGCTATCCTGAACATCCCAAGTTAGGAAGGAAGAATTGGAAGAAACAGCCAGAGTTCTCCGTGGTGACCCCTAGCCAATGTTTCTTCCTGGTCTTGTGTCTCCAGCATGGACAGAACCAGGCTTAACGGTGATGGACACGTAAATCCAACCGCCTCCTACAGTCTATCAAGCTAGAAAGAACAGCCATTTGTCAAATACCATCTGGTCAGCAAAGGAGATGAGAAAACATGAGATACAAATAATTTAAACATAGAGAACTTACAATATAATTCTCCCAGAATTTGTACTTGCTACTTGTTAGCAGAATCTCCTTTGTGACTGGAGAGCAATAGAGCTTCAGCTTCAAGCTGTAATGAAGATAAATAACAGTTTAGCATCATAAAACAGAACAGCAAATATTGACATGTTTTAGTGCTGGTGGGTTACAGAGCATCACATCAAAGTCCGATAGTGTCCTTCCCCAGCGATCACACAGCTTCACTGTCAGCTGGGGAGCCTTAGCAACCCTAAGCAACATTCTGTTTCTAAGCCATGGGTACAGGGTTCAGCTGGACTCTCAGTTATCCCTATCAATCTGGGAGCAGGCGATTCAACAAGGGGAAACATCCTGTTCTGCAGCAATCAGCTACTCACCCAGACTGCCGGGAGGGTGACAATTTTGACATTTTTATGGTGGTTGGATCAGGAAGGAGAAGGATTATCAACTGTGGGGAATCTTCACAGATTATTGTGGAGTGGTCTTTGGGGCCGGTTAGTTCCATTCGCTGCGAAAAGGCAACATAAACACCACACGGCCTATTAATAATCCTGCACTGCAGCTGCAAAACGCCAGTTAATAATTCAACACAAACAGTTCGGCGACACGTGCATGCTTCACAGACCAGAACAACCCTCTCATTCAAAACAACATTTAACTCCAGGCTGTGAAGGAAGGAAATTATGAATGAATGCTATAGCCTTTGTATGTAGATCTGCAATTTACAGCTTCTTAAAAAAATCTTTCAAAGCAGTATTTACAGTCTAGTTTTTTATTTATTAGTGTCACAAGTAGGCTTGCATTAACACTGCAATGAACCTACTGTGAAAATCCCCTAGTCGCCACACTCCAGTATCTGTTAGGGTATACTGAGGGAGAATTTAGCATGGCCAATGCACCTAACCAGCATGTCTTTTGGTCTGTGGGAGGTAACTGGAAAACCTGGAGGAAACCCATGCAGACACGGGGAGAACATGCAAACTCCACACAGACAGACAGTGACCCAAGCTGGGAATCGAACTCAGGTCCCTGGTGCTGAGAGGCAGCAGTGCCAACCACTGTCCTGCCCAAATGTTCCAGTGACAGCAACCAAGAGGATATTTCTTGTTCGGTACTTCCCTCTCATTTAAATATGTCCTTAAGAAACAGAAGTAGGCCATTCGGCCCATTGCACCTACTTTGCCATTCATCACAATCATGTCAGAACTTGGATTTCAACTCCATTTCCCCACCCATTTCTCACATCTCTTCAATTACTCGTGACCCAAAAAATCTGCCTATTCCAACACAATGGAGCTTCCACAACCCACGCGGGTAGAGAATTCCAAAGATTCACAATCCTTTGAGTGAAGAAATTTCTCATTTCAGTCCAAAGATTTTTCTGTGGTGGCACCGCAGTGTAGTGACTTCTTGCAAGCTGTCCTCAGCACACTCTCTAACCACCTTTTATCCTCATTCTAATGCCCTTTTTCTCTTCCACCTTCTCCCATTGGAAAAAAAAATACAAAAGAGTGAAAACATGTCCCAGATGACTCAAGAACAGCTTCTTCCCTGCTGCCATCAAATTTTTCAATGGTCCTATCACATATTAAGCTGATCTTTTTCCTCACCTATTGGTAGCTGTAACATTACATTTTGCACCCTATCCTTTTCTTCATTCCTATGTACTCGATGAACATTATGTTAGTCTGTATAGCATGCACGAGAAACAATACTTTTCACTCTATCCTAATACATGTGACAATAATCAATCAATCAAATGTTTGGTCCCTCAGACAGTCCCATGTTTGTGACTACTGATCCATTAGAGACAATTCTTCAGTGTCCACCTGATCAAACCCCTTCAGAATCTTATACATTTCAATGAAATCGCCTCTCAGTCTTTTAAACTCCAGACAATATAATCCAAATTTATTCAGTCTTTCATCATTGGACAACCCCCTCATCTTAGTGAACTCTTCATTGTACCTCCTCCAAAGCAAATATATCTTTTCTTAAGTGTGGAGACCAAAACGGCACACAGTACTCCAGGTGTGGTCTTACCAAAACCTTGTACAATTGTAGCAAAACTTCTTTATTCTTACACTTCAATCCCCTTGCAATAAAGGCCAAGATGCCATTCGCCTTCCTAATTGCTTGTTGCACCTGCATGCTACCTTCCTACATTCCTGTAACAGCACAAACAAGTCTCTTTCAACAAAGTCTCTTATCTTTTAAGAATAAAAACCTCAGAATATTTTTCATGACCAAAGTGACAAAATTCACATTTTGCTGCATTATTCTCCATCTGTCATAAGACATAGGTGCAGAATTAGGCCACTCGGTCCATCGTGTCTGCTCCTCCATTCAATCATGGCTGATTTTTTTTCATTCCCATTCTCCTGCCTTTTCCCCATAACCCCTGATCCCCTTATTAATCAAGAACCTATCTCTGTCTTAAAGACACTCAATGACCTGGCCTCCACAGCCTTCTGCAGCAAAGAGATCCACAGATTCACCACTCTCTGGCTAAAGAAATTCCTCCTCATCTCCGCTTTAAAGGATTAGCCCTTTAGCTTGAGGTTCTGCCCTCTGGTTCTAGCTTTTCTTCCAAGTGGAAACATCCTCTCCACTCTATCCAGGTCTCGCAGTATACTGTAAGTTTCAATAAGATTCTCCAGCCCGTCCCACACACACCATCCTTCTCAACTCCAATGAGGACAAACCCAGGGTCCTTAACCGTTCCTCATACGACAAGCTCTTCATTCCAGGGATCATTCTTGTGAACCTCCTCTGGACCCTTTCTAAGACCAGCACATCCTTCCTCAGATGTGGCACCCAAAACTGCTCACAATACTCCAAATGGGGTCGGACCAGAGGCTTAGACAGCCTCAGGAGTATATCCAGATATACTGGTGATAGTGGATGCTTTGGTGGTTATTTTCCAAACGTCGCTGGATTCCGGGGAAGTGCCGAAGATTGGAAAGCGGCTAATGTTACGCCGTTGTTTAAGAAGGGTGCCAGGCAAAAGGCGGGGAATTATAGGCCGGTTAGTTTAACGTCTGTTGTAGGTAAAATGTTAGAATCCGTCATCAAGGAGGAAATAGCGAGGCATCTTGAGGGGAATTGCTTGATAGAGCAGACGCAGCACGGTTTCGTTAAGGGGAAGTCGTGTCTGACAAATTTATTGGAGTTCTATGAGGATGTGTCTAGGGCGGTGGATAGAGGAGAGCTGGTGGATGTGGTCTTTCTTGATTTTCAGAAGGCGTTTGACAAGGTACCTCACAAGAGGTTATCGCAGAAGGTCAGGGGGCATGGAGTTGGGGGTAGGGTGTTAGCGTGGATAGAGGATTGGTTGTCAATTACGAGGCAGAGAGTGGGGGTTAATGGGTGCTATTCGGATTGGCGGTTGGTGACTAGTGGAGGGCCCCAGGGGTCGGTGCTGGGGCCTCAGCTATTTACCATTTATATAGATGATCTGGAGGAGGGAACCGAGTGTATGGTGTCGAAATTTGCTGATGACGCCAAGATTGGTGGAACGGCAAATTGTGCGGAGGGTGTGGAGAGTCTGAAGAAGGATCCAGATAGGCTGGGTGAATGGAATTTAATGTTGGTAAGTGCAAGGTGGTCCACTTTGGTAGGAATAATGGTAGGAAGGACTATTACTTACGGGGCGAAAAACTGCAGCAGGCGACGGTGCAGAGGGACCTCGGGGTCCTTGTGCATGAGTCGCAAAAACCCAGCTTGCAGGTGCAGCAGGTGGTCAGGAAGGCGAATGGGATGCTGGCCTTCATAGCGAGGGGGATTGAATATAAAAGTAGGGAGGTCTTGCTGCGGCTGTATAGGGCATTGGTGAGGCCGCAGCTGGAGTACTGTGTGCAGTTTTGGGCGCCGTACTTACGCAAGGATATTTTGGCCTTGGAGGGAGTGCAGAGGAGGTTTACTAGGCTGATACCGGAGTTGAGGGGGTTGAGCTATGAGGAGAGGCTGAATAAACTAGGCTTGTACTCGTTAGAGTTTAGAAGAATGAGGGGAGATCTCATTGAGACATGTAAGATGATGAATGGGATGGATAGGATAGAGGTGGAGAGACTCTTCCCGCTCAGAAAGGACAGTAGGACTAGGGGGCACAGCCTCAAGATAAAGGGGGGGCGGTTTAGAACAGAGTTGAGGAGGAACTTCTTCACTCAAAGGGTGGTGAATCTCTGGAATTCTCTGCCCGTTGAAGTGGTGGAGGCTGCCTCGCTAAATATTTTTAAGACGTGGGTTGATGGGTTTTTGATAAGCGAGGGGATTAAGGGTTATGGGGAGAGGGCGGGAATGTGGAACTGAGCCACGACAGATCAGCCATGATCTTATTGAATGGCGGGGCAGGCTCGAGGGGCTAGATGGCCTACTCCTGCTCCTATTTCTTATGTTCTTATCCCTGCTCTTGTATTCTAGACTGCTTGACATGAATGCTAACATTGCACTTGCCTTCCTAACCTACACGTTAACCTTAAGTGAATCTTGAACAAGGACTCCCAAGTCCCTTTGTGTTTCTGATTTCCTAAACATTTTCCCATTTAGAAAATAGTTCATGCCTCCATTCCTCCTTCCAAAGTACATAACCTCATACTTTTCTACGTTGTATTCCATCTGCCACTTCTTTGCCCACTTTACCAAATCCTTCTGCAGGCCCTCTGTTTCCTCAATACTACCAATACCTCTACATATCTTTGTATCATCTGCAAACTTAGCAACATGCCTTCAGTTCCTTCCTCCAAATTGTTAATGTATATTGTGAAAAGATGTGGTCCCAGCACTGACCCCTGAGGTACACCACTAGTCACAGGTTGCCATTCTGAGAAAGTCTCCTTTATCCTCACTTTCTGCCTTTTGCCAGTCAGCCAATCCTCTAAGCATGCCAAGTTCTTACCTTTAACACCATGGGCTCTTAACTTATTTAACAGTCTCCTATGCTGTATCTTGTCAAAGGCCTTGTGGAAATCTAAATAAATCGCGTCCACTAGTTCTCCTTTATCTAACTTCCTTGTTACCTCCTCAAAAACTCTAACAAATTTGTCTGCTTACCTTTTGTAGTTCTGAGAGAAAGACGTTTTAGTGAGGAGCTGAAGGAAATCAGTATTAATAGAAAAATGGTTTTGGGGAAATTGACGGGATTGAAGGTGGATAAATCTCCAGGTCCTGGTAATCTTCATCCCAGAGTATTTTAGGAAGTGGCCCTGGAAATAGTAGATCCATTGGTGGTTATTTTCAAAAATGCTTTGGACTCTGGAATAGTTCCTGCAGATTGGAGGGTAACTAACGTAAACCTCTATTCATAAAAGGAGGAAGAGAGAAAACAGGGAACTATAGACCAGTGAACCTAACACCGGTACTGGGGAAGATGCTAGAGTCTAGTATCAAGGATTTCAAACTCAGCATTTGGAAGGTAGTGGTACAATCAGACACAGTCAGCATGGATTTACAAAGGAGAAATCATGCTTGATGAATCTATTGGAACTCTGAGGATGTAACTAGTAGAGTTGACCAAGGAGAACCAGTGGAAATGGTTTATTAGACTTTTAGAAGGCTTCTGACAAGATCTCACATAACAGACCACTATGTAAAGTTAAAGCACATGGGATTGCAGGTAGTGTCTTGAGACGGATGGAAAGCTGATTAGCAGATAGGAAGCATAGAGTTGGCATAAATGGGTCTTCTTCTGATTGGCAGTCAATGACTAGTAGGGTTCTGCATGGATCTGTGCAAGAACCCAAATGTTGACATTATATATTAATGATTTGGAAGAGGGGACTTAAAGTATGATCTCCAGATTTGCAAATGATACAAAGTTGGGTGGGACGGTGAGCTGTGAGGAGGATGCAGAGATGCTTCAGCGTGATTTGGACAGGCTGAGTGTGTGAGTATCTGCATGGTAGATGCAGTATGATGTAGATAAATGTGAGGTCATCCACTTTGGTAGCAGTAATAGGAAGACAGATTATGACTTGAATAGGTGTAAATTGAGAGAGGTGGATACTCAACGAGACCTTGGAGTCCTCGTGCATCAGTCGCTGAACATAAGCGCCCAGGTATAGCAGACAGTAAAGAAGGCAAATGGTATGTTGGCCTTCATAGCGAGAGGATTTGAGTATAAGGATAGGAATGTTTTGTTGCAATTGTAAAGGGCATTGGTAAGGCCACAGCTGGAATATTGTGTGCAGATTTGTAAAAATAAAAAAAAGTAAAGTTTATTTATTAGTGTCACAAGTAGGCTTACATTAACACTGCAATAAAGTTACTGTGAAATCTCCAGCGCCTGTTTGGCGACACTGAGGGAGAACTTAGCACGGCCAATGCACCTACCCAGCACATCTGGGGTGTGGGAGGAAACCAGAGCTCCTGGAGGAAACCCACGCAGACACAAGGAGAATGTGCAAACTCCACACAGACAGTGACTCAAGCAGGGAATCAAACCCAGGTCCCTAGTGCTGTGAGACAGCAGTGCTAACCTTGTCCTTGCGATAGAGGGAATACAGAGAAGGTTTACCAGGCTGATTCCTGGGATGGCAGGTCTGTCATCTGAGAAGAGACTAAGTCAATTCACTGGAGTTTAGAAGAGTTAGAAGGATCTCATTGACATTTATAAAATTCTAACAGGGTTACATAGATTCATCTGGGATCCAACCTCTGGAAATTCAACAAGAAACCTCACTGCGTACTCAGAATCATTCGCTTTACTAGACCTTCACTTCAGCTAATACATCAACCTCATCCAAGAAACTACAGGCCTGTCATGAAAGGTATTCATAAAGATAATATTCTGGTCCAGCTTATAAGTATCTAATCTTTGTGTGAGAGTGAGAGAGACGAATGAGTGTTAAGTTCAGAGCAAGCTGTGTGATGTTATTACTGGACAAGTCAGATGGTAGAAAGTCTGGGTTATTCTTTGTTTGAACTCTGTAAATGTTATTAAATATAAATAATACAATTTCTCTGAGGGTGAACACAGGCAGAACCTAACTGAAATACACAAGATATATAATCCATTGCTACGCAAAGGGGGCATTTCCTGCAATGATCATTTAAGAGAAACCCAAAGTGGGATCAGTACCTGCATTCCAGTCGTCTTTTCAAGGCAGGAGCTCTTAATCCTTTCATATGATCTGCAAAATAGTTGGAAACCCAAATATTCAATTTTCCAAACTGAAAGCTTTGCGACATTTAATAGAGTCCTTTGCGTTAAATGAAATTTTTAAATGATCTTGACTGTTCTTGTTACATCATAGATACTTTGAAAGTGATGACCTCTTCCAGGTTGTAATTCATTGAGTAGAATTAGTGCTCCTGTATGTGATTTGCTAATGCACAAAATCATTAGCATTAGACTTTCATTTAGGTGAGCGATTCACCCTGTGACTCCCCAAAGTCTGTCTATCATCTACATGTACAACTCAGGAGTGTGATGGAATGTCGCCCACTTGCCTGGATGATTGCAGCTCCAATGACACTCAGGAGGCTTGGCACCTTCCAGGACAAAGCAGCCCCATGTGATTGTACACCATCCACCACTTTCGGTAGCACAGTAGTTAGCACTGCTGCCTCACGGTGCCAGGCACCTGGGTTTGATTCCCGGCTTGGGTCACTGTCTGTGTGGAGTTCTCATATTCTCCCCGTGTCTGCATGGGTTTCCTCCGGGTGCTCCGGTTTCCTCCCACAGTCTGAAAGCTGTGCTGGTTTGGTGCATTGACCAGAACAGGTGCCTGTGTGACTAGGGGAAATTCACAGCAACTTCATTGCAGTGTTAATGTAAGCCTTACTTCTGATGAATAAATAAACTTTAACTTCACACTGACCCCCTTCACCATCCCCTGCACAATGGTGTCAGGGTGCACCATCGACAAAATGCACTGCAGTAAATCTCCAAGGCTCCTTCAACATCAACTTTTCAGTTTCCAAACCCCATTTGGAAGGGCAAGGGCAGCAGAAGCATGGAGGTTGCCCTCCAAGCCACACACCAACCTGATTTGAAAATGTATCGCTGCTTCTTCAGCTGAGTCAAAATCCTAGAACTCCGTCCCTAACATCACTGAGGGCGTACCTACACTGCATAAACTGCAGCAGTTCAAAAAAGCTTGTTTTGGGAATCTTGTGTCACGTGGATGATATGGTCCACTTCATGTAACTGATTGACCACAACCAGTGCCTTGATACTGGCACTGTTGGCCTGAGAGATTGGAGCATTTATCCTGCTAAAGAATTTACAGCAGGCATCACTAGTGATAATTATCCAAGGATGTAAGGTGTTTGCTGTGCATTGTTCATGTCTCTGATGTACACAGGAGGGGAGTCCACACTGCAGCCTTGTAGACCACGAGCTTGGAGTCAGATTGAGGACTTTGCCATGAAACACTCTTTACCCTGAGCAGCTATTGGCACACTGGAGGCGATATGGGGTTTTATCACTGATATTTGTCCTCGCTGAGAGGAGACTTCCAGAGTATGAGAGATGATCCGCATTGTCCAATGATTCACCGTGGATCGTGATAGTCGGGGGGGGGGGGCGTGGAGGGAGCAGTGTTGTGCAGCAAGAGCAGGTTGGTCGATGACCTTTATCTTCCTGATGTTTAGCCCAAGGTCCATTGTTTCATGAGCCCCCGTGAATACACCAACAATAGTTCGGAGCTCGGTTTTTGAGTGTGCACATACGTAAGTGGGTGACAGAGGTTGGGGTGATCTTGATTCTCGAATGGGGGTGTCTCCCACTTATCCTGTGGCGTAGCTCCACTCTGGCAGGGAGTTTCTGGTGATCGGGTGGAGTGTTGGGGTGAGGAAGATGGAAAAGAGTGTTAGTGCGATGACACAGTATTGCTTGACCCCAGTTTGCACTCTTACTGGGTCTATGGCAGTTCTGTGAATAAGGATCACAACTAGCCTGTCGTCACACAGCAGGTAGAGGATAGTGACAAATTCCTGTCAGCAGTCAATTTTGCGGAAGCCACTCCATAGTTGCTCCTGGCTGATAGAGTACATTTCCAGCGCTCCTTTCACCTAAGATCTATTCTTTAGCTCACAGCCTTTCTGTTGGATCTCAGCCCTCATTTGAATCTGGACCTGCTTTCATCCCCACGGATTTTGGTGGTTTTTCCAGTTCCGAAAAGCCTTGAGCTTGCGAATTAGGATCTCCTGTGTCACCTGATCATTCTTGTCAAACCAGTCATGATGTTCCTTGGCGAAGAAACGATGTGTATCCCTGTAGGAGCTCATTACAGACAGATATAGATCTGGCCCTCTTTCAAGGGCTGTGGACAATTCTGTGCTTCCCGATTGCTCAGCGTCACCAGGTTGCTTGTGAGGCACTGCTGAGTACAGTCCTCAAGTCCAGCGATGGGCCGAATCACCTCCTTCTGCATTATGGGGATTCTATGAACTTTTATGAACTCTTTCCTCAACAAAGCCTGTGGTACAGAAATTTGATTCATGGAATCCCTACAGCGCAGAAGGAGGCCATTTGGCCCATTGAGCCTGCACAGACAACAATCCCACTCAGGCTCTATTCCTGTAACCTTAGCTGTTTACCCTGCTAATGTAACCTTACACAAAAGGGACCATTCAGCATGGCCAATCAACCCAGCCTGCACATCTTTGGAATGTGGGAAGAAACGGGAACACCCGGAGGAAACCCACGCAGACACAGGGAGAACGTGGTGTCAACACAGGTAGAGAAGATTGTGAAGAAAGCTTACGGAATGCTAGCCTTTATAGGAAGGGGTATAGAGTATAAGAGCTGCAGTCTAATGCTTCAGTTGTACAGAACGTTGGTTAGGCCGTATTTGGAGTACTGCGTCCAGTTCTGGTCACCTTACTACCGGAAGGACGTGGAGACCCTGGAGAGGATGCAGAGGAGGTTTACCAGGATGTTGCCTGGCATGGAAGGACTGAGTTACGAGGAAAGGTTGGAGAAACTGGGGCTCTTCTCCTTAGAAAGACGGAGATTAAGAGGGGATATGATAGAGGTGTGTAAAATAATGAAGGGAATAGATAGAGTCAACAGTGGTAGGGTTTTCCCTAGATTGGGGACAATTACGAGAGGTCACGATCTAAGGGTGAGGGGGGAGAAGTATAATTTGGATACTAGAGGAAGCTTTTTCACGCAGAGGGTTGTGGGGGTATGGAATGCGCTACCAAGTAAGGTGGTGGAGGCAGGCATGTTGGACTTGTTTAAGGTTTACTTAGATAGACACATGAGCGAAACAGGGATGGAGGGTTATAGTAAATGGTATTAAAAAGGGTCAGAGCCTCGGGACGACACCGGAAATGTAGTATTACATGTTAACGTTTTGTCTCTTTTAATCCACAGGTGTCGGTCCACCTTGTTGTCAAACGAGGGGCATGCACACGGTGGGTCGTGCGTGGGCTGCTCTTGGAGGTTCCGAGAGTGGCCTCGTACTTCGTGTCGTTGTGTGTGCTTAATCCTGGACCGGTAGACGGGCACCGCAACAGCTCAGTGACTATCACTGCTAACTGTGCAGATACATGGATTTGGGCCTGTGTCTGTGGGAGTTTGTACATTCTCCCCGTGCTTGCGTGGGTTTCCTCCGGGTGCTCTGGTTTCCTCCCACACCCCAAAGATGTGCTCTTAGGCTGATTGGTGTAACAAATTGACCCTACGCTATTCTCCCCTGAATCTGGCTACATTAGGGGTTCCATTCACATACACACGGGGCAGGGTAGGTGTAGGAAAATGCTTTGTTGAAGGGGCGGCGTGGGCTCGTTGGGCCGAAGGGCCTGTTTCCCGTGCTGGGTTGTTCTTTGTTCTTTGTATGCAGACCCAACACAGACAGTGACCCAAGCTGGGAATCGAAATTGGGTCCCTAGCACTGTGAGGCAGCATGGTAGCACAGTGGTTAGCACTGCTGCCTCACAGTACCAGGGACCCAGGTTCGATTCCCACTTTGGGTCACTGTCTATGTGGAGTCTGCATGTTCTCCCCGTGTCTGTGTGGGTTTCCTCTAGGTAGTCCGATTTCCTTCAACAGTCTGAAAGGCATGCTGGTTAGATGCGCTGAATGTGCTAAATTCTCCGTCATTGCACCCGAACGGGTGCCTGAGCATGGCAACTAGAGGATCTTCACAACAACTTCATTGCAGTGTTAATGTAAGCCTACTTGTGCCATTGATAAATAAACTTTTTTAAAAAAAACTTTACCCAACAGGTACTCACAAAACAGGAATCATCGAATCCCTCCAGTATACAGGAGGCCAATCAGCCCATCAAGTATGTACTGACTACAACCCCACCCAGGCCCTATTCCCATAACCCCACACATTTATCCTGCTAATCCCCCTAACACCAGGGTCAATTTTAGCATGGCCAATCAACCTAACCCACACATCTTTGGGCTGTGGGAAGAAACCAGGGCACCCGGAGGAAACCCACGCAGACACAGGGCGAATGTGCAAACTCTACAAAGGCAGTGACCAGGGGCCAGAACTGAACCTGGGTCCCTGTGCTTTGAGGCAGCAGTGCTAATCATTGTGCCATCCTCGCCCAAGACTGAAGACAGCTCTCAATCTAAACACACTGCACAACTAGGGAGCAGAAATCGCATATTCAATCCCTTGAGTCTGTTTCACTATTCAGTAATGCATCTGAACTCCATTAACACAGCATAACACAGGCTGCCCTGTTACATCTCCACACACCCTGGGGACTGACTCTACCCTCAGAAATGTTAGGAACGGTGGAGCAAAACTGAGTAAACTTGTAGAAGCGTCTGGTTTCAGAAAAGGAACCCCCCCGCTACAGAAACTAACTGAACAACTCGAGAATTCCCAACTGACATTTAAAAGAGGGCTTCTCACCTTTGTGGCAGTGAGACAGGAAATAAGCCTTGGCCAGCAGGTTATCCCTGTCAAACCTGTCGATGGAAGCGCTGGGATATTCCTGCATCCGACCCTGGAAGGAACTCATCGCTGTTCCCTCCCGGCGACTGTATCAATCTGAAACTGCTACAGTCCCCGCCTCTGATTGACAGCGCCGCCGACCAATCACACAGCTCTCAGTGCCAGGCGTTGGTGGAGAGCACCAATCAGAGCGGGGAAGGGGCGGGACTGTGATCCCGGAAGAAGGAAGCAGCAAGAGGAGCTGGAGCCCAGGCTGTGACAACTGAGCTGAGAGTGTGACACTGCTGCTCTCTGCTGCCTGGGAGCTGAGTGTTTTCAGTGCCAAACTTCAATCTCACATGAATTGCTAAGTTTACTTATTAGTGTCACAAGTAGGCTTACATTAACACCGCAATGAAGTTACTGTGAAAATCCCCAAGTGAGGAATATAAACCATTAAATAAACCATCTACAAAGGTAACATTATCATCCTCAAAGTGAAATCTGAGCTCTTCCTGGACACCCACATTCCTACGCCTTTTTATAATTTCAGATCCTCAGAGTTCAGTGTTTTCTCTTTCTGTCATTGTATATCTCTGTCTCTCTCCTCGGGAAATTACGCATCAATTTATAGCAACAGAATGTATCCAATCAGCCCATTGTGTCTGCGCCAACCAAAAACGAGTAATTCAGCCTAATTCCCACCCCCCACCTTTCTAGCTCAAGTGAAAATCCAAATCTTTTTTAACGTTCAAACTAGTAGCTTTGCCCACTGATCTTTAATGCTGAAACAAAATGTTAGAAAGTCTCAGTGGGTCTGACAACATCTGGAGAGAGAATAGAGAAATGAGCTTATCCAGACTCGAAATATTGGCTCTGTTCTCTCTCCACAAATACTGTCAGACCTGCTGAGTTTTTCCAACACTTTCTATTTTGTTTCAGATTCCGCAGTAATTTGCTTTTATCTTTGATGCTGAAATTGGAAGTTGTTCTGTCCTTTGTGTGAGTTCCTGTTGTCTTTAATTCATTCATAGGATGAGGGTGTCACTGGCAAGGCCAGCATCTCGTACCCAACCCTAATGAACCTGGAGAAGCTGGTATTCAGATGTCTTCTGCAATCCCAGTGATGAAGGTTATATTAATTGATGCTGCAGAGGGTTCAATCCCCACTCAGAGTGCTATCAAAGCAGGAGATTAAACAGAGAGAACAGGATAGCTGATTGTACACCTCCTCTCTGCCTCCCATTTCGTCCTGCTTTGGGTGCCTGTCCCCTATTGCTTTCCTGTTCTATTGAGATGGGAGACAGGCAGGAGGGAATGGATGCCCTACAGTGATGGCAATGGCTGAAGTTGGCGGCTGGAGTGGGAGCGAGTTCCTGTTGGGTGGCTGGAGTTATAGATGTTGAACTCCAGTAGAAAACATTCTGGTATATCTCACCTCCTGCTCGACCTTGTCAAACAGCAACAACCCCAGCTGTTAAACTTCTCATTTTGATGTCAGCATCCTCAGTAATGCAGCAGTCCTTCAGCGCTGCAACAAATGAGGCCGTGTGTTCACACCCAGGCCTAAAATCCCCACCTTTCAATTCAGGAATAAGAATATTGAGCTTATTCAATTAGAGCAGATGCAATTACACAATAAAGTCACAATCTGGGCCCTCCAAACACCCCATGGCAGCCAAGGTCACTCACATCAACCCAGCCGAGCATCAGATTCAACACATCTATCATGGGAGATCCTATTTGTGCAGATCGAGCAGAGGCAAACTGAGGAAGGTAGTGAAACAGTCATTGGAGGATCGTGACGGGAATTCAAAACTAGAGGGTATATGTTTAAGGTGAGGGGGGGAAGATTGAGGAGCAACTTTTTCACACAGAGGGTGGTGCATATATTAAAGTAGCTGCTGGAGGAGGTGGTAGAGGTGGGTACAATTACAACATTTAAAAGACATTTGGATATGCATGGATGGGAAAGGTTTAGAGGGATGTGGGCCAAACACAGGCAAATGGGACAAGTTCAGTTTAGGAACCCTGGTCAGCATGGATGAGTGGTGCTGAAGGGCCTGTTTCAGTGTTGGATATCTCTATGATTCTAGGATCAGGTTGTATCCCCTAAATAAAGAGCGAATGAATGCAATCCTTTCAAATTGTTTCTGAACACATAAATGACAGTTGGTGGACACTGTGCCATTCAATTGAACGTTACAGGGAAGTGGCCACATGCTGCATCTTTATGGGGATGAAAATGTGCACAGTTTACCTGCAAATCTCCAGAACAGCTTTTCTTCTTAGAGACCTGAACTCCAATACACAAATTACTATAAAAAAGGGTGGCATGGTGGCACAGTGGTTAACAATCTTGCCTCACAGTGTCAGGGACCCGGGTTCGATTCCTGGCTTGGGTCACTGTCTGTGTGGAGTCTGCACATACCCCCCATGACTCCATGGGAACCCTCTGGATGCTCCGGTTTCCTCCCACAGTCCGAAAGATGAGCTGGTAGGTGCATTGGTCGTGCTAAGTTCTCCCTGAGTGTACCCACACAGGCGCTGGAGTGTGGTGACTAGGGGATTTTCACTGTAACTTCATTGCAGTATTAATGTAAGCCTACTTGTGACACTATTAAATAAACTTTTAAACTTTAAACAGTGCTCTATCATCAAGTTTTCTAGCAGATTGCGCGGAATGAAGGTTCGGAAAGGACCTCACAGGTCTGATTGGTATCTTCTGGTGAGCGCTCATGTAGATGTAGACCTCAGCAGCCAGTGAACAGTTAATACCATAAGAACTAGGAGCAGGAATAGGCCATCTGGCTCATTGAGCCTGCTCTGCCATTCAATAAGATCCTGGCTGATCTTTCCATGGACTCAGCTCCATTTACCCACTCACCATAACCCTTAATTCCTTTACTGATCAAAAATTTACCTTTCCTTGCCTTAGAAACATTCAATGAGGTGGCCTCAACTGCTTCACTGGGCAGGGAATTCCACAGATTCACAACCCTTTCTGTGAAGAAGTTCCTCCTCATCTCAATCCTAAATCTGCACCCCCTTATTTTGAGGCCATGCCCCCTAGTTCTAGCTTCACCTGCTAGTGGAAACAACCTCCCTGTTTCTACCTTATCTATTCCCTTCATAATCTTATATGTTTCTATAAGATCTCCCCCTCATTCTTCTGAATTCCAGTGAGTATAGCCCCAGTCTACTCAGTCTCTCCTCATAAGCCAACCCTCTCAACTCTGGAATCAACCTAGTGAATCTCCTCTGTACCTTCTCCAGTTTGGTCCTCCAGACCAAAACTGTACACAGTGCTCCAGGTGTGGCCTCACCAGCACCTTATACAGCTGCAATATCACCTCACTGTTTTTAAACTCCATCCCTCTAGCAATGAAGGACAAAATTCCATTTGCCTTCATAATTACCTCCTGCACCTGCAAACCAACTCCATGTGATTCTTGCACAAGGACACCCAGGTCCCTCTGCACAGCAGCATGCTATAATTTTTTACCATTTAAATAATAGTCCATTTTGCTGTTAGTCCTACCAAAATGGATGACCTCACATTTACCTTCATAGAACTCCATCTGCCAGACCCTCGCCCACTTACTTAGATTACCTATACCCCTTTGCAGACTTTCAGTGCCCTCTGCACACTTTGCTCTGCCACTCATCTTAGTGTCATTTGTGAATTTTGACATACTCTTGGCCCCCAACTCCAAATCATCTGTGTAAATCGTAAACAATTGTGATCCTAACACTGATCCCTGAGGCACACCACTAGTCACTGATCACCAACCAGAGAAACACACATTTATCCCCACTCTTTGCTTTCTATAGTTAACCAATCCTTTATCCATGTTAATACACAATGCACCTTTATCTTATGCAGCAGTCTTTGATGCGGCACCTTGTTAAATGCCTTCTGGAAATCCAGATACACCACATCCACAGGTTCCTCATTGTCCACTGCACATGTAATGTTCTTAAAGAATTCCACCAAATTAGTCAAACATGACCTTCCCTTTATGAACCTATGCTGAATCTTACCAATGGGACAATTTATGTCCAAATGTCTCGCTATTTCTTCCTTGGTGATAGATTCAAGCATTTTCCCTACTACAGAAGTTAAGCTAACCGGCCTATAGTGACTTGCCTTTTGTCTACCTCCTTTTTTAAATCATGACACCACATTTGCTGTTTTCCAATCTGCAGGAACCACCCCATAGTCCAGCGAATTTTGGTAAATTATCACTAGTGCATTTGCTATTTCTTCTGCCATCTCTTTAACTACCCTGGGATGCATTCCATCAGGACCAGGAGACTTGTCTACATTTAGCCCCATTAACTTGCTCAACACTATCTCTTTCATGATAATGACAGATTTTAGGTCCTCACCTGCCATAGCCTTCCTGTCATCAATTTTTGGCATGTTATTTGTGTCTTCCACTGTGAAGACCGACACAAAATACCTGTTCAATGTCTCAGCCACTTCCTTATTTCCAGTCATTACATTCCCCTTCTCATTCTCTACAGGAACAATGTTTACTTCAGCAGCTTTTTAAAATATATTTGTAGAAACTTTTGCTATCTGTTTTATATTCTGAGCTAGTTTAATCCATCTTCCTTTATAGCTTTTTCCATGGTTTTCTGTTGACCTTCAAAGATTTCCCAATCCTCTAGGTTCCCATTAATCTCTGCCACTTTGTATGCATTTTCTTTCAATTTGATATCCCCCTTTATTTCCTTAGGTCTCCATGGCTGATTATCTCTTTTTCTACAGACCTTCCTTATCACTGATATATATTTTTGCTGAGCACTGTGAAAGATCGCTTTGAAAGTCCTCCTCTGTTCTTCAGGTGTCCCACCATAAAGTTTTTGCTCTCAGTCTACCTTAGTCAAAGCCTCCCTCATTCCATTGTAGTCTCCTTTGTTTAAGCACAAGACATTGGTATTGGATTTTACCTTCTCACACTCCATCTGTATTTTAAATTCAACCATACTGCGATCGCTCCTTCCAAGAGGATCCCTAACTGCAAGATCATTAATTATTAACTGCTCATTAACTGTGTCATTACTCAGGACCAGATCTAGGATAGCCTGCTCCTTCATAGCTTCCATTACATACTGTTGAAGGAAGATATCGTCGATACATTCTATGAATGGCTCCTCAAGGCTACCTTCACCGGCCTGGTTTGACCAACTGGTATACAGATTAAAATCCCCCATGATAATTGCTATACCATTTTTACATGCATCAATTATTTCTTTGTTTATTTCTCACTCCCCACCGTGATGCCATTATTTGGTGGCCTATAGACTATGCCTATCAGTGACTTTTTCTCCTTACTATTTCTAATTTCCACCCAAATGGATTCAACCTTTTTTCTACAGTGTCCATATCATCTCTCACTCCCGCCCTGAAGTCACCCTTAAATATCAGAGCTACTCCACCTCCCTTACCTTCCTGTCGGTCCCTCTGAACAGTCTGATACCCCTGGATATTCAACTCCCAGCCTTGACCATCCTGCAACTATGTCACTGTAATGGCCACCAAATCATACTCGTTCGCAATGATTTGTGCCGTCAACTCATTTACCTTGTTTCGAATGCTACAAGCATTCATATAAAGTGCCCTTATGCTAGTTTTCGTACCTTATTTTTGAATTCTAACACTTCCATTAATAACATCTCCTGAGTTCTCCTTCCGTTTAACTTTTTTCCTGATTTTTGATGTAGTTGGAACATTCTCCCCACATTTTGTCCTTGCTCCCTCCTGGGACTCTTTACATAGGTTCCCACACCCCCTGGCATATTAGTTTAAACGCACCCCATCAGTCCCAGTTCTGTCCAGGTGTAACCCGTCCATTTAGTACAGGTCCCACCTCCAGCATGATGCAGGTACTGTACCTCTGGACAATTCCATATCTTGCTCCATTCCCTGTGTAAACTACAGTTGAGTAATCTAGCACAAGTGGTAATCCTGGCAGCTGTGATTGTGGTAGCTCTAGTAATGATGGGATGTTAGGTCTTCACTCAGAGTCGCAGACCAATGCTGCCTCAGTTCAATGTTTCAACTGGCATAGTAACCTCAATGACTGCAGCCACACAGGTGGCCATGTACAGCAGTAGTGTTCTCAAAAGTGCCCTCCTCCCCATTCTTCCAATCTCAGGAATTAACATTATGCTGCCACATATTAATTCAGAGCAATTCAAGTCTCTATGGATTGCCTCTGCAAATCCAGTTGGTGAATGTATTACATTCTCTGATATATTAATACTTATAGAGACCCTAACCAGAATCCGTCCCTAACCTCATTACTGTCTGCCACTTTGTCACATTCTGTCCAATCCCGAGGTTCTCCTTTGCAATCTTGCTTTATTGTTCCACTAATTCAGTCTCCCATGTACTGTCACAGTGTTTCTCCCTGTTAACTGACGTTCAATTACTGATTTATAAAACAAATAACTTGGAAATTTAGGCTTCTTGAAGTAATTTGTTGTATGAATCGGGAAAATGCTTTCAATGGCATTCATCAAACATGTGTGTTTGAAGGATGGTTTGGCCATGTGGAGGAACACAAGGCAGTTCATTCAGAATGGGCTGTTACAGTCCCCACATGGTTTGCAATGAGTCCGGAAGAGTATTCTCAGCTGCATTGTAGCGTCATGAGTTGCCTGGTTACAGATGACAACAACACGCCAACGACATCCAACGTCCAGCAATCCAGGATAAAGTAACAGTCCAGCCTGTGTTTTCTGTGTAGAAATAACCAATTGTGCAGCATTTCAAAGGTAAGTTCTTCTCCTGTGTGTCTTTGCTGCCGAATTTTTAGCAAGCTAAATAACTAATCAGCTAACTATGGGGATCTCACTATGGGGGAACTGGAGGATGATTGAAGTAAGCAAGCATCTGGTTCAAAAATGCGGTCCCAGGGATTGGAGTTTACACTCCACACCTTCGGGAAGGTTGGTCATCCTTCAGCAGAGCCAGGCAAGTCTGCAGTACTTCAGGCTACTGCTGTAGATTGGCCAGACTGACTCATTGCTGGATTTGGGGAACAGATCCGTCACTGGGAAGTTTCCCCACTCAATAGCCTTGAATATTAATACCCTGAAGAGCAGGGTGATCCCAAGTAAAATTACCAATGCTCTTTGCCAATAAACTACAGAATTTTTGTCAATAGATATCCCTTAAGGTTCTTAGATAAGAGAGACATGACTGTAAAGGAAACATAGAAAATAAAATTTATTTATTAGTTTATTACAAGTAGGCATACATTTACACTGTAATGAAGTTACTGTGAAAATCCCCTTGTCACCACATTTCAGCACCTGTTTGGGTACACTGGGGGAGAACTTAGCATGGCCAATCCACCTAACCTGCACATCTTTGGACTGTGGGAGGAAATCAGAGCACCCAGAGGAAACCCACACAGACACAGGGAGAACGTGTAAACTCCGTATAGACAGAAACCCAAGCCAGCCATCCAACCTGAGTCCCTGGAGCTGTGAGGCAGTTTTGCTAACCACTGCACCACTGAAAATAGGAGAGTTAGGCTATTCAGCCCCTTAAACCTGCTCCACCATTCAATGGCTGATCCTCTATCTCAACACCATATTCCTGCTTTCTCCCCCTATCCTTTGACAACGAGTATCCATTTCGAATCATACAAAGAGAAAGTTCATTTAAGTTACATCTCTCAGTATCCTTCTGCACAGTGATGGCTTTGTATTCATGCTCCACACATATTGGGCAGGTCACAGCATGCATTTCCAAATGACATGGACAATGTCACTATTTGAAGAAGAGCGGGGGAGTTTTACCTTGGTGTCTTGACCAATATTCATCCCTCAAGCAGCTAAAGCAGGTTATCTGTCATTGCTGTTTGTGGGGTTTTGCTGTGTGCAAATTGGTTGCCCCGTTTCCTACATTATAATAGTGACTGCAATTCAAATATATGTCATTGGCTGTAGAGTAACTTGGGATGTCCTGAAGCATGAAAAGCTCAATATAAATGTAACACTTCCTATTATATGTATTCTGAAGGATCCGTGCCCACACTAAAACAACTTCAGATTTTTCATATATTGGTGCTGAAGTTTAAAAAATAATCAGTGATAAAGGTGTGATTTGTAAACCAGTTTATGTGAAGGTGTACGTTAGAGGGTAGACTTTTACTTCCTTTTCTATTTTAGGTATTTATTACATTATGTCTTTGAGAGATTTTGGAACCCAAGGGCAGGAAGTAAAACCAAAATTTATGAGCCGTGCCAAACAGTGGACTGAAGAAATTGAAAATTTGTATCGATTTCAACAAGCTGGGTACAGAGATGAAATAGAATACAAGCAAGTAAAACAAGTAGATGGGGTAATGAATTCCATGATTTATTAACTGCATGCGACAATTGACTAATTTCCATTTTTATAATTAAAAACCTGCAGAAATTTTATAAAGGGTAGTACACATTTATCTAATCCAGATGGTTTAACCTGTAGTATGATCACCCTCGTGGTGACAATAATGAGACATACTTAGCTCGACTTGTAAGGTCAACCAGGTTTGACTGATGAAGTCACAAATGCATTATGGCCAAGTTCTACAATTCTACAAGTTATAAAGACTGATTTAAAATTTATTTTGTTAGTGTCACAAGTAGGTTTACATTAACACTGCAATGGAGTGAAAATCCTCATGTCACCACACTCCAGTGCCTGTTCAGGTACACTGAGGGAGAATTTAGCATGGCCAATACACCTAACCAGCACACCTTTCAGACTGTGGGAGGAAACCGGAGCACCTGGAGGATACCCACACAGATACGGGGAGAACGTGCAGACTCCTCACAGACAGTGACCCAAGCTGGGAATTGAACCCAGGACCCTGGCGCTATGAGACAGCAGTGCTAACCACTGTGCCACTGATTTTTATAACATAAAGGCAGTTTAAAACTATCTCCTAATTTAAAAGTAGCGATTGTTACATTTCTCTGAGGAAAACGCAGCTTTTGAAACAATCTGATGGTCTAGGCACCGTAGATTTTTGTCCTCATTTTACAAACCTAACATTGGTTAGTTAATTCCCACTGGGGAACTGTGAAATACTTATCAAATAAAGAATAAATACCATCCCACACAATGCTTGTAAAATAATTTTTAGGAAGTTTTATGATGTATTGCAACAGCTACCGAAATATTTCATATGCTGCATCTCAATGGCTACATTTCAGTTTGCGATGTGCTGTATGTGTGAGATACTCAAGGAAATGGATGACAAAACTGAGACAGTGATGTTCTATTCAACGCAGGTGGATCGTTGGCCAGACACTGGATACGTGAAAAAACTTCAAAGACGTGATAACACATTTTATTACTACAGTAGAAAAAGGGAATGTGAGGACAAAGAAGTTCAGAAAGTCAAGGTTTACGCCTATTGAACAATTCTTGTTTGTCACACTTTTGAGTCTAAATAAATCAAAATTTACCTTCAAAATATTTGTGGTTGAATAGTTCACATTTTAACATTTGTGAGTTTTTGATTTTTTTTTCCCCTTTGCTAGTTAAACTTGAATGAAAATGTGTTGATGTTGCTACCATATGATAGGTTGTTGAATCAGGTTAAATTTTGTGGGATCCAGGGTGAGGTGTCTAAATAGATACAAAATTGGCTTCTTGACAGAAGCCAGATGTTGGTTGCAGAGGGTAGTTTTTCAAACTGGAGGCCTGTGACCAGCAGTGTGCCTCAGGGATCAGTGCTGGATCCACTGTTATTTGTCATTTATATTAATGATTTGGATGAGAATATAGGGGGCCTGGTTAGTAAGTTTGCTGATGACACTAAGACTGATGGCATAGTGGACAGTGAAGAAAGTTATCTCCAATTGCAACAGGATCTTGATCAATTGGGCCAGTGGGCTGATGAATGGCAGATGGAGTCTAATTTGGACAAATGCGAGATGATGCATTTTGGTAGATTGAACCAGGGCAGGACTTACTCAGTTAATAGTAGGCATTGGGGACAGTTACAGAACAAAGAGATCTTAGGGGTACATGTTCATAGTTCCTTGGAAGTGGCGTCACAGGTGGACAGAGTGGTGAAGAAGGCATTCGGCATACTTGGTTTCATTGGTCAGAACGTTGAATACAGGAGTTGGAATATCTTGTTGAAGTTGTAGAAAATATTAATAAGGCCACACTTGGAATACTGTGTGCAATTGTGGTCACCCTATTATAGAAAGGATAGTATTAAACTAGAAAGAGTGCAGAAAAGTTTACTAGGATGCTACGGGGACTTGATGGATTGAGTTATAAGGAGAGGCTGGATAAACTGGGACTTTTTCTCTGGAGCGTAGGAGGCTGAGGAGTGATCTTATAGAGGTCTATAAAATAATGAGGGACACAGATCAATTAAATGGTCAATATCTTTTCCCGAAGGTAGGGGAGTCTAAAACTAGAGGGCATAGGTTTCAGGGGAGAGGGGAGAGATACACAAGTGTCCAGAGGGGCAATTTTTTCACACAGAAGATGGTGAGTGTCTGGAACAAGCTGCCAGAGGTAGTAGTAGAGGCGAGTACAATTTTGTCTTTTAAAAAGCATTTAGATAGTTACATGGGTACAATGGGTATAGACGGATATGGGCCAAATGTGGGCAGTTGGATTAGCTTAGGGGTTTAAAAGAAAAGGGTGGTATGGACAAGTTGAGCCGAAGGGCCTGTTTCTATGTTGGAAACCTCTTTGACTGTATGTGAGCTCTGTTGCAAAAGACCAACAAGCTTATTTAGTGACTGATGAACATATTATCCATCTGAATGTTTGTTATTACAAGGAAGGCAATTTTACTTTAATGTTAAGAACAAAACCAATTTAATAAAATTGTTCATTTTTAAAAACACTTTTATTACAAACATTTTAAAAACATATTTATTAAAGAAAATTTTAATAAATTTTTAATAAATGGGAAAGTGATTAAAGTTTTTTTTATTAGTGTCACAAGTAGGCTTATGAAGGTAATTTCATTACTGTGAAAATCCCCTTGTCGCTACACTCTGGCGCCTGTGTTGGGTGCACTGAGGGAAATGGCCAGTGCACCTAACCAGCACATCTTTCAGTCTGTGGGAGGAAACCGGAGCACCCGGTGGAAACCCACACAGACACAGGGAGAACGTGCAGACTCCACACAGACAATCCTAATTGGATTGTCTTATTTTGACATTTAAGTGTCAATTTTCTGTTTAATTTTGTCTTTTTTCAGTCTACTTCTGAATGGACCTATCTCATATTAAGTTGATCTTTCCCCACACCCTAGCTATAACGGTAACACTACATCTGCACTCTCTCATTTGCTTCTCTATGAAGGGTATGCTTTGTCTGTATAGCACCCAAGAAACAATACTTTTCACTGTTTAGTAATACGTGTGACAATAATGAATCAAAAAAAATCAATTTCCTCTTCTAGTTGGGGGACTGGACACTACTTATTTGGATTGACAGATTTACTAGGTGTCTCTTTCAATGTTACATTTATTTTGGGTGAGACTGCACTTCTTGGAGAGTGGGATGCATCTCCTTACACAGCAAGATGGATCCAGGAGTTGGAGGCAAAACTATAAAGGTGAGGATTGGGTGCACTGTGATCTGTAGCTGTCTGGTATAGAGGGGTCGATCTTTGGCAGCATGTGCAGTATGTGCTATTGGCCTTCCTGCGTTGTTCTGATGTTTAAAGATGGACATCTCACTTTAGCCATTCCCCTGCTTCCTTTACACTTGGCCTCAGTCACGTTACCACACACCTTTCAGGCTTTCTGTCCCGGCTTTGGTTATAGAATAAGGCTGGTTACAAGGTACAGATACACTTGTGAAAGGTTATTGGGCAACAGAGGAAATTTTCCAAAAGATGCGTTGGTTGGTGCTGAAGCCTGGAGAGTTCTGGGAGATTTCTTCATCTGGAGATAGCTGGGTCGGTCATGTTGGACAAAGTGAAATTTGTCAGTTAGCCAATGGAAAACATCACTTAGCCCCACGTGCACTAGTGTTTCTATTCCCAATTACTCTCTAAGTTTAGAACCTTAGCTCTTCAACCTTGGATTGTTGTCAGAAGCAACTTCAGTAACAAAAGCAGAAGGCAGCAGCACCAGCTCACAAACTATATCACCCAATCTCAATCTGTAAGGTAAGGACACCAATTCTTCCAAGTCAGAGAACATTAATCATGGTGCAACGGTTGAGACTTGAAGCTTTAAAATAAACTTTGGATCATTACAGCATGTTTAGCTTGCAATCCCATAATTTAGGAAAGAAACACTCATCCTTGTTTCAGTAATATTTTGCTCCTGTTTATGGTTAGACCATTTCATTTTACAGAGGAAGTGAACAAATTAATCTCCAAGCAGTTGGCTAACAAGTTATAGTCTTTCAAATTGATGCCAAAATGCTCCCAAGGAACAGGACACACTAATTGACTGTGTGTACTGACATGCTGTATGAATAATTTCTACATGTTTTGTTTCTTTCCCCATCTGTTTATGTAACCCTTAGCCAGGGTAATGGTAGATGCACTACAATTGGCACTGGTGTCCGTCACTTGGGAAAGGAAGATTAATTGGGATCCCTGATGCTGAGCTGCTTTTTCAGTGGTCCTGCTGGAAGTGTCTGTGTGTGAACACAAGGTGAGAACCAGGTTGACTCAAGTGTGATGGCTCTATGGTGGAATACTCTACTAACAATCACTGTTGTTATGAATAGGAGGGGCATTAATTTAAACAGCACTAATTTCTCCTCTCACCACCCATCTACTAGTTGAAGACTTGTTTGCCTCTTTGTAAGTGGTGGCGTATTTCCCAATCCCTCAGTTTTTGTCTGAACCAATTTTCTATTAACAATCTCACAGCAAATAGTTTAACCCCACACAATAGTTTGTTTGTGCACTTTCAAAATGTGGGAGGTGGAGTATGTACGTCTGCACTCACACAGTAAAAAGGGGGATAGGAGAAAAAAGGATTTACGGTGTAGAGACCACAGAAAAAATAAATATTGGTTCATGTGCATCATAGAATCCAGAATCCAAGTCCAATGAGGAATTCCTTCACAGAGATCAGTGGGTTGAAACCGCTCAGTAAATGCAGATGGCCTTTGTATAGCTCTCTTTGAAATTGACCAATACAGTCCATTGAGAATGCCATTGTAAGAATAAGTCTCAAGGAACAGGACACAAAAACAGGATAGGGTGGGGTCAAGGAGAGGTCCCAACAGGTAGTCCCAGGTAACAGACAAAGCCAGGGAACAGAAATAGGTCACCTTAAGTGAAGTTAAGGAAAACAGCAGAGCAATAGGCTCTGAATTCAAAGAAGAGTTACAGACTTTAAGCAAAGTGGGCATGAGAGGAGTCCCGAAGAACCAGGAAGACAAAGGTGGATGACTCTGTGCTGCAGGATGTTGGAGCAAAGGTACCACTTTGGAGAAGTGGTGTTCTACTTGGCATCGTCAAAGATCTGAAATTGTGCTTGGAAGGTGAAGCTTGGGACTGCTCGAAGACTTAAGGTTAAGGGATCTTGGAGACAAGGTTGAAATTATGCAGGTGGGTTGCCGTCCAAGTGGGAATGAATTTTGGACAGAATTCCAAGGCAATTTCTTTAAAGATTGGAAACCTGTGTGAGAAAGATGAATTTTGAATGAGATTGGTTGGCTCACAATGTAACAAACACCTTGATGGGTTGTTGATATTTGAGCCTCCCAGTTCTAGTTCAGTAAGGGGACACAAATTCTGCTTCTTCATGAACTACCTTTATTTCTTTGATCCAACTCCATATACAATTCTCCACCAACATCCAGTGCCATGTGCAGCCTCTTTATATATCTGAGATTTCTATTCAACAATTCACATCAAATTAGGACTTAATTGGAAGGTCTGTTAACACATTCCTAACATTTGAGAAATCCATGGAATCTGTTTTGGTCTTATTTGTCATCTATTGTGCAAAGTACCATAGTTTACCTATCAATTCGCATGTACCTCATGCTTGAATGTTAGCGTATAAGATATATATTGCAAATTGGTTCATCTTTTTGAACTTGTGGTGTAAAGTTTATTTTTGTTTGTTCAAAACCCATGGAATCTTGTGTCTTTATTCACTGTGTCAGTGTTTTCAATCTCAGACTTTACCCACTTAAAACAAATTATTATTAGTTCTGAACTGGATCTCCCCCCCCTCCCCCAAAATTTCAGGATCTGCCCATCCAATATCCTTTCAAAATCATTGATTGTCTCCACTTCCACACCACGCGCTGTTAAAAAAAAACTTCCTCACACCCTTCTGTACTTCTTGCCCTGCTCCTCACATCACAGTTAAATTCTTTGACAATCCACCCTGCTGCCTCTGTCTTAATTCAAGTCAGTTGAACTACTGCAAGTAGCCACCAGATGGAACTGGTGAGAGGAGCTTTTCACATCCAAAGAACAAGAGGGAAGGTTGCACATCTGTGCAAAGGTTAGTTATAATAAGGACAAGAAAGTAATGATCATGTATATCATTTCCATCCAGTGCCCTTTCATCACATTCACATTTAGACGTCTGATGTTTAATTGATGGGGTGGCACGGTGGCATAGTGGTTAGCATTGCTGCCTCTCAATGTCAGAGATCTGGGTTCGATCCCAGCCTTGGGTGGGTGTGTGGAGTTTACACATTCTTCCTGTGTCTCCTCCTGGATTTCCTCCGGGTGCTCCAGCTTCCTCCCACAGTCCAAAGATGTGCAGATTAAGTGGATTGGCCACACTAAATTGCCGCTCCGTGGGGATTAGAGGGGTAAATATGTGGGGCTACAGTGATAGGGCCTGGAGAAAATGGCTGTGTCAGAGAGTCAGTGCAGGCTTGATGGGCCAAAAGGCCTCCTGTTGCACTGTTGGGACTCTATCAATTTATGATTCGTAGAACCTCTGTTGCTTAAGATATTACAATTCAATATGTCAAAAGAATAAAAAAAGGAATGGCAATTCCGATGGTTGTCATGGAAATTAAACCATGGGAGAGAGGCTTATGCCAAGCGGCTGGCCTGGCAGGTTTTTCTGCATAGGCAGCTGGTAGACTGGAGAGTAGGTGGAGTGTGTGGTCCTCCCTCCTGAACTGGCCCCTGAGGCTCATTGGAGAGCAGCCCAAACCCCCGCACGGTGTAACCACACCACCCCCACAATTCTTTCACTCCTCTATGGCTTCTCAAACTCCAGTCGCAATCCTCCTATCCCACAGCCACTCCCCTCGTCCCTCAGACATTTACAAAGCTCTAATTCATCGCAGCTTACCCCTTCATCATCTGACTGCCGTACCAACCCCTGTGTGGATCCCCAAGATATAAAGAATAGAAGCAGAAGTTGATCATTTTGCCCCTCAGGCTTGCTGCATCATTCAAGAAGATCATGGCTGATCTTCAACTGGAACTTCATTTTTCTGCACTATCCCCTTGATTCACTTGATTCCCTTGGTATCCAAAAGTCTATTGATCTCAGCTTTGAATATCCTCAAATTCTGAGCAACCACAGCCCCCTGGTGAAGAGACTAACCCAGACAGGAAACTGGGGGGAGTTAAGATGATTGACAGAAATATGGTGAGAAAATAAAACAGGCAGCGGTTGCATTATTATTATTATTCACACATCAATATTTGAATTGTTTTTAGGCGACCTTCCATCTACAAAACCTTCCCCTGAAGGCATATTTCCTGCAATTATTGCACAAATTACGCAACCATTTCATGTAAATAAATCCTGTGCCAGTACAAACAAACACATGGAAGCACATCACTCAACAACACAAAGCTTGTTTTAGCGGATGGAATGATGAGAGAAAAGAAGGAGAATCGTGGGCACTTCAGCTTTGAAAGGCCAGGAGCTGAGAGGAGACTCGAGCAGAGGCTCATTGGGGGATAAAGAATAATATAGCGAAAGTAAATCCAAAAACCAGCAGAACAAGTGACGAGGGCACTCGATGTGAACGCATATATTTGCCATGTTGCGTTCACTCCAATGTTATTACAATGACACCTTTCTGTCTTGAGGCTTTTCCCTGCCTGGTTGTTGCTCTGTAACTACGAAGCCAAAAAAAAAATGTTTTTAATCAAGGGCTTCCATCTCGCTGAGGAGGCTTCAGGCAATCCACATCCAATAACTTGCTCTGAAAACTCTGCTCAACTTTTGATAGCTGTGACAAATTCCACTGCAGTATCTGAGTCAATCCACAACATTTTAAAACAAACAACAAAATTCTAAATAAAACAACCCACAATATTCTAAACAAAAGACATAGAACATAGAACATTACAGCGCAGTACAGGCCCTTCGGCCCTCGATGTTGCGCTGACATGTGAACCAATCTAAAGCCCATCTAACCTACACTATTCCAATATTATTCATATGTTTATCCAATGACCATTCAAATGTCCTTAATGTTGGCGAGTCCACTACTGTTGCAGGCAGGGCATTCTACACCCTTACTACACTCTGAATAAAGAACCTACCTCTGACACCTGTCCTATATCTATCACCCATCAATTTAAAGCTATGTCCCCTCGCACTAGCCATCTTCATCTGAGGAAAAAGGCTCTCACTGTCCACCCTATCCAACTCTCTGATCGTCTTATATGCCTCTATTAAGTTACTGTTCATCCTAACAAAATCGCCAAAAACTAAGCAGTTCTCCCTTCGGCCACATTCTATCTGTGTACCAAGTTCTGTTGAAATCAGTCCAGTAGTTTCCGGCGTATATTGTTTACAGACGAACAGATGTGGATGTCACAATGGGTAACGTCCCTGCTTCTGCTCCAGATGCTCGGAGTGTGAGTCCCACTCTGGGACCAGTGGGTTGCATTCATAACTAGTTGAGTATCAACTTGTAAATCCTTCCAACACATGCCAATGACAGGCAATAAGAACAGAAATTCTGTTCAGCTGCAACCATCATTATTGCAAACTCCAGGTAATGCCATGCAAGTAAAAATGAATGTTGTTCTAGCAATTTGGACTCTTTGGGCCTCTTGTACGACAACAATAATCTCGCCCTCAATGTCAACAAAATGAAGGAGATTGTCATCGACTTCAGGAAGCGTAGTGGTGGGCATGCCCCCATTTACAGCAACAGGGATGAAGTGGAAATGGTCGCAAGCTTCAAGTTTTGAGGTGTCCAGATCGCCAACAACCTGTCACGTCTCTCCATGCTGACGCTATAGTTAAGAAAGCCCACCAAAGCCTCTACTTTCCCAGGAGGCTAAGGAAATTTGGCATATCAGCTATGACTCTCACCAATTTTTACAGATATACCATAGAAAGCATTCTTTCTGGTTGTATCACAGCTTGGTGTGGCTCCTGCTCTGCCCAAGATGGCAAGAAAACTACAAAGTGAATGAAGCCCAATCCAGCACGCAAAACACTCTCCCATCCATTGACTTTGTCTATACTTCCCGTTGACAATAATTAATCAAATCAAATCAAATCCTTGGATGGCTTCGGCAAAGTGCCCAGCATAATCAAGGACCCCACGCACCCTGGACATACTGTCTTCTATCTTCTTCCATCAGAAAAAAGATACAAAAGTCTGAGGTCAGGTACCATCCGATTCAAGAACAACTTCTTCCCTTCTGCCATCAGACACTCGAATGGACATACCTCATATTAAACTGATCTTTCCCAACACCCAAGCTATGCTTTAACACTACATTCTGCACTCTCTACTTTCCTTCTCTATGTACAGTATGCTTGTCTGCATATTGCACAAGAAACAATACTTTTCACTGTATACTAACACATGTGACAATAATTAATCAAATCAAATCAAATCCTTGGGTGGCTGATTGGCTCAGTTGGGTGAATGGCCAGCAGGAATCAGATTGGTGTTAGTAGCACAGGGTTTGATACCCCACACCTGCTGGGGTGGATTTGAGACCTGCTTCCTCTCCCTACCCAATGCCAAGTTTTCAATATTGTGGATCTGTCTTCGGACAACAAAGTGAAGGAGGAAATAACTGGGGCAAAAGCAATACCCCTGACACTGATGGTGGCTTCCAGGTATATAAGCAAAGAGAGATAAAGGCAAAATACTGGAGATGCTGGAATCTGAAACAAAAACAGAAATGCTGGAAGATCTCAGCAGGTCTGACAGCCTCTGTGAGAGAGAACAGAGCCAACATTTCAAGTCTGGATGACCCTTCATGAATGTAAATGATTACAGAGTATGAATGCTGAATTGGGAGGGAGAGGAGCTCCCACAACTGGGTCTGAACACACCGGGATTTGGACACATCTGCATCTGGACACACCTGGATCTGAACACACCTGGATCTGGACACACCTGGATGTGGGACCCCTGGGTCTGGACCGGGAGACGTTGCCTTTAAGCACCACCCCTTTAAGGGCCGCTGACGTCGCGCCGCTTGTGTTTGGCCGACAGTTTTGGGAGCAGCGGCGGTTGGAGCGGAGCGGCGGCCCGGTGAGTGAGGGGAGGGTGAGTGAGGGGAGGGTGAGTGAGACCCGGGCCCGGGGGGAGCTCACTGCCGGATCCCGGGGGGCTGCGGGGGAGAGGGGGGCAGTGTCGGTGCGGCGATCCCGGCCTCGGAACCCGGGCTCCGGCTCAGGGAGAGCGGCCGAGCCCCAGGCTGCGGCAGAGGCCCAGAGAGCGGGGGTGGGGGCTGTGTGTGTGTGTGTGTGTGTGTGTGTGTGTCCGGGGGGGGGGTGTGTGTGTGTCCGGGGATGGGGGGTGGGGGGCTGTGTGTGTGTCCGGGGGTGGGGGGCTGTGTGTGTGTCCGGGGGGGGGTTGGGCATGTGTGTGTGTGTGTGTGTGTCTGGGGGTGGGGGTGAGGGTATGTGTGTGTCCACTGGGGTGGGTGTGTGTGTGTGTGTGTGTCTGGGGGTGGGGGTGAGGGTATGTGTGTGTCCACTGGGGTGGGTTTATCTGTCGTCCCCCAGTCTGAGGCAGTGTGTTGGGGGTTCCTCTCTGTCCTGCTGCACACTCTGCTCCAGCCATGGGGACATTGAGCTGGATCCAGTGGCCGTGTTGCTCTCTGACACGCAATGGGTTGTAAAACCTGGTTTTTAGTGTATTTATTTTGGAGTTATAAAGCCAGTGTGTAGGGGCAACCCCCTAATCCACCTGATTGCTTGCTCCAAAATCTAATTCAAATTGAATCCAAATGATGGTCCCCACAAAAGAGATGTACTGGATCCAAGCTGATGAGCAGGCATTATTCCTAATCTTAGCCAGAAGCCTGAGAAGCAATATCCCCCCCCCTCGCCACCCCCCACACAACCAGTTCAACCTCAGCTACTAGTCTCCAATCTGACCCAGTGCCCAGTGAGAGTTGTGTCCCCTCCCAGGTTTAACAGGCATTGCTGTGCTGGTTTTTACTGCAGTAAATCTCATATTGAGGATATCATGTGAGATTTATTGTGTGAGTCTCATGTTGGCTGATTGTATTGGTTTCTCTGACTGTTTGGTGATGTGAGAAATATATTTTTGAGTTTGTTGGAACACTTTCCTTTCCCTTAGTTAACTCAGTAAGAAATCTCAAAACACCAGGTTGAAGTCCAACAGGTTTATTAGGAATTACGAGCTTTCAGAGCGCTGCTTCTTCATCAAGTGAGTCTCACAACACCAGGTTAAAGTCTAACAGGTTTATTAGGAATCAGAGCTTTCGGAGTGCTGCTCCTTCATCAGGTGAGTAGCGCACCAAAAACTTGTGATTCCAAATAAACCTGTTGGAATTTAACCTGGTGTTGTGAGACTTTTTACTGTGTCCACTCCGTCCAACACTGGCATCTCCACATCTTGGTTAACTCAGCTATGTTGGTTTCTGTTGCTGGCTTGTCAGCAATATAACACTGGGTGTAAAAACAAAAAGTGCAAGAAATGCTTGGCAGGTCTATCAACAAACAGATGTTTGACAAGAACCATTTATAATCAAATGGCTTGTTTAACCTGTTGCTCAAATGTTTTAAAATACTCTGCTTTTCTCAGGTAGTTTGTGGGAGAGTAGCATTTTTCAGTGACAGTCTTTAGCTAAGCAAACCACTTCACATTGCTACTGTGCAGTGGTTTTGCAAGTTGTAGTTTCCAATAACAGGATGCTGCCATCAGTCCAAAAAATGTTCTAGGCGGCACAGTGGTTAACACTGCTGCCTTGTAGCTCTAGGGACCTGGGTTTAATTCCTGCCTTGGGTCACTATATATGTAGTTTGCATGTTCTCTCTGTGTCTGTGTGGATTTCCTCCCACAGTTCAAAGATGTGAGGGTTAGGTTAATTGGCTATGATAAATTGCTCCTTAGTGTCAGGGGGACTAGTAGGGTAAATATGTGGGGTTATGTGGATAGGACCTGGGTGGGATTGTTGTTTGTGCAGTCCTGATGGGCCAAATGGCCTTCTGCACTGTAGATTTGATACCACACTTGAGCTGGCAGAAGAGGTGGTAGAGGTAGGTACAATGACAACATTTAAAAGATATTTGGACAGGTATATGGATGGGAAAAATTTAGAAGGGTATGGGTTGTCTGCAAGCAAATGGAACTAGTTCAGTTTAGGAACCCTGGTCTGCAGGGATGAGTTGGGCTGAAGGGCCTGTTTCTGTGCTGATTCTATAACTTAGTGTATGAATGAATGTGCTGGGGCGATGCCAGGTATGAAGACCATATGTGCAGCAATTGGTTGATCAAATCAAACAGCATGTTTCTTAACTCTATTTTGTCTCCTTATAGTTACTGCCAGTCCTAAGAGATTTTCCAGCAGTCTCCCTTCTTGTTTCAGATTCCAGCATCCACTGTATTTTGCCTATTCTAGCATGTTCCTTTGATTGTTTTTGTGATAAGCCTAGTCTTGACCATACTCAACCAACCCATGCTCACAAACCCAAAACTAAATGTCTACTGTTAGATGGGATTCTGCGCTCACAGCTACACTGACCAATTTAAAATAATCAGTCAAGCTCATAACATGGCTCGTTTACACTTATTGGAGATGACATACATTACACGCAGGGACCTTTTCTCCTCAACAGCAAAAAATGTCCAAGCTGTCCTTTTCAAATTATTTGGGAGTCTGGGGAGCCTTTGTAGTTCCCTGTTGTCTCTATGGCAATGTCCTGACCAATGAGAATCAATTTGCCAACCAATCAGCACTCTCTTCTCCTGGCATATAAACTGTTGTGGCTATTTGAAATTTGGTATTCTTGCATCTGTCCTGATGAATGCAAAGTGGAAAAACTTTGGCAACTTGTCTCTTTTCAGTAATTTTTTTTCTGTCTTTGGGTGCTACTAGTGCTTCTGACCTAGTATCTGCTTGACAATCTGCTGACTGCTTGCATATATTGTGCTTTCCTTGGAGTTATGAATAAAAGTTAGGGGAAAATGATTCCACGCTTTGCCTATACATTGATTTGATATGCCAGCCTGTTTAAGTCTAAGATCTGCATGTTGCACTGTGAAAAATTTTGTTTTATGGCAAGTTTTTGGACTGTGGAAGTATTAGATACACATTGAAATTCAGCCATTAGGGAACAATTATGGGAAAAATAGCACTTCCTCTACAATGAGAGTCAACAATAGTTTGAAGTGTCATCTTATATCTTCACATAAAAGGTTTACATTTATTTTTTCCTGACTTCATCTTGTCTATTCAGCTATGGTTTCATGGTGCTGTCTTGTGAGAGGGTAGTGTTGTAGCCGATAGCAGTCTTTCACAATGCTTCTAGTTTACTCTTCCACTCGCTGCTTTCGGCCAGCGCTGGCTAGAAGCAGAGCTGACAAACCCACTATTAGCTTTCAAAGTCCCATAATAGCGTTTGTTCCCCACCTGTACAGAGCAAGGTACACATCAGGTCTTTACGAGTGAAGGTGAAGCTGATAGTGGACAATGCTGTTTACTGTCAGCTGCATTTCAGTCTTTGGGCTTCTGAAGAAGGGATACAAGAAATAGAAGCAGGAGTAGACCACCAGGCACTTCAAGGCTGCTCCACCATTCCATACAATCATGGCTGATTTATGCCTCAGCTCCTTTTCTGTGCCATTTCCTCACAGCCCTCAGATTTGTTTTATTTGTGAAGTGGTGGATTTTGCAGCTGCTTTTATTTTGTTGAAAGATAACTGCAGTCTTGAGTGTCCCAACCAGCCCATGTGCTGTGAGCCTCAACAGCATATTAACTTTATAATTTTCCCATTGCAGTATCTATTTATTTATTAGCCACAAGTAGGCTTATATTCGCACTACGATAAAGTTGCTGTGAAAATCCCTAATTGCCATACTCCAGCACCTGTTTGGGTAAACCGAGGGAGAATTTAGCACTGCCAGTGCACCTAACCAGCACGATTTTCTGAGAGACTGGAAGGAAACCAGAGCACCTGGAGGAAACCCATGCAGACATGGGGAGAATGTGCAGACTCCACACAGACAGTGACCCAAGCCGGGAATCGAATCAGGTCCCTGGCACTGAGGCAGCAGTGCTAACCACTGTGCCACCGTGCCGCCCCAGCAGTAGCTGTTTCTAAGGGTACATGACACTACCGGTGCAGTATTAAAATTAGTGTGTTATAAATTGGGTGTTGAGGTTTGAATTGACTCTGCAGTGAGACAGTTCTTTGTGAAATGCTAATTCACCATTTCAATGGTTTTATTGTAAATGCAGTCCGAAGTGGTTACAATTTTGTCAATGATTGCAGTTGTGGGAGACATTTTGAGAAAAATAGATGAATTTAAAAAGTAGCACAAAGCAAATTGGAAAAGCGGCGAAGGGACAGGAGGGTGTTTTAGGCACAAATCCAACTTCAAACTGCAATATTCGCTTATCCAAAAATAACTTTTGAAATTTTGCTCATTTGGCTACTTTACAGAATTATCGTATCTGCTCAATATTGAAGCAGAAGTATTATTATAATTAGTATAGAAATATCCAGAATGTTCTGGAAACTAGATTGTGTCAGTTTATTTTAGATATTTGGGATTTGTTGTACAGCACACAGGTTGTCATTCAGTATGTGCTGTGCTGCATGGTACCTCAGAGAAAATAAAACATTGTCAGGATGTCTCAAAGTGCTTTACGACCAATTAAATATTTTAGTGCAGTCTCTTGTAATGGGGGCAAAGTGACAGCCAATTTGTACACTACAAGCTGCCACAAACAGCAATGTGATAATGACCGGATTGAGGGTATTCTGATTTTGTGATGTTCATCGAGGGATGAATATTATCTTCAAAACAGCACCATACGATCTTGTGCGAGAGTGCAGACAAGGTCTTGGTTTAATATGTTCATCAAAAAAACACACTTCCAGCAGTGTAGCAGTCCCTCAGTACTTCAGTGGAGTGTCAGTGTGGATCTTGTGCTCAGGTTTATGGTGTGAGGCTTAAACACACAACCTTCTGACTCGAGAAGATTACTAATGTCCAGACCACAGCTGACAGAATGAACTGATAAGGATGTGGTCTCAGCCAGTGACTCCTAATGATTTCAAATAAGCAACAGAGTAGAGCTTAATGTGTTTTTCATTATTTAATCATCCAATTTAACACGAGTGCATTTAGTCCTTTGTGCCGCCTCTGAAAGAGTAGTTGTCCATGTTGTCCTGTCCCTGCTGTGGAAGCAGCAACCTGTAAATTCGAGCTCGGAGCTGCTGTGCAAGTGGGTGACCAGATTTCAGTCAAGGGGAAAAGGAAACCACAGCCTTCCTGAAGATATCTTAGCCATGAAATATTAATTGCTTTACTTCTAGCTTCTCTTTGCGTTGCCTATCTTCAGATAGCAAAGGAAGCAAAATCTAAACATTAAAAAGGGAAAAACATCTTCAAACCCAGATGCTGAATTACCTAGCTTCCTCTTAAATAATTCCTTTTGTCGTTTTTTTTCTGTTTGTGGTTTGTTACATAAAGTACTGAGGAAATGGACAGCATACAGATGGCAGTAATGGAATCCAGAAATTCACCATGCATCATCGTTGAAGTATATTGCAGGACTGATTTAGAATGCACATTACTTGTCCTAGAGTGTGACCTGAACCTGGAGCTTCTGACTCAGAGGCAGGGATATTACCCACTTCGTCACAAGACCTTCCAGAGCAGAGTATAGTGAACCAAAGTCTTTATGCTGGTTCATTGGGTCATTGTGATCTGGTCAAAATCTGTGATGTAGTCAAAAAAATAACAAGCTGACATTCAATCTCGAGGGATACTTTTACCAAGTCCTGTCACAGCAGAACATCATTAGGTTTTAGAAACATAGAAAATTATTTCTATGTGGATTAGGCCATCTGGCCTTTTGAGCCTGCACCTACCATTCAATATGATCGTGGCTGATCATGCACTTCCAGTATCCCACTCCACTTTCTCTCTCCATACCCCTTGATCCCTTTAGCCACAATAGCCATATCCAGCTCCCTCTTGAACATCTCTAATGAACTGGCCCCAACAGCTTTCTATGGTTGAGAGTTCCACAGGCTCACAACTCTGAGTGAAGAAGTTCTTCCTCATCTTAATCCTGAATGGCTTACCCCTTATTTTTAGACTGTAACCCCTAGTTCTGCACTTCCCCACCATCAGAGCATTCTTCCCACATCTAGCCTGTCCAGTCCCATCAAGATTTAATGTGTTTCTATGAGATCCCCTCTCATTCATCTAAATTCCAGTGAGTACAAGTCCAGTCTCTCTTCATATGTCAGCCCTGCCATTCCAGGATTCAGTCTGGTGATCCTTTGCTGGACTCCCTCAATAGCAAGAATGTCCTTCCCCAGACTAGGATCCCAAAACTGTAGGGATTCTATGATTCTGTTCCAGATGTGGTATCACCAAAGTCCTGTGAAATCATTGCAAGACTTCTTTAATCCTGTATGCTAACCTTGTCTCTTTTGAATATCAACATTTCAGTTTCACACCTTTATTAAAAAAAACTTCCTATTCTTACAACCAAAGTGAATAGTCTCTTTCATCCCCACATGAGACTCCATCTGCCAACTTATTGCCCACTCTGTTAACCAGCCTTTATCTCTGTGACCTCTGTCCTCCATACAGCTTGCCTTTCCACCTAGCTTTGTATCATCAGCGAAGAAGACCGAAAGCGAGAGAGGAAAAACTTATCTAAATCATTGTACCATAGATTGTAAAAAGCTGAGGCTGTTGTACTAATCCTTGTTGCAATTCTAGTCAGAGTTTCTTGGTTCTAGTTAGGCTATCAGGAAACATTTTATTGGAATGAACAACTATAATGTGAATCAAGCTGGCCTATTGTTCACCTTTAAAGTAAAAGCAACAATGACCTGGATTTAGTAATAGCAATGAAACTTCTAGGGTCCACGTACATATGGTTAAACTTAGAAATGTTCTGGCTTTTTCCCATAAGGTGTGTTGTTGAGGTCCGTGTAGACTGCAATCAAGTAGAAATCATTGAATTGATATGAACTCCCACTTTTACGGCCTTAGAC
The DNA here is from genome assembly GCF_965287045.1 of Carcharhinus amblyrhynchos. Taxonomy (NCBI): domain Eukaryota; kingdom Metazoa; phylum Chordata; class Chondrichthyes; order Carcharhiniformes; family Carcharhinidae; genus Carcharhinus; species Carcharhinus amblyrhynchos. Next base: position 50,788,883 of record NC_137342.1, read on the forward strand.
TCTACATTAAAAGTTACGGTTTGTTGAGGGAGGTGTAACTGAATTTTGAAGTGCAAAACTTCATATTTACTGCCAAATAACCTCTGATCCTGGTACCGAAGGTTCTAACTTAATCCATTGTGTATGTCCCAATCTGTGCTCTCTGTGGCACAGTGGTTAGCACTGCTGCCTCATGGTGCCAGAGACCTGGTTTCGATTCCCGGCTTGAGTCACTGTCTGTGCGGAGTCTGCGTGTTCTCCCTGTGTCTACATGCGTTTCCTCCAGATGCTCCAGTTTCCTCCCACAATCTGAAAGAGGTGCTGGTTAGGTGCATTGGCCATGCTAAACATGCGCTCAGTATAACCCGAACAAGTGCAGAAGTGTGGCTACTAGGGGATTTTCACTGTAACTTCATTGCAGTGTTAATGTAAGCCTACTTATAACATTTTTTAAAAAGTTAGAATATTAAAAAGTGAAGGTTAATCAGTGCTTTTAACTTCCTGGATGGAAATACCCTGCAGAGCAGGTCAGGCACCATTCATAGAGCAAGAAAATCAGAATTAAATTTTCATGTTGGAGTCCCGGACCATAGAATCCCTACAGTGCAGAAGGAGGCTATTCGGCTCATTGAGTCTGCACTGACCGCATTCCCACCCAAGCCTTATTCTCCATAACCCCATGTATTTACCCTAGCTAGTCCCCCTAACACTAAGGGGCAGTTTTGCAAAGCCAATCCACCTAACCTGCACGTTTTTGGACGGTGGAGGAAACTGGAGCACCTGGAGGAAACCATCGCAGACATGGGGAGAACATGCAAACTCCACACAGTGACCCAAACTAGGAATCAAATCTGGGTCCTTGGTGCTGTGAGGCAGCAGTGCTAACCACTGTGCCGATGCTTTGGGTTCTGGGTGGGGATCCTATGGATGTTGGTAATCACTGGGTTTTTGAATATTTCTGTGTTTGTTGAGTGCACTAATTTCAGCAGCTGTACTTTATTCTTCAGCAGTAGCATTATTTGCTTTGTTTAGTTAATGCCTTCAGAATTATGGATAGACAGTCCTCATGAGTGTGTTGGTATTTGTAGAGGACCCTTCACGTACTTTTGTGAAAATCTCTGTTCTGTAGTATAAGGATAGACTTTGGAGTGAAGCATCAGTCCTTGAAAGGGCATGTGGGGAGGGCAAAAATGAACAGTTTTTTGTTCCTGTCACTCTGAGAAAATTCCATTTTGTTACAAATCCAGTGGAAATGTTTTTTTGCCACTTCCATGAATTTGGCAGTTACATAGAAGGACTATTGACAATCTGAGTTTAATATTCTGCAACAAGATATAGGTCAATTTTACAACATGTCTTTAACCAATTGAAATGCTCATTGATCTCTGTGTAATCCAATGTTTTTGGAGTTGTAATTAAACCAGAAATTGTAGGAAATGCTCAACAGATCTGGCAGCATCTGTGGAGAGAGAAATAGCGTTAATGTTTCATGCTGAAAGTCTTAGAGCTGAAACTCTGTTTCTCTATCCTACGACACTGCCGGATCTTCTGAATATTTCTAGCCCTGTTTTTTTAAATTTCAGATATTCAGCATTTGCAGTATTTAGCTTTGAGTTGATCTGCTCCAGTATAGTTTCTGAAACCAAATCTGAGTAGTGACTATTGGATAGCTGTTAGTTTTAGAATGGGTATCATTGTGGAGAAAATTAAATATTGGAAGTTTGTTTGCCTGCTGTTGCCAATAATAAAGACATGTCTTTGCATAGCGCGAAGTATATTTGAAGAACTTAATGGTTTAATGTAACTAAAATTAAGTTGCATGAGAAAACATGGTCTGGCAGTGGCGTTTGTTGTTGGGAGACTGTTGATTTGTACAAAGGAAACCATTCATCTTTCTTGTCACAAGGCAAAGCAAATCAAAAGAGCAGTACAGGCACAAGTTCATTATGACTCACTCATTTATTTCTTTTATTTCAGAATCATTCACCATGAAAAACAAGTGGAAGTAGTCAGCAGCTGAAGTGCGTTCCATTAGATGTCTCCATGAATTAATATATTTTCCATGATGTACTCAGGATAACTTCTTTATAGAGAGCACAAGCAAGATTTTGGTCTGCATGAAAGTGTACCATCTAAAATTGCAATGGATGAATATTCCACAAGGACTTATGGCACTAGTGTGCAAGACAACAGGCCCTTGTTTGGAGAGACATCAGCAAGGGTAAGGATGTACAGAAGGCAACAGTTCATTGTGATCTCCAATTTTAAAGATTCAGATGAGTTTAGTGATGGATTTGGATAAAAGTACTATAGTTTCAAATTTGGTTTTCCACTGAAGCACAAAGTAATTTGATTTTTTTTTCTTGTTTATTGCCTGCTTTAGGTTTGGTTTGAAATTGATGCATTATTTTTGAGTAAGTAACAAATGTGGTAATAATATGGGAAAATGTGAAGTTGTTCATCCTGGAAAGGAGATCAAAAGAACAGTATTATTTATATGGAGGAAAACTGCAGAAAGCTGCTACACAAAGGGACTTGGGGGTACTTGTGCATGAAACATAGGAAGTTAGCACACAGGTATAGCAAATAGTCAGGAAGGCTAATGAAATGTTGGCCATTATTTCAAAGGGGTTGGAGTATAAGAGTGAGGAAGTCTTGCTGCAGCTGTACTGGTGAGACGACATCTGGAGCACCGAGCAGTAATATTTAAGGATATTATTTCATTGGAGGTAGTTCAGAGAAGGTTCACTAAGGTGATCCTGGGTACGGAGGGATTACCTTCTGAGGAAAGGTTAAACAATTTGATTTCTACTCATTGGAATTTAGAAGAATGAGAGGTGATGTCATTGAAACATGTTGGAGTCTTAAAGGGCTCAACAGGCTAAATAAGGATGTCCCCCCCCCCCCCCCCCCGCCCCCCCACCCCCAGGAGAGTCCAGGAAGAGAAGGCAAGGTCTCGGTTTAAGACTGGGATGAGGAGGAATTACTTCTGAGAAGTGAGAATCTTTGGAACTCCTTGCCACAGGGAGCTGGGGTGGGGTGCGGAGGAGGAGGAAGGAGAGAGAGTGTGTCCTGGTGCACATTTAAGGATGGGATAAATTTTTGATCAGTAAGGGAATCAAGTGTTACGAGGTAAGTGCAGGAAAGTGGATTTGCGGAATATCAGATCAGCCATGATTTTATTGAATGGTGAAGCAGGCTTGAGGAGCCAAATGGCCTATTCCTGTTCCAGTCTTTTGATGATAAAGTAACAGATACCTGGAGTAATTCTATGAATTGCTGCCATGTCATGGTTTATAGAATTAACAGAGTGATACTTACTATTAAATATTATTTGCAAATTTCATTTGAAAGCACCTCTTAGTTTTTGATATTTAGAACCTCTGAAACAAGGAAAACAAACAGGAAAGTGGGAATATGTTAGTTCTGATGTGGAGCTTGTAGCAGCCAAGGTAAAGTGAGCGATCGCCTGTGCTGAAATGTTATTGGTTCCAACAACAACACTTAAATACATGCTATTTAGCCCATTTTATGTTTGCTTTTTAATACTGTCTCCACTTTTCCAAATCAACTTTTGTTACATTGCACGTTTTCATGTGTTGTGCATAGTGAGTTTATTCACAAAGGCCCCTGTCCAACCTTGCCCCTTGCCTGAGGTGTGGTGATCGTCAGGTTAAATTACCACCAGTCAGCCCTCCCCCCTCAAAAGGGAAAGCAGCCTATGGTCGTCTGGGACTGTGGTGACTTTTATTTTTGCATAGTCTCTCCAAAATGGAAGCAAGATATGTGCTTTGTTTTACAAAATGAAATTGTAGCAGTAACTTACTACTGCTGTTATTTGTAATGTCACATTTTCTGCTCTTGCAGCACAAGCACATTCAGGGAGATTTCATCTCTCTACTTACAGCAAGATCGTAAATACAAAGAACACATTTACACTCCAGCTATAAATACTGTGCAGAGGAGTTCTTCTCAGTCTGAAATATTGTTATTAAGCATGCACCAAGGAGTCAGTGTCAGATCGAGAAGATTAATTGGTGTACTTGCAAAAGCTTAATGTTTTATTTAACATTATTGATGAGTTTTTCAAACACTATAGTTTTGGTATAGGGACAAAATCAGTGTTCCAGAGAAGATGCATACCGAAGTACTGGGTAATATTAATCACTGAAATTTGATTCTAGGGTGATTAGCACTGCTGTCTCAGCATCAGGGATCCAGGTTTGATTCTGGCCTTGGGTCACTGCCTGTGTGGACTTTGCATGTTCTCCCTGTGTGTGTGTGTGTGTGTTTCCTCTGAGTGCTCTGGTTTCCTCCCACAGTTCAAACGTGTGCAGGTCAGATAGATTGGGCATGTTAAATGTGTGTGGTTAAGGGGATAGGGCAGGGAGCTGGGTGGCTGGGTAAGATGCTCCTTTGGAGAGTTGGTGCAGGCTTGATGGGATGGTTGGCCTCTTTCTGTACTGTAGGGATTCTGTGGTTCTATGGTTGAACTCAGTTTACATAATGCAAGAAAAGCCGGGGGATAAAAGGACAGTTAGTTCATCCTTCTACATTGCCTAAGCTGTCATATTCCCAAGTATTTTGAATGATGCATATATTTTTACCTCTGTTCTGCTTGGCAGATGATTCCAACCGTTTATGATTAATTGAATAAAATTATTTTTCAGTTATCTCCTTCAAATTTTTTAAACTAATTTCCATTTGACTTATGTGGTCTTAGTGTATTTTCAAATGAATGTGGGTTTTTTTGTATTGTTTATAATATATTTTAGTGAGGATCTTCTATTTGCTTTCTAGACTGATGAAGCTTTGCAGATTCTCCTTCATTGTTTATCTTTACACCTGGGATCAGTTCTGATGTTCAAGCTTTTCAGTAAATGCATCGTTTTGTAATTATGGTTAGAAACTGAACACAGTATTCAATATGTGGCTAGATTGGTGCTGTCTAATCCTACAAACTGGTGTTTTTCTCTTCTTTCAGTTGCTTCACTTTGAATGCTGAAAGTGTTCCCTTCCTGAGTCTCCATATGCTTTCTATTGAATTCTGTTCATTGTATGTATATGTGTCACCCTTTTTTCCTAAATGTCTGAATATGGAACATCAAAGGACGCATTACTGTTTATTTAATCTTTAAAATCCTCCAGAGTTTTCAGGTCTTCTGTTTCAAAGTACATTATGGTTGTTTAAGTTTCTGTACACTTTCTCTTGGCTTTGAATCCATTGTTTTCCCTGTTACTGATGTTGGACTCTGTATATTTTAAATACACTGGCTGAATTTCCACAAGTTACTCTGGTAAACTGCTGTGAAATGAGCAATTGGGCACAGAAATTTGGACAGGGGGCTATTTCACCACTGTCCGATGCCATGTTTAGGATGGATGTAACACTTGATGTATAATCTGTCAAAGCTGAATGGGCATAATATAAGGGAATGGATGTTATTAGAATACATCACACAATACATTACCTGCCATTTATGCCATTACATCCGTGTTAATGTTGCAGTCCTGTCACAATGAAGTGCATGTTCTAGTTAAATGAGAGCAGCTGGGAAAGGTTCGGGCATTATACCTCAATATAGACAAGAACTGGTTTCCACCTGTGTGGGTGAGGAGGAAAAGGAAGCCTGCGTTTGTGTTCTCAATATATGGTGAGGAAACACTGGCTCCAGATTCCTTCTTTACTCAGTGAGCAGCACATTACAACATTGCAGAACTGTCATCTCTTTTTCTTGCATGGTCTTCTATGGTTTGTTTATTTAAGGATGTGTCTTTTTAACTATTTAGAGACTGCTTATTTAGCACACTTCATATAATTGTAGAAATCTATAGCACAAAAGGAAGCCTTTCAGCTCGGTGTGCTGATGCTGGCCCATTGAGAGCAGTTAGTGTTCAGTCCCACATAGTCATAGAAGTCTACAGCATGGAAACAAGCCCTTCGGCCCAACTTGTCAATGTCGCCTTTTTTTTTAAACCTCTAAGCTAATCCCTAGGTGTTAGTCCTATTGAAGTCATTGTGATCATAAAGACACTTAGTGCTGCACCTGATGGTTCTGTTCTGTTGTATTACTTCCATTAAGGAATTCCTAGTTTATTAACATCATCTCACTGTAGGAATATATAAAGACCATTGCATGACTGTGGTTAGAGTATTTTGGGAGGCAACATGGGGATGTTGTATGGTAAAATGGGACAAGATCCAGTACTAAAGGCCATGAGAAATGGAAGCAGGTGTTGGCTATTTGGCCTTGAGTTTGCTCCACCAATCATTGACGTCATGGGTGATCTTGTGTGGTCTTAACTCTACTTTCCTGTTTGTCGTGTAGTCTTTGACTCTGTTGTTGATCAAAAATCGAACTTGGCCTTGAATGCATTCACTGATCCAGCCTCCATTACAGCTTGGGAAGAGGTTCCCAAATACCACTGACTAAAATTGGATCATAGTATTTTAACACCCTGATTGTATGTACCTTGAAATCTTTCTTGCATTTTTTTTCAGGATCGAATTATCAACATTGTTGTTGGTGTCCTCACTTCTTTATTGCTAATAGTAAGTACAAGTGTTTTCAAATCTTAATTTGTTTACTGACTAAAACTACTGATTTAGTTTTTAATCAACTTGGTATTTTAGAAACATAGAAACTAGATGCATGAGCAGGCCATTCGCCCTTTCGAGCCTGCTCTGCTATTTGTTTTAATCATGGCTGTTCATAGAATTCAACATCCTGATTTCCATTCCGCCCCCCCCACCCCACCAAATATCCTTTGATCCCTTTAGCCCCACAATGTTTTGGCCTCAATTACTTTCTGTGATGATGAATTCCACACATTCATGACACTGAGTGAAAAAATTTCTCCTCGCCTCTATTCTAAAAGATTTACTCCTAAACTCAAACTATGACCCCTTGTTTTGGACTCCTCCACCATTGGGAACACTTTTTCTGAATCTACCCTGTCTGACTCTGAGATCCCGCCTCACTCTTCTAAACTCCAGTGAATATAATCCTAACAGACCTGCCATCCCAGGAGTCAGCCAGGTAAGTCTTCACTGTACTCCCTCTATAGCAAGGACATCCTTCCTTAGATAAACTGCATACAATATTCCAGGGTTGGCCTCACCAACGCCGAATGCAATTGAAGCAAAACATCCCTATCCCCATACTCAAATCTTTCACTAGAAAGTTAACATACCATTTGCTGCCTTTACTGCCTGCTGTAGCTGTGCGCTTACTTTCAGCAACTGATGCACAAGGACTCCCATCTTCTATTGCAAAAGATATGGAGGCATAGGATTGAGGGTGATTTAGTGGTTTGGATCAGAAATTGGCTAGCTGTAAGAGCAGTAAGAAGTCTCAACACCAGGTTAAAGTCCAACAGGTTTATTTGATAGTAAATGCCACAAACTTTCGGAACATGCTGTTCCTTTGTCAGGTGAGTGGAGTTTCCACATCATAGCTGTAAGAAGACAGAGGGTGGTGGTTGATGGGAAATGTTCATCCTGGAGTTCAGTTACTAGTGGTGTAAGGATCTGTTTTGGGGCCACTGCTGTTGGTCATTTTTATAAATTACCTGAATGACGGCATAGAAGGATGGGTTAGTAAATTTGTGGATGACACTAAAATCGGTGGAGTTGTGGACAGTGCAGAAGGATGTTGCAGGTTACAGAGGGAGATAGATAAGCTGCTGAGAGGTGGCAAATGGAGCGGAAAAGTGTGAAGTGATTCACTTTGAAAGGAGCAACAGGAATACAGCATACTGGGCTAATGGTAAGTTACTTGGTAGTGTGAATGAGCAGAGAGATCTTGGTGTGATTGTGCATAGAGCCCTGAAAGTTGGCATCCAGGTTGATAGGGTTGTTGAGGTGTACGATGTGTTAGCTTTTATTGGTAGAGGGATTGAGTTTCGGAGCCATTAGGTCATGTTGCAGCTGTACAAAACTGTGGTGCGGCTGCACTTGGAGTATTGCGTACAGTTCTGGTCACTACATTATAGGAAGAGTGTGGAAGCATTGGAAAGGGTGCAAAGGAGATTTACCAGGATGTTGCCTGGTATGATGGGAAGGTCTTATGAGGAAAGGCTGAGGGACTTGAGGTGGTTTTCGTTAGAGAGAAGGTTAAGAGGTGACCTTAATAGAGGCATATAAGATGATCAGAGGATTAGATAGTGTGAACAGTGAGAGCCTTTTTCCTTGGGTGCAGATGGCTAGCGTGAGGGGACATAGCTTCAAATTGAGCGGTGATAGATATAGGACAGATGTCAGAGGGGTTACTCAGAGAATAGTAAGGGCATGGAATGCCTTGCCTACAATGGTGGTGGACTCGCCAACATTAAGAGCATTTTAAATGGTCATTGGATAAACGCGGATAATATCGGAATAGTGTCGGTTAGATGGGCTTTAGATTGGTTTCACAGGTCGGCGCAACATTGAGGGCCGAAGAGCCTGTACTGCGCTGTAATGTTCTATATTCTAAGGTCTTGTTGACTATCCACCTCTCTCAATTTAAGCCCATTCGAGTAATAATGTGTCTTCCTATTATTGCTACCAAAGTGGATGACTTCTCATTTATCTACATTATATTGCATCTGTCAAGCAGATGTCCACACAGCCTGTCCAAATGACGCAGAAGCATCTCTGCATTTTGTCGCTCACCTTCCCACCTAACTTCTATCATCTGCAAATTTGGAGATAATACATTCAGCTCTCTCTTTCAAATCATTTATAATGGGGTCCTAGCACAGATCTCTGTGGAACCTCACTAGTCACTGACCGCTAATCAGAAAAAGACCCATTTATGCCAACTCTTTGCTTCCTATCTGCTAACCAGCTTTCTATCCGTCTCAAGACGTTATCTGCAATCCCATGTGCTTTAACTTTACATAATAGTCTGTTATGTCAGACCTTGTTGAAAGCCTTCTGAAATTCTAAATAAACCATATTCACTGGCTCCCATTGGTCAACTCTACTAGTTACATCCTCAAAGAATTCCAATAGATTCATCAAGTATGATTTCCGTTTTGTAAATCCATGCTGACTGTGTCTGATTTTACCACTGCCTTCCAAATGCTGAGTTATGAAATCCTTGCTCATAGACTCAGTACCCAGTTCTGATGTTAGGCTCATCAGTCTATAGTTCCATGTTTGCTCTCTACTTCCTTTTTTTGAGGGTTTACCTCAGTTACCCTCCGATTTGTAAGCATTCCAGAGTCCAAAGCATTTTGGAAAATAACCACCAATGGATCTACAATTTCCAGGGCCACTTCCTTAATTACTCTGGGATGAAGATTATCAGGGCCTGGGAATTTATCTGTCTTCAATCCCATCAATTTCCTCAAAACCATTTTCTACTAATGCTGATTTCCTTCAACTCCTTACTAAAACATGTTTCTGCCAGACTTTTGGTACTTTAGGTATCCATGGATTGTCTGCTTTCGCAAAATTGTGACTGTGCTTGTAACAACAAAATAGGCAAATTTAGGATGAATGCCTCTGTGTTTTGTGAAATAGACTGCCAGGATGAGTGTTTGAGACCAGAATATTTGATTCCTATGAAACAACTAGAAACTGTAATAGAAAAACATTAGTGCCAGTGTTTTGGAAGCAGCTTACCAAATTGGTGGTTTGTTCAACTTTATCTGAACATATCTAATGGTCAGGTTGTAAAGTGGAGATCGGAGAGGAGAAAGCAAATAGGTTCATTTGCAAGCAGTGAAGACTCTCAGTTCTTTCAAAAGACTGCAACCCTCTTCATTTTGGAGTTATCTTTGTCTATTTTTTAAAATTCATTAATGAGATGTGGGCATTGCTGGCTGGACTATCCTTGGTTGCCCTTGAGAAGGTGGTGAGCTGTCTTCTTGAAACACTGTAGTGCCTAACGTGTAGGCACACCCACAGTTCTGTGAGGGAGGGAGTTCCAGGATTTTGACCCGGCAATACTTGCATTTATTTACCACTTTTTTCATGGTGTAACATCTTAAAATGCTCGACGTACAGATTTGTTAAAGTGCTGTGAATATTATGTGGACAATTTTTGTTCTATATTAGTAACTATCAAATAGCAGTGAAGCACTTGAATCTATTTTTGTGTATAGGGAGGGGGAGTAAGTTAGTTGGAGAATGCCGTGCGGTTCCTCTGAACCATCAAGATAGGAAGCTGGGCCCAGCTTAACTTCTGATGCCTCCAGGAATGGAATTTTCTCTCAGTTGCTCATTTTCATTGTGGCTTGAGATATGTCGAAAATCTTTGATGTGTTATTCTGAGGCTATTGAAGAACAGATTTAAATTCATGATGTTGCTGAACAAATGGTATTGTAAACAAAGCACAATCGTTAGTGAAGAATCTTCATTATCCTTCCAATTCTCAACACTTCAGCCCATTATGTCTGTGCCTGCTATCAAATACCTATCTATTCTAATCCCATTTTCCACCAGTTTTGCATGCTGCCCTCATTGATATCCTGGAACATGTCAGGTTTCACGTGCATGCTGATGACGTAACATCACCTCATTGAACCCCTGTATACAGACTTTAGTAAAGCCATTGATAAGGTTCCTCATGGCAGGCTGATACAGAAGGTGATGTCATATGGGATCCGAGGTGAGCTGGTAAGATAGATACAAAACTGGCTTGGGCTTAGAAAGCAGAGAGTGACAGTGGAAGGATACTTTTTGAACTGGAGGTCTGTGACAAGCGGTGTTCCACAAGGATCAGTGCTAGGGCCTCTGTTGTTTGTAATATATATAAATGATTTGGAGGAAAATATAGGTGGTCTGACTTGTAAATTTAAAGATGATGCAAAAATTGGGGGAGTAGTGGATAGTGAGGAGCATTGTCAGAGGATAAGCAGGATATAAATCGGCTGGAGACCTGGGCCGAAAGATGGCAGATGGCATTTAACCTGGACAAACGTGAAGTGATGCGATTTGGAAGGTCTACTGCAGTAGGAAAGTATACAATAAATAGCACAGCCCTTAGAAATATTAGCATAAGAGGGATATAGGCATGCAGATCCACAGTTACCTGAAGGTGGCAACTCAAGTGGACAAGGTGGTCAAGAAGGCATATGGCATGCTAGCTTTCATTGGGCATGGCATTGAGTACAGGGTTTGGAAATTCATGTTGTAGCCGCATAAGACTTTGGTTAGGCTGCATTTGGAGTACTGTGTACAATTCTGGTCACCACACAATGGGAAGGATGTTGATGCGTTGGAAAGGGTGCAGAAGAAATTTACCAGGATTTTGCCTAGTTTGGATGATATGGACTATAAAGAAAGGTTGAACAAACTTGGATTGTTTTCATTGGAGTGTCAGGATGAGGAGGGAACCTGATAGAGGTTTACAAGATTATGACAGGCTTGGATAGATTGGATAGTCAGAATCTTTTTCCCAGAGTTGAAGGGTCAGTTACTCAGGGACATAGATTGAAACATAGATTGCAGAGAGGGAAAAGATTAAAAGAGATGCAAGGGGTGAGTTATTCACACACAGGGTGGTGAATGACTGGAATGTGCTGCCGGAGGAAGTGGTGGATGCAGATTCTATAACAATATTCAAGAGGCATCTGGATAGGCAGGAATAGAGGGTTGTGGACCACTTAGAAAATATTAGATTAGAGGCATCAATGCTGGCACAGACTTGGTGGGCCAAAGGGCCTGTTCCTGCTTTGTACTGTTCTTTGTTCCCTCAACTGTCTTTGATTTCTGTCAAGCACCTATTGTAGGTGTAAGGAGACCAGAAGTCAATGCAAGTTGACAAGGATGGGGGTGATGGGAGAGTGGCACTTGGTATAGGGATAGGCCATAGTTGGTAGTTTTGAATGAGCTGAATTTTATGGAGGAGAGGTCTGGGGGGCAAGGGGGTGTTTGAAAAAGTGATGCAAATCCATTTCAGTTTGTCTTTGCCTTTTTAGCCGAGTTGGAATTTGGAAATGTTAAGCCTGTGATGCAGTAGAATACAAAGTCTGTTTCCTTTTACAATCTAACTGGCTTCCTCAGCAATTCTTGACAGTTAGTGTTGTGGGTAAACATGTAAGCTTCTTGTGCAAGCCCTTAACCTTGAATCATGTGTTAGCATGTACTGTAAGTTATGGGAACAGTCTGATTTGCCAGTGGGTACTGCAGTACATTTTCTTCAAGTTCTAGGTTTTGAGGCTCAGGTTCAAATTTGTGAGGCATTTGCTACTGTTGCAGTTGTTTTTGGTTGTGCCTGTCATACCACTTAGTGTGCCAAAAATACTTCACAGCTGTGACCTCAATTGTGGTTAAGAAAAAAGTCGTTTGAGTTTATTTTTAAGGATTTGAAAGTATGCAAATATGGTGTAAGGAACAAAACTTAACTGTGAAGTGGTACGTTCTTCTTGAGCTATGACCTTGCTGGAAAATCTCAGCAGGTCTGGCAGCATTTATAGAGAGAAACAGTGATGTTTCAAGTCACTGACCTTCCTCAGAAAATTTAGAGATGTAATGGGTTGTAAGCAGGTACAGAGGTGGGGATTGAGTGGAGTGAGGGAGTGGAAGAGCAAATGGTAGGTGGAAGGCTGGAGGGATTACATGAACAAAAGGTAAGATGGTAATTGCATAGAAGAACAAACAAAAGTTGTGTATTGAGGAGGTTTTAATGGGAGAGGAGAATCATAACCAACAACTGACAACCAAAAAAAATTGGAGAAGATGCTCTGATCTGAAATTGCTGAACTTGGTGTTGAATTTACAAGCCTGTAAAGAGCCTGATCAAAAGAGGATATACCATTCCTCAAGCTGCTGCTGTTTAGTTGGAACAATATTGAAAGCGGAGTGGGAGATTAATGTGACTAGAAACTCTGTCCAGTTTTCAGATTGAGTGGAGGTCTGCAAAGTTGTCATTGATTAGCTTTTGGTTTCCCCAGTGTAGAGGAAGGAGGTAGCACTGTGAGCTATGAATTCAAGATACTAAATTGAAAGAGGAACAAGTAGCTGTTTCCCCTGGAAGGTCATTGAGTGGTGTGAAGAGCGGAGGTAAAAGTGGAAGTGTTCTATCTCTTGTACTTGCCTGAAAATATCTTGTGGGAAGAGAGGGAGGGACTGAGGTTGAGCACGGTGTCACAGAAGCAATGGTTGCTTCAGAATGCTGAGGGGAATGCATGTTTGCAAGTGGCATCAGGCTAGAGATGGTGCAAATGTTGGTGAATTGATGTTGAGGCTTATGGGGTGGAAGTTGAGAATTAGGGGAATCTTTATCACACATTTCTGGGGGTGGGGAGTGCTAAAAATGGAAAACATTCTGTCAAGGGCCTTGTCGACTGTGGTAGGAGGGAATTCTTTGAAGAAAATGGGTGGCATAGTAGTTAGCACTGCAGCCTCAGAGCATCAGGGACCCGGATTCAGTTCTGGTCTTGGGTGACTGTCCATGTGGTGTCTACACTTTCTTCACGTGTGTGATTTGCTCCAGATGCTCCAGTTTCTTCCACTATCCAAAGATGTGTGGGTTAGGTAGATTAGCCATGGTAAATGTGCAGTTATGGGGATGGGTGGGCTTGGATGGGATGCTCTTTCGGAGAGTCAGTGCAGATTAGATGGGCTGAATGATCTCTATCTGTACTGTCAAGACCCTATGGTTCTGTTGTTAAGCCAGAGAAACTAGGACAATGGAATAGAGTTCTTACAGGGAGCAGTGTAGAAGTGTAGCCACAGTTACTGAAGGAGTCATTGGGCTTATTATGGACATTGGTTGATAACCTAGCTCCAGAAATGGAAATGAAGAGGCCAAGGAAGGAAAGAGTTGGATATGAAAGTGTGGGACGTGTGCTTAAAAGTTTTAGTGTCACAAGTAAGCTTACATTAACAACAGAACAAAGTTACTCTGAAAATCCCCTAGTCGCTACACTCCTGCAACTGTTTGGGTACACTGAGGAAGAATTTAGCATGGCCAGTGCACCTAAATAAAATGTCTTTGGACTATGGAAGGAAACTGGAGCACCCAGAGGTAATCCACGTAGGCACAGGGGAGAATGTGCAGACTCCACACAGACAGTGACCCAAGCCGGGATTTGAACCCAGGTCCTGGTACTGTGAGGGAGCAGTGCTTGTGAATGTGATGAGATTATTTGGCTTTGTTCCAGTCTGAACAAAAGTTCTTTACTCATGAAGAAGGAAGATTCATTAAGATGACCTTTCGATCTGCGTTGGCTTTTACTGTTTCCATTCTGGTTTACTTTCTACTTAACACACCCTCAAGATGCTTTGTGAGGAAGAAAATTAATATTCCCCTTTATACACTTGTTTAAAACACTTTGCAATGTCTTGGAATACCTGGGCATGTTTAAAGTATTTGCTTCATAACATTGGGTCCTCTAGTAAAAGCCTTCCCAAGATTAACAATATTGAGCATTGTGGTTTTTGAAATAGTGGGTGTTACAGTAACTTGAATCATGTGGCCAGGACTCATGCACTTCTCAAAGATCAGATAAGCCTCTATTAAGGCCTAAATACTGGTCCCATTGTTGAACAGTTGAATCAGTCCACATTTATGTAGGTTTTTGAATCCAAACCAACCGTTCTATTGGTATATATATCTTAAAAATACTCTTTGGAAATTGTACTTGCATTGTGTGCCATGTACATGAGTGAGGCACTGCAAAAAATAATTTAAACATAAAAAAAGTGTTTAGTTATCACCTGAGGCCAGAGTTCTTGTATGAAGGAAGCAACCAGGTTTATCTAGTTATCTGTGCAGTTGTCACAAAGGGTACATGCTTGTGAAGGCCCATCTTACACTCAGCATCTCCAATAACACAGTTTAAAGAAGTTGACAAATGATGGGTGTTTTGAATAAAACTGCCCTAGTAATTAAATGTAGATCAGATATAAATACAGGAATGTAAAGTTTAGGTGTAAGTAGATACAAAAAAAAACTTTCAGGAGCTTATATTTAAGGAAAATTATGATTAAAATTGCCTTTTACTTCCTATAATTGTCATGCATAAACATTGGTGATACGTAACTGATACAACTTCTTAAGTAAAATCTATTACAGCAATAAGGACCATTTGTTACCAACATTCCTCAGTGTTTTTGTCAACTGCTATGTAACAACATTTCTGCAACACTTTTGTGATCTAAATATTAGCAAATTACAAACGATTTTGCAATAATTTTTCAATAATGTCTGTACATGGATTAAGAGATTATATGGCTAACAAATTGTAAGCATGCTACTTATGATGGGAACAGCACCAGTTTTGAATATTTGCATGTTTCCCTGATTCACCATAATGCTGCCCAAGATCTGTCACTCTGACTTGCTAGTTTACCCTTTCAGGATTGAAAGTTTCAGACCTGTTCTCAATGCCTGTGGCTTTTGGAGACGTAATTTTAGTCTTTTCTTTTGTGATGCTTGGCTGCTGGCAGCTGATGTCTCCTTTCAGTCCAGGCCTAATTATTCAAAAGTACTGCTTTTTCAAACTAAATACTTTTCTTATGCTGGCAAGCAATTTTCCAAATGGGGATTAAAACGATAGGCGTAACCATGGTAGATCATGGGTATCTACCTCCTGATCATTTTCTTACAAAAAAAAACAGTATCTTTGCAAGTGATACATCCATTTTGAAAGCAATATTAGAACCATAGAAAATTACAGCTCAGAAACAGGCCTTTTGGCCCTTCTTGCCTGTGCCAAACCATTTTTTTGCCTAATCCCACTGTCCTGCACTTGAACCATATCCCTCCACACCCCTCTCATCCATGTACCCGTCCAAGTTTTTCTTAAATGTTAAGTGATCCCGCATTTACCACTTAGCTGGCAGCTCATTCCACACTCCCACCACTCTGTGAAGAAGTCCCCCTCTAATATTCCCTTAAACTTTTCTCCTTTCACCCTTAACCCATTCCGTCTGGTTTTTTTCTCCCTTTTCCTCAGTGGAAAAAGCCTGCTTGCATTCACTCTATCTATACCCATCATTCTAATATTTAATATATATAATAATTCTTGTATTTTAATACAGACAATAATATTCTAATACCAGAAGGTAGGAGGTTGGATTAATTCCTTTCAATAGTCATTAGAAGGAAAGCACATGGGATTGCAGGTAATGTCTTGAGATGTATAGGAAGCAAAGAGTTGGCATAATTGGGTCTCTTTCTGATTGGCAGTCGGTGACTAGTGGGGTTCCGCAGGGATCATATGAGGAGAGACTAAGTCGGTTAGGATTATATTCACTGGAATTTAGAAGAGCGAGAGGGATTTCATAGAAACTTGTAAAATTCTAACAGGGTTAGACAGGGTAAATTTTGAGAGAATGTTCCCAATGGTGGGGAAGTCCAGAACTAGGGGTCATTGTTTGAGGATTAGGGGTAAACTTTTTAGAACTAAGGTGATGTGAAATTTCTTCACCCAATGGATGGTGAATGTGTGGAATTCATTACCACAGAATGTAGTGGAGGCCAAAACGTTGTCTAATTTCAAGAAGAAATTAGATATAGCTCTCATGGCTAAAGGGATCAGGAGATATGGGAGGGAAGGGGGGTGGGGGGAAATCAGGATGTTGAATTCGATGCTCAAGATGTATGGCAGAGCACGCTCGAAGGGCCAAATGGCCTACTCCTACTTCCAGTTTCTATGAAAGGGTTGAAATATGTTTATTCCCATTTACTCATGCAATGAGGCTTCCCATAGAATAGGAGTCCAATATTTCATATTTGAAATAATGTACACTAATACATCTGTGGATTGTGTTTTATTTCAGATGGATACAATCTGGAACGTTTACAATTTGTAAACGGGAAATAAATTGGATACTCCTGTAGTTTTATTTAAGATTTCAGATTAAATGTAGGTTAAAATGGTAGCAACTTGTTTTTAATTTGTTATTCTGAACATCTATTGGAGTTATTGTAATGCATGAATAAAAACAGCGAAGAATGCTAGTTTTTGAATTGATGGCAGGTAGAATAGTAGAATTTTACAGCACAGATGATTACCTTTGGCCTATTTTACAAACCTTTCTAAATGGGTTTGTGAAAGCAAAGTGGGAAGTTTTATCTATTTCCCTTTCAAAAGGCAATTCAATATCCTAAAATATGAACCCACACCTGTTCTTTTGGTAACTTTTCCCACACTTGCCTTTTTAAAACTGCTCAGAGTAACTCAAAATTATGTCGCAGATTTCTTTTGTTGGGGCGGGGGTGAGAGGGAAGAAACCATTTCTGTAATCATCCTCCATATTTCAAACCTCTCGTGTTCCATCCCCCCTAATGTAGGGGACCAGAAAGCTGATACATTATTTTTCTGTAGTTGCAGCAAGGATTTTAAAAAATTTACAATTGTCCCAACTTTTAAGATTTGGGCATTTAAATCCCCTGGTGTCCCCGCCTTTATTCGTTTTAACACTTTACCACTTAGAATCTATTATCCTTGCCGTTTCTTCCAAAGTATCCCTCATCTCTCTACATCTGTTTGACTAGTGCACATAGAGCTATAAAAAGCAAATGGTAAAATAAACACTTCAGCTGTTTACTTGTATTTTATTAAACATGGAACGTGTATGTAAGAAACGGGGAAATGGTGTTGGGGGTTAGAAAATGGTGGCCTAGCCAATAGAAGTGACTGCTTTGGGAGGAGGTCAAGATGAAAAATTAAAACTGAATGAAAAGAATTCAGTGATACAGTATGCTCTGTTTATATACCCTCCTTGCCTTTGGAAGGAAAGGAAGAAAAGTTAATGTTGGTGATTCTGTGCATCTGATGTCTAATTTTTCCAACTTCTGTTCCACAGGTAACAATTATTAGCGCTTTTGTTTTCCCTCAGTTACCTCCAAAACCACTGAATGTTTTCTTTGTTGTCTGCATCTTGCTGAGTTGCGCCTCCATTGGTGTTCTTGTAAGTATTGAGATTTTGTAATTTGATTTTCAGAAGTGGTGATAAATATAAATTTCTGTAGAATGGCTAGAGTAAATATGACACGATGGGCTGAATGGCCTGTACTGTAACAATTCTGTGATTTGGATAATTTTTAACTGATTATAAGAACTGAAAGGAGGCACTTATGGTAAATTGAGAATGAGGAGGATAATAATCTGAATATCTCTGGTGCACAGGTAGAATTTCTTGTGTGAAAGTATGTAGCGTGAGAAATAAAGAAATGATTTGAAACACAATTCTATTTAAAGAAGGTCTGCTGCAGTACCCATTAATGAGACATATTATAACCTGAGCAATATGATGAGCTAAATAAATCTTCCTGGCTATAGGATCTTTGGGAAAGAGCGAAATTGGTGAGATAACTACTGATAAAACACAGTTACAATGTTGAGAAGAAGGGATATTATGAAAGGCAAGGAGCAGTAAAAATACTGGGTGGTGAGTGAAAACATGGCAAATAGAATATAATGTGGATATGTATGAAGTTACCCACTTTGGAAAGGAAAATAAAAAATTTTTAAATGAAGTGAGATTGGGAAATGCTGGTATTCAGAGGGACCTGGCTGTCCTTGTACATTTAATATGCTGGGATAGCAAATGATACTTTAGTCTTTATAAGACTAGAAGGCTTAATATAATTATACACTTGAAGTACTTTGTCCAGTTTTGGTCCCTGTACCCATGCCTCAGTGCGAATGTAACAGAGGTTCATCAGATTGATTGCTCAGTTGAGGAGATACACCTGATGAGGTGAGACCAAATAGCCCAAGGCCTGTATTTCCAATCTGAGGTGACTTTGCTGAATTGAGGAAAGATTTTTAAGGGGCGTGGCATGGTAGATGCTTAGGGAGTCTAGAATTAAGAGGTCATAGAAACTAGGAGTAGGCCATTCGGCCCTTCGAGTCTGCTCTGCCATTTAGGGGTATGGCTGATCATTGAATTCAGTATCCTGATCTCAACCCCCCTGCCACCTTCCTCCCTCCCATACCCCTTGATCCCTTTAGCCTCAAGAGCTATATCGAATTTCTTTTTGAAATCAGACAATGTTTTGGCCTCGCTACATTCGGTGGCAGTGAGGAAGGAAGAAGGTAAGGGGGGGGGGGGGGTTAAAAAACATCCATAGCTAAACAAGGAGGTCAAGGACAATTTAAAGACAAAAACTAAGGTATATCATATTGCAAAGGCCAGTGGCAGGCTGGAAGACTGGGAAACTTTCAAACATAAAGGGACACTAAAAAAGCAATAAAAAGAGCTAAGATAAATTACAAAAGGAAACTAGTACAAAATATCAAGGATAGCAAAAGCTTCTAAAAGTATATGAGGGAAGAGAGTTGCTAGGTGAATGTTAGTCCCTTAGAAGATAAAACCGGAGAGTTGAAATGATAGATGTTAAATCAATACTTTGCCTCAGTTTTCACAGTGGAAGACACTAGTACCATTCCTATAGAAACGGGCAAGTCAGAGATAATAGAAGGGGTAAAACTGAGAACAATTAACATCGCTAGGGAAAAGGTACTCAGCAAACTCGAGATTGAGGGCAGAAAAGTCTCCCGCGCCTGATGGCCAATATCCTCGGGTATTAAAGGAAGTAGCGGCGGAGATAGGGATCCATTTGTTATAATATTCCAAAATTCCCTAGACACAAGGAAGGTTCCAATGGATTGGAAAAATGTTAATATAACACCCTTGTGCAAAAAAGGAGGGAGGCAAATTTGGGAACTTTCAGACCAGTTAGTTTAACATCTGTGGTTGGGAAAGTGTTAGAATCAATTATTAAGGAAGAAATATCAGGACATTTGGAAAGTCAAAAACTATCCATCAGAGTCAGTATGTTTTTATGAAGGGCAAATCATGTCTGACTAATTTGCTAGCGTTCTTTAAGAATGTAATAAGCAAAGTAGATAATGGAGATCCTGTAGGTGTAGTGCATCTGGACTTCTGGAAGGCATTTGATAAGGTGCCACACAAAGGTTAATTCACAGGGTCACATCACATGGGATTAGGGATAATTTATTAGCTCGAATAGGTGACTGGCTGATGGACATAAGACGAAGTCAGCATAAATGTTTTTTTCTGAATGGCAAGTAGTAGCTGGTGGGGTGCTACAGGGTTTGGTCCTTGGGCCCCAGCTATTTACAATCTAAATGAGTTGGATACAGGGATAGAAGGCTCAGTAGCTGAATTTGCTAGTGACACAAAAATAGGTGGGATTGTAAGTTGCAATGAGGAAATAAGAACCGTACAAGTGGATTTAGATAGGTTAGGGGTGTGGACCAAAATGTGGCAGATGGAGTTTAAGTGTGAGGTCATGTGTTTTGGTCACAAAAATGGGAAAATGACTTATTATCTAAATGGGGAGAAACTTCGGGGTGCTCCAGTGCAGAAGGATCTGGGTGAACTTGTTCATGAGTCACAGAAAACTGGCATGCAGGTACAGCAGATAATACAGGGAATGGATTGTTGGCATTTATAGCTAAAGGAATAGAATATAAAGGTGAGGAAGTATTGTTGCAACTATACAAGACATTGGTGAGGCCGCACCTGGAGTATTGTGCACAGTTTTGGTCCCCATGTTTGAGGAAGGATGTAGTGGTATTGGAGGTAGTTCAGAGGAGGTTCACTAGAATGATTCCAGAGATGAGTGGTTTGTTGTATGAAGAGAGATTCAACAGATTTGAGGTGTTAAAGATAATAAAAGGTACAGATAAATTAGATGTGGGGCACTCTAGCAAATTAGTTTTAGGATAGTCTTAAAATAGAGTTGAGGAGAAACCACTACTCCCAAAAGGCTGTGATGCTGTGGAATTTGCCATACCAAAGCGCAGTAGATGCTGGGACAGTGAGTAATTTTGAGGAGTTAAACAAATTTTTAATTGGTAATGGACTGAAAGGTTATGGGGAGGAGGAGCATATCAGCCATGATTGAATGGTGAAGTGGACTCAATGGGCTGAATTCTGCTCCTGTATCTTTTGAACTTCAATGATAATTGAGAGAATAATGAGATTTTGGTATGGTTGCATCAGTTTAAAATTTAAAGACCTAAGATTGATGCATTAAACTAGGATGTCCAAGGATATGGGCCAAAATATGGAGTATTGATGATCTGATTGAATGGTGGAAGATGCTTGAAATCCTTTTTCCCCCCTTGTTTTTAAATTGCAGTTTCTTAATCATGATTTTAAAATCAGTGATAGTTTTAACCTCAAGATTTGACGCTTGCAGTAATGGGGGAAATTCCTGCCAGAGAAATTTTGTAACTTTTCAAATTGAGCCTTGTGGCACTAGGAAGGAATTCTACTCTTCTCAATTGTAAAATTTGAGCCCCGTAATCTTAAATGTCCCCTTAGTTTGTCAAGAGATACAGCAAGGAAGAAATTGGGGCTGGACCTGGAATCTCTGCCCTGAACTTGTGGCAGCTAAAGTCTTGATGGCCTGTCCATGACAGACTGCTGTCAGAGGAAGTTAAGTTGAGCACTTCCCCATGTCAAGACTTGCATTAGTTTCCAGCTTTGCAGGAAAGACAAGTCAATTTCGGGTCAGAATTAAAGAGCCTGGAATCGCTTACATCAAATGGATCGATCAGCCTTTTGACAAAGGATACAAAATTACTTTCACAAATTTGTGGAGAGTTTGCCAGTGAAACTCTTCCAAGTGGGTGTCCCAAGATGGGCTTGGCAAACTCATCCACTGATGGAAACAATAGACTCTATATATTCTGACTGGGTTACTGGCCTTCATTCTGTTCACTGAATGTAAGCCCCAGTGTCTTTCACTAATAATAGATTCCAAGTACTCAATGTCGGTTTAGGTTTTCCTTTTGAAGATTTGTGCAGAATCCATCATTCAAGTGGCTGTAGTTCTGTTTCTGATCACTAGATTATATGCAGATCATTAAGTGTAAACATAAATCTAGGCCACTGCTGATTTGTGCTCCCTACATTATTCCCACAATTATTTGTGGGAAAAATACTTTAACATACAGGAATCAATGTTTTTATGTTGACTTTCAATTCGCAAAATTCATCCAGATTCTACAGGAACTTCTCCATCATGCTCCCCTCATCCCCCAAATGCATAATCTTCCTATAACCAAACTAGTAATTATGAAAGATGAAGTACACCTGTCATTCAGTTCACATTAATTTCTTTCAGATTTTCTGGTATCGCCAAGGTGACCTGGAACCTAAATTCCGGAATCTAATCTACTACAATTTATTTTCCATCCTTATGCTGTGCATATGTGCCAACCTATATTTCCACGATGTTGGTAAATGACAAACAGTACCTGCTCGAGAATTCACTCCCAGTCTACCACATGCTGAAGAAGATAGATGGCACAAATGAAGTTATCAGACGTGGATGTGGAATTTCTGGTCTGCGCAGCAAGAAAGAATGTTTTTGAAATGTGGAATGAATTTCCTTACCAGCTTCGTATTGTACTACAGAACTTGAAGCACACTGGATGCAGATTGTGTCTGCGTGAGCTGAGGTTGATGCCACAAACATTAATGCAATTTGTGTTCCAGAATCAATTTTAAGACTTGCACTAAATGAACATTCCAGACTTGCCAAGGTTTCGAGATGACACACACATTCTCTTTTTTGTAAGGGGTGTTTTTTTTTCTTTCCTGTAAATTTTTTTAATTATATACAGCACTTGAAGGACAATGACCTGTTTAAATAAAGTGTAACACAAAGTAGAAAGAGATACTGCAGGACAAATATACTTTTATTTTGTTTTAAGTAATGAAATAATTGCACTATGCAGCCACTTAACTACTGGATTTTTACAATAAAATGAAATAGCCAAACCTGTGAACCAATACTAGACAATACAATGGTAAGAAAGCATTTACTTTGTTTTAAAGAATAAATAGTAATAAAATAATTTATATACATTGAACTTGTGTCTACACTTTTGTTTATTTGTGCACAAAAATAAGTTGAATACTAATTGATTAATTCCTGGAGATGTCACAAAATTGACAAGTATTATCAAATTAATTGTCACTGTAGTGCAAGTTTGCTTTTGGTAGGTTCAGCTTTTTCCTTAATCATGCCTGGAGCACTTAATTCCTGTAATTTTCCTACACAATAATGAAAGGGAGCAGAGGGGTATTCTCTCCCTACACTAGACTAACAAACACTTCTAGATATAAAGACAGTTCTGAAATACTGTGGAATTACAACAGATGTAGGAAACTTGCATTTAAGCCACATTTCTAGTATGAATTACATTAAAAAAATCTTTGACTTGTGGGATTTTACAAGGAAGCTTTGAGGAGGGATTCTTAAACTAGAAAGTAAACAGCTGTAAAGGTGACATTAGTAAAACGAATTTTAGCACATTAAGCAATGATGATTAGAGTTTAAAAAATTAGCACTTCTCTCCCATTTCAGGCAGTTCCCCAACTCAACCCTACATCAGTTTGAGAATTAAGGAGAAGGGTGATGTAATTTTTAAAATATACTTTCAGGAATTTTACAGTTTTCTTGGCACAATGTCACTTTTTAAGTTTACATTGCTTAGTAAATTTGCACCATAGGAAATTAAATTGTTTTAAAAATTATTCAATCAGCAATTGGTTTCAAAGGCAGCACCATACATTCAGAAATACTGAATTATTATTAGTGACCATTTCATTGATTATTCACTGTTAAAGACAGCAGGACAGTTATTTTCAATCATCGGGGTCTGGGGTTTCCAGTGATGAGCCAATGATGTCTGAACAGTCACCTTGGGGTTGTAAAATAGGATCTGAGAACAGAAAGTGAGAATTTTAATCTCTCATACGAGTGTTGTAAACTAGGGTATTCAAACTTGTAGGAACATGGAAACAGACAATTCCGTTCTTGAGTTTTAAATAGTGCTCATGTAAATGAGGGTAATTATTGCTGAGAAATGGAACACTTCCTATTTTAGAAACCCAAATATCAGCATCAAGCACTCCCTGCAGATTCAAATCCACAGCACAGCTAGATATGGAGTAAAGTTCCATTGCACTCTCAGCTCCAACCTCAGGAATATATCCCGTACAAAACTATTGTGACTTGGAGGGGAAATTGAAACAATTGCAGTGATTGGTTTCACCAACTACTAGTATCTTTGCATTGTCCAGGCATGATGCAAGCCACTGAAGACTTTTCCCTCTGACCCTCATTTTGCTACTGTTCCTTGGTGCCACATTTGGTTGACTGATACCTTGCTCTCCTCTTACCTCATCTCTGGTATTCAGCTCTTGCGTCCATGGCTGGATCAGTGATGTTTTGAGAGATGGAGCCTGGCTCAATTTCAATGTTCTGATAAAAGTCACACAACTAGAAGGCAGGAGTAAAAAAAAATGAACAAGTTCTGAGCAAGACTACAGATTTGGAGAATAGCTCCCCAAAATAATATGTGGAATAGACTCCCCTGTAAAAGCAGTTATTACTATGTGGATTGTTTTCACAAAGGCTTAAGTGCTAAAATAGAATTTAAGGTGAAGGCTAGAAGGATAAGTGCAGAGGATGAAATAGCCATGGGACATGAGGTTTTTGTTGTGGCAGGACCAGGGAGTTAAAGTGGGTTGTAAAAATTGGTCTTATACTTTTTTAGATCACTACTACAGAGGTCAGGGAGAAATTTCACCAAAGATTTACTTTCCTGGATATTTTATCAATTTTGTTTGTTTGAGCAGGCTCGTACAGCTGAATGGCCTATTCCTGCTTCTAGTTTCTATGTTTCCATGTGCTTGTGACTTTCCAGTTAAAATATACATTTGCACAGCATGAACTAGACAAGGTTCTAGTTTGGGCTGATAAGTGTCTGGAAATAATGGCCATTTCCAACGAAAAAGGGAATCCATATAACGCCCAATGGCATTCAAAGGCTTTAACTATTCTGAACCTCCCACCATCAAAATCATGGAGCTTACCATTGATCAGAACCTTAATTGGACCAGCCACACACAGGCTGTGGGTACAGGAATGGGTCAGAGCTTTGGATTTTGTGGTAAATAAATTTACTTGTGCTTTGGAGAGTTGAGAGTTATGGAACAAATTCCATTTGACTGGATGAGTGCAGGTCCAAAAACCTTCAAGAAGCTTGACACCATCCAAGCTGAAACTTGATCAGTATGCCATTCGTAAGCTTAACCATTCACTCCCCTCACCACTGACCAAGCATGGCTGCAGAGTTTACAAACTGCATGATGCAATGCATCAACTCTGAACCCTTGGACTCCACGTCTGAAGACAACAAGGGCACATAGGACCGACCACCTGCAAGTTCCCCTCCAAGTCACACAGCATCTTGACTTAGAAACATATCACCACTCCATCATTGTTATGAGGTCAAATTCTTGAACACACTACCCTCACAGCACTGCAGGAATACCTTCACTACACTCTCAGTGGTTCAAGGTGGCGGTTCACAAACCATCTGCTCAAAGGCATTTAGTAATGGGGAGTAAAGTTTGGCATGTCTGTGACACACACCCTACAGCTGAACAAAAAGAGGGTGGAGGTTTATCTTGCACTGCCATGCTGATATGATGCTGATATTGAGTGCTCAAAATGGAGAAGTGTCCCCTCCCCAGCACCAAAATTACTCAATTACTTGGCATTAATAGTAAAATAGCTGTATCTTCGCAAGCACAAAGATATCTCATGTTAATATTTCACAATTGTAGAATGCTTACAGCACAGGAGGCCATTTGTCCAGAGGATCCATGCCAGCTTTCTGCAAAAGCAACTTAACGAGTTTTGCTCTCCTGTCCTTTTCCTGTAGTTATGCATTTTTGCTCCCCTTCATAAGTTTATCCAATTTCCTTTTGAAAGTTTAGTTTGAATCTGCCTAACTCCCCACAGGCATTATATTTCAGATCTACATTACTTGCTGTCTAAAATAACTTTACCCTCATATCACCTTTATTCATTTGCCAATTTAAATCTTTGTCCTTTGGTTTTTGACCCTTTGGCAACAGGAAGAATTTCTTTTTATTTATCTTGATAAGACCCCTCTTGATTTTAAACTCAATCAAATCTCCTTCAAAACTTCTCTAAAGGGAACAATCACAGTGCCTATTTATCCAGAAAACTGAAGTTCTTCATTCCTGAAACTGTTCTTACAAATCATTTCTATTCCCTCGCTAATATCTTCACATCCAACTAACTAAGGTGCCCAGAAGTGGTCATAATATCAGAAGTGTGCCCAGTGATTCATAAAAATTAATCATAACTAACTTGCTTTTGCACTCAAGGTTTGTGATTTGGTTTCCACTTTGAATACTACTTAGGTCTCTCTATGGGTAACTTATGGCCTGTTCTGGATTGGGAGGGTTTACCACTACTAATAAGTTGATTTAGGACAAACTCTGGCATGTTTCTTCAAAAACTCCTTTATTTACACTTGCGCAATTTAAGCTTCTAGGTAAGTACATCTCTTTCATGTACAGATTATTCCATCTATCTTAGTCTCTTGCACGTGACTGTGATATCACTTCATAGAATCTACGGCATGAGACAGGCCCTTTAGCCCAACTGATCCATGCTGACCAAAAAGCCCATCTAAGCTAACCCATTTGGACAATATCTCTCTAAACCTTTCCTATCCATGTATCTATCCAAATACATTTTAAATGTTGTCAATGTCCCTACCTCAACAATCTCCTCCGGCAGCTCATTCCACATGCATACCATCCTCTGCATAAAAAAAGTTGCCCCCCAGGTGCCTATTAATTATTTTCTATCTTAACTTAAACCAATGCCCTCTAGTTCTTGATTCTCGAACTCTGGGAGAAAGATTGTGTGTAACCACTCTATCCATGTCTCTCATGACCTTATACACCTCTATAAGATTCCCCCTCAGTCTTCTATGCTCCAAAGAAAAAATCCTAGCCTGTCCAATCTCTCCCTTTAACTCAGTCCCTTGAGTCCTGGTAACATCCTTGTTAATCTCTGCACTTTATCCAGTTTAATAACATCTTTCCTATAGCAAGGCAATCAAAACTGAACACAATACTCCAGATGCAGCCTCACCAACATCACATACCGACTACAACATAACTTCCCAACTTCTACACTCAATGCCTGACTGATGAAGGCCAGCGTGCCAAAAGCTGCCTTCACTGCCCTACTACCTGTGACTCCACCTTTAGAGAACTCCAAGGTCCCCCTGTTCCACAACACACCTTAAGGTCCTACTATTCAATGTGAAAGTCCTACTGTGATTTGTCTTTCTAAAATGCAACACCTCACACTTATCTATATTGAACTCCATTTGCCATTTCTCAGCCTACTTCCCCAGCTGATCAGGATCCTGCTGCAATTTTTGATAACCTTCCTCACTGTCTACAATACCACCTATTTTAGTGTCATCTGCAAAGTTACTGATCATACCTTGTACATTCTCATCCAAATCGTTGACATAGATAACAGATGACTTACATCGTGATACATATCATGATGGGTGCGGTACCCTCTAGGCATACAGGTTTAGCATCGCAAGGCAATAGTCATTCTTGACCTTACAAGTCCCCAAAAGAGCTGTGGGAATTCTTGGTGGAACTCTGTGCTGTTATCTTGCTGTAGGATCTTGTCTATTGTTTTCAGAAGACCCAGCTGTAAGCAGGTGCTTTGCTTTGAATGCGCATGATGTACAGGGTCTCCATAATCTCTCACTCCTTGTAGCTAAGGGTGGCAGCTATCTGACCTTTCACTCGAAGATCCATACCACCTGGGCTTTGCAGTTTAATTCTTGATAGTTGGATGTCATAGAGGTTTACAGCAGGCAAACAGGGCTTCCATCCAACGTGTCCATGTCATCCAGTTTTTAACCACTAAGCTAGTCCCAATTGCCTGCATTTGGCCTATATCCCTCTATACCCATCTTACCCATGTAACTGCGTAAATGCTTTTTAAAAGACAAATTGTACCTGCCTCTATTACTGCCTCTGACAATTCGTTCCAGACATTCACCACCCTCTGAATGAAAAAATTATCCCTCTGGACTCTTCTGTATCTCTCCTCTCTCACCTGAAACCTATGCCCCCTAGTTTTAGACTTCCCTACCTTTGGGAAAAGATGTTGACTATCTACATTATCTATGTCCCTCATTATTTTATGGACATTTATAAGATCCCCTAAGCCTCCTATGTGCCAGTGAAAAAAGTACCAGTCCATCCTTATAAGTCAAACCATCTACTGATGTCTACTGCTTTGGGCCATTCCATATGATCTTCCAGGAATCTAACGTGAGCTCCAGGCTTCAACTCAGTTTAAAAATCTTTCACTTCAAAAGCAGCTGATCAAAATTTCTGAAACTTTTCCTGGGAAATCTATGTTTTTTCCTTATTCCCAATTTCCCAGATTCTTTGCTTTTCAGAGACAATCTTTTGCTTTCTTTCTTTAGTTCCATATTTAGATTCACAGAATTGCCTGAAGTGTCCTGACACTCTGCTTTGGAAATAGCTGGCGCCCACTATTTAGGAACTCTGCCTTATGTGCTGCTTTTTAGTTCCACAGCGTGGGCACATTAAATTGGCTGCTGCAGGGTTTCCCACTTTTTCCCCTTTTCCAGTGGGCTTTTGAGTGGGCAGGGCTGCCACCTTTGGACCTACCCAACTACTAGGCATATCCAAAGCCTTGGTATTTCCACAAATTATAGCCCAATTTTTCTCCCTAAGTTTGTCCCGTCTAGTCCAATGTATTGGACCGCTTGGCTGAGTAACAAAAACCGACAACATTTCATTGTGGACTCCAACAATGATGTGGTTACAAGTTTATCTTTCAATGAAACAAACCGGCTAGCCAAGTCAAACTATTCAATGGATATCCCTGGCTTTCAGGATCTTTGATTAAATCACGCTCGCTTGATTACGAGGTTCTGTTTTGGGTTGAATAATGCATCAAATGACTTTCAAAACCTGCAAAAAGCTCACCAACGCCTCTTATTTTCTCGGAAGATTAAGGAGATTTGGTATGTCAGCTACGACTCTCCCCAACTTTTACAGATGCATCATAGAAAGCATTCTTTCCAATTGTATCACAGCTCCTGCTCTGCCCAAGACCACAGGAAATTACAAATCGTTGTGAATCCATCACGCAAACCAGCCTCCCATCCATTGACTCTGTCCATGCTTTCCGCTGCCTTGGCAAAGCAGCCAGCATAATTAAGGACCCCATGCACTCCGGACATTCTCTTTTCCACTTCTTCCTTCAGGAAAAAGAAACAAAAGTCTGAGGTCACATACCAAGCGACTCAAGAACAGCTTTTCTTTCTGCTGCTGTCAGACTTTTGAATGGACCTACCTTGCATTAAATTGATTTTTCTCTACACCCTAGCTATGACTGTACCACTACATTCTGCACTCTCTTCTTTCCTTCTCCATGAACGGTATGCTTTGTATAGTGTGCAAGAAACAATACTTTTCACTGTATATTAATACATGTGACAAATCAAATCAGAGGTCTCTTCTATCACCTGTCTCAGGAGGACATCATCAGAAAACAGCCCCACTGCATACAGGAACGTACTAACCTGGTGTTTGCGCTCTTTAGCATGCAAACTTAAAGCTGCTCTATACCTCTGGAATTGCTTCTTCCACAATTCCTAATGCTGACCTCTCTGTGGACCTTCGAGGTTTGCAAATGGCTGCAGGATGGACATTGACTGCTCGACTGGTGCTGATTGCTACCAATTTTCTGTATTGCTCACCAAGGTAAATCTGATTCTTCCTCACAAGATGTTTTCTTCTGATTTCTCCCCATGGGTGTTCTGTCGATGGCATCAAATTGCTGTCAGATTGATGTCACTCCTGCTGCTACTATGGTTTGGTTTCCAGTTTGATTATTATTTGGAATTCTCTTCGGATAACTTGTGGCCTGTTCCAGTTTGAAGAGGTCTCTTGTACATGACTGCTGTTGTCACTGTTACATCATACACATCACTATCTTATCACCATAACTACTGACCCTATTCTACATCCTATGCCTTTACTTATAAAGCGTATGATTCTATATGCCTTTTTAACCACATTTTCAAGTTACCCTATCATCTTCAACAATCAATGTACATAAACCCAGGTCTCTCTGCTCCTGCATCCCCTTTATAATTGTATCCTTTATTTCAGAGATTCCCAAAATGGGGTCCGTGAACCACCAGAGTCTGTGAAGGGTCTGCGGGGGAGGTGGGGGGGGACTGCCACGTGAGCAGGAAATGCCGATTTGAATATGCAAAATTTAAAAATGAGAGAAATCAATGCACTTATCAAAGCAAGATCTCCTGGAGCATGAAATATTCAGCCTATCAGCATCCAGCCTTGCTCTGGTTGGCCCATTTGATTTATTCCACTTCGCTGTTGTTGGGCAGAATAGCTCATGACCGACACTGAGGCAGAGGTGTGGTGGGAGCAGCAGATGATGAATCGGGCAGAAGCTAGGCAGCAGTGAGGAGAAGCTGTGAGTGGTCTACAAGCTGTGACAGGACCTTGGGAAAGGAGCGTGGTTTCCAGGCATTGGCAATGGATCGGAAAGGGTGCAAGCTTGAGCCTCAGAGAGAGTTGTGTGTGTGAGAGGATACGAACATGTGAATGAGAGAGAGACATGAGTGTGTGAATGAGAGAGACACGTGTGTAAATATGGGATATGTGTGAATGTGAGACAGAGGCGTGAATGTGTGTGAGAGAGAGAGATGCGTGTCCAATATTAGAATCACCTTTCCAGCATCATTCCTCTCATTAAAAATGACAAAGACTTATATATCTTTTAATCAGAGAATTTTTTATTACCAGATTAATATATACATAGATATTGCTAGAAAAGACTTGTTTACATTTGATTTCTGTGTTTGCACCTATTTCACAGCACAAAAGGAGTGTTGACATTATGAGAGTGTTTGGGGTTCTCTGATGCTCTTGGGAAGTCACTAGGGGTTCCACAGCTTGATAGGTTTGGGAAATAAGGCTTTGTCTGATATTGCCTTTACTCGTGTGTCAGCAGTGGCCCAATTAGTACCACACATGACTCCAAATCACAAGGTTCTGGATTCAAGTCCTACTCCAGGGCTTGAACACAAAAATCAAGGCTGACACTTCAGTGCAGTACTGAAGGAGTGCTGCACTCTCTTTTGAATGACGCATTAAGTTGCAGTCCCAGCTGTCTGGTCAGCTGGATGTAAAAGCCCCCACTGCATCTTTTCAAAGAAAAGCAGTGAAATATCCCTAATGTCTGGTCGATATATATTCCTCATTCAACTGACCAAAAGCACAGATTATCTAGTCGTTGTCACATTGCTGTGTGTGGTAGTTTGCTGTGTGCAAAATGCATTTCCTACATCACAACAGTGAGGACAATTCAAAAAGTACTTCATTGGCTGCAGGTTGTAAGGCATTCGGTGGTTGTGAAACACAATATAAATGCAAGTCTCCCTTTTGTCCTCCTCACTCTCTCTAACAAAACATTTCATTCCACACTTCTCTGCCTTAAATTACATCCGTAAATATCTGCCCATTCCATCAGCCTTTGTCTTCTTGAAGTCTATCACTATTTTCTTATAGTTCATAATCCTTCTGAGTTTTGTGTCATTTGCCAATTTTGAAATTGTGCCATGTACATCAAGCTCTTATGTTATTAATATGTCAAGAGAAGTGTTGGTTCTACAACCAATCCCTGAGGAATACCAAGGTGACTTTTGTTACAAAAAAGAGTGGAACTCTACCATTTTGAAGTTACTATTTTTGACTGTTTTCTAAGAAATGCAAAACAAATTTATTAAGTTAGCTTCTTTACATGATTTTATAACCATAGATATATATGTGCCCTGAAACAATAAATTAGCATTTAACCACACACAAATAAAAATCCTTACCAGTCAGTGTTGTTAATGGCAAAACAGAGTCATTATCAATATCATCTGTTGATTGAATAAACCCATGATCTGATGAAGCAATAAGTGTTGTTTCTTCATCAATGCCCGCTTCAATACTGGGAGAGCCTAGAGCCTATGAATGGAAACATGTATCGAGAGAAATATAAATTACATTCTGAATTCAACCGTAAGCAGTGTTTGGGAATATGAACAATTCAATATCTGGCTTCAAATAAATGAAAATCTAGGTGTGGAATACAGCAACATAATAGAATAGGTGAGTATTATCATTAATGATTAGGATTAAAAGTCAGATTCACCCTCTATTGGGTCACTTGGTATTCTCTTCTATTACTACTTTGCAAATTCTATATACAATAATATTGCAACACCTTTATTTTTGATTATTTAAAAATAAGATGTGAATTTCTTTTTCAAGTGACAGTTCTTACCTCAGTTACATAAGCACCGTTTAGACCAGACTGTACTTCCACATCCTGTCTGAGGTCCGATTCAGTAATATTTACATTTGATCCCATCACTTCCTCACCAGCATCAGAGTTCAAGCTTGAATGGGCAATTTCTGCTTCAGTAAGGTCTGTCTGACCTGCACTTTGGGCTTCAGTTAACTTTGCCTGATCAATCTCACTGTAAGTTTCAGTCTTAAGAGATGTGGAATTAATCTGATTCTCTGTCAAATCTGTGTGGTCGATTGCTGAGTCAACTGTCAACTCAGCTTGGGTTATAGAAGATGTGATGTCATCAGTGGCGACGGCGTGGATGATGACACTCGGGTGCGTCATTTGTACGCTGACATTTTCATTACTGCTGTGAAGAAGAGCTTCAGGCTGTGGAGAGATGTCAGAGTTGGCTGAGTCAAAAAAAACATTTTCATCAATATTTTTTGAACTCCAAGCACTCAATCATGAACTGTATTTTTTGAATAATCATACTAATTGAACTAATACAATAGTTCAGGAAATATTTAGGAACCAAAGGTACTTGCAATGGAGAAATATGGAGACAAACTGAATCAGAAATTCAAGTGTTTATAATGTAAGTATCTGAATTATATACAAATTAAAATATTTTGAACACTTTGCTTACAGTATTTTAACTGTCATATTTGCTTTCCATCAGATATTTTAGCAACTATTACAATCCCAGTCCAAACTCCCAAATTTGGTTCTGATTCAGTTAGGGACTAGTAACATTTTGTTTACAGTAGACAGAATTTAAAATCACAGTTATCCACTAAGAAAATAAAGTAACGAGATTCCAAGATTCTACGCTTTTTAAGCAAACATTTACGAAAGAGGAAAAATTGTTATAGCCCAAGATGGCTATATGTGACCTCTTGATTTTGATTTGATTTATTATTGTCACACGTATAAACACGTGACAATAATGAGGGCACCTCAGCAGATTCAGGAATTAAACCCGCACTGTTGGCGTTGCTCTGCATCATAAACCAGTTGTCCAGCCACTGAGCTAGCCGGACTCCCCTTATACAAAAAGTCAGCAAAGCAAACACTCAACCATGTCTATCTTAACTCTAACATCCAGACTTGAAATGAGGTAGACATGAATTAAACAGGAAAACTGCGGTCAACTACGAACTGCATGTCAAACAGCAGAAACAACAGTCTGGTCCCATGAATTTTTCAGCAACCCAGCTACACAAGAGTGATCACAGTGAATTATAAAACTCCTTTCAAACTCTGTCTGCCTCATGGGGCATTTCTGCTCCTCTCTTTTGAGGATCAAATCTCTGTTTTCCCTCAAAAGCTGCTCCAGCTCAGACCACCTCAATGATTGCTTGTCTCCTAGTCGCTCAGTCCCCTCCTGAGACTGCACACCACTGGGTTCACAAGGCTGCACTCCAGCATCTGATCACTGCCACAACTCCAGCTCTTTAGCTGCTCTGAGCAGAAATCTATTGGCAGTGTCATTAACAGACAACAATTGTTGACAGGCTTGACTTAACCCATCTGCCAGCTGACAGTTCCACTGAGCTGATAAGTGTACCGAGACTTTGTTACATATTTAAGTAGTTGTGTGATTGCTTTAACAGCTGGTCACATAATTTGTAGGTGATGTTATTTGGAGTGTTGCATAAGCTGCTGTTTAGTTTCAGTTTGCACTCTGTAAAGAGAACATCTCTTTCAATAAACTTGCGTGTTATTTTGAATCTGCACGTGCAGACCACATCTCTTTTTGTTGAAGTGCACAATCCTTAACATAGTTAGGACATTACAAAAAGAAAATTGGCAATGAGTCAGGATTTTGTTGCATTGAGAAAAGATCCTGCTTACAGAGAAAACAAAAACATTGTGGGGCCCTCACACTACAAGTATTAGAAGGCTGGGGAAAAATCAACAACAGGACTAAAGATTGAAGTGCAGGAAGGCCAAATAATTAAAAAAAGGTCTCTGTTTGGTTTTAAAAGGGTTTTTTTCTGATCAGAGAGGTTGAGATCCTAGGCAGTATCTGGCAAAATTTGAAAAGAAGAGATGCTTTGCTGTACAACTGGGGTCATTTAAAAAAAAACTTCAAGTCAAAGGTTTCTAGAGCAAAAAGGGGAGTACTGGGATGACAGTATAGAAAAATATCCTGAGCAGTCTCAAGTTGCTAGTACTTGCAAGAGAAATGGCAGGACAATTAGGATCCATGGATCCTTTCAGTGAAGAAAATGAATCATGGGGTTCCTATGCAGAGCATTTTCAGTACTTTGTACAAATGAATAAAATCACAAACGAGTTACTCGCACTAGCTTTTCTCAACACAATATGAAGTAAAATCTTCAATTTGCTCTGAAGCTTGGTTCATCCAGCAAAGGCAGGAATCAAAACTTACGACTTGACAAAGAACTTTGAAAAGCATCACACTCCAAAACCATTGATCATCATGGAATGGTTCACTTTCCATTGAAGGAATCAAGTGAAAGGCAAAAGCATTGTTCAGTTTGTGTCAACCTTAAAAAGGCTGACACAACACTGAGTTTGGTGAGTTATTAGAAGACACTCTTTGTGATCATCGAGTTGGTGGACTCCAAAAAGAAACTATCCACAGAAGATTGTTTATTGAACGTGCTTTGACTTAAAAGACGGCAATAGAAATTGCAATATTGATGCGGGTGCAAGAATGAAGATCCACAAGTTGGGAACTGCCCATAAGATGCAAAAACAGCAATAAGCATGTTACAGATGTGCCAAATT
Source organism: Carcharhinus amblyrhynchos (assembly GCF_965287045.1). NCBI lineage: Eukaryota > Metazoa > Chordata > Chondrichthyes > Carcharhiniformes > Carcharhinidae > Carcharhinus > Carcharhinus amblyrhynchos. The sequence goes on from NC_137342.1 coordinate 50,823,824, forward strand.
GGGCCACAGAATCCCAACAATGCAGAAGGAAGCCATTCAGCCTCAACATCATCATCAATAACCTTTCCCAAAGGTAGGGGAGTCTAAAACTACAGGGCACAGGTTTATGGTGAGAGGGGAGATATCTAAAAGAGTCCAGAAGGGCAATTCTTTCACTCAGAGATGTGGAGTTGCGAGCTTTGGACTGGGATAGTGACAGTAAGTAGTCTCACAACACCAGGTTAAAGTCCAATAGTGCTGCCCCTTCATCAGGTCAGTGAAGGGGCAGTGGTCCAAAAGTTCATGCTACCAAATAAACCTGCTGGACTTCAACCTGATGTTGTGAGACTTCTTATTGTGCCTTCACACAGAGGGTAATGACTGTCTGCAACAAGCTGCCAAAGGCAATAACAGAGGCAGGTACAATTTTGTCTTTTAGAAAATATTTAGACAGTTATATGGGTAACATTGGTATAGAGGGATATGGGCCAAATGTGGGCAATTGGACTAGTTTGGTGGTTAAAAACTGGGTGGCATGGAAAAGTTGGGCCAAAGGACCTTTTTCCATGCTGTATGTAAACTTCTATGACTCTACCAGCCCACTAAGTCTGCATCAACAATCCCACCCAGACCCCATCCCCATAAACCCATGTATTTATCCTGCCAGACACTAGCGGACAATTTATCATGGCCAATCAACCTAACCCATGGGGTGTGGGAGGAAACTGGAGCACCCAGAGGAAACCCACATGGGGAGAACATGCAAACTTCACAGAGACAATGACCCAAGGCTGGAATTTAACCCAGGTCCCTGGCGCTGTAAGGCAGCAGTGCTAAACACTGTGCCACCCTCTGACATCCAGCGAATAAATGCTGGAGCAAGGATAGTCAATGCAAGAATTATGGCAAAGTGAGTCACGTTGCAAAAGTTTATTGGACTAGTCCAGCTTCCCTTGAGAAGAATATTCTGAGGAAGGAACTGAGTGCCTTCAAGAAGCAGAACAAATTGTATTCTGCAAAAAAGAATTTACAGATGGAATAAAAGAATTATAGGTGTGAAGAAGAAAGTGTCCAGAAATATGAAGAACACTAACTGGAATGTCTTATCCATATAGGGTGAATCACAGGTTCTGGGTGACTCTGAAGTGAAGTGGACAACCTATTAGGATGGAAGTTGATACTGGTGCTGCTCTAGCTTTAATTTCTGAGACTACATACCAACAAAATCTCTAGTTAACTGCGATGAAGGAGTCAGAGGCCTTCATAATATTTAAGAAGGATTTAGATAAAATCTTACGATGCCAAGACATACAAGGCTACGGGCCAAGTGCTGGAAAATGGGATTAGAATAGTTAGATGGTTATTTCTGACTGGCGCAGATGTGATGACCCGAAGAACCTTTTCTGTGCTGTAAATCTCAATGAATCCATAACCATTTCCACAGGTGCTAACTTACAAAGAGACAAAGAAAAATATCCAAAAAGAGAGATTTCATCACGCACCCATTATTGTGGTAAAATACTCCACTTCCCAATTCACCACAAGTAATGACAAATTTTGTCACAGTTAGTGTGTGACAGACATCACATTTGGTCTTGATGAAAACAATATTAAAATACTGAGTGTTTCTGAGATACTCTGAAACTGACAAACATTATCCATTAGGTTGTCTCACTAAAATACCATTATGCTCCAAATGACCTCAATTGGTGGTTACTTACATACAGCAAAGACATTAGACATCTTAAATACAGTTTGATCTCTGCAGTGTAGTAATATGCTTTAAAAGCCATTAGCACCAGGATTGGCTTTACCCATCTGAAACTGCCAGTGGTGTAATTTTATCTGTAAAACACCAGGTACAAAATAAGCAAAAGTGAATTGTTAATATTCTTTTTCTGGTGTTGGATTTACTTCTCCCATTCTTTGCCTCATATTTCAGGCCCATAGGTTGAGAATAGACAGAAAAAAGTTCCAAAGATCAGGTTGGAGGTAATTCCGCTGTGTACTGTCTGGCAAGCTTTGATTTCGGTTGACTCTGGAAAGGCAGGGGTTCCACGGAAGTATTGCAGGTCAAATAATTTCAGGGATATGGGGAAGGGCAAAAAGGTGGAAGTATTCAGATTGCTCTTCAAAATGGCTGGCACAGAGGTCCAATGATCTCCTTCTGTGCTGCATCATTCTATTCGATGTAGATCACGTGTATTAACATTCCTGTCAATCCACAATTATGCATCATTCACTGAGCAATGCTACAGAAGGTAAAATGATATAAATCACCTGCAAAAAAAAAACCCCTCTCAATCTGGGTATCACACCTCAGTTACAGATATAAACTATCTTAAAATGATGAGGTTGTTTTGAAAGTCAGCCTGAAAATAGCAAGTGTTTTCCAAAGTATAATGTTCCCTAACCCAGCAGCAATTAAACTCTAACTGATCTAACCATAACTTGACACTGAGACTTTCTGAGCAGGGACACAAATATTCTTCAGCGGTGTCATTCACTTACAAAATGGAGCATCAAAGTACGCTCCAAATCCCAAACTACCTGTGAGCAACATCAAAAGGAGTTAGTAATTGTACTTACCACTACAGCTCCTGGTTACTGAGAGACACTTAAGGGAACTTTTCTACTACTGATACCATTCCAAGATTGTTGCCTGCAAAGGGTAACCTATGGCAACCATCTAGTTGCAATATCAGCTATAAATCATTCATTTGCCACGGACTCAGAGTGGAACTCATGAACAATCATAGGCAGGCTGACTCAATCATTCAAATGTCAGCTAAATTTCACGATGAGATAGCAGTGTCCCATAGCTGTTTGGTACAAAATTTGTTTGAATTTAGGCTGTGCTTTTGAAGCTGTTTACTAATAGTTTGTAAATCTGCCATCAGACTGTTGAATGGACCTACCTCATATTAAGCTGATTTTTCTTTACACCCCAGCTATGGCACTACATTCTGCTCCCTCTGTTTTACCCTTTTTCTGTATAGTGCACAAGAAACAATACTTTTCATTGTATACCAATACATGTGGCAATAAAAAATCAAAATCAAATGAAAAATTCTGATCTGACTTCGGGGCATTTAGTATTATCACTAAGTCTTGACAAGAAATGTAAAATGTATCGTTCTCCATCAATCCCACTCATTAGCTGGAAGAATTACAGGTAACTAATTTAAAATGATCAGTCACGTTCGCAATGTAGCTGACTTATGTTTGCTAGGAGTTACATATATTCATACACAGGGTCTGTAGCTGAAAGGAACATGTCGTGCATTGTGCCTTTTTGAATTAAACAACAGGGTGGGGACAATAGCTCCCTGGTGTATTCTCTGTGGCAATGCCTTGACCAATCCGAGACAATTTACCAACCAATCAGCATCCTATTGTCATGCTGTATAAATTGAAATTTGGTATTCTTGTGTCTGTCCTGATGAGCGCAAGACAAAACCTTCGACAGCAGGGCTCTTTTTCAACAATGCTTAAGTTTTATGCTACCAACCATCAAATGACTATTAGCTTGAAAGAGAGAAAAATCCAGCCTTGTGGAAAATTAAAATGGCTCATATTAAAACTGTAGTGCATTCTAATCAGTCAAAATTACACAATGACAATTATAATAAATTACATAATATTAGGCTAAACTACATTATTATTCTGGTATTTCTGAGCTTACAAATTCTGATTCTTAAAACTTTTACTTACTGAAAGGGTGTGTAGAATAATCTGTTCTGGAGAGGATGGTGAGGTAAGGGCGACAGTTGGACTAGTTGTCAATGTTATAGGAAGGCCTTGATTCGAGCTAGTCTGAATCAGGTACGTTCCTGGTGTTCCTGTGGGCTGTAATTGGAAAGACTAGGAAGAAAGAAAAAGGAACAAAGTGAGGAATTCTAACATAATGTAAGAACTCAAAACTTTAACTATGGATGAATAGATAAAAACATTTTTAGACAATATAATTTGCAATTACATGGGAATTAAGATAAGGCTATTTGGCCCAGCCAGTTTGTGTCGGCAAAATCTGACTTTTTGCCTTTTCTGTTGCTGCTTTTTAGAATCTGTACTCTCTTTTGCATTAATGGTTTTAATGTAGTTGACCTTCCAGGTTCTAACACTGCGACATTAAAATCTGTTATGAACAGCGCAAGATCACTGTACGATAATCTTACATGAAGTTGACTCCCCATTTAACAATTCCTGACACCCAGTAGGGACTAGGATTTTGGTTAATACTAGGTGCTGACCAATGTTTGATAACTTGGTTTCAAATGTCTTTTTTAATACTTGAAACATTAGCTATTTATTCTACTCCTATGGACTATTATTGGATGATCAATTTTTTTTCCAATTCTTAATTTTTCCCTCTCCTCAAAGTGCGTTTCCTTGCTGGAATACAGAACCTTTGGAAATCCGAGAGATTAAACTATGAAGGTGAGCAGACTACTTCAGTACACAAGGCATTTTGGGGGTGAAACGGATGTGCACCAGTGTGGAATAGGCTTATTGTGAATCAGTAGCTGACTTAAAAAAAAATCGCATCCAATTTTCTTTCCTCTGAACGGAACAACAATCCGAACTCTTTTAAGAGTCTTGTTTCCTGCTCCTAGTGTCTGTCCCAAATGCCTATTTGTCAGTTTTTTTTCTATTTCTCCCCAGATTCCATCAATTGTGAACAATCCCATGCATTTCCCAGGCCTTGAGTATTGAGACTAAGTCCTACAAGCACTGAGCCCTCACTAACAGCTGGAAGTTCAGATAAGTAACAACTTATTTGAACATCAGCACTTTAATTCCAAGGGGGGGACTGTTTGTTGTCAAATCTATCAAGGTGGCAAGGCACGGTGCCCAAGTGGTTAAAAAACAGGTATACATGGCTTAGTAAATTAGTGACATTGAATACTAATAAGGACGGGATGCTATGCCTGGTCAGGCCTCAGTTGTACTTAATATACAATTCTGGGCACCGCACTTTGGAAAGAATGTCAAGGCCTTACAGAGGGCGCAGAGGAGGTTTACCATGATGAGGATGTTCAGTTGTTATCCTTAGAGCATATAACGTTAACAGGAAGTCTATACAGTATTCAAAATGATGAAGGGTTTTGATAGAGGAAGTAGGCAGAAAATCCTTTCTGTGGCAACTGGGATGATAACTAGAGGTTATAGATGGCAAAACTTATTTTTAATCTTATTTGGAAAAGGGTAAGTATGAAACTAAACTAGACAACTCTTCCAAAGAGCTGAGGTGTGGAGTATGTACTGAAACACGAGCTGGTGGGGTCGGCTAGAGACTCAGGTCTCAGCGAAGCACTGAAGACTGTCAAGGACACGAACCTTTCTCCAAATTGTTGGATTAGGGATCCTGAAAAGTGTGCTGTAGAGTTCTGGTGATTTCTGACAACTCTGCCACAACTGAGCTTCTTTGAACTATTCACTCTTCTCCACTTGCCAATTCTCCCCATTCTGGTTCTCTGAAGTACTTTCTTAGTTTATTTTCAGGGTTACAGTTCTCCAGAGGTTGCTGATCAAGACGTCACCCAAGTGGCAAAGTCAACAGGCTATATGACTCTGTGGGCATGACAGCAAAACTTAATTGCTTCCTTAGTAATGGTATATTAATTGCCTTAATCACATGCAGAGATAGGCATAAACAGCCATTGGGTGGAATTTAATTCAAGTGATCAGGGTCTTGCCCTTGCTGCACCTGCAGGCTTATTTTCAGCAATTGGTGTACAAGAACACCCAGGTTTTGTTGCACATTCTCTGTTTTCAATCTATAGCCATTCAGATAATAATTCCTGTTTTTGCTACCAAAATGGATAACCTCACATTTATCCACATTATACTGCATCTGCTGTGCATTTGCCTACTCACTCAGTATATCCAAATCACACTGAAGTGTCTCTGCATCCTCCTCACAGATCACCCTCCCACCATGCTTTGTGTCATTTGCAGATTTGGACATTTAGTTCCCTCACCTAAATCATTAATATACCATAAATCATTCATATGTACTCTGTTACGATCAGCTGGCTCAGGCTGAGCAACTTTTAATCCAGTCACATCATTTGTCATTAAATTTGAACCATAACTATTTTATTTTTTGTTGCAAGTCTCCCATGAAAGTATCTCTCCTCCATTAGCTTGGTTCTCATTAACAATCCTAGGAGAATATAGGGGTTATTGAGTGTGACACTCCAGGTGTAGTTCCTGTTGATTTGCTTTACTTACCGGTAGGAATTCGAATCTCTGTAGAGTCGTCGCGTTCAGCGTTATTGTTTCACAATCTGTACTGCTACCACAAGAATCACTTGATGCTGCACAAAAAATACTTAGTTGAGCTACGATACACATATTGCAAACTCATAAATATTTAATATAATCAGAAAAATAGTAAAAAAGCTCCTCTTGGATGCAGGGTTGTATTATTGGAGAGCTGTAAAAATGACTGGACACTTTTTGGGCATGGTGCTAAATGGATCTGGTTCATCTAATCAGCTAAGCAAGTGATTAGGAAGCAAATGGATTTTGGTGCTTATTGCAAGAGGAATGGAATATACAGTTAGGGAAGTTTAATTACAGCTCGACAGGCTTTGGCGAGACCACATCTAGAATGCTGTGTCCAGTTTTTGTCTGCCTGTTTGAGACAAGATTAGTAGTAGTTCAGGAAAGGCTCATTCAAATCATTCCTAGGATGAAGGGCTCATTTTATGAAGGAAAGCTGGTCAATTTGGACCTGTATACACTGGAGTTTAGATCTTATAGAATCATATTAGATCCTGGAGGGACTTAATAGGGTGGATACCAGGAGGATGCTTTTATTTGCAAGGGTGACTAGAACTAGGACAGGCGAGAGGCGGCACCCGTCTTAAGAAGATGAGGGGAATTCCTTTTGGTTATTGGTATTTGGAATTCTCTTCCCCAGAATGCAGTGCAGGTTGGGTCATTGAACTTATTCAAGGCAAAGTTATATAGATTAGGGTATGGATTATGGGAGGAAAGTGAGGTTGAGATCAGTCAGATGAGTCATAATCTTATTGAACGGCGCAGCTGGCTCAAAAGGCTGAATGGCCTACCCTGACCTAAATCTTATGTTCTTAAAGCATAAAATCGCTTCTAATTTTGTATCAAAGAGGCCAGGAGACAACTTGTGTGGGAAATATGTGACCGCTCTATAGCTGCTCGGTAATAAAAAGTGTGTTGTTCTTCGGCATTAATACCTCTTAAAGTTCACATAAAGAGTGACGCAGATTAGTACTGTGTGCAACCACAGACCAATGCTCCAACTCACGGTGATTACCCAACAGTCCAAGTTACTGACTGCAGAATTGTTGGAAAGTACAGGGACTTAAATTTTTGTTTCCCTTAAAACTTCTTGCTAGCAGGTTTTAGAGATGCCACATAGAGACCTAGAAGCAGGTGAGGTATTGTGTATGGAAGAAGAGAAGAAAATAAAACAAAGAGGCAGTCTTGATTTGAAAAGTAAACTTAATGGGAGCGATCTTACTGGTTTGCCGCGTTGGTTGATTGGTGTGGTGAGCTGGGCAGTTACAGTGAATGGAGCAAAATGTTTGCTAACCTCCTGACCTGGTTTTGCCAGCGTGAAGCATATTAACATAAAGTTGACCAAAGTTAAAAGCACTTACCTGGTTCAGAACTGCTGCTTCCGCCCTTATGGGTGTTCCGTGCCCCTCCCGCCCACTGATGTGACATCATGCTGATGAGTCACTACTGCTCTGCAGTGGTTAGGGGGATTTGAGGGGTGGGGGTGGTGGTGAAGGTGCCATGGTCACAGTGGGGGAATCAGAGACCACTGAAGATCCTGCGTGGTTGAGGGCAGGACTGGGAAGTACCAGCCTGGCGCTGTTGCGATGCCCAGCTGGGCACCATAAGTGTGATGGGGCAGTGCTAAGGAGGTATAACTCCTTAGGTATAATTCTGCATGACTCCCTGTCTCCCTGTGGCCTGAGTGGGCACTATGATGGGGGACATTAACAATGACAGGGAGCTCTGCACCGTGGGTTGTTGTGCGGGGAAGGAGCCGTGGAGGACTCTGTGATATGTGGGAGAGAGGGGGAGAATATCAGAGTTCCGGTGCCTTGATGCCAACGAGCCATGTTGGGTATGGGGGGGCGGGGGGGGGGGGGAGGGGAGTTGTTGACAATGCTGCTGATGATTGGGGACGGGAGGTCTCCCATTTCAACAGGAGGTTGTGGCGCCCTGCGCAATGGCACTCGAAAGCTCTGCAGCCAGCTTCCCGCCATACTTAAGCTTCACTCCCTCCTTTACTGGCACAAAGCTCCTAGCTGTCAGAAAAACTGACAGGATTGCAGTGCCAGACTCTGTCAAACTTATTGAATGGCGGGGCAGGCTCAAAGGGCTAGATGGCCTACTCATGCTCCTATTTCTTATGTTCTTATTATGACACATTTGAAAAATAATTTTGCTATTGACTGTTGGGACACAATTAGGCACGATTTTCCCGTCCCACCGAAATTCGATCGGCTTTTGGCTGTATCTCCAAGTTTTCAGTTTCTGGCCAGTGGCAGAGCCAGAAACTCCCAGCCAAGATTACAAGCATACGAAGGAGCACCCCTACACAACCGCTGTCCTTAAAAACGTACCAACATGAGTGATTTGCACTGGAATCTGCAGAGCGGCCACTGGGCTGTTGGAGACGCTGCTGCTTTCTTCCACTTGAGTTAACCGAACCCGCAGATGCTGAACGGAGGATGAATTTGAATTGCGTGAACTCGATCCGGTTTGACACTCGGGTAATTGATGCACCGACTGTGGCTGCTTTAGACTTTCCACCAATTGTCTCAAATTCTCTACCAATTCTGTCATCGAAAAACAAAAGAAATGTACCAGTAGAACTTGGAGCATTGACAATTAATAACTTCATTATGCAAGTGAAAATGCAGATTATTATCAAATCCTTACAGTACAGGAGGATGCCATTTGACCATTCGAGTCTGTACTGACCACATTCCCACCTAGATCCTATCCCCGTAACCCCACACATTTATCCTGCTAATACTCTGACACTAGGGGTCAACTTAGCATGGCCAATCAACCTAACCGGTACAGCTTTTGGGCTATGGGAGAAAATCAGAGCACCCGGGGGAAATCTACACAGACATGGGGAGAACGTGCAAATTCCGCATAGACAGAGACCCGAGGCCGGAATTGAACCCGGGCCCTTGGCGCTGTGAGGTAGCAGTACTAACCACTGTGCCGCTCAAACATCAATTTGTGTAGGATACTTAGCCAAAAGTTAAATGTCATTTCTCGGTCCAACAAAAATATGATAATCAATCTGTTATTCAGATAAATTATCAACTTTTCTGGGGGGAAACGTAAAAAGATTTGAAGATGAAACGTGGACAAGTTTTTGTACTCCCTGGTTCTGACTGAAAAGCGGGAAATAATAAGAAATGTACCATACAACATATACATGGCTTGATCTTTATCACTGGCTGAAAACTATAAAAACTCCCAAAATAAAGGATTTAAATAAAAATACAAAATGACCTGTTACACCGCTGAACAAGTTAATTGTATTAAATCTGTTTAATCAAATACGACTATTGTTAGTTAGAAATCAGAAAAACCTGGCAACCAAAATAACTTCTGGTGATCACAACTGTCATAGAGCTTCTTCAGTTGTTATTTGCAGCTATCATTTTGAAATCATTTGTTTTTATAAAACATGCAATATGTTGTCAGATTGATCATAGTGGTTTACTCACTGCAGAAAAATATATGTTATCATTGCATTTGAGGATATTATTGTACCTGCAAATGTCAAATCTTTATGGTTTGTAACCTGCCGTTTGATAGTCCACCATTTACTTCTCAACCACTGGGGTGAGCGGACACTACTCCAACCTTCTGCCATGATGTCCCAGTTAATCTCACTTTCATCCTCTGCATTGAGTTCTGCGATTCTACACAAAATAAATTAAATATCAAACTATTAAAGACAACCGCTCATCAAGAATCAAAGTGTTAGCAAATCTAAGCAATATTTGAAGGTTCCATCGAATCACCAACTATACAATATTTATTAGTCTTAATTCCTATAACTGAGAAACTTTGAAAACTTCTCCTAATCTTCTACCAGTCTTAGCCCTGTAGCATCCTGCACTGTACAACTTGCTTGGCTCTTAGCTAATTCCAGGTGCCACTGATTAATCAAAACTCTAACTTTGTTTGACTGGGTAAACTTGCTGATAATCAGTCACACACCCGGGAGTTTTGTCTTTAATGACAAAGACAATTGCTTGGACATTATAATCTTTTAAATAATGATAATGAGTTAGCTAGTTTGTAATTTCTTCAGTATTTTTAAATCATTTTCTTTAAACAACATTTTTCCATTTTACCTGTGGTATGGCATCAATGCACTAATGATGTGGAGATGCCAGTAAACGCAGTAAGAAGTCTCACAACATCAGATTAAAGTCCAACCTTTGGACAACGGGTTGGACTTTAACCTGGTGTTGTGAGACTTCTTACTGTATCAATGTACAAATCCATTGCAAAAATCAAGATTACGAATCCCACTAAACTTCCTATTGTAGGATTAAAACTCTATTTCAGAACACAAGGAATTAAAATATATCCTTAATATCTGGTTTCAGACCTGTCCATGCAGTTCAGTCCAAGTATTCCTTGCAACCATTGAACTTAAGTTTATGTACTAACATTCTTAAGTTTGATAAGATGCCACAGCAGTTAACAGCAGGACATCGAGACTTATAGCACAGTAAGCCTTTGGCCATTGCGTCAATGCTTGTTCATTATAGTGTAACCCAAAATTAATTCCACTCTCTCCCTGCATCTTTCGCTGCTTCAAATATTCATCCAGTTTTTTCTCAAGTGTAATTGTCTGCAGGAATGCATTCATGCCCCAACGATCCTGAACTTAAAAGAAATTAACGCTTATTTATCACAAGCAGGCTTACATTAACACTGCAATGAAGTTACTGTGAAAATCCCCTGGTTGCCACACTCCGACATCTGTTCAGATACACTGAAGGAGAATTTATCAATTCACCTAACCTGCACATCTTTGGACTGTGGGAGGAAACCGGCGCACCTGGAGGAAGCCCACGCAGACTCGGGCAGAATGTTTAAACTACACACTCTGACCCAAGCCGGGAATCAAACCTAGATGCTTGGCTCTGAGAGGCAGCAATGCTAACCACTGTACCACCACACCGCCCCAGCAATAAAATTAAATTAACTGAACTCTTGGAAAAAATGTACTTTCTGTGGGACATTTCTGACCTCTGCCTAGAAACAGATTGCTTGCTTTCCTCTTGGAAGTAGCACTGTTGGCAGCTGAATTAGTATACCTTAAAATTAGGTTTATTTCATCGTCTTTGCTCCATTCTGTCCCTCCACTTTGCTTCCAGTTGAGGTAATTCAGCCACTTGGAACGGCATTGCTTCTCTGAACGGGTGCCCACCCGTTCAGCCACTGCAGCCCAAGAGACACCTTGGGTGACAATGTCACCTGGGTCTGTGGCAGTTAATTCATGGACCACCTCTGCTAGTCGCTTCTCTTCTTCCACCGTCCATTTACCTGGGAAAGGAGAAGTTACAAAATATTTGCGCAATTTGAGCAATCAGGGTTCACTGAACATAAACCGTTGAAGCTTTTTCACATGGTAGGACAGAACTGAAAAGAGAAAATGAGGAGAACATTCGCAGTTCTTTGCAAGCTACAGAACTGGACTTACTTTAAAATAACAAAATGAAAATAATGCAGATGCTCGAACATGAAACAAAAACAGAAAATGCTGAAAAATCTCAGTAAGTCTGACGTGCATCTGTCAAGAGAGGATAGAAACAATGTTGATTGGTTGGATCTATTCTTTCTCCACAGATGCTGTCAGACCTGCTGAGATTTTCCAGCATTTTCTGTTTTTGTTACTTAAATATTATCCTAATAAGACTAAGATCATTTTAAAGACAAAACATTCCAACAAAAAGTATTACTGAGACAAAATGTTCTCAGAGAGGATTCTGGTCTTCCAATGTATTGGGCTGAATTTTCGATTGAGGTAATTCTTCACTATTACAATAGTTAACCTCAGCCAAATCACAAAGAGTGAATGGTTAAGGGGAGGTGATGGATGGGGTGGCTTTGTGGTGATTATGTTATGATTTAGTCTAAATTTTAAATTAAATATTTTGATACTTAAATTAAGCAATGTAAATAACACATCAAAATAGGAACTTGGAGCGAAGATTGCCAAATTATTTGTTAATCTAAATTCACAACATTGCATTAAGAATAGACTGCAAAAACTTTTGAGAAGATGCACTTTTTTGGTAAAAGACTGACAATGATCAAGAATGGTAATGGCAAGCATTATCAGATATAGAGTAGGGGAAAATCTGTTAAGAATAAAAGCCCAGAAAATGCTGTTAACTTTAAGGCAATTTCTTGGCTTCTGTTCATTCTTGTTAATTCGTGTCTGACAGAGTCATGGGGTGGAGTTTTCCAGCTGTGCTCACCCCGAGGCTGGAAAATCCCACCCGAGGTCAATGGAGCACTGCATGGTCTGTGTCCTGCCCGCTATGATTCCTGTGGCTGGCGGGACTGGAAAATTCCACGCATAGTCAGAGTTTACAGCGCAGAAAAGGCCCTTTGGCCCAGCACGCCTGCACCGACAATAACTATCATTAAAAGCGTGCTGATCCCATTAGTCCTGCATTTGTCCCATATCCTTGAACGTTAGGATCTTTCAAATGCTTGTCCAAATATTTTTTAAAGATTACAAGATTACTGGCCTTCACTATGTTCCAGGCAGTGCATTCCAGATTCCCAACACCCTCAGTGAAAAAGTTTTTTCTCAAATTCCCTCTTAATCTCCCACTCCTCACCCTAAAACTATGTCCTCTCATGACTGACCCATCAACCAAGGAGAACAGCTACTTCGTATTCTCCCTGTCCATGCCTCTCAATCTTATACACCTCAGTCGTGTCCCCCCCTCAGCCTCCTCTGCTCTAAGAAAACAATCCAGGCTTATCTAGTCTCTCCTTATAGCTCAAATGCTCCATCCTAGGCAACATCTTGGTGAACCTCCTCTGTACCCTACCTAGTGCTATCAATATTGTGAGGTGACCAGAACTGCACACACTACTCCACCTAACTAATGTTCTGTACAACTCCAACATTACCTCGTTATACTCTATACCACGACTGATGAAAGCAACATCCATATGCCTATTCACATACTCTGCTGACTTCAGGGATCTGTGAATAATTACCCCAAGATTCCCCCAGTTTCTCTGACAATGCTTGTTTGCTGTTCCTGATGATTTTCATTCTTTTAAAAAAACTATCCTTATTCTAAATGTACCATTTAATTAAATTTGTTATAAAACCATAATTATGCATGGCTTAAAAAAACGTGGTAACAAATTTGTAACAGATATCCTGCTCATTTTAAAACTGATGTGGAAAGAACATTCAGGTCAAGTGCTAATGTGATTATTTGCAAAGCTCCAATTAAAGTCAGACGAAGCATTCAAGAATAAAGTATCCTATCGTGTCAGCTTAATATGTTATTTATTTGATGCAATCACCCTGCTTAATTGGAACAGGCAATGTAGGAAACACTGTAGTGAAAAAGTCTTGGTCGGAATTAACCAGCCCCACCATTGCCAGGATCCTCAGTCCTGCTGAAAGTAAATGGACTTTACTTTCATAATCTTATACACCTCAATCATGTGTTCCCCTCAACCCCCCTTAGCCTTCTCTGCTCCAAAGAAAACAATTTAAGCCTATCTAGTCTCTCCTTATAACTCAAATACTCCATCCCAGGCAACATGCTGGTGAATCTCCTCTGTACCCCCTTTACTGCCATTACATTCCCTGTGGCAGGGATTGGAAAATCCTAACCAAAATCTTCATTTAAAAGCAAGCAGTTGAAAAATTTATTTCCACATTATACGATGCAAACATTTCCTCCAAAAATCTTTTGCAAGAGGAAATGGTGCACTGTGGCTCCAGTTTATCCAATTCACCAGAATAACCAGCTTCACTTAAAGAACTAAAGAAACCAAACAGTTGGGTGCAAGGAATCCTCATGTATGTTTTTTGTCTCATAACACAGGGCAACAATTTGGGCACTAGCACAACAGAGCCACTTTACTTTTGTAAAATACAACCTAAAACAACAAAATATATCTCGTTGTTGGTTACCAGTATTGCAAGTGTCTTTCATCAGTCTGCAGCGATCTTTCACTGAGGAAGCACTCCTTCCCAGAGCTGCCCCTATCGTTGCCCAGTCATTACCATGCTTAGATCGTAACCTATATATCAGGGAAAATAGAAGTTAAATAAAATTAAAGTTTATTTATTACTCATAAATAAGACTTATATCAACACTGCAATGAAATTACTGTGAAATTCCCTCAGTGGCCACACTTTGGTGCCTGTTTGGGTCAGTACACCTAACCGGCATGTCTTTCAGACTGTTGGAGGAGACCAGAGCACCCAGAGAAAACCCAAGCCGACATGGGGAGAATGTGCAGACTCCACACAGACACTGACCCAAGACAGGAATCAAACCCAGGTTCTTGACTCTGTGAGGCAACAGTGCTAACCACTGCATCACATATCTTGCTGTGCCATATATCTTTGCTTTGCAGGTAACATCAAGCAATATACAATTCCACCTTTTACATTTCAACAGCAGCTTTTTGAGTCACAACCAGGTGCTCCGGTTTCCTCCCACAGTCCAAAGATGTGTGGTTAGGTCGATTGGCCATGCTAAAATTGCCCCTTAGTGTCCTGAGATGTATAGGTTAGAGAGATTAGCGGGTAAAATATGTAGGGATATGGGTTAGGACCTGGGTGAGACTGTGGGTGATGTAGACTCGATGGGCCGAATGGCCTTTTTCTGCACTACAGGGATTCTATGATTTCTATGATTCTATGAACATGTGAACAACTTTTTGATATTTGAAACCAAGAACTATTACTTCCTTTTTTGATGAGGCAGTGAAGAATCTGAGTGATTAATTTAACAAACTGAATTGCAATTATTGATACAATTACAGCTCAATGTGTGAAACCAGTACCATTTTGCTTATATATTTATTCGTGTCACAAATAGGCTTATATATTAACACTGCAATGAAGTTACTGTGAAAATCCCCTAGTCGTCACATTCCAGCACCTGTTGGGTGTACTGACAGAAAATTTATCATGGCCAATGCACCTAACCAGCACGCTTTTTGGACTGTGGGAGGAAACTGGAGCATCCAGAGGAAACCCACGCAGATATGGGGAAAATGTGCAAACTCCGCACAGACAGTGATCCAAGCCGGGAATCGAACATGGGTCCCTGGTGCTGTGAGGCAGCAGTGCCACCATGCACCCCATGAGCTATTAAAACTGTCTAAAGCACTGAAGTAGAGTTACAAATGAAACATAATCCAATATTTAATTACATAGCCACAAATATAATGAATGCCAATTTTTTCTAGTGTTTGTTAAAGATTTACTTTCATCTCATCTGAAGTAATCAATCAATTTGATTCTTAGCATTGTCTCTAATTTGCCCTCAGAGAAAAGAGAGGTCAGATTGTTTCACTTTCAACACTGAAACTGTCAGCTCTTTCTTTTGCCCAGCATACCTATTATGTATTTGGCAAGACATAAGTCGGAATTCTGACCTTGGCGGTGGCTGGGATTCTCCTGTCCCACTGCAGTGAATGGAAATTTGGTGAAATGCCAAATTCCCCATCCTCGCTGGCAGTGATGGTGGGGCGTACAACATTGGAGAATTCCAGCCATAGTTTCCAGAAGTTCTCAGCTCAAGCTGAAATATCCAGTTTCTACAACTTGGCTGTTCAGCTCACATTTAGCAAGTGTAGCTAGCTTAGGAAGAAAATTGACAAAAGCCTGAGAGAGGACACTTGCCATTCCTCCTAACCATGAACTAATGCCTGGGGAACCAAATAAAGGAAAATTTTAAATGAAAAAAAGCAGTTCCATAAAATTATATCTGAAGAATAAGCAGTGTCTATGTCATTAAGCTGCAATGGTGGTTTTATGGTGATTTGATTACATTATAGTCTCGTCCAAATTTTATTATCATGCATCATTTCCATATGGTCTCTTGAGAAGTGGCAGCCATGGCTCAGTTGGTAACCTCCTGACTCAGAGGTGAGAATGTGCTCTGTTCTTAGGACCCATGCCAGAGCTTTGAGCACAGAAGTCCAGGCTGACACTTCAATGTAGTAATAAGGAAGTGCTGCATCATCAGGGGTAACGTCATTTGGATGAGATGTTAAACTGAGGCTGCATCTGTCATCTTGGATGGATGTAAAAAAAATCCCACAACCCTGTTGCGAAGAGCAGGGGAATTTTCTCCACACCCTGGTTAATACTTCTTCCAAAACAAACATTAAAATTGATTATCTCCTCATTATGACATTATGGTCTGTGAATATTTCCAATATGTAAATTGACTGTGGTATTTCATACACACCAGCAGTGACTACACACTTCACAAGTACTTCATTGGCTGTAAAGCATTTTGGGACACCCTGAGATCGTGCATGATGCCAAATGAACACAAGACTTTCTTGGTTACCTAATTAACCAATAACAAGGAAAGATAAATGTTAATTATTGTGCGACTGAGGCACCATTTTGACAGAAATAGTTATTTTCCAGCTTAATCAGGAAACTTAGGCAGTTTGTTCAAACAACTTGTCGATGTCCAAGTTAATTGTATTGGCTTGAATGCTCGACTATACTGTCGTCTGAACCTCAACTTGTCTCATCAAACACAACAACACAGGCAAGTTACTTCGTAGGTTGACTGTATGTAGTTAGGAAAAAAAATGAGCAAGATCACATTCTATCATGTCAGATGACAAAATTATAACAGCAGCAGAAGCCAGAACGTTATTTAGTGACAGGAGATTTTAGTCCGAGGGGAGAAGTTGTAAATAGAAAGGATAAATGGGGATGAGAGTTTAAAACATACAGTAACATAGTAGAACACAACACTTACTCTTTAAGTTTCTCAATTTCTTGTGGAGTATACCTGATAACAACAACAGTTCAGAATGGTTAATAAAACCAAACAAAATGATTTAATTTGTGAAAATTACATTATAGTATAAAATACAAATTGATTGTACTTTCCAACGTGGTTTCTGTTGTCATACATCCGAAGCACGCGTCTATAAACGGCGAACAATGGCCTGTTAAGCCCTCTCGCTATTGTCCGATAGAAATCTTTTCTTTCATCTTTTGACATTTCAAATATGACTTCTGTGGCATCACTTAGCCCATGTATCTACAGAAGAACAGGGAAACAGGGGCAAACAATCACTTTGGGTACTAACATGCTGCATTATTCAGAAGGTCAGATGCAAAGGTGTTGGAGCGTACATGCAGGAGTCTAAAGT
This sequence comes from Carcharhinus amblyrhynchos, assembly GCF_965287045.1. Lineage (NCBI taxonomy): Eukaryota > Metazoa > Chordata > Chondrichthyes > Carcharhiniformes > Carcharhinidae > Carcharhinus > Carcharhinus amblyrhynchos. Next base: position 50,841,260 of record NC_137342.1, read on the forward strand.
CAAAGGAGCAGACTCGGGGATCCAGCAATGCTGGAACAGATTAGAAAGTACAGAAGGGACGAGGCCAATAATAAAAATAAACACAATGACTGGGAACTAATGTAATGCAAGGGTGATTGACAAATGGGATTTGGTGGGGGAAAAAGAGGCAAGCATCAGTTTTTTGAATAAGCTGCAGTTTATAGAGATTGGAGCATCAAAGAACACCTAGGGGAACAGAGAAGGAGATGACAAAGGTACACCTGAGTGTTTCAATAGCAGATAGGCTCAGGAGAGTAAAAGGGGAGAAATGAAAGGTGACATGCCTGGGTGACAAGAATAGCTGGGGGCTGGGGGAGGAGGCAGGGTGCAATAGAACAGTACAGCCAAAAACAGTCAAGAGAAAGAATGAATGATATAAACAATGGCCTAGAATAATAATATAATTGTTTTTCATTATTCCTTACCTGTAGGTAGGTTTCAATGTTACTCATTAAAATGTCTATTTCCTCCTTTGACCACATTCCCTGTTTCCACTTGTGACCTGTTAAAAACAAGCACAAAATTTCAAAATATTTAAATAGCCCCAAAGGGAGTAACAGGTCACAGCTTCATGTTAACAATTTCTACATCAAATTTCCAGACTTGGCAATGCAAGCAAGAGAAACACAAAAGAGGGACTAGCTGCCAAGGAGCAAGGCAAACAAAAAATAAAAGCAATACAGAAGGCTTTTTTTGGGCATCTCCCAGCAAGTTGCTCAAGGCTAACACTGGCTGGTGGCTGTAAGCAGGTAACTCCTATTTATATGGTGCAAGACACAGACAGACCTGAACAGTGGGCTGGAGAATGAGTTACATTTAAATAAATACGCAAAGGAACTATGTAATAGACTAAGCCATCATTACAAGATAAATCACTGTAGCCATGCACAACAGAATGCAGCATACATTTTCCTCATCTTACACAAGTTTGGGTTGAATGTATGCTGCATTTGTATATTATGTATTCCTGCCTGAGATCAATGTTCATTTCTGTTGTCTGCCCCTTGCCCACTCTGATTCCAGGGTGATCGAATTCTGGTGTACATGTGGTATTTACAAGTATACATGGAGTGGCATGGTGGTATGTTGGTTAGTACTGCTACTTCACAGCACTAGAGAACCAGGTTCGAATCTGACTTCGGGTGATTGTGTGGGTGGAGTTTGTACATTCTCCCAGTGTCTGTTTGGGTTTCCTCCAGGTGCTCCAGTTTTCTCCCACACTCCAAAGATGTGCAGGTTAGGTAGATTAGCCAGGGTAATTATGTGGAGTTAGAAGGATAGGGCACAGGGAGGGCCCAAGTGGAAAGTTCTTTTGAAGAGTTGGCGCAGACTTGATGGGCCACATGGCCTCTTTCTGCATTATAGGGATTCTATAAGATACCCAAAATATTGTAACAAAAGTAAACAGATGGCCACATTACAATGCCATTCTCTGATTCCAGTCTATGTTTAATTTTAAATAACTCTGTTAACTGGATTCAAGTTCCATTGACAAGCTTGAGTAGAAAAATTGATGCTGACACTACATAGTTCAAGGATGTGCCCCACTGTTGGAGGTGCCATCTTTTGGATGAAACTGCAGTTCTGTCTGATTGCAAGCAAGGATGTAAAAGATCCCATGGCATTATTTTGAAGTAGTGCAGGGGTATTACCCCGGTGCCCCGGCAAGTATTAATTCCTCAATCAACATTACAAAAAGATGATGATCCGACCATTATCACAATGCTGCATGTGGGAATTTCAGTTTAATTTTGTACATTTTGGTGTCATAATCAGTTTGGATTTTTTGTCAAATCGAGAAAAAAATGACAAATGTACATTACCTATCTTTATTTTTTATCGAAATGAGAAATGATAGACGGGTCAATAGCATGTCCTGTATTTTGCTGACAAGCCCATAATAATAACTGTCTATCAAACAATCATTTGCCTCAGTATTAATATGATGAAAAAACACTTTGAACAGAACTCATGATTTGTTTACCATTTTTCATGATTAGATTAGTTTAGTTTACAAAGAACAAAGAAAATTACAGCACAGGATCAGTCCCTTCGGCCCTCCAAGCCTGCACCAACCATGCTGCCTGATTGAACGACAACCCTCTACCCTTCCGGGGACCATATCCCTCTATTCCCATCCTATTCATGTATTTGTCCAGGCACCTCTTAAAAGTCACTTTAGTTGATTATATTTGTTAAGCTTACCACCAGGAAGCCTATAATCTATTCTGGGAGGTACACAATATCCCTACCTTTATTCTGAAGTGTGTCCTTATCTTCTTTCGTCGTAAACCATGCCTGGCTAACAGGATCCAAATCTTCACTGTTTTGGGGAGAAATGCCCTCCATTTGATCTTCATTGTGCAAAATCTACACCATACAAACACGAAATAAGGAAAGAAAGTGAATTTATACAGTTCCAATGCGTGACCTCAGGACATGAGAAAAACACTGTTATATAGTGAAATGTGGCAGCCAGTAAGTGCATAATAAGGCCCTGCAGACAATGAGATAAATGACGAACTCCTTTAATTTGTGTTGCTTGAGGGATTATGTTTGTCAGGGTATCAGGATAATTCCACTGCTCCTAATCGAAAACAGCTATGCGATATTCAAGTTCCAACTGAAAGGGCAAACCAGAACTCCATTTAGCCAAACAACAGTACCGGAGGAGTGTCAGCCTAGGCCACAAGTTCAAGCCTTTGGTCTGGGCGAGTTGAACCCGTGATTCAGAAGTAAAAGTGCTCCGAGTGTAAGGTAACAAATAAAAAGGGGGAGAAGGCTGAGATTTTTTTGTCAGAAGAAGAAATGCTCTCTTTACAGTTAAATCTCCTCTCTTTTCACAAGACCATTGTATAGTCAGCAGGGAGACAGAATTGAACAGCTCATCCTTTGCTTACCGGATCCAGGCTCAATCCTCGGCTTGGTTCACTGTGTATGTGAAGTCTGCATGTTCTCCCCGTGTCTGCATGGGTTTCCTCCAGGTGCTCCAGTTTCCACCCCACAGTACGAAAAAAATATAGCTTATTTATTAGTCACAAGTAAGGCTTACATTAACACTGCAAAGAAGTTACTGTGAAATTCCCCTGGTCATCACACGCCAGCGCCTGTTTGGGTCAATGCACATAACCAGCATGTCTTTCAGACTGTGGGAGGAAACTGGAGCACCTGGAGGAAACCCACGCAGACACAGGGAGAATATGTAAACTCCGCACAGACAGTGACCCAAGCCAGGAATCGAACCTGGGTCCTTGGCGCTGTGAGGCAGCAGTGCTAACTATCATGTTGCCCAAAGACATGCTGATTAAGTGCACTGGTTATGGTAAATTTTCCCTCAGTGTGCCCGAACAGGAACCATAAAGTGGCGACTAGGGGATTTTCAAAGTAACTTCATTACAGAGTTAACGTAAGCCTACTTGTGACACTAACAAATAAACTTAAAATTTGTCTTCAATCTTAATAAGCTAAAACTGTAGCAATTACAACACAAAACAGTGACTTTCCAAGATCACCTTATGTCTGATCACGGAATCACCAAAGTCTCTGGTAAAAATTATTTGCCCTACAGCACACACTTTAATACACAGATTAATCCTTTATAGTTTTGAAATAAGAGAATAAGTAGGTGACAATATGATGGTAAGGGAACAGAGCTTTACTGAAGGTAGGTTAATATTTAAATTCTTGGGCTTTTTTAATGAGTTTGGAACAGAAGGCATTTTTTAGAATGAACATTTACCTGTATTTGAGTAATAGTTTCACTATCTTCAATTTCACTTGCATGAGTCAGCTCGGATGCTGCCTCTCCGGTCATGGTCACCTCAAAACTTTGATCGTTGTCTGAAACTGTTACCACAAAATATCCATAAAGGTCCAGAAAATAAGAGCAGAGGAATTGAGGGAATTGAAAAACAAGTAAATTCTGAAAATTAAAAATCAAATTGCTATGGTTTATTCCTGCTGCTTGAACAGTATTGATTATAATAGTGGGTACAGTGGAGTTTTCCTTACAGGGTCATTACTGGCAAAGGCAAAAACTGCTCTACTTTGAAGTAATCCTTTAAACAGGAGCAAGATTTGTGAGGGAAAGAGAAGGGGTCTGAAAGGAGAAATACAAAGTCTAGGGCCCTGGTTTTATTGGGGAGGGTGAGACTCGCAGAACAGCATTCTCCATTGACCTTGGATGTGATCTTATGAACTTTGGGCAGACATGCCAGTAAAATTCCGACATCAGTGTTTAACTTCGGAATAAAGTACTATCAGATCCCTACAATGCAGCAGAAGGCCATTTGGCCCATCGAGTCTGCAACAACTCTGAAAATGCATCTTCTCCAGGCCCTTCCCTTTGCCCCAGCCCTGTGTACTTCCCACAGCCAATCCACCTAACCTACATACCTTTTCAATGCTCCCTTAAAAGTTAGCATGTCAGCATGTCAGTTTTAATTAAATAAATGGATGAAAAGAAAGGGGTCAAGGTGAGGTACAGCAAATCATCTGAAGTTGTTGAATTCGATGTTGAGACCAGAAGGCTGTAAAGTGCCTAACCGGAAGATGAGATGCTGTTCCTCCAGTTTGCGTTGAGCCGTTTGGCCATTCACATCCTTTATTTTCTCCGTGGACAGCTATTAGCAGTCTTTTCCCCAGTTTCTGTGGCTATGACTAATCTTTCATTCCCGCCCCCTGCTGTATAAATACCTCTCACATTCAATGCCCTTTAGCTTTGATAAAGGGTCATCTGCACTCAAAACGTCAGCAAAAAAAAAAGGGGGGGTGCGTAAATGGGTGTTTTTCTGGTTGACGATCTGTGACTAGGGTTGTGCTTCAGGGATCAGTGTTGGGATGCAATTGTTTATGGTTTATGTAGATGATTTGGAGTTGGAGACCAATTTTGATGGTATCAGGCAGGAACTTTCAAAAATTAATTGGGGGAGTCTGTGGGAAGGCAAAGGGACGTCTGGTAAGTGGCATGCTTTCAAAAGTGTGTTAACCAGGGTTCAGGATAAACACATTTCTCTTAGAGTGAAGGGCAAGGCTGGCAGAAGTCAAGAACACTGGGTGACTCAAGATATTGAGACCCTGATCAAGAATAAGAAAGAAGCACATGACGTGCATAGGCAACTGGGATCAAATGAATCCCTTGAAGAGTATAGGGAGTGTAGGAGTAGAGAGGGAAATCAGGAGGGCAAAAAGGGGACACAAAATTGTTTTGGCAGATAAGTCAAAGGAGAATCCAAAGAGCTTCAACAAATACATAAAAGGCAAAAGAGTAACAAGGGAGAGAGTAGGGCCTCTTAAGGATCAACAAGGTCATCTATGTGCAGATCCACAAGCGATGGGTGAGATCCTAAATGAATATTTCTCATCAGTATTTACTGTTGAGAAAAGCATGGATGTTAGCAAACTTGGGTAAATAAATAGTGACATCTTGAGGAGTGTACATACTACAGAAAAGGTGGTGCTGGAAGTCTCAAAGCGCATCAAGGTAGATAAATTTGCAGGACCCGATGAGGTATATCCTAGGACGTTGTGGGAGGCTAGGGAGGAAATTCTGGATTCCCTAGCCAAGATATTTGAATGGTCTATAGTCACAGGTGAGGTGCCTGAAGATTGAAGAGTGGCAAATGTTGTGCCTTTGTTTAAAAAGGGCTGCAGGGAAAAGCCTGGGAGCTATAGGCCAGTGAGCCTCACATCTGTGGTGGGTAAATTGTTGGAAAGTATTTTGAGGGACAGGATCTACAGACATTTAGAGATGCAAGGTCTGAGTAGCAACAGTCAGCATGGCTTTGTGAGTGAAAAATCATAAGAACATAAGAAGTAGGAGCAGGAGTAGGCCATCTAGCCCTTCGAGCCTACCCCACCATTCAATAAGATCATGGCTGATCTGAAATGGATCAGTTCCACTTTCCCGCTTTCTCCCCGTACCCCTCATGTCTCACAAATTTAATTGAGTTTTTTGAAGGGGGTAACCAAGAAGGTAGATGAGGGCATGCAGTTGATGCTGTCTGCATGGACTTTAGCAAGGCCTTTGACAAGGTACCACATGGTAGATTGTTGCATAAAGTTAAATCTCACTGGATCCAGGGAGAGGTGTCTAAATGGATACACAATTGGCATCTTGACAGAAACCAGAGGGTGGTTGTAGAGGGATGTTTATCAAACGGGAGGCCTGTGACCAGCACTGTGCCTCAAGGATCAGTGCTGGCCCCACTGTTACTTGTCATTCACATTTAATGATTTGGATGAGAATATAGGGGGCATAGTTAGTAAGTTTGCAGATGACACTAAGACTGGTAGCATAGTGGACAGTGAAGAAAGTTATCTCCAATTGCAACGGGATCTTGATCAATTGGGCCAGTGGACTGATGAATGGCAGATGGAGTTTAATTTAGACAAATGCGATGTGATGCATTTTGGTAGACTGAACTAGGGCAGGACTTACTCAGTTAATGGTAGGCATTGGGGAGAGTTACAGAACAAAGAGATCTAGGGGTACATGTTCCTTGAAAGTGGAGTCACAGGTGGACAGAGTGGTGAAGAAGGCATTCGGCATGCTTGGTTTCATTGGTCAGAACACCGAATACAAGAATTGTGACGTCTTGTTAAAGTTGTATGAGACACTGGTAAGGCCACAATTGGAATACTGTGTGAAATTCTGGTCACCCTATTATAGAAAGGATATTATTAAACTAGAAAAAGAGTGCAGCAAAGATTTACTAGGATGCTACCGGGACTTGATGGATTGAGTTATATGGAGAGGCTGGATAGACTGGGACTTTTTCCTCTGGAGAACGGGAAGCTGAGGCGTGACCTTACCGAGGTCTATAAAATAATGATGCAGCATAGAAAAGATAGTTAAGTCAATATCTTTTCTCAAAGGTACGGGAGTCTAAAACTAGAGGGCATAGGCTTAAGGTGAGAGGGGGAGGAATACAAGAGTATCCAGAGGGCAATTTTTTCCCAGAGGGTGGTGAGAGGAACAAGCTGCCAGAGGTAATAGTAGAGGCAGGTACAATTTTGTCTTTTAAAAAGCATTTAGATAGTTACATGGGTACGATGGATATGGGCCAAGTGTGGGCAATTGGGATTAATTTACGGGTTTTAAAAAAAGGGCGTTATGGACAAGTTGGGGCAAAGAGCCTGTTTCCATACTGTAAACCTCTATGACTCTAATTGTATACAAATTGGTTTTGTATTTCCGTATATTATTCCTATGACGCATCCAGAAGCAACAATGCTTTCATACTCAATCCAGTGCTAAAAAGAGTTAGAATTGGGAATAGGTAATTCTCATATAACAAACCTTAGCAAAATTGTTCTCTTATTACACTGCACAAATTAGCTGGAAATTTCATATTTATATCATGCCAAAAGGAAACATACTTTGCAAGCTAAGTTTTTTAAAAAATAAAAATGCTACGTTTCATGAGCATTTTCAAGCTTTGTCACAATCAGGTTTTTCATGGTCTATAATTTCAAAACTAGCGTTTCGAAAAGAATGCAGCAGACTTGAAGCGCAGCCAGTGTACTGGCAGTTTGCACTAACTGACCCTTAATTGCAACAGGCAGAATAATTGAGAGACATTATTTGATTATTACAGCAAGTTAAAGGCACAATTATACAAGATGAAATGAACAAACATTCATGAATTGTAGCAGATATTCGTAATGATCTTACTTGGAAGTGTAACCACAGACTGGACTGCTGCAAATGGACCAGCAATACCCGTGGATTCAAGACTCGCTTCATCTTCTGTCGACAAACAAAGCCTTTTGTGCAGAGGTTCTTGATTGTCCTCACAGTCTAAATCTACATTCAATAGAGACAAAAAGTAGTTCTTGAGGCGTAACAGGAAAAATAATGTAGTAAATCTTAGGCAACCCTTATTATCAGTAAGGAAAGCAACAGGGCCGGATGGGGTACCCGGCCGTGGACACACGGATCAGCTGGAGGTATTCACAGACATCTTCAACCTCTCTTTACAACAATCTGAGGTCCCTATCTGCTTCAAGAAGATGACCATCATCCCCGTACCTAAGAAAAATCAAGCAGTGTGCCTTAATGACTATTGGCCGGTAGCTCTGACATCCATCATCACGAAGTGCTTCGAAAGGTTAGTCATGGCACGAATCAATTCCAGCCTCCCAGACTGTCTGGATCCACTACAGTTTGCCTACTGTCGCAACAGGTCCACAGCAGGTGATATTTCCCTGGCCCTGCACTCAACCCTGGAACACCTAGATAACAAGGACACCTTTGTCAGACTCCTATTTATTGACTACAGCTCAGCCTTCAACATTGTTATTCCCACAAAACTCATCTCCAAACTCCATTTGGGCCTCAGCACCTCCCTCTGCAACTGGATCCTAAACTTCCTAACTCTCAGAACACAATCAAAAGGATAGGCAACAACACTTGCTCCACGATCATCCTCAACACGGGTGCCCCATAAGGCTGTGTTGTCAGCCCCCTACTATATTCCTATGCACCTACGACTGTGTGGCCAAATGCCCTTCCAGTTCGACTTTCAAGTTTGCTAACAACACCACCATAGTGGGTCAGATCTCAAACAATGACGAGACAGAGTACAGGAATGAGATAGAGAATCTGGTGAACTGGTACAGCGACAATAATCTCTCCCTCGATGTCAACAAAACAAAGGAGACTGTCATTGACTACAGGAAGTGCAAAAGAGTACATGCCCCTGTTTACATCAGGGTTGAGAGCTTCAAGTTTTTAGGTGTCCAGATAACCAGCAACTTGTCCTGCTCCCCCCATGCTGATACTATAGTTAAGAAAGCCCACTAAGGCCTCTACTTTCTCAGAAGACTGAGAAAATTTGGCATTTCAGCTACGAGTTTCATCAACTTTTACAAATGCCACTACAGAAAGCATCTTTCTGGTTGTATCACAGTTTGGTATGGCTCCTGCTCTGCTCAAGACCACAAGGAACTACAAAAGGTTGTGAATGTAGCCCAATCCATCACATAAACCAGCTTCCCAACCATTAACTCTGTCTACACTTCCCGCTGTCTTGGCAAAGCAGCCAGTATAATTAAGGACTCTACGCGCTCTGGACATTCTCTCTTTCGCCTTCTTCCTTTGGGAGATCACATACCAACTGACTTAAGAACAGCTTCTTCCCTGCTGCTGTCAGACTTTCGAATGGACATACCCTGCATTAAGTTGATCTTTCTCTACGCCCTAGCTATGACTGCACTCTCTCGTTTCCTTCTCTATGAACAATATATTTTGTCTGCCTGGCGCGCAAGAAACAATACTTTTCACTGTATGCTAATACAAGTGACAATAATAAATCAAATCATGAATGATACATAAATATTAAATATAAGCAGCAGGAATGACAATATATTAGTGATAGAAGAATACATCATCATAACCATTTTTGATTCAGATCGAATTATATATTCCCACAAAGAGCGAGACACTGACAGGCAACAAATCTTTCCTGCAGGAGGGGGAGATTTCCTTTCCCACAAGGAATGGGGAAATTGCAAAGGCAAACAAATTACCTTGTTCTTTCTTAGTAGCTGGCTCTACCTTAGAATCCCTGGAGTCCAGATGGAAGCCATTTGGCCAACTGAGTCTGCATTGACTTGGAATCATACCCAGGCCCACACCGCCACCCCATGCCTACCTGATCCCCACAACCCCTAATCCACTCTACTATCACAACTTGAGATACAAGGGGCAATTTAGTATGGCCAATACGTCTAACCTGCACATCGCTGGACTGTGGAAGGAAACCGGAGCACTTAGAGGAAACCCGGGGAGAGATGACTGCTATGACATCCAAGTTCTTGAGAGCGGGTACTCCAAGTTTTGACAGCTTTAGGAGTTTTGTGCATGCCTGGGGCAGTTGTGAGCGGCACATGTGCAATTCAGCATTTTTAGAGTTCTTTGGGCCAAGGACAGGCCCAGTGCACCTGCATCAAAGAAAATGGCACAAAAACTCCAATCATGTAAGCAAGAGCAGAGGGCCATGATCAGCAAATTGTGTGGAGGGTGTAGAAAGTCTGCAGAGGGATCTAGATAGGCTGAGCGAGTGGGCGAGGACCTGGCAGATGGATTACAATGTTGGCAAGTGTGAGGTTATCCACTTTGGCAGGAATAATAGTAGGAAGGACTACTATTTAAAGGGCGAAAAGCTGCAGCATGCTACGGTGCAGAGGGACCTGGGGGTCCTTGTGCATGAGTCGCAAAAACCCAGCCTACAGGTGCAGCAGGTGGTCAGGAAGGCAAATGAGATGCTGGCCTTCATAGCGAGGGGGATTGAATATAAAAGTAGGGAGGTCTTGCTGCAACTGTACAGGGCACTGGTGAGGCCGTAGCTGGAGTACTGTGTGCAGTTTTGGTCGCCGCACTTGCGCAAGGATATTTTGGCCTTGGAGGGAGTGCAGAGGAGGTTCACTAGGCTGATACTGGAGTTGAGGGGGTTGAACTATGAAGAGAGGCTGAATAGACTGGGCTTGTACTCATTGGAGTTTAGAAGGATGAGGGGGGATCTTATTGAGACGTATAAGATGATGAAGGGGATGGATAGGGTAGAGGCGGAGAGGTTCTTCCCGCTCAGAAAGGACAGCAGGACTAGACGGCACAGCCTCAAGATAAGGGGGGGGGGGGCAGTTTAGAACAGAGTTGAGGAGGAACTTCTTCACTCAAAGGGTGGTGAATCTCTGGAATTCACTGCCCGTTGAAGTGGTGGAGGCTACCTCGCTAAATATATTTAAGACACGGGTAGATAGGTTTTTGGTAGGCAAGGGGATTAAGGGTTATGGGGAGAAAGCAGGAAAGTGGAACTGAGCCACTTCAGATCAGCCATGATCTTATTGAATGGCGGGGCAGGCTCGAGGGGCTGGATGGCCTACTCCTGCTCCTATTTCTTATGTTATGAAAGGAGTCCCACGCAGTGGACAGAGAGGAGTTCTAGTTGACAAGTAGAAAGACAGAAACAAAGGAAAAGATTCCAATTGCAAACAGGGTTGCAATTGGCAGACCTTAAGCGGAGAGAGTTCAGGATAAGCCTTTGCAATCTAAGAGGTTAAGGTTTACTTAGATAGGCACATGAGCGAAACAGGGATGGAGGGGTATAGGAGACGGTTTTAAATAAGGGTCAGAGTCTCGGGACATCACTGGAAATCTAATGCTACATGTGTTGACGTTTTGTCTCTTTTACTCCGCAGGTGTGTCGGTCCACCTTGTTGTCTAACGAGGGGCATGCACACGGTGGGTCGTGCATGGGCTGCTCTTGGATGTTTCGAGAGTGGCCTAGTACTTTGCGTCGTTGTGTATGCTTAAAACTGGACCAGCAGATGGGCACCACAACAGCTCAGTGACTATCACTGCTAGCTGTGCAGATACGTGGATTTGGGCCAGTATCTGTGGGAGTTTGCGCATTCTCCCCGTGCTTGCGTGGGTTTCCTCCGGGTGCTTCGGTTTCCTCTCACACCCCAAAGATGTGCTCTTAGGCTGATTAGTGTAACAGACTGTCCCCAAATTATTCTCCCCTGAATCTGGTTTCCAATGGGGGGGTACCATAAGCATAGACACAGGTCAAGGGAGGTGTAGGAAAAATGCTTTGTTAAGATGGTGGCGTGGGCTCGTTGGGCCGAAGGGCCTGTTTCCTGTGCTGTGTTGTTCTTTGTTGTTGAGGAGCCCTGGTGATCGAAGGAGGAAGCAGAAGTTTGGAGACAGTGTGATGTGGACAATTGGGGTGAAGGTAAGCCTTTGGAGCAGTAGTATTCCACACAGTAAGACCAAAGGTCTTGGGCTGTGCTTGTGAGTGAGTGCTGGAGTGCAGACTTGGGAATCCAGGGTACCCGAGTCTCAGGAGATGAAACTGAAGCCCTGCAAAACTGAACATTGTTGAGATTGTCCAGTTAGAGTGGTTCAAGGCAAAAATTTTTTGGCACAATGATATTCACCTATCATGTTATAAACACGAACTGCAAGACGACAAAAGATAATTCCAAGCGCTAAATCAGTTGCTGATTGGTTGCTCATGACATACAAAAAACAATGTGATTATGTTTCTGGTGCTTATACAGCAGCAGAAATATACTGATTAACATAACCTAATTATATTAATCAGTATAAAGGGACTACTACAGTCTGAAAGACGTACTGGTTAGGGGCATTGGCCATGCTAAATTCTCCCTCACTGTACCCAATCAGATGCTGAAGTGTGGCAACTAGGGGATTTTCACAGTAACTTCATTGTAGTGTTAATGTAAGCCTACTTGTGACAATAATAAGTAAACTTGAACATGCGAGTAGAATTTAGCTTCAGCAATTTTATCATTACATTTGGGTGATTGTGGATTTCATTGCATCTAATCGATCAATATAAAACAATGTGTTCCTCCGCAATGTCACACCTCAAATATCAACCCACTTTACACTCAAAATACTTGATCGTACATGCACCTAATTAGCTCAAATGTAATACTGGTAAAACTTGCAAATAATCATAAGAACAAAGTCAAATATTAAAAAAAATTGTAAAGTTGGTGTGAATTTAACAGTAAAAACAGTTATACCCCGAAAAACCAATACAAACTATATAATTATAAAATTCTTATTTTCACCAGTATAGTGTTAAACGTCTGGGTTTACAGACAGCCCATCTCTTCTGATGAATTTGAGGAACTTGGTTGTAATTTAAATTATATGGTTGGTCTTAGCTGACTATTCTTACAATAAAGCTAATTGTTTTGATAGCCTAGTGTCCATGTTAGTCACAGCAAGTCATGCCCCTCACAATTTTGCCGCCAGGTTTTTGCAGGTTTTTCTTCTCTGAATTGAACAAACATTCAGAGAGCAGGTCAGCATATATTGTTTCAGAGCCCTGCTTCACTGCTGCAAGGAACAGCAAGTCCAGAAGCTGATGGGTAACTGAATCTGTTAAAAATGAAAACCGTGAATGTTTTGTTTAAAAGACTCCAATGATGTATCCTGTCCATAATAAAGACTGCCTTCTTTCACCTCTGTAACATCTCCCAACGCCTCAGCCCATGTGCTGCTGAAAACCGCATCCATGTCTTCTATATCTCCAGACTTGGTTACTCTAATGCTGTCCTCAAGAAAGTCTCCCATCCTCCATCCTCAACTCAGCCAAAATTATGCTGTTCATATGCTGTCTTGGCGAAAGTCCCATCTGCCAGTCAGCCATTGTTGGCCTCTTCTAACTCCTGCTATTCTAACATTTTTACCCTCATGCTTACATTCCTTTAAGCCCTGTTCCTCATTATTCTTAGCATCTCTTCCAGCTCCCATCCCCAAGCTCTATTTCTCCAACTTGGCCTTTTTGTGCTTGTCTGCCCTTCACTCCACTATTGGCAGTCATACTTTTATGAAGGATGCATTTTGCCTCCATAAACCTGTCTTTTTACAATTAAGCACCACCAGCTCCTCAAGGGTAATTAGCGATGGGCAATAAATGCGAGCCTCACTAATGATGCCTACAGTCACAATCTACTGCGTGAATATGCCATAAAACACTGTGCCAATAATGATGATTTCTAAGTTTTCAGTTCAATTAACTTTTTACAAATATATTTTGACTTTTCTTCAATTAAAACACCCACTCAGCGCAATTTCTTCTCTCTACACTTTGAAAGGTAAAGCAAAATTTGGGCTTCACAATCCCCTTTTCAGCATTTTACCATTTCCAGATTCACAATTTAAATATGAAAAATGAACATATTAAATTGAAAATATTAAATCAAAAATATGACTTCACAATTATGCACCAATATTTCAATTGTTCCCTAGCCCCTCTAATCCTCTTTCATTCGAACACCATACTTTGGTCTTGACCCTCCAGGGCTGGAAATAGAGTGAGTAGTCAGCATCTTTTTATTAACCCAAAATGACCAGCCTGAACTAACACTGCTTCATAGCACACACTAATCATTCTGATCAGCAAATGGTCAGAATTATATGTCTTTTTTTTGTGGATCTCCACAAAACCACTGAAGTCCTGACCCTCACCTCCTCAGCAGCTGCCCCTCGTCTTTCCCCAGCCCACACTTCATCACTACCCCAGGCAGGGCAAATAGCAAAAAATGTTCCTGTCGGTGGAGGAGTCAAGAATGAGAGGACATAGATTTAAAGGCTTGGTATGACCCAAGGAGAAGACATGTTATGATCTCTGGAATGCGTTGCCCAGAGGGTGGCAGAAGCAGATTCAACAGGTCAAAATCCTGGAATTCCCTTCCTAATGGCATTGTGGGTCAACCCACAGCACAGGGACTGCAGCAATTCAAGAAGGCAGCTCACCACTTTCTCAAGGGCAGCTAGGGCTGGGCAATAAATGCTGGCCAGCCAGCGATGCTCATGTCCCATGAATGAATAAAAAAAATTCAAAAGGGAATTGGATAAGTACTGAAAAGAAAAAAGAATACAGGGCTATACAGGTTTGGGGAATGGGGCTGGCTAAATTACTCTTGAAGAGAGTTGGTGCGGGCACAACACAGTGCACGGTCTCCTTTCCTGCTGCAATCTATGATTCTATTCTGTAATTCTAAATGTAACATGTTACATTTTCGATGAATCCTCCTAGCACCTAGTTACTGTTGTCCTGGCTGGCTGATATTTCAGAGGCTAGAATGACACATCACGTTGTGTGGTAGGATGCTTGTAATCATCAACGATTCTAGTCCTTGGTGCATGGAGGTGGCAACCAACTGGGACTCAGGGTTTGGGTGGACAGAAGAGAGTTGCAGTTGCTGGTGAGCTTTGGGGGCTTAGCAGAGTGGGCATGCAGGAGCTTTTCTGAGGCCTGGGTGATGTAATAAACATTCCCCCTGATCATTGCATTTAAGGAGGAGATTTTTCACGCAGAGAGTGGTGAGTACCTGGAACTCACTGCCAGAGGTGGTGGTGGTGGAAGCAGGCAAATTAGGAACATTTAAGAGGCATTTGGATGGGTACACGAATAGAGGGGAAAGAGAGTAATACGGTCCAAATAAGGGCAGAAGGTTTAATTAGGGCATCATGGTCAGCACAGACTTGGAGGGCCGAAGGGCCTGTTCCTGTGATATACTTTTCTTTGTTCATTATTCCCTATAGGGTCTGACTTAAAACTCTGCAAGAATAAACAGCAGTATTTGCAATTTAAATAAAACAGGATATTCACAGTCTTCCCTGCCATTCTGTCTGTGGCCCAGACAGTATTTACAATTTGATGGCTTGTGATTCTAACTGAATCTTTCCCTGACTAATATCATACACTGAGAAAAATAATCTGCAGCATTCGTCTTCTTGGCTAAGCCATCCAACACCCAAAAAAGGGAGCAAAAGAGACGTGATAAAGAAAAGAATGAGAAATAGAAACAGGAGAAAAATTAAAACTGTATGTCACTCTCAACACACAGACATAGAGGTTTACAGCATGGAAACAGGTCCTTTTTTTAAAACCCCTAAGCTAATCCCAGTTGCCCACATTTGGCCCATATCCCTCTATACCCATCTCACCCATGTTACTATCTAAATGCTTTTTAAAAGACAAAACTGTACCTGTCTCCACTACTACCTTTGGCAGCTTGTTCCAGACACTCACCACCCTCTGTGTGAAAATACTGCCCCTCTGGACACTTTTGTATCTCTCCCCTCTCACCTTAAACCTATGCCCTCTAGTTTTAGACTCCCCTACCATTGGGGAAAGATATTGACTTTCTACCTGATCTGTGCCCCTCATTATTTTATAGGCCTCTATAAGATCACCCCTCATCCTTCTACGCTCCAGAGAAAAAAGTCTGTCTATCCAGCCTCTCCTTATAACTCAAACCATCAAGTCCCATAATATCCAGTAATATATACACATGTTACATTTGTAAGGAGTTCATTTGTATATTACACATCCAGCAATATACAAATGAACTAATTTCTTATACATGTTCTTTTAAAACAACATGAAAAAAAATGTATGATCCAGCTTACTGTTCTGAGGGCAATGCAAAATCAGATTGCCTTCTGTGTCTTGCGCTAGAGTTACTGAGCTGATTGTTTCCAAGGTAACTGTGCCTGATTCGTCCTCAATTGTGTTCATACTCAATCTGAAAGAAATAAGACATAAAATTTAAAGTATGTATATCTTGTGATGCTCAGCGATTTTTTTTTGGGTGGCACAGTGGTTAGCACTAACGCCTCACAGCACTAGGAACGTGGGTTCGATTCTGGCCTTGGGTGAATGTCTGTGTGGAGTTTGCACGTTTTCCCTGTATCCGTGTGGGTTGCTTCCAAAGATGTGCAGGCGAGGTGGATTGGCCATGTTAAATTGCCCTTTGGTCTCCAAAGATGTGTTGGTTTGGTGGATTAGCCATGGTAAATGTGTGGGTTAATGGGATAGTGGGGGGTGGGGCAGTGGGTGGGTGTCAGATGCTTTTCCAGAGTTGAATGCAGACTTGATGGTCCGAATGGCCTCCTCCTGCACCGTGGAGGTTCTAGAAACAGAACAGCACAGGCCCTTTGGCCCTCAATGTTGTGCCGAGCTATGTCCAAGCCCAAGATCAAGCTATCCCACTCCCTATCATTCTGGTGTGCCCCATGTGCCTATCCAATAACCGCTTGAAATTTCCTAAAGTGTCCGACTCCACTATCACAGCGGGCAGTGTATTCCGCATCCCAACCAGTGAAGAATCTACTTTGGACATCCCTCCTATATCTCCCACCATGAACCTTATAGTTATGCCCCCAGTAACACCTACATCCACCCGAGGAAATAGTTTCTGAACGTCCACTCTATCTATCCTCCTCATCATCTTACAAACCTCTATTAAGACGCCTCTCATCCTCCTCCACTCTAAAGAGAAAAGCCCCAACTCCCTCAATCTTTCCTCATAAGACCTACCCTCCAAACCAGGCAGCATCCTGGTAAGTCTCCTCTGCACTCTCTCCAATGCTTCCACATCCTTCTTACAGTGAGGTGACCAGAACTGCACACAATATTCCAAATGTGATCTCACCAAGGTCCAGCATTGTTGCAGCATAGCCCCACAGCTCTTAAACTCAAACCCCTTGTTAATAAACGCTAACATACTATAAGCCTTCCTCATGGCTCTATCCATTTGAGTGACAACCTTCAGAGATCTGTGGATATGAACCCCAAGATCTCTCTGTTCCTCCACATTCCTCAGAATCCTGCCATTGACCCTGTAATCCATGTTCAAGTTTGACCTACCAAAACGAATCAGGGTTAAACTCTATCTGCCACTTTTTGGCCCAGCTCTGCATCCTATCAATGTCTCTTTGCAGCCTGCAAGAGCCCTCCACTTCATCCATTACTCCACCAATCTTGGTGTCATCAGCAAATTTACTAACCCACCCTTCAGCCCCCTCTTCCATGTCATTGATAAAAATCACAAATAGCAGAGGACCCAGCACTGATCCCTGTGGTACATCGCTAGTAACTGGCCTCCAGTCTGAAAATTTTCCCTCCACCACCACCCTCTGTCTTCTATGAGACAGCCAGTTACCTATCCAATCAGCCAAATTTCCTTCTATCCCACACCTCCTTACCTTCTTCATGGGTCTACCATGGGGAACCTTATCAAACGCCTTACTAAAATCCATGTGTATGACATCAACTGCTCTACCTTCATCTACACACTTAGTGACCTCCTCAAAGAATTCAATCAAATTTGTGAGGCAGGACTTACCCCTCATGAAACTATGCTGACTATCCCAGATTAAACTGCATATACATTACTTTAAAGGCCATAAATAAATATAAGTTGCTGTTCATATAGAGAGAAATTTTGGGCAGGACTTCAGGAAAATTTTCCATAGAAGAAAGTGGCACAGGAATTTTGCTATTTACTATGCACCAGCTCAGAGCCTCCACTAGTGCTTTATCTAAAAGATACTATCTTTGGAGAATGTACACACACTCAGTATTGCACTGAAAGGGTACACTAAATGATGCACTTAAGCTCTGGGAACAGATCTTAAAGCCACAACTTGCTGATCAAAATTGACTATGACATCACTGAGCCAAACTAACAATTAGTCATGAGAGCCAGAGTTCCCAACTCTGCTTAGAATATTCCTAAAGGTACCATAAAGATATTCAGATACATAATTCCCTCCCTCCGTGAAGTAATAGCAAAAGCACAGGTGTCAAAATGTTGTTTCTATTTCAACACATTAATGCTGTTACAGAAACTAACATGTCTCCAATGTAGACTGAAGTCACTTGACAACAATTTTATTTTAGTGAAACAAGTGCCAAAGAAATTAAATCATGCGCTTGTAATATAACATTTATTTTATTCTGTGCTTAAACAGAGGTTGTTTACATACAGGTGTTCAAGAAAGTGAACTTTGAGATTTGTTTGCCTACGTACAGTTCAGTGGGAATTATAACACTATAAAATATGAAGGAGCTTGTATTGGATGTAATGAACAATGAGTGCTGTGAGGGATAAAACACAACGCTTATGATTTGTGATTAGAGAAATAAAGTAAACGAACAGCAAATTCTGTGGCTTCCATTGCAATGAAGGAATCAGTTAATTTCAAGACAGCTTTTATCTGCCTTTCCTGCAATATAACAATGCAAACAGTTACAATTAAATACACAGATTAAGAAATGGGAATAGCTCAGTATTACAATATCCAGCAAAGGAGTATGTGCTAAACTGGCAAGTGGGACAACCACTTGTGGTTGTAGCCTTCTGCGTCACTTCAGAGTATGTTTATTCCACAGATAACTTAATCCATTGATGTTGTATCTGAAAGCCTGATACATGACTCCGTCTATTTCGACTGAGATAGTCAAGTTTAGTGTGAGGCTAGAAGCAAAATATATCTTTCCACAGTTACAGTTAGTCTGAGAATTATGCATTTGAACTGCAAGTAGAAGCTGGACTTCTGATGAGCTGCTGACTCACTCTTTCACGCTTAAATTGAAGGATAAGCTTCCCTTTCTATTTGATGAGCTGGTTTTTCCCATTCAGTAAGTATAGACATTCCATGGCTAATCTGTAGTACATTTATCATTAAGCCACTGCAGTAAACCAATTGTCTGTAGCCCTTTGAATAGAATATGGAGTGCTACCTGGGCTGAATCTTTTTACAAGGAAGTTAGTTGGATGTTTATCTAATATTCCAACATCCTGCTCAAAACCATCCTGATTGACCAGATTAAGGGGTTTAAATTTGGAACTGGTATTTGCCAGATATCAAAAGTTTACTTGCAAACAGTGGTTACAGCTATGCTAACTGGTGTTTTATTATACTTCCAATCATGTGTGTTATGCGCTAGATTTAAGTGGAAAATGCACCTGATTCAAGACCATAGGAGCAGAATTAAGCCACTTGGCCTATCAAGTCTGCTCCACTATTCAATCATGGCTGATACTTTTCTCATCTCCATTCTCTTACTTTTTCCCCATAATCCATGATTCCCTTATTAATCAAAAGCCTATCTCTGTCTTAAAGACACTCAGTGACCTAGCATCCACAGCCTTCTGCGGCAAAGAGTTCCACAGATTCACCTCTGGCTGGAGAAATTCCTGCTCATCTCTGTTTTAAAGGATCGAGGTTGTACCCGCTGGTTTCCATTTTTCCTACTAGTCGAAACATTCTCTATATTTGAGAAGTTGGATATAATAGCGATCAAGAGAAATATGATCATCATATGTACTCTTTTACTTTCTATCTAATCCCTACGCTGGCAAGTTGCTGATGAAGAAATGAATGCATCCAGAAGGCAGAAAATTAATTTTTGGTTTATAATGCATGATCGGTAAGTGAAATGGAATTGCAAACGGATGAACTGTTAAAAGAAAACAGAAGAACGGGAAGTTAACATTCTGCTCCTTGCTCACGTTGGGCAATCCACTGATTTGTACTCTATTTCATCCATAACCTTTGATAATCTCTTATCTAATCAGAATCTACTGATCTCAGTCTTGGAAATTTCAATTAACCCAGTAACTTACAAACTTTTGGGGGGGGGGAGGGACAGACTTCTAGATTTCGTGTGGAAGTAGTACTTCTTGATATACTCCTTAACATTGGCTATGTATGACATATGGGACAGAAGCAGGCTCTTCGAATCAGTCCATGTACGTGTTTATGCTCCACTTGAGCCTCCTTCCATCATTATAATCCTTCATTCTTTTGTGGCAAGTGGTGTCCCACAAAGACCATTCTTTTCCATCATTGATACAGCATCAGCCATCAGTAAATGCAATTTTGAAATGTAATCACTGTTGTAATGCAAGGAGCATGGCAGCCAATTTGAGCATTGCAATCTTCCACAAACAGCATTGCGAAAATGACCAAATAATCCATTTTTATGATATTGTTTGAGGGATGGGATAGCAGGGAATTCCCTTGCTCGTATTCAACACAATGCCACGGGATCTTTAACATGCGCCCAAAGAACAGATAGATGGGGTCTCAGTTTAACATCTCCTCTGAAAGATGGCATCTCTCCCAGTGCAGCACTTTGTCAGCACTACACTGAAGGGCCACCTCAATTTTGCTCTCACATCTTTGCAGTAGGACTTGAACCCAAAACTTTCTGACTCAGAGGCAAGTGCTATGCACTAAGCCATGACTGGCAATTAAAAAACTCAATTACGTTGAAATAAAAACAAAACATTGCAGATCCTGGAAATCTGAAGTAAAAATGGAAGTGGTGGAAAAGCTTAGCAGGTCTAACAGCATCGGATTCTGAGGAAGAGTTACACTGAACTTGAAACGTTGGCTCCGTCTCTCCAAAGTTGCTGTCAGACCTGCTGAGCTTTCCCAGCACCTTCTGTTTTAATGTCCGTACATTGTTCTGGTTCCCTCTAGTGTTCCCAAACAGATAATTCACTCTATTTCCCCAAGGATAGAACTGAATACAGGAGGGTTCTATTCATCAATTAAAATTTTTTTTTTAAGGACAAGAATTACAATGATCAAAGGTACAGTAAAGTTTCATATTGTTATGGACTCTGCAGTCCACTGTTTGTAATGTAATGTGGAATTGACAGGTACCATAGAGGCTTTCCCAGCCTGAGTAACAAGGTTTATAATATTGGAACCACGTTTATCTCCAGCCTGTGCTCATGTTTAACAATGCTCTGCCACACAGTATCAGAGCTAACTTTCATGAGACAAAAGCACAATACTGGGAGGCTAGAATTCAGTATCCAGCTGGACATGCACAGGAGGTCATGTAGCATCAGCAGAGAGAAAAAAGTCAACGTTTTAAATCCATGACCTTTCATTAGAACTGGGAAAGTTAGAAATGTAACAGGCTTTAAGCAAACAGAAAGGGGGAGGTTAGGAAAAGAACAGAAAGAGAAGTTTTGTGACAGGCTGGAAGATAGTGTTCTAGGGCAAAGAAAGGGTAGTGGGATAAGTAAGAGAACAGAAGAAGTGTACAGAGGAGATATGAATGACAAAATAATGAATAGCTACCATCCAAAGTGAAAATAAGAGAAAAATGTAATTAGGACCACAACCTGCAAAGAAAAAGGAAACAAAACAGGGGCAGAGATTATGATCTGAAATAGCTGAACTCAATACTGAATCCAGAAGGCTGAGTGCTCTTCCTTGTGCTTCAGTGGAGCTGGACTTGTGAATGCAGGAATAGGTTGAGTATCTGCGTTGATTACTCCAAAATTCCTTACGTTGCCACCATCATTCAAGTTGAAACGTCTCTCCTCATCATGGTAGTCACGTCTACCCTCCTATCACTTTTCCACTCTTGCTCTGACGTCTGGATATAGCAAATCTAGGTGAAACTTCCTACTCATCAATACTTCAGGTGGTGGGAGTTCTGTTGTTGCTTGTGGCATGATACAAACTGGAACAAGAACTGCCAGCGCTTGGTTCCCAAAGGATCACCTGTGATTCTCCTCGATCCTCTTTTCAGTGCTTGAACAGCTCACTCTGCAAAACCATTTGGAGCTGGATGAAAAGGTGCAGTAAACGCATGGCATATTCCATTTGTTTGCATAAACACTTGGGAAAAAAAACTCGTAAATGTTGGGCTGTCATCAGAAATGAGAGAATCTGGTAAATCATGAATTGCAAAAACTTAACATAGCTTCTCAATCATGACAACCACTGTCGTTTTGTTCACTTTGTGCATTTCTAACCACTTAGAATGCGCGTCCACGATGACTAAAAACAAAAGAGAAAACATTGGAAAATCTCAGCAGGTCTGGCAGCATTTGTAAGGAGAGAAAAGAACTGACGTTTCAAGTTCAGATGACCCAAGGGTCACCTGGATTTCAAACGTCAGCTCAGATGACCCATGGGTCACCCGGATATGAAATGTCAGCTCTTTTCTCTTCGAACAGATGCTGCCAAAACTGCATTTCCAGCATTTTCTCTTTTGGTTTCAGATTCTAGCATCTGCAGTAATTTGTTTTTATGACTAAAAATGTATGATCCATAAAAGGCCCTGGAAAGTCCACAAGAAGTCTAGTCCACAAGTAATCAGGCTACGCCCATGGACATAGCGGTGCTGGTGGCATCATCTTTTGGTTGATCTGACATGCAGAACAGGATCTCACTTTGTTCTCCAAATCCTGATACACGTTAGGCACCAAACATATGACCTGGCCAAACTTTTCATTCGGGAGGCACAAGGGTTATCCTCATGAACATCATCCAAGTCTTGTGAGTGACCAGGGGATTGGACGACTACCCTGGATCCCCAAATGATACAACCATCCTGCACACTCATCTCAGGCCGACCCTGCCAAAGGAATCTCTTTACCCGGGATAGAACAGGGTCCAGTCCGGTCTTAATTTGTTTGGCATTCAGTGGAGAATGTGGAAGTGTTTTGAGCAAGGAAATTGCATCTGGAGGAAATATTTTCTTGGTGAGCATGTCAGGTAAAGGAAGGTGACTCAATGGGTCTACGTTTGCATTGTCCTTCACTGCCTGTGCACAATGTTATACTGGTAAGCTGACAATGTGAGTGCCCAGCGCTGTTTTCTTGCTGAGGCTATAGGAGGAATACATTTGGATTCACTGAAAAGACTCAATGGTTTGTGGTCAGTACACACAGTGAATGAATGACCATAAAAGGTACCAATGAAACAGTCTCACAGCAACGACAATGGTTAACATTCCTTCTCAGCTGTTGTCAGCATATGTGATGCAAAACCAGTGGGTTTTTCTGATTCGTCCTCCATCAGATGAGAGAGTACAGCCCCAACACCGCAGGGCAAAGCATGACAGAATGAGTTTTCTGTCCTGGTCAAAGTGAAACAGCAGATTAGCTTACTGCAACAGCGTTTTACAGCCTTGAAAGCTTTCTTTTGTGCTGACCGCCACTTTCACTTTGTTTCTTAGTTAAGTAACAGGTTGGCACCAACACTGTTGAAAGATCTGACAGAAACTTCCCGTAGTAACTCACCATGCCCAAAAATGATCTGAGCTTGGATACTCTTCTAGGGTGGGGCTTCCTTGATAGCTCTGACTTTGCCTTCCACAGGAGACAGACCCTGCACTGTGATTTTGTGACCCAAATATCCCACACTGTGTGCCTGGAAAATGCATTTACTATGCTTCTTTAAACATTTGATCCAGGTTGGTGAGGCGCTCCTCCTCAGTTTTCACTATGATCAGGATGTTGTCCAAGTAAACTGCTACATGAGAAATCCCCTGCAACAGATTGTCCAGTGTCCTCTGAAAAACTGCAGAACTGGAGATGACCCTGAAAACCAGAGGGTTGTATCTGAATAAAGCCTTGTGAGTGTTGATTGTATATTGCTGTTCGAGTCCTCCTCTAAACAAAAGCTGCTGGTATGCGCAGCTCATGTCAAGTTTTGAGTATGTCTTGCCTCTGGCTAGTGATGAAAACAGATCTTCCACCCTCAGCAATGGGTAAGCATCCAGTTTGAAGCCTGATTGATGGTAAGTTTGTAATCCCTGCATATATACACCATACCATCATTTATAAGAATAGGAACAATTGGAGCTGCCTAACGAGAAAATTGAATTAGCTCAATGATCCCATGCTTCTGATGCTGTTCCAATCCCTTCAATTTACCTTCCATAGCATAGAGCACTGTAAGAAGTCTCACAACACTAGGTTAAAGTCCAACAGGTTTATTTGGTAGCAAAAGCCACTTGCTTTCAGACCGCTGCTCCTTCATCAGGTAAGTGGGAGTTCTGTTCAGAAACAGGGCATATAAAGACATGACTTTATCACTGATACTATCTATACTTCCTGCAGTCTTGGAAAAGCAACCAACATAATTAAAGACCCCGTGCACCCCGGACACACACTTCCACCTTCTTCCATCAGGAAGATGTCTTGAAAGTAATTGTCTGTTTTCTTTATTGAAAACCACAAAATTTGCTGTTGAGCAACGCTTTAATTCTCTAATCTCAGGCAGTGACCTGGAGATTAAAACCTTTGAGGTTAGACTTTCTAATTTAGCACCTAGCCGTTCATAATCCTCAGCAGAACCTTTTTCGTAGTTCTACCCATGTTGTTGGTACCTAGGTGAACCACTGGATCCTCCCCCTCCCATTATAAGCTTCTTTCCACCTGACAGCAAACGTCCCAAACCTAGGCACTGGACAGGCACAGCTGTCCAAATCCTGCTCTAGGCTGCAGAGAACTGTGTCTATCTCCCTGACCATTCTGTCCACAACCACCAATACATTCCTATTAACTCCTCTTGCTTGAATGGCTTCCTGTACCATGGTCCACCCTGTAGCCACCGCGTCATCCATTCTGGCAACAAAAACCTTAAACCTGTTGGATAACTTCAAAGGCTGAAGCTCTTCTACCTCTACGTTCTGATGCTTTGGAATGTTTATTATACTAATGCAATTCCTTTTAAAGTGTAAGATTTTACTGTAGTGCTAAATATAATTGTACGATCCAAGCGGCCAAAAAGATCCCTCTAGTTTCCCCACAAATTCTCGAAAGGCATGTAGGTTAGGTGGATTGACCGTGGTAAAATTGCCCCTTAATGTCCAAACATGTGCAGGTTAGATAGATTAGCAATGGTAAATGCATGGTCTTACAGGCATAGAAGGGGGCCTGGGTAAGATACTCTGTTAGAGTCAGTGCAGACTCAATGGGCTGAATAACCTCCTCCTGTATTCTCGGGAGTCTGTTTCTATAAACATTATCCAACTAAAAAGTACTCTCCCCCACCCACTTATAAAACATTAAGAAACAAATATACAAATCCATCCAGAATTAGACTAATTAACCTATTAAAAAAAACTGTTCCAAAACATTTCCAAAACATCTGACAAAACATTTCCATCAGATACATAGAACATTACAGTGCAGTGCAGGCCCTTCGGCCCTTGATGTTGCGCCGACCAGTGGAACCAATCTAATGACCCTCTAACCTAAACTATTCCAATGTTATCCATATGCCTATCCACTGGCCATTTGAACGCCCTTAAAGTTGGCGAGTTCACAACTGCTGCAGGCAGGGCATTCCACGCCCTTACTATCCTCTGAGTAAAGAACCTAATTCTGACATCCGTCCTATAATCACCACCCCTTAATTTAAAGCTATGTCTCCTCGTGTTAGCCATCACCATTCATGGAAAAAGGCTCTCACTATCCACCCTTTCTAACCCTCTGATCATCTTGTATGCCTCAATTAGGTCACCTCTTAACCTTCTCTCTGACGAAAATAACCTCAAGTCCCTCAGCCTTTCCTCATAAGACCTTCCCACCATATCAGGCAACATCCTGGTAAACCTCCTCTGCACCCTTTCCAATGCCTCCACATCTTTCTTATAATGCAGTGATCAGAACTGTCAGATACTAGTCAGCTAATGGAAATGAAGTCTTTTGTTTTTTTTTCAGATGAACAAACTTCTGTCTGTATTTGTGGTTTTATCAGAATATTATTTTAGAATAAAAGTTTATTGAGACATCAGAATGCATTGACAGCATTGAGCAAAGACTAATATAATTACTACACTATTATACCCAAACACACAGGAAAATAGGAACAAGAAGTCATTTAGACCATCAAGCCTGTTCTGCCATTTCATAGGATAATGTCTGATCTTCGATCTAACTCTACATTCTCACCTTTACCCCACATCCTTAAAACCTTTGGACCACAGAAGTTACAACACCTTTTCTGTGAAGTTTTTTTTAATTTCAGTCCTAAAAAGTTTGGCTCTAATTTTTAAACTGTGGCTTCTAGTCCTAGACATTCAAACTAGGGGAAATAAGTGCTTTTGACCCAATCAGTTCCCCTTATTATCTTGAAATCTGGAATCAAATAATCACATCCAAATTCCAGGAAACTCCTAGTTTAAGAAATCTCTCCTTGTAGTTTAATGTTTGTCAATCTAGATGTGGAGATGCTGGTGTTGGACTGGGGTAGGCACACTAAGTAGTCTCACAACACCAGGTTAAAGTCCAACAGATTTATTTGGTAGCACGAGCTTTCATCAGGCGAATGCCCCTTCACCTGATGAAGGGGCAGTGCTTCGAAAGCTTTGTCAATCTAGATGAGTGCAGCTCCAACACTGAGGAAGCTTGACACCATCCAAGACAAAGCAGCCCACCAGATTGGCCCCATCATTCAATCTTCACTCCCTCCACTACTGATACAGTGGCAGCAGTGTGTACTACTGTAAGGTGCACGTCAGCAACTCGCCAAAGCTCCTTTGACAACATCCACCAAACCACTAGGAAAAGGGCAGCAGGTGCATGAGAACACCACCACCACCTGCAAGACCCCCCCTTTCCTGCACCCCCAAAGCCACACAACATCCTAACTTGGAACTACATTGCCATTCCTTCACCATCACAGTCAAAATCCTGGAATTCCCTCCCGCGCAGCAATCTGGGTGTACCCATATCACATGGATCGCAACTGTTCAAGAAGCCAACTCACCGTTACCTTCTCAAGGGCAATTAAGGTTGGGTCCACCAACCTCTACTTTCTCAGGAGGGAAGGAAATTTTGCATCTCTGCTATGACTCTCATTAACTTTACAAATGCACCACAGAAAGCATTCTTTCTGGTTGTATTACAGCTTTGTATGGCTCCTGCTCTATCCAAGACAGCAAGAAACTACAAACAGTTGTGAACGAAGCCCAGTTCATCATGCAAACCAGCCTCCCATCCACTGACTCAGTATACACTCCCCGCTGCCTTGGAAAAGCGGCCCGCATAATCAAGACAGAATACAGGAATGAGATAGAGAATCTGGTGAACTGGTGCTGCAACAATAATCTCTCCCTCAATGTCAACAAAACGAAGGAGATTGTCATCAACTTCAGGAAGCATTAAGGAAAACATGCCCGTTTACATCAACGGGGACAAAGTAGAAAGGGCAGAGAACTTCAATTATTTAGGTGTCCAGATCACCAAGGATCTGTCCTGGTCCCTCCATGCTGACACTATAGTTAAGAAAGCCAACCAATGCCTCTGCTTTCTCAGAACACTAAGGAAATTCGGCACGTCAGTTACAACTTTCACCAACTTTTACAGATGCACCATAGAACGCATTCTTTCTAGCTCTATCATAGCTTGGTATGGCTCCTGCTCTGCCCAAGATTGCAAAGAACTACAAAAGATTGCGAATGTAGCCCCATCCATCATGCAAACCAATCTCCCAGCCACTGACTCTGTCTACACTTCCCGCTGCCTCGGCAAAGCAGCCAATATAACTAAGGACCCCATGCACTCCAGACACACTCTCTTCCATCTTCTTCCTTTGGGGAAAAAGATACAAAAATCTGAGGTCACGTACCAACCAACTCAAGTACAGCTTCTTCCCTGCTGCTGTCAGACTTTTGAATTTAAACCTTGCATTAGGTTGATCTTTCTCAATACCCTAGCTATGACTGTAATTGTACATTCTGTACTCTCTCGTTTTCTTCTCTATGAATGGGATGCTTTGTCTGTATAACGAAGAAATAGTGCTTTTCACTGTATGTTAATACACATGACAATAATAAATCAAATCAAGGACCCCACACCCCGCAAGCACACACTCTTCCGTCTGAGGTCACGTACCAACCAACTCAAGAACAGCTTCTTCCTTGCTGCTATCAGAGTTGAATGGACCTCTCATATTAAATTGATCTGTCTCTGCACCCTAGCTCTGACTGTAACACTACATTCTGCTACTCTCTCCTTCCCTTCTCTATGAACAGTATGCTTTGTCTGTAAAGCGCGCTAGAAACAATATTTTTCATTGTATGTTAATGTGTGTCAATAATAAATAAATCAAAATCAATAAATGCTGGCCTGGCAGGATAGACCCACGTCCCGTGAACAAAAAAAAATCCAGCAAATCTATAGACACACACACACGAGTAAAGGTAAACACGATACAGTAAAGTTTTATGATACATATACATTTGATTGCATGCATGTGCATTTCATCATATCCATATATAAATACAAACATTTTAAAAACAATTGCTGCAAGGAACTTTAAGACAAAATAAACAAACATGTTGCTCATTTAATATCAACATTTTTATTGTGTTTTAAAATAAACAAATGGACAAATCAAAACGTTTTGTTAAATTAGAACTGGCTGATAATCAGTCGTTAAAGAGGCTGGAGCAGCCACAGCAATGGCTCTGCGTGGCCAAATTCCCCTCCAATTCGATTTTTAAGTTTGCTGACGAGACTACTGAAGGGGGGTTGGATCACAAACAACAATGAGACGAAGTACAGGAATGAGATAGAGAGACTGGTGCAGCAACAATAATCTCACCCTCAATGTAAACAAAACAAAGGAGATTGTCATCAGCTTCAGGGAGCATAAAGGAGGACGAAGTAGAAACGGTTGAGAGCTTCAAGTTTTTAGGTGTCTAGATCACCAACAACTGTCCTGGTTCCCCCACCAACACTATAGTTAAGAAAACCAACCAATGCCTCTACTTTCTCAGAGGACTAAGGAAATTTGGCATGTCAGCTACGACTCCCACCAACTTTTACAGATGCACCATAGATGCATTCTTTCTGGTTATATCACAGTTTGATATAGCTCCCATTCTACCCAAGGCCGCAAGGAACTACAAAAGATCGTGAACATAGCCCAATCCATCATGCAAACCAGCCTCCCGTCCATTGACTGTGTCTACACTTATCGCTGCCTCGGCAAAGCAGCCAGCATAATTAAGGACCCCATACATTCTCTCTTCCACCTTCTTTCTTTGGGAAGGAGATACAAAAGTCTGGGGTCACATACCAACTGACTCAAGAACAGTTTCTTCCCTGCTGATGTCAGACTTTTGAATGGATCTACCTTGCATTAAGTTAATCTTTTTCTACACCCTCGCTTTGACTGTAACACTACATTCTGCGCCCTTTCCTTTCCTTCACTATGGACGGTATGCTTTGTCTGTATAGCGCACAAGAAACAATACTTTTCACCATACGTTAATACATGTGACAATAATAAATCAAATCAAAATCAGTGAGTCCAGCAGCCGGAGCAGTGACCCCCCGGCCAGAGCAGTGGGTTCAGCGGCCAGGGGAATGGCTACAGTAGCCACAGCAGTGACCCCAGGCAACAGCAGTGGGTTCAGTGGCCGGAACAGTGACCCCGGGCAACAGCAGTGGGTTCAGTGGCCGGAGCAGTGACCCCGGGCAGCAGCAGTGGGTTCAGTGGCCGGAGCAGTGGGTCCAGCGGCGGGAGCAGTGACCGCGGGCCGGAGCAGTGACCCCAGGCCGCAGCAGTGACTCCAGGGGGTCCCGGGTCTATTGTGCGGTTGTGAGGGAGATAGCCGGCGCCATGTTGAGCCGCGGTCTCGGTGCCGGGGGGGGGGCCGGAGCCCTCAGTGCGGCTGTCCCTCAGTGTGTGTGTCCCTCACTCACTCCCTCCCTCCGTCACTCACTCCGCCTCCCGCTTTCACTCACTCTCTCTCGGCTGCATTTACTTACTTCCTGTTTTCAGGTCCGGGCACTTTTTCTGCGAGAGACCAGGATGATAAAATGCCAGGATGCAGACACAGAGAGAGAGAGAGAGCCGCTCTCCCTGCCGCCGCCGCCGCCCGCCCGCCGGAAACACCCTCCCATCACCCACTGACCTCACATCCGCCCCGCCACCATGGCAACGCGGCCTACAGCGGCCCAAAGCCTGCAGCTCTCAGACCCAACTCCAGCCCCACATTGGGTCTGCCCCCCCCCCCCAAAGATTATTTTAATTACTTTATTTATTCATCATTCGCAAGTAAGGCTTACATTGATACTGCAATGAAGTTACTGTGAAATTCTCCTAGTCGCCACACTCCGGTGCCTGTTCGGGTTACACCGAGGCAGAATTTAGCACGGCCCAATGTACCCTAACCAGCACATCTTTCAGACGGTAGGAGGAGACCAGAGCACCTGGAGGAAACCCACGCAGACATGAGGAGAATGTGCAAATTCCACAAGCCAGGAATTGAATCCAGGTCCCTGGCTCTGTGAGGCAGGAGTGCTAACCCACTGTGCCACCCCTGTCTGCCTTCCAGATTCCACCCTCCACCGTGTTTGTAAACATTTTTGTAAACCACAGACCTCATCATCAAAATCAAACTGCTAATGTTGGGAATCTGAAATAACGACTCATGCTGGACGGAGAAGAGCAGCATGATCTGTAGGACAAAAGCACAGTGTTAACGTTTCACATTGAAGACACTTCATCAGAAGCAGTGATCTCTCTGTGCAACACATTGGACTTCAATGAATCCAAATGAAAAAACAGTTGATTCCAATTTGTATACATACAGGAACGGCCACAAGAGGATGCTATTCACTCCTCCCTGCTGAATGAAAATGCTACACTCAAGTTAAAATTCCAACGTTTACAAATCACTGGTTTCCTCTAAGAGGATACAAAGGAATGCAAAAACAATAGGAGTAGGCTTTTCGGTCTCTTAAGTCTATTGCACCATTCAATTCCATGGCTGATTCTACCTCAGTACCATTTTCCCACATTTCCCCACATACCTTGATGTATTTAATATCTCAAAATCTACCAAGCTCCATGTTGAGCATACTCAATTATGGAACCTCCACTGGCCTCTAGGGTAGAGAATTCCAAAGATTTAACACCTGAGTGAAGGCATTCATACTCCTCGCAGTTCTGAATAGGCTACCCCTTATTCTGAAACTGGCCGGAATTTTACTGGCACCCTCACCTGAAGCTCATAGGATCATGCTCGAGACCAATGGGGAATGCCGTTCTGTGAGTCTTGCCTGCCCTGAAATTGGGGTGGGCATGCCAGTAAATTCAGGGCCTCTGTCTCTCGACCCTCAAGCCTGGAGAAACATCTTTCTTGCATCTACCCTGTCGAGCTGTGTAAAAACTTTGAATAATTCAATGAAAATACCTCTCATTCTAAATTCTAGGCCAGTGGTTCCCAACCTGGTGGTCTGCAAGGGTGGTCCGTGGGAGCGGCACAGCGGTTGGCACTGCTGTTTCACTGCTATTCCCGGCTTGGGTCACTGTCTGTGTGAAGTTTGCACATTCTCTCCATGTCTGCGTGGGTTTCCTCCGAGTGCTCCTGTTTCCACCCACATTCTGAAAGACGTGCTGGTTAGGTGCATTGACCTGAACAAGCAGCATGGTAGCACAGTGGTCAGCACTGCTGCTTCACAGCTCCAGGGTCCTTGGTTCGATTACTGGCTTGGGTCACTGTCTGTGTGGAGTTTGCACATTCTCCTCATGTCTGCATGGGCTTCCTCCGTGTGCTCCGGTTTCCTCCTGCAGTCCAAAGATGTGCGGCCTGGCCTGAGTGTTACGTAATGAAGTTTTTTTATTAAACCTTTTTCTTTGATTTACTTTGTGAAGTTAGTTATTTTATTGCTTGCAACTGGAATATCTTTACTGCTGGATAAACAATGGTGACCTCAGATACCAATTCAGCTGAGACTTCTGGGGCGGATGACGTCGTCTCGCTGACCTCTTGTTCAAAACGAGCATAGAATGCATTTACCTTGTTGGTACATTGTTGTTGGTGATTCTACACACCTTCACCTTGTAGCCTGTTATGTTGTATAAACCTGCCATAATCAGCGGGGGTCTGTGTGGCTAGCCCGGGACTCTTGCTTGTTCCGGCACTGTCTCTTGGCATCTTAGGTGGGGCTCCGTGAATCATATCTTGACTTATATAGGTCAAGGTCACCTGACTTGAATGCCTCAGACCTGGACTTCAGTTAGTAGTGGATGTCCCTGTTCATCAGTGGTTTCTGATTGGAAAACACGCAGATTTGCTTCTTTGGCACACAGTCTTCTACACACTTACCAAAGAAGTCTGTTACTGCAGTGGCGTACCCGTTCAGATTGGTTGCTGAGTTCTTAAATATTGTCCAATCCACTGATTCGAAGCAGTGCCACAGAAGATCACCCAATTCCTCAGACCAACATTGCAGAACTTTCTTTATCAGATTCTCCTGCTTTAGTTTTTGCTTATAAGCCAGGAGCAGGGGCACAGCCTTGGTGTGATTTACCAAAGTTTGATTCAAAAGGGATGAATGATAAATGGATGGGAGATGTGCAGGAGGGATTTTATGGTTTTGGGATGAGAAAAGCCATAAAATCTCACGCTATATTCTGCACCCTCTCCTTTCTTTCTCCTCTGTATACTCTATGAACAGTATGCTTTGTCCGTATAATGCACAAGAAATAATACTTTTCACTGTACGCTAATACATGTGACAATAATAAATCAAATGAAATCAAAATTCCAGCTAACTGAACTCTTGCCTTCTTCATGCTGTTTATATCTTTGCTGTTGGTATTGCTGTTTCTCATTGCTTGCCAACACTAAGATCTCCTTTTTAATTGACCCCGACTTCCAGAACTTTAGGAAGGATCTTGATCCATTTTGGCATATGTCAGAGGAAACATTTCCTCTAACAATGACTGATTTTTTTAATAGAATTTTCCATTTTATCAGACATGTTTGTTTACTCTGACTCAGATATGAACTGGTTTCAAGCACAGCTTGTGTTGGAGTAACTGTTGGTCCTTTACTCACATCCCAACTCATCATCTCATTTGAATCTTCCTAACTTCCTTCTTTGTGACCCTCTGAAGGTAAAGCATGATCTATTTGCACAAATGTAACCTTTCCACTACCTAATATCTTGAACCAAAATATGTGTCAGGACCACATGTTTTCACGATTCTTCCTGGTAATCATTTCAGACACTTAAGCTAATGATCTTTCACCTTCACCTCTGCTTCAACTTCTGATCTCTTTCTCTCACTCTACTGCTTAGAAATGCTAATACTTACCTTAATTTAAAATCAACAGTCGGTGGTCAGGAACTCAGGTCTACATGCAAACATACAAAATGGAGCAGAAATAAACCATTCGGCCTCACATGCCTGCTCTGCCATTCAATAATAAGAACATAAGAACATAAGAAATAGGAGCAGGAGTAGGCCAACTAGCCCTTCGAGCCTGCCCCGCCATTCAATAAGATCATGGCTGATCTGTCGTGGCTCAGTTCCACATTCCCGCCCTCTCCCCATAACCCTTAATCCCCTCTCTTATCAAAAACCCATCAACCCGCGTCTTAAAAATATTTAGCGAGGTAGTCTCCACCACTTCAACGGGCAGAGAATTCCAGAGATTCACCACCCTTTGAGTGAAGAAGTTCCTCCGCAACTCTGTTCTAAACCGCCTCTCCTTTATCTTGAGGCTGTGCCCCCTAGTCCTACTGTCCTTTCTGAGCGGGAAGAGTCTCTCCACCTCTATCCTATCCATCCCATTCATCACCTTATACGTCTCAATGAGATCTCCCCTCATTCTTCTAAACTCTAAAGAGTACAAGCCTAATTTATTCAGCCTCTCCTCATAGCTCAACCCCCTCAACTCCGGCATCAGCCTAGTAAACCTCCTCTGCACTACCTCCAAGGCCAAAATATCCTTGTGTAAGTACGGCGCCCAAAACTGCACACAGTACTCCAGCTGCGGCCTCACCAATGCCCTATACAGCCGCAGCAAGACCTCCCTACTTTTATATTCAATCCCCCTCGCTATGAAGGCCAGCGTCCCATTCGCCTTCCTGACCACCTGCTGCACCTGCAAGCTGGGTTTTTGCGACTCATGCACAAGGACCCCGAGGTCCCTCTGCACCGTCGCCTGCTGCAGTTTTTCTCCACGTAAATAATAATCCTTCCTACCATTATTCCTACCAAAGTGGACCACCTCACACTTGCCAACATTAAATTCCATTTGCCATTTCCTGGCCCATTCGCCCAGCCTATCTAGATCCTTCTGCAGACTCTCCCCACCCTCCGCACAATTTGCCTTTCCACCAATTTTGGTGTCATCAGCAAATTTCGACACCCTACACTCGGTTCCCTCCTCCAGATCATCTATATAAATGGTAAATAGCTGAGGCCCCAGCACCGACCCCTGGGGCACTCCACTAGTCACCATCCGCCAATCCGAATAGCACCCATTGACCCCCACTCTCTGCCTCCTATTTGACAACCAGTCCTCTATCCATGCTAACACCCTACCCCCAACTCCATGCCCCCTTACCTTCTGCAATAACCTCTTGTGAGGTACCTTGTCTAACGCCTTCTGAAAATCAAGAAAGACCACATCCACTGGCTCTCCTCTATCCACCGCCCTAGACACATCCTCATAGAACTCCAGTAAATTTGTCAGACACGACTTCCCCTTAACGAAACCATGCTGCGTCTGCTCTATCAAGCAGTTCCCCTCAATATGCCTCGCTATTTCCTCCTTGATGACGGATTCTAACATTTTACCTACAACAGACGTTAAACTAACAGGCCTATAATTCCCCGCCTTTTGCCTGGCACCCTTCTTAAACAACGGCGTAACATTAGCCGCTTTCCAATCTTCCGGCACTTCCCCGGAATCCAGCGACGTCTGGAAAATAACCACCAAGGCATCCACTATCACCTCCGCCATTTCTTTCAGGACCCTCGGATGCATCCCATCCGGTCCTGGGGACTTGTCCACAATCAGCCCCTCCAGTCTGTCGAGCACCACCTCTCTAGTAACAGTAATGTCATCGAGACCCTCCAGTCCTACCACCTTTCCATCTCTAACATCCGGCAAATTATTCACGTCCTCCTCCGTGAAGACCGAAACAAAAAAGTTATTCAAGACCTCAGCCATATCCCCATCCCCTACCACTAAGTCCCCCTTCTCATCCTCTAAGGGACCAACGTTCACCCTAGCCAGCCTCTTCCTTTTTAAAAATTTATAAAAACTCTTGCTATCCTTTTTTATATTAAGCGCTAGCCCAGCTTCATAGTTTCTCCTACCCTTCTTTATCAACTTCTTTGTCAATCTTTGTTGACATTTAAACCTCTCCCAATCCTCTTCTCGCCCACTACTCTTAGCTACTTTAAACGCCTCCGCTTTTAATTTAACACTTTCCTTCACCTCCTTCGTTATCCACGGCTTATTATCTCTCCTACGGTCCTTTTTTACCATCGGAATAAATTTCTGCTGAGCACCAAGAAAGATCTCCTTAAAGATCCTCCACTGCTCCTCAGCAGACCTACCTTCCAATGCGCTCCCCCAGTCCACATTCGCCAATTCTTCTCTCATCCTACCGTACTCCCCTCTGTTCAAACAAAGGACGCGTGTCCGGGAACCCACTTTCTCCTCCTCCATCTGCACCAGAAACTCCACCATACAATGATCACTCTCCCCAAGAGGAGATGTCATAGATCTGTTTGTCTTTTAAATTCCACATTCCCACCTTCGTCGCATACACGGGTTGTGAAATGGCTGCACATGTGCAGTTGGTGTTTTCAGGTTGGGAACCGGCATTTTGCACCAGCGCAGCAGAAGAGAAGAAACAGTATGAAAAGCAGGTCAGGAGACCTGAACAGGAGCATCATGCAAGAGAAGGTGTCCCAGGGAGAAGGACACGGGGGGAGAAAAGGAAAAGGTCCCAGAAGAAAGTCCCAGACAGGCACAAAGATAGGAATCAGAACTATGTCAAGTTGAAGAAGAGGAGCAGAGAAATAGGTTCCGGGTTAAAGACAGAGCTGTGTGAAACAGACCTGAAGAAAAGTGAGCTTGAGAAAAGTCATGATGATCGAAGGAGGCAGCCAAATTTGGTGACTCCTTACTGCACTCTTTTTGAGCAGTGGTGTTATGCTTTGCAAGGCTGAAGATCTGAAATTGTGCTTGTAAAGTGAAGCTTGATTGTACGTGAAGGTCCAGGGGAAAGAAATCTCAGTGGGCAGGATTGAAACCCTGCAAGGTGGCTCATTGTTGCAGTCGCCCAAAGTTCCTTAAATATGGGGATCGGAAAACCTTGTGAGTAAGACAAAGTGTGGAATTTTCCCGTCCCCTCGCCATGAAAATCATAGTGGGTGGGACATGGACCATGCAAAGGTCCATTGATCTCTAGTGGGATTTTCGAGCCTTGGGGTGAGTGCGGCCAGAATACCCGCCTAAGTCTCCACAAGACTGGTTAGCTCACAATGTGACAAGTATCTGGGTGGGTTGTTGAGAAATCCATGAAATCTACTTAGACTGCATTTGTTATTTAATTTGGAGTCAGGTGTGTCTGAGCACAATTTTCCTGTTAATTTAAATGTACCTCATACTTACCCTGAAAGTTAGCGTATAAGGTAATTATTGCAACTGTTTGTCTGAATTTGTATGTACCTGTGAATATATTGTTGGAATAAAAGAATAATGGGGTATGAATAATTTTCTTGGGTTGTTATTGAGATCTTTCCAACTCTTTGTCAGATATAATATACTTCATTTTTCTTGTTTAATGGATATTTTATTCTGTGTTAAAAGTTCATTAGCAGACTCCTGTTTAGTAACTTTCCTACACAGTTTCTAAGAGAAACAAAGTTAGGATCTATCAGGCCAGGTTACTCTCTGGGATCTGACTTGTTCAGTATTAACATCAGCTGCGATCGTAACACTGACCCTCTTTCTGCCTGGATTGTTACTGTTTTATTGACTGTACTAAATGTGGATTCAGCAATGAAAACTTTGTCTCTATGTCTTAATCTAACTCTAGCCACCAAAGATAGCTTCTTGCTGGACTCTTTGTCAAGCCTATCCCTGGATATTGATCTTGAAGATCACAGCTACTGTGGACAATTCAGGCATTACAACTCTGGATCCACACACAACACAACACTTACCAACACACAATTAATTTTTACATATTAAAAAAGGCAAATTTCTAAATCCAGTATGTGTGTTAGCCACTCATTTGCAATGTAGCCATACACCCTTACCAATACGAAAGAACATAAGAACTAGGAGCAGGAGTAGGCCATCTTGAGCCTGC
Source organism: Carcharhinus amblyrhynchos (assembly GCF_965287045.1). NCBI lineage: Eukaryota > Metazoa > Chordata > Chondrichthyes > Carcharhiniformes > Carcharhinidae > Carcharhinus > Carcharhinus amblyrhynchos. The sequence goes on from NC_137342.1 coordinate 50,878,529, forward strand.
TCTGCAATTCCATAAGATCATGGCTGATCTTTTCGTGGACTCAGCTCCACTTACCCAGCCACTCACCATATTCCTTTACTGTTCAAAAATGTATCTATCCTTGCCTTAAAAACATTCAATGAGATAGCCTCAACTGCTTCACTGGGCAGGGAATGCCACAGATTCACAATCCTTTGTGTGAAGAATTCCTCCACAACTCAGCCCTAAATCTGCTCCCCCTTATTTTGAGGCTATGCCCCCTAGTTCTAGTTTCATCTGCCAGTGGAAACAACTTCTCTGCTTTTATCTATTCCCTTCATAATTTTATATGTTTCTATAGGATCTCCCCTCATTTGTCTGAATTCCAGTGAGTATAGCCCCAGCCTACTCAATCTCTCCTCATAAGCCAACTCTCTCAACTCTGGAATCACCCTAGTGAATCTCCTTTGCACCCCCTCCAGTGCCAGTATATCCTTTCTCAAGTAAGGAGACCAAAACTGTACACAGTACTCCAAGTGTGGCCTCACCAGCACCTTATAAAGCTGCAACATAATCTCGTTGTTTTTAAACTCCATCTCTCTAGCAATGAAGGAAAAAATTCCATATGCCTTCTTAATTACCTGCTGCATCTGCAAACCAACTTCTTGAGATTCCTGCACAAGGACACCCAGGTCCCTCTGCACAGCAGCATGCTCCAATTTGGGTTCGCTGTGAGTTGTTCTACCAACGTTATCTGCTGGGACAGGTAGTCAGCACGTCACTGTTTGGGAGGACTTGACTCCACCCCAGCCATCTCTGACTGCTTCTTTTTGTGACTTTACTTTCCACTTTGTCCTAAAGCTGAACCAGAAATCTTCCAAGGACGTAGTATGGAATCTTCACTCCAATTTTAGGCATTTATGGGCGGTGCATCAGGGTAAATGAAAGGATTAAAAGATGAGTTGTATCAGAGCTCAGGGAAAATAACTCTCCCACAATCACATCACGTGACCCCCCCCTTCCGAAAATATTTCAACATTGTGCCTGATTTGCATTAGTGTTCCATGGATGCTGTCTGGTGTAGAATATTTTGCAATTACTACGTGATCTGGGTGCACTGCCAGATTTCTAGTAAAGTTGGCTTTGGAACTGGGTAATAGACTTTTTCCAAAAGAGAGAGAAAGCCACTTGCAGCCTGTCTCTTCTGATGAATTCTTTCTCACAATCTCAATGCAGCCTAGATAAAAGCAAATTACTGCACATACCGGAATCTGAAACCAAAAGAGAAAATGCTGGAAAACCTCAGTAGGTCTGGCAACATCTGGAAGGAGAGAAAAGAGTTGACATTTCAAGTCCAGACGACAGCTTTGACAAAGGGTCATCTGGACTCAAAACATCAGCTCTTTTCTCTCCTTCCAGATGCTGCCAGACCTGCTGAGATTTTCCAGCATTTTCTCTTCTCTGCAGCCTGGCTTGTTATACTCCACCCATTGTGTATTTTCAACAGGCTCTGGTTGAGTCTTACTGTGGCAGCTATTGCTTAAATATCCAGCACTTTGCATTTTGCAATGATGAGTTTCAGCGGGTCTCTGAAGGTTTGTTAATTTGTCACTTTCACCTTGGAAGGTGGTCTTGCATTTTAAGTGGTTTGTTCTGTCTTATTTCAAATTGCAAAATTTCCAGTCAGTCGAAAGTTTAAAAATCATATGTATACATAGGTCCACGGATATACAAATGGCCACAAGAGGGTGTTATTTCTTGGTGATTAACCCAAAATGTTGAACCTAACTAACTAATTGAAAACCCATTCACTTGCACAGATTTAAAATCAGGCCCATTAACTTTTCCTCTCCACAGGTGTTGCCAGACCGGCAAAATCTTTCCATTTTTATCGTCAATGATCATCTTAGCAAGCTGCCAAAAGCAAAATCTGAATCAGATCTCATTTTATAGTTCGGGAGAATAATATGTTCAACTTTTGGTGTGCAAGTACTTTTGATAAGTGATTTAAGGACCAGGTCTGTGTCTAGTACAGTCCCATTTTGAAAAAAGGATGTGTTTTGAAACCAAATCTTAGATACTGGGCAATACCTGAAGAGAGGGAATCTTTTCAATATTTCCCTTTCTTTACAGATAGAAATATAGAAGATAGGAGGGGCCACTTGGCCCTCAAGCCTACTCCGCCATTCATCACAATCATGGCTGATCGTCCAACTCTAGCCTAATGCTGCTTTTTCCCCGTTACATTTGATCCCATTCGCCCCAAGTGCTATATCTGGCCGCCTCTTGAATACATTCAATGTTTTGGCATCAATGACTTCCTGTGGTAATGTATTCCACAGGCTCACCACTCTGGGTGAAGAAATATCTCCTCACTTCCATTCGAATTGGTCTATCCCCAATCCTCAGATGTGACATTACACCGAGGATTTTTAACATTTTCTGTTTATTGTTCCAGCTTTCTAGTTGCAGTTATTAGATATGTGTTTTACAATTCACAATATCGTCATATGTATGTTTATTGAGACAATTTGGACTGTACGTTAATCCATCCAGAGAAACGCCCATCAGCAGCATTCTCATATGATTCCAGGTGTTTATTGTGCACTACACTGGATGTTTAGTTCCCAATTTGAGCACCCTTTATATTGAGAAAAAACTGCTAAAAAATACTTTTTTCTACTTTGAATTTACCTCCCCTAGTTCCACTTCTCTAGTTTAAAGTAATAATCCAGGTTAACTAACTCTGTATGGTTAACTAACCTCAATACCTCCCTCAGATGACTCCTGCACAGGATAAAAAAGGCTTAGCTTATCCAACCTTTCGTCATTACTCAAAGAGCTTTGAGGCCAAAAATTAGGATTGCATCTTTTCTTCCTTCTGCCTCCAATACTCGCATATCTCTCTATTTCTTGGCAAGAGGGAAGTGGGTGTTATATTCTTGGTGTGGTCTGACCACCAAGAACCTTCTCTTTCAGCTTCATCCTTAGTAATTTCAACAACAACTTATATTAATGTAGCGCCTTCAACGGAGTCAAATAAAGGTGCTTTAAAGGAGCATTATCAGACTAAATACAATACCAAGCCACATAAAGAGATAGGTGATTTGATTTGATTTTTTATTGTCACATGTATTAACATATAGTGAAAAGTATTGTTCCTTGCACGCTATACAGACAAAACATACCGTTCATTGAGAAGGAAAGAACAGAGTGCAGAATGTAGTGTTACAGTCATAGCTAGGGTGTAGAGAAAGATCAACTTAATGTAAGATAGGTTCATTCAAAAGTCTGACGGCAGCAGGGAAGAAACTGTTCTCGAGTCAGTTGGTACGTGAGTTCAGATTTTTGTGTCTTTTTCCCAGCAGAAGAAGGTGGAAGAGTGTATGAAAGAGAGCTTAATCAAACCAATAGGTTTTGAAGAGCATCTTAAAGGAGAAAAGAAATGGAGAGAGATCGAGGCTAAAGGTTGTTAACTAGTCCAAGAGTCAGGACAAACGTGACACTGTTAATATACAAAACAATTATTTTCTCTATCTATTCACTAACATTAAGAAGTCTCATAACACCAGGTTAAAGCCCAACAGGTTTATTTGGAATCACAAGCTTTCAGAGCACTGCTCCTTCATTAGGTCAGTGAAGAGGTAGGTTCACCAACACGGCATATATAAGCAAAAACACAATTGCAAGATAATGGTTGGAATGCAAGTCTTTACAGGTAATCAAATCTTTACAGGTACAGACAATGTGAGTGGAGAGAGAGAAAATCATGAGTTAAAGAGGTGTGAATTGTCTCAAGCCTGGACAGTTAGTCAGGGATTACTTCAGCAGTCAAAGGCATTCAGCCTCTGATCTTCGGGTAACTGTTCTTCAAAGTGGCTTTTACAACACACGGCAAAGCAGAATTGTCAAGCAGAAACTGACAGTCAAGTTCCACACACGTGAGGACGGCCTCAACCGGGATCTTAGGTTCGTGTCACACTAAGTGTATAACCTCCACCATTTGGCCTGGGCTTGCAAAATCTTACTAATTGTCCTGGCTTGAAACACTTCACACCTCTTTAATCTATGATTATCCCTCTCTCCACTGTTATTGTCTGTAACCTGTAAAGACTTGATTACCTGTAAAGATGCACATTCCAATCATTCTCCACATTACAATCGGTAATTATCTTGCAATCGTGTCTTTGCCATGTTTGCGAACCCAATTCTCCACTCACCTGATGAAGGAGCAGTGCTCTGAAAGCTCGTGATTCCAAATAAACCTGTTGGATTTGAACCTCGTGTTGTGAGACTTTTTACTATGCCCACCCCAGTCCAATGCTGGCATCTCCACATCATATTCACTAACATGACTGACATGCCCATCAGTAATCCAAGCAAGATCAATGATACTGGGTAAAGGGTTCAAAAGGAATGAATACTTATTCCGAATCCTTAAATACTTAAAGAAACAAGGGTTGATGTTTCCAAGGCATTGACTCCTAACAGGTCGATGGAGGTAATGTCACTTGCCTAGTAATCCACAGGCTCAAGGCTAAAACTCTGGGGGCATGGTTTCAAGTCCCACCCCTGCAGCTGGTGGAATTAAAATTAGATAGAATTAATAAAATTGGGAATTGAAAGCCAGGCTCAGGAATGGTGACCATGAAACTGTCATCGATTGACGTAAAAATCCATCTGATTCATTCATGTCAAATTAATGAAATTTTACACAGACTGGCTTATATGACTCAAACCCACAATGTGGTTCACTCTTAATGGCCCTCTGAAATAGTCTCTCCATTAGGGATAGTCTAGCCAGTGACACCCACATCTCTTGAAAGAATAAATTGAAAAAAGCACAGCCTTTGAACCTTAGTAGAAAGACGTTCAGTTCTGGCCTTAGGTCACTGTCTCTATGGAGTCTGCACATTCTCCCCATGTCTGTATGGGTTTTCTGCGAGTGTTCCAGTTTCTTTCTACAGTTCAAAGAGATGCAGATGTTCAGGTTAACTTAATTGGCTACGCTAATTTGCCTCTTAATGTCTAAAGGTGTGTAGATTGGGATTAACGGTATAAATTCATGGGGTTACGTGGATAGGATCTGGGTGGGATGCTCTGTTGGAGAGTTGGTGCAGACTTGATGGACGAAATGGCCTGTTTTTACACTGTAGGGATTCTATAATTTCTATGAAGTTGACCTGTTTCATGAGTCAGCATATTGGGATGTGAGGGGTTTACTGGGGATTTAATCAATTGATTGGTAAACAGTTTTTGTACTTCTTACCCAACAGTCAGTCCACCATCCAAAGAGTCCTCAGATTAAAAAAGATCAATTTCATTTCCTTTTACTTCATTCAAAAAAATGTTATAAGGTTGTGCTGAGAATGAATAAAGGTTATATTTAAATATAACAGGGCCACTTAGCTAAACAACACTGAAAACAGGTAATCCTATTGTGCTGTAAAGTGCTCCCTTTCTCTCTTCCCTTTAAAACAATGAATTTTGTTTTTCCTCTTACCAGAAAATGACCATTACAAATGACAAAAAAAAGTTTCCTATTTTTGTCCAGGCTTTGGGTTAATGGAATTTGACTAGTTTCAGTTAAAATCCATAGAAACTACTAAATGTCCCTCGCCCACACACTCAATCCCATTTTCAAAAAATTCAGACAGATTTGTTTGTTGCAGACATTTAAAAGGATATTTCAGAATACACAGAATAGATACATTCCAGCGAGAAGGAAAAATTCCAAGGGTCCATTATCTGTGGTTAATTAAAAAAGTTAAAGACAGATCATCAATATCTTTTCCCAAAGGAGGGGAGTTTAAAACTAACGGGCATAGGTTTAAGGTGAGAGGAGAGAGATATAAAAGGGTCCAGGGGGGCAAATTTTTTCACACAGTGGGTGGTGAGTGTCTGGAACAAGCTGCCAGAGGTATTACTAGAGGTGGGTACAATTTTGTCATTTAAAAAGCATTTAGATAGTTACATGGGTATGATGGGTATAGAGGGATGTGGGCCAAATGCAGGCAATTGGGATTGCTTAGGGATCTTAAAAAAGAAAGGACGGCATGGACAAGTTGGGCTGAAGGGCCTGTTTCCATGCTGTAAACCTCTATGACTCTGTGACAATATTAAACCTAAAGAAAAAGCATATACTTGTGCAAAGGTGAGTGGCAGATCAGGAGATTGAGATGAATATGTATTTATGATGTATGTGGAGAGATTAGGATTGTTTTTGCTGGAGTTCAGACAAAGGGCAGCAGGGTGGCACAGTGGTTAGTCCTGCTGCCTCACAGCGCCAGGGTCCAATTCCAGCCTCGGGTAACTGTGTGGAGTTTGCACATTCTCCCTGATGCTACGTGGGTTTCCTCTGAGTGCTCTGGTTTCCTCCCACAGTCCAAAGATGGGCAGGTTAGTTTGATTGGCCATGATAAATTGACCCATAATGTCAGGGGGCTCATGAGGGTAAATATATGGGGTTATGGGGATAGGGCAGTATCTTGCTGGGATTGTTATCGATACAGGCTTCTTCTGCCTGTAGATTCTATGATTCTATGAATGAGGGGGGATCTCCTATAAAATTCTAACAGGACTAGCCAGAGTAGATGCAGGGAGGTCTTTTCCTGGTTGGCAGCATGTGATGGGCAGTGTGCCACAGAGATCAGTGCTGGGGCTTCTACCTTTATAGTTTACATAAATGACTTGGATGAAAGGACTGAAGGTATGGCTGCTAAATTTACTAATGACACAAAGATAGATTGTAAAGTAAATAGTGAAGAGGGTGTAAGGAGAATACAAAAGGACATAGATAAGTTAACTGAGTTGGCAAAACTCTAGTAAATGGGTTATAATATGGGAAAATGTGAAGTTATCCATTTTGGCAGTGTTGTTGGGGTACTCGAGGTGACCAGTACTAACAGGAAAACTCAGACAATACAAGACTCACAAAGCCAGTGTTTCTGAACCAAAGATATAATTTTGTTTAACCAGAGGCTGTTAGGGGATTATCAGAATGTCAAGTCAGCACTCGGGTGGAGCAGTCAAACCACTCTGAGTAGATCTTGCCTGTACAAGTCTAAACAGGTAAATTATAGGTTTTCTTATCAATCATTTCCCCCTTACGTTAGCTGAAAATCAATCATCTTTAATATGGACTTATCGATAATAATCCCTGTCATGTACCTCAGCCAATTTCATCTCCATATCCAGCATAAAGAAGATTGGGAGAGGTTTAAATGTCAACAAAGATTGACAAAGAAGTTGATAAAGAAGGGTAGGAGAAACTATGAAGCTGGGCTAGCGCTTAATATAAAAAAGGATAGCAAGAGTTTTTATAAATATATAAAAAGGAAGAGGCTGGCTAGGGTGAACGTTGGACCCTTAGAGGATGAGAGGGGGGACCTAGTGGTAGGGGATGGGGAAATGGCTGAGGTCTTGAATAACTTTTTTGTTTCGGTCTTCACGGAGGAGGACGTGAATAATTTGCCGGGTGTTAGCAATGGAAAGGTGGTAGGACTGGAGGGTCTCAATGACATTATTGTTACTAGAGAGGCGGTGCTCGACAGACTGGAGGGACTGATTGTGGACAAGTCCCCAGGACCGGATGGAATGCATCCGAGGGTCCTGAAAGAAATGGCGGAGGTGATAGTGGATGCCTTGGTGGTTATTTTCCAGACGTCGCTGGATTCCGGGGAAGTGCCGAAAGATTGGAAAGCGACTAATGTTACGCCATTGTTTAAGAAGGGTGCCAGGCAAAAGGCGGGGAATTATAGGCCTGTTAGTTTAACGTCTGTTGTAGGTAAAATGTTAGAATCCGTCATCAAGGAGGAAATAGCGAGGCATCTTGAGGGGAATTGCTTGATAGAGCAGACGCAGCATGGTTTCGTTAAGAGGAAGTCGTGTCTGACAAATTTATTGGAGTTCTATGAGGATGTGTCTAGGGCGGTGGATAGAGGAGAGCCGGTGGATGTGGTCTTTCTTGATTTTCAGAAGGCGTTTGACAAGGTACCTCACAAGAGGTTATTGCAGAAGGTAAGGGGGCATGGAGTTGGGGGTAGGGTGTTAGCGTGGATAGAGGATTGGTTGTCAAGTAGGAGGCAGAGAGTGGGGGTTAATGGGTGCTATTCGGATTGGAGGTTGGTGACTAGTGGAGTGCCCCAGGGGTCGGTGCTGGGGCCTCAGCTATTTACCATTTATATAGATGATCTGGAGGAGGGAACCGAGTGTATGGTGTCGAAATTTGCTGATGACACCAAGGTTGGTGGGACGGCAAATTGCGCGGAGGGTGTGGAGAGTCTGCAGAAGGATGTAGATAGACTGGGCGAATGGGCCAGGAAATGGCAAATGGAATTTAATGTTGGCAAGTGCGAGGTGGTCCACTTTGGTAGGAATAATGGTAGGAAGGACTATTACTTACGTGGCGAAAAACTGCAGCAGGCGACGGTGCAGAGGGACCTCGGGGTCCTTGTGCATGAGTCGCAAAAACCCAGTCTGCAGGTGCAGCAGGTGGTCAGGAAGGCGAATGGGATGCTGGCCTTCATTGCGAGGGGGATTGAATATAAAAGTAGGGAGGTCTTGCTGCAGCTGTATAGGGCATTGGTGAGGCCGCAGCTGGAGTACTGTGTGCGGTTTTGGTCGCCGTACTTACGCAAGGATATTTTGGCCTTGGAGGGAGTGCAGAGGAGGTTTACTAGGCTGATGCCGGAGTTGAGGGGGCTGAGCTATGAGGAGAGGCTGAATAAACTAGGCTTGTACTCGTTAGAATTTAGAAGAATGAGGGGAGATCTCATTGAGACATATAAGATGATGAATGGGATGGATAGGATAGAGGTGGAGAGACCCTTCCCGCTCAGAAAGGACAGTAGGACTAGGGGGCACAGCCTCAAGATAAAGGGGGGGCGGTTTAGGACGGAGTTGAGGAGGAACTTCTTCACTCAAAGGGTGGTGAATCTCTGGAATTCTCTGCCCGTTGAGGTGGTGGAGGCTGCCTCGCTAAATATTTTTAAGACGCGGGTTGATGGGTTTTTGACAAGCGAGGGGATTAAGGGTTATGGGGAGAGGGCGGGAATGTGGAACTGAGCCACGACAGATCAGCCATGATCTTATTGAATGGCGGGGCAGGCTCGAAGGGCTAGATGGCCTACTCCTGTTCCTATTTCTTATGTTCTTATGTTCTTATATAATCATCCATTAAATCCAGATGTCAAATCACATCTTGGCTAAAGTCACTTCCAGGTTACCCTAGATGCTCACTACAGGGGTCAAAGTGAATGTTATGACAGGGTAATTGGCAAACTGGATAGAGATGTGATCCCATGCCCGGTAACATTTCCATCCTGAGCCCCTGCTTGTAAGCTGCGATTCATGAGAATTATTCTGATGAAGCCTTGCGAGAAGGAATTCAGGCACGTCCAGCCTTTCCTAATTGCTGCCTAGTCTAAGGCCTGAATTTACATAGAACATAGAACATTACGGCACAGTACAGGCCCTTCGGCCCTTGATGTTGTGCCGAGCTATGTCCAAACCCAAGATCAAGCTATCCCACTCCCTATCAATTTAACCTCCTATGTTGGTAATCTTATGGCCACTTTGGATTTGATGGATGAAGAGGAACAAAAATATACCTCTGCGTCTCTCCATAATGCATGTCCTACCAGGAAACGAAATCTGTTTTGTTTTCTGAAAAGCTTTGCTGAAATGAATGATTATCATTTATGTATTTATAGACTCACATTTCCTTGTTACAAATCTCTTGTGAACTTTAGCTGGTTGAACCAGTTTGTTCCTTTAAACAAGAGACGTGCAGGCATAGTATGCAGCCCATCCCACTCTCATACATGTTTCTGATTTGCAAACCATACCAAACAGTAAGATCCTGGAGACTTACAACATCCTGGTAGAAATGAATCAACAGGATTAGTGAAAACAGAAGATTAAAGGATGGAGTACTCAAAAAACTATTTAAGGTCTGTTCAAGATAGTAATCTTTCAATTTTAAATTCTACAGCCACTTTAAATTAAGCTGCTATTTCTCATTTCCAGAATTACAAAAAAGAAAAGCTATTCCCCATTTTCTACTTTCTCACAGACACTCGCGCTTGCTGGTGTGTAATGCTGCATATACCTGCAGCTCTCCTCTGTGTTAGTCGTCTTTCTTTACAATATAACGGTGGACAGTGAATTTTGACAGATTATTTGAACAGAGAAAGCAGCACAGTCCCATTTATCCCATTATAGGCTGATATTTACACTCTGCATCTTGTAGCAGGGTTGATCCTCAGGAATGGAAATATTGATTAATTTTTCCATCCAGAGGGAATGCAGCATCAACTCGGGACCAAACTTTAATTTAATCTGTTAAATTTTTATTATTTTTCAAAATAATTTTAAAGCTTATTGATGGTGTCCCTTTAAAAAGAGGGTGCTTGCTGATTTTTTGGTAACCGTAGTCATCCAAATTGGAAAAATCGTTTAAAAGAGTTAGTATTGAAGTAAGATCCCGGCCACAGTAACAACGACTTGTATTTATTCGGCACTTTCGACGTAATAAAACATCCCAAGGAGCCTTATGTTATGACCCAGTGAGATGGAGTGAACAAGGTTTCTTTTTCACAAAGGTATTGGTTGGAGTTTTCCAGCTGGCTACGCCCCATTGCTGCTGCAATGTGAAGATGGAGAATTTGGCCAAATCTCCGTTCATTGCAGTGGGAACAGATAATCCCACCAGCGTGAATGGCTGGAAAATTCCAGTCGTGCATTTTCGAAATCAGCATCTGTTGAACTGTTTACTCTGTGAGGGTGGGATTTTCCCACCTTGGGGCCAGAAGCTTCTGGCTGAGGTCAATGGACCCTTTGCTTAAATGATCCACATGCGGACAAACACACACACACACACACACATACAGACACACACACACACACAAACAGACATGCACGCACACACATACAGACAGACACACACACACATACAGACAGACACACACACACAAACAGACATGCACACACACACATACAGACACACACATACAGACACACACACACAGACGTGCACACACACAAACACACACACACAAACAGACATGCACACACATACAGACACACACATACAGACACACACATACAGACACACACACACAGACGTGCACACACACAAACACATGCACACAAACAGACATGCACACACATACAGATAAACACATACACAAATGCATACACACACAAATGTACACATACACACGCATACAGACACAGATAAACACAGACACACATACAGGTCCACACATACACACATGTACAGACACACATGCAGTCACACTCACAGACACACATATACACATACAAGCACACGCAGAGTCACACACAGACACACACAGTCACACATATTAGGAATGGTTTCAGTAAAGGAGACTTGGTTAAAAAAGAGATAGGACAGGCAACTAAACATTCCAGAATGTCAATGTTTTAGATGAGACAGAGGAGAAGATAAAAGAGGTGGAGAAGTTCCAATACAAGTTAAGGAACATATTAAAGTTGTACAGAGGGAGGACACCCTGGAAGAATCATGTAATGAGACACTGAGCTCAGAAACAGGAAGGGGGCAGTCACTATGATAGAGGTGTACAGGCCTCCCAACGGCCCACAGGAAGCTGAAGAAATGATATGGAGGCAGAGTCTAGTCTTAGAAATAATAGGATTGTTGTGGTGGGAGACTTTACTTTTCCACATTTTTCCTCATATAGCCTTAGGGCTCGGGGTCGTGATGGTAAAGAATTTGTTAAGTGTGTCCAGGAAGGTTTTTTTGGAACAATATGTGGATAATCCGACTAGAGAGGGGGCTATACTGGACCTGGTACTAGGGAATGAGCCCAGCCAGGTCATCAAAGTTGCAGTGGGGGAACATGTGGCGGGTTGTATCCACAATTCTGTAAGTTATCAGATCATGAGATTGTTTTGGCAGGTAAGTCAAAGGAGAATCCAAAGAGCTTCAACAAATACATAAAGGGCAAAAGAGTAACAAGGGAGAGAGTAGGGCCTCTTAAAGATCAACAAGGTCATCTATGTGCAGATCCACAAGACATGGATGAGATCCTAAATGAATATTTCTCATCAATATTTACTGTTGAGAAGTGGATGGATGTTGGGAAACTTGGGGAAATAAATAGTGATGTCTTGAGGAGTATACATATTATAGAGAAAGAGGTGCTGGAAGTCTTAAAGTGCATCAAGGTAGATAAATCTCCGGTTCCTGATGAAGTGCATCTCAGGACGTTGTGGGAGGCTAGGGAGGAAATTGTGGGTCCCCTATCAGAGATATTTGAATCATCGATAGTCACGGGTGAGGAGCCTGAAGATTGGAGGGTGGGAAATGTTGTGCCTTTGTTTAAAAAGGGCTGCACGGAAAAGCCTGGGAGCTACAGACCAGTGGTGGGTAAATTATTGGAAGGTATTTTGAGAGACAGGATCTAGAGGCATTTAAAGATGCAAGGACTGATTAGGGGCAGTCAGCATGGCTTTGTGAGTGGAAAATCATGTCTCACAAATTTGATATAGTTTTTTGAAGGGGTAACCAAGAAAGTAATGAGAGCAGTGCAGTTGATGCTGTCTACATGGACTTTAGCAAGGCCTTTGACAAGTACTGCATTGTAGGTTGTTGCATAAGGTTAAATCTCATGGGATCCAGGGTGAGGTATCTAAATGGATACAAAATTGGCTTCTTGACAGAGCCAGAGAGTGGTTGTAGAGAGTTGTTTTTCAAACTGGAGACCTGTGACCAGCGGTGTGCCTCAGGGATCAGTGCTGGGTCCACTGTTATTTGTCATTTATATTAATGATTTGGATGAGAATCTAGGGGGCATGGTTAGTAAGTTTGCAGATGATACTAAATTGGGGGATGTCTAATTACAATCGGATTAGGCAGGATTTGGAGGCTGTTGTTTGGAAGGGGCTGTTTGAGAGTAAATTTACATCTGGCATTTGGGAGTCTTTTAAGGAGCGGTTGATTGGAGTGCTGGACAGTCATGTGCCTGTGAAAAGTAAGGACAGGAAAGGCCGGATTCAGGAACCATGGATAATCAGGGAAATTGCGAGTCCAGTCAAAAATAAAAAGAATGCATGCATAAGGTTTAGGCAACTAAAAGCAGATGAAATACTTGAAAAATAGAGGGAAAGTAGAAATTAACTCAAACAGGGACTTAGGAGGGCAAAAAGGCACCATGAAATGTCCTTGGCAGACAGGATTAAAGAGAATCCCAAGGCATTTTATACATATGTTAGGAATAAGAGTGTAGTAAGAGAAAGAGCTGGTCCATTCAAGGACAAAGCAGGGAAATTATGCGCAGAACCAAAGCAAGTGAGTACTTTGCATCTGTATTCACAAAGGAGAGGGAGATGTTGATTGATGGTATCTCAGAGGGGTGTGTCAACCCTTTAGAGCAAGTCACCATTATGAGGGGGGAAGAGTTAGGTGAATTAAAAAGCAAGTAGACAGGGCCAGATGGCATCCATCCCAGATTACAGAGGTGAAGAAATAGGAGAATAGCCACGATCTTATTTAATGGCAGAGCAAGCTCCAAGGGCAGAACGTTGTCCCACTGCTCCTATTTCTTGCATTCTCATAACACAATTAAATGGAGGTGTGGTTCAAAAAAAAACAATATATGCGACTTTCAGCCAGGAGGAATGCACGTCACCTGTGTCACCAACGTAAATTGTAAAAACTTAACCCACGGAACAGACCCCTGCGGGACTCCGCTCATCATATACTGTCAACCAGAAAAATACCCATTTTTGCATACTCTCTGTTTTCTACCAGCCAATCTTCTATCCATGTTTATATGTTACCTGTGAACTTTTATTTTCCATAATGACCTTTGACTTGACATCTCATCAAATGCCTTCTGGGAATCTAAGTCCAGTACATCTACAGGCTCCCCTTTATTCATACCACATTCTATTCCATTAACAGACTCCAAAAAAGTGGTTAAACATGATTTCCCTTTCAAAAATCATGCTGACTCTTCCTGATTAACTTGAGGGTACAGCTATAACTACCTGAATGATCAATTCTAGCACCTTCCCCATGACAGATGTTAAGCTAACTGGCCTATAGATTCCTTGCACAGTGGGGTCACATTTGCTACTCTCCAGCCTGATGGGACCTTTCCAGAATCTAGCAAATGTTAGTAAATTAAAACCAATGCATCTACTACCTCATCAGCAACCTCTTTTAATTCCCTGAAGTTCATCAGGACCTGGAGACTTGTCAGCTGTTGCTCCAGCAGTTTATTATGTAGTTTTCCCATAGTGATTGTAATTCCAGAAAGTTCCTCCCTCCCTTCCACCTTCTGATTTACAGTTATTTTCAGAATGTTTTTTGTATCCACTCTAGTGAGTAAAGTAAAAGTAAAGTTGATTTATTAGTCACAAGTAAGGCTTACATTAACACTGCAATGAAGTTACTGTGAAATTCCCCGAGTCGACACACTCCAGCACCTGTTCGGGTCAATGTGCCTAACCAGCATGTCTTTCAGGACGTAGGAGGAAACTGGAGCACCTGGAGGAAACCCACGCAGACATGGGGAGAACATGCAAACTCCACACGGACAGTGACTCAAGCCGGGAATCGAACCAGTGTCCCTGGCACTCTGAAGCAGCAGTGCTAACCACTGTGCCACTGTGAAGACCAAAGCAAAATATTTGTTCATTTAACGTGCCACTTCCTTACTATCTACTGTTAACTCCCCATTCTCACCTCCAGAGAACCAACATTACACTCTTCCTTTTTAATTTTTACATTATAGCAATGACGATACTTAAAAAATGTTTTATTTGGCTGTAAAATGCTTTGGGTTTTGATTTGATTTGATTTATTATTGTCACATCTCTTGGTATATAGTGAAAAGTATTGTTTCTTGTGCGCTATACAAAGCGTACCATTCATAGAGTACATAGGGAATGAGGAAAAGAGAGGGTGCAGAATGTAGTGTTACAGTAACAGCTATGGTGTGGAGAAAGATCACCTGAATATAAGGTAGGTCCATTCAAAAGTCTGATGGCAGCAGGGAAGAAGATGTTCTTGAGTCAGTTGGTGCTTGATCTCAGACTTTTGTATCTTTTTCCTGATGGAAGAAGATGAAAGAGAAAATGTCTGGGGTGCATGGTGTCCTTGATTATATTGGCTGCTTTACTCAGGCAGCAGGAAGTGTAGACAGTCAATGGATGGGAAACTTGTTCACATGATGGACTGGGCTATGTTCCCAACCCTTTGTAGCTTCTTGCGGTCTAGATCAGAGCAGGAGTCATACCAAGGTATGATACATCTGGAAAGGATGCTTTCTATGGTGTATTTGTAAAAAATGGTGAGAGTCATAGCAAACATGCTGAATTTCCTTAGCCTCCTGAGAAAGTAAAGGAGATGGTGGGCTTTCTTAACTATGGCATCAGCACGGAGGGACCAGGACAGGTTGTCGGTGATCCGGTCACTTAGAAACTTGAAGCCCTCGGCCATTTCCACTTCATCACTGTTGATGTAGACAGAGGCACATCCTCCTAAAGTTGATGATTCCCTGCTTCGTTTTACTGACATTGAGGGAGAGATGCCTGTGGGATTGTGAATGGCACGATAAAAATCTGTATTTTTTTGCTTTTTATTTCCTCTACAGCAAATATATGTCTTGACTAAATTACATTTCAAATTGTTTTCCAGGTAAATGTTAAGTTTGAAATAACTTGCGTGTTATTTTATAATACTTCAAAATCATTGCAGATGTAAATGAACATAAAAGGGCTGAATGTTTTTTGTACTTTACTGCAACATAATAAAGGACACATAATTACTGCTTCCAAACAGAATCAAGCTGCAGATAATGTATATCCGATTTCTGGCAGCAGAAACAATGTACAGCTGGGCACAGACAGGAAAAATTGCTGAATTCTGTTAGAGAATAAACTAAAATGTTATTCTATTTCCTCCTTTCAGGAACTTGCTGACATTTTTGTGAATTTCCAGCATTTTCTGTTTTTATTTTATGTAAATGTTTGAAATAACCGCCGCTATTCTCTCAGAAGTGCTGAATTGGTGAGAAGATTATTCTAAGTCCTGACTGTTTTGTCAGTTCAGCTTCTCACCTGAATCTCCGCACTCAGTGCACTGCAGAGGTCCTAATTGTGAATCTCCTTAAAAACCTGCGGGGGCAAAGCCAATTCATGCTGGAGTCTGACAGTTCTGGAGCTTTGCGCACGCGCAGTGGTCCCAATCCGTCAGTCTCCCTGTTTGCTGGTCAGCTCGATCACTGGCCAGCCCAGGACCCCCACAGTGCTACCCCTCCAGACCCCCCCATGGCTCTATAACAATTCCCAGGCCAGGTCTGAACCCCTCTGTCCCGGAGTGCCCTTATGTAAAGCTCACTAACCCCAGCAATGGCGATCCCCCAGCCCCCCATCACCCGGCAGGCCTCCCCTCCCCCACTCTCGCTGACGCACCAGGGGTCAGACCCCCCTCCCTCCACGCCCCTGGGAGGCAGGCTCCCCTGGCAGGCCAACCCCCTCCCCACCCATAGCCCACACCAATCGCTGCCCTTCCTCCATCCCAGACTGGTCGCAATACAGGCTGGCAATGGAAACCCCCACCACCACCACCGATTGTCCCTAGGCCCCACCCACCCCCTTGGCACGGCCCCACACCCAATGGGCAGTGCCAAAGTGCCCTCTGGGCTTAGGCACTTTGCCCCTTGGGCAGTGCCAGGGGCACCATTCCCCCACCGCCCAACCTCCAGGGAGGCCCCGATTGCCCCTGATTCATTCCAGAGGGGTATCTGCTAGATCCCCGAACGTGAGGAGCTCGGCTGAACCCCGCTGGAATGAAGTACTCCTGGTGGGATGGGAGATTCAATCGGGACCAGAACGTTCCCGATAATGATCTGCTAAACATATTTAAAATACATTTGAAAAAGATTTAAACGACTTGCCTGCCTTCCCGCCGGTTTCCAGTGTGGTCTGACCGGCGATTGCTCTCTGGCTCTGGGAGATGTGCATACGTTCCGGCACATACGCAAGTCCCAGTGCCAGGCCGGCAATGGGCGAAAAACTGCAGCAGGCGACGGTGCAGAGGGACCTCGGGGTCCTTGTGCATGAGTCGCAAAAACCCAGCTTGCAGGTGCAGCAGGTGGTCAGGAAGGCGAATGGGATGCTGGCCTTCATCACGAGGGGGATTGAATATAAAAGTAGGGAGGTCTTGCTGCAGCTGTATAGGGCATTGGTGAGGCCGCAGCTGGAGTACTGTGTGCAGTTTTGGGCGCCGCACCTGCGCAAAGATATTTTGGCCTTGGAGGGAGTGCAGAGGAGGTTTACTAGGCTGATACCGGAGTTGAGGGGGTTGAGCTATGAGGAGAGGCTGAATAAACTGGGCTTGTACTTGTTAGAGTTTAGAAGAATGAGGGGAGATCTCATTGAGACGTATAAGATGATGAATGGGATGGATAGGATAGAGGTGGAGAGACTCTTCCCGCTCAAAAAAGACAGTAGGACTAGGGGGCACAGCCTCAAGATAAAAGGGGGGCGGTTTAGAACGGAGTTGAGGAGGAACTTCTTCACTCAAAGGGTAGTGAATCTCTGGAATTCTCTGCCCGTTGAAGTGGTGGAGGCTGCCTCGCTAAATATTTTTAAGACGTGGGTTGATGGGTTTTTGATAAGAGAGGGGATTAAGGGTTATGGGGAGAAAGCGGGAAAGTGGAACTGAGCAGCGACAGATCAGCCATGATCTTATTGAATGGCGGGGCAGGCTCGAAGGGCTAGATGGCCTACTCCTGCTCCTATTTCTTATGTTCTTATTTTCTTATGCACATCTCCCACTGCGACCTGACAGAAACAATATGGGTTGTGATGGGAGAATCATGGTCAACATTTCTAAATGCTATTCACCAGCAGTAATTGATTGTACTCACAAAATTGTATTTGCAATGTTCATCTTTTTCAGGTGCATTTTCATCATTTTCTGTTTTTATTAAGATTTCCTGACATTAATCAAACTAAATTAAAGATAAATTATATTTTAATTAAGTTTGAAGTTTATTTATTAGTGTCACAAGTCGGCTTACATTAACACTGCAATGAAGTTACTGTGAAAATCATAAGAACATAAGAAATAGGAGCAGGAGTAGGCCATCCAGCCCCTCGAGCCTGCCCCGCCATTCAATAAGATCATGGCTGATTTGTCGTGTCTCAGTTCCACATTCCCGCCCTCTCCCCATAACCCTTAATCCCCTTGCTTATCAAAAACCCGTCAACCCGCGTCTTAAATATATTTAGCGAGGCAGCCTCCACCACTTCAACGGGCAGAGAATTCCAGAGATTCACCACCCTTTGAGTGAAGAAGTTCCTCCTCAACTCTGTTCTAAACCGCCCCCCCTTTATCTTGAGGCTGTGCCCTAGTCGCCACACTCCAGTGCCTGTTTGGATACACTCAGAGAGAATTTAGCATGACCAATGCACCTAACCAGGACGTCTTTCCAGCTGTGGGGGGAAACTGGAGTACCCGGTGGAAACCCATGCAGGCACGGGGAGAACGTGCAGACTCCGCACAGACAATGACCCAAGCTGGGAATTGAACCTGTAATTAAAGTCATATCGGAATTTAGGGTAGGGAATGAAAGAGATGGGAGAAAGCATTACCTCATTGAGTTCACAAGTTAAATGCTAATGTTAGATGTTACATTAATAATACTTGTTTTACACAATAATTCATTTCCTTGCAGTTGCCAATTGAAGTATCTGTCCAATTACGTTTATGACTAACTGATTTTAAAATAAAGCTTTGTCTACCAAGTTTTTCAAAATTAATGGGAAAAGTCAAACTGGGTCAGTTTTACCCAAGGAAATATTCAAATACTTTCATATTTGAAATGCTGTGAGATGTAACATCGCACTTTGGACAGAGCACACCAGTTCCAAGGCGAGATATTTTTGAAAGCAGTTGTTTAAAATAAATCAGAACAATACAGGTGTTTGGTATGTGGAATGCCCTGTTTGACAGATCGGTGAAAATAGAGCCAATTGTAGCGTTCAAAAAGAGAATTAGATAAATATTTGAAAGAAAAAAGATTTCAGAACTATGGGGAAAGTGCGGGTAGTGGAATTAACTGGATTGTTCTTCAAAAGAGATAACTCAGACTCAATGGACTAATGGTATCATTTGTGCTGTAATAATATTCCACAAAAATACATTATCATCATAATTGCCTTAAAATGAATGAAACCTCAAGTGATATTTGCTAATTGCATTTTATAAAATCTGCAAGATTTTTGCCTGACAATTCTTTGCAGTTCTGGGCTACTTTAAAAGAGTTAGTATTGCAGGCGATGTCAAGGTATATTCCCTTGAAGGGGAAAGGTAGGACAAATCAATTGAGAACTCCCCAGGATGACAAGAGAGATAGAGGTGAAGATGAAAAGAGAGAAGTGTGTGTATGGCAGATGTCAGGTGGAAAATACAGTGGTGAATCAGACTGAATATAAACGGGCCAGAGGGGAAGTAATAAAAGTGATTCAGAAAAGCTAGCTGAGAGCATGAAAAGAGACCGGCAGTTAACATAAAAGGAATCACAACGTCTTCTATAAGCATATAGTCAGCATATAACAAAAGGATGGTAGATGAAAGAGAAATTATAAAGGAAACTTGCAGGTGGAGGCAAGAGAAGTAGTGGGAATGATAAAGAACCCCTTTTCCTTTGTCTTTACAAAGGGAACAGATGCTGTCCAGGCTGAGGTGAGAGAGGAGGTAACTGGTATGTTTGAGGAATTTGCAATCAAGGAAGAAGACATTTTAGAAAGGCGATCTTTGTTTAAAATTGATAAGATACCAAAGCCAGGTGTGATGCATCCAAGAATACAGAAGAGATTACAGAGGCAGTGGTGATAATCTCCCAGTATTCTTTAAACACAAATTTGGTACTTGAGGACTGGAGAATTGCGAATGTTGCACCCTTATTCAAAAAAGGGTGCAAGGATCATGCCAGCAACTGCAGACCAGTCAGTTTGTCTGGTCCCTTCAGTGGTAGGGACACTTCTGGAACTATAGTTTGGAAAAATAAAATCAGTATCCAGTCATATAGCAAGAAATCTCACAACACCAATCTCACAAGATAATGGTTAGAATGTGAGCCTTAATGATGAAGGCACAAGACTCCGAAACCTTGTGCTACCAAATAAACTTTTTGGACTTTAACCTGGTGTTGAGAGACTTCTCACTGTGCCCACCCCAGTCCAACGCCGGCATCTCCATATCATGGCTACCAGCAACACCACAAACTGCCAGCTTAAAGTGGAGAGGATCACCAAGAAGTTTGCGCATGTCGACACAGACACCAAGTTTGTACAAAGATGCAAGAAAGCAGATTACCTATTAAGACTCACATTCTAACCGTTATCTGGTAATTGAGTCTGTGCCTATTTATGCCCAGTTTGTGAACCCAACTCTCCACTCACCAGATGAAGGTGTGGCGCTCCGAGATAAACTGTTGAACTTTAACCTGGTATTGTGAGACTTCTTATGGTGCCCACCCCAGTCCATCACCGACGTCTCCACATCACTTATATAGCTGCAGGTTAATTAAAGAAAACCAGCAAGGATTCTTTAAGGGAAAATCATGTTGAATTAACTTGCTGGAGTTTATTGAGGTGGCAACAGAAAAAGTTAATAAGGGCAATGCTGTTGAGGTGATGTATATAGATTTTCAATAGACATTCAATACAGGATATTGATTTTGATGATTAGCCATGATCAAAATGATTGGCAGAACATGCTCGAAGGGCCAAATGGCCTACTTCTGCTTTTATGTTTCTATGTTTCTGAATGTTCTTGAAGAGTGGATAAGATGTCTATACCTTTCATGATCTAAAGTTTTAGAAATCCCCTTCTTCTTAAACTTACAAGGAGCAGGTTGCAGTTATCACTGAAAGTTAATGGATTACTTTGATTGGCAGACTATCTGCTGCAGTCCAGAAAAAAAAACAGTGGCATCAGATCATGCAATTTCAATGGAATCCATTGTTCAAAATTTCCCAAGGGCTATTACTGTCTCATCATGAATGTTTGGCTAAGTTCCAAAAGCTACAGTTATCTCAGTAGGGGATTTGCGTTCTCTGTTTTATTGACAGTATAACAAGGCTGATAAAGATTTCCATGTCTTTGATGTTTGGTTTGACTGCAAGTTAATTTGTTTTTATAAGAGATTAAGTGTTTAAGGAGAAATTAAAGGTTTAAATGAATGAGCAGGAGATTTCAACTCCCAAGCGTGTACAAATGAGTGTTGTATTAAATTGTTAGAAGTTTATTTTGTTTTTTTCATCTCCATATTTCCACTGAGGTCTGCCCACGGTGGATACAAACTAAGTGGGTATGGAGATTACATGGAGCATATGAAGGATGAGAGAAGTGGGTGGGATTGAGGGATGAGAGTTAGAGAGCCTAACAGGTTCTGAACTGGCTAGGGCAAAATCCCAGAGCATTGAATTGAGGTTCCTAACCAGCCTAGCTGATCTGACCTCCTGGCTGCTCATGCTGTGCTTTTGGTGTCAGTGGGTCAGACTTCACCCTGAAGAAACCCCCTCCCCCTGGAGTGAAAATTATGCTATTCAAAATTTTTATTACCTGCCCAGGTCTGGTGAATCAGAAAATATCCTGAATTGAACTAATTGCTTCGATTGAGAAAATCTGGTCCTAGTGCTTAAAGTTTGATGTCATGGTTATTATGGACTTCCAGCCAATACTTGGAAAATTTTAAACACAAACAGTCTATTAAAAAGGGTCATTGAAAATCATGTGACCTTTTGGTTTCTGTGCCCTGAGTCTCAAGCAAATATCTAATTAATTATGGACATTCACAATTGTTATGTATGAGGATGGTGAGTGTCTGGAACGAGCTGCCAGAGGTAATAATAGAGGTGGGTACAATTTTGTCTTTTAAAAAGCATTTAGATAGTTACATGGGTACGATGAGTATAGAGGGATATGGGCCAAATGCGGGCAATTGGGATTAGTTTAGGGGGCTTAAAAAAGACAGGGTGGCATGGACAAGTTGGGCCGAAGGGCCTGTTTCCATGCTGTAAACCTCTATGACTCTATGACTCTAATGTTGATTCCAGATACCTGCACTTAGCACTGTGTATTCATATATTCATGTCTTCATCAGAAGTGATATTATAGGTCACTAGCATAGGAAACTGTCAGAGTGAAGAAGAAGCCATGTTGTGAACATCACCCTGTAATTAAACTCCGTTATTTTTAACCCTCCGTGCTTCCTAGCACTAATTCTCCGATATTTAATTTCAGCCATCTGGAGATTCACACCTCACTTTCTTAAAGGATGGATCATCCAGAAAGAACCATAGCATTCCAGCAAATGTTATCTTTCTGTTTCACCATGGACCGTAGAAACATCAAAACTCAATGTGTGTTAAACAAGTGGGAGTTGACTCCATCGGCCTTCCATTGTTCCAATGATCTCTCATATAAACTAAAGTTTATTTATTCGTCACATGTAAGGCTTACATTAACACTGCAATGAAGTTACTGTGAAGATCTCCTAGTTGCCACACTCCTAGCTAGATTGGGTGAATGTCAAGGTTCAAAGACCATCCAGGAAGTGTAATCAAAAAGGATTTTGAACTTTTACAAGTCATATGGTAAGGAATCTACTTTGTGGTTTCCTTTAAAAATTGAGCAAGAAACTGCCTAGTGACAGAAATCCACCAGACAGCCAGCAACCAGCTGCACATCCCCTAAGCAAACCAAGGATTAGATAACCATACACTGAAAGTGGGAGGAGGCATCTCCCTAACCTGTTCCAACTTCAACTTCACCCATGAATCAACCCCCTGGAAATTCAACTACAAGAGGCTTCACAGCTCACTTAAAATCCTCTTCATTTCAACCAAAGTATCAACTCAACTCAGAAACTACAAGCCTGTTATGAAAGACAATCATAAGTCGTGATTGTATTTTCCCTGATTTGTATTTAATCTTTCTGTATGTGGTAGTGTGAGTGAGTTGAATAGGTGAGACATTGCATTTTAATCCTCTAGGACAAGTGTGTCATAATAAATAACCATCTTTATTTTTAAATTCATGAAAACTTGCTGTTGGGATTATTTGAGTTGGGACACTCACTCCGAGGGTAAGAAAACACACATCCCTCACAGACAAAACATGCTGATCATGGGCAGTAAGAAAACATATAAATTCTCTCTATGACATCAGATAAAAGCGATTACAAGTGTATGATGACAGAATTGACTAAAGTGTTTATTTAAGGAGAGGTATTATCTCATTGGAGTTCAGAGAAGGATCACTGGGATGATCCCCAAAATGGAGGGATTGTTTTATGAGGAAAGGTCAAACAGGTTGAGACTCTACTCATTGGAATTTAGAAAATGTTCTCATTGGAACATATAGAATTCTTAAGAGGTTTGACAGGGTAAATGCTGAGAGGGTGTTTCCCCTCATGGGAGAGTCTGGGACCAGATGACATTGTCTCAGAATAAAGGGGCACCAATTTAAGACTGAGACGAGAAGTCTTTGGAACCCCTTGTCACAGAGAGTTGTGGGGCAGAGTCCTTGGGTATGTTTAAGGCTGAGATAAATAGATTTTTGATCAGTAAGCGAATCAAGAGTTATGGGGAAAGAAAGTGAACATGAGGAATGTCAGATCGGCTATGATCCTATTGAGTGGTGGAGCAGGCTCCAGGGGCCAAATAGCCTATTCCTGTTCCTATTTCTTATGGTCTTAAACCAGCAAACGGTAATTAAAAAGTAACAAAGAGAGAAAACTAGCAAAATGAAGCAGAAACATAAAAACAGTGGGATATAGAAAGCACGAGAGCGGTGAATGCGAGAACAGATCCTGTAGAGGATGAGACTTGGGGAATTAATAATGGGAAACAAGAAAACGTCAGAGACTTTGAACAAGCATTTTGTTTCTATCTGCACAGCAGAAAACACAACATTCATCCTGAGGATATAGAAAATCAAGGGGAAAAAGGAAGGGAGGAATTTAAAATGATCACAATCACTAGAGGCAAAGTATTAGGAAAAATAATGAGACCTAAAGGCTGATAAGTCCTCAGGATCAGATGGCCTGCATCCTAGAGTATTAAGTGAAGTGGTTACAGATATAATGGATGTATGGGTTATCATCTTCCAAAATTTCCTACGTTCTGGACAGATCCCAGCAGATTTGAGAACCACAGACATGGTGCCACTATTCAAGAAAAGGGGGAGGCAGTAAGCAGGAGCCTATCTGCCAGTAAGTCTAATATGGGTTGTCCAAGCATTTCACTCAACGCCTATATTTATATATTTTCTCACTCAAGGGGCATATAAATCACAAGAAGTTAGCACGCAGGTACAGCAAGTAACTCGGAAGGCAAATGGAGTATTGATCTTATTGCAAGAGGGATGGAGTCTGAAAACAGAAGGGAACTCTTGCTACGGAGTGTACAGATCATTGGTGAGACCACACCTGGAGCAATGTGTACAGCTCTGGTTTCCTTACTTAAAGGAGGGATATACTTGTATTGTTAGCAATTTGGAAAAGGCTCTCTTGGCTGCTTCCTGGGATAAAGGTGCTGTCATTAGAGTTTAGGCAAGTGAGGGCTGATGCAATTGAAATAGATAAGATTTTGAGGAGCTTGACAGAGACGCTGAGAGGATATTTCCTCTTGTTTGGGAATGTAGAACGAGAGGGTGGAATTTAAAAATAAATAATATACCCTTTAAAACAGAGAAGGAGGGAGTTCTTTCAGTGGGCTTTTAGTTTTTGGAATTCTCTTCCCATATAGAGGCTGAATCATTGAATATACTTAAGGCTGATTTGGACAGATTTTTGATTGTGAAAGGAGTTAAGGATATTGGGGAACAGGCAGGAAAGTGGAGTTATGGTCACATCAAATTAAGCATGATTTTATTGAATGGTTGAGTAGGCTCAAGGAGCTGAATGATTTTCCTGCTCCTTATGGGATGTAAGTTATTGTTTCCTGTGGCAATATTGCAGCTTGACATTCAATTTTATGAACAGCTATCTTGAAACCAAGTTCCTTTAAAAGCAAAAGTTAAATTGCAGTTGTTGGGGAATGAGATATCATTTATCTTTACAATGGACAAGTACACAAAAATAGACTCCCAGAAAAGTTGCAGCAAGAAAGAGACCATTTGTCCCATCATGTCCATGTCGACCCAAGGACATCAAGGTGCCCTTCCTGATGCCATCTTTCGGCTCCCGGCCTATAGGCCTGTAATTTACAGCACTAAGTGCAGATCCAGGTCCTTTTTTGAACGAGGGTCTCTGCCTCCAACACCAACTCGGGCAGCGAATTCCAGACACCCACCGCCTTCTGCACAAAAAAGTTCTTCCTCGTGTTCCCACTACACTTACTGCCACTTATCTTGAATCTACTTTTCCTGCTACTAGAATTGTCTGCCAGGGGAAACAATATTTTCCTGTCCACTCTATTTCTTCCCTCTTATTTTGAACACCTTCATAAGTCACCCCTCAATCTTCTTTGTTTCAAGAAAAATATCCCAATCAATCCAATCTCTCCTTGTAGTTACACTTTTCTAGTCCTGACAACATTCTTTGAACTTTCTCTGCACTCTCTCCAGAGCAATTACATACTTCCTGTAATGTAGTGCCCAGAACTGCCCAAATACTTGAATTGTGGACTCACCAATGTTTTATACAATTCCAACATTATATCATTACTTTTATCTTTCGTTCCTCTGCCAATGAAGGAGACCATTCCATATGCTTTCTTTACAACCTTGTCTACTTGAACTGCTGTCTTTAGGGATCTGTGTACTTGTACACCAAGATCTCTCACTTAATCTACCCTTCTTAGTATATTCCCATTTATTGTGTATTCCCTATAACTGTTTGGCTTCCCTGAATGCATTACCTCATACTTCTCTATGTTAAAATTCATCTGCCACTTTACCACTCACTCCATCAACCCCTTGATGTCATTTTGTTGATTATAGTTACCCTCTACACTATCCACTACTCAGCCAATCTTTGTGTTGTCTACAAATTTTCCAGTCGTGCCCCTGCCACATTAATCATTAATATATAACACAAACAGTGAGGGTCCCAACACCAAACCGTGTGGAAAATCACTTGAAACAACTTTTCATTTGGAAGGCATCCATCGACAATTACCCTTTGTTTCCTGTTATTAAGCTAATGTTTTATCCAGTTTGCCATGTTACCCTTTATCCCATGGGCTTTTATTTATTGACCAATCTGCCACGCGGGACTTTGTCAAACACCTTGCTAAAATCCACGCGCACAACATCCATTGCACTACCTTTATCGACCCTGCTTGTCACTTCCCTCAGTAACAAGGAAAGTCAAACTTGTCAAAATTTGTCTTGTTGTATTTGTAACGAGTAATACAAGACTTCCACATCCATCACAGCTTTATTTAATTATCGCAAGTAGGCTGACGTTAACACTGCAATGAAGTTACTGTGAAAATCCCCTAGCCACCACACTCCGGCACCTGTTTGGGTACATTAAGGGAGAGTTTAGCATGGCCAATGCACCTAATCAACACATCTTTGGACTATGGGAGGAAACCGGAGCACCTGGAGGAAAACCATGCAGACATGGGAAGAATGTGCAGACAGTGACCCAAGTCGGGAATTGAACCCAGGTCCCTGGCTCTGTGAGGCAAAGGTGCTAACCACTGTGCATGCCACCCTGCCACTTTAATTGAATCTGCTAGAGCTTAATACTTAGAGATTCCAGTTAATGAATTCCAAAAGCAAATTTATGAGAAAGCCTTCAGATTCCTGTCTTAGCTAATATTTATTCTTCAACAAACTTCCCTCAAGAAGATTATCTAACCATTAGTATGATAGATTATGAGCTACAATCAATAGTGCAATTTTGAGGGAGAAACATCAAATGCAATCTACACACCCCCTGCTACCACAACATCCTGTATTCATATAGTGCCCTTTAATGCAGTAAAACATTCCAAAGATCAAAGGCACAAGGCAAAAAGAGTTGATATGGAGTCCCATAAGTGCATTCCTCCTCAAAGTTGCTTCTATTTTTTTTTGAACCACATTTCCATTTTATTGTGTTATAAGAATGCAAGGATTAGGAGCAGTGGGACAACATTCTACCCTTGGAACTTGCTGTGCCATTAAATAAGGTCATGGCTGGGCTTTTATCTTAGTTCCAACTTCCTGCACTATCCCCATATCCCTTGATTCTCCGGGCACCCAAAATTCATTGATCTCAACCTTGAATATGCTCAGTGACTGAATAGTCACATCTCTCTGTGATAGAGAATTTCATCCATCCATAACCCTCCTGACTGAAGAAGTCTCTATCGCAGACCTAAATGGCTGACTTTTTCCTGCCAGAGACCACATCCTCCCCACCTCAAAAATCTCTTAGTATACTTTTCAACGAGGTAATTTCTCATTCTTCAAAACTCTAGAGAACACAGGCTTAGTGATTTACTGCGAGTTATTTATGTTGAGGGAACATCTCAAATCTTGGCACTAAGCATTAAATTGCCAGGGCTGAAGTTACTTCTCAGCTTGTGCTTTCTGTAGAGAAAAAAAAGATGAGTTACATTTCCTGGCTTGGGAATTGGAACTTGCAGGATGTGGGAAGTGACACTGGTTCCATGTTCTGGGAACTACTGGGTTAGGCAGGAAGAGAATGGAATGAACCTGAATTTGAAAGTGATCTATACTGGGAAGATACAATGTCTGATTGCCCAGGGATACATTTATAAAATGTAAATTATACTTATTTATATACAGCTATAAAACATAAATTAAACTTATTTATATGCCTTTATAAAATATATACTTATTTCTATACATTCATAAAACAGATTATACTAATATCTATACATTTATTAAATATATTCTTATTTATATACATTTATAAAATAGATTATACAAATTTATGTACATTTATAAAACATATACTTATTTCTATACATCTATAAAACATTTATATCCATGTAAAAAACATATACTTATTTCTATACATTCATAAAACAGATTATACTAATATCTATACATTTATTAAATATATTCTTATTTATATACATTTATAAAATAGATTATACAAATTTATGTACATTTATAAAACATATACTTATTTCTATACATCTATAAAACATTTATATCCATGTAAAAAACATATACTTATTTCTATACATTTATAAAGCAGATTATACCAATTTTTATACATTTATAAAACAGATTATGCTGATATCTATATATTTATAAATCAGATTTCTGTCCGTGTGTAAAACAGGCACGCAGCCCACACACTAGTGTGTGAGATGGGTTAGGCAATGTTCTGATGCAGTGTGAAGACCTGAAATCACTGACGCGCGTGCCCGCCAGGAACGGGGGCGCGCGTTGTGTCGGGCAAGCGCATGACGTGCCGGCTGGTCCCTGCACGGGCACGCGCAGGCTGGGTGGAGGAGGAGGAGGAAAGGGATTTTGCTGTGTGTGTGAGGCAGAGACACAGAGGAAGCTGGAGCTGTCCTGGCTGGAATGAGAGGCAGTGGCTCCGCAATGCAATCGACAAGAAGCTGCAGCTGGAGCCAGCTGTTGGTGCCACAGGCTGCATCTGGCTGCCGGCTGGCCAGCTCTCTCATCCTGTCTCTGCTCCTAGTCGCTGCGATGGTGTCAGGGCTCCCAGTCTGTGGAAAGGTGAGTGCCCAGCTATTGCTGTGTGTCCCCTGCTCTGTCTGCCATGATTTAATGATCAGAGATGCTGCATTCTCCCTGTGGGGGGACAATACAGCGACCAGGCTATTTATTTACCCACCGGATTCCTCTTTCTCCAGCCAGTAAGCGTTTGGAGCATCCTCATCCCTTTAATTCATCAGGGACTATTCATCATTTCCACATCTCTGATTTATTGTATTTAAAAGAATCCCTTTAAATTAATTTGTCAATCTGATCACAGCGACTTGATGATTGTCACTGAAACCTGTTATTGCAGTTTCCAGGAAGCTGCCTCTGAATTTAAACTGTGCTGCGTTTGGTTTCTGTTTTGTCAAATGCTCTTAAAAAAAATCCCACTTTGGTGAATGGCTAATCTTCTGGCATTATACTCTAAAGTATTGAAGAGTTATTTTAATGGCGTTTTGAGGGCCATTTACACTGAAATCAAGTTGGGAGTTTTGAGAGGTTTCCCTCTTCCCCCGCTGTGCTCTGAAGCAACCTGTGCAGCTGGTGCCTATGGCCAGGACTCGAACGCACTCTGTCTGCCCTGATTCCCTGCTCAAAGCTTTTGCTTTTACTGTTCCAGACGCCCTGTTTTGTCCTGATAACAACATGAGCACACAACAGTTCCCTAAATCCCACAGTGCAAATGCTCAGCATTATTATAAGCGATGTTATTATCTCTGTTCAACAACCAGTTGAGGTTTTTGGCTATTTAAGCGACAGGTCCGCCTGAAACCAGATGAATGTTATGTCGTGTGAGCGTTTCAAGCCATTCTCAGATCTGTAAATAATTGAGTATTACATGATGACGCAGATTTTAAGTGTAGGTTTTTCTGAGTTAACCTTTGAAAGTTTGACCAAACTTCCATTTAGTTTCTCAGGGAAAGGCGGCATTAAAGGGAGGGTGTTGCAGTAACGCGGGGAGGAGGAGATTTTGGGAAGTTACCCAGCAAGTTCGGTTCTTGGAAAAACCTGGGACACCTGTTCCTTCAGTTCACCTGCAGCACTGCCCATAATGCTCAACTAATTTTCCCTTATCTGTTGTAAAGGCACAGTATTTATTTTAGCTAAAATTAAGCACACTGGGGAGATAAAACAGATGAAGTAATAGTAAAAACAAGGAGGCAGTTTTATGACTAATAAAAAAGAGAAAATGCTGGATGAACTCAGGAGAGTAAAAACATTAACTCTGTTTCTCTCTCCACAGATGCTGCCGGATCTGCTGAGTTTATCCAACGTTTTCTGTTTTATTTCATATTTCCAGCATCTCTGGCATTTTATGGATACTCTATCCTTTAAGTGTCTAATAATAGGACAGGTACATATTGTATGTAGCATAGATACACCTACCCCGTCCCTCATTGTCCTGTGTGGGATGGTCTTGATGATGTGGTGAACGTAATGACCGTGTATCTCGAATTATCTCCCCATTATAGTTTTTGAGTGCATGTGTGGCATTGTAAAGGTATTTTTTTTAGTGCTTGGCCACTTTGATAATTTCTGTATGCTCAACTGCATAACTTATGATGAATATTGAGAGTAAAATCAAGCCTTAAATTTGTTAAAAGGATCAGTCTAAAAAATGACCTGCAGTAATTTACTGTTGATATTTCCAATTATTCAGCTTGTAAATTGGCATCATGGTCAATTTTACTTGTCAGAGAAAATCACAATTGTATCATAAAACCACTTCAAACTGAGAGGTAGAAAATGACAATGATGCTGGTGGCCAGTGGATTATTATGTAGGTAACTGTGAGGTTACAGAGAATCTCAGAATGGTTGCAGTGCAGAAGGAGGCCATTCAGCCAGTCATGTCTGTGCTGGCTCTCCAAAGCAACAGTTTACCTAATGGCACGTCCTGGCCTTCTCAACGCTGTACATTCTTCCTTTCCGGATAATAACCCAATCCCCTCTTAAGTGCCTTAGTTGAATCTGTTTCCACTACAATCTTAAGCAGCGTATTCCATATCTTAACCACTTACTGTATGACACCCTTGATTGTTTTTCTGAATTACCCTAAATCTGTGTTCTCTTGCTCTCGATCTTTCCACCAATGGGACCAGTTTCTCCCTACCTACACTGTCCAGACTCCTTGTGGTTTTGAACACCTCTATCAAGTTTCCTCTCAATCTTTTCTTCTCCAAGGTAAACAGTTCCAAACATCTCCAATCTATCTACACAATTGGTATCCCTCATCCCTGGGAACATTTTCACGTGTCTTTTCTGTGCTTCTTGTCTTTCCTAAAATCTGTTGCCCAGAACTGAACATGGTACTCCAGTTAAGGCTGAACCAATGTTCTATATGCTGTTCAAGGGGTCATCTACTTTTGACATAAAGGGGTAGAGCAGGTGCTTTTTAAATGGTGAATATCTAGAAACAATGGCAATCCGTGGAGACTTGAGGGTTCAGGTACATTGATCATTAAAATGTTATGAACAGTTAGAGAAAATAATCTGCAAACTAATGGAAGGTTAGCCTTTAAGTCAAAAGGATGAGAATACACGGTGGTGGATGAACGCTGTGGTAGACAATACCAAATCTTGGTTAGACCACAGCTAGAGCGCTGACAGCAGTCCTGGGACCACGCCTTAAGAAGATTACATTGAACTTGAAGGGAGCGCCATGTTGATTGACCAGAATGATCCATGGCTTCAACAAAGTCTAAATTATGGGGGCAGATTACAGAAATTGCCTTCTTTTAAATTAGAAGGTTAAGAGTGATTTGTTTAAAGTTATTAAGCTATGAAGGGGAACAAACAAAATGGATAGTGAGAAACTGTTTGCATTAGTTTGGGAGTCTAGGAATAGCTTATTGTCTAAAAGTTAGAACCAGATTTTTACAGGAGTAAAGTTAGGAAGAAAAAGGTCAAAGTGAACAGAAGCACCTTAAAAAATGAATCTGGGGAGCTAGTTATAGTAACAAGGAAATGGCAGGAAGTTAAACAAATATTTGGGGCACATGGTGGCAACGGTTAGCACTGCTGCCTCACAGCTACAGACCTGAATTCGATTCCCAGCTTGGGTGACTGTCTGTGTGGAGTTTGCATGTTCTCCCCATGTCTATGTGTTTTTCCTCTGGGTGCTCTGGTTTCCTCTCATAGTCCAAAGGTGTATGGATTTGGTAGCTTGGCCATGATAACTTGCCCCTTAGTGTCAGAGGAATTAGCAGGGTGGATGTGTGATGTTGAGCGGGTGGGTCCTGGATGGGATTGCGGTTGGTGTGGACTCAAATGATGGGCCAAATGGCCTCCTTCTGCAATATAAAGATCCTATGATATTTTGCATAAATTTTTATGATGGAAAATACTTTGAACATTCCAATAATAGTAAAGAATGCAGAGGAGGAATTAAATATCATTACCAGAGAAGTCGCATTAGACAAACTAATGCGGCTAAAGGTAGATAAGTACCTTGCACTGATGGTTTGCATCCCATGATCCAAAGGGAGGAGCTATGGAGATAAAGCACGCATTGATTGTAATTTTCCAAAACTCCTTGGGTTCTGGAGAAGTACTAAAAGATTGGAGAACTGCCTAAGTGACATCCTTATTCAAAAGAGAGGGAGGCAAAAAGCAGGTAACTGTAGGCTGATTAGCCTAACAGCTATTAAGAACACCACTAGGAGTGGGCCATCTGGCCCCTTGAGCCTGCTCCGCCATTCAATAAAATCATGGCTGATCTTTTCACAGGCTCAGCTCCACTTATCCACCTGCTCACCATAACCCTTAATTCCTTTACTGTTCAAAGACTTGTCCAACTTTGCCTTAAAAACATTCAACGAGGTAGCCTTAACTGCTTCACTGGGCAGGGAATTCCACAGATTCACAACCTTACACCTTTGGGTAAAGAAGTTCCTCTTCACATCAGTCCTAAGTCTGCTCCCCCTTATTTTGAGGCCGTGCCCCCCTAGTTCGAGTTTCACCTGCCAATGGAAACAACCCCCCCCGCTTCGATCTTATCTATTCCCTTCATAATTTTATGTGTTTCTATAAGATTCCCCCCTCATAAATTCCTCATAAGCCAACCCTCTCAACCCGGAATCAACCTAGTGAATCTCCTATTTTTGGAAAAATGGTGGAATCAATTATAAAGGAAGAAATTGCACATTTGAAAAATCATAATCTTACCAAACAGTGTTCACATGGCTTCATGAAAGGGAAATAGTGTCTGACTAAGTGGTTGAGACTTTCTCAAAAAAACTCCAATAAGAGTGGAAAGAGAAGAACTAGTAGATGTGTTGTATTTGGACTTCCAGAAGGCATTTGACAAGGTGCCTCACAAAAGATGAAGTCATAAGATAAGCATCCATGGTTTTGGAGGTGGTATGTTGACATGGATAGAGAATTGGCTAATGGACAGGAAACAGCGAGTAGGGATAAGGGGTTCTTTTTCAGGTTGGTGATGTGTAACTAATGGGGTTCCATTGTGCTGGGACTGCAACATTAATGACTCGAAGGAAGGAAGCGAATATACTGTAGTTAAATTTGCAGATGACACAAAACTAGGTGGAAAGGCAAGTTGAGAGGGATATAAATGGTTTACAAGTAGATATTGATAGGTAAAGTAAGTGGGCAAAAAGGTGGCAAATGGAGTATAATGTAGCAAAATGTGAAGTTGTTCATTTTGGAAAGGAGAACAAAAGAGGGATTGTTATTTAAATGAAGAAAAAGTGCAGAAAGCTGCAACACAAAGGGACTTGGGGGTACTTGTGCATGTTGATCTCAACAATCCTCTATTCTGATTTGCTTTCGAGTCTCCTTCAAGATTTTGATTAAAGTAAAAGTGAGGTGATAGAAAAGCAATGTAGATGTAAATGTTGCATGGCATTTGTGTCACCGCCATGTACAAGTGATATCCTGGGTCATTCTGATTTGCCGGTATTTGTTTACAAATAAGTTTTCTTTTATCTCGATTTTGAATTGAGCACGGCTTGTGCGTGAATTGCCTCTTTGTTAAGTTGACACTCGTGTCTTCCTTTGTGTGTTAATGTACAAGATTAAATACAAAAGGTTCAATAGAACCTACACAATCCACCCGTCTATTATTTAGCAGAATTTTAACAGGACAAAGCTTTGTGCAAGGGAAAGCCACATTACATACCATCTTTTGTTATTTGTATTTCATCACTTTCTTGCTGAATAGAACTGTGTAATGTTCTTCTGTTTAGTGTGTTTAAAGTATTTGTAAGACCAGAAATTGAGGATTCTTGGAGACAGTGACAATCAGCTTCATTATGGTGAATTTAATTGCAAAATTTATAATTATACTTGTAATACCTATTGACAGACTGGTTACATATTTAATCCTGCATTATATATCAAATAAGGCAACGTGTTTAAATTAGTCTTTTTGGTTAGGTTTGTTTTATGGAATAGTCATCAGCACACAGGTTTGAAAAATGAGTTTCCACAATTAACCCCGGAAAAGCTTTCACTGCAGCAGCTACAGCATATGATGCGTTCTGAATTATTGTTGCTGTTTTTGTCTCTTCAATCTTGTGTTGTTTACCCATCTTCCATCTCGAGCGGCGTTCTATAATGATGTTGAATAGGCACAGAGGTACCAGCTGTGCCATTGTGTATAGACAGCAAGATACAAACCAATATTAAAAGGATGGAGCACTGATGGGTTCAAGTTGAGGTGGAGGGAAGAGGGACAACGATGGATTGAAAGTTATTGGACAGTAGTGAAATGTTTCATTTAGACACCAATCTTCAAAGTTTCACCCAGTCCTTTGTAATTTTGGTAGAGAAAATGGTAACTGGAACCTTTTATCTATTAAATGGGGGTGGGGGGGTGTAGATGAATTAAACTAGTTTTGTAATTTTTCAGTAATGATTAGTAAAATCAATCAAAGGGTTTATGTTAGTTCCTCGTTGCTTAATGTCAATAAATGGAACAGGTCCTTTATTAGTTGTTGTCCATCTGGAGAAGTGAACAACACCTTTCATAATATTTTTGAATCTTTGAGGATGTTGTACAGAGGATTAAGGAATTAATTGGTTTTATTGCTATGATCTTGATGAGATTTAATTTATTATTGTCATGTATTGGTATACAGTGAAAAGTATTATTTCTTGCACGCTATACAAACAAAGCACATCGTACATAAAGAGAGAAAAGAGGGGGTGCAGAATGTGGCATTACAGTCATAGCTAGGGGTAAAGAAAGATCAACTTAATATGAGGTAGGTTCATTTAAAAGGCTGATGACAACAGGGAAGAAGTTGTTTTTGAGTCAGTTGGTATGTGCCCTCAGACTTCTGCATCTTTTTCCCGATGGAAGAAGGTAGGGGAGAGTATGTCCGGGGTGTGTGGGGACCTTGATTATGTTGGCTGCTTTTCCAAGGCAGCTGGAAGTGTAGACAGAGTCAATGGGTGGGAGGCTGGTTTGCATGATGGACTGGACTTCATTCACGACCCTTTGTAGTTTCTTGTGGTCTTGGTCAGAACAGGAGCCATACCAAGCTGTGATACATCAGGAAAGGATGCTTTCTGTGGTGCATCTGTAAAGGATTCATGTGGTTCCCACTGTTAACATGGAAAAGTACTTTTATTAGTGCTGATATATCTCAGACTTATAATGTTTAAGTGGCTAGTATACTTCCTCCATACCCTGCATAAATCTAATTGCCTCAAAACACAATAAAGTTTTTGAAATGCACCAATACTTGAACTATTGCATATCTGTGACAATTGCAGTCAAAACTGCTGAATCTAAGTTGTTTTCCCCCCCAGGATGATGCCTTTATTTGAAATAGCATGTTGATATCATTGTAGAAAAGTGTTTTAAGAAGAACATAAGAACATAAGAACATAAGAAATAGGAGCAGGAGTAGGCCATCTAGCCCCTCGAGCCTGCCCCGCCATTCAATAAGATCATGGCTGATCTGTCGTGTCTCAGTTCCACATTCCCGCCTTCTCCCCATAACCCTTAATCCCCTCGCTTATCAAAAACCCATCAACCCGCGTCTTAAATATATTTAGCGAGGCAGCCTTCACCGCTTCAACGGGCAGAGAATTCCAGAGATTCACCACCCTTTGAGTGAAGAAGTTCCTCCTCAACTCTGTTCTAAACCGCCCCCCCTTTATCTTGAGGCTGTGCCCTCTAGTCCTACTGTCTCTTCTGAGCGGGAAGAGCCTCCCCACCTCTATCCTATCCATCCCATTCATCATCTTATATGTCTCAATGAGATCTCCCCTCATTCTTCTAAACTCTAACGAGTACAAGCCTAGTTTATTCAGCCTCTCCTCATAGTTCAACCCCCTCAACTCCGGTATCAGCCTAGTAAACCTCCTCTGCACTCCCTCCAAGGCCAAAATATCCTTGCGTAAGTGCGGCGACCAAAACTGCACACACACAGTACTCCAGCTGCGGCCTCACCAGTGCCCTGTACAGTTGCAGCAAGACCTCCCTACTTTTATATTCAATCCCCCTCACTATGAAGGCCAGCATCCCATTTGCCTTCCTGACCACCTGCTGCACCTGCAGGCTGGGTTTTTGCGACTCATGCACAAGGACCCGAAGGTCCCTCTGCACCGTCGCATGCTGCAGTTCTTCGCCATGTAAGTAATAGTCCTTCCTACCATTATTCCTACCAAAGTGGACAACTTCACACTTGCCAACATTAAATTCCATTTGCCAGTTCCTGGCCCATTCGCCCAGCCTATCTAGATCCTTCTGCAGACTTTCCACACCCTCCGCGCAATTTGCCGTTCCACCAATCTTGGTGTCATCAGCAAATTTCGAAACCATACACCCGGTTCCCCCCTCCAGATCATCTATATAAATGGTAAATAGCTGAGGCCCCAGCATCGACCCCTGGGGCACTCCACTAGTCACCAATTTTTATTGCATGTAACTAAAGGATTTTCTGCAATTCAGGTTGTATTCTGCAGTTTTATTCATATTCCTGTGAAATCACAAATAATTAACCTGAATCAAAATTTCACTCTGAATTAGATGGTTACACATTTTTCATATACTAAATCACGTAATCCAAGGTGACTCTTCAGATGAGATTTGGATGAGACTTTAAGCAAAAGCTACTTTTGCTTGACAGTTTAGATGGAAGTCAAAGATCCCAAGGCACTATCTAATGAGTTTCTAATGGGAGTTCTTTCAATATTTTGGACAATATCCCTGCCTCAATAAACACCACAAAAATCAAATTAAAGAGACACGTATACATTTGCTGTCAGCTGGATCTTGCCTGATGCAATTTAGTTATGTAACAGTACGCTGTGATCCAAAAAGTTAATGATAATACCAAACAAAGAAAAAACATATAATTGCACAAAGATGGGTAGCAGGTCAGAAGATTTAACAGAATGCCAATTACTGCAACTCAATTCAATAACGTCATTTTCAAGCATAAATTCAATTTCTTTTTGCACTTGTGATAATTTTATTGGATTCAACCTAAAAGGATGTTGCTTGATTGGAACAGAATTTCCACAACTACATTTTTCATTATTTACCCCCAAAGCTAGTTTTATGTGACTGTAATTGCACTCTCAACTCCTTTGACTCTTGTCTGGGAGGTAACTCAGAATTTCACTTCCTCATTATCCAATTGAATTCAAGGAAAATCACCGAGTCCTTCAACTTCTCTTCCTTTTTATGATTCATTACTACTAATACTTCTTGTTTTTGGTTATCCTTTCTATCAAAGTACTTCCTGAACATATTTATGTGATTTTTTTTCCTTCTATCTGGAGTTATCAGATAATCCACTTTACTTAGTATCTTTAAAACTTGGTAACGCACGTTAAACCTGGCTTTTAATGGCTCAGTTGACACTGGCAATAACACCAACACATTCTCTCCAGCAACAAAGCTACGAATCTTTGCTTTCTTACCTGCTTCTGTCTCCATTACCTGCTGTGGTATTTTAAATGCTCTCTCACTAATTCATATGCTCTATTTAATCTTTCTTTGAACTTTGATAAATAGCTCGAATGTGGTTTCTGAATTCTTACTTATTAACTTCTCCTG
This sequence comes from Carcharhinus amblyrhynchos, assembly GCF_965287045.1. Classification (NCBI taxonomy): domain Eukaryota; kingdom Metazoa; phylum Chordata; class Chondrichthyes; order Carcharhiniformes; family Carcharhinidae; genus Carcharhinus; species Carcharhinus amblyrhynchos. Next base: position 50,916,234 of record NC_137342.1, read on the forward strand.
AATTAGTCTCAAGTGACATCCTCACCTCATGACCAAATCAATGGACTAAACTTTGTTGAGTCATTAGGTACATCTCTGTATATCCCATCACATTGATATTATACAACAGTAAACAATGCAGCATTCCAATTTGAGGATCAATTAAAAAAATTATTAATAATTCCCAAGTGCAAATCCTTTATGTAGATGGTAAACCACCAGTAGCAGTCCTTGTGGAACATCACACCCACAGTTGCCAATCTAAGTAACTTCGTTGAAGCTTTGCTCCTGTTTTCCGATTTGGATGGTATATGGGCATTGCAGGCTAGGCCAACTTTTGTTGTCTATCCTTAGTTGCAATTAGGAAGGAGGTGAGTGTCACTTTCTACAGCCACTGCAGTCCATCTGGTGTAGGTACAGCAATAGTGCTGTTAGGATGAAAGTTCCAAGATTTAGACCCAATGACAGAGAACGGACCATGATAAACTTCCAAGTCAGGATGGTGTGTGGCTTGCAGGTGGCGATGTTCCTTTCCATCTGCTGCCCTTGTCTTTCTATCTGATACAGGTCATGGGTTTGAAAAGTGCTGTTGAAGCAGCCTTGGTGAGTTATTCTTATTGTAGATGGTACACGTTGATGCCATTGTGTGCCAGTGATGGAGGGAGTAAGTGTTTAAGGTGAAGGTGGGGTGCTAATCGAGCAGCCTGCTTTGTCCTGAGTGCTGCTGAACTTCTGAGTGTTGTTGGAGCTTCCATTATTCAGGCAGCTGCAAAGTATTCTATTCGACTTGGTGGACAGACTTTGAGGGCTTAAGAAATGATTCAGTTCAGAATTCCAGCTTCTGACCTGCCCTTTAGTCACAGTATTTATATGGCTGCAGTTCAGTTCCTGGTCAATGTTGACCCCTCAATATGTTGATGACAATGCACTTGACTGTTAGGGGAAATGATCATCTGTGTGGCACTTGCATGGCATAAATGTTGCTTGCTACTTGCCAGCTCAAGCCTGGGTGTTACCCAGGACTTGCTGCCTATGTAGACAGACTGCTTTAGTATCTGACGATTTGTAAATGGCATTGAACATTGATCAAACATGTCCACTTCTAATTTTATAATGGAAAGAAGAATATTTGTTCTCTTACTCATTGTGTTCTGGCTTTAGTCATGATTTGTCGATGTGAAGTCTCATCAAAGGCCTTTTGTAAATCCAAATATATTATTTCTTCAAATAATTCAATAAGTTGAGTAAAGCAGGTGCTTCCCTTTTGTAATGAGTGCTGTTGCATTATATTAGCCCTGAACCTCCTCACTCCTTTGAGGTCCGAACCTCCCCGCCACCCCCCCCCCCCTCTCACTCCTTTCCCGAGGCTCTGTTGCCACCCCCACTGCTATCACCTTTAGGCAGCCAATCAGCATTAGTGCTCCAAGAGGCCTCGCTCCGGCCCATTTGATTTCTCTAACTCTTTGCAAATTTGACGTGTTTTGACTGGCATTTCCCAGTCACATGGCAGCTGCCAGCTTCGTAGACCCCCTGAAGACCCTTCACGGACCTTGGTTTGGAACCCACTTGCTAGAGTCTTCGTGATTGTATGAAGCAAAACAATCTCTGCATTGAAATACTTTCTTTTTACTCTTTTATTTTCTTTTTTTTTGAGAATAGTGATGATTAAGTCATATCAATAGCCCTGAATTTGCTGATCAAATATTAACAAATATTTGGGATGTAAATCAGCGGGAGACTTGTGGTAAGGAAGAGATTACCTGTGAATTTCCATGTGGGTTCTGGTTGATTTCTGCTGTTTTCTTTGACAATGGGATCGCACCTTTCAACTTCCTGTCATTTGGAATGTGCTACATTTGTGCTTTAATTAGAGTCATAGAGGTTTACAGCATGGAAACAGGCTCTTCGGCCCAACTTGTCCATGCTGCCTTTTTCTAACCCCTAAGCCAGGCCCATATCCCTCTATACCCATCTTACCCATGTAGCTGTCTAAATGCTTTTTAAAAGACAAAATTGTACCTGCCTCTACTACTACCTCTGACAGCTTGTTCCAGACACTCACCACTCTCTGTATGAAAAAATTGCCCCCGGACCCTTTTGTATCTCTTGCCTCTCACCTTAAAGCTATGCCCTCTAGTTTTAGATACCCCTACCTTTGGGAAAAGATATTGACTATCTCGTTGATCTGTGCCCCTCATTATTTTATAGACCTCTATAAGATCACCCTTCAGCCTTCTACGCTCCAGAGGAAAAAGCCCCAGCCTCTCCTTATAACTCAAACCATCAAGTCCCTGTAGCATCCTAGCAAATCTCTTCTGCACTCTTTCTAATTCAATATTCTTTCTATAATAGAGTGACCAGAACTGTACACAGTCTTCCAAGTGTGGCCTTAACAATGTATTGTACAACTTCAACAAGATGTCCTAACCCCGTTATTCAATGTTCTGACCGATGAAACCATGCATGCCAAATGCCTTCTTTACCACCCTGTCCACCTGTGACTCCACTTTCAAGGAGCTATGAACCTGTACCCCGTGATCTCTTTGTTCTATAATTCTCCTCAACGTCCTACTGTTAACTGAAGAAGCCCTATCCTGATTTGATCTACCAAAATGCACCACCTCGCATTTATTTAAATTAAATCTAGACAAAAGTGAGGTAATGCATTTTGGAGGGTCTAATACAGATAGGAAATATAGAGTAAATGGCAGAATCCTTCGGAGTATTGATAAGCAAAGGGATCTGGGTGTACAGGTACACAGGTCACTGAAAGTGGCAATGCAGGTAGAGAGGGTAGTCAAGAAGGCACATGGCATACTTGCCTTCATTGGCCAGGGTATTAAGTTTAAAAATTGGCAAGTCATGTTGACGCTTTATAGAACCCTGAGGCTGCACTTGGAATATAATGTTCAATTCTGGTTGCCACACTACCAGAAGGATGTGGAGGCTTTGGAGAGGGTGCAGAAAAGTTTTACCAGGATGTTGCTGGTATGGAGGGCATTAGCTATGAGGAGAGGTTGGAGAAACTTGGTTTATTCTCACTGGAATGATGGAGGTTGAGGGGAGACCTGATAGGAGTCTACAAGATTATGAGAGGTATAGACAAAGTGGATAGTCAGAAGCTTTCTCCCAGGGTGGAAGAGTCAATTACTAGGGGGCATAGGTTTAAGATGCGAGGGGCAAGTTTTAAAAGAAATGTATGAGGCAGATTTTTTACACAGAGAGTGATGGGTGCCTGGAACTCATTGCTGGGGGAGGTAGTGGAAGCGGATATGGTAGTGACTTTTAAGGGGCATCTTGACAAATGCATGAAGAGGATGGGAATAGACGGATATGGTCCCCGAAAGCATAGGGAATTTCAGTTAATTCAGGCAACATGGTCAGTGCAGGCTTGGGGGACCAAAGGGCCTGTTCCTGTGCTGTAATTTCCTTTGTTCTTTGTTCATTGTAAACTCCATCTGCCATTCATCAGCCCACTGACCCAATTGATCAAGATCCCGTTGCAATTGGAGATAACCTTTTGCACTGTCCACTATACCACCAATCTTGGTGTCATCTGCAAACTTACTAAGCATGCCCCCTAAATTCTCATCCAAATCATTAATATAAATTATATAAATATAATATAAATTGTTCACTAAAATCCCCCCAAGAAGTTAAGTCTGGTAATTAGTAACATTAATGACTGCCAGCTCCCCTCAGTTGTCCAGGAAATGAACAATTTGAAATATGGAATCTGTCTTTCCTCCAGGTTTTCCAAATTTTAGGAATTTTTTTAACAATATATAATTTAAAATTATATTTTTTTTCCTTTCTGTCAACTTCTCTTTCTAAATCTGACCTTTCTTGCCCTGTCTTTATTTCTCTTTCTGAACTTGATTCAATATTTAGTTTTCTCCCTTGAAGTCCTTCCTATGTTTATTTCTGATTCTTTGAATCTGGTTAAGGAGGTGCCCTGTTTCCTTCCTGCGCTGTTACCAGCTCCCACTTCCAACAATCTTCCAGCATACTTTATTTGAGCTGAAGAGTGCTGGGGGTTGACTATGTTACATATTCTCTTGCCCCTGAATATTCCAACTGTCTGAAATGTTATTGGAGAGTGATATAAAAAAAATCAATTTCCCTGTGCCTTCTGCTGTCCAGCCCACTGGATAAATCACTTACTTGGAGACTATTGCAGTTAGATATATTTGCAGTTTGCTTGTAGAATATTTTGCTTAAGTTGTTATGGCTATCAAGTTCACTGCGCCCTTGCCTCCTATCATCTATTTTGATAGAACGACCCAGTTGAGTTGTTTTGCAAGTTCTGCATGCAGCAAAATAAAGCTGATTAATGCATAGACAAGGCAAATTGCGCAGAGGAAGGTCACTATTGCTATCTTTGTAGTCGTTCCAAAATACACCTCGGTAACATTCAGTAAGGTCTAATACAGATAGGAAATATAGAGTAAATGGCAGAACCCTTAAGAGTATTGGTAGGCAAAGGGATCTGGGTGTACAGGTACACAGGTCACTGAAAGTGGCAATACAGGTGGAGAAGGTAGTCAAAAAGACATTCGGCATGCTTGCCTTCATCGGCCAGGGTGTTGGGTTTAAAAATTGGCAAATCGTGTTGACGCTTTATAGAATGTTAGTTAGGCCACACGTGGAATATAGTGTTCAGTTCTGTCGCCACACTACCAGAAAGATGTGGAGGCTTTGGAGAGAGTACAGAAAAGATTTACCAGGATGTTGCCTGGTATGGAGGGCATTAGCTATGAGGAGAGGTTGGAGAAACTTGGTTTGTTCTCCCTGGAGCGATGGAGGTTGAGGGGAGACCTGATAGAAGTCTACAAAATTATGAGAGGCATGGACAGAGTGAATAGTCAGAAGCTTTTTCCTAGAATGGAAGAGTCAATTACTAGGGGGCATAGGTTTAAAGGAGATGTATGAGGCAGATTTTTTACACAGAAAGTGCCTGGTGGCTGGAACCCATTGCTGGGGGAGGTAGTGGAAGCAGACATGGTAGTAACTTTTAAGGGGTGTCTTGGCAGGTACATGAATGAGCTGGGAATAGAGGGATATGGTCCCAGAAGGATAGAGGGTTTTAGTTCAGTCGTGCATCATGGTCGGTGCAGGCTTGGAGGGCCAAAGGGCCTGTTCCCGTGCTGTAATTTCCTTTGTTTTTTATTGTAAGATTCTCTTCCTTTCTTCATTTTATGGGCTTTGGGCATTGCTGGCTAGGCCCAGCATTTATTGTCCATTCCTAACTGAGCCACACTTAGGACCACATTGCTGTGGCTCTGGATTCACATGCAAGCCAGACCGGGTAAGGATGGCAGATTTCCTTCCCTAAAGGACATTAGTGAACCAGATGGGTTTCTACAACAACCGACAATGATTTCATGTTCATCGTTAGACTTTGTCATTGCAGAATTCTATTAAGTTCAAATTTCACCATCGTCTGTGGTGGGATTCTAACCCGGGTCCGCAGAGCATTACCCTGGGTGGCTGGACCCTCGCCTAGTGATAATGCCACTATGCCTCAGCCTATTGACAATGAATGAAATGCTTTGTTTCATTCTAAATTCTTCCATTTCTGGTCAATATGTGAGAATGGCTGGGCCATCCTCCCTCCATTGTAGAGATTGCTATTTAAGTGGTTTAGTGTTTTGTATGTAGCGCCTTATTCTCTGCTTGCCATTATATCTATGTCCCCCTTCATTTCTCTCCTGTCTGGTTCAATCTATGAATGTGTTTGAAGTTGTGTTCCTCTCATTGATTAGATGTGACGTGGAAAACCAATGAGCTGAACGCAGTGCCTTTCAGGAATCCTTTTGCTTCTCTGGGACACACCTCCAATACTTTACATCTAACATTAACTAAAACGTTATCATGTGTCCTAAAATAAAACAAATGAAATACTGCAACAAAAATGGAATTTTCGCCATGTTTCGCCTGCAGCTTGAGAAACAGCAAGCAGGAGGTTTTAAACCTCAGACTGCACACATTTCCCGAAGAATAGCCATTAGTTTATCGATCTGACGGGCAGACTGTCACAAGCATTAGATTGTAAGGGTTGCTTAAGTAAAGCACAGTGAATTTTCGAAGATGTTGGTGTGTGAAGCCATTTACACAGCTGTCGCAAATATCACTGCCTTTGTCAAAAGCTGTCCATCCACCGCGTATTGACAAGGGAAATGAACACTCTGTTAGACTGCTGTTAATCCAGTGTAATTGCCAGAGATTCTGTTGTCCGTTCTATTCAGCCTTTACCCAGAGGGATGACATTATATTCCTGTAGGAAGTCTTTTTTTTTAGCAGAAAACCAATTTTAACTTTAGAGCAAAGAGGTCTGCTTTTTAAAATTGTGCAGCTAACAGCTCTGCTGGAGTTGCTTTTAAACAGCAGCTGGTTCTAAGATACAAAACGCCTATGTATGTTTTAACACCTTGGTTGACAGAGTTCGTGGCATTGTGCCGAAACGTATGACTCATCGCTTTATTTGCATCCTGACCTTACTTAAATATAACAATCTTGTTGATTCAGAAGCTGAGGTTTAGATCTGCGCAGAATTTTTTAAGTTGCCTGATGTTCTGTGATCTATTCTAATATTTTGTGCGCAGAGTAAGGATTCTTTGCTAAGATTCTAGGGTCTTTTTACTGTTTACCTAGGCAGAAAATGATTACACTCCATATCATTGAGAACATGAGATGCAATAAGAAGGCTGTGTGATGGTGTTGAACCTAAGAAAACACGGCATAACAATTCAAATTTTTAGCCAACGTGTCTGTACGGAAAGACGGGAACCAGTCAGACCAATTAATAAATTAATATTTCATTGCAATGATTCAGAACACAAAGATTTGACAAGACTGTGCCGGAATGTGGAACAAGGAGTCATACATTTCCTGTGATCTAATACATGTTTCAACAGCCTCGCATTAGTAACGAATTAATTCAACATTTTAAATTTCAGTTTTGGAGGGATTAGAGTCCAGTTTTTCACCAGGAGAATTCCACACGTGGGAAAGAAACTGGAAGGAGTTTGACTGCGGGCGGTTCCTTAGGACTTTAGTGTGAGGCAGAATGTTAAGGTGGGGCTGCAGCTTCTGTGCTCCAGCAGAAATGTGGAGATCCAACTTAAGTGCCAGCATTTCTTTGACTGCTCCATTCACAATGTTGGAGAGTTCTGTCGAAAGGCCACTGATCTGAAATGCTAATTCCTGTCATCGCTGCACAGATGCTGCCTGACCTATTGGGCAGTTCCAGCACTTCCTGATATTTTTTTCTTTTGTAAATTTGATTTCCAGCACTATTTACATAATAAAGCATTATAGAGTACTGACAAAGCTTCCCTTAACTGGTTTGAACTGTTGTGGGTCCAGGAACATTTTATTTCTCTAGCCTGTCTGTCAGGTCTACAATATATAACTGATTCTGTAGAATGCTGACAGAAGGTGCATAAACCTTCCTGGTGATTTCCACCTGATTTTGAAGATATATTTCCCCCGGTTATTTACCCAGCATACAGCAGATCAATGCATTTATAACTAAAGAAAGTTTGGAATCCTTGGAGTTGGGGTAGGCCCATATCACACGCTAATCTTTCTAATCCAAAATGTTGGGGGACCAAATTGTTTCTGGAATTTCCTGGATTATGGAATGGTGTTAGAATTAATCGCAAGTGTCTGAACTGGAAAATGTGATGTGGAGATGTCGGCGTTGGACTGGGATTAACACAGTGAGAAGTCTCACAACACCAGGCTAAAATCCAACAGGTTTATTTGATAGCGCGAGCTTTCAGAGCACTGTCCCTTCATTAGGTGAGTGGGAGTTGTGTTCACAAACAGGGCATATGCGGACACAAACTCAATTTACAAGATAATGGATGGAATGTGAATCTTTACAGGTAATCAAGTCTTAAAGGTACAGACAATGTGAGTGGAGAGAGGGTTAAGCACAGGTTAAAGAGGTGTGTGTTGTCCCCAGCCAGGACAGTTTGAGAGATTTTGTAAGCCCAGGCAAATCGTGGGGGTTATAAATGGTGTGACCTGAACCCAAGATCCCACTTGAGGCTGGCCTCGTGTGCTGAATTTGACTATTAGTTTCTGCTGAGTGACTCTGCGTTGTCATGTGATGTGAAGGCCGTCTTGGAGAACGCTTACCCGAAGATCGGAGGATGAATGCCCTTGACTGCTGAAGTGTTCCCCAACAGGAAGGGAACACTCCTGCCTGGTGATTGTTGAGTGGTGCCCATTCTTCCATTGTCGTAGCGTCTGCATGGCCTTCCCTTGTACCATGCCTCAGGACATCCTTTCCTGCAGCATATCAGGTAGACAACATTGGCCGAGTTGCAAGAGTACGTACCGGGTGGATGGTATTCTCATGTGAGATGATGGCAACCGTGTCGATGATCCGGCACATCTTGCAGAGGTTGCTGTGACAGGGTTGTGTGGTGTGGTGTCGTAGTCACTGTTCTCCTGAATGCTGGATATTTTGTTGTGGACAATGGTCTGTTTGAGGTTGTGCAGTCGTTTGAAGGCAAGAAGTGGAAGCGTGTGGATGGCCTTGGCGAGATGTTCGTCTTCATCAATGACATGTTGAAGGCTCCAGAGAAGATGTGGTAGCTTCTCCACTCCAGGGAGGTACTGGACAATGAAAGGTACTCTGTCCACCGTGTTCTGAGTTTGTCTTCTGAGGAGATCGGTGTGGTTTTTCACTGTGGCACGTGGGAACTGTTGATCGATGAGTCTGATCTTATGAAGGCATCTTTCAATGTCTGTTGGTGTCTGTTGCGATCCTCCTCATCTGAATAGATCCTGTGTATATGGAGGGTTTGTCCGTAGGGGATGGCTTGTTTAGAGTGGAAGCTAGAGAAGTGGAGCATTGTGAGGTTTTCCATGGGCTTGTGGTACAGTGAAGTACTGGAAAACAGCATATATTATAAACTTTTCCTGGAAGTATGGAGTAGTGATAAAAACATTATAAAGCGGCAATAAAAATTGGCTTATCATTTCTGTGCACACAGTACTGTGCTAAAATGACACTATTTTCTTATTCATCCATGGGGTGTGGGTGTCACTGGTTATGCCAGGATTTGTTGCCCATCCCTAATTGCCCTTTAGTTGACTGGTTTCCTTGACCATTTTAGAGGAACAGTTAAGAATCAAGCACATTGCTGTGGCTTTGGAGTCACATGTAGGCCAGACTGGATAAGGACAGCAGATTTCCTTTCCTAAAGGACATTAGTGAATCAGATGAGTTTTTATGACAATTGACAAGGGTTTCATGAGATTTTTAATTCCTGATTTTTATTGAATTCAGATATCACTCTTTGCCATGGTGGGATTCAAACTTGGATTCTGGATTATTAGTGTAGTGACAATGTTACCACTTAGCCCCGTCCAGCTGATGCTGAATAAACAACTGATGAAAATGGACAGCACTTAAATTAATGTTACTGCCAGCGAGGCTAACAGGAAGGGGGGTAATTTGGGTAATAACAATCCCACTCAAGTTACTTGAAGACAAATGGAATCACCATCGGTTTCTGAGTATTCTGGATCAGTACGATTTGAAAGGTTCTAGATGTTCTGCACCTAGATGTTTTGCCAGTTTATTTGTCCAGTTGATAATAAACTTGGTGACCTGATGCGCACGTGAGTTGGATTCTGCGACGTTGACAAGTGAATATTCTGCAAGGCTCCATGCTGGACGATTTATAGTTTGGTTTTGTACTTGTTAACCAAGACCCTTGCTCCAGTTAATTGATATGCATCTGTGTTTTAAATATCCTGGTGTTATGTGATCTATTCTAATGTTTTGCGTACAGAGTAAGAGTTCTTTATTAAGATTCCTGGATCTTACTTATTTTTAGGTCAAATTATGTCTTTATTAGGAAAATGTAGGAAAACTTTAAATACTTATGATTGCTACAAGACTGGCTCTCTCACACTGTATCACAATTAAATGCTTCTAGCCCCCTATAAATCCACTATAAGTTTACAAACATAGATTTTAACTATTTATACTCATGGACTTGTAGGGGTGTCTCTATCCACTTGGGCTGGACAGGCATGGAGAGGGATCAGACTTTTTCAAGCTTAAAACTCAAGGTTCCTCTTCTTCTTCTTCTTGTTCTTCTCATCTCTTCTGATTCTGTTCTTCAGAACTCCAATATTTATTCTTTTGAGACTGGCTCAAACATAGGCAGTTCTACACATAGGCTTTTACCAAAGAAATATCTTCTGAAATGGTTTATTGCAGGCTACCTGTTAGGGCAGTGTCCTAAGTTATTTTCACTTAAAATCAGCCTCCAGACTCCATTTGATCAATTAGAATGGCTTCATTATTATTACATGTGTTGTTACAGCTTCTCCCTTGAATATAACCATCATCCAATGTCCCGCTGACTTTATTATCCATCATAAACCAAAGCTGTTTGTTGCAGGCAAATAAAGATTATTTCTTATTGCAGCTGCACACTCTCAGCCTGGAGTTTACAGCCTTCTGTCCTGAAGTTAGCCACATTTCCCATTAGGCCATAGTTCCTTTCCTGCTGGGCCATTTTTGTATTAGACAGTTTTTTGCTGGCTACATACTGCAGCATCTCGGATGGTTTGAACAGCATGGTGTTGAATAGTCTGAATAATTTGCTAGTGGATTGGATACAGCAGCTATTGTCCATCAGCTGCTCCTACTGAAGCTGCCCCAGTTTTGTAAACAGTTAGACTGATTGATATTTTTATACTTGTGCTTTGGAGATGTCTGATGCAGGAGAGCATTGGGGAGGCAGAGATAACACAGGAGGGTGTGAAAGGAGGAGGAGGAGGTACTGATGGAGATTTGGGCATGTTGTACAATGAGATGTTGGAGATGACATGGGAATGACCTGACTCCCATCTGAAGGCTGGACAGACTGGCTGGTCGTCATGTTATTAAAGTCTCACCATGTCCTATGTTAATGGGCAAAGTGACAACCATTTTGAGTGTTTGAAATATCTCCTTGTACTTCGAATGGGATGGACAGGCTAGGTCTGATCTGCATCTGTGCGATGATGAATCTGTGTGACGCTTGGATCTGCACAAAGAAATTCTGGGTAACTTCTGTTTCTGAGCAACACAGCTGAGTATTGTGTACAGTTTTGGTGTCCTTATCTGAGGAAGGATGTCCTTACTACAGAGGGGGTGCAACGCAGGTTTACCAGATGGATTTGTGGGATGGCAGGTCTGTCATATGAGGAGAGGATAAATCGGTTAGATTATATTCACTGGAGTTTAGAAGAGTGAGGGGGGATCTCATTGAAACTTATAAAATTCTAACAATGTTAGACAGGATAGATTCAGAAAGAATGTTCCTGATGGTGGGGGAGTCTAGAACTGAGGGTCATAGTTTGAGGATAAAGGGTAAACCTTTTAGAACTGAGGTGAGGAGAAATTTCTTCACCCAGAGGGTGGTGAATGTGTGGAATTCACTACTAGAAAATGTAGTTGAGGCCAAAACATTGTCTGATTTTGAGAAGAAATTCGATATAGCTCTAGAGGTTCAAGGGATATGATGGGAAGGGGGGATCAGGATATTGAATTCGATGATTAGCCATGATCAAAATGAATGTTGGAGCTGGCTAAAGGGCTGAATGGCTGACTGCTTCTATTTCTGGATTGCAGAGCGTACAGTTTAGCTTGATCAATATTTCTGGATAATATTGCTATTTTATATCTTCGTTCTAGAGTTGATCATTGTCTCTGCAATCTTCATAAAATCATAGAATCGCGACAGTGCAGGTGGCGGCCATCCAGGCCATCAAGTCTGCACCGATTTTCCAACCGAGCATTTCACCCAGGCCCTCGCCCCCTATTCCCATTTTATTTTACCCTGCTAATCCCCCAATGTACATATCTTTGGACACTAAAAGGAAATTTAGCATGGCCAATCCACCTAACCTGCACATCTTCAGACCGTGGGAGGAAACCAGAGCACCAGAGAAAACCCACGCAGATACCAGGAGAATGTGTAAACTCCACACAGACGGTGAGCTGAGGCTGGAATTGAACCCGGGTCCCTGGTGCAGTGAGGCAGCAGTGCTAACCATTGTGCCGCCGTGCTGCCCGAAATCATGGTATTTTGATGACTATTTACTTGCTGTACATCTGAATGCAGCAAGAATTCTCACAACATCAGGTTAAAGTTTAACAGGTTTATTTGGAATCATGAGCTTTTGGAGCGCTGCTCCTTCATTAGGTGAGTCGCACAGAAAGCGTGTGATTCCAAATAAGCCTGTTAGACTTTAACCTGGTGTCGTGAGACATCTTACTGTGCCCACCCCAGTCCAATGCCAGCATCTCCACATCATGGCTACATTCTGGAACCCTAGAGTGGCAACAGGATCTGTTTCAAAAGCTCTTTTTAAAGAAGTGATGCATTCATTCAAAATATTTTCATTACAGGCCAATAAAACTCTCAATCATCCAGATCTGTTTAAGTGCCAATAGAAGAAACTGCAAGCCTTTTAATGTAAAGAAACATTATGAAATTAATGTAAAATATCAGAAAACCAGAGCGGTCATCAAGCATTGTTTACCCTGGGGGACAGGTGTTTCAAAACTTTAATGGATGTCTGGGCTCTCAGCCAAGAAGCTCATGTGTTGCTATTATTTATGTTAATATAAGAATTTGACAACAGGTGAATCTGCAAATCCTATTACAGGTAAAATGTCCCCAACCTGAAACGATTAAATACTCTGACTTTCCCTTTTGGACAAGAAATATTATGGGGACGTTCTTCCTTCTGCCTCAGGAATTGTGTGTTGACTCAGTTCCCTTGTGGCAAACTGCACATTTTAGAATAATCAGTTACTCTTATCTACGCTCAACACCTTGTCAGAGAATGCATACTTCTTAAAATTCATTCTCAGTCAGTGAAAACCAAAGAAAACACTGGTGTTACACATGTTATGACTTGCCAATTTTCACAGACACAGAATGGTTAAAATTTAACTTTGAAATGGAGTAATCAAACTGGACAATACCTTTCGATAATTGCTGACTCATTAAGAACTGCCTATCACAAGAATTCTCTGACCATTTTGTGCAGCATGACAATCTGGGACAAGAAAATCTGGCAGAACTTGCTTCAACCAAAATTTCAGGTATATAGAAGTGTCCAGAGCACTACAAAGGTTACTTTAGTCTGCGAAGAAAATTGCCAGTTAACCATGAGTAGTGGGCTGCCTTTTACAGAGGGTTTGGGTTGGGATGGGGTTTGCAGTGGGCAGACACCCCTGACTCCATATAAGCCTGACTCACAACCATAACATAGAATCCCAACCGTGCAGAAGGAGACCATTTGGCCCAACAAGTCTGCACCGACCCTCCAACAGAGTATCTCACTCAAGCCCTATCCATGCAACCCCATGTATTTTACTCTCTAAGTTACACATTCTTGGACAGCAAGGGGCAATTTGACATGGCCAATCCACCTGACCTGCATTTCTTTGGAGTGTGAGACAAAACCGGAGCCACATGTAACTAAATAATTAAGGGTAATTGAGTTTGTTACCAAGTCAAGTGACTCCAATAATATTCTGCCCAGGTCATAAAACAATTGGCATGGCGGGTAGATGAGACAGGGCAGGCCATTGTTTTAAAGATGATGTTAAAAGGGCTGTAATGAAGGGGGACACTGTATTTTGAGAAGTTTGGAGGGGGCGTTGGCCATTGTACATAGAGGACAGTCCACCTATTAAAAGATGCTGGCCAATGGAGCTCAGTCGTGGGCACTGCTGAAAATACAGCCGGTCTCCAGAAGGTGATCCAATGGATCCCGGAGTCAGATAAGTCCTGGGTATTCAGTGCGGAAGGTTTGGTAAGCACTGAGGGGACTCGGTTGGATGGATTTTGGAGCGAGAAGCAGGTAGAAAAGAAGGCAGTGTTAGTATCTTAGGGGGGGCAGACAGGCTGCTGATTCTCAGCATCTGTCCACCGCCTGTGTTATGTGAGCTGGGAAGGGGTGGGCTGGGCACCCGCCCTATTTTACACACCCCCTCACCCATGTCTGAAGTTAATTTTTGAGAATAAAGCCCATTTCTGCTACTATAGTATTCAGTCCTTTGATTTCAAGTTATTTTATATCGCTGAGAACCGTTTATACCCAGCTAGCCTGGTGTAAGGGGAAAAATCCTAGTAGGTTAATCAGATTTTTAAACCATTAGACATTAAAGCATTGACAGAACTGCCAGCATTGTTAAATGAATCTAAAACAGATTTATAAGCTAACAAAGCAGTTTATACATGTATGAAATGCAGTCAGAGATTTCAACAAGTGATTAACGCATTCAAAATAGGTTTTTAAATCATAACGTATTTTTAAGAATCATTGTTCACTTCTGGTCAAAGGCAGTTTGCAGCAAAGCAACATGGTAAAGGGCGTTAGGACAAAGCAATATTGTAAAAGAATATTAAAGCCTTGAGAATATGCAAGTCTTTTCAGTAGAATTTCTAATGGGGAGAACATTCAGAACACTTTATCTGACTTTATGATAAGAGTTTATTCACTATCTAGATAAGATGGATGCATGCCCAGACGTAGAGTCATGTGTTAATCTGGCTTGGCAGTGACCTATACGGGAACCTATGGGACTGTTCCCTTTGAGCTTAGTGGCTGGTGTTTGGTTACTAAGGGATACAGGAAGCTGGGTTAGCCCAGACAGGAGTTAGCATCCGAATTCTATGGACTAATGAAGAGCCATTATGCCAGAGGGTAAAATGTGATTGGCTAAGGTTTGTGATGGGTATTAATGTTGACTTATGTGTATTGAAGATGATTGATTTAAAACTAATGAAAGGCGGGTGGGAGTAACGGATAAGAAAATCTATAATTGATCTGTTTTGAATTGTATATGTCAGATTTCATTGTAGAGGGACTATCTGCTCTATCTCAGAGCTGCCCTGACCCTCTGATTTCTCCTAGTGGCTGCTAGCCAAAATATGGGTTACATCTTTAAACTGAGACTGCTTTTGTGAGTCTTATATTGTCTGAATTTCTGATGGTAACTGGCCAGCTCGGAAACCCTGCCAATACCTGGCAATCCTCCTAAATCTCACAGGGCAAAGTGACCTGAAATATTACACTGCAGTTTAGCAGTGACAGTCAAAGGGTGCCACTACACTTAATTTTTGCCCTTGTGATTTGGCCCACTTGTTGGTCTCATCTTTCTCCAGCTTGCAAAAAAAGTGCTGGCCCAGTTCAAACACTTTGAAAACTCCCCAGTCTCGCTTGTGTGTAACAGGGAGCAGGATTTAATAGTACCCTTCAGAGCGCCGTGATTCTGCTGGAATCTTACTGTGTGCAACAGCTGTGTGATGCAGTTTTTTAACGACAAATTATTGTCCATAATAGATGAACATTTCAGAGAGAGAGAACTTCGAATGGTTACATTCACATTGTTAAATATTTCATTAAATACGCACCCTGCATTTTTGTATTTTAGTAAATTGCTTGAAGTCTCTTCTTTCCTTGTGCCTTGGATTGTAAAAGATTCCACTAGTCTTTCTGAACAAAAAGATAGTTCTCCCACTGTCCTGTCAATGATTAAGCCTCAATGAGCAACAGAGAAAGATTACCTCAGAATTCACTGTCTTACTGTTTGTTGGATCTTGCTGTGCCCAGATTCAGTGCCATGTCTCTCTACATTACAACTCTTTCTAAACTGTGCAAACATTTGGCCACACAGCAATCCAGAACATACCGTGTGGAGAACCAATAAGCTGTAGAGAATCAATGTCTCTTTTAAGGTGCGCAAAGATATGGCCACGTGCCAACCCTGGAAGGGTCACACTGTGCAACAAACAGACTGCGTACAATAAAAAGACATTCGAGGGAACATTGTTCAAAAGTATTTCATTAGATGTGATGCATTTTGGGAGGTTTCAACAATTGAGAAAAATGATAAGTAAAATGCAGGAGCTTTATATGGATCTTTTCCAATCTTGATCTCTTTATTTCATTTATTAAGTAGCATGCAAGCAGAATTGATACCATTCACATGCCAGACAATGACCATCTCCAATAAAAGAGAATCTAACATGTTCAATGAAGGACCATCACTGAATCTCCCATTATCAATATCCTGGGGTTATCTCCTCAAGGGCCATTAGGGAAGATAATAAATATTGGCCCAGCCAGCAAAACCCACATCCCTCGAATTAATGCAAAAAAAAACTCTTCTTGGAAATCATGGAATTGTTGAATTCCTTCAGTGTAGAAGGAAGACCCAGTGACAGTGAAGCAACAGCGATGTATTTCCAAGTCAGAGTAGCTCGGAGGGGAACTTGCAGATTTTGGTGTTCCCCGGTATCTGCTGTCCTTGACCTTCTAGATCATAGTGGTCATTTGGAAGGTGCTGTTGAAGGAACCTTGGTGAGTTCCTGCAGTTCATGTTGCAGATTCTTTTACTGTTACTGTAAATCAGTGGTGGAGGGAGTGAATGTATAGCACAGGAACAGGCCCTTTGGCCCACCAATGTATATGGATAGTGTGATATCCTGAATCTGAGATTGACCTCCAGTCAGCACAACCATCTTCCTTTGTGCCAGGTATGACTCCAACCAATGGAGAGTTTTAGCCTGCTTCCCATTGATTCCAGTTTTGCCAGCTCTCCTTGATGTTACACTCAATCAAATGCTGCCTTGGTGTCAAGGGCTGTCACCCTCATCTCACCTCTGGAATTCAGCTCCTTTGTTGCCTGATGTTATAATGAGGTCAGGAGCTGAGTGACCCTGATGAAACCCAAACTAAGCATCTGTGAGCAGGCTGTTGCTAAGCAGCTGCTACTCGATTGCACGGTTGATGACCTCTTCCATCACTTTACCGATAATCAAAAGTAGACTGGGTGACAATTGGCCGGGTTGGATTTCTGCTGCTTTTTATGCACAGGACATACCTGGGCAATTTTCCACATTGCTGGGTAAATGCCAGTGTTATAGCTGGACTGGAAGAGCTTGGGTAGGGGAATAGCAAGTTCTGAAGCACAAGTATTCAGTACTATTGCTGGAATGTTATCAGAGCCCATTGCCTTTGCAATATCCAGTGTCTTCAGTCATAAGAACTAGGAGCAGGAGTAGCCCATCTGGCCCCTTGAGCCTGCTCCACCATTCAATAAGATCATGGCTCTTCTTTTCATGTTCTCAGCTCCACTTACCCACCCACTCACCATAACCCTTAATTCCTTTACTGTTCAAAAATTTATCTGTCCTTGCCTTAAAATCATTCAATGAGGTAGCCTCAACTGCTTCACTGGGCAGGGAATTCCACAGATTCACAACCCTTTGTGTGAAGAAGTTCCTCCTCAACTCAATCCTAAATCTGCTTCCCCTGATTTTAGGCCATGCCCCCTAGTTCTAGTTTCACCAGCCAGTGAAACAACTTCCCTGCTTCTATCTTATCTATTCCCTTCATAATCTTGTATGTTTCTATAAGGTCTCCCCTCGTTTTCTAAATTCCAATGAGGATAGCCCCAGTCTACTTGGTCTCTCCTCACAAGCCAACCCTCTCAACTCCGGAATCAACCTAGTGAATCTCCTCTGCACCCCCTCCAGTGTCAGTATATCCTTTCTCAAGTAAGATCAAAACTGTACACAGTGCTCCAGGTGTGGCACCTTATGCAGCCTCAACATAACCTCGCTGTTTTTAAACTCCATCCCTCTAGCAATGAAGGACAGTGTTCCATTTGCCTTCTTAATTACCTGCAAACCAACTCCTTGAGATTCCTGCACAAGGACACCCAGGTCCCTCTGCACAGCAGCATGCTGCAATTTTTTACCATTTAAATAATAGTCCATTTTGCCGTTATTCCTACCAAAATGGATGCCCTCACATTTACCGACATTGTACTCCATCCGCCAGGTGATAGGAATGTGGGAGGTGTTGGAAAATTTGAATAAGTTTTACATTGTGGGAGATTGAGTCAGAGAGGTCAGTTCAAGTCTGACAGAAGTTGAACCTCAAGGAGAAAGTCAAGATGGGAGGCGGCAGAATGAAAGTTGTCTCGATGACGGATGTTTGGAGAGAAAACTCACCTTGACCTCCAGCAATGACCTGAGGTTCAGCTCAGGGGGATTTGGTGAAAAATTGAGAAGTTTTGGACTGTTTCTATGATTGACAGGCCTTGGTATTTTAAAGGCTGAGATGTTGATAGTTGTCATTCAAATTCCAGGAGCTGCCGTTTTGAGAGTCACAAACTCAATTATTAGATTAGCCGAAGCCACCAAAATTGTTACCGTTCTCAATTCAAATTTTAGGATGAATTGTAAGAGATTTAAAAAAATCAACTCTGAAATCTGCTATTCGCTGAAGGATCTTTTTTAAAAGAAACTCTTCACTGTGTGATCTTCATGTCTCAAGTTTCGTATTTGCAGTTCATCAGTAGATGTAAAAATTCCAGATACCAAATTTAAATGCCTTACAGTGAACTGAACGAGATCAGGTTAATTCTGTCAACCATTAAGCACTTTAAGTGACTTTAGCTTTAAGTATCTAAGTCAGGGAGATTTCCTGCAGTGAGTCACAGCTGTGATGTTGGGCCTTTTGTTACCAAGGAAACAGAATAAACTGCAATCTGTATTTAATTCTGTTTGTATCTACCTTTCTCTTTGCTCCCAGTCCTCTTTCTCCTCCCTGCCCAACATGGTAGTGAGCTAAAAAAATGGAAGAAAATAAGAACATGAGAAATAGAAGCTGGAGTGGACAATGCAGAATCTCAAACTCACCCAACCTTTTAAAGGCAGATCTTCTGCCTATTCCCCTCATCCTTTTCATTCCTTGGGGACAAAATATCTGCCTGACTAAATCTTGAGTGTACTCAAGGACTGAGCAACCTGGAGGTAGAGAATTGAAAAAATTCACACCCCACTGAGGAAATTGCTGTAATCCTTATCTGAAGTGTTGATGGGAAGCTTGTCGGTCAATTGGATCTCTGATGATTTTTCAGATACCCATACAACCCTAGAAAAGCTACAGCACGGAGGAAGGCTATTTGGCCCATCTTGTCCATGCAAGCCAAAGGACACCCAGAACCACCACCTGCACATGGCCTAGAGCCCTGTAGCTTACAGCACTTAAGGTACAGATCCAGGTACATTTAAAGAGTTCAAGGTCTCTGCCTCCACCCCCAACTCAGGCAGTGAATTCCAGACATCCACCACCCTCTGCACAAAAAAAGTTCTTCATCATGTCCCCTTTACACCATCTGCCACTTATCTTGAATTCCCTGATTCTAGAATTCTTCACCAAGGGAAACAATTTTATCCTGTCTACTCTTATCTCTTCCCCTCATCCCTCTGCCTTCTTTATTCCAAGGAGAATAACCCCAACCTATCCAAATCCTCCTCATACCCACACTTTCCTACCCCTGGCAGCGTTCCAGCAAACCTCCCCTGCACTCCACACCTGCCTCATAAGAACATTAATTGCATAATGAGATGAAAACATTTTACAGTTCCGTTTTGACATGACTAGTGTTTCTATAACAGCTGAAAGGCTGCAGTTTGTGGTGTAGGTGCTCCAACATAACTGACTGATCTGAAACTTGGATGGTTTATTGCTTGGAGTTTGATTTTCTAAACTTTGTTCATTTTGCCAGAAAATCCTGATTAGTTGTTTGAAATGATGAAAGAAAATTTAAAATGATAATAGTCATTAGTCTAAAAAGTCAAATTCTCTTGAATACCTTTTTAAAGATTTAGGAGCACTATGAGAAAATGTAAGTTCCCCCTCATTATTTTAACATTACTGATGCAATTTTATTAGTTGTTGAAGAAACCAATATTATCACTTAAACAATAAGAATTCATTCTTACGATATAAACATTTACATTTTAAAAATTCTGAATCAGAGAATCCCTACAGTGCAGAAGGAGGCTATTCAGCCCATTGAGTCTGCACTGACTCTGAGAGAGCACCTTCTAGAATTCTGTGCCAAGGGAAATAATTTTATCCTGCCCATCTATTTCCAAGGGAAGACATGATGAAGGGGCAGAGCCCCGAAAGCTAGTGGTGTTTTGCTACCAAATAAACCTGTTGGACTTTAACCTGGTGTTGAGAGACTTCTTACTAAGGCATGGCAGCACAGGGGTTAGCACTGCTGCCTCACAATGCCAGGTTCGATTCCCAGCTTGGGTCACTGTCTGTGCAGAGTCTGCGTGTTCTCCCCATGCCTACGTGGGTTTCCTCTGGGTGCTCCAGTTTCCTCCCTAAGTCCAAAGATGTGCAGGTTAGGTGCATTGGCTGTGCTAAATTCTCCCTCAGTGTACCCAAACAGGTGCTGGAGTGTGGCAACTAGGGATTTTCACAGTAACTTCACTGCAGTGTTAATGTAAGCTACTTGTGACACTAATAAATAAACTTACCCATGTCCTTTCCATCGCCCTATCTCCATAACACCACACGTTTACCATAGCTAATTCCCCCTAACCTGCCAATCTTTGGACACAAAGGGGCAATTTACCATGGCCAATGCACTTAATCTGCACATCTTTGGACTGTGGGGGGGGGAAGCTGGAGGAAACGTAAGTAGACACGAGGAGAATGTATATACTCCACATACCTAAGACACCTAAGGCTGCAATTGAACTCTGATCACTGATGCTGTGAGGCAGCGATGCTCACCACTGTGCCACCGTGCCACCTATTCATAAATGGATGAAATGATTTTCTAATGCGCACATTATTGAAGCATCAGTTTGGATAGGGAATTATGTTAGAGTTTATTGAGGTAAGACATGATTCAGCCAAAAAGAAGCAAACAATTTAATTGCAATTATGAAAGCTGAGTGCTCTGGCATTGATATTTTGAGAGTTTTTTGACTGACTGGATTTGTTCAGTCTCTACATGGGAATGTATCTTCCATCACCCACACTTCAGTAAATCAGACCATAAGTCTGTGCACCTGCTCCCGGCTTACAAGCAAAAACTAGAATGGGAAAATCTGTCAAAGAAACTCATGCAAAGTTGGTCTGAGGAATCAGGTAATCTCATACAGGACTCCTTAAGTCAGTAGACTGGTCAGTATTTAAAAACTCCGCAACAGCCTGAATGAGTTCACCATTACAGTAAAGTGTAGAACACTGTGTGTCAAATCTGCAAGTTTCTCAACTGGAAGCCATGGATGAACAGGGATATCCACTGCCTGCTGAAGTCCGGGCCTGAGGCGTTCAAGTCAATCGACCCTGACCTATACAAGAAAGCCAGACATGAACTACGGGGAACCATCAAAGATGCCAAAGACAGTACTGGACCAAGCAAGAGTCCCAGGCTAGCCACACAAACTCCCGCCACTATGGCACGGTCTGCAGGACATAGCAGGTTACAAGACGAAGGCATGTAAAATTACCACCAGTCCATCACGCAAACCAGCCTTTCATCCGTTGACTCTGTCTACACTTTCTGCTGCCTTAGAAAAGCAGCCAGTATAATTAAGGACCCCATGCACCTCAGATATTCTCTCTTCCACCTTCTTCCATCGGGGAAAAAAACATAAAGGTCTAAGGACACCTACCAACCGACTCAAAAACTGCTTCTTCCTTGTTGCCGTCAGGCTTTTGAATGGACCTATCTTACATTAAGTTGATCCTTCTCTGTGCCCTAGCTATGACTGTAACACTACATTCAGCAGTCTCTCCTTTCCTTCCCTACGACTCTTTGTCGGTATAATGTCTAAGAAATAATACTTTTGACTGTATACTAATACATGTGATAATTCAAATCAACATTAGATCTAAGCTGGAAACTACACAAAGTTGCGTTACTTATAAACCCTGCAATTCAGATTTTATAACGTAAGAACATAAGAAATAGGAGCAGGAGTTGGCCATCTAGCCCTTCGAGCCTGCCCCGCCATTCAATAAGATCATGGCTGATCTGTCGTGGCTCAGTTCCACATTCCCGCCCTCTCCCCATAACCCTTAATCCCCTCGCTTATCAAAAACCCATCAACCCGCGTCTTAAAAATATTTAGCGAGGTAGCCTCCACCACTTCAACGGGCAGAGAATTCCAGAGATTCACCACCCTTTGAGTGAAGAAGTTCCTCCTCTAAAAAACACAATTGATACAACCTCAGAAGAAACTTGCCATCCTTCCAAACTGTAACTTACATCAGAAGAATTAAGGGGAGGGTTGCGAAGTGGTGGTGGGGTGTAGTAATGGGACAAATGTTGAACTTTATCCCTGACATTAACACCCAAATTCCAAGTGTTAACAATGTGGCTCACTGCCTCACATGACCTTATTGTGGATTTTCTCACAATAAGCTCCAGTCTGGATGTTAAAATATAACAGTGCGTAACTGGCTGAATTATTGAAGGAATATATTTTTGAGCAGTTTAATTTGTTCACTTAAGCTTCAGTTATGCAGTAAACATGTTTTTTAGATGTTTATAAATGAAGAGAATTCCCATTTGAAAACCATGCATGACTTAAGATCTGCTGATTAATTTGTTCCATCAGAATAATGACAATGTTTAAATATGTACTTAGTGGAAAGAACTGAGAATCCCCATTAAACGTGAATAATTGTATTTAAATTGCCTGAGGTGGCAGGAAACAAAATACCCTGTGGTGAGCCTCATAACAACAAGATGAAAGCGGTAAATACATAGATAAAACAGTCTGTCCATGATTGTGGAGAGATATCCACAGATGTGAATTCGAATGGGCTATAAATAAAGATCAAATAAATTCAATAATTCAAGTTTAAATATCTGTTTGGATTATATTTCAAGCTTTGTCATGAATTATCCATTAACGTTTGGAAGTCCAGACACCCTGCTTGATATTTTTGCTTTGAAAACTATCACCAGATGAGCAAATGATTTCTTGATTTGCTGAGTTGGCAGCAACACGAGAAGAGAATGTTTGCTTTATTTGTTTGGAAATTAACGTAAAATACAAAAATGAAGGTTAATATTGATATTGTGCGTGTGTGATGCATGCAAACGTGTAGCTGGATATTGTTAAGATAGATTCATATGTGGATGCTAGTAAAATGGTAAATAAAGCTAAATAGAACTTTGACTCTTGTGTTTGTTTCCAAATAAATAACTCCTTTCTGATTTGAGTTCAAGACTTTGGCACTGTTGTCATTCTAGTCTGGAGTCAGGAAAATTTCTGTCTCGGCCCGTTTGCTTTTGGAGAAACTGCCAGCAGTGTTTCACAATGTTTTTGCAATAAGTGGTTTCAAGGGTTTGTAGTTTTTGTTAGTGATACTTTAAAGGGTCGTAACAATTGACACTTTCATTAGCTTGGAGTGAAATTACTTTTCCCTGTTTATGAATTTTTTAATTCATTCGTGGGACATGGGCGCCGCTGACTGGCCAGCATTTATTGCCCATTCCTAGTTGCCCTTGAGAAGGTGGTGGTGAGCTGCCTTCTTGAATTGTGGGTTGACCCACAATGCTGTTATGGACAGAATTCCAGGATTTTGACCCAGCGATGCAAAGGAACGCCAATATATTTCCCAGTCAGGATGGTGAGTGGTTTGGAAGGGAATTTGCAGATGATGGTGTTCCTATGTATCTGCTGCCCTTGTCCTTGTGAATGGAAGGGGTCATAGGTTTGCAAAGTGCTGTCTAAGGATCTTTGGTGAATTGCTTCAGTGCATCTTATAGATAGTAGCAGCAGTGTGTACTGAGCGTCAGTGGTGGAGGCAGTGGATGTGGTGCCAATCAAGTGGGGCTGCCTTGTCCTGGGTGGTGTCAGCTTCTTGGGTGTTGTTGGAGCTGCACCCATCCAGGCAAGTTGAGAATATTCCCATTACACTCCGGACTTGTGCTTTGTAGATGGTGGATAGGAATGATGGAATGAGTTACTGTGGGTCAATAGCTTGATGTGGGGGTGAGGAAGGGCAATAGGGGGTGCGTGGAAGGGCAGAGCTTGGCATTGTGGTCATTGGGAGGAGTGTTTCAAAGCTCCCCTCGTGCAGACGAGTGTTTACCACTCTTCTGAGGGATCATGAAGCAGGTCTCTCTAAAACCTGGAGCCACCCCATGGAAGTTATGGGTGAGTAAGACACTCCAGTCTCCACAATGCAGCTGGCCAGGGTGGGAGCGGGTTTTTGACAGGAACCAGGCGACATCCTTTAAAGGCACTCTGGAAAATCAGCCCAGGAATGGGGCCGGAAATCCTGGAATCGGGACCAGTCTGCCATTTTTGAAAGGTCCCTGAGTCAGCCCGCCTCGCTGAAAATCCAGGCCTGTGTTTCTGGAGTTCCGATTCCACAAAGAGCGTTTGAGATTTGAATTAAATTTAAACACAAATCTGAAATACAAAAGTGACATTGGTTAGAAAAGGAAATGTAGCCTTCAAATTATCATAAAAATCCTTCCTGGATGTCTGATCTCCTTGAGGGAAGAAAATCTGCTGTCTTTCCCTAATCTAGTTTATAATAACTTTAATCCTAAAGCAATGTGGTTTACTCCTGTATCACCGACTTCCCAGGGTAATCAAGTCGGGTAATAATTGCCGGCCTCAAACTGTGAGTGACACCAGAGTCCTAAGAATGAATAAAAAGAACCAATAATTGCTTGGTAGTACAGAAAAGAGCTGAAAAAAACATTTCTGTCAAAGCTTGCCATCTTGAACTCATCAGGATATTCACAAGAATATCAGTATCAGTGGAAGCAACGCTTTTATACTGTATGAGAAAAGAGTGCTGATTGGTTGGCAAGTGGACATTGATTAGTAGAGGTGTTTCCGTGGATGGTTGATGATGAGTCGTTAACAATAAAGCGCTGTTTGAAATATAAACCAGGCAACTTGACTCTGGTCAAAGCATCGCCCTGCAGAATGAATCAGTGAATGGCTGTCACGTGTTTAGCTGTGAAGAAGGGCCCAGTCTATTCGTATATGTAGCTTCCAGTGGACTGTGAGCTGGACTGATCACCTTAACTCGGTTGCCAGGGGAATTTTCTAGCAATCGGAATTATTGAGCAAATATAGTCCAATCGCAGAATCACATCTAATGTTGAGTGCTACGTTTTATGTTTTACAAGCACAGGCTGGTTGGGTATGGTTTGCCCATTGCGAACAGTGACTGGAAGGTGCTGTTTGATACGATTGCCAGTCTTTGGGATGTATGACCGGCATCACAGTGACACTGACATTCATATACCCCATTAGGCAGAAGGTATCTTTTGGCTTGGTGGCAGCTTCCTATTAGTGGTAAGTACAACTTGTGTTGCTATTGCATAGTAGCAGCGCGAAACAGCCAGCTTCACCTTTGCTCAATTGTTTGATATTTTTCCCTTCCAGGGGAATCTGAAGTAGACAGGGATCATTCCAGGGCCAAAGATGACAGCCTCGGGCCCATTCATGAGCTTGCATGATATACAGTGCAAATCAGGGTAGCCATTATCCCTGATACTGGAAGAGAGCCGCATCGAGCTTGCGTAGAGAGCAAATAGCTCAGGCTGTATTATGAGGTTGTCGATAGGGCCAATCTTACAGCATGTTACAGTCCATGGGTTCATTGACCAGTGAAGAAAGGCTGGCAGTCACTAGCAGATTTGTGAAATAGTATATCAAGGAAAGTCAGTTAATTTGACTACTCTTCATTTGAGTCTTTGGAACTGTGTGTTTGGATATTTTTAAGACAGAGCTAGCTAGATCCTTGATTAACAAGGGATTATTGGGATAGGCAGGAATGTGTTCAGGTTACAATCACGTCAGCCATGATCTTATTAAATGTTGGAGCAGGCTTGAGGGGCCAAGTGGCCTTCTCTTGCTCCTAATTTGTATTTCGTATGACTGCTTCATTCCAAAGGTGAATTTGAGTGCAGGTTTGTGCTCATTAAGAGAGCAAGAAAATTGTTACATGCAGCTATGGATTTAATTATAACAAATGTATCATCCACATATTGGAAATAAGCAAGGGATAGTTGTCATTCTATTGACAGTACCGATCTCTCAACAAAGATGTTTATGAAGGCTGGGCTTTGAGGGTGTTCCATGGAAACACACTCTACTTGGACGTACATGGTTAAAGCTACTGTGAGAATTGCTGAGTTCATAAGCTCAGTGAGTACTGATTTATGCAGTGCTGACAAGTCTAGATCACCGTGACATAGCACTGCAGTGAAAACATCTGTGGCTTCCTTAAGTGGAACATTGGTGAATAGGCTAGCAGTGACAAATGAGCAGATGGATACAGCATTGCTATCGATGTGCAAGTGTTCACAAATGTAAAATAATTCACATGGAGAACCTGTTTAAAACTGGTTGTAGCAGTTTGCTCAACACTTGGCCAATTCGTGCTGTGCAGGACTGGTCATAGATCAGATAGGAGCTGGAAATTCCCTGTCCTGCCTACTGCAGGAATCGTAGTGATGGATATTTGAAGGTGGGAATTTCTGCCCAGAATGTCGAGCCAAAGTGATTTTCTGCCAATAGAATCCTTACTGTGCCAAAGGAGGCCATTCGGCCCATTGAGCCTGCAATGAATGCAATCCCACATATTTATCCTGCTAATTCCTCTGACACTAAGGGGCAATTTACCATGGCCAATCCACCTAACCCATATATCTTTGGA
Organism: Carcharhinus amblyrhynchos; assembly: GCF_965287045.1. Taxonomy (NCBI): domain Eukaryota; kingdom Metazoa; phylum Chordata; class Chondrichthyes; order Carcharhiniformes; family Carcharhinidae; genus Carcharhinus; species Carcharhinus amblyrhynchos. The sequence continues at coordinate 50,942,775 of NC_137342.1, forward strand.
CTCTGGGAGGAAACTGGAGCACCTAAAGGAAACATAAGAACATAAGAAATAGGAGCAGGAGTAGGCCATCTAGCCCTTCGAGCCTGTCCCGCCATTCAATAAGATCATGGCTGATCTGTCGTGTCTCAGTTCCACCTTCCCGCCCTTTCCCCATAACCCTTAATCCCCTCTCTTATCAAAAACCCATCAACCCGCGTCTTAAAAATATTTAGCGAGGCAGCCTCCACCACTTCAACGGGCAGAGAATTCCAGAGGTTCACCACCCTTTGAGTGAAGAAGTTCCTCCTCAACTCAGTTCTAAACCGCCCCCCCTTTATCTTGAGGCTGTGCCCCCTAGTCCTACTGTCTTTTTTGAGCGGGAAGAGTCTCTCCATCTCTATCCTATCCATCCCATTCATCATCTTATATGTCTCAATGAGATCTCCCCTCATTCTTCTAAACTCTAACGAGTACAAGCCTAGTTTATTCAGCCTCTCCTCATAGCTCAACCCCCTCAACTCCGGTTTCAGCCTAGTAAACCTCCTCTGCACTCCTTCCAAGGCCAAAATATCTTTGCGCAGGTGCGGCGCCCAAAACTGCACACAGTACTCCAACTGCGGCCTCACCAATGCCCTATACAGCTGCAGCAAGACCTCCCTACTTTTATATTCAATCCCCCTCGCTATGAAGGCCAGCATCCCATTCGCCTTCCTGACCACCTGCTGCACCTGCAGGCTGGGTTTTTGCGACTCATGCACAAGGACCCCGAGGTCCCTCTGCACCGTCGCCTGCTGCAGTTTTTCGCCACGTAAGTAATAGTCCTTCCTACCATTATTCCTACCAAAGTGGACCACCTCACACTTGCCAACATTAAATTCCATTTGCCATTTCCTGGCCCATTCGCCCAGCCTATCTAGATCCTTCTGCAGACTCTCCACACCCTCCGCCCACATAAATACAGGGAGAATGTGCAAACTCCACACAATCACCTGGATCCCTGGTGCTGTGAGGCAGCAATACTAACTACAGTGGCCGCCCATTTCATGAGTAATGTTTCATCATGAATTTCAGTGCCACTGTGTTCCTCGGTATGTTGACTGCATGTGCAAAAACTACCAATCAGAGTTCACTCGCCAGCCAATCAGCCCCCTCTTCTCAGACGGTAGTTGATTTTCCCTGACATTGGAATTCTTGTGATTGTCCTGATGAGTGCAAGATGAAGAACTTTGACAAAATGCCTTTCTTTCAGGTTAGCTCAGTTCAATTAAGTTTATTAAGTTGATGGTTATGGTCATTAGGAGGTCAACCTTGGCTCAGTGCTCATATTGATGCATCAGGTGTTAATTCATTGAATGACATTGAACTCAAAACGTTAAGTCTGTCTCACTGCTGCTGGATCTGCTGAGTTTTTCCAGCATTTCCTGATTCCATTTTATTAAAGGAAAGTTCAGGTTTTGTTATGAAACAGAAAATAGCTGTTGACTTTCTAAAATTCCACCTTGTGTCAAATTTATTCCAGTAGTTAATCACTTCCTAAAGTGTTATACTGTGCTGCATCAGGAAAACTGACCAGGCAGTTTATTGTGGCACATACATTAAGCACAAGTACTGGACACGCTTTCAGTCTGCTCATCAGCTGTTTCAGAAATCCTCATCCAGTATTCAGGTGATGATAAATGGTTTGGTGGTGTTTCTGGATAGTGTCACGTTGGGAGAGGATAGTTTTAATTCACTGGTTTTCGTTAGGCATTGCTATATATTTTGTTTCTGTTGCCAGTGCCTTTTGTTTAATATTGCAACACTGAAAGGGACTTTCTGTACAGATGTCCCCCAATTTATATTTAGTGCTGCTGAAGACTAAGATTCAGTCTTTCATGTCCCAGTTTTGTAATAATTACTTGTAATGGATGGAGCTTTGAAATAATGGGCAGTGAAAAATGAATCCTCTGAGTTGCGCATTTAAACAGCAAGCTTAATTACCAGAGCCCTAATTTTCAAACTGTCACAAACATACTCAACCAGTGGAACCTTGCCATGCTTATTAAATCGACTTGGCATAACCAGGGCATCACGGTGGTTAGCACTGCTGCCCCACAGCGCCAGGGACCCAGGTTCACTGCTTGTCTGGAGTTTGCACATTTTTCTCGTGTCTGCATGGATTTCTTCCGGGTGCTCCAGTTTTCTCCCACACTCCAAAGATGTGCGGGTTAGGTTGATTGGCCATGCTAAATTGACCCTCAGTGTCATTGGGGGGTGCGGTGGTCAGAAGGGTACATGTGTAGGGTTACAGGAATGCAGACCTGGGTGGGATGTGGTTGGTACAGACTTGATGGGCCGAATGGTCGCCTTCTGTACCAGAGGGATTCAATGAAAATCATGGAATTAAGCTGGATGTATCACGGCATTTACGATTCCTCATTCTTTAATGCTGATTTCAATCAGATTTTACAATTAATGAGAAAGCAAAGGCTATACTGTCTGTACAATTTCCTCAGATTATTTTGTTTGGGTACAGTCAGAGTCACTGAACAAAAGCCAAGGTCTTACCTTGCTCCATGTTTTGTTGTGACTATCGCTTTTGCCTGTGCAATTTCTTTAGGCTCATACCAAGAATTAAAGGCAGGAAATACAAACCGAAAGGAGCAGGGGATTGAGAGAGAAGGAGCATACACAGAGTTCTCATTTGAATGCTGTCAATAACAAGGGTGGTTTACATTCCACTGGCAATGTACCCCTGATTCTTCACCTCCCTCTCAAGTTATTGCCGGTATATATCGTCTGGATTGAAAACAGAAAATACTGGTAACATGTAGTGGTTCTGGCAGGTTCCATGGCGAGTGATACGGAGTTAATTCTCCAGGTCGATAACTCCCTGTCGGAATACCTTTGTCTGTCCTGCTGAATATTTTCAGCATTTTCTGCTTTGATTTCCAGCCTCAGCTGCATTTTGTTTCTGCACACAGCCTGTTGGGTGCAAAGCTAAGCTTTAACTTATTTCCTGTCGCTGTTTGTTTGACTAATAGTGGGTGATTGGGAGTAGCAAACTGAATTCAGGTGTGTGCTGGAGGCGTTTGGAGGCATTTTTATTCCTGAAGTAATGATTCTGCATCTACAACTGATTCAGCAGAGTGACTTGGGGGCATTGTCACCAAATTAATTGTAACTTCCTCTCCCAACAATAAAGAAAATGTTTGAAACAATTTTTAATGAAGTCAAGCTGATTGTGAACATACACAACCCAAACCAAATAATTTCTGAATCCCCATAATTAGAGAATAATAACTGATATCAATTTACTCACTTGATGAAGGAGTGGTGCTCTGAAAGCCCATGCTACCAAATAAACCTGTTGGACTTTAACCTGGTGTTGTGAGACTTCTTACTGGGCCCACCCCAGTCCAACGCTGGCATCTCCACATCAAATTTAGCTTTTGCCTATTGGATGAGTAGTTTGTACAAGACAACGCTCCCCACAGTATACGACAGCTAAATAGAAACATGGTTAGTGCTAACCACTTATGGCCTTTTAGAATATTCTTGATTTGATACTTTTGAAGTTTCTTTCTCTGGTTACAATACTGGTTAAGCCAGGTGATGTCAGTGCTAGGAATCATGGAATCATCTTTTAGCACCAATTAATTTTATCAAATGTTTCACAGTCCTGGTTACATCCAGAACCAAGTTCCCTGTCCGTTTCACTATCAATGTGTTGTAATTAACATCACAAAAGCACTCTATACCTTACCTGTAGACTGGGTTCTTACCCGGGTTCTGCTGCTCCATCTATTTGGTAAACACAAACTCACAAGATTGCTGCAATTCGTTCAATCAATCTGTATTTAACAAGCTCTGATAACTGTTCCTTGATTTTTACAACACTGTAAGATCTATTTCCCAAACAAGAGACACTGCTATTCCCAAATAAGATCAGTGAGCTAAATCTGAGTCACGCTGGCCAGGCACCAACAGGAGTTGAATACTGTCCCTGCAGCCTCTGGGCACCAGCTCACAGCTTCAGGGCTTCATACTCAGTGTTCTTCTTTCTTCTTCTTGTGATGGTTGTTCCTGAGTTGTCACTGTCAGTTTTGTCCACCTGTATATTTGTACCTTATTTCTGGAGGAGGTGTGTGACTCGGTGACTGTATTCCTGCTTGCGTCAAGCCATCAAACCCTATCATTTGAGCAGACACACTCTCATTGTTCCAGTTAATCAGGTTGTCTCCTAGTGTTTATCTCACCAGACATGATCTCTTTACTTCAGTTATTAGGTCATTTTCTGATGCGGCTGCAAGCGCCTGCAATGACACATTGTCTGTTGTGTGTGTAGCTCGTATTGCTCACATTCAGCTAGTGCCACTTGACTCCTCAGAATTGGCCACTTTTTACCAGCATGCAATTCGATCTGGCTGCAGGGTGGTCACTAGGGTGCTGAGATGACGTGAGTGTGAAAAGCATCACGTGTCAGGAGAGTGGGAGTTTTCCCTGGAGAGTGGCAGACACACAGCATGCAAGAACTGCTCAGTTAACATCTTGGACACAATCTTACCAGCTCATCATGCTGTTGGTTTGGTGTGGTGAGCTGATAAGATAGGGTGAGACGTGAAAAATCAAGTTCATGTCCTGTTTCCTGTCTCTCATGATCTTGTCAGTCCTGTTTTGCTGGGAAGGGAATATGAGGGTATGATGCAAGGGGAGGGAAGGAATCAGTCTTGGACTGACTGTGCACCTGTTAGGGCATTTAATAAACTGTTCCTTGTTAGAATGATACCAACGTGACTTGTGATCTTTTTATAGTTATTAATTACACCCAAACATAATAAAATCCTGAAGATATTTTATATTCAGCTGTGCTGTGACACAGACTAAATGAGGTAAAAATAATGTGTGGATCAAAAAGATTAAAATATAAGAATGCAATTACAGAGCTTGCCTTTAGCACTCGGTAAGTCAGCGTAATTCACACAGGGAACAGTTTATTGAATGCCTTAACAGGTGCACAGTCAGTCCAAGACTAACTCCATCCATTCCCAACCTACCAACCTCTCACTCCCTGCTAAATTCTCCCTTAGCGTACCCAACAGGTGCTGAGTGTGGTGACTAGGGGATTTTCACAGTAACCTCATTGCAATGTTAATGTAAGTCTCCTTGTGACACTAATAAATAAACTTTAAACTAAAGAGCAGAGAGAGAGGGTGGGGGGATGTTGGTTGCCTGTCCACGGTAGGTTACAGCACAGAGTGAGGAGTAAACCCCAAAGGGTGTGAATTTGAAGCTTTGGGGTAAAGGTGGGGGGAGCTGGGAACCACTGTGGGCTGGTGATGACCAGGAGTAGCCTGGTGCAGAAGAGGAGATGTGGACAAGAGTTTGGGAACTGAAGGTTTTTGAGCTTAAAGGATGGGTGATCAGCTAGAACATTATAATAATTGTCATGTCTGGAGGGGGCAATTGCATGGATGAGAGTTTCAGCAGCAGAGTGGGTGAGACAGGAACAGAGACCTGTGATATCTGGAGGTGGACGTGGGTATTGTTGATGATGAAGAGTGTATGGGGTTAGCAGTTTATGCCGGGGTCAATGGGATGCAGGGATTGGCCAAGGTATAGATCAGTCAGAGGTGGTGGCCAGAGAGAGGTTTGGAATTGGTTAGTATCAAAGCAAACTGGTTTGATTAGTAAGATAGCGGACGACACAAAGGTTGGTGGATTTGCGGATAGCGATGAGGACCATCAGAGGATACAGCAGGATATAGATCAATTGGAGAGTTGGGCAGAGAGGATAGAGTTTAATCCGGACAAATGTGAGGTAATGCATTTTGGAAGGCCTATTACAAACAGGAAATATACAGTAAATGGCAGAACCATTCAGAGTATTGATGGGCAGAGGGATCTGGGTGTACAGGTACACAGGTCACAGAAAGTGGCAATGTAGGTGGAGGAGGTAGCCAAGAAGGCATACGGTATGTTTGCCTTCATTGGCTGGGGCATTGAGTTTAAAAATTGGCAAGTCATGTTGCAGCTTTATAGAACCTTATTGAGGCCGCATTTGGAATATAGTATTCAATTCTGGTCGCCAAACTACTGGAAGGATGTGGAGGCTTTGGAGAGGGACAGAAAAGATTTACCAGGATGTTGCCTGGTATGGAGGGCATTAGCTATGAAGAGAGGTTGGAGAAACTTGGTTTGGTTTCAGTGGAATGATGGAGGTTGAGAGGTGACCTGATAGAAGTCTACAAGATTGAGAGGCAAGGACAGAGTGGATAGTCAGAAGCTTTTTCCCAGGGTGGAAGAGTCAATTACTAGGGGGCGCAGGTTTAAGGTGCGAGGCACAAGGTTTAAAGGAGATTTACAAGGCAGATTTTTTACTCAGATTAGTGGGTGCCTGGAACTCGTTGCTGGGGGAAGTGGTGGAAGCGGATACGGTAGTGACTTTTAAGAGGTGTCTTGATAAATACATGAAAAGGATGGGAATAGAGGGATATGGTCCCCCAAAGGGTAGGGGGTTTTTGTTCAGTTGGGTAGCATGGTCGAAGGGCCTGTTCCTGTGCTGTAATTTTCTTTGTTCGTTCTTTGTTCAAACCAACAAATCGATGCATATAATTCTTTAGGTGAATCCGTGCATGAATATTTCTCCTTCTCCTCTAATATTCTGGTGGAAGCACGAAGAGTGAATTAACTTAGCATAAAAGTAGCTGTGGTAAATGATTACCCAGGTCCTGCTTTACAATGATTTTGCAGTGTTAATTTTCTGTGTGAATAATGTCAGCAGAAATGAACTTTACTCTTGATTTGTAGCCAAAAGAAAGGCCTGTATGCAAATTTTAAATTCCATGTTGACTGAATTGTAAACTGGAGGAAACAGATAAGCTTGTAATCATGAAGTTACCTGATCTCATTAAAACAAAACACACCAGCTTTTCTTTCAGGGGGATCGTGGTGCCTGATGGCTCTTTTCCACCGTACAGAACAGTTTCTAAGTTAGAATATAATGTGTATTTTAAGTGTTTGCTTTTAGTTTTATCAGGGAAGAGCTGTATGTTTCTCCTGGGCTGTGCCTGACCTGGATGGGATTGTTGATGCTTAAGGGAGTGGGAATGAAGTGGACCTGACTCTCCATTTAACTCTGAAACATTTGGTATTTTCAAGCTGCATGAATTACATGTTTAACAGCCATGGTGGGACATGTGTGTGTGCTTGTAATCACCTATTTTTGGATAGCTCTTAAATTTCTTGACAACATATTAAGGAAGGAAATCATTTGTTTAAAATCCTTTCTGGATCCTTGCCAAATCTCCTTCATCCCTAGTGTTGTTTATTGCCGTTTTAATGTCCTGTGTGGGATTGCTGTTTGGCAGCACGAAAGCCAGATTAAGCAGCCTGTTATAGAAAGAGGCACAGGCTGGCCGGTATCAAATAAAAACAAATCCAGTAAGTGACTTCCTTACTGAGGTGTGTGCTCACATTTACTGGTGATGTTTTAGCCTGGATACTGCCTTGATGAATAAGGAAATTATGAACTTATCTGCAGGATGAAAGGGCAGCAGGTGAAGCCCCTCATTCTTTTTTCAGTGAATAATTGTTTTTTAATTAGATTTATGAAGGATGAAAAATTTGTAGGGTTGTTGCTGTAATTAACCTTCTCCTTTTGGTCTGCTCTTTGAGGGCACTCATGTATGCTGTTTACAATATCACAGATGTTAATGCTCCTCCGATATCCTCTCTGGATGTCTAATTCCCGTGTTGGAGGCTGGACAGTGACTTTCCGTGGGATATGTAGCAAAGCAAGGATTGTCACAGCCTGGTTCGGCCTAATGACCACTGCAAGTCCCAATACAACAAGAACTGTTTCTTCACACCACTCCCAATCCTTATCCTGGGCTCTTTCCCAAGAATCTGGAGCTATATTGAAATCAGCACTGACACACGCTTGTATTTGGCAGGGTTTTCAAAAGAAAGTGGTTTAGAGTGAGGCTGCAAAATGAAGTTTGTCCCGGTTACAGAAACTATGTGTAGGATTTGCTGGGTATGATAAAAGTCAACAAGATGCCGTTTGAGACAGAAACACGTGAGGAGCTCTTACTACAGATAATGAAGATGGTGTAGAAGTCAATGGTATCATAGAGTCCCTACAGTGCAGAAGGAGGCCATTTGGCCCATTGAGCCTGAACTGACAACAATCCCACCCAGACCCTATCCCTGTAACCCCATATACTTACCCCGCTAATCATCTTCACACTAAGAGACAGTTTATCATGGCCAATCCACCTCAGCGCTCATGTGGGTGGCTGGCAGGATGACAGTGTTGTGAGCTCTGCGGTCTCACAGCGCCAGGGACCCAGGTTCGATTCCCGGCTTGGGTCACTGTCTATGTGGAGTCTGCACGTTCTCCCTGTATCTCTGTGGGTTTGCTCTGGTTTCCTCCCACAGTCTAAAGATGTGCGGGTTAGTTTGGCCGTGCTAAATTGCCCCTTAATGTCCTGGATGTTTAGGTTAGAGGGATTAGTGGGGTAAATATGTGGGGTTATGGGGATAGAACCTGCGTGGAATTGTTGTCAGTGCAGGCTGAATGGCCTCCTTCTGCACTGTAGAGTTTCTATGATTCTCACAGCACCAGGGACCCAGGTTTAATTCCTGCCTCGGGTCACTGTCTGTGTGGAATTTGCACAATCTCCCCATGTCTGCATGGGTTTCCTCTGGGTGCTCCGGTTTCCTTCCACAGTCCAAAGATGAGTGAAGTAGGTTGATTGGCCATACCATCAGGGGATTAGCAGGGTAAATATGTAGGCTTATGGAAATAGGGTCTGGGTGGGATCGTGATCCGTGCAGACTCGATGGGCCGAATGGCCAACTTCTGTATCTGGGATTCTGTGATCCTTTCTTTGGACTGTAGGAGGAAACTGGACCACCTGGAGGAAACCCAGGCAGACACGAAGAGAATATGCAAACTCCACACAGTCACCCGAGGCCAGAACTGAACGTGGGTGTTTGACACTCTGAGGCAGCAGTGTTAACCATTGTGCAACCTTGTCACAAAGGGATTGGTGCTTTCTGGTTTTAGTTTCCATGATTTATGGGACTTAGCTGTCACTTCTAACATACCAATCAAAAGGAACTGAAGTTTTTAAATCCAATCCTAAAGTACCTTAAATTATTATTTTTTATTTGATTTATTATTGTCCCATGTATTAACATACAACAAAAAGTATTGTTTCTTGCGCGCTATACAGATAAAACATACCGTTCATAGAGAAGAAAACGAGAGAGTGCAGAATGTAGTGTTACAGTCATAGCTAAAGTGTAGAGAAAGATCAACTTAATGCAAAGTAAGTCCATTCAAAAGTCTGACAGCAGCAGGGAGGTTGCTGTTCTTGAGTCAGTTGGTACGTGACCTCAGACTTTTGTATCTTTTTCCCAACAGAAGAAGGCGGAAGAGAGAATGTCCAGAGTGTGTGGGGTCTTGAATAATGCTGGCTGCTTTGCCAAGGCAGCGGGGAGTGTAGGCAGAGTAAATAGATGGGAGACTGATTTGTGTGCTGCACTGTACTATGTTCACCACCCTCTGTAGTTTCTTGAGGCCTTGGACAGAACAGGAGCCATACCAAGCTGTGATGCAACTAGAAAGAATGTTTTCTATGGTGCATCTGTAAAAGTTGGTGAGAGTTGTAGTAGACATGCCAAATTTCCTTAGCCTCCTGAAAGTAGCGATGTTGGCGGTTTTCTTTATTACAGTGTCGTCCTGAAGGGACTAATTCACTACACCTGACAGTATTGGCTGGCTCTTGCCATATTACTCCAGAAATATCTAATAGACTAATACTACTTTGCTTTGAGGGATTTTTGGGTGTGATGGACAGAGAGGAGAAATCAAGCTTTATTCACTGTTGTTGAAAGTGTCATAAACAAAATCTTCCAGTTTGCAGGTATCAGGATAGGTTTGAGCTCCTGTTGTGAACAAAGCAATCAGCTACAGAAACTTTGCATTTATTAAACTGTGTTTCAAGATGGAGATGTGTAAAGCAGTAAACATGAGAGTATGTGCTACAAGATGAAGAAATTTTGAGGTTATTTTTAGATAAATAGACGGTTTGTTTCTAACTTGGTGTCACTGTTGGTCCCGAGGTGGATTTCTGACCTCATATTCAGGTCATTGGTAAGACTGCCTGTATTCATCTGTGTAACCTCGTGATTTCTCCCCTGTCTCAGCTCATCTGCTGCTGGAACCCTCATTCATGCCTTTCTTACCTTTAGGCATAACTATTTCAATGCACTCCTGGCTCCTTCCCCACCTTCTGCTCCATATGAACTTGAGATCATCTCAGACTCTTCTTCCTGTGTCTTAACTTGTAGCAATTTCAGATCCCCTCTCACCCTGCTCCTCCCCATGTTTGCTGACCTACACTGCCTCCTGTTAAGCAGCCTTTTAAAATTCTCTCAGTTGATTTCAAATCGCTCGCTGGCCGTACCCCTCCCGATCTCTGTAATCTCTTCCAGCCTCTCAACTCTCCGGGATATCTTTGCTTGTCTAATTCTGACTTCTTGTGCATCATTGATTTCAATTGCTGCAACATTAATGGTCGTGTATTCAATCTCTGAGGCCCAGTGCTCAGGAATTCCCTTATAAACCTCTCTGCCTTTTGATCTTGCTTTCCTCCTTAAAAGCTACTTCTTTGACCAAGCTTTTAGATTATAATCTAACCTAATTTCTCCATATATGGATAAGTGTCATTTATTTGATAATGCTCTTGTGAAGCGCCTTGGGATTTTTCATTACATTAGTGACACCGTATAAATATAACTTGTTAAATTTATGAAGCAGTCCAGTGCTTGGCTGAGAGTTTTTAATTAAGCTCTTCAGTGCAGTTTACCAGGAATATATCTCACTTCCAGAGGATATATTGCTGTCTACATTATTAGGCGGATCCTGAGGGCCACAGAGACATCTTGAACCAGGCTGAGCTCCCGAGGGAGAAATACTGTTAGTGTTCTGTGTCCAGTGTCACCTCTTCAGAACTGAAGGAGTGTGATGGGTTTTGTGTTGTCAAAAGGGATGTCAGACGGAGGGAGAATGAGGGGAAAGCATGGGTTAGGACAGAGGTCAGGAGAAGTTAATTGCCAATACTGCCATGAAACATCAGGGCAAAGGGAGTGGGAATTGTTTTGTTAAAGAAACAGAGCAGAGTGTTAATGGCAGAGTAAAGAACAGCTCTGTCCTAAAACAAGAACATGAAAAACAAGATTGAAACCATTATATGTGGCAAGAAAAGAATCAAAATGGTCTGAAATTGTTGATCTTAATGTTGAGTCCAGAAGGCTATTAAGTGCTTGATTGGAAGATGGCGTGCTATTCCTTGAGCTCGTAGGCTATCAAGGGCAGGTGGGATGCAGATTTGAGGTTACAATCCTCTGAAGACAGAGAGAGTTTTTGAGTTCTATTTGTATTGTTGAACAGTAGAAATAAGGTATAGTTTTATGTGGTTCAACTTGATGTTTCTGTGTAAGGAAGTCAGATTTGTGTCAGATAAAGGTATTTGTATGCATTGAGGTTTGCTCAGTTCAAATGGCTCTCAGTTTTGCTGGAAGAAAAGCCATACTATGACAGAATTGTTAAGAAAACAGATGCTGGAAACTTGAACAGCTAGTTAAGGAAGCTAGAGAAATGAAGAGAAGATTTCAAGAAGTCTGAGGTTAAGGGAACAGTGGAAAATGGTGCTAAAACAAAGAACTATTCAGTAAAATCAGGCAGAGCTAAGAAACACAGAAAAGAGAAGCAGGAGTCGGCCATTCGACCTTTTGAGCCTACTCCGCCATTCATTTTGATCATGGCTGAAATTCAATATCCTGGATACAGAACTGGCTCTGTAATAGTAGACAGAGGGTAGCAGTGGAAGGGTGTGTTTCTAATGGAGGGCTGTGGCAAGTGACGTCCCTCAGGGATCAGTGCTGGGACCTTTGCTGTTTGGAATAAATACAAATGATTTGGAAGAAAATGTAACTGGTTTGTTTAGTAAGTTTGTGGACGACACAAAGATTGGTGGAATTGCGGATAGCGATGAGGACCATCAGAACATACAGCAGGATATAGATCAGTTGGAAGTTGGGCAGAGAGGTGGCAGATGGAGTTTAATCCGGATAAATGTGAGATAATGCGTTTTGGAAAACTGTACACACTGGGCGAGTAAAGGAGTATTGTATTATAATCAAACTTTTCATGCTTAATAAATTTATTTTTGTTGAAATCTAATTAGCAGTCCTGTGACTCTTGTTCCTCTACTTTTTCTAAAAGAAAAGTAAAGCTTGTGGTCTTTTGGGGCAGGGTTCCATTCTGGGATCTTCCCATCCAGTAGTGACATTGACTGGGATCATAACACTCAGATCAGCCGTGGTCGTATGAAATGGTGGAGGAGGCTCGAATGGCTCGCTCTGGGTCCTTGTTCATATGTTCCTATCTAATCCTTCCATATCTTTGTTATACATATAAGGAACATTATAACATTAGCAACCATCAGTGCACAGCTAACTGTATCTTAACTTTCAAAGGTGTTTCACCCCATTTTTTTTGGCAGGTGTTTTGATGTCCAAGCTTCAATTCTATTTTTTTAAAATGTGGCAGATATTCATATTGTGTTTGTATCTTCTAATACAGAATGATTACCACTTTGAGTACACGGAATGTGATAGCACTGGCTCGCGCTGGAGAGTTGCGGTCCCTAACTCTCCTGGAAAATGCACGGGATTGCCTGACCCGATCAAAGGCAGAGAATGCTGTAAGTTACTGTTTGTTCTGTTCATTGGAAGAAAAGGAAAGTGTAATTATTTCAAAAGCTCTTGATGCAGAGCTGCTTATTATATCAGCTGCTACCATCTTATACAGCCTGGCTTACGTTTTAATTTGAACTGGATGCAATTTTTAAAAATTGAATCCACTATCTTTAGGTTATATTCTTCACTATTGGGGTGCCATGGCACAGCAGTCACCATACAGGAATAGTAATAAGCTCTGAGTTCAAATCCGACTAGAGCAGCTAAAGAATTTAAATTTACTGTATTAACTTTAGGATGTGCTCTCATTAATACAGAAGCTCCTACAAGCAGCCATTTTTCATTGTGAGTCTTGATGGTGAGTGACTGCAAATGTTCCAACTATGGAAAGCATCACAATGATCCTGATCCTGTCCTTTCCTGTTCCCAAGGATAATGAGCAGATAGCAGTGTGGAGTGTTTCTTTTTTTCCCACAAAGAGTGGGAAAGTTCATTCTACTGCTCAGCTGAGATCAGCAAACACAATTGAAGGTCACAAAACACTTCTTATCATACACAAATAAATGCAAAATACCACAGATGCTGGAAATCTGAAATAAAAACAGAAAAAGCTGGAAAACCTCAGCGGTCTGGCAGCATCTGCAGAGAGAGAGAAACAATTAATAGTTTGAGTCCCTCAGGATGCCCTGAAGAAGAGTCAAAATATTCACTCTGGCACACATGGAAAGAGAAACAGGTTTACCAGCATCTAGAGCCAAGAAAATTACTGCACAGGAAACAGGCCCTTTGGCCCTCCAAGCCTGCACCAGCCATGTTGTCCGACTTAACTAAAACCCCCTACCCTTCCGGGGACCATATCCCTCTATTCCCGTCCCATTCATGGTCAAGACCCCCCTTAAAACTCACTACCGTATCTGCTTCCACCTCCTCCACTGGCAATAGGCACCCACCACCCTCTGTGTAAAAAAAAACTATTTCAATTCATTTTAATTCTCACTTCAGTTATCTTCAAGTTACTTTCCGATCTGCCCACTGCTTGCTTCCATGAGTTTTATTTTCTAAGAAGTATTTCTTCTGGGACTTTAATGAGCTTTTGTCCAAATTCAGCCACTGTGGTTTTTAATTTTCTCCTTTTGCTTCTTTTGTATCGGTATTTAATTCTGTTAAAATTCCCATAAATAATCTGAAACATTTCTGATCCCCATCCAGCTCAAAATAAATCTGCGTTTGCTGATAGTGTGGGGCAAAGTACCTGGTGAATCAGAGACCTGACTCTCTCAATGCCTAGAGCTCCTTTTATATTTTTTGATCCATTTAGTGGATGTGGGTGTCACTGGCTGGACCAGCATTTGTTGCCCATCCCTGATTTTCCTTGAATGGCTTAGGACAGTTCGGAGTATAGTTAAGAGTCAACCACATTGCTGTGGCTCTGGAGTCACTTGTCGGCCAGACCAGGTAAGGATGCCAGATTTCCTTCCCGTAAGGACATTAGTGAACCTGACGGGTTTTTAATGACAATTGACAATGGTTTCATAGAATCCCTACCGTGCAGAAAGAGGCTATTCGGCCCATTGAGTCCGCACCGACTGTCTATCCCTGCAACCCGAGCATTTACCGTGACTAACTCATCTAACTTACCCATCTTTGGGCACAAATGGGCAATTTAGCATGGCCAATCCACCTAACCTGTACATCTTTGGACTGCGGGAGGAAGCCAGAGCACCCGGAGAAAACCCACGCAGACACTGGGAGAATGTGGAAACTCCAGATAGACAGTCACCCAAGGCCAGAATTGAACCCAGATCCCTGGTGCTGTGAGGGACCCATGCCAACATGTCAAGGTCATTATTAAACTTCCAATTCCAGTTTTGATTGAAATTACCCTGGGAGTCTGGATTGCTAGTGCAATGAAAATACCATGTGTCCCTGCCTCACTGCATTATTGGGTTGGCAGTCAACTAGCCGTGAACCTGTTTCCGTTACTCACAGATCATTTTCACATCACTTCAAACTTTAGAAAGATTCTGATGAACTGAGAGGAAGGAACAGTTTCCATTGGCAGGGGAGGGTTGGTAACTAGAAAGTGGTGGGCAAAAGAACCATAAGTGAGATATGGATTGTTTTTAATGCAATGAATTGGGATTTGGAACGTGCTGTCTGAAAAGAAGCATATTCAATAAAAACTGTGAAAATAATTCTGTAGATAATAAACCATTTGCAGGGCTATGGCACAGGAGGAGAGGGATGGGAGTAATCTGGTAGCCAGCATTGATGGGCCAAATGGCCTCATTCCGTGCAGTAAGATTCTATCGTTGTGTGTCGTCCGTAATGATAAATTACACAGGGTGTGCCGAAAAAAAACAGTATAACATGTTAAACTACATATTCTCATTTTCATTCCACTGTCAAATGTACTTCAGAATGAAATCTTTATTGGATTGATTATCATGAAAATATGACTGTGTAGATTGTATTCTAAATATAATATATATTCTCACACTCTCTCTCTCTCTCTCACACTCTGTCTATCTCTCTCTCTCACACTCTGTCTATCTCTGTCTCTCTCTCTCTCTCTCTCATTCTCTCTCACACTCTCTGTCTCTCTCGCTCTCACACTGTCTCTGTCTCACACTCTGTGTGTGTCTCTCTCTCACACTCGGGGTGTGTGTGTGTGTCTCTCTCTCTCACACATATGGGTGGTTCAGGATATCAGAGTTTCTGAAATGCCATTGGCTATTTGTGTTGGAGTTTGCTTATTGTCCTCTATTTAAATAATGAATCACTGCTGGAAGTCAGTAAATGTATTTGGCTTATTGTTTAATTCAAGATAATGATTCATTCCACTTCAGAGATTGTTAATCAACCTGCTCTGTTCCAGAAATCAGTGCATGGCTCGAGATTAAAAAGTGACATTTCACACACAGGCTGCAAAAGCTAAGACGAGAGCTGTGCAAAAACCAGAAAATGCTCAGATCTGGCATTAGCTGTGGAGAGAGAGAGTGCGTTAACATGAGTATCGGTTAAAGGGTCGCTGATCTGAAACGTGATCTCTGTTTCTCTCCCACAGCCGCTGCCAGACCTGCTGAGTATTTCCAGCATTTTCTGTTTTTTGTTTCAGATTTCCCACATCTGCAGCACTTTACTGGATTAAGAAGCTTCATAAACACCAGGTTAAAGTCCAACAGGTTTATTTGGTAGTAAAAGCCAATAGATTTTGGAGCGTTGCCACTTACTCCCAATTACCTGACGAAAGAACAGTTCTCCGAAATCTAGTACCAAATAAACCTGTCGAACTGTAACCTGGTGTTGCGAGACCTCTTACTGTGTTTACCCCAGTCCAACACCGGCATCTCCACATCACTATACTGGAAACAGTAAGGTGATATTGCAGACTATTATTGACAGTCTGTTGGTTTGAACAGGAATGGATGGGAATTTTCCAGCCCTTCCTTGCCAGTGCAATCCTCTGTTCCTGTCAAAGATGCCCTGCCCCCTTCCACCCCACTATGGCAGGATTCCTGGTTGGTGGGATGGACAAGCCATACAAACTGTCATAGACCTCGGCGGAACTGGAAGGTCTCACCAGAGGCACAATGATGAGTGGGGAAATATGTCATTGGAGGGGAGGGTGGAGTGACTGGAAAGTCTTGATCAACACATTTTGGAACAGTTCAGGGCAGATATAAAAACTATATTTGGGCAAGATATCAAGATAATCTGCACTTCCTTTCATGTTGAATGAATTGAGTAAGGCAGGATTTTGCAGTCATAAACATTGATGCTGTTTGATCTGAAGAGAGAATACACAGGAGATTTACAGAATTGTTGCCATGGTTAGAAAAATGTAGCTTTGAGGAGAGATTTAATAGATTAGGGTTATTTTCCTAGGAACAAAGAAGGCTGAAGGGTGACAGAGGTGTACAAAACTGAGGGGATGAGATATAGTGGACAAATTGTTTTCCTTGGTGGAAAATTCTAGAACCAGGGAACATAGATTCAAGAAAAGTGGTGGTAGGTGTAGAGCGGACACGAAGAAGAACTTTTTAATGCAGAGGGTAGTGGGTGTCTGGAATTCGCTGCCTGAGTTGGTGGCGGAGGCAGAGACCTTAAGCTCGTTTAGAAAGTACCTGGATCTGCACCTTAAGTGCTACAGGGCTACGGGCTGGGTGCAGGAAGATGGGATAAGAAAGGGAACCTGGGTGTCTTTGGGCTAGCATGAACACATTGGGCTGAATTTCCTCCTCCTGTGCTGTAATGGTTGTAAGAGCACATTTTGCTTTCATCTGTAGAAATAATATTCACCCAAATATTAAAAATAATTTAATAGCTTACAGCAATAGGGAGAGAGAGATGTAACTGAAATGCAATAATCAGTATAAATCTCTTGTTAATCTGCTCCTGTAAGGACTAAATGAACTTTAATGTCAGAATGATTTATTACCAAAGGGAATGATGAATATTGAAATTCCCTTTATTGGATCAGCTACGAAACTGAGCACAGGAAGTGAGGGGTTGATCTTGAGTGAGCTAACAGTTTTTCAAAGCTGATGTCAGCTTCTCATGAAACTAAATAAAAATAGAAATTGTTGGAAGCTCTGAACAGGTTTGGGAGCATCTGTCAAGAGGACAGAGTTAGCATTTCAGGTTGATGAAATATTGTAAGAGATGCTGAGTATTTTCTATTTCGATTCCTGAATTTTAACCCTTCTGTGTGCTCGCCTGTTGCTGACCAAGTCCAAAACCTCTGGTTATTTACCTTGCAGTGACCCATTGAACTCCCTGCAATTGTTTCACATCAATTACTCAAAGTGAACAGGCTGAGAAGTACATTCCTCAGTGGAGGATCAGGGCATGTGACCTTTAGAATGTATCTTTTAAATTTGGAAGACGTTTCTAATCAAGCAGATGATCCTGGGAAGTTCTCTCTGGTCTCCTAAACTATATTTGTTGCTCATTCAACACCCCAGAAGGATTGTCAGGTCATTGTCAGATTGCTGATTGTGGGAGCTTGCTGTGCACATATTGGCTGCTGTGTTTCCTACATTACAACAGTGACTATGCTTAGAAAGTACTTCAGCGTTTAGATGAGGAGATGAGGGTGTTAGCTTATGAGGAGAGATTGAGTAGATTGGGTCTGTACTCGTTAGAGTTTAGAAGGCTCCGGGGGGATCTTATAGAGACTTACAAGATAATGAAGGGGCTAGATAGGGTAGAGATAGAGAGATTCTTCCTGCTTAGAAAGGAAACCAGAACTAGGGGGCACAGCCTCAGAATAAGGTGGGGGGGGGGGGGGGTTGCGGTTTAGAACAGAGTTGAGGAGGAACTTCTTCACCTAGAGGGTGGTGAATCTCTGGAATTCTCTGCCCTTTGAAGTGGTGGAGGCTACCTCGTTAAATATGTTTAAATTACGGATAGATAGATTTCTGATCGATAAAGGAATTAAGGGTTATGGAGAGCAGGCGGGTAAGTGGAACTGATCCACTTCAGATCAGCCATGATCTTATTGAATGGTGGGGCAGGCTCGAAGGGCTAGATGGCCTACTCCTGCTCCTATTTCTTATGTTCTTATGTTTACAAAGCATTTTGGGACATTCTGTGGCCATGAAAGTTACAATATAAATGCAAGTATTTTTCTTTTCACAAATCCTCGTATTAGAATTTAATAGCTCAGGGCGTCTATCCCCATTAACTTGCTATTCTGGGAACAATGCATCAAAACAGCGAAGGTTCCTGCTACTGTCAAGGCAGCAGCTAAACCCTTCTTAATTATGGAGATTAGAAGTTTGTTTCTTCATGGTGTTCTAGCACAATAAATGGTTGAGAATGCCTTAAAATTGGAAATCTGGCACTATCTCTTTTATTTTGCGTCCTCAGAAAATGCATGAATTCTCACTTTATGGGTGATTAGGGTATCAATCACGGTCATAACGGAGACCAAATTGGGTTGAAGGTTGATTAAATCCTCTGGACCAGATGAGCTACATCCCAGAGTGTTGGAGGAATGGCTGCAATAATACTATATGTATTGGTGGTTATCTTTCAAAATTCTATAGATTCTGGAACGATTCCTGCAGACTGGGGATGTAGAAAATATAACCCCACTATTTAAGAAGGAAGCAAGAGAGTAAATAGAAAAATACAAACCTGTTAGTTTGCTGTCTATATGGGAATGTTAGAATCTATTACACACAATATCAAAACTGGACATTCATAAAAGAATGAGAAATAATGATATGGTTGCACAGAGACAACATGGATTTATAAGAAGGAAATAATGTTTGACCAATCTTTTGGAGTTGTTTGAGGATGTTAACTGTAACATAGAGGGTGGCACAGTGGTTAGCACTGCTGCCTTACAGTGCCAGGGACTCGGGTTCGATTCCCGGTTTGGGTCACTGTTTGTTTGAATGGAGTTCACATGTTCTCTCCATGTCGGTGTGGGTTTCTTCTGGTTTACTCCCATACTTTAAAGATGTGCAGGTTAGGTGGATTGGCCTTGCTAAATTGCCCCTTTAGTGTCAGGGGGACCAGCTAGAATAAATGTATGGTGATAGGGCCTGGGTGAGTTGTGGTTGGTGCAGACTCAATGTGCTAAATGGCCTTCTTCTGCACTGTAGGATTCTACATATAGATAATGGAGAACCAGTGGGTGTGGTATATTTGGATTTTCAGAAGGATTTTGATAAGGTTCCACACAAGAGGTTAGTGTGCAAAATTAAAGCACGTAGGATTGAGAGTAATACACTGATTGAGAACTGGTTAACAGACAGAAAATGGAGAGTGAAAATGAATGGGTCATTCTCAGGATGGCAGGCTGTTACCAGTGGAATATCACAAAGGTCAGTATTGGGGCCACAGCTCATTACAACCATTGTGGGGACAAAATGTAATGGGTGGGATTTTTGAGCTGCACATTCGCCAGGGCTGGAAATCTCTGCCTGAGGTCAATGGGCCTTTGCATGGTCCACCAAATTCACTGTCCCACCTGATACGATTCCCGTGGCCAGTAGGATGAGAGAATTCCACCCAATATTTCCATTTTTGCTGATTGGAAAGAAAGCTACTTGGAAATGTGAGTTGTGAGGATGACGAGGGAGGTTTTGAGGAGGAGTTTGGCAGAGGATAGGTGAGGGGTAAGGACATGATAGGTGGAATATAATGCAAATAAATTGATGTTATCCACTGTGGTAGAAAA
The DNA here is from genome assembly GCF_965287045.1 of Carcharhinus amblyrhynchos. Lineage (NCBI taxonomy): Eukaryota > Metazoa > Chordata > Chondrichthyes > Carcharhiniformes > Carcharhinidae > Carcharhinus > Carcharhinus amblyrhynchos. Next base: position 50,962,702 of record NC_137342.1, read on the forward strand.
AGAAACAGAAGGCAGAGTATCTCTTAAATGGTGAGATGTTGGGAAGTTGTGGTACAAACTTAGGAGCAGGAGTAGGCCACACAGCCCCTCAACCCTTTGCTGCCATTCAATAAGATTGTGGCTCATCTGATTGTAATCTCCATCTCACATTCCTGCCTACCTCTGAAAATGTTTGTTAATCAAGAATCTAGCTAGCCTCAAAAATATTCAAAGACTCTACTTCCAGTATAATTTGAGGAAGAAAGTCCCAAAGACTCCCTGCAGTACATTACTCATTATGTTCTGTCAACAAGACTTATTTATGCCAACTCTTTGTTTCCTGTTAGCTAGTCAATTTATGTCTCAGCTGATATGCTACCACCTAAAACATGAGTGTTTCTATTTTCTGCAATAACCTTTGATGCGACACTTTATCAAATGCCTTCTGGAAATTTAATCCACTTTAATAAATAGGTTAAACATGAATTCTCTTTCACAAAACCAAGCTGACTCTGTCTGACTGCCTTGATTTTTTTTCTAAGTGCCTTGCTTTAACATCTTTAAGAATAGCTTCTAAGATTTTCCTTACGTTTCCTGCTTTCTGTCTCCCTTTTTGAATAAAGGGATTTGCTGTTTTCTAACCTAATGGCACCTATCCTGAACCCTGATAATTAAAATTCTTGTATCAACTGTCTCACTAGCCAACTTCTTTTCAGACCTTAGAATGAAGTCCATCTGGACCTGGGGATTTATCAGCCCGCAGACCCAGCAATTTACTCTTTACCATTTCCCTGGTGATTGCAACTTTCCTGAGTTCCTCCCTTCCCTCCATTCCCTGATTTACTGCTCTGTCTGGAATTTACATGCAAGCTCTATAGTGAAGACCATGCAAAATACTTGTTTAATTCATCCACCATAGCCTTACTTTTCAGATGCCTTTCCTGTAGAATCAATGCTCACTTTGTTAACTTTTCTTATTGAAGAATCTATAGAAATTCTTACTATCCTGGGTATTCTTGTTCATGAGTCACTAAAAGTTAGTATGCAAGTCCAGCAAGCAATTATGGAGGCAAATGGTCTGATGTCTTTCATCATAATGGGATTTGAGTACAGTAGTGAAGATATCTTGCTACAATTGTACAAAACCACAGTCAGATCGCACCTGGAGTATTATGTACAGTTTTTATTTCCTAATCTAAGGACAGATACTTGCCATAGATGGTGTGCAATCACAGCAACCTCTGGGGTGATGGTGTCATGCTAAGAAGACATGAAAGAACCCATATACATCAGCCTGGCTACCTTACTTTAAGAATTTATTTTAAAAAAATATAATGGACAAAGGCTTTACACCGACTGGAACAATGATTCGCTATGATTCACACAAAAGGAATTTCTAGCCTTCAGAAAACCCACATCAACCTCACTATCTCTAAAGAGGCACTAATGACCCTTCATCCCACAGAAATCAAACTCCAAGGAAATGCATAAAGCTCCTTATCTTTTCGGAATTAAAGCCCTGGCCAATGGAAACAATCCATCTATCGGGACGCTGAAACTTGTGGTAAACGTGTCAGTGGATGGAACATTAACCATCTCAAGAATCCAGGCCAGGAATTTACATCAGCTTCAATAATCTCAGGAGTGAACCAGCTCTTAAACTTATTGAATAGAAATTGAAACGTTGTGACTTTGCGTTTGAATCTTTTTGTTTTGTTTGTCTTCTAGCTTTTTCCTGTGGAGCTGGGGAGTTTTTGGAATTATCAAACCAGACCTGCAATAAATGTGCAGCGGGCTTTTACTCGTTGGGCAGTGGCATTAGATTTGACGAGTTTGATACTTTGCCACCTGGATTTTCTACTGTGTCCATCTTTGAAGAGAGTGTCGAGAGCGGCAGTGGCAGCAGCAATGGCAACTGTAACTCGTAAGTAAAACAGATTGCTGTGTTGGGGGCTTGTACAAGTTCTTTTCTCTTCATAATCAGTTCCATTTCTGTCTTTTTATCATTCACTAAGTAACCAGCATTTGGCTGAGATTTGTGCAGAAGGTGATTAATGTTCCTGTGCAAGCTAACTTGCATTTCTGTCACGCTCATTAATATTAATTTACAGAGGCTTATTACCAAATGTATTTTCACTGTTAAAATTGAGAACAGACAATATTTATGGTCGATCTGATTATCATTAAGTTTTGAGTAAACATTTCATAGAATCTCTACAGTGCAAAAGGAGGCCATTCAGCCCATCAAGTCTGTATCGACTCTCTAACAAGGCTTCTTTCATAAGAACATAAGAACATAAGAAATAGGAGCAGGAGTAGGCCATCTAGCCCTTCGAGCCTGCCCCGCCATTCAATAAGATCATGGCTGATCTGTTGTGGCTCAGTTCCACTTTCCCGCCCTCTCCCCATAACCCTTAATCCCCTCTCTTATCAAGAACCCATCAACCCGCTTCTTAAAAATATTTAGCGAGGCAGCCTCCACCACTTCAACGGGCAGAGAATTCCAGAGATTCACCACCCTTTGAGTGAAGAAGTTCCTCCTCAACTCCGTTCTAAACCGCCTCCCCTTTATCTTGAGGCTGTGCCCCCTAGTCCTACTGTCTTTTTTGAGCGGGAAGAGTCTCTCCACCTCTATCCTATCCATCCCATTCATCATCTTATACGTCTCAATGAGATCTCCCCTCATTCTTCTAAACTCTAACGAGTACAAGCCTAGTTTATTCAGCCTCTCCTCATAGCTCAATCCCCTCAACTCCGGTATCAGCCTAGTAAACCTCCTCTGCACTCCCTCCAGGGCCAAAATATCTTTGCGCAGGTGCGGCGCCCAAAACTGCACACAGTACTCCAGCTGCGGCCTCACCAATGCCCTATACAGCTGCAGCAAGACCTCCGTACTTTTATATTCAATCCCCCTCGCTATGAAGGCCAGCATCCCATTCGCCTTCCTGACCACCTGCTGCACCTGCAAGCTGGGTTTTTGCGACTCATGCACAAGGACCCCGAGGTCCCTCTGCACCGTCGCCTGCTGCAGTTTTTCGCCACGTAAGTAATAGTCCTTCCTACCATTCTTCCTACCAAAGTGGACCACCTCACACTTGCCAACATTAAATTCCATTTGCCATTTCCTGGCCCATTCGCCCAGCCTATCTAGATCCTTCTGCAGACTCTCCACACCCTCCGCACAATTTGCCTTTCCCCCAATCTTGGTGTCATCAGCAAATTTCGACACCCTGCACTCGGTTCCCTCCTCCAGATCATCCTGCACCTGCCCTTTCCCAGGCCCTATTCCTATTACCTCACATATTTATCCTACCAATTCCTCCTAATCTGTACATCTTGGGACACTAAGGGGCAATTTAGCAGGGCCAACCAGCACTTCATTCGGACTGTGGGAGGAAACCCACGCAGACACAGGGAGAATGTGCAAACTCCACACAGCCAGTGACCCAAGGCAGGAATTGAACCTAGGTCCCTGGCGCTGTGAGACAGCAGTGCTAACCACTGTGCCACCGAACTGCATATTGAAGCTGATGACAAGGAGCTGCTATGGGCAGTGCAGAAAACCTGGCGACCCAGCAAAATATCCATTGATGTTTGTCGGGAATATCTAACATTTGGGTGGAATTTTGACCGCAGTGGTGAAGAGCAGAAGGCAGGATATTCCTGATTTGCTGTACTGGCCTTGGAAATAAGGGCCCTGAAATCTGCGATTTTCATTCTAGGAGGCAGGTGCAGGATGGATTTGGGCTCATTAGAAGAAGACAGTAGGTGGGCACTGGGGCTGGTTAGTGCTGAATTTGTCCCAGTTATTTTTTTAGAAGTTGTTTGGCCCTCACCCCCTCACCCCCTCACCCCTTCATCCCCTCACCCCTTCATCCCTTCATCATCCTCCAGCCTTCCTATTTTGGCCCTTTGCATCCTCTATGGTAACTCAATGCCAAATCATGCTGCCTACACACCCCAAATGTTCACTTGTGCCCTCCATGCCACCTCCATAGCCACTTAACTAGTATTGAGCAGATTTCAGGAGCCATGTGGAGATGAGAAAAGATAAACTTGCAATCTAATGAGAGATCAGTGCTGCTAGTTTTATTATATCCATTGACATCTAACCAGTGTTTACAATTTCCTACTGCAGATAAACTGTGAAGAATGAGTGTCCACTTCCTCCCAAAAGTAATGTGTTCCATTAAACTGTATTCTCTTTCTTCAGAAGGAACTCTCCAAATGTAGACAATGAAAATATAACAAAACTTACTCCGCCTTATAAATCAAAGAAAGGGTTTAATAAAGAAACTTCATTACTTTAACTCGGGGCCTCGCCTTGGGCCATCCCAGGCTTCCCCACAATTCCCAACAGGATCTTATATATACTTGGTCAGCTGATCATCACATCATTTTGTAATTGGTCCCATGGTTTACTGGGTCAGCTGACCCTTGCACCTTGTTACCATTGGTCAGTTTACATTTGATACAAAGTTGGCACTGGTTACATTCTCACATATTCAACTCATTGTCTCAGTGAAACATTCTTTAAAAAAAGACTCAAGTTGTGTGTTCAGCCTTTTATCATTTGGAGACATTTTTCTTGTCATGAAATGTTACTTTTGCAGGTCTTCTTGGATTCCACAAGGGAGTTACATTGCCTCGAACAGAGATGACTGCACGGTTTCCCTTATCTATTCAGTCCACTTGAAGAAATCAGGAAGTGTTACGTTTGATTATCAGTACCTGGATAACAATATCTTTTTTGAGTTTTTTGTAAGTCTGTCTTCTCCATGAAATATATTTTAACGTAATTCTTAAAATGTGGACCCCATATGATGTGCTGGGTAAAGTTGAATTTAGATAGCGCCATTGATGTCTACAGGATGTTCCAAAGCGCTTCACTGCATCAAGTGGGTTAATTTGAAGAATAATTTAAAAAAAAAGTAACAACTCACTCTCGCACATCGAGACCGCATAAATAACAATGAGATGAGTTAGGGAGCAGATCAGAAACCCTGAGGTATATTGTGAAGTCAGGCTAGACTCCAATAAATTTCTACTTTGGCATTGGCGTGAGGATAAGATGTTTGAATTCAGGTGTGATTCTACTGACAAACTGGGAAGCTTTTATCAGAACAAATTTTATTTAACAGCACAGTTTAACGATAACAGATGAATTAGATTAACCTTTATTAATTCAACAATACTTAAGACTTATATCTTAGAACATAGAACATAGAACATAGAACACTACAGCACAAACAGGCCCTTCGGCCCACAAGTTGCGCCGACCACATCACCTACCAACCTACAGACCTATCTATAACCCTCAATCTCATTAAACCCCATATACTCATCCAGAAGTCTTTTAAAAGACCCCAGCGAGTTCGCCTCCACCACCACTGACGGCAGCCGATTCCATTCACTCACCACCCTCTGAGTGAAAAACTTACCCCTAACATCACTTCTGAACCTCCCTCCCCGCACCTTAAATCTGTGTCCTCTCGTAGCGACCATTTCAAACCGGGGAAATAGCCTCTGAGAGTCCACCCTATCTATTCCTCTCAACATTTTGTAAACTTCTATCAGGTCGCCTCTCAACCTTCGTCTCTCCAGGGAAAAGAGTCCCAGCTCCCTCAACCTAACTTCATAAGGCATGCCTCCCAGTCCAGGCCACATCCTTGTAAATCTCCTCTGCACCCTTTCAATAGCTTCTACATCTTTCCTATAGTGAGGCGACCAGAACTGCGCACAATACTCCAAATGAGGCCTGACAAGGGTCTTATAAAGTTCCAGCATTACCTCCCGACTCCTAAACTCAATCCCTCGATTAATGAAGGCCAGTACACCATACGCCTTCTTGACCACCTCCTCCACCTGCGAGGCCGATTTAAGAGTCCTGTGGACCCGGACCCCAAGATCCTTCTGCTCCTCAACACTACTCAGACTTCTGCCCTTAATAGTGTACTCGTTCATCCCGTTGGTTCTGCCAAAATGGACGACAACACATTTATCCGCGTTGAAGTCCATCTGCCACTTCTCCGCCCAGTCCTGCATCCTATCTATGTCCTGCTGCAACTTTTGCCATCCTTCCAGATCATCCACAACACCACCGACCTTCGTGTCATCAGCGAACTTACTTACCCATATCTTGTCAAGTTTAATTGCTCATCTATTGCTAAGTTCCAATTCAAGCAATATTCCTCTTATAGACTTAAACCCCTCTTTAAAATTAGTTGTCCAAACACATGCATACTTTCTGTGACTTAGGTTACCAGCCCAGAAGCTCTCAGAAGGGTCTTTTCAAAGAGAGTAAGAGACAGCCACTGCTTTCTTCTGGCAGCCCAGGCAGGAACTCCTCGGTTAGAATTTTACCAAACCGCCCACCACAGGAATCGGACTGGGCAAGGGACAGGACATGGAAAAGTTGGCTGACCTAGGGCAGGATTTTTTGGTTTCAGGATGAGCAAGGTCGTAAAATCCCCACCCCTTGTAATTTCAAAATGAAACTGAACCCTTTCTTTCCTGCCAGTTTAGCTCCTCCCATTGGCAGAGACAGAGTCATGTGATCAATCAACCTAATTGAAACTTTACCCTGGGAACCGAAGTAAACCTGTGCCAGGGAACAGGGCCAGCGTGGGCATGTCCCTCTCTCCCTGGGGGCTATACTTACCTTTTGTGCCCTGGGGTACCCTGCAACTGATTCACATCTTTATAAATTTGTTATAAACCTTGCTGACATGACATCACATCAGCGAGGTATGAATATTTAGTGAGGGGCGAATCATGTGGTGGGGGGGGGGTTCACTAATTATATTCTAATGAGTTTCTTGTCTTTTGTGGGCTGGAACCTTGTTCCATCACTGACGTGGGTTATGAAAAATTAGGAAATGAGACTTTGCCAGCGAGAAACACATTTCCCGATTTTTGTAGATTTTGAGCCCATGTTGCAATGAACATGAACGTGGGAACAAAATCACCCTTTTTTTTGTGGATTGTTAGAATTGTCCCTGTAAAATTTTCATGGGTTAGGCACATGTGTGGGAGATATTTGTTGAAGAGTTCTACTCCTGGAAGAAGATTCAGCTTCAGTCTGAATGCCTGAGGCCTGTTCAGCTGTCTGCACGCTTTGACCAGGTCCCCACTCTGTCCTGGGGTCTGTTCATTGCTGGGTGTGGTTTTTGAACATTAGGAGTGGCCGGAATATTAACACAAGAGCAAGGTGTATTCGGAATTTTGCCTCTGTCCCTCCTCCTGGGCCAGGAATGAAAGCCCTTCAATCCCCTGGCTTTACATTTGATGAGAGATTAAAGAAAATATACGGTCATAATTGAAAAGAGAAGAGGTGCCTTGCAGAATGGAACAATCCCTTTATCCACCTTGCTCAGATAAAAAGGCGAACCCCCCCCTCTGTTGCAGAGTTTAATACCGCTGTAGATGTTGACTATTTCCTGGGCGCCAGTGAAATGACCATTGGTACCTGGGTAACTTTACACAGCCCAGTACTGTCCTTACCCAGTCCTGACGAATGTCCACTTGCAGCCTGGAAAACAAGCAGGGATTGCGGTCAATTTCTTTCTCCAACCCCCCCAGAACATTGAGACCAATTGCCTTGTCTTTACAGACAGTCTGACTGAGATCAGTTGCTGGCCACACCCCACGAATCAAACATTCGAAACACTCTGATGAAAGGTCATCCAGACTCGAAACATTGGTTTTATTCTTTCTCCACAGATGCTGTCAGACCTGCTAGGTTTGCCAGGCTGATTCCAGGGATGGTGGGATTGATGTATGAGGAGAGATTGACTAGGTCAGGATTGTTTTCGCTAGAGTTCAGGCGAATGAGGGGAGATCTCATAGAGACATAAAATTCTAACAGGACTTTACATGGTAGATACAAGAAGGAGGTTCCCAATTGTGGGGGTGTCAAGAACCAGGGGTCACAGTCTGAAGATTCAAGATAGATCATTTTAGGATGGAGATGAGGTGACATTTCTTCACCCAGAGAGCGGTGAGCCTGTGGAATTCATTACCACAGGAAGTAGTTGATGCCAAAACATTGAATGTATTCGAGAGGCGGCTGGATATAGCACTTGGGGCGAATGGGATCAAAGATTATGGGGGGAAAAAGCAGGATTAGGCTATTGAGTTGGATGATCAGCCATGATAAATAGCGGAGCAAGCTCAAAGGGCCAAATGGCCTCCTCCTGCTCCTATTCCCTATGTTTCTATGCTGAGATTTTCCAGCACTTTTTGTTTCTGTTTCCAATTCCAGCATCCACAGTAATTTACTTTAATCAAACATTCAGGATCAGTGACCAATGAAAACAAAGCTCTGTGTGAGCTCAGTCAGGGAACTCAAATTCTGACATATTTTGTCAACATTCATAACTCTGTCGTTGAATTTAAGAGTGAGAGAGAGCACCGTGTCTGATATATTGCTGTTTCTGATGTGACGAAAAGCAGAGTGTAATTGTTATTTTCCATGGTTCTTCATTACAAATCCTTTCTTCCCAGGTACAAAACGATCAGTGTCAGAACACAGAAGCAACAGATCAAAAGTGGATGCGTCTAACAGAACGTGATGAATGGAAAGGACATTCGGTAAGCGGCAACCTGACTGTTTGAAACGTGATTATTGTAAAACCGTATTCATTTTTAAATATATATCTGAAAGATACGGTAAAAGAATAGTGCTGGGACAAATTTAACAGGAGTGAACTGACTTTGTCCCATTCCTGGATAGAATCATAGAATCCAACAGTGCACAATGAGGCCATTTGGCCCATCAACAATCCCAACTCGGCCCTATCCCCATAACCCCATGTATTTACCCTGCTAATCCCCCTGGCACTAAGGGGCAATTTAGCATGGCCAGTCAAACTAACCCGCACATCTTTGGAGTTGGGAGGAAACCGGAGCACCCGGAGGAAACCCACGCAGACGTGGGGAGAGCGCACAGACAGTGACCCAAGCTGGGAATCGATCCTGGGTCTCTGGTGCTGTGAGGCAGATAGTTAACACTGTTCTGCTTCCAATGGAAGAGGCAAGATAATTGTCTTCTGGGTTTGCAAATTAAAATGGATAATTTAGAGCAAATGAAGCTTTAGTTATTGGAAAAAGCAGTTGTGGGGAGAGAGACGTTGGTCAAAGTTCTCCGGCTGTTTGTGCTGGTGTGATTCTCTGGTCCTGTGGGCTGTCGTGGGGGGTGGGCGGTGAGGGGGAGGGCAGGGGCCTGGGTGGGTCACTGACAGCAGCTGGACCAGAGAATCCCTCTGCAATGATTGGCACCCTGGCTCCTGCCAAATGCTGAGGGGAGGCTGGAGAATCTCACCCAGTAATATTAATCCCAAACAAATGTAAGGAATGCAAAATACCAAAATGGTTAAGGGACATTCTTGAAATGTTAGGATTGAAGGTATTTGGTAACCATATAGAATTATATTGAAATAAAAGCATGGAAAATGTTGATACATCAACTTTTTTTGCTAGCGCCATTAAGTTGGTGAATCCACTTGAATAGTGTTTTTTGACTATCAGTTTAATTGGAAATTAGCTGCGATGACTTACTGTAAACTGCCAGTGGAACGCAGTCGATTTTTTTGGCTCTGAAGAAATGTTGTCGGCAAAGACAGTCTTTTGAAAGGACTGGATCATCATTTGTTAAATAATTGTCCAAAGCTTTGAAAATGCTGATGAATATAATGGGAAGAGGAAGCCCTTTGATAACCGTGGATGTGTGTCTCAGTTTGAGGCAGCACCATTCAATGTGAAATTTCCTGGAACAGACATCACACCAACAACCAAAAACAAAACTCAATTATGGAGCAAACAACAACTTTTTTTTTTGGTCTTTTGATTGAGGGAGCTGGTACACTCCTGTAGACATTCCTAGTCAGGAAATGGAACTCTTTAATGGTTCACTTTTTAGCTTGGATGATGTCCTAACATTTAGAGGAGCGAGGCCATGGTCGCCCTGTTCGGAGTTCTGTAAAGAAAAGCAAGGGCTTGTGATGCAGTGAGTATTGTCCCAAACCCAGGACTTGATGGCCAAGGAAGCGCTTCCATAACAGGGTCAAACAGGTTGAGTATGAATCCTTCCAACACACACGTATGACAGGTGGTAAGAGCAGGAGGAACCCCCTGGTCAGCCACCTTGATGGGGAATGGCGCCCCTCAAGCTATAAGCCGCTGATGACAGAGTAGTGACCTGTTCCAGGAAAAACCTCACTACGGAAACAGATTAAAGTCTGCCTTGTGAACATTAGGTGCAGGAAACAACAAAGGAGCGTTTGTGGATAACATAGAGAGGAATGTGCTACACTATACAATACTGCAAACTATTTCACCCAGTCAACTGTAGACATGGCCAATCATATATTTGTGTCCATATGGATTCTAATGGGACATGGAACAAGGGGATAAAGGGGGCATTTTTTGTTCGATATATACTTGTACGTATGGACCTGAAGGTGCTGCTATCTGAGAAATTATTTGTCGGCCCAACTGTTCAGTCCAATTTAAATCTTTGTCGGGTCATCAGGGACGGGATTTCCGAAATTCCTTTGGGTTTCTTCCCTTCCCAGGCTGCACCAAGAAAATAAACTACCTCTTTCTTAATCAGGAGAGCTCAGTGACATACTCAATGGCATCAAGATGCATTTTGGAGATGAAACTTGCATTCATATCATGGAAAACAAATAGTGGGAGGTGATAGCCTAGTGGTATTATCGCTAGATTATTAATCCAGAAACTCTGCTAATGTTCTGGGGACCCGAGTTCGATTCCCGTCACAGCAGATGGTGGAATTTGAATTCAATAAAAAAAAATCTGGAATTAGGAATCTACTGAAACTGTTGTTAATTGTTGTAGGAACCCATCAGGTTCACGAATGTCCTTAGGGAAGGAAATCTGCTATCCTTACCCGGTCTGGCCAATATGTGATTCCAGAGCCACAGCAATGTGGTTGACTCTCAACTGCCCTCCAAGAGATGGGCAATAAATGCTGGCCAGCCAGCACTGCCCATGTCCCACGGGTGAATACAAAGCTGTGAGGAAAACTGGTTGCCAAGGCAGTGAAGGAGGGACTGGGATGAGTGATCAGAAGTTCAGTAAAGAACTGGGCTTTGAGGAGGTTAACGAAAGAGCAGAGGAGGGGGGTTCTACTGAGGGAATTCCAGTCTATGTAACCTCGGCAGCTGAAGAGAAGCCTGTCAATAGGGGAGAGAGAGCGAGAGACGGAGAATCACCGTCCTGTAGGAACTGGAACACCCATCATTTCTTCCAACTAAACAACTGATCCCATTTGCAGACACCCTGCCTTCAAATCAGTCCTGTAGTTGAAACTTAAGAGGCATTTAGTTATGCTTCAAGCATTCTATTGTTATATAAATGAACTTGCAAAGAAGTATGAGATATAAACTGCGATGATGATAAAAAGATGTTTTGATTTCTTTTACAATTGTCTGTGTAGGTGAATTTAAAGACTGGTACAAATGTCCTTTATTGGAGAACAACTGGAATCCTTTTGGGCGAGAAAATGTCCAAACCAGTTCTCTTAAAAAATATTCATATTGAAGGTAAGATTTACAAGATTTCTGAATGTTTTGTAGTATATAACAAGTTATTCCATTTATAATACATTATTTATATTTGTGTTGCAATATATATTAAGAATCGTTATCCAACTTATACCTTTATGTACAAGTTTCCTTCTTCGTTATTATAAACTCTTGAGAACATTTTGTCTAATATAATTTTTTGTGCAACTTTGATCTGTGATAATCTCTGGCTGGGAAAACATCACAAAGTAAATTTATCCGACAGGCCTTGAAAGTCAAATTGGAAACTAAATAATAGATCCACAACATCTGCCTTTTCTCCTCTGTATTCAGTGGCAATGTTTTATTTTCAGGGCTATGGGAGCATTGTGGATAAGGACATAGAACCAGTAACCCAGAGGCTAATGGTCCAGAGACACAAGTTCAAATTTCAAATTTCAAATTCCATTTATTGAATAAAATCTGTAATATGAAGCTGGTATTCGCAATGGAGACCATCAAAACTAATGGACTGATTTCCTTTAAGGAAGGAAATCTGCCGTCCTTACCCGATCTGGCCTACACGTGATTCCTGAGCCACAGTAATGTGGTTGACTCTCAGCTGCCCTCTGAAATGAGCCATTCGGTTGTGGTCAAGGAAGTGACTCATTGCTATCCCCTGAAGGGAAATTAGGATTGGCAGCACGTGCCCGCTTTGCCAATGATGCTCACATCTGAGGAATAAATTTTTAAAAAGTGGGACTTTTTATTCCAAAATCCATCAATTCAACTTGTGAAGATTGCATAATTCTCCTAATTACCGCAAGAAACTTGAAAATGAGTTTGTCCCGTCACTTCACTTTTTATTATTCACTAAGATTCCAGTTTGTATTAACTGCTGGCTTCAGATTCACAAGTGTTGCAATTGGCCTTTTTCCTGAAATTCCACATGGGTTCATGTGATGTTTCTTTGTTGAACAAGGTTTTGGGTGGGTTTCTTCACCTCCTTCCTGCTGTCAGTGAGAATGGAGAATTTGGCATTCCAGCTAGAACTCCATTCCTTTCTCCCGGCCCCGGAGAATCTTGGCTGCAAATGAAGGTGGAGATTTTTGGCGTTTATCTTTTGGATTTGGCTTTTCAGCTCCGACCTACAAGGAAGCACGATATTCCGAGGAAAGTCAGCCTTTTGTACTTCCAGCTTCTCTCACATCCCATATTGCTCCAGGGAAAAAGTTCCAGAATCTACTCCAACTTTCATTCGCTCAGACCTGAGATAGAAATAGTTATTCCAGGAAATTTTAGTAACACTTGGCGCTGCGCTGCACACCCAGTGCAAGCTGATATCTTGCAGCTTCAGAGTTTTTCTGGCACCTTGCTCCAGATGAGGAGAGTCAGGTCAAGATCACTCGGAAATTAGATCATTCCACAAATTGTCTTGACTTTAAATATGTTCACTGACAATTCCGCTTCCCTGATGGTCCACAACCTTTATCAGGAATTTTGAAATGGGGGATGAGAAAGAGAAGAAAGTGAGGGAGAAAGAAAGAGGTTTTTTTAATATAACGGGGCAACAGTTCATCGCAGCATCTTCCCTCAGGAAAGAATCCATGACGCGACGTACAAAACTAACCCAAACTTCACCCTCACTTGGTAAAAATCTTCATCGTTAACTTCACACTAATCAGGATGTGTTAAGTTAAGATCTGTGCGATGAACATCTCATGTTATTTTGAACAGGGGTTGCTTATACATCAGAATGTTTCCCGTGTAAACCTGGTACATTTAGTGACGCTGCTGGCTCAACAATCTGCAAACCTTGTCCTAGAAATACGTACTCAGTCAGAGGAGCAAGATCCTGCCAGAAATGTGATGAATCAAAGCAGTTTTCAGGTACGGTCGCTTCACGTTTCATTGTTTGAACAACAGTATGAAAATTTATTTTTTTAAATCTAATTCCCACTGTAAAATCCTGGGAATTCTGTAAATTGATTTAAAAGGAACTGTTCTTTTCTGGTTGCCACTTGAAGACTTCTGCTTTTCCCTGGCTCTGAGACGCATTTTGTTCGCAACAACAGGAGTATTGCAAGATACGTATTTACATGAAGTGCGCATTAAGATTAATATCATTGCTGTGATGCACATTCAGCTGTGGACCCAAGTTCCAATGTTAAATTCTAGCGAGAAGTTGAAATTCGAAGAGTTCAATGCACAGACAAATTGTGAAACTATTAAGCAGCTGATGAAATTGTTTTCAAGTTTATTTAATGGTGTCACAGATAGGCTTACATTAACACTTAGACATCATAGTCTTAGGATAAAGGCTAGCAAATTTAAAACAGAGTTCAGGAGAAACTACTTCTCCCAAAGGGTTGTGAATCTGTGGAATTCACAGCCCCAAAGTGCGATGGGTGCTGGGACAGTGAGTAAATTTAAGGAAGATTTTTAATTGGTAATGGAACTCTGAGGAACTCTTTGCCGCAGAAGGTTGTGGAGGCCGGATCATTGAGTGTCTTTAAGACAGAGATAGTTAGGTTCTTGATTAATAAAAGGATCAGAGATTATGAGGATGAGAAAAATATCAGCCATGATCGAATGGCGGAGCAGATTTGATGGGCCGAGAGGCCTAATTCTGCTCCTATGTCTTATAGCCTTAAGGGTTGTGGGGAGAAGGGAGGAAAATGGGGATGAGGAGCATAATAAACATGATCGACCGGCAGAGTGGATTTGAGGGGCCGAATGGCCTAATTCTGCTTCTATATCTGATGAACACTGAAATGAAGTTACTGTGAAAATTGTGACAGAGATCAGGGAAAATGTTCAATTTGGGCATTGAAAACACCACATTTTGTTATTTAGTTTTAATTACAACAATGTGCTTTTCTTATTATGTTCAATAAAGTTTTAAAGATGGGAAAATTATGTATTGTCATGATCGGTAAATAATTATTAAAAAAATCCCTTTTCATTCCTGTCACAAGTCTGGAACCATAGAATCCCACAGAAGGGAGACCATTCGGCCCATCAGGTCTGCATTGAACTCCCCCAAAAAGGTCTTGGTCCCTGGCGCTGTGAGGCAGCAGTGCTAACCACCATAATTCTGGCCTTGGGTCACTGTCTGTGTGGAGTTTGCACATTCTCCCCATGTCTGTGTGGGTTTCCTCCGGGTGCTCTGGTTTCCTCCCACAGTCCACAGATTAGGTGGATTGGCCATGGGAAATGTGTGGGGTTACAGGGACAGGACTAGGGGGGGAGGGGGCCTTGGTAAGATGCCCTGTCGGCGAAGACTCCATGGGCCAAATGGCCTCTTCTGCACTGTCGGGATTCTATGGTTCTAAAGTAAAGAAAGCAAAGTTTTATTTATTAGTGTCACAAGTAAGGCTTACATTAACACTGAGGGGGATTGAATATAAAAGTAGGGAGGTCTTGCTGCAGCTGTATAGGGCATTGGTGAGGCCGCAGCTGGAGTACTGTGTGCAGTTTTGGGCGCCGCACTTACGCAAGGATATTTTGGCCTTGGAGGGAGTGCAGAGGAGGTTTACTAGGCTGATACCGGAGTTGAGGGGGTTGAGCTATGAGGAGAGGCTGAATAAACTAGGCTTGTACTCGTTAGAGTTTAGAAGAATGAGGGGAGATCTCATTGAGACGTATAAGATGATGAATGGGATGGATAGGATAGAGGTGGAAAGACTCTTCCCGCTCAAAAAAGACAGTAGGACTAGGGGGCACAGCCTCAAGATAAAGGGGGGGCAGTTCAGAACGGAGTTGAGGAGGAACTTCTTCACTCAAAGGGTGGTGAATCTCTGGAATTCTCTGCCCGTTGAAGTGGTGGAGGCTGCCTCGCTAAATATTTTTAAGAAGCGGGTTGATGGGTTTTTGATAAGAGAGGGGATTAAGGGTTATGGGGAGAGGGCGGGAAAGTGGAACTGAGCCACGACAGATCAGCCATGATCTTATTGAATGGCGGGGCAGGCTCGAAGGGCCAGATGGCCTACTCCTGCTCCTATTTCTTATGTTCTTATGTTCTTAAGGTGAAATTCCCCTAGTCGCCACATTCCGGTGCCTGTTTGGGTCAATGCACCTAATCTATGAGTAGGATCAGTATCTATCGGGGATTAAGCAGCAGGCTGGGGGAGTTGAAGGTAAAGTTAGAAAGCGGTTTTTGTAACGTTATTGGAAAAGTCATTTGTCAAAGTTACTGAGAACCAAAGGATGATGGAAACGCAATGTTTAGTCAATGCTGCCTCCCAATGGCCATAAGCTGCAATTGCAGGCACCATCTTTTATTCTCCCCAACATGTTCAGACTGTGTGTTAAACGATATGTGATAGTTGAACGATACTTGAACATGGGAAAGCTCTATCACAGCATCTCATTTACTGCCACAACTGCTATTGCAGATAGATATGGGTATTTTTATAATTGGGGAAAATATTACTTGGCCTAAATTTCCTCTGTTCGTACATTTTTAAAGGCGCATTAACTTAATTTTTGTTATACACCCTTGTGCTGTAAAACTGATTTTATATTTCCCTATTATGATCAAAATTTGCATGTTTTTAGAAGAATGTGAAGACAATGCAGTGAGCCGGGAGACTCGAGTGGAAGCCTGGGTACCACGGGGTCTGCGAGTCTTTGGCTATCGGATTTCCAATGCCGTCAGCTTCTTGCCAGAGATCGAGCTGCTGAGTGTATTCAAATGAGAGTTACCATCGCATTAGCGGGCCTGGGACTGACGGCTCTGGGCCCACCAGCCTCACCCCGCTCCCCCTCCTCACCCACCACCCCCAGTCTGATTCACTCCAGCAGGGTTTACTATAGCTCCCCACTGCGGGGAGCTCGCGGCCTGACCCCACTGGAGTGAAGGGGGGCCACGGAGGCCTCCCAGAGATAAGAGAAGTGTGCCCCCCTGGGTATTGCCAGTCTGGCAGTGCCAAGGGGGTGGGGCCTAATGGGGAGGCCTGGTGGAGGGGGAGAAATCGGTGGGGATGGGGATGGGGAGTCCCGCTGTCACTTTGCAATCGGCACTGACGGAGGGAGGGAGGGAGGTCAGTGATTAGGGCTGGACATCAGAGTGGACGTGGCTAAAAGGGGGGTTGGGACTGGCAGAGGGGGAGATCGGGATTGCCGGGGTGGTGGGGTTGGGGGTTTGCGGGGCTGGCCTGGATGCATCTGGGGGGGGTCAGAGATCAAGTTGGGTCCGTATGCAGCAATGCAGGGCCAGCGATCGGGAGACCAGCAGTGCGGGGCTGCTGTGCGTGCGCTAATCTCGACTCTGACCGAATGCACATGCGCAGTGAGCTGCCCAGCGCTATGCTGTCAGCCTCTCCAGCGGGAATAGGCCCTGCCCACTGATTTTCCATGGGATTCACGCTGAGGCACTTTGCAATGCAGAGTGTGGGAGATTCATTTTGAAATTCCCACTGTTTTTACAGTGGGATTTACTCCAGTTTTTATCTGAATTTGACACTTAGGATTTGTTTGGGAGAATCCTACCCAGCGTTTTTTAATTTTGATACAGTGATATTTTAGATTTCAGTCCAATGAAATTATTTTGTTTTCTGAAATTTGAAATTAAAAATGAAGGATGCTGTGCTTCCCACTTCTTGATTGGTTGTGAGAATGCTCCAGTCTGGTTGTTTACCAGCTGGTTGGCATCACTGCTGCCATGTGTCTGGTGATCCCCTTGAATCTGTGCCAGATTTAAATTCCTGTCGGGAAAGGCAATGGAGAGGAAAGGGTCGAGAGCTTCAAATTTCTTGGTGTCCAGATCACCAACAACCTGAGCTGGTCCCCCCCACACCCACACTATAGTTAAGAAAGCCCCACCAATGCCTTTGCTTTCTCAGGAGACTAAAGAAATTTGGCATGTCTGCCACAACTCTCTCCAACTTTTACAGATGCACCATAGAAAATATTATTTCTGGTTTTATCACAACTTGGTATGGGCTCCTGCTCTGACCAAGACCGCAAGAAGCTACAAAAGGTTGTGAATGAAGCCCAATCCATCACGCAAACCAGCCTCCCATCCATTGACTCTGTCTACACTTTCTGCTGCCTCGGAAAAGCAGCCAGAATAATTAAGGACCCCACGCACCCCGGACATTCTCTCTTCCACTACCTTCCGTCAGGAAAAAGACACAAAAGTCTGAGGTCACGTACCAAGTGACTCAAGAACAGCTTCTTCCCTGCTGCCATCAGACTTTTGAATGGTCCTGTCACACCTTAAGCTGATTTTTCTCTTTACCCTATCAGTAATTGCAACACTTAGTTCTCCAAGTTCCTCTCTCCTTTCCTTCACCCCTATACACTCTATGAATGGTATGTTTTGTCCGTTTAGTGTGCGATGTGTCCAATCCAAGGACACAACAACAACTTGCATTTGTGTACCAACCTAATGTCCCACAGTGCTTTGCAGGAGTATAAGAACATAAGAACATAAGAAATAGGAGCAGGAGTAGGCCATCTAGCCCTTCGAGCCTGCCCCGCCATTCAATAAGATCATGGCTGATCTGTCGTGGCTCAGTTCCACTTTCCCGCCCTCTCCCCATAACCCTTAATCCCCTCTCTTATCAAGAACCCATCAACCTGCTTCTTAAAAATATTTAGCGAGGCAGCCTCCACCACTTCAACGGGCAGAGAATTCCAGAGATTCACCACCCTTTGAGCGAAGAAGTTCCTCCTCAACTCCGTTCTAAACCGCCTCCCCTTTATCTTGAGGCTGTGCCCCCTAGTCCTACTGTCTTTTTTGAGCGGGAAGAGTCTCTCCACCTCTATCCTATCCATCCCATTCATCATCTTATACGTCTCAATGAGATCTCCCCTCATTCTTCTAAACTCTAACGAGTACAAGCCTAGTTTATTCAGCCTCTCCTCATAGCTCAATCCCCTCAAAACAGAATTTGACACGGGGCCACACTCGGTGATATCAGGGTGGAGAGTAAGATTCTGAGCTAAGAGGCTGATTGAAGAACTGTGCAATTTGGAATGGAATTTGGGAGAGACCCATTTACTGATTTTGATCAACATGTTTTATAAACAGAATGATGTTTCATTATTCGACTGACGTGGATTAAATTGAAACACAGCAAATGTAAAACATACAAGCTTAATCACAATGAAACTGCAACATTTTAGTTTCAATAAAGCTGTAAGCTTATGGGATACTGAGGTCTGACCTGCAATTTGAAATGTAAAGGCATAGCACCACGCAATTCTGGCATGAGAGCTCGAATCCCTACCCAACTCCTGCTGAGCTGGTGCGGTCAACTGCTTTGGGAATATATGGCGATGATGGCTGGGATTCTCCAGCTCCGCATCTGGGATTCTCCAGTCCCGCTGTTGCCAATGAAGTTTTGGCTGAGTGCCAAATTCTCCGTTCTCACTGGCAGCATCGCAGGGCAAACGGGACCAGAGAATGACAGCCCAAGTCACGCTTAGTTAAAAAGTGGATGTGCAGTGAGGGTTTCGGGGGGTAGGGAAGAGAGTGTTGGTAGTGGAATTTGTACATAACACAGTGTTAGCCGATACACCAGATAACTGAGGATGATATAATTCACCTGATTTAAAGCCACTGATCGGGTTATGAATTGATGAGTCAAAATAAACAGATTACTAGAATTGTGTAATTTCCAAACTGATAATTTAACAGCTAATTTCCATTCTGATTATTTCTGAAATAAGATCTGATGCTGCTAACTTCTATTTTGTTTATTTTGTTACCATTGCTGTCTTTCTAGATGAAGGATCCAGTGAATGTAAAAATCGCCCACCATGTACAGAGAGAGACTATTTCCAGATACACACACGATGTGACAAAGAAAGGAAGGTAATTATATTTTGTACTTTTTAAAAAATGATAAAATTAGAAATATAAACGCAATATTTTGCCCATTTTAACATTTATCCCCCAAGCTTACTTTACCGCAAACAAATAGTGCGAGCTTCATTAGAAGTTTAAAATTGATATTTAAATGTAGGTCTTGAACTTCACTTGCCTGGTTCAGTACAATGTTTTGACTGATTAATTGGAGCTGCAAACAAGCCATTTGTGATGATTCAGATGTGAATTCAGTTTTGAGAGGATGTCACTTCTGTTCTTGAGCAGCAGTGTTTATTTTTCTTTTGTTTTTGCTGTCTCTTTGGGCTAATTGGGTGATTGAAGTAAATAAAATGTTTTGGTAAAATAATTTTTTGAGTAGAAAATTAATGTTAAATGTTAAGCAGAAAAATCACCTGATCAACCTGCTTTGGATGAAAGAGGCGGCAACTATAATGAAAAGGCTAATTTCATAGTGATTGTGGCAATCTGTTGACTTCATAGAATCCCTGCAGTGCAGGAGGTGGCCATTCAGCCCACTGATCTGCACAGACTCTCTTACTCGGGCCCTTACCCCATGTATTTGTCCTGCTAATCCCACACATCTACACAGTTTGGAACACCAGGGGACAATTTAGCATGGCCTATCCACCTAACCAGTACATCTTTGGACTGTGGGAAGAAACTGCAGCACCCGGAGGAAACCCACACCGACATGGGGAGAATGTGCAGATCCATACAGACAGTGTCCCAAGCTGGGAAGTGGGGTGCTAACCACTCTGCCACCCGTTCATGGCTTATTATCGAGTGACTGTCTTGATTTCAATGTAAAACTAGTCACTTGCCCCTACAGTGAACCATTCCAGGGAAGATTGCCAGAATTCCAGGGAATATTCCCCTCCTGGCCTCATTGAGAAATCACTCGTACCAACATCATGTGTTCGTTCCTTTTAAATATTAAGCTAATAGTGTTTTTTCAGGAAACTATACTAGAATTGTTTTTGATCATCTTGTGATTTTTGTTTTCGGAGAGAGTTAACATTTGTTACGAGGTAAGTATTAACATTGATGTTCCTCTTACTTCGCAAATCCTTTCTATGTGAAAAATGTCCCTAGTTTTGAAGTGACCCATTGTGTTTGGTAAGATTTTGTGGCCAAATTCACCCAATAAATAGGTTTGAAACACACCTGTTTTCAGACTTCTTTAAATGTAGAATTATTTTTTGTAAGATCGCACCAGGTTTTAAATATTGTTAAGGTTGAACCCAAAATAAAGAATCATAAATTGGGTGTTTGAAAATCTGACAGTAAGAAGTTTGGTGATCGACCTGTTTCATCACTTTATCAGTTAAATTACTTAGAAATTCCAATTTAACATGTTCCTGAAATGAACCTTTTACAAAATTAGGAGGAATGAAGAAACATTTTTTGAAATTGTGTAGTTGCAGTAACGCTTTACTCAGACACAAGGATCGCGTGGTTAACATGCTTAGAATCCACTGTGACGTTACTTCAGGAATGTACTAAATGCTTTGAACCTCGGAAAACAGAATGTTTCATAAATTGTTTTTCAGACGCAAGTCATGTACAAATGGATAACACCAAAACTCTGCAAGGAGGACATAAAAAACGCAATCAAACTTCCCCCATCAGGGGCGAAGAAACCTTGTCCACCCTGTAACCCTGGTTTCTATAACAACGATACTTCAAACTGTGCCCCCTGCCCCTCCGGTACCTATTCAGATGGAATGACTTGTAAGCATCTTGCATTTTATTAATCTACTTTTAAAACAGTTTTTGAAATGCTATGGTTATTGCATATGGCTACAATCGGTCAAAGCTTGATCTCATCCTAACCACTCAGGCTGAAGGATCTGATAGGTCATTCTGCTGATTGGTAGCGGGAAAAGTTCCACATTCCTATCTCCTGCCGTCTAGTTAGTTCTCTGAAAAGTTGTGAGAGAACAGAATTGGTCAAAGTTGTGATGCCTCCTGTGATTCAATAGTTTGTAAACCCTGAGTTACACATGTGGGAAATGGTTATTTGGGAGAGGGGCCAGGGATTGCAGGTGGTCAACCAATTAATCCCCAAGAAAAGCCAGTAAAGGAGTGGAGGAAAGTTTGAAATTAAGGAAATACACTGCCCATGTTTCAGTAATTAGAAAATTGTCAAATCTCAATGATTCTGGCAGCCTCTGTGAAGAGAGAAACATGGTTAACTTTGAGAATTTGAGATGTTTTGCTAATTCTTTTTGTGTGAACTATGAGAATTATAGAAACCCTACAGTACAGAAAGAGACCATTCAGCCCATCGAGTCTGCACCAACCACAATCCCACCCAGGTCCTACCCCCATATCCCTACACATTTACCCACCAATCCCTCTAACCTACACATCTCAGGACACCAAGGGGCAACTTCAGCATGGCCAATCAACCCGCACACCTTTGGACCATAGGAGGTAACTGGAGTACCCAGAGGAAACCCGTGCAGACATGAGGAGAATGTGCAAACTCCACACAAACAGTGACCCAAGCTGGGAATCGAACCCAGGTCCCTGGAGCTGTGAAGCAGCAGTGCTAACCACTGTGCTACTGAGCGAAGACTCTAAATTGTGATGTGGATGCATTTAGTGTTGAAACTCTCAGAATCTTCATCTTCTTTCATAGAATCTCAACAATGCAGAAGAGGCCATTTGGTCCATTTGAATCTGCATTGATTCTCCAACACAGCACCTCACCCAGACCCATCCCCTGCCTCATTCCCTTAACTTCACTTCTTGGGACACCGAGGGATAATTTAGCATGGCCAATCCACTTAACCCACACAACTTTGGACTGTGGAAGGAAACCAGAGCACCCGGAGGAAACCCACGCAGACATGGGGAGAATGCACAAACTCCCCACAGACAGTGACCCAAGCTGGGAATTGAACCTGGGTCACTAGCGCTGTGAGGCAGCAGTGCTAGTCTCTGTGCCACCATACAATGTTTTGTCGATCAAAGAGAATGTAACCTGGATGAGAGTGACGTTTGAAGCAGTGTATCTGGGTACAGTGGTTAAGTACAGTACTGGTAACAAAGTGCAGAAGAGCATAATGATATGTGTATGAATGAGAAACTGAATTACTTTGTGTATGTCACATTATTTCTCTCATTTAATTTTCACATAGCGTGTAAACAGTGCCCAGCAGGAACTGAACCCATGTTGGGTTTTGAATATAAATGGTGGAACACTTTACCTGCTAACATGAAGACTTCATGTTTCAATGTTGGAAATTCAAAGTGTGATGGAATGAATGGTAAGCTTTTTCAAGGATGCATTTTCCTTGTTTGTGTTTTCTGAGGCTCTGGTTGTGAATCCACCCTGAACTAAGAGGATAAGAGTGGACATTTGATTTCTGTGAATGCCAGTTTTTATAAATGCTGCAGACAAAAAAAAAAATTGAAAACTGCAAAGACAAATACTTGAATGATTGCTAGAATTCTAAAAAAGGCATTGTTTGTTTTAGTGTAAACTAGTCCTGTTTGCTATATGTCTGTAAGTTGTCTGACTGTGTCAAGTGAAGTAACTCACTGTGGACTGAAAGGACCATATTAAAATGGAGTTGATGTTATGATGGTATGAATCCAAATCCATTTATAAAGCTGATATAATAACATTTAGTTCACATTTAATATGGATTATATTGGCTGTGGTCTATGGATGCTGCTGTGATTAAAGTTGTCGGGTTTCTAAAATGATGTTTTTGCGCATTGATTTATGCTGGTGCTTGAGAATTGGATATAACGTTTCCTTTTGTTATCAAAAATCAACATTAACCTCTTCCAAATCTGCTATCTCACGGTTACATGCAGAGTGGAACTTCAGTTGTTCTGTCAGAACAGTGCATTGCGATTCTAAGAGGAGTGTGTGCACTGTACAAATTTTTCCACTATCTTCATCAGTAAACATCCTGGAATGAGATTGTCCAATCTTGCTCAATTATGGCTAGTTTTGTTCTGGGCTGAGAATTCCCGACATATTACAATATTTTAAGATGCTTAAGTGGATTGACGAAGGAGATGTTTTAAATGAATTTTCAGAATATTTGACCAAACTACAAGAAGGTATTAATCGACCCACTATCAGCCTGCTAAAGCGATGTGAAATCAAGTATTTTGTGAAGAACGAGAATTAGGTTGCTAAGAAATAATTTCTTCTTCTTTTTGTTTGCAGGGTGGGAAGTGGCAGGTGACCACGTTCACAGCGCAGTTGGAGGTTCTGACAATGATTATCTCATATTAAATCTGCACATTCCCAGTTTTAGGTTTGGCACATACTGAAATAATTCAAAAGTGGTTTGGAAATCTTGCTCTAAATTAGCTGGAAATTTTTAACACAGTCTCTGCTCTTGTGTTTAGCCCACCAGTTTCATCGTCACGATCTATGGGTATGGAAGTAGGGAGGATCAGCTTTGTCTTTGAGACTCAGTGCACTGGAAGCTGCGAGTTATACTTCATGGTGGTAAGTGCATTGAATCATAAAATCCCACTGTCCTATGTTCTATCACACCGAGACTGGCTCACTGCTTGAGTTATCCACTTTCCTTTGATTTTTTTTTTACAAAAAATTATCCATTCTTCTTTCTGCTGCCCCAAGTTCTGCTTCCACCTACTGTTTCTCGCAGCTTATTCAATATCCTAATGGCCACCTTCACAAAAAAAATTTCTCCTACCATCACCCCTTGTTTACGTCCAGCCCATGTCCGCTGGGTTACAGGATCAATTTAGACAGAGCAAGCAGTCTTTTAAGAGCGCTCGGTGCTGGGAAATCCATTTTCCAATGTTTGGGAATTCACTGATGTTGTGCTGAGTTCCAGGGACTGCATGGTGAACTCACCTTGAATGACTATTTGAGTTAAACACCAGGCACTGCAAGTCTATGCAGACTCTCAGGAGCATCAGTTTTGGTATCCCTCCATCCAACAGCATTATTCACAGAAAAAATTCTCATGGATTTTTGTTCTTTTTGTTCCATATAGATTTATATGGTGTCCACGTGACAAAATGCCCACTTGTGAGATCATGGCCACTAGTTTAAAAGTCTAACTTAAAGTCTCATTTTAGTTAGCATTCATGAATTTGGCAGTGCCAAACACACTTACTGGTACTGTCCAGGGCGACATGTCATCTTAGTGGGGTGGCATGGCAGTGGTTAGCACTGCAGTCTTAGTGCCAGGGACCCGGGTTCGATTCTTGGATTGGGTCACCGTCTGTGCGGAGCCTGCACATTCTCCCCGTGTCAGCGTGGGTTTCCTCCGGGTGCTCTGGTTTCCTCCCAGTCTGAAAGACGTGCTGGTTAGGTGCGTTGGCCGTGTTAAATTTTTCTTCAGTGTGCCTGAACAGGTGCCGGAGTGTGGCGACTAGGGGATTTTCACAGTGACTTCATTGCAGGGTTAATATAAGCCTACTTGTGACATTAATAAATAAACTTAGACTAAAACAATTCCTGGATGTTCACTGCTCTTGAATCTTTTGTTTAATTATTTTGGCACTTAGTGTTGTAATTAAAGAGTTGATTAAGTCAAGAGATATCGCAGCTAAGTATGAAATATGGGGAACTTATATTTTACAGGAGTATATCTAAACTAGTGGTTGCTCTCTGAGGCTGAGGTGTTTCGGTACAAAACCTCAGCTTCCACGAGACCTTGCTGCTTTTTGGTTTCATTGGAGTGGTGGATAATGAAAGTGGAATGGATAGATTTCCTGCTTCAGTACCTGCTGATAGAGATAGCAGAGCCAGTCGGGGAATCAACCACAACTGTGAGCTGAGAGTTATTTCAAAAAGCTGCAAACTTCCTCCCCAATGAGGGTGGGTTGGCGCAGGGCATCTGGACCCCATGCTGATGTTGTTTCTTGGGGTGCCGTTTGTCCCCCAGCCCACATTATTCAGCCCTATGTTTGCAGGGGGAGAAGAACAAACTTGTATATAATGAATTAATTAATTTGGGTGGTTTTCCCAATTGCTTAGAGAAGAGTCTATTCTACAAAGTGTTAGTCATCTTGGCAAATTTATTACAGCAATGACAAGTGGGTTTCCTCCGGGTCCCACGGTCTAAAGATGTGCAGATTAAGTGAATTGGCCATGCTAAATTGTCCCTTAGTGCCAGGGGGACTAGCTAGGGTAAATGCATGAAGTAATGGAGATAGGGCCTGGGTGGGATTGTGGTTGGTGTGGACTTGATGGGCCAAATGGCTTCCTTCTGTTCTGTAGAATTCAATGATTCTAAGTCACATTATTAACATGGAGATGTGGGATAACAATCAATCAGATGCCACTTTGAATTTTCAGGACATCAATAGGAAGTCCACTAGTGTGGTGGAATCCTGGGAAGGTACCAAGGAGCGACAGTCTTATACTCACATCATAACAAAGAACGCAGCTGTTACCTACACCTGGGCTTTCCAACGATCCAGTTCTCCCCAAGAGGTAAGTTAATATTGTCGTCCTCAATGCTTTTCCTCAAATCAAAGAGATTTTAAGTTGAGCACTGAAGAAATGAATGTGCATTTTAATTTGTCAAATTAATGTTCCAGGTCCGAAAGTATATGAATGATAATGTAAAGATCTATTCCATCACTGTAAGCAATGCGGCGAATGGTGTGGCCTCACAGTGCCGTCCTTGTGCGCTGGGCACTGATCAGAGAAGTTCATCCTGTGTGCCTTGTCCGCCTGGACACTACATTGATAAAACCACAAATAAGTGCAAGGACTGTCCCCCTAACACCTACCTCTCTGCTCACCATGCTTATGGTGTAGAGGCTTGCCTTTCTTGTGGACCTGCCAGCAAAAGTAATAAGGTCTGTATGTGTTTAACTGAAACATTGTCTTGGAGAGTGAGCAAGTAATGTTGATGGTGTAAGAATATTGTTTAGATTACTGCCTTGTGATCCTGCTGCTGTGTTGGACAGAGATAATCACTCCATCCGGCTGTCTCAGCTACACATTACCTGGTTTTACTCCACTTGAAGCCTGCAGTGACTCTTCCTTCTGCTGCTGTAAGTCACCTCAGATGAACCAAGGCTCCATCTCTGCTCCCTTTTAATATGAACCCTTTACCAGACATCATTGGTTATTACCTTGTATCGCTCCACTGCCATTGAAATTAGAATGGCTACAAGCTGCAGGGATGTTAGAATTATTCTGAAATAGTAGACATGCCACCTCACGGGGGTGGCACGGTGGCACAGTGGTTAGCACTGCTGCCTCGCAGCGCCAGGGATGGGGTTTGATTCTGGTCTGGGGTGACTGCGTGGAGTTTGCGTGTTCTCCCCATAGCTGCGTGGGTTTCCTCCGGGTGCTCTGGTTTCCTCCCACACCCCCCAAGGTGTGCCTGTTAGGGGAATTGGCCATGCTAAATGCATGGAGATACAGGCTTGGGGCCTGGTTGGTTTATCCTGACGGGATGAGTCAGAAGATTGTGGGTTCAAGACCCACCCTGGGGGTCAGTCAGTACTGAGGGAGTGCCATCTT
This sequence comes from Carcharhinus amblyrhynchos, assembly GCF_965287045.1. NCBI lineage: Eukaryota > Metazoa > Chordata > Chondrichthyes > Carcharhiniformes > Carcharhinidae > Carcharhinus > Carcharhinus amblyrhynchos. Next base: position 50,989,538 of record NC_137342.1, read on the forward strand.
TCAGGCCAGAGCTTAATCAAAGGCCCCATTCGCCCTCTCGCCGGGACCTTTTCAGATCTCATGGTATTATTTGGAAGAAGAGCGGGGGAATTTTGCTGTGTGGTGTCCTGGCCAATATTCATCCCTCAATCAACATCATTGTAAGCGGATGATCTTGTCATTGCCACACTGCTTGTGGGAGCTTGCTGTGTACACCTTGGCTTTGCCCACCTTACAGCAGTCCCACACCCCCGCTGAACATCTATTTAATTGGCTGGAAAGTGTTTTGGGATATCACAGGAACAAATGGGAGCAGGAGTTGAGCACACGGCCTATCGAGCTGACTCCGCTCTTCAATACGATTGTGGCTGACCTTGGGTTTCAACGCCACGTCCATCACCAGATCCCTCGATCTTTGAGGGATCAAAATTCTCTTTCTGTTCTAGCCTTTAACCGATGATGGAGCTTCCCTTTACAACCCTTTAAGTGAAGTAATCTCCGGAAAGGTGGGGTAGGAATGTCAGTCTTCCATTTACTGACAGTATTAATGTGACGGTTTGTTGTAATTTAATTGCTTGCACCCCTCTTTTTAAACAGGATCACTCGATCTGTTTCAGTGACTGCTCTTTCTCACACACCCTGGAGAATCGGACTTTAGCTTTTGAATTCAGCAGTCTTGGTGCTGTCACGTCCCTAATGAATGGACCAAGCTTCACTTCCAGAGGGACAAAGTATTTTCACTTCTTTAATATTAGCTTATGTGGGAATGAGGTAAGTTTTTTTTCTCTCTCTGAAAGCTTCAATTCTAATCTGTAACGATGCAAATTTGCTGAAATATGTAGTCAGGTTTGAAGAACAAAATGTGTAACATTAACAGGGGCGATTCTCCCATCCCGCTGCACTTGCAGCACAATGGGTCAGGAGACTTTAGTGGAGGGTGTTTCGTGGGGTCCCCACTGGGCAACACAGTCTTCACACATCTCTGGTTGAGCAACAGAGGGAGGGAGACCAGTGATCGGAGCTGCAAGGGGGAGGATTGGGGCTGTCAGTGGAGGAGGAATCACAGGGGGGATGGGGATCGAGGCTGGCTGGCGGGGGGGGGCAGCGGGGAGATCGAGGCTGGCTGGCAGCGGGGGGCAGCGACCAGGAGGCCGGCAGTGAGTGTTACTGCACACGCGCCGATCTCAGCGCTGACAGACACATGCACAGTGGCCCCCTCAGCGCTACGCTGCTGGCCTCTCCACCTGGAATAGGCCCCATCCGTTGAATTTTTAACACAAATCGCACGAGGACACTCCGCAGTATAAAGAGTTTGGGAGATTCATTTTGAAACTCCCGCTGAAAAACACAGGGTGATTTTCTTCCAGCTTTTGTACAAATTTGACATTGATTTAGAAGAATCGCCTCCAGTATCTTCATTACAAATGTGAATGAGTCGTTAATAACTTGTACTCTACCTTTAGCATCCAATGTGAATCCTTATTAAATAACAGTGAGTGTATCTGCTTCTCTATTCTGTATTATAATCAGTTTCATACTGAACTGTCCAAAGGAATTGGAATCGGCCACTGATGAAATTAAATTTTCATTAATAACAAAGGAGTATCACTTTGTAGATAAAGTGCAGCTTAAGTTTTGTGGGACTACTTCCTGATTTTGATTTTTGGAAGATTGCTAGGAAGTCCAGAGGACCAGAGGGATCATGTCCAACAAGTCCTGAAGGCAGCGGGATGGGTAGATAAGGTGGCTACGCAGGCGTATTAGATACTTGCCTTTATTAATGCCCTGCTCTTATACTGTATGCCTCACTTATGATGGAGCAGTATAAAACACTCATCAGGCCACAGCTAGAATACTGTGTGCAGTTCTGGTCACCGTGCTACAGGAACGATGAGATTGAATGAGAAAGAGTGCAGAGGAGATTCACCAGGATGCTGCCAGGGCTGGAGCGTTTCAGCTACGGAGGAAGGCTGGTTAGATTCCTTTTCAGAGCAGAGAAGACTGCAGGGCGACCTCATTGAGGCATATAAAATTATGAGATACAGAGGGTAATTAGGAAGAAACTTTTCCTCATGGTAGAGGGATCACAGATTTCAGGGGCAGGAGATTTAGAGAGGATTTGAGGAAAAACCTTTTCACCCAGAGGGTGATGGGAATCTGAAACTCACTGCCTGAAAGAGTGGTAGAGGTGGGAAATCTTACAACGTTGATAAAGCATTTAGCTGAGCACTTGAAATGCTATAGCGTACAAGGCTATAGACCAAGTATTGGAAAATGGGGTTAGAATAGATGGCTGCCGAAGGCAGGATGGACCGAAGGGCCTGTTTCTGTGCTGTAAAACGCTTTGACCCTATGACTGTAAGGTGCAGAGTTTGGGGGAGATTGCAATGTACAAATATAAGTTCTGTCCTCCAGAAAATATAGGGCTCAAACCAGCCTAAAGGCCATTTCCATCCTAAATGTTGTTAAATCAGTTGAATGTCACAGTATCAATTAAAATATAGTTTTACTTTTTGTTTCATGTTCAGAGTAATTATTTCTCAATGGGTGCTCAGATTAGAAATGTCATGCTTTCTCTGGAACAGCCAGTCAGAATGTTATCATTTGCAGACCTTCAAGGGAGTCTATCTGCTTTTGAAACTAATATTCACTTGCAGAGGCCCCATAACATTATTCTTCTTTTGACCTTGACTGGAGGGTGAGCAAAACCAGATTTTTCCATAACAAATACCAAAGGCGAGATATGGGGATATGCTATGCAAATGAAGGATCAGCAGAATTCAATTTTTCATCGAATAAGGACGAAAGCCAGGACTTAAGCCATAACTGCTAAGTTTTTCTGTAACGTCAGAACCACCCCAGTAGTTTTGATGTGAGGAGGGGGTGGTTCTTGTGCACAAGTCATTAAAGGCCTCGCATTGGATGCTTGGTGTCCACCGTTGTTTATACAAAAGTTGACAAAGAGTGTCTAAAGTGGCTGGTACCCAGCATCTCTGATAAATGTAGATGTGGTCTTTCTTGATTTTCAGAAGGCGTTTGACAAGGTACCTCACAGGAGGTTATTGCAGAAGGTCAGGGGACATGGAGTTGAGGGTAGTGTTAGCATGGATAGAGGATTGGTTGTCAAATAGGAGGCAGAGAGTGGGGATCAACGGGTGCTATTCGGATTGGCGGATGGTGACTAGTGGAGTGCCCCAGGGGTCGGTGCTGGGGCCTCAGCTATTTACCATTTATATAGATGATCTGGAGGAGGGAACTGAGTGTAGGGTGTCGAAATTTGCTGATGACACCAAGATTGGTGGAACGGCAAATTGTGCGGAGGGTGTGGAGAGTCTGCAGAAGGATCTAGATAGGCTGGGCGAATGGGCCAGGAAATGGCAAATGGAATTTAATGTTGGCAAGTGCAAGGTGGTCCACTTTGGTAGGAATAATGGTAGGAAGGATTATTACTTACGTGGGGAAAAACTGCAGCAGGCGGCGGTGCAGAGGGACCTCGGGGTCCTTGTGCATGAGTCGCAAAAACCCAGCTTGCAGGTGCAGCAGGTGGTCAGGAAGGCGAATGGGATGCTGGCCTTCATAGCGAGGGGGATTGAATATAAAAGTAGGGAGGTCTTGCTGCAGCTGTATAGGGCATTGGTGAGGCCACAGCTGGAGTAGTGTGTGCAGTTTTGGGCGCCGTACTTACGCAAGGATATTTTGGCCTTGGAGGGAGTGCAGAGGAGGTTTACTAGGCTGATGCCGGAGTTGAGGGGGTTGAGCTATGAGGAGAGGCTGAATAAACTAGGCTTGTACTCGTTAGAGTTTAGAAGAATGAGGGGAGATCTCATTGAGACATATAAGATGATGAATGGGATGGATAGGATAGAGGTGGAGAGACTCTTCCCGCTCAGAAAGGATAGTAGGACTAGGGGGCACAGCCTCAAGACAAAGGGGGGCGGTTTAGAACGGAGTTGAGGAGGAACTGCTTCACTCAAAGGGTGGTGAATCTCTGGAATTCTCTGCCCGTTGAAGTGGTGGAGGCTGCCTCGCTAAATATTTTTAAGAAGCGGGTTGATAGGTTTTTGATAAGAGAGGGGATTAAGGGTTATGGGGAGAGGGCAGGAATGTGGAACTGAGACACGACAGATCAGCCATGATCTTATTGAATGGCGGGGCAGGCTCGAGGGGCTAGATGGCCTACTCCTGCTCCTATTTCTTATGTTCTTATGTTCTTAAATGGCAAATATGTATATCAATGAAAGATGTGACAAATTGCTTGTTCCAGATGTGCTGTAACTGACAATAACTGCTAAGTTTTTCTGTAACGTCAGAACCACCCCAGTAATTTTGATGTGAGGAGGGGGTGGTTCTTGTGCACAAGTCATTAAAGGCCTCGCATTGGATGCTTGGTGTCCACCGTTGTTTATACAAAAGTTGACAAAGAGTGTCTAAAGTGGCTGGTACCCAGCATCTCTGATAAATGAACGAGGAAATCCCTGAATTTTCGAATGTTGTTTAAAGTAATTAGTTTTAAATTAAAAGTTCTGTGTTAATCCCTGAACTTTTTGAATTCATTTGTCTCCTTTCAGGGAAAGAAAATGGCTGTTTGCTCGGACAATGTATCTGATGTGACTGTGCAAGATATGCAGCACGGACCAAGTGACTTCAGCAATTCTATTGCTTCGTTTCTCTGTCAATCAACTATCATTCCTTCAGATGGGAGGAGTTTTCGGACTGCACTGTCATCTCAGTCCATTAGCCTGGCTGATACCTTTCTAGGTCAGTCCAGTTGAGTCATTTTGGGAAGCTGCTTCAACTGAATTTTAGAAAGTGCTGCATTTTAATTTAACATAGCAAGTAATCGGTATGTGACAGAAGGAATACTGACACCTGGTGCATAATTCTCTAATCTGGGGCTACGTTTCGTTGTGGGGACAGAGTGGGAGGGGGGTGCAGACAGAAAGTATTCCTCGCAGTGGAGGTTGATGGGAAATCATGCTATATGTTCCTTGGTGAAATTAATGAGGTATCTGGGGGTTTTGTGGCATCCTTCATGGTGATTGGACTTGATGGTGTGTGGCCTGCTGTCCTATCTGGGTGCCATATTGAAAGGCATCCAACATCACAGGTCCAGTCCAAAAGAAAGGAAATGGATCTCCAAGAACACACTGGGACCGATTTTTACCATTGCATTGCACCTTTCCCGGGTGCTGAAACTCGGTAAAGTTGGGTGCAAGGTGAGTAGGCTGATCCACGCCTGCCTCTGTGCCACTGCCCATTTACCAAGGCCCAAAAATGGCCACGATTGGGATTGTGCCTGAAATGGACTTAATGGGCTGCACACCCAACCTTACTGGCACTTCCCCCTTTACCACCGGGTTCACCCATCCACAATCGGCGAGAAATGGACATGCTCCGCAAAAGTCCGATTCGGGCGCTCCATCAGTAACAGCTAGTGAGGAGGTCAGTGCCGAGCTTCTGACAGCTCTCTGCTTGAGATTGGGGAGGTCCGCTGCCACTCTGCCTGTGATCGGTGGGTGGGAAGGGGAGTTCACTGCCACTCTGCCTGTCATCAGTGCGGCGGGGGGGAGGGAGGGACCTGTGATTGATCGGGGAGGGGGGGGTGGTGGAGGGAGGGACCCGCGATTGATCGGGGAGGGGGGGAGGGAGGGACCCGCAATTGATCTGGGGGGAGGAGGGGGTCAGTAATGTTGTGGGGGTGGGGCAATATCTGTGGGGGCCAAGAGGGGGCATTATCCAGCCCTGGAGCAATGTGGCAGGGGAGCCACATTCTATTATTTTTTCTGCACATGCGCAGTTGGAAGCCTCGATTGGAACTGCAGAATTTCGGGTGCGTTAAGCCCCACCCATACACTTCCGCAGTGACATTTGGACTCGCTGATATTTTTGCAGGCTGGGTGAGAATGGGGGCGCCTCCAGAACGGGTCTAAAAGTCGGATCTAAAATACTTCCAGTTCTGAGTCTGCCCAGCACTTAGAATCAAAATGGTAAAATAGGGCCCACCGAGTCTGGAATATGGAGCTCCTTCCTGACACTGAATCAGGGAGCTCCCCCCACCCATAGCTCTGATGTTTCAGGCTCACCTTCCGCACGTCAGCACTGGTACAGCAATCCCATCTCACTTCCTCCTGAACATCAGATCCCTTTCCACCCCACCCCCCACCCACGTAGCCTTCACCGACACCCCCCAAATGGCTATCATCAGCTTCACCATCAGTCATGTCCGCTCCCACCCACCAGCACAGATAAATGAATCGTCCCTCCCACCGGGTCTGCCTCTGGCAGTTCCAACCCGTTCTCTTCCTGTTGGGGAACACTTCAGCCGTCATGGACATTCGGCCTCTGATCTTCGGGTAAACGTTCTCCGAGGTGGCCTTCACAACACACGATAATGCAGAGTCGCTGAGCAGAGACTGATAGCCAAGTTCCGCACACATGAGGACAGCCTCAGCTGGGATCTTGGGTTCATGTCACACTATCTGTAACCCCCATGACTTGCCTGAGCTTGTAAAATCACACTAACTGTCCAGATTGGAGACAGTACACTTCTCTTTAACCTGTGCTTACCCTCTCTCCACTCACATTGTCTGTACCTCTAAGACTTGATTAGCTGTAAAGACTCACATTCCAATCATTATTCATATAAATTGAGTTTGTGTCTTTGTGCCCTGTTTGCGATCAGAACTCCCAGCTACCTGATGAAGGGACAGCCTGTTCCGAAAGCTTGTGGCATTTGCTACAAATAAACCTGTTGGACTTTAAGCTGGTGTTGTGAGATTTCTTTCTGTTTTTACCCCAGTCCAACACTGACATCTCCACATCAGCTCCAACCTGTCATGATGTGGAGCCAGGGGTCATTGCCAGGCCACCTCCATATCGTGTCCCTCTCCCCCAGGGGCTGTACTCTCTCTTTCGGATATAATGAATCTTCTGAAGGAAATGGTTAACCTGGGACAACCATTTCCTAATCCCATGTTTCACTGTGAGTTTGCAGTTGCTGAAAGTTGCAGTCTTGATTTATTCTTCAGTATTTTGAGTGCTGATAGACTTGCCATTGGTTTTACTGTGGCTTAATCTTGTGGAACAGATGGGTGGTATTCTACCTCTGAGCTAGAGCCCGGGTTTGAGTCCTCATCCCCAGGAATCGATGGCCATGGAAGCTGCATTCACAATGTGGCCAAGTCGGTTTGTAAATCCTTCCGATATAGGGAGAGTTTCCTGGTCAGATACTGCACAACAGCCTCCCCACTGTGGAAAAACCTCCACGTACAAGCCCTTGCCACAGATTGTCCTCCATGGCAAGTGTCCTGTTTTGTGTGAGACAAGACAGTTTTACTTGATGTTTCTTCATACTTAATTATTTTATTCTGAAATGCATTTTCTTTTGCCAGGAGCAACAGTTGACACATCTGTGCAGAATATCACTGCAAAACCAGAAAAATTCCCTCCTCCTACAAACCACATTCCTGACATACATTTCTTCTACATGTAAGTCGAGTGTGTGAGGTTGAAACTGTTTATTCCATGTGGTTTGATAGTGTTTGGGTTAGGGTTCTGGAATGCAATCAGTGTCTGATTTTCTACATGGTCTCCTCCAGTTTGCCAGTAACAACACAATGCTTCCCAATGTGGAGAGGAAGAGTAATAAGATTGCTCACTCCCTGTATTGTTTCATTGCTGCTTTTGGATGTTTATTGAAATGGTCTTGGGAGGAGTTCATTGTAAGGAACATAAACAGGTGGCACAGTGACACAGTGGTCAGCACTGCTGCCTCTCAGTGCCAGGGACTTGGGTTCAATTCTTGGTTTGGGTCACTGTCTGTGTGGGGTTTGCATGTTCTCCCCATGTCTGCATGCGTTTCCTCCCACAGTCCAAAGATGTGTGGGTTAGGTGGAATGGCCATGCTAAATTGCCCTTTAGTGTCATGGAGACTAGATAGGGTAAATGCATGGAGTTATGGGGATAGGGCTTGGGTGGAATTGTGGTCAGTGCAGACTCGATGGGCAGAATGGCCTCCTTCTGCACTGTAGGATTCTATGACAAAGAAGAGCATTTATGTTAAACATAATGCAATGAGGGTTATCCCAGTGACTATATTTTGGTGTGTTTTGGTAAAATTTGCTATGTAACTAGGCGGGGCAGTGCGATTACAGCCAAACTGAGAATTTTTTCATCTGCCAATGATCAAAAACTCCAAACTCAGCCCATCCACTAGACATCAATTCACGTGATTTTCTGACTGAAATATGAGCCTTCGTCCCAGTCTATGACAGTACTGTTCTCTGCAGAGTGAGAACCCTTTCTAGGGTAAAGTTTCCAATCAGTGTGAAGCTGGTGAATTGTTTTGTGTGGTGCTCTTTGTGCCAACTCTGAACCTGGTTAAGACTAGGGTTCAATCATTTAGGATAAGATTTTGAATTGACTTTTGAAAGCTTTTGTCATCCCATTTATTACCACAGGTCAACATTGTCAACAGCATCATGTGAAAATGGACGTGGAACAGTTATAACACTGAGATGTAATCCAGGAAAGGCTGGCCAGGGAGAAATTTTTGTGCCAAGGTATTCATTGTAATTGCTGACAGCTGCATATATTTAATGATACGGTGTGTAATAATACCACAAAACACTTAATAACGAGAACATTTCTAAGCATCAGTTTGCTCACCTGCAACTGTTGCTATATAATAATGAAAATTCCAAGCACTAACTCTCTCACGCTGCCTGTGTCTCTGCATGTCCCTCTCACTGTCTCTCTCAACTTCCTCTTGCCATCTTTCCCAATTCCCTACCTTCCTATGTGTCCCTCCCCCTGTATTGCTTGTTCCCTTGTGTGTTTCTCACTTAATCCCTGTTGGTTTTAAAACTGGACAAGAAGATCCCAGAATAGAACCCCAAGACCCCGAGCCAAACAACCTTAATTTTTTATATTTTTAAAATGAAAACATGAAGGAATAGATCACGGGATCACAACTTAGTTGTGAAGAAAAAAATATTAAACGCGAAAAGTTTAGTTATGATACAACATTCCTTTACTCCACCATTAGCGTCACAAATATACACAGATTTTAAGGTTTACAGGGTATACCTTAGGCTATGATGTGTCTCAGTTGTACACAGTCTCCGTTTCGAGCACGGAGGCTAACTGGTCAGACACACTCCACTCCGGCCCTGAGTGAGTTTCTCTGTAGTTCTCCTCAAAATCTCCCCAGATAATTTTATACCATGAGCCATTTTTGTCTCCATTTTACTTTCAAATCTTCTTGTAAACAATGCTTTCCCTCAGCTGCTTCCATCAACCGTTCACTTACAGGTTTTACACTTCTCCCTTCAGGATTCCTTTTGTCTGGACTATTCTATAAATTCTTCACAATTGCTTTAACTATTGATTCCTTGACTGGATTAAGATAGCTCCAAATTTTTGATTTACCTTTTGAAGTCTGCTTTTCTACTTTAAATCTGGTTACTGCAGTTGCCCCTTCAACTCTGAACACTTGATCAGCTTTTTCCTTAAGTTCTCCTGAAGACTATCAAGCTCAGCTTCTTGATTTCTGTTCCTTTAACCAGTTTTCCTAAGACGTTCTTTATACCCAAGTCCCTGGTTGTCTGGGCTATTTCTGGCTCTTTGGGAAGTCTGTCTTTTTGTACCCCCTTGTCCTGCCCACCTTTTGTTCTGGCAGAGCTGAGATGGTCACTCCCTGATTTCTTATCTGCAACTGCAACCTATCCAGTTAAAAACCAAACTCAAAAGCCTTCCTACCTTAAAGATGTCCCCAGTTGCTAAGCAACCACTTTATGCATCTGCTAGCTTTTGTGTGTGTGTGTGTGTGTGTGTGTGTGTGTGTGTGTGTGTGTGTGTGTGTGTGTTTTTTGCTGGAATGTGAGCATAGTGTGCAGAGGATGCTGAAAGTCTGCAAAGGGATATAGATAGTGTAAGTGAGTGGACAAGGGTCTGGCAGATGGAGTGCAATGTTGGTAAATGTGAGGTCATCCATTCTGGTAGGAATAACAGTAAAACTGACTATTATTTAAATGGTAAAAAAATTGCTGCAGGCAGCTGTGCAGAGGGACCTGGGTGTCCTTGTGCATGAATCACAAAAAGTTGGTTTGCAGGAGCAGCAGGTAATTAAGAAGGCAGATGGAATTTTGTCCTTCGTTGCTAGAGGGATGGAGTTTAAAAACAGTGAGGGTATGTTGCAGCTGTATAAGGTGCTGGTGAGGCCACACCTGGAGTACTGTGTACAGTTTTGTTCTCCTTACTTGAGAAAGGATATACTGGCACTGGAGGGGGTGCAGAGGAGATTCACTAGGTTGATTCCAGAGTTGAGAGGGTTGGCTTATGAGGAGAGACTGAATAGACAGGCTATACTCATTGGAATTCAGAAGAATGATGGGGAGATCTTATAGAAACATATAAAATTATGAAGGGAATAGATAAGATAGAAGCAGGGAGGTTGTTTCCACTGGTGAGTGAAACTAGAACTAGGGGGCATGGCCTCAAAATAAGGGGAAGCAGATTTAGGACTGAGTTGAGGAGGAACTTCTTCACACAGAGGGTTGTGAATCTGTGGAATTTCCTGCCCAGTGAAGCAGTTGAGGCTACCTCATTGAATGTTTTTAAGGCAAGGATAGATAGATTTTTGAACAGTAAAGGAATTAAGGGTTATGGTGAGCGGGCGGGTAAGTGGAGCTGAGTCCACAAAAAGATCAGCCATGATCTTATTGAATGGCGGAGCAGGCTCGAGGGGCCAATGGCCCACTCCTGCTCCTAGTTCTAATGTTCTTATGGAATCATCAGAGACAGAGGATGAAACTTTATCCGGGTTATGTGAGTTTTGCCTGCTACACCTATCCCTATATTCCATGTTCTTTATTCCCCAATAGGCCAATTCCAAAGCTTACATTAGAATCTTTCATTTCTCCTTCTATCTGTTCTGTTTAGACCCTCTGTGATTTTGAACAATTTTGTAAAATTCCCCCTCAGCCTTTTCCTTAGAGAGAACAATCCTGATTTCTCCAATCTGTCCACACAACCGAAACCTCTCATCCTTGGAACCATTCTGACGAATATTTTCTGCGCCCTCTCTAAGGTCTTTACAGCCTTCCTAATGTGCGATGCCCAGAACTGTGCACAGTACTCGGAGGAGCTTTAGCTACTGAAGCTGCTTAAATGTTTGAAAATACCATTCTGATTCTCGCTGATGTATCATTTAATAATTAATGAACAGAAATGCATGAACAAATGAGCAGCTGAAGAGAATAATTCTGCTTTGAATCCTTGCTTTTATTCTACTTGTGAGCAAGAACTGAGAGGTTTAATTCCTTTTTCCCTGACGGTGAATATCGTTTTTGATTAAAGGCTGCTTTACAAGCCTCTGTTCTGTCTTCTGGTGTTTGAGCGTGCAATCCTAAAATCATCTGATAAAATTGATAAGCGTGGAGGTATTTTTGAATTCTGGGATATCATTTACTAACTCTGTGGGAGCTCAGATAAATGCAAATAATGACGTATAAAAATAAGGATGTTCAAATGCACATTTTACAAACTTTCTGAATTGTTAAATGTAGAAGATATTAAATAATGTGGGTATATGGCATTAGGTTACAGATCAGCCATGGTCTCATTGAAAGGTGGCAGTGGACAGGTTTCAGAGGCTAACTGACCTCCTATGTTTCATTTCCAAGTTTAGTTGATCTGTTTTGTCCTTGTCACTGTCAAGGATGTCAATCTGTGAAATGACATAACTACAACACATAGTTTAATCGTTTCAAACAGAGTGACACATTGCTTTGTGGCACCATGTCACAGTGGTTAGCACTGCTGACTCAAAGCAGCAGAGGCCAGATTCATTTCCTCTGGTCTTTGGTTCATTTTGGCAGGTCAAATCGGACGGCAGAATATAATATTAATGGTAGGACGCTTGTCAGTGTGGAAGGTCAGAAGGATCCTGGGGTCTGGGTTCATAGGGCGCTCAAAGCAGCTGCGCAGGTTGAAGTTGTGGTTAAGAAGGCGTATGGTGTACTAGCCTTCGTCAATCGAAGGATTGAGTTTAGGAGTCGGGGGGTAATGTTGCAGCTATATAGGACTCTGGTCAGACCCCACTTGGAGGACTGTGCTCAGTTCTGGTCACCTCATTACAGAGAGGATGTGGAAGCCATAGAAAGGGTACAGAGGAGATTTACAAGGATGTTGCCTGGATTGGGGAGCATGCCTTGTGAAGATAGATTGAGGGAGCTTGGCCTTTTCTCCTTGGAGAGACAAAGGATGAGGGGTGACCTGATAGAGGTGTATAAAATGTTGAGAGGTATTGATCGAGTGGATAGTCAGAGGCTTTTTCCCAGGGCTGAAATGGCTGCTACAAGAGGACACAGGTTTAAGGTGCTGGAGAGTAGGTACAGAGGAGATGTTAGGGGTATGTTTATCACTCAGAGAGTGGTGGGTGCGTGGAATGGGCTGCCAGCAACAGTGGTGGAGGCGGATTCGATAGAGTCTTTTAAGAGATTTTTCGATAAGTACATGGAACTTAGTAAGATAGAGGGTTACAGGTAAGCCTAGTAATCTCTAAGGTAGGGATATGTTTGGCACAACTTTGTGGGCCGAAGGGCCTGTATTGTGCTGTAGTTTTTCAGTTTCTATTTGTGCTAATGTGATTTCTTTTCCTAAAGATCGTGTTTTTCGTTTTATAGATGCTGGGTTTTTATTCATTTGTGGTACACGGGCATCGCTGGCTGGCCAGCATTTATTGCCCAGAGCCTGGTTGTAGAATTTCAGTAAATATGAAAGTTACCGAGTGAGAGTAAAATGCTCCCGGCTTTTCCTTATTGTGGATGTTGCTCTGTATGACTGACGCTTCCTTTTCTAAACCAGTGGCTGTCCAGGTGGCACTTGTGACGGGTGCACGTTCCTCTTTTTGTGGGAGAGCGAGGAGGCCTGCCCACTCTGCACAAATGACGATTACCATGAAATCGAAGGAGCTTGTAAAGGTGGTCTTCAGGTACGCTGTGTGAATCGACTGATTGCAGGTCATTGAGATGAACTGAGTTCCTCTTGGGCATGATTGAATGTTTGCCTGTAATGTCATTCTCAATTATTTTCTGATCATTTTATCTTGTTAGGGTTAACTAAACTGCCCAACTAAAACATTGACTTGCAGCTCAGCTTGGACTCACTGAAACAGAGATTTCTCATAAGTTATGTCTTGAATGGTCTAGATCAGCCGTCACACTCTGCTGCCTGTTTGGGTACATTGAGGGAGAATTTAGCATGGCCAGTGCACCCTAACCAGGATGTCTTTTTGACTGTGGGAGGAAACCAGAGCATCCAGAGGGAACATAGACACAAGGAGAACATGCAGACTCCGCACAGACAGTGACCCAAGCTGGGAATCAAGTCCGGGTCCCCGGCACTGAGAGGCAGCAGTGCTAACCACTGTGCTACTGTGCCATCCATTGAGTCTACACTGACTCTTTGGTGGAATATTTTATTCTCCTGTCCTATCCTTATAACCCCATACATTTATCATAGCTAATCCATATAAATATACATCTTGGGACACTAAGGGGAAATTTATCGTGGCCAATGCACCTAACCTGCACATGTTTGGACTGCGGAAGGAAACTGGAGCACCCGGAGGAAACCCACGCAGGCACGGGGAGAATGTGCAAATTCCATAGAGCCAGTGATCCAAGCTGGGAATCGAACTCGGGTCCCTGACACAGTGAGGCAGCAGTGCTAACCACTCTTGCCACCGTGTTATCTTCCTGTGTTAAATCTTTGTCTGCAACAGGAATGGTATCTTCCTCTCCCTTCAACTCACTGTTAGCAGCTGGACCTTAAGCCACCTACATCCAATCGCTCAGACTGACAACGACAGGGCCTTGGGTATTGGGTAGCCACTAATAAATCCAGTAGGGAAGTGAGGCAAAGCCTCTTTACCCTGAGAGTGGCGAGAATGTGGAACTCACTGCTATAGGGTTCAGTTATAGCTTTGATGTGGTCAAGGGGAAATTAGACAAGATATGAGCAAGAGAGTAGAAGGAATGTTGATGGACTTGGGTGAAGAAAGGGGGGAAGAGACTCATATGGAGCATAAACACTATAGATCCATTGGACTACATGCATGTTGTTTGAGCCCCATTTCAATGTTGTCTTGTGATTGGTGTTGACCGAGCCCTTGGTTCCTCCATCTCCAGATTCTTTAATCACGTTAAAAAGGGGTTTCTGCTCCCCCTGCTGGAAACGCTGAGCAATAACCTCAGTCCCTGCAGCTTCTTTGCTTTGGGGCCCTTTCTTTGTTTAAAGGTATCACGGCTCCTCAGTATGTTTTAATGTACTGATGCAGAAACAGACCCTCTCTCCCCTTCTCTGACCCCTTTCATCCCGAAACCACTCAAGCTATTTGCACCCCAAATGATTGTGGAGGAATTGTCTGCAGGGCAAGTACCCTGAGTGATTACTCATCTCTCGAAGAATTTCCTGATATTTGTCCAAAAGTTAGGATTTAAATATTCTGAGTCTGTGTTTCTCTAGAATCATAGAATCCCTACTGTACAGAAGGAGGCCATTCGATCTATCGAGTCTGTACCGACCACAGTCCCACCTGGGCCCTATTGCCGTAACCCTACACATTTACCCTGCTAATCCCCCTGACACTGGGATCAACTTAGAGTCATAGAGGTTTACAGCATGGAAATAGGCCTTTTTATCATGGCCCAACCTGCACATCCTTGGACTGCGGAAGGAAACTGGAGCACTTGGAGGAAACCCATGCAGACACGGGGAGAATGTGCAAACTTCACATAGACAGTCAGCTGAGGCCAGAATTGACCCCAAGTCCCTGGCGCTGTGAGTGCTAACCACTTTGCCACCATGCCGTCCCCTTCTTGTACTCCTGCTGTTTATTTTAAAGTTATATTTTGGATTAACTATTTACCGCTAAGATTAACGTTGAGAAACCTTTCCTCATTGAAGATTCCGGACTTTCCTCCCTGTATTTTGTATTTACAAAATCATGGCATGAGAGGATGAGCAAAGAATTCTTGATCTCTTTCATCCCGAAAGAGACTTTAGAACATGTCAGCTTCCATTTCTCCAGGTAGTTTTCATCATCGAGGGAAGGACTCACTGCAATCAAAAATTGTGCTCTCCCAGAAAGAGATGAGGGAGTCCCACACGTAACATCTCAGCCTTCACATGTGCAGCATGCAATCTCTGTAAAAATGACCACTGTTTATCCTGATATTAGAGCCAAAAAAGTGTTATAGCACAGAAGGAGGCCATTCGGCCCATCTTGTCCATGGCTGAGGGCACCCAGATGCCCTTTCTAATCCCACCCTCCTGCACCCAGCCCATAACCCTGTAGCTTACATCACTTGAGGTGCAGATCCAGATTATTTCTAAACGAGGTTAGGGTCTCTGCTTCCACCACCAACTCAGGCTGCGAATTCCAGACACCCAGCACCCTATTTATTAATTGCCTATCAATGAGAAAAATGTTGCAGTCTTCTTGTGGATTCTAGGGGCTGGCTGCAATATTACCAAGCACTTTCCTTAGAAATAATTTTTACCTACATAGTTGTTTTTGATGCCCTTGTAGTGCAACCTTTATGAGAATAATCTTCAACCAATTCATTCATTCAAAGATTGAACCAATGGAAGTCTGACCATGAGAAACGGTGTTCCCTTTTATAAATTCCCAGTTGGCAAGGTTGAAATGTAGTTCCTCAGGAATGAGGAAGACTGCCTGTGATAGGGAATCTCTCAACAGTTTTGTCTGTAAAAATGAATAACTTGTTTCTTGTTATAGGAAACTACTTACGTGTGGAAGGAGCCGAAAGTTTGCATGAAAGGAGTGAATCTCCCTGCAAAAAGTATCAGCAATTGTGAGATGATAGATTTTTGGCTGAAAGTGGTTGTGGGGATCGGAGCTTTTACTGCAGTCCTGCTGGTAATCTTAACCTGCTATTTCTGGAAGAAGAACAAGAAGTAAGTTCACACAAAATGTTCAGAGTGTCAATGGAACCTAAAGCAGCAAACTTTAGAAGTCGTTTATATTGAATAGTTAGTTTGTTCCTGGACAAGTGTAATTTATTTAATTAACTTAAGGATGGAAGAGTCAGTGAAGAGTATTCAGCTTGTCCTTTTTATAATAACTTTCAAAACGCACAAGAACACAGGGAGAAAAATACCAGGCACTTCAAGCCATGGCTGATCTATATCGGCCTCAACTCCTTCTCTGTGTCATTTTTCCCATTGCCTTCACTTCTTCGATCTATCAAATATTTATCCAATTCTAATGATCCAGCCTCCACCACCCTTTGGGGCAGAGAGTTCCAAAGTTCCTCTGCAAGAAGAAATTTCTACGCACCTCAGTTTTAAATGACTGGCCCTCTATCTTGTGGCAATGTCCCTTTGTTCAGGACTCTCCCATTAGTGAAATCTGTGGGCAATCTAATGTGTAGGTCTCGTGCTCAATCACAGCACAATATACACGGCATGTAGTAATCCTACTGGTGCAGAATCAATTTGATTGGAATGTGATACAGATAAAAGAAATACAGAATGGGCTGTATGTAGATCCCACAGGATTAGGATGTTGAAACCTCTCACTGGGGGGAAGGTACTTCAAATCTCCCTCTGCAGAATTAATGAAGAACATTTCATAAATTTCATTAATAAAGAAGAGGGGGGCTGAAGGGTGGGTTAGTAAATTTGCTGATGACACCAAGATTGGTGGAGTATTGGATGAGGTGGAGGGCTCTTGCAGGCTGCAAAGAGACATTGATAGGATGCAGAGCTGGGCCGATAAGTGGCAGATGGAGTTTAACCCTGATAAGGACGAGGTGATTCATTTTGGTAGGTCAAACTTGAATGTGGATTACAGGGTCAACATCAGGGTTCTGAGGAATGTGGAGGAACTTGGGGTTCATATCCACAGATTTCTGAAGGTTGCCACTCAAGTGGATAGAGCCGTGAAGAAGGCTTATAGTGTGTTACCGTTTATTAACAGGGGGTTTGAGTTTAAGAGTTGTGGGGTTATGCTGCAACTATACAAGACCTTGGTGAGACCACATTTGGAATATTGTGTTCAGTTCTGGTCACCTCACTATAAGAAGGATGTGGAAGCATTGGAGAGAGTGCAGAGGAGATTTACCAGGATGCTGCCTGGTTTGGAGGGTAGGTCTTATGAGGAAAGGTTGAGGGAGCTGGGGCATTTCTCTTTAGAGTGGAGGAGGATGAGAGGCAACTTAATAGAGGTTTATGAGATGATGACGGGGAAAGATAGAGATGTGCAGAGACTATTTCCTTGCGTGGATGCAGCTGTTACTAGGGGGCATAACTATAAGGTTCATGGTGGGAGATACAGAGGGATGTCTGAGGTAGATTCTTCACTCAGAGAGTGGTTGGGGTGTGGAATGGACTGCCTGCTGTAATAGTGGAGTTGGACACTTTAGGAACTTTCAAGCAGTTATTGGATAGGCACATGGAGCACACAGAATGATAGGGAGTGGGATAGCTTGATCCTGGGTTTGGACAAAGCTCGGCACAACATTGAGGGCTGAAGGGCCTGTACTGTGTTGTAATGTTCTATTCTATGTTCTATTTCAAATATTAAATCTTGAGTCAGAGGGGACTGGTGAATGGTGCAGCAAAGAGGTGATTTGAATAGATGGGTAAAGCTATCTGTGTTAATGGTTTCGGTTTGGGGATGACCCTGTTCTCTGGGATAAATCAGTCGTTGTAAGTGGAGTCTAACTTCAGGATTGGTAGAATGTTCATTCTTACACAGGCAGACTTGAGTGAATACCTGCTTATAAAGAACCTTTTCTTAAGCAAAGACAATTACCAGTAACTATTTTGCTAATAAGTATATCTGCAATACAGTTTCAAATCTAATAACAGTTTCAAATCTAATAACAGCTTCATTGATAAAGACAGAAGCACCATGATTTGAATGATGACGATTACATGGGTTACGTGTCAGCGTCTTGCACTCTCTGCCCCTCGCACTCTCTCTCCCTCTGCCCCTCGCACTCTCTCCCTCTGTCTCTGCCCCTCACACTCTCTCTCTCTGTGCCCCTCGCTCGCTCTCTCTCCCTCTCTCTTTCCCCCACTTTCCACAGTAACTTCATTGCAGTGTTAATGTGAGCCTATTTGTGACACTAATAAGTAAACTTAAACCTGCAAACTACCTCACTTTCCTCCTATAAGACATTGCTAAGAAATAACCTCTTTGACCAAGCTTTTATTCGCCTGACCTAATATCTCCCATCGTGGCCCAGTGTCAAGTTGTGTTTTTATAATACTCTCGTCAAATGCCTTGGGACTCTGTGATGTTAAGGGTGTGATATAAATACAAGCTGTTGACAGGAAACCGCTCATCCCATAACCAAAACATTTGTTTATCTTCTCTGTGTCTCTACCGCCCACATCATTTTCTTAACCTGATCCTTCCAGGCTGGAATACAAATACTCCAGGTTGGTGATGAATGCTAACTCGAGGGAAGTGGAACTGCCTGCAGCTGACAGCTGTGCTATAATGGAAGGAGAAGATAATGAAGATGACATTGTTTATTCCAATAAACCATCTTTACTGGGGAAGCTGAAATCATTAACTTCAAAGGTGAGAAGTGAATGTATTCTTCATCCTGTGATATGTTTATATCGCTGTTACAAATCATCTTTGGTGATCACTCGCTGATGAGTGTGATTGGTTAGCGTTCTCACATGGGATGATGGCATCTGTATCAATGATCTGACATGGCTTTGCACAGGTTGCTGTGGCAGGGTTGTGTGGTGTCACCGTCGCTGTTCTCCTGAAGGCTGGGTAGTTTGTTGCAAACAGTAATCTGTTTGAGGTTGGGTGGTTGTTTGAAGAAAAGTAATGGGATTGTGAGGATGGCCTTGACGAGATGCTTGTCTTCTTTGATGACATGTCTTTGAAGAAGATATCGTAGTTTGTCCGCTCCGGGGAAGTACTGGGTACTCTGTCGACCATGTCTCGTGTTTGTCTTCTGCGGAGGTCAGAAATTAATTGACTATTTAACAAATTTTCCCTCCCCGCCTGTGACCATGCCTGCAGCCACTGGGAACAGAACACTCCATCTATTGTTTCTGTACCTTCAGGTCTGCTTTTATAAAACATATCTCAGAGTTGAAAGTGACTTCATTCATTTGTAAAATGTATTTTTAAGGGGCTAATTATTTAGCAAAAAATTTAATAAAATGTAATTTATTTAGACATTGGTTATTTTGTGAACATGCTCAGATAATAAATAGCATTTAATTTTACATGTTTTACACATGTGGAGTTGAGACCAGCCACAGTGATTAACACTGCTGCCTCACAGCACCAGGGACCTGGGTTCAATTCCTGGCTTGGATCACTGTGTGGAGTGTGCACGTTCTCCCCATGTCTGCGTGGGTTTCCCCCGGGTGCTCCAGTTTCCTCCCACAGTCCAAAGATGTGAGGGTTAGGTGGATTGGCCACGCTAAATTGTCCCTTAGTTTCAGGAGGACGAACTAGGTTAAATGCATGGGGTTACAGGGATAGGGCTAGGGTGGGATTGTGGTCGGTGTACACTCAATGGGCCAAATGGCCTCCTTCTGCACTGTAGGATTCTGTGATTCTATTCAACACAGCAGGGTTGGAGAGTGTGGAGATATTTGTACCACAGTTATGTGAGGATTGGAGGAAGGGGTGAGGGATGAACAGGAGGAGGATTGGCAAATGAAGGTTGGGAATGGGAAAGGATGGAATATTTGAGGAAATCAGAAGTTTTATTTTTGACTAAAGGCAAGCTTTTTCCTCCAATTTGTTGGGAAAAGTTTTAGTTCCCCACTTTGCTGACATCTGCCGTAAGCTAGTCCCAACTAAATCAGCAGAAACAGTGTTTAATCATTAATCTTTTTCTACTTCCTCATACAAGGAGAAAGATGATATTTTTGAATCCGTTCAACTCAAGTCACCAAGAGCTCGCAATATATGAAGAAGGAAGGTTGGTTGTGGAGACGTTGGCAGTAATTGCTGCTATCAAATGCAGAAACAAGCCAGCAATGTGGATGAGAAAACTTCTTAAATACTTCTGTACCTGAAACACTATTCAAAGAAACATTTGCAAACAGATACTGTTTGATTGCCTTATTATTGTGCTAGTTGGAAGGAATATCAGACATGTGTTGCCAAATGTGATGAACACTGCTGGTTGCCAAACTGACAATATAAATCTCAGGAAGAGCTTACACTCATTCTTCTTAATAGTTAACCAATACAATTGGACACTTTCATTCATATTTTTCTTTGCGATTTGTGTGGTTTGCAAGGTTATTTTGTTCTGTTCCCCTTCTGTATCACTGCAGTGAATTGCAGTACTCTCTTCCCTAGTTTTTAGATTTAGCTGTACTAAGCTATAACTGTAAATTCCACAATTTTAAATGATAAAATATATATTATATTTATGATGTGCAAAGCAACAAATAAACTGATATCTCAATGATGAAAATAATCTTGTAATGTTTACAAGACAGTGAACATCTCCTGATGTTTTGTTTGTAAAAGTCCCTCCAATGCAGTCCCTTCCTGACCTGCACGCAAAATAAAACACTTTGGATTAGAAAGGTAAAACTTGCTGAGTGTGCACTGGAAGTTATTCAGTCTGTATGTCATTTAAAAAAAACTGGACATCTGTTACAAATATCAAACAGATTAAAGTGATCCTGTTTGGCTGTAGTATTTCACGGTAAAATACTTTTTCTCAAGTTCTAATAAATTTAATATAAACTTTCTAGTTTTACCTTTCATTTGGCTAATCCTACCTGGAGCCGATTAGTTTTGTCCCCTGAATATCATTTGCAAGTCTCCACTTTGATCATCATCCTTTAAGGAATGATATCTGTGACTTCAGTAATATGTTTGCGGCAACAGTAGTAAATATCAATTATTGAAAGTGAAATGATATTGGTGAACGGTTTATTGGATAATTTATACTGTAGAATTAACCAAATTAAATGTGCCAGTGAAACGTTTAATTGATTTTTTTTTGGTTGCCATGTGAAGAAACACACACAGAGAGAAGTTTCATACTTTGTGTGTTGTAATGTTGATCAGTGTCAGAAATCCCTAAGAGTTGGACCAGATGGAATGAGGTGCTGTGTTACATAAAAGAGGACAATAACACAGCCACATTTTTTTGTACCTTCATGAACTTAACTTGAGGGAAGAGCCAGTTAATCTAATTCAGCACAGACTGAGAAATGTGTTGGGCATTCAATACAGAAATCAAACTTTAAGGAAGATTTTACAGAGACAGTTTTGCTGCAGCAGGAGTTAGTTAATAAATACAATTCGTTGAGAAAGTCCGGTCCTCCTCCCCACCGATATATTACTGGCAACAATCATCAAGATTCTCATTAAAACCATTTTCAAATGATGGTGAGCGAATGTCTTAGAATGTTTTAGTTCATCCAAGTGATAATACTACATTTCCCATCTTTTCCAAAAGCAGTGATGATATAATTAAGAGTCAGATTTATAGTTTAGCAAACTTGTCAGCCAAATCAAAGTTTTGCTTGCTTATGAGTTAGACAGCTGAGTCACAAATCGTACTTCAAGTGACTGAAGGTAACAACAGATACAACCTTTATTTGAAAAAGAAGCAAAATAGACCTAACAAGACCAAGATGTCCCTTCCATGGCAGCAGTCTCTTCTGTATGTTCAGAAGGCGAGACCTGGTTGAATCTTTATTTATGAAGACTAATGTCTGTTTGTGATATAAATTTGTGATTTGATATTTTGAAACTGTGAAATAGGGGTGCACTATTTGATGTAAATATGAAGGTGAAATGTTCCTTTGAATGTTGCCTTTGTAGCAGTTACAGATTGGTTATTAATCAAACATGCTGTAAGATTTTTATTAGTTTAAATGAAGGCACTGTTTACTACAATGAACTACACAAGATTACAAATTACATACACATATCAATATATTAGTTTCAAGAAGGGAAATGGTGTTTTGCTTGCTATAGTTTTTCATTATTCAATAATCAGCTAATTTAGTTATAAAATGGGATTGGAAGATTGGATGTTATCAGAAAAATGGTCATAATTTGAAGCATACCAGAATACTGCTCAATGCACTTAATAAACTGGAAATGAAGAATAATATATGGTGTTTTGATGAAGGCCCCATATCGTTTCTGTACTGCACATACCTGAGTTTAATAGCTATTTTGTTAGACATTAGTTACAAATGGTTCTTTTACTCCCCACACATCCATAGTTTAAGAAAGTTTGGAGGAAATTGGTGATTGCTGTGCCCAAGATTGTGTCCATTTGAAAAATTGCTCCCTCCTCCCACCCAGCCCACTACCCTGAGTTTCCACTCAAACCTGTTTCCATGTTGATAGAAGTGAAACCTGCCGTGAACCCACACAACAGAGCAGCGTTTTTAAAAAGTTCATTAAAAAAATTGCTTTTAGTTACAAAATGACCATTCAAATATATTAAATAAAGTTTGATTAATGCACCAAATAATGGTTTTATCCCAAAAAATAAACACAATCACAGATGGTGAATATAAGGTGAAGTTGTAAAAATTATTTTCAAGTTAAATTGGAGTCCAGTTGTCAGCCATTTAATAATTCCTTTTAAAGATCAAACCTTTTTGTAGCATGTCTATGAGTGTCCTTATTCCCAAAAGTTCCAGTCCATTCTATTTTGGCCCTTCCTCATAAACAAGCACAATTAGCAGGCACCTGCCTCGGTGATGAATTTAGCCAGGAGGTACGGCCAGTTTTCTGGGAGGTGCCAGTTCTAGTTTAATGTTTTTAAAACTAGCACATCATAGAAAGTTGAGTTACGATTACAATTCCACCGTCCTTTGCCTGGGTTGAGCTGATATTGGGGGGCGAGAAAAGCACCAAAAGAGACAAAAATGCAAGTATGTCGTGAGGTCAGGTCAGCAACACTGTGGCCAGAATTCTTTGGCCATTCACGCCCTACCATCGCTGCCAGCGAGAATGGAGAATTTGACACTCGGGTGAATCTCTGTTCACAGCAGCGGGACTGGACAATCCTAGCTGCGGGCGAGTTCAGAGAATCCGCCCAACATACAACTTTTTTCAGTTTATTTTGGAAGTTTTATGTTCAATTGGAATAAACTACAGTTTTCTTCTGAATATTTCTTGCGCTGTTGGGTATTTGTTGCTTTAAGCCCACTAGCAATCTTTATTTCCAAATCCAGTAAAACATTCATATGTAGAGAAAAGCATTTTTATGAAGTACAGATGTATGACGATATGTTTAGAAGTGGAGGTTGCACCATTTAAAATTCTTTCCATGCGTCGCACATTCTAGTTTTTCAGAATTTGTGCATTGTATGTATATTTTGGACTTGTGCATTGTATGTCATTTTTCTGCTAAGTTGTACAATCATTGTTAACCAAAGTAGTTATGGTCTTTGGTGTCATTTTTCTTAAATAAATGTGAGCAGTTTTGGGAATTTTTACAGTGTCTGTTGTCCTTTTCTTTAAGGAGCAAACTTTTACACGGGGGTATTTTGGGACATTTTCATGGAGGGATTAGTGATTACACCGTTGGTATTTTGTATACCTTTATTTTACTAAATCTCGTTGCTTTTGAAATAAAAAAGGGACATTGTAGTGGCTGGAAATTTAAAATAAAAACTGGAAATGCTGGAAAAATTCAACAGGTCAGGCTGATGCTGTGCAGAGAGGAAAGTTTAACATTAATCCTACACTTAAATTTGTCACAGATGGTGCTCGATCCGCTGAGTGCTTTTGACATTTTCTATTTTTATTTAAGATTCCTAGAACCTTCAGTATTTTGTTCTTCACTTCCTGACTTCTTAAGAATGGCTGTGGGAAAGTAACTGTGAACAGATGATGAGCCACTTGCTGTGTATTTTACTTATTATTTTTGCATTTACTAATGCAAAGGATTACTCAATAGAATGGAATCATCGAACGGTTTCAGAGCAGGAAGAGGGTGTTCAGTTGGCCATATCTGTGTTTGCTCTCTGCAAGCTAGACTCAGGACACGTATTCCAGACCTTTTTTTCCCTATTTGATTTATTCTTGTCACATGTATTACTGTACAGTGAAAAGTATTACTTCTTGTACAGTATACAGACAAAGCATATCGTCCATAGAGAAAGAAAAGAGAGGTTGCAGAATGTAGTGCTACAGTCATAGCTAGGGTGTAGAGAAAGGTCAACTTAAAATGAGGTCTGTTGGCTGCAGGGAAGAAACTGTTCTTGAGTTGGTTGGTATATGACCACAGATTTTTGTATCTTTTTCCTGGAGGAAGAGCAATCATCCGGTGTGCATGAGCTCCTTGATTATGTTGCCTGCTTTTCCGAGGCAGCGGGAACTGTAGACAGAGTCAATGAATGGGAAGCTGGTTTGCCTGATGGACTGGGCTTCATTCATGACCCTTTATAGGTTCTTGCCATCTTGGGTAGAGCAGGAGCCATATCAAGCTCAACCAGAAGCTGTGCTTTTTGAAAAAAATTTCCTTGTGCCTCACTTGGAGTTTTTGCCAATGACTTTAAACCTGTGCACTCTGGTTTTTGATCCTTCTGCCAATGGAAGCAGCTTCTTCCCAGTTACTTTGTCCTAACCCCTCATGATGTTGAACACCTCAATCGAATCATCCGTCTTAAGGAAAATGGTCACAGGTTCTCCAGTCTATCGATGTGATTGAAATTCCGCATCCCTGGAAACATTCTCTTAAATCCTTCCTATAGTCACTAATCTTTCCTAAAGTGTGCTGTACAGAATTGGACAATGTACAATGTTTCAGAACTCACTTGTGTTTGCACCCTACACCATTATAGAACATAGAACATTATAGCGCAGTACAGGCCCTTCGGCCCTTGATGTTGTGCCGACCAGTGGAACCAATGTCTAACCTAAACTATTCCAATGTTATCCATATGCCTATCCAGTGACCATTTGAACGCCCTTAAAGTTGGCGAGTCCACAACTGCTGCAGGCAGGGCATTCCACACCCTTACTACCCTCTGAGTAAAGAACCTACCTCTGACATCCGTCCTATAATTACCACCCCTTAATTTAAAGCTATGTCCCCTTGTGTTAGCCATCACCATCCGAGGTAAAAGGCTCTCGCTGTCCACCCTATCCAATCCTTTGATCATCTTAAATGCCTCAATCAGGTCACCTCATAACCTTCTTCTCTCTAATGAAAATAACCTCAAGTCCCTCAGCCTTTCCTCATAAGACCTTCCCACCATACCAGGCAACATCCTGGTAAACCTCCTCTGCACCCTTTCCAATGCCTCCACATCTTTCTTATAGTGCGGCGACCAGAACTGTACGCAATACTCCAAGTGCGGCCGCACCAGGGTTTTGTACAGTTGTAACATGACCTCACGGCTCCGAAATTCAATCCCTCTACCAATAAAAGCTAACACACTGTATGCCTTCTTAACAACCTTATCGACCTGGGTGCCAACTTTCAGGGAGCTATGCACATGTACACCGAGATCTCTCTGCTCGTCAACACTACCAAGAGTCCTTCCATTAGCCCTATATTCTGTAATCCTGTTACTCTTACCAAAGTGAATCACCTCACACTTTTCCGTATTAAACTCCATCTGCCACCTCTCGGCCCAGCTCTGCAGCTTATCTATGTCCCTCTGCAAACTGTAACATCCATCCTCACTGTCTACAACTCCTCTGACTTTGGTGTCGTCAGCAAATTTACTAATCCAGCCTTCTACACCCTCATCTAGGTCATTTATAAAAATGACAAACAGCAGTGACCCCAAAACAGATCCTTGAGGTACACCACTAGTAACTGAACTCCAGGTTGAACATTTCCCATCAACCACCACCCTCTGTCTTCTATCAGCTAGCCAATTCCTGATCCAAACTGCTAAATCACTCTCAATCCCATGCATCTGCATTTTCTGCAATAGCCTACCATGGGGAACCTTATCAAATGCTTTGCTAAAATCCATATACACCATGTCAACTGCCTTACCCTCATCCACCTCTTTGGTCACCTTTTCAAAAAACTCTAAGGTTTGTGAGGCACGACCTACCCTTCCAACATTATTGGAAAATCCCACCACCCATATGCTTCATTAGCATCTTAGGCAGCCCTGTCACCTACAAGCAGTTTGTGAACACATATACACCAGCTCCCTCTGCTCCTGCACCCACTTTGGAATTGTATCATAATTTCACATTGCCTCTGCCTGTCACCCCTCACGTATCGTGGAATTTAAGGCAGATATTATTTATGATTCTAAGTGCGCGGTATGCCACCAGTCTGCCAATGTTCTTTTGATGTAATCACTATCCCCCTCACTGTTTCAATACAGGAATATTGGTTTGAAGATGCAGATATGTGCCCAGAAGCAATGACTTAAAACAAAATGACCTCTACCAGCACTGAGCTTTCCTGTAATACCCAGGATATAAAATAGTCATGAAATAAACAAAACCACTCAAAATAAATCTGCATTCCCAGTAACGTGGAAAAGAACCAACAAGAACGTGGAACCACAGAAAGTTTACAGCACAGAAAGAGGCCATTTGGCCCATTCTATCAGTGCTGCCTGAAAATGGAGTCACCTAGCTTAATCTCACTTTCCAGTATTTGGTCTGTAACCCTGCAGGTTATGGGACTTCAGGTGCTTAGCCAGCAGTGCTTCTCCCCGGGTGCCACCAGGCAAATCAGTTGTGAATTTCTGCCTCTATTGCCCTTTTCAAGCAGTGTGTTCCAAATCCCACATCCTTCTGGATGAAACAAATCTTTTTCCTCACTAACCCCCCCCTCTAATCTTTCCGCCAATCACTTTAAATCTGTGCCCCTGAGTCACTGACCACTCTGCTAAAGTAAACAGGCTCTTCCTTTAACCAGACCCCTCACAACTTTGTACATCTCAATCAAATCTCCCCCCCAGCCTCCTCTGTTCCAAGGAAAATAACCCCGGCCTCTCCAATCCTTCCTCATCGCTGCAACATTTCTGGCAACATTCTCGTAAATCTCCTCTGCGGTCTCTCTAATACAATTACATCCTTTCTGTAATGAGGTGACCAGAACTGCACACAGTAATCAAGTTGTGTTCTAACTAATGTTTTATATAGTTGCAGCATAATCTTCCTCTTCTTAAGTTCTGCATCTTAGTTAATAAATGAAAGGATTCCATTTGTCTTCAGAGCAGCACAGAAACACAGTGGTCATCAGTGCTGCCTCAGTGTCAGCGACCCAGGTTCAATTCCCAGCTTGGGTCACTGTGTGGAGTTTGCACATTCTCCCCATGTCTGCGTGGGTTTCCTTCAGTCACTCCCACAATCCGAAAGATGTGCTTGTTAGGTACATTGAGGGAGAATTCAGCTTGGCCAGTGCATCCAAACAGGGACTGGAGTGGGGTGACTTGAGGATTTTCACGGTAACTTGCAGTGTTAATGTAAGCCTACTTAGGATCAGGATGTTGAGTACGATGATAAGCCATGATCAAGATGAATGGTACAGTAGTTGAAGGGCTGAATGGCCTCATCTTGCTTCTAGTTTCTATGATTCCCAACATGCTGTGTGAAAATGTGGAGAAAAGCAAAACCATGGATGGGCCATTAGGGTCTTCAGGTTCGATGGTACTGGGAAGTGTGATCATTGTTAATGATGAGGCTGTGGTTACAACATGGAAAATAACTTGGAAACTGAGTCTGTTTTCCCGCCTTAATTCAACCAAGAATCATCCATTATATCCTGTGGCTCAGTGACTTATTGATTCAAATAATCCCCACCAATTTATTACCTTTCTACCTTGCAAGGATATTTGCCTCACAGTCATCATAAAACTAGGTATTAAAATGTGAAAGGTATTAAATGAGAAAATAACAGAATTGTCAAACAAAATAGCTGTTTATTGGGTATGACCAAGGGGGAGTTCCAAGACATTTAAAGGAATAAAAGTCATTGTAAGTTACTTAACATTGTTTTTATTTACAGACAGTTGGTTGGGTAGAAAAGCAAGGAATAGTTTCTGAATCAGTTCTATTATGAAAATCTGAGACCATGTATTGAGGAAATGTTAGTGCATAAAGAAGAATGCTGAGTACTAAATCAGTTCCAGCAGTAGTTAGATTTTTATTAAGTTTATTTTACAATAAAGTTTTCATATTGTTTTGTGCTGTTAGAACCATTAGTTACTTAATGTAACTATTTGTATGTACAACATAAAAATTACTATGCATTCTAGTGTAAATACATTAAGGATGGTAATAAAACCTCAAAACTTTATAATAGTCAGTTTGCCATATTTCATACAGTACTTGCCCCTAAGTAAACAGTTTATAACAATGTATGTAAATAATAGTTATTTACAGGATAAAATACGATTAACCAGAAAAACGAGAATACTAGTAGTTATTTACAGACCTTATAAATAATTTAATACGCTGTTTCTACAAAACAAGTTACTGATTCACCATTGCGCACGGTGCGTGCGCTTCTGAACAGTACAACAGTTTGACAGCTGAATAGGATACAACTTCACAAGGATGATGTAGTTGAATCTAGAATTTCTCTTCCATTGCAGACAGTAGGAACGTAGTGAGCACTGGCAGATGCTGCAAAGCAAGAGTATCATGGCACGTTACTCCAAGTGTCCTTTAGAAATGTAGAAAGAAAATTATTCAAATCAAATTTACTTCCTCCGCTGTTTTCTCCCCATTCCCCTGAAGGAACTGACTCATAGAATCCCTACAGAGCAGGAGGAGGCCATTCAGTCCATTGAGTCTGCACTGACCATAATCCCACCCAGGCCCTATCCCCATATATTTACCCTAGCTAATCCTCCTAACAATAAGGTGCAATGTGGCATGGCCAATCCACCTAACCCACACATTTTTGTGGGAGAAACCAGAGCACCTGGAGGAAACCCACGCAGGCCCGGGGAGAACGTGCAAACTCCACACAGACAGTGACCCAAAGCCGAAATTGAATCAAGGTTCCTGGCGCTGTGAGGTAGCAGCGCTAACCACTGTGCCACCGTACTGCCCCACTTGTTGCTGTATGGTTCCCCCAGGCACCAAGAGCCTTCTGCCATTTGATTTCTTTCATGTGAGCCGAGACCAGGAATATCAGAAGATTGTTCAACATCGCAGCTGTGTCCAATCCTGTCCTCACTGCCAAGTGCACAGTTGTGCATTTTCCCAGCGGGGTGATTAAGGATTTGGACACTGGCCAAGTTTCCCCACACTCTAATCTAATGGTGCTAAGGCCAACTCCAGACTTCTAATTGACAAAGTACCTTTGCGGAAATGATTACTTTTTTGTGACAACTAAACAAACCTTAAAAGAAATATTCGCATGGTTGGTAGTGAGCAGGATTGCTGCAGACTGCAGGAAGGTATCAATGGACTGGCAGCAAAACGGGAAACAAAATTCAACCAAGAGAAGCGTGAGGTGATGTATTTGGGGAGTTCAAACAAGGGGAAGGATTACGCAGTAAATGAGAGGATACTGAGAGGTGCAGACAAAGTGAGAGACGTTGGAGTTAATGCCCACAGATCCCCAAAGGTAGCAAGGGACAGGTAGATGAGATGGTCATCAAGGCAGATGGAGTCCTTTTATTTATTAGCCGAGGCACAGAATACAAGAACAGGGAGGTCAGGCTGGAACTGAATAAAACATTAGTTCGAACACAACTTGAGTAGCATGTGCAATTCTGGTCAACTCATTACAGAAAGGCTATAATTGCATGAGAGAGGGTGCAGAGAAGATTAACCAGGATGTTGCTAGCTCGAAAATTGGAGATTGGAGAGGTTAGGGTGTTCTCCTCGGAACAGAGGAGGTGGAGGGGAGATTTGATTGAGACGTACAAAATTGTGAATGTCCTGGATAGTCCTGGAAGTGCCTTTTCATCTTAACAGAGAGGTCAGTGACTAGGGGGCACAGATTTAAGTTGATTGGTAGAAAGGTTAGAGAGGAAATGGGGAAAAATATTTTTTCTCTCAGTGGGTTGTGTGGGTCTGGAACTCACTGCCTGAAAGGGCAGTAGAGGCAAAAACCCTTAACTCATTTGAAAAGTATCTGGAAAGGAACTTGGGGTCCCGTAACCTGCAAGAATACGTACTAAGAAGGAAAAGTGAGATTAGGTGGTGGTGGGTTTTTAAATCGGTGCAGATACTATGGGCAGTAAACTTTCAGTGATTCTAACTAAATAGATTTTTAGTTGACTTTTTTTAAAGTTTCACAATAAAATTAATTTTAAAATTAATCAGTTCCGACAGCATCTATGGAGAGAAAAACAGTTAACGTTTCAAAGTTCAACATGTTTCTTTTTTGGAATCAGAACATTAATTCTGCTTCTCTCTCCACAGATACAGATGTTTTGGTTATTATGACACTTTGAGGATAGTTGGGTGGGTGGGGAGCAAAAATATTCAGAGGGGCTGGGTTTTACAGAGCACTGTATTTCTCAAACACCATACCCCCTCCCCAAAACATGCAATCACCACTGACTGATGAGGGTGGGGTGGGCTAACCCCATTGCTGAACCCACAGCCAGGCTGCTGGGGTGTACCTGGCAGCCTTGGCATGTGGCATTGCCACCCCCTCACTGACACAATACCAGTGGGGGTATACAATACCACTGACACAATACCAGAAGCCCTGAAGTGGCCATTAATTGATTATTTAAGGGCTTCAATTAGCTCAAGGGCAGGCAGGGCACCTATCCCAGCGCAGGCCAAATGCCAGGCAAGGTGCCCACCATTCCACCCATCATCCTGCCAGCCTGTGGCTCCCAGGAAGGGTCAGTGGGACGTAAAATTCTGGTCAGGGATTTAATACCTGCATTTTCCACATATTTGTGGGAATAATGCATGGTAGAGAATTACAACCCCAATGATCAAAGAGAAAGAAAAATCCTTCTGAACAACTTACTGTTGATATTGGGGTATATTCATATAAGTTGATCGGGAGAGGGGGTGTTGTGTGTGTTTTTTCAGGGATTTAGAGGTTTTCCTGCATTGGTTGTGGGTGAAGAATAGAAAAACCCACAGAACTAGCCCGGCTTTTTACTTACAGTGCGAGTGACTAGTGACAGTTCCGCTGACACTGAACCGGTTCATGGTGAGTCTGTGGCTGGTCACGTTCTTCTGTGGCTGAAACACGATGATGTGAACCTTGGGAGCAAAGAGGCAGCCCAGCACCACAAAACCACTCAGGCTGACTGAGATACACATGGTTGTCGTCTGAACCTGTGGAACAAAAGCAATTGTTAAACTATTGAACAGGTTCTTAAGACCTGGAGACAAACACTTGAGCAACGCCCAGCAAACATTGTAGGTGTGTTTGTTCCAAATCAAGGTTCAGAGTTACATGTCCTGATAGGGCAATCGGGTACAACATTATAGCTGGAGTTACTCGGAAATCAAATTCCGGCTTGGGAAAGCCACAGGATAGAAATCACTGCTAACATTGGTACATTTGGATGCGTTTCCATCAAGTGCCTTGCTATACTATTTTAACAGAAACTTTATCCTGTTTTAAAAAAAAATCAATGACCGCCCCGAAAATAATGGAGGCAGCAATCTGATAATTGTGAAATCTGTGTTCTGATTATTTTGTCAATAGTGATTTTTACCTTGTGTTCCGGGGTGGGGGTGGTCAAATTCATGTCAAATATTGGCTTGAAGTGAACCACGAGACGTTTTAATTTGGTAATGTTACGTAGAAACCCTGATCCAGGCCTAGTCCAATTCCAAGTGTGTTGCACTACTTCAGAATCATTTGCCAAACTAAATTGACAGCAATGTGCTGTTACTCATAAATTCTCATCGTGTTACAGTTTTTGTCTGGACACGCCATTTGGACAGTAAAGCAAAATTGTGATGATGTTACTGGATCAGTAATCTAGAGATCTTGTCTAATGATCCTGACAAGTTCAAAGCCCACAATGGTAGCTGGGGAATTCAAGTTAAATAAATCCAGATTAAAAAAGTTACTGTCAGTGATGGTAGCTACTAGATTGTCTTAAAATCCCACCTATTTCATTTTGGAAGGGAAATCAATCACAGAATCCCTAGAATGCAAAAGGAGGCCATTCAGTCCATCAAGTCTGCACTGACTCTCTGGCAGAGTATCTTACCTGCACCATCACCCCCAGCCCAATCCCCTAACCCCACACATTTACCATGGCTAATCCATCTCACCTACAGATCTTGGGACACTAAAAGGCAATTTAGCCACTCCACCTAACCTGTATATCTTTGGACTGTGGGAGAAAACGTGAGCACCTGGAGGAAACCCACGCACACCCACGGGAAGGCTGGAATCAAACTTGGGTCCCTGGCAATGTGAGGCAGCTGTGCTAACCACTGTGCCACCGTGCCATTCCCATCTTTACCCAGAGTGGCCTATATGTAACTCACAGCCTACAGCAATGTGACTGACTCTTAACTAGTCTCCGAAATGGTCCAGCTAACCACTCAGTCACATCGAAACACTATACAAAAGTAAAATTATGGATTGCAGCATCTCATGAGGATAGCTCACCATCACCTTGTCTGTGACAATTAGGAATGAGCAACATATGCTGGGCTGGGCAGTGACACCCACATCTCCTGAAAGAGTAGGGAAAGTTGTGAACTCTGTATGTTGAAATCAGACACCATGTGTAACGTCTGTGGATGATTCAATCTTTTCCATGCCAATAATCCACCGCAGAAACAAAAGATTATAAAGGAACTTATGGAGAGGAGTCTCTGTTGAAAAGCAAAATGAATTGGACCATTCTAGTCTCCATGGTACGAGAGGAGCTGTCTAGCAATACAGACACAATCTGGGCAGACACATACAAATTAGATAGGCACTGAGATTGTGTGAGTAAGTAATTCCCACTCCCCATGACCTAGATTCCAGTTAATGGTGCAATATTGAGCTACACAGATTGGGATCTCCCAGATTCAATTATTGTACTTTACTGAGTTACATGACCTCATTCGGAGTAGCAATTGAGCTGTATAATTTGTCTCCAGTGTCCTAGGATTCATTCTTTTCCACTATTGTGTAATGTGTTAACCTTGTGAGAGTCCTGACCACAACTTAAACAAATGGACTAACACTTTTGTTTAAATTTCAGACAAAGATATTCATAAAAAATGTACTGGTACATTAGGGCACTATTACCTCCCTGTGATTTTACATCATTTTTTCCCACTTTAGAAGTAGTTACTACCACATCCACGAGCTCTGACTATCCCACACAGCTAGCTATATTAAAAAATGGTTCTAAATGTTTCCCATTACCATCTACGCCAACTCTGTTAAAACTATACAACGGGGCTGGCTATTTTGAGCAATTCAAACAGCTGCTTGGGGTCACATTCTGCTCATACAAACACGTGAGCATATAAATGGGGTGGCACAGTGGCACAGCAGTTAGCACTGAGGCCTTATAATGCCAGGGAGCCGGGTTCAATTCTGGCCTCAGGTCACTGTCTGTGCAGAGTTTACACATTCTCCTCGGGTCTGCGTGGGTTTCCTCTGGGTGCTCTGGTTCCTGCCACAGTCTAAAGATGTACAGGTTAGGTAGATTGACCATGCTAAAATTGAGCCTTAGTATCAGGGGGATTAGCAGGATAAATACGTGTGGTAATGGAAATAGGGCCTGGGTGGGATTGCTTTCGATGCAGGCTAGATGGGCCAAATGGCCTCCTTTTGCACCGTATGAATTCTATGATTCTTTTAATAAAATTGTGGGCATGAGTAGGGTCCCTCAAACTTGGTCCACCATTCAATAAGCTAATGGCTGACCTGATTGTGGCTTCAACTCCATATTCCATCTACCCTGATAACCTTTGACTCCCTTGTTAGTTAAGAGTCTATCTATCTTGGCCTTAAAATTATTGAATGATCCAGCCTCTAATGCTCTCTGAGGAAAAGGGTTCTGAAGATCCACAACCCTCGGAGAGGAAACAAAATTTTCTCATCTCCACCTTAAACAGAAATCCCCTTATTTGTAAACTGTGTCCCCTAGTTTTGTCTCCCCCACAAAGAGAAATACTCTTTCAGCATCCACGCTGTCAAGTTCCCTCAGAATCTTATATGTTTCCATAAGATTATCTCTCAATGTTCTGAAATGAACGCAGGCCTATTCATGCCAACCTTTCCTTGTAAAATAACTCACCCGTCTGCACTTATATCCTTTCTTAACAAAATAGACCAGAACCACGCACAATACCCCAGATGTGACCTCACCAATGACCTGCACAACTGCAGCAAAACATCCCTACCTTTATATTCTATTCACCTTGCAGTAAATAACAACATGACACTTACCTTCCTAATCATTTGCTGTACCTGAACACTATCTTATCCTGATTCATGTACCAGGCCAGCCAGATCCCTCTGCACCTCAGAATTCTGTAATATCTCTCCATTTAAACAGTTTGCTGCTTTTCCATTCTTCCTGCCATTATACTCTAGCCTTATCTTTAGCCTCTCACTTACCCTCTCTATATCTCTTTGCAGGTGCCTTATGTTCACTTCACAGCTTACTTTTCTACCTATCTTTGTGTCATCAGCAAATTCAGCAATCATACATTTAGTCCTTCATCCAAGTCATTGATATGGATTGTAAATAGTTGACTTGCAGCAATTATTCCGATATTCATTTCTGAAGGATGTTTACAGAAATTTTCAAACTGACCAGGAAAAGACTGTTTCGTTTTTATTGCAGTGTTTGAAGTGATGCCGATAAGTGAAACAGATAGTTCGAATTGACATAAGTGGCTTGGAGATCCATTAGGGGGAGGAAGTAACAACTCATTTCTTTCTGTACTTGGGCTTTTAGAGGGTGTTACTTTCAAATAATGCGATTTTAAATTTTGTGACTGTTTTCACATTATACCAGCAATCATGTATAGTGGGCTTACCAGGTTGTAAGTTGGGGACACCCTGTCATCAGTTTTTGTAATATTAGTATTCATTAACCAGGAAAGAAAACATGGTTCGCGGGAAATTTGTTGGACTCACGTAATGACTATTGTGTATCTTTGTCTTGTTAGTAATGGAAAACTGTTCCATGCTTTTTATACATGTCTCGAGTAGGCAAAAGGACCAAGTAGAGATAAAATCAAGATCCTAGTACACCAGGCATTGCTTTACATCTTTGCTTTTAAATTATGGAATCATAGAATTTTACAGCACACAGGAGGCCATTCAGCCCATCGTGTCTGTAGTGGCTTCCAAATGAGCGACCCAGCAAGTCCCATTCTCCAGCCCTATCTCCACAGCCCTCGAAATTCATCACTTTCAAATATATATCCAGCTCTCTTCTGAAACCTCTTGTGGAATCAGTCTCCACCTCTCTCCCAGGTAGTGCGTTCCAGAACCCAACTCTCTGAGCAAAGAAGTTTCTGTTCAACTCACTCCTAGCTCTCTTGCTAACCATCTAGAAACTGGGAACGCCCCTCCCTAGTCACTGACATACCAAAAATTGGAAACAGGATATCCTCCTTTACTCTGTCAAAATTGTTCTTAATTTTGAACACTTCAGTAAGGTCACCTCTTAATCTCTGCTCCAAATAAAATATATCCAATCTTTCCTTGTATCTGAAATTCCTCATTCCCGGTATCATACTAGTAAATCTGCTTTACATTCTTTCCAGGACTTTATCATTCTGCCTTAAATAAGGTGCCCAGAAATAAAGTTAATGGAAAATCACTAAAAGTTTAAACTTTTAAGAAGTTTATTTATTAGTGTAATAAGTAGGCTTACAGTAACACTTCTATGAAGTTACTGTGAAAGTCACATTCTGGCGTGTTTGGGTACACTGAGGAAGAATTTAGCACGGCCAATGCACTTAACCAGCACACCTTTCAGACTGTGGGAAGAAATCAGAGCATCCAGAGGAAACCCATGCAGACACGGGGAGAATGTGCAGACTCTGCATGGACAGTGATCTGAACTGGGAATCAAATCCGGCTCCCTGGTCCTGTGAAGCAGCTAATCACTGTGCCACCCATAAAATTTGAGTTTAGTGGATATTCTCTTCTGTTCAGTGGCCTGAGAAAAAGAATCCACAGCTAATACCTCCTGAAATGGATTGACTCTGATTAATACCTATTTCTGCAATAGCATCACCCAGTAGATGTAACAATATATCTCTCTTGCCATCCAAACTGGATATTGTGTTTTATGGATGTACCAGACTGAAAGTTTTATCTTAGGTAAGAAGAGGCTGGAACAAAGCATAAAACTGTCTTTTTTTAGTAAACATACAGTTATGATAAACATTTCACTGAATCAGTACAAGTTTTGTAATGAATAGAATCATAGAATGCCTATAATACAGAAGGAGGTCATTTCGTCCGTCAAATGTGCCCTGTCTCTTCAACAGAGCATCCCATCCAGGCCCTTTACCCATCATCCTATATATCTAACCCGCTAATCCCCCTAACCTACAAAACTTGAAACAATAAGGCACAATTTAGTGTGGCCAGCTAACCTGCACATTTTTTGGAGTTTCTTCTGGCAATAATAGAGATAATAAACAAACAACACTATCAGAGCCTTTCTTTTATCACTTCCTGGCATGTGGATATCAATGGCAAGGCCAGCATTTGTTGCCCATTCCTATTGAGAAGCTAGTGTCATAGTCTATCTCGTATAGACACAACTACAATGTTGTTAGAGCCTAAATGTTGTCCAGGTCTTGCTGCATATGGACATGGACCATTTCAGTATCTGAGGGGTTGCACAGATACTGAGCATTGTGTAGTCATCAGCAAACATCCCCACTTCTGACATGATGATGAAGGAAATTCATTGATGAAGCAATTAGATGGTTGGGACTCAGATAATATCCTGAGGAACTCCTGCTGGGGCTGAGAGCATTGGCCTCCAGCAACCATCTTCCAATCAGTGGAGGGATTTCCCCCCAGATTCCCTTTGTCTCCAATTTTGCTCTGAAGTGCAGAGGGATCTGGGTATCCTAGGGCATACATCAAAAAAAGTGAGAATGCTAGTACAGCAAGTAATTAGGAAGGCTAATAGAATGAATAACGGGATGAACGAGTACACTATCAAGGGCAGGAGTCTTGGTAGTGTTGAGGAGCAGAAGGATCTTGGGGTCCGGGTCCACAGGACTCTTAAATCGGCCTCGCAGGTGGAAGAGGTGGTCAAGAAGGCGTATGGTGTACTGGCCTTCATAAATCGAGGGATTGAGTTTAGGAATCGGGAGGTAATGCTGCAACTTTATAAGACCCTTGTCAGGCCTCATTTGGAGTACTGTGCGCAGTTCTGGTCGCCTCACTATAGGAAAGACGTAGAAGCTATTGAAAGGGTACAGAGGAGATTTACAAGGATGTTGCCTGGACTGGGAGGCATGCCTTATGAAGTTAGGTTGAGGGAACTGGGTCTCTTTTCCCTGGAGAGATGAAGGTTGAGAGGCGACCTGATAGAAGTTTATAAAACGTTCAGAGGAATAGATAGGGTGGATTCTCAGAGGCTATTTCCCCGGGTTGAAATGGTCGCTACGAGAGGACACAGGTTTAAGGTGCGGGGAGGAAAGTACAGAAGTGATGTTAGGGGTAAGTTTTTCACTCAGAGGGTGGTGAGTGAATGGAATCGGCTGCCGTCAGTGGTGGTGGAGGCGAACTCGCTGGGGTCTTTTAAAAGACTTCTGGATGAGTATATGGGGTTTTATGGGATTGGGGTTATAGATAGATGTTGATGTGATCGGCGCAACTCGTGGGCCAAAGGGGCTGTTTGTGCTGTAGTGTTCTATGTTATTATTCATTCTGAGGGGGAATTGAATACAAAAGTCATGGTTCAGTTGTACAGGACATTGGTGAGACCACTTTTGGAATATTGTGCATAGAATTGGTCTCCTCATTTAAGGAAATATGTAAATAAATTTGAAGCAGTTCAGGGAATGTTTACCAGACTAATACTAGGAATGAGCGGGCTGCCTTATGAGGAAAGATTGGAGAGGTTTGGTTTGTATCCACTAGAGTTTAGAGAGGCGACTTGATCAAAACCTTTACCATCCTGACAGGGTAGCTGTGGAGACTGTGGGTGGGATTTAGAACTAGGGGTCGCTGTTTAAAAGTTTAAGACAGAGCTGAGAAAATATTTTCTCTCAGAGGGACGCGAATCTCTGGAACTCATTTCCTCAAAAGGCAATGGAAGATGAATTGATGAATAGCTTTAAGTCAGGGCGAGATTGATTCTTGATTAACAAAGGGCTGAAGGGTTATCAGCGATAGGCAGGGTCAGATCAGATCAACTGTGAATAGCGGAGCAGTCTTGAGGGGCTGAGTGGCCTACTCATGCTCCTAGTTCATATGTTTATATGCTAGGACTCTTTGGTGCCACACTTGGTCAAAATACTGCCTGGATGTGAAGGACAGTGGCTTTCAATCCCCCACTGAGTTCAACTCTTTTGTCCATGTTTGAAACCGGGTTGTAATTAGTTCAGGAGCTGAGAGGGATTGGCAGAACCCAAACTGGGCTTCATGGAGCAGGTTATTGAGTGCAAAATGGAGCTGAGGTACACCTGGATCAGCAATGATCTTATTGCATGGTGGGGCAGGATTGAAGGGCTGAATGGCCTACTCTTGCTACGTTCTATGTATGCACTATTGCTGGAATGTTGTCAGGGTCCCATAGCTTTTGTCACATCCAGTGCTTTTAGCCATTTACATGTGAAATGAGTCAAATTGGCTGGAAACTGCCATCTGTGATGCTGGGGGATCTCAGGGACACCAAGATGGATCATCCACTCGGCACTTCTAGCTCCAGATGGTGGCCAATGCCTCAGCCTCGTATTTTGCACTGACATGCTGGGCTCCCCAGCATTAAGGATGTAGTGTTTGTGGCTTATTCCTGTTAATTGTTTCATTTTCTTTCACAATTCACGCCTGGATGTGTCAGAGTTTTGATCTGATCGGTTGGTTGTGGGATCACTTATCTCTGTCTATCGCATGCTGCTTGGCATGCAGGTAGCCCTGTACTTGTAGCTTCACATGGTTAGCGTCTACATTTTTAGGTATGCCTAATGCTGCTCCTGCCATGCCTTCCTGTACTCTTCATTGAGCCAGTATAATCCCTTTGTTTGGTAGTAATAGTGGGGTGGGCAAGACATGAGGTTACAGATTGCGGCTGTATACAGTTCAGCCTCTGCTGATGGTACACAGCATGTCACAGATGCCCAGTGCTGAGTGGGTAGATCTGTTCTGAATCTGTCCCACCTTGAGGGAGGGTATGCTCCATGCAGATAGAAATTTCTCTACACAATGGTGTAAGGTTCTTAATTGAACTTACACACAAGTTAACAGATATTTAATTGTTTATGATACTTGGGGAAAAGTAATATTTTAATGACTTTCTTCTTAATATTTGATAACTTGCATGAATAAATGTTGCTTTAAAAACTATTATATTTAAATTTAACTCTTTTCCAAATCTTTTCTGTGTAAAAATCCAGAGATATGGCAATAATCTGACTCCAGTTCTGTTTTTCTCTAAACTTGCTTCCGGTTTTGGAAAATCTCAGCAGACAGGAAGGGCTGAAATTCCATCTCCGATCTTAGAGGAAAGAGTTGGGGAGGAATCCGATGGAGTGATGAGGGTCTTGGCTTCCTCCTGGGAAAATATGCCATATACGGGCCTATCAATGGCTTTTCATGGCACCAGGCCTATGGGGCCAGAACGTTCCAACCATAGAAAATGCCAGATGATCAGAGACCAGTGGCTCTTTTGCCCAAAAATGCCACTAGGTGGGCAGTGACTCCTGTCAGACTGATACACACCAGAGGCCCAGCATCAGGGAGTGAACCAGGCCATAGGTAAATGATGGCACCCGGGGTTTTGTAGAGTGGAGATCAAAGGGAAAGAGGATGTTGGGGGGGGGGGGGGGGGGCGGTAGGGTTAACGGGTTGGCTATGAGGGCAGAGCAGTGGATCTCAATGGGCCAGCCCCCCTCCCCACTATTTTCCCAGTGCCAGGTCCCTTGAGCAACCATTAAGTATCTTGGATTGAGGGTCTCCGTCATTCCAGGTGATCACAAACAACCCGGACAGGTTTGTGCCCCCCCCCCCCCCATGTGACAACAGGTCTGCCCAGCACTGAGGTAATTGGGTATTAATTGCCCGGTTAAGGGCCTCATTTGGAGGTGTGACGGGATCACCATCCACAGAAATTTTGCCAGCTGGAAAGGTTTAGCTTTTGGGAATGGTGAGGAAAAGTAGCTGGAAATATAAGGAGGTAATAGCACATCTTGCATACACAAAGAAACTCTAATATTAAGACACAGAATCAGGGAATCCCTACTGTGCAGAAGGAGTTTGCACCGACTTTCCAACAGGGCATCTTATCCAGGCCTTACCCCCATAACCCCACGTATTTACCCTGTTAATCCCCCTAACCTACACATCTTTGGACACTAAAGGGCAATTTAGCATGGTCAATCCACCTCACCTGCGCATGTTTGGACTGCGGGAGGAAACTGGAGTACCCGGAGGAAACCCATGCAGACATGGGGAGAAGGTGAAAACTCCACACAGACAACCACCAAAGGCCAGGTTAAACCCAGTTCCCGGGTGCAGACTTCCGCCGTGTCTCACCAATATCTGGGAAATGTAGAAGAATTGAACAAGCTGTGCCATGGCCTACTGACGGAAAATTAAAGATAATATTTATGGACATAATGGAAAGAATGCTGAATTATGTAGGGATGCTAAATTACTGTTATCCCTTGCTGAGTGACTTTAATTTCACTATTCAATTAGGTGTACATTAATCCTGCATGCAATGATGAGTTGAACAAAACGATTTACTAAATAATTATATAAGGAACAGCACTAAGATTTGAGACTAACTTTGACCTATTATTGGAGACTCGTAGCCAATGGCAAATGCCAAAATTCTGATATTAACATGGAAAATGCAGGTTGGTTAGTACCTGGAGGGAAAGGTAACTTCACGTCTTGATGGGACCTAAAACGTTCACCAGCTTTTCTCCTTCAGATGCTAACTACCCAGCCAGGCTTTTAAATCACTTTTCAATTAAACATCTATTATGTAATTGCCAGTACTTTACTGACAGCATAACTGGGGAATATATGAATGTAATACATTTACTTCATCCTCACTGACACTTTGGAACTTAAACCTTGATAGCATGGAAAGAATTAATCACTTACCCTATAATCACTGGATGTCACGTAAAATATAGGGAGAAAGGCAAGCCAGATGATACATGTTGTGTACATGGTAAATCCAATAAATTTCGCTTCATTGAAATTTTCAGGACATTTCCGAGTCTTAAAGGCATAGACTGTACACAGGGTCACCAGCACCACGTCATATGTCAAAGACATTAACATGCTGGAGTCCTTTACGTTACATTTCAGAATGACTGTCTCTCTTTTCTCAGGGACTGTGTACCTTCTTGTACCAGGAGCCTCCAGAATCAGCCAGACTGACACGATGATAATCTGAACTGAGATGAGACTCAGACAGATGAAGACTTGAGAACTGGGACTGATGAACCTGGGTCTCTGGGCCCCGTCCTTCACACCATTAAATATCCTCGCGATGCGGTTGGTCTTGGTAAGCAGTGCTGAGTAGCACACGGCAAAGGATGTGCCAAGTCCTAATCGGCGCAAGGTGCATATAGCCGGTGAGGGTTTCGCGATAAAGAAAAATGTCATACAGTAGGAAAAGAAGACCCCAAACAGTAAAATGTAGCAGAGTTCACGTCCTGAGGCTTTGATAAGAGGTGTGTTGTTGTGCTTTACAAAGATAGTGGCAACCATCAGTGTAGTGACAATCCCAGCACACGAGATGGTAATTGGCCCCACAGCCCAGGCATCTCCCCATCTGATATACTCCTCTGGTAAGTCATAGCATCCTGTGAGGTCCTCATTGGGCCACCTGCCCGGCCCACAGTCCTTGCACGTGAACTCATCCTCCAAGTACGCGTAGGGGTCGCACGGTACACAAATCCAGCAGCACACGTCTCCAGGCTGCATGTTTTTGATCTCGTTTCGGGCACACGGATCGCTACATTGTGATGTGGGGATGTGATCTTTGGGCCAGTGAATCAGCGCTGTGTTCAGAGACAAAGACTTTGCCCATTGGCCAACCTTGATGTAGGTGTATTTTCCTGCAACTTTCTGAAAGTTGAACACATTGTACCGACCATTGCCATCGCCATTTCCATCAAATTTAACTTCACTGTCCATATCACCAGCGGGATGGAATGGGGCTGAAAGAAAAAAGCAAGATGACATTAAAAACACAACTTCAACCTTAGTGATAATCATGATACCAGTGTTGGACTGGGGTGGGCACAGTAAGAAGTCTCACAACACCAGATTACAGTCCAACAGGTTTATTTGGTAGCACGAGCTTTTGGAGCACTGCTCCTTCACGAAGTGAGTCGTTCACCAAATAAATCCGTTGGACTTTAACCTGGTGTTGTGAGATTTCTTACTAAGTGACAATCCTATAGGCAGCACGTGGCGTGGTGAAACCACATGTTCGTATGCACGGTAAAGTCTAAATTCCATCTGCCATGTTTTGGATGATTTACTCAGATACTTCTCCCCAGCACACACACCAGTTACAAAGCTCATTCCATCCTGGGAAATAAGCAGTTGTTTTCATTCTATGTTATTCTTAAACAATTAATATAACCATTGTCTACTTAACAGTAGTGGACTCGCCAACATTAAGAGCATTTAAATGGTCATTGGATAAACGTATGGATGATATTGGAACAGTGTAGGTTAGATGGGCTTTAGATTGTTGCGCCAACCTGTGAAACCATCAAGGGCCGAAGGGCCTGTACTGTAATGTTCTACGTTCCATGTTCTACTTTTTTTCTGACTTTCCACGTCTGAAGTTTTGCTGGCTGCCAGCTCTGATACGCAGGAGCGAATCTTCCTTTTTTTTCAGAAAATCACAGGAAATCTCTATTGGGTCAGAATCGCCTTCATTCCACATTGAACAGACTTCTCCTGAACTTCCTTGAGCTGCTGCATAAATCCAGTCACCCTCCTTCCCCCACCACTCTGCCCAATTCAATTCAAGGTGGAGCTGGAGGTTGCACTGAGTAACTGTCCAACGTTCAACACCATTCATGACTCCTCAGATACCGAAGCAGTCTGTGTTCAAATTCAGCAAAACCTTTGATGATTTTTGATTTGATTTGATTTATTATCATCACATGTATTGGGATCCAGTGAAAAGTATTTTTTTTTGCGAACTATATAGATAAAACATACTGTTCATAAAGTATATAGGGGAGAAGGAAAGGAGAGAGTGCAGAATATGGTGTTACAGTCACAGCTAGAGTATGGAGAAAGATCAGCTTAATATATGGTAGGTCCATTCAAATGTCTAATGTCAGGCTTGGACTGATAAGTGGCAAATTTGCACCACACGAGTGCCAGGCAATGAATAACTCTAACACAAAAGGACCTAACCATCGTCCTTGACATTCAATGGCATTACCATTGCTGAATATCCCTTTATCAATATCCTGGGGGTTACCATTGACTAGAGACTGAACTGGACTAGCCATACAAGAGCAGATCAGAGGCTGGGAATACTGAAGTGAGTAACTCACGGCCTGATACCCAAAGCCTGTGTGTAATAGAATACTCTCTACTTGCCTGCATGAGCGCTGCTCCAGCAACACTCAAGAAGCTTGACACAATCAATCCCATTTGATCGCTCCCCCTTCCACAAACATTTGATCCCTCCATCACCAATGAACAGTGACAGCAGTGTGTACCATCTACAAGATGCACTGCCGGAACTCACCAAGATTCCTTAGGCAGCACCTTCCAAACCCATGACCACTACCATCTAGAAAGACAAGAGCAGCAGATACCTGGGAACACCACTTGGAGGATTCCCTCCAAGCCACTGACTGTCCTTGGAAAAATATTGCCATTCCTTCACTGTCACTGGGTCAAAATTCTGGAGTTCCCTCCTTAACAGCACAGTGGGTGTACCTACACCACAGGGAGTGCAGTGGTTCAAGGCGGCAGCTCACCACCACCTTCTCAAGGGCAGTTAGGGCAATAAATGCAGGTCTAGCCAGCAATGACCACATCCTGCCAATGAACAAAATAAACTTGCACAGGACTCAATGAGGAGCAGAAGCTTTTCAGAATTCAGCAGATGGAGGTGAAACTGAGAAATCTTTATTTTTTTAAATTCATTCATGGGATGT
The DNA here is from genome assembly GCF_965287045.1 of Carcharhinus amblyrhynchos. Lineage (NCBI taxonomy): Eukaryota > Metazoa > Chordata > Chondrichthyes > Carcharhiniformes > Carcharhinidae > Carcharhinus > Carcharhinus amblyrhynchos. The sequence goes on from NC_137342.1 coordinate 51,033,771, forward strand.
GGGTGTTGCTGGCTAGGCCAGCATTTATTCCCCGTCCCTAGTTGCTCATGAAAAAGTAATGGTGAGCTACCTTCTTAATCGGCTGCAGTTCCTGAGGTGGAGGTACACCCACAGCGCTGTTAGAGAGGGAGTTCCAGGGTTTTGATCCAGTGACAGTGAAGGAATGGCAATGTATTGCTAAATCAGAATGGCGAGTGACTTGTGGGGGGAACCTCCAGGTGGTGGTGTTCCCAGATATTTGCTGCTCTTGACCATCTAGATGGTAGAGGTCATGTGTTTGGAAGATGCTACCTAGGGAACCCCAGTGAGTTCCTGCAGTTTATCTTGTAGATGGCACACACTCCTGCCACTGTTCATCTATGATGGAGGAATTGACTGTTTGTGGAAGAGATAATAATCGAGTGCTGCTTTGTCCTAGATGTCGAACTTCATGAATGTTGTTGTAGCTACACTCATTCAGGCAAATGGAAAGTATTCCATCACACTTGTTCCTTGTATTTGCTGGACAGGCTTTGGAGAATCAGGAGATGAGTTACTCTCTGCAGGATTCCTAGCCTTTGACTTGCTCTGGTAGCCACAGTATTTATTGGGCTTGTCCAGTTCAGTTTCTAGTCAATGGTAACCCCCCCGGGTGTTGACGGTTGGGGATTCATTGATAGTAATGCCATTGAATGTCAAGGGGTGATGGTTTGTTGGAGATGTTCACAGCCTGGCACTGGTGCAGTGTGAAAGCTACTTGGCACTTCTTAGCCCAAAGCTGGATATTGTCCTGGTCTTGTTGCATTTGGATGTGGACTGCTTCACTATCTGAGGAGTTGTGAATGATACTGAACATTTTGCAATCATCAGCGAACATCCCCACTTATGATGGAAGGAAGATCATTGATGAAGCAGTTGAAGGTGGTTGGGCCTAGACACTACCCTGAGACACCCCTGCAGAGATGTCCTGGAGCTGAGACCATTGACCTCCTACCACCACAACCACCTTCCTTCGTGCCAGTATGACTCCAAACAGTGGAGATTTTCCCCCTGAATCCCATGAATCCAGTTTTGTTAGGGCTCTTGATGCCAAATACAGTAAAATGCTGCCTTGATGTCAAGGGCTATCACTCTCATCTCACCTCACCTCTGGAGTTCAGCTCTTTTGTCCATGCTTAAACCAAGGCTGTGCTAAGGTCAGAAGCTGAGTGACGCTGGCAAAACCCAAACTGAGCATCCAGAAGCAACTCGAAATAAAAGAGACCGGTGATCTTTGAATTCAGATTTCTTTAAGATAGGAAATGATTTTGACAGTAGGTGAGGGGTAAATGCGTGGGTTACAGGGATAGGGTAGAGGGTGGGCTTATGTAAGATGTTCTCTCAGAGAGTCGGTGTAAATTTATTGGGCTGAGAAGCCTCTGCAATGTAAGGATTCTATCATCCTTTGATCAGCTACATTTTTTTTGCCAATCTTCCCACACTCGTTTCTAACTGGAGGGGTGAAATGTCACCTCTGGATCTTAGCAGCTACAAATACATGATAAAAATGAGGGACGAGATGAACATTCTCATATCTCACTGGAAAGAAATCCCTCAAGAAATAGAAAAGACAAATGAAACACATTAAAGGGTGGATTGTGCAAAGCCCAAGGTGTGTGGAAGAACTGGGGGTGGAGAGAGGGGGTGGCGTGTGTGGCTGAGTCATGTGACCTTTATGCTTATTTACCTCCTGGTATCAATACAACAACATATTGACAACTGCCTGGGAAAAAATCACCCAGAGGGCAAAGAGTGGTATGTGCCACATCGAGACTCAATGATGGCACAAAGTAAGACATGAGATAGGGATAAAGTTGTTGTAAGTATTAAGGAGGAAAAAGATCGATGCTGAGCAGGTAGGGATGTGGGGGGTTGAGGGGGTGGTGGTGAACAAACTGTGCTGATGTGGCCCTAAAAGGAGAGTTTGAAAGTTGAATATGTGGTAGGATTTTGAAAGCAGTAAGCCTGGTGCCACAACAATGGGGATTCCCTCTCGTGGTTGATTTTCTCTTGAGTGATGGGCTATGTTCCTGTCAATCTGAAGAAAAGGTGCAACAACAGGGGGTTTATTTAAAGAGCTTTCTGTAATTGCCACTGTGCTCACACTGAACGATTTCACCTTCTTGACATTTCTTACCCTGCCACTACATCTCGGTGCGCCCCCAACATCCACAGCGTAAGTGGAGGCTGCCCTTCCCTGTTGTTTGTTATGACCTTGGCAAGAGTTGTCTAGGGGCCCCGAGGCCTGGGGGGCCGTGGCCTGCTATTGGGGTCCTGTAGTCTTGGGGTGCCACCCTCCTCGACCTGCACAGGTGGAGTTGCAGGAAGAGGGGACTTGGATGGATGCAAAACCTCTGGAGTCACCTGGCTGGATGGCCCTGGGGTATGCACCAACTGATCCCCCTCCCTGGGTGCTTGATACCCTCCGTGGGATAGAGGGACAGCTGGAGTGGGCTGGAGAAGCCCTGTGTCCTCTGGCATTGGCACTGATGGATGCCAGAAAATGGAGCTGTGCAGGACAGAAATCTTGTTCCAAGGTCTGTACAGTGGCCACCAGTGTTGACCCTGTTGCTGCAATCCCCTCAGACTGCAGACAGACTGACTCCATTCTGCCTTTCAATCTGAGGAGTGTAGCTGACATTCCTTCCCGATTTCCCTGCATTTGCTTTTGGAGCCGCAGTGACTGAGACACGGCAGAATCCAGAGGCTCTGGATCTGACTGGGACTCAGCAAATTCCTGGCCTCCATAATCCTCTGTGTGCTGGTACCCTGGGACGTCCCTATCTCCGCCTGCTGTGGATCTGACGGAGTGGTGAGCTCACCAGGTTGTGACCCTGAGACTGCTCGAAGGCTAAGTTGAACTGAGGTGTGCGTGTCTGCGCTGGCAGAGAGTGTGGGTGAGCGCTGTGATGAGTCTTCTATTTCCATGTCCATGAATCCCTTCGCTGTGCAGCTGTCAGGACTGGAGTCAAGGACCTGGCTGCTGGACCCCCCCTGTGCTGCTTCACAGATACCTGTGAAAGAAAGGAGAGGTGATTAATGAAAGGCAGGCCTGAGAAACAGGAGACACAGCTCCCAGCATCGCTGTCTATGGATGAAGCAGTGCTGGATCTTCACTTGGCCCATTGCCTCCCACCTCACCATTAGCAGAGGAGCAATCAACATCACCCCCCCGGCCAGCTCGAGGACTCTGTGCCCAAACTTTGAGAGGTTCTGGCAACCTCCGGCCATCTGGGATTTCTCCCTCTTGTTGTGAGCTGCCTTCACCTGCATAAAAATAGCTGGAGAGAGTATAAACATGATGCATGCGGGGGCTGATGGTAAGGATGCCTGGCATGTATGATCGATAATTGGCAGCAGTGAGGTGATGTGGACCAACCCACAGGGAAGGTGGAGATGTGGGTGAATGAGTGAGGGGTGGTGTCCCTTGAGCGAGATCTCTATGGATTGGTGTGTGAGATGAGAGTGTTGAGAAGAGTAACTTACCCTGGCAGAACGCAGGAGAGCATTCATCCTCTCTGTGCATTGGATGACTGTCCTCTTCTGCAAGGTGTTAGCACTGACTACTGCTGCCCCTGCATCCCATGCTGGACTGGTCATCCTACTGGCGAGGTCTCTGCCCAGAGCATGGGTTTAGTATATCGTGATGAGCCAGCAGTCGCTCCAGGGAAGCTTTGGTGAATTTTGGGGCAGTATTCTTCTTATCTTTTAAAGCTATGTTTTCCCAGTGGCAAGCGAGCTACCTGTGTGCAGGGGCAAACTTTAAATGTGGAGCCCTGATCATTAATATAATCAGGTGATACTCGGGGAGGTGAATCAGAAATTGTCCCCAGCAATACAGCCTGGAACTGGTACATAAGAACATAAGAAATAGGAGCAGGAGTAGGCCATCTAGCCCTTCGAGCCTGCCCCGCCATTCAATAAGATCATGGCTGATCTGAAGTGGATCAGTTCCACTTTCCCGCTTTCTCCCCATAACCCTTAATTCCCTTGCCTACCAAAAACCTATCCACCTGTGACTTAAATATATTTAGCGAGGCAGCCTCCACCACTTCAACGGGTAGAGAATTCCAGAGACTCACCACCCTTTGAGTGAAGAAGTTCCTCCTCAACCCTGATCTAAACTTTCCTCCCCTTATTTTGAGGCTGTGCCCTCTAGTCCTGCTGTCCTCTCCAAGCGGGAAGAATCTCCCTACCTCTACCCTATCTGGCCCCTTCATTATCTTATACGTCTCTATAAGATCCCTCCTCAGCCTTCTAAACTCTAACAAGTACAGACCCAGCCTACTCAATCTTTCCTCGTAGTCCAACCCCCTCATCTCTGGTATCAGCCTAGTGAACCTCCTCTGCACTCCCTCCAAGGCCAATATATCCTTGCGTAAGTGCGGTGACCAAAACTACACACAGTACTCCAGCTGCGGCCTCACCAGTACCCTGTACAGTTGCAGCAAGACCTCCCTACTTTTATATTCTATCCCCCTCGCTATAAAGGCCAATGTTCCATTCGCCTTCTTGATCACCTGCTGCACCTGCAGGCTGGGTTTTTGCGATTCGTGCACAAGGACCCCCAGGTCCCTCTGCACTGTAGCATGCTGCAACTTTTCGCCCTTTAAATAATAATCCCTCCTACTATTATTTCTACCAAAGTGGGTAACCTCACATTTGCTAACATTGTACTCCATCTGTCAGGTCCTCTCCCACTCGCTCAGCCTGCAATTCTTTTCTTCTAAATGCAGGCTCAACATTGCCCTTCCTGCCTGATATCGGCCTTTGAGAAAATCTTGCCCTGATGTCAAAGGAATCATGAATCAATCCTTTATCTTTCCCAATGCAACAAAACTTTGGAGACACTTGCTGTGATTGATATTTCTGTCAGTCAACAAAAATGAATTAAGTACTGATTTGTCCCTGTGTGTTCAGAACAGTGTATTTTTCCTGGAATTTTCCTAAATGGAAACAAAGTTAGGAAAATGACACTTTCTGTAGCTCCAGATATCTGAGAGATGGAAGTGGCAATAAAGTAAAATGAATCTCAGACTGCAGGGGAGTGGAAATCCCTGCAGTAACAATAGGTGGCACTGTGGCCTTACTGTATTGAACTGAAAACATGAGTTTACTGTGAAAAATATGTTCCAAAATTTTATCCAAATGGGTGTAATATAAAAATTGTGCAACTGCAGAATAGCTCCAAAGCTTTTGGAAAACATATTGGTCTGTTGGAAAATAGAACTTCTGTCCCCTTATAAAAACCAAATTCAAAGGCAGAAGGGAATATTTACAATGTTGTTACATCATATACAATTTGAAATTTACAGTGTTGTAATCCCCGTAGAGGTCAATAATTTTAAACAAGAGTTTTGAATTCCCAGTGACTAATCTAGAGGAATTGCACCAGATTTCAAGTTTTAAGACTTGTTTTTTTAAATCATTTGTGGGACGTGGGTGTCGCTGGTTGGACAGCATTTATTACCCTTCCCTAGTTGCCCTTAGAGGGCAGTTGAAAGTCAACCACATTGCTGTGGCTCTGGGGTCACACGTAGGCCAGACCAGGTAAGGACGGCAGATTTCCTTCCCTAAAGGACGTTAGTGCACCTGATGGGTTTTTACAACTGGATAAAAGCAAATTACTACGGATGCTGGAATCTGAAACCAAAAGAAAATGGCAAATTAACCATTTTAACTGCCCCTGCCATTTTAACACACGATCCTGCTCCCACACCATGTCTGTTCTTATCCTGCTGCAATGTTCCAGTGAAGCTCGACGCAAACTGGAGGAACAGCATCTCATCTTCCGGTTCGGCACTTTACAGCCTTCCCATCTCAACATCAAATTCAACAACTTCAGATGATTTACCCTACCCCACCTCAGCCCCTTTGTTTTCGTTCTATTTTATTTATTTCTTTAATGTCTTCATTTTTCTTCCCCCCCCGCCACTCTTTCCCCCTAATTTATCACTCTTAGCTTTTCTCTCTTTTTCTAAATTTTACCTTTGGTTCCATCCATTCCCCACCACCCTCTCACCCTCACCCTCCATCTGCCCCAACTTACCCTCTGATTGCAGCTTCTCTGCCATTTGGCCATTCACACCCTTTATTCTCTCTATGGGCTGCCATTAGCAGCCTTTCCCCTGGTTTCTGTAGCTATGACTCATCTTTCATTCCCTCCCCTTGCAGTATAAATACAGAGTCATAGAGGTTTACAGCATGGAAACAGGCCCTTCGGCCCATATTGTCCACACCGCCCTTTTTTTTTACAAACCCCAAAGCTAATCCCAATTGCCCGCTTTCGGCCCATATCCTTCTATACCCATCATACCCATTTAACTATCTACATGCTTTTTGAAAGATAAAATTGTACCAGCCTCTACTACTACCTCTGTCAGCTTGTTCCATACACTCACCACCCTCTGTGTGGAAAAAATTGCCCCTCTGGACACTTTTCGACCTCTCCCCTCTCGCCTTAAATCTATGCCCTCTAGTTTTAGACTCTCCTACTTTTGGGAAAAGATATTGACTATCTACCTGATCTGTGACCCTCATTATTTTATAGACCTCTATAAGATCACTCCTCAGCCTCCTACGCTCCAGAGAAAAAAGTCCCAGTCTATCCAGCCTCTCCTTATAACTCAATCCATCAAGTCCTGGTAGCATCCTAGTAAATCTTTTCTGCCCTCTTTCTAGTTTAATAATATCTTTTCTATAATAGGGTGACCAGAATTGGACACAGTATTCCAAGTGAGGCCTTACCAATGTCTTGTACAACTTCAACAAGACATTCCAACTTCTGTATTCAATGTTCTGACCAATGAAACCAAGCATATCGAGTGCCTTCTTCACCACTCTGTCCACCTGTGACTCCACTTTCAAGGAGCTATGAACATGTACCCCTAGATCTCTTCGTTCTGTAACTCCCCCCAGTGCCGAACCACTGAGTAAGTCCTGCCCTGGTTCAATCTACCAAAATGCATCACCTCACATTTGTCTAAATTAAACTCCATCTGCCATTTGTCAGTCCACTGGCCCAGTTGATCAAGATCCCATTGCTATTGGAGATAACTTACCTCATTGTCTACTATGCCACCAATCTTCGTGTCATCGGCAAACTTACTAACCATGCCCCTTATATTCTCATCCAAATCATTAATATAAATGGCAAATGGAACAGCCTGGACAGGAGTCAGGCCAACCAGCCCTGGAGAAAGTTCAGAGGCGGCCATAGGAGCTACTGGCTGGGGGATTAATTGTTTTCAAGTGTTGGGAAAAGGCCTTACAGCCCTCACGTCTCATACCTCCCTCACCCCCACAACTTCCCCATGGCCCATCATGACCTCACTAATTCTCAATGGCTCTTCCTGCTCCTTATGCCAAGCCATATCCCTGCACCAACATCCCATAGCCCTTCCTACTCCCAATGCCAACCATTACCTCTCCACCTACCCCATGACCTCTCATAGCCACAGTATGAGCTCTGCCATTCCACCCAGTCCCTATGCCAAGATATGCCCTTTCTCTCATGGCCCATTGTAGCCCCAGTGCCAAGGTATGGCACTTCCATGCTTAGTGACCCACCAAACTAATGAACACTGCAGTGATAATAGAATATGTAAAAAAAACTTTCACAATAATTCATTCATAACTTTCCACCTTGTGTTAGAAATCATTTCACTACAGTTCAATAAGTGTCAATCACCATGACACTTTAAAACATCAATAAAACCATAAACCCTTAAAACCACGTAATCTTGTGTAAGTCAACATTGTGAAATTGGTGGTAGAAATCAGAGAGACAGAGCTGATAATCAAGCAATGTTTTCCCTGGACCACAAATGTAATGTTTGTCTGGGCCCTCAGCCAAACTGTATGCTTCACATGGGATATGCCAGAGAGATATCGCTACGCCCTTTGTGATGAAAAACAGTAATCTCATCGCACTGTCTGCAAAATGCTGCAAAGGCTTGATTCTATTGGAAATTGATTCCATTTGGCCTAAATCACTGGTTCCAAAGATATTTTTCAGTGGTGGTGATCGCTTCTTGCTACGCCTGTCTGCTAACACAGCCTGTGCAATTCCTCTGGTTTGCCAATTATTCCACTTGTCTTGGTACACCAGGCAATGCGTAACCGCACCTGGTATCAATGATTTTTTTTAGAAGATGATTTATATTTTTTTCAGCAGAGATAGAAACAACATTTGTACCTGCACCGAGCACTGGAGAAACCATCCCCCAAAAAACAAATTTACTTTCTCCGCTTATTTTTTTGATAAGGGAAAGTAGATTGATCAGAGGATCTTTTCCTGTTTCATTGTTCATGTGTGCATTATCTGAGGTGAAGGGCCAAACAGTGCAACATTGACATTGGGGCAGAAAAGTGGCAGCCAGGGACCCAGGTTTGATTCTGGGCTTGGGTCACTGGCTGTGTGGAGCCTGCATGTTCTCCCAGTGTCTGTGTGGGTTTCCTCCAGGTGCTCCGGTTTCCTCCCACAGTCTGAAATATGTGCAGGTTAGGTGCATTGACCCGAACAGGCGCCGGAGTGTGGCAACTAGGGGAATTTCACAGTAACTTCACTGCAGTGTTATTGTAAGCCTACTTGTGACTAATAATTAAACTTTAAAATTGATAAGCCAATTTCAGATTCTCAATTGATTGGCTAAGGTCAATTTCAAAACCCAATCCTATTAATACCTGTGATGTACAAAGTGTGTTCAATGTTGTCAATAAATGAGCCTGATTTCCAAGAGAAAGGTAACTAATCTTCTGAAATAAGAAAAAACACAGATGCTTCATTTGAACAATCTTTCTTTGAAAAGCATTGTAGAAACAAGCGATAGGAAACTGATTTCCTTGTTGGCAGAAACAGGGGTCCCAAACTCGATGTTGCTTTTGAGGGGAATGCACTTAACCATCCAGCATCATGTGACCCCCCTCACCCCCTCCATGAGTGATTCAGGATCCCAGCTATGTCCCACTTCTGAGAGTTGTTGGACAATTAAAAGTCATCAGTTCTCCATTGTAGGCTGTGCCAGTGGGAATGGTGACTTCCGTCCAGGCCCTAGGCTAAATGCTGGATTCAAGGACACAGGTGAGTGAGACTGGGATGGGGGTGGGTGTGGGGAGCAAGGGGCTGGTTGGTCAAGAGGAGGGGAGCAAGGGACAGGTAGGTGAACCTCCACCTCCATTTTCAATGCTGGGACCCTGGTTTGGGAACAAGATGCCTGTGAATGAGGGATCCTGGGAAACTGACAGCCTCCAAGAAGCATGGGCAGGTTGTATAAGGAGAATCCCTGAGCCACCACTAAATGCTGATAGTCGTGGGGATAATTGGTTCTAAGTGCCTCATTAATGAGTCTAATTGCATCCTTGCTGCCAACTAGTGGAATTCCGGTCTCACGTTCTTCCCACTCCCAACTTCAATGGGGACAGTTTTCTGGATGTTGGGAATAGATGTAGGTTCTTCCATCTGATCCTCCTGCCACCATGTTTATTCTGGCCAGTTCCACTAAATCCAGGCTGTGGATTTTCTGATAAAGGACTGTTAAATAAAACTGCCTTCCTTTTGCTGGAATAACAAAGGAAAAACTGAAAACTGCAGATACTGGAGATCTAAAATATTTATTAATCGTAGACTTAGGCCAGAATTCCCTGATCCTGTTCACGCCACCACCAGTGAGAATGAAGAATCTGATGCTCAGTCAAAACTCCATTCACTGCAGCGGGAGCGGAGAACCCCAGCTGCCGGCGAGGTGGGAGAACCCCAGCCTTAATGTTTCAGGCCAATGACCTTCAGAATTACTGGGATGAAAGATCATTGGCTGGAAATGTAACTGTTTCTTTCTCCACACATTCTGTCTGACCTGAGGTTTTTTTTCTAATGATTCCTGTTTTATTCTACCGCTGTTGGTTGATTGACCACACACATGAAACTGCAGCGCTCAGAAAAAGAAAGTGGATCATTGTCTAACTTGCAATGCACAGTGATTATGTTAACACTGACAGAACCAGACATAGAACTGATTGAACACCTTAAATAGGAGGAGGGGGAGAAAAAAGAGTGGACATCAAAAAGCCCAAATTGGCCTAAATTACAAAAGTGCTGAAGATTACTGCGTATTCAGAACTTGGTTAAAATAAAAATGGGAAATGCTGAAAATAGTTTTATTGATCTGGCAACATCTGAAGAACGAGGAACAGAGTGAACACCGGAATTTTACCGGACTGCCCGCTGTGGGAATCGGAGTGGGTGAGGGCCGGAGAATGGGAAGGTTTGTTAACCTCGGACGGGATTTTATGGTTTCAGAATGAGCGAGGCCGAAAAAGTCCCACCCAACGTTTCTGACCTGTGACCTCCGTGAGAAAGTGGCCTCTCCTTTTTGAACCATGCTGTTTCCCAATAGCATTCAGCTTTAGAATATTCTGGAAAAACAATGAAGCAGCCAGATATAAAAGAATTGTATTGAAAGTTGAAAGTAGTATTTTATTAAGTCAAGGCTGGTAGAAATTCAGAATCTGTTGGAAGTGTTCTGGGTTTGTGCTCTTTGATTACAAAGAAGCAAGAAGTGATAACCTAAAAACGGAACACGTGGTGAGAAGCTGTAGACATTTTTATGTTCTCCATGACCTTTTCTCAGAGATTATTATCGTTTATTTCAATAGAACTTAGAAACTGCTCAATGATTCATTCTGTTTTTTTTGGGAATGACATCTGTACATTTCTAATTTAAAATGGATCTTTTGAAATTTGACTGGTAATTGTTTTGGATTACACCACATCAGAGTGAAGATACAAACATACAAATATCGCGGATACTGAAATCGGAAACAAAAACAGAAAAATGCTGGAAAATCCCAGCAGATCTGACAGCATCTGTGGAAAGAGAATAGGGCCAACGTTTTGAGTCTGGTTACCCTTTTGTCAGAGTGAAGATGGATTATTTTGAAAGAAAAAAATGTGCTATTTGAACATTTGTAAATTTATGATACTGAGATATTTATCAGTTGCTCAATCCTTCAAAGAGTAGTTTTGCTTTTTATCCTATTATTTTCATTATTTTTACATTAAAATTCTGTTTGAAACAGATTCAACAATCAATCTCCCTTCTGTGGAAGAAGTTAATTTGTTCTCTGCCACTTTGATGATTTATGGGCATTTTTTAAAATTATTTTCAAGTTGATAGTCTGTAATCTGGGAAGATTCTGCTGACTGACTGTGAGCTCTGCGTAGCTCAGTGTTTGGCGGTGTGTGAAGTGTGAACAGATAGTACGTGGAGCAACAATAGAAACTGGGTTTGTTATCACCACTTTGATTTGATTTATTATTGTCACATGTATTAGTGTACAGTGAAAAGTATTGTTTCTTGCGCGCCATATAGACAAAGCATACCGTTCATAGAGAAGGAAAGGAGAGTGTGCAGAATGTAGTGTTTAGGAATTAAGAGCAGAAGTCGGCAATTCAGCACTTTGAGCCTGTTCTGCAGCACGGTGGCATAGTCATCGGCACTGCTGTCTCAGTGTGAGGGACCTGGGTTTGATCCCTGGCTTGGGTCACTGTCTGTGCAGAGCCTGCACATTCTCCCTGTGTCTGAGTGGGTTTCCTCTGGGTGCTCCGGTTTCCTCCCATAGTCTGAAAGACTGTGCTAGTCAAGGTGAATTGGCTGTGCTAAATTCTCCCTCAGTGTACCTGAACAGGTGCCGGAGTGTGGCGAGTATGGGATTTTTACAGTAACTTCACTGCGGTGTTAATGTAAGCCTACTTGTGATACTAATAAATAAACTTCAAGCTTAAAAGAGAACCTAATTGATCAAGTCAGCATGGAGTAAATTGCAATGCTGTCAGATTGGTTTATTTAGCATTATTTATTCACTAAACACTGGGGCTGGTGGATCCAGCCAAAAGTGAATTTCCAATGATGTGATTGGTACTAATAACTGCTAGAGAATTCGTCTTAAACCCAGACAACACTGTGATTAACCACCACAACCGTTACCCCTCAGTATTGGGGAGGACAGTTTGTAAATTAATTAATTCCTTAAAGCATAACGTCTGATGGAACGTGAGCAAAAAAAATAGAAAATTACTTTTTCTATCTCAAAGGCAAACTTGTGTTGTTCACCGGTTTGGAACCTCTTCATCACTGGGGGTAGCAGCTGAAGGATTTAGAATGGTTTCAATGTTCTGTCTTTAGTTACATCACTGGCCTTATTGGTACTGTCCAGCAGGGCGGTGGCTGTGAAAATAATCAATGATTTCCAAAGGAAATTGGATTGTCACAAATGTACACGACTATGGGGACTTGACGGGGGGAGCGGTGGGACGTGTTGGTGGAAGGGGTGCGGTGGCGAGGGGCTGTTGATGGATTGCCTTCTAGGAACCAGCATGGACTCAATGGATAGAATGGCCTCCCTCTGTGCCATACATGACTCTGTCTAAATGATTTGGTTTAATTATGTCACATGTATTAACATACAGTGAAAAGTATTGTTTCTTGCGCGCTATATAGACAGGACATACCATTCATAGAGGAGGAAAGGAGAGAGTGCAGAACGTAGTGTTACAGTCACAGTTAGGGTTAGAGAAAGATCAACTTAATGCAAGGTAAGTCCATTCAAAAGTCTGACAGCAGCAGGGAAGAAGCTGTTCTTGAGTCGGTTGGTACGTGACCTCAGATTTGTGTGTCTTTTTCCTGACAGGTGGAAGAGAGAATGTCTGGGGTGTGTGGGGTCCTTAATTAAGCTGGCTGCTTTGCCGAGGCAACGGGAAGTGTAGCCAGAGTCAGAGTCAATGGATGGGAGGCTGGTTTGTGTGATGGATTGAGCTACATTCACGACTTTTTGTAATTCCTTGTGGTTTTGGGCAGAGCAGGAGCCCATACCAAGCTGTGATACAACCAGAAAGAATGCTTCCCATGGTGCATCTGTAAACGTTGGTGAGAGTCATAGCTGACATGCCAAATTTCCTGACACGCCAAATGCATCTTAAGACAAGGGTGGATTCTGGGTCTTGTTGATTTTGTACGGTTTGGCACCGCACTATGGGTAAATCTACATGTCAATCTATCGGGGGAGGTATGATAATCCCTTTCTGCTTAATTAATGAGATTTGATTTGCATGTGGAGTGGAATTTGACAGCGCTGTGATGGCAGGTGGGGTGGGGTTCTGTAAATGTGGCATGCTATTCAAAACTCCACTGATGTCAACAGGAGGGCAACATTCTGTCAGTGTAAAATTCCGCACATGGTTTATATAATCAGGAAATAACATTTTGCAAATTGACATTAATTGAAAGAGTAAAAGTCCTCACAATATATTGATTTATCCCATGAGAATGATAGATATGCTGTTGGATCTTATTAATGCTGATTGAGTAACCAGTAAACTGGCTGCACAGTGCCCATCAGTTCCGTACACTCTGCATCATCATTTGTGAATAGCACTTGTTTGTTAATCCATAGATAATGTAACAGGCCTAATGTAACATCTGCTGTGTAGATTAGTGCCAACATTCACCTGCTTATGCTGCAACGTCAGGCTTTGGGTAATTTATTAAGGTCTGGCTCATAGTTTCATGTTGCAGCCAGTAGGTGGATGTATAGCACTTTTTAATTCATTCGTGGGCTGCACCTATTACTGTCTGGGCTAGCAATTATTCCCTGGCCTCGATTTATTGCTTATCCCTAATTGCCTTGAAGAGGTGCTTTTGGCTATTTTCTTGAACACATATTACTGTTTCCCACCTGAAATGTTCTTAACCTAATCTTTGATATTTTTGTACTTTTCCCCCACTTTTGGGCCAAGCTGGACTCAGGTTGGATTTTGCCCAGGTCCTTACCCAATAGCCCCCTTCTCCCAACCACTTCCAAGATTCCATCAACAACTTCCTCAGCCCATGATTTCTGGGTCACTAATCAAGAATGTTTAAAAACTCCATCCTTTGGGAGTTTGATCAGGCTGAAGTGATCCCTGTGGAGGTCTAGTTCTGTCCATCTGAAGACTGGCTTACTTCATCTCCTTGGTCTCACCATGTGAGTCTTGAAGTTTTGAATGAACCAGGGGAGAGGTGGAGAAATCGTCTCTCCCGTTCTACATTTGTAAAGGAACAGTGAAGATCCAACCCTTGCTGGTTAAGGTGCATTGACCCAAACAGGCACCAGACTATGGCAACTAGGGGAATTTTACAGTAATTTCATTGCGGCGTTAATGTAAGCCTAACTTGCGACTCATAAATAAACTTTAACTTTTATTTTCATATTCTCCTTGTGGGTGTACATTCTAGAATACTGTCAGGGTCACAATTTGGTGAGCACATCACAGACAGGGATCCACAGGTGCCAGGGGCAGTGACAGATGAGGTCGCTGATACTCAGAAGACTGCTGGACAGCAGGCCTCTGCTCAGTCCCCTGTAGGTGCTGAGCCTCTTGTCTTGGCCCTGAGAGGGTGGTTGGAGATGCAGAGGCAGGGAGGGGGACATCAGGCTGAGATATCAGAGGCTGTGTGCAGACTGGATTGAAGATTAGAGGAGTCTATTCATGTTCTGTCTGCTCGTGTCTCTAGTGGGCAAGTGCTTGGCTGCCTCTACGGAAAGGGTAGTAACCGCCTTGGAGACTGAGGTGCAGTAGAATGCACGGTGACTGCTGGATATGTGCTCAGACCTGCTCTCCATCACTCTAACTGTGGGTCCAGTGCAGCAGTGGCAAGGCAAGAGGAGGGCGAGTTCCCTTAAACTCCCTCCAAGTTCCCCTTCTCCTTAAAGAGTCAGGGAGAAGCTGGCTCGGACCCACAGGACAGAGGAGGGTCAGTGAGGTTCTCCAGGGGCTTTGTCCCAGGCAGGAGTGGAGTGAGAAATTTTGAGAGGGAGGAGATTTAAGAAAAAAATCTTGGCCATACAATTCCTAAAGCGTCTATTACATTGTTTCCTGATGTATGAATCATCTTACTCCCCAAACATCAGTAAACAACGCCTTTTAAGTGAATAATTTTAGTGCCAGTTGGCGTTTTATTTTGAATCATGTGGTAGTTTGAAACATTAGTCTTTAACATCGCTAGAATTTCATTATGCAACACTTTAATTATTTAATTCAATCCAATTAAAAGCATGAATTACGGAAGATTTTATACATTTTAGACTGCGGGATGGTATGTGAAGGGGTCACAGCTTTTCCTGATTTATATTTATAACGGGACATATGGGGCACAATTTCAAAACTGGGAGATACTTCCAAGTCTTGCAGTATCGTGAAAGGTGAGAGGGATAGTGAGAGACTTCAGGAGGATAAAGACAGGCTGGTGGAATGGGCAGACCCGTGAGTGATTAGACTTAATGTAGAGGAGTGTGAAGTGATATATTTTAGTCAGAAGAATGATGGGAGATGACACAGAATAAAGGGTACAATTCTAAATCGGCAGCGCAGAAGCAGAGGGAGCTGGGTGTATAAATCATTGAATGTGGCTGGACAGGTTCAGAAAGCAGTGATCCCTCCATTGAACATTCCTCAGTCAGAAGGAAGTTCCTCCTTTCCACTTCCTTGTACTCCTGCATTTCTGTCCTGCCTTTCTCCCTGTCTCCTTTCCCTGAACACTTCCCCATCCTTCCCCGTTGATTCCCCCCTGTGCCCCCGTCATATCCAATGCAGAAGGAGGTCATTTGACCAATCGAGTCTGCACCGACAACAATACAACCTAGGCCTTATCCCCTTAACCCCACATATTTACACCCTGCTAATCCCTCTAACCTACACATCCCAGGACACTAAAAGGCAATTTAGCACGGCCAATCCTCCTAACCCGCACATCTTTGGATTGTGGGAAGAAGCCGGAATGTCTGGAGGAAACCCACACAGACACAGGGAGAATGTACAAACTCCACACAGACAGTGACCCGAACCAGGAAGGAAACCCAGGTCCCTGGAGCTATGAGGCAGCAGTGCTAACCAATGTGCCATCATGCCATCCCATGCTTCCGCCAAACATCCCCTGTCCCTTGGCTCCATTTTAGCTTGGACTATGTTTATTCTTAACTTCTACCATGTAATTCCTTGGGCGATTGCTGAAAACAAGAGTTTACATTTATATAGCACCTTTCACATCCTCTGGCTATCACAAAGCATTTCATGGTTTCCTACTAGTCTTGGTTTTATGGAATGCACTCTTCAGCTAGTTTAAATTCAGCAATGTGCAATGAAGAGCAATGGAATAAATGATCAGTTAATTTGTTGTGGGAATGCCAACGGAGGAAAGAATGTTGACGGAGCCACTAGGAGAACATCACTGCCTTATTTCATATAAATCACCCAAACAGCCAGACAGGATCTTGGCTGAATGCTTTATGTGAAAGACAACAGATCCAACAATACAGTTCTGTACTGAAATATCAGCCTCTATCACAGCCTCAAATCTCTGGAGATTGAACTCATGAGTAAAAGCACAATCACTGGGCAAAGCTCATTCTAACTACTTACTTCAATTTATGCCCTGGGTATTATATTGTTAAGTTTTGGCTGGGTTCAGCTTAGATATGTTCATAATGATTAAATATTGCAACATTTCCTATCAACCATCTCACATTTACTGCAAAATATTCCTATGTCACATTTCATTGTAGACAACAATGTTCCAGTCGGCTTTCTTCCAGCTTAAAGGCTCAAATTTGCTCAAACAATCTTTATTAAAAATGATGAAGGAAGCCAACCATTTGAAAGAAACAGTAAAATCCTCAACCATCATTGACATGGATCATTGGCAAGGAGGGAGAAAGCCAAATGTTTAATTCTGGGTTCTGACCCACTGACTGAAAAGCAGATTAACTAATCAATCCCATTCTGGGCAGTTCCATTGTTAGACAACGCCACATCTGCAAGAACAATTTTCTGTTTAAAAAGAAATTAGCAAAACAGTTAGCTAAAGTCTAAAAAATGACATGATGTTATAAATCATTGACTTCAGGAAGCGTAAAGGAGAACATGCCCCCGTCTACATCAACGGGGACGAAGGGTCGAGAGCTTCAAGTTTTTAGGTGTCCAGATCACCAACAACCAGTTGTGGTCTCCCCACGCCAACACTATAGTTAAGAAAGCCCATTGGCGCCTCTACTTTCTCAGAAGACTATGGAAATTTGGTATGTCAGCTATGACTCTCACCAACTTTTACAGATGCACCATAGAAAGCATTCTTTCTGGTTATATCACAGCTTGGTATGGGCTCCTGTTCTGCCTAAGACCACAAGGAACTACAAGAATGTGAATGTAGCCCAACCCACCACGCAAATCAGCCTCTGATGCATTGACTCTGTCTATACTTCTCACTGCCTCGGCAAAACATCCAGCATAATTAAGGACCCCATGCGCCCCGGACATTCTCTCGTACACCTTCTCCCTTCAGGAAAACGATACAAAAGTCTGAGGTCAGTCCCAATCGACTCAAGAACAGCTTCTTCCCTGCTGCTGTCAGACTTTTGAATGGACTTACCTTGCAATAAGTTGATCTTTCTTTACGTGCTAGCTATGGCTGTAACATCACATTCTGTACTCTCTCGTTTCCTTCTCTATGAACTTTTTTTTGTCTATACAGCGTGCAAGAAATAATACTTTTCATTGTCTGTTAATACGTGTGACAATAATAAATCAAATTAAATCAAAAATCCCCTCATACACTTTAAAAGGATTCTGTGTTCTGCCAGGAACCCACTGGAACTGGAACTTTTCTGAGTTGGAACTCCCTCTGATCTTTGGCTTTTTTGACAGCGGAAATAGCCCAAACTGATATCTACTTATGTGGCTCCTTTACTGTTATGTTATTTGTGGCTTTAAAACCTCTCTTTTCTGTCCCATTACTGTTTGTGTGTGCAGTTGTGACCAAACCCCAGGTTTGAATGTGTGAACAAATTAAATAATCTGGGCGGGGCATGACGGAGCAGATGCTGAGGGGTCATTTCCCTTTGTGGGAGAGTCTGGGACCAGAGTAAGGAGCCATCTATTTAAGGCAGAGATGAGAAGGAACTTATTCTCAGAGGGTGATGAATCTGCGCAATTCTTTACAGCAGAGGGCTATGGAGTGGAGGGTGGATGTGTTAGGTATGTTCAAAATGACAGATTTTTATCAGTAAGGGAATCATGCGGATAAGGCAGGAAAATGTAGTTGAGGATTATCCTATCAGATCAGTCATGATCTTGTTGGATGGTGGAGCAGACCCAAAGGGCCAAACGGCTACTTCTGCTCCTACGTCTTATTCTGATTTAATCAGTGAGTTCCACAAACAGATGGTGTGGGGAAACACGCCCCAGCAGATTGTTGAATAATTAAAAATACCCTTGCTTACGGATAGACAGTGAGAGAACAAAGGAGTTCAGTTTTGTTCCTCTCTCCTGTGTGTAACACCTCTGACCTTAACAGTAGATAATTAATCACAGTTATATGTATCTGCTATTTAAAGCAGTGACCAATTCTCTGGATCCCATGTCCCTAATTACCAATATCATGGGAGGTTCACCACCACGGATCTGTAGATATTTCTTGGTTTAAACTCCATTATTGACTTTTGCCAGGATTTTAAAAATATAATTCATGACATATGGGCTTCACTGGCTTCAGCAGCATTTATTGCCGATCCTTAAAAGCCTTTAAGGTGGTGGTGGTGGTGGTGGTGGAGTCACCTTCTTGAACTGTTGCAATCACTGAGGTGTAGGTACATCCACAGTGCTGTTAGGGAGGAAGTTCCAGGAGTTTAACTGAGTGACGATGAATAAACAGTGATATGGTTCCAAGTTAGTTTGGTGAGTGAGTCACTGTTGTTTTGAGACTGGAGACTTGTAAACTTAGCAAGTGAAAGCCAAGAATATTTCATCACTTAAATTTTAATTTTACTTTGCGCAATAGTCAATTTTTCATTAACTATGTGTCTGCACACAGTTAATTTAAAACAAATTCATTAAATAAATCCGCACGAGAAGAATAGAATTTGTTGCTGTGCAGTTTGGCAGGATTGTACAACTGCTCAGGACTTTCATTGTTTTGCAATAATTCTGCAATTAATTAAATGAAACTGGTTTTTCTTCAGTTTAATGGCGTTGAGTATTACAGTGACCTGATTATATGATGCCAGCTGTACAGCAAGCAGCAGTCTGGTCACTAGTGTCCCTGGGAACCACAGAATTAACACAGAAGGTGAATCATTAACGTGGATTGATAACATTCCCGTGATGATTGAATTTTTAGGGAGATCTGGAATGTTGGGAGCACTGGCAGTTTTGTGTAGGAAGGGGGGGCAGCTAAACACACAGCTCAGGCAGCACAAGGTTTGCAGGGGTGGGGGATGAAAAGGGGAAAAGGTTACTCTGGGGGATTTTATCTAATTTATGTTGCCTTCTCCTACATGGTGTCTAGTTGCATGTTGGTCAGACACTCCCAATGCACCATGAGCAAATCCCCATTTAAACAATCTCCAGGGGCCCTTATACACCCTGGCTGCATTGGGGGAAATCAAGTCATTCTGAGTGTTGCTGGCCTCAATATTCCATCCTCAATAGTAGTTCACCACACTGTCAACCTGTATATTATCAAACATCTACTAGCTTCAGCATTCTTCTTTAACTGCAATCAATTCAAAAGCGGTTATTTTCCATTTAGAATTCTTATACTAGGATATGAAGTTAAAATAAAACTTACTTTTGATTGTCAATGAAATGAACTGTAACGGGCAATTCATTTTCATTTAAATTTCATGAACAAAAGATGGTGAAAATAGCCTGATAGATGCCTCGCAAATGACAGCGTGGACAAATCTTAATGCCAGTCATCTCTTGTAGATGATTCTGGTGTAGACTGATGTTTGCTAATGGTTGTAATTAATGATCTGGGGGTTCGAGGCTGAACTGGAAACATCAAAGTAATGAAAGTGCTCAGCCAGTAGCTCACACTCTAATCAGATTTCTGTCCACTATACATGTTAATGTCAGGAAAACTAGTTTCTCAGCACTTCATAACAATCTCTTCCTGCCTTTTAAGAGACTTAATAGTATTCAAGAACATATAATAAGATTTTTCGTAAAAATTGAAGTGTAATGGTGTTAAGACTCATTGTGCTGTTAACTCTTTTTAGTTTAATGATATTTCGAGAAACTTGGGCCATGTTCTTTCACCTATTTCAAAATCCTTTAAGGTTATTCCTGCTTATTAACCCTTCTTTCACCACTTCCAGCCCCTGCTGCAGCCGGAGTGCACCTCACTTTTAAGAGTTCTAGGCTAGCTTTAAGCAGTGCAACAATACTATGCCTTTAAGAAATATATGTGTGTTGTGTTCCTTGTGAGGGGTTTGTTTACAGTTCAGCCCTGGTTTATGGTGTCACTTTGTCTGTTCCAGGCAGCCCACATGCTGAGAAGTTTGAAGAATAATCGATCCTAGATATTGGAGTATTTGTTTTAATCTGAGCTAATGCAGTTTTGACTATTTTTTTGGGTTGTCCCCTGGGGTTTCAGAGTAGGGTTTGATTAAGTTGATTGACAGAGGCTGAGTCATGTGCTAATGGGAGGAGCTATACTTAGACAAACAGCCAGTTTTCTACTCAGGTCTGCAAGGAGCAGGAGCTCTTTTCTCTCTCTCTCTCTCTTTCTCTCTGGAGACTGCAGTTTGGGATCTTCTTAAGAAGTAGACATCTGTCTCCAGTGGTGTTGTGGAGGTTTAAGGATGAGCGGCCACACATCAGCACTTAAGCCTGTTGCTTGCTGATTTTGAAAGGGGAGTTTGCATCTATGAAGAATATTGCTTAAATTGGAACTAATAGAGATAGACTAGTCGTTAAGAATTGTATCTTGTCATGTTTAAGTATTTCATTTGGTAATAGTTATACTAATTCTTTTTGTTATAGTGAAACTGTATTGTTAAATAAAATTGGCTTTAATAATAGTTTCTAAAGGATCAATAGAATCACATCTGAGTGAAACACCTTAACCTCACACTAATGCCAAAAATCAAATGAAGTTAAGGTCTAGTCTAACTTCATATTATACCTTGGAGTTCCTAATCTACTCCTTCCCTAATAGTTGTAACATGTTGGAAATACGCAACTCAGAGAGCAACTGTGGAGAGAGAAACAGAGTTGATATTTCAGGTTGGCGACCTTTCTTTAAGTAGTACTGACGTCCTTAAGTAATTCTCACCTCATACGAGTTTGGGTTCTCTTCTGAGGCAAACAGATATTCAGGCTGGAATTTTACTGGCATAGCCACCACGGGAATCGAACCGGGCGAGGGGCAGAGATTTTACAGTTTCGGGATGAGATAGGCCGGAAAATCCCATCCTCAATTTCTCTTTCAATGCTGGCCTGCGTGCCCCACCATTATAAATTATTAAGCAACACAAAGCCTGCATATTCCTGTATTGTGCATGTTAATCCAACATCAAAATATCCACAATATTAGTGAGCAGTGCAATTGTTCCTGAACCTGTTATGGATGTATTCGACTTATTTTGCTTGTTTATTAATTTGCTTCCATTTATTTTTGGATGAATTTTTATGCTTAGTAAGCTGAGGGATATCAGAACTGCATGAAGGAATAGCATCTTAAAAGGAAGGTAAACATAACGATCACAACATCTGTTGATGATGAAATTATTCTTTTAAGATTGAAATTGGTTTCTTGTGTTTTGGGGGTTACAGTGCGATTTTAACAGTACATTAATGTAATACTTGATAATTGCATAACTAATGTATGAATTTCAAATAATTCAGCATCTCCTGTCTGTTGGGAAACACTAGCAGAGTCTCTTTGCAGATTTCATTTGCATTTTGTTCGGGAAATCTCCAGCAGCTTGAGTTTAGAATTTCATGAATTCTAATTCTCAGAGGAAGGCTTATGAATTCAAAGCAGACCTGTGAATTTGAACTGTTCCTTCACCATATCCCTGAAAGCACATTTACATTATCTGCTCAATGAACCTTTATACAAAAATATGCAGGAGAATGCAATTAAACTCTGTCTGTAGTTCAAGAACGCAAACTTGCTTCGTTATAACAAGTTTTCCGGCAACAGTTCTCAATTTTGGATTACTGATGGCACCATGGTGATGTCATGATGATTGAAGTGTTATGAATTCTGATGTTGCTTTGATTTGGAGTTTGCTGTCAGCTGTCGTTTTCTAGGCAAACCAACCCTGCAAAGTTCAGCTAAAGAATCCAATCAGTTCAGGATCACCCTGCAGGCGTTTACAGTTCATTTATTTATTAGTCACAAGTAGGCTTACACTGCAATGAAGTTACTGTGAAGATTGCCTAGTTGCCACACTCCAGCGCCTGTTCGGGCACACCGAGGGAGAATTTAGCACGGCCAATGCACTAACCAGCGTGTCTTTGGATTGTGGAAGGAAACCGGAGCACCTGGAGGAAACCCACACAGACACAGGGAGAATGTGCAGACTCCACACAGACAGTGACCCAAGTCGGGAATTAGACCCAGATTCCTGGCACTGAGAGGCCTCATTGTCTTGATAATAGCGACATTTCTTTTGTTCTTTGAGCTGACACAAGGAAATGCCATTGCGGTGGCGTACCCCAGCATTCATATTGGTCCCATAATGTAAAAATATAACTGTTTCTAAAACAATGAAGCATAAGGTACATCAAACATTCTCAGTTATAAGTTAACTTCAAAATTCCACAGTAATTTGGGACTATAAAGGAATAGACCAATTTGAAGTGTATTAGAAAGAGGGGAAGAGATGATATTTTTATTATATTTCTGATGTGAAGCGAGGTCTCACGTGTATGACGTACAATTGAATATTTCATATCTGTTTGATATTGACTACTCTGGTTTTTACAGAAACCCTACAGTACAGAAAGAGTCCATCTGGCCCATCGAGTCTGCACCGACCACAATCCCACCCAGGCCTCATCCCCATATCCCTACACATTTACCCGCTAATCCCTCTAACCTACACATCTCAGGACACTAAAGGGACAATTTTTAGAACATAGAAAACTACAGCACAAACAGGCCCTTCAGCCCACAAGTTGTGCTGATCATAACCCTACGTACTAGGCCTACCTATAACCCTCAATCCCATTAAGCATGGCCAATCAACGTAACCCGCACATCTTTGGACTGTAGGAGGAAACCCACGCAGACATGAGGAGAATGATGTTTTGACACGGTATTTCTTGAGTAAGAAAAGCCACCTCCATAAGACCATAAGAACATAAGACTTAGGAGGAGGATTAGGCCACTCAGCCCATCAAGTCTGCTCCACCATTCAATCATGGTTGAGTTTTTTCTCATCCCCATTCTCCTGCTTTTCCCCATAACCTCTCATCCTCTTATTAAATCAAGAACCTATGACTGTCTTAAAGACACTCAATAACCTGGCCTCCACAACCTTCTGCAGCAAAGAGTTTCACCGATTCTCCACTCTCTGGCAGAAGAAATTCCTCCTCATCTGTTTTAAAGGATCGTCCCTTTAGCTGAGACTGTGGCCTTAACAGACTATCAGATAGTACTAGTGGGTCTCCTGTGGCATTATTTACAAGATTTAGAATTTATTTCTAATTTTTGGATATTAAGGTCCAGGCTGAACTATTCTTTGTTCAGACCTGAGTAACTGCAATGTCTTTCTTGCTCGCAGAATCACAATTGTTACAGTTCAGAAGAAGGCCATTTGGCCCATCATGTCTGTAGTAGCTCCCTGAATGAGCAACTCATGTAGTACCACACCTCACTTTCTCCCCATAACTCTGCACATGCTTCTTTTTCAGATAACAGTCTCATTCAATTTGAATGCTTCAATTGAACCTGCCTCCACCACACTCTCAGACAGCACATTCCAAACCCTAACCATACACTCAGACAGCACATTCCAAACCCTAACCACACTCTGCATCAAAATGTTTCTCCTCATTTGCTTCTTTTACTAATTACTCTAAATCTTGTGCCCTCTTGTTCTCATTCCTTTCATGAACAGGAACAGTTTCTCCCCTATCTACTCTGTCAGGACCTCTCGTGATTTTGAATATCTCTATCAAATCTCCTCTCAACTTTATTTTCTCCTTGGAAAACAGTGCTAATCTCTCCAATCTATCTTCATAACTAAAGATTCTCATCTCTGGAACCATTCTCCTGAGTCTTTTCTGCACCCTCTTCAATGCCTTCACATCCTTCGTAAAGTACTGTACCCCGGAGAGGACACAATAATCTAGCTGAGGTTGAGTATGGGATATTACCATAGGATGGGATGATGTCAGTACAAAGACAGAGTGGGGATTGGATGAACTGACTGATAGAAGTAGATGATAATGGAAGCAATTGACCATCGTTTTGGTGGGATTTCTCCCAACCCACTCCTCCAACTTCTCCTATCCCTATGCAGTGTCTCTTACTTTGCCTCTCATTCTATTGCCCTTTCTCCCAGCTTCAGGTGCTGTCTCCTCCTCTTCCCCTACACCCTTCCCCTTCTATACAGATTTCCCCACACACACACACTCTTCCCTGACGTGTGTTACACAGTAATATAATGGCACCAATCACTAATAAAGGGATTGTGCAAACATGTGTGTTTATTCGTTTATTGTAGGCATATGTGAAAAGGCACACATGGACAGAAAGCTTGAGATATCAGAGCTGTGCGTGTGTGCTCTGCTCCAGGCCAAAATGAAACTGAGGCTGGAACAGATAACTTCCTTTAAAGTGATGAAATGCTGTGATTCCCTTAAAGGTTCACTAGAACATCCCTCTTTCCCTTTCGGATACTTCCCCACATCCCCCACACCCAAAGTAGTATAACTATTTACAACATATGTTCATGTGTAGATATTATATACATGTGTAGAACAGATGAATCTAAAGCACTGAGATAGAATTATAGAATTACAGAATCCCTTCAGTGCGGAAGGAGGCCATTTGGCCCATTGAGCCAGCACCTACAACAATCGCACATAGGCCCTATCCCTGTAACCCCACATATTTACCCTGCTAATCCATCTAACTTATAAGAACATAAGAACATAAGAAATAGGAGCAGGAGTAGGCCATCTAGCCCTTCGAGCCTGCCCCGCCATTCAATAAGATCATGGCTGATCTGTCATGGCTCAGTTCCACATTCCTGCCCTCTCCCCATAACCCTTAATCCCCTCTCTTATCAAAAACCCATCAACCCGCGTCTTAAAAATATTTAGCGAGGCAGCCTCCACCACTTCAACGGGCAGAGAATTCCAGAGATTCACCACCCTTTGAGTGAAGAAGTTCCTCCTCAACTCCGTTCTAAACCGCCCCCCCTTTATCTTGAGACTGTGCCCCCTAGTCCTACTATCCTTTCTGAGCGGGAAGAGTCTCTCCACCTCTATTCTATCCATTCCATTCATCATCTTATATGTCTCAATGAGCTCTCCTCTCATTCTTCTAAACTCTAACGAGTACAAGCCTAGTTTATTCAGCCTCTCCTCATAGCTCAACCCCCTCAACTCCGGCATCAGCCTAGTAAACCTCCTCTGCACTCCCTCCAAGGCCAAAATATCCTTGCGTAAGTACGGCGCCCAAAACTGTACACAGTACTCCAGCTGCGGCCTCACCAATGCCCTGTACAGCCGCAGCAAGACCTCCCTACTTTTATATTCAATCCCCCTCGCTATGAAGGCCAGCATCCCATTCGCCTTCCTGACCACCTGCTGCACCTGCACCTTATGCATCCAGGGACACTAAGGAGCAACTTAGCATGGCCAGTGCACCTAACCAGCACATCTGTGGGGGGAAACTGGAGTCCTGGAGGAAACCCATGCAGACACGGGAGAATCTGCAGATTCCACACAGACAGTGACCCAAGTCGGGAATCGAACCTGGGACTCTGGAGTTGTGAGGCAGCAGTACTAACCACTGTGCCATCTTGCCACCTCATAGCCTGCTGATATGTGCAGATTTTGCCATGGTAACCTTGTCTGTGGATTTCTTTAATTGCTTACAGTGATCTGTGGGATTGTCATTCTTGGATGTTGTTCCTGGTTGGATTTGGGATCGAGTCCTTGATGCAATAGAACTTTACGGTGATTGAAGAGCTGGAATGGATCTGACTTGTCCTCAGTTACAAGTGGACACTGAGGACTTGTGTCCACTTGTAACTGAGTGGACACAAGTAAATACTTTTGTTCGTAAATACTTCACAGGACCTTGGTTTGAACAAATCCTTGTCACCTTGGCTGGTTTCCACAAACCTTCTGTGGGATTCTGGATGTGAATTCGTCCTAATTGTAAATTTGGCAATGCTGTACCTGTATTTTTATCAAGCATGTTGATCATCTTCACTCACAGTCTTAAAACTTGCTCTCTCGTTTTTGAGAGTAGAATGAGTAAGAATGGGTAGATTGGTACACACTGGTGTGCCAGACATGAGCGCTGCTGATGATGGAATAGCCGTATTCATTCATGGTAAGTGGGCATCATTGGCTAGGCTGGAATTTGTTGCCCATCCAATGATTGTCCTTGAGAAGGTGCTGGTGTCTTCTTGATCTGTTTTGGTCCGTGTGGTGCAGGCACACCCACAGTGCTGTTGCAGAGGGAGTTCCAAGATTTTAGCCCAGTTGAACTTAAAGATACAGCCGTCAGTTGTAACATTGCAATCTTGCTTGATCTGTCTACGTTCAAGAATTAGGGATTGCATCATGTGAATCCTCCATTCAGCTAGACCATTCATGGATAATGAGGGGAAAGAAGTTATGTGATTGTCATTCAACTTCTCCCACAGGTACTGAAATGACTTACCAGTAAATTCTGGAGTATTATCCATAATCATTTCTCCAGACACAATAAGTAAACTGAAATAGCACTTAGAATGTGTCGGACAGTTGTATTCGACAGATACAGTAACTGTTGAATAATGGGGTACTTGGTTCATGGACATGAAATATGTGCTCTGGGCTAAGGATGGGTAGGAACTTGATGTGGAATCAATGCTTGTTGGCGCTGACTTGACGAATGTTCTTGATATGCCTCACATTTCTTGACAATGATGTCAATGTCATTGTTCATACCCGGCCAATAGAGTCTTCTTGAATGATCAATGCCCTCATGGGAATGGGAATGAGTGATGGCATCTGTATTTTCCAAGAGATTGATAGTATGAATCATGTGTTCCCTGCTCTTTATCTTGTTGTGCCCATCATGCTATGTCATTGGTTTGTCAATCATCTCATGTCAATGTTTCTTCTGGGATACTGCTTGGTCATTTTTATTATTTGAAGTATCCACTGTCTATGGTCCTTTTGGATGAGCGCACAGCTCTTTGTAGCTGTATCAGCTTTTGCTTTAGTTCACTGGAGCTGCCAATGGTCCTTCCTGCCACACGCCTTGCAGAATGTCTAGAGAGTGTTGTATATATTGAAGAATGGTGCTGAGATGCACAGAGGGTTTAAAATGATGGAGCTTTATTTACAGTGTGTCTATTCTCTTACACGGCTACTTCTTTTCTACCAGTGTCTTCAAGGGACTTATGACATCACTTCTGGTGAATACATTAACACAACAACGCTTCAGTGAGCCAATAAGAATGAACACAAATACATAACATTTCCTCCCCAATAATTTCAACACAAACTCAACACGAACAATAGTCAACAACTTAGTCACTATTAATCAGACAGGCAGAAGGTCATCGCTTTTGAAACGGTTGGTGGAGAACCTCTGACACCTTCTCCTTTACACTGGTGGTAGCCTCTGGCATTTTTGTCTTTCTACTAATGTCAGGAGATTAAGTGTTGCTTTCCTCAACTATGTCTTTTTACTTTTGGCATTTCAGGAAGAGATAAGAGGTTTCACAACACCAGGTTATAGTCCCAATAGGGAGTCTCACAACACTAGGTTAAAATCCAACAGGTTTATTTGGTAGCATGAGCTTTTGGCGCGAGTGGATGGAGTGGATTTGGTTCACAAACAGAGCATATATAGACTCAAACTCAGACAATGTGAGTGGAGAGAGGGTTAAGCACAGGTTAAACAGTTGTGAATCATCTCCACTCTTGGGACTTGACCAACATTGTCTACCTGATACGCTGCAGGAAAGGATGTCCCACGGCATGGTACATTGGGGAGACTATGCAAATGCTACAACAACAGATGAATGGACACTGCTCAACAATCACCAGTCAGGAGTGTTCCCTCCCTGTTGGGTAAATACTTCAACAGTAAAGGGCATTCAGCTTCTGATCTTTGGGTAAGTGTTCTCCGAGGTGGCCTTCACAACACATGACAACGCAGAATCGCTGAGCAGAAACTGATAGCCAAGTTCCTCACATATGAGGACAGACTCAACTTGGGTTTATGTCACACTATCTGTAACCCCCACGACTTGCCTGGACTTGCAAAATCTCACTAACCTGTACTGGCTGGAGACAATACACATCTCTTTAACCTGCACTTAACCCTCTCTCCACTCACATTGTCTGCACCTGATTATCTGTTAAGACTCACATTCCAACCATTATCTTGTAATTGAGTTTGTGTCTATATAAGTCATTTCTCTCCTGTGAAGTCATTCCTAGCCAAAACTCCTCATCCTTAGTGGAAAACTTGATGCTTTGCTTTGCTTTCCCATTTGTCCTTGTTGTCACTGTTGTATCATCTCTTCGGTTTTCAGAGGTTTCAGCAGATTGAATGCTGACTGGACTTGTCCCTTCATCAATAGTAATGAAGGAAAGTGCGATATTCCTAATAATAGGAATTTGTTAGGATGTATAATCAGTGAACCTTGTTCCCTGGTTGCTGTCAATGTATATTTCATGGTTTGGACAAAATGTTCTGCTTGTCCATTAGGAGCAGGATGATATGAAGCTGACCTAATATGTTGTATACCATTCTCTTGTAAGAAAATTTTGAATTTGTGAGAGATAAATTGAGGTCCATTGTCACCTACCAGTTGTTTAGGGAGTCCAAAGTGACACAATACTTCTCACTTCTTGATAATCATCGCTGATTATGTAAATTTCATCACAGCAACTTCTGGCTACTTTGAATGAGTATCAACTGTTACTAAAAACATAAGTACTTCAACAAACTTGCAAAATCCACATCCCTTGTTGCGTAGCCTCTTCAGGCCATTCCCATGGATGCAGCGATGCTGAGTGTAGCAGGTCTCTTACCTTCACATAGAGTCATAGTTATAGAATTATACAAGGCATACAGCATGGAAACAGGCCCTTCAGCCCAATTTGTCCATGCCACCCTTCTTTTTAAATCCCTAAGCTAGTCCCAATTGCCCACATTTGGTTTTTATCCCTCTCTACCCATCTTACCCATGTAACTGTCTAAACGCTTTTTAAAAGGCAAAATTGTATCCGCCTGTACTACTACCTCTGGCAGCTTGTTCCAGACACTCACTTCCCTCTCTGTGAAAAAATTGACCCTCTGGACACTTTTGTATCTCTCCCCTCTCACCTTAAGCCTGTGCCCTCTAGTTTTAGACTCCCCTACCTTTGGGAAAAGATATTGACTATCTAGCTGATCTATGGCCCTCATTATTTTATAGACCTTTATAGGATCACCCCTCAGCCTCCTACACTTCAGGGAAAAAAGTCCCAGTCTATCCAGCCTCTCCTTCTAACTCAAACCATCAAGTCTTGGTAGCATCCTAGTAAATCTTTTCTGCACTCTTTCTAGTTTAATAATATCCTTTCTATAATAGGGTGACACAAGAATTTATTCATTCCAGAGTTGATCTCTAATGTTTCCCGTTCAATGTGTGGTTAGTTACTTTCAGCTTTGTTCCAGGAGATGCAAAACCAATGGGTCTTTATTTACCCGATGGCATAATGAGGGAGACCACTCCTCCAAAACCATAAGGGACATCACAAGCTAACTGTAAGGGTGGTGTCAGATCAAAATGCCTAAGAACTTCAGATTCAGAAAAAGCTGCAACCTTTGGAGGCCAGTAACGTCAATGACACGTCCCAGATCCTCAACTGAGGATTGGAAGAACTCATGTGTCCTTGTGGATTCTCAGACCATGGTCTTACTATCTCCGAGTGTCATCCAGATTCTTAAGGTGTTCCTATTTGTCTCTATCAGTGACTAGGGTGTCATCCAGATAGCACCGGCCTCCATTCAGTCGCTCAGGATCTGATCCATTGCTCTTAAAACAATGCAGGATCAGATGTGATACGAAATGGCAATCTTCAGTACCAGAACAAGCCTTTACCTGTCACAGTTGTCAGAAGGTCCTGTTATTTGTTATTAACATTCATCTGTAAGTAAGCCTGGATCAGGTCAATTTTTATGAAATGTTGGCCTCCTGCCAATCCTGCAAACAGCTCATCGATTCGGGGTAATATGTACTGTTCTGCACATAATACTGGATTAATGATGATCCTGAAGTCTCCACAAATCCCTACGGATCCATCCTTCTTGATGACCGATACTGTTGGTGTGACCAATTCATAATGCTGACAGGTTCCAGGACTCCTGTCTCCACAAATTGTTCCAAGTCAGCTTTCACAATCAGCCTAATAACTTATGGTACAGACCTTGTTTTTAAGCATTTCGCTTGGCTTCTTTCTTTTATTTTCAGTTTAGAATAAAAGAATCACAGAATTATGGCCCATCGAGCCTGCACCAACATGAGAAAAAGCTGACTCCCAACTAATCACATCTGCCAGCACTTAGCCCATTGCCCTGAATGTTCTGATAATGTAGGTACCGGGGACGGCATGGTGGCACAGTTGTTGGCACTGCTGCCTCACAGCGCCAGGGGCCTGGGTTTGATTCCTAGCTTGAGTCACCGTCTGTACAAAGTTTACATGTTCTCCCTGTGGGTTTCCACTGAGTGCTCTGGTTTCCTCCCACAGTCTGAAAGACATGCTGGCTAGGTGCATTGACCCGTACAGGCGCTGGACTATGGTGACTAGGGGAATTTCACAGTAACTTCATTGAAGTGTTAAGGTTAAAATTTATTTGTTAGTCACAAGCAAGGCTTACATTGTAAGCCTTTAACTTTACTTTTTTCAAAAAATGTGAGGCAACCCACTTCCACCACCCTCCCAGGCAACGCATTCCAGACCATCACCACCTGCTGGGTAAAAACGTTTTTCCTTACATTCCCCCCAAACCTCCTACCCCTCACATCGAACCCATATCCCCTTGTGACTGACCCTTCAACTAAGGGGAACGGCTGCTCCCTATCCACCCTGTCCATGCCCCTCAATCTTGAACACCTCGATCAGGTCACCCCTCAGTCTTCTCTGCTCCAACGAAAACAATTCGAAGCCTATCTAAACTCTCTTCATAACTTAAACATTCCACCCCAGGCAGCATCCTGGTGAATCTCCCCTGCACCCCCTCCAGTGCAATCACATCCTTCCGATAATGTGGCGACCAGAACTGCACCCAGTACTCTAGCTGTGGCCTCACCAAAGTTCTATATAACTCCAACATGGCTTCCTTGCTTTGGTAATCTGTGCCTCAATTAATAAAGGCAAGTGTCCTATATGTCTTTTTCACCACCCTATCCTGGAGTCTTCAAAGATCTATGGACAAACATGCCAATTGCCTTTGTTTCTTAGCACCTCGGAATGTCTTGCCATTCACTGAGTACTTCCTTGTCAAATGACTCCTTCCAAAGTGCATCACCTCACACTTTTCAGGGTTAAAATCCATCTGCCACGTATCTGCCCATTTAATCATTCCGTCTATATCTTCCCGTAACCCAAGACACTCCGCCTCACTGTTAACCACCCATTCAATCTTTGTGATATCCACACACTTATGAATCCTACCCCTCACTTAGTCATCTATGTTGTTTATATAAATGGTGAATAGTAGGGGCCCAGCACAGATCCCTGTGGTGCGCCACTGTGCACAGCTTCCAGTCACTAATGCAGTTTTCTGTCATCACTTCCTGTTCTTCAGCCGAGCCAATTTTGAATCCACATTGTCAAATTACCCTGTATACCTTGCAAATTTACCTTCTGTACAAGTTTCTCACAGGGAAATTTGTCAAAGGCTTTGCTAAAATCCACATGAACTAAATCAACTACATAGGTGGCATGGTGACACAGTGGTTAGCACTGCTGCTTCATAGTGCCAGGGGCCTGGGTTCAATTCCCAGGTTCGGGTCATTGTCTGTATGGAATCTGCACAATCTCCCTGTGTCTGCGTGGGTTTCCTCCAGGTGCTCTGGTTTCCTCCCACAGTCCAAAAGATGTGCTGGTTAGATGCATTGACCATGCTAAATTCTCCCTCAGTGTATCCAAACAGGTGCCGGAGTGTGGCGACTAGGGGATTTTCACAGTAACTTTATTGCAGTGTTAATGTAAGCCTACTCGTGACAATCATAAATAAGCCTTAATCTGTAAACTACCTTCATTTATATACCCAGTTACCTCCTCAAAATATTCAATAAAATTTGTTAGACGTGACCTCCCTCTGACGAAGCTATGCTGACTATCACTGATCAAGCTTTGTCTCTCCAAGCGGAGATAGATGCTCTTTTTCAGAAGTTTCTCCAATAGTTTCCCTACCACTGACTTAAGGCTCACTGGTCTGTAGATTTCTGGTTTATCTCTACAAGCCTCCCTAAATAGCAGAACTGCATTAGCTGTTATCCAATCGTCTGACACCTCTCCCATGGCCTGACAGGAATTGAAAATTTGGGTCAGAGCCCCTGCAATCTCTTCCCTCACTTCCCACAGCAGCCTGGAATGCAATTCATTTGGACCTGGAGATTTATCTAATTTTAAGGCTGCCATTGTCTCCAAAATGCTGTCCTTTCTTTTAAGAACAGATTTTTTTTTGTTGCTTTTCTTCAAATTCAATCCAATCAAGTCTAATTTGGAGTCTCAGCAAGTTGAGACATTCCCGATCCAAGCTGACGAGACAGGGATCTCACCTCCTGGTTTGGGCTTGATCTACATGATCTTGGAGTAGGTATAGATCCTCCTCCAAGGCTTGATCTCATTTACATCTGAGCCAAAAGGCTGAGATGCCACTTCTAAAAATTGCTTCAAATGAAGTGAAAATGTAACCTGATGACTTCAACCAAGCACAGCATGTCGATATTACACTTGATCTTAGCCAATTTACTCAAGAAGCTCACAGTCTCCCTTAATTCCATACCATCGTCCTCATTCTCTTGGGTGAAGATGGATGTAAAGTATTTGTTCAATATTCTTTCAATGTCCTCTGGCTCTACCCACAGATTGCCCCCTTTGTCCTGAATGGGCCCCACTCTTTCCCTGATTATCCTCTTCCCATTGATATAGAATATTTAAGAATTTTTCTTACTTTTACTAACCAGCGCTTTCTCATATCTCTTCTGTGTTCCTAATTGCTTTCTTAAGCTCCCCCCCTGTACTTCACTAATGCCTCCACTGTTTTGCTCCCCTTGTACTTGTTGAAAGCCTTTCTTTTCCTCCTCATCATATCCTGAATACCCCTGGCCATCCATGGCTCTGTGGGCCTCCCTAGGGGGATGGTGTGGAGATGCCGGTAAAGTGTGTGTGCCTTTATATGCTCTGCTTGAGACCAGAGCTCTCCTGACGAAGGGGCAAACCCCGAAAGCTTGTGGGTTTATTATCAAATCAATCGGTTGATTTATCGGCGCAACTTGTGGGCCGAAGGGACTGTTTGTGCTGTAGTGTTCTATGTTCTATGAACTGGTTGGACTTTAACCTGGTGTTGTGAGGTTTATTACTGGACTCCCCTAGAGGGAACATGATGGGCATGTACCCCCCCACCTCCATTTCTTTTTTGAATGCTTTCTGTAGATTTCCCCACGAGTAGCTGCTCCTAGTCTACCTTGGTGAGATCCTGCCTTATTTTACTAAACTCTACTTTCCTCCAATCCAAAACTATTTTTGTAGCTTGTCTATTTCTTGGTTCACAACCAGTTTAAATTGTAGCTGACATCTTTCATGCTCCCTAATTCTCCAAAAATATCTGAATGTTTCTTTAATGTTTTTGTGAGGCCTGATTCTCCTTTGGTTATTATGTTGAGTTTGGCCCAGTTCAGTCCAAACTTCTCCAACCATGTTCGACCCATCAACACTGGTCTTAGAAACCCTACAGTGCAGGAGGCCATTCAGCCCATCAAATCTGCACCGACAACAATCTCACCCCAGGCCCTATTTCCATAAACCCATGTATTTTACCCCACTAATTCCCCTAACCTAAACAGTCTGGGACACGAAGGGGCAAATTAGCAGGGCCAATCCACCTTACCCAAATATCTTTCAGACCGTGGGAGGAAATCGGAGCACCCGGAGGAAACCTGTGCAGACACGAGGAGGAAGTGCAGACTCCGCACAGTGACCCAAGCTGGGAATCGAACCCAGGTCTCTGGAGCTGTGAGGCAGCAGAACTAACCCACTGTGCCACCATGCCGCCCATAGTCCTCTTGATGCACATTTCTATTCATCACAAAGGATCTGTCTACTTGTCAGCTTTGTATCTGAGCACTGTGTCTTCAAAGCTTTTCTGTGTAGTTTCCACTGTACTTTGAGGATTAACTCATGCTATGCAGCATGATCTAAAAGTGTTCACCATGATGTAACTGAATCTTGCTGATGAACTTATTGTTGCCTTGTTTGCACATTATATTAAGAAGATGCTTCAGTGACTATTTTTGTGACTCTGTCTTTCCTTATCACAGAAGCAGCTTGATGTACAGAGAAAGGTTAAGACAGAAGCTATGCATGCATATTAATGTTCGCAAACAAGTTTCAAGGATCCAGGTCTGTACTTTTAACACATCAGCAAGACTGAAAGCATTAGGAAGATAGATCTGGTGGATCAAGAAAAAAAAATCTGAGACTTACCAAGTACTTTTTGAATTTTAGGTCCAATAATATTTAATCAGAATCTTTTTGCATTCTCAGGCGTGGTGAATTCTTAATTTTATTTATGATTATTTATAACGTTTATGAATAAAATCTATACACTGATAAGAATGGACTGTGTCAGGCTTTTATATGATTTCCTACTATGGACATATTGACAATGGTTTTTAGTAAATTATCACAGAACCAGCTTATACACTTAACAGGATTACAGTACAAAAGCAGAAAAAAAAATTTACATTCAGGAGCTCACCCAGGGTTACTGACAATGTCTGACCACTAGGGATGACTATGCGGCTAAAGTTCTTCTACATAACCAAGTCCATATTGAGTAACATCACTAACTTTACACTTCTGAGGGGCAGAATCATTTTTTACTGCATTCTTCTAAGATTTAACAAGAAAATGCAATGCCCACATAACCTTTTGAATGAAAATAAACATTGATACCGTGTTGTATTTTATAGTATTTAAAAATACCAACAAATAATTTAGGAGTCTGCAGCAAAGGGATTAATCACCATTATTAAATTAAGTAGTGTAACATACTTAGTTTTACCCTTTGAAGATTCTGTATAATCTTGTATTGAATTTTTAAATGGATTTTTAGAGGTTAAGTTGTCTCCATCTCCAAATCTCCTTCCACCATTTGAATCATAGAATCCCTACAGTGTGGAAAGAGGCCATTCAGCCCATTGAGTCTGCACTGACCACAATCCTACTCGGGCCCTATTCCCATAACCTGCATATTAAACCTGCTAATCCCGTGATACTAGTGTCAATTTAGCATGGCCAATCAACTGAATCTGCACATCTTTGGACCATGGGAGGAAACCAGAGCACCCGGAGGAAACCCATGCAGACACAGGGAGAATGTGTAAAACTCACCATAGAGAGTGACCTGAGGCTGGAATTGAACCTGGGTCTCTGGCAAAGCGCAGCAACAGCGCTAACCACTATACTGCCGTGCCACCTTTAATTTGAGTGATGACATTTTCCATAAATTCATGATTGGAAAAAAATCTATACAATGTATTTCTCTTTGAACAGATCTGCATAAATATAGCTAAATGATTGCCAGCTACTAAATATAGCTTCAAATTATTACTATCTGAAGTAACTGGCAGCTATTCCCTTTGAGGTCACTTGTAATTCTCCTGGGGTATGACTGAAGGCTGAAAAGAGCAAGATGACAAACTGCATTAAGAAATTATGGTTAGGTGACACCATTCCTGGGTGTTAAAAACCTGTGGATTGCAGCAGGTTCAGTAAATGCTGGGAGTTAGAGATGAAAAGAATGAGTAGGAAAGGCTGGTGAGATCAGCCTTAATTTCACAACTATTAGCACTCAGGAAGGGGGCAGAGGTGATATGCTCGGAAAGTTTGAGAAAGTCCACGGCAAAAGAGAGAAACAACTTTGTGAATTCAAGTTCAAGATAAAGGGTTGTGAATGTAACCTAATCCATCACTCAAAACAGCCTCCCATCCACCAACTCTGTCCACATTTCCCGCTGCCTCGGCAAAGCAGCCAGCATAATTAAGGACCCCACGCACCCCGGATATACTCTCTTCCATCTTCTTCTGTTGGGAAAAAGATACGGGAATCTGAAGTCGCATACCAACCGACTCAAGAACAGCGTTTTCCCTGCTGCTGTCAGACTTTTGAATGGACTTACCTCGTATTAAGTTGATCTTTTTCTACACCCTAGCTATGACTGTAACACTACATTTTGTACTCTCTTGTTTCCTTCTTTATGAACGGTATGCATTATCTGTATGTGCAAAAAACTATAATTTTCACTGCACACCAGTGCATGTGACAAAAATAAATCAAATCCAATTTAAAAAATATCTCTTGACATCAATAAAATAATAAATGAAATGTAACTAAGGAAAGGGTCCTGTTGCTTAGAACAATATAAATGGTAGAGTTGCTGAAAATAAGTGACATATTTTAGATTTAATAGACAACAGCAATGATATTGATGGTGGTGCCAACAATATTTGAAGGCATATCTTACACTGGATCTACACACTAGATAAATTGTAAACAAAGTTGACAGTTTTGTTTGGTGCAGTTGAACAAGGATTTATATCGCAAACATAAACTGGAATAAAGCTAAAAGCAATTGACGATAAAATGTAGATTTCTCTCTGAGCGGGTAGAAACCGATAATCTGTTTAAAATTTAGCTCCATACTTATCAGGATCAGTGATTATGACTGAAATAAACTTTTAATGTGCCACACACAAAAGAACGGCATTTCCCATAGAGACTGTGTTCACCCCATTAATTCTCACTGCCACTGCCACCAGCTGAATGCAAGATGATAAAAGACTACTTGAAATGTCGTGGGAAGATCGAGGGATGTATAGCTGGCTTGACAGATATTAACAACAGCTTTCAAAATGTATTCAGCTTGGATTCTGTCAGACTACATTAAGCATTTAAATCCAGTAATTAAAAAGAAAACATTTCTCTTGTAACACTCTGGACCCATTGAAAAAATGGCAGCAAATCTTGTAATAAGTAATTCTCTTGTTTTGTACTTGTCGTTTGGAAAAACTCCAATCATTTGGTGTTTTGAATTTCACAATTCTTCCACTTTGCAGTGGAAAGTGCTCCAGTAACTGTGGTGAGTGGGCCGAGTCCTGGGCACCTTGTTTTCCAACAGCTTATTTCAAGGTCGCGTTTGTTCCTCTAAGTCAAGGGCCATGACCCATAGAGCGGGAAGACCACCAAGACGGCAATGGGTAGGAGCAAAATTGCAATCTCTATCAAGACTTACTGATTAACTGACACCAATTTTGAATTTTAAATAAGTTGTAGATAGCGAGAGGATGAAGATTGAGCGAGTTAAGAAGCCGCACAATCCCGAGGTCACAGGAAGAATAAGCGAGACAGTGTGACAAATTTCCACTTCAATTGTGTGAGGATTTGACAAGGTTGCAATCCTTACTCTCATCATTGTGAACGTCTTGTGTGACTGACAAAACTTTTAGCAATGCAACCATTTAAATGATAAAGCTCGCTTGGGCAGGATTGTTGCAGGCTGAATGGCCTCCTTCTACACTGTAGGGATTTTATGATTATCTGAAAGTAATCCAACCCAAATGGGTCTTCTCTCAGCTTCCACTAGATCTTGTAATATCTGATTAATATTACTTTAACTCTTTGTTAATTATTATTTTCAGGACACTGACATAATTTACATGAAAATCTTTGGTTTTGAATATACATCATATAAATGTGCAAAAGTTGCACCAGGTTTTTCTGTGCTTAATCACATCTCAAATGGTACTATTGCATTGTCTTTGCTAGCACAAACTGAACTAATTACCGGGGTGCTGGCTATAACTGGCAGTGCTGCAAGGTGAATTGAAAGCATAACACACTTGACACTTTAAATAAGTTAAGAAAACAGGACACCTGATTGTCCACACGATTAAATCAGGCTGTTAGTGAAAAGAAACTGAAAAACAAAATGTGGGTTGACAGGGAGGCAGGAAATATTGGGAAATGAACCATTTTAGGTTATTTTGGAATAAGCTGTCACAAAGCAGCCATGGCACAAGTTTCAATTCAGGCCTTGCCCTCTTAAGCAGGAATAGTTTTGGTCTTGAGGACACACAGGCAGGAACGGAAAACAACTAAAGAGAAAAACAATATCCTGTAATGATATCTTTAAAAAAATGGCTTAAAAAAAACAGTGCAGCTGCTGGTCTTTCCTGATAAATAACTGGTGGCTTTTGGCGGTTTATATTTGTACTCTGAGCACAAGGCATGCAGCTCCCGCTCCAAAACTGGGACTTCTGTCCACGCCCCAATTTATCACATTTATAACAAGGCAATTTGAGCAATTTGTTCAACAGCAAAATAAAACCGAAGTTATTGCACAAAATCGAAGCTGACATATCAATATTGCAGCTTCAGTCAAGAGAGATCCCATTAACCACTTAGCACTGGGCATTGGTTTTGATCCCTTATCGTCTTTTAGCAAAGAGAGGTCCTGTAATCCAGGTTAAAACCAGGTAGTAACAGCATTATTTCACCATAGCAACCAGAAATTCTGACATACAAACTATCATTATGAGATAAGCTGCAAAGGAAGTGGCCTCTTGTGTACCATTAAAGATGGCAGTAACAGACAGATGGGAATCACCAATTTTATGTACAATGTTGACTTAGATTTTTAAATCTGGCAACAGCTTTAGCCGACCTTTAAGATGCTCTTGATCCAGATCCAGATCCGGTCACAAAAGGTCTTTAATATAAAATCAATGCTTCATTCAGTCTGTCTGCTGTCATCGTTATCGTATCTTCTCTCAGATGTAAAACTCGCATCCAATGACAGTTTGTAATTATTACCAGATCTACAATCCTTTCAAATCATATCACAGGAGCTCACACTAACTGTCAGATGATTGGTTTATAATATCAGCTCCATCCTATAATCCACACTATTGGTCACTGGTTTTAGCAGCTGCTCAGTTTGCTGCCTTCCATCATTAACAACTGCTCGAAGCTCACTAACTGCACATGAATGAGGCCTGAGCTTAGTTTGGTCCCCTTCTTAAGTGCAATCCCAAAATACCTTTATTTTTTCTGATTTGCCACACAGTGCAAGGGCAGCAAATCAGTGAAGTGTACAAAGTTTCATAGAATTCCTACAGTGCAGAAGGAGGCCATTCAGCCCATCAAGTCTGCATCAACCACAATCCCACTCAGGTCCTATTCCCGTAACCTTGTATATTTACCCTGCTAATCCCCAGACACCAGGGTCAATTTAACATGGCTGATCATACTAACCTACACATCTTTGGACTGTGGGAGCAAACTGGAGCACCCAGAAGAAACCCACGCAGACAACATGCCAACTCTACACTGACACTGACCCGAGGCTGGAATTGAATCTGGGTCCTTGGCACTGTGAGGCAGCAGTGTTAACCACTGTGCCACCACACTGCCCTGAAGAAGAGAAGTGCAGGGTGGAGCTTAAGAAAGCAATTAGGAATGCAAAGAGGGCATATGAGAGCACTTTGGCTGGTAAAAGTAGGGGAAATCCCAAAATATTTTATAAATATATCAATGATAAGAGGTTAACCAAGGAAAGAATCGAGTCCATTAGGGACCAAAGGGGCAATCTGTGGGTGGAGTCAGAGGATATTGGTAGAGTGTTGAAAGAATATCTCACATCTGTCATCACCCAAGAGAATGAGTATGATGGAATGGAATTCAGGGGGAGAGATTGTAAAGTTCTTGGGAAAACTGATGTGGGGAAGGGCAAGGTGTTGGAGGACAAGGGCCGGAGGCCTTAAAAAAATGAATAAATCTCCAGGTCCAGATGAATTGTGCCTTAGGAAGCAAGGGAGGAGATTCCAGGGGCTCTGATCCAAATTTTCAATTCCTCTCTTGCCACAGGGGAGGTAACAGAGGACTGGAGAACAGCTAATGTTCAGTTATTCAAGAAAAGTTGTACAGTTAAGCCAGGTAACTATGGGCCAGTGAGTTCCATATCAGTGGTAGAAAAACTATGAGAGAGACTTCTGAAGGAGGGGATCTGTCTCCACTTGGAGAGGCAGAGCTTGACCAGGGATAGTCAGTATGACTCCATCAGAGGGAGGCCATGCCAAACAAATTTGATTGAAATTTTTTGAGGAAGTGGCCAGTTGTGTAGATGAGGGTAGCGCAGTTGATGTAATGTAAGTGGATTTCAGCAAAGCCTTTGACAAGTTCTCACATGGGAAATTTTGTAAAAAAGGTAAGTTCACATGGGGTAATTTGATAAAGTGGGTTCAAAATTAGCTCAGTCGTAGGGGACAGAGGGTGATGACAGAAGGCTGCTTCAGTGACTAGAAGCCAGTGTCCAGTGGCCGTACCACAGGGACCTGTGTTAGGTTCCCTATAATTCACCATTTATATAAATGACATTGATGACTATGTGAGGGGTAGAATGAGTAAGTTTCGGATGACACAAAGATTGGACGGGTGGTTAACAGTGAGGTTGAGCATCATAGGCTACAAGATAGAAATGAAATGGGCAGACAAATGACAGATAGAATTTAACCCTGAAAAGTGTGAGATGATACACTTCAGAAAGAGTAATTTGACAAGAAAATATTCAATGAACGGCAGGACACCAGGAAGTTCTGTGTTTGTCCACAGATCTCTGAAGGCGGAAGGGCATATTAATATGGTGGTGAAAAAGGCATATGGGACAATAGCCTTTATCAGTCGAGACATAGATTATAAAAGCAGGGAAGTCAAGTTGGAGTTGTATAGAACTGTGATGAGGTCACAGTTAGAGCACTGTGTGCAGTTCTGGTCGCCACATTATCGGAAGAATGTGATTGCGCTGGAGGGGGTGCAGAGGAGATTCACCAGGATGCTGCCTGGGATGGAACATTTAAGTTATGAAGTACTGGAGTACTGAAAACTGAGGGGGGGGGGGGGGGGGGGGGGCGACCTGATCGAGGTGTTCAAGATTATGGAAGACATGGACAGAGTGGATAAGG
Source organism: Carcharhinus amblyrhynchos (assembly GCF_965287045.1). Classification (NCBI taxonomy): domain Eukaryota; kingdom Metazoa; phylum Chordata; class Chondrichthyes; order Carcharhiniformes; family Carcharhinidae; genus Carcharhinus; species Carcharhinus amblyrhynchos. Next base: position 51,075,094 of record NC_137342.1, read on the forward strand.
TGCAGCTGTTCCCCTTAGTTTGAGGGTCAGTCACGAGGAGGCATAGGTTCAAGGTGAGGAGCAGGATATTTAAGGGGATTTGAGGAAAAACATTTTTACCCAGAGGGTGGTGAGGGTCTGGAAACTCTGATCTCTTGTGATTGGCAGGAGAATTATCATATCAGAAGAAGATGACTCCTCAAATCACTGAGAGACAGTCAATGGGACGTTGTCTTGATGCTCTGAGTTTTACAATAAACTGTACTTCAAAATTTGATTCAAAATTCCCCCTGGAAACCACTAATGATTTGTTTTACCTGGTGACCGCAGGGATGGAGATATCCCAGGTGTTGACATGTCTCCATGGATTCAGTGCATCGATGGGGAAATTCCCTCAAATGTCTGTGCAAAACATTGCAGTGAACGGCACCGTTAAACCAGCCGTTCACCACGTCCCACAGATGCTGCACACAATCTTCATTTGAGTTTAAAAACAGAAAATGCTGGAAAAACTCAGCAGATCTGGCAGCAACTTCAGAGAGAGAAAAAGAGGCCGAAATTCTCCTATCATAGCGATCGAGACTGAAATTTCATTTAAAGGCCAGTTGAGCTCGGGAGTGACTTTCTGGTCTTGGGGAATGTGCGTCTGAAGGATCCCGCCCAGAGTTAATTGGTGGGATTCTCTCATCCCAAAACCGGAGAGTCCCACCTGAGGCCAATGGACATTTGAGTGTTCAGCCCCAACGCCCACTACAATCTCTGTGGTGGACAAGACCGGAGACTTCCCCCTAACGTTTTGCCATGCATCAAGAAAGCCCACCAACGCCTCTACCTTCCCAGGAGATTAAGGAAATTTGCATGTCAGCTTGGACTCTGACCAACTTTTACAGATGCACCATAAAAAGCATTTTTTCTGGTTGTATCACAACTTGGTACGGCTCCTGCTCTATTCAAGACCACAAGGATCTACAAAAGATCATGAATATAGCCCAATCCATCCCACAAACCAGCCTCCCATCCATTGACTCTGTCTACATTTCCCACTACCTCAGCAGAGTAGCCAGCATAATTAAGGACCTCACGCACCCCAGACATTCTGTCTTCCACCTTCTTCCATCAGGAAGATACAAAAGTCTGAGGTCACGTACCAACTGACTCAAGAACAGCTTCTTCCCTGCTGCTGTCAGACTTCTGAATGAACCTACCTTGCATTAAGTTGATCTTTCTCTACACTCTAGCTATGACTGTAACACTACATTCTGCACCCTCTCCTTTCCTTCTCTATGAAAGTTATGCTTTGTATAACGAGCAAGAAACAATATTTTTCATTGTATACTAATACATGTGATAATAATAAATCAAATCAAATCAACTCCGATGTGATTCTGCCCAATATGAGTACTGGACCAAACCTGCTAGGGTTTACCCAGGAGTTTCTGTTTTTATTTCAGATTTCTAGCATCCACTTTAAAAGCATTTTGCTTTTATTTAATCTGTGTTTGTTGCTCAGGGAGCCTCTTCTGTTTTATATCAGAACCCAAGAGATCATCATTCACATATTCTGAAGCAGGGGACTGATTTCTCTTATGTTTCTGCATATTGCTATTAGGTTCCAGTTTCAAACCTTCATCCTCTGCATTCTTTCCTTCTGCATGTCACGCAGTGGATCAATTTCTCATCAAACTATTTATATATCTGCATTGCAATATCATGCAATTAAAAATTTTAGACAGGTGTCAACTGGATTCAAAAATCGTGAATGTAAAGATGTTTGCTTAATCAAAATATACTTTAAACCTGAAAAATTAAGCTAGTTATTGCCTGTGAGCTAGTAACTGAATAGTTAAAAGCAAAATACTAGAGAAATATTCTGCAGATCTGGCAGCATCTGTGGAGAGAGAAACAGAGTTCATGTTTCAGGTTGATGGCCTTTCAGAAGGTAATGACCTGAAACATTAACAATGATTATTAAAGTGATCTATTTCTATGAAACACGAAACACTGGTGATATCGGTTAGTGTTAGAGAGATTTAGGATAACCTGACACTACAAGATTAATAAATCAGGATAGACTAATTTAGAAAATGAATATAGTCACAAAGTTCCAGGAGTAATAAAGGTACTGAAACCAAAAGAGAAAATGCTGGAAAATCTCAGCAGGTCTGGCAGCACCTGGAAGGAGAGGAAAGAGCTAATGTTTCAAGTCCAGATGACTCTTTGCCAAAGCTAAAAGGCATAGAAAGTAAGTATCTCCCACTTTCTATGCCTTTTAGCTTTGTCAAAGGGTCACTTGAACTCTAAACATCAGCTCTTTTCTCTCCTTACAGATGCTGCCAGACACGTTGAGATTTTCCAGCATTTTCTCTTTTGATTTCAGATTCCAGCATCTGCAGTAATTTGCTTTTATTCAATGTTATAAAGGTACTGTTTTGCAGAGAAACACATATAACCATTGTTAGAAAATTTAAACATGTATTTTTAAATATTCTGTATTAAAAACATACACTTTGGCCAACTACAGACTACCCCAAGGTATAATGGGATAAAAACTGAGTAAGGCGAACCATACTCTAAGAGCCATACTGCCATAGAGCACAGTTTTTAATCAGTACAGGATATAGAAAGCACAAATTTCCCAGATACTGGACTGAAATAATTCAATTTCTTCTGATAAGAGATTGCTCAAGCAAAAGAACCCTTGAACTCTATGACCTGCATAATTGAAGTTGCTAAAGAAACAGTGGGAAAGGTACCTTTGAACTCTACAACCTATGTAATTGGGGTTGTTAAGAGACAGCAAATTCTACGGACCAATGAGTTCTCATGCTGCCAGAGAATAGGATGTTATTGTCCCAAGTAAATAATTCATATTATAAATATCTAATAATTCATGATTGGAGCATCCAGTTAAGATGAAAATAAGACGGGCAAATGATTTCTGAAAAATGTATAATTGTAGTACGTCTTAATAATGTAATTTAGAGTAATTTGAGTTGCCTCAAACTTCTCTCCCTCATGTGTGGATCAGACCTGGGCAAATAAAATACATCTTCAACCAGAATTTACTGTCTCTGTGTATTCTTTGTATTTGCATGAACTATTAATAAAGAGATATCTGCCGCATAAAGCCAGCATAATATATGGTTCACTGAAAAAAATCCCTACAGTGTGTCTCAAACAGAAAGTAAATTTTATGCATTTTATTACCATTATACTTGGCTTGTGTCTTAACTCCATTATAACATTTCAATTCATAATTTTCTGTATCTTGTTCAATGTATCCTTCAATGGGGTAATTTTTCTACACATGATGTATATTGCTGTCTGCTGAAGGATTACTGTTCCATGTTGTCTCACCAGTTTCAGAGTAGCTCAAACATTTACAGTACAAAACATATCATTTTTAACCATAAGGGTGTGGAGAGTCTGCAGAAGGATCTAGATAGGCTGGGCGAATGGGCCAGGAAATGGCAAATGGAATTTAATGTTGGCAAGTGTGAGGTGGTCCACTTTGGTAGGAAGAATGGTAGGAAGGACTATTACTTACGGGGCGAAAAACTGCAGCAGGCGACGGTGCAGAGGGACCTCGGGGTCCTTGTGCATGAGTCGCAAAAACCCAGCTTGCAGGTGCAGCAGGTGGTCAGGAAGGCGAATGGGATGCTGGCCTTCATAGCGAGGGGGATTGAATATAAAAGTAGGGAGGTCTTGCTGCAGCTGTATAGGGCATTGGTGAGGCCGCAGCTGGAGTACTGTGTGCAGTTTTGGGCGCCGCACCTGCGCAAGGATATTTTGGCCCTGGAGGGAGTGCAGAGGAGGTTTACTAGGCTGATACCGGAGTTGAGGGGATTGAACTATGAGGAGAGGCTGAATAAACTAGGCTTGTACTCGTTAGAGTTTAGAAGAATGAGGGGAGATCTCATTGAGACGTATAAGATGGTGAATGGGATGGATAGGATAGAGGTGGAGAGACTCTTCCCGCTCAAAAAAGACAGCAGGACTAGGGGGCACAGCCTCAAGATAAAGGGGAGGCGGTTTAGAACGGAGTTGAGGAGGAACTTCTTCACTCAAAGGGTGGTGAATCTCTGGAATTCTCTGCCCGTTGAAGTGGTGGAGGCTGCCTCGCTAAATATTTTTAAGAAGCGGGTTGATGGGTTCATGATAAGAGAGGGGATTAAGGGTTATGTGGAGAGGGCGGGAAAGTGGAACTGAGCCACAACAGATCAGCCATGATGTTATTGAATGGCGGGGCAGGCTCGAAGGGCTAGATGGCCTACTCCTGCTCCTATTTCTTATGTTCTTATTTCTTATGTTCTTATGAAACATTTAAGAATTAAAAATGGACGTAGTGTAGAATGCTGATTCTCTACTAGCTCCACTCATATTACTACCAAAGACCAATTCTATTCCTTCTGTTTCTTCAGCTTCTTGTCTAGTCTGTCCTTGGTGATTTTTATTTTGTGCGTTGTACATTTTAAAAGACTAGCTGCTTCACCAATCACCTTCCCTCTTTCATAAACCCGGGTGTAGGGATTTTCACAATGACTGCATTGCTCAGTTTGATTCACAGCTCCTCAAATAATGAGGCAATCTTTGCTGACAAGTGTTGAGTAACATTCTTGGCACACAAGTGCAAAGAATGGCCACCAAAAGATAATCTAACCCAGTTTCCTTTTGACATTTAATGGTGATGTCTACACATTGAAAGCTCTTGCTCAGTAATGGTGGTGGCCTGAATCTAGAGTATTAAACCAATGTAAAACAATTCAAAATGTAGAATAATAACATTCCCGCTCTAATCCTTTATGTCAAATCACAGTGACACAGATAAAGTTCTTACCACTGAAGTTAATTTTGATTAAGTGCTCTTTGTATAACTTCTTTCCATCCAGTGGCATTATGGCATCACAGAGTCTGGTGGTGTTCGGGCACAGTAGCCGTTGCATTCTGTGTAAGGCGTGTGCCATTGAGTACACTGCATTGACAACAAACATTATCTTTGTCTCTTGCTCATAGTTGGAGTTGTTGATTGACAGCCGCCTGTCGCACAGCTTTTGACGCGATCGACTGCTTTGTAGCACGCACTGGAATTTCTGTTGCCAGAATGCTTTAAACCACGGGTTGCGTTTGTTGGTGTGAGGGTGGAGGCCTTGAAAGTACTTGTCAAATGGCTTAATGGGGTAAGAAGCAAGCTCAAGGGTTATCGCACCATTGGCGACATGCTCATTTCCCTTGACTACAATGTCCTGAGCTCCCCATCCATCACTGGCAATCCAGGTGAAACCAGAAACATTCAATCGGCTAGCCGCAGCCAGAAGCTCTTTGGCATCATCACCTCGTGTGAAAAGTACAACGATCTTTGCGTTGGCTTTGTTGAGCAGTTCCTGTATTACGCCATCGTAGGACTTCTTTGTGGTGGAGCGGCCGAATTTCTCTGACGTAGCAATGCAAATATTTCGAAGCCGCGCCTCATGTTCAAAGGCTTCGATTCCAGTTTCTCCATAATCGCCTTCCGAAGCGACGGTCGACACATAAGTCCAGTTGAAGAACTGCAAAATTTCCGCCATGGCCTTAGCCTGATAAAAATCAGGAGGTACGGTTCTTGCAAAGTAATCGTAGCGGCTTTTATCGCTGAGTTTTGCGCTCGTTGAAGCATAGCTGATCTGAGGAATCTGGAAGAGCCTAAGCAAATTTGCTACCTGTAAATAATGTTAAATAGATATTAAATGTAAATCAATGAGAAGATGATTATTTTAATGCTGTTCAACTTGCTAAAACAGCCTGCATTTATACAGCACCATTCCTCCAAGCTGCTACACAAAGACATAGGAACCAACGTCAAGTCAAAGGAAGAAATATCAGGAGTGGTGACAGACTGCTCGATCAATGAGGTTGGTTTTAAGAAGGTTCCTAAAGACGAGGGGGTTGCAGAAATGGAGGGGTTTAAAGGGAGGAACTCCAGATATGAGGTCCAGATAGTTGCAGGCACAGTTAGTAACAGTGAAGAGGTGACAACATGAGAAGTCTGTGTGGGGAGAGGGGCCTTTTTTTTTTGCTGTGAACGAACTACTTACCCCACTAGCATTAACAAAAGGCTTAGAAGCAGAAAACATAGAACAGTACAGCACACTACAGGCCCTTCTGCCCTCGATGTTGTGCCAAGCTTTGTCGGAAACCAAGATCAAGCTATCCCACTCCCTATCATTCTGGAATGCTCCATGTGCCTATCCAATAACCGCTTGAAAGTTCCTAAAGTGTCCAACTCCACTACCACAGCAGGCAGTCCATTCCACACCCCAACCACTTTGAGTAAAGAACCTACCCTCCTATATCTCCCACCATGAACCTTATAGCTATAGCCCCTAGTAACAGCTACATCCACCCAAGCAAATGATCTCTGGACATCTACTCCATCTCCCTCATCATCTCATAAACCTCTATTAAGTCACCACTCTAAAGAGAAAAGCTCTAGCTCCCTCAACCTTTCCTCATTGACCTACCCTCCAAACCAGGCAGTATCCTGGTAAATCTCCTCTGCACTCTCTCCAACGCTTCCACATCCTTCTTATAATGAGGTGACCAGGACTGCATACAATATTCCAAATGTGGTCTCACCAAGGTCCTGTACAGTTGCAGCATAACCCCACGGCTCTTAAACTCTAACTCCTGTTAATAAATGCTAACACACTATAAACCTTCTTCATGGTTCTATCCACTTGAGTGGCAACCTTCAGAGATCTGTGGATATGAACCTCAAGATCTCTGTTCCTCCACATTCCTCAGAAACCTGCTGTTGAACCTGTAATCCGCATTCAAATTTGTCTGACCAAAATGATTTCCCTTGCACTTATCAGGGTTAAACTCCATCTGCCATTTTTTGGCCCAACTCAGCATCCTATCAATGTCTCTTTGCAACCTATAAGACCCCTCCACCTCATCCACTACTCCACCATACTTGGTGTCATCAGCAAATTTACTGACCCACTTTTTAGCCCCCTCTTCCAAGTCAGTGATAAAAATCACAAATAGCAGAGAACCCAGCACTGACCCCTGTGGTACACCGCTGGTAACTGGCCTCCAGTCTGAAAATTTTCCATACACCACCACCCTCTGTCTATGAGATAGCCAGTTAACTTATCCAATCAGCCAAATTTCCCTCTATCCCACACCTCCTTACTTTCTTCATGAACCTACCATGGGGAACCTTATCAAGCACCTTACTAAAATCCATGTATACGACATCAACTGCTCTACCTTCATCCACACACTTAGTTACCTCCTCAAAAAATTCAGTCAAATTTGTGAGACAAGACTTACTCTTCATGAATCTGTGTTGACTATCCCGGATTAAGCTGCATCTTTCCAATTGGTTACACATCCTATCCCTCAGGACCTTTTCCATTAACTTACCAAAGTAAGACTAACTGGCCTATAATCACCAGGGTCATTCCTATTTCCTTTCTTGAAGGGAGGAACAACATTCGCCACTCTCTAACCCTCTGGCACTATCCCCATAGACAGTGAGGACCCAAAGATTAAAGCCAAAGGCACTGCAATCTCCTCCCTTGCCTCCCAAAGAATCCTAGGATATATCCCATCTGGCCCAGGGGACTTATCAACCCTCAGTTTTTTCAAAATTGAACTCCTCCAGCCTATTAGCCTGCATCACACTCTCATTCTCAAAAAATGGCCCCTTTCCTTGGTGAACACTGAAGAAAAGTTTTCATTGCCTCTCCTATCTCTTCTGACTCCATGTACAAGTTCCCCCAACTATCCTTGACCGGCCCTAACCTCACCCTTGAACCAAACCATTTTGGTGGTTGGGTCTCAATAGCGTCTGACTGAGTGTTGTCATCACCAAGTTAGCACCCTTGAGGCGCTTTGACCATTGTGGAAGTTAATAAATTGGTCAGTTCTTATACTGGGCTGATTAATGTCAGAAATTGAGAGGGGGACAGGAGGTGCCATTGGGGTGTGTGGTGAGTAATATTAGTGATGAATACTCTGGTATTCCTGACTGGCTAAGTGAAAGTAAACGTTCCTTTAATATTCCTGGTGACAAGCCTTGACCCTGACATACCTTCCAGCCACTAAATATTGCACAGGAGTTCAACAATTGGTAAAGGATAAAAACATTGAAATGAGGTTAATGCTGGAGCACTGCCTGCCTGTCTCAAAGCCCAGCCACCAATCACACCATTAGCCTCAGGCTGCAGCTCATCATCAGGCAATTACAGGTAAGAGTAACTCTTGCTGCAGCCTCAGATATGGAGCACAAGAGAGTTGGTGCGGTGTGTGACTGGGGCAGCCTCGCCAGCGCAAACTCATTCCTTCTCCCCTTCATCCATGAAGCAAAGAAAGGGTGGGAATTCCCTACAGCCTTTATTCCCTCCCACGGCAGATGGGGGGGGGGGGGGGAGGTGGTGAGACACGCAAAGCACAATTAATGTTAGGAAGAAAAAAAATGGCAAAGTGATTGGGAAAAGCAAAGAAAATTAGTGAGGGGAGAAAAGGACATTGCAAGGCTTTAACACCTGTCTGGGTCTGGCTCTTTAAATTGACTTTCACATTTTCTCCAGTGCCGTACAACCAAGGACACTCCCATCATATCAGTACGTGTGTTTACCCATTGAATACAGGTGTGCATGTCCATTGTGTACAGGTGTAGATGCTGTAAGACTTTAAATCAGGCAGTTGAGGTTAACCTGTTAGAATATAAACTCCCTGATTAAGAGCACCCCTTTAATCACATTTTAATTTGATGTTTTAAGTTTCTTTTCCACTTTGTCCTTTGTTTCAGGCAGTTTCCCTCCTTTTGGGAGCCGCCCATTTTTAATTTGTTCCCTAGTTAATTTGAGTTGGTTTAATTGTTTGGCCCAAAAAGAGGTTCCTGATTAAAGGTCAAATTGATGGGCCAATCAAGGAGCCTCTTGCTTTGTATTTCACCTGGAGTGTCAGTTCCTCTGGGACTCTTGAGTGTTGACGGCAAACTGAAAGCACTCTATATGGGGCTGTCAGACTGGTAAACAGTGGGATTTTGGTGAAGGGATTTCTGCTTCCAAGGACTTATTGCAGATATCCATTGTGTACAGGTGTATGCACCCATTGTAGATATGGGAGTGATTATCTGTCACCGTAATGACAAGTCATAGACTAGCACCACACATTGACACAATTTGGGATGGTCAGACAAAAGGATTTGCATTTATTTATGTAACACATCCCGCAGCCAATGAAATACTACTGATATATAGTTACTATTATAATATAGGAAACATAGTAGCCTATTCATACACAGCAAGATCCCAGTATAGTCATGTGATATTTATTGAAGCATAAATATAGGCCAGGACACTGGGAATAACCCCCTACCCTTCTTTGAGTAATTCCATGGGATCCACCCCAGGGATTGAGCTTCTTTTCACTGTCTAATCTGAAAAACAGCACCCCAGGCAATGCAGCAGTTCTTTAGTGCTGCAGAGGGCCGTTAGCCTTGATTTTTTTATGTTGAAGAGCCTGCAGCAGGATGGTAACTCAGCTGACAGACGCAGAAGTGTGAAAGCTACCCACTGAATTGCTAGTATTGTAAAATGGCAACTTACAACGACTACAGGAAATGGTGATGAATTTTGGTTAGGCATCAAATTCAATGAAGAATCAAGGATCTTCACTCATTTTCTCCTCTCTACATCTGCATTCCACCTGGAAACCATGCAGCAAACAGGAAATCCAGATTCAAATATCTGATAAGACAAATTGCCTGCTCAGTCTCAGTGAATATCTGACTTGGGATAAATTAATGTGCATCTAAGATTAGAATTTCTGTAGGTCTCTGGCATGGTAGCACAGTGGTTAGCACGCTGCCTCACAGCAACAGGGTCCCTGGTTCAATTCCTGACTTGGGTCACTGTCAGTGTGGAGTTTGCACATTCTCTTGGTGTCTGTGTGGGTTTCCACCTGCAGACCAAAGATGTGTGGGTTAAGTGGAATGGCCATGCTAAATTGCCCCTTAGTGTCAGGGGGACTAGCTCGGGTAAATGCATTGCGTCACCGGGGTGGGATTATGGTCAGTGCAGACTTGATGGGCCAAATGGCCTCCTTCTGCATTGTAGGGATTCTATAATTATTCCTAGATTTTTACCTATAGCAATTCTTCATCTTTCTGGAGCAAGGAGTAGAACATTTTAGGACACTAACGGGGAGCTTTGTGGACAATAAGAACATAAGAACATAAGAAATAGGAGCAGGAGTAGGCCATCTAGCCCTTCGAGCCTGCCCCGCCATTCAATAAGATCATGGCTGATCTGTTGTGGCTCAGTTCCACTTTCCCGCTCTCTCCCCATAACCCTTAATCCCCTCTCTTATCAAAAACCCATCAACCCGCTTCTTAAAAATATTTAGCGAGGCAGCCTCCACCACTTCAACGGGCAGAGAATTCCAGAGATTCACCACCCTTTGAGTGAAGAAGTTCCTCCTCAACTCCGTTCTAAACCGCCTCCCCTTTATCTTGAGGCTGTGCCCCCTAGTCCTACTGTCTTTTTTGAGCGGAAAGAGTCTCTCCACCTCTATCCTATCCATCCCATTCATCATCTTATACGTCTCAATGAGATCTCCCCTCATTCTTCTAAACAATCAGTTCCTGATGGCAAGATGAACTTTGGCAATGATGGTTGGGGGATTTTATGGACAGGTTAAAAGGTGGATCGAACTTGAACAAGGTCAGGAAGCTGTTTTGCATGTATTAGCATATTCTGCATTCTCATCCACAGGCCCCCTCACGGGAATTAACTCCCCCTCCAAAGTAAATTTCGGCCAGTTAGAAATTAGATTCTTCACATTTACGATGATATCAAAGCACCTGGTAAGGTAAATTTCTTCCATGGCTTTGAAGTGGGTAGCTGCCACTTTGGCTCTCTGACGGATGAGCCCCCATCCCCATCTCCCCAACCCTCCGCCCCCACCAATTCCCCCAACCACACCCCCCATCGCCCCAACCGGCACGTCTTTCAGACTGAGGGGAAACCGGAGCACCCGAAGGAAACCCACGCAGACACAGGGAGAACATGCAAACTCTGCACAGTGACCCAAGGCTGGAATTGAACCTGGGTCCCTGGGGCTGAGAGGCAGCAGTGCTAACGATTGTGCCACCCATGGGAGGGCTTCTCGGAAAGGCGTGGTAAAGCTGACCTCAAGAACGGGAGGGGTCAGTGTCGAGAGGGGCTTGGACACATTGACATTGAAGGCACTGAGGGAAGAGCAGGAATATCAACGTGACTAATAATTGGGTCCAGGATAACAGGGGAGGTTACAGGATGGAGGGAAATGACAAGCTGGTGATTGTGGAAAATAATGGGGGAGCTTGGTGAATAATGAGGGAGGGTACAAGCTGCTTGATGACTTGATAAACCTCACACTTACCATTCTGAAGTTCTTAAGGTTGTTGTGCAGTTTGTAAAACCTCTTAAACATCTAAGGTGGGAGGGATTTTAGAATGGGTGGGAGGAGATAATATCACATTTTTGGGCTGGGTGAGGGGTCGCACTATTAATTGCTGGGGAATCTGCAGAGAGCCAGAGTAATGCTCCCAGTGATCGTATGCCCAGGAAACAACATCTCTCCATGGCAAATGAATTGTATTCCAGTGAGAACACATCAGGGAGCTTTCATTCTGTACCATTTGCCATCTGATGTTAGAAGTGGCAGTGAAGAAGGGAGGGAGGGTGGGAGGAAGGGAGGTGAGTGTCTCTAAGAGGTACAGTTGGTGGACTGCAACAAATTCCCAATTCCAAACCTTGTGATGACTGCACAATGTGCAGCACCAGTCTCAAATCCTGATACAGAAGCAGTCCATGTCCAAATGCAATCAGACCAGGACAATATCCTGACTTAGGCTGATAAGTGACATTTGCACCAGTGCTAAGCAATGGCCCCATGACATTCAATGGCATTATCACTGAATCCTTCAGTATCAACAGCCTGGGGGTTACCATTGATGAGAAACTGATCTGGACTAGCCATATAAATGCTGTGGGTACAAGAGCAGGTCAGAGGCTAAGAATCCTGCACCCTCCTGACTCCCCAGATCCTGTTCACAAGTCAGGAATGTGATGGCATTCTTGATGAGAATACTCTGTCCTTCCCTGGATGACTGCAGCTCTATCAACACTCAAGAAGCTCAGCACTATCCAGGACAAAACAGCCCACCTGATTGGCATTCCTTCTACAAACATTGACTTCCCCCATCACCGATACAGTGGCAGCCATGTGTATCATCTACAAGATACACTGCAGCAACTCACCAAGGCTTCTTAGACAACACCTTCCAAACCCATGATTAATACCATCTAGAAGACATTATGTCCACTCCTGTCTCTCAAAATACCTTCCAACAACTTACCCACCTCAAATGTGAGGCTCACTGGCCTGTAGTTCAAGCTTTTCCCTGCAGCTTTTTTTAAACAGAGGCACAACATTTGTCACCCTCCAATCTACAGGTAGTTTACCTGTGACCATCGATAAATCAAATATCTCTGCTGGGGACCCGCAATTTCCTCCCCAGCCTCCAACGATGTCACAGTTCATCAGGTCCTGGCGATTTATCTATCAAGATGCGCTTTAAAGACTTCCAGCACCTCTTTCTCTGTAATATGTACGCTCTTCAAGACATCACTATTTATTTACCCAAGTTCACTAACATCCATGCTTTTCTCAATAGTAAATACTGATGAGAAATATTCATTTAGGATCTTACCCATCTCTTGTGCATCTGCACATAGATGACCTTGTTGATGCTTAAGAGGCCCTACTCTCTCCCTTGTTACTCTTTTGCCCTTTATGTATTTGTAGAAGCTCTTTGGCTTCTCCTTTGCCTTATCTGCCAAAACAATCTCATATCCCCTTCTTTGCTCCCGATTTCTCTCTTAACTGTACTTCTACATTCATAAGAACTAGGAGCAGGAGTAGGCCATCTAGCCCTTCGAGCCTGCCCCACCATTCAACAAGATCATGGCTGATCTGAAGTGGATCAGTTCCACTTTCCCGCTTTCTCCCCATAACCCTTAATTCCCCTGTCTATACTCATTCCTTATACTCTTCAAGGGATTCACTTGGTCCCAGCTGTCTATGCATGTCATGTGCCTCCTTTTTCTTCTTGACCAGGGCCTCAATATCCTGAGTCATCCAGGGTCCCTACTTCTATCAGCCTTGCCCTTCACTCTAAGAGGAATGTGTTTACCCTGACCCCTGGTTAACACACTTTTGAAAGCTTCCCATTTACCAGTTGTTCCTTTGCCTTCCCACAGACTCCCAAAATTAATTTTTGAAAGTTCCTGCCTGATACCATCAAAATTGGCCTTGCCCCAATTTAGAATTTAAATAGGATCAGACCTATCTTTCTCCATAGCTATATTAAAACTAATGGAATTATGATCACTGGTCCCAAAGCGATCTCTCACTGATACTTTTGTCACCTCCCCTTCCTTATTTCCCAAGAGGAGGCCAAGTTTCATCCCCTCACTAGTCGGGCCATCCACACACTGAATGACAAATTCCTTCTGAATACACTTAAGTTTCTCTCCATCCAACCCTGTAATACTATGGCTGTTGGGAAAGTTAAAATCCCCTGCTATTACCACCCTATTTTTCTTGGAACTATCTGTAACCTCCTTAGGTATTTGCTCCTCAATTTCCTGCTGATTATTTGGGGGCCTGGGGGAGAATCCTATTAAAGTGATTTCCTCCTCCTTATTTCTCAGTTCTACCCCTATAGCCTCAGTGGCCGAACTGTCGGATATATCATATCTCAGTACTGCCATGATGTTTTCCCCAATCAAAGGTGTAACTCCCCCTCCTCTCTTACCTCCTGTTCTATCTTTCCTACAGCATCTGTACCCTGGAACATAGAGCTGCACTCCTGTCCCTCCCTTAGCCATGTTTCAATAATTGCTATAATATCCCAGACTCATGTACCCCTCAATGCCCTGAGTTCATCTGCCTTGCCCGTCAGGCCTTTTGCATTGAAATAAATGCAGTTTAATCTGGACTTTGCTTGCTCCCTGTCTTGCTTTTGCCGGATCTGTCTGGTACTAGGATTACTGACACTGCCTTCACTACTTAATGTGCTCTCTTTAACTTATTTGCTCCCTTTAACTAATCAGTTGAAGGTATTTTGTTGACATAGATTTATCTTTTCATATTTCTCTACTTGTCCAGTATAAATCCAAGGTCTTAGTCAGCAATATAACTTCCATCAAACTATCTGCCACTGACTATTTTGCAGTTGCAACTTATCTTTGGGTCACATGCTGTGAGAAAGGGATTGTATAGACATCACCTGAGGTAACTTCAGCAAGAGGTGTCATTGATTAAAGTAGTAAAACATTCTCCTTCAGGTTTTGTCCCAACCTCAAATTACCCAGTGGAGAATCCCAAACTTTCTCTAGGAGTAAAATGATTGAATACAAGCAGCTGATGCATTGGAACCGAAACTCCAAAATGCTACGCTTCTGTGTTGCAAGATACTTGGCAAACTTAGCATGTGTACAAAAATCAAGTCCGGTTATCAACTGGGATTTAGATCTGAGGTCATCGCATAGAGCATTTGAACACCAATACAATTCAACTATTTTGTTTAATTTAAGCTTTTCTGAAATAATATGAACCTCACCTGTATTGAAACACTACTGTACGAGCCACCTACCACACCTGCAATCACTAAGGGATTGTTGTCCTGAATTGCATATGATCCATCAGGGCAGATATATTCTGTTTCATCTACTTTTGTCAAAGATGCTCTTACAAATTCAAGAGATTGTTCCAAAGCGTAAGTGTCTCGTGAGCAAGTGTCCAATATGTGAACTCCAAGCTTTACACCTGGAAGTAGGTAAGTGTCTCGATTGATTTCATCTATTGCAAACAGCATGGCTTCCAAACGTTGGATCCCTCGATCTTCATTGACACTGCCACAGTCTTCCGTTCCCGAGCCTTTCTCGTGTACAGGAAACAATCCACCCAAGACTAAATCTCCTTCAATTTTGATTTCCTTCTTGCCAAGATTACTTTCACCAGATGAGAGAAAGAAAAATCCTTTGGAAATTAGAATTAGGGCAACTGTTTGGAGCTTCGTAAACATCTTCAGCATTTTCTTTCTCTGGAGGAAGGGTTAGAGAACAGCTATATTTCATTTTTTATCCATTGCAAACGTCAAAGCAGTTATTCTCCTTGTGGGCATTTGTGAATGTTGCAAGGCATTTCGGATCTGATGCCTGGAAGAAAAAGAATAAATGAAGACTAGTTTAAGTTCTGTTTTTAAAGTTTTGCTTTAATTTATCTAAGGAAATGGTTAACCAATGTAGACATCATAAATATCAATTGCCACCCACTTTAAACATTCATTTTTTCTCATATTGTCTTTTCTTGCAGGGGAATCAACTGATCCTCCTGCAGCAAGGAAGCAGTTGATGATACTATTCTGATCCATCCCTGGGAGCTGGGATTCAAGCAGGACTTGTCTAATTTTGAAAACAGAATGTCTTACTTCTGTGTGGTATTCTGTCTACATGTTTGTCTAGGCTACATCCCAATGTTGACAAAACCCAACCAAAGTTAACCAGTGGTGATGTATGGACAGTCCATTTTGAAGAGCTTTGGGACAGATGGTGGCCTAGTGGTAAAGTCATTGGGTTTATAATCCTGTGGCCTAGGCTAATGTTCTAGGGACAGGAGTTCTCACCACAGCAGCTGTAGAATTTAAATACAATTAATAACCTGGAACTGGTCTCAAATGAGGTGTGGCACAATGGCAGGGACGGCATGATGGCACAGTGGTTACCACTGCTGCCCCACAGTGCCAAGGACTTGGGTTTAAGTAACGTTACTTAGAAAATAGAGCAGAGTTGCAAGCTTTTTGATGTTTGTTCAGTAAGTGGCAGCACAGTGGTTAGCACTGTTGCCTCAAAGCACCAGGGATACTTGTTCGATTCCCAGCTTGAATGATTGTCTGTAATGAGTCTACATGTTCTTCTCATGTCTGCATAAGTGTTTCCTCTGGGTGCTCCAGTCTGAAAGATGTGCTGGTTAGGTGCATTGACCATGCTAATTTCTCCCTCACTGTACCCGAACAGGTGTAGCAGTGTGGCGACTAGGAGATATTAAAGAAACTTCATGGCAGTATTAATGTAAGCCTACTTGTGACAAATAAACGGTGAAACTATTGTTGATTATCATAAAAACCCCAATTTCATTAAAGTTTATTTATGACAGCTGGGAATCGATCCTGGGTCCCTGGCACCGAGAGGTAGCAGTGCTTACCTGGTCTGGCCCACATCTGACTCCATAGCTACAGTAATGTGACTGCCTTTTAATTGCCCTCTGAAATGCTGTGGCAAGCCATTTAGTTCAAGGGCAACGAGGGATGGGCAACAGATGCTCACCTGCCATTTGGCTAAGGTCAAGTGTCAGAACAAGCCCAAGATGGGGCGCAATGCTTCACCTCGTCAGCTTGGATCTGGTTTGTCTTTCTTGTGGGACAATGAATTGGATTTTGAATTTGGAGCAAGCATAGAATGGATTCGAGTTTGCCCAGCTCATTCTGAGCATTAGCTTTGTAACTTTGAGGATGGAATAAAAATTTAAAAATCTTGGTAGTGATGCCCACATCTCATAAAAGAATTAATTTTAAAAAAGACGCATCAGCTACTGGGGACATTCCATATGTGGATCAAAAGGGGTCCTCATATAATCTTCCATTTAGGTCAATCACTTACAGAATAACCATTATACAAATATAAGAGTGTCAAAATGTTAATAAAGTACTGTACTGAATGGTGGAGATGACAACTGGGTTAAAGAATATTGTTAACCTTTGATGTTTATTCTGTAAACTAATTGAAAGGTTCAAAGTTCAATGAGAAATTCATGGGTCAGACAATGCAATCTCTGTATGACAATGATGATGACGATACAGGACCAGCTCAGTCTCAGGTTTTTGTGGCCTTTCCAATGATTGACACATGATTCATTGGCAGCTGGTAGAGTTGAGATGTTGAATGTAGCAACTTCTGAATGATTTTTTGGCTTCCTTTCAAACACCATCATTTTTAAAAATAAGGGATCCTTTACAAGAACTGAGTGTTGCAATTTAGCTTGCAAGACAACCAATAACAAAAAAGTGGATTTCTGATCAGGATAGGGACAGACTGGAGTAAAATTATTCACCTTTAATAAGCATCCGTTTGAAATGGCCACTTGGATATCTGACCTGGTGCTTAAGCCAGACTGTGAGGAGGCCCCCAGATTGCATGAAATGTAAGTCTTGCGTATGACAGGTGTACTAGTTCTCAATGTGATAAAGCTTTCCCACCCACATTTGCCTCCATTCAATGTACCATCCATAGGGTTGGAGTTGGGCTTTTATTTCCACTTATATTAGCCTCACGGTGTTGCTACATTCCCTGACATATTGTCAGCCTCCATTCATGTTTAGACAGAACATCATAGTGCAAGGAATAGTCACACTGACACATAATTACCAGCCATGTTAAGCAAGTAATTTGAATTTCTATTTTTCTATGTGGCACAGATCATCTCAGGTTATTCTTGTTCATCAATATGTCAATGATAGGATCAGGAATAATGGGATTGAATATCTGTGGCCATTCTTCTGATTATCTGTTTTGCTGGCAGTACATCTGCAGAATCCCTGAGAAATGGTGTAAACGTTGTTCAGACCATTCCTACAGTGATTCAGCTGATCTGCTGCGGAAGTTATGGTGGACGATAGGGGGCATTCCTATGCAAAATGAACTCCAGTATATTAATCATTGAAAAAAGAGCAGTTTACTCAAATTGGTCCAATTACTATATCCAGATCTGCCTGCTTGATGCCAAGTTTTCTGCCAAGTTATGCCACCACAGACATACTCATGAAGTTTTCTCTGTTTCAACTGAGTTTTTACCAAATTCCCATCCATTTCATGTTTGGTTCAAACCCTTCCACTCAATCTCTGTCCTTAACACTTTTGGTTCTCCTTCTTTGCAATGCTTTTGGGTGGTGTAGAGCTGAGCTATCTCACAGTGTTAATGTGAGTCAAAATATTAAATCATAGGCTCTTTATGGCATAGGAGTCCTTTCCATCTATGCCAGCTCTCTGGACCAATCCAGTTAGACTCAACATCACCACCATGCTCTTCTTATCACTCTAAGTTTATTTCCCTCAAATGCCCATCCAATTTCTTTTCAAAATTACTGACCATCTCCAATTTCACCACCTTTGTTGGCAGTGGGTTCCTAGAAGTTGGAAACATCTGAGGCAAAGATCGAATGGTTTGGGGAAAAGGTTCGAGGCAGAAACAGATGATTAGGGCTGGAAGGTTTGTCATTGAAAACGTTAATGCTTAAGGAGTTTTCACAATGACTATACGCTAACCAATTCTTTAGAAATATAACAAAGATAACTGGAAGTAAATTAAAAAATGCATGAGTATCGATTGTTAAACATGTTATTAATGACATAGTCTATTTTCAAAAGAAGCCAATTAAAGACCTAAATTAGTCACAATGGGAGGTTTGATATGGAATTTTTCAGCATGCGGTTGTAATTTATGATATCGCTGCCCATGAAAGTAGAGTATTTATTTGATTCATGTCTTCTCGCTCAGCTGTCGACTTGAGTAGTCTGTTTAAACAGGACTAATTACGTATATGTCACAATCTCTCCCAGCACGGTATGTAACCCATTGACAACCTTTTATTTTGTGCCTTGACAAACTAGTTTTGTTATATCCACTCAGACCTGGTTAATAATAAAAATAAGATGACAGCAACATCAGGAGATCCATGGCACTGCCATTACAGCGTCATTAATCTTACAAATATATGCAAAGGAAAGACTAGACTCACAGACTTGTTAACTTTTACTGTTCTATACTTGGTGGGGGCAAAAAAGTCAAAGCTTGCCAGTGACGTAACAAGAAGCATAATAATTAAGTTTTGTGTTCCTAAAGTGTTCCCTGTTTACTAATTGAATTGTTAAAAGGAGGAACACAGTCATTATTATCACACATCCAGGCAAGTTACTGCTCTTGAGATTTCTTTTATGACATATCTCTGTGATTACAGCCAATTTGTCAAAAATAGATAACTGGATAACTAACTTTTATACGTACATGTGGAGTATTTTTCAAAAAATGTACTAATTGTAAAGTTATCAAGGTTCTTACTTTCACCTCTCACTTCAACTAGGATATGTAGCAGGTATCCCACTTGGATTTTCGTTATAGTTGGTGTATTTTCAGGCTACTGAGAGCTATGAGGCATATGGACAGTGTGAGCAGAGAGTAGCATTGGGGTCAATCACAAGGGGATGGTTTTACAGTGACGGTCAGGAGATTCAGAGGGGATTTGAGAAAACATTTTCACTCAGTGGTGGGAATCTGGAAAGCACTGCCTGGGAAGTTAGTAGAGGCCTGAAACCTTACAATCTTTAAAAAATACTTGTATGATCACTTGAAATAAAATAACATTCAAAGACAATGGGCAAGTGCAGTAAAAAGGGATTATTGCCCTGGAAGTGGTAGTTACTGTTGGTGCAGACTCGATGGGCTGAAGGGCCTTGTCTGTGTTGTATGAAGCTATAACTCTACGGTGTAAATTAATAACATTTGCACCACACGAGTGCTGGGCAATGACCATCTCCAATAAGGGAAAATTTAAACATCAGCCCTTGATGTTCAATGGCATTATTAATTCTGAATCCCCCACTATTAACAACCTGAGGGTTACCGTTGACCAGAAACTGAACTTGACTAGCCACATAAATAAATATTGTAGCTACCAGGGCAAGTCAGAGGCTGGCGATTTTCTGGCAAGTAACTTACCTCCTGACTCCCCAGAATCTGTCCACATCCACAAAGCACAAATCAGCAGTGTAATGGAATACTCTCCACTTGCCTGGATGATTGCAACTCCAACTACACTCAAGAAACTTAATATCACCCAGGTAATAGCTGGCCACTGGTTTGACAGCCCCCTCCATCATCTTAAAAGTTCATGTCCAACACCACAGATGAAGATATCAGCAATGTGTACCAAAGATGCACTGCAGCAAATTATCAACCTCTTCCAAAACTGGGACATCTTCCACGTGGAAGGGAAGAGCAGTGGGTGTTTGGGAACACAAGCACCTCCTCGTTTCCTTCCAAACCACACACCATCCTGCCTTGGAAATATATTGCTGTCCCTTCACTGTAACTGTGTTAAAATACTGGAGCTCCCTCCCTAACAGCACAGTAGGTGTACCTACATTACATGGACCGTAGCGATTCAAGAAAGTGGCCACCAACACCTTCGCAAAGGAAATTAGGGATGGGCAATAAGTCCTGGCCTTCTCAGTGGTTCTCACATTCACTTGAATGGGTACAAAATAATGATAGCAATCTATTATACTCTGCTCTACTTGCTGCACTCGGTGCCTGTTCAACGTGTGTCAAGTTTGACTAAAATTTTGTCCCAATCCAGATGAGGAGTAAAGGTGTTACTTCCATGGCCTGCACCATATACTTTCAGCCAGTAAAAACTGCCTATAATGAACAGCTGGGAGTGTGCAGTTTTGTACTGTATGTTCCCTAATGCAGAAACAGAATTCTAATTGCATTAAAGGAATAGGTATGGAGCATGAGCAGCACAACATGCCCTGGTGCTTCAGTATTGGATAAGTGTGGCAAATATATCATTCCATGTCTGGCTAAGTGAATGATGAAGTGTAAATGGGTCATGAGTCAATGTACCAGACAGACTGATGTAGGAGGGTGTTTAGTCATTCCCAAAAAAAAATCAACATGTCTTTCTTTTTGGAATCTTCCTGTCTAGTAACAGGAGAATGTATTTTTGTTCCTCTGCATTAATTGGAGGTATAGGAGCTTTGTTGCTGTTTCTTGGTGGTTACACTGGAGGGAGATTATGTTTTCTGCTCACTTAGGAAGTGATTTATTTATGATTTGTCTTTTTGACTCATTACAAATACAAACCACGTAAGGTCTAAATTCTAACTCGATATTAATTAATGGGCGGCACGGTAGCACAGTGGTTAGCACTGCTGCTTCACAGCTCCAGGGTCCTGGATTCGATCCCCGGCTCAGGTCACTATCTGTGTGGAGTTTGCACATTCTCCTCGTGTCTGCGTGGGTTTCCTCTGAATGCTCCAGCTTCCTCCCACAGTCCAAAGATGTGCGGGTCAGGTTGATTGGCCAAGCTAAGAAATTGTCCCTTAGTGTCCAGGGATGCATAGGTTGGAGGGATTAGTGGGTGTAATATGTAGGGATATAGGGGTAGGGCCTGGGTGGGATTGTGTTCGGTGCAGACTCGATGGACCGAAGGGTCTCTTTCTGCACTGTAGGGTTCTATGATTCTAATTCAAATACTCATCTTGATCACTTTATGCAGGATGTTAGTTTATGTTTCATACACGTGAATGGAGTTTTGAAGCGATTTTGAGTTTCAATTGCAGTTATACAGAAAAAATAACATTATAATAAAAAGTTCTTACTCAATACATATGAATTCCAATACAAATATTCTTTTGCTTTACATTTGCTGAAAATATATTTGTGGAGACTGAACTTCAATGCTGTGTACACAGAAAACTGAAGTGTCATTGGCAAGGCCAACATTTATTGTCCATCTCTGTTTGAGAAAGTGGTGATGAGCTGCCTTCTTGAACTGCTGCAGTCTCTGTGGTGTAGGTACACCCACAATGCTGTTAGGGAGGGTGTTCCAGGATTTCAACCCAGTAATATTAATTAGGGATGAAACTACATATTTGTAGATCCAAATGTTAATGAAATGCATTTATAATCGTGCCTTTCATGTACTCAAGACATTCTACGGCACTTTATAACCAAACGTTCTGGCCAATGAAAGGTGGAAACAAATCACATCAGGCTGGACTTTTAATGCGGGTTTGGGAAACTGACATGAAAATGATTTCTGAGTTTCGACCCTGCATCTGAACTGCAGTGTTATACTGATGCTATTTTTAAATGTAAATGGACTGGCTGTGCAGGAGGCAAGCTCGTCATCCAACTGGAGGCTGCCTAGTTATCCCTACTTCAAGAGGCAGGAGCTGCCTGTCCGGTGTCAGTGACAAAGGCAAACTATTACCATGTTAGGGGTTGCCGTTGCCATTGCTTTGCTAGGGACAGCAAGAAACTCAAGAAAAGGGCCAGGAGGTTAAAGATTTTTGAGAAGTGGTCAAGGAAGTCCAGTCAAGGTACAGACCTCAAATCGGGTACGAGTGAACACCTCATATTTCACAAAATCATAGATGGAAATGAACTTCCTTTTGTCCAGAGTGACCCATGATGTAAGATAACACAGAGCACCGGATTATCTGAGAAGGATTAGCTCAAACTAAGTGGGACATTTGCAGTATTTACCGATTAACCATTCTATACCTGCCTACGGCTTCCCAGCCGTGCAATGGAAAATGCCTAAAAATTACAAGTAGTATTAATATTTCTGTCATGCTATTCAGTGGAAAAGAAAATAAAAGTGCAGGTCATGCAGACCAATTTATCAGTCATACTTCTGTGGGATGAGCGGTCAGTACTATATCTGGTTTTCCAAAACACAGTATGACAATTGGGAACAGTGGTAATCTTGTTAACCACTGTTAACATAGCAAGGCCTTTCACATGGTAGGTTGTCACAAAGTTAAATCTTATGGGATCCCGTGGGAGGTATCTAAATGGATATAAAATTAGCTTCTTGACAGAAGCCAGAGGGTGGCTGTAGAGAGTTGTTTTTCACTTCAGTCCCTCAGATCCCACAGCAGGACCTCCAGGTAATGATTAGAGAGTTGAGGGTATCCTTCCCAGGACTGCTTTCTATTCCTTGGTTACTGAAGCCACAAGAATCAATGCTACTCGGACTTTCTGAACCCTGCCAAGCCCCCTTTATTTAGAAATCCTTCCTTTGACAGATCTGGACTCTCTAATTGGCTGGACAATGTGGAAGTGGGGTGTCAATGCTGTAGCTGATTTAAAGAGCTGGCTTCCATTGATAATGGATTCTCAGTTTGTTACGGTTTGCCAACTGTCTGTCTCTGTCTCTACCTCACCCCATCTGTTACTGACACCGTGGTTCTGTTGTTTCCAGACACCATTCTTCCAACGTGTTTGTGACAGGCTCTCTCCATCTTCCATTTCAGCTCTTCACCTAATGGCTCCTTTACCCTGTTGGTCATTGTCTACACTTCTAAAAATGAGATATTTTCCTATGCAAAATCCTGGTCAATAAAATTGAATGAAAATGTTTGATGATAAGGGAAAATAGGGGTCAGTTGCTGTGCGCATTGTAATGTGCCAAGAGTCTGACTTATTCAATCCATTTGGATTTCTGTAAATTTTCACTTCAGCTTCATTGGCTTTAACTTAATTAAAGGTGGAAATTAGCTCCAGTGTGTAATTAGTTTTTACTGACCTTTGAATAATAAGCAAGGTATTGGAAAAAGGGCTTGCACAAATTTGAATTAATTAAAAGTGCTGATAATTTCCTGTGAGAGCTGGAATAAGTTAAAACGTGTGGTTTGGTTAACTGAATTGTAAGTAGAGATGCCATCTATTTAAATAGACTAAAATGAGGCACAATGTCTGTAGGTGCCATAAATAGAAATGCAGCTACTGTAATCTTTATTGGCATCCCAAGACCATCTAATTAGAACCACTTAATGTTTAAATAATGTGGTACAAGAATGTTGGTGTAAGTCCTGGATATTTAATGAAGCATTAAATTACAATTAATGGCAAAAGAGTTTATTTTAAATGAAGACAGCAAGCCTGATCATAGGTTAACCACAAGTGCTCCATCCTGAATGCCACACTGCAGCCTTCATTAGAGTTACGGAAATAATATGTATCATTTATAAATGAATTACAACCGTTCCTTTCTCCTTGCAGAGCAGTTACTGTACAACAACGCTTGACATGTTTCATGGATATTTTAGTAAATAAAGATGTTCATACGTTGATCAGTATTAATTGGATACGGGTGCCTTATGGCCCAACATTATGTAGCTGCTAAAAGGTTTGAAACTCCGCAGTACATCAAAAAGCAGCAGCCAATTCTTCTCTCAGATTTTGACACATTAGGTAGAAATCACATCAGAATTTGCATTCAGACACTTTTAAAGTTAATGAGATATATAAGCTGATTTTCATCCTTGTACTGCTTTTTCTTAAAAAAACTACTATAGTAAAATAGGAGGCACGGTAATTTTTATCAAACCTGTCTTCTCTGGGCTTTGATTGATGAAAAAACTCATTAGATTTTTATTCCAGAAAAGAATGGTCCCTTGTGTTGCTGAGCAACAGCACAGAATAGTGCTAAGAGTTCAGTTCTACAGTACTGTTGATCATCACACAGTTTTGGTGAGGCATTGGGATACAGAATCCATTCAGTGGAGGGGTTCAGTTAATATGTAAAGTATATAATGGAGGTTACTACATGACGTTTCTTTTTCAGCTAATGCCCCCAATTTTGGAAATTGGGGTAAACCTTGGACTCATTCCTATTGCTGTTGCCTTGTGTGTCTCCAATTAATAATTTTCCTTTTGAATTAGGCTTCTCAGAGTTGTACACAACACTGTACTGTGGCTTTAGTAATGAACAGTATGGAATTAAAGTAATTGATTTTGATGTACACAGGAACAGGATCCTTTGCTGCAGATCCCTAGGTATCTGTCTCTAATAAACAGCTATCAAACTCAATCTTGAACATTTTATTTGTTCCAGCATCCATAACCTTGTGGGATTGAGTGAGAGTTCCAGGTTTCCGCTAAGTGAAAAAAATGCTTTCTGAATTTACTCTTAATGGGCTTACTTCTGATTTTAAATTTCTAATCATAAGGTCAGAGGAACTTGGGAATAGGAGTAGGCCATTCAGCCCATCGAGCTTGCTTCGTCATTTAATATGATCATGGCTGATCAGACATTTCAATGCCTTTTACACCCACTATCCACGTAACTCTTTATATTATTGTTAATCAGAAATCCATCCTTGCTCCAAACATACTCAATGACTGAGCTCCCACAGCCTCTTGGAAAGCAATTCCAAAAGATTCACAACTCTTGTGCAATGAAATGTCTTCTCATCTTGGTTTTAAGTGGCTTTCCCCTTTTTTTGAAAGTGTGCCCCGGTTCTAGGCTCTCCAATCAGAGGAACCATCTGGGGAACTATCTTACCTGCCTCTACCCTGTCTATTCCTGTTAGTATTTTGTGGGTTTCAATGAGATCACCTCTCAGTCTTTGAAACTCCGGAGAATACAGGCTCAGTTTGTCCAATCTCTCTTCATAAGACAATCCCACCATCCCTGGAATAAATCTGGTGAATCTTTGTTGCACTCCCTGTAATCTGTTGATCTGTAAGATCAAAAATTCTTTTAAGAAGAATCCTAAGCAGTGGTTTGACTTGTTGATTCTACGTCAACTGAAAATTTCATAACTGAGAATGATGGAAATTTGTTAGACAAGGATACGAAAGGATAAGGAATTAGGGCTGATAAATGGGTGGCACAGTGGTTAGCACTGCTGCCTCACAGTGCCAGGGATCTGGGTTCAATTCCCAGCTTGGGTCACTGTCTTTGTGGAGTGTGCACATTCTCCTCGTGTCTGTGTGGGTTTCCTCCAGGCGCTCTAGTTTTCTCCCACAGTTGTAGAGATGTGCTGGTTAGGTACATTTACCCAAACAGGGACTGGAGTGTGGCAACTAGAGCAATTTCACAGTAACTTCATTGCAGTGTAACATAAGCCTTACTTGTGACTAATAAAATAACTTTTAACTTTAACTGAGTTGAAATACAGATTAAGCAGGATTTAATTGAAAGGTAAAGTTGGATCAAGTGGCAGAATGGTTTTCCCCTGGACCTCATTGGCTGGATATTTTCAATGAATAAGGAGGTAATCATACTAAAGCTTTTCTCTTTCTTCACCTTGGCTAAAGGACAATCTGGATTGGGAGAGGATACGGCGAATTAATCTCCCACCTCACATTAATTGGTTTACAGTTTTCCACATTGAATTCTAATTACGTTCTTCAATGTTAACACTTAACCTCTTCAGGATTCTTTCAAAAGTTTACACTTATATTAGTCACTTAACATACCCATGTGCCTATGAATTTTATTTTCTTTAAAACCATGCGTGAATCTTGAAAGGTTATGTAAGTAGCCTTAGATCCTCCTTTCAATTACCTCATTAAAGTTCCAGTAGAATTCCAAGGCACTTGTTTATTCAAAAACCAAGCTGCCTTTTCATTACATTAACTATTCTCAGAGGTGATGTTATCCCATACAAAGGGATCCCTATTTATTGATTCCTTTCTTTCTTTTGTCCTCTGGATCATGTGGTCCACAAATATTTAAATTTCTGGATTTTCTTTATGACCCCATGCTTTATTGGCCCCAACATAACTGGTTGATTTCCAACTTGAATGGGTCTCTAATTTGTAAAATTTGTTTTTTAAATGCTCCAACTACTTTTTACTTAGCTGTAGAATGTCTTTGGATCCCTCTTCCCATTAGGCTCAATCTACCTTCCTGTTTTCCTCTTGCACCATGTATAATTACCATATTTATCCTTTAGTGACTCCTGTTTATTTTCAGTCAATAATCCTGAATTTTCAAATTTTACCATTTTTTTCTTATCTCATTCTTATTTCTGAGCCACACTGTGGTGTTGCTTTTGTTATATTTCCCATTGAGTTCTGTAGAGATATACTTCTCGTTCACAACCTTGAAAGCGACCTTAACACTTTTTTCTGATGTGCTTTTTTTTGTGTAATACTCCCTGGAACTATTCTCACAAACCTGACAATATCAATTCAATTATCACCAGAACCCAAGTATTTCAGGTTACCAGTCAGTTCAAGCAGATTGCTCATGTACAAAATTTAATACAACAACTGGCCTGATATCTGCTCTATAATGTCACATTCACAAGCAATTGCTTATTATCTTTCTGAAATACAAGATTGCGACTCGTGGTTCACCAAATAATAAGGCACAATTCTGTCCTGTTTTCTCACTCGTTCGGCATTTTGAATTTTTTTTGTAAGATTGCGCCCACTGCTTACATTTCAGTTGCCTGTTTAATTCTGGGATATTGACATTATCTGCGATTTTCTCGTTAATGTCCACCCGGCAGTCAGAATACTTCAAGCGATAAAAGAACTAACTTCAGAAAGTAAATCAAAGAGTGAGGTTGAATATAGAAATTTCATTATTCCAACACTTGGGGCCACACACACTCCCCACAATTTCCATCTGCTTTTTATTTACACCGGGTTAGCTGATGACCACATCATTTTGCCATTGGTTACATTGACAACTGAGTTAGCTAATCAGCTAACCCTCAAATCATTGGTTACATTATACTATGAATTTCTACTATCTATCATGAACATCTACCCTGCCCAGTTAACTTTTTAAATCAGTTAACCAATTGCTAGTGTGTAGCCCTTTCTGTTATTAATCTCAATCTATCATCCTTTTGCCGATAGTTTTTTTCTGGAGCTGTGTTGCCTTCCCTTGCACTCCTGTATCAAGTTTAGATTTGGGAGATCTGCCTGTATAATGTCCAAGGGCTGACGATCATCTGCACTGTCCACTTTCAGTTTATCCTTCTGTAACCAGGTTTAAAATCTAATCAGCGTTTTCACCATCAAAGTTGCCATTTTTGCTTCTGCTCTTTCAAAATTATGCTTCAAAGTTGAGCATTGAGTTTGACTTTTGCCCACCTGAGGCAATGATTGCTTGAACCATGCTCGCGACGTGACTCCCCATGGATACAATTTTTAATCACTTTGATGTATGAAGTTGAAAACAGGTCACCAACAGTGACGAGCAGTTCCTGCAAGTGAACACATCGTCTCGTAGCCTCTTATGTAAATTTTCATTTGATTGACAGGAGAGGGTTCGAATGGACAATCTGGTGAAATAAGTGGTGAGACCATTGTTGGTGTTACAACATCTATTACTCATCTGAAGGATTACTGTTTTCATCCAGAACCTAATATTAACAAAGCTCAACGCTGAGATATGGAATACTGGCTTCAGTGAACTTTAATTAAGCAACATAGAGGAGATGCGTTTGGTTTCGTGGCTGGAAGGTCATGTCTACAAGGTTAATAAAAACAGGCAAATTTGTTAATCACCAGACTATCCAGAATCCTTAATTTGCATTGAAATCCAGCCATTAAAGGCCCCATCGTTATACCATAATCCGTAATCCTACAGGGGTTCTTTAACATGCCGACTGTTGCTTCTGCAGGACATTGGAAGCCCCCCACCCCCGAGACAAATGGTTCCCTCGCCCATTTACACCTCACAAAGTAGGGCCCTCCACACCTCACTCAAGTTGCTGGAACTGTGCTGTTTTGTGCATTTTAGTTAAAAATTAATCTTTAAAATGGGATGAAGATTTATTAGTACATCTCCAATTACTGTTTGTGGTTAACACGAACAGCATGGGGGCACAGCAGCACAGTGGTTAGCACTGCTGCCTCACAGTGAGAAGTCTCACAACACCAGGTTAGAGTCCAACCAGTTTATTTGATAGTAATCCTACAAGCTTTCGGAAATGGTTTTCCTTCGTCAGGTGTGTGGAAGGTTCTGGGATATTGACATTATCTGTGATTTTCACATTATGTCCACCCGGCAGTAAGGATACTTCAGATTCAAGCAATAAAAGAACTAACTTCAGAAAGTAAATCAAAGAGAAAGGTTGAATAAAAAAAACTTCATTACAGGTGTTGAGGGACTTCTTACTGTTTTTACCCTAGTTCAACGCCGGCATCTCCACATCATGACTACCATCAGCCTCACAGTGCCAGGGACAGAATTCCTAGCTTGGGTCACTGTCTGTGCCGAGATTGCATGTTCTCCCTGTGTCTGCGTGGGTTTCCTATGGGTGCTCTGGTTTCCTCCCATAGTCTGAAAGACGTGCTGGTTAGGTGCCAAATTCTCCCTCAATGTGCCCAAACAGGTGCCAGAGGATGGTGATTAGGGGATTTTCATGAGTGATTTAATTGCAGTGTAAATGTGAAACTGCTTGGGACACCAATAAATTAACTAAAAACTTTAAAAAATCATAAAATCTCCATGTCAGCTAAATGCAAAGCACTCTTTGTCCTGCTTCTGTTCACTCCTGTTCTTTTGCCCTCTCTCTTTTCCCCCTTTAGGCTTCTTTTTGCTGCTTTTTACTCTTTTCTTTATCTTTCTTTTCCATTTTTCCTTGTTTCCTCCCTATTCCCCATCTGGGGATCAGGTAATTCCATGCTTGAGGTTGAAGAGCTGGAGGGAGATTAAGAATGCAACACTTTGGAAGATCTGGAAAGGAATGTGTTCCAGCGCGTGACTGTCAGCTGAATTGCTGTTTATAAAACAATGAAGACTGCATTTATTTCAATGCAAGAGGCCTGACGAGCAAGGCAGATAAACTCAGGGCACTGATGGATACATGGGACTGGAATATTATAGGAATAACTGAAACATGGCTAAGGGAGGGACAGGACTGTTCCAGGGTACAGATGCTATAGGGAAGATAGAACAGGACGTAAGAGAGGAGGGGGAGTTGCACTTTTGATTAGGGAAAGCATCAAAGGCTGACTGAGAGGGGATATATCCGAGGGTTCAGCCACTGAGACTATATGGGTAGAACTGAGAAATAAGAAGGGGGAAATCTCTTTGATCGGGTTGTACTATAGGAGATTACAGATAGCTCCAAGAAAAATAGGGTGGTAATAATCAGAGATTTTAATTTTCCCAACATTGACTGGGACAGCCATAGTACTACAGGGTTGGATGGAGAGAGATTTGTTGAGTATATTCAGGAGGAATGTCTCATTCAGTATGTGGATGGCCCAACCAGAGAGGGAGCAAAAATTGACCTCCTCCTGAAAAATAAGGAAGGGAAAGTGAGGGAAGTGTTAGTGAGGGATCACTTTGGGACTAGCGATCATAATTCCATTAGTTTTAAGATCGCGATGGAGAATGATAGGTCTGTCCCAAAAGTTAAAATTCTAAATTGGGGCAAGGCCAATTTTGATGGTAGCAGGCAGGAACTTTCAAAAATTAATTGGGGGAGTCTGGGAATGAAAAGGGACATCTGGTAAGTGGCACGCTTTCAAAAGTGTGTTAACCAGGGTTCAGGGTAAACACATTCCTCTGAGAGTGAAGGGAAAGGCTGGCACCAGTTGGGAACCCTGGATGACTCGGGATATTGAGGCCCTGGTCAAGAAGAAGAAAGAAGCACATGATGTGTATAGGCAGCTGGGATCAAGCAAATGTTGGGAGTAGAGTTAAGAGAGAAATCAGGAGGGCAAAAAGGGGACATGAGATTGTTTTGGCAGATAAGGCAAAGGAGAATCCAAAGACCTTCTACAAATACATAAAGGGCAAAAGAGTAACAAGGGAGAGAGTAGGGCCTCTTAAGGATCAGCAAGGTCATCTATGTGCAGATCCACAAGCGATGGGTGAGATCCTAAATGAATATTTCTCATCAGTATTTACTGCTGAGAAAAGCATGGACGTTAGGGAAATTGGAGAAATAAATAGTGATGTCTTGACAAGTGTACATATTACAGAGGTGGTGGTGCTGGAAGTCTTAAAGCGCATCAAGTAGATAAATCTGCAGGACCTAATGAGGTATATCCCAGGACATTGTGGGAGGATAGGGAGGAAATTGCGGATCCCCTAACCAAATATTTGAATTATCAATAGTCACGGGTGAGGTGCCTGAAGATTGGAGAGTGGCAGATGGAACAAGAGAACACTACAGCAGAAACAAGCCCTTTGGCCCACAAGTTGTGCCGATCTCAACTATACCTACCAAGCCATAGAACTATCTGTAACTCCCAATCCCAGCGAGTTTGCCTCTACCACCACCAACAGCAGTCAATTCCACTCACTCACCACCCTCTGAGTGAAAAACTTACCCCTAACATCTCCTCTGTACTTGCTCCCCAGCACCTTAAATCTGTGTCCTCTCGTAGCGACCATTTCAGCCCTGGGAAATAGCCTCCGAGAATCCACCCTATCTATACCTCTCAACATTTTATAAACCTCTATCAGGTCGCCTCTCAACCTTCGTCTCTCAAGGGAGAAGAGTCCCAGCTCCCTCAACCTATCCCATAAGGCATGCCTCCCAATCCAGGCAACATCCTAGTAAATCTCCTCTGCACCCTCTCAATAGCTTCCACATCCTTCCTGTAGTGAGGCGACCAGAACTGCACACAGTACTCCAAGTGGGGTCTGACAAGGGTCTTATAAAGTTGCAGCATTACCTCCCGACTCCTAAACTCAATCCCTCGATTAATGAAGGCCAGTACACCATACGCCTTCTTGATCACATCCTCCACCTGTGAGGCTGATTTAAGAGTCCTATGGACCCGGACCCCAAGATCCTTCTGCTCTTCAACACTACTAAGACTCCTACCCTTAAAGTTGTGCCTTTGTTTAAAAGAGGGCTGCGGGGAAAAGCCTGGGAACTACAGACCAGTGAGCCTCACATCTGTGTTGGTAAATTGAAGGAAAGTATTTTGAAAGACAGGATCTACAGGCATTTAGAGATGCAAGGACTGATTAGGGACAGTCAGCATGGCTTTGTGAGTGGAAAATCATGTCTCACAAATTTGATTGAGTTTTTTGAAGGGAGAGGGCGGGAAAGTGTAACTGAGCAGCGACAGATCAGCCATGATCTTATTGAATGGCGGGGCAGGCTCGAAGGGCTGGATGGCCTACTCCTGCTCCTATTTCTTATGTTCTTATGTTCTTATGTAACCTAGAAGGTAGATGAGGGCAGTGCAGTTCATGTTGTCTACGTGGACTTTAGCAAGGCCCTTGACAAGGTACCGTGTGCTAGGTTGTTGCATAAAGTTAAATCTCACATGATCCAGGGTGAGGTATCTAAATGCATACAAAATGAGTTGTTTTTCAAACTGGAGGCCTATGACCAGCAATGTGCCTCAGGGATCAGTTCTGGGACCACTGTTATTTATCATTTATATTAATGATTTAGATGAGAATAAAAGGGGGCATGTGCCACCAAGATTGGTGGCATGGTGGACAGTGAAGAAGGTTATCTCTAAGTGCAACAGGATCTTGATCAGTTGGGCCAGTGGGCTTATGAATGGCAGGTGGAATTTAATTTAGACAAATGTGAGGTGATGCATTTTGGTAGATTGAACCAGGGCAGGACTTACTCAGTTAATGGTAGGGTGTTGGGGAGAGTTACAGAACAAAGAGATGTAGGGGTACGTGTTCATAGCTCCTTGAAAGTGGAGTCACAGGTGGACAGAGTGGTGAAGAACCATTCAGCATGCTTGGTTTTAAGTCGGTCAGAACATTGAATACAGGAGGTAGGACATATTGTTGAAGTTGTACAAGACATTGGTAAGGCCTCACTTGGAATACTGTGTGCAATTCTGGTCACCCTATCATGGAAAGGATATTATTAAACTAGAAAGAGTGCAGAAAAGATTTTCTAGGATGTTGCTGGGACTTGATGGTTTGAGTTATAAAGAAGAGGCTGAATAGACTGGGACTTTTTTGTCTGGAGCGTAGGAGGCTGAGGGGTGACTGTATAGAGGTCTAGAAAATAATGGAGGGGCATAGACAAGGTAGACAGTCAATATCTTTTCCCAAAATTAAGGGTATAAGGTGAGAGGAGAGAGATACAAAAATGTCCAGAGGGGCAATTTTTTCACACAGGAGGGTGGTGAGTGTCTGGAACAAGCTACCAGAAGTATCTTTTAAAAATCATTTAGAAAATTACATGGGTATGACGGGTATAGAGGGATATGGGCTGAAAGCGTGCAATTGGGATTAGCTTAGGGGTTTAAAAAAAATAAGGGCAGCATGGACAAGTTGGGCCGAAGGGCCTGTTTCCATGCTGTAAACCTGTATGACTCCATGACTCTATGAAGTTGTGAACGTACCCAATCCACCACACAACAAGCCACTCATCCATTGACTCTGTCTACCGTTCCTGCTGCCTCAGCAAAGCAGCCAGCGTAATTAAAGGACCTCACGCACCCCCCTGCCCCTGGAAATTCTCCCTTCCACCTTCTTCCATCAAGAAAAAGGTACAAAGGTTTGAGGCCACTTATCAACTGACTCAAGAATATCTTTTTCCCTGCTGCCATCAGAATTTTGAATGGGCTGACCTTGCATTAAGTTGATCTTTCTGTACACCCTAGCTATGACTGTAATAGTACATTCTGCACTCTCTCATTTCCTTCTCTATGAATGGCATGCTCTGTATGTATAGCATGCAAGAAACAATACTTTTCACTGTATATTAATACGTGACAATATTAAATCAAAGCAAATCAAATCAAAAGAGGTGGTCTGTTTAAGCTGCTGGAGAAAACTGGCTGCCTGCTGAAGCTACTCCCTGTGATCTCCTCTTTCCAGACACACAAGGACAGGTCAATATTGGAACACTTTCTGTTCCGCAATGGGGTCAAGCATGGTTGTGCTCTGCCACCAACACTCTCTGGCATATTTTTCTTATTGCTGCCATCATACACCTTCAGGTCATTTACAGAGAGATGGTTGTCGACTTACAAACCAGAACTGACAGCTGTTCAGCCTCGCTCACCTGAGATCCAAATTAAAGATGCCCCAAGTCCTCAACAGAGACTTGCCGTCCGCTGATAAAAATCGGGCATTCAAATTCAGATTTCGTAAGAACAGTATTTACTCCATTGTGTCATGGAAAAGGAGCTTCAATCCCTGATTTAACTCCAACATTATCTGTTGGAGTTTAATCTGTTTGATTATGTGATCAATAACACATTGCAACCACATTCCATATTTTCATCCTCAATAGACCTTGTTGTATATTTGAGGAATATTGTGAATATTGCTTTTAGAAACTTTAAGAGCAACCTTAATAACAGTGCATGTAATGTAAACGGTTCTCTCTTTAACTGTCAAGACAGTCAACAGTAAAATAGCCTCTTAATTATTATAAATGGTTTCCAGCCTAGTTCACCAAATCCCTTTGGGGATAAATACCTTTGGTTCAGATGAACAACTATGCAAACCATATTGGTAGCAAAACTAACAGATGGCTAATAGGGAACCAAATAGAGGAATAAATGAGGTCATTACCAAGAATTCAAGCATAATAAAATTGTGCTTTGTGCAATGGGAATTAAACCACTTGATCCAAATTAAGGTGAATGAAAAGACTGCTTATTAATTTATAAATAACTCTTTTCAGAACTAAGGTGCAGAGTGTGGGCTTGTATTAAAATGCAAATGATGCAACCGTTCGTCAGAAAGAAAAGCAAAAATAATGATACACTTGGATACAGCTTTACTGATAAAATAAGCAAAGTCTTTCCCTTCTTACTCCTTTAAATTATTGTACAGATTATCTGATTATAAAATAAAATCACAACGGCTTCATGTCTGAGGAAATGTATTCCCACTTTCTCCAATAACTCAGTGAATAGGAGTATTGGATGGAGTGAGATTGAACCAAACAGACTGAAAGCTTCCACGTTCAGTTCACCGTGCTACCTTGCTGATCATAGTCATTATCTGGGGAGTTCAAATGCCTCAGTAATCTAAGACTAAAAAGAGGACAAAATAACTGGCCAGTTATCATGTGTGCATGTATGTGTATGTATGGGTGTGCGTGTGCATGCATCATTCGTCAGCCCACTGGCCAATTGATCAAGATCTTGCTGCAATTGAAGATAACCTTCCTCACTGTCCACCATGCCACCAATCTTGGTGTCATCTGCAAACTGCCCCCTATATTCTCATCTAAATCATTAACATAAATGTCAAATAACAGTGGGCCCAGCACAGATGCCTGAGGCACACTGCTGGTCATAGGCCTCTAGTTTGAAAAACAAACCTCTGACTTCTGTCAAGAAGCCAATTTTGTATCCATTTAAACATCTCACCCTGGATCTAGTGAGATTTAACTTTATTGCAACAATATAGCATGCAGTACCTTTGTCAAAGGCCTTGTTAAAGTCCACGTAAACAACATCAACTGCATTGCCCTCATCTACCTTCTTGGTTATCCCTTGAAAAAGCTCAACTCAATTCATGAGACATGATTTTCCACTCAAAGCAGTGCTGACTCTCCCTAATCAGTCCTTGCATCTCTAAATGCCTATAGATGCTTTCTATGGAACATCTGTGAAAGTTGGCAAGAGTTGCAGCTGACATGCCAAATTTCCTTAGTCTTCTGAGAAATTAGAGGCATTGGTGTGCTTTCTTAACTATAGTGTCAGCTCGGGGCGAGGGTGGGGGACGACAGGTTGTTGGTGGACCTGGACATCTAAAAACTTGACGCTCTTGACGCTTTCCACTTTGTCCCTGTTGATGTAGACAGGGGCATGTTCTTCCTGATGTCGATGACAGTCTCCTTCCTTTTGTTGGCATTGAGGGAGAGATTATCACCGCACCAGATTCTCCATCTCATGCCTGCATGGGTTAGGGTTAGGGTTAGGGTTAGGGTGAGGTATATGTCGTGGTCCCTTTGTAAACAGTATTCCTTTTGTAGCTGCCAGACTGAGAAGATTATGACAATGATAGATTTTCCGGTTCTGAACTATATGGAGTTTCAGGATAAATCCATCAGGACAAGCGCAAGACAAATGAATAATTTCCCACCATGTTCCGCAGGGATATGGGAGTCGCTGGCTGGGTCAGAATTGATTGCCCATCCTTGAGGGCATTTAAGAGTCAACCACATTGCTGTGGATCTGGAGTCACACATAGGGCAGACCAGGTCAAGCCGACAGAGATCAATGAACTGGATGGGTTTAACTCCAGACTTCTTAATGCTAAGTTCCCCCACTCTGGGGTCAATGTCCAGCTCTGGAAAGGCAGCCAGGCTTTCCATGGTGTCTAGAGCTTCACAGTAAAAAGTCTGACAACACCAGGTTTTAGTCCAACCTATTTATTTGATAATATTCTCACCTAGCTTTCGAGGGGACAGCCTCTTCGTCAGGTGAATGGAGAGTTCTAGAGCTTCCTCAGAGATGGTGTTCTCCTTAGAATACAACTCAAGGTAAGGTTCCACCATCTGTCCACCTGTTCATTGCAGTTGGTGGTGAGGTTCCTTGTCTTTGTTGTTTTCAACGGATTTGTTTTGTTTGCTGATGAACCTGTTGCTTTTTTAATCCCTTCATAATTCCCCCCAGCATTCACTGTGTCAAAGGACATCTGGATATTCTGGCAAAGTTGTAACCAGTTGTCATTGGCATAAAGCTTAGCCGTCTGTTATACATTACTTCAAATGGCTTTTACTGCATTCGGTGTCTTCTTGCTTGGATCTTTCTTGTAATTACTGAGAATGGATTGCTCAGTTCAGTGGCAGAATCCTTCACAGCGATATTAGCCTCAAACCAGTCAGCATTTTTCTGCTCTTGTTTCCCATACATTGAGAGTTGTTTCACTTTCTTTCTGCACTCTGTGTAGGGGAGATGTCAGAGAGCACCAAATCAAGTCAAGGAACTGTTTGTTCTTATCTGGATCAGCAGAGTGGCTGATGCTGATACGAGGGCAACATTTCTGCTTTGAATGAAAATGCTTCAAGCATTGCATCCTAATCCTAGTGCACACCAGGGAGTGATCTGTTTTACAGTCAGTGCTGTGGTTGCTGCGTGTTGAGAATGCTGTTCAAAGTCACATCTGGTGGTGATCAGTTGGTGCCATTGGCCTGGTTTTGGATGTCTCTAGGACACATTGTGGCTTGGTTTGTCCTGAAAAAAAGGTGTTAGTTACATAAAAGATGATGATAGTAGCCAAACTCAAGAATTCTCTGTCTATCCTCCTTTATCTTTTCCAGACCGTACCATCCAAGGCAGGGGGAGCTATGCCTCATGCTGTGTCCATTGAAATTGCCCAGGAGGTAAAGATGCTCTGAACTGAGAGATTCTACTGAGAGCAGTGTCAAGTCCCTAATGGTTTTTCAAATCTGTGGTATAGCCCAGTGTTGGAGCATAGATATTCATAAGGTTAACTGACCCTCTTTGCGTTGCAAGGCAGATGGAGAAAACATGTTCTGAACCATTTCTGGGATGTTCTATCATTGAGAGTAGTGAGGTCCTTCGAGAGAAGCCTACACCTTGCTCTGTGTAATGAGAATATAGAATTCCTCCACGTATTACAATGTCAATATAGATCATCAATAAATCACATCCCCTCTATGTACAATAATATTCTAAATAGCTTGGAGCAGACTTTAAGAAAGATCTTTCTCAGTAACTTGGGGTGGAAAGCTTGTACCCTTCCCCCATGATGAGTTTGGCAACTTGGGGGGCATTTAATTAGATGGTGATGGTGGATGGGGAGCACTCCACCTTCCCATCTCCACTCCCATTAGATCCATGGTGGGAAGGCCTGAGGACAGTCTTCTCATCTTACCACCAACTAACATCAGTAAGTACCTCATCCCACCACCGCTGATATTAACCCAGTGAAGAGTGGGGTAGACAGCACTCACCACGCGGGGAGCATGACAAGCAAACTGACAGGGAAGGGTTGTCCCTTGTTCAAAGGTGCTCATTACTTGCTTGATGAACATAGGATTGGTAAGGAGGTGTGTCCCACTGAAAGCCAAGCCCCTACCCTTGCTGCCATCCCCTCAGCCACCGACTTCCCTGGGACGCTTCCCATCCCAAACCATCCCCCGCTATCACTAACTCTGGCCTGTGATCCAACACAATCCTGGGCCCCAGGTGGGTATCCTACCAGCAGCAGCTGGTGCTGCGTTTGTTGGTTCATGATTGACTGGCAGTCCTCGGTAGGCAGGATATCGGCCTCTGGGGTCTTTGACCTTGGGAGAAGGCCCCTGCCACTGGCCTGTTAAGTGGTCTGAGTGGAACAAGATATGAGGGCCTTCCCAAAAGGTGGCAAAGCAGGACTCCAGCTGACAGCTCAGACCTCCCCTCCTCATCACCTTCACAAGATTCTGCCCCATATTGTCTTCATTCTTAAAAGTCTCGACATTTAAATGACTACATTAAAAGAAAACAAAATATTAGGTGGTGTTAAGCTTGCTGAGTGGTTGATTTATTGGTATAAATGTATAACCAGGCTCTTTGAGAGATAGTTTCCCCACTGAGTTCAATCCTATTCTCACAAAGCCTGTACAGATTCAACTTTTGTCATAATTTCCACACAGATTGATAACTTTAAAGAAAATGGAACTTTCAGTTAAAAGCTAAAAGGATGACACAAAGATGTACATGTCTTAAGACATTTACTGTAACAAAAGAACCAAAGCACTATTAACTAAGCACTATTTTTGGAGGCAACTTATTCTTAAACCATGGAATGCAATACCCTCCTTCTTATTTTTAGCACAGGTTTATGTTGCAGTCTCTTTTAAGTCGATATTCAAATCTCCTAGATTCAGTCCAGAATTAGGTTTAGCTCCAAAGAGTTTACTCCTGTCCTTTTCCTTTCTCAGCCAGTTAACTTCTAACCCCAGAGCTGTCCTTTACAGTGAGAATGTTACTGGAAATGGTCTCTCTAGCACAGGCTATATGAATCCTCCAACTTCATTTCAACTTTTAGTGAATTTGGTCATTTCGATCCAAGTGAGGGTTTTCTACCCCCATTCCTGTATGGTGCATCATAGTGACTTTTGAATTCCAGCTGCCTCTTCTCTCCTGGACCCTGGCAGACTAACTTGTTTGGTGATATTCAGTGATATTTTGGGAAAGCCTATAACCCAAAGTCACATTGCCTTCCTATCTTGAAGCTCATGACTATGGCAACATGAATCACATGGACCTGTATCCAGGTAGACATGCCGATGGCCATCCTCGAGATCCCAAATCTCTTATCTTGGAAGCTAATGGAGACTTCAATGCACAACTGCTTACAACTTGATATTGTCAACACTCTTTTGTTTTAAAGTTTTTTAATGTTTATTTATTAGTGTCACAAGTAGGCTTACATTACATTTCCAAATGTGGGTTAGGCAGATTGGTCAACTTAGCATGGCCATTTGTATCAGGGGACTAGCAAGGTAAATATGTGGGGTTGTGTGAATAGGGCCTGGGTAGGATTATTATTGGTGCAGACTTGATGGGCCAAATAGCCTCCTTCTGCACTGTAGGGATTCTATGATTAACACTGCAATGAAGTTACTGTGAAAATCTTCCAGTCGCCACCCTCCGGCACCTGTTTGGGTACATTGAGAGAGAATTTAGCATGGCCAATGCACCTGACAGCACATCTTTTGGACTGTGGGAGGAAACCAGAGCTCCTGGATGAAACCCACGTAGATACAGGGAGAACGTGTAGACTCCACACAGACAGACAGTGATGCAAACGAGGAATCGAACTGGGTCTCTGGCGCTGTGAGGCAGCAGTGCTAACCGCTGTGCCACCGTGCTGCTTTTGGGACTTTGGAGAGTCACAGTCTATCCACTGTTAACAGACAGGCTGCTGTCATTCTCTCCAAATGTAAGCACCTCCAACCTTTATCCCAGTAAGGTGATCCCCTTTAGCCTCTAAGAATCAAACCACCCACGTGACCCCTTCACTTACGCTAAACTCAATGGACCAAAACATGATAGCCATATAAACCTCATAATTTTAATACTTTAAACAGTGTTCTGCGGGTATTGCCTCGAGAATTCCTTATTATTATCCCTTCCTTGTAGCAGGACATTGAAGTTAATCACAACCCCACCCCTCCTGCTCCTGCTGCCATTAGATAATGCAGCTAGAAGCAATCAATTCAAGGAGTTAATAGTCTGTATCGTTCACCTCAATATCTGCCTGCTGAACCACTGGAGGGATTCACTTTTTAAATGAGGAGGAGGTATTTGTATTAACATTCAAAAAATCAACTCCTAGCAGGCACTGAACAGCAGCTGTGAGTTATGTAAGTGAGTAAAACACAAATCGGCTAATTAAAGGGTTAAATAAATAATAATTTTTGAGCTGGCACTGAAAAAAAAAATCACAGAAGCTACCAGATTGTCATTAAAAACCCAAATGGGTCATTTAGTGTCCTTCAGGGGAGACATATGGCACCTCTACCCCCTGTATACCTGCCTGTGCCTCATTCCTGCTGGAACCTGCACAGAGCTTCGAGACAGATTCTGATTCCACCCTTTGCAATGTTGCCCACATTCCAAGAACAATGTGTGTTAAAAGTAAGAATTACTACACAACAACGCTTGGGAGCTATTTTAAAGTCTGTAGTTGAGGAGCTGGTATCGTGTGGACATAATTTCTGGTGCTGCACCTTGCCATAAAAGAGCTCAGAGAGGGAGAGGTAATGTGATTGTTTGCAGATTAATCTGGTTCATATTTATTGAAGGTAATAAGGAGTTTTCATTTGGTCATAAAACCCCACAGATGTCAATAGTACTAAATAACTTATGTTGTGTGAAATTAACAGCTGCAGTAAAGCTGTCATGTGAGAATTGTCAGGAGGTTTAGCACAGCCTTTGCTTCAATAGAATGCACCATAAACGTCATAAGCAACTGTCTTCGTGCATTTGAATGGCCAGGCTAATAGTGCTCATTACAGGGAGCAGTGTAACATTAAAAAGTCATGCAATATGCTAATTGCACATCCTCCTTGCCTGTATCCCTCTATAAATTCTCATTATTCTGCAGGCCTTATCTGACAAGTGATCAGAAACATTATTTTCCAAAGCCGCCTGTCCACCTTGCTGGCGCAAGATTCCTGCTTTAACAATGGCTGAAAGCATACATTTCCCATTATTATACTGGAAGGTTTATTTTATACCGTTGCATGTTGTTTTAGACTACAGTTATATCTTACTGTTTTAAAATATCCACAGGCTGATTTTTTAAGATTAAAGGGATTGTCATCTACATTTTAACCTTTTCTGTGGAGCCTTTTGGTAGCCAATAAGAGGACTTGTGTCTCAGCAGGACGTGTCCCTGCCTCTGAGCCAGAAGCTCTGGGTTCGAGCCCTACTCCAGGACTTGTTAGCCATAGAAAAAGCATTTGTGATGCAGTTTAACAGTTGGATGAACAACCTGATAACCCAACCAACACTTACTCACTATTTTTCAAAACAGAAATAAACATGTGAAGATACAAAGCAGTCAATTTTCTCTGAATAAACATAATTATTTTTTTGAATTGCTTGCTA
The DNA here is from genome assembly GCF_965287045.1 of Carcharhinus amblyrhynchos. Taxonomy (NCBI): domain Eukaryota; kingdom Metazoa; phylum Chordata; class Chondrichthyes; order Carcharhiniformes; family Carcharhinidae; genus Carcharhinus; species Carcharhinus amblyrhynchos. The sequence goes on from NC_137342.1 coordinate 51,116,245, forward strand.
ATGATTTTTTTTAAAATCCCTTTTCCACAGAATCTTTATAATGCAGAAGGAGGCCATTTGGCCCATTAGACCTATGCTGTCTGTCAGAAAGAGCATTCTACCCAATCCCACTTCCCTGCCTTATCCCTTGCACGTTCACTCTTTTTGGATAGCAATCCAATTCCCTTTTTGAGTACTATAGTAATTCCACTGAGGTGAAAGTTCCATCACCAAGTTACATTATTTACACCCTACATCTGCACACAGCCAGCTCTCCAATTGCTCCCTGCTGAATGCAGGCTGGGAGTCTGATACACCTGCTTTAAATAGGGAGCATGAGGCTCCCTGATTGAACCATCAATTAGGAATCATCAGGCAGTTCTTTCATGTACCTAACAAGTAAAACAAACTCAAATTAACTTAGGGACAAATTAAAAGGGGCAGCCCCCCAAAAAGGAAGGGGGGTGGGGGGGAAATGGCCGAAACAGAAACTAAAGTCCAAAGGAAACTTAAAACATTAAATCAAAATGTGTTTGTAAGGGTCTATAACACACCCCAGCCTCTGCGGTGCCCAGTGAGGACTCATCAGGCAATTCATACTCCAGCAAGCCAACCTCATTAACCTGGCTGAAGTCATCACAAATACCTCGATCCGACCTGCCTCTACCACCCTCTCAGGAAGTTCGGTGCGGACTCCAATCACCCTCTGAGTGAAAAATATCTTCCTCAGAACACTTCTTCTCCTTTCCACTTTTGCAGGCATCAGGTTAGTTTGTGGTTCATCCCCACAGCTCACTGTTCAGAAAAGAAGCCAGGCTCTTTAATCCCTCCATGGGCATTTATTCGAACCTCAGCAAAAGGAAATCAAAGAGCAACACCTGTCAAATTTAACTGAGGTCAGGTCATCCTGCACAGTTCAGGAGGAACTGGCCCGTGCTGGGGGGTGGGGGAGGTTTGGTCATTAAACTCTTACTGTTCTATATTCTCTATGGTGCAAACCATGCATTTTGCTGCTTTGTATGGTTTCGGAAAGTATAATTGTAAAAGAAAAGCTAGACATTCAATGGGATCATCATCACTGAATCCCCCACTATCAACATCCTGGGAGTTACCACTGACTTGAAACTGAGCAGGTCAAAGGCTAGGAATCCTGCAGCGAGTTACTCACCTCCAGACTCCCCAAATCCCATCCACCATCTATAAGGCATAAGTCAGGAGTATGACGGAATACTCTCCACTTGCCTGGATGAGTGCAGCTCCAATAACACTCAAGAAGCTTGATATCATCTGGGACAAAGGAGCCTGTTTGGCTGCTACCCCTTCCATAAACATTCAATCCCTCCATCACTGATGAACAGTGTGTATTACCTACAAGGTGAACTGCAGAAATTCACCAAGGTTCCTTAGGCAGCACCTTCCAAACCCACGACCTTTACCATCTAGAAGGGCAAAAGCAGCAGACACCTGGGAACACCACCATCTGAAAGTACCCCTCCAAGTCACTCACCATCCTGATTTGGCAACATACCGGCTGTTCCTTCACAGCTGCTAGGTTAAAATCCAGGAACTCCCTCCCCAACAGCACTGTGGCTGTACCTACACCTCAGGAAATGCAGTGTTTCAAAAAGGCAGCTCACCACCACCTTCTCAAGAGCAATTAGGGATGGGCAATAAATGCTGGCCTTGCCAGTGATGCCCATGTCCCATAAATGATTTTTTAAAAATTATATAGTGCCTCCCCAAATACTTTACAGTGAATGGATTATTTTTGAAATGTAATTACTCTAGTAATGCAGGAAACATGACCAGTTTACACACCAGTATTCTGTTTCTCAATTGTTGATTGTGGAATAAATATTTGTGAGGACAATATAGATAACCCTCCTGGCCTTCTTTGAAATAGTGTCATGGGATCTGTTATGTCCACCTGAGCGAGCAGGTGGGGCCTGGGTTTAACAACACATCTGAAAGATGGCACCTTCGACAGTGTAGCACTCTTTCATTACTGCATTGGAGCATTAGTTTAGAGATTTGTGCTTAAGTCTCTGGACCGTGCTAATCACAGGGGAATTTTCAATCAGTTTTTAAAGATCGGTGACACTTAGGTGATTATATTTGCATATTGGAAAATTGGAACTTTTTCTATTACTTTTATTGCGATAACAAAACTCTCTATGCTAAATCTATATTCTACTTTCTGCTCTGTCAACTTGGATAAACTGCATGGTTTAAATATCTGATTCACTTTGCATAAAAACATTACTTTGTCCCGAGTCAATCGACAACCTCCAGTGAGCAATTTTACATTGGTTTTTTTCTGAAGTGTGAGGTCTTCCATTTACCAGATCAATCAGAGAGATTGAATAGTCATTCAGATAGATCATACAGTAGTCTTGATTACACCATACAGCTAGTCATCCAAAAATATATGCAGTGTTCTTTCCTGAGAACCTGATTGCCTGGGAACTTTGCCCAACACTGTTAGAAGCTTGCTTTAAACAAACTTGGCACAGGCTGAGACCGTTTACTGGTTGCTATCCAAGTGTCAAACCATGTGGCCGGGCATGAGAATTCAGCTCATGTTTTTTGGACAGTTAAGAATCTGGTGCAATATGAAATAAAGAAATTGCACAACTCAAGTTATCAGCAATGGTGGCTCAAGTCAAAAATTTTCTATTTACTGCAAAATACTAGTTACAGATTTGGTTATATTGACGCAGCTAAATCTAACTGTTCTGTTCCAGAAAGGAATTTGAAGAAACATTCCTCATTTAAGCAGAATGTTGAAAACTGCTTACATGATTAGCACCCAACATATCTGTAAATTCAGTGATACAATCTGTTGTCACAATTATGTGTTGTTATTGTTACTCATAAAGTAATTCTTTAAAAATGCAAACCATGAAAAACTGAAAGGAAATATATTTCCAAAATTATGTTCTCAAGTAATTCTCACTAATATATTTGTATGATAAAGCGTTTTGTCACATCAAACCACCTCAAAATGCTTTACCCAGTTTTTATGGAGTAAATACAGCAATGGCTGTATTGTATCACACAATCAGAGAATAGTTACAGCACAGAAGGGGGCCATTTGCTCCATCATATCCCTGCCAGTTCTCTGTTAGAACAAATCAGTGAGTCCCGCTCCCATGCCTTTTTCCCCACAGCCTTACAATTTATTTTCTTCAGATAATTATCCAATTCCTTTCTGAAAGCTGCCTTCACCATTCTCTCAGGCTGATCATTTCAATTCCTAAGCACTCACTGCGCTAAAAAAAATCATGTTGTCTGTGGTGCTTTTCCCATTCACCTTTAAACCGCTGCCCTTTGGTTCTTAGCCTTTCCACCAGTTCAAATAATTTCTTTCCATCTACTCTGTCCAGACCTCTCATGATTTTGAACTCCTCAAACTCCTCTTTTCCAGCCCTAGTTTCTCCAGTCTATCCAGATGAACGGATACTCCTCAACCCTGGAAATATTCTCAAATCTTTTCTCCCTGTGTAGTTAAAAAGTTAATCTCAGCACATATTGCTCCTTCTGGCAGGGTATTGCAGAAAATGTTATCACAAACACCTGCCCTTTGAGAAATATTTTATTTTCTTTCTATTTCTCATGAACACACAACACTTCAGGTCTCCGCACACAGTTTGGACCCAATTGCTGATATTAGCACAAAACCAGCTAACAGACAGGTCTACTGGAAATCTTTTCTGGTTTACCCCTGAGTCTGGACCTGAATGATGATTGGGATTTGCATTCAACAGAAAATGCAAATCAATAACAAATAAAGAGTAAAAGAAAGAACCTACTTTTATTTAGTTCCTTTCCTGACCTGAGCACATTCCAGAATGGTTCACAGTTGATTAAATATAATTGAGGTGCAACCACTGTTGCAATACAGGACTGATTGTAGCCAGTTTGCACACAATAAGGACCCAAAAGCAGGAACAAGATAATGACCTGGTGATGTTGACTGAAGGATGAGTGTTGGCCAGAATGCCAGGAGAACTCCTTTACTTTTCTCCAAGGAGAGCAGAGAAGGCTGGGGGGGGACATGATTGAGGTGTGTGAGATTATAAGCGGTATGGACAGGGTGAATAGGAAGCAGCTGTTCCCCTGGGTTGAGGCGTTGGTCACAAGGGGGCAGAGTTTGAGGGTGAGGGGCAGGAGATTTGAGAAAACACTTTTCCACTCAGAGGGTGATGGGAAGCTGGAACGCACTGCCTGGGAAGGTGGTGGAAGCTGGAAACCTAACAACCTTTAATATCACAACATTCAAGGGTTTGGGACAAGTCCTGGAAAAAGGGGTGAGTGTAACTTTAGTGGAAGTTATTGTCGGTGCAGACTCGATGGGCTGAAGGGTCTTCTCTTTGCTGTATGAATCTATGACTCCAGTGCTATAGAATCTCTTATGGGCACCTGAAGGAACATGGTTTGTCCCTTACTGAACTGGATGTGAACGGTTCTAATCTGATCTTCTTTCTGATCAGAAACTGGCCGAGATGACTCTTTGTGCATTTCAGTGGAGCTGCTGATTAATAAGCTATATCTTCCACCAATAGCTCCAGCGGGAGTTGGTTAGCTTGGTTGGGTCAATGGTTAGTGTGTGGTTGAGAGTAACCATGTGGGTTCACTTAGTGCACAGGCAAGAGTACTTCATGGGAGCCTGTCTCTCAAACTTTCCCCATGCTTGATACAGAGCAGTGTCCCTGAAGCTATATACCAAAATTCTCTCTCTAATGGACAGCGATGTCTTCAGCTCTCTGTAAACTATGGTTAATTACCTAAAACTGCTCATTCATTCATTGGCTGCTTGTGAAACTTCGCTGTGTGCAAGCTGGCTGTTCATTTAAATGCACTAGAAAAGTGCAGTATTTTGGGACATCCTCAGGGCATGTTTTGGTATGATTCAAATGCAAGTTTATTCCAACTCCCACACAGCCACAAAGTGGCTCCTAACCATGTCTAAACATTTCTCATGGTTTTCCCGGATGGAAGTTGAAAGGCAAATTTTTTTGTTTACCATTTTTATATTGTCTAATTGGAGAAGGTAACTCCTTTATTGAAAATATTTCCTTGTAGTTATGTCCTCTTGCAACAATATAAGTATATTGGATGCCTGAATATTTATATTCTTCCATTGCATGTTTATTTTTGGTATGACATTTGTTTGTGTTTCCAATATCTTTTAAAGCAAGTCCAATAATTACGTTTTTTCACAGTTGACTTGCCTTAATTGCATTATGCTACTGAGTTCTGGATTGTTTTTACGATCTCAATTTTGCCTGATTAAGGTTAAGTCAAGAATTGAACAGAAAATAGACATATACTCACAGTATAAAAAGAACTCAGGAGTAAATCTCAGACATGACAAATGTTTTTGTTAAATCTAAATGTTGTAAGCATTCAAGATTTGAAGTCGCAATAAACTACAATCAATAGAGTTACCTAGGCAATTTCTTCAGGTTTTGTTAACTTGTCATTTGTATTTTTCGGGCACTCCTGTATTTCTTACTAAGTGTCATCCTGGTTTTTGATAATTGCATCCATGAGATTTGAGAGCTCAGATGCCAGTGTAGTATTTGGGTACTTAGATAGAGGATTGGCTGAGTGGCAGAAGGCAGAGAGTGGGGATAAATGGGTCTTTTTCAGGATGGCAGCTGGTGACCAGTGATGTCCTTAAGGGTCAGTGCTGGGACCATAACTTTTCACAATATACATTAACAATTAGGAGGAAAGAACTGAAGGCACTGTTGCTAAATATGCAGATGATGCAAAAATATGTAGACGGACAGGTAGTATTGAGGCGGGGGGGGGGTGGTAGGGTCTGCAGAGGGCTTGGACTGGTTAAGAGAGTGGGCAAAGAAGTGGCAGATGGATTACAATGTGGAAAAGTGTGAGGTTATGCACTTTGGAAGGAGGAATGGAGGCATAGACTATTTTCTAAATGGGAAACTGCTTAGGAAATCAGAAACACAAAATGACTTGGGAATCATTGTTCAAGATTCTCTTAAGATTAACGTGCAGGTTCAGTCAGCAGTTAGGAAGGCAAATGCAATGTTAGCATTCATGTCAAGAGGGTTAGAATACAAAAGGAGGGATGTACTTCTGAGACTGTATAAGGCTCTGGTCAGACCCCATTTGGAGTATTGTGAGCAGTTTTGGGCCTCATATCTAAGGAAGGATGTGCTAGCCTTGGAAAGGGTCCAGAGGAGGTTCGCAAGAATGATCCCTGGAACGAAGAGCTTGCATATGAGGAACAGTGAGGACTCTGGGTCTGTACTCATTGGAGTTTGGAAGGATGAGGGGGGATCTTATTGAAACTTACAGGATACTGCGAGGCCTGAATTGAGTGGATGTGGAGAGGATGTTTCCACTAGTTGGAAAAACTAGAACCAGAGGGCACAACCTCAGGCTAAAAGGATGATCGTTTAAAACAGAGATGAGGAGGAATTTCTTCAGTCAGCGAGTGGTGAATCTGTGGAACTCTTTGCTGCAAAAAGCTGTGGAGGCCTTTAAGAGTCTTTAAGCGAGAGATAGATAGGTTTTTGATTAATAAGGGGATCGGGGGTTAAGGGGAAAAAACAGGAGAATGGGGATGAGAAAAATATCAGCCATGATTGAAAGGTGGAGCAGACTCGATGGGCTGAGTGGCCTAATTCTGCTCCTATATCTTATGGTCTTAGACATGGGGGAAACCAATGCTCCTTGTCACGTTATATAATTTTAATGCAGAATAGAATAAAGACATCATCCTGACTGGTTTCAAGTCTCGAGGTGAAGGGACATTACTTTGATCATTCTTGGTCATTTTCTGGACTGTCCTTGCCAGACATATTTTTTATCCCATCTGATTTCTACTTTCTATCCAATTTGTTCGACTGCACAGCATTGATTTGCTTAGCCTTTCTCTGACTTTCGAAAGATAGTAGGAGGAAAGGATGGCAGAGTATTGTTTCCAGCAAGAAAACCAAAGTGTTTTTCTCCAAGAGAAACTGATCCGTTTTCTCTCCAGATCTTACCACACTGCCTAAAAAAAACCAAGAGGGTGTGTATCATGATATCATGCAGGGGTGTGGAAATGCCGGCATTAGACTGGGGTAAACACAGTAAGAAGTCTCACAACACCAGGTTAAAGTCCAACAGGTTTATTTGGTTACAAAATCCACTAGCTTTCGAAGTGCTGCTCCTTCATCAGGTGAGTGGGATTTCAGTTCACAAACAGGGCGAATAAAGACACAAACTCAATACAAAATAATGGCTGGAATCTGAATCTTTACAGGTAATCAAGTGATACGCTGCAGGAAAGGATGTTCTGAGGCATGGTACATTGGGGAGACCACTATGACAACAGATGAACGAACACTGCTCGACAATCACCAGGCACCAGTGTTCTCTTGCTGTTGGAGAACACTTCAGCGGTCATGGGCATTCAGCCTCTGATCTTTGGGTAAACGTTCTCCAAGGTGGCTTTCACGACACACGACAGTGCAGTGTCGCTGAGCAGAAACTGATAGCCAAGTTCTGCACACATGAGGACGGCCTCAACGGGGATCTTGGGTTCATATCTGTAACCCCCATGAATTGCCTGGGCTTGCAAAATTTCATTAAGTGTCCTAGCTGGATACAATACATATCTCTTTAGCCTGTGCTTACCCCTCTCTCCCCTCATTGTCTGTACTTTTAAGACTTGATTACCTGTAAAAACTCGGATTCCAGCCATTTTTTTTGTATTTTGTATATACGCCCTGTTTGTGAACTGAAATCCCGCTTACCTGATGAAGGAGCAGCACTTCGAAAGCTAGTGGCTTTTGCAACCAAATAAACCTGTTGGACTTTAACCTGGTGTTGTGAGACTTCTTACTGTGTCATGCAGGGGGCAAGGCCTCAACATGCTGGCATAACTTGGTTGGTGTTAGATTGGCACGCCATCTTAAAGAGCGCCCGGATCATAACGGACGTCTCAGCAGCTCCTACGTATATTAACACACAGGACCCTGTTCTTTGCAGACAGAGAGATCAGGTACACACATTACACCTGCTTCAGCTAAACCAAATAAGTGACAGCCATTTGCTGATTCATTCACAAGATCAACTGGGGTCAAACTGTTGGGTTTAAATTTCAAACAATACTTGGCAGTTAACTGTCAGTCACTTGGTTCATTCTCCATAACAATGCTTTTACCAATCAGAGACTACTTGCCAAACAATCAGCAATTTCTTCTCGTGCAGTATAAATTGTTGCCTTCCCCTGACATTGATCTACTTGTGGAAAGTCCTGATGAGTGCAAGATGAAAAGCTTTGACAACATTTTTTTTTCTCTCAGCAATACACAAGTTCCATACTACCAAATAACTATTTGTATTCTGATTGGTGAGTGTTACAAGTGGGGATCCCCCGGAACCTACTCTGGGGGCCTCATTTCTTTAGCTATATATATCAATAATGAATAAATAAAGAGTTGTATATAAGGACAAATAGACCCTAATATAGAATCTTCCAATAGACTGTTAATCAAATTTTTCAAAATTGAGATGAACAGATATTGATCAGGTGGGGGAGTGAAGAGATTTGAATCAAAGGCAGGTAAATAGCATTGAGGTACTGACCAATCATGACCAGAAACTCAAGGGTTCAATGGCCTATGTCTGATACTATAAGTCACATCAGTAACTGAACTTGCCTCTCTGCATTGCAATAGCTTCACATGTCTCTCACTGAGGGGAGGCAATGGCCGAGTGGTATTATCGCTAGACTATTAATCTGGAAACTTATTTAATGTTCTGGGGACCTGGGTTCGAATCCCACCACATCAGATTGTTCTGGGAAACTGTCACGGCTGTTGGTGGAATTTGAATTCATTAAAAAAAACTTGGACTTAAGAATCTGCTGATGACCATGAAACCTTTGTCAATTGTCAGAAAAACCCATCTGGTTCACTTGAGGGAAGGAAATCTGCCGTCCTTACCTGGTCTGGTCTACATGTGACTCCAGAGCCCCTGCAATGTGGTTAACTCCCAACTGCCCTTGGGATGGGCAATAAATGCTGGCCCAGCCCATGTCCCACGGATGAATAAAAAAATGCTGATTCTCAGAACACCTTTGTTACTCAGACCATGCCAGTACGGTCCATATGCTGGTAAAAGCTGACCATTTACACTAGCTAGAATTGTTCTGTAATGGTACATATTGATAAGTTGTTGAGAATGTGCTTATGATAACAGAATTTCAATCAAAATGGTACCTGTTTTATGATTCGGGATGGAAAAAACTGATTCAAAGTAATGGGGATGAGGGAACTGACAAATAGTGCAGGTGTATTACAGACCTTAGCCCAGACTAGGTGTACAGGAATGACAGATGGGTTTGTTTCTCCTGAACAGACAAGAGTGCGTGCACCATGAAAACCAAATAACAGCATTGCTGCTGCCTGCTAGTACATTTATCTGCCATTCCAAACACCATAGGTCGATAGGATTTAACTCTTTGAACTCTGCACTGAATTCTGCTCTTGCTTCCTCCTGCCCGAGTATCAGTAATATGATGAAATATCTGGGTCCTAGGTATACTGCTACAAAACATCAGAGTAATCTGTTGGACTGTGACTGCCCCATGCCTGGTCAATAACCCAGTAAATGTTTGAGTTGATTTGATTTATTATTGTCACATGTATTAACATACAGTGAAAAATATTGTTTCTTGTGCGCTATACAGACAAAGCATACTGTTCATAGAGAACAAAAGGAGAGAGTGCAGAATGTAGTGTTACAGTTATAGCTAAAGTGTAGAGAAAGATCAACTTAATGCAAAGTAGATCCATTCAAAAGTCTGATGGCAACAGGGAAGAAGCTGTCCTTAAGTCGGTTAGTGTGTGACCCCAGACTTTTACATCTTTTTCCCAACAGAAGAAGGTAGAAGGGAGAATGTCCGGTGTGCGTGAGGTCCTTAATTATGCTGGCTGCTTTGCCAAGGCAGTGGGAAGTGTGGACAGAGTCAATGGATGGAAGGCTGGTTTGCGTGATGGATTAGGCTGCTTTCATAACCTTTTGTAGTTTCTTGTGGCCTTGGGCAGAGCAGGAGTCACACAAATCTGTGATACAACCAGAAAGAGTGCTTTCTATGGTGCATCTGTAAAAGGTGGTGAGAGTCATAGCTGATATGCCAAATTTCTTTAGTCTTCTGAGAAAGTAGAGACGTAGGTGGGCTTTCTTAACCATAGTGTTTGCCTGGGAGGACCAGGACAATCTGGACAACAGGCTTAAAGCTTTTGACCATTTCTACTTCATTCCCATTGATGTAGACAGTGGCATCTCCACTATGCTTCCTGAAGTCGAAGACAATCTTCATTTTGTACTCTGTCTCGTCATTGTTTGAGATCCAACCCATGATGGCGGTGTCATCAACAAACTTGAAAATGGAGTTGGAGGGGAATTTGGCCACACAGTCATAGGTGTATAAGGAGTATAGTAGAGGGCTGAGAACACAGCCCTGTGGGGTATTGGTGTTGAGGATGATTGTGGAAGAGGTATTGTTGCAGACCCTTACCGATTGTGGTCTGTGCTGAGGACTTGGAATGAGTTATAGAGTCAGAGAGGTTTACAGCATGGAAATAAAACCTTCGGATCAACTTGTTCATGCAGCCCTTTTTTTAACCCCTAAGCTAATCCCAATTGCCCGCATTTGACCCATATCACTCTATACCCATCTTACTCATGTAATTGTCTGAACGCTTTATAAGAGACAAAATTGTACCCGCCTCTACTACTACCTCTGGCGACTTGTTCCAGACACTCACCATCCTCTGCGTGAAAAAATTGCCCTTTGGAACACTTTTATATCTCTCCTCTCCCATCTTAAACCTATGCCCTCTAGTTTTAGACTCCCCTACCTCTGGGAAAAGATATTGACTTTCTAGCTGATCTGTGCCCCTTATTATTTGATAGACCTCTTTAAGGTCACCCCTCAGCCTTTTACGTTCCAGAGACAAAACTCCCGCTCTATCCAGCCTCTCCTTATAACTCAATCCATCAAGTCCCCAGAGCATCCTAGTAAATCTTTTCTGCACTCTTTCTAGTTTAATAATATCCTTTCTATTATAGGGTGACCAGAAGTGTACACAATATTCCAAATGTGGCCTTACCAATATCTTTTACAACTTCAATAAGACGTCCCAACTCCTGTATTCAATGTTCTGACCAATGAAACTAAACATGCTGAATGCCTTCTTCACCACCCTGTCCACCTGTGACTCCACTTTCAAGGAGCTTTGAATCTGTACCCCTAAAACACTTTGTTCTGTAATGCTCCTCAACACCTTACCATTCACTGAGTAAGTCCTGCCCTGGTTCAATCTACCAAAATGCATCCCTTCGCATTTACCTAAATTAAACTCTATCTGCCATTCATTCGCCCACTGGCCCAATTGATCCAGATCACTTTGCAGTTGAAGGTAGCCTTCTTCACTGTCCATTATGCCACCAATCTTAGAGTCACCTGCAAACCATGCCTCCTATATTCTCATCCAAATCATTAATACAAATGACAAATAACAGTGGGCCCAGCACTGATCCCTGAGGCACACCGCTGGTCACAGGTCTCCAGTTTGAAAAAGAACCCTCTACAACCACCCTCTTCTGATATCAGGCCAGTTTTTTACCCATTTAACTACCTCACCCTGGATCTCATGAGATTTAATTTATGCTGCACTTTCTGCACCCCAAGTTTTGGTTAAGTTCCAGTGTATGACTGGCGCAGTGATCTCTGCAAACCATGGGATACAGCCCATTCTTGGCACATTCCCATGGGATTCAGGTCAGCGACGACGCGAACCATTCTTGCTTAGTACTATAAAATCAGTCAAGAAACCTCCTGCTATGCTGCCAGTGAACTCAATCAGCTGAGAGCAGCTCCTTAAGGAACTGCTGGCTCTGTTGCAATCTTCAGCAAAATTAGCTTTGGAAACCTGCGTCTCTTGTTTCTGACAGATTTTACAGGAACAGGATGTGGGTGGCTTGGAGGCAGTCTTATCCAGAATTGCCCATTTTCTTGTATTTTAAACTCCCCATTTAGCTGTCCGTCACTAGGTTTCTCCTCATGTTGAATCCAAATCAAGTTTCTGATTCCTCAGGGCAAAAACAAGCTCGGGGCAAAGATTGGGGAGGGGGGGGCGGTGGTGGGAGCGGGAGAGCGGTGGGGGGGGGAGGTGTGTGGGGTAGGTGGCAGTGACTCTTACTGAAATAAGCAGTGCAGCTGCAGACAGGTGCAGGAACCTCTGTCCGTTCAGCTGAGTTTTCAAAGCTGGGTGAAATCGGGCGTAACTTTATGAACAGCATTTTATATTCCCTCCTTGCTTTTGTGTAAGTTAGTTAAATACAGAGAGACACCCAATGTTACAAAGGGTTAGGTAGCTTCCCAATGTAGGATTGCTAAAATTCTCCTGACAAACTCCATTTTGCAAACCTTATTGGAAAACGCTTTTTGTGTTGGAATTAAAAATAACCGATTAAAAACATATTGCAAAATATTGCCTGTCCCTTTAAATGCTTTTGAACTGAAATCCAAAGGCTTGTACCTCTCAGTGCCTGAAAGCACAGTAAAAAATCTCACAACACCAGTCCAATAGGTTTATTTGGTAGCACGAGCTTTCGGAACACTGCTCCTACATCAGGTGAGTGAGAACTTGTCGAACATAGAACATTCCAGCGCAGTACAGGCCCTTCAGCCCTCGATGTTGCAAAGACCAGTGGAACCAATCTAATGACCCTCTAACCTAAACTATTCCAATGTTATCCATATGCCTATCCACTGGCCATTTGAACGCCCTTAAAGTTGGCGAGTCCACAACTGCTGCAGGCAGGGCATTCCACACCCTCACTACCTTTACTACACCCACGCTCTTATGTCCATAAACAGGACATATACAGGCACAAACTTAATTTGGAATGTATTCCAACCAATATCTTGTAAATTGAGTTTGCATCTGTATATGCCCTGTTTGTGAACACAAGTCCTCACTCACCTGATGAAGGAGTAGCGTTCCGAAAGCTCGTGCTAACAAATAAACCTGTTGGACTTTAACTTGGTGTTGTGAGACTTCTTACTGTGCCCACCCCAGTCTAGCGCCGGCATCTCCACATCATGCCTGAAAGCAGCCTGATGGATAAGCTGTCAACCTTGATGTTTGCGCTGTCTCTTCCCTGTCAGTAGGCTGTGGTTCACAGGCCCATGCCAAAGAGCTGAACATATTATCGAGGATGAAACTTTGTTGTCATGCTGAGGGAGTGCTGCATTGTCAGGGGCGTTGACCTGTGGATGACAATCCCCCAGCTGGTCCACATATTGCTTTTAGACCGTACCTCTATCTGCGGCCTCCAGGAGGAGCCTGGCACCCACTGTGAACAGCCCAAGCATTAACCAGAGACTCGGGTTCAATTCCAACCTTGGGTCAAAGTCTGTGTGGAATCTGCACATTCTCCCCGTGTCTGCATGGGTTTCCTCTGGGTGCTCCAATTTCCTGCCACAGTCCAAAGACATGCAGGTTAGGTTGATTGACTATGATAAATTGTCCCTTAGTGTCAGGGAGACTAGCAGGGTAAATACGCGGGGCTGTGGGGACAGGGGTTTGGGTGGGATTGTGGTTGGTGCAATCTCGATGGGCCGAATGGCCTCTTTCTCTTTTGTAGGGATTCTATGATTAGCGGGATGAACATGTGGGATCACGGGAATGGTTAAGCTGTTCTGTTGGAGAGTCAAAACCTCGGACCTTGATTGTGGTGGCAGCATTGAGTCCCACGGCACAGTGCTGTCCAGATAGACACCTGTACGCCCCAACACCAAGCTCTGTATTGATCTGAGACGGTGACACAGGTGGGTATGTAGGTCCAGCAGCACATTGCTGCCCATGAACACCAGCCTGGCATGGAGAGGAAGGCAGAAACCGGCCTGCCCTGGCAGAGTGGTGAATACAGTAAAAAGTCTGACAACACCAGGTTTTAGTCCAACCGATTTATTTGATAATACTCACGAGCTTTCGAGGGGACTGCCTCTTCGTCAGGTGAATGGAGAGTTCTGGCCAGAACTCTCCATTTACGCCAGTTTACGCCAGTCCAACGCCGGCATTCCCACATCAGAGTGGTGAATGTCGGAGAAGGTCAGGAGCAGGACAGCACTGTGGCAGAAAGGTTGTTGCACTGACCTGGAATTCTCTGGTGAACTGAGGACTGCCGTGTGTACGCTGCTCTTTAACATTCAGGATTGACGCTGTTATGATTTCCCACTTGACTGGACGCTGACGGGCAGCTGTTTTAATGAACATTCATGGATGCAAATGAATGTAAATTGTGTTCACACCACCAGCCAACGAGGAGAATGACTCGCCATTAACCCGCTGTTGGGAGAATTGAAACGTGATTTTACTCCGGTGGGTTTCTGGCTTTTTGGCTTTTGCCAGATTCTCCGTGCCTCCCACCTAACCCGCCGCAGATCAGTTGTAAGAATTCCACCCAAATTTCCCACCAGTGTGACATGTAACTAGGAGGGGGGATGTGATTCAGGTCAGCGGCGTTTTTATGAAATAAAGATTAGCAGATGGGGTTTCCATTATGGGAGTGCGGGAAATCTGACCTGCACTCAATCCATCAAAGTAAAGTTGGTTTATTAATCACAAGTAAGGCTTACATTAACACTGTAATGAAGTTACTGTGAAATTTCCCTAGTCGCCTCACTCTGGCACCTTTTTGGGTGCACTAAGGGAGGATTTAGTATGGCTAATGTGCCTAACCAACATGTCTTTTGGACTATGGGAGGAAACAGGGGGATCCAGTGAAAATCCATGCAGACATGGGGAGAACATGTAGGTTCCACACAGACAGTGACCCAAACTAGGGATTGAACCCGGGTCCTGGCAGTGTAAGACAGCAGTGCTAATCACTGTGCCATCGTGCCGCTCCTGAAAGCAGCGAGGGAAAATTCCAATTTGCCTTCCTTCCGGCTGGATTCTCACTTTTGGCCTCTCTCTGAATTTTCCACTCCCGCTCACCATGAAACCCACCACCGTGGGGATTGGAAAATTCCGTCTGTTAACTCTATCCCTCCCTCCACTGATGCTGCCAAACCTGTTGAATATTTCCAGCACTATTGCTGCAAAATGTCATCATCATTATGGTGATAACACTTTCTCTTAATCTCAATATTGTTATGAATTCCCACTATAGTTTCTGCTGCTAACACTCAATAGTAAAGCAAACCCTGCACTTATCACAAGGCCCATTCAATGGAAGCTTTATGTAATTTGCTCTTTATGGGATTTGTCTATTCAGTCTCTTATCAAGAATGCACTTCAGAAGATTTTGAAGTGCTCAGCAACAATTTTTCTCCATTGTTTCCATCTCAAAGCTGTAACATTCCGCGTTGGTGGAATTCTACTCAGTTTCAATTTGGTCTAGCGGCAGTGACACAGTGCACCATGTTACCCGCTGTACCCAGATCCCCAAATCATTCTGCCTGAGCCATCATCATATCTCTGTGCATCACATTAGTTGCACCCTGGAATAGTTTGTTTTATGTTTTATTAATAGTTCTGAAGTGTTTTTGTTCACTCGATGGGCCTTGATTGGCAAGACCTATGTAGAGAAACCTAGCTTGAATGTACCATTGTATCCTATACACTATTTCCAAACATTGCTTTGAACTTAAAATTTATATTAATCTATCACATGGAGATCAAAAATCTCCCCTTCTCTTTGATAGCTTCTGCTAAGAATATCTTTTAAAGTATATTTCTTTCCTGGCATTATGTAGTCTGCAAGTTTCCTTTCCAGAATCTGAAGCTTCTTGTTAAGTGCCTTGTTGTTAATCTTTCCTTCTTGGCTATTATTTTCTCCGAGTGTGAGGAAATGTTAAGGATTGACGTGTGTCCATTTTTGAGTTATTTTTCTTGACGTGACCAAACGTTCAAACGTCGAATTGACATTTCTCTGATTTTCTTTAGGGCAAACAAACTGGCTGACAAATTGGTCAGAATTTTACCCCCCCCCAACACCCCCCGCCTGCCATGGGAATCGGAGCAGGCGAGGGGAGGAACGTGGAAATGCTCGGTGATCTCAGGCAGGATTTAATGGTTTTGGGATGAGCGAGGCTGTATAATCCCGGCCCCCATTCACTTAGTTCTGTGGGATATTGACAAAATTCTGATTTCAGTTAAAACTGGGCCCTGAACCCACAGACACTTGGACTCAATCTGCTTTCAGTTTCAATTTTAATACAACACACACACGCTGGGAGCTTGTTCCCGTTCGTGCTGGTGGGATCTTACGCTCCTGCCGAAGGCACACCCCTCTGTGGGTTCCCTGGCAGCAAAGATGCATTCAGTGGGAAGCCCCCTTGATAACGATGGGATGGTAAGATCCCACTGCCACAAAACAACTGCAGAATGGGAGAAAATCCCCGCCTATTGTATACATACCATCGTACTTACAACAACACAAGTAATGAATCTTTCACCTCCTTACTGAGAGATGTTGGTCAGTAAATAACACATGTCTATTAGGGTGATACAGAGCTTGTGGGCAGGACTCTCCCATCTCGCCTGCTACAGGAATCATAGCGGGTGGGGGCGGACAATGCAAAAGCCTGTTGACCTTGGGAGAGATTTTCTGGTATTGGGACGAGTGCAGCTGGACATGTTTATTCGAGCGATGCCAAGCTGAGAGGCTTCTGTAATAGTTGCTGCTAATTAAGGTTCTCTGATCAGGCAAGCAGAGCACTGCACAAACATGCAATAGTTTGCACTGATGTTGCACCAGTGGGAATGAGCATTCCCAGGAAATTCATGTGTAAATCCTTCAAGCAGATAATCTTAAAGGGACAAAAGTGATATAAGTTTAAATTCTCAGCCTACTTTTCCTTTCATGTTGGTTTCTGTTACTGTCACAGGTTTGCCTCTGAATCAGAAATGTATTGGTTCAAACCCCAGTTCAGGGTTTGAACATGTGAAAGAAGTTGATGCTCGAGTGAGGGAGTGTTGGTTGGAGATGCTGTCTCATTGACTTGGTAATATACTCTTTCTGACTGGGGAAAGGACTCGACAACAATGATATAGGATGTACATCACAGAAACAGACCATTCTGTCTAAGCACTCCATGCGGGGGTGGAATTCGCCAGTCGTTCATGCTGGTGGGATTGTCCAGTCCCGCTGTAGCAAACAGAGATTTGGCTGAGCGCCACATTCTCCATCCACGCTGGCAGGAGTGGCAGGGTGTGAACAGCTGGAAAATTCTGGCCTTGGTGTTGATGCATCACTTGACCTCATTCCATCCTTGCTTATCTATAGCGATCATGCAAACCGTCTATTCCGTTCTTCTTCAAATGTGTGTCTAGCTTCCCCCCAAATTCACATTTGCTATAGATTTCTTTGAGGTCGAGCAGAAGGCTTGTCCTGGTTTCCTGGCCAACTTTTGTCTCTCAACACACAACCTCTGAAAAATATTAATTGGTTATCTAGCTCTTAGCTATTTGTGGGATCTTGCAGTGGGATCTTGGCTGTTCATCGCCTACATAACAGTGCTGACCATTGGAAAGTAATTCATTGGCTGTAAAATGCTATATCCAAAGAGCTCTATCTTTCTTGTATAAATTCATTATTTATGAATTCTGTAAAGTATCTTTTATGACATTGGATGATGTTAAACTAGAGAATTATAGAAACTCCATAAACTGCCTCAATCTGCACCTTTTAACATAGACACACACTTACTGCAGTGCATGCTATAAAACACCTGTCTCCCAAATAGAAAGCTGACCCCCTGTTGCTTCTGGCATTGGGTTATTTTTGATGAAGAAGCCAGAGGGATTGTTCACAATGACAGGATCTTTTATCTAGTGGGAGGGACAATAAAATTACTTTGGCTGCTACCCACTGTCTCTCAATCATAAAATGACATTGATGTTGGTCCCAGTGTAGTCTGTGGACAGGAAAATTAAATTTTGTTTAATAAAGCTCACCTTAGTGACCTTTTCTGTCAATCAGTCTGAAGAATTCCTGTATAGAAACAGCTTGTTACCAAAACGCCAACATGGATTTAGAAAAAGAGTATCCTTGGCAGGTTCCCAGAAGGAGACCAATTGGGTCAATGCTGACTCTATTATCCAAGCTTTCCAATTAGTCCCACTCCTTTCCTCTTTTTCCACAGCTTTGTAAATGTTTCCTTTGTAAGCATTTATCCTGTTCCCTTTGCAAGTTATTGTTAAATTAGCTTCTACCACTCATTCAGACAGATCATCACTCACTGCAAAATAAAGGAAAAAAAATCTCAACCCCCTACGGTTATTTTGCCAATTTATCCTAAATCTGTGTCCTTTGGTTGGCTCTGAGAATATAGAATGATAGAATGGTTATAATATAGAAAGAGAAGGTTTGGCCCATCATATTCACATTGGCTCTCTGTAAGAGCAATTCAGGTAGTCCCCTACTCATTTCTCCTGAAGCCTTGCATATTTTCTGTTAAGGTCATTATCCAATTCTCTTTTGAAAGCTACAATTGAATCTGCCTCCACCACACTCTCAGGAAGATCAAAACACTCGCTGAGTAAAAAAAACTTTCCTCTGTCGTCTTTTGGTTCTTTTGCCAATCACTTTCAATCTGCTTCCCCCTGGATCTCGACCCTTCCACCAATGGGAACAGTTTCTCCCGATCTCGTCTGGCCACAACCCTTGTGATTTTGAACATCAATAAAGTTTCAGACAAAAAACTTCTAACGAAATAAAGGATAAGGTTAATGAGGCCATGCTGTGAGGATGTAATCTTGCTTCGATACTCTGGGATTGAAAACGCAGAGCACACAGGGCAGAATCCACCAAGTCAGGCTCACTAATCTCCAGCTCTGATTCTCCAGTCGAGCTTCTCTCCAGCTTGGCTCAGTGCACCAATTAAAACTCAATGTAACTCTACCTTTAACAATCACAGGAATCTCGGGTCATTGATGAAAAATGATGAGAAAGTGGTTAAAAGACGAAGAACAAGAGTAGACAAGATTGGTTTCTGCTTCAATATTGGTTGGCTTTAATATTAGAAGTGATGCAGGTGCTGGCGACGCCCACATCTCATGAATTAATTTTTAAAAAGTTAGATCCGTGAACTCAAGGTTTTGTATTCCTCCATGTTTATGCTACAAACTTTATTTTATTTAAAGCTTATTTTATTAGTGTCACAAGTAGGCTTACACCAACACTACAATGAAGTTACTGTGAAAACCCCCAAGTCACCACATTGCAACGCCTGTTGGGGTACATTGAGGGAGAATTTAGCACGGCCAACACACTTAACCAGCACTGTGGGAGGAAACCAGAGTACCCGGAGGAAACTCACACAGACATGGGGAGAACATGCAGACTCCTCAGAGACAGTGACCCAAGCCGGGAATCGAAACTGCCTCCCTGGTGCTGTGAGGCAGCAGTGCTAACCACCGTGCTGTCACTTACTGAGCAAATATAAGAACATAAGAAACAGGAGCAGGAATAGGCCATCTAGCCCTTCGAGCCTGCCCTGCCATTCAATAAGATCATGGCTGATCTGAAGTGGATCAGTTCCACTTTCCCGCTTTCTCCCCATAACCCTTAATTCCCTCGTCTATCAGAAATCTGATATCAGAAATATCAAAAAAGCTTGCTACTCAGATCTATTTTCTAAGTAATATTATTTGAATAAGATCAGCTCACAGCTCATTAAGAAATGATGGATGATACTTCAACCTTAAATAAATGATATTTCCGTTTTATTGTAAAATTATTACAAGAGATCACCAGGGGGGAAAATAACCCCCAGAGAACAAAAGAGATTGTATAATCTAAATTTTCTGACTTTTTTCCCACAGGCATACAGAGAGCTCAATCCAATCCTCGTCAAATTTTGTATTTTATACTTTGGTATTTGTTGACTTGCATCAATACTAGTTAAATATACTTAACAACAATTGAAAATAATTGTTATACTAGCTAATTATTAGATATTAACTAACGAAAACAGCAGGGCAAATAAAAATAAAGACTGCAGATCAGAAAGAACAAAGTCTTTGATGTTGTTGGATAATGTGTTAATAGAATGAAGGGTTTGTCAACTGATAGGTGACCACTCTGTCACTCATAGGGTGAAGATGAAAATTTGGCTCATTTCATATTTCCTTACACGTAAAATTGTTCATGTGATTGAAGAATATTCCCGAAAGGGAATGTGCCGAAATTCCACTCACTGCATGTATCTGAGAGGGCGACAGCTGAATTTTGTGTTTCCCATTAATATTTTTGAGACACATAGCTCATGGAATCAGTTGGTGCCACCATGCTGCAGGAACCAATCTGTTACTTATCCTGGAGCAAACAGCCTCTCCACCTTCTGTCAACGAAATTCATCATTTCTCAACTTGACCTTGACTTATAACTGCACCGTACCTTGTCAGACTGCACAAGTTTGAAAGAAATCACAGAGTTATATATTCTCATAACATATAAATGAATAATTGGTCTACGATACAACATGTTTCTTCAACTTCTATTCAGTATTTGGGGTATGTGGAGCGACGTGCCATGATTTTTGATGGCTGCATTGGAATTTCGAAAGTGGTATTTTATTGCTTTAAACACAACTAAATCGATCTTGGTAAAATTTTTAAAGATGTTATTGATTTAAATCAGGAAAAGGAGTTACCAAACATTGATAATTGCTTTTGGGTTAAGGTGAGCCATCTAGGGCCCGATTTTACCATTGCATTGTGCCCATTTTTGGGCATGAGAACTGGTAAAGTTGGGCGTGAGGCCATGAACATGATTTGCGTCCGCGTGGATGCCCACTTTACCAAGGCCCGAAAATGCCCACAATCCGATTTGTGCCTGAAACAGGTGCAATGACAATTTAAATGCATTTTCATGTATTTAAATTGAATCAATGAACTGCCCGCCCAACTTTACCAGCATTTCACCTTTTACCATCGCGTTTACCCATCCACATTCGGCGCGAAACAGACATGCTCGGCAAAGGTCTGTTTCGGGCACTCCAGCTTCTGAAGAGGTAAGTTCAGAGCTTCCAACGGCTCCCTGACTCAGATCGGTGGTGGTGGGGATGTTGGGGGAGAACGAGCCAAATCATTCTCTGGTGAGGGGGTTGGGGGGGGGCGGGCAAGAGAGCAGGAGCTTGTCAGATGTACCTCTGGTGGGTGTGGGGGGAGGGTGGTGGGGGGAGGAGGCCAGATCATTCTCTGGTAGGATGGTGGGGGGGCGGAATTCTGATCATTCCTGTTATAAATGCTATTTAGATTATATTTCACTTGCCATGAATGATTTCTTTTCCCCCTACATCAGCAAGTTCAGAAGAAGTAGAAATTATCTTATTACCATTTCCCAAATTATCTTTTAAACTTGGAAATACAACTCTCAGAGTTTACTGCAAGTTGGCTGTTGCTAATCGCAGTTGTAAATATTGCTGAATGGAGCAGTGGTTATTTGTACACACACTGATATGTTTCACTACACAACTTCAATAACAGCCTGGATATGGAGCTGGGTGGATTTTGCAAGTGTAGGCAGCAGAGAGAAGGGATTCCACAGCTAGAATAGAGCACGTGTACTTAATTAGTGAAACTGTCAAAGTACTCGGCTGTGAGTGTGTAAAATATACTGGGAGGGAGGCTGGATCTGGGTGGAGGGTTGGGCGGGGGGGGATGGTCCACTTTGGTAGGAATAATGGTAGGAAGGACTATTACTTACGGGGCGAAAAACTGCAGCAGGCGACGGTGCAGAGGGACCTCGGGGTCCTTGTGCATGAGTCGCAAAAACCCAGCTTGCAGGTGCAGCAGGTGGTCAGGAAGGCGAATGGGATGCTGGCCTTCATAGCGAGGGGGATTGAATATAAAAGTAGGGAGGTCTTGCTGCAGCTGTATAGGGCATTGGTGAGGCCGCAGCTGGAGTACTGTGTGCAATTTTGGGCGCCGTACTTACGCAAGGATATTTTGGCCTTGGAGGGAGTGCAGAGGAGGTTTACTAGGCTGATGCCGGAGTTGAGGGGGTTGAACTATGAGGAGAGGCTGAATAAACTAGGCTTGTACTCGTTAGAGTTTAGAAGAATGAGGGGAGATCTCATTGAGACGTATAAGATGATGAATGGGATGGATAGGATAGAGGTGGAGAGACTCTTCCCGCTCAGAAAGGACAGTAGGACTAGGGGGCACAGCCTCAAGATAAAGGGGGGGCGGTTTAGAACGGAGTTGAGGAGGAACTTCTTCACTCAAAGGGTGGTGAATCTCTGGAATTCTCTGCCCGTTGAAGTGGTGGAGGCTGCCTCGCTAAATATTTTTAAGATGCGGGTTGATGGGTTTTTGATAAGAGAGGGGATTAAGGGTTATGGGGAGAGGGCGGGAATGTGGAACTGAGCCACGACAGATCAGCCATGATCTTATTGAATGGCGGGGCAGGCTCGAGGGGCTAGATGGCCTACTCCTGCTCCTATTTCTTATGTTCTTATGATGGTGATGGTGGGGTGGAGGGGGCAGGGGCAGGGGGTTCCGCTGCCAGGGAGGCCTGCAGATGATCGGTGGGGGGAAGGGGGCAGGGAGTCATGATCAGTCTAGGTAGCGGGGGGGGTGGGTGGACTAGGGGGACAGTTATGTTGTGGGGGTGAGGGTGATGTCTGTGGAGGCCATGACTTCCACTTCTTGCTCCCAGGCTGCATTATCTGCTTTTCCCAGCCCCTGAGCGACGTGACAGGGGAGAATTTTTTCAATTTTTTCCCTCATTGTGCATGCGCAGTTCAAAGCTCTGATTGGAGCTGTAGCGTTTCGGGTGCGATAAGCCCTGCCCACACGCTGAGTGCGTATCGGGAGCGCCTGAAAGCAGATTTCTGAGTCGGATCTGAATTGCACCCAGATTCAGTACTTAGAATGAACATGGTAAAATCGTTCCCCTAGTCTAATGAAATAAAATTCATGTTGTTACGATGATAGAAGGAAGATCCCTGAAATCATGCTCAGAAATATTGGACTTTAAAAGCACCTGAATATTATTTTTTTGAAAAAACAACACAGACACTGGAGATGGCTGAGGATGCACTGATAGCCTTAGGACGCAGACCAACTGCGAAACTCTGCCAAGCAGATGAGACAAAGAAACTACACCACCTACATGCACACCAAGAACAGGAAACTTGAGAAACTCGGCATCGCCGCCAGCAACAACCAAGCCTCCCCTGGCACCACAGTAGAAAACAGCACTACCGCAGGGAGGTCTATTGTCAACTTGTCGGACTACACACTTCAACCAGATGAAATCGAAGTTCTCAGTCGAGGGCTCAATTTCTGCCCCACCACCAAAATGGACCCCATCAGTCTCGCAGCGGACACAGAGGAATTCATCAGGCGAATGAGGCTGCGGGAGTTTTTCCACAAACCCCAAGAGGCCAGCAACGAACACAATGAGACAGTCGATGAACCAGAACAGCCGACAGAGAGATCCGCAGTGCAACAGCCTAAGAGGAAGGAATCCAATTGGACTCCTCCGGAAGGCCGCTGCCCTCGACTGGACTTGTATGCCCAAACCATCAGGAGGTGCGTTAACACCAGATTCATCAGCCGCACTCACAAGACAGCCCCGAACATCACCCAAGCACAACACAACGCCATCCACGCTCTCAAGACAAACCGCAACATTGTCATTAAACCAGCAGACAAAGGAGGGGCCATCGTCATACTGAACAGAATGGATTACTGTAAGGAAGTGTACTGACAACTAAACAATGAGGAACACTACAGACAATTACCCACAGATCCGACCAAAGAACACGCTCGTCAACTCAACAATCTGATCAAGACCTTTGATCCGGACCTTCAGAGCACCCTCCGTGCTCTCATTCCACGTACTCCCCGCATTGGAGATCTCTACTGCCTCCCAAAGATACACAAGGCAAACACACCTGGCCGTCCCATCGTATCGGGCAATGGAACTCTGTGTGAGAACCTCTCCGGCTACGTCGAGGGCATCCTGAAACCCATTGTACAAAGAACCCCCAGCTTTTGTCGCGACACTACGGACTTCCTACTGAAACTCAGCACACATGGAGCAGTTGAACCAGGGACACTCCTCGTCACAATGGATGTCTCAGCGCTCTACACCAACATCCCCCACGACGATGGCATTGCTGCGACTGCATCAGTACTCAATGCTGACAACTGCCAGTTTCCAGATGCAATTTTACAACTCATCCGCTTTATCCTGGACCACAATGTCTTCACCTTCAACAACCAGTTTTTCATCCAGACACATGGAACAGCCATGGGGACCAAATTTGCGCCTCAATATGCCAACATCTTCATGCACAGGTTCGAACAAGACTTCTTCACTGCACAGAATCTTCAACCAATGCTGTACACTAGATACATCGATGACATTTTCTTCCTCTGGCCTCATGGTGAACAATCACTGAAACAACTATATGATGATATCAACAAATTCCACCCCACCATCAGACTCACCATGGACTATTCCCCAGAATCAGTTGCATTCTTGGACACACGCATCTCCATTAAGGACGGTCACCTCAGCACCTCACTGTACCGCAAGCCCACAGACAATCTCACAATGCTCCACTTCTCCAGTTTCCACCCTAAACATGTTAAAGAAGCCATTCCCTATGGACAAGCCCTCCGTATACACAGGATTTGCTCAGATGAGGAGGATCGTGACAGACACCTCCAGACCCTGAAAGATGCCCTCGTAAGAACAGGATATGGTGCTCGACTCATAGATCAGCAGTTTCGATGCGCCACAGCGAAAAACCGCACCGATCTCCTCAGAAGACAAACACGGGACACAGTGGACAGAGTTCCCTTCGTCGTCCAGTACTTCCCCGGAGCGGAGAAGCTACGACATCTTCTCCGGAGTCTTCAACATATCATTGATGAAGACGAACATCTCGCCAGGGCCATCCCCACACCCCCACTTCTTGCTTTCAGACAACCACACAACCTCAAACAGACCATTGTTCGCAGCAAACTACCCAGCCTTCAGGAGAACAGTGACCACAATACCACACAACCCTGTCACAGCAACCTCTGCAAGACATGCCGGATCATTGACATGGACACCATCATCACACGTGAGAATACCATCCACAAGGTACATGGTAAATACTCTTGCAACTCGGCCAACATTGTCTACCTGATACGTTGCAAGAAAGGATGTCCCGAAGCATGGTACATTGGGGAGACCATGCAGACGCTACGACAACGGATGAATGAACATCGCTCGACAGTCACCAGGCAAGACTGTTCCCTTCCTGTTGGCGAACACTTCAGTGGTCACGGGCATTCAGCCTCTGACCTTCGGGTAAGCATTCTCCAAGGCGGCCTTCACGACACACGACAGTGCAGAGTCGCTGAACAGAGACTGATAGCCAAGTTCCGCACACATGAGGACGGTCTCAACAGGGATCTTGGGTTCATGTCGCACTATCTGTAACCCCCGTGACTTGCCTGGGTTTGCAAAACCTCACTTACTGTACTGTCTGGAGACAATACACATCTCTTTAAACTGTGATCAGTGCTCCTACCACTCACATTGTCAGCCACTTCAGGTCTTGAACAGCAGGTTAGGTGTAAGGATTCGCATTTTAATCAGTAATCTCTAAACTGTCTGTGCTTTATATGCTCTGTCTGAGGCCAGAACTCTCCATTCACCTGACGAAGAGGCTGTCCCCTCGAAAGCTTGTGAGTATATTATCAAATAAATAGGTTGGACTAAAACCTGGTGTTGTCAGACTTTTTACTGATAGCCTCTGACAGGAATGGATATAAGGTCTTTTTATAAGGACAATGGAGCTCCTCCTTATTGTTCCAGACAAGGTAATTCTACGAGAATCCAAAGATTGGTTGTCATCTTTTGTAAAAGCAAAGGAACATAATGGCCATCTCATCCAAAGATGTTGGATATAATTGACTAAACTGACTGATGGATTCCAGTACGAATACACAAAGACAGGGGGTTAAAAGCCAGCCAAGACACTTCCTAGTGTCTGTCTGTCAGTCTGTATGTCTGCTGTGAGAAAAGCAGCTGGAAGTTTGCCACACTGAAGGTGATACAGTAACT
This sequence comes from Carcharhinus amblyrhynchos, assembly GCF_965287045.1. Taxonomy (NCBI): domain Eukaryota; kingdom Metazoa; phylum Chordata; class Chondrichthyes; order Carcharhiniformes; family Carcharhinidae; genus Carcharhinus; species Carcharhinus amblyrhynchos. The sequence continues at coordinate 51,142,351 of NC_137342.1, forward strand.
GAGGCAGGGCCCCTGCAAAAATAGCCAGCTTTTGCAGGAATATCTAAAAACAATCTCTTAGACCAGTCAGCAGAAGGATTATTGCAGCTGGAAAAAGAACTGAAGTCTCTCTACCAAATCTGAACTGAAGAATGAACTACTGGAATTAACCTGAATTGGCTGTAAGACATTATCTACTCCTCACAACTCAAGGACTCTTCTGTATAACTTCTTATTTTATATTTACTTACTATTGAACTCAATTCTTACTTCTAATCTGTATGAATGTAGATGTATATGTTTACCATTTCTCCTTGTCTTTTTAGTAGTTAACTCAAGGAAGTTAACTCAAAAAAGCCCGGTTAAATTGAATTCCTTTTAAATGTAATTATATGTTCTAGAAAAGATATCCAAAGGAAAGGGAACTTTATTAGATTAAACTTGCATTGCTCCTAGCAGAGTATGGGTTTGAATAAAGACATAGAGCCAGTCATCCCTCTCCATCTGGGTTTGTAACAATTTGGGGATATCCCAACTGGGCAGTGACAAATTGAGGGGTCTCATCCGGATCACCAACTTTGGGGACCTCACCTGGGGCTGTCGGTAAAAATCAACAGCAGATTAGTCATCAGTTGTCTCTTCCAGAAGGTCAACATCTACAGATGTTTAACTATACCTGTGAGAGGAACATTGTGTGTGAGAGAGTTTTGTGGATTAGACTGATTAGCTATGGTTCACATGCGATATTCAGCCGATGTACCACCCAGGACGGTGCCCTTGCAAGGAAAGAAAGGACGTTTTTCAGACCTGATGTGTTTTACAAGTTCACCAGCAACTTTTAAACTATTAACATCAAAGCAGATGTCAGAGGTAGGTTCTTTACTCAGAGGGGGTGGAATGCCCTGTCTGCAACAGTAGTGGACTTGCCAACATTAAGGGCATTTAAATGATCATTGGGTAAACATATGGATGATATTGGAATAGTGTAGGTTAGTTGGGCTTTAGATTGGTTTCACAGGCCAAAGGGCCTGTACTGCGCTGTAATGTTCTATGTCTATGTTCTATTAACGTCAAAGCCTCTCTGAAGGCTCAGTTTGTAAATTTGCAATCAAGTGTAAGATGAGTGAGACCAGGAAGATCCCAGCATCGTTTCTGATCTGGTTTGAGTTAGTAAATCTTAGGAAGAGTGGAGTAGTGTAAGTGATCTCTGTGCCCGTTGCTGAGAGGGAAAAAAATTCAACTGGTGTTTCTATCAAATTCAAAATCGAATGTCATTGGTGTGCCTTTTATCAAGGCTGATGGGGAAGATTCCAATCCACCAATATTTTTCAGGCATTATGGCACCTTCTCTAAATTGTTCATTGCCCTTTGTTGTATATTTTATCTGGTTTGCCGTACTTGGTAACCAATGCATTATGGGATCACAGGTTTTCTCATGAGCTCGAGTGCGATGTAATAAAGACCAGTTTCAATGCTGATCGTCTCCTGGGTCTGCTTGTACTGATTGAGCTTGGACCAAGACCAAAAACATCCTCGATGTCCGCAGTAAATGCCGAGGGTCTCTGTTAGCCTCAAAACTCAGGAAAAACCACTTTCAGGAGAGGAGGGAAGAAAAAGATCAATCTAACAGGAAAGGAATTGTAATTTTCCCAGATTGGTGAAACAAATGTTTAACTTGCTGGTAGCATGTGGCCCACGTTAGCAATGACCACGGTTTAGTAACCATCCTTAGATGACATACAATGGGAACGGTGGAATTATTTCCAATTCTTTTTCAGTTTACAGGATTGAAAAGTGAGCCACAACATTGACACCGTTTAGGGCTTTATTTCCACTACTGGCCCACATGCCACTGGATCTATTTAGAACCATAGAAATAAGACAGCACACAAGGGGCCATTCGGACCAACTTGTCCCTGCTGACCCAAAGACACTGAGGTGCCCTATAGTTTACAGCACTTAAGATGCAGACTCAGATACTTTTTGAAAGAGTTTATTGTCTCAGTCTCCACCACCAACTCAGGCAGCGAATTCCAGACATCCGTTTCTTAAAAGGGTTTTCCCTCATGTCCCCTTTAATCCTTTTGCCACATAACTTGAATCTTTAACCCCTGGTTGTTGAATTCTCGGCCAAGGGAAGCAGGTTCCTCCTGTCTAGTCTCTACCTATCCCTCACAATTCTATATACCTCAATCATGTCATCCCTCAGCCTTCTCTGTTCCAAGGAAAACTACCCCAACCTCACCAACTTCTTCTCCCAGCTACAATTCTCCAGCCTTGGTAATATTCTAATAAATCTCCTCTGCACTCTCCCCAGAGTAATTACGTCCTTCCTGTATTGTAGTGACCAGAACTACAAGTAACAATACAGTTGTGATCTTGTAATGTCTTATACAGTTTCATCATTATATTTAAGTTTTAAGTTTAAGTTTATTTATTAGTATCAAAAGCAAGTAGGCTTACATTAACATTGCAATGAAGTTACTGTGAAAATCCCCTAGTCGCCACACTCCTGCGTCTGTTCAAGTACACTGAGGGGGAATTTAGCATGGGCAATGCACCTAGCCAGCACTTCTTTCGGACTGTGGGAAGAAACTGGAGCACCCGGAGGAAACCCACGCAGAGACAAGCAGAACGTGCAGAATCTGCACAGATGGTGATCCAAGCAGGGAATCGAACCTGGGTCCCTGGCATTGTAAGGCAGCAGTGCTAACCACTGTGCCAGTGTGTTGCCATTATATCCCCACTTTCGTATTCTATACCTCTGCCAATGAAGGAGAGCATTCTACGTACCCTCTTGACACTTTATCTACTTGTACTGCCAACTTTATGGACCTGTGCACTTGCATGCCGAGATCTCTCACTTCATCTCCCCCCTCTCAGTATATTCCCTTTCACTGTTTAACCTCCCAAAATGCATTACCTCACACCTGTCAAAAATGTGCCACTTTCCTGCCCAATCCAGCAACCCATTCAGATTGGTTTCACAGTGGTGGGATTTGAACATAATCTGGGGAGTACTGGCCTAATGCTGTAACCACAATGTCATTGCAAATATCTGACAAGTTGAAGGAACTGTGGATTTCTCTGAATAGGAATATGTCAATTCTTTTCTTTCTGATGACTAACATTACAGACAAAATAACTCAGTAATAGTTAGAAATAATCTGGCCACCTGTCACAAAGTATGTGTGATGTGGATGTGCCGGCGTTGGACTGGGATAAACACAGTAAAAAGTCTGACAACACCAGGTTTAAGTCCAACTGATTTATTTGATAGTAAACTCACTAGCTATTGGGGTTAGTCCCTTCGTCAGGTGAATGGAGAGTTCTGGCCTCAGACAGAGCATATAAAGCACAGGCAGTTTACAGATTACTGATTAGAATGCAAATCTTTACACCTAACCTGCTATTCAAGTCTTAAAGTGGCTGACAATGTGAGTGGAAGGAGCACTGATCACAGGTTAAAGAGATGGGACTAACCCCGAAAGCTAGTGAGTTTACTATCAAATAAATTGGTTGGACTTAAACCTGGTGTTGTCAGACTTTTTACAAAGTATGTGGGCAGTGGTTTTGACGCAGCATGGGAAATGCATATCACTATCAACTTTTCCCAGAGACGTGTCTGCTAATTAAAAATGGGAGAAGAATTGGCAGTGCTTTTCACTTACTCGTCATGAAAGAGCAAAGGACAAGAGCCCTCATTTTTAGAAAGCAAATCCCTCTTTCTATAAGAAAAAGAACACTTGTCTGGCCCCATGGTGTGTGTGGACTGAGTGTAATTCAGCCACTTACTTTCCTGTGAATAAGCTGCAGTATGAGGAAAATGCCTCATAATAGAACAATTACTCAAAAACAAATTCCTGCAGCACTCCTTCCTGCCAAGGCCAAAATTTACAAACAAATTATCCGAATAATGCCTTGCTAAGGCATGAATACAAAATGCTGGTTACTGCAGGAGACTATAGCTAATCCTGCATATCTCGAATTAGTACAACTGTCTTAAGAATTTGTTTGTGTGGCAGTTGGAATGACTGTTTTTCTATCGGCTAACAGATTTATCAGTAAATATACATTAGGTGAATGTTTGCACAGAATGCTCAGAGTTACGATTTTAATTGAAACGGTGACACTTGCTACTAACCTCCTATTTTCAATAGCAATGCACAAGGGGAAATTTGCCAGAGCGGTGGAAAATGATCGAGTTGCTCCTGGTATCTAATACCTTTCAACTTCATCCACCTGAGACTAGTATAGATGGGAAAGCTGCCAGAAATGGGGTGACAGCGGTAAAATATGATGGATCATTGTTTTAGCAATTCAGTAAAGAACATGCTCTTGCGAGGTGAGCATTGGGAACTGTAAGCACTTACACGGAATTGTTCAATCATTCTTAGCTTTAAATTATATAACAGTTTGTTCACAAATCTAAAAACAAATATCACGGATTTATTGCTTATTTTCTGCCTCTTTCCCATTCCACACATGGCTTTGCCCATGCATCATTATAGGAGCAGTGATTAGTCAGTAAATTCCTTGAAAGGTTTCAATGGAAAGGCACCATGTGGCTTTGATTCCAGTCTCTGCCGACTGCTCCATTGGAAATGCTGATCACTAACACTGCCTGTCGATGATTTTCCATCATTCAAATGTGAAGCCTCAGGAAAGGGGCACTGCTGCTTCACAGCTCCAGAGTCCTGGGTTCGATTCCCGGCTCAGGTCACTGTCTGTGTGGAGTTTGCACATTCTCCTCGTGTCTGCGTGGGTTTCCTCTGGGTACTCCGGTTTCCTCCCACTGTCCAAAGATGTGTGGGTTAGGTTGATTGGCCATGCTGAGGAATTGCTCCTTAGTGTCCAGAGATGTGTAGGTTAGAGGGATTAGTGGGTATAATATGTGGGGATATGGGAATAGGGCCTGGGTGGGATTGATTTCGGTGCAGACTCGATGGGCCGAAAGGCCTCTTTCTGCACTGTAGGGTTCTATGGAAATTACAAAATAGGATTGCTTAATTCTGTGATGGGAGCACCTAAATGTAAGCTTTAGCCTTTTCAAACTTGGATAAAACATTTTACAGCAGGTGTGTGAAAGTTTCTAGCCTTTGTTGGGCATCGAATGGAGCCTCAGACGGACTACACAGAACATTTCAAGCAACCCACTCACTTAATTTGTGTGTGTCTCAAGTTAATGGATCTTCTTTCTAAAAGCATCAGTGGGTGAGCAATACAGACCGGTGTGGAATGGAGTTGTTTTAGGTTTTGTCAGTTCGATTGCCAGGGTTCGCAGGCCAGATATCACCCCGCAGGCTGTACCTGGGATAGTCCATTGTTAATTTGCCTCCCACCCCCCACCCCAGCTGAAGGCTGAAAATAAAATAATGCAAAATTTGAACTTTACTCCAGAAGAATGAGGCAGTTTGAGGCAAGTGTCACTATTGCACTGAATTGGATAACATTAAAAATGAAAATTTCGGGGGTGATTCTGTCAGACCGCTGTGCTGCCGGGAGACACCAGCAGAGACTCAGTGGGCTTTCCATTGGGTGCCAAGGCCTCTGCCCATCTCCAGCTGCTGGATTTCCAGCATCATCAGCTCCGCGGCAGAAATCGGTGTGGAGGTGAATAAATTATTCAAATAGGAAGGACGTGGAAGCTATTGAAAGGGTACAGAGGAGATTTACAAGGATGTTGCCTGGATTGGGAGGCATGCCTTATGAAGATAGGTTGAGGGAGCTGGGACTCTTCTCCCTGGAGAGACGAAGGATGAGAGGCGACCTGATAGAGGTTTATAAGATGATGAGAGCAATAGATAGTGTGGATTCTCGGAGGCTATTTCCCTGGGCTGAAATGGTCACTACGAGAGGACACAGATTTAAGGTGCAGGGAAGCAACTATAGAGGAGATGTTAGGGGTAAGTTTTTCACTGAGAGTGGTGAGTGAATGGAATTGGCTGCCGTCGGTGGTGGTGGAGGCAAACTCGCTGGGGTCTTTTAAAAGACTTCTGGATGCGTGTATGGGATCTTATGGGATTGGGGGTTATAGATAGGTCTATGGCTTAGTAGGTATAGAAGTGATCGGCGCAACTTGTGGGCCGAAGGGCCTGTTTGTGCTGCAGTGTTCAATGTTCTATGTTCTATCCATTAGCATATCATTAGTAGGCCCGAGATTGAAGTCTCTGGACCAGTTAACTCTCCCCCCAACCCTCGCCATGAGTGGTTCATTCCAGTGGGGTTTGCAACAACTCTCCATTAACAGGGAGCTGGCCGCCCAACCCTGCTGGGGTAGAGGTCAGGCGTGAGAGGGGTGCCCCCTGGGCATTGCCAGCCTGGCCCCCTGGCACTTCATAAGGGGTAAAAGTGGCAATTCCCAGTTGGCACCTTGGCACTGCCCAGCAGGCATTGGGTAGTGCCAAGAGGGTGGGGCCAGAATGGGGGTGGAACCTATGAGGGTGGGGTCTCTGGGAGGGGAGTTCATTGGGAGTGGGGGGGGGGGTCTCGTTGCCACCCAGCACTGGGATCAGCGGCAGAGGGAGGGGGTGTGTGGTGGTGTTGGGGGAGAAACTGGGAGATGGGAACTCCTGGGGAGAGGAAGGGGGGAAGTCAAGGCAGGCCACAGCTGACCCAGACACATATGGAAGGTCAGTGATTGGGGATTGTTTGGGGGCAGGGTGGGAAGGCCGGCAATGCGGGGTCACTGGGCTGGCCAGCGATTGCGAGGCTAGCATTGTGGGCTACCGCACATTCACCGATCTTGGTGCTGACAGTGGCCTGCTCAGTGCTATGCTCCCAGGTGGGAATAGGTCCTGCCCACTCATCTCCAGTGAGATTCATGCCAAGGCTCTCTGCGATGCACAGAATGTGGGAGATCCATTTAAAAAAAAAATGGGATTTACTCCAGTTTTTACACAAATTCGGCACTTAGAAGTTTTTGGGAGAATCCTGGCTTACATGTCACCCGGAAGCTTTAATTTAAAATAGCGCATTGAGAACAAAAAAAAAGCAGCTTAATCATAGCAGGATGGTTCAGGAACATACCCTCTATATTTGTCCACTAGATAAAGAACATTTCAAATGTGGACAAAGGCTACAGTCGCAATAAGTAAGCTATCGAAATTTAAGGGTGCAGCTGAATGCTCCAAGGCTGCGATATCTTTATTTGACTTGCAAACAGCCATTCAGTAGATTAAACTGTGGCGTGATGCTAATGATGTCAAATGAAATATGAATTAAGCAGATTATAATATGTGAATTTGATGTTGAAATTATGATGTGCATTTTCATAGAATGGGCGGCACGGTGGCACAGTGGCACTGCTGGTTCACAGCTCCAGAGACCTGGGTTCAATTCTCGGCTTGGGTCACTGTCTGTGTGGAGTTTGCACATTTTCCTCATGTCTGCATGGGTTTCCTCCGGGTGCGCTGGTTTCCTCCCACAGTCCAAAGATGTGCGGGTTAGGTTGATTGGCCACGCTAAAACAAAATTACCACTTAGTATCCTGAGATGCTTAGGTTAGAGGGATTAGTGGGTAAATATGTAGGGATATGGGGGAGGGCCTGGGTGGGATTGTGGTCGGTGCAGACTCGATGGGCCAAATGGCCTCTTTCTGCACTGTAGGGTTTCTATGTTTCCCCATGATCCAACAGTTTGGTGCATCAGAATAAAATTCACAGTAGATTTGGTTTGTTTACTGTTAAATGTGTGGTTGCTATTAGCAATGTGTTTGTGGTGCATTGTGCTGATGACCTGCACTAAGGAGTATTAAGATGGGAATTCTTGATGCGCTTCTTCAACCAGTGAGTTAGTTTAGTTTCCAGAAGTAGGGTAGACCATTTAGGACGGAGGTGAGGAGACATTTCTTCACCCAATGAGGAGTGAGCCTGTGGAATTCAACACCACGGGCTGTAGTTGATGTCAAAACACTGAATATATTTAAGAGGTGGCTGGATATAACACTTGGGGCGAGTGGGATCAAAGGGAGAAAGCAGGATTAGGCTAAAAGTTGGATGATCAGCCATGATCGTAATGAATGGTGGAGGAGGCTTAAAGGGCCAAATGGCCTCCTCCTGCTCCTATGTTTCGATGTACAGAAGTTTATTTATTAGTGTCACAAGTAGGCTTACATTAACACTGCAATGAAGTTACTGTGAAAAACCCCTAGGTTAGGATGAAGGGTCAGGACTTGCAGGGCTTCCCTGTGTGAGAGAGGCAGGTTAGAGGTAAGCAGGAGTGGATTATTCTGCTTGAACAATTCTTTTAGGTTTTTTTATTCACTTGTGCCACATGGGCATCACTGGTTGGCCAGCATTTATTGCCCATTCTACTTCCTGAGGGCAGTTGAGATTCAGCTCTGGAGTCACATGTTGGCCAGACCGGGTGAGGACGGCAGATTTCCTTCCCTAAAGGACATTAGTGAACCAGATGGGTTTTTCCGACAATCGACAATGGTTTCACGGTCGTCAGTAGATTCTTAATTCCAGATATTTTTCATTGAATTCAAATTCTACCATCTGCCAGTGACGTGATTCAAATCCCCAAAACATTAGTTGAGTTTTTGGATTAATAGTCTAGAGAGATAATACCACGAGGCCATCACCTTCCCCCAGGTATACACTGACCTGTGGTGAGAGAGCAAATGCACAGCATAAATGCCATGCATAGTGACGGAGAATTGTGAAATGGGAGAATGCAAAAAATATTACATTGGGAAGAAGAAAACTTCACTTGGAAATACAGGACTTCAAATTGGAACTGTTTGTCATAGAAATTTCTTAAAATAGACACAGCAGCATTGCAGTTAGTTATGCTACTATTAATCAAATGGGCCTGGATGAGCTCAAATCTCACCACAGCAGCTGGTGAATGTGGAATAAAAAGCTACTTTCATTAATAGAGGCCAAGCAATTATCAGCTTGCTGTAAAAACTCATGTTGTTCAGAATGTCCTTTAGGGTGAAAATCTGCCAGCTTTCTCTGTCTGGCCTATAGGTTACTCCAGATCCACGGTAATGTGGTTGACTCTAAAGTGCCCTCTGAAATTACCCAACAAAGTTATAAGTGGCACTGGGAAATAAATGCTGATCTCGGTATGAATAGATACATTAGGTCTGCACATAACATCCTCGAGGTCCTGAAGGGAAAGGAGAAGATGGGTCCTGTCAGATAGTTCCTTGAGCAGACTGTCAGAATCACTGGCAAAAAGCCTTGTTACCAGAACCTTCAGCAAGTCCCAAGATCTAACTTTGCCAGTGGTGAGACAGGCCCTTCCCATCAGATTTTTCTTACATGCCTGAAGTTTCACCCCATTACCCAATTGTCCTCGAGGTGGTTGTGGTGGGGAAGTGACTGTTGTCCACCTCCTTGCGGAATGTGCTTTTGCAAAGAAGTCTGGAGAGAGATGCAGTGGTATTTGTTGAGGTTCATCTCGAGCGGCTCTGTGATACAGGACCCTGTTTCTAGGGGGGGGGACTCTGTGCCCTACGGGCTGTTTCCAGGGGTGGGGACTCTGTCCTCCATGGGCTGTTTCCAGGGATGGGGACTCTGTGCTCTACGGGCTGTTTCCAGGGGTGGGGACTCTGTGCTCTACGGGCTGTTTCCAGGGGTGGGGACTCTGTGCTCCATGGGCTGTTCCCAGGGGTGGGGACTCTGTGCTCCATGGGCTGTTTCCAGGGGTGGGGACTCTGTGCTCCATGGGCTGTTTCCAGCGGTGGGGACTCTGTGCTCCATGGGCTGTTCCCAGGGGTGGGGACGCTGTGCTCTACGGGCTGTTTCCAAGGATGCACACCGAGACAAACATCAACTGTTGTTGGAAGGTCATCAACTTGGTGAAGGACACTCTTTGATCTGCCCAAGACTTATTGGTCTACCAGTGCAAAGAATTTTTCTTGACCGAGTGTTGCAGACTGGCACATTCCAAAGCTCGGGACTACGTGCTGAAAGATGCCCCCAAGCGTAGGGCAGTTGCCGTAGAGACGGAATGGGGAAAGCCCGCTGACTAAGACCGTTCACCCACAGTGAAGTAGGGGCTGGGAATTGTATAGAACCCCGTCGGGCTGTCAGACTCACATTGAATGTACACAGCGAATAGCACGTGTATCATGATTGTCTTGTGCAACATGTTCTATGTAGAAAACTTGAATAACATTGCACTTTGATAGCCAGTGTTTGTATTGCTCTTTCAGATATTTTATGAATGAAGTATATTTTTGCAAAAAATGAATTGTTTCGAATGAGACTTTTGATTGAAACATAATTGAACACCCAGACCAACTATTTATTTCATGTATGAATTAAGACCAATAGAAATCCAAATTATGAATATAAACATAGAAACTAGAAGCAGGAGGAGGCCATTAGGCTCTTCGAGCCTGCTCTGCTATTCATTTTGATCATGGCTGATAATCAAATTCAACATTCTGACCCCCCTTTCCCCCCATATCCCTTGACCCCTTTAGCCCCAAGAGCTAAATTATTATTTATTAGTGTCACAAGTAGGCTTACATTAACACTGCAAAGAAGTTAATGTGAAAATCCCCTAGTCGCCACATGCCAGCGCCTGTTTGGGTACACCGAGGGAGAATTTAGCATGGCCAATGCACCTAACCAGTATGTCTTTCAGACTGTGAGAGGAAACTGGAGAACCCGGAGGAAACCCATGCAGACATGGGGAGAATGTGTAAACTCCACACAGACAGTGACCCAAGCTGGGAACCGAACCTGGGTCCCCTGGTGCTGTGAGGCAGCAGTGCTAACCACTGTGCCACCCCCTAGAAACACAAAAGGTCCAAAACAGGGATTTTAATTCTTTTCTGGTTTGTTTTGGACTCAGTTGGAAGATAGTTGGGTTTCTAATTCTGATTGTTAAAATTCCTCACTTTAAACGTGCTGTTATATTAGGTTTAAGTCAGATTCTATTTTGATGCCAATTTGGGGTAAACATTAACACCATACAGCACCACGAGCAGCATTGAGGGAAATCTCCCTGCGTGGGTGAGCTGCATAAACAGCCAGTCCCGTGTAGTACTCGCAATATCGGCATACACATTACCATAAAACGTGGAGGCAATGTTAATGTGTGTTCCCGCGAGTCTCTGTTGTGTTAATGATGAAAGGAGCTGAACTTCAACACACTGAATGTAGCAGCTCCAGACTTGCTCCTGATTCCCCGTGGGAAGGTGGAGGTTTAGGGAATTGTGGTTAAAAAGCAACGCGATTAAACAAAATGCCCATGTTAATGCATAAATCTTCATGAAATATTTATCACCAGTTACCTGGTCTGCTCAGGAGACAATTAATTGCTCTGGATAATCGAGAGTTCAGATCGGGGGGGGGGGGGGGGGGGGGGGGGCTGGGGTGGGGGTGGGGGGGAATGGAGTGTAGAGTTTGCTGCCTTTCTGTCCTTCAGTTCTGTGCAAAAAGAAATGAACAATGTGTAAGGCCGGCTGATCTTTGGAAACTCACATTGGAAAACATAATAATCCGAATCTTGTGGATCACACAGCAGCAGGAGCTGTGTGCAGGGTTAGTGTGAATAAGAAACAGGAAGGGCAGGAGCTTGCGATGAATCTCTTCTTGTGTCCAACACTCTATTCGCTACTTTCCCAAAAGGAGAGAGGAATTTATTTTAGGCATTTTTGCCTTTTAGACCTATAACTGTTTTGCAAATATTCTGGCAGCATTGTGGCACAGTGGTTAGCACTGCTACCTCATAGCGCCAGGATCCCAGGTTCAATTCTGGCCTCAGGTCACTGTCAGTGTGGGGTGTGCACATCCTCCCGGCGTCTGCATGGGTTTCCTGTGGGAGCTCTGGTTTCCTCCTGCAGTCCAAAGATGTGTGGGTTACGTTGATTGGCCATGCTAAATTGTCCCTAGTGTCGGGAGATTAGCAGGGTAAATGTGGGGGTTGTGGGAATAGGGCCCGAGTGGGATTGTGGTTGGTACAGACTTGATAGGCCGAATGTCCTCTTTCTGTACTGTAGGGATTCTATGAGCTGTTTGCATGCTGGAGAAAATAATAATTGGGAAGAGAGAAAGAAAGTATTTTGTTGAAATTCTTACACTAACTTATATTTAAAAATCGCTATTCACTGGTTAGTCTCTCTCTGTGGTTTGAGGAATAAATACAGTTTAAATGTCAGCTTGGCTTTACTGATAAGAATTTTTGTCTCCTAACCCAGAAAGCTGGGAATTCAGCTTTGATTTAAGAGCATCCTTTATTTTGACACAAAAGACTTCAGCACAAAATCTAAACTGATAGTTCAAGGCAATACTGAGGGAGTGTAGCATTGTCAGAGAAGCTGTCTTCAGATTTTTTTAATGTATTCATACTCATTGAATTAAAACAAAACAAATTGCTTACGTAGGAGCTGCAATAATAGCAAGTATTTCATCCCCACTTCTGTTTCACTTTATCAAACTCTCTTTTGTTTAAATGATTGGTAAATTGTCCACTTTAAGATGCTCCATCTTCTCGCCTCCAGAACTTTGATATCATCCAAAACTCTCAGCTCACACCAAGTCTCACTCACATCCTGCGCTCACTGACCTATGAAAACCTCCAGTTAAGTAAAGCATCACAGAATCTCTACAGTGCAGAAGAGGCCATTCAGCCCATTTAGTTTTGCACCAATTCTCTGACAGACAATCTTACGCAGGCCCTATCCCTGTAACTCTGTGTATTTACCATGGCTAATCCACCTAATGTGCACATCTTGGGGCCATAGGGGCAATTTAATATGGCCAATCCATCTAAACTGCACATCTCTGGAATGTGGGTGGAAACCGGAGCACTTGGAGGAAACCCACACAGACACAGGAAGAACGTGCGAACTCCACACAGTCACGCAAGGCTGCTAACCACTGTGCCCCCCTCCAATTTAAAAATCACAAATCCGCCATAGCCTCGTTCCTCCTTCTCTCTCTCTGTAATCTCCTCCAGTCCCAGGACATTCGGAGAAATTTAGAACACGACAGCACAAACAGACCCTTCAGCCCACACGTTGATTTGTACTACTCTAACTCCGTCCTCTTGAGGTTTTAATCATTTCACCATTTGGTGGCCGTGTTTTTCCCTGCTTGTGCTCAAAGCCCTGGAATTCCCTTCCTAAATCTCTTTGATTCTCCACCTCTCTCTTCCTCCTTTAAGACACTCCTCGAAGTCTCTCCCTTTGACCAAGTATTTGTTAATTTGCCCTTTTTTTGTGGCTTGCTCTCAAATCTTGCTTTATAATCTTGCTTTGTGATACTTCTGTTAAATGCCTTTGGACATTGTGTTTTGCTAATGACGCTATATAATTTCTACTTGCTGTTATTGCGGCAGTCAGACAGGTATAGATCTTCACCTGGCACGGCCAACATTTTAATCCTGAGTCACAGTGGCTCAGGTCCAATTTGGATCTTTTTCCTTTTGGCCAATGTGCAGCATGACCTCCCAAGATGCCACCCAGGGCTGGATCCCTTTAAAGTTGTATTCAGTGCTCTATTTTGGCAGGAAACCCAGCCAAGCGTACATTCCCGAACTCTCATTGCATACTAAATGGCTTTCTATTATTCGTACAACTTCAATGCATAATTGGCTGCATATTGGTAACATCCTGTTTGCATGTGTTTGTTATCAGCTAATTGTAGATTATCTTGTACAGAAATGGCTCACAATGTTAATAGGTTGGTGTTCAGTGAGAACGAATACCTGCCTTGCATCCTATTTCTTAGGAAAGGAGATAATCTTACTCACTACAGGCCCTCTTTAAATAAATAAATCTAAAAAAATGAGATGTGCAGCCTGTCCTGTTGAGTCAGAATGGACTGGTCAGGATTGCAAAGCTGGGGTCTGTGACAGGGATTTTTCTGGGGTTCTGTATTATCTGTGGTAGAAACCACCGAAAGAAAGCGGGTGGCACAGCAGTTAGCACTGCTGCCTCAGACTGCCAGGGACCCAGGTTCAATTCCAACCTTGTCTGTGTGGGGTTTGCATGGTCTCCCAGTGTCTGCGTGGGTTTACCCCGGGTGCTCCGGTTTCCTCCCACAATCCAAAGATGTGTGTGTTAGGTGAGTTGGCCAAGCTAAATTGTTCCTTACTGTCAGGGAGGCTAGCTCGGGTAAATGTGTGGGGTTATGGGTTTAGAGGCTGGGTTGGATTGTGGTCAGTGGGGACTCACTGGATGGAATGGCCTCCTTCTGCACTGCAGGGATTCTATGAAATTTGAAGATTGAAATCAAAGTGAGTTAGCAACCTTCTCGTTTGAACTGTCCATCCACCTGGCTTCAGCCAAGCAGCTGGGAATAAAATCAACTCCAATGTTTCACAAATAGGTCTGTATTCTGATGGGAGGTGAATTCAGAAATGATTATAGGTACACAGCAAGTTTTTCAGCATCTATAATAAGGAAAGATGGGTTTGCACCCTGAGACTGGACCCTTTTCTGAATCGGGGAGATGGTGTGGTTCATGGCAAGCCAGTCTGCTAGGTTACATAAAGACTTTGTTTCGAAATTATAACGGAAAAACAATCTCGGGAAACATCAGGAAAGACATGTGCACAGACCTGAGTGTAAAATATAATATCCACAGTATGAAATTATTTTTAGAAAGCGGGAATGGCCAGCTAGGTTTGCAGGCAGTTATTCCAAGAGGCTTTGGTTCCTTCACTGGGGCAATCGCAGTGCCCGACTAGGTTAACAGGCTGGATTCTCAGAAGGCTAGTGTGTAGTGAGAATAAAGCCTGAACATTTTAATATGTGGGTGTTCAGAGTGCAAGGTGGAAGTGAGTTGGTGGAGTGGGGGTGTGATAATCAGGTAGGAATTTAATGTAACAGCCCAGGGAAGGAAATGAAGCAGAGAAATGATTGACCGAGCGGAAAAATAAAAATAAATGAAACCTGGAGGCAGAAATTGTCAGCATCAAATTGTCTGAACTCGGGAGAGAATAAAGGCAATGAACACAGCTCTTTAAAGTTAAAACTGCAGCCAGTCGGTGATGACAGATGTTCTTTTCAGAACAAAAGCTATGAAGTTATGCAACCAGATAGCTTTGCCTTAAATTCCTCTTCACAATATTTAAGCGGAGGCTTGATATTTTATAATATGGGAGTGTCGAATTTCCAATGAATAGATGAAGTATTAGGACATGTGGTTTTGGAGACACAACATCATCACAGTTAATTAAATATTCCATAATTCCTTTTACAAGTTACCCCTGGAATATTAATTTCAATTTTTCATGCATCCCATGTTCTACCTTATTTAAACTGATGGAGAAGTCTAAATATTATATAAATGTCATGCTCAGAAACTGGTTAATGACTCTGTTTGTGTTACAAACATGTTCTGGAAATAAAAGTAGGAATGAGAATTTTCCATTTCATCCTTGGATTTTGTTCATTCCTATGCACCATTTGAATAACTCTGCCTTCTCCAGTGTATCTGCCTCAGTGCTTATTAGATTATTTCAAAACATGACCGGTTCTTAAGTAAATAAGGTTTTCTTGAATGTGACTGCATTGGAGAACCATGAGAGGGAGCAATGGGAACAGGGGAAGTGATGGAGTTCTGACAGATGCTAAGTGCACTGCGGGAAGAGGTGTTGCCTGGACTGGAGAGGGAAGGAAGGCAGGCCTGAAGCACTGAGAGAGGATTCAATGGGCTGGAAGCCAATCGGATGCTGAGCTTGAGGTCAAATATTCCCTTTAATATTCCCTCCAGATCTGAGCTCTTGCTCAAGTTCAGGAGCGACTAAATCCAGCAACAGAGTAAAGGCTCTAAATGTGGCAGAAAGACATGCCAATCTGGAGCATGGTAGAGTTGGCAACAATGGGGCGAAGGAAATGTGTCAGACTGTGGGCAGGCATAGATGAGGAAGGCTTGTGAGTATTTTTAGATGCTGCCAACACACAGATCACAAGTGAAGTTTAGGCACCCCTAATCTCATTGGCACAAACCTCTGACATTTTGGAGCAAGTGTTCTGGAGCCATAAAGACTGCCAGAGTTTTCTCACCTCAGCTTGGATGTCTATAAACTCTCGACAGGATGCAAATCAGCCCAATTTCTTTCAGAGGTGACAGTTGTAGCTCTGTTTGAGAAAACGCTCAGCCATTATTCTGGCCTTGGCATGATCGGTGCTCTCTATAAACCTGTTTCAAACAAGAAATACCTCTCTGACATAAACCTTTGTGAGTGATAATTATCTGTGATTTTGTGCCACTGGGTTTGTGTTCAGTGATTGGTTGATCAGAAAATTGTAGACAGCACCAATTTTTTCACATGGAAGTTAATTTTCTGTGATAAGATAACATCTGTGTTTAAAAAACACACACACACAGCAGCTTGTAATATGAGTACTAAGGATAGGTAAAGGAACTATATTGTTTGGCAACGTAACGCCAATGCTTACTGTTCCAGTTAATTATCCTAGAATTCTCTTAACTTCTTAATTGTTTCAATATATTGATTCTGAAAGGGACATTCTCAGCTACCGTGGACCTCTGCTATTCCAGAGTGGCCACCCTCCATAACTGGTGTAACCTCGGAAATCCTCCTTGTGTCCTTAGTGGAAGAACACATCGGAATGGGAATTCAGAGCTGCGTTACAAAGACTTGCATTGATTCATGGATTGTTTGCTGCGGCAAACAAATCCATCCCAATGACTGGAAAACAATTGGTTGCAGCTTCAATATCCACATGCGTCTCATTAGGGGTCACTGACCTCAGCACCAGCCTCAGATACGAACATGTACCATCCTTGTCCAGAATGGTTCAGCAGCTGAACTGGGTGATGTATATCTTGTCATACGTTTGGGAGAGCTGCCTTGTGTACACTCATTGAAGATCAATGCAACAAATTCTGACATGATTAACAAATATTGATACAATTTTGACAGTAATCTTACAGATCATATAGGAGTTTGTCACTGGAACTTTTGAAACAGCCTGCTTCTCATATTTATTTTCTTTAAATTACACAAATCCCACAGAGACTGTCTAACCACCAAGTTCTCAGACGTATTAGGGTTTCTCAACTCTCTTTACATCTGCCAGCCCTGATATACTGCACTGAAAAACAGAATCAAACTAGTGTCTGAAGCTCTAACAGTGCAATGGAACTTCATTTGCAACAAAGGGAAATGAGAGAAAGAAAAATGACCCCTAGAATTTAATGTCAGCAGTTTTTGTGTTTGTGTGGAAGAAGTACATTTTTCCATTATGGCATTACATTGTCTGCAAGAAGTATCTCTCAGTGAAGCAATACGGGAACTCAGTTCTCTTCCAAGATAAATAATCTGCAATAGTCCCTGAGATAAATATATGATCACATCCAAAATAGCCCAACATCTTTATATTAGCTCCAATAGGTTACATTTGAACTTTCGCAAGAATGAGGTCACTTCTGATGACCCATTTACAATTTGAACTGGCTTATTTCCTCTTTTTGGAGAATTTGTGATGAATTTATTCACAATTTCCTCTTTCCTTTGTGTCATAAAGGATCTGATGATGTGGATTGGTGCAGGCCCCCTGGAAAATCTGGGCTAACATGTCAAAAACCGGGGTCGCTTTGTACTGACTCATTCCATTTACAGAATTGCAACCTGCTACATTTTCACACCATCCTGATTCTGCTTTTCAAAGTTGCTGCTCAGTCACAGTTGCTTCTCACATTTTTGTGCCTTCAGTGGATATGATATTCAAGACATCAAGGTCCAGGTAGGCTTCAGTCAAACCTAACCATAAGATTAATAATAGCAACATTGTTAGACAGTTACATAGGTAGGATGGGTATAGAAAGATATGGGCAATTGGGACTTGTTTCGTGGTTTAAAAGAAGGTGCACGGATAAGTTGAGCTGAAGGGCCTGTTTCCATGCTGTAAACTTCTATGAATCTATGTAAAATTGGTGTGGGAGGATCTTTTACTGGACTCACAATCCAGAGGTTTGAGTCGGTGAGTTGGAGATGAATACAAAACCCACCACAGCAGTGAGGAAATTAAATTCAAAATAAAGAAATCTTGAATAAAAAGCTACGACTAATGATGATCATTTAACTACCATATAGTTGTAAAATAAATCTGGTCCAGTAACATCCTTTAGGAAAGGAAATCTGCTATCCTTACCTGGTCTGACCTACATGTAACTCCAGACCTGCAGCAATGTAATTGTTTTTTAATAGCTATCTAACATGGCCTAGCATGTCCCTCAGCCATGTGGAATCAAGGTTGGTCCGAACTGGAGTACCCACAGCCTGTCAATAAATGAAGGACGCAACCTTAAATTTTTTTTTAAGAGAATTTCTGTGGATATTAAAGAGCCATTTTTTTGGACAATCCACTTCAGCACTTGCTGAGAGGAATCTGTAAGTAGATTTAAAAACAAAATCAATCTTCTATAATTGCCATGAGGTTTTTTTTTGCCTATTTGTATTGTATGCAAGAGGTTGGACAAATTCATGGTGGTGTTCTTGATGTGTTCTGAAAGTAAAAGTAACTGAGTTGACTGAGGCAAATTGCTTGACAATCATGGACCTCGGTAATAACAAATTACACAAGAAAATGTGTCTCATCCACGGGAAATATCACTAATGCATCAGAATCAACTAAATAAAAATGCTGGTAATTAATCACATTGTTGAAAAGACAAAAGGCTTGTTATTTCAATTCAAAATTACCTGTCAAGAGGTTTATCCCTTTGTACTGAATACTCTTGCCAACATTTGATCATGTGTCACTTTATTATTTCAGGATTCTATCCCTTGGCAAAAGCTCTTAGTGGAAGTAATAATGAGTCTTCCTTTTCACGGATCCTGCATAGTTAGTTTTGTTTTGTTTGTCCTTTATCATAAATTATTCAGAACACTTTACTGTATAATTGGGGCCATTAACAGTTCCACCTTGAAACAAAAGCCTGAAATGTAAACCTTTCAAAGATGGACATGTTGAGAATCCCGTTTATCTTTGACGTAATTGGATTATTATATTGTTTATTTGCTGTAAATTCCTTTAATTAAAATGACCTGTTAGAAAATAAATAGTTGGCAGGGTTACACAACTATCACTCTGCGTCGTGGGCAGTAAGTGTTAATGTTCTAGGAGGCAGCTCATCACCACCTTCTCAAGGCCAATTAGGGATGGACAATAAATGCTGGCCAAGCCAGCAACACCCACATCCTGTGAAAGAATATTTTAAATATTATGGTATGAGAATTTTTTCAAATGACTTTTTGCGCAATCTGTAACAAGTTTGTTTGTATATGTGTTCATAACACAACTACTAGAAATGATTGATTAAAGTGTTGGTACACATGGAACAAATTTGCAAAGTCAATTACATTATTGAGCAACAACATCAAGACTGATGTCTGATTACATTGCAAAGGATGGGATGCAACCAGCTAAAAATAGGAGGAATGGTTCTTATTTTAAAATGAGTGCAGAAGACCAAAATTCCCACTGGTAATATCCATGAACAAACACTCGCTGTCTCAGATTTTGCAGGAAGTATGGGGTCCTTAATTATGCTGGCTGTTTTACTGAGGCAGTGGGAAGTGTAGACAGCGTCAATGGATGGGAGGTGGTTTGTGTGACAGATTGGGCAACATTCACGACCTTTTGTAGTTTGTCAGCTTTTTTTTGGAAGTGGTGATATATATGGGCATATGGATAAGGAGCAGGAGTAGTCCCTTGAACCTGCTCCACCATTCAATAAGATCATTATTTGAACGTAGCCACTCTTCCACCTTCCCCGCTATCCTCTTTGGGTGGAATCGACTAAGTGTCATCAACCAAGTGGGAAAAACAGGGACAATTGCAGTTTTTTGGGCGAGTGATCAGTTTTGCATCGGTTTTGAGACGACTGGGGTCTAACCACAGCGGTAAGGGCAGCTCCACAGACATTGAGTGCCATTCGAAACATTGGCCAGGGTTTTCCATCACACTCCTGACTTGTGTCGTGGAGGTGGTGAAAAGGCTTTTGGGTGCCAGGACATGAGTTACTGACGGCCAACCCCTGGCATTGCCCCAGCACAGGTTGGCACTGCCAAAAATTGATACTTCCACCCTTTGCCAAGGTGTTGCTCAGGCATGTTCCTCCCTTCCACACCCCCCTAACCCTCACCCCCGGGGGCATATCTTGGTGCACCAGGTGGGATCTCCTGGACTGTTTCCCAGTGATTTTTGCACTGGCATTCATTTTCAGCAAGAACAGCAACACAGGCACAAAATCACCTGAGGATTAGGAAACGAGAATTTTGCCAGCAAGATCTCATTTCTCCACACCTCACCGGTGATGGAACAAATATTTAAAGGCAATTGACATGTGTTTAAAGGGCACAAAGCTGTTGTGAACCTCTTTGTTTCAATATCCTGTGTGGGGTTATGATGTGGATGGGAAGCCCTTTCAATATATAGAGTCATAGAGATTTACAGCATGGAAACAGGTCCTTCAGCCCAATTTGTCCATGCTGCCCATATGTGAATGCATTCAAATATTCGTTATGTCACAGGCGAGATGTGGAGCATCAAGATTTCACTGGTAGAAATTCCCAGGTGATCTTGTGCCTACGTCACCATTCTTGCTGACAGTGAATACCAGCACAAAATAAATCACCCCCAGTGTTAGAACGTGATGGCGTAAAGATCCCACTAAATTCTTGACCGAACACTGAATGTTGCTGCTGGTTGTGTGAAGTGGGAAATAAGTAAATTAGGAAGTATCTAAGTTGCAGTGGTCAGAATGGCATCATTTCTGGGCTGGAATTCTACGACCGTTCCTGCCCCGCTGCTGCTGCCAGGGAGGGTGGAGAATTTGGCGCTCAGCCAGATCTCCGTTCACTGCAGCGGGACTGGAGATTGTGGTTGTGAATGACCAGAAACTCCCAGCCTGATACTTTTGTTGTGGACTGAAGCAAAATAAAACAACAAGAGTACATAAGAACATAAGAAATAGGAGCAGGAGTAGGCCAACTAGCCCTTCGAGCCTGCCCCGCCATTCAATAAGATCATGGCTGATCTGTCGTGGCTCAGTTCCACATTCCCGCCCTCTCCCCATAACCCTTAATCCCCTCTCTTATCAAAAACCCATCAACCCGTGTCTTAAAAATATTTAGCGAGGCAGCCTCCACCACTTCAACGGGCAGAGAATTCCAGAGATTCGCCACCCTTTGAGTGAAGAAGTTCCTCCTCAACTCCGTTCTAAACCGACCCCCCCTTTATCTTGAGGCTGTGCCCCCTAGTCCTACTATCCTTTCTGAGTGGGAACAGTCTCTCCACCTCTATCCTATCCATCCCATTCATCATCTTATACGTCTCAATGAGATCTCCCCTCATTCTTCTAAACTCTAACGAGTACAAGCCTAATCTATTCAGCCTCTCCTCATAGCTCAACCCCCTCAGCTCCGGCATCAGCCTAGTAAACCTCCTCTGCACTCCCTCCAAGGCCAAAATATCCTTGCGTAAGTACGGCGCCCAAAACTGCACACAGTACTCCAGCTGCGGCCTCACCAATGCCCTATACAGCCGCAGCAAGACCTCCCTACTTTTATATTCAATCCCCCTCGCGATGAAGGCCAGCATCCCATTCGCCTTCCTGACCACCTGCTGCACCTGCAAGCTGGGTTTTTGCGACTCATGCACAAGGACCCCGAGGCCCCTCTGCACCGTCGCCTGCTGCAGTTTTTCTCCACGTAAGTAATAATCCTTCCTACCATTATTCCTACCAAAGTGGACCACCTCGCACTTGCCAACATTAAATTCCATTTGCCATTTCCTGGCCCATTCGCCCAGCCTATCTAGATCCTTCTGTAGACTCTCCCCACCCTCCGCACAATTTGCCTTTCCACCAATTTTGGTGTCATCAGCAAATTTCGACACCCTACACTCGGTTCCCTCCTCCAGATCATCTATATAAATGGTATAAAGCTGAGGCCCCAGCACCGACCCCTGGGGCACTCCACTAGTCACCATCCGCCAATCCGAATAGCACCCATTGACCCCCACTCTCTGCCTCCTATTTGACAACCAATCCTCTATCCACGCTAACACCCTACCCCCAACTCCATGCCCCCTTACCTTCTGTAATGCATTAAAGGTTTCAAATCGATTTCAGGTACAAATATTGGAACAGGACCAGTATTTTTTTGAAGGGGAAAAACAAATAATTTTAGAGAAAATTTTAAAGAGACTTTGGGCATTGCGTTTAGAACTCAATATCCGCAGCACAGTGGTTAGTACTGCTGCCTCACAGTGCAACGGACCAGGGTTTGATTCCTGCCTGTGTGGACTCTGCACGTTCTCCCTGTGTCTGCATGGGCTTTCTCCAGGTGTTCTGATTTTCTCACACAGTCCAAGGATGTGCTGGATAGGAAATATTTAAGCTTGAGTGATTAGAATGGCATCATTTCTGGCTGGAATTCTCCAGCCATTCACTCCCTGCCACTGTGGGCTGCACGGTGGCACAGTGATCAGCATTGCTGCCTCACAGCGCATCCAGAGTGGGTGAATTGGTGCAGTGTATCTTGACTGCATGGGTTTCCTCCCAGTGCTCCGGTTTCCTCCCACAGCCCAAATATGTGTGGGTTAGGTGCATTGGCCAAGCTAAATTGCCTCATACTGTTAGGGGGAACTTCTCAGGTAAATGCACGGGATTATGGGAATAGGGCCTGGCTGGATTATGTTAGCTGTGGACTCAGTGGGCCGAATGGTCTCCTTCTGTCCTGCAGAATTCTATGATTCTATGTGCATTGGCTGTGCTAAATTCTCCCTCAGTGTACCCAAACAGGCACCGGAGTGTGGCAACAAGGGGATTTTCACAGTAACCTCAAGCCAATGTGACAATAATGAATAAACCAAAAATAAGAAAATATTAATACAAAATAACTGGATCTTGACAAATAAATAAGAAGCCAAATAATAAGCAAAAGCTGAAAGCTGTAGTTTCAAAATTTCGAGGAAACGAAAAGCAGTGTTTTATTTGAGTTGTGCGTTCGATTCCGTATTGAATCCATTCTATAGCCCAGTTATGTAACATCATCTGTCTTCAGCTTGCCTCGTGCTTTCCGTACCACCTGGAGTCTTGAATATTGCAATTCCGTCCTTGGTGACTTCCCACGTTCCTAGTTCCACAACATCAGTTCACCGCAGATGCCGCGATCTGTACCTCATCCTGCAATAAGTCTTACACTGCCTCAAGTTTACCAGTTCCATTCTCGGTGTTCAAATCCTTTCATGTTCTTGCTACTCTGTAAGATCTGGCCCTACCAGACCTACCCAACGCTCTCCGCTAGGTCTGGTCTGTGGTAGATCCTCGCCATTTCTCGTCACCACTGGCCGATAAATCTCCAGCTGCCCAGGCCCCATAACATGGAATTCCTTCCATCTCAGCGTTTTTCTCTTCTCCGGCATGACCTACTGTCAAACTCACTTCTCACGGTCTCTTTACTGCGCTCAGCAGCATTTTTCTTGATTATAAGTTCTGTTTTTTTAAATTCATTCATCAGACATGGGCGTTGCTGGCTGGTCAACATTGATTGCCCATTCCTAGTTGTCCTTGAGAAGGTGGTGGTGAGCTGCCTCCCTGAATCTTTGCAGTCCATGTGCTGTGGGTTCACCCACAATGCCATTAAGGAGGGAATACCAGGATTTTGACCCAGCGATTATGAAGAAACAGCGATATATTTCCAAATCAGGATAGTGAGGGGAACTTGCAGGTGGTGACGTGGGTATCTGCTGCCTCTGTCCTTCCAGATGGAAGTGGTCAGGGATTTGGAAGATGCTGTCTAAGGATTTTTGGTGAATTGCTGCAGTGTGTCTTATCTTCAGGAATGACTGAAGGAAGTGTTGCTGTGGTCTCGCGCTGCTGTGTCAAAGCCACAACTGAAGCTGCAGTGAAATTTGGAAACTGCAATGCAGCCCCAATATAGCCAAGCAGCACTGCAGGGGATCCACTTGTATTCTAAATAATTGATGAGTGCATTGTAAAAAAAATGTATGTTTGTGGATCATATCACATTCTGTGGGAAACTAAGTACGAGGAGAGAGAGAGAGGAATTTGGAATTTGCAGAGCAGGTATTTACAATCAAAAATGGAAAATGTGATGAAAAGATCTCACAATTTAAGATGAAAGATATATTTGTGAAAAAGAAACATCATTAAATAGTCTGGTTGTGAAAATTAACAGCGCTCTAATACCATCACTGAACAGTTCAGTAATAATAAAGAGAATTTTCAGCCTTATAAATTAATCCAATGAAGTGATATCGAGACTGTGACTTCAGTACTATCTGTAGTATTAATTTACAAACACATGGGAAGTACAGATACCTGAAGGGTGAGAAAGGGGTCTCCAGGTTTTAAATCTCCAAGCTGTGAAATCAAATTGAGATTAGTCTGTAGAAGGGTCAGACAAATGCACAATGTGAAGTGTTTCTCTCTCCACAGATGCTGCCAGACCAGCTGAGATTATCCAGCATTTTCTGTTTTTATTAGATTATTCATCAAATCAGGAAATGAAACAGGACCTTCAGCTGAAATAGCACAGGTGATGTGGCACGGATACAGATAGAGATTATTTGGTCCATTGAGTCCATGGCAGCTTATAAAATTTATATGAAGGGTATAACAGGAATAGAATACATGGGCACAGCTGAGGAAGCAAGAGATAACATAACATGGAGGAGGTGCAATGCCTGCTGAAGACTGGAAGACAGTTCTTATAAAGGGTGGCACGGTGGCACAGTAGTTAGCATTGCTGCCACACTGTGCCAGGGAGCTGGGTTCGATTCCTGGTTTGGGTGACTGTCTTTGTGGAGTTTGCACGTTCTCTCCTCATGTCTGACTGGGCTTCTTCTGGGTGCTCCTGTTTCCTCCCCACAGTCCAAAAATGCGGGGATTAGGTGGATTGGCAGTTCTAAATTGACCCTGAGTGTCAGGGAGATTAGCAGGGTAAATACATGGGGTTACAGGGATAGTGCCTGAGTGGCATTATTGTTGGGCCAAATGGCCTTTTACTGCACTGTAGGGATTCTATGATTCTACAATATGGATATGTGCAGCTTCTAGTCTGCACCAACCACAGCCTGCAGCAGTGCTAACCACCGTGCCACCCACAATGCACAATAGATCAGACTGAAGTCAGCTGGGTTGAGGCAATAATTTAAATCGGACATCTCTTTGATTCTGCATTCCATTGCAAAGCTTTTCATTTCTCACTTCTCTGGGAGGATGGGCACGGTAGCTCAGTGTTTAGCACAGAGCCAGGGACATGGGTTCGATTCCTGGTTTGGGTGACTGTCTGTCTGGAGTTTGCATTTCTCTGTGTCTGCGTGGGTTTCCTGCGGGCGCTCCAGTTTCCCCCCACACTCCAAAGATATGCGGGTTAGGTGCATTGGCCATGCTAACATGTCCCTAGTGTAAGTAGGTGGGGTTGGGGGAAAAGGGCCTGGGCGGGACTGTGCTCAGTGCAGACTCGATGGGCTAAATGGCCTCCTTCTGCAATGTAGGGATTCTGTAGATCTTAATCCCAAGATCACATCCTCTACGAACCTTTAAATGTTCAAAATTAGGGGTAGTTGCTGAGTGATGGTTAATAAGAAACATCATAACTGGATTCTCCCAAAAAAATTCTAAGTCCCCAGTTTGCAGGAAAATGGGAGTAAATCCCGCTAATCTTTTCAGCGAGATTTCCAGAATGAATCTCTGACACTCTGTGCATCACAGTGAGCCCTAGCGGGGTTCACTCTAAAAAGTGGGGATGCAGGGCCTAATTTCGCTGGAGATGCCGGCAGCACAACCCCCCCATAATTGGCCTTCAACCCCCCCAATTGCTGGCTTCCTGGACCTCCATGGGCAAGCCCCAGTGTCCCAACCCTGGACAGCGATGATCCCCGAATCCCCCCCAACAGTCATGATCCTCCTCCCATCGACCATCCACACTCCCCCCCCAATCCTCGACCATCCACACTCCCCCCCCCCGACCATCCACACTCCCCCCCATCCTCGACCATCCACACTCCCTCCCCATCGATCATCCACACTCTTCCCCCTCCCCCATTCTCCCTCCCCACCCCCCCAGCCGAACCCATGGCATGTTCTGACCCAAGTCCTGACCCAGATGGTGAGCTCCCATTGCTGTCCTCCCTTCGCCTGCCATCGATCCCTATGCAGGTTGGCAGTGGAAAACCCCACCCCCACCGACCGCCCCCAATAAGCCACAGCCTCTGTCTGGTGGGAGTGCCAAGGTGCCCCTTTGACAGTGCTGTGACGCCAGGCTGTCATTGCCAGGCTGGCACTGCCCAAGGGGCACACCTCCCCCCTTACCCCCAACCTCTTGGGGGTCTCAATGGCCTCTCTTCCCTCTTGTGGAGGGGGGCTCTTGCTACCTGTTCCCTATTAGTGGGGAGCAGTGGTTAACCGCTCCCAGTGGGGGTGTGCGGGGTGAGGGGGGCGCGGGATAGATGCTAGGGGGCCCGCTCATAAAATGTAAATCATGATTTCCATTTGGGAATCGGCTCCGTGCCGATTTCCAGCGCAGAGCTGATTATGCTGGAAATCCGAGCTATGGGGATGCATAGAGACCATGGCACCCAGCGGAAAATGTGCAAAACGGCCTCTGCTGATGTGTCTCAGCCAACAGCACAGCGGGCTGGGAGAATCACTGCCCCCACCCCCCCCACAATGTGTTTCATACAACCATTGAAAAGTTACAGCAGAGAAGGAAGCCTTTCAGCCCATGTTGCCCATACCAGCCTGAGGACACCCAGGTACCCTTTTTGATCCTAAATTCCTTATGCCTTATGAAGTTAGGTTGAGGGAGCTCGGTCTCTTCTCCCTGGAGAGACGAAGGTTGAGAGGCGACCTGATAGAAGTTTATAAAATGTTGAGAGGAATAGATAGGGTGGATTCTCAGAGGCTATTTCCCCAGGGCTGAAATGGTCGCTACGAGAGGACACAGATTTAAGGTGCAGGGAGGAAAGCACAGAAGTGATGTTAGGGGTAAGTTTTTCACTCAGAGGGTGGTGAGTGAATGGAATCGGCTGCCGTCAGTGGTGGTGGAGGCGAACTCGCTGGGGTCTTTTAAAAGACTTCTGGATGAGTATATGGGGTTTAATGGGATTGGGGGTTATAGATAGGTCTTTAGATTGGTAGGTGTTGATGTGATTGGCGCAACTCGTGGGCCAAAGGGCCTGTTTGTGCTGTAGTGTTCTATGTTCCAAGTTCTATGTTCCTGCCCATAGCCCTATGGCTTACAGCACTTAAGATACAGCTTTTGAAAAAGTGCACAGAGTCTCTGCCTCCACCACCAACTCAGGCACCGAATTCCAGATCTTCCATCCTCTGTGTAAAAATATATTTCTTCATGTACCCTCTGCACCATCTGCCACTTATTTTAAGTGTATGTCCCCGGTCTCCAGGGGAAACAAGCTTATCCTGTCCATTCTATCTCTTCCTCTCAGAATTGTGTACGCCTCTATCAAGTCATCCCTTAGCCTTCTTTCTTCCAAGGAAAATAATCCCAACCTATCCAATCTCTCCTCATAACTATACTTCTCCAGCCCTGGCAGCATTCAGGTAGCCATGATGTGGAGATGCCAGCATTGGACTGGGGTGGACACAGTATAAAGTCTCACAACACCAGATTAAAGTCCAACAGGTCTATTTGGTAGCACAAGCTTTTGGAGTGTATCTTCTTCCTCAGGTAGGTGAAGAGTTGTGCTCACAAACAGGGCATACATAGACACAAACTCAATTTACAAGATAAAGTTTGGAATGTGAGTCTTTACAGATAATCAGGTCTTTACAGGTACAGATAATGTGAGTGGAGAGAGGGTTAAGTACACGCTAAAGAGATGTGAATTGTCTCCAGCCAAGACAGTGAGATTTTGCAAGCCCAGGCAAGTCATAGTGGGTACAATCGTGTGACATGAACCCAAGATTCAGGCTGAGGCTGTCCTCATGTATGTGGACAGTTGCTGCTGTCCACAGTTGCTGCTCAGTGATTCTGTGTTGTCGTGTGTCGTGACAGCCTCCTTGGAGAATGCTTATCCGAAGATCAGAGGTTGAATGCCTGTGACCACTGAAGTGTTCACCAACAGGAAGGGGACAGTCTTGCCTGGTGATTGTCGAGCAGCGTTCATTCATCCGTTGTCGTAGCGTCTGCATGGTCTCCCCAGTGTACCATGCTTCGGGACATCCTTTCCTGCAGCGTATCAGGTCGATAATGTTGGCCGAGTCACAAGAGTATGTATCATGTAGCTGGTGGATGGTGTTCTCACGTGAGATGATGGCATCCGTGTCAGTGATCCGGCACATTTTGCGGAGGTTGCTATGGCAGGGTTGTTTGGTGCCGTGGTCATTCTTCTTCTGAAGACTGGGTAGTTTGCTGTGGACAAAGGTCTGTTTGAGGTCATACAGTTGTTTGAAGGCAAGAAGTGGAGCTGTGGGGATGGCTTTAGCGAGATGTTAGTCTTCATCGACGACATGTTGAAGGCTCCGGAGAAGATGTCATAGTTTCTCCGCTCCGGGGAAATACTGGACAATGAAGGGTACTCTGTCCATCGTGTCCTGTGTTTGTCTTCTGAGGAGGTCGGTGCGGCTTTTTATTGTGGTGTATCGGAACTGTCGATTGATGAGTCGAGCACCATATCCTGTTCTCATGAGGGTGTCTTTCAGCATCTGGAGGTGTCTGTCACGATCCTCCTCATCTGAGCAGATCCTGTGTATATGGAGGACTTATCAGCAGGGGGTGGCTGCTTTAACGTGTTTAGGGTGGAAGCTGGAGAAGTGGAGCATTGTGAGGTTGTCTGTGGGCTTGTGGTACAGTGAGGTGCTGAGGTGACCGTCCTTGATGGAAATGTGTGTGTCCAAGAATGCAACTGATTCCTGAGAATAGTCCATGGTGAGTCTGATGGTGGGATAGAACTTGTTGATGTTATCATATAGGTGTTTCAGTGATTGTTCACCATGAGTCTAAAGGAAGAAAATGTCATCGATGTATCTAGTGTATAGCATCGGTTGAAGGTTCTGTGTGGTGAAGAGGTCTTATTCGAACCTGTGCATGAAGATGTTGACAAATTGAGGTGCGAATTTGGTCCCCATGGCTGTTCTGTGTGTCTGGATGAAGAACTGGTTGTTGAAGGTGAAAACATTCTGGTCCAGGATGAAGCAGACAAGTTGTGAATTGCATCTCGAGATTGGCAGTTGTCAGTATTGAATACTGAGGCAGTAATGCAGCAATGCCATCATTGTGGGTGATGCTGGTATAGACATCCATCGTGACAAGGAATGCTCCTGGCTTAGTTGCTCCATGTGTGCTGTGTTTCTGTTGGAAGTTAGAAGTTGGAAGATAGAAGCTAGGGGTTCTTTGTACAGTGGGTTTCAAGATGCCCTCGACATTCAGGTAAACCTCCTCTGCATTCTCTCCAGAGCAATTATGTCCTTCCTGGAATATGGTGACCAGCACTGGCACAGTACTCCAGGTATGGCCTCACCAGTGTTTTATGCAATTCCATCATGATATCCTTATGTTTACTTTCTATACCTCTGCCAGTGAAGGAGAGCATTCATCTGGAGTTTACAGATCTGATTAAATCTATCACTACATTTTGTAGCCAAAAATTATTAAAAATAAAAATGCTTGAAATCTTCTCGCCTCAGTATCTAGGTCCTAAGCTGTGTACGTTAATCAAGCACCGAACATTTTCATTCAGGTTTCATGAATTAAATAATTATGATGTCCTCAGTATACATTTTAAAACTTTTAACAAAATTGAAAATTAATTTGATTTATGAAGGAAGTTTGGGAACTTTGCCCTCCCGGCTCTGAAGCTCCTTATCAATGAGTAATCCCCCATGGGTACAGATAAAAGAATGATACAGATTGCATG
The DNA here is from genome assembly GCF_965287045.1 of Carcharhinus amblyrhynchos. Taxonomy (NCBI): domain Eukaryota; kingdom Metazoa; phylum Chordata; class Chondrichthyes; order Carcharhiniformes; family Carcharhinidae; genus Carcharhinus; species Carcharhinus amblyrhynchos. Next base: position 51,172,187 of record NC_137342.1, read on the forward strand.
AGGCACTAAAAACCATTAATAAACCTGTAACTTTAATCAATTGCATCTTTTTCTAATAGCTGTACCGCAGGGCTGTCAGCACCATAGTAATTCCGAAACAAAAAGAAAATCTGTCATATTTAAAGGAAATTGATTCAAGTGACTACAGTTGCAGATGTACGCAGGAAATTTGGCTACGAGTCTCACCAATGCACCACAGAAAGCATTCTTTCTGGTTGTATCACAGCTTGGTCTGGGCTCCTGCTCTGCCCAAGACCGCAAGAAACTATAAAAGGTCGTGAATCACACAAACCAGCCTCCCGTCCATTGACTCTGTCCACACTTCCCGCTGCCTCGGCAAAGCAGCCAGCATAATTAAGGAACCCATGCACCCTGGACATTCTCTCTTCCACCTTCTTCCATCGGGAGAAAGATACAAAAGCCTGAGGTCACGTACTGACTGACTCAAGATCAGCTTCTTCCCTGCTGCTGTCAGACTTTTGAATGGACCTACCTTGCATTAAGTTGATCTTTCTCCACACTCTAGCTACGACCATATAATTATGCACTCTCTCATTTCCTTCTCAATGAATGGTATGCTTTGTCTGTATAGCTCGCAAGTAACAATGCTTTTCACTGTGTACAAATACATGTGACAATATTAAATTAAATCAAATCAAATCAAATATATTCATCCCCCAGATTGTTCTCTCCACATTCCACAAATGATATGTTAAAGACAGGGAAAAACTAAACTCAACTCTGCTTTCTCATTTATTATTGTTCAATTAACCATTTACACTTAATATGACAGCTATTTTACTCAGCGCATACACATGTAGCTATTTCTTATATAAACAGCTTTAAAAATAATAAATACGTTCTCTAATTGTTGAACGTATCCTACTGTGATGATGATATAGTTTTGTAGCTGGCACAACGACTTTGGGTTACTTGTCATTATCTTATTAGCTGCGCAAAAGCTTCAAGTTTTCTGGCGAGAAGTGTGTGATGCTAGATTCACTCTGATCTCACCTGTAATACATGACAGCACCTACCTGTTTGTACACAATTCTACAGGGCACGGCGCAGACACCCTGCTTCTCCAGCAGGGTGGTAAAAATGGTGATTGGAGAAATGAAGCAAGAACAAAGAGCATTCCTGCCAACACTAACCGGAGATGGCAAATAATGTGAATGCCACTTGCAACATTCTGCTATCTAGATATACTGTAGGACCAGGCTTAATGATATAATTACTGGATCCAGCAGCATAACCAGCATTTCCCTCCTTGTCTTATATTAATTTTAACTCTTGTCTTCAAGGACTAAGTTCCAGAGAGAATTAGTCTTACAGTAGCATTCCATCATATGGGTCTCTGTTTCACTATAATGTATCAGCAACTACACATTTCCTTTACTCTGGTAAAGACAATCCACGAGAGAGAGAGAGAGTTTACAAGAGGAAGGTTCCCATTCCTCTCCTCTACCAATCCACAGGAAGGCATCTTGCGAATTCTGGAAAGAGATGAATGGAGTCCTCCAGTAAAGATGCTAAACTGGGAAAGATTAATGGAACTGAAGAATGTAGATTGGGGGCAGATGTTTGAGGGCAAATCAACATCTGGCATGTGGGAGGCTTTCAAGTGTAAGTTTTTAGGGATTCAGGACCGGCACATTCCTGTAAGGATGAAGGATAAGTTTTGGGAACCTTGGATAACGAGAGATATTGTGAGCCTAGTCAAAGATAAAAGGAAGCATTTGTCAAAGCTAGGAGGCTGGGAACACATGAAGCAATTGTGGAATACAAGGAAAGTAGAAAGGAACTTAAGCAAGGAGTAAGAAGAAGGGGCTAAAAGGGGTCATAAAAAAGCATTGGCCAACAGGATTAAGGAAAATCCCAAAGCTTTTTATACATATATAAAGAGCAAGGAGAGGGCTGGCCCACTCAAGGACAAGGGAGGGAATCTATGCGTGGAGCCAGGGGAAATGGGTGAGATAGTAAATGAGTATTTTGCACCAGTTTCACCAAAGAGAAGGGCGGTGGATGATGAATCTGGGAAAGGATGTGTAGATCGTTTGAGTCTGTTGAGATCAAAAAGGAGGAGGTGTTGGGGTTCTTGAGAAACATTAAGGTAGACAAGTCCCCAGGGCCTGATGGGATATACCCCAGAATACTGAGAGGGGCAAGGGAGGAAATTGCTGGGGCCTTGAGAGAAATCTTTATATCCTCACTGGCTACAGGGGGGATCCCAGAGGATTGGGGAATAGCCAATGTTGTTCCTTACTTTAAGAAGAGTCGCAAGAATAATCCAGGTAATTACAGGCTGGTGGCTTTACTTCAGTGGTAGGAATATTATTGGAGAGGGTTCTTCGAGATAGGATTTATTCCCGCTTGGAAATAAGTGGACGTATTAGTGAGAGGCAGCATGGTTTTGTGAAGGGGAGGTTGTGTCTCATGAACTTGATTGAGTTTTTTGAGGAAGTGACAAAGATGATTGATGAGGGTAGGGCAGTGGATGTTGTCTACATGGACTTCAGTAAGGCCTTTGACAAGGTCCCTCATGGCAGACTGGTGCAGAAGGTGAAGTCGCATGGGATCAGAGGTGAGGGGGCAAGATGGATACAGAACTGGCTTGGTCAAAGGAGACAGAGGGTAGCAGTGGAAGGGTGTGTTTCTGAATGGAGAACTGTGACAAGTGGCGTTCCTCAGGGATCAGTACTGGGAGCTTTGCTGTTTGTAATCTATATGAATGATTTGGAGGAAAATGTAACTGGATTGTTTAGCAAATTTGAGGATGACACAAAAGATTGGTGGATTTGTAGATAGTGATGAGGACCATCAGAGGATACAGCAGGATATAGATCAGTTTGGGACTTGGGCTGAGAGGTGGCTGACGGAGTTTAATCCGGACAAATGTGAGGTAATGCATTTTGGAAGGTCTAATACAGATGGGAAATATATAGTAAATGGTAGAACCCTTAACAGTATTGATAGCAAAGGGATCTGGGTGTACAGGTACACAGGTCACTGAAAGTGGCAATGCAGGTGGAGAAGGTAGTCAAGAAGACGTACGGAATGTTTGCCTTCATCAGCTAGGGCATTGAGTTTAAAAATTGGCAAATCATGTTGCAGCTTAATAGAACCTTAGCGAGGCCGCACTTGGAATATAATGTTCAATTCTGGTCCAGAAGGATGCGGAGGCTTTGGACAGAGTTCAGGAAAGATTTACCAGGATGTTGCCTGGTATGGACGGCATTGGCTATGAGGGGAGGTTGGAGAAACTTGAATTGTTCTCACTGGAGCGACAGAGGTTGAGGGGAGACCTGATAGAAGTCTACAAGATTATGAGGGGCATGGACAGAGTGGATAGTCAGAAGCTTTTTCCCAGGATGGAAGAGTCAATTACTAGGGGGCACAGGTTTAAGGTGCGAGGGGCAAGGAGATGTACGAGGCAGATTTTTTTTTACACAGAGAGTAGTGGGTGCCTGGAACTTGTTGATGGGGGAGGTAGTGGAAGTGGATACGGTCATGACTTTTAAGGGGCGTCTTGACAAGTACATGAATAGGATGGGAATAGAGGGATATGGTCCCCGGAAGGGTAGGGGGTTTTAGTTAATTCAGGCAGCATGGTCAGTGCAGGCTTGGAGGGCCGAAGGGCCTGTTCCTGTGCTGTAATTTTCTTTGTTCGTTGAGGTGGGGAAATATGATATCCCAATCTCTCATTCACTTTGTCCTGTCCTTCCTTTTCATTCCAATCTCTTACACAAACTATATCAAAGCAATTTATTACACCCTTCTTTTTCAGAGTCAGGCTTTGAGGTTTCTCATATCTCTTTCACTTTTATTCTTCAAGTATTTTATTCAGCACGGACCTTTAACCATTCTCTCTTCCCATATTCCAGGATAAATAATGACTCGCTCACATGTTCTTGTACTGCAGGTTAGTTACTCTGGGTGATATTGCAATTGGAATGATTGAGCAGGAAAGAAATGGCACACCACTTGGTTAAAGTTGTAGTTTTATCCGTAAGCACTGGCCTGCTGCAGATATAAATTATCTGCTCCACACGTGGGAATGTTAGCCTAGCAGGGTGTGGGTGTAGTGTGCCTTTAGTGAAGCATCTCTTGCCGATTGCCAACACAAAAGAGAATGTGTGACATATGAAGATGGAGCAGGATTAGGCCACTTGGCCCCTCGAGCCTGCTCCACCATTCAATACGATCATGGCTGATCCGATTGTAATCTCAACCCCACATTTCTGCCTATGCTGATAACCTTTCACCCCCTCGTTAATCAAAATATTCAAAGCCCCTGCTTCCGCTGCCTTTTGAGGAAGAGAGTTCCAGAGATTCACATTCCTCTGAGAGCGAAAAAATCATCTCATCTCGGTCTTCAATGAGCAGCCCCCTATTTTGAAACAGTAACCACCGGTTCTAGATTATTCCCTAACACCCTTTCCACATCCACTCTATCCAGATCCCTCGGGAAGATTTCAACAAGTCACCTCTTACCTTATTAAACTCCAGTGGATATAAGCCTTAACCTCTCCAACCATTCCTCAAAAGACAACCTATCCATTCCTATAATGAGTCTAGTAAACCTTATCCAGAATGTTTCTAATGCATTTACATCTTTCCTTAAATAATTAGACCAAACTGTACAGAGTACTCCAGATGTGGTCTCACCAATGAGCTGCACAAATGTAGCATCCCTACTTTTGTAATCATTTCCTCCCCACAATAAAGAATAACTTTCTGCTAGATTACCTAAATCAATTACTGCACCTACATTCTCGCCTTTTCTGATTTATACACCAGGGCACCCAGATCCCTCTGCATCTTAGAGCTCTGCAATTTCTCACTGTTTAGGTAATATGCTGATTTTTTATTCCTTTGCCAAAACGATCAGTTTCACATTTGCCCACATTGTGCTCCATTTATCAGAGTTTTGCTGACTCACCTAAATTATGTCCACTTTGCAATTTACTTTCTGACTTATGTTTGCATTTTCAGCAAACTTAGCAATCATACCTTCAGTCCCTTCATCCAAATCATTAAATAAATAATGAAAACTATTTGTTTACTTGGAGTTTTTTAAACATCGATTAGTGTATCTAGCTCTATGCTCACATTTTCATGGTGATATTTTTTGTCAGCCAATAAATGGTTGTGATGTTTAAGACTGTGAGATCCTCTGTTATATGTGGTGTTTTACAGCATTTAGCAAAAGCTTTCAATCTGCTTTGAGATGTTGTTTGTTTTGTAAAGTTCTTCACTGTTTCCCAAATGCTGTATGTTCAGGTGTACCGCTGGGTAAGTGATGTCACTGTGGATTGATGGATAGCAGCAGAAACCAGTTGCATTTATCTAGCACAACATTCTCAAGAGCATTACCAATCAGAATTTAACACAGAGCCACATTGGAAGGTATTAGATTATGAGATCAGAAACCTCAAGGAATTTTATAAAATTAGACCAGAACTATTTGTTATTTTGGCATTAGTGTGAGGGTAAGGTATTTCACTCCAGTGTGATTCCACCATCACACTATTAATAATACTGTTTAACTATAATAAATGAATTAGCTTAACATTTAAAATTGAACAATACCAAAACGTGACAAAATACAGTTCTTAACTGCTTCTTAACTATCCTTTTGCGTTCCAATTCAAGCAATATTCCTCTTAAAGACTTAAAACATTGGTGGCATGGTGGCATAGTGGTTACTACTGTTGCTTCACAATGCCAGGGACCCAGGTTTGGTTCCCAGTTTGAGTCACTGTCCATGCAGGGTATGCATATTCTCTGTGTCTGTGTGGTTTTCCTTCAGGTACTCTGGTTTTCTCCCAAAAGTCCAAAAGACATCCTAGTTAGATACATTGGCCATGCTAAATTCTTCCTCAGTGTACCCGAACCCGTGCCAGAGTGTGGCAACTTGGGGACTTTCACAGTAACTTCATTGCAGTGTTAATTTAAGCCTACGTGTGACACTAATACACAAATGTAAAAAAAACTATTCAAAATCAGTAAGCAATCAGGCTTATGTGCTTGTATTTGTTAATGATCCTGGAGCATTTTGAACACATGCAGTGAGAGAAAGAAACACCTGCCTTCTGCCAGCCCCAAACCAGCAGCGTCCAGAGAGAGAGAGAGAGACAGAGAGAGCAGGAGTGAGAGACAGAGAGACAGACTTTCAGGGACCTGTGGACATGCACTCCAATGTTTCACGCTTCCTCAGCCCCTCTCAAATTCTCCTATTTATTGAGTCTACCCTTGCTTTGTTTGCCCTCCCCAAGTGTATCATCTCACTTTTCTCTGGATGGAATTCCATTTGCCACTTTGCCAAGCCATTGATATCATTCTGGGGTTGACAAATCTCCTCTTCACTGTCAACTACACGATCAGCTTTTGTGTCATCTGCAAATTTCCCAATCATCCCTTGTATGTTTAAGTCTAAATTATTAATAGATACAACAAACAGCAAAGACCTGAACACAGAGTCCTGTGGAACACCATTGGAAACTGCAAAAACATCCATCGACCACTACCCTTTGTTTCCTGTCACTGAGCCAATTCATCACCTTCTCCTATATCCCGGAAGATCTCACTTTTCTGACCAGTCTGCCTTGTGGGACCTTGTCAAAAGCATTACTGAAATTGATGTGGACAACATTCACTGCACTACCCTCATCGATCCCCCTTGTTATTTCCACAAAGCATTTGATCAAGTTAGTAAGATACAATCTTCCCCTAACAAAACCATACTGACTGTCCCTAATCAATCTGTGCCTTTCTAAGTGATTGTTTATCTTGTCTCAGAATCACTTCCAATAATTTGTCCACCACTGAAGTCAGACTGATCGGCCTATAGCTTTCTGGCCTCGCCCTTGCACTCTTTGTAAATAATGGTACAATGGTTGCAGATCTCCAATCCTCTGGGACCTCACCTGTATCTAGTGTGGATTGGAAAATTTTCCTCAGAATATCTGATATTTCTTCCCTGACTCCCTTCAACAGTCTGGGATACAATCCATTTTGGGCATGTGTTTCATCCACCTTCAAGGATGTCAGGCCCTCCAGTATTCTTCTTCATTATGCATGTTGTATCAAATATTCCTCACTCCTCTTTAACAGTGTCTGCATCATCCCTCTCCTTAAGACAGGCACAAAGGTCGGAATTTTACCACCTCGCCCGCCACAGAATCGGGGCAGGCGAAGCTCACAGAACAGCATCCTCTATTGGCCTCACGTGGGACCTTATGAGCCTCGGGTGGGCGACGTGGTAAGATTCCAGCAAAAGTATTCAGAGAATCAGCCTCCCATCCATTGACTCTGTCTATACTTCCTGCTGCCTCAGCAAAACAGCCAGCATAATTAAGGACCCCACACATTCTCTCTTCCACCTTCTTTCGTCGGGAAAAAGATACAAAAGTCTGAGGTCACATACCAACTGATTCAAGAACAGCTTCTTCCCTGCTGCTGTCAGACTTTGAATGGACCTACCTTGCATTAAGTTGATCTTTCTCTACACCCTAGCTATGACTGTAACACTACATTCGGCACTCTCTCGTTCCCTTCTCTATGACTGGTATGCTTTGTCTGTATAAAGCGCAAGAAACAGTACTTTTCATTGCATGTTAATACGTGTGACAATAATAAATCAAATCAAAAAGAACTCTGCCCGTATATTCAGCACCAATCCTCAAGTTATTGTGTGCATCTCTGATAGGACTTACCTTTTCCTTAGCTATTCTTTTGCTCTTAATGTACTGGTAAAACATTAGGATTTTCCTTGATTTTTGTATCCTGCCTTTGCTTCCTTAATTTACATTTTTATTTCACTCCTGTGTTTCTACATTCCGAGGTTTTAAATCTTTTGTGAACATTATAAGCTTTCTTTTTTTGTTTTATCTTACCCTGTGTGCTTTTGGAAAACCATGGGGCTTTAGATTTGGTAATACCACCCTGTTCCTTTGTGGGATATAATTGTGCCAGGAGAATCTCACCTCTGAGTACCTCTCACTGGTTTGACACAGTTTTGCTTTCTAAAAGCTGTATCAAGTCTAGTTTCACCAGCTCGTCTCTCAGCTTTGTAAAGTCTAGAGCTTTAATTCCTGTTCTATCCTTGGTTTTTCTGTAATAATGCTAAATCTAACTATATTATGGTCACTGTCTCCCAAACGGGCCCCCATCCCGTGTTGATCCACTTGCCCATTGAGGTCCGTAATGTTTGTTGCCCTATTGTTTTTGCACTCAGAAATCTGTCTCAGTATTTGCTCCTCTAACTCCTTTCCCCTTTATGGGGGTCTGTAGTACACTCCTAGCAATGTGGCTGCCCTTTTTTTATTTCTAAGCTCAACCCATGTGGTCTTATTTGCTGTTTCATTGCGTGTGTCATTCCTCCTCACAGCTGGAATTGAACTGGAACCAGTAACGCTCCGTCTTTTTTTATCCACTCTCTACCCTGTATGAAAACTTTATCCAGGGATGTTGATTTCTTGCCTCTCTAAGCCACGTTTCCATGATAGCAATGATAGTGTGCTGCCATGTGTCTATCTGTGCCCTCAGCTCATTAACTTTCGTCACTATGCTCCTTGCATTTACAAATATATCTTTTAATGCTGCCAAATTCCTGTACGTTTTTAGCCCTTGCTGCTTCTGTCTTTCAAAGTCACTCACTAATTTTCCATTTCCTCTTCCCTGCTCTGAATTTGCCCTCAGGTTTGTATCACTCTGCCAAATTAATTTAAACTATCCCCCTCCCCCAACTCATTAGTATGAGAGTCTGGGAGTGATCAACACGGTGGCACGGTGATTAGCACTGCTGCCTCACAGCGCCAGGGACCAGATTCTATCCGTGGAATCTGCACATTCTCCCCGTGTCTGTGTGGGTTTCCTTTGAGTGTTCCAGTTTCCTCCCACACTCCAAAGATGTGCAGGTTGGGTGGACTGGTCGTGCTAAGTTGCCCCTTCATGTCCAAAGATGTGTAGGTTAGATGATTCAGCCATGGTAAATGCGCATGGTTACAGGGACAGGGCGAAGTGCCTGGGTGGGATATTCTTTCGGTGAGATGATGTAGGCTTTATGGGCAAATGGCCTCTTTCTGCATTTTAGGGATTCAGTGGTTCTAATCCTTTGAGTGCTGCTTTCGGGGTTCTGTTGTTTAATCTCCTTTCCAGCCCCCTGAAATCTGCTTTCTCGACCTCATCCCCTATGTTACTGAAGTCATTGGAAGCAATGTGAGCCACTCTGTGACATCCCTGACCCTGACACTAAAGAGGCATCATACCATCCTGGACTCATGTCTACAGCTACAGAAATATTGATTTGTTCATCTAACTAACAAATCCCTGTCACTACTGCTCTTCCTACCGCTTTTATTCTTTGCGACTATTTATATCTCCATGGATTAAGCTGCTTTGCAAGTTTATTCTTGTAGTTCTAATTTTAAGTGACTAGAAATTATCTTATCATGACTTATGATGAGCAGGTCATGCAGCCTGTTTATGGCATTGTGTAGTGATTTGAACATGTCATTTGCTGCAGTCAGGTTTTAATTTACAGATTCTTTATGTGTGAGTAATTGACCATTTAAAGATGCATGCAAATTTTAATTTTTTTCTTTATTCTTTCATGGGATGCTGCCCATCCCTATTTCCCCTTGAACTGAATGGTTTGCTCAATTATTTCAGAGGGGCAGTTAAGAGACAACCACATATTGTGGATCTGGAGTCCACGTAGGCCAGGCCAGGTAAGGATGGCAGCTTTCCTTCCCTAAATCCTTCCACAGGACTCTTAAATTGGCCTCGCAGGTGGAGGATGTGGTTAAGAGGGCGTATGGTGTACTGGCCTTCATTAATCGAGGGATTGAGTTTAGGAGTCAGGAGGTAATGCTGCAACTTTATAAGACCCTTGTCAGACCCCACTTGGAGTACTGTGCGCAGTTCTGGTCGTCTCACTACAGGAAGGATGTGGAAGCTATTGAGAGGGTGCAGAGGAGATTTACTAGGATGTTGCCTGGATTGGGAGGCATGCCTTATGAGGATAGGTTGAGGGAGCTAGGTCTCTTCTCCCTGGAGAGACGAAGGTTGAGAGGCGATAGAGGTTTATAAGATGTTGAGAGGAATAGATAAGGTGGATTCTTGGAGGCTATTTCCCAGGGCTGAAATGGTCGTTACGAGAGGACACAGGTTTAAGGTGCTGGGGAGCAGCTACAAAGGAGATGTCAGGGGAAAGTTTTTCACTCAGAGGGTGGTGAGTGAGTGGAATTGGCTGCCGTCGGTGGTGGTAGAGGCGAACTCACTGGGGTCTTCTAAGAGACTTCTGGATGAGTACATGGGATTTAATGCGATTGAGAGTTATAGATAAGCCTGGTAGGTATGGATATGATCAGCGCAACTTGTGGGCCGAAGGGCCTGTTTGTGCTGTAGTGTTCTATGTTCTAAAGGACATTAGTGAATTAGATGAGTTTTTTTTCCAATAAGTCGATGATAGTTTCATGGTCACCGTTACTGAGTCTAGCTTTATTAATTGAATTTCAGTTTCACCAGCTGCCATGGTGGGATTTGAGCCCATGTCCCCAGATTACTAGTTCTGTGACATTAACAGTACACCACCGTTTCCCCCAGAGAAAGGGCAAACTGAAGGGTAATATCGAGTTCTAAAGTGTTAAAGGTAGACCTTAGATCACGATAAGAGGTTTTAATTTAATATTTTGTTTTTATCTCCAACTCAATGCAGGAAAAGAACCTTATGCTTATATATGGTCTTTTAATTATATATTAGATTACTTATTTATATTGCTGGGAAAATCTTGCATTGTAATTGTCCAAGGGCATAACATCTGATGCAACATTTTCAGATGAAATTGAATAGATTCCAGAATGCAATTAATTAATTTATCTTTGCTCCCTGTGCCATCAATTACATCCTGAAGATTGAGAAAATGATCTGTTCCTAGATTATTACTAATTTAGTGCCACAAGTTATGTGAGAGTGGCATTAATTAATGCATCGCTTTGCTGTTCCATCTCTTCTTTGGAAGCATGATTTCCTCTCAAATGGTCTAACTAAAATGTGAAACTCATTAGGTGATGGAAATTATAGAGATGAACTGACCCAGACAGAATACATCCCAGGATGGTGAAAGATGTAGAGGTGGCAATAGCAGAGGTCACAATCTTTTAATCCTCATCAGACATAGGAATAGTAGTGGAGGATGAGAGGATTGCTCAATGTTATACGCCACTATTTCAGAAATCAAAGGCCATTTTTAGACATCTATTTATTGACGGGATGGGGTGTCACTGGCTAGATGAGCATTTATTGCCCTTGAGAAAGTGAACGGCCTTCTTAAACCACCTTTTTAAAACGCCTCCTTAGACTCTGTGGTACAGGAAGGATGTCCCCGATTTGGTAGGGAGGGGAAGGTCTGGAACCAGTGGTTGAAGTCTTAGAATGAAAATGAAGCAATTTAGAACTGAGATGAGGACGAATTTCTTCATGGAAGAGTAAAAAATTGGAGCAGGAGTAGGCCATTCAGCCCTCTGAGCAGCTCAATCGCCTGATTCCACCTTTCCTCCATATCATTTGATCCCTTTAACCCCAAGAGTTATATCTAACTCCTCAACTGCTTTCTGTGATAGCGAATTTCACAGACTCACCACTCTCTAGGTGAAGAAATTTCTCCTCATCTCAGTCCTAAAAGGTTTAATGTGTATCCTTAGACTATAATCGCTGGTTCTGGACACCGCCATGATCAGGAACATTCTTCCTGCATCTATCCTGTCTAGTCCTCTTAGAATGGTGTAGGTTTCTATGAGATCCCCTCTCATTCTCCTGAACTCCAATGAATACAATCCTAACTGACTCAATCTGTTCTCATACGAAGCCCTGCCATCCCAGGCATCAGCCTGGGGAACCTTCTCTGCCTTCCCCCCATAGTAAGAACGTCCTTCCTCAGATAAGGGGTCCAACATTGCAGGTGTGGCCTCACCAAGGCACTGTATAATTTCAGCAAAACGTACTGGCTCCTGTACTCAAATCCTCTTGCAATGAAAGCAACATACCATTTGCCTTCAATACCACCTGCTACACATACATACTTACCCTCAGTGACTGGTGTATGAGGATACCCAGGTCTCATTGCACATGCCCCTTTCTTAATTTATAGCCGCTCAGATAATAATCTGTCTCCCTATTATTGCTATCAAAGTGGATAACCTCACATTTATCCACATTATACTGCATCTGCCATGCTCATGCCCACTCACTCAGCCTGCCCATATCACCCTGAAGCATCTTTGCATCTTCCTCACAGCTCAGCCTCCCATCCAACTTTGTGCCATCTGCAAATTTGGAGATATTACATTTAGTTTCTTCATCTAAATTATTAATATATGTTATGAATATTTGAGATCCTAGCATCGATCCCTGTGGTACCCCACTAGTCACTGTCTACTATTTGGAAAAATACCCACTTATTCCTACTCTTTGTTTCTTGTCTGCCAACCAGTTTTCTATCTATCTCAATACATTACCCCCCAATTCCATGTTCTTTAATGTTACACGCTAATCTCTTACATGAGATATTGTCAAAAGCCTTCTGAAAGTCAAATAAACCACATCCACTGGCTCCCCAATCAACTTCACCAGTTACATCATTGAAGAATTCCAGTAGATTTGATTTCTCTTTCCAAATTCATGCTGACTCGCTCCAATCCTGCTATTGGTTTCCAAGTGCTTTGCTATTATATCTTTTACGATGGATTTTCCCCACTACTGACGTCAGGCTCACTGGTCTATAATTCCCTGCTTTCTCTCTACACCCCCCGCCCCCTTTTAAATGGTGGGGTTACATTAGTTACTCTTCAATCCATAAGCACTGTTTCAGAGGTTATAGAACCTTGAAAGATGACAATGCAATGCATCCATTATTTCTAGGGCTACTTTCTGAAGTAATGTGGGATGTAGATTATCCGGCCCTGGGGATTTAACAACCTTCAATCCCATCAGTTTCCCCAACACCATTTCTCTGCTAATACTAATTTTCTTCAAATTCTCTCTCTCACTAAACCCTGTGTCCTCCAACATTTCTGATATCTTATTTGCGTCCCCCTTTGTGAACCAAAGTATGCATTCTGTTGGTCAGCCATTTCTATGTTCCCCTGATTCTGACTGTAAGGGGCCTACATTTGTCTTCACTGATCTTTTCTCTTCATGTACCTATAGAAACTTTTATTGTCAATTTTTATGTTCACCATAAGCTTACTCTCATACTCTTTTTTCCCCTTCCTACTCAATCCCTTTATCCTCCTTTACTGAATTCTCACCTGCTTCCAATCTTCAGGTCTGCTGTTTTTTATCCCCCCCCCCCTCGCCAACTTGTTTGTCTCTCCCTTGGATCTAACATTATCTCTAACTCCCCTTTTAAGCCATCGTTTGGTCACCTCTCATGTTTCATTTTTGTGCCAGGCAGGACTAACAATTGATGCAGTTCACTCATGCACTCTCTGAATGTTTGCCATTGTCTATCCACCATCATCCCTTTAACTAACATTCCCCAATCCATAACAACCAGATGGCATCTCATACCATTGCAGTTTCCTTTATTGAGATTCAGGGTCCAAGTCTCCAAATCAATAACGTCACTCTTTATCTTGATGGAAAGTTCTATCATATTATGGTTGTTCATCCCCAAGGGCCTTGCATAACCAGATTGTCAATTATTCCTTTCTCATTACACAATACCCAGTCGAGGATGGCCTGCTCTCTAGTTGGTTCTTTAACATATTGGTCCAGAAAACCATCCTGTGCACATTCTGGAGCAGAAATTCCAAAGTAATTTATGAAGCTCAACTACACACTATTTTGGTATTAGGGTGAGGATAAGGTATTTCAGTCCAGGTGTGATTCTATTATCAAAACAAACTTTATTTAACAATACAGTTTAATTATAACAAAGGAATTAACTTAACCTTCACCAATTCAAATACTTAAACATTACAAAATACAATTTGTAGCTATCTCCATTAGTTCCAATTCAAGCAATATTCCTCTTGTAGACTTAAACTCCTCTTCAAAATCAGTGAGTAACACACAGGCTTATGTGTCAGTATTTGGGCTGCCAGAGAGTGAGAGAGAGAGAGAGCGCGAGAGAGAGCGCGCGCGCGAGAGAGAGAGAACCTGGCAGTACAGCTGTTCCTCCATGTACATTTAACTCCTCTCATTAAGCATATGACTTTGTCAATTAACCTAACCAAAACCCTCCTCTGAAACCCCAGGGCAAAACCAAATAAACAAAAATGCATTAATTCAGATTAAAATAAACATATCCCTAGCTAAAATCAGTTATTAGTCCCCATTCTCAACATGTGAGCTGTCTGGTGTCCAGACAAATTGACCTGCATAAAAAAGAGCTGAATTTTAAATATACCCCTTAGAAAGAAACATGATATAAATACATTTGTTAAAGCACAGTGTCATCCCATTCAGAATTTCTCCTCTGTGGTATTGGTGCTTGCCCAATCTATTTGCAAATTAAAGTCACCTATAATCACAAATGTTCATTTATCACAATGTGTCTCCAATTTCCTGTTTAATGCCATCCCCAATAACACCACTACAGTTTGGGGTTTATATACAACACCTACTAACATTTCCTCTTGGTGGTTCTCAGCTTTACCCATACAGCTTCCACATTGATGGAGCTAATAACCTTCCTCACCATTGCATTAATTTCCTCTTTAACCAGCAATGGGACCCCACTGCCTTTTCCTTTGTGTCTGTTCTTCCCAAATACTGAATACCCCTGGATTTTAGTTCCCATCCCTTGTCACTCTGCAGCCATGTCTCTGTAATCCTGACTATATCATACTGGTTACATCAATTTGTGTGAATAATTCACTCACTTTATTACAAATGCTCTGCACATCAAGACACAAAGCTTTAAGGGTCATACTTTTAACATTCCCATTCCCATTATTTTTCCCTGTTTGATTCTGGCCCTTGGTTTCTCTGCCTGTCACTTTTCTCATTCCCCTTTCTGTCTTTGTTTTTTGTTATTGATTCCCCTCCTTTGACTCCTTGAAAAGGTTCCCATCCTCCTGCATTTTAGTTTACACCCTCCTGGGCCACTTTAACAAGTAATTCCCCTAGGACCTAGGACATCAGTCCCGATCCTGCCCAGGTGTAACCCATTCTGTTTATGCATGTCCCACCTCCTGCCCAAACTGCTCCAAATGTCCCAGGAATCTGAAACCCTTCCCTTTGTACCGTCTCTTCAACCATGAATTCATCCTATGTATCCTGCTGTTTCTACTCTGTCTAACATGTGGCACTGGTGGTAATCCTGAGATAACTGCCTTTGCCGTGCTACTTTTAAACCTACTTCCTAATTCTCTATGTTCTGCTTTTATGACCTCGCCCCATTTTCCTACCCATTATATTGTACCAATGTGTACCATGGCCACTGGCTGTTCACCCTCTCCCTTCAGAATATCCTGTCGCTGCTCTGATTCATCCCTGACCTGAGCACCAGGAAGGCAACATGCCCTCTTGGAGTCTATTGATTCCCCTTACAGTTCAATCCCCTACAACAATCACATTCCCATCATTTTTACTCCACTCTCATGCAGCAGAGCCAAACATAGTGTATTGAATTTGACGGCTGCTGATGTCTCTTGAGAGGCCATTCCCCTCAACAGTATCCAAAGCGGTATATCTGTTTTGCAGAGGAATGTCCACAGGAGATTCTCGCAATGTCTGCCTCACATTTTGCTCTGCCTGGTGGTCACCCATTCCCTTCCTGCCTGTGCAGTCTGAACCGAGGGTGTGACTACCCCTCTATATGTGCTATCTACAATACTCTCCACCTGGCAGATGCTCCATAGTGATCCCAGTTGCTGCTCCAGCTCAGAAACCCAGGCTTCCAGGAGCAACAGCTGGAGCCAATTCCTGCATGAATACTGGCCCCAGGCATTGTAATTGTTCCCAGCTTCCCACATAGAGCAGGAGGAGCACACCATGGCTTTGAGTTCTCCTTCCATGACTTACCTCTTTAAAGCAAGCCTTTAGATAAAGAAAAGCCTTACCAACTATAAGCAATAAAAGAAGTAAATACTTACCTGACTGTACTCACCCAGTTAGCTGCTTCCACTTGCCCTGCATCACTTGATTATTAACGTCATCTCAGGAACTCTAAGCTTCAAGTGAGTACTCAGATTTTTCACTGCATTCTTACCATGCTTTCAATCTCCTCTCACCTAAGAGAGGACTCCACTGTCTGGGGTGATGCCCACTCTCGGTTCCAATTACTCCATCAAGCTAGGTGACTCTTACTCTCATTACAGATTCTCTGACATGTATGCTGTCATGATAATTACTAGTACTCTACACACAATTTACAGATTAATTACAAGTAACATGGGAGGCGATGTTTATCATGACATTTGTTGGTTAGGATTATACTCACTGGAGTTTGGAAGAAGGAGCGGGGTTCTTATAGAAACTTATAAAATTGTAACAGGATTAGACAGGGTGGATCCAGGAAACATATTCCCAATGGTGGGAGAGTCCAGAACTAAGGGTCATAGATAAAGGAAAGGACTGAGGTGAGGAGAAATTTTTTCACCCAGAGAGTGGGGAATGTGTGGAATTCACTACCACAGAAAATAGTTGAAGCCAAATGTTGTGTAATTTCAGTAAGAAATTAGATATAGCTCTTGGGGCTAAATGGATCAAAGGATATGGGGGGGAAGGAGGGATAAGGATATTGAATTTGATGATCAGCCATGATGAAAATTAATGGCAGGGCAGGCTCGAAGGGCCAAATGGTCTATTCCTGCTTCTAGTTTCCGTGTCAAGCATTAGCCAGGTAAGGAGAATTAGAGAATTTGGCAGCAGACAAATGGGAATCTGAACACAATGCGCAGACAGGCTAAAGGTACTGGTGGATAGATTTTTAAGTTTGGATAAATGTAAAGTGCATTGAAGCAGAAAAGCAGAGTTGCATTGATTTGACGTGATGTATACTTGTATTGACCAGTTCAATGTCTCCTTGCAACTTTTCATTAGCGTGTTCCAAACCCCAAATTATAAATAGAGTGTGAGCTTTCTCCTTGCGAGAGTAAACCCAATCTTTATTTGTCTGAATAAATAGAACATTAGCAGGGTATGTTGGTAGCTCTCAGGATGGACGCTATTGGTTCTGGTCAGCACAAAGCCTTTGTTAAATGTTTCAATGCGTAAGGATAAGCTTCTGTTCTCAAGTCCTGCTCTAAGTAATTGTTACGGTTACAATAGGAAAGCAGGTCAACCAGTGTGTTAATTGTAGCATCCAGATTTTATTTAGCCGATCACAGGTTTGAATTAAATGTATTCAGTTAATGAATATTTCTTGAAAATTTTTAAGACTTAACTATATTTAGTTGAAACATTGTGAAGGTACATAAACACTTTGCATTTTACAGATCACTTTTGTTTATAGAAATTAATATTTATTAAAGAGTGTATAAGTTAGCAGACACGTTCCGTATAGTCTTATACAGGGGATGCATTTCAGGGATGTATACACTCCAAGCCTCTGATTTTTCTGGACATTTAATTTTACAAAGTAGAAAATTTACCTTAAAAAGCTGAGCACAAGAACATAAATTCAGAAACCATTTGATGGGGGAATTGGTGATAAAAAGACCTGACATTCTGAAATGTGGAGAGCCTGGTGCTGTGAAGTAATTTGGGATTACTCTTACAAACTCCCCACTTCCCTGTTTTTGTCAAAAGCTCCCAAATCCTCAATGCTCCAAAGTTCCTGCCAAGTCCTTGAGACCTCTGGATCTCCAAAAGCCTTTCTCTTCCCATCTCTGCTCAACTCCTGAGTTTCACAAACCTCCCTCAACTGCTCTGAGACCTTCAGAAGTCTGTCATCAACATCCCTGGATCTCAGAGCTGTCTCAGTGTTCCTAGGACTTACAACAGCAACTTACATTTATATAGCACTTTTAATGGAATGAAAAGTCCCAAGGTGCTTCGTCAAAGCATCATAAAACAATATGACACCAAGCCACATGAAGAGATGTTCGATTCGACGGCAAAAGCTTGGTCAAGGAGGTTGGCTTTAAGGAGTATATTAAAAGAGGAAAGAGAGAGAGAGAAAGAGAAACAGAGTATAGGAAGGGTTTTTCCGAGCTTGGGATCTAGACAGCTCGAGGCTCTGCCACCAATGGTGAAGCAAGTAAAATTGGGAATGTCTGAGAGGTGAGAATTGAAGGAGTACAGACTGGGTTGTGGAGCTGGAGGGGATTACAGAAATAGGGAAGGGCAAGAACAGAGAGAGATTTAAAACCAAGGAGAATTTTAAAATCAAGGTGTTGTTTGACCAGGAGTCAGTGAGCACAGGGATGAGAGGGGAATGAGATTCGCTACAAGTACAAACACAAGCAGAGTCTCAGGTGATCTGAAGTTTATGGAGTGTTGACTGTGGGACACCAGTCAGGAACGTGTCGGAATATTGAATCTAAAGGTAACTTCGACATGAATTCCGGACTCAGCAGCAGATGAGTCGAGACAGCAATAAAGTTGGGTGATATTATGGAAGTGGGAATAAATGCTCTTAATGATGACACAAACATCAGAAACTAATCCCAAGATCAAATGTAATACCAAGGTTAAGAATAAACTGGATTCGTCTCAGACTGTTGTCAGGGAGAGAGATGGAGTCGATAGGTAGGGAAAGGAGTTTGGAGCAGGGACTGAAAACAATAGCCTCAGTCTTCCCAGTATTTAATTGAAGGAAATTTCTTCCACATTCGATACTGGATGAGAATAAGGAACCTGACCATTTAGCAGGAGTGGAGAGAAGTGATGCTAAGATCTCCTCAGTTCAAATATGAAAGTTAACCCTGTATTTTGGTGGATGTCACTGAGAGACAGCGTGCAGGTGAGAAATGGAAACGGCCAATGATGGATCCTTGGGTGACACGAGCAGTAACAGTGCACGAGTAGGAAGAGAGGCCATTTCAAGCGATTCTCTGGCTACCATTAAATAAATAAGAATGGAAACGTGTGAGAGCAGTCCCGCCCCACTGGAGGAGAGTGGAATGGACAATCGTGTGGTCAAACATGTCAAAGGCTGAAGACAGGTCATGAAGTGGAGATGCCGATGTTGGACTAGGGTGGACACAGTAAGAAGCCTCACAACACCAGGTGAAAGTCCAACAGGTTTATTTGGTATGACAAGCTTTCAGAGCACTGCTCCTTCATCAGGTGAATGAGTCCCCTAAAAACTCGCAATACTAAATAAACCTGTTGGACTTTAACCTGGTGTTGCGAGGTTTCTTACTGTGACAGATCATGAAGGACAAAAAGGAGAAGTTTACCTGGGTCTCAGTCACACAGGGTGCCATTCCTGGCTTTAATAAGAGATTTTTCTGTTCTGTGACAGGGGTAGGACCCTGGTTGGATGGATTCAAACATGGAGTTCCAGGAAAGATGAAAATGGATTTGGGAAGCAGCAACACATTCAAAGACAAAAGCTAAATATTGCAGATGCTGGAAATCTGAAATAAACACAGAAAATGCGAGAATTCCTCAGCAGGTCCAGCAGCATCTGAAAGGCCACAACCCGAAACTTTAGGCACCATCTTACCAGCCACTAACGCCTCGCTATTGCCTCAGCGGAGATGGAGGATTTAGCAGACAGCCAAATCTCTGTTCACTGCAGCGGGATAGGAAAATCCCGCCGGCGTGGATGGCTGTAAAATTCTGCCCAACTTTGTTCCTCTCCACAGATGCTACCAGACCCCCTACATTTCCAGAATTTATGTTTTTAATAGGTTATTTGAAGAGGAGAGGGAGGTTGGAGTTGGGGCCGTAGCTTGTAAGGACAGTGGGGTCAATGGTTCCTGGTACCCATAATAAAGTAGGACTGAACTGTGAGACCCCCTGTACTGCAAAATCCCAGGAGCCATCGCCTGACCTGATACATTAGTGACATCGGTATTACTATATTTCATACAAGCTGTTTTTCACAAAATCTCCAACTCGCAGTAAGCTGCACCACAGCAGATACATAAAAGGTAGACAGTAAATGTTTTAAGGTAGGTATTTGGAATTTTGTCAATGCGGGAAAGGAGAAGAATACTTGAAGAATGTTTCATTAGGAGATAAAAGAACTGGAAAACATATTGTGTGGTCTTTCAAAGGAATATCATGTGTTTGGCTGAATGGGGAATGCTCCGTGTTCCTGTATCTTAGCGTACAAATGCACCCTGCTCCTGGATCACCTCAGCAGCCTGTGTTCTTCACTCATTTCTCTCTTGCTTACCTTCCCTGATGGCACCGAGTCCTTGCTACATTATCTTTCTCTCAGGCACCAGTCTGTCTGATATCTCATCCAGGTGATAATTATGACACTTAGCACTGAGTCCATTTGACTGTGTGAGGCATCACAGCTGAGCTCAAATCTGTCCTCCCCTAACATGAATACATTTTAATTTTCAGCACTGATCACTGGGTAGCAATCAGAGAGGAATTCTGAACAATTGTCCCCTCGATGAAACAGATTCACGGCAGTTGAACATTTCCCTTTTATAACCACCCAGACAAACTGACTAGGGTGGCACTGTGGTTATTATTGCTGCCTCGCAGCATAAGGGACCTGGGTTCGATTCTATCTTTGGGTGACTATGTAGAGTTTGCACATTCTCCCCATGTCTGCATGGGTTTTCTCTGGGTGCTCCAGCTTCCACCCACATGCAAAAATGTGCAAGTTAGGTGGATTGGCCATGCTAAATTGCCTCTTAATGTCCCTCGATGTGTAGCTGAAGTGGATGAACCATGATAAATGCACAGGATTTCAGGATTAGGATGGAAGGATGGGTTAGGGAAAGATGTTCTTTTAGAGAGTCAATGCAGACTCAATGGGCAGAATGGTGATCTTCTTCTCAATAGGGATTCTATGGATAGGGTTCAGCCCTGATTCCTTAGTCTGTGTGACCCATCTACTCACAAAATAAACTTACTCAACTTTTGACGATTTCTAACCACCTCGTTAATCCCATCTCATGCACATCAATAGAAGCAGAAGCGTTTATTTTCTTGGCAGGCAGGTTCAGTTTGAGTCTATTTCATTCAGTGAATGGAGTTTAATGAAGCTGTCTTAAAATCAATATATCCGCATGTGTTATATGTGTGTGGGACGAGGGTTAATTGTACTTCATCCAATGACATCTGTCACTAAAATCACATCTAATGATCATTGTACTCAGAACTGGTTCTAATCCTGGCTCGCTCACAAATCATGGCTTGAGCAGTCTTCTGACAGCAACATTCAATGTGGAGAGTTATTGTTGCTGTTCTATCTATGTCACTGCCTTTGTACACTTTCCAATGGATAACAACATGAGGGAACTGCACCCGCTGAAGCTCATTGAATGGGAAAGGAAGAGTGAAAGGTTAGCGCTTCTCCCTGATACAGTAAAAGCACTGCACAAACATGTAGAAACCATGATTTAACATGACTTGGTAAATTTCACTCCTTCATTATCCCCACTGCAAAAGACCTTAATCATTTGCTGCCTCGAATTATTCAAAGACGTGAATAGCAGAATGGAAACGCACATTACATAATCTAAGCAGCACTGAATACTGATCTGGGAGAATGATGAAAGGTTCAAATGCCTCGTGAATGCTGCACAAGTTACACACTCTAACTTGTCCTAAACCTTTATTTTGATGCTGCCGTAGAGTATTCGATGCTAATTATTCTGGCAGCTGAGTAATGTACGATCAAAGACTAGGTGATGATTGGTGTAGTAATGTATGAAAAAGAAAATGGGAGGGTGTTGGAAATGTCATTAAAGGCATGAAGTATGAACTGATTAGTTATGTTGCACTTTTGAGGTGGTCTCAATACAGAAATAAATACAATATTAGCTTTTTCAATACCACGAGGACCCGGGACCTTTCTCCCGCATGACAACAATGTTGTAATATTCTGGATATGCAGTTGAGGCATCTTGTGTCTCTGATTTTACGTTCGTACAGAATTACAAAGCTAAAACAAGCCAACATTTGCTTGTAATTACCGGGTCGAAGTACCAAGAACAACACTATATTCCTGGCAGATGAGGGCTTTTTTTTCCCACAATAAAGCAAGCTAACGGATCATACCCAAACTCTGCCTATTTGCATGAATGTGTCAGGTAATCATTAAAGGCAATTTACAACTCCCATGACCAAATTACGTTGATTTATTAATTAATCAGTCGGAGAAAATAGGAATGGAAGGCTTGATATAATAAATATTTTCAGCTGTGGTATCTCCTTTCAAAAACATTTTTCACAGAATAAATAAACCAGACATTAAATTGAGACGGATTTATCCAGCTACCTGGCAAGGCTGTCTGATGTTGAAATGTCACAGCTTTTAGAAAGTGTAAGTTTTAAATCCAGGATAATTACCTGTAAGTGTTTTAAAACTCGGAGTGTTCACATGGTCTGGAGACGTTACTGGGCGATGTGCTGGGTAAGTTCAGAGCGCTTTTGTTTGTCGCTCTTCGATTGGTTTCGATACACAGTGAACCGGATTGAAATTTGAGAACGGTCCAAATATCAGAAATCTTTCAACAACCCGAATCTCACAGAGAATATCAAAGAAACAGCGCATGGTCTGCCCAATGTTCCCCAACCACGTTTGATAAATAACACATTTTTTTTTGGATAAAACACTCTCAGTTTGAAGCCCCTTGCATTGGTTTGGGATTAGGTGCATTCTTTTGCCTTCTACACGTGTTTCATTGCTGTCAAAGCACGGGGGTTTAAAACACACACACATTAAGATAAACAATAACTCTACATGTGAAAGTTGCTGCGTCTTACCGAGTACTCATCCTCGACTGCTGGGGCTTCTGGCTTCTTCCTGCGAGCTGCCAGCTCTAGCTGAGTGGAGCTTTGTGTTAGAAATCGCGAAACATACCGACTCTCTCCCCCACCTCAGGAATCAACTTGCAATGGATTCCCGATCTTGCTCCGGGATCTGTTCCATCGGGACATTGGGCAGAAGAACAGAACAGAAAGGTAAATGTATCTGCCCCTGGTTTCTCGGGGAAACTCGGCTCAGAGGAAACAGCAGCGGGTACTTACCGGAGCAGCAGGCTGGAGATGTCAGTGTGTGTGTGTGGGATTGACTCTGAGCTTCAGGTGATGCTTCCAGGGTGAGAGAGGGACACACTGACCAGTCCCAGTCCTGCAATCTGACAACTTCTTCCCGGTCCCCAGCCCTCCGGAGCTGATTGCCTGCCTGTAGCTCCAACATCCAAACATTTATGGTTTGGGGAATGGCCATTGGACCCAGGGATGCTGCCGTCTCCTGGATACTGGAATCAATCTACAGCTGGTTGTCCAGGAAACGGCGATCTGATTGGACAGGGGTGTAAGTTAAAGCTCTTTTCCCGCCTCTGCCATCCCCACTCTCTCTCTCACACACGCAGAGGAATGTGTCCCTAGCCATTCCCTCTCCACTATCCTCCCAGTTTAATTACATATGGGGCAAGTGTATCCTCTTCCCCAGTCTCACCCCCCCCCCCCAAAACTGGCAGCAATGATGGAGAGTGAGAATAACCATGGATTGCGTTATTCTCCAGCTAATCCCTCCACCCAGAGCAAGGCTGTGCTTCTTACGCAAAGAGGAAAGCGATTGATCTCAATGCTACCATTAACATTCCCAACGCTGCGCTATAGCTAAAACCCCACTTTCTCAAATAAGGTGTAACATTCGCTTTAGCGTCAACATTTCACTTTGTCCAATGCCTTCTCTCTGGGTAGTATGGTCCAAAAAGGAGTTTAATACGATGGGGTGGTGTGTTAACAATCCAAACCTGCCACTACACAGACCTGGGTACTATATATTCTCAGAATGTGATTACATCCGTAAAAAATTATAATTTCACAGCCAGTCTGTTGGTTCCGTGCTGATCAGACCGTTAGTTCAAGGTACTTTTTTATTTGCAAAGAGGCTTTGAGGGCCACATACAACCAGACTGGCTGATCTGACATAAAATAGGTTTTTTAACAATATTAACAGAGGGTATGGGGTATCTGGAATCACATTGTTAAAGCACTGCCGGTCACTGCAATGGAATCCTGTCTCAAACCCACATTTAAAATGAAGAAATTTAGTTTGAATCTGATGTAGCTTGGATGTTAATATCTCGGTGAAATTAGCACACATTTTTAGCACAGTGGTGTGTTCTGTTTGAGGTTCACACTAATAAATGTTACACAGGCCTCTTTAATACTGTCCCCTTCCTTTCAGATATTTGACAGATACTGTGTTCAGGATTACAACAGCAAAACTGCACCTAATTACTTCTGTTTTGCAACAGTGAGATTATTAATGTATTTTAGATCCCCCGCTTCCTTCAGCTGTCACAGTAACATTCCCAAACTGAAGCCAACAGCTATTTGTAAGAAGCGGCTATTGCTTCAGACTGAACCTGATTAAATGAGTCTTCATGGACAGAATACAATGGAGCGATTGAAAATCGATAAAAAAAATTGAGAAACGCACAAACCACCGGATTTTCTTTGATTTAATACAACTTGCATTTATATAGCGCCGGTAATGAATACATTGATAACACGGTCCACAGCTGGGTGCGGGGGTGGGGGGACGTCTCACAGGTCGATTCTTTGAAGATCGAAGGCGAATTAAACGGTGATATTCCAGCCGGAACAGGGATTGCAAATAAGAGTCGATGTTCCAACCTGGTTCGAAATGAACTAATTAAACCACAGGGTGCCCGACAGCAACATCTGAACACAATATCCAGTGGGGTATGGGAGCAATTCAAATAAATATGGATATGTGTAAATGAAAAGCACAGTTCAATCGGGGAGCGATTTAAAAAAGACAAAGGCGGGCGTTTTAAGAATCAGATGCCCTTTGACAAAATGAGCAATTAGATATAAATGGAGACAACAACATGTGTACAATAGCGTGACTACAGTAACAATGAAAAGTGCCAGGCATGAATAGGTAGCTATCCACAGGGATATAGGTGAACATTCACAATTACAGCATTAACCGCACACTGGGTGCTGACAATTTGCCTCAGTTGCTCAGACCCCTTTGCTCTGTCAGTCAGGGGTTTAAAC
Source organism: Carcharhinus amblyrhynchos (assembly GCF_965287045.1). Lineage (NCBI taxonomy): Eukaryota > Metazoa > Chordata > Chondrichthyes > Carcharhiniformes > Carcharhinidae > Carcharhinus > Carcharhinus amblyrhynchos. The sequence goes on from NC_137342.1 coordinate 51,197,325, forward strand.
CATATTTCAGCACTCCAAATCCGACCAAAACGTAGGCTGTTCTTCCAACTCCTAACTGAGGCTTTCAAATACATATGTTAAAAGATCTTGTGTAAAGGCAGGGTCACTCTACACAACATCCTTACCTCTCACACTAAAACAGATTTACCGCCCATTTGATCCTATTTGTTAAATGTGGGGACTTGAAGCCTGAGATAGCTCCAGCACTGGAGAGAGGACAATCAGCCCATCCTGTTTGTGCAAGCCTCAAGATCAATCAGCTTATCCAATTCCCCAACTCCAGGCAGTTCTGCAGTGTATTTCTTTTCAGTGTTTATCCAATTTCCTTTCTGAAGCTCTGATTGAATCTGTTTCCACCACATTCTCAGGCCGTGCATTCCAGATCCCAGCAACTCACTGTGTAAAAACTACTCCTTGAGTTGCCATTGGTTCTTCCGTCAATTACCTTGAATTGGTGTCCTTTTGGTTCTCGGTCTTCCTGCTAATGGGAACGGTTTTTCTCAATCTATCCTGTATAGACCCCTCAAATCTCTGTCCAATCTCATCTCATCTTCCTCTGCAAGAAGAACAATCCCAGCTTTTCCAATCTATCCACATAACTGAAGACCTTCCACCTTGGTATCATTCTCATAAATATTTTCAGCATCTTCTGCAACACCTTCATATTATCTGCAACACCGGTGCCCCACACAGCTGTGTCCTCAACCCCTTACTATACTCCCTACACTGTGTGGCCAAATTCCCCCTCAATTCCATTTTCAAGTTTGCTGATGATAATAGTGTAATGGGTCAGATCCCAAACAATAAGATAGAGTACAGGAAAGAGATAGAGAATCTGGTGAATTGGTGCAGCAAAAATGATCTCTTCCTCAATGTCAGTAAAATGAAGAAGATGTGTCTAGGGCGGTCGATAGAGGAGAGCCGGTGGATGTGGTCTTTCTGGATTTTCAGAAGGCGTTTGACAAAGTACCTCACAAGAGGTTATTGCAGAAGGTCAGGGGACTTGGAGTTGGGGGTAGGGTGTTAGCGTGGATAGAGGATTGGTTGTCAAATAGGAGGCAGAGAGTGGGGGTCAACGGGTGCTATTCGGATTGGCGGATGGTGACTAGTGGAGTGCCCCAGGGGTCGGTGCTGGGGCCTCAGCTTTTTACCATTTATATAGATGATCTGGAGGAGGGAACCGAGTGTAGGGTGTCGAAATTTGCGGATGACACCAAGATTGGGGGAACGGCAAATTGTGCGGAGGGTGTGGAGAGTCTGCAGAAGGATCTAGATAGGCTGGGCGAATGGGCCAGGAAATGGCAAATGGAATTTAATGTTGGCAAGTGTGAGGTGGTCCACTTTGGTAGGAAGAATGGTAGGAAGGACTATTACTTACGGGGCGAAAAACTGCAGCAGGCGACGGTGCAGAGGGACCTCGGGGTCCTTGTGCATGAGTCGCAAAAACCCAGCTTGCAGGTGCAGCAGGTGGTCAGGAAGGCAAATGGGATGCTGGCCTTCATAGCGAAGGGGATTGAATATAAAAGTAGGGAGGTCTTGCTGCAGCTGTATAGGGCATTGGTGAGGCCGCAGCTGGAGTACTGTGTGCAGTTTTGGGCGCCGCACCTGCGCAAAGATATTTTGGCCTTGGAGGGAGTGCAGAGGAGGTTTACTAGGCTGATACCGGAGTTGAGGGGGTTGAGCTATGAGGAGAGGCTGAATAAACTAGGCTTGTACTCGTTGGAGTTTAGAAGAATCAGGGGAGATCTCATTGAGACGTATAAGATGATGAATGGGATGGATAGGATAGAGGTGGAGAGACTCTTCCCGCTCAAAAAAGACACTAGGACTAGGGGGCACAGCCTCAAGATAAAGGGGGGGCGTTTTAGAACGGAGTTGAGGAGGAACTTCTTCACTCAAAGGGTGGTGAATCTCTGGAATTCTCTACCCGTTGAAGTGGTGGAGGCTGCCTCGCTAAATATTTTCAAGAAGCGGGTTGATGGGTTTTTGATAAGAGAGGGGATTAAGGGTTATGGGGAGAGGGCCGGAAAGTGGAACTGAGCCATGACAGATCAGCCATGATCTTATTGAATGGCGGGGCAGGCTCGAAGGGCCAGATGGCCTACCCCTGCTCCTATTTCTTATGTTCTTATGTTCTTATAGTCATTGACTTCAGGAAGCTTAATGGAAGACATGCCCCTGTCTACATATTCTCTTCCACCTTCTTCCATCTGGAAAAAGGTACAAAAACCTGAAGTCACATACCAATCGACTCAAGAATAGCTTTTTCCCTGCTGCCATCAGACTTTTGAATGGACTTACCTTATATTAAGTTGATCTTTCTCTACACCCTAGTTATGACTGCAACACTGCATTCTGCACCCTCTTCTTTCCTTCTCTATGTATGGTATGCTTTATTTGTATAGCACACAAGAAACTGTGTACTAATACATGTGACAATAATAAATCAAATCCAATATTATTCCACAAGAGTAGTGCCCAGAATTGGACATAATGCTCCAATTGAGGTTAAACAATTTATTTTATAAGTGTTCATTATTTCTTCATGCTGATACTAGGATCCCAGTGTACGAAGCAGTCATCCTCCCAACTTTTCTATACGGCTCAGAAACCCGGACTATGTACAGAAGCCATCTTGGAGGTACCATCAAAGCTGTCTGAGATGGACTCTCCATATCAGCTGGGAGGAAAGGCATTGCTAACATCAGCATCATTGAAGGAGCTGAGGGCACCAGCATCGAAGCTATGATCATCCGAAACCACCTCCGCCGATCTGGCCACGTGCTTAGGGTATCAGAGTCCCGACTGCTTCTTCACCCAGCTTATTGAAGGCTCCCAAACAGGACAAAGGAACAGCTTCAAAGGTATCTTGAAAGCTTATTTCAAGAAATGTAACATAGACATCAACACCCAGGAGACCCTTGCTCAGAAATGACCTAGTTGGAGGAATCTCTTGATTGAAGGGGTACAATTCTTTGAGGACACGCAACAGCAAGAGGAGACCTAGAAAAGAATTCTGAGAAGGAATCGCAGTGATCCTGAGTTCAAGGACCTCCCGCAAGCACCTGCCAACTGTTCAGTTGAAGATGTGGTTCTGGGATTGGTCTCATCATCCACGCAAGGACCCAAAGAACCCATGACCAGTGACACGGAGTTTATTAGGTGGACAATCATACCTGCTAGCGAGTGATCGCTGAAATATTTCTTCCTTACTTTTGTACTCCATGCCTTGATTTATAAAGCCAAGGATCTCAAATGCCTTTTATTTTATTTATTAGTCACAAGTGACACTGCAGTGAAGTTACTGTGAAGTTCCCCTCTTTCTCAACCTGTTCTGTCACCTCTAGGTTTCACTGCCCCTGCACCTGCTTTAGAATTACACCATTTATTTAATATTGCCTTTCCTCATTCTTCCCACCAAACTACACTGCTCCAAACTTTTCTGCATTAAATTTCACCAGCCTGTCTGTGTCTTCTTGAAGTCTATCACTATTCTCTTCACTGTTCACAAGGCTTCTGAGTTTTATTTATTTGTTATTTGTTCGTGGGATGTGGGTGTCACTGGCTGCCCCAGAATTTATTGCCCATCCCTAATTGCCCTCCATTTCAGAGGGTATTTGAGGGTCAATTATATTGATGTGGGCCTGGAGTCACATGTAGGCCAGACCAGGTAAGGAGGGCAGATTTCCTCCCCTAAAGGACATTAGTGAACTAGATGGGTTTTTAGACAATGGTTTCAAAGTCATCATTAGACTCTTAATTTCAGGTTGTTATTGAATTCAAATTTCACCATCTGCCACGGTGGGATTTGAACTTGAGTCCCTAAACATTACCCTAGGTCCCTGAATTACTAACCCAGTGACAATACCACTAGGCCACTGCCTCCCCAAATGTCACATACAAATTTTGAAATGCTGTCATGCACACCCGGGTCTAGGTTATTAACATATGTATCATGAAAAACAATGGTTCTATTACTGATCCCTGGGTATGCTGCATTCTATCTTCCTTTAGTCTGACAAACAACTAATCACCGCATCTCACTGTTTCTTGGTTAAATCCTTATCCAAGTTGTCATTTTCTTTTTAAGTCTACGGGCCTCAACATTGTTGGAAAATCTATTATGTGGCACTTTATCAGAAAGCTTTTCAAAGTCTACATACACCCCATCTACCTCAATACCCTTATCAACCATCCCTGTTTACTCATCAAAGCTCTGAACAAGTTCATTCAACACCTTTAACAAATCTGTGGTGGCATTGGCTAATTAATCTGCAATCATTCAAATGACTGTTAATTTTAAATTGAATTACTGTTCCTAACAGCTTTTCCACCACTGAGGTTAAAAAAAAGATTGGGCTGTAGTTGTCAGGCTTATCTTTACACCCTCTTAAAGAACAGAAATGTAACCTTTGCAATTCTTCAGATCTCTGGTCCCCATCCAGTGCTGGTGACATTGGGTGGAATTTTCCGATTGCGTGCAACTCAAGACTGGAAAATCCCACCCGAGGGCAATGAATGGTTCCCGTGCCCGGTGGGACAGGAAGATTCCTACCATTACCTTTAAATACAGCCAGCATCCTCTTTATCAGTTTTTAGTTAATCTAGCATTTTGATATCTCCAATTTTGCTATGACTTTGTTAATGGATGATGCAAAATATTCATTGAATATCTCAGCCAAGCCTTCTGCCTCTATGCATCAATGTATTTATAGTCCCTAATTGGTCTCACCCCCTCCTTTCACCAGTTTTAGTGTTTATACAGAAGTCTTTGAATTTTTTTTATCTTGGCTTCTGTTTTTTCTCATACTGCCTTTTTGTCTTCTTTATTCCCCTTTTCACTTCACTCCTGTTTTTCTATATTCTCTGGAGAAATGGTTTCTCTCAATGGGTGGTGAGTGTCTGGAGCTCTTTTTTTCATGAGGCAGCGGAAACAGAATCTTTCAATATTTTTAAGGTAAAGATGGATGGATTATTGATAAACGAGGGGATGAAAGGTTTTTAGAGGTAGGCGGGAACATGGAGTTGAGGTTATAATCCCATTATCTGAATAGTGGAGCAGGTTTGAGGGGCCAAGTGGTCCACTACTGCTTCTAGTTTGTGTGTTCATGATCAACCTCATTCTCACTGGGGTTATCAAGCTAATGTCAATCATTTGGTCTCTCCTCCTGTTTCATCTTACTGTCTATTTCTCACATCATTCGGAGAGTTCTTCCTTTGGTTGTCCTAGCTTCCCCCCCTCCCATGGGAATGTACATTTCTCTAAACCTAAATGATCTTTTTAAAGTCTGCCCATTCTCTGTTACAGTTTTGCTGGGTGATGTTTAAGTTGAATTTACAAGGGCTCTGCTCTCACCCACTGAAATCGACCCTCCCCCAATCTTGCCTTTTTAACTTTGGATTGCTCGATATCCTCTTGATGGTTGAACTAAACTATGTGACGCTGTGATCACTATTCTCTAAATGTTTCCACACTGGCATTTGATCCACTTCACCCACTTCATTCCCCGGAGTCAGGTCCAACAATACCTCCTCTTCTCATCGGGCTGACAATGTGCTGATCAAGAAAATTCATCTGAAAATGCTTTCAAGACCATAAGACATAGGACAGAATTAGGCCACTTGGCCCAGTGAGTCTGCTCTGTTATTCAATCGTGGTTGATATTTTTCTCATCCCCATTTTCCTGCCTTTTTCCCATTATTCCTGACCCCCTTATTGATCAAGAACCTATCTATCTCTGTCTTAAAGACAGTCAATGACCCGGCCTCCACAGCCTTCTGTGGCAAAGAGTTCCACAGATTCTCCACTCTCTGGCTGAAGAAATTCCTCCTTATCTCTGTTTTAAAGGATCATCCCTGTAGCCTGAGGTTGTGCCCCTCTGGTTCTAGTTTTTCCTACTAGTGGAAACATCCTCTCCACGTCCACTCTATCCAGGCCTCGCAGTATCTTGTAAGTTTCAATAAGATCCCCCCTCATCCTTCTAAACTCCAATGAGTACAGACCCAGAGTCCTCAACTATTCCTCATAGGATAAGCTCTTCATTCCAGGGATCATGCTTGTGAACCTTCTCTGGACTCTTTCTAAGGCCAGCACATCCTTCCTCAGATATGGGACCCAAAACTGCTCACAATACTCCAAATGAGGTCGGACCAGAGCCATATACAACCAAAACTCATCTCTGTGTCTTCTCTTTACACCATTCCTATCCCAGTGTCTATCGGGATATGGTGGGATGGTCGCATAGTGGGAATATGGCAATCTAGACACCTAGATTAATTCCCTGGAGATGTGAGTTTAAATCCCAGCGTGACAATTAGGGGATCAAATCTGGAATAAAATGCTTGTCTTGTTAATAATGATTATGAAAGTTCCAAATTGTTGTTAAAAAAATCTCATTCATTAATGGCCTTTAGGGAATGAAATATGCCGTCCTTAGCCGGTCTGGCCTACATGTGACTCCAGATCCACAGCAATCTGGGTTGACCCTTAACCCTTCCCTGACATGGCCCAACAAACCACTCAGTATTTTCAAACCACAAGATAAGCACAATGGGTGTACCGGCACCACATGCACTGCAGCAGTTCAGGAAGATGACTCATCGTCATATCCTCAAGGGCAGATAGGGACGGGTAATGAAAGCTGCCTAGCCAGTGACACTCACCTCTCAAGAACAAATATTTAAAAAAATCAATTGAAATCTCCCATTATCACAACTCAATAGTTTTTGCATCTCTCTGTAACTTCTTTACAAATTTGTCCCTCCACGTCTTTCCTAATAGAATACACCCAGTACATAAATTTACCTCTATTTTGTTCCTTACCTCTAATCAAATGGATTGAGATATTGACCCTCTAGGTCATCCTCTCTATCTAGCACTCTAATGGTTAACTCCCTTTCTTGCTTGCTATGCACAAATTAGCCACTGCGCTTGCCTACACTTCAGAAGTAACTCAATGGATAAGAAAGAAATTGAGATGTTTCTGAGGAAACGATAAAGTGCAATATCTAAAAACATGTTCCTTCTTCTCTGTGAATCACAAACACACACAGAACAATATGTAAGCACTTACAACACGAGAGTGCAAAACAGAGGTATTTATTAAACACAGATTTCTCTCTCCCCTCCCATCCCCAAATGTGGTCACTTATTCTTCTCTCTCCTTCGAACACGGCCAACTGTTCTTTTTATCCTTAGATATTGCACTGTGGGTTATTTGCTATTTCTATTTTAAATCACATTTCAGGTCACAAAATCAGTTCTGCTGCTGTCAAGAAAATGCAGCCACTTTCCGCAGCAGAGTCTATGGAAACTCACTATTGATAAGTCTTTCATTCTATGCTGAACAAGAGAGTCTGTTTGATGGGTTCCACTCAGGGGGCCTGGGAACACCTGCTGCTATAAAAGCCATAGGCTCCTGAGGATCAATACATTATTGTCATCTTGTGTTAAGATAATGATGGAACCGAGAATGTGCGTCTTATACTTCTTTTCCAACACCTCTTGTCAGCTAATGCCCCAGCAGGTGTGGCAAGGATGCAGAGTCAAGGGGGGAGGGAGTGTGTGTGGGACTGACGGTGTGTGTTAATGCCTTGGGGCATTCAAAGATGTCAAAGGTGTTATATAAATTCAGGCTGCTGTTGTTGCCAGTACTGGGGGCTTTACTGGCAGTAGGTCTGCCATGATGAGGGCTTACAGTAAACCTGGTCTGCAGGAAGAGTGAGCAGACAGTAAATTGCTTCGAACGCACTTGCCCGATGGTTTGTGTAAATATGTGGGAGATTCAGACGTCCCCTCCTCTCCCCACCGATCTGCGAAGATCTGCTCTGTTCACAAACCTCACAAGATTAGAAGATTTGGCACGTTTTGCATTGAATCTAAACTCACAACTTTCAAATGTATCATCACCTCGGTTATGACCAAAATGTATTTGTAAAGATAAGCTGAAAGGTGAATGGCCAGAGGTGGTAAAATGTTCAATCAAAATTGAGTATGTTAATACGATATTAACAAATGACCTGCATTGAGATAGCACCCTTCATCACCTCAGAATACTCCAAAGCACTTTCCAGCCAATGAGGCACTTTTGAAATGCAGTCATTGCCTTTTATAGGAAACACAATTGTCAATTTGCACACAGCAAGATCCCACAAACGGCAATGTGATATAGACCAGTGAATCTGTTTTAATGATGCTGTCCAAGGGTTAAATATTGAACACAATGTCAGGAATAACAGCCATGTTCTTTCCAAGATAGCATGGTGGATGAAACAACAACAAAACTTACTGCAATTAATAAATCAAAGGAAGGGTTTAATAAAGAAACATCATAATCCAAACTTGGAGCCTCACTGTAGGCCACTCCAACCTTCCCATCATACTACACAGTTCCTTATTTATAATGAATCAGCTGGTCAGCTGACTATTACATCACTCTGTGATTGGTTCCATGTTTTACTGGGTCAGCTGACCCTTACATCTTGTTCCCATTAGTCGCATTACATCCAATCAAAGTTGTCACTGGTTACATTCTAACATTAGGCACCATTGTAGGTTTGGGGTTCAAGTTTAATGAGTGGGACTTGAACTTACATCCTCCTGAGGAAGAGGGGAGAGTGCTTCCAACTGAGCCTGGGCTGCTCATATGCAGAGGCACTGTGGTTAGCCAGGGACCTGGGTTCAAATCCAGCCTCAGCTGACTCACGTTCTCCCTGTGTCTCTGTGGGTTTCCTCCGGATGATCTGCTTTCCTCCCACAATCCAAATATGTGTGGATTAGGTTGATTGGCTATGATAAATTGCCCGTTAGTGTCAGGGAGATTAGTAGGGTAAATATATGGGGTTAAGGAGATAGAGCCTGGGTGGGATTGTTAGTCCAGACAATGGACTGAATAGCCTCTTTCTGCTCTATAGGGATTCTATGATCCAAGAAATGTGAATAAAAAAGTGTCGTGAAATTGAGAACACAAACACACACCAAGTGGGAGAAGATACATGAAAAAGTACAGAAAACATCCGTTGAAGTTGAGAAAATATTTTCTTGAAATTAATATTACCATATAACACCCATTGAAATTAACAAGACTGATGAAAGTCAAATATAAATAGCAGCTAACATCAAGCGAATGTAAATTAAATGTTGTCTAAATTAAAATGGTACATAAATTGCTAAGTCTTGCAATTTGTCCTTAATCTGATCCCAATCTATTGGCTCTCTGAGCTGCAAAATGCCCTCCATAACCTTGAGGGCCTGGTCAATAAAACATACCTTCCTGCCACCCTCTCTGCTTGACTTACTTCCAAAATTAAGCCAGCAATGACAGGAAAGTACCACATTTCTCAGCTTCTTTACTAGTTTCCTCATTAGTGGAAGGCTGTGTAGCTTTATTTCAGGTGTGTTATGACTATCTGCTCAGTTGTATGTCTGTTAGAATGCAGTCTGCTTCTTAGGAACTCTGTTCAGCATTGTGACACATCTGAGTGTGTGTGTGCTGCATCCCACTGAAATTTAAATAAGCTAAGTGTTACACATTTCAGTGCACAAGGAGACATTTCTAGGTGTAAGGCTTTCATAAGCTTCTAAAAGAGTAAAATAATAGTTAAAGATAGCTCAGCACTGAAGGCAAAAATGTAATTGGGAAGAGAGGCATGGTTTAGATATTAATATATTATATTACATTAATATTTGGTGTTGGCGTTTACACATGATGGTGCAGTGACAGAGTGGGTGTACCTATAGGGGATGTGGAACAAACTTTACTGATAAATGTTAGAAAAATATTCAGTGGTTAGCACTGCTGCCTCACAGCGCCAGGAATCCAGGTTCGATTCCGGCCTCGAGTTGTTGTCTGTGTGGAGTTTGCATTTATCCCTGTGTCTGCATGTGTTTCCTCTGGGTGCTCTGGTTTCCTCCCACACTCCAGAGATATGCAGGTTAGGTTGATTGGCCCTACTTAATTGATCCTAGTGTCAGGGAGTTAGCAGGGTAAATGTGTGGGGTTACAGGAATAGGGCCTGCATTGGTCCAGACTCCATGGGCCGAATGGACTTATAGATTCATAGAATCCCAACAGTTCTGAAAGAGGCCATTTGGCTCATCGGGTCTGTACTGACCATAATCCCACTCAGGCTCTATTCCGGTAACCCCAAGTGTTTACCCTAGTTAGTCCCCCTGACACGAAGGGACAATTTAGAATGGCCAGTCAACCTAACCCACACATCTTTGGACTGTCAAAGGAAGCCAAAACACCCGCAGGAACCCACACAGATATGGGGAGAATGTGCAAACTCCATACAGTCAGTGACCCGAGATTGGAACTGAACCTGGGGCCCTGGCGCTGTGAGGCAGCAGTGCGAACCACCATGCCACCTCTTTCTGCACTGTAAGGATTCTCTGCTTCTTATGAAGGAATTAACAGGACTGAAGGTGCATCAGTCCTCAGATTTTAATAACATGCACATTAAGCCATTGAAGGGAATCAGAGACACGATAATACTCTGTTATTGCTTTAGCCAGAGTCAGTGTGGTTCAGGTTCAGCACTCTGGCCTATCAGAAGGTTGTCATTCAGGTTCTGCTCCAATATTTTGGCTAACACTCCAATGCAGTACTGAGGGATTGCTGCACTGTCAGAGTGACACTTTCAGAGGAAGATATGAAATCAAGGATCCTTTGGTCTCTCACGTGGATGAAGATGAACCCCAGTATTATTGTGAAGGCAATTTCGGGAATTCCCTCTGGTATTCTGGCCAGCATCGAACCCTTAGTCAACATCACAAAATATTTCCTCATTATGATATTGCTGTATGTGGTAGCTTGCTGAGTGCAAATTGGCTGCCTGATTCCTATATTACAACAATGATTAAAAACCATTTTGAAATTACTTCATTGGCTTTAAGTGCTTTGAGATGTTTGGTAGATGTAAAAGCTACAATATCAACGCAAGTCTTTTTTGTACAAATTGTGCACTTGGACTCATGGAATGCATTGCAACATCACTGTAGGTTAAAGAAAAGATTGATAAATGATGTATCTACAGAATAGTCTAACATCAGTTCATTGAAAATTATTAACTTATTCACAATCAAGTAAGTAACCAGTGGGGATACATGGAATAATCAAGGGAATCCAACATTTATTTAATAAATGTAGAGAATTATCCTGAGGAACTGAATGATTGTATAGACACCATATGTAGCATATGCAATTTCAGGAATAGGTTGATCAAGTTTCTCAGAGAAATTTGTTACCCTTATGATCTGTTAGATGGTATGTGCCATACTAACCAAATTCCAAAGGGAAACCTGGCAAGCTATCACAGCTCTTTTCTATATGTATTTTACTACAAGGAAATATATGTACTGAGTCAAAAGTGACAACTTCCATTAACACTTCTGGAAATTTTAAATAGTATATTAAAACATTTATTAACAAAAGAAAACTTAAACACACAAGAGTACATTTACACAGTTAAAAATATTCTTATGGAACATTTCTTAAAAGGTTCTTATTGGTTAAACTCATAAATAAACATCTCTTTAGGCAACAGTCCTTATAGGAACTTTATAAAAATGTCAATAATGTTACCAGAAGGTACAATCTACCATTGTTGTTAGCACTCTTTCTCACTCAGCTGTGGAAATCCAAGGCTATAAAACAAATGCATTCTTTCTAGAACAAACTGACACATCTCTGGAGTGGCAGTAATCTGCTCACTTCACTCCTTCTCTGTTCTATCCCTGAATAGCACTCTCACCAGGAGATCCTAAACGGCCACCTTTAACATAGCTTCCTTAAGTTCTCTTTAAATATATATTTTGGTCCTTTATCTTTTTCTGGTTGTCTTTATTTCTCTTTGAAATTTAGCTTTCTCGGAATTTAAAAACCTTTTACGTAATCCTCATGGCCACTCCATTACTTCCTGGCAAAATAATATTTATTTTAATCTGTGTTAAGTTGTAAATTCCTTCTTACTTCCCTTTGAAATTCAACAGATAAAAGTCCAAATTCCCACTTATCTCCAAATGCAAATGCCTACCTATATTGTGTTTACATGTTGAGCATTCAACTTGGCCCTATTCACTTCAACTGCCTGTTTTTCACACCTAGTTCCGTGACATTTTTGTGTTCTTTTCATGATCTACAAGTGGGACTTTCTGCCGGCATATAATAAATAAATATGTATATTTGCAACATACATAGTGGGTGGCACACCCTCTATATAGGGACACAGTGCCTCACAGGGACCCAGTTCAATTCTGGCCTTGGGTGACAGTCTGTGTGGAGTTTGTGCATTCACCCTGTGTCTGCTTGAGTTTCCTCCAGGGGCTCCAGTTTCCTCCCACAGTCCACAGATGAGCAGGTTAGGTGGGTTGGCCATGCTAAGTTGCCCTTTAGTATCCCAAGATGTGTAGGTTTGATGGATTAGCTTTGGTAAATATGCGGGGCTACAGGAACAGAGTTATGGAAAAGGGCTTGGGTAAGATACGTTGCCAAAGAGTTGGGGCATACTTGATGGCTGACAGCTTTCCTTCTGCAATGTAAGGATTCTATGATCAAAAACAGCCAGAATATAATCATCTTTTTTTAAAAAATGCAGTATAATAGCAAAGGTTATGCTTCAAACTTCATTGCTTTAGATGGGATTAAGGGTATTGTTTATTGAAGTATAATTTCTGTATGTTGTGTACCGTGCTTTGCCCATTAGAATGTAGTAGTCAGCCAATATTCTCAGGAACTAATGAAAAGCTAGTCTGTTTCTTCATTACATTGAACAACTGCACCATTGAAAAGGTCTTTCCACTATAAAATGCAGAAGACATTTATCACTGAAGAACTTAAACAAAAAAGGCATAAATTAGCATGTGGTTTAGGTATCTTGAGTAATACAATCCACTGACATAGGCATGATGTGAATACTTTAATTACTAATCTAATATACCATACAATTTCTTTCAACTCAAGCTGCCACTCAAGCTGATGTTTGGCTTGATGTATTCCTTCCTCATCCACGGTTTCAGAAATTCCCATTAATTTAATGAGTATTCACATCATTTGCTAACAGTTTTAATTCCAAACAGTTACCTTTAAGTGACAAGTCGAGACACATCAGTTGCATGGGTTTGTGGTTTACTGTCAACAAGAATTCTCCTATAACTTTTTCAGAACTAGTGGAAACAAGATTCACTCAAAGTATGACAGACTAAGAGTTTTATTACCGCAATAGATCAGAGCCATGTCGCTTGTAGCTTTCCTTCTAGACAGGAGATTTGTGTGTCTGACTCCCTATTTGTATATAATACCACCTTCACTGTGGGTTAATGAGTATTGGAGATACAGCTTTTAGAATACGTCATTCAATTTACCCTCACTGTTGAGTAGAAGTGACCTCTTCGAACCACTCCTTGGCAACCCCAACCACCCCCCGCCCCCACCGACAGTCCTGCCCCCTCCCAAGAAGCCCTGGCTCCCCCAGCAGCCCCAACATCCCCTCCAATGGATGGCCAACCCCGATCATCTCTTCCCTCCCTTTGCCTGCAATCTCAATGCAGAGTGGCAATGGACCCCAACTGATCACCCCCCCCAAATTGGCTCCCCCCTGTAGGGCCCAGCCCTCTGGCTCCATGCATTGCCCAATGCATGGCAGGCAGTGCCAAGGTCCCCTTGGGCAGTGCCAGTTTGCCACTTGGGCAGTGTCGGAGTGCCAGGTTGGCACTCCCTGGCTGATACTTCCCAAGGAGCACCCCTTACTCCGACCTCCTGGAGGGGCCTTGATTACCTCTCTTCCGTCCAGTGGGGTTAGTCACCTGTTCCCATTAGTGGGGAACAGTAGTAAACCCCACTGGAGTGAACCACTCCTGGTGGGTGGTTTAGCGATAGCAGTCTCAGGCCCGCTAAACATTTAGAAATCATGATTTCCTTCTTGCAATCAGCTCCGCACCACTTTCTGGAGCCAGTTATGCTTGAAGTCTTTGCCTGGGAGACTCGTGGAGGCTGTGACACCATGAGGGAAACCTGAGAAACGGCTACTGCTGATGTTTCCTGGCCCACAGTGCTATCTCGAGCAGCACAACAGGATGGGCGAATCACCAACTAAATGTCAGACCTGTAAAAGTGGTGCCAAAACTGCAGAACTCCTTAAGACACAGCTGAAACCCTCCAAAACCTCTGCACAGGTGAAATGGAGATACGAAAAGTCAGAACATTAACTTTCAGAGTCATTCAGGGCTGCACCACAGCGTGAGGTGTCTATAAAGGAATTCCTGATCCAGCGCTAAAAGGCTTGGAATGGCCAAGACTCTGGAGCTGGTGAGTATCACTTATAAAGGATGAATTATCGGACAGGCAGAGACAGGAATCCAGATCCCGAGCCAGGCTGGGTTATGGAAAAATCTACATTCCGGGTCCAAGCTCAGCACCATTACACATGGCGAGCATCAGACAGAGCTAAAAATATTTGATGCTGAAAATACTTGATCTTTCAGAGAAGAGAGTGAAGATATTACTGAAGCAACTTAAAGAAAAGTAGTTTTTAACAGATTTGCAGTTTGTTTTGTTCATTCATGGGGTATGGTGCTGCTGGTTGGCCAGAATTTATTGCCCATCCTTAGTTGCCCTCGGCTAGGTTATTTTAGAGGGCAGTTGAGAGTCAACCCATTGCTGTGGCTCTGGGGTCACAAGTAGACCAGACTGGGTAAGTTTGGCAGATTTCTTTCCCTATGAACCAGATGGGTTTTCCTGACAATGAACAATGGTTACTTGGTCATCAGTAGGTTCTTAATTCCAGATTTTTTTTAAGTGAATTCAATTTCCACCATCTGATGCGGCAGGATTTCAATCTGCATCCCCAGAACATGAGCTAAGTTTCTGGATTAATAGTTTAGCGATAGAAGCTTGACATCATTCAGGACAAAACAGCCCTCTTGATTGGCACCACACCCACAAACATCCACTCCCTCCATCACTGATGCTCAGGAGCAGCAGTGTGTACTATCTACAGGAAGCACTGCAGCAAGTCACCAAAGATCCTTAGACAGCACTTTCCAAACCCACAGCCACTTCCACCTAGAATGACAAGGGCAGCAGATACATGGGAACACCGCCGCCTGCAAGTTCCCCTCCAAGCCATTCATCATCCTGACTTGGAAATGATTGCTGTTCCTTCACTGTCACTGGCTCAGAATTCTGGAATTCCCTCCCCATAGGCATTTTGGGGCAATCCACAGCACATAGATTTCAGCGATTCAAGAAAACAGCCCACCAGCCCCTTCTCAAGGGCACCGGGGTGGGCAATAAATGCTGGCCAGCCAGCGACGCTCATGTCCCACAAATTAATTTAAAAAAAGTACCACTAAGCTATTGCCTCCCCAAGCATTAAGTCTTACTGAGGGATCCTCCAGGGTGAGACAGGGAACATGAGGATCTCAGAGAGATTCTAAATAGTCCGGGACAGTTTCAGACACTGGATGGAACATTTTTAACTTCAGGTAAACCACCTAAAAGCTTATAAAAGCCATGAATCTTATATTTCTACTATTTGACAGCCTTGGATACATGGATGGATCAAATCAAACTCAAAACTGGGCACTTTGGAGAAAAAGATTCTTGAAATCCCAAACTGCCCCTGGATCGGACAATAAGTGATAGGTCAACACATTGCTCGATTCCATTGGAACAGTAAGGGATGTGTCCTTGCAACTCATGGCATCAGTGAAATCTCTGATAAATTGAAAGAAATCTTAAAAGCCCTCAATAACTATTTCAACTTGAAGAATAATTAAATTCTGGAAAGGGACAAATTTAACAAAAAGGTCCAGAAAATGTGAACCAGCGCATATTTCTATAACTGATCACTGTAGTTTGGCTGAGTGATACACGTAGTGAGACTTAAAACAGAATTCATATGACACAACGTTGTAGTCAGTGTTGCCAATGAAAGTCTATCAGGCATATTGAAATCTAATGAAAACCCCACTTTAATTTATTAAGCACGGTTGATGAGACAAACAGAGGTCTGTAAACAGAACAGAGCAATACTTACCCACCCAGGTGGCACAGTGGTTAGCGCTGCTGTCTCACTGCACCAGGGACCTGGGTTCGTATTCCCAACTTGGATCACTGTCTGTGCAGAGTCTGCACGTTTTCCCTGTGTCTGTGTGGGTTTCCTCCAGATGCTCCGGTTTCCTCTCACAGCCTGAAAGACGTGCTGGTTAGGGTGCATTGGCCATGCTAAATTCTCCCTCAGTGTAACCCGAACAGCTGCTGGAGTGCGGCGACTAGGGGATTTTCACAGTAACTTTATTGCAGTATTAATGTAAGCCTACTTGTCACTAATAAATACATTTTAGAGATGAGGATAAACCTTGGCCCAGAAATTCATCAGTCCGGTCCCTCAAGCCCAAGAAGATGAAAGAAGCATAAGAAAAGAATTTGAAGGGAAAATACAAGATGCCGTATAAATCCTGCCGGTGCTGTGGTGCCAAACAGACCTCCAGACACAAGCAGTGTCCTGCAAACATTGCAGAATGCTTTCTCTGCAGAAAAACAAACTGATAGCTAAATTCCGCACACATGAGGACGGCCCAGCAGGGATCTTGGGTTCATGTCACACTATCTGTAACCCCCACAACTTGCCTGGGCTTGCAAAATCTCACTAACTGTCCTGTCTGGAGGCAATACACATCTCTTTAACCTGTGCTTAACCCTCCCTCCACTCACATTGTCTGCACCTTTAGGCTTGATTACCTGTAAAGACTCACGTTCCAACCATTATTTTGTAAATTGAGTTTGTGTCTTTATATGCCCTGTTTGTGAACACAACTCCCACTCACCTGATGAAGGAGCAGCATTCTGAAAGCTTGTGGCTTGTAGTACCAAATAAATCTGTTGGACTTTAACCTGGTGTTGTGAGACTTCTTACTGTGTCCAATGATGGCATCTCCACATTATGAAAAAGAAATGACCATTTCAAAAAGACTTGCCCAGGTAAAGCCTCCAATTTCACAGGTTTCAAAGGTCTTCACACATAAGGCGATTAATGAAGTTGAAGAATTTCTGCCAGAAGAGGAACAAAAATATTCCCTGGGGTGGGTCAGTGACCCCCCCATCATGCATTCCAGAATGCTGATGCATACATCAGTGGATATGTCACCAACTCTCAATTAGGTACTGGAGTGAGTGTAACAGTTTAATCAGACAAGGGACTGTGGTTACGAATGCATTGCCTACAACCAGTGGAGAGCCAGTGCTACAGTCCAGGAGGGATTGAACTCAAAGTTACAGGGAAAGCAGATATTTGTGTGTTCTACAGAATCAGAAATTCTCACTTAGTTAGCGGAGTTTGCACAGACCTCAATCTCACCAGGAACGTGGAAGAAGTCAATCAACTAGAATCCAAGAGTGACTTCAGAAATAAATCTAAATGTATTGAAGATCTGGGCTGGAATTTCAAGCCAGCAGGATTTTCTGGTTCCGCTGCAGTGAACGAAGATTTGGCTGAGTGTCAAATTCTCTGTCCTCACTTGCAGCAACAGTGAGGAATCAACGGCAAGTAAGATCATGCCCATGGATTGTGACTTCAGTGCCGACTGTTTGACACTCTTCACAGAGATTGATAAACCAGCCACTTTGGGGTGGGGGGCTGGTAGGGTGTCAACCCACAATGAGTGCCCAGGGAAAATATTCGGGCAGAAAGACACAAGAATTAAAGTGGTCACTCATCCCTTGAAAATGGAAGATAAAAATCCAGTGGTGAAATCTCTGTTGAAATACCACATTCATTTAACAATGCAGACCTTCTAGAAAGTACATTTTCACCTAACCATCCACCGAATGTGGTTATCAAGGATGTGAGCAGCCAAAGAAGTCAAAAAGTAACCATGGAACCAGGAACAATGTCCACCTTTTCTGTGTAGGGGAAAAAAGTGAATTTATTGAGAAACTGGGCCTACGGCAATTAAACGGGAAAAGGATTGGGTGGATTCTGCATAACTGCCCATCCTACCCAAATAATTATTCCCAGGGCTGGAAATTCAGAGATCTCTCAGAGAGATTGCAAGGAGTCAGAAATAAGGAAGGACCGAGCGAAGAAAGCAATCTCAAAAAAAACCAGAATAAGCAGCATGTGAAACAGAAAGAGAGAGAGAGAAATCAGTAAGATTGAATAGAGAAGGAAATGTGACTGAAAACTACAGGATTACAGCAAACAGGAAGAAATGGATCCAAGATAACAATCAGTCATATGTTTGGAAGAACCAGAAGCTGAGTCAAAAATTAATAAATAATCAGATACCCCGGATCTCAATGAAGACCACTGCCAGAACCTTACCATCTCGCCCGCCCCAGGCTCGTAAGATCCCACCCGAGGCCAGTGGAGAATGCTGCTCTGCCAGCCTTGTCTGCTCCGATTCTGGGTGGGCAAGGCGGTAAAATTCTGGCCCACTATTAAAGAAAAAGGAGTTCAAGGATTCCTGCTTTTCCAAATCTGACAAGATCATGATCATGGAGAGTTGTGAAGCTTCCTGACTGATTGAATTGAATGTCAGACACTGACGGGCAGATGGGGTTGTACATAAATATGAATGTAAAAAATATAGACAAAGACCTGGGAGAAGGTGTAGTGTTAGGTTTTGTAACTAACACCTCCCATAATAATGAGATATGGGAATACGTGACTGGAAGAGGAGGAGAGAACATTCATCGCTTTAGCAGCATAACATCGAGTTATGGATATACAAAGAACCAAGAGAAGTACAGCACAGGAACAGGCCCTTCAGCCCACCAAGCCTATGCCGATCATGGTGCCCTAACTAAACTAAAAAAAAACTCTGACCTTACTCAGTCTATATCTCTCTAATCCCTCCTTATTCATATACCCATCCAGATGCCTCTTAAATGTAACTAATGTGCCTGCTTCCACCATCTCCTCTGGCAGTGTGTCGCAGGGACCACCATTCTCTGCGTGAAAAACTTCACTCACACATCTCCCTTAAACTTTCCCCCTCTCACCTTGAACCTGCACCCCTTGTAATTGACACTTCCACCCTTGGAAAAACCCTCTGATTGTGCCTGTCTGAGCCTCTTGTAATTTTGTCGGCCTCTACCAGGTCTCCCCTCAGCCTCCGTCTCTCCAATGAAACCAATCCTAGTTAATTCAACCTCTCCTCATAGCCAACACCCTCGAGACCAGACAGCATCCTGGTGAACCTTCTTTGCACTCTCTTTAAAGCTTCCTTATCGTTTTGGTAGTGTGGTGACCAGAATTGCACGCAATACTCCAAATGCGGTCCAACCAAAGTTTTATATAGCTGCAACATGATTTCTCAACTCTTGTAGTCAATTCCCCAGCTGATGAAGGCAAGCATGCCATGTTCTTTCTTAATCACCTTGGCCACCCGCGTTGCCACTTTTGGGGAACTGTGGACTTGTTCTCCCAGATCTCCACACATAGTTCATTTGCATTGAGTAAACCAGTCATTTTCATAAGAAATCATAGAATCCTACAATGCAGAAAGAGGCCATTCGGCCCATCGAGTCTGCACCGACCACACTCCCACCCAGGCTCTGTCCCCATATCCCTACATATTTACCAGCTAATCCCTCTAACCTACACATCTCAGGACACTAAGGGGCAATTTTTTAGCAGGGTCAATCACCTTAACCTGCACATTTTTGAGCTGTGGGAGGAAACCGGAGCACCCAGAGGAAACCCACGCAGACATGAGAAGAATGTGCAAACTCCACTCAAACAGTGACCCAAGCTAGGAATTGAACCCAGGTCCCTGAAACTGTGAAGCAGCAGTGCTAACCATTGTGCTACTGTGCCGCATGTTTTGAACGTATCAACTTTCCAATAATCATTCCGAAGCTCGACTGACCCCACCCACACAAGAAGTTGCACTCTCAGATGAAATAATGAGCACAGCAAGCAATTGTGACCCTGAACATCATTTCCTCCAATTAAGATCATTTCTTTAGGCACAATGACATTTGTTGGTTTCTTGCAAAAAATTTTAAGCATTAAAAAGTATTTTATTTACTGAGAAATGAACTCCTATTATTACGGTTCAGGTTAGAAACGCCAAAATTTCTAACCTGAAACCCGCCTGAATCATAAGTTTTGCATCTTGAATTTTGCTCGGATAAACATGAGATGTTTCACTTCAGGTATGATTCAAATGACCCACTAGGAAGCTTTTATCAAACAAAGTTTATGTAAGAGTATAGTTAACATGTATTGTAAGAACATTAGCGATAATTTCCAACAATTACAAACAAAAGCAAAAAAATCACTATAATATATAACCCTTAACAAAGATATCTAATATGCTCCAATCAAACCAAAACCCTTGCCATAGACAAAACTCTTCAAACAGTTCAATACACAAAGTTTACTACTCCCATGATAATGGGACTTGTGACCTTTGGTTGAAGTCTGCAGTTCTCTGGATTCATTCCAAACAGTTTGAATAAAGACAGCTTTCCAAATCACCAGAGAGACTCTGGTCCAGCCCCCAACAACAGCCGATTTTCACTCTTCAGGAAAACAGGATCATGTTTTCAGCTAACTAACAGAATTTTCAAAACAACAGAGAGAGAGGGAAAACACTTCTTTTTAGCTTGCTGTCCCTTCTAACACCCAACTGCAGCTCAGAACTAAAAATGAAATCTTTAACTCGCTGGGAAAAAAAAACTGTCAAAAAACACATGACCTTCCTCTTAATAACGCAGGATCATAAAACTAATCCCAGAGTAAACAGAAACAACCCCATTTAAGCCACTTAACTAGCAATAAAAGGATATTTCCAGTCTAGATGACACTGAAGCTGTGAGAGTTTTGTTTTTAAAAATACCCTTTCTTTAAGGTACACTAACATCACACTATTCACCAATGAAAATAGTAAATGATTCTGTACAGTGTTGTTTTTACTTATTTTCAGTGGGTTAAAATTAAGCAGATGGTGGATTCAAATTTCATTATGTTTTCATGATAAACTCACTTTCAGTTATATGAACAAAATGCACCAGGTTACCACACTTAAATCCATTCAGGGATTTTTTCAATGTCAGGAAGGAAACAATTATGTTCGAATACACTGTTCAATTGAATTGTTTCATGGAAGATTGTGTCGATGTGTTTGAGTGTGAAAGTGAGCCTTGCGATTTTCAGTTAACGATGCGCCAAGGTTGCTGAACAGAAACTCTGCATGTACAATTATACTGGCTTAACACGGGTAAAGAACGCACTGCATTAGCTGCCAGCCCATTGAAATCTGCTCCCTACACAACCAGACCCCAGTCACTTCTTCCTTTATCCCCGACTTTGTATAATTACATGCTATCATTTCAGATAACAGAATTGTCATGACCTCGCTTAGTTGCACATCTGCCTTGAATCATGTCGATTCTGTTCTGTGGGACAACGCAACATTCAATTTGTACAGAAACAGATCACTTACAGAGATAGACGTACATTTTCTCCACCACAACTTCAGCATTACAGCAAGAGGTATTGCTTTGACCAGTACTATTATTCATTATTCTTTATTTTAACTGTATCCACCAATGTAGGCTGGAATTCTCCGATAGCTCACGCCAGCGGGCTTCTTCAATCCCGCTGGCAGCGCACTCCCGCCTGTGGGTTTCCCGCCAGTTTGGAGTGACATCAATGGAAATTCCCATTGACAACAGTGGGAGCGGGAAATCCCGCCACTAGCAAACAATGCGCCACTTCCTGCGGTGGGAAACACACAGCTGGGAGGCTGGAGAATCTCACCTGTAACTTTTTAAAAAAATTCTGCACCATTTCAGGTGTTTCAGGTGATTTTACTTGTGGGAAGTGTGTTAGATTGCAGTTTCTGGAGGAGCGTGTAAAGGAGCTGGAAGGGGAATTAGAGGAGCTCCGTATAATTCGGGAAGTGGAGGAGGACATAGAAAGGAGTTATAAGGAGATAGTCACTCCTAGGAATAAGTCTTGGGTCACTGCCAGGAAGAGGGGCAAAAAGCAGTTGGGGGGACAATCCCCTGGGGCTGTTCCCCTCCAAAATAGGTTTTCGGTCCTGGAGGCTACAGTTGAGGAGAAATCAACTGGGGATAGCCAAAGGGAGCAGGTCTCTGGGGGTGAGCCTATTGGCAAGCCTCAGGTGGTTAGGGGTAAGAGATTGGGCCTCGTGATTGGGGACTCCACAGTTATGGGGACGGATAGGAGAGTTGGAGGTAAGGGTAGGGACTCTGGGCTGGTGTGTTGCCTACCAGGGGCTGGGGTCCAGGATGTATCGGACAGAGTATTCAGGACTCTTAGGGGAGAGGGAGATCAACCCCAAGTTATAGTTCATGTGGGGACACATGACATAGGGAGATTAAGGGAAGGGGATATTAAGCAAAGATTTATGGAGTTGGGGTGGAAACTAAAGGCGAAGTCAGAAAGAGTAGTTATATCTGGACTCTTGCCTGTGCCACGGGATAGTTTAGAGAGGAATAGGGAGAGGGAAAGTTTGAACTCGTGGCTGAGGGGATGGTGCAGGAGGGAGGGGTTCAGGTACTTGAGCAATTGGGGCTCATTCTGGGGAAGGTGGGACCTCTATAAGAGGGATGGTCTACACCTGAACCAGAGGGGAATCAATATCCTGGGGGGTAAATTTGCAAAAGCGATGCAGGAAGGTTTAAACTGATTCGGAGGGGGGGAGGGATAGTGAGGAAAGGGGGTGAAAGTGAGGGGGGCATAGTTGGGGAATGCAAGGCACGGCATAGTGGGGGTGGGGCGGAGCAGGGTTTGAAATGCGTGTACTTTAATGCGAGGAGTATTCGCAATAAAGTGGATGAACTTGCAGCGTGGATCAGTACCTGGGACTTTGATGTTGTGGCCATTTCTGAGACATGGATAGAGCAGGGTCAGGAATGGATGTTGCAGGTTCCGGGGTACAAATGCTTTAGTCGGAGTAGAGAAGAAGGTAGAAGGGGGGGTGGGGTAGCATTGCTAGTCAGGGACTGTATCACAGTGTCGGAGAGAAAGTTTGATGAGGACTTGTCAGTTGAGGTAGTATGGGCGGAGATTAGAAATAGGAGAGGAGAGGTCACCCTGTTGGGAGTCTTTTATAGACCTCCTAAAAGTTCTAGAGAGGTTGAGGAAAGGATTGCGGAGACAATCCTGGTTAGGAGTGAAAGTAATAGGGTAATTGTTATGGGGGACTTTAACTTTACGAATATTGATTGGAGTTGCTATAGTTCTAGCTCGCTAGAGGGGTCAGTGTTTGTACAAAGCGTGCAGGAAGGTTTTTTGTCTCAGTATGTAGACAGGCCAACTAGAGGTGAGGCTATATTGGATTTGGTGCTGGGAAACGAGCCAGACCAGGTGCTAGACTTGGAAGTTGGTGTGCATTTTGGTGATAGTGACCACAATTCGGTTACGTTCACCTTAGTGATGGGAAGAGATAGGCATGAACCTCGGGTCAGCAATTTTAGCTGGGGGAAGGGTAATTATGAGGCTATCAGGAGTGAATTAGGAAGCATGGATTGGATTAGGGGATTACAGGGACTGGGAACGTCTGAAATGTGGAGTTTTTTCAAGGAGCAGCTACTGCGAGTCCTTGATAGGTATGTCCCTGTCAGGCATGGTGGATTTGGTAGATCTAGGGAACCGTGGTGCACTAAAAGAGTTGAGTCGATGGTTAAAAAGAAAAAGGAGGCTTATGTTCGGATGAGATTGGAGGGCTCAGATAGTGCACTAGAAAGCTTTAGATTGGCTAGGAGGGAGTTGAAGAGTGAGTTGAGAAGGGCTAAAAGAGGACATGAGAAGACTTTGGCTGATAGGATTAAGGAGAATCCTAAGGCGTTCTATAGGTATGTCAAGAACAGAAGGTTGGTCAGGGCAAGATTAGGGCCAGTTACAGACAGCAGGGGGAAGTTGTGTGTGGAACCGGAGGAGATTGGAGAAGTATTGAACCAATATTTCTCTTCGGTGTTCACGCAGGGGGACATGAATATAGCTGAGGAGGACACTGGGTTGCAGGGGTGTAAAATAGACAGTATTACGGTTGATAAAGGGGATGTGCTGGAAATTCTTGAGGGGCTGAAAATAGATAAGTCCCCTGGTCCGGATGGGATCTACCCTAGGATTCTCTGGGAGGCTAGAGAGGTGATTGCAGAGCCTCTGGCTCAGATCTTCAGGTCGTCATTGGTCTCTGGTGTAGTCCCGGAGGATTGGAGGATAGCGAATGTTGTCCCATTGTTTAAGAAGGGGAACAGAGACTTTGCCGGGAATTATAGACCGGTGAGTCTTACTTCTGTTGTGGGCAAGGTTTTAGAAAAAATTATTAGGGATAGGATTTATAGTTATTTGGAGTGTAATGAATTGATTAGAAATAGTCAGCATGGTTTTGTAGCGGGTAGGTCGTGCCTTACTAACCTTATTGAGTTTTTTGAGAAGGTGACCAAAGAGGTGGATGGGGGCAAGGCAGTTGACGTGGTATACATGGATTTTAGTAAGGCGTTTGATAAGGTTCACCATGGTAGGCTTCTGCAGAAAATGCAGATGTATGGGATTGTGGGTAATCTAGGAAGTTGGATCAGGAATTGGCTATCAGATAGGAGACAGAGGGTGGTGGATGGTAAATATTCATCATGGAGTACAGTTACGAGTGGTGTGCCTCAGGGATCTGTTTTGGGGCCACTGTTGTTTGTAATTTTTATTAATGATCTGGATGAGGGTATAGTTGGGTGGATTAGTAAATTTGCTGATGACACCAAAGTTGGAGGTGTGGTAGATTGTGAGGAAGGGTGTCATAGTCTGCAGGGAGACTTAGATAGGTTGCAGAGCTGGGCCGAGAGGTGGCGGATGGAATTTAATGCGGAGAAGTGTGAGGTAATTCACTTTGGTAGGAGCAACAGATGTGTCGAGTATAGGGCTAACGGGAGGACTTTGAATAGTGTGGATGAACAGAGGGATCTAGGTGTGTGTGTACATAGATCCCTGAAAGTTGGGAATCAAGTAGATAAGGTTGTTAAGAAGGCGTACGGTGTCTTGGCGTTTATTGGTAGGGGGATTGAATTTAGGAGTCGCAGTGTAATGTTGCAACTGTACACTACTCTAGTGCGGCCGCACTTGGAGTACTGTGTGCAGTTCTGGTCCCCGCATTACAAGAAGGATGTGGAGGCGTTGGAGAGGGTGCAGAGGAGGTTTACTAGGATGTTGCCTGGTATGGTGGGGAGGTCCTATGAGGAGAGACTGAGGGATTTAGGGTTGTTTTCGTTGGAAAGAAGGCGGCTAAGAGGGGATCTTATTGAAACATATAAGATGATTAGAGGTTTAGATAGGGTGGATAGTGATAGCCTTTTTCCTCGGATGGAGGAAGCTAGCACGAGGGGGCATGGCTTTAAATTAAGGGGAGGTAGTTATAGGACGGATGTCAGGGGTAGGTTCTTTACCCAGCGGGTGGTGAGGGATTGGAATGCCCTGCCTGCTGCAGTTGTAAATGCGTCTAGTTTGGGGGCGTTTAAGAGATCTCTGGATAGGTTTATGGACGAAAAGGGATTGGAATAGGCTAGTGGGTCATTGTTTTTGTAACTGGTCGGCGCAACATCGTGGGCCGAAGGGCCTGTTCTGCGCTGTAATGTTCTATGTTCTATGTTCTATGTTTGGTACCATAGTAAATGTGTTGGTGTATCAACAAATAAACCATGATAACTTGGTAGTGATTGGCTCAGCTCCCAGTGTAAACAGTTCCTGAACAAGGTGCAAGAAATGGTAAAATAAAAGCCAAATACTGCAGTGCTGGAAATCTGAA
Organism: Carcharhinus amblyrhynchos; assembly: GCF_965287045.1. Lineage (NCBI taxonomy): Eukaryota > Metazoa > Chordata > Chondrichthyes > Carcharhiniformes > Carcharhinidae > Carcharhinus > Carcharhinus amblyrhynchos. The sequence goes on from NC_137342.1 coordinate 51,223,102, forward strand.
ATCAAAACAGGAAATGCTGGAAAACCTCATTAAGTCTTGTGGCGCCTGTGATGAGGGAAAGAGGGTTCGTATTCAATGGCTGGATGACTTCTTCAGAGCTAAGGAATGCTAATTTGTTAATGCAAAACAAGACCTTCCTGCTGCCAGACCATTCATTTTAGAAACTGCAAAAAATAAATCCGAGATGAAATTATGCTTTGCAATGTTAACAAAGAAACACCGTAGTGTGTGCAAAATTTCACTGGCCACTCTCTGAATATAGAATTAATCCTTTCAAAATAAATGCAGTTGCGTGCTAGAGTTGCTAAGTATGGTTTAAACCCAATTGAGAGCGCTCTGGTGTTCTCTTTGGAAATGATATATATCAGCACTAACACCAGAATGATATTTGCCACCTTATCCTCATTATGTGGTAGCTCTGTATTTCACTGTCACAGAAGTACAATTTAAACTAGATCATTTTGTATTAACATATATTCTATTGCTTTCCTGTTTTGGTTACCATGGCACCTTGTTTCGTAATATATTTTATACCTTGAATCTGCATGGGAATGAATTATACAAGCAGCTTACTGCAAAGTTAGCTTTGATTAAGTCTACCCTCAGGCTGGTTTTGCTGCTTTTAATGGACAATTTTGGATTCTGGATTCCGATTATTACCTGCTTTTCTAGTGTAACTCCCATAAATTTGGAGAGGCTGGAAACTTTCCTTGAGAAGGAAGACAGATTGATTCACAAGGCTGACAGCATCTCTTTGGAAACTTTCTAATCAAAAATGTATGCCTGCATTAACCAGTATCTACCTGACTTCTGCTTTCATTATTCAGACTTGTTCATAGCTTGATGCCTTCTCATCTTTTGTGCTCAGCTATTCCAATATTCTGAAACCAGATTGACAAAGGGCGATCTTGTTATTGGGGGATGGGCCACAATATTTGATCTATATCTGCTACATTAAGATTGTAAGAAATGATTTCTGGTTGTTCTTTATTTTAGAGACCATTCCCAAAAGGTGTTCCAAAAATAACTTCAACTTTATAGAAGGAACACTCATTGGCGTATGATGTGACTAATTATTACATTTTACTCTGAAAGATACATTATATAATACATATTATTGTTATTGCTTCCACTGAGCTGCAGTATTTGCTACACAATTATTATGCAATCCATTTTATGTTTTGGGATTGTTGATAATATTTGAGTAACATCGCAAAAATATTTTCCTTGGCATTTGTTTGGATGGAAAATAGCTCAGATGTGAGCCGAGGATTGGGTGCGTTAACTAAATAATACATAATTCATCTGTATGTAATTTCTAATCGCTCTCTACTTAGCCTAGGAGTTGGATGTTATAGGTATTTCTCTTTTGTAATTTAAAGTGAATAACTCTGATCACCCTGGTTGCTTGTCACTGCCACTGTATCAACTGAATGCTTGGGTAAGAAAGTTTGTTACAAGAAGGGATCCAATGATCATGTAGTTCCATTTCCATTTCACTTGCTATCACATGTCTTGTTCTCATTGACCAGGAAAATGACAATGATGGATGTGGTTTGGTCTCTGGAATGACCTGCTTCTTCCTGGCTGTGTGTTGGTGTTTTATAGAATTTCATCTTTGCCTCCAGAAATGTTTAGTTGCATTTCCATTGATTATATGAAGCATCACATCATTCATGATGCAAACGTATTTATAGTTGTTTGGTGATATAGGACTTGAGTATCACTGAGAAAAGAGACATGTTGAAGTTCTCTGCCTTGCAGGGCCCTTTACAAATGGATCAATACAAGGTCAAAACAACAATTTATACTGTACGGTAATACTGATTGGTTGGTAAATAGACTTTGGTGGAGGCATTGCCATGGAGATTGCACCAGATGACTGACAGCTATTGTTTGAATTGTAAACAGGCAGTTTGACCCTGATTAGTCAAGACTTTGCCCTGGGAAATGAACCAGCAAGTGGCTGCTGTTTATTTTGTTTAGCTGAAACAGGCGCAAGGTGTGTACTTGTTCTTTCTGTCTGCGAAGAACGGGGCCCTGTGTATTAATATTTGTATCTTCCAGTACAAACAAATGCACCACATGAGAGCCTGACTGAGAATCTTAAATTGGCTGCCAGCATAATTACACACTGTGGGTTGTTTGTTTGTTGTTTCTCTTCCTGCACCTATTAGTACATTTTCATCTGTTTCCAGACCAAGTTTTAATTAGAGTAGATCACAGAGACTTGTAACTTGAGGGACATCATTCCGCATCAAGTGTAGCTGATCAGGACTTTATCCTGCTCTTATAGCTGGTCATTGGTCTGTGTTAGAAGGACTTTGCAGATCAATAATCAACCTATTGGCCACATTATGAATGCAATTCCTTGGCCATCCAGTCCTGGGGTGGGACTCGGACCTGAAGCTTCTGATTCAAGTGTAGACATTCTACCCACTGCATCATATGACCTCTTACACTGAGGATTATTTAGCAAATGTTGTCCAACTGCTGTATCAGATCTTATGTTGGACGCTATGTTTAGAGTTTTACCAGCTTACTAGTACAAGTCTGAACCTTGCCCTTTTTGAACAGCAGCTCAGACACGATGTTTAATGCGATCTTCTAGTCTTTGGGATGTACAGCCTACATGCTGAGCGCCACAGTGACCTGAAATCCATGTACCTCATTTCTCAGTAGTGTGAGAGGCTGAATGTCTTCTTGGCTTGAAGGCAGCATCCTGTGAGTGGAGAATACCATTCACGTTGCGACTGTGTAGTAGCTGCGTAGAACAGCTAGCTTCATCTGTTGCTCATATTTCTGAGGTACATTCCAGGCTAATCTGAGATAGACTGGGTACTATTCAGGGTCAAAGTCTTAGGTCTGTTAATGAGTTTTGAGCGATGTAGAGTGTAAAGTGATTTGATCAGGGTAGCCATTATCTCACAGGATATAGAACATAGAACATAGAACATAGAACATTACAGCGCAGAACAGGCCCTTCGGCCCACGATGTTGCGCCGACCAGTTTTTAAAAAAAAACACTGACCCACTAATCTAAACCAATCCCTTTTCGTCCATAAACCTATCCACAGATCTCTTAAACACCCCCAAACTAGGCGCATTTACAACCGCAGCAGGCAGGGCATTCCAATCCCTCACCACCCTCTGGGTAAAGAACCTACCCCTGACATCCGTCCTATAACTACCTCCCCTTAATTTAAAGCCATGCCCCCTCGTGCTAGCTTTCTCCATCCGAGGAAAAAGGCTATCACTATCCACTCTATCTAAACCTCTAATCATCTTATATGTTTCAATAAGATCCCCTCTTAGCCTCCTTCTTTCCAGCGAAAACAACCCCAAATCCCTCAGTCTCTCCTCATAGGACCTCCCCTCCATACCAGGCAACATCCTGGTAAACCTCCTCTGCACCCTCTCCAAAGCCTCCACGTCCTTCCTGTAATGTGGGGACCAGAACTGCACACAGTACTCCAAGTGCGGCCGCACCAGAGTTGTGTACAGTTGCAACATGACGCTGCGACTCCTAAATTCAATCCCCCTACCAATAAACGCCAAGACACCGTATGCCTTCTTAACAACCTTATCTACTTGATTCCCAACTTTCAGGGATCTATGTACACATACACCTAGATCCCTCTGCTCCTCCACACTATTCAAAGTCCTCCCGTTAGCCCTATACTCAACACATCTGTTACTCCTACCGAAATGAATTACCTCACACTTCTCTGCATTAAACTCCATCCGCCACCTCGCGGCCCAGCTCTGCAACCTGTCTAAGTCACCCTGCAAACTATGACACCCTTCCTCACAATCTACCACACCTCCGACTTTGGTGTCATCAGCAAACTGTTTGACGTTCCCCCTATTTCATATCAAACTTGCATAGCGAGCAAATAGCTCAGGCTGTATTTACAAGCTTGCCAATAGGACCAATCTGTGGAACTGTTTGAAATCCCAATTCATCCCCTCAAGGCAGGTAGTGAAAGCAGATATGGTAGTGACTTTTAAGGGGCATCTTGACAAATACATGAATAGGATGGAAATAGAGGGATATGGTCCCCAGAAGGGTAAGGGGTTTTAGTTCAGTTGGGCAACATGGTCAATGCAGGTTTGGAGGGCCAGAGGACCTGTTCCTGTGCTGTAATTTTCTTTGTTCTTTGCATTTATTGACCAGTGAAGGTACATTTGGGTTTCATAATCCCAGTTGATATTACAACTGGACAGGAAGATCCCAAACTGGAACCCATAACTTTTACCTTTTTGAGACTCTGTTGACTCTGTCTACGCTTCCTGCTGTCTCGGCAAAGCAGCCAGCATACTTAAAGACCCACACACCCCGGACACTCTGTCTTTTACCTTCTTCCGTCAGGAATAAGATATAAAAATCTGATATAAAAACATACAAACCGACTCAAGAACAGCTTCTCCCATGTTGCTGTCAGACTTCTGAATGGACTTACTTTGCATTAAGTTGATCATTCTTTGCACCCTAGCTATGACTGTAACACTACATTCTGCACTCTCTTGTTTCCTTCTCTATGAATGGTATGCTTTGTCTGTATAGTGCACAAGAAATAATACTTTTCATTGTATGTTAATACACGTGACAATAATAAAACAAATCAACAACAGGACTGCCTGTTAGCTCTTAACAACAAAAACTGCGTTTATTAAACATGAAACCTTGATTATAATATAACACTAATTCACTCCTCCTTATCTTCAAATATGTACACAGATTTGAAGGATAAAACAGGTTACAAAATATATATTATGATATAACGTTCTTGGTAAACACACAGTCTGTTTGAAGTCACAGGCTGATTGTGGTCAGATACACTCCACTCTGAAACCAAGTGGCCAATGCTGCCCAATTGAACTTTGGTAGATTTTTCCTCAAATCCCCCCCAAACAATTCTTACACCAAGAGCCAATTGATTTTCCTGGGCTCTGAATTCCACACAAATAATTCCAAACTCTGCTCTCAAGAAGACACAGTTCAGAATCTTCTTTCAAACATCAATTTCTCTCAGCTGTTCCCAACAAGGATCCTCTTCCAGGTTTTAGAACATAGAACAAAGAACAGTACAGCACAGTACAGGCCCTTCAGCCCTTGAAGTTGTGCCAAGCTATGTCCAAACCCAAGATCAAGCTATCCCACTCCCTATCATTCTGGTATGCTCCGTGTGTCTATCCAATAACTGCTTGAAAGTTCCTAAAGTATCCAACTCCACTATCACAGCAGGCAGTGCATTCCAGACCCCAACCATTCTCTGAGTAAAGAATCTACCTCGGACATCCCTCCTATATCTCCCACCATGAATCTTACAACCCTTCTTTCAATATTCCTTTCAATCAATATTCCTTGATTGGTGGCATAGTGGACAGTGAAGAAAGTTATCTCCAATTGCAATGGGATCTTGATCAATTGGGCCACTCGGCTGATGAATGTTAGATGGAGTTTAATTTAGACAACTGCGAGGTGATGCATTTTGGTCGATTGAACCAGGGCAGGACTTACTCAATGAATGGTAGGGCGTTGGGGAGAGTTACAGAACAAAGAGATCTAGGAGTACATGCTCATAGCTCCTTGAAAGTGGAGTCACAGGTGGACAGAGAGGTGAAGAAGCCATTCAGCATGCTTGGTTTCATTGGTCAGAACATTGAATACAGGAGTTGGACATCTTGTTGAAGTTGTACAAGACATTGGTAAGGCCGCACTTTGAAAACTGTATACAATTCTGGTCACCCTATTATAGAAAGGACATTATTAAACTAGAAAGAGTGCAGAAAAGATTTACTAGGATGTTACCGGGACTTGATGGATTGAGTTACAAAGAGAAGCTGGATAAACTGGGACTTTTTCTCTGGAGCATTGGAGGCTGAGAGGTGAACTTATCGAATTCTTTAAAATAATGAGGGGCACAGATCAGCTAGATAGTCAATATCTTTTCCCAAAGGTAGGGGAGTCTAAAACTAGAGGGCACAGATTTAAGGTGAGAGGGGAGAGATACAAAAGTGTCCAGAGGGACAACATTTTCATACAGAGGTTGCTGAGTGCCTGGAACAAGCTGCCAGAGGTAATAGTAGAGGCAGGTACAATTTTGTCTTTTAAAAATCATTTAGATAGTTACATGGGTACGATGGGTATACAGGGATAGGGGCCAAATGCAGGCAATTCGGATTAGCTTAAGGGTTTTTAAAAAAAAGGGCAGCATAGACAAGTTGGGCTGAAGGGCCTGTTTCCATGCTGTAAACATCTACGACTATGACTCTGTTTTTAAGCTCTTACACAAACACTGAAATCTAGCCATCAGTTACTCCGCAATTATTTCAAGTGTAGCTTCACAGGCTGCGGCAAGACATAAACTTTAGAATTTAGATAGCTCTGGCTTCTCACTGGCCAACTCCTTCTCAGCTCTGTCTTTGGTTTTAATGAACAGTACCCTGTTCCAGTTTGCTCCGTTTCTTTAACTTCAGGCTTCCTGGAATCTTTTCTTCATTTCTCTAATTTCCTTAACTAGCTGTTGTTTGGGCTTCTGGCACTTTCTTTCTTGCTCCTTACTCCATTCTTCATTTCTTCAATCAGAGCTGAGAGAGATCTCGAGGGCACAGCCTCAAGATAAGGGGGGGGGGGCAGTTTAGATCAGAGTTGAGGAGGAACTTCTTCACTCAAAGGGTGGTGAATCTCTGGAATTCTCTGCCCGTTGAAGTGGTGGAGGCTGCCTCATTAAATATATTTAAGTCATGGGTTGATAGGTTTTTGACAGACAAGGGGATTAAGGGTTATGGGGAGAAAGCGGGAAAGTGGAACTGAGCCACGACAGATCAGCCATGATCTTATTGAATGGCGGGGCAGGCTTGAAGGGCTAGATGGCCTACTCCTGCTCCTATTTCTTATGTTCTTATGAGATGTTCCCTCTCTGGCTGTAAAGCTTCTTCTACTTGGCTGTTACTTAAAACTAAACTCAAAAGTAGCCCCTGGTTGCTAAGCAACAGCTCATTCTTTCTCTCATCTCTTATTTATCTGACGTGGTGTATACTCTCTCAACATATCAGAAATGCGGTTTGAACTGAAATCAAAAACCCAACACATGCAAAAACCTTTGCTTTACATGAATCTAACTGGAGTCTTAGCCTTTCCTGCACAGAATCACAAGTTAAATCTATTTAAATCTAAACCTTATTTCTAACATCCAGCAATGCAAATATAGATTGCTAAAAGTAGACTGTTATAATGAAGCCCCCAGCAGATTTCTCTGCAGTCACAATATTCTTGCAAAGTGCATTGATGAGTGTGAGACAAAAACCTGTCTTTTATTCAGCAATATGCAAACATATTTGGGAAGTTGCTTTAATCCATATGGATAATGTTTTATGGTTAATGATATTGTACCCTCACCACCACTGCTTGCACACTGGTCACGTTGGATTATCCAAATACTTTCAGCTTATTTTTTATGATCTATTAGTCTCATGGTAACGGCGCAAAATATGACTTTCTTTAGTTTATTTATTAGTGTCACAAGTAGGTTTACATTAACACTGTAATGAAGTTACTGTGAAAATCCCCTAGTCGCCGCACCCTAGCACCTGTTCAGGTACACTGGAGGAGAACTTAGTGTGGCCAATGCATACAACCAGCACTTCTTTTACACTGTGGGAGGAAACCAGAGCGTCCAAAGGAAACCCACACAGACATGGGGAGAATGTGCAGAATCCACGCAAACAGTGACCCAAGCTAGGAATTGAGCCCAGGTCCCTGGCAGCAGTGCTAGCCACTGTGCCACCATGCCATCCCATGAATCAAGTTCTTTCAAATGGTTAGATAATCCGGATGGGATTTCCATCATGTCATAATCTGTTTTTAGGTCGTTTTTGGGCATTTCTCTAAATATAATGGACAACATGTTTCAAATCTGTTCCTAAAAGCTTCACCTAAAAACTTCATCTTAAAGTTAATGTTCTTTTTACTTTAACGCCCATGAGAATCTTTCCCACCACAATTAAAGAGGGTCAAGTATTCTTCACTAACTCTCTGCGGGATTTCTCCAATCATCACCTTAAGATGAACACTATGACAACTGCTGGTTAAAGAGCAGCAACACACTTCCATCAGGAGAATAGCATGATCAGTACCAATCAAAATCACTACTGCCAGAAATACATTCTTTCACCTGGTGACCTTTGCCCTGCTGGTCAGATCACGCATCACTGAATTTACAGCAAATGATTCTTTTTCTCTTCTTTTCCTCTCATAGAAAGAGAGTTGTTGAGTTCTACAAATGGGCTGGATGCTGCAGCCTCAAGAAGAAATTGATGGAAAGCGTGTGGTCTTTTCTATGTGTGATCCAGACCCACAGTAAGAAGGTTGATTGTTAACTGCCCTCTGAAATGGTTTAGTAAGCCACTCATTGACTCAAACTGCTACAGAAAATCTCTAACAGCACCGGGGAAGTATGTTCCCACGCCCATTAAAGAATAAAAAATATACACAGGACTTGTGTTTGAGTCATCACACTTATGAAACTGTGCCGTGGATCAGCCACTTTCCCTACTACTGCTGAAATCAGATCTAGACTGATAATGTTATCTTGGCTTGGAGATTTCCCTCCTCTCACAGCACAAAGACACCTTGTAGATGGCAGCACCTCTCGCACAGTCAGCCCCATCATTCTACATGAGGAATAAAGGATGACATATTCTGCGTCGACTAATATGTTGCAAGTTGAGCAGCGAATCCACTACATTGATAGTAATGAGCCATCCTAACCCTAACCACAAATCTCTGCGGCAGCATGCCAAAGTGTAAGGCTATTTCTTGCAATTGAGGAAATTGATTCTACTATCCCCAGCCCATTCACACATTGAATATATTAATATGGTAGCTGGATAAAGTTCATCTTTATTATCCTAGCCTGAAGCAATTCCAACTTTTTCCTGTCACTCTAGCCATTTTTGACCACCCATTTTGCCACTGAAATTAAATTTAGCTGTTGCACTGATGTGGAAGATAAGTGTTTATTTTTATTTTTAAACTGCATCTTTATGTTCACTGATTTTTAGACTCTTTCCTTCTCATGATACTTTCCAGAGGAATTGTCACTATGTTACTGTATTCATCTGTTACTGTGAACTGGGGACATAAACTACTATAATAGCAGTATTTTATTTCAGAGATTTTCTTACAGTTTTCCCTTTGCTTCTTCTATAGAAATTAAATTTCCTCCTTCCTCCATCCGTCTCTGCAATCTTCCAAACGCATTTTTTCATATATTGCATACAACAATTTATAACCATGCATGAGCACTGGACATTACAACTGAGCTAATGGGTTTAATGGATGGCATAATGGCACAGCGCCAAGGACCCAGGTTCAATTCCAGCCTCAGGTGACCATGAGAAGCATGCACTTTCTCCCTGTGTCTGCTTGGGTTTCCTCCGGGTGTTCCAGTTTCCTCCCACACTCCGAAGATATGTGGGTTAGGTTGACTGGCCATGTTAGATTTCTCCTTAGTGTCTGGGGGAATTAGTTGAATATATACTTGGGGTTACGGAGATATGGCCTGGGTAGGATCGTTGTTGGTGCAGGCTTCACGGGTTGAATGGCCTCCTCCTGAACTGTAGGGATTCTGTGATTCATTACAAGATGCACTGCAGCAACTCACTGAGACACTTTTAACCACACCTTTGAAATCCACGACCTCTATATTCCAGAAGGAATGTAGAGGCATGGCTCCCTCCACTCACAATCCTTTTTGATTTGATTTGATTTATTATTATCACATGTATTAATATACATGTGAAAAGTATTGTTTCTTCCATGCTATACAGGCAAAACATACCGTTCATAGAGAAGGAAAGCAGAGAGTGCAGAATGTAGTGTTACAGTCATAGCTAGGGTGTAGAGAAAGAACTTAATGCAAGGTAGGTCCACTCAAAAGTCTGACAGCAGCAGGGAAGAAGTTGTTCTTGAGTCGGTTGGTACGTGACCCCAGACTTTTGTATTTTTTTCCCAATGGAAGAAGATGGAAGAGAGAATGTCCGTGGTATTTGGGGTCCTTAATTACGCTGGCTGCATATCTGTCGCAGTTTCTTCGTTGTCGCTGGGTTAAAATCCAGGAGCCCCTTCCTGACAGCATTGTAGCTGGTCCTAGGATGCACAGACTGCAACAGCACAGAAACATGGCTCACTATCACCTCCTCAAGGGCAATTAGGAATGGGCAATAAATGCTAGTCTTTTGAGTGGGAACTATGTTCCATGAAATGTGGAACAAACTGGTCAATAATCCCCAGAGTGAAATAGGAACGTAGATAAATATGAAATGTATTAGAACTTGTTTGAGGGGACGTTTATGGCGTAGTGGTATTATCGCTGGGCTATTAATCCAGAAACTCAGCTAATGTTGTGGGGGCAGCTTTGAATCCTGCCAAGGTAGATGGCGGAATTTGAATTCAATAAATAAATCTGGAATTAAGAATCTACTGATGGAAAACCGTAGAACCTCAGAAAATTATAGCTCAGAAACAGGCCTTTTGGCCCTTCTTGTCTGTGCCTAACCATTTTTTGCCTAGTCCCACTGACCTGCACTTGAATCACACAACCATTGTCGATTGTTGGAAAAACCCATCTGGTTCACTAATGTCCTTTAGGGAAGGAAATCTGCTGCCTTTACCCGGTCTGGCCTACATGTGATTCCAGGGCCACAGCAACGTGGTTGACTCTCAACTGCCCTCCAATAAAAGGCAACTAAGGGTGGGTAATAAATGCTGGCCCAGCCAACGACGCCCATAACCCAAGAATGAATAAAAAAAAGCTTATTTTTAACAATACTTCCTTTGAATGGAACAGCCAGTTATAATGAATTTGAATTGGCTAAAAATAGGTCCGTGAGTGGGCCATAGAAATACTGATAAAAAAAAACAAAACACTGGGGACACTGGAAATTTGAAAGAAACCCAGAAAATGTTGGAAATGCTTGACAGGTCAGAGAGCTGCTGTGGAAAGACGGGCAATATTTCAGATCAATTACCTTAACTAGAAGCAGTGATCCAGGATGTAAGGTACAGGAGGGGCTGCAGTGTATGGAACTGAAGAAAACCCATCTCAGGAGTGAACCTCATGGGTTTGAGAATGAATAGCAGTCCGGGTGAATACAGTCTCCAAAACTGGTAAACTTGGAGAGATGTGAAGGAGATGCCCAGACATAATTAACAGTTGCTTGTGAATGTGATGATTTCTCTCACTTTACCTTAACCAAGCTGTAATTAACCAGGAGTACTTGATGCCTGAAGTTGTTCGATAATTCAATGCTCACATCCCTTTCTTTAATGAGTATAAAATACACATTTTTAATTTAAAGTTAGCAATTTTATGATGTGGATCCCAATAATTTCAGCATTAATTAAATGGATATAAATAATGTTGCTGCTAAAATGGAAACACAGCAAAATCAATTGACTTTATGTGTGATTATTTTTGTTACACGTCTGTAATTTACTCAATTACTTTGCAAGTTCCATCACTATTAAAATAATGTATAAAAGACAGATGTATGAAGACGTATTTTCCAACAGCACTGTTCTTGAGCAGGTTACCATCATTCTGTCTCTGGGTTTTTTTATTCGGATGTTTATATGCTCAAATCATCTGCAATAAGAAATGTGCAGAGAGAATAAGAATTATTGAGGCAAACGTTCGCACAAGAACACATTCATTGAAACACATATCATACTGAGAACATGCCAGTGTGCTCTGGGTGTATGAATGATCCCCAAATCTATTCTTGAAAGTTTTTGTTGCTGAACCTTTTTCTTTACGATGTTCTTGCCATGTGTTCAGTGACCGTTCCTATAATTTGCGCAGGCAAGGTATTCCATGCTCTTACTCTGAGTAAAGAAACTACCTCTGACACCTGTCCTATATCTATCACCCCTCAATTTAAAGCTATGTCCCCTTGTGTTAGCCATCTCCATCTGAGGAAAAAGTATCTCATGTCCACCCTATCTAATCCTCTGATCATCTTACTTACCTCTATTAAGTCACCTCTTCTCTCCAATGAAAACAGCCTCAAATCCCTCAGCCTTCCATAGAACATAGAACATAGAACATAGAACATTACAGCGCAGAACAGGCCCTTCGGCCCACGATGTTGCACCGACCAGTTAAAAAAAAACAACAATGACCCACTAACCTAAACCAATCCCTTTTTGTCCATAAACCTGTCCACAGACCTCTTAAACGCCCCCAAACTAGGCGCATTTACAACTGCAGCAGGCAGGGCATTCCAATCCCTCACCACCCCCTGGGTAAAGAACCTACCCCTGACATCTGTCCTATAACTACCCCCCCTTAGTTTAAAGCCATGCCCCCTCGTGCTAGATTTTTCCATCAGAGGAAAAAGGCTATCACTATCCACCCTATCTAAACCTCTAATCATCTTATATGTTTCAATAAGATCCCCTCTTAGCCGCCTTCTCTCCAGCGAAAACAACCCCAAATCCCTCAGCCTCTCCTCATAGGATCTCCTCACCATACCAGGCAACATCCTGGTAAATCTCCTCTGCACCCTTTCCAATACTTCCACATCCTTCCTATAATCCGGCAAGCAGAACTGTACACAATACTCCAAGTGCAGCCGCATCAGATTTCTGTACAACTGCAGCATGAGCTCAATGCTCTGAAACTCAATCCCTCTACCAATAAAGGCTAACACACCATATACCTTCTTAACAATCCTATCAACCTGGGTGCCAACTTTCAGGGATCTATGCACATGGTTTATCCAACCTCTCCTCATAGCTAATATCCTCCAGACCAGGCAACATCCGAGTAAACCTCTTCTGTAGCCTCTCCAAAGCCTCCACATCCTACTTCAAGAGTGTTCATCAACATTCCAATCTCTTTTTAATGGATCTCTTGAGGTTTGGTTATCTCTTCTTGATACTTAATTTTCTGCTCATCACCAAGAATGATTGGTTTTTCGACATTTAGTGCCAGGAACTGGGGGCATTGCTCCAGATGGCGTTGGCTGCTTGTAGACCATGTGACAGGGTCAAACTTGGAATAATGAAAATGAAATGGAGATAGTGTTTGAGTTTGAGTACATTGGATCCGTCTCGAGTATTGTCGCAGCTGAACCCAGCAGACAGCAAATGAACATTCCATCTCACTTCCAACTTAAACCATGTCGACAGCAGAGATGCATTGCGGTGTTAATAGGTTATAGGTTAATAGAATAATAGAGCCCTACAGTGCAGAAAGAGGCCCTTCGGCCCATCGAGTTTGCACCAAAAAATGCCACCCAGGCCCTTCCCCCATATTTTACCCACTAATTCCTCTAACCTACGCATCCCAGCGCACGAAGGGGCAATTTTTTTTTAGCATGGACAATCAATCTAACCTGCACATCTTTGGACTGTGGGAGGAAACCAGGGTACCCAGAGGAAACCCGTGCAGACATGAGGAGAATGTGCAAACTCCACACAGACAGTGATCCAAGCCAGGAATTGAACCCAGGTCCCTGGAGCTGTGAAGCAGCAGTGCTAACCACTATGCTACCGTGCCGCCCATTAATGAGCCACTCACCGCAGACTCAGCCAACATGGGCTGCTGTGTTGTTGGGGAAGTTGTGAATGGAACTGAACACAGTTGAATTATTCACAGGCAATCTCATTCATAACCTACTGACAGAGGGATCATCGCTGATAAAGCAGCTGAAGGTGCCTGGGCTGCTGTGAGACTTCTCCTGTAGCTACAATGATTAGTTTTCCTCAAAATGAAGGCCACATTCTTGTGTTTTAGATATTTTCCTTTGGAGAGTACAAAATATTAATTATGATTTAATGGTCAGTTCTCTTAATTTTCTTCTGACCTCCTTGTTCCAATTTCTGGATCAAAATTGTGATGAAATTGGGAGCCAATTGGTTCCATTGGAACCTGAGCATTGGTGAATAGATTATTGCTAAGTAACTATCACTCTATGACAGTTTTGACAACTTCTTTGACCACTTTGCCAGTGGTTAGATTTGAGGCTAAAAGATGAGATAAATCATTTATCTTGTGTTTTATTTCAGGATAAACCTGGGAGATTTTTAGCATTTTTATAGCTGTACTGATAAGGGAGATTGTGGTGTAGTGGTAATGTTTTGTTCCTGGGCTAGTAACCCAGAAACCCACGTTAATGTTCTACATTCAAATCCCACTACGACATTCAATTAATACACCTGGGATATAAAGCTAGAGTCAGTAATGACGACCATGAAACTATAAATGATTGTTGTAAAGACCTATTTGGATCACAAATATCCTTTCGGGAAGGAAAACTGCTGTCTTTCCTGGATCTGGCCTACACGTGACTCCAGGCCCACTATAATTTAGCTTGACTTTGGTTATTGGTCAGATTTTGGAGTCCATTATTAAAGATGAGATTGCAGTGTACTTGGAAGTGTATGATAAAGTAGGACTGAGTCAGCACGGCTTTGTCAAGGGGAGGTCATGTCTGACGAATCTGTTAGAGTTCTTTGAACCAATGGACATGATTTATTTAAATTTCCAGAAGGCCTTTGACAAGGTGCTGCATAGGAGACTGTTAAATAAGTTAAGAGCCACATAGTGTTAAGTGTAAGATCCTGGCATGGATAGAGGATTGGCTGACTGACAGAAGGCAGAGAGTGGAGATAAAGGGGTCTTTCTCAGGATGGCAGCCGGTGATTAGTGGTCTGCCTCAGGGGTCAGTGCTGGGACCACAACTTCCCACAATATACATTAACGATTTGACAAAAGGAACTGAAGGCACTGTTGCTAAGTTTGCAGATGATCCAAAGGTATGTAGAGGGACAGGTAGTATTGAGGAACCGGGGGCTGCAGGAGGGCTTGGACAGGTTAGGAGAGTGGGCAAAGAAGTGGCAGATAGAATATAATGTGGAAAAGTGGGAGGTTATGCACTTTGGAAGGAGGGATAGAGGCATAGACTATTCTCTAAATGGGGAAATGCGTAGGAAATCAAAAGTACAAAAGGGCTTGGGAGTCCTTGTTTAAGGTTTTCTTAAGGGTAACGTGCAGGCTCGGTTGGCAGTTAGGAAGGCAAATACAATGTTACATTCATGTCAAGAGGGTCAGAATACAAGAGCAGTGATGTATTTCTGAGGCTGTATAAGGCTCTGGTCAGACACCATTTGGAATATTTTGAGTAGTTTTAGGTAGTGCAAGGTGTGCTGGCCTTGGAAAGAATCCAAAGGAGGTTCACAAGAATGATCCCTGGAATGAAGAGATTGTCATGTGAAGAATAATTGAGGACTCTGGGTCTGTACTCGTTGGAGATTAGAAGGATGAGGGGGGATCTGATTGAAACTTACAGGATGCTGCGAGGCCTGGATAGGGTGGATGTGGAGAGGATGCTTCCACTAGTAGGAAAAACTAGAACCAGAGGGCACAACCTCAGGTTAAAGGGACAATCCTTTAAAACAGAGATGAGGAGAAATTTATTCAGCCAGAGGGTGATGAATCTGTGGAACTCTTTGCCGCAGAAGGCTGTGGAGGCCGGGTCATTGAGTGTCTTTAAGACAGAGATAGATAGGTTCTTGATTAATAAGGGGATCAGGGGTTATGGGGAACAGGCAGGAGAATGGGGATGAGAAAAATATCCACCATGATTGAATGGCAGAGGTGACTCTATGGGCTGAGAGGTTTAATTCTGCTCTGATGTCTTATGGTCTTATAGTAATGTGGTGGACTTGTTAATACCCTGTGAAAGAGCCTGGTAAGCTATACAGTTCAAGGACAATTCAGAATAGTTCACAAATGCTGAAGTTTGCCGGCGATGCCCATATCCCATGAAAGAATAAAAGAAAGGCTTGAGTAAGAGGATGGCTAGTTTTTATATACAGGGTTTGATGCCTCTAGCCAGGATGTCGCTGATATCCTATTTGGTTAACTCTTCTCTGTCCAAAACTCTTTGTACAAATAGTATTTAGGCTTCGAGATTCATGTCCACAACTTGTTACAAAGGAAATTAAATCAGCACCACCTGCTTATAGCACTAAGGAAATGCAGACAGACATAAAAGGGGAAAGGTGAATGATGCGTACATGATCACTCAATGTGCACCAGCTGGTCTCTCCAGCTTCAATACTGTAAGGATGGGAGAATTTTGAAATTATGGTGGACTTATGTAATTTTCTCCTGAAGATTTTAGTTTCAAATAGTGTAGGAACAGATGGATATAATCTGATTTCCAATAAGTTGGAAGATGGCCTCCCCCAGAGGTCCCCATTATCACAGATGCCAGTCTTCAGCCAATTCGATTCACTCCACATGATATCAAAAAATTACCAGAGGCATTGGATGCTGCAAAGGCGATGGACCCTGACAATATTCCCACATCTGTACTGAAATCTCATCCTCCAGAATTAATGGCACCACGTTGTTCCAGTACAGCTACAACACTGGTATCTGCCTGGTGTGTGGGAAATTGCCCTTCACATGTAAAGCAAGACAATTACCAGTTAAATCAGTCCACTCTCGATCATCAGTAAAGTGATGGAAGGGGTCATCGACAGCGCTATCAAGCAGCAATAATCTGCTCAGCGACGCCCAGTTTGGATTCCACCAGGGCCACACAGCTCCTGACCTCATTACTGCATTGGTTTCAGCATAGATCGAGTAGCTGAATGCCAGAGGTGAGATGAGAGGGACTGTCCTTAACACCAAGGCAGCATTCGAGTGTGGCATCAAGGAGCCTGAGGAAAACTGGAATTAATGGGAATCAGGAGGAAAGCTGTCTACTATTTGGAATCATACCTGGCACAAAGGCAGATGATTGAGGCAGTTGGAGGTCAATCATCTCAGCGCCAGGACATCATTGCAGGAGTTCCTCAGGGTGGTGTTCTAGGCCCAACCATCTTCAGCTGCTTCATCAATGATCTTCCCTCTGTCATAAGGCCAGGAGTGGGAATGTCCGCTGATGATGGCACAATGTTCAGCATCATTCGGAACTCCTCAGATGCTGGAGCAGTCCATGTCCAAATGCAGCAAGAGTTGGAAAATATTTGGACGTAAAGATCCTGCGTGACCTCATGCAGGCCAGAGGAAGGAGGGGTGCCCAAAACCCACAGAGGGAAGGAAATCACTTCAATCTCTTCTCCCTCTTTCCAACAGAAACTGTCTGGCCTCGTGTCCTTTTCTCATTCTTTCTCCAGACCAGCAGAGACCCGAGTGAGATGCTCATGACTAAACACTCCCTGGTGGAAGAAGGTTTATGGCACTTAGGTGAAGTTCTCAGTGAATTTCCAAAATAAATATTGATAGGGCATTTGTTAAATTTCGATTACCATCTCAGAAAGTTTCCTAATATGTCTTAAGTCTTCTCCAAACCTCTAGTAACAAGGGGATAGTGAGTGATGGGTGTGCTTTTAATCAACGCTTGAAATCCTCTTCAATAACTTGTTTACTGTTGGTGGCCTGCCGGAGAGTGCGTGAGTCCAAGCCACCAAAATGCTGTGCAGGCTCGAGTGTTAACAAACAATTCAAGAGGCAGTCAGTCCCCAGACAATCCTCCAGATAGTGCATCCTACAACTCCCTGAGCAAGATGGTGTCTTGTGCTAGAAGACCCCATCTTGGCCACCTCACAGGTCCTTTAGTGGCCAAAGAATCTGGAGAAAATTGCCCCCAGGAAGTGATGTAATGAGAAGCTCTTGCTTTGCAAGCAGATGGGTTGGGTATTGGGGGATTGGCCAGAAAGCTGTCTCCAGGGAAACTCAACGAGTTGGACAACTGGAATTTTCAACCGAGTGCGACCTTCAACATATTCAGATAAGCCACGCTGGAGTGATGTCGAATGTCCTATCCAATGAGCCAGTGGGATTGGTGCATTTGCCCCATGACTGGTGTGACTGGGTATTGTAAGAAATCGGATCCCATTACACTGCTGCTGTTATCAGAGCCGAGATGTTATACCTCCCCAGCTCCAGTCCCCTTTCGCGGGCTCTCTGGTGCAGGCAGGAAAATGGCTGAGAGCCCACCCACAATCCTGGAGCTGGAAGAGAATTCACCGGGGTGAATATCAGGTCAGCAGATGTCCCACGCTGCCGTAAATCCAGCTGCAGCACTCTGGGCGACAGCCTCAAACCCTTTTTCGGAGTACGTGATGGCACTTGAAACTTAACACTGAAACCAAGCAGGTCACAGAATATGTTGTGTGAGTGATTGTAATTGGATGCAGCACTAAGCTAATGGATGCCTCATATTTTTCTCTTTTCCAGGGATCCTATGAAATTGAATTTGTACTTGAAGATGCGGATTCCCGTCATCTGTGAACTGTAGAATCTTGGCTGCTCAGAGAAAGAATCCTTTGTGTCTCCCAGGCAGTTAGCATGCCAAAGAGTTCAACGCAATTCTGTCACAGCCAGTGACACTTGGAATCAATTCCATTGAGAACAAATCCAGTTAGTGGCCTTACCACATACTGAGAAGGCAAAAGATCTAAATTTTCCCAATAGTTCAGGGCTGAAACTTCCTGTGAATGAAGACAGCCAGAGTCTCTCGGCTGACTCTTTACAAGCCTGAAATCCGACCGATTCCACTATTCTTCACATCAATGTTTGTTTTCTTTAGACTTCCCCCTCATGCAGAGCATCAATCTGCTAATAGCGCAGCATCCATCCAGTTCATACAAGGTTTTTACTTCTATTTGCCAAGACTTGCGATTTTATAGCGAGCCTTTTTTGCTTTAAGCACGTCCTTTGCCTGTTTAGGACTGAAAATAACTTTCTCCATAAAATTACCAAACATTTGCATTGGGCTTGCTAATGTTGTTAGCGATTTTGGCATTAATTCCCTTAGAAATGTAACTAACGACCATTTTAAACTTAGGTTTAAAAGTTCCGATTCCAAATGAGAGCATAACATGTACTGGTCTTTAAAAGACAGACAATATTAATTGCGCAGTTTAAAAATAAATCCCAATGAGACAATAGACACAATAACTTTCCTGAAATTGTCAATTGATTCCTCAGGTGACCTGCAGAGATATAGACATGGGTTTTTATTGCACGTCCTGAGAAATCTTTAGCCTTGTCAGTTCAATGGACCACATCTACTGCCTTGTGAACTGCCCGCGATTTCTCCAAGTTGACTGAGAGTGGAAGCATAAACTTAATTAGTCATTTCTGCTGTGTTCATCTTGCATTATCCCTCAATTAAAGGTTGGTTTACATGCTGCCCCTCCAAGATGTAATTTCATGCATGGGGATCAATATCCACAGGTATGCTAATGACACTCAGCGCTATCTCGTTATCATCCCTCTCGAAGCCAAAACTACCCTATTGCTTTAATTTAAAATGTCGCCCATCTGTTAATCTTTTCAGTAATTGTTTTTCATTTGAATTATCTTTGTGCATCTGTTGTCTGGTGTACAATTTAAACCTCACTGTATAGTGGGAATATTGGAAGAAATCTCCCTGGAAAAAAATCAGTTATTTCACCATATTCCCCATTATTAGTGCAAAAGTCACCAGCAATTTTAGGCAAAGGAATGCCATGAGGTGAGTTGTGGGCTCTCATAACATGCTGGTTAACTTTTGCAAGTTCCACGTTTGCCTCATGCTAATGTTATCTCAATCTTTGTGTTACTGTTTTCACAATGAATTTGAATTAAACTTCCTTTATTCATTCGTGGAGCATGGGTGTCTCTGGTTGGCCAGCATTTATTTGCCATCCCTAGTTGCCCGAGGGCAGGTGAGATTTAACCACATTGTTGTCGTCTGGAATCATATGTAGGTCAGACCAGGTAAAGACGACAGATTTCCTTCCCTAAAGGGCATTAGTGAACCAGATGGGTTTTTCTGACAATCAGTGATGGTTTCATGATCATCAGTAGATTCTTAATTCCAGTTTTTTTTATTGAATTCTAATTTCACCATCTGCCTTGGCAGGATTCGAACCCAGGTCCCCAGAACATTAGTTGAGTTTCTGGATTAATAGTGTGACAATAATACCCTTGAATTGCATCCCCTTGAAACAGAGTTTGCACTTAGCAATTTAATTATTCATTAGCAGAGAGATGGGCAATAAATGCTGGCCAGCCAGCAGTGCCCATGTCCCATGGATGCATTAAAAAACAATATGAAAATTGTTAATGCAATGCCTGCCAATCTTTCTGGCCCTTAGTCGGAACACTTTAAACTTGTTGTGTTCCATTCTTGCATGTTGTAACGTTTTGTTTTGAAATTTCAAGCATTTCTTTTTTTTAACCTTTCCTTTCTTTTAATCAAAAGTTTATTTCATTCTTTATTTTTCTGATTTGGCACTAATTCATGCAAGCGTTCTCTGTTTCTTTCTCAGTGCCCAGATCACTGCTGCTCCTGTCAAGCAGTGCGTCCCAGAATCTCCATTGCTCTCGCTGCACAGCTCACACTTCCAGCATTTAGAAAGGAAGCACTTTGGAACTGAATGGTGCAGGAAAAAGCATTTGCCACACATGAGATCCTTGAATCAAAGAATCCCTACAGTGCAGATGGAGGCCATGTGGCCCATCGGGTCTGTACCAACCACAATCCCACCCAGCCCCAATCCCTGTAACCCCACATACTTACCTTGCTAATCCCCCTTATACTATGTCAATCAACTAACACTCACATCTTTGAGCTGTGGGAGGAAACCAGAGCACTTAGAGGAAACCCACACAGACATGGGGAGAATGTGCAAACTCCACACAGACGGTGACCCAAGCTGCGAATCAAACCCGGATCTCTTGTTTTTCATTTGAATTATCTTTGTGCATTTGTTGCTTGGTGTACAATTTAAACCTTATTGTATAGTGGGAAAATTGGTACAAATCTGCCCTGAAAAGATATCAGTTATTTCACCATATCCCCCGTTATTAGTGAGGCAGCAGTGTTAACCACTGTGCCACTGTGCCGCCCATATGGTGGCACAGTGGAGATGCCCACGACAGTGAAGTTAGAGCCAATTACAATTCAATATTCCTTAATTGAAACACATTTTCCAGCTTATTTTGTTAAGTGAACATCTGTAGATTGCAGAAATTTCTGCACCATTGCCAAATATAAAGCAAAATCAACTAGCCTGATCAAACCTGACTACCCTTCCCACCCCAATCAACTAACGTTTCCCCCTGACCCCCTGACTACACCTGGACCACACGACTATCTTCTCATCTGACCCTATTGCCCCATCTGAGAATGCTAACTCTCCACCACTGTACTACCTCCCAACCAGACCAGATTACACCCCATCACCCAACTATTCCCCACCTGACCTGACTCATCCTGACCTGATTACCCTTCCTGGCCTTATCCGACCCCTCACTGACCTCCCCCTACTCACCCACCTACCCACCTTGCCCACTGCGCCCATTTATCATTCTACCTTACTACCTCCTCAGCCACTTATTTCATCCACCTGCCACCTTACCCACCCACCTAACTAGTATCCCGCCTGCCCCCTGACACACTGACCATCTCACCCACCTGTCACCCTATCCACCCATCTCACACCTCACCCATCAACTATTCTGCCTACTTGCCATCCTACCCACCAGCCACCTCACCCACCTGCCAGTTTACCCAACTCCTACCTGACCCAACCACCACACACACCCGTCACCCTTCCAACTAACCCAGGCTTTTCCAAACTTTTCCATCCATGGAAACTTTTTGTCCTCCCAGGAATATTGAAGAAACCCCTCAGAAATATCTGTACTATATTGATAAATTAAAGCATAAAAAGATCATCATTGCACAATAAGTACAAAACATAGAAAAACAAATTTAAAAGATGATTCCAGACCTTATAAGTACCCACTTATTAAATAAAATGTTCTATTATTGAACAAATATTTCCAAGTCTTACTTTTTTTATCATTTTTAATGGGAACATCCACTTATATTCTCACCCTCACTCATCCACCCTCACCCTCATCCACCTTCACCCACTCTCATTCTCACCCACACTCATTCTCACCCACTCTCACTCACTGTCACCCTCACCCACTCTCACTCTCACCACCACTCACTCTCACCCACCCTCACCCAGTCACTCTTCTCTCAGCACCCAAAGCCCCGGCCCTTCTCGGGCCTTGGCTGGACTGACCATGGGAGTCCTGATGGAGTCCTGTGGAATCCAGGGGCTCTGTGGATCCAGTTTGGGAACCCCTGCATGAACCCATTTACGTCACTCACAGTTCCATCTTACCCATTCACTAACATTCACACTCAACATTGAAAATGAGTATATGACAGCTCGCACTGTTCACAATGATTGTGGCTTGCGTTTCCCCTATGCTACTGCACTCTGTTAAAGCTCTTTGATTGACACATGCTCCACATTTCTGGAAAAGTCAGGCTCAAAGATCTCATAAGAAGTACGGAGCAGAATTATGATGGAGAAAAGTTTGATTGCAGTGGCAATCTGGTGAGATTTGTAACTTTGTGGTAGATCCAGGCCAAAGCACCAGTTAAGAGTTTAATTAAGATCCAATTTCCCAACTTTTTGGCCTTAAGGATGAAATAGACCAATTTCTAAACTTTGTATTGCTGAAAAAAGAGACATCCTGGCAAAGCTTTTTGTCTTACACTCATCAGGACAGATACAAGAATGCCAAATTTTGAAGTGAGCAATAATTTATACAGTATGAAAAAAGTTGCTGATTGGTTGGCAAATCACTCAGAGTGCGTGAAGTATCGCCATGGAGAATGTGCCAGGGAATTAACGCTTTGGTTTAATTCAAAAAAGGCACATTGTGCTTGGATATATTCCTTTAGAGCCCTATAGCTTCCAGTGAGTATGAATGAGCCAGGCTGATATGCTTAAATTGGTGTTAGTGTAATTCCTAGTTAAGATTTGTTCAGCAAAGCACAAGTTCTAAACTTTTCTCAGGTCCTGGTTCTTTGGTGAAGATGAGCTGAATGAAGAACACAGAAAATGCTGGAAATTGTTATAGTTCAGGTTAGAAACTCCTAAGTATTTTATGAAGCCCGCCTGAATCATAATGTTTGACTTTTGAATTTGGATAGGATAAACACGAGATGTTTCGCTTCAGGTATGATTCAAGTGTTCCACGAGGGAGCATTTACCAAACAAAGTTTATTTAAGAATAAAGTTAACCTGTAAAGCAAGAAAATTAGCATGAACTTTTATCAATTACAAACAAGAAACAATCATAATATATAATTTTTAATGAATATATATAAGCTGTCCCAATCAAAACCAACTTCCACAGACAAATCCTCAACACCGATGCCCCACAAGGCTGTGTTCTCAGCCCCCTATGATACTTATTATACAGTTATGACTGAATGGCCAAATTCCCCTCCAACTCCATCTTCACGTTTGCTGACGACACCACTGTAGTGATTCGAATCTCAAACAATGATGAGACAGAATACAGGAATGAGATAGAGAACTTGTGAACTGGTGTGGCAACAATAATCTCTCTCTCAATGTCAACAAAATGAAGGAGATTGTCATCGAGTCCAGGAGGCACAGAGAAAACATGCCCCGTTTACACCAATGGGGATGAAGTGGAAAGGGTTGAGCCCTTCAAGCTTTTAGGTGTCCAGATCACAAACAACCTGTTCTGGTCCCCCCACCCCGCCGATGCTGACTCTATAATTAAGAAAGCCCACCAATGCTTCTACTTTCTCAGAAGACTAAGGAGATGTGGCATGTCAGCTATGACTCTCACCAACTTTTACAGATGCACCATAGAAAGCATTCTTTGTATCACAGCTTGGTATGGGCTCCTGCTCTGCCCAAGATGGCAAGAAACTACAAAAGGTCATGAATGCAGCCCAACCCATCATGCCAACCAGCCTCCCATCCATTGACTCTGTCTACAATTCCTGCTGCCTTGGCAAATCAGCCAGCATAATTAAGGAAGCCATGCACCCTGGACATTCTCTTCCACCTTCTTCTGTCAGGGAAAAGATACAAAAATCTGAGGTCATTTAAGAACATAAGAACATAAGAAATAGGAGCAGGAGTAGGCCATCTAGCCCTTCGAGCCTGCCCCGCCATTCAATAAGATCATGGCTGATCTGTCGTGGCTCAGTTCCACTTTCCCGCCCTCTCCCCATAACCCTTAATCCCCTCTCTTATCAAGAACCCATCAACCCGCTTCTTAAAAATATTTAGCGAGGCAGCCTCCACCACTTCAACGGGCAGAGAATTCCAGAGATTCACCACCCTTTGAGTGAAGAAGTTCCTCCTCAACTCCGTTCTAAACCGCCTCCCCTTTATCTTGAGGCTGTGCCCCCTAGTCCTACTGTCTTTTTTGAGCGGGAAGAGTCTCTCCACCTCTATCCTATCCATCCCATTCATCATCTTATACGTCTCAATGAGATCTCCCCTCATTCTTCTAAACTCTAACGAGTACAAGCCTAGTTTATTCAGCCTCTCCTCATAGCTCAATCCCCTCAACTCCGGTATCAGCCTAGTAAACCTCCTCTGCACTCCCTCCAGGGCCAAAATATCCTTGCGCAGGTGCGGCGCCCAAAACTGCACACAACTGACACACAATTTACCAACTGACACAAGAATAGCTTGTTCCCTGCTGCTGTCTGACTTTTGAATGGACCTGTTTCACATTAAGTTGATCTTTCTCTACACCATAGCTATGACTGTAAGACTACGTTCTGCATTCTCTTGTTTCCTTCTCGATGAATGGTATGCTCTGTCTGTATAGCGCACAAGAAACAATACTTTTCACTGTGTGCTAATACATGTGACAATAATAAGTCTAATCGAATCAAATCAAAAAAGACCCTTTTCACAGGTTTAACACAACACAGACTAATGCTCACGTGACACTGGGATCACGGCCGTTAGTTGAATTCTGCTCTTGAGACTCAGAACAGTTTGAAGACAAGACAGCTTCCCAAAACACCAGAGGGACTCTGGTCCAGCAGGTTTTCACCTTTCAGGAAAACAAGGTCTTGTTGTCAGTTAACCGTCAGAATTTTCAAAACAACAGGGAGAGAGGGAAAACACTTCTTTTTAGCTTGCTGTCCCTTCTAAAATTAACTCAAACTTGCAACTCCAAACTGAAACTGAAAATGAAATCCCTGTCACCTTATCTGCCCGGAGCTTTTCTCCTCCCACCAATGACATCGCCTAAGGCTGTGAGCATGAATTAAAAGAAGCTCTGAAAGGTACACGAACATCATAAAATACACGGTGGATATGTTGGTTTTTGTGGTAAAATCAAAGGAGCTAATAGTTCAGATGTTAAATCTTTCATTGATTGAGGATACAGTCCCATACCTTTAACTCATTACTTCCAGAATTTATTTTGTACGCAAAAGAATTGTGACTTCAGAAAAGTTTAGCAGTTGGTCTGTTTTATTGTTGAACTTTGCAAAGTGTGTATTAAGTAATCTCTTAATTTAATCATAATGTTGTAATTATTAGTGGCACAAAATACATTATTTCACGCTGAAAACAATTTTGACAACAACTACTTATGTTTAGATAGCACCTTCTGTGGAATAAAACTCCCCCAAAGTGCTTTGCAGATGATGTGCAATTTGACGCTGAGCTCCATCAGGTGATATTAGGGCAGATAAATAAAAGCTTGCCAGAGAGTCAGAATCACCTCATCACAATCCAATCAGCAATGTTGTTTCAAGGGCTGGGTACGGTTTCGGGGCCCCTCTATATTTTGGGATGTCGGATGCGAGATTCCGTAATGCTATTTTCAAACTTTCCATTCTTCCTTTCTGTTTACAGTTTCCTCCTCCCTTGCTATATTTTCCCAGATACTCTGCACTCTCTGACTTGAAAGGGTTGGGGTGTATCTATCCACAAATTAGCTTAAACCCTGAATAATGTGTGACAGCTGCACATGGTACATCTTACTGATTGCTTTCTTCTTGTTCCTGCCAAAGCACTTAGCTTCTTCTTAGTGCTCTCCCAGATCGCTGGTCAGCTGAGAGGAATTAGAAAATACTGGAGATCTACTTCACCACAGCACAGTCACAGGCTGTGACACAGAATCGGTCTCCTATCTCCATTTTACTGGGGTTTTGTTTTATGAGGAGAGGTTGAGTAGTTTAGGCCTGAACTCATTGGAGTTTAGAAGAATGAGAGGCGACCTTTTTGACCTCTTTTCCAGACGTCGCTGGATTCCGGGGAAGTGCCGGAAGATTGGAAAACGGCTAATGTTACGCCGTTGTTTAAGAAGGGTGCCAGGCAAAAGGCAGGGAATTATAGGCCGGTTAGTTTAACGTCTGTTGTAGGTAAAATGTTAGAATCCGTCATCAAGGAGGAAATAGCGAGGCATCTTGAGGGGAATTGCTTGATAGAGCAGACGCAGCACGGTTTCGTTATGGGGAAGTCGTGTCTGACAAATTTACTGGAGTTCTATGAGGATGTGTCTAGGGCAGTGGATAGAGGAGAGCCGGTGGATGTGGTCTTTCTTGATTTTCAGAAGGCGTTTGACAAGGTACCTCACAAGAGGTTATTGCAGAAGGTCAGGGGACATGGAGTTGGGGGTAGGGTGTTAGCGTGGATAGAGGATTGGTTGTCAAATAGGAGGCAGAGAGTGGGGGTCAATGGGTGCTATTCGGATTGGCGGTTGGTGACTAGTGGAGTGCCCCAGGGGTCGGTGCTGGGGCCTCAGCTATTTACCATTTATATAGATGATCTGGAGGAGGGAACCGAGTGTATGGTGTCGAAATTTGCTGATGACACCAAGATTGGTGGAACGGCAAATTGTGCAGAGGGTGTGGAGAGTCTACAGAAGGATCTAGATAGGCTGGGCGAATGGGCCAGGAACTGGCAAATGGAATTTAATGTTGGCAAATGCGAGGTGGTCCACTTTGGTAGGAATAATGGTAGGAAGGATTATTACTTACACGGAGAAAAACTGCAGCAGGCGACGGTGCAGAGGGACCTCGGGGTCCTTGTGCATGAGTCGCAAAAACCCAGCTTGCAGGTGCAGCAGGTGGTCAGGAAGGCGAATGGGATGCTGGCCTTCATAGCGAGGGGGATTGAATATAAAAGTAGGGAGGTCTTGCTGCGGCTATATAGGGCATTGGTGAGGCCGCAGCTGGAGTACTGTGTGCAGTTTTGGGCGCCGTACTTACGCAAGGATATTTTGGCCTTGGAGGGAGTGCAGAGAAGGTTTACTAGGCTGATGCCGGAGTTGAGGGGGTTGAACTATGAGGAGAGGCTGAATAAACCGTGGACGTGGTGTACATGGACTTCAGCAAGGCGTTTGATAAGGTCCCCCATGCAAGACTTCTTGAGAAGGTGAGAGGGCATGGGATCCAAGGGCCTTTGGCCTTGTGGATCCAGAACTGGCTTGCCTGCAGAAGGCAGAGAGTGGCTGTGGATGGGTCTTTTTCTGAATGGAGGTCAGTCACCAGTGGAGTGCCCCAGGGATCTGTTCTAGGACCCTTGCTGTTTGTCATTTTCATAAATGACCTAGATGAGGAAGTGGAGGGATGGGTAAGTAAGTTCGCTGATGACACGAAGGTCGGTGGTGTTGTGGATGGTCTGAAAGGATGTCAAAAGTTGCAGCAGGACATAAATAGGATGCAGGACTGGGCGGAGAAGTGGCAGATGGACTTCAACGCGGAAAAATGCGTAGTCGTCCATTTTGGCAGAACCAACGGGATGAACGAGTACACTATCAAGGGCAGGAGTCTTAGTAGCGTTGAAGAGCAGAAGGATCTTGGGGTCCGGGTCCACAGGACTCTTAAATCGGCCTCGCAGGTGGAAGAGGTGGTCAAGAAGGCATATGGTGTACTGGCCTTCATTAATCGAGGGATTGAGTTTAGGAATCGGGAGGTAATACTGCAACTTTATAAGACCCTTGTCAGGCCTCATTTGGAGTACTGTGCGCAGTTCTGGTTGCCTCACTATAGGAAGGACGTAGAAGCTATTGAAAGGGTACAGAGGAGATTTACAAGGATGTTGCCTGGACTGGGAGGCATGCCTTATGAAGTTAGGTTGAGGGAGCTGGGTCTCTTTTCCCTGGAGAGACGAAGGTTGAGAGGTGACCTGATAGAGGTTTATAAAATGTTGAGAGGAATAGATAGGGTGGATTCTCAGAGGCTATTTCCCCGGGTTGAAATGGTCGCTACGAGAGGACACAGATTTAAGGTGCGGGGAGGAAAGTACAGAAGTGATGTTAGGGGTGAGTTTTTCACTCAGAGGCTGGTGAGTGAATGGAATCGGCTGCCGTCAGTGGTGGTGGAGGCGAACTCGCTGGGGTCTTTTAAAAGACTTCTGGATGAGTATATGGGGTTTTATGGGATTGGGGGTTATAGATAGGTCTATAGATTGGTAGGTGTTGATGTGATTGGCGCAACTCGTGGGCCGAAGGGCCTGTTTGTGCTGTAGTGTTCTATGTTCTATGTTCTAAACTAGGCTTGTACTCGTTAGAGTTTAGAAGAATGAGGGGAGATCTCATTGAGACGTATAAGATGATGAATGGGATGGATAGGATAGAGGTGGAGAGACTCTTCCCGCTCAGAAAGGATAGTAGGACGAGGGGGCACAGCCTCAAGATAAAGGGTGGGCGGTTTAGAATGGAGTTGAGGAAGAACTTCTTCACTCAAAGGGTGGTGAATCTCTGGAATTCTCTGCCCGTTGAAGAGGTGGAGGCTACCTCGCTAAATATTTTTAAGGCGCGGGTTGATGGGTTTTTGATAAGAGAGGGGATTAAGGGTTATGGGGAGAGGGTGGGAATGTGGAACTGAGCAGCGACAGATCAGCCATGATCTTGTTGGATGGCGGGGCAGGCTTGAAGGGCTAGATGGCCTACTCCTGCTCCTATTTCTTATGTTCTTATGTTCTTATGAAATGTGTAAAATTCTGAGGGGATTTTGACAGGTTAGATGTTGAGAGGATGTTTCACCTCTTGAGCTTTTTTTTTCAATATATAATATATAAGACAGAGGAAAGAATAGACATTGGACCACTGGAAAATGAGGCTGGAGAAGTAATAACAGGAAACACAGAATTGGCAGAGGAATTGAATCGTTACTTTGCATCAATCTTCACAGTGGAAGACACCAGTGGGATGCCAGAGCTCCAGGAGAGACAGGGGGAACAGGTGAGTGTAGTGGTCATCACTAAGGAGAATGTTCTGGAGAAATGGAAAGATCTCAAGGTGGATAAATCACCTGGATCAATGGACTGTATCACAGGGCTCCATTAGAGATAGCTGAGGAAACTGTGGAGGCTTTTGTGGTCAGGAATCACTGGAGGCAGGGAGGATACAGTAAGAAGTCTCAAAACGCCAGGGTAAAGTCCAACAAACCTGTTGTGAAACTTCTTTCTGTGTTTATCCCAGTCCAACGCTGGCATCTCCACATCATGGCAGGGAGAATCCCAGAGGACTGGAAAGTAGATAAAATAACACCACTGTTTAAGAAGTGATGTAGGTAGCAGATGGGAAATTATAGGCCATTTGGCCTAGAGTTCTTTGAGGAGGTAACAAAGAAATTAGATAAAGGAGAACCAGTGGACTTGACTTATTTAGATTTCCAGAAGGCCTTTGACAAGGTGCCACATAGGAGACTTAAATAAGTTAAGAGCCCACAATGTTCAGGGTATGATCCTGGCATGGATAGAGGATTAGCTGATTGGCAGAAGGCAGAGAGTGGGGATAAAGGGTCTTTTTCAGGATGGCAGCCGGGAACTAGTGGTGCACCTCAGGATTCATTGCTGGGACCACAACTTTTCACAGTACACATTAATGATTTTGAAGAAGGAACTGAACGCACTGTTGCTAAGTTTGCAGATGATACAAAGGTATGTAGAGGGATAGGTAGTATTGAGGAAGCAGGGACTGCAGAAGGACTTGGACAGGTTAGGAGAGTGGGCAAAGAATTTGATTTGATTTATTACTGTCACACGTATTAACATATAGTGAAAAGTACTGTTTCTTGTGTGCTTTACAGACAAAGCATACCATTCATAGAGAAGAAAATGAAAGCGTACAGAATGTAGTGTTACAGTCATAGTTAGATTGTAGAGGAAGATCAACTTAATGCAAGATAAGCCCATTCAGGAGTCTGACAGCAGTAGGGAAGCAGCTGTTCTTGAGTCGGTTGGTACATGACCTCAGACTTTTGTGTCATTTTCCTGATGGAAGAAGGTGGAAGACAGAATGTTTAGGATCTGTGATATCCTTAATTATGCTGGCTACTTTGCCAAGGTAGCAGGAAGTGTAGGCAGAGTCAATGGATGGGATGCTGGTTTGTGTGATGGATTGGGCTATGTTCACGACCTTTCACAGTTCCTTGTGGAGAAGAAGCGGCAGATGGAATATAATGTGGAAAAGTGTGAGGTTATGCACTTTGGAAGGAGGAATGGAGGCATAGACTATTTCCTAAATGGGAAAATGCTCAGGAAATCAGAAACACAAAGGGGCTTGGGAGTCCTTATTCAAGATTCTCTTAAGGTTAACGTGCAGGTTCAGTTGGCAGTTAGGAAGGCGAATGCAGTGTTCGCATTTACGTGGCGAGGGCTAGAATACAAGAGCAGGGATGTACTTCTGAGGCTGTATAAGGCTCTGGTCAGACCCCATTTGGAGTATTGTGAACAGTTTTGGGCCCCATAACTAAGGAAGGGTGTGCTGGCCTTGGAAAGGGTCCAGAGGAGGTTCACAAGAATGATCCCTGGAATGAAGAGCTTGTCGTATGAGGAATGGTTAAGGATTTTGGATGTGTACTCATTGGAGTTCAGAAGGATGAGGGGGGATCTTATTGAAACTTATAGGATACTGCAAAGCCTGGATAAAGTGGATGTGGAGAGGATGTTTCCACTAGCAGGAGAAACTAAAACCAGAGGGCATGTCCTCAGATTAAAGGGACGATCCTTTAAAACAGAGATGAGGAGGAATTTCTTCAGCCAGAGAGTGATGAATCTATGGAACTCTTTGCTGCAGAAGGCTGTGGAGGCCAGGTCACTGCGTGTCTTTAAGATAGGAATAGATAGGTTCTTGATTAATAAGGGGATCAGGGGTTACGGGGAAAAGGCAGGAGAATGGGGATGAAAAAGGTATCAGCCACGATTGAATGGGGGAACAGCTGCAATGCGCTGAGTAGCCTAATTCTGCTCTATGTTTTATGGTCTAATAGAGCTGGGAGCACAGTTTAAAGTAAGGGATCTCTCATTTCAGACTGAAATGGGGATAGGCTTTTGTTTCTCTCAGAGAGTTGTTTTTTTTGGAATTCTCTTGCACAGTGAGCGGTGAGGCTGGGTCACTGAATATATTCAGTGCTGGTTCAGGCAGAGTCTTGATTGACAAGAGTGTCAAAGTTGATGGGAGGGCAGATAGTAAAAGCCGCAATCAGATCAGTCATGCTCTGACTGAATGGTGCAGCAGGATCGATGGGCTGAATGGTCTACTTTATGTTCATATGTTCTTCTGTTATGCTGCAAGTCCATTGCAGGTTTGCAGCCTGCCTTGATGCTCACATTATTACAAGTTCAGATGGAGACTTTCCTTTTGTCCATGTCTCTGTATACTCAGGTTAGTATGGAATGCTGGATGTGTTATTATGAAAGTGAAGCAGAAGGAAAAACGACACTGCAGGGACATCTGCAGAACATGCTTTATTCCATACATCGGTTTGATTTTACACTTACACCGCAAAACATCTGCATAAATTTCAACAATATCTTCCCCCATGACTGGGCACTTATGTTCACAAATTGTTCTGACCAGATTTATTGCCTGGCTAGCTAGGGAAAGAGAAAATACAGGAGGTTTCTTAATGAAGAGGACTTAAGATAAGAAAGGAGCAAGATCAGGGTTTGTGTGCAATTACACTCGATCCTTTTCCATCAGCAGTCTGCCACGTATGCTATTTCTCAAGGTCTTTCTCTCTTAGAATTTATAAGAGGTTTAGGGGAAGCTCTCTGGGTTTGATGACTCCTTTACGATTCATCCTGAGACCCTATACAGCACAACAGCACTTTAATTCTGTCCTCTGATGCCTTACTACCATTTATTGTGGATATCAAAGTGTTTCATATATCTGTGCACAATCCACCAAGTTCTGCCAAGAAATATCCAGATGGCTCTTTAAACTTGTTTTCTATACTTATTAACTACTTTTGAAGAATCTAGTTTATTACTAAATGCAACGTTTAAGTGAATGTAGAACAGATTCCTCTCACATTTGTATTTATATATGTTGCATGAACCTGGGGTTATAGTCAGGCATTTTCCCAGGCTCACGCTATCCAACTCCAGTCATGGGTCACAGTAATCTCGAGCAGACCACTTCCTATTAAAGCTGGAGATAAAGTAAGTCCAGTGGCAGTCTAATTATACCCTCGCTGTCTTTTCTACTAAAGCGCCCTCACTTGCTGACACACAGTACCACCTTCCTGTCCACTCTGACAATCAAAGTTTGCCAGAAGAGCTTTCAGTAATTTGCATTTTTCCGATTGCCAACATTTTTCTTTTAAAAGTGCATCGCCATAGTTACCCATAGGCTGAGCTATTTCCAGGGAAACAGTGCCAAAATCGATTTGAAAACGCCAGTCTTCTTACCATCCATTGGCTGCCATTCATTACACCATCGGATGTTAGCCAGTTGGCACTTACTGCCACTTGGCAGAGTCAGCAAATGAAAGTGTAAAGTTTCAGCACCTGATCTTATAAATAGGATAATTTCGTTATATAAACCCCCAGGTATCAGCCATGGCTGAGTGGGCAGCTCTCTCACCTCTCAATCAGAAGGTTGTGAGTTTAAATCCCACAAAGCATGACGCTAATGATCAGGAGTTGTACTGAGGGAGTGCCACACTGTCAGAGGGTCAGTACTGAGGGAGTGCCACACTGTCAGAGGGTCAGTACTGAGGGAGTGCCACACTGTCAGAGGGTCAGTGCTGAGGGAGTGCCGCACTGTCAGAGGGTCAGTGCTGAGGGAGTGCCGCACTGTCAGAGGGTCAGTGCTGAGGGAGTGCCGCACTGTCAGAGGGTCAGTACTGAGGGAGTGCCGCACTGTCAGATGGTCAGTGCTGAGGGAGTGCCACACTGTCAGAGGGTCAGTGCTGAGGGAGTGCCGCACGGTCAGAGGGTCAGTGCTGAGGGAGTGCCGCACGGTCAGAGGGTCAGTGCTGAGGGAGTGCCGCACTGTCAGAGGGTCAGTGCTGAGGGAGTGCCGCACTGTCAGAGGGTCAGTGCTGAGGGAGTGCCACACTGTCAGAGGGTCAGTGCTGAGGGAGTGCCGCACGGTCAGAGGGTCAGTGCTGAGGGAGTGCCGCACTGTCAGAGGGTCAGTGCTGAGGGAGTGCCGCACTGTCAGAGGGTCAGTGCTGAGGGAGTGCCGCACTGTCAGAGGGTCAGTGCTGAGGGAGTGCCGCACTGTCACAGAGGGTCAGTACTGAGGGAGTGCCGCACTGTCAGAGGGTCAGTGCTGAGGGAGTGCCGCACTGTCAGAGGGTCAGTGCTGAGGGAGCGCCGCACTGTCAGAGGGTCAGTACTGAGGGAGTGCCACACTGTCAGAGGGTCAGTGCTGAGAGAGTGCCACATTGTCAGAGGGTCAGTACTGAGGGAGTGTCGCACAGTCAGAGGGTCAGTGCTGAGGGAGTGTCCCACTGTCAGAGGGTCTGTGCTGAGGGAGTGTTGCACTGTCAGAGGGTCAGTACTGAGGGAGTGCCGCATTCTCAAAGGGTCAGCACTAAGCTATATTGCTCTGAGCCAATATTCTATCTTCAATCAGCAACACTGCTACAGATTAACTGGCAATTCGTCCAACTGGTTTTTAATGGGATCTTACTCTGCAGCACATAGCTGTTATCTTTCTATATAAAAGCAATGATTTGTGATGATACTGTCTCTTTCAGAAATGTATTTTAATCATGATTCTCTGAAGAATGTTTCTGGCAGGCCCTGGAAGTTATTGGCATCCTGATGTCTGTGACCGGTGTCCTTTATTGTTGCTGCAGCAGTGTAATTGATATTATGTTGATTTTAATTTGGCCTGATGCAGTGTTCTGGGGTTTTATGGTCCTTTGGGAGTTGCTGAGTGGAACATGATTTGGGACAGTTATTTCCACAGAAAAGTTCAAATTTTAGTTTCTTTTTCATAGTTGCTGTTTTACACTGATGGAAGAAGGCAGTGTCTCTGTCTCTGTCTCTGTCTCTCTCTTTCTCTCTCTCTCCCTCCAGTGGCTTCCTGAAAGTTCCAGGACTGGGAAGCCTCAGAGAATTGACCCAATATTCAAAGGGCTCATTCACAACAGGTGTTAAAAGCTGAAAACCCAGCAACAAGAGCATACTTGTTTCTGTGCCAACTCTGAAGAAGGGTGAATATCTGTGGGATGGCGTTTAACTTGGAACAACAGAGATAGCTAGCTGTTCAGAGTTATGCTGTGTCAACTGTAAGTCATGTAATTGGCAAAAGTTACACTAATTCTTTTTGTTATATTTTAACTGTTTTCCTAAGTAAACTTGGTTTAATAAAATCTTCTTAGTGGATCACTTGAATCATACCTGGAGCAAGACATCCTGGGATACACTTTGTCAGATAAATCCTCAGGCTCTGATGAAGTGTATCCCAGGACATTGTGGGAGGCCAGGAAGAAAATTACGGCTCCCTTAGCAGAGATATTTGAATCATCAACAGCCATAGGTAATGTGCCTGAGGATTGGAGAGTGGCAAATGTTGTGCCTTTGTTAAGATGGACCACAGGGAAAACCCTGGGAACTACAAGCTGCTGAGCCTAACGTCTGTAGTAGGTAAATTGTTAGAAGGTATTCTGAGAGACAGGATCTACAGGCATCCAGAGATGCAAGGACTGATTAGGGACAGTCAGCATGGCTTTGTGAGTGGAAAATCATGTCTCACAAATTTGATTGAGCTTTTTAAAGGGGTAACCAAGAAAGTAGATGTGGGCAGTGCAGTTGATGTTGTCTACATGGATTTTAGCAAGGCCTTTGACGAGGTACCACATGGTAGGTTGTTGCATAAAGTTAAATTTCATGGGATCCAGGGTGAGGTAGCCAATTGGATACAAAATTGGCTTGATGACAGAATGACACCAGGTTTACTCCAGTTCAACACCGGCATCTCCACATCTTGATGACGGAAGACAGGTTGGTTGTAGAAGGTTATTCTTCAAACTGGAGGCCTGTGACCAGCAGTGAGCCTCAGGGATCAGTGCTGGCTCCACTGTTATTTGTCATTTATATTAATGATTTGGATGAGAATATAGGAGGCATGGTTAGTAAGTTTGCAGATGACACTAAGACTTTGGCATAGTGGACAGTGAAGAAGATTATCTAGGATTGCATCAGGATTTTGATCAATTGGGCCAGTGGGCTGACGAATGGCAGATGGAGTTTAGTTTAGATATATGCGAGGTGATGCATTTTGGCCGAATGAACCAGGGCAGGACTTACTCAGTTAATAAGAACAAAGAACAAAGAAAATTACAGCACAGGAACAGGCACTTCATCCCTCCAAGCCTGCACTGATTACACTGCCCGGCTTAACTAAAACCCCCTACCCTTCTGGGGACCATATCCCTCTATTCCCATTCTACTCATGTATTTGTCAACACTCCCCTTAAAAATCACTACTGTACCCGCTTTCACTACCTCCCCTGTCAATGAGTTCCAGACACCCACTACTCGCCGTGCAAAAAATCTTCCTCGTATATCTCCTTTAAACCTTGCCCCTCGCACCTTAAATCTGTGCCCCCTAGTAGTTGACTCTTCCAGCCTGGGAAAAAGCTTCTGACTATCCACTCTGTCCATGCCTCTCATAAACTGGTAGTCTTCTATCAGGTATCCCCTCAATCTCTGTCATTCCAGTGAGAACAAATCAAGTTTCTCCAACATCCTGGTAGATCTTTTCTGTACCCTCTCCAAAGCCTGCACAGCCTTCTGGTAATGTGGCAATCAGAATGGAAGACTATATTCCAAGTGTGATCTAACTAAGATTCTATAAAGCTGCAAAATGACTTGCCAATTTTTGCCCAGGCTGATGAAGGCAAGCATGCCGTATGCCTTCTTGACTACCTTCGCCACCTGCATTGCCACTTTCAATGACTTGTGTATCTGTACACCCAGTTCTTTTGCCTATCAATACTCTTAAAGGTTCTGCCATTTACTGGATATTTCTTATCAGTATTTGACATTCCAAAATGCATTAGCTCACATTTGTCCTGATTAAACTCCATCTGCCATTTCTCTGCCCAAGTCTCCAACTGATCTATATCCTGCTGTATCCTCTGATGGTCCACATCACTGTCCGCAACTCCACCAACCTTTTTGTCATCTACAAACTTACTAATCAAACCAGTTATGTTTTCCTCAAAATCATTTGTGTATATTACAAAACAGCAAAGGTCCCAGCACCGATCCCTGAGGAACACCACTTGTCACAGCCCTCCATTCAGAAACACACCTTTCCACTGCTACACTTTGTCTTCTTTGACCGAGCCTGTTTTGTATCCACCAATGGTAAGGCGCTGAGGAGAGTAGTAGAACAAGGGGTCCGAAGAGTACAGGTCCATAACTCCCTGAAAGTGGAGTCACAGACGGACAGAGTGGTGAAGAAGGTATTCGGCATGTTTGGTTTCATTGGTCAGAACATTGAATACAGGAATTGCGACGTGTTGTTGAAGTTGTACAAGACATTAGTAAGGTCACACTTGAATACTGTGTATAGTTCTAGTCACCATATTATAGAAATGATATTATTAAACTAGAAAAAGTGCAGAAAATATTTACTAGGATGCTACAAGGACTTGATGGATTGAGTTACAAGGAGAGGCTGGATAGACTGGGATTTTTTTTTTCCCTGGAGCATAGAAGGCTTAGGGGTGATCTTATAGAGTTTTATAAAATAATGAGGGGCATAGATTAGGTAGATAGTCAACATCTTTTCCCAAAGGTAGGGGTGCCTAAAACTAGAAGGCATAGATTTAAGGTGAGAGGGAACAGATACAAAAGGGTCCGGAGGGGCAATATTTTCAGGCAGAGTGTCTGGAACAAGCTGCCAGAGGTAGTAGTAGAGGCAGGGACAATTTTGTTTTTTAAAAAGCATTTGGACAGTTACGTGGGCAAGATCAGTATAAGGGGATATGGGCCAAATGCGGGCAATTGGGACTAGCTTAATGGTAAAAACTGGATCGCATGGACAAGTTGGGCCGAAGGGCCTGTTTTCATGCTGTAAACCTATAACTCTATAAAACACCTTATGCTCTTTCATGCCAAAATCCAATGTAAAACTCAGGTTCTAGGCTAACATCAGCACCCTGGAGTTTCTGGACTGGGTCTTAACATGAAGTGGGTATGCCGGCGTTGGACTGGCGTAAACACAGTAAAAAGTCTGACAACACCAGGTTTTAGTCCAACCTATTTATTTGATAATATACTCACAAGCTTTCGAGGGGACTGCCTCTTCGTCAGGTGAATGGAGAGTTCTGGCCTCAGACAGAGCATATAAAGCACAGACAGTTTAGAGATTACTGATTAGAATGCGAATCCTTACACCTAACCTGCTGTTCAAGACCTGAAGTGGCTGATAATGTGAGTGGAAGGAGCACTGATCACAGTTTAAAGAGATGTGTATTGTCTCCAGACAGTACAGTAAGTGAGGTTTTGCAAACCCAGGCAAGTCACGGGGGTTACAGATAGTGCGACATGAACCCAAGATCCCTGTTGAGACCGTCCTCATGTGTGCGGAACTTGGCTATCAGTCTCTGTTCAGCGACTCTGCGCTGTCGTGTGTCGTGAAGGCCGCCTTGGAGAATGCTTACCCGAAGGTCAGAGGCTGAATGCCCGTGACCACTGAAGTGTTCGCCAACAGGAAGGGAACAGTCTTGCCTGGTGACTGTCGAGCGATGTTCATTCATCCGTTGTCGTAGCGTCTGCATGGTCTCCCCAGTGTACCATGCTTCGGGACATCCTTTCTTGCAACGTATCAGGTAGACAATGTTGGCCGAGTTGCAAGAGTATTTACCATGTACCTGGTGGATGGTATTCTCACGTGTGAACAGTGACCACAATACCACACAACCCTGTCACAGCAACCTCTGCAAGACATGCCGGATCATCGACACGGATACCATCATCACACGTGAGAATACCATCCACCAGGTACATGGTAAATACTCTTGCAACTCGGCCAACATTGTCTACCTGATACGTTGCAAGAAAGGATGTCCCGAAGCATGGTACATTGGGGAGACCATGCAGATGCTACGACAACGGATGAATGAACATCGCTCGACAGTCACCAGGCAAGACTGTTCCCTTCCTGTTGGCGAACACTTCAGTGGTCACGGGCATTCAGCCTCTGACCTTCGGGTAAGCATTCTCCAAGGCGGCCTTCACGACACACGACAGCGCAGAGTCGCTGAACAGAGACTGATAGCCAAGTTCCGCACACATGAGGACGGTCTCAACAGGGATCTTGGGTTCATGTCGCACTATCTGTAACCCCCGTGACTTGCCTGGGTTTGCAAAACCTCACTTACTGTACTGTCTGGAGACAATACACATCTCTTTAAACTGTGATCAGTGCTCCTTCCACTCACATTATCAGCCACTTCAGGTCTTGAACAGCAGGTTAGGTGTAAGGATTCGCATTTTAATCAGTAATCTCTAAACTGTCTGTGCTTTATATGCTCTGTCTGAGGCCAGAACTCTCCATTCACCTGACGAAGAGGCAGTCCCCTCGAAAGCTTGTGAGTATTATCAAATAAATAGGTTGGACTAAAACCTGGTGTTGTCAGACTTTTTACTGTCTTAACATGAAGTCATTGGGAATGATTCATGATGTAAGAAACATGGCAACTCCCAGGGACCTGATCTGGCACAAACATGCATGATGTGCTTCTGCTGGTGACAGACCAGTTACTCATTGATGGAGCGAAAGCCATTATGGTTGATAGGCGTTAGGGGCTGTTGCCATGGAGCCCTTAAAGCCACATCAGTGTACCCTGTACACCAGAGAAGCCTCACTGAATCTCAGCCTCACTGTCTTCAACAATCTATCTATCTTCAGTCACTATCTTTGGGGTGACCTGATGGCACAGTGGTTAGCACTGCTGTCTCACAGGTCCAGGGACCTGGGTTCGATTCCAGCCTGTGTGGAGTTTGCACATTCTCCCCATGAGCACAACCAAAAAAAAACAAAAAGGGGGAGAAGATGAAATATGAGTGTAAGCTTGCAAGTAATATAAAAGAAGATAGGAAGAGTTGTTTTCAATATATAGAAGGTAAGAGAGAAGCAAAAATAGCCATTGGACCACTGGAAAATGAGGCTGGAGAAGTAATAAAAGGAAACAAAGAAATGGCAGAGGAACTGGAACAGAGAATCAGTCTTCATGGTGGAAGACACCAGTGAGATGTGAGAGCTCCAGGAGAGTCAGGGGACACAGGTAAGTTTAGTGGCCATCACTAAGGAGAAGGTTCTGGGGAAACTGAAAGGTCTGAAGATGAATAAATCACCTGGACTGGATGGACTGCACCCCTGGGTTCTAAAAGAGATATCTGAGGAAATTGTGGAGGCATTGGTGGTGATCTTTCAGGAATCACTGTGGGCAGGGAGAGTCCCAGAGGAATGGAAGGTAGCTGATGCATCACTGCTGTTTAAGAAGGGAGGGGGGCAGCAGATGGGAAATTACAGACCGGTTAGCCTGATTTCAGTCTTTAACGAGATTTTAGTCTATTATTAAAGATGAGATTGTAGAGTACTTGGAAGTGTGTGATAAAATAGGACTGAGTCAGCACGGCTTTGTCAAGGGGAGGTCATGTCGACAAATCTGTTAGAGTGCTTTGAGGAAGTAACAAGGAAGTTAGATAAAGGAGAACCAATGGACATGATTTATTTAGATTTCCAGAAGGCCAGAATACAAGGAGCCGCATAGGAGACTGTTAAATAAGTTAAGTGTCCATGGCGTTAATGGTAAGGTCTTGGCATGGATAAAGGATTGGCTGAGTAGCAGAAGGTAGAGAATGGGAATAAAGGGGTCTTTCTCAGGATGGCAACCTGTGACTGGTGGTGTGCCTCAGGGGTCACAACTTTTCACAATATACATTAATGATTTGAACAAAGGAACTGAAGGCACTGTTGCTAAGTTTGCAGATGATACAAAGGCATGTAGAGGGACAGATAATATCGAGGATGGAGGGGTGCTGCAGAAAGGCTTGGACAGGCTAGGAGAGTGGGCAAAGTAGCAGACAGAACACAATGTAGAACAGTGGAGGTTATGCGCTTTGGAAGGAGGAATAGAGGCATAAACTATTTTGTAAATGGGGAAATGCTCAGGAAATCGGAAGCACAAAGGGATTCGGGAGTCATTGTTCACAATTTTCTTAAGGTTAACATGCAGGTTTAGTCGGCAGTTAGGAAGACAAATGCAATGCCAGCGTTCATGTGGAAAGGGCTAGAATACAAGAGCAGGGATGTACTTCAGAGGCTGCATCAGGCTCTGGTCAGACCCCATTTGGAGTATTGTGAGCAGTTTTGGGCCCTGTATCTATGGAAGGATATACTCGTCCTGGAAAGGGTCCAGAGAAGGTTCACGAGAATGATCCCTGGAATGGAGAGATTGTCATCTGAGGAACGGTTGAGGACTCTGGGTCTGCACTCGCTGCAGTTTAGCAGGATGAGGTGGGGGGACTCATATTGAAATTTACAGGGCGTTGCAAGGCCTGGATAGAGTGGACGTGGAGAGGATGTTTCCATTAAAAGGAAAAACTAGAACCCGAGGGCACAACCTCGGTCTAAAGAGACAATCCTTTAAAGCAGAGATAAAGAACAAAGAACAACACAGCACAGGAAACAGGCTCTTCGGCCCAACGCGCCGCCATTTTAACATTGTGAGGAGGAATTTCTTCAGACAGAGAGTGGTGAATCTATGGAACTCTTTGCCACAGAAAGCTGTGGAGGCCAGGTCATTGTGTGTTTTTATGACAGAGATAGATAGGTTCTTGATTAATAAAGGGATTACGGGTTATGGGAAAAAGACAAGGGAACGGGGATGAGAAAAATATCAGCCATGATTGAATGGGGGAGCAGAACCAATTGGCTGAGTGGCTAAATTCTGCTCCTATGTCTTATGGTCTTATGGTCTGCGTGGGTTTCCTCTGGGTGCTCCGGTTTCTCCCCACAACCCACAAAGATATGTGGGTTAGGTTAATTGGCCATGCTGAATTGACCCCAGTGTCAGGGGGATTAACAGGGTAAATGAGGATACAGAAATAGGGCTTGGATGAGATTGTGATCAGTACAGACTTGATGGACCAAATGGCCTCCTTCTGTATCGTAGGGATTCTATGATTCAATGATTCTATATGTGCAAACCTCACATATTGATGTTTCTTGCTGTCAAGTGAGTCTGTGACCTCCCTGATGTATCTATGTGTGATGAATTGTGAGATGCCACACGGGGCATCTGTGGATGCTTCAGGTGATCTGCAGGCAAAGAAATGGAGCATGGCCTTTAAGGTGACTGGCAGGGGTTAGCCTCCAATTCCATTGGCTTTCAGTGGTAAATATGATCCAAAGGGACAAGTGCATTTGTGTGCGGCATTATCTTTCATTCATTTTCAAATAGGATGGTTTTCTTCTCACATCCTTGGTCTAGCAAGTCATTTCATTGGACTGGGTCTATCCCCCTGATGCTTTTGATCTTGCTGTGGCTCCCTGTGGCAGGGCCTGACCCCGAAGCTGGGCTCAGACTCGCTTCTCCCAACTTCTCATTCTCCATTGTATCAGAACCCTGAGAAAAGCAGCATTAACCCTGGCTCCATTACCGTTTTGTCCTTCTCTCAGAAGTGATAGATTGAATAGGTTAATGCAAAGGGAGGTATTTAGGTGAGGCGATGGCCTGGTGGTAGTATCACTAGACTGTTAATCCAGAAACTCAGCGAATGTTCTGGGGACCCGGGTTCAAATCCCGCCACAGCAGCTGGTGGAATTTGAATTCAATAAAAATATCAGGAATTAGGAATCTACTGATGACCATGAATCCATTGTCAATTGTTGGAAAAACCATCTGGTTCACTAATGTCCTCTAGGGAAGGAAATCTGCCGTCTTTACCCGGTCTGGTCTACATGTGACTCCAGGGCCACTACAATGTGGTTGATTCTCAACTGCCTTTGGGCAACTAGGGATTGGCAATAAATACTGGCCCAGCCAGCGACACCCATGTTCCATGATCAAATGAAAAACAAAATCATAAGCGACTTATTGTTAATAAGTATGCCAGAGTTCAGATTGCAGCACTGACCTAGGTTATGGTGTGCATGTCATTCAAAACTTCTTCAGCCTCTGTGGGATTCGGATGGTACATTTCAGGAATGGCACCTTAATCACCGCGTTGTGTAAGCTGGCACCTCGGGTACAAGGTGCCTCAGCTACAGGAATAACCGGGCAGAAACCATTGCAGACCATCACAGTTAGTTTGGTTCAAGATAAAGGTGGTTCCTTTCTTATGTTTTCCCCAAATACAGGCTGCAGATGCCTCCCATCCCAGTTCCCAGCCAGTGTATGGCCAGACACACCATGGAAATGGAGAGTGAAAATACACGGCACATTATCCCAGATGAATTCACAGTCCTTGCCCCTCCCCAGTGAGGAGTACAATGTGTGTGCCATACATTGTTCTGTAGCATGGGTGCCTGCACTGTCTCTTCTCTCACTCCTGACTCTGAGCTTAGGGAGAGTCTCTATTCTCTGACTCTGATCTGCTCACACCGGACCAAGGACTTGGACTTTTAATGAGTTCCCCATTGCCCTCAAGACTGAACATTACACTGTCTGCCTTCCCTCTGCTTCATGAGTCTCCGTGTTACCCATCCCTCATGTGCCACACAAACCCCCCTCCTTATCCTACTCCACAGTCTGTGTGCAACTACCCCCATCGATCTTGATGGAATCCCATTCAAAAAATGAAGAACAAAGAACAATATACACAGGAACAGCCCCTTCAGGCCCACCAAGCCTGTGTGGATTCTTAATCCTGATTTAGACCGATTACTTATTGTCCCTTCGCCTCTTGTTTGCCAGGTTTCAAACGCCTCCCCCCTCCCCTCCACCACCCATCCTCCTCCCCCCGTCTTCTCCCTGTCTGGTTCACGCCATTCCCCAGTGGGATAACTGACTGACCATTGATCCAGTGTCAGATGAATTACACACTGTTTTCACACCAGCGGAATTCTGAACTTTTGGCTCCTGCAAGATTCTCCTTTCCAGCTGGATGGGAAAATTCCACCTAAAAGTTTCTCATTCTCATTTCTGCTGAGTTCTTGTCAAAAGGGATAAAAGTGCAAAGTAATTCACTCACTATCTGTGCTGAGCAAATTAAGTTCACATTGGTGACCGGTTGAAGTAGCTTTCAAATTGTTCGAGCTTGCAGTCTGAGGCCTGATAGTTTGTGTTTCTTTCTGAGTTGTTCACTGGGGGAGGATACTGATTGTGAGGAGGTGTTTGTACCCCTGTGTGGCGATATTTATTTTAACCAGGGCTTTAGGTCACCCATGGAGCTAATCAGCTTCTGCGACACAGCCTGGGTGGCACGGTGGCACAGTGGTTAGCACTGCTGCCTCACAGTGCCAGGGTCCTGGGTTCAATTCCCAGCTTGGGTCACTGTCTGTGTGGAGTTTGCACATTCTCCCCGTGTCTGCGTGGATTTCCTCTGGGTGCTCCAGGTTTCCTCCCACAGTCTGAAGACGCGCTGATTAAGCGCATTGACCCGAACAGGCACCGGAGTGTGGCAACTAGAGGAATTTCACAGTGCTAATGTAAACCTTACTTGTGACTAATAAAATAAATCTTAACTTGTAAAAATAAAACAAACACCATCTTTTATACTCAGTGGTTCGAGAGCTTTGCTCAAGTTTCAAATCTAATTCTGAAACTTATTCACCCCAGGGAGTCATACCGGGATGATTCCTGTCCCATTAAGCAACATGAGTAAAGTATCTCCGGAGAAAAGCAGAACTGAAATGATATGGTAAAAGCAAAGTCCTGCAGATGCCGGAACAAAAGCAGAAAATGCTGGAAAATCTCAGCAGGTCTGACAGCTTGGGTGGAGAGAGAACAGATGTGGAGATGAACATAAGAACATAAGAACATAAGAAATAGGAGCAGGAGTAGGCCATCTAGCCCTTCGAGCCTGCCCCGCCATTCAATAAGATCATGGCTGATCTGTCGTGGCTCAGTTCCACTTTCCCGCCCTCTCCCCATAACCCTTAATCCCCTTGCCTATCAAAAACCTATCAACCCGCGTCTTAAATATATTTAGTGAGGTAGCCTCCACCACTTCAACGGGCAGAGAATTCCAGAGATTCACCACCCTTTGAGTGAAGAAGTTCCTCCTCAACTCTGTTCTAAACCGCCCCTCCTTTATCTTGAGGCTGTGCCCTCTAGTCCTACTGTCCTTTCTGAGCGGGAAGAGCCTCTCCACCTCTATCCTATCCATCCCATTCATTATCTTATACGTCTCAATGAGATCTCCCCTCATTCTTCTAAACTCTAATGAGTACAAGCCTAGTTTATTCAGCCTGTCCTCATAGTTCAACCCCCTCAACTCCGGATGCCAGCGTTGGACTGGGGTAAAAC
This sequence comes from Carcharhinus amblyrhynchos, assembly GCF_965287045.1. Lineage (NCBI taxonomy): Eukaryota > Metazoa > Chordata > Chondrichthyes > Carcharhiniformes > Carcharhinidae > Carcharhinus > Carcharhinus amblyrhynchos. The sequence goes on from NC_137342.1 coordinate 51,267,683, forward strand.
AGAAAGAATTCCCACAACACCAGCTTAAAGTCCAACTAGTTTATTTGTAGCAAATGCCACAAGGTTTTGGAACAGGCTGTCCCTTCATCAAGTGGAACTCCCAGCCACCTGACGAAGGAACAGCCTGTTCCAAAAGCTTGTGGCATTTGCTACAAATAAACTTGTTGGTCTTTAAGCTAGTGTGTGTGATTTCTTTCTGAGAGAGAACAGATCCAGTGTTTCAAATGCTAAATCTGTTCTCTCTCCACAGGGGCTCTCAGACCTGCTGAGATTTTCCAGCATTTTCTGTTTGTGGCTGGAATGCTGTGATTGGACGTGGCTCTAATGAACCTATGGGTAAATTTGTGTCCTTAGTTTCAAGTTCTGTTAACTCTGCTGAATGCTAAATGATCAGAAATGATCCTGATACTTACCTTTTATTCTTTGAATTGTGACTTCAAGTTACACAACTAAACAGAAGTTCTCCTTCAAACTCGAGCTCACACTGGGAAATTTCCATCTCATTAACCGTAAGCTTCAGCAATGACATCTTTCCTCGCTAACTGGCAGAGACTGGGGAAGATTACTCGCGTCTAGAACTGTGAAAGAAAACTCTGCTGTAAGTTTTGTCACTCTACCTTCTGGTGAAAGAAAACAAGATGAGACCAAAACAGTTTTAAAAATATGAGGTTCCTGGCTGACGTGAAAAATTGAGAGAAGGATGTGAGATTTTGATAAACAATCTCGGGTTTTGGCTGCTAGGACGGACAGAACCAAACTCTCAATGATTAACATGCTGCTGCTCCAGGAACCCTGCTGATCTCAACAACTGCGATAACTCTGGATGTCTGCTGTGGAAGCTCACGCCTTGCTCCAAGTTTTCATTTTAATCATGTTTTGGTAGACAGACTGAAAGGCTTCACCAAATCACTTTTCGTAAGGATAGTGCCCTTTAATTTTAGCATTGTTGATTCTCCGGAACATTCTGTATTCTGCTGCTGTCCTTTCCAACTGCCATTGTTGACAGGTGACCTTAGCCACAAACCTGACATTTGAGAGGCTGCCATTCTGGAATGTTCTCTTGGTAGAATGTGAATACTTGTCAGCAATCACCATTTCTAGAATCTTCCGTTTGGGTAAATCTTAGTTGCAATGATTGATAAGCAATGGGCTCGCTTGGCGGAAGCTTGGAATGCTAATCTATATGACAATGCTTTCCTGAGATACTTGATGATGTGCACTAGACACTTCCACCAGAGTATTATTCTAATTCAATGTCAGTGAATGCATTTTATCATTCAGTCTTCTTTCACAAATCTGAGTTTGATGAAAAATTGGTATTGTTTGAAGAATACAATAATGGAATATTCTAACTGTACTGGTTTCAACAAACTAGACAATCCTATACAGCTAAAAGTGTCAAAACACAATTGACAAGACACAGAGAGGATTGAATTTCACCATCTTCATGCTGGTGCATGTTAATGTTGATGACATTTTCCCTCCTTCAATTTTCACTCTTTCCCTCCCTAAGGACAGAGAAAAGATTTACAGGGCTGCAAGGAAAAGGTGAGGGATTGGGACTGCCTGAGTTATTCTTGGGGAGAGCCAGATGGGCCAAATGGCCTCCCTCTGTTCTGTAATTGTTCTATGATTCTATAACGTTAGGATTTGGTTGGCTGACGCCATCTTGCCATGCTATTTGTGATTTTGGGCTGTATCAGTGAATTATTGAAAGCATCAGAGCAGAACCCATAACCGTCCTTATCTGAGATCCATTCCATTTCCAAGAGGGGCAGCTGAATAATGGTTGGAAACTCTAACAACCTTCCCTCTTCCCAGAGATAGAGATCCAATTGACAATTGGTGAGGTTTACTGCACAACCCACCTTTGGCTGGTGGCGGGAACTCTTGGTCACGCTGTTGTCATGGGGTTTCCCACTGAATGTATCCCTCGCTGCTGTGAAAGCTGTGGCAGGGGTGCCCTGCCTACGAGATCCCACTGTCCCCACTGGCATGAATAGCTGGTACGTTCTGGTCTGTGTCACCCTGGTTCAGCACCAACCAAGGAAGAGAGGAAATCTTGGATTTATAAAGCACAGCTCCCTGAAAGGTTGCAATGCACTTTCTAGCAACGGGAATTATTTGGATGTGCAGCAGTGCCACGGAAACTGAACTTGAGACCTTCCACCTTCACGTTTGCTGATGACACCATCGTAGTGGGTGAGATCTCAAACAATGACATGATAGAGTGCAGGCAAAAGGTAGAGAATCTGGTGAACTGGTGCGATGACAATGCGTGCGACACATCAGTAATCAGGACTAGAGTTTCTGCTCTGCTGCATTCGTTTTCCAAAAATTCTTTGTTTCAAAATCAACCAAACCAGTGCCAAGAAATCAAGAGATTTTCAGTGTGATTTACATCCAGGATAATTCCTGTTTTCCTGAATTTTAATGTTACTTTAAAAAAACCCGTCAGATTGGAAGCTGATCCCACTCAAAACATCAACTGCCTGTCAAGATAAAATTAAACATCTTGGTGAGTTTCTGATAATTGTGGCTTTTGTGAGTCTTTCTAAAATTGAGATTTTTGATGTGAGAAGGAGGCTAATATTGTAAATATTAAAAACATATTTAATTCATGAAGGAACCGAACCTTGTACGCTGATGGACCGAGTAAATGGTTCCCAACAATTCAGTTCAAAATTAGGTCTGACTTTCTGAGGAGAGGCAAACACAGGTGAATTGGTTTGATTGGCTTACACTGAAACACAGCCTCCAGCTTTTCTCACCCAATCTTCTAACCCGGAGAGGAGTGAGAAAGCTGCAGTCCAGGGGATTCCTGGGCCTGTGGGAGAGTCGGAGTTAAGGAAGATGCTCCCCCTTTTTTACAGTCGCTGGAAAGGAGTGAAGGCTAAAGATCCCAGCCACCCTTGAGAAGCCAGGGAGGAGGCGAGCATCTAAGCTAAGTGGAGGGGTGGGTGATCAGCACAGGGGGTCAGGTGGTCAGTGGGTGAGGGTGGTGGTTGCATGATCAGGAGGGTCGTCATAGCAGCTGAGTTGGTGGGGGGGGGGTTTGTGTGGTGTGGGACAGGAGGAGAGTTGGCAGGGACCTGCGGAGGGTAAGGGTTGGGATTAGTGACTTAAATTCTCCTACTCTTTCCTGGATAACTATTCCTGTAGAACAGGCAAAACCATCTTTTTCAAATCAGCAAATCGCACAGTTCCCAATGCAGGGCCATTACTCAACACGACAGGTTCTGGACAATTACCATGCAATCCTTACTCGGGGATTTCCAGCACTTCATCCCAGGTAGCTCCCAGATATACCTGCCCTCACCCACACACTCACCACCCCTCCAACATCCACCCCCCCGCCGCCCCCTGGAGATCGAAAGTTATGGTCCATCATTTTTAGTTATCAAAACTAGGTGACTCATAGCTCTGAGTTACTGATTTAAAATGATAAAATCCGTGATAAACCAGGGGTGACATTGTAGTTAGCCCTGCTGCCTCACAGCACCAGAGACCTGGGTTTGATTCTGGCCTTGGGTGACTGTGTGGAGTTTGCACATTCTCCCCGTGTCTGTGTGGGTTTCTTCTGGGTGTTCCAGTTTCTTCCCACAGTCCAAAGGTGTTTTGGTTAAGTTAGTTGGTTTTAGTAAATTTCCCCTTAGTGTCAGGGAATTAGCAAGGTAAATACATGGGGTTATGGGGATAGGGTTTGGGTGGCATTGTTGTTGCTGCAGATTCGATGGGCTGAATGGCCTCCTCTGCACTGTAGCGACCCTAATTCCCAGCTGTATTAATCAACTACAGTTAGTTGATCATCACCCTTAACTATATCCAGGTAGATGGAGGAACCCAATATTGCTGCATCCTGCTGCCCAGCTGTGCTGTGATGTGGAGATGTTAGACTGGGGTGAGCACAGTAAGAAGTCTCACAACACCAGGTTAAAGTCCAACAGGTTTGAACAATTGTGCTGCTTCATTTTACAATCCTCAATTTACAAACAGATTTAAGCAGAAACCCTGGCAAAAAATTCAATTCCAGAAACCCGCTCAATCTCCAGGCCGGTTTGTTCCTTGATGACAAATTAAACCCTGAGTGGAAACTCTACTCCCTGAGGTTGAAGCAGACAGTTGGTGGCAATGGAATCTCTGTCAATATAATCTTGTTAAATTCTACTGCACAAACCAAAACCCACCTTTGGGAATAGATTTCACACCATGTTTTCATTTTTTTCCTGCAACTTGGCACATCCGTAATATTCGACCCAATTCAAATTGCTCAGTGTTAACCATCTGTTCCACTGCCATAAATTAATGAAGATAATTAATTTTTTTTGTGGATTAGCATGCTGACATCTGCAAAACAAAATACACACCTGCAGACGTCCTGGTGAAACCAGTCATATAAACAGGGCTGCTTCATTCAGTCCTCAATCTCTTTCCATGGGTTACAAAAACTGACCTTTCGCATCCAATCGTTCAAGAAAATAAAACACCAATGATTCTGAAAATCTGAAAACAGAGCAGGAAATTCTGGAAATGCTGAGCAGGGCAAAGCAGCGCCCGGGGTGAGGGAAAGGTCGGGTGAATGTTTCAGGTCAATGATCTCTGCTTGAATAGAACATAGAACATTCCAGCGCAGTACAGGCCCTTCGGCCCTCGATGTTGCGCCGACCAGTGGAACCAATCTAATGACCCTCTAATCTCAACTATTCCAATGTTATCCATATGCCTATCCACTGACCATTTGAACGCCCTTAAAGTTGGCGAGTCCACAACTGCTGCAGGCAGGGCATTCCACGCCCTTACTACCCTCTGAGTAAAGAACCTACCTCTGACGTTCATCCTATGATTACCACCCCTCAATTTAAAGCTATGTCCCCTCGTATTAGCCATCACCATCTGAGGAAAAAGGCTCTCACTATCCACCCTATCTAATCCTCTGATCATCTTGTATGCCTCAATTAGGTCACCTCTTAACCTTCTTCTCTCTAAAGAAAATAACCACAAGTCCCTCAGCCTTTCCTCATAAGACCTTCCCACCATACCAGGCAACATCCTGGTAAATCTCTGCACCCTTTCCAATGCCTCCACATCTTTCTTATAACGCGGCGACAAGAACTGTACGTAATACTCCAAGTGCGGCCGCACCAGAGTTTTGTACAGTTGCAACATGACCTCACAGCTCCTAAATTCAATCCCTCTACTAATAAAAGCTAATAGAGACACGTTGCAGGTTAACTGTTCAAAAGGATGTGGAGATGCTGGTGTTGGACTGGGGTGGGCACAGCAAGAAGTCTCACATAACCAGGTTAAAGTCTAACAGGTTTAGTTGGAGTCACGAGCTTTTGGAGCAACTGCACCTTCATCAGGTGAGACGTGATGTGAGTCACCTGATGAAGGAGCAGCATTCCGAAAGCTCATGATTCCAAATAAACCTGTTGGACTTTACCCTGGTGTTGTGAGACTTCTTCCTGTTCAAAAGGAGGGTGAGAGCCAAGGGAGTGGGGGAGAGAAATAAAGACTTGTTTATGTTGAGAGGTGGATTATAGACAATGATCCATAGACAGAAGTGATGATGATATAAGACAGAAAAACAGAAAATGCTGGAAAATCTCAGCGGGTCTGGCAGTCCCTGTGCAGAGAGAATAGAGCCAACATTTCGAGTCTGGATGACCCTTCGTCAGAGCTGGTTTCAGATTCAGATTCCAGCATCTGCTGCATTTTGCCTTTATCTAAGACAGATGGAGCCTTGCCTTAGTATTTCTCAGTGACATCATTTCCCTGGTTCTGTCCAAAATCAGATCAAATGTTGTTCTTTGGGGAACAATAATATTTAGCCACAAATAATGCTTCAGCTAAATGTGAAATAAACATGCTAGTTCTTCATAATTTTAGAATAGCTCCATAATCTCAGATCCCCTGGTGAACAGGCACTGCATCGTGAGAGAGTGCTGCACAGTCAGTGTTTAACCTCCTGGATGTGATATTAAACCCAAGCCTCCACCTACCTCTCAAGTGGAGGTAAAACATCCTGCAGCTACTCTTTTGAGGGCGAGTAGGGGATTTTTCCCAGTGTCCCAGTCAATACTTATCTCTCAATTGACACCTGAAAAACAGCTTTTCTTATTATCACCCTGGTGAATGTGGGCGCTTGCTCAATGCAAATTGGCTATTATATTTCCTACATTACAATAGTGATTGGATTTCAAAAGTACTTAATTGGTTATGGGACATGGTTTCAATTTAAAATAAAAGGTGCCATTTAAATGTAAGCCTTTCTTTTCCTGAAACATGGAAGAACAAAGTGTTAGGTGTTGGAACTCCATTCCCATCATGGTGTCTTAGTATTTCCAAGGCCTTTTCATTGTTTGTTACTGGGCTGGTAACATTAAGGGCCAGCATTCCATTGTCGTGAGGGGTGAGTGTTATACTAGCCTGCTGCCTCATTTTTCCTCCCAGATGGGTAGCTGCGCATCGAGGGACACCTGTGGGCGCCTCAAGGCCTTCACCTTCTTCAGAGAGTTACAGGGGGCTTGGCTCAAAATGCTTGCAGGCAGTTTTTAAACTTCACACCAGATTGATTAAAAGTATCAGGGATCTTCTGGCTGTTTAACATTGACTTCAGGCTATAAACTTAAATCCCATTTTCTTTACAGCAGCAGGGGTGTACATTTATTTAGTCAGCATTTCTAGGAGAAGGTTGGTATTTGCCATGAGACTTGGGATGGGATACTCAGTTAGAATACTGGGCTGGTGTTGCAATCTGCATTTTCCAAGGCTAGTGGACCCTGTTCTGAGTTGCTTTGCTTCGTTCATTCAATATCTTAATTGTCTCTAATTTGGCTTATCATAGAATCATAAAATTCCTATAGTGCAGACGGAGGACATTTGGCCAATCGAGTCTGCACTGACTCTCTGACAGAGCATTTTACCAACGCACACTCCCTCCGCCTATCCCTGTAACTCCACACATTCATCCCACTAATCCATCTAACCGACACGTCCTTGACACTAAGGGGCAATTTTAGCATGGCCACCTAACCTGCACATCTTTGGACTGTGGGAGGAAACCGGAGCACCTGGGGAAAACCCACGCAGACACGGGGAGGACGCGCAAACTCACACTGACAGTGACAGAAGATCTTTGGGTAAGCGTTCTCCAAGGCGGCCTTCACGACTCACGACAGTGCTGAGTCGCTGAGCAGAGACTGATAGCCAAGTTCCACACACATGAGGACGGCCTCAACCGGGTTCTTGGGTTCATGTCGCACTATCTGTAACCCCCGTGACTTGTCTGGGCTTGAAAAATCTCACTAACTGTCCTGCCTGGAGACAATACACATCTCTTTAACCTGTGCTTAACGTTCTTTCCATTCACATTGTCTGTACCTTTAAGACTTGATTACCTATGAAGACTCACATTCCAACCATTATTTTGTAAATTGAGTTTGTGTCTTTATCTGCCCTGTTTGTGAACAGAACTCCCACTTACATGACGGAGGTGGAGCGCTCTGAAAGCTAGTGGCTTTTGCTACCAAATAAACCTGTTGGACTTTAACCTGGTGTTGTGAGACTTCTAACTGTGCTTACCCCAGTCCAATGCTGGCATCGCCACATCTTAAAAACACTCAACAAGGTAGCCTCAACTGCTTTACTGGGCAGGGAATTCCACAGATTCACTACCCTTTGGGTGAAGAAGTTCCTCCTCAACTCAATCCTAAATCTGCTTCCCCTTGTTTTGAGGCCACGCCCCCGAGTTCTGGTTTCACCCGCCGGTGGAAACAACTTCCCTCCTTCTATCTTATCTATTCCCTTCATAATTTTATGTTTCTGTAAGATCTCTCCCCTCCCCCCTCGTTCTTCTGAATTCCAATGAGTATAGTCCCAGTCTACTCAGTCTCTTCTCAAAAGCCAACCCTCTCAACTCCAGAATCAACCTAATGAATCTTGTCTGCACCCCCTCCAGTGCCAGTATATCCTTTCTCAAGTAAGGAGACCAAAACAGTACTCCAGGTGTGGCCTCCCTAGCACCTTATACAGCTGCAACATAACCTCGCTGTTTCTAAACTCCATCCCTCTAGCAATGAAGGACAAAATTCCATTTACCTTCTTAATTACCTGCTGCACTTGCTGCTCCATTTGCAGTTTTGTTTGCTTTCTATCTAAAATGCAGTTTAATTTTGGTAAATTGTATTTAACTGTGACCTGAATTATTCACACAATGTCACAAGGAGATGGAATTTTGGTTGAACATATTGAAGAAAAGAGCACTTTCAAAGATTAAACTCAAACAGGTGCCTTTTCTTCACCTGCATCTTAATGAAAGGTTGTGAACTAAACAAACATTCCCCTTGAAATCACATTACCATCATTAAACAGAGGACCAATATCAATCAATTAAAACGCTCCCTGTGGTCATAGCCATGGCAACAAGACAGAATCGATATTTTTGTTACTGCTTTGAGTGCATATCAAAAGATAGATTTTTCTTCATGGTTGCCCGGTGGATTTTCGATAGACACAGAGTACTCCAGTGGAACGAGCTGCCCATTAACTGCTACTTAAAAATAGACTGGGAGGACATTTGAGAATGGCAGTTGAATTCTGAGCTGCCAATGCTAAATAAAGTCTTCATGAAGTTCCCTTTTGGCTCTGTAAGCAAATCATTGAATTTAGTGGTTTCTAAATATTGAATAATAACCTGCAGAAGCTTTCAAGTCAATGGTGTACAAAGTTATATTGTATCTTCACCAACTGGGATTAACCTGTGACCAATCCTGAGTGTGTGCTTCTAAACAATGGCGACTCCTTCCATCCTGACACACCAGCTCTGGACCAATCAATTGTACAAGTAGAGATTCTGGTCCTTTGTAACTAAAAGCTGGATGGCCATTTTGAGTTTCTGAACAAACCTAGTGATGTCATGTTCATATCTAGCATAGTTGAGTTGGAGCATGGAGTGGCACAGTGGTTAACACTGCTGCCTCACAGCACCAGGGACCTGGGTTTGATTCCCTGCTTGGGTCACTGTCTATGTGGAGTCTACACGTTCCTCCCCATGTCTGCGTGGGTTTCCTCTGGGTGCTCCGATTTCCTCTCACAGTCTAACGATGTGTGGGTTAGGTGGATTGGCCATACTAAATTGATCCTTAGTGTCAGGGGGATTAGCTAGGGTAAATGTGGGAGATTTGTGGGGGTGGGGTCTGGGTGGGATTGTGGTTGGTACAGACTTGATGGGCCAAGTGGCCTCCTTCTGCACTGTAGGATTCTAAGATTCTATGATAGTTGTATTACTGAAAGAAGAGTCATGTTGCTGAAGCTTCTGGCTTTGCCTAGGGCATACTTCCCAATGACTGGAACATTGCATCAAACAGCATGTCTCTTTGGCTGTTTGCAATTAATGACTGTACACAATCAACCTATGCCTGTAAAACCCACAGCATAATGTCTAATGTTAGGTGTGATTCTGCATTTGGGCAGCACTGCCTGAACAATCCTGAGTGGGATAAGAATTACGCTAATGATAAATTTAAGGATATCAGGCAGGTTTCGTTTCACTTGCTAGAAGCTGCTGTGGTCGGAGAACCAAATACAATGATGATTTCAGCAACATTAATGGCAATATTAGCTGTAAGAGCAACTGTGACAATAGGAGTCAAACATGCTGGGATTTTTCATCAAGTTCTAATCAAAAACAGATGCAGGTCATAAAGTTGCTTCAAGTTGTGATCTGGCCTGTGAGCTGTGAGCTGACACTTCCTGTGTTGACCAAGTAAGGTTAGTTGTTTGGGCTAAGCTATACAGCGTACCCATACCCATATAAGAGTTGAGGCTATGTAATCATTATGTCATTTAAACTAAACATTATGGAGTTTTCTGTGAATAACCTATTAGTCTGGTGGATTAAGGTAATCAGTTTCTGGTTACACCATTGATTGAGCGCCAAGGAACCTTCTGGAAGATTAGGACAGTTTGAGGATAAAGGCATGTATTTCAACCTTTTGTTTTCAATGATAACTCAAAAATCAACTATTGTAGGGAGCGTCCTGGAGGAACACCTTTAGAGAAGGCAACAAATCACATTTAAATGGACGGCATGGCAGCACAGTGGTTAGCACTGCTGCCTCATAGTGCCATGGACCTGGGTTCAATTCCCAGCTTGGGTCAATGTCTGTGTGGAGTTTGCACATTCTCCCCATGTCTGTGTGGGTTTCCTCCAGGTGCTCCGGTTTCCTCCTACACTCCAAAGATGTGCGGGTTAGGTAGATTCACCCGAGCAGGTGCCTGAGTGTGGCGACTAGGGGAATTTCACAGTAACTTCATTGCAGTGTTAATGTAAATCTTATTTGTGACTAATAAATAAACTTTACATTAACTTTAAAAAATTGACATCAGGAACGGACTTGGCCACATGGTTCTGAACTAGATCGTATTTATTTCAGTTAAAGAGCTTCAGTTTAAGAGTTTCAGTAAGGAGTTAAAAGTTAATGTTGAAATGTAAGAGTTAAAGAAATTTTCCCATCCTGCCAATTCCAATGGGAATTATAATGAGCAGGACGGGACTGTGCAAAGGCCTATTAATCTCGGGTGGGATTTTCAGGTCTTGGGGCAAACGTAGCCAGAAAATCCCACCCAATGTCATGAGTAATAATAATAATAATAATAATCCAATGAGTACATGAGACTTAACAGGATTGAGGGTTATAGGTAAGCCTAGTAGGTAGGGATATCATCGGCACAACTTGTGGGCCGAAGGGCCTGTTTGTGCAGTAGTTTTTCTATGTTCCATGTATTGCAACAGTTGTAAGTTTGAGTTTGGTACATAAAGTGTTAAATAAAGAAATTGTGTTTAAACAGTTGAAGTCAACTCAGTGTCTTTATTCACTATTAGAGGTTAAAATGCACAGGTTTGTACAACACCGCACATATTCATAGGTAAGGATCTGTCCTCTCCAGCCAAAGGGAATGCCCAGATATTACACCTCTTTACAATAAACATGGCAAACAATAGCTCCCTGGCGGATTTGCCATGGCAACTTCCCAACCAACCGAGGCAACTCTGAAGAATGAGGGGAGATCTTATAGAAACATATAAGATTATGAAAGGAATAGCTTAGATAGAAGAAGGGAGGTTGTTTCCACTGGTGGGTGAAACTAGAACTAGGAGGCATGGCCTCAAAATAAGATTTACAACAGAGTTGAGAAGGAACTTCTTCACCCAAAGGGTTGTGAATCTGTGGAATTCCCTGCCCAATGAAGCAGTTGAGTCTATCTCAATGAATGTTTTTAATGCAAGAATAGATAAATTTTTGAACAGTAAAGGAATTAAGAGTTATGGTGAATGGGCGGGTAAGTGGAGCTGAGTCCACAAAAAAATCAGTCATGATTTTATTGAATAGCAGAGCAGGCTCAAGGGGTCAGGTGGCCTACTCCTGCTCCTAGTTCATATGTTCTTCTGTTATTATTAACTCCAAAACCAGTCAGCACCCCTTTCATCATGCTCCATAAATTGTTGCTCCCTTTGATATTTGGCATTCTTGTGTGTGTTCTGATGAGTGCAAGACAAAAAGCTTTGATAGTATGTCTCTTTTTTCAGCAAAGCACAAGTGCTTTACCACCAAGCGTATTTGTGCTTCTAGGATTTCAGGAAGTCTGAGATAACTTCATCATTAAAAAATCCAACCAATGAATTCTACAAGTTTTGTTATGCATTATTAATTGCAAACAAAGCCCATGTACATTTGCATTTGAAGATTAGAATACAAATGTTTAGTGTGCTTGCTTGCAATTTGTCTGTTTTTGTAATAGCAACATTAACTATTTTAAAATATACTCATTTATCTGCAGCATTTTACACAGGATGATCCCAGGCCATTGTGGCATGACTGGAAAACACTAAACAGTGTTGGGTGGAGATGATGAATTGGCCCACATTCCACGGCAGACTCAGGTGGGAAAGGATTATGGAGAATGGCATGTTTCTCCCTTGAAGCTAACATTAGACAAGCTGTCTCTTTTATTCGCAAGCTGGTACTTCTGCTCAAGTAATTTGAAGATATTTCCTTTGTGATTGAGAGAGTGGTGTCTTTCAAAAGTCAACTTTCTAAAATCCTGCAATGCCCGCTGGCCTGCTGCAATCTCACATCCTCGATATTATTTCCCTTCAACCTCCCAATGTTTTAATTTATTCCATTCATCCTGCCAATGAGACTGCAGGAACTGCTGCAGTCAATTAACACATATTTATTACAAGACAAGATGTAAAATTCCAGGAATTAATACAAATAGTTTAATGAGGAGTTGATTCACTGTGTGACACCCGACTCGAAACATTAACTGCATTTCTCTCTCCACGGATTCTGCCAGACTTGCTGAGATTTTCAAGCATTTTCTGTTTTTGAACTTAAAGAAAAATTCTGTGCAGTCTTTCTGGAGACATGTTGGTTTAGTAAGAGGTCTCACAACACCAAATTAAAATCCACCAGGTTTATTTGGAATCGCAAGCTTTCAGATGCAGTGCTCCAAAATCTTGTGATTCCAAATAAACCTGTTGGACTTTAACCTGGCGTTGTGAGACTTACTGTGCCTACCCCAGTCCAACGCTGGCAACTCCACATCATGTTGGTAACGCAGTGGAGTTCACTGCAATGTTTTGCATGAACATTTGAGAGAATTTCTGGTCCTAGGGAGAACATAGAACATAGAACATAGAACATTACAGCGCAGAACAGGCCCTTCGGCCCACGATGTTGCACCGACCAGTTAAAAAAAAAACAACAACAATGACCCACTAACCTAAACCAATCCCTTTTCGTCCATAAACCTATCCACAGACCTCTTAAACGCCCCCAAACTAGGCGCATTTACAACCGCAGCAGGCAGGGCATTCCAATCCCTCACCACCCTCTGGGTAAAGAACCTACCCCTGACATCCGTCCTATAACTACCCCCCCTTAGTTTAAAGCCATGCCCCCTCGTGCTAGATTTTTCCATCAGAGGAAAAAGGCTATCACTATCCACCCTATCTAAACCTCTAATCATCTTATATGTTTCAATAAGATCCCCTCTTAGCCGCCTTCTTTCCAGCGAAAACAACCCCAAATCCCTCAGCCTCTCCTCATAGGATCTCCCCTCCATACCAGGCAACATCCTGGTAAACCTCCTCTGCACCCTCTCCAAAGCCTCCACATCCTTCCTGTAATGTGGGGACCAGAACTGCACACACTACTCCAAGTGCGGCCGCACCAGAGTTGTGTACAGTTGCAACATAACGCTACGACTCCTAAATTCAATCCCCCTACCAATAAACGCCAAGACACTGTATGCCTTCTTAACAACCTTATCTACTTGATTCCCAACTTTCAGGGATCTATGTACACATACACCTAGAACCCTCTGCTCCTCCACACTATTCAAAGTCTTCCCGTTAGCCCTATGCTCAACACATCTGTTATTCCTACCAAAGTGAATTACCTCACATTTCTCTGCATTAAACTCCATCCGCCACCTCTCGGCCCAGCTCTGCAACCTGTCTAAGTCTTCCTGCAAACTATGACACCCTTCCTCACTATCTACCACACCTCCGACTTTGGTGTCATCAGCAAATTTACTGATCCACCCAACTATACCCTCATCCAGATCATTAATAAAAATCACAAACAGCAGTGGCCCCAACACAGATCCCTGAGGCACACCACTTGTAACCGAACTCCATGATGAATATTTACCGTCAACCACTACCCTCTGTCTCCTATCCGCTAGCCAATTCCTAATCCAGTTCCCTAGATCACCCCCAATCCCATACATCTGCATTTTGTGCAGAAGCCTACCATGGTGAACCTTAGAAGGTGGGATAGATTTTATTTCTCTTCAAAAAATGAGTGATACCGTTTTACATCACACTAGAATTTTCATTGAGCTTAGCAGAAATTAGAATGCGGACAAATGTTACTTATAAAGGTTCTGGGTTGTGTAGGAATGATGTCAAATGACTAACAACTTAAATGGTTTACTATAAGATTTTTAACAGCTCTTTCATGCTGTGGCTGTAGCCACACTGGTGAGTGTTCCCACATTACTGACACATCACTTTCTGTGTACAGGACATGGGGATATTTACATGGACGCACATTCTACATCATCCCCATTGTAGTTGGGAGAGATTGAATAAACTGGGATTGTTCTCTCTGGAAAGACAGAGGCTGATAGAAGTTTATAAAATTGTGAGAGGTATGGATAGGGTGAACAGTTGGAAACTTTTTCCCAGGGCAGAAATGACAATTACAAGGGGGCAGAAGTTCAAGGTAAGAGGGGAAAGGTTCAGTGGAGATTTGTGGGGGAGGTTTTTTTTACACAGAGGGTGGTGGGGGCCTGGAATGCACTGCCAAGTGAGCAGATACATTAGTGACATTTAAGACTTATCTGGATAGGTGCATGAACAGATGGGGAATAGAGGGATATAGGCAGTTGGTCTAGATAGGACCACGTGATCCGTGCAGGCCTGGTGGGCCGAAGGGCCTGGTCCTGTGCTGTACTGTTCTTTGTCCTTAGTTCCGATCCATACTCCATGCAAAGAAAGATTGTTTCATGTAGTTTCCCAATGGGTAGGACTCTGAGCTGGAGCAATACAAACAGGATACTTCTCCTTTGATAGTTTAGGCTTCAGGAAGGTTGGTGATCGAAAGAAAGTACGTGACAGAATAATCACCTGTGGACTGTGTTAATGAGCTGCAAACCTTTCTCAATTTACATTGTTCAGGTGATGTGTGAGACAGTCCCTTCTGTCTGTTAGGCTTCAATAAACATTACAGAGAGTAAATGTAAGTCTTCCCTTTGCTGGATGCTGGTGTAATGAGGAAGGAGGGGTTGTCCACGTCTCCCTGCCTCAATCGCCTCAACTTGCAATCATTGGGTGCCCAAGCAGAGAGACACCTGGGAAGCTTTATCTGTGAAGCCTGTCCCTGGTCTCAGATGCGCTTGAGGGATCCTGAGAGAAGGCTAACGGTTACTCAGGCAGCTTTTACGGTTTCGTTAAAAGTTCCCCGAGGAAGCTCTGAGGCACCCAGAGCCTTCTGGCTGCTGCTTTCTGAGGGATCTGCAGCTGCTTCCCAGGATCAGGCACATGGTGAGTCAGTCTATGCCTGCAATCTGCTCGGGCTACGCAACTGGTCCAAGAAAGGTGAGGAGACGCCACGGTAAACTATAATTTGCATGATACTGTGCGAAGGATTTGTGGTCCAAACTCATTCTCTGTGCAATTGAAATATTCACATTCAATATTACTGTATTTAACATTGTACTTAGCTCCAAGGGGCTGGTCTGGAAACATTTGAAAAGCATTTGGGGGTGGCTGAAGATGTTACTTCTAAACCACAGAAGGCGAGGGAGATAAACCATGGATACTTTCACCAGGATCCTATACCCCCTGACGGAATACTGTGAATATGGTGCACCGCGTAACAAAGTGAATTGTAACTGCCTCATAGTTGACTTATGAGATGGACAATTGTTGCAAAGCCTTTGGCTGGAGTCTGATGTTACTCTTCTGAAGACATTCCAACGGTTGAGACAAATGGAATCTTTTTAAAAAGTAAGCAGATGGAAGCTAGCAGCCAGCCAGATGGGGATGCAAATTCAGAGACAGGGAAAATCTCAGCAGCAGCCTGCAAAAGATACTTAGGAAAATGGCTCTCTGAAACAAGCAAAGAGAAATGCCCCTCAGTTACGAGGAAAAGCTGTGATGCCACAGATGCCAGTGCTAGCTGCCCATTAGCTTCATGCGTTGACAGGCTGTTCCCTCTGTCAGAAACAAAGTACTAGTCTGCCGACTTGCTCCTTGAGGGCTCTCTTCCTATTGAAAAGTTAATAATGGAACTAATGTACGACGTGAATGTTTATTCTCTGATTTTGGGCTCTTGGATTTACGTTGACATAGAGTAGCAGAGAAGAAAGAGTAATCTCTTAGAATTATGTATATCATGAAGCGGTAGCTTAGGCATTTCTGGCTAAAAGCAAATTACTGCGGATGCTGGAATCTGAAACCAAAAGAGAAAACGCTGGAAAATCTCAGCGGGTCTGGCAACATTTGTAAGGAGAGGAATGAGCTGACGTTTTGAGTTCAAATGACCCTTTGTCAAAGTTTTGACAAAGGGCATCTAGACTCACAATGTCAGCTCTCTTCTCTCCTTACAGATGCTGCCAGACCTGCTGAGATTTTCCAGCGTTTTCTCTTCTGGTTTGAGTTTAGGTATTTCTATTGCTGCTTTATACTTCCAAAGGCTGAGGGGAAAGAAGAATCAATTGTCAAGTGAGCTACCTGCTGTTTTTCTATGAAAAGTTGTATTTTTGGTGGACATTTAACTTCAGTCAAATTTGTACCAGGTTGGATTATCCATTTTAATAGCCTTATTTTAAGAACAGATGCAACTAAAAGAAGATTGTCCACTTTGATTGGAGCTTTCCTGCCATGTGTTGGGGTTAAGGTGAGGTAGGTGGGGTTTATTGCAGTGTAACACTGGAAAATATTCATTCTTGGAACTATGCCGCGACAGTCTTTTTCTAGAGGTTGGTGACATGATATTGACAAGGCATATACTCTGTCAGTGCACCTCACTGTAAACAAGGAAGAGGTTGGCTGGTGGAAGGAAGAGGGTGATTGTGTTATTTGTGGTTGCACACCATTCTTATAAGGCTTATCAGATACTAAAACCAACACTGAATCCAGAAAGAAGTAGAATTGATTCCAACAACTATATTTCATGTATGTATAATAGTTCAACAATAATAGTTGGAATTTAACCTGGTGTTGTGTGACTTCTTACAGTGTTTACCCCACTCCATCGCCAGCATCTCCACATCATGTATAATAGTTAACAGAAATAATAGGTTAGATACATTGATCATGCTAAATTCTCCCTCAGTGTACCCAAACTCACACTGGAGTGTGGTGACCAGGGGATTTTCACACTAACTTCATTGCAGTGTTAATGTAAACCCGCTTGTGACTAATAAATAAATAAACTTTAAACTTATGAATGACTCCTAGTGCCTGTCTTCTCAATTGTCTATCCTCATTCTCCTGCAAGGTGCATCCAAAGGGTACGAGTTTGCAAGATGGAAAGCTTGTCTTGGGGAATGACCTTGAACAATTCTGAGCCTTGAGGGCCCATCTATCTCACCTTAGGCCTGTCTGTCCCAGCTGGCTGGCTGACATTGATAACAGGCCTGGTGAGTGGCAAGTGCAGACATGCAGTCCCTTCTCAGAAGACAGTGGATGCCTTTCTTTGGAGCCTGTGTGATAACATTCCTGGCATTATATCGCGTCATTCTACATGAGAACAGACAATAAGAGGAGTGAGAAACCCTAAGGCTATGTCATTGCTGTGGACTCCATCATGGAAACAGAAACAGTTTCCACGGCAGCAGTTCAAGCCACCATAGAAACTGTCAGAATTGTCAACAGGCTCCTCATGCAGAATGCAAATATTGAGCTAATGGTCCCCCCATGCTTGAAAGGTTTTGTTCACGACAAGCTCGCACAAAATGCGATAATGCCAAGTTCTCGTGATGTTGATCGAGGTCTAAATACTGGCTGAGACACTGGGGAAAACTTTTCCTCAAAACAATGCCATGAAATCTTTTGTTGCGAGCAGGCGTATCCTCAGGTTAATGTTACATCCAGTGTACGTCCTTTCCTGGTATATTCCCACAAGCCAATGGTATGACCTCTTGGAGTCAATATCTGAATCCTATGCAGCAGAGCTAATCTGTGACCTTGTCTTTAGGTGATGGGGCATTTGTGAAACATTTTTGTCCTTGTACCCAATGATTAACCGCAGCAAGATTTATTCAGCCAAAGCTGACCAATAAAATGTACCTGGTGTCAGTCCCTGAGTTGCTACATACTAAAGTCAGATCAAATGAAAACAGAAAATGCTGGAAAATCTCAGCAGGTCTGACAGCATCTGTGGAGAGAGAATAGAGCCAATGTTTTGAGTCTCGATTATCCTTCGTCAGAGCTAACTCAAAATGTTGGCTCTATTTTCTCCCCATAGATGCTGTCAAACCTGCTGAGATTTTCCAGCATTTTCTGTTTCTTTTTTCAGATTCCAGCATCTGCTGTGTTTTGCTTTTATCAGATCAAATAATCTTCATATTCCTGTTCCAGATGTGGCCTGATTTTTTCCTAAAATTCATTTATGGGATTTGGACATCACTTACTGAAAGTAGCCCAATCCATCACTCAAACCAGCCTCCCATCCATTGACTCTGTCTACACTTCCTACAGCCTTGGAAAAGCAGCCAGCGTAATTAAGGACCCCACACAGCCCCGACATTCTCTGTTCCACCTTCCTCCGTCAGAAAAATGATACAAAAGTCTGAGGTCACGTACCAACCGACTCAAGAATAACTTCTTTCCTGCTGCCACCAGACTTTTGAATGGACCTACCTCACACTGGGGTGGCATGGTGGCACAATGGTTAGCACTGCTGCCACACAGTGCCAGGGAGCTGGGTTCGATTCCTGGCTCTGGTCACTGTCTATGTGAGGTTTGCATGTTCTCCCCATGTCTGCATGGGTTTCCTCCGGGTGCTCCAGTTTCCTCCCACAGTCTGAAAGGTGTGCTGGTTAGGTGCATTGACCCAAGCAGGTGATGCAGTGTGGCGTCTAGGGGAATTTCACAGTAACTTCATTGCAGTGTTAATGCAAGCCTTACTTGTGGCTAATAAATTAACTTTAACAAAGTTGATCTTTCTCTGCACCCTAGACTGTAACACTATGTTCTGAACTTTCCTTCTCTATGAACGGCATGCTTTGCCTGTATTGCAAGAAACAATACTTATACTAATATGTGTGATACTAATCAATCCAACTGGGCCAGCATTTATTACTGTCCCTGAGGATCCACCACATTGCTGTGAATCTGGAGTCACAAGTAGGCCAGACTGGCTAAGGATGGCAGACGTTAACAAACCAGGTAGATTTTTATGACGATGGCTTCAGGGTTATCATTTTTTTAATTCCAGATTTTGATTAAATTCAAATTTTGCTATCTGCCACAGTGGGATTTGAACCCGGCTCCCCAGAGCATTATCCTGGGTTTTGGGTTACTAGTCCAGCGACAATCCCACTCGACCGCTGCCTCCCCTGATAATAAGGGACAAGGGTTAGTTTTTAGTGTGAGAGATGATTGATTGCTGAAAGGAAGTGCAGTTTGCCATGTGGAATGTGAGATAAGTAGAAAGAGAATAAAAGGCCAAAATGTGAGGAAG
The DNA here is from genome assembly GCF_965287045.1 of Carcharhinus amblyrhynchos. Taxonomy (NCBI): domain Eukaryota; kingdom Metazoa; phylum Chordata; class Chondrichthyes; order Carcharhiniformes; family Carcharhinidae; genus Carcharhinus; species Carcharhinus amblyrhynchos. The sequence continues at coordinate 51,286,948 of NC_137342.1, forward strand.
CTTTATTGAAATCCACAGTGTGGCTGCATTGAGCTGTTGGAGATTTCTGTTTCTTTCCCTCCCCCCCACACTGGCTGCATGACGGAAGCATGATGATCAGAGAATCATAGAATCATACAGTGCAGAAGAGGCTCTTCGGCCCATCGAGTCTGCACCGACACTTTAGGAACACCTGAATTCCCACCTAATCCTATCTGCCAGCATTTGGCCCGTAGCCCTGAATGTTTTGATGTGCCAGGTGCTCATCCAGGTACTTTTTAAAGGATGTGAGTCATCCCGTCTCCCCCACCCTCCCGGGCTCTGGGTAAAACTGCTTTTCCTCACATCCCCTCTAAACATCGTGCCCCCCCCTCACCTTGAACCTATGTCCCCTCGTGACTGACCCTTCAACTCAGGGAACAGCTGCTCCCACTCCACTCCGCCCACGTCGCTCATCATCTTGTACCCCTCGATCAGGTCGCCTCTCAGTCTTCTCTGCTCCAATGAAAACAACCCAAGCCTACTCAACCTGTCTTTATAATTTAAATGTTCCGTCCCAGGCAGCATTCTGGTGAATCTCCTCCGCGCCCCCTCCAGCGCTATCACATCCTTCCTACAATGTGGCGACCAGAACTGCACACAGTACTCTCGCTGTGGCCCCACCAATGTTTTATGCAAGTTGATGAGCTGCCAACGTGAATTTCTCAAGTTCTGTATGCCCCCGTGAGCAGGTACAATGCACAGGCAGTGCCCACCCACGCCCCCCCACCAACCCACCACCCCACCCCCCTCCACCCCCCACCCCCCAGTACCCATTTTCCAGAACAATTGAAGTTTGCATCCTTTGACCTTTACACATAGAATGCCAAATCACATTCTGTCTTTTATACCTTGAAGCAAATAGTTCTACCATTTTCAGCAGTTTAGTGATACTTTAAGCCGTTATTGAAAATTAAAACTTTAATAGTTGTCAGAATAAACTCTCTTCTGTTTTAATATTTTCCTGAGGGGCTGAACTCTGATTTAGATTGCTTTATTTTTGCAGTTGCAAATTTTTATCGCCATTGTGCTGCCCAATATGATAGATTTTCCTTTTATGGAATATAAAAGCCTGATATCTGGATGATTCTGACTTTATCGCTTTCAGGCCTGATTCTGGGTGTAATAAGAACATAAGAAATAGGAGCAGGAGTAGGCCATCTAGCCCCTCGAGCCTGCCCCGCCATTCAATAAGATCATGGCTGATCTGTCGTGGCTCAGTTCCACATTCCCGCCCTCTCCCCATAACCCTTAATCCCCTCGCTTATCAAAAACCCATCAACCCGCGTCTTAAAAATATTTAGCGAGGCAGCCTCCACCACTTCAACGGGCAGAGAATTCCAGAGATTCACCACCCTTTGAGTGAAGAAGTTCCTCCTCAACTCCGTTCTAAACCGCCCCCCCTTTATCTTGAGGCTGTGCCCTCTAGTCCTACTGTCCTTTCTGAGCGGGAAGAGCCTCTCCACCTCTATCCTATCCATCCCATTCATCATCTTATATGTCTCAATGAGATCTCCCCTCATTCTTCTAAACTCTAACAAGTACAAGCCTAGTTTATTCAGCCTCTCCTCATAGCTCAACCCCCTCAACTCCAGAATCAGCCTAGTAAACCTCCTCTGCACTCCCTCCAAGGCCAAAATATCCTTGCGTAAGTGTGGCGACCAAAGTATCAATCCAAGTATCAATGTAGCTGGGCCATTGATAAGAGCAGACAGTAATCAGTTACCTCGCCTGACTGAGGGGAGGTTAAATAGTGCACAGCTGATAATCATAAGGTATGAACCTTGCTTGAAATTATAGAATCATAGAACCCTACACTGCAGAAAGAGGCCCTTCAAGTCTGCACCAAGCACAATCCTACCCAGGCCCTACCCACATATTATAACCCACTAATCACTCTAACCTACGCATCCCCGGACACTGAGGGGCAATTTCTTAGCATGGCCAATCAACCTAACCCACACATCTTTGGACTATGCGAGGAAACTGGAGTACCCGGAAGAAACCCATGCAGACATGAGGAGAATGTGCAAACTCCACACAGACAGTGACCTGAGCCAGGAATCGAACCCAGGACCCTGGGGCTGTGAAGCAGCAGTGCTAACCACTGTGCTACTGTGCTGCCCAATTCTTTTAATGTAGTCACCACAGTAAATATTTGTAAATAAGACATCAGAAATACAGCTGGGATCTTTAATGTGCCTTGAAGATGCTTTCTCCTCCCCACCCCCCACTCAATCAGGAATTCATAAACAATTGCCTGAAGACACAAAAGGAGGACTATTCCATTGGGTCTCATCATTTCCTGGCAACACAGATAAGAACAAGTTGACACCTGAGATATTTGAAGTAATCTTGTTGCTGCAACACTTTTCTCTGAATCTATGTACTGCCTCATTTTAGGAATCTGAGTTCTTTGGTTGAAAGGATTGATATAATCTATAATGCCATCTACCTTCCAAATTAATGTCATGAAGATTTTCTGTAAGACTTTGTAAGAATTTTGCAAAACTTAAAATTCATGTTGTTTGAATAAAGGCTCCATTGACCTCTGAGCATATGGAAGAAAGATTTACCCCATTGAGCTCATTCCAAATATCCATTGCTGTAGGCTTATCTAACTTTATAAATGTATTTTATGTTGTGGCATTCTAACATCATCAAAAGATTTCATAATTTGATCGGAACAAAAGGTATTTATTGCGAAGAGACTTGGTACAGGAGGTTTGCGGCTCCAAGGTGCTCTGGAACACAGTTTCAGTCTTTACATGCCTACAACATGGTTGCGAGAAGATTCTGCCTGAAAGAGGACTCCATCCTCTGGGGTGATCACTCACTCGCAGTTTCCTTTGGCTCCTCAAGTTAGGTGACTCACTTCTGCTGTACTGTCTATAAGTCATGGTGTGGAGATGGTGAGAACACCATCCACCAGGTGCACGGTACATACACTTGCAACTCGGCCAATGTTGTCTACCTGATACGCTGAAGGAAAGGATGTTGTGAGGCATGGTACATTGGGGAGACCATGCAGACACTACAACAACGAATGAATGAACACTACTCAACAATCACCAGGCAAGATTGTTCTGTTCCTGTTGGGCAACACTTCAACAGTCACAGGCATTTGGCTTCTGATCTTGGGGTAAGTGTTCTCCAAGGCAGCCTTCACGACACACGACAGCGCAGAGTTGCTGAGCAGAGACTGACAGTCAAGTTCCTCACACATGAGGACGGCCTCAACCGGGGTCTTGGGTTCATGTCACACTATCGGTGACCCCCAAGACTTGCCTGGACTTGCAAAATCTCATTAACTGTCCTGTCAGGGGACAATACACATCTCTTTAACTTGTGCTTAATGCTCTCTCCACTCACATTGTCTGTACATTTAAGACTTGATTAGCTGTAAAGACTCACATTCCAATCACTGTTCTGTAAATTGAGTTTGTGTCTTTATATGCTCTGTTTGTGAATGGAATTCCCACTCACCTGACGAAGCAGCAGTGCTCCAAAAGCTCGTAGCATTTGCTACCAAATAAACCTGTTGGACTCTAACCTGGTGTTGTGAGACTTCTTACTGTCTATAAGTGACAGAGACCACATACACAACACACACGCAATGTCTGACTCCATTAAACCGTTTAACCTCTTCATTACTCCTCATTAGTTGTGGGCTTCTACTCCTGTAGAGCAATAGGTACACAGCTCGATGGGGCGTGCTGATAGTATGCAGGTGGGATTGGTTCTTGGCCTGGGTAGAAGTCATTTTGCTGAGAAGGAAAGTGGATTAACAGTTTAAAAAAAAGTTAGTGTGAGCTAAGAGATTCCTCGCTAGGCCTTGCATCTGACCTTTGGGAAGGAAACATCAGTTGGAATGTCTAAAGATACAGGGGTCATTTTGTCAGGGGGCGGATGCAGAAAGTGTCTTCTCTCTCACTTCTCATGTTCGATGAAGCTATTATAGGTGCTGGCACCAGGTTCCTTCGGCTCTTTCTGTTTAGTCCAATCCTGCCTTGATGGTGGGCTTGTACCTACACCACTGAGGACAACCTCGAATGTCCCAGGTCAAGGGAAATCTGTGGACGATAAGCCAATGGGCTTCTGCCCCTTTTTCCCTATCACACATGAAGAAAACTTAACCTGACCTAAACATCATTTTCAGTGTTAGAGGTTTGATTCCCCGACTGAAACATTCAACAATTGCTGCTGACATGTAAACAGGAAGGCTATATATATATATATATATGTATATATATATATAGAGCCATTAACCAGATACTGTGAGGCTCCTTATAGCATTGGCCTCTCAGTTTATAAATGAAGCCACTATTTTGCACTTGATTGCTGTTGTCGGTGAAATGATGTAGCTCAGAATAATTTGGAAATACTCATATTGTTCCAGACTGTTAGGTTTATAAACAAAGCACCAGACACTTTGCTTTTCACAGCTGCTAATTTTTTAAATAGTAATTTTTCAACATGAATGATTCATCCTAACCCAGGTACAAGATGCAGTTTGCAGTGTGTCTTCAGGATGGGTTGATTTTGTCTTTCATAAAATGAAGGAGAATGTTCCTTTCTTGGTGTAAAATAGTAACTAAAACATGTGACATTCTCAGTAAAAGTGAAGGTAGATTGTGTAACATGTTTTTAAGAATTAGTCTCGAGCACAGTGCCTGTCATTGTTATGAGGTGAATTATGTTACTTTACATTGTTGAGATGAATAAGAAAATGCCAAACATTGGTACAAACAATGCCAAATCACAAGGCTGGCAAGAGGAATGTCAGTAAAAGGAGAGAGAAGTGAGGGGTAGTTTTTGACCCTTCACCAGAAAGGGAACTAAATAATAAACAAATGTTTTTATTATGACCAACTTCAAAAAAGCAAAACAGTGCAAAGAAGGGACAGAGGAGATTAACAAAGAGGGGTAAAAGATTAAACCCCTAAATTCTGCTAATCTACCTCTGATGTTAGAAGAGTGCACAGATTGAACAAAGAACAAAGAACAACACAACACGGGAAACAGGCCCTTCGGCCCAACGAGCCCGCGCCGCCATTTTAATTGGATGAATTGTGTGCATGGTTTTGTATGCCTGGTACAATGCACTCATAATTTTCAACCCATTCATTTTTATTGCTGGATATTTAGAGCATTCTCAATGGGATGCCCTCGATTTCATGCCCAGTTTATCAATGTAATTGCTCAATCGGGCAAGATCTCACAATTTGGGTTAATTTTTAAAACAACTGCCACAAGAAAGAGTTCATAGCATTAGTAATCTGTGAGTAAATGAAAACGTTATAGATGATATATGATAATAACTTTCATCAGGCAATATAAGGGCATTATTTTATTAATTCCTTACTCAGTGAAGGTGTTAGTCACTTGTCTGTAATGGGTCTGTAAATGATGTAATAATTTAACTGCTTGCTTTTAATGATGACAAACTTGAATGCTGCAATATTACACAAATCCTGTGGAATAGTTAACAGTTTGCTAAATTAAGTGATGTTTTGATCAGTTTAGTTATAGAGATGGTGGCGGACTCGTGGCCTCAGTACACGCTCTGGGTAGAACTTAAATTCAATTATTAAATCTGGGATTGAAAGTTAGTCTGAGTAATGATGGCTATTATTTATTGCAAAAACCCATCTGCTTTATTTATGTCCTTTAGTGGAGAAAAATCCGCCATCCTTACCTGATCTGGCCTACATGTCATTCCAGACCCATGACAATGGGTCTTGAGCAGTACGGTAGCACAGTGGTTAGCTCCGCTGCTTCACAGCTCCAGGGACCTGAGTTCGATTCCCGGCTTGGGTCACTGTCTGTGTGGAGTTTGCACTTTCTCTTCGTGACTGCATGGGTTTCCTCCGGGTGCTCCGGTTTCCTCCCACAGTGCAAAGATGCTTGGGTTAGGTTTTGATTGGCCATGCTAAACTTGCCCCTTAGTATCTTGAGATGCTTAGGTTCGAGGGATTAGTGAGTAAAATATTTGGGAGTAGGACCTGGGTGGAGTTGTGGTCAGTGGGCTGAATGGCCTCTTTCTGTACTGTAGGGTTTCTATGATTCTATTCTATGAATGCTTTGGGTAAAAATCCTGGGACTTCCTTCCGAACAGCACTGTGGATGTACCTACACCACATGTACTGTAGCAGTTCATGAAGGCAGTTCATTACCACCTTCTCAAGGGCAATTAGGGATGGTCATTAACCCTGGTCTAACTAGAGCAGCCCATATCCCTTGAATGAATAAAATGAATTGTCTGTCCTCTAAAATGGCCTAGCCAGCCATTCAGTTTAAGGTCAATTAGGATTGGGTAACAAATGCTGACCTTGTCAGTGACACCGACATCCTGTAAAAGAATAATAAGGATGAGAATCAGAGGACCATACAAAACACAAAATTCACTCTCTTGCCTATCTTGGCAGCAAATTGAAATAGACTAGTAACAAGAGTAACCAGAAAAATAATAAGGGGGCCGAATGGAATCCTTTGTAACAATTCTGTGATCCTGTGAAATATGTGTCTGCAATTTGGTTCACTATGTGAGGCTGCAGAAAGCTTTGAACAGCTATTAATATACACACCTCATGGACATATAATGGAATTACTTTTTACAAGCACCGATAATGATGCGAATTTGTGGTAGATATGCTTTGAGATTTGATTACTGTTGCTTTATTAACTGGGAGATGACTGAACTCGAATACAATTCACTCTAACCACAGTTGGGTCTATAGGGATTCGCTTGAATTTGGTATCTCAATCAACAGTAAGGAGTGTAATTTTCCTGCTTTGGTATTTGTTCAAATGGAATAGATTGAATGCCATAAAACTTTTAAAAATTTAACAGAGTATGATGAGGGATGAATTGGGTGATTGAAATATTTAATGAAACAAGAAAGCTCAATTGATGCATGGAAATAAGTCTTGTTTATGCGAAAATAAAAGTTCCTCTATTATAATTGCCAGGTTTTGAGACATTGAACGCGCTATCACAGATTAAACTAATTACAAAGTGCACAGGGTGAACGAATAGATCACACAAAACCTTTCATTCAAACATGCACAAATCAAAGAAGAAACAAAGAACAAGGTAGCCTACACCATAGGAACAGGCCTTTCAGCCCACCAAGCCTGCATTGACCATGGCTACCCGACTTAACTAAAACCCCGTACCCTTCCGGGGACCATATCCTTCTATTCCTATCCTTTTCATGTATTTGTCCAGATGCCCAATAAAACTCATTATTGTATCTGCTTTCACTATTTCCCCCAGCAGCGAGTTCCAGGTACCCACCACCCTCTGTGTAAAAAATCTGCTTCGTACATCTCCTTTAAGCCTTATCCCTTGCACTTTAAACCTGTGTCCCCTTGTAACTGACTCTTCCACCCTCGGAAAAAGCTTCTGACTATCCAGTCTGACCATGCTCCTCATAATCTTGTAGACTTCTATCAGGTCGTTCCTCAACCTCTGTTGTTCCAGTGAGAACAAACCAAGTTTCTCCAACTTCCCCTTATAGCTAATGCCCCCCATACCAGGCAACATCCTGGTAAATCTTTTCTGTACCTTCTTCAAAGCCTCCACATCTTTCTGGTAGTGCGGCGACCAGAATTGAACACTACATTCCAAGTGCGGCAAATTAAGGCTCTATAAAACTCAAAATGACTTGCCAATTTTTAAACTCAATGCCCCAGCCAATGAAGGCAAGCATGCCGTATGCTTTTTGACTACCTTCTCCACCTGCGTTGCCACTTTCGGTGACCTGTGTATCCGTGCACCCAGATCTCCTGTGTTATCCGTGGCATGTGGTCATCTAATTGCTCCATTCTCCTCAAACTCTGCTCAGTTGGCACTTTTTCCTCAGATTATTCCCTTTACGTTTAGATCTTGTTTTGCGCTCCTATTCGGAGAGGATTTTATGAAAAGTTGCCAGTACATTACATGCTGTGATGATGTGTGTACTTATATCAGCAACAACTGTTCACTTCAATTCATCACGTTTTGATGCATGAATATAATAGCAGTTTTTTGTGTTTCTTGGATTTGAATAATCTCCAATTAAAAAAACAGTTTGTCACACCCCATTGCTATAACAGTCTGCACAATTATTCATACACATGGACATGGGGAAGCTTTAGGATTGAGATGGACCTGTTACAAAGTTTATTCCATGGTGATGGCCAAAGGCTTCCTTGAAGCTGTCCTTGCTCCTTTGAGACTTCACCAGAGGAATGGCGCATTGTCAGTTACACACCACTAGTTAAACCATTACCTCATTGAACAGAATCACAGGATAGTTACAGCACCAAAGGTTCATTCTGTTGTGTCTGTGATGGCAAGTGAAATTTGACTTGTCCTATTCCCATGGCCTTTCCCCATAACCCTGCAACATTCTTTTATTTTCAGGTTCTTACCCAATTCCCCTTTGAAAGTTTTGGTTAAATCCATCGCCACCGACTCTCAGGCAGCGCAGTCCGGATCTGAATTGTTCATTGCATCCAAAAATATTTTCTCACATTATGTTTGTTTTTTTAAAAATCACCTTCAATTGGTGTCCTCTGGTTCTTGATCGCTCTGCCAAAGGAAACTGGTTCCTTTCTCTGCTGTCCATAGCCCTTGTAAATTTGAATACCTGAATCAAACCTTCTCTGAGCCTTCTCTTCCCTCAGGAGAACAACATCAGTTTCTCCAATCTATCCTCATAACCAAAGTCCCTCGTGGGCCTTTTCTGAACTCTCTCTAATCCTTCACATTCTTCCTAAAGTGTAATGCCCCGAATTGGACACAATAGAATCATAGACTCTACAGTGCAGAAGAACCTGGCCCATTGACAACAATCCCTCCCGCATATCTACCCTCCTAATCCCCCTGACACTAAGCAGCAATTTAGCACGGCCAATCAACCTAACCTGTACATCTTTGGACCGTGGGAGGAAACCAGAGCAGCTGGAGGAAACCCACTCAGACACAGGGAGAATGCGCAAACTCCACACAGACAGTGACCCGAGGCCAGAATTGAACCTGGGTCCCTGGCGCTGTGAGGCAGCAGTGCTAACCACTGTGCCACCATGCCACAGTTGAGGCTGAACTAGATTTCTTTTAATGTTCATCAGAATTTCCTTTCTTTTTGAATGATCCCTCTACTTGTAAAGCTCAGGATCCTGCATTTTTTTAACCACTTTCTTAACTAGGTTGTTCTTGCTCCAACTGCTGTAGTCTCTGTCTTTCTCTGATTCTTTTGAATACAGAAAATGGTATTTTGCAAATTTTAGCATGGAGTTGATGCCTTTGTGTATTATAAAATGATAGATGTGGCATCTATCGTGCTTATTGATTTGAAAATGTTGTATCAAATCAGAGAAAAATTATGCATCAAATCCAAAGGGAGCTAATTTTGCAGTAAGGTAAATAATTAGGCATTTTACACATAGTTCTCCAGAGATCCAAAGCAAAACTTGTTTTCATGAAAGGAAGAAGGAATCAGCCCAGAATATTTAGTATTCTACATGAAGGTGCACGTTTCCATGCTTATTGTAATAACAATACTGACAAATATAGAAAAGTGGTTCAATGTATAAAAATCACAAGCTGTGCTTCGTTATTCTTTCCCTGACATGTTTAATAGCTCTGGGTGGTTTTCACACTCGGGAGAAATCTTGTGAGATTTAAGCTTCAACAGCTCTGGAGTGTGTGACTGAAGGGCATGAAGGAAGTGCCCCTTCTCCCTGGAATCAAATTTGCACTTCATTTTACCAATGAACTAATGGATTAACTCAGTGTATTCAGTAAGGAAATGCGATAATAAGGGCTCCTGTGTGACTCTGTCCATGATGTGGAGATGCTGGCGTTGGACTGGGGTAAACACAGTAAGAAGTCTCACAACACCAGGTTAAAGTCCAACGGGTTTATTTGGTAGTTTATTTGGTACTACCAAATAAACCTGTTGGATTTTAACTTGGTGTTGTGAGACTTCTTACTGACTCTGTACATTCAGGGGAGTGATTTAACCCCTGTGATGCCTCTCTGTAGGAGTGCAAAATCCTTGAAATATTCCTGGTTGTCCAAGCTGGATCAATTGCAATTCACTCAATTCCCCCCCAAAAATGTGTTTTCCCCACGGTTCACTGAACTGTGCCGGTATCTCAATAAATGTACATTTTTGTCGTTTGCACTCTTGACATGGAGTTTTGAAAAGCGAGAGTGTTAAACATGAATATTTACATCAATGTGCCAATGTATTCTGCTGCATGAAGACTGTGGAAAATAAACTGCACAGAGACTTCATAAAATGTGTGTCTGGAACACCGGAACTGGAATCAGTCATTCAGCCTCACAGTCATAGAGTCATAGAACATAGAAAACTACAGCACAAACAGGCCCTTCGGCCCACAAGTTGCACTGATCATATCCCTACCTACCAGGTCTATCTATAACCCTCAATCCCATTAAACCCCATGTACTCATCCAGAAGTCTCTTAAAAGACCCCAGCGAGTTCGTCTCCACCACCACCGACGGCAGCCGATTCCACTCACCCACCACCCTCTGAGTGAGAAACTTACCCCTGACATTTCCTCTGTACCTATAGTCATAGGGGTTTACCACATAGAAACAGGCCCTTTGGCCCAACTTGTCCGTGCCACCTTTTTTGTTAAACCACAAAGCTAGTCCCAATTGCCCGCATTTGGCCCATATCCCTTTGTGCCCATCTTATCCATGTAACTGTCTAAATGCTTTTTAAAAGACAAAATTGTACTCGTCTCTACTACTGCCTCTGACAGCTTGTTCCAGACACTCACCACGCTCAGTGTGAAAAAATTGCCCCTCTGGACACTTTTGTATCTCTCCCCTCTCACCTTAAACCTATACCCTCTAGTTTTAGACTCCCCTACCATTGGGAAAGATATTGGCTATCTAGCTGATCCCCTCAACTGACCCCCTTTCGAACTCCAGATATTTAATTCGGTCAGTGCTGAAGTTTCATTTCTCCAAATAATTGAATGAAACAAATAACATATATTTTAAATATTTTCCACATTGTTGTATTTTTGTTGCTTTCTTTACTTTGTTATCGCTCCTTGTGGTTTCTTCCTTTCTCATGAAGTTACTGCCTGGTTTCTGACATCAAAGTTATCTAATGGGTGGGGTGTTCTACCCCCTCCCCGGCAGGTTACCCCGTGGAGGGTGTGGCGAGCTCACCAAAATTTCAGCGATTTTGGCAGGAACGATGATTTCAGTGGCAGCTGGAGCCAGAGAATTCCGGCCTATGATGTACTTTCTGGAATGCATAAATTCCTGACAAGTTCACAACAGACTTGGTGAAATTCAATGTGAACATAATGATGTATTGAACTACTTGATTGGGTTAAAGAACACACTGAGTGGGATGCTCCACCACGCCATGGTGGGTTTTGCAGTGGCAAATTTGGCATACAAAGACTAATGGGAACCTAGAGGATTGGGAAACCTTTAAAGATCAAAAAAGAGACATGAAAAATGCTATAAAGAAAAGTAAGAGGATTATGAGAGTAAATTAGCTCAGAATATAAAAACACATAGCAAGAGTTTCTACAAATACATGGAACGAAAAAGAGTGGCTAAAGTAAACATTGATCCTTTAGAGGACGAGAAGGGAAATGTAATAACTGGAAATAAGAAAATGGCTGAGACATTGAACAGGTATTTTGTGTCAGTCTTCACAGTGGAAAACACAAATAACATGCCAAAAATTGTCAGGAAGGCTATGGCAGGTGAGGACCTAGAAACTATCATTATCATGAAAGGAGTGATGTTGGGCAAGCTAATGAGGCTAAAAGCAGACAAGTCTCCTGGCCCTGATAGAATGCTAAAAGAGATGGTGGGGGAAATAGCAAATGTACTAGTGGTAATTTACCAAAATTTGCAGGACTCTGGGGTGGTTCCCTTAGATTGGAAAACAGCAAATGTGGTGCCACTGTTTAAAAATTGCCCCATTGTTAGACGCAGCATGGGTTCATGAAGAGCAGGTCATGTTTGACTAATTTGGAATTCTTTGAGAACATTACATGGGCAATGGACAATGAGGAACCTGTGGATGTGGTGTATCTGGATTTCCAGAAGGCATTTGACAAGGTGTCACACCAAAGGTTGCAGCATAAGATAAAGATGCACAATGTTACGGGTAATGTATTAGCATGGATAGAGGATTGGTTAACTAACAGAAAGCAAAGAGTGGGGATAAATGGGTGTTTTTCTGGTTGGCAATCAGTGACTAGTGATGTGCCTCAGGGATCAGTGTTTGGTACTGCAACTGTTTATGATTTACACCGATGATTTAGAGTTGGGGACCAAGTGTAGTGTGTCAAAATTCACAGATGACACTAAGATGTGTGGCAGAGCAAAGTATGCAGAGGACGCTGGAAGCCTGCAAAGGGATATCAATGATCTAAGTGAGTGGGTGAAAGTCTGGCAGATGGAGTACAATGTTGGTAAATGTGAGGTCATCCATTTTGGTAGGAATAGAAACAAAATGGACTATTATTTAAGTGGTAAAAAAATGCAGCATGCTGCTCTGCAGAGGGGCCTGGGTGTCCTTGTGCAAGAGTCACATGGAGTTGGTTTGCAGGTGCAGCAGGTAATTAAGAAGGCAAATGGAATTTTGTCCTTCATTGCGAGAGGGATGGAGTTTACAAACAGCGAGGTTATGTTGCAGCTGTATAAGGTGCTGGTGAGGCCACACCTGGAGTACTGTGTACAGTTTTGGTCTCCTTACTTGAGAAGGGATATACTGGCACTGGAGGGGGTGCAGAGGAGATTCAATTGGTTGATTCCGGAGTTGAGAGGATTGGCTTATAAGGAGAGATTGAGTAGATTGAGACTATACTCATTGGAATTCAGAGGAATGAGGGAGATCTTATAGAAACATATAAGATTATGAAAGGAATAGATAATATAGAATCAGGGAAGTTTTTTTCCACTGGTGGGTGAAACTAGAACTAGGGGGCATGGCCTCAAAATAAGGGGAAGCAGATTTAGGACTGAGTTGAGGAGGAACTTCTTCACACAAAGGGTTGTGAATCTGTGGAATTCCCTGCCCAGTGAAGCAGTTGAGGCTACCTCATTGAATGTTTTTAAGACAAGGATAGATACATTTTTGAACAGTAAAGGAATTAAGGGTTATGGTGAGTGGGTAAGTGGAGCTGACTCCATGAAAAGATCAGTCATGATCTTATTGAATGGCACAGCAGGCTCGAGGAGCCAGATAGCCTACTCCTGCTCCTAGTTCTTATGTTCTTATGTTCTATCAGCCCTGTCTCCCCAGGCAGTATATATTGTTGTTCCCTTTACAACTGGCATTCTTATCTACCTCTCCCAATGATTGCGAGAGGAAAAGCTTCGACAGCATGTCTTTTTTTCAGCAATACTCATGATCTCGGTATTTGGTCAGGAACTGTAATTTACCTGAAAATATGCCTACTTACAGCAATTGCTTGGCATACCAGTTGCATGGAGCTGTATCCCAGCAACAGAATAATACGTTGTACATTATATATAAAAGAGAACAATGACACAGCAGACCTGCCAGTTTGTTTTATTCAATAGAAAGAGGGTAGCTATAACTAACACTTCCAAGATAATAAAATTCTCCACAGCCATAAAATGTACTGGAGTAAAATACTAACATTGTAGAATTTACACTATTCAGTATTGACCAGTTGTCACAGTTGGTGCCTCCATGAGTGATTTCTGTCTCTGTCGAGTATTCCCTGCTGCTGAAGGAAAGCAGGGATAAGGTAAAAGAACGGAATTGAGATGGAAAATCAGCCACTGTCTCACTGAGTGGCAGATATGAGGAGCAGTACAACTCCTCCTGTTCCCATTTTGCTCTTTGTTTCCATTCTTTTCAGAGAGGAGTTCAAATTCTATTGGACAAAGATGAATATTAGAGAGGAGGAGAGCGGATTCAGACATAAATGCTGGAATTTTACTGCCTCACCCACCTGAGGCTCGTCAGATACACCGAGCCAATGAAGAATGCCATTCTGCGAGCTTTGCCTGCCCAGATTTGGGGTGGGGGGGCAGTAAAATTCCAGTCAAAATCTTGGTGCTAGAAAAACTCAGCAGGTCAATGAGAAGACAGATTGCTACCTGAATGGCCATAAATTAGGAGAGGAGAGTATGTCCATTTAGAGAGTGGGCAGCTTGCGGAACTCAGCACCACAGGAAGCAGTTGAGGCAAAACATTGCAAGTTTTCAAGAAGCAGCTAGATAAAGCACTTGGGGGAAAAAGGGATTAAAGGATATGGGGGGAAAGCGAGATCAGGATATTGAGTTGGATGATCATAATGAATGGGAGAACAGGCTCGAGGGGCTGAATGGTCTCCTCCTGCTCCTATTTTGTATGTTTATGTTTCTATGTCTGTGGAGAGAGAAACAGAATTAACATTTGGCCAGAATTTTACCATCCTGCCCACCATGGGAATTAGAACGGGCGAAGGGCGGACCGTGGAAAGGTCCATTGGCCTTGGTGGGATTTTACGGTTTCGGGACAAGCGAGGCCGTAAAATCCCATCCTTAGAGTTCAATATGACTTTTCCTCAGAATTCTGTTTCACTCAACACATGCTGCGACATGGCTGAGTTTTTCCGGCACCTTCTGTTTTTATTTCACATCTCCAGGGTCCACAGTATTTTCACATTTAACACACTGGCCTCAAGTTTATTTAGCTTATCTCCACACCCATCCTGTGTTGCCCTCATGGGGAAAGTGTTGGAAGGATTCCTGAGCTGATTAACAGATCATTGAATTGTGTTATGAATGGGTAGCCGGCAAGTCCCGATGTTGGACTTGAACCTGGAGTTTCTGGGCCAGAGGTAGAGGCGCTATCACTGAGCCACAAGACTTCCTCTAGCCTCAATAATGATCCACATATACAAATTGTGCTTATTGATAATCCCCTTGTTATGAGTGTGGAGATGACTAAACAACAGCAAACTGTGCGTCCACATTCCAATTTTCTATTAGTTACAAGCAATTAATTTAACAGATACTTGTTCACTGTTTTAAAAGTCTCAAAATATTCCCTTTATTATTATTCTAGTCTAAAATTTTCAAAATAAAATGTATTTGTTACTTAAAATAATCTCATATAGCAGGTGGGTGAACCAAATCCATGCAAACCTGTCAACAATATGTTCCCATGAGTGAGAACACTCCTGCTACACGTGAAATGGAGAAAGTGTGTAAGAACAACAGAAAAGTTACACGTGTCAGGGGAGGGGAGATATTGCAGAGTGAGTGGGTGTGTGAGATAAAGTGTGTGTTACTACAGGAGGAAGGATGGATTTTGTGTGTATACGAGTGAGATGTGGAAAAAGACATTGTAATCCTGACCGAGTCAGCTGTCTTTTTGCTCCTTATCAAAATCTGATAATTCCTGTTGATAATTTCCTTCAATTCTTTTCCGAAAGGTTGGTCTGACTCATAGCACTGGAATCTCCACCATGGGTAGGGCAAAGAGACAGGACCCGAATCCACCCTGACTAGAATGGAGATTGACACAATCTGTCTATTCATGTGAGAATCCCCTCCCTGCTGCTGCCTCCAGGAATCCCAATTGGTGTATCAACATGCACTTTACATACATGTTGTATGTAGTATGGAGCCTTGGAGAGTGATGGCAATGGTTCCTACCATTATACGGCTGACCAGGAATCGCTCCCATTCCTACCACCTGCCCCTGGAGTCTGTTGGGAGGATTTACAGGTTGATACTCAACCAGTTTTTTGAAGCTTATTTTTCATTATCACAATTCGGCTTATATTAACAGTGCAATGAAGTTACTGTGAAAATCCCCTAGTTACCACACTCGGGCACCTGTTCAGGTACACTGAGGGAGAATTTAGCCTGGTCAATGCATCTAATTAGCACGTCTTTCAAACTGTAGAAGGAAACCGAAGCACCCGGAGGAAACCCACGCAGACACGGGGAGAACGTGCAGACTCCGCACAGACAGTCACCCAAGCCAGGAATCAAACGCAGGTCCCTGGCATTGTGAGATGGTATTGCTAACCACTGTGCCATCGTGCCACCTCATGTGGCCTAGTTTGGCCAAATTGAGATCACAGCTTCCATGGCCATCAAACCTTAGGGTGAGATTTAAACCCGGAGTTTCTCCTCTGAGGCAGGGACGCTGACTATTGCATCACAAGATCTCCTACAATAAATGTCATTAAAAGTTACTGGACTATGTTACAGGGATACATTTCCATAGATAATTCGGAAATTTGGATATTAAAATCTATTCTTCAATGAAATCACTGCAACCTGAGTGATTTAGTGGTTTGCTACATATTCTATAGGGATGATAGTCACAAAGCATTTCTAATAATCCTGAATAAATATATTGACATAATTCCTTCAGGTTGAATGCTTTGCTAGTAAATAATACTGTATGAATTCTTAAGCACAGTGTGTGCACTTTTGAGGCTCACACTGTGTCAAATAATATATTGGACCTCTTTGCAGAATTAGACTCCAAGTGACAAATAGGAAATTTTGTTGGGAGGAAAAAAAGGTCAAAACACAAGAATCGGTGTGTTTATGTATAATTCAGAGGGACAGGTGGCAATAAGCTGGAGGTGAAAGTTATATCTATTCTGAAGGATAGTGATAGCACTATGAAGAAAAATGACCAAGAACTCAGAGATTGTGCCCTTGTGCTTGTAACATTCTCGCTGTTCCAAAGCAATTCTTACCAAATACTCACGATGGAAAAAGCAGCAACTAAACTGAGCGGGCAAAAGCATTATCTATGTATACAATAGAAACAGAAAGTGCTGAAAATACACCACAACTGGTCAGCATTTGCAAGCGAATGTTGGACAAATGTCTTGTGTGTAAAGTTGTTCATCAGTTTAACAGCAGCTGAATCTCAATATTGCCGTATCAGTCAGTTATATTGGAATGGCAGGACATGGATTTTTATTTCCAGTTTGGTTGCCAGAGTTTCTTGACCGAAGGAACGATGATGGAGAGCCATACTCAAGATATCATCTTACCCTCTATTTGAGGGTAACAGACTAACCTACACATTTCTAGTATGTTTTGGCTTTATTTTGAGTTTTCAACATTCATCATTCTTTCTTTTTCTTCAGTAACTTGCAATTATATAGTGCGTCTAACAGAGTAAACACCCAAAGGCACTTCATTGAGCTAGCAAAGAAAATGTGTCACCGGAACACCCAAGGACACTTTTAGATCAGACCTTTAACAGCGAGGTAATACATTAATACATGGAGTTCCAGGGAAAATGGGCATAGCTTTGAAAGGTAACACTACATTCAAGAACTTTGGAGATTGTCAGAGGATACAGCAGAATATAAGTCATCTGGAGACCTGGGCCGAGTGATGCCAGAGGAATTTAACCCGTACAAATGTGAGGAGATGCAATTTGGAAGGTCTACTGCAGAAGGAAGTTCAAGAGTAAATGGTAGAGCCCTTGGAAATACTAGCGTACAGAGGGATCTAGGTGTGCAGATTCACTGTTCCTTTAAGATGGCAACTCAGGTGGGCAAGGTGGTCAAGAAGGCATATGGCACGCTGGCTTTCTTCGGTCGGGACACTGAGATTAAGAATTGGAAAATCATGTTGCAGCTGTACAAAACTTTGGTTAGGCTGCATTTGGAGTATCGTGTACAATTCTGGTCGCCACACTACTGGAAGGATGTTGGTGCATTGAAAAGGGTGCAGAGAGATTTACCAGGATGTTGCATGGTTTGGAGGATATGGACTATGAAGAAAGGTTGAACGAATTTGGATTGTTTTCATTGGAGTGTCGGAGGATGAGGGGGGACTGGATAGAGGTTTACAAGATTATGATAGGCTTGGATAGAGTGGATAGTCAGAGTCTTTTCCCAGGGTCAAAGAGTCAATTACTCTGGAGCAGAGGTTGAAAGTGAGAGGGGGAATGTTTAAATGAGATGTACAGGGTAAGTTTTTCACACAGAGGGTGGTGAATACCTGGAGCGTGCTGCCAGTGGAGGTGGTGGAAGCAGATTCTATAATAACGTTCAAGAGACATCTGGATAGATACATGAACAGGCAGGGAAGAGAAAGATATGGAGCATATAGAGGCAAGAAAACATTAGATTAAAGAGGCATTTATGTCGGCATAGACTTGATGGGCCGAAGGACCTGTTCCTGCGCCGTATTGCTCTTTATAATAGAGTTTAGGGATGCATGGCTCTTTTCATAGACAAAGGTGGCAATTTTCTTTTGAGAAGGAGAGAGAGTTAAGAGGTGGAAGTCTGGGAGGAATCCCAGAGTTGAGGGTCCAAACAGGTGGAAGACATGGCCACCAATAATGGACCAATTAAAATTGGGGTGTTCGAGAGATCAGAGTTGGAGGAGCATGGAGATTTTGAAAGGTTGGAGAAGATTACAGAGATAGGCAAGGTGATGGAGGGATTAGAAACAAGGATGAGAATTTTGAAATCAAAGAGCCAATGTGGGTCACCAGGCTGGAGGTAAACAGGAGTTAGTGCAAGTGAGGACTCGGCAGCAGAGATACAGTTCTAATCATCCTGTACAGGAAGTCAGACAAATAATCTGTCAAATCAGATACTTTGGAGGGCTGGGAGAGGTAGTGAGGTTGCTTTTTGTCAATTTAGATGTGAAGACTAATGAAGGGGAGTTGGTGACAGAGTGGTAATGTCACTGGACTAGTAATCTAGAGACCCAGGGCAAGATCTGCAGCCCCGGGTTCGAATCCCACCATGGCCGATGGTGAAATTTGAATTTAATAAAAATCTGGAATTATGAATCTACTGATGGCCATTTGGTTCATTACTATCCTTTAGGGAATGAAATCTAGCATCCTCACCTGGTCTGACCAAGATGCGACTCCGGATCCATAGCAATGGTTGATTCTCAAATACCTTCTGAAATGGAGGGCAGTTAAGGATGGGCAATAAATTCTGACCCAGTCAGCGATGCCACATCTCATAAATGAATTTATGAGATGTTTTCAGATGATGATGACACCAAGGGACAGCACGTGGAGGAGAACTAAGAGGCAGTCAAGCCTGGGTCTTTGAGGGAGACTAGGGTCATGCTGCAGGAGCTTGGTGAGAATGGAACCGAGTGAGATGAGTCTCACCCAGCTGGAGGACAGTGGGGAGGACAAGGAGGAGGATGGTCTGGTTAAACCATGCCAAAGGCTGCAGACAGGTCATGAAGGATGAGGAGGGAAGGTGCCACAGTCACACAGGATGTCATTTGTGACTTTGATAAGAGCAGTTTGAGTGTGTGGCAAGGATAGAAAACTGGTTGGATGGACTCAAACATGGAGTTCCACAAAAACTGGGCGTGGGATTAGAAAGTGGTTCTCTCCAGGGACAAAGATGCAATTTATTTTCGGGAGAGGAGTGCAACAGCACAGCAAAGAGTGAGGAATAGTAGCTGAGGCCAGAGAATTACTGTCAACATCAATGAGCATTGAAAAACAGGAAAGGAAGTTAGTTTGTCAGTAGTTTAGTGAGGTGGGGGGGGGGAACAAAGGAGAAAGAGGTGAGTCTCATGGATAAGATGAGCTTCAAGCAGCAAGAGGAGATTGGAGGGAAACTAGAGAAAGAATACATTTCTAACTTAGACAGAAGGAAACTTTAGAAGAAATTTGGCCTGGAATGATAGTGGAAGATGTGACTATCAGCTGACCTTATAGCCGCAATCAGAGTCCATAAAATACTCATATTTGTGGAGGTGAAGGAGATGGGGGAGGGGCTTAAGATGACATTTTGTAGTGGAGGAAAAATAATGGAGTTACTTTGCATTCCAGGGTGATCCAGGATTAATGAACAGTTTTGGGACAGTGGGGTAGAATTTTATGTTCTTCCACTGAGGAGGTTTGAAGGTGGAGTCTTCCTCGATTGGCCTTTCCACCAAACTCCTACCTGCCCCAACCTCCCCAAAGTTTTAGGTTGGAACAGGTGAAGTATTGGCCAGCCTGCCCACCGCTCCCTATTCGAGGTACTAAAAGTGGCAAATTAATGAGCATCTGAGGGCTGATCCAGCCCAACCTCCATTTTCAGGCTTGCAGGAGGGGGTTGAAGGACAAAGGGGGAGCCCAGAAAGTCATCCTGCAATGGCCTTGGGTGCCTACATTCAAAATCCACAAAGTCTGGCGCCCTTTCCCAGTCAGGCCCCTTCACCAATACCCCCGTCCCCTCTGTCCAACCCCCCCAAGACACATTTCCTCTCCTCTCCGGCAGACCCCTACACTTACCTCGTGCTAGACTCTGACTCTGGGAACTGCTGCAGTCCAGTCCTGTCCATCACAGCCAGTGGCGTGCTACATCTTCCCCTTACCACTGGGACAGTCGGACAAAGGAGGAAAAGTATTTGGAGAGGAGAAAGAGCTTGTAGATGAGAGAATTATACTGGGAAGCCATCGGACAAATCCTTATCTGCGATAAATACAATAACGATGTGTACTTTCCCACAGGGTTTGAATAGAAACCATCAATTTAACAAAGTTGGACACATCCATTTGTTGGCCAAAGTAAAACATGTTTTGGATATCCCTGATAGGGCAACAGTACCGCATTATTGCATATTAACTTTGAGCAGCTGGGGATAGATATTTATTTCAAACAAAAGAATTTCCTCTGTTTAATAATGGTCATGACTCAAGCTTTTTAATTCTTTTGCACCATTAACTGTGTAGGAATCAAATCAAGTTTTTATTCCAAAGATTGAGCTGCAGAGATACTAGAAGAAAGATATATTACACAATCGCAGTATTCCATTGTTTGACATCGCTCTCCATATGTTGCTTTTTCTAAATTTCTCATCCAATTTCCCAGTTCCTAGCATCTACTTCATCAGGTACTGACTGCCACAGTGACCACCCTATTATGAAAGATTAATTACCGCATCTTGAATAATGGATTTGTGATGTTGGGAGGTGCGGCAGATGTGCAGGCGATCTACGAGCAAGGTGCATCTGTTGTTTGAACGCCACCTTGAAAGCAAAATCAGCTTTTACAGCAACCCAACCATAGATAAGAGGAATGTTACTTCCAGGAGCCAAAACTGGGGAGACGTGAAGTGTATGTAAAAATGTTGCATCTTCAGATTAAGTGGAAATGTAGATAATCAAAATAATGGTTTTCAAGAAAGCTCTCTGGGCTGTTACAAATCAAAAAGCTGAGGAATACTTTGAAAATAGGGAATTTTAACAAACAGACATGGCCCTTTGGGTATCTAGTAACGATGCTATTCTGTACACTGGTAGGGCTTGGCAGATCAAAGTGTAGTTAGGGAAGCACTTGTCCATGGAGGATTGGCAGTGCCACGCAGGTCAAGGTTTGTGGGCCATGAAACTACAGACAAACATTTGAACATTTCACACCACTGTATTTGGGTCAAACTAACATGATTCTCATAGATACCTACAGAGTTCAAAGTGAAGGATTTAGAACTGGGAGTAGCATTGCCTGAATTTTTAATATAAAATGACATGTGCGAGCAGCATGAGTTGAATTTGTTTTATCCGTCAAATTGATCGGGATTTTCCAAAAGTAAAATATCGGAGCAGTTGAATGTAACATCAAATCAGTCAAACTTGCACTGACTTCACAAAGGTACCTTATGAAGGTACAGTTTAGAATTTTAAGATGAAGGCCACCTAAGTATTAAAATGTGGCAGAAGGTTAAAGCTTATTTATTAGTCACAAGTAAGGCTTACATTAACGCTGCAATGAAGCTACTGTGAAATTCCCCTAGCCACCACACTTTGGCACATGTTCAGGTCAATGCACCTAACTAGCATGTCTCTTCAGATTGTGGGAGAAAACTGGAGCACCTGGAGGAAACCCACACAGACATGGGGAGAATGTGCAGACTCCACACAGACAGTGACCCAAGCTGGGAATTGAACCCTGGTCCCTGGTGCTGCGAGGCAGCAGTGCTAACTACTGTGCCACCGTGCTGCCCACCATGTGGTTTGTTATGACTGAAATAGTCACATTTTGTCAGAGATATTTTGTTAAAAATGTAAATGGGAGAGGCTATTGCCTGAAGCAGAAAGTGTAACCTCTGCTGCTGTTGGCATTAATTGGGTGCTGGAACAGCAGGAACCCCAGACAAAATGGGAAGAGGAAGAAAGATGGAAAGAACGAGAGATGACAGACAGATTGTCAAGAAGTTTGTGAGCTCCTTCTGGAGTTGCTCATTACTGAAAATTCAAGGGATATCACAGGTAAAGATATAAAAATGCAACATGGATTCAAAACAGTCCACAGTAAAATGTTCAAACTTACAATGCAGAATTATTCCCCAAATCATGCTTTCTGATTGATGATTGTTAACTCGAGGTTTCTCTTGGTGTCATGATTATCCTACTGACAAATTCATAGTGGTTTCATCCTCTCATTGTGAAATAAATGCTACATGTGGAGAAATTCCTAATCAGGTACGTGATCAATAGGAAGCAAAACACACAAAAAACAATCAAAAGTGAAGAACTATTTTACAACCTCTCTTCAGTGAGTAATTGAGCCGTGTTGTGTGGACATTGAAGACAACAAACACAAAGGTCCATTCTCTGTTGTGGGCTAGCTAATCACAAGCAGGACCACTTTGTCATCTGCTTAAAACCTCCAGACTAACATGAAGAAGGCAAGAAATCAATTGATGTTACCGAGGCAACTTTAACCCCACACCGATTCAGTTTCCGGATTTGAATCAGTCCAAGTCCGAATGGAATTTCCACACCAGCCAATGAAATTGTGCATGATTGATTGGGCAAGGTCCTCCACTGACTTTATTGGTCATTTTGATGAGCTAATTTCTCAGTTACATTATTTTTCCATCATTTGAGAACCCCAAGAATGAGAATGCAGCAAAATGTGTTGAATGTCAAGGGGCGACCATTAGATTCTCTCCTGTTGGAGATGGTCATTACCTAACACCTGCATGTGTGAAAGTTATTTGCCGTTTATTAGCCCAAGGTTTAATATTGTCCCGGTCTTCCTGCATTTCAAACACAGATTGCTTCAGAGTCTGAGGAGAATGGTGCTGAACATTGAGATATAGTCCCCGCACATCCCCACTTCTGACTTTATGATGGAGGGAAGGTCATTGATGAAGCAGCTGAAGGTGGTTGGGTCTCAGACACGATCCTGAGGGACTCCTACAAGTTGCTCCAAGTCTCATCCGGGTCTGAGAATATCGGAATTTTAAAATCCAGTTCCTTGTTTTGAAATCAGACCAAGGCCTGACTGTAATCCTCCAATCCTGGCATTTCGCACATTCCTGATTTTAATTGCTACAGCATTGGTGGCTGTTCCTTAAGTTATCTATTCACTCAACCTTGGAATTTCTGCCTTAATTATCTCTGCCTTCAGAATTCTTTCTTTTTTCCTTTAAGAAGCTCCTTAAAACATCCATGTTTGACCAATCAACCCTGATATTTCCATCTCTGGTACATTGTCCAGCTTTATTTTTATTGCTATCACTCCTGTGAATCACCTGGAGGCAGTTTGTAATCTGAGATGATCTTATTTTAAATACTAGCTGTTGCTGTCATTGTTATTATTCCTTTAGAGACATTTTCTTTACCATATCTGTAACTGATATTCTGGTTTTGTCAAGTTTTCAAACACATGACATTAATTTCATTAATTTAAGGCAGATTTTGTCTGGGATGGAAGTTCTGAGGAAATGTTGCTGCTCTCTGAGTGAATGGTCTCAGGTCTGGTTAATGAGATCCCAATGTATTCCCTGAAGGGGTGACAAACTATTTTCTTTCCCATGATGCTGGAAATAATGCTTGATTATTATTTGGATTATTAAAGGAAAATCTTTAACCCTCTGTGGTTAGAACAACAATAACTCGCGTCTCTGAAGTGATATGTATTGAAAGTGTCCTTGTGCACCTTGTCCACTAGACTCGAAACATTGGCTCTATTCTCTCTCCACAGATGCTGTCAGACTTAACGGAGATTTTCCAGCATTTTTTATTTTTGCCTCAGGATTAGATGCTTTGGGTGACTGACCAGATGCTGCCCTTCATATTGTACATGGCCATCATTGCCCAGAGATTCCTCCCCCCCACAAGATCAGACGTGCCATGCACAGCCTTCCACGTGGCCTGTACAACTCAGAAACAACATTCCCCCAACAGTGTGGCCTCAGCCCCAGGACAGTGTGTTCAATATAATTCCAGCAAGTTGGCCTTCCATCCAACATTCATATAAGTGATTGTAAATGTAATTCCCGACACAGAGTAATGGGAAACTCAAAGTCACGTTCAACCCACCATTAAAGTCTGGAGAACAAAATTCCAATCTAACGTTCCATCGGTGTGAGTGACTTTTTCATCCATGCCAGATTTACCGCCCCCTCCGTCTCATCGTGATTCCCATTGCCAGTGGGAGTGGAATATTCCACTTCATACATGAAGTCAGAAATCATCTGGGTGCTGCCACCTTCACCCCTGCCCCCTGTGCCAGCAGTGGGCCTTACTTCCCCTGTAGTCACCTTGTCATACCCGCCGTAAAACAGTCACAAACATTTTCCTGTCCAATGAGAAAAATCAGCGGTGATTGGGGTCTTTGATAAGCTCAATAGCTTGTTAACTGGTAATTCCCAGCGCTGGGAGGGATTCCGATTTCGGGAACCACTCGCCTTCCTTAATTTCTGAGACTGGTGTGACAGCGTGGCACTGCCAAGCTGGTGTTGTCACTTCATATTGCATGTTTGGCAGGGGCATTGGCTACCTGATTTGTGGTGGAAAAATCCAGCTCACTGTCACAAAAAGAAGCCAGCAACCTGACCCTCCCAATGCAAAAAGAGCTGTATCCCCTCCACCTGCTCTCAGGCTGCCTGGCTATGACCCCCTGTCCCACCAGCTGCCTGTCTTCCCTTCACTGGACTGGCAATCAGTCTGGTAACATGTCTGCCCAAACCCAGCAAGTATTTATTCATCTCAGGCCATGTTTTTTGATTTGATTTGATTTATTATTGTCACATGCATTACCATACAGTGAAAAGTATTGTTTCTTGCATGCTGTACAGACAAAACATACCATTCATTGAGAAGGAAACGAGAAAGTGCAGAATGTAGTGTTACACTCATAGCTCGGATGTAGGGAAAGGTCAACTTAATGCAAGGTAAGCCCATTCAAAAGTCTGACAGCAGCAGGGAAGAAGCTGTCCTTGAGTCGGTCGGTATGTGACCTCAAACTTTTGTATCTTTTTCCCAAAGGAAGAAGGTGGAAGAGAGAATGTCCGGGGTGCGTGGGGTCCTTAATTATGCTGGCTGCTTTGCCAAGGCAGTGGGAAGTGTAGACAGAGTCAATGGATGGGAGGCTAGTTTGCGCGATAAGGTCTGTGCAGGGTTTATCCATACTTACCCTTCCAACTACTCACGAGTATACTGAGAGAAATTGAGGCCATTATCTTGCCTAGTGCAAAGCCACACAAAGCAAGGACTCACTTCAGGTGTGCTCGATATGGATTTTTGTTCATTAAAATTAATAGGCACTAAATTGTGCATCGTGCACTGACCTGTACACTTGTCAAGTTCCTCCTGAGACTGTTTATTTATACAGTTAACCCTGTATATGTTTTTAGTTTCAGTTTCCAGCATCTGTAGCATTTTGCCTTGAACCTGTATGTTTGAGATGTCAAAGTGTTTTTTCAGAATCTTGCTGTTTGATGACAGGAACATTATGGTTCCCTTCAGTTCACCTGGGATCAGGGCGGAGGGAAACCATTAATGGTTCCCAGTCCTAATTACAGACAGCTGAGGCTTGCTGGAATGTTAAAAAAATTACTCCAGTCTTGAAGTTACAAAGTTAATGCTCAGAGTGGATGGGTCCTTTTCTGTTCCAAGAAGTGAATTTAAACTGAATCCAATTCATGGACCCCTGGAAAAACATACAAGATCCAAACTGACAAGATAAGACATTGCATCTCATCTTGGGCTTGATCTGATGCTTGATCTCAGCTAAAAGACCGAGGAACTAGCTGGAAAGTGCCAATGTGTGAACCGGGGTGGCACAGTTGTTAGACCTGCTGCCTCACAGTGCCAGGGACCTTGGTTCAATTCTGGCCTTGGGTGACTGTGGGCAGTTTGCATGTTCTCCCCGTGTCAGCACGTGTTTCCTCCGGGTTTCTTCCCACACTCCAAAGATGTACAGATTAGATGGATTGGCCATGCTAAGTTGCCCCTTAGTGTCCAAAGATGTGTAGTCAGG
Source organism: Carcharhinus amblyrhynchos (assembly GCF_965287045.1). Taxonomy (NCBI): domain Eukaryota; kingdom Metazoa; phylum Chordata; class Chondrichthyes; order Carcharhiniformes; family Carcharhinidae; genus Carcharhinus; species Carcharhinus amblyrhynchos. Next base: position 51,313,211 of record NC_137342.1, read on the forward strand.
ATGGTGATGGGGTAAATATGTGGGGTTATGAGGATAGAATCGGTGCAGCCTTGGGGAATTCTATGATTTTATGAACATGAGGTGAGTCAATTTCCACCTTAAAGCACCCATGTAAATTCCTTTGTGCACTATTATAATGAGATTGTTAACCTATTTATTTTAAATAGGTTAATGATCATAGTAAAATGTCACCCAGAGGAGTTTTATGGAATTGCGCTAAGCAGTAGCTACCTTGAAAAAATAACACACGGAGGAATTGCACACAAATGTTTTGAAGATTAGTATGTTAATATTCATACAGCATTTATCTAGGCCAAACTCGCTTTTATTGGTTCACCTTTGATTTTCCTGGTACACTGCGGGCAATTCTGTCAACCACCTAAAAAAAAGCAATATCCCAGGAAGATTTGGCAATCTTTCTCCTGGTTATATGAAGGGTTTTGTGGAATTCTAGCAGGGTGCAGCCGCAGGCAGGAGTGACAAATGACAGATGTGTAGCATCGGAAAGATGGTGTAGCGTTTCTGAGCAGAATTTCAAAACCGGCATATATATTTACACTCGCACAAAAAAAGGCTCAAGGACTGACATTTTGCTGCCTTTTTAAGTAGTGAAATTGATATTGAAGTGAATATCCAGGGAGGTCAATTCGATTTTGAATACATTTCACAAGCAAAAAGCTTCAAAAACTGACACAGGCTTCCAACTCCTGCAGGGTAATTTATGAGAAAAAAATTAGGTTTTCATCACATTCGTTCCACATTGGTATCAAGATGTGAAAATGATTCAGTCTATTAATTGTACTAAAATGAGGAATGAATTTAGAATCTTATCATTTCTATTCTGCTGAGTGTCAGTCTTAGCTCGATGGTTAATGTGATTATTTAAAATTCATCCATGCACTATTTTAAGAAATCATTAACCCTAGTTAACCAGCTTGCTAAAAATAGGGTTCCGCAGGATTCCGATCCATTACCACTCAGTACGGATTTCTTGGAACTGATGTGGAATTTATTCCAATCAGTGGAAAATGCCACGGTCTCAGGATTACTGGAGTGGCTGGGGGTAAAGTGTTTAGTTGTGGGAGGGGAGTTGGGAGGGGAGTGGGTGTGAGAAATTTGCTTTTGGGACACGGTACAGTTTTCCTGCAACTCTGCTCCATTTCTTTGGTTTTTAAATTCCGATAAGGGGCCCCCAGTTGGATCTTCTGTGCTACAAGAAATTGGATGTTGTAAGGTTCTAGATTTTCCTGGGATATTCTGTCCTGTCCATCTCCTGTCAAACTCAATATTGGGCAGGATTTTACGATCTCGCTCGTCCCGAAACTATAAAATCCTGCCCCAGGTCAATGGGCTTTTCCATGGTCCACCCCTCACCTGTTCCAATTCCCATGGCGGGCGGGAAGGTAGAATTTCTGCCAATGTAATCAATCTTCGCTGAATGAGTTCTTTTATGGACTCACTAAAGGCAGGTGGACTCCATGGTCTTTCTGAGAATTGTGTAGATGGCTTAGGCTCTGTTGTAGTCTCTTTGGATGGTTTGGCATTGATCTAACTTTCTGGGTCTCCATCAGTGTTGGTGCGGTCAGTGCACCCTTATCCGTGCTGGTGCTCCAAAGACATTGATTTGATTTCCCATGTTGTTATACAGAGCTACTTGGTCATCAGTTCAAATGAGTATTAAATGACTAAGCTATCTCTCCAACTTTCTATATGGACTAAGATTGTAAAAGTTATCTCCATATGCTGCTGGCGCCAAGGTGATCCCTAGACTCACAAAATGCCAGCAGGGTTATTTCCAGCTCTTCTGGCATGCCTACCCTGAGTGATAAGGTGCTAGCTTGGGTGTGCTTTGCCTGCACTAGAACTCTCCAGTCACCCGACAAAGGAGCAGCACTCCAAAAGCTAGTGGTGTTTATTACCAAATAAACCTGTTGGACTTTAACCTGGTGCTGTGAGACTTCTTACAGTGTTTACCCCAGTCCAACGCCGGCATCTCCACATCATTTCAGCAAAGAGGTCAGAGGAGTTGTCTAAACTGTCAGGAGGAAGCTTGTCTCAGTAACGGAGTCTATCACTGCTCTAGCTTTTGTGCTGCAGCATGAGGGGGACATAGCGCAGAGGCTATAAAGAGTGAAAACTATGCCCAGAGGGAGGGGTCAGAGGAGGACTTGGAATAAGTTCCTACCCCGCAAAAATCTTCAGAGAACACTTGCCCTGCTTCCAACATGGGTAGAAGCAGTGTCTGAGGGCCCAACGATACACCATGATGACTGAACTGAGCCATTCCTTCCAGCCTGACCTGTAGCAATACAGCTGGGCTAGGATAGATCTGCCAAGGGTAGACAGAGTTACCATGTCACGAAATTGATTGAAACATGTCTACATCGACGGGGATGAAATAGAAAGGGTCGAGAGCTTCAATTTTTTAGGTGTCCAGATCATGAACAACCTGTCCTTTTCCCTCCACGCTGACACAATTGCTAAGAAAGCCGCTACTTTCTTAGAAGACAAAGGAAATTTGATATGTCAGCTATAACTTTTACCAACCTCTACAGATGCACTATAGCATTCTTTCCGGTTGTATCACAGCTTGGCATGACTTCTGCTGTGCCCAAGACTGCAAGAAACTAAAAAGAGTCGTCAGCAAAGCCCAATCCATCACACAAACCAGCTTCCTATTCATTGACTGTACACACTTCCCACTGTCTCAGCAAAGCAGCCAACATAATTAAAGACCCCACACCCCGGACATTCTCTCTTCCACCTTCTTCCGTTGGGAAAAAGATACAAATGTCTGAAGACACATACCAACCGACTCAAGAGCAGATTCTTCCCTGCTGCCATCAGACTTTTGAATGGACCTACCTCGCATTAAGTTGATCTTTCTCTACGCCCTAGCTGTGATTGAAAGACTACATTCTGTACACTCTTGTTTCCTTCTCCATGTACAGTATGCTTTGTCTGTATAGCGCGCAAGAAACAATGTTTTTCATTGTATGTTAATACAAGTGACAATAATAAATCAATTCAAATCAAAAATCATTTCTAATACTTCACAGTTTACTATTCACTACTACATCTGGGTGGTCAGAGTTCCTGTACTCCAGGTGAGGGGATTTCTATCCCTTATATGTGGCTTTCTCAGGCTAAGGGGATTCCCATTCATGCAGGGTGCAATCGGCTGTGTGATATGACTCTGTGAGTCTCACATGTTAAGATAGAGATGTCCATTAGTGTGCAGTCGGTGTGTGTACCTGCCCAGAAGATCCTTGTGCTGTGTGTCCACCAGTGTTATCACATGGTTGCATGGCTTAGAGAACATTGACCATGATGCATTAATTCTGTGCCCAACATGACATTTGTCTCAATGCGACTGGATGTGGAGTAATTACACATCACAAACCCCTTGCCCAGTACCCAAGCAAATCCAAGATATCGCCTCGGAGATCCTGGGTCTAATTGATAATCTGGAATAAGCCTGGCAAGGCACAATGATTGAGGTGTTCTAATTAACACTCACCAGGGAATGCTCATCCAAAGAATTATGGGTTAGGTTGGTTGGCTTTGCTAAGTTGCCTCTGAATGTCAGGGGGGTTAGCAGGGTAAATGCATGAGATTACAGGGATTGGGCCTGGGTAGGATTGTTGTCAGTGCAGGCTCAATGGGCCAAATGGCCTCCTGCTGCACTGTATGGATTCTATGATTTTATGAATAGGAATTTGACCAGGGTCCTGATCACTATCCACTGATTTCAGCTGAATCTGAGCAGATGTAGACTCCTAGTAAGAATGCAACTGGGCATCTAATATGTGGGAATGATGATTTTGATTTCATAATAATCCACACCATATGGTTTGGTCTGGTTTAGTTTGAGTGACTATTCAAGACCTTTAAAAAGGCTGCAATGAAACTCACACAAGGAAGTCACTGGGAAAAATTCTGTGTAATCCCAGCCACCTTCCCCAGACATGCCCCTGGGAGGAGAGGATACCAAGCAGATTCATTCTGTCTCCTCCCTGTAACTGAAATTACGAGGCTTTTCACATGGGGAAGGGACCTCTATCCAAATTAGTCTTCATGTCAACTTCAGTCCCTCCATGTAGATCTGTTCACTTTACACCCTTAGAGCTTAATGTGAACCTACAGTCAGAAACAGGTCTTTCAGTCTACCATGTCTGTGCCGACCATCAAATACCATCTGCAATAATCCCTATAACGCACCTACAGTGTAGGAAGAGGCTATCTGGCCCATCGATACTGCACCAACTGCCCAAAAGAACATCCCAACCCAACACCCTATCCCTTGAACTCTGCGCATTAGCCATGGCTGTCATGTTAACCCTTTTAATGGCCAGTTAATATAATTGCTGAAAAGTACTTGGCTGGGAGGGGTCATATTCAATATTCATAGCAGTTCGGGAGGTCGAATATCTCCAGTGGTGATGGTTAAACAGATCTGAGAGTTTGAATTGGACTGGAAGTTGGAACTGGTGATGTGGATTGGGTGTCTCCCAGCAGCAGCTGGAATGCTGCTGTGACGAGGGGAATATTGTTTACACTTTTCCTGTCTGTTAGTCTGTCTGTGAGTGCAAATCAGCATTAATGACAGCTATAGATATTGCCATGCCCTTTGGATGAAGGATGAAGCAAGGCACCAAGGGGGAAAAACAAACAAACAAAAGGTCATTTTAGCATATTCCGACTTTTTGTGTGATGCTGAATTTCTTTGTGGTGTGGCAGTTTCGATACACAATAAGCTCATTGAAACCAGAGGCAAAGCTTTCTATTAATGAGACCAACAGCAAGAAACAATGAAAGTTTGTTTGTGTTTATTTGTAATTGAAGTGTTGATGTCTTTAGTTTATGTATTTTAATTTTGGGAAGGAAAATAAATAGTGTCCCATTTTCACCAAGCAAACATCATAGAAAGAGAATCGTGGCTTATTTTAACATAAACTATATGACTGAAATCAAATTCCTGGTCATATTCCTGAGGAGCATCTCTGGGTACAATGAGAGGATGAAGGGACAGGTTTGTGCAACACGAACAAAATACTGCTGATGCTGCAATTCCGATATAAAAACAGAAAATGCTGGAAATTCTCAGCAGTTCTGGCAGCGGGTTTTTGATTTAATTTGATTTATTATTGTCACATGTATTAACATGCAGTGAAAAATATTGGTTCTTGCGCGCGATACAAACAAAGCATATGATTCAGAGAGAAGGAAACAAGAGAGTGCAGAGTGTAGTGTTCCAGTCATAGCTAGGGTGTAGAGAAAGATCAACTTAATGCGAGGTAGGTCCATTCAAAAGACTGACAGCAGCAGGGAAGAAGCTGTTCTTGAGTCGTTTGGTACATGACCTCAGACTTTTGTGTATTTTTCCCAACGGAAGAAGGTGGAAGACAGAATGTCCAGGGTGCGTGGGGTCCTTAATTATGCTGGCTGCTTTGCCGAGGCAGCAGGAAGTGTAGACAGAGTCAATGGGTGGGAGGCTGGATTGCGTGATGGATTGGGCTACATTCATGACCTTTTGTAGTTTCTTGCAGTCTTGGGCATGGAGTGTGTGGAGAGAGAGAGAGAGAGAGAGAGATGAACTGTAGCTTCCCCATTTATGAATTTTAATAATTCTCACAAATTAACAGCTATATCAACATGAGATCAGTTGGTACGTGCCCTGTGAGAAATACATTGTTTATTAATGTGGAGGCAGCACATTTTGTGAGAGCTTCAAGTTTCTAGGTGTCCAGATCATCAACCAGCTGTCCTGGTGCCCTCATGCCAACACTATCGTTAAGAAAACTACCAACATCTCTACTTTCTTGGGAGGCGAAGAAAATTTGGCATGTCAGCTACAGCTCTCACCAACTTTTGCAGATGCACCATAGAAAGCATTCTTTCTGGTTGTATCACAGCTTGGTATGGGCTCCTGCTCTGACCAAGATCGCACTACAAAGGGTTGTTAACGTAGCCCAGTCCATCAAGCAAACCAGCCTCCCATTCAGTGACACCATCTACCCTTCCTGCTGCTTCAGCAAAGCAGCCAGCATAATTAAGGATCCTACACACCCGGACATTCTCTCTTTCATCTTCTTCCATTGGGAAAAATATATAAAAATATGAGATCACGTGCCAACCGACTCAAGAACACCTTCTTCCCTGCTGCCATCAGATGTTTGAATGGACTTATATTAAGTTGATCGTTCTCTACACCCAAGCTATGACTGTAACATTAAATTCTGTACCCTCTCCTTTTCTTCTCTGCTATGTACTATATGAACAGTATGCTTTGTCTGTATAGTGCGCAAGAAACAATACTTTTCACTGTATCCCAATACATGAGACAATAATAAATCCAAATCAAATCAAGATTGATGTCGTAGCCACATATAGGAGAGTTGATGACTACCATGGCAATAAATCATGGCTGTAACCCTCATTCATTCATGAAACAAAGCAAGCTTGGAAAATTTCTAACTCCTTCCGTCTCTTGTGTCCTGCCTTGGAACAGGACCAAACTCAAGTTTCAGTGATGTTTCCCACAGTTGAGACAGGTTCCTATTGCTTTCCTATGATTTTAGCTTCAGAGTGTAAAAACATAAGGAATTGGAGCAAGATGTAGGCCATTCAGCCCTTGGAGCCCACTCTACCATTCAATGAGATTGTGGCTGATCTCCTATTTCATTGTCATTTCCCTACACTGTCCCTGTAACCCTTGATGTTTTCAATATGTAGATATCTATCAATTTCACTCTTGAACGTGCTCAGTAACTGATCATCTACAACCCTCTGGGGAAGAGAATTCCAATGATTCACCACTGAGTGGAGAAATCCCATCTCTGTCCCGAATGGCCTTCCCCTTATTCTGAGACTGTGTCTCCTGATTCTAAACCCCCCCAGCCAGGGGAAACATCCTTCCTGCATCTACCCTGTTGAGGCCTGAAAGAATTTTGTGGCAGAACTTTCCTGTCACGGGAATAGTAATGGGCAGGACAGGACCATACAAAGGTCTATTGACCTCAGAAAGAATTTTCCAGTCTTGGGTGAGCACAGCTGGAAAATCCTGCCCTGCATGTTTAAACGAGATCACCTTTCATTCTTCTAAACTTGAGAGAATAAAAACCCAGTCTATTTAATCTTTCCTCATCGAACAATCCCTCCATCAGGGGAATTAATCGAGTGAATCTTTCTTGTACTGCCTCCTGAGGTAAAAAGTGCGCACACTCCAGGTGTGGTCTTGTCAAGACTCAAAACAATTGCAGTAAGACATCTTTACTCTCAAATCTTCTTGCAATGAAGGCCAGCATACCATTTCCCTTTTTAATCACTTGTTTCACCTGCATGCAAACTTGGAACTATTACATTTAAGCCTCACATCCAAATTATTGATACAGATGGTGAATAGCTGAGGCCTGAGCACTGATCCTCGTGGTACCCAAAACCTGCTAACCTGAATTCCTAAAAACATCATTCAACAGATGTATGCATTGCTGGCTAGTCCAGCATTTATTGCCCATCCCTAACTGCCCTGAGACGAGGTGGTAGTGAGCTGCATTCTTAAACCTCTTTCTTAAACTACTGCAGTCCATGGCCTAAATTTTGGGTGAAGAAGGCATTCAGCATGCTTGGTTTCATTGGTCGAAACATTGAATACAGGAGTTGGGACGTCTTCTTGAAGTTATACAAGACATTGGTAAGGCCACTCTTGGAATACTGTGTACAGTTCTGGTCACCCTGTTATAGAAAGGATGTTATTAAACTAGGAAGAATGCAGAAAAGATTTACTAGGATGTTACCAGGACTTGATGGTTTGAGTTATAAGGAGAGGCTGGATAGACTGGGACTTTTTTCCCTGGAGCATAGGAGGCTTAAAGATGATCTTATAGAGGTCTATAAAATAATGAGGGTCATAAATATAGGGGAGTAGGAAATTAGAGAGCATACGTTTACAGTGAGAGGAGAGAGATACAAAAGGGTCCAAGGGAAAGTTTTTCACAGAGGGTGGTGAGTGTCTGGGACAAGCTGCCAGAGGTAGTAGTAGAGGCGGGTACAATTTTATCTTTTAAAAAGCATTTAGATAGTTACATGGGTAAGATGGGTATAGAGGGATATGGGCCAAACATGGGCAATTGGGACATACCTTAGTGGTAAAAAAGGGTGGTATGGACAAGTTGGACAGAAGGGCCTGTTTCCATGCTGTAAACATGTATGATTTTAAAGGCCCTATTTTATCATTCTAATTCAAAATGCTGGGAGTGTTTCAGATCCGACTTTTAGACCCGTTCTCAGGCACTCCCACACGTACTCTGCCTGAAGAAATATCAGCAATTCCAAATCGTGCTGCAGAAGCCTGTAGCTGGGACTTAACACATCTGGAACCCTGCAGATCTGATCAGCACCTCTAACTCTGCATGCGCAGTAAAAAAAGAGATAGAATGCAGTTCCCCTGCCACATCATATCCGGGCTGGATAATGCCTTCCCCTGGCCCCCACAGACATTGCCTCATCCCCACAACATTACTGACCCCCTTATCCCCCCACTCTCTCTCCCCCTTCCCCCCCACTGATCACAGGCAGAGTGGCAGCAGACTCCCCTTTCCCCCTCCCTCCCACCAATCTCAAACAGAGAGCCATCGGACGCTCAGCACTTACCTCCTCACTAACTGGAACGCCCAAATTGGACTTTTGTGGAGCATGTCTGTTTTGCGCTGAATCTGGATGAGTGAATGCGATGGTAAAGGGGGAAATACTGCTAAAATTGGGCGTGCGGACCATTAAATCAATTTAAATGTGTGCAAATGGCTGTCACGGTCCCAATTGCCGCCATTTTCAGGCCTAGGTAAAGGGGGAGCTGGAATGGGGCAGGCGCGGATCACGCTACTTGCCTCATGCCTGACTTTACCAAGTCTTTGTGCCTGAAAACAGGTGCAACTTGATGGTAAAATCAGGCCCTCTGATTCTATTGAACTTGAAGCTTTTGATCTCTCACTGTTCAATGTGCAATGTCTTGTAAAAGATTCAGCTGTCAGATCAAAGGATTTCTATCATCTTCCAGCCACCTGTGTCTATTGTGATTTCTCTTCACAGCTGACTATGCTTCAGCATCCCATTGATTCTGATCACGATGTCGACAGAATCTAATTCTGATTGATAGTCTGTGGTTTCACTCCCTCTTTAAAGTGGTTTGCCAAAAAGGTCTGTGGTGGCACTGATGGTGTTAATGTTGAAGTTGGAACAAGGTGCCTGAACAATCAGATATTTAACAGCAAGGACTTCTACAAGAGACAACAACCTGATTGGAAGATTATCGGTGATTGTCACAGGCACACGGTGACAGGGAACGAAAAACGATATCAATTTCTTAGCCAGCTGACCACATGTTATTGAGAGTAAACGCATTTGCTTCAGATTAAAGATCAGATTAACTGTTCACAAATCAGCATTTTGAGTGTGTTTTGTACTGAAGTTTTCTCGAGTAAAGTTATAGGACAATAAACTGCTTCAATCTGGAATAGGAGGTAAGAGTGGGAATGCAATGAGCAGTATTATAGTATCGTTTGAAGTGTTCGATAATTGTAGGGTGTTGCTCACTTGGGGTTTCAGATTGATTTAAATCTTGTCCGGTTCTGTGGAACGCCGGACCTGTACATGGAGTTTCTTGCCTCAGCAGTTCCAAATTTCTTAGATTTTAACTTGAATTTTTTTCCCCCCTGCTGTGCCAACGCCATTCTATTTGCCAGTGAAGGTAATGTAACCACCCATAGTCAGGGCATCTGTGTTCCTCCTATTGATTTTTATCTGGGACAGCATCAAGGTGCTGTAGGCATTCATCAGACCATAAGATCTGTACAGTATTTTGACCAGTTCATCTTTTCCATTAGCTTCCCCCACCACTTCCACCCCCAAAGCTCTCAAGATGCCAGAATTATTTCTCTGCATCCCCAATTATTTGCTTGGTGCTGCAGATGCATCTAATGCGCTTGTTTAGGCATATTCTACTGTTCAATGTGAGTTGAGCAACAGAGTAACAAGCCATAGTGTTGCACAATCCTTCTGAAACTAGCCCCGTGCTGTGTCGTCATGTTTCGACTGCTGCAGTAAGATGTGGTTGGCTGAAGATGAAGGAGATGATATGCGCTAATCCCAGAAGTTGAGTATTGACACGCATATTCCTGCATTGTGCCTCATAGGTCACCTGCATATTGATGGCATGGAAGTCTTTTGTACACAATATAAGCCATGGAAAATGTATCAGATACATCTTGAATTCAAACAAACGTGATTCAGTCGCTAATGCTGGAGAAATCCCCAACAGATGTGATTCAAATAATTCAGTGGCAAAAACATGGACTCACGGTGGCCAGCAGTGCCACAGACAGAGCAGTCTGCTATTATTTGTGCCCTAGTTCAGTAATTGCTTCCCCAGAGACCTTAAAACTCTTTTGATCTTGCTCCTTCATCAATACCAGGTACGACATTCTGACATTCCACATTCTCAGATCTTTCCCTAGCCTGCCTGCTCTTGTATCCTTTCATCCCACTATCCATCTGTCAGGATGGCGCAGCCAGAAAGGGATATAAAAAATGGTCTTGTTCTCCTCTTTCTGGGTTTAACGATGATTTCAACTCATTCGCAAATCTGGAGCTGAACTGTGGGTGGAAGAGTTACAGGCCCCTTCAACCTGCTGAGCTTGTAGATGTCGCCCTCTTTATCTGGGTCACCCCCCCCGGTTCGGAACCTTTAACTTGGTTTTTGCCAAATGTTTTCCGAATCCATTTCCAACACTGGGACCTGCTGTCAAAAATTGTTAACCTCTGACTCAAAATGATCATATTGAATCAACCGGCACTGATTATTCTGCGTGTGGTTCTGCTATTCGGATACCCAGAAATCCAACTCCATTGTGTCGTCTGTCCGTCCTCACACGGGAGGGAGGGATGGTTTAAAAATGATGTTCTCAGACAGAGTGTGCCCATTTGATCACGCGGTGACATCCTTTTCTTTCTGAAATCCATTCTCTTCCGCTGACCCTGGAGCTGATGGTAACTTGTTGTTTTCTGGAAATTATTCCTTTACATTCGTGGGGGCAATTTCTTTCAGCTCAAAGTGATTGGAGGGTGCAGCCATGCGGCTGTGGGAAAGAACACGCAGTCAGTATTATCTGGAGTCCATGCTCCCCTGAACAGTGCAAACAGCTGTCCAAAGGCAGCAGCTGCTGACAGGCACTTGGAACTTTGATTTTTGCCAGTAAGCTTTTATGTGAGGAGATTGTTTATGACGGGGATGTTGACCCTCAAGTTCGAAAGGAGATATTATTTATGCCGAGACATAGCTCTTCCAAGGGTCATAAAAGTTTCATGATGCAATGACAGTAAATATAGTAATGTTAACATTTTTCAGTTTGCTCAGTGTACTTTTCAGTTAATCACTTTGGTTCCTGGTTTCAAAATCTCCTGATGATATGCAGTTTCATAAAATCTGTTGAGAACTAATGTGGGTTAAGGCTGTTCACAGACCAAAGCCTGAGAAATATTTATTTTGATTTTTCTGACTTAAGCTGCCAACATTGTAGACAGAGAACCAACTCAGTGAAAATATAATTGCATAGACAACACTAGGATTGTCACAAAATTAGCTGAATGTAGCCATCAGGTGCCGGCTCAATACGCTGCATCTCTTGCTACCTATTTCAGGCAAAGGTTGCTGATGTGTTCACTTTCCTGCTGAATCAAGCTATTAGAGGATATGGAGAAAAAAAATGGGATGGATGGCAGAACAGTTTTGAGAGACTAAGTGGCCTCATCTTGTTTCTATGTTCCTACAAACACGTATTGTCGGTAGACGCCCACTGCAGAATATATCCCCTCCCTCACCTTGGTGACCATTTGACCTCCCTCCACCCCTGATACCCTCACCAGCCTGACATTAGGTAACTCAACTCAGAAGAAGTTACCACTCACCAGTATGCATTAAGTGTTATAGATTCCGTATTGACTGAACAAGTATGGGCTCAGTGTTGCCAAGCTTGGGTTTACAAGTAATTAGACTGCAGGATGAGGGAAGGAAGAGGAAGATCAGGGGTTCCAAAGCTTTGAGGTCTTGGTTATGCGAGCGAACAAGATATGAACATCCTTGTGAAAACTGTTCGAGATACTCATTGATAATTTTTATAGCTTCCAGCTGCTCCACCATTCCAGGAAGCACAATTTCATTTTTTTTCTCTTAAAACAAACGTAAAATGCTGGTAGCAGTGACAAGTCAAAAGTTCTCTGTGGAGATAACACTGGAGTTACCATGGTAGGTTTAGAGGGGGGAGGAATCACTGGAGGGTGGGTCCTTCTGTCAAAACTGATTTTTTTTACCATTGTTCCAAGTTTTCAACATCTACAGTTTATTTTGCTCTTCATTCAGAATCATAGAATCCCTACTGCGCAGGAGGAGGTCACTCATACTCTTAGTATTTTACAGCATGGAAACAGACCCCTTGCCCAGCTTGTCTGTGCTGCTTTCTTTTTAACCAATAAGTTAGCCCATGTTTGGCACATATCCCTCTATACCCATCTTACACATATAACTGCCTAAATGCTTCTAAAAGACAAAATTGTATCTACCTCTATCAACACCCCTGGCAGCTTATTCCAGACGCTCACTTCCCTCTCTGTGAAAAAATTGTCCCTCAGAACCCTTTTGTATCTCTCCCCTCTCACCTTAAACCTATGGCCTCTAGCTTTAGACTCCCTTAACTTTGGAAAAAGATGTTGATTATCGAGCTGATCTATGCCCCTCACTTTTTTAGATCTCTATAAGATCACCCCTGAGCCTCCTACGCTCCAGGGGAAAAAGTCCCAATCTATCCAGCCTCTCCTTATAACTCAAATCATCAAGTCTCAGTAACATCCTAGTGAATTTTTTCTGCACTCTTTCTAGTTTAATAATATCCTTTCTACAATAGGGCCCATCTGGCCCATTGATCCTGCACTGACAACAATCCCACCCAGGCCCTATCCCTGTAACCTCACATATTTGCCCTGTTAGACACTAAAGGGCAATTTAGCATGGCCAATCAACCTAAACTGCGCGTCTTTCAGACTGTGGGAGGAAACCGGAGCAGCTGGAGGAAACCCATGCAGACACGGGGAGAATGTGCAAACTCCATCCAGGCAGTGACTCAAGGCTGGAATTGAAATCAAGTCCCTGGTGCTGTGAGGCAGCAGTGCTAACCACTGTGCCACTGTGCCAACCTTGGCAATTGATGCTTCAGCTGTACAGAACGTTGGTTAGACCGCATTTGGAGTACTGCGTCCAGTTCTGGTCACCTTACTACCGGAAGGACGTGGAGACTCTGGAGAGAGTGCAGAGGAGGTTTACCAGGATGTTGCCTCGCATGGAAGGACTGAGTTACGAGGAAAGGTTGGAGAAACTGGGACTCTTCTCCTTGGAAAGACGGAGATTAAGGGGGGACATGATAGAGGTGTATAAAATACTGAAGGGAATAGATAGAGTCAATAGTGATAGGCTGTTCCCTAGATTGGGGACAATTACGAGAGGTCACGATCTAAGGGTGAGGGGGGAGAAGTATAATTTGGATATGAGAGGAAGGTTTTTCACGCAGAGGGTCGTGGGGGTATGGAACGCGCTACCGAGTAGGGTGGTGGAGGCAGGCATGTTGGACTTGTTTAAGGTTTACTTAGATAGACACATGAATGAAACAAGGATGGAGGGTTATAGTAGAGGGTATTAAATAGGGTCAGAGCCTCGGGACGACACCGGAAATGTAGAATTACATGTTAATGTTTTTGTCTTTTTATTCCGCAGGTGTCGGTCCACCTTGTTGTCAAACGAGGGGCATGCACACGGTGGGTCGTGCGTGGGCTGCTCTTGGAGGTTCCGGGAGTGGCCTCGTACTTCATGTCAGTGTGTGTGCTTAATCCTGGACCGGTAGACGGGCACCGCAACAGCTCAGTGACTATCACTGCTAGCTGTGCAGATACATGGATTTGGGCCTGTGTCTGTGGGAGTTTGTACATTCTCCCCGTGCTTGCGTGGGTTTCCTCCGGGTGTTCTGGTTTCCTCCTACACCCCAAAGATGTGCTCTTAGGCTGATTGGTGTAACAAATTGACACTATTCTCCTCTGAATCTGGCTAAGTTAGGGGTTCCACTCACATACACACAGGGCAGGGTAAGTGTAGGAGGATGCGGCGGCGCGGGCTCGTTGGGCCGAAGGGCCTGTTTCCCGTGCTGGGTTGTTCTTTGTTCTTTGTTTTGTTCTTTGATTGAGTGAATAATGAATAATGGATCAGGGTTTTTGGTTATTGAGAATGAAGGTTGAACTACACTAACAATGCATTGCCAAGACCAGGCTGCTGCTCCCCAGGAACAATGGGACCTGAAGGAACTATGTTTAATTAATGGATATGGTTAGAATTATGCAATTTGCTGAAGGCTTTTGGATGAAAGGTGATGTGAGGGAACGCCAGTTAGATGATAATCTCAGAAAGCCACTATATAAGCAACTAGATTCAAACAACAAAAACTAAAATATTCCAAAGACTAAACAATAAAAGTGTTGAAAGTATTTTTTTTGTGATTGTCCGTTTTTTAAAAGCCGTGATGCTCTCAAAGAATGGTTCCTTGGCGATGAACTACCTTTATTCTCATTCAGACTATAGAAAATTTGTAATGGCACGGTGGATAAAGAAATGTACCCGGACTGCAGAAGGTGCAAAAATGAAAACAAAATTAAAATATAATGTATATTTAATATATTTATAATTCATTAAACAAATTAATAAGTAATTCTAAGATAAGATAGAACAACTTAAAATATTAGTTACAAATCAACAGAGTTCTGTATTCAGGTTCTGGTACATTTGATCTTACAACTAAAAGGTGCTGAAGGTTAGAGAATCTTGAACCTTTAACACGTGCATCTGTCAACACTTTCAGATGCTTTAGGTCAAATATGTCACAATCCTGATGGAATTCAAAGGTTATTATGTATTTCGTTGTCAGTTCACTCAAGTTAGAACTTTGCAACTGCTTTTTGTATAATGCCAACATTGCTTTTCCATTTTGTCTAAGTGTGTGTGTGCTGTGCTAAACTTGTTTAAAGTTTGGGAGCCGGATCTCAGGACCAAATAGGGGACCCCCTCTCAGTGCGTGTCAAAAACCTGACTAAAACAGCAAACGTGGGGGAGGCGGCCTCCTATCTGTCAGACTGTACATTCACTTATTCAGAATACAAAGAACACAACAAGAAATATATTGATTTTGATTTGATTTATTATTGTCACATATATTAACATGCAGTAAAAAATGTTTCTGGCACTCTATACAGACAAAACATACCGTTCATAGAGAAGGAAAGGAGAGAATGCAGAATGTAGTGTTACAGTCATAGCTAGGGTGTAGAGAAAATCAACTTAATGCGAGGTAGGTCCATTCAGAAATCTGACAGCATCAGGGAAGAAGCTGTTCTTGAGTCGGTTGCTACATGACCTCAGACTTTTGTATCTTTTTCCCGAAAGGAGAAAGCGAAAGAGAGAATGTTCGGGGTGCGTGGGGTCCTTAATTATACTGGCTGCTTTGCTGAGGCAGTGGGAAGTGTAGACAGAGTCAATGGATGGGAGGCTGGTTTGTGTGATGGATTGAGCTACATTCATGAACTTCTGTAGTTCCTTGCTGCAGAGCAGGAGCCCATACCAAGCTGTGATATAACCAGAAAGAATGCTTTCTATGGTGCATCTGTAAAGATTGCTGAGTCGTAGCTGACATGCCAAATTTCCTTAGTCTTCTGAGAAAGTAGAGTGTTAGTGGGCTTTCTTAGCTATAGTGTTGACATGGGGGGGAGCTGCCAGGACAGGTAGTTGGTGACCTGGACACACAAAAACTTGAAGCTTTCTACTTTATCCCTGTTGATGTAGACAGGGGCATGTTCTTATTTATGCTTCCTGAAGTCGATGATAATCTCCTTTGTTTTGTAGACATTGAGGGAGAGATTATTGTTGCTGCACCCATTTAACAGATTCTCTATCTCATTCCTGTACTCTGTCTCATCATTGTTTGAGATCCAACCCACTATGGTGATGCCATCAGCATATTGTAAATGGAATTGGAGAGGAATTTGGCCACACAAGTATAAGTGTATAATGAGTATAGTAGGGGGCTGAGAACACAGCCTTGTGGGACACTGGTGTTGAGGATGATCATGGAGGAGGTGTTGTTGCTTATCCTCACTGATTGTGGGCTGTGAGTTAGGAAGTTTAGGATCTAGTCACAGAGGGACCAGGATCTAGAAGCAGGAGTAGCCACCAGACCCTTTACTCCCTTTGGCGGGAGTAACTATGACTCTCTTAATGGGAAAGAGAGCCATGGTTACAGTAGCTGTGTGAATTTTCTCGCTTCTATAACACAGTGAGTTGTGCCTTCCCGATGCTCTCGCCAGGCAACATAGCTGTTACTCCGAGTGAGCAGAGATAGCTAAAGCGACTGGCCAAGGAGCGAATGCGGATGTAGTTGTACGTCTGGGCCCAATCAGACTGCAGTTGCATACAGGTGGGTTGAGTTTGGCTTTTTGTTCCATTCATGCGCAAAGGCTCCATCCTGAATTGCCAATCTCTTGTAGCTGTGTGAATCTTCTGGTTTCTATAGCACAGCGAGTCAAGCCGTTCCGCAGGGACCACCTGGTATCATCTCTGAGGGCACAAGAGATGGTATTTGTTGACTGGTCGAGAAACAAATAGCGGGAGCAATTCATGCCACCCTATGACCACTATCACCCAACTGCCAGCTTGGTACGAGTGGTATCGCTGGAGTAGTACGTGGCTGAATCTGCATAACTGGCGTTCTAGGCCACAGTGAGTTGAAACCTAGCCGATGGTCCCGCAGGGTATGCAGAACCTTAGCCTGGCAGAAGATTGTTCTGCAGGGAATTCAACTAGCAGAGAATTGCCAATACGCTCCTGTGCCTGTAAACCCGGTAACCTAAAGAAACTTTGACTCAGACAGGTTCCGCCCTGTCCCGGGGATAGTTGGTGATGTGCGTTCGACCTGAAGGACGCGATCGCGCCTATCAAGGTAGCAGAAGCCTTACTGAGACCTCCAGCCCAGACAATCGGCTACGAGGACAGACGAATTTACCCATACCTGGAGTGAGGCAGCAAATGGTCGTTGGTGCCCCGTCTCGTTCGTGATGATCACTTGCCAGATGATGACATAATGGAGAAGGTTCATGGGAACCTCTAAAAACTGCTTAAAGAGACATTAGTCTTCCATGTCCCGAGGGGTTGGGTGTGGTTAGACAGCGCTCGGTTTGCAGCTCCCGGGTTGTGCGAGCGTGTTTCATGTTACGGTTGCGTTGTCTGAATCGTTGTGTGTTGCTCGTTGTACTGACGTTTGTGTTACTCAAATGATGACTATGGGTAAACGGCTCTGAACAAGTGAACACAAACTAACCTTCACGACAAACGTTCCCAATCTGCTTGTCTGCAGTTATGGTGGTTGTGGCCATATCGTACAGAGACCAATTTCCCGTTTCTGCCAATTATCTAAGGGTTATAGTAACATCTGGTGGATGACGTTCTGATTCCTTTCAGAAGTGCACGACACCGTCAACGAGCGACAATAAAACTCGGATAAGACGCTCTCTAGAGTGTCTCTCAAAAGTCATTCAATATGATCATGGCTGATCTGTACCAGCCTCAACTCCTTCTCTGCTCCATTTCTCCATAGCTCTCTATTCCTCGATCTATCGAATAGATACTCAAAATCATAAGGGGGCTCGACAGAGTAGATAGGGAGAAATTGTTCCAACTCATAAAAGGATCGAGAGCGAGAGCGCACAGATTTAAAGTGATTTGTCAAAGAAACAAATGTGATATGGGAAAAATCTTTTTCACCCAGCGAGTGGTTGAGGTCCGGAGTGCGCTGCCTGGAAGTGTGGTGGAGGCAGGTTCAATCGAGGCATGCAAGAGGGCATTAGGTGATCACATGAATAGAAGCAGTGTGCAGAGATATGGGAAAAAGACAGGGGATTGGCGATAGGCAGGGGAATGGCATTAATTCGTGATGCCTGTTTGGGGAACCAGTACAGACACAATGGGTCAAATGGCCTCATTCTGCACCATAACAGTTCTGTGACTCTGTGAGCTGTTGCAGTGCCAATCAGAGGGCCGTTAGCTCCAGAAACTCGGCTGTCCTCGTGGGAGAAGTGGGTTTTATTGAGGTGCGTTAGGGACCACAAAGGAACCTCAGCATGGAGGCTCCCTTGGAGCAGAAAATTAAACAAACAATCTGGAAGACTGAAGCCATTCAGCTAATTGAAGTTAAGGGAAACCCCTCCGAGTAGATTATTCGGGTTGTGGGCACGGTCACTGCTGCTGTCCACACTTTGGGGCAAAGAATCTGCTCCGATAGGCCCTTGATTTGTTGCAAGGTGACCCCTCTCTATTGAATTGGTGACATCTGTAAGTGGCCAGTAAAATGTGGATGAGGTCATAGAATGACCCCTAACTGGATCTTTAATGTTGTTAATTGGCTGCCTCTATTGAGTGGTCAACCAATCCTATCATAGCCTGTCCTGCGGAAGATCGCCGTGGCAGGAATGTGTCAGGGAGCTGTGCCAATACGGCTCTTCCTATTTTCCTGGATATCCTCGCTCCCAGGCCCCCCACAACAGGGCCGAGAACATTCCTCCCATTCTATTGATAACATACACTGTTACCTTAAATAGTTTCTGGGCACAGAATTTTCAGAGATTACCGGTTGGAGACGGACCTATTTAAATAAATAGATAGCGCAGCGCAACTGATCGAAAAACTGAAAGTTGTAAGAATTACACAGAGAACCCATCAGTAGCAGTGAGCAGAAAGGGTAAACCTATTGGGTATAGGTCCCTCATCAGAACGATGGTTTTACCAAAATGTAAATTTCTCCTTATTTCTCTTCAGTTTTGCTGCTCAGAGTGCCGAGTTTTCAACATTTTTCTATTTTCCACTTCACAATTCCAACATTTGTAGTAATTTTATCTGTCGGAGTAAAATTGATAACTTTATTCACTGGTCAGATTTCAGGCGTTCCAGAATATTCTTTAAATCGATCACAACAGCAGCAGAGAAATCAACTCAATTAAACCAGACAAGCGAAGGGAAGAATATATCTCATTGAAAAAAGCCACAGAATGGCTTAATTCTGAAGATATAATATTCTACCTTAATTGTTTTCTGGTATTATTGTGCCTGTGACGGGGTGCTATATAAATCTCGGTCCTTCATTAGCAGTTTTAATATATTTTCACTTGGATCTTACTCCCCACTGTGCTCAACACGCTCACCAAAAAATGGCAAAAGATGCAGAAAGCTGACAGGTGAATCACACTGGGCGAGGCAGACAAAAGATTTACAACAAAGAGCCAGTAAAAAGAGGATGAACAGTCAGATCAAAGGAAATGCCAGTGAATATGAGGGGAACAAAAGTCAGATGGTTCAAACTGGGCAACCCATGGATTAACTGTTTGAACTCCTTTGGCTTTTGTATAAAATGTGCTGTGGAAAAAAAAATCCAAATGCACTAAAAATGAAGAAGAGTGCTTTAGAAGATTGTCTCAGTGGGTTTGGATGTAACTGTGATAAATCCTGTAGATGTTCAGACCTCTCGTATAGAATTAACAAGTTAAAATTTATAATGTGCGCACTATCCTATTTGTGTTGTTGGTTTATGGGAGTTGAATAATGTATAGAATAAAAGCGTTGGTTATGAGAAAACATTTGCACTTCAATTTGAAATGCATTTCTGTTCAATAACTGTTAGTAAGAAAGCAGTATGTGTCCCAATGAAATGTAATTCCTGAGGAACTGGACTCAGAATGAAGAATAGCGCACCTGGATGTTCACAGAATTTCAATTCCATTGGTAGCATTATCTGCGACGCTTGCATTTATCCCCAACTTTATTATTTCATTTAAGGACAAATGCTTCATGAATTTTATTTTATTGTCCATTTTTGACATTTCAGTTAAATAATTACATTTCTTTTGCCATGGATTTACGAATGCAGTTTCTGCTTTTCACAATAAGCTTCACACACGAGTTGAAGATTTCTTTGTGGGTTCTCTCTCTTTCTCACCTTTGTTATGTCACAGTTCTATAAAGACCAATTGTGTCATTCTTCCAGGACTTTCAGCTCTCTTCCCTGGAAGGTACATTGGTGAAGCAATAATTCTTGCGAAATTCATTTGTCCAGTGCTTTGCAGAGAGGATGTTTTTGTTGTTGTTGTTCATGGTGTTTGCGAGACGAAAGGTTCTAATGGAAACCGGCTCTATGATAAGTGTGGTCTATCTGATATGAGCTTTTTCTGGTGTCCTGTTCTGTATTATATCTATGGACATACGTAGATTTATCCGGACACCAATCCTTCTTTTTTAATTTGAAATTAGAAGCAAAGGAACAGGAGGAGATCATTCAGACCCTTGAACCTATTCCTCTATTCACTGAGTTCAATGGAGCTGAACTGCGGCCTAACTCTTGCCTGATATCATAGTATCACAGAATTGTTATCATGCAGAAGGAGGCCATTTGGTCCATCGTGTCTGCACGAGATCTCCGAATGAACATTAGGGGCGAGTTCGCCCTGAAACTGGAAAATCAAGCCCAAGGTCAATGGACCTTTCCACAATCCACCCCTCGCTCCAATTCCAGTGGCGGTTGGGCAAAGCTCCAGCCTATGAATTATCGCCATTCCCCTGTCTATCGCCATTCCCCTGCCTATCACCATTCCCCTGCCGATCACCATTCCCCTGTCTATCACCATTCCCCTGTCTATCACCATTCCCCTGTCTATCACCATTCCCCTGTCTATCGCCATTCTCCTGTCTATCGCCATTCCCCTGCCTATCGCCATTCCCCTGCCTATCACCATTCCCCTGTCTATCGCCATTCCCCTGTCTATCGCCATTCCCCTGCCTATCGCCATTCCCCTGCCTATCACCATTCCCCTGCCTATCACCATTCCCCTGTCTATCACCATTCCCCTGTCTATCACCATTCCCCTGTCTATCACCATTCCCCTGCCTATCACCATTCCCCTGTCTATCGCCATTCCCCTGTCTATCGCCATTCCCCTGCCTATCGCCATTCCCCTGCCTATCACCATTCCCCTGTCTATCACCATTCCCCTGTCTATCGCCATTCTCCTGTCTATCGCCATTCCCCTGCCTATCGCCATTCCCCTGCCTATCACCATTCCCCTGTCTATCACCATTCCCCTGTCTATCGCCATTCCCCTGTCTATCGCCATTCCCCTGCCTATCACCATTCCCCTGCCTATCACCATTCCCCTGCCTATCACCATTCCCCTGTCTATCACCATTCCCCTGTCTATCACCATTCCCCTGCCTATCACCATTCCCCTGTCTATCGCCATTCCCCTGTCTATCGCCATTCCCCTGCCTATCGCCATTCCCCTGCCTATCACCATTCCCCTGTCTATCACCATTCCCCTGTCTATCGCCATTCCCCTGTCTATCGCCATTCCCCTGCCTATCGCCATTCCCCTGCCTATCACCATTCCCCTGTCTATCACCATTCCCCTGCCTATCGCCATTCCCCTGCCTATCGCCATTCCCCTGCCTATCGCCATTCCCCTGCCTATCGCCATTCCCCTGTCTATCACCATTCCCCTGCCTATCACCATTCCCCTGTCTATCGCCATTCCCCTGTCTATCGCCATTCCCCTGTCTATCACCATTCCCCTGTCTATCACCATTCCCCTGCCTATCACCATTCCCCTGTCTATCACCATTCCCCTGTCTATCGCCATTCCCCTGTCTATCACCATTCCCCTGTCTATCGCCATTCCCCTGTCTATCACCATTCCCCTGTCTATCGCCATTCCCCTGTCTATCACCATTCCCCTGTCTATCACCATTCCCCTGTCTATCGCCATTCCCCTGTCTATCACCATTCCCCTGTCTATCACCATTCCCCTGTCTATCGCCATTCCCCTGTCTATCGCCATTCCCCTGTCTATCACCATTCCCCTGTCTATCGCCATTCCCCTGTCTATCACCATTCCCCTGTCTATCGCCATTCCCCTGCCTATCACCATTCCCCTGTCTATCGCCATTCCCCTGTCTATCACCATTCCCCTGCTTCTCACCATTCCCCTGTCTATCACCATTCCCCTGTCTATCACCATTCCCCTGTCTATCGCCATTCCCCTGTCTATCACCATTCCCCTGTCTATCGCCATTCCCCTGTCTATCACCATTCCCCTGTCTATCGCCATTCCCCTGTCTATCACCATTCCCCTGTCTATCACCATTCCCCTGTCTATCACCATTCCCCTGTCTATCACCATTCCCCTGTCTATCGCCATTCCCCTGTCTATCGCCATTCCCCTGTCTATCACCATTCTCCTGTCTATCACCATTCCCCTGTCTATCGCCATTCCCCTGTCTATCACCATTCCCCTGCCTATCACCATTCCCCTGTCTATCGCCATTCCCCTGCCTATCACCATTCCCCTGCCTATCGCCATTCCCCTGTCTATCGCCATTCCCCTGTCTATCGCCATTCCCCTGTCTATCGCCATTCCCCTGTCTATCACCATTCCCCTGTCTATCACCATTCCCCTGTCTATCGCCATTCCCCTGTCTATCACCATTCCCCTGTTTATCACCATTCCCCTGTCTATCGCCATTCCCCTGCCTATCGCTGTTGCCTTGCCTTTTAACTGCACTCCTCATGTTATGCTCACAAATTTATAGATTGAACCTGCCTCCACCACACTTCCAGGCAGTGAGTTCCAGCCTTGAATCACTTGCTGTATGATTCCCACATCAGACTTGCTTTTCTGCAAATCCTTTTGTCCTTTTGGTATCCTTTTGTCCTTGATCCTTTTACAAGTGGGAACAGATTTTAGAGAATTTAGAATTTAGAAACCGTACAGTGCTGAAGAAGGCCATTCGGCCCATCGCGTCTGCATCGACAACAATCTCACCTACGCCCTAGCCCACACATTTACCCCGATCATCTCTCTAACCTACATGCCCTGGGACATTAAGGGGCAATTTAGCATGAACCAATACACCTAACCCACACATTTTCGGACTGTGGGAGGAATCGGAGCATCCGGAGAAAATCCACGCAGACACGGGGAGATTGTGAAATCTCCAAACAGACAGTGACCTGATGGTGGGAATCGAACCCAGATCTCTGAAGCTGTGAGGTAGCAGTGCTAACACTGTGCTACCGTGCCACGATGTAGATGTGCCGTTGTTGGACTGGGGTAAACACAGTAAAAAGTCTGACAACACCAGGTTTTAGTCCAACCGTTTTATTTGATAGTAAACTCACAAGCTTTCGAGGGGATTCCCTCTTCGTCAGGTGAATGGAGAGTTCTGGCCTCGGACAGAGCATATAAAGCACAGACAGTTTAGAGATTACTGATTAGAATGCGAATCCTTACACCTAACCTGCTGTTCAAGACCTGAAGTGGCTGACAATGCGTGTGGAAGGAGCACTGATCACAGGTTAAAGAGATGTGTATTGTCTCCAGACAGTACAGTAAGTGAGGTTTTGCAAACCCAGGCAAGTCACGGGGGTTACAGATAGTGTGACATGAACCCAAGGTCCCCGTTGAGGCCGTCCTCATGTGTGTGGAACTTGGCTATCAGTCTCTGTTCAGCGACTCTGCGCTGTCGTGTGTCGTGAAGGCCGCCTTGGAGAATGCTCACCCGAAGGTCAGAGGCTGAATGCAAAGATTCGCATTCTAATCAGTAATCTGTAAACTGTCTGTGCTTTATATGCTCTGTCCGAGGCCAGAACTCTCCATTCACCTGACGAAGAGGGAGTGCCCTCGAAAGCTAGTGAGTTTACTATCAAATAAATCGGTTGGACTAAAACCTGGTGTTGTCAGACTTTTTACTGTGTCTACCGTGCCACCCCAGGGAGTTTCTCCCTATCTACTCTGTTCAGCCTCCTCATGAGTTTGAACATCTCTATCAAATGTCCTCTTCCCTTCGAGGAGAACAGTCTCAATCTCTCCAGTCAGAGGAGGCAATGGTGCAGTGTTATTGTCACTGGGCTAGTAATGCAGAGACCCAGAGTAATGCTTTGGGGATCTGGGTTTGGATCCCACCACTGCAGATACTGGAATTTGAATTCAAAAGAAAAATCTGGAATTAAAGGACTAATTGATGACCATGAAACCAGTGTTGATTATCATAAAACCCCATCCCCTTCACTATTAATGTCCTTAAGGAAGAGACGTGCCATTCTTACCTGGTCTGTTGCCTCCAGATCATCCCTGAAATGGCCAATTATCAGCCACTCAATTCAAGAACTTAAATTGCTCATCCCTGAAACATTCTTGTAAGCTCTTCTGTACTCTCTCCAACGTGTTCACATCCTTTCTATAGTGTGGCACCCAGAACTATTCACAATATTCCACAAAATCCTACTCTGCAACCACAGGGGGAAAACAAAAGAAACAAAAATGCATTAACTCAAAAACAACACATCCTTAGCTAAAATCAAACATTAGCCTGCATTCTCAGCATCTGTGCTGTTTGTTTTGCAGACAAACCAACACTGTGTAAAATCAAGCTGCATTTTAAACATACCCCTCACAAGAAACATGATATAAACACATTTCTTAAAGGCACAGTATCATCACATAACTTTAGATTTTATGAAGCCTTCATTCAATTGTGACAGTGCTATAAATTGTATTTTAAAAAATTACAATTGTCAATGATATTCAGAATTAAGTATAAAATGATATTGCCTTATGGTATCTTATAATATTGGGAATTTACTTTTTTAATATTGAGAGAGTAATTGTTATCGGCCTATTGCACACAATGATGCAGTCACATCCCTACAGCTTATTGCATTCACTAATCACTCCCTGTACACTTATTACAGCCACATGTTTATAAATAGAACTTTTCTAAAAAAAGAATTGATAACTAACCTTCAGAGTAACGCAGTTGAAATTGTACATTAGCATCTAAAACAATTCTGTTAAAGTTGTCCTCTATGCATAATAGAGCTAGCACCCTGAGGCAATTATCAAATCTAATATTTAGGTTTTTGAGAATTTGCTATATCTTGCGGCGAAACATTTTTTCAGATGTCTGAGGTAAAAATCATAGAATCTCTACAGTACAGAAGGAGGACATTTGTCCCATCAAGTCTGTACTGACCACAATCCCATCCAGGCCCTATTCCCACACACATTTACCCTACTAATCTCCCTGATTCTAGGGTCAATGCAGCTAACCCACACATCTTTGGACTGTGAGAGGAAACTGGAACACTTGGGAGAAACCCACACAGACACAGGGAGGAAGTGCAAATGCCACCCAGGCAGTGGCCCGATGTCGGAATTGAACCCGGGTCCCTGGTGCTGTGAGGCAGCAGCGCTAATCACTCTGCCACTGTGCTGCCCTTCCCACCAATTGTAATGTGATTGGATTTTTACTTTCCAGCAATTTAAATTCCAACTGCAAGAACAATTATTGAGCCTCGGTACAAGTTCAGTGCCCGAAATGAGCAGCCTGTTTCCGGGGAATGTGTCATATAAATGGTCCTGCCAAAATCGGAGGATTTTCAGAGCTGTCTTTTTGCTCGTTTCACACAGCACATTGCTTCTGATAGGAGTAAAATGTTTCAAAGGTATTGTGAACTGGATTTGACAGGATGCCCTCTGTGACTGCTCTTATTGTCTGTAGCAATAGAATGACTGACTGTGGGCCATTTGTGTCAACCCAAATATCTGGGGTTTAGATCCTGGTAAACCGAAGCATAAAATCTAATTACACACTGTCGTTATTTTCTGCTATGCATGCATTCCGACCTCCTCCCCTTTTATTAGTGCCTGGTAACATAAAGTAACATTTTAATAAAATAGCTATTCTCAATAATGCATATTACAGCTTACTGCATTCCCTGACAATGTTCCAGACAGTACGTATCCTCGTAGTTCACAGCTTCAACCCCCAGACACTGCATCAAACTATTTTGTTTTTTTTTTCACACATGCCATTTTCTTTCACTAAGAAAGTTGAAGAAGCTTATCCAGTGAGTAGCTACAATGAGCAAGGGAATTCCAAGTTCAATTTCTATTCTCTGTCAGTTTTGCTGGGGTGACAATGATCAGGATAGGGAACGTTTACCGAAAACTGCATCCTGGAATTTCATTATTACTTATTGGCCTGGAATTTACTAATCACCTGGCGGGGATCAAGGCTGGTAAGATGATTAGTTCAGCTACTCTGAAAGAGATTGGCCATCCTCAATTGGATGTCAGTCCTGGCAACAGCCTCTGAATTGGGCACTGCTGGCAAAATGCCACACAGGGTGCCACTATCTGCTGACATCAGGTCAGATCCTGCTTTCAGTCCTGGCAGTGGGACTATTTACCTTCTCATAAAATTCAGCCCATGATAGAATTGCAGAAAGAGGCCATTCGGCCCATCATGTGTACACTGACTTTACAAAAGAGCCCAGGTCCACCCCAATCCACCTCCCTGCCCTATCTGCTTAACCACGACCAATCCACCCAACCTACAGATCTTTGGACTGTGGGAGGAAGCCAGAGCAACTGGAAGAAACCCATGCGGACATGGGGAGAACATGCAGTCTCTGCACAGAGAGCAACCCGACACTGGAATTGAACCTGGATCCCTGGCACTGTGAGGCAGTAGTGTTAACCGCTGTACCACCGTGCTCCCCATTGTGTAGCAAGTCATCCATGGAGAGGGGTTATTGGATTTGAAGAGAATCATATTTTATTTTCTTGACTTCTGTTCTATGACCCACACATGGAAACTGGTAATTTCAGCAGGATCCCCATATCCTGCTTGTGAGTCTGAATGAATTACAGATCAAAAAGAAAGATTTGCATTTTTATACCACCTTCTTAGAGATTGGTACATCTTCAGCACTGCACTGAAGTGACAACTTGGGTTTTTGGTTCAAAGCTGTAGTAAGGACTTGAAGCCATCACCTTTCACTCAAAGTAAGAATGCTATTATTATAAGCCAATGCAACTGAATAGTTTCTTGAAAGACAATTTTGCACATGGCTAATAGGACTCATGGTTAGACAAGGGTGGAATATAAGACAGCAACTAATGGGAGGTGTAGGGGGATTCCAGAACAAGGTGGCTAACACCTTAAAGTTAGAGCTGGACTGTTCCAGGGTGATGTCAGGGATCATCCTTCAATCTCAATCAATCTCCTTTAAAGAGCTGTTGTAGCTGGGGACACAGGGTGTGTGGGGTCAGTTAAAAAATTCAAAACCAAGGTTGCTAGAATTTTTATTAAGCAAGGTTATTAAAGGATATGGAACCAATGTGACTAAATAGATTTGAGATACAGATAATGATCTAATTGCAGAGTGGGTGAATGGCCTTGGCTTGTTCCTCTGTTACAATCTACAGGAAACTTGTAATTATGAGGATTTTAAAAATATCTGACAACAGCCCACAATTAAAACAGGATGTGAAAAATGTAGTTTAAGATGCATATACTTCAGGAAATGCCGCACACTCGGAAGGGATTTTCCACCTCCCATGTGGTGTATTTCACAGCAGTGGAGATAGCCTGCCATTAGCTGGTGGTGGGAGCCGCCGGTCCCACTACAATCGGTGAGTTTTCCCTTTGTTCACATCCCCCGATGTCGGGGAATCCACGGCAGAGGCTTCTCATTGGTGACACCAGATTGTCCTGAGAATGGCTGGAAAATTTTGGCCTTAACCTCTTCATTTGGATGTGAGTATTGTTATGATCCTTGATCAGACCTACAAGGTTTTGGTAAGATTTGGTTTAACATCTTTTTTTTAAAGTAGGCAAAGTTTGAGATTCAAGACACTCACTGAAGGAATAAAACCAAAAGGTTCCAGAAGTCTTGAACAAACAAAAATATATTTCACTATACAAGGTTAGAAAGATAAAAACACTTCTAATATCTGTCTGATAATTTAATATTCAGGGTTAAGATAAGGTTCCTATGAATTGACAGGCTAACAGACACCATAATAAATGCAGATGCAGCCAAGACAGAGTCCATGGATTTCTCAAAAACTCACTCAGTAATCAGTAAATGTTGTGAGTCACTGAAACTCACAGAGGATTACAGCTTTCACTTTTGAAGAGCTAACTTAGAATTATCTCCAAAGTCGTTCCAATGCAGACAGCGTCAACAACAGCTCTGAAGAGGATTCATATGGACTCAAAATATTAACTCTGTTTCTCTCTCCACAGATGCTGCTGGACCTGCTGAGATTTTCCAGCATTATCTGCTTTATTTCAGCAGCAGCCCACCTCACAGGATTTTAGTCTTCAAATCGTCTTCTGAGCCCTCTTCACATATAGTCTGATACCCACAACATTTTCTCCGTTTGGAGCCATGAAGCTCTGCTCCTTTCTTTTTAACTGAGCTGGGACCTCTTCTTAACCCTTGACCCTCTTTTGGACATTTCTTTGCGACCCTTCCCTGTTCTGTCTCCCTGTCCGCTGTCTGAGACACTTGCCTTCTATGGCACTCTGCTCCTGGTCATCTCACCGAAGCTTTTATACCTTTGTTTCTCTCTTTTTGGGTAAGTACACTGGACTTGTCCCAGTCCCAGAGAATGTGCACTTCGGAAGTGTACATGTGCAGCCCACCCCCAGTCTGCGTATGTACAATACCTCAGAGATCTCTCCACGAAGTAAGTAGAGTTTCTCATCACAATATTCTGTGCAGTTCACTTGTTTCAAACATTTCTTTTTATTTCTTCATAGAATGTGGATGTTACGAGGAACAGCCGTGTTTATTACTCATCCCTAATTACTCTTGACAAGGTGATGTTGAGCTTGTTTCTTGAAAAGAACTGAATGGCTCACTGGGCAACTTCAGAAGATAGTTAAGAGACAACTACGTTGCTGTAGGAGTGGAGTCACAAACCCGGTATGGAGGGGGGATTCCCTCCCCTGAAGGACATTAATGAACCAGATGGATCTTCTGTAACTATATATTTACATGGTCACCATGATTAAACCTAGATTTTATTCCAGATTTATTTAATTAACTGAATTGAAACGACCCATCTCCTGTGGTTCGATTTGAAATCTTGTTTCCTGATTATTAGTCCAATCCTTTGGACTGCTGGGTCAGTACTACAGTCATTATTTTTATTTTATTCACTCATGGGACATGGATGTCACTGGGTAGCCAGCATTTATCGCCCATCCCTAGTTGTCCTTGAACTGAGTAGCTTGCTAGGCCATTTCAGAGAGCAGTTAAGAGTCAACCACATTGCTGTGGATCTGGTGTCACATGTAGGCCAGATCAGGTAATGAAGGCAGATTTCATAGAAACATAGAAGATAGGAGCAGGAGGAGGCCATTTGACCCTTCAAGCCTGCTCCGCCATTCATCAGGATTATGGCTGATCATCCAACTCAATAGCCTAATCATACTTTCTCCCCATAACCTTTGATCCCATTTGCTATATGTAGCCACCTCTTGAATACATTCAACGTTTTGGCATCAACTACTTCCTGTGGTAATGAATTCCACAGGCTCACCACTCTTTGGGTGAAAAAATGTCTCCTCATCTCCGTCCTAAATGGTCTACCCTGAATCCTCAGACTGTGACGCCTGGTTCTGGACTCCCCCACCATCGGGAACATCCTCCCTGCATCTACCCTGTCTAGTCCTGTTAGATTTTATAAATCTCTATGAGATCACCCCTCTTTCGTTTGAATTCCAGCGAAAACAATCCTAACCTAGTCAATCTCTCCTCATACATCAGTCCCACATTCCATTCCCTAAAGGACACTAGTGAACCGGATGGGTTTTTCCAACAATTGACAATGGTTTCATGGCCGTCAGCAGATTCTTAATTCCAGATTTTTCTTATTGAATTCAATGGGTGGAATTTGATCCAGGGTCCCCAGAACATTAGCTCAGTTTCTGGATTAATAATCTACTGATATTAGCTCTAGGCCATTGCCTTCCATACCTCTCGCGTTCTCGGTCAGTACTGTAATCATTACGTTACCATATCTCCAGTTGAGGTTAATGTGTGAGGTTTTGATGGGACACATAGCACAGGGTCCAGGGAGAGGAGATACTTGTGGGCTATGAACATTTGTATATAACTGAATGTACAAGTGGAGATGAAATTCTGCTCCTTTTATAAAAGTAAAATACCACGAATGCCGGCAATCTGAGTTAAAAGCAAAGTGATGGAAAAACTCAGAAGATGTGGCAGCATCTGTGAAGAGAGAAGCAGAGTTAACATTTCGAGACCAACATGACTCTTTGGAATTTTATTTCAGCTCTCTGTCCTGTTCCGTACTGAACTGTAGCTCTGTGTGTAACAAAATGTCTTAAAAGGTCTGCTGAGTTACGATTGGTGATATCAGTAAAACAACTCTTAACCCTGAGATAATGAAAATCCAGCCCTCATTAAAAAACACACAGTCCTTTGCATTTAAATAGGATTGATTCAATTTTTGATATTTTTCACTCATTCTTTCACTATCACCTTGTTCATCATCGACAATGATCCAAAATGTTCAGCGGTGTTTTATGAGACAAGTAAAAACACTGCCTCTTAGTGCAATTTTGTGCTAATTAATGTTGTGCTCAGGAAAAGATGAGTGAAATGTTATGTAGCCATCGGTTCTCAAAGAGATCATGTAATGCCCTTAACGAAAAAGTGAATTTGTTAAAAAAATACCTGAACATGGACCAAGAGGAGCAGGATTTATCAGGATCTATTCTGGACTTCTCTATTCTCTTAAGGTCCCCTTTGTCATCTTTTATGACCAAGCGGCTCACAGTTCTTCAATTTTTTTTCTCCAACTTAATCCTCTGACACGAGAGATCAGCCTCGAGGCTCTTTGCTGCTCTGTCCTGTTTCGCTGTGATCAAACCTGGATGTAGTACTAACTGCTTGTGCCATGAAAGGTACACACTCCAAAAGACAGCCTCAGATCCAGGCCCTGCAGATTTTTGACTTACTGATTGGAACCTCACAGTGACTGGACAAGTTCTTTCAACTTCACTCCTAGATAGACCACATCCATAGACTTTGTCAGATATTTGTCTTTCTATTTCCAATACGCAGCAAGTAATGTTATTATCTACATTAAATTCCATCTGTCACTGCTCCACTCGTGTGTCTTTTACCTGGACTATCAGATTTCACTGACGCATCACATCCCATTAGTACCATGAACTAATACATTTTTCAGCCTTCTTCGATCGCTTTGATTTGAAACCCAACTTGCACCAAGGGTCACTGTTAATGAACCATCTCCATTTTTCTCCAACAGCTGTTACTTGTATTAGAACCATAGAACCATAGAAAATTACAGTCAGGAACAGGCCTTTTGGCCCTTCTTGTCTGTGCCGAACCATTTTTTGCCTCGTCCCACTGACCTGCACTTGGACCATATCCCTCCACACCCCTCTCATCCATGAACCCGTCCAAGTTTTTCTTAAATGTTAAAAGTAACCCTACATTTATCTGGCAGCTCATTCCACACTCCCACCACTCTCTGCATGAAGTAGCCCCCCCCCAATATTCCCTTTAAACTTTTCTCCTTTCATCCTTAACCCATGCCCTCTGGTTTTTTTCTCCCCTAGCCTCAATGGAAAAAGCCTGCTTGCAATCACTCTATCTATACCCATCAAAATCTTATACACCTCTATCAAATCTCCCCTCATTCTTCTACACTCCAGGGGATAAAGTCCTAACCTATTCAATCTCTCTCTGTAACTCAGCTTCTCAAGTCCCAGCAACATCCTTGTGAACCTTCTCTGACCTCTTTCAACCTTATTTACATCCTTCCTATATTCTGGGGCATCCAGGTTAGATTTTAATCTAAAACCTTCCCGCATTCCAATCATTCATCATTTTTTTTTATGTTAGGTAAGGCTATTGAGGGCTGTGGGTAGATGGAGTAAAGATACAGATCAATTGTGAACTAACTGAATGGCAGAACAAACCCAAAGCAGCTGAATGGTCCCTTCCTGTTTGTAGGCCCCACACTGATTATCGCCTTTATTACCTGGATTTGCCTGAAGTTCATTCAGTGTTTGTTATGGGGTGACAGAACCTCATCCTTTTTCATGAAATAATCATGCGGACAAAACTCTGTTAAAAACAGCCAAATGTGAAAAACTTTAAAATATGTAGCAGGCAGGGATTCCAGGAATCAAAGAGAAATGTAGTTAATAATGATGGAAATTAGTGCCAGGTTCATAATTATTAAACCATGCAGATAAATAAACAAATATATGAATATATCCTATTTAAACAACAAAACCTCATTTATCTTTCTTGAATTTTGGATTCTAAACTGTTTTAGGGAGGCACAGTGGCACAGTGGTTAGCACTGCTGCCTCACAGCGCCAGGGACCCGAGTTCAATTCCTGGCTTGAGTCACTGTCTGCGTGGAGTTTGTACATTTTCCCCATGACTGCATGGGTTTCCTCCGGGTGCTGCCGTTTCCTCCTACAGTCCAAAGACATGCTGATAAGGTGTTTTGGCCATGCTAAATTGCCCCTCAGTGTAACCCGAACAGGTACCGGAGTGTGGTGCCTAGGGAATTTTCACAGCAACTTCATTGCAGTGTTAATGTAGGCCTGCTTGTGTAAACTTTACTTCACTAAAGATTTGGCAGTGTGCCTAGTTACCACTAGGTGGACTCCTTTATGAAAAATACCACCTGTGACACAATTGGACATTTGATTTGAATATGAAGGAAATTGAGAAACACTTGTTTGTCACTAAGTCTTTGACAAAAGATTTACTCGAGGCAATGTTGTATTGTCTGGTGGGAACTTAGTTGAGATTCTTGCAGCTCAGGTCCCTGTATTCGGCCTTTTATATTCATTTCAGTCGTTTAAGGCACTGTAATGTGTGGTGCTGAAACCTGTAATAAGAACTGTTTTTAACCCAGCTGTCATATTGAGCAATTGACAGAGATTGATATACCAGGTGAAGTTATGTCCCATTGCATATTGTAATTTTGGCAAAGTTTCTGCCAAAGTATTATGGGATACCAATCTGGTGACTGAGAGAAAGATTTTTACTGAGGCATATAATTGTCAAATGTATTTTGAATAATAGAGAAAGCCTCGCTCTGGAATGGGTGTAGCGCTGACCTCAGTGGATATCTGGTGCTGTTAAGATTGCGAGAGGCAAGAAATTGGGAGTGAACTTGATTTTTCAGCTCTTGTGCAATCTTCCCAGTTTGCCCTGCCCATCGGCTAGCGAGCCGTGATGGTAAGGCCACCCCCGAGGTGTTATTCCTCCAGTTGGTGTTGGGCTTCTTGCAGCAGGCTGAAGATGGACACATGGGCATTACAGCAAAAATTAAAATGCCAAGCAACAGGGAGGTTGGGGTCACGCTTGCAGACGGAGTAAAGCTGCTTCACAATGTTGTGTATATTTTATTTAGGCCGGTTTTAGACATAAAACAATCCAAGTCATTGTTTCTCCACCGTGGCAGCAAAACGGCATCAATCTTTTCCATTTTGCCGTCATCCTCTAGCCGCAAGCCACAATGAACATTGTGATGTAAAACCACCTACAATATCGAGAGCAA
This sequence comes from Carcharhinus amblyrhynchos, assembly GCF_965287045.1. Lineage (NCBI taxonomy): Eukaryota > Metazoa > Chordata > Chondrichthyes > Carcharhiniformes > Carcharhinidae > Carcharhinus > Carcharhinus amblyrhynchos. The sequence goes on from NC_137342.1 coordinate 51,346,823, forward strand.
AAGAGAAAATGCTGGAAAATCTCACCAAGTCTGGCAGCATCCCTGAGGAGAGGAAAGAGCTGATGTTTCGAGTCCAGATGCCTCTTTGTCAAAGCTAAAAGGCAGAGAAAGTGGGAGATATTTATACTGCAGGGAGAGGGAATGCAAGATGAGTCATAGCCATAGCAATCGGGGGAAAAGCTGCTAATGGCAGCCCACTGAGAGAATAAAGTGAGTGTGTGAATGGCCACACGGCACAGAAGCTGTAAGATGTGACAGATGAAGATGTTGGTGAGTTGTGGGGGGGAGAATGAGACAGAGGGAGAATATAGAAAAGGGGGAGAAAAGGTAAAGGAAGGGGGAGTGAAATAGGGGGGAAAGAGTGAGAGAGAAAGAAAAATAAAGACAATAAATAAAGGTAGAGAATGGTTTAAAAAATTAAATAAAACAGAATGCAAACAATAGGGATGAGATGGGGTAGAGCAAATCATCTGAAGTTGTTGAATTTGATGTTGAGACGGGAAGTCTGTAAAGTGCCGAGCCGGAAGATGAGATGCTGTTCCCCCAGTTTGTGTTGAGCTTCACTGGAACATTGCAGCAGGACAAGGACTGACATGTGGGCCTGGGAGCGGGATCGTGTGTTAAAATAGCAGGAAAGCGATCCCCCAGTCTCTCCGATATCGAGGAGATCACATTGGGAGCAGTGAGGGCAATACATCAAATTGAGAGAGGTACAAGTGAAACGGTTTCAGATTCCAGCATCCGCAGTGATTTGCTTTTATACAATATAGAGCGGGTCTCCCGAGCAGGAACTATACTAAAATCCTGGCAATCCAAATTTAAATCTTGCGCCTTATTTGGGAATGTGAATTTTAGAAATTTTACCAATGGTCACAGGTCATGAGACAGAGGGTCTGATTTTATTTTGGTTCTAAATGCTGAATCTGGGCACAATTCAGCTCCGTTTTGGAAACCTGTTCTCAGGTGCCCCGTACGCACTGAGCCTGAAAAGAAATTGTGGGTCTGAATGGGCGGGGCTTATAGCACCCGAAACATTGCTGCTCCAATCAGGGCTTTGAACTGCGCGTGCGTAGCGAGAAAAGAAATCCAAAAACGCACCCCCATCACATCGCTCCCAGGCCACAAAAAGTGGATAAAGCGGCCCAGGAGAGAAAAGCGGGAGCAATGGCCCCATTGACATCACCCCACCCCCACAATATAACTGTCCCCCTTATCCACCAACCCCCCCACCACAGCCACCCAGACCAATAGTGACTCCCTGCCCCCCCTTTGCCTCCTCCCACCATCGATCACCTGCAGAGTAGCAGCGGATCCCACCCCCTGCTATCCTCCCGCTAAAGATCCATCTGGCCTCTCTTCCCCCCCCTCCAGAGAATGATCATGCCACCCCCCTCCCCCCACCCACCCCAAGAGGATGACCGGGCCTCCCTCTGCACTCCCCCCCCCTTATCCCCACCACAGAACGATTGGGCCTCCCTCCCTTCCCACCCCCCCACCAGAGACACATCTGACCCGTCCCCCCTCCCCACCGATCTGAGTCAGGGAGCTGTTGGAAGCTCTGAACTTTCCTCTTCAGAAGCTGGAATGCCCGAAACAGACGTTTGCCGAGCGTGTCCGTTTCACGCTGAATCTGGATCGGTGAACACGGTGGTAAAGGGGGAAATGCCGGTAAAGTTGGACGGGCAGCCCATTAATTCAATTAAATGCACGCAAATGCATTTAAATCACCTTTGCCCCCATTTTGGGCACAGTTCAGATCGCGGCCATTTTCAGGCCTTGGTAAAAGTGGGCATCTGTGCGGACGTGGGCGCGGGTTGAATTAATGGCCTCGTGTCCGACTTTACCAAGTTTTTTGTGCCCATTTTTTGGGTGCGACACAATGGTAACATCGGACCCAGAGAGAGAACGATGTGGTCAGGTGTGGAATTTCTTCAGCAGACTTGTTCCTGGAATGGTGGGACTGTCCCATGAAGAATTATTGGGGGAATTGAGCCTCTATTCACCAGAGTTTTGCAGAATGAGAATGATTTCATTGAAACCTACAAAACAGAGAGGAATAGATAGGGCAGAAGCAGGTAAAATGTTTCACCTGGTCGGGGAGCCCAGAACCGGGCGATGCAGTTTCAAAATAAGAGGGAAACCACTTTGGATTGTGATGAGGAGTGTGCTTTTACTCAGAGGGTTGTGAATTTTTGGGATTCTTTAACCCTGAGGGTTGTGGAAGCTCAGTCAAAGTATATGTTCAAAGCAGAAATTGATAGCTTTCCAAATACTAATGACACAAGGGTTGAAGGGACATGGGGACACTGTGGGAAAGAGGCATTAAAGTGGATGATCAGTAATGATCACAGTGAATGGTGACGCAGGCTTGATGGGCTGAATGGCCTACTCCTGTTCCTATGTTCCTATGAATGGGAGTAACCTCAGGGCTGATGCAATTCATCTATTTAAAACCTTCAGAGCAGAGAAATTGCGTAAGGTAGATTATTGGGTCTGGTTAGGGCTGGTTAGAAATATCTATTCCTTGTGTATCAATGGGTAGGTTTCCCTTGATTACTCTGTAAGACTAACAACCTCTATATACGCTCTCCTTATCCATTGGCTTGGGAACTTCACGAATGGTTGCAGTATCGGAATCCTCCTTGCAATTCAAAGAGAACTGAATATCGATCAAGTTACTGAAGAGAAAGGTAAAGAAGCTGGAATGTGACCCTTGTGTCTGTTCCCTCAGGTGTGCTTCAGCAGGTGAGTTGAAGGAGCTGAGAGACACCTCCCCACTGCATCAGAAAAACATCCTCATAGAGACCTTCATACTCCTGACCAATATTTCTGATCTCCATAGAATCCTTACAGTGCAGAAAGAGGCCATTCGGCCCATTGAGTCTGCACTGAAGGAACATCCCACCAAGGTCCTTCCCCCACCTCTCCTGGTAACCCCGCACATTTTGCCGTGGTTCATTCACTGGAGCACCCGGAAACCCATGCAGACATGAGGAGAATGTGCAAACTCCACACAGTCAGCTGAAGGCTTGAATCGAACCCAGGTCCCTGGTGCTGTGAGGCAGTAAATGCTAACCGCTGTGCCATCACGGTGGTAAGCAGTCTTCCTGAACCATCTAGTAGATGGTGGACAGGATTTGGGGAATCAGGAGGTGAGTTATCTGCCACAGGATTCCTAGCCTCTGACCTGGTCTTGTAGCTACAATACCTATATGGCTGGACCAGTTCAGTTTCTTTGTTAATTTATGGGAATGGGCGTTGCTGACTGAACAAGATGGACTTTTTCCATGGGCATCATTAGACTTTTAATTCCAGAGTTTTTATTTTCAAATTTTGCCATGTGCCTTGGTAGAATTTGAGCCCAGATCCCCCTAGGTCTCTGGATTACTAGTCCAGAGCCACAATGCCACTGGTTCCTCGGGTCCATGGTGACATCTAGGATGTTGATGGAGGAGGATTCAGCAATGGTAATGCTGGCATATCAAGTGGAGATGGTTAGATTCTCTCTTGTTTGTGATGGTCATTGCCTGGTACTTGGGGAAATACATTTGCATCTGCGTGCCTCATATACTTGGAGATTAGGATGGCCATCTCCCACATATACATGACAGGGAACTCCCACTAAAGAATGACCCAGCCTCTGCCCAATACATTGCTACGGAAGACAGAGACGGAAATTCTGCTTCTTACAAGCAACCCAGAAACTGCCAGAAATGGTAAAGATCTGATAGAAACCCAGTTTCCTTTATCTCCTTGAACATTCTGTCAGTGGTGGGAGATTGATTAGTTCCTCATTATGAAAGGGAATCCAGACAATAAATCCTGTGAAAACAGGTTAAACAGCGATCCCTCGCGAGCCTCACAGTTGTCACTCCTCCTTTGGACTCTGGAGGTGCCATTGCTTCACCCCAGTGGCAAAGCAGCACCAAAGCAGTGGGCACGACCAACTGCAGCTGGGCACAGGTCAAAGGAACAGTGTCTCAGAGGGTGGACGAACTTCCCTCCGGAATGTATTTTTCTTTAACCATCGTAGATAACGCCCGCGTTCCTGAGAGCAGAATGCAGGATGATAAACAAGAGTAGCGAAGAAACATTTGTCATGTCTTTTGTAGCACCATCTGCTGCTGCTGGGTGCCTGTGTAAGTTTTGTGTCATTTCACAGTTATTACCAAGTGCTGGAGGTGATGTTTTTAAAGGTTCCATTCCTGACGTGAGGCAAACCTTATCCATGAAGAAATAAAGATCCCAGCTGTCACTGATTTACAGCAAGGGTCAAAAGTTCTACATTCCTGGGAGTTATCTCAATTTACTTGTCATAATTGAATATACTGCAGGTATTTGGCTACAAAGTTTGTCGCTGATATCAGGATTCAATATCAGTTTAAATTAGACTCTCAGTGATAAATGTGTTGCCAAATTGTAATGAATTAATTCAGTGCTTCTGCTGAACACGCGCTAATATCTGTAGAAAGGCAAATTAGCATTTATGTTTATGGATGAAGGAACAGAAATGTTCTTAAATGAGCATTGTTTTCAGAGAATTATCAAATCATAGAAGGAGCCCATGGAGTCTGCCACTCCATCTCCACATCTCCTGGAAACCCCCCCGGTAAATGTAGGGCCCCTCATCCCCCGAGCAAGTGGAATCACATATAATTGAGATGCTCGTGATGTAGGAGAGCTGGATTTTAATTTCGATTAGACGCGTGAGTCCTGTCGCTTTGATTTATTCGTAGATAACAGACAAAATTTACATGGCACCATATCAGAATGCTACCTAATCACCTTCCATGCACTCTTTCTATGCTTGGAGTCTGAGCTTTCTCTTTATTCTCTGGCCATGCCCTCCTTGTCAGCTAACAGTTACACGTGAACTCCATAATCACCTCCCATTTAAGCATTTCACTGTAGGTTCCCATCTCAATTTGCAGACGTGATGTGGAGTTGCTGACATTGGACTGGGTAGGCACAGTAAGTAATCTTGTCGGACTGTAACCTGGTGTTGTGAGACTACTTAATTTGCAGACAGAATCTTTGCCTCTCTCCAGGATCAGTGTGGTCACTCCTCTCTAGATTTTGCCAACAGAGATTATTTTTGGAAACGTGTGTTTTGGTGGAAAGGATTCTCTGGCCATGTGCCATCCCCACATGAACAAAAATTCCTGCCCGAGCTCAATAGACCTTTGAATGGTCCGCCAAATTTTCTGTCTGACCCGGTACGATTCCCGCAGTGGGCTGGATGGGAAATTTCCGGTCAAGGGCTTCTGTTGTCACTATCACTTAGCCCAAAATGTTTGAAAAGCCTTTTGCACTATTGGATTGGATGAAAATGTGAAAACTTGTTATGTTTTTGTGAGGATGTTGTTTTTTCACTATCCCGACCACCATCTGAACGTTTCGGATCCTAAATTTTTGTTATTGAAGTTTTTCCTACCACAACTAATAATGTCTTCATTATGTTTTTCATCTAACTTCACTGAGGGACGTGGGAATTTTGATATTATCGTGATCTAATGCCTTGGGCTTATTTACTGGTATGTAGATGCTGGCGTTGGACTGGGGTAAACACAGTAAGAAGCCTCTCAACACCAGGTTAAAGTCCAACAGGTTTATTTGGTACCACAAGCCACAAGATTTCGGAGCGCTGCTCCTTCATCAGGTGAGTGGGAGTTCTGTTCACAAACAGGGCACATAAAGCCACAAACAAGAGATATGTATTGTCAAGATCCGCACACATGAGGATGGCCTCATCTGGGATCTTGGGTTCATGTCACACTATCTGTAACCCCCACAACTTGCCTAGGCTTGCAAAATCTCACTAACTGGTTGGAGACAATACACATCTCTTTAACCTGTGCTGAACCCTCTCTTCACTCACATTGTCTGTACCTTTAAGACTTGATTACCTGTAAAGACTCACATTCCAACCATTATCTTGTAAATTGAGTTTGTGTCTTTATATGCCCTGTTTGTGAGCATGACTCCCACTCACCTGATGAAGGAGCAGCATTTTGAAAGCTAGTGGCTTGTGCTACCAAATAAACCTGTTGGATTTTAACCTGGCATTGTGAGACTTCTTACTGTGCTTATTTACTGGACAAGACACAAGACACCAATCATTCAGACGGGGTTGGGTAAGCACGTTGCAGACACATTTATTAAGATTAGGAACATAAAAATGGTTCTACATAAGTACAAAGTTTGGTGGAGTTGTGTGTGTGTGTGCTCTGCTTAAAGCAAAAATAGAATTAAGATTAGATCACATGACACTTTTCCCTTCTTATGATATCACACTGATGTCCCTTAAAGGCATATTACAATAAGAATTTGGCATAATTCTGTCATAGTGTTGAAATAGATGCTGAACTGAAGTATTGCTCATAATTTGTGGTAGCACAATGGTAAAATGGCACAGCGGTTAGCACTGATGCTTCATAGTGTCAGAGACCTGGGTTTAATTCCGGTCTTGGGTGACTGTCTGGAGTTTGCACATTCTCCCCATGTCTGCATGGGTTTCCTCCGGTTGCTCCAGTTTCTTCCCACACTTCAAAATGCCTGGATTGGTCTTGTTAAATTGTCTCTTAGTGTCCCAATATGTGTAGGTTATGTGGACTGGCCATGCTAAATTATCCTTTAATGTTGGAGAGATTGGCAGGGTAAATACATGGATTTATGGGGATAGTGAGTGGGTGTGATTGTTTTGAGTGCAGGCTGAATGGACCAAACGGCCTCCTTCAGCACTGAATTTCTCAATAGGGATTCTATGAAAGTATAACTTCTGTCCTGGTTTTGATTTCAATGAATAAATGCAGGGATTCTTGAGACCTCCAGGTTAAATTGGATTCAGTAAACGTTGGGTAAGTTCTCTCACTCTTGTGGCGTAGACCAGATACATAATCAGCAAGCACAGAAGGAGGCCTTTCAAACTATCAAATTTGTGCCAGTTCTTTCAGAGGACAAGTTGATTAGTTTTATTCCCCTATTCATTTTCTTATCCATGCATTCCAAATACTAATCGCTCATTAAGTTAAAAAGCTTTTCTTCAAGTCCATAGAATCATTTTTAGCATAGAAGCAGGCCATTTGGCCCATTGAGTACATGCCAGCTCCCCATGGAGTAATGGAGTTAGTCCACTTCCTCTCTTGATCCCATAGCCCTGCAGTTTTCTTTCCTTCAAGTGGCCATCCAATTTTCTTTAGAAATCATTGATTTTTTTCCGAATTCATTACCCAAGTGAGCAGTGAGTTCCAGCTCATTACCACTCTCTGTGTAAACAAAATTCTTGCTCACATTCCCTTTGCATCTCTTGCTCAAAATCTTAAACTTGCATCTACTTGTCCTTGTGCTGCCAACTGTGTTTCCTTGTCAAGTTCATCCAAACCAGGTATAAACTTGTACACTTCATTCAAACCTCCCCTCCATCTCCTTTCATCTATTCCCAATTTTTCCAACATTAAACCTTGTAACAAAAATCCATCATCCCTGGAACCATTCTGGCAAATTTTTTTCATAACCTCTCAAGGGCCCTTACATCATTTCCAAAGTGTGATGATCAGAACCGGATGCAATACTCTAGTATGGGATGAATCAGAGTCTTATAAATATTGAGTGTAACTCTCCTGCTTTCATATTCACTGGGCTAGATTTTTGTTTCTGAGGAGAGTAGCAGGAGTCAGTTAATTTTGCACCCTGGCCCATTCACCTTGGGAGAAATGCCGACAGTATTTCTGTTCTGGTGGGTGGAGAGTGGTTTGCGAAGAGAAGTTGGGTCCATTGCCTTCCCCCCAGACAGAGTTCAGAGGCAGCCAGAGGGATTGACGAGTGCCAAGGTGCATTGCACGCAAGGCCTGCTCGGTGCTCTGGAGCTTCATCCCAGTAAAAATAAAACAGGAAGACCCTTTATCCCTCATGCCTCATAGTCCCCATTCCTCACACCCCTCACCCTTCACATCCTTCATCACTCATACCCCTCATTCTTCATACCCCTCATCCCCTCACACTCTCACCCTCACACCCCTCATCCCTCATACCCCTCATCTCCTCACAAGTCTCACCATCACACCCCTCATTCCTCACACCCCTTGCCCCTCACATCCCTCACCCATCACACCCTTTATCTCTCATACTCCTCATCCCTCACACACTCCCTGTGCCCCATCCATGTAACTTTGTGCGCCCACCTCCAACACATAGCCCCTCATACTCTCCATGCTAAGGCTATGGTAGTTCCATGTCCATTTACTCACCGTACTGTGATGTTAGTGTACCTTTACAGGTTTTTTTTAATTCATGCTCACAGCCTTAGGTGATGTCATTGTTGGGAGGAGAAAAAACTCTGGACAGGTGAGGTGACGGGGATTTCATTTTCAGTTTCAGTTTGGAGCTACAGATTTGAGTTTTAGTTTAAGAAGGGACGGCAAGCTAAAAAGAAATGTTTTCCCTTTCTACCTGTTGTTTTGAAAATTCTGCTGGTTAGCTGAAAACGAAATCTCATTTTCTTGAAATGTGAAAACCTGCTGTTGATGGGGGCTGGACCAGAGTTTCTCTGGTGTTTTGTGAAGCTGCCTTGTCTTCAAGCTGTCCTGAATCTGATTTGATTGAAGAATTCAACTAATGGCCTTGATCCCAGTGTCACGTGAGCATTAGTCTGTGCTGTGTTAAAGGATCTTTTGTCTATGGGAAGTTTTGGTTTTGAGTGGGACAACTTACATATATTCATTAAGGGTTATTCATTATCATGATTGTTTGTTTCTTGTTTGTAATTGATAAAGGCAATTGCTATTTTTCTTACCATATATGTTAACTATATTCTTAAATAAACTTTGTTTGATAAAAGCTCCCTAGTGTGTCATTTGAATCATACCTGAAGTGAAACATCTCATGTTTATCCGAGCCAAATTCAAGATGCAAAACTCATGATTCAGGCTGGCTTCATAAAACACTGCAGAGTCTAAATCATAACAGTACATGTAGAGCAACAATTAATGCTATAGTGACAATAAGCTGTGTTTAAAAAAATCTTTCATAATTTTCCACTTTCTGAAAAAAACTGCTTTCACAGTAAGGGTGTCAATGATCCAAATCCTTTAAAGAATCTATAATTGAAATTTCAAACACTTGAAACCTCATTATCTTGTGTAAATAAACATTGTGCCATTGAATTAATGAATCACAACACCATAGCTGTTAATCAAGCAATATTTTCCCTGGGGAGCAGCTGTTTCTACACAGTAATGGACATCTGGGCTCTCAGGCAAGCCTCATTCTGTATTCCTGCATTCTGAGGGGCCTTGGGGGTGGATGTAAAAACACAGCTTGGCATGAGGTACTTACGTAAAACGATTTGAACTTACCTCAAAAGATTCCCTCTTTCACATTACGGCTCTGAGCCGTAAACCATGACTTTCTGAAAAACTGTCTGCATCAAAAGTGCGGAGTACTAGTACACATCTAACCCCTGACAGATCGGAAGGGCAATGGTCAGGCTTGTGTTCCACAGAAGCCCGTAACCTTAACGCATATTGTTGAAAATCAGGAACCCTGGGGTTAAGAACTCTACAGAGTTTTCCCAACTCCTTGAAGATCCAGCTCAGTATCTCTATTTGTGAAATCTAAAATTCCACTTGATTTGCTAACAATCTCTCAATATGTACTGGCACCTTCAAATATCAATGCGCATTCACACCCAGGGTCCCTCTGTTCCTGCACTCTTCAGAATTGTCCTATTAAGTCTATGTTGTCTCTCTCTGTCTCTTCTGCCAAAATGCATCACCTCACACTCCTCTACGTTAGATTGAATCTGCCACATGCCTGCCCATTCCACTTCACTATCTATGTCCTGTTGCAGACAATTCAAATCATCTCACAGTTTGTCTCTCCTTCAGGGTTGTGGTCTCGGGTGTAAATTTGGAAATTCTCTTCTGTCTTCCAAGATCCAAGTCACTCATTTGTAGCAAAAGAAAATGCAGTGGTCCCAGCCCTGCCTCCCCCTACCCGAAGAAGAGTCATGTGGGGGTGATCTTCTGGCTCTTCACACTGACGGGATCTTCTGGTCCTGTTGACTGCCGTGCGTTCCTTGGTGACATAGGGTGGAATCAACCTGCTACTGGCCAATGATGTTCCACCTCCTGCAGCTGAGAAAAATGCCACAGGAAAGCCAGAAAATCCCAGTAATTAACCCTCTCCACAGATGCTGTTGGAAATGCTGCATTTTATTTCCCCCAGCATTTTCTGTTTTTATTTCAGATTTCCAGCATCCACGGCATTTTTACATTTGCTGTCTACCATCCCCCACCCTGACAAATAGCCATTTACCATGACTCAATCTTTGCCAACCTTATGCTGGCAGAGGTGCCCTCCAGTGAGCTGGCAGTGGGGGCTCCTCTTTTTCCTGCCTTGCTTCCAGAGCAATGATGGCTGCTACCTCACCATGGGATATACTCTAAACTAGACACAGGAGATAGTCATCGACTAAAATGAAGGAGATAGCCCTCGGCTTCAGGAAGCATAGTGGAGATCTGTCCCTCTCTACGTCAATGGGGATGAAGTAGAAATGTCGAGAGCTGCAAATATTTAGATGTCCAGGTCACCAACTACCTGTCCTGGTCCCACTATGTCGACACTATAATTAAGAAATCCCACCAATGCTTCTACTTTCTCAGGAGACTAAGGAAATGCAGCATGTCCGCTATGACTCTCACCAACTTTTACAGATGCACCCTAGAAAGCATCCTTCTGGGTTGTATCACAGCTTGGTATGGGCTCCTGCTCTGCCCAAGACTGCAATAAACTACAAAGGGTCGTGAATGAAGCTCAGTCCATCACACAAACCAGCCTTCCATGCATTGATTGTCTACACTTTCCACTGCCTCGGAAAAACAGCCAGCATAATTAAGGGCCCCACGCACCCTGGACATTCTCTCTTCCATCTTCTGTCGGGAGAAAGATACAAAAGTCTGAGATCACGTACCCCAACCAATTCAAGAACAGCTTCTTCCCTGCTACTGTCAGACTGTTGAACGGACCTACCTTGCATTAAGTTGATCTTTCTCTACACCCTAGCTGTGATCGTAACACTACATTCTTCACTCTCTCCTTTCCTCCCCTATGTACAGTATGCTGTCATCTGTATAGCATGCAAGACACAATACTTTTCACTGTATACTAATACAGGCGACAATAATAAATCAAATCAAATTAAATTTATCAGGGCCAATCACTAACGATATTGGGTTCTGTACTGATGTGAGCAGCTAGAGAATTGGATACACTCAGCAATGAAGAGGCAGCACAGAGTTACTGACCTGCCCGCAATGCACTCAACTGGCGGGAGTTAATCACTCGTGATGATCCCTACGCCTGATTATCAAAGTTAACTCCCAATGATTTCTGGGGATAATAAAGTTTGCAATATGATTTGATTCGCTTCATAAGACAAGCCTTTCAGTCCTTCAAAGAGAACCCAATCACCAATCTCTTATATTTCTCATTGCAGAATGTAAAAAGGAAACCGAGCTTAAGAGAAAACTGTAATCGTTTTATTCCAATGTCCTCAGGCTTGTTTCTCTCACCTTTACGATAGGCAGCTGTGAGTTGCCAATGTAAAAACAGACACATTACAGGAAATATTCATTTGACTTCAGAATTGACAATAATGCAATTGCACTTTGGCATCAGTTATATTAAATTGTTGCCCAGGGCAAAAAGTTTGAAAACACAAACAACAGCTTTCAAGTCTGGTGACACAATTGAATTTTAACTTGTCAAATTTAGATTTCTAGCCCAGGATGGATAATGTCCAACGAGTGGACATTACTTCATTCTGTTCAGATTTTGTCTGTGTGATGTGGCTTCAGATGGAGGGTGTGAATGATTGTGGTTTTACAAAACAATTGGATTATTTTGACCTCAGCTGTGATTAAGAATTGTTTTGGAATTTCTTTCCACTAATAATAGACGTTTGATCGAACAAAGGTTCCATTAAATTGACTGAAGAGGAAGAGCTCTCATTGGTAGGGACCTACTCAGTCATGTTGACTTCCTGAAGAACGTTAATCGATTAATAGAAAATCCTCAATTACTTCCTGGTGACCAACAACTGACTTCAGGCAGTCCCCTTTAGTGACAGGAAACTACAAGGAGGAAATATGCATTTTGCTACTATTTACTGATAGCTGTGTTTTTCAGGTTTCAACGGGTTTGAGTTAATATGTTTAATTGTGTCTCTCAAAATTACCTTTGGTGCTATCACTTAATCATTAATTACTGAAACAGTGAGATCAGATTTAACCATTGCTCAGCGGAAGTTGGTAACCTGAGTGTGGTTCTTTCACTAACCATTGACCTTCTGGCCTGTTACCTCAGGGTAAGGCCTGTTACAGGCGGAAGAATCCTTTTGATATGCAAATTGTGGTCCTATTGAATGTTCAAACTCTGTCAGGTTAATCCTAGTGTTGGTTAATCTAACCAGTGCTCTTTAAAGGCAAGGGATGGAGGGTCACTCAGTAAAAAAAGAAAGCTTGAAATCATTTTCAACTTTTATTTTTATGACACTAAAATTTGGAATGCTGTTCCTATCCCTTATGGAAAGATGATGGCCAAGTGGTATTATTGTTAAACTATTTATCCAGAAACTCAGCTAATGTTCTTGGGACCTGGGTTCGAATCCTGCCGATGGTGCAATTTGAATTCAATAAAAAATGTCTGAAATTAAAAATCTACTGGTGACCATGAAACCATTGTCGATTGTAAGAAAAATCCATCTGGTTCACTAATGTTCTTTAGAGAAGGAAATCTGCCATCCTTACCTGGTGTGGCCTACATCTGAGTCCAGAACCACAGCAATGTAATTTGATTCTCAACTGCCCTCTGAACAAGGGCAACTAGGGACGGGCAATAAAGCAAGCCAGTAATGCCCATGTCCCATGAATGAATGAAAAGAAATATTCTGGCCTATTGCCTGTCCAGCTCTGACCCCTGGGATTACCTCACTCATGCAGCCCTCCCAGTTCAGAAGGAAGCCATTTGGCCCATTGTGTCTGTACCGACCACAATCCCACCCAAATCCTATTCCCATAACCCCACACATTTACCCTGCTGATCTTCCTGACACTCAGGGGTAATTTAGCATGGCCAATCAACTTAACCTGCACACCTTTGGAGTGTGTGAGGAAACCAGAGCGCCCAGAGGAAACCCAAGCGGACATGGGGAGAATGTGCAAACTCCACACAGGCAGTGGCCCGAAGCCAGAATTGAACATGGGTCCCTGGTGCTATGAGACAGCAGTGCTAATCACTGCGCCACCCATGCTTTTGGGCCTGTCACACTAACTTCCTGGATTGCCATGCTAATTGACGGGTGCAGCAAGTTGGTAAGATCATGCCAGCAGTTCTGTTATGATTGATGCAACCAAAGTTCATAACAGCCACTAGTTATAATAGGGACAATTCAGTCTCTAGGAACTCAAACAACTCAATAAAAAAATGTCATATATGTATCTGAAGTTATTGAAGTTGCACAGGATCTTCAGGAAACCCCAGTGTAATAGGTCTCTGTATAAATGATTATCCGATGTAATCGATGCCAGGGTTACACTATTACTACTTTCAACAGATTGTTTCACTCTTCCCAGTCTCTTCCCATGATGCTGCAAGAGAACCCACCAGTTTGTGGATGCTTGGGTTCACTTCAGAGTTCACAGGAACAGAGATTTGCCTTAATTTGCCAGAAAACAAAAAAAGTTTACCAGGATGTTGCCTGGTATGGACGGTATTGGCTATGAAGAGAGATTGAATAAACTGAGACTGTTCTCCATGGAAAGATGGAGGCTGAGGGGTGACCTGATGGAAGTTCATAGAATGATGAGGGGGATGGATAGGGTGAACAGTTGGAAGCTTTTTCCCAGGGCAGAAATGATAATTACAAGGGAGGACAGGTTCAAGGTGAGGGGGGGAAAGGTTCAGTGGAGATGTGCGGGGGAACTTTTTTACACAGAGGGTGGTGGGGGCCTGGAATGTCCTGCCAAGTGAGGCAGACATGTTAGCGACATTTAAGATTAATCTGGATAGACACATGAACAGGTGGAGGATAGAGGGGTGCAGGCAGTTCAAGAGATAGATAGGTTCTTGATTAATAAGGGGATCAGGAATTATGGCGAAAAGGCAGGAGAATGGGGATGAGAAAAATATCAGCCATGATTGAATGGCGGAGCAGACTCAACGGGCCGAGTGGCCTATTTCTGCTCCTATGTCTTATGATTTTGTAGGGCAATATGATCGGTGCCGGCTTGGAGGGCCGAAGGGCCTGTTCCTGTGCTGTACTGTTCTTGGTGCTTAATTCTGCTTTCAGAATTATCTTTTGATAGAAACATGCTCCGAGTGAAACACAAAATCTTTCACTCCAGGCTACGGACAATTGCTTCTTATAACTTTATCTTGTATCAAAAGCAGCAACTTGGCAGTGCCGTATAACATGTTGGACATTAAAATCACATTTATTTTGCTGGAAGTGCAATTTAACAATGAATGCAGTAAAATTCACTCTAAAATGATAAGGCAATTCACAGAACGCAGCATCTGAGGAGTCAATGGCCAATGAAGTCTTTGCTCAGAATCACACACGTAAGCTTGTGAATGAATCTTGATTTATCATTGAAGCAATAACAACGAAGCACAAATCAGATTTAATCAGGCTTGTGATTTGGCCGTGATCACTGAGGTTTTGTGAATTATCAACACATCGTCATGTAGAAAAGTGAAAGAATTTTCACAAATGTGGAAATCAGTTTGATATCTCCTGATTTCAAACATCTGCTGTTTTCTGCTGCTTTACAAATGACAATCAGATCTCCATTGAGCTGTAGCCTTGCAGGTTCCAAAGGAACTTGACCTGTGTGCACAGCTAGCCAACTTCAAAGCACCTGACAGTGACAAGGTCAGCTTCGTGATTTATTGTGGTACATTTTCCAACAAACTGAAGTTTTGGATCAGTGCTGGAGATTCGCCATGTACACAAATCCAGCTTTTACCATTTGTTACCAGTGACTGCGCTGCAGCAAATGTTATTCTGCCCCTGCACTGAAGTAGATGGTTTTTATTGCAGCTCTTAGTTTTGCTGGGTAGACTGTGCTGGGGAGCAAAGGAACAAGGCTTACACTGAAGCAGTTTTCATCAATATTGTGTTTTTTGGGAATTGCTATAATTTCTCCAGACAGTTTTAGCTATACTATAACAAGATAATTTTTAACTGGATATGAAAATACACAATGATAGAATGAAAGACTTGCATTTAGCTAGCACCTTTCACATCCTCATGATGTTCCAAAGTGTCTTTTTTCAAAAGCCATCAAAGTACTTTGGCAGTGCAGGCACTGTGGTAATGTAGGAAATGTGGCAGCAAATTTACAGATAGCAAAAGTTCCTCAATTAACAATGTTATTATATCAGAGGATGATGATACTAGGGGATCTTTCACCTGTCAGGGTAGGTGAGGATTTGGTTTAATGTCTCACCTGAAAGCTGGCATCTCTGACAGTGCAGCACATCTTCAGCACTGCACTGGAGAGTGCCAACATAGAGTTCAGAATTTTACCAATTTGCCCTGTCCATCGATGGGTCAAGAAAATCGTGTAAGAGCCGAGAAATGAGGATCACACCCGATTTCTCACCTCTTGCAATCTTATGACAGTCGGATTCCCAGTGAGGTCAACCTCTTGCAGGATATGGACCAGAGGCTGAATAAATTACTTAAATAAATTTTAATGCTGCTTTACTTGTAACTAGCGAGCCCGGCACCCAGTCTGTGCTGGCTCGTTTGCCGTTATGGCCTCGCTGGAGGTTCTCTCCAGTGAGGAAAACACCTGCTCCCCATGGATCGGGAAAAGTAGTGTCAGTCTCGCTGGTAGAGCTGGAGGCTATTGAACTTCCTGAGGCTCAGGGAAAGTGGGGTGCTCCTTGGGCAATGCCAATCTGATATTGTTAGCCTGGCATTGCCAGCCTGGCACCTTGGCATAGCCAACCTGGCACCTCGGTAATGCCCACTGGAGGGTAGATCCAGGGTGGGGCCTATTGGGACGAGGCTATAGGGGGCGATGCTTGTGGAGGAGGGGTTTATGGGACGGGACTTATAGGGCAGGACCTATTGGGGCGGAACCTATTGGGGCGGGGCCTGAAGGAGCGACCTGACCTTTGAGGGACATGGGCCTATTGCCACTCTGCAAGTGATCAGTATGGGCAGAATGGGGCCCACTGCCACACTGCAAGTGATTGGTCTAGGGGGAGGCCTACTGCCACCCTGCAAGCAATAGGCATTGGGGAGAAGAGGGGCTCACTGCCACTATGCAGCTCCAATCAGTATGGGGCAGAAGCGGGGGGGGGGCGCAATCGGTCTAGGTGATGGGGGGCAGCGGGAACTGCATTTCTTGGTCATGTGGGGCTTGTGATTGGCTGCGGGCCCCCATGATTGTGAGGGGGGCAGGGTGCTGTGTTCACATTGCCTGCAACAGCAGGGCCCTGAACACTCTCTCTCTGCCTATCAGACCTCTGCTGATGCTATTGTGCATGTGCAGAGTCAGACGACTGCACATGCGCAATAGCTCACTCTGCAGGTTGGCTGGCGAATTAAGCTTCGTCCACTGCCTGTAGTAGCTAGAAACAATCTAGCCAATTTTTTCATGTGCTATGTACACAAGATTTGGCATAAAAACTCACCTAAAATCAGATCTGCAAGTCTCCCGTTTTCATTTAGTTGGACATTTAGAATCATTCTCATAAAATCCCACGCACAATGTTGTGCACAAGTTTTCCTGGTATGTACTAATGGTCTTTCTAGATGAGGTGTTCAGGGCATCATTTCAAAATTTGCAATGATACAAAGATTGAAGACATTATCAACTGTTTGATGAGGATAGTCTTGAATTTCGAAAGGATATGGCATGTTAGTGGATTGGGTTGACAAGTAATAGATGCAGTTCAATGCAGAGCAGTGTGAGGTGATTCATTTTGGCAGGAAGGATATGGAGGGTCAGTGTAAAATAGAGGGAAAAATTGTACAGGTGTGCAGGAACAGGGGACTCCGTGGGTGCAAAGTTCCTGGCCTGCTGGGCTGGCTGAGTAGAGCAGCAGGCTGGAAAATTTAAGTGGGAGGCCATTATTTATGACATGATCAGCCTTGTGCCATATTTAAATCTCTTCAGCGAGCCCAGGGCTGCAGCTGGCCTTGCTGGCAGGATTAGGTGTAATGAATTCAATGATCAGCCATGATCAAGATGAATAGTGGAGCAGGCTTGAAGGGCTGAATGGCCTTCTCCTGCTTCTAGTTTCTCTATGATGGAGGCAGGTTTGTAATTCTGTGATGTGTCTGGAGTGGGGCTTGAATCCACAACTTTTTGATTCAGAGGTGAGATTGGGCTACCTATTGGGCCACAGATGATAGAGTTGGTGAGGTAGTTATTTGCGATAAGACGGAATTATTCTGCTGTGCTCTGTATTAAACTTTAAGCTGTTTCAGTTGTTGTCTCCCAATAAACAAAGAACGATACATGTGAGAAAGGAATTGGGTTGATGGCAGTCCTTGGTTTACAGTGACAGTTTGGACCTCCCAGTAATATACTGGTTGAATTATCATTAATTTGTTTTAATGTTCCAGTGCTGGACCTTAATTTTTGAAACTATCAACAATTTTCAAGAGTTTCTAACTTTCTTTACAATTTCCAACTGATCAACTAGGAATAAAACAGGCCTTGAAATGACTCTATACAAACATTTATATTTATGAACAATTCCTTGATATGCTGTTTTAATGGGGATATTGACTCTGAGTTAAACAGATTAATGCTTCCATTGGAATATCAGGGAATTGCAAGCAAAAATGTTCAGCATTCATGCCACAATGTGTGCAGATTGTAATTTCAAGGCTGAAATATTTATACAATCGTATTTGCTCTGGTTAGCTGGAGTTGTTTATCTCAGTTTGTATTGTTTCTAAGAATGTGCACTGGAGGTGAAGAGGAAAATGAATTGTACCACCCTACTGTCCAACTCCTGATATTTCTGTGGTACATGTACTCCAATCAAATGAGAGTGACTCAGCGTCAATGTGTAGCCAATGTGTAGCAGATCATTTGCCTCATTATATATCATCTATTGATAGAAGTAGATTTAATTATCATGGATGCAGAATTCTGGTGCTTATGTGCCACCTGCCATGGGGATCATCCCGCTGACCTCAGCAGGATTTTAAGGTTTTCAGGACGAACGAGGCTGTAAAATCCCATCCATATTCTCCCAAACTTTATATTCACACTCAAGAAAATGGAAGAGTCCAGTCAGATTTTCTAATTTCCCAATCATAGCATGACATAATCCTTTTTTCATTTGGCAACAAATCTTGTTTCAAGTGAACTTCCATTGAAGATTTTTTTATATCATACGGAAGGGGATAAAGAACATAAGATAATGTCTCGAGGTGACAATGATGTTGGACTGAGGTGGGCACAGTAAGAAGTCTCACAATACCAGGTTAAAGTTCAACAGGTTTATTTAGTAGCATGAGCTTTCGGAATGCCTTCATCGGGTGAGTGACACTGTTTGTCGCACAAATTCATGGAAACAATGTGTTGAACTAAAGGATGGTGGAGGGGGTAAAACAAGGACATTTTATCTAGAAAAGAAGAAATGGTTAACAAACATCCTTGGGTTGGCGAAGCAGTAACTGAAGTGTGATTTTGTGCCAGCACAGCTCACTTACCGCCCCAAAAGACATTTTCCGCAGGGTGAAATTTCCAGCCTCATGAAGCTATTTTTACAAGTGAGGAATTCCAATTTGGACCACACACAAAATCCTTCCCTGAAGCAAAACAATAGCTTCATCTGGAAGCTGGAGACAGATGAGCAGGAAGGAGTGCTTCAGGGAGGTGATCTGCCTCTGTACGCTTTGTAAAGGTGAGGACATTATGTCTGAAGGGCTGTTCAAACAGTCCTTGGCAAGTGATGGTCATGGTTTGTTGAATATTGATGTTACCAAGTGACAGTCAGAAAGCATGTTCTCGGTTTCTTTAGAAAAGGTAGTGTCCAGGGAAGGGGTTGTGACCAACAATTGTAAGGAACATGACAAGTTCTCTTACTTTGCCTCTCTGTTGAACATTTTTCTGAGAGAAAGTTACGCAACAACATTATTCACAAGACTTATTCATGTTTTTGCACAGTCGGGCAAGGCAATGACAGAAGTGGGCGAAGCCAATAATTTATGGGATGAAATTCCTCTCTATTTACTAAAACTGGGAATCCCTATCTTCCCCTGTGATTAATAATCTACCAACAACATCATAGCTTTGAAAAGTATAACCATTAAGAATGGGCTTTGGCCATCAGGGTGGAAAAATCCTGGCTCCCTGGCTAACTCCCATTTTTTATTTAAAATCAGGATAGAGCCTATTAAATGTTTCAAATTAAAGGCAGGAATCACACACTCGGATTTCTTGAATATGTGAACATTGAGGGTATGGCATGTTCAGGACACTAACTCAAAATTGCAATTCCCCTCGGAATCTTGGGGAAGTAATTTTTCAGCATGAATCCTGACTGATAATTCACGTACCTCAAATACCATTGCTAAATGGGCAGCGCGGTGGCACGGTGGTTAGCATTGCTGCCTCAGAGCGAAGGAGACGTGGGTTCGATTCCCGGCTTGGGTCGCTGTCTGTGTGGAGTATGTGTCTGTCTGTGTGGGTTTCCTCCAGGTGCTCCTGTTTCCTCCCACAGTCTGAAAAACGTGCTGGTTAGGTGCATTGACCACGCTCAATTCTCCCTCAGTGTATCTAAACAGGCACCAGAGTGTGGCGAGTGAGGAATTTTCACAGTAACTTCATTGCAATGTTAATGTAAGCCTACTCGTGACACTAATAAATAAACTTTAACTTCCACAGTGGCTAGCACTGCTGCCTCACAACAGGGTTTCGAGGGGACTGCCTCTTCGTCAGGTGAATGGAGAGTTCTGGCCTCAGACAGAGCATATAAAGCACAGACAGTTTAGAGATTACTGATTAAAATGCAAATCCTTACACCTAACCTGCTGTTCAAGACCTGAAGTGGCTGACAATGTGAGTGGAAGGAGCACTGATCACTGATCAGAGCACTGATCAGTGCTCCTTCCACTCACATTATCAGCCACTTCAGGTCTTGAACAGCAGGTTAGGTGTAAGGATTTGCATTTTAATCAGTAATCTCTAAACTGTCTGTGCTTTATATGCTCTGTCTGAGGCCAGAACTCTCCATTCACCTGACGAAGAGGCAGTCCCCTTGAAAGCTTGTGAGTATATTATCAAATAAATAGGTTGGACTAAAACCTGGTGTTGTCAGACTTTTTACTGTGTTTACGCCAGTCCAACGCCGGCATACCCACATCATCACAACAGGGACCAGGGACCCGGGTTCGATTCCGGCTTTGGGTCACTGTCTGTGCAGAGTTTGTACATTCTCCCACGTGGGTTCCCTCCCACAGTCCAAGGATACGCAGGTTAGTTGGGTTGGCCATGCTAAATTGTCCCTTAGTGTCTAAAGATGTGTAGGTTGTGGGGATTTGTAGGGTAAATATGTGAGGTTACGGGGATAGGGTCTGGATAAGATGCTCTGTCAGAGAGTTGGTACAGACCTGATGGGCTGAATGGCTCCTTTCAACACTGTAGGGAATCTATGATTCTATAAATCCTGCTCATAGGGAAATTAATGGTTGGAACAAAAAACATATATTTGAACTCCAATTTGTTTTAAGACCATTAATTTGATGTTTTAATTTTTATTTACTGACTATTTTAAATTATGTTTTTTATTATCCATATTGATTTCAGTTGAAGTCAAACTTGTGCTTTGCATAGTTCTGGGGTGATTTACCACACAAAAATGATTTTAGCGTTAGGATATTATAATTGCCATGGATTTTTTACATTAATTTCTAAATTTGACAAAACTGCCTTAAGCCCTGTCAAAACATCCAGCTATTTGAAGCACACTGCACCAGGTCAATTTTACTTTACCTAATTACTTCGGCCTGGAGGCATGTGTTCTATAATTTGATTTGTTTGCTCCATTAAGGTTATAAGTCATTTTTAAAAGGATTGTAAATGTCATTAATCGGTCAAAAGTCAACAAAGTCTGCGATTAATGATATCATATTAAACATCTGAATGTGACAGTCAACAAACTCACTTTTTAATCCAAGAAAATAAATAGATTGAAGCATTATTAATTTTTAATACAATATTTCCTTCTGTAAAAATTGGGCATATTTTTCAGAATATATTTTCCAATCGACATGTACCAATTGATGTGTACCATGGGTATCAAGGATGGTACAATGGCACGCTGCTGCCTCACAGCGCCAGGAACCCGGGTTCAATTCCCGTCTTGGGTCACTGTCTGTGTGGAGTTTGCACATTCTCATCGTGTCTGTGTGGGTTTCCTCCGGGTGCTCCAGTTTCCTCCCTCACTCCAAAGGAGTGCTGGTTGGGTGGATTGGCAATGCTAAATTGCCCCTTAGCGTCAGGGTTTAGCTAGGGTAATTGTATGTGGTTACGGGGATAGGCCCTGGGTGGGATTGTGGTCAGTGCTGACTCGCTGGGCTGTTTGGCCTCCGTCTGCGCTGAAGGGATTTGATGATTCTATGATTTTCAGCATGACCTCGTTTGGACACAGACGGAAACTATCCTATGTTGGGATCAGTTGTCAGGAATATTCCCCAGGTTATTCTGTTCATTTTCCTGACAGCAGAGGTCATTCTAAGGCCAGGTGGAATGATTGCTGATGTATCACACCATCATTCTGGCCTGTCGCCATCATGGTCTAAATTCATGAGGGATTATCACTTTTATACTTTCTATTCCTCACTGACTGGGGGAGACCTTGAAAGTGTGTTTCACAGAAAATCCTTATCTCTTCATTCCAGCCATTTAGAGTTAGAAATTAATCATTTAATCTCTGAATAATAAGAAGTCTCATAACAACAGGTTAAAGTCCAACTGGTTTATTTGGAACCACGAGCTTTCAGAGCGCTGCTCCTTCAACACGTCAGTCTCAGTGAGTCACTCACTTTAACCTGGTGTTATGAGGCTTCTTATTGTGCCCACCCCAGTCCAACGCCAGCATCTCCACATCATCTCCGAATAATGTTCAAAGGAACTGGACATGTTTTTATTACCATAGCTAAGAAAAAAGGACAGGGATGAAATAACACTGTTTGGTTCATGAAGTCTATTTCTACAGACCAGGGGTGGGATTTTCTGGCCACACTTGTCCCCAGACCAGAAAATCCCACCCGAGGTCAGTGGATCCTACCCGAGGATGTAGCTGTCACGCTCGCTCCCAGGAAAATGGGCATGAACCTTACATGGTGGCCACACACCAGCTGGACAGTGAGGGAATGGAACCCCTTCCTGCTGATGAAGGGGACTCCTTGATGCCTTGTGGAGCAGTGTGAATTTAGCCGACAGCCCCCTTGCACCTGTAGCAGACCAGCCACACAGTGCTGTAGCCCTGACATCCTGCTGTGCCTGAACCAGGGGTGCAGTGAATGAAGGCCTAGGCCCTTGCACAGAGTGCATTCCTCACCTCACAGATGTACTTATGGAGGTTAGACTGCGAGGTGCCACGCAGGTCACCCATGGAAGCCTGGCATGACCTCATCGTATAAAGGTTGGGGGCTGACGTAACTTTCACGGCCACAGGGAGCGGGTATCCGCCACACAGTACTGGGTCAGAAAGAATGTGGGCATTGGTAATGTACCCTCTCCCTGCAGAGGCAGACTGTCCTACAACACATGAAGGGCTCCATGAAGGGCACTCAGGCCCTGTGTACCCTCGGTGACCTTCTGCACCTTTGTGCCCCTGTTCTGCTGATGCAGCCTCTGTTTCCTGAGCCTGCCCTGAGGCCCCCTGCTCTCCTGGTGCTGGGTTTCCCCGGGTGCTGGGTCTTCCCCGGGTGCTGGGTCTCCCCCGGGTGCTGGGTCTTTCCCGGATGCTGGGTCTTCCCTGGGTGCTGGGCCTTCCCCGGGTGCTGGGTCTCCACAATATGAAGTCTGACAACACCAGGTTTAAGTTCAACCAATTTATTTGATAGTAAACTCACAAGCTTTTAGGGTTTGCCCCTTCATCAGGTGAATGGAGAGTTCTGGCCTCAGACAGAGCATATAACAGCACAGACTGTTATATGCTCTGTCTCAGGTCATGGTCCCTATTTGTGACTCACGCCCGTATGCAGTCATGTCTGACGGGTGGGAGGATTCAATGAAGTCTGAAGATGCAGAGTTGACCTCACTAAGCATATTATAATGGTTCAAATTGATGCAAATCAGGTTCACGCCCTCCCCGAGCGTGAACCTGACTGTGTCATTTGATGGTTGGGGGGTGGGGGGGGGGGCTTACATTAACACAGCAATGAAGTTACTGTGAAAATCCCCCAGTTGCCACAGTCTGGCACCTGTTCGGGTACACTGGGGGAGAATTTAGCATTGCCAATGCACCCTAACAAGCACGTTTTTCAGACTGTGGGAGGAAACCGGAGCACCCGGAGGAAACCCACGCAGACACTGGGAGAACGTACAGACTCCACACGTCAGTGACCCAAGGCTGGAATTGAACCCGGGTCTGTGGCACTGAGAAGAAGTTGTGCTAACCACTGTACCACTGTGCCGCCTCACAGTAATGGTGCACTTGGTGAGAAATCAGCAGTAATGAGCAATGCGGATTGAGATTTAAATTATAGGGAGCATGAAGGAATGAAGTTGTCTGTAACAGAATCAATGGCTTGCTGGTTTCTTGCTGAATCCATTGATTGCTCCAGCAAGGGGTTTGCAATGTTTCCTGTTATCCACTTAAGGATGTCTGCTTTAATTTTGTATATTTATCCCTACATTCATACATAATTGATGTCAAATGGGTAAAATGTTGAAAACACAAGTGATGGTGGGACAATGTGTGACTGCTGAAACATTAATGTGCTGTGGTGTGTGTATCTCTTATTGCTGTGATGCCTGACTGAACCCAGCAATCTGTCAGCAACCAAAAGTTATAGATTTGAAAATAATTGCCACAAGAACTTTCAGACAGAGGGTTGCTAATAAGTGAAATGCATTATCTGAAATAATGGTGGAAGCAGAGAGCATAGAAACTTTCAAAAGGCATGTATACGAGCAGGGTATTTGGGAAGAAACCGGGAGGAAACTCATGCCGACACAGGGAGGACATGCACACTCACACAAACTGTGACCCAATGTGAGGCAGCAGTGCTTACCACTGTGCCACTGTGCTACCCCAGACTAATCTGGTGACTGGGATTATATTTGATAGCTCTTTCAATAATAGACCAAATGTCCACTTTTTTGTGGTTTAAGATTCTATAATTTTGGGGTGGCACAGTAACACAGTAATTAGCACTGCTGCCTCACCGCATCGAGGAGGCAGGTTCGATTTGTGGCTTAGGTCGCTGTCTATATGGAGTTTGCACATTCTCCCAGCGTCTGTGTGGGTTTCCTCCAGGTGCTCTGGTTTCTTCCCATAGTCCAAAGACGTGTGGGATGATTAGCCATGCTAAATTACCTCTTAGTGTCAGGGGACTAGTAGGGTAAGTATGTGGGGTGATGGGAATAGGGTCTGGGTGGGATTGTGGGTGGTGCAGACTTGGTGGGTCGAATAGAGATTCTATGATTCTAATTTGACTAAGGTCGGTAGTTTTGCACAGGAGGGGATAGGAATGACTATTTGATGAACCAGTTACCTTGGACAAGTGATGCAGTCGTTGCTGAGGCTGGCAGTTCAATGCTAGTCACCAGGTAGTCAATAGCTTGAATGTATTTGTATTTATTTCAGATGGTCATACAAGTATTTGTTATGGCGTCTTCAATTGCATTTCTTATTATAACATGTGCCTGGTTTGAAATATAGTTAATGGATCACATTCTGACAACATTTTGCTTAACTCTGCTGGGAATGTTCAATTTATTTTGAAATGCCACAGAGAAGTTTACACGGAACAATCTCATGTTGATGACTGCAGAAGCTATTGTGTATGACATTAATGTTTTGCTGTATAAAACTGTCCTGTCCTGTCTATGCTGGGCTGTCTCTGCTGTTGAATAAATAGTCCAGCTGTCATTGTAACATTCAATGGGAGCTAATTGTGTTCAGAAAATTCGCCCAATGAAATGACCTGAAACAGAAATAGCTGAAACATTTCAAGCAAGTGCAGATTCACTTGTGTTACTTCTCATGTTTGCAAACATTCCAATAGATAGAATTTAAGATTTTAATCTCTGCTGAGTGCATTAAAACAAATGACTCAGTGGTGTTTTGTTAACCAGATCCACCCACTTTTTCTAATGTAACATAACGACTGATTTCACAATAATGGTAAATGTTTATTCAATTTTAAATGATGTTGTTATAACCTATCTTAATCATCAGATCCCAAGCCACAGCAGTGCACCTTAATGTATAGGCTTCTGTTAGTGATACTTTCCCCATTAATAATTGTTTGCAATGCATTCACTGGGATGCACCTTGGGAGATACTTGACTCAAAATTGAAACGATTGCTGTCAAAGCTGATTTGTCTGCAACTTAAATACAGAGCAATGTTGTATTTTGATATATATTTACAAGTCAAGCAATGTAAGAAGTTAATTAGTTTGAATAAATCTGTCAGTAAAATTTGGATTCAGATCATGTGGTTTAAGAAAATAATCTAAAATAGAAGCCCATTCGGCAGAGCATGCTTATCTTCTGATTGGTATTTCAGAGAATACAAGTCAACACAGCATAAGTCAGACAATGTGTTCTTTATAAGTGCATTGTATACTCACATTATTATTGCTCTTTTTCAACCATTTAGAAAAAGAAAATTGATTTTATCAAGGAGAAGGGACTGTAAATCCATCAAGTGTGCCGGCACATTGGAAAATGAAGAACAGGTGGCTGGGTTAGTAAACTCTTGCAATAAACTGAAGTTAGTAAGAAGCAGAGGGAAGTGCTCCACTGGTTAATCATACAAGTAAGAAGTCTCACAACACCAGGTTTAAGTCCAATCAGTTTATTTGATAGTAATCCCACAAGCTTTCAGAAACGTGTGGAAGGTTCTGATCACACACCTAACGAGGGAACACCGTTTCCGAAAGCTTGTGAGTTTACTATCAAATAAACTGGTTGGACTCTAACCTGGTGTTGTGAGACTTCTTACTGTGCTTACCCCAGTCCGACGCCAGCATCTCTCCATCATGACTGGTCATACTAGCTCAGGGAGGTGGCTGTGGTTGTTGGAGGTCAGTCATCTCAGTTCCAGGACATAGCTGTAGGTGGTTAGTCAGGTGGGTGGAGAATGGCAAACATGGAAACAGAAAATAGATGCAGGAGTAGGCCATTCGCCCTTCCAGCCTACATCACCATTCAATATGATCACAGTTGATCATGCACTTTCAGCATCCCACTCCACTCCCGTTTTTTATCCGTACCCCTTGATCCTTTTAGCCACAAGGGCCACATCCAGCTCCTTCTCGAACATTTCTAATGAAGTGGCCCCAAAAGCTTTTTGTGATAGAGAATTCCACAGGTTCACAACTCTCTGAGTGAAGAAGTTCTTCCACATATAGAATATAGAACATAGAACACTACAGCACAAACAGGCCCTTCGGCCCACAAGTTGGTCCGATCACATCTGTACCTACCAAGCCATAGAACTATCTGTAACTCCCAATGCCATTAGATCCCTTATACTCATCCAGAAGTCTCTTAAAAGACCCCAGCGAGTTTGCCTCTACCACCACCGACGGCAGCCGATTCCACTCACTCACCGCCCTCTGAGTGAAAAACTTTCCTCTAACATGTCCTCTGTACTTGCTTCCCAGCACCTTAAACCTGTGTCCTCTCGTAGCGACCATTTCAGCCCTGGGAAATAGCCTCCGAGAATCCACCCTATCTATTCCTCTCAACATTTTATAAACCTCTATCAGGTCACCTCTCAACCTTCATCTCTCCAGGGAGAAGAGACCTAGCTCCCTCAACCTATCTTCATAAGGCATGCCTCCCAATCCAGGCAACATCCTTGTAAATCTCCTCTGCATCCTCTCAATAGCTTCCGCATCCTTCCTGTAGTGAGGCGACCAGAACTGCACACAGTACTCCAAGTGGGGCCTGACAAGGGTCTTATAAAGTTGCAGCATTACCTCCCGACTCCGAAACTCAATCCCTCGATTAATGAAGGCCAGTACACCATATGCCTTCTTGACCACATCCTCCACCTGCGAGGCCGACTTAAGAGTCCTGTGGACCCGGACCCCAAGATCAAATTGTGCGGAGGGTGTGGAGAGTCTGCAGAAGGATCTAGATAGGCTGGGCGAATGGGCCAGGAAATGGCAAATGGAATTTAATGTTGGCAAGTGTGAGGTGGTCCACTTTGGTAGGAAGAATGGTAGGAAGGACTATTACTTACGTGGCGAAAAACTGCAGCAGGCGACGGTGCAGAGGGACCTCGGGGTCCTTGTGCATGAGTCGCAAAAACCCAGCTTGCAGGTGCAGCAGGTGGTCAGGAAGGCGAATGGGATGCTGGCCTTCACAGCGAGGGGGATTGAATATAAAAGTAGGGAGGTCTTGCTGCAGCTGTATAGGGCATTGGTGAGGCCGCAGCTGGAGTACTGTGTGCAGTTTTGGGCGCCGCACCTGCGCAAGGATATTTTGGCCCTGGAGGGAGTGCAGAGGAGGTTTACTAGGCTGATACCGGAGTTGAGGGGATTGAGCTATGAGGAGAGGCTGAATAAACTAGGCTTGTACTCGTTAGAGTTTAGAAGAATGAGGGGAGATCTCATTGAGACGTATAAGATGATGAATGGGATGGATAGGATAGAGGTGGAGAGACTCTTCCCGCTCAAAAAAGACAGTAGGACTAGGGGGCACAGCCTCAAGATAAAGGGGAGGCGGTTTAGAACAGAGTTGAGGAGGAACTTCTTCACTCAAAGGGTGGTGAATCTCTGGAATTCTCTGCCCGTTGAAGTGGTGGAGGCTGCCTCGCTAAATATTTTTAAGAAGCGGGTTGATGGGTTCTTGATAAGAGAGGGGATTAAGGGTTATGGAGAGAGCGCGGGAATGTGGAACTGAGCCACAACAGATCAGCCATGATCTTATTGAATGGCGGGGCAGGCTCGAAGGGCTAGATGGCCTACTCCTGCTCCTATTTCTTATGTTCTTATGTTCTTATGTTCCTCAACACTGCTAAGACTCCTACCCTTGATATTGTACTCCTGCATCCCGTTGGTCCTGCCAAAATGGACCATGACACATTTATCTGCGTTGAAGTCCATCTGCCACTTCTCCGCCCAGTCTTGCATCCTATCTATGTCACGCTGCAACTCCTGACATCCCTCCAGACTGTCCACAACACCACCAACTTTCGTATCGTCTGCGAACTTGCTAACCCATCCCTCCACTTCCTCATCCAGGTCATTTATGAAAATGACAAACAGCAAGGGTCCTAGAACAGATCCCTGGGGCACTCCACTGGTAACCGACCTCCATGCAGAGAAAGACCCATCCACAACCACTCTCTGCCATCTGCAGGCAAGCCAGTTCTGGATCCACAAGGCCAAAGCCCCTTGGATCCCATGCCCTCTCACCTTCTCAAGAAGTCTTGCATGGGGGACCTTATCAAACGCCTTGCTGAAGTCCAGGTAAACCACATCCACCGCTCTTCCTTCATCAATGTGTTCAGTCACATTTTCAAAGAACTCAGCTAGGCTCGTAAGGCACAACCTGCCCTTGACAAAGCCGTGCTGACTATTCCTGATCATTCTAAACTTCTCTAAATGCTCATAAATCTTATCCCTCAGAAGCCTCTCCATCAACTTACCAACTACTGAGGTCAGGCTCACCGGTTGGTAATTTCCCGGGCGATCCCTGTTCCCTTTCTTGAAAATAAAAACCACTATCAATCTCAATCCTGAATGGCTTGCCCCTTATTCTTAGACTGTGACCCCTTGTTCTGCACTTCTCCAACATCAGGAACATTCTTTGTGTCTAACCTGTCCAGTCCCACCAGGATTTTATATGTTTCTATGAGATCCCCTCTCATTTATCTAAATTCCAGTGAGTACAAGTCCAATCAATCCAGTATCTCTTCATGTGCCAGTTCTCCCATTACAGGAATTATTCTGGTGAACCTTTGAAATAGAATTCAAGCTGGTACAGTGTGAGGAAATGCACTTGGGGAGGACTAACAAGGCAAAGGATTACGCTATGAATGGTAAGACCTTGGATAGTACAGAGGATCAGAAAGAATGCATACCCTCAGATCCAGAAGGTAGCAGGACAGGTAGATAAGGTGGGTAAGAAGGCACATGGGATACTTGCCTTTATTAGTCAAGGCATAGAATACAAAAGCAAGGAGATCATGCTGGAACTGTATAGAATGCTGGCCAGGCTACAACTGAAGTGCTGTGTGCTGTTCTGGTGACCACATTACAGAAAGGATGTGATTGCCCTGGAGAAAGTGTCGAGATTTACCAGGACGTTGCTGGGCTAGGGAGTCTGAGCCTTGAGGGAAGATTGGATAGACTGGGGCTGTTATCCTTAGAGCAACTAAGAATGATAGAATCACTATTCTGCAGAAGGTGGCCATTCAGTCGTGTGTGCCATCTACAAGATGCGCTGCAGTAACTTATCAAGGCCCTTTCAACAATGCTTTCCTCCCTGCTACCTTTGCCACCTAGAAGGACAAGAGCAGCAGATACATGGGAACACCGCCTGCAAGTTCCTCTCCAAACCACTCGCCATCCTGACTTGGAAATATATCACCATTCCTTCACTGTCATTGGGTTAAAATCTTGGAACTCCCTCCATAAGAGCACTGTGGGTGTACCTGAACCACATGGACTGTGGCAGTTCACCACCACCTGCTCGAGGGCAATTAGGTTTGGCAATAAACGTTGGCTCTGTTAACAACGCCTACATCCCATGAAAGAGTAAAAAGAATTGTATAATAATACAAACTGTAAAGTTGTATCTGAACCATTTACCAGGACAGTGATGTCCCTTTAACATGTTACCCTGGAGCTTTTAATTTGTGATCAGAGAAAAATAAGGGAAAACATTATTGATATGCAAGTTTATCAGTTTAGAAAAAAGCATTCACCACATCTGAAGAACGGAAAATGTAAAATCCAAAATACATTATTCTTGCTCCGGAGGTCTTCAGGTCAGGAGTCACACAATGGATATTTCGCGAAGAGCACCCCTAATGTTTCTGCTTCCTCTATTAAATCAATATTAAATGGAGGCAATATGTCAGTGGCAGTAACAGAAAGCATTGTATCACCGGCAGACTGCTGTGCTTAAAATGACAAGAAGCAGATGGTATTTGTTGCTTACTTGCCAAAGTCCCGCTGACTACAGAACAGCTGGTCTTCCCAACCGTATGAACATCGACTATTAAACCACTTAAAACCCTTCAAGATACTCAAGTGCATTGAGGATCCTATGATTTGATTTAACACTTATGGCACTTAAATTTCATCATCAGCAGTTTACATGGTACTCTGTCTGTCTGGCAGATTTGGCAACTCATTGCAACGCTGCGTTATCAAACAGCCTGGATAGAGTAGCATAAGCATGAACTGAAATGTGTTAAATAAACAGTTTGACTAATATCAACCCATCTACTGGACTGGAATATCGACATTGAATATCTTTGCTTTGTATCTCTTAACACTTTGTGATCAGTATTTTCACTTATAACTACATGCTGCCCAAATGCCTTTCAATAAAATCTAAACTCATCTAGGAAGCACAGTGGTCAGCACTGCTGCCTCACAGTGCCAAGGATCTGGGTTCGATTCCAGCCTTGGGTCACTGCCTGTGTGAACTTTGCACATTCTCCCCGTGTCTGCATGGGTTTCCTTCAGGTGCTCCGGTTTCTTCCCACACTCTAAAGCTGTGCAGGTTAGGTGGAATGGCCATGCTAAATTGCCCCATCATGTCAGGGGGATTAGCAGGAGAAATATATAGGGACAGGGCCTTGATGGGATTGTTGTTAGTATGGGCCAAAAGGCCTCTTTTTGCACTGTAGGGATTCTATGATCTATTATATTGTATAACATAATGTATTGCACAACAATAAATATGATCTATAAGCTTAGGCATTGCTGTTTCCGTGCTCATCAGAGACTGATACTAGAATGTTGAGCGAATCTTCCATGGATTATATATTGGCAGCAGGGATGATCTTGATATTGTACAATTAAATATGCGGCAGAATGAGAGTTCAGTAGAAGAGAGGTGTACTGATTGTTCACAGGATTAACCTGATATCATTGAACCGGAATAGAAAGTCTCAGGACAGGCATCCTCAACGCAAGTAAGCAAGTGTTCTTTGGAGGAGGCAACATTCAATAACCAACTGAAAGGGACACAAAATGTGGGAGCGCTTTTGAGAACTGAAGAAATGGTCTAAGTTAACATTAACCATCAGAACCTGGATGATGTAGAAATTGGTCTTCCATGAATGTTCAGCAACTGACAGTTGAGTATCACATTGCTGCTAACATACCTGGAGACAGAAATCTGCTGCATTTCCCCTTAATCAGCAGTTATTAATTAATCAATTAACAAAGCACATGCCATTACGTGCCTTGGACATTGGTACAGGAAATGTCAATGGAAGTGAACTGGGAGGCCATTGTGAGATCTGACAGATTCTCAACATCTGGAGATATTACTTATTTTGCCACTAATATAATAGTTCATGGTCACCTCAATTTCTAGGTTTTAAGTATGCAGAAATGCTTTGTATTTTTATATGAAATCAATGACCAAGCTCACAAAGGATGCATCTTATTTCTGAGGATAACATAAATGCCTCTTTCCTTTGACCTCTCTGAGATTTTTCCCTTGACCTCTCTGAGTGTTTGCTCTTTGACCTCTTTGAATTTATTCCTTGCCCAGCAAACACCACCAACTAACGCATTAATAGATCTTTCACCTCATTTGTAGACTGACAAAGAATGGCTGCCATGGGTGCCTACATGATGAGCAATTCATTGTGTGAGATGCCATTTTGATGTGCAAGCTATTAGACGTACATCTGATCAACAAACTCCTGCTGCAACTAGAAATGTTTAGACAGAGAAAAAGTCACTTCTCAATTTTTTCCTATTACACTCAATCTCTACTCTTCCTGACTCTGCAGAATCAATTGATAACAGCTATTTCTTTGAGCTTACATTGTTGCCAGGCAACCTCCGGCTTGGAGATATTGGAAATAGCTTTGCATTGCTCCTGATTTCCGGCCGTTGTGACTATCTGCTCAGATTTGCCATTATATAGTGAGGTTCTTCACTACAAGTGCAAAACTGGGCAATTAACCCTATATTGTCTGCAGCTCCCTTAATGTATTAGTGAAGCAGTCTGACTATTTTACTCGTTATTAACTTTTATCCCTTTGCATTTGAACTTTTAACCCCAGTAAATAATTTAGCCTTCCTTTTCCAATTCATCATAAGCTAAAGATTTCAATGAGATCGCCACCAGGTTTGGCTCATTTCCAAAAAAAAACAAGGTCAATTTCCTTAATCTATTTCATAATTTAAATTCCTATCACCCAGAATCATCCGTGTTCCTCATCTGTTTACCTTCTCAAGGACAGTAATATCCTTTTATGATTATGTTGCTGTACTCTAATCCAGATGGGGCCCGATCATCTTCTCATCCTGTAACAATATAACTTTGCAGATTTATACGCAACCCGTCTGAAAATGTAAGCCAGGAGCTGTCCAACAAGAAGGCACAATGAAGGAGCAAGAATAAGTAGTTCAGAGTGAATGAGTAATGAAGAACTGCTTATGTTTTTGTTCATTTGTGGGACATGGGCTTCACTGCCTGGCCAGCATTTATTCCCCATTCCTAGTTGCCCTTGAGAAGGTGGTGGTGAGCTGCCTTCTTCAATCGCTGCAGTCCACACACTGTGGATTGACCCATAATACCATTAGGGTGGGAATTCCAGGATTTTGAGTTTACTTATTTATTTATTAATGAGTGCCACAAGTAAGCTTACATTAACACTGCAATGCAGTTACTGTAAACATCCCCTAATCACTGCACTCCGGCACCACACTTGGGTACACTGAGGGAGAATTTAGCATAGTCAATGCACCTAGCCAACATGTTTTTGGACTGTGGGAGGAAACCGGAGCACCCGAAGGAAACCCACGCAGATATGGGGAGAATGTGCAAACTCCACACAGAAAGCAAATCAAGCTGGGAATCGAATCCAGGTTCCCGGCGTTGTGAGGCAGCAGTGCTAACTTCTGTGCCACCGTGACACCCTGTGACTGCGAAGGAACAACAATATATTTCCAAGTCAGGAAGGTGAGTGCCTCGGAGAGGGAAATGCAGTGGGTGGTATTCCCATATATCTGCAGCCCCTGTCCTTCTAGATGGAAGTGGTCATGGTTTTGGAAGGTGTTATCTAAGGATCTTTGGTGAATTTCTGTGGTGTGTCAGGCAAACACAGTTCTTCAAAGTATAAGATGACCTGAGTTCACCCATATTTGCATGTTCTGGCCTTTGAATATAGTCCAGATATAGACATGTCTCTAATAACAGGGCTTCACTTTTGAAGATGAGGCAGTAAACAACTATTGCTGTCAGCCACAACTTAGCTATTAGCAACAAGTATGCTAGCAGACAGTATATTTTAATATGGCAACAGCAGTTATAATGGTTAATGTCTTAGAGTTGTCGTATCCGAAACCTTCCCCCCAGCCCTGATGGAGTTGAGCATGAAAAATGGTTGCTGGCAGCTAGTAATGAGAACCCCAGCCCCAGTTCACATCCTCCAGCCTCAGCTGAGCTGTCATTGAGGTGTAAGGTTTTATTTTCCTGTGGGCATTTTGCTCTGTGTCAATGAAGAAAGTGAGCTGGGGTGTGCCCTGATTTCCCAAATGATGCATTTCCAAATTACTTCCAGTCCTTACACTTCCTTTGGATGAATGCATTTGACATTCTGTGGGGAGGCCCCAGAAGCTGTATAGCAACAGCTACCCACCTCTTTCTGCTCTATGTACTTTTTCTTGTACTTTGTACCTAGGGAACAGAACCTCCTCCCCCTCGATGTAGTCCAGTCAGATTTTCTTGCCTGTTGCAACGTGGAATCCCTACAGTGGGAAGGGGTCTGCACTGAATCTCTGATAGTATATCTTATCCAGGCCCTCTGTCCCGCCTTATCCCTGTAACCCCACACATTTACCACAGCCAATCCACCTAACTTGTACATCTTTGGAGAGGAAACGGGAGCAAACATAGGGAGAATGTGCAAACTCCACACAGACAGTCAGCCAAGGCCAGATCCCGGATCCCTGGCGCTGGCAGACAGCAATGCTAACCACTGTGCCACTGTGACACCCACATCCCGTAAAATAGCAGAATTGTCAGATTCCAATTGTCAGGAAAGGGTGAGCGGGTTGGGGCTCTTCTCTCTTGTAAAATGATCATCTAATAAAGGTCTTTAAATTCATGAAAAGTTTCGATAAAGTGGATTTAGAGACTGTCTTTCCACTTGTGGAGAAAAGCAGGACAAGAGGACATCAGTATAAAGTAGTCACCAAGAAATCCAATGTGGAATTCAGGAGAAACTTCTTATTCTGAAGAGTGATTAGAATGTGGAATTTGCTATCACAGGTTGTCGTTGCAATGAATTGAACAATGCAGTTAAGGGGAGGCAAGAGAATCACGTGAGAGAGAAGGGAATGAGAGCTAAAACCAATCAAATTCGATAGAAGTGGGAGGAGGCCAGAGTGGAAAATAAAAACTGGCATGCATTGGTTGGGCTGAATGATTTGATTTGATTTGATTTGTTATTGTCAGCATATAGACATTAAGAAAGAGGATGTGTTGGAGCTTTTGAAAAGCATCAAGTTAGATAAGTCGCCAGGACCAGATGGGATGTACCCTAGGTTACTGTGGGAGGTGAGGGAAGAGATTGTTGAGCCTCTGGTGATGATCTTTGCATCATCAATGGAGACAGGAAAGGTTCCGGAGGATTGTAGGATTGCAGATGTTGTTCCTTTATTCAAGAAAGGGAGAAGAGATAGCCCAGGAAATTATAGACCAGTGAGTCTAACCTCAGTGGTTGGTAAGTTGATGGAGCAGATCCTAAGAAGCAGGATTGATGAACATTTGGAGAAGTATAGTATGATCAAGAATAGTCAGCACGGCTTTGTCAAAGGCAGATCATGCCTTACAAGCCTGATTGAATTTTTTGAGAATTTGTCTAAATACACTGACGAAGGGAGAGCAGTAGATATAGTTTACATGGACTTCAGCAAGGTGTTCGATAAGGTGCCCCATGCAAGGCTTAATGAGAAAGTAAGGGGGCATGGGATCCAAGGGGACATTGCTTTGTGCATTCAGAACTGGCTTGCCCACAGAAGGCAAAGAGTGGTTGTAAATGGATCTTTTTCTTCATGGAAGTTGGTCACCAGTGAAGTGCCTCAGGGATCTGTTCTGGGACCCTTACTCTTTGTGATTTTTATAAATTACCTGGATGAGGAAGTGGAGGGATGGATTGGTAAGTTTGCTGATGAAGGTTGGAGGTGTTATAGATAGTTTGGAGGGATGTCAGAAATTGCCGTGTGACATAGATAGGATGCAAGACTGGGCGGAGAAGTGGCAGTTGGACTTCAAAGCAGATAAATGTGTGGTGGTTCATTTTGGCAGGTCAAATAGGATGACAGATTATAATATTGAGAGTAAGACTCTTGTCAGTGTGGAAGATCAGTAGGATCTTGGGGTCCGGGTGCATAGGTCGCTCAAAGCAGCTGCGCAGGTTGAAGCTATGGTTAAGAAGGCGTATGGTGTACTGGCCTTCATCAATCAAGGAATTGAGTTCAGGAGTCGGGAGATAATGCTGCAGCTTTATAAGACCCTGGTCAGAACCCACTTGGAGTTCTGTGCTCAGTTCTGGTTGCCTCACTACAGAAAGGATGTGGAGGCCATTGAAAGGGTGCAGAGGAGATTTACAAGGATGTTGCCTGGATTGGGAGGCATGTCTTATGAGGATAGGTTGAGAGAGCTCGGTCTTTTCTCCTTAGAGAGATGAAGAATGAGGGGTGACCTGATAGAGGTGTATAAGATGATAAGAGGTATTGATCAAGTGGATTCTCAGAGGCTATTTCCCAGGGCTGAAATGGTTGCCACAAGAGGACACAGATTTAAGGTGCTGGGGAGCAGGGACAGAGGAGATGTCAGAGGTAAGTTTTTCACTCAGAGGATGGTGGGTGCTTGGAGTTGGCTATCGGCAGTACTGGTGGAGACGGATTCAATAGATTCTTTTAAGAGACTTTTGGATAAGTACATGGAATTTAGTAAGATAGATGGTTATAGGTAAACCTAATAGGTAGGGACATATTCGGCACAACTAGTGGGCTGAAGGGCTTGTTTGTGCTGTAGTTTTTCTATGTTTCTATGGATTAGCTTACAGTGAAAAGTATTATTTCTCGTGCACTTTGCAGACAAAGCATACCGTTCATAGAGAAGGAAAGGAGAGAGTGCAGAATGTAGTGTTACAGTCATAGCTACAGTATAGAGGAAGATGAACTTAATGCAAGGAAGGGCCATTCAAAAGTCTGACAGCAGCAGGCAAGAGGCTGTCCTTGAGTCGATTGGTATGTGACCTCAGACTTTTATATCTTTTTCCCGATGGAAGAAGGTGGAAGAGGGATTGTCCAGGGTGCATTGGATCCTTAATTATGCTGGCTGCTTTGCCAAGGCAGCGGGAAGTGTAGGCAGAGTCAGTGGATGGGAGACTGGTTGGTCTATTTCTGTGCTGTGCATTCTATGTTAGCAAACATAATGGTTAGCAAACACTGGCTTTAAGAATGGAATTGATAGATTCTGAGTGAGGAGGATATCTTGGTTTATCCAATTAGTTAAGGTCACTTAATGATCTACCATAAGTGTAATATTCTTTAGTCTTTGTAGATTGTTGTATGGATTAGGAAGGAACTTAGAATTGGCTAGAAGTTCCCTTCTTCTGGAAATGAGAATGACAATAATCAGGAAGTGAGGTACACAGAACTGTTCTTCTCAGTAATTAGGAGTGTTGATGGCACTTTTCTGCTGTCTCCCCCAATATGACAATGTATGTTAGCCTTGAGTCCAAACAAATGGCCCCGCACTCCTTCCAACTTCAGGCAAAAATGCTACTTTCTGACACAACCTAACGAATAAATTAACTTTGAAATCCATTTCCCTGCAGAGAAATCAGAGAGTGTTTTAGAAAACTCGTGAAGCTAGACCACTCGCTGGAAAGAAACTGAATGTGTTGTTAAAAAGGATCATGATTTACAATGACTTCTATGCAAAGTTGGTAGTACCTGCTGAGTTAATTGATTTTAGACTTCCCTCTCCCAGGGAGCCATCAACAGCAACAAAATTGGATTGCAATCAATTGTGTTGGAACGCAATTCATGGCATCACAATGTCATTTATCACAGAACGGTAAAAATCTACTGCAAGAGGCCACTGAGGCTCCTCAATATAGCCTACATGTGTTTATGAATGACTAGTTATTATAATCTAATTCCCTGACTGAAGATAAGAAGCCATCTATTTGCAAGTATAAAAAATAACAAGTCTGTTCAAGTGATAAGGCTGGTGCCTGAGTAGCAGATGTGTGCACAAACTCCTGAGAATGATGAAGGGGTGACATTCAGGTCAATAACTATAGTACCTCAGGCTCTTAAACAACTGAGCATGCCCGGATCCTGGTTAAAACAACAGTTTGACTGGAGTGTGAGGCTGCCAGCTCGAGATAGTCTCACATCGCGTTAGCTTAACACAGGCTGCAGAGTAATGCAACCAGTGTGAAATCAAGTTATAAAAATTCCTGATATCCTACGGTGGAACTGAAAATGTTTCAAACGTTACTTTTTATCTTTTTAAGTTAACAGAGGCATTAAATTAACCAATATTCAAAGGTGGCAGTTAGAGCTCTCACTGACTTAGTTTTGGAGAAGCGTGAGGAACTCTTACTTTCGCAAGTAACCAGCAGCCAGCAGGTAACCGGAGTCTCCCAGCCAAGTGTTCCCCATGCAGATGTTTGTGTCAAACTGATGTTTGTAGTGTCTTCAAGCACATTAATAGATATATTTTCCCAATTCAGAATGATTAAAAATATATCGACATTCCAGTAAAAAGAATTCACTTAAACTATTTAAGCTCCAATTCATGAAGTAAATTATTTTATTTATTTGTTAGTGTCACAAGTTGGCTTACATTAACACTGCAATGAAGTTACTATGAAAATCCCCTAGTAGCCACACTTCAGCATCTGTTTGGGTAACACCTTTGATTCATGTGATGAAGGGGTAGCTCTCCGAAAGCTCGTGCTACTAAATAAACCTGTTGGACTTTAACCTGGTGTTGTTGTGAGACTGGTGTTGTGAGGTGCAGCAGGTGGTCAGGAAGGCGAATGGGATGCTGGCCTTTATAGCGAGGGGGATTGAATATAAAAGTAAGGAGGTCTTGCTGCGGCTGTACAGGGCATTGGTGAGGCCGCAGCTGGAGTACTGTGTGCAGTTTTGGGTGCCGTACTTACGCAAGGATATTTTGACCTTGGAGGGAGTGCAGAGGAGGTTTACTAGGCTGATACTGGAGTTGAGGGGGTTGAGCTATGAGGAGAGGCTGAATAAACTAGGCTTGTACTCGTTAGAGTTTAGAAGAATGAGGGGAGATCTCATTGAGATGTATAAGATGATGAATGGGATGGATAGGATAGAGGTGGAAAGACTCTTCCCGCTCAGAAAGGATAGTAGGACTAGGGGACACAGCCTCAAGATAAAGGGGGGGCGGTTTAGAACAGAGTTGAGGAGGAACTTCTTCACTCAAAGGGTGGTGAATCTCTGGAATTCTCTGCCCGTTGAAGTGGTGGAGGCTGCCTCGCTAAATATTTTTAAGACGCGGGTTGATGGGTTCTTGATAAGAGAGGGGATTAAGGGTTATGGGGAGAGGGTGGGAATGTGGAACTGAGCCACAACAGATCAGCCATGATCTTATTGAATGGCGGGGCAGGCTCGAAGGGCTAGATGGCCTACTCCTGCTCCTATTTCTTATGTTCTTATGTTCTTACTGTTTGGGTTACACTGAGGGAGAATTTAGCACGGCCAATGCACCTAACCAGCATGTCTTTCAGACTGTGGAAAATGACTGTGTGTGTGTGTGTGTGTGTGTGTGTGTGTGTGTGTGTGTGTGTGTGTGTGTGTGTGTGTGTGTGTGTGGTGGGGGTGGAGGTGAGTGGAAAGAAGGAGAGCTGGAATGGAAAAGTGAAAAAATAGAAGAACGATAAAATGAATGAATGAGATTAAATGAAATGGAATAAAATGAATGGAAATGCGGTGAAGGTGGAGGGGAGAGTTCATCCCTGAAGTTGTTGAGCTCAATGTTCAGTCCAGAAGCCTTCTGGAACCCCCAGCCCCCACCCTTCACATTCCTCAGACAGTCCTTTAACAATTTGTTCTGCCATTCTCACATTCTGATCACTGAATGGATACTTTTAACACCTTCTCAGTTTTCGCTATCCTCTTTAACTCTCCCTTTGTCCCATTCTACCCTTCTCCCGCTCACCCCAATGGTGTAAATCTCTGCTGATTCTCTTTGCTCATAGCTCTGACAAAGGGTCATCCAGACTCAAAGCGTTGGCTCTATTCTCTCCCCACAGGTGCTGTCACACCTGCTGAGGTTTTCCAGCATTTTCTGTTTCTGTTTAGGTTGTAAATATTGTTGTTTGTGTAACGCGGCAGGAACGTCATGTAGCTTCTGTCTGTAAAACCCAATGATCAATGATTTTCCCAATTAGATTATATCACTGTGAGCTTTGGTGTCAAACATCAAAGAACAAACTCATTGTGAAGGAAGGAGGTTGTTAATTTTCAAATTCTGAAGTATGATGATCTGGATTTTTTGGTTGCAGTGACAAGAGAAATTCCATGCTTGCTGTCATTTTAATCACGGAACTGAAAGCAGCTTCTGGAGCCTGTACATGCACGGTATACACTCACACCAGAGATTGCTGTCAGCCCGTTCACACAGTGCACTGCTGAAATCTCCATAAGGGAGACCATCAACAAGCACTGATCTCGGCTTTTAGCCTTTCCATAAAAACCCCAGAGAAAATAACATTTTCTTGAATGAGGTTTTGAATGAGGAAGATTTCACGGATTTTTAATGGTGCACTAAGTTCATAATTATTATGGAACTACCTCTCAAGCCCTGAAATAAACTTTATTATAGAAACGTAAAAGAGAGGAGTAGGAGGAGGCCATTTGGCCCATCGAGCCTGCTCCACCATTCATTACAATCATGACTGATCATCCAACTATTCCTGCTTTCTCCCCATAACCTTGGATCCCATTCGCCCCGTGTGCTATCTCCAGCTGCCTCGTGATACGTTCAAAGCTTTGACATCAACTATTTCCTGTGGTAATGAATTCCACAGGCTCACTATTCTTTGGGTGAAGAAATGTCTCCTCATCTCCGTCCTAAATGGTCTACCCTGTGGAATGTTAACTTTCTCATGATACAAATTCCTCCATAGCTTTTATTTATTTTTAAATTTTGCTTAAAATATTTCAGTTTCTTCCTTAATCCCACTTGTTTGTCCCAGGTTCTATTTCACTCTTTGTAAAATAATTTAAAAAGTGATGAATAATTAATGTGTTTAACTTCCTGGGTGTTTAGCTGTGAAAACACTTCAGTGTGATTGTCTGTTTTGCTTTTTAGAGAGGTTTCTGTTGCTGGATCCCTGGAGAGTCTCTTGACTTTGTGACAGAATTAAACTAATATTTGGAAAGGGGAAATCAATTGCACAGAAACCATTCGATTTATTAGCGATTTTCTTCAGGGTCAGCTGTGACATATAAGATAGGAGCAGGAGGAGGCCAATTGGCCCTTCGAGCCTGTTCCAACATTCATTACGATCATGGCTGATCGTCCAATTCAATAGCCTAATCCTGCTTTCTCCCCATAACCTTTGATCCCATTCATCCCAAGTGCTATACCTAGCTGCGTTTTGAATACATTCAATGCTTTGGCATCAACTACTTCCTGTGGAAATGAATTCCACAGGCTCACCACTCTTTGGGTGTGAAAATGTCTCCTCACCGCTGTCCTCAATGGTCTACCCTGAATCCTCAGACTGTGACCCCTGGTTTTGGACTCCCAGTCAGAAGTCTCACAACACCAGGTTAAAGTCCATTAGGTTTATCTGGTAGTACAAGCTTTCGGAGTGTCGTTCACTCACCTGAAGAAGGAGCAACACCCCGAAAGCTTGTGCTACCAAATAAACCTGTTGGACTTTAACCTGGTATTGTGAGACTTCTTACTGTGCTTACCACAGTTCAACACTGGAATCTCTACATCTGGACTTCCCCACCATTGGGAATATTTTCCCTGTATCTATCCTGTCTAGTCCTGTTAGAATTTTATCAGACTCTCTGAGAGCTCCCCTCATTCATCTGATCTCCAGCATAAATAATCTTAACCTATTCAATCCCTCCTCATACATCAGCCTTTCCATCCCCATTATTACATTATTACGTTCTACGCCATGTCCTAGTGTGGAAAGGTTAAGTAAAACAGCTGATCATCTTTTTTTCTATTCATACAAACTTAGAAACTAGAATGAGGAGGAGGCCATTTGGCCCCTCTAGCCTGCTCCGCCACTCATTTTGATCATGACTGATAATCAAATTCAATATTCTGACCCTGCCATTCCCCCCAGGTAACAATTAGCTCCTTGCATTGAAGACAATGCTTCTTTCTGGACATAGTTCTACAAATGCACAAAGCCTGTGGTCCATTTCTTCAACCGTTGTTCCTGATTAATTTGGCTGTAACTTCAGCCAGGCGATGGCACAATCCACTAACAATGCTGATGTCAATATTTTCCAGAAATACGGGACAGAAGTTCTGCCCCACTCCTGGGTGGTAAATAATGGGTACCCCACAATGGTGTGTTCTCAGCCCCCTATTATACTCCTTATACACCTATGGCTGGGTGGTCAAATTCCCCTCCAACTCAAGTTTCAAGTTTGCTGAAGACACCAGGGTAGTGGGTCGGATCTCCAACAATGACGAGACAGAGTGCAAGAAAGAGATAGAGAATCTGGTGAACTGGTGCGGCGACAATAATCTCTCTCTCAATGTCAGCAAAAAAGAGATTGTCACTGACTTCAGGAAACTTAGTAGAAAATATGCCCCTGTCCACATCAATGGGGATGAAATAGAAATGATCAAAAGCTTCAAGTTTTAAGGTGTCCAGATCACCAACAACCTCTCCTGGTCCCCCCATGCTGACACTATAGTTAAGAAAGCCCACCAATGTCTCTACTTTCTAAGAAGACTAAGGAAATTTGGCATGTCAGCTATGACTCTCACCAACTTTCACAGGTGCACCATGGAAAGCATTCTTTCTGGTTGTATCACAGCTTGGTATGGCTCCTGCTCTGTCCAAGATGGCAAGAAATTACAGAAGGTCATGAATGTAGTCCAATCCATCACACAAACCAGCCTCCCATCCATTGACTCCGTCCACACTTTCCGCTGCCTTGGAAAAGCAGTCAGCACAATTAAAGACCCCACGCACCCTGGACATTCTCTCTTCCACCTTCTTCTGTCGGGAAAACGAAAGTCTGAGCTCATGTACCAACTGACTGAAGAGTAGTTTCTTCTCTGCTGCCAGACTTTTGAATGGCCCTACCTTGCATTAAGTTGATCTTTCTCTACACCCTAGCTATGACTGTAACACAATATTCTGCGCTCTCTCATTTCCTTCTCTATGAATGGTATGCTTTGTCTGTATAGCGTGCAAGAAACAAAACTTTTCATTACATACTCAAACATGTGGCAATAATAAATCAAATCAAATCACATTGCAGATTACCCTTACAGCAGAAACCAGGGCAGGAAGGGACCATTTATGGCGTCAGTTCCCATTTCCTGTCTCAATCAGGATCCAGACTCAGGGATGTCACTTGAGCCTCCAACATCTAGGCAAATATTTACAAAAAAACAGGAATCTTACATAAGGGATTGAAAAAAACTATTCAGAGGATCTGATGGGAAATCTCAGTAACTTCCATTTCCCCCCCTCCCATGCCATGCCCTCCAAAGGTGGTCAGACATCAGAGATGTTTCAGCTACATGAGATAACCATACACCAGGGCTGTGCCCATGGTGGCACACGAAATTGCCTGCCCTGGTGTAAAGTGGATGTCACCCAGCAGAATCTCAGCTGGAGAACGCCACCAGGAACCAAAGCAAATTACTCGGGTGCTGGAACCTGAAAGAAAAACAGAAAGTGCTGGAAAATCTCAGCAGGTCTGACAGCATCTACGGAGAGAGAATAGAGCTAATGTTATGAATCTGGATGATGCTTTGTCAAGTACCTCTGTTGCCACCAGGAACAATCCTAAGAGAAAGATCTTCAGAATTTTCATATTTTGCGAGTACAGAGAGGAACATTTGAATTCTCGTAACACAGATAATAACCGACTGAGTGTTTTTTTAAAATAATGCGCCAACCTGAAGCAGTGTGAGAAGGTCTTGCATTGTTTGGTTGAGATGCAAAACATTCTCAAGTTCGATCAGGAGCTCAGGCCAGTCACGATGCTAATTTTACACAGTTATATCCAAAAACAATTTGTAATAACACAATATAACAATACTTGATGTGATTACATAGTAAACTGTCTAATAGTTTATGCGACATGCTTCAGATCAAATTATGCACTGAAGTTAAATCTGGTTAGAAATTCCAGCTGGAGCATTTTTGAATTAAAGGTGCTTAACAAGATGAGGCAGTTTCATCATTTAGATGCAATTTCTTTTAATTACTCACGACATGTTAGCCTAACAGTTTTCAAAATTCATTGCAAAATACAATTACTGTTAATAAAAGC
Source organism: Carcharhinus amblyrhynchos (assembly GCF_965287045.1). Taxonomy (NCBI): domain Eukaryota; kingdom Metazoa; phylum Chordata; class Chondrichthyes; order Carcharhiniformes; family Carcharhinidae; genus Carcharhinus; species Carcharhinus amblyrhynchos. The sequence goes on from NC_137342.1 coordinate 51,390,801, forward strand.
GACATTAGCATTGTGAACGCAGTCCATAGTCATCAACAGGCTGTTATTTATTGAAGAAAATTGGGAATTGACAAGAACCATATTTCATAGCAGGGATAAATGATGCTGAGTCTTCAAATCTATTTGTCAGTCATCAAATAACTAGCAGCTGTCTGGACCCCCAGGTACTGTAAAATGTCTATATAAATAGAATTTAGCCAGCTATTATCAGCAGGCTACCATTATGGCCAGCGCTGGGTATGTAGCGACAGTTCTTTTATTTTGAAACAATCAGTGTTATTTGGAGGTGAAGGAAGATTGGAAGGCTGGATTCTGGTAAACCAAGGATGCCCTGTTTAGCCTCACCAATTAAATTGTGCTAAACTACAGCCAGCGCAGGTACAGCAGCAAAACCCATGCAGGGTTATTATCCAGCAGGCTATTAGCATCATGGATTGTTGGTGCAGAACCAACTTCCAACAAAAGCAAAAACATTTATGTAGGTCCTTCCAGAAAGACAGGTGCCAAACTTTTATGGTGATTCACACCCTGGCTACTGCTGCCAGCGAGAAGGGAGAATTTGGCATTCAGCCAAATCTCTATTTGCTGCAGCGGGACTGGAGAATCCCAGCAGTGGGCAAGGTTGTAGAATCCAGCCCAGGATGTCTCAAAGTGTTTAATAACTAATGAAGTAGCCAATGTTGTAATGTTGGAAATGTGGCAGCCAATTTATGCACAGCAAGCTCCCACAAAGAGCAATATGATATTAACCAGATTTTTCTTTTACTGATGTTGATTATGGGATCAATTTCGACCAGGACACCGGAGATAACTTCCTTCCTTTACTTTGAAATAGATCCTTGGGATCTATTACGTTCACCTGAGAGAAGAGACATGGCCTCAGTTTAATATCTCTGTGAGGGCAGGAGAGGCAAGGAGAGGAAGAGGACTTGAGGGCGAAGGCAGAAGTTTTCCTGAAAGGACAGCAAGCAGGCTCAATATCCATAGGATCCCTATGGTGTAGAAGAAGGCCATTCGGTCCACTGAGTTTGCACCAACTGCAGTTCCACCCAGGCCCTAATCCCGTAACTCCACGTATTTACCCTGCAATTTATCATGGCCAATCAACCTAACCTGCACATCTTTGGAGTGTGGGAGGAAACCAGAGCACCCATAGGGAATGGGGAGAATGTGCAAACTCCACACAGACAGTGACCCAAAGGTCGGAATTGAACCCAGGCGCCTGGTGCTGTGAGGCAGCAGTGCTAACTATTATGCCACCATGTCACCCATACAAAGGGGCTACAAAGAGGAAGTCTATGGCAAATGATGTTAAAGTGAAACTGGCAATGTTAAATGGACAGATTGACACTTTTATGAAAAATGTAAAAGTGAAACAATATTGAAGTGAGTGAACATCAAGCAGGGACTTACAGTCATTCTCAATATTGCATTACAGAGTGTGGAATTTTAAATGAAAATCGTATTCAGTGTTGATCTTTTGATTTAGTTTTAAAAACACCTTCCTGGAAAATGTCTCTGCTCAGAAGTTGGTAGTTTCCAAGAATGAATGGGTCATAATTGGGACTTTTGCTATTTGTGCATTTTTGCAGATCTTTGAGAATGTTCCAAAGAACTGACTAACGTACAGAATGTAATCTAACTAGAAATACTCTGGTGTATCCTTTAAAAGTCATTTAAAATTGGATTACTCACAGATGGTGCGATTTAGAATGTTTATTATTTGTGATGGCTGTATTTTTAGCTGGATTAATCACAATAATTGTTAAAATATATTAACAAATATTATTTGAAACATCATTTTAAAGAATGTTTTAATGTGTTTCTGGATGGATCTCACACACTGCAGGTTTTTCATTCAATGATATGTGAATGGGTGTGAAAAGTGAAAGTGCTGCCACGTATGTGTCTCCTTCAAAGGGGACCTCAGGGAGTGTTGAATGTGTTCATTCTGGGCAGAGAACAAATTTGATTGCTTTAATTTAAAAAAAACCTGATTCTGATGGTTAACATAAAATCCAGGACCAATATTGTGCTAAATAAAGTCAAACTGCTGAAAAGCACAAACCTGCTGAGTAAAATGAGTTGAAGCCAAATTCTGACTGAAGATTTTCATTATTTATTTAAATCTATCGAAAACAGCAAAACAATACAGGTTTGCAAATTAGAAAAAGCTGGGGAATAATATTCTTTTTACAGCATGTCTTTCCTAATTTCGATTCTCCTCTCAGATATTTGAGGAAAAAGTATAGATGTTTGCACTGACAAGTCGATAATTTGGTTATTGGGAACTTTGCAGGTGCACACAGTTGTCTTTTGTTAAGTTTCACTTGGGGTTCAGTGTCCTGACAACACAGGCCACTCATTCTGATTTATGGGGCTGTAGCTGCTGTATTGCTCTATTGAAAGATAAATGATGTTAATTATGAATTAAGACTATAGTTCATGATAGGCCACGATGTCCATCTGATGCCGTTTGCATTAGTGCAGTAATACATCATTGTATCTGTTATCCTTGGCCTCAGTTAAGATTAATTTCTGTTTGTTGGAGCACATTCTCCAAAGTAGAACTTTAGCAGTTATTGTCCGGTCGCTGTCTACCCCCAGGTTATAATATATAATCCAATAAAACACTGACAGGATACTTTAATAGAGTCATATATTATAAAACCAATTCCCCATTCACTAGACAAGCTTTGATTATTGTAGTTTGTCAGTACAATAGTTCATTGATGATTTTTAGCACATTGTGGAAATAAGGGAACTGATTGGAAAATCTGGGACATATCAAAAAATGACTATTTACAATGTAATTGTGTCAAAATAAATGACTAAAGTTGGAAGATGGGACTAGACTGACATGAGGTGCATTAGGAATGGGCAATAGATGCAGGCCTTGTTAGTAATGCCCATATCCTTTGGATGAATACAAAAGAAATATTCCAATGATAAGTAATCAAGAGATTTTAATTGCTTTCCACTGTTAAAATCATCCTCCTCTGTGACTTCCTGGCTCCAGATTTGGGCAGTACCCCTAAGATATCCTGAGGATTCCTCTGGGAAGTTCCCAGGTAAGGGTTTACCCAGGAATTGTCCAGGAGCGCTCACTTCCCTGGGGAATGGTGCTGCGTCGGGAACCATCCAATAAAGCAATTTAAATCACTGGCTGGAATTTTGCCACCCACCGCAGGAATCGGAGCGGGAGAGGGGCGGAACATGGAAAGATCTGTGGACCTCAGGCAGGATTTTGTGGTTTTGGGATGAGCGAGACTGTAAAACCCCACCCAAATGGTTCTGCTAGTTTTATACTAATAATAACTCTGAAAGAGTTAGAAAGAATAAAAACACTCATGACTTCAGCATAACTCTTTAAAATACCCAGACTGACCCCCACCGCGTGCACAGGACTCCCTTTACACAACCAATCCCTCAGGAGACTCCTCCAAACCCATCCATCCCCACCATGCACCGCTACCATCCCCCCACCACGGGTGGTGAGGGATTGGAATGCCCTGCCTGCTGCAGTTGTAAATGCGTCTAGTTTGGGGGCGTTTAAGAGATCTCTGGATAGGTTTATGGACGAAAAGGGATTGGTATAGGCTAGTGGGTCATTGTTTTTGTAACTGGTCGGCGCAACATCGTGGGCCGAAGGGCCTGTTCTGCGCTGTAATGTTCTATGTTCTATGTTCTATGTTCTATTCCCCAGCACTGAACACCTAGCCACATGGGATTCCTCATTCCCCCCCCAACCCCTGCTTGACCTAGCCCCCAACCCGACCTGATCTGGCCGGACTCCTCACGACTCAACCTGACTGGACAAGCCCCTTACCCCATCCCCAACACCAGTCCTGTCCCATCCTGACCATTATCCCCCAACTCTGGCATCCAAAATCCCCCAAACATTGCACCCAATGTTTGACCATCCACTCCCATCCACCTGACAGTTGGCCCACTAACCCCCAGTGTCTGACACTAATGCCCTCTCCCCAGTGTCCAGACCCCTCTCACCTCCCCTTATATCTGGCATACTTTTGGAATGGGTCTAACAAATTTGAGAGTGATTTATTAATTCAATGATTAGATTAGATATTTCAATTCATGCATGAATACTATGAACAAAGAAAAGTACAACACGGGAAAAGGCTCTTTTGCCCTCCAAGCCTAACTAACTAAACTAAAAAAAACATTCTGCCCTTACCCTGTCCATATCCCTCTATTTCCTCCCTATTCATGTACCCATCCAGATACCTCTTATGTGTTGTCAATGTTGCTGCTTCCACCGCCTCCTCTGGCAGTGCATTCCAGACACCCACCATTCTCTGTGTGAAAATCTTCCCCCGCACATCTCCTTTAAACTTTCCCCCATCACCTTGAACCTGAACCCCCTCGGAATTGACACTTCCACCCTTGGAAAAAGCCTCTGACTATCCACGCCTTCTGTACCTCTCATCATTTTGTAGACCTCTATCAGCTCTCCCCTCAGTCTCTGTCTTTCCAGTGAAACCAATCTTCGTTTATTCAGACTGTCCTCATAGCCAACACCCTCGAGATCTTTCTGATAATGCGATGACCAGAACTGTACACAATACTCCAAATGCGGCCGAACCGATGTTTTATATAGCTGCAACATGATTTCCCAACTCTTGTACTCAGTGCTCCAGCTGATGAAGGCAAGAATGCCATATGCCTTCTTGATCACCTTGACCACCTGTGTTGCCATTTTTAGGGAGAGAATATTCCAGCATCTGCAGTATTTTGCTTTGAATGACATTGTCTATTCTCTAGTCCTCTGGAACCTCTCCTGTTAATATTTTTGCTGGAACAATTGTTTAAGAAGTTGCTGAGTGCAAACTGCTGTTTTTCCCTAAATCACTGAAATATACTCACTTTTTATGTCATTTTACCTCCCATGAGCCAGACTGGTAAGACCGTCTTTTAACAGCAAGTTTTTAACTCTGGTCAGCCTATTATAGGAAGGATATTATTAAACTAGAAAGAATGCAGAAAAGATTTACTAGGATGCTACCGGAACTTGATGGATTGAGTTATAAGAGGCTGGATAGACTGTGACTCTTTTCTCTGGAGCGTAGGAGGCTGAGGGGTGATCTTATAGAGGTCAATAAAATAGAGAGGCACAGATCAGCTAGACAGGCAATATCTTTTCCCAAAGATAGGGGAGTCTAAAACTACAGGGCATAGGTTTAAGGTGAGAGGGGAGAGATACAAAAGTGTCCAGAGGGGCAATTTTTTCACACAGAGGGTGGTGAGTGTCTGGAACAAGTTGCCAGAAGTAATTTTGTTTTTTAAAAAGCATTTAGGCAGTCACGTGGGTAAGATGGGTATAGAGGGATATGGGCCAAATGCAGGCAATTGGGACTAGTTTAGGGGTTAGTAAAAAGGGACAGCATGGACAAGTTGGGCTGAAGGGCCTGTTTCCATGCTGTAAATCTCTATGACTTTATGATTCTCTTCACAGACAATAGTAGTGTCATGTCCAGTAAAGGCATGCCATGCTCCTGACATTAAATATGGACTGTATCAGTAGAGAATTCTCTGGAACTCTCTTTTATTCAATATTAGACATTAACAAGGCTGCTAAAATGGCTGCTGAATGTCAGGTGACTTTTGCAATTTCTACAAAGATTATTTCAAGTCTCCAGAAAGCTCCTAATTGTATAACCATGGGTGGGGATTTCCAACATTAATGGTCTAAGGAATTGGGGGTAGATCATTTAGGACTGAGATGAGGAGACATTTCTTCATCCAAAGTGAACCTGCGGAATTCATTACCACAGGAAATAATTGATGCCAAAATATTGAATGCATCCAAGAGGCGACTGGATAAAGCACGTGGGCCGAATGGGATCAAAGGTTATGGGGAGAAAACTGGGCTATTGAGTTGGATGATCAGCCATGATCATGATGAATGGTGGAGCAGGGTCAAAGGGCTGAATGGCCACCTCCTGCTCCTATCTTCTATGTTTCTATGTTTCTATGACATACCAAGGCAAAACCCATTTGTGGAATTTACACCTACTCTTGTTAAAGGACTTACCCAAAACTCAGGAACTGAAGATCCCAAGACTCTGTGACTCATAGCTGGATGCTCGAAGAAAAGCTAAGTAAGTATGGACAGAACACTCACCCACTCTCCATTGTATAACACTGACTTCTCACTTCAAATAATTCTGGGTGTACAATCATGTGGTCATCTGAATAAAACTGTCTCCAGATAACAAATCACTTACTCCAGGAACCAGAGTAAAAATAGTCAGTTGAGACAGAACACCAACTACAGCAACAGTAGCAGACAGGGTGGTAACAATTGCATCTTTTAAAATTCGGAGACTGCCACATTTTAGAATCTCCCAGGCTGTTCCTTTTCAAGTCTACCTGGCAAGAAAACTACAAGGACTAACTTCATGACTTGCTGAAAATTTGTGAGGGAATCCTGCAACAGTTGAAAGTGAAATTAAAGTTTATTTATTAGTCACAAGTAGGCTTACATTAACACTGCAATGAAGTTACTGTGAAGATCCCCTAGTCACCACACTCTGGCACCTGTTTGCATACATTGAGGGAGAGTTTAGCATGGCTGATTTAACTAATCAGCACATCTGTGGAAACAGGACGATCCAGAGGAAACCCACACCACATGGGGAGAATGTACAAACTCCACACAGGCAGTGACCCAAGCCAGGAATTGAACCTGGGTCCCTGGAGCTATGAGGCAGCAGTGCTAACCACCATGCTGTCCAATTCTGACATTGGACTCTAGTTATTGAGTGTACCTAGACTACCCCTTAGAGTGAACAGCGTGGTTCATAGAGCATGAAATGCATGTGTTCCTAAGGCAAGCCAATCAAGTGAACTACGAACAGTTATTTTGTTTGTAATTGGTAAAAGTGCACTATCCTCGATAACTGTATTTTTCTCATATGTGCATGTGTGTGAGAAAGTGGCATACATCAGGATGAATGTGTGAATAAATAATCTACTTTACTTAAACCCACCCCACAATAGTTTGAATCATAGCATGTTCACAGCAGACACAGAAAGAGGCCAGTTGGCCCATCCTGTCTGCACCTGCTGGAAAATGAGCCACCCAGTTTAATCCCACTTTCCAGCTTTTGGCCTGTAGCCCTGGAGATGATGACAATTCAGGTGTATATCAAGACATATTTTAAATGAATTGAGGTGACCTGCCTTGACTTATAACCAGTAATAATAATAACAAATAATAATGACCAACTTGCTGCCAGTTATCCCAGCTCACTCCATACTCTTGGCTTCAGAAACACACACATCTTTCTTTTCAAAAACACATTGCTTGTGGACAGTAAGGGAAGGGAATTGGGGTTTCTGTTCTCTTGCATTCCTGGTCATAACAGTGGACCAAAGGAACATCCTGTGTTAATGTACTCGTTATCACCATTCACACTTCAGATCTCTCACAGAATGAAGAGCCTTGACTTTTACAGTAATGATGGTTTTTTTCACATCCTGTGGCTGTGTGGCCTGAGAATAAGACGATGCAGCAATATTTATCCCCCTGTGGAAGGTCTTGGAACATTTTCTATTTTAAGAGTACAGTTCTTGAATTTTATTTCAGAAAATCAAAAGTGTGTGAGGGAATGTGTATATTGCTACATAAATATTTCCAATAATGATAGACTCAACTGAGTGGGGCAATTGCATTCCAGTCCAATGCGCCAAGATCTTCCTAGGAATAATTAGCAAAGGAATATGCGATAAATGATTAAGAAATTAGTTATAGCTTATTCTAGGTTCGTTTATAAAATGTATGTACAGAAGTTATCCAAATTACAATAAAGCAAAATACTGTGGATAGAGAAAATGCTATGGAGAGTAAGAATGGAAAATGCTATAAATACTCAGCAGCTCTGGTCAGCTCTGTGGAGAAGGAAACAGAGTTAATACTTCAGATTGATAACTTTTCATCAGAATTGTAGCCAGCCAGCATAATTAAGGACCCCACACACCCCGCACATTCTCTCTTCCACCTACTTCCTTCAGGAAAAAGATACAAAAGTCTGAGGTCACGTACCAACTGACTCAAGAACAACTTCTTCCCTGCTGCTGTCAGGCTTTTGAATGGACTTACTTTGCATTGAGTTGATCTTTCTCACGGGATACAGCTATAACTGTAACAAAATAGACACAATCCCAGGTTCAAATGGTACTCAAGCAGAGATTTGGAAATGTGGAAGTGCACAACTTGATAACAAACTTGTAACTGTCTTCAAGAGTATCTGGGGTCAGGATGAAGTTCCAGAGGACTTCATGGATAATAGCATGGTCAGTATCTAGAAGCAGAAAAGATCCAAATATTGGCCTGGTATTTGCGAAAGAACAAACCTTCTCTCAATTGTAGGAATGTCCTGACAAGGATCCTATTAAGCCAACTACAAGAACAGCCTTACAGACGACATCCTGCCAGAATCAGAGTGTGGCTTCAGTGCTGAGGTTTGCAGCAAGTCATTTACAGAACAAGTGCAGGCAGTGACATCAGGGTTTATATGTGCTGTTCCCAAACCTAATGAAAGCTCTTGGCAGTGTGAGTCAGTTTTAAACTTTTACTTTGTCACAAGTAGGCTGACATTAATACTGCTATAAAGTTACTGTGAACATCGCCAATTAAACCAAGCATGCCTAATGCCTTCTTCACCAATCTGTCTACCTGTGACTCCACTTTCAACGAGCAATGAGCCTGTACATCTAGATCTCTTTTTTCTATACCTCTCCCCAGCACCCTACTGTTAACTGAGTAAGTCCTGCCCCGGTTTAATCTACCAAAATGCATCACCTCACATTTATCTAAATTAAATTCCATCTACTATTCTTCAGTCCATTGGCTCAACTGGTTAAGATCCCATTGCAATCCTAGGTAACTTTCTTCACTCTCCACTATGCCACCAATCTTGGTGTCATCTGCCAACTTACTAACCATGCCTCCTAAATTCTCATCCAAATCATTAATATAAATGACAATAACAGTAGACCCAGCACTGATCCCTGAGGCACACTGCTGGTCACAGGCCTCCAGTTTGAGAAACAACTCTCTACAACCACCCTCTGGCTTCTGTCATCAAGCCAAATTTGTAACCAATTGGCTACCTCACCCTGGATCGTGTGAGATTTAACCTTATGCAACAACCTACCATGCGGTACCTTGTGAAAGGTAAAGGGGGAGAGGTTTCTTCACCCAGAGGGTGATTAGCCTCTGAAATTCACTACCACAGAAAGCAATTGAGGCCAAAACATTGTATGTTTTCAACCAATGGTTAGATACGTCCGTTGGGCTGAAGGGGATAATTCTCTGATAGGACATCTTACCTAGGCCCACACTATCCCCATGATGACACATATTTACTGCACTAATTCCCCTAACATATACATCTTTGGACACCAAGCAGCAATTTAGCATGGCCAATGCAGCTAACATATACATTTTTGGACTGTGGCAGGAAACTTGAGCACGCAGCGGAGACCCAAACACAGACACGGGGAGAACATGCAAACTCCACACAGACAGTGACCCAAGGCCAGAACTGAACCTGGACCTCTGGCACTGTGAAGCAGCAGCGCCAACCACTGAGCCACCGTGCTACTCTTGTGAGCTCAGAGAGCGAATACTTGCTGTTGAGAAAAGATTTATAGGGTGTAATTTTGTATAATTAGTTCCTAGATTGATATCAAAGAATTGGCAGAAAAGAGAAATGAATAGATCATGTGAGGATTTTAGAGATGAGAAAATCCACTGATAAATAGGACAGGTATGCCTGTAATGTGACCTCATTTGGCAAAAAATTAGTTATTGCTGAAAACCAGTACAGAATAGGCTGTGAGCCCACAGTGTGCACCCTCAGATAGAAGCTGGAGTTTCCGTGAATGAGAGGGGATCTCATAGAAATATATTAAATTCTGATGGGACTGGACAGGCTTGATGCGGGAAGAATGTTCCTGATGTTGGGGAAGTGCAGAATTAGGGATCACAGCCTGAGAATAAGGTGAGATGAGGAAGAACTCCTTCACTCAGAGAGTTGTGAACCTGTGGAATTCTCTACTACAGAAAGGTGTTGGGGCCAGTTCATTGGATATGTTCAAAGGGGAGTTGGGCGTGGTCCTTGTGACTAAAGGGACCAAGGGATACGGAGAGAAAGCGAGAGTGGGATACTGAAAGTGCATCATCAACCATGATCATATTGATTTTTTTGATTCAATTTGATTTATTATTGGCACATGTATTAACATACAGTGAAAGGTATTGTTTCTTGTGCACTATACAGATAAAGCATACCGATCATAGAGAAGGAAATAAGAGAGTAGTGTTACAGTCATAGCTAGGCTGTAGAGAAGATCAACTTAATGCAAGGTAAGTCCATTCAAAAGTCTGATGGCAGCAGGGAAGAAGTTGTTCTTGAGTCAGTTGATACATGACTTTTGTATCTTTTTCCTGAAGAAGATGGAAGAGAGAATGTCCGGGGTGCATGGGGTTCTTAATTATGCTGACTGCTTTGCTGAGGCAGCGGGAAGTGTAGACAGAGCCTCTGACTGGGAGGCTGGTTTGCGTGATGGACTGGGCTACACTCATGACGTTTTGTAGAGCAAGAGCCCATACCAAACTGTGACGTAACCAGAAAGAATGCTTTCTATGCATCCGTAAAAGTTGTAATGGATGCAGCCTCGAAGGCCTGAATGGCCTCCTCCTGTACCTATTTTCTATGTTTCTAACTGGACATTGGGCCTCAACAATAAAAAAGCATGAAGCTGCAGTGCCCTGATTGGGCAGCTCGATGTATGACGCTGAAAAATTCAGCAGGCTGTGGCGTGGTTAATGCCAGGTGTGGGGGGGTGGGGATGTGAACAGCCGGAGAGGTGAACACACAGCCACCATGATTGTTGGTGGAGAGCCCACCTTACAGGCAGTCCCACTACTCCCAGGAGTCCAGGTAAGTCTTGGAGAGGGAGGTGAGAGGATTGGAAGGTGAGGTTCGAGAAGCTGGAGTGGAGTTAAAGGAGAGTGGACCTTTTGAGGGGGTGCCTCTGATGGGTCCAGAGGGTCAGTATAGGAAGAGTCCCCACTTGCCTAACACCAGCCCATGGGCTTCTCGCATTTGGTGGGCTGTCCCTGCGGCCAGTAAAATACTGGCAGCCTGAAATTCTTAAAAGGCCATTTATTGGTCATTTAAGGGCCTCAATATGTCCAAGGGTGAGCAAGTCTGCCCCACCCTGGGTAAAGTTTCAGGCAGGTTGTGGCTTGGCAGCTGGGAGGCCCTCCCTCTGTATTTTACACCTTACACTGTTGGAACTGGAGGGCAGTGTAACATCCAGCCTAAGGTGTTGGACTCAGATACGACCACAGTGCGAAAAATATAAAACTCAATAAAAAAGAAATGACAGGCATTAACTTTTATGGCCTATTCAGTATTTGGATAACAGTGTTTTGCAAAGGGCTGCTTTATTTCCATTTACAATTCACAAGTGCCATTCGTATCAGGACCTACGCTAATATATTTTCAAAGTTGCTATGGCAACTTTTCTCTGGAGAAATGATCGGAAAGCATTGGGTGATTTTACTAAGCTGTGTGTTAGTTTTAAAAGTTTCAATAAAAAGCCAACTCATTAACAAAAATTTTTTGCTCAATTAAGCACACTACCAACATCCAGCAAGATATACAGGATGCCAGATTCTCCGCAGTAAATCTCACCTAATGAAAGGCAACACAATCGGTTCCATTTGAAGCAATTTTTGTCTGATTCCATTCTCCGTGTGTAGAAACATCTGAAAGATTAGCTCCATCAGAATAAGATTGCTTTTTAAAAGCAATGAAATAAACATCAAAATATTATCATTTTGAAAGGAAACATTTGCAATTAGTGACACGCGTGGGACAGGTTGAGGTTGATACCCTGTTGACATGTGCTGCTTTCACACAGATTTTATATCAACCATTTTAACCACAAAATTCGATTGTCTTCTAACTGGTGATAATGAGTTTTTAATTGAGTTTGCGACAGTTGGACAGTTTTAGTCTGTTTTGGGAAACGAAAGGCTGTGGTCATTATTTTCTGCTCAGAAGGTGAGCCAAGGAAAAGTGCCAAATCTGGGGTGGATTCTTTCGCCGCACTCGCCCTAAAACCAGAGAATCCCACCCCAGGTCAATGGACATTTGCATGTCTGACCCCATCCCCCCAAAAATCCCACCCATCCCCGCCACACCCCTCCCCCCCACCCATCCACTACGACTCCCATGGCAGGTGGGACTGGAGAATTCCTCCCCCCGTCATACATAGAAACATGAAACGACACAAACTGAAAGACATTGAGACAAATCCTTCAAAATAATCTCAACTTTAAAGCATTTCTAACAGTTCTTCATGGCTCTTAATCCCTGTTGGAATGTGGTAAAGCAAATTGATACACTGGGAGTTTTGGGGAGCGCAGAAGGTTCTAAATGAGGTTGCCGATAGTGGGAAAGAAGACAGGAGTGTAAAGGAAAGCAGAAGGTGTGGAGCAGAGATTTCCAGGCGATGGGTGGAGGGGCTGGTGTGGTGGATAATGTGCCTCAGGTCCAATCAATGAGCTAGCTTGTCTGGCCAGCAATCCACATTGCCCTGTAACATTGTGAATGGTTCAAAACTGCCAGGGATGATCGATTTGACTCCTATCTTTCAACGCCAGTTTTCTAATTTTGGAGCCAACTTACTTCCCAAGGAGTCATTGCTTGTCTCTCTGCCGTGGAACTGATCACTGTCTCTGTCAATACAATGGCCCCGATTTTACCAACAAGCTGCTCCTATTTTCGGGCGTGAAGATTTGGTGAAGTCGGGTGTGAGGTGGGGAGCTTGATCCACGATTGCCCCTGTGCCCATTCCCCCTTTACCAAGCGCCTAAAATGGCAGCAATCGGGACCGCGCCCAAAACAGGTGCAACGTCAATTATAAGTGCATTTGCATGTATTCAAATTGACTCAGTGAGCTGGATGCCCAAATATACTGGCATTTCCCCCGTTACCACCGCGTTCGCCCATCCAGAATCAGCGTGAAACGGACACGCTCGGCAAACGTCTGTTTCGGGAGCTCCAGCTTCTGAAGAGGAAAATTCAGAGCTTCCATCGGCTCCCTGACTCAGATCCGTGCTGGGGGGGGGGTGGGGAAGGAGGGAGAAGGGCCAAATTGTCCTCCGGTGGTGGGGGGGGGGTCAGCTGCCATTCTGTGCGCGATTAGTGGGGGCATGGGGCCATGATCAGTCTGGGTAGTTGGGGGAGTGGGGGGATAAGGGGGACAGTTATGTTGTGGGTGTGGGGCAATGTCTGTGGGGGCCAGGGAGGGAGCATTATCCAGTCTGGCAGCGATGTAGCAGGGGAGCATTTTAATTTTTTTTTCGTTGCACGTGCGCAGTTGAAGGCTCTGATTGGAGCAGCAGCGTTTCGGGTGCGATAAGCCCCACCCGGAGGTTTCTGCAGCTTGATTCAGAATCACTGCTATTTGTTTCAGGCTGAGTGTGAATGGGGGTGCCGGAGGACAGGGTTTACAAGTCGGATCTGGAACACTCCCAGATTCAGCACTTAGAATCAAAATGGTAAAATTGGGCCCAATGTTAAAGAATCTCTCAATGTAAAGAAACCAGCTGCGATCTTTACCAATATCATCATTCCAGCACAAGTTAACTCAGTGTCTCAGGTAAATATGAGACACAGAACACTTCCTCCTGCTGTCCGCTCCAACAGTTACACCTCCTCCTGATAGAGTTAAGCTTAACCATCATTTTCCATAAAGACCAGTATCGGGATTTTCCGGCCTCGCTTGTTCCGAATCTGTAAAATCCATGGACCTTCCCATCCTCCGCTCCTCGCTCGCTCCGATTCCCGGGGAAGGTAGAATTCCAGCCCAGAGCTTTTATCAAAGGTAAAGAAAACTTAGTTACTGCCGTGTAAAATGATACAATTTACAAGTCTAATAGTTTATCTCTTTGACCTATTTCTGTGTACTACCCAATGACGTTGAGGAGAATCACTCAAAATAGTCAGCAATAAATCATAAACTGAGCAAAATAAAACTTCCGAAACCTCCAAGCATTGCAACATTCTTCAGCACGGTGGTACAGGGCAGCAAGGGGCAATTGGTGAGTTAATGAACCTGAAGGATATCTCTAGAATGATGAAATGCCGGAAGGCCTGAACAGCGGGAACATTGCACAGATTCAGCTTATTGACATTTGGACTCAGGCAGAAATGTTGGCCGCTGAAACAAGCAGAAGTTACTCTCCCATCACCAATTCAATCAGGACGAAAGGTTTTACACTGCCGCACAGCTTAGAGTTCTTGTAGCAATAAAAGTGTTTTTGTTCAACTTGGAGTCGACAATAACAAAGATCAGTCTGTGGTTTTAGAAATCAATAGAAAACTATATTTACACTCACAAGAACAATATTAATAAGTCCAATGATGTCGAGAATCTTTAGTTAAAACCTGGATAGAGGATCCTGGGAGAATCTCGCGTTGGCAAATTCAAGGAATTTGCGCATGTGTTTCCCCCGCGATAATGAATCCCAGAGCCGGATTTCCAGCAGCATCAGCTCTGCACTAGAAATTGGTGAGGAGGCGACATGACCATTAAATGGTCAATTTAATATTATTTAAATGTGACTAGCAGTCCCAGAACTGAAGTCTCTGGCCTGCTAGCATCTCTTATCCACTAGAGTTTTCACCCCAGTGGGAATTACACTTGCTCCCCACTAACGGGGGAACTAGTGGTGCAACCCTGCTGGAGTAGAGAGGGCAATAGAGATCCCCCTCAAAGGTTCAGGCAGCAGGGGGGTGCATCCTGGACATTGGCACCCTGGCGGTACCAGCCTGCGATCCCTGATACTGCCCAAGGGGCAAAGAGCCAATGCCCAGGGGACACCTTGGCACTTACCATCAAGCATGGGGCAGTGCCAAGGAGGAAGGGACTATGGGGCAGCTCCTTGGAGCGGGGTCTGATGGGGCAAATCCTGGTGGGCCAATCAATGGGGAAGTCCCGCTGCCACTCCGCAGACAGGATCGTTGGCGGAGGGCGGGAGGCCAGTGTCAGGGATGGGCGGGGGAATGGGTTGGGACAGTGGAGGTGGAGAATCACAGGGGGAGGTGGGCTGGAGTTTGGGGCAGGGTGGGGGGCGTTGAGGCTGGGCCCAGGAATAGTCAGAGTGCCAACAGTAGGGCCCTGGGAGGAGGATCTTGGTGCTGATGGATTGGCACATGCGCAGTGGCTCCCTCAGTGCTATGCTGCCGGCCTTTCCTGCAGGAATAGGCCCTGCCCCCGATGTTTAATGATATTCACACTGGTGGCCTCTGCAGTGTACAGAGTGTGAGAGATTCTTCTCTGAACTCCCACTGAGAAAAACAACTTGAGCTATTCCAGTTTTCACACAAATTTGACACCTAGAATTGTTTTGGGAGAATTCTGGCCATTGTATTTAACAGAGACAGGAAATGAATGCTGTACTTGTTCTCTTTGGATTACTTTTGCTCAAAAGAATTGAGTTATCTGGATAAATGCTCAGCCTCTCTGTTATTCCAAGATTGAATAATGTTTTCCAGGACAGGTGTCAATATTTTTCCACAATGATTGGATTGCAGATTTCAGGCAGCTCAGAATTACTCAATGTGCTAACCAGAAGCAAATGTGTGTGTTGCAGTGAAGTATTCTGTCTGGATTTGTTACCATCTGCTCGAATCAGTGTTATAGACACGCAAATTGAGACACATTACCACTTCAGCCTCTCAGTGCTGACAAAACTAATAAATGTCTCTGTTCAAATTTTTGATGCTGTACATTTGTGATATTCACCGAGTCACATGATAAATTCCACATCAATTGACCTAACCTGGTCATGTATATCAAAATGTTAGAATAATGAGATTCACAAAACTATCAGTTTCTTTATATTTAGGTTAAAATGAGTTGTAAGGAGAGATTGGACAGACTGGAACATTTTTCTCTGGAGCGTAGGAGGCTAAGGGGTGATTTTATAGAGGTCTATAAAATAATGAGGGGCATCGAACATAGAACACTACAGACCAAACAGGCCCTTCGGCCCACAAGTTGCACCGATCATATCCCTACCTACCAGGCCTATCTATAACCCTCAATCCCATTAAATCCCATGAATTCATCAGGCTGATCTGGCATAGATCAGCCAGATAGTCAATATATTTTCCCAAAGACAGGGGAGTCTAGAACTACCGGCATCGGTTTAAAGTGAGAAGGGAGAGAATGTGAGTCTAATGCGAAAGATTCTCATTCTAATGAGTATTCTGTAAACTGTGTGTGCCTTTATTTGCCTTTCTCTAATCAGAACCTTCCACACACCTGACAAGGGAACATCGTTTCCGAAAGCTTGTGGGATTACTATCAAATAAACCGGTTGGGCTTTAACCTGTTGTTGTGAGACTTCTTACTGTGTTTACCCCAGTCCAACACTGGCATCTCCACATCATATCAAACAGACATATTCTGCAGCCATCCATGAAATGTGGGAGATCTGCCCTAGTCAGGCCACAGAGGGAGACAAAGATCAGAGTGGACTTTAATACTGGCAGTGAATTTGGGGAATTCTGCAAAAATAAGGGAAGTGCATGGAGATAGATACTCAAAGGTAACTGTCTCCAGGTGCTTCCATGAATCCAATGGAAGCTGAAGGGACTATTTGTTACAAAGACTGTAATTCCATGGTGAGTGTGATATGTGATAACTATAAAAAGGGAATGTTCCTTTCTTTAGTTTATACCAAAAAGAAAATAGTGTTTGGTAAATAATTTTTTTTGTCCTTTGTTACAGTAAACAAACTGTAAAATCTTGTATTAACGGGAATTTCAAATTTCTTTTTAAAGTTATCATTTTCTCAAGGAATTATAACAATAAATACTGACCTCCCTTAGAGTTATGTTGCCTAAAAAGGTCAATATGTTTATTAATTTATAGATAAACAGCAGGTTCTGCAAATATTGGAGACCTCGACCCCCAAACGTTAACAAATCAAATTCAGACTCTAGAAATTTTAATTTCTGTATCTTCTGCCAAAATGAAGCTATGAATCAGCTGAATATCACCTTGATAAATTAGATATGTGATTAACAAAAATGGCATTTATTGTGATAACATCAAGTATTGACTCACAGCAAATGAGCTTAAATGGTGGAATTTGAATTCAGTAAAAAAAAATCTGAAATTAAGAATCTACTGATGACCATGAAACCATTGTTGATTATTGGAAAAGCTCATCTGGTTCACTAATGTCCTTTAGGGAAGGAAATCTGCCGTCCTTACCCGGTCTGGCCTCTGTGACTCCAGAGCCTCGGCAACGTGGCTGACTCTCAACTGCCTCTGAAATGGCCAAGCAAAACACTCAATTGTATCAACTGTTCAAAAAGGCAGTTCACCATCACCTTCTCAAGGGCAACTAGGGATGGGCAATAAATGCTGGCCTAGCCAGTGACGCCCATGTCCCACGAATGAATAAAAAAATCTTATTTTTTATGTTTAATAAATCTGTTTTGTTCTTGTTGTTAAAACTAATTAGCATTCATAGATCATAGGATCCTTACAGCGCAGAAGGAGGCCATTTGGCCCATCAAGTCTGCACCGGCAACAATTCCACCCAGATCTCATCCCCGTACATTTACTCGCTAATCCCTCTCACTACACATCCCAGATCACTACAGGCAATTTAGCTTGGCCAATCAACCTAACCCGCACATTTTTGGACTGTGGGAGGAAACCAGAGCACCCAGAGGAAACCCGCGCAGACACGAGGAGAGTGTGCAAACTCCACATAGACAGTGACTCAAGCCAGGAATCGAACCCAGGTCCCCAGCACTGTGAGGCCTGTGTCCTGTGACCCTGTTCCTCCACATCTTATTTAACATAATAAAAGTTCCGATCTTTTCAGTCAGGATTCTGGAATCTTCCTGTCCCAGATGTAACATCAACTAGGGTTGTTACAATGGAATTTACTATAATTGGTATGACTTGTTACTCAGTGAAATTTGGTCTTTAGTTTATTTTCACTATTGTTGAGGCCATTTCATTCCTACTGCACTGTTTGTTATTTTTGTGTCTTACTGTAGTTAATAATCTAACACAAGTTCCTGGAGAATACTGATATTCATTAGATTTTTGGTAGTGTCAAGAAATAAGTCCCAATAACACTATTAGCAGTATAGACAGAGCAGAAGAATACATCATTCTGTTAATGGGAAATACGTTGGACAGACAATGGTACCATCCAGGGAAGGCCAACATATTGTAATCTTTTAAAACTAGAGAGACTGAGGAGACAGACAACAAGTACACAGAAAGAATAATCAAACAGAAATAATCATATATTTGGCAACCTTTTCATGGAAGCGGGGAGACAGATTTCACCTGGCAGCCTGAGGGACAGTTTCCACCTAGCAGCCTGTAAGCCAGTTCTAGACAGCAGACCAGAAGCAAGAGTGCAGAAACCTTTGTGGAGGCAGCTAAAACCAATATGTTCATTGAACCAAGAAGACATTCCCAGAATAATGACTCACTCATTGACAGTGTGGTAACTATAAGCTGGCCATTACTTATAGATTTATTAAACTGGATGTTGTTTGGGAAGAAGGAAGTCTTGAAAGAGTTCAGATCTCATAAATGTATTTGGACCAAAGAGGGTAATTTTTACTTAAACTGTGTGGGTGTGTTTAGTAGCAGTCATAGATCATTATGTCCTATTCATGTATATGTGTCTTCTTTTTATTATAATAAGTATCCTCCAATGATTGGTTGGTTACTGTTCTCACCAAGTCTTGCACGTGACTTCTCACTCCGTTCCTGTAAACAAAATTATACGTCACCGTGAATCAATGTTCCAGATTGGACACCCTCTGAGTTGACATTAGCTGGGTTCATGACATATTCCATTTGCCATATACTTCCTCACTCACTTAACCTATCCACATATTTCTGAGCCTTCTTATGTTCACTTCACAACTTACTTTCCTACCTATCTTTATGGCATCAGCAAATTCAGCAACCATCACAGCCATCTCTCTCCCAATTCATTTATAGAATTGATCTCTATGGCACACCACTCATGACATCATGCAAACCTGAAAAAGCCCCATTTATGCCGACTCTCTGCTTCCTGTTCGCTAGCCAATCTTCTATCCATCTGTTATTTCCTACACCTGCGCTTTTATTTGTCACAATAACCTCTGAAGTGGCACTTTATCAAATGCCTTCTGGAAATCCAAAATCAGTACATCTAATGGTTCCCTTTAATCCACAGCACATGTTACTTCCTCAAAAAACACCGATAAGTTAGTTAAACATGATTTTCCTTGCACAAAATCATATTGACCCTGCTGATTACCTTGAACTTATGGAAGGTATCACCTATCTTCTGTAATAATCACTTTGAACATTTTCCCTATGACAGGTGTTGAAATAACTGGCCTTTGCGTTGCTGCTTTCTGTCTCCCTCCCTTTTTGAATAATAGAGTTACATTTTCTACCTGCCAATCTTATGGAGCCTTCCTCATATCTAGGGAGTTTCAATAAATTAAAACCAACGCATCAACTATCTCACCAGCTAATTGTTTTAAGATTCTAGATGACGTCCATCGGGATCTTCAGAAGTTATCAGCCCTCAATTCCAACAATTTACTCAATCCCGCTTCCCTGATGATTGTAATTCCCTGAGTTTCTCTCTCCCTTCCATTTCCTGATTTATAATTGCTTGGGGGATGTTACTCATATCCTCTATAGTGAAGACTGATGCAAAATATCTGTTCAATTTATCTGCTATTTCCTTACTTTCCATTATTCACCTCACTTTGTTAACTAATTTCTTTATCAAAATATTTATCGAAACTTTTACTATCTATATTTTCTCTTATACCATTTTTGCCTTATTAATATTTTAGTCTTCCTTTGTTGTTCCTCATTTTTTTTCAGCCTTCTGACCTTGAATCAATTTTTGCACAATTATATGCTTTTTCTTTTGATACTGGGCTGGATTCTCGGGCCTGACCCACAGTTGGGATTCTCCTGTCCCGCTGCAGTGAATGGAGATTTGGTTGAGCGCCAAATTACCTGTTCTTGTTGTCAGCGGTGATGGGACGTGAATGTCTGGAGAATTCTGGTCACTATCTTTAACCTTTCTAATTAACCACACTTGGTGTAGCCATCTCTTGGATGTTTTCTTGCTCATTGGAATGTATTTATTCTGTCTGTTCTGAAATAGCCCTTCAAATGTTTGCAACTGCATTTCCATTAACTTAACCCTTAATCTAATTAGACAGCACTGCTTTCACGCCCTGAGAATTGCCATTATTTATGTTTAAAAACATATCTCAGACCCACTCCTCACTCCTCAAACTGACTGTAAAATTCAATCATGTTATTTTAACCAGATGTCATTCATATTTGTACACGTGACTGAATATGCGAAAATCCCAGCTTGGAGACTGCATGGGGTGAGGGCATCCCTGTCAAGGTCAGCAATTATTTCCCATCCCTAATTGCCTTTGAACTGAACAAGTCACTGGGTCATTTCAGTGGGCAGTTAAG
The DNA here is from genome assembly GCF_965287045.1 of Carcharhinus amblyrhynchos. Classification (NCBI taxonomy): domain Eukaryota; kingdom Metazoa; phylum Chordata; class Chondrichthyes; order Carcharhiniformes; family Carcharhinidae; genus Carcharhinus; species Carcharhinus amblyrhynchos. The sequence continues at coordinate 51,411,405 of NC_137342.1, forward strand.
TGTTGACAACATTGTTGTGGGTCACACGTAAGCCAGACTGGAAAATGACATTAGTGAGTGAATCAGATGGGATTTTCCAACAACTAATGATAGCTTCTGAGACCAGCATTTAATTCCAGATTTCATTAATTGAATTAAATTTAAATTCCACCCTAGGCCTTGGGATTACTAGCCCAGTGACATTGCCTCGACATCACCAGATCCCTTTAGTCAAACACCAAACAGCACTGCCTTCCTGCAAAGAACATAAAGGCTCCTGTCGTCACTTCAAAGGAGAAAGGGATTATTATAGCAGCTGGGGTAACATGTGTTCAATGCACTGAGACAAAAAATTAAATCCATCATAAATATCTATTAGCCTTTAGTAAATCTGAAAAGTCAAGTTTGCAATGCTGAAAGAATCTTTACGTTGTAAAAAAGAAAGTAGAACTGCTTCATTTCGTAATGAAGTTATGAAGGCCACAGTAGTGTAGTAATTCGAAGGGAGCTGGTGTGGCAAGTAACAAATTAAAGGATTTATTGATTGGAAAGAACTATGTACAATGAAGTTTAACAGCACATCTAAACTGGTCTCCTAGCACCACCCTGACTCCAACTGCAGCCTCCAGCCTGGGAATACCTCGCTCTTGATAGGTCCAGGTCTGCAAGCTCCATTGGTTCCAGCCTGGTCACATGCCATTAAAGGGGCCTTACTACCACAGGTTGTATAATGTTTATGTTGCTGGATTATTAATCTGAAAGCCTGGCTTAATGCATTCAAATCTATCATGGAAACGGGGAACTTAAATTCAACTCACCACATCTGGAATCAGAAAATAGTCTCTAAATGTGAGCATGAAATGTTGTAATAACCCATCTGATTCATTCTGAGACCAGTCATTGGGTGGGATTTTCCAGCCCCTCTTGCCAATGGGATCTTCTCGTCCCGCCAAAATTAATGGGATTTGAATGGCCGGCCACAAAATCCCAGCAATTATCCTGATTTACTGAGAAGGATATGTTTTGTTTTGAAAAGTGTCATGGATATGTTTTGTTCAGTTGATGATACCATACCAAATTGTACCAGCAGAGGGAGTCTGCAAGCAGAAAAAAAAGAGTCTGAAGTAGCAATTTTAATAAAATACACCATGATGTTTCTGCACTTTGAACTCTGTCTCTGGTTGTTTCTAGTTGCAATAATCTCACAATGATGATGAGGATAATGCAAAATACGAATGTATGAATCTTTTGTGGAGGGGTTTTTCTTGTTCCCTGCATTGAAACCAACATTTTGAATTCAAAAAGCAGTTTAATTGCAGCCTCGGAGAATTACTGAGGCTGTTTAGGTGAGACACAAACTCAGGCCAAATCGGTAGGTAAGTTTAACAGAAAAGTTTCATTATTGTAAATGAAACTAGTATTGTTTATATCTAAATTACCATCTCTGGCAGTACATCTGAAACCATCATCCATCCTCCCACATTGACAGAAGTGTCTACAAAGTTCCAAAGGCAATTCAAGGCTTTGCCATCATGGATGAGAAAAGGAAAAAGGCATCACTTCTCAATTATTGTGATGAAGAATTAGAATATATTTTTGAAACACTTAAATCTGAGCAAAGTGACTATGACCTCTATCACCCCGCCTACCATGGAATCGGAGTGAGCAAGGATCCAGCCACGGAAATCTCCATGAACCTCGGGCAGAAATTTCCGGTCTCTCTTGAACAAGACCATAAAATCCCACCCTATGAGTGGGCACTACTATCCTATTTTAAACCTAAGAAAGATACAAAATACGTGTCAATCATCTTCAGATACACAAAGCGAAAAGTAAAAAGAGACAATTGAATAGTATGGAAGGTGTTGAAGCAGCGAGCAGCCAATCGTGACCAAGGTGAAGTTGAGCTGGTCGAAAGGGAAATAAAAAAACATAAATAATTGGAGGTTTCCACTCCAGCCAACACTGAGAAGCATTTCAGAAGGACAGAATACTATCAGAGCTGCTGGATGTGGCAGAGATACTTTCTTTTTTCAGCCCAGAGCTACTTAAGTTGGGGTTGTCAAAAACTGCAATCCAAGTTCAACTCCAGTGAACACTGTTCATCACCCAAGTGCCAGGAAACTGTTGTATGTTGCCTCTGACTGGCTAAGGAACAGTTGCAGATGCATGGATATATCTGAAAAACATAACAATTTACAGATATATAAGACTATGAAGCATTGTGATGGAGAAAGAAACAGGGAAATATAGACCTCCTTAAGCTCATGAATAATGTGAAAAAGGTGCAAGGCTTAAACACTTTCCTTCGGTTTGCAGAGGACAGCTCCCTGTGTATAAGGAGATGACACATCCTGCATAATATGGCGAATGAGCCACATTATGAGATCAAGTGATTATCTTTTACTGGTTTATAGTTTACTCCATTTATGATTTACTCAGCCTCACAATAGAATTCTATTTATATTCAATGTGTCGCTCGGTGTAACTTTTACCTGTAAACACAATCCTGTGTCAATCACAAAATTCACTTTGAAATTGCTGAAGTGTCAAATCACAAGATCTAAGGACAGCCATTTTGATGAGGAATTCAAATTGGATTTACTGGTAAATTCTCACATTACCAGGCACACGTTATAACTTAAACTAGTTCTGGTCCCCACATTACAGGAAGGATGTGGAGGCTTTGGAGAGGGTGCAGAGGAGGTTTACCAGGATGTTGCCTGGTATGGAGGGGAGGTCCTATGAGGAGAGACTGAGGGATCTGGGGTTGTTTTCACTGGAAAGAAGGCGGCTAAGAGGGGATCTTATTGAAACATATAAGATGATTAGAGGTTTAGATAGGGTGGACAGTGATAGTCTTTTTCCTCGGATGGAGAAAGCTAGCACGAGGGGGCATAGCTTTAAATTAAGGGGGGGTAGTTATAGGACGGATGTCAGGGGTAAGTTCTTTACCCAGAGGGCGGTGAGGGATTGGAATGCCCTGCCTGCTGCAGTTGTAAATGCTCCTAGTTTGGGGGCATTTAAGAGATCCGTGGATAGGATTATGGATGGAAAGCGTTTGGTTTAGGTTAGAGGGTCATTGCTTTTTAACTGGTCGGCGCAACATCGTGGGCCGAAGGGCCTGTTCTGCGCTGTAATGTTCTATGTTCTATGTTCTAACCAGGCTAAAATAAACATACTAATATCACAGGTCTGTCATAGCATCAAATCAGCTGTCAGTTTGTGTGATTATTGGAATACATTAACTCATTTTACTGCTTGTATCTTATTGTGTGCAATGAAATATATCTGTGTTTTAGTTACTGGAGTGTGGTATTGTATTATATGTTGATGGCATATTTGCTCCATTAACTTTTACAGAGAAATATAATTCAAGCTCACACTTAGAATTTTAGACATTGACTGCTTATGAATACCGGTGTCCTATTTCTAATCCTCCCACTTTAATATTGTCTTCTGTAAAGAAAATGAGAATCTTAATATTTATTTTTGCAATATGATTGTCATAGTGTCATATTCTAGGAAACACGCCTGTGCTGGTGTGAGTAACTGAACTGGAGACAACAGACTGCAAGTGTCAGAACATCAATAAAGGAGTTGTGAAGGGAAATGGTTTGAAGAGGATGAGAGCAGCGCCAGGACAGAGGGGGTGATCTTATCATCATTTCCCGCCAGTCGATGGGCAGAGTGAGCTGGTAAGATCACAAAAGAGTCGAGAAATCAGGTTCACACCCAATTTCTCGCCTCTTGCGACCTTACTGACATCAGATACCCGGTGTAGTCAACTTCACACCCATTTCCTGCACAGGGCTGAATGAATGATTTAAATACAATTTAAATCTTATTTTAGTGCCATTAGCAAGCCTGGAACTGCATTGTCCATGCTCACTTGCCTGTGTGGCCTTGCCATGAGATGGTCAGTCTGGCAGTGCCAGTCTGGCACAATAGCACTGCCCAAGGGGCACTATGGTACTACCAAGGGGGCAGGGCCTGAGGGTCTAGACTGGGGGATGCACCAATTAGTTTTGAGGTTGGAGACCATTACGCACTCTGCATTTTAGATCATGGGAGGGGTTAGGGAGGGGTAATCAGTCTAGGCCCGGTGGGGGGAGAGGTCACACGGCTCAATCTTTCCAGGTGGGGAGTGGCTCACAATTGGTTGTGTGCCCCTGCAATAGCTGGGGTGTGTGGGGAGGGACTGCTTTAGGTCATAGAGGCCTGCTGAAAGATACAGAGGCCTTGACAGGTCTCTCTGCTGCTAGTAGCGAGTCCTACGTGTGTGCAATTGCACCCTCCACTGCTATCAGCCAGCTTTTGGGTGATTTAAGCCAAATCAGTTTGGCTTACTGAAGCCAAAGTCTTTTAGGAAATGTTGGTAGAAGTTCTGATATCTGTGTAAAGGTGTTCTTGTGTTTTTCATGCTATTTTTAGTTTTTCATTATTTTAATAGATGTTTACCTTTAATAAATTAAACTATCATAATTGGTCTGGGTGTTATTTCAGATGACTCCTCATAATACATAAATTGAAAAGTATTTTGGCAGCTGGTTCATGTTTGCCTTTGGGATTTGGATGGACGGGCTTACTATCCATTCTGCCATAACACCCTTTACTTTTTATGTGAATTGCTTCCATAATGTATGCATAAATTGTTTATTTAGTTTGTTGAGAAATAAAAAATGAACTGATCATCATCTATTACAGAAAGTGGTTACAGAAAATTCCTTTTCAAGATTTAACAAACCTCTGCATTTTAGCATAACTTTTTAGTTTTACTTCCGTTACATTTATAAATATAATGTAAGGAAAGGTTTAATTACATTGTCTTGGAATCCATAAGTTATGTCCTATTGTCGATTTCTCTGTACTGTAGTAATACTGACTTTAAACCTGGCTTATTAAGCAGGGAAATGTAAGTCAGTTCAAAATGCAGCTGCACCATTGGGGCAGGGCTAATTCTCTTTATTTGTGGATGAAGTAATTAAAAACTTATTTGAAGATGTGGTCATTGCACACTGATTTCAAAGTTTCAGAGAGCTTTACTCATTAAGTATTTAGCTCAATGAAGGAAAACATCTGGATGCACATAATCCTTTTTAATTGGTACCAATGATTCAGAAAAAGAAACTTGTTAATGGTTTTGCTTTGTTGAATAGCAAATATATGAAACAAATGTAGAACTATCGATAAGACCAAAGTGAAGGAGATTTACTTGGTATCCCTAAGGAAAAGGAGATTGGTAAGTAAGGAAAATTAAAATGACTGTTATGGGCGTCAATTTAATTCTCATGAGAACATAAGAAATAGGAGCAGGAGTAGGCCATCTAGCCCTTCGAGCCTGCCCCACCATTTAATAAGATCATGGCTGATCTGAAGTGGATCAGTTCCACTTTCCTTCTTTCTCCCCATAACCCTTAATTCCCTTGTCTATCAGAAATCAATCTACCCGTGACTTAAATATATTCAGCGAGGTAGCATCCACCACTTCAACAGGCAGAGAATTCCAGAGATTCACCACCCTTTGAGTGAAGAAGTTCCTCCTCGATATCCTTTCTCAAATGCAGGGACCAAAACTGCACACAGTACTCCAGTTGCAGCTTCACCAGTGCACTGTACAGTTGCAGCAAGACCTCCCTGCTTTTATATTCTATCCCCCTCACTATAAAGGCCAGCACCCCATTCGCCTTCTTGATCACCTGCTGCACCTGCAGACTGGGTTTTTGCGATTCGTGCACAAGGACCCCCAGGTCTCTCTGCACTGTAGCATGCTGCAGCTTTTCACCCTTTAAATAGTAATCCCTCCTACTATTATTTCTACCAAAGCGGATAACCTCACATTTGCTAGCGTTATACTCCATCTGCCATGTCCTCACCCACTCGCTCAGCCTATCCAGATCCCTCTGCAGACTTTCCGTACCTTCTACGCAATTTGCTTTTCCACTCATCTTCGTGTCATCAGCAAATTTCATCACCCTACACTCAGCCCCCTCCTCCAGATCGTCCATGTAAATGGTAAACAGTTGAGGCCCCAGTACCGATCCCTGTGGCACTCCACTAGTCACCAACTGCCAACCAGAAAAACATCTATTGATTCCAACTCTCTGCTTCCTGTTAGACAATCAATCCTCAATCTACGCTAACACCTTACACCCAACTCAGTGTACCCTAACCTTTTGCAGCAACCTTTTGTGAGGCGCCTTATCAAATGCCTTTTGGAAATCTAAAAACACCACATCCACTGGTTCCCCTCTGTCTACCGCAGTAGTCACATCCTCATAGAAATCCAATAAATTTGTTAAACACGACTTCCCCTTAACGAATCCGTGCTGCGTCTGCTCTATCAAACCATTCTTATCTAGGTGCCTCGGTATTTCTTCTTTGATGATGGATTCTAGCGTTTTACCAACTACGGACGTTAAGCTAACCGGCCTATAATTCCCTGCCTTTTGTCTGCTACCTTTTTTAAACAGCAGTGTAACATTAGCTGCTGTTTAAAGAAGAGCCGCCATCCATCACACGGTCAATGACCTTAGACAACGTTGGGTCTTGGTTTGGGCTGCAATGATGGTCACATTCTCCATGTGAGCAAAGTGAAAGATGGCTGGAATTCTCCCAAAAAAATCGCAACATGTGGGAAAATGGGAGTAAATCCCGCCGGATATTTTAGTGTGATTCCCAGAATGAATCTTCAACACTCTGTGCGCTGCAGAGACATTGGCATAGTCTGTTGCCAAATGCTAGTTTACCCCTTGAGCAGTGTGAGGGTTCCAGGCTGTTATCTTACCCCCAACCTCCTGGGGGGGGTCTCTCTTCCCTACAGCGGGGTCGGGCTGCCTGTTCCCCACTAGTGGGGAGAAGGAGTAAACTCCGCTAGAGGGGACCATACCCAGTGGTGGTGGAGGGAATGGGGGGGGGGGGGGGGGCTGCGGGGTGTGGTGGTGGCTGGGAGGAGACGCTACTGCACTTTAGTCCCGGGCCTGCTAATCATATGGAAATGAATTACATCAAAAAACTTTGTGGTGAGGCACGTGGAGACTGTGACACCCAGCGGGAAGCTGCTGAACAGCCCCCGATGATGTATCCTGGCCTGCTGCATTACTCAAGCCGCGCAGCGGACTGGGAGAATTGCCTCGTATTTATGAGCAATGTCATAAGAACATAAGAAATAGGAGCAGGAGTAGGCCATCTAGCCCTTCGAGCCTGCCCTGCCATTCAATAAGATCATGGCTGATCTGTCGTGGCTCAGTTCCACTTTCCCGCCCTCTCCCCATAACCCTTAATCCCCTCTCTTATCAAAAACCCATCAACCCGCGTCTTAAAAATATTTAGCGAGGCAGCCTCCACCACTTCAACGGGCAGAGAATTCCAGAGATTCACCACCTTTTGAGTGAAGAAGTTCTTTCTCAACTCCATTCTAAACTGCCCCCCCCCGCTTATCTTGAGGCTGTGCCCCCTAGTCCTACTGTCCTTTCTGAGCGGGAAGAATCTCTCTACCTCTACCCTATCCATCCCCTTCATTATCTTATATGTCTCTATAAGATCCCTCCTCATCCTTCTAAACTCTAACGAGTACAAACCCAGTCTATTCAGCCTCTCTTCATAGTTCAACCCCCTCATCTCCGGTATCAGCCTAGTGAACCTCCTCTGCACTCCTTCCAAGGCCAAAATATCTTTGCGCAAGTGCGGCAACCAAAACTGCACACAGTACTCCAGCTGCGGTCTCACCAGTGCCCTATACAGTTGCAGCAAGACCTCCCTACTTTTATATTCAATCCCCCTCGCTATGAAGGCCAGCATCCCATTTGCCTTCCTGACCACCTGCTGCACCTGCAGACTGGGTTTTTGCGACTCATGCACAAGGACACCTGATGCCATATGAGTGAGCACTTGACGTCAATGCCCAGAGCTGTATCCTGCTTGTTGCTATAGAAGGGATAGCTGTGTGTGGACTGAATATTGAGCTGAGTGGTCGATGATCAGTCAGGAGGGTGAATTTCTGAGCAAACAGTGGAATTACGCCCCATGCTTTGTGTTTTATTTGCTCTGCTTTATTTACAGCCCATGATGGGAATGCTATGGAACTGTCTGTCCAATGGGGTATTATATGTCACACAAAGTCCCCAATCCATGAGGTGATGCATTACATGCAAATTGTCAAGGTAGGAAAGGGTCAAAGTGCATCAGTGCCATTGAATCTGTCAGTGCTACTGTAACCTTCCTGAATGCAGCATCACAAGTTCCTGCCCATCTCCAGTCTCTGTTCTGACACAGAAACTCATGTAGTGGTTCCAGCAGGGTTGCAGGTGTGGAATGAATCTCTTGTAATGATTCAGCAGTCCTAAGTGCGAGGGAAGCTTGTTGATACTCAGAGAAGTTGGACTGTCATAGCGTTGACCTGGACCCTCGGCACTGCTCACCGGGCACCCTGGCACTGCCCACGAGGCACCGGATTACCATCACGCTGTTAGGAGTGCCAATGGCTTGCATTGAATCGCTGTTCTGATTTGATTTGCATTGTACAGAGAGACGACAATTATCTCGGAGTTACAATTGTGAAATGTGTGCACACATTGATGGCATTTCACTTCTGCTTCATTGAAAATGACTGCAAGTATTATGCATTTCAAAATTCTTGATAACTGATGGAATTAGATTTTATTTCCAAGCTATGCATAGCTGTCGGCACCAATGAATAGCATTTTGCAGCATCTTCAGATCATGTGTGATATAGTAACAGTTAATAAAATCCGGAGGGACTGGCCATGTGAACTATTGGTGGGGTCAGCTCCTACAGAATAGCCATCCTCATTTCATCAGAAATTAAGGTAAACACATATGCGCTGTGAGATAGAAACATAGAAACAGGAGGAAGCCATTCAGTCCTTCAAGCCTGCTGCACCATTCATTTTGATTATGGCTGATCATCACATTTAATATCCTGATCCCCACTTTTCCCTATATCCCTTGATCTCTTTAGCCCCTAGAGCTATATTGAATTTCTTCTTGAAATCAGACAAATCAGAGATCTAATTGCTGTGATTTTCATAGCCAATCCACCTAACCTGCACATCTTTGTAAGATGGGAGGAAACCGGAGCACCCAGAGGAAACCCGTACAGACATGAGGAGAATGTGCAGGCTCCACATAGACAGTCGCCCAAGGCTGGAATTGAACCCACATAACTTGCGCTGTGAGGCAGCAGTGCGAACTATTGTACCACTGGGGAAGTTTATTTCCCCTGTAACACAGGAAAAGTAGATTGTATGCATATTTTGACCATAGTGCTACACCATGTCGGTTTCCTTGTTTTTAAAGGAATACATTGTAAATGAGAAGAAACAACATCAGGGATAGACAGAGATAACCATTTGGAATTCTCCTGAAGATGTAACAGCTAAATCTTTGTTATATGCCAGGTGCAAGATACATAATCCCCAGCTGAGGGGCAACCTCCTGTAGACAGAAGGAATTTCCCGGGGAGCAGAGTGGAGCTTTAAGCAAATACTGGAATGCAGACAGCTCAGGAGTTAATTAGAACTCATTTGTTCTGCATTACACACATCTGAGCCTGATTAGAAGAATGTGTAACATCATAATGCCTCAGTTTATAGAAATATTCACAGTTGTAAAACTACACGCTGAATTGTAGTATCCATTTCCCTATATTGCCCACTGTGTATATCAAGTCAGTCACAGTCTTCAAATCAAGGCAAAGTTGGAATCAACACTTTTTCTAGCTTGGTGTGGGGTTCTCTGGAGGCGCAGTATTACCAAAGACTTCAGTCAATGGAAAGACTCATGAAAGCAGGTGTCTCGGTTAAACTTTATTGACCAACAGTTGATGGGAAATTGAGCATTGGGCAGTCCAATGCCTCTCAATGAGAGAAGGCTTTCAGCATTCCATTTCCTCCCTAGTCGGAGGCTAGGGAGGAAATTGCAGGTCCCCTAGCCAAGATATTTGAATTATCGATAGCCACGTAGAACATAGAACATAGAACACTACAGCACAAACAGGCCCTTCGGCCCACAAGTTGCGCCGATCATATCCATACTTACCTCGCCTATCTATAACTCTTAATCCCATTAAATCCCATGTACTCATCCAGAAGTCTCTTAAAAGACCCCAGCAAGTTCGTCTCTATCACCACCGACAGCAGCCGATTCCACTCACTCACCACCCTCTGAGTGAAAAACTTACCCCTGACATTTCCTCTGTACCTACTCCCTAGCACCTTAAATCTGTGTCCTCTCGTAGCGACCATTTCAGCCCTGGGCAATAGCCTCTGAGAATCCACCCTATCTATACCTCTCAACATCTTATAAACCTCTATCAGGTCGCCTCTCAACTTTCATCTCTCCAGGGAGAAGAGACCGAGCTCCCTCAACCTATTGCCTAGCAATCCCTAATGCTTAGTCACAAAGACAAAGTTAATTTTCCCAACAACACTTGCTTATATCAATGGCTAAACCAAACAGGCGTACTTCTTACATCTAAGAAGACCTACTTTATCTGGACAGTGTGAATAACCCTATTCATAAAGGGGCTTTGAGGATCTTACTGCGAGTAACTTTCACTGATAAGAACTTGCACATTCTGTAGTTTCATTGTTCTCAATCTGCCTCTTATCCCGTTAGGTTTTGTGGTAACCTGCTTTTGGTTAAAGTGTAAGGATTTCTTTAACAAATAGCTAAAATACATTTTAAAAATCCAAAATACAATTTTAAATCAGAAATATTTGTTCAAATCTTATACTTAGTTAAATCTTTTGCTGTGTTCATATGTGCCTTTATGTCAGCCATTCCCCTGTTAGCTTGTAAGTCTGATCTGAGGTAGTTTCATTTATTGCAACTTATCCAACCCCTTCATTATCTTATACGTCTCTATAAGATCCCCCCTCATCCTTCTAAACTCCAATGAGTACAGACCCAGTCTATTTAGTCTCTCTTCATAGTCCAACCCCCTCATCTCCGGTATCAGCCTAGTGAATCTCCTCTGCACTCCCTCCAAGGCCAATATATCCTTCCGCAAGTGCGGCGACCAAAACTGCACACAGTACTCCAGCTGCATATTTTGACCATGGTGGATGAATGCTATGTTGCTAAAAAAATTGAGCTTCCTGACTTGTACATTTAATGAGAATGTCACGAAGACAGACGATGTAATTCTTTAATGACAAATTTAATAATTGGGTGAAATGGGAATTGAACCTTAGAAAAAAAATAATTTCAGCACCTCTACACGCACAAAAGATATTCTTTTAATCCCAAAAGTAATCCCTTTCTCGTGTTTAGACTGCACCCCCTGTTTGATGATTTGAAACAAGCATCCTTGATTATTTTTGGCAGGATGTGGTAAAACCCGGTGAGAAAACCAAACAGTGACTCATTGTCGCCAGCCTAACAGAATGGAATATGGTTTTTGGAGCGATGGTGACAGGCATTTTAAAATTCAGTACATCTTTGAATTCTTGACATCTGCAGGTGTGAAATTCCATTGGGGATTTACATGGATGTGTCTTTGCAGAACATTCCAGAATCTTGATCAACCTGCCACTACAGCTATGGCAGCCATATTAGTCAGTGTCTTTGTTTTAACAAGTTGGAGCTGTCCTCTGGAAGTTCCAGTTTTCTCCCACAGTCCAAAGATGTGTGTGTTCGGTGCATGGTCATGCAAAGCTGCCCCTGAGTGTCCTGGGAAGCATAGATTGGAGTGATTAGCGGGGTAAATGTGTATGGTTACGGGGAAAGGGGCTGGGTGGGATTGTTGTCGGTGCAGACTCGATGGGCCGAATGGCCTTCTACTGCACTTTAGGGTTTGATGATTCTATGATATATATACACTTCCTGTCCACGTGATAATTATCATCTGATTCAGTGACAATTTCAGAATTTTTTAATTAATTCATATATTTAAATATATTGTTCTTCTCTCCCATTTTATTGTCTTCAATTCCATAGTTCAATGATTTGCTACTTTTACCGCACTATGTTTCAGTTCTTTAAAGTTCTTTCCAGTTATTTTGCCTTTCAGTTCTTTCTAAGCTGGATTCAGATTTTGATTCTCTGTTAAGTGATTCCACGAGTTGTATTTGTTGATGAATCGGGAAACATCACGTCAATTATTAATCACTATTCGTTTAACTGGTCTCAGCTGTGGCTCACCTGGTGCGACTTTTATATCTGGGTTAGAAAGTTGTGAGTTCAAGTCTGAATCCAGGGTCTGAGCACACAAATCAAAGTTGCCATTCTATCGTGGCGCTGAGGAAGTGTTATATGGGTGAGGTGTTAACCTGAGCGCCTGTCCTCTCAATGGGTGTAAAATTCCCATGGCACTATTTTGAAAAAAGAGCAGGGATCTTATCCCTGGCCAATACTTATCCTTCGTTCACCATTACAGAAAGTGGATTACCTGCTTAATAATACATTGATGTTAATGGGAGCTTACTGTGCACAAATTGACTGCTGCTTTTCCCACTTTACAAAGCAACCACATTTCTAAAGCGCTTAATTTGCTGTAAACGTGCTTTGGAAAGTCCCATCGCCATACTGTATTTTCACTTTAATAAATGTTATATTGCCTGACAGTGAAACATTGAATATGCCCCTTGATCATGACAGACTCCGGGCATCACGGACATCTCGCTCATTGAGCATTGCATTTGAAATAGTAATTTCATTCTTGTCTTTGTATGTCTGGAATTGTTGATGTAAAACAAGCCTGTGCATTCACACACCCCCAGATTATCGATGAATTCGACCAAATCCATATCCACTAAACACAGCATCTACCTTCACAGCAGGAACATCCTGAACAGCAGATTCCTGCCTGAATATCCACAGAGAGCCCACTTGGATGCAATGTGCAGCCACCTCCAAGCCCTCGCAAGTCCTTGCGTGGGAGAGACTTGAAGTGGAGAGATTGTTTTTACAGTAGAGATCTGCAATCAAGCAGATGATTTTAGCTGCTCACACGACATGAGTGCATTATCAAAGAATCCTGTGATGCTACTGCACTGATTTTTTTTTAAATCATGTTCCCTTCAGTGTGTCAGGCAGCCTTTTGATTTTCTTGTAGTACCAGCTGCCTGATTGTACTCCATCTGCCAGACTCTGCTAGAAGAAATGTTGGTAAATGTGAGGTCATCCAGTTTGGTAGGAAAAACAGCAAAATGGACTATTATTTAAATGCTAAAAGATTGCAGCATGCTGCTGTGCAGAGGGACCTGGGTGTCCTTGTGCAGGAATCTCAAGGAGTTACTTTGCAGGTGCAGCGGGTAATTAAGAACGCAAACGGAATTTTGTCCTTCATTGCCAGAAGGATGGAGTTTAAAATCAGCAGAGATTATGTTGCAACTATTTAAGGCCACACCTGGAGTGAAAAAGGATATACTGATCCTGGAGGTGGTGTAGAGGAGATTCACTAGGTTGATTCCCGAGTTGAGAGGGTTGGCTTATGAGGAGAGATTGAGTAGACTGGGGCTATACTCTCTGGAATTCAGAAGAATGAGGGGAAATCTTATAGAAACATATAAGGTTATGAAGGGAGTAGATAAGGTAGAAGCAGGGAGGTTGATTCCACTGGAGGTGAAACTAGAACTAGGGGGCTTGGCCTCAAAATAAGGGGAAGCAGATTTAGGGCTGAGTTGAGGAGGAACTTTTTCATCCAAAGGGTTGTGAATCTGTGGAATTCCCTGCCCAGTGAAGCAGTTGAGGCTACCTCATTGAATGTTTTTAAGGCAAGGATAGATAAATTTTTGAACAGTAAAGGAACTAAGGATTATAGTGAGCGGGCGGTTAAGTGGAGCTGAGTCCACAAAAAAAAGCAGCCATGATTTTATTGAATGGTGGGGCAGGCTCGAGGGGCCTGATGGCCCACTCCTTCTCCTGGTTCTCATGTTCTTGTGATTGGATGTCCTTTTATTGCTTCTTAAATTGTTTAAATGGGGTTTTGTTTCTTTTTACTCCGGACTTCACGCTGTGTCCAGGCTTTTTTTCACCCTGAACTGTTGCAGAAGGATTGATGGATCGGTCAGTTGACTTTGGACAGTTTTTTCTAGTTTTGCTTGCAGTTTTGGGCTGCTTGTTTTAGTTGGAAGATGTTTCACTTCAGGCTGGATGCAGTGTTGTCTCTCTCCCTGGTATTACAGATTCTGCTGGCTAGCTAGAAGCAGGTCTTCTGGCTTTCCTGGAGTGAGAATTCTGTCCCTTGCAATAGTAGAAGCCTCGAAGTCTGCTGGAAGTTACGAGGCTGGAAGTCAGAATTTCAAATTTTCCGCGCAAAAGGACCAAGTTCCAATTTGGTGTGAGCCAAGTGTGAAACTTGTGGCAGGTGTATTATTACAGGAAGCTTGCATGAATTGGAATCTCCTGAGTGGAAGGCCCAGAATGGGCTCAAGCCCCTCCTTTTCCCTTGGGGTGCCAAGAGGCCCTGGGAACACTCAGTAGCTGGGCTCAGCTTCAGAAGCTCTGGTGCCACTTGGTCCTGGAGGCTCTCTTGCGTCTGCCCCATGGTCTGTGATCCCTTCGCCCTGGCCCTCTGAGACTGGTGTGGAGATGCCAGCATTGGACTGGGGTAAACACAGTAAGAAGTCTCACAACACCAGGTTAAAGTCCAACAGGTTTATTTGGTAATAAACGCCACTAGCTTTTGGGGTTTGGCCCTTCGTCAGGTGAGTGGGGAGTTCTGGTCACAAACAGGGATTTAAAGGCACACAGTTTACAGAATACTGATTAAAATGCGAGTCTTTACAGCTAATCAATTCTTAAAGGTGCAGACAATGTGAGTTGAAATAGCATTAAGCACAGGTTAAAGAGATGTGTATTGTCTCCAGAGAGGACAGTAAGTGATATGTTGCAAACCCAGACAAGTCATGGGAGTTACAGATAGTGTGATGTGAACCCAAGATCCCGCTTGGATGCAGTTCTTGGTGGGGAGGGGGTTGGTTGTTGGATGCTGTTGCGTGTCTGGGGATGGTTTGAGATTGTTACTACAGCACATGTGCAGGTTTCAGATTGTGAGGCCATCACACCCTTACTGCCCGAAGGTTTGTTGAGTTTCTTGTGGCACTGCTCTGCGGACCGCAGCGTCAGGGTCCTGGCATTAACTACGGATGCCACTGCCTCCCACAATGCATTTGTTGTGCGACCCCTGGGTCGAGGGCCCTGACTGGGGAACAGCAGCTGCCATCTCTCCTCCACTGTGCGGGCCTGGTCAGCCTCGGAGAACCTCAGAGCAGATTTCTTTGGGGCCGTCTTCCTGGTGTAACTGGCTGTGTGCCCATCATTGAAGCTTATATACAGCTCGAGCTCATTGAAGGAGTCCAGGTGCAGTCAGTTTAGAACCAGTGATGAGCCTCTTAGTTAAAGTTCCCTGTGAGAAATGTACAGGCAACCTGGTTTCAATAGAGGATGAACCATCTCCAATGATTGGGTTCAGGTCCTGTGTCCAGTGGTGGTGTGGGGGGGGGGGGGGGGGGGGGGGGGATGCAATGCTCAAGATTCTCACTCAGCAAGGGGGAATGCTTGTAGGGAAGGGGGTGTGCAAAGCAGATGTGAGGCCTGTGCTGTGTGCGTGAAGGGTGAGCAGGGGAGTGGGATGGGGAGGCCAGTAATGTCTGAGTCAGTGGGGGATAGGGAGGCCAGCAGACCAGTGATGTATGTGTGGGTGTGTGGGTGTGTGGGGATTGGGGTGGTGGTGAATAGAACAAAAGAACAAAGAACAAAGAAAATTACAGCACAGTAAACAGGCCCTTCAGCCCTCCAAGCCTGCAACAAACATACTGCTCCGTCTGAACTAAAACCCACTACCCTTCCGGGGACCATAGCCCTCTATTCCTATCCTATTCATCATATCTGCCTGCACTACATCCCCTGGCACCAAGTTCCAGGCACCCGCCACTCTCTGTGTAAAAAAGAGGTCAGCAATGAGGCTAGCAATATCCGTGGGGGGTGGGAGGGGGGAGGGAGCGATTTTGATGCTGGGAGGACTTGTTTAGCGATCTCCCAGGGATGTGCGCATGTGTGGGGCTCCCTCAGTGCCCAGCTTTCAGCCCCTTCAGCGGGAATAAGGCCGCTCCCAGATTTCTGGAGTAATTTGCGCTAGTGACCTCTGCTTTGCACAGAGTATGGGAGAATCTTCTCTGAACTGCCGCTGACAAAACCAATGTGAATAACTCCAGTTTTCGCGTGAGCTCAATGCACAGAGTTTGTTTGGGAGAATCCTGACCCAGCTCTATTCTCTCTCCACAGATGCTGTCAGACCTGCTGAAAATTTCTAACACTTTCTGTTTTCGTTGCTGTGAAATGAGCATGATTTTTCTATTTGCACAATAACAGTTCGGTAAATCTGTGAACTAGACTCGGAAACAAGCACTGGGACATCAGGCAGTCACAGAACGTAACCTGTTCCAATTACAGGTCACCTGAAAACCAACCTCCGAGAAACTTGACTACAAGAGGCCACACAACCTGCTGTGAACTCTTTGATTTATAGCTCTCGCTCTTCAACAGTAAAGCATTAACACCATCCAAGAAACTACAGGCCTGCCATGTAGAGACCAAAAACCATAAACCGTGCCTGAGATAACCATAATCTGTAAAGGTGTACCATCCCCAGTGTCCTGACCAATAATCACCTCTCAATCAACTCACAAAAAAATGGCTTTTCTTATTATCGCCTTGCAGCACTCTACAGCCGGGATTTTACAACCTCTCTCGGACAAGGCTTATAGAATCCCACCCAAATCCAACGAGAATTCCCCTCTGTGATCCTCGCCTGCCCCGATTTCGGGGCCAGCATGGCAGCAAAATTCCAAACCATACGTCCAAACCTGTCAACACAAAATGATCTGTTTACTGTCTAGCTTTCTGTTCATTAACCAATCCATTATTTGCTGCTGGGTTACAACCTTGGAAGACGTCTTCTGCAGAATGATGTGGCGGTAATGAACATTCAGAAGAACTTGGCCTGTACACAGCTGAATTGCTAATAGCTGCTGCTGGTTACTCCACTTGACAGAACCTGTTCAACAAATTCCCTTCGGCAACTTCTCCATAACTCGACAAAGTAACAATACTCCAGCTGTGCAAATTAATTCTCTCTTCACAGAACATGTAATCAAACGCAAGGGGTCTTCTCGCTGCCCTCAACATCTGATCTCCTGAGAAAGGCCCTCAGGTAACTGTTTCTTTTCTGGGTTAGTGTGGAATGTACTTGTCGTCAGCAGCCAATAGTTAAATGACAGAATCTTTTGATTTACAGTATTTGGTAATTTAGCTTTCCCTGAGTTTTAGTGATCTGATTAGTGCATTCTGGTGTCTCTCTTGGTCAGTTGTTGAGGGTGGGCTCACAAAGTGTTTTCAGGTGTGGATGAAGCAGGCAGCTGGCACAATGCAAGCCAAAATTTGCCTCTTCCACGTGAGGTTGATAAAAGCTCTCTACCACCAGGCTCACCAGCTGAGCAACACAAAACACAATCTAAGCCAAGGGGACAATAGGATGATGGCTGAGTGTACCACAGCTCACTGAAACAATGGTTCAAGAATCTCAGAAGGTTTAGGTTCTCCCCGCGATCCTACCCATTGAGAGTCTCTGTGGTGTGCTGCGTCCTCATCAATCCTGCCAAAAAAACAGGCCTCCATCTAGAGGGACCACAGCAGCCCCCTTTATTGGTTGAGGATGAAGCTGGGAATGTAACAGAAAATGGCCCATGTCAAGAGGAATGAGGGATGAACTCCCACATTCTACCATTACCATCAACCAGGGATCAAGCTTTCTTCAGTCATAGAGTCATAGAGGTTTACTGCATGGAAACAGGCCCTTTGGCTCAACTTGTCCATGCCACCTTTTTTTAAAATCCCTAAACTAATCCCAGTTGCCCGCATTTCGCCCATGTCCCTCTATGCCCATGTAGTTATCCGAATGCTTTTTAAAAGACAAAATTGTACCCACCTCTACTACTATCTCTGGCAACTTGTTCCAGACACTCACCACTCCCTGTGTGAAATAATTGCCCCTCTGGGCACTTTTATATCTCTCCCCTCTCGCCTTAAACCTATGCCCTCTAGTTTTAGATTCCCCTACATTTGGGAAAAGATATCGACTATCTACCTTGTTTATGCCCCTCATTATTTTATAGACCTCTGTAAGGTCACCCATCAGCCTTCTATGCACCAGGGAAAAAAGTCCCAGCCTATCCAGCCTCTCCTAATAACTCAATCCATCAAGTCCATGGAGCATCCTAGTAAATCTTTTCTTCCCTCTTTCTAATTTAATAATATCCTTTCTATAATAGGGTGACCAGAACTACTCACAGTATCCCAAGTGTGGCCTTACCAATGTCTTATACAACTTCAGCAAGACGTTCCAACTCCTGTATTCAATGTTCTGACCAATGAAACCAAGCATGCCTCAGCTATTTACCATTTATATAGATGATCTGGAGGAGGGAACCGAGTGTAGGGTGTCGAAATTTGCTGATGACACCAAGATTGGGGGAAAGGCAAATTGTGCGGAGGGTGTGGAGAGTCTGCAGAAGGATCTAGATAGGCTGGGCGAATGGGCCAGGAAATGGCAAATGGAATTTAATGTTGGCAAGTGTGAGGTGGTCCACTTTGGTAGGAAGAATGGTAGGAAGGACTATTACTTACGTGGCGAAAAACTGCAGCAGGCGACGGTGCAGAGGGACCTCGGGGTCCTTGTGCATGAGTCGCAAAAACCCAGCCTGCAGGTGCAGCAGGTGGTCAGGAAGGCGAATGGGATGCTGGCCTTCATAGCGAGGGGGATTGAATATAAAAGTAGGGAGGTCTTGCTGCAGCTGTATAGGGCATTGGTGAGGCCGCAGCTGGAGTACTGTGTGCAGTTTTGGGCGCCGCACCTGCGCAAGGATATTTTGGCCTTGGAGGGAGTGCAGAGGAGGTTTACTAGGCTGATACCGGAGTTGAGGGGGTTGAGCTATGAGGAGAGGCTGAATAAACTAGGCTTGTACTCGTTAGAGTTTAGAAGAATGAGGGGAGATCTCATTGAGACGTATAAGATGATGAATGGGATGGATAGGATAGAGGTGGAAACACTCTTCCCGCTCAAAAAAGACAGTAGGACTAGGGGGCACAGCCTCAAGATAAAGGGGGGGCGGTTCAGAACGGAGTTGAGGAGGAACTTCTTCACTCAAAGGGTGGTGAATCTCTGGAATTCTCTGCCCGTTGAAGTGGTGGAGGCTGCCTCGCTAAATATTTTTAAGAAGCGGGTTGATGGGTTTTTGATAAGAGAGGGGATTAAGGGTTATGGGGAGAGGGCGGGAAAGTGGAACTGAGCCACGACAGATCAGCCATGATCTTATTGAATGGCGGGGCAGGCTCGAAGGGCCAGATGGCCTACTCCTGCTCCTATTTCTTATGTTCTTATGAATGCCTCCTTCACCACTCTGTCCACCTGTGACTCCACTTTTAAGGAGCTATGAACATGTTCCCCTAGATGTCTTTGTTCTGTAACTCTCCTCAACGCCTTACCATTAACTGAGTAAGTCCTGCCCTGGTTCAATCTACCAAAATGTACCATCTCGCATTTGTCTAGATTAAACTCCATCTGCCATTCGTCAGCCTACAGACCCAATTGATCAAGATCCCATTGCAATCAGAGATAACTTTCTTCACTGTCCACAATGCCACCAATCTTACTGTCATCTGCAAACTTACTATCCATGTCTCCTATATTCTCATCCAAATCATTAATATAAATGATAAATAACAGTGGACCCAGCACTGATCCCTGAGGCACACCACTGGTCACAGGCCTCCAGTTTGAAAAACAACCCTCTACAACCACCCTCTGTCTTCTGTCAAGAAGCCAATTTTGTATCCATTTCGATACCTCACCCTGGATCCCACGAAATTTAACTTCATGCAACAACCTACGTGTGGTACCTTGTCAAAGGCCTTGCTAAAGTCCATGTAGACAACATCAACTGCACTGCCCTCATCTACCTTCTTGGTTATCCCTTCAAAAAACCCAATCAAATTTGTGAGACATGATTTTCCACTCACAAAGCCATGCTGACTGTTCCTCATCAGTCCTTGTGTCTCTAGATGCTGTAGATCCTGTCTCTTAAAATACTTGCAACAATTTACCCACCACAGATGTGAGGCTCACTGGCCTGTAGTTCCCAGGCTTTTCCTGCAGCCCTTTTTAAACAAAGGCACAACATTTGCCACTCTCCAATCTTCAGGCACCTCACCTGTGACTATCGATGAATCAAGTATCTCGGCTAGGGGACCCACAATTTCCTCCCTAGCCTCCCACAACGTCCTGGGATACACTTCATTAGGTCCCGGGAATTCATCCATCTTGATGCGCTTTAAGACTTCCAGCTCCTGCTTCTCTGTAATATGTAAACATCACAATTTATTTTCCCAAGTTCTCTAACATCCATGCTTTTCTCAACATAAATACTGATGAGAAATATTCATTTAGGATCTCACCCATTTCTTGTGGATCTGCACATAGATGACTTTGTTGATCCTTAAGAGACTGCACTCTCTCCCTTGTTACTCTTTTGCCCTTTATGTATTTGTAGAAGATCTTTGTTTAATTAAGTTTAATTTAGTGTGCAGTGAGACATGCCAAGAGCAGCAGCAGACATACCTGAAATGTACAAGTCCTTTGCGTGCCTGCGAGGCACAGAGTGTGGAATGATGCGGCTGTTGAAGTTAGGTGGTAGAATTTTAGAGTTGGATTTGTTCAGGTCTGTACCCTATCCAAACCCCTTCACCCTGGTTCAGATCTGCCCTTTGTTGAAGACACACTTTTTGTTTCCAGACAGAGAGAGGGATCTTTTTTGTTTCTTTTTGGCAGAGCTGTCAGATGATTGTCATGTTTCTTGTTCTTGTTTGTTCCCTGTTCTGTTTGTCAAAGGCAGCTTTAAACTCATTTCTGTCTATTCCCAAAAGAGAATCTTTCATCTCAGAAACCTTCTTACACAAGGCAACAGGAGATTGGGGTATTTCGTTCTTGTGTGGAGGGAATGGCGGGGGATTTGAATGCATAGTAAGTACAAAACTCCAGCATTTTGCATCTTTAATGCCTTCCTGTTGTCCCTTTTTGAATTAGGCCTGGACACCACCCCCACCCAGATGCAAAATTCCATATAACAGATCGGCAGTGTAGTTTATATCGACTTCCCAGAGGCATGGTCACCTTCACAGTACTAAATGTCAGGTGACTGCTGGCATCCATCTTTGGTCATTGTCTTGTATATTTTTAAAATCTTCTTTAAGCAGGTCAGCATGTCTGAGCTGAGCTGGCGAAGCTGTATGTAGCTCTCACTCTGTCTCAGTCAAACTCTCTTGATTTATTGATGGAAGTCACCTTGCCAGGGTAAGTCAAATTGGATCGATTGTTCCAAAATGTGGAGCAAAGCAGAATAAACTCTAACTTTAGAAACTGAAATGGAATTTTACAGGGCTCTCTCCACTGCCCTCAAATCCTCGCATAAACACAAACTTATTACGCTCATTATCCCCCAGGATTTACAATCACCATTCAGTATAAACACATGTTTCATTTTGTTGTCAAACTTGTTCAAAAGGAATAATAAAGGATAAATGACGAGACCATCCATCATGCAGTTTACTGAGTGACTTCATCAAAAGATAATGCAAAACAAACCTGTCGCTATTTTGTATTTTGAGCACATTTAATGTTACAAAGTCCACATTTACGTGACCTTCAGGATAATGGGGTTTGATCCAGTTGAAAATGGAGGGTGGAATTTTATGAATTCATTGCACCCATTTTGCATTATAAAATCAGGTGAGTACTGGGAATGGTGTCCTTTCTTGTATCCATTCCCATTTTACCGAAAGAAAAAATATCAACATGATCTGGAGCCCGCACAAAACGTTAACTTGTATTTTTTTGCATTTGCCACAATGCCATCAGCGAACTTCAATCCCAATTATCCCAGCTCACCCATCTTAACCACCTCATTCTGGATCGCTCAGGAAAACACCTCAAGCATAAAAGTCAGATTCAGGTGTTTGACCAGTGAGGGTGAGTGAGGAGGTAAATCCTTCAAAGGCTAGTGGCTTGTGCTACCAAATGAAACTGTTGGATTTTAACCTGGTGTTGTGAGACTTCTCCCTGAACAAGTCAGGGCTGTATATAAGCTGCAATGATGGACACATAGCCAGTCACGCCAGGAAGATGGCCCCAAAGGAAAGTGTTACCAGGTTCCTGGAGGCTGGACATGGTGGAGGAGAGGCAGCAGCTGCTGTTCCCCACACAGGGCCCTCCCCCAAGGGGTCACGCAGCAAGTGCGTTGTGGGGGGCAGTTGTAGCCATTGTGAATGGCAGGACTCTGACCCCTCGGTCTGGACAACAGAACCATTCGAAAATGAACAGCCTTCTTTGGGCTGCAAGAGTGAGTGTGCATCCCATTCTGAAACCTGTATGTGCTGTTCCTAAAAATGTCAAACCATCCCCATCTACCTCAAGGGCAGCCACCAACGCTGTCCCCCACCAACCCCCATACGGTGGTGACCCAACCCCCAAACAGCATCCCCCAACGGTGACCCATTTCTCCGCAATGACCAACACGAGCTCCCCAACTCTGACACACATTGTACCCCATGCCTTTCCATCCATCATGCTGTCTAATCCCCCTTGCATCCCCCCCAAGGAGAAAAGCCTGCACAGCCGCCATGAGAGGGCACAGGCTGGTGGCGGTGTTCCTGAGCTGCAGCTGCTGACGATCCATGAGCAGCGTGCCCTGGAACTGCGGGGAGGGGGGTGGGGGGGGTGGGCATATCTAGAATGGTAACTGACAGCCAGGTCAGAGTCTGGAATACAGGTGAGCATCAGCTGAATCCTATTCCTAAGTCTTCTGTGAACTAAGTGCGATGTAGCGCAGGCTGCTTTCTCTCCCTTCCCCTAATATGTTTCTTTCTAACATTGCTGGGTCCTGATGCCCTCTTCCTGAACCAACTACCCAGGACACCTCGGGCAACACCTCGGAGGGAGTCCCTGAAGAATCCTTCAAGGACAGCACCAGTGATTCAGCACAGGTATCAACCACACAACCCACCAACACAGACACTGTCACCACAGCGGGGAATGTTAGTGCTGAGGCTCCTGAGTCACTTACTGGTGAGCACATCACAGACACAGATACACATCCAAGGACTCGGGCACATGGACGCCTACTGGAGGCGAGAATTCAGCTGTCCCCAAATCAGATGCCGGGGCTCAAGGCTCGTTCATCCCGAAGCAGGTGGAGGTGCATCAGGAAATCCGGGGAGTTGTGGAAGGGCTGTCAGCAACCGTCCTGCGACTGCAGGGCTGTTTAGGGGAGTCTAACAGAGTGCTGTCACAGGAGGTGGTGCCGGCACAGCGTGCAAACCAGGCCAACACTGCAAGGGTGGGTCCGCAGTGGAAGTCAGGGACAGGGATCTGTCTTCATCGGTTTACGGTCCAGGCCATCCTGGAGATACAGTGGGTGCGGCATTCAGGAAGCACAGTGTTCGGTGGCCAGGGGTGTGGGGGGCATGTGGGAGACACTGCTGGCCATGGCTGGTCCTCTCACTGGCATTCTGGAGACACAGGAGGCAATGGCTGTGAGCCCAGGCTCAGAGGATGAATGCTGAGGGGCTCCAGAGTCTGGCTCGCTCTCAGAGTGCTGCAGCGGAGGGGCTCCAGAGCTTGGCCCAGTCTCAGAGAGCCAGGGCTAAGGGATCAAACACCATGGGACAGACGCAGCTCACTGTCATCACCTTATCACAGCTGTCACTGTTCTCTCATTGAAGATCTCCATAGCAACCTCCTGGACTTTCCTTCAGGTTGCAGCAGCTCAGAATGGATCTGGTTAAAATAACTGTGCTGTCAGGGCTGGAATGGAAGACTCAAAAAGGTTCCTCAGGCCTTAGGCCCCATTTTCCAGTCAGTCTCACTGCCTCCGCAGTGCAATATACACTCCCAGTGCAGCATTCATTATAGATTTGAAAATAGGCCTAAAACAATTCACTCCTCAGTATGGTCTTCAGGTGCCATGATGGTGATATCCTGGCCTACACACACACACACACACACACACACACACACACACACACACACACACACACACACACACACACACACACACACATACAATGCCTGAATTTTACCCCAGATGGCATGCACACTCAGGAGCCCTGACTGGCAAGTTAATGGGCAGCCAGTGTGAAACATACGCCAGGAAAACCTCAGCGCTGCGAGGGAGACCAAGCACACAGAAAAGAGAGTGTGCAGGCTGACACCTGCAATGGGCGACTGCAGGGGGTGTCGCCACTACAGAGCTGTCTCAGGGAGCTGCAAGCCTTTAAAAACTAAACTGCAATGGAAAAACACTACAAAGTGTTTCTGGGCAATGTCACTGTGGCACAGTAATTAACACTGCTGCCTCACAGCACCAGGGACCTGGGTTCCATTCCTGGCTTGGGTCACTGTCTGTGTGGAGTTTGTACGTTCTCCCTGTGTCTGCGTGGGTTTCCTCCGGGTGCCCCGGTTTCCTCCCACAGTCCAAAAGACGTGCTGGTTCGGTGCTGAATTCTCCCTCAATGTAGCTAAACAGGTGTTGGAATGTGGCAAGTAGGGGATTTTCACATTAACTTCATTGCAGTGTTAATTAAAACTATTTGTGATGCTAATAAATAAACCAACCTCTGTCCCCACTGGCCTTTCAAAATATTATCTTAGTCCTGGCAATCCCACACTGAATCGAGCTTGTAGCTAAAAGGTAAAAGCCACCTGGCCAATCGTCAAAACAGATGAGTTGTGTAAAATTGCATTCCGATTGCCTCCTAATATCCTGAATTGCCTGTTCGATTGTCACTAAGCGTGTTTCCAACTCCTCTGCTTGTCTGCCAACCGAAATATTCCGTAAGTGTGATATGACGTTGGGAATGTGTGCCTGGCCTATTCTCCCGCGATTTCACGTGCTTTGGGTTCAGATGTGTGTCTGAGTAACAACACATTCCTGTGCCAATGTCTCCTCTAATCCTCTAAATTGCATCCTACTAAAAATGTAAAAAACAAGGTTTGGAATGAATAATGCTGAGTGCATCACTCTGGAGGATGATTAACACTAACCTCAGAGAACCGTTGCTGTGTTTTATGAAGGATTGTATAATTCGTAATGCTTCATAAATTCAGCTGAAGGCCAACAGAGAAAATGTTCTTTTCAAACGGATTTGTTTTACAGGTTTTCTGAGTTTATGAAGTTCTCAGCGAGTGTTCTGGGCCCATATACATTCTGACATTGCATAGTGAATTTTAATATCAGCTTTGTAATATTCAGCTATGAAAATAAAGTTCACTGAACAGCTAATAAACAGCAAGAAATTGAATCTTTGAAATGTCTGCGTTTTGATAGTTAAGCTCCTGTTAACTGGATAATTTAACTCGCAGCAGCAATTTCAGTTCCATGAAAATGAACATTTTGTTTGAGTTATACTGAGTAGGGTTTTTCTCCTCTCCGTGGCGTTCCACGATGGCAGGAGGTGGCTCGTTGCTGGGATCTTATGGTCTTACCATTGTCAACAGTTTCCCGTTGAATACAGTCCATGTCACTCAGTTACCATCGGCGAGGGTGCAGCATCAGAGGGCCATAAGGTTTGTCCTAGAGTCACAGAATCATAGAGGTTTACAGTATGGAAACAGGCCCTTTGGCCCAACTTGTCCATGCCGCCGTTTTTTTTTTAAATCCCTAAACTATTCCCAATTGCCTGTATTTGGCCCATACCCCTTTATACTCATCGTACCCATCTAACTATCTAAATGCTTTTTAAAAGATAAAATTGTACCTGCCTCTACTACTACCTCTGGCAGCTTGTTCCAGATGCTCACCACCCACTGTGTGAAAATATTGCCCCTCTGGACACTATTGTATTTCTCCCCTCTCACCTTAAACCCATGCCCTCCAGTTTAAATTCCCCTATCTTTGGGAAAAGGTTTTGACTAACTATCTTGTCTATGCCTCTCATTATTTTACAGACCTCTATAAGATCACCCCTCAGCCTTCTACACTCCTGATAAAAAAGCCCCAGTCTATCCAGCCTGTCCTTATAATTCAATCCATCAAGTCTCGGTAGCATCCTAGTAAATCTATTCTGCAGTCTTTCCAGTTTAATAATATCCTTTCTATAATAGGGTGACCAGAATTGCACACAGTATTCCAAGTGTGGCCTTACCAATGTCTTGTACAATTTCAAAAGGACGTCCCAACTCCTGTATTCAATGCCCTGACCAATGAAACCAAGAATGCTGAATGCCTTCTTCACCACTCTGTCCACCTGTGACTCCACTTTCAAGGAGCTGTGAACATGTACCCCTAGATCTCTTTATTCTGTAACTCTCCCCAACGCCCTACTATTAACTGAGTAAGTCCTGCCCTGGTTCAATCTACCAAAATGCATCACCTCGCATTTGTCTAAATTAGACTCCATCTGCCATTTGTCAGCCCACTGGTCCAATTGGTCAAGATCCCGTTGCAATTGGAGATCTTTCTTCACTGTCTACCATGCCACCGATCTTGGTGTCATCTGCAAACTTACTAACCATGGCCCCCATATTCTCATCCAACTCATTAATATAAATGACAAATAACATTGGGCCCAGCACTAATCTCAGAGGCAACCGCTGGTCACAGGCCTCCAGTTTGAAAAACAACTCTCTACAACCACCCTCTGGCTTCCGTCAAGAAGCCAATTTTGTATCCATTTAGATACCTCACCCTGGATCCCGTGAGATTTAACTTTATGCAACAACATATCATGTGGTACCTTGTCAAAGGCCTTGCTAAAGTCCATGTAGACAATGTGGGCTGCACGGTAGCACAGTAGTTAGCACTGCTTCTTCACAGCTCTAGGGACCTGGGTTCGAATCCTGGCTCGGGTCACTGTGTGGAGTTTGCACATTCTCCTCGTGTCTGTGTGGGTTTCCTCCGGGTGCTCCGGTTCCCTCCCACAGTCCAAAGATGTGCGGGTTGGGTTTATTGGCCACGCTAAGAAATTGCCCGTTAGTGTCCAGGGATGCGTAGGTTAGAGGGATTAGTGGGTATAATATGTAGGGATATGGGAGTAGGGACTGGATGGGATTGTGTTCGGTGCAGACTCGATGGGCCGAAGGGCCTCTTTCTGCACTGTAGGGTTCTATGGTTCTATAACATCAACTGCACTGCCCTCATCTATCTTCTTGGTTATCCCTTCAAAAAACTCAATCAAATTTGTGAGACATGATTTTCCACTCACAGAGCCATGCTGACTGCCCCTAATTAGTCCTTGTGGCTTTAAATGCCATCTCTCTATGTATGCCACGAATGGCATCAAGATTTTGGTCACTAACTTTTACTAGCACATGAATAAATGTTTTGGTTGTACAGAGGATTGTGTCATATTTACCTGGACAGATGAAATATGTGTGTTACTATGTTGCTGTATGGCCCTCAGCTTTTATATTTGCGCCTGTACATGTGGTGTAGGTATGCCCACAGTGCTGTTAGGAAGGGAGTTCCAGGATTTTGAGCCAGCGACAGTGAAGGAATGGCACACATTTTCAGGTCAGGATGGTAGAGGGCAGGGTGGGGTGGATCTTTGTGGTGATGTTCTCAGGTATCTGCTGTCCTTGTCTTTCTAGATGAGAGTGATCCTGAGTTTGGAAGGTGCTGTCCAAGGAGCATCAGTGAGCACCTGCAGTGCATCTTGAAGTTCCTTGTCACAGGATTCCTAGCCTTTGATTTGCTCTGGAGGTGATAGTATTTATTTGGCTAGTCGAGTTCAGTTTCTGGTCAATGGTAGCCCCCAAAATGTTGATAGTGGAGAATTCAGCAGTGGTAATGCCAGTGAAGGTCAAGGGATGATGATTAGCTTCTCTCTTGTTGGTAATGATCATTGCCTGGTACTCGTGTGGCACAAATCTGACTTTCCACTTGTCAGCCCTGGGTATTCTCCAGCTCTTGCTGCATTTGGACACGAGCTGCTTCAGTATCTGAGGAGTTGTGAATGGTGCTGAACATTGTGCAAACGTCAGCTAACATCCCCAATTCTGACCTTATGATTACAGGAAGATCATTGATGAAGCAACTGAAGATGGTTGGGCCTCAGAGACGAATCCTGAGGGACTCCTGCAGGGATATCCTGGAGCTGAGATGACTGAACTCCAATCACCAGAACCATCTTCCTTTGTTGGTTTGAGAGTTTCCCCCAGATCCCATTGACTCCAGTTTTACTAGGACTCATTGCTGCCACACTCAGTCACATGCTGCCTTGATGTCAAGGGCAGTCATTCAGTCACACCCCTCTCAGAGACAGCTTTTTAAGCCACCGGCGCAGAAAGCTCTACAAGACAGGGGAGGTAGTCGACCTAATTTTAGGGAATGAAGCCAGGCAGGTAGACATGTTATCTGGCCACATTTTGGTGAAAGTAACTGGAACTTGATAAGAGTTAAGGTAGTTATGGAAAAGAACGACAATGGACTGGAAATAAAGGGCAGGGATTTTCTCCCTCTCCACAGTGCAAATCACTGGCAGTACGATCCCATAGTCCCATGGTTATCAATGGGGTTTTCCATTGAACTGACTGCCCTCTGCCTGGGAACCTGCAGCCGGGGTGCGTCGTCATAATATCCTGCAGGTAAGAATGGAGGCAAGATTTTAGCAAATGTTTCTGAACTGGGAGAAGGCCGATTTTAATAGGATAAGACAGGATCAGACCAAAGTGGACTGGGAGCAGATACTTGTTGGAAAATCCACATCAGAAAAATGGGAGTCATTCAAAAAGAAAATAGAGAGAGTTGTTATAAAATCAGAGAATTCCTACAATGCAGAAGGAGGCCATTCAGGCCACCAAGTCTGCAGTGACAATAATCCCACCCAGTCCCTATCGCCACAACCCCACATATTTACCCTACCTGACAGGAAAAATTTAGCACGACCAATCAATCTAACCTGCACATCTTTGGATTGTGGGAGGAAACCGGAGCACCCGGAGGAAACCCAAGCAGACATGGGGAGAATGTGCAGACTCCACACAGACAGTGACCCAAGCTGTGAATCGATTCTGGGTCCCTGGCGCTGTGAGGCAGCAGTGCTAACCGCCATGCCACTGTGCTGCCCTATAATGCAGGTCAGAATCTCCATGGTGTTTTGTGAAGTCAGTCTAGACCATAAATTTCGCTCTTCGAATTTGGCACGGTAAGGAAGAGATGGTTTATTCCAGGTGTGATTCAAGTGATCACAAGGGAACTTTTACCAAACAGAATTTAGTTAAGAACACAGCTAACATATTTAACATATAATACAAAAAATTAACATAACTTTAACAATTTAAAAAAATCCATGATATTGTATAAACTTTAACAGCTAAATGTACTGTTCCAATTCAGACAACCCACAAACATACACCCCTTTCTTAGCACAGAAAGCAAGAATGCTCACGTGATGTTGGATTTTGCAGCTTTGCAATACTGACTGTGAATTGCTGCTTTGACATGTTGGATCCCAACTGAGATTCCCAGCCCTGGAACTACCAGCTCACCTCGAGAGGCCCAGACACACTGCTTACCCCTAGCTTCCAGCTGCACCTCACTGACAGCAGAAACTTTACCCCAGAGAGAGACAGAGAACACTGCTTTCATTCTGCAATCCAAACAGCTTCAGCTCAAAATGAAATCTGCAAAAAAATTGACTCCGCCTGACACAATCAGGTTCCACCCAACAATTCCAAAAGGATCACAAAGCCACAGGACACTGCATTAGGCCCAGATTAAAAATGAACAAGATGTCCATTGTACTGCTTCAGCAACAATTAAAGGACATCGGCTCAGACCGCACAGCAACAAAAAACAACAGGACCTGATTGAAAAAAACTGCAGAGAAACATGATTAAAATACATTTCTTAAAGGCACAGTACCGTCACAGGGTATAAAGCAAACATATTCCTGTAAAGGTAAAGGATGGGACCAACAAGTCCAGAAAATCCTGGATGTCAAATGATAATGAGAGGCAAAAATCAGCTCAATAGTCAATATCTTTTCCCAAAAGTAGAGGAGTCTAAAACTAGAGGGCAAAAGTTTAAGGTGAGAGGGGAGAGATTCAAAAGTGCCCAGAAGGACAGTTTTTTCACATAGAAGGTCAAGAGTGTCTGAAACGAGCTGCCAGAGGTAGTAGTAGAGGCGGGTACAATTTTGTCTTTTAAAAAGCATTTAGACAGTTACATGGGTAAGATGAGAATAGAGGGATATGGGCCAAATGCGGGCAATTGGGATTAGCTTAGGGGTTAAAAAAAGGGGTTTATGGACAAATTGGGCTGAAGGGCCTATTTCTATGCTGTAAACCTCTATGACTCAGTACTTGAGAAATGCTTATGATAGATATAGGGGGCTAAAAACAGTAGATTATATCTGAGAGGATATAAAATGTGGGGGGCTACTTAAAAAAGAAATTAGGAGAGTGAAGAAGGGGCATTGGTGAGGAAAATAAAGGAAAATCCCAAGATGTTTTGTGTGTATTCAGGGCAAGAGGGTAACCAGTGAAAGAATAGAACCCATTAAGAAACAATGAGCCAATGTGTGTGTGTGGAGCAGAAAGACGTCGGTGAGGTGTGTTAATGATTTAAATGTGAATGTGGCAATCATCATCAGATTGTTGCCTCAAGGTCTCTGAACTGTGCGTGCTGAACAATGTGGGGTATATCAGTTCTGGAATCCTTCCTTTTTACTGCACTAGCTGCCGTATTCTGATGTGTTTGAAGGTCCCACAGACACTTTGAGAAGCTGGGGAGAGGAGGTAAGTGTGTAAATGGGTGAGGAACAGGCTGTCAGTCGGTTGGGAGGGTGGGTGATATGGGATAGTCAAAGGGGGACATTAGGTAGAGAGATTTGGGGAATAGCTGCGGGGAGGGAGGTTGGGTGGACTGGGGTGGCATGTTGTAGGAGTTAGTAGCATAGCTACCCAGAGGTTAAAATAGGTTTAATCCTTTTATCTTTTCCCAGGTAACCATTCTGCTAAGTGAGCCAGGATATCCGACTGTAACTCAGAGATTCAGCAGGTTCCAAACACAAGGAAATTCCACAACAGAAGTTGGAAACTTCCTGGGCAATTCCCACATTGTCAGTGTGTGGGGAGTTCTGGGGCAGTCCGAGCACATTTTAGAAACATAGAAAGTGGGAGCAGGAATAGGAGAGTTGGTCCTTTAAGCGTCTCCAACATTAAATATAATCATGGCGTGTCCTCCATCCCAATAAGATAGAAGCAAGGAGGTTTCCACTGGCGGGTGGATCTAGAACTAGGGGGCATAGCCTCAAAATAAGGGGGAGCAGATTTAGGACTGAGTTGAGGAGGAACTTCTTCACCCAAAGGGTTGTGAATCTGTGGAATTCCCTGCCCAGTGAAGCAGTTGAGGCTCCCTCATTGAATGTTTTTAATGCAAGGATAGGTAAATTTTTGAACAGTAAAGGAATTAAGGGTTATGGTGGGTGGGTAAGTGGAGCTGAGTCCACAAAAAGATCAGCCATAGTCTTATTGAATGGTGGAGCAGGCTCGAGGGGCCAGATGGCCGACTCCTGCTCCTAGTTCTTATGTTCTTATCTTTAATTAATATCATACTCTCACTCTCTCCTCCTATCACTTGAAGCCTCCAGGTTCTGCAAATCTATTTTCTTCTTAAATATATTCCAGGGCTTAGCCTCCACAGCCTTCAGTGGTAGAGAATTCCACATGTTCAACATCCTTTGAGTGAAGACACTTTCGCCCACCTCAATCCTAAATGGTCTACTCCTTATCCTGAGACTGTGACCCCTCATTCTTGACCCCCTCAGCTATTGGAAACAACATCTCTGCATCGAATCTGTCAGGCCTGTCAGAACTTTATTCGATTCAATGAGATCCCTTCTCATTCTTCTCAATTCCAATGAACACACACAGTTGACTCAATCTCTCCTCATACAACAATCCTACCATCCCAAGAATCAGTCTGGTGAACCTTCACTGCACTCCCTCAATGGCAAGTATATCCTTTCCGAGGTAAGGAGCCAAAAACTGCACAAAATAAGGCCTTCTACAGCTGCTTCTGTATTCAAAATCTCTTGCAATGAAGGCCAACATACCATTTACCTTCCTAACTGTGTGCTGCGCCTACATGTTTACTTTCAGTGACTGGTGCACTAGGACACCCAGTTCACTTTAAACATCAACGTTTCCCATTTTAAACAATATTTTGCCATTCTGTTTCCCTGTCTAAAGTGGATAGCTCCACATTTATCTTCCGTTTGCTCATTTACTCAACTTGTCTGGAAACCTCTTACCATCCACCTCACATTTACATTCCTACCAGGTTTTGTGTCATCAGCAACCTGGAAACATTACATTTAGCTCCCTCATACAAATCATAGCATCTCTAAAGTGCAGAAGGAGGCCATTTGACCCTTTGAGCCTGCACTGGCCACAATCCCACCCAGGCCCTATCCCCGTAACGCCACATATTTACCCTACTAATCCCTTTGACACTAATGGTCAATTTAGCATGGCCAATCCACCTAGCCAACACATCTTTGGAATGTGGGAGGAAACTGGAGCACCTGGAGGAAACCCATGCAGACACGGGGAGAATGTGCAAACAGACAATAAGCTCAGGCTGAGAATCGAGCCCGGGTCCCTGGTGCTGTGAGACAGCAACGCTAACCATTGTGCCACCATGCTGCCCATTGATATATATTGATATTGTGAATAGCTGGGGCCCAAGCACTGATCCCTTGGGATCTCGCTAGTCACTGCCTGCCATCCTGAAAAAGACCCAGTTTTCTCTAGCCTCTGTTTCCTGTCTGCTAAACAAATCACAATCCATACCGATATATTACCCTCAATCCCATGTGCTTAAATTTTGCATCTTTTATGTGGGAATTTATTAAAAGCTTTCTGAAAATCCAAGGACACCACATTCACTGATTCTCCCCTATCTATTCTGCTAATTACATCCCCAAAAATCTCCAGTAGGTTTGTCAAATGATTTCCTTTTCATAAATCCATGTTGACTTTGTCTAATCCTGTCGATGTTTTCTAAGGGGGCGATTTCCTGGCCCTGTTTGACACAGGCGTGAATCCCGTTATGGTTGGATACACTTGTATGAGGGCGCTAGTGGGATTTGCAACAGAGAGATCTCAGAATGAGTTCTTCTATATCCCTCGCGGCAACGTCATTGGATTCACACCCACTGAGGGCAGGAACTCCATTGCCATTCATTTAAGCATTCAAAACCAGCTTAACACTGTAACCTCCAGGATTGGCCTATATTCCCATCTACTGAAGTGACATAATGGGATTCACCCACTGGTCTCCAAAAATGGAGATCAGACATGATGACCATGTCAAGGGCTCAGAGACCAGCGCAGCCCCTGGGCAGCCAGAGGGTGGTGGCTGAGGGTGGTGTCCAGACAGTGCCAGGCTGGAGCTGCCAGGGGGCAGGGCCTGCAGGCAACCCTATAGCGGGTGTTCAATACCAACAACTGGAAAGGGAGGCCCAATTAGAGAGAGAGGGGGTCTTTAACATTGATTTGAGATTGAGGAGCCCCTTATAAAAGGCAGTCAAATCTCTGTGGAGCCAGGCTTTTTGGCACCTTTAGGCTCCGCCCTCAGAATGACAGTGAAAAACACGACCCTCTGTTTTAAAATGGCAAAGTGTGGGAATAGCGCGATGGCAAACCTGTCAGCTCCTCTGGGGAGGCACGCGTTGGTTTTCAATCTGAACCTGGCATTTTGGCCGGAACATTCCAGCTGTTCACGTCAGCATCTTCTGGTCCTACCGACAACATCCCCCACCCCCCCACACACCCGGTTTCCTGGCAGCATGGGGTGGGGCCAATGGGAAATCCTATTGGTTGCAGCGAGATCAGAGGAACCCCCTGCTGGCCAATGGTGTGTCACCTCCCACCACGGGGAAATACACAGCGGAGAGGCCGGAGAATCCCGCCCTTTACCATTTCTTCAGGAAGTTCTGCCCAAAAAGTGTCCTGTTAGCACATCCTTTAAAATAGACTCCAGGGATAGGATGTGGCTATTCGAAGACTGGAATCTTTGGGTCAATTTGTTTTACGTATTGCACCATATTATTTACAATTTTAAATACTGGGCAGCACGGTGGCTTAGTGGTTAGCATTGCTGTCTCACAGCACCTGGGTCCCGGATTTGATTCCCGAACTGGGTCACTGTCTGTGTAGAGTTTGCACATTCTCCCCATGTCTGCATGGGCTTCTTCCGGATGCTGTGCTTTCCTCTCACAGTCTGAAAGACTTGCTGGTTAGGTGCATTGACCTGAACAGGCACTGGACTGTGGCAAGTAGGGAAATTTCACAGTAACTTCATTGCTGTATTAATGTAAGCCTACTTGTGACTGATAAATAAATAAACTTCAAACTTTTAAGAATGTCTAAACTTTATAAATTATTTGAATGTAAAAAAGTTCCCAAGTTTGTAGTAACCTTTCATGCATTTCACAACTTCTCAGGCTTGCTCTAAGTATTTCAATATTTTGATAGGGAATCTTAATTTTAAAATATGTTTTAATCCCAAACTTGTTTCAGAAACGTTGACTAATTCACTTAATCACTTAAAATATTAAGCCCTTGCAATCATCCTGTGGAATAATAATGTTGGAACAGTCAAATTATTCCTTTGTTCCATTTATTGGAAACTGGCTAAACCCTTCAATAATATCAGATGAATGTGTTGTACATTTTGATGTCATTCTCCCACAGAGATGTCGCCATGGGGCTTTGATGAAGCCATGACCATAATCACTTTGGAAATCAGCCACAGTTGAAATGATCTTGCCAACACAAAAATGAGTTTTTTATTCCCAGCAGATGGATTTTTGCAACAGTCCGTATGTCAGCTTACGCCAGACTGAGTTGCTGGCAAACATTTTTGCGGCAAAAAATATAAAGAATGTTTTGGGCAATTAAAGCAGGAAGTAATAACTGACAAATCTTTACTTTATTCCCTCAAATTTAACTTTTCTGTTGTCTTTTGGGGAAAGGTTGATGCTTCATTGTGAATATAATGAAGCGTTTTGCCAGCAGCTATATCTAGTTTCAAGTTGACTGCAATAATACTTTTGATGAAGTATCTCTCCAGAGAGAGTAGAAACATATTTTTGCACGAATCTTTTTTCCAGATGTTTTAGCTTCAACAGATTTGTGAGATTTTGCTCCTACTGCTTGTTATATTTACCTATAATCATATTGCTTCTTTATACAAGTCTTTTCCTACATTGCAGAAATGAGTAGATGCGCATTCCCTGAAAAGTGTGAGGTGATGCATTTTGGGAAGACTAACAAGGCAAGGGAATACGCGATAAATGATAGGATGCTGGGAAGTGCAGAGAACCGGACGGACTTGGGTGCATGTTCAAAGGCAGCAGGACAGATAGATAAAGTAGTTAAGAAGGCAAATGGGATACTTGCCTTTATTAGCCAAGGCATAGAATATAAGGTAGGTTATGATGCAGCTGTATAAAACACAGGCCACAGCTAGGATATTGTGTGCAGTCATGGCCACTGCATTATAGGAGGGATGTGACTGCACTGGGGAGGGTGCAGAGAAGATTCACCAGGATGCTGCCTGGGCTGGAGTGTCTCAGCTATGAAGAGAGGCTGGTTAGGCTGGGGTTGTTTTCCTTAGAGCAGAGAAGGCTGAGAGGGGTCCTGATGAGGTGTATAAAATTATGAGAAATACAGATAGGGTAGATAGAAAGTAGGTCCAATAACCGGGGAGGGGGAGGGGCATAGATTTAAGGTCAGGGGCTGGAGATTTAGCGGGATTTGAGGGAGATGTTTTTCCCCCAGAGGGTGCTGGGAATGTGGAACAGTGCAGGAGTGGGCAGGTGTTTTGTAGACATTGCTTAAAAGGCAGAAAGGAATCTACGTATCTACAAATCTACATATTTTACCCACTAATCCCTCTAACCTACGCATCTCAGGACACTAAGGGCAATTTTAGCATAGCCAATCAACCTAACCCGCACATCTTTGGATGTGGGAGGAAACCGGAGTACCTGGAGAAAGCCCACGCAGACACGAGGAGAATGTGCACACTCCATACAGACAGTGACCCACGCCACAGATTCCGTGCAGTAAATACTGACAAATATCTGGTCTTAATACAGTCAAGTTAAATGACAATTTAGACCTGGCTCAGTAAATAATTTGGACATCCTCTAACATCCTATCGGGAAACATGTTAACATTTTGGGATTATGAAGAATTGATGTTCATTTTTATGATTTAGTGTTTGTGTCTCACAGATTACGCTGCCGTTCTCTAACTCAATAATAAACCCATCGTATTCCACTGTCATTTTGCACTCAGAACACTCGATCTCACAAATTTCTATCAACTTTACTCAGAAATATTTCCACAGGAAATCACTCTGTTTCTGTCTAAACAGCTGTATTGTCTTTGACAAATCCCTCATTCTGGATTGTTCCATTTTCTCTACTGATTGGCAATTTAAGTGAGTATTCTGGTGTTAATACTTTGAACAGTACAAACTGGATAGAATTGTGTCTTTCATTTCAATGATAAATGGCCTGTGTAGGACTAGATTGTACAGAGTGAAAAGCTTTGGTCCTATCAGCGTGTTTTTTTAAAGCTTATTCACTAGTCACAAGTAAGGTTTACATTAACACTGCAATGAAGTTGGTGTGAAATTCCTCTAGTTGTCACACTCCAGCACCTGCTTGGGTCAATGCACCTAATCTGCGCATCTTTCAAACTGTGGGAGGAAACCAGAGCACCCGGAGGAAACCCACGCAGACACAGGGAGAATGTGCAGACTCTGCACAGACAGTGACCCAAGCTGGGAATCAAAGACAGGTCCGCAGTGCTGAGGCAGCAGTGCTAATCACTGTGTCACCATGCCACCCGTTACTATAGCAACTTAAAAAAAACTGTGGTATTTGGAGTGTACCTGTTTTTTCTTGCACACTAAATGGAATACCTACGATTTCAAATATTGCAGTATCTCAACTTAAGATAACTGGAGTATTTGAGAGAACACACAAAACATACCTTGGATGTAGGTTCACTTGGAAGCTTACCATTGACACAGACTTCATTCTCATTTAATCTGATTTAACTTCCAAGTTAGCATGCTTTAAATGATTAGAAGCTACAGAAGCAAGGATGTAACTAAGGAACTAAATTATTCCAAAATTAAGGATGCAATATTATTTGAAAAGTCTTTGCTTCAGATAATTCTCCAGCATTTCAAATGATTGCAAGCATTGATTCTCGCAGACAATTAACAATGCCTCACTCCATCATCCTGACAGCTTTGATAAGAGGAGGCCCCAAAGAACCACTAATTTCATAATTGCAGGAGTTGCTGCGCAAATCATTCCCTCACCAGGCTTTATCTTCCCTCTAAATGCTGAAGTGGTAATTTTAAGTAGGGCTTTGTTATCTTCAAGGGACAAAGCTCATCAGTCAGAATTTCATGTGTCACCATCCCTCCTCCTTACTGACTCATGAGAGTGCTTCTAGGTAATAAGAAAAGCTGTTCCACACAACTCAAGTCTTGTTGCTTTTTTCTCCCTTAAACAAACTGTCCAAATGGATATTAGTACAGATCAGATCTTCACTGAGTTGTCTGCACTGCACAGTCAGTACCTAACTTCAAGTAGGCGAAATGCATCATTGAGCATCGCAGAGTCATCACTTTTTATTTTTCACGAATGCAAATACATTGAAGACTGGATTATCCTTCATTCTGAAGACTTAAGTGTAAACTCCTTCCAGTGTCACAGTGTTGTTAAACAGTGTCTACAGCAGCACTTCCAGTTCTATTCCTGAAATCCACCTTGCATCCTGAATATCCGGTGGCACAATGGTTAACACTGCTGCCTCACGGCACCAGGGACCTGCGTTCAATTCCGGCCTCGGGTCACTGTCTGCGTGGAGTTTGCATGTTCTCTCCAAGTCTGCATGGGTTTCCTTTGGGTGCTCAGGCTTCCTCTCTCATTCCAAAGATGTGTGGGTTCAGTTGAATGATTTTGTGAGAAATTCTTTTAAGTGGTCTGATTAATTGAAAGGCTACATCTTTCCATTAAACATTTCATTTCACAAAAGGCAAAAAAAGTTTATTCAGTTCAATGAAATTCTTAAACTAGTTTTATTAAAACATTGACATGTTAGAATCAAAAACATTTCAAACTAACAATATTCAGACATACAGTTAAGACAAGAGAAATCTCATTTTGGTCAAAATGGGAGATCAGGGGATCCACTGACACAGCTTTCACAAAAACTCTCCGATTTCATGCCAAAGAGCAGAATTGGTTATAGTTTTCATTATTAGATTAATGAGCCCAGCACTTAATTAAAAGCAATTTCACTCATTCACTGTTCTGTCAATCTAACAATGGCACGTCCTTCAATTAATCATATTTTGACATCTTCAAGTATTGATCTGTCATTCGTCTGTCTGTTTTACAGAAAGTTTCTCCCAAAAGTTCTTCTTATGATTCAGCATTTCTCTAACTAGTTTGACCCAGCTCTAATACCAAAAGACACCTTTATCTTTTGGTATTATCGCCTGGCCTGGGTAATTTACTTTGTTGCATAATTTATGCCTCGCTTGTGCTGATATCTTTAGAACATAGATCAGTACAGCACAATACAGGCCCTTCGGCCCTCGCTGTTGTACCGAGCTATGTCCAAACCCAAGATCAAGCTATACTCAAGCTACGAGAGGACACAGGTTTAAGGTGCTGGGAAGCAAGTACAGAGGAGATGTTAGGGGTAAGTTTTTCACTCAAAGTGGGGTGAGTGAGTGGAATCGGCTGCCGTCGGTGGTGGTAGAGGCGAACTCACTGGGGTCTTTTAAAAGTATGAGTATATGGGATCTAATGGGATTGGGAGTTACAGATAGTTCTATGGCTTGGTAGGTATTGATGTGATAGGCTCAACTTGTGGGCCGAAGGGCCTGTTTGTGCTGTAGTGTTCTATGTTCTATGTTCTATCTCATTCCCTATCGTTCTGGTGTGCTTCATATTCACCAAAAGTGATGTCACAAGTGGATAGGGTCATAAAGAGTGCTTTTGGTACATTGGCTTTATAAATCGGAGTATTGAGTATAGAAGTTGGACTGTTATGGTAAGGTTATATAAGGCATTGGTGAGGCCGAATTTAGAGTATTGTGTACAGTTTTGGTCACCTAGTTACAGGAAGGATGTAAATAAGGTTGAAAGAGTGCAGAGAAGGTTCACAAGGATGTTGCTGGGACTTGAGAAGCTGAGTTACAGAGAGAGATTGAATAGGTTAGGACTTTATTCCCTGGAGCGTAGAGGAATGAGGGGAGCTTTGATAGAGGTGTATAAGATTTTGATGGGTATAGATAGAGTGAATGCAAGCAGGCTTTTTCCACTGGGGGGAGAAAAAAACCAGAGGGCATGGGCTTAGGGCGAAAGGAGAAAAGTTTAAGGGGAATATTAAGGGAGGCTTCTTCACACAGAGAGTGGTGGGAGTGTGGAATGAGCTGCCCTATAAAGTGGTAAATGTGGGGTCACTTTTAACATTTAAGAAAAACTTGGACGGGTTCATGGATGAGAGGGGTGTGGAGGGATATGGTCCAAGTGCAGGTCAGTGGGACTAGGCAAAAAATGGTTCGGCACAGACAAGGGCCAAAAGGCCTGTTTCTGAGCTGTAATTTTCTATGGTTCTATGTTCCTATCCAATAACCGCTTGAAAGTTCCTAAAATGTTCAACTCCACTATCACAGCAGGCAATGCATTCCACACCCCAACCACTCTTCATGAATATATCTTTCATTTTACTAGCACGTTACAAATTCATTTCTTAGAAACATTATTAAGAAGTTATTTAAATGTCTTGTATTCTTCTCAAACTACATATTAGCTGCTAATTATCCTGATGTGGGTATTTAGAATTAATCAGAATTCTCAACTACAAATGGCCATGCTAAATTGACCCAAGTGTCAGGGGGATAGACAGCGTAAATGTGTGGGGTCACGGGAATGGGGCCTGGATGGGATGCGGTCAGTACAGACTCAATGGGTAGAATGGCCTCCTTCTGTACTGTAGGGATTCCATGATTTAATTACGTCACACAAGCAAGTTAACTTCAAGACAAACTTAGTGGCTTGGAGTTTCTACTCAATCTTGCTTTTCAATGCAGTTTTTCTCATAGTGTAAAAGACTAGAAGTTGAGATTTGCACCCAGTGCAATTCAGGGTTCTGTGCATTTATCACATGTTCTAAATCCATGGCATTAAAACAGGCCGAGCGCATCTGGGGATGCTGCCAGTCAACACCTGAGGATTCAGATTTGACCTTCCGTCACAATGGGATTCTAACCTGGAACACCAGAGAATTTCCTGTGGTTTACCAGTTCAGTGACCTATACCAACATCTGGGGGATGCTGCCAGGGTGAATTAATCAATATAGTTTCCACCAACTATATTCATTTGCAAAGTTACAAGGATGCTCTAAATAATAAGCTGGGCATTTAGGTAGAAGGACACTAATAAATACTTCTTAAAAGATTTTAAATATGAGTTTTGATTTAATTTACCCAAGAATTAACTAATGAACTGCAATATAAATTTATCTATTTCTTGAAAGTGAATTTCAATAATTTTAAATTAGATTATTCACAGCTGCAGGGTTAACACTGATTTAAAAGTCCTTTTTATGATGAATACATTTTCAGCTATGTTCATTTAATTATTTTTATTTTACCTTGCCTTGATGTTGCCTCCCAGTCATTTGCTTTTCCATTTGGTGTCTTACCAGCTTCTCATTTATGCAGATGCAGTGTGTTAAATCATTGAATCCTACAGTGCGGAAGGAGGACATTTGGCCCATCGAGTCTACCCCAACCACAATATCACCCAGGCCTTATTCCCATAACCCCATGCATTTACCTCAGCTAGTTTCCCTGGCACTAAGGGGCAATTTTAGCATGGCCAATCCACCTAACCCTCACAGCTTTGGACTGTGGGAGGAAACCAGAGCACCTGGAGGCAACCCACGCAGACACAGGGAGAATGCGCAACCTCCAGAAAGACAGTGACCCAGGCCAAGAATCGAATCTGGGTCCCTGGTGCTGGGAGTCAGTAGTGCTAACAACTGTGCCATCATGCCACAAATCATTGGGTGATCTATTGAATATGTGATTCCTGATGCAGACATTGACACATCTGCATTTATCCCATTTTGAGAGTTAGCGAGTGGTCAGATTTCCAATATAATTTGTTGCTTTTAACCGAAGACAGGTGTCAGAGATGTGAAAACTTTCGCAACGGGTGGTGGTTATTAGTCCAAAAGCCAATTCCTCTCTTGGTTGATTTAAATCTGCTGACCTATCTTCTCCCTATTTCCTCCTATTCTCTCAAACAAGGAACAGTTTATATCAGATGGCAGAATCTTTACCTTTGTAAGCTCCTGCTCCACAGGCCTTCATACATTTACTGAGGAGCATTTTACTGCTGATATGACTGAACATGATTCTCAGCATTGAATACTCAATTTCTTTAAACATGCTGGGTTCTTAAAGTTTATTTTACTTTGCTTCTTGACCTGATTTCTGCTTCTTTAATGTAATTATCCTCATTTCTGAAGTTTAAGGATAAATGATGTCACATTTTGTTAAGCTTACATTTGGAGGAATGTTGATAGTGTAGAGTCTCCATTGCGATTCTCCATTGTGAAAAGACCAGGCAGAATAAGGAGGGGCACAGATCAACTAGATAGTCAATATCTTTTCCCAAATGTAGGGAAGTCTAAAACTAGAAGGCAGATGTTTAAGGTGAGAGGGAGGAGGTACAAAAGGGTTCAGAAGGGCAATTATTTCTCACATAGGGTGGTGAGTGTTAGGAATGAACTTTCTATCTAAACAGCACCAAGCAGTCAAAGAACTCTTGTCACCTGAGCAATCAATCATTCTTCCCCCTAATAATTTAAAAGGGTCGTTAACTTATAAAATTCCAGAAAATCACATTAGGCCTAGATTAAAAATAAACAAAACCCCATTTAAACCATTTAAGCAGCAATAAAAGGACTGCTCCTCTGACAGGTCAACAACAAGCACAATAAAAACAAACATAACTGCTTAGAACATGTTTAAAATACCTTTCTTAAAGGCACAGCTGGAACCTTTGAAGGGTTGGTATATCTTGGGCAATAATAATCCATTAACCTTAGCTTCTTGAGTGAGGAAAGGGAAATCTGACCTCCAGACACCTAGTACACTGAGTATATCTATCTATAGTATAGAACAGTACAGTACATTCAGTACACTGAGTGTGCCTATCTACAGTGTAGAACAGTACAGTTTGTATAGTACACTGAGTCTATCTATCCACTAAGTCTCTGGGTGTTTTGCAGCATCTCTGTTATGGAGACATTTCCGCATGAAATTGTGGGGTAGGGGTTTGTTGGTACCTGGTTTTTGGGCATGAGATTGGCATTGGTGAGATGCCTGAGACCTTGATGCTCATTAACTGAGTGAGCTGCTGGCACCTCTCACACGTTCACTGCTCTCCTGTTTGAATGAAATAAATCTCAGGCTGCAGTGCAAAGTGAATCTGTGAGAGAGGAGGAGGAGGGGAAGGGGATATGATTGGAACATTATAGTGTTGGGATAACACTCTTAATTCATCTGCTCCAGAAAAATTATGTAAAAGAAAATCTCTTTGTTGACACCACTGTTTGAGTTAGAATCCCTACAGTGCAGAAAAAGGCCTTTCGGCCCATCGAGTCTGCACCGACCACAATCCCACCCAGGACCCATTCCCATAACCCCACATCTTTACCCAGCTAATCCTCCTGGCACCAGGGTTAATTTAGCATGACCAGTCAACCCAATCCACACATCTTCGGACTGTGGGAGGAAGCCAGAGAACCAGGAGGAAACCCACGCAGACACGGGGAGAACGTACAAACTCCACACAGACAGTGAGCAGAATCTGAATTGAACCCGGGTCCCTGGCGCTGTGAGGCAGCGGTGTTAGCCACCGTGCCAGCGTGCCGCAGCAATCACTGAAGAATCTGAGTGGCTCTTGATTCCCTCAGTAAGAATTTCACAGAGTCATCCTTTAACAAGCAATAGGTCCCCCAGTACAACACGCAAGAGGCCTAATGTTTATACATGTGCCTCAGAAATAGGCTTGCTGATGTTAACATGGTGCAACTGCACATGCAGGTTGGGCGTAGGTTAAATTTGTCACAGTTTGGTACCCAAACCAAGCAGCTGTAATTTAGTTGGCAGAACTGGGTTCACAATAGAATCAGAAATGCAATTTGACATTGAATTATTTTTCAAATAGTTTCTGACTCTTGCTTTACTCTCATTGTAAATGAATGTTATTGAATGATACACAGCTTCTGTTACAGTCCAATTCCCTTATAGACAGCCAATTGCTTCAGAAATGATGATGGTGCTGTCCATTAAGTAGTGGGAAACTGAGGTTTTAACCTGCTCCCTGTGCAGTTATAATCACGATTATGTTAGCGAGCTTTGGCAAATGACTTTCCCAGTAAGTAATGAGGCTAAAATTTGAGATAAGTTTGAAATTGTTTGAAATCAATTACCAGCCTGTCCATCATAACGAAAGGAGGTTTGAGAAAGATTAAATGGGCTAACTACCAGTTAAGGATACTTTGTGAAAGTTGTTCAGTAATTTAGATAAGATTTAAAAACTGCTGTTACTGGCAAACTGGAGCGTTCTGGCCCCAAGCATTCAAAACAACTTGTAGTTAATCATCTTCCTAAAAGTGATCTCACAGCATGTGGGCCAGCATCCCAATTAATACAAAGAAATGTTATTGGATTTTACATGCCCAGAAGCTTTACTTGTTCTGAGAGATTAATAGAAATTTCATCTACTGTATATTCATAATAAGTAACTGAAACGGCTTTAATTAGAATGCCCACTAATCTCCCTCTGCAACAAATGACTTCTATCAGCATGACAAGTTATTACACCAGTGGGAATGTTTACCCCCAGCATTCCAATTCCATCTGCTGGTTTGATCCTATATCGAGGAGGAGTGTTGGGAATAAGATTTCCACTATGAGAAGACCAATCATTAAGAGAGTGATTCACAGCTATGGACTTGCAATGGCATGAGTGAGACAGTTACCTTCTTACATTTGATAGCACCAAAATATTTGGCTCACCAGGCAACAAAATACTGTGATTCCGCATAAAAATTAATATTGTAATTCTTCCATCAGTCTTCAGAAATACTATCTAGTTGCTGCAGCCGTACCAGTAATTGTTTCCAGTGTTTTCAACAGTGGAATAGAAAGGGATGACATGTTGGCTAAAAGCAAGCAAAGTTGACAAATGATTTCTGAAGGAGTGGCTTCATTCATTCTGTTGTTACACGAAAAGGAAATTGTAAAAGAGAGTCAGATAAATGAAGATACTAGAGAGAAGGAGGACTGACATTCCATGATGATAACTAGACTGTGATGATGTGAAAGGAAGGAGGAAGCCTATTTCCCACATTAAGAAAATTTCTCTTTTACATTGTTCAGGAAATAGTAAAGCAGAACAACAGTGATTGCTCTATTAATCATACAGTTTTAAAGAGAATTAACTCAGGAATCTTATCAGAGTAAAGAACTGAAAGAGATTACTTTAGAGTGAATATCCGTTGAATTTGTAAGAATTTTTAGATGGCTACCCAATTATTTTCAACCCAATTCACCAGTAACTCATGTTAAATCTTCGGTTCAAATGAAATTTAAACCCGCAGGATAAGACAAAACTCTTTAGTTAGCAAACTCAAAGAAATTTTATTTGTAGTGAAATATAAATTACCAAGTTGTAATGTAGAACTA
The DNA here is from genome assembly GCF_965287045.1 of Carcharhinus amblyrhynchos. Lineage (NCBI taxonomy): Eukaryota > Metazoa > Chordata > Chondrichthyes > Carcharhiniformes > Carcharhinidae > Carcharhinus > Carcharhinus amblyrhynchos. The sequence continues at coordinate 51,456,276 of NC_137342.1, forward strand.
TGCAGTTATAACACAGAATTAATTGAGTCCAAATATATAAGTATTGTACATCCATACAAATAAACCCCCTCAGTGTTAATACACAGAATGTGTCTGCAATTAGAATCAACCTCTACCTTTTTTTTACCCTTGAATAATCTCAAGTACATATTGCAAAACATGGAATATACTTACCTTTGAGGCTTTTGATGGGTTGATAACATTTACAAAATCAAATCCCCCTCCTTTGTTTGAGCAGGTATACCCCCCTCCAGTCAGAGTATGAGCAGCAAAAGGTGTCTCTTGAGGAGGAGTTTTTAACACCAAGGGGTGGTTTCACTCTCTCTGTCCATGTGGTGATGGGGTCTTGTCACTTTATGGTTGGCTGACATATTAGTTTAATGTAGTTTTGGCCAATGTGTGATCTTAATATTGATAAGAAAACAATGAACTGTTCACCATGTTATTTTAGATTCATTTCAAACTTACAACTTTTGTATTTTGTAAAATATTGCATCAGATATTCTATAGAAATAGGATACTCAATGAGACCTTGTTGTTCTTGTGCATCAGTCGCTGAAAGTAAGCATACAGGTACAGCAGGCAATAAAAAAGCAAATGGTATGTTTGCCGCCATAGCGAGAGGATTTGAGTAAAGGGATAGGGATGTTTTGCTGCAATTGTATACAGCGTTGGTGAGGCCACACCTGGAGTATTGAGTGCAGTTTTGGTGTCCTTATCTGGGATGGCAGGTCTGTCATATGAGGAGAGACTAAATCGGTTGGGGTTATATTCACTGGAGTTTAGAAAAGTGACAGGGAATCTCATAGGAACTTATAAAATTCTGACAGGCTTAAACAAGGTAGATTCAGAACGAATGTTCCCATTAAACTAATGGTCATAGTTTGAGGATAAGGAGTTAATCTTTTAGAACTGAGGTGAGGAGAAATTTCTTCACCCAGAGAGTGGTGGATGTGTGGAATTCATTATCACAGAAAGTAGTTGAGGCCAAAATGTTGTCTAATTTCAAGAAGAAATTAGATATAGCTCTAGGGGCTAAAGGGATGAAGGGTTATGGGGGAAAGGGTGGGAGAATTATGGAAGGCACAGTGGCATAGTGGTGAATACTGCTGTCTCACAGCACCAGGGACCCAGGTTCAATTCTGGCCTCGGATCACTGTCTGTATGGAGTTTGCACATTCTTCCCGTGTCTGCGTGTGTTTCCTCCACATGCTCCGGTTTCCTCTCACAGTCCAAAGGTGTGTGGGATAGATTGATGCTAAATTGACACTGATGTCAGAGATATAGGCAGGGTAAATATGTGGAGGTTACAGGAATAGGGACTGGATGGGATTGTGGTTGGTGCAAACTCGATGGGCTGAATGGCCTCCTTCTGCTCTGTATGGATTCTATGATTCTATGACATTGAATTCGATGATCAGCCACGATCCAAATGAATGGCAGGAGACACTTCAGTCTAGTTTCCACCGCTGTCACATTTTCCAGTTCTGATAAAAGCTCGTTAACACTGTTTCTCTCTCTCTACAGATTCTCTCAGAGCTGTTCAGTAATCCTGACAGTTTCTGCATTTATTTCAAACTTGCTGCATCCGCAGTTCTTTCTTTTTAAATAAATAAAAGGTCGATTAGTAAGTGAAATCCCTCGTGCTTTCCTAAGCGACCGAGTGGAAGTTTCCTCTGGAAAGGAGCCCACCTGGTTTCAGTGGTGTAAGTAGGTTGGTAAGGTGACATTTTATATGGTTATCCTATTTCACAACTTTGTGCAGCCAGTACAGTTCAGGAGTTGAGTCTAAGATGTGGTTTCTAGAAGAATCAGTCTCATGAGTTTAATTTTATTTTCTTCCTCCATGCTTTCTCACATTCTTGTGCATGTTACTAGGGTGTATTGGCTTTCTTAGCACATGTGAGGAAGAAGTTTTTTTTAAGAAATGACCAAAGAACTGGGAATATCATGTTCCTGATTGAGGATGTATCCTGGAAGCAACAGTCCAACTGCATTTTCCACTGAGCAATTATCCTTCAGTATGGCTTCCTACAGCAGTGATCCTTAATTCTAACATCAGTGATATATTTAATGACAACTCACCCTTTCTACAGAATGTGTTCTTTCTGGCTCCCTGGTTAATTGACAGGAGCTTGAAACCTTTAATGAGATTTGTCATGAAGCGTGCCAGATGTGGATCTTTCCAGTCTAATTAGAATCGTAATTTAGATCAAGTTAAGACTGATCCCTGTAACCCCGTAGCATTCACTGAGGAAAATATCAAGAATATTGCAATAATGTCTATCATCTGAGGAGAGACTAAGTTGGTTAGGATTATATTCACTGGAGTTTAGAAGAGTGAGAGGGCATCTCATTGAAACTTATAAAATTCTAATAGTGTGAGACTAGGTAGGTTCAGAAAGAACGTTCCCAATGAAGGAAGAGTCCTGAACTAGGGGGTCATAGTTTGAAGATCAGATTTTTAGAACTGAGGTGAGGAGAAATTTCTTCACCCAGAGGGTGGTGAATGTGTGGAATTCACTGCCACAGAAAGTAATTGAGGCCAAAATGTAGTGTGATTTCAAGAAGAAATTAGATGTAACTCTTGGGGCTAAAGGGATCAAGGGATATGGGGAGGGAAGGGGAATCAAGATATTGAATTTGATGATCAGCCATAATCAGAATGAATGGCAGAGCAGGCTCGAAGGGCCAAATGGCCTACTCCTGCTTTTAGATTCTATATTTATAATAAATCAGGTGTCAACAGCAGTGGTATCAATGAATGACAACTGCAAAGGAATATAAATGCAAGCAGAGGCAATAAACTCCAAACAGAATGTGGACGACCCATTTATAGCCGTGCGGTTAGATTTGAGAAGTCACACTTCAAGCTTTGGCTGACAGACAAGTCCTGATTGATCTATATTAGTACATAAGAACATAAGAAATAGGAGCAGGAGTAGGCCATCTAGCCCTTCGAGCCTGCCCTGCCATTCAATAAGATCATGGCTGATCTGTCGTGGCTCAGTTCCACTTTCCCGCCCTCTCCCCATAACCCTTAATCCCCTTTCTTATCAAAAACCCATCAACCCGCGTCTTAAAAATATTTAGCGAGGCAGCCTCCACCACTTCAACGGGCAGAGAATTCCAGAGATTCACCACCCTTTGAGTGAAGAAGTTCCTCCTCAACTCCATTCTAAACCGCCCCCCTTTATCTTGAGGCTGTGCCCCCTAGTCCTACCGTCTTTTTTGAGCGGGAAGAGTCTCTCCACCTCTATCCTATCCATCCCATTCATCATCTTATACGTCTCAATGAGATCTCCCCTCATTCTTCTAAACTCTAACGAGTACAAGCCCAGTTTATTCAGCCTCTCCTCATAGCTCAACCCCCTCAACTCTGGTATCAGCCTAGTAAACCTCCTCTGCACTCCCTCCAAGGCCAAAATATCTTTGCGCAGGTGCGGCGCCCAAAACTGCACACAGTACTCCAGCTGCGGCCTCACCAATGCCCTATACAGCTGCAGCAAGACCTCCCTACTTTTATATTCAATCCCCCTCGCTATGAAGGCCAGCATCCCATTCGCCTTCCTGACCACCTGCTGCACCTGCAGGCTGGGTTTTTGCGACTCATGCACAAGGACCCCGAGGTCCCTCTGCACCGTCGCCTGCTGCAGTTTTTCGCCACGTAAGTAATAATCCTTCCTACCATTATTCCTACCAAAGTGGACCACCTCACACTTGCCAACATTAAATTCCATTTGCCATTTCCTGGCCCATTCGCCCAGCCTATCTAGATCCTTCTGCAGACTCTCCACACCCTCCGCACAATTTGCCGTTCCCCCAATCTTGGTGTCATCAGCAAATTTCGACACCCTACACTCGGTTCCCTCCTCCAGATCATCTATATAAATGGTAAATAGCTGAGGCCCCAGCACCGACCCCTGGGGCACCCCACTAGTCACCAACCGCCAATCCGAATAGCACCCGTTGACCCCCACTCTCTGCCTCCTATTTGACAACCAATCCTCTATCCACGCTAACACCTTACCCCCAACTCCATGTCCCTCGACCTTCTGCAATAACCTCTTGTGAGGTACTTTGTCAAACGCCTTCTGAAAATCTAGAAAGACCACATCCACCGGCTCTCCTCTATCCACTGCCCTAGACACATCCTCATAGAACTCCAGTAAATTTGTCAGACACGACTTCCCTTTAATGAAACCTTTAGAAATTTATTCTGTCACAGCTACTCCTGAAAGTTGGGAATCAAGTAGATAAGGTTGTTAAGAAGGCAAACAGTGTCTTGGCGTTTATTGGTAGGGGGATTGAATTTAGGAGTCGTAGCGTTATGTTGCAACTGTACACAACTCTGGTGAGGCCGCACTTGGAGTATTGTGTGCAGTTCTGGTCCCCACATTACAGGAAGGATGTGGAGGCTTTGGAGAGGGTGCAGAGGAGGTTTACCAGGATGTTGCCTGGTATGGAGGGGAGATCCTATGAGGAGAGGCTGAGGGATTTGGGGTTGTTTTCGCTGGAAAGAAGGCGGCTAAGAGGGGATCTTATTGAAACATATAAGATGATTAGAGGTTTAGATAGGGTGGATAGTGATAGCCTTTTTCCTCTGATGGAAAAATCTAGCACGAGGGGGCATGGCTTAAAACTAAGGGGGGGTAGTTATAGGACAGATGTCAGGGGTAGGTTCTTTACCCAGAGGGTGGTGAGGGATTGGAATGCCCTGCCTGCTGCAGTTGTAAATGCGCCTAGTTTGGGGGCGTTTAAGAGGTCTGTGGATAGGTTTATGGACGAAAAGGGATTGGTTTAGGTTAGTGGGTCATTGTTGTTGTTTTTTTTTAACTGGTCGGCGCAACATCGTGGGCCGAAGGGCCTGTTCTGCGCTGTAATGTTCTATGTTCTATGTTCTATGTTCTATGCCACTAACAGTTGGTGTAACTGAAATAACTCCTCACAGGCTGGTGTCACTTCACCAGATTCCCTTTATTTTACAAACTTGTTTCCATTCCTAAGAGTGTTTCAGGTACAAAGTCAGAATTGGAAGCATGAGTAGCCCCGATGCTCCTCAATATGTACACGGGGGGATTCTGTGATTGGGCAATCATTAACTCCATCAGGGAGCTCATACTCCAAGGGGCTAAATCCATGGGCTTTGTTGAGGTCATTACAGTAACTGCATCCACCAATTTTACACCTCTGGAATTTCCTCGGCACATTCATCTGGTATATCAAACAGCGTGCAACAGTGAGAACACAACTGTCTCCCATCATTGGAATTTTAAGGCGTTGGGTTGTACTGATTGTACAAATACAGAAAGACATCAAACATTGTGAATGATATTGGTTATATAAATCAGCTGACGGACAGATGAAAACTATTGCTGAGAGATTTAGCCCCTGCCTGAATGAAAAGAAGCCACATGGTTATAATTCAAAACACTTTGCAACAAAAAAATACCCTCTCGGCCGGTGAGAATTCCAATCCACAATATGTAACGGAGTTATTTAGGTTGATGTTCCCTTCCCTAAAACACGTGGACCTCAGGCTGAAAGCGCTCAGGTGAAGTTTTCAGTCAGCTCCGTGTAAGTGTGTCATCAGCACATTCCTCTCCAGGTTGGCACTAATGAGCTGAATGAATTGAAAGTAGGGGGATCGTTCTGGGTGAACTGAGTGAATGACAGGATGATTACTCTGATCAATTTGCAAAAATACCACCCTGAAACTACCCCATGATCAGGCTGGGAAATGATTTAGACAGTGTCCTCAGTAAAAATAAACGCATGCCATTTACCAAATAAATGTGGAAAGTCACTTTCCTTCATAAATATTTAATGATCTCATCTTCTCCCATGGTATATTTCATTTGAATCTGCAATAAAGTTTGAATATCTTTCAGTGCTACTTTTTAAAACCAAACTTTGTTATCATTAGAAGATCGGTATGTGGGATTGCAAAAGAAAGATTTATCAATAGTACCTCAGGAACTCGAATGTAAAGCGATTGTTCTAGACACAAGAGAACTGAAACTCAACACTCTGGGCCTCAGGGAAGATTGCCTGTATATCTGCATAATGTGCAATGTGTATACCATCACTTCTTAATTAAGAACATAAGAACATAAGAAATAGGAGCAGGAGTAGGCCATCTAGCCCTTCGAGCCTGCCCCGCCATTCAATAAGATCATGGCTGATCTGTCATGGCTCAGTTCCACATTCCCGCCCTCTCCCCATAACCCTTAATCCCCTTGCCTATCAAAAACCTATTAACCCGCATCTTAAATATATTTAGCGAGGCAGCCTCCACCACTTCAACGGGCAGAGAATTCCAGAGATTCACCACCCTTTGAGTGAAGAAGTTCCTCCTCAACTCTGTTCTAAACTGCTTCCCCCTTATCTTGAGGCTGTGCCCCCTAGTCCTACTGTCCTTTCTGAGCGGGAAGAGCCTCTCCACCTCTATCCTATCCATCCCATTCATCATCTTATACGTCTCAATGAGATCTCCCCTCATTCTTCTAAACTCTAACGAGTACAAGCCTAGTTTATTCAGCCTCTCCTCATAGCTCAACACCCTCAACTCCGGTATCAGCCTAGTAAACCTCCTCTGCACTCCCTCCAAGACCAAAATATCCTTGCGTAAGTGCGGCAGCCAAAACTGCACACAGTACTCCAGCTGCGGCCTCACCAGCACCCTGTACAGGCACTTAAGGCAATTAAGGTCAAGTGTCTGATCAAGCCCAAGGTGGGGTGCAATGCCTCATCTTGTCAGCTTGGATATGGTTTGTCTCTCTTCTGCGATCCATAAATTGGATTCAATTAGATTTTGAATTTGGTTTTTGGAGCAAGCAAGGAATGGATTTTGTTTGCCCGGTCTTTAACTTTAAGACGGGAGTAACTTTTATTTTAAGATGTGTGTGATGTCAGAATGAGGATCCCATTATCCTTGATGTTACTCATCGAACCGATTGACTCTTCAATCTGGAATGTTTCAGAAAGCGAGCTGATCAGAAACGTAACAACACTGCCTCAACAACAGGGAGCCAACTGGAGGGGACAGCTATAAAGTTGTGCTAAACATTGTTCACTGCTCCTATCATGATGAAGTCCTCTTATTTAATGAAATTTATAATGAGGCTGGTGCACAACCTGAAATACATCCTATCTGCCCGCTCCCCCACCCCCCCAGACAACGATCTGGCCTCACCCACCACACACCCCCCCCCACCCCCCCCAGAGAATGGTCTGGCCTCTCTCACCGCCGCCTCCCCCCTCAACCGATGAACACCTGACCTGCCTTCTCCCCCCCCCCACCCACCAGAGATACATCTGACCACCTCCTCCTCCTCCACCCCCTCCAATAAGACAATGATCTGGCCTCTATCCTCTCCCTCCCCAAACCAGACAGTGATCTGACCCACCTCCCTCCCTCCTCCCCCCCACCACCGATCTGAGTCAGGGAGCTGTTGGAAGCTCCGAACTCGCTCTTCAGCAGCTGGAGCGCCCGATTCAGACTTTTATTCAGCAGGTCCATTATGGCGCAGTTCCGGATTGGCAAATGCGTCGGTATAGGGGGAAATGCGGATAAAGCTGGGCGGGCAGTTCATTAATTCAATTTAAATGAATGCAAATACATTTAAATTGCTATAGCGCCCATTTGGGGTGTGAATCGAATCGCCGCCATTCCCAGGTTTCGGTAAAGTGGCCATCTGCACGGACGTGGATCACCTTGATGGCCTCACACCCGACTTTATAACATTTTCACGGCCATTTGAATGGTAAAATCGGGCCCAGTGTGTGTTGCATCAACCATGATCTTATTAAAGGGCAGAGCAGGTTTGAGGGGCTGAATGGCCTACTCCTGTTCTTATTTCTTCTGGCCTTATTCTGCAAAAGGTGTCTACCTTTCCCTTCCTGTACCAGCAGTTTGCCTGCCAGGCCATGTAGCATTTGCTGAGCCTCGAAAGCAGTTTCTCTGCCCATGTTTGATTTGAGATTGCGCAGCTCCTCAGACCCGTAGCGCTGCTTCAGGGACAGGTCAGCTTCAGGTCAGGTGCCCATTGAACAAACATTTGCTTTTGTTTTCCAGCGAACTCAATAACCAGCGAACTGAGCTGGTGCATAAAATGAGCACTTGACTGGAATTTGTCTTTCTCCTTTCTAATGGGTGAGGTTAAATGAAACCTTCGAATTGTGATTCATTGCTGCTTATCAATGATAACATGTTACCGCCAGTTAGCTGCAAGGGAAGCTCATATCCCACCCCAACTGTTTTGGCTGGAATGTGAAGACTAATTGGTAATTTTAATCTGATTTGTGGGAGTATCAATTAGGAAGTTGAAGAGATTTTGGCTGCAGTGCTTGTTGCTCCTTCAGACTTTCTTTGTAAATGTTGTCGCTGGTTCTGTTTCTGATGCCGTTTTTTAGGCCCAAGTGTGCCACAGAATTTGCCTCAATGTGTGACAGCATGGTGTGATGGGCAGAAGGTGCTTGCACGTGTGAAGGTGTTACAATAAGAACAGTAAAACACCCCTGGTGTTACTCACAGGGGATTGGAGGATATATGGTTGGACACTGTTAGGCTCCAGAACACCTTTGAATCATAGACTCCTACAGTGCAGAAGGAGGCCATTTGACCCATCAAGTCTGCGCTGACCACAATCCCATCCAGATCCTATCCCCTTAACCCCTGCCATTTATCCTGCTAGTCCCCCTAACACTAAGGGGCCAATCCACCTAACCTGCACATCTTTAGAGTGTGGGAGGAAAGAACATAAGAACTAGGAGCAGGAGTAGGCCATCTGGCCCCTCGAGCCTGTTCTGCCATTCAATAAGATCATGGCTGATCTTTTTCATGGACTCAGCTCCACTTACCCGCCTGCTCACCATAACCCTTAATGCCTTTACTATTCAAAAATTTATCTATCCTTGCCTTAAAAACATTCAATGAGGTAGCCTCAACTGGGCAAGGAATTCCACAGATTCACAACCCTTTGTGTGAAGAAGTTCCTCCTCAACTCAGTCCTAAATCTGCTCCCCCTTATTTTGAGGCCATATCCCCTAATTCTAGTTTCACCCGCCAATGGAAACAACTTCCCTGCTTCTATCTTATCTATTCCCTCCATAATCTTATATGTTTCTATAAGATCTTCCTTCCTTCTTCTGAATTCCAATGAGTATAGCGCCAGTCTACTCAGTTTCTCCTCATAAGCCAACCCGCTCAACTCCAGAATCAACCTAGTAAATCTCCTCTGCACCCCCTCCAGTGCCAGTATATCCTTTCTCAAGTAAGGAGACCAAAACTGTACACAGTACTCCAGGTGTGGCCTCACCAGCACCTTATACAGCTGCAACATAACCTCACTGTTTTCAAACTCCATCCTTCTAGCAATGAAGGACAAAATTCCATTTGCCGCCTTAATTACCTGCTGTACCTGCAAACCAACTCCTTGAGATTCCTGCACAAGGACACCCAGGTCCCTCTGCACAGCAGCATGCTGCAATTTTTTACCATTTAAATAATAGTCCATTTTGCTGTTATTCCTACCAAAATGGATGACCTCACATTTACCAACATTGTACTCCATCTGCCAGACCCTTGCCCATTCACTTAGATGATCTATATCCCTTTGCAGACTTTCAGAGTCCTCTGCACCCTTTGCTTTGCCACCCATTTTAGTGTCATCTATGAATTTTGTCACACTACACTTGGTCCCCAACTCCAAATTATCTATGTAAATTGCAAATAATTGCGGTCCCCACACTGATCCCTGAGGCACACCACTAGTCACTGATAGAAAAACATTCATTTACCTCAGCTCTTTGCTTTCTGTTAGTTAACCAATCCTCTATCCATGCTAATACATTATCCGTGATGCTGTGCACCTTTATCTTATGCAGCAGCCTTTGGTATGGCACCTTGTCAAATGCCTTCTGGAAATCCAGATATACTACATCTGCAGGTTCCCTATTGTCCACTGCACATGGAATGTTCTCAAAGAATTTCACCAAATTAGTCAAACATGACCTGCCCTTCATGAACCCATGCTGCGTCTTGCCAATTGGACACTTTATATTCAGATGCCTCACTATTTCTTCCTTGATGACAGATTCAAGCATTTTCCCTACTATAGCCGTTAAGCTAACCAGCCTATAGTTACCCACCTATAGAAACCGGAACATCCAGAGGAAACCCACGTAGACATGGGGAGAATGTGTAAACTCCACATAGACAGTGACCCGAGGCTGGAATTGAACCCATGTCCCTGGCGCTGTGAGGCAGCAGTGCTAACCACTGTGCCACTGAACTGCTCCTTGGGGATGTGATTTCTCCGTGCTCACTCACACTTGTCCCCATCGCCACCAGAAATTGAAAATCCAGACCCCAACATCAGGGTGAATCAATACAGAGCAACTCGGTAATATTGAAACAGAAAGGTATTTGTTTGGACCAGACTGTAACATGTTTCCAATACTTGCCAGAACAAAATGAAACTTCTCCCACACCTCATAGTGTCTGAGAAATTCAGCTCAACACCTCAACTCCCTGATGTTTTAGCCAGGAAATGAAGGAGCAAATTAAGTTCAAAGGTTTTGAATTGACGCTCAGTTTGTGTTGAGTAATCTAATCTCATTCCAAACAGGTAGTTAAGCTGCTTCAGTAGCTTAAAGAGCAGAACATTTCCTAGGATTAAGAGGCAATCTTGTGCTCCTCTTCAAACAAAGCAATGGGATTGTTAACAATGACTCGGCCCATCGGGAAGAGTCCTGGTTTAAAATGAAAGACCGGAACATTCTGATTTTTCATGGTGGTGGGACCTTCTGTTCTCACCAACAGAGCTGTCCTGCCACGGGTTTCCCAGCGGGAGGGGGGTGGAGTCAATGGGAAATCCCACTGACAGTGGCAGGACACGAATATCTCACTATTGACCAGCAGCTCCCCCCGCATGAAGGATGTTACGAAGAGGCCAGAGAATCTCCCCAAACACCAGCACTCCACTGTCGGAATCGGGGCGGACAGTGGAAATGTCTGTTGACTTTGGGTGGGAATTTTTATCTCACTTGAGTGAGGATGAAAAATAAAATCCCGCCCACCCATCTCCAAATACACAGGAATCATCTCTTTTTTCAATTCTGTCATGGCTTATAGGTATCATTGGCGCATGTCACCCAAGGGCAACTATGCATGAATTGGCCATGATGGACTGGGAAACATTACTGAAAGGAAAGACAGTGGATATGCAATGGTAGGCATTTAAAGAATGAATAGGTGAACTCTAGAAGTTATTTATTCCTGTTTGGCGCAAGAGTGGTGAAGGAATTGTGGCCAAACCATGGATAATAAGGGAAATTAGAGATAATATCAGATTCAAGGGAGAAGCATACAAATTGTCAAGAAAAAGAAATAGGCCTGAGGATTTGGAGCAGTTTAAAATTCAGCAAAGTAGGAGCGAAGGATTGATTAAGAAGGGAAAATAGAGTACAAAAGTAAGATAGCGGGAAACATAAAAACTGACTGTAAAAGATGTCTTCTCCGGAGTCTTCAACGTATCATTGATGAAGACGAACATCTCTCCAGGGCCATCCCCACACCCCCACTTCTTGCTTTCAGACAACCACACAACCTCAAACAGACCATTGTTCACAGCAAAATACCCAGCCTTCAGGAGAACAGTGACCACAATTCCACACAACCCTGCCACAGCAACCTCTGCAAGACATGCCGGATCATCGACATGGATACCATCATCACACATGAGAATACCATCCACCAGGTACACGGTAAATCCTCTTGCAACTCGGCCAACGTTGTCTACCTGATACGTTGCAAGAAAGGATGTCCCGAAGCATGGTACACTGGGGAGACCATGCAGACGCTACGACAACAGATGAATGAACATCGCTCGACAACCAGGCAAGACTGTTCCCTTCCTGTTGGCGAACACTTCAGTGGTCACGGGCATTCAGCCTCTGACCTTCGGGTAAGCATTCTCCAAGGCGGCCTTCACGACACACGACAGCGCAGAGTCGCTGAACAGAGACTGATAGCCAAGTTCCGCACACATGAGGACGGTCTCAACTGGGATCTTGGGTTCATGTCGCACTATCTGTAACCCTGGTGACTTGCCTGGGTTTGCAAAACCTCACTTACTGTACTGTCTGGAGACAATACACATCTCTTTAAACTGTGATCAGTGCTCCTTCCACTCACATTGTCAGCCACTTCAGGACGTGACCTCCCTGATGACCGGGGAGGAATTAAAAATTTGGGTCAGAGTCCCTGCAATTTCCTCCCTTGCCTCCCACAACAGCCTGGGACACAGTTCATCTGAACCTGGAGATGTGTCCACTTTTAAGCCTGCCAAAACCTCCAACACCTTGTCACTCCCAACGATAATTTTCTATGGAGCCTCAAAGTCTCTCCCCTGGGTGATAAATTTTTGATTTGATTTGATTTATTATTGTCATATGTATTAACATAGAGTGAAAAGTATTATTTCTTGAGCGCTAGACAGTCAAAACATACTGTTCATAGAGAAGGAAAGGGTGTAGAATGTAGTGTTACAGTCATAGCTAGGGTGTAGAGAAAGATTAACTTGATGCAAGGTAAGTCCATTCAAAAGTCTGATAGCAGCAGGGAAGAAGCTGTTCTTGAATCGGTTGGTACATGACCTCAGACTTTTGTATCTTTTTCCCATAGGAAGAACATAGAACATTCCAGCGCAGTACAGGCCCTTCGGCCCTCGATGTTGTGCCGACCAGTGGAACCAATCTAATGACCCTCTAACCTAAACTATTCCAATGTTATCCATATGCCTATCCACTGACCATTTGAACACCCTTAAAGTCAGCGAATCAACAACTGCTGCAGGCAGGGCATTCCATGCCCTTACTACCCTCCAAGTAAAGAACCTACCTCTGACATCCGTCCTATAATTACCACTCCTCAACTTAAAGCTATGTCCCCTCATGTTAGCCATCACCATCCGAGGAAAAAGGCTCTCACTGTCCACCCTATCTAACCCTCTGATCATCTTGTATGCCTCAATTAGATCACCACTTAATCTTCTTCTCTCTAACAAAAACAACCTCAAGTCCCTCAGCTTTTCCTCATAAGACCTTCCCACCATACCAGGCAACATCCTGGTAAACCTCCTCTGCACCCTTTCCAAAGCCTCCACATCCTTCTTATAATGCGGCGACCAGAACTGTACGCAATACTCCAAGTGCGGCCGCACCAGAGTTTTGTACAGTTGCAACATACTCTCACGGCTCCAAAATTCAATCCCTCTACCAATAAAAGCTAACACACCGTACGCCTTCTTAACAACCTTATCAACCTGGGTGCCAACTTTCAGGGAGCTATGCACATGCACCCCGAGATCTCTCTGCTCGTCGACACTACCAAGAGTCCTTCCATTAGCCCTATATTCTGTACTCCTGTTACTCTTACCAAAGTGAATCACCTCACACTTTTCCGCATTAAACTCCATTTGCCACCTCTCAGCACAGCTCTGCAGCTTATCTATGTCCCTCTGCAAACTGTGACATCCATCCTCACTCTCTACAACTCCTCCGACTTTAGTGTCTTTAGAGAAGAAGTGTCTTTAGTGACTTCAGAGAAGAAGGTGGAAGAGTGAATGTCCGGGGTGTGTGGGGGTCCTTAATTATGCTGGCTGCTTTGCCGAAGCAGCGGGAAGTGTATACACAGTCAATGGATGGGAGGCTGGTCTGGGCAGCGATGCCCACATTCAGTGAAACATTATTTAACTGACAGTGTTAAATGGAAGAGGCTCCTAAGTGGGTAGTAATTAGCTCCTAAGGACCTCAATTGGCCACGAGTAAAATAGTGCTGTGTGTGGGATAGGGGCACTTGCTGGATTTATCATGGCCCTCCTATTGCCTTCAAACTTATCAGCAGGATGGCATCAAATTCAGTCTGTGATGTGTGAATACTATGACAAATTACAGGGTGAGAGAACTTGTGAGTGATGATACAGTTTGGAGTGGCAGTTTACTACATGGGACAGACTATGGACCAAAAGAGAAATGGTATAATTATTTTTAATCCAAATGTTTATGTATTGTGTATTAATCCAAGTACTCCAACTTTCATTCATTTAAATATCTGCTTCATTTGGCACTGTTTTATCGGAAGGAATTGGCATTCCAACCACAAGTAAAAATCTTTGCAATCTTTAGTTTTTTTTAAACAAGTTAAAATACAGGCAATGGCCCTTCAATGGGTGATATTTCAAGGACTGCAGTGGTACTACACTGAAATATATAAGTGGATTGTTATTTTGTAAATTCAATGAATGGACTGAAGGAGGTAAGTTATCAAAGACGTTGATACAATTTTCTCTTTCAAATTTGCATTACTCGTTACTCAGCACAGAGGCTTGAAAAGTGGACACTTTAAAACCGGAAAACAGATGGAGCCAAAGCAGCAATTGTGAACACAGAGCATTCCCGAATAGTTAGGCAAGGTTAGAACCTTTGAACTTAGACTGAAATCATCAGTCCTTAGTTGAAATAAAGAACAAAGAAAATTACAGCACAGGAACAGGCCCTTCAGCCCTCCAAGCCTGCACTGACCTCGCCACTCATCTGAACTAAAACCCCCGACCCTTCCAGGGACCGTATCCTTCTGTTCCCATTCTATTCATATATTTGTCCAGACGCCCCTTCAAACTCACTATTGTATCTGTTTCCACTCCCTCACCTGGTAGTGAATTCCAGGCACCCACCACACTCTCTGTAAAACCGTGCCTCGGGCATCCCCTTCGAACCATACTCCTTGCACCTTAAACCTATACCCACTAGTAATTGACTGGGAAAAAGCTTCTGACTATCCACTCTGTCCCTCATAATCTTGTAGACTTCTATCAGGTCTCCCCTCAACCTCTGTTATTCCAATGAGAACAAACTAAGTTTCTCCAATCTCTCCTCATAGCTAATGCCCTCCATACTGGCAACATCCTGGTATATCTTTTCTGTACCCTCTCCAAAGCCTCCACATCCTTGGTAGTGTGGTGACCAGAATTGAACACTATATTCCAAGTGCGGCCTAACTAAAGTTCTTTAAAGCTGCAACATGACTTGCCAATTTTTACACTCAATACCCCGGCCGTCAAAGGCAAACATTTGGGTTTCTTAAGGGGCTTGACAGGGTAAAGGTTGAGAGAATGTTTTACCTCCTGGGAGAGTCTAGGACCAAAGGGAAGAGTCTTAGAATAAGGGGCACCAATTTAAGACCGAGATGAGGAAGAATTTCTTCTCTGACGGTCAAAGAGCCTTGGAGACATAGAGGTTTACAGCATGGAAACAGGCCCTTCAGCCCAACTTGTCCATGCTGCTCTCCTTTTTTTTAGAAAACCCCTGAACTAATCCCAATTACCCACATTTGGCCCATATCCCTCTATGCCCATCATACCCATGTAATTATCTAAATGCTTTTTAAAAGATAAAATTGTACCCGCCTCTACTACTACCTCTGGCAGCTTGTTCCAGACACTCACCACCCTCTGTGTGAAAAAATTGCCCTTCTGGACACTTTGGTACCTCTCCCCTCTCACCTTAAACCTGTGCCCTTTAGTTTTAGACTCCCCTACCTTTGGGAAAAGATATTGACTATCTAGCTGATCTGTGCCCCTCATTATTTTATAGACCCCTAAAAGGTCACCCCTCAGCCTCCTACGCTCCAGAGGAAAAAGTCCCAATCTATTAAGCCTTTCATAACTCAAACCATCAAGTCCCGGTAGCATCCTATTAAATCTTTTCTGTACTCCTTCTAGTTTAATAATATTCTTTCTATAAGAGGGTGACCAGAATTGCACACAGTTTTCAAACTGTGTCCTTACCAATGTCTTGTAGAACTTCAACAAGATGTCCCAACTCCTATATTCAATGTTCTGACTGATGAAACCAAGCATGCCAAATGCCTTCTTCACCACTCTGTCCACCTGTGACTCCACTTTCAAGGAGCTATGAACATGTAACCCTAGATCTTTTTGTTCTGTAACTCTCCCCAGTGCCCTACCATTAACTGAGTAAGTCCTGCTCTCTACCAAATCTACCAAATGCATCACCTCGCATTTGTCTAAATTAAACTCCATCTGCCATTCATCAGCCCACTGACCCAATTGATCAAGATCTGCTGCAATTGGAGATAACCTTTCTTATTGTCCCCTATGCCATCAGTCTTGATGTCATCTGCAAATTTACTAACCATGCCCCCTATATTCTCATCTAAATCATTAATATAAATTATCAATAACAGTGGACCCAGCACTGATCCCTGAGGCACACCGCTGTCACAGGTCTCCAGTTTGAAAACAATTCTCTACAACCACCCTTTTTGCATCCATTTAGATACCTTACCCTGGATCCCGTGAGATTTAACTTAATGAACACCCTACCATGCGGTACCTTGTCAAAGGCCTTGCTAAAGTCCATGTAGACAACATCAACTGCACTGCCCTCATCTACCTTCTTGGTTATCCCTTCAATAAACTCAATTAAATTTGTGAGATATGATTTTCCACTCACAAAGCCATGCTGACTGTCCCTAATCAGTTCTTGCCTCTGTAAATGTCTGTAGATCCTGTCTCTCAAAATACCTTCCAACAATTTACCCACCACAGATGTGAGACTCAAGACCTGTAGTTCCCAGGCTTTTCCCTGCAGCCCTTTTTAAACAAAAGCACAACATTTGCCACTCTCCAAACTTCAGAAACCTCATCCATGACTATCAATGATTCAAATATCTCAGCTAGGGGGCCCATAATTTCCTCCCTAGCCTCCCACAATGTCCTGGGAAATATCTCATCAGGTCCTGCAGATTGATCTACCTTGATGCGCTTTAAAACTTCCAGTACCACCTTCTCTGTAATAAGCACGCTCCTCAAGATATCAATATTTATTTCCTCAAGTTCGCCTACATCCATGCTTTTTTCAACAGTGAATACTGATGAGAAATATTCATTTAGGATCTCATCCATCTCTTGTGGATCGGCACATAGATGACCTTGTTGATCCTTAAGAGGCCCTACTCTCTCCCTTGTTACTCTTTTGCCCTTTATGTATTCGTAGAAGCTCTTTGGATTCTCCTTTGCCTTATCTGCCAAAACAATTTTGTGTCCCCTTTTTGCCCTCCTGATTTCTCTCTTAACTCTACTCCCACACCCCCCTATACTCTTCAGGAGATTCACTTGATCCCAGCTGCCTATACATGTCATGTGCCTCTTCCCAAGTCATCCAGGGTTCACGACTTTTGCCAGTGAGTCTTTGGAACTCCTTGTCACAGAGAGTTGTGGGGGCAGCTGTATCTTTAGGGCTTGAGATAGATAGATTATTGATCAGTAAGGAAATTAAGGACTGTACAGAAAGGGCAGGAAAGTGGACGTGAGGAATGTTGGATCAGCTGTGAATGGATGGAGTGGGGTTGAGGGGCTGAATGGCCTCCTCCTGTCCCCAATTCTTATGGTCTTAAGTCTTCATTCTGTCTCCAGTAAACATGTGCATCAAGAATTGTGCTATTTAAGAAACTCACAGAAAATGACAATCCTTTTCTGTTTCCAGTTAGCTGAAATTAAATAATCAGCATGTTTAATATGTGCCAAGAAACCGGCAGCTGGGAATAGGGACCCTTCAGTTCTCATTTTCTTCTGTGATATTAAGGAAATTTATTAAAGCACATGAACACAAGGGAAGATGTTGAAAAGAGCAAGTGATGAATATTATTAAACCATTGATGCAAATTCTTTTTTAATGAAATTGCATTAATATATTTTTTCTATATGACCTGCTTTCTTTCACATTACGCTTGGATAGTTTCCTTCAGCCATATTTCTTCTCAGTGTTTGCTGCCAGTTTAACTGAAATAAAGATATGTAACACACAAGATCCTCATCAAAACATTTCTCAATAAAATCCGCGGAGGTGTATAGGTATTGGAGACCTGAAGAAAATTACATTGCAGTATGCAGAATGTATTTTTGGATAGGATTGAGATGGTTCGAAAATCCTAATTAGCCGGGTGGGTTATTATAAATTGTGGCTCAAAAAATGGTATTTTCCATTAATTTCCAAGCTCATTTGTAAAACCATTTTTCTCTCTGCTGCTGTCTTGTTAATAGACATCATGGTCTATAGATAGCGACTGGATTGCCTTCTGAACTGTGATTTATCTCCTATACTTGCACCTTTCAGCGTTATTCCTCTCTTACTGTCTTATGCTGTGTGGAATGCTCTGAACTGGCATAGTTGTCCTTAGTTAACTTTTACTTTCAAAGTTGTGGAGATGCCAGCAATGGACTGGGGTGGGCATGGTAAGAAGTCTCACAACACCAGGTTAAAGTCAAACAGGTTAAAGCCTAACAAGTTTACTTGGAATCTCGAGCTTTTGGAGCACTGCTCCTTCATCAAGTGAGTAGATGCATTTATTAAGAGGGGGTTTGAGTTTCAGAGCCGTGCGGTTATGCTGCAACTATACCGGACATTGCTGAGGCCACATTTGGAATATTGTGTTCAGTTCTGGTCACCTCATTAAAGAAGGATGTGGAAGCATTGGAGAGAGTGCAGAGGAGATTTACCAGGATGCTGCCTGGTTTGGAGGGTAGGTCTTATAAGGAAAGGTTGAGGGAGCTGGGGCTTTTCTCTTTAGAGTGGAGGAGGATGAGAGATGACTTAATCGAGGTTTATAAGATGCTGAGAAGGATTGATAGAGTGGATGTGCAAAGATTATTTCCTTGGGTGGATGTAGCTGTTACTTGGGGACATAACTATAAGGTTCATGGTGGGAGATATAGGAGGGATGTCCGAGGTAGGTTCTTCACTCAGAGAGGGTGGTTGGGGTGCGGAATACACTGCCTGCTGTGATAGTGGAGTCGGACACTTTAGGGACTTTCAAGCGGTTATTGGATAGGCACATGGAGCATTCCAGAATTAGACGGAGGGGATAGCGTAATCTTGGGATTGGACATAGCCCGGCACAACATTGAGGGCTGAAGGGCCTGTACTGTGCTTTAATGTTCTATGTTTCTATGAGTCCCTGATTCCAAATAAACCTGTTGGACTTTAACCTGGTGATATGAGACTTCTTGCTTTACTTTCAAAGTTAAAGTTAAAGCTTATTTATTAGTCACAAGTAGGCTTACATTAACAGTGCAATGAAAGTTCATGATCTTAAGATAATAATAGTTTGACATTTTGTGTACACGACCCATTGATCACAATCTTCTGGTTTACCTAAATATTTCTCTACACTTTTACAGCTTGATTTGTCCAATTTGCTCCCTTTCAATGTATCCACTTTCAAGCTGAGAGAGCTTACGAGGTTCAAAATGTTTACAGTGGTCTTTATTTTTTAAAATTCATTTATGGGTGTGGGCGTCGCTGGCTGGTCCAGCGTTTATTGTCCATCTCTAATTGCCCTTGAAGTGACTGGCTTGTTCAGCCATTTCAAAGGACATTTGAGAGTCGACCACATTGTTGTGGTTCTGGAGTCACATCTAGGCCAGACCAGGAAAGGACGGTAGATTTCCTTTGCTAAGGGACATTAGTGAACCAGATGGGTTTTTATGGTCCCATGGTCATCATTAGATTTTTAATTCCCCTTTGTGCTCTGCATGAGCTTCCTCCCACCTCTACTTCATCTCACTCCATCACTTTATCCTTCTAATCTTTCTCCCTCATTTACTTTGTTAACTTTCAAGAGCATTGCTAATGATCCCACTCTGCCCATGTATATCCAGTGTAGATCACGGGAACAATGTCACACAAGTCTGTACAAGGCAGCTCCCACAATGTTTTTTTATTGCCTGATGTACCACCACCTTCCTCAGAAATCCTGATGAAGAGTTATAGACCATGCTTAGCACTGCTGCCTCACAGAGCCAGGCACCCAAGTTCGAATCCAGCCTCGGGTGACTGTGTGGAGTTTGTACATTCTTCCTGTGACTGCATGGGTTTCTTCTGAGTGCTCCAGTTTCCTCCCACTGTCCAAAGATTTGTGGGTTAGGTGTTTGGCCATGCTAAATTGATCCTTTGTGTCTCAATACATGTAGATTAGATGGATTAGTCATGTGTTATAGGGATAGGTGAGGGAGAAGGTCACAGTAAGATACTCTGTCAGAGGGTGGTGCAGACTTGATGGGCCGAATGGCCTCCTTCTGCCCTGTAGGAATTCTAACACCATGATGAATGTCGCTAATTTATGGAGTGGGATATTAGTACCAGCGAGCGCTGGGGGGGTGGGTGGGGATCCTATCCAGCGAATGTAGTGGGTGTAGGGCTGTCTGGAGATCGGAATGCCCTCTTAAAAGGATGATCTCTGAGGAGCAGCCTTGCTGGTGTCCTTAGGTCCCACTTCAAAAAAAGCTCTCAGGCTGGAATTCTCTGGCCACTCACACCAGCCAGAACAGAGAATCTGACACTCAGCAAAAACTCTGTTCACTGCAGTGGGGCTGGAGAACCCCAGCTGCGGTAAAGCTGGAGAACATAAGAACTAGGAATAGGAGTAGGAGATGGCCCCTTGAGCATGCTCTGCCATTCAATAAGATCATGTCTGATCTTTTCATGGACTCCTTGCCTTAAAAACATTCAATGAGGTAGCCTCAACTGCTTCACTGGGCAGGGAATTCCACAGATTCACAACCCTTTGGGTGAAGAGCTCAGTCCTAAATCTGCTCCCCCTTATTTTGAGGCCATGCCCCCTAGCTGTAGTTTCATCCCCAATGGAAACTTCCCTGCTTCTATCTTATCTATTCCCTTCATCACCTTAAATGTTTCTATAAGATCTTCCCTTATTCTTCTGAATTCCAATGAGTATAGCCCCAGTCTACTCAGTCTCTCCTCATAAGCCAACCCTCTCAACTCTGGAATCAACCTAGTGAATCTCCTCTGCACCCCCTCCAGTGCCAGTATATCCTTTCTCAAGTAAGGAGACCAAAACTGTACACAGTACTCCAGGTGTGGCCTCACCAGCACCTTATACAGCTGCAACATAACCTCACTGTTTTTAAACTCCATCCCTCTAGCAATGAAGGACAAACTTCCATTTGCCTTCTTAATTGCCTGCTGTACCTGCAAACCAACTCCTTAAGGTTCCTGCACAAGGACACCCAGGTCCCTCTGCACAGCAGCATGCTGCAACTTTTTACCACTGAAATAATAGTCCATTCTGCTGTTATTGTGCAGTTTTGGGCGCCGCACCTGCGCAAGGATATTTTGGCCCTGGAGGGAGTGCAGAGGAGGTTTACTAGGCTGATACCGGAGTTGAGGGGATTGAGCTATGAGGAGAGGCTGAATAAACTAGGCTTGTACTCGTTAGAGTTTAGAAGAATGAGGGGAGATCTCACTGAGACGTATAAGATGATGAATGGGATGGATAGGATAGAGGTGGAGAGACTCTTCCCGCTCAAAAAAGACAGTAGGACTAGGGGGCACAGCCTCAAGATAAAGGGGAGGTGGTTTAGAACGGAGTTGAGGAGGAACTTCTTCACTCAAAGGGTGGTGAATCTCTGGAATTCTCTGCCCGTTGAAGTGGTGGAGGCTGCCTCGCTAAATATTTTTAAGAAGCGGGTTGATGGGTTCTTGATAAGAGAGGGGATTAAGGGTTATGGGGAGAGGGCGGGAAAGTGGAACTGAGCCACGACAGATCAGCCATGATCTTATTGAATGGCGGGGCAGCCTCGAAGGGCTAGATGGCCTACTCCTGCTCCTATTTCTTATGTTCTTATTATGTTCTTAAAATGGACGACCTCACATTTACCAACATTGTATTCCATCTGCCGGACCTTTGCCCACTCGCTAAGACTATCTATATCCCTTTGCAGACTTTTAGCATCTGCACACTTTGCTCTGCCACTCATCTTAGTGTCATCTGTGAATTTTGACACACTACACTTGGTCCCCAACTCCAAATCATCAACGTAAAGTGTGAGAGAATTCAGAGAGAATCTCCCCAGGCTCCAAAAGAAATTTCTAAGTGAGGGTGAATTGTGAGCAAAATCACAGCGATCATTCCAGAGAGAATCTCATTGGTTTTGGGTAAGATTCTTTCAGTCTCTGGGACTGTGTCCCAACAATTAATCGTACCTGTACCGGACTTTGCTCCACTTTTGTCTATAGCCAACTCCAACTTTATCCAACTTCCGAAATAGGAAGAAAGCTCATAAATGTACCAGTTGTTAATTAGCTTCTAAGGATGCTGCCTAATTATCTTGATTTCCCAGTGGCCAGAATTCTCCGCTTGTTCACACCTCGCTGCCACTGCCAGCAAGAATGGAGAATTTGGGGCTTTGTTGCCCTCAGAACTTTATTGGACATTACTCCCACTCTGGGGTCTCTTCTAACTTTCTACAGATGGTTATTTTTCTTGTGGTTACAGCTTTAAATGTCTTTGCTCCTTTAAGTGTGTCAGTGCAGTCACTTTTTTTCACTCAGGCTGCCCGTATCCTGTCGGTTTCACCCTCTGTGATTTTCCCCCGTTTTTCCAACATTGTCAGGCTCCCCAGTGACTGTTGCTGCTTTTGTTTTTAACGTTTGAGACAGCGGCAATTTCTTCTCTGAGCCGCAAAGTCCCATTTCAGGAAGATTAGTTTCTTTCTTTTTTAACTCTGCAGGAACTTTACACTTTTGTTTGAATGTCTTGTTTCTGTGGGAGATTTCTCAGTGATGGGTCTGGTGTTTTAAAACTCAAAGCTACAGCACTTCTTTCATCTGAGCAAAAAGCCAGAGATCCAACTGGGAAGGATTCCCTTCCTCTTAAACTCTGCAGGCTTTTCCCTTTCTATTTTAACTGCGCTATTCAGCCTTCACTCTTGAACTCTGCCATCTGATTTTTAATTCATTTTGTTTTTTAGCTTCAGTGCAGCTTGCTCACCACTGTTGCATTTGCTGAGCTTTTGGGACCTCCAACTATTTTATAATGTAAGACACCTCCTTTTTTGTACTTTTGCTCACCATCTTGTGAACTGACCAGGTTTCCAGACTTTGTATCACTCAGGGTCCTGCAATTTTTTTTGTATTTTTGCTTACCCACCTTTATGATCTGACTGTTTTTACTTTGCATCATTCAGGAGTTTTATAATGGACTTCCCTCGCTCCCATAAATTCCGTAACATCTGAGTCTGTGGTGAAGCTTGTTCAACTGCTTCTTGAGTGTTTCTTCTTAGGTGCATTTCTCTCTCGTCCGTCATCAGCTGTTTTCAGTCTTTCACACCCTGGGATTTGGTTCTAGGTTCATGGTTGAAAATGCCAGATTTTATGTCACTGCCGATCACCATGTTATATTCTGGAATCACTGCTGAAATATCTTTTAGAAGTGACCATCCCTCCCAAACATCTCGTATTATGATATCACAGCTGCTCATTATGTTGTGTTATGGGTTTTTTTGGCATGTCATTTATGATGAGATCTTGTGATTTGTATGTTTAAACATGAACTGCCTATTGTTAATCCAAAATTATTTGCAGATCCCAGATATGGTCAAACAAACTGTGTTTAAAGTGTTTGCTCTGGGTCTATTACCATGTGACACTATGTGTCATGCGGTGGTGTTATTCACCAGTCCAAAGTTAACTCTTGCCCTGCTGAGTGCCTTTTCAGTACAATGGCATACAGGCACATAATAAAACACTGAAAGCAGCACTGGAATTGTGACATTAAGAGCAACTGTGTGGAGTAGATCTGTAACACAGCACTGACTGCTGATCATCTGAAACTGCTTCCTGAATTGTAGCACATTAACACTTTGAATGATGATAATAATTCCTGTCAGGCCGGAAAAATAAAATCTGCTACCAGGTAATTTCTGACCCTTTCCAGCCAGGCACCTGCCTTATTTTCTCCTTGAAATGACAACTGCCAGCGTGGTTCTGTGTTCGTTCAGTTTTGGCAGTTTGATAATTGTTTGGGCTTCAGCCAACCTGTGCCTGGTGCACAGTGAACTCCCTCTTCTCACAGGCCACCAGATGAAGGTCTAGACAGAAAAACGGTCCCACCAACAGAACAACTAAAAGTTCCAAGTTTAATCCGCAAAATGAACCGTTAGTTGATCTTGGCCAGGACAACAATTACAATTAACATGAGAATCTCTGGGCCAATGTGGCCATAAGTTAGCCCACACTGCTAAAGAGTGACCTCTCCTCTCATTGTGGGTGTGAGGATGTTTGGGTATGAATCTAATGGGGCATAATGCCATCAGCCAGCTGAGATTCACTATCTCGGCAGAAGAATGAAAAGTAGCCATTTAGTTAAACCATCACTGTCAGTGATACCGTCTGTGGAAGCGATGAACTATGTGGTAAATAGAATCAGTGCACTCAGGAGAACAGTGCAATCAAACAGTTAAAATAAGGTTCCGAGGGTGACTCCCCTGTTATAATTGTGGCAGACCATATTCCCTCACTCAGTGTTAGAGGCTCTGCCCCAGATGGGACAGCTCGCACCTCCTGGAAATTGGACATCAGGGGCAACATTCCATAATAAGCAGCTCAGGGGATGTGGGGCAGAAGGTGTACAATGACCACTGGATCTGTAATTTCAAGGTGAAACTGAAATGTGCTGGAGACCTCACTGAGCTAACCTGTTTTTCACCCACCCAGTAATCCAGTTAAGGTAGTCTGCCCCAGGAATTTCAGGGACTTCAAGTCTTTACTTGTAAGTCATTCATTTAAGTTTGAAATAATTCCGAATTCAAATAGCAGTAGTCCTGGGAATTACAACATTTGATAAATGACTTCAGGGAATCAAATCGGTACAATACAGAATCTTTGAGAAAGTGGAACTCAATCTGAATCCTTTACTGAGACATGACTGAAATTAGAATATCAGAACAGGCTCTTTATTCTTTAAAGTGGGAGAAATGAAGAAAAGTGAATGGAGTAAATAATATCTATAAGTGAATCAAAAACAATCTATATCAGAGTCAGTGCCATTTATATAAATGATTAAAAATTAGTGAAATTCAATAATGATATGAATGATTGAAATCTTCCCTGTTTACAGGTGGAGCTCAATGATCTAGAAAACACATCAATTAGCAATGCAGCCCCCGTGTGTCGATGCTCCAGTAGGCTAGATCAGACTGATGAGATAGGCACCTAACTCTTAACAGAGTAAGAACGGGGGAAACAGGGCAAATAAGAAAGCGGAAATCAATAAGAGAAGAAAACTTATCAGCTGAATTGTCTTCTCACTGTGAGTTAGTAACTGAGCAGTAATACTGAGACTAACCATCAGCCAATTTGTTGCAATTTTCTAGACATACTGGGTGAGTTTGTTACGATAATACGTTCCCACCACACTCACTACAAAAAGAAAGAAATTCAGCACTGACCGGTGTGAAGCTGGGTGACACTGAAACATAGAAATCATAGAAACTGAATCATAGAACCCATCAGTGCAGACGGAGGCCATTCAGCCCATCGAATCTGCACCGAAACAATCCCATCTGGGCCCCATTCCCACAACCCTACATATTTATCCCACTAATCCATCTAACTTACACATCTTGGGATACTAAGGGGCAATTTAGCACGGCCAATCCATCTAACTGCACATCTTTGGAGTGTGAGAGAAAACCGGAGTACCCGGAGGAAACTCACGCAGACACGGGGAGAACCTGCAAACTCCACACAGGCAGTGACCTGAGGCCGAGAATCGAACCCGTGTCCCTGGAGCTGTGAGGCAGCAGCGCTAACCACTGTGCCACTCTGCCATCCATCATCTTTGATCTGATTTCCAGTTGGCTCTGCAAGAGTTTATCTCAGCCACATCACGTGGGGAGTGTTCCATTGGACTCAGCTCTCAGCTTCAGAGTTCCCCTTCCTGATAGCTCTTTGGCTGCTGGAAACATATGTGTGTGGTTATTGGGCAAAGACTTGACTGAGTTCAGCCGTGATGCTCCCACTCAAATCGCTTTTCGACACTTTCATTCAATATTTCAACATAACCCATGCGGACACGGGGAGAATGTGCAGACTCCACACAGATAGTGACCCAAGCCAGGAATTGAACACCTGGTCCCTGGCACTGTGAGGCAGCAGTGCCGACCACTCTGCTGCGCATTGTGGCACAGTGGTTAGCACTGCTACCTGCCTCATAGCACTAGGGACCCGGATTCAAATCCCAGCTTCAGTCACAGTCTGTGTGGAGTCTGCATATTTTCCCCGTGTCTGCGCAGGTTTCCACTGAGTGCTCCAGTTTCCTCTCACAGTCCAAAAGATATGCTGGTTAGGTGGATTGGCCATGCTAAATTCTTCCTCAGTGTACCCGATCAGGCGCCGGAGTGTGGCGACTAGGGGATTTTCACAGTAATTTCATTGCAGTGTTAATGTATACCTACTTGTGACACTAACAAATTTTTTAAAAATTAAAGAATTGTTCCTGGTATTATTAGCATAAGGAGTCCAATAAATCTGGAGCTTTTTATGAATATTTCATTCTCAGGATGTGAGTATTGCTGATGAAGCATTTATTAACCATATTGGATAGTTGGTGGGGCCTCCCTCACATGAGGTACCACCTTCAGAGAGGGGAAGGAGAAGAGCTATGGGATTTATTGGAACATCAGAAGTACACTATTTAGCCCTTGAACATGTTTTAACGTTCAGTGAGATGATGGTTGCCCTGTACACAGTATCTGCCTTTGTCTCATTTGCTCAGATAATTTAAAATTAAACTGCATTTACATCAGTTGCCATTTGCAAACGGGAGTACCAAACATCCCCTACCTTTTGCATTTCGAAGTGTTCCCTAATTTCATTCATGAAAGGTCTGCCTCTAATTTTTATACTATGCTCCCTTGTGCTGGACTCCCCAACCAATGAAAATAGTGTCTCTCCATCCACCCTAGCTTTTCCCCTTACTATCTTGAAAACTTTATCTGCAAAATCAATGATTAAGCTGATGTGAAAATGTCATAGATTAAAACTTCTTATAGCATTGTATAGCAGTCCATTGCTCCACTACATTTCTTAACTATATTTGTCCATTTTTCACTGGAAAGACAGAGGCTAATGGGAGATCTGATAAAGTTCTACAAAATTCTGAGAGGCATAGCCAGGATGGATAATCAGAGACTTTTTTTCCCAGGGTGGAAGTGTCGATTACAAGGGGGCACAGATTTAAGGTGAGAGGGGGAAAGTTTAAGAGAGATGTTCAGGACAGTTTTTCACACAGAGAGTGATGGGTGTCTGGAACATGGTGCCGAAAGTTGTGGTGGAAAGCAGTCACATTAGTAACATTTAAGAAGCACCTGGATAGTTGCATTCACAGGGAGGGAATAGAGGGATACAGACAGAGTAAGGGCAGAAAATTTTTTTTGTCTAGTTCAGGCATCGCGACCAGCACAGACTTGGAGGGCCGAAGGGTCTATTCCTGTGCTGTACATATCTTTGCTCTTTACCCTTTGCTCTACTTATTAGGATTTCACTGTCTAGTAATTTATTGCCGAATTAAATCTTGACGGAAAAATAAAACCTAGTTATATATTCATGATTGTTCTGAACCTGAGATACTCCCCTGCGCTGGAACACATCTGTTCTACCATACAAACCAGTTGGAGGAAAATGCATTCTCACAGCATTATATTTGATAAGTTTAATTAATATCAATGAAAGGATCGCAGGTTTGGCATCGCAACAAGAGATTTTCATTAAAAACCTATTTTATGTAAGTGAGCAAAGTGAAATGAATCACTGAGCCAAATGTTTAATTCACGCCTGGAGCACTCTTTAATACCATATCATTAAACGGATCTATAAATCATCAGGAATCTCATAGTCAAAAGCACATGGCATTGTTTAAATATACTGATATTGATATTTATGTACGCCAATAATTGTTTCCAAAGTAAAAAAGAAGATACCCAGGGAACTACATTCTTTATTGGGAGGATACGCTCAAGGTGGGAACATCTTAATTAAAGTCATATTTCCACTGCCTTGCTGGCAGTAAGTCGGTTGAGCTTTGACTAAATTAAGCTACATATGTGAGGATTTTTTAAACTTATGAGGTAATAAGCGCCTTCAGTGCACTGAATGAATTCAAATGAGATGGGCCAAGCCTTTTGAGAGTGTATAGGAGCTGTATTTATCACGGATATAACATTCTACTTTGCATTGTTTGAAGATTTTGAGTTAGAATCAATCAACGAATAGTTACAGCAGAGAAAGAGGCCCCTTGTGATTGTGCCAGAACAGCTCAGCTGCTTCTACAGCCTTCCCCATAACCCTACAAACCTTCCCACTTCATGCATTATCCAATTCCCTTTTGAAAGTCATAACTGAATATGTCTCCACCATTTCCAGGCAGTGCAGAATCCTGACCACACACTGCAGAAGAAAAGCTTTCTTCCTTGTCATCATTGATTCTTTTGCCAATTATCTTTAATCAGTGCCCTCTGGGTCTCGCTCTGTATCTCTAAATGTACTCTGTCTCAATTTGAACACATGTATCAGATCTCCTCTCAAATTTCTCTTCTTTAAGGAAAACAGCACTAGCTGCTCTATCCATGTAATCTATCTCATTGTTAAACCATTATTGTAAATTGTTCTTGCTACCACTCTACAGCATAGGAATGTAAGGAATAGGAGCAGGAGTAGGCCATTTGGCTTCTTGAGTCTGCTTCACCATACAATAAGACCATTACAGATCTGATCTCAACTCCACTTTCCTGCTTATTTTCCATTACACTTGACTCCTCTATTGTTCAGAAACCTGTACATCTCAGCCTTGAATTGTTCACCCTCCACAGCACTCTCATCTAAAAATTCCAAAGATTCACAACCCTCTTCCCATTCTTCCTAAATTTTCTGCCCAGATTTAGACACAATAATCCAATAAAGGCTGGGCCAGTGCTTTAGAAAGGTTCACCATAGCTGACTTGCTTGTGGAAACTATGCTTCCATTTATGAAGCCTAGGCTCCCATATACCTTTTAATATCACATTCTCAATAACACCTGCAATGATTTGTGCACACGGGCCGGATTTTACCATTGCGTAGAGCCCGTTTTCGTGAAATTGTAGTAAAGACGGACTTGAGGCCATTGACGCGATCCGTACCCGTCTCCACGCAGATGTCCACTTTACCAAGGCCCGAGAATGGCCACGATCCGAATCACGCCTGAAACGGGCACAACGGTGATTTAAATGCATTTGCATGGATTTAAATTGAATTAATGAACGGCCTGCCCACCTTTACCAGCATTTCCCCCTTTACCATCGTGTTTACCCGTCCAGATTCAGCGCGAAACAGACACGCTCGGCGAAGATCTGTTTCGGGCACCCCAGCTTCTGAAGAGGTCAGTTCAGAGCTTCCAACAGCTCCCTGACTCAGATCGGGGACCGGGACGAGTGGGTGCACCAGATCATTCCCTTGAGGGGGAAGGGAGGAGGGAGGCCAGATCGTTGGGGGGAGGGGGGCAGATGGATGTCTGGTAGGGGGGAGGATGGGGGGGCAGGAGGGTCCACTGCCACTCTGCGAGCGAACAATGGGGGTGAAGGGGATAACGAGTTGGGGGGGGGGGGGTCAGTGGGTGGATAGGGGGACAGTTATGTTGTGGGGGTGGGGTGATGTCTGTGAGGGCCATCGCTTCTGCTTTTTGCTCCTGAGCTGCTTTATCTGCTTTCTGCAGCCCGGGAGTGATGCAACAGGGGCACATTTCTCAATTTCTTTTCCATGTGCAGTTCAGAGCTCCGATTGCTTCAGGCACGATAAGCCCTGCCTACTGCACAATTCAGACTCACACGTATTTTTCAGGTTGTGTGAGAATGGGGGCACCTAGGAGCAGTTTTGCAGGTTGGATCTGAATTGCACCCAAATTCAGCAGTTGGAATGAAAATGGCAAAATCGCGCCCATACTCAGAGCTCTCTGTTCCTGTCCATGCTTTGGAATTGTACTCTTGTTCATATTATCCCTTCTGATTCTTCCTGCCTGAATGTGCCACTTCTCTACATTAAACCTTATCTGCCAGGTGACTGCCCACCCCACTAGCCTATGTCCCCTTGATGTCTATCACTATCCACATGACAATTCATAACATTTCCAGGCTTTGTGTCATCTGCAAATTTGAACCTCATGACCTATCCACCCAAATCTGAGTCACTAATGTAGATCATAGAGTCATAGAGGTTTACAGCATGGAAACAGACCCTTTGGCCCAATTTGTCTGTGCCACCCTTTTTTTAAATCCCTAAGCTAGCCCCAATTGCCCACATTTGGCCCATACCCCTCTAATCCCATCTCACCCATGTAACTGTCTAAACACTTGTAAAAATCAAAATTGTACCTGCCTCAACTACTACCTCTGGCAGCTTGTTCCAGATACTCACCACCCTCTGTGTGAAAAAATTGCCCCTCTGGACACTTTTATATCTCTGCCGTCTCACCTTAATCCTATGCCCTCTAGTTTTAGACTCTCCTACCTTTGGGGAAAAGATATTGACTATCTAGCTGATCTGTGCCCCTCATTATTTTCTTGACCTCTGTAAGATCACCCCTCAGCCTCCTACACTCCAGAGAAAAAGTCCCAGCCTATTCAGCCTCTCCTTATAACTCAATCCATCAAGTCCCGGTAGCATCTTAATATATCTCTTCTGCACTCTTTCTAGTTTAATAATATCCTTTCTATAATAGGGTGACCAAAACTGTACACAGATCAAAAAAAGTAGTGGTGTTAATGTTGACCCCTGAGAAACTCCAGTCCACTAAATAACCATTCACTTCTGCTCTCTGTTCCTCATCACTCAACCAATTTCACATTAATGCTGGCCTTGCCCTTCCCTCACACTAAACCCTACATTCCCCAACATTGCTGGCATGTTATCTGTGTTGTCCGTTGTGAGGACCGAACCAAAGAGTATATTTATTTGATCAGCCATTTCTTCATTCCCCATTATAAATTCCCCTGTTTTTGGCTGTAATGGACCAACATTGATCATTACCAATCTTTTTCCCTTCACATTCCTGTGAAGGTTTTTACTGTCAGTTTTTTGTTCTCAGCAACTTTGCTCTTGTATTCTATTCTTGCCTCTTTCTTAATCAATCCCTTTATCCTTCTTTGTTGAAAACCGTTTTTTCTGGCCAATTTGTATGCCTCTTCCTTGGATCATTGGTGTAAAAATAATTGAAACTTTGACATTAAGATTAATAAAAGGTAAGTCTTTTACTTCTTGAACACTTCTTGTAACATTTTCAGAACATACCAACCATTAACCATAGAACCCTTACATTGCAGAGAGAAGCCATTCAACCCTTCAAATCTGTACCAACTCTCTGAAAGATCATCCCAACAATCCCTTCCCCTCTGCCCTATCCCTGTGCTTTTACCATGACCAATCCACCTAACCTACACATCTTTCGACTGTGGGAGGAAAACAGGGAACCCGGAGGAAACCCACACAGATACAGGGAGAATGTGCAAACGCCCTACGGGCAGTAACCCAAGGCAGGAATCAAACCTGGGTCCTTAGAACTGTAAGACAGCAGTGCTAACCACTGTGCCACCACGCTGCCTTAATATTGATAACACTACATTGAAGTACTAATTTTCATGTAGGGTTTACAGCAGCCAATTTACACTCAGTAAACTCCCACATACAGAATAAGACAAGACTCGATGATAATGAGGAAATGGCAGAGAGTCTGGGCAGGAAACAACTTCAGAGGAAACGGACTAGTAAGAGATGTTATAGTTGCGTATCAGAGACGTGATACATGGGATGGCCTTTGGTTAAAAATGAATGGAGCTTTATTAATGGTCTCTTCCATGGCTGCTTCTTCTCTCTGTTTCCCACATTAATTTATTACATAATTTGCGTGCATAAATTAATCCAGCTCCAGTCAACCAATAGAATCAACACATGTATGAAGGGAAGATTTGGGGCTAAACGAGGTAGAGGAAGGAAGTGAAAATCAATGTTGGATGGCTTGAAAACTGAAGTAAGTCATTGGCAACATAAAGTACTGATGGAAGACAGAAATGTGGAGAGTTCTGGCCTCAGACAGAGCATATAACAGCACAGACAGTTTACAGGTCTGTAAATGAAAAGCTAAGGATCTGTCTTTGGACAGAGCTCACATAATGATTATAATCATGATGATGATTTGGCCCCAACTAGAAAATTGCATCTAGTTCTCATCACCACAATTTAGGAAGGAAGTGATGGGCCTTGAGAAGGTGCAGAAGAGATTAATCTGGATGGTTCCAGGAATGGGGGAGATTTTAACAACAAGGTTAGGCTGGTGAAGCTGTTCTCCTTGGAGTAAAGGAGATGGAGGGGAGATTTGATAGCAGAGGATAAGAGTATAACAGGTTTAGATAAGGTGGAGAAGGAAAAAAAATCTTCTTATTTGCTCATAGAACAAGGATTGGGAGTGTGAATTTAAGGTTTTTGAACAAGCGCACAGGGGAATATCAGGAGGGAATTTCTTACGCAGTGAGTGATAACGATCCTAGACTCCCACATGGGGATAGAAGCAGAAATGATTAATAATTTGAAATGCAAATTGAATGCATGTCTGAAGGAGAAAAAGCTGCAGGGCTACACCGGGAGGAACAGGACTGACTGGACTGTTCTGCAGGGAGCTAGCATGAACTCAATGGGCCAATTGGCCTCCTTCTATGTTGTCAATGTCTCTGTGGCTATAACTGCAATACTTCAGTTGTGCCTGGGATCTCAGCTGTCTGTCAACCTTGTTTTTGCTTTCACAGATCGCCAACTGGTACCGGGTAGGAGATATTTGTAGCTCGCGACTAGATTCAGTGTTGCTCCATAACAAGCAGTCTCTCCATCAGAAACATACAATATATCTGCGACAGTAATTTCCAGATAACTTGACTCAATCAGGGGATCATCATAACTGATTCAGTCCTTAACCCTCAGGATAATTAGGAGTACCTCATTGTCACCAACAGAATATCCTCTCTCATGCTCCTGTTTGATGATAAATTCTATTAGATATGATAACACTGCAGTGAACTGTAAAATTTATAATGTATAACGTCCTGACAGGAATGGGCAACTCCTCTCCCTGACTATGGTATTGGCTGACATCGCGTGATAAAGCACTATTAGTGCAAATATAGAACATAGAACAGTACAGCACAGGCCCTTCAGCCCTCAATGTTGTGCTGAGCTATGTCCGAACCCAAGATCAAGCTATCCCACTCTAGCTGCTGCTAACTTCACTTTTCAGCATTTTTATATTGTTAAATGGAGTTAAATACATAAAACATAGAACATAGAACATTACAGCACAGTACAGGCCCTTCGGCCCTCGATGTTGCACCGACCTGTGAAACCAATTTAAAGCCCATCTAACCTCCACCATTCCAATATCATCCATACTTAGGTCAACTCCATGGATGTGAGAAAGCAAGAAGTAGGCAAAAGACAGCTCCCAAAACATAATGAGAAACATTAAACTTTTAACCTCACCTGTAAGTCTTCTGCACGATTACTCAATTTTTTTTAATTTTAACGTAAGTCATTCCCATGCCAGTGGCACAAGAATTTGAGTCAGAGAATCATAGAGGTTTCCAGCACGGAAACAGGCCCTTCGGCCCAACTTATCCATGCTGCCCTTTTTCTTTAAACTACCAAGCTAGTTCCAATTGCCCGTGTTTAGCCCATACCCCTCTATACCCATCCTATCCAAATAACCATCTAAATGCTTTTTAAAAGGCAAGAGTGAATTTAAAGAATAATCAGAAGAATTTCAATGTCCTGATACCTACAGAACAGTTCTCAGTCCAGGACAGTTCAATGATATTTCACTTGAGGAAAAGTCTCAAAATTACTTGAGCCTGGTTCTTTGGTATAAAATGTTTATCACAGCCAGGACACAAACCCATTATGATGCTTGCACAA
Source organism: Carcharhinus amblyrhynchos (assembly GCF_965287045.1). Lineage (NCBI taxonomy): Eukaryota > Metazoa > Chordata > Chondrichthyes > Carcharhiniformes > Carcharhinidae > Carcharhinus > Carcharhinus amblyrhynchos. The sequence continues at coordinate 51,490,149 of NC_137342.1, forward strand.
AGAGGCAATTATGAATTAGAGCACCGTCAGGAAGAAAATTGTCCAAATATTGTAACAATAATGTAGCTGAAATATCTGGAGCTGTTTTATTGCTGTAATAAATATTAGGATATTTCCTCAGCTGTGGCTTAGTACTTCTGAGTCAGAAAGTTTGATTTGATTTATTGTTGTCACATGTATTAACATACAGTGAAAAGTATTGTCTCTTGCGCGCTACATAGACAAAAACATACCATTTATAGAGAAAGAAATGAGAGAGTGCAGAATGTAGTGTTACAGTCATAGCTAAGGTGTAGAGAAAGATCAACTTAACATGAGATAGGTCTATTCAAGAGTCTGCCACCAGCACGGAAGAAGCTCTTTTTGAATCAGTTGGTATGTAACCTCAGACTTCTGTATCTTTTTCCCAAAGAAAGAAGATGGAAGACTTCTTAAATATTTGAATTTTCTTCCTTCTTTCAATATGTGAATGTTTCTTAGCTCCCATGAAGGGTCATCCAGACTTGTTGGTTCTATTCTCTCTTCACAGATGCTGTCAGACCCGCTGAGATTTTCCAGCATTCCGATTTTGTTTCAGATTTCAGCATCCACTGTAGTTTTTGTTTATATGATTATTTCTTCGTGATTTTGTGATATGTGTCACTATGGTTTTGTCAATGTTCACTTTCATTCCAAAGTTCATGCCTCATCTATCAATTAAGGTAGCACGGTGGCACAGCAGTTAGCACTGCTATCTCACAGCACCAGAGTCCCGGGTTCAATTCCCAGCTTGGGTCACTGTCTGTGTGGAATTTGTGCATTTGCTCTGTGTCTGTGTGAGTTTTCTCCGGGTGCTCCGGTTTCCTCCTACAGTCTGAAAGAGGTGCTGGTTAGTGCATTGACCCGAACAAGCACTGGAGTGTGCTGGCTAGGGGCACTTCACAGTAACTTCATTGCAGTGTTAATGTAAACTTGTGACTAATAAATAAACTTTACTTTAATTAGCTCTTGTAATCCTTCTGTGATATATACATATACATACATATATATAAAATCTATACATATGCACAATTGTACGATATTTCAGGAAAGTATTTGACGAGACAGGAAGATTTCAATTGGATTAAGTAACAGTGAGCTAAAGACACAGGGCTAGTGTTAAAAACTCAGAAGCTCAGCTGGGAACTGGCACTGACTCAGATCATAACCTTGTGAAGACAGAAATAGCACTCTAACTGAAAAAGGTCCAAACGCACAGAAAACAGTTCAACCTGGAGAGGCTGGAAGAGGCAAATGGGGAATTTTTAAATGAAATAAGCAAAGCAATAGCTGGAAAAGATAAGGGTGCCAGCAACATGAATGAGAAACGGAAACAGATGAGAGGATCTGCCAAGAACAAACAGCACCGGCTTTCCAAAGGGAAAAGAATTAGGAAATGATGGCTTGTGACGGCAATGCCGAAAAAAATGGAAAAAGGAGAAAGTGGAAGGATATAAATCCTGAGGAATTCAAGCTGAAATTAGACACTTGACTAATGAGTTAAGAGAATGGAAAAGGTATGAGATTAAGGGAGCAGTGCAACGTACACAAAAAATTTGATTGGCTTAAATTTTGGGCTCCATTCTCTGACCTCTTCAGACAACCAGCAGAAATCCTGATATCCCAGTGAATAGTGTCAGCCAGAAGTTGGGATTCCCGATGGTGTGAATGCTCTTGCGATTCACCCGATTCTCCTTGTCAGTCCCAGTCAAGTTCCTGCCCAGAGCGGGAGACAACCCCATAATTATAGAAAACCGTGTATTTTAATGTCATCAGTGGGTTTGCCGGACAATTCGCCAGCTTCCCACCAGTTACCCGGCCTGCCTCGGGAATGGTACCAGGCGGGCTTTACATGTACCACCCACAGGCGGAGACTTGGTGTGCTGGAGCATGAGGCTCCAGGGGAGCACCGCCAACCCCTCATAAAAAAGGGGCATCTGCACCCCCCACCCCCATCCGATAAGGGTCACCCGCCTCCTACATACCACAAGGGCTTGAGGATGACCCGACTTGACTCCCCTCAGACCTGATCCCCCAACCACCCCAACTGAGACCACCCATTCAGGCCACATGCCTTGGCAGTGCACTGCCCCCTAGCACCCTGGCACTGACACTCTGGCCTTACGCCTTGGGCCCTGAGGAGACTCCAGAGGCTGGAACCAGAAGCCATTTTCTGCTGCTGCCAGGCTCCAGAGGAACGATCCCTCAATGATCCTAGGGACTGGGTGGGCTCAGGATGAGGGTAAGGTTTTGACCACACCACTCTCCACCCGGATGGGGGTGTTGAGGTTGAACTGCCCCTTCTGCCCTGTCAGAGCTGATGATTACTCCTGGCCTGGTGACTTCCGGCAGCCCTGTGCTCAACATCCGCATTCCTGCCTGTCAGCTGTGAAAATTCTGATGATGGCCAGGTCACTTTAATCTCCAGGCCCCCAGTCATCTGGTAGGATTTTAAATCACTGCAGCACTCCATTCTGCAGCAGAGATTTTGCTTCTCTCTCAGAAACCGCAGGTGTGAGCAGATCCCTTTGAAGTCCTCGGCCAGAAGGTAGATGTCCATTTCATCTGCGGTGTTAGGTGGGCGGGGGTGGGTGGTTTTTCCACTCTGCCTAGCTGTTCACACAGCCCCAATGCACACAGCTTTGATTTGATGTTTCTGAGGCTTCCTAGCAAGCTGAAATCTTTGAAACCCTCTCCACTGTACTTGAAGCCTTGGATCTGCAGCAAATTCAATGTGCGGTGCCTCATAAAGACTTCCATTGACAGATCAATGGATTTCTGCTTCTCCACCTGTGTTTGTATTAATTTCCCTTCATGCTTGAATGGCTCTCAAGTACCCCATTAATCCTGACCACAATGTTGACAGATTCTAAGCCTGATTGACAGCGTGTGATTTCAGTTCCTCTTTTGCAAACCACATTTGCTTTGAAGAAATCACAGACTATCAGGGGCCTGAGTTGGGGGGAGGGAGTTTGAGAGGGAGAGCTGGGTCACCCTCATATCTGCATGGTGTAGAAGGGGTTTAGCCCATTATTTCGGGGGAGGGGGAAATGGAGGGAAATGCCCGTCATTGGTGAAGGTTGGTGTTTCCCTGGTCAATGGGGGAGTGGGGGGCTGGGGTGGTCATGGAGGGGGGGGGAGGCACTGTTACATTTTATTTGCAGGCAGGGGGCGTGTCTCTGAGTGCAGAACCAGGCTGCCCTTTACAAATCATTGGTCAGGCTCGGAACAGCGGGCCTGGCCTGAGGGTGGCACAAAATGAGTTCAATGGCATCTTTCAGGTGGGTGAATGCCAGCTGCCAATGGCAATGGGAAACATTCCTGCCTCACAGTGGGAGAATTCGACCCTTTAGATTTGCACAAACCCTGGAGATTAGTGATGTCCTTAATGGACCGAAAATAACAGAAATAGCAAATAGAGAATGCGCTTTAATGATAAACATTCATGGAATAAGAACACAATGGCAGGAATATATTGAAGAACTAAATCTAAAACCCGAACAGCAAGGGGGTGGCTCCCATGACATGGTGTGGGTGTAGCAGCCTCTGACTTTAGTCCCAAGTGCTGAATGGTTCTCCAAGAAATCCCCTGCACCCCCCAACACTGCCCCAACACTGCCCTCAGCACTCTCCTTGGCACTGCCATCAACACTGCCCTGAACACTGCCCTGTCCTGGGGACTGCCCCGGCACTGTCCCTGCACTGTCCCTTGGCACTGTCCCCTGGCACCGTCCCCTGGCAGTGTCCCCTGGCACTGTCCTCTGGCACTGTCCCCTGGCACTGTCCTCTGGCACTGTCCCCTGTCACTGCCCTCTGGCACTGCCCCCTGGCACTGTCCCCAGCACTGCCCCCTGGCACTGTCCCTAGCGCTGCCCCCTGGCACTGACCCAGCACTGTCCTCTGGCACTGTCCCCTGGCACTGTCCTCTGGCACTGTCCTCTGGCACTGCTGCATGACAGTGCACAGACAGTACTGAAAGAATTGGAGTCGGTTGGATGGGCAAACCATTGATGAGAAATCTGACCCACTCTAATCCCTTTGCTTCCTCAGTGAGAGCTGACATTAACCTTTTGATCGGAGAATATGAAGGTTGTGTTCCGATACCACAGAGTTGCGTAAAGGTTGTCACTATTTGGAACGACCCTCTGGCATTGGTTCAACATTTTTATCTTTTAGTCTTTATCCCTTTAATTTCAGATAATGCAATGAATGATACACAGGCTGGGAATAGTTAGAAACAATAAGTGGGGATGAAATAACTAATTTTCCATTTCAAGTCCCTGGTGGGACAAGGCCATTCTAACAGCAGCTTTCTATTGTTGATGTAAGTAATTTTCGGTTCAATAATTTCATAATGTAATGCACATTGGGCCATTTCTGGAAGATAAATGAATGGTACGTATGGCACACACATGGGTAATGAAAATAGATTTATACATTAATATAGCATAATTCCTGTAAATGAGAGAGAGTAAAAGTAACAGTGCTCTAGGTGGCTGCTTGTCACTCAGTGATCGTATTACTGTCTCTGAGTCAAAAGGACATGAGATCATGAGCTTCAGGACTCGAATACCACAGGACATTATTTTACCACCCCTCTCCCCCCCCCCCCACCCACCCAGCCAACCTGCCTAGGCCTGGGGGTAAGCAGGTAGGAGAAGTTAAAACAAGTTTAGCAACTCCTACCACACCAATCCTCCCACTGAGTCCTGATGTTAGCCTATGCTTTTGAGTAGACAAGTAGGAAGAGGATGGTAGTCCTGTAACTTGGAGGCCAGCGTGCGTTCAGGGTGTCATAGAATCATCGAATCCCTGAAGATCAGGAAGGGGCTGTTCAGTGTCTGTACAAACTCTTTGAAAGAGGCCCAGACTCTCCCCTCCAATACTATCCCTGTAACCCATCACCTTTAATATGGCCAATTGACCTAACTTGAATATCTTTGGACTATGGAAGGAAACCGGAGCACCCGGAGGAAACCCACGCAGACACGGGGAGAACATGCAAATGGCCTGAAAAAAGGGCTGAAATATTATAGCAGTGAAATCAACGCGTGTGCAGATTAGATGCTGAGATGTCCTATTATTAAATTGGGATAATTTGCAGCCATTTTACATCCTGAAATTGGGTTTAGTGGATACGGTTATGAATTGAAATTAATTCCTGGGTAGCTGCAGTAAGCACTGTGTATTAATATATTCATGCATTCACTTGCCTGACGGCACAAGTCACTAACATGAGGGAACTGTCAAACTGAAGAGGCAGCTATGTAGTGACCAGCCTGCAAATCAAGCTCGGGTATTTTTGACCCTCCGTGCTTCCTAGCATCAATGCTCCAATATATAACAGAAAAATTGGTGACAAGTAATTTGAGGAACGCTTGCTAACTACCAAAGAGGAGGAAAATTACCAAACAAATCAGCCAGAGAAGTTATTCGTGCGTGCTCCAGACATAACAGGTGAGGCGGACGTGAGCGATGATCCTTTGCAGAGCAATTACAGAGTTGGGGGTGTTTAAAATGAGCTCAGGTTAATGTCTTGTTTAAAAGAAAAACAAATCAAAGCAGCTGCTGAAAACTGGTTGCAAAGAGGAATCCAGGGAATGTCCATTAGAAAGAAAGTGGAGGGAGTTTTCAGCATTGTGAGGCCCTTTGATGAAACTGTGGGGCCACGGAAATCCTACACTGAGTGTTTCGCGTATTTTGCACAGGCAAAAACAAACTATCTGAAGCTATGAGCATGTCCACGTTCCTGAGTGTAATAAGAGGAAAAAGGTTTTATCTCCTCAGAAGTTTAGTGCAATCGGAGGAGCCAGGTACTAAAACACAATGAACAAATCACTGATATTTTGCAAGCACATTTTTTGCTGAGGTCTTTGGTGATTGCAGGTGCTTCAGATTCCACAAAATAAATCACAAAAAGGGGGAATCAATCGTGCAATTTGTGGCTGAGCTAAAAAGACTGGCAGAACATTGTGATCTGCTGAATGACCCAGTTCGGGACAGGTTTAGAACCTTACAGCACAGAACAGGCCCTTCAGCCCTCAATGTTGCGCCGACCAATTAAGAAAAAAGCAATGACCCTCTAACCTAAACCAATCCCTTTCCATCCATAAACCTATCCACGGATCTCTTAAACGCTCCCAAACTTGGTGCATCTACAACCGCAGCAGGCAGGGCATTCCAATCCCTCACCACCCTCTGGGTAAAGAACCTACCTCTGACATCCGTCCTATAACTACCCCCCCTTAATTTAAAGCTATGCCCCCTCGTGCTAGCCTGCTCCATCCGAGGAAAAAGGCTATCACTGTCCACCCTATCTAAACCTCTAATCATCTTATATGTTTCAATAAGATCCCCTCGTAGCTGCCTTCTTTCTAGTGAAAACAACCCCAAATCCCTCAGTCTCTCCTCATAGGACCTCCCCTCCATACCAGGCAACATCCTGGTAAACCTCCTCTGCACCCTCTCCAAAGCCTCCACATCCTTCCTATAATGTGGGGACCAGAACTGCACACAATACTCCAAGTGCGGCAGCACCAGAGTTTTGTACAGTTGCAACATGACGTTGCGGCTCCAAAATTCAATCCCCCTACCAATAAACGCCAAGACACCGTATGCCTTCCTAACAACCTTATCGACTTGATTTCCAACTTTCAGGAGTCTATGTACACATACACCTAGATCCCTCTGTTCGTCAACACTACTCAGAGTCCTACCGTTAGCCCTATACTCAACACATCCGTTATTCCTGCCAAAGTGAATTACTTCACACTTCTCCGCATTAAACTCCATCCGCCACCTCTCGGCCCAGCTCTGCAACTTGTCCAAGTCTCTCTGTAAACTATGACACCTCTCCTCACTATCTACCACACCTCCGACTTTGGTCTGCAGTCTGCGAAGTGAAGAAACACAGGAATGTTTGCTAACCTGGAGGAAGCTTACTCTGAAAAAGGTACTGGGGTATTGCTGTTCCAGTGGAACTGGCTGCAAAAGAAGCTCAGTAACTGAGTTTCATATTCAAATACCCAGAGGGCCCGATTTTACCATTGCGTCACACCCATTTTCGGGTGCAAAAACGTGGTAAAATCAGACATGAGGCCATTAACGCAATCTGCACCCAAGTCCGCGCAGGTGCCCACTTTACCAAGGCCCGAAAATGGCCACAATCTGAATCGCACCCGAAACAGGCACAGTGGCAATTTTAATGTATTTGCATGCACTTAAATTGAATTAATGAACTGCCTGCCAAACTTTACCAGCATTTCCCCCATCGCGTTCGCCCGTCCAAATTTGGCACCAAACGGCAAAGGCCTGTTTCGGGCGCTGCAGATTCTAAAGAGGTAAGTTCAGAGTTTCCAACGGCTCCCCGACTCAGATCGATGCTGGGGGGGGGAGGTGGGAGGTGGGTCAGATCATTCTCTGGTGAGGGAGGGGAAGGAGGAGGAGGCGGGTCAGATGTATCTGTGGGAAGGGGGAGGGAGGAGGGAGGAGGGAGGCCCGATCTTTCTCTAGGGGTCACGGGTGAGGAAAGTGGGCCAGGTCATTCTCTGGTGAGGGTGGAGTGGTGGGAGAAGGAAGTCTCGAACATTTTCTGGTGTGGGGAGGGAGGAGGGAGGCCTCGTTGTCTGGTGGCGGGGGGAGGGCGGGGTGGGGGGGAGGTGGGCAGGGGATACCACTGCCACTCTGAGGGCGATCGGTGGAGGCGAAGGGGGCAGAGGGTTGCAATCAGTCCAGGTAGAAGAGGGATGGGTGAATAAGGGGGACAGTTATTTTGAAGGGGTGGGGCGATGTCTGTGGGGGCCGTCACTCCCGGTTTTAACTCCCGGGCCGCTTTCTCCACTTTTTGCAGCCCTGGAGCAATGTTATATCAGCACATTTTTCAAATTTCTTTCTAACCGCGCGTGCACAGTTCCGAGCTCCAATTGTTTCAGGCAGGATAAGACAGCGAGATTCAGGCCAATGATTTTTTTCAGGCTGAGTGTATATGGGGGCGTCGGAAAGCAGATTTCCAAATCGGATCTGAATTGCACCCAGATTCAGCGCTTAGAATGAACATGGTAAAATCGGACCCAGAATATCAGTTGGATCGGTACCTCAGAGTTGTGTAACTTATACACGTCACCCATACGCAATGCCGGGGTATTTAGCTGTGGAATACTGGATTAAGGACATCACATGTAGAAGCTTTGGAAATAAAGAACAAATAGAGAGCGCCAGTTGGATGGAAAAGCAAGCTATAAGTAAAAATAATGGGAAACCAGAGCAAAACAAAACAGAATAAAAAGGTGGCACAGTGGCGCAGTAGTGGCATAGTGGGTTAGCACTGCTGCCTCACAGCGCCAGCGACCTAGGTTCAATTTGTGGCTTGGGTCCCTGTCTGTGTGGAGTTTGCATGTTCTCCCCGTGTCTGCGTGGGTTTCCTCCGGGTGCTCCTGTTTTCCCCTACAGTCCAAAGATGTGTGGGTTAGGTGGATTGGCCATGCTAAATTGTCCTTAGTTTCAGGGGTATTAACAGGCTAAATGTGTGGTGTTACAGGAATAGGCTCTGGGTGGGATTGTGGTTAGTACGAACTCAATGGGTCGAATGGCGTCCTTCTGTATTGTAGGGATTCTATTATTCTATGATGTGTTCGTGCTGTATAAAAGGATCAAGAGAAATGAAGCAACTTGAAGCCTAAGGACGAATTATCAGTGAACATGCTGCCATTTCTGGTGCTATGAATAGATACTGGGTCATTCCATTGCTGGCTGGGCAGCCAGTAAGGGTAGAAGTCAACCCTGGGCTAGAAATCTCGCTGGTATCAGAGACTGAAACTCAGACATATTCCCTTGAAAATTTCAAGAGTAGTGTTGAAGCCATTCACAGGTGAAATGGTCCCACTGAAGGAGTGCATTGAAGTAGCAATTCAACCTAAAGGACAAACAGCAGATTTGTCTCTACATGTAGTAAAGTGCAATTATTCCACTGCTGTTGAGAAGATGAGTGTTAGACACGTTACATGAAGGCTATTGTGGAATTGGACACATGAAGAAAATAGCCAGGAATATTTTCTGGTGGTTTGGATTGGATGTGGGAATTGGAGAGAAAACTGCAACGTATATTTTGTGTGTGAAGGTAAGAAGTCCACCATCCTTAGCACCACTGCATCTATGGGAGGCTTGGCAATGAGTGCATGTAAATTTTACGGGAGCTTTTGGAGGACAGACAGTCTTAGTAAGAGCTGATTCTCATTCTAAGTAGCCATAAGTTGCGATAGTGAAATCTACATCATCAGAAATTATGATTGTTAGAAGTGTTCAGTAATTTGGATTTCCTGAACAATTAGTGACAACAGACCACAATTTACTTCCCAAGAATTTGAAAGTTTCTTGAAAGAAAATAATATTCAACATACTCAGTTTGCACCACACCATCCTGCCATGAATGGACTCGCAGAATGTTCTGTCCAAACCATGAAACACACATTGGGAGCAGCCAGGGTGCAAGGTTCCCTGATCAACGTTCTTAACCAATTCTGACTAATGTACAGGAATACTGATCTTTCTACGACCAAAACCTCTCCTGTATTATTAATGATGAGGAGACAACCACATTCAGCTGTCAACAACAACAAGGACAGATAGAACATCAGGAAAGCAAAGCAAAACATTGGCCTTCGGCGGAAAACCATGGGCCACAAAAAGTACATGAACTTTTTACCCACTTACCCATGTTCAAAAAATCACAATCCAACTCCCGGTGGGAGCAGCAGCCTTTGACCTTCAGTAGACGACTTCCACAAGCCCCAGCACAATGCTGGAGGATTCTAGTCTTGTCCCCCCCCGAGGACAGGGCCAGCTTGAGAATGCCCATTGAGGCCCTGCTTAGAAACAGCAGCTCTGTATTGAAGACAGAGAGAGCAGAAAGATTCCCGACTGTTACAAAGGCGCGTTAAAATGTTTTTTTTTGCTGTTTGTTTTAAGTAGTTAATCCTATTGTTGTTGGCTCTTTAAAGTGTAGTTTTTAATTTTATTTTTATGATTGAAGGTGAGTATCATTTAATACATATGCATAAACACAGGTTTTGTTTCAAATCTGGGAAACTATTTAAATCTGCATTTTATTATTATATAACTTTACGTATGCTATGGTTAAAACTGTTCGTATGTTTTAATTTAGAATATGGAAACTGAAAACGTAACGGGGAAGAAGAGAAGTGAGAATTTCTCTGGCCATGATTTGGGTACCATATTGCATAAGGTGGAGCAAAGAAGTATTCATAGTTTGGGTTGTGGAAAGTCAAAGCCACAAAGAAAGGTACAATTAATGGCTTAGAAGAGAGTTATAGGCATTGTCTCCACAAATAAGGAAGTGCGTAGGACTGCAGATCAGTGCTGAAAGGAAGCTAATGATCTGATGTGTTCAGCCAGGGTATGTAATATTTTTGATAAAAAATTGTTCAAACTTAAAAAACTTCTCCCCACTAAGTTAAAGGTTTCAGTCTGCATTGAGTATTGTATGAACTACCCCAGAGCTCATAAAAGACACTAACGATGGACATTCTTGAACCTTGATGTTTCAACAAGATACAGTTTTTCAGAAGAGGTCATAAAATTTAGTAACAATAGGGACTTCTGGGGCTGGGATTCTGTGTAGAGAGCGCAGTCCCCTAACAAACCTGGAAACAGGCATAAAATACAATTACTGTGGAGATAGTAGTGACCTACTGTGTACAGTCACTGTGTACAGATCTGGTCGCCCCATTATAGAAAAGATATTATTAAACTAGAAAGAGTGCAGAAAAGATTTACTACGATGCTACCGGAACCTGATGGTTTGAATTATAAAGAGGGGCTGGATAGACTGGGACTTTTTTCTCTGCAGCGTAGGAGGCTGAGAGGTGATCTTCTAGAGGTCTATAAAATAATGAGGGGCACAGATCAGCGAGATAGTCAATAACTTTTCCCAAAGATGGGAGAGTCTAAAACTAGGGGGCATAAGTTTAAAGTGAGAGGGGAGAGATACAAAAATGTCTAGAGGGGCAATTTTTTCACCCCTGAGGGTGGTGAGTATCTGCAACAAGCTGTCAGAGGTAGTAGTAGAGGCGGGTACAATTTTGTCTTTTAAAAAGCATTTAGACAGTTACATGGGTACGATGGGTATAGAGGGATAAGAACATAAGAAACATAAAAACATAAGAAATAGGAGCAGGAGTAGGCCATCTAGCCCTTCGAGCCTGCCCTGTCATTCAATAAGATCATGGTTGATCTGTCGTGGCTCAGTTCCACCTTCCCGCCCTCTCCCCATAACCCTTAATCCCCTCTCTTATCAAAAACCCATCAACCCACGTCTTAAAAATATTTAGCAAGGCAGCCTCCACCACTTCAATGGGCAGAGAATTCCAGAGATTCACTACCCTTTGAGTGAAGAAGTTCCTCCTCAACTCCGTTCTAAACCGCCCCCCCTTTATCTTGAGGCTGTGCCCCCTAATCCTACTGTCTTTTTTGAGCGGGAAGAGTCTCTCCACCTCTATCCTATCCATCCCATTCATCATCTTATACGTCTCAATGAGATCTCCTCTCATTCTTCTAAACTCCAACGAGTACAAGCCTAGTTTATTCAGCCTCTCCTCATAGCTCAACCCCCTCAACTCCGGTATCAGCTTAGTAAACCTCCTCTGCACTCCCTCCAAGGCCAAAATATCCTTGCGCAGGTGCGGCGCCCAAAACTGCACACAGTTTGGGCCAAAATGGGCCAAATATGGGCCAAATGCGAGCAATTAGGACTAGCTTAGGGGTTTAAAGAAAAGGGCAGCATGGATAAGTTGGGCCGAAGGGCCTGTTTCCATGCTGTAAACCTCTATCATCCTATGACTCTATGACCTGGTCATAAGGTTGGAAAAGTGGCCCCCAGGGCTTTTTCTTTTCGCTGTCCTGACCTGCAGGTTGAATATAGAAATATTTTTAAGACATTTCAATTTCTTTCTGCAGGCAAAAACAGCCCATAATGCCTGAGAGAGTTTGCTGACCGGAGTGAAACTGGTGTAAGTTAAGGATCTCACTCCACAGCTTGGAACCTGCTGGGTCTCTCAACCCCCTGAGTAGGCGATGTGTAGATTTCAAGCTTATACAATGGAAGATGAAAAGCCAACTGATCATAAAGTGGACAGTTATTATGGTGGAGAAATAATTGTACTTTCCTCACCTTTGACAGATGCCATGGTAACAGCACAGCAGCATGTGGTTGAGTGCCAGCAGATACCTGCCGGTGAAGGAATGGAAACCAGGACACCACAGCAGTGCAGCACTGACGCTGTTGCAGATAAGGGGAAGCCTCGCAGGATGAGCTTCCTGATTTCATTACTGATGTTCAGGGAGATCGAGAGGTTGGGGAGGGGGATGCCTGTAATGACATGGTGGGTATAATGGAGGAAGAACATCCAGAACCTTTAGGAGGTGAGGAGACTTTGTTCTTGGCAGGGGAAAATCCCACCCCTCCTGAACATTAGCTGATGTGATAAAGTGATGAAGTGGTTAGTCACGAAATATTTCAGATTGTGACGGAGTTGGCTGAACACTAAGACACCATAGCAATGACCCAAGTCTCACATCAGATTAAAATCCAACAGGTTTACTTGGTAGCATGAGCTTTCGGAGCACTGCCCCTTCATCAAGTCAGTGACTCATCTGACAAAGGGGCAACACTCCAAAAGCTCGTGCTACCAAATAAATCGGTTGGATTTTAACCTGGTGTTGTGAGACTACTTACTGTGCTTACCCCAGTCCAACACCGGCATCTCCACATCACTACCCAAGATGTAGCCTTGAAAGGTGTTCCCAGGTAACTCCAAACAGCAAACGAAGGCGATGTGATTTTGCAGCAAGTGTACGAGCTGCTAAGGCAGCAAACTGAGTTCCTTCAGCGCGTCATCAATAAGCAGTGACACACCTGCTGCCGCACCCTCAGACCAGGAGGCTCCCCTTTCAGAGAGCGTCGCCACAATCCAACTCCATCAAAGATACAAGAAGATACCTCACATTGACAGGGAAGGGTCTGGGGGAGAGGCAGGAGGATTTAGGACCCCTCCTCTGCTTCAACCACCCCCTCCTTTTCTACTCCATTTTTAATTGTTCGTAGAATATCTGCTTTTTTTCTGCTTTATGTTTGTCCTTATTATATTTCTGCCTTGTTTATTTAGATTGTGTTATTCATTTATAATTATCTCCTATTTTAAAAGCTGCTTGATGTTTGAGTAAAGCATTTGTAGAATTTTTAAAGTTTAACAGAAAACATTTATTGACCAAATTACCAAAATAATTTTGTAACTAGAAAACTTTGCTACCATGTTCACATTTTACTTAACCAGTTGATGAATAACAACCTCAATCTTTCAAAATGTCTTGAAGTGAAATATACATTTTCACTTTAACATAACGGAGCTGTTGTCTTTTTATGGTGTGGTGGAATGAGGAAGGGAGGGTTGGATATAAGGAAGGAAAGGAAAGTGAGGGGAAAGTTTGGATGTAATAATTGTATATTTTACAAGCTCAACATCCAAAGGCAGCAGCTGCCAGATAATCTCACACTGCCCTTGTATCCCTGGAGTACAGGTTTCCCTGCAGGAGATATTCCTGCATCAGGCTGCACGCTACTCTCATCCTGCTTCTCCATTTCTGTTGGCAAATCATCGTCTGGATGATTTCTCAGTCCAAGCTGGAGGGCAAAGTTGTGCAATGCACAACACAGTACAATAATCTTTGTGACTATCCTCTCTCTCTCTCTCTGTCATGTTCCCCAGGACCTGCCCAGATATCAAAAACATGATTTCAATACACTAATTGTCCTCTCCACAACCTGACGTGCTGCTATACGAGCACGGGCTGTGACAGTCCTGAGCTTCATTTACGATCCCGCAGAATGGTGTCATCAGCCATGTTCTCGGTGGGTATCCCTTATCATCCCGTAACCATCCAGTAATTCCAGGTAATGTTGGCATGGCCGGATGTAACATTGAGTTTTCAAGAACAAATGAGTCATGGACATTTCCCCCTATTATTTGTGTTTACACTGAGGATCCTCATTTGTGCATCACACACAATCACAAGATTTAAAGAATGGAATTCCTTCCTGCTGATGAATGAACGAGTGTTACCTCTTGGTGCCTTCAATGCAATATTGAAGTTCCATCAACATTCCCAATGATCTTTGGGAAACCAGCAGTCCTGTAGAATGTGTTGAACCTCTTCTTCATCTTCACAAGGGAAGTAACAGTCTAGTGGTATTATTGCTATTAATCCAGAAACACAGCAAATTTTCTAGAGATCTGGATTCGAATCCTGCTACAGCTCGTGGTAGGATCTGAATTCAATAAAAATTAACTAGAATTAAGAATCTACTGGTGACCATGAAACTATTGCCAAATGTCAGAAAATCCCACCTGGTTCACTAATATCCTTTAGGAAAACATAGAAGATAGGAGCAGGAAGAGACCATTCAGCCCTTCAAGCCTGCTCTGCCATTCATTACAATCATGATTGATCATCCAACTCAATAGCCTAATCCAGCTAGGAGATAACAAACAAAGGTCAAGGAAAAGTACAGCATAGGACCAGGCCCGTCGGCCCTCCAAACCTGTGCTGATCACGATGCTCTAACTAAACTAGAAAAAAAACCTTCTGCCCTCACTCGGTCTGTGTCCCTCTATTCCCTTCCTGTTCATGCACTCATCCAATGCCTGCTAAATGTTGCTAGTGTTCTATCCTTATCTGGTCTGGCCTACAGGTGATGCCAGTGCCACAGCAATGTGATTAACTCTCAGCTGCATTCGGACAACTGGGGATGGGCAATAAACAGTGGCCAACGGGTGACACCCATTTCCCAGGAATGAATGAAAGAAACAGGCGCTGTGTTAAAATTACTAATCTCGGAAGTTCTACAATATATCGCATTGATTACCTGGTGGACTCAGGTCATCACAGCATTCTGTGAAATGTTATAAAACGTTATAAATATCACTAATGTCATGTTGAAAGGAGTCAGATACAAAGATGTTCAGCGCTGTTGTGTCAGTTACAGTTCAGTTTCAGATCTTCCTTCAACATTTCACAAAGGCATTCATCCCACTGCTCTCTTGTTGTAGCACAGTCTCCTGGCACACATCCCCTCTGACATCTTCCATATGATGTCCTTTGCGTGTATTCTCTCGCAGCGGCTAATTGATTCCTTTCCTCGCTAGATTCCTCTCTCATGATCTCTGCATCCACACCAGGGCCTCAAAAAAACCTTCAGTGACTTTAAGAAGCAAAGCTAAAAGTGTGAGGTTCGAATGGGAGTGGACTCCAGATTTTCAGTCTGCACAAGATTCTGTAATACTTGTCAGAGATAGAGTGTGATGATACTGTGCCTTTAAGAAATGTCATACGCAGGATTTCTTTTTAGGAGTCAGCTCTATTTACTCAAAGAACAAAGAACAACACAGCACGGGAAACAGGCCCTTCAGCTCAACGAGCCCGCGCCACCTTCTTAACCATATGTTTTTCCTCCTCCACCCTTGACCCATGTCTGTGCTTATGGTATCCCCATTGGAAACCAGATTAAGGGTAGATTCAGTGCAGCTTTGTCTATAACCAGCAGACTACATGTTGAGGCTGCAGAAGCATAATTGATCCTAACTGTTGGAGTGTTTGTTTTAATCCGGGTTAATGAAGTGCTGTTATTTTACTGTGTTTTCCTGGGGTTTTTCAGAGTAGGGTTTGATTAGGTTGATTGACAGGAAGAATTATGTGACTGGGTGGGCCTAGGCTCACAGATAGAAACAAGCTTATTTGCTGCTTTGTATCTTTAGAGAGAAAGAGCTTTTTTCTCTCTTGTTCTCTCTCTGAAGATTAGAGTCTGGGACCTGCCAGAAAATTAGTCTTTTTATCTCTGCCGAGAAGTCAGAAGACAGGTGACTCCCTGAATCTCTGTTCAAAGGTGTAAAAAGGCTGGAAGCCTAGCACCCATTGTAAGCTTGTGTTTTTGCAAACTGATTCTGAAGAGGGATCATACTTAGAGGGAATATTGCTTAGATTGGAACTATTGGAGGGTTTTTTGAGTCAGTATGTAGATAGGCCAACTAGAGGTGAGGCTATATTGGATTTGGTGCTGGGAAATGAGCCAGACCAGGTGCTAGACTTGGAAGTTGGGGTGCATTTTGGTGATAGTGACCACAATTCGGTTACGTTCACCTTAGTGATGGAAAGGGATAGGCATGAACCTCAGGCCAGTAGTTTTAGCTGGGGGAAGGGTAATTATGAGGCCATTAGGAGAGAATTAGGAATCATAGGTTGGACTAGGAGATTACAGGGACTGGGAACGTCTGAAATGTGGAGTTTTTTCAAGGAGCAGCTACTGCGAGTCTGCGACAGGTATGTCCCTGTTAGGCAAGGAGGAATTGGTAGGGCTAGGGAACCGTGGTGCACTAAAAAAGTTGATTCGTTGGTTAAAAAGAAAAAGGAGGCTTATGTTCGGATGAGGCTTGAGGGCTTGGGTAGTGCACTAGAAAACTTTAGATTGGCTAGGAGGGAGTTGAAGGGTGAGTTAAGAAGGGCTAAAAGAGGGCATGAGAAGACTTTGGCTGATAGGATTAAGGAGAATCCTAAGGCGTTCTATAGGTATGTCAAGAACAGAAGGTTGGTTAGGGCAAGATTAGGGCCAGTTATAGACAGCAGAGGGAAGTTATGTGTGGAACCGGAAGAGATTGGAGAGGCATTGAACCAATATTTCTCTTCGGTGTTCATGCAGGGGGACAAGAATATAGCTGAGGAGGACACTGGGTTGCAGGGGAGTAGAATAGACAGTATTACAGTTGATAAGGAGGATGTGCTGGATATTCTTGAGGGATTGAAGATAGATAAGTCCCCTGGTCCGGATGGGATTTACCCTAGGATTCTCTGGGAGGCAAGAGGAGTGATTGCAGAGCCTCTGGCTCTGATCTTCAGGTCGTCGTTGGCCTCTGGTATAGTACCGGAAGATTGGAGGTTAGCGAATGTTGTCCCATTGTTTAAGAAGGGGAACTGAGACTTCCCCGGGAATTATAGACCGGTGAGTCTCACTTCTGTTGTGGGCAAGGTTTTAGAAAAAATTATTAGGGATAGGATTTATAGTTATTTGGAGAGTAATGAATTGATTGGAGATAGTCAGCATGGTTTTGTAGCGGGTAGGTCGTGCCTTACTAACCTTATTGAGTTTTTTGAAAAAGTGACCAAAGAGGTGGATGGGGGTAAGGCAGTTGACGTGGTATATATGGATTTTAGTAAGGCGTTTGATAAGGTTCACCATGGTAGGCTTCTGCAGAAAATGCAGATGTATGGGATTGAGGGTAATCTAGGAAATTGGATCAGGAATTGGCTATCAGATAGGAGACAGAGGGTGGTGGTTGATGGTAAATATTCGTCATGGAGTTCGGTTACGAGTGGTGTGCCTCAGGGATCTGTTTTGGGGCCACTGCTGTTTGTAATTTTTATTAATGATCTGGATGAGGGTATAGTTGGGTGGATTAGTAAATTTGCTGATGACACCAAAGTCGGAGGTGTGGTAGATTGTGAGGAAGGGTGTCATAGTTTGCAGGAAGACTTGGACAGGTTGCAGAGCTGGGCCGAGAAGTGGCGGATGGAATTTAATGCGGAGAAGTGTGAGGTGATTCACTTTGGTAGGAATAACAGGTGTGTTGAGTATAGGGCTAACGGGAGGACTTTGAATAGTGTGGATGAACAGAGGGATCTAGGTGTATGTGTACATAGATCCCTGAAAGTTGGGAATCAAGTAGATAGGGTGGTTAAGAAGGCATACGGTGTCTTGGCGTTTATTGGTAGGGGGATTGAATTTAGGAGTCGCAGCGTCATGTTGCAACTGTACACAACTCTGGTGCGGCCGCACTTGGAGTACTGTGTGCAGTTCTGGTCCCCACATTACAGGAAGGATGTGGAGGCTTTGGAGGGGGTGCAGAGGAGGTTTACCAGGATGTTGCCTGGTATGGAGGGGAGGTCCTATGAGGAGGGACTGAGGGATTTGGGGTTGTTTTCACTGGAAAGAAGGCGGCTAAGAGGGGATCCTATTGAAACATATAAGATGATTAGAGGTTTAGATAGGGTGGACAGTGACAGCCTTTTTCCTCGGATGGAGAAAGCTAGCACGAGGGGGCATAGCTTTAAATTAAGGGGGGGTAGTTATAGGACGGATGTCAGGGGTAGGTTCTTTACCCAGAGGGTGGTGAGGGATTGGAATGCCCTGCCTGCTGCAGTTGTAAATGCGCCTAGTTTGGGGGCGTTTAAGAGATCCGTGGATAGGTTTATGGACGAAAAGGGATTGGTTTAGGTTAGTGGGTCATTGTTTTTTAACTGGTCGGCGCAACATCGTGGGCTGAAGGGCCTGTTCTGCGCTGTAATGTTCTATGTTCTATGTTCTATAGAGATAGCTAGCGGTTAAGAATTATATTTTGTCATGTTTAAGTATTGTAATTGGTAAAAGTTATGCTAATTATTTTTGTTACATTTTAACTATGTTCTTAAATAAAGTTTGTTTTAATAAAAGCTTCTTAGTGGGCTAATAGTATCACATCTGGAGCAAAACACATTATGCTCACACTAATGCCAAAATCAAAAGTATTTGGGGTCTAGGCTAACCTCATAATATACCTTGGAGTGTCTGATCTGCTCCCTAACAATAGTTCACATCAGAACATTACATAAGAACATTAGAACTAGGAGCAGGAGTCGGCCATCTGGCCTCTCGAGCCTGCTTTGCCATTCAATAAGATCATGGCTGATCTTTTTGTGGACTCAGCTCCACTTACTCACCCGCTCACCATAACCCTTAATTCTTTTTTTGTTCAAACATTTATCTATCCTTGCCTTAAAAACATTCAATGGGTAACCTCAACTGCTTCACAGATTCACAACCCTTTGTGTGAAGAAGTTCCTCCTCAACTCAGTCCTAAATTTGCTTCCCCTTATTTTAGGACTATGCCCCCTTGTTCTAGTTTCACCCGCTAGTGGAAATAACTTCCTTGCTTCTATTTTATTTATTCCCTTCATAATCTTATATGTTTCTATACGATCTCCCCTCATTCTTCTGAATTCCACTGAGTTTAACCCCAGACTATTCGGTCTCTCCTCATAAGCCAATCCTATCAACTCCGGAATCAATCTAGTGAACCTCCTCTGTACCCCCTCCAGCTTACAGAAGGCTTGCATAAGTCAACTAAGGAATTAAACTTTCCTAAAAAAAATTGATATAATTTCTGAGGCTCGTAAGAACTAACATTACATTTATAAAACAGAATTTAAAATACATTCCAAAATCTTTAGCTTGAAACTTCCAACATAACCCACTCAATCTGTTGTAGTTCCTCACAGCGCAACAACAACAGTGTCTACACAAGCCTGTCCAATATGTGCCAGGACATTCCGTGCCTGAATTGGCCCTGATCAGTCACCTTCAGACACACCGCAACCAGCCCCAAAATGACTAATGGTGTCGAGGTCCTCATCGACGATGATGGGCGAACAACAACAACAGTTCCTTACAGCCACATTACAAACCAAAGTTTAAAATAAAAACATACCTTACTTTCAATTTATGTGTTTTTTAATTATTATTAGCAAAGGTTAGCCCACCTAAAAATTCCTCTCTGATTTGTCTCCTGCCTCTGCTCACTGATTCTGGAGGAGAAAAGTGTAAATGATCAGGCATAAAAATGTACCAACCATCGGGGCAAGCAGGTCAGGTAATGCATCCAGCCTGTTTCAGCAACTTCATGAAAAGACCAGATCAGGGGTTTGAATGTGACGTTCTTTCAGCACTCATGTCTATGCATCGGGACTTCCGTGTTGTCCCGACACATGTGAGTGACCATAATCTCCATAAATCAGGATTTGGGATGGAAGTTTTGGCTAGGAATTATTCCACAGGAGAGAAACGGGTTCCTGTCACCATCCTTGTACAGACTGGACCTGTCTTGTGTATCCTCCAAACTAGAGATGATGTTACCTGGAGGAGGCAAGTGGACCAGCTGTTGGTGGCAAGAACCAATCTGCCGGAAATGGAACCTGCCGAGAATCCAGATTCGACTCAACAAAGTTCTGACCTGAAAGTTCCTGCAACCCTGACACCGATAGACACTGCTAAAGAAAGCACCACCTCACCTGTAGATCAAACACAGAGTCAACCTGTAGTTACAACATCAACACCAGTCACACCAATCACTGATCGTGTTCATGCAAAGCCAGGAACACTAGGAGTTACAACCAGTGCAAAGATGGAAACGCAGGAATTGCTCCATCGATCATTCCGAAAGCGATAACCTCCAGACAGTCTGATTTGTTAACAAGTGATTATTGATTATTTCTCATCTTGCACTTGTTTGAATTTGTTGGGCACATTCAATTTAAAGGGAGAGAAAATGTTGTGCTTTAATGTTGATTCTTGGTAGCTGCACTAAACTCTGTGCATTAATATATTCACATATTATCCAGACATCGCACGTCACAAGCGCGGGGAAACTGCCGGGGTGAAGAAGCAGCCCCCATATCGTGAACACCACCCTGTAAATAAACCTCCATTAATTTTAACCCTCTGTACTTCCAAGTCAATTCTCCAACATACAGCACATATCTTAAAATTATGATTTGTACCTTTATTATGTATTTAATTCAGGCAGAAGTGTAAACATCACGCTATTAGCTATTGATTCATGGAATCAGTTCTCATCTAATTATAAATCAGTGCAATTGTTTACCAGTGGAACACTGCCCATGTAAAGATGATGCCCATGTAAGGATGATGAAGAGTGGTTTGCCCAGTCCTCGATGAACGCTTTCATTTAATAACTGAAACTCTGTTGGTTGTGATAAGGTGAATCCACGGAATCTCTTAATCCTGACATCCTGTCCAAAATGGAACAACTTGTCCATTATCTAGAGACAAGGTATTTGGATTAGGATTCTAATTTGTCATACAGTCTACTTTGAATTTAAAAGCATTAAGACAGTGACTGACAAATTACTCTATGAATAACCGTTCTTGAAAATTTCCTTAGGCAACAAGAGCACAAAGCTTTATGTTTGCAGAGTTACCAAAGATTCTGGTAAAGACAGATTATTTATTGTGAAAAGCCATTAAATGTAACTTGATGGGGAAACTGATTCATTGACAAATTCTAAAGTGTATCAAAAATAAAATGATGACAGGGTTTCTTTTAGAGGTAGCTCTTTGGGTGATGGCTTGTGAAAGAAGGGGGCAATTCTGTTGACAACATAATGACTGAACTACAAAGACAAAAGAGATGCAGTGTTATTACTGGAAAATGGGATAATGATGGAGTGACATGGTGGCACAGTGCTTACATTGATGCCTCATAGCACCAGGGACCCAGGTTCAATTCCTAGCTGGGGTGACTGTCTGTGTAGAGTCTGCACATTCTCCCCATGTCTGCATGGGTTTCTTCTGGGTGATCCGATTTCCTCCCTGAAAGTTGTGCAGGTTAGGTAAATTGGCTGTGTAAATTGTCCTCAGTGTACCTGAACAGGCGCCAGAGTGTGGCGACTAGGAAATTTTCACAGTAATTTCATTGCAGTGTTAATGTAAGCCCACTTGTGACTAATAACTTAATTTAAAAACTTAAATACACTGTAAAAAATAAATATCCATACACCAGCATAAACCTTTATGGAAGTATAACTTATCTAACATGTTAGCTCATTAAGCTGTCATCTCAATTAATGTGTAATAATGTATATTATTGCCTTTCAGCTGGAATACTTTGTTTAACGTTGTCATTCTGAATGTCAGGGAATTTCTGATTAAGACAAACTAGAAGATGAACAGAAAATGATGAGGCAGAATGGCAGACTTACTGCGATTCATCACAAATGTTTTCTGCTAGCATGCATGACGTTGGTAGCCAGAGACAACGCTGTTCTTCCTGTAACTCTGACTGTGATCCTCTTAATTTAGATCCTCATGTGCTGTGCATACGAAGTGATGGAGTTGCTTCTATTGTTATATACTCAGATTTTTCTCAGTTGCAGTGAATGCTATTGACGTCTCTCAATGGTTTCTTAATTTACACTCTGCTGCGGTCACTTAATTTAGATAATGGCATCTAGATTTACTGGAGCTTTTCCTGCTTGTAAAAAGTAACACTTGAACAAAGAGTATCAAACCTGAGGGGAATGCTGCACCATCTTTTCGATGAGATGTTAAACTGAAACTCCCTCTGCTCTTTCAGGTAAAGATAAAAGATTCCATGGTCTCTATTCCAAAGAAGATTAGAGAAATTCTTCATGATGTCCTGGGGCCAATATTTGTCTCTTAGTCATCGCCACGACAGCAGATTATCTGGTTACCATATTGCTGTCTTGAGATTGCAGACTGCCAATTAACAGCCAGAATTCCTATATTACAACATTGACCATGCTTCGAAAAGTACTTTATTGGCTATAAAATGCTTTGGGGAGGGGGCGACATTTAATTGTGAAAGGTGCTACATAAATGCAAGTCTTTCTTTCCTTTTTCAAGCACAAAGGCCAACCCATTCATGGTATGAATTATATTTAAGCTGTGAAACTGTTTTGATTCTGAGATTGTTTCACAAAACAGCTGCAAGACACATTGTTTATAAATATCGAATTCTGAGAATGCTACAAAAATATGGATGCCAAAATAGGTAAAGTGCATGAAACAGAAAAACGACCCAACTCACAACCAAGAGGGAGAATCTAGGCACTGCTTGTGCAGAATCACAAGATACAGCAGAGAATGAAGACACGTCCCTCTCACATTTGTGATTGTTTTTTGAAAGAAGCTATTCAATTAGGTCATTTCCTATGTCAGTTTCCTAAATGTCATTTAACACAGATGTTGTCTCCTCTGTGACATGTGGTAGAACGTGGAAAAATATGTCTTCCATTTCTTTCTTTGGTGACCATCATAAATTTCTGCTCTCTAATTTCATTTTCTTTGATTATCTTTCATTGGAAACCTCTCTGTCAGATCTCCTCATAACCTTCTCTGTTTTGGTGAAAACTAACTAACTAAAGTCTTACAGGTTGTTGCCACCTGAGTAAATCTTCCTCTCAATGACCTTGGCGCCCTACTGAAAGTAGGGCACCTAAAATTAAACATCATTCTGATGTCACCAACAATTTATGTGGAATTATTATTACCTATTTATATTTCACTGCTCTTCTACTAATTAAGACTTGTTCTTTTATTTAAGATAAACTAGATGCAGTGCGGATTCATTTTAGACTCATTACATGAAAAAGCTGCCAGCACTGGAAGTAAATTAGGGGAAGTGATTCTGCTGATGGCACATTGTATCAGATGAACATTCATATTTTTGGCCAGTAGCTGATGCCCCACCAAGGACACAAATATGGTTCAACTGCTGGAAGAGGGGGCTGGTGCTTGGGAGTGGGTGGCAGAGTGCAACAACGTGGGGTGAGGTGACAAAGGTGCGTGATAGTGATGGACATATTTGTAAGACTTTCTTGAGAGGCCATTTCCTGATTACTAGCAGAACTGTAAAAGGCACTCTTGCCTTGTGGAATCAACAGTTCTTCTCTTTCATTTAGGTTTCCTGAAACGTGTGAAACTTGCACAGCTGCAGCGACTTTTACATCAGGTTCCAAATTTTACCTTGGGAGCCCAATTTCATAGAATCATAGAATCCCTACAGTACAAGAAGGAGGCTGAATGGCCTGAACGGCCTGCACCAACAACAATCCCACCCAGACCTTATCCCCGTAACTCCAAGCACTTACCCTGCTAAATCCCCTGACACTAAGGGGCAATTTAGCACAGCCAACCCACCTAAACTGAACATCTTTGGAGTGTGGGAGGAAACTGGAGCACCCGGAGGAAACCCATGCAGACACGGGGAGAATATGCAAACTCCACACAGTCATCCAAGGCCGTAATTGAACCATGTCCCTGGCGCTGTGCGGCAGCAGTGCTAACCACTGTGCCACATTGCTGCCCACTTACAAATAGAAATGGGTTGAGATGCAGTGGGGGGAGTGCCCCCCCTCTCCATGGGCACCCCAATATTCACCAACAAGAAACATTAAGATTGTTAATCCCATGTTGTTGGGGGCAGGGTGGAGATGTGGGACTTAATATTAAGGCAATCCCTTTCTTTAAGAAGTGGCAGGCTTGTCAGCTGTAGGTTAATTCTGTTCCTTCTGCTAGTTCACAGCCGGAATTTCGTCTTTGCAGGACATACAGCTGGAGTTGGGTCTGTGACTGTGAATTGAGTTGTATTGCAACTGAGAACTCTGTTGAACCAAATCTTTCGGCAATAATGAATACACTGAATCCACAAGTGGCTGAATTACTCTGAAACTAAATAAAATGACCTCAGTTTGAGAAATGAACTTTGCTTTGCACAATGTACAATTAAAATTCATTTAAATATATTTTATTTAGTAAGTACATTAAATATGATGAAAAATGCATAAAATATCTCTTAAGCAGAAGAAGGAAGTGTGTCCAGAAACACACTTTGACACACTACTCAAAATCAGATCATGAGAACAATAAGTTGGACAATGTCAGTGTTACTGCCATTAAAACAAGTTCAAAACTTGGAAATATTATCAACAAAGCCAGATGGATATTTTCAAACATAGAACCAAAATCCATCTCCACTGTGTGGTCTATATACCATGAAGCTGTGGGAAATGTGAAGGAATTGGTTATTTAAACCACTGAGGCAGATAAGCTGCTTTAAGAGTTTCACAACAGAATTGCTGTGATATCAAACCAGTAGCTGCAATATCATAAAAGACTGGGTGATTTTCATGGCAAATTCAAATTGGAATAATTTTGATTGTTCTGCTTAATACTATTATATATAGTCCTGGAGTGAACACTTATCTAACAGCCACAGGCACCAAGTTTGTATCTCACTGTGACATTACCAAGTTCTATTTTGAGAGGGAAGAAATGGCCACCAGTGTGGAGCTATCTGCATTACATTTTAAGAGATACAAGATATCTTTGCTGTTTCCAGCACAGATAAGTGAGTGCTGAAGCAGATTTCGTGCTGGAATTGGAGAATTGATTCTCAGAGTGTAAAATATTGTGACGCAGTCCCGTCGTCACCCATGTGGCCAAAACAATTTTCATCTCTTGTAGGTTGTCAAACAGGAAAAGTTACACACAGAGTGTACAAAATCACCCTGAGATTTCTGGCAGATGTGTATATAAATATACATATTCTATGAGTTCATACTTTGTAACCAATGACTGTGAACCGCATTAATTTATCCAGAATTATAAAAAGTGTCAGCTACTTAATATAGAAATATCCTCTCTGTGGAAGGGATTAAAATAAACCATTCCAAAAATGAGTCTAACAAATTGTTTACTTTTGCTGTCACCCACTTCAATCTTATTCATAGCAAATGATTTATTTAAAACATGGAAAATATTGGAAAATTATTGTTAATTAATTTTATTTCTAAATGGACCAAATAAATCTCATGGACTTCTTATCGTAACATTGCTGCAATTTTAAAAGTCAAGGTTTATTTCTTAGTCCACTTGTCCCCTGCTCTGCAGCCGTTACCCTCACCTCCCCCTTTTGTCTCCCAAAAGCTCCCTGCTTGTGTAGATTTGCATTGCGAGTCGCCCTCAGTCATTGTTATTTTATTAAGCATTGGTGGGCACTGGAAAATGGAATTGTTATCTAATCCACTCTGCTGGACTCTGGGCGTTTTACACTCCAGCCAACTTGATACCCTTGGACAGTAAGCAGAACACTGGCAGATTTCCCTCTCAGTTATCAGCTGTAACTGGATCTGCAGCGAGCTTGTTTAACTGCCCTTTCATACTTCTTCGCCTCCCTCTCCGATATATCATTCAGCACATTTTTATCCTTCTTTAATTTTGTAGAAGGATCATATTGACTCAAAATATTAAGTTTTCTCTCTCCACAGATACTCCAAACCTGCTGAGTGTATGCAAAGAACAAAGAGCAGGAACGGGCCCTTCAGCCCACCAAGTCTGTGCCAACACAGATGCCTCTCTAATATTTTCTTGCCTCTATGTGTCCATATCTCTCTATTCGCTGCCTATTCATGTATTTATCCAGATGCCTCTTGAATGTTGTTATAGAATTTGCTTCCACCACCTCCTCCAGCAGCGCTTTCCAGGCATTCACCACCCTCTGTGTGAATAACACGCCCCTTACAGCTCTTTTAAACATTCCCTTTCTCACTTTCAGCCTATGCCCCCGATTAACCCAAACTCTAACACTAACCCTAACCTCAAGTAACCCTAATCCTTCGGTTCAGGGAAAAAGACTGACTATCCACTCTACCCAAGCCTGTCATAATCTTGTAAACCTCTATCAGGTTCTCCCTTCATTCTCTGACACTCCAATGAAAACAATCCGAGTTTGCTCAGCCTTTCTTCATAGTCCATATCCTCCAAACCAGGCAACATCCTGATAAATCTCTTCTGCACCTTTTCCAATACATCAACATCCTTCTGGTAGTGTGGCAACCAGAATTGTACACCATACTGCAAAAAAGCCTAACCAAAGTCTTCTACAGCTCCAACATGATTTTCCAATCCCTATATTCAACGTCACAACCAATGAAGGCCAGCATTGTCCACCTGAGCTGCCACCTTCAGGTAACAGTGGATCTGCATGCCTAGATCCCTCTGCATGCTAATATTTCTAAAGGCTTTGCCATTTACTGTATACTTTCCTTCTGCAGGAGACCTTCTAAATCACATCACCTCACATTTGTCCTGGTTAAATTCTATCAGCCATTTTTCGGCCCAGGTCTCCAGCTGATTTATATTCTGCTGCATCCTCTGACAATCCTCCTCACTCTCCGCTACTCCCTTAATTTTTGTATCATCTGCAAATTTACTAATCAGACCACCTACATTTTTCTACAAATCATTTATATATATTACAAACAGCAGAGGCCTCGGCTGTCACAGATAGGCTCACATTAACACTGCAATGAAGTTACTGTGAAAATCCCCTAGCTGTCACACTCTGGCACCTCTTCGGGTCACTGCACCTATTGTTTGTCTGTGTATGTGTGTGTGTCTGTGTGTGTGTATGCAAGTGTGTGTTTGTCTGTGTGTATGTCTGTGTGTGTGTTTGTTTGTGCATGTGAGAGTGTGTGTGTGTGTGTGTGTGAGTGTGAGTGTGTGTGTGTGTGTGTGTGTGTGTGCATTCCTGTGGAAATTCAATTTTCCATAAAATTGCTGTAACTGCTGCAAACTCGATTTCTTCTGTCATAATCAAAAACCTTTTTCATCCGAGTTTCTTGGTGAATGTATAGAAATTCTTTGCTATAACTCAGAAATCCAGGCACGGATTTTAGTTGATTTCAGCAAGAAAAATTATTTTGCACCTTTGCAGTGTTGTCTGTTAGCCACATGAGTTGGCACTGAGTAACACTGAACTGACATTGATTTAATCTTCTTTAATCAGTTCATTGATGTGTAAAAGCCAGTCTGAATATTAAATTGAAGTTGAGAGTTGCAACAGCAGTGGACAATTTTTCACCCATTAGGTTCAGATTTTCTGCTTGGATGATGCACAGGGCAAGAAAATCATAACCTGTTCAAATCAGATAGGATTTAGGGAAACATAAAGGGAATTGGTTGGTGTTCGAAGATACGATAACTTGTCTTGCTACAAGCAGCTCTTGTTAAGGCTTCACTCAGTTCAGACCAGAGTCAATCGAGATTTACAGCATGGAAACAGGCTCTTTGCCCAACTTGTCCATGCTGCACTTTTTTTAACCCCTAAGCGAATCCCAATTGCCCACATTTGGCCCATATCCGTCTATACCCATCTTATCCATATAACTAACTAAATACCTTTTAAAGACAAAATTGTACCTGCCTCTACTACTACTTCTGGCAGCTTATTCCAGACACTCACCCCGTCTGTGTGAAAAAATTGCCCCCCCGGACCCTTTTTTATCTCTCCCCTCTCACCTTAAAGCTATACCCTCTAGTTTTAGACTCCCCTACTTTTGGAAAAATATATTGACTATCTAGCTGATCTATACCCCTCATTATTTTATAGACCTCTATGAGGTTACCCCTCAGCCTTCTACGTTCCAGAGAAAAAAGTTCCAGTCTATCCAGCTTCTCCTTATATCAAACCATCAAGTCCTAGTAAATCTAGGTAGCATCCTAGTAAATCTTTTCTGCACTCTTTCTAGTTTAGTAATATCCTTTCTATATGAGGGTGACCAAAACTGTACACAGTATTCCAAATGTGCCCTTACCAACATCTTTTACAATTTCAACAAGAGATCCCAACTCCTATATTCAATATTCTGACCAATGAAACTAAGCATGCCAAATGTCTTCTTTACTATTCTGACAACCTGTGCTCACACTTTCAGGGAGCTATGAATCTATACCCCTAGATCCCTTTGTTCTGTAACTCTCCCCAGCGTCCTGCCATTAACTGACTAAGTCCTGCCCTGGTTCAATCTACTAAAATACATCACCTCGCATTTATCTAAATTAAACTCTATCTGCCATTCATCAGCCCACTGGCCCAATTGATCAAGATCCCATTGCAATCCTAGATAACCTTCTGAAATGTCCACTATGCCAAGAGTCTTGGTGTCATTTTCAAACTTACTAACCATGCTTCCTAAATTCTCATCCAAATCACTTAATTACAAGCAGTGGACTTAATTACAGTGGATCCAGCACCGATCCCCGAGGTACATCGCTCGTCACAAACATCCAGTTTGAAAAACAACCCTCTACAATCACCCTCTGGCTTCCGTCATCAAGCCAATTTTGTATCCATGTAGCTACCTCACCCTGAACCCCTATGACACTCAACCTTATACAACATTCTACGGTGTGGTACCTTGTCAAAGGCCTTGTTAAAGTCCATGTAGACAACATCAACTGCACTGCCCTCATCGACCTTCTTGGTTACCCCTTCAAAAATCTCTATCAAAATTGTGAGACATGATTTTTCACTCACAAAGTCATATTGACTGTCCCTAATCAGTCCTTACATCTTTAAATATCTGTAGACCCTGTTTCTCAAAATACCTTCCAACAACTCACCCACTACAGATGTGACTAATGACCTCTCGTTACCGTTCATGAATATCAGCTCATGTCTAATTAGTTAGAGCTATAACACAACCAGGAAAAGCTGCAAATATTCAGCATTTCTCATAGTCCCTGTGTAAAAGAACCAGAATTAATGTTTCAGGTCGATAACCTTTTGTCAAAGCTGGAAAAAGTTGGAGACGAAGTAGAAAGGTAGAGAATAAGGGGAGGAAAGAAATGAAATGGAAGTGAATGGGTGGAAGTTAGGAGAGAATAAATGGCAAACCGGTTGATGGTGTAAGGTGGAAGGAGATGGTATTGGGACTGATAAGGAAAGGAAGAATGAGTCCAGAAATTTCTTCCCATTAAATGTTGGATGTGGAGGGGAGACCTGATAGAAGTCTACAAAATTATGAGGGGCATGGACAGAGTGGATAGTCAGAAGCTTTTTCCCAAGGCGGAAGAGTCAATTACTATCAGGCATAGGTTTAAGATGCGAGGGGCAAGGTTTAAAGGAGATGGACGAGGCAGGTTTTTTACACAAAGCGGGTGGGTGCCTGGAACTCGCTGTCGGGGGAGGTAGTGAACAAGAGTGAGTTTTAAGGGTCGCCTGAACAAATACGTGAATAGGATGGGAATAGAGGGATATGGTCCCTGGAAAGGATTTTAGGTCAGTCGGGGCAGCGTGGTCGGTGCAGGCTTGAAGGACCGAAGGGCCAGTTCTTGTGATGTAATTTTCTTTGTTCTTTTTGTAAACACTTTTCCCTCCCTTTGTATCTGCTTAAAACTATGGCTGGTAGTTACATGTCCAGAGTTTTAAACCCATTGCTAGGTGATTGGCCCACTGCTCATGTCTCAATGTGCACGGTGGCGCAGTGGTTAGCACTACTGATTCACAGTGCCAGGGATCTGGGTTCAATTCCTGGCTTGGGTCACTGTCTGTGCGGAATCTTCACATTCTCCCTGTGTCTGTGTGAGTTTCCTCTGGGTGCTCCGGTTTCCTCCCACAGCCTGAAAGACTTGCTGGTTAGATGGATTGGCCATGCTAAATTCTCCCTCAGTGTACCTGAACAGGCACCAGAGTGTGGCACCTCTGTGATTTTCACAGTAACTTCATTGCAGTGTTAATGTAAGTCTACTTGCGACACTGCTAAATAAACTATAAACTAAAACCTGTTCCATGTGCAACTTTTCCCAGTTCTGATAAAAACAATCAAACTGGAACAGTAGCTGTTTCTCTCTCGACAGATGCTGCCTGGTGTGCTCAATATTTCCAATATCTCCTGTTTTTATTTTAGATTTCAAGCACCAACATTATTTGCTTTTGTGGTATAAAAACACAGTGCTGTTGCATTGGTCTCCAAACAGATTGTCTTTGGAGAGAAACTTTGGGGATTGTTTTACTTTACAGTTTATGAAGTTCCAACTGAGAAGTTTTGCAGTTCACTTGATGCACAGATGCATCAAGATGCATCAAAATGCGAGTAAACCTTTTGGCTGACATTATATAAAGAATGATAGAATTCTGTGTAATAACTCGCTTCACATAGAAGCAGAATTCCTTTTTCCAAATCATACAGTGCAGGGTATTATTAATAGTCAGATAATATGTGTTTGGTTGTCAGATCACCTTTATGACCATTTTGTCAGGCAGAAATGAATGTGATATTGTTTGATTTATCCACAAGTGCGTCAATGTGTTATCTTAAAAAATACTCAAGAACAAGGTCCATTACTCAAGAATTTAAAACAGCTACTACTTGAGAAAGCATTGTAGCATTGAACTAAAGCCATCCAGGTTTACACAACACCAACGGTGTCCACTAGAAAAGTGTTATTTTCAGTTGCATTGTCAAGTGAAAGAATTATTTCACACAAGTCTCTTCTCTCATGGACTTGCAGAGGTAAATCAAACTCCAGCTCAGTAACAAACCCAGCTGCAATATAAATACCATAAATATAATGGAAAATGATTATTTTCCACACATAAATAAGAAAAAAAATATAATTTTCAATTATTGGTATTTTCAAACCTGGCCATCTTGTCATAAATATTGGGTGGAATTTTCCAAAAGAAAAATGGCAAATGTGAAGTTTTGACTCAAAATAGATTGGTTTTTTCTCCAGATCTTCTGATGCATTGGGTCCGATTTTACCATTTTGATTCTAAGTTCTGCATCTGGGCGTGATTTAGATCTGATTTGTAAACCTGTTCTCAGGCGCATCCCCATGGACACTCAGCCTGAAAAAAAGGTCGTGGGGCTTATCGCGCTCGAAATGTTGCAGCTCCGATCGGAACTTTCAACTGCACATGCGCAGTTAACAAAAATGTGAAAAACAGTCCCCCGTCAGATTGCTCTCGGGCCACGAAAAGCAGATAAAACAGCCCAGGAGCGATGGCTCCCAGAGATATCACCCCACCCCCACAACATGTCCCCCTTATCCATCCCCTCCAGTGCCCAGACCAATTGTGACCCCCTGCCCCCTTCGCCCCGCCGATCACCCACAGAGTGGCAGTGGACCCAACCCCGCCCCCCTCACCCCCTCCCCCACCAAAGAATGATCGGGCCTCCCTCCTCCTCCAGCGCCAACAGAAAATGATCTGGTCCCCCCCCACCACCCCACCGATCTGAGTCAGGGAGCTGTTGGAAGTTCTGAACTTACCTCCTCAGAAGCTGGAGCGCCCGAAACAGACCTTTGCCGAGCGTATCTGTTTCGCGCCAAATCTGGACATGGGAATGCGATGGTAAAGGGGGAAATGCTGGTAAGATTGTGAGTCCAGCTCATTAAGTCAAGTTAACCGTATGCTAATGTATTTAAACTGAAGTCACGCCCATTTTGGGTATGGTTCCAATCACGGCCATTTTCTGGCCTTGATAAAATCTGCGGGAACACGGGCACAGATTGCGCTATTCACTCCACGTCGAACTTTTCCAAGTTTTCGTACCTGAAAACGGGCGCAATGAAAATCGGGCCTTTTGTTTTGCTCGTCATTCCTGAGGGACGAGGCCTAAAGAAAGGGTATCCTTTTTAAAGTGTGCCACAATCTCAAACTGAAGTTAAAGACCCCTCCCCTCCCCCATCATCGCTGACATTGGGGTATCGGAACCCCCTCACCTGCAATGCTGGCATACTCCTCCTCCCCAACATCGCTGCCCCTACCCCTTCTCGACACAATGGAAAGCCCCCAGTGGGGATCACTAGAAGTCCCATCCCTGGTCACACCCCTGGCACCTTGGCATAACCAACATAAGTTGCCAGAGGGGCGTGGAGCTTCTCACCCTAAGTCCCATTCTGATTCTCTCGGAAGAGTTAGCAGCCAAAACAGGATTTGTGCAAGTGTCAAATGAGTCTAGAAAATACCGGTCAAAACCTGTCAAAAATTAATAACATCCTTTCAAAATATTTAGCTGCAAAATTAATTTTTTTTTGTAATAACAAAGGCATCTTTTAGCATGGAGCTTTGTGAATTATATTGCCTGGAAATTGTAGAGTTGACTTTAGTTCTTCCTGTCCAGCAGGTCCATATCTGGGGCACTTATCTAAAGCAAGAGTCGATAATACAGCCTGAATTGATAGTGATGTTGTGGTAATTCCCCAACTAAATAAACTAAATTTGCTAATGCAAATCCCACTACGGCAGCTGGTGGAATTTAAATTCAGTGAATAAATCTTGGATATAAAGCTAGTCTCAGTGATGGTGACGATGAAACCATCATCAGTTGTTGCAAGAACCAATCGGTTCACTTTAGGGAAGGAAATCTGTCATCCTTACCTGGTCTGGCCTACAGGTGACTCCAGACCCACAGCAATGTAGTTAATTCTTAACTGTTCTCTGAAATGGCTGAGCGAGACACTCAGTTCAAGGGCAATTAGGGATGGGCAACAAATGGTGCATACATCCCAAGAAAGTGTAAAAGCAATTGGGGTGACATGGTGGCACAGCGGTTAGCACTGCTGCCCCACAGCGCCAGGGACCTGAGTTTGATTCCTGGCTTGGGTCACTATCTGTGTGGAGTTTGCACATTCTCCCCATCTCTGAGTGGGTTTCCTCTGGGTGCTCTGGTTTCCTCCCAGGGTCCAAAGATGCATGGGTGAGCTGGATTGGCCATTTTGAATTGCTCCTTAGTGTCAGAGGGACTAGCTAGGGTAAATGCAGGGGATGGGGCCTGGGTGGGATTGTGGTTGGTGCAGACTTGATGGGCTGAATGGTCTCCTTCTACATTCTGTATTGAGCTATGAGTTTATGAATCTCTACTGTCCCCATGAACATTTTTTCAATCTCTTAGTGAATATTAAAAATTCCGTACAATTTTAAGTTAATGGTTAGTACTCAACTTTTTAATATGTCTACAAATGTTAACCTTAATTTTCTTTCCGCTCGGGCTTTAGCATATTCCCAATATGAAGACAAATCTCTTCCTATTTCATACACCAATCCAAGCAGGACTTTGTTCAGATCATGTTGTTAATGTAAATGAATACACTCAGGTGCTGATTAATACACTATCCTCTCTCTGATTTATTGTTTCAGTTAGAACAGAATGACACCACATTCTTATAGTTTATATTCTTTGTAATGAATTCACTCCATTGTATGATATTGCAACAGTATTACAACAAAGACATTATCAGTACAGATCTGCAATCCATTGTAAACGGCTGCCCATGTCGACATGACAATATTATGCTGCACTTACACAGTACAAAGAATCATTGTTACGCATGCAGATTACGTTTTTTTAAATTAAATAATGAAAATATGTCCTTTGACTATAAGGAAAAGGGAAACAAAGCCTTGAACGAGGTCTTTTGTCATCTACTGATTTGATATTTAACAGCTGTGGCAGACTTTGAATCGGTAAATGTAACATTTGTGAATTTTAGGTGTACAAAACTCTTTGTTTCTTTCTCATGTAAACATGCAATTAACATAAAATGTTCCCATTTGTCGCAAAAATAATAGCAGGATAGTTATTAAATTGGAAAGCTTGATGGTTTATTGCTGAGCATCACTAATCCAGCAAACAGTTTGTGATTCTAATTAAATTCCTTTCAGAGAGGGCCATCCTATCTAAGAGAGAGGGCTTACATGGAGCTCTATCTAGAAAGAGAACTGAGCGAGTCACGCCTTTGGAAATGTAAGTGCTGCAGCAAAGCAATGATTGAAGTTATTGTGTGAAGTATTAAAAGCGAGCTGTGTTGCAGAGCGCTAATGCTTGAACCTATTGTCGTCTGAAGTGCTAAAAGAGAAAGATGCATCAGAGAAAATGTTAATAATGATAATGGCAGATAATGAATGTTTCAGAGATTGGGACCATCTGGTTTAAGCTTCATTGGCAACAACAGCACCCAACTTCAATTCCTGTTCGCTTTTCAATTCAATTAAATCGCAGTATCAAAGGCAGAATAACTTTCACTCACAGCATACCCCTGTGATCAGCATTTCCTTTCTCAGGTGCAGCGTTTTAAATCTTGTCCATTTTCTCAGAGGGTCAAGAGTTTCTAGATTGTGTTCAGGAGAATTTTCTACTCAATAAATTTCCATCCAGTGACGGAAGAAACATTGCTGGATCTCTTGGGCTAAAGAGACCTTTGACAAGGTCCCACATGGGAGGTTAGTTAGGAAGGTTCAGTCACTAGGTATACATGGAGAGGTAGTAAATTGGATTAGACATTGGCTCAATGGAAGAACATATGATCAGAACTCTGTCATCAGAACTCCCCACTACCTGACGAAGGGGCAAAGTCCCGAAAGCTTGTGGTGTTTACTACCAAATAAACCTGTTGGACTTTCACCTGGTGTTATGAGACTTCTTACTGTCTTTCAATGGAGGAATGATGTGGGTATGCCGGCGTTGGACTGGCGTAAACACAGTAAAAAGTCTGACAACACCAGGTTTTAGTCCAACCTATTTATTTGATAATATACTCACAAGCTTTCGGGGTTAGCCCCTTCGTCAGGTGACG
The DNA here is from genome assembly GCF_965287045.1 of Carcharhinus amblyrhynchos. Classification (NCBI taxonomy): domain Eukaryota; kingdom Metazoa; phylum Chordata; class Chondrichthyes; order Carcharhiniformes; family Carcharhinidae; genus Carcharhinus; species Carcharhinus amblyrhynchos. The sequence continues at coordinate 51,525,223 of NC_137342.1, forward strand.
AAGGGGCTAACCCCGAAAGCTTGTGAGTATATTATCAAATAAATAGGTTGGACTAAAACCTGGTGTTGTCAGACTTTTTACTGTGTTTCAATGGAGGAAGCCAGAGAGTGGTAGTGGAGGATTGCTTCTCTGAGTGGAGGCCTGTGACTAGTGGTGTGCCACAGGGATCAGTGTTGGGTCCATTGTTTTTTGTTGTCTATATCAATGACCTGGATGATAATGTGATAAATTGGATCAGCAAATTTGCTGATGAAACAAAGATTGGAGGTGCAGTGGACAGTGAGGAAGGTTTTCAAAGCTTGCAGAGGGATTTGGACAAGCTAGAAAAATGGGCTAAAAAAATGACAGATAGAGTTTAATGCAGGCATTAAAGTTCTTGGAAGGACAAACCAAGGTAGAACAAATCAGGTAAATGGTAGGACACTGAAGAGTGCAGTAGAACAGACGGATCTGGGAGTACAGATACATAATTCCCTAAAAGAGATGTCACAGGTAGATAGGGTTGTAAAGAGTGCTTTTGGTACATTGGCCTTGATAAATCAAAGTATTGAGTATAAGAGTTGGAAAGTTATAGTGAGGTTATATAAGATATTGGTGAGGCCGAATTTCGAGTATTGTGCGCAGTTTTGGTCACCTAATTACAGGAAGGATATTAATAAGGTTGAAAGAGTGCAGAGAAGGTTTACAAGGATGTTGCTGGGACTTGAGAAACTGAGTTATAGAGAAAGATTGAATAGGTTAGGACTTTGTTCCCTGGAGCATAGAAGAATGAGGGGAGATTTGATAGAGGTGTATAAAATTATAATGGGTATAGATAGAGTGAATGCGAGCCTTTTTCCACTGAGGCTAGGGGAGAAAAAAACTAGAGGACATGGGTTAAGGGTAAAAGGAGAAAAGTTTAAAGGGAATATTAGCGGGAGTTCTTCACACAGAGAGTGGTGGGAGTGTGGAATGAGCTGCCAGATGAAGTGGTGAAAGCGGACTCACTTTTAACATTTAAGAAAAACTTGGACAGATACATGGACGAGGGGGGTGTAGGGGGATATGGTCCAGGTGCAGGTCAGTGGGACTAGACAAAAAAATGGTTCAGCACAGCCAAGAAGGGCCAACAGGCCTGTTTCTGTGCTGAAATGTTCCATGGTTCTATGAAATGGACCAAGTGAGAGTAGGAGAACTTCTAGGGAAGAGTGATCATAGTATCATTAATTTTCATTTGACAATGGAAAAGAAGAAGACACAATCCAGAGTAAAAATAGTTAAATGGGGAGGGCCAACCTTCAAATGGGGTAAAAATAGATCTGCCCCAGGTAAACTTGAATCAAATATTGGCAGGCAAAACTGCAATGGAATGGTGGGCTGCCTTCAGAGAGGGAACAGTTCATATAGGATCAGGGCATGTTCATTAGAAGGGAAGAGGTCTGGCACAGTGGAGGTATTATCGCTAGACAGTTAATCCAGAAATTCAGCTAATGTTCTGGGGACCCGGGTTCAAATCCCATCACGGTAGATGGTAGAATTTAAATTCAATTAAAAAATATCTGGAATTAAGAATCTACTGATGAGCATGAAACCACTGTTGATTGTCAGAAAAACCCATCTGGTTCACTAATGTCCTTTAGGGAAGGAAAACTGTCATCCTTACCCTGTCTGCCTTCTGAAATGGCCTTGTAAGCTACTCAGTTCAAGGGCCATTAAGGATAGGCAATAAATGCTGGCCAGCCAACAATGCCTAAGTCTCACAAATGAATAATAAAAAATAACAAATTGCCCTGGATGGTGTCAAGTTTCTTGAGTGTTGTTGGAGCTACATTCATCCAGGCAAGTAGAAAGAATTCTATCATACTCCTGACATATGCGTTATATATTGTAGACAGGCTTTGGGGAGTCAGGAGGTGAGTTATTGCTACAGGATTCCCAGTCTTGTACCTGCTCTGGTAGTCACGGTATTTATATCTCTAGTCCAGTTTAGTTTCTGGTCTGGTCAATGCTAACCTGCAGGATGCTGATAGTAGAGGATTCAGCAATGGTAATGTCACTGAATCTCAAGGGGTGGTGGTCAGATTCTCTCTTGTTGGAGATGGTCATTGCCTGGCACTTGTGTGGTATAATTATTACTTGCCACTTGTCAACCCAAACCTGGATATTGTCCAGGTCTTTCTGCATTTGGACATGGGCTGCTTCAATATCTAAGAAGTTATGAATGGTGCTGAACATTGTGCATTCATCGGTGAACATCCCCACTTCTGTCAATATAATAGAAGAAAGGTCATTGATGAAGCAGCTGAAGATGGTTGGGCCTAGGACACTACCTTGAGGAACTCCTGCAGTGATGTCCTGGAACTGAGAGGATTGACTTCCAACCACCACTGCCATCTTCCTTTGTTCCAGGTGTGACTCCAACCAGTGGAAGGTTTTCCCCATGATTTCCACTGACTCTTGTTTTTCTTAGGGCTCCTCACTATCATATTCAGACTTGATGTTAAGGGCAGTCACACACTGATTAAGAAGGGGAAAATACAGGACGAAAGTAAGCTTACAGGGAACATAAAGACTGACACAAAGAGTTTCTATGGGTATGTAAAGAGAAAGAGGTTGGTAATGACATATGTAAGTCCCTTACAGACAGAAATGGGGGAATGTATAATAGGAGGCAAAGAAATAGCCAAGCAACTGAATACATACTTTGGTTCTGTCTTTACAAAACAGGATACAAATCAAATGCCAGAAATTTGGAGAATGCAAGATTTAATGAGAGGGAAAAGCTGAGGGAGATCAGTATTAGTAGAGAAATGGTGCTGGGAAAATTGATGGAATTGAAGGCGAATAAATCCCCAGGCCTGATAATCTACATCCCAGAGTACTTAAGGAAGTGGCTCTAGAAATAATGGATGCATTGGTGGTCATCTTCCAGGATTCTATAGACTCTGGAACAGTCCCTGCAGATTGAAGGGTAGCTAAGGGTCACTCCAGTATTCAAAAAGGAAGGTACAGAGAAGGGGATTATAGACCAGTAAGCTTAACATCGGTAGTGGGGAAAATTCTCGAATCCATTATTGAAGCATTTAGAAGCATTTAGAAAGCAATGGCAGGATCAGACAGAGTCAACATGGATTTATGAAGAGGAAATCATGTTTGATAAATCTGTTGGAATTCTTTGAAGATGTGACGAGTAGATTTGACAGGGGGGTGGAGTCGATGTGGTATATTTGGACATTCAGAAAGTGTTTGACAAAGTCCCACACAAGGGATTATTGTGCAAGATTAAAGCGCATGGGATTGGGGAAAGTGTATTGAGATGGATAGAAAACTGGTTGGCAGAGAGGAAACAAAGAGTAGGAATTAATGGGTGCCTTTCAAATTTGCAGTAACTAGTGGGGCAATGCAGGGATCAGTGCTGGGACCCCAGGTATTCATGATATATATTAATGATTTGGATGAAAAAACAAAATGTAACATCTCAAGGTTTGTAGATGATATCAAGTTGGATGGGAGGGTGAACTGTGACGAGGATGCAGAGATCTTTCAGAATGATCTGACCAAGTTGGGTGAGTGAGTAAATCAATGGCAGGTGCAGGATAATTTGGATAAATGTGAGGTTATTCACTTTGGAAACAAAAACTAAAACCAGGCTAGATTACTACCCGAATGGCTGTAAATTGGGAGAGGGGAGTGTGCAGCGGGAACTGGGTGTCCTTGTGCACCAGTCACTGAAAGTAAGCGTGCAGGTGCAGCAGGCACTAAAGAAGGCAAAGTTGGCTTTCATTGTGAGAGGTTTCAAGTACAGGAGCAGGGATGTGTTGTTGCAATTATACAGGGCCTTGGTGAGGCCTCACCTACAGTGTTGTGTGAAGTTTTGTCTCCTTTTCTGAGGAAGGATGTTCTTGCTCTCGAGGGAGTGCAGCAAATGTTTACTAGGCTGATTCAGGGATGGTGGGACTGATATATGAGGAGAGATTGACTAGGTTAGGATTTGTTTTCACTTGGAGTTTAGACGGATAAGAGGGGATCTCATAGAGACTTACAAAATTCTAACAGGATGAGACAGGGAAGATGCAGGGAGGATGCTCCTGATGGTGGGGGAGTCCAGAACCAAGAGTCACAGTCTGAGGAATCAGGGTAGACCATTTAGAACGGAGGTGAGGAGTCATTTTTTCACCCAAAGAGCGGTGAATCTATGAAATTCATTCCCACAGGAAGTAGTTAGTTGATGCCAAAATATTGAATGCATTCAAGAGGCGGCTGGATATAGCACTTGGGGGCAAATGGGATCAAAGGTTATGGAGAAAAAAGAGTAGGCTATTGATTTGGACAATCAGTCATGGTCATAATGAATGGTGGAACAGGCTGGAAGGGCCAAATGGCCTCCTTCTGCTCCTATCTTCTATGTCTATGGTTCTATAACATTCAGGGCTGTGGCCCAGATGCTGGCAGGTGGGATTAGGTGGGAGTTCAGGTGTTTCTAATGTGTCGATGCAGACTAAATGGGCCGAAGGGCCTCTTCAGCATTGTATGATTCTATGATTCTGTGAGGGAGAGAGAAGCTGTTCCCACTGGCAAAAGATTGAGAATCAGAGAGCACAGAGTTAAGGGGTGACATGAGGAAATCATTTTTATGCAGAGTGGTTAGGATCTGGAATGCGCTGCCGGTGAATGTGGTGGAGGTAGGTTCAGTTGTGGCTCTCAATGTGGAATTGGATGACTATCTGAAGAGAAAAGATTTTCACGGTTACGGGGAAAGGGCAAACATGTGGACCCAGCTGTATTGCTCTTGCAGAGAGTCAGCACAAATCCCCTCCCTCTGAGCTGTAACCATTCATTGATTCATTCTGTGCTTCTGATTTGAGGCATTAAATTGTCTTGGCAACTTTAATCTACTTTCTCAGGTCATCTCTGTTCTTCTATAAGATGAAAATTTACCTTAAGTCTGTATTCATTTTAGAAAGAATGAATTGTGATTTAATGGTATTTTTCTTGACCCAGACGGGTTTTGATTTGTTGAAACGTTGCCTTATTCAATGTTTAAGCCATATTCCAGCATGGGAAGTTGGGATGGTTATAGAATGAAGGGCAAGATCTATGACAGGGTCTCAAACACAGGCTGATAAAAAGGGATGATGGTGCAAGGCTAAAGAGAATGGGACAAGTAAATAAACCAATGTTGGGTCCAGAGGGAGTATTGTCAACTAAAGTAGAATGCCTTCAACTTCAGCAACAAGAGATCAGTTAAAATCCAAGGTATTTTACAAGAGCATTGTCTAATCATAATAAACACTGAACTACAGAAGGGCAGATGACAAAGGACTTGTTAAAAAGGTGGATTTTAATGAGTAGGAAAAGTGCAGTTGAGAGGTGGAGAGATTTAGGGTTGCAATTCCAAATTAGTGCTTTGCCAACTGTTTTGTTGTGCACTGAGTTTTAGTGAGATTTTACGATTACAGTGTCTCAGTGTCTAAGCATGGTTTTCAGCGCACAGACTATTCTGCGTCTTGCTGTCTTGGTGCCTCTTGTTTCTCTGACTCTCAATGTCACACCTACATCATTAATAACATCAGGATCCAATTAACATAACCATTAATCAATTACTCTGCATAGCCTCCCAAAAATAATCCCAAACTGTTACATTCCTTTGTTAAACTATTTATTTCAGATTTCCAATCTCTGTAAACAGCCTATACTGTTTCTACCTAACTCCTTGTCTTTCTGCCCAAGTCCCCCATGGCCTCCAATTCACTGTCACCTGACGTTTCAATCTCCAGCAGTGCTGCTGGTTCACCTGGAGGACATTGTAGATACTTGTGTTGTCTGCACTTTTCCCTGGAAGGTAATGGATGGAAGTTTGCCCTCAGTGCACAGAGTGCTGGTTGGAGTGAGAAAACCAGTGTGTAGCTCTCCTGCTGCACAGCCAAGTTTTCTCTCCAGATTCCATTCCGCTCTGTACATGGTAAACCTGGAGGCGTCATGCAGGTGGGGCAGGGCCTGCTAGAGCTGGCAATGCTGGCTCCACATAGATCAGGCACCCCAACCTAGACTGAGAAATATTAATGCATCCTCCATCTGCCTCCCCCACAGATACAGAGACATTACCCCCCAACTCCCCCACCCCCTTACTGCACACATGAGTCAATCACCCCTACCTCCCCCCAAAACATGGATACAAGGAAGCCCCTATACACATTGGGCCAACCCCCCCATGTTTAAAAGGATCTCCCCATCACATGCACAGGGGCAATCCCCGCTTCATGGGTAAGGGGAATCCCCCACTCAATGGATCTCCCCATGAAGCCAATTGGTGTATAGTTTTCCTTCAAACTATTTATTGAATTATTTTTAAAGACTTGAGGTAAAAATCATTCTCATGACACAGACTATTCTGTGCCTTGTACTTTTGGTCATCTAACAGTCAATTAAAATCATTAATATAATCATGTTTTCATTATTGTAACAATTAAAACATTCTTCAGCAGCAGCTGAAAGCATTACCACCAAGAGCGAAGTCATTAAAATCAGTGATAGAATCATAGAATCTCCACAGTGCAGACAGAGACCATTCAGCCCATCGAGCCTGCATAACAATCCCAACCAGACCTTATCCCAAAACCTTACGTATTTACCCTGCTAGTCCTCCTGACCCTAAGGAGAAATTTGGCATGGCCAATCCACCTAACCCGCACACCTTTGGACTCTTGATGCTCAAGAAATCAGTTAGAGGAGTGTAGGTACTCAGAGTGTTGTAGGCTGGAGGGGATTAAAGAAATAGGGAGGAAAGATCTTGGAGGGATTTGAAAACAGGAGTGAGAATATTTGAACTGAAATGTTTCTGGAACAAACATTGATTAGTGGGGATAGGAGTTGTAGGTGAACAAGACTTGGAGTGAGTTAGGACATGGGTAGCAGAGTTTTAGATGAACTCGAGCTTATGAAATGTAGAACATGGGAGATTGGCAAGGAGTATGTTGGAATTGTCAAACTGAGAGGCAATGAAATTTTTGGCAACAGATCAGTGGAATTAGGACTGAATCAGGAGATATTATGGATCAGGAGAGAGGGAACAATAGTTACAGCATCGATAAATGAACCAGAAGAGCTCGAAGCAGGAGTAGGCCATTCAGCCCCTCGATTCTGCTCCACTATTTAACACAATCCTGGCTGATCTCATCTTAGCCTCAGCTCCACTTTTCTGCCCATTCACCACAGCCCTTCAAACCCATTACTCATTAAACACCTGTCCACCTTTTCCTTAAGTTTATTCAAAGTGCCGGTGTCCACCGTGCTCTGGGACAGTGAATCCCACAGATTCACCACCCTCTGAGAGAATGTTTTAAATTTGCCCCCCTTATCCTCAAATTATGATCTCTTGTTCTAGACTGCCTCACAGGAGGAAGCAGCCCCTCCACATTTACTTTGTCAATCTCCCTTATCATCCCGTAAACCTCAATTAGATCTCCTCCCATTCTTCTCTATTCCAGGGAGTATAGACCTAAACTGTGGGGGTATCCCAAAGATGGCCTGGAGAATCCCCTTACATATTCACAGGTATTGCCCGGGAAGTTCAAATTTCCAATGGGCAATTACCCTGCAACAGGAACAATGTAATGATGCAAATTAAATCACAAACTTTGGTTATTCTGTCACTGTTGCAGCAATGTCTTCTATAGCACTGATTCACCTCAACAGTGCACAGGATTCCCCTCTTCCCCACTACCAGCCTGACAAACCTCAATCTCCAACCCAATGTGACCCCTCCCCACCCATAATCAGACTCAACCTGAAAACCCCTCTCAGCCTGAGCTTACACCACACCCCACATCAGCCCAGTACAACTCTGACCCATCAGCCCAACCCATCCCCCAACAGTCTGATACCAACAGCTCTCTCCACCTGTCCTGCCGCCTTTAATGATTGATGCACATATACACTCCACTCCTTCTGCTCAGCCCCCTTTAAGAATTTTACCCCTTATTTTATATTGTCTCTCTACATTCTTGCTGCCAAGATATATCATCCCATATGTCCCTGCATTGAACGTCATCTGCCACCTATCTACCTTTGTTTGGTAAAAGCTCCCTAGTGGGTCACTTGAATCATACCTGGAATGAAACATCTTATTCTCACCAATACCAAAATCAAATGTAAAGCTTAGGATATCAGCTAACTTCACAAAACATCTTGGAGTCTCTAGCTTGGACCTTAACACAGTAGACTCTTTCCTTGGGTAGTAAAGAAAGTATAACAGACCCACTCAATCTATATCAAGCCCCCTCCCTCCCTTGTTGTTTGAGCACAGACGTCACTGAATGCAGAATTAGTTCCTGAACTAAACTTTTTAATATTTTCATTAGGAACATGAGAAGCTGCTTGGGTAGGGTCAATGGAAAGAAAATAGCACGGAAAAACAGAGAAGAACCCAAACACTCTGATAAAGTATAGTAAGAACAGCCAAACTGCAGTGCACCAATACATTCATAAAGAGCTCTGTACCAGAGAAAAATAAATTCCATTTCTTAATCTCCTTTTGATTGTAATAGAATTAAGCACTGAAGTCAAAATGAGTATAAGTTCAACAGTGTGTGTCACAAGCTTTCAAACACATCTTTATTGGCAGATAACAAAGCTTGAGAATGCTGATGTTCACCAGAGAGCCATTAAAGAGCTGCTGTAAGATTACCAGCTGCATTCTCCATTAGTGGAGCATTGCAAATGAAGAAAGTCACTGAAATGTGGCACTGAAATTAGTTCTTTAACTTGAGCTTGTCAAAGAGCAAATTATTGTTTCACACCCTGCAATTTTCTCTTTGGTATTAATGACTCTGAAGGCAATGCTAGGTATTTTATAATTAACTCAGCAGATTCTCTCTTTCGATTGCAATTTCAAAGCAGATGAAGAAGCATCTACGTTGGCGAAAGAAAGTATCAGCCAATAGTCAGTCAAATATTCATTCTTTTTTTGCTCTTTTGTAAAAACAAACCACTCTGCGAAAAAGGAGGCAACTGAAGATAAAGTTAAATCATTCCAGAGTGACATCTTAGTGAGTATTTTCAGTATATTTTTTGTTTATCCACAACAACAAAATAAACTGCTGCACTTTGAATTCTTGATTTAAAACAGAATTTAATGCAAAATACGTTAAACATAAGATTAAATGCACAGTCTTTGCGATCTCTTCCCAGTCCTTAAAATGACCTCAGCTCCCAAATTAAAATCATTGTCAGTAAATGAGATGAGATCTCATTCCATTTAAAAAAATATTTTTTATTGGAATCGTCCAGTGAATCTTACAGAAAACTCTTGTTACAAGAGCTGTATATATTCCAGGGAGCCTGCATTTCACTTTTATTTCTTAAATTACTTTTTGTCTAGCTAAAGCATTTTACTTTTCTCCTTCTAAGGCTGGGATTCTCCCAAATTCCAAGTGTTGAATTTGTGTAAAAGCTGGAATAAATCCCACTGTTTTTACAGCAGGATTTTGAAAATGAATCACCCAGACTCTGAGCACTGCCCTGGCGAGATTCACTCTGAAAATCTGTGGGAAGGGTCTGTTCCACTGGAGAGGCCAGCAGCATTGCGCTGAGTGGGCCACTGCGATGCAGATCTGTCAGAATGGAGATCAGCGCATGTGCAGTGGTCTCACACTGCCGGCCTCCCGGTCGCTGCCCAGCCCCTCTACCTCACATCGCTGCCCCTCTGATCCCCCACTCCCTGATCACCGCCCTCTCAGACATCCCTAATGTCACCCCTGCCTCCCCCCACCAATCTCTATCTCACTGACCGCACCCTCCCCTCACCCTGCCGGCAGCACCCCCTCTACACACCCTGATGCCCAGCCCAATCATCCCTTTCCCTACTGCTGCCACCAGAATGGCTGCAGGAACCCCCCACCATCCCAATTGATCTCCCCCCATATAAGCCCTGCCCCCATAGGTGCCATCCCTCTGGCTTGCCCCCTTCTGGCCCTGCCCCCTTGGCACTGCTGGACGCCTGGTGAGAAGTGCCAAGGTGCCCTTTGGGCAGTGCCAAGCTGTCAATGTTTCAGGGTCACCCTCCCTCCCCCCTTACCCTTGGCAACCTGGGAGCTGAAATGACCTCTGTTCATTCTAGTGGGGTCAGTCTGCCAACTCCCCACTTGTGGGGAGCTGTTGTAAACCCAGCTGAAGTGAAGTCCTCCTGACAGGCGGGTAGAGGCTAATAAGCCTGGAGACTTCAGTCCCGGGTCCTCTAATGATATTAAAATAAAAATTTTAATATTTAACTCATGATGAGCCAGAAATCCGAGTCCCAGAGACGCGGGGAGGCTCTGATACCCAACGGAGAGCCGGCTAAATGGCCCCTGCTGATGTCATCAAACCTGCTGTGCTACTCAAGCAGTGCAGTGGGCTGGGAGAACCACCCCCATGTCTTTCCTATAACTCTTTGCTATTTTGAGTGCTTTCCACATCAGATGCTAATTCCTGTTCACTTCTCTGAATATTATATTTTCCCACTTCCGCAAAGTGGCTCCTGATCTTTCCAACCCGAAATATCATTGCATTCCCAAATTCCATCCCACCTTGTGACAGGAAGCTTTGAGGGAATGTCTTTCTAAAGCTCTTATCTATTGCTTTTAGGGACTGAAATAGAACTCTTGGTTTAACCATGTGGAAGTCACACAACTAGTTAAATTTGAGGGCTCGATTCCAATGACCTTATTCAGATATTGCAGGATGTCCAGTTATAACTCTCTTCTCTGGTGTAATTGTCTAAATGGTACAATACCTACACTTAGAAATTAGAAATTGGAGAGTGGAATCCACATATTTCTTGATATTATAAAGTTACAGTGTATTCCTGTGCTGTACACTCCATATAAAAGTGAACCATGGGGGTCGCTGACTTGGTCGTTTGCCATGTGGGGTTCTGCTGTGTGTTTGTCTTAAACTCCCGCAATCTTTGGAACACAGCCCATATCGCCCACTTGACCCCTTGCAGTTAGTATCAGAGTAGCCCATTTGTGGGGTGCGAACTAAAGGCTGATAACTAATGCAAGTGTGGTCTGTCTTGGCTGAAAGGACAATCTGCTTAGTAGCTACGTTTATGTAAAAGCATAACTTTTGGGATCAAATAAATAGGGTCATCTTCAATGGCACGTTGATGTATGGCATGATCCACAAGTTAATTTTACGGGATTGCTGCTGATGATAAAAAACACACATTGGGGTTAATTCACTGAAACGCAAAGGAAATATTCAAAAGATATCATACTGCCACTTATTTAACACCCTCTGGAGTTTATGCTGTAAATATAATCTTGGGTTGTATATAATCTTCAGTGGATTGTGTCAGTAGTATTGAGGATGCCATTCTCTTGATGTAAGGGATGCTGGTACAGATTTGTGTTTCTCTGCGATGGTATTGGATAAATTCAATGTCAATCTACTGTTCACTTCAAAATGGTCCCCTTGATATTTGGAATGGTTGATGTTGTATCACACACGTCATTGTCCTTTAGAGATGTTGACTAACTTCCCCATCTATATCTCTTCGCTGTACCCTTAGCTATGTACATTCATTGTCCTGTCCTGTCACATATACTTAATAGAGTATATGTGACAGGACAGAGTCCTTTAACAGAGTCTGATTGGAATTGGTAAGGGTAAATGTTGCTTCTATTGAAACCATTAAAACAAGATAGACACACAGCAGGTGTCCCTGTAGGTGCACTGGAGTGTGCGTCCTATGGTTGAGAACCTCATTTGATAAAATAAATCACTCGTTTTCTAAAAAAACGAGACGTATTCAAATTCACAAATGATTTATGGAAAGATAAATGAGGATGTGTGAACAGTTGAATCTATTAGCAATAAGCAAGCTTTGATCTTTATTCTATTGTCTGAAAATTAGGCGGTTAAAATTAGAAATGTGAAGAAATTGGCAGATGAATAGAATGCACAGTATGTACAGAAATCCATTGAATTTAGATAATTTGATGTCTGTTCAGTTGCAAAGAGAAATTCTCTATAGCGTGCATTTTGAAAAGCTGAAATATCAATTCCAGCCTTGAACAGCCTGGCAAATAGAAATATTAACATGTTTTGAATGTTCCCCATGCAGCTTTGAAGATAAGGAATAATTTATTGGTGTCACATGGTATATTACAGGTTGGAGTTGCCTGGGTTTCATTCCACACTTTCGGGCAGGACTTATCATCGATGTTCACATCAGTATATACTCGACTATTCCAATACTCAAATAAAATCAAAATATTGCAGATTCAAGAATCTGAAATAAAAACAGAAAATGCTGGATAAACGCAACTGGTGGAGAAAGAAACAGAGTTAATTCAGATCCAAATGATCCTTCTCTCAGTATCTCTTCCTCTCTCCACAGATACTGCCAGACTGGACTTGCCGGTAGAGGTCATCGATGAGGATCATATATGGTCCCCCACCAATGGGGGCTGATGTGATGGCATAGCAAATGGAACCAGAAGCCTCTGGGGCCCCATGGGGGTGTTGGGGACAGGTACGGTCAGTACTCCTTGGGCAGTGCCAGCCTGGTACCATGACTCTGCACACCAGGCACCCTGGTACTACCAGCCTGACACCTTGGCAGTGCCACCAGGAATCCTGACACTGCCTATCAGGCAATGCCAAGGGGCAGGGCCCAAGTGCAGGGGTGGGGCTGCTCAACCGAGGGAGTGACAATCAACTAGGGGAGTGAATGGGGGTAGCAAATGTCCTGGGGAGAGGCTGCAATAGCAGTGGCAATCTGGTGGGTAGCCATGATCAGGGGGTCATGATTAGGGGAAAGGTGCAAATGGGGAGGGACCATAATCAAGGGGCAAGGTGTGGGGTGTCATGATTGAAGAGGGCTGAGATTGGGAGGGTGGAGGAAGTGATACTTGGGAGCATGGGGGAGTGTGTGCTCTTGACATAATGCACAGGAGATCAAGGTGCATGTGCAATAGCGCCCTTTAACAGTCAGCAGCTGGATTCCCAGCATGAGTAGACTCTGTCCAATTTTGGTAGTGGTGAGGGTCAAACTTTGCCTCTTTTTTTTCCAAGTATCATAAGATTTGGAGGGGGTGACTTTACCAAAAAAATCCTAAATGCCAAACGCGTGTGAAAATTGGAAAGTTTCAGAGTTGTTTTTATCGGTGAGAGGAAAAATCAAATCTTATGACAGATGTCAGACACAAGGTAGCAATTGCTCACAAAGAATTGGCTAAACACATTGTAGGATGTTAATGACAAATGTCCTCACGGGAAGGAAATCTGCCGTCCTTACCCGGTCTGGCCAACATGTGACTCCAGAGCCACAAAAATGTGGCTGACTCTCAACTGCCCTGTGGACAAAGGTACCTAGAGATGGGCAATAAATGTTGGCCCAGCCAGTGACCCCCACATCCTACAAATGAATAAAAGAAAAAGGCTATACACATGAGAACAGTTCTGCATAGGCACAAAGTTTGGTGATATCAGAACTGTGGGTTTGCGCATCTCAAAACATCAGTGAAACTAAAATTCGATCACATACACATTTCCCATCTAAGGATGTCATGTTGATATTCCTTAACAGCATATTACAGCAAGAGATTCAATTAAAATTAAACTCCAGGAAAAGGTAAGTTGTATGTAAATATATTTTTTGTTGGAAAGATCAGTCAGCTGAATGACACTAATGTGGTGTCAAATATGCTTTGTAATTAATTACATAAATGAACACGTTTTTGCATATTTATAAGTATTTGCATTAACATTATCCATAAAATATGTGAACTGTTTGATATACTCAGGAACATAGGAGCAGGAAATGGCCATTCAGCCCATTGAGACAACTCTAATAATCAATTAGATCATTACTCATAATCCACCTCAATACCACTTTCCCATGCTATCCCAATATCCCTTGATGTTTGTAGCTTCTAGAAATTTATTGATATCTGTGTTGAATATACTCAATAACTGAGATTTCACAGCCCACTGGGGAAAGAATTCTAAATATTCATAATCCTGAGTGAAGAAATTCCTCCTTTAGGGAGATATTGTGCAAGATTAAAGTGCATGGGATTGGGGGAAGTGTATTGAACAAAGCAGCTCACTTAGCTTGTCCAAGTCTCCTTGAAGACTCCTTGCATTCTCCTCATAACACACATCCTCACAGCCTGAATTAAGAATCTACTGATGACCAGTAGAAGGATGGTTTCTAACTTTCTACTGGAAAACTGGTTGGCAGAGAGGAAAACTAGACACATTATTCCAGATGTGGCCTCAACAGCACCTAATACAATTGTAACAACTCTTCTCTACTTTTATATCCCAGTCCTTTTGCAATAAATGCCAACATCCCATTTGTCTTTTATTACTCGGTGCACCTGCATATTGACTTTCTGTGATTCATGAACACAGAAACCCAGGGCCCTCTGCCCAGTTGCATTTTGCCACTTCATTTAGGTAATAATTTGCCTTTCTATTTTTTTCCTGCCAAAATGGCTAATCTCACACTTATCCACATCAAACCCCATCTGCCAAATTCTGGTCCATTCTCCCAGTCTGTCCGTCTGTAGAATCATTACATCCTCTTCACTGTGTGCTTTCCCATCTATTTTAGTATCATCTGCAAATTTTGCTATATTACACTCTGCCCCTACTTACAGATCATTTATATTGATTGTAAACAGTTGATGCCCGAGGACAGAGCCTGCAGCACCCGGCAAGTTACATTTCACCAGCCAGAGAAAGGCCCATTGGAAAATGGCTAATGTTACGCTGCTGTTTAAAAAGGGTAGCAGGCAAAAGGCAGGAAATTATAGGCCGGTTAGTTTAATGTCTGTTGTAGGAAAAATGCTTGAATCCGTCATCAAAGAGGAAATAGCGAGGCATCTTGAGAAGAATTGTTTGATAGAGCAGACGCAGCACGGATTTGTTAAGGGGAAGTCGTGTCTGACGAATTTATTGGAATTCTATGAGGATGTGTCTAGTGCGGTGGGTGGAGGGGAACTGGTGGATGTGGTGTTTCCCGATTTTCAACTAGAGATGGGCAATAAATGCTGGCCAGCCAGCGACACCCGTGTCCCACAAATAAAAAAAACATAGATTTTTTGTCACCAGAAAACTTGGAAATATCACATTTTGTTCAACACCCAAATACTGATACAGATTGTGAACAGCCCCAACACTGATCCTTGTGGTACCCTATTAGTGAAAGGCTGCCACCCTGAGAAAACTCCAAATGGTTTGTCAAAACTGATTTTCCTTTTGTAAATTCATTCTGGCCCTGCCCAATCATATCATTATTTTCCAACTGTCTAATTATCACATTTTTAAAATAGATGTTAACATTTTCCCCATTATAGACATCATACTAACAGGTTTGTAGTTTTCCATTCTTCCTCTTCCTCCATTTCTCAATCACGGGGTTACATTTGCTTCTTTCCAGTCTGCAGGAACCTTTCCAGGATCTATAGACTCTTTAAGGATATCAGAAAGCATCCACAATCTCTACAGCCATCTCCTTCAATACCCTGGGATGTAGCTGATCTGATTGAGTGGATATATGAATCTTCAATCCAATTATTTTTTTAAGTACTATTCCTTTATTAATATAAATTTATTTCAATTTCTCATTCCCTCAATGCCTTGGTTGCCTGGTATTTCTGAGATATCTTCTGTATCTTCCTCCCTGAAGATAGACATAAAGTAATTGTTTAGTTTCTCCGCCATTTCTTTAATCTCCATTATAAATTCTCCTGCCTTGCCTGTAATGGACCCACATTTGTCCTTGCTTTTTTTTCCTTTTCACATATCTAGTGAAGAGTTAACAGTGCTCCTTTATGTTCCTTGCTATGAATATGCATGCATATTCTTTTTTCCCTTAATAAGTTTCTTTTAGAACATTAGAGCGCAGTACAGGCCCTTTGGCCCTCAATATTGAGCCAACCTGTGAAACCAATCTAAAGCCCATCTAAACTACACTATTCCAATATCATTCGTGTGTTTATCCAATGACCATTTAAATGCTCTTAATGTTGGCGAGTCCACAACTGCTGCAGGCAGGACATTCCACACCCTTACTACTCTCTGTAAAGAACCTACCTCTGACATCTGTCCTATATCTATAGCCCCTCAATTTAAAGCTATGTCCCCTCATGCTAGCCGTCACCATCTGAGGAAAAAGGCTCTCACTGTCCACCCTATTTAATCCTCTGATCATCTTGTATCCCTCTATTAAGTCACCTCTTAACCTTCTTCTCTCTAACGAAAACAGTCTCAGGTCCCTCATAAGACCTTCCCACCATACCAGGCATCATCCTGGTAAATCTCCTCTGCACACTTTCCAATGCTTCCACATCCTTCCTATAATGCGGCAACCAGAACTGTACGCAATACTCCAATTGCAGCCACACTAGAGTTTTGTACAAGAACATAATAAGAACATAAGAAATAGGAGCAGGAGTAGGCCATCTAGCCCTTCGAGCCTGCCCCGCCATTCAATAAGATCATGGCTGATCTGTCGCTGCTCAGTTCCACTTTCCTGCCCTCTCCCCATAACCCTTAATCCCCTCTCTTATCAAAAACCCATCAACCCGCATCTTCAAAATATTTAGCGAGGCAGCCTCCACCACTTCAACGGGCAGAGAATTCCAGAGATTCACCACCCTTTGAGTGAAGAAGTTCCTCCTCAACTCCGTTTTATCTTGAGGCTGTGCCCCCTAGTCCTACTGTCTTTTTTGAGTGGGAAGAGTCTCTCCACCTCTATCCTATCCATCCCATTCATCATCTTATACGTCTCAATGAGATCTCCCCTCATTCTTCTAAACTCTAACGAGTACAAGCCTAGTTTATTCAGCCACTCTTCATAGCTCAACCCCCTCAACTCTGGTATCAGCCTAGTAAACCTCCTCTGCACTCCCTCCAAGGCCAAAATATCTTTGCGCAGGTGCAGCGCCCAAAACTGCACACAGTACTCCAGCTGCGGCCTCACCAATGCCCTATACAGCTGCAGCAAGACCTCCCTACTTTTATACTCAATCCCCCTCGCTATGAAGGCCAGCATCCCATTCGCCTTCCTGACCACCTGCTGCACCTGCAAGCTGGGTTTTTGCGACTCATGCACAAGGACCCCGAGGTCCCTCTGCACCGTCGCCTGCTGCAGTTTTTCTCCCCGTAAGTAATAGTCCTTCCTACCATTCTTCCTACCAAAGTGGACCACCTCACACTTGCCAACATTAAATTCCATTTGCCATTTCCTGGTCCATTCGCCCAGCCTATCTAGATCCTTCTGCAGACTCTCCACACCCTCCGCACAATTTGCCGTTCCCCCAATCTTGGTGTCATCAGCAAATTTCGACACCCTACACTCGGTTCCCTCCTCCAGATCATCTATATAAATGGTAAAAAGCTGAGGCCCCAGCACCGACCCCTGGGGCACTCCACTAGTCATGATGTGGGTATGCCGGCGTTGGACTGGCGTAAACACAGTAAAAAGTCTGACAACACCAGGTTTTAGTCCAACCTATTTATTTGATAATATACTCACAAGCTTTCGAGGGGACTGCCTCTTCGTCAGGTGACAGGTCACCCCACTAGTCACCATCTGCCAATCCGAATAGCACCCGTTGACCCCCACTCTCTGCCTCCTATTTGACAACCAATCCTCTATCCACGCTAACACCCTACCCCCAACTCCATGTCCCTCGACCTTCTGCAATAACCTCTTGTGAGGTACTTTGTCAAATGCCTTCTGAAAATCTAGAAAGACCACATCCACCGGCTCTCCTCTATCCACCGCCCTAGACACATCCTCATAGAACTCCAGTAAATTTGTCAGACACGACTTCCCTTCAATGAAACCGTGCTGCGTCTGCTCTATCAAGCAATTCCCTTCAAGATGCCTCGCAATTTCCTCCTTAATGACAGATTCTAACATTTTACCTACCACAGACGTTAAACTAACCGGCCTATAATTCCCCGCCTTTTGCCTGGCACCCTTCATAAACAACGGCGTAACATTAGCCATTTTCCAATCATCCGGCACTTCCCTGGAATCCAGCGACGTCTGGAAAATAACCACCAAGGCATCCACTATCACCTCCGCCATTTCTTTCAGAACCCTCGGATGCATTCCATCCGGTCCTGGGGACTTGTCCACAATCAGCCCCTCCAGTCTGTCGAGCACCACCTCTCTAGTAACAGTAATGTCATTAAGACCCTCCAGTCCTACCACCTTTCCATCGTTAACACCCGGCAAATTATTCACGTCCTCCTCCGTGAAGACAGAAACAAAAAAGTTATTCAAACTCCCTCTACCAATAAAAGCTAACACACCGTACACCTTCTTAACAACCCTGTCAACCTGGGTGCTCAATCTGAGTATTATTGGTCCTCTGTTTCTGGATTCTATGTTGCTCCCAATTCTTGGCTTTACCATGGCACACTGACACAAGTGGTTAGCACTGCTGTGTTACAGTGCCAGGGACTGGGTTCAATTCAAGCTTCGGGTCACTGTTTGTGTGGAGTTTGTACATTTTCCCCATGTCTGTATGGGTTTCATCCGGGTGCTCTGGTTTCCTCCCAAAGTCCAATGATGTGTAAATTAGGTGGATTGACTGGGCTAAATTGTCCCTTAGCGTCCCAAGATGTGTAGGTTCGCGGGATTAGTGGAGTAAGTATGTGTGGTTATGGGGATAGGATCTGGGTGGGATGGCTGTCAGGGAATTGGTACAGGGGTTGATGGGCCAAATGGCCTTCTACTGAACTGTCTAAGAGTCTTTTCTGGCAATCTTGTAAGCCACTTCCTTTGGTCTAATGCAATATTTAACTTATTTTGTGCATCATGATTAATTCACCTTTCCTGTTGGGTTTTTGTTTCTCAGTGGAATGCATATCCATTATAGTCCATGTAATACCTCTTTAGATACTAGCCACTGCCAGTTTACAAAAGTTTTTTTTTAATGCTTTTGTTCCCAGTCCACCATAGCTAAATTGCCCCTTATAACTTCACAATTCCTTTTGATCTGATATAAGACCCTAGTTTCAGAATGAATTATATCACTTTGAAACCTGATGTACAATTCTTCATATTATGATCACTGCTTCCAGGTATTCCCAGTGTATATGCAATTTGTAGTCACCCATCATTACTGTATAACTCATGTACAGCTCTAATTTGCTGATTTATATGGTGTCCAACGTTGCCACTACAGTCCGGTAATTTATTAACAACTCCATTGGTTCAGCGGGACTGGAGAATCCCAACCGTGGGTGAGTCGGAGAATTCCAGCCATTGCTTCATATGAGTTCCAGAGTCTAGAATCAAAGTGCGATGAGATATTCCTTCACTGTGGCCAGCAGGCTTAAAGTCAAAGATGTATGACTCACTTCTCGGTGGAATTGACTGCACACGATGAGTTATGTACAGAAAAATGTATCCGTCTTGGTAGAGAGGTTCCAGCAGGAAAAGCATAGGCAGGGCCAGGTATTCAATATGGATTGTGTGCTTTGTTTCTGAGGCTGTTTGTAGGATAGTAAACAGCAGAGTACAATTTTACCATGCAGCAAGGCAACATTACTCGTTCCACAAACTGGAGACTCATGTTACAGGACTCCCACCTCTTCACATTTCCCTTGACAATGGATGTGTATCCCACATTGATGAAGAATTCGAAGGAATGCTGCGGGGCCCTCTTTCCAAACAGATGAGTAGACTCTGGTTGGTCAGCCTGAATTAGGTAATGCAGATGGCCTTTGTATAACTCACCCTGAATTTGGCCACAATATGTCATTCATGGTTCTTCAGAGATAACAAGGTGACAATTTTGTTCCCAGTGCCAGAGATCATCACCTTTTTGCATGAGGGTCACAGATAGGCATGGTTTCAACCATTTTAAAATCTTTGTCCAGTTTTGAAAATTTTTGAAATAACCATACAAGGTGGCATGGTGGCACAGGGGGCAGCAAGGTGGCACAGTGGTTAGCACTGCTGCCTCACAATGCCAGGAACCCGGGTTTGATTCTGGCTTTGGGTCACTGTCTGTGTGGAGTTTGCACATTCTCCTTGCGTCTGTGTGGGTTTCCTCCGGGTGCTCCGGTTTCCTCCCACAGTCCAAAGACGTGCGGGTTAGGTTGATCCCTAGTGTCGGGGGATAGTGAGCAGGTTAAATGTGTGGGGTTATGGGAATAGGGCCAGTGGTTGGCACAGACTTGATGGGTCAAATAGCCTCCTTCTGTACTGTAGGTTTGATGATCTATATATATTTTATAAAATAATATGCATATAGATATATATATATATATATATAGTCCCCTCACACACACCTCCCTTTGAAGCTATTGGTCCTGGCCCTGCTAAGGTGCAATCCATGCACCTTGTAAAGGTTGGTGGATCTGCGGATAGCGATGAGAACAATCAGAGGATACAACAGGATATAGATCAGTTGGAGACCTGAGCGGAGAGATGGCAAATAGAGTTTAATCCAGACAAATGTGAGGGAATGCATTTTGGAAGGTCCAATACAGAGAGGAAATGGCAGTAAATGGCGGAACCCTTAAGAGTATTGATAGGCAGAGGGATCTGGATGTACAGGTATACAGGTCACTGAAAGTGGCAATGCAGGTGGAGAAGGTAGTCAAGAAGGCATACGGCATGCTTGGCTTCATCAGCCGGAGCATTGAGTTTAAAAATTGGCAAATCATGTTGCAGCTTTACAGAACCTTAGTTAGGCTGCACTTGGAATATAATGTTCAATTCTGGTCGCCACACTACCAGAAGGATATGGAGGCTTTGGAGAGGGTACAGAAAAGATTTACCAGGATGTTGCCTGGAATAAAGGGCATTGGCTATGAGGAGAGGTTGGAGAAACTTAGTTTGTTCTCACTGGAATGACAGAGATTGAGCGGAGACCTGACAGAAGTCTACAAGATTATGAGAGGCATGGACAGAGCGGATAGTCAGAAGCTTTTTCCCAGGGCAGAAGAGTCATTAACTAGGGGGCACAGGTTTAAGGTGCGAGGGGCAAGGTTTAAAGGAGATATACGAGACAGATGTTTACACAGAGAGTAGTGGGTGCCTGGAACTCGTTGCCGGGGGAGGTAGTGGAAGCGGATACGGTAGTGACTTTTAAGGGACGTTTTGACAAATACATGAAGAGGATGGGAATAGAGGGATAAGGTCCCCGGAAGGGTAGGGGGTTTTAGTTAAGTTGGGCAGCATGGTCAGTGCAGGCTTGGAGGGCCGAAGGGCCTGTTCCTGTGCTGTAATTTTCTTTGTCCTTTGTCCTTTGATGCCCCGAAGGAATTCTTCAGTTCTGGACAAGAAACTAAAACTTATTCTGACTTATAAATCAAAGAAAAAGGTTTCCTAAAGAATCTTCATTACTCCAACTCTTGAGGCCTCGCCCTAGGCCATTGCAAGCTCCCACCATCTCCAACAGCTTCTTAGTTACACTGGGTCAGCTGACCACTACATCAATTTGTCATTGGTTATATAGTTTACTGGGTCAGCCGGTCAGCTAACCATCACAGTGTGTTACCATTGGTTACATTACAACAGGTCCAATGTTATCATTGGTTACATTCTAACAACTGAGGCACATATTACTTATGGAACCAGCTTGTAAAAAGAGGAAAGAAACAAGACGCCTCCACACAAACATCTGGCTGTGAATAATTCACAGCTCAGGTTCAGGTAAATTAAATCTCATTCTTCGGTATACTGCATGAACTTGGCAAACCATGACCAATTGTCACTAAAAACATTTTGCCACTAAAAGCAATTTTCATGTAATTTGCTGCTGCTTTGTTAGAAAGACTCTCCACGTCTCTGGGTAAATACAAGAACAGATTGAACCTTTCACAACCAGACTTAATGCTTAACCTTAGCTCCTCAATATGTTCATGTCTCTGCATGAATGCATTGGGGAAACAACAGGTTTCCAGTCATTATTCTGTGTTGTGCATTAGCACAGAGTTTAACCTTGCCAATAGTACATCAGATGACATTTTTATTGATCTTCCAGGATCATCGAACTTCAGGAATCTATTTTTTATGAGCATTATAGAGGGCCCAACTTCAAGAAAATTATATTGATTGCTGTGCATATGTGCATGTGAGTGAGTGTAAGTGTGTGTGTGTGAGCGTACGCATGAGAGTGAGTGTGTGCGTGAGAGGGTGAGTGAGCATGAGAGTTGATGTGTGGGTGTGTGTGTGTGTTTCTGTGTGAGGTGTGTGTGTGTGTTTTTGGGGTATGTGTGTGTGTGTTTTTGGGGTGTGTGGGTGTGTGTGTGTGTTGTGGGGGGGTGGGGAGGGATGTGTTGATGTGTGGGTGAGTGTGTGTGTGTGTGTGTGTGTGTGTGCGTTTCTGTGTGAGGTGTGTGTGTGTTTCTGGGGTGTGTGGGTGTGTGTGTGTGTGTTGTGGGGGGGTGGGGAGGGATGTGTTGATATGTGGGTGAGTGTGTGTGTGTGTGTGCGTTTCTGTGTGAGGTGTGTGTGTGTTTCTGGGGTGTGTGGGTGTGTGTGTGTGTGTTGTGGGGGGGTGGGGAGGGATGTGTTGATATGTGGGTGAGTGTGTGTGTGTGTGTGCGTTTCTGTGTGAGGTGTGTGTGTGTTTCTGGGGTGTGTGGGTGTGTGTGTGTGTGTTGTGGGGGGGTGGGGAGGGATGTGTTGATGTGTGGGTGTGTAGTGTGTTTGTAGAAAATATTTTTCTACTTTGAACCCGATATGCTGATTCTAATTTTTTTCAGTTTTCCCTCACATCTTCATCTTGTGTGCTTTATCAATCTTAATTGTGCCTTCAACAAATTCAGACATATCCAAGGTATGATCCAGCTCGCGGCATTTTCCTCTGTTTTTCTTGGTATTCTTTTGACTGTAGAATACAGCATGACCTTTTCTTGATTGCTGATCTATCGTATTTGGAAATCTGAGCACTAAGGCAACTAACACTGGCAAAATTTACAGCAGACAATTGCAGATAATAACAGATGTGTTGAGTATAGGGCTAACGGGAAGACTTTGAATAGTGTGGAGGAGCAGAGGGACCTAGGTGTATGTGTACATAGATCCCTGAAAGTTGGGAATCAAGTAGATAAGGTTGTTAAGAAGGCATACAGTGTCTTGGCGTTTATTGGTAGGGGGATTGAATTTAGGAGTCGTAGCGTTATGTTGCAACTGTACACAACTCTGGTGCGGCCGCACTTGGAGTATTGTGTGCAGTTCTGGTCCCCACATTACAGGAAGGATGTGGAGGCTTTGGAGAGGGTGCAGAGGAGGTTTACCAGGATGTTGCCTGGTATGGAGGGGAGATCCTATGAGGAGAGGCTGAGGGATTTGGGGTTGTTTTCGCTGGAAAGAAGGCGGCTAAGAGGGGATCTTATTGAAACATATAAGATGATTAGAGGTTTAGATAGGGTGGATAATGATAGCCTTTTTCCTCTGATGGAAAAATCTAGCACGAGGGGGCATGGCTTTAAACTAAGGGGGGGTAGTTATAGGACAGATGTCAGGGGTAGGTTCTTTACCCAGAGGGTGGTGAGGGATTGGAATGCCCTGCCTGCTGCAGTTGTAAATGCGCCTAGTTTGGGGGCGTTTAAGAGGTCTGTGGACAGGTTTATGGACGAAAAGGGATTGGTTTAGGTTAGTGGGTCATTGTTGTTGTTTTTTTTTTAACTGGTCGGCGCAACATCGTGGGCCGAAGGGCCCGTTCTGCGCTGTGATGATGTTCTATGTTCTATGTTCTAAAACAAGAAACCTTGCAGCTGTCTCTCCTGATCCTCAATGGCACCAACATTGTTGCATAGTCCATTGCAAACACCTGGATAGTGGCTTCGCCACTGACCAGGAACTTTACTGTACCAGTAATAACAACACAGTGGCTTAAGGAAGAGAGCAGAGCTCACATACTCTTCAATACATCCTGATCACTCAGTGTCTCTCTACCATCTAGAAGACAAAAGTCAGGAAATTGATGGAATAGTCACCTTTCAAGGTGGGTGCCACCACAGTTAAGACGCTTGATACCTTCCACAACCATGACACTGGATTCAATAAGCGCTCCTCCATCATTAAGTTCATATAGGAGCAGAATTAGGCCATTCGGCCCATCGGGTCTGTTCTGCCA
The DNA here is from genome assembly GCF_965287045.1 of Carcharhinus amblyrhynchos. Classification (NCBI taxonomy): domain Eukaryota; kingdom Metazoa; phylum Chordata; class Chondrichthyes; order Carcharhiniformes; family Carcharhinidae; genus Carcharhinus; species Carcharhinus amblyrhynchos. The sequence continues at coordinate 51,549,312 of NC_137342.1, forward strand.
TTCGATCGTGGCTGATCTGCTCCTCATCCCTATTTTCCTGCCTTCTCCCCATAACCCACCAACCTATTGCCAGTTAAAAATCTGTCTAACTTCTCCTTAAATTACTCACTGTCCCAGCAACCACCCCGCTTTGGAGTACTGAATTCCACAGATTCAAAACCCTTTGGGAGAAGTCATTTCTCCTTGATTCTGTTTTAAATTTGCTGCCCCTTATCCTTAGACAATGACCTCTTGTCCTAGAATGTCCCATTAGCGGAAGCATTCTTTCCACATCTATTTTATCCATGCCTTTTATCATCTTGTATGCCACAATTTGATCTCCCCTCATCCTTCTAAATTCCAGAGAGTATCGGTCTGAACTGTTCAATCTCTCTTCATACAACAAGCCCCTCATCTCTGGAATCAATCTAGCGAACCTCCTCTGAACTGCCTCCAATGCCACTACATCCTTCCTGAAATACGAAGATCAAAACTCTGCACAATACTCCAGGTGCGGCCTCACCAAAGCCTTCTATAGTTGCAACAATACTTTCTCACCTTTATATTCTACTCCTTTAGCTATAAATACCAACATTCCATTCACTTTCTTTATTATCTGCTGTACCTGCATGCTAGTTTTCTGTGATTAATGAACAAGGACACCCAGATCCCTCTGCACTGGACCACCCTGAAGTCGCTCCCCATTTAGATAATAAGTTGCCTTCCCATTTTTGTGACCAAAAAACAGGACCACACACTTATCCATGTTAAGCTCTACCTGCCACGTTTTACCCACACTCCTAGCCTGTCTATACCTATTCGTAATGTTTGGATTTCCTCATTGTGACTTACTTTCCCACCTATTTTTGTGTCATCTGCAAATTTGGTTATGGAGCCTTCTATCCCTGTATCCAAGTCATTAATATAGATTATAAATAGCTGGGGTCCAAGTTCTAAACCCTGTGATCCCATTAGTTACTTCTTGCCATCCAGAGTAGATATAATTATCTACTTTGCTTGTTCCATCCTCAAAAAACTCTAGCAAATTAGTCAAACACAAAAGTTTTAAAAGTTTAAAGTTTATTTAGTTGTCATAAGTGAGGCTTACATTAACACTGCAATGAAGTTACTGTGAAATTCCCCTGTGAAATATCCCATGTTATTTGCCCTTCATAAAACCATGCTGACTCTGAAGTCTAAGTGCATTGTAGAACCTATAGGATGCATTAAGACAATTTAAGGTTCTTTGGACAGAATTCTCCTTCTCTGCAACCAGTAACATCAACAAAGACAAGAGTCACAATATCATAGTGGCACTATCACTTTCAAATTTCCATTCACACAGCAAGCCATTCTGAGTTAGACATTTATCATTGTGCCTTGTTCATTTTACTCAACAGTTTTAATGCTGTGAAATGTGCCAAAATTAAGTTGATTTTAGTGTTCATAACAATTCAGCATTGAATTTAAAAAGGAAACAGCTTCATTGTGGTTAAGAACAAACTTACATTTGGGTAACATTGAACAACTCATCCCTTCCCACCATGTCTTGTGAACCAGGCTACACCTGTAACAAAAACAGAAAATGCTGGAAAATCTCAGCAGGTCTGACAGCATCTGTGGAGAGAGGATAGAGCCAATGTTTCGCGTCTGGGTGGTCCTTCGTCAGAGCTAAGAGGAATGAGAGTCAGTGGAGATTTATACTCTGAGTGTAGGGAGGGGTGGTGGAGTCTGCTTTAAACAAGCTGAGTTTATTGTGATATACGGAGGGAACAGCTGGAAATTTTCACACTCAGATTGGGACAGCAACACTTTCTCATTTTAACTGAGATTTTAGGAGAAGGGAGCGTGTATTTAGATCAAAGGCACTGCACATTTCAAAATAGTTATCACAAAACAAAACAAATTAGAAGTTATAAAAGGTATAGAGTGGTTGAGTCTAAATCCACTTTGTTAGCAAATAAAAAGTTATCATTTTTTTGACACTGCATCTGTTCAGATCTTTGAGTCTTGCTGAAAAGTTCAGCAGCCTTGAAAAGTTTTGTGTTGATTCATTGTCCTGCCCCATTACCTTTAACAAGCCTTTGATTGACAGGTTGGATCAATGACCCACTTGCCAGGAGCTTTGTGTGTTTTCCTTTCCCTGGGTGGTTGGGGTGCTCCCCTTATCAGCTAGAAGGCCACCATCCAGGGGGAGAGGGAGGCTGAGATTGGCTCACCCGTTACAATTAGCACCCCGATCTCTGTGAGGGAGAGCTGGCCAGCGTATTGGCGTGTTTTGCACTATGAATATTTTCAAATACTGAAGGTGAGTGAACCCCACCTGGCAGGTGTTGCTAACATCAATGAGAAACACTCCGGTTTTCCTACTGGCAGCAACACTTAGAGTCAATTCAGGTGAATCACACCCAAAATCTTTCCTTGAAGGCAATTAAAGGTGAACATCACCTTAACAATTATGGGGATATTTAAATACCTTGACATACGTTTACGAGTTCCCCTTTAAGAGGAGTAACAGTTGTGTCACAAAGTGAATACCAGGTGGATATTTCAGAATGTGTTGGTGCTGGGGAATTTCGTCCACTGCATTTTGGAAAGCAGAAAGTTTGCTGTCTGCAAGTTTCCAATGGGTGTTGGCGACCAGAGTTTTCCTCAGGGATAGTAAAGCAGGGCAAGTCACACCTTCATTATTTTGGCCATGTTTCCAGCAGCTGCTTCAGATCCACCCCCTGCCCTCCCGGTTAATCCATGATCATGTCCATTTATTCTTTAAAAACTTCAGCCAAGTCACTGTTGATTTTGCAATGAGCCGCTGGAAAGGTTCCATCACATACAGGCAGGATGTTTTCTCAGTGTTTCTTCAGCTTAGCCACTCCATTTCTTTCATTATTTCATTGGATGTGGACATCACCGGCAAGGCCAGTGTTTGTTGCTCATCCTTAATTGCCCTTGAATTGAGTACTCACTGTGCCATTTCAGAGGGCAGGTAAGAGTCAGCACATTGCTGTGGGTCTGGAGTCACAAGTAGGCCTGACCAAGTGTGGACAGATTTCCTTCTCTAAAGGACGTTGGCAAACTGATGGCATTTTACAATTGATGATAGTTTCAATGTTACCATCACCAAGATAAGCTTCCAGTTGCAGTTTTATTAATTTGGTGGTAGGATTTGAACTGGAGTTCCTAAGGCTTTTGCCATGGCTCTAGGGATCGTTAGCCCAATAACACAGATCACCATCTCCCCCTAGAGTTGCAGCTGAATAATGGTTTTCCACAGCAGCCTCTGAGCAACTCCAAGAAAATGCCAGGCAGCAACATTCCTAGGATCTAAATAGGCTGAATGTTTGCATAATCTCCTCCTCATTCCTGGCTGTTTGGTACCATGGGAGCTTTTCAAAAATTCTCCCCAGCAATTTTATCAATTCTTTTTATGTTATGGCATTTGTTATCTGAGACAAACCTATGTTTATTTGGGGGCGGCACGGTGGCATGGTGGGTTAGCACTGCTGCCTCACAACGCCAGGGACCTGGGTTTGATTCCCGGCTTGGGCTACTGTCTGTGTAGAGATGCAAGTTCTCCCCATTTCTGCCGAAGGTTTCCTTCGGGTGCTCCGGTTTCCTCCCACAGTCTGAAAGACGTGCTGGTCACGTGCATTGGCCGTGATAAATTTTCCCTCAGCGTACCTGAACAGACACTGGAGTGTGGCAATTTGGGGAATTTCACAGTAACTTCACTGCAGTGTTAATGTAAGCCTTATTTGTGACAAATGAATAAACTTTAACCTTAATCGGGTTAAACAGGACGAACCTCCCTCTTCAGGAGACTCAAGTCGAGGCTATTTCACAGGTTCCCCACTGGGCACCACTGCCCCTGTGAGTCTCTGGTGCCAGATTCCCAGCACAAAAATCGGTGCAGAGCTGCATAATTCATGCAAATGTTCATTTTAGTTTATTTTAAATATCATTAGCGTGACTGGAGAATGAAGTCTCCAGGCCCACTAACATCTCCTCCCCTCTGCCAGAGTGGTTCCCTCCAGCGGGGTTTACAATAGCTCCCCGCTTGTGGGGACCCAGTAGCCTGACCGACCCCACTGGAGTAAAGGGGAGGGGCCATTGAGACCCCCCCAGATGGTCGTGGACTGGGGGTGTGCTCCATGAAGCACTGCCACTTTGGCAGTACCAGCTTGGACCCTCTGACACTGCCCAAAGGACAAAGTGGCAATGCCCAGGGGATACCATGGCACTGCCCACCAGGCACTGGGCAGTTCAAAGTGTGCAGGGCCTAATGGAGGCAGGGCCTAAAGGGGCAAGGCCTCTGCAGGGAGATTGGTGGGGCTGGGGAGGCCCTGCTGTCATTCTGCACTGGGATCGCAAGCAGAGGGATGGAGGCCAGCGATCGGGGCTGGAAAAACCAGCATGATTTACTCCAATTTTTACGCACATTTGACACTTAGAATTTTTTTGGGGAGAATCTTGCCCTCTTTGTAAAAAGAGTGAAGAAAGAAATATCATATCAGGAATGGGCTTATGCAGAACTCTCCATATTAGAAGCATAAAAGCTGGAATTCTCCGACCTCACCCACGGCTGGGATTCTCCAGCCCCGCTGCAGTGAATGGAGTTCTGGTTGCAATCCAAATTCTCCATTCTCGCTGGCAGTGGCGGCAGGGCAAACAAGATCAGAGAATCCCAATTAAAATTGTGCTGCAAGATTTTGCAGTGTTTAATTTATTGCCACTGCTCCAGAACTGCTTTCTGCAAAATAGGCTGTAGCTTTTAACTGATTAGAGATCTCAGATTAACTGGCTTAGGATTCCCAAGATCACAATTTGAACTTTCTTAGAAAGTTTGGAACCATATTAAATATTTCTCTACCTTCTGATAACACCTTGTGTCAAAGGAACATTATAACAATTGCAGCACAGCACTTCTGTACCCCCCCTTGTTTAGTTTATTGTTCTCGGACGTGTTCAGTTCCGGTCTGGTACTTCATATATTCAACTTCCTTATCGACAGTTTTATTGTTGACTGTTATTTTTTGCAATAATTTTTGAAATGTTCGCATTTATTTAACTGAGGCTGAGTTGGACCACTGCTAACATCAATAGTGAATAATGTTCCGTAAAAATAGCTTTGAGTTCAGTGGTGCAATGAACTTCCCTTGCTATTCCATCAGTCTTTTTAACAGGCCCCATTTACTCCTTTGTGCTTGCTTAACTGAAGAATCTTTTAATTGTCTCTCACGTCCCATAAAAATTGATTTGTTTTTCATTTTTCTGCTTTCTTCTGTTTTATTCCTTCTCTGTGTAACTCATAACTGTTTGTGAACACATAGGGACTTCTCAGATACTGAAGCAATCTATGTTCAAATGCAACAAGATCTGGACCACATTCAGGCCCGGGCACAAGTGGCAAATAACATTCATGCCACACAAATGCCAAGCAATGACTCTTACCAATAAGAGACACGCTAATCACTGTCCTTTAACATTCAATGTTATAACCATCACTGAATCCCCCACTGTCAACATCCTTGGCATTACCACTGACCAGAAACTCAACTGGACTCACCACATAAACAACATGGCTACAAGTGCAGGACAGAGGCTAGGAATACTGTGGTGAGTAACTCACCTCCTGACTCCCCAAAGCCTGTCCACCATCCACAAGGCACAAGTCAGGAGTGTGATGGAATACTCCCCACTCGCCTGGATGGGTACAGGTCCAACAACACTCAAGAAGCTTGACACCATCCAGGAAAAAGTTTGATTGGCACCACATCTACAAACATTCAATCCCTCCACTACTGATGTTCAGTAGCAGCAGCGTGTCCTGTCTATAGGATGCACTGCAGCAATTCGCCAAAGACCCTTAGACAGCACTTTTCAAACCCACAACTACTTCCATCTAGAAGGACAAGGGCAGTAGACAAATGGGAACACCACCACCTGCAAGCAAGTTACCCTCCAAGCCATTCACCATCCTGACTTGGAAATATATCACCATTCCTTCACCGTCACTGGGTCAAAATCTTGGAATACCCTGCCTCACAGCATTGTGGGTCAACCCACAACACATGAACTGCAGCGATTCAGGAAGGCAGCTCACCACCACCTTCTCAAGGACAATTAGGGATGGGCAATGCCCGAGCCAGTGATGCCCATGTTCCATGAATAAAAAAAATGCCAAATCTTTTATTTTGGTGTAGAAATCTACTGTAAAAAACAGATGTTACCAAAGCATGTCTCTGAAATTAAAAAGCTCAGAGTTAATGTCAACAGGCGGCCTGGTCAGTGTAATGTCTTTTTGGCCAACTTGAAGAGATTAGAGAGTGGGAAATTTGAACCTTGGGACCTGTACCTGATGCCTGGAGGGAAACAAATGCCACATAATCCTGAAAGGTATTGAGTGGTTAGACTAAGATTTATCATTGAAAGAATGGCAGAACAATATATGGGATAATAATCTCACTTCAGATTACACGCCCAGCACAATTTCAATGCCCTCACCACGTTCAGTGCTAAAAGGAACTAACTCAGAACAATCTCAGAGATATCTTCACCCAGTGAAGCATCCATCACCTTTCTTTATTATTCATTCATGGGACATTGGCTGCCAGCATTTATTGCCCATCCTTAGTTGCCTGAGGGAAGTTGAGAGTCAACCACATTGCTGTGGATTGGAAGTCTCATGTAGGCCAGACTGAGTAAGGGCGGCAGATTTCCTTCCCTGAAAGACATTAGTGAACGAGATGGGTTTTTCCAACAATTGACAATGGTTTCTGAGGAATCTTAATTCCAGATATTTTTTGTTGACTTCAAATTCCACCGTCTGCCGTGGCAGGATTTGAACCTAGGTCCCCAGAACATTAGCTGAGTTTCTGGAATAATAGTTTAGCGATAACACCACAATGTCATCGCCTCCTCTTAATATTTGATGTTCATCTGGATTTTTAAAAAGGAGATGAACCAATATCTGGGTTTTCAGAAGTTTTCACTTTCTGCTAGGGTCCTGGATGGGGCAGAATTTGTAAGGACTGTCCTGGGGGGGGGTTTCTTGAAACAGTATGTAAATAGTCCAATTTGTGAAGGAGCCATATTAGACCTGGTATTGGGGAATGAGCCTGGTCTGGTGATCAAACTTTCAGTAGGACAGCATTTCAGGAATAGTAATTGTAATTCCGTAAGTTTTAAGCTGCTTATGGATCAGGACAATAGTGGCCCTTGGGTGAAGGTGTTAAATTGGGGGAAGACTAACTACAACAATATTAGGCAGGATCTAGAGATTGGGGAAGGATGTTTGAGGGTAAATCAAATTCCGACATGTGGGAGTCTTTCAAATGTCAGTTGATCAGAACTCAGGACTGGCATGTACCTGTGAGGACAAAGGATATGTGTGGCAAGTAGTGGGAAACCTGGGATAACGAGGGATATTATGAGCTTTGTCAAAAAGGAAAAAAGAAGCATTCGTAATGTCTAAAAGGCTTAGGACAAATGAAGCCCTTGAAGATAAAGAATGCAGGAAGGAATTTAAGGAAGAAGTTAGGAGGCCTAAAAGGGTTGTGTAAAGTTCTCGACAAACAGGATTAAGGAAAATCTTAGGCTATTTTATATGTATTTAAAGAGCAACAGGGTGGCTGTGGAAGGGGTTGGTCCATTCAAGGGTAATGGAGGGAACCTATGCATGGAACCAGAGGAAATGGGCGAGATACTAAATGAATACTTTGCCTCAATATTCACCAAAGAGAGGGATTAATGGATGAGGAGCCTATGGTCGGGTGCGTAGATATTCTGGATCATGTCGATCTCAAAAAGAAAGAGGTATTGGTGTCTTAAAGAGCATTAAAGTAGTAATTCCCCAGGGCCTGATGGGGTCTACCCCAGAATACTGAGGGAGGCAAGGGCAGAAATTGTTGGGGCCTTAACAGAAATATTTTTATCCTCATTGGTTACATACAGGTGACTTTCCAGAAGACTGGAGGATAGCCAATGTTGTTCCATTGTTTAAGACGGGCAGCAAGGGTAATTCAGGAAATTATAGGCTGGTGAGCCTTATGTCAGGGAAATAATTGGAAAAGATTCTTAGGGACAGGATTTACTCACATTTGGAAACAAATGAGCTTATTAGTGATAGACAGCATGGTTTTGTGAAGGGGAAGTTGTGCCTCACTAACTTGATCAAGTTTTTTGAGGAAGTGACAAGTATGATAGATGAGGGAAAGGCGGTGGATGTTGTATACATGGATTTCAGTGAAGCCTTTGATAAGGTACGTCATGGCAGACTGTTACAAAAGGTGAAATCACACGGGATCAGAGGAGAGATGGCAAGATGGATACAGAACTGGCTTGACCATGGAAGACAGAGGGTAGCAATAGAGGGTTGTGTCTCTGAATGGAAGGCTGTGATCTTTGTTGCTTGTCGGGACCTTTGTTGTTCGTTGGAGATATAAATGCTTTGGAGGAAAATGTAACTGGTCTGATTAGTAGTTTCGCAGATGACACAAAAATTGGTGGAGTTGTGGATAGTGAAGAGGATTGTCAGAGGACACAGCAAGATATAGACCAGTTGGAGATTTGGACAGACAAATGGCAGATGGGGTTTAATCTGGACAAGTGTGAGGTAATGCATTTTGGAAGGTCCAATACATATAGGAATTATACAATAAATGGTAAAACCCTTAGGATTATTGACAGGCAGAGAGATCTGAGTTTACATGTCCACCAATCATTGAAAGTGACAACGCAGGTGGATCAGGTAGTCAAGAAGACATACGGCCTTCATCAGTTGGGGCATTGAGTATAAAAATTGGTAGGTTTTGCTGCAGCTGTACAGAACCTTAGTTAGGCCTCATTTAGAATATTGTATACAATTCTGGTCACCACACTACCAGAAGGATGTGGATGTTTTGGAGAGGGAATGAAGAGGTTTACCAGGAAAATGCCTGGTCTGGAGCGTATTCGCGATGAGAAGGGATTGGATAAACTCTATTTGTTCTCACTGGAATGATGGCGGTTGAGGAGTGACCTGATAAAGGTTTACAAGATTATGAGTGGCATGGACAGAGCGGACAGTCAGATGCTCTTTCCTAGGGTAGAAAAGTCAAATACTCGGGGACATGTGTTTAAGGTGCTTTAAACTTTAAAGAACAAAGAGGAACAAAGAAAATTACAGCAAGGAACAGGCCCTTCGGCCCTCCAAGCCATGCTTCCCAACCTAACTAAAGTCCCCTATGCTTCTGGGGACCATATCCCTCCATTCCTATCTCATTCACGTACTTGTCAAAATGCTCCTTAAAAGTCACTATCGTATCCCCTTCCACTACTTCCCCTGGCAGCAAGTTCCAGGCACCCACCACTATCTGTGTAAAAAATCTGCCTCGTACATCTCCTTTAATCCTTGCCCCTCTCACCTTAAACCTGTGCCCCCTAGTAATTGACTCTTCCACCCTGGGGAAAAGCTTCTGACTATCCACTCTGTCCATGCCTCTCATAAACCTGTAGACTTCTATCAGGTCTCCTCTCAACCTCCATCGCTCCAGTGAGAACAAAGCAAGTTTCTTCAACCTCTCCTCATAGCTAATGCCCCCCACACCAGGCAACATCCTGGTAAATCTTTTCTGTACCCTCTCCAAAGCTTCCACATCCTTCTGGTAGTGTGGCGACCAGAATTGAACACTATATTCCAAGTGCGGCCTCAATAAGGTTCTATAAAGCTGCAACATGACTTGCCAATTTTTAAATTCAACACCCCAGCCGATGAAGGTAAGCATGCTATGTGTCTTCTTGACTACCTTCTCCACCTGTATTGCCACTTTCAGTGACCTGTGTACCTATACACCCAGATCCCTCTGCCTATCAATACTCTTAAGGATTCTACCATTTACTGTATATTTCTTATCTGTATCAGACCTTCCAAAATGCATTACCTCACATTTGTCCTGATTAAACTCCATCTGGCATCTCTCCGCCCAAGTTTCCAACTGATCTATATCCTGCTGTATCCTCTGATGGTCCTCATTGCTATCTGCAAATCCACCAACCTTTGTGTCATCCGCAAACTTACTAATCAAACCAGTTACATTTTCCTCCAAATCATTTATATATATTACAAACAACAAAGATCCCAGCACTGATCCCTGAGGAACACCACTTGTCACAGCCCTCCATTCAGAAACACACCCTTCCACTGCTACCCTCTGTCTTCTTTGACTGAGCCAGTTTTGTATCCACCTTTTCCAGTTCACCTCTGATCCCATGTGACTTCACCTTCTGCACCAGTCTGCCACGAGGGACCTTGTCAAAGGCCTTACTGAAGTTCATGTAGACAACATCCACTGCCCTACCCTCATCAATCAGCTTCATCACTTCCTCGAAAAACTCGATCAAATTCGTGAGACACGACCTCCCCTTCACAAAACCATGTTGCCTCTCACTCATACGTCCATTTATTTCCAAGTGGGAATAACTCCTGTCTCAAAGAATTCTCTCCAATAATCTCCCTACCACTGATGTAAGGCTCACCAGCCTGTAATTACCTGGATTACTTTTGCTATCCTTCTTAAACAAAGGAACAACATTGGACATTCTCCAATTCTCTGAGATCTCCTCTGTAGCCAGTGAGGATACAAAGATTTCTCTCAAGGCCCCAGCAATTTCCTCCCTTGCCTCTCTCTGTATTCTGGGGTATATCCCATCAGGCCCTGGGGACTTGTCTACCTTAATGTTTCTCAAAAACCCCAACACCTCCTCCTTTTTGATCTCAACTTGACTCAAACTAGGATTAATAGGATTGAGGGTTATAGGTAAGCCTGGTAGGTAGGGATATGATCGGCGCAACTTGTGGGCCGAAGGGCCTGTTCGTGCTGTAGTTTTTCTATGTTCTATCCTTTCCCAGACTCATCATCCACCAAGTTCTTCTCTGTGGTGAATACTCATTTAATACCTTGTCCATTTAGAGGAGATGTGCGAGGCAAGTTTTTACATAGAGGGTAGTGAATGTCTGGAACGTGCTGCCCATGGAGGTGATGGGAGCAGGTACGATAGTGGCATTTAAGGGGCAACTAGACAAATGCATGAACAGGATGAGAATGGAAGTATACAAACTCCACAAGTGCATATTGTTTTAGTTTAGGCAGGCATCATGATCAGCACAGGCTTGGAGGGCTGAAGGTTCCTGTGCTATAGTGTTCTTTGTTCTTTGAGTTTAAATAGGAGGAATGTTCTGAAGCTTCACTTATGGAGTGACAAGAAGAGAGGGTTAGAGGAAGAAGTGAATACACTGATGTCAATACTGACACTATCAAACTCTATAGATAAATCCCAAGTGTGGTTAGTTTTCAACTGAATCTTTTTCCACATCAATAAAGAATCTGGTCTCTAGTTTCAAGGCAACATCTGTCAGAATTAACATTGAAATCTATTTATGCATTCAGATTCAAAGTGGATAAAAGAGCCAGGCAGGGCTATATAGAAGTCACCTCATTACCTCCCAAGGGTGTTTTTGAATTGGTATTTTTTGCTGAGCAACTGTGGACCTGTATTATCCATCCTGTTTGAGAACTTTGAACATTGAATCCCTACAGTGCAGAAGAGGCCATTTGACCCATTGAATCTGAAATGAGTCTAAGAAATTATTTTACCCAGGCTCTCTCCCCCCCCAACTCTATCCCTGTAGCCCCACACATTTACCATGGCTAATCGATCTAACTTACACAACTTGAGAGAGAACCAGTTATGTAGGCATCCAAGGCAAGTCCAGATGCTAATAATTATATTTTTGTAGATGATGTTCTCAGCAAAGCCTGCAGACTCTTGTACAGCCTCAGAGTTCTCAATATTGACAAAAAATGTTTCTATTCTGACTACAGAAGGACTTTATCTCTCAGAGCATTTCATTTGATGTTGGTCTCATGTTTGCATTACATAGGGTGCATTTCATTTCTGGATTGTATACTGAGTTAATGGTTTCAACCTGTGCTCGGTATCTGCCAAATCTATGAACCACATTTGGAGCAGTGAACTCGTTCAGTTTTGATCAGGTCTCAGTTCGATGGAGAATTTCTCTTCAAAAGCAACCGACCCAAGAACAGCTTCTTCCCTGCTGCGAACTGACTTGTGAATGGACCTACCATACATGAAGTTGATCTTTCTCCACACCCTATCTGTAACTGTAACGTCAAATTCTGCACTCTCTCCTCTTCTTCTCCCCTATGTACACTATGAATGGTATGCTTTGTCTCTATAGCATGCAAGAAACAATACTTTTTGCTGTTTGCTAATACATGTGACAATAATAAATCAAATCAAAATCAAATCGTTTTCTTGATGGCTGAGCATGTGTTTCCAGGAGGCAGTTGAAGTTTGATTTGTAATATTCTGAATGCACTATAGCATTTAGATTCTTTTCTGGTTCTTGGTGGTCTTTAATCAAACTCTCAGGCTCTAAAAAGTTTAGCAATTTCCTCCCAGATCTCTGCCAACTCTGCTCTTAACCAAGTCAGCAAGAAAATCCACAGAAATGTGGATTTTCTTGAAATCCTCATTGTTGAAATCCTCATTTCTTGAAATCCTCATTGTTCCGTGGGAGCACTGAAGAGAGGCTGTGATTTGCGAGTGGAGAGCTTGTGGGTGAGTACAGCGACTTTTTTCTTTTTTTAAAACTAACTTTGTATTAGTTTTTTTTTGCTTTCTTTAAGTTTTGCACTGGAAGTAGTTGCTAGGGCACTCGGGTAGAGTTTTTTTTTTAACTTACTATAAATTAGACTGGAGAGGATTCCCGATACTCTACATAGGCAGAGTATCCCAGCCCTCCCCCCTCCTCTAACCTAAAAAAGAGAGAGAGAGAGAGAGGGGCTCTGACTGAGAGCAGGTAAGTTTGTTTTTGTTTTTGAGTGTGCTGTAAGGGCTTTGGCTCACAGGGCCAAAGAGATAAGGGTGAGGCAAGGTAAGTTATAAGTTTTTTTTAACTTTTTCCTCTGGGTTACTAAAAAGGGGCAAGTATGGGTGTGAGGCCAGTATGTTGTTGCCAGTGCAACATGTGGGAGGTCTTGGAAGCTCCTGGTCTACCAGACATCCACACCTGTGCTCGGTGTGTGGAGCTGCAGTCCCTACGGAACCAGGTTAAGGAGCTGCAAATGCAACTCGAGGACCTTCGGCTCATTCGAGAGAGTGAGGAGATAATTGATAGGAGCTATCAGCAAGTAGTCACACCAGGGCAACGGGAAGAAGGCACTTGGGTAACTATTAGGAAGGGGAAACCTCAGGTGATGGAGAGCACGCTGGTGGATGTCCCCCTTCAAAATAAGTACTGCTGCCTGAGTACTACTGGGGGGGACAGCTCATCTGAGGGAGGAAGCGGTGGCCAGGTCTCTGGAGCTGAGCCAGTGAGTCAAAAAATTAAAAAAGAGAGCAGAAAGGTAGTATTAATAGGGGACTCCACAGTGAGGGGGGCGGACAGGCGTTTTTGTGGACGTAGACGTGAGTCGCGGATGGTGGTTTGTCTCCCTGGGGCTGGGATTCGGGATGTCTCTGGGCGTGTCCCAGACATCCTGAAAGGGGAGGGTGAGGAACCAGAGGTTGTAGTGCATATAGGTACTACTGATGTAGGTAAGAAGAGGGAGGCACTCGTGAAAAGGGACTATAGGGAACTGGGTAGGCAGCTGAGGAAGAGAAAAGCGAAGGTAGTAATCTCAGGATTGCTGCCTGTGCCACGGGAGAATGAGGGCAGGAATGGAATGAGGTGGAGGCTGAATGCGTGGCTGAGGGACTGGTGTAGAGGGCAGGGATTTCGGTTCCTAGATCACTGGGACCTCTTTAGGGGTAGGTGGGACCTGTACAGTAAAGACGGGTGGCACTTGAATCCCAGGGGGACTAATATCTTGGTGGGAAGACTGGCTAAGGCTACTGGGGGGACTTTAAACTAGAAAGGATGGGGGGAGGGAATTGTGATGGGGAGACTGGGACCGAGGAGGTTAGCTCCCAGGTAGGGGAGGACCGCAGGCAGTATGAGAGGGAGGTTAGACAGGGGGTGGAGAAGGGAAATGCCCAGACTGAGGGGCTGAAGTGTATCTATTTTAACGCCAGGAGTGTAGTAAATAAGGTAGATGAGCTTAGGGCGTGGATTGCTGCTTGGGAATGTGATGTGGTGGCCATTACGGAGACTTGGATGTCTCAGGGACAGGACTGGGTACTTCAGGTGCCAGGATTCAGATGCTTCAGGAAGGACAGGGAGGGTGGCAGAAGAGGTGGTGGAGTGGCGCTGTTGATCAGGGACAGTGTCATGGCTGCAGAGAAGGAGGATGCCGTGGAGAGACTAGCTACAGAGTCTCTGTGGGTGGAAGTTAGGAACAGCAAAGGGTCGATAACTTTGCTGGGTGTATTCTATAGGCCGCCCAATAGTGACAGGGAAGTTGAGGTGCAGATAGGGAAACAGATTCTGGAGAGATGTATTAATAACAGAGCTGTCATGATGGGAGACTTCAATTTCCCAAACATCGATTGGAATATCCCTAGGGTAAGGGGTTTGGATGGGGAGGAGTTTGTTAGGTGTGTTCAGGAGGGTTTCCTGACACAGTATGTGGATAAGCCTACGAGGGGAGAGGCTGTACTTGGCCTGGTACTGGCGAATGAACCAGGGCAGGTGATGGATCTCTCGGTAGGAGAGCATCTTGGGAATGGTGACCATAATTCTATCTCCTTCACAATTGCATTGGAACGAGATAGGATCAGGCAGGCTAGGAAGGTGTTTGTCTGGAGTAAGGGGAAATACAAAGACGTCAGGAAGTTACTTGGACAAATAAACTGGAAGGAGGCGTTCTTAGGGAAAAGTACCAAAGGAAGGTGGTGGATATTCAAGGAATGTTTGTCTGGAGCTCTGCATGACAACGTTCTGATGAGACAAGGAGGTTTTGGTAGGTCGCGGGAACCGTGGTGCACGAAGGCTGTGGTGAACCTAGTCAGGAGGAAAAGGAAGGTGTACAAAAGGTTCAGGGAGCTAGGAAATGTTAGGGATCTTGAGGAGTATAAGGATTGTAGAAAGGAGCTTAAAAGGGAAATTAGGAGAGCCAGAAGGGGTCATGAGAAGACCTTGGTGGGTAAGATTAAGGAGAATCCCAAGGCCTTCTATAAATATGTGAAAAGTAAAAGGATGAGAAGAGAAGGGATAGGACCTATAAAAGGTGAAGGGGGAAAGGTCTGTGTGGAACCAGAAGAAATGGCAGAGGTGCTTAACGAGTACTTCGCCTCAGTATTCACAGTGCAAGCTGATCTGGGAGATTTTGCTACGGATTTGCAGCAAATGGAAAGGATTGAGTATGTGGATATTAAGGAAGAGGATGTGTTAGAACTTTTGAATTCTATCAAGATAGATAAGTCGCCGGGACCAGATGGGATGTACCCCAGGATACTGTGGGAGGTGAGGGAGGTGATTGCAGAGCCCCTGGTGATGATCTTTGCATCGCCAATGGAGACTGGAGAGGTTCCGGAAGATTGGAGGATTGCGGATGTGGTTCCTATTTTCAAGAAAGGGAACAGAGATAGCCTGGGAAATTACCGACCAGTGAGTCTGACCTCAGTGGTTGGTAAGCTGATGGAGAGGCTTCTGAGGGACAAGATTTACGAGCATTTGGAGAGGTTTGACATGATCAGAAATAGTCAGCATGGTTTTGTCAAGGGCAGGTCGTGCCTTACGAGCCTAGTTGAGTTCTTCGAAAATGTGACTGAACACATTGACAAAGGAAGTGCAGTGGACGTGGTGTACATGGACTTCAGCAAGGCGTTTGATAAGGTCCCCCATGCAAGACTTCTTGAGAAGGTGAGAGGGCATGGGATCCAAGGGGCTTTGGCCTTGTGGATCCAGAACTGGCTTGCCTGCAGAAGGCAGAGAGTGGTTGTGGATGGGTCTTTTTCTGCATGGAGGTCAGTCACCAGTGGAGTGCCCCAGGGATCTGTTCTAGGACCCTTGCTGTTTGTCATTTTCATAAATGACCTAGATGAGGAAGTGGAGGGATGGGTTAGCAAGTTCGCTGATGACACGCAGGTCGGTGGTGTCGTGGATGGTCTGGAAGGATGTCAGAAGTTGCAGCAGGACATAAATAGGATGCAGGACTGGGCGGAGAAGTGGCAGATGGACTTCAATGCGGATAAATGTGTAGTCATCCATTTTGGCAGGACCAGTGGGATGAACGAGTACACTATCAAGGGCAGGAGTCTTAGTAGTGCTGAAGAGCAGAAGGATCTTGGGGTCTGGGTCCACAGGACTCTTAAATCGGCCTCACAGGTGGAGGATGTGGTCAAGAAGGCATATGGTGTACTGGCCTTCATTAATCGAGGGATTGAGTTTAGGAATCGGGAGGTAATGCTGCAACTTTATAAGACCCTTGTCAGGCCTCACTTGGAGTACTGTGCGCAGTTCTGGTCGCCTCACTATAGGAAGGACGTAGAAGCTATTGAAAGGGTACAGAGGAGATTTACAAGGATGTTGCCTGGACTGGGAGGCATGCCTTATGAAGTTAGGTTGAGGGAGCTGGGTCTCTTTTCCCTGGAGAGACGAAGGTTGAGAGGCGACCTGATAGAAGTTTATAAAATGTTGAGAGGAATAGATAGGGTGGATTCTCAGAGGCTATTTCCCTAGGTTGAGATGGTCGCTACAAGAGGACACAGGTTTAAGGTGCGGGGAGGAAAGTACAGAAGTGATGTTAGGGGTAAGTTTTTCACTCAGAGGGTGGTGAGTGAATGGAATCGGCTGCCGTCAGTGGTGGTGGAGGCGAATTCACTGGGGTCTTTTAAAAGACTTCTGGATGAGTATATGGGATTTAATGGGATTGGGGGTTATAGATAGGTGTATGGATTGGTAGGTGTTGATGTGATCGGCGCAACTCGTGGGCCGAAGGGCCTGTTTGTGCTGCAGTGTTCTATGTTCTATGTCCCAAACACAATTGAACTCAAGTTTTCCTTGACTTCTGAAGTTTTTTAAACTTTCTTTGTCATTTATACAGTCCAGTAGAATGAGGAAGATGATTAACTGTCTGATGGAAGATTTCACTGAAAGTCTAACCTTTGTTCAGATGGTTAATGGGTGACATGATTGTACTGTGGTTAGTACCGCTGTCTTACAGCTCCAGAGACCTGGGTTCGATTCCAGCCTTGGGTGACTGGAGTTTGTACATTCTGGCCGTGGATGTGTGAATTTTCTCTGGTTCTCTAATTTCCTCCCACAGTCCAAAGAAGTGTAGGTTAGATGGATTGGCCATGATAAATGTGTGAGGCTGTGGGGAGAGGGCCTGGGTACAATACTCTGTCAGGGAGTTGGGGCAGATGTGACGGGCTGAATAGCCTCTTCTGCACTGCAGGGATTCCATGGGTAATTCTAAACTTTTACCTTTACTTTTGTGTCCATTTTGTTTTGCAAAGCTGCGATTGTACACCACTGCTTCACCTTGACAGCCAGTCTGCCACTTTATCGTGGGTACAGCTGGTGACTGGCTTCGATAAACCTTCAGGGAAGCCTGTGCTGTGCTTTTCTCTGTGTCTGAGCTGACGGGGAGTCAGACGGAGATGGGCAGCATTGTTCTGTGATGAATACTAACCAGGGGCTTAGCTCAGAATCAACAGAATTCACTGCATGTTCTATTCAGCAGTGTTTTACAAACTGTTCCTTTGAATTTCACTGAAATGAAAGAGATTGTGGGTTTTAGTGGAATGTAAAAGTTAGGGCCATAACTTCTGACTAGTGATGGAAAGAAATGGCCCACAGGGATTAGAAGAATTTAATGTGTGCTCATCTGTTCTTGAAAACTGCGCTGAAAATGCCAATGGTTGGAGCGGCTTGGGACCAACATCAAAAGAGCCCTCACAGGCCCCAGCGCAGTCCTGCTCTTGCAGATTTAGAGAGGTGACAACCTCTTTCTTACTGCACAAGTTGCCTTGGAGCAACGAAGTTTAAATGGCCTTGTGTAACTGACAGGTCAGGGAGAAGCAAAGTGTTGAAGGTAAATGGATGGGCTGTGGGTGGTTGGGGACGGTCGGAAGTCAGAGATCAGGAAGCAAGGGGTGGAATCAGATGTCATGGAGTTAGCGGTGGACATCGGCCTTGGTGTTTACAATAGCTATCCAGAGGTTAGAAGAGGGCTTAATCCATCTAACGTTTTTGGAGTATCTATTGGTGCAGCCCTGCCAGAACCATCTGATGTTAACAAATTAAATTGCATTTCCTGATGGTTCACAGTGGGCAGGGCAGCATTCCAAGAACTCTTCCTCAAGCCCACCGCGTCCAACATGGGTCGACCAATCAATATGTAGATTGAAATCCCCCATAATTATCGCCGTTCCATTCCTGCACGCCGCACTTATTTGCACGTTAACAGCCCGCCCCACCTCCAGATCATTATTTGGGGGCCTATAGATGACACCCACCAGCGTCTTCCTCCCTTTGCTGTTCCTAATCTCCACCCACAACGATTCCACTTTCTGCTCTTTGGCTCCGATATCATCCCTTACTACCACCCTGATGCTATCCTTAATCAGCAGAGCTACACCACCCCTTTTTCCTCCCGCCTATCCTTCCTCAACACTTGATACCCCTTGATAGGGAGCGAGCTATCTTGGATCTGGTGTTATGTAATGAGGCGGGTAGAATTAGGGACCTTGTGGTGAAGGATCCTCTTGGGAAGAGTGATCATTGTATGGTGGAGTTTCTGATGCAGATGGAGGAGGAGAAAGTGGGTTTCCGGACCTGTGTCCTTTGTTTGAACAGAGGGGAGTACGATAGGATGAGAGAGGAATTGGCGAATGTTGATTGGGGGAGCGCGTTGGAAGGTAGGTCTGCTGAGGAAGAGTGGAGGATCTTTAAGGAGATCTTTCTTGGTGCTCAGCAGAAATTTATTCCGATGGTTAAAAAGGATCATAGGAGGAGAGATAATCAGCCGTGGATAACGAAGGAGGTAAAGGAGAGTATTAAATTAAAAGCGGATGCGTTTAGAGTAGCTAAGAGTAGTGGGCGAGAAGAAGATTGGGAGAGGTTTAAAGATCAACAAAGAATGACGAAGAAGTTGATAAAGAAAGATAGGATAAACTATGAAGCTGGGCTAGCGCTTAATATAAAAAAGGATAGTAAGAGTTTTTATAAATATATAAAAAGGAAGAGGCTGGCTAGGGTGAACGTTGGGTCCTTAGAGGATGAGAGGGGGGACTTAGTGGTAGGGGATGGGAAAATGGCTGAGGCCTTGAATAACTTTTTTGTTTCGGTCTTCACGGAGGAGGACATGAATAGTTTGCCGGGTGTTAGCGATGGAAAGATGGTAGGAGTGGAGGGCCTGAATGACATTATTGTTACTAGAGAGGCAGTGCTTGACAGACTGGAGGGAACTGATTGTGGACAAGTCCCCAGGACCGGATGGAATGCATCCGAGGGTTCTGAAAGAAATGGCGGTGGTGATAGTGGATGCCTTGATGATTATTTTCCAAACATCGCTGGATTCCGGGTAAGTGCCGGAACATTGGAAAACAGCTAATGTTACGCCGTTGTTTAAGAAGGGTGGCAGGCAAAAGGCAGGGAATTATACGCCGGTTAGTTTAACGTCTGTTGTAGTAAAATGTTAGAATCCGTCAACAAGGAGAAAATAGCGAGGCATCTTGAGGAGAATTGTTTGATAGAGCAGACGCAGCACGGTTTCGTTAAGGGGAAGTCATGTCTGATGAATTTATTGGAGTTCTATGAGGATGTGTCTAGGGCGGTGGATAGAGGAGAGCCGGTGGATGTGGTGTTTCTTGATTTTCAGAAGGCGTTTGATAACGTGCCGCACAAGAGGTTATTACAGAAGGTTGGGGGGCATGGAGTTGGGGGTAGGGTGTTAGCATGGATAGGGGATTGGCTGTCAAACAAGAGGCAGAGAGTGGGGGTCAATGGGTGCTATTTGGATTGGCGGTTGGTGACTAATGGAGTGCCCCAGGGATCGGTGCTGGGGCCTCAGCTATTTACCATTTATATAGATGATCTGGAGGAGGGAACCGAGTGTATGGTTTCGAAATTTGCTGGTGACACCAAGATTGGTGGAACGGCAAATTGGGCGGAGGGTGTGGAGAGTCTGCAGAAGGATCTAGATAGGCTGGGCGAATGGGCCAGGAAATGGCAAATGGAATTTAATGTTGGCAAGTGTGAAGTTGTCCACTTTGGTAGGAATAATGGTAGGAAGGACTATTACTTACATGGCTAAAAACTGCAGCATGCAACGGTGCAGAGGGACCTCGGGGTCCTTGTGCATGAGTCTCAAAAACCCAACTTGCAGGTGCAGCAGGTGGTCAGGAAGGCGAATGGGATGCTGGCCTTCATAGCGAGGGGGATTGAATATAAAAGTAGGGAAGTCTTGCTGCAGCTGTATAGGGCATTGGTGAGGCCGCAGCTGGAGTACTGTGTGCAGTTTTGGTCGCTGCACTTACGCAAGGATATTTTGGCCTTGGAGGGAGTGCAGAGGAGGTTTACTAGGCTGATGCCGGAGTTGAGGGGGTTGAACTATGAGGAGAGGCTGAATAAACTCAGCTTGTACTCGTTAGAGTTTAGAAGAATGAGGGGAGATCCCATTGAGACGTATAAGATGATGAATGGGATGGATAGGATAGAGGTGGAGAGGCTCTTCCCGCTCAGAAAGGACAGTAGGACTAGGGGGCACAGCCTCAAGATAAAGGGGGGGGCGGTTTAGAACGGAGTTGAGGAGGAACTTCTTCACTCAAAGGGTGGTGAATCTCTGGAATTCTCTGCCTGTTGAAGTGATGGCGGCTACCTCGCTAAATATATTTAAGATGCGGGTTGATGGGTTTTTGATAGGCAAGGGGATTAAGGGTTATGGGGAGAGGGCGGGAATGTGGAACTGAGCCACGGCAGATCAGCCATGATCTTATTGAATGGCGGGGCAGGCTCGAGGGGCTAGATGGCCTATTCCTGCTCCTATTTCTTATGTTCTTATGTTCGTCAACAGGAAGTTAGTGTTTCTGGGCAATTGCCATGCAAACCCTTACCTATAAAGTTCTGTGACTGATTTCCCAGTAAGCATTTGGAATAACTTCCCAAATCAGACGTTACGCTCCATCAAATAATTTTGACATGATTAATTCCATCATTCAATAAGATCATAACTAAGGGTCATCTGATCTCAAAACGTCAGTTCTTTTTTCTCTTTACAGCTGTTGCCAGACCTGCTGAGATTTTCCAGCATTTTCTCTTTTGGTTTCAGATTCCAGCATCTGCAATAATTTGCTTTTATTTAGATTATGACTGAACTTTGACCTCAGCCCCACTTCCTGCCCTATTCCCATTCCCCTTAGTCTTTTTAGTCCCCAAGATCTTCTTGATCTCTGAGTTGAACAGACTCAACAACCTTCTGGAGAACCGAACCCTCTCCAACTATTTATAATTCATTAAGTAGAGAAATTCCTCTTTATCCATCAATAACTGACCCCTTCTTCCGAATTATTATCCCATCTTCACTGCTGCTTTCAAGTGAGGAGAGAAGGATAGAGAAAGAAGTCGATTAAAAAATAAAGTGAATTACAAATTTAAATAAAGGAAATTGGCGACTGCTCCAGACTCAGTCTTGCATTTTCGTTGCCGTTCCTCAGTTCCGCAAACCCCACCTGGGAAAAAGAAAGGTTGGAATTTCATTCCAGATGGAGGTGGTGTGGAAGGTTCCAGTAGATGTTGGGCCAAGTGATGTGGAACTTTGTTGAGTTTATTTAAAAAAATCCTGATGACCCTACCCTCATATCCCTACACATTTACCCACTAATCCCTCTAAACTATGCATCTCAGGACACTAAGGGGCAACTTTAGCACGGCCAATCAACTCAACCTGCACACCTTTGGACTGTGGGAGGAAACCGGAGCACCCAGAGGAAACCCACGCAGACACGGGAAGAATGTGCAAATTCCACACAGACAGTGACCCAAGCCAGGAATCGAACCCAGGCCCCTGGAGCTGTGAAGCAGCAGTGCTAACCCACTGTGCTACCGTGCCTCCCTATTGTAGATAAATACATACCTTTGCCGGAATTTTACTGCCTCGCCAGCCGAGGCTCGTAAGATCCCACCCGAGGTCAACAGACCTGGGAGCCGCGCTGATTTCGGGGTGGGCATGGTGGTAAAATTCCAGCACTTTCCCTTGTGCTGTCCTGATTTACGCAGCTTCAGCATAGTAGAAGTGCTGTATCGCTAAGCAGAAATAAACTCATTATATAATCTTGCTGCAAGCATTGAATGCTCGACAATGTTATTTTTTGGTTGACGGTTATTATGTAAAACACAGCCAATCAACTGAAACATAATTTGGACCGGGCGAGGCACTCTCCTGTCGTATGTGTGTTCTCTTAAGTGGCTTCTGTTATTTTTGTTTAGACTGAATTGCTGAGTTAGTAATTAAATGAGCTGTTGTTTAATAATTTGCAAATTGAATTTTATGGCTCTCCTAATCCAAGCATAACATTTCTTGGCAAGCTACTTAAGTAGTTAATCAACACTCCACTGTACTATAATGGGAAATGACCTTGCAGTTAATCTATAATTATAAATGGAATGGTGGTCGCTTTTAAGAGTGAAACTGTAGTGATTGTTTTTAGTTTGATCCTTGAGGGAAGATGCTCTGAAGGAATTTACAATGCCTTGTTCTTACATAATATGTTAATAAGCAGCAGAGTACTTGAATCAGAAGATGGAGTTCCAGACTGGCCAGGCATATGGATTTTAATTAAAAGCTTAATTGAGAGAATTGAAGTGCATGTTTTGAGTTTACCTGTTATTATTTAATAAAAGTGAGCTTTGTATTTGTGTACTTGTGTGTGTGTTTGTGCATGTATGTATACTTGTGCGTATGTACTTGTCTGTGTGCATGTGTGTGTGTATGTATGTGTGTTTGTGTGTGTTTTATGTCTGCAAATATATTTTGTGTATGTATGTACATGTTTGTTTTATAAGTATTGTGTGCATGTTTTGAGTGTGTTTTGTATTTGTGTGTGCGTGTATGTATGAGTATGATCTGCATGCGTGTTTGTGTTTCACACACAGATATACACAGACCCTGACCTTTTAAAGTCTACCTCACAGACGGGGTGTGCTGAATCAGTGTCTGTCCCACCTATGCGATGGCATGGGATTTGCCCCATGCATTTTTTTTCTATGTTGCTTGCAATTCAGTGGAGGAGCCTCTGATGCAATTGGTGGCTTTTTACAGATGCCCCATAGAAAGCATTCTTTCTGGTTGTATCACAGCTTGGTATGGGCTCCTGCTCTGTCCAAGACCGCAAGGAACTACAAAAGATCATGAATGTAGCCCAATCCATCTCACAAACCAGTCTCCCATCCATTGACTCTGTCTACTCTATCTGCTGCCTCAGCAAAGCAACCAGCATAATTAATGACCCCACGCACCCTGGACATTCTCTCTTCCATCTTCTTCCGTCAGGAAAAAGATACAAAAATCTGAGGTCACGTACCAATCAACTCAAGAACAGCTTCTTCCCTGCTGCTGTCAGACTTTTAAATGGACTTACCTGACATTAAGTTGATCTTTCTTGACATTCGAGCTATGACTGTAACACTACATTCTGCACTCTCTCATTCCCTTCTCTATGAACGGTATGTTTTATCTGTATAGCGCGCAAGAAACAGTACTTTTCATTGCATGTTAACACATGTGACAATAATAAATCAAATCAATTCCTGTTTCCCCTGCCTGCTGCCACACACTCTGTAAAGGAAAGAGAAAATCTTGCCTATTTAGTGATGATAATAGACCTCAAGTGGGTATTGTATGGGTAACAAGCAGTGCCTCCCTGGCGATGCCACACCGTGCGGCCTCTAATCAATTTTCGGCAGATGGTATTTTCACCAGTCAGGATCTTTGATCCGTGGACACACTGTCCAGATAAGTGCCTGAGTTGCCATTAATTTGACAGGTTCTTCCCTAAAAAAGGTGACAGCAGCTAAGACCCACATAACGCAGGGGAAGTAATGTCCGAGTGGCATATTCACTAGATCATTAATCCAGAAACTCAGCAAATGAACTAGGGATGTGGGTTCGAATCCCCCCAAGGCAGGTGGTGGAATTTGAATTCAACAAAAAATATCTGGAATTAAGAATCTACTGATAACCATGAAACCATTGTCGATTAGCAGAATCACTAATGTCCTTTAGGGAAGGAAATCTGCCGTCCTTACCCGGTCTGGCCTACATGTGACTCCATTGCCACAGCAATGTGGTCTCAACTGCCCTCCAAGGGCAACTAGGGATGGGCGATAAATAATAGTAAAAACTGGCCAGCATGGACAAGCTGTGCCGAAGGGCCTGTTTCCATGCTGTAAGCCTCTATGACTCTAAATGCTGGCTAGCCAGCAACACCCATGTCCCACAAATGAATAAAAAAAAAATTCTCAGTTAAATCTCATGCAATGTGTTAGTTTAAGGGTTCTGTTAACTTTCGCGAAGCACAATATCCAGGAAAAACCCTGGAGAAGGAAGTTATTATTACAACCCAAAGAGATTTGTCCTGACATCTTACAAATCCGGAGAAAAATTGTTATTCTCTTACCCAAACAATGACATTCCATCCTCTTTGTGTGGTGAATAATCTGAAAATATTTCAATGTTATGTCAACTTAAAATCAAAATCTGGGATTTATATTTTCTCGCTTCAGTTGAGCATTGAGGGTGGATGTTCTTAACTTACAAAATAATGTTTTTTTGCTAGAAGGGATTTCTGGTTTAAGCTGCAAAATGTATTCATTGCTGCAACATTTGCATTGAGATGGTACTCCCCCTCAGGGAAATACATTCAGGTTCTTGTGGAAAGAAAATAAAGTGTTTTGCCAATATGGAGCCTCACCTCATCTCAGCAATGTTTCCGAACTCTGGTATCAGAATCTGGCACATATGGGGTTAATGTGGATTCAGCATGGTACTGTCCGCACAGTGATGACCCCTACCCTGTGAATAGAGACATACAAACACACGGACATACAGATTAGGAGCAGGAGTAGATCACTTGGATCTTCGAGCCTACTCTGCCATTCAATAAGATCATGGCTTCTTTAACTGTAACCTTCCATCTAGCCTGATAACCTTTCACCTTCACTTTTTGACAGAAATCTGTCTATCTTGCCATGAGAACATTCAAAGAATCTGCTTCCACTGTCTTTTGAGGAAGGAAATTCCAAAGACTCATGGCCATCTGAGAGAAAAAAGTCTTCTAAACTCTGTCATAAATGGGTGATCTCTTATTTCGAAACAATGACTTCCAAGTTTTAGATTCTCCCATAAGGACCATTCTCTCCACGTCCACCCTGTCTCAGGTGCTCAGCCTCTTGTACGTTTCAATCAAGTTGCCTCTTACTCTTCTAAACTCAAGTGGATACAAGCTTAGCCTGTCCAATCATACTTCACAAGACAACCTATCTAACCCTGGTGTTAGTCTGTAAATCTTACCTGAACTGCTTCTAATGCTTTTACATCCTTCCTTAAGTAAGGTGACCAATAGTGTACACAGTACTCCAGATGTGGTCTTACCAATGGCCTATACAACTGAAGCCTAATCTCCCTATTTCTATATCCGATTCCACTTGCAATAAATGGTAATTTTCTATGCATTTTCCTAATTATGTACTGTACCTGCAAACTAGCACTAGGGCACACAGATCCCTCTGACTCTCAAAGCTCTGCTATTTCTCATCATTTATATATTAAGCTTATTTTTATTCTTCTTGCAAAATGGCCAATTTCACATTTGCCCACATTATACTGCATTTGCCAAATCTGGGCCCACTCAACCTTTGTATCTTCCTTTATAGCCTCCCTATATTCCCTTTGTAACTCACTTTCCCACCTACCTTTGTGTCATCAGTAAATTTAGGAACCATACCTTCAGTCCCTTCATCCAAATCAATGATGTAAGTTTTAAACAGTTGAGGCCCCAGCACTGAAGACTGTGGCAGTCCACTTGTTACATTCTGCCAACCAGAAAAAGACCCAATTTTGGCTACTCCCTGTTTCCTGTTACCAAGCCGATCTCTATCCATGACAATATATTGTTCTTTACATCACAAACTTTTATTTTCCACAATAACCTTCGCTATAGCACCTCATCATGCCTTCTGGAAATTAAGTATAGTACATCTACTCATATACCCATGGTTCATCTTCTAAGAACGCCAACAAATTGGTTAAATATGATTCTCCTTTCACAAAACCATGTTGGTTCTGCGTGATGCAGAGATCCCTGAAAGTTGGCACCCAGGTTGATAGGATTATTAAGAAGGCGTACGGTGTGTTAGCTTTTATTGATAGAGGGATTGAGTTTGGAGCCATGAGGTCATGTTGCAGCTGTACAGAAATCTGGTGCGGCCGCACTTGGAGTATTGCGTACAGTTCTGGTCGCCACATTATAAGAAAGATGTGGAGGCATTGGAAAGGGTGCAGAGGAGATTTACCAGGATGTTGCCTGTTATGGTGGGAAGGTGTTATGAGGAAAGGCTGAGGGACTTGAGGCTGTTTACGTTAGAGAGAAGAAGGTTAAGAGGTGACTTAATAGAGGCATACAAGATGATCAGAGGATTCGATAGGGTGGACAGTGAGAGCCTTTTTCCTCAGATGGTAATGGCTAACACAAGGGGACATAGCTTTAAATTGAGGAGTGATAGATACAGGACAGATGTCAGAGATAGGTTCTTTATTCAGAGAGTAGTAAGAGTGTGGAATGCCCTGCCTGCAACAGTAGTGGATTTGCCAACATTAAGGGCATTTAAATGATCATTGGATAAACATATGGATGATATTGGAAAAGTAAAGGTTAGGTGGGCTTTAGATTGGTTACACAGGTCGGCGCAACATCGAGGGACAAAGGGCCTGTACTGCGCTGTAATGTTCTATGTTCTATGATTTTCTTGATTTTTTTCTAAGTGCTTTGCGATAGCATCTTCAATAATGGCTTTCCCTTTGGCAGATATTAGACTGACTGGCCAATAGTTTCCACTTTTATCACCCCCCTTTTTGAATACTTATATTTGTTATAAGACCACAAAGGAATAGGAGTGGGATTAGGCCATTCGTCCCCTCGAGTCTGCTCCACCATTCAATTGGATCATGACTAATCTAACATTCCATATGTCCACTTTTCTGTTCTTTCCCCTCCCTGTTTGATTCCCTTGCATCTCCTGGCCTGCTGCACTATTAGAGTGATACAGCAGGCTGAGAGAATCACCTTTGCTGGCTGAAATTCTCCAACA
Source organism: Carcharhinus amblyrhynchos (assembly GCF_965287045.1). NCBI lineage: Eukaryota > Metazoa > Chordata > Chondrichthyes > Carcharhiniformes > Carcharhinidae > Carcharhinus > Carcharhinus amblyrhynchos. The sequence goes on from NC_137342.1 coordinate 51,576,544, forward strand.
TCACCCAAGGCTGGGATTCTCCCATCCATTGCTGTGAATGGAGATTTGGCTGAACACCAGGTTCTCTGTTCTTTCAGGTTGCGTTGGCAGGGGGGAATGGGATTGGAGAATTCTGGCCTCTGTCTTATGGATGAGTCCTATAAATCTAATAGAGTCTTTGATTTGATTTGATTTTGATTTGATTTATTATTGTCACATGTATTAACACACAATGAAAAGTATGGTTTCCTGCATGCCATACAGACAAAGCATACCTTTCCTAGAGAAAGAAACAAGAGAGCGTAGAATGCAGTGTTATAGTCATTGCTAGGGTGGAGAGAAAGATCAACTTAATGCAAGGCAAGTCCATTCAAAAGCCTGACACTTCTGGCAATATTTTGAAGATAAGGGAGTTATCTTTGTCTGCCAGCTGAAATGCAGATTTCTCTTTCTTTATTTTCCTGAATTGGGATGGCTAAAGTGTGAAGTCAACACATTAGAAAACTCTTAACAGTACTTTTCCCATTCCCCCACCACCCCTGCACTGTAGGGCATTTGAACACGACTTATTGCAGATAATATTCATCGAGAGTAATGGAAATCATTCCATTGGCAGATGGAATAATGGAACTTGGACCTTTGACCATCTGGTAAAGTAAATTTAACAGTGAGGTGAATGCACCATCTCTTTCATTTTAATCCTTTACTTTGCCTCTTGGGGATTTTTTTATGCGAAAGCTGTTAAATAATACTTGGGATAGTTTTCTCTCAATTCCCACCTCTCCACTTTTTCTAGCACGGAGAAGAATTATGATATTAAAATATTGACAAATAACTAAAAATTAAACACACACATTGTACCCATGAGCTCTCACTAAATCTGAAAGGCACAGATGAGGACATTTTTATATTTCGAAGTTTTGCCCTAATGCCTGAGGGAAAAAAACTCAGCAATCTTGGAATAGTGAAGTTTTTTGCCCAATTTAACAACAGGATCTCATTTTCACTATTTAATTCTATTTCTTGCCCTGCAGTTGGTCACAATGACAGGGTGCCCAGAAAGGCCTGTGTAAGAAGCCTGGAGCCCAAGCCCCGTGTGTTGAAGACACTAAGCTGGGTGGCAGTGTGTGCTGGGAGGTGGATGACAAGGGGCTGGAGGGTGACTCAGACAGGCTGGCTGAGTGAGCAAATACTTGGTAAATGTAATATAATGTGGGTAGCTGTGAGGTTATCCACTTTGGTAGCAAAACCAGGAAGGAAGATTATTATCTGAATGGTGGCAGTTTAGGAAAAGGGGAAGTGTAACGTGACCTGGGTGTCATGGTGGAACAGTCACTTGGCATGCAGGTACACAAGCAGTGAGGAAAGTTAATGGCATGTTGGCCTTCATAGCAAGAGGATTTGAGTATAGGAGTAAGGATGCTTTACTGCAGTTATACAGGGCCTTGGCGAGGTTAAACCTTGAGTATTGTGTGCAGTTTTGGTCTCCTAGTCTGAGGAAGGACATTCTTGTTATTGAAGAAGCCCAGCGAGCGTTCACCAGACTGATTCCTGGAATGGCAGCACTGACATACGAAGAGAGACTGGATCGACTGGGCTTGTACTCACTGGAATTTAGAAGAATGTGAAACTATATCTTATAAACATATAAAATCCTGATGGGGCTGGACAGGCTAAATGTGGAAAGAATGATCCCAATGTTGGGGAAATGCAGAACTAGGGGTCACAGTCTAAGAATAAGGGGTAAGCCAATCAGAACTGAGATGAAGAAGAACTTCTTCACTCAGAGAGTTGTGAACCTGTGGAATTCTCTCCCACAGAAAGCTGTTGGGGGCAGTTCATTAGATATGTTCAAGACGGAGCTGGATGTGGCTCTTGTGGCTGAAGGGATCAAGGGATATGTAGACAAAGTGGAGTGGGAAACTGAAAGTGGATGATCAGCTATGACCATGTTGAATGGTGGTGCAGGCTCAAAGGGCCAAATGGCCTACTCCTGCTCCTATTTTCTATGTTTCTACGTTTGAGACTGGCTTGCAAAGAACAACAGGAACTTAACTGCTCGAGCTGGATCTTCCCAACTCCAATTAGCTGTCAGATTTCCCAACTCTTGGCATTGTGGATTCCCGGTTTAATTAACGGAATTAAATATCCAATCACTCTGGAGAGCAGGAGACGGAAACACCGCAGAACTCGCTGGTGTAAAAATGATGACAGGCAACTTGGGGTCACATTATGAGATTTAATATTTCCCTTATTCCGTTTGGTCATAATTATAATTGTTAAAGTGAAGTAGATCCTCTTCTATTCTCCTCCTGCCCTAATCCAGGCAACTGGAATTTTAAATTGCAGACAGCGAGGACACCCAACTCTTGCAGGTCAGCCTTCGGAGAGGGTCCAGAGAGCAGGAACAATCTGCCATTTTAATCTGCTCAATCAGGAGAAACCCAGGAAGGTAAGTTTCTAATTTCTTCTTTTAACTTTCCTCAGGTATCCGCATGAGGAAACCCGGCATCATCCCTGCTCCTCCTCCCTACTTGGTGGATTTTCTCCTCTCCTGTCTTGTTTCAGGACCAGTCCCATGAAAAAGATGGAACTTACACAATTTACACAGAGGAGGGGGAGAAAGTAACCTGATTGGGAAAATGGGTGAGTGAATATTCTCTCCTGTACCAGCATCTAGTCACCAATAAAGTACAACTGGAGGAATCGGAACAATTTATGGGAAGATAGTCAGGATGTGGTGATATCACAGGACCAGTAATCCAGAGGTTCTTGCTAATTCGCAGGGGCCATAGGTTCAAATCTGGAATATAATGTTAGTCTCAATAATGGTGATCATGAAATGACCATCAATTGTCATAAAACTCACTGGGTTCACTAATATCCTTACCCAGTCTGGTCTACATGGGACTCCAGACCCACAGCAGTGTGGCTGACTCATAGCTGCCCTCTGAACTTGCCAAGTAAGGCACTCAGTTCATAGACAATTAGGCAACAAATAACTCTCTGTCAGTGATGCCCACATCCCATGAGAGAATAAAAAAAGTTTCCAAGCTCATGATGTTATCCTGTTCACAACTGAAATTAAATAATGCAAATGTTACTTTTAAACAATTGTGTTATGTTATAAAGATATAAAAGAATCATGCTCCTAGCACATTTTAGCACATGCTGCTCTATTGCCCTCCCTAAGTTCAATGCATGACATTTCTTCCATAATGCTTGAATTTTGATGATAATATAACCATCCAAATAATGTGTTCCAACTGCTATATGTCCTGATTTTAATGGCAATTTGTTTCCAATGCTTCCACATTTCCTTTCATTTTAAGCCATCTTGACTGCTTGACAAAGTAGCAAATTTTGTGACGTTCATTTGCTTTCTGATTATTACAAGAAACAAGTGCAACATGATGTTAAATTGTCCAGCTTTCCTGTTCACAAGGAGTTACCTCAGCATCTGCATCAACGTAACCATTCAACTCGTCTTCCATTCAAACAGTCACCTATTATAGACCCCATTGCTTAAAGGATAAAACATAACATTCATGCGGGCAATATCCAGTAAATGATTTGAAACATAAAGCATTACTTTTCCTCTACGGTGTCCAATTTTATTTGTCCAAATGCTCATTGTGTGTGATTAATCACCTGTCTGGTACCGATGCACATTTCAATATTGTGCTTGTGGGGACATGCATCATCTGATGTACAACTGCAACGTGGCAATTTGAAAAAACTTTGTATGATTCGGCTGTTTTCAGAGAAACATTTTGGGATGAATGATGAAAATTTTAAGAAGTGCTAACAAATGAAATTAATATTGTCAAGTAGTTTCCTTCACAACGTGACGTTCAATTAAATAAATAACAGGGGGGCGTGTGGCTTTTATTTCCACTGATGAACTTTCAATTAACCTTTAGATGTGGAGATGCCGGCGTTGGACTGGAGTAAACACAGTAAGAAGTCTCACAACACCAGGTTAAAGTTCAAAAGGTTTATTTGGTAGCACAAGCTTTTGGAGCGTTGCTCTTCATGGTGAAAGGGCAGCACTCCGAAAGCTTGTGTTACCAAATAAACTTGTTGAACTTTGACCTGGTGCTGTGGACCTTCTTACTGTGAATTAACCTTTAGACTGAGAGCAGGTCTAGAAAATATTGTTTGTCTGCGCCAACTGGTTTTCCTGCTCATGCAATAAAACTAAAAATATTGTTACAGTGAACAAACTGCTGAAACATCACGCGTGGCTTCAAAATGTAAGCTTCAAAACGTAAACCAAGTCAACTTGGAATGCATTTCCAAACATTAGAACCCAGAAGTGTTACTGATGATGGACAGCTTGGGCAGCAGCCCATGTGGATTAATATTTATAAACCAGTAAGTGCATTTGCACCATTTAGAATAAAGAACAAAGAAAATTACAGACCCTTCGACCCTCCAAACCTGCACCGACTAAACTCTAAACCAAATTTAGAAAGTTAATGAGGATTTTGAGGCCATGGAAGAAGAAATTTAATCCAGGATTTTAGACTGAACTTTTATTTTAATCTTCCTGCAATGGTAATTCTTTTCTGGAACTGGTTATTCACTTCAGATTACAAAAATAAATCCTTTCTACCTCATGGCATAAAAATCAGGCTTGAAGTATCCGATGGAAACTTTCTGCTACTTTTAATGATATTGGTAGCAATGTGACCAAAGTGAGTATCAGTTTTAGATGTTAAACTTAATTTATTAGTCATAAGTAAGGCTTACATTAACACTACAATGAAGTTACTGTGAAATTCCCCTACTCGCCACAGTCCAGCACCCGTTTGGGTCAATGCACCCTGACAAGCACATCTTTCAAACCCGGAGGAACCGGAGCACGTGCCGGAAACCCACACAGACACGTGGAGAATGTGCAGACTCCATACAGACAGTGACCCAAACCGGGAATCGAACCCAGATCCATGGTGCAGTAAAGCAGCCATTATGTCACCCTGCCAATGGTGATGTCTGTGTGATGATTCTGCTGATAACAAATGATAGAAATAAAATTTATTTTATCTTTGTGGACACATTGACAAGCAGAAACTAAATAAAATACTGCAATTCTACCACATCTGGTGTTGTTTTCTGTGTCGAAGTGTGAACCCCTGTTTATGTATAGCAGAAACTGATAAATTGTACCATCAGATTGAGTCCAATAAATGAGCTCATGACAAACTGTGTTGGTGATGGAGGAGTAATGATCATCCCAAAGTCACAAACAAATGTAGTCACATGAATGACAGTTTGTGTATAACAGTGTGTGTCTCTCCTTCATCAATGTCAGATATCACACATGTGAAACTTGTCAATATGTTACTCCAGGGATTTCCCCTCACAAAGAACAAAGAAAATTACAGCACAGGAATAGGCCCTTCAGCCCTCCAACCTTGTACCGACCATGCTGTCCAACTCAACCAAAACCCCCCACCCTTCTGGGGATCATATTCCTCTATTCCTATTCAATGCCCCTTAAAAGTAACTACCGTATCCGCCTACATATCTGTTCCTCAATCGCCCACTGGAAGTTGGATGGCCTACAGTAAACCCTCAATATTGTGACTACACCCTTCCTATTCCTGAGCTCTACCCATATTGCCTCGCTCTATGAGCCCTCTGAGGTGTCCTCCTGGAGTACAACTGTGATATTCTCCTTAGCCAGTAACGCAATTCCCTTAACCCTTTTTACATCCCTCTCTATCCCGCCTGAAACATCTGTATCCTGGAACGTTTAGCTGCCAATCCTGTCCTTCCCTTAACCGAGTCTCTATAACGGCAACAACATTGTAATTCCTCATACTCTAAGTTCATCTGCCTTACCTATTACACTTTTCGCATTGAAACAAATGTACGTCAGTCCACCAGACCCTCTCTGATTAGCAATCCCACCCTGCCTGCTGTTTCTCTGAGTCTTACTGGCCCTACTCTCTGGTTCCCCTTCAGTTAATTCACCTTTGCTTTGGTTCCCATCCCTCTGCTAAGCTAGTTTAAACCCTCCTGTGTGACACTAGCAAACCTCCTGGCCAGAATATTTGTGCCCTTCCAGTTTAGATGCAACCCGTCCTTCTTGTACAGATCCCATCTGCCCTGGAAGAGACCCCAGTGGTCCACATATCCGAACCCCTCCCTCCTACACCAGCTGTTTAGCCATGTGTTGAGCTGCACTATTTTCTCATTCCTAGCCTCACTAGCACGTGGCACAGGGAGATTACAACCCTAGACATCCTGCTTTTTAACTTTCTACCTAATTTCCTAAACTCCTGTTTCAGGACCTCATCACGCTTTGTGCCTATGTCAAGAGTACCAATACGTACCACGACTTTGACTGTTCACCCTCTCCCTTCAGAATGCTTTCTGCCCCTTCAGAGACATCCTGACCCTGGCACCAGGGAGGCAACATACCATCCTGGAGTCTCTTTCACATCCACAGAAATACCTATCTGCACCCCTAACTGTAGAGTCCTGTATAACTATTGCTCCAGTCCTCTTTGTCCGTCCCTGCTTAACAACAGAGTCAGTTGTGGTGCCACTGCTTTGGCTGCTGCTGTTGGTACCACCATCTCACAGTAGCCTTCTTTTTTGGTTAGAGGAGGGAGGGAGGGAAACTCGTGTTTCGGGTTTACCGATCCTTAACACCAGATCTTCCGCTTCCCACTTCTTGGTAAATGTTGCTGGTCCATCTTCTTCCAGAATGCACCAGTGAAGTCCCTCGGTTTCACCTTTGACTGATGCTGGGGAAAGCTGAAAGCAGACTGACTGCAGTCTCCCTCCAGTGGAAGGGAAAATGTAACAAGGATTGGTTTTAGAATTCACTATCAGAGCCAGATTTGAGCTGATGCCAGATCAGAACCATTATCTTTTCAGACACTTCATGGAAATCCCACTGTATATACAGGGAAAGAGCGGGAAATAGAACACTTGGGCTAAGATTTTTGCCCCCAGGTTGGGTGCACAGAGACAGGGCGATTTCCAGCTCTGCAAACCTGACCTTTAAAGTGGCTGTCTGCAGGTCTGACTTTCCAGAAATTCCAGGTGGGTGGGTTGGATGTGACAGGGAGACCACCGACCCCAGAATAAGTATGACACTAGATAGGTGTTGAGGCGAACAGTGTGGGAACCTATCTCTCTGTTCTGACACTTTTCTAAATTAAAGAAAAAGAATAAAACAAAAAAAGCCCTCCAACTTTCACCCTTCACTCTTCCCATTCCTCATCCTTGCCACCATCTACCACCTCAAGACCCCCCACTCAACCCCATGGTCACTCATATCCCATGCTCCTCAACTCATCTCCCCAAGGCCCCTCTTATGCCCTGTGATATCAAATTCCCATGGCTCTTTATATCCTGTATACCAATTTAGTGCCAATGCATGATAACCAATGATCCCACTTCCCTTTCCTGTATCCCCTCCATGCTATCTTTGACAGGTCCTTGACAGCCTTGTAGTCCCTGGACAGCTTCAACAGTTCCAATTTGTTTGTGAACTTATTAGACACAATCGTGTTTAATTATAACAATCCCAAAGGATACCTATTTTCCCCAAGAGTATACTGGGATCAGATCTCAAGGACTGTCTTACCCCTTTGAACAGTCATTAGTATTACAATCCCTGAATTCCCCACTATCGACATCCTGAAAGTTACTCTTGGCCAGAAACTGAATTGGACTAGCCACATAAATACAGTGGCTACCGGAGCAAGTCAAAGGCTAGGAATTCTGCAGTGAGTAACTCAACTCCTGACCACCCTTCTCCCCCCAAAACTTGTCTATCACCTACCCTGGCAAAAGTCACAAGTGTGATGGAATACTCTCCAATTGAGTGCAGATCCAACAACACTCAAGAATCTCAATAACATCCAGAACAAAGTGGCCCACTTGATTAGCACCCCATCCACAAACACTGACTCTCCCCACCACCAATGAACAATGGCAGCCATATGTACCATAAAAGACAGGTAGTGGTGTAATAGTAGTGATACTGGCCAACAATCCAGAGACCAGGGTAATTGTCCAGGTACTCATGTTCAAATCCCACCACTGCTGATGGTGAAATTTGAATTCAATAAAAATAATCTGGAATTAAAATTGCAATGATCACCATGAAACTGCAACCTCCTCGTTTTTGGACCCTTTGCCTTAATTTATAAGAGCCAGGATCCCACATGCCTTTTTAACTACTTTCCCAACCTGCCACATTCAATGATCTGTGCATGTGTAAAATATACATATATGCTGCATAGTTTTTTTAAAGCACAGGGTCTGTGATATGTTTACAATCATTGAGTAGCTCTATTCAGAAGTGAATGTCACAAAGTTTGTGTGGTGAACTCATGTGGACAAATAATTTCATGAGTTGGTTTATTTCTGAGCCGAGTCTTGGCTCAAGACCGGAATAAAACCTTTAACAGTAAAAATCATCTCAGAGTCAATGTTCTGGAATTCTCTTCCAAAAAAGGTAGCACAGTGGCAGAGAGGTTAGCACTACTGCCTCAAAGTGCCAGAGACCCGGATTCAATTCTGGCCTCGGGTCACCGTCTGTGTGGAATTTGCATTTTCTCCCCGTGTCTGTGTGGGTTTCCTCCAGGTGCTCCAGTTTCCTCCCACATGTGGGTTAGGTTAATTGGCCATGCTAAATTGACGTTTAGTGTCAGGAGGATCAGCAGAGTAAATATGTAGGGTTATGGGGATAGGACCTGGGTGGTATTGTGGTTGGTACAGACTCAATGGGCTGAATGGCCTCTTTTTGTATTGGAGGGATTCTAAGATTCTATAAAGACTGCAAGAGCTTCTACACCATATGGACATCAGCAGTTCAAGAAAGTAGTTCACAACTATCCTACAAACAGTAATCAGGGATAGATAATAACTGTCCAGCTTGCCAGCAATAGCCACATCCAGGAAACAAATAAAAAAAACAAGAGATAAAAGCCCAATCCCATTGACGTGCAATATTTCAACACAATCCATGTTCTAAAAATATGAAACTTTTATTGATAAAGAGAACTTGGGCTGCACATTTCAGGAGGATTGTGGTTTCACTGTGGCGTTTTGCATTAGGAACCATCTCAAGCACAGGAGAAGCAGCTGCTGGCTACAGAATCCCTACAGAATGCCCTTTCATTTCCACTGCTGGCAGAGAGACATTCACAAACGAGTGTTAAGTATCTCATTCCTGCTCATTGAGGCAGTAAATTGTAATAATTGCATTCACCAGCTGACTGCTCACTCTGACTTCCTGGAAAGGGATAATTTTGAATGCTGGGTATATGAGTACAGAACATTTCTCACAGATGGTGAGAGCCTAAGCAGCTAAATCTCCTTCACATCCAAGTGTTTTAAAATTGACCTGTGCTTTTCTGACCAAACAATGGAGCAGTAAAAAATAAATGAAATTATGATATTCTACGGCAATTATAAGCCTTGCAGGACTGAGGGTATGAAATTATTCAGAGCTTAGTGCTTACCAACACATCCTGATAAACATTAACCTTCTGCCAAAAATGCTGGATGGTCAGCTTTTCTCCAATTTTCAATCTGGTCAGCAATGAAATCGATCTCCTGCTATTATGAAGGATGAAGCCTGATCATTACAGATCATAATATTATCCTCCAGACTAATATCTGCAAATTGCTTTGACACCAGTTTCCGCAGAGCAGCAGAATATTGTAGCCTTTACCCATCACTGTCAGTAATTCTGAGTGTAGCTTGGGCAAAGCACTATTCAAGAATCCTGGTAAATTGGACAATGATATTCATTTGTTTTTGATTAAAGTTGTTTGTTTTTGTGAACAGTTACATTGTCCTGATCTTTCATTTGCCTGGTGCTGGTTAGGATGGTCAGTTGTGCTGATGCTACTCTTGTCTATTCAGTGCTGACCCTCACTTGTAATTGGGAAATTCTCTGCTCTGCTATTTTATAATCTGATTACTTTTTTTTATTAACTTGCATGAATCTTGCAGGGCACTATTAAAAGCAAATTATTTTCGAAAGAGGGAAGAAAGGAGTTGTGTTTCTTGGAAACGAACGATCTGGTACATGAGAGTGAGGAAATGAGCCAGGCACTTAATAAACATTTCCGCTGAGGTTTTACAAAGGAAGATTGAAGTGCGCGAAGGGGATGTCTGAATGAGTGGCAGAGCAGCCACTACCAGAGATAACTGTTCAAAGGAGAGTGTACTGAAAGGCATGAATGAAACCAAAGTTAGAAATGTCACCGGGTCCAGAATTCACATATCCTGCAATATTAAAGGACATTGAAGAGTTTGCAAAAACTATAATTACAATTCGGAAAACCTTTCAACATCATATCTGGAGAGGAAAGCTTGCTAACTATATACAAATTGTATAAGAAAGGAAACATGACAAGACTGCAAATTATAGAGCCCCCAGGCATTTTTATCTCGGTTAGAGTAAACTGCTGGAGTTCAGAATAAGGAAATGCTTTAGTGAATGTAGACAGCCATGACTTATCTGAAAGAATCAGCAAGAATTTGTAAAGACCAGGCCAAGCACCTAATTTGCAGCTAAGGTGATTTAGATTAACCTCTGCTCCTACAATGTTTCTGGGAGTACAGTGGATTGTTTCGGGAAGTGCTGTGGGAGAGCCTGGATTTAGCTTGCAATTTCACTGCCCCCACACAGAGTACAGAGGGTATGGTGATTTTTGTACACAACGTCTGCAACAGGCATTGGAGGCAGCAGGTAGAATGCTCCTGAAACTGGGACAGGATGGGAAACAGACTGCAGAGCAGGGGAGCTCTTCATGATACCCCTGACAAGTTGGGGATGGACTCCTCCTTGACAATGATGGGAGGATGTCTGACCAGCTGGCCAAGGCATCCAATCCCCTCCGAGTCCTCTGTAGCAGGACCCGTCTGTGAAATTATCCATATATCACACTTTCTTCCTGTCTGAGCTGCAAATCACTCCTCCCTAGTAAATCCAACTCTATATTAGCCTCGAGGGTAAGTGAAGTGGCAGCTTCTGAGTTAGTGGTTATCAGTCCTGGGCCTCTCCACCAGTGTATGCTGTTGCTTCCTCCCCTCCACTTTGGGCTGCTGGGACTGACCAGGGGGCAGTACCTTCTGAGAGCATGAAATCAAGAAGGAATTGATAAAGGAAAGGAAGTGGTGATGTAAAGATCCATGGTCACACCATCAGCACCTTGATCATCATAATCCACAGCAGGATGAAAGTATTTGAGAGTTGAGGAGGGACGTAAGTCAAGAAAAGACAACCATGTCTAACATTTGCAGAGCCAGAGTCAGCCTTATCTAGAGGGTATCTTTAGGGAACCTCCTCTGGTTCCCCTCTGTTTCCTTCAATGATGTACCAACCTGTCCTGCAAAAGAAAGAGGGCGGAACAAAGTTACTGACAAATTAGGATTATATGGGCCTGAATTTTGCACTAGAAGCAGACTTTGCATGTCAGTAACACCTTGGACACGGCCATTTACAGCTTCATCGACACTTACACCTCACCGGTTGGATCTCACACCAGTGAGAAACACAGCTGGTCTCCACCAATGGAGATCAGACACGATGGCCTCACCTGGGGGTTACGTAGGCCATTGAAGCCCAAAGCTGGCTGGGAGCATGGCAGGGCACTGCACCCTCGCACCCCGGCACTGCTCACTTTGCACGGTGATTTAAATGCATTTGCACACGTTCGCACACCCAGATTCAGCACGAAACAGACACACTCGGCAAAGGTGTGTTTCGGGCGCTCCAACTTCTAAAGATGTAAGTTCAGAGCTTCCAACAGCTCCCTGACTCAGATCGGTGGTGGTGGTGGTGGGGGAGGGGGGAGGGGTCAAATGTATCTCTGGTGGGGGTGGGGGGACGGTTGAGGGAGGTCAGATTGTTACCTAGTTGTGGGTGGGGGGGGAGGGGGGGGCCGGTGGACAGGGGAGGTCCGATCATTCTCTGAGGAGGGGAGATGCTATCATTCTCAAGGGGGTTGGGGGTTGGGGGGGGGGAGGCGAGGGGAGGCCCAATCATTCTCTGGAGGGGCCTGATTATTCCCGAGGGGGCGAGGGGAGGCCCAATCATTCTCTGGGGGAGGGAGGCCAGATGGATCTCTGGTGGGAGGGTGTGAGGGGGGGAAGGAGGGACCGCTGCCACTCTGCGGGTGATCGGTGCGAGGGGCAGGGTGTTGTTATCGGTCTGGATAGTGGGGTGGGGGTGTGGATAAAGGGGGCAGTTATGTTGTGGGGGTGAGGCGATGTCTGTGGGGGCCATCGCTCCCAGGCTGCTTTATCCACTTCTTGTGACTCCAGAGTGATGTGACAGGGGTGTGATTTTCAATTTTTTTTCTCACTGGGCACAGGCAGTTCAAAGCTCTGACAGAGCAGCAGCGTTTCAGGCACAGTAAAGCCCATGGCACAATTCAGACCCACAATTTCTTTTCAGGCGTATGGGGGCGCCTGGGAGCAGGTTTCCAAGTCGGATCTGAATTGTGCCCGGATTCAGCACTTTGAATGAAAATGGTAAAATAGGGCCCTATGAGTGATATGGACAGAGTGGATAGTCAGATGCTCTTTCCTAGGACAGAAAAGTCAAGTACCAGGGGATATGGGTTTAAGGTGCATGGGGAAAAGTTCAGAGGAGACGTGTGAGGCAAGTTTTTTTACACAGAGGGTGGTGAATGTTTGGAATGCGCTGCCCGGGGAGGTGGTGGGAGCGGGTACGATAGCGGCATTTAACTAGACGAATACATGAATAGAACGGGAATGGAAGGATATGAACTCTATAAGTGCATCCAGCTTTAATTTAAGCAGGCATCATGATTCCAGCTAGTCCCGGCACAGGAGGGCTTGTTCCTGTGCTGCGTTTATTTTTGTTTTTTTGATTAGACAAAAACAACATGGATTTATGACAGGGAAATATTTGATAAACCTACTGGCGTGAGCGGTGAGGAGAATGTTAAGAGGCTTCAAGGTGATTTAGACCAATTGAGTGAGTGGGCAGCTGCAGTACAACATGAAGTTATCCACTTCAGGCTGAGAAACAGAATGGCAGGGTATTATTTAAATGGTGACAGATTGGGAAATGCTGATGCACAAAGGGAAATGGGTGTCCTAGCACACCAATCACTGAAAGCAAGCATGCATATACAGCAAGCAAATGGTATGTTGGCATTCATTGCAAGAGGATTTGAGTGCAGGAGCAACAATGTCTTACTGCAGCTGTACTGGATATTGGTGAAACCATACCCAGAATACTGCATGCAGTTTTCTCCTTATCTAAGAGAGGATATACTCACCACAGACCAAGCGCAGTAAAGGTTCACCAAACTGATTTCTGGGGATGGCAGGATTGTCTTAAAGAGGCGATTGAGTTGACTAAGTCTTTATTCACTGAGGTTTAGAAGAATGAAAAGTACAACATGCTCAGTCCCATGTTGAATGCTCAGGGATCCTCATCAAATCAAGGCTAAAACCAGCTCAATGACAAGGGAGCACTCAGTTTGTATGCTGCCAGTCTTAATGGCAATGTATGTTGCAGCAAAGGACTGGTGACTGTCCTGTCTAAAGGCCCATAAGAACGGTATGGCCCTCTGTGTTTTATGTGTAAACACCCTGAATATAAAAGCAAAGAAGTAATTGTTGAATTTGTGCATGGTTACAAATATGCCACTGTGATAATATTGCATGCGGCTCCAGGCAACCCTTTTAGGACTGGGATGAAAGTCACAGAACTGGCAAAGTAAAGATTTATTCAATGATTCAGAGTCAGAAATTTAAAAAGGCTTTGAAGTGAAATCTTAAGAAATGTTTTTTTCTTCAATCACAGGAACAGAGAAAGTTAAAGCAACAGAGCACACATTAAAATGTTGTATTCTTGTTACAATCCAGTTCGGGACCATCATCATTTAAAGAGAATCTGGCAACATTATTTTAAATCAATAGAACTGATACCATGAGGTTTTTCATTTTTAAAAAATAAATTGTAAGTAAAAATGTAAAAACAGCAAGAACTATTAACTAAACAAATGGTTTTTAATGATACAGGTTAAACTCAGGTTTATTTCATACTTCCCACAGGAATTCTCTTATAAGACACATAAATCTTAAAGTTCCTTACTTCAGGAGAATTTCTCTCAGCTCCAGCTTTTCTCAGAGGGAAAACTTCCCTTTATCATCTTGACTGTGGATATCTCAGTCCCTTTAATTACTTTTCCAATACTTCCCAGCTAATTTGACTGGTTATTTCTTTTACAATAAGATACTGTGAGGCCCATTATACATTTTTCCACTAGATCAAACCACCTAATCATCCAATTTCTATTTCCTCATTGGGTAGCATGGTGGCATAGTGGTTAGCATTGCTGCTTATAGGGACCCAGGTTCAATTCTTCCCTTGAAGGACTGTCAGTGTGGAGTTTGCATGTTCTCCCCATGTCTGCATGGGTTTCCTCTGGGGCTCTGGTTTCCCCCCACAATCTAAAGGTACAGGTTAGGTGAATTGGCTATGCTAAATTGCCCCTTATTATCCAATGATAATCGTGTGTTGGGGGTGGGGTGTGGGAGTTGGGTCTAGGTCAGATGTTCTTTCAGAGGAGAGTCAGTGCAGATTCGATGGGCTAAATGGCCTCCACTAGCACTGCAGGGATTCTATGGATTTTATAGATTCACACAGTTCCAGCTGAGATTAACTTTCACCTTTATTGACACTGTCAATTATAAATCTAGATTTTTAGTCTGATTTTTGTGCTGGTCTGTCCAATTGTCATTTACTTCAGCTATCGGCCTCATTTGAGCTGCAAACCACACAGGGTCCAAACTACAACTAATATTCTCAGCAAACATCCAGATAAATTGAAATGAAAGATACTCCCCATACCCCATACTTAACATCACACATCTCCATGACAACATCACCTGTGCTTGGCTAATCTCAAACTAACCTTTGGACTAATTACCTCTCACTTACAATTTCTTCTTTGATCTGATGAAGTTAATAGATTTTACTTTAACATTACTGGTTTTAAAGTAAGTTGATGCTGGTTTGGATGCAGGCATGAGTGACTTTACTCTCATTCCATGTTATCTAACTGAAATAACTTCTCAGACACTGGTGTCCATTCACCAGATTCCCTTTATTTACAAACTCAGTTCCACTCCTTAGAATGTTTCTGGGACAAAGTCAGAATCTGGAGTGTTAGCAGCTCTGACATCCCATTTTATATATAAGTGAGGCCCCCTGATTGGACAGGCAATCATTGCCAACATTTTTGGCCAATCAAATGAACTAAAACAGATTAACTCGGGGACAAATGAAAAGGGGCAGCTCCCAAAAGGAGGGGAACCGCCCGAAACAAATGACAAAGTGGAAATGAAACTTACAACATCAAGTCAAAATGTGATTAAAGGAGTCAGTAATGCACCCCAGTCCCTGCGGTGCCCAGCGAGCATGGAAGGCATTAACTCTGTCCTCGGACACCACAATCTCCCTCTCCAGGGACACCCAGTCGCGAGTATAGCCATGGTAGAGGGGAGACAATCGGGTCGGATGACCCCCTCAGTCACCTGCTGCTTGGACCTGTAAATGGCACACTTTGCCAGGCCCAGGAGTAGGTTCTCAAGGAGGTCCTCCTCCTTCTCCAATCCTCTCCACACCAGGTATCTATAGATCAGGAGCGTGGGACTGATGTGCAAAGAAAACACCAACATAGAACATAGAACACTACAACACAAACAGGCCCTTCAGCCCACAAGTTGCACTGATCATATCCATACCCACCAGGCCATAGAACTATATATAACTCCGAATCCCATTAAATCCTATATCCTCATCCAGAAGTCTTTTAAAAGACCCCAACGAGATCGCCTCTACCTCCACCGATGGCAGCCGATTCCACTCACTCACCACCCTCTGAGTGAAAAACTTACCCCTAACATCTCCTCTGTACTTGCTTCCCAGCACCTTAAACCTGTGTCCTCTCGTAGCGACCATTTCAGCCCTGGGAAATAGCCTCCGAGAATCCACCCTATCTATACTTCTCAACATCTTATAAACCTCTATCAGGTCTCCTCTCAATCTTCGTCTCTTCAGGAAGAAGAGACCTAGCTCCCTCAACCTATCTTTATAAAGCATGCCTCCCAATCCAGGCAATATCCTTGTAAACAAAAGGTTTTTGAGGAGACTAAAAAAGCAGTGCAGTCTATAACATTGAACATAGACATGGTCCACAGAATCTACACGGCTGTAAAAAGGGCAGGTCACTTGGGAGTCCATTAACCTTATATTGTATGGAACTGCTTAATGCACCATCCTCCACCCCAGCTCCCCAAGAAATTGGGGGAAGATCCTTCCGTGGAGGGGCTTCCACTTGGGAGCTCAACTGCTGGATGCCAACAAGGCCTGCCATGGTATAGCAGGCAAACATTAACTCCCTTAATCAGGGAGCTCGTACTCCAAGAAGTTAACCTCATTGACCTCATTGAAGTCATTACACTAACTATCCAGAATTTCTTTGGAACAAAGACCCTCTTCCCACAATTTACCAGAGAAATATTTTGTACAAATATACTTGGTCTAAAAGTTTGCAGCCAGAAAACAAGCCGTGGGAAAATTTGTCAGTGAAGCGTGAATCTTTAATACCCAGGTGGTATCAGCAAGCAATGGATCATTAATCTATGCATAGGGTTTGCAGAGGTGGATTTACTGAGACTGAGACGAGTTCTGCTGCTCAGCTGCTAGCTCCCAACATCCTGAAGGATTTTCACTCAAGGCTTACTGTTACTTATATTTGCTACTAACTTAAACAAGCAAACTGAACAATATAAGGCAAAGCGAACTTATCAAATGATCCAGCCAAACAATGTGATATGTGTCACTTTTTGGAGAATTTACTGACAGCTAAAGAATTTTTATTTTGAGTTTCAGAACTAGTGTTAAATGGAAGGAATAAACATACTGATAAATGTGCGCGATGATTTCCTGTCCCAAAGCAATGACGGAATTTTGCAACCTCAGTAAACATTAATATTATAGCCTCGATTTTTTTTCTACTGAAACATTCATTCAGGTAAAATCTGACAACACTTCATTTTGCCTCCGGAGATAATATCTGCATAAGTCTTGAGTCCAGTTACCTTGCAGTGTGAGAAATATTAATCAAGAATCAAAATAAAGAGACTTACCAAAAGATAAAGAGGTTACAGGATGCAAAGTGGAAACTAATTTAATTTCCAGTAATCTCAGTGATTAGCTGGATGTAGTTTAGGGGCAAGGAAATGTATTGACAACAATTGACACAAGCTAAGCAAGATTCTGTAAAGTTATTTGCTGCTGGATTGGTTCCGACAAGTCTTTTGTTACAATGAAAAAGTAGTTGAGGCGACCTCACTTGATGTTTTTAAGGCAAGGATAGATAATTTTTTGAACAGTAAAGGAATTAAAGGTTATGATGAGCTGGCGGGTAAGTAGAGATGAGTCCACGAAAAGACCAGTCATGATCTTATTGAATGTCGGAGCAGGCTCAAGGGGCCAGATGGCCTATTCCTGCTCCTAGTTCTCATGTTCGTTAGTTAGATATTGATAAATTAGATGTATCATAAGCTAGCAACGATATCATTGCGGCTATCTAACTGCACTCTCAGAAGAATATACTTCATTGTGTATACAATACATTTCTCTTCATCAGCCTTCACCCTGACTGCTGACTGAGGCTCACAAGGACATAGGAGCAGAAGTAAACCATATGGCCTACCAAAGCTGCTCCTCCATTCAATGTGATCATGGCTGATCCTGGTCTACACCTCCATTTTCCCACCCACTCCCCATATCCCTGAATGACCCAGAAAACTGCCTGTCTCACCTTTAAATCTAATCAACGATGGAACATTCACAGCCGTTTAAGTGATGAAATTTCTCCTCAGCTCCATTCCCAAACGATTGCCCCCTTATCCTGAGACTGCCCCACATTTTAGATTCCCCGGTCAGCAAAAACTAACTCTCAGTAATCAACGTATTGGGTCCCTTCAGAATTTTGTATATTTTAAAATGATCACTACTCATTCTTCTGAAATTCTGTCTGTCCTGCTGCGTGTCTCTACACCCCCACATCTCTACACCCTTCTGATTACTCAATCTTTCACTTTGAATTTCAGATTCTCCCTTCACGTCTAGCCCACTTTTTTAATGAAGATTGAGAAGCTCCATCTTGAAGTTTGATCCAATCAGGTTGCTCAATTTCTGGTCATCTTTGGTATTATACAATAGCCACAGTTGAGGCATTTGTGATATTGTGGTCATATATTCCCGGTAACTGTTTAGACTGTCCATAGAAGCCATAGAATCCCTACAGTGCAGAAAGAGGGTATTCGGCCCATTGAGTCTGTACTGACTGTCCAAAAGAGCATCTCATCCAGGTGCTCCCCCCTGTCCTATCCCCATAACCCAGTGCATTTACCTAGGCCAATCCGCCTAACCTGCACATTTTTGGATGGTGGGAGGAAACCCATGCAGGCACAGGGTGAATGTGCAAACTCCACATAGACAGTGACCCGAGGCCGGAATTGAACCCGAGTCCTTGGCGCTTTCCAGGTTCAGGCCTTGGGGCACCAGCTGGTCTTCATACCAGTCTGCCCTCATGCTGACCTGAATTGACTTCCTCAACAAGGATTCGTGCATGGAGACCTATAATGAGATGCAAATGTATGGAAATTACATTCCTGATGGTCAATGTCAGGGGTGGGGACATTTGCATCACTTGTTCATGTCGGCATAAAACGCAATGTCTCGTTAGATTTTCCATTCCCGTCGTCAAACCTGCCCAATGAAAACGGGAGCGGAAAATCCCAGACTTTAATATTTTCTTTAGGCTGTTGGACATTGTTGAAAATTCTGGGAAAAGTGATGGCAAAACATTTTCCTTTGTTTATTCACAGGCTCTGATGGGATTAAACTGCAGAAGCTGTGTTATTGATCACTTGTTCAGTTGCAAAGCTTCATTGCATTTTGCTTCTTTCCCGAACTGCATTCTTAAAGATTAACGGGGTAAAACTTCTTGGTTCTTGTGAAGGCAGCAGTGAGATAGGGCGATTGAGGCTCTGAAATGCAAAAATACTAACCCTCAGCTCCAGCTCGGAACCGATAGTCAGATTTTAAAGAACAACCAAAGAATTTAAATACATTTTCGATAGAGGTCAAAGCATTTGTGCAGCAGAAAACTTGCATAAACATCTTCCCATGTACCCCTGGTGTCTATCCAGCTAGGATCCGTTCTGTGCAGGCAGCTGTGTATGAATGTCTTTCCACCAGAGAGGCCAAAACTTAACAATTAAATCTTCAAAGTAGATTATTGAAGCATTTGAACATTTAGTGCAAACACGGTTAACCCTCTTTCCCAAACTTTTATTGGCAGGGATATAACTTTGAAAGTGCTTTTCCCAAAACCATTGGTTAGCATCGCTGCCTCACAGCACCAGGGACCCGGGTTCGGTTCCTGGCTTGGGCCACTGTCTGTGCAGAGTCTGTACATTCTTCCTGTGCCTACATGGGTTTCCTCCTGGTGCTCCGGTTTCCTTCCACAGTCCGAAACATTTTGATGGTTAGGTGAATAGGCCATGCTAAATTCTCCCTCAGTGTACCCGAACAGGAGCTGGAGTGTGGCAACTAGGGGATTTTCACAGTATCTTCATTACAGTGTTAACGTAAGCCTACTTGTGACTAATAAACAAACTTAAACTTAAAATATGAATAACTTTTGCACAATTGTTAAATCTTTAATAAAGCAATGCAATCCATTAAGGGAATTGGATGAAAAAAGTAGATTTTCTATGCAGTGTTTTGCACTCTGCAGATGCGAATGCATCACAAAAAATCTTATTAGTTGCTTCAAGGTATTTCCTCACAATAATGTGAAAAACAAGTTTAATTTTTTTAAAATGATGTTGGAGTTCAAAATCTACAGATGTCCTGAGAGAGTCATTCACTTTACAAATTACACATGTTGCAAATATTTCATTTTCTGGTAAGATACTTTAAAGCCTCTGTAAAATGTACAAGCAAAAGTATAGGTGGAGGTGTTGTGTTTAATGTGTTTGCAGAAGTCATTGAGGTACAATATAGCAAGACAGATGATATTCATGTTGATAAACCTGGTTTAATAACTGAGGATCATATAGAATATATAGCACAGAAATGGGCCATTGACCCAATCCTTCATTTCTCTGTTTTTCCCTCGCTCAAGCTTCCTCCTCTTTCTTCTCAGCAAGTGTGTCATTATCACTGGACTATTAATCCAGAAGCTCAGCTAATGTTCTGGGGATGTGGGTTCGAATCCCGCCACAGCAGATGGTGGAATTTGAATTCAATAAAAAATATCTGGAATTAAGAATCTACCGATGACCATGAAACCTTTGTCGATTGTCACAAAAACCAACCTTATTCACTAATGTCTTTTAGGGATGGAAATCTGCTGCCCTTACCTGATTCGAGATTCCACAACAGTTGGATTTTCTCTAAAATCTGCAGTCCTGACACATCCAGTTGTACCTGGTGCTGCATAATTAAACAGGAGAAGGAGGTTCCACAAATATCCCAATCCTCAATGATGGAGGAGCCCAGGACATCAGTGCATAAGATAAAACATTCACAACAATCTTCAGCCAGAAGTGCCGAGTGGATGACCCATCTCGGTCTCCTCCAGTGGTCCCCAGCATCTCAGATATAACCTTCAGCCAATTCGATTCACTCCACGCAAGACCAAGAAATGGCTGAAGGCATTGGATTCTGTAAAGGCAAAGGACAAAGGACAAAGAATAAAGAAAATTACAACACAGGAATAGGCCCTTTGGCCCTTCAAGCCTGCACCGACTAAGCTGCCCGACTGAACTAAAACCCCCTACCCTTCCAGGAACCATATTCTGGTCCTATTCATGTATTTGTTCAGATACCCCTTAAAATTCACTATTGTATCTGCTTTCACTACCTCCCCCGTTAGTGAGTTCCAGGCACCCACCACCCTCTGTGTAAAAAACTTGCAATAGACCCTAATAACATTCTGACAATAGTACTGAAGACTGGTGCTCCAGAACTTGTCGCTCCCCTAGCCAAGCTCTTCCAGTACAGTTACAACACTGGCATCTACCCAACAATGTGGAAAATTGCCCAGGTATGTCCTGTACACAAGAAAAAGGACAAATCCAACCTGGCCAGTTACTGACCCATCAGTCTACTCTCGATTATCGGTAAAGTGAGGGAAGGGACCATTAATGCTATGAGCAGGTGACACTTACTCAACACGAACCTGCTCAATGACGCTTGGTTTGGGTTTCACCAGCGTCACTCAGCTCCTGCCTCATTACAACCTTGGTTCAGACATGGACAAAAAATCTGAACTCCAGAGGCGAGCTGTGTGTGACTGCCCTTGACACCAAGGCAGCATTTGACCAAATATGGCATCAAATAGCCCTAGAAAATCTGGAGTCAATGGGCATCGGGGGGAGAACTTTCCACTGGCTGGAGTTATCACTGGCACAAAAGAAGATGGTTGTGATGGTTGGAGGTGAGTCATCCCAGCTCCAGTACATCACTGCAGGAGCTCCTAAGGGGAGGGTCCCAGACCCAGCCATCTTCAGCTGCTTCTTCAGAAATGTACATGTTCACTGATGATTGCACAATCACTGAATCACAAAATACTGCAGTGCAGAAAAAGTCCTTCAGCCCATCGAGTCAGCACTATTGCATGAAAGACTCTGACCTGCCCACCTAATCCCACTTGCCAGCACTTAATCCATAGTCTTGAATATTATGGTGTGCCAAATACTTATCCAGATATTTTTTTCAAGGATGTGAGGCAGCCCACCTCCTCCATCCTCCCAGGAAGTGCACCCTCTGGGTAAAAAAGATTTTCTTCAAATCACCCCTAAACCTTCAACTAAAGGGAACAGCTGTTCCCTGTCCACCCTGTCCATTCCCCTCATAATTTTAAACACCTCAATCGCCCCTCTGTCTTCTCTGCTCCAATGAAAACAACCCAAGCCAACATAATCTCTCCCCGTAACTTAAACCCTCCATCCCAGGCAGCGTCCTGGTGAATCTCCTCTGCACCTCTTCCAGTGCATTCACATCCTTCTTATAATGTGGCAACCAGAACTGCACACAGTACTCCAGCTGCGGCCTCACCAAAGTTCTACACAACTTCATCACGACCTCCCTGCTTTTGTAATCTATAACCTGACTGATAAAAACGAGTGATTAACCCCAAGCGCTGGATCTAATTTCTCCTTGAAATCGTACAGTGTTTCAACCTCAACTATTTTATGTGGTAGCAAATTCCACACATTCAACACACTCTGGGTGAGGAAATTTCTCCTCACGTCAGTCCTCAAACTATGACCCCTAGTTCTGGATTCCCCCATCATTGGGAACATTATTTCTGAGCCTACCCTGTCTAGAGTGCCAAGGAAAAATTCAGCTGTTTAAAAACATATTTGTGGTTTGGAGCCAGTTCAAAAGATTACATAAATATTTAGATTCAGAAAGCATAGAAGCAAAAAGAAAACTGCTGACAATATTTCCTTACTTGGTCGGACTATGGGGAAGGATGCAGTGAAGATCTATGGTTTTCTAAGTTTCAATAGAATGTCTTTCCATGCTGGGGTAGGTTGGATGTTAAGCTAAATCTACCCAAAAGCTCCTAAACAATTATCCAAGGGCAGCAGCTTGGAACTTATGCTTTCACCGTGTTGCCAACAGTTGTTTTCCTTGCAATGTAAGAACAAGTATTTCATCAGACGTCCAATTTACAACTGACAAGTGAGTTCTTTGGGAAACTGAAGTGTAACTGTAGTCAGACTGGATTATGCAATTGGCATGGGACACAATTTGATAAATAGTTTCATTGTTAATATTTATGCTTAAATCACAGTTCATCAAGAAATATCGGATGTGAGCAAAATACTGTTCTTAAACCATGAATTTATTACTATTGGTGGATTTCACTTTCCTTCTATTTAATCAATTTAAGTGACAGATAAGACAGATTTTGTCTTCACTAGCTGCCTTACATGGTTTTCAGATTTCTTCAGCTTCCCAATTAGTTGAGAAGCGTCAACCATTGTCTTGAAAGTGGATTCAGCCCTGGTGAAGTGATGACAGAATCAATGTGCTGCTTTGAAATGTGTTCTGTTTTTGTTGTCCTTCCTCCTTTGTTTTTAATTTGGTGAACTGTAGCACTTGTGCGAATGAGCAGTCAGGCTGCTATGTCAGTGCTCCCCGCACTGCAGCCACAGCCGATTTCCACTTTGCCTCTGCTCACTCCTGTGTTTCACCCAATTCTTATTCTCTCATTGAACAGTTTCAAGAAGGGGGTAGGTGTATTCCTGGTTTTTAAAAAATGGGTTGAAGGGATATGGGGAACAGGTGGGAGGTGGATTTGAGGCCAGGAAGAGGTCAGCCATGCTCTGATTGAAGGGTTTGAAGGGTTGAATTTATCTGCTCTGCTCCAATTTCCCATGTTCCTCTAAAACACATCCATTTGTGCTCATTTCCATCCCTCCTCCATCCCACCCCCCCAAACTTTTGGCAGCTGGAATGGGATCCACCTTTGCTCTTTGGTTTCACTGGGAGGCTGGGTCCATTTTGAGGGACAACCCACATTACTTATGGGGCCAGAGCAGTGGCCAGAGTTTGAAAGCAAGCCAGCCAGCAGCCCTTGGCAGCTGGATCAGCAGCGAGATCAGACTCCAGGCCCGAGGCGGGAGCAGCTCCGCTGGTTGGAGTCAGAGCAACTGGGACCCCGGCTGGATTTGTGAAGGCTGAGGTGTCATTTCTGCTCCTTCAGCCCCCGTTAAAGATTATAGAAACTGCCCTTGGGGATACTCTTGCACTGGACTTAAAGCAGATACAGGTCAGAGCACAGTGCAAAGCCAGCAGGGACCAGAAATCAAAGTCCTATTCAGGGTCTAGCTCTCCAATTTCTATTTTAAACTCATCTATCTCCTGACACTGGCATCTTTTCCAGCAACCCTGCAGTGGGTCTGAGTGCCTCTCCCCGCAGTGATGTTGATCATTGCCCACTTTTCTCAGAGAAATACCTCCCTTTCTCCACTGGGTGAGAGGGCTGAAAATTTGACTCAGTGACTGAGGCAATATAGTAAAGTTCAATGTTGAATTTCAAGTTTAATTTTTCTATCTGGGGCTTCCAATTTATGCAAAATTCCCATGAAGCCGTCTTAAACCACATGATATTCTGCAGAAGACTACAAAGCAAACCACGTCCCATCCATTGATTCCATCTCCACTTTCCACTGCCTCAGAAAAGCAGCCAGTGTAATTAGGGACCCCACGCACCCCTGACATTCTCTCTTCCACCTTCTTCCGTCAGGAAAAAGATTCATAAGTCTGAGGGCACCTACCAACTGACTCAAGAAAAACGTCTTCCCTGCTGTTGAATGGACCTATCTCACATTAAGTTGATTTTCCTCTACACCCTAGCTATGGCTGTAACACTATATTCTGAAATCTCTCTATGCATGGAATGTCTTGTCTATATAGTGCGCAAGAAATGATACTTTTCACTATATGCAAAAACATGAGACAATAATAAATCAAATCAAAGGCATTTAAAGGCCTATATTTTCATCTTTAATATTTCAGGATTGACCCTTTGGTGTGTTTCCAATCCAGATAGAGGACCATAACCAAACAAAAATGTAGATATGAACTTATGTTTGCTGTTTTGTATGTACAGAAACTTATAACCATATAATGCAAATACATATATGTAATATATATTTAGAATTCTATTTTAAAAGGTGCATGTTACTCCAGAGAAATTGTTCAAATCTTTTTTTGTCAAACACAAGTTCAGTTTTCAATAAAATACTGTGTGGCTGTTTGGAATCTGCTTCCTCCTTATGACAGAGAATTTCACTTTTCAAAAATTTAACTCAGTCTGCAAATTTTCAGATTTCATCCAATTTATACAAACTGAACATGATTATTTCAATTCAGTGCTAATCCATCATTATTATCGAAAATGCACACCTCAATGTTTCGATGTGAAATATTATCTTTATGGATCGATGGTTCTTTGTCCAAGACAGAGATAGATAGGTTTTTGATTAATAAGGGGATCAGGCATTATGGGGAAAAGGCAGGAGAATGGGGATGAGAAAAATATCAGCCATGATTGAATGGCGGAGCAGACTCGAAGGGCTGAGTGGCCTCATTCTGCTCTTATATCTTATGGTCTTATGGTCCAAGAATCAATTGTTTCATGTGTTATAGAGTCATAGGGTCATAGAGGGTTACAGCATGGAAACAGACCCTTCGGCCCAACTTGTCCATGCTGCCCTTTCTTTTAAATCCTTAAGCTAATCCCAATTGACCATATTTGGCCCACATCCCTCTATACCCATCATACCCATGTAACCTCCTAAATGCTTTTTAAAAGATAAAATTATACCTGCCTCTACTACTACCTCTGGCAGCTTGTTCCAGACACTCACCACCCTCTGTGTGAAAAAAATTGTCCCTTTGGACATTTTTGTATCTCTCCCCCCTCGCCTTAAACCTATGCCCTCTAGTTTTAGACTCCCCTACCTTTGGAAAAAGATATTGACTATCTATCTTGTCGATGCCCCTCATTATTTTATAGATCTCTATAAGGTTACCCCTCACCCTCCTACGCTCCAGAGACAAGACTCCCAGTCTAATTAACCTCTCTTTATAACTCAATCCATCAAATCCCAGTAGCATCCTAGTAAATCTTTTCTGCACACTTTTTAGTTTAATAATATCCTTTCTATAATAGGGTGACCAGAATTGCGCACCATATTCCAAGTGTGACCTTAGCAAGGTCTAGTACAACTTCAACAAGACGTCCCAACTCCTGTATTCAATATTCTGACCGATGAAACCAAGCATGCCGAATGCCTTCTTCACCACTCTGTCCACCTGTGACTCTACTTTCAAAGAGCTATGAACCTGTACCCCTAGATTTCTTTGTTCTGTAACTCTCCCCAGTGCCTTACCATTAACTGAGTGAGTCCTGCCCTGGTTCAATCTACCAAAATGCATCAGCTTGCATTTATCTAAATTAAACTCCATCTGCCATCCGTCAGCCCACTGGCCCAATTGATCAAGATCCTGCTGTAATTGGAGAAAACTTTCTTCACTGTCCACTATGCCACCAATCTTGGTGTCATCTGCAAACTTTGTAACGGTGCCTCTGATATTCTCATCCAAATCATTAATATAAATGACAAATAAATCTGAAAGTTTATAAGCAGTCAGACAACGTTCAGTGAGCTGAATATTTTAATTGCTTTGTTCCTTACCCATTGAATCCTCGTTTGATTCCTATAAGTCTCCTTTACAAATTTGACAATTTGAATTTGTTTGTTTTCTGAAGTTGATACATGCAAATTGCTATGAGTTTTCCTTCATATTTTCATCACATAGCGATGCTCAGAACAGCAAAATTTGAAGACACATAAACTGAACAGATTAGTTTAAAGACTGATGTAATTATGTACCATATTCAGTGTTGTATCATCAGAAGTTTAATTAAGATGAGTAAACTGTGAAGAAGTAGTGGTTCTCACCTCAGCCCTTTATCTACAGCATGAAGGAAAAACACAATCCAAATCTATGGCCTGATTTGATGAATGTCAGTGCAGTAAACAAAAACAGTTAATCCTATAATTTGATGAACAGCACAGAAAATATGGCCCTTTGTTTTTGGACTGAGCATCTTTTAAAAATTCTATCCACTAAAGTGTTGAATTCTTCCTGTTCGTTCTTATTTTAAGAACCAAATTGAGCCTCTACTCTAGGTGTGGAATAATGGGAGGAGACACAAGGGGAATCTAGAATGTGGGGACATAGCTCCAGGATAAGGGGTTGATCATTTAAAATTCAGAAAAGGAGAAATTTCTTCACTCTTTTTTGAATCTTTGCAGTTTTTCCACCACCGAGGTTTGTGTTTCATTCATTGTTCAGCGTATTTAAGATTGGTTCCCTAATATCCTTTAGGGAAAGAAATAAGAACATAAACATAAGAACATAAGAAATAGGAGCAGGAGTAGGCCATCTAGCCCTTCGAGCCTGCCCCGCCACTCGATAAGATCATGGCTGATCTGTCGTGGCTCAGTTCCACATTCCCGCCCTCTCCCCATAACCCTTAATCCCCTCTCTTATCAAAAACCCATCAACCCGCTTCTTAAAAATATTTAGCGAGGCAGCCTCCACCACTTCAACGGGCAGAGAATTCCAGAGATTCACCACCCTTTGAGTGAAGAAGTTCCTCCTCAACTCCGTTCTAAACCGCCTCCCCTTTATCTTGAGGCTGTGCCCCCTAGTCCTACTGTCTTTTTGAGCGGGAAGAGTCTCTACACCTCTATCCTATCCATCCCATTCATCATCTTATACGTCTCAATGAGATCTCCCCTCATTCTTCTAAACTCTAACGAGTACAAGCCCAGTTTATTCAGCCTCTCCTCATAGCTCAACCCCCTCAACTCCGGTATCAGCCTAGTAAACCTCCTCTGCACTCCCTCCTAGGCCAAAATATCCTTGCGCGGGTGCGGCGCCCAAAACTGCACACAGTACTCCAGCTGCGGCCTCACCAATGCCCTATACAGCCGCAGCAAGACCTCCCTACTTTTATATTCAATCCCCCTCGCTATGAAGGCCAGCATCCCATTCGCCTTCCTGACCACCTGCTGCACCTGCAAGCTGGGTTTTTGCGACTCATGCACAAGGACCCCGAGGTCCCTCTGCACCGTCGCCTGCTGCAGTTTTTCGCCACGTAAGTAATAGTCCTTCCTACCATTCTTCCTACCAAAGTGGACCACCTCACACTTGCCAACATTAAATTCCATTTGCCATTTCCTGGCCCATTTGCCCAGCCTATCTAGATCCTTCTGCAGACTCTCCACACCCTCCGCACAATTTGCCTTTCTCCCAATCTTGGTGTCATCGGCAAATTTCGACACCCTACACTCGGTTCCCTCCTCCAGATCATCTATATAAATGGTAAATAGCTGAGGCCCCAGCACCGACCCCTGGGGCACCTCACTAGTCACCAACCGCCAATCCGAATAGCACCCATTGATCCCCACTCTCGGCCTCCTATTTGACAACCAATCCTCTATCCACGCTAACACCTTACCCCCAACTCCATGTCCCCTGACCTTCTGCAATAACCTCTTGTCTCCCACCCTTATCTGGTCTGGCCTACATGTGACTCCCAATCCACAGCAGTTGGTTGACTTTTAATTGCTCCTCAGCTATGGACAATAAACACTGACCGAGCCAGCAACACTCGCATCCAGTGAACAAATTAAAAAAAGATAGATTTCAGATGTCTCAGGAAATCGAGGCTATGGATAATGGTCTAGAATGTGGAGTTGAGCAGATAATCAGCCATGGCTGTGTTGGGTCATGAAACAGCTCAAGGAACCAACGTATGGTGTAACACTACATTCTGAACTCCCTCATTTTCTTCTCTATGAATGGTATGCTTTGTCTATCTAGCACACAATTCTTTTCACTGTATTTTCATTGAATACAGGAGGCTGAATAGACTGGGACTTTGATAAACTGATAAAATTGGACCCATCATGTTTATTCCAGCCAAACTCAACGTAAAAACGTTCAGGTAAGTTTCACAAAACACTTTGAAGATTCCGCCCTGACCCGTAACACCTGACATACCAGAATATCTATTTGGAAAATGTTTCCAGAAATAAAGCCACAACTAACTCCTGGACAGCTGATTCCTCCAATTCCCCACCGACCCCTCCTTCCAACTTCGCTTTCCCCCTCCCCCTCCACAAACCTTCTGACACTCTCCTGACATGACCTGGCCCAACCTCACCAACTATACCCTCACCATCCTGCCACTGCCCTGATCCTACCCTTCTTCTGCTCTCCCCACCCTGCCATCTAACATTCTGCCACCACATCCATCCTACACACTTGCCTCATTCTCATTTATTCACGAACGCACTGGAAAACTATTTAAATCATTACAGAATCATAGGATCCCTACAATACAGAAGGTGGCCATTCAGCCCATCGAGCCTTCGATGACACCAATTCCAACCAGGCCCTATCCCCATAACCTCACTTATTTACCCTGTTAATCCGCTTGACACTAAGAGGCAACTTACCATGACCAACCCACCGAACCTGCACATCTTTGGAGTGTGGAAGAAAACTGGAGCACCTGGTGGAAACCCACGCAGACATGGGGAGAACATGCAAACTCCACACAGACATTGACCCGAGGTTGGAATCGAACACGGGTCCCAGGTGCTGTGAGGCAGCAGTGCTAACCACTGCACCATCCCAAAAATGTCCCAAAGCTTTTCACTGTGTTAGTGAATCAAAACTCACCAAAATCTGACAGCCAGTGCTGTAAAGAAGGGGAGTGGGTCGGCTTCTCACAATCATCCTGTGCTACATGGAAGGACTCTGAGATCAGGGACATCCCACATTTCTGAAGAGGCTCAGTTAGGAATCAAACCAGAAACGTGAGACTCTGACGCTGTGTAACAAATATAGGAGTAGGTTAGCAATCCAGTGCTGATTACCACTCTTCAGAGGATTTCACTCAATAATTTAATAATTTCTTAAAATCATCTATATTATTGTAATAGGTTGAAGTGATTTCAGAATTGCTTCACAGAGCAAAATTGAATCTGAACTTTCTAATTTAATATTTACCAGGTAATTGCCCAGATTTTATGGTTTACAGAGTGTCAAAAGCCGGATGTATGACCCAGCGTGTCAGGAGCCTGTGGAAGTCCTGGTCTGCTGACTTTTGTGGGAATTGTCTGTGAAATTTGAAATTCTAGTTTTTTTAAAATTTCATTTGTGGAACATGGGTATCACTGGCATTTATTCCCCATCATTAATTGCCCCTTGAGAAGGTGATGATGTGCAGCCTTCTTCAACTGCTGCAGTCCGTGTGGTGCAGGTACACCCACAGCTTGCTAGGGAGGGAATTCCAGGATTTTGACCCAGCGGCAGTGAGGGAACAACAATATAATTCCAAATTAGCATAGTGCGTGACTTGGAGGGGAACTTCCAGCTGGTGGTGTTCCCATGTGTCTGCTCCCCTGCTCCTTCTCAATGGTAGGGGTCGAGGATCTGGAAGGTGCTACATAAGAAGCCTCGGTGAGTTCCTGCAGTGCACCAGGGACGGAGGGTTTGAATTGTTTGTGGAAGGGATGCTAATTAAGTGATCTGCTTTGTCCTGAATTGTGTGAAGCTTGTTAAGTGTTATTGAAGCTGCACTCATGCAGGCAAATGGAGAATATTCCATCACACTCCTGACTTGTGTCTTGTAGATGGTGGACAAGCTGTGGGGAGTCTTAGGAGGTGAGTTACTCGCGACAGGATTCCTAGCCTCTGACCTGCTCTTGTATCTACAGTATTTATATGGTACATCCAATTCAGTTTCTGGTCAATGGTAACCACCAGGAGGTTGATAGTGGGGGATTCAGCATTCACAATGCCATTGAATGTCAAGGGGCAATGGTTAGATTCTCTCTCATTAGAGATATCTGGCACCTGTGCGGTGCAAATATTACTTACCACTTGTCAGCCCAAGTCTGGATATTGTCCAGATCTCACTGTATACGGACATGGACTGCTTCAGTATCTGAAGAATTATGAATGATGCTGAACATTGTGTAATCATCAGCAAACATTCCCACTCCTGACTGTATGATGGAAGGGAAGCAGCTGAAGATGGATGGGCCTAGGATACAATCCTGAGGAAGGTGGCAGAGTATTTAGCATTGATGCCTCACAGCACCAGGGACCCGGGTTCAATTTCTAACCTGGATCACTGTCTGTGCAGAATCTCCCCATAGCATCATAGAATCCTGGAATCCCTACAATGCAGAAGAAGGCCATTCGGCCCATTGAGTCTGCACTGACCACAATCCTACCCACACCCTGTTTCTGTAACCTCACATATTTACCCTGCTAGCCCCCCCTGACATATAGTCAATTTAGCATGGCCAATCAACTTAACCCGCAGATCTTTGGACTGTGGGAGGAAACTGGAGCACCCGGAGAAAACACATGCAGACACGAGGAGAATGTGCAAACTCTATACAGACAGTGACCCAAGCTGGAAATTGAAGCTGGGTCCTTAGCACTGTGAGGCAGCAGTGCTAACCACTGCACCATGTGCCTCCCCCATGTCACATCCTTGTCTGCGTGGGTTTCCTCCGGGTGTTCTGGTTTCCTCCCACAGTCTGAAAGGAGTGCTGGTTAGGTGCATTGACCATGCTAAATTCTCCCTCAGTGTACCCGAACAGGCGCCAGAGTGTGGCAACTAGGGGATTTTCACAGTAACTTCATTGCAGTGTTAATATAAGCCTACTTGTAACGCTAATAAATAAACCTAAATTTCACATAATGACATCCTGCAACTGAGATTATTACCTACTGACAACCTTAACCATCTTCCTTTCTGTTGGGTATGATTCTAACCAGCAGAAATCTTTCCCCCGATTCTCATTGATTGCAGTTTTGCTCGGGCTCCTTGATGCCACATTCAATCAAATGTAGCCTTGATGTCAAGGCCAGTCACCCTCACCTCTGGAGTTCAGCTTTTTTGTCTACGTTTGAACCAAGGCTGTATTAAGGTCAGGAGTTGAGTAACTCAACCCAAACTGAGTGTCAGTGAGCAGGTTTTCGTTAAATGCCGTTTGATTGCTCCTTCCATCACATTGCTGATGATCGAGAGTAGGCTGATGGGGCTGTAATTGGCCGGGTTAGATTTGTCTTGTACCTTGCGTACAGGGCATACCCGGGCAATTTTCCACATTGCCGGAGAGACGCCAGTGTTGTTGCTGCACTGGAACAGCTTGGCTAGGAACATGGCAAGTCTTGGAGTACAAGTCTTCAGTGCTATTGCTGGAATGTCCTTAGCCCCCACAGCCTTTGCAGCATCCACTGCCTCGAGATGGATCATCTACTCGGCACTTCTGGCTGAAGAATGTTTCGGCCCTATTTTTTGAACTGATATTCCGGGCTCCCCCATCGCTGAGCTCCCCCAGAATGGGATATCTGTGAAGCCTCCTCCTCCAGTGAGTTGTTGAATTATCCACCACCATTCACGATGGAACGTGGCAGAACGGCAGATCTTGGTTCTGTTCCGTTGGTTGTGGGATTGATTAGCTCTGTCTATCACTTGCTGCTTACACAAGTAGTCCTGTGTTGTAGCTTCACCAGGTTTTAGGGGTGCCTGGTACTGCTCCTGACATGCCCTCCTGCACTCTCCATTGAACCAGGGTTGATCCCTGGCTTGATGGTAATGTAGAGTGGGGGATATGCCGGGCTATGGGGTTACAGATTGTGCTGGAGTACAGCCCCGCTGCTGCTGATGGCCCACAGCACCTCATGGATGCCCAGTTTTGAGTTGCTAGATCAATTCAGAATCTGTACCATATACCACAGTGGCAGTGTCCCACAACACGATGGTGGGTATCCTCGATATGAAGACAGGCTGTGTGATAATCACTCCTACTGATACCGTCATGGGCAGATGCATCTGCAGAAGGAAGATCAAGAATGTTTTTTCTTGGAGCATGGATATATTTCCAGGGCAAAAGCTGAAAATGCTGGAAGATTGCTTTTGGATTCCAGTATCTGCAGTAATTTGTTTTTATATTTGAGAAGCTTTGAACTTTCTTTGTTTTTTTGGAATGCACAGTGCTACAAAGTATGATTAGACATCAGTGGGCTATCAGTGTGTATCACTGCATCATGAATCTTCTGGTGGTTAGAAAGCTAAATATATTGAGTTACTCTTTTAATAAAATGGAGGAACAGAGTCACAGGGCCACTAATTAGTTTTGACAAGAAAAAAGATATTTATTAAACATGAAAAGAATGGATTATAATACAATATTCTTTCTCCCCCCCTTAGCTTAACAAGTGCACACAGGTTTGAAGATTAACACTAATGACAAAGTGCATTT
Organism: Carcharhinus amblyrhynchos; assembly: GCF_965287045.1. Classification (NCBI taxonomy): domain Eukaryota; kingdom Metazoa; phylum Chordata; class Chondrichthyes; order Carcharhiniformes; family Carcharhinidae; genus Carcharhinus; species Carcharhinus amblyrhynchos. The sequence continues at coordinate 51,609,521 of NC_137342.1, forward strand.
GTAGTTACAATTGTCGCATTAACACAGAACATGCATTTTAAAGCACACAGATTGGTTGTGGTTAAACACTCCGCTCTGTTTGTGGATTTCTCCTCAGAATTCCCCCAAGGGATTGTCACATGAGAGTTTCCGAATTCCACTCCCAAAAACACACTTTAAAATCTTCTCTGGTAATAATGCTTTCCCTTAGCAGGTTGCATTCGGAAAATTTTCAACCAGTCCTATCTTTCAAATGACACTTTTAAACAAAGCTTCCACTCTACCTTAAATGGAAAATGCAGTCCACGAATCTACACCAATCCCTTTAGGATATCTTCATCTTGCCTGCTGTCCAAACTGATCGCAATTGTTTTAACTTTCAATCCCCAGACTGCTCCCCACTTTAAATCTAGTTAATGCAATTGTCTCTTTAAGAATAATTTGTTTACCCTTCCTTGAATTCTCTTGAAGGATACTTCAGTCTCTGTTCACATAATTTCAGTTGTCTGAAACCTTCTTTCTCTCCCAGTTACTTGTTATCTGGACTGTATCTTGTTCGATAGGAAAGCTGCATCTTTACAACTCCCTCGTCCTATCCAGCTTCCCCTGGCGGAGTTGAGGGATGTCGACTTCCCAGTGATCTGTCTCCAAATACTCTGGCTTCCAGTTAGAACTAAAGAACAAAGGAAAGCTCTCCCCTGTGGGAAGTGGGCCTCCTGTTGCTAAGCAACATTCTTGCTACTATATTTATTCCTCATGTTGTATCACACTCTAAACACAATAGAAACGCAGCTAGAACCTTACCTAACCAATTCCCACACATACAAACTCCTCTGTCCAGCATGAACTTAACTATAAACTCCTTCTGGGCATAGGAACATTGGAGGGGAATGTTACGGCTGTCACACCAGCAGGATTTTCCCATCCCGTTTCAATCAATTGAGCTTTGGACAGACGCCAAATTCTCTGACCTTGCTGCAGTGGGAGTGTGACATGAACAGTCAGTATGATTATGCCAATTAAATTAAACCCAGCTAAAACCACACCTTATTTCCAATATAAATCTCTTAAAACTACTTTTGGTTTCCAAACAACTGTCACAAGACTTCACTCTATAGGGGCCAAAAGGCAGGTACCACAATTTCCCAGGGTCCTTTCACGTCAAATGATGTCAGCACAGCAGGAGAAAGGAAAGATTTACGCAGGCGGAGACTGTTAATTTCTCTGTACCTTGCTTCCATCACAACGTGTCTGTAGCAGGAAGTTGTGCTTCCAATGAGCAGACCTCACAGAGAAAAATTCCCCCCCCTTCCCCCCCGACCCCCCCAACCCCCTCATGCCCCCATACCCCCCTTCCCCCCCTTCTGCCCCGTCCCCACAACCCCCTGTCCCCCTGTCCACCACCACCCCCCAGCCTCCCACCCCCCTGTCCCCCCCCAACCCCCTCACCCCCCAACACCCACCCCCCTGCCTCCCCTTCCCCGACACCCTCCCCCACCCCCCTGGGCCTTAGTCTGGGATTCATACAGATGGGGATAATATCTGCACAAGTATCCAAGCACAAGTTCCTGTGCTTCTAGATGGAGCATTTCCTCGGTAGATAATGAAGGAAAGACTGAGATTAATTAGATTTATATTAATTTGGTTCTGTCAGACTAATGAAACTTCAAAAGGATTTGCTGCATAATACATTTAAATTTTAACAAGTTTAAAAGTGAAATCACAAAGCTAAGAGAATTTTTGCTTTGCATGGAGACTTACGCTATCCTGCTGCCAATACTGACATGAAAAGGCAATCTCACAGCAAGAAAAAGCGAGCAAACATTTGGCATTTTCACTCAATGGGAAACAACATATCCTAAATAGAGGATATAATCTTGCGATGATAGTAATATTAACACTTGCAGAAATCCTATGGACATTTGTCTCTTCCTTTAACTGCAAGAAAAGATTTCTGCTAATGTAGCAATTACTTTTAATGTATAAATAATTATCGGATGAAAAAGCAATTTATCCATCGATACTTAAGATGCAAGTAAAAATGAAGAATTATGTAAGCTCATTTGTGGGAAATAGTTGCTCTGTTGATGCTAATTCCAGAGAAACATCCACATTTTCATTCAATGTTCAGTGGAACTTGAATGTTCTTGTTCCATGTTCTTTGAGATAATGAATTAAAGGTGGAATGCCCCAGAATTCAGTTTCCACTGAGAGATACCAGCTAAAGTAATCTATTAGCAAACAATCACCTTGAAGATATTTGTTTCTTCATGGGATGAATCAAACAAGAATAATGAGTTTATTAATTGAGTTAGAATTCAGTTCCTCTTATTCATAATTCTTGTTCTCGAACATAAATATTCAAGACTTGGTTCACAATTTGTCTCAAGTTGAGTGAGAGGCAGAGCAGTTGGCTGCATTGTCTCTGGGCTAAGTAGAAAACAAGGAGTTGGATTTTCCTGGCCCCATGGTAATGTCGCGGGGGTTGGGGAGCAGTAAAATGGCTGGACGTCTGTCAGGATGGCTCTGTAATCCATCCCTGTTGCTAGGAAATGTTCCAGGTTGGAATAGCTCCACAGAGCAGCGCAGATAATTAACGCCATTGACATCCCAATTCCGGATGATGTTTTGGCCTCATTGGCATTATGCTGCCAGCAGAGAGGAATGGAAATGGCTTCCCTGTGGCAAGCTGGGGTGCGGGGCAAGACTGGAGGGCAGAGGGGCAGGGAGAAGGGCTGGGAGGGGAGTGGGATGTGCATTGGAGCAGAAGGTTCCTGCCAGTAAGAGCCTGAATGAATGGCTTTATGTGCAAGATAGACCAATCCAGTAGAGGGGTTTCTGTCCAGCCTCATTCACCCACCAGCCTGGCGGCCAGTTATTTGATGATTGGTGTGTACACCAGCATGATTGCCTCCACGTTGCAGTGCCGTCACCCACCCCTGACTGTCTCAGCAACACCCACCTCTCCCAGTGAGGCTGCTCAGGGTCTAGAGCAGGCAGCATTCTGATTCTGCCACCAGCATTCAGAACCCACCTACCATCCTTAATGGGGGCTTGGAAGTGGCCAGTTAGGAGGTCCATTCCAGGAAGATAGATGGACCAGCCTCGCTGCTGGCAAAGTACAGGTTCGGCATCCCCATTTGGTACTGATCCCAAACCTCGTGACAAAATACTATGCAAGATTTGATTCCTGATTGCTATCTCATTGTTTCAGTAGGAGACTATGAATGTGGATATTGGGTAAAGACAACAGGTTAAGCTATGATTCATCAACGTTCACTATCACTAAAGGGTGGATTTCTTTTCCTTAGTACTTAGGAATAGAACAAAATATAAAAACGAATAGCAAATTATTCCGTAAGTATATAAAATGGAAAAGGGTAGCTAGAGACAACATTGCTCCCTTGGGAGATAAGACTGGAAAGTTAATAATGTGGAACACAGAAATGGCAGGGGCACTGGATCAATATTTTGCCTCGGTTTTCACGGTGTGGACACTAGAATTATCCCAATAGTAATGGGGAATGCAGAGGTTGTTGAAAAGGAGAAACTTAAAACAATCACCATCACAGGGTAAAACAATAATAAGCAAACTATTGGGATTATCAGCAGGCAAGTGGGCTAAAGTTTGTCAAATGAAATTTAATGTGGATAAGTGCAAGGTTATCATTTTGGTTGGAGGAACAAGAAGACAAGTTATTATCTAGATGGAGAGAAACTTTGAATGCTTCAACGCAGAAGGATCTGGGCATCCTCGTGCATGCATCATAGAAGGTTAGTATGCTGGTGGGCAGGTAATAAGGAAGGCATATGGAATATTGGCGTTGGTTGCTAACAGAATGGAATGTATAAGTGGGGAAGTGCTGTTGCAACGGTATAGGTAATTGATAAGACCGCATCCAGAGTACTGTGCACAGCTTTAGTCTCCTTACCAGAGAAAGAATGTAAATGCATTAGATTCATTCAGAGAAGGTTCACTCGATTGGTTCTAGGGATGAAGGGCTTGTCTTATGAATAGAGATTGAACAGTTTGTGTCTGTATTCACTGGAATTTAGAAGAATGAGAGGAAAAGATGCTGAAGGGGATTGACAGGGTTGATGTCAAGTGGATGTTTCCCGTTGATGAACATTCTAGAATAGTTTAAGGCTAAGGGGGGGGGACAGATTTAAAACAGAAATGAGGAAGAATTACTTCACTCAAAGGTGGTGAGTCTGTGTAATTTTCTACCCCAGAGTGTAGTGGACGCTGGAACAAATTTGAGGACGAGATAGACAGGTTTCTAATTAGCAGCAGGATGAAGAGTTCTGGGGAACAGGCAGGGAGGTGGAGATGAGGCTAAGACGTGATCAGCCATGATGATATTGATTGGTGGAGTCGACTCGAGGGGTTGAGTTGCCCACTCCCGCTCCTAATTCCTCTGCTCTTAACTGAGGCAGTCTTCACAATGGGTATAATATATTTGCTCAGTCTTCTTCTTCCTCTTTGCCCATGCAACACTTCACACCTGAACTCAAACAGCTAAGTTTCTTTTCGCTGTCTGGATTGGATGTAGGGAATGGTCACTGAGTGTGGTTTTGTTTTCTACTTCCCTGCATAGTTCATCGACCTAAAGAGAGGTGAAGAGTAAAAATGAGTTACATGGCATTATTTTGCGGTGATCAAGTATAAGGCTTAACCGTTAAAACTTCAGACTGGTTTCAACAATTTTCTGATTTTTTTTATACGACTTTTTAAAATTCTGCCGTGACAATTGTAGGATTGATATGCTGGAATTTTTGGCATTAAAATAGATCAAAAATCACTTCCCTCATTTGATGATGAGTGAAGGCAAAGAAATACTTGCTGCCTATTGATCAAAGTTTGATAGTTTGTTGCTCAGCTGTCTGCACAGGCTGGCGAAAGAAGAAAGAGAATGAAAGTGAGAGAGAGAGAGCCACACTGTCAGAAAGGTCTCCCTGAAAGCCAATCCTCATTTAATTCTCTGGGATTGTATGAAATCCCTTTGGTGTCAGAATAAGTAGATATAATTCTGTTGCTCATGCAATCTGTCTCCTTCACTTGGAAAGTTTAAACATTAATTATTATCTGTTATGTTTTGTACAAGGACTAGATGGATGATGTTGCCAGTTCCATAATAATGAAGATAATTATCCAGATTTCATGCATGTCTCTACTGAACAATATATTGTGCAATCCCCTTCAGGAACATACAGCACAATTCGCTCTGCAACCACATTGCAGAGAGATTTAGGCGGCAGATGAGTTGAGAGAATTTACTGAAATATTTTCTACAGATTGTTTTCTTCCTATAATTCCTAATTGATTTTATTTTGTTAAAGCAGAAGAGCAAAGACATGTACTGGGATAAATTGTTAAAGGATAATCCAGTTTCCTGCTAGAGCATAAAATGACATTTCTGCTTACGCCCACATCGTAGCAGAAACACTGACCCACTCTTTTCAAATACTGCGGAGGTAAATAGCTAGATCACTTAGGCTGACAAAAAGAAAATTATTCTTCCTCATGAAGTACTCTTTGTGTTGGCCTATATCTCTTTGAATGTTCCACATTGAATGATTCACATTGGAAATGATTACAAATACATTCCAGAAAGCATGAGGACTAATTTGGAATGCTTCATACAAGGGTAGCATGGTAATACAGTGGTTAGCAATGCTGCTTCACCGCTCCAGGGACCTGGGTTTGATTCTTGGCTCGGGTCACTGTCTGTGTGGAGTTCGCACATTCTCCTCGTGTCTGCGTGGGCTTCCTCCGGGTGCCCTGGTTTCCTCTGATACTCTGAAAGGCATGCTGGTTAGGTGCATTGACCCGAACAGGTGCTGGGCTGTGATGACTAGGGGAATTTCGCAGTAATGGTTGTGTAAGCTTTATTGTGATTAATAAATAAACTTCATACAATCCAGTCTGTGTCAAATCATTAAGATAATGAAAAAACTGTGGTCAGTTTTTTATTTCACTGGGATTGAGTGTTCTTCCAGATAAGCAGTCTGACCATGGAACAATGAGAATGGAAACCTTCAGTTCAGAGTCACAGTGTTGTTTTAACACAGGAGGAGGCCATTCAGCCCATTTTGTCAATGCTGCTCTCCACAAGAGCCATTTACTTAGTGTCACTCCTCTGCTTTCTCCTCCTAACCATGCACGTTCTTCCCTTTCAGATAATTCAACTCCCTCAGGAAAGCCTCGATTGTTCATTTCTCCCTCACACTCTCAGGCCACGCATTCCAGATTGTAAACACTCGCTGCGTGAGAAATGCTTTTCTTCAAGTTTCCATTGCTTCTTTTGTGAATCACCTTTTCCATAGGAACTATAGTATAGAGCTTTACCAACCCTTAGCGTCAGGAATGGAGAGGGCAGTAAAATAGAGGGATGCCATCTTGGGTGGGTCCCGGTTGCAGTCCCACTGATGAGTAAGTTTTTCACAGCGAGCTGGGGTGTGAATCTGTTGTCACATCACAGAGACAAGCCAGCAATTTGTGCATTATCGAGATGCCACTTAGGAGCCAATACGTGGGGACATGAACATCTTGCTGACAACAGAGCAGCCCCATGTCCAGGACACTAGAATCTGAGTGTTTATGACCCAAAATGTTGGCCTATTCTCTCTCCACAGATGCTGTCAGACCTGCTGAGATTTTCCAACATCTTCTGTTTTGGCTTCAAATTCAACGCTCGTTCATAGGAAACTGAACTTGAACTTGTGCTATATTTGGGCAGAGATCTTGCATTGAGCATGTTTACACGATGGAACATGCTTCAAGCCTGACCTTATTGCTGTAATTCTGGTCACAGAGATCTTACATTTTCTAAACTAAAAACTGACGGCTCACCTCCTGAGTAACTCCCTTTGAAAATACATTGAAACAAAATGCAATGTTTCCCTTAAATGAATATTTAATCTAACAATTTTGACAACAGCATTTGATGTTTGTTGTGTGGTGTGAAATCCACAGCCAGGTAAGTCAATCATCATCTGAAAACTCCCCATGTGTTATCCTTAACAATTCACAACTTTTACAGATGCGCCATAGAAAACATTCTTTCTGGTTGTATCACAGCTTGGAATGGTTCGTGCTCTGCCCAAGACCGCAAGAAACTATAAAAGGTTGTGAATGTAGCCCAATCCATCAGGCAAACCAGCCTCCCATCCATTAACTCTGTCTACGCTTCCCGCTGCTTTGGCAAAGCAGCCAGCATAATTAAGGGCCCCATGAACCCCGGACATTCTCTCGTCCACCTTCTTCCATTGGGACAAAGATACAAAAATCTGAGGTCACATACCAACCGACTCAAGAACAGCTTCTTCCCTGCTGCTGTCACACTTTTTACTCCAATTTCAATCTTCATGTAATTTTAAATTCATAATGAAATAATGTATTTTCAAATAATTTTGATTCCTGTTTCGTTGAAAATGTCACTAGTTTGGTCTCAGCTATTGGGTGCAGTTCTGGGAGCTGCATTTTAGGAAGGATGTGAAAGCATTGAAGCAAGTGCAGAAAAGATTCAGGAGCATGGCTGCAGGGATGAGGAACTTCAGTTATGAAGCTAAATTGGAGAAATGAGGACTGTTCTTCTGAGAGAAGAGAAGGCAGAGAGGAGCTTTGATAGAGATATTCAAAATCATGAGGGGTCTGGACAGAATAGATAGGAAGCAACATGTGTGAAACGATCAAGAGCAAGATGGCACAGGTTTAAAGTAATCAACAAAAGATGTAAGAATGACATGTGGAAAAATGAGAGGGCATGGGATCCAAGGGCCTTTGGCCTTGTGGATCCAGAACTGGCTTGCCTGCAGAAGGCAGAGAGTGGTTGTGGATGGGTCTTTTTCTGAATAGAGGTCAGTCACCAGTGGAGTGCCCCAGGGATCTGTTCTAGGACCCTTGCTGTTTGTCATTTTCATAAATGACCTGGATGAGGAAGTGGAGGGATGGGTAAGTAAGTTCGCCGATGACACGAAGGTCGGTGGTGTTATGGATGGTCTGGAAGGATGTCAAAAGTTGCAGCAGGACATAAATAGGATGCAGGACTGGGCGGAGAAGTGGCAGATGGACTTCAACGCGGATAAATGCGTAGTCGTCCATTTTGGCAGAACCAACGGGATGAACGAGTACACTATCAAGGGCAGGAGTCTTAGTAGTGTTGAAGAGCAGAAGGATCTTGGGGTCCGGGTCCACAGGACTCTTAAATCGGCCTCGCAGGTGGAAGAGGTGGTCAAGAAGGCGTATGGTGTACTGGCCTTCATTAATCGAGGGATTGAGTTTAGGAGTCGGGAGGTAATGCTGCAACTTTATAAGAAACCTTGTCAGGCCTCATTTGGAGTACTGTGCGCAGTTCTGGTCGCCTCACTATAGGAAAGACGTAGAAGCTATTGAAAGGGTACAGAGGAGATTTACAAGGATGTTGCCTGGACTGGGAGGCATGCCTTATGAAGTTAGGTTGAGGGAGCTGGGTCTCTTTTGCCTGGAGAGACGAAGGTTGAGAGGCGACCTGATAGAGGTTTATAAAATGTTGGGAGGAATGGATAGGGTGGATTCTCAGAGGCTATTTCCCCTGGTTGAAATGGTCGCTACGAGAGGACACAGATTTAAGGTGCGGGGGAGGAAAGTACAGAAGTGATGTTAGGGGTAAGTTTTTCACTCAGAGGGTGGTGAGTGAGTGGAATCGGCTGCCGTCAGTGGTGGTGGAGGCGAACTCGCTGGGGTCTTTTAAAAGGCTTCTGGATGAGTATATGGGGTTTTATGGGATTGGGGGTTATAGATAGGTGTTGATGTGATCGGCGCAACTCGTGGGCCGAAGGGCCTGTTTGTGCTGTAGTGTTCTATGTTCTATGTTCTATGTTCATTCAGTGCATGGTTAAGGTCTGGATTAAACTGCTATCTAAAAAGTAAGAATATATAGGACTATGGGGAGATGGGGAAATGGCAATGAAAAGCATTGTTTATTTGGAGGGCTAGTGCAGGCATGATGGGCTAAATGGCATCCTTCTGTGCTGTAGCAATTCTGTGAATGGATGCTCCTGAAGACAAAGAGATGATTCCATGAAAAGCCTTGACCTACTCAAGTAGCGTCGTTCAACAGCGCTGGCTGTTCCTGGGAAACCAAAAGGTGCAATTTTTTTTAATATCTTCAAATGGCCTGAAGAAATCTATAGAAAAATAACTTCTTTTATGGAGAACTTCAGCTTTAATGCAGCAGAAAAATCAGAAACCTTTGGTGGTACAACAAATCTATATTTTCTTTCCAGCGTTTTTGTTTCTATCGATGTATTTGGAACCTGCAGTAATTGAAAGTTGCTAACAACTCCCATCTGCAATCTATTTTACAGCATTGCATTAATAATGACTTCAATTTTCACCATTCACTATTTGATCTTCACCAGACTGTGACATGTGACGGGTTATCATCAGAGAATCCGCAGCCACATGAACTGTTCACCACTTGCTTCAGGACCCTGGAGAGCAACAAGTAGCCAAAAGCCGTTCCTGAGGCAATAGGATAAAAATTACAGTCAACAATAGAAATATAGCAATGACCATGTCACTCAGTCTCTAGAGTCTGCTCCACAATTCAATTAGTTCATGGCTGATCTGTACCTCAACTCCATTTAGCTGCCTTAGCACCATACAAATGTTTCATATATTTGCAGCAAATTCCTCTCCCGACTGTGTTAATCCCGTTAAGGTAGTTTAGAGAGGAATTTTGACTAAATCCATCAAGTGTATATATGATCCCCTAATTGCTGACTCAATGTAATGGACACTATAATCAAAGCAGTGGTAGTGTAGTGGGATAAACGTCGAACTGGTAATTCAGGAACCCAACGTTCAAATCCCACCACTGCATTAAAGGTTGACTAATGACCATGGAACCATTATCAATTGTAATAAAAATTATTTGATTCATTAACGTGCTATAGGGATGGAAGTCTGCCATCCCCACCTGCATGTGAGCTAATCCGTACTCATCCATGTTGAACACCACTTGGAGGAAGCACTGAAGGTGACAAGAGTGTAGACGTTGTTTTATTATTGTCACAAGTAGACTTACATTAACACTGCAATGAAGTCACTGTGAAAATCCCCTAGTTGCTACACTCCAGCATCTGCTTGGATACACTGAGGGAGAATTTAGCATGGTTAATGCACCTAACCAGTCTTTTGAACTGTGGGAGGAAACCAGAGCACCCGGACGAAACCAATGCAGATACTGGGAGAATGTGCAAACTCCACACAGACAGTGACGCAAGCCAAGAATCAAACCCGGGTCTCTGGCGCTGTGAGGCAGCAGAGCTAACCACTGTGCCACCATGCTGCCCACAATGAATGAGGAATTTCAATGTTCATCGCCAAGAGTGGCCTGGTAGATTCACTACTGGGCTTGATGAATTTTAAAGGACATCATTGTTAGACCAGGATTGTGGCAGGTAGTGGGAGAAAACAAGAGAATAAAACATGCTTGACCTCATCTGCCACAATCTGGTTGCTGCAAGTACATCTGATCATAACGTTATGAGTAGAAGTGATCATTGCGCAGGCTTCACGTTGAGGGTGCCCACCATTGCATTGGGTGGCACTACCAGTGTGCTCAGTGAGACAGATTTCAAACAGATTTAACAACTCAAGCTTGGGCATCCACGAGGTGCTATGGACCATCAGCAGCAGCAGAATTTTACTGAACCACTTACTGTAACCTCATGGCCTGGGATATCCCCCACTCTACCATCAGCACCAAGGCAGGGGATCAAACCTGGTTCAATGAAACTTACAGAAATGCATGCCAGGGGCAGCAAGAGGCATACCTAAAATTGAGATATCAACCTGATGAAGCTACAGCGCAGGAATCCTTGCATGACAAACATCATAAGCAGCAAGTTGTGGGAAAAGCTAAGCAATCCCACACTGAATGGATCAGATCTAAGCTTTACTGTCCTGCCAATCCATTCATAAATGGTAATGAGCAGTTAAACAACTCAGGAGGAGGATTCATAAATAATCCCATCCTCAATGATGTTTGCTGATAATTGCACATTGTCCAACACCATTTATAGCTTCTCAGGTACTGCAATAATCCACATGCAACCAGTCCGGGACACCATCCAAACTTGGACTGCCAAGTGGCAAGTGACATTCATGTCATGCAATGCCAGGCAATGACCATCTCCAGCAAGAGAGAATCTAACCATTGCCTCTCAACATTTAATGGTATTACCATCACTGAATCCCCCACTATCAATATCCTGGGGTTATGATTGACCAGAAACTGAACTGGACTAGTCATTTTAATTTTGTATGTACAAGAGCAGGTCAAAGGCTAGGTCTCCTATGGTCAGTAACTCACTCCTGGCTTCCCAAAGCCTGTCTACCATCTACAAGGCACAAGTGAGCAGTGTGATGAAAAATCCTGCCTGGATGAGAATAGCTATAACGACACTCAAGATGCTTAACACCATCCAGGACAAAGCAGCCCTTCCACAAACATTCAATCCCTCCCACACTGACGCTCAGTAGCAGCAGTATAAGAGGCACTGCACAAATTCACCGAGGCTCCTTTGATAACACCTTCCAAACCCACAACCACTACAATCGGGAAGGACAAGGGCAGCAGAAATTTGATAACACAACCAACTGTAAGTTCTCCTCCAAGCCACGCAGCACCCTGACTTGGAAATATATTGGCCATTTCTTCACTATCACTGGGTCAAAATCCTGGAAATCCCTCCCTAACACTGTGGATGTACCTATAGCACATGGACTGCAGAGGTTTAATAAGACAGCTCACTGCCATCGCCTGGGAGGTAATTAGGATTGGGCAATGAATGCTGGTTTAGCCAGTGAAGCAAATCCTGTAAATAAAACAGCTTCAGGAAACACCTGCAGGAAGACGAAGTAAAGGATAACTTTTCAGGTTGATGTGTTTGGTCTGAATTCTAGTTGTGTGTTACTTTGTCACCTAGCAACAATAATCAGAGTCATCACAAACATAATCTGAACTGAATTAATTCCATCAAAAAAATTAGGACTCTGAGAAACAAAATATAATTTGTCTGGCATTTAATGAGTTAATGACTACCCGCATTTTAAAATGCTGACGTTATTGCAGAGTTCCTCAGCTGTAATTGGCATTGCCAGTTTGATAGAACAGCCTTGCAGCAACCTGTATGACACCAGATTGCAAATGAACGACACAGGTGTGATGTGTTTTTCAGGTGGATTGTTATTTGTGGCTGTGCTAAAGGTGAGAAGAAGATTTTCAAAATACAAAGTTATAAATGATTCATGCAGGGTGAATGTGATATATTGTATGCATGAACAGAAATTCTGTCATGTGTTACATTTATTGCACAAGCTAAATTGTGTACCTACTCTAACTTTGCCTGGGGATAATGGTCACAGATGGTGCAAGTTCAGTCAGTGCTTTTCCTCGAGGGAGAAATGTGAAAGGAAATAATTATTTTAGCTTTTTCAGGCAGCTTGCTACCTCAGCTGTCTTTGTGCAACATATGCATTGAAGAGCGGTACCTTGCTGCAGTTTGATGAAAATAACTGAAAACAAATTTATCACAAACACTAAGTATTTTTTAATCAAAGAACCTAGACCATGCCCAACAAGTAACAATATTAAATAACTGTAAATGATTTTAAAAAGATATGCAGATCCATTTGTTACTTGAATTGGTTTACAATAGTCAGTTCCTTGGTAAACTAAGAATGTTTTGTTCTATATCAATAAAAACATGTGTCTTTGCACCAAAAAAGCTCAATTTTTAAAAGTTTCTCAAGTGTCTGCAGACAGGGGCAATCGGTAAAAACTCCCAGTGGGGGTGAATTTTACTCTGGAGACCTGGTCAGCTTTGACACATTTTTAAACCAGGATAAAAGATCATAGAAACTCAATTAACACTGTGTATAATCTGTGCTTGGAATCAGAAATCTTCACTGCTGATTTGGTTGATTCTGGACAATTCTAACTGAAAGAAAAACAACACAACCAAAGAGAAACTTGGAGGGGTGGGGGGTGCAATTCTCCCAAAAGTGCTGAATTGGTCAGAAAACTGGTCTTGATCGTGCCAATTTTTTCAGTGACACTTCAGACCTGAATCTCTGCACTCTGTGCACTGCAGAGGTCCCCATTATAAATGTTGTTAAAAATCTGGGGGTGGGGGAGGGGGGCTATTCAGGCCAGAATCTGACAGTTCTGGAACTCCATGCATGCCCAGTGGTCCCGATCTATCAGACACCTCATTTGCTGGCCGGCTCAATCGCTGGCCAGCCCGGGACGCCTGCAGTGCTGCCCCTCTAGTCCACCCCCCCAGCATCCCATGGCCTGATTGCGGCCCCCACAACAATTCCCAGGCCAGCCCACCCCCACCCACCCACCATCCTGGGGTACCCCGATGTCCAGCCCACCACCCCCAAGAAATGGCGATCCCCCACATATCCCCCACCACAACAGACACCAACCCCCACCACTACCCCCACCCTCCCCACCTTTCCCAACCCCGCTAACCCTACTTGGTAGACCAACCCCCCCCCGGAGGCAGACCTCCTGACAGAAGGCAGATCCCCCCGCCCCCCCTCCCCGCCCCCCAGTCCACCCCAATCTCTGGCCTCCCTCCAGCCCAGACTGATTCTGTCTGCAGAGTGGCAGCAGGAGCCCCCCTCTCCACCCATGGACCCTTCGGTCCGCCCACAAAAGGCACCATGCCCTTGGCATTGCCTGATGCCTGCTGGGCAGAGCCAAGGTGCCCCCTGGGCATGGGCACTTTGCCCTTTGGGCAGTGCCAGGGGCTCAGACTGGCACCGCCAGGGTGCCCATGCCCAGGGGCACCACCCGACCCCCCGATTGCCTCTCTCGCTGGTTCCCCAAACGTCAGGAGCTAGTCTAAATCATGCTGGAATGAAGAACTCCTGGCGGAGTGGGAGATAGCACCGGACCCTGCACAGAACTTACCAGGACCAATAATCACATTTAAACTCCATTTAAAATGTATTTAAAATAGGTTAAAATCCTCCATCTCCCTTCCCACCAGTTTCCAGTGTGGTTCTGACTGCGAGTGTTCTCTGGTTCTGGGAGATATGCACGCATCGGAAATGCGTGTGCGAATCCTGTGAAATGGCCGACATGTGCACCTCCTGACCTGATCCACCAGAAACGTTGTGTGTCGCAATGGGAGAATTGCCCCCTTAGTTCTCTATTTACATTTGTGCAATTTAACAACGTTGTAAAACTGTTTCTTTAAGAAACAACTTTGAGACAGAAAGTTCATTTGTCGACCTTTCCTTATTGTAATTTTTCATGATATTTCCTATTTGTACCACCTGAAAAGTGAAGAGGTTTGTCAGCTAACAGTCTCAGGTTAGCGGGTGTGTATTGTTTAAAACTGACCATGTTAGGGACATGCGTGAATAATGCACAGGAAAGAATGAACATTCTCCTTCTCAATGAATTAAGACAGCCTCCATCTCTTCCTCAATGTCAGAGACAAATATTTGTGCGTAAAGAAATATCACTTGATCATTTGAATTATATCTTTTCAGAATTAGAATCATAGAATCATAAAATCATAAAATTCCTACAGTGCAGAAGAAGGTTATTTAACCCATTGAGTTTGCGCCGAATCTCTGTCAGAGCATCTTACCCACGCTCACTTCCCTGCCCTATCCCCGGAACCCATTTTATTTACCATGGCTAACCCATCTAACCTACACATCTCGGGACACTGGGGGGAAATTATCACGGCCAATCCACCTAATCTGCGCATCGCCGGACTGTGGGAGGAAACTGGAGAAAACCCACGCAGACATGGGAAGAACATGCAAACTCCACACAGGCAGTCACCCAGGCCCGGAATCGAACCCAGGTCCCTAAGCGCTGTGAGCCAGCAGTACTAATCACTGTACCACCGTGCCACCTCATTATGTTTTCTACCATCACCGATAAAATTATTAATTTACATATTTTGATAGTGTAGTTATTTCATAAAAAAGAAAAGAACATTAAAGTTGAAGATGAGGAAAAGCTCCTCCGACTTCACTCAAAACAAATGACCAGGAGTTTTGAACCTTGAGTTGGGTGCCCCAAGTCAGGAACTTTCCCAGCTCACGGCACACACCTCAAGAAAAAAATGCCCCAACTATTGCGATCTTTGTTGGAGGGGGGGGATGTTGGGGTTGGGGGGTGGGGGGGGCTGCGGGTGCATTCGTAGGCTGGAGTTGGGCCCACCAATCTCTCATGCAGCTCAGAAGGGATTACAAAGTCTGTTGAGTGTAAAGCCTGGCTCGTTAGAAGACCATCTGGCCCTCATTCCATGCCAACTCATGCCTCCCCATTCATCCCCTTGCCCCTTTAAACCCACTATCTCCATTTATTGACAACCCCATGGTCCCATCCGCCATCCATTGCCAACTCACCCAGTATTCACCATGGGTAGACCGCAGGAGCCATGCTGAGATGAAATCAATTAAAGTTCTAAAGATCTATTAGGGACTTCGCTCTACACAAAAAACACTCTCATTCATGACAACCAATTTAATACATTTAATACAATTAAATCTCCATCAGTATTTAATCCCTTATAAATGAAGGCATTTATAGGCATAACCCCATATCGAAGACAGTTAATTCTTTAACAACCTTTCTTAACTATCAATCAAGCAGTGAAATTTCGGTCTCCACTTCCATCCCCCACTGTGATAATGACAAGTTGTTGAAAGCAGTCAAGCATTAATACTGTCATAATGCTAGCACTTAGAGTTATATCAATCAACAGTTATTGTAACTGCAAGAACAAGTTGTTTCTACTCTCAGACACAGGCAGGCAGTTTTGTTTATAATTTTAAAAGGACTGCTCATTTAGTAACCTGGCAGTTTGATTAGTCGACACACTTCACCTGCCCTCTAAGAGAATTACTAATCTCAAAAGATTTGTGATTTACATATTGTGGGAAAGGCCCTTATCCACCAAAACTATGCTCTGTTTGAGTTTGGCACTTCAGTACTCACAAAGATGTGAATTTTCCCATTCCACCCACCACAGAAATTGGAGCGGGTGACGGGACGAGTCATGGAAAGGTCCGTTGACCTCGGGTGGGATTTTGTAGTTTTGGAGTGAGCGCGGTCACAAAACCTGTCCAGAGTCTTCATTAAAGTCTAATTATTCGTCACATTTAAGGCTTACATTAACACTGCAATGAAGTTATGAGATTCCCCTTGTTGCCACACTCTGGCACCTGTTCGGATTAAGCACCTAACTAGCAATCTTTCCAAATGTGGGAGCAAACCAGAGCACCCGGAGAATACCCACGCAGACTCAGGGAGAACATGCAGATTTCACATAGACAGTGACCCAAGCCAGGAATGGATCCCGGGTCTCTAGCGCTGCGAGGCAGCAGTGCTAACCCCTGTGCCACTGTGCTGCCCATACAGGCCCTCTTCCTCTCTCCACTGATGCTGTCAGATCTGCTGGGCATTTGCAGCACTCTCTGTTTTTTTTTATCAGATTCTCAGCGTCCACAAAATGTTTTGCTTTGATTATATAAGAACAAAAAGGCATTTGGCCAAAAAGCACATTTTATGAGCACTGGATTAACACTTCATAGACTTGATGAACACTACTTAAAACAGCTTATATTTATAAAGCACCTTTCATGACCTCTGATTATTTTGAAATGCTTTACATCCCGTTAAGTAATTTACAATGTCATCAGCGTTGTTAGTTTTCCATATTATTCAAGTCTGAGGTCTGACTCGTGCTATCTTGGTCTAAGATTATGTTGCTATACATTTTCTTCTGCTCTGGTTGTGTCAACATCACAGACTAATATCCGTATTCTGCCGATATTCGTATGGGCTTTGTGAGTTAAACCAGGCCTGACCTGCTGAGCTGGTAAACCTGGGTATGAAAACCTTTAAACGGAAATAATCTAAAGATTTGAAATCTTGGAGCTTTCCATTGATGGACTGCAACTATTTTCTTTGGCAGCTTGTTCTATTCTGGGATTGTCGATGAGTCCATCAATACAACTTGTGAAACTATCATCAGATATTCACTGTATCACACTCGCTGCACAGAGGATCAATATTCTTCCCCATTTTTAATAATCCAACGCTATGTCTTCATGAAAATCATCCTGAGAATTATCTTTGTTGATTCCATGGATCTTTTCCAATTTTTTAATGGTCTTTCTGCTGCAGGTAACCAAGATGGGAGGTGATTGATTGAAAAGAAATGTGATTATCATCATCAAATTGAGCTGTCTCCAGCTGAAATCCGCATGACTTCATCTCAGCTTCAGCTTGGATTGTGTACCTGGCACATTGGAAAGACAAATATCCTTTTTGATTTGATTTATTATTGTCACGTATTAACATACAGTGAAAATTATTGTTTCTTGCGCGCTGTATAAACAAAACATACTGTTTATAGAGAAGGAAATGAGAGGGTGCAGAGTGTAGTGTTACAGTCATAATTAGGGTGTAGAGAAAGATCAACTTAATACAAGGTAAGTCCATTCAAAAGTCCGACAGCAGCAGGGAAGAAGCTATTCTTGACTTGGTTGGTATGTGACCTCAGACTTTTGTATTTTTTTCCTGACAGAAGAAGGTAAAAGAGAGAATGTTGAGGGTGCGTGGGGTCCTTAATTATACTGGCTGCTTTGATAAGGCAGTGGGAAATGTAGATAGAATCAATGGATGGGAGGCTGGTTTGTGTGATGGACTGGGCTACATTCATGACCTTTTGTCATACCAAGCTGTGATACAACCAGAAAGAATGTTTTCTATGGTGCATCTGTAAAAGTTGGTGAGAGTCGTAGCTGACATGCCAAATTTCTTTAGTCTTCTGAGAAAGTAGAGGCATTGGTGGGCTTTCTTTAACTGTAGTGCCGGCATGGGGGGACCAGGACACATTTCTGGTGATCTGGACACCTAAAAACTTGAAGCTCTTGACCCTTTCTACTTCATCTCCATTGATGTAAACAGGGGCATGATCTCTTTTATGCTTTCTGATGTCAGTGACAATCTCTTTCATTTTGTTGACATTGAGGGAGAGATTATCATTGCTGCACCCGTTCAACAGATTCTCGATCTCATTCCTGTACTCTATCTCATCATTGTTTGAGATCCGACCCACTACAGTGGTGTCGTCAGAAAGCTTGAAAATCAAATTGGAGGGGAATTTGGCCACACAGTCATAGGTGTATAAGGAGTATAGTAGGGGGCTGAGGACACAGCCTTGTGGGGCACTGGTGTTGAGGATTATCGTGGAGGAGGTGTTGTTGCCTGTCCCTATTGATTGTGGTCTGTGAGTTAGGAAGTTCAGGATCCAGTTGCAGAGGGAGGAGCCGAGGCCCAGACCTGGAAGTTTGGAGATGAGTATTGTGGGAATAATAGCATTGAAGGCTGAGCTGTAGTCAATAAATAGGAGTCTGATGTAGGTGTCCTTGTTATCTAGGTGTTCCAAGGTTGAGTGCAAGGCCAGGGAAATGTCTGCTGTGGACCTGTTGTGGCGGTAGACAAACTGTAGTGGATTCTGGTAGTCTGGGAGGCTGGATTGATTCGTGCCATGACTAACCTTTCAAAACACTTCATAATGATGGATGTTAGAACCACCGGCCGATAGTCATTACAGCATGCTGCTTGACTTTTGTTAAGTACCAGGATGATAGTTGTCTTTGTGAAGCAGATAGGAACCTCAGAGTGTTGTAAAGAGAGGTTGAAGATGTCTGTGAATACCTCCGCCAGCTGATCTGTCCAGGACTTGAGCGCTTGTCCGGGGACACTATCCGGGCCAGTAGCTTTCCCTGGGTTGACCTTCAAGAAAGCTGCTCTGACATCTGTAATGGTGACCCAGATACAGGTTCATCCAGGGCTTCCAGGAAACAGGCAGAAATGGGAAATGCCTCCTGCCCTTGCTATTTATCTCCATGTGGCAGCACGGTGATTAGCACAGCTGCTTCACAGCGCCAGGGACCCGGGTTCAATTCCCAGTTTGGTCACTGTCTGTGCAGGGTCTGCACATTCTCCCTGTGCCTGCGTGGGTTTCCTCCAGGTGCTCCGGTTTTCTCTCACAGTCTGAAAGACGTGCTGGTTCGGTGCATTGACCTGAACAGGCGCCGGACTGTGGCAACTGGGGGAATTTCACAGTAACTTCATTGCAGCATTAATGTAATCCTTACTTGAGACTAATAAATAAGCTTTAAACAATTTCCAATTAATCTTTGCCAGATTTATTGTTTGAAAATTAAATATGCTTCTTTGCTGGTACAAAGCTCCAGGGACCCAGGTTCGATTCCCGGCTTGGATCACTGTTCTCCCTGCATTGGTTTCCTCCGGGTTCTCTGGTTTCCTCCAAAAATGTGTGGGTTAGGTCTATTTGGCAGGCTAAATTAAACCTTAGTGTCCCGGGATGTGATAGGTTAGAGGAATTAAATGGGTAATGAAGCAGGGATAGGGTCTGGGTTGGATTGTAGTCGGTGGAGATGGGTCGAATGGCCTCTTTCTGCTCTGTAGGGTTTCATGAAATACAGAATTTGTACTTAGAATGGGATGATTTCAAGATTCCCTTCTTCACAAAAGCAAACGTGCATTCAAAAAATTGATAAAGTGAGCATCATTTATGTTAAAATAAAAGTTGTAATGGTATTTGCCTTTACAGTCTTCCTTTATTCTTCAAATTCTAAAACTTTTTAAAGTTAACAGAAAATATGAAGCTGCTTATCAGAATATAAAGTTAATTCCATACTAGGATCGACATATGTTGAGAGATGGAGTTGAGGTGAATCGGTAAACTAATGGCTTAGATGTTGTAGTAGTAATTACAGTGAAATTCTCAAAAACATCACTGTTACTCCTCTGAAATGTGCACAACAAATGCTGGAGGCTACACTCAAACATTTAAACATGGAAATCCAGGAGTATTTCCATGCTTCTCCAGGGTGTGCTGCTAAGTTCTATTCAAACTGCAATCAACGAGAAATCACTGAACTGATGAAAGTGTCTACCTTTTTTATGTATCCCTTTAAAAAGCCAAGTGAGGTGTAAGTAGTTTTTTTTTTAGAGTTTTTTAAGTTTATAATTAAAGCTAAACAGCATCACTGACCCTAAAAAAAACCTGAAACAAAGAAATGTAAAAGGAAACATATAGAAGGAAGTCATTCACCAGAAACCTACCAGACTGCCCAGCACGGGAATCGGAACAGGCAAGTGGGAAGGTCTGTTGACATTGGACGGGATTTTCCGATCTTGGCATTGAGCCTGGCTGCAAATTCCCACCCACTGTGTCTGTTCCAGTCAAAAGAATCCAGCCTGATTCTACTTTCCGTATCTTGGCCTTTAATCCCCCCAGGGCGAGAGAATTTAAAGTGACTATTTATGCATTTTCTAAACTTAATGAGGGTTTCTGCCTCTATCACCCAGTCAGGCAGCAAGTTCCAGATGCTCCCAAATACATCTCCTCAGCTTTCCTCTAATCCCCCGCAAATCACTTTAAATCTGTGCTTCTGTTTGTTGACCTTTCTACTAAGGAAAACAAGTCCTTCCTATCCGCTCTTAGCCACAACAGCACAGTGGCACAGTGGTAGGCACTGCTGCCTCACAGTGCCAGGAACCTGGATTTGATTCCTGGCTCGGGTCGCTGTCTGCGTGGAATTTGCGCATTCTCCCCGTGTCTGTGTGGGTTTCCTCCGGGTGCTCTGTTTCCTCCCACATGCTGGTTAGCTGCATTGGGTGTGCTAAATTTTCCCTCAATGTACCCGAACAGGCACTGGAGTGTGGCAACTCGGGGATTTTCACAGTAACTTCATTGCGGTGTTAATGTAAGCCTACTTGTGACACTAATAAATAAACTTTTAAAATCCTTTCCTAGACTCCTCAATTTTAAACATCTCGACTGAAACTTTCTGCAGCCTCCTCTGTTGCATTGAAACAAATCGTTTCTTCAAACACAAAGAAAATGATAATCATTTCAAATCTAAATAAAAATTCTCAAATCAGCAAAGTCAGGCCAGCCAAAGGCAGGAATCCTTTGCTCAGCAACATTTCGATCTTTCTTCTGCTCTTTGTAAAAACCCTGCTTAGATCTTCAAAAGTGCTGTGAGGCGAAATTTAACAAGGACGGACTGTGTGAAAATGGTTCACAGGAACGTCCGATTGTTTCTTGTTTTTCATTCTCAAAAGGAGTTTGATGAACTCTGTGTTAAAGCCCAAACATCAGTTACACTTTCCCTGGAAAATGTTGTCTCAGCTCCCAGTGCCTGAATCACTTTGTAGTTTTACTATGAGTCACCCTTCATTATAAAGTGTCACTTTGTTTGCACTGAGCTGCTGTCAAGATATGAATTTATTAAAATGATGAATTATACTAAATAAGTGACATTGACAAATTTCTATTTTTTTCTTCATTTCCAACCCCCTTCCCTATTTCTTTTCTGATTTCTCACTGTGCATCTTGTATAGAAACATCACCCAAGTGAAACACTTTTCAGATGTGAGCTTAGGTTGTGATGACCGGTAAGACAATGTTGGTAGTTTAGTCATTACTTAGTCATTACCTAATACCAACACAATGGGTCATCCCAACAAAACTAACTGCGTAATTTCTAGCTGATATTTTCCCTTCCCAATGCAGGGATATGATAATCCCAACTGTAGCACCCCTGAGACTTGTTGGCAGTTTTGACTCTGACAGCGGACCAGATCTACGCAGTTATCAATAAAATTCTGATATAATTTTTCAAATTCATTGGCTTTCATGTAGATAGTTGCCTAGTTTTTAAGCTTATTCACTTGTGTCACAAGTAGGCTTACATTAACACTGCAATGAAGTTATTGTGAAAATCCCCTAGTCGCCAGACTCTGGTGCCTGTTCAGGTACATTAAGGGGTAATTTAACATGGCCAATGCACCTAACCAGCACATCTTTTGGAATGTAGGAGGAAACCGGAGCACCTGAAGGAAACCCACATAGACATGGGGAAAGCGTGCAGACTCCGCACAGACCCAAGCATTGAACCAGGGTCCCTGGCACTGTGAGGCAACAGTGCTAACCACTGTGCCACTGTGGTGTCCCAAAAAATATGGAATATTTCAGGAATTTGCATGCAGAGAATTTGATTGCTCTATCAAATTGGGGCACACGGTGGCACAGTGGTTAGCATTGCTGCTTCATAGTGCCAGGGACCTGGGTTTGAATCCCGGCAGCACGGTGGCACAGTGGTTAGCACTGCTGCTTCACAGCGCCAGGGAATAGGGTTCGATTCCCAGCTTCGGTGGCTGTTGGTTTGGAGTTGGCACATTCTCCCCGTCTGCGTGGATTTCCTCCGGATGCTCCGGTTTCCTCCCACATTTCAAAGATGTGCGGATTAGGTAGATTGGCCATTTTAAATTGCCCCTTAGGGTCGGGGGACTACCTAGGATTAATACATGGGGTTACAGGGATAGGACCTGAGTGGGATTATGGTCAGTGCAGACTTGATGGGTCTAATGGCCTCCTTCTGCACTGTAGGGATTCTATGATTCTATTCTCTGAACATGTTGCTACCTTTCAGAACATTACTTGTCGGTCAGGAAATCAAAGAACACGTGGCGTTCACATCTGAGGGTTCACAACTCTGTACATTTTGTTCGAAGCTATTTGAGACTCGGAGCCAGCTGTTCTGAGTTGAAATGTTTACTTGTTCAGCGTGTAAGCAGAGCCATCAGATAATTTCTCTTCCCGCTCGCCAATTAATACTTTCTCTTGGTTCGAGTGACCTGATTCTCTCCCACCTGTGAAGATGAAATGCAATTTATTTTGATTAAATGCTTTGCATAAATCACCTGCCACCTGTCAGAAAGACTCACATGAGAGCTCAAATTAAATTAGCACTTTGTACATATTTATGTAAAGATTTCAAAATAACTTTAAAATGCAGTATTAATTTAGGCACTGAAGTGTGTAAAACTGTTTTATATGAAACAGATTCTGCAACAAGAAAGAAAAAAGCAAAATACTGGGAATGCTGGAAATCTGAAATAAAAACAGAAATGCTAGAAATACGCTGCAGAACTTCTTCTGCAAAGAGACGTTTTGGACTCAAAACATCTGTTTCTCTCTTCACAGATGTTGCCAGGCTTGCTGTGTTCTTCCAGCATTTTACTGTTTTATCTCAAGAGTTAACAGAACAGTGTGAACACATCCACTAAATAGAACCTCAAGGCTACTTATCAAACCAGCCATCTAATACCCTGAACTATATTTTATGGTTAGGCTGATTCACTGTGTTATTCAGCATTCAATGTTTCATAATTTAAAAAATGCATTTACAAACTACCTCTTGAGCTGCATTTGAGTCAAACGTTTTGTGATAATGTGTACAGCAATCATCATCTATTTCTCAGTGAAGCTAAAGTACTCCATCCTTCACTGGATTCAATTTGCATATGAATAAATTTGAGGATATGCTGTCCTCAATAGGGTTATATTTTCTGACCAATACTGTCCTTGTACAGAGACAGACTCCCCTCTGCTCAGATTCTTGGTGTTTTTTTTAATGGGTGTTAGCCCTGTTAATGGCTGCATTCAAAAAAACAAACAGATAAAGCTGATGAAACATTTAGCTGGATTATGGTGCCAATCAGAAACATTTCCCACACTACCTTCTGTCCCATCTGTTTAGTTATAGAGACTGTTAAAATAATTCTCCGATGCTACTTTGTTTTGCATTTTCATCATGGATCTTTCTCCTTTCCTAATCCTGTATCTCCCTCTCCACACACGTGAAGATGTCGCTGAGATGAAATCAGTCTGGAAAGCATTTGACAGAGATCCACATGAAAGGCTGTAGTCAAATTCAAAGCTGCAACCCTTGTGAGTGGATGAGGGACTGGTTAAGAATATTCAACAAATATTCAGCAGTCATAAAAACAAAGAAAGTTCTGGAAAAGTTCGGCAGGTTTGGCAGCATTGGTGGTGAGAGAAACAGAGTAAATATTTTAAGTCCAACATGGCTATTTTTTGGAATAATATTCATTTGAGGAGATATGTTGTATTGGGGTGAACACTGAGACCAGTGACTCAGGGTTTAGTTTAAGAAATATTACCACTCCAATTTACATTAAAAAACTGAATTCAGGAACCCAAGGCTTTGAAAGATGATGTCAAAGTGCAAGAGGCAGTGAGACAAATGGAGGCAGACCAGAAATTAGAGAAATATTTGCAAAAAATGGCTGAAGAATTTTAGTGCAGCCAAAAACAAAGAATTGCACGTAGGAAAAAATACAAAATGTATCAGATTTTTCATGAAAGGTTATGAAGCAGCTGAGGAGAAAACTAAGAGAGTGTTAATAACCTTAATTCAAAACCTGTTCTATTAGTGCCCAGTATCAATCAACCAATCTAATTAAATGCAGAATTATATAGACAAAGCATTAGAATATATGTCAAAAAAGCACCTTGATCAAATTGTACAATATTTTAATGAGACTGGACCTTAATTACAGTATCCATCTCTAGTTGCTGAGAAATATGCACATTTAACACAGTTTGTAATTGGACCTATGAGGCAGCAAGCTCTCCTCGATTTGGTCCTGTGTAATGATGATATGGAGATGCCGGCGTTGGACTGGGGTAAACACAGTAAGAAGTCTCACAACACCAGCTTAAAGTTCAACAGGTTTATTTGATAGTAAAATCAACAAGCTTTTGGAATGACTCTCCACTCACCTGACAAAGGAACAGCGTTCCGAAAGCTTGTGGGTTTTACTATCAAATAAACCTGTTGGACTTTAACCTGTGTAATGAGACAGGAATAATTACAGATCTTGCAGTTAGGGATCATCTCGGAAGGAGCGATGACAGTATGGTAGATTTTAAAATATAGATGGAGCGAGAGAAGATAAAATCCAATACCAACATCTTGTGCTTAAACAAAGGAGATGAGGGAGGAGTTGGCTAAGGTCGACTGGGAGCAAAAACTTCATCGTGGGAAAATTGAGGAACAGTGAGGGGCTTTCAAAGCAAATTTTTCACAATGCTCAGCAAAAGGATATACCAGTGATAAGGAAGGTCTGTAGAAAAAGAGATGATCAGCCATGGATATCTAAGGAAATAAAGGAGGCTATCAAATTGAAAAAAAATGCATACAAAGTGGCAAAGATTAGTGGGAACCTAGAGGATTGGGAAATCTTTAAAGGTCAACAAAGAGCCATGAAAAAGCGAAAAAGAAAAGTAAGATGGATTATGAGAGTAAATTAGTCCAGAATATAAAATCAGATGGCACAAGTTTCTACAAATATATAAAACAAAAAAGAGTGGCAAAAGTAAACATTTGTCCTTTAAAAGATGAGAAGGGGGATATAATAACTAGAAATGAGAAAATGGCTGAGGCATTGAAGAGGTATTTTGTGTTGGTCTTCACAGTGGAAGACACAAATAACATGTCAAAAGTTGATGACAGGAAGGCAATGGCAGGTAAAAACCTAGAAAGTATCATTACCATGAAAGATAGTGTTGGGCAAGCTAATGGGGTTAAAGGTTGACAAGTCTCCTGGTCCTGGCGGAATGCATGCCAGGATACTCAAAGAGATGGCGGGGGAAATAGCAAATGCACTAGTGGTATTTTACCAAAATTTGCTGGACTCTGGGGTAGTTCCTGCAGATTGGAAAACAGCAAATATGATGCCTCTGTTTAAAAAAGGAGGTAGACAAAAGGCAGGTAACAATAGGCCGGATAGCTTAACTTCTGTAGTAGGGAAAATGTTTGAATCTATCACCAGGGAAGAAGCAGCAAGACGTCTGGATATAAATTGTCCCATTGGAAAAACGCAGCATGGGTTCATGAAGGGCAGGTCATATTTGACGAATTTGGAATTCTTTGAGAACATTATATGTGCAGTGGACAATGGGGAACCTGTGGATGTGGTGTATCCAGATTTCCAGAAGGCATTTGACAAGGTGCTGCACCAAAGACTGCTACATAAGATAAAGGTGCACGGCATTATGGGTAACATGTTAGCATGGGTAGAGAATTGGTTAACTAACAGAAAGCAAAGAGTGGAGGTAATGGGTGTTTTTTCTGGTTAGTGATTAGTGAATTGTGATGTGTCTCAGGGATCAGTGTTGGAACTACAATTGTTTATGATTTACGTAGATGATTTGGAGTTGGGGACAAAGTGTAGTACGTCAAGATTCACAGATGGCACTAAGGTGAGTGGCAGAGCAAAGTGTGTGGAGGTCGCTGAAAGTCTGCAAAGGGACATAGATAGTCTCAGTGAGTGGGAGAGGGTTGGGCAGATGAGTACAATGTTGGTAAATATGAGGTCATCCATTTTGGTAGGAATTATAGCAAAATGGACTATTATTTAAATGGTAAAAAATTGCAGCATGCTGCTGTGCAGAGGGACCTGGGTGTCCTTGTGCAAGAATCACATGGAGTTGGTTTGCAGGTGCAGCAGGTAATTCAGAAATCAAATGGAATTTTGTCCTTCATTGTTAGAGGGATGGAGTTTAAAAACAGTGAGGTTATGTTGCAGCTGTATAAGATGCTGATGAGGCCACATCTGGAGTACGGTGTATAGTTTTGGTCTCCTTACTTGCTGGAGCAGGTGTGGAGGAGATTCACAAGGTTGATTCCGGAGCTGAGAGGGTTGGCTTTTGAGGAGAGACGGAGTAGACTGGGGCCACACTCATTGGAATTCAGAAGAATGAGGAGAGATCTTATAGAAATATATAAGATTATGAAGGGAATAGATAAGGTAGAAGCAGAGAACTTGTTTCCACTACCGGGTGAAACTAGAACTAGGGGGCATGGCCTCAAAATAAGGGGAAGCAGATTTAAGACTGAGTTGAGGAGGAACTTTTTCACACAGAGGGTTGTGAAACTGTGGAATTCCCTGCCCAGTGAAGCAGTTGAGGCTACCTCATTGAATGTTTTTAAGGCAAGGATAGATAAATTTTTGAACAGTAAAGGAGTTAAGGGTTATGGTGAGCGGGTAAGTGGAGCTGAGTCCACAAAAAGACCAGCCATGATCTTATTGAATGGCGGAGCAGGCTCGAGGGGCCAGATGGCCAACTCCTGCTCCTAGTTTTTATGTTCTCATGTGCAAATAGGCAGAAAACTGACTTCTGCGATATCAGGGATCCCGGAAAGGGCCGAGATGTGTCACCCACTCAGCAGTTCTAGCTAAAGATCATTGCAAATGCTTCAGCTTTGTCTTTTGCAATGATGACTATGACCTGTGAGACATTCTCCCAAAACAGGGCAGTAAATACATTGTAACACCACCACCTGCAAGTTCCCCTCCAAGCCACTCACCATCCTGACTTGGAAATATATCCCCCTTCCTTTGCAGTCACTGGTCAAAATCTTGGAATTCCCTCCCTAACGGCATTGTGGGTCAACCCACAGAGCATGGACTGCAGTGGTTCAAGGAGGCAGCTCACCACCAGCTTCCCCAGGGCAACTAGGGATGGGCAATAAATGCTGGCCAGCCAGCTACACCCATGTCTCATGAATGAATAAACAAAAAGGTACAAACCCCCAGTTATCTGTTAGGGGGGTTTGCAGAGCAAACAGGACTGAATTTGCCATTGTGGTTTCCAGTGCCTAGGCTGATGTTGGGCTGCTGTTATTATTGACTTGCTTTTAGTGGTTTAGTACAGCTGAATATCTTCGTAGACCATTGTCGAATCAACTGCGTTGATGTGGGCCTGGAGTCACATGTAGGCTGGACCAAGTAAAGACAGCAGATTTCCTTCCCTAAAAGACAATAGTGAACCAGATGGGTTTTAATACAATACATAACAGTTTCATGGTCATTATCAGACATTTAATTCCATAAATTTATTGAATTCAAATTCTACCATTTGCCATTGTAGGATTTGAACCCCTGTCCACTGGGTCTCTGAATTACTTGTCCAGCAACAATACAAACATGTGACCACGTTCCTTTGTTTTGTGAAAAATACTATCAGATTTCCAAGGCAGTAAGGCAAGAAAATGTTGGTCCTGGTTGTGAAGAACAAATCTAACATGCATGGCGAATGTTATTTCTTCACACATCAGCTGAGCCACAGTTTAATGTTACAGTGGGAGGACAGTAAAGTCAGTCATCTAAAAAATAGATAATATTCAATGAGTTCAAGGACCTGAACACCCACATCTAGATTATAGCAAGAAAAATGTAGGAACAGTCAAATGGCCACGGCTACTAGTGATAAATAGACACTTGACTATGTCGTAAATGTGTAATCAACCTAAAATATAATTCAAGTGGTATAAAGATTCTGCTGATCCTTACATTCCAGTAATAGAATAGTTGTGTATTTAGAACTCACTTTGCTTCTTTCAAGCTTCTGTTAAAACAACACATTCTTCAAGATATCAAATGAACACTTTCTACCCCTATAGCTTTCACTCTTTCCCAAAATATGTTTTTCTCTTTTATTTGTAAACCCATTATTTTTGACCTCTTCTGAAAGTTACCTTTCCCAGGACATAAAATTATTTCATTTTTTGGGGTAAAATTAAATGTCATACTTTGTTTTATTCACTTTTGATTCTTGTCATTTGTAAATTTTCCCTTTGAAATACAACAGCTAACCTTCAACTTGCCCCATTATCTCCTAATGCAAATTTCTATAAGTTATAAGAAATAGGAGCAGGAGTAGGCCATCTAGCCCTTTGAGCCTGCTCCGCCATTCAATAAGATCATGGCCGATCTGAAGTGGATCAGTTCCACTTTCCCGCTTTCTCCCCATAACCCTTAATTCCCTTGTCTGTCAAAAACCTATCTACCCGTGACTTAAATATATTTAGCGAAGTAGCCTCCACCACTTCAATGGGCAGAGAATTCCAGAGATTCATCACCCTTTGAGTGAAGAAGTTCCTCCTACATCCTACTTATGTTGTTCCCTGGTTTCCTAGTTTAACTTGTCCATCTCCACCTCAAATGCTTACTTTTATACCGAACCCCTTTGATGATTTAAACTTTATAGTCAAACAGTCTTCAGTTTAATTAAATAAGCCTCACATATGCACACACACACACGCACACATGCACACACACACACACACACACACACACACACACACACACATATACACAGGTGGACATACACGCAAACATGCGGACAGACATGCACACACACATACACACACCTATATGCACAGACACACATGGATACATACACAAATACGCATATACACACAAATACACACACATACTTTACATAAGATGTGGTGAAATGGGTGATGTGGAAAGGGATCTATTGTGAATGTGGACATACCGAGTCATTGAGAGGCAGCAATTAAACAAAGGGAATAGAACGTGGAACTGGAGTGCCAAATATGTAGAGTCCAAATTAGGGATGTTCTGCTGAAACTCTGGTCAGAATAAGGTGCTGGGACAACAATTCAGATATTTGATCAACAGCGAGTAAACCAGCTTACCAGCTGCCACCACCCCCCCAACTCCCTGGTAACAATCTCCTACCCTCAGACCCCTGATGATTATCCATGCTCTACCCTGGCACTTCCCAAGAACTACTTAGATAGTGCCTGTGTAAATTCTGCATGATGTCCGAGCAGTGCCTGGACAGTGCCAGGGATTCCAGGGCAGCATTGGAAGGTTTCAGCATGACACTCTCCTCTCTGAACACTGCACATAGCTGAGCTACCCTGGGAGATCTGCTCACCAGGTGCACGCTTTGGGAGACCAATGGTGCTTCCTGCCATTCTGCAGATGGATCTGTAGACAGATTTACTAATGGGGGAGAGAGGGAGGTAATTCCAGTAAACGGGTCCGATGGTGATATGTAAATTTATTATTATTAGGATGTTCCCATTGAATGTCAGAAAATGGGGCCCATCACTGACACAAGGGGTGGGGTGGGGGGGAGGGGTAGGGATGGCAGGGGGTGGTAATTGCGTCACGCTTTCACATCGGCTGCCCTTCTTGTGATATTTTCCATTGGTCCTTGCCAAAATGCCTGACCCGAATTGGAACAGAAAATTCCAGCCCATGTCCAGCTTGAGGGAAAATGTGGAACTCATGTTTAAAGTGGAACCACTTTGCAAAGATATGCAGGTTGTCAGAGAAGGAGACTTCATCTGTTTGATGTGTGGGGGAGTAATTTCCATAGTGTGAGGAACAACATCACTCGATCAATTCTCAGGACTTTTTCAATCACGATTGTGGACATTTCAATGTCGTTTCTCATAGATTATTGATGCAAAAATTTCTACATTGAATAACAAACTATCATCAGCATCTTTCCCAACTTTCTCACGCTTCTGTGAAAGACACTTTCATTTTTGATGACTCAGTTATTTGGGTTTTGGGAATGATCACAATTCCAGTGCACTACAAAAACATCACACTAAACAGGTTCACGTTTTATCTTGCCAAAGGCAGGTTCTATGGGTTTATTCCCTCTTGATAAACTTGGCTTCAAACTTGCAGACCGCACTGGTGTACACATGAATGTGATTGAGGACATTGGCTGTCCAGACACCTCCTTAAACTGATCTCGGGGAAGGTAAGGGATAATGTAATGTTCCTAATGATCCATTTCACCAGTTTCACTCAATTTGAGATGGTTCCCATTTGAAAACCATCCCCTAAATTCAATTCTCTAACCTTATTTTCACTACAGCTACACCAATTTGCTTGCCTCTAAGGTATCAATCCAAGGGTTATTACCATTGTGGCTCTGATTTTTAATACAAGCTCTAACTGTTCATACATCTTCAGGTGGACATCTTTGTTAGCCCCATGTTGGTCCCCATGTAGAGCAAACAACTGGATCACTCCTCTTCCACAACAAGTTCCTTTCCAGCCCTGGGGAGATGCCTTTAATCCTCAAACAAGACGGGCAGCATAGCTTTCATGACTCACATTCTGCACCCTAGAGTGTTTACCCCCCTAACTATACTGTCCCCTACCACAAATACATTTCTTTTTGCACAATCCCTACTTTAATACCTCCATGTATGACTGTGCTTGGGCCTCAGCTATTGACAATATACATCGATGATTTTGGATGAGGGAACCAATATAATATTTTGTTTTCTGATGACACAAAACTTGATGG
This sequence comes from Carcharhinus amblyrhynchos, assembly GCF_965287045.1. Lineage (NCBI taxonomy): Eukaryota > Metazoa > Chordata > Chondrichthyes > Carcharhiniformes > Carcharhinidae > Carcharhinus > Carcharhinus amblyrhynchos. Next base: position 51,640,592 of record NC_137342.1, read on the forward strand.
GACTGTAAGTGGTGAGGAGGATGGTAAGAGGCTTCTCGGTGATTTAGAAAAGTTGAGTGAATGGGCAAATACATGATAGATACAGTAGAACATGGATAAATGTGAAGTTATCCACTTTGGATGGATAAACGGCAGAGTATTATTTAAACGGATTGGGAAATGTTGATATACAAAGTGACCTTGATATCCTTGTACTTAAGTCACTAAAAGCAAGCGGAGAAGTACAACAAGCAGTTAGGAAGGCAAGTGGTGTGTTGTCCTTTCTTGAAAGAGGACTTGAGTACAGAAATAAGGGTGTCTTACTGTAGCTGTACAGGGCCTTGTTGAGGCAACACTTGGAGTATTGCGCGCAGATTCCTTATCTAAAAAAGAATGCAATTGCCATAGAGGTTCACTGGATTGATTCCCAGGATGGCAGGATTGCCTTATGAGAAGGGATTGGGTCCACTAGGCCTATATTCATTGGAGTTTAGAAGAATGAAAGGGGATCTCATTGAATTGTATAAAGTTCTGACAGGGCTGGACAGATTGAATGCAGGAGTTTCCTCTGGCTGGGAGGGTTTAGAATAAGTAGTCACAGTCTCAGGATATGGGAGAGGCCATTTAGGACTGAGATGAGGAGAAACCTCATCACTCTGAGAATGGTGAATCTATGGAATTCTCGACCACAGAAGGGCCAAATCACTGAATATATTTAAGAAGGAAATTATTGGATTTCTCAACTCTAAAGATGTTAAGGGATTTGGGGAGAGGGCAGGAATATGGTGTTGAGATAGAGGATCAGCCACAATCATATTGGATGATGGAGTAGGCCCAAAGGGCGGAATGACCTATTCCTGCTCCCATTGTCTATGTTTCTACAGTGCCTTGGTTAGTTTGCTCATCCACTCTGCTGTCCCTGCACTCGAACACACAAACTGAAGAACATTGAATCTGTGCAATCGTTGCAACTCTTCCATTGCTGCCTCCTGAACCCCCATACCTGCCTTTCATATAGACCCGTCCTCCTGTCCTGGAACAAAAGCTCAGGTTCCAGCTCATCCACTCAGAGCCAAAGTTCCTTGAGCTGTGGACACTTACGGGGCTGATGTGATTGTCGCGAATCACACAGATGTCCACCAGTCCCCATAATTACAACACATCAGCATCGCTGCCATCTTTCATTTAAATCAACAAACAACACTTACAGTTTAGATACCACTCAGTGATAATCTGTAGTTATTGAATTTAACTACTTAGAATGTAATTTTAAAATATTTATATTTCCACACTTTCATTTTAATTTGTTGCCTCAGTTTAGAGGGAACAAAGACTTAGACCTCACTGATCACCAATCTACTTTAATGCCCCTGAACTTCAGATCCTGGGTCTTGTTGTCTCTGGTTCCCTGTCTTGGATTCCTTTGATGCTAAAAGTCAGAACAACACCTCCTCCTTCATTGCTCTGAATTTCGTCACTTACCAATTCCCAGACTGAAGCACTTGGTCTCGCTGCACTCACTCCCCACCTGCTGCCTCTGTGTAATTTACTTGGTTCAAGAAGGTGATTCATCACCATTTAGAAATTGGCAATAAAAGCCAGAGTGTGAAATTAAGATAATGGAAGACCAAGGTTGAGAGAATCAAATAGGATGACAATCGCCAAATGTCAAAACATATCAGCAGGGGGTAAATGCTGATAAAATATTGTTGCTTAACCTGGTCGATATTATCTTCCTGACTCCATGATGACAATGCAACACAACTGACAGACTAGTCCCAGAAACCAGAACCTGGACTACAAGCCAAAAAGGCTGCCTGTGATCTACTGCAGAAAGGAGAGAGAAATGGAGTGGGAGCAAAGAATTGGTAAGTCAAAGGAGAAAATAGAAGGGAAAAGGGACAGAGCCAGGTTACTGGGTGCTGTGCAACTGGTGTAGTGGCTGTGTTAAATACAAGCAGAAAATTCTGGAAAAATTCAGTAAACCTGTAGAGAGAGGAGCAGAGTTAATGATTTGAGTCCAATCTGACCAATCTCCGGTTCTGGTTTACTGAATTTTTCCAGAACTTTCTGCTTGTATTTAACACAGCCACTACACTAGTTGCACAGCACCCAGTAACCTGGCTCTTTCCCTTTTCCCTTCTATTTTGTCCTTTGACTTACCAATTTTTTTTTCTTTATTATTAATACGTGGGATGTGGGTGTTGCCGCCTGGGCCAGTTTTTTTTGTCAATCTCTGATTACCCTCGAACTGAGTGGCATTTTAATAGTCAGTCATATCGCTGTGAATCTGTAGGCCAGACTGGGTAAGGATGGCAGATTTCCTTCCCTAAGGACATTAGTGAAGCAGATGGGTTTTTACAATAATCGATAATAGTTTCATGGTCATCATTAGTCTTTTAATTCTAGATTTCTATTAAATTCGATTATCAACACCTGCTATGGTGAGATCTGAAGCTGGGTCTCCAGAGCATTACTCTGGGTCTCTGGATCACTAATACTTTCCCAAAAATTCACTTGTAAAAAGCAATGTAATGAAATATGTGATGCAAAGGCATTTATTGCATCTAAACACAAGCCAACTATGATCCCTTGGGACTTTTCCAGATTTGGCCTTTGGACATAGATTGGGGTTTCGCCTCCATGTGGGCATTTCCGGTAAATGCAGGTGAAGTTCAGGAGACATCTGGAGCAGTCCACAAACAAACTGCATCATTAGGACAATCGGAGATACAGGCTAAAGTCTTTAATCTGACAGAAGTTCCCAAAGTGCTGAGGTCAGCTTTTGCTTGATACACTCTGTGCTCTCCTTTCTTCATATTGATGACTAGATTAGTACAGGAGCAGCAGGAAGAGAGTAAACTCCCATTTTACTGATGTGTGTAATCTCGGAACAATTCAGTGTTAAGTCAAGCTTCACAGTCTGCTTAATGTAGATTTGTGTCCTTACAGAAGCCAGTCAACTGGTACTTGTGATGATTTTTAACGGTGTTCTGGCCAGACTTTAGAGCAGTGTTCAAGGGGTGGTTCAGGAAATTAAATGGCATCATTGGACTAAGGGGGCTTCTGGAGGTTCTCCAGCAAAGAAGTGAAAAAGATCCAGCAGATCAGTTCCCCGATGGCACAACAGATCTCGCTGGAACATTTCATAGAAACTCACACACCCACTTTCAGAACAGAATTAGACAGGGAATTTATAAAGTCTTCATGCAACCTTAAACATTAATCACTTTGGGTACACGTTTGATAAAAGCTAACAGTCAGCATATGAGAGTATAATTCATGAGATGTGTTAACATTAATGCTGGGTTTTTATGATTTTATTTGAAAAGCTGATTAAAAATGATTGAAAACTGATTGAGAATGTTGACCATAAATTGAAGGGTGAACTGTGTTTTATAGCTAACAGAAATGAAAGTCATAACTAAATTAACAAAAAAGACTTGGTGAATTCTGTTTTCAAATGCTGCTTCCAGTTTCCTCTGATCAACATTTAAAGTGGCTCAAGGAGTTTCTCAAACAGTCTAACTGTTTTGCAACTCAACAAGATCCCAGGAATTAAAGTTTTTTATTTACTGAGTGGCTATCTCAATTGATGCAGCTATTAAACAGTCGCAGTGATAGTTAAATGAGGTTCAGCTGAGAGTGTTTTTCTAATGATAGAGGTGGAGTCTATAACAGTAATTAGGACCATATGGATGCATTGCTCAAAAATCCCTCTGGTTCCGAGAGGAAGCAATGCCTGCCACTTAGAGCTTATGAGGGAGATGTTAATGTAACTGAACACATTGAAATGAAGATGTGCATAATGTTAAACCTCATTAAGCTTTCGATAGGTTTCATCTCTTCAGCAAACAAGACAGCATTGTGTCACGAGCAGACTAGAGTAACCCTTACGTTAGATGTATCAGCAATGTGTTCAGATATTTCCTTGTGAATGTTCACCAGACTTTACAACATTGGAACTCTTTCAACCCCAGTGGCCCAACTATTTCCGATATTGATTTGCTCCCCGCACTAATCTCAAACACTCTGCGTTTCACCACAAACCTCAGTTCTGAATTTTCATTTGGTGACAAAGTATGAATAAAAGATTACCTTTTCAGATTGTTATTATTGTCAGCTACACTGTAGGAATGAGAAGCTGTGATCGTTTCAGCACATCACCAGGTTATAATTGTGTTGGTATCTTTGAATCTGTCTTTCCAAATCAAACTGCTCGGAATATTCTGTATTCAGGAGGTTTGTGGCTGGTGTTCCCACAGAGGACTTGCTGCTTCACATTGAATCAGTTAGTATGACCTTTATTCAAGGCAGAGATGAACTATGAATCCAAAAACATGTTTTTTTTTGCTTTCAAACTTAAGAAAAGCAAGTTCAAAAGGTCGACATCACTTGTTAAAATTCTGGAAGCCAGCCAGTTCATGAATTAAATATCACAAGGTCTATTAAATACATATTCATTGTTGGACTTTTATTAAATGTTAGCTTTTTACTAGCTGTAAACAATTACATGGCTCCTTGATCACAATACAAATAAGTTTTGTTTTATTCCTTTGTGGGATATTTTCATTGGCAGGGCAGGCAGATATTACAGAGTGACAATTACCATTCAGAATGGCTGTGAGCTGTAATACAACCGAGTGGTTTGCCAGGCCATTTCAGGGGACAGTTCAGGGTTAATCACATCGCTGTGACTCAGGAGTCATTTATAGGCCAGACCAGGTAAGGATGGCAGATTTCCTTCCTGAGAAGGCACGATTGAACTCAGAATGAAAGCAGAAAATTCTGCAAATCCTCAACAGTTAATTCAGTCCCTGTGGAGAGAGTGAATATTTCAGTTCAGTGGAGTTTTATCAGATGAAGTAGATGAAATCTGAGGTATAGAATCACTAAATTCCTACAGTGCCGAAAAAGGCCTTTCAGCCCATCGGGTCTGCACCAACTCTCCGACAGAGCATCCTACACATGCCCTGCCCCGTATCCTCATGTACTTACCCTGCTAACCCCCCAAGCTTACACATCCTGGAACATTAAGGGGCAATTTATCATGGCCAATAAACCTAACCCGCATATCTTTGGGCTGTGGGAGGAAACCGGAGCACCCAGAGGAAACGCACGCAGGCACAGGCAGAATGTACAAACTCCACACAGACCGTGATCCAAGACCGGAATTGAACCCGGGTCCCTAGTGTTGTGAGGCAGCAGTGCTAATCACTGTGCCACCGAGCCGCCCCAATCCAGATGTTTTGTGGATGATTTTTAGTGCCCTCCTCTATGTTGAGTTTGGTGGCAGGGGGACACTTAATCTGACAGGTGGGTGGTGAGTGGAGGCCCAGGAACATTCCTGCCTGCACATCAATTAAGTGCCTGGTGAGGAGATCTCCCTGACTGCTGAGTGAGGCATGAAAGTGGGTAATTAATCCTCGCTGCACGAAAGGCCCTCATCCCCAGATCACGAATGGAACTCGCCCTGAGGGAAGCACGGAAACAAAATGGCGGGCTTCTTGGACGAGTTCCTCTTTCAAAGGCATTGAGTGTCTGAGGCCCCAGCCTCAGGAAGTGGGTGAGAGCCACCCCTCCTCTGGAACACTCATTCCACAACCCCTCTCCCTCCACCATTCACCTGTGGTCTTGGCAATCCTGAGCTTTGGATTGGTGCATTACCAACAGCAGCCACTGCGTCCCTGGGGCCGACACTGAGCAGTGAAGAGCTGCCTGCTTCTGACTGGTTGGGAGCTCTTGGTAGGCCGGACTTCAGGCCCCAGGGGTCCTCGATCCGTGTGAGGCCCACTGCTGCCCAATGTGCCTGATTGTCGCTGCTCTGCCCGAAAAGGATTTGTCTCCTCACCAGCTGCTCTGAAATTCCGTCTGTCACTGAGGAATTCCACCCATGGTGACCATTACTGATACTGCCTTATAAAAAAAACCCAGCTTTATCTATTAACCACACTTAAATTTCCCAGCATGCCATGGTAGATTTTGATTTTATGATCCAAATTATTAGTTCAGTTCTCCAAAGCACCCCAAAGATGTGCTCGTAGGCTGATTGATGTAACAAATTGTCCCTAAATTAGTCTCCCCTCAATCTGGTTTCCAATGTGGAGTACCATAAACATAGATAAAGGTCATGGGTGGAAGAGGGAACTCACAATGTTAAAATGGCGGCGCGGGCTCGTTGGGCCGAAGGACCTGTTTCCCGTGCTGTGTTGTTCTTTGTTCTTTGAATGCTAGCAACATAACCACTATCCTGTATCGCCCCTCGATGATAAACACAGAGACCGAACGTACAATGTATTCACATAGTGTAAAGAGAAAAAAACTGCAAATACTGAATATTTGAAATTCAAAGCAGATTAGAAACATAAACCGCGATTCTCCCAAAAGCACTGAATTAACAGGAAAACTGTTCTAGATCCCAACTGTTTTGTCAGTTCAACTTCTCAGCTGAATCTCCGCACTCTGTGCACTGCGGAGGTCCCAGTTGTGGATCTCATCAAAAACCCAGGGGAATGGGTCCTATTCCCACTGGAGTTTGACAATTCTGGGACTCTGCACATGCGTAGTGGCCCCGATCTGTCAGTCCCCCCATTTGTTGCCAGCCCAGAAGCCCACAGTGCTGCCCCTCCTGCACCCCTCCCCCCACCCCCCATGGCCCAATCGCAGCCCCCACAACAATTTCTGAGTCAGCCCCGACACACCCCCCCCATCCTGAAGAGCCCCAGTGTCCAGCCCAACTCCCCAAAAGAGGCAATCGCCCAATCCTCACACTCCAGCAGACTTTCCCGTGTTAACCCCTCTCGCCAGGAGGAGGACCCCCTCCCAAGGCAGTCCCCTCTGGCAGATCGTCCCCCCGCCCCACCCAGCCTGCCCTGATCACTGCCTCCCTCCAGCCCAGACCAATCCCCATGCAGAGTGGCAGCAGAACCTCCCACCCCCACCAAATGTCTCTAGGCCCTGCCCACAATATACCTTGCTCCTTTGGCACTGCTTCATGCCTGGTGGGCACTGCTAAGGTGCCCCCTGGGCATGGGCATTTTGCCCCTTGGGCTGTGCCAGGGAGCACTGGCTGGCACTGCCAGGGTGTTCATGCCCAGAGGCACCACCCCCCCCTCACCCAACCCCCTGGGGGGCCCCGATTGCCCCCCATTCATTTCAGTGGGGTCTCCCGCTAGTTCCCCAAATGTGGGGAGCTAGTCTGAACCCCATTGGAATGAAGTGCTCCTGGCAGAGTGGGAGATTCAATCGTGCCCGGCGAGTTCCCGATAATGACATACAAAACATATTTAAATTACATTAAAGAAAGATTCAGTGACACTCCTGTCTTCCCATTGGTTTCCACCCAGTCTGGACTCTGACTGTTCTCTGGCTCTAGAAGATGTGCACCTGTTCCCGGAGCATGCGCAAATTCCGGAAAAAGGCCGACAACGCGATTCTCCCGGCCAGACCCACCAGGATAGTTGTGGGTCACGAAGGGAGAATCGGGCCCATAGAAACTAAAAGCCTGTGTAGGCCATTCAGCCCTTTGAGCCTCCTCTGCCATTCATTATGACTATGGCTGATCATCAGATTCAATATCCTGATTCCCCGACCCCCTAATCCCTTGATCACTTTCGCCTCAAAAGCGATATCTAACTTATTCCTGAAATCACACAATGTTTTGGCTTTAACTACTTTCTGTGGGAGTGAATTCCACACATTCACCACCCTCTGGGTGAAGAAATTTCTCCTCACCTCAGTTCTAAAAGGTTTACCCCTTATCCTCAAACTATAACTCCTAGTTCTAGACATCCTTACCACTGGGAACATTAAGATCTACCCTGTCTAACCCTGTCAGAATTTTATAAGTTTCTATGAGATCCCCTCTCATTCTTCTAGACTCCAGTGAATATAATCCTAAACAATTTAGTCTCTCCTTATATGACAGACCTGCCACCCCAGGAATCAGCCTGGTAAACCTTCGCTGTGCTCCCTCTATAGCAAGGACATCCTTCCTCAGATAACGAGATCAAAACTGCACACAGTACTCCAGGTGTGGCCTCACCAACGCTGTATACAATTGCAGCAAAACATCCCTATCCCTTTACTCAAATCCTCTCTCTATGAAGACCAATATACCATTTGCTTTCTTTACTGCCTACTGTACCTGTAGGGTTATTTTCAACAACTGATGCACGAGGACTCCAAGGTTTTGCTAAGTATTACACCTATTCAAGTAATAATCTGTCTCCCTATTATTGCTACTAAAGTGGATAATGTCACATTTATCCACATTATCCTACATCTACCTTACAGATGACCACACACACAGCCTGTCCAAATCACACTGAAACATCTCTGCATCCTCCTCATAGCTCACCCTCCCACCCAGCTTTGTATCATCTGCAAATTTGGAGATAATACATTCAGTTCCCTCTTCCAAATCATGAATATATAATAGAAATAGAAAAAGAAATCGTACAGTACAGAAAGAGGCCATTCAGCCCATCGAGTCTGCACCAACCACAATCCCACCCAAGCCCTACCCCCATATCCCTACATATTTACCCACTAATCCCTTTAATCTACGCATCTGAGGACACTAAGGGGCAATCTTAACACGGCCAATCAACCTAACCCGCACATCTTTGGATGTGGGAGGAAACTGGAGCACCTGGAGGAAACCCACACAGACATGAGGAGAATGTGCAAACTCCACACAGACAGTGAACCAAGCCAGGAATCGAACCCAGGTCCCTGGAGCTGCGAAGTAGCAGTGCTAACCACTGTGCTACCGTGCCGCCTGTTCACGTGTAATGTGAACAGTTGGGGTCCTAGCACAGATCCCTGTGGAACAATACTAGTCGCTAGCTGTCAATCAGAAAAAGACAGTTTAGTTTTATTTCATACTGTATACATGAAACAGCAGTTTCTGGAATAAATCTTTGTCAGTTTGAATCCACGTGTACAAACCACATCTTTTTCTTTTTGTTTAAAACCCACAACCCCTAACATAGTTCGAACACTACAGCTGCCTCTCCCCACTGTGTCTTTGCATGGCTATGGCACACTTTAATGCACAGAAACGGTGAACACTTGTATATTTGATGGTGTCATTTAGCTATGGTTCTCTACTTTCCTCCTATCCCTGTCACAGATAGTCTTGCTGAGCTCTGCAAAGAGCTAACTTCCATTTCTATTCTGAAGAAATAGCCACCCAATTGACACCTGACCTTTTTAGATAATGGCAAACTAACTGCATATTTTCAGCAGTTTATGTTGTTAATTGTATCCAGCAGGTTTATTTGCAAATACAGATCGACCAAATCACAATTTCTTCGAGTAATTTTAGAGAACAATGCTAACATTGGAATGTTAATAACGGTGATAGAAATGCATTCATGCCCTTGATTCTTTTACTTTCAAAAGACATGCCCCAGTGAATTTACCATGCAGTAAAACCATCAGTCTCAGTGTGCAACTTAAATATTAATTAATTACCTGGAGGAATAGATTAAATAATGAATAATTCAACATTTTGCAATAACAAGTTATCTTATTTTAAAATACGTATTTCACAATAACCTAATTAAATGCATCCTCTGAATTGTATCTTATGTCTTTTAGTACATTTCATGCAAGTTTGTACTTGAAGACCTCAGTCTTGCCTGAAAAGCTGTGCCGGCTGGTAGTTTTGCTCAGGTGATGCCATAGTCTGGATTTAGATTGACTTAAGGGCCCTGAACTGAATCTGTTTCTTTCTTCCCAGATGCTATCAGATATGATGGATATTTCCAATATTTTAGATTCCCAGGATCCACACTATTTTATTCCAGAGGAAAGCAGTGGCCCAATGGCGTTGTAGCTGGACTAATAATCCAGAGGCCAAAAGAGAAAACGCTGGAAAATCTCAGCAGGTCTGGCAGCATCTGTAAGGAGAGAAAGCAGCTGATGTTTCGAAATGTCAGTTCTTTTCTCTCCTTACAGATGCTGCCAGACCTGCTGGGATTTTTTAGCCTTTTTTCTTTTGGTTTCAGATTCCTGCATTCGTAGTCATTTGCTTTCATCTAGTAATCCAGAGGCCCAGGGTAATGCTCTGGGAACCCGTGTTTGAGTCCCGCCAGGACAGATGGTAGAATTTAAAGTCTGGAATTAAAAGTCTAATGATGACCAGGAAACAATTGTCTCAAAAACCCAACTGGTTCAGTAATATCCTTTAGAGGGGAAACTTGCAGTCCTTACTTGATCTGACCTATATGCCACTCCCAACCCACAGTCACATTGTTGACTAACAAGCCATTCAGTTGCATCCAGCCACTACAGAGAGAACCAAAAACGAACAAAACTAGATGGACCATCTGGCATCAGACTAGACACTGGAAATGACACAGTGGCACAGTGGTTAGCACTGCACCAGGGATCTGGCTTCAGTTCTGGCCTTGAGTGACTGTCCATGTGGAGATTGCGTGTTCTCCTCTGTGTCTACCTCAGTCCAAAGATGTACAGGCTAAATTGCACTTTGTGTCCCAAGATATTCAGGGTGATGGATTAGCTGGAATAAATGTGTGGGATTACAGGGACGGTGTGGGGCGAGAGCCTGGGTTGGATATTCTGTCAGAGAGTCGGTGCAGACTCAGTGGGCTGGATGACCCCTTTCTGCACTGTGGGGGTCCTATGATTCTATAATAATAGCAGACACAGCCCAGTCCATCCTGCAAAGTCCTCCTTACTAACATCCTGGGGACTTGTGCCAAAGCTGGGAGAGCTGTCTCACAGACTAGTCAAACAATGACCTGACAGAATCATACCTTACAGAGAATGTCCGAGACATCACCATCACCATCCTTGGGTATGTCCTGTTCCACTGGCAGGACAGGCTGGCCAGAGGTGGTGCCATAGTGGTATACATTTGGATAACAAGGACGCAGAATGTACTCTGGGTGGGGGACTTCAATACCCATCACCAAGAGTAGCTCTGTAGCCCCAACACAGACTGAGCTGGCTGGGTCCTAAAGGACATCGCTGTTAGACGGGGACTGAGGTGGGTAAGGGAAGCAACAAGAGGGAAAAATGTACTTGTCCTAATCCTCACCAACCTGCCTGCCGGAAATGCATCTGTCCATGATTGTATTGATTGGAGTGACCACCACACAGTCCTTGAGGTCACATCTTCATATTGAGGATGCCCTCCATTGTGTTATATGGCTCTACCATCATGCTAAAACTAGATAGACTTTAACTAGATCCAGCAACTCAAGCCTGACCATCCATGAGGTGCTGTGGGCCATCAGCAGCAGCAGAATTGTACTCAACCGCAACCTGTAACCTCTTAGCCCAACATATCCCCCACTCTACATTACCAAGCCAGGGGATCAACCCATGTTCAATAAAGAATGCAAGTGTGCATGGCAGGAGCAACGGAAGACCCACCTAAAAATGAGGTGTTAACCTGGTGAAGCTCAGCACAAGATTACTGGTGTGCCAAACAACATAAGCTGTAAGTAATAGAGTTAAGCAATTCCTCAACCAGTGGATCAGATCTAACTCTGCAGTCCTGTCCTACCCCGTTCTGAATGGTGGTGGACAATTAAACAACTCACTGGAGGAGGAGAGTCCACAAATATCCCCATCCTCAATGTGGAGGAGCCCAGCACATCAGTGTTCAAAAAAGATTTTTGAAGCAAACTCCTTTATGAATACAGATTAACTTCACCTTAATTCACAAGTTATTTCAGGAAGATGAACATTTTCCAAGATGATAACAGAGCCCTCTACATTAACTGTTTTATTACTTTCCACAGCAGTATATTAACCTCTGCTATTTTGTGGTGATTTGTTACATATCCTCACTATTTAAAATTTCCTTTTGCTATTATTTTGGTTCACCCAAAAAATTTCTGTTCCCCTTTTTAGTTCTTTCTCTCAGCAATGTACAATCCACCCCACCACCCATCTCTGATCTCTGTTCTTTCCTCCTCTGTCCTTCTTGAGGAACCCATAACCTTACAGATTTCTTCATCAGTAATCATCTTCCTTCAGCTAAGATTTAGGAATTCCAATAATATTGATGAACTTTTGCTTTGCCATCAGTTTTAACCTATCCAGTGTATTTACTATGTTCCTGTTCAGTTAGGGTGCATTGGCCACACTACATTCCCCCTCAGTGTACCCGAACAGGTGCCGGAGTGTGGTGATTAGGGGAATTTCACAGTAACTTCATTGCAGTGTTAATGTAAGCCTACTTGTGACACTAATAAATAAACTTAAAACTTAAATCACTAAAACTTAAAGGAAGTAATTGCAACTTTATTCCTTGGCCTCCTTGTTATATTCTTACGATTGTTTAATACTTGTTCCACACTGTTACTTCCGAGGTTAAAGCCTTCATAATTCCTTTACTATCTATGGGCCAAAAGAAATCTGTCTCCATTGTTTAGATAAACATTGTCTTAACATTAGTTCCAGCTGGCATTCATATTGTATCGAGCAGTGCATTAACCTAGATCATCTCTCATAGATACACCATTTAGTCCCTGGATAAAGAGCCTGATAATTTCTTTTGAAATTATTTTCACTAACTCCTGAAATCTCCTTTGTAGGATGACAACTTTCCATTCATCTGCATTGACCACAACCTCTTGTGTTTTCTCTTCCTTTCTGAGGAACTTCTCCACCTGCTTGATCAGGTCTTGGTTTCATCTTGGGCAAAGAAACCACACAAAGGGTTTGCTAGCTACTGAAAGAATGTTACCATAAGTGGTTATTTGTTATTTAAAAAATCCTGTTTTCTTTCAGATTTTTTACACCTCAGTAAGTCTTCTGTCCTTCTGTTTCCTACCACACAGTCCAACTAGGGAAGGGGCTGTACTAGACCTAGTATTGGGGAATGAACCTGGCCAGGTGGTTGATGTTTCAGTAGGGGAGCAGTTTGGGAACAGTGACCACAATTCAGTAAGCTTTAAGGTAATGATGGATAAAGGTAAATATAGTCCTCAAGTTAAGGTGCTAAATTGGAGGAAGACTAATTACAACAATATTAGACAGGAACTGAATGTAGATTGGGGCAGATGTTTGAGGGCAAACCAACATCTGGTATGTTGGAGGCTTTCAAGTGTAACTTGATAGGGATTCAGGACCGGCACATTCCTGTAAGGATGAAGGATAAGTATGGCAAGTTTTGGGAATCTTGACAATGAGAGATATTGTGAGCCTAGTCAAAGAGAAAAAGGAAGCATTCATCAAAGCTAGGAGGTTGGGAACACACGAAGCAAGTGTGGAATATAAGGAAAGTAGAAAGAAAGGAGTAAGGAAGGCTAAAAGGGGTCACAAAAAAGCATTGGCCCACAAAGGTTGCTGGATTTGAGGATAGCGTTGAGGACCATCAGAGGATACAGCAGGATATAGATCGGTTGGAGACTTGGGTGGAGAGATGGCAGATGGAGTTTAATCCAGACAAATGTAAAATAATGCATTTTGGAAGCTCTAATACAGATAGGAAATATACAGAAAATGGCATAACCCATAAGAATAATGATAGGCAAAGGGATCTGGGTGTACAGGTACACAGATCACTGAAGGTGGCAATGCAGATGGAGAAGGTAGTCAAGGAGGCATACGGCATGCTTGCCTTCATCAGCTGGGGTATTGAGTTTAAAAACTGGCAAGTTACATTGCAGCTTTATAGAACCTTACTTAATCCGCACTTGGAATATAGTGTTCAATTCTGGTTGCCACACTACCAGAAGGATGGGGAGGCTTTGGAGAGGGCATTAACTATGAGGAGAGATCGGAGAAACTTGGTTGAGGGGTGACCTGATAGAAGTCTATAAGATGATGAAAGGCATGGACAGAGTGGATAATCAGGAGCTTTTTCCCAGAGTGGAAGAGTCAATTATGGGGGGCACAGGTTTAAGGTGCAAGGGACAAGGTTTAAAGGAGATGTATGATGCAAATTTTTTATACAGAAGATGGTGGGTGCCTGGAACTCGTTGCCAGAGGAAGTAGTGGAAGCAGATATGGTGGTGACTTTTAAGGGCATCCGGACAAACACATGAATATGATAAGAAGAGAGGAGTGTGGTGCCTGGAAGGGTAGAGGGTTTTAGTTGAGTCAGGCAGCGCGGTTGGTGCAGGCTTGGAGGGCCGAAGGGCCTGTTCCTGTGCTGTAATTTTCTTTGTTCTTTGTTCACATCTCAGTCACTTTGTCATGTGACATTACATCATAATGACATCATTAGTTATGTCAGTATCAGATGTTCCTGGTATTAACCCTATACTCTACATCTCTCCCCAAGTCTTTATCCCAATTATAGATATCCTCCCACATCTTCTCCCAAAGTCTCAGTCTTCACAGGATAAGTCTTTGTTGTGTCTTGACCAATCTCCTTGCTCTGGTCCTGATTTCATTTCACATTTAAGAATGTACTGCAGTTGTTCATGGTTCAATAGGAGAGTCTTCTACCCTGGGTAGTGAAATAGTTTCTATTTGTCTCAGTTCCTTGTCTCTATCGTAGAGGAACTCTGAATTGTAGTGCACTAGAATTCTGGTTAAATTAGGAGAATTTTGACCTTGTTAATAGTATTTTGCTGGTCCAGGTTCCAACCCCATTGCTGACCTTCTCTCAACAGCTGCCAGAATGGCTCATTGATTACTGTCAGGTTTGATAGGAAATTGTCTATTTGATTTCTCATCCCAAGAAATCTTTATCATTCTGTGATTATAAGGCTGTGGGAAACCTCTAATGACCTTGGGATTCCCGCGGGTCAGCTGTAATTTTTCACACAATGTTGCTCAAGAATTTTTATCACAGGGTTTGCAAATCCATGTTTGACTTAATGTCAAACCTGCTTCTTGAAGGATTTGAGGACTGCTGTCACTCGTCGGCCATGTTTTTCCCCTGATGAACCAATCATATGCGAGAATATTATCCACAGGACAGGTTACTCCTTCCATGTCATCCAGGCTCTGAGACATTGTTCTTTGGAATATCCCAGGTTCAGAAGCAAATCCAAATGGTAACCTGTTAAAACAATAATGACTAAATGAGATGGTATGGTTAATCAATAATCTGAATTCTTTGTCCAGGGGCAGCTGCCAAAAGCTGCCATTAGCATCTAATATTGTGGAGTGAGTACTCTGGAAAATTTGAGAATTTTATCCCCTGATGTCATCCGGTGGATGTTATGTTCTGTTAACTTGTTTAATTGAGTCAGTCTACGCAGATTTTAATTGAAACATTAAAGACATTTGGGTACCATTCCAGAAAACCACTTCATCAGTATGGTTAACATATGTTCAATCTTAGTCTTGACTTTGTCAGATAATACTGAAACACCTGCACCAGTATCTAGCTTTAATTTTCTGTGGGGAGACCGTCAACATTTAATTGAATGCTCCAATAATTATTTCATGTTTTCTTAACTTCTCCTAAGAAAGATATTTATGTTTTTTCTGCACCTCTCCCACTTCTTGGATTTTACATGGTTTGTTGTTGTCATGACGATGTGATATGTGCATATTGAATATTACTCTTTAATTTCATCAGCTAGTCAAATACGTATTGAACCTCTTCAAAGCAAGCAAAGGCACTGACTTTAGATGGCTGCTGCAGGTCACCTGACATATGGGCTGTATGTAGCACTGTGTTTAGCACTGCTGCTTCACAGCTCCAGAGCCCTGTGTTTGATCCCTGGCTTAAGTCATTGTCTGTTTGGAGTTTGCATATTCTCCCCACGTCTGCGTGGGTTTCCCCGGGTGCTCCAGTTTCCTCCCAAAGTCCAAAACTTTATATCTTATATAAAGGTTGATTCTAATGGCAGTTAGTCAACGAATGGATGCTTCCAAATTCTCTGTTAATAATTCAGCCAAGACTAAAATAATTCCCAGCTGAATCTCTCAGCATCTCCGACTTCAGTTTGTTATATGATTCCAGGCTTCAGTATTGAAGACATTTTGATTGGGTTTGCTTTCAGAGAGCTAGATTTGCTAGATATAGCCAGAAGCAAAATTTTAATACATAGAAGTTAAATTTAACTCTGGCCAAAAAAGCATTGGTTAGAAGTTGCCAATATTGATATGAAGGGGCTAATTCAGCAATTCTGTCTGAAAAGGTGCAGGGGGCGTTTCTGTACTTGTCTACACTCTCTGTACCACTGACAGAAGTGAACAGATTTCTAACATTAATGGGGTTCGAACATTGATATCTTTGCAGCAATGGAAATTGACAAAGGCAGAAATGGAGGAGGCGATTCTGCTCAAAGTGCTGAATTTGTAGGAGAACTGTTCTAGATCACAACTGTTTCTTCAGTGCAGCTTTTCACTCAAATCTCCACACTCTGTGCACTGCAGAGGTTCCAATTGTGAAACTCATTAGAAACCCAGGGGATCGGGGTCTATTTGCGACGGAATCTGACAGTTCTGGAACTCTGCGCATGTGCAGTGGCCCCGATCTGTCAGCTCGATCACTGGCCAGCCTGGAATCCCCACAGGGCTGCCCTTCCAGCCCCCCAGTGGCCCAATTGCTGCCCCCAAATAATTCCCTGGCCAGCCCTGACTGCCCCCACAACCTGGAGTGCCCCAATGTCCAGCCCATCCCCCCAGCAGTGGTGATTCCCCCACCCTCCTCACTCCGGCAGATCCCCCCCCCCCCCGCAGCTGATCACCCCCCCCATAGGATCAGACCCCTACCTACCCCCAGCAGACAGCCCCTCCCCCCCCCCACCCCCCCACCACCCCGCGAGGCAGCCTCCCATCCCCTGGCAAACCATCTCTCCCAACCCGCCCCAATCGCTGCCCTCCCTCCAGCTCAGATCGATCCCAATGCAGTGTGGCAGTGGGACACCCCACCCCCACCGATCACCCTACCCACAACTGGCTTCAGTCCGTCGGAACTGACCGATGCCTGGTGGGCAGTGTTAAGTTGCCCCCTGTGCATGGACACTTTGTCCATTGGGCAGTGTCAGGGGCACAGGCTGGCACTGCCAAAATGCCCATGCCCAGGAAGCACCACCCCCTGCTGCCCGACCCCTTGGGGGGCCCCGATTGTGTCTCCCTTCACTCCAGTGAGGTGTCCCGCTAGCTCCCTGAACGTGGGGTGCTACTCTAAACCCCCCCAGATTGATATACTCCTGGCGGGGTGGGAGTTGCTCTCAGGCCCAGCAAGTTCCGTGCCAGGCCCAATAATCACATGCAAAATACATTTAAAAAATTCAAATGGCTCATCTCTCTTGCTGTCAGTTTCGAGGATGGTCTCGATTGCGACTGTTCTCCGGCTCTGGGAGATGTGTGTGCGTTCCCAGCACAAGCTCAAATCCTGAAAAAAGGCCAACAAGTGATTCTCCTGACCGGACCCACCAGTAAAGTTGCGGGTCGCGATGGGAGAATTGGGGCTGGAAGGAAAGTGATTATGGACAGTATTATCTCAGTTGCTTATGACAGCTTGGATGCTTTGCTGGACGAGGCACATTCATCCTTAGTCACTGAAACATGTAAGAGAAAAGGGTTGTTCCTTGAGGGTGATCAATCATTAGACAAATGTAACAGCGTCAGTGAAGGAGCAGGAAAGGGAGTGACATTCTTCCAGATCTTTCACCTTCAGGCTCTTGTGTCCACAGTGTTGCAGGTTGAACTTTACAGTCATTGGTTTTACAGCACAGCAAAAGGCCATTCGGCCCATCACATCAGCACTGGCCATCAAGAACCTTTCTTTTCTAATCCCATTTTCCAGCACTTGGGTGTGTAGCTTTATGTGCTAAGTGTTTGCCTGAATGCTTCTTAAATGTTGTGACTCATTTATCATACTTTAAACATTATACACGAAAAGTTTGCACGTTGTTTCATTAAATTAAACCATCTCCTGAAATGATTATAATCTGTTAGAAGAGCCATATTTGACTCAAAACACTAACTCTGTTTCTCTCTGCAGACAATGCTATATCTGCAATGGACAAGGGCAGCAGAAGTGTCAGAGTTTTTCAGAGGCCTGTCTATTTTACTGGCTTTATGTGGGAAATCTCTCTTTGTTAATTACAGCTCAGCAAATACAAAGAACTCACAGAGACAGTAAATTCTCATTGAAGACATACTTTATTTTGCTCAGGCCTGGTCCACACGTGTGGGAGGATGATTTGGACACACCCCAAATCACTGTAAATTGCATTGTTATCGGCAGTGTGATTATCATTTTCCAAAAACCATTGCCCACCTCTTTAACTCGTGCCAACTGGACGAGCCAATCATTTTAGTATGAGTCACTTACCTTGGCCAATAACATTCCACGTTCTGGCAGTATGAGAATTCATAGGTCCATAAAGTACGAAAGTTCCACTCACTGTATCCTGGCAACCCACTACGTAAATCCAGAAAGTTCTTTCCCACTGTCTCCCGACAACTGCAATTATGTAAGTCCATAGAGTTCAAAAGTTTCCTTTCTCACTGTCTGCTAGCAATTCCTTATCAGAGGAAATTGAATCATTCCATTCATTCAGCTGTCTGGGATTGCACAGTGCTCTGGGATGTTAGTAGCAGGAGATACGAGGAACTGCTCCCCATTCCACACATAGTTGTGCAACATTCTCTGCTTGTCTGTACCTGGTATTAATCTCAGCTAATTTCTATGCAATAAAATTATAGTAGGTGATGTGATCGGCGCAACTTGTGGGCCGAAGGGCCTGTTTGTGCTGTAGTGTTCTATGTTCTATGTTCTATGTTCTATATAACATATCCTGCTGATGCTCAAAGTGTGCACACTATTTGTCAGGATTTCTGATCCATTCTCATCTTGCTGTCAATTGTCCATTTTTCTATTCCTCATCCTGAAATACATCTCCTCATCCAAATAAATCATCTAAACCCACACTACTTCAGGAATTGGAGCACAAGGACGTTTTATTTCAGACAAATGTTTCCTCAATGAAAGTTGGCAACTGCAGGATAGGATAAAAGACGTGAATGCTAATCATGTTGAATGCAAAGTCTCCTTATTTTCTTTAAACAGGCATCCGTCACTATATCCAGTAGTGTCCTTTCACAGACAGAAGAGAAGAACCACTTTGCGCAATCATCCCCCTTCAAAGAAATTGCAAGAATGTGTAACTAATTCAGTAAACAATTCCATTCGTAAATCATTGTAGGGTTTTGAGATTTGACAATGTACATCACAATGGTGTCAATCTTAGCTCAGTGGTGGCACTCTTTGCTCTGAGTCAGAATGTCCCGTGTTCAACCCTGACTCAAGATGAGAATGTTATCCAGGCTGACTTTCCGGTGAGGTGCTGAGGGAGGGCTGCATTGTCTGATGTGCCAAATGTCTAAAGAGGCATTCAGCTGTGGTTCCATCTGCCTTTTCAGAGGGTATTAAAGGATCTTGTGGTAGGGGCATTTTCTTGGTGCTGTGCCCAGCATTTATCTCTTCACTGAAGATCTAGAACTGATTACTGGGACATCATCACAGTGTTGTTTGTGTAATCTTGTTCATACTAATTGTCTGTTACATTTTCTACACTCTGTATAGTACAACCCTATCACTTTGATATAGGCTCCCAAATAGTCAGTGAGAAATTGAGGAGCAAACATGTAAAGAGATTACAGATAGCTCCAAGAAAATTAGGGTGGTAATAGTCAGAGATTTTAATTTTCCCAACATTGACTGGGACAGCCATAGTATTAGAGGGTTGGATGGAGAGAATTTTGTTGAGTGTACTCAGGAGGAATTTCTCATTCAGTTTGTGGATGGCCCGACTAGAGACGGGGCAAAACTTGACCTCCTCTTGGGAAATAAGGAAGGGCAGGTGATAGAAGTATTAGTGAGGGATCACTTTGGGACCAGTGACCATAATTCTATTAGTTTTAAGTTGGCTGTGGAGAATGATAGGTCTGTCCCAAAAGTTAAAATTCTAAGGCCAATTTTGGTATCAGGTAGGAACTTTCAAAAGTTAATTGGCAGAGTCTGTGGGAAGGCAAAGGGACGTCTGGTAAGTGGCACACTTTCAAAAGTGTGTTAACCAGGGTTCAGGGTAAACGCATTCCCCTTAGAGTGAAGGGAAAGGCTAGCAGAAGTTGGGAACCCTGGATAACTCGGGATATTGAGGCCCTGGCCAAGAAGAAGAAACATGACGTGTATAGGCAGCTGGGATCAAGTGAATCTCTTGAAGAGTATAGGGGATGTAGGAGTAGAGTTAAGAGAGAAATCAGGAGGGCAAAAAGGGGACATGAAATTGTTTTGGCAGATAAGGCAAAGGAGAATCCAAAGAGCTTCTCAAATACATAAAGGACAAAAGAGTAACAAGAGAAAGAGTAGGGCCTCTTAAGGATCAACAAGGTCATCTAAGTGTGGATCTACAAGCGATGGGTGAGATCCTAAATGAATATTTCTCATCAGTATTCATTGTTGAGAGAAGCATGCATGTTAGGGAACTTGGAGAAATAAATAGTGATGTCTTGTGGAGTGTACATATTTCAGAGAAGGAGGTGCTGGAAATCTTAAAGTGCATCAAGGTAGATAAATCTGCAGGATCTGATGAGGTATATCCCAGGATACAGTGGGAGGCTAGGAAGGAAATTGCGGGTCCTTTAGCCGAGATATTTGAATCAGCGATTGTCACAGGTGAGATGCCTGAAGACTGGAGAATGGCAAATGTTGTGTTTTTGTTCAAAAAGGGCTGCAGGGAAAAGCCTGGGAACTACAGGCCAGTTAGCCTCACACCAATGGTGGGTAAATTGTTGGAAGATATTTTGAGAAGCAGGATCTACTGGCTTTTAGAGATGCAAGTACTGATTAGGGACAGTCAGCATGGCTTTGTGAGTGGAAAATCATATCTCACAAATTTAATTGAATTTATTGAATGGGTAATCAAGAAGGTAGATGAGGGCAGTGCAGTTGATGTTGTCCACATGGACTTTAGCAAGGCCTTTGACAAAGTACTGCACGGTAGGTTGCAGCATATGGTTAAATTTCACATAAGAACATAAGAACATAAGAAATAGGAGCAGGAGTAGGCCATCTAGCCCTTCGAGCCTGTCCCGCCATTCAGTAAGATCATGGCTGATCTGAAGTGGCTCAGTTCCACTTACCCGCTTTCTCCCCATAACCCTTAATTCCCTTGCCTACCAAAAACCTATCTACCCGTGACTTAAATATATTTAGCGAGGTAGCCTCCACCACTTCAACGGGCAGAGAACTCCAGAGATTCACCACCCTTTGAGTGAAGAAGTTCCTCCTCAACTCTGTTCTAATCTGCCCCCCCCCTTATTTTGAGGCTGTGCCCTCTAGTCCTGAGTCCCTCCAGTCCAGAATCCAGGGTGAGGTATCTGAATGGATACAAAATTGGCTTCTTGACAGAAGCCAGAGGGTGGTTGTAGAGGGTTGACCAGTGGTGTGCCTCAGGGATCAGTGCTGAGTCCACTGTTATTTGTCATTTATATTAGTGATTTGGATGAGCATATAGGGGTCATAGTAAGTTTGCAGATGACACCAAGATTGGTGGCATAGTGGACAGTGAAGAAAGTTATCTCCGATTGCAACGGGATCTTGATCAATTGGGCCAGTGGGCTGACGAATGGCAGATGGAGTTTAATTTAGTCAAATGTGAAGTAATGCATTTTGGTAGATTGAACCAGGGCAGGACTTACTCAGTTAATGGTAGGGCATTGGGGAGACTCACGGAACAAAGAGATCTCAGGGTATATCCTTGAAAGTGGAGTCACAGGTGGACAGAGTGGTGAAGAAGGCATTCAGAATGCTTGATTTCATTGGTCAGGATATTGAATACAGGAGTTGGGACGTCTTCTTGAAGTTGTACAAGACATCGGTAATACCACACTTGGAATACTGTGTGAAATTCTGGTCACCCTATTATAGAAAGGATATTATTAAACTCGAAAGAGTGCAGAAAAGAGTTACTAGGATGCTACCGGGACTTGATGGTTTGAGTTATAAGGAGAGGCTGAATAGATTGGGGCTTTTATTTGGAGCGTAGGAGGCTGAGTGGTGACCTTATAGAGGTCTATAACATAATGAGGGGCATAGATAAGGTAGATAGACAATATCTTTTCCCAAAGGTAGGGGATCCTAAAACTAGAGGGTGTAGGTTTAAGGTGAGAGGGGAGAGATACAAAAGTGTTCAAAGGGGTAATTTTTTCACACAGAGGGTGGTGAGTGTCTGAAACAAGCTGCCAGAGGTAGGAGTAGAGGCAAGGACAACTTTATCTTTTAAAAAGAATTTAGGTAGTTACATGGGTATGATGGGTATGGAGGGATATGGATCAAATAAGGGCAGTTGGGATTAGTTTAGGGGATTAAAAAAAAGGGCAGCATGGACAAGTTGGGCCAAAGGGCCTGTTTCCATGCTGTAAACCTCTATGACTCTGTGACTCTACTTCATTCACAGTAAAAGTTTTTAAGAACACCATGAAATGATGAGATAATCTGTACAAAAACAGACATTTTAGCCTTTTTGAGAATGATATACAACATACTATTGAATTAAAGACTGCTCTGAACTGGTTAGATTCATGGGATAGTAGAGTTGAAAAATTTAAATTAAGTTTAAAACCAAAAGCCTGACCAGTTTCTAACAGGGATATAAAGGATGAATTGATATTTCTATAATTGTTCACGAGCTTTGTTCCTGTTAAAACTGTATTAATTGGAAGATTACCCAAGTTGTGTTTGAAGAATAACCTTGTCGGAGTGGTGGTATGATATAAAGATTATTGTTTTCAATACAAACTGTCTGACTGTTTTATACTTGGAGTTTTTGAGGAGTTTCAGGCCTCCGCCTACTCCCATTTCTAAGTATGACTTTGCCATGGAAGCAGCTTCGTGGAGGGTCTAAAACAGTAGGGGCGATTTTCAACTTGCACTCTCTGTCTGCAGGAGTGATGGCACACGCTCAAAATCCGGAAAGTGTGATTCACACTGGTGAGTTTCCGAGTCCTGATCTTCCCACCCCTTTCCAGCGGAGTGGTGTGAAACACACTGCAGGACCACAGAAAGCGACTATTCACTGTGGCATCCCCCCCTCACCCCCCACCCCCCACCCTCCACCCTCCTCCTCCCATCACTGGATATGCTGCTGGCCTGTCTCATATCACACGAGCACCGTCTACAACTGGTTCACCTCAACATGGACCTGTCATAGGGTCTCGTGGGAGTATAAAAGGGAGTTTAGCCCCCAGGGGTGAGTGACACAGCCTGGCAATGTCCCCCAAGCACAGGATGGCACCATAACTATGAGAACCCGGCAGTGCCAATCAGTGCCGGGGGCCTCATGGAGGAGGGGTGGGGGAGGATTCATTCAGATCTGGGCTGGGAGTGGATGGAGGATCAGGGATGCCAGCGATGGTCGATGTTGGGAGTAGGTGGGCGCTCTGACAGTTAGGGATGGGGGAAATGGGGCAATTTTCAAGGAGAAGCTGAGGGGAGGGGAGAAGTGCCGGCTCCAATCAGGGGTGGATTGGGATGCCCATGACATCTTTATGTTGGGTGGGGGGTGGGGGGTGGAAGGGGGGGGGATGGTTTACTCAGATTATGATCATGGCGCTCTTTAAACATGGCGTTCCAATCTCAGTGGGTTTAGCCGGTGTGTTCAGGCTCTATCTCCTCACATGATGGAATGAAACACACCCCCGGGATTCTGTGAGGCAGTGTGTCATAAGATCTGAATAGAATAGTGACCGCTTTCTCTGGAGAGAAGCCCACTGGGTTTTCCTGCCGGAAAGACCAATCTGCCATTTTTTGGTAAGATTTTGCTCAATATTTATCTGTGCTGAGTAAAACCTCCCTTCGCTTCTCCCATTTTCAGAATGAATACTTTTCATCCTCTTAATAGATCAAGTTTCAGCTGGTTAATGTTTCTCTGGGATGTGTGAAATTTTACTGCACTATTTATTTGCCAAATATTCTTTCTTCGTATCAGTTCCTCACAGAGAAGGAGTGAAATATGTGTTTGGTCAGTGAGTAACAGCTAAAATACACCCTCTTGTGGTCATTGATTTGCACAGCTCGGCACACACAAGTAATGCAGGCACCAAGCACTTTGAAAAACATTGTGCTAAAATCAAAACCAATCCCCTTTACAGCAAGCTGGATGACTCTGAAATGGCCGAGCAAGACACTGAGTTTGAGGGCAATTAGGGATGGACAATAAATGCTGCGCTTGCCAGCGAAGCTGACATCTCATGAAAGCATTGTTAAAAATCCTTTTCTGTCACAATTGCGGCTCTTTTCCTCTCTTTACCAGCATCGGTTAGGGCAGCAGACTGTTTGATCTTCACAGTTGCTGTAACTACCTGCAAAATAACCCAAGATGTGATTTACAGGCTTGCAGAGATAGTAACTTATTCCCAGTGATGTTCCTCTCCCAGAATATATTGTCAAGAGCTTCACAGTGCTGACTTGGCAGCCTGGTTGAGAACAAGCCCAATTTATCCATTAAAAAAATCCAGCTCATCACATAATTCAGAGAGACAGGCTGCTGCTTCACTTCTTTAACAGTCATTATGTGTTGGCAACATCACTGTAATTCCAATCATCACAAGTCATCCTGTGAGACCAATCAATTGGGGTGTCAGTTACAATTCACACCAAACCCTGTTCTCCTTCTTATGAACTGGTTCCTATCTGATTTCTATCCCTTCCACAAACATGCACAATGGCAGCAGAGTGTACCACCTACAAGATACACTGCAGAAACTCATCAAAGTCCTTAGACAGCATCTTGCAAACCCACAACCGCTACCATCTAGTCGGACAAGGGCAGCAGATACCTGAGAACATCACCACCTGCAAGTTCCCCTCCAGATTACAGCACCCCATCCTGACTTGGAAATATACCATCATTCTTCCACTGTCACTGAGTCAAAATCCTGGATCTCCCTTCCTAACAGTACTGAGGGTGTACCTACACCACAGGGACCGCAGCAGTTTGTGAAGATAGCTCACCACCACCTTCTCAAGGACAGCTGAGGGTGGACAAAAGATTCTGACCGAACCAGCAACGTCGACAATTCATTTATGAATTTTGAAGAAGTCATTTCTCCACCTGAGCTAACTTTCCATTCCTTTTCTGTGCTGTCCATAAGACCCACAATCATCCTCCTCAGTTTCTTGCACCTCTTTCTCATTGTTGGATTTCAGAATCTCTGGAAATTCAAAAAGTTTCCAGGAAATGTAACAGCTTATTCTTCAGCTGAAAAGGTTTCATTTGGATCGCTGATATTTTTCCCACTGATTTTCCTGCATTAATATGATTAATTTTTTAAATGTTTTGTCAATTTCTCATCTATCAAGTTAGCATGATGATATGAGATCGTTCTGTGTAAGTACTTACTTATTTGTCCTGTAATTCTGTTTAGTTACTTGACAGGACTGATGGAGTGGCTAAATTGTCAGATGAAAGAGAACAGTGAGAAAGAGCATGTTTGATGATATCTCCTTTGATTATTCAAAGGTCTGATGGCAGCAGGAAAGAAGCCGTTCTTGAGTTGGTTGGTACGTGACCTCAGACTTTTGTATCTTTTTTCTGACGGAAGAAAGTGGAAGAGAGAATGTCCGGGGTCCTTAATTATGCTGGTTGCTTTTCCAAGGCAGCAGGATGTGTAGATGGAGTCAATGGATGGGAGGCTGGTTTGAGTGATGGACTGAGCTTGCTTCATAACCCTTTGTAGTTTCTTGTGGTCTTGGGCAGAGCAGGACCATACCAAGCTGTGATACATTGTTAGGGCCAGTTTCAGCAGGTCTGGGAATGAGTAGCCTGGGCACTCACCTATTTCAGGCAGGAAGGTTATTAAGCGATTCAGCTGGTACCCTATTATATTCAAAGAACCCCAACCCAGCTTCCAAGAGTGACTAGGCAGAGCATGCACCAACTATTAATATTGGGTGTTGGGATGATTTAATCAATGGTGGTTAAAGGCAATGCTACAGGCCCCTCGCAGAAACAAGAATGACATCTCCCTTTAAAGAGTTTTGTGAGACCAGGAACACCATGTAAGCAGCAGTGCAGCATTCACAGCTCAGAGATTGTAAGTGGTCCTTGGTCCTCTCAGTCTGGGGGTGGGGGTGGGGTTGGGGGGGTTGTTGGCGGGGTTTGGGGGGTTGCTGATTGCTCTGAATTGGCCCCCAAATGTACACTCAGCAAAACATTCTGGCTTATACTGATTAAAGGTCCAGGGCTGACACTGTGACAGGACTGTTTGTTCAGCACCCACAAGGCACTTATTGCTCCATACATTCCAGGTCCTGGCATTTATTGCTTCATTATGCTATTATTGCTGAATCTTCATATTTTATTTCTTTAGTACCAAGGAGACTATTCCTACTATAGTGTCTCATAATCTCCAAAAAGGAAGCACATAATCTTGATTAATTGCATCTCTCGCACTGCACTCACGCTGTAACAAGATTGGTGCTATATATACTGACCTCACATTTTTCATTCATGAGTTCTTGGCTCTGCAACTAAATTCTGAGAGACACAAAATGCACAATACATGACTGCTGGTAATACTAGTGAACATATGTCCAATGTACTCCGATAACATTCCACTCTCTCTCATTTTCGCTGAGGCATTAACTGTTCAAATAAAATATTGACAACAGCGTTCATGCAGCAGAGGAAAGCCGTAAAAAATAATATTTATATTTTAATATCACTGGCAATCAGTGTGAGGCAATATATCCAGAGAAATACAAGACCTCGAGGTACCTGGTCCATTATAATTTAGCAATTCTGCAACATCAGTCTAGAAATGCAGAGTTTGATAGGGACAGCATTATTAAACATACTGTCCTTTCTGCTGATGTGCCCTCAGGCTTCTCTCAATCAGCAAATTACTCCCTTAAAATTTGCAATTGTTGGCATTTTATTTAATAAAGAATGAAATAATTTCAACCACACTCCAGAATCTGTTGCTCCCAGGGAGTCATGAAGTGGGTATGCCGGCGTTGGACTGGCGTAAACACAGTAAAAAGTCTGACAACACCAGGTTTTAGTCCAACCGATTTATTTGATAATATACTCACAAGCTTTCGAGGTACTCCCAGGGAGGACAGAACAAGCGACTCAAATCCTAAATCCATCATTTCCCAAAATTCACCACACAGAAACACATATCCACCTCCCCCTCCCCCACAGCACCCACCCACCCGCCGCCCCTCTCCCTACACAAGGTATCCTGACTGCCTGGCCTCTTTTAAGGAAAACCCAGCTGCAATTTAAACCAAAACTGTAAGGAACAAAGGAAGCGCTGGAGGAAGGTAGCGTAAGGTGTGCGAATCCTGGAGGTGTATCAGAAACATAGAAACATAGAAGCAGGAAAAGGCCTGTAAGAAAGAAGGAAAGAAAGGAAGAACTTACGTATTTTGATCACGTAATGGC
Organism: Carcharhinus amblyrhynchos; assembly: GCF_965287045.1. Taxonomy (NCBI): domain Eukaryota; kingdom Metazoa; phylum Chordata; class Chondrichthyes; order Carcharhiniformes; family Carcharhinidae; genus Carcharhinus; species Carcharhinus amblyrhynchos. The sequence goes on from NC_137342.1 coordinate 51,667,927, forward strand.
CTCAGAATATCCAAAATTACTTCAGGGCTGAACAAGTACAATAAAAACAAATTTATTTTGTAACATAAGGGAGCAGGTCAACTAATCTACAATCAGCAATGCTCCTAAAAAGCAGTGAGACATATTACCAGAATTTTTTTTTGTGTAGCCATGTTGATTGAGGTAGATTTCCTCCTTGAAGTCTTTGTAGCATTTGAGATAATTGTCTAAACAACATTTATGTTGTTTAATGCTTCAGTTATACAGAATGTTGGTTAGACCGCATTTGGAGTACTGCGTCCAGTTCTGGTCACCTTACTACCGGAAGGACGTGGAGTCTCTGGAAAGGGTGCAGAGGAGGTTTACCAGGATGTTGCCTGGCATGGGGGGACTGGGTTACGAGGAGAGATTGAAGAAACTGGGGCTATTCTCCTTGGAAAGACGGAGATTGAGAGGGGACGTGATAGAAGTATATAAGATACTGAAGGGAATAGATAGAGTTAATAGTGAGAGACTGCTCCCTAGACTGGGTACAAACACGAGAGGTCATCATTTAAGGGTGAGGGGGGGGAGGTATAATTTGGAGGTGAGAAGAAGGTTCTTTACGCAGAGAGTTGTGGGGGTCTGGAATGCGCTACCGAGTAGGGTGGTGGAGGCAGGAACGTTGGACTCGTTTAAGATGCAGTTAGATAGGCACATGAGTGAAACGAGAATGGAGGGATATGGTAGGGGCTATTAAATAGGGTTAAACCTCGGGAGACACCGGAAGGGCAGGCTGTATGATTAATATTTTTTGTCTTTATTCCACAGGTGGAGGTCCACCTCGTGTCAAGCGAGGGGCATGCACACGGCGGGTCGTGCGTGGGCTGCTCTTGGAAGTCCAGGAGTGGCCTAGTACTTCATGTCGGTGTGTGTGCTTGATCCTGGACCGGTAGACGGGCGCCGCAACAGCTCAGTGACTAGCACTGCTAGCTGTGCAGACACATGGATTTGGGTCTGTGTCTGTGGGAGTTTGCGCATTCTCCCTGTGGTTGCGTGGGTTTCCTCCGGGCGCTCCGGTTTCCTCCCACACCCCAAAGATGTGCTCTTAGGCTAATCGGTTTTTACCAAATTGACACTATTTCTTCCCTGAATCTGACTGAGTAGGGTTCCATTCGTAGACATGCAGGGTAGAATAGGTGTAGGGTGATGCGGCGGCGCGGGCTCGTTGGGCCGAAGGGCCTGTTTCCCGTGCTGGGTTGTTCTTTGTTCTTTGTTCTTTTGTTATCCACCTCAGTGTTCCAGGGTACAGATGCTATAGGAAAGATAAAACAGGAGATAAGAGAGAAGGGGGAGTTGCACTTTTCTTTGAGGAAATCATCATGGCCGTACTGAGAGGGGACATATCCGAGGGTTCGCCCACTGAGGCTATATGGTTTGAACATTCCTCTTAGAGTGAGGGGCAAAATGGTAGAAATAGGGAACCCTGGATAACTCAAGATATTGAGGCCCAGGTCTAGAAGAAGAAGGAGGCACATAACATATATAGGCAGCTGGGATCAAGTGAATCTCTTGAAGACTATAGGGCGGTGTAGGAGTAGAGTTAAGAGAGAAATCAGGAGGGCAAAAAGGGGACATGAAATTGTTTTGGAAGATAAGGCAAAGGAGAATCCAAAGACCTTCTACAAATACATAAAGGGCAAAAGAGTAACTAGGGCAGGTAAGGATCGTAAGCCTCGTAAGGGTCAATAAGGTCATCAATGCGTGGATCCATAAGAGGTGGGTGAAATCCTAAATGAATATTTCTCATCAGTATTCACTGTTGAAAAAAGCATGGATATTAACATATAAGATGATTAGAGGTTTAGACAGGGTGGATAGTGATAGCCTTTTACCTCGGATGGAGAAAGCTAGCACGAGGGGGCATGGCTTTAAATTAAGGGGGGGTAGTTATAGGACGGATGTCAGGGGTAGGTTCTTTACCCAGAGGGTGGTGAGGGATTGGAATGCCCTGCCTGCTGCAGTTGTAAATGCGCCTAGTTTGGGGGCGTTTAAGAGATCCGTGGATAGGTTTATGGACGAAAAGGGATTGGTTTAGATTAGTGGGTCATTGTTTTTTAACTGGTCGGCGCAACATCGTGGGCCGAAGGGCCTGTTCTGCGCTGTAGTGTTCTATGTTCTATGTTCTATTAGTGAAATTGGGGATATAAATGGTGATGTTTTGAGCAGTGTACTTATTACAGAGGAGAAGCTGGAAGTCTTAAAGTGCATCAAAATAGATAAATCCCCAGGCCCTGATGAAGTGTATCCCAGGACAGGGTGGGAGGCTAGGGAGGGAATTGTGAGTTCCCTAGCAGAGGTCTTTGAATCATCGATAGCCACAGGTTAGGGGCCTGAAGATTGGACGGTGGCAAATATTGTGCCTTTGTTTCCATTGTTTACCTTTCCCAGGGTTTGCTATTGCCTTAAAAGAGCCATCCCCCCCCAATCCCCCTGGTTTGCTATTATAGCTGAGTTCAATATAAATACTTGACTGAGCTTCAAAAGCTCCAGAAGCACTTAGTTCAGCAGGGGCCTAAGTTTACATTTTTAATTGACCATTTTAAGAGGCTAATAATAGGGTTTAGCTGTCTTTAAAGTGGTTAGATAGATAGGTGTTTGTTTTTTAGAACAGATTGATCACCTGAGGGTTCCTAAATTTTTTAAACAGTATTTATAAAAGACAGAATTTTTCAGGATGGAGTGTGTTTGAGTGGGTGTTCTATGTGATTGTTAGAGATGTATTTTTCATCTCTATTTCTACAACATGTGGCCGTGCTTACCCCAAATCTAGAAAATTCCACCCGAGGTCAATAGACCTTTGCATGTTCCATGTCTCAGCTGCTACGATTCCCGTGGTGGGCAGGATGTCTTCAACAATCAGCATAAACATCATATCATCACGATTGATTCCAACCGCCTCTCCGGCAATTCTCTCAACTGTAACCTCACCATCTTATTCAACCATGAGTGAACTTCCAAACCTGTATTTATTCCAGACCATTCCCTTTGGACTGGCACCCGGAGTCAGAGGTTTGTGGGATTGAATCCACTTGAGGGACTTTAGGAAATAATATAATTGACACTCTGGTACAGTGCCGAGGGAGTGTTGCTCTGTTGGAGGTACAGTGCCGAGGGAGTGTTGCTCTGTTGGAAGTACAGTGCTGAGGGAGTGTTGCTCTGTTGGAGGTACAGTGCTGAGGGAGTGTTGCTCTGTTGGAGGTACAGTGCTGAGGGAGTGTTGCTCTGTTGGAGGTACACTGCTGAGGGAGTGTTGCTCTGTTGGAGGTACAGTGCTGAGGGAGTGTTGCTCTGTTGGAGGTACAGTGCTGAGGGAGTGTTGCTCTGTTGGAGGTACAGTGCTGAGGGAGTGTTGCTCTGTTGGAGGTACAGTGCTGAGGGAGTGTTGCTCTGTTGGAGGTACAGTGCTGAGGGAGTGTTGCTCTGTTGGAGGTACAGTGCTGAGGGAGTGTTGCTCTGTTGGAGGTACAGTGTTGAGGGAGTGTTGCTTTGTTGGAGGTACAGTGCTGAGGCAGTGTTGCTTTGTTGGTGGTGCCAACTTTCAGTTGAGAAGTTCCCACCTGAGGTCAGTTAGATATCAACAATCCGTGGAATGATTTTGGAGGAGTGCAGGGGAACCGTCAATTGTATCCCAGCTAATATTTATCCCTCAGTTAACATCAATTAGATAGACATCTCTGATCGTGGGTGGTTATGATGCACTGAACAAGATTTATCTATATTAGAATATAAATTAGCCTTGACTAATGAGTATTTGACCTTTAAACACTTTGGCACATCAGGCCGTTGTGAAATATGCTGCAATTCCTGTGATTTTTTTCTTCATTTCCTTTCTTCTATCTCTGTCATCACATCTTCCCTTCTTAGAGCCTTGGTTTAAATCAGCACCCTTCTGACAGTGCAGCACCCTTCTGACAGTGCAGCACCCTTCTGACAGTGCAGCACCCTTCTGACAGTGCAGCACCCTCTGGCAGTGCAGCACCCTCTGGCAGTGCAGGACCTCTGACAGTGCAGCACCCTCTGACAGTGCAGCACCCTCTGGCAGTGCAGCACCCTCTCACAGTGCAGCACCCTCTCACAGTGCAGCCCCCCTCTGACAGTGCAGCCCCCCTCTGACAGTGCAGCACCCTCTGACAGTGCAGCACCCTTCTGACAGTGCAGCACCCTCTGACAGTGCAGCACCCTCTGACAGTGCAGCACCCTCTGACAGTGCAGCACCCTCTGAGAGTGCAGCACCTTCTGACAGTGCAGCACCCTCTCACAGTGCAGCATCTTCTGACAGTGCAGCACCCTCTGACAGTGCAGCACCCTCTGACAGTGCAGGACCCTCTGACAGTGCAGCACCCTCTGACAGTGCAGCACCCTCATTGCTGTATTGTTTCATGCTTGAGGTTTGGCTTTTAACTTTCCAACAATGCCACTGGAGAATGATGTGTGGATTCATAAACTTTTGCTACTCTTAATAACAAAGTAAATCGAAGATTGCGATATATCCTGTATGTATTGACAGCTTTCTGAGCACACAACTGGGAGAATATTACCATCTAGTGGTTAATATGTAGAATGTTGTGTGTGTGGTGGAAGTTTCCACTCGGTGTGTGTGTGGAGTTACAATTCTTGTTGCAATGGAGAGTTTCCAGAGAGATATAAATTCTGCACAATTCATCAGTGATGTTTCACTATTTGTTGAACTTGTAATGATATAGCTGCTCAGTTCATTATTATATAAAGTTCCAGCAGAGGTTTTGAAGCTAATATCACAGAACTTTGTGCATGAAACAGGACAATCACTAATTGCTTTGCAAAGCGCCAGCAGACACTTTGGGCTGAGTGTTGCTCTGAGTAATTTTGATAGCATCGTAAAAAAAGCCTGCCAATTGCCACAGGTCCTGTGATGCAGATAACAAACGGTAGTTAGAAACATCTTTGTTAGTCAAGTGATCTGTTTCTGACCTGATTGTGCTAAATATGCAACTGGGTGTTGTGCACCTCTCTTGTCCTCTGCACACTCACCAGGCTGCCATCTTGCCCTCTGCACACTCACCAAGCTGTCCTCTTGCCCTCTGCACACTCACCAGGCTGTCCTCTTGCCCTCTGCACACTCACCAGGCTGCCCTCTTGCCCTCTGCACACTTGGCCGCACTGCCTTCTTGCTCTGCTGCAACATACTCATTGGTATCCGCTACTGGTGAGTAAGAAGCTCCTCTGTATTATTCAGTCGTCTCAGTTTGCTAATAAATAAGTATATTCCCCATCATTAAACTGACTAATGGCAGCTCTGACCCAGGGTCAAGTATTCACTTTCCGTTTTGACTGCAGCTGCAGAGTGTTGAATGAACTTGTTATTAAAAAGCCTTAACAAGTCCTTAATGAGTGAAAAATCAGCTTTGTTCTTACTTTTGATATGGTACAAAATGCACCATTACACACAAGACGTGGAGATGCTGGCGTTGGACTGCGGTAAGCACAGTGAGAAGTCTCACAACAACAGGTTAAAGTCCAACAGGTTTATCTGGCAGCACTACCTTTAGGAGGCTCAAGCTCCTTCTTCACGTGAGTGAGGACTTGTGTTCACAAAAAAGGGCTAATAAAGACACAAACTCAATTTTCAGGATCATGGTTGGAATGTGAGTCTTTACAGGTAATCAAGTCTTAAAGGTACAGACAATGTGAGTGGAGAGAGGGTAAAGAGATGTGAATTGTCTCCAGCAGGGACAGTTAGTGAGATTTTGTACGGCAAGTTGTGGGGGTTACAGATAGTGTGACGTGAACCCAAGATCCCGACTGAGACCATCCTCATGTGTGCGGAACTTGGCTATCAGATTGGCTATCAGTTACACAAGTCTAGTAGAATGTTTGCACTTTTACTAATGTCACATCATCGTTTACTCACATCCTCTTGGTGAATTCAGAAATGCTGGCTTCTGTATTGGATTTTCCTCAATTTCGAGTGTTGTTGTTTCAGAAATTTCCCTAAACTGAGTTTCACGTCATCAGTATGTTCCCAGTATATTGAAAATAGGGAATCAGTGGACATGGTGCAAGTCTAGAATGAAACTCTGAACACAGCTTGTAATTATACAGTGCCTATAATTTTATAATAAATCCCAAATTGCTTCAGAACAGCAGATTCAACAAGATGTGACATCAGACCAGATAAGGAGATGGTAGAAAAATTGATCACACACTTAGACAAAGAGGTAGGTTTTAAAGGAGCATCTTAAAAAAGGAGAGAGATAGCGAGGTTGAGGCAAGAAATTCCAGACCTTAGGGCTTTGGTAGCTGAAGGCACATCACCAATCAACCAAAGTGGGGGATTCTCAAAAGGCCAGAATTGAAGGAGTACCGATATCTTGAAGGATGGTGGAGTTGAAGGAGGTTACAGAGATAGTGAGGGTTCAGACCACAGAGAGATTTAAAAACAAGAATGAGAATTTTCAAATTGAGATATTGCCAGATTGGGACCAATGGATATCAACAAGCAGAGGGGTAATAGGTAAATGGGACTGGCATGAGTTAAGACATGGGCAAAAAGGTTTTAGATGACTTCAAATTCATGGAGGGTAGAATGTGAGTGGCTGAAATTGTCAAGTCTAAAGTGAACAAGGTATGGTTGAGAATTTCACAGCAGATTAGCTAAGACAGAGGCAAGATGGATGATGTTAGTGAGGTGAAAGAAGTGACCTTGGTGATGGGGTACAAAGTTGATCTCAGGATCCAATTTGGTGCCAAAGTTGTGAAGAGTTTTGTTCAGTTTCAGACCGATTACTTCAGTCTTCTCAATATTTAGTTGGAGGAAATGTCTGCCCATCCACTAGTAGATTGCAGTGTGATTCATCAGAGACAGTGGAGGGGTTGAGAGAGCTGGTGGAGAGGTGGAGCTGGATGATATCAGCATACAAGAGGGATTTCTGTTATTTGGGGCTTTGTCTCAGAATTCCTTGAATTCTTGCTCTGGAAGAGGTCATGCTGGAGGCAATAATCTTTCATACAAAATACCTTTATTTAAATCACGAGCTATTCACAAGTGTATGCATCAGGACATAGCTACAGCTCCTTTCAAAGTTGCTGCTTAGTCATCTCAATTACCCGAGGGGGATTTCACGGTGACTTCATTGCAATGTTAATGTCAGCCCTACTCGTGACGAATAAATAAACTTTACATAAACTACTTTATCTCAGTTGAGTTCCTTACATACATGCTCATCAGCTATTATTAGAGTTAACCTATTACAGCCACCAACACTGTATTATCACAGGATGTCTCTGAAAGGTAGCAAGTAGGTAAGGATAGATCTCTGGGGGACAGCATCGATACACAACACCGATACACAACACTGATGTACAGCACTGATATACCGCACTGATATCTAACATTGATATACAGCACTGATATAGGATACTGATATACAGCACTAATGTACAGTGCTGATATACAGCATTGATTGAGTACTCTGATATACAAAGCTGCTGGAATCATGGAATCTTGATAAAAGCAAAATACTGCAGACTTGATTAATAAGGGGATCGGGGTTATGGGGAAAAGGCAGGAGAATGGGGATGAGAAAAATATCAGCCATGATTGAATGGCGGAACAGACTCGATGGGCTGAGTGGCCTAATTCTGTTCCTATGTCTTATGGTCTTATGCATATAAATCCGAAACAAAAACAGAAACTATTGGAAAGTCTCAGCAGGTTTGACAACATCTGTGGGGAGAGAATGGAGCCAATGTTTTGTGTCAGGACGTCCCTTCATTAGAATTCTTGAGCTTTGTTTAAAATCTAATATTGTTAAATGTACACAACCATTTGTGTACCATTCTCTGTAACCCTTCATGTACAATGACACATTTTGATGTGCAAGTGTATATGTGAATACCATTGTAACTTGATATGGACCATCGCTTACCCTGTTTTGTAAACTCTGCAGCTGAAAATTCCTCACAAAAACTATCAAAACTTGGTTCTGCTCCAAGATTTGAAACATTAAAATAAACAAGTTTGAGGTTGTCCAATCAGGTACTAAACAAAGTGGATTCTGCAAGCCACTTAAATTTCTGTGCACTGGAATTCTGATCTGAGCTTTCCACTTCTCCTTCGAGTGCTGTGCTGCAGTTTATCTTCTATGTGTAAAAATATGAGAATAACACCTTTTTTTTCAAGAGAAGGTAGATGTGGGCAGTCTACATGGACTTTAGCAAGGCCTTTGACAAGGTACCAGATGGTAGGTTGTTGCGTGAGGTTAAATCTCATAGGATCCAGGTCGAAGTATCGAAATGGATACAAAATTGGCTTCTTGACAGAAGCCAGAGGGTGGTTGTAGAGAGTTGTTTTTCAAATTGGAGGCCTGTGACCAGCGGTGTGCCTCAGGGATTAGTGCTGGGCCCAATGTTATTTGTCATTTGTATTAATGACTTGGTTGAGAATATAGGGGACATGATTAGTAAGTCTGCAGATGACACCGAGATTGATGGCATAGTGGACAGTAAAGAAAGTTATCTCCAATTGTAAAGGAATCTTGATCAATCAGTGGGCTGACGAATGGCAGATGGAGTTTAATTTAGACAAATGTGAGGTGATGCATTTTGGTAGATTGAACCAGGGCAGGACTTACTCAGCTAATAGTAGGGAGTTGGGGAGAGTTACAGAACAAAGAAATCTAGGGGTACATGTTCATAGCTCCTTGAAAGTGGAGTCACAGGTGGACAGTGTGGTGAAGAAGGCATTCAGCATGCTTGGTTTCATTGGTCAGAACACTGAATACAGGAGTTGGAATGTCTTGTTGAAGTTGCACAAGACATTGGTAAGGCCCCACTTGGAATGCTGTTTGCAGTTCTGGGCACCCTATTATAAAAAGGATATTATTAAACTAGAAAGAGTGCAGAAAAGATTTACTAGGATGCTACCAGGACTTGATGGATTGAGTTATAAGGAAAGGCTGGATAGACTGAGACTTTTTTCTCTGGTGCATAGGAGGCTGAGGGGGGTGATCTCATAGAGGTCTATAACATAACGAGTGGCGCATAAGAAATAGGAGCAGGAGTAGGCCATCTAGCCCTTCGAGCCTGCCCCGCCATTCAATAAGATCATGGCTGATCTGAAGTGGATCAGTTCCACTTTCCCACTTTCTCCCCATTACCCTAAATTCCCTTGTCTATCAGAAATCTACCTACCCGTGACTTAAATATATTTAATGAGGTAGCCTCCACCACTTCAATGGGCAGAGAATTCTAGAGATTCACCACCCTTTGAGTGAAGAAGTTCCTCCTCAACTCTGTTCTAAACTGTCCCCCCCCTCCCCCCGCCTTATTTTGAGGCTGTGCCCTCTCGTCCTGTTTTCCTTTCTAAGAAGAAAGAAATCCACTTAGAAAGCACAGATCAGCTAGATAGTTAATATCTTTCCGCCAATGCAGGGAAGTCTAAAACTAGAGGGAGCAGGTTTAAGATGAGAGGGGAAAAATACAAAAGTGCCCAGAGGAACAATTTTTTCACACAGTGGGTGGTGAGTGTCTGGAACAAGCTGCCAGAGGCAGTAGTAGAGGTGGGTACAGTTTTATCTTTTAAAAAGCATTTAGATAGTTGCATGGGTACGATGGATATAGAGGGATATGGGCCAAATGCGGGTAATTGGGATTAGCTTAGGGGTAAAAAAGCGGTGGCATGGACAAGTTGGGCCGAAGGGCCTGTTTCCATGCTGTAAACCTCTATGACTCTGTGAGAAGGAAGTCACTTAATAAAGAGGAGAAATGAACAGACTCAAAGGCTCTTGTTTTCATTTGCATTGCAGTATGTCATCATTACAGTCCTGTAAAATTTTGAGCTTAACACACAGTGGAAAAAAAAGTCACACAAATCATACCGTCTTGAAACTCTGGCACCATGAACAACTCTGGCTCCTGTACCAACAAGAGTAATTGTGAGGAAAGGAGTGTGCTTCAAATTGGAACAAGCTTTGGCAATGAACAGGAACCAAGCAGACAGATAAAGTTAATGAGAGGTACTTCAATAAAGTTGTTAATTTACCTCATAAATGATCAGTTACACTGCAAAAACAAAAGGTGGCTCAAAATAACTGCAACATGAAACTGTTTGAAATTTTAATTCGATAGATATTACCCATTACTGCCAGCTGGCACTCGATGTTTACATCATTCCTTTACTGAGATCCCTCAGCGTGAAATGAAAAGGAGAGCTGGAATATCACAGAGTCCTAGACTGATATGACTGATATGACTAGACTGAGAAGGACAGCACGGAAGAACAGATCAAACATTTATCGCACAGCAAGAGGCCATTTGGTTGGAACGTTTGTGCTCTGACTCATAATGACCAGCAGACTGCTGTGATATTGTGTTAACGACTAATGCAGACACCGGCACCTTCAAGAACCTGGGAGAATGTGAAATCATGTGACAGGTTGTCGGGTGCACATCTCAATGTCATTGTGGACTTATATGATATTTCAGTCAGTGGACGTACACAGGAATTGACAGTGCACTGCCGACAATTAATTAATTGTAAGGTTGCACAGTGGTTAGCACTGTTGCTGCACAGCGCCAGGGACCCGGGTTCAATCCCTGGATTGGGTCACTGTCTGCCTGGATTTTGCACATTCTCCCCACATCAGCGTGGGTTTCCTCTGGGTGCTCCGGTTTCCTCCCACAGTCCGAAAGATGTGCTGGTTAGGTGCATTGACCCAAACAGGCACTGGAGTGTAGCTTTGAGCTTTGTTTAAAATCTATCATTGTTAAATGTACATAACCATTTGTGTACCATTCTGTGTAACTTCATTGCAGTGTCAATGTTAGCCTTACTTGTGACTAATAAATAAACTTTACTTTACTTCAATCAGCCAGCTGAGGCCACTAAAATGTGGGTTGACTGGAACATTACGCTGCCAGCGCACAGACAGCCAGTCATCCCAATCTTTTGCTTTTCACATGAAGGAAGGAATAAAACATTAGGGAGTATTGGCCATGCTAAATTCTCCCTCAGTGTACCCAGACAGGCACCAGAGTGTGGTGACCAGGGGATTTTCACAGTAACTTCACTGCAGTGTAAGTCTACTAATAAATAAACTTTATAAATGGAGCTGGAGCATTGGCGCTGAGAAGTTCAGGTGAGAGTTTGCAATTGCTTCAGCCTTGGGATTTCAGACCATCCATCCAGATTCTCCACATTGGACCATGTTAATTCTGTATACACCCTTTCCAAGCACAGAAGATCATTGAAGTTTTTGTGGCACAGTGTCCTGGTGTGGCGGACCATGTCAATACTACTGATCTCAGCTGCCACCTCTGCCCAGGCCTTCTCTCTTTGGTTGGCAGCCTCCCTTTGTATTTCCACAATTAAGAAATGTCAATCTGGCACTCACCACCTCCAGTAAAATAAGCAGGCACTGGCCTGAGAAGTGGAGGGCAGAGTGCCCACTGACACTGGCCTCCTGCCTGATGTGCTCAGTGAACACTGGAGCCATTCCAGCTGTGGAATTTATAATTCCACCCTGGATAGTTCCCAGAGGCTGCTTACCAACTCTGCTCAACCTTCAGGGAGCTACTCTGCTGAACGCCTGACAAGCTTCCAACCTTACTGGCCCATATCCAATCGCAATTCATGCTGGCTGCCCTCAATTGGCCAGCCAGTGGGCAATCTCATATCTCAGATCGTGACAAGAAATCGTGGCCACTTCCCAACCTGCCAACTGTGCACACAATATACACAAACATCAAACCCATGTATACCCCGTAAGTCAGGCAGTTAGTTTAGACTTACTCTACGTAACAGTTGCAACATATATAATTGTTAGAACCAAGACTTGATCAAGGTCAGAAATAGAGTTAACATTTTGAGTTGGATGATTTCTTCAGAGCTTTCATTGCTGCAGCTCTGCAGATCAGTGATGGATGTGCTACAGAATATGTCCCATATTATCCAAAAGGGTAAAATCAAGAGTGTAATCATTCAGATTCATTTATCAGGCACCTTTTCAGTCATGTAGACACATCAATATCCAAGAGCAGCAACTCAGACACTCACAGCAGAAAGTCTCATCGCTGCACTCAACATCACTATCGTCACTTCAGCCACCAGAGGTCCACCTTCCAGGTGGTTTTAGTGATTTTGAAAAGGAGACGTTGGGTTTTGTTGATTCTTGTAGCTGAGACGAGAACAGAAATAGTGGCTGAAGGAGGCATGGCTGCAGGAGAATTGCTTTTGTGACTTCATTAACCACCTTCAGGAGGACAAGGGGTTGCGCCAATCACAGATTGCTTTGAAGAGTGAAATGGAAATGTTGGACAATGTTGTGTGATTCCCATCTTTAGAGGCTGCATTCAGTGCTGTATACAACTGAGCACAGATAAACAGACAGCAAGACAAGAGGTACTACTTCACAGATACTCCTTCCACTGACACTGAGACATTGAGCCTCATGTTTCATGATGGAATAGCAGCTTCAAGGTGCTTGAGGATGGTATCTATAAAATCATAGATTAGCGATTCAGAAACCGAGTCAAGTTTGGCTCTTGGACGAGTCAGTGGCCATTGAGAAAGTTCAACCTCCAATGCAGGTAGAAACTTCCAATTTGGTGCCAATTCCCAACCTGAAGTGCCTTTTTCAAAGAGCAATAGTCACACTATTGGAAATGGACAGTCACCTCCTGTTATACAGAGAGTACCACACAGAAAATGGCCGTGTTAATAACTAAATGGAAATATCACAAGGAAAGAATGAATCAATCAGGGCCTGTAAACCCCTATTACTTTCTGCAGTGGCTGCCGAACTTCTAACTCCTCATAAAGTCATCATTCTCACATCATCTGTTCCCCTTGCATCATTCCTTGTTGCTGTTCATTGTTCTCTGAATGGCTCACAGACACAGCATTCAGTGAAACACAATCTATTCCTCAACTCTCTCAATTATAGTGCACTCTGCAGGCAATCCCTGGGAACCACACACTCTCCCCTCATGCGAGAGGCTAGGACCAGAGGACATAGTTTCAGAATAAAGGGACACCAATTTAAGACTAAGATGAGGAGGAATTTCTTCTTTCAGAAGGACATGTGCCCTTACAACAGAGAGCAGTGGGGTCAGAGTCCTTGTGTATATTTAAGGAGAGATGTCAGGGTAAGTTTTTCACTCAGAGGGTGGTGGGTGAGTGGAATCGGCTGCAGTCGGTGGTGGTGGAGGCGAACTCATTGGGGTCTTTTAAGAGACTTCTGGATGAGTACATGGGATTTAATGGAATTGAGGGTTATAGATAGGCCTGGTAGGTATGGATATGATCGGCGCAACATGTGGGCCAAAGGGCCTATTTGTGCTGTAGTGTTCTATGTTCTATGTTAAGATAGATAGAAATTATGCTCAGTAAGGAATCAAGGATTGCATAAAAACATAAGGACAAGGAGCAGGAGTGGCCATCTGGCCCCTCGAGCCTGCTCTGCTATTCATGGCTGATCTTTCTGTGGACTCAGCTCCGCTCACCCATCTGTTCACCAAAACCCTTAATTCCTTTACTGTTCAAACATTTATCTATCTTTGCCTTAAAAACATTCAATGAGGTAGCCTCAACTGCTTCACTGGGCAGGGAATTCCACAGATTCACAACCCTTTGTGTGAAGAAGTTCCTCCTCAACTCAGTCCTAAATCTGCTCCCCCTTATTTTGAGGCCACGCCCCCTAGTTCTAGTTTCACCCACCAGTGGAAACAACCTCCCTGCTTCTATCTTATCTATTCCCTTCATAATCTTATATGTTTCTGTAAGATCTCCCCTCATTCTTCTGAATTCCAATGAGTATATCCCCAGTTTACTCAGTCTCTCCTCATAAGCCAACCCTCTCAACTCCGGAATCAATCTAGTGAATCTCCTCTGCACCCCCTCCAGTGCCAGTATATCCTTTCTCAAGTAAGGAGAACAAAACTGTACTCCAGGTGTGGCCTCACCAGCACCTTATACAGCTGCACCATAACCTCGCTGTTTTTAAACTCCATCCCTCTAGCAATGAAGAACAAAATTCCATTTGCCTTCTTATGACCTGCTGCACCTGCAAACCAAATTTTGGCAATTCATGCACAACGACACCCAGATCCCTCTGCACAGCAGCATGCTTCAATTTTTTGCTATTTAAGTAATAGTCCATTTTGCTGTTATTCCTACCAAAATATGGGGTCATGAGGAAAGGACAGGAAAATAGACATGAGGAATGTTGTCGGATCAGCCATGATCCTATTGAATGGTGCAGTAGGCTCAGTGGGCCAAATGGTCTACTCCTGTTCCTATTTCTTATAGTTCTGTGGTCATGCATAATCATTTTGGATATTGATCGATCAGGAACCCTCTCTCTTCGTGAACACTACGGAGTTCTGGCCAGAATGTCAATGCATTTTTCGCAAAACCCGATTACATCGCTTATTATTGCATGTCAGCACCAATTTACTATTATTCATTGACAGGAGATCAAAGGCCAGTGATGAACAGAAACCTAACTGATCATTCTCCAGTCACCTGGGATTTCCTGAAGGGACTGTAACAGGAAGTTGGTCAGTATTGTTTTCTGCTGTAATTGGTAAATGGACCCTGTTGTTGCTTGGATTTAATTACAGGAGATTGTATAATTCCTTTATAGTTTCCTTGATGAAGCACGATCCATTCGTAACTTATTCTTCACTGTGGTTGAAGTCTGGCTGATGAGAGACACTCTGCCTGGGATTAGTAATGGATCCCTTTGGCCCTCACCCTCAACCTTGACCCTGAGCCCTTTGCCCTTCTCTGCTGCAGGTCAATGGCCTCCTTCAGCAAAATAAGACTTGATGAAACACCCGTTGTGTGTGGATTGATTCTGGCTGCTTCCTGTGTTTCTCCGTGCTGGGTATTTGCCGTTCCTGTCCTTTAGTGCTGGAGGATTATTGATTATTGTGCAGCATGAGCACTTTGTTGCTGGCCCGTGTGTTGATATGCATTGAGCCAACTCAGTTCCTGGAGGAAGTTAGAGCACAATGTTATTTATTTGACCATTAATAGCACAACTTACAAGACAGTCGTACACATTTAGTGCATGTCAAGGCCTTAATGTTGAGTAATTTCAACCCATACATCTTGACTTTATAATTTTGCAATTTCTCAACACTTCTATTTCTATATTATTAGAATTCTGGGGCAGTAAAATTAAAGGGAGACAAAGTCCCCGAGTTTTCCTTGCAGTTATTCATTTCAGCTGATTAAAAACCTTTACAATTCCTGTTGGGCTGCAACCTTTTCTAAAGGAACAGATGAGTGACAAGAATAAACAGAAGCAAAATTTGGAAGGGACAGAGGTGGAAATTTCCTCTCTCTGCACAGAGTGTGGGCTGAGGCAAGAAGACATCGCACAGACGGCTTTTCTCTCCGGATAATACAGCACTCTGTGCCGAAAAATCTGGAAGTGCTAGTGCAACCCTCACTGTCACACTAGTGAGATGGGACTGGAAAAAGTTGGGTATCCCAAGGTCTCAGATCTGCAATGATCTTTCAGCTTTTGATGCAGCAGTGGATGATACAGCTGTGACAGTCATCCCTGGAGCTGAAAATCATTCCTCCTCTGAATCTTCTTCCCAGAGTCCTTCAAGATCCTCAGCATGTCCTGTGTTCTTCTCTTCTGGTCCCAGCAGGTCCAAAAGTTGATTCCACCCCAAACTTCCCTCGAACTGAATGGCTTGCTGGACATTTCAGAGGATATTTAAGCATCAACCACATTGCTGTGGGTCTGGAGTTACATGTAACTCCAGACCAGGTAACAAGGGCAGATTTCCTTCCCTAAAGAGCATTAATGAACCAAATGAGCTTTTACAACAATCAACAATGGCTTCATGGTTATCATTAATTTAAATTTCATCATCTGCTATGGTGGGATTCAAACACAGACCCCAGGACCATTATTCATCCAGTAAAAATACCTCATGATTTACTGCTAGATGAATTTTTGAATTGACTCAGTGTTAAACATATTCTCTAATTGAACATAGTTCCCAGTTTGCAGCTGCTCTTCAAACATACCTCTAAACAAAATTTTGAAAGGCTTGTAATCTGATAAGCAATCCTTTGAACTCCAGCCTCTCTCTCTCCCCCTCTCTCTCTCACTATAACTTTCTTGGCTCTCCCTAATTTACCTACAGTTCATTCTTCGTTGCTCTGACCAAGATGTGAATGAGTCAGCTTACCATTCTACCTTTCTGCAGCCTGACTCTGTTGAAATCAAACCATCTCACTGCCACTTCAACTCAACTTTTCCTAGGACCTCAAAAGTATTCTGACTTTCTTTCTAACGTCCTTCTTCCTGCAGACTTTTGGAAAAAGCTTCCTCATCTTTGTACCGCAGTGACTCATTGATAAACTCCTTGAAAGATTAGGGAACTCTGTTAAGTGTGTTTTTGATGAGCTGTAAAGTCATGTTAAGACCAGCTTGCCACTCAGCACTTAGTGGTTTACATAAATTAGTCTTCCAACCGCTGGGAGATATTGTTGGTCACTATTCCTCTGCCAGCATCCTCTGTTTTTGCATTGGTTTACCGGTTATGTGGGCAAATTCCACAATTCCTGCCAGGCATACTGAACCGCCATCTCCTGGAGAGAGTGTGCTGGAGTGTTAAGCAGAGTAATCCTTTCCACATCCACTTAATGTGGCAATAGTAAACACTAATTCATAAATTATGCTGTTACTTCAGCTGTCCACATTTTTACATTTTTGCCTCTTTATTTGCTTGATTTTTCCATTTGCTTAACATTTCTTTCCTGGTGTACAACCTTAGAAAGGATAACACTTTTTAAAGCTATTTTAAAAAGACTGAAACAGTTTTTGCTTCAATATATGGCCTCTTATCTTTAAGTGACTCAATTTTTAAACCTTGGCTCTGGCTCTTTTTTATATACGTTCTGACTCTCCTCCTGCAGTTTTGCCAAGTTCTTGCTGCTGAACATAAATCAGCAAAGGAGCTTGCAAATATTATGCAAATCCTTCAATCTTGGAACTGAGCAAGAGATGAGACCTTATTGATGGAATGAGTGATACACTCGCAGTGATTCAGCCTTGCCCTTCCTGTAGCAGGAGCATAGAGTCAGCCTTTAATAGACAATAAATGAAAATGTTTACACTGAAAGATTGACGGGTAGACAAATGATGACTTAATTTAAGTGTCACCCATCAGGATTTCACAGGAAAGTGGAGAAATCTGAACTTAAGTATCAGTCAGGAAGACTATTTATCTTCAGAACTGTCTAATATTCCTTAGACATAATATTTTCCTAGCAAGTAGCCATTTTTCTAAGTGTAAGTAGCGCAAAATGGAAAGAACATGTGCCAGGGAGGAAATCTTTATTTTATGGGAGATGTTTCAGTGAAAGCATTACATTTCTCATTGAAACTCACGGGGGAGGTAAATCAACACTTTGAGGTGACAGATCGTCCCTATTACATGTTTAAGAATTCAGTGCAATGTGTGTAAAGGTTACAAATAGATGTAGTTATAGCATTCCACTGCTTATGTGAAAGGACAATAAGCTGCAGAGGAATGCATTAATAACTGCATCTGAAGTTAATGTATTGCCGCAAGTGGGGTATTAGGATTCTCTTCTTCACTGGGCGGTCAGATGAAGGATTCTGTTGGAAAAGCAATTTCTAGATCATCTGATGACGGAAACACTTCTGATGGAGTTCGGTAATAGGAAAACCCAACAGTTACAGCAGGATGCTGAGGCACATTGAAAGTCTCTTGTGAAAATTCCACATGGTAATAAAGAGCAATTTATGATCAATTCGGATGTCTGCCCTGCAATGGCAGACAATAATTTAGAGAAGGGTCGTGATCTCATTCATTGATGCTAAAGTGTAGGTAAACAGGGGGAGAAGCAAATTTAAACATCAAGACAAACCAGCCCATTGAGCAGAGATGGTGAGATGAAATTGGCAGATGCTGGGGTACAGATGGTCAGCCTGTGTTTTAAGGCTTAAGTAAGGCGTCTGTTATGAGAGAATTTGTGAATTGGGAGAATTGGGAGCTCTGGTTTTAAAAAAGTACCACAGTGCCGAACAAAATGTTTATTTTTAACTCTAAAAATGGACACGTTCTGAGGTTATGTCCAGCCATGTACAGTTAATGAATAGAAAAGTTAGATGTAACTCTCATTTAAACATTCAGATTACACAACGGCAGTTTTGTCATGGGCTGGAATAACTTGACTGGATATTTCAGAAAAGTGTTTGTCTTGAGGTGAGATTAGACCCACATTGAAATCTCAGCTGCGATTTATTACTAGTTTGAATAATGCTTTTTGGAGTTAGTTTTTGATCTAGCCACTTAAAGGAGTACTGTGGTTATTTCTAAACATAAATGTGTGCGGCACGGTGGCACAGTGGTTAGCACTGCTGCCTCACAGCGCAAAGGACCTGGGTTTGATTGGGTCACGATCTTTGCAGAGTCTGCACGTTCTCCCTGTGTCTGCGTGGGTTTTCTCCGGGTGCTCCGGTTTCCTCCCACAGTCCGAAAAATGTTGCTGGTTAGGGTGCATTGGCCGTGCTAAGTTCTCCCACAGTATACCCAAACAAGCGCCAGAGTGTGGCGACTGGAGGATTTTCACAGTAACTTCATTACAGTGTTAATGTAAGCCTTACTTGTGACACTAATAACTAAATTTAAAACTTAATCTTAATAAATGTTTAATTGTGAGCTAATCCAATTCTTTACTACATTTATAATTTATAATTAAAATGAAGAAAGCACCGAGGCTGTTCTGAACATGATGAAGTCAGCACAATTTAGACACCTTGAAAAGGTCATTCCAAGTAAGCAGAATAAAGAGGCCAAATTCATTGCATCCAGTATTGGGGCTGGTTCCAACATAAACACTGGCACGACACAGGAGGAAGAGAAGCAAACTCTAAAATGCGGTCTCGCTGGGCTCTGTTTCATTGCACCAGGTGGACCTCCATCTGCCTCCAACACTGGCATTCACTCGATTAGTAGCAGCTGTGAACTGTGGCCTTATTCCCATAAAGACATGCCTGAAATTGTGAGCATATTGAAGTCTCTTGCAGGTGTCAGTAAGAGTTAACCTTTATCGGATGTCCCTGGGTAAGACTTGAACTTTGCCCTCCTGCTAACCTTAAATTTGAAGCAATTGACTTAATTTTTACCACCTCAAGTTTTTGACAAGTGGAGTCGGAGGACAGGAATGCAGAAGAGAATGGAGCATGACTAAAACTCCATTTACCCCAAAATTAGGTTACTGATGTTTTCGGAGAAATTGTTGTCTCTACTGTGGCAGGTCGGAGAAATAATTAAATAACCAGAGAAACTTTGAATCAGTTGGAAGTAAGTTGGCCAAGTTCACGTCAAAAAATTGGTAAGATTTTATCATGGTCAGAAAAGAAAATCTTTGTAATTTAACTTTTCTTGTTTTCGTCAATCTGTCAACGAAGCAAAGAAATTATGCTTTTTTTAAAATAATTCTTTGATTATCTTGCTTCTGTAAACATTTTACACATTTATATGTATTATTAAACTGATTTCTGATGGCATTTACTTTGGGGACATAATACTCAATATTTAAGACATCCACAAGAGTCTCTTGGAACTTGTTTTATTTGTTTCTAGTGGGAAAGAAACTTCAAGAATTACTCTAAGTCTTTACAACGAGCATTATATCATCATTGCTACACACTACATATGCTGGGAATATTGATTTAGTGATTATTAAGCATTCAGAATTACATTAGTTATCAAACTGTGAAGGTAATATAAGATTCTTTGCCTAACTTTTGGAATGTGCTGAGATTTAGTCTGCTGAGAATTTCATTCCAATTTTAAATTGGAAATGCTTGCACAATTTGTCAAAATGTCCCTAGGATTATAAAAGTAATAGCAATTCATAGAGTCGTTACTGTGCAGGCAGAGGCCATTCAGCCCATCAAATCTGCACCAACCACATTCCCACCCAGGCCCTATCCCCATGCCCCATGTATTTACCCTACTATGCCCCCTCACACTAGGGGGAATTTTACCATGGGCAATGCACCTAACCAGCATGTACTTGGAGTGTAGGAGGAAACCGGAGCACCAGAGGAAACCCACTGTAATAACTCCATGGGGGCGAAAGTCTGTCACCAAGTTACTTTATTTACACCATACATCTGTGCACAGTCAGGTCTCCAGTGGCTCCCTGCTGGGTGCAGGCTGGGAGACTGACACACCTGCTTTAAACAGGGAGCATGATGCTCCCTGATTTAATCATCAATTACGACTCGTCAGCAAGCCAACCTCATGAACCTGGCTGAAGTCGTCAAACCCACGCAGACACGAGGAGAATGTGCAGACTCTGCACAGACAGTCACCCAAAGCTGGAATTGACGCTGGGTCTCTGGTGCTGTGAGATACCAGTGCTGACCACTGTGCCATCATGTCGCCATATTGAAAAGAAATGTTTGGTTCATTATGTATGAATAACCCTTTTACATCATTTTATCAAAGACATGAAAACAATAATAATTCAAAGTTTCAATGTCAAAATGCAACATTTACTCTGGTTCATGAAACATCACTAGGACATTACAAAGATCAATCTCACACCAGAGACTTCAAGCCCTTCTCCCTATCGCGTTTTAACAAATTTCATAATGAAAGTGATAGATGCTGGAATGAGTTCGGAATGGGAACTGTTAGGGATTTGGCATTATCCAGGAACAGTTCAGCCATTGGCCTCAGTTTAATCTATCTGAAATTCCTGATTGAATAACCTATTCCTTATCCTGTACATCATCTTGTAGCTCTTTTGGGGGGAAAAAAAAACTTGTTAAAGAGTCTGCTAATCATTTTCAGATTTTGGCAAGTTAGGTTATTCATGTCAAATTAGTCAATTCATTTGAATAAGTTTCAGAAATTCAGCATTGCCAATGGCTGTTGTGGTACTGCTTTTAATTGTGTAATTCACACAGAGGTAGGAAGGTTTTATAGAATATTTTTCATTTTCAGAGGAGTCATGCCAATTCTTTCTGGGCAATAAATGTCCTTTGGAGAACAGATTGTGTTGTGTAGATTAATGTAATGAAACATTGTTACACGGCAAGATCCCACAAATGAAAGAATTTGTACTTTTGACCTAAACACTAGGAGGCACCTGCTGTTTTCCCGAATGGCAGGGGAGATTTTACGTGCACTGGAAAAGGTAGATGTGGTTGTGATATAGTATCTCAGCTTGTTAATGCAGTGCTCCTTCAGTATTGATTTGACTGCTAAAATTATGTGGCAACATTCTGGAATGGGGTTCAAACCTCCAAGCTGACTGACTGGGAGGGAGATCTCTGAAGGGGAAGATATATCCCTATTTGTTCTGATGACACATATGAAGCATGTGGATTTTTAACAAAATTAGCGAAATTAGCTGGTAGAGTGCTGGAGGAGTGCCAGGGAGTGAAACAAGCTCCCTTGATTCCCTGAAAATGTAACCACCATCCCTCAATCCTAGCTCTGTGACCAATGACCACTGTACAGCCAATCTGATCACTCAGTCCATGCTCCCCCTGCCCCCCATCCTGACAACTGATCACTCTGTTCACAGCTCCCCCAGCCCCACTCTAATCATTCTGTTCACAGCATCCTTCCGATCTCTCCACGCAGAGTCCCTGAACCACAACATCCATTACTCCTTCCCTTACCCTGAACTCTCTCCATTCCTAATCTGATTAATTCACTTGCCCAATCCTCAATCTAAAATCTCTCTAGCCCTCCCCCTTCATTCTAATCCATAGTATCTCCCTCACTGTCCCTCTCTGCTACTCACCTGTGACCTAGTATCTCTGGTCTCGCCTTCCAATTAGTCTCGCTGTCTGTAGGACACTGAATCAATTAAACAAACTTGCATTTTTCCTGACCACTCCCTGCACAGCCCATAAATATCAGGACGGCTGGTGTCTCAAGATATATTACCACAAATTCAAGAATCAGACCATCTTTTTCTTTACGTCCAGAAGCATTGGTTCTATTCTCTCTCCACAAAGGCTGTCAGACCTGCTGAGATTTTCCAGCATTTTCTGTTTTTGAATAGTTCATCTGTAGGTCTGCATTTGAAATTTATTCCAATGTCAGAAAATGTTACATCAAAGAATGGATCACTGATATCTCTTTTACAACAGCACCTACTCCACCTCTAAGTACAGGAACATGTCTACATGGTTTCACAAGGCTGCTTTTAAGCAAGTCTTGTATAAGTCTAAATCAATACTAAAACCTGTGTTCATATGGGGCAGAATGAAAAATGTCAATGCTATATTTTTCTGATCACTTCATAGAAAGTATGGATTGCAGCAAAAGCACATCCTACATCTAAGATTGACCCTCATTCTTACCATGCCCCTAATTTCACATGTCAAAGACTTTATACAAGAGAAAAATATTCCAACTGGCAAAGTGCACATGTTAATGTTTAACACATTCATACTAACATTCCTGCTAGTGCTATATTTATTTTAGATATGTTAATATCTGTGTAAGCATGGTGCACATAGAAATTAGACATGATTATTTTGAGCATTCATGCATGAACTTCACTGATTGGAAGTTCTACCGCGATGGTTTTCACCAAATATTTTTCTTATAATGTGATTCCACATTGAATGTGAATACAGTTTAATAACAGACATTTTGAGATTGGATTATGGGTTTGAATCCCACATTAGGATCTAAGGAAAAGTAGATCACATTTCAGTGCAATGGAGAAGAAGTTATGGTTTTTTTTGGCTACGTTAAGATTGTGGATGAGCCAGAACCTCTTCTTGAATGTTGAGAGATGCGATACCCCTTTACCCAATTCCTATGCAAATCTCCACTCCCTTTCCACTCACTCCATCTTCTGCCCCATTGGTTCAAGCAATTTAGCTCTTTCACCTTCTTCCTTCAGGAAAATGATACAAAAGTCTGAGGTCACGTACCAACTGACTCAAGAACAGCTTCTTCCCTGCTGCTGTCAGGCTTTTGAATGGACCTACCTCACATTAAGTTGATCTTTCTCTGCACCCTAGCTATGATTGTAACACTATATTCTGCATCCTCTCCTTTCCTTCTCTATGAACGGTATGTTTTGTCTATATAGCACACAAGAAACAATATTTTTCACTGTATGTTGCCACATATGACGATAATAAATCAAATTAAATCAAATCAAAAATCAAATTAACATCCTGTTCAATCCTGATCTGACTTTTAAATCTTATCTTGAAGACCACTCAGTTCACCCTTTCCAGCCTCAGTCACCTCGATCACAATAACTCACCTGAACCTTTATTATCTTCATACCTAGTGGGCTGAATTTCCATTTGAAATCCTAGCTGTTTGGAAATGGTGGGGAGTGGAATCATACTCCTTTCCTGTTTTGAACTGTTTTGCTCCTTCTGTCCCACCAGAGCCAGTTCTGGTTTTCTCTCTGCACACATTGAATGCAAATATCCATTGGATGGGGGTGATAGGGCCTTTCACCCCTTTCCATTCTGTTTGCCCTTTCACTGAATGCACCCTAATAACATTTGGTGGGAGATGATAAGTGATCAGATATGACAGCAGCAATGGAGGGGGAGGACTTGGCAGTGTTTGTGTGATAAACCTTGGGGAGTTGGAAGGCTGTGAAGAAGATTCCCTTTGCTAATTCAACACTGTTCAAGGTAAATTGAGCTGAATATTTTCAGTTTTGCTGAGTAATTTACTTCACTTTGTCCAGATGATGGTTACTCAAATCCATGGGTGTTTACCCATTAGTCTCTTATTGATTGGCGCTCCATCTCAGGTAATTTACAAATCCCTCCATATCTCAGTAGCTTCTTCCAGCCCTGTTTCTCAGTGCCTACCCTCAGGCGGAAGCTAATTTACAGTGAGACACAAACTGCATAAGCACAGGGGCCCAACCAATGGGGTGACCCACATCATCTGGATTCTGTAGGCACCAATTAGAGCCTGATAACCCCGCGTTTGCCGATAGGCTCAGATTAGCAGGCAATGCAGAGCAACATCAGACATCGATTGGTCAAGTCGATTTAGGAAAGGAAAACAGAATTGTCCGAATGTTTGAGGAGTGCGAGGAATGAGAGGTGACTGGGTAAGGAGGGAGGATTTTGCTGCCAAATAAACCTGTTGGACTTTAACCTGGTGTTGTGAGACTTCTTACTGTGTTTACCTCAGTCCAACGCCGGCATCTCCACATCAGGAGGGAGAAAGGCAGAGGCAGAAGATCCAATGTTTTACATTCACCAAAAAAGCACAGACAGCGGGTTTCTCAGCCCAGGGCTGGCCAACAGTGACAGCCAGGTTCCAAATCAAGCCTGACCAGCATCAGGAGATGACGAGTGAGGCAGGAGGCTGCCTAGAAGACCCAGGGTGAGCAAGATTAGTGAGAATGGGAGGGGAAACTGTGATGGGTTGTGGGAGAAGAGAGTGAGGGTGCAGAGATCGCAGGATGACTGTGTGTGAGGGGGTGTTAACCAGGGTTGCAGACTTGCAGGAAGGGAGAGTGTGTGAGGGGAGAATGAACAGGATAACAATAGAGCGAGTGTCGTTTGAAATCCAGAATCATAGTTTCACAGATTCCCTACAGTAGAAAAGGACGCCATTCAGCCCATCATGTCTGAACTGACCACAATCCCACCAAAGCCGAACCCACACATCTTTGGACTATGGGAAGAAACTGGAGCACCCGGAGGAAACCCACGCACACACAGGGAGAATGTGCAAACTCCACATAGACAGTGACCCAAGCCGGGAATTGAACCCGGTTCCCTGGCGCTGTGAGGCAACAGTGCTAACCACTGTTCCACTGTGCCGCCCAATATAGTTATTCACACAGGTGTGTTTTCTACAAAGTGTAAATCTGCCCCTGGCCTCACCTCTACAATTCTGGCCTCCTTCGTGTCCTTCACTCTACCAAAAATCACAAAACTTTTGTTTCGAGTCCAGACGACCCTTTATTTATTCTTTATCCAAAGAATCACAGAATCCTGCAGTGCAGGAAGAAGCCCTTCAAGTCTGTACTGACCACAATCCCACCCAGGCCCTACCCCCATATCCCTACATATTTTACCCACTAATCCCTCTACCCTAAGCATCTCAGGACACTAAGGGGCAATTTTAGCATGGCCAATCAACCTAACCCACACATTTTTGGACAGCGGGAGAAACCAGAGCACCCAGAGGAAACCCACGCAGACAACAGGAGAATGTGCAAACTCCACGCAGACAGTGACCCAAGCTGGGAATCGAACCCAGGTCTCTGGAGCTGTGAAGCAACAGTGCTAATCACTGTGCTATCGTGCCACCATCAGTTTCTCTTTTGGGCAATAGAATGCAATGTTGTTGCTGCAATGTGTGTGTGTGTGTGTGTGTGTGTGTGTGTGTGTGTGTGTGTGTGTGTGTGTGTGTGTGTGTGTGTGTGTGTGTGTTTAAAGTGTTGTATTTTAGTTGAAGGTTTAAATTGATGTCCTGTTAGAAAGTTTGGCAGGACAGTTAATGTGCAGAGTGGGTTATCTAAAGGAACGAGCTGATACAAGCCAAAGAGCTATGGTCACATAATCTAGTTTTGTTACTAATAAAGTTTTTGCTGACAACATTGAACTGACAAAGAACTTTGTTTCAGGCATCTTGATTTAGTTTGTGCAAAGGAAATAAGCATAATAATTGGAAACATTCAAAGAAAGACGTTATATATCATCATTATCTACAAATGACTGCAGTGAAGCTCTGCCAAGTGTAATCAAAGTAAAGGCTGGAAAGTGTGATTCAAGAGAAGCAGAGACAGAACAGCAGCTAAGCTCTCCTCGGGTCACTACTTGCATATTCCCCCATCCAATAGCATAAATAATATGTGGAGAATCCCAGTTAAAATTTCCTAGCCGACATGACAGATAGTGCGCTCAGAGTGATAAAAGGTAAAGACAATCCACATTAGTTAAAGGCTCTACTTGTTGGTCACCGTCCAAACTATTTGATTCTATCCCTGCAGCCATAATCAAGAAAGGAGCTGTGTGTCTGAGGCACAGAGAGCCACCTATCTATCACACTTTCAACAGCCAGAATAAATGACCTTCCCTTTGTTCCTATTATCAGGGTCACACCATTCTGATTGCTCCTGTGCTCTGGTTCCAGAATTGTTGGCTGCACCCTGCTCTCTCTCTCTCTCTCTCTCTCTCTCGTGTGAGATGAAAGATCTCAGATTCTGATGTGACACACCCAATTAGTACTTCATTAAGGAAAACAATTGGGAGCGTGTGTCATCCTTAAAGGGAATAGGAAGTATTTCTGCAGATCCTTGGCTGCATTTTTTGAGCTCCTCGAAGGAGAGGGTAGACTCAGTTAACATGATCGAAACAATTATGTGTTACTTATTCTTTTTATTTTTCCGAGATATCTTAATTCTTTCTTCAAATGATTTCTAATGAAAGATGGCAAGGAAGGGAATGAGTTATTGATCACTTTGAGATTTATCATTATTAAGGACAAATGTGTTTTCATGCAGCATCCAGTGTTCCTCCTTCTTGTTCATATGTTTGCATTGATATTCTTTAATTTCCAATCCTTTCTATAACATATTGCTGCTGTCAAGTTTTACAATTAATTCCAATTCAGTCACTTAATCCTGTCAATAAATAAATGTAAAGAGGAAAGGACTAAATTATTCAACAAATTCAAGCTTGTCCTGAACTGCAATGATCACTTTTAGTCTCTTTACTGTCAGTGATATCCAAGGGTGTGGTTTCCCTGTGATAGGAATGGTTCATGCCCTTTGGCAGAATCAGGCATTTCTTCCCATTCTGGGCATGGAGTCCCCGTGCCCGGAATTTAATATTAATTTCAGAAGGTGGGCAGCAACAAGAAGGGGTTTGAGTGGTCACCTGGCAAGAGCTGAACCTACTCCAGTGCAGCTGGAGGTGGGAGATAACAAGAGTCTCCAGAATAAACCTGAAAGTCAGGGATCGGCTCAGCTGGGGAACCCAATGTGCAGGTTGGAAAGGATATCAACTGGAAGCCAAGCCCTTTTTTCAACTCAAAGTCTCCTGCCACCATTATTCACCCCCTGGTAAGTACATCATGCTGCCCTGCAGCCAGTCCACAGGCTGCCCAGGGCCAGTAGGAGAAGCTCTTCAGTGACTTTTGTTCACTTTTTTTTATTCGTTCATTGCACATGGGTGATGCTGGCTGGCCAGCGTTTATTCCCCATCTCTAGTTGCCCTTGAACTGAGTGCTCCTTGGAGGGCTGCTGAGAGTCAACCACATTGCTGTGGTCTGGAGTCACATGTAGGCCAGACCAGGGGAGGACGGCAGATTTCCTTCCCTGAAGGACATTTGTGAACCACATGGGTTTTTCCAACAATCGATAATGGTTTCATGGTCATCAGCAGATTCTTACTTCCAGATATTTTTTATTAAATTCAAATTCCACCACCGACCATGGCGGGATGACGACAGAACAAGGTTGCCCAGACTGAGGTCGCAGAGGAGGTGAGTGGCCATCGGATTAAATTCACATTCTAATCGGTATTCTGTAAACAGAGTGTGGGTCTTTATATGTTCAGTTTGTGAGCAGAACTCTTCATTCACCTGACAAAGGGGAAAAGCCTCGAAAGCTAGTGGCGTTTGCTACCAAATAAACCTGTTGGACTTTATCCTGGTGTTGTGAAACTTCTTACTGTGATTGAAGACAGCCAGGTTAATCTGTGGTCAACCCAGAACCAAATTGTATTTGATACCAAAGACTGTGAGAATGGGAATGATTTATAAATGATAGAGAGAGGGTGCGAAGGGCATACAGGCAATGGGGCTTGGTCTCAGTTGGCATGTGACTAAATCTCCACTTTGTGCAGCAGCAGAAGCAGATTCACAATATGAGAGAGAGGGCCCAGACTGGTGAAGGAATGGCAGACTTTAACCTCCAAATCCCACGTAGGGAGAGATGATGGAGATCGTTCGGGAGAAGGGCAGCCATGTTATTGGCCATGGAGAGACAAAGCATCAGGATAAATAGGCCTCCAACCTGGTTTTGAGGCATGGTCACACAGGAGACACGTAGAGAGCTGTGATATGCTCAGAGAATGTGCTGAACCTGAATATGTCCCTTGTGTTCTCCAATGCAGATTGTGGTGATCCAGACCTGAGACCACGGACAACACTAGAAATAGACAACACAGCTCTGAGGATAATGAAGACTAGAGGATGTGCTGTCACCTGCCCCTCCACCGCCCTCCAGCAGCGCAGTGACACTTGCCACGTGGGTCACAGGGGGATGGTGGGTAGAATTGGGAGCGTGCTTTAGTGAGCATGTCACATCTAGATTCCAGCAGCTGGGGGAGGGAGGCTGTGACAGCCGAGGTTCCTGGCACATTGCCCTGTTCCCTGTGTGGGGGACCTGCAACCTGCTGAGGCCGAGGCTGATAATGAGTGTTTGGTCTTGGCCACGAGATGTTTACTGGGCAATGAGAAACAGGTAGGGGGCATCTGGCAGGGATACCAGAGGCAGCATGCAAACTTGCAAGGTCAATGGAGGAGTTGATTCAAGACAGGAGTTCTCCTATTTCTCAGGCGTGTGGAGAGTTGACACATATGACACAAGTGCTCAGACTTAAATTCCCTTGCTCTGGACAAGAGCAACTTAACATTGTGAGGCAGCTTTAAAAGGGAGAATTGTTCTTAAGCTTCATCATTCTAGGAACAAATTAGGTCAGTCTGGACAGAGTTTCCATTTCTTGGTTTTGGATTAACCATGAGTAACTAACGATGGAAAATGTGCTGATACAGAGTCCCTGTTGTAATAGAGGACAGTGTGATTTCGGTCGAACAGCGTGCTGACTGCATGGAACAGGAATGGAAAATTCTGAGTTCCTTTTCCTAAACTGTTCCTGCTAATCCCTGAGGAATTGTAGAAGGCCGCAAAGGGCTTGGGAAAACAAATCACAAGATCCTCTTCCTAACCTTAGCAACAGTTCTCTAAAAAAAGGTCAGCATTTTCATAGAACAGAATTTTTTTACACCATTGCTCTAATTTGAATCAAACAAGAGTTTTCCTTTGAGTTTTAGTCTTTGGTAACTTTGCTGTCTTCACACAGGTTGGCAGCAGAGACACGAGTGACTCATTTCAATGCTAACCATTTTTGATCCCCCTGCAAGGAGCAGCATTACAATGCGAATCAGCTCCAAATGATTACAGCCCATTACTGCCTCTCCTGGGGCCTTTTTCAGGTGGGCAAATTGTTTATCCGTCTGTAATGCCTGCAGATTGGGGTGCTATGACGTCACTCGGGCCCAATGACATCTTACTAGCACCTGCAGGGTGCCCTGTCAGTAAGCCCTCATCTGCAGGAAGGTTTTGCAAAAAAATGTTAAACTTGCTTTTTGGGATAAGGGGCATAAGCTTTAATCCGCATCTCCTGCCTGCCCATGTTACCCTGCCAAACTGCCACCTGCTCCCCATCACTTATCCAACGGGCAGTTATCAACCGGACTGCTCTTTGTCTAATGGCAGCTGGTCACCAGGATAGAGTGAGATGGTCCAGTGAGAATGAGATGGAGGATCTGGTGAACTGGTATTGCAACAATAATCTCTCCCTCAATGTCAACAAAATGAAGGAGATTGTCATTGACCTCAAGAAGCGTAAAAGAGATCATGCCCCTGTCTACATCAATGGGGACAAAGTAGAAAAGGTTGAGAGCTTCAAGTTTTTAGTTGTCCAGATCATCAACGACCTGTCCTGGTGCCCCCATACCAGCATTATAGTTAAGAAAGCCCACAATGCCTCTACTTTCTCAGATGACTAAGAAAATTTGGCATGTTAGCTACAACTCTCACCAATTGTTACGGATGTACCATAGAAAGCATTCTTTCTGTATCACAGCTTGGTATGGGTCCTGCTCTGCTCAAGACTGCAAGGAACTACAAAAGGTCATGAATGTAGCCCAATCCATCACTCAAACCAGCCTCCCATCCATTGACCCTATCCACACTTCCCGCTGCCTCAGCAAAGCAGCCAGCATAATTAAGGACACCATGCACCTTGGACATTCTCTCTTCCACCTTCTTCCTTCGGGAGAAGGATCAGAAGTCTGAGGCCACGTGCCAACCAACTCAAGACCAGCTTCTTTCCTGCTGCTGTCAAACTTTTGAATGAATTTTACTTGCATAAAGTTGCTCTTTCTCTACACACTAGCTATGACTGTAATGCCATATTCTGCACTGTCTCATTTCTTTCTCTATGAACGGTATGTTTTGCCTGTGAAGAGCACAAAAAACAATGCTTTTCACTGTATGTTAATACATGTGGCAATAATAAATCAAATCAAATCAAAGATGTATGAGTGAAAAGGAACACAACCTCCAACTGATAGAGTGTTAGAGGTCTACAGCACAGAAAAAGATAGGTCTTCAGCCTATCTTCTCTGCACTGGTCAAAGCAAACCACTCAGCTATTCTAAACCCATTTTCCTGCACTTGATCCATGGCCTTGTGTACTTTGGCAACACAAGCACACATCTAAATACTTCTTAAATATTACAAGGGTCTCTGCCTCCACTACCCTTTCAGGCAGCGGGTTCCAAGACTCACACCACCCTCTGGGTAAAAAGGTTTTTCCTCACATCCCCTCTAAACCTTCTGCCACTTACCTTAAATCTATGTCCCCTGGCCATCGATCCCTCTACCTAGGGGAAACATGTCATCCCGTCTATCTATGCTCCTCCATGTCCTCCCCCCTCAGTCCCCTCTGCTCCAAGGAAAACAACCCCAGTCTATCCAATCCTTCTTCGTAATTAAAACCCTCCAGCCCAGGCAACATCTTGGTGAATCTCCTCTGCACCTTTCCCAATGCTGCCACATCCCTCCTATAATGTGGATTCCAGAACTGGACACAATACTCCAGCTGTGGCCTAACCAATGTTTTGTACAGTTCCAGCATAACCTCCTTGCTCTTAAACTCTCTGCCTCTGCTAATAAAGTAAAGTATACCATATGCCTTCCTAACCACTTTCTCCACCTGTCTTGCTACCTTAAGGGACCAGTGTATTTGCACATTAAGATCCCTCTGATCCTCGGTGGTTCCCAGGGTCCTGCCCTTCATCATACTGTCATGGAGGTTATAACATGGAAACAGGCCCTTCGGCCCAACTTGCTCATGCTGCCCTTTTTTTAAGCCCCAAAGCTCGTCCCAGTTGCCCACACTTGGCCCATATCCCTCTATACCCATCTTATCCATGTAACTGTCTAAATGCTTTTTAAAAGACAGATTGTACCGGCCTCTACTACTATCTCTGGCAGCCTGTTCCAGACACTCACCACCCTCTGTGTGAAAATATTGTCCCTCTGGACACTTTTGTATCCCTCCCCTCTCACCTTAAACCTATGCCCTCCAGTTTTAGACTCTCTACCTTTGGGAAAAGATATTGACTATCTAGCTGATCGATACCCCTCATTATTTTATAGACCTTTATACAGTCACCCCTCAGCTTTCTACGCTCCAAAGAAAAAAGTCCCAGTCTTTCCAGCCTTTCCTTATAACTCAAACCACCAAGTCCCGGTAGCATCCTAGTAAATCTTTTCCGTACTCTTTCTAGTTTAATAATATCCTTTTTATAATAGGGTTGCCAGAACTGCACACAGTATTCCAAGTGTGGCCTTACCAACGTTTTGTACAACTTCAACAAAACGTCCCAACTCCTGTATTCAATGTTCTGATGATGAAACCAAACATGCTGAATTCACCACTCTGTCCACCCGTGACTCCACTTTCAAAAAACCATGAACATGTAGCACTGGATTTCTTTATTCCGTAACTCTCCCTAACGCCCTACCGTTAACTGAGTAAGTCCTGACCTGTTTCAATCTACCAAAATGCATCACCTCACATTTATCTAAATTAAACTGCATCTGCCATTTGTCAGCCCACTGGCCCAATTGATCAAGATCCCATTGCAACTGGAGATAATTTTCTTCACTGTCCATGATGCCACCAATCTTGTTGTCATCTGCAAACTTACTAAACATGCCTCCTATATTCTCATCCAACTCATTAATTTAAATGACAAATAACAGTGGACCCAGCACTGATCCCTGAGCATACCACTGGTCACAGGCCTCCAGTTTGAAAAGCAACCCTCTACAGCCACCCTCTGTCTTCTGTCATCAAGCCAATTTTGTATCCATTTAGATACCTCACCTTGGATCCCATGAGATTTAACTTAATGCAGAATCTACCATGCGGTACCTTGTCAAAGACCTTGCTAAAGTCCATGTAGACAACATCAACAGCATGGCCCTCATCCACCTTCTTGGTTACCTCTTTAAAAAGTCAGTCAAATTTGCGAGACATGATTTTCCACTCACAAAGCCATGCTGACTGTCCCTAATCAGTCCTTGCGTCTCTAAATGCCTGTAGATCCTGTCTTTCAAAATCCTTCCAACAACTTACCCACCACAGATGTGAGGTTTACTGGCCTGTAGTTTCCATTCTTTTCCCTGCGCCCTTTTTAAACAAAGGCACAACATTTGCCACTCTCCAATCTTCAAGCACCTCACCTGTAGCTATCGATGATTCAAATATCTCTGCTACCCACAATTTCTTCCCAACCTCTCACAATGTCCTGGGATGCACTTCATCAGGTCCTGGGGATTTATCTATCTTAATGCGCTTTAAGATTTCCAGCACCCCCTTCTCCTTAATATATAAACTCCTCAAGACATCACTATTTATGTCCCCAAGTCCCCTAATATCCATAGATACTGATGAGAAATATTCAGTTAGCATCTCACCTATCTCTTGTGGATCTGCACATAGATGACCTTGTTTATCTTAAGAGGCCCTACTCTCTCCCTTGTTACTCTTTTGCCCTTTATGCATTTGTAGAAGCTCTGTGGATTCTCCTTTGCCTTATCTCAGCCAAAACAATCTTGTGTCCCTTTTTGCCCTCCTGATTTCTCTCTTAACTCTATTCCTACACTCCTATATTCTTCAAGGGATTTACTTGATCCCAGCTGCCGATGCATGTCATGTGCCTCCTCCTCCTTCTTGACCAGGGCCTCAATATCTTGAGTCATCTAGGGTTCCCTACTTCTGCCAGCCTTGCCTTTCACATTCAAGAGGAATGTGTTTACCCTGAACACTGGGTAACACAGTTTTGAAAGTTTCCCACTTACCTGATGTCCCTTTGCCTTCCCACAGACTTCCCCAATTAACTTTTGAATGTTCCTGCCTGATACCATCAAAATTGGCCTTGCCCCAATTTAGAATTTTAACATTTAGGCCAGACCTATCATTCTCCATAGCTATCTTAAAACTAATGGAATTATGGTCACTGGTCCCAAAGTGATCCCTCACTAACACTTCTGTCAGCTACCCTTCCTTATTTCCCAAGAGGAAATCATGGATTCCTTTGCCTTGTTTGTCCTACCCAATTCCATCACCTCACATTTATCCAGATTGAATTCCATTCATTGCTGATCAGCCGATCTGACTAGCCCATCTACAACCTCCTGTACTCTAAGGCTAACCTTCTTACTAGTTACAATCCTACCAATATTCCTACCATCTGTTAACTTAGTGATCATCCTTCCCACATTTAAGTCTAAGTAATTTATACGATCCCACTGGACACCCATTAAACATCACCCTCTGCTCTGTACCACCCAGTCAATTCTGGATCCAACTTGCCAAATTTCCTTGGATCCCTTGAATTCTTACCTTCGCTACCACAATGTCTGGACAGGAGGTGAGACTGACACTCGTTTCATCTCCTGACTCCGCAAGATCCACTCGCAGTGAAATGTTTGCCCGAGTCTTCGAATCAGCAGAAGAAAAATCAGACAGCATTCCAAGAGCATTCCTAAACATTATCCAATGGCCCCATGCCAATATCGAGAATTAAGGGATATAATTTAGAAGACTGAGCTGAGAATTTTTTTTCTCTGAGTTGTTAGTCTGTGGAAATCTCTTCCCCAGAGAACTGCAGAAACTCGGTCATGGAATTTATTTAAATCTGAATTAGACAGATTTTTGATAGACAAGAGAGTCTGGGTGGTGTGGTGGTCCAGTGGTTCGCACTGTTGTTTCACAGCTCCAGGCACCTGGGCTCAATTCCCCGCTCGGGTCACTGTCTGTGTGGAATTTGCACATTCTCCCCAAGTCTGTGTGGATTTCCCCTGCGTGCTCCGGTTTCCTGCCACAGTCCATATATATGTAGCTTAGATGGTTAGCCATGGTAAATATACACAGGGTTATGGAGATAGGGTGCAGGGGGGACGGGGTGAACCTGTGTAAGACGTTTTTCAGACAGCTAGTGCAGACTTGATGGGCTGAATGGCCTCCTTCTGCACTATAGGGAACCTATGATTTTATGAAGGGAGTCAAGGATTATGTGGGGGGGGTAGTCGACAGGAAAATGGAGCTGAGACAACAATCTAATCAGCCATGATCTTATTGCATTGTGGAGTAGGGTTCAAGGTTGCATGGTCTCTTCCTATTGTGGGACCAAAAATAACACAAATATTTTTAACCAGACTGCAGAAGGTCAGCAATGAATGTGTAAAAATGGCATCTAATGAGTTAATGTTGCGTCTTCATTTTGTCCCTAATTGGGACAAGTTCCCTTTAAGAGTTTGATCACGTGACATACTGATGACATCAACAGCAGTTGGGTTGGGTTTACAGTCAGTCTAATTGAAGGGCCTGTTGTAGCAACACCTTCCCCAATAAAAACTGTTGTTTATTCCATATCTTTGTGTTTGAAGTTTCTCTTTGAAAGTATTGTATTATAATGTGTTTATTGTTAACGAATCCACTTGCACTCATGGCAACATTCAGAGAGAAATAGTTAAGATGGTGGGTGTGGTGGGAGCTCTTCTGGAATCATAGAATCCCCACAGTGCAGAAGGAGGCCATTTGGCCCTTTGAGTCTGCACCGACAATAATCTCACCCAGCCCCTATCCCTGCAGCCTCATACATTTACCCCAATTATTCCCCTAATGCTAAGGGGCAATTTAGCATGATTAATCCACCTAATCCACACATCCTTGGACTGTGGAAGGAAACCGGAGCAACCAGAGGAAACCCAGGCAGACACAAAGAGAATGTGCAGACTCCACACAGAGTGGGAGCATGTTGTGCCTGCCACACAGTCTGTTTTCATCCTTATACGATGGACAAGTAACTGCGAGTAGATGTCTTGTTAGTACAACCAATATTTATTTAAGACACACAATCAATAATCACCCACCCGACCAACAATAATCTTACAGAAAATACTAAAGTTCAAGTCTAATACAAGACCTTGACTTAACTTTGTGTGACTGGTAAGTACCCAAGTAGATATTGGCCTTTATCTGTGCGCTGGTCTTGATAGTCGTCTGCATAGTTTGGTCCTTTGGTCTAGTCTGGCACTGTGGCTCTGGTCTTCCTTCCTTCTCGGGTGTGGTGGCTCTCCTCGTGCTGGTCGTCGCTGGCGATGGTCACCAGTGTTATAGCTCATTCATGGGGTCAGAGAGAGAGAGAGATTCTTGGTTGCGCAGCACCCTTTATAACCCGTTGGGTTCCACGCTCCTTTTGGCCATTGCCAATCAATCAATCAGGACTGGATCATCCTGATCGATAAAGTCCAATCGGGTGCTGCCACACCGATCTCTGGGTGTGTCCCCAACAGCCAGGTCGGCAGGTGCTAGGGGCACGTAGAGTACACACCTCCCTCCCAAATAAAGGGTTAGGGCGCCCTTATGTCTGGTAAACAACCCAGTTTGACCAGAAAGTCCCTTTTGTCCTGGAGATGACCCATCTCCTGTGTATTCACTCTTCTGGGTTGCAGCCTGTTTATCTCTGTCTTTCAGTTTTTGCCCAATTGTCCCAGAGTGCTTTATACATCGCCGTTTTAGGTGGCCCATTTGGCCACAAGCATATGACGCATTGCTGACCATTTAGCATCAATACTGAATCCATTGAAGAATTTCTATAAGTTGGATTTTGAGACAAATGAATGAGATAAAACAAATCCTGAAAACAGTCTGATTTTTTTCCAAATGAAATGGCTGTCTAGACACAGAATAAGACACCTCTCAGTGTCTTTATAATGTCTGGCCCATCTGGTAAAGTTTGAATCAATTCTCTTTATCGTTTTAGGGAGTAACTAATTTCCTCCAAACTGTGTGACAGGCACACGTGTTTAAACAGACTGGCTCGATCCTGTCTCCTTTAATTAGATCAATAGGAAAATGTAATCATTAAACTTACATGCAAAAGTAGAAGCAGATGGAGGATGTACTTTAGAAAAACCTAACAAAATATATTCAACACTTAACTGATTATTTTAGTTAATTATTGTTTGGATTTTTTGCAATATTATTAGAAGCTAATTTAAAGTTGTATTTGATCAATCAAAATAAAAGAACTCATTTAGAAAACTAGTGAGTAGAGGGGACTGACAGTGTCTTAACAATGAATAGAGACACACAATAACCATTTCTGTCAGTCAGGCACCCATCAACAACTGAAAAAATAATAATAATTGTTGAAATACAAATAAAATGCATTTGTTAATGTACAAATTATAAAGAAAATATATAAAATATGGCATGAAAACACCATAGATTGGAAACTCCTAATCAGGAGTCTATGTTTGGTGACATGCATGAAAGTGAGTGAGATTCCCACTGGGGGTGAGACAACAGGAGGCAAAATGATGGAAATGACAGACCAGTTAGTCAAATATTGGAAAATAATATTGGAAAAATATTAGAATCAATTATTAAGGAGAGAATAACAGTGCATTTAAGAAGTCATAATCTGATCATGCAGGGTCAGCGCAGTTTCCTGCAGGGGAAATCAGTTTGACAAATTCACTGGAGTTCTTTGAGGAGGCATCATCCAGATTAGATAAAGTCGATATTTGGATTTTCGAAAGGCATTTGATGAGGTACCACACAAAAGGCAACTATGCAAATAGGAGTTAATGATGCTGGAGATAATATTCTGGTGTTCATAGAGGATTAGCTAACTAACAGGAAGTAGCGAGTAGTGAAAAGGGTCCTTACTCGGGTTGTGGGGAGTGCCACAGGGTTCAGTGCTGGGACCACAGCTCTTCACAATATATATTAATGATTTGGAGGTAGGAACAGAGTGTACTGTGGCCAAATTTGTGGATGATATAAAAGTGGGAGAGAAGGCAGGTTGGAAGGAGATTGGAAATAATTTACAGAGAGATATTGGGACCTTAAGTGAGTGAGCAGAAAATTGACAAATGGAAACATCGTGAGAAGATGAGAGATTGCTCATTTTGGAATAAGAAATGAGAAGGTAGATTATTATTTAATTGGGGAGAAACTGCAGAAAGCTGCAGCACAAAGGGACTTGGGGGTCTTTCTTCATGAAGCTCAGAAAGTGAGTTTACAGGGACAGAGGGTAATAGGGAAGGCCAATGGAATGCTTTTGTGTCAAGGGGGCTGGAGTAAAAGTAAAGAGGTGTTGCTACAACTGTGTAAGGTACTAGTCAGGCCACATTTAGAACACTGTACAAAGTTTTGATCAGTTTATTTCGTAGAATCCCTGGAGTGCAGAAAGAGGCCATTCAGTCCATTGTGTCTGCACCGACAACAAACCCTCCCAGATCCTATTCCCTTAACATCACACATTTACCCTGACACTAAGTGGCAATTTATCATGGCCAATGAACCTAACCTGCACACTTTTGGAGTGTGGGAGGAAACCGGAGCACACGGAGGAAACCCAAGCAGACACGGAGAGAATGTGCACACTCCACACAGACAGTGATCCGAGGCCAGAATTGAACCTGGATCCCTGGTACTGTGAGGCAGCAGTGCTAACCACTGTGCCACTGTGCCATCCTTTTTGGAAAATTTAAGGAAAGATATATTGTCATTGGAGACAGCAGAGAGGAGGTTTACTAGGATGATCCCACAAATGGAGAGACTGCCAGATGAGGTAACATTAAACAGGTTGGGTCTGTACTCCTTGGAGTGCAGAAGAACGTGAGGTGATATGATTGAAATATAGAAGATTCTTTGGGAGTTAGACGGATCAATATTGGGAAGATGTTTCCACTCATGGGAAAGGTGTGGGACCAGAGGGCATAGTCTCAGAATAAGGGGATGCTCATTTAACACGGATTTGAGGAAGAATTTCTTCTCTCAGGTGAATCTTTGGAATTCTTTACTCCAGGAAGCTGTGAAGGTCAAGCCCTTGAACATTTTCAACACTGAGATTGATTGGTTTTTAATCAGTTGGAAAATTTAGGGTTATGGAGATAGGGCAGAAAAGTGGACTTAGCGAATGTTAGATCAGCCATGATCTTATTACATGATGGAGCAGACTTGAAGGGCTGAATGGCCTAACTCCTGTTCTTATTTCTTATGGTCTTGTGGACTGACTGCATCTAAACATTGAACAGAAAAATACAACTCTTTTTGTCATATAGCCAGGTATCCATTGACAACTGAAATAAATGATTGGTAATTAAAATAATAGTTGTTAAAACACAGATGAATTACATATAGTGACATATAAATTTAAAAAGAAAATATTTCAATAATGGCAGAAAAATGTCATAGTTTGTGTGTCATAAGCTTGGTGACGAATGTAAAAGTGAGTGAGATTTCCACTGGGGTCAGCTGGCTGATTACACAGGGATTTTGCCCTGTTCAGCTCATGACAGGAGCATCCGCAGTGAGCTGACAGTGAGCTCACCGATTCTAGTGACTGAGGGGGGCAGGAAGTCACTGTCCTTATCATTACATCATGGGTCAAAGGTCCATGCACCATATTCAAAGCCATTCACTCACTGTAAACTAGGAATTCTGGACTCTGCCAAGACCAGTATGTCACAGGCCAGCCAACATGAGGCCCCACGGTTTAGTAAAGTTTCCTGCTGTTCTCTTTCCGGTCATCTAGAAAATGCAGGTGACCTGGGCTCAGTTACCACATGACCCTTTGTAGGCCGTGACCATTCACCTGGGAGGATGTAGGTTTGGGGTCAGGGGTTTGTTGTTAGCCAGCAGCCATGCCCCTTGAGACATCCACCTCCCTGCCTCCCTCCCTCGCCCCCTCCCTGTATCCATGTATCTTGCTGGAATCTCCATGTTATGAACTCCATGAGTCAATGAGCAAATCTGCTGAAATGTGGACTTCCGCATAGAGAGGAAAACACAGGTCAGCATGGTTCTCATCCAGTTGCCTCACGATCATTGGTTGTGCAAAAACCCCCCTGATTATGTACAATCTGTCTGAAAATGGCTATTCACTCATCAACGAACAACTGCCCCCTGGTGTCAGTATTAAATATTGCATTGATAGAAAACTCTAACTCCTTCCATGCCCAAATTAAACTGACCACTGTAAACATGCATGATCTACAATTTGTGGATGACTGCAGTGTCATTGTCCACTCTGCACTAGATTTGCAAACCATTCAGCATTTCTTCAATTCTCCTTACAAGAAACCAAATGTTACCAAAACTAAATCCACCTCGACCCAAAGCCAGTCAGCCAAATATTCCACCTCCCATTTATGATGAAGGAGAGATGCTGGAGGATGTTGAGTATCTCCCAGACCTTAGCAGCCATCTTTCTCAAAGGTCACCATTGATGCAGAGATGCATGCAGGGTAAGATAAAGTAACCATTGTCCCAGATGACCATAAGTTGTTCTCCCCATTTGACAAGGAGAGAGCTGATTGGTGATGATTTAACCTGAGGGTCACCACACCCACAATGTTGAGAAGCCTTCACGAATAACCTCAGCTAGTACAGGCATTGAACTTGTACTATTGGTGTCACTCCTCATCATGAACCAGCCGTCCAACCAATTGAGCCAAGCTGACCTTATTTGAGTATATTGCCTCTCTAATGGTTTCAGTACTTTTTTTATCCAAGATGGCACTGGAGTGAGGCAACTTCTTGCAAGCTTTACCCAGCATACCTTCTAATTCTGTCTTTTACTCTCATTCTATGCTTCTAAAACTTCATTTTCTTTTAAACTCTCTAACAATGCTTTCATTAAGTTGATCTTTCTCTAGCTATGACTGTAACATACATCTTGTACTCTTCACTTCCTTCTCTATGAACAGTATGCTTCGTGTAGCGCACAAGAAACAATACTTTTCACTGTATGTTAATGCATGTGACAATAATAAATCATATCAAAGTATTTAGCTGACTTGCAATACCATTTCAGTTGCATTCACTCAGGGCCGGATTTTATCATTGTGCCATGCCCATTTTCGGGTGCGACAATAGGGTAAAGGTGGGCGTGAGGCCATTAACGTGCTCTGTGCCAGCACCCACATCTGCGCAGATAGCCACTTTACTGAGACCCGGGAATGGCCACAATCCGATTCGTGTCCAAAACAGACACAGCGGTGATTTAAATATATTTGCATGCATTTAAATGGAATTAAAGAACTGCCTGCCCAACTTTACCAGCATTTCCCCCTTTACCATCACGTTCCCCTGTCCAGATTCAGCGTGAAACAGACACGCTCAATGAAGATCTGTTTCAGGCACTCCAACTTCCGAAGAAATAATTTCAGATCTTCCAACGGCCCCCTGACTCAGATCGGGGGGGTGGTGGGAGGGAGGCAGGTCAGATCTATCTCTGGTGGACGGGGGGAGGGGGGTGAGGGAGGACAGATCGCTCTCTGGTGGATAGGGAGGGAGGGCAAAGGGAGGCCAGACTGTTGTCTGGTGGGGAGGAGGCAGGTCAGATTGTTGTCTGGTGGGGGGATGGGGGAGTAGGGAGGCCCGATCATTTTCTGTTGGGGGACAGATCAAATGTATCTCTGGTGGATGATGGTGAAGGAGGAGAGAGGCCCGATCGTTGGGGGGTGGGGGGATGGAAGGCAGATCATTGTCTGGTGCGGGGGGGGGGAGTTAATTCTACCCCATCACATTTCCAATTCTGATCATTCCTGTTATAAATGCTATTTAGATTATATTTCACTTGCCATGAATGAATTTTTTTCCCTTACATCAGCAAATTCAGAAGAAGTAGAAATTATCTTATTACCATTTCCCAAATTATCTTCTAAACTTGGAAATGCAGCTCTCAGAGTTTACTGCAAGTTGGCTGTTGCTAATCACAGTTGTAAATATTGCTGAATGGAGCAGTGGTTATTTGTACACACACTGATATGTTTCACTACACAACTTCAATAACAGCCTGGATATGGAGCTGGGTGGATTTTGCAAGTGTAGGCAGCAGAGAGAAGGGATTCCACAGCTAGAATAGAGCGCGTGTACTTAATTAGTGAAACTATCAAAGTACTCGGCTGTGAGTGTGTAAAATATACTGAGAGGGAGGCTAGATGGATCTGGGAGGGGGGTGGGGGGAGGGAGGCCAGATGGATCTCTGGTGGTGGTGTGTGGGGGGGGGGGGGGGTGCTGTGGGGAGGCGGGGGGTCCACTGTCACTCTGCAGGCGATCAGTGGGGGGGAAAGGGGGCAGAGGGTCATGATCGGTCTGGGTAGCAGAGGGGGAAGTGGATAAAGGGGAAAGTTGTAGGGATGGGGTTGATGTCTACAGAGACCATCACTCCTGGGCCACTTTATCCACTTTTTGAGGATAAAGAAATGTGACAACAGCGCAATTTTCAAATTTTTTTCTAACTGCGCATGCACAGTTCAGAACTCCGATCATTCGGGCGCGATAAGCCCCGCCCACAGTGCGTTTCAGCCCACGATTTTTTGTTTCAGATGGAGTGCGTACGGGGGTGTCTGAAAGCAGGTTTCCAAGTCGGATCTGAATTGTGCCCAGATTCAGCACTTAGGATGA
The DNA here is from genome assembly GCF_965287045.1 of Carcharhinus amblyrhynchos. Classification (NCBI taxonomy): domain Eukaryota; kingdom Metazoa; phylum Chordata; class Chondrichthyes; order Carcharhiniformes; family Carcharhinidae; genus Carcharhinus; species Carcharhinus amblyrhynchos. The sequence goes on from NC_137342.1 coordinate 51,709,755, forward strand.
ACTTGGTAAAATCGGGCCCTTTGTCTTCGATAAACTCTGTCAACAAATGTTTGACAACAGAGACCTCCGTAAATGAACAAGAGGCAGGGTGTACAGAGCAATTGTTTTCACTACACTCTTGTACTTCAGTGAGAGGTGGACTGTGTAAGAATGTTCGAGAAATCCTATCAACAAAACCTCTGCTGCGTCCTCCAGACACAATGGGAGGTCCAGCAAAAGAGAGATTAGTGTCTTTCTTGAAGCCAGCTCCACAAGTATTGAGACAAAATCAACTTCAATGGTCAAAAACGTCTCCCCCATTAGGGATGCCCCACCCGACCATCCTGAACCAGACCGGGTGAGAATCAACAGGTACGTCCGATAACATCTTGCGAGAGGAGTGCAGTGAAGGAGGACCCATCCGTTCTTATGGCACTACCTGCCGTAATGCAGGTGAGTTTAAAGGTGGCATTGAAAGGTAATAGGTAAGTTTCTGAGGTAAGAGACTGGGATGTGTGGGCCGTGGGGGGGTGCGGGGCTGGTGGGGGCATGACCCAGGCATCAGAAGGGGGGAGGGGGGTTCAGACATCAGAGGGGGGAAGTCTGTCAATAGGGGGATGGGGGTCCACATATTGGTTGGGGGGGGGGGTGGGATCAGACAATGGGGGTATGGGAGGTTCTGATATCAGCGGGGGAAGAAGTCAGATGCTGGAGGGGATACGACTGGGGACATAAGCTGGGCTGTGGGAGGACTCAGGTCGGGGGTGGGAGATTTGGGTTGGTGAGGGATGGGCAATAAATGCTGGCCAGCCAGCAATGCCCATGTCCTATGAATGAATAAAAAAAAGCTGCTGTGGAGTTGGGGGATGCGGGGGAGTGAACAGGTTGAGAGGGAGATTGTGGGAAATCGCGTGCGGGTGGGAAGTGGGGAATAACGGCACAGGGACTGCAGCGATTCAAGAAGGCAGCTCACCACCACCTTCTCAAAGACAACTAGGGATAGACAATAAATGCTGGGCAGCCAGTGAAGCCTATGGCCCATGAACGAATAAAAAAAAGTTAGTGATTAAAATCAGTTTGCCGGATGGTTCCTGGCACAGTGCAATTGTCCAGGGAAAGTTAGTGCTTCTGGACAATTGCTGGCTGAACCCTTACTGGGAACATCCAAGAGGAAATCCCCAGATCATCATCGGTTGCCTTCTAAATTCAACGCTGGGGAAACTGGAAGTTATGGCCCAATATCCTACTGATGAGGCACACAAATGGTGGATATAGAAAGAAAAGGAAGCAAATCCCACACTCCGGATTCCACCATTCCACGGAACCTCCTAACCCATCTACCCAAAGGTCTGTGAGTTGAGAATCAGCCTATTCTGTCACATGAAAACCCACAGCAAAAACTCACGACTCTGAGTGACCTTATCTTCGAATTGAGGGAGAGTGGATGATGACGTATATATTTGTGATAATTTTCGCGTGTTCTACTGTAAGTACCGAAGGATTACAGAACCCTTTACCCTGTGGATCTCAGAGTTAGATTTGGAATTTGTTCAGAATTATGAATACACAACAGCTGCTGTGAGCCAGTGAGCCGTTTGAACGCTCGGAGTCTCCTCTGAGAGTCTGATATGCTAATAGTCGGAGTCAGATACTCGATCTGGTCAGAAGTTTCCAGAAAGTACACAGAGATTTTCCTCCTTCCTGAACTTGACGTTTATTTAACCAGAGTGAACTTCCATTGGCCTGCCCTTTATTCCACTTCACTGACTGCAATTAAAAGTACATTCTCTTATTTAACCGCTCAAAGAATGAGTAAAATAGCCTCCTCTTCCTCTCCACTTCTCCTTCTCCTGCCTCAAGTCTTTTACTGAAGGACTGTAGTGTGATCCTGATCCCGCAGCGTGGGCTGTGTGTGCAGTGGGAAGGGGCCATCACTCTTCCCCTTGTTCGGTAGATCAGCCTTTTCTTGTGCCATCTGCTTGATTGGGTTTTGGACAAATGCATTCAGCTTTTCTTTAGGGATTCTAGCAATGGGCAACTCTGGGACCCAACACAACGGGCATTTGGTTTTGAAATGAACTATAGCTGCCATTACCCTGTAGGGTTGAGAACCATGGAATAATTAATGTAATTGTAATTTCCAAAAGCAAGTTCACATCCTTTCAGCGAACCAATAACTATATTGGAATATATCCCCTCGCTAATGGTTTCAGTCTTTAGTTGACTTGAATGAGAGCACCCACTGTGGGTAATCTGCAAATCAGCATAACCACATTCACTAAATTATTCCCAAATTGTGAAATTACCAACAAGATTTCACTTTCTGTAACTTCTACTTCAACATGAACCGGAGCTAAGGAAGTTAAACATGAATTAACAAGCAAATTATTCCTCAAACAGAACATAATTTCTCTTTAAGCAGTTGATGCTAAAGGTGTATATCACACAAATACCTGCATCAGTCCCAGCAGACATGGGACAACGCATGCTTACCTAAAGTTTTCTCACATAGTCTCTGGTATGTAAGATCTCTCACTTTCCCACTCAATTGATTTGGCCCTTGAGTTCCATTTATCTGCTGCCTTTGATCTATCTAAGATCCCCAGAGATGGTCATCATGTGACCTGCAAACTCCTGCAGAACCGCCTTCGCTAGATTAATGATAGTTTTGATAGCATGGGTTCCCCAAGACTCCTTTATCCAATCCTTTAACAAATCCACCCCATTAGGCAGTTTGGTTGGATCTGGAGAAACTGTAGCAGCAGCAGAAAAATTGCTCAATTCACAATCCATGCTCTAACCCTGTCTTCAGCTTTCTGTCTTGTTCAGCTACAGTGCATACACACAGCCCTTTGTAAATGTGTCTTCTCTGTTCTTCCCTCTGTTGTAGCTCTCCCCACTGTTACAGCTTTCCCTTGTGCCACACAACCCTTTAGTCTTCACTTCCATCCTGTTCGCACTATTTCTAATTCAAGGGTTGCCAAGTCACATGAACCAGTATTTCTTGTTATCGAAGAACATTTTAATTGGTCCCTTTACAACTGATACAAAATCTTACAAATCCTTTTCAAACATTCTACCATTACTGATACCTTAGACACTTTAAAGATTGCGATCGGAGAATCGCCCTCATTGTGGGCAGTTTTGGTCTCCTTTTCTGAGGAAGGATGTTCTTGTTCTGGAGGGAGTGCAATGAAGGTTTACCAGGCTGATTCCGGGGATGGCAGAACTGATATATGAGGAGAGAATGACTAGAGTTATTAGATTTCAGACAAATGAGAGGGGATCGCATAGAGATTTATAAAATTCTAACAGGTTTCGACAGGATAGATGCAGGAAGGATCTAGGGGTCTGGGTCCATAGGACTCTTAAATCGACCTCGCAGGTGGAGGAGGTGGTCAAGAAGGCGTATGGTGTACTGGCCTTCACTAATTGAGGGATTGAGTTCAGGAGTCGGGAGGTAATGCTGCAACTTTATAAGACCCTTGTCAGACCCCAATTGGAGTACTGTGCGCAGTTCTGGTCGCCTCACTATAGGAAGGACGTAGAAGCTATTGAAAGGGTACAGAGGAGATTTACAAGGATGTTGCCTGGATTGGGAGGCATGCCTTATGAGGATAGGTTGAGGGAGCTAGGTGTCTTCTCCCTGGAGAGACGAAGGTTGAGAGGCGACCTGATATTGGTTTATAAAATGTTAAGAGGTATAGATAGGGTGGATTCTCGGAGGCTATTTCCCAGGGCTGAACTGGTCACTATGAGAGGACACAGATTTAAGGTGCTGGGGAGCAGGTACAGAGGAGATGTCAGGGGTAAGTTTTTCACTCAGAGGGTGGTGAGTGAGTGGAATCGGCTGCCGTCAGCGGTGGTAGAGGCGAACTCGTTGAGGTCTTTTAAGAGACTTCTGGATGAGTACATGGGATTTAATGGGATTGAAGGTTATAGATAGGCCTGGTAGGTATGGATATGATTAAGGGGATTAAGGGTTATGGGGAGAAGACGGGAAAGTGGAACTGAGCCACGACAGATCAGCCATGATCTTATTGAATGGCGGGGCAGGCTCGAAGGGCTAGATGGCCTACTCCTGCTCCTATTTCTTATGTTCTTATGATTGGCATAATTTGTGGGTCGAAGGGCCTGTTTGTGCTGTAGTGTTCTATGTTCTATGAAGGATGTTCCCAATGGTGGGGGAGTCCAAAACCAAGAGTCACAGTCTGAAGATTTAGGACAGAGGTGAGGAGACATTTCTTCACCCAAAGACTGGTGGGCCTGTGGAATTCATTACCACAGGAAATAGTTGATGCCAAAACATTGAATGTATTCAAGTGGCGGCTGGATATAGCACTTGGAGCAAATGGGATTAAAGTTATGGGGTGAAAACAGGATTAGGCTATTGAGTTGGATGATCAGCCATGATCGTAATGAATGGAAGAGGAGGCTCAAAGGGCCAAATGGCCTCCTCCTGCTCCTATCTTCTATGTTTCTGTTTCTATGCAAATTTTGCTAAAATAATCTGGCTTTAGATGTTATAAACAACACTTTGACATTGCAAAACATCCAGAGCTGCTTTGCAGGGGCATTTTTAGACAAAGTTTATGATCGAGTCACATCACATTAGGATCTGTGGCCAAATCTTGCTGAAAGGAGTTATTTATAAGGAATGCTGTAAAAGGAGGTGGGATGATTTAGGGAGAGAATTCCAGAATTTCGTGCTGGGCACCTGAAGGCGAGGCAGCAATGGCAAAAAGCCATTTCAATAAATCAATTAGAGGATCAAATCAGAAAGAACAAAAAGGCAAAAATATTATCAGTACTGATTCTCAATACGTTAAATCTTATCAAGAAAAACATGAACTCAAACCAACCCATGTTTTTCCCTCCTTAAATTAAAAGAATAAATATTTTGAGTTGTTCAGATAATAGCTGAGATCCAGAATTTTAGTTTATTTTCTTTCTTCAGTCAATCACATACTCAGCAGCATAAATTAATACTTTTGAGGAAGTGTTAAACAATCATTACTGAAGTAATGAGTTAGATTGTCACTCACCCTGACTATTGCCGTGATTCTACCATCCCGCTATGCTAATCTTTTAGAGACTGACTCTGATTAAAACTAATCAGAGCTTTATTAATGGTGTGTAATCTCTTCAGTGGCAGCTTCTTCTCTCTCTGTTTCTTGCGCAAGGTCTACTACATCATGTCAGGTGGATACATTAATCCAGCAGTGAGACAACAGGACTAACTATAAATACAGAACAAGCATCATTTGGACATTTTTAAATGATTTCTGGGAACGCTGTCAATATTTTACAGCTGTCTGGGAAATTTTTGTTACTTGCTTTTCTTGTTTAGTGTTGATCTTATATCATTAATTGTAAGTGAAATTTATTGCTACAGTGGCATTATTTTGTTTGTCTGCTATGTTTTTACGTAAATTAGGCTACCTTAAAGTACAGATCAAATAACATATTTGTATGGCTATAGTCTGCTCCTGATAAAATAATCATTAACTGATGTTGGAGTTGCACTCCACAGTACTCACTTGTAGAGTGCTTCTGAATTTACCGTTTGATGGAGTAGTTCCGTTCCTTGACCTACGACCCTAAAAACACAAATTTAAGATGGAGCGCTGTGTCAGTATTTTTTGACAAAGTCCCTTATTATTTTCTTTAAGTATTGACAATTTGGAAGCACAGGTTAAATGCCCCCTGAACATGAATCTGACTGTGCTTACCAAAATACTCTTTCTGCTAAATCAAATGGGACACCCACATGCTAAAAGCGTAACCGGTTACTTTTGTTTGACCCATGTTCACATATTTCTGGGTAATTTTCCCAAATCATTTCATCTGATAAAGTGTAAAAGGCCTTTGGGGAAATTTAAAGCAAAATTTGTACCTAACCTTCTCTGACTTATATATTTTTGTAAAGGGCATAATTAAATGCTTTCAATTCCACTGATTAAAACTGCATATTAGATCATTTCTTGTGCGAACATAGAAAAAAGAAATGTAGAATGATTTTTCAATCTGTATGAGGAAATGCCAAAAGCTGCTGTGGATAGACTTGAAGGGATAATTTTTAATGAAAGGGAATGAAGGTCATCATTTGACCTTGGCAAGATTTGAATCTTGCAGGACTATTAGGTTTAATTGTAGAGATATTATCATTTCGCATTTTCAGATGTTTTGCGCATTTTTTAACATTTCATTCAATGAAATGATTAAAACCGCTTCACATATAAAAAAAACACAGTGCCAGCGTATTGACGAGATAATACCCACTCAACAAAACCCCTGAATAAAACAAAAGAAAAGTTGTAGATGTTTCCACAATGTGGTTCCTTTCACTGAAGACAATGATGTAAAAGAGAGAACTGCCTGAAAGCAATACTCCCATGACTCAAATCAGATTGGAAAATATCTCCATTGATCTTAATATTGCAATTCGGACACGTTTTATTTATTTATTACAGTGTACAAGACCTCACAAATGCTGCAGTCTTCATTGGCTGCTGTGCTGATTAATCCACAGAGGTACACTTACTAGGTCTGGAGATCACCAAATAACACTGATTTTAAAGCTGATTAATCAAAGTTAGAATCTGCATGGCAGACAGGAAGAATTTTACTTCTCAATCTTTTCCGGATGTGGGCCGTGTTTATCTAAACAGTGACAACAATATCTACAGCCCATTTTGGCTCCTCTTGCTCTGAAGCACACAAAATGGCCAAGCTTCTGTCTTCACATCCAGGTCACCTCTCATCAGATTAACGTCTGCCACAATTAAATTGAAATTCATGTTTGCATGACACCCGTTTACCCGTGTCCGTGTGACTTTTCTCTGGTTGCGCCTGTTTTTTTTCCCACACTCCAAAGATTTGCAGGTTAGATAGATTGGCCATGCTAAATTGTCCCTTAGTGTCGGGGGATTAGCAGGGTAAATATGTGGAGTTACGGGGATAGAGTTTGGTGGGACTGTTACCAGTGCAGATTTGATGGGCTGAATGACCTCGTTGTGCACTAGGGATTCTATGATTTTATGATAACTCAATGCAGGGCAATGTACAGTAGAGTTAGAGCAACCGGTACTAATATTCTCCTTCTTCTTGTGTGTTTTGTTCTTACTGGAACGACAGAGGTTGAGGGGCAATCTGATAGAAGTCTACAAGATTATGAGGGGTATGGACAGAGTGGATAGTCAGAAGCTTTTTCGCAGGCTGGAAGAATCAATTACTAGGGACACAGGTTTAAGGTGCGAGGGGCAAGATTTAAAGGAGATGTACAAGGCAATTTTTTTACACAGAGGGTGATGGGTGTCTGGAACTTGCTGCTGGGGGAGGCAGCGGAAGTGGACATGATAGTGAGTTTTAAAGGGTGTCTGGACAAATATATGAATAGGATGGGAATAGAGGGAAATGGTCCCCGGAAGGGTAGGGAGCTTTAGTTCAATTGGGCAGAATGGTCGGTACAGGCTTGGAGGGCCAAAGGGCCTGTTTCTATGCTGTAATTTTCTTTGTTCTTTGTGTGTTTGGGCAGAGCCCCGTTAGTGGAATGGGTCAGGTGACCTCTCATTGAATACACACTAAAGCAAACTGTTGTCCTTGTACTTGAAGCAATCTGCCTTTCTCCCATAACGTTCCTGAAGCCTTTTTCACTTTACTAGATTTTTCTTGCCTTGCTTTAGCCCCAGCCATTCCACTCTGACCATTTACAATCCTCCAAATTCATCCTTCTCTTCTCTACTTGCCCAATATTACCTCCTTTTGACCCACTCCACCATCATTTATCATGAATCTCTCCTCCATTCCACTCTATTATGTTACCCACCCTCTCACAAACCTCTTCCTTTTGTTATTACTTACCTCCTCTCCTCTTTCCCTGGACTTGAAATTGTTCAACATCTATCAATCTCCACTATCTTCCAGTTCTGACGAAAGGTCATCAACCTGAAATACCAACTCTTTTCTTCTCTGTAGAAGCTGCTTGATTTGCATTTTTTCAATTCTTTTGCACATGGGGGCAAGGTGGGATCAGGCTATTGAGTCGGATGATCGGCCATGGTCATAGTGAATAGTGAACCAGGCTCAAAGGGCCAAATAGCCTCCTCCTGCTCCTATTTTCTATGTTTCTTTGTCAATTTTCCTATGTGTTGTTGGAGCTGCACTCATCCAGGCAAGTTGAGATTATTCCATCACACTCCTGACTTGTGCTTTGTGTATGTTGGAAAGGCTTTGGGGAATCAGGAGATGAGTTACTCTCCGCAGAATTCCAACCCTCTGGCCTGCTATTGCAGACACAGTGTTATGTCGCTGTTGCTGAGTCTTTCTGGTTTTATATGGAAAGAATTTAACTGTACTAACTGTCCAGGAACCTGTAAACATTCTAAATGTTGTTCATTTTCTCCTTCAAATGCATTTTATATGCTCATTAGTGGAAAAATGTGAGTGTATTAATATTTGCAATAATGGCTGCTGCAAGGGAAAATCTAATGGATTGTAAGGTTTTTAAACCAGAAGACATTAAGACACTGACAGAACTACAGCATTTAGTTAAATGACTTTTAAAATAAGCTTCTGAGCTAACAGGAAGAATTTACACATACAAGATGCCCTAATTGATTTGGGTGGAGGATTATTTAATTTTAAAACACATATACTGATCTTTTGAATATATATGTTATTCACTTTAGTCAAAAACATTTTATTGAAAGGCATCATGGTAAAAGTTATTAGGGCACAGCCATATTTTGAGAGAATATTTGAAACTTGGAGATATGCAGGATTTATCAGTAAGGAAGAACTTTCTAGTTGGGAGAACTTTCTATGGAAAGAACATTTAGAGCACCTAATTGTATTTCATGAATAGGATTTATTCACCATCTGGATGAGATGGGCTCACGTCTGGACATGGAGTCATATGTTAGTCTAGTTAGACGGTGACCTTTAAGGGAACCCATGGAAACATTCATTTGAACTCTGGGTTGAGCAACTAAGGCTACTAGGCAACCGGGGAAGTGGGGTCAGCCAAGACAAGAGTTAGCTTCTGGATTTTATGGACTAAAAGAATACCCTTATGCCAGGGAGTGGGATGTGTTTGGCTGAAGTATCTGACAGGTATTATGTTGATTTATGTATACGGAAGATGGTTGATTTAAAGCTAATGAAAGGTGGAAATTACTGATAAGAAAATCTATAATTGATCTGTTTTGATTCGTATATATTAGATTCATCAGAGAGTTTTGCTGCTCTATGTCAGAATTACTTAACCCTTTGATGAACTCCTGGCAGGCACTGGTTTAAATAAAGTTACACCTTTACATAGAGGTATTTGCCTCGTGAATCTTGTATTGTCTAAGCTTTAGTCTGTACCAGTTGCCTCGGTCACCCCACCTACAGCTAACGACAGAAAAAACTTCATCATTGCTCAAACTCCTCAGAGTTAACAAATCAGTGCTGAAGTGCAAGGAATTGCATCCTGAGTTGATATTCTTCCTTCAACTAATAGCACAACAAAAGATTAATTGCTTCCTATCTCTTTTATGTTTGTGAGACCTTGCTAGGTTCAAAATATCTTTCATGTTCATTCACCTAGCAGATGTCTTTGTATTTCAGGTGTGATCCATTGTGTTCACTCTGAGGAGTTTGAGATGTGATGACGTATTTTATGAATGAAGATCTTTTCTGACAGTAGCCCTTGTTGGAATATTGCATTATATTGCGTGAGGAACTGCACATCTCTCACCCTGGGCATCCTGGTGATTGTATCTGGATCTGGCCAGGCATTCACAGAACAGCTTCAGAATCCAGATTGCTGGCTCAGAAGCTGCTATTGTGGTCATGTGGCTTTGACTGCATCCCTCCAAGACATCACTGTCTGGGTGTCGTCAGACCGGTCTCCTGTTGGGGGCCCTCTAGTCAAAGGAGAAAACTGTGGACTCTGCTTCAAGGTGTGAGAGATCAGGAAGTCTTGACTCACACAAGATAGAAACATTTCGGGGACTCTTGAAAATCTTGCTGAAACATTCATGATAATCTTTGTCCAGTGTTATATCAGCTGGTGGAATGGAAGTCCTTGTGCTGATGAAGACTCTGGTATAATGTGGGATAGTCTCCTTGCCACAAGTGTACAGCAAGAAGGCAAGATATATATTTGATAAATCTACCCAAGTTTTTTTTTGTGGACTTAGTCATACTGAAGTGATATCAGTGCTGTGAATTAGTCAGCCCTTTACAAGTTCTATTTGAAGGGAGCAGGGTGTGGAAGCAAAATGAATGGAGCCTTTGTAACACATTAACCTCAGTCCAGAAGCAATATCCTCAGAATACCTCTATGGAAACTAAATGGATTTCTGGAGCTGATTATAACGAGCTTGAAACCTACAGATTAGACTGATGCAGAAATGCAAAGTACTGTGGATGCTGGAAACGTGAAACAGAAACTGAAAATGCTGCAACACAGATTAAGTCGCATTTATGTTGAGAGAACGTTTCAGGTTGATGACATTTGACCTCAAAGATTGGGTGGAATTCTCCAATTTGGAAACAAGTGCAATGTGAGTGGTTCTGGCGTTACCTTTCCCGCTGGACCGGATCCCACACTGGATTCTGCGCTTGGAACCTCATTAATTATGAACAGGTGTGTTCCTGTCTGAGAGACCTGGCAGCTGAACTGTCTGCTCACGCTCAGCTGCTGGGTTCAGAGATCATGGCGCCATATTTAAATCCCAGCATCACTCCTACCACTCTCTCCAGCCGCCTGCCTTCACCGGACCATGCAGGATGTCGGCAACCCAGAGGGAAAAGGCTAACAGCCTCAAAGAAACTGTTCCTCAACTCAACCACCCTTCCCCCAAACCCACCAGCTGTAAGGTACTCGTGCCTCACTTGAAACTCTACCCAACTTATCTGGAGTCTTGGTGCATCCCCTCGCAGTAAGGGATGTGATATCACTTTGACTCCCTTGTCTGTGAGCTTTACCTGCAGCCTTATCGGGGTTCAGCTTCTCTCCTCTCGGTATTGTATCTGTTAATTCTCAGATTCTTTTGACCAGTTTGCTTACTCCAAGGTTTTACCCCAATGCCCTTATTTGCAAGATGGACAAAGGACAAACACAAATAAAGGTTCAACAAGTTTATTAATAATAACACTATTAACCCTTAAATTACCCAAATAAAACAAGAGGATACCCCAGATTCAAATATACTACCCGCAAAGATGGTTAGGTTAAAACTGCAGTCTCGATTCTCTGAGTCCCTCTGGTCCGTCGTCACGAAGGTGAGTCTCGGTGGAAGCTTCTTCCTTCCTTCCTTCTCTGGTCAGTCTTCCGAATGGTCAAGGTCCCCTCCTTCATCGAGTCTTCGCTGCTGGTGTCTGAAAATGTGTCCCTTTATCCCCTGCCTGCTTGCTTTCCCAGAAACTTCTCAGGCATCCAGCCAATGAGGTTCCAGGAGAGGGTTCCAATACCCAGTGGGTTTAGAACAGAGAACACTATAGCAGCATAAACAGGCCCTTCGGCCCACAAGTTGTGCCGATCATATCCCTACCTACCAGGCCTATCTATAACCCTCAATCCCATTAAATCCCATGTACTCATCCAGAAGTCTTTTAAAAGACCCCAGCGAGTTCACCTCCACCACCACTGACAGCAGCCAATTCCACTCACTCACCACCCTCTGAGAGAAAAACTTACCCCTAACATCTCTGTTTCTTGATGTCTGCCTGACAGGACACCAGGGTCCGCCCCCAGGTGTCCATCTCCCTGCTGTTGTTTACATGTAACCTGTTATCAGATTAAGCCAACTGCAGGAACTCTCGGTGACAGGGCATCTGGCCCAATCTGGGCTCCTAACAATAGGGCTGGTGCATTTCAATGGGGTGCAATGGTCTCCTGCTAAGTATCAGTTGGGTGCAACACCCTTTGATGGGTGATTGATGAATCAGGCCCAGAGAGGTTTGTGTATTCGTACAATTGGCCTGCCTGAGGTTTGATTGTGTTTGATTTTTAATATGCCCAATACTTTCATTTAGGATATCCAATTTTATCAGCCTTAATACTAGGCCCTGTTTATATTACATTGGTCTTCCTCTGTCTTCCATTGTTCATCTTAATCCATCCCCTAGCCCCTCTGCCTGCCATCGTGAACCCTCGATCTTCCCTTCCCTCCCCTGCTCCTTGCACAGCCCTCCTTCCACATTGTCCCCCCTCCTGTCCTGGTCAGGCCATCAACCTCCCCAAGACCCACCTCACACTCCAGCCCCGGTTAAACTTCAGACCTTTATTGTGGAGTCATGCAGAACTGTGTTGTGCAGATAGACACTGGTGTGTGGAACCAGGGCAGTAATCAGGGGGTTGAGGGATGGTAATTGCAGGTTGGGGATCAGAGGCTAGTTGGAAGGGGAATCACAGGGTAACTGATTACCTAATGAGGAAATATTTAAAGCCCATGATCAGTCTGGCTGGCGGAGGGGGCGGGGGTATAAGGGGGTCAGTAACGTTGTGGGTGTGGGGCACAGTCTGTGGAGGCCAGGGGGAGGCATTATCCCACTCGGGACTGATGTGGCGGGGGAGCAGCATTCCATTTTCTTTGTCTGCACATGCGCAATTGGTGGTGCCAATCGGAGCTGCAGGATTTTGGGTGCGTTAAGCCCTGCCTGCAGGCTTCTACAGTGACATTTGGAATTGCTGATACTTTTTCAGGCGGAACGCATTTGGGAGCACCTGAAAACGGGTCTAAAAGTCGGATCTGAAACACTCCCAGTTTCAAATCCACCCAGCACTTAGAATCAAAATGGTAAAATAGGGCCAACCATTCCAACCTTTTGTCACAAGACAACCCCTTCAACCCAAGAATCAGTCACGTTAAAGAAGAGTGTTAGATCTATTGCTGCTGTAATTAGAAATGTTCTAAAATGAACATAGTGAAGGTTTAGCTTATCCTTTGCCTGCTGATATTTCTGATGTAGGTGTGAGAAGATCCTCCGCTATATTTCCCTCCTTAGATAATCTGTCTAATTGTGTGCACCAATAATGAGTATTCACAGTGCCAAAGCCTGTTGTACCCACATAGCAGCACACTGCGTACATGTTAGTTTTTCAAGTTTCGTTTTTGATGAATCAAACAGTAGTTGGTCTAAACACGAGAGAAATAAAAGCGCTTCAAAGATTTTAATTTATTTTTGAAGTTAAGCACTCAAAGAGCCTGGTTTTGGGGATGAAAATGTGGTAAAGTTGGGCATTAGGCCATTAGCACGATCTGTGCCTGCGTCTGCGCAAGAGCCCACTTTACCAACGCCCGAAAATCGTCGCGATCCGATTCGCACCCGAAACGGGCATAACAGCGATTTAAATGCATTTGTAGGAATTTAAACTGAATTAATGAACGGCCTGCCCAACTTTACCAGCATTTCCCCCTTTACCATCGCGTTCACCCGTCCAGATTCAGCGTGAAACAGACACACTCAGCAAAGATCTGTTTCGGGCACCCCAGCCTCTGAGGAGGTAAGTTCAGAGCTTCCAACAGCTCCCTGACTCAGATCGGTGGTGGGGGGGTGGAGGTGGGCCAGATCATTCTCTGGTGAGGGGTGGGCGGGAGAAGGGAGGCCAGATTGTTGTCTGGTGGCGGGGGGGGGAGTTACATAGAACATAGAACATAGAACACTACAGCACAAAAGGCCCTTCGGTCCACGAGTTGCGCCGACCACATCAACACCTACCAACCTACAGACCTATCTATAACCCCCAATGCCATTAAACCCCATATACTCATCCAGAAGTCTTTTAAAAGACCCCAGCGAGTTCGCCTCCACCACCACTGACGGCAGCCGATTCCATTCACTCACCACCCTCTGAGTGAGAAACTTACCCCTAACATCACTTCTGTACTTCCCTCACTGCACCTTAAATCTGTGTCCTCTTGTAGCGACCATTTCAACCCGGGGAAATAGCCTCTGAGAATCCACCCTATCTATTCCTCTCAACATTTTATAAACCTCTATCAGGTCGCCTCTCAACCTTCGTCTCTCCAGGGAAAAGAGTCCCAGCTCCCTCAACCTAACTTCATAAGGCATGCCTCCCAGTCCAGGCAACATCCTTGTAAATCTCCTCTGTACCCTCTCAATAGCTTCTACATCTTTCCTATAGTGAGGCGACCAGAACTGCGCACAATACTCTAAATGAGGCCTGACAAGGGTCTTATAAAGTTGCAGCATTACCTCCCGACTCCTAAACTCAATCCCTCGATTAATGAAGGCCAGTACACCATACGCCTTCTTGACCACCTCCTCCACCTGCGAGGCCGATTTAAGAGTCCTGTGGACCCGGACCCCTAATTGTAAATTAATTGTATCCCATCACATTTCTAATTCTGATTATTCCTGTTGTAAAGGTACTTAAATTATATTTCACTTCCCTTGAATGTTGTTTTTTTTTCCAGCAAGTTCAGAAGAAATAGAAATTATCTTATTCCCATTTCCCAAATTATCTTTTAAACTTGGAAATGCAGCTTTTAGAGTTTACTGCAAGTTGGCTGTTGCTAATCACAGTTGTAAATATTGCTGAATGGAGCAGTGGTTATTTGTACACACACTGATATGTTTCACTACACAACTTCAATAACAGCCTGGATATGGAGCTGGGTGGATTTTGCAAGTGTAGGCAGCAGAGAGAAGGGATTCCACAGTTAGAATAGTGCACGTGTACTTAATTAGTGAAACTATCAAAGTACTCGGCTGTGAGTGTGTAAAATATACTGGGAGGGAGGCTGGATGGATCTCTGCTGGGTGGGGAGCAGCGAAGGGTGCGGGAGGGCAGGGGCAGGGGAAGGGGAAGGGGGGAGGCCGCTGCCACTCCGCAGGTTATCAGAGAGGCGAAGTGGGGCAGGGGGTTGTGATCAGTCTGGGTAGCGGGTGTGGGTGGGTGGATAAGGGGGACGTCATGTTGTCAGGGTAGGGTCTATGGGAGCCATCACTCCCAGGCTGCTTTATCTGCTTTTTGTGGTCTGGAAGCGATGTGACGGCAGCGCGATTTTTAAATTTTTTCTACCTGCCCAAGCGCAGTTCAGAGCTCCGATCATTCGGGAGCGATAAGCCCCACCCACATTGTGATTCAGACTCGCGATTTTTTTTTCAGGCCAAGTGCATATCCTGAAAACAGGTTTCCAAATCGGATCTGAATTGTGCCCAGATTCAGCACTTAGAATCAAAATGGTAAAATCGGGCCCCAGGGGTGGGATTTTCCAGCTGCTTACTCCTGCCTGAGCTCAATGAACCTTTACATCGTCCACCAAAATTTCTGTCCCGCCCACTGCAGTTCCCGTGGCAGGAAAAACGGAAAGCTTTCAGCCACCAGCTGGGATTTTATGACCTTGTTTGGGTGAGGCTTGTAAAATCCCGCCCGAGGCCTGCGGAGAATTCTGTTCGGCAATCGGGGTGGGCATGCTGGGAAAATTCCTGCCATCATCTTTAATCTTCTCTTCTGGGGCCTAACATCCTCATTGTTGAAGTCTTTCCATTATATTTACTCTCCAGCTGTGTGAGGAACTTGCCTGGATCAGCATTGTCAATTCTAATTTTATACTTAAAATTTAGAGTTAAGTAATCTGGAAATTTTCTCTTTTCCAAGGTGGTGGCCAAGGATTTTTCCCAAGAACTTAATTTGTTTATATTTTGATGCATCGCGACTGCTCAGTTCTTCAGCAGCTATCGTGTTTGTGATCTGCACAACTCACATCACATATCCAGATAAGAGTCTGAAAGACCTCAAGTAATAACAGTGGAACCAGCTCTGATCAGTAATCCATTACTCAACTAATCCAGACAAGATCTAGGTTGACAGTTCAATAAGATTCATCCACTAGACCCTTCAAACCTATTCATCCCAAGCTTTGTAATGCTCTTTGAACATGAACTGTAAATAAGTCCTGGAAGATATCACAAATGTTCTACGATTATGGATTAGGAACCAGCCAGGAAATAAAATTGAAAAATCAAAGTTAAATTTGAAATAATGGACCCGATTTTACCCATTGCGTTGCACTCGTTTTCGGGCGCGAAAATGTGGTAAAGTCGGGTATGAGGCCATTAATGCAACCTGCACCCGCGTCCACACAGATACCCACTTTACTGAGACCCGGGAATGGCTGCGATCTGATTTGCGCAGGCGCAACGGTGATTTAAATGCATTTGCATGCATTTCAATTAAACTAATGAACTTACCGCCCAACTTTACCAGCATTTCCCCCTTTACCAATCCAGAATCGAGCCGAAATGGAAATGCTGAATGAAAATCTGTTTCAGGCGCTCCAGCTGCTGAGGAGGTGCGTTCAGCACTTCCACCGGCTCCCGGACTCAGACTGTTGGTGGGGAGGGGTAGTGTGAGACAGGTCAGATCATTCTCTGGTGGGGGTGGAGGGAAAAGGGAGGCCCGATCGTAGTCTGGTTGTGGGGGGAGGGAAGTGGGTCAGATGTACCTCTGGGGTTGGGGGAATGAGGCCAGATCATTCTCTGGGGCGAGGGAGTGAACACTGTAAGAAGTCTCACAACCCCAGGTTAAAGTCCAACAGGTTTATTTGGTAGTAAATGCCACTAGCTTTCAGAGCGTTCCTCCTTCATCAGGTGAGTCAGCTGGCGAAGGAGCAGCACTCCGAAAGCTAGTGGCGTTTACTACCAAATAAACCTGTTGGACTTTAACCTGGTGTTGTGAGACTTCTTACTGTGTTTACCCCAGTCCAACGCTGGCATCTCCACATCATGACTGCCAGCGAGGGAGTGAGGCCAGATTGTTTTCTTGGGGGGAAGGAGGGAGGTGGGTAAGATGTATCTCTGGTGGGGATGGGGGCCAGATGCTTCTCGGGTGGGGGGGCAGGGTGTGGGATGGAGGTCTGCTGCCACTCTGTGGACGATTGGTGGGGGGGGGGGGGGAGGGGGCAGGGAGTCACGATCAGTCTGGGTACCGGGGAGTGGGTGGTGGGTGGATAAGAGGGGCAGTGATGTCTGTGGGGGCCATTGCTCCCACATTTCGCTCCCAGGCTACTTTCACTGCGGTCTGACACGGACGCGCTTTTTCACATTTTTTCTCACTGCGCGTGTGCGGTTCAGAGTTCCAATCATTTCGGGCACGATAGGCGCCGAACACAGCGCGATTCAGACTCACGATTATTTTTTTGGGCTGAGTGCGTATGGGTGCGTCTGAAAGCTGAATTCCAAATTGGATCTGTATTACGCCGAGATTCAGCACTTAGAATGAAAATGGTAAAATCAGGCCCAATATCTCATGAGTTAAAAGAGAGTAGTGTAATAAACACAATTCATAACTGAATAAATTCACCCTGTAGAATATCAATGCACTTTAAATTCAAAATTTCCTTTGTAATTGACATAATTCTAGCAGTCTACAAATAATAACTCTTAATAGCAATATATTAAGATTATCAAACCACAACTATAATTTAATTTGTTTTATCAGTTTCACCAGTTAATTTTCTTATTAAGATTGTCAACATTTTTGGCATTGTAATTATTTACACCATTGTATGCAAGCAATTGTTCTGTTGCCAATAAAAGACTGTGAAGAGCATTAAAGGCTAAATTAGATTAGTAAGTTGTTATTATTTGCTGATGAGTATCACAGAAGCTAAGTTACACAGTGTGACTGTATTGGTGTTATTGTGGTGAATAAACTTTGGCCTAAGATAATCCAGTGTGTGGCCATTGGATAGAATAAGACATTATATCTTGCTTTAAATACGAGAGCAGATTACAATATATTCTCCCTGTGTCTGTGTACACCTTCTCCGGATGCTCCGGTTTCCTTCCCGAGTCTGAAAGATGTGTTGGTTGGATAAATTGGCTGTGCTAAATTCTCCCTCAGCATAATAGGCACCAGAGTGTGGCGACTAGGGGATTTTCACAGTAACTTCATTGCAGTGTTAATGTAAGCCTACTAGTGACACTAACAAATAAAAGTACACTTAAATGATTGCAGTTAGCTCCCTCACACTCCCAACAGCGCCTTCCAGATCCAAACAATTCACTGTGTGAAAGTCTTTTCACGCGCTGTCATTGCTTCCTCTGTCAGTCCCCTTTAATCAGTGCCCTCTAGTTCTCAATGCTTCTGCAAACACAAGTTTCTCCCTATTTACTCCTCATGACTTTGGACATATCTATCATGACTCCACTTCATATTCTCTTCTCCAAGGAGAATAGGCCCAGCTTTATTCTGTGTTTCCTCTCTCCACTCTTCCTAACAAAATGAACCACTTCACACTTTTCTGCATTAAATTTTATCTGCCGAGTGACTGTGTACTCCACCAGCCTGTTTATTTTCTCTTGAAGTTAAGCACTCTCCTCCCTCACAGTTCAAGTTTTGTGTCATCCACAAAAATTCTGAAATTGCGCCTTCTGATCCCAAGTCTCTGTCATTAAGATATAACAAGAAAGGTAATTATAAAGTTTAAAGTTTATTTATTTATTAGTCACAAGTGAGTCTTACATCAACTCTGCAATGAAGTTACTGTGAAATTCCCCTAGTCGCCACAGTCCAGCACCTGTTAGGGTCAATACATCTAACCAGCACGTCTTTCAGAAAAGCAAAGGTCCCTACACCCATCCCTGGGGAACTCCAATGTATGCTTTCCTCCAGTCCCAAAAACAACCACTGCTCCCTGTTTCCTGTCCATGTATTCATGCTGCCACTGTTCTTTAATTCCTGGGTAACCTGGGTTGTGATTGTATAGGGTTTGGGTAGAGATGGAAATTAATGTTATGTGATTGCAACTACTGTGAGGATTTAAGGTTGATTCTATTGTTCTGCCTTATAGCCTGTTGGTGATATTCTTCACAATGCTTCCTATGGACTTGTATTTACAAGTCCAATAAGAATCTGGGCTATGTTTCAATTTGTTTGTTCTGTGATCACTCAGGTTTGCAAAAGTCTTTCTGACAATTTATAGAATCATAGAACTCCTACAGAGCAGAAAGAACTGACAATAATCCCACCCAGGCCTTATCCACTGAACCTCACATATTTAACCAACTCATTTCCCCAACACTAAGGGGCAATTAAGCAGGGCCATTCCACCTAAATTGCACATCGTTAGACTGCATGAGGAAACTGGAACACCTGGAGGAAACCCATGCAGACATGGGGAGAAAGTGCAGACCCTGCATAGTCACCCGATGCTAGAATTGAACCCTGGTTCCTGGCACTGTGAGTCAGTCATGCTAACCACTGTGCCACTGGTGCCTCGTTCCCCTGAATGCTCTACTCCCCCATGCTGGAATTCCTTATCTGTGTTTGGTTATAGAGAAAAGAGAGCTAACTGAATACTAACTGCACACTTGGCAGCTGTACCAGGACTGCTTTGTACGAAGTTACTTCCACATCAGAGCCTATTGGCAGAAGCATGTGTCCCTTTATTAAAAATTCATTCTTTCAATACAGGCATCACAAGCTTGGACAACTTTTATTGTCCATCTCCAAATGCTCTCAAGTAGCTGGTTGTAAACTGCATTCTTGAACCTGTCAAGAAAATCTGTCAAGAAAATCCAAAAAATTGGATTATTTTCTGTTGATAACATTCTGATCATATTTTAATCTGGCAGTGTGTGTGAATGGTAACAGAGTTGGTTTGTGAATGTAAATTGTGAATTTGATATGTTAATGAGCCCAGCAAGCCCCCAAACAGCTGTTTACCTAAAGCAATGTAACTGGGATTGATCCAGAACAGGTGCAGATCTGAATGAGTTTGTGTGATTCAGAGGATAAACTATGTGAAGGAAAGGTGGAATCAGCAAGGTATGAATAGAATGAGTTTATTTTTCTTTTAAATTTAAACCTAAACAGGTAAAGTTAATCAATTCTGGGAGATTGGTTCTAAAGGAGTAGTGTGAGACAATAGGGAGGTCAAAAGGGAAGAGCATATTTAAGGGGATACTGAAACTCATGAAGGGAGATTTTAGATCACAGCAGAAATAGTCACTCCTCAGGCAGTGTGAACAAAGCCAGATTTCAAAACCCAATGGTTGGTTAAGCTGAGAAGCAACCCCTGCAGAAGTAAAGGTACTGTATGGTAATAGTGACTGTATTTTTATAGATCTTAATCCTCAGAACATGTTGTTGACTTGCTTGGAGAAAGTTAGCTCTAAAAGTAGTTCAATCAAGGTTGTCTGGAAATGTAAAAACTATTGGTATTGCATGAAGCCATTGTCTTATTTTTGCATGTAATTCTAAATCATTTCATTGCTTTTCTTTTCCTTAATAAAAATTTACCTTGTAATAAAATCATCACAAGCAGTTAAAGACATGGAGAGGGAGTAGCTGTTTCCCCTTAGTTCAAGAGTCAGTCACGAGGGGACACAGGTTCAAGGTGAGGTGTGGGAGGTTTAGGGTGATGTGAGGAAAAATCTTTTTACCCAGAGACTGGTGGTGGTCTGGGAGGTTGGTAGAGGCAGGTTGCCTCAAAACTTTAAAAAGTATCTGAATGAACACTTGGCACATCATAATATTCACGGCTATGGGCCAAATATGGGTAGAGGATTGGCTGTCAAATAGGAGGCACAGAGTGGGGGTCAATGGGTGCTATTTGGATTGGCGGTTGGTGACTAGTGGAGTGCCCCAGGGGTCGGTGCTGGGGCCTTAGTTATTCACCATTTTTATATAGATGTTCTGGAGGAGGGAACTGAGTGTATGGTGTCAAAATTTGCTGATGACACCAAGATTGGTGGAATGGCAAATTGCATGGAGAGTCTGCAGAAGGATCTAGATAGGCTGGGCGAATGGGCCAGGAACTGGCAAATGGAATTTAATGTTGGCAAATGTGAGGTTGTCCACTTTGGTAGGAAGAATGGTAGGAAGGACTATTACTTACGTGGTGAAAAACTGCAGCAGGCGACGGTGCAGAGGGACCTCAGGGTCCTTGTGCATGAGTCGCAAAAACCTAGCCTGCAGGTGCAGCAGGTGGTCAGGAAGGCGAATGGGATGCTGGCCTTCATAGCGAGGGGGATTGAATATAAAAGTAGGGAGGTCTTGCTGCAGCTGTATAGGGCACTGGTGAGGCCGCAGCTGGAGTACTGTGTGCAGTTTTGGGTGCCGCACTTACGCAAAGATATTTTGGCCTTGGAGGGAGTGCAGAGGAGGTTTACTAGGCTGATACCGGAGTTGAAGGGGTTGAACTATGAGGAGAGGCTGAATAAACTAGGCTTATACTCGTTAGAGTTTAGAAGAATGAGGGGAGATCTCATTGAGACATATAAGATGTTGAATGGGATGGATAGGATAGAGGTGGAGAAACTCTTCCTGCTCAGTAAGGACAGTAGGACTAGGGGGCACAGCCTCAAGATAAAGGGGGGGGTGGTTTAGAACGGAGTTGAGGAGGAACTTCTTCACTCAAAGGGTGGTGAATCTCTGGAATTCTCTGCCCGTTGAAGTGGTGGAGGCTGCCTCGCTAAATATTTTTAAGATGCGGGTTGATGGGTTTTTGATAGGCGAGGGGATTAAGGGTTATGGGGAGAGGGCGGGAAAGTGGAACTGAGCCACGACAGATCAGCCATGATCTTATTGAATGGCGGGGCAGGCTCGAGGGGCTAGATGGCCTACTCCTGCTCCTATTTCTTATGTTCTTATGTAAATGCTAGTAGCTGGATTAGATGGGAGTTCAGGTGTTTCTAATGTGTCAGTCTGGACTTGATGGGCTGAAAGGCCTCTTCTGTGTTGCATGATTCTATAATTCCTGGATTTTATAATCTCTCCTCATACTATACAGATTGCAAACACAAATGTAAGGGCCACTATTTCAGGCCTCCCTTCTGGGATTTGAGCAGCTTGGCATTTACCATCAGTCATGCCCTTAACAAACTGCTGTAATCCATGTGGGGTAGGCACATCCACAATGCCATTAGCATTTGACCCAGCGACATTGAAGAAATACTGATATTGTTCCAAATCAGGATGGTATGTGGTTTGGAGTGGATAGAATCAATGGTGTTTGTATGCACTTGCTGCCTTGTTCTTGGGGATTGTAAGTTTGGGATGTGCTGTCAAAGAAGCTTTACCAAGTTACAGCATTAGCTAGGACATTGGGGCAGCCACCGGGTGCCTGTGATGGTGGGAATGGGTGTTTAAGGTGGTGAATGAGTGCCTGGAGTTGCCCCATTCAACACTGTCCAATCTCTGAAGGTTTCATAAACAGGTCCCTCAATAACACAGGCCAAGACCCTCATCCAGGAAGCTTAAATATTATCCAAAATCAATCTGACATTGGATGTATTTCAAGCCTGGGCTGTAGTTTCCCCTAACAAGGCCTATTATTACTGCCATTTCACATTTGGAATACGGCTATAATGAAGATGAATTTTACTGGCTCACACACAGCCCCAGATCTCAGCATCTTTCCTAATAACTGCTCGCCCAGGCAGCTTAAGATGAGTGAAAGCAGGTGCACATTAGTTATCTAGAAGATTTGGGAAGACCAACATCTTACATGATGCATATAGCCAAGCGACCTATTCCTCAATTTCTTTTGTCTCAAGCTTAACTGAAAATAAATGATTGATTCACTTCACTCGCTGACCTCCTCCTGGTCTGATAACCCACAAATATAATTTTAGACCAATTGCAATCAAAATTATATCCTTATCGCAGTCTGATCTCACCTCAGTGCTAAATTTTACATTCACTGGCCCACATGTTGATCAAATCTTGCATTCCTGTCAAGCCTGTGATAGTCATTTTGATCTCATACAGCCCTTCAAACCCTCCCCCTCCCCCAGAGAACACGATAGACAATCACAAATTGCATTTTGCTCCAAGCACGAGATTTATATTCAAATCCCTGTATTCAGCCTAGAATACCACTTGACTGGTTAGTGTGAAGTACGAGTGAGGGAATAAAAACAGCTATCGTACAAGTTAAAAATGTTTCCCATCTGCAGTGCTTAAAACATTTGAGCTACTTGGCAACTATGCTGATCCAGGGGTGAATAAATCGAACAATTGCTGCATTGCATTCACTGACTCGTTATTTCCATTTCAAACACATTGCAAATAGTGTAGAAATTTAATCAAAATGAATTCTCTCCCTTATGTTGACAGCAGAAAGATTAATCATGGAGTGCAACGCACTCTAAATTATTAGCAGTCTAAATTATTAAATTGTTTGATTGCACTTATGTAAGATTGACAGCTTGGGGAAATTTACAGATATCAAATATATTCTAAAATGATTGAATTACTCCCTTGGTGGTCCTGTGAGACCTTTTAAACATCCAACTCGCTTTGTCCTCATGAAGGAAATTCAGAATTCATTCAAAGCTTTCTAAATGCTGAAATGTTGCACTGGTGAATTCAATGGAAAGTAATAAAATGATTATAAGATAATACTGCCTTTCTAATTTCCAGAGAAGCAAGTGGCACAGATTTGTTATGTTCTGTTAAAGCAATTAACACTGTCTGATTTGTCACATGATGTGTTGTTACCGGAAGAATTTGCCAACTTTTATCCCTTTTCAAAGTCGGACTTCAATCCCCAACACCTTAGTAAACGAACAAAATTGGAAAATGCTGGGAAATCTCAGCAGGTCTGACAGCGCCAGCGGGGAGCGAATACAGCCAACATTTTGGCTGGAATTTTACCGACACGCCCTCCCTGATTCCAGGTGTGGGTGAGGTTCGGAGAATGGTATTCTCCATTGGAGTAGGGCGGGATCGTACAAACATTGGCTGGATGTGTCAGTAAAATTCCACCCTTCAAGTCCAGATGATTCTTTCTCAGGGTTGACTCAATGTTGGCTCTATTCTCTTGACAGAGGCTGTCAGACCTCCTGGGATTGTCCAGCATTTTCTGTTTTTATCTCAGATTCCAGCATCTGAAGTAGTTTTCTTTTATCTTGCATTAGTTTGTTTAAGTAACCCACAATGTGACACCTCAGAAACCCTTTCTCCTTGTTGTCAAATCGGTCACATTACACACATACAACAAGGGAAAACTGGCGACGAGGTTGGTTTAAAGCCAAAATTGACCCGATTCTGAAGTTTTTCTCTTAAACCGTGTGTTTGGCGTGAAACAGGGCATTGTTGTCGGGAAGGCGAAAGAAAAACAATTCGATGCCTCGATTCTAGACAGGTTGAAAATACCCCAGCGCAGAAAAACTGCGAGCAGCCAGGAAAAAGAAAAGTTTGCTTCATGTTTAGCGGTTGGGTAGACTTCTGAACAGCAGGACTTCACACACGGGGGCTGCAGAAACAGGGTCATCACACTCACTGAAATGAAAGAGAGAGCCTGTGCATTCTGGAAAAGGAAGCTCCTATCCCAAATTAAAAAACAGAAGCTAAACCGGAAATACAACTTAAGTCTTCTTGTTTACTGAAAGAAGTGTGAATGCACACCAAGAAAAACTGAAAACAAATTTTGTTTTCCAAACTAAAGATGCAACCAAGATAAATAGTGAAAGGGAGAAAGAAGGACATATACGTAGGTAAATTTCTATCTTTAAGAACAAGAGATTTTAATTATCCCAATGTCAACTGGGATTCAAACAACACAAGGGCACTGAGGGGGGAAAAAAAAGGGTGTTGGGAAACTTGGAGAAATAAATAGTGATGTCTTGAGGAGTGTACATATTGAGGTGCTGGAAGTCTGAAAGCGCATCAAGGTAGATAAATCCCTGGGACCTGATGAAGTTTATCCCAAGACATTGTGGGAGGCTAGGAAGGAAATTGCGGGTACCTTAGCAGAGATATTTGAATCATCAATAGTCACACGTGAGGTGCCAGAAGATTGGAGAGTGGCAAATGTTGTGCCTTTATTTAAGAAGGCTGCAGGGAAAAGCCTGGGAACTACAGGCTGGTGAGCCTCACATCTGTGGTGGGTAAATTTTTGGAAGGTATTTTGAGAGACAGGATCTACAGGCATTTAGAGATGCCAGGACTGATTTGGCTTTGAGTGGAAAATCATGTCTCTCAAATTTGATTTGAGGTTTTGTTTTGAAGGGGTAACCAAGAAGATAGATGAGGGCAGTGTAGTTGTTGTCTACATGGACTTTAGCAAGGCCTTTGGCACAAAGTACGCCATGGTAGGTTGTTTCTTAACGTTAATTCTCATTGGGATCTAAAATGAGGTAGCTAAATGGATACAAACCTAGCTTGATGACAGAAGCCAGAGGATGGTTGTAGAGAGTTGTTTTTCAAACTGGAGACCTGTGCCTCAGTCCACTGTTATTTGTCATTTATATTAATGATCTGGATGAGAATACAGGAGGCATGGTTAATAGGTTTGCAGATGACACCAAAATTGATGGCATAGTGGACAGTGAAGAAGGTTATCTCAGATTGCAATGGGATCTTGATCAATTAGGCCAGTGGGCTGCCGAATGGCAAATGGAGTTTAATTTAGATAAATGCAAGGTGATGCATTTTGATTGAACCAGGGCAGGACTTACTCAGTTAATGGTACAACATTGGGGATAGTTGCAGAACAAAAAAGATCTTGAGGTAAGGTTCATAGCTCCTTGAAAGTGGAGTCACAGGTGGGTACAGTAGTGAAGAAGGCTTCAGCATGCTTGGTTTCATTGGTCAGAACATTGAATACAGGAGTTGGGACATCTTGTTGAAGTTGTACAAGACATTGGTAAGGCCCACTTGGAATACTTGTGCAATTCTGGTCACTCTATTACAGAAAGGATATTATTAAACGAGAAAGAGTGCAGAAAAGATTTACCAGGGTGCTATTAGGAGTTATAAGGAGAGGCTGGATAGATTGGGACTATGTATTAACAGATGGTGAAAAGTATTGTTTCTTGTGCACTATACAGACAAAGTATACCATTTATAGAGAAGGAAACGAGAGAGTGCAGAATGTCGTGTTACTGTCATAGCTGGGGTGTATAGAAAGATCAACTTAATGCTTAGTAGGTCCAGTCAAAAGTCTGAGCAGCAGCAGGGGAGAAGCTGTTCTTGAGTCGGTTGGTACGTGACCTCAGACTTGTATCTTTTTCCGGGTGGAAGAGAAAATGGTCGGAGTGCTGTGCTCTGCTCTTGCTCTGCCAAAGACTACAAAAAAAACTACAGAAGGTAGTGAATGTAGCCCAATCCATCACACAAACCAACGTCCCGTCCATTGACTCTGTCTCCACTTCCCACTGCCTCAATGACAGGGAAGATATTAGAAATGATATTGGAGGCAAAATTCATAGTCGCTTAGCAAATGTGGATGAATTAAGGAAAACCAGCATGGATTCCATTCAGCTCAAATTATACTTAAATAACTTGCTTACATCTTTTTAACGAGATAATAGAGGGTTGTGGTGGTGTTCACTGACTTCCAAAGGGCACTTAAAGTTTAACATTAGGGGGAGGGGTGATTCTCCCATACCATCAAGGCCCCCTGGGCATTGCCTAAGGGGCAAAGTGCCAATGCCCAGAGGGCATTTTGGCATTGCCCAATGGGCATAGGGCAGTGCCAAGGCGTTGGGGCTTAATGGGGACTGTTTGGGGGCCGATGGGTGGGGGGGACCCCTGCTACTCTGCATTTGGGCTGAGTGACGGAGGGAGGCCCATGATTGGGGCAGGCCATTGGAGTGGAGGGAGTCAGCCTGCTTGGGGGGTGGTGGGGGCGTGGAGGGAGTCAGAACTGCGGGGGGGGGTGGGGGGGCAAGATTGGGACTGCTGGGGGTCAGGGATGGGGGTTACATCAAGGCAGGCTGGGGGTCGGGGATGGGAGTTGGCCCTGGCAGGTTCTGGGGAGCAGAGATCAAGCCATGTGTGGGGTAAGAAGTGATGTGGCGATGCTGGCGTTGGACTGGGGTAAACACAGTAAGAAGTCTCAACACCAGGTTAAAGTCCAACCAGTTTACTTGATAGTAAACCCACATGCTTTCAGGGTTTGCTTCTTTGTCAGGTGAGTGGAGAGCTCTGGTCTCAGTCTGAGACACTTACTGGGGTAAGAAGTCCAGTGACGCAGGATGCGGAGATTGTGGGGCTGGCCGGTGATCGAGCTGGTCAGCATTCGGGAGACCGGCGGTGGGAGACACAGCACGTGCGCTGATCCCGGCACTGACAGATCAGCACATGCGCAGTGGCCCGCTCAGCACTATGCTGCTGGCCTCTCCAGCAGGGATATGCCTCACCCCCTGATTACCAACATAATTCTCGCTAGTGCTCCACAGTGCTCAGAATCTGGGAGATTCACACTGAAACTCTCTCTGAACAAACAGCGTGATTTACTCCAGTTTTTATGCGATTTGACACTTTGAAGTTTTTTGGGAGAATGGCCCCTACCTGTTTGTCAGCAAAATTCGATCCCATGAAATATAAGAGCACCATTCCACAGAGGCTGTCAGACCGGCTGAGATTTTCCAGAATTTTCGGTTCTTGTTTCAGATTCCAGTGTCAGCAGTATTTCGGTTTTTACAAAGAGATACTGATAGGTTAAGCAAGTGGGCAAACAGTCAGCGAATAGAGAATAATGTGGGAAAATGTGAAGTTGTTCATTTTGAAAGGGAGAACAAAAGAATGGAATATTTTGTAAATGGAGAAAAACTGCAGAAAGCTGTAACACAACAGGACTTGGGAGAGACTTGTGTACAAAACACAGCAAACTAGCAGACTGGTGCAGCAGGAACCAGGAAGGCTAATGGAATGTTGGCCCTTATTTCAAAGGGAATTCCGGATCAGCCATGGCCTATTGAATGGCAGAACAGGTTTGAGGGGCCGAATGGCCTACTCCCATTCTTATTTCTTATGGTCATATTACGGTCTAATGAATTGAATGAAAATACAAATAAATGTAATCTGTGGTCACAGAGACCACAATCTAAGCCCACTTTTCATTATTCACTCTTCCCCAATGTGTGTAAAACTGGTCGAGATGAATCAGGAAGAGGGGTAGCGATAAACACAGATTTAAAATTCCTATTCTTCACTGAGATAAACCACATTTTTTTTCTTTCCATCTTTTCTTCATTCTGGATGTGTTTCAAAGCAAAAAGCGTCCCAGATGCGATACATTATTTAACAAACTTAATTGCAACAATATTTTGAAACTTTGTAGCCTGGATAATGTATCCCACCAGAGACCAATGTAACTTCAAGAAATGATTAATTTAACTGTTACCGCGATGTTCTGAAGTTCAGGCAGAATCTTGTGCACTTGATGCATGCGCTGATCTGATTTGGACACATTTTCTTACCACATTTTGAATTTAAAAGTGAAATGATGTCCCTGGTGGAATTAAGAATTCCTATACGTGCAATAAAAGTATATTATATAAATGTTTCTCAAACAACCACAGTGCACGCGTTCCAATCCCATTCTGCAGGGGAGCTGAATTCTCTGGATATTTCTAAATGAGCTATCTTTTCCCGATGCATAAGTTGGAGTCTTGTCGTACTTGTGTAAATCCTCCAGATGAATTCATAGGGAGCAATCTTACTGGCCATTCATGTCATGCTCCCGCTGCAGAGATTTTGGAGAATTTGGTACCCAGCCAAATCTCTGTTCACTGCAGCCGGATGGGAAAACGATGCCAGCGTGAACAGCCAGAACATTCCAGCCATACCGTCATTTTGGCACAGAAGGCCATTCAGCCCATTGAGTCCACATCAGCTCACAATCCAGTAAGTCACATTTCCCCACCATGTCTGTATTACCCTACAAGTCTATTTCCCTCAAGGGCCCTTCTAATTTCCTTTTGAAATCCTGGATTTTTCCTGCTTTCACGACTGTTGTAGGCAATAAGTTCCAAACCATTCTCTGCATTAAAACATTTTCCTCATAAACCAAGCATCTCTTGCCCAGGTGAATCCTGGTTCCCATCAACTTGTGGAAACTTTTGTTTTTGCCTATCTTATCTAAACCTGACAACATTTTATACACCTCTATTGAATCTCCCTTTGATATTTTTGAAGTGTAAACATTTACCTTGCTTCTCCAGCTTTTCACAGAGTAGATATTTGAGAAAGTAGACTGGGAGAAACCTCACAGGAATTGAGGGGGTTGAGCTATGAGGAGAGGCTGAATAAACTAGGCTTGTACTCGTTAGAGTTTAGAAGAATGAGGGGAGATCTCATTGAGATGTACAAGATGATGAATTGGATGGATAGGATAGAGGTGGAGAGACTCTTCCTGCTCAGAAAGGGCAGTAGGACTAGGGGCCACAGCCTCAAGATAAGGGGGAGGGGGACAGTTTAGAACAGAATTGAGGAGGAACTTCTTCACTCAAAGGGTGGTGAATCTCTGGAATTCTCTGCCCGTTGAAGTGGTGGAGGCTACCTCGCTAAATATATTTAAGATGCAGGTAGATAGGTTTTTGATAGGCAAGGGGATTCAGGGTTATGGGGAGAAGGCGGGAAAGTGGAACTGAGCCACTTCAGATCAGCCATGATCTTATTGAATGGCGGGGCAGGCTCGAAGGGCTAGATGGCCTACTCCTGCTCCTATTTCTTATGTTCTTATTCTATCACATCGATTGCAAAGATTGAAAATATAGAGGTTTAGAATGAGGGACTTGATACTGGATTTGAATGAGAAAGGAAACCTTAACAAATAGCTGGGCTTTTGCTTTGATGAGTTACACTGCTAACAATCAGAAATCTAACAACTTATAGAGCATAGAAATAAAAATCACAAGGCATTGAACAAAAGTGTGAGTTAAAACAAAACACATTGAGCTAAAGGAGGACATTAGAATGGGGATCAAAGGTCAGGACAAAGAGGATTCTTAAAATTTACTAATAAGATGTGGGAAAATCTGCTTTTGTTGTCAACCCTTGATTTCCCTTGCGAAAGCTGTGGCAAACAGCCGCCTTAAACCCCCGCAGTTTGATGTGGTGTCAGCACTCCTACAGTGCTGGAAGGAAATTTGAGCCAGCTGATATCTGTGAGTATTAGAGGGGAACTTGCAAGTGGCTCCTTCCATGTGCTGGCTAGACTTGTCATTTCAGATGGCAGAGATTGAAGGTTTGGAAGGTGCTGCTGAAGGAGTCTTGGCACATTGCTGCCACTGTGCACTGGCACTAAACCGAGTGAATGATAAAGGATGGATTGGGCACCAATGGAAGAGGCTGTGTTGTCCTAGTTGTGTACTGGGGATCTGATACGTGAGACAGGCATTGGTTAAAAATGAACAGAATTTTATTAATGGTGCGATTCCTCCCATGGCTGCTGCTTCTCTGTTTCCCGTGCTAGGTCTATTCCATCATTCCTGATGCATACATTTATACAGGAGAATTCCAATAGGAATTCATACAAATCCCTAACAATGCTGAGCTTCTTGAGTGCTGTTGGAGCTTCCCTCATTCGGGCAAGTGAAGGCTATTGCTTCACACTCCTGACTTGTACCTTGTTGATCATAAAAAGATTTTGAGGAGTTCAGGTCAGTTACTTGCCTCAGAATTCCCAGTATCTGTCCTGCTGTTGTAGCAAATGTATTCATGCAATTGTTCCAGTTAAACATCAGTGAGCTTGGAGGAGGCTATAAAAGGTGCTTAGGGAGTAAGTTCTGCAGAGTGGAGCCCAGGCAGCTAAAGCATGAATGAGGAAGGAAGGAATGTAGAAAAGACCAGAGTCAGTGTAATGTCTTCAATCAAAAACCAAAGCCATCTCAACCTTAGCCATTGAGGTTTAGAATGTAGATGGTGTTTGTGTGTGTGTGTGTGTGCACTCACTCAGGCACTGAGCTCCAGATCACTGTCATCTCACTCTGAAGCATTTGAGGAAGTGGACCTTTCACCAACACCCAGAAAACTAAGATCTTCTTCCAATCAGCTCCCACAGCACCACTGTCCCCCTACCCCCACCCAGCTCTAACCCTGACAGTTAAATGTTGAGACACTAGAAAATGTAGACCTCTTTCCCTATATTGGGAGTTCTCTTTTAATGAAGGCAGACACATCATGAGTTCCAATGTGACTGTTCAGCCTCTGACTGACTGGGGAAAGGACAATTCGAGAACCAAATATCAAACTTGAGAGTAAAGTCCCAGGTAACAGTGATTCCTGTGTTCCAAGAAGCTTCAGATATTCGTACAACCTATAGCAGGCACATCAAACTATAAGAGATGTACCACCAGTGACACATTTGCAAGATTCTCCAAATATAGTGCCAAGAAAGATGGTCCAACAGCGGTGTCCTCTCTCTCAGGCCAACCTGAGCAACACTGAGATGCCCATCACTCAACACCAGCTCTGCTATTCAGGACACATTGTTCATGTGTCAGACACCAGGATCCCAAAGTAACTGTTCTACCTGGAGCTCAGCAAGGGAATCCCAGGAGGATGGAAATTGCTGACTGCATCCGTAACATTCCAAACAAACCCACTGAATTTGTGAGATCCTGACTTGTGATTGAAATGGAGAAGTTTAATTTGGGAAAGTACAGAACATATCAAGAAACTTTGTCAGGAACATGCAGAGATGATATCCAAGTGTCAGAGAGATCTTCTAGACGACCCTTCAAGCACCACATGCTCCTTATGTGGCAGAGACCGGAGATCATCAACCATCTCAGACCCAATTAAACCAGAGTGAAAGCTCATCTCAATCCTGGTGAACTGCCTGAGAAAACCGATGGAATGAAGGTTGCGGGCGTTGGACTGGATGAAGTTACAAAAATAAGTATGGGGAAGATTATGGACAATTTTATCGATGATAATTTGTGATAGTGAGGATCTTGGAGTCAAAGGCTGCTTTGGAGTTGAAATGAAGTTGTGAACTGTCTGATTTAACCTGTGGCCATGCCAGAGAATAGAATTGATGGCAGGAACCAGAAATGATGCCCACAATCTTCCCCGGAGAAATCACAAGTTGCGCTAAGTAGGATGTTGAGAAAACAGTTTAACGGTTCAGAGGTCATAGTGGAGTGGGGAAATCGGAAGAGGTGATGGCAGTGTGGATATAGACAGTATCAGCATACAGTTCAAATATTATATGCCTCATGTCTGCAAATGTCACTAAAGGTAAGCATGTAGATGAGAAAGAGAGGAGAGGGAGGGATGGATCCTGTGGGACTCAAGGTTACAATGAAGGGAAAAGAAGGCTTTACTAAAAAATCTCAGGCTGTGGGTCAGAGAACTAAGAGTGGGCCAAGCAAGGGAAGTCCTATAGAAAAAACTAACAGTGAAGGGTCATTGACAGTCTGATCATATCAATGTGGAGAATGAGCAGGGCACATGTACCACCATTACAGTAAGGCAGAAAGCAGGATAGAGGAATTTAACATGTGCAAGTGGCAGGAGAACTGGGCGTAGATCTGAGGCAACAACATTTTGCTGGACCTCAGACAGGGAAAAAGAATTGGGCAGCAAGAGACGTGCAGTCAGAGGTGGCATTTTTGAGGAGGAGATAATGATCCTGGTCTGAGAAATGTTTTAGAAGGGATGCTAGTTATACTAACAGCAAAGAGTTGGAAGAAAATTTGTTTAATCAGGAGTCTAGTGGAAGTGAGTTTGATTAAATAGGAAGTGTGTTTCTTGAATGAGCTCTGTTTGGAAAAAACATAAGAACATAAGAAATAGGAGCAGGAGTAGGCCATCTAGCCCTTCGAGCCTGCCCCGCCATTCAATAAGATCATGGCTGATCTGTTGTGGCTCAGTTCCACTTTCCCGCCCTCTCCCCATAACCCTTAATCCCCTCTCTTATCAAGAACCCATCAACCCGCTTCTTAAAAATATTTAGCGAGGCAGCCTCCACCACTTCAACGGGCAGAGAATTCCAGAGATTCACCACCCTTTGAGTGAAGAAGTTCCTCCTCAACTCCGTTCTAAACCGCCTCCCCTTTATCTTGAGGCTGTGCCCCCTAGTCCTACTGTCTTTTTTGAGCGGGAAGAGTCTCTCCACCTCTATCCTATCCATCCCATTCATCATCTTATACGTCTCAATGAGATCTCCCCTCATTCTTCTAAACTCTAACGAGTACAAGCCTAGTTTATTCAGCCTCTCCTCATAGCTCAATCCCCTCAACTCCGGTATCAGCCTAGTAAACCTCCTCTGCACTCCCTCCAGGGCCAAAATATCCTTGCGCAGGTGCGGCGCCCAAAACTGCACACAGTACTCCAGCTGCGGCCTCACCAATGCCCTATACAGCTGCAGCAAGACCTCCCTACTTTTATATTCAATCCCCCTCGCTATGAAGGCCAGCATCCCATTCGCCTTCCTGACCACCTGCTGCACCTGCAAGCTGGGTTTTTGCAACTCATGCACAAGGACCCCGAGGTCCCTCTGCACCGTCGCCTGCTGCAGTTTTTCGCCACGTAAGTAATAGTCCTTCCTACCATTCTTCCTACCAAAGTGGACCACCTCACACTTGCCAACATTAAATTCCATTTGCCATTTCCTGGCCCATTCGCCCAGCCTATCTAGATCCTTCTGCAGACTCTCCACACCCTGGGGCACCCCACTAGTCACCAACCGCCAATCCGAATAGCACCCATTGACCCCCACTCTCTGCCTCCTATTTGACAACCAATCCTCTATCCACGCTAACACCCTACCCCCAACTCCATGTCCCCTGACCTTCTGCAATAACCTCTTGTGAGGTACCTTGTCAAACGCCTTCTGAAAATCCAGAAAGACCACATCCACCGGCTCTCCTCTATCCACTGCCCTAGACACATCCTCATAGAACTCCAGTAAATTTGTCAGACACGACTTCCCTTTAATGAAACCGTGTTGCGTCCGCCCTATCAAGCAATTCCCTTCAAGATGCCTCGCAATTTCCTCCTTAATGACGGATTCTAACATTTTACCTACCACAGACGTTAAACTAACCGGCCTATAATTCCCCGCCTTTTGCCTGGCACCCTTCTTAAACAACGGCGTAACATTAGCCGTTTTCCAATCTTCCGGCACTTCCCCAGAATCCAGCGACGTCTGGAAAATAACCACCAAGGCATCCACTATCACCTCCGCCATTTCTTTCAGAACCCTCGGATGCATTCCATCCGGTCCTGGGGACTTGTCCACAATCAGCCCCTCCAGTCTGTCGAGCACCACCTCTCTAGTAACAGTAATGTCATTAAGACCCTCCATTCCTACCACCTTTCCATCGCTAACACCCGGCAAATTATTCACGTCCTCCTCCATGAAGACAGAAACAAAAAAGTTATTCAAGACCTTAGCCATATCCCCATCCCCTACCACTAGCTCCCCTTTCTCATCCTCTAAAGGACCAACGTTCACCCTAGCCAGCCTCTTCCTTTTTATATATTTATAAAAACTCTTGCTATCCTTTTTTATATTAAGTGCTAGCCCAGCCTCATAGCTTCTCCTACCCTCCTTTATCAACTTCTTTGTCAATCTTTGTTGACATTTAAACCTTTCCCAATCCTCTTCTCGCCCACTACTCTTAGCTACTCTAAATTCCTCCGCTTTTAATTTAACACTTTCCTTCACCTCCTTCGTTATCCACGGCTTATTACCTCTCCTCCTACTGTCCTTTTTGACCATCGGAATAAATTTCTGCTGAGCACCAAGAAAGATCTCCTTAAAGATCCTCCACTGCTCCTCAGCAGACCTACCTTCCAACGCACTCCCCCAGTCCACATTCGCCAATTCTTCTCTCATCCTACCATACTCCCCTCTATTCAAACAAAGGACACGTGTCCGGGAACCCACTTTCTCCTCCTCCATCTGCAACAGAAACTCCACCATACAATGATCACTCTCTCCAAGAGGATCCTTCACCGCAAGGTCCCTAATTCTACCCGCCTCATTACATAGCACCAGATCCAAGATAGCTCGCTCCCTCGTCGGCTCCAACACACACTGTTCAAGGAAATTATCCCGGCAGCATTCCAAGAACTCCTCCTCGAGCCCACCTCGTCCAACATGGGTCGACCAATCAATATGCAGATTGAAATCTCCCATAACTACTGCCGTCCCATTCCTGCACGCCGCACTTATTTGCGTGTTAACAGCCCGCCCCACCTCCAGATCATTATTCGGGGGCCTATAGACGACACCCACCAGCGTCTTCCTCCCTTTGCTGTTCCTAATCTCCACCCACAACGATTCCACGTTCTGCTCTTTGGCTCCGATATCATCCCTTGCTACCACCTTGATACTATCCTTAATCAGCAGAGCTACGCCACCCCCTCTTTCCTCCTGCCTATCCTTCCTAAACACTTGATAGCCCTGTACATTCATCTCCCAGTCCCTGTCACCTTGCAGCCACGTCTCTGTAATGGCCACCAGATCGTATCCATTTGTGTCGATCTGCGCCACCAGCTCATCCACTTTATTCCGAATGCTTCGTGCATTCAGATAAAGCGCTTTCATCCCAGCCTTCACGTGGACCCTATTTGCCGTAACGCCACCCTCGGCCTCTTCCCTTACCTGTACCCTATCCTTAACTTTAGACCTCGTAGCGTCACCTACCCTCGCACCCTCTCCCCCCCCCCCCCCCCCCCAATTAGTTTAAAGCCCTGTCTACAGTCCTCTTTACTCGATTCGCCAACACTCTGGTCCCAGCACGATTCAGACCAACCCCATCCCGCCCGAACAAGTCCCACCTACCCCAATACTGGTGCCAATGCCCCATAAATTCGAACCCATTCCTCCCACACCAATCCCTGAGCCACCCATTCACTTCCTTTATCCTGTCAATCCTACGCCCGTCTGCACTCAGTTCAGGCAGTAGCCCAGAGACGACCACCTTGTCGGTTCTACTTTTTAATTCCATTCCCAGCTTCTCATACTCCCTCCCCAGATCCTCAGTCCGCACTTTGCCTACGTCGCCGGCACCCACATGTACTACAACGACCGGGTTCTCACCCTCCCACTCCAGGTTCCTCTGCAGCCCAGCTGCGATATCCTGTACCCGAGCACCAGGCAGACAACACACCCTTCTGTGCACTTTGTCATTGTGACAAAGGACAGTGTCAATACTCTTCACCCCACTATCTCCAATCACTACTACGTTTCTTTTCCCCTTCTCTTTGCCTATGTCCTGCTGCATCACTGTACCGTGTGCAGTTTGCTCACCAACCTCACCTGCCTCGTCCTCTTCCAGAGTGGAAGCAAGAACCTCAAAAGGCATGGGGAAAGTGAAAATAAAGTAAAGAAGGAGTCCTGGGATTGAATTTGGCAGAACACAGAATTGTTACTGCACAGAAGGAGGTCATTTAGCCCATTGTGTCTATGCCTGCTCTCCAAATGAGCATCATGGTTTAGTACTGTTTCCCCTGTCCTTTCCCCATAACCCTACACATTGTTTCTATTTAAATAATCATCTAAAGCCCTCTTGAATGCTTGCGTTGAACCTGCCGCCACTACCCTTCCAGGCAGCACGTTCCAGACCCTAACCACTCACCATTTGGGAAAAAGCTCTTTCTCACATCACATTTGCTTCTTTTGCAGATAGGTGGCAAATAAACAATAACTTCAAAAACTAATTTTAATAACTCGTTATAGATTTAATGTAAGAGATTTTTCGAAAACAACTTAATCGAAAGGATTTGAGGAAGAATGGTGAACGATATATTGAAAATGTAAAAAGCTGTCTGTATTGTGAAGTTTGCACAGTAACTGCAAGCAAAGGATATTACTGTAAAATAAATTTTCTTTTTTTTGCAATATCATGAAGGGAAATAGGATAACATTGAACTTGTCAAATTTTGTAATTGAAGGGGGCATTAACGTTCCAAGCGACTGAGTAAGTAAGCTGATTTTAGACAAATTTCCATGAACCCAAGTCCTTAAATTGTTGGTGGTTTATACCTGTCCAAACTTACACAGAATCTGCATTGTGATGCTGCAATGCATGTTAAAGATGTGGGGCGTAGACAGAATTGATGGAGCCAAGTAGGCACCTAGCTTTATCTCAGCAATTATCTATAGAGTTCTTGTGGAACTAAGTACTTTTCATTGTTTGGCTCAAAAAGTACTTTACTACTGACAGTCCAGCCAACTGTATTGTGCTGCCTAGAGATCAAAATCTGTCTGATAATATATACAACTGCTTATTCACTCCATACAGAACGGTGTCTGCCTGCTTTTAATGATACAAAGCTTTCAGCTCAGTCACCATGAATTTTCTGTGCTTTCCAAACGCCATTGCTAAAAGATTTGGCCCAGAGGATTCGATTTCAGCACTTTGGAGACAATCCTGTGTTTGGCTACTAGAGTCGATGTCAATTTCAGTTGGAGCCAAAATGTCCTTAATTACTTAATGATTAGAGTTGGCAGATTTTAACGAGTGATTGTCCAGGCAGCATCTGTAATATATCTGGATGGCAAAGTAATTTTTCCATCAACTTGTCAAAATTCAGTAAATATTCATTTTCAGAATTCTCTAAAAGACAAAAACAGCCCGGGAAACAGGCCCTTTGGCCCAACAAGCCTGCGCTGCCATCTTAACACCACCAGTTCTCTCCCCTTCCACCCATGACCCTTATCTAATGTTTTATGGCCATCCACATTGAGGGAAACTAATTTAGGGACAATTTATTACTGCCAATCAGCCTAACAGCACATCTTTGGGATGTGGGAGGAAACTGGAACACCTGGAGAAAACCCACGCAAGCACCGGGAGAATGCGCAAACTCCCACAGACACTGGCCCAAATCCATGTGTCTGCACAGCAAACAGCGATAGTCACTGAGCTGTCGTCTTGCCCAGTATCTGGTCCAGTTTAAGCACACACTAACGACATGAAGCACTAGGCCAACCTCGAACAACCAAGAGCAGCCCAAGTACGACCCATCGTGTGTACGCTCCTCGTTGGACAACAAGGTGAACCAACTTAATCCGTGAATGAAAAGAAGAAAAAAAACATTATTATCGTACCATATCCATTTACATTACCAGGGACGTCCCAATGCTAATGACCCTTATTTAAAACAATCTCCTATATCCAACCCGCTCATGTGCCTGTCTAAGTTACTCTTAAACAACTCCTAGTGTGTTTGCCTCCACCACCTTACTTGGCAGAGCATTCCATACCCCCACTACCCTCTGTGGAAAAACCTCCCTCTAGTATCTGTGTTATACCTCTTTTTTTTTTTCCCCCCCCGCCCTCACCTTAAGCCCATGTCCCCTTGTCCTGTGTGTCTCTATCATAGGAAATAGCTTACCTCTGTTTACTCTATCTATACCCTTCATAATCTTATATACCTCTATTAGATCCCCCCCTCAGTCACTGTCTTTCAAGGGAAAAGAGCCCCAATTTATTCAATCTTTCCTCATACCCCAGTCCTCCCATACCAGGCAAAATCCTGGTAAACCCCCTCTGCACTCTCATTTAAAATTAACAACATTAAGCTAAATTTTCACACTTGTTAATGTTTTCTTCCTCCTCCTCCTCCTCTCCTCAAGGCATCAACTCATTTGTGGAAATCTGTCCCAATTTCCCAAGGGGGCCTTCAGGTATTTTGTCTGAGTTCATTCACTATGGGGACTGCCAGGCTGTGTGGATTGGGAGAGAGAAAGGAGACTGTCACAGTGAAGTATTATTCCCACAGCAGTCTCCGGATTGTAAAAAGCAGGGATAGTGGGAGACATTTAACCAATTTTCTCTTCTTTAAACCAGACACCAAAGCTAATGTGTCCTATCAGAAACCCATTGAAATCAGTTCACACAGTGAATTGGGCTTAAACCTGGAATGTTTGTGTTGTGCTTGATTCCAAACAGATTGAATAATTTTAATAAGCAATTTGATAAATCCAAATCAAGTTGTTACCTAATATGGAAAATGTATTTGAGCGAATTAAGTCCTGTCTCATAATGCGTCTCCATACTTCATGGTATTTTAAAACCTATTGTTCTAGGCAGCCGTTTTCACATTAACATTCATTACTATATCTAAACCATCTCTTATCTACTGAAATCTGTAGCCACCTCCTCTGATTTTAACATTAAATTAATTCCCTGTATGCAAAACATATGAAAATGTTTTGGGATTGACAAATCAACCCTTTTGATTTTTTTGCTTCCAACGCCAATGATCATTTTCCCAGCAAACCTTTTATAAGTAAAGCCAGATGGAGATAAAGTTGGAGATATTTGTCAATGTCTTTTGTTGTTGGAAATAATTTCTTTGAAACAGTGGGCAAATCAATATATTTTCAGTGGAAATCTTTTGAAGGTGCAAAAACAAACACTTGTAGAAGCTGCAGTTATTCCAATAAAAACCTCTTTTTTTTTAAAACAATCATCTCAATTAAATATTCTAATAAATAAACAGTCAAATGACTTCCTTAATTCTATGCAGGATTTCTGTGGGGTGGATTGATCAGTTCAGCTTTTTCCAGTAATCTGAACCTTCCGGCATCAACTCATTCCAAACTCAGAGATTCTAGCATGGATTGAATCTGTTACTTAGAGATTATAGTTAAGGACCAGATCAGAAACCCCAAAGTATGTTATGAAACCCAACTAGACCCCAACAGATTTTTTTTATATCTTGGCATTGGTGTGACAATAAGATGTTTCACTCCAGGTGTGATTCTATTGACACATTTTTATCAAAACAAACTTCATTTAACAATACAGTTTAACTATAACAAAGGAATTAACTTTTACCAATTGAAATACCAAAACAAGACAAGATACAATTCTTAGTTGCTAACCTATCTCCATAAGCTCCAATTCAAGGAATATTCCTTTCAAAATCAATTAGCAACATACAGGCTTATGTGTTTGCACTTGTTAATAGTCCTAGAGAATACCTCGAGAGAGAGACAGTGTGTGACACCTGTCTTTTGACACCCCAAACAAGAACCTCCAGATGGAGAGATGGAGACACCTTTCTTCTTTCAAAACTAAGCAGAAGCTGTGTTTTCCCTATAAACCTAACTCCTCTCATTAGCACATGACTCCTCTGTCTCTTGTCAATTAACTTTAATTAAACCCAACTCTGAAACCCCAGGGGAAAAGGTAAAAATAAACAAAAAACATTAACTCAGATTAAAACAAACACCCCATTAGCTAAACTCAATGATAAATCTGCATTTTCAGCCTGTGAGCTGCCTGGTGCAGACAAATCAGCACCATGTAAACAGGGCTGAATTCCAAACATATCCCTCATAAAGAACATGATGAAAATACATTTCTTAAAGGCACAGTGTCGTCACAGGGGTAGACAGGATGTCCTTCGCTGTTTTTTCTCTAAGGGCTGTAACGACATTTAAAAGTGGCACAGTGGTCAGCACTGTTGCCTCATAGTGACAGGGACCTCGGTTCAATTCCAGCCTTGGGTGACTGTGTGGAATCTGAACACTCTCCCTGAGTCTGCGTGGGTTTCCTTCGGGTGCTCCAGTTTCCTCCCACAATCCAAAAACGTGTAGGTTAAATGGACAAGCCTTGAGAAATATGTGTGGGATTTCTTACAATCATCTCAATTAAATATTCTAACAAACACAAACACAGTTTGTCAAATTATTTCCTTAATTCTATGCACGGTATCTGTGGAGTGGATTGATCAGTTCAGCATTTTCCAGTAATCTGAATGTGAGAGGTCAGGGAGGTGTAAGATACTCTGACAGAGAATCGGTGCAGACCTGATGGGCTGAATGGCTTCTTCTACACTGTAGGGATTCTATGATTTGAAAACACTTTTTGTGTATGCAGTTACATATAACCTACAGCAACATAAGAACATAAGAAATAGGAGCAGGAGTAGGCCATCCAGCCCTTCGAGCCTGCCCCACCATTCAATAAGATCATGGCTGATCTGTCGTGGCTCAGTTCCACATTCCCGCCCTCTCCCCATAACCCTTAATCCCCTCGCTTATCAAAAACCCATCAACCCGCGTCTTAAAAATATTTAGCGAGGCAGCCTCCACCACTTCAACGGGCAGAGAATTCCAGAGATTCACCACCCTTTGAGTGAAGAAGTTCCTCCTCAACTCTGTTCTAAACCGCCCCCCTTTTATCTTGAGGCTGTGCCCTCTAGTCCTACTGTCTTTTTTGAGCGGGAAGAGTCTCTCCACCTCTATCCTATCCATCCCATTCATCATCTTATATGTCTCAATGAGATCTCCCCTCATTCTTCTAAACTCTAACGAGTACAAGCCCAGTTTATTCAGCCTCTCCTCATAGCTCAACCCCCTCAACTCCGGTATCAGCCTAGTAAACCTCCTCTGCACTCCCTCCAAGGCCAAAATATCCTTGCGTAAGTGCAGCGACCAAAACTGTACATAGTACTCCAGCTGCGGCCTCACCAATGCCCTGTACACCTGCAGCAAGACCTCCCTACTTCTATATTCAATCCCCCTCGCTATGAAGGCCAGCATCCCATTAGCCTTCCTGACCACCTGCTGCACCTGCAGGCTGGGTTTTTGCGACTCATGCACAAGGACCCCGAGGTCCCTCTGCACCGTCGCCTGCTGCAGTTTTTCGCCACGTAAGTAATAGTCCTTCCTACCATTCTTCCTACCAAAGTGGACCACCTCACACTTGCCAACATTAAATTCCATTTGCCCAGCCTATCTAGATCCTTCTGCAGACTCTCCACACGCTCCGCGCAATTTGCCGTTCCACCAATCTTGGTGTCATCAGCAAATTTCGACACCATACCCAGACTGGATTCCAGGGTTCCGAGAGACTCGTGCCTGCGTTCGGCAGCTAGTCTGGCTGTGGAGACTTGAGGAGCCGGAGCCGTGGGGGTGGGTGAGGATATTGGGGAGAGTTACTGAGGGAATTTGTAAATGGGTGCTCCCATTAAAAATGATAAATGAAGTTTGGACCTGTAAGTATTTGTTGAATAACAAAACATTTTGTCATAATAAATACGATACAAGTAAGACACAAAAATATAGTTTTTGTTTCTGCATCTTTATAGCTTTTGTGCAACAGTAATTTTTTTTGTGGTTGAATTCTTCAATATGATATTTCTCAGGGGTTCTGTCAGCACGCTAAAGTCTGGTCTGCAGTTCAGGCTGCCAAACGAGTGTTCTGGGAAAAAATAAAGGTTAAATAAAGTTTATGGTTGGAAAAAGTAGGAAAACATTTAAATGGCAACAACAATGAGTCTTTGGATGAGATGGTTCATGTCGCACTATCTGTAACCCCCGTGACTTGCCTGGGTTTGCAAAACCTCACGTACTGTACTGTCTGGAGACAATACACATCTCTTTAAACTGTGATCAGTGCTCCTTCCACTCTCATTATCAGCCACTTCAGGTCTTGAACAGCAGGTTAGGTGTAAGGATTCGCATTTTAATCAGTAATCTCTAAACTGTCTGTGCT
Source organism: Carcharhinus amblyrhynchos (assembly GCF_965287045.1). Taxonomy (NCBI): domain Eukaryota; kingdom Metazoa; phylum Chordata; class Chondrichthyes; order Carcharhiniformes; family Carcharhinidae; genus Carcharhinus; species Carcharhinus amblyrhynchos. The sequence continues at coordinate 51,751,908 of NC_137342.1, forward strand.
TTATATGCTCTGTCTGAGGCCAGAACTCTCCATTCACCTGACGAAGAGGCAGTCCCCTCAAGCTTGTGAGTATATTATCAAATAAATAGGTTGGACTAAAACCTGGTGTTGTCAGACTTTTTACTGTCTTTGGATGAGAAACAGAGGGGCTTGAATTTATGCTGCTACATGGGGAATGGGTGCAATGGGATTGCATTGTTGTTACTCAGAGGACTGAGCATTCCTGGCAGAGATGGCATCCAGGATGAACATCATGTAAAGCAGTTGCAAGTGGTTAAACTGTGGTGTGACCAGCTCACTGAATGTGCTATCCACAACTTCCTCAGCATCGTGGATGCTCCAAAGTGAATCCATTCGCAGGTCCAGAGCCACAAGCTGTCTAACGGGAGCTGCAGTTGGGTACACTTCTTGCACGGGGACACTGGCAGGGTCCCTGAATTCTCCACATCACACAAGAGGAGGATGACGTAGGTTTTGGGATCTCCTGCCTACGACTTACTCCTTATGTTAACTTACAACAACTACAAAACCAAGAGGGGGGGGAAAAAAGAAAAACTACTACCAATCACTTACCTGCTGGCTGTGATTGTCACGGTTTGATTTCTTTTTCTCTCTCTCACTTAGAGTTTCCCTCAATTCCGTGTCTTCCCAAACTTGAGACCTCGTCCCCTCAGCACCGAATTCCCTCTCAGTTCCAAATTTCCGATACCTTCACTCTGGCTGAATCTCACTCAGTTTGCAGTATCTCTCCCGCAGGCATGTGCAACCTCACTGAAGAAATGCAATTTTGTTGAATAATATTTGGGAAGTTAGTTAACACATATCTCAATTACTGCTAATATCTGATCATCACAGGAGCAAATATACATTACACTCAGTGGGCCCTATTTTACCATTTTGATTCTAAGTGCTGGGTGGAATTGAAACAAGGAGTGTTTTGGATCTGACCTTTTTAGGCCCTTTCTGACAGGTCCATATAGACTCTGCCTGAAAAGATATCAGTGATTCCAAATCACATTGCACAAGCTTTGTGGGTAGGGCTTAATGCACCCAAAATCCTGCAGCTCCAATCAGAACTTCCAACTGTGCATGTACAGAAGAGAAATGCCACAATGCTGCTCCCCTGCCATATCCCTCCCAGGCCAGATAAAGCCCCTCCCTGGCCCCCACACACACACTGCCTCCCCCCCCCCCCCACAACATTGAACCCTTTATCCCCCCAACAACACCACCACCACCCAGGTCGATTTGAGGCCCCATATAGCCCTTTCCTCCCACTGATCTCAAGTGTTAAGAATATTATATAGTCAGGCCTGTGGTGTGACATGTTCCACATTCCAGCATGCTTGATGCCTGAACAGTAATGATGCAAGTTTCTACTACACTGAACTGAGAGAGATGAGATTCTTCTTTAATAAGTACATCATTTGAAAGGTAAGATTCCAAGCTTTCTCATCTTCCCAGCTCCTGGAAGGGAAATTCAGAACGGTGTTTCGCTGTGGTAAATTCTGGGTCATTTCAAATCTCTGACCTGTTGCACAGTTTTTAAGAGTTTCCTGTGGGTGTAACAATATTTCTAACGGACGCTAAAATTGATTGTTAATTCTACAGATTAATGAGTCCTCAGTGCCTGCGGAGTGTGTACTTTCCTTTACTTAGCCACCCTGCACGCCTGCTTTAATCAGAATGGAGTTTGCGTGCTGGAGCACATGGCTAAAAGTCAGAAGATAAATATTATACCGAATGCAGCTGGGAAATCAGGAGTTTCTCTCTTTTTTGAGGATGTGTGTTCAGGTCTTAGCCCTGTAGATCCACAGAAATGTTGGTCTTTGACTGGCTGCATGATTTACAATGTAAACAGGGAGTACGGTCCCATACAAACCCCAAATCTTCATATCAAACTCCAAAAGTTAAGCATTCTGTATACACCAGCCACTAAAGTGATTTATTTTAGAATTAATATTGCAAGCACAGAGCTTCAGCAGATAGGAGAGCGTAGTGAGAATTTTGACACATATTCAGTTCCATAAAACTGTCCATTCATTAGTTTTAATGAATGCAAAATCATGCAGGAGGGTAACCTCTGATCCTGAATTCCTGTTGTGCATTTTCACTTCACAAAGCTCAGCATTAGGAGTGCTAATTTGTAATATGTTAACTGTTTAAAATGTGGAGAGTTGGACATGCAGGAGAGGTAGAAAATCTGAGGATATAAAAGCAGCTAATGATTGACCACAGGCTGAAACAGCTTCTCACAGACTGTAACATTTTACTACACAGAATTACATCTTTGTTTCCTCATCAAATAAAAACAGCCAATTTCACTGTCAGTTAAAATTCCAATTCGTAAACAGTTCTCAGTGACTTGTGTCCCATGAGAAAAGTGAAATAATTAATAAACTAATTCAGAAAATTAGATTTCTGATGACTTCTTTTGATGGTGTATAGACATATAGCTGAGATTTGTTGTTTCTGAAACCTTGTTCTATGATTAAAATTTTGAAGTTAATATTATTATAGTCTGGGATTGTAGCTTTAAATTTAGGATCGATGAAGGGAGCCATGTGACCTGTTCTGACTTTCAGCCTGGGTTAGAGATCAGACGATGTTTTTGGTTGTTTTAGTGAGACAAAGGTGCAAGATATTTACACTGAGAGACAATGGCAGCAGTCACTGAGTTCACTATGAGAGGACTCGAGTTTCTCCCAAGAAGGTATTGAATAAGGTGAGCAGTTTTGCTGTGAATTGTCCACTTACTTCTCTGATGAAAGGAGTTTGAGGTGAAGGATAGTTACTTGTCATTTCTATCCAGCTACAAGGATAATACCTTTCACATTACCACAGGGAATCGGGCAGAAAAAGCCATTTTTGACTCCAAGTTGAAGCTTCCTTATAAATAAATGAATATCACAGACAGCTGGCAGTTCTGTGTCTTTGGAATAACAGTAAAAAGTCTGACAAACCAGGTTTTAGTCCAACCTATTTATTTGATAATATACTCGCAAGCTTTCGGGTTAGCCCCTTCGTCAGGTGAATGGAGAGGCCAGAACTCTCCATTCGCCTGACGAAGGGGCTAACCCGAAAGCTTGCGAGTATATTATCAAATAAATAGGTTGGACTAAAACCTGGTGTTGTCAGACTTTTTACTGTGTTTACGTCAGTCCAACGCCGGCATACCCACATCTTTGGAATAAAGAAGTGGCTCCTTTAGCTTTGTGGGCTGCTAGGGGTGACTTTGTGAATGAACACCACTCAACAATCACCAGGGAGGAGTGTTTCCTTCCAGTCAGGGAACACTTCAGTCATGGGCATTCAGCCTCTGATTTTTGGGTAAGTGTACTCCAAGACAGAGCCACCACCGACCCGAGACAGCAAACTGGCTGCAACAACAGGGCACCTGTGAGTAGCGGAGAACTCTCGGACACCATGCATCTCCTTCCTCACCAATCCTCACTGACTTTTATTCAGCAGGTCCCTAAAAGCGTGGCTCCGGATTGGTACACGCAGTGGTAAAGGGGAAATGGACTTTACCACTGCTGTCTCAGGTTGGTGGTGGCTGTGCGAGTGTGTGGGGGGAGGGAGGGCTATTGCTGTGCACAATCCCTTCAGACATTCAAGCCTGTAGTGACCAGGCTGCCTATCTGATTTTGTTTACCCCCACCACCTCTGTTCCCATCCCATTCAGATCACTGGAGATGTGCCCCTTAAATATCCCTATAGTTTCTGCTTTCATGACCTCCCTGGGCAGTGAGTTCCAAGCACATGCTATCCTCTCAATGCCAATAAAATGCCTCATACATCTTCTTTACACCTTATCCCTTGCACCTGAAACCCGTGATCCCAAGAAGTTGACTCGATGTGAGTGTGAGGAATGACAGGTACTCCCGTTTGGAAGGCAGACTGACCATGCTGTCACTGACAGCCCATGTCTCCCCTTCTCTGGGGAGCTCCAGCGCCCTCAAACAGGGTGAAGACCTGGAGGTCTGGCTCACCATCCCCCATCGAACTGCTGTGCTCAGTCTTCCTCTGTGGAGACAGATGGAACCATGAAATAAATAGTGGTGTGACTCAAACAGAGAATCAGGCGGTGACCCTTAGGAGGCTCATTGGGAGGAAAGGACAGAGGTGCTTGGGAGTCTGGAGCTGGAAGCATGCAGGGTGCTGGGAATAGGAGGATCTGGGGGAGATGCTGAGTGGGGTTCAGCACTCACCCTTGCTGCATGGATGAGGTCACCAAATCTTTCCCAGCACTGCCTCACAGTTCGGGGGCAGCCAGTGCCCTGGCACTGACCTGAGGCAGTGACTGTTTCCCAGGCCGTATGGCCATCAGCATGCTCCTGGGAGGAAAAGGGTGGCCCGCCTCTCCTCTGCTGCATCCAGCAGCCTCCCCAAGTCATTCTCAGAGAATCGGGGGGGCTGGTCGTGGACACATTGTCCTGTACTGCCTGCCTGTCTATTCTGGAGTTTCTTATGGAGCTGTCCCTCATTAGGGCAGATCAGCAGCAGGGAGTTTGACAGAGCGTTCCAGCAAATTCCAGGCAGTTTGCTTGTTAGCATTGAGGGGAAGGCAAGTGAGTATTTGCAGGTGTGCTGATTTGGGAGGGGTGGTGGATAAGTGCCTCAATGATGAGCAACAGGGGATTGGGGGGGAGGTGTCACACAGCCATCGGAGTGTCAGGTGGGATGGGGTCTTGTGTGGGATTATCCGGCCCGGCAGTGATGTGACGGGCACACTTTTTCCAACTGCGCATGCGCGGTTCAGAGCTCCGATCGTTCCGGCAGTGCTAAGACCCACCTGCAGCAGCAATCGGACTGGAGATGGCTGAGAGCGTACGGGGGCGGCTGAGAGTGGATTTGAGTTGGATCTGTACTACGTTCAGAATCGGCACTTAGAATGAAAATGGTAAACTCGGGCCCTGATTGGTAGATTTACTTTTAAACTTCAACAAAGAAAATTGTATAAAATTTTCCAAATGATATCATCCTGAATAGATGAAAATAGATGAACGTGAAACTATGTAAGTTAATGAAATAGAGGCTACAGAATCTTTCAGATTTCTGTGTAATGTGATTAGACTTTTGTCATTTATGTAAAAATAGAATAATTATCAATTCCCTAATAATTGCATCATCAGAAATGGTGGAAGACATTAATCTTCAAATTGCACTGAGATATTAGCTAATTAATGTTTTTGCAATTATAAAAATTCAGACAATGATATAGTACGAAAGAAACCCACCCAGCCCATTGTGCTTCAGCCAGCTTTCTGACCCCGCTGGCTATTAGTTCCCAATTACCTGCTGTAAAACAACTCTCATCGAGTCAGAGGTTTACAGCATGGAAACAAGCCCTTCGGTCCAACTTGCCCATGCTGCCCAGTTTTTATCACCTAAGCTAATCCCAATTGCCCGCATTTGGCCCATATCCCTCTATACCCATTGTACCCATATAACTATCTAAATGCTTTTTTTTAAAATAAAATTGTACCCGCCTCTACTACTTACTACCTCTGGCAGCTTGTTCCAGACACTCACCACACTGTGTGAAAAAATTACCCCTCTGGACACTTTTGTATCTCTCCCTTCTCACCTTTAAACCTTTGTCCTCTTGTTTTAGACTCCCCTACCTTTGGGAAAAGATGGTGACTATCTGCCTTATCTGTGCCTCTCATTATTGACTTCTATAAGGTCACCCCTAAGCTTCCTATGCTCCAGAAAGAAAAGTATCAATCTATCCATCCCCTCCTTATAACTCAATCCATCAAGTCCTGGTAGCATCCTAGTGAATCTTTTCTGCGCTCTTCCTAATTTTAATAATATCCTTTCAAGAATAGACTGACCAGAACTGTACACAGTGGGCTGGATTTTACCAATTGGAGGCTAAGTGCCAGATCCAGACGCTTTTGGAACGATCGGAGCTCTGAACTGTGCAAGCGCAGTTCGGCGGGGGGGGGGGGGGGGGGAATCTGAAACAGCACACCTGGGAGCAGATGGATCGAGGTGGGGGAGGGGAATGAGTTGCAATCAAACCGCTCCCCCCACCGCCCCACAAGAGACAGGCCCTCCCCGGCAGACGCCACCAGATCAGAACCCTCCTGGGAGGCAGGGTCCTTGGACTGACCCCCTTCCCCATGGTCAGCACACCCCCACACCGCCCAACCTGCCTGGATTGCTGCTGTCCCTCCACTATCCTTCTGACCTGCACTTGTTGATGCGGACATACCAGCGCTGGACTGGGGTCAACACAGTAAGAAGTCTCAACACCAGATTAAAGCCCAATAGATGAATAAGTCCTGCCTTGATTCAATCTACCAAAAAGCGTCATCGTACTTTTATCTAGAATCATAGAACCCTACAGTGTGGAAGGAGGCCATTTGGTCCATCAATTCTGCAACTGTCACCACAATCCCACCCAGGCCCTATCCCCATAACACCATGCATTTACCTAGCTACTCCCCCAACACTAAGGGGCAATTTAGAGTGGCCAATCCACCTAACCCATTCATCTTTGGACTGTGGGAAGAAACCACAGCACTCAGAGGAACCCACTTGGACAGGAGGAGAATGTGCAAACTCCACACAGACAGTGACCCAAGCTGGGAATCAAACCCACTGCGCCGCCCCAAATTAAATCTAAATTAAACTCCATCTGCCATTTGGCAGCCCACTGGTCCAATGAATCAAGATTCCATTGCAATCCTAGATAACCATCTTCTCATCAAGGATTGATTCAATTTCTTTGTAAAGGTTGTTTTTGAATCAGCTTTCTTTTGAACAATTCATTTCAAATCAAATCGCTGCATAAAAAATATTCTCCCCATTTCAATTCTTGTTCTTTCACCAATTATCTTAAGCCTGTCCTTTTTGTTAACACCACAATCCAGCCACTCCACTCCCAACATGCCACCGTACCCCCAACCTGCCACTGTACTCCCAGCCCCACCCCGCCACCGTGCCTCCATCTAGATCGATAAACTCAATGTTTATTTAACTGTGCTGTTAAACCTCTTTGTAAAAAGGCAAATGTCTCCATTTAAAATACTGGACAGACCAATTGTACATGAACTGATTTAATGTTATATCACTAACACTGCAGCTTGTAATTTTTAGTTTATTTATACAAATTATTCAGTCCTAGTAATGCTAAAACAGCTCTGATAAGTATAAGAAAGGGCTTTCAGCTTTTTTTTAAATTTTTAGTAAGTGAATTTGATCTAAGTATGGTCAGTTTGCTTTATATCTTTGATTTACAGATTCACCATAACCGAATTTACTTTGCTTGGTCCTTGTACAGTTCAATGCATGTGACAATCTTTAGAAGAACATGTTACATATTCTAAACAAGGTATAAAAAGTATAATCCTCATGTATACTTGATGTGGAAATAGTCTAAACATTAGCATTAGTACCTAGACAATAAACCACCTATAAATTGTGTGACTTATAAAAGAATCACTATAAATAGTTTAAATAAGGTTTCCTCCAGCAAAGCATTTATGGCTAATGAGGGTTTATTCTTCCTATCCAGTTCTGGAAAAAAAACAAGCTTCATGTTGGAGAAACCCCCAAAGTGCATGATTTGGCTTGAATTATCCCAGTGATGTTTATATTTCTGTACACTCTTATTAATAATTGTCAAGACATACTTTTAATTATGGTACTTTACAAGTCAGAGCACAAATTCACATTGCGTTAACTAATGGTCAACAGCCAAAATTAATATTTAATTTTAGATCATAAGTTTAGGTGCACAGTGGCACAGCTGTTAGCGCTGCTCCCTCACAGCGCCAGGAACCTGAGTTCGATTCCTGGCTTGGGTCACTGTCTGCCTGCGTGGAGTTTGCATGTTCTTTCTGTGTGGGTTTCCTCCGGGCACTCTGATTTCTTCTTACAGTCTGAAGATGTGCAGGTTGGGTGGATTGGCAATGCTAAATTGCCCCTTGTTGTCAGGGAGATAAGAAAGGTAAATGCGTGTTGTGGGGATGGGGCCTTGGTGGGATTGTTGTCAGTGTGGGCTTGATTGGCTGAATGGCCTCATTATGCACTGTAGGGGTTCTATGATGACAGTGCTACACGCTCACAATGTCATCAAAAATATGCAATAACAGAGGAAACGTTTACAAATATGTTGATGTTATCACTACAGGTCGTGATCAGAGTAACTCTTACTGTGATATTCCAGGTTTACGGCCATCATGTTAGGCTGGTATTACTTCTCCCGCTGATGACTTCTCTGAGGAAGATTGTAAATTGGTGCAAATATGGGAGGCTAATGGCGAGGAAGTCCCAGCTAGCAGATTCTCATTCCATCATTCTGCTCTTGATTCAAACCAGGCGCCAGCAGAAACAGGTCATCATCCAGTTCACCGTACCACTTAGTCCAGTCACTGGCCCATTGATAAACTCAACAGTCCAATTTTCCCTCTGTACCTTTAAACTAGCCAATTAGTTAAACATAGCATCGTTAAATAGTTTAATACTTCTTCCGATAAAAGGAAATAACATTTGATATCTAATCACCCACACATAATCATCCTCCATAAATATGCTTTCAATTTGCTCATTGTTGAAGAATTTTAGTAATTGATGAGTAAAATATATTGGTGTAATTAATCATAAATCTACTTTCAATCAGATTTCTTATTCCAAACAACCTTGAATGTGTCACTGCTGTGCAGAGAAAGCAGTTGCAAAGTATCTGATTTCAGAATTGTGTCTAACTATGTACACACACTAATATTCACTTCAGTTTAATGTAAACTAATTTCTTTCAAATGCATTCCAATGCCTAATTTTAAAATGAACATACATTAAAATTATTTAGACTTGGCTATTGCAATGTTTAAACAAGTGTGAAACATTACTTTTTAAAATGAAATGGAATTTGAAATTCAGGGTAATAATTTCAGAAGGGTTAATGTTACACTGAAATTTTAAGCCACATGGTAAAAAGTTTATAATATGTGATTGAAATCAATACATGCCTATTTGCTACTGCCTAAAAATTAAGATTGTGAGCAGCTGATGAAATTGTTTGCAATTCTTTTATCCGCTATATGGATTGAAATATTAGGAGCACAATCTTACCAGCCGTTCACGCCACGTCCCCGCTGCAGCGAGGTTGGAGAATTTGACGGCCAGTCCAGTCTCCATTCACTGCAGCGGGATGGGAAAATCCTGCAGGCATGAACAGTGATAAGATTCTCTGGCCTAATTCATAAAATTATGAATTTTATGGGCGGCACAGTGGTTAGCACTGCTGCTTCACAGCTCCAGGGTCCTGGCTCGGGTCACTCTGTCTGTGTGGAGTTTGCACATTCTCCTCATGTCTGCGTAAGTTTCCTCTGGGTGCTCCGGTTTCTTCCCACAGTCCAAAGATGTGCAGGTTAGGTTGATTGGCCAAGCTAAGAAATTGCCCCTTAGTGTCCAGGGATGCTTAGGTTAGAGGGATTAGTGGGTATAATGTGCAGGGATATGGGGGTAGGGCCTAGGAGGTGATTGTGTTCAGTGCAGTCTCAGGTGGGCCGAAAGGCCTCTTTCTTCACTGTAGGGTTCTATGGTAAATAAATGGGTTACTAGCAAAACTTAATCAACTCATGAGAATATCACCAACTGTTAATTCTCCTCCAAACCATGCATTGTCCTGACTGGGGACCATATCACCATTCCTTCATTGTCACAGGGTCAAAATCTTGGAACTCCCTCTCTAACAGCACTGTGAATGCACCTGCATCACATGGACTGCAACTGCTCAAAACTTTTGAAAATGGGCAAGAAATGCTGGCCTAGCCAGTGATGCCTACGACCCAAGAGAAAAATTAAAAAGCTGAGAAATTAGTGGGTGAAGTGGGGGAAGGTGGGGGCAATTGAACAATTATGAACAAAACTGCAGACAATTAAAGATGTGGAGATGCTGGCATTGGACTGGGGTAAACACAGTAAGAAGTCTGACAACACCAGGTTTAAGTCCAACCGATTTTATTTGATAGTAAACTCAAAGCTTTCAGGGTTAAACTCTTCGTCAGGTGAATTAAAATTAAATTAAAGAATTAATTTAATTCTTAACAATTAAAGAAACAGTTTTGTACTAAATTGCTATTTTTTACTTTCTAAGTTCTTGTTAATAAACAGTGTTTAATTTTTACATACTGCGGAATATAAATGATCTCTCTAGGATATTGTAATAGCAGTATCCTCTATTTATTTAAATATTGTGCATTCCCACCACCCAGTCTTGGAGCAGTTCGATAAGCATTTGGGTTTTGTTAGGTTCCATTCTGAAAGCAGGAAGGCTGAATCAAATCCCAGTGACAGCAGGAAACTCTGCCCAGAGCACTAATGCATTCTTGTTACAGATTTTATACACAGCTCATCGACTAATATAATTTAATTTATGTATTATATTTATACCCGAGGAACAGAGATTGAATTTTGCAGTTTGGTCTCGAGAGATCGTATCCCTATGGTTATATTTTGATTTTATCTCGTAATTGCACTATAATTCTTGTTTAAAAGTCTTTTGCTTTCATTTGAATCAGGCCATTATGAAGGGCCTCTCCTAATTCTCACACCATGGCTTATTGACTGTCCCTTAAATCTTTTACATATTATTATTCCTTCTATAAAATGAGATGTTTCCGAATTAAAAGCATAAGTTAAGTGCATGTTATTGTCTTTGGTATATGTGGCAATCCACATTCTGTCAATACAAAAAGATTTACCTGCACAAAAGTGCATCATCTACATGTTAGCTTGGAATATCTTATTGACACTCGCACAATTAATTGAAAAATTAGACTAAATGGAAAGGCTGTTGCATTGCACATACCAGGTGTCCTTATTTCCAACACATATCAGGCCCTGAAATTTAGTTGGTGGTTTAATTTGGGGATTGATCAATAAACTGCAGGTTTTAGGGATTTGTTCCAATACCAATCGTGTTCAGTGATAACTTAATATTACAACTTGACTTTGAAAGGAAATATCAAAGATGTACAATCCAGACTAGCTTGTAAACAAGCAAACGAGTACAACCTTCCAAATCCATCTTTCTCTAATGGCCTGAGGAGAAGCACCTTTGAAGCTAATGGCCCAGCAGGGAGGAAGAATTTAACTGGTGTGATTTCCTCCATAAGGAACCACACCTGTAATGTGGAAGACAATGTCAGGAACTGTTAACATCAGCAGGACTCTCATGTTTGTGCTTCTGGCTCCCTTCAGGTCAGCAGCAGAGAAATTGACAGTGTCACTCTACTTCCTGTCCGCAGATGAACCAAGGACGTAGCTGATGCTCTCTTCAAAAGAGTCAGCAGCCATTGAGGGGCAGTAAGAGAGGGCTGAGCAATCCCAGCACGTTGCTGGCTTTTCCCCAGCTTCAAAGGCTAATTGCACCCACAAGACCCCTTTCCTTAATGAGATGACCTAAGTGAACAGACAGTGGCACTATTCAGTTAATGTACAGATGCTCTGTATAACCAGCGGTACAAAACTGTACAGGTTCATGCTGGAGATCGTATCAGCTCTTGTAGTGTGCGCCAATCATCTACCCAAGTCTGCTCGCAAAAGCAGGTATACCAGATTGAGAGACCCCAGGAGCTCAAACCTGCCCTTCCTCACCTCCAGTTAATGAGGTTAGTTTTGTGAAAGAAAACAGCAAGAAGCTTCTGAGAGCTTTAGCAAGGTGTTGAGAAAATGCACGTGTTTCCTCCTCCTTATATTTCCAGCATCCATATTTCCATTTTCTCATGCATATTTATAGTCTCAGTTATAGCCTCAGAGGCTTCTCTCGATCTCACCTACATCACGTAAAATTGTGGACAGGTCAGGAGTAGGTGGGAGAATTTTACAGCCCCCCGCTTGCCTGCAAACTCATTGGGGGCTAAGAAATTTTACCTTAGGACATTTGTTTCTCTCAATGATTAGAGGATTTTCACAGTAACTTCATTGCAATGTTAATGTAAGCCTACACTCGATACCAGTAAATAAACTGAAAAAACTTAACTGTGTGATTTAACAATCCAAGGAAATTGCCATGCTGATAACAAATGAAATCAAACAAGCACAAGGAGATAATTCCACACCACTGACTTCATCAGTGTAACTGCAACTGATACTAAATGAAATTTCATGTTTTTAAACTTTGCATTGCAGACAGGAGCTGTTTGATAATGTTAACATTAAATTGCATTTAAACATTGATGAGGGGAACACTGCACATGTTCGGACTTGGTGAGAATGATGCAGAACTGGAAACAAAACTCTTGCCTGTTGATTATCCATCATCATGGCAAATATTGATCTGTGGCTTCAATCTTCCAGCGTCCTTATTTCAATTTTTTAATGGATCCACAATAGATAATTATAATGATATTTCAAAGCCAACAAATGTGCTTGTAAAAGAAAATGCCAATGTTTGTTTGGAACAAAACAAAGGACAAAGAATAGTACAGCACAGGAACAGGCCCTTCGGCCCTCCAAGCCTGCGCCGCTCATGTTTACCTGTCTAAACCAACCATCTCACTTGGCAGTGCATTCCAGGCCCCCACCACTCTCTGTGTAAGAAAAACTTACCCCACACATCTCCACTGAACCTTCCCCCTCCCTGCTTACATTGAACTTGTGCCCCCTTGTAATTGTCATTTCTGCCCTGGGAAAAGCTTCCAATTGTTTACCCTGTCTATACCCCTCATAATTTTATAAAAATTAATCAGGTCACCCCTCAGTCTCTGCCTTTCCAGGGAGAACGATCTCAGTTTATTCAATCTCTCCTCATAGCTAATACCCTCCATACCAGGCAACATCCTGGTAAACCTTTTCTGTACTCTCTCCAAAGCCTCCATGTCCAGGTAGTGTGGTGACCAGAATTGGACATAGTATTCCAATGTTGGATACATAATATAATTTGCCAACTTTTATACTCGATGCCCCATCCAGTGAAGACAAGCATGCCATACACTTTCTTCACTGTCTTTTCTACTTGTGCTGCCACTTTTAAGGATCTGTGGACCTATACTCCCAGATCTGTGTGTGAATATACTCCTTGTTCTGCCATTTATTTTGTAGCGCCCACCTGAACTAGATCTCCCAAAATGCGTCAAGGCGCATTTGTCAGGATTAAATTCCATCTGCCATTTCTCCACCCAATTTCCCAGTCTATATTCTGCTGTAATTTCTGACCATCTTCATCACTATCTGCAACTCCGCCAGTCCCAGTGTCATCCACAAACTTACTAATCAGACCAGCTACGGTTTTTGACTATTAAAGTTCAAGCTTATATGATATGAAATAATCTGAAAGGTATTTAAAGTCTTTAAAGAATATCTGATGTTGGTAAACTGACCCAACTCAACAAGCATTTAAAACAAATTGTCAGTTTATCACACATGGAGGGTACAAAGCAATGTGCTGATGTACTAAAATAAGTACCTTGCACCTGTTATTACTTTAAGACGGACATCCTGGTCTTTGCTGTGCACCACAGATTGTGCATGGATACGAGCAAAAAATAGAAGACAAGGGAGGTTTAAACTGATTCGGAGGGGGGGTGGGATCCTGAGTAGCGGGGGTGAAAGTGAGGGGGGGCATAGATGGGGACTGCAATGCACAGCATCGTGGGGGTGGGGCGGAGCAGGGTTTGAAATGCGTATACTTTAATGCGAGGAGTATTCGCAATAAAGTGGATGAACTTGCAGCGTGGATCAGTACCTGGGAATTTGATGTTGTGGCCATTTCAGAGACATGGATAGAGCAGGGTCAGGAATGGTTGTTGCAGGTCCCGGGGTTCAAATGCTTTAGTCGGAGTAGAGAAGGAGGTAGAAGGGGGGGAGGGGTAGCATTATTGGTCAAGGACTGTATCACAGTGTCAGAGAGGAAGTTTGATGAGGACTTGTCAGTTGAGGTAGTATGGGCGGAGATTAGAAATAGGAGAGGAGAGGTCACCCTGTTGGGAGTCTTTTATAGACCTCCTAAAAGTTCTAGAGAGGTTGAGGAAAGGATTGCGGAGACGATCCTGGTTAGGAGTGAAAGTAATAGGGTAATTGTTATGGGGGACTTTAACTTTTCTAATATTGATTGGAATTGCTATAGCTCTAGCTCGTTAGAGGGGTCAGTTTTTGTACAAAGCGTGCAGGAAGGTTTTTTTGACTCAGTATGTAGATAGGCCAACTAGAGGTGAGGCTATATTGGATTTGGTGCTGGGAAATGAGCCAGACCAGGTGCTAGACTTGGAAGTTGGTGTGCATTTTGGTGATAGTGACCACAATTCGGTTACGTTCACCTTAGTGATGGAAAGGGATAGGCATGAACCTCGGGTCAGTAGTTTTAGCTGGGGGAAGGGTAATTATGAGGCTATTAGGAGAGAATTAGGAAGCATAGGTTGGACTAGGAGATTACAGGGACTGGGAACGTCCGAAATGTGGAGTTTTTTCAAGGAGCAGCTACTGCGAGTCCGTGATAGGTATGTCCCTGTCAGGCAAGGAGGATTTGGTAGGGCTAGGGAACCGTGGTGCACTAAAAAATTTGACTCGTTGGTTAAAAAGAAAAAGGAGGCTTATGTTCGGATGAGGCTTGAGGGCTCAGGTAGTGCATTAGAAAGCTTTAGATTGGCTAGGAGGGAGTTGAAGGGTGAGTTAAGAAGGGCTAAAAGAGGACATGAGAAGACTTTGGCTGATAGGATTAAGGAGAATCCTAAAGCGTTCTATAGGTATGTCAAGAACAGAAGGTTGGTTAGGGCAAGATTAGGGCCAGTTACAGACAGCAGAGGGAAGTTGTGTGTGGAACCAGAAGAGATTGGAGAGGCATTGAACCAATATTTCTCTTCGGTGTTCACGCAGGGGGACATGAATATAGCTGAGGAGGACACTGGGTTGCAGGGGTGTAAAATAGACCGTATTGCAGTTGGTAAGGGGGATGTGCTGGATATTCTAGAGGGTTTGAAAATAGATAAGTCCCCTGGTCTGGATGGGATTTACCCTAGGATTCTCTGGGAGGCAAGAGAGGTGATTGCAGAGCCTCTGGCTCTGATCTTCAGGTCGTCGTTGGTCTCTGGTATAGTACCGGAAGATTGGAGGATAGCGAATGTTGTCCCATTGTTTAAGAAGGGGAACAGAGACTTCCCCGGGAATTATAGACCGGTGAGTCTTACTTCTGTTGTGGGCAAGGTTTTAGACAAAATTATTAGGGATAGGATTTATAGTTATTTGGAGAGTAATGAATTGATTGGAGATAGTCAGCATGGTTTTGTAGCGGGTAGGTCGTGCCTTACTAACCTTATTGAGTTTTTTGAGAAAGTGACCAAACAGGTGGATGGGGGCAAGGCAGTTGACGTGGTGTATATGGATTTTAGTAAGGCGTTTGATAAGGTTCACCATGGTAGGCTTCTGCAGAAAACGCAGATGTATGGGATTGAGGGTAGTCTAGGAAATTGGATCAGGAATTGGCTAGCAGATAGGAGACAGAGGGTGGTGGTTGATGGTAAATATTCGTCATGGAGTTTGGTTACGAGTGGTGTGCCTCAGGGATCTGTTTTGGGGCCACTGCTGTTTGTAATTTTTATTAATGATCTGGATGAGGGTATAGTTGGGTGGATTAGTAAATTTGCTGATGACACCAAAGTCGGAGGTGTGGTAGATTGTGAGGAAGGGTGTCATAGTTTGCAGGGAGACTTAGACAGGTTGCAGAGCTGGGCCGAGAGGTGGCGGATGGAGTTTAATGCGGAGAAGTGTGAGGTAATTTACTTTGGTAGGAATAACAGATGTGTCGAGTATAGGGCTAACGGGAGGACTTTGAATAGTGTGGATGAACAGAGGGATCTAGGTGTATGTGTACATAGATCCCTGAAAGTTGGGAATCAAGTAGATAAGGTTGTTAAGAAGGCATACGGTGTCTTGGCGTTTATTGGTAGGGGGATTGAATTTAGGAGTCGCAGCGTCATGTTGCAACTGTACACAACTCTGGTGCGGCCGCACTTGGAGTATTGTGTACAGTTCTGGTCCCCACATTACAGGAAGGATGTGGAGGCTTTGGAGAGGGCGCAAAGGAGGTTTACCAGGATGTTGCCTGGTATGGAGGGGAGGTCCTATGAGGAGAGACTGAGGGATTTGGGGTGGTTTTTGCTAGAAAGAAGGCGGCTAAGAGGGGATCCTATTGAAACATATAAGATGATTAGAGGTTTCGATAGGGTGGATAGTGATAGCCTTTTTCCTCGGATGGAGAAAGCCAACACGAGGGGGCATGGCTTTAAATTAAGGGGGGGTAGTTATAGGACGGATGTCAGGGGTAAGTTCTTTACCCAGAGGGTGGTGAGGCATTGGAATGCCCTGCCTGCTGCAGTTGTAAATGCGCCTAGTTTGGGGGCGTTTAAGAGATCCGTGGATAGGTTTATGGACGAAAAGGGATTGGTTTAGATTAGTGGGTCATTGTTTTTTAACTGGTTGGCGCAACATCGTGGGCCGAAGGGCCTGTTCTGCGCTGTTATGTTCTATGTTCTAAGATGACTTGACACCTTGGCAACTGTCGTGGGGTAACCTTGGTTAAGGCACAGTTTCTGGACAATCTCAGAACAGCAAGGCAGCACCAGGTGTCAGTGTGAATCCTAATTTCCTTCAGAATACAGTGAGCCAATAAGAAGGTACTAGTAAAGGAAAGGCCACAATTTTGTTTGGAATGGGTGCAGGAAGAGTCAAGTGTGACAATCGCCGCAGTGTGGGATACATCTGAAGATTTCAGGCTCAGCATGTCCAAACAGTGTAACACAAAGTCTGCAGGATGTGCAGAGATTAACAAACCCTGAAAATAAACACAAAAGGAGAAGATCAAAACTCAAAGTAAACTCCAGAAGAAAGACACTTTGAGAAAGAAACAGGGAGATCAATAAGGAAAGAAAGAGTGACTCTCGTTAGAAAGGAAGCATTTGAAACTGGAATGGAAGCCAGGCAAGACACAGTTTGGTATATTGCACAGATTAAAACCTGGATAAAACAAATGCTCAGGAGATTAGTAAACTGAATCAACGAAAGGAAATTAAAAAGTGTGGGAAGGTGGAGAAC
Organism: Carcharhinus amblyrhynchos; assembly: GCF_965287045.1. Taxonomy (NCBI): domain Eukaryota; kingdom Metazoa; phylum Chordata; class Chondrichthyes; order Carcharhiniformes; family Carcharhinidae; genus Carcharhinus; species Carcharhinus amblyrhynchos. The sequence goes on from NC_137342.1 coordinate 51,768,954, forward strand.
GCTAGAATGAAATGGGTGTGTGGGAATAGCAAACCAAAAGGGGCTGCAGGGGAAAGTCACATTGGGATTGAGGTCAGCTGAATTCGACACATATATCGATAAAATAGCAGAAATTTCACAACACAGCAATGTGTGTTTAAATCACAAGGAAGCCTCAGAGCCTTATCAGTAAAACAGAAAAACTGCTGAAATTGCCTATTAAAAAAGTCATTATGTTTCACAAATAATTCATTCTATACAGTGTTTTGAAAGCATTTGGTGCAATAATTAAAAGCAATAAAAAGGCTATCCCTGACGGTAACTGAAGTACCAGGATTTAATGCTGATCTTGAACATTACTGTACACCCAAAACCATCTCTGCAGTATTCAGTTATCAATTAGAACCCAAAAATTCTAATACAGCATTCCACTAGTCCTAAAAAAAAATCTAAGATCAGATCATTATTTTCAATTTGTGTACACACATTTCTGTGATGTTCAGAAAGAATTATCTCTGTTATCCCTTTTACATTTATTAAGAAGACGTTCCACCGCACGTATTGCTGCCAGTGTAGTGTAAAACAGATCCATTAATCCTAAGTTATACTGACAGAAGGTGCATCATTTGTGGTTGACAAACATTTCCATCAGCAAATTTTAATGTTAAACAGAGAATTAATAGGCTTAAAATGAAAAAAAAATGTTTGCAGCTGTGTGGAATTAATTTATATTTGTAAACTTTACCTTGCCCAAGCCTGTCATTGGATGGCAATAGGTAAGAAGTTAAAATCTACACGATGGCCAGGATTTCGTGGCTGGTGGACCTACTGTCCCGCTGCTGAACACCTTGCAATGAAATTCAACCCTGCTCCAGTGGGCTGCCCCTCAGCGACTTCCTTCAATATTCATTTGGTAGCACTAAACTTGAGCATTGCTGAAGAAAGAAACACTCTGTTGAAACCTTTTGTCTTGTACTCATCAGGACAGTTTGCAAGGATACCAATAGCAAACAGGAGCAACAATTTGTAATGCACAAGAAGGGAGTGTTAATTGGTTGGCAAGTGGACTCTGGTGGAGGCATTGCCATGGAAAATTACCCAAGAATAGTTAACTGTCAAACTAAATAATGTCCAACATGAGGTGTGATTCCATGATTGGACAACATTTGCTGAACAATCATGATTGTTCTAAGAATTATACTGAAAACCAATTTAAGATTATCAGTCAGGTTTGCAGTGTGGCTCACTTACCTCTGCAAGAAGCCACATATATTGACACCCAGGGACCAAATCTTTTGAAGATAGAAGTATGCCCATGCATTGTGCCTTTTTCAACAAAACTGAAGCCCGAGAGACAGCCATTTCTTCGTTCATTCCCCACGGCGATGCATTGACTAATCAGGGTTGACTGCCTGATTTGAACTTGAGAAAAAGCTTAGAAGTTAATGGTCCTCTGGTGCATTCTCATGACAGTAAAAAGTCTGACAACACCAGGTTTTAGTCCAACCTATTTATTTGATAATATACTCATGACTACTATCGACACCACAAACTGCCGGATCCAAGTGGAGAGGATCTCCAAGAAGATTGCGCATATCGACACAGACATCAAGTTTTTACAGAGATGCAAGAGCGAGTATATTATCAAATAAATAGGTTGGACTAAAACCTGGTGTTGTCAGACTTTTTACTGTGTTTACGCCAGTCCAACGCCGGCATACCCACAGCATTCTCATGACAACATTGTCACCAGTTGGAGTTGACTTGCCACCTAATCAGCATCGTTCTCGTGCAGTATATATTATTGCTTCCCTTAACAATTGGTGTCCTTGCAAACTGTCCTGGTGAATGCAAGATGAAAAGCTTCAATAACATGTCCCTTTTTCAGTATTATATTAATGTTAGACTAATATACAATAGTATCAATGCAATAACTGCTTTCACAAGGTAGGAAGATGCTTCTATATGGCAACCAGATAATGTCTGTTCTGTCTTAACATACCAAGCTCGATTTGGATAAGGAAGGTCTGTGGATGTGGTGTCAGTTCAGTCACGTGTCCATAACAATCTTACTTTTCTTGTTGAAACTCTGGAAGGTTGTGCGCTTTGTGATGTTTTTCATCATTCAACATCTGGCTGACACCGGTCCTCTTTCTCTCATCTGGTTCAAATCTTCAGCTTGTACTTGCAGCAGGAGTGTGCTTGGGAGGGTAAGGACTGTGCTCAGTCTTTTTTTCCATGGCAGTTCTGGTGCTCACCCATTTTGGATTGGAGTTGAACAATAGCGCAGAAATACAAGTTGGATGTCATCATCCTTCATCAGCGCTCTCACTGTACACATGGCCTCTTTTAGCTTCCCTATTGGGTTGAGGTCATCTTGGTGAACTGGTAGTATGGGTAATCCATATGAAGTCATAAAATCACTAACAACATAAGAACTAGGAGCAGGAGTAGGCCTTCAATAAGATCATGGCTGATCTTTCTGTGGACTCAGCTCCATTTACCCATTGGCTCACCATAACCCTTAATTCCTTTATTGTTCAAAAATGTATCTATTCTTGCCTTAAAAACATTCAATGAGGTAGCCTCAACTGCTTCACTGGGCAGGGAATTCTAAGATTCACACCTTTTTGTGTGAAGAAGTTGCCCATCAACTCAGTCCTAAACCTGCTCTCCCTTACTTTGAGGTCACGCCCACTAGTTCTAGTTTCACCTGCCAGTGGAAACAACTTCCCCACTTCTATCTTATCTACTCCCTTCAGATCTCCCCTCATTCTTCTGAATTCCAATGAGTATAGCCACAGTCTACTCAGTCTCTCCTCATAATCCAACCCTCTCAACTCCAGAATCAACCTAGTGAATCTCCTCTGCACCCCCTCCAGTGCCAGTATATCCTTTCTCAAGTAAGGAGACCAAAACTGTACACAGTACTCCAGGTGTGGCCCCACCAGCATCTTATACAGCTGCAACATAACATCACTGTTTTTTAAACTCCATCCCTCTAGCAACAAAGGACAAATTCCATTTGCCTTTTTAATGACCTGCTGCTCCTGCAAACCAACTCCTTGTGATTCCAGCACATGGACACCCAGGTCCCTCTGAACAGCAGCATGCTGCATTTTTTTTTACCATTTAAATAATAGTCCATTTTGCTGTTATTCCTACCTAAACAGATGACCTCACATTTACCAACATTCTACTCCATCTGCCAGACCCTCGCCCATTCCCTTAGACTGTCTATATTCCCTTTGCAAACTTTCAGCTTCCTCTGCGCACTTTGCTCTGCCTCTCACTTTAGAGTCATCTGTGAATTTTGACACATTACACTTGGTCCCCAACTCCAAATCATCATCTATGTAAATCGTAAACAATTGTAGTCCCAACACTGATCCCTGAGGCACACCACTAGTCACTGATCATCAACCAGAAAAACACCCATTTACCCCCACTTTGTTTTCTGTTAATTAATCAATCTCTGTCCATGCTAATACATTACTCATAACACTGTGCACCTTTATCTTATACAGCAGTCTCTGGTGCGGCACCTTGTCAAATGCCTTCTAGAAATCCAGATACACCACATCCACAGGTTCCCCATTGTTCACTGCACATGTAATGTTCTCAAAGAATTCCACCAAATTAGTCAAACGTGATCTTCCCTTCACAAACCCATGCTGCGTCTCACCAGTGGGACAATTTATATCCAGACATCTTGTTATTTCTTCCTTGATGATAGATTCAAGTATTTTCCCTACTACAGAAGTTTGTCCATGGGGTGTAGACATCACTGGCTGGGCCTGTATTTATCCCCAGTTACCCTTGGTGGCGAGCTGCCTTTTTGAACTACTGCAGTCCATGAGGTGTAGATGTACTAACAATGCTATAAGTTAGGATTTTGACCCAGCAACAATGAATGAAAGGTCCCAAGTCAGGATGTTGAGGGGAGGGGAACCTGCAGCTGGTGGTATTTCCATTAAGCTGCTGCCCTTTCCTTTGAGATAGTAGTGAACGCAGGTTTGGAGGGTGCTATTCAAGAAGTCTTAGTAAGTTCCTGCAGTACATCTTGTCGATAATACACATGGCTGTCACTTTGTGTCAGTGGAGGATGAAGTGAATGTTGATGGTGGTAAAGTGGTGCCAATCAAGCAGACTGCTTTGTCCTGGTTCGCGTTGAGCTTCTTGAGTGGTTTTGTAGCTGTACTCATCCAGGCAAGTGGAGAGTTTTCCATCACTCTCCTGACTTGTGTCTTGTAAATGGTCAACAGGTATAGGGGAGTCAGGAGATGAGATATGCTCCACAGAATTCCCACCCTGTAATCTACTTATGTTGCCATAGTATTCACATGGCTAGCTCAGTTCAGTTTCTGGTTCGTGGTATCCCCAGATTGTTGACAGTGGGAAATTCATCAATAATAATGTCATTGAATGTCAAGGGGAGATGGTTGGATCCTCTCTTGTTGGAGATAGAACATAGATCATTACAGCGCAGAACAGGCCCTTCGGCCCACGATGTTGCGCCGACCAGTTAAAAAACAATGACCCACTAACCTAAACCAATCCCTTTTCGTCCATAAACCTATCCACGGATCTCTTAAACGCCCCCAAACTAGGCGCATTTACAACTGCAGCAGGCAGGGCATTCCAATCCCTCACCACCCTCTGGGTAAAGAACCTACCCCTGACATCCGTCCTATAACTACCCCCCCCCCCCTTAATTTAAAGCCATGCCCCCTCGTGCTAGCTTTCTCCATCCGAGGAAAAAGGCTATCACTGTCCACCCTATCTAAACCTCTAATCATCTTATATGGAGATGGTCATTGATTGTTCCATTGTTTAGATGGCAATGTCTGGGAATCTATGCTTTTACTTCAGCAATATAACCACTGTTTCAGAAGTTTAACCCTGCAGTTGCTTGAATTCTATCCATTGGGAGTAGTGGTCTAGTACAATCACGAATATCTTGGCTGAAATTTTCAGTAGTTCACATTGATGGGATTCTCTGCTCCCGCTGCAGTGAATGGAGATTTGGCTGAGCACCAAGTTCTCCATTCCTGCTTGCTTTGGCAGTGGCGCGTGAATGGCTGAGAAATTCCGGCCCTTTATCTCTGTGTTCGAAGATGTCCGTCCCAAAACATTCCAATGTTTTTGATGGGAAATAATATGACATCAATGTTTGTCTTGCTTCCTGATGATGAATTGAAGAAGTGATGCAGTTTGATATCATCCCTTAAAGAGCTGGCCACCAAACGGAATAGCTTGCTCTGGTTCTGCCCAAAGTCCATGGGGCAATTGTTATAGTTTATCAAATCTCAGAAGTGTAGGAATGAGCAATGTCTCTTTCCATAGTCAGTAAAATATTAATGTCTCTGTCCTTAACACCAACTGGGAATGGGATTGTGTGGCATGCACCCTGACCATTCTTCAATGCAGCATTCTCTGACCTCAACACATTCTTCACTAGATTTCCTGCATCTTTGACTTTGTTCACTCACTGAGTTGTTGCTGGGAAAGTTATGGTTGTTGCCATTGCAAAGTTTTCTACACCTTCATCAAGGTCTATCGCACCTTTCTCAGGCTTTCCCATGGGATACAGGACAAAGTATCCAGTGTATACTGATTCACTGTGGTGCGGGGGGGTTGTGGGGGTAAGATGCTCTTTCAGAGAGTCGGTGCAGACTTGATGGGCCGAATGGCTTCTTTCTGCACTGTAGAGATTTGATGGATCTCACTGAAAAACAAACACACTCTGACTTTGCATCAATCTAATTGTGTCACTAGGTATTCGTGGACTGTCTCGGGCACTGAAACCAGGAACATACACTGCAAAATTCTCACAGGCTCATGTAGTAGATAAGGGTCCAAATTTTACTCCGCTCTCACGCGCACACACCCTCCACCAGCCCCCCCCCCCCCCCCCCCCCCCCCCCCCAGCAAGTTCTGAGGAGGGAGTAGCATAAAATTGGATGGGATTTTTCTAGGATCTCACTGTCTTATCCTGAGGTGACGATATGGAGATGCCAGCATTCGACTGGGGTAAACACATGAAGTCTCACAACACCAGGTTAAAGTCCAACAGGTTTATTTGATAGCAAAAGCCACTAGCTTTTGGAGTGCTGCTCCTTCGTCAGGCGAATGGGAGTTCTGATCCGAGGTGGGCAGGCCTACTATTGAAGCCCACTCTTCCTGCTTCCTGTCCCACCGAAACATTCACTCTGCTGGGCGGATAATGGATCACGAGTGAAAACCAGAAACAGAATGAAGTTTCATCTCGAGCAGGATAGCAGCATGAGCCCACTGGCTGCTTTTCCTGCCATTTTTTGGCATTTAGCCAAAAGAAATCCTGGATGCAGGTCCCACTGATGGAAAAGGCTCTGAATGTGCCCATCCTGTCAACAACCTCGGCTCCTGACAGATCGAGGAACCGTCTGCCTCAATCTGTCAGGACCCAATCTGGAAAAAAATGAAGATAAGCTCCCCTGCCCCCACCCACCGACCAGGGTTTGGCAAAAATATGAAAATAATCATTTCTTTGAACCAGTTATATTGGTCTTGAGGAGTGATCAGTTATAGGCTGCATTCACAAGCTGTATCTTGAGTGAACCCAGGTAAAAGTTTCTATTAATGAAGGGTAATGTTTGTCAGTCAGCAAGAGGTTTTTATATACCATAAATTCAAGCAGGACAAGCATTTCACTTGAAAATATCGATAATGAAAGATATTCTTGCAATAAATACACAAATAAATTGCACAAATTCATTACTGTCAGGGATTATAGTTATCCTGAGGCCATCTGACAACAGTCAGGACAAAAAAGTTTAAGAAGTTTTGTTAGCCACACATGCTCAATTTTGTCTGGCTCCATGGCTTTTATAAAATTACTCTTTACTGCTTTTGGTTACGCAATATCATGTTTAAATTAGCTATAACTCAAATTCTGCTGAGGAAGTCCAAATTATGAAACACAAGAATATCTGTGGCTCTGCATTAAGTGCTAGTTAGGTTTATAGAACACAGTTACAGAAAAGTGGTTAATGAATCTTAAGCAAGGCCAAGCAGCAGAAACATTACCTAAAAAAAACTATGAAACATATAAAGGATTGTTGTGTATATATATCAGCTCTGGAATCTCTGCTAGGCTGTACCATTTTCAGTGCAACTCTTTGAAAATCGGCACAAAACGTTGAGGAATTCCAAATGTACATCAAGATTCTGCAAACGTTTGCATTAAATTAAAAATTGTGTTAGAAGCTGGCTCCTCTCATAATCAGACCTGGCGTGAATTAATCAGCACAATGTTTATTTGAAGTGCACTTATTTTTTCCATAAGACACAGGAGCAGAATGAGGCCACTCGGCCCATCGAGTCTGCTCTGCCATTCAATCATGGCTGATTTTTTTCACATCCCCATTCTCCTGCTTTTTCCCCATAACCCCTGATCCCCTTATTAATCAAGAACCTACCTATCTCTGTCTTAAAGACACTCAATGATCTGGCCTCCACAGCCTTCTATGGCAAAGAGTTCCAAAGATTCATCACTCTCTGGCTGCAGAAATTCCCCCTCATCTCTGTTTTAAAGGATTGTCCCTTTAGCCTGAGGTCGTGCCCTCTGATTCTAGTTTTCCTACTAATGGAAACATCCTCTCCACATCCACTCTATCCAGGACTCGCATATCCTTAAGTTTCAATAAGATCCCCCCCTCATCCTTCTAAACTCCAACCAGTACAGACCCTGAGTCCTCAACTGTTCCTCATACAACAAGCTCTTCATTCCAGGGATCATTTAGGCTTTAGGTTTTTTAGGAGGTCCTTAAAAGGAAGCTTTTTTAAAAAAAAAGGCACAAGTGCTGGAAATTTACTGCCTCACCTGCCCAAGGCTGGTAATATCCCTCCCAAAGCCAATGGAGAACATTGTTCTGTGACCCTCACTAGACCTGGAATCGGACCCCTCACCAGAGGATTAGCCTGCGCTCCTCACTTCCTCCTCAGGCGGGGTTTGACCTTTCTGGAAGGTCAGGGTGCACCGTGCACAGCAGGCTGCTGCCATGGGGGAGATTTTGTTGATGCATTTTGGAGCATTCCATCTGGTCTTTCCAGGCATCAGAGTCTTATTTTCAGCAGATCAATGGCCAGACAAAATGATGGATCTGGTCATTGTTTGACTTCCATTTTAACAATATCCAGTGTCTGTCCTTGGACTTCACACTGGGTTCATCAGCCATTTCCTGAGAGGTATCCTTAGTGTCAGACTGTGCATTCAGTCAAAGTGTCTGGACTCGTAAACATCTTGAGCCCCTGGGGGTGCCTGAGGATCGAGGTGTTCTGGCTGCTTCCTGGTTACCTTGCACATATCTACATTTTTAGGATTCATTTGTGCGATGTGGGCATCACTGACTGGATCAGTATTTATCACGCATCACTAATTGCCTTGAGTAGGTGGTGGTGAGCTGCCTTCTCGAACTGCTGTGGTCTCTGTGGTGTAGGTATATCCACAGTGCTGTTAGGGAGAAAGTGGATGAGTTCCACTTTCCCGCTTTCTCCCCATAATCCTTAATTCCCCCGTCTATCAAAAACCTATCTATCCGTGACTTAAATATACTTAGCGAGGTAGCCTCCACCACGTCAACGGGCAGAGAATTCCAGAGATTCACCACCCTTTGAGTAGACTTCTATCAGGTCAACCCCTCAACTTCCGTCATTCCAGTGAGAACAAACCAAGTTTCTCCAACCTCTTCTCAGAGCTAATGCCCTCCATACCAGGCAACATCCTGGTAAATCTTTTCTGTACCCTCTCCAAAGCCTCCACATCCTTCTGATAGTGTGGCAACCAGAATTGAACTCTATATTCCAAGTGCGGCCTAACTAATGTTCTACAAAGCTGCAACGTGACTTGTCAGTTTTTAAGCTCAATGCTCCTTCTGATGAACGCAAGCATGCCGTATGCATCCTTGACTACCTTCTCCACCTGCATTGTCACTTTCAGGGACCTGTGTACCTGTACACCTTTGCCTATCAATATTTTTAAGGGTTCTGCCATTTACTATATATTTCCTATCTGTATTAGATCTTCCAAAACGCATTACCTCACAGTTGTCTGGATTAAACTCCATCTGCCATCTCTCTGCCCAAGTCTCCAGCCGATCTATATCCTCTGATGGCCCTCATCGCTATCTGCAATTCCATCAACCTTTGTGCCATCTGCAAATTTACTAATCAATCCAGTTACATTTCTGTATACTACAAACAGCAAAGGTTCCAGCACGGATTCCTGAGGAACGCCACTTGTCACAGCCCTCATGGAATGTCAAGGGATGATGGTTTGGGGGTAAGGTGCAACCTTGAGGGATTCCTGCAGTCACGTCCTGAAGCGGAGATGATTGACCTCCAATTTCCACAAACATCTTCCTTTCTACCAGGTATGACTCCAGCCAGCAAAGAGTTTTCGCCCGATTCTTATTGATGGCACAGCTCACAGTGCCAGGGACCTGGTTCAATTCCAGCCTTGGGTCACTGTCTGTGTGGAGTTTGTACATTCTCCACGTGTCTGCGTGGATTTCCTTCAGGTGCTCCGGTTTCCTCCCACAGCCCAAATATGTGAAGGTTAGATGGATTGGCCGTGCTAAATTAACCAGAGTGTTAGGGGTGTGGGGATGTGGGGTTATGGCGATAGGGCCTGGATGGGATTGTAGTCAGTGCAAACCTGATGGGCTGAATGGCCTCCTCCTGTTCTGTCAGGATTCTATGATTCTCCAGTTTGTTAGGGCTCTTTGATGATTGTGCTTACTCACAATCTACACATGAATGCAGTGGGATCTCTTACGTCTCTGCTGCTGCTTTGATGGCCACAATCAATAACTCCTTGTAACCACGGGAAACCAGCCATGGCTGCAAAGCCTCTGGCTCTTTCCGCTCGATTGTTGCTGTTTGTTCCTAAGGAAATACATTGGTCACGTCTAAACAAGGGATCAGTAAAGTCCTTGGTACTGTGATGTTCTGTAGACTGGATAATCACACTGAGGCCTCCGGATGTGCCCTGGAATGACTTGGAGATAAAGCAGTTCAAGCAGCTATGTTTTTAAAGACTACTGTCTGCGAGTGGCCATTCACAGAATTCCAGACTATCTCAACTGTCAGCATGTTGTGGAGGAATGTGGCAGTGTCTCGTGAAAGGCCAAGACACTGTCATTCTGTCACCTGTAGGTAGAGCATTATAATCTTGTAACCTTACATTGGCGTTGCTTCCTGCTGATTCTCCTCCATAGCCCCTCAGCCCTCAGTATATTGCCTCTCTTCCTGCAGCTCCTGCCCTGCACCCCCCCCCCAGCCAGCTGGCTTCCTCCTTTTCCTTCTCCTCCTCTCCCCTTCAAGAGAGGAAGGGTCTCCCACAGGGTGTACAATTCCCATCAGGGATATTTTTGCAACCCATGAACTGTGCAATGCTCAAAGATGACCAAAGCACCAATATTTCAGATTTTCCCCTGAGGAATGGCCCTGAATCTGGTCAGAACTGTGTGGAGAGTACAATGTTCAGCAATAACTAATTGTCAGCAGCTTTTCCTGCTAAATCTGAGCATTGATCCAGCTCCAGCCTTTATATGTTCATCAGTACCTGGAAAAAAATGTGCTGTGCTGTATAATGTGGGCAGCGTACCTTGGCATTCTAAGGGTTGTTGTGTACCTTAATCAGTGACAAAGTATTAATTTCAAAAATGGCAAGCAGAATGTCAACTTCAGAACCCACCCACTGAGTATATTTTTATGGTGTAATAACGTTAGTTTGTGATCAGGCCCCAGCATGCTGGATTTTACACTTTGGCAGTTCCATTTTGGCTTCTTTGAAATTCAGCCCAGTATTTTTCTGAATAAGGAGTGTATAAGCATTCCCCAATTAGTGACAGAATTTCCTTTGGCTAAGGTCTCGTTTTAGTACATGTGGTAGCAGTTTGAAATTTTTACATTTCCACATTACTGATTGTCAACTAATGTTTCAAGCAGAACCTTGAGAAATGTCTTTTCTCTTTCAATAAATTCTAAAATATACATGAACAAGATAAGCCACACGGTGGCACAGTGGTTAACACTGCTGCTTCATACTGCCAGGGCCCTGCGTTCGATTCCCGGCTTGGGTCACTGTCTGTGTGAAGTTTGCACATTCTCTCCGTGGCAGGACCATCAGGAGTGTAGACAGACAGAGGGAGCTGGGTGTGCAGGTCCACAGATCCTTAAAGGTGGCAACACAGTTGGAGAAGGTGGTGAAGAAGGCATATGGCAGGCTTGCCTTTATAGGACAGGGCATAGAGTATAAAAATTGGCATATGATGTTGCAGCTATATAGAATGTTGGTTCAGCCACATTTGGAATACTGCGTCCAGTTCTGGTCGCCACACTACCAGAAGGACGAGGAGGCTTTGGAGAGAGTACAGAAAATGTTTACCAGAATGTTGCCCTGGTATGGAGGGTCTTAGCTATGAGGAGAGATTGGGTAAACTGGGGTTGTTCTCCCTGGAAACACGGAGGATGAGGGGCAGCCTAATAGAGGTGTATAAAATTATGAAGGGCACTGATCGGGTGAACAGAGGGAAACTTTCTCCCAGGTCAGAGGTGGTGAACACAAGGGGTCACAGGTTCAAGGTGAGGGGGGCAAGGTTTAACACAGATGTCAGAGGGATGTATTTTACACAGAAGGTGGTGGGGGCCTGGAATGCACTGCCAAGCAAGGTGGTAGAGGTGGACACACTGGGATCGTTTAAGATTTACCTAGATAGCCACATGAACAGACTGGGAATAGAGGGATATAAACGAATAGTCTAGTTGGAAGCATGAGTGGCGCAGGCTTGGAGGGCCGAAGGGCCTGTTTCCTGTGCTGTATTGTTCTTTGTGTCTGCGTGGGTTTCCACCGGGTGCTCCGGTTTCCTCCTACAGTCCAAAGATGTACAAGCTAAGTTGATTGGCCATGCTAAACTGTCCCTCTGTGTCCCGGGATGTGTAAGTTAGAGGGATAAGCGGGGTAAATGTGTGGGATTGAGGGGATAGGGCCTGCGGTGGGATTGGCCAAATGGCCTCCTCCTGCACTGTAGGGTCTCTAAGATGCAAATAAGCAGAGATGTTTAAAAATACTAACCATAGCAAACATTTCTCAAACTAGAGAGTGAGAATTGAAGAGATGTGTGTTGAATGCTTTCTGTTCTTTCCAATAATGTTGTGTTAACATCATAGAGAAATCTTTATTAAAATATTAAATTGGAAGCTGTCTGGGATAGAATTTTGTAGCAATGTAGTTTTGTTTCATGATTTGTTTTGTAAGTAGCTGAATTCAAGTGACAGGGAAGGACGAATAAAAAATGGCAGCATTGACCAAATAGTAACTTGTGGTTGAAATGCAAGAAAATAGAAGAGCAGTTACAGGAACAATCAAACGGGAAACGCATTCTCCAAATTCATGCTGAAATGACCCTTAATTACTTTGCAACAAACTGCTCCATTTTGAAAGCACAGAGAGGTTTTATTCACCTTTCAAAACTTTGTTTTGAGCAGATGGAGGTTAATTTATCAAGTGCACACATGTCATAACCCAGCACGACACTAATGTTACCATGAGATTCACGTCTCATTCAAATGAATATTCATTGCAAAGTGATACTTTCGGGTGAGACATGTACATCCGTAGATCCCAAATTCAGACCCTTAGAACGACAAAGATGCTTTCATCCTCTGAAGAAGGAACCTTTGTGTTTCCATAGGCTCGTGTGGCTGTTTAAGATGGGTTTTTTTTAACACATCCTGTTACAAAGAGGCAGTTCATGTCCTGCCTGCCTTCCTGACAAATCTTATTGCGGAGTTGAGAGAAAGATTGATTTGACGTTGCCCTTTACTGAGGCAGCTCTGTTGATTTCCAAAGACATTCTCATTCTTGGATCACCTTTATTTCCTCTCAGAAAGAAACCCTGCTAGTCTTCAATCTGAGGGAAAACTTTCCATGTGTGCTAGATGTAATCAAATTGTGAACACATTTATAAAGACAGGTCGCCTAACCCAATAGGTTCAATGCACAGAGAAAATCATCGCTTAGGATTGATTTGACTGTCATAGAATCATAGAACTCTACAGTGCAGAAGGAGGCTGTTCAGCCCATTGAGTCTACACCGACCACAATCCCATCCAGATCCTATCCCCATAACCCAATGCATTTAGCCTAGCTAGTCCCCCTGATACGAAGGGGCAACTTAGCATGGCCAATTCACCTAACCCACATGCCTTTGGACTGTGGGAAGAAACCGGAGGACTTGAAGGAAACCCATGGAGATACAGGGAAAAGGTGTAAACTCCACACAGACAGTGGCCCAAGCCAGGAATCGAACCTGGGTCCCTGATGCAGTGCTAACTATTGTGCCATTGCACTGCTTTGCTTGCAAGCATCATATTTAACTCTGAAGAAATATTGCAATGAAGATAACAAGCTAAACCATTATTACGCTTCAATTAAGCAATACAGTTGGTTATAAATCTGTTCCTTAGGAATTATAGAAATCCACTTTCTAACAATGTATTTACATTAAACAAACTCATTTCAAAACCAGGCATTTGGAAAGACTACAGCATTGATTCTTTTCCACATTTAAATTCTGGCTGAGAATTTCAAGCTTAATGAGGAAAAGAAATTTGGTTGGTGGGTCTGTCAGCAATTCCCGTGACTGATCAATTCTCCATTTTATAATATTGTCAAGAATTTCCATTTGAAAATGGACACTGTCGCTCTAATCACCTTGCAAATTGCAACTGCTGTGCAAATCTTGTGATCAGCCGGGTCTGAAACTCATTGACAAAATGCCTGCCATGCCCGGTGGTCTCCTCAGTCTAATTGCTTGACTTATTAGTCTTGAGGCATGCACAATGTGGAAAATGGCTTTAACTACAACTGCTTCAGTGAAAGGGATATTATAATAACGAACAGTTAAAGTTGCAATTTTATTATTATCAAGTTCTCACATCTCTCATTTCAAGTAGCAATTTAAAATGAGAATCCAGCTGACCGCTAAATACTGCTGATGTTTTGCAGGTTTCAGGCCACTTGGAAATGAGAGTTTGCCAACTATGGTTCCCTGTGACACCCACATGCCTGACAATACTTTCACTGCTTTACATAATCTGCTGATCAGTCCAATGAGATCCTTCACAAAGCAGTCTAAAACTCAAGAGTGCTTGAAATTGTAAACCAATTGAGTTCCAATCAAACTTAACATTTCTTGCATTAAAATTGAAGCCAGCATCTATAGTAAACAGAGTATTTGTCTGTTTTTAACCAACAGTCTCAGAAATCAGCATCTGATTTTCTGAGCCCGGGAAGTCAGAGCTCTGTATACCAGTGGCCTGTGAGTGTCTGAGTATGACAGTAAGAGTGAATACCCTGACCTCATTACAGCCTTGGTTCAAACATGGACAAAAGAGCAGAATTCCAGAGGTGAGGCGAGAGTGACAGCCCTTGACATCAAAGTGGCATTTGACTGAGTGTGGCATCAAGGAGCCTGAGTAAAACTGGAATCAGTGGGTATGGGGGGGCAAACTCTTCGCTGGTTAGAGTCATACCTGGTTCATAGGAAGATGGTTGTGGAGGGTCAGTCATTTCAGCTCCAGGACATCTCTGCAGGAGTCTCTCAGGGTAGTGTCCGAGGCCTAACAATCTTCAACTGCTTCATCAATGACCTTCCCTCCATCGTAAGGCCCAAAGTGGAGATATCCGCTGATTGCACAGTGTTCAGCACCATTCCTGACTCTTCAGATACTGAAGCAGTTCACGTTCAAATACAACAAGATCTGGACAATATCCAGGCTTGGGCTGACAAGTGGCAAATAACATTCATGCCACACAAATGCCAGGCAATGACCATCACCGCCCTTGACATTCAATGGTGTAACCATCACTGAATCCTCCACTGTCAACATCCTTGGGGTTACCATTGACCAGAAACTCAACTGGATTTGCCACATAAATGCTACAAGTGCAGGTCAGAGGCTAGGAATTCTGTGGCGAGTAACTCACCTCCTGACTCCCCAAACCCTACCTACAAGGCACACATCAGGAGTGTGATGGAATACTCCTCACTTACTGAGATGGGTGCAGCTCCAGCAACACTGAAGAAGTTTGACTCTATCCAGGACAAAGTAGTCTGCTTGATTGGCACCACATCTACAAACATCCATTCCTTTAACACAGACACTCAGTAGCAGCAGTGTGTACTATCTATAAGATGCACCAACAATTCACCAAAGATCCTTAGACAGCACCTTCCAAACCCATGACCACTTCCATCTAGAAGGACAGGGGCAGCAGATACATGGGAACACCAGCACCTGCAAGTTCCCCTCCAAGCCACTCACCATCTTGACTTGGAAACATATCGCCGTTCCTTCGCGGTCACTGGGTCAAAATCCTGGAATTCTCTCCCTAACGGCATTGTGGGTCAATCCACAGCATACGGACTGCAGCGATTCAAGAAGGCAGCTCACCCCCACCTTCTCAAGGGCAACTAGGGATAGGCAATAAATGCTGGCCTAAACTGCGATGCCCATGGTGAGTGAGTTCTATGATTCCTATAGAAGGCTGGACGCTCTTGTCTATCTTTGTAATATTTGGATCAGCTGAGTGCTGGACAGACAAATACCTGACTTCAATATCATTCTGACTGTTGTCAATAACATTCCAAATTTGATTCTTAAACATTGCAGAATCACATTTTGTCTTTACTATCTGGGTGTGAGGCAGTGTCTGAATGGGGCAAGGAAAGAAAAATCTTTATATATAGGACGATGAATTAACTTAATGGGAATAAAATCTGGTGCATTCTGTAAGATGCTGTGTGATCCTTAGAGGCAGATTTTCCTTTCTGTTTGCCATCTGACCAATTCTTAACAAGCGAGCAGTAAAGATGAGAATCTATTGACTTGTATCAAGAATAGGATTTATTTTTCTCATGGTGGCCACTCAGTTTCTGAACTTCAAAAAACTATGTAGAGTCGCACCTCATGTGGAAAATCTAAATATCTCATGCGTGGGCACTTGGGGGAAAAAAAATCCTTGCATAAAGCGCACAGGTTGTGAATTAATTAGAAGTGTGGGCTTTACTGACAATATGAGGTAAATGTTTGAAGTCTCTATTTCCAGCTGAATTCTCACTTTGCAAACAGAGCGATAGTTAGAATTGGGAAAAGTCAGCCCAGCCAATCCAGGAGTTCCTCAGTTTCCTGACTGCACAAATGAATCACCTCAATATCTAACCTTACACAAGAGGAATGGACACGGGGCTGAAGTACTTGGGGTGCTTTCTCTCCACTTTCTCCTGAAGTCTGGAGCCCCTCAGAAGAGCGATGAATTGAGGGTCCACAGATCAGCACACAATTAATTCACCCGTTCACTCTGCAAATGCATCAAGAGCAACATTTTATCTAAATGCAGTTACTGCTAAGTGCTGTTTACATTTGCTGTGTACTGTCTGAAATAGGATACATTTGAAATTTCTGTGCATTTTATGAATGTTGTAGTATATTTTTAGTGTAAATTAATGCAGTAATCAAAAGAAACATTACTCTAATGCTCTAGGTCCGAGAAGTAATTTCTATAATGACCTCTTAACGATGGACTATGCTGCCTGTTCTCCGCAGCTAATTTCATCGCTGTGTGGGAGTACCTCTAGATTAAACAGCCACTGTTTCAAGCCACCAATTTTCTCACAACCAGCTGAATAATTTAACCGAATCAGACAAGCAACCAGATTTAACCGTCAGTTATTTAACCACCAGACTCCAGAGGGTACATTTTCAACTTTTATTTATGTTGGCACAGGCTGACTGCTTAATTTACTTCTTTGAAGTATAGCACACATCAGTACACTGCATTGTTCACACCATGGTGCACAGAGACCTGGTATTATATTACAGCTCTATTCAAGTACCATTGCAGTGTCTGTCTGTATCTGGTGAACATGGAGTGTGATCTGCAAAAGCTGTGATAATTGAAACAACCAGTTCCCCCTTTTTGCCACTTACAATAAAGTGGCAACATAAACAGAATCTCTCATTCAAAAGTTTGATGCACATTGGCAGGATTTTCCAGATCTTCCTGCAGGGTGGGATGGGGTGTGGGGATGGGCAGAAATTCCCACACATTGTTCAAAATTCTAGTATAAACAAAATAAATATTTGATAAAAATTGGAGTCTGTTAGTTCCGTTGGCTGGATGGCTGGTTTGGGATGCAGAGTGATGCCAACAACGTGGGTTCAATTCTCATACCAGCTGAGGTTATCCATGAAGGCTCTGCCTTCTCAACCTTGGCCCTGCCTGAGATGTGGTGATCCTCAGGTTAAATCACCACCATCAGCTCCCCCCTCAAAGCACAGAGCAGCCTATGGTCACCTGGGGCTATGGCAACTTTATTTACTTTTTATAAATACAAATTGATGGGAAAGTATTTGATTTGCACCACTGTCAAAAAGATTAAAAAATGATAAAATAGTGATCTTTGTATTTTAATACACTAAAATGAAATGCAGTTTATATTGGTATCATCAGTAAACATTAAGTCGGCTAAGTTATTTTCCATCCTGCTGCTAAACTTCCTTGATCTAATTTATTGTTATTTGTATTGTTATACAGTGAATTGGTATTGGTTTTTGCATGCTATGCAGACAAAGCATAGGGTTTGTAGAGTACATAGGGGAGAAAGAACAGAAAGGGTGCAGAATGTAGTGTTACAGTCATAGCTAGGGTGTGGAGAAAGATCAACTTAATGCAAAATAAATCCATTCAGAAGTCTGATGGCAGCTGGGAAGAAGCTTTTTTTGAATTGGTTACTATGTGACCTGAGACTTTTGTATCTTTTTCCTGATGGACGAAGGTGGAAGAGAGAATACCCGGGGTGTGTGGGGTCCTTAATTACACTGGCTGCTTTGCCAAGGCAGAGGGAAGTGTAGACAGAGTCAATGGTTGGGAGGCTGGTTTGTGTGACGGACTGGGTTACATTCACACCTTTGGCAGTTCCTTGTGGTCTTGGTCAGAGCAGAAACCATACCAAGCTATGATCCAGCCAGAAAGAATGCTTTCTATGGTGCACCTGTAAAAGTTGATGAATGTCGTAACAAGGCAGAGCCTTCATGAATAATCTCAGTCCATGCAGAAATTGAACCTATGTTGTTGGCGTCGCTCTGCATCACTAACTAGCCATCCAGCCAACTGAGCTAATTTATGTCTGCTAGTCTAAGGTTGTAAAAGAATTCTAATGGTGTAAACAAAAGCTCTATATCTACTAGTTCTGAGGTAGTATTTTATACATTGAAGATAAAGTACGAAAGTATTCTGTGGATACTAGCCAGGTGACAGCATGCAAGGTCAAATTATATAATTAAATCCATGGACTATACCACTGGCTATCTCTCACATGGACCAGAATTCACTGGAGCTTGCTCCCTAATACACCATTTACATCTTAATACACCAGGCAGTGCATATAGATACATGTTATGTTAGAATGTTCCTTTAGGAATATGTATAACTCCCTTCTGTACAATACTATAAATACAAAATAAATTCTGAAAATTTTAAAAGTAAAAATCTTTTGGTAAAATCAGAATTTAAAGATACTTTTGCCTCTCTTGCCACCAATGGGTTCCTCTGTTACCACCTACCCCAAGCATACCCACCAGTTCTTACTTGGCACTTTGCCCACAGGGTGATAGTGGCACAGTGTTAGCACTGCTGCCTCACAGCACCAGGAACCCGGGTTCATTTCCAGCCTTGGGTAACTGCCTGTGCAGAATCTACACCTTCTCCCCGTGTAGCCATGGTTTCTCTAGGTGCTCCAGTTTCATCCCATACTCCAAAGATGTGCTGGTTAGGTAGATTGGGTATGCTAAATTGCCTCTTAAGTGTCCCAAGATGTGTTAGTTTGAGGTATTAAAGGGGAAAATGTGTGGGGTTACAGGGATAGGATGGGATTTAGGCCTGGGTAAGATGACCTGAAGAGAGTTGGTGGATATTGGATGCCCAAATGGTCTCTTACTACGCTGTTGGGATTCTGTGATGTTGTGGCCCTTGCCTGCTATTGGTTGAATACCAGCAGTGGCAGTCCCTTCAGAGTTTTATTGGTCTTTGGATGAGGAAGTTATTTTCCACCTTGTCACACCAGACTGAATTGGTGTGAGTTGGGAAGATGATAAGTTCTCCACCCTATCCTCTGCCTCTCAACTCGCTCAGAGAGATGGGGGGGTAAGCATTAAACTGCATCTTATGTACAGAGTAGCATTGATCTGAACAATGTTGACAGGATTATCGGTAGCTATTAATCATTAACAGTGCTAGTTTGGTGATAATTGTCGCAGTCTTGCTGTGAGTATCGTAACTATAGTCTCACCCACTTATTTCTGTGTTCTGTGAATTGGACAAGCTGATAGCATGATGTGTCGAATCATCCACCGTTGGTCCGATTTCTTATGATCTTATTAAAACATATCCACAATTCGCTCTGATTGATGTTTGTCTAATTCCCATCAGGTTGTGTTCTGGCAGCTCATTTTTTTTTGAGTGTTGCAATAACACTCACTGTGTTGCTTGGGCATCAATCATTTTGCTGACATTTTAAACAAACATGAGAAACATTTTTGTGTGTTATATAATGGATGTTTTGCGATATTTTATATCCTATAAATGCACAAGTGGACCTGCTCAATTTATGGAATCCCTGAATTTTATTAACTCCTGAAATTTACTTGTTCTTTTGGCAGATTATTTTCTCGGGTACCTTGTTTATATTTCAGATGTTGTCATCATTACTATCTTTCAATGAGTAGTTGTAGGTTTTAGATTCAAAGCTGTTAACAACGTAACAATAAATATCGTTCCACAACATTAGTGTTATTGACACACAAGAATGGAGCTTCTAATTAATAATGATTAGATTATTAGAAATATGGGCAAGATTAGCCGACACATTAAGGAAATAGTTTAACATAATTAGATTATACCTTTGTTAAAATAAATAAGGGAATATCATGCAAACACACTGAACATTCTCCAGTTAGTGAAGAACATATCAATAACAATAACTGGACTATAAAATATCTTTTCTAGATTTTTTACCATGTAATATATGTTTATTTTAGAAATGTTTTAGTTTGTAGTTCCTTCACTTCTTATCAAATGACACATACCAAGTGCTGCAGCAAGTCGTGTTCAAGTGTTAAACAAACTCCTACGCCCTGGGGTTATGAAAGGTTCCGAGGCCTGGTTTATTTCTACATTTCTCATAAGCGCACTTATCTTTGTCCCCTGACTATTCAACTCCTCTTGCTACTGACTCTATTCTGACACTTGTACTCTGTTACCTGACATTCTGAACTATAGTATAAACAATTGGCTGTCTAAAATACTTTTGCATGTCTGAAAGGGAATAAGCATTTTTAGCTTATAGTGGAGGCCATTCTCTTGATAAACTGAAGACACCATACAGAAGTCTTGATTAGACATGTGCACAAGCAGAACTCTCGTCATTCCACCTTCATGTTCCGCAAAATGTCTTTGCTCCTTGTGTTATAATCCTGACAGTGCCAAAATAAGCCAGTCAGCCTATCGAGTCTGCACTGACTCTCCAAAAGAGCATTCCACTCAGGCCCATTCCAGTAAACCCATGCATTTATCATGACTAATCCACCTAACCTACACACCTTCAGACTGTGGGAGGAAACCCACGCAGATATGGGGCGAATGTGCAAACTCCACACAATCACCCACAGCAGGAATTGAACGCAGGTCCCTGGTGTCGTGAGGCAGAAGTGCTAACCACTGTGTTACTGTGCCTCCAACAGGGCACTGACACAGACTGAGGAGCAAAACCCTCCAAAAGCATGGGGATGAATCTTCATTCAATCTCATCCTTCCACTGAGCAACAGAGAGTTCAGTACCCTGGTCTAGATTGTGATTTGGAAGCTTCTAGATGGGGTGATTCAACAAGCAGAAGCAGGAGAAGATCAAATGGAAAGGTGCAGCTGACTGGAGGAGCTGGTGACATTCCAGTTTCACTCCCAGGCTCATTTTATAAACTTTATCTTCAGCCTTGAAGTAAAGGAAATGAGGAGTGAACATCCTCTCGTGCTTCACAACCAATAAAGTACCTTCCAAGTCTGGTCATTGCTGTAAATGTAGGAAATGTAGCAGCCAATCAGTGCACAGCAAGCTCCCACAAACAACAATATGATTGGACCAAATTCTGTGTTTCAGTGATGTTAGGAATTGGCCAATGGGATTGTTCCTGCTGATCTGAGGACAGAAAAACCTTCATTAAATATCTCATCAGATGGATGACACCATCGAAATGTGCTCAAATGGGACTTGAAGGCCCCCTAGCTGCTGCCCCCCCAACAGCCTCCTCAGCCCAACCCCATCCCCAGACCCCTTATCTTCCCCCTCCCCCTCTGGCTTCCAGCTCAGAGAATAGTTCCACCACTGAGCCCTGAGTATCAGCAATTCTGACCCAGTTCTTCCATTCTCGGTCTCATTAGAGAGCAGACATATGTCCCAAGATGCACACTGGGGGAAAATATAGTTAACTTCCATGGGAATAGCCTGGGAAGTTTGACCTTTGGGAGGGAAATTATTCTGCTCTCTGGGACCCTCCTCGACATCTTCAACTCTGAACTAGAGTCAGAAACTTCTTCAATTCTGCGGACCTTAGCTGGATAGTTACCCAGGAAATATTAGACAGAAACGTCCTCAGCCACAGACCACCCTACCCACCTGCCACCCTACTCACCTACCTCCCTGGCTACTTACCATCTCAGCCACTTGTCACCTTACCAACCTGCTACCCTATACATTTACCGCATCTACCTATTCATCCATTCATTCATTCACCCATTCATACTGGACATTTAAATTAACCCTGTAGCAGTTAGTTCCATGCCTTTTCTTCCCCAGTGCTGCTGTACTGGGAAGGAGTTCTCCAATGGAAACTGTGCTGAGCAATGTTTAGGAGTGGCAAAGATTGACTGGAGAATTCAATAATGATTGCTGCTTCGTACAAGATCCAGGCCGTTAAATGCGCTGGATTGTCCATCCTGAAGCAGAAATCAGAGTTCTTATTTTATTTGTTCGTGTGACTCAGGTGAGGCTGGTGTGGCCAGCATTTATTGCCCATCTTGAATTACTCAAGGAGGTTGTGTTAAGCTCCTGTCTTGAAGTGATGCAGTCCATGTGGTGAAGGTACACCCACAGAGCTGTTAGGAAGTGTGGCGAGCCACACACACAAAAGCGCTGTCAGAAGCTGTTTAGGAATTTAACACATTCTAGTCTAACCACAGCAACTTTGAAAATGTCAGGGAAAGCACTGATATAAAACAAAAATAATGCCTCCTGGAGCTGTCTGTGAATCCCTTTAAATATCACTGGAAGTAGCCTCCCCTGACTTGTACCACCCATGGTTTATAGATCAGATCATGAACTGGTGACTGCAACACAGACAGAGACGGCGATGGTGCCAGGGTTTGTAACTCTGTAATCAGACCTCGATTTATATTTGTTAACAAGGTCCTGTCTGTTTCCCCAGCTCGCTTGATCAAAGTTCACCTAAAAATTGAAACCATCAGTGGAAAGTTAGTGTTCCTATTCCACACGCGATTGTGATCCTGTTACCATCTTAATATTAGACACAAGCTAGCTGGCCCAGACACAAAAATGATGAGAATTGCCTGCAGACTAAAGTTACTGTTAAACTAACTGAAAATAAAAACCGAGTTTTTAAAATTCATGGATCATTAAAAATGAAACTTTTTCTGCCTTCTGAACAGTCCTCCGCTTTCCTTATATTTGTGACATTCTATTCTAGCCACTCGCTAGGCTGGAGTGGAAACTGAAGTACGGTTTCTGTTTCTAATGAGAATGAATACTTCTAAATAATGACATTGCTACAAAAATATGTTCATTTTGAACTGTACCTAAAACAACCACACCCATTCATGGGTGCAGCCAGCTCTTAAATAAATATCCTTTGGAATACGCCTGTGTTGTGTGTCCCTGCTACTGTGCCCTGCGCTGTTTGGCAGACCCTGTTGGTGAGGTTGAAGATCACCTGGTGGAGGTCATAGGTCAGCTCTGTGGAAAGTTATCTCCAATCTAGAGCTGCACTGTCTGACCTTGCGATCAAACCAATTTCTCTGTGCTGTGTTCTAAGTCTGCTGCTCAAATTAGTTAACATTAATGATTGAATTATGGTTTTAAAATAGAGGCATTTTCCATGTGTTTAAGCTGATGGAGCTAACAGACGCACCTTTGATTGTCAATGTTTCAACCATAACTCTCCTGCTCTTTACAATTTTCACAAAACACCTTTTGCTCCCTTCAGGAGTTTGTTAAAAATTCCACTTGACTCTATTTTAGCTGCTTCCGTTTCAATCCTTTCTATCTCCTGCTTGAGATCCTTTTCTCTTGTCTGTTAAGTAGCTATACAACATAACGTTATATAATATAACAGAATATAATGTTCAATTCTGGTTGCCTCATTACCAGAAGGATGTGGAGGCTTTGGAAAGATTTACCAGGATGTTGCCTGGTATGGAGGGCATTAACTATGAGGAGGGGTAGGAGAAACTTGCTTTGTTCTCACTGGAACGACAGAGGTTGAGGGGAGACCTGATAGAAGTCTGCAAGATTATGAGAGGGATGAACAGAGTGGATAGTCAGAAGCTTTTTCCCAGGAGGAAGAGTCAATTACTAGGGGGCACAGGTTTAAGGTGCGAGGGGCAAGGTTTAAAGGAGATGTACGAGGCAGATTTTTTACACTGAGTAGTGGGTGCCTGGAACTTGTTGCCAGGGGAAGTAATGGCAGCGGATATGGTAGTGACTTTTAAGGGGCGCCTTGTCAAGTACATGAATAGGATGGGAATAAAGGGATATGGTCCCCGGAAGGGTAGGGGGTTTTCGTTAAGTTGGGTAGCGTGGTCAGTGCAGGGTTGGAGGGCTGAAGGGCCCGTTCCTCTGCTGTAATTTTCTTTGTCCTTTGTTCTTTGTTCCATAGGGGCAGCACGGTGGCACTGTGGTTAGCACAGCTGCCTCACAGTGCCAGGGATTTGAGTTTGATTCCGGCCTTGGGTCACTGTCTGTGTGGAGTTTGCACTTTCTCCCCGTGTCTGTGTGGGTTTCCTCCAGGTGCTCTAGTTTCCTCCCACAGTCCGAAGATGTGCAGGTTAGGTGGATTATCCAAGATAAATGCACAGATTTACAGTGATAGTGGGGAGGGTCTGGGTGGGATGCTCTTTCGGAGAGTTAGTGTAGACTTGATGGGTCAAATAGCCTCTTTCTTCACTGTAGGTCTTCGATGATTCTAATTGAATCATAGAACTAAGATAAGATTTAATGGCCAAATGTTAATTCTGAGAAAATGAACATATTTAAATCACATTAAAGTAAGAGATTACTCTGCAATACTTTGATGAAATCTACCTTCTGGTTGGTTTTGTCACAGATTAGATTATATTTTGTACTCAGGCTTCATAGGAATGCAGAGCAGGATTATTTACAGTCTGACAATTTTTAAACTAAAATCAGTTCATATTCAAACGAGGGTGGCACAGTGGGACAGCGGTTAGCATTGCTGCCCCTCAGTGCCAGGGACCCGGGTTCGATTCCCAGCTTAGCTCACAGTCTGTGTGGAGTTTGCACATTCTCCCCGTGTCTGCATGAGTTTCCTCTGGATGCTCCGGTTTCCTCCCACACTCCAAATGTGTGCAGGTTAGGTTGACTGATCATGCTGAATTGTCCCTTAGTGCCAGGGGGATTAGCAGAGTAAATGAATGGAGTTATGGGGATAGAGCTTGGGTGCGATTGCGGTCAAAGCTGACGCAATGGGCCAAATGACCACCACCTGCAGTGCAGAGATTTTGTGGTTCTGTTCTATGGTTCTAAGATTGGATGTTGAATGGTATGGCCCTGAGGAGTCACAGAGGTTTACAGCATGGAAACAGGCCCTTCAACCCAACTTGTCCATGCTGCCCTTATTTGTTTTAAATCCCCTTAACTAATCCAATTTGGCCCATATGCCCATCATACCCATGTAACTGCCTAAATGCTTTTTAAAAGATAAAATTGTACCTGCCTCTACTACTACCTCTGACGGCTTGTTCCAGACACTCACCACCCTCTGTGAAAAAATTGGCCCTCTTGACACTTTTGTATCTCTTCCCTCTCACCTTAAACTTATGCCCTCTAGTTTTAGACTCCCCTACCTTTGGGAAAGGATATTGACTATCTACCTTGTCTATGCCCCTCATTATTTTATAGACCTCTATAAGGAAACCCCTCAGCCTCCTACACTCCAGAGAAAAAAGACCCAGTCTATTCAGTCTCTCCTTATTATCAATCCATCAAGTCCCAGTAGCATCCTAATAAAAAAATCTTTTCTGCACTCTTTCTAGTTTAATAATATCCTTTCTATAATAGGGTGACCAGAAATGCACACAATATTCCAAGTGTGGCCTTACCAATGTCTTGTACAACTTCAACAAGACGTCCCAACTCCTGTAGTCAACGTTCTGACTGATGAAACCAAGCATGCCGAATACCTTCTTCACCACTTTGTCCACCTGTGACTCTACTTTCAAGGAGCTATGAGCATGTACCCCCAGATCTTTGTTCTGTAACTCTCCCCAACGCCCTACCATTAACTGAGTAAGTCCTGCTCTGGTTTAACCTACCAAAATGCATCACCTCACATTTATTTAATTAAACTCTATCTGCCATTCGTCAGCCCACTGGCCCAATTGATCAAGATCCTGCTGCAATTGGAGATAACACTGTCCACCATGCCACCAATCTTAGTGTCATCTGCAAACTTACCATGCCCCCTGTATTCTCATCTAAATCATTATTATAAATGACAAATAACAGTGGGTTCAGCACTGATCCCTCAGGCACATCGCTGATCATGATGTGGACTTGCTGGCATTGGACTGGGGTAAACACAGTAAGAAGTCTCACAACACTAGGTTAAAGTCCAACCAGTTTATTGGTAGCAAAAGCCACTAGCTTTCAGAGCGCTGCCCCTTCTTCAGGTGAGTCACAGGCCTCCAGTTTAAAAAAAACAACTTTCTACAACCATCCTCTGGCCTCTGTCTAGAAGTCACTTTTGTACCCATTTAGATACTTCACCTTGGATCCCATGAGATTTAACCTTATGCAACAACCTACCATGAGGAACCTTGCCAAAGGCCTTGCTAAAGTCCATGTAGACAACATCAACTGCACTGCCTTCATCTACCTTCTTGGTTACCCCTTCAAAAAAACTCAATTAAATTTGTGAGACATGATTTTCCACTCAAACAGCCATGCTGACTGTCCGAAGTGTTGAGGAATAGCAAGATACCTGGGAGGACAAGTGCACAGGTTGAAAGCGGCATCTCAGGTAGACAGGGTGGTGATGAAAGCAGTTAGAACACTGGCCTTCATCAGTCAGGACATTGAGTAAAGGAGCTGGGATTATGTTACAGTTGTATAAGACATTGGTGAGGCTTCACTTGGAGTATTGTGTACAGTATTGGTCACCCTGTTACAGGAAAGACATTGATAAACTGGAAAGAGTACAGCAAAAATTTACAAAGGATGTTGCCAGGACTAGTGGGTCTGAGTTACAGGGAGAGTTTGGCCAGGCTGGGGCTTTATTCCTTGGAATGTAGGAGAATGAGGGGTGACCTTATTGAGGAGGATAAAATCATGAGGGGCAGAGATAGGATGAACGCATATTGGTTTCTTTTTCCCCAGGAGAGGGGAATTGGAAACTAGTGGGCATAGATTTAAGGTGAGAGGGGAAAGATTTAAAAAGGATTTGAGGAGTAATAACTTCATGCAGAGTATGATGGGTATATGGAATGAGCTGCCAGAGTAAGTTTTAATTTTTTTATTCATTCGTGGGACATGAGTGTTGCTCGCTGGATTGCATTTATTGTAAAAAATCTGACGACACCAGGTTTCAGTCCGACCGATTTATTTGATAGTAAACTTACTAGCTTTTGGGTTAGCCCCTTCGTCAGGTGAATGGAGAGTTCTGGCCTCAGACAGAGCATATAAAGCACAGACAGTTCACAGATTACTGATTAGAATGAGATTACTGATTAGAATGCAAATTCGCATTCTAATCAGTAATCTGTAAACTGTCTGTGCTTTATATGCTCTGTCTGAGGCCAGAACTCTCCATTCACCTGACGAAGGGGCAAACCCGAAAGCTAGTAAGTTTACTATCAAATAAATCGGTTGGACTGAAACCTGGTGTTGTCAGACCTTTTACCGTGTTTACCCCAGTCCAATGCCGGCATATCCACATCATTGCATTTATTGCCCAACCCTAGTTGCTTTTGAACTGAGTGGTTTGCTAGGCTACTTCAGCGGGCAGTTGAGAATTAACCACATTGCTGGAGTCACGTGTCGGCCAGACCAGGAAAGGCAGATTTCCTTCCCTAAAGGACATCAGTGAACCAGATGGGTTTTTGCAACAATCAGCAATGATTTCTTGGTTATTAGTAGATTTTTAATTCCAGGTAGCAGTTATGAATTCAATTTCTACTATCTGCCGTGGCAGGATTTGAACATGGATCCCCAGAACGTTAGCTGAGCTTCTGGATTAATAGTCTAACGATTATATCACTAGGCCACCGCCTCCCCATGGTGGTTGAGGCAGATACAAAAGCAACATTTAAAAAGCATTTGGATAAGTACACGGATCAGAAAGGGTTAGTGGGATATGTATAGCTTTAAATTAAGGGGTGATAGTTATAGGACGGATGTCAGAGGCAGGTTCTTTACCCAGAGGGTGGTGAAGGATGGGAATGCCCTGCCTGCTGCAGTTGTAAATGCGCCTAGTTTGGGGGCATTTAAGAGATCCGTGGATAGGTTTATGGATGGAAAGGGATTGGTTTAGGTTAGAGGGTCATTGCTTTTTTAATTGGTCGGCACAACATCGTGGGCTGAAGGGCCTGTTCGGCACTGTAATGTTCTATGTTCTAAATGTGGGTAACTGGGGCTAGCTGGGAGGGCAGTATGTTGGCATGGACCGGATTGGCCAATGAACCTATTTTTGTGTTGTAATGAGTCTACAATAACGTTTCTGACTCATAATTCTAAATAATGTTTAAATTGAACCCCATAAACAAATAATATTGAGTGATTTTTTTTTTGTAATTGTAATTTTGTATTTTTTTGTGATTATATGTTTGGTTTAAAACAACCTATCCCAATATGAAAACATTTTCATCCTAATCAGCCAAGTTTAGAATTACCCTTGGGTGCCAGCCCAATCACACATTGCTGTTGTATTTTTGCAGTTCTTTCTGTGAAGTTGTGTTGCTGGTCATCTAAAGGTGCATTATACCTCAACTGTCTTGTAATTATGGACCTACTTCGAAATCTTAGTGTTCCTTTGGGCTCACTTGCAGCTTGGTTACTTATAACCAAGGCACTGAAGGACAATGTGTTAGCACTGCTGATTCACAGTGCCAGGGACCCGGGTTCAATTCCTGGCTTGGGCCACTGTCTATGTGGAGTTTCCCTATTCTCCTTGTATCTGTGTGGGTTTTCTCCAGTTTCCTCCCACAGTCCAAAAATGTGCTGGTTAGGTAAACTGGCCATACTAAATTCTCCCTCAGTGTACCTGAACAGGTGCTGGAGTGTGACAACTAGGGAATTTTCACAATAACTTGATTGCAATGTGAATGTAAGCCTACTGGTGACTAATCAATAAACTTTTAACTTTAAAAGTTCCCATGAAGATTTCCAAGAGATAACAGAGAACTTAAATTCACTTTGGATGCTTTCTGCTAGCATTTATCTTCCACCTGATCTCCCTCCCAAGCTTGTGTTCCTCTCCCTCTTGTGTAATTATCCAGCTCCCCCTCAATAGCATCAATGTCATTCACCTCAATGACCCCCCATGCTGGCAACATCCACATTTTCAAAAAATATATGCAATCCCTTAAAGAACATTTAAATTAAACTCATTCTGAAGAAGAGTCATATTGGACTCAAAACATTCACTCTGTTTCTCTCTCCACCGATGCTGTCAGACCTGCTGAGTACTTACAGCTCTTTCTGTTTTTATTTTAGATTTCCAGCACCTGTGGTACTTCGAGTTTATTTGAAAGTTAAACTTCATTTCAAAATTTTACAAAGGTTATTCCAGCAAAGGCTCATGAGATTTTATTTATGAATGTTCTCAATTGAAGTGGGGGATTGATACTTATTGGTCCAATTCTATTTCTCTTCATCATAAAATGAGATTTTGCACAAGTTATGTAATTAAAGGCACTTGGTGGCACTGTTGTGTTCATACATTTAAAGTTTATTTACTGGTGTCACAAGTAAGCTTACATGAACACTGCATTAACTCATGCATTTTTGTATGGAATTTCACCTACTTAATCAGACAGTTCTCTCATTTGTTTTAACCAGTGTAACTTGGTTATTATAAAGAGGCTAAACCTCAGTTAAAATAGAGCACAAAGAAATTCTATGCAAGGTTTTTGCATTCTCACCTGGCATAGCAGTTTGATTCTCTGCACTGTGTTGGAAATTCAACACCTCTATCGAAAAAAAATAAATTAAAATGTGCTTTGGATTTTTTCTCTGCAGTTTGTTCTGGGAATAATTTTCTGTGTCTGGGTTACCCAGCGGGTACACCATGCCTGCTGGCCTTACATAAAGGAAATTTGGGCATCTGCTGCTTGTGATTTCCTGAGTATTAATTTTAACAGTCAGAAAATGTCAGGCTGTTGTGCCAACGCTTCTGACAAGCGCGGCCCATGGGCACAGCTCAGTGCCAACAACACAGATTGAGTTACCCGAACGGTTTAAATTCAATATTCGAATGTTTTGAAGATAACTCATTGCACTGACCATACAGCTATTAGACCTGGCTTACAATGCATTTTGTTAATTTATTAAGGGTTTAAATGTTGCCATAAAATGCACTATTCACCCAAAACATGTCTGAAGATTTGTTTCTAGTTTCCCCTTGCCATGCAGTTGGCAATGAGTACAGCTGTGGACTGGAAACTGGCAGCATTGTCAGTTTAGCTCACATGTCAGGATACTGATCCCTGTCACAGAAAAAATAAACTGACAACATTTGTTGTGAGAATCTGTCAGCTCATATCATGCATTGGAGGATTACGCCAGCTTTAATAAAGGCAATTCTCTAACAATGTTTTATTACCACGTTATGTATTCACTGTAAAAACAAACAAATGAAATGAAGTTTATTTGCAGCCCAGAAATGCCATTATATCCATCATTATCTGAACACAAGAACGATGAAATAGAGAGTTGAGCTTGTGCTTGTGAAAATGTGTGTCTCCTGTTAGCGGCATGTTGAGTCAAAGTTGCAATTGATGCTGAAAGATAATAGAAGACATTGGCCCTGGTTTACAGAATCCAAACAAATGTTATCACTGAACGGGCCTGAAAAGCAAGTGAGTGAAAAATTGTGACTTTCGGCTTCTTAACTCCAGAGTCTTTGATTTGAATGTGTGTCAGGCATTCAGATTAACAATCCGTTCTTAAAGAGATCAGGCATGTCAAAATGTACAGATCAGCCCATTGGAACATAGTCCTTTACAGAGAAAAGGCTTTAAATCCAGTCAGAGCTGTTTGGGTCGAAAGGGCTATGTCATTCACATGGCCAAGGATTGTATCTGAAATTGGTTTCTGTCGTGTTAATCACCAACATCCCACCTGACAGTTTCTTCATTCTGACTGAACATGATTACATCTAACATGTAGAAGTGCATGGTGTGAGCATTGGCACCTGTGTGTCCACATGTGCAGAGTTCTGGCTTGAATTCCTGAGGAAAATGCAGCATCCAGACAGAGTGACCCACGTAAACGAGCTGAGTATGTTACATCGAGTGACCAAAGAGGCATCAGCAGGTAATCAGCGAGCAATTGCCAACGTCTATTATCTATTATAATTTTCTGATACACATTGGACATCGAAGGGTGCGTTTGGAACACAACTGCAGTTTTGGCATGAAGTGGACATGACACTTGTAATGTAGAAATGTATCCTGGATCTGACAACAATATCTGATCTGATACCAGACGATAACCGAACGAGACTTCCTGAAGGAAATCGCCTCATGCTGCTTTGCTTCAGAGTTATTTTGTCATCTGATTTACACTGCATGATTTAACAGCTTCAGCAACAGGGTGAAGCATCCTGGATGGTCTTCTCAATTCCAGTTGTTTGAATGATGCTGATAAATTCAGACTTATTCAGTAAGCCGCTTCCCAAGAAACATTCCTGGAAGGCTTAGAGTTAAAGTGTGCATTTTTTATTCTGTGGTTCATTCTATCAGCAGCTCAATCTAAGTACCAGACATGAGCAAACATTTAACAGAAAAGCCAGTTTCACTCGATAACAATTAGACCTTTAAAATACGTGATGTGGATTACTCTGAGTCAGATTAACATCTGGACCTACAGCAGACAGCCATGATTGAACAAACTTCATTTACACCTCCCCAACATAGAGGGCAGCAGAGAGGGCATTATAACAAAATCTTGCAATGTACTCCACTCTCACCCCATTATAAAAATAACGTAGCATTTTAATATTTCATGTATATGTACAAGGTGAAATCACCATGTCCCAAGTGCTGATCTCCTCTTTGAGGGGGAGGAAGTGTCTGGAATGCACTGCCAGAGGGTGTGGTCAAAGTAGATACAATATCAATGTTTAAGAGGCATCTTGACAGATACATGAATAGGCAGGGAATGGAAGGATACGGATCTTGTAGAGGCAAAAAGTCTTTAGTTTAGAAAAGCATCAAGGATAGGTGCAGTCTTGCTGGGCTGAAGAGCCTTTCCTGTGCTGTACTGTTCTTTGTTTCAAGCTCCATCATGTTAGGATTTCAATGCAAGATCCCTGGACATTACCCTGGGTCTGTGCATTAGTTGGTCCAGGGACAATACCACTGGCTAGCTGCTGCGCTAGAGTCTAAATTTTAGATAATTTGATGCATTGGGGGAGGAATTTGAGAAATTTGTTCCAGGAAACAGTAACACCCTTTAGGCTGGGTTCTTCACATTTGATCCTTGTTAAGGGAGAGGAGGGTGTGACTGTGAGTGAGGCAGGTATAGGGACCCAGAAAGTAGCAATGGAGGAGCCTCAGCCTTTGTAATGGTTGAACCATTTGAAGTTCTTGTGTGGACAAGAGGACTGCAGACTGGATGAGAAAACTGACTATGGCACAATGGTACGGGGGAACCATTTAAGTCGGGGGAATGCAGTGATAGAAGGGAACAGTGTAGTTAGTGGGATTGACACAATTCTCTGTAGCCAGCAGAGTGAGTCCAGAGGACTGAGCTGCCTGTGCAGTGTGAGGGCTTTGGGCTGAGAGGAACTTGCAATGTGAGGGGAAGGATCCAATTGTTGTGATCTAGGTGTGCACCAAGGGCAAAGGCAGAACTAGGAAAGAAATTGAGTTCATAGAACGTACTTGGGGCAATTTCTTACAGCAGTAAATTCTACCATCAACCAGGGAGCAGGCAGTTCCCAACCTGGCAATGAAACAGGATTAATTAATGAACTCATCTTAAAGGAGCCTCGAGTCAACAGTGAATATGACATGATAAACTTCTCATTCAGTTTGAGACTCAGAAGTTTGGATCTAAGACTAGTGTCTTAAACTTAAACAAAGGGAATTACAAGGGTATGAAGAAGGAGTTGGCTAAATTGCCTTGTAAAAATAGGCTAATAGTTTGGATGGCAGAGAAGCAGTAGCAAACTGTTGCGGGGTAAATTGAGATAACTGGTAATTTCTTAATTATAGATGACACAAAACTCGGGAGGCAGATATCTCTGTACAAACATGTAATAGTTATTTAAAAGAAAAAGAAGCAGCTGCAAAGAGATCACTAAAAAGATTAAGTAGCTCTGAGATAGCGTGACAGAACCTCTCTGTTGAATCTAACATATAATTAAAAACAGATCAATTATAGTTTTTATCTATCATTCCCATCTTACATTAGTTTAAAATCAATTACATTTAATATACACAGATTAATATTCAGATCAGCCATGATCTTATTGAATGGCGGGGCAGGCTCGAAGGGCTAGATGGCCTACTCCTGCTCCTATTTCTTATGTTCTTAATAATAAACCCTGACATTCACTTCAGCCAATTACATTCTACCATCCAAGATAATGACATCTTATTCATCTATTAAATCCGGATGCTAACTACCATTTTCGCTAAAGTCACTTCTCTGTTGCCCGATTACCCTAGAATCTTACTACAGGGGTCAAAGTGGGCCTTCCCACCAGATCATTGCCAAACTGGATAGACTCATGATCCTGCATTCAGGCATGTTTCCATTCTAAGTCCAGACAATAAATAACCTATTGTTGCAACATGTGTTAATGCATGTGAAACTTTCTGATGTCAATTCTGCTGATTATAGGATTCCCAGGTCTTTGGCTCTGAACTATTTGCCTTTACCATCATACGTTGCTGTAACCTGCTTTTGATTGGAGTGAACAATGTTTCCTACAACACTGAAAATACATTAAAATATCAGCATATATGTTTTAAAATCATAATTACTCATTTAATTCTCTTACTGCATTCACATATGTGTATACCATAAACTGAGAGAAAACCAGCTAGAAATATGAATTCCTACAAATATTTAAAAAGGAAGAGGGGAGCGAAAGTGAACATTGGTTACCTAGAGGGTGAGATTGGAGAATTGAAAAAAGGAAACAAGGAACTAACTGTAGCATTGAACAGGAAGTGTCGGCTTTCATTGTAGAAATCATAAAAACATCCCACAAATAGTTATAATCAAAGGGTAAAAGGATAACAGAAGGTAATCACAATCATTGGGAAAAGATCCAGAGAAAACCATCAGGAATAAAGACTGGCAATTCCTCTGTTTTTTTTTCCTGAGGGTCTTAAAAGAAGTGACTTCAGAGATAGTACATTGGTTGCAATTTTCCAAAATTCCCTAGATTCCTAAAAGGACCCAATACATTGGGAAATCGTAAATGTGATGCCTCTTTTCAAGAATAGAGTGTGACAAGGTTACACAGTGGTTCGCACTGCTGCCTCACAGCGCCAGGGACTTGGTTTCAATTCCCGGCTTTGATTACGTTTGTGTGGAGTTTGTATGTTCTCCCTGTGCCTGCGTGGGTTTCCTCTGGGTGCTCCAGTTTCCTCCCACAGTCCAAACGACGCGCTGGTTAGGTGCATTGGCCATGTTAAATTCTCCCTCAATGTACCTGAACAGGCACCGGAGTGTGGCGATTAGGGGATTTTCACTGGAACTTCATTGCAGTGTTCATGTAAGCCTCCTTGTGACACTAATAAATAAATTAAAAAAGAAAGCAAGAAAATATAGAGACTAGAAACAAGAGTAGACTATTTGGCCCTTTGAACCTGCTCTGTCATCCATTTTGATCATATCTGATCATCAAATTCAATATCCTGATCCCTCTTCCTCCCATAACGCTTGAACCCTTTTGCTTCAAGAACGATATCTAATTTCTTCTTGAAATCAGACAATGTATAGGCCAGATTGCCTAACATCTACCATAGGGAAAATACTAGAATCCATAACTAAGGAGATCATAGCAGGGCATTAAAAACAAATCGTAATCCAATCAGGCAGTGAAAATGGTTTTGTGAAAGGGATATCGTGTTAGACTATTTTGAATTTAAGTTAGTGCCAGAGCATGGCAACTTCTCGCGAGCAGTCTGGGCTCCTTCTGCCCTCCTCCCTGCATCCCCCCCCAGGTAAGGCAATGATCAGGCCTCCCTCTCCCCACCCACCACCCCACCAGAGAATGATCTGCCCTCACTCCCCTGCCCTCCCCACAGAGATACGTCTGACCCGTCTCCCTCACCCCACCCTCCCCCCACCACCGATCTGAGTCAGGGAGCCGTTGGAAGCTCTGAACTGACCTCTTCAGAAGCTGGAGTGCCCGAAACAGACCTTTGCCGAACATATCTGTTTCGTGCTGAATCTGGACGCCTGAACATGATGGAAAAGGGGGAAATGCCGGTAAAGTTGGGCAGGCAGTTCATTAATTCAATTTAAATGCATGTATTTTGCCATTGCACATGCAATTGTAAAAATCGGACGCTAAGAGTAGAGATGAGTGGGTCTTTTTACATTTCTTGGGCTCACTTTTAACATTTAAGAAAAACTTGGATGGGTTCATGGATGAGAGGGGTGTGGAGGGATATGGTCCAGGTGCAGGTCAGTGGGACTAGGCAGAGAAATGGTTTGGCACAGTCAAGAAAGGCCAAAAGGCCTGTTTCTGTGCTGTAATTTTCTTTGGTTCTATGGTTCTACTGTAACAATGTAAGACTGTAATACTGGTAAATTTACAGTTTAATTTTGACTTGACTTCTTTTGGATCTTGGTTTTTGGCTGTCAGGGGAATTTGGACAAAGGAGATTTCTCACGCTCTCCTTTTGTCAAATTTCCTCTTCCAAGCAAATGCTCGATAAGACATTGCTGGAATCTCTCTCCGCTCTTCACCAGATATATAAATGCATCTATTCTCTATAACAACTCCTATCACATTCTTCTACTTATCACCTCAGTGGTTTTTCACTATGCCCTACTGACCAGCATTGAAGTCTGGAAGTTTTATGACTTGTCATCATGACTCATCTTCACTTTGTTTTCAGAAAATTGTCTAGCTTGTGTCAGGCAGAGACATAGAAATAACCGCCTAGCTTGTCACCTAGTGTGATGACTGGGATAGGAGGAGAGCACCACTTCTCTAGCCTCACTCCCCATACGACACACCATAAGTGTAAATGTTTAGTAAAATGGCCAATGTTGCTGCTCCTGGGAACTCTCACTTGTCGAAGCTTTTTGAGCTTCCAAATACAGATGAGTTATACTGAGAGAAGGGTTTTCTGGCTAAAGTTGGACAACCAAACTGAACTCCAGGCAAGAAAGGGAGAGAGAGAGAGAAAATGAGAGATAAGCAATTTTCCCTTTCTTTGCTTTTTTAATACAAAGTAAAAGAGATTTTAAGTAGGCTTCTTTCAATTAACACAGATTGATTTATTATACAGCAAAATTTGATTTTTGAAACAAGTTACATGCTGGTTAAAATGTCAGTGGAAATACTTTATTAAAAGGGATAAAATTTGAAGGGTTTTGATGCAGTGAATCTGTTGGCCCTGCATGTGAAGATGGCTCACTGGTCATAGCAGTTGTCTACAAGTTCTTTTGAAAAGAGCGTCAGCCCCAATAACTCTCACTTGTCACGGCTTCTCAGGCTCCCAAATACAGATGAGTTATACTGCGATGAGGGCTTTCTGGTGGAAAGTGAGTGCCCACATTGAACACCAGGCAAGACGTGGAGGGAGAGGGAGAGTGGAACAACCTTCCTACTTACTTGGCTTGCTCCCAAAGCACACTGGCCCTGATTTTACCGACTGCCCAAGGCTCATAAGATCACACCCGAGGCCAATGGGGAGTGCCGTTCTGTGAGCCTCACCCGCTTGATGCCAAGGGGCAGCTCTGCCGGTGAAATCAGGGCCACTGAGTCCAAAACACAAGTTCCAAAACTAAAAACTCCTTTCAGGCAAGTAGTTTCCAATAAATCAGTAGCATTTTCCAACATCTGAAGGGAGTACTTTCTCCCCAACAATTACGATTCAAGTAAGCAAATAGATCTTATCTCTCCAAGTGTTTTGCTGGGCATTTAGGCGACGGTGCAGAGGGACCTCGGGGTCCTTGTGCATGAGTCGCAAAAACCCAGCCTGCAGGTGCAGCAGGTGGTCAGGAAGGCGAATGGGATGCTGGCCTTCATAGCGAGGGGGATTGAATATAAAAGTAGGGAGATCTTGGTGCAGCTATATAGGGCATTGGTGAGGCCGCAGCTGGAGTACTGTGTGCAGTTTTGGGCGCCGCACTTACGCAAGGATATTTTGGCCTTGGAGGGAGTGCAGAGGAGGTTTACTAAGCTGATGCCGGAGTTGAGGGGGTTGAGCTATGAGGAGAGGCTGAATAAATTAGGCTTGTACTCGTTAGAGTTTAGAAGAATGAGGGGAGATCTCATTGAGACGTATAAGATGAGGAATGGGATGGATAGGATAGAGGTGGAGAGGCTCTTCCTGCTCAGAAAGGACAGTAGGACTAGGGGGCACAGCTTCAAGATAAAGGGGGGAAGGTTTAGAATGGAGTTGAGGAGGAACTTCTTCACTCAAAGGGTGGTGAATCTCTGGAATTCTCTGCCAGTTGAAGTGGTGGAGGCTGCCTCGTTAAATATATTTAAGTCGCGGGTTGATGGATTTTTGATAAGCGAGGGGATAAGGGTTATGGGGAGAGGGCGGTAATGTGGAACTGAGCCATGACAGATCAGCCATGATCTTATTGAATGGCGGGGCAGGCTCGAAGGGCTAGATGGCCTACTCCTGCTCCTATTTCTTATGTTCTTATGTTTATGTTCTTAATTGAAGTCATGTGGGGGTAAAGAGCTTGCCTACAGAGCAAAGTGAACTTGTAACTGTTAAAATACACAAGTGTTCCAATAACTCATTGCCTTTGCAATAAAAAAACTTGGAAGCATGGATTCCCAACACTTGCAAATACTTCTGCGAAGATTTTTGCAAAGATTTTATGCTATCTTCTGTAGTACCATTCAATGCAGGGTGATATGGTGATAGTAATTCTTATTCAGAACTATTTCACACTTTTCAGATAAACTGTAGACTATTATCTGACAACATCGCCTCTGCCAACCCATACCTGGCAAACCAACTTCTCAAAACCACAGAAGTTTTGTCACTTGTGGTACTGGGCGTGAACTCAACATTCATACACTTGGCAGGGTTATTAATCAAAACAAGGTAATCTTTTCCTGCAAAACAAATTGACGTGGACTCATTCTCACGGTTTTCTTGTGCTTAATCATGGAATCATAGAATCTACAGTGCAAAAGGAGACCATTTGGCCCATCAAACCAGCACTGACAATAATCCCACCCAGGCCCTATCCCAGTAACCCCACATATTTACCCTCTCAATCCCCCTGACACTAAGGAGCTATTTATTATGGCCAATGAACCTAACCTGCATATATTTGGAGCATGGAAGAAAATTGGAGCACCCTGGGGAACCCACGCAAATATGGGAAGAATGTGCAAACTTCACACAGACAGTGATCCAAGCTGGGAATTGAACCCATGCCCTTGGTGCTGTGAGGCAGCAGTGCCAACCACTGTGCCACCCACGAATGAAAGGAACCTTGTTTGGATCAAGGTTCACATTTCACAACTTTTTTACCTACTCTTTACTTATCGCTTCTAGCTGTGCAAAAGGCCTGATTAAGGCTTGCAGCACTCCAGCTGCACAATATCTTGTATCTTGACCTTGGTCTTGTGATGTCTAATTTTATAATTTGATCCTCTTAATGACCACAATGTGCTCTCTTAGCAGTTTCTCAGTGTCAGACATATTCTTGCTTATCCCCACTGAAAATAACATAGAAAGAATTATAGAAACCCAACTGTACAGAAAAAGGCCATTCGGCCCATTGAGCCTGCACTGACCACAATCCCACCCAGGCCCTGCCCCCATATCTCTACATATTTATGCATTAATTCCTCTAACCTACACCCCTCGGAGCACTTAGGGCAATTTTTTTGGTGTGGCCAATCAACCTAACCCACACACCTTTGGACTGTGGGAGGAAACCGGAGCACCAGGGGAAACCCACGCAGACACATGGAGAATGTGCAAACTCCACACAGACAGTGACCCAAGCCGGGAATCAAACCCAGGACCCTGGAGCTGTGAAGCAGCAGTGCTAACCACTGTGCTACCGTGCCACCCAAAAAATGAAGGCTCCACTCTGTTTAACCCCACCCTGTTTAACTCTAGTGGAGGTTAGTGGAAAAGTAGATCTCACTGGACACTAAGCTAGGAAATCTAGAATAACAGAGGACAAACTTCATGGGCCAAATGGCCTTTTCTTACATAAAATCAAAACAGAGTGTGCATCAGACCTGAAATATTGAACTGTTTCTCTCTCCACAGATTCTGTTAGAACTGCTGAGAGTTTGCAGCATTTTCTTTTTAGTTCATTTTAACATACAGCACTAGAACAGGCCCCTCAGCCCACAGTATTGTGCCAAACATGACACTAAATTAAACCAGCACCTTCTGTCTGCCCTTGGTCATATCACGCTGTTCCTTGCATATTCATATGAACATAAGAAATAGGAGCAGGAGTAGGCCATCTGGCCCTTCGAGCCTGCCCCGCCATTCAATAAGATCATGGCTGATCTGTCGTGGCTCAGTTCCACTTTCCCGCCCTCTCCCCATAACCCTTAATCCCCTCTCTTATCAAAAACCCATCAACCCGCTTCTTAAAAATATTTAGCGAGGCAGCCTCCACCACTTCAACGGGCAGAGAATTCCAGAGATTCACCACCCTTTGAGTGAAGAAGTTCCTCCTCAACTCCGTTCTAAACCGCCTCCCCTTTATCTTGAGGCTGTGCCCCCTAGTCCTACTGTCTTTTTTGAGCGGGAAGAGTCTCTCCACCTCTATCCTATCCCATCCCATTCATCATCTTATACGTCTCAATGAGATCTCCCCTCATTCTTCTAAACTCTAACGAGTACAAGCCTAGTTTATTCAGCCTCTCCTCATAGCTCAACCCCCTCAACTCCGGTATCAGCCTAGTAAACCTCCTCTGCACTCCCTCCAAGGCCTTCATGTGCTTATCTAAAAGCCCCTTAAACGCCTCAATCGTATCTGCCTCCACCACCAGCCCTGGCAGCGCGTTCCAGCCACCTACCACTCTCTGTGTAAAAAAAAAACTTGTCCCTCATATCTCCTTTGAACTTTCCCCCTCTCACCTTTAATGTGCTCTCTGTAATATTAGACATTTCAGCTCTGGGAGAAAGGTTCTGACTGTCAATCCTATCTACACCTCTCTCAATTTTATATCAGGTTTCCCCTCAGCCTCTGCCACTCCAGAGAAAATGGTAAAAAAATTGCAACATGTGCACAGAGGGACCTGGGTGTCCTTGTGCAGGAATCTCAAGGAGTTGGTTGCAGTTGCAGCAGGTAATTAAGAAATCAAATGGAATTTTGTCCTTCATTGCTAGAGGGATGGAGTTTAAAGACAGCGAGGTTATGTTGCAGCTGTATAAGGTGCTGGTGAGGCCACACCTGGAGTACTGTGTACAGTTTTGTTCTCCTTATTACTTGAGAAAGGATATACTGGCACTGGAGGGGGTGCAGATTCATTAAATTGACTCTGGAGTTGAGAGGGTTGGCTTATGAGGAGAGACTGAGTAGACTCATTGGAATTCAGAAGAACAAGGGGAGATCTTGTGGAAAGATTATGAAGGGGATCGATTAGATAGAAGCAGGGAAGTTGCTTCCACTGGCAAGTGAAACTAGAACTAGGGAGCATTGCCTCAAAATAAGAGGAACAGATTTATGACTGAGTTGAGGGGGAACTTCTTCACACAAAGGGTTGTGAATCTGTGGAATTCCCTGCCCAGTGAAGCAGTTGAGGCTACCTCATTGTTTTTAAGGCAAGGACAGATAAATTTTTGAACAGTAAAGGAATTAAGGGTTATGGTGAATGGGTGGGTAAGTGGTGTTGAGTCCACAAAAAGATCAGCCATGATCTTATTGAGTGGCAGAGCAGGCTCGAGGGGCCAGATGGCCCACTCCTGCTCCTAGTTCTTATGTTTATGTTCTTGTGTTCTTAAAACAAACCGAGTTTGTCAAGCCTCTCCTTACAGCTCATACTTTGATCCAGGCAGTATTCTGGTAAACCTCTTCTCTTTCCAAAGCCTTCCTGTAATATGGTGACTGGAATTGAACACAATATTCTAAGTGTGGCCTAACCAAAGTTTTATAAAGCTGCAACATGACACCTGGCTCTTGTACTCAGTGCCCTGACCAATAAAGCAAGCATGCCATATACCTTCTTTACCTCCCTATCTACTTGTGTTACTTTTTGTATTCAACTAATTGACAAAATATCACATTTCAGAAAATATTTGTTTTGTTAAAGCTGCTGTGTGTGATTTATGTTTAAATGATCTTATAGCACTTTGCTGTAACCCTTATCACTCTGCCCTTATTCAGAAAAGCCATTGACATTGATATCTGTAGTGCATCTATCATCTTTTGGCTGAATGTACTGTGCAAATGTTAAACAATTAAGGGCTGAATAATAAAGGGTAAAGTTTGACTTTGATTGGCAAGGAGATTAGATGAGAATTGGTGCAAGTGTATCTGAACCAACCCCAACAATGCAATATTAACCTCAGGTGGATCAGATAACAACACTTCAGCTTAATCGGGTTACTCAGTTGGAAAGGTGCAGGTTCTTTCTGTACAGGACCTCAATGATTTCATACCACACCGGTTATATTCACACAACATTCCCTGACAGCAGTGTAAATTTCATTGTTAGTTCCCCACTATTCATGTTATCATTTTAGATGGTGCTGTATGACATCAAAAACACTGAATTTTCCCACAAACAGAAGCATGAAGCTGCTTTGTGCAATGTCTGAATGTGTTCAAAGAATTATCTCATCACAAGCATTAAAGTTTGTTAGTGATAAAGGGAAGAACGACCAGGTCAAGGAAATACAAAAATTGTCCGCTCCCCAGCTGAAAGGAATAGCAGCTGTTGGTTATATTTATTTGGCATTTTATTTAAGAGTAACATTATGCGCAGCAGTAAGAAAATTCCATTGCAGTCACTGTGTGAAAAGCAAACATTTAAACAATGTTTTTGTGAATGTCGATGGTGGTTAATCAGGTAACGTGCTTTTGGGCAAGTTAAACAATGCAAAGGATTGCACAGTAAACGAGAGGACAGAGAGGTGTAGATAAAGTGAAAGACCTTGGAGTGAATGTCCACAGATCCTTTAAGGTAACAGGGCAGGTTGATCAGGCGGTTATGA
Organism: Carcharhinus amblyrhynchos; assembly: GCF_965287045.1. Taxonomy (NCBI): domain Eukaryota; kingdom Metazoa; phylum Chordata; class Chondrichthyes; order Carcharhiniformes; family Carcharhinidae; genus Carcharhinus; species Carcharhinus amblyrhynchos. The sequence goes on from NC_137342.1 coordinate 51,810,919, forward strand.
AGGCAAATGGAATCCTTTCATTTATTAGCTGAGGCACAGAATGTAAGAACATGGAGATTATCTGGAACTGTACAAAACGTTTTGAGACCTTGGTCAAAAAAAAGGAAGAGGCACATGTCATGCATAGGCAACTGGGGTCAAGTGAATCCCTTGAAGAGTATAGGGGGGTGTAGGGGTGGAGTTAAGAGAGAAATCAGGAGGGCAAAAAGGGGACACAAAATTATTTTGGCAGATAAGGCAAAAAACAATCCAAAGAGCTTCTACAAAAACATAAAGGGCAAAAGAGTAACTAGGGAGAAAGTAGGACCTCTAAAGGATCAACAAGGTCATCTACGTGTGGATCCACAAGAGATGGGGGAGATCCTAAATGAATATTTCTCATCAGTATTTACTGTTGAGAACAGCATGGGCTGTTAGGGAACTTGGGGAATTAAATAGTGATGTCTTGAGGAGTGTACATATTACAGAGAAGGAGGTCCTTCAGCCTTAAAGCGCATCAAGGTAGATAAACCCCCGGGCCTGATGAAGTGTATCCCAGGACATTGTGGGAGGCTAGGGAGGAAATTCCGGGTCCCCTAGCAGAGATATTTGAATCATCGATAGTCACAGGTGAGGTGTCTGAAGATTGGAGAGTGGCAAATGTTGTCTTTGTTTAAAAAGAGCTGCAGGGAAAAGCCTGGGAACTACAGGCCAGTGAGCTTCACATCTGTAGTGGGTAAATTGTTGGAAGGTATTTTGAGAGACAGGATCTACAGGCATTTAGAGGCAGGAATGTGGCGACTAGGGGAATTTCACAGTAACTTCATTGCAGTGTTAATGTAGGCCTTACTTGTGACTAATAAATAAATAAACTTTAACTTATGTTAAACCTGGACAAGGGAAATAATGGATTAAGCTTGCCACCTCTTTAGTGGGAAGGAAGGAGAGGCAGGATTCTCATATGGAATCCTGAAGTTTAATATATATAATCCTTCAGAAAATCACTTTTCCTAAAGAGAAAGAGACACTAACTCAGAAAGTGTTCCAGACTGAAGCATCAGAAGAAAGTTCATGCTTCCAGCAGACACCTGGTATTATAGTATTTGAGAGTAACTGTATTCTGTAAGGATTTATATCATTATTCCTGAATGAGTCTTGTAATAGAACATAGAACATTACAGTGCAGAACAGGCCCTATTCAGAAAGCATTCTACTGGGGAGTTTATTCAGTTTGTTAATTGTTTTAATAAAGTTATCACCAGTTTTAAAATAAAGACCTGTTAATTGTTCATGATAGAGAGTGTTAGATCCAGCTTTAATTTACCAAAATCATATGTCCTACAACTTCACATACATTCGCATACGATTACGAGGCAAGGTATTCCTTTGGGTGGTTTCAAAATCACACAGGGGAAAGCATCCAACTTTTACTGCTTTTGGATGTCTCCAGCAAGGAGATCTTTGATTCAGCGCTGGTAGTGGATTGCTTTGTGGCATCATGGTGTCAGCATTGTGAATCCCCAAGACTGAGAACACTAACATTGTGTCACTATTGAGAGAAGAGGCAAATTATGGTGGCGATCGCATGTGTGGCCAATCGGCACGGTGAGCTGGTAAGATCAGGCAAGAGGCGGAAAACCGGGTTCATGCCCTTCCCAGGCGTGAGGCTGATCTAAATATTCATTACCTAATTTAAATATGATTAGTGAGTCCCGCAATCCAGCTGTGGTCCTCACCAGCAAGAATCAAGTACGGTCTCCACCAACGAGGACCAGATACGATGATCTTGCCAGGGGATTGGAGACCATTGTGGTCAGGAGCAGCGGTGGGCGGTGCTCCTTGCGCAATGCCAGCTTGATACTCCAGCCTGGCATCCTGACAGTACTAGTCTGGCACTGTCCACTGGGCATTGGCACTGCCAATGGGCTGGGGCAGTGCCACAATGGGGAGGTAGGTTAGGGGCAGCTCTGTAGGCGGTAATCTGTACTAGGAATCAGGACAGTGGGACAACGCAATGTCAGGGAGGCAGGAGGAGTACACAGTGTACTGGGAGGACTGAGTGCCTGCGCAATGACATCCATAGAGCCAGCAGCCAGCTTCCTGGTGTGAATAAGCTCCATTCACTCTCCCTACTGGCAAGAATCACATCTGTAATCTTTTTTTCCCCAGGTGTCATAAGAAATGATCTGGGAAGTTTTCTAAAAAATGAACAGGATGCTCTCCTGTTTTCATGCTCATTCTGCACATTGAATATTTTTGATACAATCATCTCTTATATACTTGTCTAGAGAAATGGGTGAACTATACTTTCAATTAAACAAGATATTCACCTACCCTGAGCTCAGCGTGGATCTAGCCCAATGGCACAGAGAAAAACTGGCGAAAAACTGCAACATGCAATGGTGCAGAGGGGCCTCGGGGTCCTTGTGCATGAGTCGCAAAAACCCAGCCTGCAGGTTATCAGGAAGGCAAATGGGATGCTGGCCTTCATAGCGAGGGGGATTGAATATAAAAGTAGGGAGGTCTTGCTGCAACTGTACAGGGCACTGGTGAGGCCGCAGCTGGAGTACTGTGTGCAGTTTTGGTCACCGCACTTACGCAAGGATATTTTGGCCTTGGAGGGAGTGCAGAGGAGGTTTACTAGGCTGATACCGGAGTTGAGGGGGTTGAACTATGAGGAGAGGCTGAATAAACTAGGCTTGTACTCGTTAGAGTTTAGAAGAATGAGGGGAGATCTCATTGAGACATATAAGATGATGAATGGATGGATAGGATGGAGGTGGAGAGGCACTTCCCGCTCAGAAAGGACAGTAGGATTAGAGGGCACAGCCTCAAGATAAAGGGGGGGTGGTTTAGAACAGAGTTGAGGAGGAACTTCTTCACTCAAAGGGTGGTGAATCTCTGGAATTCTCTGCCCGTTGAAGTGGTGGAGGCTGCCTTGCTACATATATTTAAGACACGGGTTGATAGGTTTTTGATAGGTAAGGGGATTAAGGTTTGTGGGGAGAGGGCGGGAATGTGGAACTGAGCCACGACAGATCAGCCATGATCTTATTGAATGGCGGGGCAGGCTCGAAGGGCTAGATGGCCTACTCCTGCTCCTATTTCTTACGTTCTTATGTTCTTACGTAGAACACAAATCTGTTGGAACCCAGCATTATGAAGCTGGATTTAACTTTAACCTTCTCCATCCTGCGCATCTACTGGTAACGCACGATGCAGTGAAGCAGGCTTTCAACTGAACATCAGAAATCTCAGCCTTTCTCGAAGACACAATTATACCTTCTCTTATGACTTCACCCAGGACAAAATGATGCTCAATGTTTTGTGAGGTATCTATGCTTGATGGTCCTGTTACAAGATATGTTTTGTATGTTCTACCAATCTCGATGCTTTTCACATCCAAAATGCATTAATAGCGGAAAGTTTTACTTAAACCCTGTGGGTGTTTGTTTTTTACATTTTAACCACTTGTGCATTGAATTATTGGGGAGCTGAAACTCTTTGGCTGGGATCTTACCAGCTTGCCACACCGATCAACTGGAAGGTAGGGCCGAGAGGTGGAAAATCAGGTTTGTGCCTGAATTCTCACCTCACCCGATCTTGCCAGTTTTGTTCTGTGGGTGAAATCAGCCACGTGCCCGGGAAACTGCTGCTTCTGGACAGGTTTTGCACTTTTCACATACACTGAGTTTTATAATACTTCTCTTTGGGATGTTTGGTTGTATATTGCTTGAATGTGAACCTTTGTTTTCAGGCCACACTGTTAAGATCAGTGTGAAGAATATACTCGCTATGTGGGGGAGCATTTACCGCGTTTGGAGAGATGATGGGAGCGTCACTCTCATTCTGACCCAGCTTCCATTCTTTTCCCTTTTCTTTTCTTTTTCTTGTTCTTTTCCAACTGCACAAACATATTTTCCTTTTGATCAATTTTTAGGGGATGACCTCGAGTTCAAAAATATTTAATCTTTTATTTGTAATGATTACCCTGTGGGGGCCATGTACATTGATATACTTTTATTATCAATAAGGCCACTAATATTAAGGCCTCACAGGATGGTTGTCCAAATCCACAGAAGTGTAGAAAATAGGAGCAGGAGGAGGCCATTCGGCCCTTTGAGTCTACTCCATTATTCATTCCGATTATAGCAAATCAACCAACTCAATAACTTGTTCCTGCTTTCCCCCATACCATTTGATTCCCTTTAGCCCCAACTGCCAAATCTACAAATACAAAAGGTCATGAATGATGCCCAGTCTATCATCAAACCAACCTCTTATCCATTGACTCTGTCTACACTTCTCGCTGCCTCAGAAAAGCAGCCAGAATAATTAAGGACCCCATGCACCTCAGACATACTCTTCCACTTTCTTCTATTGGGAAAAAGATACAAAAGTCTGAGGACATGTACCAACCGACTCAAGAAAGGGATCAAAGAATATGGGGGAAAGTAGAACAAGTTCCTGAATTGGCCATGACCATAATGAATGGTGGAGCAGGTTCAAAGGGTTCTGATTTTCTACGTTTCCATGTTGCCCTTTTGGAGTCTTTCAGTGCCCTCATTCTGGGATCTTCCATTGCGTTTTTCCTGACGTCTTTTTGCTTCCTCTGAGGTCTTGCATTGCCTCTTTCCTAACCTTTCTGCCTCCTACATTGTGCCAATGAAGTTCAATTTGAACTCAAAGAACAGAGTCCCACTTTCAAATCAGTGCTCTGCAGCTTTTCAAACTCAAAATCTCTCTCTTGTCAGATGCTATGTTTTACAATGTTCGATATCACGGCTGTGCAACTTACACATTCCTTGACAGCAGCTTACAACTTGACATTACATGCAAATCTTTTATCTGGTCTGCTTATTTTCCTTGGTTTACTAGCTGGAGCATCTAGGCGAAGATATCTGAGGCTTTGGCAAGCAACGTCGATATCTCTCACACAATGAATAACATGACTCAAAAGACAAACTCGAGACTTTATACTGAAAGGGTGACTGAAGTTAGAATGAACACATTCTTCAATCCTAAGAAAATATAAAACCTGAGCTTTTAACTTGACCATTTTCAAGGAGCACATTAGCAGGAATTATATTGGATATGTTTGCCAAAGTTGCAGAGTTGCAGTAGCCAGGGACATCTTGAATGTGAGAAATGTGGTATTGCCAATTAATGCACTTTCATGAGAAATGTGAGAAAAGTTAATGTTTTGGAGAAATGCAGGACTGAAGAGGCCTCTGCTCAGGTCTCACTGTGAACAGACAGTCATCTGATTAATAAATCAGGAATAATTGAGAAGCTTCACGTGAAGAGAAGGAAGAAAAACCTTCATGTGCAGTTTGCAGACAATTTACAAAGTTTCTTGTTAACTTTTCAGTGACCTCATTTGAAATTCCTGAGCACAAAATGAAGCAAAATATTGTCACAAAAAGTAAACAACTTATAAAGATCTATTTAAGCCACTTTACACAGCTTCATTGAGTCATATGGATGACATTCCACTTACAGTTTCAACAGAACTTAGCATGTTGATGGAAAATGAAATCATTCAATCAACAGCAGAGAGTGAGAATCTATTATTCTGCATCTTGACAAGAAGCAGACAGGCCGTCTGATCCATATAAGTGATAAAGCAGTGGCTCCACCCACACAGAGAATGGAATCCCTACGGTACAGAAGGAGGCTATTCGACCCATCGAGTACTGATGGTATTTTTTTCTTAAATGCTGTGAGGGTTCCTTCCTCTATCACCCTTTCAGGCAATGGGATCCAGATTCCCAACACCCCCTGGGTGGAAAAGATTTTCCTCAAATCCCCTCTAAATCTCCTGCCCCTTCCCTTAACTCCATGTCCCCTGGTTAATGACCTCTCTGTCAAGGGGAAATATCTCTTCCGATCTACCCTATCTCCATCCCACAATGTTGTGCATCTTCACAAGACCCCGCTCACCTTCTCTACGCCAACGAGAACAGCCCCAGCCCAACCAATCGCTCTGTAGGTTCAAAGCCTGCCTGGGTCAGAGGGGAGATCTGGGCTTGTCCTTTGTGTCTGACTTCCTCCAGAATTGACCACGTTTTGATGAATCAGCACATTGGCCCAGCTGTAGTGTTGTTTAGATGGCAATATTCAAATGGACAAATCTTATTCCATTCCTTCACTGAAAATGTGTTATTTTTGACATAGGATAATTGACAACCTGTTTATCCAGTTGATTAGGTAATGCTGTCTACATTTGCAGGAGTTGTCATTTCCAATTATAACTGGCAGCACATTGATTCAAACAGCTGCAAAACATTTGTGAAGATTTATTCCAGTTCTGGTTTCGCCACAGTTTGAATACCTGTCTGCCTCTGCTGTGGTTTCACCTTATAGAACTTTCCAGATATGGATTATAAATGGTGCCTTTAGCCAGGCTCCTAATTAAACTTGACATTTTTAAAATATAGCAAGTGAGGTAATGTTGGTCACAGATGAGGTATTTGTACTTTCAGATATAAATACACAAATGGTAGTTTTCACAATTTAATCCTTTCAAACTTGGTGACGCTGCAAACATTTAACTATTTAAATATTTCACCCAATATGGCAATAGATTGTGACCATGTTGACTTTGAGTGTGGGGCTTCCCTTGTTCTACTGGCTGCTTTGCGTGCTTACAGGATGCTGAGTTATTTGTCCTGTTGTGAAAACATATTGGAGAAATTTTAAAAATTGGAATATTTCCTGCTTGTAAGATTCTGGCTATCGAATTTGAACAATGGGAATATGTGAGTAAGGTAAAGTAATGAAGGCAAGGACAGAGTGACTGTGTGAATTTAACTGATACATGTGATGAGCCGAACAATTCTGCCAACGTATGTTTATCTACGGCGATGAAATAAGAATGGGTACAGAGCAGGAATAGATCTGAATGGGTTGTGAGGTAGGATATGCAAGGTGTGACGGAACACTATCATTGGAAATGTGAAAGAAGGAAGTTTACTTTTCTTCTGTTGTCTAAAGGTTAAATTAAAAGAGATATCTGGAATGAAGTCTGCAGTTCGAAAGAATTTAGGTAAAATAAGTCAGAAATCCAAGGGAAAGTGTATTAGAGGGGTGGAGCTGTTTTTGATCTCAGCGAACAGAAGGAATAGCTGTTTGACTCTTCACAAGCAGCGTGTGAAGGAAGCCAGATTTGAAAAGCAAACTGTTAGTTAAACATCAGAAACGAGGTGAAGGCACTGTGTAGTAGTTTTTTATTGGTTTCTAAATCTATAAAGGTGTTTTGGAACAGATCGGGGAGATTTAGAACATTAAAACTAGTGGGCCATCTAGCCCCTCAAACCTGCTCCACCATTCAACAAGATCATTGCTGATCTTTTCATGGACCCAGCTCCACTTACCTGCCCGCTCACCACGACCCATAAGAATATAAGACTAGGAGCAGGATTATAAAGCTCAGATGGAAGTTTAGATTTTTTAGAACTGCAGCGAGACAGTGTGAAGCTATCAGAGTCATAGAGGTTAGCAGCATGGAAACAGGCCCTTTGGCCCAACTTGTCCATGCCATCCCATTTTTAACCCCTAAGCTAGTCCCAATTTCCCACGTTTGGATCATATCCCCTCCATACCCATCTTACCCATGTAACTGTCTAAACTCTTTATAGAGAACATTATATTGTCTTTATATTGTCTTAGTTAAGTGTACCTCTAGTTTACTTTACCGCTTGTTTCTATTTCTTAATAAACATTCACTTTGTTAAAATCATCAGAAAGATTCAGGGACATTTTCTGGATTTCAAAGCTCTCTCCACAATATACAAATTGTAAATACGGTTAAGGATAATTATTTCATGTTTCCCTCTGGGATTTGAACAACTCAGGATTTACAGTCAGCCACAGGGTAGGTTTTATGAGGAAAGGTTGAGGGAGCTGGGGCTTTTCCTTTTAGAGAGAAGGAGGATGAGAGGCAACTTAATAGAGGTTTATAAGATGATGAGGAGATAGATAGAGTGGACGTGCAGAGACTATTTCCTCAGGTGGATGTAGCTGTTACTAGGGGGCATAACTGTAAGGTTCATGGTGGGAGATAGAGGAGGGATGTCCAAGGTAGGTTCTTTACTCAGAGAGTGGTTGGGGTATGGAATGCACTGCCTGCTGTGATAGTGGAGTCGGACACTTTAGGAACTTTCAAGCGGTTATTGGATAGACACATGGAGCACATCAGAATGATAGGGAGTGGGACAGCTTGATCTTGGGTTCGGACATAGCTCTGCACAACATCGAGGGCGGAAGGGGCTAGACTGTGCTGTACTGTTCTATGTTCTATGTTTTATCCTTAGCAGTTCATTTCTCTTTTAGAAATGGTTAAATTACTCAAGTAAGGAAAAAACAGCTCACTGATTCCACATAAAGTGACTTCAATTTTAGAAGCAAGTGTATCGAAAAAGTAACTTTACGGTGTTCTAATAACGGTCATTAAAATGAAACAGTTTTTTCCATTTCTGTTATTTTCTTGTTGCTCCTGGCATGGATCGTGCCCAGCAGGAGTATTTTACAGCTTTTGTCTGATTCGAATACTTTGGAAATAAAATTAATAGCACTTCTACATCATCGTGGTTGGACTTTTGCCCAATTTCTCGGAATCCAAATGTTACTAAATTTAGAACCAATGCATAATATTGTTTGCAGAGAATACTTTTTCTTTCCTTTTTACAGCTATTTTTCATGTTCTCCCCTTTCCCTCCCTCCCCCCTTTATTCTTTCCTGAAGTGTTCACTCAGAATAGTGTATCACTCCATTGGGTAAAAAAAACTTCTGCTGACACACATGTAGCTGGCTACTTCTTGTTGGCACAGTGAGGAGGAATGAATCTGCTCCCCATTTATTCAGGCCATTGGTTGGTCGCAACGTTAGTTTTAAAAATGTGTTTACCCTGGAAATGATTTTTTTCCAATCCAAATATATTTTTTAATAAAAAACCAAATAAACAAGGTTTTCTCAAAGAAAGATTATTAGTTACCAAACCCGAGGAGGAAATAATAAAGGTGTGATCGTGGACGCGGAAACACAGAATCATAGTGTAGGAGAGACCCTTCGGCCCATCAAATCTGCACCGATGCATGAAAGGCCTTGACCTGCCCACCTCATCCCATTTGCCAGCACTTGGCCCAAAGGCTTGGCTCACACGAACACATACAGAGAGATATCAGAAGTAAGAGTGTTAGAGTCCAATAACATGTTAAAATGATATATTATTAAGTCTTTTGCTTGTATTTGAGGGTAGATTGTTGAACTGGCTATTTGAAGGTAATTGCTTTCCAGTAGAATTCTGGAATTGACTTGGTTCAGGTCTGTAATTTGTTGAATACATTCTTTTGGTTTCAGAGAGAGAGAGATTTTTTTCTTTTTTTCTAACAGCATATTTAGGTGCTGTGCTGTTCCTTGCCCCCTTCACCTCTTAATCATCTTCTCTCTAACAAAAACAGCCTCAAGTCCCTCAGCCTTTCCTCATAAGACCTTCCCACCGTACCAGGCAACATCCTGGTAAACCTTCTCTGCACCCTTTCCAATGCTTCCACATCTTTCTTATAATGCGGCGACCAGAACTGTACGCAATACTCCAAGTGCGGCCGCACCAGAGTTTGGCACAGTTGCAACATGACCTCATGGCTCCTAAACGCAATCCCTCTACCAATAAAAGCTAACACACCGTGCACCTTCTTAACAACCTTATCAACCTGGGTGCCAACTTTCAGGGATCTATGCACATGGACACCGAGATCTCTCTGTTCATCCACACTACCATTAGCCCAGTGCTCTGTATTTCCTCCTCATCCAACTCCTCTGGGATTGGGTGATACAAAGAATTTGTTACCATCCTTCTTGTGGGCTCAATTGCAGTGTAACACCTGTCCCTTTACCTCTTCTATGCTCACTGTCCAAGTCCCAAAACACTCATTCCAGGTTAAGCAGCGTTTCACTTGTACCTGTTTCAATTTGCTGTATCACATTCGCTGCTCCCAATGTGATCTCCTCTATATTGGAGATACCATGTGTAGACTGGGTGATCGCTTTGCTGAGCACCTTCGGGCTGTGCTCAATCAGGACCCTGACCTTCCGGTTACTGCCACTTTAACACACGATCCCGCTCCCAGGCCCACATGTCTGTCCTTGTCCTGCTGCAATGTTCCAGTGAAGCTCAACGCAAACTGGGGGAACAGCACCTCATCTTCCAGCTCGGCACTTTACAGACTTCCCGTCTCAACATCAAATTCAACAACTTCGGGTGATTTGCTCTACTCCACATCGGCTCCCTTTGTTTTCATTTTATTTTATTTAATTTTTTACTATTCTCTACCTTTTATTTCTTTCTTGTCTTTCTTCATTTTTCATTCCCTCTCCCCACTCTTTCCCCCTACTTTTATCCCCCTTTCCCTTACCTTTTCTCCCCCTTTGCTTCTCCTTTTCTAAATCTTACCATTGTCACATCCATTTTCCTTCCCCACCCTGCCCCCAACATCATCATTTTAGTTTCTCTGCCCCAAGACCATTCACACCCTTTATTCTCTCTATGGACAACTATTAGGTGGTTTCCCTGCTTTCTGTGGCTATGACTCATCTTTCATTCCCTCCCCCTGCAGTATAAATATCTCCGACTTTCTCTGCCTTTTAGCTTTGACGAAGGGTTGTCCGGATTTGAAACATCAGCTCTTTCCTCCCCTCACAGATGCTGCCAGACCTGCTGAGATTTTCCAGCATTTTCTCTTTTGGTTTGCTGTGACTAACTGCTTGTTGACTGTCTCTTTCTGAAGGCAATTTCTCATCATAGCAGTGAGAGCTACTGTGGCCATTTCTGGTTTTTGCTTAGTCTGGCTTTTCCACCAGGCTTTTTGCTCGGATTTGGGAACCTCTGAATCATATCCTTTCTCTATCATTTTCCTAATTAATTTATCGTGTTCTGTTACTACCATTTATATTAAAGAATCATCTCTTTCCCCGTGTCAAATTTACACTTTCTGCCGTACTCTACAAGACCACAAGAGGACGCTCTCGACCTTCTGATTTCACTCTGTGGCTGATATTTACAATCTTGCTTGGGTGAGGCTCATGAAATCCCACCAGAGGCCAACAGAGAATTCTGTTCCGTGATTCTGGGGCAGGCGTGATGGTAAGATTCTGGCGGGTGTGTTTTCTGTTTCATATCACCGACTTTTTCTGTCTAGCTCGCTTTATAATTTCTAATTTCTATCCGCATTCCCTTCCGATTCCACAGATCACTCTCGGAGAGTTTCTCTAGGTCAGAGCCCTCAGCTCCCCACTAAGAGAGGGACACTTGCCTCCTAAATCTTGTGTTTAGAAATCTCAGACAATACCAGACTCACAAAGCCAATGTTTCAGTTTAAAGGCGTAACCTTTATTTGACCAGCAGCCGTTAGGAGAAATCATTAAAGGGTCAGGGCAGCTCCCAAGGTGGAACGCCTAGACCTCTCCAATGAAATCTGATATATACAATTCAAAACAGATTAATTTTGGGTTTTCTTATCAATTACCCCTGCCTTTCATTAGCTTTAAATCAATCATTTTTAATATACATAAATCAACAATAATACCTGTCATATACCTTAGCCAATTGCATCTTATCCTCTGGCATAATGACATGTTCCAAGTCCACCCTAACAGTTTGTAGAGCTTAAATTAGATTTTGATTTGATTTATTATTGTTACATGTATTAGTGTACAGTGACAAGTGTTGTTTCTTGTCTGCTATACAAACAATGCATACTGTTCATAGAGAAAACAAGGAGAGAGTGCAGAATGTAGTGTTATGGTCATAACTAGGGTACAGTGAAAAATCAACTTAACATAAGATAGGTCCATTCAAAAGTCGGTGAAAGTTACAGTGGACGTGCCAAATGAGAAAGTGGGTCGGCTTTCTTAACTGTACCATCAGTGGAGGGATCAGGACAGATTGTTGGTGATCTGGACACTCAAAAACTTGAAATATTCATGAACAAAACATCAAAAATTGAAATTTAACTAAAAGTGATCATTAAACTATCATCAATTGTTGTGAAAATACATCTGATTTACTAATGCTATTCAAGGAAGGGAACCTTCTGTCTTTACCAGGTCCGGCCTACATGTGACTCCAGACCCACAGCAATGTAGTTTACTCCAAACTACCCTCTGAATAGTCTAACAAGCCACTCAATTGTAGTAAGTAGGAATGGGCAACAAATGTTGGCCTTGCCAGTGATGCCTACATCCCATGGAAGTATTTTTTGGAAAAAAGCACAATTGAATGGTTGTAATAGCGTCAAGCTCATCAGCAACTACAGCTCGCAGGACACTGTAAACCAGGACAGTATACTGGTTTCCACTACCACATTTGGTATTTGATACAACTTCATGTTGGATTACAGTAGTATTTGTTATTGTATATTTATGAATCAAGTTCTTTGTATTAAGAACATACGAACATAAGAAATAGGAGCAGGAGTAGGCCATCTGGCCCCTCGAGCCTGCCCCGCCATTCAATAAGATCATGGCTGATCTGTTGTGGCTCAGCTCCACATTCCCGCCCTCTCCCCATAACCCTTAATCCCCTCTCTTATCAAAAACCCATCAACCCGCGTCTTAAAAATATTTAGCGAGGTAGCCTCCACCACTTCAACGGGCAGAGAATTCCAGAGATTCACCACCCTTTGAGTGAAGAAGTTCCTCCTCAACTCCGTCCTAAACCGCCCCCCCTTTATTTTGAAGCTGTGCCCCCTAGTCCTACTGTCCTTTCTGAGTGGGAAGAGTCTCTCCACCTCTATCCACCGTAGAAAATGTTGTACTATATTGAATGAGGTGGAAGTAGGGTTTTAATGGCATACTCAGTCATAATTACTGCTGAACAAACTCTCCAGCTCTGAAAAGCTAATCCTGTATTTGTGAAATCTCAAAACTCTTCATTCAGTGATACTTATTCTATAGCTTTTAAAAATAATGAAAAATTACTTGTTTTTAAAAATACTTTTATTTCAGCTTCTATCTTAATCCCACATCTCCATTTTCATTCCTTTTTCTGCAAAATTATAGAAAGTGAAGGATAAAACATGATGGTTATTTCCTGGTTTGCTGTCTGTGAGAATTTGTTAACACAACTGGCTTTTTGGCAAGCTGGATACTAATAAATCCCCTTGACATTACACCAGACTCAAGCAAATGTTGCTTTTTTAGACATCTCTTTTTGAGATGATTAGGGATGAACAGTTCAATCTTTTGCTGACTGCAAAACTTTATCCATGAGTAAGAGTGAACCCATATTTGGTTCACTGATGAAGGGGCAGTGCTCTGAAAGCTCATGATTCCAAATAAACCTGTTGGACTTTAACCTGATGTTGTGAGACTTCTTACTGTGCCCGCTCCAGTCTAATGCCGGCATCTCCACCTCATACTTAAAATATGTATCAGGTGGTGATCAATTAGTGGCAGCCTTTGTCTAATTCATAGGTTAAGCCTTCTAAAAGTTACTAGAAGAAAAACAATTTCTGCACATACATCCATGAACTAGTTGCATTTTCTCCCATAAACATGATCCTGAAAAAGCAGTGCCTCAAATAAATGAGTATGTTTTCCATCGCTCCCAAGGGAGTTTGTTTCACTTCAATTGGAACGTATATTACTGGTTTCTTGTTTGCATAATTTATTTATTGTGGAGTTGGGAATAGATTGATAAAGTGCTCAGAATTGCCTCAACAAGTGTCTTAAATTGTTATGTTTTATTAAGGCCTCGTGGTACCAGTCTAAGTTTCTATCTTTGGAACATACTAGCAATGTAAGAGTAAAGCTGTGTTCAGATTGTCAAATCAGGCAGTGAGTAAAATGGGGAATGTGTCTAACAGGTAGTTAGTGGTGCGGCTGCAAACCACACACACAAAAAAATCCAGAGTACCTAAAACCCCAGGGTGCAATAACTGAAAGCAGCTTCATGAGCTGAGCAAAGCAGAGGGAAGCTGGGATTGTGTTTGTTCATATACCTTTGAATCTTAAACAGCAGAATTTTAAAATGGCAAGCGGCATTCTCAACAGATTCTATAGATTCCGGCCTGCAGTTTCTGCATGACTCTCATTGAGGTAACCGTGTAATTTGGGTGGAATTAAGTCAAATGTTCTTATTATGTTCTTATGTAAATAGCACAACAGGTAACGGAAATTCAAGTGTAGGTGAGCTGCACCCATAACTATCCTACACCAGAGTATTTGTGATTTTTTTTTAACACTCGCTTTTGTTTATTCATGGTACGTGAGATTCGCTAACAAGATCAGCATTTATTGCTTATCCTGAATTATCTTTGAATAGGTGGTGATAAGTTGCCTTCTGTTCCTGTGGTGTAGAGACACTCAGTGTGCTGTTAGGGGGCAGGTGTTGGGAAGAGTTCCAGGATTTCGACTGAGTGATAGTGAAGGAACAGCGATACGGTTCCAGGACAGCGGGGTGTGTGACTCGGAAGGGAACTTGCAGGTGGTGATGTTTTTGATGAAGGGATTCCAGACCTGAAGATTAACTCTGACTTCTCTCTATGCATAGACCTGCTGAGGTTTTGCAACATTTTCTGTTTTTGTTCCCAAGTTCCTGTTGCCCTTGTACTATGAAGTGGTAGAGGACACAGTTTTGGAAGATCTAAGGAGCCTTGGTGAGTTGGTGCAGTCTCACAATAGATAGTGCACACTGTGCCTCAGTGATGGAGGAAGTGTATGTTTGTGGTTGGGGTGTGGATCAAGTGGAGCTGCTTTGTCCTGGATGGTGTTGAGCTTCTTGAGTTTTGTTGGAGCTGCACCCATCCAGGCAAGTGGGGAGTATTCCATCACACTCCTGTCTTGTGTCTTGTAAATGGTGGGCAGGCTTTCAGAAGTCAGGAAATGAGTTACTCACCACAGGATTCTTAGACTTAAATCTGCTCTGGTAGCCACAATGTTTATATGAGTCTAGTTCAGTTTCTGGTCAATGGTAACCCCCAGGATGTTGATACTGTGGGATTGAGCAATTGTAATGCCATTGAAGGTCAAGGGGAGGTAGTTCTTTTAGAGGAGGATCTTTTCTCTTGCATGATGCAAAGATTAGTTGTCACTTATCAGGACAAGCCTGAATATTATCCAGCTCTCGCTCGATATGGATTGTCTCAGTGTCCAAGGAATCATGACTGTTACTGTACAATATGCAACAATCGGAGACCATCCTTGATTCTGACTATTTGATGGAGGGAAGATCATTAATGAGGCAGCTAAAGATGGCTGAGAAACATTTGCAGTGGTGTCCTAGAAGTAGGGTAATTGGCCTTTAACATCCATAATCCTTTGTACCAGGAATGACTCCAACCAGCAGAAGGCTTGACCCTGATTCCCATTGAATCCGAACAAAGCTGAAATCATTGATGCCACGCTTGGTCAAATGCTGCCTTGATACGAAGGGTAATACTTCCCACCTCACCTTCATCCCATTATCTGGAACAATGTGCACCCATAAAACTGGCTACACCTCCAAAGGCGAGTTCCCGACATTTGCACTCATTCCATGACCCTCAGTTCCTCAGACATACCCGCTCACCCGAACCCAGCATTTATCCTCCTTTCTGGCAAATCACTAAAACTAAATTAACAAATTAAGGGGCAAAATAAAACGACAGCCCCTTAAAGGGCCGCAGCATCAAACAAGAGCAAATTCCAAAGTGGGTGTCCGGTGAATGTCCAGTGAGGTGTCCAGCGGGATGTCAAGTATATTCTGAGCTGATAGTGGCTGCAGGAGAAACTCTGTGCTCTGAATGATATCCGGGTACTTTCTGCTCTTATATTTCTTACTTTCTTTAACAGTTGAAGAAGAATTTCAATGGTAGGTCGCTGAATACAATTGAAAACCATTACTCAGTCAACACTTCAGAGACAAAAACTAACAACTGGCCAATATCCAGCAGCTGAAGAACAAATGGCTCAAATCTCACCCAGTGACGCTCAGGCAGGCGTTGGAGCGGAGGGATGGTATCGGCTCAGATTCATGAACTGGCAAGGAAGGCTCAGAGCCCAGAACATTGTAGGCCCAAACTTTCCTCGTGGAGTTGAGAGGAGCAGTCAGAATTTAACCTCTGTCTTTCTTACTCCCCCTCACATTCTCTCCCTCTCGCACTCTCTCTCCCTCACATACTCTCTCCCCCTTTACACATTGTCTCCCTGACACACTCTCGCTCCACCTCATTATCTCTCCACTTCATATTCTCTCTCTCTCTTTCACTCACATTCTCTCTCTCCCCCTCAAATTCTCTCTCTTTCACCCCCTCACATGCTCGGACAATAATTGACAATGCTCATGTTGTCCTGTGCGCCACTCTGGCTCACCTGGATCCTGCTCTGGATGCCTGGTCTCCACTCTCTCCTTCTCCCCAGCTCCTCTGCTCTCTGGGCTGCTATCTCTCGCCTCGCTGGGCTCCATTATTTAGTTCCGCCACCTTCAGCACCTCAGGCCCCTTAGCTCTGAGTTCTGGTGCCCCAAACCACAAACTCCTCGCCGCTGGTGTCCACTGCTCCTCCAGTCGCAGACTATTTCTCTCCCACACTACTTCTGATGGGACCAAACATGGGAAAGAAACAGCCTTTGATTGGACAAGCAGCTCCATCAGAATCTTCCATTCAAACCTACCTGTTTTTCTGGCATTTTCAAAATTAGCTCTGGGGGTCTCATGGAGGGTCTTTGAGGGCCACATCCAGCCTCAGGCTGCACATTGGACAAGCCTGATATACAGCACAATAATTGGGGTTTGGACAGATCAGCTGAAGGCAATGATTGCAGTGTACTGTTATACCCACCTCACACAAATTATATATAGATCTAGCAATGTTGAAAGAACAGGCAGGGGTGGAGAGCTTTGGCACTGGCTGTTCAATATTTCCGATTCAGTCATTCTAAACAGTCACTGTATTTCCAGCCAAATTTACAAAAGAGAAACATCTTTGTTCAAACTTGGCACTTAAACAAGGTACAAGACATTTATTAGTCTGGTCATGTCAAAATATATTTCACTTTTCATTTAACATGTACATGTTTACAGAGCCTTGGAAAGTGTCTGCTGTATTTCATTATAATTTCAGACGTAAACTTCCACATTCACAATGGTTTGCTTCCATCTGCAAAATTAGTAACTACTGTCTGAGGCAACACTGGCTGAAGTGGTAATCTACAGGTTATATTATAATGTCTGTATAGCAATCATTACTGTTTCCAATTGTAATCATTCTGATAAAGGGGTGGCACAATGGTTAGCACTGCTGCCTCACAGCATCAGGGACCTGGGTTCAATTCCAGCCTTGGGTCACTGTCTGTGTGGAGTTTGCACATTCTTCTCATTTCTGCATGGGTTTCTTCCGGATGCTCCAGTTCTCTCCTACACTCCAAAGATGTGCAGGTTAGTTGGTTTGGCCATGCTAAATTGCCCCTCGGTGTCTCAAGACATGTAGGTTAGGGGAATCAGCCATGGTAATTGCACCGGGTTATGGGGTTTGGGTGAAGGGTGAGTCTGGGTGAAATGCTCTGTTGGAGGGTTGGTGCAGACTCGATGGTCCAAATAGTTGTCTTCTGTGTGGTAGGGACTCTATGATCCTATAGGGGATGTGATGGAAATAGATAAAATTAAAAACATAAGAACATAATAAGAACATAAGAAATAGGAGCAGGAGTAGGCCATCTAGCCCTTCGAGCCTGCCCCGCCATTCAATAAGATCATGGCTGATCTGTCGTGGCTCAGTTCCACATTCCCGCCCTCTCCCCATAACCCTTAATCCCCTCTCTTATCAAAAACCCATCAACCCGCTTCTTAAAAATATTTAGCGAGGCAGCCTCCACCACCTCAACGGGCAGAGAATTCCAGAGATTCACCACCCTTTGAGTGAAGAAGTTCCTCCTCAACTCTGTTCTAAACCGCCCCCCCTTTATCTTGAGGCTGTGCCCCCTAGTCCTACTGTCCTTTCTGAGCGGGAAGAGCCTCTCCACCTCTATCCTATCCATCCCATTCATCATCTTATATGTCTCAATGAGATCTCCCCTCATTCTTCTAAACTCTAACGAGTACAAGCCCAGTTTATTCAGCCACTCCTCATAGCTCAACCCCCTCAACTCCGGTATCAGCCTAGTAAACCTCCTCTGCACTCCCTCCAAGGCCAAAATATCCTTGCGTAAGTACGGCGCCCAAAACTGCACACAGTACTCCAGCTGCGGCCTCACCAATGCCCTATACAGCCGCAGCAAGACCTCCCTACTTTTATATTCAACCCCCCTCGCTATGAAGGCCAGCATCCCATTCGCCTTCCTGACCATCTGCTGCACCTGCAGGCTGGGTTTTTGTGACTCATGCACAAGGACCCCGAGGTCCCTCTGCACCGTCGCCTGCTGCAGTTTTTCGCCACGTAAGTAATAATCCTTCCTACCATTATTCCTACCAAAGTGGACCACCTCGAACTTGCCAACATTAAATTCCATTTGCCAGTTCCTGGCCCATTCGCCCAGCCTATCTAGATCCTTCTGCAGACTCTCCACACCCTCCGCACAATTTGCCATTCAATGAGAAGTTTTACTGCATTCATAAACTGATCTCTATGACAATATTGTCATAAAATATGAACAATTTTTCTCTTACCTTCAAGCCATTGGCCTTGATTGATTGACATTGAAGCAAAGTTTATGTTGCACTGTATCTTCATAAGATCAAGAATTTTCTTTCTGGCTAATATACTAATTGTAATATTACCTTGTAAAGGTGCCTAAGGAGATGCAATTATAGCGATAACTTTACTCAGAGTTTTTACTGAATTACTTGCCTTTGGCGACATGCTTTACGAGGGGCTTGGGCTGCCAATCTGTAACCTTAGATCTGTTACTTTATTGCTATTTATGTATCATTAGGAATGAGAGCAGAGTGTGAAAGCTTTGCCTAATATTTTGTCCGATGCACTTTTAAACACAGTTTCTGTCAGTAAAATATTTCAGAAATAAGTTGTATCTTGGCAACACTTTAGTCTTGGTCTCAGCGCTTTAATCTCTCTCCTCTGAACTTCCAGTGATCTGAGCTGAAATCAAGGTTCATCACATTTTCAGTTATTGTTCTAGAACCTCTGAACTTTGATCATCATCACTTTCTCCATAAGCCTCTTACTTTGCAGGGGATTATAACCAAAGTTTGGCATTGTATATTCATTGCTATTTGAATTATCTTATATTCTTTCCAAGTCTTTTCAAGGTTGATCGTGTCTGGTACTCACTAATGTATATTAAACAATCCATCTTCTCTTCCCATCTGTGCATCAATAGACTTAATTTATTTATTAAAGATAGACAGTTTTATCCATCAAGTTTTATTTTCAGCAGACCAAGTGTGAGGTTGAGTGCTTCGATACATCATACTGTCAGCACCGTATATACAAGGGCATAAAGTCTGCAAAAACAAAATACAGACACACAAGAACCTGCAGTGGGAATAAGTGTAACAGAATTACTCGGAATGAGCCACCTTCTATTAACACTACCCATACATATCGATCCGATGTTAAGTTGGTTCAGTTAACAGGGGTTTGGGTTTCACAGGGAAATATGGTGAAAAGGCAATAGTTCCAATCTATGGCAATTAAAGGTGGTTTGCAAGTTACAAACTTTGTCAATTGAAGGGGAACATGAAAATGTGATTTCAAATTGTGAAAGGTTTCACTGAATTCATTTCCTAAACTTAAAATGACCTTGCAATCCCTCTGATATACCTGTGCACAACTCAACGCTAAATCATCATTTGTTTGCGAGTCTTATACTTTCTGCATAAGAGCAGCAAAGATAAATAATGAAATCAGAGCTCAGAATTATTTCTATGCCAGTGGAGTTGCTGCCTGTACCTGTGCTGAAATGCTCCTGTTTGAGAGGGAGTTGGTGCTCTGGATGGAACCACAAATGATGTGTGTTTCCTGTGGGCAGGAAAAGCTACGCTTCACACAAACACAAAATGCTGTTAAAAAGGGTGTTTTGGCAGAAATTCCATTTCTTCTGCAATAAACGCCAATTGGTTGAGGAACAAGGGGATACAGTTTAAAGTGGTTGGTAAAAGAATCCAAGGGGACATGCGGTAAGACTTTCCTAAAAGTTTTAGAAAAACTATGGATGAGATTTCATGGCCTTGCTCATCCTGAAATCGTCTCACCTGAGGTCAACAGACCTTTCCATGGTCTGCCCCTCACCCACTCCGATTCACATGGTGGGCAAGGCTGTAAAATTCTGGCCTTATCTCTCTTTGATAATTCACCCTGTTCCCAGTAGAATTTGGCAGCTTTGTAATTACTCTTTGTGATGCTGTCCTGAATATCATGGTCCCATCTAAAAGTTGATCGTAAGACCGTAATACAAGGGAGCAGAATTAGGCCACTCGACCCATCGAGTCTGCTCTGCTATTCAATCGTGGCTGTTTTTTTTCTCATCTCCATTCTCCTGCCTTTTCCCCATAATCAAGAACCTATCTATTTCTGTCTTAAAGACACTCAATGACCTGGCCTCCACAGCCCTCTGCAGCAAAGAGTTCCACTTTTCACATGCTTGCTTCAGATTGATCCTGTTATCAGTATTTATACTGGGGAATATTGACTGGAACCTCCTTCCTGTCCTGATGAATATTAACAAGTAGGAAGCAAATGACACCTTATTTCATCAGTCCTTTGCCATTGAATTTGAAACATTTGACAATATTACATCTGAGTTGGTTCTGGCAATAAATTCTAATGAATTCAGGGCAAATAAACAAATAAACCTTTAATTGTTGTGATGAATTATATTTGTCATTATCAATGCTTTGCTGATTAAGAAGAGCAGCATAGAATCCCTACAATGCAGACAGAGGTTCCTCACCCTATCGAGTCTGCACTGAATCTCCAACACAGCATCCCACCCAGGCCCCATCCCTGTAACCCCACGTATTTCCCCACATTTTTATCCCATAAATTCTACGCATCTTAAGACACTTTATTTACCATGGCCAAACTAATTAGCCTGCACACCTTTGGACCTGAGCACCCGGAGGAAAGCCACACAGACATGAGGAGAGTGTGTAAACTGTGCACAGACAGTGACCTGAGGCAGGAATCAAACTCAGGTCTCTGGCGCTGTGAGATGATGTGGAGATGCCGGCGTTGGACTGTGAGTTTACTATCAAATAAATCGGTTGGAATTAAACCTGCTGTGAGATAGCAGTGCTAAGCATTGTGCCACTGTGCACAGTTCCACTGTGGAGGCAGACCTACTGGAGACAAACCTTTATATTGTGTTAGTAGTGTGAGACTTAATAAAAGATGTTTAAGGACCGCAGCCTTCTGTTGGCTAGGGATGGAATGGTGAGGTGGGAATGGAGCTGGGAGAGGCAGCAATCCAATCAATGCTTCAGAAAATGATCAAACTCTGCTGCTTGCGCAGAGGAAATGGTGACACTGCAGAAAGCAAATGGCAAAGCTTTGGATTCCTGGCTGGTTGCCCTGAGACACAGGCGATGGTTTGTTTGTGGTTGGGAGGTGGAAAAAACAGCTGCCAAAGATAATGCTCAAATTAGTTTAGAAAATATCCTGAACTTTCCCCGATTCCCTCCACATCTGACAGTGACAAATGCACCTTTGTAAAGTGCGCAGGATCACCTGACTCTTCATTTGGTGCAGGGCTCAATGTTCTAGAAACTATAATGAACAGGAGTTTTCCATTGAGAAATTTTATTATTCATTATTTTTTTGGAGATATTTATTTTCCTTAACATTTAAAATTTTCTTTCAGTAGCAGCAGATGTTCTAGTATTGAGAAAAATTTATTTTTAAATTCCATGAAAAAGGCTTGGATTAAATCCCAGCCATGCCTGAGTTGATAGTTTATTTACTGCTGAGGGTTTAAGTCTCGCTCCACGTAATTGAACTCTCGGCCAACACTTGAGTTCAGCGTTGAGGGAGTGCGATACTGTCTGAGAGGTCACCTTTTGGGTGAGTTGTTAAATTGAGTCCCAGTCTGCTCTGGCCAAATGGATACCAAATATCCCATGGGGTTGTTTATAAGGGTAGGGGAGTTACCCCTGGTGTCCAGGCAGATTACGCTGTAATAATCACATTGATGTTTGTGGGATCTTGCTGTGAAATCTCTCATTTCCTGTAATACAAACAATGACCATATTTTAAAGTACTGGCTTTTCCATTCCCTTGTGTTTTCCAACAGTGGAGGTGGCTCACTATTGGCTATTGGTAGGGCCTTCCAGTCCCGCTGAGGTCTACACCATTTTGCATGCCTTGCATGTGTGAGAAATGCAAGTCTTTCCATTGATTTGGAACTTCGAGCAGTCGGGGTTACATTGGGGAATTTGGAATTGTGCGTCCATCATCCACCTGCTCCTTTTGCAAAGTTCCTACACCAACCCACCTCGCCCAAAACCAGTCTGGGCCAATTCCTCAAACTTTTGCAGAGCAGATACTGCAGATAGTTCATTTTTATCACTCTACAACTGATCATTTTAATTTTAAAATGAGGAAAACAAAACCCTACTTAGATTTCAAACAGTTAGCACTTCCCCAAAAGCTCCATCACAAAGTGTCTCCAATTTCCTTAAAATTGTCCACTGAATCAGCAGAATGGATCTCGGTTTCAATGGTTCCAGGCCTTTCTGACTGTCCTTTATCCTCCTTCAGGGATTAGGCTCTATGTGAGTGTTGGTGAAATGGACTCCAATTGGATTGGTCCATGATCAAACTTGACAAAGAGCTGCAGTGGTTTGCTGTTCCTTTCTGCTGTGTGTCTGGGAAATCTCCCACTCACACCACTGCCAGCCAGAGTATTGGAGGCAGATCATCACCTTGTTTGGCCACATTATGAACACATCTTCCATGGTCAGGAGTGGGACTTGAACCTTGGACCTGTGGCCCAGAGGCAGTGACATTACCCACTGCAGACAAGATCACCCCCCACCTTCCACCAACACACCGCCCCCACCCCCCCCCACCGAACCACCACCTCCCCCCCCCACCCCACCCCACCCCCACCACCTGCCCAACACATTTAATTAAAACTGATGCCATGAGAGCCTGGATTGTTGGAAATTTTCAGTGTGTAGGATCCAAAGTCTCTACCTGAGGAAGACTTTGGAGAGTTGTCCTAATATCCTCGTCAAGATTCCTCCATTAACTAACCCCACCAAAGCACATTGAAGATCTTACTCTCTGAAAATTGGTTATAATGTTTGATGACACAACTGCAACAACTAACTTATTTATAGATAAGTTCACTCTTTCCTCCACCCTGCCTTAAAGAAATACTGTAAGAAGTCTCACAACACTAGGTTAAAGTCCAACAGGTTTATTTGGTAGCAAACACCACGAGCTTTTGGGGCTTTGCCCCTTCGTCAGGTGAGTGGAGAGTTCTGATCACAAACAGGGCATATAAGGGCACTCACTCAGCTTACAGAATACTGATTAGAATGCAAGTATCTACAGCTTATCAAGTCTTAAAGGTGCAGCCAATGTGAGTGGAGATAGCATTAAGCACAGGTTAAAGAGATGTGCATTGTCTCCAGGCAGGACAGTAAGTGAGATGTTGCAAACCCAGGCAAGTCATGGGTGTTACAAATAGTGTGGCATGAACTATATACCCTGTTTGTGATCAGAACTCCCCATTCACCTGACGAAGGGGCAAAGCCTCGAAAGTTAGTGGCGTTTGCTACCAATAAAGCTGTTGGACTTTAACCTGGTGTTGTGAGACTTCTTACTGTGTTTACCCCAGTCCAACGCCGGCATCTCCACGTCATTAAAGAAATACTCCCAGCTTCTGTGTCGTGTCCTCCTGCACACAGATACATTCCTGAAATCCTGTTGCTGTTGTAAGTGGTTCTGGCTCCTCTTACATTGTGGATGGACAGGATATAGTGCCAACCTGTGCCGGGGGCAGTACCAGGGCACGTTACTCTCTCCTGGGGGGGCTATACTTGGCTTAGTGCCCCCGGGCAGGACGCCCTTTCCTGAATGTCTGTCTGCTGAAGCTATTGTGAACCTCGCTGATGTGATGGCAGTGAGGATTGGATATTTAGCGAGGGGAGAGGGATGATTTGGCAGGGAGGCCTGGTAATAATATTCAAATTTATTAAAATTAATTTAAATGAGGACTTCATTATGTCACCAGTGAGTGACGGGGAAAATTACTGGTGATTTACCGATTGTCACAGGAATTTACACCAATCACCATTTACACCCACAGCGAACACCAGCACAACATCGCCCCCTAATGGCTGAGCTCACTCACACACAGAGGCAGGACTCTGATTGGAGCATTGCTGGGCAGGGAGGAGCTTCAATATATCAGTCAGTCAGCTTGCTTGAATTCAGCAAAGTAATATTTAACTCCCGCCCTGCATTCTCCTTCTCAGCGTGGCCAGTGTGAAACCTGCCTGACTCTGTCATCTTTATTGGACATTCATTAGATGCTGAGAGATTGTTTGTGGGAGAGCCTAGGGGCAGAGGGCAGAATTTCAGGGTGAGGGGCTCACACATTTAAGGGAAAAATGAGCAGGAGTTTCACAGGTTCGAGGCGAGAGGGGGAAAGTTTAAGGGAGATGTGCGGAGGAAGTTTTTCACGCAGAGAGTGGTTGGTGCCTGGAATGCGCTGCCAGAGGAGATGGTGGAAGCAGGCACATTGGCACCAAGAGGCATCTGGATGGTTATATGAATAGGGAGGGAATGGAGGGGTATGGACCGAGTAAGGGCAGAAGATTTTTGTTTAGTTTAGTTTGGGCATCATGATCGGTGCAGTCTTGGAGGACCAAAGGGCCTGTTCCTGTGCTGTACTTTACTTTGTTTTTCTTTGTTCTTTGCAATGCAATAAACCATTGCAAACCTTATTGCAATACAATAAATCGTTACAAACATTAGGCGAACACATTGAGCTGAATCAGCTGAAGAGTGGCAATCACCATTGGATTATCACTCTGGAATGCTCTTTTAGAGAGCTGGTGCAGATGGGCTGAATGGCCTCTTTCTGCACTGTAAGAATTCTGTGATTTCTTACTCATAAATCCTGATAGGCTTCTTCAGAAATTGGAATGTACTCGTTGTTGCAATGTTTCCTCGTAGCAAAGGATCATCGGAGAAAGCCAAGCCAAGCCAAGCCTGCTTTATAGGGCACTGGCCATCGTATTTTGGTAAGTCTTCAGCCACTAACACACGAAAAAGCTTTGGAACACTTAGAAAACTTTTTAGTGTTTGTTAATGAATGAGTGTGAGTGAGGTAAATTGATCGGATGGCAGGGTTGGTAGGGTAAGGGTGGCAGCAGAGCGTTGAGGTCAGGTCAGGAGGGGTTGGGGGGGGAATCAGGGGCTAAGGCTTTTGAAGCACTGGGGATATTGGAGGGTCAGGCGAGTTGTGAGACATGGGAGGAAAGTTTCTGAGGGTCAGTGTGAAGTCGAGGGTCAGAGTGTCAGGTAGAATTGGAAGATTGGGGGATTGGAGGGACAGGGGAGTTGTGGGATGTTAGGGGAAGGTCTCTCGGGGGTCAGTGGGGAGTCAAGGCATCAGGAGGAGTCAGTGGGTCAGCGAGGAGTCGGTGAGTGTCAGTGGGGAGTTTTGCGGGGGGGGGGGGTCAGTTGTATAGTTACCCATGAGTTAGACACAGTTTGTTTCAGTGTAACATTTCCTGAGTAACTGTTGAGCTAAGTGAGTCGCAATTTTCCAAAATCTCCAACTCTTAACTCACGGTTGGAGACTTTGTTAATGGCCTGGGAGTTACTCAGTCAAAGTTGAAATGTCCAGGACAATAGACCTGCAGATTTGGTCATTATTTTGTAGTTAAACTTTATGTATAATGTGAAAATATTGCCACCTCAAAAATAATCTATTGGCTGGGAATAGCTAAGGAAGTGGACGGTGCTATCCAAATGCATTTCTTTCTTTCTTTCTAAACTGCTCTAATCTTGCATTTTTTTAAAAGTTGAAACAGAATCAGCTTGATTTGTTTGACAGACAACTCCAGCTCATTAAATACACTCTAACACAGTTGTCAATGCTACTTGATGTGTAAAGCTGTCAGTTACATTCATGAATAACAGCAGGCCAGTACAAGTGAATCAGTAAATCTTACATCAGGTGTTTCTTGGCTTCATCCCTCAGGCTTCTGTAACTTTATAGACAGACAGAAAATATTTGCAACATTCAGTTTGGGTTTTGCTGATGTGTGGATTCAAAACTCTAAACTTAACCTTTATACTCTTTATTTATGACCACTGGTGGCACCATTGCAGGCATCTAGTGTACAAAGCCGGTTCTGTATTTGTAATCTATCAGTTCACAGATAAAATGGGTATGGCACTCCACAAGTGAGTACTCTTTCTCCTGTGTTCCTATGCAGTCATTCAGCACAATAAGTCTTCCACCTTGGAGTTGTTGGCTTAAAACCAGCTCACAAAAGTGGATAAACCCTTTCTTTCCCTATTGATTGAAGAAGCCCAATCTAAAAATGGGGGGTACGGTGGCCCAGTGGAACCTAGGTTCAATTCAGGCCTCGGGTGACTGTGTGGAACTTGCACATTCTCCCCATGTCTGCATGGGTTTCCTCTGGGTGCTGCAGTTTCCGCCCACACTCCAAAGATGTGCAGGGGTTAGGTGGATTGGCCATGATAAATTGCCCCTTCGTGTCCCAAGATATAAACGTTAGGAGATTGGCAGGGTAAGTATGTAGGGTTACGGGGATAGGGCCTGGGTGGGATGCTCAGTCAGAGAGATAGTACAGATTTGACGGGCAGAATGGCCTCCTAGTGCGCTGTAGGGATTCTATGATTCATTCCATTTGATGATTTTATGATTCAAACTGGTGGTGGGCAGCACAAAATCACTCAGTATTTATTATAAATTGGCAATATCATTCAGGTAGCCAATAAGAATGGCTGGTGAGTGATGGAAGGGATTCATATTGATGCCCAGGCAGATGTTGAGTACCTGCTCCGGGTTGTATTTTAATTTGTGTCTCCCTTCATCAGTACCATAAATAATCACCAGACTGCATTAAACCACCTACACAGGCTTCTCCTGACTCACATTAAACCAGCTGATACATTTCCGAAAGTGTTGGAACGGTCCTCGGGCTACATATCCTGTGCTGAATCTTAAGCACAAGTTGTCATGACTGGAGGTAAAATGTGTGCTTGAGGTAAATGTTAGGGCTGTATTTGCACAATGGAGAAAATGAATAGATCGTTTGATAGGAGTATATAATGGTTTGTTAAAATAGCTTTCTGCCACATTTAATTTCAGCTGCAGTTCAGCTTCAGGCAATACCAGGAAGTTGGTCTTTAATTCAATTAACATTCTGCAGCTTTACTGCTTTTTGTTCAAACGCTGTCTCAGGATGGTGAAATCGGTAACTACATCTTGAAGTAGCGGCATCTCAATTTATTGAAACATTAAAGCACAGTGAATACCTTCCCCATCATGCTCCAATCTTTTCTTTAGTAGGTTTTGTTTGTGGATTGAAAAACAGGTAAGATTGAAGAGGGAGCAGTCAAAGGATGCCATCACTGAACTGCCAGTTAGTATAATGTGTGTAACAAAGTGAAACAAATCTTCAAACACTAACATGTTCACAACTGCAGTAATATTAATCCTGATGTCACAAACATACAATTAACAATTGCCTTATTTAAATGAGCAAAGTTTATTTATTAGTCAAAAGTAAGGCTTACATTAACACTGTGATGAAGTTACTGTGAAAATCCCTTGTCACCACATTCTGGTGTCTGTTTGGGTCAATGCACCTAACCAGCATGTCTTTCAGACTGTGGGAGGAGACTAGAGCAATCGAAGGAAACCCACGCAGACACGGGGAGAACGTTCAGACTCCACACTGACAGTGACCCGAGGCCGTGAATTGAACTCAGGTCCCTGGCGCTGTGAGGCACCAGTGCTAACCACTGTGCCACTCAAAGACATATTGGCAGCACTGCTGCCTCACAGCACAAGGGACCCTTGTTGGGTGACTGTGGAGTTTGTACATTGTCCCTGTGTCTGAGTGGGTTTCCTCCAGCTGCTCTGGTTTCCTCCCACAGTCCAAAGATGTACAGGTGGGGTGGGTTGGCCATGCTGAAATTGCCCCTTAGCAGTCTAAGATGTGTCGGTTAGGGGGATTAGCCACGATGAATGTGAGTGATTATGGGTATCGGGTAGGGGAGAGGGCCTGGGTACGACACACCATCAGAGAGTTGTTAGAACATTAGAACATTACAGCGCAGAACAGGCCCTTCGGCTCACGATGTTGCGCCAACCAGTTTAAAAAACAATGACCCTCTAACCTAAACCAATCCCTTTTCATCCATAAACCTATTCACGGATCTCTTAAACGCCCCCAAACTAGGCGCATTTACAACTGCAGCAGGCAGGGCATTCCAATCCCTCACCACCCTCTGGGTAAAGAACCTACCCCTGACATCCGTCCTATAACTACCTCCCCTTAATTTAAAGCCATGCCCCCTCGTGCTAGCTTTCTCCATCCGAGGAAAAAGGCTATCACTGTCCACCCTATCTAAACCTCAAATCATCTTATATGTTTCAATAAGATCCCCTCTTAGCCGCCTTCTTTCTAGCGAAAACAACCCCAAATCCCTCAGTCTCTCCTCATAGGACCTCCCCTCCATACCAGGCAACATC
Source organism: Carcharhinus amblyrhynchos (assembly GCF_965287045.1). Lineage (NCBI taxonomy): Eukaryota > Metazoa > Chordata > Chondrichthyes > Carcharhiniformes > Carcharhinidae > Carcharhinus > Carcharhinus amblyrhynchos. The sequence continues at coordinate 51,839,579 of NC_137342.1, forward strand.
CTGGTAAACCTCCTCTGCACCCTCTCCAAAGCCTCCACATCCTTCCTATAATGTGGGGACCAGAACTGCACACAATACTCCAAGTGCGGCCGCACCAGAGTTGTGTACAGTTGCAACATGACGCTGTGCAGACACAGTGGGCCGAATGGTCTCCTTCTGCACTGTAGAGATTCATCTCATATTTAATATATGTTTGGTAAGCAGTTCTCTATCTCAGGCACACATTGCTAGCAGTGATCAAGCATTCTCAAGCTGGCCGGATGCATAGTAAAGCTCCCTGTGCTCCATTCTAATGTACCTTATCTCTATCTGTAGAAAACTGCCCCCTACTGCATAAATGTGACTGTTGCAATTCCAGTCAGCATTTGGGGCAGGAAATTATCATTGGTGTTACTGTGTTATACATTCCTACAAATACAAAATCCCTCTGTTTTAATTGAGGCTTAAACACACTGATTTTAACTCCCCCATGAAAATGCAGAGAGGAATTTGAGATGGCCATCTTTTAGAATTCATACAATAACTTGGTTGACAGTTATTTCCAGTCTAAGGGTAGCTGCCAATTTATTGCCAATTAGTGCCCCTGAGGAATTGTCCAGCTGGATTCACGCCCATTCGGAAACAATCGAGATTTGCCAAACAATTTCACAGAGGGACCCTTTAGTCATCAGCATGAGGAAACTTTCATCCTCCACAGAATCAACTGGGCTCCAGAGAGGAAAGGATAGTTTGAAAGAAAGGGGAAGCAGAAATAGGCTGTGTTGCAATAATAGTTTTAAAACTGCTTCAGTCAAGATATTCTAAATAATCACATTTAATGGTATTGAGAATTTGTAAACAATTATTTTTAACTTAAAACCAGCAATCCCTTTTCCATTACTTAAGTTTAGAGGGATGTCTTGAATAAATTTCCCTGATTTAAAATGATTCCACAAAGGATTCAGTTGAAGTAGATTAAGCGCTGTTGCAGAGATATTTGGTCAAACATGGAAGATTCAAATCAGACAAATATTTAACATCTCCAAAAGGGATTATCAGCCATTGCTTTTACTGAGATCTTCCTGAACCGATTGATTGCTCAGTTTCCAGCATTGCAAACATACTTCATTGGCCATGTCGTGCTTAGAGTTTTCCTGAGGTGGTGAAAGGTGCTGTATGAGATCAATCATGATCTTATCGATTGGGAAAGCAGGCTTGAGATGGTGGGTGGAGGGGGCGCAGGGGGGTGAGGGGGGATTGCCAGTGGTAATGAATGGGGTGAAGATTGCAGGCGATTATTGATAATGGATGGGGCATTGGGGGGGGGGGATTGCCATGTCAATGGGCTGGGGTATGGGGGGGGGCCTGTTTGTTACCTTTGAGATCAGGGTTCCCATTAAAAAGGACTGTGGTTTGTAAGCCATGCTTGCTGGCATCTTTCGGCCGCACCACTCCAAGAATGATGTTTTTCTTTTTGATAAAATGACAGCAGATCTGGAGATGAAACTTGGCTATTGTTCTGGGGAGAAACACACCAGTTTTCCACCATTTTTTCAGAAATTTCCGCTCCATGTCCTGATTTAAGAGAGGACATAATTGCGTTAGAAACAGTTCAGAGGTCGTTCACTCAGCAGATTCTTAGGATAAGGGATGATCTCAGGCTTGGCTAACACACGGCCCACCAGGCCTGTGTATCAGCCCTGTCTTCAATATGTGGGAAAGTGAATTCAAATATTCTCCAAAGGACTGTTCCTCCAATCACACGGGCCAATTCTCTCCAAAATTTGCTGTAATTAGGGTCACTACTGAGCCAATCAGCAGCAAATGTGGAGAGAAGCAGTCTCTTATTGGAGGAGATGCTTTCTTCAGCTTGAGGCCTGAACATGTTGGGGGGGAGGGGGGTGGTAGGGGGGTATGCTGGGGGGGGAGTGGTGGGGGATGGGCTATGTGTTCAAGATGGAGGGGAGGAGTCAAGGTGGCTGCCAGGCATAGGGTCAGCGCTGCCGGATAGGAGGAGAATAGACTGATAGCTGGTGTGAATGAGAGTGAAAGCCTGTGTGGGTGTGAGGTACATGCGGGGGGAGAATCTCTGAATGAATGTGCGCGCGTGTGTACAAGAATTTGTGTGTGAGCGATATTTAAATTTCAGTGCCAGAGGGTTGACAGACAGTAATTAAATCTTATCGAATGTTACAAGATTATTTAGACTGAAACCAACAAGAATTAACTTTCTGTTGCAGTTTTATTTGTATCTATCAAAATATTCAGTGACTTCATGCTGTACAATTCATTCCAATGGCTCAGACTGGCACTGCCCACCAGGCACCCTGGCACTGGCCACCAGGAAGTATCAAGGGGGTTTGGCCTGAGGTGGTGGTGCACCTGCACAGAGATTGGTAGAGGAAGGATGGGGGGCACTCAGAGCTAGCCATTGGAAGGGGGGGGAAGGGTGAGGGAGGGCTTGGGGATGCCATCCAGATGCCAGCAATCAGGAGGTTGGTGATGGGGGGCCTGTGCCCATACGTCGTTCACTCTACAGTGAGATTGATGAATGTTATCGGCCCGCTCAGCACGCTGATGCCAGTCTTTCAGGTGGGATTAAGTCCCTCACCCCCCACTAATGGTGTGAACCTTCAGGCAGACTGTAAAACACAAAGTGCCAAAAATTCAACCAACCAAATTCACCCAAAAAACAGGCAGGAAAATCTCCCATTTTCCCACCTGTTGGGCACTAGGTGGTTTTTGGGAATTTTGCCCCCAAAGTCTTTATTTTTCTAGAAGTGATGAGGACAGCAGGAGGGACCCTTCTGGGACAAAGCTTTCAGCTTCCCAAATTAAATCACGTGTCTGCCGCAGACTAAACCTAATCCAGCATTGGTACATGATTAACAAATGAATGTCCATTATGTTTATAGAAAGAGGTGACTGGATTCACATCAGACAACATCAACATGACCATTAGATTTGTAGGAGAGTTAACATGTTTTTACAATTGCACAATCAAATATAAACATTTTCCACAATCACAGAACTTTTTCTCCCTCAGATTCCCATTTTCCATCTGGGAAAAATACAAAATTGACCAGGAGAGAGGGAGTTTCTCTTGTGTACTGGATTACTGTAATTACACTGTGTCCTGGATTATTGTAATTACACAGTGCACTGGATCCTGGATTACTGTAATTTCACACTGTGCTACACTGGGACTTTGATGTTGTGGCCATTTTGGAGACATGGATAGAGCAGAAACAGGAATGGTTGTTGCAGTTTCCGGGGTTTAGATGTTTCAGTAAGATCAGGGAAACTTGTAGAAGAGGGGGAGGTGTGGCATTGTTAGTCAAGGACAGTATTACGGTGACAGAAAGGACGTTTGATGAGGACTCGTCTACTGAGGTAGTATGGGCTGAGGTTAGAAACAGGAAAGGAGAGGTCACCCTGTTGGGAGTTTTCTATAGGCCTCCAAAAAGTTCCAGAGATGTAGAAGAAAGGATTGAAAAGATGATCCTGGGTAGAAGCGAAAGTAACAGAGTAGTTGTTATGGGGGACTTTAACTTTACAAATATTGACTGGAAAAGCTATAGTTTGAATACTTTAGATGGGTCAGTTTTTGTCCAATGTGTGCAGGAGGGTTTCCTGACACAGTATGTAGATAGGCCAACAAGAGGCAAGACCACATTGGATTTGGTACTGGGTAATGAATCAGACCAGGTGTTCGATTTGGAGGTAGGTGAGCACTTTGGTGACAGCGACCACAATTTGGTTACATTTACATTAGGGATGGAAAGGGATCGGTATATACCGCAGGGCAAGAGTTATAGCTGGGGGAAAGGAAATTATGATGTGATTAGGTGAGATTTAGGATGCACAGGATGTGTAAGGAAACTGCAGGGGATGGGCACAATTGAAATGTGGAGCTTGTTCAAGGAACAGCTACTGCGTGTCCTTGATAAGTATGTACCTGTCAGGCAGGAGGAAGTGGTCGAGTGAGGGAACCATGGTTTACTAAAGAAGTTGAATCTTTTGAGAAGGGGAAAAAGGAGACTTATGTCAAGATGAGATGTGAAGGTTCAGTTGGGGTGCTTGAATTAGCTAGGAAGGACTTAAAGAGAGAGCTAAGAAGAGCCAGGAGGGGACATGAAAAGTCTTTGGCAGGTAGGATCAAGGAAAACCCTAAAACTTTCTACAGGTATTTCAGGATTAGAAGAATGATTAGGGTAAGATTAGGGCCAGTCAAGGATAGTAGTGGGGAAGTTGTGCATGGAGTCCAAAGAGATAGGAGAGGCGCTAAATGAATATTTTTTGTCAGTATTCACACAAGAAAAAGACAATGTTATCAAGGAGAATACTGAGATACAGGCTATTAGACTAGACGGGATTGAAGTTATAAGGAAGAGGTGTTAGCAATTCTGGAAAGTATGAAAATAGATAAGTCCCCTGCGTTGGATGGGATTTATCCTAGGATTCTCTGGGAGGCTAGGGAGGAGATTGCAGATCCTTTGGCTTTGATCTTGAGGTTGTCATTGTCTACAGGAAAAGTGCCAGAAGACTGGAGGATAGCAAATGTTGTCCCCTCGTTCAAGAAGGGGAGTAGAGACAGCCCTGGTAATTATAGACCAGTTAGCTTTTATTGGTAGAGGGAATGAGTTTCGGAGCCATAAGGTCATGTTGCAGCTGTACAAAACTGGTGAGGCCGCATACTATTGCGTACAGTTCTGGTCACCACATCATAGGAAGGATATGGAAGATTGGAAAGGGTGCAAAGGAGATTTACCAGGATGTTGCCTGGTATGATGGGAAGCTCTTACGAGGAAAGGCTGAGGGACTTGAGGTTGTTTTCGTTAGAAAGAAGAAGGTTGAGAGGTGACCTAATTGAGGCATACAAAATGATCAGAGGGTTAGATAGGGTGGATAGTAAGAGCCTTTTTCCTCAGATGGTGATGACTAACACAAGGGGATATAGCTTTAAATTAACGGGTGATAATTATAGGACGGATGTCAGAGGTAGGTTCTTTACTCAGAGGGTAGTAAGGGCGTGGAATGCCCTGCCTCAGCAGTTGTGGACTCGCCAACTTTAAGGGCGTTCAAATGGTCAGTGGATAGGCATATGGATAACATTGGAATAGTTTAGGTTAGAGGGTCATTGGATTGGATCCATTGGTCGGTGCAACATTGAGGGCCGAAGGGCCTGTACTGCGCTGTAATGTTCTATGTTCTACTGTAACTTCACTGTGTACTGTGTAATTACAGTATGTACTGGATTATTGTTGCTTCACTGTGTACTTGATCACTAAAATTAGGTGGGATACTGGATCACTGTGATTTCACCATGTAATGGATTATTGTAATCTCATTGTGTACCGGATCATTGAAACTTAACCGTGCATTGCACTTAATTTAATTTAATCATGTACTTGATCACTGTGACCTCACAGTGTACTGGATCATTGTTATGTCACAGTAAACGGATCACTGTGATCTCATTGTGTACTGAATCACCATAAGCTCACAGTGTACTGGATCATTGTAACCTCACTGTGCACCGGATCACTGTGATCTCACTGTGCACCGGATCGCTGCCGCCTCGCGGCGCACTGAGGGACACCGCTCAGTTTATTAATGCAGATTCTTCATCAATTGCCGTGCGGCTAAGTGCTTTATTTTCTCCTAATGATGCATGAAGTCAAAATGAGTAAGAAGTTACCAAGGAAACCAAAAATCCCCAGGACAGCCCACAGGATGGAAAGAAAATATCACATTTAAACTTGGTTAAACTCCTGAAGTGGAGTAGCTTTCTGAAGTTGTTGCTGGAGGATATATTGACAGGTCACGCTGGCTGGAAAACCCTGGCTGGAAAGCCTAAGGAGAAGGTGGACTGGAAACACTAACTTGTGATTTCATGGAGATTTTCACAAATTAAATAAATCCCCCTCAGATCTTTACAATGTTTTGATGAGTGATTTTCCCAGTGTTTTTTGGGCTGACTGTCCTAGTGATTTAAATGGTAAAATGTGTAATTAAGTTTAACCACTTGTCATTCCATCTCATACCCAATCAGTCATTACTCACAATCGCACTCAGAGAAACACGAGTGAATAAACACTGGCAAAACACAACACTTAAAAAAATCCTGGATAAAAGTAAATTACTGCAGGTGCTGGAATCTGAAACCAAACGAGAAAGCGCTGGAAAATCTCAGCAGGTCTGGCAGCATCTGTAAGGAGAGAAAAGAGCTGATGTTTTGAGTCCAGATGACCCTTTGTCAAAACTCTTTCTATGTCTTTTAGCTTTGACAAAGGCTCATCTGGACTCAAAACATCAGCTCTTTTCTCTCCTCACAGATGCTGCCAGACCTGCTGAGATTTTCCAGCATATACTCTTCTGGATGTAAAAAATCCTACCACATAGCACCGAATACGAGATGGATTTGGGGGTTTAAACTTATCAACTTTGCTTCTGTTCATGTTGCCCCCGATCCCCAGCTCCCAGTCAGTAGCCAGACTGGAAAATGTACCCTCCACTCACTGGGATTTTCAGCACTGATGTTAAACCAGGGGGGGTTGCACATTGAATGGAATGGTGATAGACTCAGTCACTGGGCTGTTCCTGAGAGTGAGAAGCCTGACAACACCAGGTTTAAGTCCAATTGATTTATTTGATAGTAAACGCACAAGCTTTCAAGGTTTCCCTCTTCGTCAGGTGAATGGAGAGTTCTGGCCTCAGACAGAGAATGTAACCGCACAGGCAGTTTACAGATTACTGGTTAGAATGCGAATCTTTACACCTAACCTGCTATTAAAGTGGCCAACAATGTGAGTGGAAGGAGCATTGAGCACAGGTTAAAGAGATGTGTATTGTCTCCAGACAGTACAGTAAGTGAGGTTTAGCAAACCCAGGCAAGTCATGCTGTGTCTGAGGCCAGTACTCTCCATTCACCTGACAAAGAGGGAAACCTTGAAAGCTTGTGAGTTTACTATCAAATAAATCAGTTGGACTTAAATGTGGTGTTGTCAGACTTCATACCATGTTTACCCCAGTCCAATGCCAGCATCGCCACATCTGTTCCTGAGAGGCAGACAGATCCAGGGAGATCCAGTTCACCTGTTTGGATTGTGGTCTTGGAGAGACCTTCATTCCCAAACTCCCTCCCATTGGTACAGAAATCCTACCTTCACCAATAGAGAGAGATGTGGACAAACATTGCAATGAGCACCAGTTGTGCTGAATGGACAGGGAAGTGGGCTGAGAGCAAAGCAGGTGAACATAACGGGCTCTCCTGAGACAGTCGAGAAAGATAGATCCCTGGAGAGATCTGGAATCAGCGGCAGCAACCTGAAGGAAGGAATGTTTTTATTTAAATTTGGTGGTTCTGACCCAGTGAGCTGCAAATACATTTAGAAAGAACTGCGGCACGTTTTGCCATTTGTAACTCTTGGAACAGATACCACCCCATTCTTCCAAATACGAACGTATCTAATAATCCCCCTGAGAACCGTGTGCAGACCCCAGACACAGTGATTACCATCAGCATCATGCATGCTAATCACTGGGATTCAAATTAATAAATGTAACACATTCAAATTCAATTCCTCTGTTATTTCAGCAACGGGTAAATCTGCTTAAATCTGATTCCTTAACAATGGGCTAAGGAATTTCACAGAGATGCGTTACAACGAAAATAATATGTACCATAGTTTTAGCACCTCTGTCACACGCAGAGATACACAGGGCGTCCCTGTGAGTTTTTCATCGATGTGTTTGCCATGTTGTGGGTAGGGGGATGCTCAGGTTAAAACATGTCCCGTCTCACCTGCGTGACTCCTGGTCACATTATTTTCCAACTGTTGTATTAAACCACATCCAAACCTTCAGGATGTATTAAGCCAAAGTGCGCTGACCCCATGTGAAAGTGTTTGGTAAAATGAATCTTTAACAATTACTCAGAAACGATTCGTGCAATAAAACAAATTGAATCAAAAAGCTTCCTGCCCTGACCTCTTGGTCACTGACAGTAAAGCGGGTGGATTTTGCAGCCTGTGTCTGAGGAAAGGCAATGTACCTTAACCCAGCAAAACTCTCAGCAAAATCTCCAGATTCTGAAAAGTTCTCTTCGAAGAATTAATCCCCGACTGCGTGACAGGAGAACATTTTGAAATAAAACATTGCTGTCTTTAAGCATGTTTGAAGTTGTGAAAGTGTAACAGAATTGGAGGAGAATGCCTTGAATGAGCCTGTTCAATTGCCCCCAGATATATCCCAGGGATCTGGAACAGTATCATCCCAGCCCATATTAAACAGAATGAGGTTTGTGGGGAAATGATATTGAACCTTTCTGGCTGCAGTTTGACTCTCCGTCGCCCTCCCAAACTGAGAAACTTTTTTTTGTTGAAACCCTTCATGAAGAGAGAAGTAAGTTTCAGTTTGTTCGGATGGGAGGGGGGTGCTTTTGGGAAGGTTTTATTCCGATTTGATCTCCCCCAGCCCCGGGTTAACCCGGGATGTCTCACACTGCAGTACTGTCGGAAAGGCAGAGGTTCCAGCTGTGAAAGTCCAGCCCAATGGCTGCTCCTGTGTCTGCCTCATTCCCCGCCCCACATTACACTATTGCAATCACTGCCTCATATTTCCAGCCAGCTTGGCTTGTTGACAGGCAGGGGAGGGGGAGGGAGGGAGAAAATAATGAATGAAAGAATGAGCGGATAAACATCATTTCAGCTGAAGGTGGGAGACTGTCCCTCAATGCAGTTGAGAGCAGATTCGGGTTAGGGTTAGGAGGATACAGTAACCCTACCCACAGTAAGTAGCAAGTCTCCCAGTCAGTCCCGGTACTGGGTGACTCTCTAACCGTGTGCTGAGTGGCACTCAGTTCCTGCCGGACTGGGGGTTTTACCCCTTCATTCACCAGGTTTTTGGACAGCGTGTAGTTTCACTTTGACACTTGGCCGCAGGAACCCTCCTGAGCAGCCAGTCTCTCCCTCTTCAGCCTGCCCGGAACTCACTGCCCATTCAACTCGCCGCATTGGACACAGAGGTAATGAATGATTCACCCAGTCTGATCCTACCCTCTGCCGGTTATTGTACACATAGACTCGCTCGCCATTCTGTAAATAGAATGCTATCCAATTTATCACTGATTAATTATTTTAAAAATCTGTACTTTCTTACTTCTAATACAATGCATTCACAATGTATCGCTTGTAATTGAGGTGTTTGCAAACTGTTCTTTAATCAAATGTTCTTTGATGCAAACATATTCTAGTTTGTGTTTAGTCACAGAAATATGTTTTTACCCATTTCTCTAGAAAAATCATTTTTTTTAATTACAAACCTACATTTAAGTACCTGCTGTAAGTATGCGTAACCTGGTGTGAATGTCCACGCGGAGAAAAATGTTAACTATTTGACTACAGCCCGCTGAAATCCTATCATTCCATGAAATCTAGCAGTGAAGTCATATCCCAGAGTGGGGAAACTGAGTTTGCAGTGAGTCTGCCTCCTCTCGCAGCCCCGCAGATACACTCACCGTGCTGTGTGTTCACAAGTAGCAGATTAACCAGCCTCCACCGACTTATTTCTCAGTCTGATGTGGATTTAACTGACCTTTGTCAGGGCTGAGATTTTTTTTAAAAGAGGAATAGTCACCCAATGGTTCCTGTGAGAAGGGCAGGTGTGTGGAGTTCTGCCATAGCCAAGTTTGGTTGAACAGTCCGAATGGAACTGACCTTCCAGAGTTGTGTGTGAACCCAGTGCAGGTGGGATGTTATCACCTATGTTATCACTTATTTGATTTGATTTATTATTGTTACGTGTCTTCGTATACAGTGAAAAGATATTGTGCTATACAGACAAAGCATACCATTCATAGAGAATGAAACGAGAGTGCAGAATGCATTGTTACAGTCACAGCTAGGGTGTAGCGAAAGATCAACTTATTGTAAGTCCATTCAAAAGGCTGACAGCAGCAGGGAAGAAGCTGTTCTTGAGTTGGTTGGTGTGTGACCTCAGACTTTTGCATCTTTTTCCCAATGGAAGAAGGTGGAAAAGAGAACGTCCGGGGTGCGTGGGCCCTTGATTATGCTGGCTGCTTTTCCAAGGCTATGATACAACCTGAAAGAATGCTTTCTATGGTGCACCAGTAGGAGTTGGTGAGAATTATCATGGATATGCCAAATTTCCTTAGTCTCCTGAGAAAGTTGAGATGTTGATGGACATTCCTAACTAAAGTGTCAGCATGGGGGGAACCAGGACAGGTTGTTGGTGATGTGGACACCTAATAACTTGAAGCCCTCAACCCTTTCAACTTATATCTATATTAGGTGCAGTTCTTGCGGCTAAAGGGATCAAAGACATGGAGGGGAAAGTGGGATCAGGATATTGAATTTGGTGATCAGCTATGGTCATAATGAATGCTGGAGCAGCCTCAAAGGGCTGAATGGCCTATTCCTGCTTCTATTTTCCACGTTTCCATGAAAGGCAAGGTCCTACCTTCAGGACAGGATCTGGAGAAACTCCGGGAAGTGAAATGAGTAGCTGGATTTGCCTGTACACACAGCGGTTGCAAGAGGAAGTCAATTAGGATATCAGTTATATAGTATATGACAATACAGTGACCTACCCAAATATCTGATCTCCTGGTGACAGACTTGTTGGGTTAGATTGTGAGCTGAAACATTAACACAGTAACATTTTTATAGATAACAGATGGTAAACTGTGTACAATTGGTCTATTCTACTTCTCCCTTCCAAAGGAGTGTTGATTTGCTTTGATGTGTTTTACTGCTCTGGAGTAATTTAGGATTGAAATCTTTCAAATATATTAACTGGAAAAGTAAATCATTCTTTCTGCAGCTTAATTGAAAGGAAACAATGATTATGTGCAATTTAATGCAGCATTATTTCATAAATTGTATCTTAAAATCTAAAGTCTAACTTGTTAAATGTTGAGCCGGTCTACTGAAACTAACATTTCAAGTTTTGCTTCTGTCCCACATAAAATTCCTCAGGATCTTGAAATCACATTAAAATGTGGAGTTTCTGAAATTAAAGTTGACTGGAGAGGAGGAAAAGCATCCCGACTGAATTTACATTTGCAAAATCTCAAATAAACAATGAATTTAGGCAGCAGAATGAATTTAGAGCATGAATATAAAACCAAAAAGCAAAATACTAAGATAAAAAGTTGTTGAGTATGTTGTTGAATATGATAACATATCTTGGTGAGGGAAAAAAGGGCATCTGTAAATTTTCAGTTAATGATTATTTTGTGTGACTTGTAGGAGGAAAATGAAAGATTTTGGAGACGTTAGCACACTGTGATGTTCGGTCTGAGGAGTACACGTCATTGTTTGAGAGTCCTTGGTGAGGTAAATGAAAGCTCTTTCATGTGATTTATTATCATTTTTACTGGTAAATTCATGGACATTAGAGCATTCAAAAGGCAAAGGGAAAACATTGTGCAGCTTTATGCTGTTCCTGGTGTGTACATCAGATTGCAATATGTGGTGTTTTACAGAGAGCGTTCTAACATTTATGTTACAATGGAAGTTGTCTTTGACTGGGAAGACTGTCCTTGAAATGACTCCAATTCACTTTGGTCTTTCTGTATAAGTATTCCTGACTTGTTTATCACCTGCTCATGGTGCAGTTTTTGCCCCATTTGATGCAGTTCTGATTTTGCAACAATGTAAAGTGCTACATCACTGTTTTGTGAAATCATTGAACTGAGAGCAAAAGATCATCCCAAAGGGACCACTGAAACAAAACAAGTGCAGACAGAGGTTAAAGCGTTCGAAAGGGGAAGAGGTGCTGGGTTTGGGGGGTGTGGGGGCATAGAATTTTTTCACTTCATTATGGAGTAAGTGAAGAACAAATCTTCAGTGAATAGAAATTAACTGTGATTCATGTGTAATATTAAAAGCTCCACTTGTCTAACTGGAGAGTCAATGGAAGAACTCACTTCCAATGTTCATTGTCTCAGAGTCATAAAAGCAAGAGGCCCTTTGGCCCACTGAGAAAAAAATACCCCAGCCAGGTAAGTATTTTATCTTGCAGGTGAGGCATTGAATTGAACTCTAGGAATCCGTTCAGACGGATACAGAGGAACCATTTAAAGCATATTCAAGGATGTTTGCCAATGTTCACCACCTCAACTAACACGAACAGGATCAGTTCCAGTCATTTATCTAATTAGAGCAGCACGTTGGCACTGTGGTTAGCACTGCTGCCTCATAGCACCAGGGACCCAGGTTCAATTCTGGCCTTGGATGACTGCCTGTGTGGAGTTTGCACATTTCCCCCATGTTTGCATGGGTTTCCTGCCACAGTCAAAAGATGTGCAGGTTAGGCAGATTGGCAATGTTAAATTGCTCCGTAGTGACCAAAGATGTGAAGGTTAGGGGAATTAGTGGGGTAAATATGAGGGGTAGGGCCTGGATAAGATGCTGTGTCAAAAAGTCAATGCAGACTTAAGAACTGAACAGCCTCCTTCTGCGCTGTAATGATTCTACAAATTCTCTGATTCTATGAACTTGCAACTTGTGAGATCTTACTGGCTGCTGCATTCCTTACAAAGCTAAACATAAGGTGATATTCATTAGCTATGAAGCACTTTGGGACACTTTGAGGTCATAAAAAGCAATCTTTTCATTTTCTGTTGATTGTTTCCAACTAATAAGTGCACCATTAAACTAGAAACAAATATAAGGGAATATAGTGCAACAGATAACCAGACTGGACAGCTATGAAATTAGGAAACACTTCTACCCACAAAGGATGGTAGAAGTTTGGAACTCCTTGTTGCAAACAGCAACTGATGCTTGATCAATTTTTCAAACCTGACTGATCGAGTTTTGTTAACCAAAGCTATTTTGGTAACCAAAGTGATCCTGGGCACAGGCAGGTACATGGAGTTCGGTGAGTGATCAGCCTTGACTTCATTGAACAGTGGAGCAGGCTCGATGGACTGAACTCCCTACTCAGAACCCTAAATGAAATACAAGGAATCATGAAAGACGTGTCCCAGGTATGACAAGAATAATACAATTCACTGCAACTGGAGTTGGTCTCTTCAGTCATCATAAATTAGGGAACTTGATCATTAACCTGTTAAATAAATGCACAGTTATCTTCTGTTCCTAATTACATGGTGATTATAGACAATACACACTTATATCCTGGGTTGGCAAGATTATTGTGTGAGGAGACATTGGCTCAGCTGGGCCTGTATTCACTGGATTCACTTAGAATAATGAGAGAAGATTTAATTGAAATATCTAGAATTTTGACAGGGGTGAATAGACTGGATTTAGGGATGTTGTTTCCTTTAACTAGAGGACTCGAACAGTTTCAGGATACAGTGTTGGCCATTTGGGGCCCTAAGACCATAAGACATGGGAACGGAATTAGGCCATTCGGCCCATCGAGTCTGCTCTGCCATTCAATCATGGCTGATTTTTTCCTCATCCCCATTTTCCTGCCTTTTCCCCATAACCCCTGATCCCCTTATTAATCAAGAACCTATCTATCTCTGTCTTAAAGACACACAATGACCTGTCCTCCACAGCCTTCTGTGGCAAAGAGTTTCACAGATTCACCACTCTCTGGCTGAAGAAATTCCTCCTCATCTCTGTTTTAAATGCTATTAAAAGGGACCGATGTAAGAAAAACTTTCTTCAATCAGAAGAATGAACCTGTGGCGTTCTCTACCACAGAAGGCTGTGGAGGCCAGGTCACTGAATATATTTAAGAAGGAAATAGTTAGATTTTCAGACTCAAGGAATAAGGGGAGAACGCTGGAGTGTGGTGTTCAGGAAGAGGAACAACCAGGATCATGTTGAATGGTGGAACAGGCTAGATGGGCTGAATGGCCTACTCTTTCTCCTATTTTCTATGTTTCTATGTTGTGTGCACTATTTATTATCCATTAATCAGTCAGGTTGCACCAAAACCTACATTGAAACAAGTTATTTGAAATACTGATTTATTGATCCTCACACTCATCGCAGAGTCCAGCTGTAATCCTGGTTTCGGGTTAGTTGAGTAAGCTGGTTTAGGTCCAACAAGAGCAACTGGAAACCTCCAAGATCATTGATCATTGCTCTAGCTTTGGTTTGACAAATAAGGCACTTAACTTTTTGAATCCTCCACATGTTTGCTGACTGCCTTCCTTCGGTGGTTCTAACTGAGAAGGCTGGCTACAGGCAGAAAGATGAACTATATGTGGACGCTGACTCACTTGAGTGCCTGTTATCAGAAAGTGAGGTGGGAAATGTTGCATATCAGTAATCTGTCTTTCCTCAGGGAAACCTAAGATTAACACAGTGAAAAATTAGCTATGTTTAGGACAAGTTCAGCCATTTTATTTACTCCTGGATTAAGAGTTCAATGTATTGAGAATATGTCAACAGTACTGGGCACCTTTTAGAAACCTATGTTTATATCACTTCTGTCAGTAAAATGCTACTAAAAACTTCTGAACTAATGGTCTCTCAGGGCAGAGAAAATTCATTGAATTTGATTTTGCAACATGCATTAAGAACATAAGAACATAAGAAATAGGAGCAGGAGTAGGCCATCTAGCCCTTCGAGCCTGCCCCGCCATTCAATAAGATCATGGCTGATCTGTCGTGGCTCAGTTCCACATTCCCGCCCTCTCCCCATAACCCTTAATCCCCTCTCTTATCAAAAACCCATCAACCCGCTTCTTAAAAATATTTAGCGAGGTAGCCTCCACCACTTCAACGGGCAGAGAATTCCAGAGATTCACCACCCTTTGAGTGAAGAAATTCTTCCTCAACTCCGTTCTAAACTGCCCCCCCTTTATCTTGAGGCTGTGCCCCCTAGTCCTACTGTCCTTTCTGAGCGGGAAGAGTCTCTCCACCTCCATCCTATCCATCCCATTCATCATCTTATACGTCTCAATGAGATCTCCCCTCATTCTTCTAAACTCTAACGAGTACAAGCCTAGTTTATTCAGCCTCTCCTCATAGCTCAACCCCCTCAACTCCGGCATCAGCCTATTAAACCTCCTCTGCACTCCCTCCAAGGCCAAAATATCCTTGCGTAAGTACGGCGCCCAAAACTGCACACAGTACTCCAGCTGCGGCCTCACCAATGCCCTATACATGAGTCAATGATAGTTAACAATTGGAAATAATTTTGAACCTGTGATTCATCACCTAGTTGCTATCAGTCACACTCAGCGCAGGAACTGGGAAATTGAAGTGATGCAGAAGGTAAAATAGTGACTGAATTAGTAATCTGGTCATTGCAGACACTGGGAAAGGAGAAGAATAAAATCCTTGCACTTATGTTGGATTTTTAAAAGCCCGAAAGCAGCTTACAACCAATAAAGTACTGAGACATGGAAGGAGACGCAACAGCCAACTCTGAAACAGCGAAGTTCCATCAATGGTAATGTGATGATGATGTGGGGATGCCGGCATTGGACTGCGGTAAACACAGCAAGAAGTCTCACAACACCAGGTTAAAGTCCAACCAATTTATTTGATAGTAAACCCACAACATTTTGGGGTTTGCCCCTTCGTTAGGTGAATGCCTCAGTTATATGCTCTGTCTGAGGCCAGAACTCTCCATTCACCTGTCGAAGGGGAAACCCTGAAAGCTTGTGAGTTTACTATCAAATAAATTGGTTGGACTTTAACCTGGTGTTGTGAGACTTCTTACTGTGATGATGGCCAAAAAATCAATCTTTTACTATTTATTTGAGGAATAAATATTGGAAAAGGCAGCAGGGACTTATTACATCAACATGAGTACACATATAGGGCTTTGGGTTTGACACCTCGTCCAAAGTACAGCACCTTTGAAATTGCAGCACACTGGCAGCATTGACTCTGTGCACAAAGCTTTGGGGTGGGGTTGGAGCAGAGCTTCTGATTCCACACCATTACATCATCACTGCCTGAGCTCAATGGCAGCATCACCAGAGAGAGCAGTCAAGGAGGGAAAGCTGCCCACAGACATGGCTGGCACACCCTGGGGATCACCAGATGATGTGCATCAAATCACTGTGTGTTGGAGTCCGGCTTAAAGAATAGGAGAGCTTGAACATGAATGAAAAATATAAAACTGAAGGGAAAAAAATAATCTCTTTCTGTTTCAGACACCTTTTGACAAAAAAGGAAAAAATTTAAATTGTCAGAAGTTTTTTTAGGGAATTCTGCAAACAGTGGTTTGAGTTTTCACGTGTCGGGCTCACACACGTGTCGGGCTCACACACGTGTCGGGCTCACACACGTGTCGGGCTCACACACGTGTCGGGCTCAGAACCCAAGACAAAGCCTGTTTCTCACTGCGATTGGAATGCAAGTTCAAGCAGATTGGCCAAGAACCAGGTAGCCACATCTAAAGCATCCTGGGAAAGGGTGAGCACTGTCAGAGAGGGCAAGGAGTGAGAAAAGGGAGGGAGGGCTGCTATGTAGTTGTATCAGTTAGCTACAGACCCATAGAAAATAAATTGCAATGGGAAAACTATGCAGAGAGTGTGTAGGCAGCACTCCCTGAACACCTTTGTTAATTTTATTTCAGTCCTGACATCTCATCCCGCACTGGATTGAGACTGCAGCTAAAACGTTCAGGCCACCTGGCTAGCGGGCCCACCCATCCACCATAAAGGCAGACGGGCCATGTAAGATTGTTTTCACTTGGCCTCTCAGTGTGTTAAATTGTCTGTTTGATTGTCACCACGCCTGCTTCCAACTCTCACACACACCAGTCAACCACAATATTGCATGAGTGCATCATGGTGCCAGCGTGTGCACTCAATGTCTCATCGTGTATTTTCACACGCTTCTGGATCAGGCATGTGCTGTCTAAGCACGTCAAGATTCTAGCCCATGTGTCCATTACCATCTGAAAGAGGTTACACATCGGGTGGGGCTCCTCAGTAAAGCCTGCTGTCTGGAGGCAGGACAGGTCCCTGGTAAGAATTTGGGGTAGAGGTTTTGATCCAGAGGTGACTCCTTTGTGGATTGTTTCTTGGTTGTTTTAATTCTGCATTCTCGGCAAAGTTTAAAAACTTTTTTTTGATCTCGTAAAGCTAATATTGTGATTTCTCGGAAGTTAGTTACATTACCACTATTTTAACATTAAGTTGCAGTTTTTATTTCTGGTTTTGTGCCAACAAGTGCAATGTTCCTATTCAATTATCTAAATTAATGGTGCCACGGTGCAAAATGTACTCCCTGTGTGATTTCTCCCTTCCTAAATCTAAACAACTCCCTAGAGCAATTAAATTTAGATTCCACCTGGCCTCAGCATGGCCAAAACACTATAAAAGCTGACAAGGCGTAATACCGTTCAGAGTGTAGGAGAGTGGCTTACAGCCATGTGTTGATATTGGGAGTTGCAGGGAACACGGCAGGAATCCTAAGGACAAAATTCTTTGCCCATGCCTCCTCTTTCCAGCACAGCCTCTTGGCTTTGCCTCAAAGAGAACATTTTTGCTGTTTTGATTATGAGAAGTAGATAGTTATTGTCATAACTTACAGCTTGTAGTTAGCAAAAGCCTTCTTGGCTTCATCAGTTAATATGACCAGCTTTCAGTCTCTATAACACTGGACAATCCAGTGATGTGACCAAGATTGGTCACTCACTCAGACAAGTTAGTACATCTGTATTTGTGTGAATTGTGAGTGTTGTAGTGACATTTGTACTCTATCTCTAATTCGTTATCCTAGGAAATATTGAAAACAAGTAAGCCATTTTGTTGCCTATGGTAGATATTTATGTTTTTAATTCCAAGTTCCCTTCCCTCTCTAATATCTCCCAACATCTTAATTGCATTGAACAAGAACATACCTTGAATCTGCAAAGATATCCTTCTAGGATGGTGCAACCCTCATAGCTTGTTACGTGAATCTTTATTTCCCTCCTGTTCTTGATTTTAAGATGATGCTGTCTTTTCCTGGACTGTCATATTAGGATGAAGGGAGGTCTTGTAGAAGGTCTTGCCTTTCCTCTGCCCTGAGCTAGAGAAAAGTAGAAGAGACTAGTAATGGAAGGAGACACTCCTGATCAGTCACACTTACTGCAGAGTAGGGCTTCTCAAGTTCCAGCTTCTGGTGACAGGCCGGTGACATGTTCCAGGAGAAACTAACTATGGGAACAGACATTGGCATGTGGGCTTTGTCTGTTTCAAACATCATTAGGTGTATGAAGTAAGAAGGAAGGTTAATTCGCTTTCTATCAATTCTCCTCATTATTGTAATCACATCAATCAGTTCATCAAAGAAATGTGGCACAGGTTTTACCTTCATCTTCCATCATAACTCAAACTGGTTATCATTGCTAGAATCTGTCTAAGGCAAATACCTACAAAACTGAATATAATTTTCTGAATGAAGTATGGCCAGCCTACAATATCTACACTTTTTTTATATTCTATACTTCTTGTGATGAAGCCTATCTCATTAGCAGTAAGAGGCAATTACATTGGATTTCCTAACACTACAGATACTTCATTTGGTTTAATTGATTTTTAAAAAATTCATTCATGGGACATGGGCGCCACTGGCCAGCCAGCATTTATTGCCCATCTCTAATTGCCCTTGAAGCTGAGTGGCTTGCTCGGCCAGTTCAGAGGGCAGTTGAGAGTCAATCACATTGCCGTGACTCTGGACTCACATGAAGGCCAGACTCGGTAAGGACGGCAGATTTCCTTCCCTGAAGGGCATTAGTGAACCAGATGGATTTTTTCGACAATCGACAATGGTTTCATGGCCATCAGTAGATTCTTAATTCCAGATATTTCTTATTGGACTCAAATTCCAACACCTATCATGGCAGGATTCGACCGCAGGTCCCCAGAATTGATCCGAGTGCACATTATTATTTGCTCCTTTCCAAACTTTTATTCAACCCAATTTGTGTCAATATGAATTGGCTTTGTCCCCGCCTTCTGGAAATTGTGTCGTGTAATTCTTCTGTGAAGTTATCTGAATCTAATTTGAGAAATGGGAACATCAGCATTTCTCACAGAACGTTGACTGTAAACAATGCAAAATAAAGTTTTACACGGATCTCAATGAAACTGCTTGCAAACTTCCCCATTTTCACTGTTTTCAGCAAAGAACTGCCTGCCTTACTTTCTGTTTTCCTAACTTTAAGACTGATTTAACAGACTGAAGTCCAGCTTGTAGGGCTGCAGGGATCCATTCGATCTTAAAATCTGTGATGTGAAGCTGTGTACAAGCCCTGGGTCACAGGTACCAATAGAAAAGTACTCCCCAAGTGAATAATATCATTGTCTACAGCACAAAAGGCTCCATTCAATGATTGTACAATGACTAGTGTATTATCATGTGTCTGCCAATTGGAACAGCTCCTTCCATCCTTCCTCAACAGGACATCTGCAGTTAAATAAAAAACACAAACAGGAGCTGAGCTAATGAGGCTGGCGGTGGATGATCAGTAACACATCCTGAATTCCCTGTAAAACAGTGAAATAACTGAGAGAGAGCTCTTGCAATCCTGAACCATGTACCTCAGCCACCTTGAGCTCAGACACAGGAAAAGGAATGTTAAACAATAACTCAACACCCACCCATCTCAATGATTTTCTTTCAACAAATATTATAACATCAAAATCCATTGTGAAAATCAATCCTTCCTCCACAACAATTAATTTTTGGCACAATTTGAATCCATGGAAGAACAATGCAATAGTGTGACTTTTCATGAGAGGCACTGAACTGGCACTTAAATGATGTGGAATATGTTACGTTGCTTCCATGTTAAAATTTAAATTGACGGAATTAAATGTACCCTCAGAATATTTAGGAAATTATGAATTTTGAAAAATAACATCATATGAAAGCAGAGCAATTGAAATGTCGACATTTAAATAAAATCAAGCACTTGAATTTCTGCTTGTTACACAAATACATTCTTTATTGCACAATACTTGAACATTATTTTGGGCGATGTATGTGATGGAAAACATGCTTGTGTCTTAGAAACTAATGCTGGGTTAAGGCAACCCACTGGGAGCCACTGTAGGTCAGTAATGACACTGGGTCAGTTTGCTTTCAAGCTTCTCTGCTGATTCCATTCAGACAACAATCATTTGCAAGGAATCTGAGCAGCTGTAAAGATCACAATGTGAACATAAATAATTACTGGCGTGGCGGGGCTCACATCAATACTTAGGCACTGTGGCATCCATGTGTTAGTACCGTAGCTTAAGAGAAACATAGCAGTCTTTTATTTACTTGATTTGAAATGTACCAAATATGGACTCAGATTGTGACAAAAATAAAACACCTCATTAACTCAGTAGTAAGTGGTTAATCTATGGAGATGGCTTCCTAGGGAGACGGTGATAAGCAGCGATTCATTCAAATGCAAATAATATTTTGGGATATGGCATATGAGAATTGGTGACATGCCACATGGTGAATGTAGAGTGTTCGGGAAAAACAGGAGACTTTGGACCTATGGTTCCCAAAGCTCTCCACTCAAATTATTCCTTACCTGATGTCTGGGTCTGTTGTAAATTCAGTGATAAAAATTGGTTGTTATGATTAGTTAATAACTAATCCTTCAGTAGATTAAAATTTACGTATTGTCAAAAGAGATATTTTGTCAAAGATTTTCATCTTGTACTCATCAGGACAATTTGCAAGAATGCCAATGTTATGAAAAACAATAACTTTACGCTGTATGAGAAGAGGGCGCTGACCGTGTGACAAGTGGACTCAGATTTTAGAAACATTGCCATGGAGAATGCACCAGTTGACAGTGGCTGACCATTAACTATCAAGAATTGTTGGAAATTCATTCTCTGTTAGTTATTTTAAAAATGTTCATTAAATCCTTTTATGGTTTGCAAAGAGTTTAGTGATATCAAATTGGTAATAAAAGTGAACTCTCTGTGACCTTGTTTGGAATTGGAACCTGGCCTTTGAGTGTTATTTGTGCTTAAGGCACTTCTAAATTGGAGAATCAATTAAGAGAGGTTACCCAACCCAGTCTTACAGCATTATTCTCCTTGTTTATATTTACAATCATTGTTATTCTCATCAGATACCGTGCGGAAGTCAGCAAGGGAGATTAGGCAACAATTTGCAAGATCCACAGTATAAATGAGTTAAACCAGGGAATTCTTATTCCCAATAATTGTTAATAGCATGTTCTGTCCACTCAACAATCTAAACCTCACTGAGACACTCCACAATCCATACCCAACATTGAATTCTGAAACTTAAACAGCTCTCAAGATTCAGAATAAAGTTGTGTTTCAGTTGATAGATGACGTGAGGAAAAACCTCATGAGTTTTATGCATGAGGTTATAAATCTCTTCCGTCCAGTCCCTGATTGTCAAGTTTTACCCATAGTTGTGAAGATACTTGAAATCACCCATTTTCTGTCTGAGCTGGAGGCAACGCCATTGGGAATCCTTAGACTCTTGAAAGGGTTAATCGGTTATTAATTAGCCTGTATTGTTGAACTTTGCTTTAATTAGTAACATCTGTTCCTTATACATGCTATTAAATGCAGTCAGATCTAATACAGTGTGTAAGCTGGGCCATTCAAGCAGAACAGAGGCAGAGCAATAAAGGTCCTTTATGTACCTTGGGAGCTGTGGGTATAAGAGGTTAACAGGCATTGAAATTAGCTCCAGCGTACTGGAAGCACTCTATTAGATTGATGAAAACTACAAGACAATTAATCATTTTTGTAAATCATTTTCCTTGTCCTTGTGATGTTTTGGAAAGTAATGATTAGCTTGCACGGTGGCCTTCACATAAATGGCTCAGGAGGGAGTCAAACCACAGCTTTTTTCATGCATTTGCTTGATTTGAAATATGTATATGGAATGAATGGTTTCCTACAGTGCACCTTATGGACTAAAATACCAATCTCTGTCTCTTTGTTTAACTGGCAGTGTTTTGCAACATCTACCTCTGTCTGCCTTGCTGTGTCTTTCTGCTCATCTTCCATTCTTTTTGGAATTATGGAACCATAGAATCCCTACAATGCAGAAAGATACCAATGGACCTATCCAGTCTGCATTGACTCTCCAAACAGGAGCTTACCCAGGCCCTCTCTCCCCAGCCTCTCCCCCCTATGTTCTCCCCATAACACCGGGCATTTAGCTTGGCTAATCTAACCGAACCTACACACCTTTGGACACTAAGGGCCTCATTTTACCATTTTGATTTTAAGTGCTGAATCTGGGCGCAATTCAGATCTGACTTGTAAACTTGTTCTCAGGCGCCCCTATATGCACTGAGTCTTAAAAAAAAGTTGCAAATCTGAATTGTGCTTTGGGTGGAGCTTATGGCACCCGAAACGCTGCTGCTCCAATCAGAGCCTTCAACTGTACATGCACAGTAAAAAAAAATTGAAAAATGCTCCCCTACCACATTGCTCCCGGGCCACAAAAAGCGAGAGCGATGGCCCCCACAGTCATCGCCCCAACCCCACAACATAACTGTTCCACTTATCCACTCCCCCTCCCCCACCCCCCCACCACCGATCTGAGTCAGGGAGCTGTTGGAAGCTCTGAACTGACCTCTTCAGAAGCTGGAGAGCCCGAAACAGACCTTTGCCGAGCGTATCTGTTTCACGCCGAACCTGGACGGGGAAACACGATGGTAAAGGGGGAAATGCCAGTAAAGTTGGCCATTCAGGCCATTAATTCAGTTTAAATGCAAGCAAATGCATTTAAATTGACGAAGCATCCATTTCAGGCCTTGGTAAAGGGGGATTCAGCGCGGACGTGGGGCAGATTGCACTATTCACCTCATGCCCGACTTTACCAAGTTTTTGTGCCCAAAAATGGGCACAATGCGATGATAAAATCAGGCCCTCAGGATACAATTTAGCATGACCAATCCACCTAACCTGCCCATCTTTGGATTATAGGAGGAAACCGGAACAGTTGGAGGAAACACACGCAGACACAGGAAGAATGTGCAATCTCTGCAGAGACAATCACACATGGCTGGATTCGAACCTGGGTCCTTGCAGGGAAGGTGTTGATGGAGTGATGTTGCCATTTGACTAGTAATCCAGAGACCCAGGGTAATACTTAAGGGAATCCCACCATGGCAGATGATGAAAATTGAATTCAGTAAAATCCTGGAATGAGAAGTCTAACAAAGACCATGAAAACATTAATGATTGTTGCAAAAATAACCCTGTCTGGTACACTAATGCCCTTTCAGAAAGGAAATCTGCCATCTTTACTTGGTCTGGCCTCCATGTCACTCCAGATCCACAACAATGTCTTAAATGGCCTCTGAAATAATTTTGCAAGCCACTCAGTTCAAGGGCAATTAGGCCTGGACAATAAATTCTGACCTAGCCAGCAAGTAAGTAAATAAATACATTTTTAAAAAACTGAAAGATCTCACTGGTGGCACAGGCTGGAAAATCCCACTCCAAGTTTTTGCTAAAGTCAATTTGCATAAATCACAAACATAAAAGTTTCCATGAAACAACACAACAACACAACGTGGGGAGTACAACTAAAAAATTTGCAGATGACACTGAGATTAACCAAGTAGTGGATAGTGTAGAGGATAGCTATAATCTACAAAATAACACTGAGTACAGGGTACACTCAGGGAGAATTTAGCACAACCAATACACCTAACCAGCACATCTTTTAGACAGTGGGAGGAAATTTAAACGCTCAAAGGAAACTTTCACAAACATGAAGAGAATATACAGACTCCACACACACAATGACCCAAGCTGGGAATTGAGCCCAGGTCCCTGGTGCTGCGAGGCAGCAGTGCTAACCACTGTGCCACCATTCAAAGGGTTTCCTGTCTCCACGTCACTTCTTACTTTCTCAAAGATTTGTAATAAATTATTCAAACATGATTTCCCTCTCACAAAACCATATTGACTTTACCTGGTTGCATTGAGATGTTCTAATTGGCCCACTGTAAACTCCTTAATAATGGATTCCAGCCTTTGTTAAGCTAACTGGCCTGTAGATGTTTAACTGGCCTGTAGTTTCTTGTTTTCTGTCTCCCTCTGATCTTTAATAGAGGTGCTAAATTCACTGTCTTTACTGAGTCTGGGGAATTTTGGAAAATTAAAACTAAAGAGTTTACTATCTCAGCAGCTGCTTATTTTGAGTCTTTGGGATGAAATCCTTCAGGACCCGGGGACTTGCAGCTTTTACTTCTAATGATTTTTTCATTATCTTTTGCCTGGTGATTGTAATTGTTTTAAGTTCCCCCCGCATCGGTACTGGCTTATCCGTTAACCTAATTTTTTGGTTCACTTTAACCAGCACTGTTTTCATACCCTCATAATTCCCTTCATTTAAGTTCAAAAGGCCAGCATCAGAACCACTCTTCTCACCCTCAAACTCAACGTGAAATTCAATTATGCTGTGATCACTGTCACTTTGGGGCACCTTTACTGTGAGATTGTTAATTAAATTTGTCTTGTTGTCCATTGCCAGATCTGATGTAACATGCTCTGTGATTGCCTCTAGCACATGCTGCTCTAAGAAATACTCAAACACTCTGAGTTCACTTTGTAGGCTACCTTTTCCAGTCTGATTCAGCCAATCTAAATGTAGATTATTATCACCCATGATTATCACTGTACCTTTCTCACAGCCCATCATTATTTCTTTCTGCATATCCCATCCTAAAGAACAAAGAACAAAACAGGCCCTTCGACTCCCCAAGCCTGCGATGACCATGCTGCCCGGCTGAACTAAAACCCCCGACCCTTCCAGGGACCACATCTCTCCATTCCCATCCTATTCATGTGTTTGTCAAGACTCCCCTTAAAAGTCAGTACCGTATCTGCTTCCACTATCTCCCCCAGCAATGAATTCCAGGCACCCACCACCCTCTGTGCAAAAAATCTGCCTCGCACATCTCCTTTAAATCTTGCCCCTCGCACCTTAAACCTGTGCCCCCTAGTAATTGACTCTTCCACCTTGGGAAAAAGCTTCTGAATATCCATTCTGTCCATGCCCCTATTAATCTTGTAGACTTCTATCAGGTCTCCCCTCATCCTCCGTCGCTCCAAACCAAGTTTCTCCAACCTCTTCTCATAGTTAATGCCCTCCATACCAGGCAACATCCTGGTAAATCTTTTCCGTACCCTCTCCAAAGCCTCCATATCCTTCTGGTAGTGTGGCGACCAGAATTGAACACTATATTTCAAGTGCAGCCTAACTAAGTTTCTATAAAGCTGCAACATGACTCGCCAATTTTTAAACTCAATGCCCCGGCCAATGAAAGCAAGCATGCCGTATGCCTTCTTGACTACCTTTTCCACCTGCATTGCCACTTTCAGTGACCTGTGTACCTGTACACCCAAATCCCTTTGCCTATCAATACTCTTAAGGGTTCTGCCATTTACTGTATATTTCCTATCTGTATTAGACCTTCCAAAATGCATTACCTCACATTTGTCCAGATTAAACACCATCTGGCATCTCTCCGCCCAAGTCTCCAACTGATCCATATCCTGCTATATCCTCTGATGGTCGTCATTGCTATCCGCAAATCCACCAACTTTTGTGTCATCTGCAAACTTACTAATCAATCCAGTTACATTTTCCCCCAAATCATTTATATGTATTGCAAACAGCAAAGGTCCCAGCACTGATCCCTGAGGAATGCCACTTGTCACAGCCCTCCATTCAGAAACACACCCTTTCACTGCTACCCTCTGTCTTCCTTGACCGAGTCACTTTTGTATCCACCTTGCCAGCTCACCTCTGATCCTATTTGATGTCATCTTCTGCACCAGTCTGCCACGAGGGACCTTGTCAAAGGCCTCACTGAAGTCCATGTAGATAACATTCACTGTCCTATCCTCATCAATCATCTTCATCACTTCTTCGAAAAACTTAATCAAGTTCATGAGACACAACCCCCCCTTTACAAAACCATATTACCTCTCACTGATATGTCCACTTATTTCCAAGTGGGAATAACTCCTGTCTTGAAGAATCCTCTCCAATTTCCCTACCACTGACGTAAGGCTCATCAGCCTGTAATTACCTGGATTATTCTTGCTACTCTTCTTAAACAAAGGAACAACATTGGCTATTCTCCAATCCTCTGGGATCTCCCCTGTAGTCAGTAAGGATACAAAGATATCCCCAGCAATTTCCTCCCTTGCCTCTCTCAGTATTCTGGGATATATCCCATCAGGCCCTGATAAGAAATTTCGCAAGAACCTCAACACCTCCTTCTTTTTGATCTCAACATGACTCAAACTATCTACACATCCTTTCCCAGACTCGTCATCCACTAAGTCCTTCTCTTTGGTGAATACTGACGCAAAGTACTCATTTAATACCTCGCCCATTTCCTCTGGTAGTATCTGTTAGGGGCACATAAACTGCTCCCACAACTGACTTCTTACCTTTAGTATTTCTTATCCCTATCCAAACTAACCCTACATCTCATTATTTAGAATTAATTTAATCTCACTTCATAGTTTTACTGCCATTCTTAATTAACAGAGTTTCTCCATCACCTTTTTGTAGCTACCTGCCCTTCTGAAATGTTATATATCCTTGAATCTTTAGGTCCCAGCCATGCCCCTATCAGATGATATTTATTTCTATTTGAGCTGTATCTGTTTTGTTATGAATGCTACATGTATTTAGGTACAGAGTCTTAAACTTTGTCTTTCTACCACCTTTCCAATCTCTGACCTTATCTGCTGGTGTTTCTCTCTTCCTGTCACACTCTGATTTTCATTTCACTCATTGCTATTCTGATCTCTACCTTGTCTTCTCTCTTTAACTGATCCATTCTTCCCACACTTGATCCCTTTATGGCAAGATTAGGATCAGGATAAAAATAATAGAATTGTTACAGTGCAGAAGGAGGCCATTTGGCCCATCATGTCTGCACTGACTCTCCAAATGAGCATTTTACTTACTGCATTGTCCTGCCTTCTCCTTTTCTTCTTTTAAATACTATTTAAATACAATAAATAAATCTAAAATCCATCCAGGTTAATGCCATTGGACTTCATGCTATTAATATTACACACACTTCAAGCCACTCACCATCTCGACTTGGAAATACATTGCATTCCTTCACAGTCGCTGGGTCAAAATCCTGGAATTCTCTCCCTT
The DNA here is from genome assembly GCF_965287045.1 of Carcharhinus amblyrhynchos. NCBI lineage: Eukaryota > Metazoa > Chordata > Chondrichthyes > Carcharhiniformes > Carcharhinidae > Carcharhinus > Carcharhinus amblyrhynchos. The sequence continues at coordinate 51,866,659 of NC_137342.1, forward strand.
AGAGCATTGTGGGTCAACCCACAGCACGTGGACTGCAGCAATTCAAGAAGGCAGCTCACCACCACCTTCTCAAGGGCAACTAGGAATGGGCAATAAACATTCTAAGAAGTCTCACAACACCAGGTTAAAGTCCAACAAGTTTATTTGATAGTAAACCCACAAGCTTTTGGAACGCCGTTCCTTCGTCAGGAACAGTAAACAATAAACCTGTTGGACTTTAACCTGGTGTTGTGAAACTTCTTACTGTGTTTACCCCAGTCCAATGGTGGCATCGCGACATCAATAAATGCTGGCCAACCAGCGATGCCCATGTCCCACGAATGACACACACACACACACACACACACACACTAGTTAACTATAATTAGAAACATCCATAGTAACTCTGTGAAAGAACAGGACATTTTGTTACATCAATGTATTTAAACTGAAAAAATATTGCAGGGTAAGTATTGGACAGGGAACTTATCCACGGGCCCTGTGGGGACTGTGTATTTGTCTTGTTCTAAAAATAATCAATTGAAGTAAAAGTGCTTGGAACAGGGTGTGAATAGATTTGTGTCTTGTGCCTGTTACAAGATCCAAGAAGCCATCACTTTGATAGCTTTGCTTAATTAAGCATGAAATCTCAAATGAAAACAAGAAATTCTGCAAATTCTCTTCCTTTATGCAGCTTCCGTACAAACGTTAAACTTGAATATTCTAGAATCTCTTTTTTTATTTCATAATTCAAGCATTTTAATTGTTTAAATTATTGTATTGAATTTGTCTCTAAAATAATTCTGAGAATCACTCTTACATCTTGTAACTTTGAAAGAAATGCTTGCTTGATTATACTTGGAGTTCTGTGCACAGTTCTGGTCACCTCATTACAAGAAAGATGTGGAAGCTATTGAGAGGGTGCAGAGGAGATTTACAAGGATGTTGCCTGGATTGGGAGGCATGCCTTATGAGGACAGGTTGAGGGAGCTAGGTCTGTTCTCCCTGGAGAGACGAAGGATGAGAGGTGACCTGATAGAGATTTATAAGATGTTGAGAGGTACAGATCGGGTGGATTCTCAGAGGCTATTTCCCAGGGCTGAAATGGCTGCCACAAGAGGACACAGGTTTAGGGTGCTGGGGAGTAGGTACAGAGGAGATGTCAGGGGTAAGTTTTTCACCCAGAGGGTGGTGAGTGAGTGGAATCGGCTGCCGTTGGTGGTGGTGGAGGCGAACTCGTTGGGGTCTCTTGAGAGACTTCTGGATGAGTACATGGGATCTAATGGGATTGAGGGTTATAGATAGGCTTGGTAGGTAGGGATATGATCAGCTCAAGTTGTGGGCCGAAGGGCCTGTTTGTGCTGTGGTTTTCCTATGTTCTATGTTCTATTATTATTTCTATTCTTTTGTGGTTGATGAGTGAAACTCTGTTGAAATAGATTCAACCACAAGAAAAAGCTTCTAATGCTCAAAACCCTGATGAGGCTTACCATTATTGGGAAAGTTATCTCGACGTTGTTACAAGCCTAATTATCTCATAAACCAAGTAAACTGGTGGAATTTAACAAATCTGGTTCATAGATTATAAAATTATACTTTCACTCTTTAGGAAGCAAGAAGAAATAGGAATGCATGTTATTTCCAGTGAGAAAATTATACTAACAAGGGCGTTCTGTTCAATCCTTGGCAATAAAAGTATTGTTAATATTTATTTTGGGTGCTAGCTGTGGCTCAGTAGCTGCTTTTGTTTTATTCGTGTGTGGGACATGGGTGTCGCTGGCTGGCCAGCATTTATTGCTGATGCCTAGTTGCCTTTGAGAAGGTAGTGGTGAGCTGCCTTCTTTAATCACTGCAGTCCACATGCTGTGGGTCATTTCTCCGTTGAGACTTTGTAGCGATTGATACAACAAAGTGGCTTGTTAGGCCATTTCAGAAGGTTTTTGAGTGTCGACCACACTGCTGTGTCTCTGGAGTCACATTTCAGATTTCCTTCCCTCAAAGACATTAGTGAACCAGATGGGTTTTTCCAACAATCAATAATGGTTACATAGCCATCAGTAAATCCCCACCTGAGGCCAGCATCCCAGAAAAGCCCCACCAGTAAAATTCCAGCCTTAATTCCATATATATTTTATTGAATTAAAATCCCACCATCTGCCGTGGTGGGATTTGAACCCAAGTCCCCAGAACATTATCTGGGTTTCTAGATTGATAGCCAAGCAATAATACTTCTTGGCCATCTCCTCCCCTATTTGCTAGCCCTGGTTATCCTATCTCTGAGCTATAGGGTGGTGGATTCAACTTCCAGTCCAGAGACTTCAGCGTACTTTCAGGCGAAGGAAGTCCTGCACTATTGGAGGGGCTGCTCTTTTACCCAAGGAATTAAACTGCCGGCCATTTCAGGTGAAAGTAACAGAACTAGCGATTTTAAAAACAAATAGGAGATTTCTCCCCAGTATTAATCAAACATAGTTGTTACCTTTGATGGTGTGATAGTGACATATTGTGTATGAATCAACATGCAGTATACAGTGCCCTTCTGTTAGTATCCAGTGCACAGTATATCCTGCATCAATATCTTATATTAGGAATTGTGGGGTTGGTGTTTAAAGGTCTTAGTTTGCTGTAGATCAAATTGCAGACCTGAATTGGGCCAGAAGAGAATGGAAAGGGAGCACACAGTACAGGTATGCCAAATAAAGAAGAGAAAATGCTGGACATGGTTAGCACACCAGGCAGTGTCTAAGGAAAGAAACAGAGATTATGGGTGGAATTTTACGACCCCACTCGGGTCAGGCTCATAAAATCCTGCCCGCGGCCGATGGAGAATTCCGTTCTGCGAGCCTCGCTTGCCTCGATTCTGGGGCGGTCAAGGCGGTAAAATTCAAACGAGTGGAATTTTACAGCCTCCCCGCCTGGTGGGATGTTCCGGTTCTGCCAAAGTCAGTTGACTTCTAAATGGCCTTCCGCATTCTACAGCCCAGCCCCACAACCCCAGGGCGGTAAAATTCCGTTCAGTGTTTCTGTCTGAGAACTTTCATCAGAATTGTGAAACTAAAGCCACAGAGGAGAAACTCAATGCCCTCTCAATCCTGGACATTATACAGGAACCACTTCCTGGAAAGACGTGGCAATTAACTGGCCCATCTGCTCTCTTGGTTTGGAATGTTGCTATCACACGGAGGAAGGAGTAGGGCTATGTATAGAGTATTTGTTTTCAACTAAAAATAAGATATAAAGAAGGTTTAAAAGACCTCTCTTTCACAGGCTGAATTCCTGAGACAGGTATAGGCTAGTTCTGTATAACTTTGTAACAATTTACTGTGATAAACCCTTGTTCAGTGATCCATGCTTTCTGCTGATTGGTTCTTGTTGTACAGTTGCCCCAAGTTTTGATTTAGAAATGAGTGGGGTATCTGATGGTGCAGTAATTTGACAGTAAAGCCATTTATTTCCCAGCTTTGGGCCATTCGTAAAATGTACAAGCTCCTTGTCTCTAACTCATGAACTGATCTGTATAACTTGGCTTTCAACAACGTTATGACCTCGCTGTGACATCTATCAGTGAATTCATTGATGGACTTTGTATATTTGTGGTTAGTCCCTTCACATCTCTATGTTTCAAAGATTCATAACACTTGCAGTCGGATTCAAAGAGGTTTCTGTGTGCACAGCAAGTTTTGAGTGTTTTGCGTTTAAAGGAGTTGAATACTCAAGCATTTAACACATAATATACAAAGTGTAAATGGATTAAGGAAAGTAGGACCAAAGTTGAGAATGTAGGGATGAGGGTTCCAGTCACAAATATCCAGCTGAGGTTATTTGTGCAAATTTTACAGCAGGAAGGAACTCTCAGACCCAATGAAGGTTATGATTTATTGCTATTTCGGGATGAGACTGGTGAATTGTGAAATTTGCACAAATAGCTTAACCATTTAAGGATAAATAGTATATTCTGATCCCAGACCAGTCTGCAAGCTTTCAGTACAATCCTCGTAAGGGATAAGTAACTTCTTGTTCAAGGTAGACAAAGTTTAAGGTTCCAGCCACTTGCAGAGAGAATAAAACTACAAAATTCCACAGTTTCTGAGCAAACAAAAATACATTTTACTATACAAAGTCAAAGCTAATAAAATTTACAATATCCATCTAAGATGCTAACATGTCGGGTTAATACGAGGTAGATGTGAATTAACAGTCAAACTGGTCAAACACCCCACACCACACAATGCCTGGGAAATATGACAAAGATTTCTCAGCAACCCATCCAGATGTCACTCAAAACTGAATGAAAGAATCTTGTTGAAACTTTGGGCGGAAATTTACGACCTCACTCGGGCAAGATCATAAAATCCCACCCGAGGCCAAAGGAGATTTCCGTTCTGCGAGCCTCACCCACCCCGATACCGGGCGGGTGAGGCAGCAACATTCTAGCCTTTGTGTCTCAATCAGAAGGAATTCCAGCCTTCAGTTTTGCAGATCTAGCCTTGAAATTCTCTCAAAATGTTGTTCTGATCCGGACTGCCTCAATGACTGCTCACCTGCCACGGTTTCAATCTCAAATCCTGAGACTCCATCTCCCTGCATTCCAGCACCAACTCACAAGACACAGTGACATCTCTTCAGCCACACTGAGCAGAACGCCCATCACTGCTCTAAGGGGTTACCTCTGCTTCAACGGCCTGCAGCACAGAGTCACCAACCTCTCACTGACGTCTCAGGTCTCCAGGACTTCCCCTGAGTTCTCCTTTCTTACGGCCTGTCAAATACAACACTTTTACTGCTTGGAACCTCTTACTTTGCTCCACTCTCTCTCTGTCTCTTTCTTCAGGAGACCATCCAGGAACATTCATTCTATCTATTGCTGACACACAGTAGCAGCTGTGTGTGTACCATCTACAGCAACTGACCAAGAGGCCTCCCAGAGTACCTTGCAGATCTGTGACCTCTATACCTAGAAGGACAACAGCAGATACACAGGAAGGCCACCACCTGCAAGTTTCCCTCCAAGTCACTCACCATCTTGACTTAGAACTACATTACCATTCCTTCACTGTCACTGGATCAACATCTTTAGAACTCCCTCCCTAACAGCACTGTGGGTGTACCTACACCTCATGGACTTCAGAGGTTTAAGAAGGCACCTCACCATCACCACCTCAACAGCAACTAGGGATGGGTAATAAATGCTGGCCTAGCCGATGATGTTCACATGCCATGAATGAATAAAAACAATTACATTGATAAATGGTTGGCATTTCCAAATTACATATCTGGAAATTGACATCCATTTGTGATATATCTTATGAATAGTTGGATTTTCAAAATAATTGTGACAAACTATTCTATATGGATTTAATATAGTTGAAATCCTGTCATTTCTGGGCTATTAAACATACAACAGGTTCACTTGTGTTTTTTTTTAAGTTTCAGAAAGCTCTGATAAAATACAGAATGGATGTTTTTATTGTTAGCATCTTTCTTCATTAAATCACGTCACAGTTTCCCAACCTTCACACAACTACTCAATGGCATCTTCCTTACAAGATATATTTCTCCATGGTTTCAACAGCAATCATGGAACAAGCTTCTTTCTGTAAGATGACCAGAGTCTTTATCTCTTACATCCCTACAGAGGGACAGCACATCGAATCACTCAAGGGAAGATCAGGGAGTGTGTAGTTTGTCACTCTGTCACAATACTGTCCTTTCAACTCTTGAGACCTACATTCCACTCAAAGCACAGGGAAAGAATGATGATCCCCTCTATCTGACAGCAGTTCAGAGGTTAAACACCACACAGCTTTCCTTCTTTCTTTCTTCTTTTCCATCAATCACAAGCCAATGTCTATAGTGTTTAAAATTAAAGGTGTAAAGCAACTATATGGAGTGATCTGTTTTTTGCAAAACAAGTTGAGTATTGTTTTGAGACTGTGGAAAAATTGAAAGGAACAATATCTTCAAAATAAAACAACAGAATATTACATTGGAATATCTGAGTCATCAACTATAACAAGCTGCACAGATACTAGACAAATGCATAGCAGAATTAGTTTCTTCAGCCACTGTTGGTGGTCCAAAGCCATTCAGTTTGTGTAAAATGTGCACATACCTTACTTTCAACAGGGGTATTTCATCATAAATGTAGCAAAATGCTTCATAATAGTTTCAAGCTTGCTGCTTATTTTATCTTTAACTTGACAAGTCTTCGACCCTGCTTAACCCAGGCCCCACTCAAATCCCATTGACACAACCATGGCATTGTGATGCTGTCGTGCTTTTCTAGCAAACTAATGTTCGATCCTTTCAATTCTCGGGGCCATGCATAACCAAACATGAAATAAAGGCAATTGTAGCAACTTCATAAATAAACAGGAAGATCCATTCAGCTTCATAGAGACTTAACTTTCTCTTTAATAGATCTGTCAGTAAGCTGTGAGAAAGATTAATTGTTTGGACAGTCACCACCTGAAACAACCTTAAGAAGACTTGTGTAAATAATATGGCATCGACTACTTAAGGTGCAAGTGATTACAAAGCTGGCTGAAGAGAGAAGACCATCAGGCCCTACATGGTTATGTTGGCAATACTGCTGTCCTGTTTCACTTGAGCCATGTCCATGTTTATATGTGGCGAGAGTTTACAGACTTCTGAGTCTGGGTGATGAGGGAAAGATACTTTCCGTGGGATTTTGACACTTGGCTGGTCTTTTTTGCTATGGTTACTGGCAGTTTTCCCAAATTGTAAATACAGTTCCATCAACAACTAGTGGGCAAGAAATGTAATTTTTGGAGTTATTTTCAAGAATTACATTATATTTTCAGTAACAAAAAATGAGTATGTCAGCTTGCAGTAAAATCACGGAAACCTTTAGTTTGTTGGATTGGCAAAAGTTGTACTTACAAAGGTTTGAGTGATTCACAAAAAATATTGGATTGGTATCGATCATGTTCCTGATTGAATTACTTAAATAAAATATTAAAGTTTAAGGTTTAGGATTAAAGTTTAAAGTTTATTTATCAGCGTCACGAGTTAGCTTATATTAACACTGCAATGAAGTTACTGTGAAAACCCCCTAATCGCCACACTCTGGCAGCTGTTCAGGTACACTGAGGGAGAATTTAGAGAGGGGTTAGAATGATGAATAATGAAGATCAGTCAAACTGGTTACAACAGTCAATATCACAGCTGAATTTAACAGCAAGCTGATTGTAGCACTGAATGTGCAGTGAAAGTTTTCCCAAGAGTCTGTATTATTTCATATAAAGGTTTCTCAGTGTTATTCTTTAAAGATTTCCTGACTTATTTGATAGGCGTAAGAAGTTCTAATATAAAGACTGGGCTGTGAGCTGTACAGTTGTTACGGAATGAGATGTGGGTGGGAGATGTGGGGAGAGAACATGTGTAAGATATTTTGCATTGTGAAAGACAAGCTTTACTGAATGTGTTCAATGAATCTAATCATGACCATTGTGAGGAAACAGGTTTATGTTTTCACCTGACCACGGCTCATCGATAAAGAACTGATGATGATATTTATTTTCTTGTTGCAAAGGAAGAGTTTTGTGGTAGCCTGGCCCCTTTAATGGACAACTCTTCATAAATCACATGACTGGGCCAGAACCGTTGGATTGCGAGCATCTGAACCTGGGCCAATCGGGAGCAAGGACATACGATCCTGGGTCTGGAAAGTTTCAGTCAGAGTTGGGCTATTATCAGGGGTAAACCTGTATAGCTGTGCTGTTAAACTCTTAGAGGTTCTCAGTCAATAAACCTTTTAGTTTGTCACTTGCCACATTGAGTCACTTCAAGTTACTTTGGGCTTTGTAGCCAATTACATTTTTTTTTGGCATATTAAGTGTTGTACTCAAACGTGGCAGCGTTCAAACCCCATAAAGTACAATGAGATTTAAAAGGATTGTTTATAAATAAAGTTGGTTGATGGGAAAGTATTGAGCAGGACAACGGGAAAACAACACTTTGTTCTTACTTGAATAGTGAGGTGGGATCTTTTAAACTCACCTGAGAGGGTAGAGGAGGCCTCAGGTTAACATCTGACCATAGAGATTTGAAGTGTCAAAGGCTTGCCTCATGACAGATTGTTGAAGCCCAAGAAAGGGCCTAGACAATATTCTGGCTGTAATCAAAGGAGATGAATTGTTATATTCTCTGGCTGATACTATTATATAAATAATTATTGATTAGTATGTGCAACTGTAGTATGCAAGAGATGCAAAAGCAGCTAGCATTGAATCTGATTAGATATCCACAGCACACCCCCTATTATTCTGGCTTAACCGAGACATCAGTCCATTTCTGGTAAAACAGAGTATCACATTACTTATTACAGTTATGGTTTCAATCTCTGCACTTTAAATATGAGTTTGAAATTGTCTTTTTCAGAGTAAGGAAAGTGCACTGATGCTTCCTCTATCTTACTGGATGTTGATGTTGGAAAGATTTTAGGCTCTGTTTATTCTGCTTTAATACCCTCAGTCTTCATTTCCTATCTTTGTTTCAATTTAGTTTTAATGCATCTTTCAATTCCTTTGAAGTATTACAGAAATTGAAATTGTTTTAACCATCACTATTGTGGTTCATATTAAAGGAATTTTCTGCTCCTGTTTTCATTCAGTGCAGAAGGAAGTCATTTGGCCCATTCAATCTGCACTGACTCTCCGACAGAGCTTATTTGCCAGTTCCCATTCCTGTAACCCCATGTATTTACCCCACTAATCCTCCTAACCTACACATCTTGGGACATTAAGGGGCAATTTAGCCTGGCCAATCTACCTAACCATCTTTGGACTCTGGGAGGAAACCAAAGCATCCAGAGGAAACCCATGCAGACATGGGGAGAATGTGCAAACACACACGGACAGTCATCAAAGGCTGGAATCGAGCCCAGGTCCCTGGCATTGTGAGGCAGCTGTGCTGACCACTGTGCAATGGGTGACTGGAATGGAAAAACCCTCAAGATGTCCAAATTACAAACCATCTCTTACCAGCCCCCTCAAACACCACCAGTGATGTAATGGGATTAACGTTGAGAACCACATTCTAGTCCATTTGAATTTAATTATCTGGTCTCTGTGCCTGATAATCCTGTCTGTTGGTTTATCCATTCACAACGGCATGAGAGTTGATTTAGCAAACTAATTTGATTTTTTGGCAATTGTTGACAGGAGTTACAAATCTGATTGTCGTCTCTCTAAATTGAAAGGAAACTCACATTTCGTTGTTAAAATCTCTGCGCACTAACTTGTTATTTCATAATAGTTAACTGATAAATGTCATTGATTCCATAACCTAATTGATTGTACAAAGGAATGTGGGCAAGGGAAGAGAAAATCAAAGGAAAGAATTTGTGACACCATTCTTATCTACAGACTGAAAGGAAAAACATGTTTATGTGACCTAGTTCATGTATATCATTACTCGTTCGATCCCCGGCAAGTTACACAAAATGACCAGTTTTTGCATGGCATATTTATGGAATGCATTAAAATTATTTTTATTCTCAGTTATACTGCCAATTTTGTGTTTATGCCAGATAGTTTAGGTGTGTACTTGCCTACTATTCTCAGAGTAACTTAGATGACCAAACATGCTAAAGTTGGGATGTGTAAGATTTCTTCCAGGTATTTGTCTAACATCGGTTTAAAATCTGTTTAAAAGGGCAGTGTAAATCTACCATGAAATACTTTTGGATTCTTTCTAACATTTAGGGCATCAGATGGTTATAAATAGACCTCCAAGTTTTCAGAGATAGAACTGAGATTTCTTATTGGAACATTTTTTTTCCTTAAATGCCAGAATAATTTTTCCTAAAGCTCTGGAGAATTACTAAATGCACACATCACCCAGTTTGTAAAGGGAAAATCTGAATCTGGCACGTGGTATGAAAATGGTGGAGGTGTCAGTCTCTGCCAGAGAAAATTACTAATATAAATAAAAGTCTCCTGTGTTCTTAAAGTAACAAGTGGTCACTGATTCAAGACTTCCACCAGTAGGTGTAGGTCAACTGACAGCACAAGTGAGGCTTTGTAAGAAGTTCTGAAGTCACATCTGTTCCTTTCCACAGTCCTCAGTGAGGAGAACTTGCCCTTGCGTATGATCTTTACACATCAGCAAATGGCTAAAGAATAATATCTTCAAGGTAATTGGATGGCCTTGACAAGCAAATTTCACAAACTGCTACTCTAAGCGTATGAGCTAATCAGAATGAACTGAAAACCTTCAATAAATGTGCAACATTGAAATATTTAGGGGAAGATTTTCTGCCCTTGAAACCTTCTGTGACACAAACTTGCTGTCTGTAAAAGGACACATAGTGAAGATGGAGTTGCAGCTCTATTAACATACTCTAACAGAGTGAGAACTCAGGATTTCACGCTGACAGCCATAGGCCTGAGGTCGTGACTTTAGCTGACTAGCATTTTTAAACATAAAGCACAGAAAGGCAGTCGCACGCTCCTCTTGGAAGCTGCAGTCGGCTATTGTGCACAGCACTGAATTTCTGACATTTCTGAATGAGAAATGGATTTATTTCAAGCTAGACGACCCATGTATCAACAGATTTCATTGTAAAAGTTCAAATTGTTACAGACATTTCATTGAGGTTTGTTGGGCATCTTTCTCACAGCCTTTATTGCCCCAGGCACAACTCGAAAGTGTTCCAGCCAAACATTATAAATATTGTGCCCTTTCTCCACTGAAGCACCTTTACTTGATGAGGTTGCTTTCAATAACAAATAGCTGTTTCAACAATATTTTTAAACTCAATCTATTCTTAATAGTAAGATGTCTGTATGGAGTCTGCACATTGTCCCCGTGTCTGCATGGGTTTCCTCCGGATGCTCTGGTTTCCTCCCATAGCCCAAAGATGTGCAGGTTAGGTAGATTTGGCCATGCTAAATTGATCCTAGTGTCCCAAGATATGTATATTAGTGGGATTGCGGAGATAGCACAGGGGAGGTGGGCCTGGATGGGATGTTCTAATGGAGAATTGGTACAGACTTGATGGGTTGAGTGATGGCCCTGAGGACTGTAGGGATTCTATGATTCTATAATTTCATTGATTGAAGATGTCACATTTTGTGACTGAGGCACCAATATTCACTTGTGACTTTTCTCCTTTGTACAATTTAATTTACACTTTGTTGCATTGATTTTTGATAAGAGATTACAGCAAATAGTCACTTTTGCATTTTTGATTCTGATTCTTGGTAAATTACAAAACTCCTGGAATCACTTGCACATGAGAAATGAAGCTGAGCAGACATTTGTAAAACAACGTTGCTATATAACACCTGGAGAGGATTGCAACACGTTTCATTTCATTTTGATTAATCAGCTGTCTGACACATGCAAAAAAAACCCCAGCAACATTCTTATCTCTGCCCAAGTCAAGATTACTAAGAAGTTGATGTTGAGTTTCTGTTCGGTATGAGCATTGCTGGCTTCCTAACCGAGTGCTCTGAGTGAATTCTAACCCCAACTGCGGATAGGTGGATTATAGAGAAAGTGATAAGATAAATAATTTCAAATCACAAACTTAGCTCCAGGCCATCTCCAACCTTCCTACTTATGGTTTTAACAGTGGCTGGACAGTGGCCAGTCCATTTTCCCAGAAGGTCACTGAAATCTGAGGAAGTTGCACATTTCCATTTGTGCGGAATTTGTAGTTTTTGTTCCTGGATTTCAGGATTCCGACTGAGTGAAGGGTGAAGAGCAAACCAGGGCTGTGATAAAAGTGTATTTTATTGTGCTGCTTGAGAAATGATAGGGTGGGGAACAGGTGTAGTTCCTCCAGGCCCAACAAGGTTAGTTATGTGTGATCATACCCCAGAAGCAGGCAATCCCCACCTCTCATGGTTGTTTTTGAAAAATGTCTGGGACAAAGAGTGCACTTGTACATTGGGGAGACCGTGTAGATACTATAACAATGGATGAATGGACATTGCTCAACAATCACCAGGCAGGAGTGTTCTCTTCTTGTTGGGGAACACTTCAGCGGTCACGGGCAGTCAGCCCCTGATCTTTGGGTAAGTGTTCTCCAAGGCTGGTTTCACGACATACGACAATGCAGAATTGCTGAGCAGAAACTGATAGCTAAGTTCTGCACACATGAGGATGGCATCAACTGGGATCTTGGGTTCATGTCACACTATCTGTAACTCCCCATGACTTGCCTGGGCTTGCAAAATCTCACTAACTGTCCAGATTGGAGACAATACACATCTCTTTAACCTGTGCTTAACCCTCTCCCCACTCATATTGTCTGTACCTTTGGACTTTAACCTGGTGTTTTGAAACTACTTACCCCAGCCCAACACCAACGCCTCCACATTTTGATGAAAGACTTAGAGCACGTATAAAGAGAGGCAGCCCCACTCACATCTGTTGGCAGGGCAGCTTATCCTGCAGTGGACTCCTGTCTGAACTGACCCCCCCGCCCCCCCCCATTCAGAAGGAATCTCATATTGGCCCTCCAGTCTTGAAATCTTCCTTGCAACCTCAGCTCCTCAATTTGACCCACCTCGTAGAAATTCCCTTCGTGTAATTTAATGAGTTTCATTTGTAGTTTTATTGTAATTACAGTTCCCCTTTAAGAGGTTGTTGATTGGTTTATTTATTTGGTTTCAGTTTACTCAATTGAGTATGGAGTCAGCTGGAACACTGGGCCAGTTTGAAGGCAGGGGTCAATAATGCAGTATCCTGTGAATAAACTTACTAACAAGGAGGAGATCAGTTTTCTGTTTCATACTTCACTCTCTGGCTTGAATCTTTTTAATATAGTAATCCCGTCTGGCCCAAACATTACCATTTTACTATAACATACACAGGAGAAGCCCAATTTAACAAAATCAGTTCATAACAGGGGCAATACATTTCTAGAACGCATGCTGGTAAATGAAGAATGAAGATTATAGCCAGAATTCTCTGGTCTCGCATGCCTTGCTGCTACCAGAAAGAATGGTGAATTTGACACTCAGCCAAATCTCCATTCACAGCAGCGGGACTGGAGAATCCCAGCAGCGTCACGGGTGGAGAGTTGTGGTCTACAGCATCATGATGAGAAACGAACGCATGCAGTGAATGTCTGTTTGTTCTGCGGCCGCTGCACAAGAATGTGGAACAAGCAGGAACCTTTCCAAGTCGGAGAGATTGAATTTGATGTTCTGACAGCAGCAGAAGGATGAAAGAGAATTCTCCTTCTGATCCGTTTTCCAGTATTTTCGACTTCCCTCTCCTTGTTACTTTGTGGTTACCTGTCATCACTGAAAGACGAGGTCCCTAATGAAACTCTTACAAACTGGCAGCCACTGAGCACAGCTTTCAGAGACCTGGAATGAAATGTTTAATGAGTTATAATAAAATGATTTGTATTTTAGAAAGATAAGCCAAAACAAACAGCTCTCTATACTATTGAGAAAGTCTTACTGATTCTCGTTTGGTAAAAAAAGGATTCTTTCAGGGTATTGGTGAATGAAGCTGGCAATGTAAAACTGCTCCTACAATTAGTAAGAAGGGGAATTTTTGGGAGGTTTCTATATTCCTAACCACAACTGGCTTCTCGAGAGCACCTGTCCAATTGTGACAAACTTTCACTGATAGGAGAGGTTTGTTGGGCACCTCCTTCACATGTTTCATTACCCCAGACACAAATAGAAAGTGCCCCAGCCAAACATTGTAAATGTTGTATCTTATTGTCATTAATATGCTGCCTCTTTACTGAAGTTGAAAGATGTGCAGTTTAGGTGGATTGGCCATGCTAAATTGCCCCTTAGTGTCAGGAGGACTAGCTAGGGAGCTATGGCGATAGACTGGGATTGTAGTTGGTGCAGACTCAATGGGCCAAATGACCTCCTTCTGCACTGTAGGATTCTATGAAGCATCTTTTAATTGACTGGTTCGCTTTCAATAACAAGCAGCTTTTACAAAAATATCTTTCATTTCCCAATTGAATTTTTTCCTAATTAAACATTTCTCTGATTGAATAAGTTGTCCCGTTTGGTGACTGGGGCACCAATGTCTGCTTCTGACTTTACTCTTTACGGATTATCAGCTAATGCTAATCAGCAGATAAAAAATCATGAGCTTTTGTGCCAGTGAATTGTTATTTATTTGAGCGTTAAATGGCAGAAGAAAATATATTATTTTGTAAACAGAAACTTTAATTGTTTTATAGTAAAGGTAATAAAAGATATATAAAACCGTAGATTATGTTCCAGGCTAAGTGGCTCTTAAGTAATTTCACGCTAGGAATACAATTCTTCACTATGAACCACTCATAGGTCATAGACTTGAACCTTGACTAAAGCAGGTCAGGACTTAATGAGCCAAAGGCTGTGACCCAGTTAGTGAAAGTCAGAACTAAGAATGACTGTCCGATTGAAGAAGATTTGGGTAATGATGGCCTGCACTGTGCCCTAAAGTGATTGAAACCATGAAAATCAGTGTCTTTCTTTGAGGAATATTCTAAATCGCCAGCTCTTGTGTCACTTTTAGGGTGTCTTTAGCCCCCGTGTGCGAGAATTGCTTTAGTCCATGCATCCCCCAGTGATTGCAATATCTCCATCTGTCCGGTAATAAAGGATGGAAGGTTCAATTGTCTGGTGCTGGGACATGTCAGAAAACATCATCATTCTAAAGTTCAGCATTGGTGTAAATTACTAATGGATCTCACCTTACGTTACTCAGGTTAAGACAGACAATATGTTTGCTTATAAGTGCCTTGTATTGAACTTATATTAATCTACAGCAGAGTTTTAGCCTGTTGAATTTGAAATATCCCTTTAGGATCACAAAATCTAAATACAACGAATCCTGGGGTCAGTTGGAGATTAGTTGTTAGTTCGTCAAATATGCAGATTGACAGCGGTTTGTGGGTATCTGGCTTCAAGCCAAAACTAACCTGTGTGAAATTTAAAGAAAGCGTTTTTAGTTTGTTGAAGTGCCCTATAGATACCGCCTGGTTGCTTATGGTAAATTAGATGATGCATTATTTTATTAAGGACAGGAGTGTTAAACAGGAGCACTGTCAAAATTTAATGGCACAATCTCAAGCTAAAGGAACAATCCTTTAAAACAGAGATAAGGAGGAATTTCTTTAGCCAGAGAGTGGTGAATATGTGGAAATCTTTGCTGCAGAAGGCTGTGGAGGCCAGGTCATTGAGTGTCTTTAAGACAGAGATAGATAGGTTCTTGATATTAAGGTGATCAGGGGTTACGGGAAAAGGCAGCATATTGGGGATGAGAAAAATATCAGCCATGATTGAATGGTGGAGAACACTTGATGGGCTGAGTGGCCTCATTCTGCTCCTATGTCTTATGGTCTACTGGCAAGAGTGAATTGAAAATGAGGAAGATGGTTTTTTTCCAGCTTGTCTGTTTTTGAAGCAGGATAAGAGCGAGGACACAAGTGTTGATCCAACCAACATCAAACAAATCAACTTGTCAATTCTCTCATTGTAGTTGATGTGGCTTTGCTGTGGATAAAATTACCCATTGTGGTAATTGACAGAACAGTGATTGCATTTCAGCAAAGCACTTGTTATGAAGTGGTTTGTAAAATCCTGTGGGAGTGAAAGGCAAAGAAGATCCAAGTTTTAAAAGAATTAAAATGGGACGCTGAGATACAGAAAGGAAAGTGCTCGAAATATGAAATAAAAACAGGAAGTGCTTGAAATACACCATAGGTTCATTGGCATTCAGACGGGAGCATGTAAACACTTAATGCTTTCCTTAATAAAACAGCAGTTTATAATTTCTTAAAGTTGCCATATAGTGTTTTCCATATTCCAACAATTATGTTAAGATTTAAGAGACCAACTTTTGCAATGGAGACTGACTGCAAAATAATACATTTTTGATGCGTCATCCATAATTAAAATGCCAGAAAGTTCAAGCCTATCGGTCTCTGATGGGCTGAATGGCCTAATTCTGCTCCTATATTTTATGGTCTTATTACTCGCCAGTTTCAGCAAATGCTAAGAGATATCTGTGATCCCAGACCAAACTTGAGACAATCCCCATGTCTCTCTCACTCTCTTCTTCTCAGCTATTCAGGAGGTGAAGGCTAACTGAGGAAATGTAATCAATTGATAAATTGTGAACAGTTATCACAAAATTTACTAATCTTTGAAATGAAAATGTTGTACACAAGTATTTAATATTTCATCATTTTATCTGAAATTGATCTGTTTTAGTTAAAACATTAAGATGTTTTTCTGTAAATTCAGGGTCTGTGCTTCAATATATTTAAGCATAATTTAAATGAACAAAACTTAACTGTGGACAATCAAGCCTATTTCATTTGATTGAGGTAGTGGTGGCAATGTAGTATTGTCACTAGACTAGTAATCCAGAAACCAAGGTTAATGTTCTAGGGACTGAGGTTCAAACCCCATTACGGCAGATGATGAAATTTGAATTCAATAAAAATTTGGAATTAAAAGTCTAATGATGGCCATGGAACCATTGTTGATTATTGTAAAAACCCAGCTGGTTCACTAGTGCTTTTTAAGGAAGGAACTCTGCCATGTTTACCTGGTCTGGCCTACATGCTATATGTAGTTGACTCTTGAATGGCCTATCAAGCCACTCAGTTCAAGGGCTATTAAGGATGGGCAATAAATGCTGGTTTAACCAGCGACGCTCTAAGCTGCTGGTTGTGGTATTTTTAAAAGGATAGGTTTGCACACCATGAAAGTACAGACAACAACTTTATTGGAAAGGTGTTTACTCTACGGGCTGTTAGAATAGACTGTCCAATGATCTTCAGAAATGGCCAATAATGTTATCAACACATCATGTGATCAGACTCTTAAAGTGACCTTGTTCTAATTAGGGACAAAAATGAATACCCAATTGGTATAATTGGAAACCACCTTGGAATATAGATATTAACCCGTTTTAACAAAA
Organism: Carcharhinus amblyrhynchos; assembly: GCF_965287045.1. Classification (NCBI taxonomy): domain Eukaryota; kingdom Metazoa; phylum Chordata; class Chondrichthyes; order Carcharhiniformes; family Carcharhinidae; genus Carcharhinus; species Carcharhinus amblyrhynchos. The sequence continues at coordinate 51,883,567 of NC_137342.1, forward strand.
ACCCTTCAGCCAAACTGAAGCTTGGCTGGGTGAAGAGGGATTGTTTTGCGAGGACACATGCTTTAAATGGCTCCATTTGTTTACGGTTTGAGAGTGTGTTTGATTATTTTTCCCACAGACTGATTTCCTCCTCCCCTCTCCCCACCCCCCAAAGATTCCCTTTGGTTAGGTGACCTACATTGTGACGATGTTGTTGAGCAGACATGTCCACAATCTGTCAATGCCAGGGAAAATCAAAATCCCTGTCAAACAAAATGTCATCACCAAATATGGGCCTCCATTTGGGTTGAAGAATTGGCGATGTTTATTTATCAGCGTGTATGAGCTGTTTAATTGAATGGTGTGTAATGAATGGTTAAGAATTGTCCTCCTGACTCTGCCAACTCTACTTACTCTCTCACAGATAATGGTTTACATCTCGTAAAAGCTGTTTATCTCTTTCCTCAGTGATGTGACAGAATAAATATAGTTTGTAAACCACATAAGCAATTGTCTCACCAAACTACCATGACCTTCTAAAGAAGGAATTTTTTTTGTTTGAATTCCTGTTTAAGTTCGTTGTCAAGATTTGTATTGAGAGGTTTGTGAAAAAAATAATAGGACAAACAAATGGTTTAGCATTTTTGGACTTCCATTTTTGGCCATTTTAGCCATCTTCCCAAGAACATCAGTCATTTTTTGGATAAATAAAAACAGCTGTTGAAAGAATGGTTTGTTGCATCAGCCTTTCCAAATATTTCACCACTTTGATGTATGAAGTGTGAGAATTCTACAAGTTATTTATTTGTAGGAAACATAACTTTATGGATGTGGCATTGGCTTTGATTGGTTTCCTGAAAGGTAGGATCAAGAAAGTTCTGGTTAAAAAAATTAGTCAATCAATAACTGCTAAATTTTCCACTGTAAAGAACAAAGAAAATTACAGCACAGGAACAGGCCCTTTGGCCTTCCAAGCCTGCACCGATCATGCAGCCCAATTGAACAAAACCCTTCTACCCTTCTGGAGACCATATCCTTCTACGCCCATCCTATTCATGTATTTGTCAAGACATCCCTTAAATGTATCTGCTTCCACTACCTCCCCCAGCAGTGAATTCCAGGCATCCATCACCCTCTGTGTAAAAAATTTACCTCATACATCTCCTTTAAACCTTACCCCTCGTACCTTAAACTTATGCCCCCTAGTAATTAACTCTTCCACCCTGGAAAAAAGCTTCTGACTACCCACTCTGTCCATGCCCTTCATAATCTTGTAGACTTCTATCAGGTCTCCCCTCAACCTCCGCTCCAGTGAGAATAAACCAAGTTTCTCCAGCCTTTCCTCATAGCTAATGCCCTCCATACCAGGCAACATCCTGGTAAATCTATTCTGTACCCTCTCCAAAGCCTCAACATCCTTCTGGTAGTGTGGTGAACAGAATTGAACACTATTTCAAGTGCAGCCTAACCAAGGATGTAGAACCCTAACTAAGGTTCTGTAAAGCTGCAACATGATTTGCCAATTTTTAAACTCAGTGCCCTGGCCGATGAAGACAACCATGTTGTATGCCTTCTTGACTACCTTCTCCACCTTTCAGTGACTTGTGTATCTGTACATCCAGGTCCCTCTGCCTATCAATACCCTTAAGGGTTCTGCCATTTACTGTATATTTCCTTTCTGTATTATTCCTTCCAAAATGCATTCCCTCACATTACTGTACCACTTCCAATCTTTCTTGTGTATTGTATGATGATATGATTATAATTAACACCTTTGTATGCTCTTCTGAGCTCCCTTATATGCATCATAGAGAAGAACTGTTTAACGTCAAAAAATATAACAGCTAATATCTTTGTTAAAACTAGGGCCATCCAAACTGGTTAATGTACTGATAATGCAAAATGTGATCAAATGGTTCTTTATTGTCCACTCTCCAGAGTGCTGCACTGTCAGACAGTGAGACATTAAACTGAGACCCTGTCTGCCCTCTTAGGTGGACAGTCCCATGGCTGGATTTTGAGCCAGAGTAGGGTAATTATCTGTGGTAATCGAGATAATCGAGTCGCGATCACATTGCTCTTTCTGGGGACTGGATGTGTCCAAATTTAGGGCTGCGTTTCCTAAATTGCAAAAGTGACTAGAGTTTAAAGGTATTAATTGGCTGTGAAAAGCTTTGAGTCATGCTAAGGTCACAAAATGTGTGATATCAATGAAAGTCCCTTTTTTAAATATGCAAAAGTTATTTTCCTTTTTCAAATTTCTCCCCCTTTAGCAAGGACCAAACCCGGCTGAAAAAGTGACCAGATCAAGCACCACAACTTACTGTGAAACACTATAATCTGGTAAAATCACACATATTTTTGAAATACAGAAGGTGACAATGCCTCAATGTACTGTACGGGAACGAGAGGCGATTAGAGAAGATGAATTAATGCTGTTGATCTTAGATTTGAGTGAGGGCCTTGAGATGAAAGAACAGAATTCCTTTCTAAACCACTGCGCCACCTATATTTTGCACCTACAAAGAATTAAGCTGAGCAAGAAATAAAATGGAACCTTGTCTGATTTTTGCAATGGATTTTTTCGCAAAGACACAGTATTCTCTGGGCAGAATACTCCTGTAGTCCTGTTCAATGTCACAAATGTGTGGAGTTGCATTAGATTAACATCCATGAGGCAAAATGTAATACTCTTTTGGAATATCGGTTCTTCCTGAATGTCTCACAAACCGAGCAGAAAGTAATGTATTTGATCTGGACTGGATTTTATGGTAATGAGGTAACTAGTCGGTGATAGTGATATTGTGCTTACAAATGGGAATTGATTAAAATATAGCAATTAGCAACAAGAGTTCAGAATTCACAGTTCATCAGGGAGTTGGAGCAGTGACAGAGAAATCTCATATTTCCTTCTGACTGGCTGAGTACGATGACTCTATCCCATCCTGCTCCGAGGGCAGACTTTCAGTCAGAAGGGAATGTAAATGACATTAAGGACAATGGTTTTGAAGGGCGGCTGTGAGCTAGATTGACAAGCAGACACTTTGAAATGAAGCTCACTTTCAAATCCTGTTTTGGCATGGATGTCAAGAAAGACAGCAAGTTTGTATGGATGTGTGAGTTGTGATGTTCCGTGACTGACAATTGAAATGGAACGCAAGCCCAGCTTACAATCTTGGCATGTGGAAAAGAGGAAACACATAACCAGAGTTTGTATCTAACATGTCTACAATGACCGAGCCACCAGCTTAAAGCAATGCATTCTGTTGTGGACTGGAAGCGGGCTGGCGTGCTAACTTAAACAGCCCTGATTGCTCCTCTCGCCACCCATTCACAAACAGAAAGGTGTTTTTGATTCGCTTCACCCATCGTAAGCCATTGCATATTTCCCAATCTCTTCATTTTGGTGTCATCCAATTTCTATTATTAATCCCACAACAAAGCCATGAAAGGATGAACTCGGAGGTTTGATTTATTTTCACACACTTAAATACAGGAGGAGGGTCCCAATGTATCCCCCTGTATACTGATATAATAAGAAGTCTCCCAGCACCAGGTTAAAGTCCAGCAGGTTTATTTGGTAGCACAAGCCACAAACTTGTGATTTGTGCTACCAAATAAATCTGTTGGACTTTAACCTGGTGTTGTGAGCCTTCTTACTATGCTTACCCCAGTCCAACGCCAGCATTTCTACATCACTGATATAGTAACAGAGGGACAGAGAAAAGAAAGATTTACAAGTCAATGACCACAGAAAAAAATAATTATTGTAACACACGAGTCCAGAATCTAGAATCAAAGTCTAACGGTGTATTCCTTCACTGAGACCTGCAGGTAGAAAACTTGTTGGATAATTCATTTTTCCAGTAGAGTTGACTTCCAGGACAATGTAGAGATGAATCAGCCCAGGGTGATGCTGCAGAAGTTCCAGTAGAAACACTGTGGGTGAGGCCAGATACTCAGCTGGCGTAGAGCCACTTTGTTGTGCTTGTGGATGGTAAAAATGGCAGACTAAATTTTTCTCAGTACAAAAAGGCAATACTACTGGTTATACAAGCTGGAAGATTCTTTAGCACATGGCTCTCACCTCCCAACTCTGGCTTTGACAAAAACTGTGTATCCCTTTGTCTGGGATCCTGAGACAGTTAAATCTTTCAAAGATTAAGACTGATAGAATGGTTGTGGGGTCCTTTGTCCTAGCAGAAGGATAAGCTTCATTTGGTCAGGCTTGGCTTATGACGTGCAAATGGCTGTTGTATAGCTTCTGTTGAATTTAGTGTTTGCAGCCCATAGGGTTATTAGTGCCTCTTCAGAGACAACGAGGTATAGGTTTTCCTGATACTGACAGAATGTTCCTTTTCTTCAATGGTCACAGACAGACATAATGAGGGAGAACATTATTGAAACTTACAGGATACTGCGAGGCCTGGATAGAGTGGACGTGGAGAGGATGTTTCCACTAGTAGGAAAAACTAGAACCAGAGGGCGCAGCCTCAGGCTAAAGGAACAATCCTTTAAAACAGAGATGAGGAGGAATTTCTTCAATGAGAAAGTGGTGAATCTGTGGAACTCTTTGCTGCAGAAGGCTGTGGAGGCCAGGTCATTAGGTATCTTTAAGACAGAGGTAGATAGGTTCTTGATTAATTAAGGGATCAGGGGTTATGGGGAAAAGGCAAGGAGAATGGGGATGAGAAAAATATCAGCCATGATTGAATGGCAGAGCAGACTCGATGGGCCGAGTGGCCTCATTCTGCTCCGATGTCTTATGATCTTATGGTCTTATACTTTTTTAAAAAGAGTTTAGCTTTTCAAATTTTAGAAGTAAGCAATAGGTTTACAATATAATGGATTCATTCTAATGTATGTATTTATTGAACCTTTCAATGATCAGAACAGATTCTCTTGGCATGACATTACTTATCAAATATCTCCCCAAAGTGCTGAAATGAGGACTGGAGTCATTGAACTAAGCAGACATTAATTACTGTGTTGCTAACTCTCAGTATAGTTGTAATAGTAGTTATAGATTTAACCCATGGTAATTTATTTAGGTGAATGACTTTGGAATGTTTCTGAGATATTATAAGGCACAGTATAAATGCAGGTTATAACTTTCTGACACACCCATATAAATGATCATCTCGGAGATATTGCAGACTTGTCGGTTTTCAATGTTTGTATTGTTGAACTGAAATGGATGAGAATACAATAATGAAGCTGCTGCCAAATCAGAGTATATAAAAAAGCAACAGATATACATAATTCCTATATCTGTGAAATGATTTGATACGTTATGGAGGAATGTAGGACACACATGGTAGGGGAAAACCAATACATGTCACCTGGCCATTCCAAAGTTAAATCAAACAATGATTTCTTCATTGTCTCTATTCTCTGATTGAATCTATGCCCTCAGTTCACTGAATGAAGCATACAGGATCTATCCCACCTGACTCCCCCTATCCCAGAATGTGTGAACGAGTGTGGAGATTGCCAGGTACAGAGGCAGGCTGGGCACAATCACATTCATTTTTTAACAACCCCAAAGGGTGCCTTACCTCTCCTAAATCGGTCCCAAAACCACTTCCAAAGGGCTTCCTCATCTCAGTCCTGGCTATCCCACGATATCTACCAAGTTCAAACTTCCTCTTACCTGGTCTACTTCTCACATGTTGGATTCCACCCTCCTCGGCTACTAAAATCCTACTTCCGTGGAGGCAGTAAGTGATTAAAATGACTAGCTGTCTCCATAAACTGTGTGAATCCTGACCTGACTCCAGTCCCTTCATGGCAAAAACAGCAAGTGGAGTGTCCCAGGACGGGACTTTGAATTTCCTGACATTTCTTGGATTTTTCCGATTGTGACCAGCCTCTCCACCTTTGTAAAAACCGAATCAAAAGTCAAGTACTGCAAATGTTGGAAATCAGAAAGAGGAACGGAAAATTCTGGGAATACAGCGGAGAAGATTTGCAGGACTCAGCAGTGTGTGTGTGTCAAAATTCATGGTTTACTCTCTGCTGTACTACTTGACCTTCCTAAAGGGATTATAATCCTTATCTCCAGCTTTACCCTGTCCAGCAGGAAGAGGTGGTAACCAAATAGCCCCTGTCAGCCTGGGAACTCAGCCAGTACCCAATTCCCCATTCACCAACTCTCACCAAACCTTCCCTCGGCTGTTGCCCATGACATTGTCTGCTTGGCTACAATGCTGAAAACCACCACAAAACAAACACTCTGAACCTGAAGGAAGTCATCTTACATTGCATACAAAAACCAATAAATCACCCTTGTTCAGTTCCGAAGACACATTCCAAGAAGGCCGCAGAGCAAGGCAAATTCTTGCAGCGGTGCCCAGCATACCTCCTAATTCTATCTTTTACTCCTGTTCTCTGCTTCAGTAACTTCATTCTAACTCTTTAAACTCTCTGACAATGCTCTAATGTAATTTCTTAACACCCACACGCCCTGAACATTCTCTCTTCCACCTTCTTCCTTTGGGAAAAAGATATAAAAATCTGAGGTCACGTACCAACTGACTCAAGAACAGCTTCTTTCCTGCTGCTGTCAGACTTTTGAATGGACCTACCTTGCATTAAGTTGATCTTTCTCTACACCCTAGCTGTGATTACAATGCTACATTCTGCACTCTGTTGTTTCCTTCTCTATGAACGGTATGCTTTGCCTGTAGAGCACGCAACAAACAATACTTTTCACTGTATGTTAATACATAGGACAATAATAAATCAAATCAAATGAAGTGCCTGTTTGCCATGTATCTTTACCCTGTCCAATTGTTCCCACAAAGAATGCAGCGCAGCTGATGCAAGACTATTGAGTTTGAGTATAGGAGACTGTAGGTTGCTGAGAGGAAGAACTTTAGAGCTCTGAGCCTAGAAAGATTAGAATCAGATTGTACCGTCTTGGCCCAGGTGACAGCAGCCTGAGACAGCTGACAGGCATAATGTGGGGATGCCGGCGTTGGACTGGGGTGGGCACAGTAAGAAGTCTCACACCAGGTTAAAGTCCAACAGGTTTATTTGGTAGCACAAGCTTTTGGAGCACTGCTCCTTCATCAGGTGAGTGACACTCCAAAAGCTTGTGCTCCCAAGTAAACCCGTTGGACTTTAACCTGGTGTGAGATTTCTTACTGAGCTGACAGACAACAGCAGGGGCACTGATAAAGTGACAGAGAGGGCAGATGAATCTGTCACCCTGAATATGACAGCAAGCTTGTGCTTCTTGAAATCATTTTCACTCCCCAGGGATGGGAGCCCAGTATTCTCAGTAATCTATGGGACTGCAGCTTGCTGCAGCTGCTGTGACCAGCGCCCTCTGCCCATTGTGTTGTTCGTCCATCGTCATCAATGAGGACCTCGACACCATTAGTTATTTTGAGGCTGGTTGCGGTGTGTCCGAAGATGACTGATCAGGCCAATTCGGGCACGGAATGTCCTGGCACATATTGGACAGACTTGTGTAGACACTGTAGTTGTTGCGCTGGTGGCTCTGGACTTGCGCCGCTCGCGCTTAAGTTGTGCTTCAGCAATACACCTTGCTTCGTGAGCTTGACCGCCTTTGTGAATGAGGGAGTGCCAGGTAGGGCGGTTTTGTGCCAGCATTTCCCAGATGGTCGTGTCAATGTCAAGCAACTTCAGGGAGGCCTTGACTGTATCTCTGAAACGTTTCTTCTGCCCTCCATGCGAGTGTTTTCCAGCAGAGAGTTCCCCAAAAAGGAGCTGCTTGGGTATGCGCTCGTCTGACATACGGATGATATGACCTGCCCACCGGGTCTGCGCTCTCATCAGCAGTGTGTGGACTGATGGATTGAGTTATAAGGAGAGGCTAAATGGACTGGGACGTTTTTCTCTGGAGTGTAGGAGGCTGAGGGGTGATCTCATAGAAGTCTACAAAATAATGAAGGGCACAGACAAGATAGATAGTCAATATCTTTTCCCAAAGGTGGGGGAATCTAAAACTAGAGGGTATAGGTTTAAGGTGAGAGGGGAGAGATACAAAAGCGTCCAGAGGGGCAATTTTTTCACACAGAGGGTGGTGATTGTCTGGAACAAGCTGCCAGAGGCAGTAGTAGAGGCGGGTACAATTTTATCTTTTAAAAAGCATTTAGATAGTTACCTGGTTACGATGGGTATAGAGGGATATGGGCCAAATGTGGGCAATTGGGATTAGCATAATTCAAAAAAGAAAGGGTGGCATGGACAAGTTGGGCTGAAGGGCCTGTTTCCATGCTGTAAACCTCTATGACTCTATTTGACAGCCTCCTTCTGCACTATAAATAAATTAAATTGATTATAGCTATAATGAGTAGTTGTGCCTTTAGTATTTCAGTGGTTGTACTGAAAGTTATGAATGGACAATTTGGACCTGTTTCCATGCTATAAACTTCTCTGAATCTACAAATAGATGACATGACTGAGTTGATCTATAAACATGGTGTGACTTTTAGAAATTGGGCAAACTGAATAGTGTTTGCTTGTTTAAAACATGATTTAAACCATGGCTTTGGGGTTGGCACCTAATGTTAAGAATTGTCACAATCAGTATGCTTTAATATCTTCCCTTACGTCTGAAGAGTAAATAAGATTTCATCTCACACACATCGGCGCTGTCACATTGTTTAGACTGACACTCATCCAGAGGCTTTGGGGCTCATTCTGTGACAAGGTTTATCATGGTTCAGTCTTCACCTGCACACACTACCAAGCTTTGCTGTTTTTAACATTATAAATCAATGCCTTTGTTTAGAGATAAGAAGCTTTAAAGTGTATTTTGTTTTTGCTTTCAACAGGATGGTAGCCTCAGTGTCAGCAAACAGTTCCTAAACTCTTAAACTTCAGCCAGTGGCAGGGCATCAAAGGATGAGTTTGTGATTTTTCATCACAAACATCAGAGAAAATAATTGTACCAGAAACTTTTTTGTTTCCATTGTTTTACTACTCCCTCACAATTCTCCTTTTCAACCTTTCCTTTCTCCTGTAGACACTTTCTCACACTCACAACTATTGTCCGACTCTCTCCGTTACTTGTACAAACTTTCTCTCCAGACCCATGTGACATGCTTCCTCAGTGACTTTGGAGTCAATGTGTCACATGGTAGTATTGAGCTGACACATTTCCTGTTCAATCCCTGGCCAACTGGTGGCACAGTGGTTAGCGCTGCTGCCTCAGAGCTCCAGGGATCTGGGCTCGATTCCCGGATTGGGTCATTGCGTGTGCAGAGGTGCACATTCTCCCCATGTTTGCATGGGTTTCCTCCGGGTGCTCTGGTTTCCTACTACAGTTTAAAGATGTGCTGGTTAGTTGCATTGGCTGTGCTAAATTTTCCCTCAGTGTAACCAAACAGGCACATTTGGGGATTTTTGGGGACAGTAACTTCAATGCAGTGTTAATGTCAGCCTACTTGTGACACTAATAAATAACATGGACTGATCGGTATAACTGACCTGAGAGCTGGTTTTCTCATCTCCTGTTGCTGCCTGGTGACTTGTGCTGAAAAATGCAAGGCCATTGGATAGGGACATGATCATAGATAAACCTGTGTCACTCACTCCTTTCACACAAGAAGTCCCCCTGGTGAGATAGTGGTGGACACCCAGGTGGAATTTATCCCTACCATCTGCCCAGGGTGTTTAATCCCAAGGAAGGCCTATCATTGGCCAGTGAATTATCAGAACGGCATTGAATTTGGTGGGCCTTCCCCAAAGGAGGTGATTGGATGCTGGTTCTCCAGGTGGTGGGGCAGCTCCCCATTCCCTCAATTAAACCATGTCCCCATGGATAAATCACTCCCTTCAACAGAAACTGGGGGAAGAGAGGATCCCACACACCCTGGACATTCTCTCTTCCACCTTCTTCTATTAGGGAAAAGATACAAAAGTCTGAGGTCACGTAGCAACCGACTCGAGAACAGCTACCGCCAGACTTTTGAATGGGCCTACCTAGCATTAAGTTGATCTTTCTCTCCATCCTAGCTGTGACAGTAACACTATATTCTGCATTCTCTCATTTCCTTCTCTATGAACGGTATGCTTTGTCTGTATAGCGCACAAGAAACAATACTTTTCACTGTAACTAGCGCATGTGACAATAATAGATCAAATCAATCAAATGGAGAGAGGGGAATACAGCGTTATGACAAGTTTCAGGAACAATAATGTTTCTTCATAAAATATAAGAGATCTTGGCCTTTCTCACTGGGGTAGTTTTTATCCAACTAGAATGATGGGACATGATTACATTATGCGGAGGGTTTAATCTGGGCAGCAGTGTGAATTAAATACTCTGTGCTCCTTGTCTACTGAACTGATAGTTTCACAATGTAGGAATTGGTGACATGGTGGCATAGTAATAATGTCACTGGATTTGTAATCCCAAGGGCTAGGTCTATAGTCTGGGGGACATGGGTTCAGATCCCACCACGGCAACAGGTGGACTTTAAATTCGAGTTAATAAATCTGGATTTGATAGTTTGTCTCAAAAACCCATTGGGTGGGATTTTTCAACCTCTCTTCCTGAAATTGTAAAATCCCAACTGAGGTCAATGGACCTTCCCATTGTCCGCCCCTCGCTCACTCCGATTCCCATTGCGGCCGGGATGGTAATATTCTGGCCAACTAGTTCACTAATCTCCTTTAGAGAAGGAAGAAACTCTGTCGTTCTTACCTGGTTTGGCACATATGTGATTCCAAACAGACAAAAATTTGGTTGAATCTTAACTGCCCCTGAAATGGCCCAGCAAATTCCAGGGCAATTAGGAATGAGACAACAAATGTGAACGTTGCAAGTAACACCCACATCCCATGAAACGATAAAAACAAACTTTGCTTTGTGGCACTGTAGATGGTGCTTTTCTGAAAATGATGGTAGGACCTGTTACTGGACAGAGTGAAGAGAGTTTCACGCTGCATCTGGATCAGTTGCACCTCATCCCGTTGCTGTATGATGCTTATTCCAACTTCCACTGCCAACGTCTCACAGCTCAGTGAGAATTCAGTTCACTGTCCCTCAAGGGAAACAAAAAGAACAGATGAAAGGATTCTTTTTCACATCTTGAGCCTCATTTTCAGAAGCTTTCATCTGAATAATCCCTCTGAATTGTGCAGTTTCGAGGTACCTCACACATTTGATGTAAGTGATAGTATACCCAGTGTAAGGGATGATATAGAGATTCTTTTAACAATTAGCATTGCAAAACATTTCATTACAAAATTCACGCTTCTGTTATGAAACTTGTTTTTACAGATATTCACTGACACTGTGATTATGAAACCTGTCTTGGATGCCATGAAATTTACATTTGCAGAATGATTAGGCGTTAATTACCAGTGTGGAACAGATTTTCCCCTCTATGAAGCTCTTCACAGTTTCTTGGGATCGAGTTGTGCCTGCATGGGGAGTGATCCTCCTCCTCAGTGCTCCGCGTTCCACAGGACAGTTTCAGCTCAGGAATTTATATCCATTCGCTTTCCATCTGCGTTCCTAAGCCCAGTGCAACTGAAGGGATTTTGGTGCTATACAATGGAATGTTTTTTTTCCCCATTTCTATTATCCAGAGTTAACATTGTACACACTCCCCCAGATGGAACAAACCCCAATTACAAACTGTTCTGAATCCAGATAAGTTTCCTTTTTGAAGGTTTTAACCGACATATCCACAAATTCATTCAGCAAATAAGGAGAATGAGTGAAATATCCAACATTGATATTATAAACAACGGTGAAACTTTATCAATCATCACACTAGCGTAATAACAAATATAGGGTCAGATATGGGGCTAATTAAAGTTCAGATTCCAATATAACATTGGAAGCAGGCTCTGAGGGAAACGGCCTGGATATCGTGGGGGAGGGAAGAAAGCATTGGTCTTGTGGGGAAAGCTTTCTTCTTTGAGTAGCCAAATCGTAAATCCATTCTTTATGAATGGAATCTGGTACACATAATTGGCTCAATCTTTCTGGTGCTAATTAAAATGAGAACGTTCGATTATTGGTTGAAGAGCAGATTGGTTTTTGCTGATGGTCAACCGATAAACTAAATTTTCATTGGGCCTGAATGTTATTTTTACTCGCAAGATTAGACTTAGCATCAACATTTACCAGCATGCAGACTTCAACTGGATAAATAATCAAACATTCTGATCCGAAAGGGATGGAACTCAATTAATCCACCTAAAGCTGATGATAAACGATACTGATAATCTAAATTTTGAGACTATTTAAGTGCAGTTTTATGGATATGGATTTCAGAATACTGAGGACAATCAAGAGTTTGAGGATTAATTTATCAGAATTGATACAGTCACTAAACTGCAACGAATGCTGATGGCATTGCAGAGATTCTTATTCAGCCTCTGAGAATGTGCAGACAGTTTGCTTTCACACTAAATAACCTGGAACTTGAATATTTTGAGATTGTGCTCGATGTGCATGTGTGGGGTCAGATAAATGTCATCAGCAGAGAATCAGGCGAGTGCAGTTTGCTTTGGAGCTGCTGACAGCCATCTGTTTTTTACAGAACAGCCTCAATAGGAACAGACACGTGTCACCTACAGCTGCAACAAACCTGTTATTTCTAACAACTTGATGGGTTGTCTAACTGCAAACAGTTGTTGCTCTCCTTGGGGAGTCAGAAACAACTGAGCAAACATTCTGAGGTGTTTGATAGAAAGAAGAATCTTGCATTTCTGTACAACCTTTCGCAATTTGAAAATGTCCTGAGCAGTGTAACAGTCAATGAAGGACTTTGTGAAGCGTAGTTACTGATGTGAGGGCACAGCAAAATCCATCAAACAACATTATAGTACTGACCAGATAATCCCCTGTTCATCAGTCATCTCGACTGAGGGATAATTCTTGGCTAAGATGGGAAAAAACTCCCCTAATCTTGACAAAGGGTTTTAGGCTTTAATCAAAATATGTTTTGTTCAATAGGAAAGAAGACGAGTACATTTGGCTCATCTAGTCCATGGTGGGCTAGGGGAGAGGTCGTTGCTTGAAGTGATCAGGGCACCTTTTAACCGTGGTGCCCCAATGTCAGTGCAGCTGGGCTTTGCTGGCATATTGAGGACCCGTCTCTACATGATAGTGTGAAACACACCTTTTTTTGTGGCAGAATGGGGAGTTGGTGGCCTGATGGAATTATAGCTAGACTGTTAACCCAAAAATTCAGCTTATGTTCTGGGGACCCAGGTTCAAAATTCACCACGGGAGAGGGTGGAATTTGAATTCAATAAAAAATATCTGGAATTAGGAATCTACTGATGGCTATGAAACCATTGTCAATTGTCAGAAAACCCTTCTGGTTCACTAATGTCTTTGAGGGAAGGAAATCTGCCATCCTACATGTGTCTCCAGAGCCACAGCAATGTGGTTGACTCTCAACTGCCCTTGGGTAACCACGGACAGGCAATAAATGCTGGCCAACCAGCAATCCCCAGGTTGCACAAATGAATTGAAAAAAAGATGTAGAGAGAAGACCAATATGTTGGGTTTTCTCACTAGAACCAACACTTTGCCGTTTCCTGGTACGATTTCAGCCATTGACTAATTGCAGCATTCACAATGGTGGAAACAGATTGTGTAATCAGTTTTTAATCAGTGTAACAAATAGAAAGGATGGATCGGTGGGACAGTCAGAGTACATTAACCATCTGGCAGCATTCTCACACGTACAACACATGGTACATGGCACCAAGGTGGCTGACACGCTCCTCTCCTTTCTTGCATGCAGTGTGATGCAGCATTGTTACTATTTTGTATTAAGTTTCATGTGTCACGGAGCTACTAGTTGTGTGTCCGTCTGGATTTCCAGCCGTACAGAAAGACAAAATGTTCTTTCTGTATTTTTCACAATAGCTGTTTGATTGTATCATAATTCAACTTGTAATTTGTGCCACGTTTGCTATACTCCAGTGCTAGTGATGACTGAAGGTCGGGGCAGAGCTAGCTTAGCTAAAAGGAGAATTGGGAAGTTGTCTGTGAGCATCATAATTACCTTCTCACAGCGTAATTTTGTGTGAAGAAAGCCCTTCAACACATTTGATCATAGCTACGCAGAAATCTAAGCAGACTGTTTTCTCCAGTTACTCATCTGGACTGCACACTCCAGCTGTTCATCATTTCCTGTGTCAGGAAATATTTACTGGTATTTTCTTTTCTTTTAAATTTGCCCTTCACAATTATAAACCTGGTACACCGTACCTTGCTGCTGAGGTAGATTATTTGGAGCTCAGTGAGGTATCATAGAACATAGAACACTACAGCACAAATAGGCCCTTCGGCCCACAAGTTGCACCGATCACATCAATACCTACCAATCCATAGACCTATCTATAACCCCCAATCCCATTAAATCCCATATACTCATCCAGAAGTCTTTTAAAAGACCCCAGCGAGTTCGCCTCCACCACCTCTGACAGCAGCCGATTCCATTCACTCACCACCCTCTGAGTGAAAAACTTACCCCTAACATCACTTCTGTACTTGCTTCCCTGCACCTTAAACCTGTGTCCTCTCGTAGCGACCATTTCAACCCGGGGAAATAGCCTCTGAGAATCCACCCCATCTATTCCTCTCAACATTTTATAAACCTCTATCAGGTCGCCTCTCAACCTACATCCCTCCAGGGAGAAGAGTCCCAGCTCCCTCAACCTATCTTCATAAGGCATGCCTCCCAGTCCAGGCAACATCCTTGTAAATCTCCTCTGTACCCTTTCAATAGCTTCCACGTCCTTCCTATAGTGAGGCGACCAGAACTGCGCACAGTACTCCACGTGGGGCCTGACAAGGGTCTTACAAAGTTGCAGCATGAATTCCCTTTCTTTGGAAGTAAAGATCTGTAGCTTCTTCTTGGGTAGATCAGAGTGGAGCAGAGATGAATGTGATTGGACACTTGACCGTGTTGGACACCACTAAACAATTATCAGTACAGTCATCTTAACCTCGCATTTGGTGACTCACTCTCTCCTTTTCCCCAGAACAGCTGTGCTGCCTCAAACTGCACTATTTCTGATCATTAAGTGGTTATTTAGCCAAAAGAGAATTCACAATTGATTACAGAACCTACCACAGAGTGCAGAAGGGGGTGATTCGGCCCATCAAGCAGTGACAACAGTCCCACCCAGGCCCTATCACCATATCCCCATGTATGTACCCTGCTAATCCCCCTGACACAAAGGGTTAAATTAGCATGGCCAATACACTCAACCTGCACATCTTTGGGCAAATTTTCCCATCCCACCTGCCATGGGAATCAGAGTGGGCGAGGGGCGGAACATTTATTTGTTTTATTTAATAATCATAAGCAGGCTTACATTAACACAGCAATGATGTTACTGTGAAATTCCATTAGTTGCCACACTCTGGTGCCTGTTCGGGTCAATGCACCTAACCAGCACAGTGTTCAGACTGGGGAAGGAAACCAGGGCGCCTGGAGAAAACCCACGCAGAGATGGGGAGAATGTGCAGACTCTGCACAGACAGTGACCCAAGCCAGGAATCGAACCTGGGTCCCTGGTGCTGTGAGGCAGCAGCACTGACCACCGTGCCATATGGAAAGGTCTGTTCACCTCAGGTGGGATTTTCCAGTTTTGGGGTAAGCGAGGCTGGAAAAAGCTTTTCAACTTATGCTCCAGGTATGGTTTCTTCGTGCTCACCAACACTCCTAAGCTTCTAGAGTGAACATGTTTGATATTCCTCTCGGAAGGCTTAGAAAAAAGGGGAAAAACGCAACACTGCTACATAATTTCACCTCCGAGATTAACCATTCGAAGCAGCAGTTCCGAGTTGTGAAATGCAGATCGTGATTTTGGTCAATTCCGTTCACTATTACAACACACCTGTGATAGAGAGATTTTATAACGGCCTCGCTGGCCTTTGCTTTGGGAGGGAACTTATTAATTGGTGGGGGGGGGAGGTGATAGTATTTTAGGTGGTGGAGGTTCTTTTTTTTCTTTTAATTGAAGCTTGGGTATTTTGCATCAACACAGTGTGGTTAAGGAAACATGGAACATTACGTTTCTCCTTTCAACTCAGAACCAGGTGGTATCAGGTTGCAGCCAATTATCTCGTGTGGCATGTGTTAGTGCGTGCTACAAAGCAGCTGGAGGCAAGTAAACGTTTGGATGAGCCTGTTTGCACAAGTCTAGTTAAAAACCACTTATATCAGAATTGAATTTAATCTGACATGGGGATTTAGCTTCTTTTTACTGTGTATTGACATCAAAGCTAATTCCTACCACATTAATAGTGCGGACAGAGTCCAGCTTAATGGCTGGAAATTCGAAAATTGCTTTTAAATAGGGATAAGAACCAGGTGGTACATGTTCCTTTGGTGTATTTATTATTTAAAATGAAACTGTTATACTGAATTATCACATAATCCTAACTAGAATAAAAGTAATAACTTGAATTGACCTTTGTTACAAAGAAAAACTTGCATTAATGTGGTAACTGTCATGATCCCAGCACATCAGAAAACACTTTACAATCGATTACTTTGATGTCGCTGTTTCTTGTAGAGGGCACAAGAGTCAATATTCACACAACAATGTCCCAGACAGCAATAAGATATTGACCAGAAAATCTGTTTTGTTGTTGTTAATTAAGAGATTGGTCTTGATCAGAGCACTGGAAATAACTCTCTTTTTCTTCAAAGTTGTGCCATGCAGTTTTTCACTTGGTTTAAGCTTTAAGGTCCCATCTAAAAGATGGCACCACCCGCAATGCAGCACTCCCTCAGCACTGAACTCGAGTGTCAGCTTGGGTCACGTGCTTGAGTTTCAATAGTGTGACATGATGCTGCGACCTGCTGAATCAGAGGCACGAGAGCTGCCTCTGACACCTCCCATTGTGTTTCCAAACTTGTGTTTGCAGGCAGTTGGGGAATGGGCATTTGACTTGTGATTCCCCTGTTCTGTTACATTGTGAATGTTGTCAACATTAATGTCACTGTGACAAAACAGAAGTCAGACAATTGAGCCAAACCTTCCTCTGAGTGGGGAAACTTGACCCAGGTGTGACTTCACAGGCTTTTTTTTGCCTTTACGCACTGAGTTTGAGTTTGCCGTGTAATTTGTGAGCTGCACTTCACGAAGGATGGGTGTGGTAAAGCAGGCAAGTTAGAAAGCCCACCTGGCTTTTCCAGCACCCAAAAGTGCTTAAATGCCCCCTAAAACTCTCATCCCCAGCACCCATACCTTTGTGCCAGTCCATACCCCATCAGACCACATGGCACCTTTATATCCCCCTCCCCCATTAATCCTCAGGGCCATTCACCCAGTAAGCTCCCTAGGTCTGTACAATATCACTGGAAAATATGTTACACTTTTTCTGGTGTAAAAAAAAGCTCCATGTCACTAATTCATGGAGAAAGCAGTTGCTTTCTGTCTGTCTACGTCAAAGGTGATGAAATGGAAATGGTCAAGAGCTTCAAGTTTCTAGATCTCCAGATCACCAACAACCTGTCCTGGTCTCACCCATGCTGACACTATAGTTAAGAAAGCCCATCAACGCCTCTACTTTCTCAGGAGACTAAGGAAATTTGGCATGTCGGTGACGACTCTTATCAACATTTACAGATATACCGTAGAATGCATTCTTTCCGGTTGTATCACAGCTTGGTATGGCTCCTGTTGTGTGCAAGAAACTACAAAAATCATGAACAAAGCTCAGTCCCATCACTCAAACCAGCCTCCCATCCATTGATTCTGTCTACACTTCCTGCTGCCTTGGAAAAGCAGCCAGCATAATCAAGGACCCCATACATCCTGGACGTTCTCTCTTCCACCTTCTTCTGTCAGGAAAAAGATACAAATGTCTGAGGACACATACCAACCAACTCAAGAATAGCTTCTTCCCTGCTGCTATCAGACTTTTGAATAGACCTGCCTCACAATAAGTTGATCTTTCTCTACGTAATTGTATGATTGTAATACTACATTCTGCATTTGGCATTTAATAGCATTACACTTGTTCCCATTGTCAATATCCTGGGGGTTACCATTGACCAAAAACTGAACCGGACTGACCATATAAATACTGTGCCTATGAGGGTCGGTTGCAAGCTGGGAATTCTGTGACAAGTAATTCACCTCCTGCTTCCCAAGGCCTACAGTCTACAAAACTGGGTCAAAATCCTGAAGCTCCATCCTGAATAGCACCGTGGATGCACCTACACCTCAGGGACTGCAGTGGTTCAAGAAAGCACCGCCACCTTCTCAAGGGCAACTGGAGTTGAGCAAGCTAGCAATGCCCGCATCCAGTAAAATACTTCTAAAATCAGGGTTGTGATGGAATACTTTCCCCTTACTTTGATGAATGTGGCTCCATCCAAGACAAAGTAGCCCATTATATTAAAACTCCATCCACCATCTTAAAGATGGCAGTAAAACGTACTAACTACAAGTTACATTGCTGAAGCACATCAATGATTTACCTTCCCATCCTGTGATCTGTCCCACCTGGAAGAACAAGGACAAGGGCAGAAATTGCATGGGGACACCACTAATGGCATGTTCCAGAGTTGAGTGCAGGGACAGGGAAATGGCATCTGCTGTGGACCTGTTGCGACAGTAGGTGAACTGTAGTGGATCCAGGTAGTCCAGGAGGCTGGAATTGATTCGTGCCATGACTAATCTTTCGAAGCACTTCATAATGATGGATGTCAGAGCCACCAGACTATAGTCATTAAGGCACACTGCTTGGTTTTTATTAGGTACCAGGATAATGGTAATTTTTTTGAAGCAAATAGGGACCTCAAATTGTTGTAAAGACAGGTTGAAGATGTCTGTGAATATCTTCGCCAGCTGATCCACGCAGTATCTGAGTCCGTGTCTGGGTACCCCGTCCAGGTCAGTCGCTTTCCGTGGGTTGACCTTCAAGAAAGCTGCTCTGACATCTACAGTGGTGACCCCAGGTACAGGTTCATCCAGAGCTTCCAGGGTTAGGGCATGCTCTCACTCATGCACAAAGTGGGCATAGAATGAGCTCAGCTGGGAGGGGTATGTTGGAGACAACAATTTTACATGCCTTCATCTTGTAGGCTGTTATGTCTTGCAGACCTTTCCATAGTCGGTGGGGGTCAGTGTGGCTAGCCTGGGACTCTTGCTTAGTCCGTACTGTCTTTTGGCATCTTTGATGGATCTCCTTAGATTGTGTTTGACTTTCTTGTATAGGTCAGTGTCGCCTGACTTGAATGTCTCAGACCTGGACTTCAGCAAGCATCAGATATCCCTGTTCATCCATGGTCTCTGGTTGGGGAACACACGGATTTGCTTCTTTGGCACACAGGCTTCTGTACACTTACTAATGAAACCAGTTACTGTAATGACATACTCATTCAGGTTGGTCACAGAGTTATTAAATACTGACCAGTCCACTGACTCCGAGCAGTCCCGTAGGAGATCATCCGATTCCTCAGAGCAACATTGCACAACTCTCTTTGATGGATTCTCCCACTTCAGTTTTTGCTTGGCATCCTCATGCATCAGTCATTGAAAGTAAGCATGCAAGTACAGCAGGCAGTAAAGAAGGCAAATGGCATGTTGCCTTCATAGCAAGAGGATTTAAGCGTAAGAATAGGGATGTTTAGCTGCAATTGTATAGGGTGTTGGTGAGGCCACACCTGGAGTATTGTGTGCAGTTTTGGTGTCTTTATCTGAGGAAGGATGTCCTTGCTATAGAGGGAGTACAGCAAAGGTTTACCAGGCTGATTCCTGGGATGGCAGGTCTGTCATATGAGGAGAGACTAAGTCAGTTAGGATTATATTCATTGGAGTTTAGAAGAGTGAGAGGTGGTCTCATAGAAATTTATAAAATTCTAACAGGGTTAGACAGGACAGATTCAGAAAGAATGTTCCCAATGGTGGGGGAGTCCAGAACTGGGGATCATAATTTGAGGATAAGGGGTAAACCTTTTAGAACTGAGGTGAAGAGAAATTTCTTCATCCAGAGAGTGGCAAATGTGTGGAGTTCACTACCACTGAAAGTAGTTGAGACAAAATGTTGTGTGATTTCAAGAGGAAATTAAATATAGCTCTTGGGGCTAAAGAGATTGAGGGATGTGGGGAGAAAAGGAGGGGGAATCAGGATATTGAATCCAAGTTTTAGCTGGCATTTAAAATAGGGAACCTGAGTTCATGGAGGTGAGGGGTGGGGTTGGGGAAGGGGGGTAATTGTTGGAGGGATGTGGGGGGTGGGGGCGGTTTACACTGAGCATTCCTGCAAAAAGGCCAGAGAAAAATGGTGTGAGGTCAGGAATGTAGAAGAAAATCAAATTTCTTCCAAAAGAACCTAAAATGTGCCCGATTGCAATCCTAAACACACTTCCATGCTCAGATGAAAATTTGGCTCTTTTCAATACAAATGTCTTGAATCAACTGCTACAACAGGATGAACTAAGTTTCAGGAATTTATTTATGTCCATGTTTTGACCTGGACTGACCTGTCTCCAGTCTATTTACATTGTTATCTGTGCACTGCCCTCAGGTAAACTTGGTAACAAAGATCTATCACGTCTTATTCAGTCAGAGTGAGTCTCACTCGTTTTAGTCTAAATCTTCATCTTTGATGTAGAGACTTGTCTTAATTGATCCCAAGCCCCCAGTGCATTCTGGTTGACCTTCTTGACACCAAAACATTTGTCGATATTGACAAACTATGTACATCTGTATCTTTCTCACGAATCTGTATAATTGTGTTGTAATATGACCACAGCACCTGAACTTTCTCTGGATTTACCTATCTTCGTTGCTTTGGTTTTAGGAATCATAACATTTAACATAATTTATGAGTCCTAAAGAATAAGCAAAGTAATTTATCGCAAAACATTTGATCACGTGGGAGGTTTTTTAGAAGTTCTATATGTAGGAATATAAATCTCTTCCTTTTTAAAGTCCATTTGGATTTAACAGTTGAGGGGAGTACAGTGATTAGCACTGCTGCCTCACAGCGCCAGCGACCTGGTTTTGATTCTGGCCTTGGGTTTATACATTCTCCCTGTGTCTGTGTGGGTTTTCTCCAGGTGCTCCGGTTTTCTGCCACAATGCAAAGATGTTTAGATTACATGGATTGGCCATGCTAAATTGCCTCTTGGTGTCCAAAGGTTAGGAAAGGGTAAATATGTGACGCTATGGGGATAGAACCTGAAGCGTCAATGCTGACTCAATGGGCCAAATGTCGTCTTCTCCACTGTAGGCGTTTTGTGATTCAAGACTAACCTAGAGGAATCTCTTTGAGTGATCATTTCCATCTGAAAATATTGCCTTTAAATTCTCCAAATATTATCAGAATTTGTAGGATCATTGGGCATTTAAGTTTTTACTGATCAATTTAGTGACACAATTATGAGAATATTCCAGAATAATTATAATATTTTAAGCCATGGGTAAACAGTTATATTTGTGTTGGGATCTATGTTCCATATCTATTCAGAGTTACAATAGTGTGGTTTCATTGCCTATTAACAAACTGCTTCTGAATAATGTGCGGTTCAGTCTTTCGACTGAAACACATTCTCAGAAATAATTTGTGATGTTTCCTGGCGCTTGGGGCTGTGCAAAATGAGCAGGAAGGTTCAAGTGAGTAGCAAATGTGAAATTAAACCGCTGTGTCAGACCATAAAAAAAACTTTGGAAGTTACAATAAAATTCTAGGGCTCTGAGTTCGGTCCCAGATCTGCCATTTATATACTTCACCCTGCGGCAGTTCCTATTGTTCAACACCTACATCCTCACAACAAATGACCCCTTTATAAAAGGGATCATAAAAAGACATTTTACTACATGGAAAGTAAAAACAAGATTTGTGATTTTTATTTTTTGGAAATCTATTGACATTGCAATTCAAATTAATCCTGAGATTCTCAGAATCATACAGTCTAGAAGAGCCCCTTCAGCCCATCGCGTCTGCATAGATACATGAGACCCAATTAACTTACCCACCAAATCCCACTTACCAGCACTTGGCCCATAGCCCTGGATGTTATGATGTGCCATGTGCTCATCCAGATACTTTTTAAAGGATGTGAGACAACTCACCTCTACCACCCTCTCAGACAGCGCATTCCAGACTGTCACCACCCTCTGGATAAAAAGGTTTTTCCTCACGTCCCCCCCAAACCTCCTGCCCCTCAACTTGAACTTATATCCGTCTTGACTGACCCTTCAACAAAGGGGAACAACGGCTCTTTCTCCACTCTGCCCATGCTTCTCATAATTTTGTCTCAATCAGGTCACCTCTCAGTCTTCTCTGTTTCAACAAAAATGATAAGAACATAAGAAATAGGAGCAGGAGTAGGCCATCTAGCCCTTCGAGCCTGCCCCGCCATTCAATAGGATCATGGCTGATCTGAAGTGGATCAGTTCCACTTTCCTGCCTGCTCCCCATAACCCTTAATTCCCTTATCGATTAGAAATCTATCTACCCGTGACTTAAACATATTCAACGAGGTAGCCTCCACCACTTCAATGGGCAGAGAATTCCAGAGATTCACCACCCTTTGAGAGGATGATGATGAAGCAAAACAAGGAAACTCTTTTCATAATTTAAATGTTCCATCCCAGTCAGCTTCTGGGTAAAACTCCTCTGCACCCCCCCCCCAGTTCAGTCACATCCCTCCTATAATGTGTGGTGACTAGAACAGCACACAGTGCTCTAGTTGTGGCCTCACCAAAGTCGTATATGACTCCAACGTGACTTCACTGCTTTTGTAATCTGTGCCTCAATGAAAACTTTTTGGCATTGTTTCTCCCCATCCATTTTCTGTCCTATCAACCTTTCCTCTCTGATCAGCTTCAACCAGGCTGGGATTAAGTGAATGTTCATTACATTACAAAATGCATTGCTGCTGAGTTGGGATCAGGCTTTAGTTCAGGAACAAGAGAATTTGTTATAAATTCTTTACCCCGTCTTTACAAAGTCAATGCTCAGAATGGACTCAATTCCATTCTTTATTTGCTCCAAAAACTAAATTCAGAATCCAATTGAATCCAATTCAAAGTCCCCACGAGTGAGGCAAACAAGATTCAAGCTGGCAAGATAAGGCACTGCAACCCATCTTGGGCTCGATCAGACGCTCGATCTTAGCTTCTCCATGAGCTGAAGCTATTTGTTATTGCCCCAGCTGTCAGTCCAATTGAGACTGACGAGCGCAACAGGGAAGCCAAATCCCACACCTTTCTCGTCTGAACAACTCCGTTTGTTACGATGTGAACCCATCCGGCTTTTGCTGAAGCATATCTTGTTCAGTGTGTTCACAGCTGATAACAGAGGGACACTAGTGCAGGATGTGATAGATACTGCTCAGTTTCCTCTGGAAAGCTGGTTGAAGGTTGCATTACCAGGAGCCAAAGCAAACAATGGTGCGATTGCCCCAAAACTGGAATGCCAGGCTGTAAAATCCCACTGCCATCTTCTGAAGTGAGTGATAGAAATTAAATTAACCATTACTCTTAAAGTCTCTGTTAAGAATCATATTGTTTTATTTTAGGACAACTTTTTAATTTCCTGCAGATGTGTACATGTCATAATTGTTTCCTTTTGCACATACTGGTAAAATAAAATTGCCTCTGAGGTTTGAAAAAAAAGTGGCCTTTACTGAGGAAAATAAAAGCAAGGTCTACATTGAATATAAAACATTGATACTTATTCCCAATGTTATTTGACTTGGGGAGATTATGCAATTGTAGATCGGTTACCAGCTCCAAACCTTCAGTTGAAATAGAACAACAGATGTAGAAAAGTGAACTAATTCTGCACTGAAGAATTTCAGGGAAATACCACAGTAATTGTTCAGTAGCAAGTAAGTGGCAACACTGGACTTTCCTGTTCTGAGTCAGTGCTCGTTGCCAGATAAGTGCGTACTTGTCTAATTGTTTTGCTTCTTTTGCCAGCCTTGTGCATGTGTCGCTGTACATATATTGACTTAGCAATCAGCAAATGAGAGCCATCAGAGCTGGCTGCATATAAGCAGCCATTCTCAAGATAAACTCAAGCAGCAAAAATATAACAAGCTGTGAGCGCGGTTATGGAAAGATAAGGCAGTGTAACTGTTATTGGAGATGAGACTGTGACGTTTCTGCTTTCAGCTTCAAGCTGTGTGAACATTACTTCCAGGAGCTTATTGAAAGCCCCAAAACACCATCACTATGCACAAAACATGGTCAATCCCATTGAAGGAATAATCTGAAAAAGAGTCACAAAACGTTATATTCCCTCTTACTTTGCCATTCTGTACGAAAGTTTAAAGTTTTAACTGGAATATAAACAGATGGAATTTTCACAACTGAAAACCTGAGTAAAAACTGTGCTGCAACTTGCACTAGCTTTACAAAGAGATATTATAAATTGGCCATGAACCTCAGGGCAATGTCTTATAAAGTAATTTTTTTAAAAAATTGTATTAAAAATATTCCTTAATATGCTTGACCTGAACTGAGTGATAATCATAGGCCAGAATGTTATCACCATTCACACCGATGGGATTCTCCCATCGTGCTGCGGCGAATGGAGATTTGGTTGGGCGCCAAGTTCTCCGACTTTGCTGCAACGGGAGTGTGGCATGAACAGCTGGTAAAAACACACCCATAGAGTCATACTGCGCAGAAAAGACACTTTGACCATTAGATCTGCATTGACAACTACCACTAAAGTCACGGCAGTGAGGTTATCCACTTCCAGCCCTTGTGCAGTTTAGCTTGGTGCATTTTAGCCAATACAGCAGCTGAAAGTGGGTTTCATCACAAACAAACAAGTATTTTTATTAAGTGTGTTCAGCGTTGCAGAGTGTGTCACAGAGTTACCCACGTAAGGGAAGGGTGTCATAGTTTGCAGGGAGACTTAGACAGGTTGCAGAGCTGGGCCGAGAGGTGGCGGATGGAGTTTAATGCGGAGAAGTGTGAGGTAATTCACTTTGGTAGGAATAACAGATGTGTTGAGTATAGGGCTAACGGGAGGACTCTGAATAGTGTGGATGAACAGAGGGATCTAGGTGTATGTGTACATAGATCCCTGAAAGTTGGGAATCAAGTAGATAAGGTTGTTAAGAAGGCATACGGTGTCTTGGCGTTTATTGGTAGGGGGATTGAATTTAGGAGTCGCAGCGTCACGTTGCAACTGTACAAAACTCTGGTGCGGCCGCACTTGGAGTATTGTGTGCAGTTCTGGTCCCCACATTATAGGAAGGATGTGGAGGCTTTGGAGAGGGTGCAGAGGAGGTTTACCAGGATGTTGCCTGGTATGGAGGGGAGGTCCTATGAGGAGAGACTGAGGGATTTGGGGTTGTTTTCGCTGGAAAGAAGGCGGCTAAGAGGGGATCTTATTGAAACATATAAGATGATTAGAGGTTTAGATAGGGTGGATTGTGATAGCCTTTTTCCTCGGATGGAGAAAGCTAGCACGAGGGGGCATGGCTTTAAATTAAGGGGTGGTAGTTATGGGACGGATGTCAGGGGTAGGTTCTTTACCCAGAGGGTGGTGAGGGATTGGAATGCCCTGCCTGCTGCAGTTGTAAATGCGCCTAGTTTGGGGGCGTTTAAGAGATCCGTGGATAGGTTTATGGATGAAAAGGGATTGGTTTAGGTTAGAGGGTCATTGTTTTTTAACTGGTCGGTGCAACATCGTGGGCCGAAGGGCCTGTTCTGTGCTGTAATGTTCTATGTTCTATGTGTAATATTTAAACTTTAAATAACTGAAAATAACTAAAAAAAAGTTTGAATGAGCAGACAGTGACTTCAGGTGATTAGAAAAAGAAGCTATGGTGACACGAGGATATCTTTTTTACGTAACAAATTGTTAGGATCTGGAACACAATGTCTGGAAGGCAGGTTCAATCAAGGATTTGGAAAAGGAGTTGGATTATTATCTGCAAAGCAAAAATGTGCAGGGTTTTGGAATAAAAAGCAGAGGAGGGGCATGAGGTGAATTGCTCCTGAAGAGTGCCAGCACAGACAGAACGGGCTGAATGGCCTGCTGTGTTGTTGCTATTCTATGATTCATTAACTAGTTTAATTTACTAGTTTCTTGGTTGGATTGTAGTCACTTTCTTAGTAAATTATGATTTTTTTGGTAACTTTATTTGCCCAGTAGTGTCCTTGTGTCAAAATAAGCTGAATCTTAAAAATCTCCTGGAAGTTTGAGAAACAGGTGCAGTTAGTGAAACATCACCATGATGGTGAATCGTGGCAGCTTTTGTGGAATGCATTGTGTTTGGAGCTGCTACATAAGAGTGCAGGAGATGGAACTGCACAATCCAATCTTCTTGTGAACCTTCTCCTAATATGGCATTGACATCAGACTTCAGTGGAGAGTTGAATACTGAATTACGTTTAAATCCTAAAGGAATATTCACTCCTTTTCATGAGAAGAATTGATTGTGTTTGTTAACTGGTGCTTCCTCTGGTTCAGCTATTCCCAGCTTTAATAGCATGCACAAGCAGCAAGGTTGGGGGTGGAATTTTATGACCCCCCCCTTCCCGCTCACGGGAACTTCTCTTCCCGCCGGAGCCGATGGAGCTTTGAACAGTTCGCTGCATTTTGTGGTCCCACCATTAGGTAAAATCCTGCCATTTATTTAACAATATAATAGAGTGTTAACCTTTGATTGACTGAATCTGTTAGTTATCACCTGTTTAATTATATCACAATGTTCACCACATTTTTAGAACAATTTTCATGCATTTCTTCATAATACTTTAACATTGTGCCCCAAATACTCCAATTTCATAACTCTACCAAAATATATCAAAAATATAAAGTAATCATAGTAAAATCTTCTGGAAGGTCTACAATATACAAGGTCTCACATAGCAGTCTGCAATGTAAGGTTAAAGTGTGGGATTGCAAGTAATGTCTTGAGATGGATAGAATGCTGGTTAGCAGATAGGAAACAAAGAGTAGGCATAAATGGGTCTTTTTCTGATTGGCAGTCAGTAACTAGTGGGGTACCACAAGGATCTGTGCTAGGACCCCAACAGTTCACATTACATATTAATGATTTGGACAAGGGAATTAAATGTATTATCTCCAAATTTGCAGAGGATACAAAGTTAGGTGGGAGGGTGAGCTTTAAGGAGGATGTAGAGATGCTTCAGTGTGATTTGGACAGGCTGAATGTGTGAGCATATGTTTGGTACATGCAGTAAAATGTGGATAAATCTGAGGTTATCCACTTCAGTAGCAACAATAGGAAGGCAGATTATTATTTAAAATGGTGTAAATTGAGAGAGGTGGATACTGAGTGAGACCTTGTTGTACTTGTACATCAGTTGTTGAAAGTAATTGCGCAGGTACAACAGGCAGTGAAGAAGGTAAACTGTATGTTGGTCTTCATAGTGAGAGGATTTGAGTATGGGAATATACTCTGATTGTATACTGTAATTATATTGGGCTTCGGTAAAACCACACCTGGAGTATTGTGAGCAGATTTGGTGTTCCTATCTGAGGAAAGATGTTCTTACTATGGAGGGAGCACAGTGAAGGTTTAACGGGTTGATTCCTAGGATGCTAGGAGTGTTATATAAGGAGGAATTAAGTTGGTTAGGATGATGTTCATTGGAGTTTAGAAGAGTAAGAAGGGATCTCATAGAAACCTATAAAATTCTAACAGGGTTAGTCAGGGTAGATTCAGAAAGAATGTTCCCGATGTTGGGGGAGTCCAGAACTGGAAGTCATAGTATGAGGATAACGGATAAACCTTTTAGGACTGAGGTGGGAGAAATGTCTTCATCTAGAGGGTGGTGAATGTGTGGAATTCACGACCACATAATGTTATTGAGGCCAAAATGCCTGATTTCAAGGAGAAATTAGATATAGCTCCTGGGGCTAAAGGGATTAAGGAATATGGGGGGGAAGGAGGGATCAGCCATGATTAGGAGGCTCGATGGGTCAAATGACCTACTCCTGCTACTTGTTTCTATGTTTACTATGTATCTGATAAAGTTTCTAGAATCTTATACTGATCTGATTACTCGTACCTTTAGTTTAAACTGTTGCCATTTTTTTGATGTACATTTAACAAATACTGAAAATGAATAACTGATTGTATGAACCAGTGAGAACGCATTGTAATGTGGGTGTGTTCTACTGGTGAACAACTATCAGCATTTTAACTATTGCCAGCATCGATTTGTAACGTTATATATTGATTGTGACATAACCTGAGCTGAACATATAAGTGTTGCGCTTTTGTGTTCTAAACATACAATATCCTGCATATGTTTTAGCCCACGATGACCAGTGCCTGCCTCAGAACACAACTGAGCCACAACATGGTCTTTTAACATTGTTGATCAGTCAGTATTCTCATGTGATTGTTTGTAACCCAATTCTTGTCAAGTATCTGAGCTCTTCCTCCACTATCACCATGCTGCTTTTATCACACATCTGGCTAGTTTTAAATTTGTGCCTCTTCCTGTCTAGTCATAAAAAGTTCCCAATTCATCAGGAAAGCCAAGAATCAAGCTTACCGAGATTAATCGAGAGTTTAAGTAACGCACTCCAGCACAGGTGATTAGTGAATTTACAGGGGACTGGATTGCAGTGCCGATGGGAATGATCCGACTGTGGAACCAAGAACCCACTATCATTTTTAACACTTGGCCAAAAAGAATCTGGAGGCTTCCCTGACAGCAACATTGGCATCAAGAGATTGGACCTCACTTTCTAAAAGTCACCTTGATCTAACACAGATGTAGGGAAAAGGGTGACCCCAAGGACACAGGGAATCACCATATATCCTCTCCACTCCCTCACCTCAGGTGTGTGGAACCCCCCCTCTCCCAATCACATGTTCCCCCATCTCTCCACATTCACCCTGTCAATACCTCCCAGCATCTAATGTGCTTTGTTCATGTTGCCTCTTTCTCTTCCAAACTCCAGTGGATACAAACCTCACCTCTCCTTTCCTCATAAAACAAACTGCCCATTCCTGTCATTAGTCTAGTAAACCTTTTTCTGACTGCTTCTAACATATTTACATATTTCCTTAAATACAGAGATCAATATTGTATACAATTATCCAGATGTGTTCTCACCAATGCCCTGTACAACTGAAGTAGAACATCCCTACTTTTGTAATCAATTCTCCTCACAATAAACAATAATATTCTATTAGTTTTCTGAACTGCTTGCTGCAATGGTATACTAGCCTTTTGTGATTCATGCACTTGGATACCCAGATCCCTCTGCATCTGAAAGCTCTGCAAGCTTCCTGCCAAAATGGACAATTTCATATTTGTCCACATTATACACCATTTACCAGATTTCTGCCCCTATCTGCATCCCTTTCTAATCTCCTTAGATTCTCTTCAGAACTTATTTTCCTACATTTCTTTGTGTCTTCAGCAAATTTAGCAGCCTAAACATCAGTCCCTTCATCCAAGTCATTTCAATGAATTGTAAAATGTTGATGCCCCAACATCGATCCCTGTGGCATACCTTTTTGTCACATCGTGCCAACCCAAAAAAGACCCATTCATGCCAGCTGTCTCCTATTAGATAATCAATCTTCAATCCATGCCAAATATGTTACCCCCTATACATGAGCTTTTATTTTCCATCACCTTTGATATGGCACCTTGACAGATATCTTCTGGAAATCTAAGTACTGTACTTCCACCAGTTTCTCTTTATCCATTGTACATGTGACTCCCTCAAAGAACTCTAATAAATTGGTTAAACATGATTTTCCTTTCCCAAAACCATGCTGACACTGCCTGATTGCCTTCAATTTTCCTAAGTGCCCTGCTATACCATCTTTAATAATGGCTTCTAACATTTTCCATTGACAGATATTAGGCTAATGAGCCTGTAGTTTCCTGCTTTCTGTCTTTCTCCCTTTTTGAATAAAGGAATTACATTTGCTATTATCCAATTTTCCAATGTAATGGATTTCCTCTGAATATAAGGGATTTTTGGAAAATTAAAACCAATGCATCAACTATCTCAGTAGCCACTTTCAAGACCTTAGAGTGAAATCCATTCAGACCCAGCAGCCCAACAATTTGCTCACTACCACTTCCCTGGTGATTGTAATTTTCTTGGGTTCCTTCCTCCGTTCTAATTCCTGCTTTCCAGCTATTTCTAGGAAGTTGTATGTGTTCTCTATAATGAAGGCCGATACAAAATACCTATTTAATTCATCAGCTTTAGCCCTGATTTCCATTATCAATTCTCCAGATGAACTTTCTATACGACCAACACTCACTTATTAACTCTTTTCTTTGAGCCTTTGAGACTGCTTCGTCATTCATTTTGATCACGTCTGATCATCAAATTCAATATCCTGATTCCCCCTTTCCCCCATATCCTTTGATAGAAACATGGGATAGAAACAAGGGATAAATATCTCTAGAAATCCCTACTATTTGTCTTTATATTACTCACTAATTTTCTCTTGTATTCTAGTATATCCTCCCATTGCAATCCTTTAGTCACACTTAGTTGTTCTTTATATCCTTTCCAACCTCTGACCTGCCAATCTTCTTTGTGCAAATATATGCTTTTTCTTTAAGTTTAACACTGTCTTTAACTTTTTTAATTAACCACAGATGGTGGATCCTCCCCTTGGAATTTGTCTTTCTCATTGTAAAGTATCCATTCTGTGTATTCTGAAAGATCGTCTTCAATGTCTGCCATCTGTTGCTGAAGTACATTTGCTAGTTCAGATTAGCTAGCTTTACTTTCATGCCCTCATTATTTAAATGTAAAATACTAGTCTTAGAAGCACTCTTCATCCCTCAAATTTAATGTAAAATTCAATCATATTATGATCACTGCTACCTGAGGGTGAGGTTATCAATGAATCCTATCTCATTGCACAATACCAGTTCTAGTATAACCCAACCTCTGGTTAGCTCCAGAACCTGCTGTTCTAAGAAACTACCCTGAAAACATTCTGTGTGTTCCTCATCTATGCTATCTTCGTCCATCTGATTTTCCTAATCAATACTTAGAATAAAATCCCTCATGATTATTCCTGTGCTATCCTGACAAGCTCCCTGTATCTCTTCTTTTGTCCTATCTTGTGGTTACAATTAGGAGTTTGTACATCACTTCCACCATTGACTTCTTGCCTTTATAATTGTACAACTCAACCCAATCTGCTTCAACATTCTGGTTTCTTCAACGTTGTTAATCGCACTCTACTGTGCTAATACCATCATTAATTAACGGAGCCACCCCTCCACCTTTTCCTAACTTCCTGTCCTTCCTAAATACCACATACCCCTCAATATTCAGGTCCCAATCTATGTATCCTGTAGCCATTCCTCAACAATGGCTATCAGATCATTCTTATTCATTTTTGTTTGCATTATTTGTTCGTCCTTTTTGTTTTAAAATCTACCTGCATTCAGATACAGAGCCTTTAGTTTTGTCCTTATATTATTTTTGAGGCATCTAGCCTTACCTGTTGAATGAATATTTAGTTTGTATTCTCTGAACCTTCCTGCTGTGGTATGTTTATTATCTACAATGTTAGTAAATTCCTTCTTACCTTCTCGCTACACATTGGTATTCCATGTCTTCCCACATTTGTTCCCTTTACCCCACTGTTCAGTTTAAATCTCTCTCCACTTTTGTAACTACATAGCTCAATAAAACATCAGCACCAGCATGGTTCAGGTGTAGACCATCCCAATTGTACAGATCTCTCTCTCTCTCCAGCACTGGTACCAGTGCCCCAGGAACTGCAACCTACTTCTCCCGCACCACTCTTTGAGCCACATATTCATTTCTTGAATTTTATTTGCTCAATGCCAATTTACACATGGCTCAAGTAATAATCCAGAAATCTTTGAGGTTCTGCCTGGGACTGTGAGGCAGCAGTGCTAACCCACTGTACCGCCATGCCACCCCTCAGGTCAGAAGATATCACTCTATGAAGTGTGACTGCCTCCTGATACAAAACATCAAGTTAATTTGATGTGTCGCAATGTCCACAGCTCAACCTCCAGCTCAGTCAGTCTGACCTGAAGTTCGCTGAGCTGCGAACACTTGCTGAAGATGTGTTTCCCTGGGTCACAATGTTATCCAGGAGCCCCCGCATGCTGCCTTGACACAACACCTGTCCCATCATCTTCATTTGTTTTAAACAATTACTTAATCACATTATTTAATTATTTATATATTTTATTGCTGGAATGCCCTGTTATGCACTGTTTTAAAACTTAGGGACAGAGCAGAAGTTACCCACTTACCAGATTCTTAAGAGGCAGCTAGCTCCTTCGCCTGCAGCAGAGTAAAAACCATCCTAAGGGCTGAGAAAGATGGTAAAAGCAAAAGGGAACAGAATTTCCTGCCCGCACTTCACTGAACCTCCCTCCCCTCCTCCCTTTACCAAATCCCAAGCTTGTACACAGCTGGCCTGCTGCCCTCCACTTTAAATAGTGGGGCAGAATGGCCTCCACCTTATACCTCATATATCTTATGTCTGGAAGAATTCTGACTCTGGAAGGTGTTAACAACTCTCACTGTTTTCCAGTGGTAATTCATTATGCAAACACTTTGAGCGATATCTCAATATTACATGGCAGCAATTGCAAGCGGTATCATCTTAAAAAAGGGCTTGCATTTAAAGTACTTCTTTCACAATTAGAAGGTATTCCAAAGCACTTTACAAACAATAAAGTATTTTTCAGGTGTGGAACTGTTCTAATGTCGAGAGTTTGTGTAGAGTGAATGCTCACAAACAGCAATGTGGAAATGACCAGTTAATCTGTTTTTGTGATGTTAATTGAGGAAAGAAGATTGGTGCGAATGCTCAGGGTAACTCCCATGGTCCTCATTGAAATGGTGGCTTTATGATCTAGCTGAGGGTCCTTGATTTAACACTGCATCTAAAGGCAGCATTTCAGAGGGTGCAACACTCTCTCAGTGCTGCACTGGAACACCATCCTTGGGTTTTGTGCTCAAGTCTGGAATGGGTCTTGAAACACAACTGAATGTTCAAAGAAGAGACTGCTACCACCTGAATCATGTTTAATATTACCAACTGGATTGAATTTTCTGGCTGGGATGAAGGAAGTCAGTACCTTACAGGGTTATTTACTTTCCTTCCTTTGCATGTCTCATAATTAGTTGCAATTTGCATACCTCTTCTAAAGAGGTACATTCCTATCTACACCAAGTGGAAATTCTTGATGTCTGAACCCACTAGTGAGATAGCAATAAGTAGTCCTTGCCAAACTCCAGTATAAGATAGTGTGTAGCAGTCTGGTGCAAAATACTTGGGGAAGGGGCATTATTTTTGGTTGTGCTATCGTATCTGACCTCAAAGGAAATTCCGATGCCTCTGCTATTGTTACAGCTACTGCTATGAGGTTTTCCTTATCTTCTTTCCAACAATTCTTAGTTTTTACAAAGCACAAGTCTATCTAACAATTCCATACTAGTCCCATCTCTTCTAACACTGCTCTCACACACCTGGACAGGATATTGGAGAAAGCTTTCTGCCTTAAAGGCGACTCCTTTTTGATTTCTAACCACAAACCATTCCTCCATTGTTGCAAACATGTGGGTCTATTGTTATTTTGTCAATATCTCTGTGATTAATGTTCTTCTCAATGTTCCACTCATTGTTCTTCCTCAACTCCAAATTCATTGCTCTCCGAATGCTGAATCTTCCCTGAATCTTCACTCTGTTGAAATTAAGCCTTATTAAACACCCAACACCAACTCATTCTATTCCATAACTTCAAAACTATCGACCTGCTTTCTTTATCCCTATAATCTCAAGGTTTACTCTCCACTATAACTGGTCTTCACTCACCTTCACTATTTTTTAATCTGTGTCTCTCTGCGCTGTTGGCAGTTGCCTTTCATGTTGGTCTCTCAACAAAGTAAAATCATGCCTTATATTTTCTACATCATCTGGTTTTAGTGCCTTTAACCGTACATCAGCAGTACAGCAGGGATTGCATTTTCTGATGTGTGTATTTTAGTACTAGATCCCATGTAGCTAATAACTGAGTTATTGGAATGCCTGATTTGAGGACGTTCTTTCTTTAACTCAGATATTTTGTTTATATTTGTTTTGACATTTCTAATTCAGCGAAGCAATGAATTTGAACAATCTCAACATCATTGATCTGCGGGCTTGAGGTTCACGTAATCCTGTCTGAAGGTGTGTGTGTTTATTTTCTATCCTTTGTAAATTTCCTTTCTCTTGTTACAGAAATCCTGTTGACACAAGAGTCTTAATCGTTGGCTATGGAGTCAATCACGCAAGCAATGTGGAAATCTCCGAGAAATAGGAGTCGCAAACTGCTCCAAACCTATCAGTTGCTATGGAGCTTCCTTTTACTATTAATTATTCCACTTGCAGAAACATGGAAACAGAATCTTCCCAGACTCAAGCTTTCTCATAAAGGTAACAGTTGGAAAGAGGCTATTGACATGTTGGTCTTGACGAGAAAAGAATCTTTGAAATGGTATTGTCTGAATGCTTCAGTTTGTTTTGGATACTGAATGCAAGAGCTCACTGCTGGTATTCACACAACATTAAAGGTGATGTGTTTATTGGGCAACTTTACCACAGGAAGTTTCTCAAAGTTCAGATAGCTTGAGGGTTATTTATTGTTGTGGATTCAAAGGGAAGTCAGTGTAAAGGTTCTCACTCATGTGTTTGTCAAAGTCATTCAGTGCATTGTTGGATTACATTTAATTGCTATTTCACCATGTAATGAAACAAAGAGCAGTTTATTTCCCTGTCTGCTGTGTAGCATTTATGTATCAGCAAATTTCCCAGCGGCAACATGACTCTGGCACCAGCACACCTTCACGAGACGTGTCCCTACAGCTTGTTCCTGCATAATTATTTTTATTTCACTCTTGCATTCAAAATGAAGCAACGCCCTGCAATTTGTAAATGTTTTTAATGTGAAAATGTCCCAATATCACAGGAAGAGTAATTTGACACTGAATCAGATGAAGAGATATGAATTAGTGACCTAAAGCTTTATCAAAGGATATAGGTTTTGGTGATGGCAGCTGTCAGTCACATATGTCGCTTGTTTGTGCTGTGATGGTCAACTCTAGTGTTAGGCATTGACCATAAGACATAAGAGCAGAAATAGGCCATTCAGCCCATCGAGTCTGTTCTGCCATTCAGTCATGGCTGATATATTTCTTATTCCCATTCTCCTGCCTTTTCCCCATAACGCCTGATCCCTTTATTAATCAAGAACCTATCTATCTCAAAGAAACTCAACGACCCGGCCTCCACAGGCCATGGAGTCAGTGACTGTCTCCCAGTTGTCAGTGTCAATGTCATATTTCACTTGCAGGCTTGTCTGCTTGAGGCTGAGGAATGGGTGAGCAGGAGGCTGTTACTTCATCATCAGTTTACTGAAGCTCTTTGGGGATAGGGCATCATCCATCCAATGAATGTAGGTTTTAAGGGGCAGCTTAAAGAAGGAAAGAGAGAGCGAATGGTTTAGGAAGGGAACTCTGGAGCTCAGTAACAATAGTGAAGGCAAAATTAGGGATGAGGCCCCAAAAAGCTAGAATTGGTGGAATGAAGGGATTTATTCAAAAGAATAAATATGGTAAATTGCAGAGTACTGGAAGCTGACACATACAGAATTGTTCCACTATAAACCGGTTCTTTAGAATACATTTACTTTAAAAAACTCAAACTTGAATATTTACAATGGCATTATACCAAGATATACCATGATCACAATACATTCAACAAAACATGCTGCATTTCAATCTTAATCAGTAACAACAATGGGTTTATATTGCAACTGCCTGTAATGAGATGAAATATCTCTGCTTCCTGGGAGCTTTATAAAGAATGTCACAGAACCCCATATGGAGATAGTAGATCAGACAGCAAATCTTAGTCAAAGAAGTAGGGTTTAAGTAGCATTCTTGAAGAACTATTGGATATACTTTTATCCAAGATTGTGAATGTGTGTTTGATATTTGATGTTGTAAAAGAAGACATGAAAAGCAGATCTCTGGTTGATGCTAATACATGATGGCACGGTGGTTAACACTGCTGTCTCACAGTGCCAGGGACTCGGGTTCAATTCCCACCTAGGGTTACTGTCTGGGTAGGGTTTGCAGGTTCCCCCCATGTCTCTGTGGGTTTCTTCTGGATGCCCTGGTTTACTTTCACGGTTAAAAAGTCTGACAACACCAGGTTTTGTCAGACTTTTTATTGTGTTTACCCCAGTCCAACGCCGGCATATCCACATCATGGTTACTTCCACGGAACAAAGATTTGCAGAATAGATGGATTGGCCAGACTAAATGTACCTTTAGTTTCATGGGAATTAGTAAGTAAGTACGTGGGGTTACAGGGATAGGGCCTGTGTAGGATTGTTGTCAGTGCAGGCTCAATGGGCCAAACAGCCTCCTTCTTGACGGTAGGGATTCTATGGCTCTATGATCGACAATCAAAGGATGTTGCTGCACAAATGGGAAACTAATGTTACGCTGTTGTTTTCTCCAAAAATGACCATTGTAATAATCAAACTCTCTCATTTACTTAAAATCTGCCCATTAGATCAGGAATTGTGTGGAGCCAGGTGAGGTGGGTGAGGTCCTTAACAAGTACTTTGCATCAGTATTCACAAAGGAGAAGGATGTGCAGGATGGTGAGTATAGAAAGGAGGATGTTGACATTCCAGGACATGTTGAGATAAAAACGGAGGAGGTTTTGAAAAACATTTAACGTGGACAAGTCCCCAGGGTCACATAGGGTCTATCCCAGAATACTGAGAAAGGCGAGGGAAGAAATTTTTGAGGCCTTGGCCAAAATCTTTGAATCCTCTTAAGCTACATTGGATTGGAGAGTAGCTAACATTGTTCCTCTCTTTGAGAAGGGCAGAAGAGACAATTCAGGAAATTACAGGCCTGTGAGCATCAGTGGTGGGGAAATTATCGGAGAAGATTCTTTAGGGACAGGATGTACTGACATCTCGCAGTTACTTATTAGCGATTGGCAGCATGGATTTGTGAAGGGGAGATGGTGTCTCACAAACTTGATTGAGTTTTTGAGGAAATGACAAGAAACATTGACCAGGGCAGGGCAGTGGATGTTGTATACATGGACTTTAGTAAAGCCTTCGATCAGGTTCCTCATGGCAGGCTGGTGGAGAAGGTGAAGTCATATGGGTCCCAAGGTGAGCTGGTAAAATGGATACAAAACTGGCTTGGGCTTAGAAAGCAGCGAGTAGCAGTGGGAGGGTATTTTTCTAACTGGAGGTCTGTGACAAACGGAGTTCCACAAAGATCAGTACTGAGGCCTGTGTAGTTGTAATATGTCTAATGATCTGGAGGAAAATGTAGGCGGCCTGATTAGTAAATTTGCAAAAATTGAGGGAGTAATGGATAGTGAGGAGGATTGTCGAAGGATAAATTGGCTGGAGATCCAGGTCGAAAGATGACAGATGGAATTTAACACGGACAAAGGTGAGGTGACTTGGTCTACTGCTGAAGGAAAGTATACTGTACATGGTAGCGCCCTTGGAAATAATAGCATATAGATAAATCTAGGTGTGCAGAGCCACAGTTTCCTGGAAGTGGCAAGTCAAGTGGACAAGTTGGTCAAAAAGGCATATGGTAAGCTGGCCTTCATCGGCCGGGGCGTTGAGTATAAGAATTGGAAAATTATGTTGCGGCTGTATAAGGCTTTGGTTAGGCTGTATTTGGAGTATGGTGTACAATTCTGGTCACCACAGTGCCAGAGGGATGTTGATGCATTGGAAAGGGCGCAGAAGAGATTTATCAGGATGTTACCTGATTTGGAGGATGTGGACTATGAAGAAAGGTTGAACAAACTTGGATCATTTTCATTGGAGCGTCGGAGGGAAACCTGATAGAGGTTTACAAGATTATGACAGGCTTGGATAGAGAGGATAGTCAGAGTCTTTTTCCTCGGGTCAAAGGATCAATTACTCAGAGACATAGGTTGAAACAAAGTTGAAAAGAGCTGTAAGGGGTAAGTTTTTCACACAGAGGGTGGTGAATGCCTGGAACACGCTGCCGGAGGAGGTGGTGGAAGCAGATTCTATAACAACGTTCAAGAGGCATCTGGATAGATACCTGAATAGGCAGCGAATAGAGAGATATGGAGCACATAGAGGCAAGAAAATATTAGATTAGAGAGTGTGTGTGGCAGCACAGATTTGATGGGCCGAAGGGCCTATTCCTGTGCTGAACTGTTCTTTGTTCCCTTTGTTCTTTGAATCCAATATTGTAAGAGTGAATTTAGTGACTACTGCAAGTGAGTTGAAGTTCTGTACCTGAATCAGAATAATGCTGGAATCAGCAATGCAGCCTTCTTGTGGCACCTGATTTTAATTTTGAAATAACCTGCTATTGTGTAAAGTACATGTCTGTGTTTTTCCATCTGCCATTCTGAAGCACACTGTTTATAACGCGTTCATCTGCATAGTTGTTTAAAAGCCTTCCTTCCTTATTCATTTCCCCTGCTCTGTTAAATGTATAATTAACATAAATGCTATCTAAACTCAGGACTGTCATCTTTTCTCAAGATATAAACATACAATTAAATGCCCACATAACGAGAAGGAGGAAAGAATGCAATGTAATCATGGCCTCGGCAGGAGACAGTTTACTGAGAATACATAGCAATAACTGTTGATCACGAAGAATAGATTGGGCCAAGGGATAACATACCTTTAACTATCACTAAAATTGAGGTAGAGTTACACTGCCCCTGTGGATTGGGAAAAGGCAAAGTTCGAACCGCTGGCTCCTTTGTTCCAATCTTTTGCCTAATCCGGCATGACTTGTTTGTTACAGTTCTCTTGTTCAGAGTTGAAAAAGGACATTGAGAAAAGGTCGGTCTCTGTGGGAATGGCTGGATCTGGTGGGCAGGGCAGCTTCCTGTTGGCTTGTGTCTAATCACAATATTCTGAAACAATCACTGAGTAACAAAGCCAATGTTTCTAATCTTTCATTATTCCTGAAATTCTGTACGGTCAGCCATCCCAAGAGGGAAATTCTTTCCAACAGCCATTTTTCTCTCTTATGAAAAGAATACTTTTGACTTAACAGATCAATTTCACTGAAGTAAGTTGCAGGTGAAAGAATCTCTGCGCCATTAGAATAAAAACAACAAATCCTGGAAATGCTCAGGAAGTCTAAGACATCTGTCAAGATAAAAGACAGGGTAACATATTGGGTCATGACCTTTCATCAGCCCCTTGTCTGCTATTACTGTGTGATTAAGCTTGCCTTTACATTGGCCAGTCTCACTTGCCAACACTGCAACGGGGCAACAGGCTGTTTGTAAGGTTTTTCAGGTTGGAGCTAGTTATTCCATTAATCAATAATACGGTTTCTTGAGTAGACAGCAAGCTCGCTCGCCTGTCATTGCATTGTGGCTGATCAGTAAAACCATAAAATGTTCTAAATTCTAATGTTTGTTCTCTATATGAAAGCTGTATTTTCAGCTCTACCGTTCCAGAAATTAAAAGCATTGGCATTTTATATAAAGATGTATCATGAGGAACAGTTCTTGCCAAAAGCCAACATCTTCCGCTGACTCTGGACAGTCCACTCTATCAAGGATGCAAACTATTTCACTTCTTGATTGAAAATTCTGCATAATTAATCAGATTCCTGAAGATTGTTAACAGAAATCCAGAGTATTCACCTATCTTCATAATCTTCACTCTGGCCTGGGTGTTAATAAAACAGCAGAAAGATCATTTGAATCAAGAAACGCCTGGGTAAAGTGTCGAAATAATGGCGATGATAATCTCCGCTCATATGGAGTTCATGAAATAAACAGAATTTAAGTGAAAAGGCAGGTTAAATCTCTGCCTTTTTTTTGTTTCTGCTTCGCTCATCAGGTCCTTGGCTAGCTGCTGACTGAATGGTGCCTAATGACATTGCAGTTACTTACAATGTTAAAAGGAGTAATGAATTGCTAAGGTCTGAACTTTACGTCCAGTCTGTGTTAATGGAAGATGCTTATGACAGCTGTAAAAGAGCCAGCGCTCCCTTGGCTGCACATAAAGCTGTTCTCAGTTTCTTGACTGTTGTCATTCTCATCGATCATGGACTTCTCGCACATTCATTTTCCAGTGTCACTCGGATTGCAGATGGCAGAACAAGTAGGAATTCAGTGATACGAGCACCTTTTGTTTGCTCAGTGGCTGTTTGGATGAATTCCTGCAGAAAAAAATACAAACACGTGAAGGGTAAATGTGAGGCTGTTCATTTTCAACTTTATACAAGGTAGCTCCCCTCTTTTATCACGTCTGCTGTACAATCTGTTGATCTGGGCTGTGGTTTGCCTTAATGAATCACAAGTCTATATCTTACAGAGTTAGATCAGGGGTCTGGATAAGGGAGGACATAAGGGGTTGTGTTGAAAGCACTGCAGTTACTAGAATTCCCAACGCAAGGTAAAATAATTGCAGCAATACGTTTATTTAAGGTGAACACGCAAAATAATTTACCTTGCTTCATTTTGATTTGATTTATTATTGTCACAATTATTAACATACAGTGAAAAGTATTGTTTCTGGAAGCTATACAGCCAAAATGTACCATTCATAGAGAAGGAAACGAGAGAGTGCAGAATGTTATGTTACAGTCATAGTTAAGGTATAGAGAAAGATCAACTTAGTGCAAGATATGTCTATTCAAAAGTCTGACAGCAGCAGGGAAGAAGCTGTTCTTGAGTCGGTTGGCACGTGATCTCAGGCTTTTGTATCTTTTTCCCTGAAGGAAGAGATGGAAGAGAGAATGTCCGGGGTACGTGGGGTTCTTAATTATCTGGCTGCTTTGCCGAGGCAGCAGGAAGTGTAGACAGAGTCAATGGATGGGAGGCTGGTTTGTGTGATGGACTGGGCTTCATTTATGACCTTTTGTAGTTTTTTGCAGTTTTGGACACAGCAGGAGCCATGCCAAACTGCGATACAACCAGAAAGATTGCCTCCTATGACGCATCTTGTGCAAAATATTTACAAAACACAATGCCACTCAACAGAAAATAATTCTCTCAAAGGTTTATCTTAGTTACAAATAATTTGGATGATTAGATTTATGTACACGCACACACACACACAGCATTGTTAGGTCAATCAACAATCTGCCAGGAGTGCATTGTAGGTGGATGTGTGCTAACTGCTGTATTGGTCTTGTCAGAATGTCCAGAGATGTGCAGATACTAATCATTTTGCATCTGTAAATTGGAGATCTAGTTTCTGCTTGAGGTCTCCTGTGTGAGATTGAGTTGTTCTAAATGTAGCCAGCGCCAGAGCAGTTCAGAAAAATTGCTGTACATGAGTCTAAACAACAGCCATCTGAGTAAAGTCCCAATTGGAGTCAGGAGGTCCATGATGCCCCCCCTTCCCTCTCCATATTCAATTTCACTGCCTCACCCCCAGTTACCATCCTCCTCTCCTGACCACAAGCTGAAACCTGCTCCCCACCCTGAGGGCTGCTGACATTACCTCCCGATTTCTCTGTTGTTTAGTACAGAAAGCTACTCACTGAAACTCACCTAATATTTTGCAGGAATGATGTCCTGGGAGCAGGTATTGCATTTGGAATGTTAATTGGTGCAATTAATAGTGAATTGGGTAATCTTGATCTCCATTTTACTGCTGCTTATCTGGTCCAAGTTGAGTCTGCTAATTAACTGTTTGATAATTGGTGTGGTATGACAGCTAGCTCCTGGAGGCAGTTCTGTAGCCTCCGCAGGAGCCAACAGAGAAATAAACTGCTTCTCGTCACAAGCCCAGGTACCATCTCATGCAGTTAGTTACGAGGGTGTTTTCCTTCACAAATTTTGCCGAGTCTGTGGTGAGTCTCTATGATAAAGTTCCATTCTTCCTTAAAGCTGTCCTTATTTATTGAATTTCACTGTGACTGGTTTATTCAGGAGTTTATTTCTTTGCTTGATATTGATTTATTTTGGATTTAATCTCGATAGTGGACTGTTACTGTCCGGTGCTGGAGCAATGGACGTTCCATATTCTGAAACATCACCTTAGCCAAATAACAATCATGAGGCCGTTACACCAACCTTAACTTCTGATGATTTGTCCCAATTGGATGAAATAACAAACTATTAAAGTTGTGTTTATTTGAAGTTAGATTTTCCTTAGTCCATTGTAATTGTGGTTAACATGTGTACAGTTTTGGTTCTTAATCCCATCTGTCTTAAATTATTGCCTGAAGCCCGACACAGCGAAACCTCTATAATAAACTACAGAATAAAACAAACTCTTTGTGGAATCAAATAGCCTGAAATGGCTCCTGAATCACTGGTGTTTTCCCGGTGAAGCAAAAATTCTTAATAAAAGGGTTTGAGAATGATTAGAAAGACCAGCACATGTACAGCAAGTCTTTACTTCTCTAAGAATACAGCTATTCGTTCTAGGGATAAGGAATTTAAATTAGGCGGTTTGGAGAAGTTTGCAAAGAGAGTTGATAGGGGTATTCACAGAATCACGAGGACAGAGTAGGCAGGGAGAAACTGCTGCCTCTGTTGGAAAAATCAAGAATGAGAGAATGTGCCTTGACCTTTTCTCCCAATTTTCTTCCTTTCCTTTCTCCCTTTTAAGGAGCTGACTTTTCCTCATCTCACATTGACAACAAAACCCCTTCATGAATCTCTGATCA
Organism: Carcharhinus amblyrhynchos; assembly: GCF_965287045.1. Classification (NCBI taxonomy): domain Eukaryota; kingdom Metazoa; phylum Chordata; class Chondrichthyes; order Carcharhiniformes; family Carcharhinidae; genus Carcharhinus; species Carcharhinus amblyrhynchos. The sequence continues at coordinate 51,926,177 of NC_137342.1, forward strand.
GAGCTGGAACCCTAGTTCATTTCCCTGGTAAAGGGGGATGGAGGCTAATTGGAGCCCTCACACAGACCTGCCAAAAACCTGGGGCCTTGTGACCTGATGGATCATAATCACACTACACTGAGCCATTGAAGTGGTGAACAAGAAACTACCCAATGCTTAAATTTAATATTCATATCAATAAGTAACAACTGTAAAGCTTTTCCACAGCATTAGAAACTGAGATGGTAAACTGCAATGAAGAAATCTCTATCACATTGAAAAAATCCATTGTGGCAGCAGTGCATATTGAAAATGTTGAGTGGACCCAAGGTGATGCTGACTAGGTATTTATTCTATGTGTTACCAAGATATTAGCACTATCCTAGCCAGCAATGAGGCAGCAGAGATTAACTTTGCAAGTAGTGAACTTTACACTAAGGAAAATGTTAAACTATGCTTGGCACTGTTTATGTTTTCATTTTTTTTCTTTACTGTACAAAAATATCCTCAGACATTCCTAAAATTATGAACAAATGTAACATACAACCACCTACTTTTAGCAAACAACAAACCAAGAACAGTCTGCGAACACCAGGAATGCTGCGAGGCTGCAATTATTACCAAACTGACTGGTTTTACACAGAGCATTTGCTTAGAGCAATGAAGAGCAGGCGGACTGAAGTTATACTACTTAATCTGAACAAGCAACACAGAGCTGATTGGAACTGCCAATTAAATACCGGTATAAAGATTTGGTGAGCACCAGACGACACAGATTTTAATTGGAAAACGACTCAGAGGTGACATGAGGGAAAGCCTTTTAATTCAGTGAATGGTGGCGATCTCTTGAGGGTAGGGTGGAGGAAGATTTAATTGTGGCTTTCAAAATGAAATTAGATAAATATTTGAAGGGAAGTATTTTCTTAAGAGAACAATACGATTATTCTGTATTATTAACATACTTTTAATGTCCTTTCAATCCTTTGCATTTCGTTCTGCATTTACATTAAGTCGTGTCTGCTGACAGTCTGTCTTCAATTGATAAAGGTGCAGACTGCCTGGTTTACACTCATTGTTTAATAATCAATTAAATTAAAGTTGTATTAGAGGAGAGAATATCTCCTGGACATGGTCACTGACTGATTGGCAAAGTGTGAAATGGGATCACAAGACCAAACTCCACACCAATGTTAAATTGACAGAGTAACTAGGCTGTCTTTGTTGCAGTGAGGCTTTTGAAACACCACTAATATGTCATTCTTTTAAAATATAAAACACACATCAAAATTACAGTTATGAGAAGAATCTCTCCAAATGATCACAGAATGGCAGACAATCCCAGTTTTCAATAAGACGTTCCAGGATTTCTGAAATGACTGTATCACTTACTCCTTCACTAAATTAGAACCTAGTAAAATTCCTCCTCAAATGAATAAGAGCTTTTTGGAAATTCTCCACTGAGATGGGGGAGGGAATATTCTGCCTGAATGAAATGCAGAAACATACGTTCTGCAATTAGGGAATTGGGGAATGATCTTTAGCGAGTCAGAATTCAGATACGATATAATCTGGGTGGAACAACCCTCTCTGATTCTCAGAATCTCTCTGGTTCTGTTTTCACAATGAAGGAAATAAGACACCTTTAAACGTTAAAGGGACATCATCAGCAAGTGCAGCACATCCATCCAGAGTTAACTCAAAAGATGGAAGAGACATCAGAAATAAATTTGAGACAGTTTATTGTTCACTCTCTGAAGATAAAGCATGTTAAACCCTGTTAAAGTGCACGTCGGTATGAGTTTATAAAAAAATTTTGTTCTCCCTGGTTGACGTTCCTGAGGGCTGTTCCTTTAACAGTGATTGCAGGAGCAGCAGACAGCATGGTTTAAAGTATAGATATGTATTTATTGTCTATATCAATTAGAACTTTGCCTCTATCAGTTATTCACCATAACAGCATTTTTAGACTCCACTTCTGGCTGCGGTCTGTTAGTCTTCCAGCTAAAACATCACTGAGTTGGAAGCTTTAGCTTTTATGCTGCCGATAGCACCACCTGCTATCCACTTACCACTGGGGTGTCACACATGGCTCGGATGCAGAATTCCCGAGATTCTTGTCAGCAGGACCCTACAAAGGATTTCGGGCACGGTTAATTAGACTTGGCACCAGGAGAAAAGCTCCATTTGTTTTCCATCAAACTGCTATAAATTTAACATTGTGTTTGCTTTAATCTTCACATCTGAGACCCCATGAATATTATTTCTGCTTTTCATCATTTGTTTATGAAACACTGATTGTGCGTGCCCATAGCATGAGGGCGAGGATATAGTGTTTTGTTCCTGCAGGGTGACTTTTGTTGCCTTATAGGTGGAGATGGGACAGGGAGAACCCTGCATCAGTTGGACTGGGACAGTTCTTGTTTCTTCTGAGAGTTCCTAAAGCTTGGTGAATCCAATGTTCTGTTTGTATGTACCCCCATCCCACCAGGCACACGTTCATCCAGAGAGGTGTGTCAGGTGGCTGGCCCACTGTTCTCCTGCCAACCCTTGATCCAATCCTATTCATACAGAGGGGTGGGTAAAACCCCCACTAGACAGTCCACCCTTAGGCCCGTTGGGGGCCTGAATGGCCACTTCTTGTCACTTGAGACTCTCAATCTGCCTCTGCTGCCACAATACACTGGGCAGCAGGAAACGGACACAAGAGGTTAGAGTTTCACCAGCTGTGATGAAACAGCAGTAAGGAAGGCAGTAGCCTCCTTTTGTGCGTTGCCCGGTGTACATCGGGGGCAACGTCTGACCCCACAGTGAGTAAAAAACCCAGCGAGGATTGAAAGAAGTTGCAGAGCTATGGAGTGAAGAGGTCATCGAAGGAAAGATAAAAAAGAAAGAAATCCACAGCTCACCAGGACCTAGGAACAGGAAGAAGAGATGTAGGCTGAGACACAGACCCAGAGTTGTGAGTAGAGCCCCAAAGTAGCAAGCGGCAGAGAGCAGGAACAACAGAGGGCGGCACAGTGGTTAGCACTGCTGCCTCACAGTGCCAAGGACCCGTGTTCAATTCTGGCCTCGGATGACTGTGTGGAGTTCGCACATTCTCCCCGTGTCTGCGAGGATTTCCTCCAGTTTCTTCCCACAGTGCAAACATGCGCCGGTTGGGTGGATTGACCATGATCATTGCACAGTGTTACAGGGATTGGGTGGGAGAGTGGGCTGAGGTAGAGTGCACTTTCAGAGAGTGAATGCAGACTCAAGGGCTACACTGTGGGGATTCTATGGATTATGTAATCTCAGGGCTCAGCAGAAGAATAGAATTCACACAATCATTCTCAGAATTGTTCCAGAATGTAGAAGGCCCACAACAGACCCTAAACTGGAGAGAAAGGTTCATAAGGTACAGAACTGAAACAGGATTACACAAAAATGATCCAAAAGACGAGGTCAGAACTTTTTGCTGCAGAATCCATCACTAACGATGATAGCACAGCAGGGTGTTGATTAGGTTTCAGCTTCTTATAAAGAAGAACTAAATGTTTCTGACTCTTATTTCAGTGTCAGTCAGAATTTAATAATTGAAAGGGAAAACTTAAATCAAAGATTTAAACCGAAGACTGGGTAAAAACATAGATTTCTTCATCAGTGATCTCTATAGGTTGGCAAAGAGTCACATTTAAAAAGACAGCCTGATTTGCAACAGAGTAGTAGTCAGAAATGCGGACAAGGCAATATCATCTGTCCTATAGACAGGAAAGCATCATACGCTGGCGAAAGTAGTACAGAACAGAAGAAAGATTCATTTAAGGGGAAGTAGAGTTTTGTTGAGAAGATGGCCCACAACAGACCAGTTTAAGTCACGGGTAGATAGGTTTCTGATAGACAAGGGAATTAAGGGTTATAAGGAGAAAGCGGGAAAGTGGAACTGATCAACTTCAGATCAGCCATGATCTTATTGAAGGGCGGGGCAGGCTCGAGGGGCTAGATGGTCTACTCCTGCTCCTACTTCTTATGTTTTTGGATGGAATGAGACTATTCAGTTAGCAGACCATAAAAGAGCAAACACACCTGAGCCCGAGCCTGACAAAACCGGACAAAGCTCAGCAGCCACCGTTTCGAAATCTGCAAGGAGAATATCCAGCAGGTGGAGTCGGCGAACACAACTGTGCAACAATAGACCAGCTCAAAACTTTATCCCTGGAAAATATTCATAACCTTGACAATAAGGTACAAAATTTAAAACAACCACGTAGAAGAACCACAAGAACAGGAAATAATCTTCTTGGAGGTGGGAAATTACACTGAAATCAAATTTTAAACTTGAAATAGATGGACATCCCACAGTGTTTAAAAATTAGACACAGGAGCAGGAGTTTCTATTTTATCAGCTGAAGTCAAATGGCTGAAACAGATTACATTGCCACATTTATCTAGTAAATCACATGGTCCTGGGGGACTGTGTTAAAAATAAAAAAACAATTTACTCAAGCCTCTGTCATTCAAAATCAAGAATGTTCTCCACAAGCCAGAAAGGCACATCTAAAACTGGAATTAATCTGTAAAATGAATGAAGTTGGTGGTGAAAATTACAGCACTACATTCCAGAATGAATTCTCAGAATTATCAGCAGACACACAGTGACAAGTCCCATTAGAAGGATCCATACAAGAGGATTTACACTTCAGTGAGGGGATTGAAGCATCTCCATCCTTAATCACTCAGAAATTACCAGGTAGTGAAGGAAGTTGCATGAAATAAAGCAATGTTCATGAAGCTCAACACCATCCAGGACAAAGCAGCCCACCTGACTGACACCCCATTCAGCACCAGAAAAGAGATGAAGGATTTCTTCAAATTGAGAACATTGCCTGGAACAATGGTTAGACTATTACCCAATTTAATAACTTGATAATTAATCAAAACATATTAACTTATTCCTTGTGTTGTAATACATTTGTACGGATTTAAAATGCATGCTGCATCACCAGAAAGCTAGTCCTCGTCGTCCATCTTTAATTGCTGATCAAAAGGTGGAGGCCTTCTTGAACCACTGCAGTCTGTGTGTCCACCAGAATGTTGTTAGGGAGGGAGTTACAGAATTTTGATCCAGTATCATTGAAGGAACAGTGACATATTTCCAAGTCAAGATGATGTGTAACTTGGAGGGGAACTTGCAGATGCTCGTGTTCCATGTACTCGCTGTCCTTGAGTGCTAAAGTTGTTGATTTGGAGGTTTCTGTTGAAAGATGTTTGGCAAGTTGTTGCATTTTGTAGATTGTGAATACTGCTGCCAGTGGTAGATGGTACGAATATTTAAGGTGCTGAATGGGGTGTCAGTCAGGTGGGCTGCTTTGTCCTGGATGGTGTTGAGCTTCATGAACATTGTTGGAGCTACACCCTTTCAGGCAAGTGGGAAGTATTTCTTTCATTCAAATCTGAACTTGTGTCTTGGAAAAGTTTTGGGAAGCCAGCAGATATTCACATGCAGCCATTGAACCTGTCCTTGTGGCTCTTGTATTTATGTAGCTGATCTAGTTCTCTTTCTGGTCAATGAAAGGAGCATAGGAATAAAGGAAATAGGAGCAGATGGGCTATTTGGCCAAATGAACCCGCCCCGTCACTCAAAGAGATCAGCCTTTTTCACACTGTCCCCATAACCCTTGGTGTCATTAGTATCTAGGAATCCATCAATTTCTGTTTTGACTGCGCTCAATGAATGAGCTTCCACAGCCCTCTGAGGTAGAGAATTTCAAAGATTCACCACCCTCTGAATGAAGAAATTTGTCCTCCTCCTAGTCGTAAATAGCCTGCCCTTTATCCTGACTCTATGTCGCTTGGTTCTAGACTCACCAGTCAGGGGAACTGTCTTATCTACATGTACCCTGTCGCACCCTATCAGAATTTTGTAAGTTTCAATGTGATCAGCTCTCATTCTTCAAACTCAAGCAAATTCAGGGGGACTTTTCCTGATCTCTCCTGATAAGATGATCCTGCTGTTCCAGGGATGAGTCTGGTGAACCTCTGTTGAGCTCCCTCCATGACAAGTACATCCTCCCTTAGACAAGGAGACCAAAACAATGCGCAGTACTCCAGGTGAGGTCTCACGAAGACTCTAATACAATTATAGCAAAACATCTTTATTCTTTTACTCTAACCCCCTTGCAATGAAAAACATCATACTATTTGTAGCAAGCAATTAGAAGCATCATGATGTTAGCTTTTAATGACTCAAGAACAAGGACACTCAGGTCCCTTTGGACATCAACATTTCCCAACATTTCACCATTTAAGAAATATTCTGCCTTTCTGTTTTTTCCACCATTTACCATATAATCCATCTGTCATGTGCTTGGCCACTCACTTAGACTGTCCAAAACCCTTTGAAGCTTTCTTGCAACCTCGTCCCAACTCACATTTTTATTGAGTTTTGTGTCGTCGGCATATTTGAAAATATTACATTTGGTCCCTGCATCTAAATGATGTATATAGATTGGGAACAGTTATGCAAGCACTGATCCTCGCGATATTCCACTAGTAATAGGCTGCCAACTTGAGAATGACCTATTGATTCCTACTCCCTGTTTTCTGTCTGTTAACGAATTGTCAATCCATGCTTGTGTATTACCCTCAATCCCACGTGCTCCAAGTTTGCTTAAGAACCTCTCCAGGATTTTGATAGTGGCGTATGCAGTGATGTTTAGATTCTCTTTTGCTGCAGATTTCATGTGTGTTATTTATATTACTTCATATTAATGTAATAGTTAATATGAATGTACAGTAATATTACTTGCCATTACTCACCACAGGGCTGAATGGATGTTTTGCAACATGTGGGCAAAGGTGCTGAGGTGTTGGGAATGAGGTGTTGGTGTTGGAACAGTTTACAAACATCTGCATTTCAGACCTTCTCATTGAGAAAATGTCATTGATGAAGTAGCTGGAGATGGTTGGGACTGGAATACAACTCTGAGGAACTCCTCTAGTGATACCCTGGAACTGAGATGATTGATTTCCAATGCCATAACCTTTTTCCTCTGTGTTAAGTATGACTCCAACCAATGAAGAATTTTCCCTCTGATTCCCATTGACTTCAACTTTACCATGGCTACTTGATGTCTCACTTGGGTCAAATCTGCCTTGATATCAAGAGTTGTTATTCTCACATCATCTCTGCAATTCAACTCTTTTTTTTGTCCATGTTTGGATGAAGGCCGTAATGAGGTCCGGAACCAAATGATCCCAGCATCGGTGAGCAGGCTGTTGGGGAATAAATTCCATTGGAGAGCACAGTCAACAATGCTTTTCATCACTCTGTCATTGAGAATATAGACCGATGGGGCAGTTATTTTATATATATATTGCTATTTGTCGACAGAACGCACCTGGGCAGTTTTCCTCATTGTCAGGTAAATGCCAGCTTTGCTGAAACAGCTGGGCCATAAAAACTAACTTTCAGTCATTTCTTTCAAAAGGTACTGATTCACATTTAAATTATATTTTAATTATAGCTGCTTCATTTATCTCTCGTTGTCTGTGGTTTATTCCCTGGTTTCATTTCCTTTCCAGAGAGCCCACTCAGTGATCAGATGCTACCCTTTAATTTACAACTCCATCTATTATCATTTCCTTCACTTCAAGCTGTCAGACATGCAATGGAGTTTATTGTAATCAAATTGTCGCTTCAGATTAACTCTGCACCAAGGAATGTGAAAAGACATCTGATTCTTTTTGAAGAGTCAATTGCAGTTATTAGTGAGGAATCATCGGAGTTTTCTAATCGTCTTAACAATGCTGGTGAGGAAATTAGGTTTACCAATGAAAAGTGTTGGACGTAACTGGGACATGTGGTGTCAACAGTTTCAATGTCATCAGTTTCATTCAGATCGCTGGCTCTCTTATCCCCTATGGTGGGATCAAACCATGTTTCAAGATCTGGCTTCATGGTTCAGGCTGTATTTGGTGTGACACTGACAGAGTGCAACATTGTCAGCAGCAGCCCCAGCTTTCAGTGAAATGTTATCCACTGCCCGCTTAATCATCGATTCTAATAATTGCATGGGACTTTTTAAGTAAAACAGGATTGTACTTCATCCAATCAAAACAAGTGTTTAACGCTGTTTTAATTCCCTCTATTTTTATGATGAATTTATTTCACATTACACAGCAGTGTCTTTGACAGGGGCATTTATTTAAACATAATTCATCTGACACCAGTTCCACAAAATGAGTTTGATAGTTATTAGTTTTTCTTGATGTTTGCTTGCTTTGAAAGTTTCCCTCAATCTTGCAAGTTCGAAACATGCGACCAAAGATTGGAAAGCAGCGTGGGCTTCCCTTCACTTGCTGGGCAATGATACCACGCAGGACTGTATAACTGGTTATTATATCTATGGTTTATTGCTGCAATTAAATGTACATCTACATACAGAGATTTACTACACTCCAAAGAGTAATTCATCCTATGAGACATCTTGAGGCATTTCAATCGTGTAATCCAGTGCTCTGTAAAAGTGGCTATTTCATTCTTTCTAGATGGGGAGGGAGAGGTAGAGGCATTTAGAGTACAGAGTCATAGAGATTTACAGCATGGAAACAGGCCCTTTCATCCAACTTGTCCATGCTGCCCTTTTTTTTTTAATACCCTAAACTAATCCCAACTGCCCACATTTAGCCCATATTCCTCTAGACCTATCTTACACATGTAAATGCTTTATAAAAGACAAAATTGTACCCACCTCTACTACTACCTCTGGCAGCTTGTTCCATAATGTGGAGATGCCAGCATTGGACTGGGGTAAACACAGTAAGAACTCTCACAAGACCAGGTTAAAGTGCAACAGGTTTATTTGGTAGCATAAGCCACTAGCTTTCGGAGTGCTGCTCCTTCACCTGAAGGGGCAGTGCTCTGAAAGCTAGGGGTTTGTACTACCAAATAAATTTGTTGGACTTAACCTGGTGCTGTGAGACTTCTTACTGAGCTTGTTCCAGACACTCGCCACCCTCTGTGAGGAAAAAAATGCCTTTCTGGATCCTTTTGTATCTCTCCCCTCTAACCTTAAACCTATGCCTTCTAGTTTTAGACTCCCCTATCTTTGGGAAAAGATATTGATTATCTAGCTGATCTGTGCCCCTCATTATTTTATAGACCTCTATAAGATCACCCCTCAGCCTCCTACACTCCAGAGAAAAAAGTCCGAGTCTATCCAACCTCTCCTTATAACTCAATCCATCAAGCCCCAGTAGCATCCTAGTAAATCTTTTAGAAACATAGAAACATAGAACAGTACAGCACAGTACAGGCCCTTCGGCCCTCGATGTTGTGCTGAGCTTTGTCCAAACCCAAGATCAAGCTATCCCACTCCCTATCATTCAGGTGTGCTCCATGTGCCTATCCAATAACCGCTTGAAAGTTCCTAAAGTTCTGACTCCACTATCACAGCAGGCAGTGTATTCCGCACCCCAATCACTCTGAGTAAAGAACCTACCGCAGACATTCATCTATATCTCCCACTATGAACCCTAAAGTTATGCCCCCTAGTAATAGCTACATCCACCCAAGGAAATAATCTCCGCAGGTCCACTCTATGTATCCCCCTCATCTTATAAACCTCTATTAAGTTGCCTCACATCCTCCTCTGCTCTAAAGAGAAAAGCCCCAGCTCCCTCAACCTTTCCTCATAAGACCTACCCTCCAAACCAGGCAGCATCCTGGTAAATCTCCTCTGCACTCTCTGTGCCCTTTTCTGCACTCTAGTTTAATAATATCCTTTCTATATTAGGGTGACCAGAGCTGCACACAGTATTCCAAGTGTGGCCTTACCAATGTCTTGTACAAGCTCAACAATACGTCCCAACTTTAAAAATGTTTAATTGAGGTATTGCTCATTTGACAGCCAATTTCGGTCAACAAGCACAAACCTGATAGGTGAACAGACTCTGGATAGCCTCAGGTTTACGGAGGGTGGAATGTGGGAGACTGGACAGAAATGCATTCAAATGGTCAAATCTAAAGGTAACAAAGATTTTGGGTAAGAAGCTGAGCTGAAGCAGGGGTGAAGATAGATGATGTTACAGAAGTGGAAATGGGAAATCATAATGATGGTGTGGGTATGTGGCTGAAAGCTCACCTCAAGATTATACGTGACACCGAGGTTGTGAACAAACTCCCTCAGTGTTGTAGTTGGCAGGAAGAAGGATGGAGTCAGTGATGATGATGGAATCTGTGTCAGAACTGAGGACAATGTCTTCAATATTCCCAATGTTCAGTTGGAAGAAATTTCTGCTCGTCCAGTACTGGATATTGGATAATTTTGAGACAGTGCTGGGGAGAGATGGTGCTGGGGTAGAGCTGTGTCCTTTCAGCTTATCTGTGGAAACAAGTGATGTCACCAAGAAGCTGTGTATAGATGGGAAATTGGGTAGATCCTTGGGGACACCGGAAGTGGCAATGCAGGAACAGGAAGAGAAGTTATTATGGTGATTCTCTTGGGACAATTGGATAGATAAGAATGGAAGCAGGTGACAGCACTCCCACCCACTTAGATGATAGTTTTAAAAAAACCTCACACCTGCACAATTTTACTGTGGCTAGTGCAGGCACTTCCTGGATATGCCCCATTTCCATTTTTGGCTTGGATTCTTTTCTGCTCTATCTCTGAAGAGGAACATTTTTCGAGATTAAAGTTGCCATACGACTGGAAGTTATTATTAGAAATAACACCTACCTGGTGCTGGTGCCATTACAAGCATAATAGATTGAATATCCTCCCTCTATTCATCCTCTAATTACCAATTATGAAAGAATTAGTTAGTAACATTCCACACACTGAACAATGCTGATTGCTTTCTGTGTAAGATGTACGAACATCATTACCCTGTTCCTTCAGGAAAATGATGTGCGTGCCTGAAATGTTTGGACTAAAATGGACAAAAAGCTTCAAGAAGTGATCTCTGTCGATAATGTGAAATTTGTCACGAAATCCCAAGGTTGTCAGCTACTTGCATCGTGCACTGTTGCAGTTAATCAGGAACCTGAGGGTCACTCTGGAAACATAATGGCCCGTTGTACACAGGAGGTAATAGCACAATCAGATATATTTCAGAATGCAATTACCAGGATCTAACATCATTTCTGAACTTCTTTAATCCTTGGCAAGAGTTTACTTGTCCAAGAAATTCTAATTCGTTTCATGAGTTAATGAGAATCAGCAACCAACACAAATTAATGCTCAGATCTCCCTTGATTACTATTTTCTCTTTCTTGCATTCTTTATTCTCCTATTATCTGTCTCCCAGGCTCTATATTTCTCTGGCTTCCTTTCTCTATTCATTTTCCCCTCTCTATTTTTCCCATTCTTTATTTCTGTCTCTCTTTTCCACTCTGCAACCCTGACCCAGGAGAAAGAGCTCCAACAGGTCAGATTTACATTGCAGGGTGGATGGGATTCAGTGGACATTGGGCTGCTCCAGAAATCCTTGGGCCTTGATCCTCTTCGCCATCCTTCCAGCAGTTACTGATACTTTCCTGGTGCTGTCAGTGAATCAGATTGGATGGCAGCTCCAGCGGGTGGGAGCTTCACCCCAACGAGAGGCAGAACTCCCAATCAGCCCTCGTTAGTCTGCCCCACAGTGCTTTATTGTTGTGGGGTGGGACAGGCAGTGTGGACCATGTCAGCTCCATGCCTACATTATTTCCAGAGAGGTGTGCAGCCTGTACTTCCTGTTCAATATCCTGTATAACTGTGAGCTTAGCAACACGTGGAAAATATGTTTTTAAAACGGTCTATCCTGTCTACTGCAAAACGGTGCCAGCTGTTGAACTGCCAGCTGTGAGGATTCTAATTCCACTCCAGGATTTGAGCATGATCCAGGCTGATACCCTAATGTAATGCTGAGGGAATCGGGCATTGCTGGAGTGCAACGTTTGCTCTCTCAGATGGACGTAATAGATTCTCTACCTCTATTTCGAAGAAGAGCAACAGGGTTCTCAGTGGTGTCCTGGCCAATATTTACCCCTCAATCAACATCACAAACGCTGATTATTTTTCCCCTACCACAGGGATGTTTGTTGTGGCTAAATGTGTCCAAATTGACTGCCTATGTGGTGATACGTCAAAATCTGTCATTGACTGCCCAGCACTTTAAGACATCCTAAGGTCATGAAATGTGCCACATAAATGGAAGTCTTTATTTTCTTAGCTGCATTTTACGCATTTTCCTATAAAGCAAGTGTAAATGGTACAAAGTGTGTCTGAAATGTTTTCAGGGCACTTCAAACCAACTTTCATATTTAATGCTTTGTTTAAAAAATAAAACAACACAAGGGAATAAAATGTGGTGCACACAGCTCTTCTATACCCTTTCTTCCAAATAAAATGGTCAACAAAGATAAACATTAGTACGGAATAAAGCCTTTCCATCGTCCACTGCAACTAAGCCATTCAGAGCAGAGGAGGTTTCCATTTCTGATTGCTAGTTTAAGATGAGTTAGTTGACTATGTTATCAAATTTGAATCAATAAATTGAGCTACTGAAATCTATTCCCATTCGACAATATCTGTCTGGCAAATTCTTACCTGAAGTTAGAGAGCTTATGCAGAGATTCAAAGCTTCAAGATCCTGGGATATGGTTTGGAATACTGTGAGTTTAAGCAGCTAAAATCTAGCAGTGTATCAGAGCTCCTTCCCATTCCATCTTCAACTCGAACAACTCAACCTGTTCAAACTTTGATTATCTAGAGCCCAACTCCAAGACCACTTGATTCCTTCAGTCTCAAAGAGTCACTGAGATTTACAGCATGGAAACAGGCCATTCGGCCCAAATGGTCAATGCCGCCCAGTCTTTTACCATTAAGTTAGTCCCAACTGCCCATTTTTGGCCCATATCCCTCTATACCTGTCTTACCTATGTTACTGTCTAAATGCTTTTCAAAAGACAAAACTGTACCCATATCTACTACTGCTTCTGAAAGCTCATTCCAGACACTCACCACTCTTTGTGTAAAAAAAAAAAATTGAACCTCTGGACCCTTTTGTATCTCTTCTTTCATCTTAAACCTACGCCCTCTAGTTTTGGATTTCCCTACCTTTGGCAAAAGATATTGACTATCGATCTGATCTACATCCCTCGTTGTTTTATAGACCTCAATAAGATCATCCCTAAATTTCCTTTGCTCCAGGGGAAAAGGTCCTAGCCTATCCAGTCTCTCCTTATAATTCAAACCATCAATTCCTGGTAGATATTTTCTGCACTCTTTCTAGTTTAATAATAACTTTTCTATAATAGGGTGACCAGAACTGTACACAGTTTTCCAAGTGTAGCCTTACCAATGTCTTATACAACTTCAGCAAAATGTCCTAACTTGTGTATTCAATTTTGTGACCAATGTAACCAAGCATGCCAAATGACTTCTTCACCACTCTGTCCATCTGTGACTCCACTTTCAAGGGGCTATGAATATGTAACCCTAGATCGCTTTGTTCTGTAACGCTCCCCAAGGCCCTACCATTAATTGAATCAGTCCCGCTCTGGTTCAATCCACAACATGCATCACCTCGCAGTTATCTAAATTAAACTCCCATTCATCAGCCCATTGGCCTAATTGATCAAGATCCCATTGCAACACTAGATAACCTTCACTATCCACTGTGCCACCTGTCTTGGTGTCATCTGTAAACTTACTAACCATGCCTCCTAAATTCTCAACCAAATCATTAATATAAATAACAAATAACAGTGAAATGATTAGCTGGTCGACCATTACCAGTGCTCTGAAAGCCTGTTTTCCTGGCATTAGGCTATTGCATCCCAGAGGCTTAGCTTTTTCCTGAAATTTAGTTGTAAGACGTATCACCTTGAACAACTGCTGCACTCCGAAAGGAACTATGCTTAATTGTCCCTTACCATGGGAACAATAGTTAATTGGTAAAGTTGGCCTTCGTATCCCAAGATAAGTAGAGGGATAATCATAAGACTGAGATCCCAGCGTCTGTGAAATGACATTTTGATGTGAATTATTACTTGAAGGTGAAAATAAAGATGGAAGAGCATTAGAAGACGCTATTTAAAATGAAAATTACCATTAAATAAAAACCGTGAGATCTTATGAACTTATCATTATTCCTTCCACATGTACGGTTTAGATTAATGTTTATGGGTCAAGGGAATTACAATGAGGTTTTGTATTACACTGCTGGAGATAAACACTTACCTGACCTGAGCACAGTATTCCAACGGATCCAACTAGTTCCCATTTACTCAAGCTGGATTCCTGATCCAACCATAACATAGAAATTTAAAAAAAAGGCCCGAGAGTCAGAAAACATTCCCTAGTGATTTTACTTTTAATGCACAACAGTTAATTCCCATCTAATCTCACCTTGGTACGACCGCAAAGTTTCAAAAGTTTCCATTAGCTATAAAAAAAAGTCAAGAATTTCTGAACTTTATTTCCATTAGATTGTAGATATATAAACAGGATTTGCGGCATTGAGGTCTTGCAATCTGTTCGTTGTATCTGTGAGTTCTCCAAGGTTAACGATAATTTAGGATAGAATCCTGATGAGGTCATTCTCCTTTTATTGCAGTCTATCACATTTATGGTTTTTTAATAAACCTGGGGATATTTTCCTGATGGAGCATATCAGTAAATATTTTGGTTAAGTCAACAAAATGATGCAACTTTAGTGGCAGCTGAAAGGTTTTTTAAGACAATTTTGGCTTTGCTGACTGAAGTATCTAATGGAAATTGGGAGTAAAGTTGCTTGAAGTACATTGAAGCAAATGTTGTTTGACCAGTTTGAGGCAGTCACACCGTGACTCACCTTTGCATCACACGTCAGATCTTGCTGGAAACAGGGCATATTGTGGTATCATCGTCTTTTCCCTGAACTATTCAAGCTAAATTTGTGTTGCTCTGTAACTTGCTCATGGTGCAAGTCCTAATGGTGCAGTTAGGACAATAGGGTATCTGAGACGTCAGTGAACATTGGGACCAGTGGTGTTTGCGCTTAACCAAAGAAATAGGAACAACAAAATGTGAGAGTAAATTAGTAAATTAAATTCAGTAAAAATCTGGACTTAAAAGTCTAAAGAAGACCATGAAACCATTGTTGATTGTTGTAAAAACACATCTGGCTAGCTAACGCCTTTTAAGGAAGGAAATCTGCCATCTGGCCTACGAGTGACTTCAGAGCCACAGGTTGACTCCCTGAAATGGAGGGCAGTTAGGGATGGGTAATAAATGCTGGACCATCCAATGAAACTCATTTCCTGTAAGAATACATCTTAAGAATGAGCTTTCATTTTCTGCAATGAGTTTAATGGACAATTAATGCGCAAATCCGGCAGGTTCTCTGAAATAATGAGAAAGTTGAGGGTGAGAAACCAGTTGTATGAAGCAAGCAAAGAAACTGACCAGAAATTTCTTGAGTTTGTGAACTAGCTGGTCGATTTCGGCATATGCCATGAGCTTAACTGTTATTTTGCGTGAATATTTTCCACCATCTCTTGGTCTGTCTGCTGGTATTGATAAGTATTTCATGTGTAATAAATTACTTTGCACTGCATTGGCTGTTGATATGTATGGAGAAGCACCAAACATCTTGTTGCTGAGCAAGTATCTCACACCTATCACAAGATGGATAGCTGACCAGTCAAGCTGTCCTTGGAATGGGTTGCAAGATGAATTTTGGCCTGGATAGTGAGAGAACTCTTTACTCTTCAAATTATTGCCATGGGATTATTAACATTTTCATTAGCTGCTGGGACAAAGTTAGAGCCGGAATGTAATTTTTTCCTTTGATGCAGTGTTATATTGTGTTTTATAATGTGAATTAAGTGCCATGGGATTTTTTATTACGCTCAGAGTAATGTATAAGCACAAGTTGCTGTTCTATTGATTCCCCAAGGATGACATTTAACTTTGAGTTCTCCTCAAAAGTTACTTCTTTTATCCTTTTTTTTTCTCTGCGAGTTTCAATTACTTCTAAAAAGAAAATTGACAAAGGTTCTTTTATGATAGGCGCACGTCTGACAAGTTCAAGAAGTAAATAGTCTTTCTTGGGCTACTTCCTATCTTATGCCAGAAAAAAATCCAGAGAAACAGAGAGCCAAATGACTCCAAGAATGTTCCAAATGTATTTTACGTCCTTAAAACCATTCTCATTGAATCCCATAGTTTCAATTAATGTTTTTATTTGTTGCCAACCAATATCGCAGCAAGTGAAACGGGGCACATAGCTGATTCTCCAAGGGGGTTTTGGTACATTGTCAAATTGACTTCAGATGAGTTTCAGGTTGATCAGAAACAGCACAAAAAGCCTGAACAGCAATATCCACACATCACTGAAATGAAAACGGCAAGCAAAACAACACCAAACTTCACATTTATTGGCAAGCATAGTGCAGTTACCTGTGCTCTGAAAATAGAAATTATCCACAATGCTCTTCTTAAGAAATTTCATATCGAAATACTCCTTTGATGAACAAAATCTTCCGAACAGTATCTGTAATTATTAACTCAGTGTGTACTGAGAGAGCTGTTCTTTACTGACATCTTGCTCATTTTAAACCTGTCTGCAGCTTAAAGATATATTTGAATAAACAGCCTTCCTGATGACTAAAGTTTAATCACTAAAATATGAACAACTCTTTCAAATATTGTACATTTTAAAGCTGCTTGTTCCTGCAATTTTATTAGCAGATCATTAATTCCTGACCGAAACATTCTCCCAACTCTCAGTAAAGTTGTGTTCTGGATTCTACATGCCTTCATTTTAGAGAATAAATATTCAATCTAAAACAATATCTGCCAGTGAAATTGACACAATTTTAGCAAAAAAAGCTAAGAAGTAATCAGGTGGCTTCAAAACAAGTGGGATCTTATCAGTGGTGAGAATTTGTCTTTGGCACAATTGGTTAGCAATAGGGTTTGCAATATCTCTACCAATGTTTGATTTTTACAATGCATGCATTAAAATGCTGATATAGTGCAAAGAATCAATAATATTAGAGCAATACACACATGTGGAGGAATTTTCTCAAAAAATTTCAGCACGGTAAGTATAGTACCCTGTGCAATACAAATGTGAATCTCGCCAGTAGGGGGAGGGACAGAACTTATTCATGCTGGGAAGCCAGCTGCTAAGCTCTCAATGTGTCACTACTGTCACTACTGTCACTCCTGGCTTTCCCCTCCAGTTCCAGACAGGCAGTGTGCCTGGGTGCCCCTCGGGCACTACCCGGCCATGTCCCTGACCACCCAGAAGGCTTCAGTGGCCTCCAGTTCCACTGGTGAGGCCATCACATTGGGTCCCCATTGGTGAGGGCCATCTGTGATCCTCACCAGTGGGAACATCGATCGGTGAGGGGACTATGTAAGTGAGTCCAGGTGATTGCGTCCCGGGCTCGTTAATGACATGTTTAACGTGTCAATAATATTGGGTGCAATGCTCATATCGGCTGAACAGGCTCGACAAGATTACAAGAGACGAGTGACTGGGTGCAATCTTGTCTTTTTGCCTCCCACCCTATCTTACCAGCTCACTACACCAGCCGATTGGCATGGCGAGCTATCAGATCGTGCCCACATTGCGTATTCACGATCATGAGATATCCTGATGATGTCATCAGCTGGTTAGGTGGGTAAG
Organism: Carcharhinus amblyrhynchos; assembly: GCF_965287045.1. Classification (NCBI taxonomy): domain Eukaryota; kingdom Metazoa; phylum Chordata; class Chondrichthyes; order Carcharhiniformes; family Carcharhinidae; genus Carcharhinus; species Carcharhinus amblyrhynchos. Next base: position 51,943,799 of record NC_137342.1, read on the forward strand.
TGGGCAGCTTGTAAACACCTTTCCGATCTTGGTCTGCAAATCTATCCATCCCACAATGTTGACTTGTACTAAGGCGAGACCGGGGGAATATCAATTCAAAGTGATGAGACAGGATAGTTAGTGTTGACATGTCCCTGAATCTGAAAACCAAGACATTTTATTCATGTAAGTTATGTTCTCACAATCTATTCATTTATTAATGTGTTGCATTTTCATGGCCATCGTGTTGAAGTGTTTCCTCGTGGGCTGTATGAATGTTTCCCACTGTGTAATAATATTGTTGGGATAATTAGGCAATCTGTCAGCCCCTGTGATGATAAATGACAGTAAGACATTGATTACAGTGCATCAACATTTACTATCTGAATTGGCTGATTTTGTAGACAGCTGAATGCAAGTTCATCTTTGTTTCTCAGAGAATAATCCATTCCAAATGATTTATATGTTTGCCACCTGGATACTAGTAAGACAGAATTTGACAGACTTGCATGAGGAAGTTGTACATGTTGACCTAGGGTTAAGCATGCAATGACCTAGCCAGCGCACAAGCACTCTGATAAAGCTTCATCCACATAAAGCAGTGAAAAGAAAATTTCAGTCACCTCCTCCATGGCAACAGGGGAAAATAAACGTAAACATTGTGTGTTTGCTGTTCGTGTAACTACGGGGGATTTTTAAACCCCACCCACTCACCCAGCAGGAATCAATGGGCAGGGGTTCGGACAGTATTAACTCTCAACAGTGTACGAGTCAGGCAGCCGTTTCATCAGCTAAAAGAGTTCAAAGTAAACTTGCAAATGTAATTTTATCGTGGGATTTTTTTGTGAGGACCAGGCTTCTCCACCACATCTCTGCCTTCCTCTCCCAGTACTGGTATCAGCTCCAAAGTGCGCACTCTATTCCAGCTTTAATCAGTGAGGCCCATGGACTAAAATATCCCAGTCTCACTGGGACAGGATGTGGGTGTCACTGGCTAGGCCCAGCATTTATCGCCTGTCATTAATTGCCCTCGGGAAGGTGGTGATGAGCTGCCTTCTTGAATCGCTGCAGTCACTCTGGTGTAGGTAGATCCACAGTGCAGTTAGGGATGGAGTTCTGGGATTTTGACCCAGCGACATTAAAGGAATGACGATATAATTCCAAGTTAGGCTGAATTAGTGTATTGAAGTAATCTTGCAATGAGTTTTAAATTTTTGTAATTTGTGATTTAAATGTTCTAATCTTTTTTAATTGCTATGAAAGTAATTTTACAAAATGAAAAGGAAAAATCTAAAATTTTATCATAAACTTATTGTATTATTCTATGCTAAGTTTTAAATTGAGAGTTTGGTGGAGATTTTAAGTTGCAACAGATCCCAGGCAGATGGAATTATAATACCTTATTTTTATATATAGTTTGACTTGGTCATATATCCATTGTCCATTGGTCCCTTACAAAGCAATAGAGATGTTAACTCCGTTGTCATGGTCATCTGAAGCATCATCTCTTTGCAGTGTCCCATCAGCAAGGGACAAAGATTCATGTCTGCACCTTGGATGATGAAGAGTTCATCGAGTTGTGTTCTTTCACTCAAAATCATGGATTTCGTCACAAAAGACCATATCAAATCAATTGACAAGGAAGGTTTATATTGGAAGATTCCCACAAAATTGGCAGGCTTTGTATCCCCTAGATGCTTTAATTATACACTATATTCATTGTAGGAATTTCAATAGGCACTAATAAATGCTCGAGACATTCCTTGGGATGTACCATTAAGTAAAGAATTCAGCCTTTGGCTTTATTTGAGATTATGGTTGAACCAGGCTACCTGCTGTGTCCCCAAAGGCATTAACAAATAAGTAATCAATAGTGGCTGATTTATATAGTTTACGACTTTCTGGCTTCTCAGAGTGTTGCCCTTTTGCTATTGTGAGATACAATGCCATGAAGTCTTTAGCTGTGGGAATGAAATAAGCATTTCTAACAATTGGAAACACTCTGTTGTTGACCAGGGGTCAGTAAAGGTTCAGTTGAGGGCATGAACAGTCCAGTTTCCAATATGAATAGTTAGAAAATAGTTTAGGTTGAAGCTTAAGTTGTCAGGAATGATCTGTCCTGATAAGAAAATGTTCCCATCAATCAAGAGCATTGTTGCATGTGTTGAAAGATAACACAATCAAACCAGGCCATAGAAACCAAAGTGTCAGAAGTAAACAGGACAGCCTCAACTTTTGAGCTGACTTATCTGTTTTATTTTATGAGAGATTTCTTACATATCATAGAAACTTAGAATCATTCAAACCTTACTGATATCAAGGATGAGTACTTAACACATTCTTACGAGGTTCTGCTGGGATTATAACACCAGCATTGTAACACATCCGTGAAAACTCCTCTAAAGTAGCAAGCAGCAAAGGGCACGAACAATAGCACGGCACGGTGACACAGTGGTTAGCACTGCTATCCCACAGCCATGATGTGGAGTGGCTGATGTTAGACTGGGATAAGCACAGTAAGAAGTCTCACAACACCAGGTTAAAGTCCAACAGGTTTATTTGGTAAAATGGGCTTTCAAAACACTGTTCCTTCATCAGGGGAGTCCCACAGCATCAGGGACCCGGGTTCAATTCCAGCCTTGGGTCTCTTTCTGTGTGAAGTTTTCACGTTCTCCCTGTGTCTGCATGGGTTTCCCTCGGTGGTCTGGTTTCCTCTCACAGTCCAAAGATGCGTAGGTTAAGGTGGATTAGCCATGGGTAATGTGTGGGCTTACGGGGATAGGCAGGCGGAAAGGCCCTGGGTAAGATAGAATCAATGCAGACTCGATGAGCCGAAAGATATTCTGCAGTGTAGGGATTCTATAAAATGACCAGGCACTGTGACACAGTGGTTAGCACCACTGCCTCACAGGGCCCGGGACCTGGGTTCGATTCCCTTGGTTACAGGCTACAGAGTCTGCACATACTCCCTGTATCTGCGTGAGTTTCCTCCAGGTTCTCCAATTTCCTCCCACCGTCTGAAAGACGTGCTGGTTAGCTGCATTGGCCGTGCTAAATTCTCCCTCAGTGTACCCGAACAGGAACCGGACTGTGACAACTACGTGATTTTCACAATAGCTTCATTGCAGTGTTAATGTAAACCTACTTGTGACACGAATAATTAAACTTTAAAGGTATTCCTGCATCATAGGTTTAGTGCTGATCTTATTGAAATTCATTTTGCAATACTTGTCTCTCTGTCAACTAATGGATAATGGATGCTCTCCTTGAGATGTTTACAGATGAATCTTGTGAAAATTGTGTCATTTTCCGAAAACTATCGTCAGTCCCTGTTTTCGAGCAATGAGTGGAATATAGTGGTGAGCTCAGAGAATTGCACTATAGGCCCCCCATCCTGATCACAGGAAACTCACAGTCTAGCAAGGAAGGCATGAGATCATTAATGAGCCACTTCACTAGAATTATTCCTGCAGCCAACAGGATTTAACCGCAGGTCAGAGATTAAAAAAGACACATGGAGGTTTCCAGAAAGCTGCCTAGTAAACCTTGTCAGGATAGTGAGTGACTACCAGGGGAGTACCATGTTCACAGGCACTCGGTGCCCAAAAGAGACTTAATATTGGGCAGGGACAGGGGTCCATTGAAAGCCACACCACTGCCCTTGCACCTGACGTACCCCTCACTGATGACCCCTATCCCAACCCGCTGACCTCTCTCCAGGGATTCAGTGATGATCCCTGGTGAACACCTCAGGGTGTTGAGGCAACAGCCACTGCTCCTGATGGTATTGCTGACATGGAGAGTGACTGGTTTCTGATTGGCTGTCAACTGTCCGAAGCTGGATTTCTGCCCGACAGGGGACTTAATCCCATGGAAGACCCAATGGCGTCTGTGTAAGTGCCTGATTAACTGTGAATTGTCTGGACAGTGACATGCGGCTCTCACTAATTCTCCAACTGATGGGTGTGTTACCTATCACTAATACTATAATTTCACCCAATGTCTGGAAACGGAACTTCAGAGTTATAGTGGGTATGAAAAGTTGTTCCATTGATGAACTCGCAATTATCCTGCTCATAAACCATACTCTGCAATCAATTCATCTCTTCCTCATTCAGGATAGAATGGTTCTTTCCATTAACCGATCTGTGTCCCACTTCTTGCAATCTATTATGGTTTCAATGTTTGCTCAAGAACGTGCATGAATTTATTACTGTGTACTTGCTGCAAAGTTAATAACAGCCAGACTCTGAAGAGTGGGAATGAGAAAGAGGATTTATGCCATTCAGAGAGGAGAACAGTTAAGTAATGTCCACACTTCAGAACTGAGCTGTGGTCTGTGGTGTGGGAATGAGGTTGTGAAAAATCTGCAATAAAGAGCCTTGAGGCGGAATGGTTGTGGTTTCAGGATCTGTGGTTAGACCTTGTTATCTAGTCAGAGAGTGGGAACACTAACTGAATAAATCGAGATACTGGGACCTGGACTGAATTAATCTGGGTTATCTTCAGCTAATTAAGGAGCAAATTCCAGTCAAACCCTGCAATCTGGTTTGAATATTGAAATATGTAGCAGTATCATTTCAAGGTTTTACAATCATAGTTTCATTATGTTAATAGGTTTCAATTCTAGTTTGATAAACTTGGATAAGATTTTAATTCCACTGAATGTCTGTTTCTGCTAACAGTTTAAAGAGCAGAATCCCAGTCGAGATTACTTTCACTCGAAAGCCTGCACCTGACTTTAATCGTTATTTGCTATTTTATCTCCTCTCTTAGTTGAAACCCTGATGCTGTTTTGCACTGAAGGGCTTTAGCCTTTCCTCTACGTTTGCAATAAAAAAGAGGGTTGTTGTTTAAAATATGCAAATTGTTCTTAATCTGCTTCCTGAAGAAAACTTTTGCAGTGTAAAAGTTTGCGGTGAGTGGAATAAACGGAAGTGCATTTCCAAAGGCGATCAGTGACCAGAGTTTAAACCTTGTATCTTGATGAATTATATTGTCTCAATTAGTCTGTGCACTCTGGAATGCATTTCCATAATCATTCTAATTTTGGGCCAAATTCAAAAATCTTTTTCATTAACTAATTTATCCCAGCAGCCTTTTCTTTTACTCATGGGTCCTCACAATGTGATTGACAGCCCAGCTTCTTAAACAATTGGTTCTCGACTGTAACCTGCTACTTCAGGCAATGAACCAACCTGTGCTAGTCAGCAATGTGGTCTGATTCGGAATACATATGAACTAGGGGCAGGAGTAGCCCAGTAACCCATTGAGCCTGCTCCACTCTTCAATAAAATCGTGGCTAATACAATCACAACCACAACTCCATATCCCGCCTTCTAACCTTGACTCCCTTGTTGATTCAGAGGAATAATAGTTTTAGTGGAGATGGTCAGAGTTTACAAATTGTATGACAATATTCACGTTTGTGAAATTTAAAAGCAAAACCGTTGCAGAGGTGTGCTGTGATAGACAACAGAAACCCTGACCTCCGATCCCAATGTAAAGCACCACAGGAGCATGTAGATAATGATTGCTGCCCAAAGATCATGTTGAAGATTGTGCATTCAGTCTCTAGGATCCAAGGACCAGCAGGACAGTTGTTTGAACGCTGTACTGAAGGAATACTGCATTGTCACGGGCGCCATCCTTCGAATGGGTGTCCAGTTGCTTCTGCAACAGATAGACATTAAAGGCCCGAATTTACCGTTGCGTTGCGTCGGTTTTCGGGCGCGGAAACTTGGAAAAGTTGGGCGTGAAGTGAATAGCGTGATCCGCGCTCACATCTGCACCGATTTCCCCCTTTACCAAGGCCCGAAAATGGGTCCGATCAGGACTGCACCCAAAACAGGCGCGGCGGCAATTTAAATGCATTTGTTCTCTGGTGGGGGGAGAAGGGAGATGGGTCAGATGGATCTCTGGTGGGGGGTGGTAGGGGCAGGGGAGTCCGTTGCCACTCTGCGGGCGATCGATTCAGGGGGAAGTGGGACAGGGGGTCGCAGTCGCTCTGGATGGTGGAGGGTGGGTGGATAAGGGGGAGAGTTATGTTGTGGGGAAATGTCTGCAGGCACCATCATTCCTGGGCTGCTTTATCTGCTTTTTGTGACTCGGGAGCGATGTGGCAGGGGAGCGTTGCGCACGCGCGGTTGAAGGCTCCATTCGGCGCTGCAGCGTTTCGGGCACGATAAGCCCCACCCAGAGGCCCCCACGATAAGCCCCACCCAGAGGCCCCCACGATAAGCCCCACCCAGAGGCCCCCACGATAAGCCCCACCCAGAGGCCCCCACGATAAGCCCCACCCAGAGGCCCCCACGATAAGCCCCACCCAGAGGTCCCCACGGTAAGCCCCACCCAGAGGCCCCCACGATAAGCCCCACCCAGAGGTCCCTGTGGCACGATTCAGACTCACTGCTTCTCCAGAACGAGTGTGTACTCGGGTGCCTGAGAACAGGGTTTACAATTCGAATCTGAAACACTCCCAGATTCAGCACTTAGAATCCAAGTGGTTAAAATCGGGTCCTAAGAGTGGGATTTTATGGCCTCGCTCATCCTAAAACTGAAGTCAACAGCCCTTCCCATGCTCTGCCCCTTGCCCGCTCCGATTCCCGTGGTGGGTGGAGCAGTAAATTTCCGGCATAAAAATATCCCAAGACATTTTCTGAAGCAGAAACGGAAGCTCTCCCATTATATTGATAATTGCTCCTTCCTTAACCAGGATTGCCAAACACAAAGCGGCAATGCAGTGCTATTTGTGGGAATTTGCTATACATAAAATAGCTGCTGCATCTTCACCAATATTACAATGTGAATGAACTTCAAAGAATTCAGTGACTGTGAAAGGACTTGGGGGGGAGAGTTGATCTGATAAGATGTTATATAAATGAACATTCTTTGAACACTGGCCCATGGATACTTAATGCATTTCTGTGAAATTCCCTTACAGGCTATGTTAATAAAGGGACTAACCATTTATCTTAAATGGTTAATGCTCTGGTTAAAGAGTTCAAAGGAGTTGCATAGGAATGAATTAGGCATTAATGTACTCATTTCAAAAGGTCTGATTTCAGGGTATCTGTACAGGTGATCGATAGTTAGAATCTAATTCCAGTGTGGCCTTCAATAATTAACCTGTTCTATTGTACATCTATATCATTAGGTAAACGTTTTCTCTTATGTTGTAATTAATGGTGCTGTGCTCACATTGTACTGCTTGAAGAGCATTCAGTTCCCCTGGTCTGAAGGTGTGGAGAAACACCAGAGGCACACTCGGTGCCGACACTGCGTATGCTGTGTTTATTATTGTTCTTAGAGTTTTACTACACATTGTTTCCAAATGTGTGGCTGATTGATGGATTGGCTGCCGAGACTGGATTAGCCTTTTCTTTTCCATTCTCCGTCCTGGCTTTGTGTTTGATGGAGCTTCGGGATAATACTGACTCTGAGGCACAGAGAGCAGTCTACCAACACAACACCTCATTTATCCAATTCTACAGTACATCACAGTCACAATGTTTGTTTGTACATGTCGGGATCACTTCTATGAACGTGTCCACAGTACAGTTAGTTCCACAGTACAGGGGAAGTTCTGTAGCTCGTCTTTATGAAGCATTCTGGGGAAGGTTTTACATTATCCTCACTGGCGTATCTGAAAGTGGGACTTTGGTAAAATAAACTGTGTGAGCAGCCCGCCCACTATCTTCCTGACCACCCCTCCCGGGGCAAGGTCCCCATACTGGGGATGGGTTAGCATTGTACGGTCCCCTGTCTGAAAGTGGAGAATTAACTACCAGTTGGAAGTCTCGCTCCACTCTCTGCCACGATTTTTCATGTTGCCAAGGAGGGTGGAGGAAGGCACGAAACGTGGCAGCTTTAACAGTGCAGGCTGCTGTCAAACAGGGAAGGAGCTACTTCCTTTGGAGGGTCCCTTTGGTTTTCCTTTCAAGATGGTAGCTTTTGCCTTCCTCTCCCCTGCCCTGTCCAACCTGACCTCCCCACTGACACCCCCACCCCCTCACCCAACACCAACTCCTCACCCTCACCCAATCCCCCCTCACCCAACACCAACTCCTCACCCTCACCCAATCCCCCCTCACCCAACTCCAACTCCTCCCCCACCCCCCCTCACCCAATCCCTCCCCCCCCACCCATCTCCACCCCCTGCCCCCAGCCTCACTCCCTCACCCACTCGTCCCCACCCCCAAGCCATGCCCTCACCCACCCCGTCCCCCACTCTCTCACCCACCCCCACTCCAACACCCAGTCCCATCCCTCCCCCACCCCTCAGCCACCCCAACCCTGATCCATCCACAGCCCCTCAGCCACCCGAACCTTCGCCCACTCCCACCCCTGCACCCCCACCCAACCTCACTTCCACCCCCTCCCCCTCACTGTCTGGCCCAAAATCATTGGATTCACCCAAAGCCTGGAAGACATCTTCACCTTTGTGGTGATTGGCTGTAGTCCAGGCAATAGCCACCACTGTCCTTCTGGGGCTGTTGGGACAATAGAGCTGCCAACCAATCACGTTGAGCAGCAGCTTTCCAAGGTGGAACTTCCTGTCATAGAATCCCTACAGTGCACAAGGAGGCCATTTGGCCCATCAAGCTTGCATTGACAACAATCCCCCCTAGGTCCTATTCCCATAACCCCACACGTTTCCCCTGCTAATCCCTCTGCCACTAGGGTCAATTTAACATGGCAAATCAACCTAACCTGCACAAGTTTGGAGTGTGGAAGGTAACCAGAGCACCCAGAGGAAACCCACACAGACACGGGGAGGAGGTGCCAACTCCACACAGAATTGAACCCGGGTCCCTGGTACTGTCAGGCAGCAGTGCTAACCCACTGTGCTACCTGCTGCCGCAGGGGACAGAAGTCCCACTCTGCATGAATTAATGCCATCCCAAATGGATTGTTGCTGCCAGCAGCTGGACTTCACACTGGCAAAGTGCCAGGTGGGCTTTGAGGTTGGGCAGAAGGTGGGGATAAACTGCCCCCCCATAAAACCCACCCCTCTGAATCTACCATCAGAAATCTGTATTGTACGTCTTTGCTGATTTGTGAATGTGAACATTTTGTAAACCCTTTTATATTCTGATTGCACTTTGTGGATAGAATGGAGGAACACCGTTACTCTTTGCGATTTAGGATGAAATTGTACAAGAACAAATTAGTGACTTCACTCATTGCTAAACAGCAGAAACCTTCCCCCACTATTTCTGCAAAAGAATAACAGGAGAGATTTGGAGAATCTTTTATGGGGAGGTTGTGAGAATGTACATCTTTCCACCTACAACAGTGTAGAATCCCACAAGCACTTTTCAAAGTGATTAAATATATGAAAGAAATAAGTTAGAAGGGGGAATGTGAAAATTCGGAAAAATGTAGCAAGTGGAAAGCTCTGCTCCTCAGGGATTTCTGTCTCCATCTCTGCTGGATGTTTACCCCTCTGCTGGAGGGGTTTTTCCGCTACCCACAGTACTGTTGAAGTGACGGCGCCAACTTCTCCCAAAATGCCCCTCAGTGAAGTCACTCTGCTGGACCTCAGTTAATGATTGGATGAGGGATAGTCAGATTAACCTTGGAATGCGCACCGTGTATCTTTATCGATTGCAAATCAAAGTAAAGCTAAAGCTAAAACTGACAATGATGAATTTGATGGGAATGTGTTCAGATGCTGACGCAGGCATCATTTCTAGGTATAACTGTGGGAAAGAGAAATATGAATGGACATGATTAGTTATATTCTGCGACGTGCTGAAGACTAAAGATGTGGTGGGATTTAACGGCCACGCTTGTCCCGAAACCCTAAACTCCGACCTGAGGTCAATGGATCTTTCCATGGGCCACTCTCCGCCTGCTCCGGTTCCTGCGGCGAGCGGGGTGGTAAAATTCCAGCCATTGTGAAAGAAAAGCATTGATTTTTTTTTCATTCTGTCCATTAGATGTTACCCCGGCTTTGGGGATTTGGGAGATTTTAGTGTTTAATTGTATTTTAACCACTGAAGCTCTCAGTGACTGAGGAAGGCACATGGACAATAAGAATGGCCTGTGCAGCTCTGAGAAGCATCACTATTTGTAAACTTGCAGCAAGTAAATAAACTGCCTGGTTTTTGACTGTGAGCTGATGCCTGCCTGTAACTGTGTGCTTAGCAGTGGCTAGAGTAATTACAGCTTAGACAGGAAGTTAGATGTCCCCTTGGACCCAAGTGACTTTACTGGATTAATCTTTCAATGCAGACTGGTTCTGGTTCATGGAATTGAGGAACTGTAATTGTAACTTTAGCTTTCCTGTTCATTCTTCTCAGAATGAAATGAGTATTCCCTCACAAATTCATTCAAACAGAGTGCAAATGTTAACTCTTTCACCAGATACGCAGTGACTAAATTCGCATTGTTTTCTGCTTGGCATTTTGAATCAAATTTTCAGTGTTGAATATGATTTAGTCAATGCAGCTAATACAATCAAAGACAGAGTTCAACTCAGCAACAATCTCTTCCCCATTCTTATCACACTCACAGCTCACACATACTCACTCACACACACATACTCACAGCTCACACACACTCACTCACACACACACACTCACAGCTCACACACACTCATTCACACACACATACTCACACACACTCACAGCTCACACACACACATACTCACACACACGGACAATCGCAGCTCAGACGCTCACACTCATCACGCACACGCACACACACGCGCACACTCACAGCTCACACACACTCATTCACACACACACACACACACACTCACAGCTCACACACACTCACAGCTCACACACACATGCTCACACACACATGCTCACACACACATGCTCACACACACATGCTCACACACACACACACGGACAATCACAGCTCAGACGCTCACGCTCATCACACACACGCACACGGACAATCACAGCTCACCATACGCACACGCACACGCGCACACACAGCTCACCCACACTCATTCACACACACACACACACACACACTCACAGCTCACACACACTCACAGCTCACACACACATACTCACACACACACAGACAATCACAGCTCACACTCATCACACACACACACACTCGCTTCACACACACACACTCGCTTCACACACACACTCTCGCTTCACACACACACTCTCGCTTCACACACACACTCTCGCTTCACACACACACTCTCGCTTCACACACACACTCTCGCTTCACACACACACTCTCGCTTCACACACACACTCTCGCTTCACACACACACTCTCGCTTCACACACACACTCTCGCTTCACACACACACTCTCGCTTCACACACACACTCTCGCTTCACACACACACTCTCGCTTCACACACACACTCTCGCTTCACACACACACTCTCGCTTCACACACACACTCTCGCTTCACACACACACTCTCGCTTCACACACACACTCTCGCTTCACACACACACTCTCGCTTCACACACACACTCTCGCTTCACACACACACTCTCGCTTCACACACACACTCTCGCTTCACACACACACTCTCGCTTCACACACACACTCTCGCTTCACACACACACTCTCGCTTCACACACACACTCTCGCTTCACACACACACTCTCGCTTCACACACACACTCTCGCTTCACACACACACTCTCGCTTCACACACACACTCTCGCTTCACACACACACTCTCGCTTCACACACACACTCTCGCTTCACACACACACTCTCGCTTCACACACACACTCTCGCTTCACACACACACTCTCGCTTCACACACACACTCTCGCTTCACACACACACTCTCGCTTCACACACACACTCTCGCTTCACACACACACTCTCGCTTCACACACACACTCTCGCTTCACACACACACTCTCGCTTCACACACACACTCTCGCTTCACACACACACTCTCGCTTCACACACACATGCACTCACAGCTCACATGCTCACACTCACACACATGCACGCTCACAACTCACACCTCACAGCTCTCACACACACACACACACACACACACACACACACACACACACACAGCGCATTCTCACATACATACACACACTCCCTGACACACACACACACACACACTCAGAAACACGCACACGTGCACTGAGACATGCGCACGCGCGCGCGCACACACACACACACCTTTGAGCCTGCTGTCTGTGAAACTGCAAGAGCTGTAGTTATCATTCTCAGCAGAGAAGGGCAGAGAAATTTATTTAAATTTTTGATGTGTGGGATTTAATTTACAGCAGGGGTCATTGTGTCTGAAAGCAAACGTTTAAAATCTTCAGACAGGTGCTTAACATTCTGACACTATCAGAAGAATCCAGACTGACTTTATTCTCAGTGTTGCTTGTGGGATGTTGCTGAAGGAAATGGCATCATATTCACCTGTATCACAGTTCATGCACTTCAAGGCAATTCACAAAGTGAAACACCTTTATTTTGATATGGCAATGTGACTAATATACACTGTACAAGAATTTGTTATGATTCCTCACCCTCCCTCCAGCCCTCCTGAAACCACAGCACCAAGTCATGGACATATTCCAGCATGTTTGATCAAAAATGTAATTTTAACAGCAGTATTTTCACATTCAGTAAAATCCTGAGCTCTGGAAATCTGAAATGAAAGTGGAAAATGGAAGAGAATCTCAGCAGGACTGGCAGTGAGTGTGAAGAGAGAAATGTTTGGAGTCCAACAATGATTCCTCCAGAACAGAAACATTGGGTGGAATTTTCCCCTTTCCCGATCGCCGGGTTCAATGGCAGAGTGGGAGGGGGGAGAGTTTGACAGAAATGCAAAAGTTAGTTTCATGTCAGTGTGAATTTTCCATGGCTCTGTCCGCTGGAGCCTGTGTGATGGGTCGGGAAACCTGTTAGAGGCCGGTGTTAAACTGATTTGCATCCTGCTCATGGGCCTTTTCTGGGCTGTACACCTGTATGACCACTTGATGATATCAAAAAAATCAGTTACTACAGCAACTTAGAGCCCCAGATACCTGCAAGTATCTTTCCTTTTCCATGCACTGTGTGGCAGACCGGTCACCAGCATTATGTATGTAACTTTGTGAAATATTAGCTTCCCAGCACCTCTTGGTAATCCCTGTATTTAACTGATACGACTGGAGTCACTAATCATTTCCCCTTCATTTTCCTTGGTTCTGAATCTGCCACACCCACAAACTTTTTCTATTCTCGCTGCTTTGGAATTATTGCCCTGGAGCTGACTTGAACTCATTATTTGCTAGGAGTTTAAAACTCTTTGCTCTGCTCAATTTTCTTTTCCACCTTCAATGCCTAGAAAGGCCAGACGTGGTATAACCTACAACCAATGACAGATCCCGTCTACTGACCAGCTCCCTGGATATTGGCTGTATTCCTCAGCAAGACAAAAGTAAACATCAACAATGTGTTTGTTGAAATGTAACTAGGTAAATGTTACTTTTAAATAATGATACTCGGAGGATTTCTGGGTTGATTAGTATGTATTTCTGTTGCATTCAGGCAAACAGCTGCACAATTAAGTGTTCAAGCTTCCCATGAAATAGCAGCCCCTCTCATTCATGCATCGTTGGTATTGGATGGTAATGGAGTCAGTTAGTGGTGCTCTGCAGCAATTTGAAACAGTGCTTTTGTTGCCTCTGTCACCTACACAAACATACAAAGCAGGAGTAAGCCACACAGTCCTCTGAGCCTTCTCTAACATTCACTAACATGGCTGATCTAATTTTAACCTCAACTTCGCCTTCCTGCCTGATAATCTCTCACCCCCTTGCTTATCGAGAATCTACCCACATTGGCCTCAAAGATATCCAAAGGTTGCCTCAACCACCTTTTGAGGAAGAGAATTCCCGTCTCTCAACCCTCTGAGAGAAGAAGTTTTTCCTCATCTCTTCCCAATGAGTGACCCCTTATTTTGAAATCGTGACCCCTAAGTTTTGGATTCTCCCACAAGAGGAAGCATCAAAGAACAAAGAACAATACAGCACGGGAAACAGGCCCTTCGGCCCTCCAAGCCTGCACTGCTCATTGGTCCAACTAGTCCATTCATTTGTATCCCTCCATTCCCAGTCTGCTCATGTGACTATCCAGATAAGTCATCCTTTCCACATCCAGTCCATCAAGTCCCCTCAGGACCTTGCACATGGAGTTACTTCAGAATTAGGATAGAACTGAAAAATAAAACAAGAAAATTTAAATCTAAAAGTGCTTTAATATTTTAGATTATTAATAGAACATAGAACATTACAGCGCAGAACAGGCCCTTTGGCTCACGATGTTGCGCCGACCAGTTAAAAAAACAATGACCCACTAATCTAAACCAATCCCATTCCATCCATAATAGGAGCAACTCGCCATTGCCAAGAAGTATAAATTTCTTAAGTTGACTTTTTGCACAGAAAGTTGATCAAATACTGCGCAGCAAACAAAATCTGCAAATCTAATTGTCAAAACACGTCTTGTAATTGTCCTTCCGCTCCTTTCTGTAATGAGAGTCACATCCATTCTCCAAATACCATTCTCACACAGCGTCTGTTTGTGAAGTATTCATTGAAGAACTGAAGGTTCACACTGAACTTTCCTCCCTAGTTTTTCTGCTTCTATATTTTGTCTTTATCTGGGCAAAGCAAGATGGCTGCTATACATCAACTCTAACTGTCTATCTCTTCCCCCACACTGGCCCGAGTCTGAGTTGCCCGGTTACTGCGCTTAATAAATGCCATTCCCTTTTTGTGCTCCAGAACCAGCAATCAATGTTGTTACATGAAGGATGATTGGGCAGACTAATCCTTGAGCCTCCTAGTATTTCTATTGCAGGGACACATGGCTAGCAGGAGGAACCATGATTGTTAATATTGAGAGTGGAATTTAAAGCTCCCTACCTTTCAGGAGTAACTTATTACACGTTTATAGATCATGTCTCTGAATAATAAAACAAGTTGATTTCTCTGGTATCTCTCTGGTCCTGCCTTCTCTTATCCTTTTAAGGAGGCAGTGATGTTGCGGTATTGTCACTGGACTAGCAATCCAGAGATGCAGGGTATGCTCTGGGGACCTGGGGTTCGAATACCACTACAGCAGATGGTGAAATCTGAACTCCGTAAGAACGCTGGAATTAAAAGTCAACTGATGACCATGAAACCATTGTCAATTCTTGTAAACACTTGTCTGGTTCAGTTTTGTCCTTTTAGGGAAGGAAATCTGCCGTTTACCTGGTCTGGCCTACATGTAGCTCCAGACCCACAGCAATGTGACTGACTCTCAAATACCCTCTGAAATGGCCTTGGAAGCCATTCAGTACAAGAGTGATTAGTGTGGGTGATTAATGCTGGTGATGCCCACACCCCACGTACAAATGACAGAAATTGCTGTGTGAGTGTCAGTGTTTTTTTTTAACTTTTGTGACAGATTACAAATGTAAATCCCAGCTGGACTTCAAGCCAGGACTCTGAGTTAACATGCTGCTCGGAGTAAAGCATTTCACCTCGTTCAGTGTTATTCAATCATCCCTCATGTTCTACATAGTTTTGTACAAAAGCATCAGTGTTTGAGGAAGGTGCAGATTGATTGAAGATGATGCTATCTGTGAATGTAAGATGCCCACATCTTTGACCATGACTTCAATTGTATTGATGTAAATGATGAATGTAGCAGGAAGTCTGTTACCATCCCGGGATCTGACTTAATTTAGTTTTTGATGCAGTTCTTTGATCAGCCGTTAATCTGTTGTTGGTTTTGACAGGTCAGATGTGCCCATGAGCTTGAAGAAAGATTCTAATGATTTTAATGGGTAACTTTTTAAAAAAAAATTCTGAATGCCATCTCTTCAATGAATATTTGGCAATGTTTCATGTGCTGATTTCAATGTTCTGTACTTTTCATGGGTCAAAGAAGAATGTGAAGATATTGTTCTTAATTAGTGTCAAATTGCCCTTAAAAGATTTGCATTTATGAAGACCACAGTAGACATTGGCTGTCTGTTTCGTAGACACAAGGAAAGCGATAATCTTTCTATTGTAGTTTCTCTTTCATTATCCATTTCATTTTATCAGTGTTTTTAATTGTAAGAAGTAATTATGAGAAATTTGTTCCATTTTATTGTGGCGAAAACTTCCAGCCAAAATGTCAAACTCTTTGTTCACATTTGTTAAACTTCCTATCATTACCGAGGTACTAATGATCTCGACCTTTTTTTACGATTATCATAAGTGATTAACACACAGATGCACCTAGAACTTGATCACAGAAAGAAGATGCAATAATATTAAAGAAAGGAAAATTAGATCCAGGGAGTGTTAAAAATACATTGGACAAATAAGTAGGACAACAATTATTGTCTCCAACAAAACTGATCCTTTCAGATTTACACAGTAAATGGCAGAACCCTTAAGAGTATTGATAGGCAGGGGATCTGGGTGTACAGGAACACAGGTCACTGGATGTGGCAACATGGGTGGAGAAGTTGGTCAAGAAGGCATACGGAATGCTTTCCTTCATCATCTGGGGCATTGAGTTTAAAAATTGGCAAGTTATGTTGCAGTTTTATAGAACCTTAGTTAGGCTGTACTTGGAATATTGTGTTCAATTTTGGTCGTCACACTACCAGAAGGATGTGGAGGCTTTGGAGAGGCTACAGAAAATATTTACCAGGATGTTGCCTGGTATGGAGGGCATTAGCTATGAGAAACTTGGTTTGTTCTCACTGGAACAATGAAGGTTGAGGGGGCAACCTGATAGAAGTCTACAAGGTTATGAGGGGCATGGACAGAGTGGATCGTCAGAAGCTTTTTCCCGGGGTGGAAGAGTCAATTATTAGAGGGCACACGTTTAAGGTACGAGGGGCAAGGTTTAAAGGAGATGTATGAAGCAAGTTTTTTTACACAGAAGGTGGCAGGTGCCTGGAACTCACTGCTAGGGGAGGTAGTGGAAGCAGGTACGAAAGTGAGTTTTAAGGGGCATCTTGACAAATACATGAATAGGATGGGAATAGAGGGATATGGTCCCCAGAAGGGTAGAGGGTTTTAGTTCAGTCAGATAATATATTCGGTGTAAGCTTGGAGGGCTGAAGGGCCCGTTCCTGTGCTGTAATTTTCTTTGTTCTTTTAGCAGTTTACACAACACTGATCTGTTAGATTCAGATTATTCCTGTTATGAATGGGACTCATTCATTAGTTACACTTAAATTACTTTATTGACAGCTGAAAAAAATAAAAATCTGCTTCTTTTAACAAAAGTTTTGCATGAGATTTTTTGGGAGTTTGGTCTACTTCAGGGTCATTCAGCAGGGGGAGGGGGGGATCCGGATGCAGAATTCCTGCTCCCATTTCCAGTAGACTCCATCTCTGCCAGGAGGGGTAAAGGGCTGGGATAGATACCATTCTAATATATTGCATTCTAATCAGTATTCTGTAAACTGTGTGTGTCTTTATACACACTTCTCTGATCAGAACCTTCCACACACCTGAAGGAACATTGTTTCTGAAAGCTTGTGAGATTACTATCAAATAAACACAGGTTGGACTCTAACCTGGTGTTGTGAGACTTCTTACTGTATATATCACACTGACAGGAAACCCAAACTCAGCATGGCCAGTGGCCTTAGTAGTGAGTTCATACAGACCCCATTTATACTGTTATTCCAAGGATCTTACTCCCCAGTGTTGTCACAAATTTATACATTTATTTGATTTAAGAGATGTATATTTGTGCAATCGCCGAACAAAGTCATAAATTATATCCCTTGATACTCTTCTCTCCCCTGTTCATTCACCTTGGAGCTATGCGTATGTGATTGCTGTCAGCAGTGAGTCAGAAGGAGCACTCACCTCTCAGTCAGAAGGTTGTGGGTTCGAGCCCCATCCCAGAAACTGCAGCACAAAGATCATGGCTGAGGGAGTGCTGTATTGTAAAAGACGCTGGCCTTTAGATAGAACGTTAAAGTGAGGACTTGTTGCCCTCTCAAGTGGTAATGAAAGAAATCATGGCACAATTTTAAACAGAATTAATAGAATTTTTCCCGTTGTCCTGCTCAACAGTTATTTCTGAACCACCTTTGATGGCAATCACTCACTAACGAGTGTGATTGTCCATTTGAGAAACTCTGTGTCACTGATCATGGCTTCTGTTGGTCCTGGTGTGATTTGATGAGTCCAATTCTGGAGGCACCTCTCCAATCACAACCAACATCATAAAAACACATTATCTGGTTCTGAACATATTCCCATTTGGAGCAGCTTTTTGTCACATTTCCCACAACGGTGACAATCCTTTGGAATTACCTCATTAGCTGTAAAGCACTATGGGCCATTCTGTAATGATGAAAGCTGCAATGGAACTACATTCTTCCTTTAAGCAAGAGATCCTCTGCAGCAGTAGGTGCAAAAGGAGCTCACTGAGGGCTTGGATATGGGCAGAGAATAGGAATTGAGCAACAAATGGAAAGGAGACATGTTGTGGGGGGAGGGGAGGGGCTCTCGATTATTGCTCAGAGCAGGAAGGTACTTATTGTTGAGGTTTAACAAGTCAACATTATAAGCCAAAGTATCCTGTGACTCATCAAGAGAGTCACTGGCACATTATGTTAATGTTATACCTGATACCAGTGGAGCTCTCATCTCATAGTTAGCAGCACTGATTGACAGGCCCAGCAAGACACAGGAAATCTTATATCCGCAATCATTTAGATGGGAAATAGCTATTGTATTTACTACTCTATGGGTTAACCTTATCTGAACTTGTATAGAATACCTGATATCCCAATTTCAGATACAAGACAATAGTTCAGTTAAAGCTCGGGATAGGATAGGCACAGGAATACCTGCCTTCCTTTCAAATGTCCTAATTGCTGGGACTCTGCACACTTGGACCTGTCAATCAGCATTGGAAAATAACAACAGGTGGAGCCCCTCAGAGTGGGGAAGGAATAATAAAGCAGCTCGCTAGGAATTCTGAAATAGTTGGACAATCTCTTTAGGAAAGGCAAGGTTCTGCGTTGAAGGAAAATGGAAGTGCGACACATTCAGATGTGATTAATTGAGCAGAAATGGGAAGGGACAGCTGGAGTGCCGGCACCACTCCATTAGTTAATTGCTGAGGTGAAGCAACAGCTTCTGTTGTCGCTGTCATTGAAAAGCAGCAACAGATTGTACCAGAGGTTAGACAGCAGCAATTACAGCAGCTGATAATCCAATGACTCGTGATATTATTCAGCATCGATTAATTAAACTATAGAATAATGGAACAAAAAATGATGGAAGTCACTGAAAGGAAAAGTGAATTTCAGATATGGGAGTTATATATAGAAGCTCGTTCTGTGTGTGACGTGCTTGCAGACGGTTAATCTGTCCCAGCTGGCAAGCAGCTCCTTTATACCCCTTCATCTGAGTGGAAATAGCAGTCTCTGCTTTTCATAAACTTCCCCAAAGTAATTTCACAGCCTGTAATCTCACATCTCCACTGAATGATCTAATATTTTATAACTGAAATCTAATTTCCTATTGATTTTGATATTTTTAGTTATAAGTAATTATTTGACATTCAACAGCATTTCCCTGTTTGGCTCAGACGCTGGACAGATTTAATTAACTCCTAACCTATCGTCGTTGTATAATGACTAATTTGAATTATTCAGTCAATCAGGACTCGAAGATGAGAAAAATGGTAACTGTGCGGAGAGCGGGAGGGATACATACATGTGAGATGGGACAGAAGGAGCTTAAAAAGTTTGAAGAGGGGATAGGGAGGAGCAGGAAGAAGGAAAGAGTGATGAAGAGAAAAAAAACAGATCAGTTGGATGAGAAGACCGAGGCATCGAAGAGCCAAATCCTCACACACAACTGGTAGTGGAAGTGCGTTGATGTGAATTACGGTTTGGGGTGTTACTGTATCATGGGAATTAAATTTGGGTATGGTAGGGACAATATAGTTAGTGGTTGTAGTTAGTCGAGGAAATGCAGCAAATTGGGGTGAAGGGTTAAAAACTTTCATTTCAGAATTTGGTTGAAGCAATAATTCCACAAAATGTTCCTTTAATTGCTGGAGAGAGTTCAAAGAGGAGAACTTTGTAAAATATGATTAATGGTTGGATGTGGGTGGCAGGAGCAACATAAGAACATAAGAAATAGGGGCAGGAGTAGGCCATCTAGCCCTTCAAGCCTGCCCCGCCATTCAATAAGATCATGGCTGATCTGAAGTGGCTCAGTTCCACATTCCCGCTTTCTCCCCATAACCCTGAATCCCCTTGCCTACCAAAAACCTATCTACCCGCGTCAACGGGCAGAGAACTCCAGAGATTCACCACCCTTTGAGTGAAGAAGTTCCTCCCTAACTCTGTTCTAAACTGCCCCCCCCCCCTCTTATCTTGAGGCTGTGCCCTCTAGTCCTGCTGTCCTTTCTGAACGGGAAGAACCTCTCCACCTCTACCCTATCCATCCCTTTCATCATCTTATACGTCTCAATAAGATCCCCCCTCATCCTTCTAAACTCTAACGAGTACAAGCCCAGTCTATTCAGCCTCTCTTCATAGCTCAACCCCCTCAACTCCGGTATCAGTCTACTGAACCTCCTCTGCACTCCCTCCAAGGCCAAAATATCCTTGCGCAAGTGCGGTGACCAAAACTGCACACAGTACTCCAGTTGCGGCCTCACCAATGCCCTGTACAGTTGCAGCAAGACCTCCCTACTTTTATATTCAATCCCCCTCGCTATGAAGGCCAGCATCCCATTCGCCTTCCTGACCACCTGCTGCACCTGCAGGCTGGGTTTTTGCGACTCATGCACAAGGACCCCCAGGTCCCTCTGCACCGTAGCATGCTGCAGCTTTTCGCCACGTAAGTAGTAGTCCTTCCTACTATTATTCCTGTCAAAGTGGATAACCTCACACTTGCCAACATTGTATTCCATCTGCCAGGTCCTCGCCCACTCGCTCAGCCTATCCAGATCCCTCTGCAGACTTTCCACACCCTCCGCACAATTTGCTGTCCCATTTATCTTTGTGTCATCAGCAAACTCCATTGCTCATGAGGAAAGAGTGGAACTAGAAGGCTGAGATTCTGAAACTTTGGGCCAAACTTTGCCCCCGAGTTGGATGTGCCAAATAGGATAAATTCCTGACTCGGGGGAAACTTCCCAAATATTTGGGTTTTTGTTCTGGGCACTAAGTGAAGTCAGGCCCATCGCTTCTGGAACTAGTGTGGAGGCGGCCAGAGGGGTTGCTCGGTGCTGGAACGGGCTGGGTGAACCCTGTCCGTCTGGCCAAAGCTACAAGCTGCCCTGCAGAGGGAATCCCTCTTCATACTGGGGGCTTGGCAGCTGAGGTGGAAGTTTAGAAAGTTGGTGAGTGCCTCAAGGTAGGAGTGCTTTCTCTTACTTGCCCCTGAAGTACAGGCTTCATCTTCTTCCGGGTTTGTCAGGGTTGGTGGGGGTGGTGGGGGGCTGTGGGGAGAGGGGGAGGCAGTGTTGGGAGGGTGCTTCTATTGGCTCACCAGCGCTTCAGTAGCTCACTCACTAGCCTTAATTGGATGGCGAGCGCATCATACCTCCAGCCACAAATTGGCCAACTTGGGGAAACTCACAGCCAGGTGATTGTTTTGCAGATATTGCAGGATCGGGACCCCTATTTCACCCAACTTTGGGTGAAAAATCCTGCCCACAATTAACTGAAGGAAACGATTCAATTAATTCTCAGCAAATTCATTGAAATCGAGAGATTGGTATTTCTTACATTGTATAATCAGAGTGCAAACTGGGAGGTTCCCATTTAATATTTATAAATTACACTGGGGAAATGGATTGAATAGCAAAATGTTATTGTTGATTTTCCAGTTGAACTCAACTCTTACCGTGCACGAGATGTGGTGCATTCTGTGATCCAACACACCTTAAAGTTGAAGTTGTCGATTATTTTGGGTTCTTTCTCTGAGATATATGAATTTTTCCTTTTGAATTTCTGAGTTGACCATGAGTCAGAAATACAATCAATTCCTGAAAGCTCACCCAATCTAATATCCAGAAATGATAATTAACTGACTAACCCAAGATAAGTCACAGAGTCATGAAGGTTTACAGCATGAAACAGGCCCTTCACCTCAACTTGTCCATGCTGGTCTTTTTTAAACCCCTAAACTGGTCCCAATTGCCTGCATTTGGCCCATATCCCTCTATAACCATCTTACCCATGTAACTGTCTAAACATTTCTTAAAAGACAAAATTGTACCTGCCTTTACTACTACCTTTGGTATTTTGTTTCAGACACTCAGCACCCTTTGTGTGAAAAAAATGCCCCTCTGAACCTTTTTGTATCTCTCCCCTGTCACCTTAAACCTCTGTCCTCTAGTTTTAGACTCCCCTACCTTTGGGAAAAGATATTGACTATCTGGCTGATCTATGCCCCTCGTTATTTTATAGACCTCTATAAGATCACCCTTCAGTCTTCTATGCTCCAGATTAATACGTCCCAGCCTCCTTATAACTCAAACCATCAAGTCCCAGTAGCATCCTAATAAATCTTTCCTGCTCTCTTTCTAGTTTAATAATATCCTATCGATAATAGGGTGACCAGGACTGTACACAGTATTCCAAGTGTGGCCTTACCAATGTTTTGTACAACTTCAACAAGACGTCCCAACTCCTGTATTCAATGTTCTGACCAATGAAACCAAGCATGCCGAATGCCTTCTTCACCACACTGTCCACCTGTGACTCCACTTTCAAGTAATTATGAACTTGTACCCCTAAGTCAATTTGCTCTAAACTCTCCTCAATGCCCTAGCATTAACTGAGTAAGTCCTGCCCTGGTTCAATCCACCAAATTGCATCACCTCGCATTTATCTAAATTAAACTCCATCTACAATATTTCAGCCTATTTGCCCAATTGGATAAGATCCCATTGCAATCCGAGATAGCCTTCTTCACTTCACTATGCCGCCAATCTTGGTGTCATCTGCAAACTTACTAACCATGCCCCCTATATTTTCATCCAAATCATTAATATAAATGATAAATAACAGTGGACCCAGCACTGATCCCTGAGGCACACCGCTGGTCACAGGCCTCCAGTTTGAAAAACATCCCTCTACAACCACCCTCTGGTTCCTATCATCAAGCTAATTTTGTATCCAATTGGCTACCTCACCCTGGATGCTGTGAGATTTAACCTTATGCAACAACTGACCATGTAATACCTTGTCAAAGGCCTTGCTAAAGTCCACGTAGACAACATTAACTACACTGCCCTCATCTACTTCTTGGTTACCCCTTCAAAAAACTCAATTAAATTTGTGAGACATGATTTTCCACTCACCAAGCCATGCTGACTGTCCCTAGTCAGTCTTTGTGTCTCTAAATGCTTGTAGATCCTGTCTCTCAAAATATCTTCCAACAATTTACCCACCACAGATGTGAGGCTCACTGGCCTGTAGTTCCCAAGCTTTTCCCTGCAGCCCTTTTCAAACAAAGGTGCAACATTTGCCACCCTCCAATCTTCAGGCACCTTACCTGTGACTATCGATGATTCAAATATCTCGGCTAGGGGACCCGCAATTTCCTCCCTACAGCCTCCCACAATGTCCTGGGGATTTATCTACCTTGATGCACTTTAAGACTTCCAGCACCTCGTTCTTTGAAATATGTACACTCCTCAAGACATCACTAAGTTCCCTAGCATCCATGATCTTCTCAACAGTAAACATGATGAGAAATATTCATTTAGGATCTCTCCCATCGCTTGTGGATCTGCACGTAAATGACCTTGTTGATCCTCAAGAGACCCTACTCCCTCCCTTGTTACTCTTTTGGCCTTTATGTATTTGTGGAAGCTCTTTGGATTCTCCTTTGCCTTATCTGCCAAAACAATCTCGTGTCCCCTTTTTGCCCTCTTGATTTCTCTCTTAACTCTACTCCTACACCCCCTATATTCTTCAAGGGATTCACTTGATCCCAGCTGCCTATGCATGTCATGTGCCTCCTTCTTGTTCTTGACCAGGGCGTCAATATCCCGAGTCATCCAGGGTTCCCCACTTCTACCAGCCTTGCCCCTCACTCTAAGAGGAATGTGTTTACCCTGACCCCTGGTTAACACACTTTTGAAAGCATGCCACTTACCAGACATCCTTTTGCCTTCCCACAGACTCTGCCAATTGGTGGGATCTCGCCAGGATCACATGGAACCAGGGACTGACAACAAAAAAGTTCCTGCCTGATACCATCAAAATTGGCCTTGCCCTAATTTAGAATTTTAACTTTTGGGCCAAACCTATCATTCTCCATTTCTATTTTAAAACTAATAGAATTAAGGTCACTGGTCCTGAGTTGAATGTGCTCTGGTGATGTAGCAAAATGGTGGAATGGAATTGTAGATGTATTTACATAAGTTGTCAAATCCTCAGTGAAACACAAGAATCTTACTGGGCCCGATGGTTCCGGTGATATTTCTTTGGTTTTATGGGCTTGTTGAGATGTGATTTTGTGGGGCTTGTTTGTGATAAAGATCAATTGAACACTTGTTGCTGAATGTTATGCTGTGACAGAAGGATGAGGTAACAGTTTAGAATTGCAGTAAACACTTGGCTTACAAAGGGTTGTCCAGGAATGTTACTGTTTCAATAGTTCAAATAGAAATTTCAAAAATGTAGAGCAAAATGTTCAAATATTACAGAAGTGAAACTAAATCAGAGCAAACATGTCTTTCCTTAAGATAAACATTTGAGTGGAAAACATTTCTATATTATTCTCATACAGCTGCTTCAAATACCCAATGACTACATTCCATAGGCTTTTCCCAACTGTAAAAGTATTTGCATATCACATTTTCAGACTGTAATAGTTCTTACACTTGTTGGATAAAGATATATTTTAAGTCTGTCAAGATTTGCAAATAAGGGGCAAATAATATGGAATAATATTATTATTAATAATAATGTGAAACATACACAAACTCCAGAATTGTGAACATGCTATGCTACTGTATATGTAAAAGAAACAAAGAAGGGATGTATCAACATTGTGAATAACATAAAGATTCTTGTTCTTTTCCCACAGATTTGCTTGTTTCCAACAGCTGCATTCCATTCCTGGGGTCTGCTGAAGGTTTTGATTTTCAAACCCTGTTGCTTGATGAGGAGAGAGGGAAACTGCTACTGGGAGCCAGGGATCACATCTTCCTACTTAACTTGGATGACCTGAACAAAAATATCAGGAAGGTCAGAGAATATCTCCCCCCAACATTTGGTTTATTTGCTAGAAGTCAAATTCACTTTTATTTCTCTAAAATGCCAAGATTATGTTAATTTCCTTGGATTATGTTCAGAATTCCCATTCATTAATGAGCTCACATCAAATAGATACTGCAGAATGTCAAGAATGTTGGTGCTTTGTGGATCCTTCTTCCTACAGCTCATGTCTGTACATGCACAGAGCATTTACTGTCTTAAATCTAGTTTCACCTTTTGGATGCTACCCTACACAATATCACATTGCGCCCTGAACCATTTTTCCATGTGAATCTTTTCTGTTTCCAACGAGGAATGAGTTAACATTAAGTGAGACTTGTTTGAATGATTAAGATGACTAAGATGTCAGCCAAGCCTCAGTCGAAAGTACATTTATCTCCAAATAAGTGGGTGTTGGGTTCAAGTCCCAACTCAGAGACTCGAGCACAGAACCCATTTGACACTCCAGTGTCGAACTAGAGTGCTGCACTGTTGGAGATGCAGTTTTGGGAGGGTTTGTCAAACCCGAGCTCTGATCCACTCTGTCAGCCAAATGTTAAGTATCTTATGATGCTATTTTGAGGGAATTATCCTCAGTGACCTCATGACCAATATTTGTCTTTCAACCAAGATCGCTAAAGGAAACAGATTATGTGCTCATTATCACTGCTTGTGGGAGTTTACTGTCTGCAGATTACGACACTGGTTACATTTTTAACATATTTAATTTTCTGCAAGGCTCTTCAACTCCTGAGGACTAGAACAGTGCTATTTTTTTTCCACAGTTAAGTGAAGTTTTTTGTGTTCCTTTATATATTAACTGTCATTTTGTTCTTATACTCTCTCTATACCAGTCTTATTTTGCCCTTCACCTTTCCTCTCAACCTATTGATATGCATCTCACATCTCCTTTTTTTTCATTAGAATCTCTATCTTCTTCATCTTTAGGAGCCTTATTTATAGCTTCCTTCCCTTTGGCTCTTGTTGGAATGATATTAGCCTTTACCTGAAGCATCTCTTCCGTAAATATCACCC
Organism: Carcharhinus amblyrhynchos; assembly: GCF_965287045.1. Taxonomy (NCBI): domain Eukaryota; kingdom Metazoa; phylum Chordata; class Chondrichthyes; order Carcharhiniformes; family Carcharhinidae; genus Carcharhinus; species Carcharhinus amblyrhynchos. Next base: position 51,970,016 of record NC_137342.1, read on the forward strand.
CCTGTTCCATTATGGTTTTTTTTGTCAGTCCCTGGTTCCATTTGTCCCTGGTGAGATCCCACCACATTGAAATTAACATTGTTCCAATTAAACGTTCTATATTGGATTAGTCCCTGCACTTCCCCATTGATAATCAAGAACTTCTGATAGGATAATCAATGTAAGAGCTTCTCCACAATTGCTTCACAATGTCCCCTTCATTGGTCCAGATCCTGGAAAACATTCTTTATTGTTCAACTGAGAACTTTAATAACAGAGTTGTCGTGATGGGAGACTTCAATTTCCCAAACATCGACTGGAATATCCCTAGGGTAAGGGGTATAGATGGGGAGGTTTTAATAACAGAGTTGTCGTGATGGGAGACTTCAATTTCCCAAACATCGACTGGAATATCCCTAGGGTAAGGGGTATAGATGGGGAGGAGTTTGTTGGGTGTGTTCAGGAGGGTTTCCTGACGCAGTATGTGGACAAGCCTACGAGGGGAGAGGCTGTACTTGACCTGGTACTGGCGAATGAACCAGGGCAGGTGATGGATCTTTCGGTAGGAGAGCATCTTGGAAATGGTGACCATAATTCTATCTCCTTCACAATTGCGTTGGAACGAGATAGGATCAGGCAGGCTAGGAAGGTGTTTGTCTGGGGTAAGGGGAGATACGAAGAAGTCAGGAAGTTACTTGGACAAATAAACTGGAAGGAGGCGTTCTTAGGGAAAAGTACCGAAGGAAGGTGGCAGATATTCAAGGAATGTGTGTCTGGAGCTCTGAATGACAACGTTCCGATGAGACGAGGGGGTTTTGGTGGGTCGAGGGAACCGTGGTGCACAAAGGATGTGTTGAATCTAGTCAGGAAGAAAAGGAAGGTGTACAAGAGATTCAGGGAATTAGGAGATGTTAAAGATCTTGAGGAGTATAAGGACTGTAGGAGGGAACTTAAAAGGGAAATTAGGAGAGCCAGAAGGGGTCATGAGAAGACCTTGGCGAGTAAGATTAAGGAGAATCCCAAGGCCTTCTATAAATATGTGAAAGGTAAAAGGATGAGAAGAGAAGGGATAGGACCTATAAAAGGTGAGGGGGGAAAGGTTTGTGTGGAACCAGAAGAAATGGCGGAGGTGCTTAACGAGTACTTCGCCTCAGTATTCACGGTGGAAGCCGATCTGGGAGATTTTGTTATGGATGTGCAGCAGATGGAAAGGATTGAGTACGTGAATATTAAGGAGGAGGATGTGTTGGAACTTTTGAATTCTATCAAGGTAGATAAGTCGCCGGGACCAGATGGGATGTACCCCAGGATATTGTGGGAGGCGAGGGAAGAGATTGCAGAGCCCCTGGCGATGATCTTTGCGTCGTCAATGGAGACGGGAGAGGTTCCAGAGGATTGGAGGATTGCGGATGTAGTTCCTATTTTTTAGAAAGGGAACAGAGATAGCCTGGGAAATTACCGACCGGTGAGTCTGACCTCAGTGGTTGGTAAGCTGATGGAGAGGCTTCTGAGGGACAAGATTTACAAACATTTGGAGAGGTTTGACATGATCAGGAATAGTCAGCATGGATTTGTCAAGGGCAGGTCGTGCCTTACAAGCCTAGTTGAGTTCTTCGATAATGTGACTGAACACATTGATGAAGGAAGTGCCGTGGACGTAGTGTACATGGACTTCAGCAAGGCGTTTGATAAGGTCCCCCATGCAAGACTTCTTGAGAAGGTGAGAGGGCATGGGATCCAAGGGCCTTTGGCCTTGTGGATCCAGAACTGGCTTGCCTGCAGAAGGCAGAGAGTGGTTGTGGATGGGGCTTTTTCTGAATGGAGGTCAGTCACCAGCGGAGTGCCTCAAGGATCTGTCCTGGGACCCTTGTTGTTTGTCATTTTCATAAATGACCTGGATGAGGAAGTGGAGGGATGGTAAGTAAGTTCGCTGATGACACGAAGGTCGGTGGTGTTGTGGATGATCTGGAAGGATGGCAAAAGATGCAGCAGGACATAGATAGGATGCAGGACTGGGCGGAGAAGTGGCAGATGGACTTCAACGCGGATAAATGTGTAGTCGTCCATTTTGGCAGAACCAACGGGATGAACGAGTACACTATCAAGGGCAGAAGTCTGAGTAGTGTTGAGGAGCAGAAGGATCTTGGGGTCCGGGTCCACAGGACTCTTAAATCGGCCTCGCAGGTGGAGGAGGTGGTCAAGAAGGCGTATGGTGTACTGGCCTTCATTAATCGAGGGATTGAGTTTAGGAGTCGGGAGGTAATGCTGGAACTTTATAAGACCCTTGTCAGGCCTCATTTGGAGTATTGTGCGCAGTTCTGGTCGCCTCACTATAGGAAAGATGTAGAAGCTATTGAAAGGGTGCAGAGGAGATTTACAAGGATGTTGCCTGGACTGGGAGGCATGCCTTATGAAGTTAGGTTGAGGGAGCTGGGACTCTTTTCCCTGGAGAGACGAAGGTTGAGAGGCGACCTGATAGAAGTTTACAAAATGTTGAGAGGAATGGATAGGGTGGACTCTCAGAGGCTATTTCCCCGGGTTGAAATGGTCGCTACGAGAGGACACAGATTTAAGGTGCGGGAAGGGAGGTTCGGAAGTGATGTTAGGGGTAAGTTTTTCACTCAGAGGGTGGTGAGTGAATGGAATCGGCTGCCGTCAGTGGTGGTGGAGGCGAACTCGCTGGGGTCTTTTAAAAGACTTCTGGATGAGTATATGGGGTTTAATGAGATTGAGGGTTATAGATAGGTCTGTAGGTTGGTAGGTGATGTGATCGGCGCAACTTGTGGGCCGAAGGGCCTGTTTGTGCTGTAGTGTTCTATGTTCTATAACTTGAAATTCTCTTGAATACAGTTCAGAAATTCCTCCTCCTTCTTACCCTTTACCCTAACATGATTCTAATTGATATTTGGGTAGTTGAAGTCCTTCATTAAAATTAATCTGTAGTTCTTGTACATCCCTGAGATTTCCCTGAAGAATTGTTCCTCTCTCTCTCCCCATTTGGAGACCTATAGGATAACCCAGGTTGTGTGATCTTACCTTTATTATTCCTGCCTTGGTTTGAATGTGCAAATATTTGTGTTCAGAATCACCTTGCTCCCTATTTTTAGACTGCATTTTCGATGCTTGGCGTTATTCTTCACTGTATTTCTAACTGTTCGGTCAAGAAGGAATCAAAAACCACCCAACATAATGGGTGTGGGGGACTCACCAATTAGAGAAAAGCTACTGAATTGTTTATGATGGTTACTTTAGATTGTGCAACGGCAGTTTGATCATTTGACCCCAGCTTAGAAGAATTTAGAAACAAAAAGCTGATATCAGTAAAAGTGACCATGAAAGTGTTGAAATATCTGAAACCCTAACTGGGTCACTTTTATCTGATGAAGTGAACAATGTGAACCAGTTGTGGGGGAGATCTGAGAATGATCTTCCTACCAGAAGTGCTCAATTATCAATGGGGAAGAACAGGGACCAATCCAATATAGAACATTCAATTGGAACAACACTAATTTCAGTGTGGTGGGGAAGGGATCTTGCCAGGGTCAAATGGAAACAGAGACTGACAGAAAAAAAACTGTTAACAGAACAGTGGGTGATATTTACGGAAGAGATGCTTCAGGTGCAGGCTAAAAGATAAGCCTGCAGGCTAAAGTCTCCAGTCCTTGCCTGGTCTGGCCTATATATGACTATGATGTGGGGATGCTGGCGTTGGACTGGGGTAAGCAAAGTAAGAAGTGTCACACTACCAGGTTAAAGTCCAACAGGTTTTTTTGGCACTAGCTTTCAGATTCTCAGGCTCCTTCATCAGGTGAGTGAGGAGTTGTGTTCACAAACAGGGCATATACAGACGCAAACTCAATTTAAAAGACAATGTGAATTGTCTCCAGCCGGGACAGTTAGTGAGATTTTGCAAGCCCAGGCAAGTGGTGGGGGATACGGATAGTATAACATGGACATGAATGTGATATGAACTCATGTCACACTGGAGACCATACACACCTCTTTAACCTGTGCTTAACCCTCTCTCCACTCACATTGTCTGTACCTTTAAAACGTGATTACCTGTAAAGACTTCATTCTAACCATTGTCTTGTAAATTGAGTTTGTGTCTGTATATGCCCTGTTTGTGAACACAACTCCTCACTCACCTGATGAAGGAGCTTGAGACTCTGAAAGCTAGTGCCAAATAAGCCTGTTGGACTTTAACCTGGTGTTTGAAACTTCTTACTATATGTGACTCCCATCCCATACCAATGTTGTTGAATTGTAACTGCTCTTTGTGGCTATTGAAGACACTGAGGTGCATCAAACGAATGCAATGAAAGAATACAGCAGTTTGATAAGGCTCACCAACTTCTCAGGGCAACTCAGAATGGACACTAAATACTGGCTGTGCCAATGGCACCCACTCTCCAGAATCATTTTCATTTCCATATGTTTCACTTCATCTCCGAAAATAATTTTCTTGCTATGTGCGAGAAACAGAGTTGAGATTGGGCAATGGACTTGTCTCAGGTTTGTTTTCATTATACATTAAACATTTGAAATGGATTCATTTCTGTGGAAAATTGGTCAAATATTTCTGATGTGAGTGTAGCATTGAAGTCTCACGCCCCCCCCCCCCTTTCCCGTCATTGTTTGGTAAATTCAAGTTGTTCATCTTTGAATTTCATGACGGCCCATTCCCTATTCTTAAGGGGAATTTAATTCAGCATGGGACACTAAAAGCTGATGTTTGAAGATTAATCGCAAATTCCTGTGGTCCCAATTAACGTAAATAGCTGGTTTCTCAGTTGACTTACCGTGCATTATGTTGATCTTTCTCTACACCCTAGCTATAACACTGTAACCGTACATTCTGCACTCTCCCCCTTCCTTCTCTATGAACAGAATGCTTTGTCTGTACAGAGCGCAAGAAACAATAGTTTTCACTGTATGTTAATACATATGACAGTAATAAATCAAATCAAATCAAAAGATTATTCAAAGTTCATCAGCTTGCCCTGATGAATGCGTAAGAACTGATGTGGTTAGTTTAACAGTTTAATTTATTTTTTATAGATTAGTATTTTCTTTAATCCTTTCTGTAATTAAATTTCACCAAAGATTTTTAAAATTGAGGTTCACATGCAATTATTCCAAAACCATGAGGGCTTTTGTTCAACAATCAGATCTAATTTACAGGTTAGAATACTATCGTCAGTAACATTGCAATAACTTCAAAACTGGCTGAGCATAATAGCATTATAAGAAAATCTGTAGATATGAAAGGAGTAAGAACCTGATTGAAATATGAACCATTAATAAGCCGTCCATACAATAAAACACGCAAAAGAAAAATGACAATTTCTCCGACCTAGACTATGGAGGTAATTTGTACAGTTTGAAGTTAGCTTCTATATCCTATGTCATGTCTGCTGTCAATTTGATGGAAGCAATAGGTTTTTCTGGGAGAATTTGTCCAACAACTACAATATACAACCAACAGATATTTGACACGGTGGAGTCCTTTATACTTATATTACAAAGATCCTGATGGAAAGGATTGAATGTTCTGGGAAAATCTGTCCTCTGTTACAGTATCAATGATAACAACAATCTTTGTGTTATGGTCATTATTTAATATGTGAACAATTTAATCTCCAAGGGTAAAGGTTTACATGCAGTTTCACTCTCAATATCATTGTATTAACTGCAGACTTTAAAAGTAACTAAAGTTTTAATAAATTTTCAAAACCTGTAGGTGAACTTATTCCCCCTTTAGTTTAAAAATATATTTGTTTGTTTTTGAATCCCAGTAACTATGCAAATTGGACATTTAACTATGGAAGGTAGATCTATCAGCTGCCAACAACTCACTGAATAAATAATTGAATTAGTTAAATTGTAAATATCAGCAGATAGTGTAGAACGGTGATATAAAACTTCGGTACATATTAAGTTTCTGTAATCAGTTAAATGCCAGCAATCCTGCTGATTGCAAATGCCTGGCTGTGTAAAACTCTGGGCTGGTGAGGGAACAGAAATTATAACTAATATATGAATCTGCAACCTTCACCTGTCAACTCTTTCATTAACCCACTCCATCTGGCCTTCAGTGCTTAAGGTGCGTGTCAGAGAAGCTCTGGAAATTCCAGAGCAGCGTGAAAGGATCAGGGACACAGAGTCCTTTACTTTGATTATCGTGTCCTGGGAGTACTTGTATCCTGAACATGAGCCAGAAAAACTGAGTAATCTGGGACAGCAAAACACAGCTCAACCTCTTTGAGGCCCTTAGTCTGGTTGCACCTCATCTGCTGCTTTGATTAAGGAGCTGCCAGTCCTGATCCTGCATTCATATCCATTCTGCTGCCAGTTACAGATACTAATACTATGACATTGAGCAATGAGATTAGAGGTTTGAAGGATAACCATTGAAAATACTGGAAAACAAAGTTTGAAACTAGTTTATTGACTAGTTATAGATAGAGAAAAGCCAATGGGATGAGAGGGCAATAATCCTCCGATCCATTTTTGTATTAATTTGCCAAACACGGGCATCGCTGGCAAGTCCAGCATTTATTGCCCATTCCGAATGGTTGGCTAACCATTCAGACAGCAGCTCAGAATTAACCACATGGCTGTGAATCTGGGGTTATAGATAGCTCAGAGTGGGTAAGGATGGCAGATTTCCTTCCTTCTTGAACCAAATAGGTTTTAATGGCAAACCAGTAGTTTCACATTATCCATTACCAATACTAACTTTTTACTCCAGCTGTTCCCCCTCCACCAGAGATTTACACCCATTGCTGACAGTCAGAAATTAACAATCACCAGACTTGCTGGCGTTTCACAAATTTTCAATTCCAGATTTCAGTTGTGGTGATTGTCCCTTTAAGGGCAGCACAGCAGAAGAGAGTCACTTGGCTTGAGGGACCAATTGGGACTGCGAGTGGGTAATCGCCCCAGTGGGTGGAGTCCTCTTTTAGGCAGAAGGCATCTCGAAGACATGTAGCGACCGGGACAGCTGGTGGGCTGCTTTAGGACAGCGGGGGAGCTGCCGGCCTCTGTGTAGCTTTTCCTTGTCAATGTCAATAATATCTATGGTGTTCCTGATGGTCAACTGAATTGAAATCCCCCAGTTGTCATGGAGGGATCTACACTCTCCCTTCGGCCAGGCCTTGGGATTACTAGTCTAGTAACATGGCTACTAAGTTAATACATCCTTTGTTGTTGCTAAACTTGCTGACAGATACGGGGCAACAGAGACAAATGTTACTTTGGAGAACTATCAACAAGAATGTTCAGGAAGCACATTGAAAATTCAGAGCAGAGAGAATCCATGGGACATATCAATAGGTAACAATTGCAAAATAAAAGTGAAACCACACAATGGCTGGCAGTTCACTGCTTGCCGTGATCATCCTGAATATAAAGTAACAAAGACCCCTCACGTCACAGCTAAGGTTAGGCAGTAGTTCTGGAATTTTGGTGAACTATATTTGAGAAGTGGGGAAAATGTTGTCGTATTGGTATGAGGGGATATAATGTGATGAGCACACACATGAACATTAACTATCAACTGTGGAGGCAACGTACCTTTCGGGTAGATGTATATTTTATCCCTTGTTTACTTGTGCTTGCTGTTCTTACAACTTTAGAATACAGAATCATACACCATAAAAGGGAGGCCATTCTCCCAAATGTATATTAATCAGATACAGGTAATGGGCATTAACTGGGAATTCACCTGTGCCCCTGAAGACAGACACAAGCTGAAGTTGTGGTTTTGGAGTTCCGAACTGCACATTCATAACATATCACCCTATAAATAAATATTTATAAACGTAGTACTGAAAAAGAGATGACACATTGTCAAAACTCTTAACTTTGTACTCATCAGGACCATTTGCAAGAGTACCAGTAGTAAAGGGAACAACAATTTACACTGCATGAAATTGCTGACTGCTTGGTAGGTGGACTGTGGTGGAGCTGTTACCATGGAGAATGCACCAGGGAACTGTTAACTGTCAAGATATTGCTATGGAGAATGAACCAGGGACTGGTTCATATAGAACCTTAGTTAGGCCGCACTTGGAGTATATTGTCCAATTCTGGTTGCTGCACTACCAGAAGGATGTGGAGGCTTTGGAGACAATACAGAAAAGGCTTACCAGGATGTTGCCCTGGTAAGGAGGGAATTAGCTATGAGGAGAGATTGGAGAAACTTGGTTTGTTCTCACTGGAGCGACGGAGGTTGAGGGGTGGCCTGATAGAAGTCTACAAGCTTATGAGAAGCATGGACAGAGTGGATAGTCAGAAGCTTTTTCCCAGGTGGAAGAGTCAATTACTAGGGTGCATAGGTTTAAGGTGTGAGGGACAAGGTTTAAAGGAGACGTACGAGGCAGAATTTTTACATAAAGGGCAGTGGGTGCCTGGAACTCGTTGCTGGGGGAGGTAATGGAAGTAGATACGGTGGAGACTTTTAAGGAGCGTCTTGATGAGTACATTAATAGGATGGGAATAGAGGGATATGGTTTCCGGAAGAGTAGGCAGTTTTAGTTCAGTCAGGCAGCGTGGTTGGTGCAGGCTTGGAGGGCCAAAGGGCCTGTTCCTGTGCTGTAATTTTCTTTGTTCTTTGTTCTTTGATTGGCTGTCCCCTTGGGGTAACCATTTCACCTGCCTTGTTTGAATTTGATTGAAGAAACCTTTGCAGTTAACTGTTCCCTGATGAATTCTCAATGGCAACACACCTACTAATCAGAGTGCACTTGCCAGTCAATCAGGACTCTTAGTATGAATTTTTATGTTCTGCTCCTTCTAGTAAAGCATGTCTGGTTAATTTGCAGTGTTGTTGGTTGTGAGTTTACCAATGATCTTTCCAAAAGCACATTTATTTTGATTCTTGGCTGAGGTGCCAGAAATCCATTAGAGTATTGAAACATCTGAACCACGCTGAAAATGAAAATATTGCTTGTGGGTCAGGACATTCCTTGGCATGGGGGCATGAGGCAAAATGGATTGTGGGTGGAGGGCATGAGGTGGAATAGATGGGACATGAGGAATGTGTGTGGGTGAGGGAATGTGAGGGGCTGAAGGGCCTTTTCTATTTTAACTGTAACAGGGTCAAAGTCCTGCACAACATGACAGGCTTTTTAAACGGCCCAACTCTGGACCCAGCAAACCCCTATGGCTGCTGCAAAACTTTCTCCCAGGCCAGCTAGGCCTAACTGTTGCCAACATCCTCCTCTGCCTTCCAGCAGTGAAAATTCCGTCCTTGTGGAGGTGTTCCCTTTGGGCAGGTATTGGGCTGAGCTGGGCATTTTCCCAACTCTCACTACCTGCCTGGAACATGAAACTCCAGCCCTACATCTCTTCTGGTGTGTAGGGAGTATGGAAATGGTGCTGCATAAACATGACAACAATGTGAGACCGGATTGATTGACCAGTTAGTTTTACACATTTCTAATGTTCATGTGTCTGTAGATGATTTGGGAAAAGCTCAGTTAAAGCATTTGAGCTGTTCTCAATAGTAAAGGCACATTACTGACATCTAATGGCCAGATATCAGCACTGCAGCCGATGAGCTTGTGTCTTTATAGTTCAGACCTGACTCAAAGCCAAACTCAGTTTGAATTTCTGTTGTTCAATCCACCTTTTTAATTTTCAAAACTCTGCCTGTTCATTGTGAGAACGCCAGCGACGGGATTTCTGGCAGTAGCATTCATCAGATCCAAGTCTCCTGCTGCCTGCCGAGTAACAAAGAGAATCATCTCACTAACCCGAACCCAGCCAGGGAATAAGATCAGACAACTCGCTGCTCCCTCCAGATTCAATCGGATGGGAAAATCTGAAATGAGATTGCAGGAGACGATCAAGACATCACATTAAGATTTTCAATGAGAAACATTTGCATCTGTATTTGAGTGAATGAGTTGGGGTTCAGCCAAGATCCTTGCTGAGTGTAAACAAGCCCCACAGTGTTTCCAAACAGTTTCCTGGTGCCAGAATCAATTCACCTTGGACTATTCGGGTGGGAAGCAGAATAATTTGAACTGTATCTCTCTTATGTTTTCACTCTTTCTTTCCCTTGGTTACCAGCTCCCACTATATATCATTCATTGTCCAGACGGTGAAATGATCCAACCATTTGATACCTTTACAAAGTTGTCACTGTCTTTCATAGATATTCTAAAAAATATGCCTGACAGTATTTAGGGGGTAATGTTTTGGAAAGTAAAGCTACCATAGTCCCAGGTGACCATAAGCTGTTCTCCAATTTGAGGGGGTGACTGGTAGTGATTTAACCTGGAGATCACCATTTCTTTAATTTGATTTGATTTATTATTGTCATATGTATTAGGATACAGTGAAAATTATTGTTTCTTGTGTGCTATTCAGACAAAGCATACTGTTCATAGCAAAGGGAAGTAGAGAATGCAGAATGTAGTTTTAAAATCATTGCTAGGGTATAGAAAAAGATCAACTTAATGCAAGACAAGGGGCAAGTTTGGGAAGGCTGGGCCTTCATGAATAACAGTGTGTAGTGGTAATGTCATTGACGGGTAATCCCAAAATCCAGGATAATGTCGTGGGTACAAATCCGTCATGGCAGCTGGTGGAATTTATATCCAATTAATAAATCTGAAAGGTAATTGTGACCATGAAACCATTGCTGTAAATCTCATCTGCTCACTAATGCCCTTTTTAGCAAAGGAAATCTGCCGTCCTTAGCTTGTCTGGCCTACATGTGACTCAGAGCCACAGTAATGTGCTTAACTCACACAATTCAAAGGGCAATGAGTACTGGGCAACAACTGTTGGCCTTGCCAGCGATGCCCATATCTCATGGAAAATAGATAAAATGGATTGGTTCCCTTGACCCAGCTATGAATATAGAAAAGGCACAAAAAAAGATGATATCAGAACTGAAAAGTTTTAAAAAAAAGGGATTTTGTTCCAAAAAAACAGAATAATGGGACCTGTTTAAGATTGAGAGGGTTTGAGGGTGTGAACATGGGGAAGATATTTCCAACTGTGGAGCAGCTGAAAACTAAATATAAGATTTATATTTATTCATCCTGTAGTAATTTGAAAAATTCTTCAGTGGCCGAGTATTGAGAATGTGGCACTCACTGCCACAAGGTGTTGTTGAGGCTTATAATATGGATGTATTTAAGGGAAGTTGCATAAACAATTGAGGGAGAAAGGAATGAAGAGATATACAGATCAGATTAGATAAATGGTGATGGGAAGAAGCTCATTTGAAGCATAAACTCGGCACAGATCCATTAGAATGGAGGTGGTGTTTATATGCTCCGTATTCTGTATAATTAATGCACTGGGAAATCCCATTTTAATACCAGCCAAAAGTCTGGCCTGAATTTGGGCCCCCAGCTGAAAAGCACCTGTATCATTTTGAAGCTACCAGCTCACATGATGCATTTACAGGCAAAAAAGAGTGGAGGGAACGGTAAACTATGTAAAAACACAGATAGCAATGTTCGGCAAGCAATGACTAACACTAAAAGTGCAACACTGAATCCAAGAACAAAATGATTTATTTTGCTCCCCTTATTGCCAGTCTAAATCTTGACTCTGAGTTAAATGTCACAAATCATTAAGTGACTGTGATGAACAGGATGGGGTTTGTAACGGCAGCACAGTGACTGAATGTTATGTTGCGTCTGCACAGAATTTAAACTGTCCCAGGTTTTTGTTGGCTGGATGCCCGCTCAGCCTGCTTCCAAAGTTCTCCAGGATGAGGAAGCCACACATAGGGAAGGATTCAGCCTTCTGCTCTCTTACTAATGCTGGCTGGCCCGCTCAGTATGGCAAAGGACAAATCCACCACTGAAACAGTAACATTTACAACAGGAAACTGCAGGCTTCTCTTGAATACAAACACAAAGAGAAGTTGTTTGCAGAAAGGGAGAAAACTCGAAAGACTGTTCACAAGATTTGCTCAAGCTCTGTGCAAGGTCACGTAAGCTCTAAATCTCAGATCTAGAAAGTACAATTTTCTGCTGTAATTAATTCTTCCCGTTATCATTTTTGACAATCAGAAGCCAAGCGTTTCATTTCTGTGGAAATCTCACAGATTAATTACAGTTCCTTTAGGCCAGTGTAGTTTTCAAACAGGATCCAGTAGCGTCTCTTGATAATTTCAATGTTTTCTTCAATGACACTTATTCATTTTGAATGTGTCCCATTCCCATTTTCATTCCACATGCTGCTGGGTGTATACTCCAGCTCTCAGACCAGGCCAGGCAATGACAATCTTTCCTACAACCTTTCCCCATGAATTTTTATTTCTTTGTTCACTATATATCCCACTGAATTACATATCAACTGACATGTCTTTGCCTAATCTACCAGCTTGTCCTGAAGTCTGTTCTGATCGCCTTCAAAATTAACTACGTTCCTTTTATTTTTGTGTCACCCAACTATGGGCGGCACAGTGGTTAGTGCTACGCTTCACAGCGCCAGGGACTTGGGTTCAATTCCGGCCTTGGATGAGTGTGTGGAGTTTGCATGTTCTCCTCGTGTCTGTGTGGGTTTCCTCCGGGTGCTCCAATTTCCTCCTGCAGTCCAAAAGATGTGCAGGTTAGGTTGATTGGCCATGCTAAATTGCCCCATAGTGTCAGGGGGAATAGCAGGGTAAATGTTTTAAGTTAATTTATTAATGTCACAAGTAGGCTTATATTAACCTGCAATGAAATTACTGTGAAAATCCCCTAGTTGCCACACTCCGGCGCCTGTTCGGGTCAATGCACCTAACCAGAACATGCAAACTCCATACAGACAGTGGCCCAAGCCAGAAATTAAACCTGGGTCCCTGGCGCTGTGAGGCAGCAGTGCTAACCACCGTGCCATCCCATGTATGGGGTTAAGAGGGAAAGGCCTGATTGGGATTGCAGTCGGTGCACATTTGATAGGCTGAATGGCCTCCTTCTGCACTGCAGGGATTCTATGATTCTATGAAATGTGATTGCTCACCCTGTGTCCAAATTGAAAATTGCCAGTGTCTCAGGATTGCACGATTAAAGCGCTAGTTACAAAAACATCTATTTGACAGCTACAAAAACAGGTCAGAGGCTGAGTTCCCGAAGCCTGTCCACCATCTACAAGGTACAAGTGTGATACTCTCTGCTTGTCCTGGTGAGTGCAACTTCAACAATACTTATTGTTTTGTATTTATACTAATTTGTGAGAGGCAGAAAGGGGGTGCACCCAGCACTGTATAATGATAAATACATGATGGCCTTGCACTGGGAGCGACATTACTGATCGCTAGCATGGATAACTGTGCAGAGTAAAGAAGCAGCCTGTACTAAACACACCTCATTAATAAATCTCTTTTAGTTTCTCAGCTCCTGTATCCCCTAGCATCAATCTTTCAGACACAACACTCAACACCATCCAGGACAAAGCAGGCCACTTAATTGGCACCATATTCACTACCCTGAACATTCACTCCCTCCACCACTGAAGCATCTACAAGATGCACTGCAGCAACTCACCAAGGCTTCTTCAACAACGCCTTCATACCACATGATCTCGATCAAGGAAAAGGGCAGCAACTGCATTGAAACACCATTACCTGCAGCTTCCACACCAAGCCACTCACCATCCTAACATGGAAATATATCACTGTTCCTTTACTATCACTGGGTCAATATCCTGGAATTATTTCCCTAAAAAATGTATGGATGCAGAGGTTCAGGAAGGCAGCTCACCTCAAGGGCAAGTAGGAATGGGCAATAAATGTTGGTCTGCCTAAAGACAACCATGTCCTTGAACAAATAAAGAAACAAAATCATTTCTCTCTGCTCCATGCCCTTCAATGCTTATTTTCTTTATGCTGCGCTTGAATTTTATGAATAAATCTTCAATGTACAACATTATTAAATTTGCTTTGAAAATCTATCTCTGTATTTCCTTTATCAATAACACTCCATTACCTCCTCGAAAGACTCTCAATTAAATATTTTCACATAACTTGCCTTTTGATAACCTGCACCATCCTTAATCCATGTGCTTGAAGATGAATATTGACTTGTCTCGTGTTATTTAGCAAAGTTTATCATTCCCAACTGTGGTGGGACCTCAGGCAGCAGGTGGTGATTTTGGGAGCGAGCACTGAGCAGGGGGCTGCCTGGCCCCTCTGGGTCCCTTCCTTTGGGAAGTGGTGCCTTTGACGAGCTGAGAGCCAGAGGTCATGAGGTGCAGAGAGAAAGCAGCTTGGACGTTGCCAGGGCTTGTGGGGGTTGTAGGAAGTTAGGGCAACGTGAAGCCTTTGAGGGTGGCAGAAGAGCCAGGATAGGAATTGGAAACTGAGTCAAAGTGAGTGGCAGCCCTCCTGAATTGGCGAAAACTCACAAGAGACAGTGAACGAGCCTGGAGCTGAACAAGCATGGTGAGTGGCTACATTGTGGAGCCACAGCCCTTAATAGGGCAGATGTTTGGAGCATCAACAGTGAATCTTCTCTGTAAATAGTCTGCTTCTTGAAGTTATGCTTTCCCTTGAGGGTCGATATCACTTTGATGTAAGTGGAATAAACAAAACTAGTTTGTGCAGTCTGTGTGGTTAAAATGCACATTACAAAATGCTGGGAATAAAGACAGAGAATCTCTGTTCTCTGGAAGTTCTCGACATGTCAGGTAGCCTCTGTACAGAGAGAAACAGTTAACTGGCTGAATTATCCAGCCATTCCCACCAATGAGATCTTCTGGGTCCCCGCTGATGGTGACTCCCTCCCTTCCCCACCATGCAGCGGCATGGCTGGTGAACAACATGAAGCACCATTGACACCAGCGGGTTCAGGCAACCCCACTGCCAGCCTTTAGCAAACTCACTCCTCCAGCCGAAAGTACCCTCAACGTGCTTTCATCAGAGTAGGTCTGGTCTTCCTTGTTCTCTCTTTTTGAACGGAAGTGTTACATTGTCACTGTTTCAACCCAATGGCACAACTTTGATCTCCAAAGATATTTAAGACTTTGTAGTCAGAATCTCCACAATCTCTTGTGATTTCCATTCAAATTCTGTGATATATAAAATTAGTGACTTTTCTAGATTTCAGGCAAGGTTGATTCGAGCTGGTACAATTCAATGTTTGCCAATAGCTCATTGGTATCTCAATTGAGTTTACAAATTGTTTTTTTTTCCTGGTTTAGCTAACCTCAACATATATACGTCCCAAATGATATTATAAAAAAGAGGCCCTTCGGCCCATTGAGTCTGCACTGACACGTGAGTTTTTTTAAAGTTTAAAGTTTATTTATTGGTATCACAAGTAGGCTTACATTAACACTGCAATGAAGTTACTGTGAAAATCCCCAAGTCACCACACTCTGGCACCTGTTCAGATACACTGAAGGAGAATTTAACATCGCCAACGCACGTCTTTCAGACTGTGGGAGGAAACCGAAGCTCTCAGAGGAAACCCACACAGACATGGGGAGAATGTGCAGACTCCGCACAGAGAGTGGCCCAAACCGGGAATCAAACCCAGGGCCCTGGCACTGTGAGGCAGCAATGCTAACCACTGTGCCACCATGCCGTCCCACCTGAACTCCCACCTAATCACATCTGCCAGCACTTGGCCCATCTCACTGGATCAGAATCAAGAGTAAAGATGCTAGGTGATTTCCCCCCCACCCCCAGTTGCCCAAGGGGAATATGAGGCAAGCATAGCTTCTTCACTGCCACTCTGAGATTAACTAACTCTGTGCACACACACAGAGCCCTCCAGATCCATCATGCTAGCTTTGTGATGGCACTGCCATCTCTAAGCCTGATGGCCCAATCCAGAATTTGACTATATAATCGAGGTTAGTGCTTCAGTGCAGCACAACAGGAGTTCTGCTGAGTCACTGTTGCTGCTTTTAAGGGAGGGATATTAAACTGCACCCTCTTTTAAGGCAATGGTAAAAGATCCAATGCCACAATGTAGATAAAAGAAGGAAGTTTTTCTCATATCTTAACCAACTTTGCTCCATCAGCTTACATGGTCAAAGACATATTGGTTATTTATTCAGCGTACTTGCTGCTGTGGGATTTTGCTGCTTTCAGATAGCTGCTCCGCTGTCTACATAATAATAGTGTCTATATTTCAAAAAGTTGGTGACTTGCTTTGGTGTGTCCACAGTGTGTAACATCAATTCAAGCTTGCCCTTTGTTTCATACAGAATATAACATTTATAAATGTCATTTTGATGATGCCAAGCATTTCAAACTCTTTGAAAATGCTTATTACAATAGCTATATATATATATAGCAGAATGAATATTGTCGGCGTTGTTTTCAGTGGATAAGGGCACAATGTATTATTATCTGAGGTTTGTCAAACACAGCAATCAGATGTGCTGAGCTCCAGGAGTCAAAGCAATCAGTTTGACCAAGACCTCATTGCATTCTGTCTTTAACTTGTGCACTGTAACAGTCATCAAGAACAGAACTGCAGCAGTGGCCATTGCTACGGTAACCGCTGACTATTCCATGGGTGTTCTTTCCTTTGAACAATGCTCCAAATTTAGTGCTAGACTATATTTATAAACTCCAAAGTAAAATGTTGCTCTCTGGAGGTTTCAGTTGAACAATGCCAAGATTACACATTCCTATTTTTACTCATTTTTCATCTTTTGTTGCCCCTCAGCCTTTGGAGCGATTCTCTGTTTCTCAGCTGGAATGACGTTATTTGGAAACCATTTTAAAACTGAGAAAGCAACGAGGTCCAGGACCAGTAGGGGAGGAACAATTACAATTTCAAAAAGAAAAGGCCCGATTAATCAGGGAAAAATTTATCACAATAGGCAGAACCTGAATTCCTTCACATGTAGAACTACAAGACATCCAGTAAAAATGTTCATTCTGTTTACTGGTCGCACTCATGCTTCAGAATGAAAGAAAGTGGGTTCAAATTCCACTCTGGAAACTTAAGCATCAAATCTAGACTAAGACTGATGCAGGGATTCTCTGATCCTGCCCGTGGCTGGGATTCTCCGCTGCTGCCGTACTGAATGGAATTTTGGCTGAGCTCCAAATTCTGTGTTCTCGCTGGCAGCAGAGCTGTAATGAACATGATTGGAGAATCTCGCCCGTTAGTGGTATACTGAGGGAATGTCTTGTGTTTCAGTTGGGGTATTAAACTAAGGCTCCATCGCCCACTACCAGAAAGAGGTGGAGGCTTTGGAGGGAGTACAGGAAAAGTTTACCAGGGTGTTGCCTGGTATGGAGGGTATTAGCTATGGGGAGAGATTGAATAAACTGGGATTGTTCTCCCTGGATAAACAGAGGCTGAGGGGTGACCTGATAGAAGTTAATAAAATGATGAGGGGGATGGATAGGGTGAATAGTTGGAAGCTTTTCCCCAGGGCAGAAATGACAATTACAAGGGGGGCACAAGTTCGAGGTAAAGGGGAGAAAGGTTCAGTGGAGATGTGCGGGGGAAGCTTTTTACATAGAGTGGCAGGGGCCTGGAATGCACTGCCAAGTGAGGTGGTTGAGGCAGTTATGTTAGTGTTTAAGAATTAGCTTGATAGACACATGAACAAATGGAAAATAGAGGGATATAAGCAGTTGATCTAGATAGATAAATGTGACTGATGTAGGCTTGGTGGGCTGAAGGGCCTGTTTCTGTGCTGTACTGTTCTTTGTTCTTTGATTGTGAAGAAGAGCAGCAGAATTCTCTGCTCTGACCTGGTCAGACTTTATACCCAACCAACGTTGCTATTGTCATTATGACACTCCTGTTTGTGGGAACTCACAAGGTCACATTCACTGCCACATTCCTACAACAGTGAGAACACCTGAAAAACTTGATTAGCTGTCAAATGCTTTGGGTGGCCTGAGATGATGAAAGGCGCTATGTGATTGCAAGTCTCACTCTTCCTTTCTCACATTCTCCCTCTCACTTTCCCTCTCTCACTTTCTCTTTTTCTTTATATATCCCCCTAGGGCCAGCCCCTGTCATTGACTTTCAACTCCAGATGTGTTTAAAAACCCGAGACGAATTTGAATCAAGTGATCACAGAGTCAGATTTGTCCTGCTGAAGCAATTGCAGAGATACTTTGCCCATGGTCTAAATTAACCATTCCTTCCTATGTGTTGTTGTGACTTTCGATCTCCTCTTACTGATGATGTGTTAAATCTTTGCACCGACATTATCAACACTGCACAGGAAAACATTGATGCCGAGTGTACGTTCTTTGGGCAATGTCATATTTCTAGATGGGAGGATTATATTCTGAAATGCCCCTTGTATTCGCCTCAACAATATTGAGGATACTGGCAATGTGAGAGGGATTTAGAAAGATGTGCAGTTTTGTGATTAAGAACTTGGATTTTTAAAGCTCTCTGCACTTTTAGACAGTGCTACTTTCATTTAGTCAGTAAGTGAATAACAGACAAAATTAGCAAACTCAGTGTATGATTTTATAGAAAATTCTGATGACTGTGCCTGCATTATGTTTACTTTCACAAATTGTTGCTTAGTTGAATCTGTTACAAGACAAACGTGATGGTTTTTGGTCCAGCATTATCAGAGATAATCTGTTCTCTTTGTTTCCTCATTCTCCTGCCTTCACTCGAGTTCAGATGTAATCACATTAACAAATGGCTGTTAAACAATTCATAAGCCAACTGTAATTTACATAGCCTCTCTGTTAGCGAAGGAGGACTTTAACTCAGTGAAATATATTGCTGCAGAATGCTCCCTCAATAAAGAATAAACTCTTCATTTTCTTTCCACCAGAGCTCAATTTTCTGAATTTAATAATAATGGAATTATTTCTCACAGTTTACTGCCAAGATAAATTGTCTAAAGCTTCACATTCTGCTGAGTTGTTAATGTAATAGCACATAACATATAATATCTCTGCTTCAATAAAGAGAACCTTTCTACCTCATTGCTTGGTGAGGTGTTATGTAAAGATGCTGAAGATTATGCGTCCTTAGTTATCAAAACTTTTAAGAATTGTACCAAATTGAGAAAAGACATTTCAACGGTTTAGCTACTTAGCTAATGACCCCTCTATTAAGGGGAAAAGTTTCTTCCCATCTACTTTATTGAGAGCCTCATCATTTTTACAACTCGATGAGATCCCTCCTCAGCCTTTTCTGCTCTAAGGAAAGCATCCCAGCCTAACCAGCCTCTCTTCGTAGAGCCCACGCAACATCCTGGTGAATCTCCTCTGCATCCTCTTTAGTGCAGTCACATCTTTCCTATAATGTGGTGACCAGAACTGCACACGGTACTCCAGCTGTGGCATCACCAGCACTTTGCACAACTCCATTACAACTTCCCTTATATTCTATGCCTCAGCTAATAAAGGCAAGTATCCCATTTGCCTTTTTAACCACCTTATCTACCTGTCCTGTTTCCTTCAGGAATCTTCGGACATGAAACCCAACGACCTCTGGTCCTTTGCACTTCCCAGCATCTTACTGTTCATTGCCTATTCTCTTGCCTTGTTAGTCCTCCCAAAATTCATCAGCTCACGCTTTTGAGAGCTAAATTCCATTTGCCACTCTTCTGCCCATTTAACCAGCCCATCTATTTAGAAACATAGAAACTAGAAGCAGGAGTAGACCATTTGACCATCCATTTTGATCACGGCTGATCAGTGAATTCAATATCCCGATACCCCCTTCCCCCTATAGCCCTTGATCCCATCACCCTCTGCTTCTTTCCACTAAGTCTCAATTTTCCTGGAATCTAAAGTTGAGGTTAAAGTTTATTTAATAGTCACAAGTAAGGCTTACATTAATACTGCAATGAAGTTCACCTACTCACCACGCTCCAGTGCCTGTTCGGGTCAATGCACCTAACCGGCATGTCGTTCAGACTGTGGAGGAAACTGGACTAACCAGAGGAAACCCATGCAGATATGGGGAGAATGTGTAGACTCTGCACAGATAGTGAGCCAAGCCAGAAATTGAACCTGGATCCCTGGTGCTATGCGGCAGCAGTGCTAACCATTGTGCCACCGTGCCATCCCCACTGTGCCACCACGCCACTAAGGCTTTCCTTCTTACTATTTACCGCACTACCAATTTCCCTGTATTCTGTGAATTTACTGATTATAATCCCATATTCACATCTGGATCATGACAAACAGCAAGAGACCCAGCACTGATCCCCATGCTACACCACTGGACACAGGCTTCCAGTCACAAAAAACAACCTTTGACCATTACCCTCTGACTCCAGCCACTCAGACAATTTTGGATCCCATTTGCCAAATTACTCTAGATCCCATGGGCTGTTACCTTCTTACTCAGTCTCCCATGCGGTTCCTTGTCAAAAGCCTTATGGAAATCCATGTAGATGACATCAACTGCATTGCCCTCATCTACACACCTCGCCACCTCCTCAAAAAATGCAATCAAATTTGTTAGCCATGATCTCTCCCTGGCAAAACCATGCTGACTATCCTTGATTAATCCTTGCATCTCTAAGTGGAAATTAATTTTTTCCCTAGGAATTATTTCCAATAATTTTCCTCCCACTGATGTTAGGCTCCCTGTTCTGTAATTAGTTGGTTTATCCCTACTTCCCTTCTTGAATAATGATGCCACATTAGCTGTTCTCCAATCAACTGGCACCTCACCTGTGAAAAGTCTGACAACACCAGGTTTTAGTCCAACCTATTTATTTGATAATATACTCACAAGCTTTCGGGGTTAGTCCCTTCGTCAGGTGACCTGACGAAGGGGCTAACCCCGAAAGCTTGTGAGTATATTATCAAATAAATAGGTTGGACTAAAACCTGGTGTTGTCAGACTTTTTACTGTGTTTACGCCAGTCCAACGCCGGCATACCCACATCATGACCTCACCTGTGGCCAGAGAGGATTTGAAAATTAGTGTCTGAGCCCCTGCCATCTCCTCCCTTGCCTCCCACAGCAGCCTGGAATACATCTGATCTGGGCCTGGGGATTTATCCACTTTTAAACCCTCTAAACCCTTTGACATCACCACCCTCTCAATGTTAATCTGTTCAATACTATCACACTCCCTCTCCATGCTTTCTACACCCGGACTGTCCTTCTCCATACTGAACACAGATGCAAAATACTCATTTAAAACCTCACACACATCTTTCGGCTCTGCACACAGATTGCTATGTTGGCCTCTAATGGGCCCTACTCTTTCCTTAGTTACCCTCTTGCCCTGAATATATTTTTAAAACACCTTGAGATTTTCCTTTATTATGCTCGTCAGTATTTTTCATGCCCCTGCTTTGTTCTCCTAATTTGTTTTACAAGTACCCCCTGCATTTTCTATACTCCTCTTGGACATCCACTGTTCTGAGACCCCAGAATCTCCCATAAGCCTCCCTATTTTTCCTTATCCAATGCTGTATCTCCCTTGATGTCCAGGGTTCTCTGGACTTGTTTGTCCCAACCTTTCCCTTTACAGGAACATGTTGGTATTGGACTCACCTGAACTCTATTCTTTTGTCCGTCTTATCCAATTAGTGGTGAGAGAATTAATGATGACAGGTAGGACCCTGAGGCTGGAGGACCAATAGGAATCTTCCTGTACACAAGTTGCTGCAACCTGCCATTGCAGGTAAGGGAGGGGGAGGGCACCTCCATCTTGAGGCAGCTTCATAGAATCACAGAACCTTACAGTGCAGAAAGAGGCCCTTCGGCCCATCGAGTCTGCACCGAACACAATCCCACCCAGGTTCTACCCCCATATCCTGACATATTATACCCACTAATCCCTCTAACCTACACATCCCTGGATACTAAGGGGCAATTTCTTAGCATGGCCAATCAACCTAACCCGCACATCTTTGGACACCTTCTCAACACCTTCTATAGATTTGGGTTAAACATTGGCCAGACTTGCTGCTGCAGCAGCATTGAGGAGAGACAATCATCACAGGTCTGCTTGTAACCATAGCTGTGAGCAGATAGCTGGGAGGGATCTCGGAGAGTCTCCCTCGAGTCTTGCCCCTCAGCAGGCAGCAGTTCAGCTGCTGAATGCATTGAGGAGATTCCAGTTCACCTTTCTTTATGAGCTTAACTTGCTGCCTCCAGGTTAGCCTTTCCACACACCCGATGAAGGAACACTGTTTCCGAAAGCTTGTGGGATTACTATCAAATAAACTGGTTGGACTTTAACCTGGTGTTGTGAGACTTCTTACTGTGTTTACCCCAGTCCAATGCCAACATCCCCACATCATGATTCCCAAACTGGGTCGGGGGTGGAATGGTGTCTGAGGGCTAGTAGGCTGGCCAGTGGAATGCCTGTCCACTTCTGTCCCCACCCCCAACTGTGTCCCCATTGATTCACAGAAATCCTGACCCTGATATTACAGCAGCTGTTAAGGGTGTCTATTAAATACTTCAAATGACCTCGAACATATCAAACTATTGCAAATACCAACAACAACCTTCATAGGTTACCGGGAACTAACAGTTCTTATTCTTGGCAAGGTATGTGTACTGATATGACAAATCCTCATACAATGCCGGATGTATTTGCGAATCTGACTTGAGTCAAGGATAGTGCAGTAATTCTTCCAAAATGCTGTACTTGAAATAATGGAACACATTTACTCTTACCATTTGCCATATTGTAAATCCCATTCAGATTTGAGGTTTTGGAAGGAGCCAGTGCGGAGAGGCCTTTAGTTCCCTGGATGAAGGAACTATAGTCCAGCAGAGATCATTGACACTTCATGTATTTCTCAGCAATCAAATGTCTATCGCTACCAGCTGAAATTTAGAAGCCCAAATAATGATTTGACTGGCTGTTTTATAATTAACAGTAATAACAATCAGGATCTCAGTTAGGTGCACAATGAACCAACACAAATATCCAATAAATTTTTCTTTCAAAACAAGAATTACCCTGAGCCAAGGCTCCAACAAGTACAGGAGCCGAGGAATGGGCTATCTCCAAGGCCAGCAACCTGCAGTCTTTACAGAAAGATAGAGGGAATGGCAGAATATAAAGAACCAAAATCCTGGAGCATGTCATGTAATAAAAATAAACTTTTAATTTAGTCCAGTGTGTTAGCCTGATCAGAAATGGATACGATTGTGATGTGTGAGAAGTATGAATTCAACATCCTGGAATGCCATGCAGCTGAAGCCAAATTTGGTGCACTCTGCTACCATAAATGACCCTGGTTATCAGGCACTGTTTCGTTGGAATCATGGAGGAAAGATTAAAATCTGCCAGGAATTATCGTGGCCGGAGTGATCTCCCAGACTAGTTTTGATTGCCTTGTGTTTACAAAGTAATTTCCACAAATTGGTGTTGGGCATTTTGGTTCCTTTAACTCCCCCCCACGTCCCCCTCCTGTCCCCCTCCCCCCCAATCCCTTCCTCGGGGAGATTCTGGTTCAGGATGGGGATGGAAACTTTGTATGTTGTGCTATACAAGCTCTACTATTTGTGTGGGACAGGCTGGCCCAGGTGGTTACTTGCTGCCTTAACTCATTGTTTATATGGCTGAAAGGATAAAGGGAGGAAATCATTTTATTGAATAAATGAATCTGAAGCCTTTCATCTAGACACTGGAGGAAAGCTACTTCTAAGCAGATGTTGGCCCACCCACTTCTTCTGCTAATCTGATACAAGTTTCAGAGCTCGAATGAGAAGATTGACTCTTGAAGTCGTGCCAAGTTAAAGTGCACTTGATACGGCCACACAAATAACGGTCAGATTCCTTACCATTTCTGTGCTGACCTTCAATGAAACAAACATGTTTTAGACCATTTTGTTAAAAGACTTGGTTGAATTTCATTAGATTAATGACCTAAACTGCTACAGAATTCAAATAAATTCCTTGCAAGTTACATGTATCGTTTACACTGAATTATTTACACCACAAAAACCTACATCCTTGGTTGAGTTTGTTTAACCGCAGTTCATATTCAGAGCCTGAATTTTGTATTTCACAGTCACTGTCAGATGCTATCAGTTTCCTCTTCAGTTTTTGATAGAATGTATTGTTACATAATTCCCCACCTAATCAAGAGGTTTTGAAACATACCCGATACATGAGGTGAATTTGAACATCATTTTGGGTTAATAGTCAGATTAATGACATAAAACAAAATGTTCAGAGCAGGCCCACTCCATTCAGCCTATCTAGAGAATTATAGAATCCTGACAGTGTATAAGGATGCCATTTGGCCCATTGAGTCTGCTCTGACTCACTGACAGAGCATCCCAGGCCCTCCTATCCTATCCAGGTATCTTCACGCATTTAAGAACAGAGAACATAGAAAAGTGCAGCACAGGAACAGGTCTTCTGAGCCTGTGCCAATCATTATGCCCTAATTCAAGAAAAGCCTTCTGCCCTTACTCTGAATATATCCCCCCTATTCATGTACGCATCCAGATGCCTCTTAAATGTTGCTAATGTTCCTGCTTCCACCATAACCTCTGGCAGCTCGTTCCAGGCACTCACCACTCTTTGTGTGAAAAACTATCCGTGCACATCTCCCTTAAACTTTACCCCTCTCACCTTGAATCTGTGTCCCCTTGTAATTGACACTTCCACCCTGGGAAATAAGCCTCTGACTATCCCCCCCCTGTCTATGACTCTCATAATTTTGTAGACTCGATCACGTCTCCCCTCAACCTCCATCTTTCCAGTGAAAACAATCCTAGTTTACTCAACCTCTCCTCATAGCCAACATCTTTTCCCAAAGGTAGGGAAGTTTAAAACTAGAGGGCGTAGGTTTAAGATGAGAGGGGAGAGACACAAAAGTGTCCAGAGGGGCAATTTTTTCACACGGAGGATGGCGAGTGTCTGGAACAAGCTGCCAAAGGTAGGAGTAGAGGCAGGTATAATTATTTTCTTTTGAAAAGCATTTAGACAGTTACATGGGTAAGATGGAATAGAGGGATATGGGCCAAATGTGGGCAATTGTAATTAGCTTAGAAATTTGAAAAAAAGGGCAGAATGGACAAGTTAGGCCAAAGGGCCTGTTTCCTAAATCTCTATGACTGTATAATTCTATGAACACCCTTGAGACCAGGCAACATCCTGGTGAACCTACTTTGCAATCTCTCCAAAGCTTCCATGTCCTTCTGATAGAGTGGTGACCAGAACGGCACACAATACTCTAAATATTTCCTACCTAAGGTTTTATACAGCTGCGACATGATTTCCGAACTCTTGTACTCAATGTCCCAAATGACAAAAACAAGCATGCCATGTGCCTTCTTAATCACCTTGGCCACCTGTGGAACTCTGGACCTGCACGCCCAGATCCCTCTGTATGTTATTGTTCCTAAGGGTTTTGCCATTTACAGTATAATTCGTATCTAAATTTGATCCTCCAAAACACATCACTTCGCATTTGTCCAGATTAAACTCCATCTGCCATTTCTATGGCCAAGTCTCCAATCTATCTGTATCCTATTGTATCCTCAACAGCATCAGCAACTCCACTAATCAGACTGCCCACATGTTCCTCCAGATCATTTATATATACTACAAACAGCAGAGGTCCCACCAATTTATCTCAATAATCCCTTTAATCTAAATATCTTGGGACAAGTTTAGCATGGCCAATCCATCTAACCTGTGCATCATTGGACTGTGGGAAGAAACCGGAGCAAACCCAGAGAGAATGTGAAAACTTCACACAGAGAGTCTGTAATTCAGGTTAATGACAACAAAACTATAGTTCAGTTCTATTTTCTTACTTTTGTTTCGTATCCCTCATAGCTTTACCAAACATCAATCCATCAATCTCAATCTTGGAAATTTCAGTTGACCAAGTCCTCTCAGTGATTGGCTCCAGATTTCCAATTTGCTCTATCTGAAAAAGTCCTTCCTGATTTCACTCTGAAAAGCGCTAGATCAAAATTTCACATTATCCTCTTCTTTTTAAATTCCCACTGGAATAAATCATTTCTGAGTCTAGTCCATCAAATCCCTTCCTCGTTTTGATGATTTTGATTAGATAATGGCACAATTTTCTAAACTTAGAGCAATGGTTGTATTTACAACACTAGGCAGGGAGATTCCTACACATGCACAGAGGCACCAACAATGAGGCAGATGTTACAGCCTGGGACAGTGCAGGGTCTGCGACAACAAAACATTTCCAACTTGGGTGAAGCTCACGACTGCCTGCCTGAAACTTATTCAAACCTTTCATTGTCTCATCTGCTCCCATCTTTCGTGGGACCTCAACACCATTGAACATTCTTTTTATCCATAGAATTTGAATATTGCTGAAGAAAAGACACGTTTTGTTGAATCTTTTCATCTTGCACTCATCAGGACATCTTGCAAGATTGCAGAATATAAAGGGGATACAAGAAACTGCTAATCTGTTGGCACCTTGACTCTGGTACAGTTGTGCCATAGAGAATGTAACAGTTAGCTAAAACTGACAATTATCTGCCAAGCTTTGTTGAAATTCGAGCCAGAAAGGGTTGATTCTGATTGCTCAAAACATTGCCAAGAGGAATGAACACCAGGATGGTTGTCACCTATTTTGTTTAGTTGAAACATTCAGCACTCTCTTCTCTTGCAGTACAGATTGTTGTTCCCATTACATTTGATAGTCTTGCGAATTGCACAAATAATTACAAGATGAAAACTTCGACAACATGTATCTTTTTTCACTGATGCCCAAATTCTGTACTACCAAATGGCTGTTTGTATACCTGAGATAGAGGTACAACAATGAACAAATTTGAAATATCAACAACATAGTTTGGCTTATTGGTAAGTTAGAAACAGTTCAGAAATTATCTTTCAGATTTTTTTGGCAGTGTGTTAAATCCAAGCGTGTGCCAGTTTTTATTTATTTAATTGTATTGAAGAGGCTAAAGTGAGACACAGCAAGAATTTATATGAGATGTGATTGAACAGATTGGTCACACTGTTACTAATTTATTCCCTGCTCAACACTGCGCTTGGTCTGAGGTGGCAAATCTCTTTCATGTTTTGGTTTGATGTGTTTATGCCACCATTGTGCTTTAATAGGTGATCGCACCATAAACAAAACCTGTTTGAAACACACCTATACTGTGAATTCACTAAAGCAGAAGCAGTTTGGGAACACAATGATACTGGCACATGTTGTAAATCTCTCTGCCCAGGTACTCTGAAAGCGAGGAGTTTGTTTTTGCGCGTGGTTTCAGTTTTGATGTGCCTTTGTCCCACATCGAATGGGAAGAGGTATTTGCTGAGGTCAGATCCTATAGTCCCAGTTATCCCACCACAAACCGGCATTCACCAAACACACTGACTCCTTAAAATCGCTCCGAGTTGACCTAGCGCCATTGTGCCATTCTGATTGGCTGGTTTTCACATGCAGCGTGATGTCTGGTAGCGTTTTGAGTCCTCAAGGGCATCCCAAACATGACTAACTAAACCTGACAAAGGGACCGGAATAATTATCCTTAAGAAATGTAATTTAATAAAATGCATGCCCTTTTTAATGACAAATCCAAATTTGTATCCAGTGTCCTGTCACTCAGACGGTCTTGCTCAAAAGCAGACTTAAAGCACCATTTGTTGGACTGGTGTCAGAGCAATGAGCTACCGGGTGATATATGTGATGGAATTTGTTTTCAAGGCTCATTGCATCTATGTACACATAGGCTGCTCAAGACAGACAAAAGCGATGTCCCTTTACGCCCCATCTTAACTATGACCAGTTCTGTGAAGCGTGAATTGGCCAAGTATTTGGGTGAGTTACTACAACCAGTTTTGAACAGGTTTTCCCACACGAATTCCTTCACATTTGCAAAGACCATACTGGATTGGCATAATGATAGCAATGCGGTGACTTTATGCGCATTTGACAATGCTAACCTATTCATCAATCACTCAAGGAAGCCATCGATATTTGCACTGCAGCACGATCGAGACCTGCCACCATTGTGTGAATTGATATTCACTGAGATTCTGATTTCAGCAACTCACACAGTTGAATTCAGTTTTAACAATGCAATGTATATCATTTTCTGAGTCTCCCTTCACCCACTGAAGCTTAGTATTAAATTAATTTGTGTTATTCCTACTGCTTGCAAGATTGAGGTTTAATTAATTTTGGTTTGTTATTAAACCAGTCTGACCTTTTCTCGTTGATTCTAAAATAAAGTCACCATAGTCCCAGATGACCACAGGCTGTTCTCTCCTTTTGAGGGGCAGACCTGACTGGTGGTGATTTAATCTGAAGATCATCATACCTCAGGAGGGGGTATCATGAATAACCTCAGCCGGTACGGGAATTGAACCCACGCTGTTGGTGTTGCTTTACGTCAAAAACCAGCTGTCCAGCCCACTGAGCTAAAATATGCTAACAGTTTGCACTTTCCAATAAATGTTGCAATTATGCTTTATTTCTTAAGATCAGTTTTCTTTCTGCTGTAGAGGTCATATGAGGTTTGAGGGAACAACTCGGCAATTAAAGATGGTCAATAAATACTACCCTTACCAGGGATGTCTACACATCACAAAAACTACGTTAAAGCAGTCAAGAAATAAATTGTATCTTAAATTGTATCTATTATTTTTTGTGGCACCCAATCTATGCGGAAATTAACATCTACCACAATAAACACTTTATTTTGCTACATGTTTCCCTAATCTCTGTATCGATACGTTAATATTACCAAGAGATTTGTAGATAACTCTGATCAGACTTGCATCCTTTATTCGTTAACTTTAAATCATGTGTTTTCCCAATATTGCTGATCTCCTACTTGGCTGATTTTCCTCTCCATTCCACCAATCCTATTTATGGGAAATTGAAGAATTTGAGATTTCCCAGCTAGCAGGATATTTTCAGAAACATCTTGAACAATTTGATGGGTGTCAATAGAGTGAATGCAAGCAGGCTTTTTCCACTCTGGCTGTGGGAGAAAAAAACCAGAGGGCATGGGTTAAGGGTGAAAGGAGAAAAGTTTAAAGGGAATATTAGGGGAGCTTCTTCACGCAGAGAGTGGTGGGAGTATGGAATGTGTTGCCGGATGAAGTGGTAAATGCAGGGTCACTTTTACCATTTAAGAAAATCTTGGGTGGGTTCATGGATGAGAGGGGTGTGGAGGGATATGGTCCAAATGCAGGTCAGTGGGACTAGGCAAAAAATGGTTTGGCACAGACAAGAAGGGCCAAAAGGCTATGGTTTCTATGATTAAAAAGTGAATCCTGATCCCCAATTACTTTTTCATGAATTATTCATATGAAAGAGTTGTTTTCTGTCTAATGTTGCTCTGTCTTCATCGCTGATCTCCATCTTCCTTCGCTCTCTCTGTCTGCACCTTGAAATCCAGTTTAAAAAAAAACAATGCATGAAACTCCTACTGAAAGCTCACATTCAGACGTATTAATGCTTTGATAATTTAAAAGCACAGCTTCAAGTGTTACCATTGCACTGAGAGGGAGTCAGACTGGAAAAAATAGGGGGGAAAAAGTGTAATCAGAAACAACTTTTGCAATCCAGATATTTAGCAATGTGTGGAAGCGAACTTCGTATGACCTCTACAGCATAAAGAAAACTGATCTCAAGAAATAAAGCATAATTGCAACATTTATTGGAAAGTGCAAACCGTTAGCATATTTCTATTTTAAATGGTGAATACTGTCACTTTACAAAAGGGAATGTTTTATGCTTTCACTGTCACAATAAAATCTTTCATTTTCTTTCAGTCCTCAGTGCAGTATCCTGTGAATTCAGTTTGTAACAATATGCTAGCTCCTGTGTGCCAAAGGCAATCATCATCAGCATCTAATAGCACAGTATTCCTTTGTCCTTAACAATTAAATCAGGAAGTTATAAAAATGAGAAACTTCAACATGCATTGGAGGAGGAACTTTTTAAATGGGAAGCATGTTGAGTAGATTGAAAGCCAGCAAGATTCCGCGCCCCAAATTAATTCTCCTTTGGCTCAAACCCAAATGTTTTCTAATGAAAACTGTTTTGCCAACAGGGAAAAAAATAATACAATGAGACACTATAAGCAAAGGATGTAATCATTTGCAGTTTTGGACCCTCTGTCTTATTATGAAAAGTGTGTACAAATGGAGCACGATGAGTTTGCCAGATAATTTTATACTGTAGCTTTTTGCTGATTTTGTTTTAGAGTTGAATTTGAAATGACAATATTCAGATATCTTATTTTGTACTAGATTTCAGAGTTTGCTCATTTAAATTTGAGGTGGAGGTGCCGGTGTTGGACTGGGGTGGACCCCATATCTATGAGGAAAGGTTGAGGACTCTGGGTCTGTACTCATTGGAGTTTAGAAGAATGAAGGGGGATCTTATTGAAATTTACAGGATACTGGATGGAGTAGATGTAAAGAGGATGTTTGCACTGATGAAGGAACAGTGCTCCGAAAGTTTGTGATTCCAAATAAACCTATTGGACTTTAACCTGGTGTTGTGCGACTTCTTACTGTAACTTTAAGTTTGTTAGAGCTCTTTGTGAATTTAAACCAAGGAGTAAGTCTCTTTCCCTGAATCAAAGCAGCAGATAATTTATTTACCACGAGCTTTGCTCTTACTCTATAAGACCATAAGACATAGTAGCAGAATTAGGCCACTCGGCCCATCGAGTCTGTTCCACCATTCAATCATGGCTGATATTCTCCTCATCGCCATTATCCTGTCTTTTCCCCATAAACCCTGCTCCCCTTACTAACCAAAAACATATCCATCCCTGTCTTAAAGACACTCAATGATCTGGCCTTCTGCGGCAAAGTGTTCCACAGATTCACCACTCTCTGGCTGTAGATATTCCTCCTCATCTCTGTTTTAAAGGATTTTCCCTTCAGCCTAAGGTTGTGCCCTCTGGTTCTACTTTTTGTTCCTACTAGTGAAAACATCCTCTCCATGTCCACTCCATCCAGATGTCACAGTATCCTGTAAATTTCAATAAGGTCCCCCCTCATCCTTCTAAACTCCAATGCGTACAGACCCAGAGTCCTTAACCGTTCCTCATCTGACAACTTTTCATTCCAGGGTTCATTCTTGTGAACCACCTCTGGACCTTTCACAAGGCCAATACATTCTCCCTTAGATAGCGGGCCCAGAACTGCTCATAATACTTCAAATGGGCTCCAATCAGAGCCTTATACAGCTTGGAAGTACATCCCCGCTCTTGTATTCTAGCCCTCTCGACATGAATGCTAACATTGCATTTGCCTTCCTATCTGCCGACTGAACCTGCACGTTAACCTTAAGAGAATCTTGAACGAGGACTCCCAAGTCCCTTTGTGTTTCTGATTTCCTAAGCATTTCCCCATTTAGAAAATAGACTATGCCCCCATTCCTCCTTCCAAAGTGCATAACCTCACACTTTTCCACATTGTATTCTATCTGCCACTTCTTTGCCCACTATCCTAACCCGTCCAAGTCATCCTGCAGCCCTCCGTTTCCTCAATACTACCTGTCCCTCTACATATCTTTGCATCATCTGCAAACTTAGCAACAGTGCCTTCAGTTCCTTCTTCCAACTCATGGATAGAGGCTTGGTTAACTATCAGACAGTAAAGAGTGGGGGGTAAATGGGTGTTTTTCTGGTTGGCGATCAGTGACTAGTGGTGTGCCTCAGGGATCAGTGTTGGGACCGCAATTGTTTACAACTTAGATAAATGATTTGAAATTGGGGACCAAGTGTGTCAAAGTTTGCAGATGATACTAAGATGAATGGCAGAGCAAAGTGTGCAGGGAGCACTGAAAGTCTGCAAAGGGATTTTGACAGTCTAAGTGAGTGGGCAAGGGTCTGGCAGAAGGAGTACAATGTTGATAAATGTGAGGTCATTCATTTTGGTAGGAGAACCAGCAAAGTGGACTGTTACTTAAATAGTAAAAAATTGCAGCACGCTGCTGTGCAGAGGGACCTGGGTGTCCTTGTGCAGGAATCTCAAGGAGTTGGTTTGCAGGTGCAGCAGATAATTAAGAAGGCAAATGGAATTTTGTTCTTCATTGTTAGAAGAATGGAGTTTAAAAACAGTGAGGTTATGTTGCAGCTGTATAAGATGCTGGTGAGGCCACACCCGGAGTATTGTGGACAGTTTTGGTCTTTTTATTTGAGAAAGGATATACTGGCACTGGAGGAATTGCAGAAGAGATTCACTAGGTTGATTTTGCATTCACATGAGTGAATCTAAGTATTAGTCAGGATTATATTTTCAAATCCCTTTGATTGCCTGAAAGAATTGCTCAAGTGACCCTCCAGGAACTCACTTAATTGACCCGTCCTCATGTATAAACCCAGAAATTAATTGGCATGGTGATACAGTGGTTAGCACTGCTACCTCATAGCGCCAGCGACATGGGTTCAATTTTAGCCTCGGGTCACTGCCTGTGGAGTTTGCATGTTCTCCTCGTGTCTGCGTGGGTTTCCTCTGGGTGCTCTGGTTTCCTCCCACAATCCAAAGATATGAGGGTTAGGTTGATTGGCCATGCTAAATTGACCCTAGTGTCAGGGGATTAACAGGGTAAATGTGTGGGGTTATGGGAATAGGGCCTGGGTGGGACTGTGGTTGGTGCAGACCCATTGAGCCGAATGGCCTCCTTCTACACTGTAGGATCCTATGAAATTTCTATCAGTGGGCAATTGCCCTAAACTTGACTTTTATTGATACAGAACCTTTCGTAACAACTGCATGTCTCAAAGCACAATATTTAGTTATTGTTGTAATTTTGGAAATGTGGCGACCAATTTGCAGCCAGTGAACTCCAACAGAAAATTATGATGGCAACCAGATATCTATTTTCCTGATGATGATTGAGCTGGAAAATATTGATCAAAGCACCACGAATCAGTTCTCTTCATCATGGGAATTCAGAATACAGGTGTCACACGTAATAAAAATGTCAAATGAAATGTTGGTATTTATTGCAAAAGGAACTGGAGTATAAAAGTAGAGAAGTGTTGTTGCAGTTGTGTAGGGTGTTGGTGAGACCACAGCTGGAGTATTGTGCCCAGTTTTGGTCTCCTTATTTGAGGAAGGATGTGGTGGCATTGGAGATGGTTTAGAGGAGGTTCACCAGATTGATTCCAGGAATGAAGAGGTTGATGTACGAGGAGAGATTGAACAGTTTGGGCTTGTACTCGGAGTTTAGAAAGATGAGAGGGGACCTGATTGAAGTGTATAAAATTTTAAGAGGGATTGATAGAGTAATTGTAGAGTAATTGCCTTATGGGGCAATCTAGAGTAAGAGGTCAATCTAGAGTATAGGCTGTGAGGTGGTAGATTTAAAACTGAGATAAGGAGGAACTACTCGTAGAGGGTGGTGAATTTGTGGAACTCGTGCCCCAAAGCACGGTGGAATCTGAATCATTGAATGGTTTCAAGAGGAGATAGATATATTTCTAATAAAAAATGGGAAAGAGGGAAATGGGGAACAGGTGGGAAGGTGGATTTGAGACCAGGGAGAGATCAGTCATGATTTAATTGAATGGCGGCGCAGGCTTGAAGGGTCAAATTTGCCAAATTCTGCTCCTAATCCCTATGTTCTATGTACAAAACTGTGCCCTGGGATATATTATATCCACTCAAGAGGGGACCTTGGTTTAACTTCACCCCTGTCAAGTCAACATTCAGCACTGCACTGGAGTGTCAGCCTTATCTTTTTGTGCTCATGTCTCTGGAATGAGAATTGAATCCACAGCTATTCGACTCCGAGGCAAGAATTTATTTAAGTTTGTAAGCTCTTGGATGAGATTCACAGGCCTTAACTCTGGTTGATTGTTACTTATCCTTCACTAGAATGAGTGGAATGGGGGTGATTATTATTTAAATCTTCGTGCTCTCCCTTCAATTTTGGTTGAGATAAAGTCACTGAGGATCAAACCTGCAGCTCCCTGGCTGTATATCCCCACAAAATAACTCAACTCTGTGTTTCAGGATTGCACACATTTTTCTTTCTTGAGAAGAACAGCAACATAATAATTGTGCGTATTGTACCGAACTTACAAAGATTATTTTATTTTACAGATTCACTGGCCTGGAACCAAAGAAAGAGTTGAAATGTGCAAATTAACGGGGAAACATCCATTTGTAAGTATCAGTTATTTTATTATGGTAACTTTTCATTGGAAGAAAGATTGCCATACACTGTTGTACCTCTGGTATGAATTTTTCGATTGGGTAATTGACATTTAAACAACCAATGACAATCAGACAGATTGATGGGATATTCCATATCTAAGTTGTGGTTCTTCAGTATATTACGGGGCTTGGATTACAGGGGGGGTGTATTACTCTATGCAGGTCCCAGGATGTGTGGATCATTACTCACTGAGAGAGAAAACATATATACTTATGTTGGTCAACAAGGTATGAAGTTGGCAAAGTGCAGCAGTGACTGAAGATTTTTGATTTGATTTGATTTATTATTGTCACATGTATTACCATACAGAGAAAAGTATTGTTCTTACACTATACAGACAAAACATATCATTCATAGAGAAGGAAATGAGAGACTGCAGAATGTAGTGTTACAGTCATAGCTAGGCTGTAGAGAAAGATCAACTTAATGAAAGGTAAGTCTATTCAAAAGCCTAACAGCAACAGGGAAGAAGCTGTTCTTGAGTCAGTTGGTACGTGACCTCAGACTTTTGTATCTTTTTCCCAAAGGAAGAAGATGAAAGAGAGAATGTCCGGGGTGTGGGGGGGTCCTTAATTATGCCGGCTGCTTTGCCGAGGCAGTGGGAAGTGTAGCCAGACTCAATGGATGGGAGGCTGGTTTATGTGATGGATTGGGCTACATTCACAACCTTTATCATGAAGATATTTGTGGTGCAAAAGATAACATTGTGAATGTTGGAAATCTAAGATAACAAATGGAAATGGTTGAAGAAGAAGGTCAGTGTCTCAGAATAGGAAAGCTGTTTAACTTTTCAGAAAAAAAAATTGTCAGAATATATTTCTTTTGTGCTGTCGTATTTCTGGGCAGACCATAGGAATAGACTTCGATTGACATGGACTAGAGCGAGAAGATGTGTTTTGAATGTTTGTTCTGTAGTGGTACAATTTCTGAAATACTGTTGAACAAGTGTAACATTTCAATATCCCGACCAATTATAGTTCTGTCTCAACTCCAACACTGCCTGAGTTATTGTTTCCTGGTAAATTACTCAGATATAATCAATCAAATAGCTGTTGTGGGAAAGTTATTGGAATCTATAATTAAGGACAACATAATTATGCACATAAAGAAATTTGAGCTGATTAGAGGGAGCCAGCATGAATTTGTAAAGTGTAGATCATTTCCAATAAACACAGTGGATTGTTGAGAAAGTCACTAAAGCAATGAATGGGAAACGTCTCTGGAAATAATAGTTTATGTGGATCCTTATTGAAAATATTCACTAAGATTCCGCATAAATTTATTTAACATTAAAGCTCATGGAATTGAGGACAATTATTGAGCTGGCTAAGAGATTGATAGCAGACTGAAAGTAAGAATAGTAGATATGTACTGAATTATAATGAAGTGTCCCACAATAATCACCACTGGGGCCTCAACAATTTACTGTATTTATTCACGACTTCGTTAACGCAATAGACAGCCTTCTGTACAATGTTAGCTGGTGACACAGTTGCTGCTGATGTGAGCAGTTGAGGCTACCTCATTGAATGTTTTTAGGGCAAGGATAGGTAAATTTTTGAACAGTAAGGGAATTAAGGGTCATGGTGAGCAGGTGGATAAGTGGAGTTGAGTCCATGAAAAGATCAGCCATGATCTTATTGAGTAGCGGAGCAGGCTCGAGGGGCCAGAAAGCCTACTCCTGCTCCTAGTTCTTTTGACACAAAAGATTGATGACAGAGTAAATATTGTGGTAAATATCGGGACCATAAAGTTACAAAGAGGCAGTGATAGATTAAGTAATTGGACAGAACTATGGCAGAGGGAATTCAATGTAGGTAAACAAAAGATCACCTGTTCAACTAGAAAAATGACAGATCCCATTATTTCTAATGAGTGAAAAGCTAGGAACAGTGCTGGTTCAAAGAGATTTACACACTATGGGCCTGATTTTACCATTTTCATTCGAAGTGCTGAATCTGGGAGCAGTGCAGATCCAGCTTGTAAATCTGCTTTCTGGCACCCCCATACGCACTCCGCCTGCAAAAAACTCGCGGGTCCCATTTGCACTGTGGGCGGAGCTTAGCACGGCCGAAACAACTGGAGCTCTGAACTGCACATGCGCAGTTAGAAAAAAATTCAAAAAGTACGCCCATGTTAGATCGCTCTCAGGCCACAGAAAGTGGAGAAAGTGGCCCAGGAGCGAAAAGTGGGAGTGATGGCCCACACGGACATCACTGTCCCCCTTGTCCACCCACCCCCCCCGCTGCCTAGAACAATCCCTGCCCCCTTCCCCCTCCACCAATCGTCCGCAGAGTGGCAGCGGACCCCCCCGCCCCAAACCCCGCCCCACCAGTGAGCAATCGGGCCTCCCCTCCCCCCCCCACTAGAGATACATCTTACCCATCTCCCTCCTCACCCCCCCCCCCCCAGAATGATCTGGCCTCACCCCCCTCCCTCTCCCTAGAGAATGTTCAGGCCTCACCCCCCCCCCCCCCCCCCCCCCCCCCCCAGAGAATGATATGGCCTCACTCCCCCCCACCTCCCAGAGGAACATCTGACCCACCTTCTCCTCCGTCCCCACCAGATAACTACCAGCCCTTCCCCCCGCACCAGACAACGATCAGCTCCCCCCACCAGATAATAATCAGCCCTCCCCATAACCCCCTCCCCACCAGAGATGCATCTGACCCACCTCCTCCTCTTCCCCCCCCTCCAACCAGAGAGTGATCTGACCCGCCTCCCTGCCCCCGACCCCCCACCACCGATCTGAGTCAGGGAGCCAATGGGAAGCTCCGAACTCGCTCTTCAGCAGCTGGAGTGCCCGATTCAGACTTTTATTTAGCGGGTCCATTATGGGCGCGATTCCGGATTGGCAAACATGGTGGTAAAGGGGGAAATGCTGATAAATTTGGGCAGGCAGTTCATTAATTCAATTTAAATACATGCAAATATATTTAAATCACCGTTGCGTCCGTTTTGGGTGTGAATCGGATCACGGCCATTCCCGGGTTTCGGTGAAGTGGCCATCTGCGCGAACCCGGGCGTGGATCGCGTTCATGGCCTCACACCCAAAAATAAGGCCCTGTGGGTGGGATTTTACGGCCTCGCTCGAGTGAGGCCAGAAATTCCAGCCCGAGATCGACGGATATTTCCGTTGTCTGCCCCTCACCTGCTCCAATTCCGTGGCAAGCTGGGTGGTAGAATTCCGGCACATATCCACAGAGGTGATAATGGTCACTCGATTCGTCATCCAGATCTGAGGCTAATGCTCAAATCTTAACAGGGTGGCTGGTAGAATTGAAGTTCAATTAACATCGCTGGAATATAACGTTAATCTTGTAATGGTAACCATGATAACAATCATCAATTGTTTTAAAGACTCATCTAATTCACTAATGCCCTTCAGCGAAGGAAATCTGCCAGCCTTACTTGGTCTGACCTGCACGTGACCAGACCCACAACAATGTGATTGATTCCTTTTCTGAAATAACTGAGCGAACCTCTCAGTTCAAGGACAATTAGTGACGGACAACAAATGCTGGCCTCACATCAAATGTGGCACCCACGTCCCATGAAAGAATAAAGATCACTAAAATGCTGTGTTCAGGGTCAGAATATAATCAAAAAGACTTCTGGAGTTTTAGCCTTTATAAAGAGAGGGTTATAATGTTAGGGGAAAGTAGGTTTTCTAGAGCTATACAAAATCCTGGTTAGACCACAAGTGGAATACTGTGTACGGTTCTCACGCCACACCTTAGAAAGAAAATATTGGCCTTGGAAGGTGTGCATTGCACGTTCATTATTTCAGTTATTCATGGAGTGTGGTGATATATATTGCTGACTGGAAGCTGCTATAATGCCCCCTTTACTACAATCAGATGGTTTGCTGAGCCACTTCAGAGGGCAGATAAAAGTCAACTGCATTACTAGGATCTGAAGTTGTATAAAGGCCCAGTCAAGAAGAGGTTGGAAAGTTCCCTTTTCTCAGAGACATCAATGATCCAGATGGGATTTTCCAACAATCCAGTAGTTCCATGGTTACCATTCTCAGTATTAGCTTTCATTCCCAATTTATTTGGTAGCTGAGTTTAAATTCCCTGCCTGCCATGATAGGGTTTGAACTCACGTTACCAGTTCATTAATCCAGGCCCCTGGATTGCTAGGCTAATGACAGAATTACTGTGCTACTTGCAAAAATGTTACCAGTTGCTCCAAGGTTTAAATTATGAGGAGCGATTACATAAAAAACATGTGTTCAATAAGGGTCAGAGGGTGAGTTGATTAAGGTTTTTAAGATTTAATAGGGTTAATATAGAGAAACATTTCCCACTGGTGGAAGAGTCTCAAATTATGGATATACCCTTAAACTCAGCACCAGACTTTCAGGAGAGGCGTCAGGAAACACTCCAAGCAAAGGGTGATAGTTATATGGAACTCTTCCCAACAGAGAGCAGTAAATGGTGGTAATCAGTTCATAATTTTAAACCTGTGATGAGTAGAGCTGTTGCTAGCTAAGGATATGAAGGTATATGGAATCAAGGGAATAAGTAAAGGCAGGATGCAGTTTTTTTTAGGTGGAATAAGTCAGAGGGGCTGAATGGCTTACTCCTGTTCCAACATGAAAGACTTTCTATTGAAAAGCAACATGGTAACACGTGTAGTGTAATTATTGAATGATTTGGGTGGTGTGGCCCAGTTAGATGCTAAATGTTGTGTGCTTACACTTTAATAGTGACTTTGTTTCTCGTGTAAGATCTACTAAAGGGGACTTCTATTGGAAAGAATGTGTCTGGGATAAAAAGAACCATTGTAACTTGTTTAAAATGAAAATGAACATTAGCTTTGGCAAAAAGGAGTTGTGTCAAAGGTTTCCCAGGACCCCACATCAAATTACAGAGCTACAAAATCTCATTCAGAAAGGTTGACTTTGTGACACACTATATGGTGAATGTAACCTCTTGCTGCTAGGTGCTAGGGGTCACATTAATGAAACACGTTTTTTGGCAGTTTCAGCCAAGCCCCCTGTTGACACAAGCCCAGAGGGCAGGCTTCTGAAATGGGGGTTGAGGTTTCATTGTAGAATAATTTGCATGGGGGCCCTAGTTAGTAGATTTCATCATTCTGGCCTTGAGGACTGTTCTGTCATCACATTTATAATAATGGCAGTAATTCACTTTATTTAAGCGTATTAAACCGAATGTTCCATAGATGTATTCTCCCTTACCCTGAGGTGAAGATCAAATC
Source organism: Carcharhinus amblyrhynchos (assembly GCF_965287045.1). Classification (NCBI taxonomy): domain Eukaryota; kingdom Metazoa; phylum Chordata; class Chondrichthyes; order Carcharhiniformes; family Carcharhinidae; genus Carcharhinus; species Carcharhinus amblyrhynchos. The sequence continues at coordinate 52,009,265 of NC_137342.1, forward strand.
AATGACTTTGCTGCATTATGCTATTTCAGCTTAGAATTTTAGGAGCTCTTAATAAATAAACTGCTGTTTGTATTCTGTTAACAATTGACGACAATACTATCAAAAGATAAATTCATGACATAAAACTCCATCTAGACTCAACCTACACAATAATTACTTTGTGCAGAACTTTTTGTTGTACAATTTGGCAATTAATTATTATCCTTTGAATCGATTTTTTTCACTACCTACCAAGAAAATTGAAACTATGAAATTTAAGAAAAGAAAGCTCATTTATTACTGTGAATGGAGAAAATATATTGTTAATAATCCTAAATGTAAGATGGTCCCATCCTGTTTGTATTTTGCTAAGATCTGAAAGTTAAAATCTAATACTGAATGTAAGTGCTTTTGATGTTGACTTTGAAGCATTGTTTATTATGAATATAGAAGCAAGTTACAGTGAGCACAATAATCTTATCAAACATGAAGAAATAACAAATACAGACCAAAGTGTCTGACAAATTTTCAACACCTATACCATTACAATATTTGTTGCAAATATTTCCGAAAGTGTAACAGTCTTCCCAGTGCTTTAGTAATACGTTTTTCTTTGAGGGTTGATTGTGATAATTTCTTGTTTAAAATAATACCTGGATTAAGTCCCTCTCTACGGCTCACCCAGTCTATGCAGTCTATGTGCTAAGCTAAACCGATTAAAAACAGAACAATACAACTGACTCTACTTTCCTCAACCCTTCACATTATTGATTCTTTGCTTTACAATTATTTAACTCCATGGCAATTTGGTCACATGATCAGTTACTGGAAACAAGCTGGTTTTTGCAAGGAATTATCTTGCAGACGGGACTACAATAGAATAGAATCCCTACAGTGCAGAAAGAGGCCATTTGACCCATCAAGTCTGCACTGGCCACAATCCCACCCATTCTCTACTCCATTTCCCTACATATTTACCCACTAATCCCTCCAACCTACACATCTCAGAACACTAAGGGGCAATTTTAGCAAAGCTAATCAACCTAACCCGCACATCTTTGGACTGTGGGAGGAAACCAGACCAAACCCACGCAGACACGAGGAGAATGTGCAAACTCTACACAGACAGTGACCCAAGCCGGGAATCGAACCCAGGCCCCTGGAGATGTGAAACAGCAGTGCTAACCGCTGTGCTACCGTGCCTCCCAGAAACTAGTTCTGAAAGGGACCATTTTGGAACATAAAATACAGTTTTTATTTTCCCAGAAGTACATGTGCCATCACGGAGTGCAGTTCTCAATTATAAAATCTCATAATTTTTTGTTATTGCTTAAGTTGGTCCTGGGGGTGTGTTTGGATTGGTCCTCAAATCTGAAAAATAGGATAGACTGATTGACCTTTTTTTGAAAAAAATTCGAAGAAAGCGTGTCATGCTAAAGAACTTCCATCAAAACCCAGAAAATGTGAATCCCAGATCCAAGCAGCTCTGTGGCTCAGAACTGAGGAAGGGTCACATTGGGCTGTCTGTGCAGATGCTGCCAGATCTGTTGAATTATCCCATCACTCACTGTTCCTATTACAGCACGATGACTCAGCTTGTTTCACTCCCAGCATCAACATTTTCAATTTTACCCTTCAAAGCATGTTCCACTCCTTCAAACACCAGACCTCATGCGGAAATCAGAGTGTGTGGGGACTGAAGGATGCTGACGTGGTGCAGACACACAGCTCAGTAATGTTCTAGTGCTTCACACTGCTAATCTTGAGACTAAGAAAATATGGCCCATGTGTCCTCCTTTCCCTGACTGCCCCACCATGTCCTCCTACCCCACCCCCCATCCCCAAAACAGGGTAATTCGAGAATCTCTACGATAGTAAATAACTCTAACAACCACAGGTTTATATTTCTGCTGTTGAGTATATTTTCTTTTGTAATTTTCCATGAGATGTCACAATCTTTAATTGTTTTAATTTTTTAAAGGATATTGTGACAGATGCAAACAGATCTGTCCAGAAGTTTGCAGCGAGGGTTACAAAACACAGCAAAGAATTTACTGCAGAGCTCTGTAGGGACAATACACAGAGGAGCAATGATCAATAAAGTCAGAACCCAACACTGTGAATCTATTCCTTTCATGCCTTTGCTGATGGTTCTTTCTGTTTCCTGAACAGAGAGAGTGTGCAAATTTCATCAGGGTCCTTCATAATTATAACAAGACCCATGCGTACGTCTGTGGCACTGGAGCCTTCCATCCGATGTGTGCCTTTATTGAGCTGGGACCCCGGGCAGAGGTAATGTAATTTTAGCTACTGTTATAAGTGGTGCATGGCAGGGAAAGCAGTAAATGGAATGAATATCATCCATCATCTCCCTTCAAAGGGATTTTCACAACACTTTGTTGATATTTTACATAGATGATGCACACTTAATACAAAGAAATTCATTCATTCAAAACATATTCCTGAGAGGTAATCTTTATTTTTTATCAGGAGCCTGTATTTCGACTGGACCCTCACAGTCTTGAGTCTGGAAGATTGAAATGTCCCTTTGACCCTCAGCAACCTTTTGCTTCAGTGTTAACAGGTAAAAAACAACATTGCCCCTTTGTTCCCAAACCCAATGAAGTGAGAATTCCTCGGGCTGGAACACAGCAGCCAAGTGTTATTTACACTTTCACTCTGCCTCTTGTGTAAGGAAAGAAGTTCCAATTATTTGTCAGAATTAATATCTTTGTAATTTTTATTTGCAGAAAACAACCAGCATCTATTATTAACATTTTAAGATTTGAGCAAAATGGTTTTTATAAGGTTTGGAATGTAAGGTTTTTATAACCAGTAAAAATTGTCACAATATATTTTGTAATGGAAGTTGGGAATTTGCCTTTCCAAAGAGTCAAATTCCTTTGAATCATCATTTAATGCATCCCCAATCATCATTTGGTGTGTTTTAATATCTCTAAAACTGGGTGTAGAGGTACAAAATCCACATTTGTGTTGCTGGAGCACCTTAAATACTGAACCAATGAATTCTTTGGCCAACTGAACACTTCTAGCCTCCACACACTGAGGCTAATTCTTCTTTGCCTAATTCCCTCCATATCCCTGCTCCACGCACCAATCCCCTTGCCCAGTGAATAAGGACAGGTACACTGACAACGAGTTATTGACTGATGTTGCCAATCAATGTGGCCCTGACCTACTGACATGTCCATGGCGAATTGTCAATAAATTAAGCAAGTGAACTGGCATTGATTTGCTCAATGAGGTCAACATGGCACCAATGTTTGGACCAGGATATTGGTGGATTTCCTTGTCTGCCAGTGGTTTTGGGCAATACTTAAACAGCTTATTGAGTGAGATTACTGAACTACTTGGAGCACAGTCCTGCCTTCTAATCCTTCCAAATGACACTGTATCTCCTGTTAAGCAATCCCAATTGATTGAAGGCGGTGTCGTAATGGTATTGTCATTGGACCAGTAACCCATGAATAGTGCTCTAGATTCAAATCCCAGCACAGCAGATGTTGAAATTTGAATTCAATAAAAATCAGAAATTAAATGTGTAATGATAACCATGAAAGCGTTGTTGATTGTTATAAAAATCCATCTGGTTCATTAATGTGCTTGGGAGAGGGAAATTAGGGATGGGCAGTAAATACTAACCCAAACAGCGATGCCCGCATCCCATCGATTTTAAAAAATCTCACATATTTAAAGGGATAGATTTTACTCAATAATTTTACAAAACGCTAATCCCATGACACTTCTGTTATATGTGATGTAATAAGTTATATTTGTAGAACATCATTAGTGTCCTGAAACACCCAAAGGAGCTTGAGAAATCAAAGAATGATATTGGGCCACATGAGGAGATATTAGGTCAGGTAATCAAAATTTTGGTCAAAGAGGTTTTTAGAAGACTGAGATAGTGAGGTGGAGATGTTTTTAGAAGGAGAACAGGGTAGTGAGATGGAGAAGTCTAAGGAGGGGATTCAAGAGCTCAGGACAGAGGCAGCTGAAGACACCAGTGATGGAGCGATTAAAATTAGGGCTGCTCAAGAGACCAGAATTCAAGGAGTGTAGATATGTCAGAGATTTCTGGGGCTTCAGGAGATTGCAGGGATAGGGAGGGGTGAGTCCATAGAGCAGCTTGAGAACAAGGATTAAAATGTTACAATCACAATGCTGCTTAACTGTGAGCCAAATGTAGGGGTGGTCGGGAACAGGACTTGATGTGAGTCAACATACGGGCAACAGATGTTTGGATGTTCCCAGGTTTACAGATGGCAGAATGTGGGAAACCAGCCAGGATGTGTTGGAATAGTGGAATATAGAGGCAATGACAGCATGAGTGAGGGTTTCAGCAGTAGATGAGCTGAGATAGGAGTGAAGTCAGGTCATGTTATGGAGGTGGAAATAGGCAGTCTGAGTAAAGGTGCCATGTCTCAAAACCAGCAACCCCAGGACTTGGGGTGGCATGGTGGCACAGTGGTTAGCACTGCTGCCTCACAGTGCCAGAGACCCAAGTTTAATTCCCAGCTTGTGTCACTGTCTGTATGGAGTTTGCGCATTCTCCCTGTGTCTGCGTGGGTTTTCTCCAGGTGCTCTGGTTTCCTCCCACGTTCCAAAAATGTGCAGGTTAGGTCAATTGACCATGCTAAATTGCTCCTTAGTGTCAAGGGGACTGGCTAGGGTAAATGCATGGGGTTATGGGGATCAGGCCTGGGTGGGATTGTGGTTGGTGCAGATTTGATGGGCCAAATAGCCTCCTTCTGCACTGTAGGGATTCGGTGATGACTGAGCTTGTGCCAGATTGTGGCTCTTGCCAGATTTCAGTTTTGATGGTTGGGCCGATGGGTGGTTTGGGTCGGGCTGAGTTGGGTGGAGCCCATGGTCACTTGTAATGCAGGAATAGACTGGCACACAGCATCAATGCAGCGCCAAGGGAAGCTGTTCAGGTGAGTCTTTAATTTTTTTCAGTTAAAATTGATGCACTGCACATTATAACAATGTAGGTTTTGTACATCTCCGGTTTTTTGACAGCTGGATGTCAGACATTGTCCTGTAACACTATGCAAATGAGGTCAGGAACTCAGCTTGGGATCAAATGTGACATCAAGGTTCTGAACAGACTGACTTAATCTCAGACTGTTAGTATATCAAGTTCTGATATATTAATACGTTTAGTTGGAAGATTCAGAGACCAGGCCCGACTGTAGTATAATCTTGGCGTGGTTTTTGTTGTTTCTTTAGGCTTGGGGTCTTTGAGTAGAGTTCCTTGTGTGGATTTTTCTCATGACTTTTTCTTTTTGGAATTTAGTCTGCTGGTGGAATCACTAGCTTCCCAAAGCAAGACTGAATACTGGCTGTGTGCATGGCATGTATGTTAAAGTTTTAAGGTTCATTATTAGGGTTACAAGTAGGCTTATATTAACACTGGAATGAAGTTAGTGTGAAAATCCCCTAGTTGCCACACTCTGGTGCCTGTTTTTGTACACTGAGGGAGAATTTAGCACGGCCAATGAACCTAACCAGTATGTTATCGGAAGGTTGAACCATTGCTCCCCAAAACATATAATTTGTAAGAACTCCAGTGATAACTATCTCATAGAAGAATCTCATAGAATCCCTACAATGTAGAAGGAGGCCATTCGGCCCATTGAGTCTATACTGACAACAATCTCACCCAGGCCCTATTCCCATAACCCCACAGATTTACCCTGCTTATCCACTGACTCTGAGGGACAATTTTAGCATGGCCAATCAACCTAACCCGCACATCTTTGGACTGTGGGAGGAAACCAGAGCACCGGGAGGAAACCCACGCAGACATGAGGAAAATGTACAAATTCCACACAGACAGTGACCCGAGGCTGGAATTGAACCCGTGTCCCTGGCACTGTGAGGCAGCAATGCTAACCACTGTGCCATCATGCCACCCTGTGTAATATCTGAAATGTCTCTTTCTCACTCTCATTGCCCTGACTAGTGAAGATGACGCCTTCCCTTTCATTATTTTGTGATACAGGAACTGTTAAATATGCCTAAGCACCTGATGTCCAGATATGAATGAACCCGAGATTAATAAATAATTAATTTATACCAAAGGAATAAATTGGATGAGGACCCCTGTAAGATGGAGTTTTATCATGAAACTTTTTTAATGAGTTCCAATAGTTGTGCTGAATTATATCTGTGGAAAACATTGACATCTGATACCAGTGAATCAGCGTGAACCCATTTCTCACAGTGTTTAATGAGAGCCTCACCCCTTTGAACCAGTGATTCTATATTCTGAAAACAATTTAACTGTGGCTATACTTTTATCCAAATATAACGAGCAACATGATTTCTGATCCTTGCACCATAGATTGTAAAAATGCCGAAGAAATTTCACTCACAAATCTTTCCGACTGTGATGTCTAAGATTTCTTTGACTTTGAACATGTTGTGAAAAACACTAAGAGATCCACACTGTCAGTTGTTGTGAAAGGAAAGTGATTCTTCAGAGGGCGGGTAGAACAATCGAAGCTGCAGCCAGATGAAATTTCCAATACAGTTGGGTGGAATTTGTTATAAATTTATTAACAGTGTTACTGACAGAGGGGCGGAATCTTGCTGTTTGCTGGTAGAAGTACTTTAATCAGCCTGGTGAATGAATAAAACCCCGGGGCTTTATCCATCAACATAGTTACAGAGGCGGTTGAGAAATACAAAACAGTAAAACACGCAGTGATCTTCAATAACATTAAAAGCAGTGGGAGTCTCACAAGAAGTATGTGCAGAACTCAAGATTTCCTTTCTTACTGTTGTCCAATGCTTTTTGTTGTATTTCACTCGTGAAAGCAACAAGATCAGAAATCATGAAAGGAAATGAGCTCTCACCAATTTAGTAAAATAGGACAATACAGATACATGATAGGTTCATTCATTCACATGTTTATTCACATTTTGGATATTGACTGTAATCATCAAGGAAGAAGTGGTGAGACATCTGGATATAAATTGTCCCATTGGTAAGACGCAGCATGGGCTCATGAAGGTCAGGTCATGTTTGAAAAATTTGGTGGTATTCTTTGAGAACGTTACATGCGCAGTGAACAATGGGGAACCTGTGGATGTGGTGTATCTGGACTTTCAGAAGGCATTTGACAAGGTGCCGCACCAAAGACTGCTACATAAGATAACGGTGCACAGTGTTACAAGTAATGTATTAGCATGGATGGAGGATTGGTCAACTAACAGAAAGCAAAGATTGTGGGTAAATGGGTGTTTTTCTGGTTGGTGATCAGTGACTAGTGGTGTGCCTCAGGGATCAGTGTTGGGACCGCAATTGTTTGCAATTTACATAGATGATTTGGAGTTAGGGACCCAAGTATAGTGTGTCAAAATTCACAGATGACACTAAGATGGGTAGAAGAGCAAAGTGCGCAGAGGACGCTGAAAGACTGCAAAGGAATTTAGGAGTTTAGGAGTCGGGAGGTAATGCTGGAACTTTATAAGACCCTTGTCAGGCCTCATTTAGAGTATTGTGCGCAGTTCTGGTCGCCTCACTATAGGAAAGATGTAGAAGCTATTGAAAGGGTGCAGAGGAGATTTACAAGGATGTTGCCTGGACTGGGAGGCATGCCTTATGAAGTTAGGTTGAGGGAGCTGGGACTCTTTTCCGTGGAGAGACGAAGGTTGAGAGGCGACCTGATAGAAGTTTACAAAATGTTGAGAGGAATAGATAGGGTGGACTCTCAGAGGCTATTTCCCCGGTTTGAAATGGTCGCTACGAGAGGACACAGATTTAAGGTGCGGGGAGGGAGGTTCAGAAGTGATGTTAGGGGTAAGTTTTTCACTCAGAGGGTGGTGAGTGAATGGAATCGGCTGCCGTCAGTGGTGGTGGAGGCGAACTCGCTGGGGTCTTTTAAAAGACTTCTGGATGAGTATATGGGGTTTAATGAGATTGAGGGTTATAGATAGGTCTGTAGGTTGGTGGGTGATGATGTGATCGGCGCAACTTGTGGGCCGAAGGGCCTGTTTGTGCTGTAGTGTTCTATGTTCTATGTTCTATGAATATAGATAGTCTAAGTGAATGGATGAGGGTCTGGCAGATGGAATACAATGTTGGTAAATGTGAGGTCATCCATGTTGGTAGGAATAACAGCAAAATGAACTATTATTTAAATGGTAAAAAAATGCTCCATGCTGCTGTGCAGAGGGACCTGGGTGTCCTTGTGCAGGAATCATAAGGAGTTGGTTTGCAGGTGCAGCAGGTAATTAAGAAAGCAAATGGAAGTTTGTCCTTCATTGCGAGAGGGATGCAATTTAAAAACAGTGAGGTTATGTTGCAGCTGTATAAGATGCTGGTGTGGCCACACCTGGAGTACTGTGTACAGTTTTGGTCTCCTTGAGGAAGGATATACTGGAACTGGAGGGGGTGCAGAGATTATTCGCTAGGTTCATTCTGGAGTTGAGAGGGTTGGCTTATGAGGAGAGACCGAGTAGACTGGGACTAAACTCATTGGAATTCAAAAGAATGAGGGGAGATCTTATAGAAACATATAAGATTATGAAGGGAATAGATAAGATAGAAGCAAGGAAGTTGTTTCACTAACAGGTGAAACAAGAACTAGTGGGCGTGACCTCAAAATAAGGAGGAGCAGATTTAGGACTGAGTTGATGAGGAACTTCTTCACACAGAGGGTTGTGAATCTGTGGAATTCCCTGCCCAGTGAAGCAGTTGAGGCTACCTCATTGAATGTTTTTAAGGCAAGGATAGATAAATTTTTGAACAGTAAAGAAATTAAGGGTTATGGTGAGCGGGTTGGTAAGTGGTGTTGAGTCCATGAAAAGATCAGCCATGATCTTATTGAATGGCAGAGCAGGCTCGAGAGACCAAATGGCCTACTCCTGCTCCTAATTCTTATGTTCTTATTATGTTCTTATGTAAGGCTTGGTCTTCCTTGGATTCTGGTTTGGGTTAGGTCCCACAGCTGCCTGAGGTCAGTGGCATTGACTATTATGTGTGAAAAATAAAACAAAAATATCAGGATGAAACATTGCTAGAAATAGGTGCATTAAACATAAGAATGTAAGAACTAGGAGCAGGAATAGGCCATCTGGCCCCTCGAGCCTGCCCCGCCATTCAATAAGATCATGGCTGATCTTTTTGTGGACTCAGCTCCACTTACCCGCCAGCTCACCATAACCCTTAATTTCTTAACTGTTCAAAAATCTATTTATAAGAGCATTGGTTGATAGTCAAATCCATTGATAAATAAGCAAAAACAGAATTTCAAAAGTGGGTAACAATGTTAACAGTGGAAATGATGGAGAGCATTGGGCATTAATTAGGTTAATGTTTACATCTATAATCAATGTAGATTATGGCCTTGACTCTAATTAGCAATAATGGGTTGTGTGACGTTTCTCTCGTATTTTAGGCTGGACTGGGGGCAAGATTGAAGTTTCAGGAAATTGGTTGCTGGGATGAAGGGATTATCCTACAATGAGAATCTGAGAGAAGTGAATCTATTCTCTGGAATTTGGAAAAATGACAGAGGTTCTCATTGAAAGAAGATTCTGAAGGGACTCGACAAGGTTGATGCTGAAAGTTAATTCAATGGAATCTAGAACATGGGGTGAGGGGGACACATTCTGAGGATAAATGATTACTTAGGACTGAGATGAGAACTTTCTTCACCCAGTCTTTGGTACTTTCTATTCTGGTGGGTGCTCCATGATTGAATATATTTAGGGCTGGAACAGACAGATTCTTGGTTTCTCAGGGAACCAAGAGACATGGGAAGTGGATGCAACAATGGAGTTGAGGCAAGGGATTAGCCATGATTGTATTCAGTGGTGAGACAGGTTTGGGGAACAGTCTACTCCTGTTTCAATTTCACCCCAGGTTTTTGAAGGAAGATGCAAACTGACTTCTATTCATTTTACCCCTCCATGACGGAAGGTCGGAAGGAAGCCCATTCAATGCTGGTGATTGCTTTACCAGCCAGACCTCTGAAAATAGCAAAGAATTGGAGACAATGAAAGTGTATCTCGGGGCTAATAGACAGGAACATGCTGATGCAAGCATAAAGAACACCTGCTGGAGATCACATTCGGCCATCAATATGTGATGAGTATGTGTTATGGCATTTGTTGGACTGAATTACCTCTTATTTCAATATCTCTTCATGAAGGTTAAGTATTTTAAAAGATTTCATGAGTGTAAGGATCAGGTAACAGTTAGTTACAGTTTCAAGTAGCACAGACCTTGAGGCAAGACATTGCATTCTGGGTAAGAAATATAGTCATCCCAAGAAAGCCTAGAACCAGAGGGGTTTTGCAAGTTGTTCTCCTGTTGGCCTTGAAATTACTCAGTTTGGTAGTTTAGCCTCTGTTCAAAATATTTGGCACTCAAATTACACTTATTGCTTTCTGAAGCAATGGGAGAATGCAGTTCAAATCCCTCTGTGTAATCCAGAAAGTAATTGTTCTCCAGGCCAGGCTATCCCTGAATACTTTCGATGCTACTCAGTGTAAAGGAGGTAAAGGCTTGTCTGTGGGAACTCGGGTCTGTGTTGACTATGAGAAAAATGATCTAAAAGATGGAATGCAACACAATTTAAAATCTTTGCAATGATGTAAATCTATATTCAAGATAGAGAAATCACTTCAGCTGCAGCTGGATCATAATCCTGGGCATGGATAGCAGGCAGACTAATGATGGGTTGTTGTTTTCTCTACCTTGTTAGCAAATCCACTGCATGTTGCACATGAGATGGTTTTGGTTATTGTCTGCAGGGAGTCAGACTTGTTTTACGGTAAGTCTCTGCAATGTTAACAACATATTATAATGTGTTAGTAATCTATTGCAGTATCTCCCACTACTGTAATGAGGTGACTTTTCCACTTCTCATGCTGAGCAGAGACTGTTAAAAGTAATTATTTGAACCCCAAACAGCATCCTGACAGAAATGGCTTCTATTAATTCACTCTATCTGTGCTATAGTTGAATAGATGTGCGGGGGTTGGAGTGGTTTTATGTCTGTGCACTGTTGCTAAACCAATCTGTAGGCTTCATGTGCCGTCTTTCTCACCTCTTGTTCCCCTGGCTTTCCTAACACTGAACAGGACTCTCTCACCTTATTAAATTACAGGAAGCGTATGATTTGAAATTATATTTTGCAGTCAGCGCAATTATTTTGCAATAATTTCATAGCGTCCACAGGTCATAACCAATTTGTTCAGAACTGTAAAACTCTAGAGAGGTCTCACTTCCTACGTTGAATAAAATATATTGATGCTCATTCAAATTTTTATTATACCTGGTGTAGGAAAGTTTAACATTGAGGATGGCTATAAAAGTATGGAACATTTCTCAATATTGTAGAACATCAATTTAACGTTTAAAGTTTAATCCAACCAAAGACAAAAGAATAATTCATGAATCATTTTTCACTTTTTTCTCTGAACTATGGACTCAGGCAGTTAGATTAAAATATTATGTTAACTTGCCACCTTGATATGAAATAATTAATTTCTGATTTGGAAACACGTTTTGAAAAAATAATGGAAATATGCAGATAGTGAATTCAGCATACAGTCCAAAAACTGTCTGTGCACACTGTCTCATTGCAATGACTTGTTCAATTATTCATAACAACAGTTCTTCAACAAGTTCAACCTTCGGTGCTAATTGATGATGAGTGAGAGAACTGCTAAAAACACCCTCAATAATCAAAATGTTTTGGACTGAGATTGTTGAAGTTGATGGGGGAATAACTGGCTATTTCAGGGAGCTTATTTCTTCAGAAGCTCATGAAGAGCATCATCTTTTCCTCAATAACACGGAGAACACTGAACACACGGTCAGCTGGAATTTTCCATTCCCTGCACAGAGTGCTGGTTGAGGTGGGAAACTCGGTGTAGGGATCTTCGGATGCACAGCCGGCTTATCTCTCCAGATAATCCAGAACTTTGAAGAAAAATCTGGCCGTGTGGCCCACACTGGTGGGGCAGGGCAGGGCAGGGAAAAACTGGCAGTCGGGAATCTTGAGATCCACCCCCACCCTCCACATGTCACGTCAGAAAGGGCGGGATTTCAAATGTGAGGGGATGAAGTGGCAGCAAAGCCCCCTAATTATATTGAAAATTATTGACCCTCCTGGTGTGAATCTCACTACATCACTAGCACGGGGCAGAGAGAATCCAGAAGCAAAATATTGCTGGCAAGATTCTTATTTTCTGCATCTCGTGAAATTTTGCACCGCGTCACTGTTTTGCACTCACGGTGAACATGGGTGCAAAATCCCGAATTCAACATTCTACTGAACAAGGTTTAAGTTTATTTCGTCGTGTCACAAGTAGACTTACATTAACACTGCAATGAAGTTTCTGTGAAAATCCCCTAGTCGCCACACTCTGGCGTCTGTTTGGGTACTCTGAGGGAGAATTTAGCACAGCCAATGCACCAAACCCGTATGTCTTTCAACCGTGTGAAGAAACTGGAGCACCCGGAGGAAGCCCACGCAGACACAAGGAGAACAGGCAAACTCCACACAGACAGTGACCCAAGCCGGGAATTGAACCCGGATCCCAGACACTGTGAGGCAGCAGTGCTAACCACTGTGCCACTGTGCCGCCCAATTGAGGTTATAGCAACAGCTGATAGATCAGCCTAAGTGCAGGAGTGACAACATCTAAAAATGCCAACACACTCTTCAATATCTAGCTAATTATCTGTCCCACTGTCGATATACTAATCAATGATCTCGCTAATCTGACATAGAAGCAAAACCAATCAGCGGTCTGTCAGATACAGATTAAGTATGGCTAGCATTGCAGCCTATCTGCACATTTTCACAATGTACTTTAGGATTATTGGATAATGATAAAAAGGAGAGTGTCTGAATGTTATTATTTCCCACTCTTGAACTGAGGATGCTAACTGAATGTCTTTGTTATCGGCTAATTCAGCACATCGATGAGATTGAACAGGAACCTTGGTATTGTAGCTAGTGATACATTTATCCACACAATTATTAGAACATAGAACACTACAGCACAAATAGGCCCTTCGGCCCACAAGTTGCGCCGATCACATCTATACCAACCAAGCCATAGAACTATCTGTAACTCCCAATCCCATTAGATCCCATGTACTCATCCAGAAGTCTTTTAAAAGACCCCAGCGAGTTCACCTCTACCACCACTGATGGCAGCCGATTCCACTCACTCACCACCCTCTGAGTGGAAAACTTACCCCTGACATCTCCTCTGTACTATTGTAAACTCAGTATTGTAAATCATTCTTAAAATTGACTTTCAGAAAAAAATGCTATTGTTTACTTCTTGCTTTCATGTTATTAACATTAGGGGGAAGAGATTGCTTTTTAAATTGTGTGTCTGCCAAATATTTTCCTCTTGCAGTTCAACACATTTCTGGTGAAATTATTAAAAAAGTTATTAAAAAAAATCACATTAATTGCAGTCTTTTTACACACTGACGCACAGCAAACTCACACAGCCTGAGGGGGCCAGTTACTTTTATTTATTCTTTAAGGGGATGCCAGTGTCGCTGGCAAAGGTGACATTTTGTTACCACTCCCAATTTCCCTTGAACTGAGTGGTTTGTTGGGCCATTTCAGAGGGCAGTTAAGAATCCACTGCACTGCTGTAGATTGGGAGTCACATGTTGGTCAGACCATGTAAGGATGACATACGGCACCCTCTTCTTTCCTTCTCTATGAATGGTATGTTTTGTCTGCAGAGTACACAAGAAACAATACTTTTCACTGTATACTAACACATGTGACAATGATAAGTCAATCAAATCAAAGGATGGTAGATGCTCTTCCCTAAAACACATTATTGAATGAGCTGGGTTTTTACAACAAAAGAATTAGGAGCAGGAATAGACCATCTGACCCCTCAAGCCTGCTCCGCCATTCAATAAGACGGTGGCTGATTCTTTTCATGGATTCAGCTCCACTTACCTGCCCGCTCACCGTAACCCTTAATTCCTTTACTGTTCAAAAATCTATCTATCCTTGCCTTAAAAACATTCAATGAGGGAGCCTCAACTGCTTCACTGGGCAGGGAATTCCACAGATTCACAACCCTTTGGGTGAAGAAGCTCCTCCTCAACTCAGTCCTAAATCTGCTCCCCCTTATTTTGAGACCATGCCCCTTGTTTCTATTTTCTCCTGCCTGTGGAAAAACTCTGCTTCTATCTTATCTATTCCCTTCATAATCTTATATATTTCTATAAGATCTCCCTTCATTTTTCTGAATTCCAATGAGTATAGCCCCAGTCTACTCAGTCTCCCCTCATAAGCCAACCCTCTCAACTCTGGAATTAACCTAGTGAATCTCCTCTGCACCCCCTCCAGTGCCAGTATATCCTTTCTCAAGGAGACCAAAACTGTACTCCAGGTGTGGCCTCACTAGTACCTTATACAGCTGCAACATGACCTCGCTATTTTTAAACTCCATCCCTCTAGCAATAAAGGACAAAATTCCATTTGCCTTCATAATGACCTGCTGCACCTGCAAACCAACTCCTTGCAATTCTTGCACAAGGACACCCAGATCCCTCTGCACAGCAGCATGCTGCAATTTTTTACAGCAATTGATGATAATTACAAGGTCATCATTTTGAAGACATTTTTTCCAGATTTTATTGAATTTAAATTTCCCCGGCTGTCATGCTGAGATTTGAACCCACGTCCTCAAAACTTTAGTCTGGGCCTCTGAATTACTAGTCCAGTGACATTAACACAATCCTACCATCTCCCCTTAACTGTTGAAGGCTGGACCTGTGGGGGGTGGTGTGGGTGGTGTGGTGGAGGGGGGGGGGGGGGGGGGTGTGGGAGTGGTCTTTCGGGTAGGCTGGACCTGTGGGATATATGGAGCATAAATCTACATCTCCCCACCAGAAGAGATAGCAAATACTTTCTGCGCAATGTGTTGTGAAGCTTGAAGTTCACATCTTAGAATCAGAGAAACCTTAGAGTGCAGAAAGAGGCCAGTTGGCCCACCAAATCTGTACTGACCACAATCCCACCCAGGCCCTGCCCCCACATTCCTACATATTTACCTACTAATCCCTCTAACCTATGCATCTCAGGACACTAAGGCACAAATTTAGCATGGCCAATCAGCCTAGCCTGCATATCTTTGGACTGGTTACTTTTGCTGAATACAGGAACCAGGAACAGGTCCGAAAGTTTGGGAATATTTGGAAATATTTTGAACATTTATTTGATCAGCTCCCATATGCTTCCTGCAGAACAACACTTGCAACTTTTATCAACCCTCTTTATCTGTACGTCTGGAGGGGATTGGGGTGGGAGGGAAGATAAACATATCTACTTATTATCTACTTTATTATCTTTAAATGTTAGAGTTGATAATATTTCTTAAGCATCAGAACGTTTATTCCATTTTTGAAATTTCTGCTGTTAGATATGACTTTCAGCTGATTCCAAGGCATGCAGGGCTGAAGAACGATCAGGGTATTAATAGAACGCTAACAACTGCATCTTGAGAAAGGGCAGTGCAGGATGGGCCATGGTCATTGCATGCTTGTCAGTTGTGTAAATAGTAATTAGTTTGTTCATTTTTCAATGTGACAGCAACCTACAGGAATGTACGATCAATATACCAGTCTGACGGTGAGGCCCAAGTTCCGATTGATGACCACTGTAAACAGTCCCATTAAGGGGCAGTTTGAGGAAGCTGGAGTATTGATGACCACTTCATTTGTTTGGTTAAAGTTCAAGTATTTGAAAAGGAAGATGTCTTGCCCCAAAAGAATCACTCTGTACAAGGCTATTTGAGCAGCTCCTGTTTCGATGTGTTATGCTTTTTAAACACATATCTCTTGCATAAGTCGAACCAGCAAAATGAGGATTTACTCCGTGTAAAGTAATATATCCCCTGAAATAACACCGTGATATTTGTTCTGAAAATAATTTCAAATAGAGCTTTACTTTAGTCCAAAATGTATTTTCTTTATAATAATTTTTTTAAGAGAAAACATTTGGAAATATTTTAAAGTGTATCACATTAATAAGAATTTCCCAGTACTAACAAGAAAAGTGAGACCATGTAATTCAACGAGCTCTTTGATGTAACAGAACAAACAGCTGTTGGTGCTTCAAGGAAATATTTATTGCACAATTTACCCACTTCAGTTCACATCTGTGTAACACACTCGCTGGGACCTCTGGCCACCCCACAGCGTATTTCTTGATGGCAAGAGATGGCAGACTCTTGGCCAATGGTGGGATTGTCCAGTCCCATCACTGTCAATGGGATTTCCCTTTGATTCCACCCCAGGTCATCAGGAAGCCCGTGGTGAGAGCGCGCCATCGGCGACACCAGAAAATCTCACCGGTGTGAAGAGTGGAAAGAACACATCCTGTGAATCATAGAAACCCTACTGTGCTGAAAGAGGCCATTTAGCCCATTGAGTCTGTGCCGACCACAATCCCACCCAGGCCCTGCCCCCATATTCCTACATATTTACCCGCTAATCCCTCTAACCCACACACCTCAGGACACTAAGGCACAAATTTAGCATGGCCAATCAACCTAGCCTGCATATCTTTGGACTGTGTCTAAACATTTCATTGTACAATTGGTTACTTTTGCTGAATACAAGAACCAGGTACAGGTCTAAAGTTTGGGAATATTTGGAAATATTTTAAACACTTCCTTGATCAGCTCCCACGCGCTCCCCGCAGAACAGCACCACCTCCCACTTATCCAGACCGAATCCCATTTCTCACTGACGGCCCATCTGATCACCCCTTCTTTCTCACCCTGTAGTGTAAGGCTATCCTGTTCATTATTCTGTGAATTTACTGATCAGTCCTCCAACATTCAAGTTGAAATAATTTATATCAACCACAAACAGCAAGGGCCCCAACACTGATCCCTGTGGGGTGCCACTGGACTCATCATCTGCATATTTTTGAACTGTTTTCTAATTGGTGAGACATGATGAGATGATTTCTCCTGTAACTTGGCTGGATCTAATTTTTACTCATCTTTTATTTCCAGGAGAATATCTTTATGCTGGTACAGCTTCCGACTTTCACGGCAGGGATACTGCTTTCACCCGTTCACTGGGACCACCGTCTAACCACTATTACATACGGACAGATCTCTCTGAGCATTACTGGCTCAACGGTACAGATTTATAACCACTTCTTTGTTTCTTTTTAAGTTATTGAATAAAGTTTAGTGGACGTCCAGTAAATGGTGTTGTGATTCAGACCATTTTCATATCACTTGTACTCATTATGTTTGACGCTGGTGAGTTTCTGAATGAATAAACTGGCCAATGCCTCATCGCTTTGACTGGAAATGTGTCTTCATAAACTGTCGCTGTTCATGTGGGTCAGCACCCATTCGGCAAATGGATTATTTAAGATCATTAAAACCACCTAGATAATAAATGTTGGCACTACACCAGTGTTAACATAAAGTGATATCAGTTTATGAACTTAATGTGACCAAACATGTTGATAGAATTTTTTGGCCATGTTAGAGCAGGCAGAGAGAGTGAGAGAGTTTCCTAGTCGCTGCAGAAGGCAACACTAACTCACTCCAGCATAATCATGGACCAATCCAATGAAAATCCATGGGAACCAACACCCTCTTTGGTACCCGAAGGAGAAGGAGTTTATGATACACTTTAACACTAAGTGACAGCATAACATAGAGGCAGATAGATTATCTGGGAAGTATAAGACCTCCTGCGGAATGTATTCTCAAACCATTCAACTTTCACACTTGTCAAAGCAGATTTTGAAAGCTGATTCTTGTCAATTATATCAAATTAAAACTACTTTAATATTATGAGAGAAGTAATGTGACCTCCTACTGTATTAAATAATTCAGCATCTAGGATGTGGAACACTGTGTAAGTATCCAAGTGTGTCTACGACTGACCTCAGGTTAAAGTAGAGCAGATAACTGTGGTGTGTTATAATGATGTAAAGACACCAATCACTCATAAGAGATTGTACAACCGCTTTGGTTTCTCCATTAATCCTTGGTAAATGTGGACATGTTTATATGGATAGAAAGTTTGAGGATGTCAGCACCCGATGCCGGCGTGTTCCTGTTCAAGGAATTTACAGGTTCTTGGCCAAATCACAAATGTGCCATTCAGTTCCGGTGTGGGACCTGAGCCCAGAGGCAGGGACTTGACCCATTGCACCACAAACCTCTCACCCTTTTCCTAGTGATATTATTTTAAACAAACACTGAGAGGAAAATGGGGGAGAGGGGGAGGAACGGGGGCGGGGGGGGGGAGTGGAGACTGCATAAAACTTTAAAAAACTGTAACTTTGAAATCAAAAGGCCATCATTGATGTCTTTTCAAGTCTTTGAAAATAAAATGCCACTGGCAGTTTGCCAATATACTCCTCAATGTTTCTCTGTACGCTAAGCAACAACTTTTCATTTACAGAGGCTAAGTTTATGGGAGCATTTTCCATTCCGGACACCTACAACGCAGATGACGACAAGATATATTTTTTCTTTCGGGAAGCAACAGAGGACAGCAGCACCTCAGACAAGTCCATTTTCTCCAGGGTTGCACGGGTTTGTAAGGTAGGCAGAGCATTTTAACATTGTTAATTTATTGTGCGTGTAAAGTGAGGGGTTACTTGATTGACACAATCTAGTTCATTCTGCTTAATTTTACAACTCATTAAATGACAGAAGTTCTAACTTTGCAAGTGGTTTTCTTCTCTTCTGCCTGAAGACAGTAACTTTTCCCGGTGACATTGGCAGCTTTGATAAAGGGTCATCTGGACTCGAAACATCAGCGCTTTTCCCTCCTTACAGATGCTGCCAGACCCGCTAAGATTTTCCAGCATTTTCTCGTTTGGTAACAGATTCTTGGTACCTGAAGCAAACTCTGATGAGGCTAACAATGAGTGCTGATAGGCTAGTGTTCATGGATTCAGGTTGGGATTGGTTAGCACTTGGATAGTAATCTGGAATGGTGGCTGGGTTTCACCTGTCCCGTTTGTGAACATTGAGACCAATTGTAGCACACTCTGTTCCAGCCCAGCATAACATCAGGTGTCTCAACATGGACCAGGGTTAACCCCAGTCTGTGCGAAAGCTGAAAACCCTACTTCTGTCCAATTTTCCTCTTTCTATGTTGATCAAAAACTCTTGGTTACAAGTCAAAGCATCTTACTTTGTAGTGCGTTCACTGAGTATGCCATTCACTTTGACATGCTACATGTTGTATTTCAGTTTTTATTCCTACAAAGTCATTATTTTGTTGTGGATTGCTGTGAAGCAAATCTTCATGAAAGCTGTATTTTCATCTTCAAAGCTTCTGAAGGTTGGTGATGTGGGAGGAGGGGAGGGGGTCATTAATTAGGCCCCCCAACATAAACAGTCACAGATTTAGTAGAATGAATGATCTTGGACAATGGGAAAATAAGCCAGCCAGGCCTGTTGCCATAGAAGACAGAAACAAATATTTCTCATTGAAAACATGTATTTTGAATTTTGAAAGATGGATGTGTTTTGCTTTTGGTTACATTTTGTGAAACTTCCGTCAATGACAAAATACAGGGAGAGAGAAGGAACAATAGATTGACTGAAAGCAATAATGCTATCAGCAGTAATCGGGAACAAGATGGCTCCCATTGCTAGCCTTATGAATAGGGTCATACAACTCCGAGAGATAACACAGGTGGGGAGCAGACAGGGTCGGACCAGAGTCACATGGGTTCAGTTTGGTAGGAATCATTCTCTGTCTATATTGGTTTAGATTCCTTCATGTTTCAGAGTTTCAGAGATCCTCACTCTAACCTGTTCATGTTCACCTCAGTTTGGTCTAAATTCAAACCACAAATTAATTTGCATGTTCATCCCTCAGCAGGACCTGATCCCAACATAAAAATGCACAAAAAAATCGCTTTGGAATTTGTTGGAGAGGATTTGCTGGAAGTTATGCTTCAATATTTCTATTAAGTTGAATATAACGTTAAAATAACATAGCTCCTGTATTATGTCCAGTTCTGTGTGCAAAATAATTTGAGGCAATCCAAGTGCACAGGATATACATAGGAAACTGAAAAAACATTTGTGCAGCTGTTCCATCCATCTGAAGCAGCACAATAATGAAGTCTGGCACGTAGACCAATAAAATAACCTGTTCCACCCTTACACATTGGCTCCATCAACCACGGCACTGTGTATTTTCCCCTCAAACACCAACTCTCACAGTAAGTGTTCATTTATCTCATCCTGGAACACACACACTCTCAGGACTTACACATTAACCCTGAAGAAATGATACGATGCATGCAAAAGATTTAGTGTGTCACTGTATGTTCTACGCACATCTATGGGATAAAATAACCAAAAAGTGTGATGGAGTGGATATTCCAGATTTTGATGTGGTTGAGTGTCTTTTGAAGAGAATAAGTGATTTTTAATTTAACAGGGTGGCACAGTGGTTAGCACTGCTGCTTCACAGCACCAGGCACCTGGGTTCGATTCCCGTCTTGGGTCACTGTCTGTGTGGAGCCTGCACGTTCTCCCCGTGTCTGCGTGGGTTTCCTCTGGGTGCTCCAGTTTCCTCCCACAGTCCAAAGATGTGTGAGTTAGCCATGATAAATTGTCCACTAGTGTCAAGGGGATTGGCATGGTAAATATATGGAGTTATAGGGATAAGGCCTGATCATTGTCAGTGCAGACTCGATGGACCAAGTGCCCATGTAGAGACTCTAAGATTCTATGAGTATGAGTATATACTCATTGGAAATGTATTGGAGAGTTTGGATAAACAACAGTATTGGTATTTAAATTCATAATGTTTCAAAGGTGCAGAGCAGGCTGATGAAGCCAAAAATGACTCATGACAAATATAGATCTTAGTGACACAGAACACAGAAACCAGGAAATAATAATATTCTGTGATGTCCCATTTTAAGGGATCTGTGCAGTTTTGAGTGCCCTATTAGAGAAGGAATAGAATCACCAGGAATATATACAGCGCAGCTTCACCAAGATCCAATTCCAAGAAGGAAATAATAGTTTTTACAAATTGAGATACTGAAAAAAACTTTGTAGAACAAAAAAAAAGACAATGAGTATATACTCATACTCATAGAATCACTGCCCATTAGTCTGTTCCCAATCATCAACAAATTGATGGAAGGAAGACTTAGTCAGAAATGACCTTCCCTCTGACGCTCGGTTTGGGTTGCTGTGGAACACTCATGGTCCTGACCACATGACAGCTTTGATCCAAACATGGAAAAAGTGAGTTGAAACATAGAAACAGTGAAAATAGGAGCAGGAGGAGGCCATTTGGCTCTTTGAGTCTGCCATTCATCGCGATATGGCTGATCATCCAACTCAATTGCCTAATCCTGCTTTTTCCCCATAATCTTTGATCCCATTCATCCCAAGGACTATATCATGTCAAATGTTTTGGCAACAATTACTTCCCGTGGTGATGAATTCAGTTGGGGAAGTGAGTTGAGAGCGACAACCTTTGACATTAAGGCAGAATTTAATCAAGTGCAACATCACAGAGCCCCAGCAAGGCTGGAGTCAATTAGGTTTAGATCAGGTTGTGGCTTTTTGGCTGTAAATTTCTATAGCTCTGGAGGTTGTGGACTGCAAGTTAGTTCGAATGGGTACGTGTTTCAGGCACATGTGCTGGTACCTAGATTATTATTTGTTTAGGTTGATGAGTTAATCCATGTTTGTGCCAATAGTCATTGCAGTTCAAAAGGTGCTGATTACATGGGTGTCGCTGGCTGGCCAGCATTTGCTGCCTAATTGCGGAACAATATGGACTACGACATCTTAATTGTTTTATATCAGAATCAAATATGGTTTCCAGCTGTTCTTACAATTCCTTTAATAAGCAGATTTTTGTCAGACACACTGCTGGTTACAAGAAAGTATGAACAATTTTCTAAATGTGCTGAAAACACAAAAAAAAGCTCCGTGACTCACATAATTGAAGAAGGGTCAGTTCTAAAGTCGTCCTGATGATGAGCTTGTGGCTGTGGATCACTCCAGTATGTTTCATTTAAAGATAGGCATTCCTTTGGGATGAGTTTGTACGAGGGGAATCACGTTAGCCTGATAAGAGTTTTCCTTTGTTCAAACTCAGCTGGATTGATTTCAGCCAATGGATCTCCTTGGAGTGGCTTTGTTTCATCCGGTGTTATGGAGCAATTCAACTCCACAGGATTCCCATGTTTGGAGCTTCCAGCCAAGATAGCTTGATGATGGTCTGAGCTGGAGGATTCTATATTTCAATTGACACCATTGTTGTGCTGATCAATTAACACCAAATTTCTGCTGTTATCTGTGGTGATATATAATTGATGAAACGTGCATTCCTTTATCTGCTCCCTCTCGGGATTGGTTTGGACTCTACAGGTAGATGAGTTTTGACGAGGTAAAATTTGCGTGCTGATTCTACACCAATCGATCTAATGTACAGCCCCCAATTGTTATAATATTCTCTAATCAATTACTTTGTGTTGTAAGTCCAATATATGCCCCTCAACCGAACTAATTGTATCAGTAACCAGTTTCCAGTGCATCTCCCCATCAACTCCAATAAAAACAAAGTGACATTTTGATAAAGTTAAGTTTGGATTATCACACGGTAATTGAAGATTCCCCTCCAAGCCACTCACCATCCTGACTTGGAAATATATCGCCGTTCCTTCACAGTCGCTGGATCAAAATCTTGAAATTCCCTTCCTAACAGCATTGTGGGTCAACCCACAGAGCATAGGCTGCAGCAATTCAAGAAGGTGACTCACCACCACCTTCTGAAGGGCAATTAAGGATGGACAATAAATGCTGGCCAGCCAGCAACGCCCAAGTCCCATGAATGAATGAAAAAAAGAACAATCCAGGAGTTTAGAATGCAAAAGCTTGCTATCACTGGGAGTGACAGAGATGACTAACATAGATAAGAACATAAGAAATAGGAGCAGGAGTAGGCCATCTAGCCCTTCGAGCCTGCCCTGCCATTCAATAAGATCATGGCTGATCTGAAGTGGATCAGTTCCACTTTCCCGCTTTCTCCCCATAACCCTTAATCCCCTTGCCTACCAAAAACCTATCTACCCGCGTCTTAAATATATTTAGCGAGGTAGCCTCCACCACTTCAACGGGCAGAGAATTCCAGAGATTCACCACCCTTTAAGTGAAGAAGTTCCTCCTCAACTCTGTTCTAAACTGCTCCCCCCTTATCTTAAGGCTGTGCCCTCTAGTCCTGCTGTCCTTTCTGAGCGGGAAGAGCCTCTCCACCTTTACCCTATCCATCCCTTTCATCATCTTATACGTCTCAATAAGATCCCCCCTCATTCTTCTAAACTCTAACGAGTACAAGCCCAGTCTATTCAGCCTGTCCTCATAGCTCAACCCCCTCAACTCCGGTATCAGCCGATTAAACCTCCTCTGCACTCTCTCCAAGGCCAAAATATCCTTGCGCAGGTGCGGCGACCAAAACTGCACACAGTACTCCAGCTGCGGCCTCATCAGTGCCCTGTACAGTTGCAGCAAGACCTCCCTACTTTTATATTCAATCCCCCTCGTTATGAAGGCCAGCATCCCATTCGCCTTCCTGATCACCTGCTGCACCTGTAGGCTGGGTTTTTGCAACTCGTGAACAAGGACCCCCAGGTCCCTCTGCACCGTAGCATGCTGCAGCTTTTCGCCCTGTAAGTAGTAGTCATTCCTACTATTATTCCTACCAAAGTGGATAACCTCACACTTGCCAACTTTGTATTCCATCTGCCAGGTCCTCGCCCACTCGCTCAGCCTATCTAGATCCCTCTGCAGATTTTCCACACCCTCCGCACAATTTGCTGTTCTACTTATCTTTGTGTCATCAGCAAATTTCGACACGTTACACTCCGCACCCTCCTCCAGATCATCTATATAAATGGTAAATAGCTGAGGCCCCAGCACCGATCCCTGGGGCACTCCACTAGTCACCAACTGCCAATACGAATAGCACCCATTGACACCCACTCTCTGCCTCCTATTTGACAGCCAATCCCCTATCCACGCTAACACCTTACCCCTAATTCCATGCCCCCTAACCTTCTGCCACAGCCTTTTGTGCAGCACCTTATCAAACGCCTTCTGAAAATCAAGAAACACCACATCCACTGGTTCCCCTCTATCCACCGCACTAGACACATCCTCATAGAATTCCAATAAATTCGTCAGACACGACTTCCCCTTAACAAATCCATGCTGCATCTGCTCTGTCAAACAATTCTTTTCAAGATGTCTTGCTATTTCCTCTTTGATGACGGATTCAAGCATTTTTCCTACAACAGACATTAAACTAACCGGCCTATAATTCCCTGCCTTATGCTTGATACCCTTTTTAAACAGCGGCGTAACATTAGCCGTTTTCCAATCTTCTGGCACTTCCCCGGAATCCAGCGAGGTTTGGAAAATAATCACCAAAGGCATCCACTATCACCTCCGCCATTTCCTTCAGAACCCTGGGATGCATTCCATCCAGTCCTGGGGACTTGTCCACCATTAGTCCCACTAGTCTGTCGAGCACTAACCTCTCTAGTAACAATGATCTCATTCAGGCCCTCCACTCCTTCCATCTTTCCATCGCTAACACCCGGCAAACTATTCACGTCCTCCTCCGTGAAGACTGAAGCAAAAAACTTATTCAAGGCCTCAGCCATTTCCTCATCCCCCACCACTAAATCCCCCCTCTCATCCTCTAAGGGTCCAACATTCACCCTAGCCAGCCTCCTCCTCTTTATATATTTATAAAAACTCTTACTATCCTTTTTTATATTTAGCGCTAGCCTAGATTCATAGCTTATCCTTCCTTTCTTTATCAACTTCTTCGTCATTCTTTGTTGATGTTTAAACCTCTCCCAATCCTCTTCTCACCCACTACTTTTAGCCACTCTAAACTCATCAGCTTTTAATTTAATACTCTCTTTTATCTCCTTCGTTATCCACGGCTGATTATCTCTTCTCCTACGATCCTTCTTTACCATCGGAATAAATTTCTGCTGAGCACCAAGAAAGATCTCCTTAAAGATCCTCCATTGTTCCTCAGCAGACCTACCTTCCAACGTGCTCCCCCAATCAACATTCGCCAATTCCTCTCTCATCCTATCGTACTCCCCTCTGTTTAAACAAAGGACGCGTGTCCGAGATCCTACTTTCTCATCCTCCATCTGCATCAAATACTCCACCATACAATGATCACTCTTCCCAAGAGGATCCCTCACAACAAGGTCCCTAATTCCACCCGCCTCATTACATAACACCAGATCCAAGATAGCTCGCTCCCTCATTGGCTCCAACACACACTGTTCAAGGAAACTATCCCGGCAGCATTCCAAGAACTCTTCCTCAAGCCCACCGCGTCCAGCATGGGTCGACCAATCAATATGTAGATTGAAATCCCCCATAATTATCGCCGTTCCATTCCTGAACGCATCATTTATTT
The DNA here is from genome assembly GCF_965287045.1 of Carcharhinus amblyrhynchos. NCBI lineage: Eukaryota > Metazoa > Chordata > Chondrichthyes > Carcharhiniformes > Carcharhinidae > Carcharhinus > Carcharhinus amblyrhynchos. The sequence continues at coordinate 52,034,757 of NC_137342.1, forward strand.
GCCCGTTAACAGCCCGCCCCACCTCCAGGTCATTATGTGGGGGCCTATAGACCACACCCACCAGCGTCTTCCTCCCTTTGCTGTTCCTAATCTCCACCCACAACGATTCTACTTTCTGCTCTTTGCCGCCTATATCATCCCTTACTACCACCCTGATGCTGTCCTTAATCAGCAGAGCTACGCACCCCCCCCTTTTTCCTCCTTCCTATCCTTCCTAAACACTTGATACCCCTGGACATTCAGCTCCCAGTCCCTGTCACCTTGCAGCCACGTCTCTGTAATGGCCACCAGATCGTATCCATTTGTGCTGATCTGCGCCACCAGCTCATCCACTTTGTTCCGAATGCTTTGTGCATTCAGATAAAGTGCCTTCATCCCAGCCTTCACCTGGACCCTATTTGCCGGAACGCTACCAACCATACTCATGCCCCCTACTCCCTTTATTATTGGGACATCCTTGGCCTCTTCCCTTACCTGTACCCTCTCCTTTACTTTAGACCGTGTAATTTCACCTACCCTTGCACCCTTCCCCCCCCGCTAATTAGTTTAAAGCCCTGTTTACAGTCCTAGTCATACAATTCGCCAGGACTCTGGTCCCAGCATGGTTCAGACCAACACCATCCCACCTGAACAGGTCCCACCTGCCCCAATACTGGTGCCAATGCCCCATAAATTCAAACCCATTCCTCCCACACCAATCCCTGAGCCACCCATTCATCTCTTTAATCCTATCTACCCTATGCCCATCTGCACTCGGTTCAGGCAGTAACCCAGAGATAACCACCTTGTCGGTTCTGCTTTTTAATTCCATTCCCAGCTTTTCATACTCCCTCTCCAGATCCTCAGTTCGCATTTTGCCTACGTCGTTGGCACCCACATGTACCACAACGACCGGATTCTCACCCTCCCACTCCAGGTTCTTCTGCAGCCCAGATGCGACATCCTGGACCCGAGCACCAGGCAGACAACACACCCTTCTGTGCTCTTTATCATTGTGACAAAAGACAGTGTCAATACCCTTAACCACACTATCCCCAATTACCACTACATTCCTTTTTACCTTCTCTTTGTTTATGTCCTGTGTCTGCATCACTGTACCGTGTGCAGTTTGCTCATCAACCTCACAGCCCTCATTCTTGTCCACACTGGAAGCAAGAACCTCAAACCTGTTATGCAGATTGAGGGGCTGAGGCATTTGGGTCCCACCCTCCTTCCTCCTCTCCCCACCCTCCTTCCTCCCCCCAGCAGCCCCCTCTTGTTCCTGACCCTTAGAGTGAGCCAGTCTAGGGGGGGTGGATGTCCCTTGCACCCCATTATCAATGGCACCCTCCCTCCCCCTGATGAGCCTCAGTGTCTGTAGCTCAGAGGCCAGCTCATCTACTTTGAGCTGGAGCTCCTCCAGCAACCTGCACTTACTGCAGACATGGTCACTGGGAAGGACCCTGGGGTCCGCCAGCTCCCACATCATACAGAAACAGCACATCACATGCCCCTCCATTATTGCCCCTTAGTAATTTCTAAACACAGTTTACAACGCAAACTTACCTGGCCCTTTTCTGCCAAGCCCTTTTGATCCTAAGCCCTTACAGCTCACTCTGCTTCCCTCTCACTCCGCTGCCCGCTCCGACGCTGCCCGCTGTCTACAACAAGCCTCCTTTTAAACCTAGCGCGGTTTAAAAAAAATCCCTTCCCACAAATCCCCACGACCCACTTCCTTTGTAGTTTTAAAGCTGAAAATGTTATTAAGCCCGCAAAAATGTTTTTAAAGGTAACCTCTTACCTTACTCAGCGCTCCTTCACTCCGCCCGCTCCAGCGAACAATGCATTTAAGGAAGAGTTCAATAAGTTCATGAGGGAGAAAGGAACAGCATTGTATGAGGACAGGGTGAAGCAGCACCAAGTAGATTGTTTAGCGAATAATTTAACAATCTCCGGTATCATGACAGTTCAAGCTGTACATAGTTGGTGTAGAGCCAGAGCCCAAATTTAACCTTATCAACATTCCCCTCCTTGTACAGAGTTAAAGTCAGTCGAGTGGCAGGAGGCTTGTGTGCAGCATAAATACTGACACAAAAGATTTGCGCCAACTGGTTTGTTTCTGTCCTGTAAATTCAATGTAATTCAAGGTAAGGCTTTATAAAACACAGGTTAGACCCTGGCTGGAGTATTCTGCTCAATTCTGGGCACTGCATTTTAGGAAGAATGTCATGGCCTTGGAGAGAATGTAGAATCATAGAATCTCTGTGGTGTAGGAACAGGCCATTCAGCCCATTGAGTCTGCTCCAACTCTCCATCAGAGCATCTTATGGGCGGCACAGTGGCAGAGTGGTTATCACTGCTGCCTCATAGTGCCAGAGACCCCAGTTCGATTTCTGACTTGGGTCGCTGTCTGTGTGGAGTCTGCATGTTCTCCCTGTATCTGTGTGGGTTTCCTCCCACAGTCCGAAAGGCACGTTGGTTAGTTGGATTGGCCATGCTAAATTCTCCCTCAGTGTACCCGAACAGATGCCAGAGTGTGGTGACTAGGGGATTTTCACAGTAATTTCATTGTGGTATTAGTGGAAGCCTACTTGTGACACGAATAAATAAATAAATAAAATTATCCAGGCCCACTCCATCTGCGTAATTCCACTAATTCCCCATACCTACACATCTTTGTGTAGGGGCAATTTGTCATGCATGGTCAATCCACCTAACCTGCACATCTTTGGACTGGGAATGGAATCCAGAATTGAACCCGGAGGCAGACAAGAGGAGAATGTGCAGACACCACACAGGCAATCACCCAAGGCTGGAATCGAACCCGGGTCCCTGGTTCTGTGAGGCAGCAGCGTTAACCATTATACCACCGTGCTTTTGATTTTTGATTTGATTTATTATTGTTGCATGTATTCGTATACAGTGGAAATGCTTCTTGTGAGCTATATAGATCAGGCATACCTTTCATAGAGTACATAGGGGAGAAGCAAAGAAGAGAGTGCAGAATGTAGTGTGACAGTTTTAGGGTGTAGAGAACGATCAAATTAATATAAGGTAGGTCCATTCAAAAGTCTGATGGCATCAGGGAAGAAACTGTTCTTGAATCGGTTGGTACGTGACCTCAGACTTTTGTATCTTTTTCCCTACAGATGAAGATGGAAGAGAGAATGTCCCGTGTGTATTGGGTGTACTTAATTATGCTGGCTGCTTTTCTAAGTCGGTGGGAAGTGTAGGCGGAGTCAATAGATAGTAAGCTGGTTTGCGTGATGGGCTGGGCTACATTCACGATCTTTTGTAGTTCCTTGTGGTCTTGGGCAGAGTAGGAGCCCATACCAAGCTGTGATACAACCAGAAAGGATACTTTCTATGGTGTATCTGTAAAAGTTGGTGAGAGTCGTAGCCGATGAGCTAAATTTTCTTAGCCTCCTGAGAAAGTAGAATTGTTGGTGGGCTTTCTTAACTGTAGTGTTGGCGTGGGGGGGACCAGGACAGGTCAGGGTTTGGACAATCTGGCCACCTTGAAGCTTGAAGCTCTCGGTTATGATGTGACCAGTCATAAGTATACAAGGAGTATAGTGGGGGCTGAGGACACACCCCTATGGGGTACCACCGTTGAGGATAATCATGGAGGAAGAGTTGTTGCTTGTCATTAATGATTGTGGTCTATGGATTCAGAAGTCTAGAACCCAGTTGCAGAGGGAGGAGCTGAACCCTAGGCTGTGGAGTTTGGAGATGGGTTTTGTAGGAATAATGGTGTTGAAGGCTGAGCTGCAGTCAGTAAATAAGAGTCTGACATAAATGTCTTTGTTATCGAGGTGTTCCAGGGTTGAGTGTAGGGCTGGGGAGACAGTGTCTGCTGTGGACCTGTTGCGGCGGTAGGTGAACGTAGTGGATCCAGGCAATCTAGGGGGCCAGAATTGACTAACTTTTTGAAGCACTTCATAATGATGGATGTCAGAATTACCGGAAGATCATCAGAGCTAAACATTTGCTAGAATTGAATGAAAGTTTTCAGTTACGCAGAGAGACTAGAAAAACTATCCAAAAAACAGAATACTGTGGATGTTGGAAATCTGAAATAACAACGTAAAACACTGGGAATTCTCAGCAGGTCGGGCAGCATCATTCACAGAATAATCTTCTGATTAAACGTCTTCCAGACTCGAAACGCTGGCTCTCGGTTCTCTTGCCATGGATGCTGTCAGATCTGCCGATATAGTCCAGTGTTTTCTGTTTCTGTGTCAGTTACATTAACTGTTTCTCTGTCTATACATGCTGCTTGATCTGCTGAGAATTTCCAGAAAAACTGTTGTTATTCTCCCAATAGCAGAGAACGATTGGAGCAGGTTTAACAGAAATGATTAAAATTCTGTAGGGTTTTGACAGGCTGAATAAGGAGAAATGGATTCAGCCCAAAGTCAGATCGGTCAGCGCACAACACAGATTTAAAATAATTAGCAAAAGATTCAGTGTGAATGTGAGGAAAGAAATGTCAGCTCCTAACTGTTACCAACTAGGTTGCATTTCCTGTAAGTGTATTTAAAGCAAATTTAATAACACCGTAAAAAAATTCCATAAATAAGGGAGAAATTTGCGATGCGGTGAGAACAGGAGTGGAGTTAATAGTATCTTCAATGTATGCTTGTAGTGAAGGAGATATGGAAACAGATGGAGAGATTAGTAGTTAAATGAATAAGAAGTGATGAAGTGACAGTTTCATTATTACTACAATTTTTATTCTGAGTGGGAAGGTTCCAGGGGAGGACTGAAGATGGTCAGGGGTCCAGAGTTTGCCGTTTCTGGGGAGAATGAGCTTGATCAGGAACTGTTTTAATGAACTGTGATTTTAAACAGTGAGCATTGCAGGTTAGTGAGGAAGACTGCGTGGGATGAAATATTCCCCATTGAGGCAGGGAACAAGAGAATTCATTCTCACTCTCTGAAAAGCTGTGCTGGTGTCAGAGGTAGGTAAATGTACCTCACAGAGAAACCACACGCCTGTTATCTTGTTTGAATTGTAAATCATGACCTTTAGATGTACTTAAAAATATGTTAGTGTTATTGCAATGTTTAAAACTTATTTGCAAATTACTTTCTAAATCAAAGGGTGAAAATTGCGAACTTACTTCACACCAGTTCCCCTGGGATTTTTTCAGTCTTTCATTTTTGTTTGAAGTGACTGAATATGTCAGTTTGAAATATTAAGTGTTTGAGGAAATCAATTTCCTCTGGTGCTGGCAGGCAGATGCTGGAGATCAACTTACACATCGTTAGACCAAAACACAGGCAGGTTTTCCTGATGGGAAAGGCTTTCGTGTTGTGTGACACAAATGCTACCAACGCATTTACCTGGTTCCAGCTAATGCTTTGTTTTATTAGTAAATTGTGAGCTCGTGCTGTGCCATCAGCTTAAATCAAACTACCTTAAAACTTATCCTCACCAGAACAGACCGCAGTAGCTCGCACTCTGCACCTTGGTGAGTGGCTTAAAGAGAGGCAATGTTAAAAATAGCTCATAATTTTACAGGAGTAGTTCATTTGTCAGGAGTGAGCCCAGCTGAACAGTGAATGCTTGAACTGTAAAAATATTGTGTTCAACAGAAAGACATTAATAATCATAGAATTACAATCATCACAAATCTTCTTAACCATACACAGAGTCTGTTAAGTAGTTCCTCCACTCTTTGCTGTAGCTGATGATCTAATGATATATTGGAACTCAACCTCTCTTCATGTCGAGATCGCTCCATTAGCTTCACTCCGAATTGCAGGATGTTGCACACTTACTCAGTGACCCAGTAGGTAGAGGTGATGAGTGATTGTAGTGTTAATGCCACGATGATGGATTCATTAATGGGGCATTACCCAGACACTTATTCCCCATGATGAATAAGGTACTGAGATTAGGAGAAGGTTGATAAGCAGTACGTACTTTCCTGAGGATTTGTGTTGCGTAGTCATCAAGCTCAGCACAATATCGGTAAACCAATTTACTCAGCAGAAGCTCCAACAGAGGACAGGCTGATTGGAAAGCGATGCATTGTGATTTGTTCCTTAAACTGAAACTCTAAATCAGCCTGCATGTTCAAACTAAAGTCCCTGCGGAGAAAATGGCCGAGGCACTTGGCTACCCAGCGTCTGATTTTCACACATTCAGGGGTTTCCTAAACAAAAATGGTTGTGCAATGCCTCTGACTGAAACTTACACCTGGAACACAAGGAATGCAAATGTCTGTGTGTGTGCGTGTGTGCGTACATGTGTGTGTGTGTGCGTGAGTTTGTGTGTGCGTATGTGTGCGTGCACAGTTGAATGTGTGCATGAACGCGCGTGTGCACGTGTGGGGGTGTGTGCACGTGTGTGTGTGTCTGTCTGTCTGTCTGTGTGTGCACGTGGTGTGTGTGCGTGAGTACGTATGTGTGTGCTTGTGGTCACAGGAAAGGGTGCAAGATCCACTGCCCTCAACATAATGAGCAGCAATGCCAGATGTGAAGTCAAAATTGACACTGGAGCAAAGGGTAACGTACAATCCAGTCACAGGTTATGGGAAATAAACCTGTATGCACCAGGTCCCGGCATCAAGACTCACCTCATAGTATATGGTGGACAGACAATCCACACCAAAGATATAGCAACACTTCACCACACATACAGGGCAGTTTCATGTTCCATATATTTATCAGAACATAAAGGGCATCGGAACAGCAGTGCATTGAGGCTCCTTCTACTTGATCTGGAAGTGCATACTCTACAACTCCAAGCCATAGAGATGACAGCATGTCGCAAGCACGTCACCGTCACATCAGTAGTAAACTACCAGTTGTTCACCACATCAGACTTGCTGACCCAGTATCACCAACAGTCTGTGCTCCAAGAGGAGTATCAATAGTCGTAAAGCAGAAAGTCATTAATCAGCTGTATTAGATGATGGCACAGGTATCATAACATCTTTCGATGAGGTCCGGATTGGGTTTCAGCAATAGCGGCCAGAGTAAAGAAAGATGTCACGGTCAGGATACACATTGACCCACTGCAATTGAATAGAACACTGCTCAGACCAGTTGTCCTGAATGAAGACAGTGGAACAGGTGACAGCAGATATGCCAAATGCCAAGGTGTTCATCCTTCAGGATGTGTACATTCCGGTGGACCCTGTTAGTTGAGGAATTCTCAAAACTAACCACATTTGTGTCACCAATAGGCAGATATCGCTTCTTTCACCTGCCCAATGGGATTGCCACTGGTGAAACTCTCTCAGGCCCACTCTGCCAGATCATTGTTGATGACATCCTGATTTGGGTCTGTACTGTACAAGCACATGATGCACGCCTTTGTCTCTTACTCGACTGAATCAGGATCTTCTAATTAAAGCTGAACCCTGTAAAATGCAGATTGAGGGTCAACTCAGTTCCCACCTGGGCTGTTTACCCACAGCCGATGGTGTAAAGTCTGACCCAGAGAAAGCTGTACGACAGATAGCCATTCCCACAGACAAGCACACAGGCATTGGCATTTTGGCAATTGAGGTGCTGTCCTCTTGTTGAATTCAGGAACGTTCTTACAGGCGGACATCACATTGCAAGCAATTGCATGACATCATCATGAGGAGCTGGCGAGAGTCCTCAAGAGAGTTTCCCCATGAGCCCAACACATTCTCACCATCAGGAATAAACTGACCAGACAGGGTGGACTGACTCTGTAACACCACCAATTCATTACCCCCACTGCCAATCGTCCATACGTATGTCTCAAGGATAAAAGGAAGAGGGCAGAGGACAAGTGTTGCATGTAGCTGCTGAGCTCAGGAATAAACTACCCTTGTTGGAAACCCCTTGTCAGTGAGTTAAGAACCCAAAACGTTCTACAGGTACAACAGGAAACTGTGAAAGTGACACTATTCCTGTTGTTGCCAGTAATGTGTGTTTAGAATATAGCCCATAACTTTCCCACATACATACAAGGAATCACAGAACAAAGCTCTCAGTGATGAGTTGCTATGTTGCAGAGACAGAGCTAGGGAAGAAGCAGAACATTTTAAAATGGATTTATTATTAAAGTAACCAGAAAGTATACAACTGAAGGATCGGACCCTGTGGGGAGGAGCGGGGGTGGGGGGGGAGAAAAAACACCAAGGAATATTCTGTTCAGTTTTACTTCACATTTTCCAGGAAAACGGCAATGTTTTGCTCTATAACTAATCTCATGATTCAGCTACTCATTGATTGTTTCAACCAGTTCTGAAGTTTCATTAACTGTAATTAGGGTGTTGGTGATAAATTTCTGAAAAGAGGCTGGCATTATATGTACTCAATTAATCTTGTAGCTCATATTCAAAGGCCTTCTGACTTCAAAAGGGGCCAAGCTATTGAGAAATATGGTCATGTTGTGATTAATGCCACCTCCAGCCTGGACCCCAGTCTGAAAAGCACGGTTTATGTGGAGTACTGAAAAAGCACAATTCATCACAATGTGTGAAGTGTTCAAGAAATGCGTATTTTAAGAGGAATTGATGGGAGAATTCAGCAATATAATTGGGAGCTCAGTACAAGGGGCTTTGATGTATGCCATGGATTTATAAAAGTAAATGAAATGTTTGGTGTATAAAGGACCTTGTTGGGTCAGTGGAGTGTGCTGCAATTCTGTATTCTGTTGCTGCTCTTTCTAAATCTGTCCTTTGCCTAATGTTAAACCTTGGCAGTGGAAAATGACAGTGAAATCCTTCACTACCTCCCTATTTGCTGTGGTTCTGAGTGAGTTTAGCACTTGCAGTTATGATGATAGAAGCTATTATTATGTTAATAAAGGCCTTTTCAATTGGGAATTATTACATTCACTAACACATGGTATTTTTAGGATTTGATTGAAGGTTTGTGGTTTTTGTCTGTTGGTTCTAAATTTATACTTTCAGCTGTTATGTAATTTTGATAATTTTATGCTGGAATGACTTTTTTTAGCTTGTACAACAGGTGTTTGCAAAAGAAATGTCACTTTGTTGAAGACTGCGCCAGTCCTCACAATGATAACACAATGACTAGACCCACATTTCCCCCTTCAACTCACTTCTGTACAAGACCTTCACACTATTGAAAAGAGAGATTTGCCCCCATCACCAGCTCTCTGGCAGAAACCCTGGTGTTGTCCATCAAGCAAGCCCAGACATCAGCCAGTCAGCCCAGACATCAGCCAATCGGCCAGACATCAGTCAGTCAGCCCAGACGTCAGCCAGTCAGCCCAGACGTCAGCCAGTCGGCCAGACGTCAGCCAGCCAGCCCAAACATCAGTGGGGGAGAGGTTGGTGCCTGGAGCAGAGGCGAGCTGTTTGAAAGGCCTGCCTTGGCGCTGTTTGTATCTGATTTTGCGAAATATGTGGACATGAATGCCTATCTCATCACCACATCTTCAATGACCCAACAGTGCCACTTTGGCTTTTGGCTTGCTCCAGATCATTTCTTTAAAATGTCGGTATGGTGTACTGTCTGAATGATAATCACAAAGAGTTCTTTATCAGAAGTTTCACTGCAATCATCTAATGAAGACAGGTTTGTCATTTATACAATTTCTCCTGTTTATGTTATATTGGGTCATTGGCCCACTTATTAAAATTCTTTCAGGGATGTGGACCAGGATTCACTGCCCATCCTTAATTACCCTTGGGAAAGTGGTGCTTGGTCCTGAACAATAGCCATCCATCTGGAGTCAGTATAAAATGAGCGAACAAGATTACTCATGAACACAGTTATAAAATGAACCAAGGCGAGGACTCCCATTCAGACAATTTCTTGATTTGTTTTTGTTCCAGATTCCCGGATATTCAGGATATTTTTAATAAGTCACTCTTGGATTGTAGGTATTTCTGACAAGGCTGGCAGTGAAATTTGAGTTTACTAAAAATCTGGAATTAAAAGCCTACTGATGGCATGAAACCATTGTCGGTTGTTGTAAAAACCCATCTGGTTCATTAATATCCTTTAGGGAAGGAAATCTGTCATTTACCTGGTCTGGTCTATATGTGGTTCCAGAACCACATCAATACCCTCTAAATGGCCCAGCAAACCACTCAGCTCATGAGGCAATGAGAGATGGCTAATAAATGCTGGCCCAGTCAGCAGCATACATCCCATGAAATGTTTGATTAAAATGTGTTGCTGATCCGCTGTTGCCTGCGAGAAGGTGATGAGTTATTATCTTGAATAGCCGTAGTCAATGTGGTGAAAGTGCTCATTGCTGTGACACTGCCCAGTTCCATTAAAACCTCACAATATGATGAACAGCAGTGATCTCCGTGCCTGAGGAGAAGTTTGTAAGTATCTTTGAGGCTTCTGCCTGTGGAACTTAGCTGTAGATATTTTTGATTCCCTTGTGAAATAGTCATGGAACATTCCTGCACTTGTAACCAACAAACTTCTTGACCTGAGTCACCATTTGCAGCCTGACACTGGGCTCTGTCCCAGCGCCTGATGCTCAAACAGTACCTTTCTTTTAAAGAGTAGCTCCTGAAGAACTTCCAGACTTTTCTGCTTCCTCCCCCTCATAACTGGAAAACATGTTCACTCTCTGGGCATCACCACATGTTCCTGGGATGTAATCCAGGCCTCTGGAGAGCAGTTTCATCCTCCTCCATCAACACAAGAAAGACTTTTACTGAATGAATAAATTTCCCACTGTGTGATGAATTGATGGCTTCAAACAGAAAGAAAGGTCCCAGCTGGGTTAGTTGGAGGTATCTGAATTTAATATATAACCATCTGATGGCCAAAGTGTAGAACTTCATCAAATCATGTTGACAAAAGGAGTGATTTTTTTTTCTCCTCCTACCATATCCTAACCTAATCCTGCGAAACATTCCAAAGGTCATGGTTTGACTTGGGGCAAAAGCCCCTTTCACTTTGAAATGTCATTTGGAGAAAGAAGATCAGGGAAAGTTTCCCAGATGCAGCTGAAGCTTGGATACAGTTCTGCTTGAATTAATGATTCCGAAAGGACATTTTGCTGCGCTGTTTTTGCCGTATGTGTGGTCCTTGAGAGCTTTTTTTTTAAACAAATTGATGTTAGGCTCTGTTGTGTTAATTTGTGCAGACCTGAAACTTCAACAGAGGTAAACACATCCTCATGTGCGACTGCACCAAAAGTATTTGTTGGCAAGCTTCAATGTCAGTCCACTGATTTCAGAATTAATTTTCACCACTGACTAAGGGGTCTTTTATATAACCAGCGTACTGAATTTCAGGAACATTTTCATTTACCCTCCTGTATATGTGTGTATATCCGATAAATGCTGCATTATAGTCCTGTTGCTAATTACCATGTGTAATGGATAGAAAACAAGAGGGGTTTATATTGCAAGTTAAGATCTTAAAACTGATCTCCAGATTGATCCATTGCCAGAAATTAAATAATTTTTCATTAAGGATGCATTAGTAAATCCCTTATGTTCATTTTAGTAACCTTTGTACATTTCTGTGAGTTATTTTATGTCCTTTAAATCCTCCATGTCAGTGACTATATCCTTCTCATGATAATTTTAGTCACAAGAGGAAATCTCTGTTTGTGAATTGGTGACAGGCTGGTTTATTTCTCCCTGTGTTGAGGGGGTGTAATGTTATATTACAATCAGCTAGTTTCTGAAGTCTATATTTGGGTCTTGCAGCAATTTTCTTTCGAAGGTCTGAAACGAACGTTGTCTTTCATCAGGAAAGCCTGGATGTCCTTTAAAGTGATATTACTTTAGATGGCAGGAACAGAGTTCAGTTTATGCTGAGGTTTCACTTCTTTGATCAGTCAGTGTGGCATTCAGCATATAAAGGATAATGGAGTTCCATTCAGATTAACAAGGTTAACAATTTTCAATGAAAGCACACCCTTCTAATAAACAAAACTATTTACAGCCACAGCTCTAATGGAAGAGAAGTAAATGAGAAAATGAGTAGGGTTCCCTCTTCAAAGGTGCTCCCTGTGTTCCACCACCCTCTCCCATGCTGTCTGACCACAGTGTGTCTGTGTTAACAGCCAGTGATGGTGTCTACAGTGGTCTCGCAGTCTCGGTGCTTTTTTTAATTCAATCGTGGGACATGGGCATTGCTGTTGGCAGCATTTATTGCCCATCCCTAGTTGCCCTTGTTCAGAGGACATTTAAGTGGCTTGAGAATCACATGTAGGCCAGGCTGGGGTAAGGATGGCAGATTCCTTCCCTAAAGGGCATTAGTGAACCAGATGGGTTGTTCCAACAATTGACAGCGGTTTCATGGTCATCAGTAGATTCTTAATTTCAGATTTTTGCTTTATTGAATTCAAATTCCACCATCTGCTGTGGCGGAATTCGAACCCAGGTCCCCAGAACATTAGCCGTTCCTGGATTAATAGTCCAGTGATAATACATAAGAACATAAGAAATAGGAGCAGGAGTAGGCCATCTAGCCCTTCGAGCCTGCCCCGCCATTCAATAAGATCATGACTGATCTGAAGTGTCTCAGTTCCACATTCCCGCCTTCTCCCCATAACCCTTAATCCCCTTGCCTATCAAAAACCTATCAACCCGCGTCTTAAAAATATTTAGCGAGGCAGCCTCCACCACCTCAACGGGCAGAGAATTCCAGAGATTCACCACCCTTTGAGTGAAGAAGTTCCTCCTCAACTCCATTCTAAACCGCCCCACCTTTATCCTGAGGCTGTGCCCCCTAGTCCTACTGTCCTTTCTGAGCGGGAAGAGTCTTTCCACCTCTATCCTATCCATCCCATTCAACATCTTATACGTCTCAATGAGGTCTCCCCTCATTCTTCTAAACTCTAACGAGTACAAGCCTAACGAATACCACCTCCCCTTGGCCTGGAGACAGGAAAGAGTAAAACAAAATAGAATTAAAAATAAAATTCCTCGTCTTCCCTTTCAAAAGACATGGGAGCCATCTTGGATACAGTTTGGTAGCTGACAGAACCCACCATCTTGTATCTCCAGCTTTAACACAGGACAGCAGTTATACAGCAGGAACAGAGAGGCAGACTGTGTCCTGACCTTGGCAATTTGTCGTCCTGTATAGATCCAGCCAACGTCCCCTGCTGATACTAGCAGCTGGGTGCAGAGTATCGATAGCCTCGGCTAGGATCCGGGGGACGATACTTACTGACGGGGGCAGTATGATGGCATAGTGGTTAGCACTGCTGCCTCATAGCATCGGGGACCTGGGTTCAATTCCAGCCCCGAGGTCACTGTCTGTGTGGAATTTGCACGTTCTCCCCGTGTCTGCGTGGGTTTCCTCTGGGTGCTCCAGTTTCCTCCCTCAGTCCAAAGATGTGCAGGGCAGATGGATTGACCGTGCTAAATTCACCCTTGGTGCCAAGGGGTCTAACGGGGTAAATATGTGGGATTATGGAGATAGGGCTGGGTGGGATTGTTCTCAGTGCAGACTGGGTGGGCTAAACGGCCTTCTTCTGTACTGTTGGGATTCTAAGAAGTTTGCGAGAGCAGCAGGAGATTGTCACTCTCGTGTGGCCAAGAGGGAAAATCTGAATGCTTCTTGTTCTAAAAGGGAAGCCAGAAAATTAAAAAAAGCATTGTGGCCTTCTCTCGGATCCTGCTGACCAATGCAGCTAAAAAGCTGCAACACATTCTCCAGGCAGGACTCTGGTTACAGCAGCAGCAGCAGCAGGGCCCGAGGCCATCATCAGAACTCAATCTGCATATTTAAAGAAGTACCTGTTACTTCCAAATATCAAAAACAATTGGAAATATATCAGATTTGACACGGTCTTCAACATTTCCAGCTTCAGAAAATATAGGGAAAGTAACCTTTCTGTCTTAAAAAATATCCCTCTGGGCTTATGACCAACTTGTTACCGTAAAGATCAATGAGGGTGATTCTCCCAGCCTTGCTTTTGTACTGGGCTGGCAGACTCGAGCGGAGGCCGTTTCGTGGGTACCCCCCTGGGTGCCACAGTCTCCGCACATCTCCCACAGCTGGATTCTGGCACCATCAGCTCCACACCGGAAATCAGCGCGGGGCTGTATAATTCATACAAGTGTAAATTTACATATTATTTGAATCTTATTAGCAGGCCCGGCACTGAAGTCTCTGGGCCAGCTCGCATCTCCCCTCCCCCCGCCAGAGTGGTTCACTCCAGTAGGGATTACAGTAGCTCCCCCATTTGTGGGGAGCTGGTGGCCCGACCCTGCTGAAGTGAAATGGGGGCAATCAATGCCCATCAGAGGGTCAGGAGCTGGGGGAGGTGGGGGTGGGGGGGGTCATAGGCAGCTCGGCAGTGTCAGCCTGGGCCCCCTGGGGCCGAGTGTAGGGTGTCGAAATTTGCTGATGACACCAAGATTGGGGGAACGGCAAATTGTGCGGAGGGTGTGGAGAGTCTGCAGAAGGATCTAGATAGGCTGGGCGAATGGGCCAGGAAATGGCAAATGGAATTTAATGTTGGCAAGTGTGAGGTGGTCCACTTTGGTAGGAAGAATGGTAGGAAGGACTATTACTTACGGGGTGAAAAACTGCAGCAGGCGACGGTGCAGAGGGACCTCGGGGTCCTTGTGCATGAGTCGCAAAAACCCAGCTTGCAGGTGCAGCAGGTGGTCAGGAAGGCGAATGGGATGCTGGCCTTCATAGCGAGGGGGATTGAATATAAAAGTAGGGAGGTCTTGCTGCAGCTGTATAGGGCATTGGTGAGGCCGCAGCTGGAGTACTGTGTGCAGTTTTGGGCGCCGCACCTGCGCAAAGATATTTTGGCCTTGGAGGGAGTGCAGAGGAGGTTTACTAGGCTGATACCGGAGTTGAGGGGGTTGAGCTATGAGGAGAGGCTGAATAAACTGGGCTTGTACTCGTTAGAGTTTAGAAGAATGAGGGGAGATCTCATTGAGACGTATAAGATGATGAATGGGATGGATAGGATAGAGGTGGAGAGACTCTTCCCGCTCAGAAAGGACAGTAGGACTAGGGGGCACAGCCTCAAGATAAAAGGGGGGCGGTTTAGAACGGAGTTGAGGAGGAACTTCTTCACTCAAAGGGTGGTGAATCTCTGGAATTCTCTGCCCGTTGAAGTGGTGGAGGCTGCCTCGCTCAATATTTTTAAAACGCGGGTTGATGGGTTTTTGATAAGAGAGGGGATTAAGGGTTATGGGGAGAAAGCGGGAAAGTGGAACTGAGCAGCGACAGATCAGCCATGATCTTATTGAATGGCGGGGCAGGCTCGAAGGGCTAGATGGCCTACTCCTGCTCCTATTTCTTATGTTCTTATGTTCTTAAATGGGGATGAGTTGATAGGGTGGGACCTCTGGGGGGAGTGATTGGTGAGGTGGGGGTCCCAGTATCACCCTGCATTTGGGTGGGGGGAGGGGGGTCCGGGACTGCCGGATGGGACAGAGATCAATAGGAGGTGGATTGGGAGATCGGGGCTGCTGGGTGGAATGGGGGAGATCATTGAAGCAGGTTGGGGATAGGGAGGGAGTTGTCGAGACTAGCCCAGGCATGTTGTGGGGGGACCATGGGAGAGCCACATGGTCGGTGATGCGGAGGCCGGCAGTCTGGTGATACTGTGTGTGCGCACCGATCTCAGTGCTGACAGATTGCGCATGTGCAGTGGCCCACTCAGCGCTATGCTGCCGGCCTCTCCAACAGGAATAGGCCCCACCCACTGATTTTCAGCGTGATTCTCGCTAGTAGCCACTGCAGTGCTCAGAAAGGGAGAGAGTCACTCTGAAACTCCATTGTAAAAACCAACGGGAATTACTCCAGTTTTTATGCGAATTCAGCACATAGAATATTTTGGGAAGAATCGCCCCTCCAAATTCTCCAACTCTCATCATCATCTGTACACACTTATACAGCAATCTGTGTAACTAACGCCACAATCACTGTGAAACCTGGTGCTGTATATTTGATGGAAACAATTATTGTAATTCCGGAATTGGAATTTCTTTCCTGTCTATTTCATCGCTCGGAATAAACTTACCTCTTTGAACTTCACTTTTGAACCATCAATTCAACATTCTAATTATTTTTGGTTTACAACCAGCACCTCACTGTCATTCTCCAAATCGATTGTCTGTAATTAAAAAGAGTTCAGAGAACATAAGAAGTGATGGTTATGGTGGGAGAAGTGAACTCTGTAATAAACTGTACTGGCATTTACCCCATTCACATGAATACCTTTTATGATAATGAGTGGACTTCCTGTGGTATTGCTTGTGGATAACCTGAGTCTGCATAACAGCTGCAAACACTGCGTCACTACCAGGAGCCATCCGTTTGAGAGCTTTGCTTATAGACAAGTTGTCTAATTCAGGGCTCGGGAAAGAAATCATGGGCCCTGGTCCTTTTCCTGTCTGAAGACTCCTGATTCTAATGCCACCTCCCCACCCCCACCCCCACCCCCACCCAACCCCCTTCATACAATACACTTCACACCCATGTCTTTGTTAGACACACAATGAGGTCTTTAATATTATACACCCAGCCCTGCTTTGTTGAACCTGTCCCTGTGCAATGTGTGGATAATAGTGCTGACTCTCACAAACACCATAAACAACAATCTCAAGTATAATGAGAATATCTTGAACTAACGGTGATACATTCTATTGGTGCAAGATTCCTGCTTTCGATTCCAAGTTCAGCAATGGCAAAATCTTCCAGTAAATTATCCACCAATCAATTTACCTGCAATAGTGCACTATCTCTGCCTGCACAGGTGAGCTTGGTTAACAGAAAAATCATACTTTGCATTGAGTGATAAATATTTTCTCATTTGAAGTTGAAACTAATCACACTCACAATAAGTGCCCAGCTTGAAGCAGAAAACAGGAGAACAAATTGTCTCCGACTCTGGGAATCTGATTTGATTTGATTTATTATTGTCACATGTATTAACATACAGTGAAAAGTATTGTTTTTTGCACGCTATACAGACAAAGCATACCATTTATAGAGAAGGAAGGGAGAGGGTGCAGAATGTTGTGTTACAGTCATAGCTAGGGTGTACAGAAAGATCAACTTAATGTAAGTTCAAAAGTCTGATGGCAGCAGGGAAGAAGCCGTTCTGGAATGAGTTGGTATGTGACCTCAGACTTTTGTATCTTTTTCCTGAAGAAAGGAGGTGGAAGAGAGTGTCTGGGGTGCGTGGGGTCCTTAATTATCCCGGCTGCTTTTCCCGAGGCAGCAGGAAGTGTAGACAGAGTCAATGGATGGGAGGTTGGTTTGTGTGATGGATTGGGCTACATTCACGACCTTTTGTAGTTTCTTGCAGTCTTGGGCAGAGCAGGAGCCCAGACCAAGCTGTGATACAACCAGAAAGAATGCTTTCTATGGTGCATCTGTCAAAGTTGGTGAGAGTCGTAGTTGATATACCAAATTTCCTTAGTCTTCTGAGAAAGAAAAGACGTGGGTGGGCTTTCTGAGCTGAATCTAAACTGTTCACAGAAAGTCCTGGAAATACTTAGCAGGTCAGACATCGTCTGGAGAGAGAAGCAGAGTCAATAGCAGGAATTTTACTGACCACATTCTCCGATGGACCCCACCGGAATCTTAACTGCCTCGGGCAGACGTGTTGGTAAAATTCCATCTAATGTCACTGTCTCCACGAGTTCTGATGAAGGATCACTGATCTCTGTCTCTCTGCACAGTTTCTGCCCAATGTGCTGAGCATTTCCAACACTTCCTGTTTATATTGGAGCAATAAAAACCTCTTTTGCCAGCACATAAGCTCCAGTAAGCAGTTAGACTTCTTGTGAGCCCCCCATTTCCCCCCAGCCAGGGGGAGGGCAGGGAGAGGTGGGGGAAGGGGGAATGAGAGAACCCCCAGCTCCAGCTGTCTGAGATCTGGTTTGGGACAACATTAAATACAGATTTTAAAGAAGTTACAATCTGAAGAAAACAGAAACAACTTGTTGAGTAAAGTAAACAATGTGAAAGTAATAAATTGATACCCTGAAGTAATGAGTAATTAATAAAAATAACCATTTAAAAAGTGCTAAGCAATAGAACTAAATAATAAAACTATTTTGCTTTTTGCCTTAAGAAACAGAGCTCGAGTAAAACAGAAAAGGCCCCAAGCCCTGGTCATTAGGAAGGGAGAAGGGACCAGGGCCAAACTAATACCTCCTAAATCCACCACCTCTATCATCTGGAAGGACAAGAACTGCAGATACCTGGGAACACCACCTGGAGAGTCCCCATTGTAACCTGGAACTAAATAGCCAATGTTGTTCCTTTGTTTAAGAGGGGTAGCAAGAATAATCCAGCTAATTACAGGCCGGTGAGCCTTATGTCAGTGGTATGGGAAATTATTGATGAGGATTCTTCGAGACAGGATTTAGTCTCACTTGAAAATAAGTGGATGTATTAGTGAGAGGCAACATGGTTTTGTGAAGGGGAGGTCAGGTCTCACTAACTTGATTGAGTTTTCTGAGGAAGTGACGAAGATGATTGGTGAGGGTAGGCAGTGGATGTTGTCTACATGGACTTCAGTGAGGCCTTTGATGAGATCGCTCATGACAGACTGATGCAGAAGATGAAGTTGCATGGGATCAGAGGTGGGTTGGCAAGGTGGATACAGAACTGGCTTGATCATTGAAGTGGCTTTTGCCACCAAATAAACCTGTTGGACTTTAACCTGGTGTTGTGAGACTTCTTATTTTGTCATAGAAGACAGAGGGTAGCAGTGGAAGGGTGTGTTTCTGAATGGAGGGCTGTGACAAGTGGCATTCCTCAGGGATCAGTGCTGGGAACTTTGCTGTTTGTGATATATATAAATGATTTGGAAGAAAATGTAACTGGTTTGATTAAAAAGCATGCCAACGACACAATGGTTGGTGGATTTGCGGATAGCAATGACAACCATCGGAGGATACAGCAGGATATAGATCAGTTGGAGACTTGGGCGGAGAGATGGCAGATGGAGTTTAATCTGTACATATGTGAGGTAATGCATTTTGGAGAATCTAATACAGATAGGAAATATACAGTAATTGGCAGAACCCTTAAGAGTATTGATAGGCAGAGGGATCTGGGTGTACAGGTACACAGGTCACTGAAAGTGGCAATGCAGGTGGAGAAGGTAGTCAAGAAGGCATTTGGCATGCTTGCCTTCGTCGGCTGGGGTATTGAGTTTAAAAATTGGCAAGTCATTTTGCAGCTTTATAGAACCTTACTTAGGCCGCACTTGGAATATAGTGTTCAATTCTGGTTGCCACACTACCAGAAGGATGTGGAGGCTTTAGAAAGGGCACAGAAAAGATTTACCAGGATGTTGCCTGATATGGAGGACATTAACTATGAGGAGAGGTTGGAGAAACTTGGTTTGTTCTCACCGGAACTACAGAGGTTGAGGGGTGACCTGATAGAAGTCTACAAGATTATGGGGCGCATGGACAGAGAGGATAGCCAGAAGATTTTTTCCCAGGATGGAAGAGTCAATTACTCAGGGGCATAGGTTTAAGCTGCGAATGGTCAGCTTTAAAAGAGATGTACGAGACAGGTTTTTTACACAGAGAGTAGTGGGTGTCTGGAACTCACTGCCGGGGGAGGTAGTGGAAGCAGATACGATAGTGACTTTTAAGGGGCGTCTGGACAAATACATAAATAGGATGGGAATAGAGGGATGCGGTCCCCAGAAGGGTAGGGAGTTTTAGTTCAGTCAGGCAGCAGGCTTAGTGCAGGCTTGGAGGGCCAAAAGGCTCGTTCCTGTGCTGTAATTTTCTTTCTCTTTGACCATTAGGCAATGCAACATGCAGCTTATTAATTGTCTGTAAAAGTGGGGGAGTGTTTACACTCTCCAGTTCCTTTAAGGTCACTAACATTTAATTGCTGCGAGGAAGTACTGACAGAATCACTCAGAGTTTGGTTGTGATGTGGTGAGGGAACTTTGCAAAGTGGCAAGGGTCCCTTTCAGGTTGAATCTCAGATGCTCCAAGCATTTTAAAATGTTTGAGAGGGAGATGTGCTTCCTGTGTTCACTAATGAAAGCTTTAATCTGTTGCCAAGTTAGCCTGTATAACAATAATGAAGTATTTTACCATCATTATGAGAAAAGACAATTTACTTAAAGAATTTGAAGAGTATTGTTCCGAAGTAGGCAGTATTAGGCACTGTAAAATTAAATTCCAGCAGACAGCAAAATATCAGAGCAATTGGCCCATTTTGTAAATGAGTCTTTATTACCTTGGTTTTGCAAGCTGTAAAATTGTACAGGTGTATCCCGAAAATTCTTACTCAATATTTCAGCAATCAGTAACTTTGATCCAACCCAATTAGTTCAGCAGACAAACCAATCCTTTTCATGAAACGTTTGGCTTTGAAGTAACTATTGAATGAACAATTGATCTGATGCCAAATGCTTCAGAGAACACGATTATCACAAGGAAAACAAGCTATGGAAACGCTACATTGAGGTGGCATTTATAACTTAATGAGAAAACTTGATTCTGGATCTCAGATATGTGAGGTAAAATACACAGAGTTTTTCAAATCGATTGGAACAAATATAACCCATCAGTGCAAGTTGTAACACAAACTACACAGCTGCAGTGAAATTATTAACTCAGATTAACCACATGAAAGTTGTGGATTTATGTTGACTGCAAGAACAATTACAGTAAATGTGATGTGAGATGAGGTAGTTTAATGTAGGCAACACAATGGCACAGTGGCTTGCACTGCTGCCTCACAGTGCCAGGGACCTGGGTTCAATTCCAGCCTTGGGTGGCTGACTAAGTGAAGTTTGCATGTTCTCCCCATGTCTGCATGGGTTTTCTCCGGGTGCTCCGGTTTCCTCCTGCACTCCAAAGATGTGCAAGTTAAGATGATTAGTAGGATAACAGTGTGGGGTTATGGGGATAAGGAGAGAGCCTGGATTCGATACTCTGTCAGGGAATCGGTGCGGACTTGATGGACCGATTCCTGCAAGGGCACAGTTTCTGTATCACACCTTCAGCTGCTTTTCCACACACACACACACACACACACACACACACAGATGGATGTAGTCAGGAAAAAGCAGCAGGCCTGGGCAGCTCTCTCAGCTAGCTTTTTAACCCCTTTGCTTACATATTCAAACTGGACCTGGAGTACACTACTCAGTCTCGGCAATTACACCCAGGGTGTTTGAAATGGGATGACAATTACAGAGATGGTGCTCAATCTTTGGATTATTTTACAATGACCTTGCCTGGGAACACGAGGAGTTCCATTGTCCTTTAGAGAACCCCCTGCAGCCATTCCTGTCAATGGCTAACTGCACATTGATGTGAAAATGCTGGCGTTGGACTGGGGTGGACGCAGTAAAAAGTCTCACAACACCAGGTTACAGTCCAACAGGTCTAACAGGTTTACAATAAACCTATTGGACTTTAACCTGGTGTTGTGAGACTTGTTACTAACTGTACATTCTCAGCCATCTTTGGGGCTTGTGCCCATTTTAAAATATAAAACGCAGGTCTTTTAAAGGTCAGCATTTCTGTGTATAATTCAATGTTTTTTTTCATCATCATAACACATGCAGTAAAGGAACTGGATAGGCGGTTGTGCCAGCACTGTCTGGATGTGTGTACCTTCATTCAGGAAACCTGCACACAGCTACCTCCGCAGCAACATTGCTCACTGGGCTTCAAAACTCAACATCAAAATAACATTGAAAACAGAGTTTTTCCGAAGTATTGTTGTCGTGCTTGTTCAGTGTTTGTCTGTATGTCTTCCTTCACTTTCAGGGAGAAAAATCAATGAGTTTGTGGATAATTTGTGTGAACACAGTGTTGTTTAATTCTAGTTAGAAAACTCTCGCTTTTGCTTTTTGTGGTCACAAGAAAAACAAGAATTCTGGAGATTGGTTTCGGTCTGTTCCTGACTGAACACAGACTGCTTGTGAAAATGTGTGTATTTGGTTTCTACCTACACTGCAAATTTGGCAGAGGCAATAATTGAAGTTCAAACATTTATTTCCAGAAGATTGAGGAAATTGGTTCCATTTATCGAGGTCACTGTTAGGTGGCTCCTGTTAGCCCCTTGAAAGGGACCTGGTAAAAAGTCACCTCCCCTCAATGGGGATGAGAGGAGTGTTGAAAAATCAAAAAAATTATTCAGAGTTTAAAATTTATTTGTCACGAGCAGACTTACTTTGACACTGCAATGAAGTTACTGCAAAAATCCCCAAAGCGCTGCCTGTTTGGGTACACTGAGGGAGAACTTAGCATGGTCAATGCACCAAACCAGCACATCATTCAGACCGTGGGAGGAAACCGGAGTATCCGGAGGGAACCCACGCAGACACGGGGAGAACATGCAGACTCCGCACAGACAGTGGCCCAAGCCGCGTGGCACTGTGAGGCAGCAGCGCTAACCACTTTAAATTCTTTAAATCCAATGCAATAAAAATATATTTATAAAAAATTGGTGATAATGATCTGAGCAGCTGTAACCTCTGATACAACCTCTTCGCCAGAGAGAGGAGCTTACAGAGACTTCACCTCTCCGAACATAGAGGTTTCGATGAGCCCAAACTAAATAAATTGCTTCACAACAGATGTCACGAACCAGCATGACTTTGACATTGTGAGGGGTTCAGGTTACCAATGCCTGAAGCATTTGTATGATTTTCATTTGTCTGCTGTTTCCTCCTCCAACTTATCATCACTCGTTTAAACCTGTCTAAACAGCAAAGAAAATTCCTCCACTTGTACTTGTTAACATTCATACTGTTGAATTTCAAGCCCCGATATTTTACGTTGGAAGAGGGACCTTTGGATTTCCCTCAGATCCGTGTGCCCAGCTCTGTGGAACTCATAAATGTCTCAAACGTTGACACAGAACCTGGAACGAGCCAGGTGTGCTGCTGCTGTTACAGAAATACTTCTTGCTGAGTACAAACATGTGAACACAGTGGACATGAAGCCCACACTGAGGATCTAGAGTATTGGATGGTCTGATTTCCCCCAAGATCAATGTGAAACAAGAGCCTTCAGTATACTTTGTGACCTCAAAGTGAAGATGAACCTTTGGAATAAGATTGTTGCATTTTTGAGTTGAATCAGACCCAATGGGTTCATAAGATAAATTAATAAGATATAGGAGCAGAAATAGGTCATTCGGCCCATTATGTCTGCTCTGCCATTCGATCATGGCTGGTAGTCTCCTTATCCCCATTTTCCTACCTTCTCCTCTTAACCCTTCAACCCATTACCAATTAAAACTCTGTCTAACTCCTCCTTAAATTTACTCACTGTCCCAGCATCCACTGCACTTTGGGGAATTAACAACCCTTTGGGAGAAGTAGTTTTTCCTCAATTTGCTACCCCTTATCCTAAGGCTATGACCTGTCATCCTCGAATGCCCCACCACTGGAAGCATCCACTCCACGGCTACTTTATCCAAACCTTTTATCATCTTGTGCAGTTCAATTTGATCTCCCCTTGGCTTTCTAAATCTCAGAGAGTATAGGCCTAAACTGTTCAATCTCTCTTCACACAACAAACCCCTCGGGATGTGTGCTTCAGAAGAACTTTTAATTTAAATTGGTGATTATTTAGAGTGAGGATTAAAATAATATTATTTGACAAATATTTGTCAACTGAAAGGGTGTTATGCCACCTTTAGACTGCAGATGACAACTTGGTTTTCTGTGAGTTGCAGCACTGTGTTACAGAGTGTTATATTTGCACTATCCTTGAGCCTGGGTTAAGCAGGCAATTTCAGCATATCTATAATGCCCTGACAGTAGCTGAGTGGATACTGATGAAACTTTCAACTTGAGTGAACAGCAGACTATTCAATCAGACTTTTCCAAACAGCTTAGGAAAATTCATTCAAGGCATTTAAGGAATGAATATGTGAACTCCAGAAGTTGTTCATTCCTGTTTGGTGGAAAGGGAACTAACCATAGCTTACAAGGAAAGTTAGAGATGGTATTCGATTCAAACAAAAAGCATTCAAATTGTCAAGAGAAGCAATAGACCTGAGGATTAGGAGCAGTTTAAAATTCAACAAAGGCAGATCAAGGGATTGATTAAAAAGTTAAAAATAGGGTATTAAAGTAAACTAGTGGGGAACAGAAAAACTGACTAAAAGTTTCTATAGCTATGTAAAGAGAAAAAGATTGACAAAAATTAATGCAGGTTCCTTATAGTCAAAAACGGGAATTCCTGATGGGGAACTAACTCATACTTTGTTTCTGTCTTCTCAAAGGAGGATGTGAATAATTTACCATAAATTCAGAGAAACACAGGTTTTAGTGAGGAGCTGAAGGAAATCAGTATTAGTAAAGAAATGGTTTTGGGGAACTTAAAGGGAATTAATCCTCCAGGACCTGATAATCTTCATCCCAGAGTACTTAAAGAAGTGTCCCGAGAAATAGTAGATCCATTGGTGATTATTTTCCAAAATCCTTTTCACTTTGGAATGGTTCCCACAGTTTGGAGTATAGATAATGTCAGCCCACTATTCAAAAAGGGAGGTGGAGAGAGAACGGGGAACTATGGACCAGTGAGCTAATGTCAGTAGTTGGGAAGTTGCGAGAGTCTATAATCAGGGATTTCATAGCAAAGCATTTGGAAAGCAAAGTCAGCATGGATTTACGAAAGGGAAATTATACTTGACTCAGAATGAAAGCTTCATCAGTATTCACTTGGTGAGTGTCTGGAACAAGCTGCCAGAAGCAGTTGTAGAGAAGGGTACAACTTTTAAAAAGCATTGAGACAGTTACATGGGTAAGATGGGTATAGAGGAATATGGGCCAAATGTGAGCAATTGGGATTAGGTTAATGGTAAAAATGGGCTGCATAGACAAGTTGGGCCGAAGGGCCTGTTTCCATGCTGTAAACCTCTATGATTATGGCTCTAAATCTACTGGAATTCTTTGAAGATTTAACTGGTAGGGTTGACCAGGGAGAACTGGTGGATGTGCTTAATTTAGACTTTCAAGAAGGCATTTGACAAAGTCTCATATAGCAGTCTACCTTCATAGTTAAAGCGCATGGGATTGCAAGTAATGTCTCGAGGTGGATAGAAAGCTGGTGAACAGACAGGAAACAAGAAGTTGAAATGAATGGATCTTTTTCCGATTGGCAGGCAGTGATTACTGGGATGCCGCAAGGATCTGTGCTAGAACTCCAACTCTTCACATTATATATTAATGATCTGAATGAGGGAACTGAATGTATTAGCTTCAAATCTCTAAATGATGAAAAGTTTAGTGGGAGGGTGAGCTGTGAGGAGGATGCAGAGATGCTTCAGTGTGATTTGGACAGGCTGAGTGTGTGGCATCTGCATTGCAGATACAGCATAATACAGATAGATGTGAGGTTATCCACTTTGCTAGCAATAATAGGAAAGCAGATTATTATTTCAATGGGTGTAAATTGAGAGACACTCAGCGAGTCGGGTGGGGGGGGGGGGGGGGGGGTGGGCGGGGGAGTCCAGAAGTAGAGATCATAGCTTGAGGGTAAGGGTAAGTCGTTTAGAACTAGGGTGAGGAGAGATTTCTTCACCTAGAGAGTGGTGAATGTAAAAGTACATGAGGCCAAAAAGTTGTGTGATTTCAAGATGGAATTAGATGTAGTCCTTGGGGATAAAGGGATCAAGGGATATGAGGGGAAGGGGAAATCAGGATATTGAATGTGATGATCAGCCATGGTCATAATGAATGGCAGAGCAG
This sequence comes from Carcharhinus amblyrhynchos, assembly GCF_965287045.1. Lineage (NCBI taxonomy): Eukaryota > Metazoa > Chordata > Chondrichthyes > Carcharhiniformes > Carcharhinidae > Carcharhinus > Carcharhinus amblyrhynchos. Next base: position 52,060,360 of record NC_137342.1, read on the forward strand.
ACTCGAAGGGCCGAATGGCCTATCCTGCTTCTATTTACTGTGTATGTTTCTTTGGATATGTGCATTGTTTATTCTTTGGAAAGCCCAAATTTAGCATCACATGATCTGTTTTTCACTTTGTTCTCTCAACTTCAATAGCTTCGCTTCTTGAATTTTAAAAATAAATTAACAGGGAATTTTAGAATTTACTTTAAAGCTCAGTCCATTCTTGTTTCACTGATTGAAGTGGTACATTAATTGCTGAAATTGGGTAAGGATATCTCCTGAAAGAGGCTTTCTTGTCGACACCCAAACTGAATGATGATTTGGCTCTGATCCTCCTGCAATGTTCATACTATTGCGCAACAGAATCTACCTTTTAGAGCATAAATAACTTGAAGAAATGTAAGAATTATTAATGCTGCCTTGTTTAAAGTCATGACAGCGAGCTTTGTCAGCGTGTCAGGATAATGCTGAAGTATGCATCTTAGCATTTGTCCTAAAGACCTGTCAATCTCCTTGTCATGGCATTTTCAAACAAACTGACAAAGTAAGTCGTTTTCCTCACTCTAAATGCCAGATGTGTTTTAGGTAACATGATCTCCAAGTACATTCTTTAAAGATCAGTCAACCAGCAGATAACAGGCACTGCGATGTGTAGCACGCTCATCACAACGGAGAACTGTGCATTCGTCCTCAGAGGAGCGGCATGAACAAAATGGCAGACTGTATTGGACTTGCTGACTGAAATGAGCCTGAGATGGAAATCTGGCCTATAGAATGCTGGCTGTCCCCATTTTAACCAGTCCAGCTGCCTCTTTCTTCCAAGGTGGACTGGTTATCTCCATATTGCACACTGTAAGCTGCATACTTGCTGCCATTTTGGATTAACATTGATCAGTGATTAACATCAAAGGGAGGCAATGGTCTTGTAGTATTATTGCTAGACGATTAGTCCAGAAATTCAGATAATATTCTGGGGACCCTGGTTCAAATCCCACCAAGGCAGATGGCGGAATTTGAATTTAAAAAGAAGTATCTAAAATTAAGAATCTACTGATGACCATGAAACCACTGTCAATTGTTAGAAAAACCCATCTGGTTCACTAATGTCCTTTTAGAGAAGGAAATCTGCCATCCTTACCTGGTCTGGCCTACATGTGATTCCAGAGCCACAGCAATGCGGTTGACTCTCAACTGCCCTCTGAACAAGGGCAACTAGGAATGGGCAATAAATACTGGCCAGCCAGCGATGCCCATGTCCCAAGAATGAATTAAAAAAATTGTTTTTCAGGAGTTATTTGTCAGCACTCTTACTTTCTCTTATTACTTGCTAAGTGACACATGGTTCATCTGAAAATTAAAACATCCTCACTTTCTTTTACACATTGTCTAAATTGCCTCTTGTTACAATATTGCTTACTTATCTACAATGTATGCTTGATTTATTTTCCAAAGATCTATAAGAATGTTTCCAATTTAGTCATATTCCATCTTTTCAGCCATGTGACAGTTATGAAGGTCATGTCTCTCGGGAGGTATCCTTAATTTAGCCTTAACTAACTGTGAAGGGGGCATTTATTGTCAATTTTAGTCAATGGGAACTAATTAAACAAGAGGTGAGTCACAATACTAATCAGAGACTCTGCAAAGCAACACAAGTTATAAGCAGAATTAAATAGACTATACTCTCATTTTAAATGGATTTTTAGACACATGTCCTTGATTCTCCCCACATGAACATCTCTGATGTGAAGGACATGGAGATGCTGGTGTTGGACTGGGGTGGACAAGATGAGAAGTCACACAGCACCAAGCTATAGAGTAACAGATTTATTTCAAATCACAAGCTTTTGGAGCACTGTTCATTTACCAGGTGAAATTCAATTCTCAGCTTGGGTCACTGTCTGTGCGGTGTCTGCATGTTCTCCCCGTGTCTGCATGGGTTTCCTCCAGGTGCTCCAGTTTCCTCCCACAGCCTAAAAGACAAGCTGGTTAGGTGCATTGGCCACGGTAAATTCTCCCTCAGTGTACCCGAACAGGCGCCGGAGTGTGGCAACTAGGGGATTTTCACAGTAACTTCATTGTAGTGTTAATGTGACAATACTTGTGACAATAATAAATAAACATTAAACTTTAAAACTGAACTTAAATATATGATTGAGTTAAAGGCTTATATTTCTACAACCAGTTTCACAGATCCAGAATGTCCCACAGCCTGTGAGGAGTTCCTGAAGCATAGACAGAGTAGACAGGAAATAACTGATCTGCCAGAATGTTTTTCAGGAGTTGACAGTGGGGTCAGGCGCAATGATTCATAGGTTCAATACTTTGGGCAGAACTCTCCCATCCTGGGACGCAGTGCCATGGTGGGGCTGTGAATGTGAACTGTTTCCCACGGGGAAGGCTGGCAGGAAAACACTCCGAGTCTTTCAGCCCAGAACTCATTAATTATCCACCTGGGTGATTTGTGCTGTGGTGGGGCCAACACGATGGCGCTTAATCCACTGCGCTACCCAGGTGCCATAGTGAAAAGTCATCTAACATCATGGAGCCAATTCTGAAGAAAGAAGGTGGATCTCCTGAATCTGGATTTGTGGGAGCTCTCTGAGGCTGGAACATGGACCCCCTCAGGACACCGAATCTGGAAGGTCCACCTACAGATACTCCCCTAACCCACTGCTGTTTGTGAGCCCAGGGTTGCTGGCAGCCTTCATTCCGAACTCCAGAGGTGCAGCTCCAGCTACATTCAGGTGGATCCCCACATCTTCATGCCACGTTGTTCCTCGTGTGTTTTGCACTGGGGTGTTTTCGGCCTGGTGCTGTGGACAATCTGGCGTGGATGGTCTCATCTTCCTCTGCATCCTATTAGTGGGATACAAAGAAGGCTTATGTCAGCCTTCAGTGGGTTTCCTGATTTGCCATAGGGGGTACCAGCGGAACTTCCTGCAGGAAAATCACATCGATCCTGCACCAAACACTCCCTCTCCGCCCACCATTGAACCCACTGGCACTGGCTTGGGAAAATTCCACCCTTTTTTCTACTTACTTTTGACTGGGTTAAAATATCCCAGAGAGAAATTTCACATGAGTGCATCAATCAATGCATTGTTAAGTAAAATAAACCCCTTTGAGTAAGGTTTTTGCTGGTTCAATTTGATAATGTGAAATTAAATGCAATAATCAGTTCTTGCAAAGCACTTCCTTTAAGAGCACTTCTCTGTGGAATACTAAATCAATCACCTTAGCTTCAGTGACTCTCTGTGACACAAAACATCCTTGTCCTGTCATCCATGGTTCCTGTTAACAGATCAGACTAGAAATGCTGGTTTCATTGATCAATTACAAGTCTGCCTAGACTCTATCAAAATAGATATGATTCACTGTGAGATCCTGCAGAGTTGACCACTGTTGTGGGCAATAGCTGATGACAGATGGATGGTTCCCTTGTGAATCTGAGCCCTGATAAGAAGTCTTTAGGGAATCTGTAAGAAAAAATCGTTCAAACTACAAGACAGGAGGCTTCAAAAGCACAAGGCAATTTTCCTTGATTGAATTGTGTAGAGTTCATTATAAGATAAATTCAGTGATGCAGTGTTTTGATGGTACATTAATCTGAGGATTCAAAAACATTCCCATGTCTCTAAGTCCTATATCAGTGTAACAATGTTCTTGGATCAACCAGACCAAAGTGTTGAATGTGACGATATAATAAATCTAACTACCTTTATAAATGATGCAATGCTGGATTATTATTGAAATTCACCAACGTGATACAGCATTCCCCAACGAAACAACCTAAAATACTATTCATATAGCTCGTTTAGTGTAATAACATTTCCCAGGATCCTTTCCAAGATTTTAAAAGCTATTTTATGGATGGCACAGTGGTTATCACTGTGGCCTTACAGCGCCAGGATGGGGTTTCGACTTCAACCTCAGGTGACCGCCTGAGTGGAGTTTGTACATTCTCCCTGTGTCTCTGTGGGTTTCCTCCAGGTGCTTTGGTTTCCTTCCACAGTCCAATGATGTGCAAGTGGCATAATTGGCCATGTTAAATTGCCCCTTGGTGTCCAAAGAGTTGTAGATTAGCAAAAGTAACTTCCTGGGATTACGAGGATAGGGCAATAGGGAAGGCCTAGGTGGGGTGCGCTTTCCGAGAATTGGTGCAGACTCAATAGGCCAGGTAGCCTCTATCTGCACTGTAGGGTTTTATGGTTCTATGAGAGAGGGCAACTCTGGCAATTCCAGCATCTTTTGCCCATCTCGAATAGCCCCAGAGAAGGGGTAATGAGCCGCCTTCTTGATCTGCTGCAGTCCATATGATGTAGGTACAGGATCATTATCTGTGTGGAGTCTGCACATCCTCCCCATGTTTGCATGGGTTTCCTCCGAGTGCTCCTGTTTCCTCCCACAGTCCAAAAGACGTACTGGTTAGGTGCATTGGTCATGCTAAATTCTCCCTCAGTGCACCCAAACAGGTGCCAGAGTGTGGCAACTAGGGGATTTTCACAGTAGCTTCATTGCAGTGTTAATGTAAGGCTTTTGACACTAATAAATAAACTTTAAACTTTAGGAGAGTGCTGGTAGGGAGGAAGTTCCAGGATTGTTATCCAGTGAAGACTTTACAAAGCATAATTTGACATCGAGCCACATCAGACAATATTCAGGCAGAAGGTCAAAAGCTTGAAGCAGGTTTTAAGGAGAATCTTCAAAGAGGAAAAGCAGGTTGAGGAACAGAGTGTTTCAGGGACAGCAATCAATGGTGTCATGAATCAAAACTGGGGATGCTTGATAGGCTAGAAGTGGTGGAGTGCAATGTTCTTGAAGGACTATAAGCCTGGAGGAGGTTACAGAGATAGGGAGGGTTAAATCCTTGGAAGGAAGTGAAAACAAGGATGGAAATTTTTAAAATGAGATTTTGTTTAACTGAGAACCAGTATAGGTCAGTATGCAGAGGGGTAGTGGGGAGTGGGACTGGGTGCAGGGGGCTGATGGGGAGTGGGATTGGGTGCACAGGTGGTGATGGGGAATGGGGCTGGGTGCAGGGGAGGTGGGAAATGGGACTGGGTGTGGGGGGGGTGATGGGAAATGGGATTGGGTGCACTGGGGTGATGGGAAATGGGATTGGGTGCACTGGGGTGATGGGGAATGGGGCTGGGTGCAGGGGAGGTGGGAAATGGGACTGGGTGTGGGGGGGGTGATGGGGAATGGGATTGGGTGTGGGGGGGGTGATGGGAAATGGGATTGGGTGCACTGGGGTGATGGGGAATGGGGCTGGGTGTGGGGGGGTGGGGTGGGGAATGGGACTGGATGCACAGCGGCTGGTGGGGAATGGGAGAGTAGAATTTTGAATGATCGCCAGTTTAGGAGGGAATTTAAAATAAAGAATGTGGGGGAAATCATTCTGGTGCTGTGTTGTAGTGTATGAACTGTAATAGATTATTAACATTTGGTAATTAAAGGGTTAATTTATTTTGTAACTCAGTAGTTTTAGGAATAGCTTACTTAGTTTCATTCCTTTTAGGGTGTTTTTTATGAATGATTTTAATTGTTAAGACAGTGGAAGCGCTGAATTTCTACAAGAAGCTCATTAACTCATTGCCCTCACCAGAAATTTACAGCAAGATCTTTCAATGAATTTGTGGTTTTTGGTGAGGTCAGCAGTTAATGAGCTACACATAAATAAACATTATAAAATCCTTGTCTATTAATTTAATCCTTTGATCCCTTTGAGAGCAGTGTGCTCTGAAGAACTTTTAACAACTTTCTATTAAAGAATAGTTCTAAGGAAACTCCTGGAACATGCTTCTGCTGAACATTAAGTAGATTTAAATTATTTTAACAAGCCGTGCGGACAGATTGCCAATGTTGTGGGATGCCAGTTTTGTTCCTGTTATGCACAGTAAACCCTCTCAGCCATGGCATGAATAAAGCAATGCCAAGCTCACAGCACACCCATCGCCACTGGCAAGGGAAGAGAGTGAGTGCCCTGTTTACGCAGACAAAGCAGCCAATGATCAAGCTTTGGAAGCAAGCCAGTTATAGGCTGGAGATTTCCCAACCTGCCCCCCACCTCTGCAGGAATCATAGCGGACGGGACAGAATATTCAGCGAACCATTTAAAGATCCAGTGAGCTCGAGTGGGAACTTCCGGTGTTGGGGCAGCACGCAGTCCAAAAATTCCACCTTACAATCTTAGTCAGAGGCTTCGGAAATGGTCACGTCTGATTAACGTTTAAATGTGGAGGACAATCCAACCAAACAAACTCATCAGGGTCAATGGAGGCAAACCCATAAAGAGCTTCCTCCAATTCCATCATGTGCATCTAAGAGGCCATTTGGCATCCTTCGGACTGGGCCTTCTGCTTGCTGCTGATGGCTGAATTGGTGCTAACACCCATTTGGTTTTCGTCCCTTTCTTGAGGACATCCCAGTTCTCTGCCTGTTTCCACAGACCAGCACTCGCCCCATTGAAGCACTGTTTATCCTCCTCCTCATCATCAATATGAAAGATCCCAGTGTATTAACACGTTTCTGAATGAGGTTGCAACATGTTAGTAATTCTCTCATTGATTTAAGGATATATTTAGGATTTCCAGGCAATTGCTCCATTGGTGGACCAGAAGACCAAGTAGGCCATTCGGCCCATCAAGTCTGCACCACCATTAAATGAGGCCATGACTGATCTATCCCAGTGTATAAATTGGCTCTAAGCAAAAATTGATTCTATTCCAATTGATAATGTGTGCCAGAGAGATATTTGTGATAAAACAAGGAGCAAACTACAGCAGATGCTGAAAACAGAAAATAAAAACAGGAAATGCTGAAAGCACTCAAAGTCCGGCAGCACCTGTGATAGTTCCAGTGTTTTCCTATTTTGTATTTGCCGACAGCCAGTTACATAGAAACGCTACAGTGCAGAATCTGCACCGACCACAATCCCACCCAGGCCCTAACCCCATATCCCGACATATCCCTCTAGCCTATGCACCTCAGGACATTAAGGGGCAATTTTACAGTGATCCAAGCCGGGAATTGAACCCAGGTCCCTGGAGCTGTGAAGCAGCAGTGCTAACCACTGTGCTACCGTACATAGCAAAATTCACCAATACTCAGAATCAAAGAGCAGCGCCACCTGCACTTCCCCCCCCACCCCCCCGCCCCCCACCCCGCCACTGCCCCTCACCATGGGAAGTGTGCGGATTAATGAAAACCAGTATAGATGGTATTAATTTTCAGGGCACTGCCACTCATGTGTAAAACCAAATTGCCATAGACCTGTACCTGTCGATGAAAAGATGACCCCATCTGGAACAGATCAACTGAAAGGTAAAAGCATTGATCAAATTCCATGTAAATTTACATACTTCCAACTGTCTTTAATTACAGAATGATATTGGAGGGCAACGCAGCCTCATCAACAAGTGGACCACTTTCCTTAAAGCGCGTCTAGTCTGTTCTGTCCCGGGCCCTGACGGAGTTGACACCTATTTCGATGAACTGCGTAAGTAAAATTTCCATTGTGGAACTTCATTCGATTTGCTCATTTGCAAACAGCACAGGGAAACTAATCACAGACGTCTTCTAAAATTCACTGACAGTGAAAGTTCAAAGCTGGTCATCCAAGTTTCGGTAAGGATGGTGCGTCACATTTGACAATAGACCTGTGTCTCAGATGAGTTACACAGTGATGCAATTGATCTTGTTAATTAGGGAAGATATTAATATTATAATTTCTCCTAATATTGAACATAACTATGGTCCAGTTGCGAGGTTTTCCATTTGCAATAGCAAAGTATTGCTACAATGCTACAAAGAGGATTCTCTCCTTCAACCCCAGACCATATTTCAAATGATGATAGATGTGATAGCTCATTGTTATACCTATCTGCTCAACTGATCTTGATGGGGTCAGAATCGGTCAGGTTAAAATATTAATGAATAAGGTCGTAAACCTTTTCTGAATCAAACATTCCGACAGGAGACAGGGTTCTGAGCAGAGAATAGATTTCATCAATCTGCCAATCTGGAATGCCCTGTGAATTATGGTCTTGCTGTCAATCTTAAGAAGTAATTATCAGTTATATCATTCCTTCCCTAAAAATGTACCATTGGAATGAATTGTTCACGTAGCTGGCAAGCTGGTTGAACTAAATGCTCTCCTGAGTTAATACATTTGAACGGCAATAAGTAACATGAGGACAATATTCCTTTAGCCTTTAGCTGTTAATCATTTCTCCTTTCAGTCTCTGCCTTTTATATTTAGATGATCATCTTCAAGCATTGAGCAGTCTGACCTGCCCCTTTGGCCATTCCCAATGCTGTCCCAGTTTTTGGGGGAGGGGAATATAAGAGATTTGGTTTCTTCTCTTTAGCCTAGTTGTAGCATCAGGCAATCTAACCAAAAATTAGCATTTCATAGCCAGAGCAAGGGAAGGCCAGAGAGTCTAATCCACAATGCTTCCTCAGTATGAAATGCAATGGGATAATAATATTCATTATTGCTCACAAACTAGTGTGATAGTAGATTGATAGGAAGTGTTTAGAAGCTGTTCGGTAGTGAGAGAGAACCTAACACATTTCTGCCTTTCAAAGAACTAATTTTAGTTACTTTTTCTTTACAAAGAGGACGTGTTTTTACTCCATACAAAAGATGAAAGGAACCCTGTTGTTTATGGAGTCTTCACAACTACAAGGTAAATATTAACTAATGGCGCTTAGACCATCCGTTTTCTGCGTGTGTTTTGTAGTCTGGATCAAAATAAGATTTTGATTCTTAGTATTTACTTTGAATAAGGAAGAGAGGTACGTTCCTAAGTGTCAATTTAACACAAGTGGCATTAATTGTGGGTGGCACGGTGGCACACTGGTTAGCATTATTGTCTTACAGCGCATGTCTGCACATACTCCCTGTGTCTGCCTGGGTTTCCTCCCGGAGTTGCAGTTTCCTTCCACAGTCCGAAAAACGTGTTGGTTAGATGCATTGGCCATGCTAAATTCTCTCTCAGTGTACTCGAACAGGCGCTGCAGTGTGGCGACTGGGGGATTTTCACAGTAACTTCATTGCTGTGCTGATATAAGTGTACTTGTGACAAGGATAAATAATAAATAAATTCTTTTAATGTCAATCTCCCTTATTTCAGAAAATTGTTTCATTGAATTGTAAGTTGGTAATGAGAGTTACATAAAGGGTTAATGAGAGTTATATAGAGGGTTAATTAATGAGAGTTAGATACAGGGTTAATGAGTGTAATGGATGTTGAACAGTTTTCGATCACTGTGTTCATATCATACACACAGGGTGAATCTTACAGCCCCTCTCCCACTATCTGCTCCTACCACAGTCAATGTAATTTTGTCATACTTTCTGATTGAGCCCTCCGCCCTCCCCTTCCCCCCAATACACACACACACACACACACACACACACACACACACACACACACACACATACACACACGTGCCTGTTGAGTGGAAACCTTCATTTCAAACACAATGTGATAAACATTTGAAAAGACTAATATAAAAAGTTATTAGGAAGCTGGTGAAATGGAGTGATAAGCTCTAGTTGAAAACTGGCACAGACTGTGGCAACATAGCCAACTGGCAACCTTGCGTGCTGGAATCTCTATGCTTCTTTCCAGTGACTAATATTGCTCTATTCTGAAGCTCTGTGGTGTGTGCTGCTTATACTTCAGGAAGGATGAGTGTCAGTTGTTTTGTGAGAGTTTTCTGTTAGAAAGGATTCCCGTGTGAATCGTTGGGACCAGGTGGGATCTTGTTGATCCTCACAATCAAACAGCTTCATTGTTTGGGCTTGCACAAGAGGAAATGATGCTTGGGTTGCTGTCCTGAGTATGGACAGTGCCTGTGCTACCAATGCCAGTGTGAGTTAGTGTCTTCAGGCAGATGGGAAGAACGTTGAGTGGAAAGGAAAAGTGAAACGTCACTGAGAATGTCACTGAATAAGCTGGTGTAGAAATGCAGAAAGAAATCTTGGTATAATTGGAAAGGCAACTGCATCTGGAGTATTTATAAATAGACACAGCAGTGCACATGGCTATTCATTTTGGGGCTTGAAACTGTCAAAAAAGAAACGTGTTTATTTTGTTGAAATTATCACAGAACATTGTGAAGCCAGAATATTTATTTCATCAGTTGGTGTGTTTATTTTTACTGCCACACATCACTTTCATACGTTTGGAGAATTCCTGAATTGTTACTGTGATGTTGCATGTCACACAGTTAATCTCTGAGATTCTGTATTGGAGAGGGTTTTGTACACAGCCTCGATCCTCTGGGTATCCAGCCCACACAGTGCGATGAAAGTTGTGATCAAAGTCACAGTTACCCTCAGCCATCTGTTGGAGTTTAGGGTAAATTCCATATCTCAACACTGATTGGCACAAAGTTGGGTACTGTCAACATGATGCTAAGCAGGAAAATGGATAAGTATCACACCGATTCATGAATTGGTGCTGCGGTAAGTTCTGAGGATGATGTTTTATTGAGCAGAGTAATGGGATGTTTCCTCTGCATCTGATCCCTGGAGCTACCCAGGGTGTGTTTGATGCTAACCCAAATGTGGAATATTTGCATTAATCTTCCAGCGTATCTGCCTTTGGATGTGTTTAATGTGACTGTTTTTAACACTGATTCTACAGTCTCATTTTTTAATGTTAGAATATATATTACTGGTTCCAATGCAGCCAACTTGTTGTTTGAAATTGGATTATAAATAATTAGTTCACATAAACTTTCTGTTGAGTCAATGACTAAATATATGGTTTGTTGTGATATCCAGGTTCATCCTCAGTTGGAGGAAGAGGGAAAATAAAGGCTGGGATTCATATTCCCCAGCTGTTTACATCCTGCCACAGCTACCAGTGAGGACAGAGAATTTGGCACACAGCCAAATCTCCATTCAAAGTTATAATTATTTATTAGCCACAATTAAGACTTACATTAACACTGCAATGAAATTACTGTGAAATTCCCCTAGTCACCATACTCTGATGCCTGTTGGGGTCAATGCACCTAACCAGCACATCTTTCGGACTGTGGGAGGAAATCCAAGTACCTGGAGGAAACCCACGCAGACATGGGGAGAATGTGCAAACTCCACACAGACAGTGGCCCAAGCTGAGAATCTAACCCGGCTCCCTGGTGCTGTAAAGCAGCAGTGCTACCACTGTGCTACCATGCAGACCCGTCACTGCAGCAGGAACAGAGAATCCCGTCAGCACGAATAGCTGGAGAATCCCTCCCCATTTCCACAACCTCTGGATGTCCCAAACCTCTTTACAGGCAATGAAATACATTTTTTTAAGTTGTTGCAATAAGGAAATGTGCCTGGCAATTTGTGCACTGCCAGCTCCCATAAACAACAATGTGATAATAACCAGATACTCTATTTTGATGTTGGTTGAGGGAGAAATATTGACCAGGACACAATGGAGAATTCCCTTGCCCTTCTTTGAGATAGTGACATCCACTTGAGGGAACTGTCACAGTCTTACTTTAGCATCTCAACTGAGAAGGAGCAGCATTCCCTCAGTACGGCACTGGAATGTCAGCTTAGATTGTCACACTCAAGTTAAGAGTTCTTTCATGAGATATGAGTGTCGCTGGCTAGGCCAGCATTTATTGCCCATCCTGAATTATCCTTGAGAAGATGGTGTTGAGCAGCATTCCATATGGAGTAGGTACACCCACTGTGCTGTTCGGGAGAGATTCCCAGGACTTTGACCGAGCGATAGTGAAAGATGACAACATATTTCCAACTCATGATAGTGAGTAGCTTGGATGGGAACCTGAGGGAGATGATGTTCCCATTTATCTGCTGCCTTTCATTTGCTAGATGGTAGTAATCATAGGTTTGGAAGGTATTGTCTAAAGACCTTGATGAGTTGTTGTAGTGCATCTTGTGGATGGTACAGACTGCTGCCAGCGAGCTACTTACTAAACGAGCCGCAGTTGGCAGTGCCATAAAACTGGTTCCCAAATCAGATCCCAATCTTCAGCATCAAAATGGCCCTGGCAATATTCTCCTTGTAAAATTGAGTCAGGTGATGCTCACCTGAAACAGGTAACAGGTTGATTTGATTATGCAGATTAGGGTTGTACACTGGTTGTAAGACCACAGATTAGATAACAACGTGGAAATTGTACACTCCCATTGATACAGTACAAGCTGCTTTTCAATGCTCCTTTAGTGTTTGAACATTATCAGATAATGCCCGCTGCCACATTTGGCACAGAGCCAGCACTTTGCCTTTCAGGCACCACGTCTAACTTCTTTCCTGTTATTCTTTAACACAAGAGTGATTTTAAGATTTGTTTGATATGAACCTTATTTTCATGCCACGGCACCAGCGAAGCTCCAAAAATGGCCCGTGCACATCTACTTAACAAATGTTATTCTTTATTGAAGGAGAAATGTAAGATTGCAGCATTGTCAATTTGTCTCTATCCTTTTTATTTTGCTCAGTTCGATTTTTAAGGGCTCTGCAGTGTGTGTATACAGCATGGCTGATATTCGAGCTTCTTTTAATGGACCATACGCTCACAAGGAAGGTCCTACTCATCGCTGGGTCGAGTATGATGGACGAATCCCTTACCCACGACCTGGGACAGTAAGTACACTTTAGAGAGTGTTTCATTTGAGTATCAATGAATGAGAAGTCACTGTAAACAGCTGCTTCATTGGTGTGAGTCCTGCTGTGGAGATGGCGATGTTGGACTAGAGTGATCAAGATGAGTGGTCACAAGACACCAGGTTCTAGTCCAACAGATATTTGTGAAATCACAAGCTTTGGAATATTGGTCTTTTGAAGGTGACTTCACCCAATGAAGGAGCAGCGTTCCGAAAGCTTGTGATTTCAAATAAAACTGTTGGACCAGATCCTGGTGTCTCGTAACCTCGCATCATTGAATAAAAGTTTGGTTCATACTGCACTCAGCTAGAAGCTGCATTTTCAGAGAATCCATAGGAACAGGAAAGAAGTGGCACTAACTTCTCAATCTGGAGTGAATGAATCGATACAAACAAATCATTTTCCTGCATCTTCAAAAAAGCTTTCTTATGATATTTGTTCATATACTTTAGGAAAAATAAGGTTTTGGGTCACAGTCACAGAAACTTGTTTATTTTAGTTTGCATTGTTCTCTTTCTGGGTGTTGTGGGCTGGGTCAGAATTTATTGCTGATCTTTAAATGCTTTTGAGAAAGTGGCGGTGAGTCACCTTCTTGAATACAATGAGGAGCTTGCCAGGCATTGCGGAAGGCAGTTAATTGAAACCACATTGCTACGGTTGTTTGATGTTAATACAGTTCCACAACTCAGAAATCGAGGATTCGACATTGTCATTCTATATTGTGGCAAGCACCACCTGTTGGCTCATTTCTGAATTGGTAATCTTCAAGTTAAGAAGCCACACAGAGTGGTTTTAGAGAGACCTACCTTTTCTTTAACAAGTGAAATAAATGATTGAACCAAGTGGCATCACAAGTTTCCTCAGAATGAGGCAAGGTTCCTGCAATGCTTTGTTAGAGAAACATGAACATCCATTTTTCTTCCCCTCTTTCCTTTCTGACTATGTCCTCCTTTAAGATGGTGAGGGATGGATCTGATGTGTAGCATTTAGCCTCTGTGTCCCTTTTAAAAACATTTTCAGTCACAGGTTTTTTAAAGATTGCTGACTGGGATTCTATTCTCAGAGAACTGCACACTTCGGGCAGATGATTTTAATTGGGCTGAATCATAAATGAATACCTTGGCACTTAGCCTGTTTTACGAGGGCAGTTATCACCACACGTCTGCTGCACAGGATGGGTAGTAGTCAGTTTTAAAAGGCTGGTGAATGAGAGCAAGGTTCTTTTCCAGTCACAAGGCATGGGCATGTTTATGGACATGCTTTAAATCTGCTTCAGACTGGAAATGAAAGTCACACCTGCTGTAGTGAGAATGGCTTGTCACAGTTACTTTCCCCAGTACAACAGTGCGGGATCTGTGAAAAATTTGTACAATATTTGATACCAAAGCAGCAGCCGTCACACCAGTGAATAACAAATGACATGTTTCTGCTTTTTATTATACTTGTGGTTTTATTCAAACACTCTAAACTCTGTGAAAGAAGTGCTCAATTTGAGGTTGATAGTTTTATAATTAGGAATTAATGAATATTGGTGTTTAACAGGGCAGAAACTAGCACCTTGGGACATGGCACACCTGGGAGCAGCTGTGGTTAATAACGCAATACAACTTCCAAACTTCAAGGTTGTTCCCCTCCTGGCTTTCTGACTAATATTTGGTTCCATACAAAAGCCCATTTAATATTTGGTACGTTTAATCACAGTTATTTATTTGGTTGAGCCACAGGATACATTTCAGAAAGTGGATCCAATAAAAGCTAGCAAATTATCAGTTTGGGTTTTCTTGTGAAGTTTGTAAGAACAAGGTTGAAATTCATTATTGATAGCCTATTCTTTAAACAATTGCAATGTAAAAGTGGTTTTGAAGCATTTACAGAGAGATTGGGATCTATTTTAAATGCCTTTGTCTGATGTAATTAAGGTGGTAACAGTGTGTACTTATTGTTGGTTCACTTCTCGGCCTATTGACTAAGATCAAGTGTCAGATCAAGCCCAAGATGGGATGCAATACTTTATCTTCTCAGCTCGGATCTTGTTTATCTTTCTTGTGGGGACCTTGAATTGGATTTGATTTGAATTTGTTTTTGGAGGAAGGAGGGAGATGGATTCAGGTCTGTCTAGTCTGGCATCCCCACATCAGTCCACACTGAGCATTGGTTTTGTAACATTAAGAATGTTGTTTGGTTATTAACAGCCCATTGGCACTGACATTTTGGTGGCTGTTACCCCTGGTGTCCTTTTGTAGCTACTGTATTTATATGGCTGGTCCAATTCAGTTTCTTGTCAATAGTAACTCAGGATCGTGGGGGATTCAGCAATGGTAATATCACTGAATGTCAAGAGGGGAGATGGTTTGATTCTCTCTTGTTGAATGGTCATTCCCTGGCACTTGTGTGGCATGAACGTTCCACACCATTTACCAGTCCAAGCTTGAATGTTTTCCAGTTCTTGTTAAATGTGGGCATGGACTGCTTCAGTATCAGTTGAAAATAACCCAAAACACTGTTCAACCATCAGTGAACAATCCCACCTCTGGCCTTATATTGGAGAGAAGATGAAACAGCTGAAAGTGGTTGGGTGTAGAACAATATACTATATCCTTTTGATAAGATTGCCTCTCCTTGTTGTTCCTACTTAAATAAACTGCATTAAATTTCATCAGCCGCGTGTCCATCCATTTCCACCAGCCTGCCTGTGTCCTCTTGAAGTTCTTCCTATTATGTTTGGCAGGTATTTGAGCCAAAATAATTCACACTTGTAATAACATTCTTTTCATCTCAGTCAGCAGAGCATGGAGGAGCAGACAGAAAAGTCGGAAATTAAGTATAGACTTATTATTTTATTTGGATCAGGAGAGTGATATCATTGTGGGAACACCATCACAGCTAGGAGTGCTGAAGGACGAGCTCAATATCTCCCAACTCTAAACATATTAGGACATGGAATAAATGTAACCTCATCAGGGTCGCTTATATCCCAAGGACAACCAGATAAATATGACACACCGCTGTGCCAGTGCCTTTCATTCAATTCTCCAGCCTTTCCTTCTAGTCTTTATTATTTTTAGAATGTTATATTTGCCCTAATTAATATTTTGTATATTTAGCTTGTAATTTTTAGCTTATTAAAGCAATCATTTCAGCAAGAGAGTACTGTTCACTATCCTTCTATCTGGGTGCAATGATCCCGTTTCTGAATTACAGACGTTACAGAGAACAAAGAACAGTACAACACTGGAACAGGCCCTTCAGCCCTTCAAGCTTGTGCCCATCATGTTTACGTATCTGAACCAACTGCTTATATCCCTCCATTCCCCATTTGTTCATATGCCAATCAAAATAAGTCTTAAATGTGGCTAACATAACTGGCTCAACCACCTCACTTGGCAGTGCATTCCAGGCCCCCACCACCCTCTGTGTAAAAAACCTCCCCCCACATCTCCACTGAACATTTCCCCCCTTTACCTTGAACTTCTGCCCCCTTGTAATTGTCATTTCTGCCCTGGGAAAAGGCTTCCAACTGTTTACCCTATCTATACCCCTCATAATTTTATAAGCTTCTATCAGGTCACCCCTCAGCCTCCGTCTTTCCAGGGAGAACAATCCCAGTTTATTCAATCTCTCCTCACAGCTACTACCCTCCATACCAGGTAACATCCTAATGAATCTTTTCTGCACACCCTCCGAAGCTTCCATGATCTTCTGGCAGAGAGACAGTCTGAACATAGACATCCAACATAATCTGAAATTTCACTGCTGAGATTAATGTATTCTGGGACTGATAAGTATGTTGTGATATTGTTTTCTGTACACCCCACCCCCCCAGTGATCTTGCCTTATTAATTCATAGAAAATGAATTCATTCAAACTTCTTTTGAAGATGAAGACATAAATGATAAAGGAAGTATTTTGTTGTAAAAACGTGAGTCTGTGAGTCATGGAGACAGCTCACTGGCTGATGTCCAGATAGCAAACTCACCTTAAGTTTGGACAGAAATATTGGGGGAGGAGCAGTGAAGGAGAGTAGGGGATTCACACGAGTATAAGGGAAGCTATAGGATAGCAAATGGGGAAGAAAAGAGCATATGGGACTCATAAGAACATAAGAACTAGAAGCAGGAATAGGCCATTCTGATCCCTCGAGCCTCCTCCATCATTCAATAAGATCATGGCTGATCTGTTTGTGGACTCAGCTCCCCTTACCCGCCCACTCACCAAAACCCTTAATTTCTTTACTGTTCAAAAATTTATCTATCCTTGCCTTAAAAACATTCAATGAGGGAGCCTCAACTGCTTCACTGGGCAGGGAATTCCACAGATTCACAACCCTTTGTATGAAGAAGTTCCTCCTCAACTGAGTCCTAAACCTGCTTCCCCTTATTTTGAGGCAATGTCCCCTAGTTCTAGTTTCACCCGCCAGTGGAAACAATTTCCCTGCTGCTCTCTTATCTATTCCCTTCATAATTTTATACATTTCTATAAGATCTCCCCTTATTCTTCTGAATTCCAATGAGTATAGCCCCAGTCTACTCAGTCTCTCCTCATAAGCCAACCCTCTCAACTCCGGAATCAATCTAGTGAATCTCCTCTGCACCCCCTCCAGTGTCAGTATATCGTTTCTCAAGTAAGGAGACCAAAACTGTGCACAGTATTCCAGGTGTGGCCTCACCAAGACCTTATACAGCTGCAATGTAACCTCGCTGTGTTTAAACTCCATCCCTCTAGCAATGAAGGATAAAATTCCATTTGCCTTCTTTGTCAATGAACAACAAAAACACTTGGATATTTCTGGTAACAAACATTCCTTGGCACTTTACAGAAGGAAAGGTAAAAGAAGGATCAGTGACTTTCAGAGTGTTAGGTGACTGAGTGACGTTGAATGCTAAAGATGGAATGAGAAAAGTGTCAGAAAAGAAAGAGGATTAGTGAGTGGAATGTAGGTGATCTGAAGGTGGAGCAGAAACATGCCAGAACTTTATATCAGATCAAATAATCACTGAAAGTGCAGAGCTGTTGTGAAACACAATTAATGTACTATATATAATATAGAACCAATGTATCATTTCATAACTAAATATTGCTATAAACATAATGATGATAGTATTTTCCAATAGCTACCACACTTCAAAATAGTTCTTCATGTAAGAAATATTTTTCAATGTTTCTGAGACGTGTTCCACATGAATATTTTTTGAGTCTATGTCTCCGAGTATCTATAGATAGTCACACACTGGTATTTGTCTGTGCTTGTGGAACAATGGATGTTTGTCACTGAAATCGATAACAACCTCCAGGTAAAATGTGCTGAAATGTTAAGAGTTGCAGCTGTAAAATTTTACTTTGCCGTTGCCCTGACATTCGATTCAGAGGAAATCGAGAGCTGTAACCATTGGATTATGTTTGTTACATGCCAGTCTGTAACATTGAAGGAGACAGTCTATACTTACAGACAATGAGCGCACAGTCTGCAGGATTTAGCTCCAGTCAGAGTGTGACAGGCCATGACCACATCATATGGACCTTATCACAGGCTGGCACTGGTCCAGTTCCCTTCTTTCACTTGATATACGGTGGTGCCAAATTTCCTTCCCTTGAGCAGTTTTATATCTACCATATCAGGTCAGAGTGATGGCTGCATTCCTCTTTGGGTTCAAAGGATTTGATGTTTCAAGGTAACATAGGCTGATATTATTGCACTCTGTCATTGCCTGTGTTCAGTGTGCACGCAAGTGCAGAATACTTCAATAATACAATGTTTGTCTAGTTTTGGATGGAAACACAATTCTCTCCCAGTTTAGTATCTTGCTGGTATTCTAATAATGATTGTGAAAGGAATGTTCTCACTGCAAGTTCAGCATGAAACTGTTGCTAACAGAACTCTGTTTGATATTTTGGGTACATAAATCTAACTGAAATGGATTCCCATGTCTCTAGTGTTCTCTTTGTGAGTTCCCTAAACATTTCAATATTATTTCTAAGGGAGGGGCTGCGACAAAGCAAAGAAGGATATCTGAGTTAGGATAACTGGAACTTTAATCACACACAGACCTGATGAAATTAAATGGGGTCACGACTAGAATCTGGACTGTAACCACTGCCCTGCAACTAAAACTCAACACAGATGAGGGAATCTTTCAGCTAACATTCCATTGGAACCCATTGATTTTCCTCGCGATTGTGTCTAACTGACTTATGAATGAATCTGGAATTGTTGGTGTAACCTTTAATAAAAGGAAGTATTGGACCACACCAGACATTAATTATCCATTACACTTTCACTTTTGGAAGAAAATCAGGAAAATGTGAAGGATCCACAGGGTAAAGCTAAATGCTGTATTGGCTTTTAGTTCTTGCTGGATTCTCTATTCAGCCTCCCCGTGATGTAACAAACAGAATCACCCTGCCCTGGTAAAACAAAAGTGGAATACCGGATGATTCCAGAAATTCCAGATTTCAAATTCAATTGCTGGAGCTGGGAAAGGAAAAAAGTCAGCAGTGTCCTTTACTGAGGAGAAAGTTACCATTTGAGAAATGGAAAAAAAAACATGGATCTGTAACTGGGTTTGTGTCTCTGACATTCTGGAAGACACAAACTCTTTATACCAAAATTTCCTGAGCAAACTCTATTTCCATTTCAAAAAAATCAAGAATTTGACTGTCTTTCATGTTATTTGGTGCAATATGGCAGCTCCTGAGTGAATGAGGAAGCAATTATGCCACATTTGCCATCCAGTCCTATCTCTGATGGTAAGATTCCTGTTGTAGACTCACCAGCAAACAGCCTTGACTGGTACTGTCAGAAACAGCACACTTCCTCTCAGAGTTGGACTCACTGATTAGCTCTGATGGGAAGCTGTTCACAGTGGAGATAAATATTGCTGAATTTAGGAAGTGCTGTTCCACTGAAAAATCCAGAAATCATTGGGAATCTCAAATGGGCCATAAGGGACCAGCCAATAGAGAGTGATGTGTGGGGCCTGTCCAGCTATGTGTGGTAGGCATGGGCTTTGTCCTGATCTCACCGACAACGTTGTCTCTGACTCTTGCAGACATTCCCCTCGGTTCCTCCACTTCTGAGATTAACATAATGATCTCCTAAGAAAAACGTTGAGAGGGTTGGGTTAACCTGATTGTAGATAGGGCAGCTTTAATCATGTTCTGTACCAGAATGTTGTAAGGTTACTCTTAAGAAAATAATGATACCTACTGGTTTGCCATAATTCCAAATCTTGTTGTTCTTGGATCATTTTTGTGCTTTCACATATTTCACACAACCCAGGCTCCAATGTCATCTTCTACTGAGTTTAATTTGACAAAGACATTGGCAGCTGGCCCACATTCTGAACTGCACCCCTTGAACTGTTTCATTACAAACTCCTGTCCTCAATTAGGCAGCTGTCCAATAGTTAATCTTGCACCACCCTGTCTCAATACTGCCACCTGTGGTCCCCATTCGGTACTCGCTAAATTCTCTAAGGTAAGGGTAATTTTGTTCACCAATGTGGAGAATGTGCGGCTGGTGGTGTTCCCATGTATCTGCTGCCCTTGTCCTTGAAGGTGGTAGCAGTCACAGGTTAGGAGCCTTGGTAAGCTGCTGCAGTGTAGATGGTACACACTGCTGTCACTGTGTAATAGTGCTGGAGGGAGAGGATGGTTAAGGTGATGGATGGAATGCCAATCAAATTAGCTGCTTTGTCTTGAATGGAATTGAGCTTCCAGAATGTTATTGAGGCTACACTCATCCAGACAAGTGCAGAGCAAAAGCAAAAATACTGCCGATGCTGGAATCTGAAGCTAAAATAGAAAATGCTGGAAAGTCGCAGCGGGTTTGCAGGCACCTGTGGAGAGAAATTAGAGCCAATGTTTCAAGTCTGGATGACCCTTTGTCAGAGCTGAGAGCAAAAAAGAATCAGCAGAGATTTATACTATGAGGGTGAGAGGGATGGAATGGGGCAAAGGGAATGTAAATGAGGATACAGAATGCAGGGAAGATGCTAGAAGTGTCCATCAAGTGATGAGAATGTGTGAATGGTAGAACAGAGATACAGATTGTATCGGGACTGCCTGAGGAATGTGACAATTGCACTGTAGGATGTGGGGGAGAGTTGGGCAAGAAGGAAAACTGGAATGGAGAAGTGGAAAAATGGGAGTGAGAGAGAAGGGCGATAAACTGGATGAATACGATGAAATTAAATGGAATGAAATAAATGGGAATAGAGTGAAGGTGGAGGGGAGGAGAGTTCAGGCTCTGAAATTGTTGAACTCAATGTTCAGCCTGGAAGGCTGTAAAGTGCCCAATCGGAAGATGAGCTGCTGTTCCTCCCCAGTCTGTGTTGGGGTTCACTTGAACATTGCAAAAGGCTCAGGACGGACATTTGGGGCGGAGAACAGGGTGGTCTGGTGAAGTGGCAAATGGCAGGAAAGTCTGGTCCTGCTTGCGGACGGACGGAAGGTGCCCAGCAAAGCAGTCACCCAGTCAGTGATTGGTCCTTCTGATGTAGAGCAGATCGCATTGGGAACAGCGAATGCAACAGACCAGGTTGGAGGAGGTGCCTGTGAAACACTGCTTCACCTGAGAGGGGTGTTTAGGACCTGCGACGGTGAGCAGGGAGGAGGTAAAGGGGCAGGTGTTTCACCTTCTATGATTGCATGGGACAGTGCTGTGGGCAGGGGGTGAGGTGTTGAGTGTGATGGAGGAGTAGACCAGTGTCCTGGAGAGAACAGTTCCTGTGGAATGCTAACGTGGGGGATTGTGGAGTTGGGGGGGGGGGGGGGGGGGGGGTGGTGGTGGTGAGGGGAAGATGTATTGAGGGGTGACACCATGCTGGAAATGGCGGAGGATAATCCTTTGAACGCAGAGACTGTGAGGTGAGAAGTGAGGACAAGGGGGACCCTGTCCTGGTTCTGGGAGGGAGGAGAGGGAGTGCGTGCAGTAGCCCAGGGGATGGATTGGATACGGCTGAGACCCTGTCAGCCACAGTGGGTGGAAAACCAGGACTGAGGAAGAAGGAAGACATATCGACAGCGCCACTTTGGAAAGTGGCATCATCAGAATGGATACGGTGGAGGGGAAGGAACTGAGAGAATGGGATGGAGTCCTTACAGGATGTGGGATGTGAAGAGCTGAAGTCAAAGTAATTGTGGGAGTCGGGTTTGTAATGGATACTGGTGGACAGTTTATCCCCAGAAATGGAGAGGTTAGAGAAGGGAAGAGGAATGTCAGAGGTGGACCATGTGAATATTGGAAACAGTTTCTCCAGGTCCAGACAAGAACGTGAAGTGGCATCGAAATAGTCATTGATGTCCAATAAAGGAGTTGTGGGAAGGGCCAGAGTAGGATTGGAAGTGGAGAATATTCTATTACACTTCTGACTTGTGCTTTGTAGATGGTGAACAGGGTTTGGGCAGTCAGGAGAAGAGTTATTCGCCACAGGATTCCCAGCCTCTAACTTCTTGTATTTATTTGGCTAGCTCAGCTGAATTTCTGCTCAGTGGTAACCCCCAGGATGTTGATGGGGGATTTAGCAACAGAAAGGACATGGAGGTCAAGAGGAAATGATTAGATTCTATCACGTTGGCGATGGTTATTGTCTGGACTTGTGTGGCATGACTGTTACTTCCCACTTATCAACCCAAGCCTGCTATTGTCCAGGTCTTGCTGCATTTGGATAGCGACTGCTTCAGTATCTGAGGAGTTGCAAATTTTCATGACCGTTATGCAATTATCAGCAAACATTCTCACTTCATCCCCAGCCTACCACAGGAAATAAAACTCTAGGGTGCCTCACACACGAAGCAAAGCTTCGGATAAAGTTGGGTTAATGAGCCTCTGCTGCTATTGGAGGGTATGGAGATGGCAGAGGTGTGCAACATCCTGTCCTCAACAATCAGCCTCGCACCTCTCCAGTCTCTCACTTTTTCCTTTCCCTAATAATAACTAAGATTAAGCATCAGATCAAGCCCAAAATGGGGCACAATGCTTTATCTTGTCAGCTTGAGATCTTGTTTGTCTTTCTTGTGAGGACCTTGAATTGGATTCAGTCGGATTTTGGATTGAGGTTTTGGGGTAAGCAAGGAATGGATTTGGGTTTCCCCGATCTGCTCTGAGCATTGACTTTGTAACTTTAAGGATGGAGTGAAAAAAAGAGATTTGCAGAGAGAAACCCAAGGGGTGCATTATTTCCAAAGACTGGAACCTTTACAGCTTTCCCATGAAACCTTTGCTAGAGAGACACCTTCAACAAAGTGAAAACAAAACAAAATCAGCATAAAAATAAAAACAAATTGCAACTGAAAGTCCCTCATTGTCCCTTTCATTTCTTGTGAATTGATAAAGCCCTAGCTTTGCAACATTCACCCTCAGAAATTAGATATCCTGATTTATGAGATAAAATAGTCCAGTCAGAAAATATTGTGGATCAAGACATTATCTCACTTCCATCATATTATAATTTCTTTATAAAACTCTTGTTTACCTCTGTAGATGCAAAACGCAGAAGATTGCCAATACCAATCTCTGCACGTTTATATGCTCTGGATGATATGATAGCTCAATGGTTAGCGCTGCTGCCTCACAATACCAGGGACCCGGGTTTGATTGCTGGCTTGGGTCACTGCCTGTGTGGAGTTTGCACATTTTCCTTGTGCTCTGGTTTCCTCCCATAGCCTGAAAGATGTGCTGGTTAGGGTGCATTGACCATGCTAAGTTCTCCCTCAGTGTACCCGAACAGGCGCCAGAATGTGGTGACTAGGAGACTTTCACAGTAACTTCATTGCAGCGTTAATGTAAGCCTACTTGTCAGACCATAAAAATAAACATGAAATTTTAAAAATATCCATTGACAGAGCAGGGGAGAGATCACAATGCCTCTGCGGTATTTAACGCGATCTTTGTTATCAGATATCTTGTATTTCCAGATCCTGACAAGGCTGAACCTGAATTAGGACAATTCTGAGAAGTCACAAGTAAATGTCCCAGATTGGATCACTGCAGGTCTACTTTATTTGCTCTTCACAACTAGTGAGGCCACTTGGAACCTCTGTTTCACTCTGCTTTCAGACTTACACTCAGCAGAGTTTTCACATCATCTGCTAAAACTGTGAAATTGACATTTTCCTCAATGTTTTATCGCAGGTGGTAGATATTCTGCCCACTAAACATGTCGGCAGCTTTTCACCAAGGTGGGTGGGAAAGGATGAAAATATGGAGCAATGAATTAGATTATAGTTAGACTTGAGAAACAGCACATGTTTCACCTGAGTCTGGGCCACTGTGTTGTGTTCTCATGAAGCCATCCATCCATCACGCCATGTCTTTCCATTTCCAAAGGACTTTCTCTGCTGAGATTGATTTATTTATAATTGCTGTAGTGACCGTAACAAAGCTGTTCACTTTGCTGACTCAGTGACTGCAGCAGTCGTGTTTAACTTGTGTGAACAAGGAGCAGTCAGTAATAGACACTCTGAAAGAATCCTGGGGAATGTGGGAAGGATCGAGGTCAGCGACATCTGATACCTTGATGCGCAGCAGAGTAAACTCATGGGGAAGGAAAGTTATAAAAAATTATTAAGTAAAATATGAATTCTTCGAGAAGCATTTCCAAGTACGGTGGATGTGGTATAGTCATCCAGAGCTGTAATCTCAGAGTCAGGTAAGTGGGGAATGTGAGCAGAGGTTTAACTCCGGGTGTGGGTGCTATCTGTTTGTTATTCTTCTGTATTGTTAAAATCAAGGAAGCTGCAATGTGTTGTCCAAGGAATGGATCCAGTCGAATGCCGTATTTATTTCATTCATTCAAAATACAGATTTTATTTTGGATTTTATCTCCCATGTAGGTGCCCTCAAGGGAGTTTTATTCATGTCCTGTGCCACCCAAAGGTGATACTCTCTGTAAGAGGACAGCTCACCCCCACAGCTCTCGAGCAGTTAGGGATGGGTGATAAATGATGGCCTAACTAGTCACATCCACATCCCAGTTTGACTGTTTGTTATTTGTTACAGTAGAAACTATGGAGGCCATGGATGGTGCTGAGCTTTTTGAGTGTTATTGGAGCTGTACTCATCCAGGCAGTTGGAGAGTATCCCAGCACACTCCTGATTTAGTGCCCTGGACAGGCTCTGGGGAGGGGGTCGGAATTCTGAATTTCTGACCTGCTGTTGAAGCCACTGTATTTATATGGCTGGTCCAGTGTATTTTTTGGTCAATGGTAACCCCGAGGGTGTTGAAATTGGAAGATTCAGAAATAGTAATACAAACATGAAACATAGCAGTAAACTATTCAAACCTTTGAGCCTATTCCACTATTCATTATGATCTTGGCTGATCATCCAGTAACCTGGATCAGTTTACAGATTACTGATTAGAATGCGAAAAATCTGTAGACTGTCTGTGCTTTATATGCTCTGTCTGAGGCCAGAACTCTTCATTCACCCGACAAAGAGGGGAACCTCGAAAGCTTGTGAGTTTACTATCAAATAAATCGGTTGGACTTAAACCTGGTGTTATCAGACTTCTTACTTCATCAGTCAGGACATTGAGAAAAGGAGTTGGGATTATGTTACAGTTGTATAAATGGTTGGTGAGACTGCACTCGGAGTATTGTGTACAGTTTTGGTCACCCTGTTACAGGAAAGACATTGATAAACTGGAAAGGGTGCAGCAAAGATTTACAAGGATGTTGCCAGGACTAGTGGGTCTGAGTTATAGGGAGCAGTTGGCCAGGCTGGGGCTTTATTCCTTGGAACATAGGAGAATGAGGGGTGACCTTATTGAGATTTATAAAATCATGAGGGGCAGAGATAGGATGAATGCACATAATCTTTTTTCCCAGGGAAGAGGATTTTGAGAAGTAAAGGGCGTAGGTTTAGGATGAGAGGAGAAAGGTTTAAAAGGGATCTGAGGGGTAACTTCTTCACACAGAGGGTGGTGGGTATGGAGTGAGCTACCAGAGAAAGTGGTTGAGGCAGGTACAATAGCAATGTTTAAACAGCATTTGGGTATGTATATGGATGGGAAAGGATTGTGGAATATGGGCCAAAATGTGGGCAATTGGGATTAGTTGGGAGAGTAGCGTGGTCAGCATGGACTAGTTGGGCTGAAGGGCCTGTCTCAGCACAGGGCCTGGATTGTTCCATGATTCTATAAATCTATAACTCATTCTCCAAACAGAAGTCAAACTTTTCCAGTCCTGTCAGCCAAGAAATTCATGCCCAAAGCTTTCCCTGCTCCATCAAATTTTCCATCCTGCCACGATGACTCCCAAAATGTGACAGACCAGAAACTTTCTCACAAACAT
Source organism: Carcharhinus amblyrhynchos (assembly GCF_965287045.1). NCBI lineage: Eukaryota > Metazoa > Chordata > Chondrichthyes > Carcharhiniformes > Carcharhinidae > Carcharhinus > Carcharhinus amblyrhynchos. The sequence goes on from NC_137342.1 coordinate 52,086,291, forward strand.
CAAAACAGCCATTTAAACCTGCAGATAGAGAGCGGGAGTGTGTAGGGGGGGGGGGGGGGGGGGGGGGAGGAGGAATAACTAAACATATGGATTCGGAGCTGGAGGAGGCCATTTGGCCCCTTGAGCCTGCTCTGTCATTTAGTAAGATTATGGTTGCTCTGTTTGTGGCCAGAACTGCACTTTCCACCTACGCCTGATAACCTTTCATTCTCACTTAGTCAGGAATCTATCTATCTCTGCATTAAGAATATTAATTGACCCAGGTCCCACCACCCTCTGGGGAATCGAGTTCCAAAAGTCCAAAACCCTTTCTGATCTCCAAGTTTAATAGGAGGCCCCTTAATTTTAAACTGTGTCCCTGAGTTCTGTCTCTCCCATGAGGGGTAAACATTCTTTCAGCATCCACCCTGTCAACACCCTCAGGATCTTCTATATTGCAGTAAGATCACTTCTCAATCTTTTAAACTCCAATGGACGCAAGCCCAACCTGTCCAACATTTTCACATAAATTAACCCTCCCCGCCCCATCCCAGGTATCAATCAAGTTAAACTGCCTTCAACATATTTATGTCCTTTCTTAAATAAAGAGACCAAAGCTGGACATAGCACTCTAGATGTGGTCTCACCAATGCTCTGTACAACTGCAGCATAAGAAATAAACAATAAATTCCAAATGGTGCCAAACAAAGCACTCTGGGGGCAAAAGGGATTTATTGGCCAAATAATTTTGTGTTTATAAAATGCAGATGTAGAGAGATTTTGTGACCTGTCTGAGCACTAGAGGGAGTGATAGCACTTGGATTTTGGAAGACTACTTCTGTTGAATTGGGCTTTGTTGCAGAGCTGTAGGAAATATTGATAATCCTTTGGGCATTCGGGCGAGATTAACTGTACTTTTGGACCTCTCTTCAGCAAAGTGTAAACTTTATGAAACAAGAAGCCCTTTCCCTCCCCAGTCCTGTTGTTAGTTTACACAGGTCATTACTGAACTCTGTTATTGTGTGTGAAACCCAGGGAATTGCCACAGTTTCAATTTCTAGATTAGCATCATCTTATGAAACTCATTCAGCAGTTTGAGGTTGTGAAGGGATATATTAGTTGATCCCTCACTCTACTGAGGGTTGTCCCCTTGGCTTGATGGTTATGGTAAAGTGAGGGTTATGCCTAGCCATGGGGTTACAGATTGTGGTTGAATACAATTCTGCTGCTTTTAATGGCACACAGCAGCCCATGGTGCCAAGTTTTGCACAGTGTAAACAGTTTGAAGTCCAACCAACACAATGGAGGAAGTCCTCAATGTGAAGCCAGAACTTCGTCTCTACAAGGACTAAGTGGTAGTCACTCTTACCGATCCTGTTATAGACACATCTATCTGCAGCAGCTAGATCGGTCAGAATGAGATCATGTAGGTTCTTTTCCCTCTTATTGGTTCATTCACTCCCTAAGCAGACCCAGTTTGACAGAAATTGTCCAGATTGATTAGTATGCTGTCATTGAGTCGCTCTGGGTGATGGATGCTGTCAGTTGGATCGCTCTGGGTGATGGACACTGTCAGTTGGATCGCTCTGGGTGACGGTCACTGTCGGTTGGGTCGCTCTGGGTGATGGATGCTGTCAGTTGGATCGCTCTGGGTGATGGACACTGTCAGTTGGATCGCTCTGGGTGACGGTCACTGTCGGTTGGGTCGCTCTGGGTGACGGACACTGTCGCTTGGGTCGCTCTGGGTGACGGTCACTGTCGGTTGGGTCGCTCTGGGTGACGGTCACTGTCGGTTGGGTCGCTCTGGGTGACGGTCACTGTCGGTTGGGTGGCTCTGGGTGAAGGACACTGTCGGTTGGGTGGCTCTGGGTGACGGACACTGTCGGTTGGGTCGCTCTGGGTGACGGACACTGTCGGTTGGGTCGCTCTGGGTGACGGACACTGTCGGTTGTGTCGCTCTGGGTGACGGTCACTGTCGGTTGGGTCGCTCTGGGTGAAGGACACTGTCGGTTGGATCGCTCTGGGTGATGGACACTGTCAGTTGGATCGCTCTGGGTGATGGACACTGTCAGTTGGATCGCTCTGGGTGACGGACACTGTCGCTTGGGTCACTCTGGGTGATGGACACTGTCGGTTGGGTCGCTCTGGGTGACGGACACTGTCGGTTGGGTCACTCTGGGTGACGGACACTGTCGGTTGTGTCGCTCTGGGTGACGGTCACTGTCGGTTGGGTCGCTCTGGGTGACGGACACTGTCGGTTGGATCGCTCTGGGTGATGGGCACTGTCGCTTGGGTCGCTCTGGGTGACGGTCACTGTCGGTTGGGTCGCTCTGGGTGACGGTCACTGTCGGTTGGGTCGCTCTGGGTGACGGTCACTGTCGGTTGGGTGGCTCTGGGTGACGGACGCTGTCGGTTGGGTGGCTCTGGGTGACGGACACTGTCGGTTGGGTCGCTCTGGGTGACGGACACTGTCGGTTGGGTCACTCTGGGTGACGGACACTGTCGGTTGTGTCGCTCTGGGTGACGGTCACTGTCGGTTGGGTCGCTCTGGGTGACGGACACTGTCGGTTGGGTCGCTCTGGGTGACGGACACTGTCGGTTGGGTCGCTCTGGGTGACGGACACTGTCGGTTGGGTCGCTCTGGGTGACGGTCACTGTCGGTTGGGTCGCTCTGGGTGACGGACACTGTCGGTTGGGTCGCTCTGGGTGATGGACACTGTTGGTTGGGTCGCTCTGGGTGATGGTCACTGTCGGTTGGATCGCTCTGGGTGATGGTCACTGTCGGTTGGGTCGCTCTGGGTGACGGACAGTGTCGGTTGGGTCGCTCTGGGTGACGGACACTGCCGGTTGGGTCGCTCTGGGTGACGGACACTGTCGGTTGGGTTGCTCTGGGTGACGGACACTGTCGGTTGGGTCGCTCTGGGTGACGGACACTGTCGGTTGATGCCAATTCCATTCTGTTCCAATCACTCAGATTCATGTTATGAATCACATGACACTAACAGTGGAGATTATTTAAGTTTGTGCTCATTTATTGCTGAAAAATTATTAATAAAAGTTATTAATGTTCTGATTTACACATTCTTCTTATGTCAAGACAAAAAGGGACTGAGTTTGCATTGATAGTGGGCAACATTTGAAACCAGCTTCTTAAAACCATCCAGCTTCTCTCCTCTCTTCTCTCCTCCAATGATCTCTATATAACTAAACATTTGTACTGTACTCCCATCACCTTCCCTATTGTCTACTGCCCCTGTTGGAACTACTGGGTGTGGAATCATACAGGCAAACCCTAATTGCCTGAAACACCTGGCCAAAGAGTGAGATTCCAAATCAGAATGTGAACACCGATACTGTTGATGTGGTCACATTGAGCAGTAATGTGTGTGTGTTGGTGAGGACTGTGCTTTGACTGACACCAGAGTGTACTGAATAAAATAGACTAACTCTGTCATCCTTAATAAAAGTAAAACCCACTTCACAGAAATTGAATCTTATCAGAACATTGCCAAAGTATCTCCACATGTTATAATGTGTCAGTAAGTATAAAATCAAGGTTTAAATTTATTGCACATTTGTGTTTCTTTCAATCTCTGTTAATAACCCTGCCAAATATACTTTCTGATTCTGAAATTAGAACAGTTTGTATTTTTACTTCTTTTCACATTAAAAAAAAATTTTGTTTCTTTAATGGATTTTCCCTTAACCAACCATCCTGGGACACTTCTCAGTGTACACATGAAGCAGTCACTGGGGGAGATCATTGAATCACTGTCAAAGAGATGGATGTTGAAGTGTTTCTAGCAGGAGGATTCGGCCGTGAATATCAGATAGTCGCTAACATATTGAATTTAGAAGAAGCCTTTACCCACAGAGCGATGAGAATGAGGAAGTCACAACCAGGAGGAGTAGCTGAGGTGAATAGCAGAGATCCTTTCAAGGAAAGCTAGATAGCATCTTAAAAGAGGAAGAGATGAAAAGGTAGACATGGAGGATGGGAGGAAGCTTGATGTAGAATGGGCATGGACCAGTTGGACCGAATGTCCTGTTTCTGCGCTTATTTCTATTTAATGCTGAGAAAGGAGGGGGTTTATGGAGAGTTCCAGAGAGCACAGAGTGTTTGATGGTTCTCAACTGACGAAGCAAAGGGCCAAGGGAACAGGAGAAAATTGCATTATTAATCAATAGCTGGTAGTTCTTGAGTTTTATTCTTGAGTTTTTTTTGGATTTTGCATTGTTAAAAACATTTGCTCAAAATTTCCATTTCACTTGTTTTTTTAAAATCTTTTCTCCCTACACAGTGTCCCAGTAAAACCTACGATCCTTTGATAAAGTCTACCAAGGATTTTCCAGATGAAGTGATCAGTTTTATCCGCTATCACCCAGTGATGTACAAGGCTGTGTACCCCATGAGAGGAAAGCCAGTGTTTACCAGGATTAATGTGGATTACCAGCTGACACAGATAGCGGTGGACCATGTGGTCGCAGAGGACGGGCAGTATGATGTCATGTTTCTCGGGACAGGTAACTGAAATGTTTACTGACTGAGTGAAAATATCTTTATTGGATTTGAGTAAATTTTCCCCAAAGCACAACACTGTCCAAGTAAACACTGGGACATTCCATTCCACAGTAAGAAGTCTGACAAAACCAGGTTAAAGTGCAACAGGTATATTTAGTAGCAAAAGCCACTAGCTTCATATATGTGGCACCATAAATATTTTGCTACCGAATAAACCTGTTGGACTTTAAGCTGGTGTTGTGAGACTTCTTACTGTGTTTACCCCAATCCAATGCCGGCAACTCAACATCATGACATTCTATTCCATCCATTGTTCTTTCATTAAACAGTCTTGAGCAGTGATGTGGCTTTTTGGTTGTCTAATGATATCCTGCCCCATGCACCATCCTTACTTCCCCTCCCCCCTCACCCCACCTTTCACCACCGATGGCCCTGGATATGTTGATAACAAACCTGGACAATATACGCATCGGCTGAACTAAAACCGGAGAATTTGGAAGCTGTATGGCGACGTGTTCCCTTTGTCCTGCAGGTGGCGCTCTTTGCCAGTCTATCATTACTTTCTCTTTATTTTGTCTATTTCCTTTTTCCCTTTGTTCATCTCAGCCTCGTTTTTCTCTCTTTCTTTTCACATCTGTCAATGAAATTTAAACATCAGAAACATTATCCTTTGTTACAATAATGTAGCATCTTTCAGATGACATATCAAACCAAGGCCACATCGATCTTCTCAGATGGATGTCAAAGATCCCATGGTGCTCCTTCAAAGAAGAGCAGTGAAGTTCTCTCTGGTGTTTTGGTCAATATTTATCCCTCAGTCAATGTCACACAAATAGATTACCCGGGCGTGATCACATTGCTGTCTGTGGGAGCTTGCTGTGTTCATATTTGCTGCCACTTTTCCTACATTACTAACTGACACAGCTGAGAGGCAGGATCTACAGGCATTTAGAGAGGCAAGGATTGATTATGGACAGTCAGTGAGGCTTTGTGAGTGGAAAATCACAAATTTACTTTGAGTTTTTTGAAGAGATAATCAAGAAGGTAGATGAGGGCAGTGCAGTTGATGTTGTCTACGCGGACTTTAGCAAGGCCTTTGACAAGGTAATACACAGTAGGTTGTTGCATAAGGTTAAATCTCACGGGATCCAGGGTAAGGTAGCCAATTGTATACAAAATTAGCTTGATGACAGAAGACAGAGAGTGGTTGTAGAGGATTGTTTTTCAACCTGGAGGCCTGTCACCAGCGGTGTGCCTCAGGGATCAGTGCTGTTATTTGAAATTTATGTTAAATGATTTGGATGAGAATTTAGGAGACTTGGCTAGTAAGTTTGCAGATGACACCAAGATTGGTGCACAGTGGAGAGTGAAGAAGGTTATCTAGTAATATAGTGGGATCTTGATCAATTGGGTCAGTGGGCTGATGAATGGCAGATGGAGTTTAATTTAGATAAATGGGAGGTGATGCATTTTGGTAGATTGAACCAGGGCAGGACTTACTCAGTTAAAGATAGGGGCATTCGGGAGAGTTATAGAACAAAGAGACCTAGGGGTATAGGTTCATAGCCGGGGTCAGGTCATATAGAAGTCGAGCTGTCCGGGAGGAGTCAGGATCAGCAGAGTGTTGGAATGGGGATTCATGGTGTTGGTGGGTTGAAGTGCCTTTTCTTTATTTGTGCCTCTATTGGGTGAATTTTCCCATTCCGCCCACCATGGAATCTCAGCGGGTGAGGGACAGACCATGGAAAGGTCCATTAACCTATGGTGGGGTTTCGGGTCAGTGTGGAGTCACAGGTGGACAGGGTGGTGAAGAAGGCATTCAGCATGCTTAGTTTCATTGAATACAGGAGTTGGGTTGTCTCATTGAAGTTGTACAAGACATTGGTAAGGCTACACTTGGAATCCTGTGTACAATTCTGGCGATTCTATTTTATAAAGGGTACTGTTAAACTAGAAAGGGTGCAGAAAATATTTCCTAGGATGCTACTGGGGCTTGATGGTTTGAGTTATAAGGAGAGGCTGGATAGACTGGGACTTTTTTCTCTGGCGCAAAGGAGGCTGAGAGGTGATCTTGCAGAAGTCTACAAATTAATGAGGGGCATGGATGAAGTAAATAGTCAACATCTTCTCCCAAAGACTGGGGAGTCTAAACCTAGAGGGCATAGGTTTAAGGCAAGAGGAGAGAGATACAAAATGGTCCAGAGGGACAATTTTTTTCACACAGAGGGTGGTGAGTGTCTGGAATGAGCTGTCAGAGGTTGTAGTAGAGGCGGGTACAATTCCGTCCTTTAAAAAGCGTTTAGATAGTTACATGGGTATGATGGGTACAGAGGGATATGAGCCAAATGTGGGCAACTGGGACTAGCTTAGCGGTAAAAACTGGGCCGCATGGACAAGTTGAGCTGAAAGGTCAGTTTCCATGCTGTAAACCTCTGTGACTCTATTACAACATTGAGTGAGTACATTTCAAAAGTACTGCATTGGCTGTAAAACAATTTGAGATGTCCAGCTGTCACAAAAAACACCTCTCTGAGCCTGACTGTAAGTCAAAATCTTAGCACTGCAGAGGAATCGACCAACAGTGCATCTATAACATGTTTACATCACTCTCCAGGGATGTTCTGAGCTGAACTAAATCATGCCAACTGAACATGTAATATTCTCAGGCCAGGATTCTCCAATGAGAATGGAAAATTTGGGATGAGTCAAATCTAAGTTCATTGCAGCAGGACTGGAGAATCCCAGCCGAGGGCAAGGTCAGAAAATTCTGGCCCAAGAATCCAAGTGGAAATCTTTCAAGAACAAACGTAGTTAAATGATAATGATAGATATGCCAGGGTTTATAAAGTGTCTTGAGTAGTCGTGAAAGATATGGTAGGATCCATTGATAGTGTGATGAAGAGTTTCTCTCTGAGAGGTTGAACGATTTAGTTAAAGAACGATTACAGCCAGAACTGTCTGACTGTTCACACCAGCAGATCTCACTCACCTGAGGAAGGAGAAGCGCTCTGAAAGCTCGAGATTCCAAATAAACCTGTTGGATTTTAATCTAGTGTTGTGAGTCTTCTTACTCTGCCTGCTCCATCTCCTGGCATCTCCACATCTAGTTCCACCCTCCAGTGGAAACAACCTCCCTGCTATTACCTTATCTATTCCTTTTATAATCTTATATGTGTCTTACAGAACTCCCCTCATTCTTCTAAATTATAATGGGCACTTCTACTCAGTCTCTCCTTATCAGCTAACCCTCTCAACTCTGGAATTAACCTGGAGAATCTCCTCTGCACCCCCTCTAGTGCCAGTATATCCTTTCCCAAATAAGGAGACCTTATTTACCTGCTTTCAATGAAATGATGGGTCAGGTGACAGAGAATTAAAACTGAGCCAGAGTTATTAACCAGAACCAATTACTTGTTGCTTTACTTTCGAGCTGAATGGTTCTTTCAATCTTGATTTTTAAAATGTTATTTATATTCCCCTCAGACATTGGAACAGTTTTAAAGGTGGTGAGTGTCACAAAGGAGAATTTGATCACTGAAGAAGTCGTACTTGAGGAGCTCCAAGTATTTAAGGTAAAGAAACTGTTCTGAAAGTCACAAGCCAGAATTCAATAAATCATTTCTTTGCCATTTATTAAAAGGTTTTCATACTTTGATGTGTATTTATTCTGTTGACCTGAATGGTGCCATCCTGGGCTTAGTACAAGAGATAAATCTCCTGAGTTTGTGGATCTAGCTTTATTTCAAAATAAGGTGGGTTACAGCATAACTCCAGAACAGACACTCAAACAGATTCTGGAGGGGAGAGTTCTTAAAATCCACAGTGAAACCTTCTTTCATTCTACTCAGCTTTAGTTCGCTGTCAAATCTCATTTCAAAAGTGATTGAGAATGGATTGAGTGATCCATTGAATTATTTGGAAATGTTTCAAACTTTCCCAAAGCCTTTTAAAACTTTCAAAATGTAATAGCAGACTACAGGGTAGTAAGCAGAGTTGTTCCCAGATCAGCAGTTATACAATTCTGCTGCTGAAAACAGTAGCTTCTGTATAACTCCAGTCTCTGATTCCTACAGCAGTGATGTGATAATAACCAAGTGTGCGTTGGAAAGACTTGTCACTCATTGTCATTATCTTTCTCGAACTGCCTTGTTGCTTGTGATGGAGTCAAAGATTCAAAAAATTTTAATAAAAAAATTAACTTACAAGCAGGCAAATCAGATTGATGATTTAGCAAAAGATTTACAAACAAATTGAGTTTTTAAAGTGTTACTCCCTCAGTATACATTTCAAGGCTGTGATCATGCTGCATATATATCATTATAATTTAAGTGATTGTATTCAATATTGAAAAACCTTTACTATTTCAGCATTGTGACCAGCTACAAGATCTAAATTCGGAAATGAGAGATTGCCACTAGAAAGACTGCGATATTTCCTTTGTATCGAGTCATTGTTCCGACATTGAATTCTTGTAAATGCTTTTCGAATCTGTTCTTCCTTGCAGCGGGAGTCTGTTCTGGGAGCTTTCACTCACAAACACACTAACATTGTTGAGTATATTATATTCATCCAGAATTCACAGTGGCACAGTGGTTAGCACTGCTGCCTCACAGCACCAGGGACCTGGGTTTGATTCCCGGCTTGGGTCACTGTCAGGGTGGAGTTTGCACATTCTCCCCAGGTCTCTCTGGGTTTCCCCTGGTTTCTTCCCACCGTCTGAAAGATGTGCTGAGTAGGTGCATCAACTCGAACAAGTGCCGGAACGTGGCAACTAGGGGAATTTCGCAGTAACTTCATTGCATTGTTAATGTAAGCCTTATTTGTGACTAATAAATTAACTTTAGTGTGGAACTGTTGTCACTGTTAATCCACTCACTTTATTAAAAGCCTTTGAGGACTGCCAAATTCATTTAATCATTCAGAACAGGAACTGATTAAGTCCTTTAATCCTTTACAAGTGTTCCGAGGAAGCAGCTGAATTGGAAATGTACAACGTTTAACATTCTCCTCCTTATTTTTTTAGGGTCCTTCTCCAATATTAAACATGGAAATATCTTCCAAACAGGTATATTTTGTATTTATATTCGTTCATCTCCATTAATAAGATGTATTTATCTTCCAAAAGAAATCATGACATTAAGAACCACAGAAAGCAGTGATTGATTTTTTTTTACATTTTGATTGCAGCAGCAGTTGTATATCGGTTCGAGAGATGGCTTGGTTCAGCTTTGGCTGCATCGCTGTGATATCTATGGCAAGGCTTGTGCTGAATGCTGTTTAGCCAGAGACCCATACTGCGCCTGGGATGGTGCCTCATGTTCTCGTTATGCAACAGCATCAAAAAGGTGGGTTTGCAGACAGCTGCATCCAGCTTGTTACGGCTCTGAAGTAGCAGAAGCCTCCTCCCCTTTCATATTTCTGGGATTTATTGACTGCCGTGGGTCATTTGCATTTTCTCTCAGAGCTGCATTACTTGACTGACTGCCAAAGATAATCCAGTTACTTTAAAGAAAGCCCACAATATTTTATTTCTGTAGCATGAAAATTGACTCTTATCTCACTCCAAGTTTTCTTGAAGTGATTTAAAAGGAGATCATTTTCTCATGTGGTAATCACTCAATCTTTGCTCTTGTGGTGCCTGACTCCATATTCCTGGCAATGTGATATGTATTGTAAAATAATACTTCCCCACATTTTCTCCCCATTTCTAAAGTTATCATTTCTCATTTTCTGGGCATCAGTCGTCACTCAGTATCATGACAGAGTGCACTCATTATTTTTTGGAAAGGCCCAGATAATGAGGACAAGCTGATGTCGGAGGCTTCCCACCTGAGATCTTCTTCAAACATACTTTCCAAAACTGAGATTGTTGGATAACAAGTAGAGTGGGAATCCCAGCTGATTTTCCAGCCTGGGAATCCACTGATCCAGAGAGTGTAGAGAACGGCCAATAGATGAGATCAGCTACTCCAGCAGAGATCAAATATGATACATCTCTGACTGTCCCGATGTCACTGAAGTCCCAAAATCAGCGTGAAACACAAACTGGACGGGACCCAATCACTTCCCACGCTGCAGGCAGCAACGTGACCCATCTTCATAACAGCTTTTCTTCACTGCCTGCCCATGTGGGGATTAACATTGTGACCAACCCGATACAGATCAGCAACTTTAAAAAATAACCAAGGTCTGAAATCCCAGTTATTTATGAAAGAATGAATCCACTAGAACCCATGGTTTAAAACAGAAGATTGTTTACTTTACAAGAGTCAAGCAAAACAAACAGTACCTTAGAAAACCACTGATACTCTAACAACCAGGACCAGCATGGTTTAAAGGGGAATGGACAGGAAAATTTTACTTCATTCTAAACTATAAAAGACACATTAAATGACGGATACAGCAAAGACAAATCTTACAGATTGGCTCAGCAGTCCATACTGTCCTCTCAGTCACAAAGTTCTTCAAAACCCTGCCTTCCTCATGAAGAATTTGGGGTGGCACAGTGGTTAGCACTGCTGCCTGACAGCACCAGGACCTGTGTTCCATTCCGAGCTTGGGTCACTGTCAGTGTGGAATTTGCACGCTCTCCCCATGTCTGCGTGGGTTTCTTCTGGGTGCTCTGGTTTCCCCCCACCATCCAAAGATGTGCAGATTAGCTAAATTGCCCCTCAGGGAGACCAGCTAGGGAAAATGAAGGGGATTATAGGGATATGGCCTAGGTCGGATTGTGGTCAGTGCAGACTTGATGGGCTGAATGGCCTCTTCTGCACGTAGGGATTCTATGATTCTATAATTTCAACTCCTGTCCTACTGGAAGCTGACCAGTTCCATGGGCATCGGCCTCCCAACAAAGGATACACATTTGTGGAATCTCCTCAACTGAGACAGGATGGCGTAGATCCATGAATGTTATCGCCAAGTAACAGAATCAGCTGCAAAAAATTATTCTGAGTTTCTGGATCTGGATTCTGTCTTCTTCAACTTGCCTGTACTGCACCATTGGACTCATCAACTGCTACTACCCAGCTTGGATGGATCTGTGTCCTTTTATATCTTATAACCAGGTTCAGTTTGCCCAGAAGTTTGGTTTCTAAATCTCAGTTTGTTTTTGTTTCCTCAGTGGGAGAACATAAGGACATAAGAAATAGGAGCAGGAGTAGGCCATCTAGCCCTTCGAGCCTGCCCCGCCATTCAATAAGATCATGGCTGATCTGTCGCTGCTCAGTTCCACTTTCCCGCCCTCTCCCCATAACCCTTAATCCCCTCTCTTATCAAAAACCCATCAACCCGCGTCTTAAAAATATTTAGCGAGGTAGCCTCCACCACTTCAACGGGCAGAGAATTCCAGAGATTCACCACCCTTTGAGTGAAGAAGTTCCTCCTCAACTCCGTTCTAAACCGCCCCCCTTTTATCTTGAGGCTGTGCCCCCTAGTCCTACTGTCTTTTTTGAGCGGGAAGAGTCTCTCCACCTCTATCCTATCCATCCCATTCATCATCTTATACGTCTCAATGAGATCTCCCCTCATTCTTCTAAACTCTAACGAGTACAAGCCCAGTTTATTCAACCTCTCCTCATAGCTCAACCCCCTCAACTCCGGTATCAGCCTAGTAAACCTCCTCTGCACTCCCTCCAAGGCCAAAATATCTTTGCGCAGGTGCGGCGCCCAAAACTGCACACAGTACTCCAGCTGCGGCCTCACCAATGCCCTATACAGCTGCAGCAAGACCTCCCTACTTTTATATTCAATCCCCCTCGCTATGAAGGCCAGCATCCCATTCGCCTTCCTGACCACCTGCTACACCTGCAAGCTGGGTTTTTGCGAGTCATGCACAAGGACCCCGAGGTCCCTCTGCACCATCACCTGCTGCAGTTTTTCGCCCCGTAAGTAATAGTCAGCTAACGTTTTCTGTTTCTGTTTTTAGTTAGGGCCTGCCTCACAACAGTACGAACTTTAAAAGCACAGATTCCCTCACAACATAGAATATGTTCAATTTAGAGTCTCATCGCAAGATTGCACAATTTGATTGGTGTTTTTTAAAGATGTCTGATCCTCAGGTTTTGCATTTTAAAATCACCTGCAGTAAAAAAAATATTTTCATCATTGAAGAGTTAATCTGCTCCCATTGATGGATGAGGAACAGTTGCTGCCTGCAGTCCCCACTCTGTAAATCCCCAGTGTTACTCAGTAGACGGGATGAAAGCTTGGTGCTTTCCTTTGGGATGATTTGTCCTGATGCATTAATTAGCAGAGAGTGTTTCATTCAATAATGTCACTGCTCATCAACACCTGCAGAAAATGTCTTCAGTCAGAGAAAATAATTAAAATTTGAGTCAATCTAACAGTGATGGAAGTCACTTTCTGTGTGTGCGTGAGTGGGACCTAGCACTGGTGAGATTGGTCGCCTGTTGTACAACACAATCAGATTTCTGTCCGTTAATGTTGGTGCAGAGGTCGGTCAGGTGGCTAGCATTGTGCACAAATGATATTTATTGTTTATACTGGGGTGGCACAGTGGCACAGTGGTTAGCACTGCTGTCTCACAGCATCAGGGACCTGGGTTCGATTCCCAGCTTGGGTCACTGTCTATGTGGAGTCTGCACATTCTTCCTGTGTCTGCATGGGTTTCCTCCGGGTGCTCTGGTTTCCTCCCAGAGTCTGAAAGCTGTGCTGGTTAGGTGAATTGGCCATGCTAAATTCTCCCTCAGTGTATCCGAACAGGCACCGGAGTGTAGCGACAAGAGGATTTTCACAGTAACTTCATTGCATTGTTCACATAAGCTGACTTGTGACACTAATAAATAAACTAACTAAACTGAAAATTCTCTACAATACTTTTCTCCACAAAAAAAATTTCAAAATAAAGAGTCTGAAGAGTTTAATTCGGTAGTATTGATCAACTCATTCATTACAGCAATTAACAGGCTCTGATGAAGGGTCATCCAGACTTGAAATGTGGTTCTATTCTCCACAGATACTGTCAGACCTGCTGAGATTTTCCAACATTTTTTGTTTTTGTGTCAGATTCAAACATCTGTAGTAATTTGCTTTTATATCAGCTATGACCACTTGATTTGTTGTTCAAAGGTGATCAACACAAAATAATATAAATATTCTATGGTTTTTATATTTTCATGGGATGTGGGTGTTGCTGGCTGGGCCAGCATTTATTGCCCATCCTAATTACCCTTTAACCAACTGCCTTACTGGGTGGTCTTTTCAGAGGGGAATTTAAGAGTCAACAACATTGCTGTGGGTCTAGAGTCACATGGCAAGGTGGCAGATTTTCTTCTCGAAAGAACATTAGTGAACCAGGTGAGGTTTTATGACAATGGTTTCATGGTCATCGTTACACTTTTCATTCCAGATCTTTTCTTGACTTTCTGTGGTGGTGGGATTTGAACCCGGATCTCTGAAACATCACTCTGGGTCTCTGGATTACTAGCCCAGTGATAATATAACTGTGCCATCATCTCACCCTTTATAGAGCTTTATCAAACAAAATTTGACACTGAGCAAGTAGAAGAGATTTTAGTAGAAGTGACAAATTGCTTTAAGGAGCATCTGAAAGTACAAGCAAGAAAGGGATTCGACAGCAGAGAGCTTTGCAAAGGGAATTTCAGAGGTTCAGGCTTGGCAGCTGAAGACAAAGCCACCAATAGTAAATCAATGAAAACCAGGGATGTGTAAGATGCCAGAACTGGAGATGCACAGGGATCTTAGAAAGTTGTGGGATTGTTTGAAGTAACGGAGAAAGGTAAGGGACAAGACCACAGAGGAATTTGAAAACAAGGATGAGAATTTGTCCTTTTAGGGATTTCACTCACAGCTACTAATCTTAACATTATAGATACTGGTCTCAGCTAAGGAGATATACATCTGTGTTCATAGTAACATTACTTTATACCAGCCCCACTGAAGATATTAGCATTGAGTAATGATATTGTTTAAATGTGTTGCTGATGTTATAGATGTGGGTCTTACATCTTGAATACTGCAATGTGCAGAAGCTGTTGAAAATCATACAAGGCTCACTGATATAACTCTACTTTGATAGGACTATAAATATGAAGCAGAAGTAGGCCATTCATTCCATCGAGTCTGCCTCACCAATCGATGAGGTCATTACTGATCTGATACATTGATCCTGATCTCCACTTTCCCGCCTTATCCTCATAATCCTTGATTCCCTTACTTAGTAAATACCTTTCTATCTCAGCCTTAAACATACTTAATGACCTGGCCTCTACTGCCCTCTGCGGTAAAGAATGCCACAGATTCACTACCTCTGAGGGAAGAAATTCCTCCTCATCTCTGTCTTCAATGGGCGACCCCCTTACTCTGAGATTGTGCCCTCTGTCCCAGACTCTTCGACAAGGGGAAACAATCTCTCAGCATTGGCCCTGTCAAGCCCCCTGAGAATCTGATATGTCTCTATAAGATCACCTCTCATTCCTCTTAACCCCTTTGAGTACAGGCCCAACCTACTCAACCTCTCATAAGAAAATCTCCCCATACCTGGAGTCAACCTAGTGAACCTTCTTTGGACTACCTCCAATGCTGGAATATCTTTCCTTAGATAAGATTGTTCATCAGACTGTTCACAGTTTTCCAGGTGTGATCTAGCTAGTACTCTGTATAGCTTTAGCAAGATTTCCCCATTTTTATATTTCATTCCCTTTTAAATAAAGGCCAACATTCCATTTGCCTTCCCTGTTACTTGCTGAACTTACATGCTCACTTTTTGTGATTTATGCAGAAAAGTTATTAAGGTTTGCTGTGATTATAGAGAATGTCTTTCCTGACGTGATAATGATACAAAAACTATTCAGATGTTCAAAGAAGCATTGAGCTTTGTTTAACAGTGGATTGTTGGGACATTAAATACCCTCAAACAAATTGGTGGGAATTAGAATGAATAACTACTCAGAAAGACAGTGAAGAGATATTTGAAAAAGAGAAACATAAAAACAACACAGGACAAGGAGAGAGTGGATAATGATTCCAGAGAGTTACACAGTTATTATAGAGGAAGTGACCTCTTCCTTTGCAATATAATCCTATCCAACATGATTTCACCTCAGGCTGGAGTTAGTCTTGTAATAGTTTCTAAAAGCCTCTTTTAGAAATGTCTTGCATATCTTTGTTTCATGGTCTCATAGGGTTGAGAAATGATTGGCAAGTTACCCTACCCCTTTCATATTACACACAGTCAGAACCATTTCACCTTGGAAGTATTCATGGTGCTGTAAATATAGGAGATGTATGTACATATTGATTGAAAAATGTGTGTGAAGGTACATGGTCTGTTGTGGAAAGCTTAACTAAGGTTGAAGTCAGGGAAGCAGATGTGGCAAACTGAATGGTAGCCATTAAGTGATGCATGATTAGTGTAACAAACTTGTTATACACCATATTTTCATAGTAAAATGTTGTTTTTGAGTCAATGTGTAGGTGACCTCCATTCATCATCATTCTGTGCATGCTAGAATATAAGGCAATAGATAAATAGTTATTAATCATTGAAGAATAGGTTATTGGGTCTATGCAATTCGACACACCATACTTATGGTAAAGGAAGTGTAATGAAATAACAGATCTATTGTAACAGGGAATGAGTAAATGACTATGAACTGTAAAGCCATTTTGCTTTTGAGATTTTTTCCCTCTTCCGTTAACTTATCAAGGCAAGTTTTTTTTTTGCAGTGAATATTTCATTGACATTTCTGATGTTTGCACAGGCGGACTAGACGCCAGGATGTGAAGCACGGCGACCCAATCAGTCAGTGCTGGGATCTGGAAGAAAGTGAGTGTTTCCACACCCCTTAGTGTAAAAGTTGTTTTTTTTTATGAGTGCTTAGAAGGAAAACAGTCAATAATGTTTTATATGTCAAACCGTAGGAAAAAGCTCTATAGTTTCAGAGTTCAGTAGTGTATACAAATTATTTAATTATTCTGAGTAATATTGAACGATTAGAATTCAGGGATTGTAATTTACCTTACAGCTTGTTAGAACCTCGTACAAGAAAGATTGTAATGTACAGCAAGCCCCAACATGAGGAGTTGAATGTCAGTGAAAGTCTGGCTTACATTTTGATCATTTTTTAAGCAATAAATTAATATCTTGTATAAACTCAGGAACCCTTGTATGTACTGTAACTAATCAGAGGCAATTCATCAAAGATCCTTGGACAGCACCTTCCAAACCACGACCATTTCCATCTCGAAGGATAAGGGCAGCAAATACATGGGAACACCACCACCTGCAAGTTTCCTTCCAAACCACTCACCATCCTGACTTGGAAATATATCCAAAAATATATCCAGATATATTCCTTCGCTATTGCTGGGTCAAAATCCTGGAATTCCCTCCCTGACAGAATTGTGGTTCAACAGAACATGGATAACAGCAAATCAGGAAGGCAACTCACCACCACCTTCTCAAGGGCAACTAGGGATGGGCAATAAACGCTGGCCAGCCAGCGAAGTTCATGTCCCACTGAATAGAAAAAAACATCTCTACCTTTTATTTAGTTGGAAAGAAACACTGAAAACTTCAAAGCTCTGGGAGTCTTAAATGTAACCCAAACTTACGGCCTTGAGGATAGAGAGTGCTTCACTAGTAAATGGGTGTAAGACAGCTTGTCATATTCCAAGAGAATTAGACTTGAGGGAAACCCCACCAACTTCAGGGGGTTCAGGTGGTGATCATGAAAGTGTCACAGGTTCAGAGGAAGCTAGGGTGGAGTACCTTCATGGACCTCCAACTGCTTCTCCATGTCGCTGATGGATAAATTCATGTTTACAACAGCCGGTTTGAGATTGTATGTGGTACCATGCACCAAGAGACATCACAGGAGCTTAATCAATGTTGAGTTTCTCATCAGTAGCCATGCTGCTGATGGCCATTTCTCCATAGAAGATGAGAGAAACCTGTGTTCTAAGCTGAACAATACTTTCTGGAATTAACTTTATCATGATGCTGGGAGAAGTTTGAATGTGTTATGATCTGACAGGTGGGGAGTGGCACATCAGCCAAATCCCAAAGGGAAACTTGTCAAGCTGTCACAACATATTTCATTTTGTATTTTTATTGCTGAAAGATTCATGCACTGAAATCAGAAGACACAAAGTCCAGGAACATTTTTGGGTATTTCAATACTAAATCAAAACATTTATATCAAAAGAAAACTTAAACATACACAGTTAAAATTAGTCTTAGAAAACATTCCCCCTAAAAGATTTCCTACTTGGTTAGACTCACAAGTAACTCACCCTTTAGGCAACAATCCCTCACAGATATTTAATAAATAAAAATCCCGGTAATATTGCCATAAGTAAAACCCATTTTTGCTTCAGGGAAGATACGTCACACAGCTTTTCTGCCTCTCCAACTTTACTGTGGAAATTCAAAGAAATGTTGCAAACCATTTTTACTTCTCTTTGAACTCAACAACCGAGCAAAATAAACCTTTTTTGTCTCAGGTTAGGGTTCATTAACCTGAACTGACGCCGGAATGTGGTGACTAGGGAAGGTCGCAGTAACTTCATTGCAATGTTAATATAAGCCTTACCTGTAACTAATAAATAAACTTGAAAATTCAACTTGGTCACACTTACTTTATGTGCCTGCCGTCCATACTGAGACTTCCTTCAACCCTGCAGACACCCAGACCCTAACTTATTAAATTATGTTCATACACACACGCACTCACAGGCCTGGTTCACAGAATAACACAAACCCCCAAAATATTAAAAATAATACCTTCTTCACACCTGATTTGGGAAAAGATAGTAATGAAATTCAGCAAAAAATTAGAAAATAGCTACAAAGTGTACACTTTCTATTCAAATATTTCTGACACAATTTATCTGTCAGCAACTCCAGTTACTATGAGACTATGGCAGACATTACCAGATTCAGATATTTTCTAACAACTCTGCTTCTGCCTGAGAGTTTAATATAAAATTAAGTGGGGACCACAAAACATTTTGGTATGGAGCTTTGTGGGCATTGTCCCACATGAGAAAAAAATTATAGTTATCAGAACCATCTGTTTTCTGTTGCCAAGCCACTTTTTTAATCCAATCAAAGGCCTGGAAACAGCTACTACGTAGATTACAGAGAGTGTGGGAAATCTACACAAATAGTAAAGGAAACCAAACTCTCTAATCTTCCCTCATGGCTAATCCTCATTACACGTGGGATCTGTCATCTTGCAGTTTCCTCCACTCTCTGTAGTATAAGTCTTTTTTCTGTGGCGTAGAGTGCATAGTATTGTAAGTGTGGTCCAGCCAATGTATAACGTCAGCCAGTATTGAGGTCAGAATTAGTTCTACCTCGAGCAGTTAAACAAACAACAAAACAGAAGACGACTTTGATCTTTTTATTTAATGCTTACTCTGTTCAAAGTTTCCACATTTAAAGGATCAATGCAGTTTTAAAGTTCAACGAAACATCCCCAGGAACTCAGGAATACATTCCTCCAAAATGCCAACAGTTTGTTTTTAAACAATGCCTTTAATGTAATAAAATGTCCCAAGGTGCTTCACGACAAACAGAATTTGATATTGAACCACAGGAAATATTGGGGCACAGGTTCTGAGAAAGAGGAACTGATGGAGAACACTGGGGAGAATCTTCCAGAGCTTTGGACCTGGCAGCGAAAAGACATGGCCCCAGCTAATGGTGCAAGTATAGCCAGGAATGCACCAGAGGAGAGGCCAGAATTTGAGGAGTGCAGGGTTCATAGGGCTGGAGGATGTTCGAGATGGGGGAGGGTGAGGCCATTGAAGGTTTAAACACAAGAATGAGAATTTTAAAATTCAGAAATCAATGTAGATAATCAATAAAGAGGATTTGGTTTTGGGATACAAGCAACAGGGTTTTGGTCAAGCTCAGGTTTCTGGAGAACATTTGTTTTCAGGTTAGTCTTGCTTAAGACTGTGCATTTCATGTTGCACTCAACTCCGGAATGTGTTTCAATAAATCCCCACTTTGGGGTCACTGCCTTTGAAAAGAAAGAAAAGACTTACATTTATCTGTCACTTATCATGACCATTGGACTGCTTAAAGCTGCTTGCAGCAAATGAGCTCTTTGAAGTGTGGTCACTGCTATAACAGGAAACACAGTAACCTACTTGCATTCAAACAATAATCACTAGACCAACAAAACGTATCATTTATAGGGCAGAATTTTACTGGCACGTCCACCCAAGTTTCACACGATCCCGCTGGAGGCCAACAGAGAATGCCGTTCTCCGAGCCGAGCCTGCCCCCGAATCGGGGCTGGCATGCCGGTAAAATTCCAGCCATAGAGTTCAAAGGGGAGAAAGAAACGAGAGAGTGCTGAATATAGTCATAACTAGGGTGTGGAGAAAGATCAGCTTAATATGATGTAGGTCTATTCAAAAGTCTGATGGCAGCACAGAAGAAACTGTTCTTAAGTTAGTTGGTGCGTGATCTGACTTTTGTATCTTTTTCCTGGCAGAAGAAGGTGGAAGAGAAAATGTCTGGGGTGCGTGGGGGTCCTTGATTATGCTGGCTGTTTTACTGAGGCAGCGGGAAGTGTAGACAGAGTCAATGGATGGGAGGCTGGTTTCCATGATGGACTGGGCTACATTCATAAACTTTTGTAGTTTCTTGTGGTCTTATTTAGCGCAGGAGCCGTACCAATCAGTAATACATCCGGAAAGGACACTTTCTATGGTGTAATTAGAGCAAGAACCTGTGAAAGACTGTTTGAAAATATGTGATGTTTTGTGTGTTAAGTGTGTTTTTTGTGCTGAAGAAAGTGAGGAAATGAGACAGACTGAGTTTTGACGCCCAGAGACTAGTTTTCAGGGATTCCATTCTGTTGACTCAGTCTTCTTTGTTCCAAAATCAAGTCTGTGATTATCCAATAGTGAGATCCTGACCATTGCTCAATAACCAATGTTACTGAGCGAGCTTCAGATTATTCAGCTACGGCCAAAATATCAGCAGGCCAGCGTGAAATAATTTCCAGTCAAACACAACAGAAGTTTGAACATGAAGTTTCCCCCACGTTGCCTCAATGTCTTACTCCCTGTAGAATTATCCAATGGGATCATCAGTGTTTCCACTGAGTGGGACTGACAGCCCAGTGCTGTTTTATATATATAAAGATAAATTATACAATACTTTGCCTTCATGGCTTGCAAGAAACAATCACAATTCCTCATTTATTTTGGTTAAAGTAAATACATTTTAGGATTGATCTCTTCCTGGTTTGTTCCTTCTGGTATCAGTAAATGCAGAGAACATTTTAACAGTTTTAGCATCACTAGAAAACAATTCTTTTTCTTGATATTCTCATTTTCCCGTCACTCAAAGGAGCCAAGGACAAACTGACAGCCTTTAACTGAAATTCTCGAATTCAGCTGAACCAGCAAGTGAGGTTCATATCTCACTGTGACCTCTGGCTCAGTAACAATGAATTTACTGCCTCAGTTAAGATCACCAAGTCAAAATCCTGGGACTCCCTGTCTAACAGCACGGTCAGTGCAACCAACCCAGGCAGACTGCTGTGGTTTAAGGAGACCGCTCACCACCAGGGCAAATAGGAAGGGGCGAGAATAACTTGTGTTGCCAGCAACTGCCAAAGCCCAAATCAAAGAATAATGCACCATGACAGCTGCTATTTAACTTGCCTTAAAGCCTGGTATTTATTTTGATTTTTACTGAGCAGAACTCCCAGTGATGTTGATATTTATGATTGGCAGGTATGAACAGTGAAGTGGAAGAGAAGCTGATCTTTGGCATTGAATTTAACTCCACTTTCCTGGAGTGTATCCCTAAATCCCAGCAAGCATCGATCCACTGGTTTGTTCAGCGGTCCCGGGATGAACCTCGTGAGGAGGTACGTGGTGTGAATGCTGGGTTGTTTGCTTTCAGTTTTAATGCTGAGTGAAACTTGTCCTTTTGTCTGTACAATTTTGCTAATGAGGCCCTTTTCTGAACAAGCTGTGGATAGTGAGTAAGGAGTGTGCAGTGGGATATGAGTAAAGAGACATTGGGGCTGATTTTCCAGCTCAGCTCCACTCCACGCAGGTACAAATCCATTATAGCTGGAAACTCTCGCTTTGGAGACGTAATGGGAATTGTGTTGGGGGTATCCCCGGTCAGTTCATGCTCAACAATGGCACGGGCCTGATTACCGTTCACTTAAATATTCAAAATTGGCTTCACACTGTGTCACCCTGGAACGTCACATATTCCCACCTGGAATCATAATGTCAAACTGGCGGGAAACACTATGGTCCCCAAAAATGGAGATCAGATGTGATGGCCATACCAGGAGACACCAGGTACTCAGGAATCTGCTACCCATCAGCAACCTGGCATTGCTACCCCGGGAGCAGGGTTTAGAGGGGATAAGGCCTGTGGGTAACCCCATGGAATGATGGGGAGGCCCAAACCTTTTTTTGTTGATTTTTGGTTTGATTTATTATTGTCACACGTATTAGTATACTGTGAAAAGTATTGTTTCTTGTGCATTATACAGACAAAGCATACCATTCATAGACAAACAAATGAGAGAGTGCAATATATATAGTTTTCCAGTTATAACTAGGGTGTAGAGAAAGATCAACGTAATGCAAGGAAGCCCATTCAAAAGCCTGACAGCAGCAGTGAAGGAACTGTTCTAGAGTCAGTTGGTATGTGACCTCAGACTTTTGTATCTTTTTCCCAACGGATGAAGGTGGAAGAGGGAATGTTCAGGATGCATGGGGTCCTTAATTCTGCTGGCTGCTTTTCCAAAGTGGGAAGTGTAGACAATGCTGGTGACTGGGGGAACGGTCTTCAGTGTTGATTTGAGATAGCGTTCTTTAACAAGGGCACCCTGATGTCTGTGATGCCAGGGTTACAGGCATCTTTAAGCTCCACCCCTCACAATGATGGCACAAAACATGCCCCCTGCTTTAAAATGGCAAAGTGTGGGAAGGTCTGGATGGAAATCCTGCCTGTTTTTCTGGAAGAAATGCAACATTTTTCAGTCTGAACCTGACACTTTGCCATTTTTTGGGATATGTCAGTCCCAGGTTTTATAGATGACATTTCTGAAACAAACGGTGAGTTTGATGAAATGTGTGTCAGTCACAGGGTTTCTGGTAACACTGGTAAGTGAAAGATGCAGAATGGGCACTTGTGGATTGTCTTGCCTGCCTCTCCTTTCTATAGGAACACTGGGCTGTATAATGGGCACAATGCTGGAGTTTAATATCAACCCTGCTGTGGTCAGGATAATAAACTGAAATTTCACTCTGCTTGTTTTAGAGAATTAGCCTGGGTTACTATGAAAGCTGTAAGAAATGCATTTCTCCATATTCTTACCTTGTGTCAGATTATCGGTAACTCCAGGTTAATGCATTTCCCACAGCAACAATGTGGTGCTAGCCATTGACCATTGAAAGGCTATTGAAAGCCAGTAATGTAGCCAGGCAAAGGGCCAGAGACACCAGTGAAACTTCATCATAATTCCAACATTATTAAAGATTTGTGGATACAATCTAAGCAGAATCTTAAGCAAAACACGGACAACTAATATAATCATGCATTGCAGAATTGCAATATTTAAAGATACACTTAAATATCTATGCACTCGCACTAGTGTATAACTAAATACCCAAGAAAAACTGATATCACAAGTTCTGAGATATCTGCCTAGGCCACTTTGATGTAAGGATTATTCTCTAGCTTGTCGCTTGGGGGTCCATCTGAAGTTATCCACTTTGGTGGCAAAAACAGAAAGGAAGATTATCATCTGAATGGTGGCAGTTTAGGAAAAGGGGAAGTGTAATGTGACCTGGGTGTCATGGTGGAACAGTCACTGAAGGTTAGCATGCAGGTACAGCAGGGAGTGAGAAAAGCTAATGGCATGCTGGCCTTCATAGCAAAAGGATTTGAGTATAGCATAAGGATGTCTTGCTGCAGTAATACAGGACTTTGGAGAGGCCACACCTTGAGTATTGTGTGCAGTTTTGGCCTCCTAGTCTGAGGAAGGACATTCTTGCTAACGAGGGAGTCCAGCAAAGGTTCACCAGACTGATTCCTGGAATGGCAGGACAGACACATGAAGAGAGACTGGATCGACTGGGTTTGTACTCACTGGAATTTAGAAGAATGAAAAGGGATCGCATAGAAACATATAAAATCCTGGTGGGAATGGACAGGCTGGATGTGGAAAGAATGATCCTGATGGTGGGGAAGTGCAGAACTAGGGGTCACAGTCTAAGAATAAGGAGTGAGCCAATCAAGACTGAGATGAGGAAGAACTTCTTCACTCAGAGAGTTGTGAACCTGTGGAATTCTCTCCCACAGAAAGCTGTTGGGGGCCGGTTCATTAGATATGTTCAAGAGGGAGCTGGACGTGGCCCTTGTGGCTGAAGGGATCAAGGGATATGGAGAGAAAGTGGAGTGGGAAACTGAAAGTACATGATCAGCCATGATCATATTGAATGGTAGTGCAGGCTCGAGGGGGCAAATGGCCTACTCCTGCAGCTATTTTCTATGTTTTTTTGCAGAGGTTAGTCTGCAATTATTGCTGACAACCCATTTCTTGAAGCACCAATCCTTTTATATCCTTTTTCTTAGGTCTGAAAAAACGGTTTATGTTAACCACAAGATGCTGGTCACAGACATGGCAATCACCATCTGGCCTTTTGTTAAGATATTATCTTATCTTATAATTATCTCTTCATTTGTTAGTTGTTTATTCTCTTATCGGCCTGAGTTTACAACTCTGTGGTCAGAACTGCTTACTTCTGTATTCCTCTGAGGCATGTCAAGCATGTTTTGAAGCTTTGGGGTGGCACTGCTGCCCCACAATGCCAGGGACCGAAGTTCAATTCCAGCTTCGGGTCACTGTCTGTGTGGAGTTTGCACATTCTCCCCATGTCTGTGTGGGTTTCCTCCCGGTGTTCCAGTTTCCTCCCACACTCCAAAGATAAGCGGGTTAGGTTGATTTGCATAATAAATTGCTCCTTAGTGTCAGGGGATTAGCAGGGTAAACATGTGGGGTTAAGGGTATAGGGCCTGGGTGGGATTGTGGTCAGTGCAGACTTGATGGGCTGAATGGCCTCCTTCTGCACTGTAGGGATTCTATGAATTCTGTAGCATAACCGTTTGACCATTTTCCCCATCATGCTCTGAATTAGAGCCTTAGCCGTAGGGTGTGCAGCTATTTATCAATAGCACCATAGACAGGAATAGATTTACTCCCAGGTAAAGCTCCGGTGATACAGGGTGACAGCTGGCCCATTGATCCTCCCAGCAGAAGGCCCAGTCACTTTTTGGACTCAGTTTCTCTGGCCGTTGGTCAGTAAGCTGCGAGTGGGAATGATGTTCTCCCTGGCTGTGCCTGAGTTCCACTTTGGGAGGAGTTAGATCCACAGGGAGAATCCAATCTTGCAAGGACTGAGAGAGCTGGAGTCACCGGCTGCCTATGGTTCCCGCATTAATGTTAGTCAGCCAGCTGTACAAAAGTTCAGTCCAACTTACCTGTGAGATCTCTTTGACTGGGCTGTCAGCTAACACTGGGCAGAGTGTGCACAGCACGTACATCACCCAGTAGTGCCCTCTCATGGCATATAAAGCCCTTAGCACCTCATCATTCTTTTCAAACTGGAGGCCTGTGGCCAGCGGTGTTCCTCAGGGATCAGTGCTGGGTCCACTGTTATTTGTCATTTATATTAATGATTTGGATGAGAATATAGGAGTCGTGATTAATAGGTTTGCAAATGACACCAAGATTAGTGACATAACGGACAGTGAAGAAGGTTGTCTCAGATTGCAACGGGATCTTAATCAATTGGGCCAGTGGGCTGACGAATGGTAGATGAAGTTTAATTTAGATAAATGCGAGGTGATGCATTTTAACCAGGGCAGGACTTACTCAGTTTATGGTAAGGCATTGGGGAGAGTTACAGAATAAAGAGATCTAGGGGTATATAGTCATAACTCCTTGAAAGTGGAGTCACAGGTGGATAGAGTGGTGAAGAAGGCATTCAGCATGCTTGGTTTCATTGGTCAGAACATTGAATACAGGAGTTGGGACGTCTTGTTGAAGTTGTACAAGACATTGGTAAGGCCACACTTGGGATATTGTGTACAGTTCTGGTCACCATATTATAGAAAGGAGATTGTTAAACTAGAAAGAGTGCAGAAAAGATTTACTAGGATGTTACTGGGACTTGATGCATTGAGTTATAAGGAGAGGCTGGATAGACTGGGACTTTTTTCCTCTGGAACGTAAAAGGCTCAGGGGTGATCTTATAGAGGTCCATAAAATAATGAGGGGCACAGATCAACTAGACAGTCAATATATTTTCCCAAAGTCAGGGGAGTCTAAAACTAGAGGGCATAGGATTAAGGTGAGAGGGGAAAGATAC
Source organism: Carcharhinus amblyrhynchos (assembly GCF_965287045.1). Lineage (NCBI taxonomy): Eukaryota > Metazoa > Chordata > Chondrichthyes > Carcharhiniformes > Carcharhinidae > Carcharhinus > Carcharhinus amblyrhynchos. The sequence continues at coordinate 52,112,206 of NC_137342.1, forward strand.
AAGAGGGTCCAGAGAGGTAATTTTTTCACACAGAGGGTGGTGAGTGTCTGGAACAAGCTGCCAGAGATAGTAGTAGAGGCGGGTACAATTTTGTCTTTTAAAAATCATTTAGACAGTTACATGGGTAAGATGGGTATAGAGGGATATGGGCCAAATGTGGGCAATTGGGATTAGCTTCAGGTTAAAAAAAAGGGCGGCATGGACAAGTTGGGCCGAAGGGCCGGTGTCCATGCTGTAAACTTTATGATCTGATCCCAACCTGCACCTTATGAGGACTTGTTGCAGCCCAGCTACCCTGTGATAGGTCCAGACTGCAGATTGATGGAGGAAATGGGGCAATAAATAATTTCTAACAATTTCTGGGCATTACTGCCCCATTCTCACCCATCGGTACCCCAGCATTCTCCTAAACCAATCCATTCAAACTGAAACAATAACAAAAAGTGCTAGAAAATCTCAGCAGGTGTGGCCGCATCTATGGAGAGAGAAAGATAAGACTTGATATTTTGAGTCCAATTTGATTTCTTCAGAATTCCTTTTGCTTTTATTTGGTTTTTTATTCTGCTGGATCTGAGACATTTCATACCTGCTCCGATTGACTGGAATTACTTGGAATGCACGCGTGGAGGAAGAAAGTTAATTTAGTGATTGGTACGGTTGAATGCACTCTATCTGTCATTTACATTAGCATTCTCACGCAGAATTAAATCTCATTGGGATATAAACACTGAAGTATTTCAATCTGGCACTTCAAAGCCATTTGGAACTATCTGTTGTAAGTGTTTCTGCACATGTTCAGTGGGCTTTCTTCATGTTCCTTTAAAAGCTGCTTTGATGTTGTGTAAACACAATTTTCTCAAGGAGCGAGGTGGCCAGTGTTACCTGTAGGGCACATTTCTCCCACTCCTGATTTATAACCTTTCAGACTTTCCTGAGGGCCCTCACCTCCTGAAATCTCTTCATGGAAGCAGAGCAACTCCGATTGATTTGCACTGGTGCAGCCTGAGACTGAGACACATCTGTGAAACGGCGACTCAGCCGAAGTAAGCTCCATTTACGACCAGTGCCCCGAAACTATTGTAACTAATTGTTCAGAATAGAGCCTGAAACTCATTCAGAAGGTAATGAGAATATGGAACTCGTTACCATGTGGAGGGGAAACAAAGTAAGGACATGAGAAGTAATGGGATAGGAGGATATACAGACAGGATGAGATGAATCAGGAGGAACCTCATGTGGTGCATAAATGCTAGCATTGTCAAGTTGGGCCGAATGGCCTGCTTCTGTCCCATAATTTGAATGCAGTAGATTGCACAGAGAGTGAAAGTCAGTCGGACTAGTTGCAGCTGTGTGCTCACAGCTGGCCAAGAAACACACTGAGTCATCATTGGCCTCTCACTCGATTCGAGGACGATGTCCACTCAGGGTCATGAGTTTCTGCAGTGGGTCTTCATGTAACTGAACAGAATGATTCCCGATTCACAGACCTTTGGGTGCAGTGGAATCCGGGATTTACTTCCCTTTTTTCCTTATCCACCACTGCTCTGCCTCATCAGTAAGACGCTGTGACTCAAAGTGCAATGCAGCTTGATGGATTTTGAGTGATCGGTTGTGAGTTCCTCTCGGTTATTAATATCAAAGTTGCTGTACTTCAAGGAGAGCGTCAGAGTGTCGATGGAATGTTTTCCTTGACCGGCTCTGGAACGATGGCCATTTGAGAGTTGAGAAACCAGGAGGTGTTGGCATTTCTGGCAGTCCGGTCGCATTGTCCAGTTCGTCAAATTGGTTTCTTCAGGAGCTTTGCCTGAATACTTGTGGAACTCGCTTCAAGAAGGACATTGCGGTTTGGTCTGGTTGCCACACTACCAGAAGGATGTGGTGACTTTGGAGGGAGTATAGAAAAGATTAACCAGGATGTTGCCTGGTATGGAGGGTATTAGCTATGGGGAGGGATTGAATAAACTGGGATTGTTCTCCCTGGAAAGACAGAGGCTGAGGGGTGACCTGATAGAAGGTTATAAAATTATGAGGAATATGGATAGAGTGAACAGATGGAAGCTTTTTCCCAGAACAGAAATGACAATTACAAGAGAGCACAAGTTCAAGATAAGGGGGGAAATGTTCAGTGGAGATGTGCGGGGGGAGGTTTGTAACACAGAGGGTGATTGGGGCCTAGAATGCACTGCCAAATGAGGCAGATATATTAGCAACATTTAAGATTTGTCTGGATAGACACATGAACAAGTGGGGAACAGAGGGATATAGGTGGTTGGTCTAGATAGGACAATGTGATCGGTGCAGGCTTGGTGGGCTGAAGGGCCTGTTCCCATGCTGTACTGTTCTGTCCTTTATTTGAAAATCAAACATTTATGGGTATTGCTGGTACACTCAGTATAGCACGAGACAACTACAATGGGACTTCTTTTGACTTGTGAAGGTCAAACATTCAATGCTGCAGTTTTTAGGATCCTGAGCTGCTGCAGTTTGTCCAGTGTTTGATCCCCTTGTCAATATCACCTACAAATATTTCAACAGGTAAAGAGTAACTGAAGCTTGTGTTGGGTGCTCGAGAATGAGTCTGGGGAATTGATAATGGGAAATGGTGGAGATTGTATAAACAACGTTTTGTGTCTGTCTTCACTGTGGAATATTAATAAAACTTCCCAAAGTTATCTGAAAATCAGGAAATGAATGGGTAATGGAACTTAAAATTATCATCATCATTAGAGAGGAGATGCTGCCAAAATAATTCGACTTAAAAGTAACAAGCCTCCAGGACCTGATGGCCTATACCCGAGGATCTTAAAAGAATTTGCTGCAAAGATTGTTGATATATTGGTTATAGTCTTCCAAACTTCTGTAGATTGGTGAATTGGAAAACAGCTAACATAATAGCTTTATTCATGAAAGGAAGGAGGCAGAAAGCAGGAAGCCACGGGCCAGTTAGTCTCAGAGCTACTGTTGTAAATTTTCTAGAATCCATTATTAAGGAGATTCATAGCAGGATATTTGGAAAATCATTATGTGATCAGACAGAGTCAACATGGCTTTAGAAGGAAAATCCTATTTAACTTACTTATTAAGAGTTCTTTTGAGGAAGTAACAAATAAGATGGATAAAGGGGAATTGGTAGATGTGGTGCACTTGAATTTCAAAAAGGCTAAGGATAAGGTTCTACACAAAGGTTACAACACAAAATAACATCTCATGATGTAGTGAGTAACCAATAAAGGATTGGTTACCTAATAGGAAGCAGAGAGTAGGGATAAATGTTCAGGTTGGCAAGGTGGAATTAGTGGAGTGCTGCAGGGATCAGTGCTGGAGTCTCAACTATTAACATTCTACATCAATAACTTGGATGTACATATGATAGCTACATTTGTCGATGACATGAAGATAGATAGAAAGTGAGTTGTCAAGATTTGGTAGCGAGTCCTCTGGACTCATTCACCCTGCCACTGCTGCCAGCGAGAACAGAGAATTTGGAACTCAGCCAAAACTCCATTCACTGCGACTGGGATTCTCCATTCTCTGGACTCAGAATGACACTCTGTAACTGCTTGAATTATGTAGGGATGGACAATAAATGAGGCCTTGCTGCAAACCTCCATATCCTGCTGCTGCATTTATTGTCAGTTATTTTTATCTGGAGTTTTATTTGTTTTCTCACTTGCTCCTTGACTGATTCAACATCTATTTGAGGCTCAAAGTGAATATTATTACAGGGTTGATTAACCAGGTTAGTGATAGTGAAACATTGAAGTAGTTAGTGAAGCTAAAACGATGAACTCCCCTGAGCTCTGAAAAACTGCAGTGATTAACATTTCCATCTGTTACCATTAATTCATTCCGTTTTGTACTTTTTAATATTCTGATTTCATAAAGTGGGAAACATTCTTGATAAAATAAAAACAGAAAATGCTGGAGAAACTCAGGTGATCTGGCAGCATTTGTGGTGATAGAGAGATAGAAGCCGGAACTCTGCCACCTGGCTTGCCACAGGATCGGAGCGGGCGCGGGCCTGACAATGGAAATCTCCGTTGACCACAGGCGAGAATTTCCAGTCTCACCGAAGCTAGGCTGTAAAATCCCGTCCAGCATTAACAGTTCAGCTTGATGTAGATCTGCTGAATTTTTCTAGCATTTTCTACTTTTATCTGGTTTCTAATCACTTACCCTGAAACGCAACGTGAGTCACTTTATGTATTGTTGAGCCAACTGGTCAGTTACGTGATATCATTCTGATAAAATGCTGCACTGTTCTTGTTAACTCTTCTTAAGTAAAACAAAAACTAGATTTAAAAAAAAACATCGATTTATCAACTTTTTAAATAGTGATAATCAAGAAACCTGATTGGAAGATATGATATATAATGCCTGTGGTAGTCAGCAAATCTCCTAAGTATTGCCTTTTGGTCATTAAGTTTACTCTATGTCTTCAGTTGTGATACAAAGAGTCTTCAATACAGTTTTAAAAACATGATCATATTCTACACTGGAATAGATTGATTCAGACAGATTGTGCCAAATGATTTAATGATCTTGAAATGAAACATATGGGAACATTTATCATATCCAACAATGCATAAGCAGTTGGCAAAACTTTAATATTGGTCACCTGAAGATTCCACAGACATAGAGAGCCAAGGGCGGGAGGGGGGTGGGGGGGGGCGTTGGTGGTGCGGGTTGTGAGGTGTGGGGGGGGGCGGGTGGTGAGGTCCCTGTGTGGCTCACTGGAAATGCATAGAAAATAAACATAGAAAATAGGTGTAGGAGTGGGACATTTAGCCCTTTGAGCTGCTACACAAAATACACTACCTGCTTTGTGATTGATATACAAGCTTGCAAAATCCTTGGCTTAATCTCCTACTTGTCCTGACTTAGTCAAGTCCTGGCAGGTAAGTGCTGAAAGGTTGCAGTTATGCCCAATGTTCCTACTTGATACCTGAGCTTTTGATTACTAGATATGAAACATAGAGTCTTGCTGAGATGCTGTTTCATTCCAAACTCTGTAAGCTTGTCCAAAGTTTTGCTATTTATACCCTAAGTCCCATTTACCCTGTCACCTTTGACCTACATTGACTCTTGGTCAAGCAATATCTCATATTTTAAAAATCCCATCCTGCCGACTTTGCCCTTTCTCTGTAACCTCCTCCAGCCCCACAACCACCCGGGATATCTACTTATCTAATTCTGGCCCTCTAGCATCCCTAGTTTTAATTGCTTCATCCCTGTCACCTCCAGCTATCTGTACATGACACCAGTGGGAAAGCCCTACTGAATGGCCAGTGGCTCAATACAGGACAGACTAGCTGATAAAAATGAAACATCACAACAAGCGCTACTAGGTTGTTTTTATCAGATGTCTAAACATGAGGTTATCATTATGATCAGATTGGTGTTACAGAATCCAAGTCAGTTTGTTATGAAGAAGGATTTGATTTGGAGTTTAAATACCTATAAGTAGTCATAAAATTAAATTTCACTATTAAATAGTTTCAAACCCAAAACTGGAGGCAGGGTGGGGCAAATATCTCAGTAAAACTATACAAACTGTTTGATCTTTTACGCACAATCCTTATTTTCCATGTTTATTTCTCAGAATGATATACCAGCTGTGTCAGAGTAGAAAATGTAATAATGATATAGCAGCCTTTCAGAAGATGGTGAAGCTGTAATCCCAACTACCAGATCTGTCACAATTATTAACACACATTGTTGTTTCTTGTACGCTGTACAGACAAAGTGTACCGTTCATAGAGAAGGAAAGGATAGAGTGCAGAATGTAGTGTTACAGTCATAACTAGGGTGTAGAGAAAGATCAACTCAATGCGAGGTAGGTCCATTCAAAAGTCTGACAGCAGTTGGTACGTGACCTCAGACTTTTATATCTTTTTCCCGAAGGAAGAGGGTGGAAGAGAGAATGTCCGGGGTGCATGGGGTCCTTATTAATGCTGGCTGCTTTGCCAAGGCAGTGGGAAGTGTAGACAGAGTCAATGGATGGGACTGAACATGTCCCTGCCTACTAGGCTTATCTATAACCCTCTATCCTACTAAGATCCATGTACTTATCCAAAAGTCTATCGAATCCTCCTCCACCACCACTGCCGGCAGCCGATTCCACGCACCCACCACCCTCTGAGTGATAAACTTACCCCTGACATCCCCTCTGTACCTACTCCCCAGCACCTTAAACCTGTGTCCTCTTGTGGCAGCCATTTCAGCCCTGGCATAAAACCTCTGAGAATCCACCCGATCAATACCTCTCAACATCTTATACACTTATACAGAACAAAAATAATAAAAGTTTATTTTATCATCTAATAAGTTTTATATGGAATGAATAATTGTGATATGGGGGTGGGGGGTGGTGGTCCATACATTTTTTTTTTATCAACAGGATGGGGTTCTCGAACAAGTTATTTGATAATTCCACAATAAGGAACAGGGTCATGCAGTATTAGTGCTTTGCCACCAGGTGTCACCAATGCTTCATCACAACAACAATTTTTATTTATATAGCACCTAAAATGTCCTCAAGTTGTTTACATGGGTGTTAGAAAGCAAATAATTAACACTGGGCCACATGAGGGTTTATTACTCCAGATAACCAAAGATTTGGTGGAAAGGTAGACTTTAAACAGCAACTTAAAGGAGGATAGTGAGACGGAGAGGTTTAGAGAGGGAATTCCAGAACCCAGGGCCTCAGCAGCTGAACAAGGGACCAATTAAATCCTTGAATAGATCTCAATGGCAGATATTCAAGGAATGTGTGTCTAGAGCTCTGAATGACAACGTTCCGATGAGACGAGGGGGGTTTGGTGGGTCGAGGGAACCGTGGTGCACAAAGGATGTGTTGAACCTAGTCAGGAAGAAAAGGAAGGTGTACAAGAGGTTCAGGGAATTAGGAGATGTTAAAGATCTTGAGGAGTATAAGGACTGTAGGAGGGAACTTAAAAGGGAAATTAGGAGAGCCAGAAGGGGTCATGAGAAGACCTTGGCGGGTAAGATTAAGGAGAATCCCAAGGCCTTCTATAAATATGTGAAAGGTAAAAGGATAAGAAGAGAAGGGATAGGACCGATAAAAGGTGAGGGGGGAAAGGTTTGTGTGGAACCAGAAGAAATGGCGGAGGTGCTTAACGAGTACTTCGCCTCAGTATTCACGGTGGAAGCCGATCTGGGAGATTTTGTTATGGATTTGCAGCAGATGGAAAGGATTGAGTACGTGAATATTAAGGAGGAGGATGTGTTGGAACTTTTGAATTCTATCAAGGTAGATAAGTCGCCGGGACCAGATGGGATGTACCCCAGGATACTGTGGGAGGCGAGGGAAGAGATTGCAGAGCCCCTGGCGATGATCTTTGCGTCGTCAATGGAGACGGGAGAGGTTCCAGAGGATTGGAGGATTGCGGATGTAGTTCCTATTTTTAAGAAAGGGAACAGAGATAGCCCGGGAAATTACCGACCGGTGAGTCTGACCTCAGTGGTTGGTAAGCTGATGGAGAGGCTTCTGAGGGACAAGATTTACGAACATTTGGAGAGGTTTGACATGATCAGGAATAGTCAGCATGGATTTGTCAAGGGCAGGTCGTGCCTTACAAGCCTAGTTGAGTTCTTCGATAATGTGACTGAACACATTGACGAAGGAAGTGCCGTGGACGTAGTGTACATGGACTTCAGCAAGGCGTTTGATAAGGTCCCCCATGCAAGACTTCTTGAGAAGGTGAGAGGGCATGGGATCCAAGGGCCTTTGGCCTTGTGGATCCAGAACTGGCTTGCCTGCAGAAGGCAGAGAGTGGTTGTGGATGGGGCTTTTTCTGAATGGAGGTCAGTCACCAGCGGAGTGCCTCAAGGATCTGTTCTGGGACCCTTGTTGTTTGTCATTTTCATAAATGACCTGGATGAGGAAGTGGAGGGATGGGTAAGTAAGTTCGCTGATGACACGAAGGTCGGTGGTGTTGTGGATGATCTGGAAGGATGGCAAAAGTTGCAGCAGGACATAGATAGGATGCAGGACTGGGCGGAGAAGTGGCAGATGGACTTCAACGCGGATAAATGTGTTGTCGTCCATTTTGGCAGAACCAACGGGATGAACGAGTACACTATTAAGGGCAGAAGTCTGAGTAGTGTTGAGGAGCAGAAGGATCTTGGGGTCCGGGTCCACAGGACTCTTAAATCGGCCTCGCAGGTGGAGGAGGTGGTCAAGAAGGCGTATGGTGTACTGGCCTTCATTAATCGAGGGATTGAGTTTAGGAGTCGGGAGGTAATGCTGGAACTTTATAAGACCCTTGTCAGGCCTCATTTGGAGTATTGTGCGCAGTTCTGGTCGCCTCACTATAGGAAAGATGTAGAAGCTATTGAAAGGGTGCAGAGGAGATTTACAAGGATGTTGCCTGGACTGGGAGGCATGCCTTATGAAGTTAGGTTGAGGGAGCTGGGACTCTTTTCCCTGGAGAGACGAAGGTTGAGAGGCGACCTGATAGAAGTTTACAAAATGTTGAGAGGAATAGATAGGGTGGACTCTCAGAGGCTATTTCCCCGGTTTGAAATGGTCGCTACGAGAGGACACAGATTTAAGGTGCGGGGAGGGAGGTTCAGAAGTGATGTTAGGGGTAAGTTTTTCACTCAGAGGGTGGTGAGTGAATGGAATCGGCTGCCGTCAGTGGTGGTGGAGGCGAACTCGCTGGGGTCTTTTAAAAGACTTCTGGATGAGTATATGGGGTTTAATGAGATTGAGGGTTATAGATAGGTCTGTAGGTTGGTAGGTGATGTGGTCGGCGCAACTTGTGGGCCGAAGGGCCTGTTTGTGCTGTAGTGTTCTATGTTCTATGTTCTATGTTCAATGAGAGAAGTATCGATATCTCGGAGGGTTGTTGGGGCTGGAGGAGATTACAAAGGTCGGCTTTGATCTTAGAATCATAGAATCCCTGTGCTTCAGAAGAGGCCACTCAGCCCATTGAATCTTCACTGACTCTGACAGAGTAACTTACACAGACCCTTTCCCCTACACTATCCCCATAACCCCACACATTTCCCATGCCTAATCCATCTAACCTGTACATCTTTGGACACTGAAGGGCATCTTTGGACTGTGGGAAGAAGCCACAGCTCCCGGATGAAACCCACACAGACACAGGGAGAATGTGCACATTCCACACAGACAGTGACCCAAGCCGGGAATCGAACCCAGGTCACTGACGCTGTGAGGCATCAGTGCTAACCACTGTGCTACCGTGCCACGCAACTTATTAAATAATGTGTAGACAGCACATCACAATTGTAAATTATATTAAACAGAGTACATTAAAAACACTGAGACTGAGAGCCTGACTGCTGTATTCATCAGCAATTTGACTTAAATTGGATCAAATCCATGAATTTGTTGCCCTCTGACAAATCCTGGATTAACTTTTGTGTAAGGTAAGAATGTTTTGTATGTTTCTCAAATTCTTTATCAATTTTCTGTAAAGTTTAAACTTGGCCTATCAAGAACAATGTAAAGAAAAAGCTGAAATCATGAATAAAACTATCCATGCAGTCATTTTGTGTTAATGGAACAGACAAGGTAGGATTTGAGATTGTTACGCCTGTGTTCACGGCTGAAGGCTCCCAGTGATTGCTAGCCTTTTAGTATAAGAGTTAAATCTGCTTTTGGTTCCAGTGGATTATTCCAAAGAATCAGAGAAACCAGTAGGATATGAATGAGACAATCACTTCAGCCTATTGTGCTCAGAGTGGGGTTTTGAAAAAAGCAGTTGTGTTGAATTCCGTATCCTTGCTTTTTGTCCACACCTGTAACTCCCGCACTCTCAAGAACCTGCCCACCTCACTTCCTCCATTTCCTTAAGTAGTCTTCTTGGTCAAACGCAGCATGGTGGTGGAATGCTTAGCACTGCTTTCTCATGGCACCAGGGACCCAGGTTCAATTCCGCTGACTGTCTGTGTGGAGTTTGCACATTCTCCCCATGTCTGCATGAGTTTCCTCCAAGTGCATCAGTTTTCTCCCATGGTCCAAAGATGGTTAGGTGGATTGGCCATGCTAAATTGCCCCTTAGTGTCACGAGATGTTTAGCTTAGATGTATTAGCCATGGTGAATGTGCAGGGTTAAGAGGATGGGGCAGGGGAGATGGCCTGAGTAGGACAATCTATCAAGTTGGGGCAGACTCAATAGGCCAAATGACCTCCTTCTGCACGAAAGGGATTCTCTGATCCTGTCTCAAAAACTCTACATGAAGAGAACCTCTCCTCTGTCTCTGAATTTTCAATCAGTGATTTTAAATTCATGATCTCTGACTGATAACCCACTGGAAGAAATAGCTTTCCTCTCCACCTACATGATGAAAACTTCTCAGTTGAAAACCTCGATAAAGTTATCTCTCAACCTTTGTTATAAAGTGAACAATTCTAACATTTGCAATCTTTCCATTGCAGCCAAGTCCCTCATCCCAGATCCTGTTAAACCTTCTGTGTACCCTTCCTCAAGTCTTTAAATGTTTTCTAATGTGTCCAAAGCCATCCACAATCCTCCTGTTGAGGTTGAACGAGTAATTTGTAAAGTTCTAGCATGATCTCTTCATTTTTACACTCTATTCCTCAATTTATAAGCTATTGGTAAACCATTTATTTAACCATTTTGCCAACTTGCCATACTATTTGTCTAAGAGTGGTGATGGGCTAGAATACAAGAGCAGAGATGTACTTCTGAGGCTATATAAGGTTCTGGTCAGATCCCATTTGGAGTATTGTGAGCAATTTTGGGTCCTGTATCCAAGAAAGAATGTGCTGGCCTTAGAAAGGGTCCAGAGGAGGTTCCCAAGAATGATCCCTGGAATGAAGAGCTTGTCATAAGGGGAACAGTTGAGAACTCGGGGTCTGTACTCATTGGAGTTTAGACGGATGAGGGGGGACCTTATTGAAACTTACAGGATACTGCGAGGCCTGGATTGAGTGGACGTGGTGAGGATGTTTCTCCTAGTAGGAAAAACTAGAACCAGAGGGCACAACCTCAGGCTAAAGGGACGATCCTTTAAACCAGAGATGAGGAGGAATTTCTTCAGCCAGAGTGTAGTGGACCTGTGGAACTTTTTGCCACAGAAGACCATGGAGGCCGGGTCATTGAGTGTCTTTAAGACAGAGATAGGTTCTTGATTAATAAGGGGATCAGGGGTTATGGGGAAAAGGCAGGAGAATGGGGATGAGAAAAATATCAGCCATGATTGAATGATGGAGCAGACTCGATGGGCCGAGTGGCCTAATTCTGCTCCTGTGTCTTACGGTCTTATGGCATAATGTCTGGTCTCTCAGATAGTGATTGGCTACTTGAATGTGATACCAGGAAGTAATCAACAACCATGGGCCATGTACCCTTAGGCCCCTTTTATTTGTAGGACAATAATGGCTATTCAGCAGAGCAGCTTAGCATTTAGTTTTCACAAGAGCAGCCTATCAACATATCCTTCAATCCCTATCATCCTCTAACTACTGTCATGTACCTTTAAGAGAAATAAGCATGGCATCACTAGAAGGGAAATGTTTTATGTGATCCAGTCTTGTTTCACTTTTGCTTTGAGCAGAGCACACACACACAGCTCAGATTGAAGCTGTTCTCATATTTTTATTTTTAGTAAATAAAACTACAACATGTTTACTCAGTCCCCGGTGAAGGATGGGTGCCCTGTGTCTTGTGCAGTAAATAAACCCAAGGTATTGTATCATTATAAGAATACAACATATTGATCAGTATTAGTTAAGACAGGTGGCAGGAAGTTTAGTGCAGGTATAACGGTGAATAACCTGAGATCGTGCTCTGTGAGACGGGGCAATCACTGATGTTGTGGTCAGACTGCAATAAAGTCACAACGTCGGAGAGTGTTGAAAATACAGCATGGCGACTGAGAGGAAAAGCTTTGGATAGACAACGCCAAGCTGGTTCTCAGGAAAAGATTTGGAAAGGAGATGGATCCCTAGTGATGAGATTGGAGTCATTTGCCTGTCAGCTCCACAAGTGGGATAGGGCGTCTAGAGGACCAGCACCAGGTTAGCTCAGTCAGGAAAGGTGAGTGGACAAAGTGTGGACCAATTGATCAAAGAACAAAGAAAATTACAGCACAGGAACAGGCCCCTCGGCTCTCCAAGCCTGCACCGACCATGATGCCCGAACTAAACTAATAAAACTCTGACCTTACTCGGTCCGTATCACTCTATCCCCTCCCTATCCAGATGCCTCTTAAGTGTTGTTAATGTTCCTGCTTCCACCTTCTCCTCTGGCAGCTCGTTCCAGACACCCACCCCTCTCTGCATGAAAAGCTTCCCCACACATCTCCCTTAAACGTTCCCCCTCTCACCTTGACCCTCGGCCCCCTTGTAACTGACACTTCCACGTCGGGGGGAAAAAGCCTCTGTCTACCCACCTGTCTTTGCCTCTCATAATTTTGTAGCCCTCTATCAGGTCTCCTCTCAGCCTCCATCTTTCCAGTGAAAACAATCCTAGTTTATTTAACCTCTCCTCAAAGCCAACATCCTCGAGACCAGGCAACATCCTGGTGAACCTTCCTCGCACTCTCTCCAAAGCTTCCATGTCCTTCTGGCAGTGTGGTGACCAGAACTGCACACAGTACTCCAAATGCAGCCTAACCAAGGTTTTCCAGCTGCAACATGATAGAGAGTGACTGAAGGTCAGACAAAAAAAAAGATAAAAGCCAGATCAGAGAAGGTTGTTAATATATCAGCTGGCTTCAGGATTTGCTAAACAATAAATTGAATAGAAAGCAAATTGCTCCATGGTATGTTCCCACCACCACTCACCTCCATGGGAAAAATTTGAAAAATAACTACAGCATCTGCGGAACTACAGAATGAGGAAGATCAAAGGGAATATTGTCAGAATGTCCACAAAATTCTCCAGTTTGAATTGCGACGTAGCTGGCCCACTATCTGAACTTAAAATATTTAATCAGTGCACAGAGTCCTGAATTCTGGTTTGTCAAACTGGACAAACAAACCTGAAGAAATTGTCTAGCATTTGGAATGTCAGTCTGCACATGCTCAACATGTCAGGATTAACAGAAGAAGAGTCAAAGGATCCCAAATAACATTGGTGACACTGAGAATCAGGCTAAACTTTCACATTCATCGAATCAGTGATGGTTAAGTTACCGGAGGGGGTTCTGAGGGACAGAATCTGCCAACATTTGGACAGTCAAGGTCTGATTAGGGATTGTCAGCATGGCTTTGTGCGTGGGAAGTTATGCCTGATGAATCTTTTAAAGTTTTTCAAAGTGGTAACCAAGAGGATGGATGAGGGTAGGGCAGTAGATATTGTCTATCTGGACGTTAGCAAAGCCTTTGACAAGGTCCCGCATGGCAAGCTAGTCTGGAAGGTTAAGTCACATAGGATCCAGAGAAAGCTATTGGATTCAAAATTAGTTGGATGGTAGCAAGCAGAGGGTGATGGTCGAAGGTTATTTCTTGGACTGGAGGCCTGTGACTAGTGGTGTGCCTCAGGATCCTATCAGATACTTTCCTAACCTTGGAGGCCTCTATCAGGTCACTCCATAGACTCCTGTTTTGTCGAGATGAAGGTTTGGAACCACACTCTTTCATCCAGTGAGTAATTCATCTCACCTTGCCCCTGAGTTGAGGGATAACAATGGTGAACCTCTTGTCATCTTCCCAGTTGACAGTAAAAATAGACCTGAACTTTACTCTCTTCACTGTGAAGATAGCTCAATATTGAGGAGCTGATAAAAGAGGGGAGTTTTGCAACAAGGAGAGGCTAAACAGTAAGTAAGAACATCCTTATGAACCCTTTCCTCCTAATTGTTAAACACAGGGAGAGCTTGGAATGTGAAAGCTGATTGTGTGGGGACTTGGGGCTGATCAGTAATCACCTCGCATGCCTGATCTTCACTTCAATGTAAATGATCGCAGTTACCAGATAGTCTGGGATTGCAGGTGTGAGCACAGGCATTTATTTTCTTAAAAAATTCGTAGCAGTTTTCATTCGTTTTGTCACGGAACGTTACCCACTCCCACTACCAGAAAGTAGATGATAAACTGCCAAATTTTAAATTCCAGATTTAGGAATTTTTTTATAAAGGTAATTAAATGTTTTAGATCAGATACCTTACCAGAAAAAGGCTGCAATGTCTTCCCCACAGCTAAAAGGCTATTCAAAGATTTTAGTGTGTTCGCATGAGTGAGTTGAGAATCCTGGGGGATTCCAGTATGTTGTTGTACACTCGGGATGTTGAACTTTACCCTTTGGAGCCTAAGGCAATCCGATCTAGTACAGCAAATCATTTGTACATCTCAGGGGAAATTGGTTACAGCCTGTTTTGTGTCCAAAATCAGCAGCATGTTGACAACAAGTGCCAACTCACCACTTAGAGCCATTTTACAACATACACTTTCGTTCTGTAATTTGAAAATGACTTGTACAGTTTATGCTGAATGATGGTCAAAGTGACAGTGTTACTGAACTCTCGTGATGTAATCGGGCATGTTTGTGAAAGAGACACTCCGAACCAGTTAGCAATCTCACATAGCCATTTGTAAATCGGGGGCAATGTAGTTTCTACCGTGTGATGTTACTCTCAAAATTAACACGAACTTGTACTAACCAGCTTCCTGTCAAAACCCCGATGGATAGAAGGTACAGGAAATTGAAGGGAGTTTGCTGCTGATAGAAGTGGTAAAAGTAACATCAGGGAGTTCAAAACTACAATTTCACACGCACTCTCTCTGACCCAAAAATAGCTGGCAATGCCACCAGGGGCAAATGGAACACAATTTCCTGTTCACAACTAATCAAAAGAAAGGACCTTCATTAAATAGAATCAAAGCCCAAACGATTTGTTTTAGACTGATGCAGAGGCAAAGGAACAGCAGGAAATATTTCACCATCATTAGCCATGCCAGCTCTTTAGAACCCCAACACTCACAACTTTTCATATTCCTCCATATCCTTTACACCTCAGTGAGTATCAAACAGCCCTGAGAAAAATCAGAATTGATGCTGCGTCTACATCACTTTCAATCAGGTTTGTTCTAACTTTAACATGACGTCCCCTCCATTTTCCATGACGCATCCCTTTACAAAATGGAAGAATAATTCTTTATCAATGATTCCTTTCATTACCCTGAAATCCCTTTCACTTCCTTCAGTAATTTTGAAAAATACTTACCTTAATTCATATTAAATCAAACTCAGTTGCTTTAACTCTTTATGATAAGATGAATATAACACGTATCTTTGCAGCTTTATCACTTGTTTTGCATGTTTTCACGGCTGTTCAGATACTGAAGCAGTCCATGTTCAAATGCAACAAGATCTGGACAATATTCAGGCTCAGGCTGACAAGCGACAGTAACATTTGCTCCACACAAATGCCAGGCAATGACCATCCTCAGTAAGAGACACACTAACCACCACCCCTTGACATTCAATGGTGTTACCATCATTGAATCCCCCACTGTCAACATCCTTGAGGTTATCATTGACCAGAAACTCAACTGGACTCACCACGCAAACACAGTGGCTGCAAGAGCTGGTCAGAGGCTAAGGATACTGCAGTGAGTAACTCACCTCCTGACTTCCCAAAGCCTGTCCACCATCGACAAGGCACGAGTCAGGAGTGTGATGGAATACTTGCCTGGATGGGCACAGCTCCAACAACACTCAAGAAGCTTAACACCATCCAGGACACAGCAGCCTACTTGATTGGCACCACATCTACAAACATTCACTCCCTCCACCACCGACACTCAGTAGCTGCAGTGTGTATTATCTACAAGATGCACTGCAGCAATTCACCAAAGATCCTTAGACAGCACCTTCCAAACCCACAACCATTTCCATTAGAAGAACAGGGGCAGCAGATAAATGGGAACGCCACCACCCGCAAGTTCCCCTCCAAGCCATCCCGACTTGGAAATATATCGCCGTTCCTTTGTAGTCACTGGTCAAAATCCTGGAATTCCCTCCTTAATGGCATTATTGGATCAACTCACACCACATGGACTGCAGCAATTCAAGAAGGCAGCTCACCACCATCTTCTCAAGGGTAACTAGGGATGGGCAATAAATGCTGGCCAGCCAGCAACACCCATGTCCCACAAATGAATAAAAACTCGATGCCTGCCTGGTCTATAATGTCACTGAACACACTTCCCATCTTGTGCCTCAGGTTTTATGTTGCAAGAGCTGTTATGATTTCTTCGAGAAGATTGTCTTCCAATCCTATGGAAAGATCACTTCAAACTCTTACTTGGATTCTGATTTAGTTTCTCTAAATGTAGCCCAAAGTATCTCAGCGTTCACAGGTAACAGCCATCCTCCATGTTGGTGAGTGCGCTCATACTAAGAGTAAACATTCAGCATTGTTGGGTATTCAGGTCAGGCAAGGCTGGAATGTATCTCAAACAATTTCCAGGGCTACCAGTGAATCTCTATCCCATTCACCACCTAATGGAATATGTGCTTGTCGAGAGTTAGGTTATTTTTATTCTTCTATTACTGGATGTGGGTTTCAGTGGCAAGGCCAATATTTAGTTGTCCATGCCTAATTGTCCTTGAAGTGTGTTACAAAGGAAAGTTAGGAGTCAACACTTTGATGTGGATCCAAAGTTACACATAGGCCAGATTGGGCAAGTCTGGCATATTTCCTTCCCTAAAGGATATTATAGTGAACTATAGAACCATAGAATCTCTACAGCACAGAAGGAGGCCATTCGGCCCATAGTCTTTCCAAAGGAACATCTTACTCAGGCCCAACCTCCACCCTATTCCTTTTACAATGACTAATCCATCAACCTACACATTTTTGGATAATAAAGGGCTGTTAATCATGGTTAATCCATCTAACTTGCACATCTTTAGACTGTGGGAGGAAACTGGAGCACCTGGAGGAAACCCACACAGATACAAGGAGAATGTGCAAACTCCACACAATCACCTAAGGCCGGAATCGAACCTGGGTCCCTGGTGCTGTGACGCAGCAACGCTAACCACTGTGCCACAATGTGGGTTTTTGAGATAATCAATGATAGTTTCACCATCACTAAGACAAACCTTATATTCCAGATGTATTAATTGAATTTAAACTCACCAGCTGCCGAGGTGGGATTTGAATTTGTGTCCCCTGAGAATTAGCCTGGGCCTCTGGATTACTAGTTCAGTAACATTTATCAACACACCCCTGTGTTCCCAAGAGTTAGGGTGGGTTTCTACAGAGTCAGAAAACTGAGTTCATGCACAATTGAATCAAACAATACAGATGTATATTGCATTGAGTAATGCAACCATTATTGAACTAACTTTACTGTAGAGAGAAGAGTGTAGTAAAATCTCCAAGACTCAAAAATTCTTATATTCATTCTCAGAATGTGGGCATCATTGGCTAGACAAGCAGCTATTGTTCATCCCTAATTAAGAAGGTGGTGGTGAGCTGCCTTCTTGAATTGTTGCTGTCTCTGAGGTGTAGGTACACCCACAGTGCTGAAGATTAATCCGGTATACCGGTTGGACCGGGCCGAAGGAGCGGGCCGTTCGGACCTATGGTTTTGTAAAGGGGAGGTTGTGTCTCACTAATTTGATCGAGTTTTTTGAGGAAGTGACAAAGATGATTGATGAGAGGAGGGCAGTGGATGTTGTCTGCATGGTCTTCAGTAAGGCCTTTGACAAGGTCCCTCATGGCAGATTGAAGTTGCATGGGATCAGAGGTGAACTGGCAAGGTGGATACAGAACTGGTTTGGTCAAAGAAGGTAAACACAGTAAGGAGTCTGACAACACCAGGTTTGACAACATCGGCCAAAGAAGACAGAGGGTAACAGTGAAAAGGTACGTTTCTGAATGGAGGGCTGTGACAAGTGGTGTTCCTCAGGGATCAGTGCTGGAACCTTTGCTGTTTGTAATATATATAAATGATTTGGAGGAAAATGTAATTGGTTTGATTAGAAAGTTTGCAGACGACACAAACTTTGGTGGATTTGCGGATACTGATGAGGACCATCAGAGGATACAGCAGGATACAGATCAGTTGAGAGACTTGGGTGGAAAGATGGCAGATGGAGTTTAATCTGGACAAATGTGAGGTAATGCATTTTGGAAGGTCTAATACAGATAGGAAATATACAGGTTTCTGCAAATAATGCAGAATCCTTAAAGAGTATTGATAGGCAGAGGGATCTGGCTGTACAGGTACACAAGTCACTGAAAGTGGCAATGCAGGTGGAGAAGGTAGTCAAGAAGGCATACGGCATGCTTGCCTTCATCGGCCGAGGTATTGAGTTTAAAAATTGGCAAGTCATGTTGCAGCTTTATAGAACTTTAGTTAGGCCGCACTTGGAATATAGTGTTCAATTCTGGTCACCACAATACCAGAAGGATGTGGAGGCTTTGGAGAGGGTACAGAAAAGATTTACCAGGATGTTGCCTGGTATGGAGGGCATTGGCTATGAGGAGAGGTTAGAGAAACTTGGTTTGTTCTCACTGGAACAACGGAGGTTGAGGAACGACCTGATAGAAGTCTACAAAATTATGAGAGCAATGGACAGACTGGATAGTCAGAAGCTTTTTCCCAGGGTGAAAGAGTCAGCTATTAGGGGGCACAGGTTTAAGGTGAGAGGGGAAAGATTTACAGAAGATGTACGAGGCAGTTTTTTTGCATAGAGGGTGGTGAGTGCCTGGAACTCATTGCCAGGGGAGGTAGTGGATATGGATACGGTAGTGACTTTTAAGGGCGGTCTTGACAAATAGGATGGGAATAGAAGGATTTGATCCCTGGAAGTGGAGGGAGTTTTGGTTCAGGTGGGCAGCATGGTCAGTGCAAGTTTGGAGGGCTGAAGGGCCTGTTTCTGTGCTGTAATTTTCTTTGTTCTTTCTTCTTTGTACACGACCAACTAACTCCACAGATGACGCTGCCTGTGTGAAAAAAAGCAGTTGAGTTGCTTCCTCAGTAAGAATCTCCTTCCTTATTATTCATCCCTGTTACAATCTTTGGGTTTGCAGTGAGTGACCAGTCCTGGAGTCTTGGAGTCAGCCCTCTGTGCAGCTCTGGTGTAGCTGAAGCCGTGAAATGTTGACCAAATATCTGCCAATCTCCCAGAGGGCAGCCAGGAATATTTTACAGACTCTTATTCCTTGCTGACCCTGAGGCTGCTGAATGGTGCAAACTTGCGAACCTGTCCTCAGCTCCTTGTCTGGTTTAGCATTTTATTGTACCATCTGTACACCAACAAATAACTCAGATAAAATAGCCACTCGTACCAAATTTCACAGCAGACTTGGCAGACAGCGCAGGTGAGGGGCAGGGGAAAGGAACAATGAAAAGTGCCTAAAGAAATCGGTGAACTTCACCCCTGTCTCACATCCATCTTTCGCAGCTGACGGAAATAGAACACTCTCCGCATGCAGAAACACCTGAAAGTTGTTGGAAAGAATGCTAACACAAAGACAGGTGCTGTGACATCAAAGTTACCTGGGTGCTCCCGAAAGTCGTGGATAGTTAACGTTTAAATTAAAAGAAAATTTACCCAAGGCTGTATTGGGCATATGTCACGCAAACTAAATACTGTTCGACAAAAGGCATTGAGTGGCACAGAGCTGCAGACTAATTATCATGTTTGGGCAGCATTTTTACTTGTTTTTCAAATGTTTTCAGACAGAGAGAAAAATGTTTGAAGGTGCTTCTATATAATGGTTCTTAGTTTTCTTATTATCAAGTTAAAACCTTTCATAGCTTGGTAAACATCCTTTACCCTTAAACAAACTATAAGCAGGACTGGTGCAGACGAGTCAGTCTGCCCTGATTAATAGCCAGGGAATGCTGTCTTGTTCTTGAGATCATTTTGAACTTCAGCTCTGTAAGGTCAGAGCTGTTACTGATTACTGAATTTAAATGCAGCAATCGACTATTTGCTGGTGAAATTCAGACACATTCAATGTTGCAAAGACAGAAGAATGTCCCTCACTCTGAAATAAAAGATTCTGAGAGCACCCCCAAAATCCATTTCCCTTTTAGAAAATTAACCTTTCCCCACTTCCCTGAACCGGGTACAATAGGGTACCAGCCGGGTAAGGGCTGGTTTTTTCAGGTTTCAGACTTCTGTCCTTATCATTAAATCAAGGTTCCTTGTGGTAATTCTATAAAATAATCTCTAAAGTTTTATGAAACAATCACAACCAAGTCTTGAACATCCTTGAATATAATTTTCATTATTTATTTACTGGCATTCACTGAAATATTGCCATTTTCCAATAATATTCCAGGATTTTTAAATAATCCTTCTGTAATTTTATGTAACATTGTAAGATTCCAGAATCCCCATTAATGTATTAATGGTTGTCCACTGATGTCTATCTCAATTCTCCATCAGTACCTCTTTGTTCCATTGGCACCCCAGCACACTTCAATAATGTTCAGCTATTCTTCAGAAATATTTTGATATTTTATATTAATACATGAATGTGTTTATTTATATGAGTAGACATTATTAACTTAATGGTACATAGAACCATAGAAATGAGACAGCGCAGAAGGATGCCATTCAGCCCATCTTATCCATGCCAACCCAAAGACACCCAGGTGCCCTTTCTAATCCCATCTTCCTGCCCCCGGTCCATAGCCCGACAACTTACAGATGCAGATCCAGATGCTTTTTAAATGAGTTTACTGTCTCCGCCTCCACCACCAACTCAAACAGTGAATTCCAGACACTCACCGCCCTCTGCATAAAAAGCGTTTCCTCATTTTCCCTCGAATCCTTCTGCTGCTTCGCTTGAATCTATGACCCTTGGTTTTTGAACTCTCTGCCAAGGGCAACAGGTTCCTCCTTTCTACTCTCTCCCTGTCCCTCACAATTTTGTATACCTCAATCATGTAACCCCCTCAGCTTTCTTGAGATCAAGAAAAGAAAGTCTCCTCACAATGTAAAGTACAGAAATAATCACCGGAATTCTACCGCTCCGTCCACCATAGAATTGGAAAGGGCAAAGGGCAGACAGTGTAAAGGTCTGTTATCCTCAGGCAGGATTTTCCAATCCCGCTCAGGTGAGACTGTAAAATCCTGTCCAATGTGGTTAAAGCTAGAATTCCATGTTATGGCTTCACTAGAACGTGGGGAGTGTGATACATATAGGTTTGATTCAGATTAGAGAAATGGGATTAAAAGTGTGTTTGCTTTCATCGTCTACAGTGTAAAACTATAATTTGCCAAACAAATCATCAAAATTACTAAAATAAGCAACATACTGTGGATACTGGAATCTAAATAAAAGAACCAGTTAATGTCGGAAGAACTCAGGAGGTCTTGCATATCCATAGGAAAGAAACTGAGTTAACATTTCAAATCTGTTTGACTCTTCATCTGAACTGGAGAGACGGAGAACAGATGGAATTTTCCCATAATTTGTGGAAGGTTCTGAGTGAAATCCGCCGTGTATCTTTTCAGATCACGGCCCAGTTCCCAAACTTGAGCCACTCTGACAAATAAAAATCAGTGGGCATGATTTACACCGTCCGTCTGGTGGGACAGGACCTGATATGGAGATGCCAGCATTGGACTGGGGTGGGCACAGTAAGAAGTCTCACAACACCAGGTTACAGTCCAACAGGTTTATCTGGTAGCGCAAGCTTTCACAGTGTTGCTCCTTCGTCAAGTTGGTGAAGAGTTGAGTTCACAAAGCATGCATAGACACAGACTCAATTTACAAGATAATGATTGGAATGCGAGTCTTTACAGGTAATCAAAGCTTAAAGGTACAGACAATGTGAGTGGAGAGAGGGTTAAGCGCAAGTTAAAAAGATGTGTATTGTCTCCAGCCAGGACAGTTAGTGAGATTTTGCAAGCCCAGGTAAGTCATGGGAGTTACAGATAGTGTGACATGATCCCCAGATCCTGGTTGAGGCTGTCCTCACGTGTGCAGAACTTGGCTATCAGTTTTTGCATGGTGACTCTGCGCTGTCGTGAAGGCCACTTTGGCGAACGCTTACCCGAAGATCAGAGGCTGAATGCCCGTGACTGCTGAAGTGTTCCCTGTAAAAAGTCTGACAACACCAGGTTTTAGTCCAACTGATTTATTTGATAATATACTCACAAGCTTTCGGGTTAGTCCCTTCGTCAGGTGAATGGAGAGTTCTGGCCTCAGACGGAGCATATAAAGCACAGACAGTTTCGAGATTACTGACAGTGTTCTCTGACAGGAAGGGAACGCTCCTGCCTGGTGTCAAGTGGACTTGACAGGACCGACAAGGCCAGTTCCACAGAGATCACCACTTGAAGATGGTGCCATGATCAAAACAAATGCTTAACTCCCCACAAAAGTTTTGGGGGCTCTTCCACATCCCCCCCCCACCTCCCAAATAGCACAATTATCAGGGGTTCTCCCCCATCACCATGGCAGCACTAAGCACTGTTTCACTTGCACTTTCTTCAGTTGGATCTACTGTATTCACCGCTCCCAATGTGATCTCCTCTATGCTGGGGAGACTAAATGCAGACTGGATGGGCATTTTGCAGAACACCGTCACTCAGCCCGCAAGCAGGACCCTAATCTTCCTTTGCTTATCATTTTAACTCAGCATCCTACTCTCTGTCCACACGTCTGTCCTTGGCTGCCGTAATGCTCCAGTGAAACTCAGCTCAAACTGGGGCAGCAGCAACTTATCTTCTGATGGGGCACGTTACAGCCCTCAGAACTCAACATCGAGTTCATGAATTTTGCACTGTGGCCTTTCCTCTCCATCTTACCCCCTTTTCAAATTATTCCAAACATTTGTAGTCTCATTGCAAAAAGCTTCCCTTCCCCTCTCCCTCCCACACTGGATCATCTGTCTCTTGCGTTTAAGGTTGTTACATCTTGTTGTAATCTCTCCCAGTTACAGTTAAATATCCAACACATCTTTCCCCTCTTTAGTTCAAATGAAGGGCCAGATGGACTGGAAAGGTGAACTGTTTTCTCTCCTGCCAGACCTGCTGAGTTTTCCTGGTATCCTCTGTTCTTGCATCAAGTCATTAATTTCACCAAGAGGCCATGAGGTTGGCACGCCTGGGAAAGGCACTTTGTGACAAAGAAGGGAAGTATCTCTGTTCTCCACACCTGACTGGCACTGATATATAAACATGTTCCATTGTTCGGAACTGACAGTACTCACTTTAAGTACACAGTTCACCAAATATTAAAACAAACAGATGTAATTTACATTTTTGATAAGAGCATGTGACTGGAAGTGGCCTTATTGTAGCCAACTAAAGGTTCACATTTATGCTTCATAATTGTCAATGTTGTCACAATAAAGGGGGAGCTGAGTGAATGACTGTGTGTCAGTATAATGTGGTCCTCTGAGACCTATTAATGATTCTGAAGTGAAGGAGAGAAGGAAAGGAAAACAGAAAACTTCACTGGAAGCAATTGGCTTAGCGGGAGATTGTTTGCCCTTTACCTTCAGGTCGAATATTTGCATACTGCTTCCTATCTAACAGGCTCCTGGGAACAAGCAGGATCCCTTGTGAAATAAAGCTTGTCAGCAGGTCAGCTGGTGAAGCAGTGGGTCCAGGGCTCCCTGCATAACACAAACCTAACCAGGATAGCTCCAGCTTACATGTGCTTGGCACTCAGTTATTTAGAGTGTTAACTGGCATCCTGAACACAGCAGGAATCTTTAATTACCGGCTTAATATTTAAATTGCTCTGGGGCAAAGGCATTTTTAAGCTTTAAGTATTCACAGGAAAGAGTTCACAACCTCCGACACCCACCCCGCAACTAACGGATTTGTTTACCCTCAGTTCCACATCAGGAATCTTTGAACCCTTTGCAACAGTAACACATTGGGCAAATACCAACTTTCTTCATTGTGCTATTTTCACCAAATGTGTTTCCCTCTTTGCAGCCCTGGTTGGTTGGAGGATCTTTTCTGTTCAGCTATTCAGAGACTAATTGAAGTCAGTGTGATCTGATGTGCTGTAAGACATTTGTTACATCCCCCACTTTGTGTTCATTAAACAGTCAGGAAGGGATTCCTATTCGTTACTCTGACAGTGAGGTTAGAATGCTGAGGTTAGAATGCTGAGGTTAGAATGAATCCTGGTTTTATTGAACAATGTCAATATCTGTTTTCATCTCTTCATTGAGTGATTTTGTCATGCTTTAATGAGATACTTAAATTGTGAAAATGTGTTTGAATTATTTGAATAATTTGCATGCTATGCATGCCTGAACTTACATCATGTGTCATTCTCCCACACTCCTGTGTTTTCTGACGACATGGGCTCCTGGTTAAAGTTATGCCTCAATTTTGTTTTCACAGCCCTCCATCGCCTCTTTCCTTCTTTCCTCTGGAACCTGCTCCAGCCCCACAACCCTATATGATCTCTGCACTGCTCCTTCTAGAGAAGGAGGTAGAAGGGGGGGGAGGGGTAGCATTATTAGTCAAGGATTGTATCACAGTGTCAGAGAGGAAGTTTGATGAGGACTTGTCTGTTGAGGTAGTATGGGCTGAGATTAGAAATAGGAGAGGAGAGGTCACCCTGTTGGGAGTCTTTTATAGACCTCCTAAAAGTTCTAGAGAGGTTGAGGAAAGGATTGTGGAGACAATCCTGGATAGGAGTGAAAGTAATAGGGTAATTGTTATGGGGGACTTTAACTTTACTAATATTGATTGGAATAGCTATAGCTGTAGCTCATTAGAGGGGTCAGTTTTTGCACAAAGCGCGCAGGAAGGTTTTTTGACTCAGTATGTAGATAGGCCAACTAGAGGTGAGGCTATATTGGATTTGGTGCTGGGAAATGAGCCAGACCAGGTGTTAGACTTGGAAGTTGGTGTGTATTTTGGTGATAGTGACCACAATTCGGTTACGTTCACCTTAGTGATGGAAAGGGATAGGCATGAACCTCGGGTCAGTAGTTTTAGCTGGGGGAAGGGTAATTATGAGGCTATTAGGAGAGAATTAGGAAGCATAGGTTGGACTAGGAGACTACAGGGTCTGGGAACGTCCAAAATGTGGAGTTTTTCCAAGGAGCAGCTACTGCGAGTCCTTGATACGTATGTCCCTGTCAGGCAAGGAGGAAATGGTCGAGCTAGGGAACCGTGGTGCACTAAAAAAGTTGATTCGCTGGTTAAAAGGAAAAAGGAGGCTTATGTCAGGATGAGACTTGAGGGCTCAGGTAGTGCACTGGAAAGCTTTAGATTGGCTAGGAGGGAGTTAAAGAGTGAGTTAAGAAGGGCTAAAAGAGGACATGAGAAGACTTTGGCTGATAGGATTAAGGAGAATCCTAAGGCGTTCTATAGATATGTTAAGAACAAAAGATTGGTTAGGGCAAGATTAGGGCCAGTTAGAGACAGCAGTGGGAAGTTATGTGTGGAACCGGAAGAGATTGGAGAGGCATTGAACCAATATTTCTCTTCGGTATTCACGCAGGGAGACATAAATGTGGCTGTGGAGGACACTGGGTTACAGGGTTGTAAACTGGATGGTATTGCAGTAGATAAGGAGGATGTGCTAGATATTCTTGAGGGTTTGAAAATAGATAAGTCCCCGGGCCAGACGGGATTTACCCTAGGATTCTCTGGGAGGCAAGAGAGGCGATTGCAGAGCCTCTGGCTCTGATCTTCAGGTCGTCGTTGGTCACAGGTATAGTGCCAGAAGATTGGAGGATAGCGAATGTTGTCCCATTGTTTAAGAAGGGGAACAGAGACTTCCCCGGGAATTATAGACCGGTGAGTCTTACTTCTGTTGTGGGCAAGGTTTTAGAAAAAATTATTAGGGATAGGATTTATAGTTATTTAGAGAGTAATGAATTGATTGAAGATAGTCAGCATGGTTTTGTGGAGGGTAGGTTGTGCCTTACTAACCTTATTGAGTTTTTTGAGAAAGTGACCAAAGAGGTGGATGGGGGTAAGGCAGTTGACGTGGTATATATGGACTTTAGTAAGGCGTTTGATAAGGTTCACCATGGAAGGCTTCTGCAGAAAATGCAGATGTATGGGATTGAGGGTGATTTAGTTAATTGGATCAGGAATTGGCTAGCAGATAGGAGACAGAGGGTGGTGGTTGATGGTAAGTATTCGTCATGGAGTTCGGTTACAAGTGGTGTGCCTCAGGGATCTGTTTTGGGGCCACTGCTGTTTGTAATTTTTATAAATGATCCGGATGAGGGTATAGTTGGGTGGATTAGTAATTTTGCTGATGACACCAAAGTCGGAGGTGTGGTAGATAGTGAGGAAGGGTGTCACAGTTTACAGAGAGACTTGGACAAGTTGCAGAGCTGGGCCGAGAGATGGCGGATGGAGTTTAATGCAGAGAAGTGTGAGGTAATTCACTTTGGTAGGAATAACAGATGTGTAGAGTATGGGGCTAACGGTAGGACTCTGAATAGTGTTGATGAACAGAGGGATCTAGGTGTATGTGTACATAGACCCCTGAAAGTTGGGAATCAAGTAGATAGGGTTGTTAGGAAGGCATACGGTGTCTTGGCGTTCATTGGTAGGGGGATTGAATTTAGGAGCCGCAGCGTCATGTTGCAACTGTACAAAACTCTGGTGCTGCCGCACTTGGAGTATTGTGTGCAGTTCTGGTCCCCACATTACAGGAAGGATGTGGAGGCTTTGGAGAGGGTGCAGAGGAGGTTTACCAGGATATTGCCTGGTATGGAGGGGAGGTCCTATGAGGAGAGACTGAGGGATTTGAGGTTGTTTTCGTTAGAAAGAAGGCGGCTAAGAGGGGACCTTATTGAAACATATAAGATGATTAGAGGTTTCGATAGGGTGGACAGTGATAGCCTTTTTCCTCGGATGGAGAAAGCTAGCACGAGGGGGCATAGCTTTAAATTAAGGGGTGGTAGTTATAGGACGGATGTCAGAGGTAGGTTCTTTTCCCAGAGGGTGGTGAGGGATTGGAATGCCCTGCCTGCTGCAGTTGTAAATGCGCCTAGTTTGGGGGTGTTTAAGAGATCCGTGGATAGGTTTATGGATGGAAAGGGATTGGTTTACGTTAGAGGGTCGTTGCTTTTTAATTGGTCGGCGCAACATCGTGGGCCGAAGGGCCTGTTCTGCGCTGTAATGTTCTGTGTTCTATGTTCTAACTCCAGCTTTGAACATCCACAATTTTAGTTGCTACACTGTTGGCAGCAGTGCTTGTAGCTGCCAAGACCCCAATCTCTGGAATTCCTTCACTAAACCTCTCCTTAACATATACACCTGACCATCTACATGTTCATTGTCAAATTTTGCTTGCTTTTGTGACGCACTTTGGGACATTTTACAAAGTTAGTGTTGCTGCGTAAATACAAGCTTGTTGTTGTAACAACTTTGAATAGTGAGTCACGTTGTGCAGTTATTTTACCCAGCATGAATCTTACCCAGGCAAGCTGTTAAGAGGGAGTTTAAAAGAAAGGCAAATTGAAAGAAAGGACAAGAATAGAAAAGGGAAAGGATAAAAGGGAAGATATAAAATGAGTTCAGGCTCCTTACTTAGTTATGTTAATTGGCCAAGCTAAGAAATTGCCCCTTAGTGTCCAGGGATGTGTAGGTTCGAGGGATTAGTGGGTATAATATGTAGGGGTATGGGGGTAGGGCCTGGGTGGGATTGTGTTCGGTGCAGACTCGATGGGCCGAAGGGCCTCTTTCTGCACTCTAGGGTTCTATGGTTCAGCTCTTTATGATTCAATAATAAGGATTCCTTGGCCCCATCCCCAGTAACCTCATGCCTTTAACTGTGTTTTATTTCTGTATGAGGCAATAGGTCAGATTTGAAACATTTATCTGAAAAATGCCTTTGCAGATTTCCCAGCTCTGGCAGTCAATGTGTTTTCGGAATTCGGCATCATGTTTGGGCCAAGGCATTTGGTTTCGAACCCTTTGATAAATGATGTCACTGTTGGCATCTCACCCTCAGAAAAATCCATCCAAAATCGAGTTTGTGATTTGTCCTTTCCTCTAATCACCGGACCAGAATTCCCATGCAGCTGATTTGCATATGTTTATATGGGGACAATTGTGCCATTAAGAACATAAGAACATAAGAAATAGGAGCAGGAGTAGGCCATCTAGCCCCTCAAGCCTACCCCGCCATTCAATAAGATCATGGCTGATCTGTCGCGGCTCAGTTCCACATTCCCGCCCTCTCCCCATAACCCTTAATCCCCTCTCTTATCAAAAACCTATCAACCCACGTCTTAGAAATATTTAGTGAGGTAGCTTCCACCACTTCAACGGGCAGAGAATTCCAGAGATTCACCACCCTTTGAGTGAAGAAGTTCCTCCTCAACTCCGTTCTAAACCGCCCCCCCTTTATCTTGAGGCTGTGCCCCCTAGTCCTACTATCCTTTCTGAGCGGGAAGAGTCTCTCCACCTCTATCCTATCCATCCCATTCATCATCTTATACGTCTCAATGAGATCTCCCCTCATTCTTCTAAACTCTAACGAGTACAAGCCTAGTTTATTCAGCCTCTCCTCATAGCTCAACCCCCTCAACTCCGGAATTAAATTACTGGAACTTAGATTCAGTGCTCAGGAAACCAGTTACAATAACTGGATCAGCTGAAACTGCAGTGCAGAGAGAGGCAGTTTGGAGCTTGACAACTGTTGGAAGTTTCAAAATTAATTTCTAAAGTGGAAATGCCATTGTCCAGTGATCTGTTTTTTCACTGAGACTAGATTTGTCTTTCTCCTTTTTCCTGGGGAAAGTTCTTGTTGATTCTGTTTTTCTCTCCCTGGTAGATGCTGTCAGACCTGCTGGATATTTCTAGTATTTCCTGATTTTATTTCAGGTTTTTAGCATCTGCTGTAGTTTACTTATGTTTTAGGAAAAGAGTAAAATATGTGAACATTCTCAGTAAACACTATTGAATTGCTGGTTTCCAAAGACCAACAACCAAGGACTTTTCACAACAACACATTATTAATACCCTGAGTTACTCTCAAGTGCCGTAACTGTGCCTGTGTTCTGGGAAAAACTCTTGTGCTCCCAACACATGACCCTTTAAGCTGCCACGTTATCGCATGACACTACGCCTGCATCATCCCCCTTTAAACTGGAACAGTTGGTGATACTGAAATGTATTAGTGCGTGCAAGCAATAACTGTGTGCAAACTATTTTATAATATACAGACTGAATAGGCTGACAACACATAACTTCACATAGAAATGTGGATTAAGCTCTTATGTACATAACTCGTTGTGTCTCGTTTGCCAATCGCCAATCGTAGGTTTCTGTGTTATGTAGCCCTGGACCCATGTATTTGGTTTGGTCAAAGGCACGAAGTGTGTGATGGTGCCATTTGGCTGTGCTGTTAAAGATCTTAGGCTGATGTCCTCGCCATGGCGCACCGGGGAGGTTCCTTCTGTGGACACAGTGGGTGCAGGCCTTGCTGCATAGGTCTCTGAGGAATCTCCATTTCCATTAGGTTGGATAGCTGGAGTGCTGTGGCAGCTGCTGGTCCTGAGATTTGTAGTCAGTGAGCCTGGTTTCATACCGAGTGTCTGTGGCTACTGTGTAACTCTCCAACTGTGGGGCATGGCTGTGTACCACTGCCGTGGATATCACTGGTCTGGAACTGACCAGCTGTTAGAGAATCCAGTCTGTTGGCATTACAATCATAGCTCCTTTCCGTCTTAATTGGTATTCCATGAGAACACCACTCACATTAGCTTTGATATTTGGGCTGCCAAGATGTTCTTGGCAATGACGATTGTGGTTCTGGTCCACCTGGAGATCAGTCACTGTGCTGATGAGAGTATTAGTGTCTCGATATGTTTCACAGGCTGTGGAGTGCAGCATGATAATCTCTGTGATCCCAGGCACATTTCCCCAATAGATACTTGACTGAGCGGTCTGCCCATTCCATCAGACCTTTGAACTGTGGGCACCGGGGGATATTCGCGATGTGCTCAAAGTCCATATGTGTGCACAGCTCCTAAACTTACTAGAGATGAATTGGTGAGCTTTGTCCATTATCAGACTCTGAAGGCTGCCACAGGTAGAAAAGTGTCTCTTGAGGAATTTGACCAAGCCACTGCGAAGGAACGGTGATATATTTCCAAGTCAGGATGGTGAGTGGCTTGGAGGGGAACTTGTAGGTGGAGTTGTTCCTGTTTATTTGCTGCCCTTGTCCTTCTAGATGGAAGTGGCTGTGGGTTTGTAAGGTGCTGTCTAAGGATCTTTGCGAATTGCTGCAGTGTATCTCGTAGATATTATATACTGAGGCTATTGAGTGTCGGTGGAGGAGGGATTAAATGTTTGTATATGTGGTGACAATCAAGTGGGCTGCTTTATCCTGGATGGTGTCAAGCTTCTTGTGTTGTTGGAGTTGCACCCATCCAGGCAAGTGGATCTACACACACCTTAGTAAATATTGGGGTGATGGTATTTCTATACATATAATGATTATGGTGTATTTCACATTAATACAGTAGAAAAAGTATTCATGTATTCCTCAGAAATTTTGTTAAATGTGCTGTATCTGAAGTTCAGGGTTCAAGTCCCCATCCCGAACCTTCTGCAAAAAATCCAAGTTGACAGATTATTACAACGTGAGAGAGTGCGGTGGATCAAATAGGCCATTTTTGGAACGGATATTAAAATGATCCCATGTAACTATTTCGAAAGGTGGGAGTAATTTTTCCTCATGTCCTGGTCAATATTTACCCCTCAACTAATATCACTAAAACCCATTATGTGGTTATTATCACATTGCTGTCTGTGGGATCTTGCTGTGTGCAAGTTGGCTGCTGTGTTTCCTATATCACAACAGTAGCTACACTTCAAAGGTACTTAACTGGCTGTAAAGTGTTTTTGGACATTCCCTATGTCATGAAAGGTGCTTTGTAAATGTTTTGTATAGGTACATTTCTGCTTTACATTTGTAGGTGTGTCAGAGATGTGTAAATGTATCATAGAGCCAAATATGATTCACGGGGCTGTAACCCCCTCGGAGTGGCGATCAGTGGTGGGTTGCTCCTCCATAGTGACTTACCCCTCGGGAATCCAGACATTGGTGTGGGTGAGGGATTCGAACATCGGGGGAAGATTTGGGTCGGGGTTGTGGGTGAGGGGATCGTTTGGATTGCAGGTGTTCGGCCTGGTTGAGTCGGTAGGCGTCGGGTCAAGGTGGAGTGGGGTGGTAGGGTGCTTAATTGGGAGTATGTGTGTATGTGTGAAGGGTCTTCTGAGGAGTCGGGGTATGGGGTGTGTCCTCTGCGAAACTTGGTTTGGGTATTTAAAATAGTTGCTCTGAAGGGAGAAGTGTTTTTATTTTTTCTAACTCTTTCTGAGTAACTATTCATGCAAAACTGGTGGAACCATTCAAAATTAGCAATTTAAATTACTTTGTTGGGTCGTTTCCAGCTCAATGCAATTGTCCAGGGGAAGTTTGCGCCGCTGTTGTGTAATCTCAAGAAGAAATTAGATCTAATTCTTGGGGCTAGAAAGGTCAAGAGATTTGGGGAAAGGGGGATCAGGATATTGAATTTGATGATCTGCTATGATCAAAATGAATGATGGATCTGGCTTGTAGGGCCGAGTGGCCTAATCCTGCTTCTAGTTTCTAAAGCATTGCCTGGAAATTTCTGAGAGGGATTCCCCAGAGCGTCGTTCATCTACCCACTAAACCCAACACTGGGGGGCCTGGAAGTTAAAGGAGTAATTATACAGTTGTATATCTGTATCTGACTCAGCTTTATATGCTTTGACCTTTTGGTTAATTACCTCTAATTTGAGCATTTTAAGTGATATTCACAGTTCTAAAGGTGACCATACCAGATTAGGTTGGAATTTGCAGTGTATTCTGTGTTCTGTTTTAGACATTGTCACTTTGAGCCAAGCCAGGAAGTGTTTATATAAATGGATCTCACACTGTCAGCTCCTGTTAAATGTTGTGTCCATCAAGTCCTTCACATGCTGATTGTGTGAGTGAAGTATGCTTTGATGTGACTGTGTTCACACCAGACAGCTGAATCATTTTAGCCATGGAAAGGGGGAAATGACATGATGATTAATTTGTCATGAAGGAACTCTCCAAACAGACCATTAGAGATAGGCATTAGGCAGTGACCTAACCTGGATCCATCACCCTGTGTCTGTTACCTTGTACAAACTCACTGTGTTATACGGTTTGGAAGCCTCGTTCTTGACCTTTAGTTCATATTCTCAGTGGCCAGCTCCAATCCCAGAAAGAGAAAGTTACTAATCATTCAGTGTGTCAGCTATCTTGTGTGAATGCGTGGCCTGAGTTTTGTAGTTCTCAAACACTTCTGTGTTTTATTCGTTATGATTACTTATTCTCATTCTAAATTAATCAAACACGGGTTTATTCTGAATATTGGACACAGGAGAGTTTTAAAGATTTAGAAACATAGAAAAACTGTAGCACAATACAGGCTCTTCAACCTACAAAGTTGTGCCGAACATATCCCTACCTTAGAGATTACTAGGCTTACCTATAACCCTATATCTTACTAAGTCCATGTACTTATCTAAAAGTCTCTTAAAAGACCATTGATTTTGGCAAAAATTGCAAAGATTTTCCCTCCTTTCTTGCAGAGCTCATTAAACATGATGGTTTTATTGAATGCTAATTGTTTTAAAATATTCAGTAATTCTCTCTCTGTCCCATTCACAGAATCTCTCTTTCTCTCTGCCACTAATTAACATTAGCACTCTCTATCCCATCTCCCAGGGGCTCAAAAAGTGAGTTTAATCTGCTCACGATCTCAGCACCTTCCCGTGTGTGGAAAGCAGTGTTGGTGCCACTGAATACCAGTAGTAACAGTAACAGCCACGATGGCCATGGGTGAGATTCCATTCAAGCTGGGTAATTTCCAACTGTGTACGGTTTTTTGTGGCTAGTTTCACATCACGAATGTCACTACAATTGTGCAGTTACCCTGCTTAACAAAATTCCAGTCGTCTAATACCTTGACAATTGCTCGTAAAAGAATAAGCTTGTTCTCACTTGAGGATGTCCTAAAACACTTTCCATAGAAGCATGGAAACATGAAAGATAAGAGCAGGAGGAGGCCATTTGCTCCTTTGAGCCTTCTCCGCCATTCATCACAATCATCCAATTGAATAGCCTAATCCTGCCTTTTCCCCATGAATAGAAGCATAGAAGATAAGAACAGGAGTTACAGCCAAGGAAATAGTTTTGAATGCATGTAGAAAATGTGGAAGCCAATTTGTACACAGCAAGCTCTCACAAACAGCGATGTGATAATGACCAGATACAGTAATCTCCTCCTTTGTCATGTTAATTTGGCGGAAAACATGTGGAACATAGAGCAGTACAGCACAGTACAGGCCCTTCGGCCCTCGATGTTGTGCCGAGCTATGTCCAAACCCAAGATCAAGCTATCCCACTCCCTGTCATTCTGGTGTGCTCCATGTGTCTATCCAATAACCGCTTGAAAGTTCCTAAAGTGTCCGACTCCACTATCACAGCAGGCAGTGCATTCCACACCCCGACCACTCTCTGAGTGAAGAACCTACCTCGGACATCCCTCCTATATCTTCCACCATGAACCTTATAGTTATGTCCCCTAGTAACAGCTACATCCACCCGAGGAAATAGTTTCTGCACGTCCACTCTATCTGTCTTTTCATTTTATAAACTTCTATTAAATTGCCTCACATCCTCCTCTGCTCTAAAGAGAAAAGCCCCAGCTCCCTCAACCTTTCCTCATAAAACCTACCTTCCAAACTAGGCAGCATCCTGGTAAATCTCCTCTGCACTCTCTCCAATGCTTCTATTTCCTTCTTATAGTGAGATGACCAGAACTGAACACAATATTCCAAAAGTGGCCTCACCAAGGTCCTGTACAGTTGCAGCATAACCTCATAACTCTTAAACTCACACTGTTAATCGATGCAAACAGACTATAAGCCTTCTTCACAGCTCTGTCCAATTGAGTGGCAACCTTCAGAGGTCTGTGGATATGAACCCCAAGATCTCTCTGTTCCTCCACATTCCTCAGAACCCTGCCATTGACCCTGTAATCTGTATTCATCATAGTCCCAAGTACCAATCCACGCTCCAAGTTCACTTATTTTATTCCGGATGTTCCTTGCATTGGAGTAGATACACTTCAACCCACCACCCTGTCTGCCTGTACACTCCCGCGATTTTGATACCTTCCTCAATACCTCACTTTAGTCAACGCTGGCTTCTGGATTACAGCTTGTTTTCCCATTCCCCCTGACAAATTAGGTTAATCCCACCACCCACCCACCCCACCCCCACCTCCCCCCCCACCACCACCCGCTCCGAGAAGCCGTAGCAAATTTCCCTCCCAGGATATTAGTGCCCCTCTGGTTCAGGTGCAAACCGTTCCGTTTGTACAGGTCCCACCTTCTCCAGAATGTGTTCCAATTATCCATGTAAATGAAACCCTCTCTCCGACACCATCCCTGTAGCCACATGTTAATCTGCACTCTCTCCCTGTTCCTCAATTCACTCGCATGTGGCACCAGCAACAACATGCTTTGTCCTGGCTCTCAGATTCCATCCTAGCTCCCTGAATTCCCGTTTTAAATCCCCGTTCTTCCTCCTTCCTATGTCGTTGGCACCAACGTGCACCGCAATGAGATATATCCTGAGTCATACAACATCTGATGTTGGTGCTCAAGTCCTGGAGTGGGGTTTGAATCCACACCTTCTGACGGAGAGTTGAGAATGCAAAACCGTTTCACCATCATTATAAACATAGTGGGCGGGATTCACTGTTCCCGCTGCAGTGAACAGAGATTTGACTGAGCGCCAAATTCTCCATCCTCATTGGCAGCAGCAGTGCTTTGTGAATGGCCAGAGAATTCCAGCCACAATACAAAACTATGGAAATAAATTAAAGGTTTACAGCATGGAAACAGGACCTTCAGCCCAACTTGTCCATGTAACTGTCTTAATGCTTTATAAAAGACAAAATTGTACCCACCTCTACTACTACCTCTTGCAGCTTGTTCCAGACATACATCACCCTCTGTGTGAAAAAATTGCCCCTCTGGACCCTCTTGTATCTCTCCCCTGTCACCTTAACCTGTGCCCTCTAGTTTCAGACTCCCCTACCTTTG
Organism: Carcharhinus amblyrhynchos; assembly: GCF_965287045.1. Taxonomy (NCBI): domain Eukaryota; kingdom Metazoa; phylum Chordata; class Chondrichthyes; order Carcharhiniformes; family Carcharhinidae; genus Carcharhinus; species Carcharhinus amblyrhynchos. The sequence goes on from NC_137342.1 coordinate 52,147,269, forward strand.
GGGAAAGATGTTGACTATCTAACTGACCTATGCCACTCATTATTTTATAGACTGTAAAAGATCACCCCTAAATCTCCTGTGCTTCCTGAAAGAAAGTCCCAGTCTGTCCAACCTCTCTTTATGACTCAAATCATCAAGTCCTAGTTGCATCCTGGTAAATCTTTTCTGCACTCTTTCTGTTTTAATAATATCCTTTCTATAATAGGGTGACCAAACCTGTACACAATATCCCAAGTGTGGCCTTACCAATGTCTTGTACAACTTCAACAAGACATCCCAACTTCCATATTCAATGTTCTGACCAATGAAACCAAGCATGCCGAATGCCTTCTTCACCACTCTGTCCACCTGTGACTCCACTTTCAAGGGGCTATGAAAATGTATCCCTAGATCTCTTTGTTCTGTAACTCTCCCCAACGCCCTACCATTAACTGAGTAAGTCCTGCCCTGGTTCAATCTACCAAAATGCATCACCTTGCAGTTATCTAAATTAAACTCCATCTGCTATTCATCAGCCCACTGGCCCAATTGATCAAGATCCTGTTGTAATCCGAGATAACCTTCTTCGCTGTCCACTATGCCACCATCTTAGTGTTATCTGCAAACTTACTAACCAGGCCTCCTGTATTCTCATCCAAATCATTAATATAAATGACAAATAACAGTGGACCCAACATTGATCCCTGAGGCACACCACTGGTCACAGGCCTCCAGTTTGAAAACATCCCTCTAAACCACCCTCTGGCCTCTGTCGTCAAGCCAATTTTGTATCCATTCAGATACGTCACCTTAATCCCATGAGATTTAACCTTATGCAACAACTACCATGCAGTACCTTGTCAAAGGCCTTGTTAAAGTCCATGTCGACAACATCAACTGCACTGCTCTCATCTACCTTCTTGGTTACCCCTTCAAAAAACTCAATTAAATTTGTGAGACATGATTTTCCACTCATAAAACTATGCTGATTGTAATCAGTTCATGCATATTTAAATGCCTGTAGATCCGGTTTCTCAAAATACCTTCCAACAATTTACCCAGCACAGATGTCAGGCTCACTGGCCTGTAGTTCCCAGGCTTTTCCCTGCGGCCCTTTTTAAACAAAGGCACAACATTTGCCACTCTCCAATCTTCAAACATCTCACCTGTGACTATTGATGATTCAAATATCTCTGCTAGGGACCCGTAATTTCCTCCCTAGCCTCCCACAGTGTCCTGGGATACACTTCATCAGGTTCCGGGAAGTTTTCTACCTTGATGCGCTTTAAGACTTCCAACACCGCTTTCTCTGTAATATGTTCACTCCTCAAGAATCACTATTTATTTCCCCAAGTTCCCTAACATCCATGCTCTTCTCAACAGTAAATACTGATGAGAAATATTCATTTCGTATCTCACCCATCTCTTGTGGATCCGCACATAGATGACCTTGTTGATCTTTAATAGGTCCTCCTCTCTCCCTTGTTACGTTTCTGGCCTTTATGTTTTTGCAGAAGGTCTTTGGATTCACCTTTGCCTTATCTGCCAAAACAATCTCTTGTCCCCTTTTTACCCTCTTGATTTCTCTCTTAATTCTACTCCTACACCCTCTATACTTTTCAAGGGATTCACTTGATCCCAGCTGCCTATGCATGTCATGTGCCTCCTGCTTCTTGAACAGGACCTCAATATCCTGAGTCATTCATTGTTCCCTATTTCTATCAACCTTGCCCTTCACTCTAAGAGGAACATTTTTACCCTGAACCCTGGTTAACACAATTTTGAAAGCCTCCCACTTACCAGACATCCTTTTGCCTTCCCACAGACTCCCCCAATTAACTTTTGAAAGTTCCTGCCTGATACCACCAAAATTGGCCTTGCCCCAATTTGGAATTTTAACTTTTGGGAGACCTATCATTCTCCATAGCTATCTTCAAACCAATAGAGTTATGGTCACTGGTTCCAAGGTGATCCCTCACTAACACTTCTGTCACCTGCTCTTCCTTACTCCCCAAGAGGAGGTCAAGTTTTGCTCCCTCTCTGGTCGGGTCATCCACATACTGAATGAGAAATTCCTCCTGAATACACTCAACAAATATCTCTCCATCCAACCCTCTAATACTATGGCTGTCCCAGTCAATGTTGGGAAAGTTAAAATCCCCCACTATTACCACTCTATTTTTCTTGGCGCCATCTGTAATCTCCTTACAAATTTGCTCCTCAATTTCCCGCTGACTATTTGGGGGTCTATAATACAACCCTATCAAAGTGATTTCCCCCTTCTTATTTCTCAGTTCTATCCCTATAGACTCAGTGGCCGAACCCTCGGATGTATCTCTTCTCAGTACTGTTGTGAAATTGAAATATGTTACCAGTCCAACAAGTTCTGAATGTGGATCTCAATCAAATGCACAAAAGAAATTTGTCATGGATTTATTTTAAGAATGTGTTTTTTTTTCATTACTTTATTTTAAATATATTTAATCCTAGGCTAGGGACAATTTCAAAGTTTGTGGATGACACAAAACCTGGAAGTATCGTAGGCTGTGAAGAGGACAGTGTAGAACTTCAAAAGGACATACAGATGTTAGTGGAATTAGCTGATGAAATTCAATGCGGGGAAGTGTGAGCTGATTTATTTTGGTCAGAAGATAAGGGGTACAATTTTTAAGGAGATGAAGGAGCAGACGGACCTGGAAGGATATGTGCAAAAGGTGGCAGGTCAGGTGGACAGAGCAGTTGCTAAAGCACACAATGTTAGTAGCATAGAGTACATGAGCAAGGAAGTTACACTGAACCTATACAAGTTGCCATAGTCCCAGATAGAAGTCTCACAATACCAGGTTAAAGTCCAATGCCGGCACCTCCACATCATAGTCCCAGGTGACCATAGGCTGCTCTCCCTTTTGACAGGGGGGCAGGGGAGCTGATGGTGGTGATTTAACCTGAGGGTCACCACACCTCAGGCAGAGGTAAAGTTGAGAAGTTCATGAATGAAATACTCTGCCAGTATAGGAATTGAACCCACGCTGCTGGCATCACTCTGCATCATAAACCAGCAGTCCAGCCAGCTGGTCTCCCCAGAACTTATACCAGACACTAGTTAGATCTCAACTGGACTATTGTGTATGGTTTGGGACACCATACTATTGGAAGGATGTGAATGCATTGGAAAGAGTGCAGAAAAGGTTTAAGAGAATGGTTCCAGGAATGAGAAGGTTATGAGGTATATTGGAGAAATTGGGACTGTTCTCCTTGGAAAGGAAAAGAGATTTGATGGAGATGTTCAAAATCATGAAATGACTACACGGAATCAACAGAGAGAAGCTATTCCCACTCCAGAAAGGATCAAGATTTTGATGTGAATTGATTTGATTCACTATCATCACATGTATTGGGATACAATGAAAAGTATTATCCCATGCACACTATATAGGTAAAACATGTAATTCATAGAGTACATAGGGGAGAAGGAGAGGAGAGGGTGCAGAATGTAATTTGGCAGTTACAGATACGGTGTAATATAAGGTAGGTCCATTCAAAAGTCTGATGGCAGCAGGGAAGAAGCTGTTCTTGAGTCAGTTGACATGTGATCTCAGACTTCTGCATCATTTTCCTGATGGAAGAAGGTGGAAGAGACTATGAACGGGGTGCATGACTATGCTGGCTGCTTTTGAAAGGCAGCGGGAAATGTAAATGAATGGTTTGTGTGATGGACTGGGCTCCAGCAGTGTGGCACTCCCTCAGTCATGGACATCCAACAATGCGGCGCTCTCTCAGCACTAACCCTTCAACAGTGCGGTGCTCCCTCAGTCATAACCCTTCAACAGCACTGTGCTCCCTCAGCACAGACCTTCCAACAGTGCGGGCATTCCCTCAGTATTGGGAATGTCGCCCTAGATTATGCATCAAGTCTCTGCAATAGGATTTGAATTTACACCCTCCTGGGAAAATCAAAATCCCACATTTTTATGAGAACCTAAACCCTGTAGTCATGAATTAAAGATCTCTTGCTGGAAAATACTCAATATCAGCATACACTTTGATCTTTTGCAAGAGCCTGCTCAACCCTAGAATTGCATGTAGCCCATTCTTAATGGGCATTGGGCAGTTGGGAGTTTTGCTGTTGGGAATTGGGCAGTTGACAACTGGGCACTTGGGAATCAGCCAGTTGAGAGTTGTGCTCTTGGGAATTGGACAGTTGGGCATTGAGCAGTTGGGCTGTTGGAAATTGGACAGTTGGGAGTCAGGATGTAGTGAGTTGGGCAGTTGGGAATTGGGTAGTTGGGCTGTTGGCCATTTAGTAGTTGGACAGTTGGTTTTCCCCTTTCTTGCATTTTCTGGGCACCTTGTCTGTTGCTGACTGAAGTCTCATCATTGTCTTGGAGTGTCATCTTCCTCCACTTTTAGTGGGTTTGAGTCTCTTGAACTATCACTCCACAATCCGGGAATTCTCTGGCATATTTTGGGGACTTCAACATTGAGTATTTATGAATCTGAAAATCTGATCCTGTTGCCATGTTTATCCTTCTGACATTGATCATCATTCCAAAGGAGAGAATTCACCATCAACTTTCTCATGATTGATAGCAGTACTGATTGTAGATTGGTTGTAGATGTAATTGGTTGAAATTATTCAAAATCTTCAATAGGTTTAAAGTATTCCAACTAAAGAATGAAATGATTCCCAAAGCTCAGCTTTAAAATCACAGCTGCCTGGTTGGGAGTTGAGGTTTGGGTGTTTCTGAATGTGTTAGAGGTGCTGTTGTTTCAGCCTCTGGGATGTAACACAATCCCAGGATGGAGCGAGAAAGGTTACTACACACTCACCAAGGTTGGCCCAGAATTTTGTCTTCCCATATTCCTCTGTTCTGACTTTGGTGATGAGAGGTTCTATGTTTTGGATGGTGTTAAAGTTACTGTGATCAAGAAAACTCCACATTCTACCCAACCACTCCTGATTGAGAGATTAAACCTGTTTCCTGTCAGGTTGTCCTTGTTTACGCTCGCACTATTTTATCATTAATGTCTTTAATAAACCACCGCTGCTTAATTTTTTTCAAAATGAATGATGAAAGATTTTGGCCAGAATTTTACTGGCATGCCAATTCCGGGGCTCGGAGAACGGCATTCTCCATTGGCCTTGGGCAGGATCGTACTTGGGCAGACACGTCATAAAAATTCTACCCTTTGTTTGTATTTGTTAGCTAAATACCTTTAAAAATATATCTATTTAAATGTTTAAATTGTTGAACATTGATTTTGGACTATTTTATCAATTTATAAGCTAAAGGGCTAGCAGAGGAATGATAGGCCAACTGGCCAAATCCTGTGCTACATGATTCTATGATTTTTTTGATTTATATTTGATTTAATTTTTACCTCACAGATAAAAACTGATGAACGGATCATCAAAACGGAATACGGCCTTCTAATTCGTAGTGTACAAAGGAAAGACGCTGGTCTTTACTACTGCAAAGCTCAGGAGCAAACGTTCACTCGTACTATCATGAAACTGAACTTGAAAGTGATAGAGAATGAGCAGATGGAGAATGCACAGAAAGCCGAGGACGAGGAAACAAAGAGCAGGGATTTTGTCTCAGAGTCTCGGCTGAGATACAAGGATTATGTGCAGCTGTTGAGCAGTGCCAGTTTCACAGTGGATGAATACTGTGAGCAGCTGTGGTATCGGGAGAAACGGCGGCAGAGGAACAGAGGAGCCGGGAAGTGGAAGCACGTTCAGGAGATGAAGAAGAATCGAAATCGCAGACACCATGCGTAGTCGAGTGAGTTGGAGGGAAAACTGAATCTTACAGCTTTACGTACTAAGGAGATGACAGAAGCTTTGTTACTACTGTTCTGGAGAAGAACGAGATGCTTACAATAAAAAAGGACTTGCATTTCCCTGTGGTGAACTCAACGACATCAAAACCAAGACAGAGACCTTGTGGTCCGCTATGTCAGTCTTTTTTGTACAACATTACAGTATTTGCAGCACAGAAACAATCCATTTGGCCCAATATTCTGTTGTTTGTGTTCCGCACAAGCTTCCTCCTACTTGTCTCAACTCACCCCATCAATATCAAACTTTTCAAACTTCTTTCTTTATGAAGAAAATACAGCAATTTGTTAATGTTTATCAACAGACTCTGCTCTGACAGACCCAGTGTGTTTTATACCTCACAGCTGAGACAGTTAGAAATTGCTGTAACTATCAGAATGTCTTCAGTTAGACTAAAATATTGAGATAGATTTTTGCCGTAAATTTTCAGAATCTTTCCTACCAATCTTGACCTGTTCCACAATGCTGGAATTTCAATTGAAAATGCAGGTATTATTGAGCTAATCATATCCATTTTATTAGCAACTTTGATACTGTATCAGGAACACCCCAAATGTATTTTTATCACTGTAAATCAATAATCGTATTTATGCATGAGAATTGATGTAAAATGTTACAAGGGAAAGAAATGAGACTTTTTTTGGAGGGATGTATTGTACACTATCTGTTACTCAATGTCACATCATAAGGAACAATTACTGTTATTTAACATGACCAAAATTTCCATTGTATTATCCAGCAAGAAAAAATGTTTTTCCTTCATAATTTGTTGCTTTTGAGGATGAGAAACATAAGGAATGGTGAGCTGATGGAGGTGAGGTGGGGGTGGGGTTAGTTACACAGCCATGGAGCTGAGTCAGCAGTCGAAGCTTGCAGACTTTTGTTTGTCACTTGCCTCATGGTGAGCTGTCACTATTCAGTCAACCTGCAGAATTGAGGTGTAGATATTGTAAGGGTTCATTCGGAAAAGGGAGAAAAATGTACAGGAAAGAATAAACCCCAGACCCCCCACCCACCCACTCCCTCTCCCCACAGCCCCTTCCCCTCCCTCACCCCTTTCTCCTCCCCCATGTCCCCTTCACCTCCCTCCTGCCCCATCCCCCTCTGCCTGCCCCATTCCCTCTTCCTCCATCCTCTTCCCCTCCCCCCACCTTCTTATCCACCCTCCCCGCACTCTTACCCTCCCTCCCTGGCCCCCTTTCCTTCTCCCTCCCCATCCCCATCCCCATTTCCCTCACCACCCCCACCCCCCTCTTCCCCTCTCCCCCTGGCCCCCTTTCCCCCTCCACGTCCCCTCATAACAGTATCAGGAGGGGTGTGGATGGACGATTCTGAACCTCTCTTGGCTAGAGTGAGGTAACCAAAAGAGATAAACCCAAGAAAACAGATAACTTACAAAAACTAAAGCTTGCAAGTTACCAATAGTCTAATTGTAATTCCCAATTATTCTTTGTCATCTTGTTATCTTTATTTACTGTTCTATTCTGTTCTGCATTTTGACCAATTTCCAATGCTGGAGAATATAATGGGCATAGCAAACTTTTTAAAACACATTTTATATAAAAATAAATGTGGTTGCACCAATTCTCACAGAGTGATTTAGCAAATGATTCATATTTAAGTAAAAGAATTTTGGAACATATGTTGCCTTAAAAATAATAATATTCCTCTACTTAATCTTTGGTTTATACTTGCTTTGTATTAAAATAGTTGAACCTTCTTACAGACTTTTTATTGTTATGGGTTAAGGGGTTTTTGTAAAGCCACAGTTGGTGTAATGGGATTTAGAGATTGGTTTTTGATAGTAGACTAATCCTTAACTCAGCTTGGGGAGCTCAATAGTGTTTCTGTTGTTAGTCTATTGGTTGCATTTGTGAGTGTCAGAGTTGGTGTCCTCAATCCTGACTCCCTGAACTGGCTGAGTGTTTTGACCAAGCTATTGAATGAAGCACACAGAGATGCTGAAGTATCTACAAGGCAGAGAAGGACACCTTTCAGTTTATTCCAGTCCAGTCAAGGAGGGATCCTCAGAGAGATGAACAATAAGGTTCAGAATCTCTCTCCCCATTAACCTGGAATATGTCCGTTATGCTCAAATACTCTTCCAAATTTGAAATGTTATAATTTAATGTTATTGTTGTTCAAGGTGTAAACAATGTAAATTCCAAGTCTGTATGGAGGCAGTATCTCTCGTATCAAACCTTAAACAGCCCAATATTCTTCATCCAGGCAAATGTTTAATTAATTAACATTTGCCGAGATTGAATGGAAAGAATGAAATACCAGTTGAAAAAAGAGTGAATGTCTTGTGTCATTGAGTCAGTCGCCTGAGAAGGTGGCAGGAGCTGATTGGTAACATCTGTATTTCAAGTGAATTGTCCTGTGGTGACCACCGTCCTTTGTAAATCCCTTTATATCAGAAATAGCCACAAAGAAATTCCCTCCTCCTTAAAGCAATCAGATATGTGGTGACAAGTGGCCATCGAAGGAAGAAAACTGGAAAAAAAAAGAGGAATGAGAAAAATATCAATGCATAGTTCCCATTTTTGAGTGAGATATTCTTTAAAGGATATGAAATATTTTCCTTTCCTGTAAAGATGTTAAATATGACGTCATTGTATCCATATAACAGGGATTAGAATGTTAAATGTATATTTTGTTATTATTTTAATAAACTAGACATCTTGTTATTTAAAACACTCCCATGTTGATTTTTTTGTAAAACATTGCATTTGGTGCAAATAGTTTCCAGAAAATAATCTCAGCACTTTAAATGTTTATTCAATACTTTGCAGGCAGGACTGTCCTGAAATGTGCAACTTTGAATGGAGATAAGAAATGTGTGTAAGAAAAATAAATTGCTTACAATGCTGCTCAAAATCCTGCTTCTATGTCAAAATGTTTAATCAAATTAGTAAGACCCCTCATTCAGAATGACCAAAACCTTGTCAAAGGCCAGAATGGAGAAATTGTGGTTCAAATATTCATATTCTGCAGTCAGACCTGATACATGGAAGAGGAACAACATGTTAATGATTATTTATTTAATAAAGTGTTTAATTGAATATTAATAAGATTTGTTAAGACTTCTGAACAGAGGTTGGGAATGACAAGTGTTTCTTGTACATATGTGGGTTGGGAGCAGGCTGTGCAGGCCCAGTTCCGTGTTATGAGATCTCCAAGCTGGGGACAGGTGCCCAATCTGCCTGGTGTGAGAAAACCAGCACAAAAACTCAATCATAGGAGCTAGGAGCAGAACAGCAGAACACTGAGGAACCTCAGGATAGGAAACAGGGAGTGGAGACAGGGAGGGGACTGAGTGAGATGAAGGGAATTCACAGAAGGAACACAGGGAGGCCCCAGAGAGTCCGAGAGAACCAGGGAAGTAACCACTGGGAGGAGCCTTTTGGGGGAGGCTGCAAGTAATAAAAATGCTTCAATTGGCGGGCGTCAGATAGTGAGGGCCCAGGGGAAGCTTTGGAGAGGGGAAATTAAGTGGAAAGTTGGTGACCCCAGCTGTGGCTGTATTCAGTCTGGGATGACTGAAAGGCTGAAATTGTACCTGAGTCCAAGCTCAGAAACCCAGGGGAATGGACAGTCCTTCAGACGGTTTGAGGTAAATCAGAGACTTGGGGTGTGATCTTACCGACCATTCGTACCTCGTGCTGCTGCAAGAAAGGACTGAAAATTTGGCACTGAGCCAAATCTCAGTTAATTGCAGCAGGACCAGAACATCTGCCAATGCAAACAGCCAGAAAATTCCATCCCAGATCTTTGAAGGTGAAAAGATTAGAATCCCGTGTGGAGGAGATTGTACAATTCATAGCAGATACCAATGTGTGGGTAGGTTGCTAAAAAATCCATGGAATCTATCTTAGTTGCATCTGCCATTTATTATTTAGTGTGCTGTATTTGACACAGTTAGTCTGTTAATTCACATGTATTTCATATTAACTGTGAATGTTAAAGTTTAGGGTAAACATTGTCATTTTGTTTTAGTTTTCATCGTAAAGTGTATTTTGTTTGCTCAGAAACTGGATTCTTGTGGCTTTCATTTTTAACTACTTTAAACAACAGGTTAGTGGTTCCCTGACTGGATTTAACAAAAACATTGGGGTCTGGCCTGAGACGACAGGATATTGTTGTGTAACTCAAGCTGACCGAGGTGATTGAGAAATCTTTGTGTGAAAGTTATTGGCTGAAGTACAGAAATTAACTGAATGTGTAGCTGTTTTAAATGCTATTGGCTGATGCCATAATGTTGTGATGTAGAAAAGCCAATCAGGAATCGGTTCCTCCTCTCAGTGGCTAATCTGTACCCCAGCCCTGTACCTGCTGTTGATCCAATGAGGCTTTTCCTGATTAAACTCCAAATTGGCTTTAATTTTAAGATTATTGCCCCCTTGTTCCTGATTTCCCCAGCAGACAAAATTCCTCCTTTGTATTTTTCCTGTGGAACCTTAATTATTTTAAAAAACATGGATCAAATGAGTGATAATCTGACCTGGTTAATATTCAGGATTGTGTCATGTGAGTGTATCTTTAAGAAAGTTTTTTTTTAATCATGCAGTTTACAGCTTTAGTGATTGGGGGCGGAGCTGAGCTGTGGCCGTCAGATGATAGGGGTTTTCTCCTTTGGGCTTTCGGTTTGGGTTTGGGGAGCGTGTTTAAAGCAGTTTAGCAGCAAGTTAAGAAGTATTCTCTCTCTCCCTGTTCTTTGGTCCTGAAGGAACCAGTTAGCTGAAGGAGAGGCTTCTTGCCATCCACTTTTCTGCCCACTTGACCAACCCATTGATATCTGTTCTGTAGGCTGCAGCTTTCTTCATTTCCAAATAGAAAGCCAATTTTCAAATCATCTGTAAACTTCTGAATTATGCCCTGGTATTTGGTCATAAGTTGATATATACCATAAAACAACCCAACACTGAGTCCTCCAGAACCCAACTGGATATAACCATCCAGTCACAGAAACACACATCAACCATAACTCTTTGCTTCCTGCCATTGAGCCAACTTTGGATCTAACTTGCTACTTTCCCTTATCAAAGGCCTTGCCACGAATCCATGCAGACACCATCAAACTGTGTCAGCCCCATTGCCCTTTCTGGTCACCTTCTCCAAACCATCAGTTAATTGAGTTAGGCATGATCTAATCCACACTGACTCTCCTGATTGTTTGCCTGATTAGCAACTCGTACTGTTTCAGAATCTTCTCCAGTAATTTTCTCACAAAGATCAGGTTGACTTTTTTTGATAATTAGAGTATTGCAGCCCCCCGATGTCCCAGTTAAATCCAACGACTCAAGAAAGGTGAAAGAAGCTGTAATATTGGAATATCCTGATTGGCTAGTTTCAGTAATGGTTTTGTGTTACACGATGCCATCTGAAACACAATTGTAACCCCCAATGTGGCCTCAATTTAAAATGTCTTGCAAAATTAATGACAATTTTCTCTTTGTTTTCAAAAAAAATAAATGATATTCCACCTGATCATTAGGCAGCTCACACCATTGGAATCCCATGGCTATTAAATTCTCATCAAGGTAAAAAATGACCATGACATCGATATGAGTAATGATCCACCAGCTAAAGCCAATCTAAACGGCAACACGCTAGGAGAAGAAACTGGAGCAGAACATTGAAATTAACGGTAATATGAATATTTCTGAAAGGCAATTACCTTTATATGGTAATGTCACATTGAATTTTCTCCATTTTAATGGTTACTTTGCATTAATGTATTCTGAGGTAATATTGCATCTAGAAATACCATGTTTGAGAAATGCTGGATTATCGATTTGAAACGTGTGAGTTTTGTTTCTCATATTGGTGTGTTTCTGGCTATTTCTCACTAGTTATAGGTTTCCTCTGATGTTGGAACCATTCATCAACATTTAGTAGTCATTTTGCACCCCCATCAGCCACCAGGTGTGTACCTCACTGACAGCCAAGAAAGACAACTCATCATCGACCCGGCGATAGTCGGTGCTCACCGGAGAGAACAAATTAAACAATTCTGCAATCGATCTTTGACTCAAACATTCTCAATTCCATCCCTCAATTTCCCGCATGGCCAGGTGTTGCCACTATCCCTTCTGGATCAAAGTTTAAACGGTTGACAGCCGAAAAACAACAAAGTCACTGGAGAAGATAGAATCCCTGCTGAAATTCTGAACCACAGCCAAGGTGGCGACACATCATACCTCTCACCTGGGAAGAGTATGTCAGGGGACTCCAAAGATGCTGTATTAGTGACAATATTCAAGAAGGGAGATGATTGCGATAACTACAAATGAGTTTCCTCACTGCCTGCCAAGGTGAAGATTATTGCAAGGATCCTCCTCCACTGCCTCTTCCCATTGGCCGAGGAACATTCTTTCAGAAATGCAGTGTGGTTTTGAAAGGCTCCTCAGACATAATCCATATCGCACTTTAAATTCAATAACAATGTAATGAACAGCACCAACAACTGACAAAGTCACAAAAGCACTTGGCTCTCTGTTAACCATGATGGCTATGGAGTATCTTTCTTAAATTTAGCTGCCTTCAGAAATTTCAATATTATTCAGCTATTCCATTTTGCTATGCAGGTTATGATCCTTACAGAACAATCATAATCCCAACGCAGTGAACACCGGTAAAACAAGGAAGTTTCATTGCATCAATCCTCTTCTCTATTTTCCTCACTGCAATACTTCACCTCACCTCCAGCAAATAACAGGTCTGCAGATGTACAACACAGGAACAGGCCCTTCAGCCCTCCAAGCTTGTGCTGATCGTATAACCTAAAAAAAAACGCTTTTACCCTTACTTGGCCTGTACCTCTCTATTCCCTTCCTATTCATGTACCCATCCAGATGCCCCGTAAATGTTGCTAATGTGCCTGCTTCCACCATCTCCTCCTTGCAGCACATTCCAGGTACCCACCATTCTCTGCATGAAAGACTTCTCCTGCATATCTCGCGTAAACTTTCCCCCTCTCATCTTGAACCTGAGTCCCCTTATCATTGACACTTCCAACCTGGGGAAAAAGTATCTAATTATCCACCCTGTCTATGCTTCTCATTATTTTGTAGAACTCTATTAGATCTCCCTTCAAACTCTGTCTTTCCAATGGAAAAAATCCTAGTTGATTCAACCTCTCCTCACAGTCAACATCCTCGAGACCTGTAACATCTTGGTTTAACCAACACAGACCTTCAATCCAAAACCAGAATCCCTCTTATCTAAGCCCTTGAGCTTTAGAATGTATTTGCCACTCGTGTGTGCGCGCTCACTCAGGAACTGAGCTCCAGATCATTGTCAATTCCTTGCTTCAGTAGATGAGAATGGGCCTTTTGCTAAACACCCAGAAAATGAAGATCCTCTTCTAATCAGCTGTCACAGCAGAATACCTGTCCCAATAATTAAAACAGCGACTTCTGAGAAAATGTGGACTGATTTCCATATTTTGGGATCCTCCTCTTTACAAAGGCAGACAGGATGAAATTCATCATAAAGTACTCAGAGGGTCGGAATCCTTGAAAGTTGTTAAGTTGCCAGGGTCAGATGGATTGATTCTGAGGCTGCTGAAGGAGATCAAGGAGGAGAAAAAGAAGATGCTCTGAGGATGATTTTTCAACCCTCACTAGATACAGGGGAGGTACTGGAAAAATGCAAATGTAGTTCCATTGTTCAAAAAGGGATGGAAGGAAATGCCAAACAATTATAGGCCTGTTGGCCTTACATCAGTGGGCAGATTAGTAGAATCAATCCTAAAAGACAGGATTAACTGACACATAGAAAGGCATGGACCAGTCAGGGATGGTCAGCATGAATTTGTTAAAGGAAGGTCTTGCTTCGCGAATTTGATTGAATTCTTTGAGAAAGTGACAAGAAGTGTTGATGAAGGTAGTGCAGCGGATGTTGTGGATATGAATTTTAACAAGGTGTTTAATAAGGTCCACATAGCAGATAGGTTAAAGAGTAAAAGCCCATGGGATACAAAGAACAAAGAACAACACAGCACAAGGGAAACAGGCCCTTCGGCCCAACAAGCCCTGATATGATAAACTGGATAAAAAGTTAACTTAGTAACAGGAAACAAAGGGTAATGTTCGATTGATTCACTTCTGAATGTTAAGTTGTTTCAGTTGGTGTTCCACGAGGTTCAGTGTTGGAACCTGGATTGTTTGTGTTAAAGATTAAAAATTTGGATGTGAATGTGCAGGAATTTGCAGACAACACAAAGATTGGCTGAGTTGTAGATTGGGTAGGGAATAGCTATAATCTCCAAAATATTATTAATGGGTTAGTGGACAGGCAGATGGATTTTAATATAGAGAAGTGAGATAATGCATTTAGGGAGGTCAAACAATTATGCAGGGCACATAATAAATGGAAATATGCTAAGAAGGATAGATTAAATAATAACTCTCAAAGGTAGAAAATTTGAAAGATTTACCATCTGAATGAAGAAATTTCTCCTCATCTCGGTCCAACTGGACACCCTCTTATTCTGAGACTGTCCCCTAGTCCTCAAACACCCACCCAGGGACACCACCCTTCTTGTACCTTTGAGCAGGATTGAAGGGCTGAATGGCCTCTTCCTTTTTTTTATAGTCTCGTGATCAAAAACCACAATTTCTGGAACTAGTTACAGTGTTATGGCTTTCTGTCACATTCTCCAATTGATTACAACCATTTGGTGTCTAACCGATTGTAAAATCTAAGCAGATCTGTCAGTTTGATGCCGATTGTCAACTTTAATTTAAACAATACAGTTCAACCGCAATCTGCAAATACACAGGAGCCTTTTATAGCTTCACACGATTTACATTAATCTCCACAAATGTCTACGTGATGAAAAGTGGTCAATGCAAACAGTGTAAAACAGATAGTGAATGAGTAGTCAATTTTTCACAACTGCCGATCTATTTTTCACTGAAATTCACAGAACAACCCTTTATGGAGATTTCATTTCCTACTCTCTCTGTGGCTTTTGTTTGGTTTGAAATTAAAACTCTACACAACATTTCTAAGTCAATGGAAAATGAAAATGATTCCAGGGCAGTTCAGCATCTGATCTGCTCCGAGTCTATTTTGAGCTCCTGGTGAAAACCAATTCGACCCCATAAGACTGCATGTAAACATGGTCGCTGGCTAAATTCATCTATCCATCTAGTCACGTTTGTTTAATAATAGTGACACAGACCTATCTCCTCTCCTAATTCACTCTGTCAGCTTGGGGCATCTTATCCTTCGATTTATTCACTGCTTCATTTGAACAGGTTCAATAGTTATCCACAAGTCTGCTTTAATTACAATATTTCGCTGTCAAAGTGGCTCAGACAATATAAATCAAACTTAACTATTTGAGTTAACAAAACACTGCAGATGCTGGAATCTGAAAGAAGAGCAGAGTGTTTCTGAAATCCTCTGCTGTTAACTATTGGGAGTGTCAATATTAACCACTGCTCCAAAAACTCTCATTTCTCAACAGGTGATTATGGGTAGGAGTTAGATGGAGAAAAGTTAAACTTACTTCTTAACATTAATAAGAAATAAACTAAAGATACATATAATTTATGAGTTGCATCCTTATTTTAACTCCATTTGCTATATTTCTGATTTCTGTGAAGAAGTTCTATTCCAAGATTTTGGAACTGTGATCTACCCAGTGATTGGGCCTCTTCTCTGGAAGTGTCCAGCTGCCCAGATGAAGGTCTTTAAAATTAGGAAGCAGTTTGACAGCTTGGATGTTTCCACTGAAGGGAGATCAGAACCACGGACCAGAACATAAATATCAAATAGTCACTGATTAATCCAATTAGCAATTCTAAGGTCTGTCTACATATTGCTCCCCCCCCAACCCCCCAATAATCATGTACTCCTGTTTACTTCAAATCCCTCTCTATTTCCCTAGTTCTGTGATTTACAAGAACACTGGTCTCAGCGTGGTTCAAATGTGGGTTGTCCCAATGGTGCAGTCCTCATTTACCCCAATGGCCCACAAACTAAAACCCACATCACCAAGTCTTTGAACTATGTATTCACCTTTCTAATATGATGTATCCGATGCTAATTTGCACACAGCTAATAATCCAGAGGTTATAAGCTTGGAGGTTCTGTTGTTTAATTTAGTGCTGAGCTCCTCAAATACTTCATTCAGAACCTCTTTCCTCATTCTACCCATGTCACTGATACTGAGGCCTCTTCTTCCCATTGCAGGTTCCTCTCTAGCGCAGAGCCTGTGTGTCCTAAAGCCTGACACCAGGCAGGAAACACAACCTTCTGGAGTCCCGCTCCTTGCTATAAAGAACAGTGTTGATCCTCCTCACTACTCTGTCCCCTACTATCACTACATTCTTATGTGCATCACCCACCTCTAGCCCTTTCTATGGAAGAGAATTCCAAAGGCCTACGATCCTCTGAGAGAAGAAATCCCTCCTCATCTCATTTTTAAATCAGCGACACCTTAGTCGGGATTCTCCCCAAAAAAAAAACTAAGTGCTCAACGGATGGGAAAATGGGAATGTTTCCTGATGGGTTTTTTGGGCATACTTACAGAATAAATATATGACAATTTGAGCAATGCAGTGTGCTTCAGCCTGATTCACCCTGGTAAATAGGGACCTCTCTCCAACCGAGAGGCCGGCAGCAGAGCGCTGAGTGGGCCACTGCACGTGCACCAATCTTTCAGTTCAGTGATTGGCGCATGTGCAGCTGCCCCCCAAGACCAGCCTCACGATCGCTGGCCTCTGATTGCTGGCCAGCCCCGCAAACCCCTGATCACTGGCATTCCCAAGCCCCACCCCTGATTGCTGGCCTACCGGACCTCCCTGAGCCAACACTGATGTTCCAACCCCTGCCACCAGACAGCCCCAATTTCCTCACCCTGACAACCCCCTACCCTGATGTCCAGTCCCCATTGCCCCCCTCCCTCCCCCTCCCACAAATCCTAATTGCAGAGTGTCAGCAGGTTTACTCTCCCACCAATCACCCCCAATAGGCCCTGACCCCTCCCTGTATGCCCCACCCCTCTTGCTCCGACCCCTTCGCCACTGCCCAGTGCACAGTGGGTGGTGCCAGTTTTCCCCTTGGGCAATGCCAGGGTGCCAGGCTGACACTGCCAGAATGACACTGCCCAAGGAACACACCTCCATTGCCTCTAACCTTCCGGCAGAGCAGAGGGCCTCAGTGACCTCTGCCCCACCAGTGGGGTGAGGACGCCTGTTTAGTGGGGAGCAGGAGTTAACGCCGCTGGATTGAACCACTCCTGTCAGTGGGGGGGACGGGGAGACACTAGTGGGCCTGGAGATTACCGCCCCAGGCCTGTCAATCAATATTGAAATTCTAACTTCAACATGATAATCAGGTCTGCGCCGGTCACGAACATTAGTAACATTAGTTAGAACATTAGTAAGGAGCCCCTGCTGGTGTCTCCCTGTCTGCTGTGCAGTAGGCCTGGAGAATCCTTAATTTTAAACCATTACCCTGAGTTCTAGATTCTTCCACAAGGGAAATTTTTTTCCCAGCATCTACTGTGTTAAACCCTCTCAGAATATTATATATTTGAACAAGATCACCTCTCAATCTCCTAAACGTGAATAATTATTGGCCGAACCCTCTGCTCAGTGTTTTCTCATAAGACAAGATTGAGGTCCCAGTAGCTCAATGTAAATGTGGTCTGTAGTGACTTGTTAGCAAGTTAACATCACAGAGTTTGTAAAACAGTCTCGGTAAGAGGAAATGAAGATGGGTTTAGCATCAGTGCAATTTGCTGTCCAAACTTGCAAAGAATTCAAGAACAATGAACTCATATTTCCTGCTCAGTGTGGATGCAGCCTGGAATGATCTATAGGATAAACGTCAATGCTGTTATCACTCAAATCTTCTTGCGTCATTGAGGTGAAACTTACCAGGTCTCAGTAAAGCGATACCTGGACATGAAATGTCCCATTCAGGCTGGGAATTCATTGCACACTGCCTCATTACGGACAGTGACAAGTCCGGGTCTTGCGATCATCCTGACAGGAGAGAGAATGGCAGTGAAGGCAAAGTGATCTTAGAAAGAAGAAACTCGTGAAATAGGAGAAAAAAAGTGAACGGCTCTTTCAACAGCTGCTGCTTTTCAAATGATAGTGGGAGCCAGTGATAATTTGCACTGACATCTTAAGTGATGTTATTGAGCAGAGTACACTTGACATCTGAAGGCATTATATAAGGCCTAATGATTTAGTTGCATTTCTGGAACTCTTTGATTTGGAAGGATTTAATGGGATCAGTGGTTAAGACAATTACAAAGTTTCATACAGTGTTTTAACAGTAAGTGGAATAATCCTGTATAATCATGTTCCTGTTCGACTTCCCACTGATACCAAAACTGTAACTGGCTCAGTAAGAAAGCTTAAATTAGTGCTGTTTTTCTAACTGAAAATAGATTTTTATAGAGATGAATTTTCCATGGCTGCTGTGATATTTTTTACCTGGTGAGAATATTTATATCATTTAATCAGAAACTCGAGGAGAAGATTTGAAGGTTTGCTCATGTCTGGAAGTGTTTACTGCTGGATGCAGAATGAGCAGTGATTCAATGCTGGGTGGATTCACCGTGGGTGCATAGTCAGTGCTGGCGGTTAGCGACGGGCAGCCATGGTTATAACCAGAAATGTGAAGAATGGATCATCGATAATTAAGGACAGGAGAAGGCTAAACTGTGCCTAAATGTTATTTCCATCAGTCCCTACAGCATTCCAAAATGTGAGCAGTAATGAATATTAAATTAAAATCATGCAGTCCATTGCAAAAGTACTTAGACAGATAGAACATAGAACAGCACAGCACAGTACAGGCCTTTCAGCCCTCGATGTTGTGCTGAGCAATGTCCAAACCCAAGATCAAGCTATCCACTCCCTATCATTCTGGTGTGCTCCATGTGCCTATCCAATAATTGCTTGAAAGTTCCTAAAGTGTCCGACTCCACTATCACAGCAGGCAGTGTATTCCACACCCCAACCACTCTCTGAGTGAAGAATCTGCCTCGGACATCCCTCCTATATCTCCCACCATACACCTTATAGTTATGCCCCCCAGTAACAGCTACATCCACCCGAGGAACTAGTCTCTGAACATCCACTCTATCTATCCCCTCATCATTTTATAAACCTCTATTAAGTCACCTCGCATCCTCCTCCGCTCTTAAGAGAAAAGCCCCAGCTCCCTCAACCTTTCCTCATAAGACCTACCCTCCAAACCAGGCAGCATCCTGGTAAATCTCCTCTGCACTCTCTCCAATGCTTCCACATCCTTCTTATAGTGAGATGACCAGAACTGCACACAATATTCCAAATGTGGTCTCACCAAGGTCCTGAGTAGTTGCAGCATAACCCCACGGCTCTTAAACGCAAACCCCCTGTTAATAAACGCTAATACACTATAAGCCTTCCTCAAGGCTCTATCTACTTGAGTGGCAACCTTCAGAGATCTGTGGATAAGGGTGAGAAAACAAGGTTCAGTTGGGTCTCTTGAGGGTTACAAGGTAGCCAGGAATGAGTTAAAGAAAAAGGACTGAAGAGAGCTAGGAGGGGGCATGAGAAGTCCTTGGCGGGTCGGATAAAAGAAACCCCCAAGGCTTTTTACTCTTATGTGAGAAATAAAAGAATGACCAGGGTGAGGTTAGGGCCAGTCAAGGATAGTAGTGGGAACTTGTGCATGGGGTTGGAAGAGGCGAGGTGTTAAATGAATACTTTTCTTCAGTGTTCACTAAGGAGAGGGGCCATGTTTTTGAGGATGAGAGTGTGGTACAGGCTGATAGGATGGAGGAGGTAGATGTTCTGAGGAAAGATGCATTAGCAATTTTGAAAAACCTGAGGGTCACTAAGTCCCCTGGGCCAGATGGGATACATCCTAGGATACTTTGGGAGGCAAGGGATGAGATTGCGGAGTCTTTAGCTTTGATCTTTGGGTCTTCACTGTCCACAGGGATTGTCACAGTAAGAAGTCTCACAACACCAGGTTAAAGTCCAACAGGTTTATTTGGTAACAAACGCCACCAGCTTTCAGAGCTCCGCAGCGCTCCGAAAGCTAGTGCTTATCCCAGTCCAACGCCAGCATCTTCACATCGCCGGGATTGTGTCAGAGGACTGGAGAGTGGCAAATGTTCTTCCTCTCTTCAAGAAAGGAAATAGGAATGACTCTGTTAATTAAAGGCCAGTTAGTCTTACTTCGGTGATTGGTAAGTTAATGGAAAGGATCCTGAGGATTAGTATTTATGACCATTTGGAAAGATGCAGCTTAATCTGGGATAGTCAGCACGGTTTCATGAGGGGTAAGTCTTGCCTCACAAATTTGATTGAATTCTTTGAGCAGGTAACTAATTGTGTAGACGAAGGTAGAGCAGTTGTTGTTGTATACATGGATTTTGATAAGGTTCCCCATGAAGAAAGTAATGAGATGTGGCATAGAAGGCAATTTGGCCGATTGGATAAGTAACTGGCTGTCTCATAGAAGACAGGGGGTGGTGGTGGAGGGAAAATTTTCAGACTGGAGGCCAGTTACCAGCGGTGTACCACAGGGATCAGTCCTGGGTCCTCTGCTATTTGTAATTTTTATCACTGACTTGGAAGAAGGGGCAGAAGCATGGGTTAGTAAATTTGCTGATGACATCAAGATTGGTGGAGTAGTGGATGAGGTGGAGGGCTCTTGTAGGTTTAAGGGTTTATTCGGGTCAGTAACTATGCACTGAGAGGGATATAAAGGTGATTGTACTCCATGACTCCAAACTCCTAACTAACAAGGAAAACCCATACTCACCTCTCGGATTCACATGCTCTGGGCTGATTAGACAAACAGGTCACAAAACCCCCTGAGAACTTACCCCTTAAAGGGGCACACTACCACAACCCTATCCCTTTAAGTTCCTGATTATCACGTTTCAGTAACAATTGAACGATTGACAATATTATATCTTCAAATAACCTCAAAAACACTCCCTTAAAAACTGTATCAATCTGGGGACTTCCTGATCCTTTGGAATTTTGTAATTCACTCGCAAATGCTTTGGCAGTAGAGGTAAATTTGGGTTGAAATTCAATCAATTGACTCTTGACTTATGAAGGTGCACCAGCACAGAGAGAAACTCCAAATCATCCTGAAATGTGTGTGCCTGGCCAATGCTGAAAAGTAGGCTCCTTACAATAGGCTGAGCATTGGACCCTCAATGAAGATATAGGAGGAATTGCCTTATCCAGCTGAAATAGGTCCAATAAGGATTTGTGATCAGTGAGTACTATGAAATGCCACCCATAAATGTACAGATGGGATGTCTTCTCTCTGAAGATGATGACTAGTCCCTGTTTTTCAATTTGAGAATTAGCTTTTTCAGCATTAGTCAGAGTCCTCGAGGCCTTTCTGCACCATCTTATGTGATAAAACTGCTCTGATTCTGTATCGAGACACGTTGCAGGTAAGAGTTATCTCTCCTGAGGGGTCAAAATGAGGTAAGAGACTGGATGACAGCGATGCCTGTTTAACTGATTCAAAGGCTTCTTCCTGATGCTCTCTCCAATACCATTTCTGATGCTTCTTGGGCAGCGGGACCAGAAGATCTCACCACCAGTGAATGGCATACCACCTCCTACTACGAGAAAGACCCCGTGGGAAGGCCAGAGAATCATGCTTATAAAGTGATCTGGCTAAGGGCAGTTCCTCAGGTCTTTGCAGTCTTACACTTTCCTCTTCAGTTGTTAGTAGGAGCCTCCCACTTTCAATTTCAAACTGTCTACCATCATTATTCTCTATCTTCCTATTGGTCAACATCCTCCAATCTTCCTTCAATCATTTCCAATAGCGAATTCCGATGCAATCAAATATGGACCAAGATATATTGTGGTCCTTTCTTGCTGATATTCATGAACAATCTTTGTTCCACTGCCATCCTAAGGTTGAGTTCCCTCCAACTGACTCACTCCATTCTTCTCCACAATCACATTTCATAACTTTCCAATCTTTGAATATCTGATTTTGTTCAGCTCAATGCGGGGATCACAGTCTCGATCACACTTTTATTCCGAGCCTTGTCTATTCCTATACTGAACTATCCTTTGGTGGATGGATTCTTTGCCATTGCTATTCAAACTTTGATTTTTTTATGGCAGTAGCCATCTTAGTCATAAAGGTCATAGAGTCGTAGAATCATCGAGGTTTACAGCATGGAAGGAGGTCCTTTGGCCCAACTTGTCCATTCCACCCCTTTTTTAACACCTAAGCTAGTCCGAATTGCCCGCATTTAGCCCATATCCCTCTATAACCATCTTACCCTCGTAACTGTCTAAACACTTATTAAAAGAAAAAATTGTACCTGCCTTTACTACAACTTCTGCCAGCTTGTTCTAGACACTTACCACCCTCTGCATGAAAAGATTGCCCCTCTGGACCCTTTTATATCTTTCCCTCTCACCTTAAACCTATCCCCTCTAGTTTGAGACTCAAGATATTGATTATTTAGCTGATCTATGCCCCTCATTATTTTATAGATCTCTATAAGATCACCCTTCAGCCTTCTACACTCCAGAGAAAAAAGTCCCAGCCTATCCAGCCTCCCAAGTCCTGGTAGCATCCTAGTAAATCTTTTCTGCACTCTTTCTAGTTTAATAATATCCATTCTATAATAGGGTGACAAGAACTGTACGCAGTATTCCAAGTGTGTCCACATCTTCAATAAGATGCCTCAACTCCTGTATTCAATGATCTAAGCGATGAAACCAAGCATGCCGAATGCCTTCTTTACCATTCTGTCCACCTGTGGTCCACTTTCAAGGAGCTATGAACCTGTACCCCTCAATCTCTTTGTTCTCTAACTCTCCCCAGTGCCCTACCATTAACTGTGTAAGTCCTGCCCTGGTTCAATCGACCAAAATACATCCCCTCGCATTTGTCTAAATTAAACTCCATCTGCTATTCATCAGCTCACTGGCCCAATCGATCAAGATTCCATTGCAATCTGATATAACTTTCTTCATTGTCCATTATGCCACCAATTTTGGTGTCATTTGCAAACTTACTAACCACGCCTCGTAAATTCATATTCAAATCATTAAAATAAATGGTAAATAACAGTGAACCCAGCACCAATCCCTGAGGCACCCTGCTGGTCACAGGCTTCAGTTTGAAAAATAATCATTTCAATCACCCTCTTTCTTCTGCCATCAAGCCAATTTTGTATCCATTTGGCTACTTCACCCTGGATCCCGTGAGATTGAACCTTATGCATGGATAGAACCTGGTGGATGTGAGGGGGCATGGGAATGGGAGATGCATGGGTTCCCATACAGAGGCCAGGGGATGAGGCGTGTGTGTGGGGTGAGGGCAGGCGGGGCTAATAACTTTGAAGGGTTTGGATGAAATTCCAGAGAATTGAGGCAGATTTTCTAACCATCCTGCATCAGCACTCATTGGCTACCGTGGCCATCTAAGATCTGTTTCCAGAGTCAATGGCCCTATCATAATCCTACCCTCACCTCCCCAAAGCCAAGACTGTATTTAATAGGGCTCTTTAAACCAAAGTGGGTCTGTTGTGTCAGCAGACTTCATGACTTGAACTTCCTATCTTGTTGATAAGAATCTATCCCGTTTTCTCAGAATCTCTGCAAAAGTTCTATCTGAGCTGCTGGGTATTTCCAGCAATTTGTGTTTTTATTGCTTATATTGTGATACATATACCAGCTGTTGAGCAATTTCTCTGCTATTTCACTGTTATTATTATCAGTCTTCATTTCCAAAGTAAAAAGAATGAAAGATAATTGGAGTAATGAAGCAGCAATAAAATATTGTCAAATTACTTGCTATGTACATTGCAAACACTGTACATTCAACCTGGCCAATGCCTTAACAAGATCTCCAGTGAGTTTACACCATTACAATGTTTCTAAGAAAAATGTATTCAGTCCAGTCCAGTTCACACACGAGAAATGACCACTGCCCTGAGTTATTATGGGTCAGTGCTACAACTAGAATGACTTTGTCCACTTTCAGGACTGGGATGGTGACAGTGAGGAGGAGTGTGGGGGAGGGGAAAGGGTTGTGGGGTGGGGGGAGGACATTAAAGTGAGGAACCAGCTAGTAGAATGTTCTTTTAATCCTTTTAACTGAGCAGGGAGCAACTGTCCTCACAACCATAGAAAATCATGGGGTAACAAGGAGCACATTGCAATTGGAAAAATAACATGCTTGAGGCACTAGATATTTAAGTGTTTATATCTGGATGAAAACTGCGAATAATTGAAGTGAATAGACATTGATGTGACACATTACAAATGAATGCTTGGAACAGATTTAAACATTGAACCAAAAACACAATCTGGATTTGATTGGATTGAATTCTTCAGTTCAACATAATTTAAAAATTGCGAATGTCACACCATGATACATGTGACTGAGTGAGTTTTAGCTGATTACGGCACAGCTGAATAATTTAAGTGGGTAATAAGCAGAAAATCCTCTCCAAAGAGATTAGTGTAATGTTCGCAATGGAATGCTTTGGATACACAACTTAAACATAGCTATGGGCAAATGGCAATGCGAGCATTTATGTTTAATTTGAGAAGCTTTTAAGATTCAAACTTGGAGCGAACAGAAGTTAATTGAAATTTAACACTCAAAGGTTAGTTTGCCTCAATTGGAGAGTCATTAGCAGTCAAGTTATGTGTAATTTCTGTGTCACTTAATCATTATTAAATAAATAACCTACTTCTTGATTTTAAAAAAAACAATGATCCCCCAGTGAAGTCTGAACCAGAACATTCCAACGTTCCTCCATGAAACTCAGAGTCCCCACTTATTGTAGGAGACTCCTGCATTTATTTTTTATTCATTCATGGGACATGGGCATCACTGGTTGGCCAGCATTTATTGCCCATCCCTAGTTGCCCTTGGAGGACAGTTGTGAGTTGCTGCTTAATTCCAGATATTTTTTACTGAATTCAAATTCCACCATCTGCTATGGCGGGATTCGAACCCGGGGCCCCAGAGCATTATCTGAGTTTCTGAATTAATGGTCTAGCAATAATGTCACTCGGCTATCGCCTCCCCATTGTATCAATACTTGCAGGTTCCCCTCGGATTGTATCAACATCTGCAGTGGCTCACAGAGTTTTGTCCAGAAAGTCTCTGAAACTGTGATTGTAGAATCATAGAAGCAGAGGGGGGCCATTCGGTGCATCAAGTCAGCACCAACTCCTATCCAGACCCTGACCCCAGAACCCCATTTATTTACCTCACTAATCCCCTGAACATTCACATCCTGGAATTTATCATGGCCAATCCACCTAACCTGCACATCTTTGGATTGTGGGAGGAAACCGGAGCACCCAGAGGAAACCCACACAGCAACGGGGAGACGTATAAACTCCACACATAGAGTGACCTCAGGCTGGAATTGAACCCGGATCCCTGGCGCTGTGAGACAGCAGCGCTAACCGTGCCACTATTATTGTATTTGTAGGAAGACTTCAGAACTATGATATCTGCAAAGGATGCCGAGTGTTGTGCCTATATTTGCAGAGGATCTCTGATTTTTTCACTATTTAGCTCATGTGTCTACAACTGTGTCACTGTTTGGAGAGGTCAGTGGGATTCAGTCGTCTGTGATAGGTAATCCCTGGGAAGGAGTTAATGTTTGAGAGAGCTTTCCTGGCATTGTCAATATTTGCAGAAAGATGATCAACCAAAGCATTTGAACATTCCTGTCCTAACGGACTATTTCTCCTGTATTAAATACATGTTCCATGTGATTGTTACTCCTTGTTTGCTCTTTGAGGCCATTTAATACAAAATACTTTATAAAATCACAAATGCTCTGCTTCCCCCAATTTCTGCCATTGGTAAAAAGTAAATTTTATTTTTTTTAATCCAACTAGGGCATACCGTGATAAATGAATATTACAAAGCAGATCTTTTGCTCCCCAGACTTTTTGACCTGATCAATAATTGCTTTTGTATCATGCTTGAGTAGCTTTCATGGATATGTGAACACAGTTCTCAAGAAGCCTGACTGGAAGGGAACAGAGTTTACAGAATGCAAAGTGAAACCATGACTGTGGTGTACACACACCAGTCTCTGCCTGGGCAATTTCCCAGACATTGTAAATCTTTATAAACTTAATTCTTTATCTTCTTCAAATGGCCTCTTTGAACATTTTACGTAAGAACATAAGAAATAGGAGCAGGAGTAGGCCATCTAGCCCTTCGAGCCTGCCCCGCCATTCAATAAGATCATGGCTGATCTGACTTTCCTGTTATGAAACCTAGCATTCTAAAATTAGTGGGTACAAAACTGCATTTAATTTTCAGAACAAATTCACAGGAGTTCATTGGGGGAGTTTCACTGTTTAAATGGGTGGGATGATAAACTGTCAAAAATCTAATCATCCCACTTCTTCTTTTAGTGATGGTGAATCTGGAGTAGGTTCGGTGAATTAGTCATGGTCAATGTGCAGGGTAATGGGGTAAGGGCAGCAACAAAAAATGCTGGAGAATCTCAGCGGGTCTGACAGTGGAGGGGGAATAGAACCAATGTTTGGATTCTGGATGACCCTTCGTCATTCGGGCGGAATATACTTTTAATATGCTACAATGTCATCCTGGTTGGAAGGCTTCTGGAGAACCAGCGATTCTGATGTTTAGAATGATCTTATTGTGAATAAAGGCCTGATTTTACCATTGCATCGCGCTCGTTTTTGGAGGTGAAAACTTGGTAAAGTCAGACATGAGGTGATTAGCACAATCCGTACCCACACTCACACAGATACCCCCTTTACCAAGGCCTGAAAATGGCTGCGATTGGAACCGCACCTGAAACGGACACAACAGCGATTTAGATGCATTTACATGCATTTAAATTGAATTCATGGGCTGCCCGCCCAACTTTATCAGCATGTTCCCCCTTTACCATCGCATTTGCTCGTCCAGATTCAGTGTGAAACAGAAATGCTCGGCAAAGATCTGTTTTAGGTGCTCCAGTAGGTTCAAAGCCTTCTGGTGAACCTCTGACTCAGATCGGTGGTGAGGGGAGTGGGGGGGGCAAGGGATGCAGATCAGATCATTTTCTGCTTAGGGGTTGGGGGGAGAGGGAGGCCTGATCATTCTCTGGTGGAGGGGAGGCCCAATCAACCTTGGGGATAGGAGGGAGGCCCAATCATTGTCTGATGGGGGGGAGGAGGGAGGTCTGATCATTCGCTGGTGGGTTGGAGGGAGAAGGGAGGGGGGGTCAGATGTATTTTTGGTGGGGGGAGAGGGAAGGCCAGATGGATCTCTGTAGGGGAGGGAGGACCGCTGCAAATATGCAGGCAATCTGTGGGGGGATGGATGGATAAGGGGGACAGTTATGTTGTGGGGATAGGGTGATGTCTGTGAGGGCCATCACTCCCACTTTTTGCTCCCGGGACACGTTATTCATTTTTTGCAGCCCGGAGCGATCTGACAGGGGCGCGCTTTCTCAATTTTTTTTCTAACTGCGCAGTTCAGAGCTCCAATCATTTCGGGCACAGCGCAGTTCAGACCCGTGATTTTTTTCAGGCTGAGTGCGTAGGCAGGCGCCTGAAAGCAGATTTCCAAGTTGAATCTGGCCATATTCAGCACTTTGAATGGAAATGGTAAAATCGGGCTCTGTGGCCGCTTTTTTGTATTAAAAGTTTGTAGGATTGAACAATGTTATATTGGTTCACACCATATTGTCATAGAGTATGGTGACAAAAGAATTCCTGTCAATGCCAATATTATATGCTAGTTTGAGCTTGTAATAAAACTATCCATATCTGACATTCCATCAGCTAACCATCAGTTTTATACTGATTACTGCAACGTGACTAAAGGTGAAACCCACTATTAGGGACTAAGATCCTCTATTTTTTTAGAACCATAGAACAGCACAGAAACAGGCCTTTTGGCCCTTCTTGGCTGTGACAAACCATTTTTCTGCCTGTCCCACTGACCTGCACCTGGACCATATCCCTCCACACCCCTCTCATTCATGTACCTGTCCAAGTTTTTCTTAAATGTTAAAAGTGAGCCTGCATTCACCACTTCATCCGGCAGCTCATTCCACTCTCCCACCACTCTCTGTGTGAAGAACCCTCCCCTAATAAGTTTAATGCGGAAAAGTGTGAGGTAATTCACTTTGGCAGGAATAACAGATGTGTCGAGTATAGGGCTAACGGTAGGACTCTGAATAGTGTGGATGAACAGAGGGATCTAGGTGTATGTGTACACAGATCCCTGAAAGTTGGGAATCAAGTAGATAAGGTTGTTAGGAAGGCATACGGTGTCTTGGCGTTTATTGGTAGGGGGATTGAATTTAGGAGCCGCAACATCATGTTGCAACTGTACAAAACTCTGGTGCGTCCGCACTTGGAGTATTATGTGCAATTCTGGTCCCCACATTATAGGAAGGATGTGGAGGCATTGGAGAGGGTGCAGAGGAGGTTTACCAGGATGTTGCCTGGTATGGAGTGAAGGTCCTATGAGGAGAGGCTGAGGGATTTGGGGTTGTTTTTGTTAGAAAGAAGGCGGCTAAGAGGGGACCTTATTGAAACATATAAGATGATTAGAGGTTTAGATAGGGTGGACAGTGATAGCCTTTTCCCTCGGATGGAGAAAGCTAGCACGAGGGGACATAGCTTTAAATTGAGGGGTGGTAGTTATAGGACGGATGTCAGAGGTAGGTTCTTTACCCAGAGAGTGGTGAGGGATTGGAATGCCTTGCCTGCTGCAGTTGTAAATGCGCCTAGTTTGGGGGCGTTTAAGAGATCTGTGGATAGGTTTATGGATGGAAAGGGATTGGTTTAGGTTAGAGGGTCATTGCTTTTTTAATTGGTCGGCGCAACATCGTGGGCCGAAGGGCCTGTTCTGCGCTGTAATGTTCTATGTTCTATGTTCTAATATTCCCTTTAAACTTTTCCCCCTTCACCCTTAACCCATGTCCTCTAGTTTTTTTCTCCCATAGCCTTCGTGGAAAAAGCCTGCTTGTATTCACTCTATCTATACCCATCAGAATTTTATACACCTCTACCAAATCTCCACTCATTCTTCTATGCTCCAGGGAATAAAGTCCTAACCTATTCAACCTTTCTCTATAACTCAGTTTTTCAAGTCCTGGCAACATCCTTGTAAACCTCCTCTGCACTCTCTCAACCTTATTAATATCCTTCCTGTAATTAGGTGACCAAAACTGCACACAATACTCAAAGTTCAGCCTCACCAATGTCTGATACAACCTCACCATAACATTCCAACTCTTATACTCAATACTTTGATTTGTAAAGGCCAATGTACCAAAAGCATTCTTTACAACCCTATCTACCTGTGATTCCACTTCTAGGGAATTATGTATCTGTATTCCCAGATCCCTCTCTTCTACTGCACTCTTCAGTGTCCTACCATTTACCTTGTATGTTCCACCTTGGTTTGTCCTTTCAAAGTGCAACACCTCACACTTGTCCAAGATTGAATAGTTTGAACTATTCAATCTTGGATTACAAACTAAATTGCATAACAAGTTTGTATATGTTATTGCGATAAGATCATCTATAAATCTCAAGCAAGTAATTTTCTGGGCTAAGTTATATATATGGTATGAACCAGATATCTTGAGGAGAGACAAAGGCTGACCTGTGTCAACAGCACTGGAAGGATCTAGAAATTCCTTGTCTGAGAATGATGAATTATTTATCAGAAGTACGTTGCTCACTTCTATTTTTCGATAAAGGCACCCCCAAGAAAGACAGAGTTCAAATTGGCCCTGTTGATTTTGTAATTCTGAGGTGGGTTTTATTTTATTCAAATGATTGTACTCATTAGAATTGAGCCATCTGTGAAATATTTTATTGAAGAAATAAGACATGTGGTATCCTTCAAATAATTACTCGAAGATTGCTACAAACAATTCCTCCTACACAAAATGCAAAACATGAGGTGCCTGGCATGTGGCCAAACCCTGGTTTGGAGAATTCATATTCCTGAGATTTGGTACAGCTGGATTAGTCTTTGCTGTGCTAACACCCCAAACTGCCAAATCCACAGATAGCAAACCCAGCAAACATCTTAATCTGTAAGACGTATGCTGTAATCTTCCAATCCAATCTGTTGTGCATGTGAAATCAGTTTCCATTTCTGAAAAAGAAAATCACTCTTGGATTATTCTTGATGGGGTTTTTGTGCCTTCTTTAATTGCTTTCACTTCACTGCATGTCTCTTTCCAAACCGTGATGTTTCCACAAACTCACCACTGAATTTCCCCTTTCGTCAATAACCCTGTCCATTTCTTCATTCAATTCCCAACAGACACATGGGCTTTCCTTAATCAATGTTAATCTCCCTTTAGGATTTTGACCTTTGTCATAAGGATATAGTAATGGGAAGATTTTAACACAAGGCAGTGATTTTTCTGCGAGGACTTTTGCAATAGGCAACACAACAATATTTTTTACAATTGCAACAAATCTTTCTTTGAAGAGGTCCAAAAAATGAACATTTATACATAAATCTGATCTTTCTGCACATTTTTTCGAACTTTAGTACATACAAGTGACAAATTCAAATGATGATTTAGCCATCATTGTTGTAGCTTGCATTTAGCTTCAGCAAATCTGTTTTCAATTTCTTAAAGTCCTTCTGTGCTCCCACAGCTGGTAGAGTACATAGTGAGATATCTATCTTCATTGCTGTCATTCTGTCCTGTTCTATTTGTTCATTGTCCCATCTAAAAAGAACAAAAAAAAGAACTTTTTTGATTTCAACAATAGTCAATCACATCATTCTTTCCTTTCAATATTCTTTCAAGGAAACTTTAGGCGAATAAGTTAGCTTGATGCAATGCCATTTGTTGGCATAGAAGAATAAAGAAACAAGCTGGAGCCTCGTGGTAACCACAATGTACATTACATCAGATCAAAGCAGTTTCCATCATTCCCTCACAATCTGCACTCAGGTTTGAAATTCCTTGCTTCATGAATGTGTTGAAAACTTGAAAAAAACAACCATCAGGTTGCAATTATCCTGACAATTGCAGGATATTTATTTTTCTCATCCTGGGCCCATGTGTTTCAGATGATATGACACAAGTGAACAACGTGTTGATTGGTGGTCCTTCCAGATGTTTCAATGCAAATGTATTTATTAATGTTGATTGATGTGAAGAGAGATATAATATTTTGGTAGATCAAGATCTGATAATGTTGCAGCATTTGAAACTCTTTGGATATCCTGGGCATTAATGTGAACCTCTAATAGCTTTGTTGTTGCACAGATTATTCTTTAATCCTATCCATCATGTCACCAATTTGTTAACTTCACTGCACCAAGGGATCTTCAATTAACGGAAGAGGAATTTTTTCCCAGCTGGGTTGATCTCTCATGTCTTGTCACCACAATGAAAGTGACTTAATGGCAAAACAATGAGGACCAGCTTCAGTAAACACATTGAGCATCATTGTCCATCATGTCATCAATTTAATTTTGGAAAGCTTCCTGCCAGGAGAAAAGTTCTGTTCTCAATAATGTGCATCTGGTACTCAATCAATAACTTGTTAAAGCGCTGGGTGGTATTTTTTTCAAAGTTTTGTCTCCAGTGGGAAAAGTGAGAGTAGCCCACCCTTGCTGTGTTTTTCCACTGCATTTATTTTAAAATGTGAGAGGCGGGTTCCACAAAGTCATGCTGGGCTCTGACTGAGAGACACACCAATCTGGAATAAATAGAAACAAAAAAAAAGGAAGATTCCCCCTCCAAACAAACATTGGACCCCAACCCCTGGGAAACCCCCATGGACAGGTGACTCCCTTCCCCTACCCAAGAATGCCACCAAACCCTGAATGTCCCCAACAGAAGCTCCTTTGCACTGGCCTGTAGTGCTGCTCACTACAATGCCCAGGCATTGATCCCTGACCTGCCCAGTGGGCTGTATCAATGGGCAGTGTTGAGGGAAGTACCATGGCACAGTGCTGGGGTATTCCCAGACATGACTCTCTCCCTGCTGAGGACTGTGCTTACCTGTGCACCCCTGGTGGATTTTGTTCACCAGTTTCCTGTTTGCCAAAACCTGTTGTAAAACCTGGCAATGTGACATCGTGCCAGTGTGTAGGGATGGGGGATTTTACTATTTGGAGGATAATAGACCAGCGAGGCTCAGCAACTGTATTTAAATGCAGGAATCCTGTTACATCATCGGCGAGGAGTGGGGACAATCAAGTAGGAAAATCCCACAGGTTTGAAAACCATTTTGGAATTCCCCTTCATTTATCTGCCCTCAACCCCATTCCTGCCACTGAAAACATGGGATGAGAAATCCCCACCACTCTGTTGATAAGGACATTTGTGTGATGTAAAATGACCAATACATTTATCAAAATAACCTAGTTGCATTACTTTAGAAAACAACAACTTGTGTATATTTTGACACCAAGCCACAATGGACAATATTAAGACAGATGTCCCAAGAGGTGGCTTTTAAAGAACATTTTAAGGAAGAAAAATGGTAAAGACTCAGAGAGATATAGGGAGGGAATTTCAAAGTTTAAGGGCCCAGGCAATATGGAGGATCCTTCAGGAAGAGGACTTGTGTTTCTTTTAAGCAGACAGAATGCGTAGAAGATGGAAACTAGCTCATGCACTCTCCTCTCTAATCATTTTGCTCATTGACATTGAAACTGGGATGTCCCTATGGGCAACTGAACAGAGGACAAAGAAAATTACAGAACAGGAACAGGCCCTTTGGCCTTCTAAGCCTGTACCGACCATGCTACCTGTCTGGACTACAATTCCCTACCCTTCAGGGGACCACATCCCTCTATTCCCATCCTATTTGTGTATTTGTCAAGATGTCCCTTAAAAGTTACTATTGTATCTGTTTCCACTACCTCACCCGGCAGCGAGTTCCACGCATTCACCACCCTCTGTGTATAAAAGAGGCGAGCACATGACTGAGGAGAGGGGAAATGAGAAGTGGGGGAAATGATCTGCTGATAGGTAGACGACCACTATATTTATGTTGGTGTTTCCCTTAGGGGATCAGACATGGAAGGTGGAGTGCCTTGTATTTAATCTGGGTATAGTGAATCTCATGGGATGATGGCCTTTTATTACATTTTTATGATATCATATGTGTACCTCAAATAAAACAAAACTTGTGATGAAGAGAGTGATTTTGTTGCATGAATTGTCATTGTTTGGAAGCAGAAAGTTCAACCAAAGGCTTAGATTGAGCAATAATAAGAACTCATATTTGTAGAATGATTCTAGGGTTGTAAGCTATATCAAGGTGCTTTAACAAGTGTCCGCAAAGAAAGTTTTACAGAGCCACAAAAAAAATTATTAGATCCAAAAGTTCCTTCAAAGGATTGTGTTTTAATGAGTGCCTTGAAAAAGTTGGGAAAGCTGGAGCAGTTTAAGTGTTTCTGAGATACCAGCCGAGGCATCTAAAAGACATGACCATCAGTAGTGGGAAAATTGAAAGTGGGGATTCTCGTAAGGTTAGGCATTTTAGAGAGTTGTAGGCCTGAAGGTGAAAGTGATGCAAATACATCTTCTGAATAGGGAAACACTTGAAAAGGTGGATGTTCGAAGTAACTGGGGGATCTAAATACATAGATCATTAAATTGTCATGAGCAAGTGAAGAAAATAATGAAAATGGCTAATGGAATGCTGGTCTAAATATCTAATGGCATATAATACAAGAAAGCAGAACGCTCCAGGTATACGAAGCCCTGGTGTGACCACAACTAGAATACTGAGAATAGCTCTGGGCATTACACCTCAGGAGAGATATATTGATCCTGAAGGGAATGTATTGTTGATTTACCAAAATGACAGTAGGATTCCAACGATTAAAACAGGGTGAGCAATTAGACAAAGTAGCCTTTTAGTCTCCTGGAATTTAGAGGGTTAGTGAGTAATTTGATCAAAATTTTCAAGATATTAAATGGGAACAGAGAGGGTGAATTGAGAGAAACTAGTTCTGCTGGTCTGGGACTCGGGGGCATAGTGTAAAAATTTAGAAAGGCCAACGCTTCAGAAATAAGATTAGGAAACACTTTGCCACATAAAGGGTGGTAAGAGTTTGAAGCTTTCTTCCTAATCGACAACTGACAGTAGATCAATTATTAATTTTCGATATGAGATTGAAAGTTTTTTTTATTTTAACCAAAGGTGTAAGGGATATGGAACTAAGCTGGCTTTTAGAGTGAGGTCACAGATCAATTTCATAGAATGACAAAACCAGAGGGAGAGCTGAATAGTTAATCCTTCTCCTAGATTCCAAAAGCACAAATCTACAAAGGTTATCCTGGTGTATTTTTGTGTCGCTGTGTGTTGCTCCTCTGAGAGAGTCTATTGCTAATAACAGTGAGTCTACATCCTGAGGAAATTGTAGAGGAATTGGAATTATAGACATTGCCAGGTGCTTTCCAGCTCAACATCCTCCAACTAGAATGGGCAGGAAGGAATAATTTATTAGAATAGAAGTGGAAAACCCCAGCCTCCTCAGAGCTCCAGTTTAAGGAGCCAAGATCTATAAATGGCCTATAATTTTCAAATAAAAAGGTCCATTTTTTAAATGAACTTGACAGATTTGATTAGTTTTAACATAAACATATGTTTTATTGCACCAATATCCAAGAAACATCAGAATACTCGGATAAACAAGCATTTTGAAGTTTTGGCCAATCATTAGACCTCTCCCATCACTAGAATATAAGTGGAGTTATTCCAAATCCTGGGAACTACAACGCCTGGTGTTGTTGGTGTTTAATTATCAGTGACCCCTTCCGATTTCTCTCCTTCTTTCTCGCAATATTTCAGATGAATGCCAAGGGAGAAGGAGAAGGGGGAATGGAGTGAATAGTTCTTTAGCAATCAGATACAATCCCAACCTGTCCGAAAGCTCTGTTCTGTGCTGTGAGACCCTTCAATAAACTGTCGCAGGTAGAATGTTCTGGGAGTAATTCAGCACAGTTTTGGAGTTGGTTTCATCTGGTTGCTGTTCTTTGTAAAATAAATTTTAGCAACTGTAAGACACGCAAATCCATTAATAAGCTGTGTTTCAATCCCAGTTTTCACAAACAGCCAAAGCTCCTTTGCAGAGTTAGTTAATCCAGATGTTTGTACATTCCTCACATAGTGCATTCCTGAATTCAGCAAGCTAAGTTACTGGATATAATGAGTGGCTGCGAATACTTCCTGCTTAGGTCAGACTGCACACAGCATTTACCCCACATACTGAGATGGACATTCCAATCCAGAAATGGGAGCTAAAATTGGCAAACCTTCTGTTGCCTGTAAATGATTCCCAGTATTACATCTGCTGCTGAGTGACAGCATGCTTTATCACGGAGCCCTAGTTCATGTGAGATTTCTCCTCTTGCAGGAGAGGTGACTTCCCGATGCAATTGGCACTGAGAGTCACTATTCATGATCAGGAGAAGGAGTGGGATTGGAACTACAGAGGAGCAAGCATGCCTCATGGTTGATGTAGCAGATGGCAGGACAAATGAGCTCCTCTTCCTCTGGGAGGGCCAGGAGATCCCCAATCAGTGACTCAATGACAATGTTTCAATGAAGTTAATATTTTCCTTACTCTAGCAGACTCTCTAAACATTCTGGGATTGCACAACAAGACCAGGAATGTTGCAGCAGATGAAAGAAAACCATAGAAAGATCTGTGCCATTACTGGAAAGCTTTGAGTAGTTTGCAGGTGTCAATGAACGAGAAACGTGACTGAACTGATGGTGAAGATTTCCCAGATATCGCACTGTACAGAGCCATGATCAGCCATGAACAGTTCAGTACATTGTTTAATATGATGGGTGGCTGTGCAAACAATATCCTAATGAAGCAAGGGATTGATGAAGAAAAATCTACGCATAGAACCTCTACAGTGCAGAAGGAGGCCATTCGGCCCATTGAGTCTTCATCAACCACAATCCTATGCAGGCCCTATCCGCGTGACCCCACAAATTTACCCCACTAATCCCCTTCCAGCAAATAAAGCCAGTCAAAATTAATCAGCAACAAATCTTCAGGATATCAACGATATCCTGGTGGGGATCCCTTGTCTTTTTGTGTTTTATGGGACGGTTTAGTCGGGATGGTGAGGTAAAAATTGCAGCAACGGTGTTAATCAGTGTCACCAGCTTACTGGCAATATAGTTTGTCAACTTTGCATACTTCACCCGCATCTCCCTAATGCCCATGCGCATGGCATTACTGAGATGACCATGTAATAGTTGGGACATACAAAGTCAGAGAGACGTGTGTAGAAGGAACTGTGCACAAACCTTGTCCATGAGTTAGCTTCATTATATTCAATCATCTGTTTTTTTATATGGAAATCATTAAAGTGAACATCAAGAGGTGAATTGCTGAAGAGTTATCTGTAACAGCAGCTGGCAAAGGAACACCTGAATGCACAATGCATTTCAATCCTTCTGTAAGGTAAAACAAAGAGGGTCTGTGTGAAAATGCCACCGCTTTACACTTTAACAGAGAAAAACATTCCAATCCATGGACTAACAGACTGGTTAGTGCAAGGAATAAAAATATAGAAAAGCAGCATTCATTTGCAATGTAGCAGCAGAGCCTGACTAATAAGTCTTCAGGAACAGACGTCGCTTTTATCAGAGGAGATGATGAGGAATGTCACACTTCTTTTTGTGCACACTCTCCTACCATACCTGACGTTGTCTGGAGTTGCACTGAGATGGACTGGAATTGATGTGTGAAATTAGGTGGAATGGATTCAGGTACAATGGACAATTCAGAAGCTTTCAAATTTA
This sequence comes from Carcharhinus amblyrhynchos, assembly GCF_965287045.1. Lineage (NCBI taxonomy): Eukaryota > Metazoa > Chordata > Chondrichthyes > Carcharhiniformes > Carcharhinidae > Carcharhinus > Carcharhinus amblyrhynchos. The sequence continues at coordinate 52,183,890 of NC_137342.1, forward strand.
CTGCAGAAATCTCCTCCTAGTTTTGACATGAAAACTAACAGTTCACATTAGAGCATTTAAAAGGTTGTGGCAGTCACATGAGTCAGTGTCTGGCCTGGCCTTTCTCAGTGTAACTGTTGGCTAAAGTGTTTCGGTAAATTTGAGGTTCTGCGACATGACAGGCAGAAATGGAAGCGATGGATAACATGGCTGGAGATCTGAGAAAAGTCCATTCACTTCATAATAGCAAACTCAAAGCAACAACCCCAGAAATAATCACCTTGACAACTGACAGGAAAGGTCAGAAGTCAGGTTTTAGTTGAGTCACTGCACAAAACTTCTTCTTCAGAGTCAAGCAGGTGGAATGCTAAAATGTGGAAACTCAATTTGAGAAAGAATTTTTATTTCTTCAGCTGCAGCACAATTATTCCCAAAAATATAAAAATTAGACTGTTACCTTTTCCCATCTAGTTAGACTCCTCTACAAATTTACTAAAATGAGTTGTCCCAACTTCCGAAAGTGAATGCTGAGGTGTAAATTCCATCTGAGCAAAGGAATTCAAAGCAATGACTTTTTATACTTATAATGAGAAACAGAATAACTGGCCAAACATCTAATTCATAGTCTTGGAACCTTACTGACTGGAAAATGGTGGCTGAATCTGTCTACCTGACAACAGTCACTCTTTAAAACAGTTAATTATCGAGCTCCTTGAGACATTGCTGAGAGATGTATTAAGGTGTTACGGAAATCCAAGTCAACTTTTCTCAAATAATTGGTTGATATCCTCTTCTAGTTTTATATCACACTTTTTTGTATTGTAATTTGTGTTTTGTAATTATTTTTATTTGCAATCCAAAGTTAAATAACAAACTAAACGGACATTATCAATGTCTCTCAGTATTTTAATGGTTCTGGATGATGATTCAAAATGGGACAACAATGGGATCATTTTGCTCTCATGGCAAACTCTCAAAGCAATATGGATGTGGTGTCCTGGGTGGGTCAGTGCTCCGTGTGGGTGGGTACTCTGGGTGAGTGTGGTGGCCTGGATGGGTAGGTGGGCAGATTGGATGGGTGAGTACTCTGGGTGGGCACACTGAGTGGATGAGTGCTGTGACTGGGTGCTTTGAATGGGTGTGGTACCCTGCATGGGTGCAGCCCTCTGGATGGATGGGTGGGGCGCTCTGAGTGTTCAGGGTGGCATGCTATGGAGTGCAATGCGCTGGGTGGGCACTCAAGGTGGGTATGATGTTCTGGGAGGTGCCAAAATCTCCAGTGGAAGGCTGCAGATGGAGTGGTGAGAGTCAGAATGGAGGCCAAATGGACAACACAAAAAAAAGTTCACGAGGGATTCTTCAAGAAACCAGTAGCCAGTTAGTTCCCGATCTAATTCACGAGGAAAGGACACACTGCTGCCCTTCCAATAGCAGTCACTGAGCTTGCACTGCTGCTGACTGTTGATAGAAAGAGTTTGTCCCATTGTCAATGTGAAATAAGACATTGGTATGAAGCTTAGTAGAACCAGGGGTCACAGTCTGAGGATTCAGGATCAACCATTTAGGATGGAGGTAAGAAGACATTTCTTCACCCAAAGAGTAGTGAGCCTGTGGAATTCATTATCAGAGGAAGTAGGTGATGCCAAAACATTGAAAGTATTCATGAGGTGGCTGGGTATAGCACTTGGGGCAAACGGGACCAAAGATTATGGGGAGAAAGCAGGATTAGGCTATTGAATTGGACAATCAGCCATGATTGCAATGAATAGTGGAGCAGGCGTGGAGGGCCAAATGGTCTCCTCCTGCTTCTATCTTCTAGGTTTCTGTGTTTCTATGTAACAGATAATGATTTTCCTATCCTTGAAATTGTGAGGTTTAACTGGAGACACAATTGTGGTCCTTTTGAGTTCTAATTAAGTGCTTAAGACAGCAGGGATTGTTAAAGAGCCGTTTACATTCTTCAAAATAAATTGTGTCAATTGTGAAATTCGGAAAACTGCTTTACGTTGCTGGCCCAGATCAAAGTACTCGAGATATCCAGATCTGAGATAGACAGATGTTGATCTGAAATGGACAGATGTTGTTCTGAGGTGGGTAAATGTTGATCAGTGATGGCCAGATGTTGACCTGGAGCTACATCAAGTTTGTGTGAAGAACAGACCCTGATTCTCCACAGAATGCTTCCCCATGCTTGTTAACATTCTATTGAGGATACAATTTGCAGCATAGGAACAGGAGGAGGCCATTCAAGTCTGTTCTACTTTTCATGGCTGACATGTGACCAGAATCTATTGGCCCACCTTTATATTTATCATGTTTAAGAGCATCAGAACATAAGAAATAGGAGCAGGAGTAGGCCATCTAGCCCTTCGAGCCTGCCCCACCATTCAATAAGGTCATGGCAGATCTGAAGTGGATCAGTTCCACTTTCCCGCTTTCTCCCCATAACCCTCAATCCCCCGTCTATCAAAAACCTATATACCTGTGACTTAAATATATTTAGCGAGGTAGCCTCCACCACTTCAACGGGCAGAGAATTCCAGAGACTCACCACCTTTTGAGTGAAGAAGTTCCTCCTCAACTCCATTCTAAACTGCGCCCCCCCCACCCACTTATCTTGAGGCTGTGCCCTCTAGTCCTGCTGTCCTTTCTGAGCAGGAAGAATCTCTCTACCTCTACCCTATCCATCCCTTTCATTATCTTATACGTCTCTATAAGATCCCCCCTCATCCTTCTAAACTCCAACGAGTACAGACCCAGTCTATTTAGTCTCTCTTCATAGTCTAACCCCCTCATCTCCGGAATCAGCCTAGTGAACCTCCTCTGCACCCCCTCCAAGGTCAAAATATCCTTGCGCAAGTGCGGCGACCAAAACTGCACACAGTACTCCAGCTGCGACCTCACCAGTGCCCTGTACAGTTGCAGCAAGACCTCCCTCTTTTTATATTCTATCCCCCTCGCTATAAAGGCCAGCATTCCATTCGCCTTCTTGATCACCTGCTGCACCTGCAGACTGGGTTTTTGCGACTCGTGCACAAGGACCCCCAGGTCCCTCTGCACCATAGCATGCTGCAGCTTTTCGCCCTTTAAATAATAATCCCTCCTACTATTATTTCTTCCAAAGTGGATAACCTCACACTTGCTAACATTATCCTCCATCTGCCAGGTCCTCGCCCACTCACTCAGCCTATCCAGATCCCTCTGCAGACTTTCCACACCCTCCACGCAATTTGCTTTTCCATTCATCTTTGTGTCATCAGCAAATTTCGCAACCCTACACTCAACCCCCTCCTCCAGATCATCTATATAAATGGTAAATAGCTGAGGCCCCAGCACCGATCCCTGCGGGACTCCACTAGTCACCAACCGCCAATCAGAATAGCACCCATTGATACCAACTCTCTGCTTCCTATTAGACAACCAATCCTCTATCCACGCTAACACCTTACCCCTAACTCCGTGCACCCTAACCTTCTGAAGCAACCTTTTATGAGGCACAGATTAACCTCAGGTTAACAAAAATGTCACCTCTCAGAGATTCCTTTGTTTGCTAACATTTGGGTTTGAACCCTCTAGTGCCAGACCATTCTGCAGCCCTACCAGTGTTGGCTTTCTATCAAAAAAATACTTATGGCTGGGTTTTATACAGATAATAGGGGCTCTCTGGCAGTTTCAGGAGCATGGGGGGTAGGAAATGGGGTGTAAATGCCCACCCAATAGCTGGCAGTGGGAATCAGGACCATTTTTATCTCACAACTACAGAGACTGCAGCAATTCAAGAAGGCAGCTCACTGCCACCTTGTCAAGGATAATTGGAGATGGACAATGAATGCTGGGCTTGACATCAAAAGACACAACCCTTAAATGAATAAGAAAAAGTGGCTGCTGCCCAGGCCAAAGTCTCTGTTAAGGATGGTGGCCCACCACCAAGGACAGCCACTCCAGTCCAAAGGTAGGCAGCTCAGTGCCACTTCTAGTGGTGGACACTGCTGGAACTGCACCTGCAGGATGTGGACACATTGATGACCATGAGTACTCAAAGTCAGTTAATGGGAACGAGGTGTGTGGGGCCAGGCAGGCAGGGCCTATTGAGGGAGGAGTGGAGGTTGGTGAGGGAAGGAGGTGCCATTGCTGTGGGGACAGCATGTTGGTGGTGGTGAGGTAGGGAATGCTGGGACAGGATATTAGTGGGCCATTCATGGCCCAATGAATAGCGAGCCCCCCCAGAACCCATGAAGAGGTTACCTGATTTCACCCAGCAGTTTTGCCATGCAGCAGAGTGCTCCCTGACCACTGGTAAGTTATCAGGGAGAGCAGGAAGAGGCCTTGATTTGGCTGACGTGGCGCAACTGGGCTCCAGGAAGGAATGACAGTCCTGCCTTTCCTGCGGCTGGCAAGATGGCATGAGTGTTGGGCACAGCACCCCTCTCCTTCCCACACCATATTGCCACCCTACTAGCCTCCTAGTGTACCCCCAAAGGGCTTGGAAAATTCAGCCCTATGCCACATGAAGTATTGTCTGAAAATCCATAATGTATTGGGGCCAGATTCTCTTTCAGAAGCAGCATGGAAATTCTGACAATAACTTCTGGATTTTTGTGGTTTGACTGCATCTTTACAGCTGGTGGAATTCACTGTGTGATTTACTCTTTGATAATACTGATTACCTCTTTATTACTTTTACTGCAAATTCCAGGCCAACTTTACATCGTTGTGTGGAGATCATTCATCATTAACAGCAATGAACTGCTGATGTCCAAAACAGATCGCTTAAATGTTTACTTGGCACAATGATCTTCATTTCTCTGCCTCAAGACAGTTCTTTGGTGATTGGTCTTCAATGACAAAGCACTATGATTTTTGCCATGAGTAGGGTGAAAAGATAGCCCTGAGTTTACCTCGGCACGGATGGGGATCAAACGCTGTGCCGTTGGTGTTTATCTGATCCACGTGCTCGCTGTCTAACTGAGCTCATCCATCCTCCACTTGGCCAAGTTATTGCTGGCAGGTTTTTGAATGGTGCTGTTGGAAACTTAATCAGCCAGTATTTTTATGATGAATTGAATCTAAAGAAGACATCATCAAACTCAAAATTATTGAAATCCAGAGTGTGTTTGGAACTATTGCACCCCCTTCTGCTTTGGATAGTTTTATTTGAAGCAAATGGTTTTTAAAGGTTTTTTTGTCCAAATTTAGAAGGTGTTTATAGCACTCAGACCTCAGTTGCTATAAATGGAGATTAATTGAAATGAATGCAACACTTCATTTCCTCAAAATAAAATCTTTTTTGAAGTTCTGCTGTTTTTTTGAAACACTGGTATTTTATACCTGCTGGCGACTAAAAAAAATCATCACAAATTCCCTTTCTTCAGGGTCAGTTTGCTGCAGCTTTTAATTACTCAATGCAGAATGCCTCTGGCACAAGTCAAAGCATGTGTTTCAATGAAGGAAACATTTGCTGCTGCCTTCTAGTACAGATTGTAATTATTACCTGCGCAGGTATGAATTAATAAAGTATGAAGACATGAGCTAAGACATGTCCATATAACTTGATCAATGACACGAGGCACTCTACACTTTGTATTTTGTCTTGTAATTAATAACTTGTGGTTGACATTTAAAACATCTCATTTTCAAATTGTACATACACTTACACATCATCAAAAGTTCACAATTGCCTTGAAGCTAATCATCCACAGACATAATTTCTGCTGTAATATTCATGTACACAGGTGTTAGAAAGATGAGGAAATCACTAAAGGTTGTTTCTTTGAAAGGTTTTAGTGTCTCTCCCAATCTTCTATCCTATGAAGACAGATTAAGTTTACTGTAATATTTTGTGACTATTGATTAGACATTATTTATTAACCCCAGCTCCAGTGTTCATGGGTGGGCTGTTTTATTCTGGTTACAACATTTCCATCCAAAGCATCTAATTACTGCAAAACCTCCTCCAGCTAGGAATTTGAGGATCGAACTCAAGAGAAGATTGCACAGGACATTGGAAAACACCTGTGTTCGTTCCCTCTCTCTTGCCTTTCTTCACACCCATCCTGTTTTCTTTGCCTTTGGGGAACAGAGGAGGGAATGGTGGAAGGATTTCCGAGCTAAGTACCAGCCCATTGAACTGCGTTGAATGCTCTTTCCATGGTTGACGTACGCTGCCATTGGACTCAAACCTGGAGCATCTAGTCCAGCGGTTAGGGCGTTACCACCCATGTTAATTTGCCTGCTATTGACTCTGCACAGCATTGCCCAACAACCCAGTCAGAAACAATCAGATTCCTGGATTCCGTAGGATAACTCTTTGGCAGCCATTGACATTGCTCCCATACCAGAGACTTTGACATCGTTATTCCGAACGTGGGGGTGACAGTCACACTTGGTGCAGCTGTAAGTTTCGGCTCTTGTATTGCTGAATGAAATGATTTCCATTAGCTAAATGAACAATATGTGCTGTAGCTCATATATATAAAACTTAATATCCTACTGAAAATACTCTTCACACAATCTGAGGCTGTTGCACTGAGTCAGATGGCTCATTTCAGTGAGTTGACAGAATCAGGCCAGAATACAAGGAGGAGATCGGTCTGATTGGAACGTCAGAGCCTGCCAGCTGACCTTACATCCTCCCCAAATGTTATCACAGCAAGGAATCATGGCAGGCTCAGAACGCAAGTTTAACTCTTAAATATTTGCAGTCTAGAGAACATCCAAAAGCTGATTTAGTCGATTTATATCTACTTCAGCTGTCGCCAGCTAATTTAATGTCATTGATGACACTACTTTTCTTGTTAATTCACTCTTAAGTCACTTGGAAAAAGCGAAGCTGCCATAATTGCACTCCAATTGCAAAACTTGATCTCTAAGCACGATGACCAATAGAGGCAAAGAATGTGAAGGTGGTGTTAAATGGCACTAGGAAGTTCCCTGTGATAATGGCTGGAATTTTCCAGCTGTTCCCGCCAGTGGGATCTTCTGGTCCTGAAAAAGGTGCTTTCCCTGCCATGGGTTTACAGCCAGCAAGGGGTGCAGTCAATGGGAAATCCCTCCCAATATCTGGGGAATGATTAAACCTGGCATTCACATATCACTCGATGTGGGGGCATTAGACACATCTTCAGATTCATTTATAAGGAAACACGTGAATCTCATCAACAATTTAATATTGCTAGGTAAATTTAACAAAATTATACAGAAATATGTTTTAGATAATTAACAGTGTATACCTTTCACCGACTCACACTCATATCTAGTGTGGTTCCGATCTTGAAATTCATCCTAAATGTTCTTTTATATACAAAAAATAGAGAGAAAAAATAGCAGCTTCAGGCTCATTTGTGGGTTTGCAGAATGCACAACAAACATTGATCTGGTCAGGCGTCACTTCCAGACCTGAAAAGATGCCAGTCTACCCAAAAGGCAGAATTTTCCCATCACGGGAATCGTAGCTGGTGGGACGCTGACCTTACAAAATCCACTGACCTCAAGCGGGATTTTCTAACTTTTGGGCAGGTGCAGCTGAAAAATCCCACCCAAAGTGTTCCAAAAACTTGAACAATGTGGTAAGCACACAGTTTCATACTGTTATCATGCAAAGTGATAGTTTCCACTAAAAAGATTTTGCTGCCAGCACAGAAAGACATTCAGCCTGCTACACAACTCAGCAATGCTGTGTATGAAATTGAGGGTCGGTGCAATGCTCGGTGTCTAAGCCATACGTCCCAAGATTTCACCATTTGAATCAAACAGCGTGTTCCCTGTTTTTAGTAACAATCTGAGTACAGACCATACGCAACCAGCCCGTGCTTGCAAAACTCAAAACAAATCGTTCACTGTTAGATATGATTCCATGATTGGACAGCACTTGCTGAACAGTCCTGAGTGTGCTAATAGCTACAATAACAATCAATTTAAGATATTCATTTGAGCTCATCACATTACTCATTCATACTGGCCACAAATGGCACACATTCTTACACATGGACAAAACAAAGATATTTAAACTGTCTCCCTTTTTGGAATTATTCATGAACTTACTCAAAACGGTCGTTTCCTGTCATTTTATCCATGGCAATGCCTCGACAAATCCTAGTTAACTTACTAACCAAGCAGTGCCTTTTAGCCTGCAGTATAAATTGTGATTGTTTGAAATTTGGCAATTTTGATGAGTGCAAGCCAAAAAAACTTCAACAATTTGTCTCAGCAGTATTAGTGGTACAATTGTGATAGGTACAACAATGAAATGTCCTTAGCTCCACTCATCACCATCACTGAAGAAACCCAGGATACGAGGCTCTGCTCCATGTTACGACCTGCCACTTCCTCTCCAGCGACCTGCTCCAACATACTACTGTGTCCAGCTCCAAACTAAACTCAAAAATTCTTTCTAACCTAAAGAGGCCCCTGGTCGCTAAGCGACAACCTCATCCTTCTTTAACGTTTGTTTGTTTTTATGTCATTAACTCTCTAATCACAATGCAGAAATGAAAGCAAAACCCACAGGCATGCAAGCACACTTGTTTAACATGAGTCTAACTAAAAATTTCACCCAAAATCTTCCAGTTTCACAAAAGTTAATGGTTATTTGAATGGCTTACTGCATACACCACGGTGGAAACCCAATGCCGCAGGGCTGGAAAATCCTGGCCCATGTCTAATAGAAATGAGATTTTCAACGGTGTAACTAAAGAATCAACAAAACCAATTAAAAGTTTCAATTTAAACATCTGGAAATCAAAACAGATTGAAATCACCGATGGTAGAATAAACATATTTTAGTTTTGATGCAATATTGAATTTCCTTAGTTAGTTTTTTGTTCGAACATTGATGTGAAGCCCGTTTAAACATTCTGAGCTGGCAAGAATGTTCATTTAAAGTTGATTACAAACACAAGTTCCCTTATTAGATCAACAGGCCAACTTCATAGAATCCAGATAACATAGGCTCCTACAGTGCAGAAGGAGGCCATTCAGCCCATCAAGTATGTACTGATCACTATCCCACCCCATAACCCCATGCGTTTACCTTAGCTAGACCCTTGACAATAAGGATCAATTTAACATGGCTAATCCACCTCACCTAAACACCTTTGGAGTGTGGGAGGAAACTGGAGCATCCAGAGGAAACCCACACAGGCATGGAGAGAACATGCAAACTTCATACTGACAGTGACCCAAGCTGGGAATTGAACCCTAGTCCCTGGCACTGTGAGGCAGCAGTGCTAACCACTGTGCCCACCATGCCACCCCCTATTTCCTAACTATTCAGGATCGTACTCCATGATTTTCAGAAACTTGAGCTATTTTATGAACAGTGTCAATGATCTTGGCCAGTTTCCAGCGATCCCTCACACAGCCACACAAGCAGCAAAGCCTGACCGCAGGGGGTGCAACGCCACTAATTGAAACTGGAATGCAATTTCTTGATCAGCTGCTGCTTCTATTAACAGAGTGTTTACACACGGTGATTTTTTTTCTGGTATAAATGTTCCTTGCACTGTGAGGGGTATTTTGGTTTTGGGAAAAGCATGCCATCCAAATCTCCAGTGCGAAACTTTAATAATAATGTAATTTCAGGATGTGGATTGTTGTCACTCGATTCGAGGACGATGTCCACTCAGGGTCGTGAGTTTCTGCAGCGGGTCTTCATGTAACTAAACAGAATTATTCCCGATTCACAGACCTTTGGGTGCAGTGGAATCCGGGATTTACTTCCTTTTCTTATCCACCACTGCTCTGCCTCATCGCTAAGATGCTGTGACTCAAAGTGCAATGCAGCTTGATGGATTTTGAGTGATTAGTTGTGAGTTCCTCCCAGTTATTAATATCAAAGCTACTGTATTTCAAGGAGAGCGTCAGAGTGTCGATGGAATGTTTTCTTTGTCCGGCTCTGGAACGATGGCCATTTGACAGCTGACAAAACAGGACCTGGTGTCATTTCTGGCAGTCCAGTCGTATTGTCCAGTCCGTCAGATTGGTTTTTCAGGAGTTTTGCCTGAATACTTGTGAAGTTGGCTTCAAGAAGAACATCACAGTTTGTTTGAAGATTCTCCCATCGATTCTGGAGGATACGATGGAAACATTGTTGATGGAATTTCCTTAAACCTCTTAAATATCTCAAACAATGATGAGACAGGTACAAGAACGAGGTAGAGAATCTGGTGAACTAGTGCAGCAACAGTAATCTTTCCCTCAATATCAACAAAATGAAAGAGATCGTCATTGACTTCAGGAAGTGTAAAACAGGACATGCCCCTGTCTACATCAATGGGGACGGGGTAGAAGGGGTCGAGAGCTTCAAGTTTTTAAGTGTCCAGATCACCAACGACCTGTCCTGGTCCCCCCATGCCAACACTATAGTTAAGAAAGCCCACCAATTTTCTCAGAAGACTAAGGAAATTTGGTATGTCAGCTACGACTCTCACCAACCTTTACAGGTGCAGCATAGAAAGCATTCTTTCTGGTTGTATCACAGCTTGGTATGGGCTCCTGCTCTGCCCAACACTGCAAGAAACTACAAAATGTAGCCCAATCCAAATTGCAAACCAGCCTCCCATCCGTTGACTCTGTCTACACTTCCTGCTGCCTTGGTGAAGCAGCCAGCATAATTAAGGACCCGACACACCCCAGACATTCTCCCTTCCACCTTCTTCCTTTGGGAAAAAAATACACAAGTCTGAAGTCACGTACCAACTGACTCAAGAACAGTTTCTTCCCTGTTGCTGTCAGACTTTTGAATGGACTTACCTTGTATTAAGTTGATCTTTCCCTACACCCTGGCTATGACTATAACACTACATGCTGCACTCTCTTGTTTCATTCTCTTTGAACAGTATGTTTTGTTTGTATAGCACACAAGAAACAATCCTTTTCACTGTAAATACATGTGACAAATAAATCAAATCAAACCAAACCAAATCAAATGATACACAGTCCAGGTCTCACTGCAGCACAGGGGTGTGGTGAAGTTAACTGCTCTGAACACTACTCTTTTGTTGGCTTACAGAGGTTGTCTTTGCTGCTGTAATTTGTAGAAGGCTGATCAGGCAAGGCTGATCCCAGCACAGATCCATTCCACACCATCCCCTCACCATGGAAGCGTACCACATTTACCCCCATGGAATACCTCAGTACCCCCATAGAACCCTTCTACCCACCCTAACCCCCCCCCACCTTCTCAAGATAATCTCCACACCCCTTCATATAACACCTTCACATCCACCCTCCCCGCCCCCCCACCATGGAACCCTACCACATCCACTCACTCCACCCACACCCCCTCCACGGAAAATCTCCACCGCCCCCACATGGATTCCCCCACCTCCTTCAACAAACCCCTAGCGTCTCCCCAGTCGAACCTCGCCTACTCCACTGCAATTCCCCCCAGGGCAGTGGCAGGGCGAAATGTCTGGGCATGTCCACCTCCCCGTGGGGGCTGTACTCACCAATAAACCTCTGGCAGGTTCAGATCGGCAGGTTCACACACTGGGGGACCTGTCATGATTCACCTCAATGTGCCATCATATCGACATGAATAAACAATTTAACAGGGTAGGGGAGGGGGGGTTGGGAAGGGGGGTTATTTTCAGATGTAAAGTCCTGAAATGTAGAGTTAAATAGATGTGAGCTGAGATTCCCGTTACATCATTGGTGGTGAGCAGGAAAATTTCGCCAGTGTAGTCATTTTGGGAGTCCTGCTTGATTCTCCACCCTCTGCCTAAAAAACAGGAGCAGAAAATATCCCCCTCCCACATAATTCCATCTTTTATATATTGCTTTTAGGTTTGAAGATGATGTTTCACCCTGGCTGAGTTCCAAATCTTAGCTCGAGTATCTGACGAAAACATGGAGTGAAAGCCTCACTGTTTCCAGACTGAAAACCTTGCAAAGCTAACGAATGTCGCACCAATTTATCCTTGAGCATCTTTCAGTATTTTATGTACAAATGGCATGGTTTAATCCCACTAACTGCCAATCCTTCGGGGTGTCTGGTATGAAAAAATACTCTTTGGGGGAAATGCAAATAAAAATGATGGATATTTGCTTCTAACAATGTTTTGATTCTAAATTCTTCTGTCAAATTTATGATGCAAACTGCTTATATAAACATGTCACAAAACTATTACACCTTCCAGTCAGTGGCTTTGTAGCATCTTCACTTTCTCAGTCTGCACTCTGTCCTTGCTGCACTCCACTCTAACTCTGCTTTCCTGGTTCAGAAATAGCCTCAGGTTTTGCTCTTTAAATAAAAAGAATCGAAGAGATGGCTTTGAAACTGAGGCTGAAATACATCTGCACACCTGCTCCAATTATTTCAGGCCCTGCAGCTCCACCTCACCTGGAAACCACACTCGGTTCCAACTGCCTGTACACAACCCCACAGGAGATCGACTAGTCAAAGCAGAAATATGCAAAGTCTGTGATTGTAGCTTTGTATAATTACCAGCAAATTAGTAGAACAACGATTCAAGATCTTGTCAAAAATTATATTGTATATGTTCCAAAGGAGCCTAAATTCAAAATGTGAGAGGTAATTTAATGATAAATTGTTGATGAAAAATTAAAGAGCTTGTTGGGTTTGCGCAACAATTAGCCACTCCTATTGTAACCACGAGGATCAACCCTAAAAGAACTGTGAAACCACTTAGGTCAGATCAATCATCAACCAAAGCCAGATATGGAGTGTACCATTGTGTTCGTCAATGACTGAAGGCGATATGGGAACACCAGATCGTGCAGTATCATTTCGAATGGAGCCACCCAGGGTACAATGATTCTCAGGGGGCTGGAGGTGGGGAGGATTATGCTGCAGGATATTCAGGGTTTCTTCAATGATATCAGTGTTGAATGCCATGTAATTAGCAGCTCACTGTGCAGTCTGTACTGAAAGGTTGACAGGGGGCTTCATTGAAGGGCCGTCAGGCAAACAATCTTTGTATTTCATTGATAATGTGGTTTTAATGGAACGTTGTGTGACTTCCCTGGTTGCAAGTGCCCAGGTATACAGGAAGTTTGGATAGATTTATTGGAAACATCACACTCATTTTGATTTTAAAAAACATAAAATCAACACAGACTTTTTATTTTTTAAATCATTGAATATATATTTTAGTGATATCACTATTTTAAACATTGATCAGTGAAGCTGAAAATGGGGATTTTATCACAATAAAAATAAACATTTTAAAATCACAGTTTGAATCAGTCACCTGTAAGTAACCCAACATTTAAATTATTGCCAGTGACTGTTAAAAAGAAATAAACAAAACTATTTTCTATTAGTTGAGATGCAATAATCCGTTCCTTGTTGCACTTCTTAAAAAAACAAACCCTTTTAAAACATACTCATTAACGTCCTTGTCAAAATATCCAGCTTATTTCCCTGAGCTCCCACAAAGGCCTGTAAATAAACCCAATTAGTGAAACTCCCAGTGTTGATTAAATCACCTCCAGGGCCTGACTAGCTTTGTGAACAGATCTGTTTCTACCGCAATGCTTATACAACTGCCACAAAAGATCGCAAAAAAGTTATGTGTAAATTTGAGTTGTTTCGAATGTTTATAGGTTCTGTGATCTTTTGAGGTGGTTACACTGGTATCAAATAAATTATGTTGAAAAACGTAAGGCAAGCAGAAATTTCCAGCCCCTTTTTAAACAATTGCAGATAATGCCCTCTTTCACCTCTCCTGATTATATAACTCTTGCTGTGCTGTCTGGAATCTAAGTCTATACACTTTTGTGACATTGATGATATTGAAGCTATTTCATTTTGTCCTGCCAGAAAATCTTGGATTCACATTCAAGCTCTGTCAACATAAATATGCCTTTATATGTTCTGTTTGTGATCAGAACTCCCCACTCACCTGACGAAGGACAAAACCCCGAAAGCTAGTGATGTTTGCTACCAAATAAACCAGTTGGACTTTAACCTGGAGTTGTGAGACATCTTACAAAATAAGTGTTCTCCATGATTGGCTAATTAAGAAGCTTTACGGGAACACAAGTCACCATTTCCTTTCTTACAAAAATTAATTATTCTGCTATGGATAGGATGCATAAGTGTTAAATACGGATGAGTATGCTCAGTTAATCATTTTTCCACAAATCGTCTCTTTCCCCACATGCTAACAACCTTTTTGCTGCTTTAAAACAAGCTGTAACTCTTAATTCAAAGCAATTAAATACAATTGATGCATTTTCTTGTTATGTATACAATTCCTCAGTCTAAATGAGCAATAAATAATTCTAACAATATGATTTAATAAGCAGTTAAAACGAACTTGCTTTCGAAGCCATTTTTCTGGTGACTGGAAACAAGCTCATCCATCAGATAAAGTTCAGTTTTGTAACATTGTGTAAACTTGTCACAAGTTTTGTGAAGCTCGTAGTAAAGTTCAGGTTTCAAGGTTGATATTGAAAAGCAGAAGGATACAAATGGTGACATTCCATCGAGATGTCTCTGAAGTGTGGAAATGGCTATCGCTGGTGTCTTCATTTCACAGCGGATTTACACTGATATAGGATACACTAATCCTTCCAGATTGATTCCTTTATACACCCTGAATGGCAGCAAGCTGAAAGCCATCACAAAAATCCTCCTGCCATGCATTGTCCAAGACAGCAAATCCCTTTCTTGATTCGAGGAGCTTCAAGTGTTATGCATGGTGTAAAGGGAATGGAAAAGATACAGGCACCTAATACATTTAAACTGTTTCACTTTCATTGCTGTAATTGTCTTAAATCCTCTGGAGCTGAATTGAAATCCACAGTTTAACACATTCTTATTCAGCACCAGTGCTTCTCAGGCTTCTCAACAATTCCATTTATTTCTCTATAATGGCACATTCTATTACTGATTTAAAATCCTAACAGGGAATCTTAAAGGGCTTAGTTTCCTAAAGCCTGACTTAGTTTTGTATTGAAGCTATTTGGTTGCTAACACAACTTTGTTTCCTTTAAAATATTCCCAATTTCAAACACATTATGGTTGATAAATATTTGCTAACTTTTTGCACAAAATGCCGTACTTTAAACTTCTCTGATAGCTTGAGGCTTTATTTAACCTCAGAACCTTGTTCTAAGCAAGTTAGTTTAGTTTTTAAAGTTTCTTTCTTAGTGTCACAAGTAGGTTTACATTAACACTGCAATGAAGTTACTGTGAAAATTCCCTACTGTGATTAGTTATTCACTGAAGTGAAGAGTGCAGATTAAAAATGAGAAGCTTAAGAGAAAAGGAAAAATCAGGTGGAAAACCTTATAGCTAAAAGTTAATCACCTTGATGAAAGTTTACAAGGAAAACCTGTTGAAACTATACAATGGGTTTAAGAAACAGTTGGGTGTATGACTGACAAGAAAAGAGACTGAGGAACCTAATGAAAAGACAAAATGTGATGAGCTCAAGCAACTCATCAAGTTACTCTCTGGGGCCTAACATTATTTCTCATCCTAACAGATTCTTATCTTTGAATCCCAATGCCAAAAATAATTTCTTATCTTATGAAGATGTTGTCATGTTCAATTACTGGTCTTTTTAAAAGTTAATCTGAAGTTACAGTGACATTGAGGCTTGATATGTGAATATTATACAGTATTAGTACTGTAACTCATTTCTTTAGCTGGCTAATTTCAAAGGCATCCAAAAGTGGAGCAGATTCTTTTTATGTATTTATATTAAATTTTATTGGCCTTTCAAGCTCTGTTATATTAATGTATTTGTGTATTCTCTGGAGGTGAAGTTACAAGTCCCTAGCATAGGAAAACAGGGGAGAACAATCTGCTGTGTAAAAGAACACACACTTGTAAATAATGTTCCATTGCTTTAAATCTTCGCTTGCATCTATGTTAGTATTTTGAGCTCTTTACCTACTTGGCTTTGAAGGGATTTTGAATTGTTATTGCAATGAAATTAGTTGCAGTTGACAAGGGGAAAGCTCTCAGAACAGCACAAACTGTAGGACAATCCAATTAAAATACTGGCCACCTCTGAATTGAATTGATCATTCTCCAGTTCATTATGAGTAGGGATATCATCCAACAGCCCCAGGAGATAGTCAAATCTCCAATGTTGGAATGACTTTCATTTACGGGACTTAGTTGAACATAAAACAGAACAAATGCTTGGATTCCAGATTGGCATATCACCAGCAATGTGGTATAGAACCTGCCGGGGCAGTTTGGGCCTCATTAACATTCCTTCAGTGCTCTGCAATCACCAAACGGGTACCTCGCTGCATCTTTCCATTGTGGAAAATAATCTGGCTGTAGTGTAACACACTGTTATTCAGTAGGTCAGAGCTGTCAGTTTTGGAGCAGGAGTCAGGGAATGTGGGGGTAGAGAGAATGTGTTGATTGGAGACTGGAAGATATTTTGGGCGCTGGAAGATTTTTGTGGGTGCGTGAAGATTATTCCTCTTAACCCTAGAAGAATCTCTAAAAGAACACAAAGTACTCTTTGGAGAACGCTCCGCAGCACCTTTCTGTAATATCAGTTTGGTTTCTTCATGCCTACCCTCAGTGCAGAAGCTGCTTCTCACCTATTTTGGGTGGGGTAATTTTGGGCAACTGCTTATAGACCTGCTTGATAATTAATGCAGATGGGAAGATGGATGGACAGGCTCCTAACCAAATGTTACTTTATTTCACTGTCTGTTTTCAGCCAACCAGCAGTTGAAAATTTCCCCATTGAATCTGCTCAGCAACTGGATCCTGTAACAATAGGGCAGATTTTTTTTTTGTGATGTTCATGAAATGTCCACCTGGATTAAAAATAAACCAGCATCAGAAATAGGAGCAGCAGATTCTATTCCACCATTCAATATAATCCTGGGTGGATTTGGGCTTCAGTTTCTCTTTCCCTCTCACTCCCCATATCCATGACAGATAAAAATTCCACCTGACCCAGCCTCAAATGTATTCAGTGATGGAGCATTCACAAGCCTCAGAGGTAGAGAATTCCAAGATTCACAAACGACTAAGTGAAGAAATTTCTCCATAGCTCATCCTGTCCTGAAATGTGCTCCTATGTTCTAGATTCCTGAGTCAGTGGTAAATAACCTCTCAGTATCTACCTTGTCAAGCCCCTTCATGATCTGGATTCTTTCAATAAAATCATCTCTCACACTTCTAAAATCCAAAGATTCTAACTTCAGTTTACTCCATCTCTTATCATCAAACAACTATTTCATTGCAGGGACCAACTCTAGTGAAATTTTGCTGTTCCATCTCCAATTTTCTTCCTTAAACATGGAAACCAAAACTGCACACAGTTTCCAGATGTGGATTCAACAAAATCCTATACAATCGTAGCAAAGCTTCTGTATTCCATTATTCAACTCCCTTCAATAAAGATCAACATACTCTTTACCTTCCTTATTGCTAACTTCTGTGTTCCTTTGACAATATACCCACATGTCCCTGCAGATTAACATTGAAAGTGGCATGCCTTTTCTATTCATACAACCAAAGTGAATAATCTCACACTTCCCTACACTACACTCCATTTGCCACCTTATTGTGCACTCACTTAACCTGCCTAAAGTTCTTTGCAGCCTCTTTGTGTCCTCCTCACAGCTTGCATTCCTACCTGATTTTGGATTGTTAGCCACCTAAATATGTTACTCCCTAGATCTTCACCTAAATCATAAACATAGATTGTAAAAAGCTGAGGCGCCAGCACTGATTCTTGTTGTACCCCATTAGTCACAGCCTGCCAACTTAAAATTGCCCCATTTATCCCTACCCTTTGCTTCCTATCCATTAATCAATCCTCCATCCGAATATTACCCCCACTCAGTAAGCCCTTATCTTGTGTATTTATCTTTTACCTTTTATCTTTATCAAGTGCCTTTTGAAAATCCAAGTATACTGCATCTAATGGTTCCCCTTTATCTATCCACTCATTTTATCCTCAATAAACTATTTTCATTACTCTATTTATATCTCGTGGAACTTCTGTTTCTCAATGGAATTTATTTTTCTTGAACATTTGAACCCATGTAACCTCCACATCTTGGGACACCAAGGGGCAATTTTTTACCCCATGGGCAATCCATATAACCTGCACATCTGTGGACTGTGGAGGGGAAACTGGAGCATCCAGAGGGAACCCACGGAGATATGGAGAGAATGTGCAGACTCTGCACAGACAGTGACCCAAGGCCGGAATCAAACCCAGATCCCTGGTGCTGTGAGGCAGCAGTGCTAACCACCGTGCCACTGTGATATCCCATTTTTGGTCTATTTACCCAATTCACCCTGAGTTGCTGTCCCCTATACCTCTGTCATTGGTTTTGTTTCAGTTTCAGATTCTTGTTTGGGACTGGAGTACATCATTTCCAATCTTGTCTGTTTTAATTCCCTGGAATAGGTCTTGAACCAAGATCTTGTGATGGAGAGGCAGGAGCACCCATTGACAGAAATGGAGGTGAACCCACTGAGGGAGAGGCAGGAGAACCAGTCACAGAATGACAGGAGAGCCCATTGTCAGAGAGGCAGGAGTAGACTCTGGGTTGCAGGTGAAAGACACAAACCTCCATAGAAGCTGCAGACCTAATCTTACAAGATCACAAGATAAACATAAAACATAGAACATAGAACACTACAGCACAAACAGGCCTTTTGACCCACGAGTTGTGCCGACCATATGCATACTTACCAGGCCTATCTATAACTCCCAATCCCATTAAATCCCATGTACTCATCCAGAAGCCTCTTAAAAGACCCCAGCGAGTTTGCCTCTACCACTACCAATGGCAGCCAATTCCACTCACTCACCACCCTCTGAGTGAAAAACTTACCCCTAACATCTCCTCTGTACCTGCTCCCCAGCACCTTAAACCTGTGTCCTCTCGTAGCGACCATTTCAGCCCTGGGAAATAGCCTCCGAGAATCCACCCTATCTATTCCTCTCAACATCTTATAAACCTCTATCAGGTCACCTCTCAGCCTTCATCTCTCCAGGGAGAAGAGTCCCAGCTCCCTCAACCTGTCCTCATAAGGCATGCCTCCCAATCCAGGCAACATCCTTGTAAATCTCCTCTGCATCCTCTCAATGGCTTCCATATCCTTCCTGTAGTGAGGCGACCAGAACTGCGCGCAGTACTCCAAGTGGGGTCTGACAAGAGTCTTAAAGTTGCAGCATTACCTCCTGACTCCTAAACTCAATCCCTTGATTAATGAAGGCTAGCACACCATATGCCATAAAGATAAAGGAAGCTGATCAACTCCATTCTTCAGCAGGTACAATGGATGAATTTCTAACCTGCACCAGGCCACACCATCCAGAACACAGATGGGTCATTACACACATGGCCAGCAACTTGTTGACGGTTTATTCAGCTGGCAAACTGAGGGCTGTGCATTATTCCGGAATATGTATTTCCCGTCCACAGAGTTCTTTACTAGGAACATGCAAGGAAAACATTTACACTCTGAACTTTCCCTGAAACATATATTAAACTGTCCTGTTAAATTAATTTAAATGTCCTGATCATTCTTCCAACAAAGCAGGGCCTTCTGAAATCAGTCACACATTTGCTTTTCACAAGTCTTAACCTTGTCCTAAATGTTCTATATGTTGTGTTTTAAAGTTATGTAGAAATGAGACAATTTTCTATTGGCAGAATGGGTTTTATTTATACTAATTTATCAGGTCTACTCCATGCCTCTAGCTCTGGTTTTCAACAACTCTAGAGTTTGTTTTCTTTTCTCAGAATCCACACCCTGACTTAATCAATCAAGCATAGTGATCTTCACTCGTAAAGAGACTCTCATAGTCAACCATGGAAAGATTAGACACCACACTAATGTCACATCTGAAGTGGTGTTCCAGATGTATTTTATATGTTGCTTGTTGGTTTGTATAGACTGTTGTGCAGTCGCTTCTTAGACCCCCTCCTTCACCACAGAATTCTCTTTTATCCAATGTTCCATCATGGGCCTATTCTCTGCTGCCAATGCACGGACTGCTGATTTTTCCTTATTTAGAGTCTGGGTCTGAAATATCTCCCTTTAATGGACAGGATGGAATGAAATGGTGAATGAGACCGACTAGGTCCCATCGATAACATACCACTCCACAAGAGGGTATCAAACAATGAGAAAAAATACTGCTGGAAAGTTCCTGCTGTCGAAACAACAATTTCCCAACAGAAATGTTGCAAAAGGGAAGATGAAAAGGTCACTCGAGTTAAGAACACAAAGTGAAATTGAAAATTATTACATAGTTCAGCCTGAAGACAGATTATAAATTGCACTTGAACTCCACAAATCAGAGCCAGACAATTTCAAGTGGAATCATTTAACAGTTGACAAAAAACACTACAACCAACAAGATTATAAGAGCACGTCATTAACCAAGGTTCCTCTAATGTCTTTACCCTAAATAAACCTCAGCAGAGATTGCAGATTGTCTGAATGATGTCCTCCTGAAACACTGATAAAGAAGAAAAATGCACTATGATCGAGATGCCCACAGACCCAACCCTCTAACACCTGGTTAAGTGGTCAGGATTCAGACTGCACGCCATCATATCCTGCCTCAGATGATGCCCACAACCACCATGACCTCCTACATGTATCAGAACCTGCCCCAACAGATGCCACAGCAGTCCAGCCAGCTGGCCTATAACACAACCCCTACACCAGTGGATGTGTGGACTCCTCCAGAGGCCAATGCAGTGAGACCTGCACTGAGTAAACTTATGGGATACACCAGGTCTCCCACATGGTGGGCACCAGCCTGAAGGAAGCTACAGCACAGCCAACTGGCACAACCACACACACACAGGCACGTGATCAAATTGAACACAAGGTTCCAGGACAGTGCACCATCTAATCTACACCTGACCTTCAAATCTCAACTTTATACAACACAAAAAAAGGGAGACGCAACAGGCTTTGCATCAGCTGCAACTGCTTAATCTGTGCTTTACCATCTATATATTGTTAGTCTATTCAATCTGTTTGTTATATCAGGATTCGAAAAACATTTACAGTTCATGCACACTGTTAAATTTCAATGGCACAGGTGGTCCCAAATTTAACAGAGATGGTGTGGACCAAGTGGACTCATGATGACCTCGCTACAAAAAGGGGGTGCAGGACCTTCCCCCTGGAGTGCGAGCAGAGGATAATTACAAAGTATTTGCTCAGCTTGTGAATAAGTGACTGTTTGCTCCAAGGCTTTGTTGTCAGTGTTTTGGAACCCAGCACTTGTACAATGGCAGTGAACGTTCCTGGACTTCACTGAGTCAGCATCAGGAAATAAAGCTTCATTATCAAAGCTTGTACATGGATAGTTTTCATTATCTATTAACCTGCAGAGTCAACACCTTCAGAAAATCGAGGAACAGGACAAAGCCAGGAACAGCAAAAGAGAAGAAGCTGGGGAAAGAACATTGTACAATTAGTTTATCAATTTACAAATGATTTTCAGAATCAAATAACGTGGTGTATAGTCATTCTCCACTCATGGCATTTTTTTCAATACATATTTGGAATTACAACCTAAAAAACAACTCAAAACAAGTAACGCAAACACAGTACGGGTGATGACTTTGCAAAGCTAGAACCAGCGATATACGGGGAAAATCAACAATGCTGTTTGGATAGGCTGAAATGCCTAAAAAGTCTTCAAAAGACTAGTGACAAACATGGATACAACACAAGGCTACGCTTCAACACTTAATGTTCAATAAATACAAACCAAATGCTGAAGAAAATGCTATTAAAAAAAACAACTAAAAACTTCAAACAAGACAGCAAATGTTTTCAAGACTTTGATAACAAATGCAGCTGTACAAACCAACTGGAGGCTTGCAAATCACTCCGTTTAAATATCTCACGCAAAAGTGAAATGGGAATAATGTAATCCAGATACAAATAATGCAAACCTCAGCACAAAGAGAAATGTACCAAACATAAAGATGTAATGACACCCAGCAGAGACACATCTCAAACCTGCAAATGCTTACTCCTGCAACGAAAGAAATCACAACAGTATGAGGTGATGAAAATCAAACAAACTAATGGATAAAACTCAGTGTCTGCCACACATAAAACACTTGAACATTGAAAATAAGAGCTTGGTTCAAACTTCTTTTGATGGAACAAAGATTCAATAATGGCAGAGAAAAAAACAAAAGTATCCCAGAGAAAAACTACTCTTTATGTTTCCAAACAAATTCATGTCCAATTGGGTTTGGTTTAGGTTAGAGGGTCATTGCTTTTTAACTGGTCGGCACAACATCGTGGGCCGAAGGGCCTGTTCTGCGCTGTAATGTTCTATGTTCTATGTTCTAATTCTTTTGCATTTTCTTTCAGAGAATCTTGTTTTGAAAGTGACAAGTGCCAAAAAGTTCAACTGTTCTTGCTTAAACTTGAAAGTTTCTAATTTAAGTTCATTTCCATCCGAGTGCTGACCATGTCCTGTTACTTTTCAACTGACATAACAACCATGTAAAACTGAAAAAAAAAGAATCAGGTCATTTAAAGCTGAGTTCCATCAAGTGGCTGAGGGAAAACAGATGGTAACTTGTGGGGTTCTGTTCATTTGAAAAGAAACATGTATTTCAAATGAATATGAGGACAAACACAAGTATCATTGCTGAAGAAATGTTTGGACTATTAAAGTTCTGTCATCTCCTTCAGCTTGAAGAAGATGTGTTGACTTGATTTAGTCAATAGCACACCCACCACTGAGTCACAGAGCTGCCTGGTTTGAGGACAACTAATCTAGCTTGTCACTTCTCTTTAGCACTGAGGCTCCCTTTCCCAGTTTCAGTCAGTTCAGATATCAAGGATGGCTATTTATAGTAGCCTATATTTGTCATAAACTCCAGTACCCCATTCATATTTCATTTACAGCCTTACCCACTCAGGGCTGTTCTAATATTTGAACATTAAAGCTCCTCTGCCATCTCACATCATCCAACATTTCTCTTCCTAATTTTCTCAACAAAATGAATCAACTCTTTTCACTGATATTGAATTCCATTTGTCACTATTTTGACTCATCAACTTTATCCTTCAGAATTATCGACATTTCCTCACATTTTAATATGTATAAACCTGGACACCACTCCCTCTCGCCCTTTAAATTCCTGATGTGCAGAGTAAACAGAAACAGTTCCTGATTCATGGGCTACACATTTCCAACTGAAACAGCCTTTAACTCTTACTCTCATCAGCATTTACTTCATTGGCACAGTGAACACTCTTCGATAATATTTCATTGCCAATAAAGCTTTTTGAGACAATCAAAGGAAAATGTGTTTTACTTTTAAACATGCAACACAAATAATTAAATCTGAATGTTTTATCCTATTCATTGTAAAGAATCCACTTGAAAGAAGAGTTCATTAAATATAATGAGAACATAGCCTGCCTTTATGCTTTTTGTTATCGAGCTGTGTTGATTGTGCCATTAAGGGCAACACAGCAGAGTGTGATCAGTCAGGACTCAGGATGTGGAATCACCCCATGGTGAGAGATGTTCTGAGGCAGAGACAGTTGGGAGCTAGCTGCAGACATGTGGGTGGCAGGGTTAGCACTGCTGCCTCACAGCGCCAGGGACCTGGGATCAATTTTGGTCTTGGGTCACTGTCTGTGTGGAGTTTGCATGTCCTCCCAATTTCTGACAGGGCTTTCTCCAGCTTCCCCCCACATTCTGACACTGCAATGAAATTACAGTGAAAATCCTCCAGATATCACACTCTGGCCTTGTTTGGGTACACTGAGGTAGAATTTAACTGGACAATGCATCTAACCAGTACGTCTTTCACACTGTGGGAGGAAACCAGAACACCCAGAGGAAACCCACATGGACACGGGGAGAATGTGCAGACTCCACAAAGACAGTGACCCAAGTCGGGAATCTAACCTGGACCCCTGGTGCTATGAGGCAGCAGTTCTAATCACAGTGCCACCACGCCACCCATCAGATAATAGAGAAGTGTTCACAAGCACTGAGTTTCAAAACTTCACCTCTCTCAAAGGTATTAAACACATTAGGACTGAGTTTTAAAACCTAGTTTCAAATGGACTAATCGAGAGACTCGCCCAAACTTTCAAATCTGGCCCAAAGAAGCCGTGAGGAGGAACCTGCGGAGAAAGCAAAACCTCATGATTCCTCCTCATCCCCCATATCATTCCTCATGCAATAATGGGAGTTCCACCAGCAGAACTGGGAATGAAACAGAGACTGAGCCTTGTGTTTCCAAATTTGCTGAAGAGTGTAGAAGCCAGTCAAAGTAATCAGAAAGCAAGCCCTGCCTCACGTAGAACAGCCCGATCTTTAATGGCAAATAAAGCTGTATACATCAGAAACTTTATTAGTGAATCGAGTTGGATCCTCAGAATTATTGTCTCTCAGACCAACCTCCCTTCAGACCAAGTGGACATGGAGGAAAGGATCATTCATAAACACATGGATCACTTGAGGAGTAGAGAGATGCTTCAGCAGTCAGGGTTGCCATCAAGAAATGTTTTTGAACCTTTAAGCACCAAAGAACCTGAGTGACCTGTTGTCAACATTACTGACACCTCCATGGAAGAAAGTAGGAATGAACAGCCTGTGCCAGAAGAGGTGCCCATTACTGCAGTTCAGTGTCGATCCTATGGAAGCATCTCAGACTACAGAACTACACCACTCTACAAGAATCAGAAAACTGCCTCAAAAACTCGATTTATAATTGCCAACTTACGTACATAATGTTTAATTAGTATGTAGCACAGAGTGAATTAATTGCTGAAGATTGTGTAAAAGAGTTAAAGGGGGATGGAAACACAGTAGAGTAAGGGTCACATGGCCTATGTGACTCAGAGTATGGAATCACCACATGTGAAAGAGGCTCCGAGGCAGCAGCATTTTGGGAGCTGGCTACAGACTTACAGCTGCTGTACAATTCTTACCAATAAATGGCTTTTGTGTTCACTGACAAAGGCAGTGAAAGTACATTTTTACAATAGCACAGAGGGCACTTTAGCTCATAGTGAAGAAAATGTGGCAGGGTTACTCTGACTGTGGCTTTTTTACAAACAAAGATAACTGGCAAGAATTGTATTAACAAAAGATCGAAGAATCTTCTGAAGATTGTCTCTCCTTCACATTTCGAGGACTGTTATATACATTTGAATTGGAGCCATTAATAATTGCAGAGCAAGAGTTGATTTATTTCTGAATTATTTATTTCATGAAATTTGGAGATTTCAGCCAGATTCCTGTTCCTGTGCTGATGGTTGGTTCTTGCCTTGGCATTGATTGGATTGGAGAAGAGTCAGCTCTGTCAACCAATGTAGGTTTCTTCTCCTGGGTTAATCCTATATTTATACACACGCCTTGTGGATGGGAGAGGAATTGGAAAGAGGGATAGTTTGTTGTTTTTCTATATTGCACTAACTTTTTGCCTCTATTGAAGAAATGCCACAGAGTCAGACAAGAGCGTATGTCATCGTAACCTGTATTTATCTAACAACTACATCTTTATGCATGGAAAAATCATGGACAAACTGCATGAGAAGATGACAGTACATAAGATCAGTTAGTAAGCTCACTCAACATTTTGATGCTGTTAAGTTATTTACGATACAGATTAACTGGTATCAAGTGTTGTCGAGGTTTTCAATTATGATCAACTTGACAAGCTAAATCCTTTTGCTTATAGAAATTTGGTTTGTATTTCCCCTTCATGAGGACGGTTTAGATTTATGATGAATTCCTGGGACATTAGGCCTATAATTTTAAAAGTAAATAATGTTACAAGCACGCACCATTTTTGTCATCACTCAAGGGCCCTGTCAAAGCTTCATATCTTAATTTCAGCACTATCCCTCCCCTTTCATTTTTTTTTCACTGTTCCTGTTTCCTTTCCCAAGTATAATGTCTTAATGTTTAGCTGTATTCCTTTTGCTCGGTATCTTCTTGTCTCCCTCTGTTCTCCTGCTTTAATTTATAGCCTTAATTGCAGAGTAAGGTTCCAGCTGCGGTGACTGTTTAACAAGACAGCTCTATCATTTGTACCTAAAGTTATTTCTACAGCCAGGTTTGGATTTCTGTTTCTGATGTCTGAAACTATTGATGAACTACTTCTGAAAACTTCACTGAGTCAATCAACATGTCTTTCAGACCAGATTTTGGGTAATTATAGTTTCTTTTAGCATTAGTAAGAGTTCTGAGACTCCATGCACAAAGATAACGCACAGAATTACCAAATTCTGTCCTAGTTTTAACTATGGCACAGCGGGTAACACTGATGCCACCTCAGTCATGGAGGGTGTGGATTCTAATTCCATTCTCAAACAATTTGTGAGAACAAAACTTAGGCTAACACTTAAAGTTTCAGTGCAGCACTGAGGTTGAGGTAGTGTCTTTTAGATGAGATTTTAAACCCATATGACCATATACATAAGACATAGGAGCAGAATTAGGCCACTTGGCCCATCGAGTCTGCTCTGCCATTCAATCAAGGCTGATATTTTTCTGATCCCCATTCTCCTGCCTTTTTCCCTTAACCCCTGATCCCCTCATTAATCAAGAAACTATCTATCTCTGTCTCAAAGAGTTCCACAGATTTACCACTCTTGCTGAAGAAATACCTCCTCTTCTCTGTTTTAAAGGATCATCCCTTCAGCCTGAGGTTGTGCCTCTGATTCTAGTTTTTCCTACTAGTGGAAACATTCTCTCCATGTCCACTCTATCCAGGTTTTGCAGTATCTTGAAAGTTTCAATAACATCCCCCTCCTCATCCTTCTCATCCTTCTAAACTCCAATGAGTACGGACCCAGAGTCCTCAACTGTTCCTCATACAACAAGCTCTTCATTCCAGGGATTATTCTTGTGAACCTTCTCTGGATTCTTTCCAAAACCAACACATCCTTCCTTCGATACAGGGTTCAAAACCACTGACACTATCCAAATAGTGTCTGACCAGAGCCTTATTAAGCTTCAGAAGTACATCCCTGCTCTTGTGTTCTAGCCCTCTTGAGATGAATGCGAAGGTTGCATTTGCTTTCCTAACGTTCCGAATGAACTGCACGTTAACCTTCAGATAATCTTGAACCAGGGCTCCCAAGTCCCTTTGCGATTTTTATTTCCTAAGCATTTCCCCATTTAGAAAATACTCTGTGCCTCCATTCCTCCTTCCAAAGTGCATAACCTCACACTTTTCCACATTGTATTCCATCTGCCACACTTTGCCCACTATCCTAGCCTGTCCCAGAATTTCTGGTTCCTCGATATTACCTGTCCCTCTACGTATCTTTGTATCATCTGCAAACTTAGCAACAGTGTCTTCCTCCAAATAGTCAATGCATATTGTGAAAACTTTTGGTCCCAGCACTGAACCCTAAGGCACACCATTAGTCACTGGCTGCCATCGTGAGAGAGGCCCCTTTATCCCCACTCTCTGCCTTCTGCCAATCAGCCAATTCTCTATCCATGCCAGGATCTTTTCCTTAACACCATGAGCACTTATATTTAACAATCTCCTATGTGACACCTTGTCAAAGGCCTTCTGGAAATCTAAATAAATCTCATCCACAGGTTCTCGTTTATCTAGTTTCCTTGTTACCTCCTCAAAGAACTCAAACAGATTTGACAGGCATGACCTCCCCTTGACAAAGCCATGCTGACTCAGTCCTATTTTATCACACACTTCCAAGTACTCTCA
The DNA here is from genome assembly GCF_965287045.1 of Carcharhinus amblyrhynchos. Taxonomy (NCBI): domain Eukaryota; kingdom Metazoa; phylum Chordata; class Chondrichthyes; order Carcharhiniformes; family Carcharhinidae; genus Carcharhinus; species Carcharhinus amblyrhynchos. The sequence continues at coordinate 52,211,538 of NC_137342.1, forward strand.
TCTTTAATAATGGACTCTAAAATCTTGCCAATGACTGAAGTCAGGCTAACCATCTGCTGCCTCCCTCCCTTCGTAAACAGCAGTGTTACATTGACTACCTTCCAGTTCTCTGGGACCCTCCCTGCCTCCAGTGATTCCTGAAAGATCACCACCGATCCCTCCTCGATTTCCACAGCTATCTCTTTTAGGACCCTGTGATATAGTCCATCCCGTCCAGGTGATTTATCCACCTTCAGACCTTTCAGTTTCCCCAGAGCCTTCTCCTCAGTGACGACCACTGCACTCGCCTGTGCCCCCTGACTCTCCTGGAGCTCTGGCATCCCACTGGTGTCTTCCACTGTGAAGACTGATGCAAAGTAGCTATTCAGTTCCTCTGTCATTGCTTTGTTTCCCATTATTACTTCTCCAGCCTTATTCTCCAGTGGTCGAATGGCTATTTTTGCCTCTTTCTTACGTTTCATATATTGAAAAAAACTCTTCCTATTTTGTTTTATATTACCATCTAGCTTACACTCATGTTTCATCTTCTCCCCCCTTATTGCTTTTTTAATTGTCCTCTGCTTGCTTTAAAAGCTTCCCACTAATCCTAGTGCTTCATGTCGTTAGTGTGTGCTTAAACTGGACCAGATACTGGGCAAGACGACAGCTCAGTGACTATCACTGTTTGCTGTGCAGACACATGGATTTGGGCCGGTGTCTGTGGGAGTTTGCGCATTCTCCCCGTGCTTGCGTGGGTTTTCTCCGGGTGTTCCGGTTTCCTCCCACATCCCAAAGATGTGCTGTTAGGCTGATTGGCAGTAATAAATTGTCCCTAAATTAGTTTCCCTCAATGTGGAATGCCATAAGCATAGACAAGGGTCATGGGTGGAGAGGGGGTACTGGTAGTGTTAAAATGGCGGCACGGGCTCGTTGGGCCGAAGGGCCTGTTTCCCGGGCTGTTTTTGTTCTTTGTTCTTTGTAATCCTTGCCAATTTGTCTGCTTTTTCTTTTGTTTTTATGCTGTCTTTGATTTCCTCAACAGCCATGGATGCCTCATCCTCCCCTTAGCATGTTTCCCCCTCCTTGGGATGAATTTCTGTTTTGCCTCCCGAATACCACCCCCCCCCCCCCAACAAAAACCCCCCCCATTGCTGTTCCACTGTCTCCCCTGCTCGGCAACCTTTCCAATCAACTCTGGCCAGCTCCTCTCTCATGTCTTTGGACATCTGATTCCAGTTTCTCCCTCTCAGGGTAAATTCTGTCATATTGTGCTCCCTAAGGGTTCCTTCACGTTAAGCTCCCTAATCAAATCTGCCTCATTATGCATCACAATTCCAGAATTACCTGTTCCCTAGTAGGCCCCTGCTGCTCCAAAAAAGCATCTCTTAATATTCCACAAATTCCTTTTCCTGAGATCCACTACCTACCTGATTTTCCCAGCCCAGCTGCATATTGAAGTCCCCCATGGTCATTGTAATATTGCCTTTTTTATATTCCTTTTCTATCTCCTGATTTATGTTCTGTCCCACAATCTGACTACTGCTGGGGAGCTTGTACATAACGCCCATCAGGGTCTTTTTACTTATGTGATTCCTCAACTCTCCCCACAGAGATTCTATGCCTTCTGATCCTATATTACTCCTTGCTATCGACTTAACTTCATTCCTTCCTAACAATACAACCTCACCCCCTTTGTCCAACCGCCTGTCCTTCCGATAGGACACATATCCTTGGATATTTAGATCCCGGCTCTGATCCCCTTGCAGCCGCGTCTCTGTGATATCCACAACATCATACCGGCCAATTTCAATGTGTGCAACAAGCTCATGTTCTGTGTACTGCGCGCATTTAGATACAACACTCTCAGTCCTGCATTGACCACCTACTTTCTCAAGCTTGTCACCTTTTTTGCTCTGCTGGACGTTAGATTCCTGCCACTTTCCACACTCTGTTCAATTACATGGTTTGGAAGCTTTATTAACCTCTCCTGAGCCCTCGGCTACTTTCACTAGTTGAAAGTCCTCATCATTAATCTGCACTTCTACCTTTTCCTTTAACTTTGGTTTTCTAATTCCCCATACAACTGAACCCTCCCTCCAACTATTTCATTTAAGGCCCTATCTACAGCCCATGTTATACAATTCACCAGGACTCTGGTCCCAGCACGATTCAGATGAAGGTCTCTAGTCCTGTCTGCTCCCGCAGTTGGGTATCAATGAAGAAAAGCAGGGACTGTCTCTCCTGAGTCCTGGTCAATATCCTTTAGCTAATGTTGCTGAAGGAGTTTGTCTGGTCATTATCACACTGGGTTTGTGGAGTCTTGCTGTGTACAAATTGACTGCGATTCTTCCATACCATCAGTGACGACTATCAAAGGATGATAGAATCTACAGTGCAGAAGGAGGCCATTAGGCCCATCGAGTCTGCACTGAAAGCAATCCCACCCAGATTCCATCCCCAGAACCCCACGTATTTACCCTTCTAATCCCTCTGACACTAACGGGGTAGTTTAGCATGGCCAATCAGCCTAACCCGCACATCTTTGGATTGTGGGAAGAATCTGGAGCACCTGGAGGAAACCCACGCAGACATGTGGGGAACATGCAGATTCCACACAAACAGTGACCCAAGGCCAGAATTGAAAGCGGGTCCCTGGTGCTCTGAGGGAGCCGTGCTAACCACTGTGCCACCCTGATATTTACTTCCTCTGCTGTAAAGCACTTTGGCACTTTCCAATATCATACATGGCATTATATAAATGGATGAGTTTTGTTAAAATTTATTTAATATTCATTCACTATTTGTTGCTACTTCTAAAATATTTTAACAAACAGTCCATGAAGACAACGAGCTTGACAGGAGGGGCAGAGGGTTGAGGGTGGGGAGTAAAATGTCTCCAAACTCTATACCTTACACTAGCTTCACCAGTGCGATCCATCACTCTGAACATGGCAACACAGCTGGAGCAGTTGGCACTGGGCATGGGGTCTCTGTGCCATGGAAGGCCCCCCACCCCTGTTTTCACACAACACACTGGAGGAGCTGCTGGAGGTTTAAGTTTGTTTATTTATTAGTGTCACAAGTAGGCTTACAGTAACACAGCAATGAAGTTACCCAGGTGGTGTATGTGGACAAACATTCACTTCCCTGCCAGTGGAAATAGAAGGTTCACAAATGTGACCAAGATGGTATAGCTGGAGATGACACAGGAGGTCAGCGCAGAGGAGCAGTGAGGAGAAACTTGAACACAGTGTTAGAAACATTTTGAGAGCATTGTTGGATCTGGCAAGATGCAACCCTCACCTCCCATTCTCCTGTATCTTGCAAAATTGAGATGGAAACACACAAGTCAGTCTTGTTGTAACAGTTGCTTTAAGGCTCAATATTTAACAATTCCACACATCACAGACATCTAAATGACCCATAATGTGATATTATAATGTGCTGGTCTGCACTCATGGCTCCTGTGATGTGATATTTCTCTTGTGAATGTGAATGACCTGGAGATGGACTCTGGGCAGGGGGAGACCTGTACCACAGAAGAGGCTGCCTGGGCCTCCTGTCTGCGGCAGCCATCTTTGTTGTTATGGTAATGGGACATGACGGTTGGGGCAGGGCGGGGGAGGGGACACCTCCAAAGATTGCTCCAACATCACTACAGGGACAGCCTCTGACGGATGACAACAGCTGTCAGAGGGAGTTTGAGGGTGGATGATCATGACGAAGCCCCCTGAGGTGTGGCCTCCCCTATCCTTTCATGGTACTTTTCATGTTGAAGATTGTCACCAGCTGGGGCATGGCTGCCATCCTGTCTGTGCCGTTTGGCACCATTTCAACCACTGCCTCATCACTGCAGCTGGCTGTAGGAGATTCCCTGGGAATGCCAGTCCACTCGGAGTGATGCTCAACATTGCCCTCCCTGACAGTCATCACCCCCTGAAAAGAGAAGCTCATCTGATTAAAGCACTGAACCATTGTGGAGATCATGGGATGAATGGACACCCATCCTACGATTCCAAGGCACTTAAGATCACCCCAAAAGATTATGACTGGGCTGAGAGGAGTTTGCAGTTTTGTCCTACTGCAGGTCACAGCATTAGTTTAATTCACACACCAAAATAGATAATTATTTTCCTTTGTTACTGTTAGACCCAGAGAATAAAAACCTTAATCAGTCTTCTTTCAATAAACTCAGAATGATTGATTAATTATAAAAGAACACCTTTTAAAAAAAGAAGTTGCAAGAATTGATTAACACACAGTTGTACTCTGCAGGTATAACTATCCATCCCTTTATAAAAATATCCCAGCATGCATGCACGTTAGGGGACATGATGGCCTTGTGGTATCACTAGACTATTAATCCAGAAACGCAACTATTGTTCTGAGGAGCCGCCATAGATGATGGAATTTGAATTCAATAAATAATATCTAGAATTAAAAATCTACTGATGACCATGAAGCCATTGTCGGTTGTCAGAAAGACCCGTCTGGTTCACTAATGCCCTTTAGGAAGGAAATCTGCCGTCCTTACCTGGTCTGGCCTGTATGTGACTCCAGAGCCACAGCAATGTGGTTGACTTTCACTGCCCTCCAAGGGCAACTAGGGATGGATAATAAATGCAGGCCAACCAGCAATGCCCATGTCCCATGAATGAGTTTAAAAAAATACATGTGGACACACACGCACATATATAAACAAACAACAAACAGAGAGCATCTCTGTAGTGGTGGGCTTCGGAGGATAGGCTTTATAATATAAATGATAAAGTTGGCCGAGTTTCTGTACTGTCAATCTGGGGATCCCTTGTGGGAAGACAGGCCATTGCTCCCAGTAGATTTCCAGAGGTTCCTGCCACTGGAGTTTGTACGTGGAGGAGAATTTACAGCTTTACAGGTTTCCAAATGTTGTACTCAGATGAGGATTCTCTGGCTGCAGGTTGATAACCGGACATGGAATTTCAAACATGGCAAGGAGAGTAAGTGAGAATTCCTTTTCAGCTTATTCCCCAAAACCGACTTCACCAACATCAGGTTTGAAACCTAAAGCTCCTCCGTCAGGTAATTTCCACTAACTCACTAGTCTTTGCTATTGAACACATTTTCTCCCCCATCAATTAAAATGGGGTTCAAACCAACACTCAGTTCCTCCCACCAAGTCTCATGCTGACCAACTAGCTGAAATCACATGATTCCCGAGAAAAAGCGTGTTGGTTGACAGTCCAAGTTTATGACTCATTTTAAAAATCCAAGTGTTCAATATGTGAACAGTAGAACACTAGAAATTGTGAAGATACACTCTGGAATTTTCTGGCTATTCACATTGGATCTCCGAGTCCTGCTGATGGGATACTCCCACTGCGGATTTTCCAAGGGGCACAGTCAATAGGAAATCCCATTGACACAGGTGGGACAAGGGGATTCTGCTGCTGGCCGATGGAAGCTGCTGGTCCCACTGTGGAAACACACCGCAGGAGACCAGGAATCCCACTCCTCATTCCCTCAGTAGCTTCCCAGCACTGGATATCCCTTCCCGGGCAGGAATACCATCTGAGTCTCCCCTGTCACTCACCTTACCAGTCTGAACAATGCCCTAGGAATGCACCCAATTCCTTCTCACCGCTCCCTGCTGTTGATCTCCTGTGCCATCTCTAGCCGTGCCCTTTTGGGAAGCTTCTATTTTCACGACTGGAAAAATAATTTTCCTCCTCATGCTCACTGCTGCAGCAAGTTGTTTGAAACTGGGGAGAGGTTTCCACAGTGCAGAGTCCAGTACCTTCTGCTCAGATTATTCTAGTCTGTGCAATCTCTCCTCCCTTAGATCAGACCCAGAAGGAAAACAGCAGTAAAACAGGGAAAGAAGCATAACTAATTTTTCCTTTGGGTTTTCTGACTGAATCCTACATCTGCCATTGCTAACAAGCTGCTGAACTCCTCACCTAACCAATCAGAGCTTCCTATACCAAAACAGTGGGTACGGAACGAGGATCCAAAAGGGGTTCAGATTTAGGAATTGAAATCTTGCCACGCTTGTGAGAGAAAATGTATTCGTTTCTGCCTGAACTATTGCTTTTTGATGCATTGGTCAAATCCCACACTCCTTCAGACTTTGTTTGACTTTGAACTCCACCAGCTGTGAGATAGTATTTGAATATCAATGCTAATTCCGTTGCGATACCAATCTGTTTTAGTGCAGTGAGGCATTGGAGTAGGAGCTCTCACATCAAACTGGGCTTTCATATAGATACTTGTGCCCATTTAATTATCCAATCTGAGCCTCTGAATAATTGCTCTCCATCTACAAATTCCAACACCAAGAGGAGCAAAGCACTTCTCATTCTTATTCTCCACACATAACCATCTCCTCCTCACTCTCTTCACACCAGTTCCCAGCAGAATTTGCTTCTCATTTATTGGACATTGCAAAATCAGTGCGATATCTCTAGATTCCTTCCTCACATCACACTCCAGATGTTTGTGTTCCAGTTTGTACCTCCTCACCTGCCTTCCTAATCACTCTAACCCTTCCACATGATGTAAAATCATCATGAACCCCATGCAGCTACTCCCTGCATTACTATCACTTCCACACTCTCTGAATACACGATATGTACCCTAAGTCTCACAGCTCTCTTTGCTGGTAATAGATGTAAACTGTTTACAATCCAATTAATATCCATGCATTGGTTTAATAACCATAAAGCTATAAATTGTGTAACCCCCTTGAAGTAAATCTCTGGGAAAATGTTGATGAAATCTCTGCCCATTTTCTGCCAACCTTCTGATTATTTTTTGATTTCTCAAATTGGGCAAAACACATCTGTCTTTGGGCTTGAAATCATCAACGAATGAAAAAGGATTCAGTCTGATCAGGGTTGGTGTCAGAATTTGACAATACTTTAGGAAGCTGCATTGATGCTTTTCCAAGCCGAAAAATGACAGACTTCGTAAAACATAAAGTAACAGAACATAAATGTCATTTTTAAAAATGTATTTATTTGAGGGTCGTGGGTGTCACTGGCTAGACCAGCATTCATTGCCCATCCCTAATTACCCTTGAGAAGATGGTGGTGAACTGTCTTCTCGAACCACTGCATTCCCTGTGATGTGTATACACCCACACTGCTGTTCAGGAGGAAGTTCCAGGATTTTAACCCAGTGACAGTAAAATAACAGCAAAATATTTCCAAGTCAGAATTGTGAGTGACTTGGAGGGGGACCATCAGGTGGTGGTGTTCCCAGATATTTTCTGTCCTTGTCTTTCTAGACAGTAGTGGTCGAGGTTCTAGAAGGAGTTTTGGTGAGTTCCTGCAGTGCATCTAGTAGATGCTACACTCTGCTGCTACTGTGGAGGGCTTGTAGATGGGGTACCAAACAAATGGATTGCTTTTTGCTGGATAGTTTCAACCTTCTTAAGTGTTGTTATTGACCTGTACTCATCGAGGCAAGTGGAAAATATTCCATGACTTGTGCCTTGTCGATGGTGGACAGGCTTTAAGGTGGGGGGGGGATGGTCACGATCTGTGTTACGTCGCAGGAGTCCCAGCATCTGGTCTGCTCTTGTAGACAACGTATTTATATGGCTTGTTCAGTTCAGTTTCTAGTCAATGGTAGTCCTGAGGATATTGATAATGACGGTTTCAGTGATTGCAGTGGGGAACTCTGTCCCAGTGACGGCATTACTTTAGAAATTTCTAAAAAGCAACTTTGAGAAGTAAGCTCTTTCAAAGATAAATGAAACTCAGGTTTTAAAGCATAATAACATTTTATTTTTAAAACTAGTTTTAGTAAAACATAGAAAATACAAAATGGAAACATACAATGGACAAACAAACAAAGACTTTGGCCCAAAGGGAGAATCCGAGACAGGCTCAATGACATGACAGCACACGGAGATTTCTCTGCAGATTCCCACTTTGTGCCAGAAATTTGAGCAATTATACAATTTAATACTGGCAGGTTTATTAGCTTGACATTTATTTTGAAAATATCATTAAGATGTTATTTAAATCCCTATTCCATTCTTAAACCTTATATTAAAAGATTATCCGGATGTTGAGTATTATATGATTAAATATTCCCTTCCTCAAGTGATGATAATGTAATTGGGTGTAATTACTCAAGGAGGAATGATTCAACGTTCTGTTGTTGGAGATAGTCATTCCCTGGCACCCGTGTGGCACAAATGGTACTTACCACTTCTCAATCTACAACTGGATATTGTCTTAGTGCATTTGTATACAGACTGCTCATATAATTGGAATCACAGGAACCAAAGGAGATATTTAGATTGATGATCTATGAGTTAAAATAATGCAAGAACTCCTTCACAGAATCCTACAGTGCAAAAGGAGGCCATTTGGCCTGTCAAGTCTGCACCGACCACAATCCCATCCAGGCCCTATCCTCATAACCCCACATATTTACTCTAGCTCGTCCCCCTGACACTAAGGGGCAATTTAGCATGGCCAATCCAACTAACCTGCACATCTTTAGACTATGGGAGGAAACTGGAGCACCTGGAGGAAACACATGCAGACACAGGGAGAATGTGCAAACTCCACACAGTCAGTGACCTGAGGCTGGAATTGGACTCAGGACCCTGGCACTGGGAAGCAATTGTGCTAACCACACTGCCTCCATGCCACTCCTTCTTTTATTTCAGTTGGGCTATGATCTTTTAGTTGTATTGTATTTTTCCATTAACAGTGTATAAAAACATCTGGAGCATTTACTCCTACATTATAGGAACACTTGCTTCTTTCTCCTGTTTTCCATGAATAAAGGAGACTGGTCTCAATTATCAATATCAACCTTCAGTTTTCAAGCCCCTCCTCAAAAGCTATTATGAAAACATTTCATTTCTGTGTTCGTGAGATCTATTGTTCCTTAATCAATTATCTTCTCCAGAAATGTATTCCACATATCCACAACCTCTGAGGGAATTTATTTTTTAACCTCAATGTTTATGATTTTAGATGTTTGCCCTTTAGTGTGTTGAAAGTAACGAGTTTGTTCACTTTGTGGGAGTTAAGTTCTCCTTCGGATGAGCATAAAATATGCAGCAATACAAAATGGTTGATGAGCATCCCAGATGTCCATTTTTTCTCGATATTATATCAACGATACCCCCTCCATCTGCAACCCATGCAGCACTCTGATTGCTGTAATTTAAATAAATGAAGAAAAACTTGTAAACATTAGCAAGTTGTGTTTGGCAAGATCTTCCAGCAGCTGGTTCTAGAAATCAATCATATTGAATTAAGATGATTGATTTTTCAAAGAATGAAAGTGTAATCATCCTAATTGAGCTGAACTGAAGGAAGATTGGTATCAGAAATTTCCTTTGACCCTTCCACTACAATCATTCCTTCATTAATTTAATGTAAATTGATCTACGGGATCCTTAAAAAGTACCAGAGGTTTCCTGAAAAAGAATACATTCACTCATTCTTTACACAATGTGGTGAATGAGAATGTTCCAGCATACTGAGACAGAGATGCAGCAAATAACACAATTAACATCTTTACAGTGTTTCAGGTACAGTGAAGGTGTTACCCAATAAACAGTAAGTTGAGCTGCTCTTGGTGATGTTCTTTTGTATAAATGATACTAGCCATGTACAGGGTTATTGTTTATCTATCGAAAGTTGCTCCTTGATGTTTTACTATTCATTTGTGGGACAGTTGTGTCACTGGCTGGCTAGCACTCATAGCCCATCCCTAATTGCCCATGAAACTGAGTAGCTTGCTAGGTCATTTCAGAGGGCAGTTAAAAGTCAACCACATTGCTGCGGACCTGAAATCACATGTAGGCCAGACCAGCTAAGGATGGCAGATTTCCTTCCCTAAAGGACATTAGTGAGCCAGATGGGTTTATCCGACAATCAACAATGTCTTCATGGCCATCAGTAGATTCTTAATTCCAGGTTGTTTTTCATTGGATTCAAATTCTACCATCTGCCAAAGCCAGATCTCCAGGACATGAGTTAAGCTTCTGGATTAATAGTCTAGTGATAATACCACTAGGTCATTGCCTCCCCTATGTGTTTACCTTTAAACAATTCAATGCGTTCTGGGATAGATTTTGCTTATAATGGGTGCAAAGTGAAAATAATAATTGTATAATAACAATATCCAATATTACACCTCAGACTTTCTCTTTGCTCTCTTCAGTTGAAGACTGTTCCCAAAGCTCCAGCTTTTGCACATGCTTGTTACTGATGGAAGTTGTCTGAATTTGCCTTGTTCAGCTCACACACTCCATCATGAGAATTAACTTTCCACTAGGGAAGAAACTGCAAGAAAGACGAAGGGGAAGATTCCGATGAGGAAATCTTGCAGTATCTATGATACATAGAAACACAGAAACATGGAAACTAGAAGCAGGAGTAGGCCATTTGGCCCTTTGAGCCTGTTCTGCCATTCATTTTGATCATTGAATTCAATATCCTGATCTCCCCTTCCCTTCATAATCCCTTGATCCCTTTACCTCCAAGAGCGATATCTAATTTCTTCTTGAAATCAGACAATGTTTTGGACTCAATACATTCTGTGGTAATGAATTCCACACATTCACCACGTACTTTTTCTTCATCTCAGTTATAAAAATTTAACCCCTTATCTTCAAACTATGACCCCTAGTTCTGGACTCCACAGGTCATCAGGAATATTCTTTCTGAATCTATCTTGTCTAACCTTGTTAGAATTTTAGAAGTTTCTATAAGATCCCCTCTCACCTAAAGTTCAGTGAATATAATCCCAACCAACTTAGTCTCTCCTCATGTGACAGACCTGCCATCCTAGGAATCAGCCTGGTAAACCTTTGCTGTACTCCGTCTATAGCAAGGACATCCTTCCTCAGATAAGGACATCAAAATTGCATACAAACTTCAGATGTGCGCTCACCAATGCCTGATACAATTGCAACAAACTATCCCTATCCCTATACTCAAATCCTATGAAGGTTAATATACCATTTGCCTTCTTTACTGCCTGCTACACCTGCACACTTGCTTTCAGTGACTGATGCATGAGGGCACCAAGGTCTCGTTGAGTATCCACCTCTCTCAATTTACACCCATTTAAATAATAACCTGCCTTCCTGATTTTGCTACCCAAGTGGATAACCTCCCATTTATCCATAGTCTCTGAGTAAAGGAGCATCAATTTAAGACTGAGATGAGGAGAATTTCTTCTCTGAGGGTTGAGAGTCTTTGGAACACCTTGCCACTGAGACCTATGGGGGCAGAGTCCTTGTCTATATTTAAGACTGAGATGGATAGGTTTTTGATCAGTAAGGGAATCGAGGATGACGGGGAAAGGGCAGGAAAGTGGATGTAAGGGATGTTGGATCAGACATGATCTTATTGAATGGCAAAGCAGACAAGATGGGCTGAATGGCCTCTTCCTGCTCCTTTGTCTTTGGGTCTTATTATTGTGGAGAGTGTGCCTGACCCCGCAATGGAGCCGGCCAGGTTGGAAATACAGCGTGTGGGCTCACAATCCAAACCAACTCACACCCTGAAAATTGGAAACCCTGGAAATAGGGTCAGGAATCCCAGAATTGGGACCGTCCCAGGATTGGTAAAGGGATCCCGAGTTATCCACAGTCTCTCCTCGTGTAAACTGTTTGTCAGATATAATCCAATGTCATCATTTCAGTGTCAGAGGCTTTTGGGATTAAGCAAACTACAAGTGTGTCTGCAGGGTGGGGGAAATGGTACAAGATTGTGGTGAATAGTTCTTCAGTTCCCAGGTCAATTAAATATTAAGTACAAGTAATTATTCACTAAATATCAGTCATTGTTATCTTTTTCTAGGTGCCAGCATTTTTTACAATGAGAAGCAGTTCTTGCTACAGCTTTTGTAAGTAGTTAATCTGTCTATTTAGTCTGTCTTCAGCGTGACTCGGACATGTCACCCTTGGGCTGTTATTGTGACATTTGATTATATGTTGCCTCTGGAATAATTGCAGATTGCTCCTTCCTCTCTTGGTTTCTATGGTGAATGAACTTGTTGACATGTTGGTCAATAGCAAAGAGATTGAGGTCATTGGGAAGGTCGAGGCTGGATATAGTGATTTTAAGTGGGGGAGATGGGTTGAAGTTACATTGAAAAATTACCTTTAGGAAAACATTACACTGTTTTCTCAAACTCATTTTGGGTTTTCCCAGAAGGCTGTGAATGGGAATTTCTTTATTTTTCAGGCCGCCTGTTGACAGATGACAACCACAGGTCAGAGTATTAAAACTCAGTCAAGCAGATGGCTGCTTTGCCCAAGTACAAGGTGGCCACCTCGAGATAACACAGATTCTTTCTTCAATGGTAAGTTTCACGCCTAAGGTTAATTAAATATTAAAGTTGACTGCTTGTACCTTAGCAATAAAGTTAGCTATATACTGAAAGTCATACTTCTAATCATGAAAAAGGCTTAAGCATTTAAACAATTAATACATGATCAATAACAAATTTACATTCCTTACACACGCACCAGCTTCTGTGTGAAATAATTGCCCCTCTGGACACTTTTGTATCTCTCCCCTCTCACCTTAAACCTTTGCCCTTTAGTTTTAGAAGCCCCTATCTTTGGGAAAAGATATTGACTATCTACCTGATCCATGCCCCTCATTATTTTATAGACATCTATAAAGTCACCCTTCAGCCTCCTGCACTCCAGAGAAAAAGATTCCTTTCTATCCATCAAGTCCTGGTAGAATCTCAGTAAATCTTTTCTGCACTCTTTCTAGTTTCATTATATCCTTTCTGTAACAGCATGACCAGAACTGCACAGTATTCCTAGTGTGGCCTTACCAATGTCTTGTACAACTTCAACGAGACACCCCAACTCCTGTATTCAATGTTCTGACAAATGAAACCAAGCATGCCGAATGCCTTCTTCACCACTCTGTCCACCTGTGACTCCACTTTCAAGGAGCTATGAACATGTACCCCTTAGATCTCTTTGTTCTGTAACTCTCCCCAACTCCCTACCATTAACTGAGTAAGCCCTGCTCTGGTTCAATCTACCAAAATGCATCACCTTGCAGTCGCCTAGATTAAACTCCATCTGCCATTCATCAGCCCACTGGCCCAATTGATCAAGATCCCATTGCCAATGGAGATAACTTTCTTCACTGTCCACTATGCCACCAATCTTAATGTCATCTGCCAACTTACTAACCATGCCTCCTATATTCTCATCCAAATTATTAATATAAATGACAAATAACAGTGGACTCAGCACCGATCCCTGGGGCACACCGCTGGTCACAGGTCTCCAGTTTGAAAAACAACCCTCTACTTACCTCTGGCTTCTATCAAGAAGCAAATTTTGTATCCATTTAGATACCTCTCCCTGGATCCCGTGAGATCTAATCTTATGCGACAACCTACAATGCGGTACCTTGTCAAAGGTCTTGTTAAAGTCCATGTAGACAACATCAATTGCACTGCCCTCATCAACCTTCTTGGTTCCCCTTCAAAAAACTCATTGACTCTTCCACCCTGGGAAAAAGCTTCTGACTATCCACTCTTCCCATGCCCCTCATAATCTTGTAGACTTCTCTCAGGTCGCCTCTCAATCTCCATCATTTCGATGAGAACAAACCAAGTTTCTCTAACTTCACCTTGTAGCTAATGCCCTCCATACCAGGCAACATCCTGGTAAATCTTTCCAAAGCATCCACATCTTTCTGGTAGTGTTGTGATCAGAGCTGAACACTATATTCCAAGTGCAGCCTACTAAATTCTCTAAGCTGCAACATGATTTGCCAATTTTTAAACTAAATGCACTGGTTGATGAAGGCAAGCATGCCGTATGAATTCTTGACTACCTTCTCCACCTGTGTTGCCACTTGCAGTGACCTGTGTACCTGTACACCCAGATTCCTCTACCTATCAATATTTTTAAGGGTTCTGCCTTTTACTTCATATTTCCTACATATATTAGACCTTCCAAAATGCACTACCTCACATTTATCCATATTAGCTTCCAACTGCCATCTCTCCACCCAAGTCTCCAACCGATCTATATCTTGCTGTAACCTCTGATGGTCCTCATCACTTTCCACAAATCCACCAACCTTTGTGTCGTCCGCAAACTTACTAATCAAACCTCACTAACCAAACACTTTTTCGGAATAAGAAATAAGTAATTTAGGACTGAGATGAGGAGGAATTTCTTCATTCAGAAATGATAAGTCTTTTGAATTTTCTACTTCAGAATGTAGGGTAAGGGTGTGGCATGTATAGGGCTGATGGTGCAGTAATGCTAACAGTGATGTGAGAGAACACATGATCATGCCTATGGGTCAGCCTAGTGTTGGATAGAGCTGTGTGTACAACCAAGCACGGAGGCAGCTCATGGCTTGAATCATTTCCTCTATATATGTGCATAGTTCTTGTAGTCAATAAATAAATACAATTAACATAATTAAGACTACAAAGACATTGTTACGGCTTACTGATCCAGATTCCAGATGGAAGATTCCAGAATAGAAAATTTCAGCCACAGTCTTCAGGAGGAAGGAGATTTGTTCATGTTTGTCAAATATTTAGTTTCTGTACTTTATGTTTTAATGCCTCCAGTTAGAAACAATCTAAGAAAACATTTCATGTCAAGTCGGTGTGATTTTGTGGAGATTATTCCCCAGTTACAGGATAAAGTATAGGGAATCATGGAATTAGGGAATTATTTAATGATGTAACAATCTATGTAATGTGCTTGAAAAGCAATTTAAATTTTCCTCAACTTTTGCTCATATTGATGACAATATTAGGGATTCAAATATTTCTGAAGACACCTGAGAGTTAATGAAAGACAAGGCTGGAATTTTACCGGCACGCCCACCCCGATTCCAGGGGTGGGTGAGGCTTGGAGAACCGTATTCTCCATTGGCCTCGGGCGGGACTGCACGAACTTTGGGTGGATGTGCCAGTAAAATTCCACCTTTGATGTTTTTGTAATGCATGGCTCCATCCTCTACAAAATCAAATACCCATCAGAGCCTATGCTTTGAAAGTGGAGTCATTACCCACAAGCAGACATAGCAGCCTAATTATGGAAAGAAAGATCCTTCAGACAGAAAATAAATACATTTCCGGTTAATCAGTGTTTGATGGCATGGATTGAAGGAGAAACAGAATCTCAGTGATTTCTTCTTCACCAAATATTGTCCTCCACTTTTTATATTCATCTGAACAGGAAAAGCGAACTTGACCTAACACCTCATCCAAACAAGTTCTGTATGTGACGCTAACAATGCCCATACTATTTAGCAACACAATATTTAAGTGAATGTCCCTGTGAGGTTTCAGAACAAGTGAATATACATACAACTGTTAGTCCCTCTCTCGTGTAATTATGCAAGTCATGAACAGAGACTTCCTCTGAAGCCTTCCTCTAATTTTCCAGGGATATTTAATACCCTTTGGGGGAATATGAATTACATTTTATTTCATTATTCAAACACACTTTAGTGTGTGGAAATGTAATGAAAGGCGGTGGCTACAGAGTAACATGAGATGCCTGTGCAAATAATGGGCAATCCTTGAAATGATGATCGAGACAGATTGGTGTTTTCCCCGGCGATCGGAGAGGATAAGTGGATCAATTAATAAATTATATCATCAGTTCAAGCTTTCAGTTAATATTCCTGTTCAGTGCCCTGTAGTTCATTGTTAATTTCCATGTGATCCTCTCTCTTAATGTGGATACCAGTTCAAAAGTAGAGATTTTGTTCATTATTTTGTATTTCTTTGGCAACAAATTTGTTAAACTGACCAGGCCAGATTTTCATCATTGATGTGGCAATCAGGAATTTTCCCTATGTCGGGATCAATTCTCCCTCTGGACAGTGCCGGCCAGCGGGATTGTCATTTGGCAGAGATGGAAGGTCCAGAGTTACCTTCAGTGGTGGCGGGTGGGTGGCAGAGTTTAGACGGGCTGAATTCCCCAGGCAGCCAGGTTAATAGAATCATAGAATTATAGAATCCTACAGTGCAGAAAGAGGCCATTTGGCCCATCCAATCTGCACTGAACGCAATCCCACCCAGGCCCCATCCCCATAACCCCATGCATTACCCCAGCTTGTCCCCCTAACACTAAGGGGCAATTTAGCATGGTCAATCTACCTAACCCACACATCTTTGGACTGTGGGAGGAAACCGGAGCATTCAGAGGAAACCCATGCAGACACGGGGAGAATGTACAAACTCCCCACAGACAGTGACCCGAGACCGGAATTGAAACTGGGTCCCTGGCACTATGAGGCAGCAAAATTAACCATTTTGCCACCATGCCACCCAATAGGCCTGCCTCATTTGCAGAGACATTAACCCAGTTCTTCAGATTAGAGAAAATCCCCCTAACCATCATCTACTAGTCCCTCACCTCGCCTTACCCCACCTCTCTCCTCTTACTCTCCCTTACTTCAATCCTCCCCCACCCTTGTACACCCTACTTCCCCTGTGACTCATTCTTCCCCAATATCCATTATAAACAGAACTCAAAGGTCCTACATTAACAATTAGAAATCTGAAAAGTTCATAAATCTGTCAAAATAAATAAACACTGTTTGAATCGGCTTCAATAAAAATGCCTGTTTTCTTCACCAGCTGATAACTGTCAAAATAGACAAGCTCACAACCTTCTGAGCAGTTGTGTAAACAAACCGTGTACAGCAGAATCCTTTGCAACACTGAAAAATAGCCAAAATCACAGGCAGCTGACCAAACATTGAAACAGCTTAACAGATGGCTTAGTTTCTCTTTAAAGTTTTAGTGAAAGCTCAGACACTTGTCTAAGCTTTAAAAAGGCAAACAGATGGATAAGAGGTGGGATTTTCTGCTCCAAGACTGGAAAATCATGCCCAAAGTTAACAGACCTTTGCATAGTCTGAGTCCCACCCATTGTGATTCCCGTGGTGGGCAGGATGGAAAAACTCTGCCTGATGTGTCCTTTAAAGATTTAATAAAAACTATAGGGAGAATATAAATAATTAGAACAGGCAGTCACCTAAGGTCAGAATTGAACTCAGGTCATGGGCAAGGAATTTCCAGGAGGTCACACAGGTTGTGTGTGTGGGGACGCAGCTTAATTCTAGCAGGCAAGTGTTCGGCTTTCTCATTGTCAGTTGCTCCATCCCCATTGGGCGGCACTGCCGCCTTACATTGCCAGGGACCCAGGTTCCATTCTAGCCTGAGGTGACTGTGTGGAGTATGTACGTTCTCCCCATGTCAGCATGGGTTTCCTCCGGGTGCTCCAGTTTCCTCATATAGTCCAAAGATGTACAGGTTAGATGGGTTGACCATGCGAAATGTGTGGGGCTCCTGTGATAGGGCAAGGGAGAGGGCCTGGTTAAGGCACACTTTCAGAGAGTCAGTACAGATTTGATAGGCCGAATAATCTCTTCTGTATTGTAGGAATACGATGATGAGGATTAATGAAACTGAGGAACTCAAACTGAAGCTAGCAGATGTGGGTATCATTTCAGGGAGTGCCCTACAGCCACAGAATCATCTGTAAGTGCAGTCACACCAATAGAATTTCACTGGCTTCCTTGTTCCAAGTGTCTCAGTCTCACTGTCGATGTAACACATTGAACACAGCTGCCTTGGTCACCATGGATCTCCATACACGCTACTGTACAATTCTAAACTCATTGTGGATGCAGATTGGCCCAATTCTGTTTGCAGGAAGTTTTAATTGCACTGAAATGTAAATGATGATTCAGAGAGTCCAGTTTCCACTGAGTCCACCTTTTAACAGTTGGACGTTTTGCTTCAGACACTATTTTATATCAAACCCCAGCACTTACTGAATACTGAAAAATGCCTCCTGGTTTAAACAGACCCTTAACAGAAGAATCAACTGATTTTCCCAAAAAAACACTTGTCTTTAAATGTTGCATTGCATTTTCCTGAGACACCATCGATAATTGGCATCCAGTATTCTACTTGGGTGAAAATACAAACGTAGTGGAACTCAGCCTCACCTTTCTCAATCATCCATTGCTGCCATCACCCTTGTTGACCTTGTCCTTTCCAATGCTCCAGGATCCTCAGTGAGTCAGTGAGCAATGTAAATGGTTAATAATTCATTACATCAAAAAATGTTGCTCAAACCACATCACTATTAGCCAATAGAAACCCTCAGCCCATTGTTGTCATAGAATCACTGAATCCGTACAGTGCAGAAGGAGGCCATTCAGCCCATCGAGTCAGCGCTGACCACAATTCCGCACAGACCCTATCTCTATAACCCCATGCTAATCCTAGCTATGCCCCCGGCACCAGGGGACAATTTAACGCAGCCAATCCACGTAACCTGCACACTTTTGGACTGTGGGAGAAAGTCGGAGCACTCAGAGGGAACCCACACAGACAAGGGGAGAACGCACAAACTCCACACAGACAGTGACCGAAGCCAGGAATCGAACCGGTGTCCCTGGTGTTATGAGACAGCAGTGCTAACCACTGTGCCACCCTCAAACTCTTCAGTTTAGTGAGTAGTGTATTTCAGATCACTGCACAGCTGTGCCGTTTAAAGGAATCATTGATCACAACATATAAAGTGTCTCGGGATTTTCAGAATTCGGTATAATTTCCCACATGCCTGTAACTGCAGGAAGTGAGAAATTATACCAGGATAAAACCTCATAAATGCACAATTAACCAGTTTCTACTTTATTAGCTAGCAACTCACTTCCAAGGGTAATTCAGACAAGGCCCAACCTTGAGGGAGATCTCAATCCTCTTCTTGGACAATGACTGTTTCAGGCTCTTAAATTGGCCTCCATAAGTTTCACTTTTTGCTACAATCAATGCACATTTTGATAGATCAAATTGAATTGTTTAATTGCGGGGAGGAATTTAATGATTTATAAAAGGATATTAAAATACTCGACTACTGTCCAAAAATGATTATATAAGCACTTAATGTTGATATATAAAGTTACTTTTCTATTATTTTAATGAATAGTTTACCTGTTAATTTTACACAGGTTAATTGCTGGATTAAAATTGCAAAGCATTTTGCGTTAAGCGTTGGGAAGTTTAAACTTGAGCAATGTAATTCCCTGGTGATTGCAGAACAAAAGGTGATGTTGCTTTTTCCAGTTGAATAATTTGTATGTGTGAATTCTGTTTTGTCTCAGGTTCCTTCACTTCTGATATAATAAAATAGTACATTTATATTAAAATATTACTTGTGTGAAAATTTCTATTTTTAAATTAACTACAGCACTTAGACTGCTCATGATTTTCTTGCAGTTAGCTACACATAATGGCTCAATCTCTACTTGCAATTTTTAAGTGTGGTATTAAAATTAATCCTATCACAGTGGAGATTTTCAGTGTGGCACCCACAGCGGGTTCATGTTTACAGCTTCTAGCTGCTCCTCAACATGTTTTATCCAATAATGACAACAAAGCCTTTGAGTTAGCCAGGCTATTCTAATATTTGGAGCTATCTGTAAAGCTCTTTTCCATCTCTCAGCAAGGACACTGTCTTATCCCTAGTGATAACAACCAGTCTGTCACATCTAAAAACCACTAATTAATTTTAAATAATTAGCTCTGTAGCAGGAATGACACGGACCAGATCCAAGTGGTTAACTGTATGCATTACCACGGACATTTCAAATCTTGCATGTCTCCTTGGAGGTTGCATTTTTAAAATTGTGGTTGTAGATTTTTAATTTTGTGTAATAGTGTAGAAAGTCCATGTGATAGTGAGCACACAGTGTTCATTACACACCCTGATTTTAACTTCAATGGAAATAAAATGCAGCGGATGTTTAAAATAAGCTGCTGATTTATTATCACCCATTTTACAATATCACACAAAGTCACAATTTGTCTTGTGGATTTTCTCAGACGTGTAACCTCAAAAGCAGAGACGATTGAAACCTCACACACACTCCAACATTATATACAACTACAGTACACTTTTCCAAACATTTGAGAACACACGTATCATCTGCATGAAGAAATTAATAGCACTTTAAACTAATTACATGGAAAGCATGAATGCCTTTGCAGCATGAAATGCAAAGGGAAAATAAGACCCTATCTTACATTTCAGCTTGGGAGGGAAAGAAAATTATAAGTGCAACAAACATTTTATTCATATTATAATAAATCAATATGTGTGTGTAAAAGATAATCACCGCATTTCAGCAATATCCAATATTCCCTTTGGCTGGAATGTTACCACTGTTCATGCCGGTGGGGTTTTCCCATCTAACTGCTGTGAATGGAGAACTAGCAAGATGCCAAATTCTCTGACCTTGCTCCAGCGGGAGCGTGGCATGAATGGTGATAAGATCGTATCCCATCGATGATCGTTCTAGTCATTCAACCTTGTGAGTTCCTGATGTGAACTGGAATCAGAATAGGAGAAATAAAATAAACTCCATTTTACAATTAAATTTGTTTACTGTGGTTGTGAAAAAAATAAACTATTTATTGCCTTCAGTTGACAGTTGCTAAAGCCATATCGTAAGAGCTAGGAGCAGGAGTAGGCCATTCAGCCCCTTGATTCTGCTCTGCCGTTTAATATTATCATGGCTGATCTCATCTCAGCCTCAACCCCAGTTTCCTGCCTGTTGACCACAGCCCTTCAAACTCATTAAAGACCTGTCGACCTTCTTAAATTTACTCAGTGTCCCGGCATCCACCACACCCTGGGCTAGTAAATCCCGCAGAATCACTGCTCTTTGAGAGAAGTCATTTCTCCTCATCTCTGTTTTAAATCTGCTACTGCTTATCCTAAAACTATGAACAGGTTGCTCAACAAGAGGAAACATCCTCTTGAGGTCTACTTTGTCAATCCCCCTTCTCAACTTGTACACCTTAATTAGATCTCCTTTCATTCTTCTAAACTCCAGCGAGTATCAGCCTAAACTGCCCAATCTCTCTTTGTAAACCAAACCCCTCATCTCTGGAATCAATGTGGTGAACCTCCTCTGAACTGCCTCCAATGCAACTCCATCCCTCCTCAAGTAAGGAGATCAAAACTTTACACAATATTTTAAGGGTGGTCTCAATAATTCTCTGTACAGTAGCAGCAACACTTTATTGTTTATACGTTTTATTCCTTTAGCAATAAATGCCAAGATTCCATTTGCCTACCTTATTATGTGCTGTATCTGCATGCTGGTTTTCTGCAATTTATGCACAAGGACACCCAGATCCCTCTGCATTGAAGCACTATGAAGTTTCTTCCCATTTGGATTATAATTTGTCTTTCTATTTTTCCTACGAGTAAGGATAACCTCGCAGTTATTCATGTTAAACACCCTTTGCTTCAAAGCTAATACAGTGACGTTCTCTCCCTGTGAGTTGTTGAGATATTTTCCAAGTCTTTGTGCAGACGTCTGAGTTTTTAAGCCAGATGTTCCTCTCCAAATAAATAGTATGTACTGATCTCTGATTCATTCATCACTCTGAGGTACATATTTGAGCTGCTAGATATTAAAGTGGTGAGCAGCCTGGGCTATGTGTTGGTATATCCCTAAAACTAATGCTGTCCTTTAGAAAAGGAATCTTGCCTGTCATTTCCTCAGCAGGTGGGCAGGTGTAAGCATTGAGAAAATGAAGGGGATGGAACTTTTCTCAACATCTTGAAAGAAGGCATTCTTTTCAATGAAAGATCTTATATTTATTTCACTGATTTGATCTCATGGAAAGGTTTAGGGAAGGAATTCCAATGCTCTCTGTGCTACAGCAAGGGGAGGGCAGGATAAATAATGAGGCTGGGGTTTCTCGCTCTCTGTCTATGAAATGTATCATGCTGAAGAAAGCCTTTTGCTAGCTAGATGTGTCGCTGTCTGGAACTGTCAGATATATTTAACAAAGATCCATTCTCATATTTCCGTTGGACCCAGACCCGTCAGATTGAGATATATTCTTACAGTATTATTACAGATGGGATGTGGGTATCACATTTACCCAGGTCAAAATATTGGACTGGGTGATGTGTGTGCATGTTATTTTGTATGGAGGGATATCCATAAGTCTGTTTTGTTGAATTATCAGGTGGGTGATTTTTGTTTATGTTAGAATTATTCATTCAGAACGTCGACACAGCATTGCAAATCACACACCACCACCTGGATACAGAAGCAGGGTTTCAGCTGGAAGTTCAATCTGTTCCCCAAGGAAATACTCAAAGATCTTTCAAATTTAGCAAAATCTATGCTATTAAAATGTGTTAATAATTAATGTTAGGAGGGAATTATCACTTCTAGAGTTCAGCGATAGCAAAAGATTAATTTCAGCATACTCGTGATGTTAGCGATTCATAAATAACTGCCTTCCTTTTCACAAAGATGGAAATATCTGCAAACAAATTTTGAAAAGCACTCGAAAATAATATCCACTAAATGTTTAATGAAACAGCTTTGATCTGAAACTTCACATTGATGAGCTGAAGTTTGTCTGCTATTGAATCACTGAAGGAAAAATCAATTATCCACCACATTGCATTAACAGGCACCTTTTGCACATTGACTATCTCGTTCTCATTTCTTCCTTTACCTCTGCATCCATCTCCTTTATAACAGCCAGTTCCTTATTTCATTAATTCCCTATTTTAGTCTCTATTGTGACAATACTGAATCACAGAATCACACAATACGCCAGTGCAGAAAAGGCCTTTCGGCCCATTGAGTCTGTACTGATGTATGAAAGGTCCTGACCTGACCACCTAATCCCACGTGCCAGCACTTGGCCCACAGCCTTGAATATTAGGATATGCCAAGTACTCATCCAGGCACTTTTTAAAGGATCTGAGGCAACCCATCTCCACCACCTCCCAGGCAGCACATTCCAGACCATCACCACCCACCAGGCAAAAAAGGTTTTCCTCACATCCTCCTAAACCTCCCATCCCTCACTTTCAACTTGTGTCCGCTCTTAACTGGCCCTTCAACTAAGGGGAACAGCTGCTCCCTATCCACTCTGCCCATTTCCCTTATCATCTTGAACACCTCAATCAGGTTGCCCCTCAGTCTTTTCTCTTGCTTTATAGATTCTGCCAGACCTCCTGAGATTTTTCAGCATTTTCTCTTTTGGTTTCAGATTCCAGCACCCACAGTAATTTGCTTTTATCGCCCCTCAGCCTTCTTTGCTCCAGAGAAAACAGCCCAAGCCTATCCAACCTCTCTTTCTAACTTAAATGTTACATCCCAGGCAGCATCCTGATGAATCCTGTTGTGAGAAACTACCCCTCGGAGTCAGATTTAAAGATTCAACCTGCAGTTTATTGGACAAAGCTTTGGGAGAAGCGCTTGGCACTCGCAGTGCTCGCAGTCATCTTCTTAATTTTAAAAATGGCAGCTGAGCTTCTTTTATACATTTCCAGAAGTCGACAAGTAAAGACATTAGCAGTTATTACATCATTAGCCATTATGCCTCCTAGCAATGACTGACCTCATTAACAAAACTTATTGTTTCGGTTCCACTTTATCTTAAGGTATGTTGATTATCTGGACATAAGAACATAAGAAATAGGAGCAGGAGTAGGCCATCTAGCCCTTCAAGCCTGCCCGGCCATTCAAAAAGATCATGGCTGATCTGTCATGGCTCAGTTCCACTTTCCCGCCCTCTCCCCATAACCCTTAATCCCCTCTCTTACCAAAAACCCACCAACCCGCGTCTTAAAAATATTTAGCGAGGCAGCCTCCACCACTTCAACGGGCAGAGAATTCCAGAGATTCACCACCCTTTGAGTGAAGAAGTTCCTCCTCAACTCCGTTCTAAACCGCCCCCCCTTTATCTTGAGGCTGTGCCCCCTAGTCCTACTGTCTTTTTTGAGCGGGAAGAGTCTCTCCACCTCTATCCTATCGATCTCATTCATCATCTTATACGTCTCAATGAGATCTCCCCTCATTCTTCTAAACTCTAACGAGTACAAGCCTAGTTTATTCAGCCTCTCCTCATAGCTCAACCCCCTCAACTCCGGTATCAGCCTAGTAAACCTCCTCTGCACTCCCTCCAAGGCCAAAATATCTTTGCGCAGGTGCGGCGCCCAAAACTGCACACAATACTCCAGCTGCGGCCTCACCAATGCCCTATACAGCTGCAGCAAGACCTCCCTACTTTTATATTCAATCCCCCTCGCGATGAAGGCCAGCATCCCATTCGCCTTCCTGACCACCTGCTGCACCTGCAAGCTGGGTTTTTGCGACTCATGCACAAGGACCCCGAGGTCCCTCTGCACCGTCGCCTGCTGCAGTTTTTCGCCACGTAAGTAATAGTCCTTCCTACCATTCTTCCTACCAAAGTGGACCACCTCACACTTGCCAACATTAAATTCCATTTGCCATTTCCTGGCCCATTCGCCCAGCCTATCTAGATCCTTCTGCAGACTCTCCACACCCTCCACACAATTTGCCCTTCCCCCAATCTTGGTGTCATCAGCAAATTTCGACACCCTACACTCGGTTCCCTCCTCCAGATCATCTATATAAATGGTAAAAAGCTGAGGCCCCAGCACCGACCCCTGGGGCACTCCACTAGTCACCATCCACCAATCCGAATAGCACCCATTGACCCCCACTCTCTGCCTCCTATTTGACAACCAATCCTCTATCCATGCTAACACCCTACCCCCAACTCCAAGTCCCCTGACCTTCTGCAATAACCTCTTATGAGGTACTTTGTCAAACGCCTTCTGAAAATCCAGAAAGACCACATCCACCGGCTCTCCTCTATCCACCGCCCTAGACACATCCTCATAGAACTCCAGTAAATTGGACCTCAAGGTCTGTTTTTTTGTCTGTTCCATAGTAATTAGACAATAACAGGATGTAGCTCAAAGGTTAGTTCATTGTGCAATGTCTATGCTTAAGTCAGCACATTTTAATGTCTTTCCACAGAGTCCATTTTGTATCAGGTAACCATCTTATACCTTCTAATTTTGGAATTCCCTCTGGTAGCGTCTCACTTTTACCTGGCCTGGCCTACATGTGACTCCAGAGCCACAGCAATATGATTGACTTTTAACTGTCCCCTGAAATGGCCCAGCAAGCCATTTGTTTAAGAGCACTAGGGGTGGGCAATAAATTTGGCCTCGACAATGATGCCCAAACCTCATGAAAGAATACATTCTTTAAAAACACTGTTGTGCTTTAGTTTCCTATCACCGTGCAGCAGAACGGTTTCTGGAACTGAGGGTTTTCAGATGATTTCAATCTTCAGCTCATTTCCACCGTACTCTGACAGTCTGTTTCTTGTTAAATGATTTCTTTATGCTTCAAAATGACAAATTGTTTTCACTGGGAAGGACCTGCAACTGTCTCCAGTAGCAAAATACACGCTCACAATATATACAAACAGAAAATCTGACATGGTTAACTTTACATCATCGCCTAATAAAATTATTTTCAAACAATCTGAGCCTAAACAACAACCATTTTCTAACTTAAACAATATTTTGACCTATTATTCTACTTATCAATTGCAGTCTTAGCCACTCCTCACTCTCAGACAACGCTGCCATGGTGTCCTCAGTAGTAATGTCACAGCTTACCGTAGAGCTGCCATTATAAATTACAGAATGGCTTCCACTTTTCAGTATTCATACATATATGTTTATTGTTAAAATGTAGTGCTTTTATTGTTTATCAAAAACTTTTCTCCATGGTATATATTGAAAACAATGGTCTATGTGTAATATATAATATGTTATGTACTATATATAATACATATATGAAGGCAATATATATATATATGGAACAAAGACAGAAAATGCTAGAAAATCCCAGCATCTGTGGAGAGAAATGTGGAGAAGGTCAATGTTTCGAGTCTGGCTAACTCTTCAGAGCAATATTTATGCCACTTGTCAGTCTAGCATCTAAATCCCTCTTTACATTATAAATATGGATTCAAGAATTTAACATTCAGACACAAAACAAGGACAGAACCTTAAAACTGGGACTGCATCCTTTCATACAGTTATCCTCTGCACTCCAATCAGTTTTATCTGATGAGTACACTCAGTCTTAAATCACTCTTTGCAAAGCCAAATTCCAAAAATTCAATGACCATCATAAAGAAAATCTTGATGATCACGAATTTCACAGGCGCTAAAGACATACACCCAAAGAACAAAGATCAAAGAAAATTACAGCACAGGGACAAGCCCTTCGACCCACCAAACCTACACCAACCCATGCTGCCTGACTGAGCTAAAACACCCTAGCTTTCCGGGGACCACATCTCTCTATTCCCATCCCAGTCACATATTCGTCAAGATGCCCCTTAACAGCCCACTGAGTGTGTCTCATGGATTTGTGCCATATTCTCCTCTCAGTACAGATAAATCATAGCCTTTGTACAAGCTTGAAATTAAAATTGTATACAGCATGAAATAAGTACAAATCCATGAAGAATTTTCCTTTTTAAACGTTGCTTTTTCTTGCCTATTTTATATTGCAATGACCTCTATCCACAGTCTCCTCACTTACACATCAAAAATGTATTACTTTTTTAGGCAATATAAATGGGATTTCCTACCTCTTATTTTCAATGTAACCTGGGAGAGAGCATGTGGGATCACTTACAGCATGAAATTGTACAATGGTAAGCCTTCATTCCCAATTCCAAATCCTCTAGTAATTGGAGAGCTGATTCAGTCCCTTCCAATCTAGAATTTTGTACTACAGTCAGTATTTTCTCCACTCCATCATTATTATAGCATCAACAGTGAGTAGGAAAATTTAATAAGGTCACATCAAACACAAGAACATTAAATAGCGCAATATCTTGACTTCAAGTAGCCAACTTTCTGCGAGTTACAGTTTTTATTCAGAAATGTTTCTCATTAAAATTAAATCATGTAGCAATCCTCAGGATGTGAAACACATCAAGGAGGATACTGTGATTGGACTTTCAAACAATTAGGGACAGGGACAGCTGAGAAGTAAACCCTGTGCTCTCACTGTCCATAATCAGTGTGCTATTTAAAAGGAAGATGTGTATATTTCTTACCCAGAGCGTGTGCAGCAAACTTTCTTGGGTTTAAATAAAGAAGATTATTTGTTCACCATTGATCTGAAATTCTAAATACTCATGCACACTCGAGAAATATATAGTTTAAGAGGATGATGCCCGTCTGCAAGATGTGAACAAAAGGTGAGTTCACAGTTCAGGTGTTTGGTTGGCTGTAGGAAGAATAAATATTGTGGGTATTGAAGCCAATGCTTTCACTTCAAAAGAGTAGTTTAGGTGGAATTAATAATTATGATATTAATAATAATACTAGTTGTGTATCAGGGATATTGTAGGATTGCCTCAAAGTGAGGGATGTTGAACAAGTCCAGAAGTTAGTCACATGTAGCTTTTCTTGCTGGGGGAGTGCAGGGGTGTGAAGATTTTTCAGTGGTGGACTTGGAACAGTAATCAGACTAGGAGACTTTTAGGATATAACAGTTTCCAAAATCCATAGATGTTACTGTCTTATTCTGCAGCTGGTATTCAGTTTTTTCAGACTGGCCGGTTTCTCTCTTATTCTTAGGGTAATAGATCTGCTATCTGCAGCCAGTTTCAGTCACATGATGGCAGGTTCAATGTCTTCCATTCATCAGATAATGGATTGGAGTCAGACTGATCAGAGTATAATTAGGGAATGGTTATTAACCCAACATACCAGCTATAATTAACTCAGTTGAGCTCGTTACTTGATATTTGATTGTCATAGTTGAGCTTGGCTGGTTACCATTATTGATTAGTTCTCTTCTACTGAGTTGGAAAGATGGTCCATTTGTAGCTGAGACACTAATTTACATTTGGTAACTTCCCAGAGGCAGTTTCAGACAGGAGTTAATCTGTTGTGTGCACAGAAATTGCAACTCTTGGCAGCCACCTTATGTCTGCTAATGTCTACCTTCAAATAGAAGACATTTTCAAAAACAGAAATCAGTTCACTTTTAGCATCTTAATTAGAATGTGCCTTTATTGGATATGACAAAACCTACCAATCAGCACAGTGGTTAGCACTGTTGCTCCACAGCTCCAGGGACCTGGGTTTGATTCCCGGCTTGGGTCACTGTGTGGAGTTTGCACATTCTCCTCGTGTCTGTGTGGGTTACTTCCGGGTGCTCCGGTTTCCCCCCACAGTCCAAAGATGTCCGGGTTAGGTTGATTGGCCATTCTAAAATTGCCCCTCAGTGTCTTGAGATGCTCAGGTTAGAGGGATTAGTGGGTAAAATATGTAGGGATATAGGGGTAGAGCCTGGGTGGGATTGTGTTCGGTGCAGACTCGATGGGCCGAAGGGCCTCTTTCTGCACTGTAGGGTTCTATCATTCTATGATTCAGATGTTTATATTAAATGAGTAAAAAATTACCTGTGCAAACATTATTGCTCTCCAAAAGAATTATTTTTAATTAAAGAAAATCTAAGATTGTTACTGAAGATAACATTCCTCATTTTAAATTAATGTGCTTCACCTTTAACTTTAACATATTTGCATTTCCCGGTCTGCATTAGTTACTGGCAGAGTTAATTATTGATTGGTACACATTCCATCCACCGCCAGCTAGTGGCTCATCTTTGTGAGATTGGGAGGAACTGACTCCACAAAAACAGAGCCAATCACTGGCCCACTGAGTTCTCCTCCTGAATCTATCTTCTTCTAGACAGGAAACCTATACAAATGCAGCACATCCACTGATTCTCCCTTCTCTATCTGCGAGCAACATCTTTTAAAAACTCCAATTGATTTGTCAAACATGATTTCATAAATCCATGTTGACTCAGCTCACGCTCACTATGATTGCTAAATGCCGAATTAGTACATTATTTTGAATCAATTCAAAAACTGATTTTAAACCGTCATCCCAATCCATCACTCCCAGGATTGACTTCCTTCCTGTTACATCTTCTTCAAGATTGTTCTTAAAATCCACAGGGCCAAATTCTTACCTCTCATTCTTACACCTGATTTGTTTTTTTGTCTTGGGATATTTTTGCCATTTTAAAGGCACCGTACATATCCAAGAGATGATGACATGGCCGTACACTCTCCAACAGCATGTTGCAGTTCTTATGTATCTCTTTCAATGTTTCAGACTTTGCCCATTCTGATACAACAACAACACCACAGTTAGAACAGGAAGAGAGTCATTGCTTAGGGAGGGATATAACAGCGAAGCTCAGAAGCAAACGCGAGCACACTCAGACAGCTCAGGGACGGGCATAGGTGCTGGAGGAGATAATATGACCAAATGTTCAAAAGCTGAGAACAGGATGAGGAGCAGTACTGAAGATTGATTGGTGCCATTAAATTACTGTTACAATTGTAGAAATCTGATCACAGAGAATCAAACAGCGGGCTCTGGGAGAAACAGAGACTGATCTGGCTGTAGCAATGTGTTCAAGGGTCTTTGATAAGAATAGGTATTTGTGTTCGCGTGATCCCGTTACAGGGCCATTACCTGAGGGTCTCGTGGTTGAGCCAAGCCCTATGGAGTGTTGTAGCAGGAAGCTGTGTCAATGGAGTGGAAAGGCACGAATCCCAGCTCGGGAAGGAGCAGCAGTTGGAACCAGCAAGAAATAATGTAGAGTCACACAGTTATTCTGTCTGATCCTATTTGTGTATATTGTCATTCATTGCTTTAGAATAACACCTTCTGAAGCTTCATTGAGTCATCCTCAATTTATTACAATTTTAACTACTAAAGGCAAAGTTTGGATTTGTTTGAGGTCAGTGATGATTATGACAGTTTTGAAAGGCAGGACAGGGTCTAAGAGGGAACCAATTAATTATATTATCAACTTGAGAACCAGGAAGGGAAGACAAGCAGATGGCCAACTCGGGAATGGGGTCCAGAGACAGGGCCAGGATTTTCCATCACCTCATGTCAGGAGGCACTGCAGGAGGTTCAGTTGCCGAGTCTAAACTTTATGTGGGACCAGAGAATCCCAGTGGCAGGTGGGGCTGGAAAATCCCACCTTCAGTGCTTAGTCTTCTGGTAATAGATAGGGCATGGGAAGGGTGATGAGTGGTGATGGGAAAGTAGGGTGATGTCTATCTGAGATTACTGTTAAAGGGGAACTAAAAGTGATGTGGTTTGGTGACCATGAGCAAAGGAATGAGCAGGAATAATGTGCTAACTTGTAATTTGTGCCATAAATACATTTATCAGTTCTTGGATTTGATGGAGAATAATCTTAACAACATCCAAGAAACAAGGAAAAGTCTTCCAGATAAATGACGCAAAAAACCATGTTACAAATTGACAATTATATGTTAACTGTTTCCTTCAGAGGATCAGAGACACGGCAGCAAAGAAGGAGGTTATACATCCAATGAGGCTGAAAGTTTGCGTATGCAGCATACTGGAACACAATGTGATATCTCACAGCAAAGCTTCTAATCTCAAATCAGAATTCCGTGGGGAATGGAAGACAGACATTTCCCACTGATAATGAGGAAATCCAGGCGATTCATCCAAAATCGTTCTGACACATTAATTTGCAGCTAGTTTAGCATTGAATTAGAAAAGAGCAGGAGAACATTGTCCACTCACTCCATTTATCATGTTGACACATGGACCAGTGTTTATTCAGGAGTGAGAAAGCAGCCAAATAGTAATTGTCATTAACCCTCCGATAAATAATAAATTACATGAGAACGTGGATTCTCACTCTGGGATGTTTAATTAATCATCTATCCAATATAAAAGATAATATATTCTCCACACAAGTCAATGACAATTGTCTTTTTTAATTAAATTTAATATAGAATTTTCAGCTATACAAATGTGAGGACATTTCAAATAGATTAAAAAATGAAGAGGACGGTAGAATTCAGTCTCAAGGTTACAATGTGGACAATGTTGGTTTAACAGAAGCAATCGGCAAATGAACCTCTGTTCTCCAATAGGCAGCTCCAGTTAAATTTGAATCTTTAATCAGGCAGTGTGGTTATCACATGCTGATTTACTTTGCAGTATCCCATATCAGAGAATCATCGAATCCCTGCAGTGCAGATGGAGGCTATTTTACCTATCAAACCATCACCGACAACAATCCCACCCAAGCCTTATCCCCGTGACTTCTTGACACTAAGGGGCAATTTAGCATGGCCAATCAACCTAACCTGCACATCTTTGGAATGTGGGAAAAAACTGGAGCACCCGGAAGAAACCCACGCAGATAGGGGGAAAATATGGAAACTCCACACATACAGTCACCCAAGGTTAGGATTTGAAGTTGGGTCTTTGGTGCTGTGAGACAACATACTAACAGTGACAAAACTCAATGTATAATTTATTCTGTTCAAAGTGAAGAAAGGCTTGCATCTATGGAAGTTACGGTAAGAAATCTCACAATACCAGGTTAAATTCCAAGAGGTTTATTTGGAATCACGAGCTTTCAGAGCACTGCTCCTTCATCAGTGTATGGAAGGCCACAGATCTGAAAATGCTATGTTTTTGCCACAGGTAATGCCAGACCTGCTGAATTATTTCCAACAGTTTCTGATTATATTTCAGATTTCTAGCTTTCTCAGTATTTTAGTTTTGCATTTTCTAGCAACTGTCAGGGCCTAAGGACACCCCATAGTGTATTACAGTCAATGAAGATTTTTTTGGATTGTTGGAATGTTGGAAACACAATAGACAAAGTATACACAGCTGTGACCCCAGAAACCGCAATGGGATAATGAGCAGATAATCTGTTTGAGTGATAATGGTTGAAGGATAAATATTAGCCAGGACATTGGAAATAACTCCCCCAGTCTTTGAAATCGTGTTATGGAATCTCCTTCTTCACCTGAGAGAGCAGGCAGGGCCTCAGTTTAACATCTCATTTGAAAGGCAGCACCTTTGTCAGTGCAGCACTCCTTCAGTACCGCAACCAAATGTCTACTTAGATTTTAGTGCTCAAGCACTGGACTTAAACTTGCATCCTTACGACTTAGAGACAAGAGCATTGCCCACTGAACCACATCTGCAATGGACTAGGGAAGGAAATTCCTCCTGCCTACCTTTTAATATCCATTTGTAAAATAACAATGGATGTGAACTTTCCTACAATTGGTTGGTCTTAAAGAGGTGGTAATGTCACAAATAAAAATCAAAATGTTTTTAAAGAAGGGTATTAAAGACTGTACAACTAATTAGGCAATGACATTAGACAGACAGGTTACCACCTGTGTGATAATTCAACACGCGAAGATGCCAATAGAAATGATAAAGAAATTCTCTCTTTATTTTCAGAAATTATTCAGCGAGCGGAGAGGATTATTCTGTCACCAGAGCAGTGATGTGGTATTCAGAGAGAACATGCCGACAATTTTCAGCACATGGTGACCACAGTTAATATTCTTGCTCCTGGAACACTCACTAATTTACTTGAATAAAAAACTCCATCTGGAGGTCAACCGCCATATGAAATAAAAATTGTCTGGAAATGTCCAGAAGGGAATTGCAATAAAGAAAGATATGAATAAACAGTTGAGAATTCCAATGACTTTTAAATATTTCACAACTCCTGATAGATGCATAATTCATAAATCTTAAAAACATTGTGAAAGAGATTAATTTGGGAGGGTGACTGAGTACTTGTGCTTTTTACTTGATTTGTAATGTTTGTTTAATGCTATATTCTTCACTGTGTGAATGCCTCAGACAGAGTGACAGCGAAGATTGGCAGCTCGGAACACAAGTCACTCATGCTTTATAATTACAGCTGGCATCAATATTTTGGTTACAGTTCAAATAAAGAATGAAAATTTGATGAATTGTGACTAAGGAGAGTTTAGAATTAAAATCTACGTTTTAATTACCATTGGACATGCTGTTCTTGTGCTTACGAGAGGGAAGGAGTGAAGTGTTCATTCTAGCATTTGTTAATCTTGATAATGGTCTTTAATTTATAAATGATTCAGTGTTGAGGTCAAGTTCCGCAGAGACTCCAGCACCACTCTCTCTGACTGTAAATTTAAAATAGTGCGGGTGCTGGAAATCTGAACTCGAAACAGAAAATTCTGGAATTATTCAGCAAGCCAGCCAGCAATTACAGTGAGAGAAAGAACCAGTATGTGTAGAATTCTCCCATCTGGGACTAGTTCCTGCGGCGAGAGTGGGAATGGGGAGCATTTTCCTCTGTGGTGGCGAGCCGGAACCCCACACTCATTAATTATGCATCCAGATATTTTGCACCATCTCCAAGGTGAGGTGGGCTTCATGGGAAGCATCTCACCGTCGTGTCCAGGGGCCATATTTAAAAGATGCCTGGAATCCAGCACTTTGCCATCATGGAATCTGGTACAGTGGCGCAGTGGTTAGCATTGCTGCCTCACAGTGTGAGTGACTCAGGTTCGATTCCCAACTTCCGTCACTGTCTGTGCAGAATCTGCATGTTCTCCCCGTGTCTGCATGGGTTACCTCCAGATGCTCCATTTTCTTCCCACAGTCCAAAGATGTGCAGGTTAGGTGGATTGGCCACCTAAAGCTAAGCTCAATTGCTTCTTATTGTCAGGGGAACTAGTTTGGATAAATGCTTGGGGTCAAGGAGAGAGAGCTCTGGATGGGATTGTGATCAGTGCAGACTCAATGGGCCGAATGGCCTCCTTCTGCAGTGTAAGATTCTACCCTTACTCACAGCTCTTTTCTTTTGAGAGATGTCAGGAAGGGGAGATCAACGTTCAATGC
Source organism: Carcharhinus amblyrhynchos (assembly GCF_965287045.1). Taxonomy (NCBI): domain Eukaryota; kingdom Metazoa; phylum Chordata; class Chondrichthyes; order Carcharhiniformes; family Carcharhinidae; genus Carcharhinus; species Carcharhinus amblyrhynchos. The sequence goes on from NC_137342.1 coordinate 52,245,184, forward strand.
CCAAGTTCAATGAGACCTCTCTGCACACCCTCCCCAGTCATGTGAAGGTCAGGTGGGATATCCTCTACCTGGTTGATAGTCAGAGGCAGCCCAGCAGGGAAGCCAGTGTGATATGGGTACAGGTGGCCAATGTAGTTAGTGTCTGGGCTGCACAGGGGGTCAGCAACCTAGAGCCGCTCTGCCAGGGTAAGATTGATCAATAGACACAGAACCTCAGGAGACACGGAAATGGAGAAACTAGGACCAGGAGTAAGTGATTCAGCCTTCTGAGCCTGCTCCACCGTTAAATATGATTATGGCTGACCCTCTATCCCAATGCTATACTTCAGCAATCTCTCCAAATCCCTTGATGCCTTTACAGTCTAGAAATCTATTTCCTTTCTAAATATATTCAGTGACTTGCCCACCACAACTTTCTGTGGTGAAGAATTCTACAGGTTCACCACCTGCAGAATGAAAAGGTTTCTCCCCATCTCAATCCTAAATAGTCGACTACAAAATCCCAAGACTCTGATTTCTTTTTCTAGAAGTTTTCAGAAAATCTAAATTGATCACATCCACTTGTCCTCCCGTATCTATTCTACTCGTTATGTCCTCAAAAAACTCTGGAGGTTTGTCAAACATGGAGTGGTGTTCTCCGGCTGTTCATACCAGTGGGACAGTCTGGTTTTAGCTGCAGTCATTGAAAAGTGTCTGGCCATTAAATTCTCTACACTTGCACACTCGCTGGCAGCAGTGTGGGACATGAATGACCAGAGAATCCTAGACACGATTTCACTTTCATAAATCCATGCTGACTTTGTCGAATTAATATTTTCCAAGTCTCCTGTTATCATAAAGACTTCAGCATTTTCCTAACTGTTATGAGGTTAAAAGCTCTGTAATTCTCTGATTTCTCACTCCCTCCTTTTTTGAACAGCAAGGTTACACCCTCCAATCTGCCAGGACTGTTCCAGAATCTACAGAAATTTGGAAGGAGACAATCAACACATGCACTGGTTCGATGGCGACCTCTGTTAGCACCCGGGAGTGTAGATTATCAGCCCTGGGAATTTATCAGCTTTCAGCCTCATTAATTCCTCCAGCACCATTCTTCCAGTAATACAAATGTCCCTCAAAAATTCCTCCTTCTTACTAGACCTTTTATTGCTTCACATTTCTGCAAAGTTATTTGCATCTTCCTCTATGATGATAGAACTAAAGTGGTTGGTAAATTGCTCTGCCATTTCCTTGTTCTCTATAAAAATTCCTATGTTTTGGACCTAAATGGACCAACATTTTTATTTTATAAACTAATAGAAGCTTTAATGTTCTTTGCAAGTTTATTCTTGCATTCTATTTTTCCTCTCTGAGGGGATAGGGAGGCAGCTAAGTAGGTGAGGGGGTGGGTGGAAGTGGGGTCAGGGTTAGTTGTGTGGTTGGAGGGTTAGTCAAGTGATTGGGGGGAAGAAGGGGTACTTGGTGGGGGTAGTTTGGATGTGGGGGCACAGTCCAGTGTTTGGGAGGATGGTCAGTTGGGGGACAATCAGGTGGGGGATAGTCAGCCATTGGAGTGTATTTGGGGGTTATTCAAGGGGTATTCGGATGGTCGTTGTGGGGTAATGGTGTAGTTGTGGAAAGATTGGGATGTTGGGTGTTAGGGGAGTAGTCGGTTGTCCAGTAGAGGGTTAAGGGATTTTCAGTAGTGTTATTACCCTGGAGTTAGAACTGGTTTCAACCTATTTAACTTTTCCAGAATAGCTATTCTGCTAAGTGAGTTGGAACCATCTGAAATCCCTAACATTAACCTAGAGTTTCAGTGGATTTCTGACACAGAAGAACTGATCATTGGAAATCCAACCTTTCCCGCGATGGTTTATGTGAGAGAATTTCTGAGGAATCCTCCAGCACAGCCTGGAGGGTACCCTGGGGCACAGCCATCCAGAGATCAAAAGTTCTGGGCCATTATTTATTATTTTATAGATTCAGATGACCATAAGAACCTTGGAAAGATATTTGGCATTTAATCGAGTTTCTTTTCTGTTGCCTCTGGTTAAAACGTAGACCAATCTTTGGCTTCTCCTATTTTTTATACTGCTCCAAGTATGAAAATGTGTTTCATTGTCTTATTGCCAAAGAAAGCATCAGAACATGTTCTTCTTGTTAATGCAAGTATCATCAAGTGAAAGAATCATCAGTAACAATTTGCCTTTAATGTAACAATACAAATCTTCACTTGATATAATCACAAGAACACAAGGGCTAGGAGCAGGAGTCGGCCATCTGGCCCCTCGAGCCCACTCCGCCATTCAATAACATCATGGCTGATGTTTTTCTAGACTTAGCTCCACTTACCCGCCCAGTCACCATAACCTTTAATTCCTTTACTGTTCAAAAATGTATTTATCCTTGCCTTAAAAACATCCAATAGGGTAGGTCCATCTGCTTCACTGGGTAAGGAATTCCACAGATTCACAACCCTTTGGGTGAAGAAGTTCCTCCTCAACTCAGCCCTTAATCTGCTTCCCCTCACTTTGAGGCCATGCCCCCATCAAAGAAGACAATATTCCAATGAGTGACTAAAAACAACGGAGCCGAGACAACTGAATGCACAGTGGTCAATAGTCGAAGGAAGGGGGAATGCATGGAAAGCAGATTCTGAGAAATAGAAAGTTGTGAGGGGCTGGAGGAGGAGAGTGAAAGGTGAAATCATGGAAGGACCTAAACTAGAAACTGAGAAAGCTGAATTTGAGTTAGTGGGGGACTGGGTACCAATATGGGACAGCCCAGGATGAGTAGGACATGTTTGAGGATAAAATACCAGCAGCAGCCTCTGGGATGAGATAAGGTTTATAGAGGGTGTCAGATTGGAGACCAGACAAGAGAACAATGCAATCATCGAGCCTGAAGGATGGCGAGATTCAGCAGCAGAGATTGAGGTAGGATCAGTGATGAGTGACGTGGAAGGTCTTTGTGACTGGGTGGATATGGAATCTAGTTTAAGTAGGAGCTGGTGGCGAGTCTGGGGTTTCACTGAAGCAGGGGCTGTAGAGGAAGGTGGAATCAGCAGCAAGGATTTAGAATATGCAGTGGGGCCAAATGACTTTGACCTTTTTGGTCACTGAATGTCCACCTCTCTCAATTTACGCCCATTCAAATAATAATCTGTCTCCCTATTATTGCTCCCAAAGTGGATAACCTCACATTTATCCACATCATACTGTATCTGCCATACAGATACCCACACACTCAGCCTGTCCAAATCACACTGAAGCATCTCTGCATCCTCCTCACAGCTCACCCTCCCACCCAACTTTGTCTCATCTGCAAATTTAGAGATTATACATTGTTCGCTCTTCCAAATCAGTAAAAAGATAATATGAACAGTTGGGGTCCCAGCACAGATCCCCGCAGAAACCCCCTATCACTGACTACGAATCAGAAAAAGACTCATCTATGCCAACTCTTTGCTTCCTATCTGCTTTAATTGTACAGTCATCTGTTATGTCAGACCTCGGTCAACTCTACTAGTTACATCCTCAAAAAATTCCAGTAGTTTATCAAGCATGATTTCCCTTCTGTAAACCCATGCTGACTTTGTCTGATTATCCCACTGATTTCCAAATGCTGAGTTATGTCATTAGCTACCCTCTAATCTATAGGAACAATTCCAGAGTCCAAAGGATTTTGGAAAATAACCACCAATGGATCTACTATTTCCAGGACCATTTCTTTAAGTACTCTGGGATGAAGATTATCAGGACCTGTAGATTTATCCACCTTCAATCCTATTGACTTCCCCAGAACCATTTCTTTACTAATGCTGAATACTCATGTCTGTGCCAACTCTCCAAGTGAGCATCATGGTTTAGTGCCATTCCCCTGCCTTTTCCCCATACCTCGGCATATTGTTTCGATTCAAATAATCATCTGATGTCCTCTTGAATACTTTGACTGAACCTACCTGCACCACACTTCCAGGCAGCGCATTCCAGACCCCAACCGCTCACTGGGTGAAAGGATTTTTTCTCACATCACATTTTCTTCTTTTTTAAATCACTTTCAATCTTTGCCCTCCCATTCTTTAGCGAGTGGGAACAGCTTCTCCCTGTCTATTCTGTCCAGTCCGCTCATGATGATTCACTGATGTTGCACAATGTTAACTGTTCACGATTCCTCAGATACTGAAGCAGTCCATGTTCATAAACACCAAAACCTGGACAATATTCAGGCTTTGGATAATTCAGTTTCTCCACTGTCACAGAGACAAAATCCTGGAACTTCCTCCCTAACAATACTGTGGATGTACCTATACCACATGGACTGCAGTAGTACAAGGTGACTCCCCAACTGTCCAAAGGCAATTACAGATGGGCAATAATATCACCCTTGCCAACAATGTTCACATCCTGTCAACAAATAAAAAATAATCAAAATGACACTAGGGGACATTCCACCTCATTCCAATTTCCTCATACCAGAAGGATCAAAGATGCTGATCAAATCTACTGTCCACAATTACACAGTGAACGTATCTCTATGTCTCTAATCCTTCAGCTATCCTTTTTCTCCCTCTGTCTACGATCTCCCATGGAGTCATCCCATTCTGCTTATGTCAAAACTGTTTGTGAGACACTTCCTTGGTGCAGTGGGGTACAGACAGTTGGTCTAGACAGGACAAAATGATTGGTGCAGGCTTGGTAGGCCAAAAAGCCTGTTCCTGTGCTATTCTGTCCTTTGTTCTTTGTTTAAAGGATTGGTGTCACTCAGCTGTATCTCACTATGTAATTTTAATCAACAGTCACAACAGCAATCCGCTGCACAATTTTGTTCATTTCTGTTAGACCTTTAATACAGAGTCTCTGTGGGTGGAAGTTACAAACAGCAAAGGGTCGAAAACTTTGCTGGGTGTATTCTATAGGCCGCCCAATAGTGACAGGGAAGTTGAAGTGCAGATAGGGAAACAGGTTCTGGAGAGATGTTTTAATAACAGAGTTGTCGTGATGGGAGACTTCAATTTCCCAAACATCGACTGGAATATCCCTAGGGTAAGGGGTTTGGATGGGGAGGAGTTTGTTAGGTGTGTTCAGGAAGGTTTCCTGACGCAGTATGTGGATAAGCCTACGAGGGGAGAGGCTGTACTTGACCTGGTACTGGCGAATGAACCAGGGCAGGTGATGGATCTTTCGGTAGGAGAGCATCTTGGGAATGGTGACCATAATTCTATCTCCTTCACAATTGCGTTGGAACGAGATAGGATCAGGCAGGCTAGGAAGGTGTTTGTCTGGGGTAAGGGGAGATACGAAGAAGTCAGGAAGATACTTGGACAAATAAACTGGAAGGAGGCGTTCTTAGGGAAAAGTACCGAAGGAAGGTGGCAGATATTCAAGGAATGTGTGTCTGGAGCTCTGAATGACAATGTTCCGATGAGACAAGGGGGTTTTGGTAGGTCGCGGGAACCGTGGTGCACAAAGGCTGTGTTGAACCTAGTCAGGAGGAAAGGGAAGGTGTACAAGAGGTTCAGGGAATTAGGAGAGGTTAAAGATCTTGAGGAGTATAAGGACTGTAGGAAGGAACTTAAAAGGGAAATTAGGAGAGCCAGGAGGGGTCATGAGAAGACCTTGGCGGGTAAGATTAAGGAGAATCCCAAGGCCTTCTATAAATATGTGAAAGGTAAAAGGATGAGAAGAGAAGGGATAGGACCTATAAAAGGTGAGGGGGGAAAGGTTTGTGTGGAACCAGAAGAAATGGCAGAAGTGCTTAACGAGTACTTCGCCTCAGTTTTCACAGTGGAAGCTGATCTGGGAGATTTTGTTATGGATTTGCAGCAGATGGAAAAGATTGAGTACGTGAATATTAAGGAGGAGGATGTGTTGGAACTTTTGAATTCTATCAAGGTAGACAAGTCGCCGGGACCAGATGGGATGTACCCCAGGATACTGTGGGAGGCGAGGGAAGAGATTGCAGAGCCCCTGGCGATGATCTTTGCGTCGTCAATGGAGACGGGAGAGGTTCCGGAGGATTGGAGGATTGCAGATGTAGTTCCTATTTTCAAGAAAGGGAACAGAGATAGCCTGGGAAATTACCGTCCGGTGAGTCTGACCTCAGTAGTTGGTAAGCTGATGGAGAGGCTTCTGAGGGACAAGATTTACGAACATTTGGAGAGGTTTGACATGATCAGGAATAGTCAGCATGGATTTGTCAAGGGCAGGTCGTGCCTTACAAGCCTAGTTGAGTTCTTCGATAATGTGACTGAACACATTGACGAAGGAAGTGCCGTGGACGTGGTGTACATGGACTTCAGCAAGGCGTTTGATAAGGTCCCCCATGCAAGACTTCTTGAGAAGGTGAGAGGGCATGGGATCCAAGGGCCTTTGGCCTTGTGGATCCAAAATTGGCTTGCCTGCAGAAGGCAGAGAGTGGTTGTGGATGGGGCTTTTTCTGAATGGAGGTCAGTCACCAGCGGAGTGCCTCAAGGATCTGTTCTGGGACCCTTGTTGTTTGTCATTTTCATAAATGACCTGGATGAGGAAGTGGAGGGATGGGTAAGTAAGTTCGCTGATGACACTAAGGTCGGTGGTGTTGTGGATGGTCTGGAAGGATGGCAAAAGTTGCAGCAGGACATAGATAGGATGCAGGACTGGGCGGAGAAGTGGCAGATGGACTTCAACGCGGATAAATGTGTAGTCGTCCATTTTGGCAGAACCAACGGGATGAACGAGTACACTATCAAGGGCAGAAGTCTGAGTAGTGTTGAAGAGCAGAAGGATCTTGGGGTCCGGGTCCACAGGACTCTTAAATCGGCCTCGCAGGTGGAGGAGGTGGTCAAGAAGGCGTATGGTGTACTGGCCTTCATTAATCGAGGGATTGAGTTTAGGAGTCGGGAGGTAATGCTGCAACTTTATAAGACCCTTGTCAGGCCTCATTTAGAGTATTGTGCGCAGTTCTGGTCGCCTCTCTATAGGAAAGATGTAGAAGCTATTGAAAGGGTGCAGAGGAGATTTACAAGGATGTTGCCTGGACTGGGAGGCATGCCTTATGAAGTTAGGTTGAGGGAGCTGGGACTCTTTTCCCTGGAGAGACGAAGGTTGAGAGGCGACCTGATAGAAGTTTACAAAATGTTGAGAGGAATAGATAGGGTGGACTCTCAGAGGCTATTTCCCCGGGTTGAAATGGTTGCTACGAGAGGACACAGATTTAAGGTGCAAGGAGGGAAGTTCAGAAGTGATGTTAGGGGTAAGTTTTTCACTCAGAGGGTGGTGAGTGAATGGAATCGGCTGCCGTCAGTGGTGGTGGAGGCAAACTCGCTGGGGTCTTTTAAAAGACTTCTGGATGAGTATATGGGGTTTAATGAGATTGAGGGTTATAGATAGGTCTGTAGGTTGGTAGGTGTTGATGTGATCGGCGCAACTCGTGGGCCGAAGGGCCTGTTTGTGCTGTAGTGTTCTATGTTCTATGTTCTATGTTCTAGAACAGTATAACAGGTTGCAGACTCATTTACCACCTCCCACTGCTACCCACCCTCTCGCGGCTGCATAGCCCCTGCACCTGAGGATGACATAACCGTGATCCTGACAGTGGTACAATCCACCTGTTGAACTTGGTCTTTTCCAATTAAAGCTGTTGTTTTGATGCTTGGAGGGACTGCTTCATGCGTAATGTTCAAGAGGTCAAAAAGGATCAGGCAACGAGTGTGGAATGTGGTGCTGCTGTCCATGTTGTAAACCCCAGCATGGCCCTCCAGCGTGATTTGTTACAGTCCAAATAAAACGATGAGTATTTAATCCTCGCTCTGAAGGCATTGCTCTTAAAAGTTGGATTTTTTTCCATCTAGACTTTTCGGTATGTGAAGTTTGTTTTGTCTTTTGTTTTTCAGCACTTAAGTGATTCCTACTGTACTGGTGTGCTGTTTAGACAGTTTTTGATGCAAACCTTTTCCTTTGAGTTAACAAATGAGGTGAATGAAATAAAGTTTATTTGATCTAGGATAGAATTACTATTGAAGCTGCTTCAAGTTACTAATGATGGCTCTTCATAATAAATCATTACATTGTTGACTTTGCTGTAACAAGTGACACCCATTATATTTCATCTGTGTTTCTAAATCTGTCTCAATAGAAGGATTCTGCATTTCGTTTAAGGCAGCTCATTAATTTTTAAAATTTATTTTGCTGAGAAATTTCTTTTGAGTGGGCAATTCTCAAATGTTTCGTTCTGAAGCTGCAAAATTACCTCGGAATGCAGAATATCATTTTGTTCCCCAGAAGTCACTTTGAAGTGAAATCAAAAGCAATTGTTGGGGAAAACCCACAAATGGAGTTTAACCGACACAAAAACGCTGGACTCCTGCATATCTGTCCTTTGAATAAGCTGCACAGTCCAAACGTTTTAATCACCTTTTATCTGTGAGTAATTTAAACAAGAGACCCTGAGTCGGACAGGATGCAGAGGATTCCGAGTGGGATACTGATTGCAAGGGAACGTGTTTAACGTTGAAGATGAGACTTTGTTGCTGTACTTTCACCACTTCCCTCTGAGACAAGGTGCCTCTGCTGACCACTGTGCTTTCTCAGCTGCCTGTCCAACATTCAGTAGGCAGATGGACAGGTAGAAAGCGAGGTACATTTAAATAGCACCTTGCATGCCCTCAAGATGTGCAAGGCCATTTCACAGCCAATGAAATAGCCCCTGTCCTAATGCCAGATAAACAGCACCCAATACATGCACAGCAAGCTCCCACAGAGAGAAATAAGATAACAAGAAAATCATCTATTTTTGTGAAGTGAAATGAACAACGTGTATTGGCCAGAACACCAGCTGTAATTCCTTGACTTCTCTTCAACATCAGCATTCTTCAAAGGGCAGATAGTATTTTTGATTAATGCTTCACCCAACGATGACACCAATGATGCAGCAGGTCCTCCGTACGGTATTGGGTGTGTCAGCCTAGCCTTTAAAATTCAAATCTCTAGAGCTGGATTTGAACCCCCAACCACCTGCTAGTCTCTGGGCTAAGTTTCATATCTAACACTCTCGGCGAAGAAATCTTATGATTGTTAAGCATGATCTCACGCTTAGAAATCGGAGTTATTGCTTCAATAATTCTCTTTTCGCAGACCAACCTAATCATTTAATGTTTCAAGGTTCTAAAATGTTATCTGCCGTAGAGTTTAAAGTAACCTACACGTATTGCTGAGAAAGGAAACATGGTGTGGAAGTTTTTCCTCTTGCATTCATCAGGACAGATCTGCAAGAAGAGTAAATCTCAAAAGGAACAACAATTTATACTGCATTAGAAAAATGTGCAAATGGGCTAAACGGACTCTGCTTGGTAGAGGCACTGCCTTAGAGAATGCACCAGGAAACAGTTAACTGCCAGGCTTTTGTTTGAATACAAATTAGGCATGAAGATTCTAATTGGTCAAGGCATTACCCAAGGCAATTACTCCCCCATCTTCTTCCTGCCTGATCTCCAAAATCCACTCCTCATCCTCCCCTTCCCCACTCCCTACATTGCCTGATCCATCCCCATCCTAAAAGCCCAGCATTTACCTCACTCTGGACATCATTGCTCTTCCTCGTGGGCTTACCCACACTCCCAGCAGCACTCACTGCTGAGCTCAGGCAACTCTGGGATGGGTAGAACTGGCCAATCAGATAGGTCAACAGCTCTTGATGAGGGGCAGTAATCTGACTCTCACCTGCTTTAGGCTGCTGGGAAGATATGGTTGTTGTGGGATGGGCTTGTTGAGTGTCGTTCAGTGTGGCACTGACTTTCTTTCTGGGGTGGGGGGCATTGTGGTTGGGGGCCCCATTGCTCATAACTAAATCTGAGAGTGCTTCTCCTCTGTGGATGCACAACATGATGCCTGAGGAAGGAACCATGCAAACACTTCAGGTATTTTTTTTCCTTCCTCCGCCCTCTGCTTCCTGTTCAAATTACTCAGTAACATCTCTCATGGTCATTCCTGTTTCTCTCTCTAATCTACCAATGGGTTTTCTACTTCATTTCCCTCTTCCCACAGGTCTGTAGAACAAGACCATTAATGACCAATCCCTTTTTTGTCTTTGATTACAGCGTTTATTGATTGTCTGAATCACTCTGTGCATCAATCCTCTTGAAAGTGAGCATTCATCCTTTCACCAATAGTTTTATTCACCTTCATTAGTTACATGGCTATCCTTTATAAAATTATTAGAGCTTCATTTACATTCCTGCCCACTCTTGAGAAAAGTTTATGTTAGTCCTTTCTAAGGCCTAACTGTTTCTAAATCTCTCTCTTTTATTTCCCACACTTGACTTTTATAAAACAGACATTTTATCTTTTAATTTTTCTGCCTTTTCAGTTTGATTTTTCTCCTTTCATTCCTTCAATACTCATTCCTTTTTATTTCTATGTTTTCCTTATCCATTTCCAACTTGATCTATTCGATTGCTTCAAATATCACTGCCCTGTCCTCCTTAACTTCAATGATTATCCACTTCCCTATTTTCCTGTGTTGCTGGTTCATTAACATTCTTCCAGTTCATTTATTGCTCACCTTTACCAATTAGCTCCCATTTTCCCACAATGACAGTAATGATTGGATTCTCTCCCTTTTCCTTCAATAGCCTTTTCCGGTGTTTGGAAAATGTCTTTTACTCAGGCAACCTGGGGGGCAACAAATAATTCCGAGCTTTCAGTCCGGGCTGCAAGAGATCAATATCATGTCTACCACTTTTTGGGGTTATTTTGAAACTTGCTCAAGGAAAAGTAATTATACTGAGTACATAATTTGAGTAAGCTTCTTCCTCAACTTCAATGTCTCTATGCCGTCCTTCCATTTGTTTTCTCACTCCAACTGTTATTGGGGAGTTTAATCTCTGCATTTCCTGTTTAATTTGAGTCAAAATACAAAACACTGTATGGCATGGAGCAGGCTGCTAAACAAGAACAATGCCATGTATTACTGTGAGGTGACTGAATGAAGCAGAATATCAGTGAGCTGTGCCCTGGCGAGGCAGACGTTTGTTCATTCAGCAGAATGAACACTGACATTCTGACCATTGCTTCCACGTTTGTGATGTTTCTTTCTGCTGAAAACTCATTTACTCCAGATTTGACCCAGTGAAAGATGGTGATATACAATCTAGAACAAGCCCTTTTTAATGCCCTTTTTAAATTTGGAAAGTTTTCTATCTTTCGTTCAGTTATCAGCAGATGCTGGAGTTTACATTGTGCCTGGAGTCCCTTGTAACCAATTAATTTATCCTTCACAACAGCACCTTTAATATTAGCATGGAAATTTTACAAGTTTGCTTATTTCCTTACAATATACAGGAATTTAGGATTTGCATCCAGGAATCTCACTGTTTAAACAAAGTAATAGTGATAAATATTTTTAAGAAGCGGGTTGATGGGTTTTTGATAAGAGAGGGGATTAAGGGTTATGGGGAGAGGGCGGGAAAGTGGAACTGAGCCACGACAGATCAGCCATGATCTTATTGAATGGCGGGGCAGGCTCGAAGGGCCAGATGGCCTACTCCTGCTCCTATTTCTTATGTTCTTATGTTCTTATGTTCTTATGATATGATGTGCTTTATTATTCCTACAATGTATCAACATTATGTTGGCCTCCTGCTTCAAATTTTCTGCCATGTTTGTGTATTGATGGAAGGAATTTGGTGTGTGTGTGTGTGTGTGTGTGTGTGTGTGTGTGTGTGTGTGTGTGTGTGTGTGTGTGTGTGTGTGTGTGTGTAGGCCGGGTTGAGGATGTACATTGCAGGATGGTGGATGTTATTCCTTGAGATGGTTGTCTCTTAATTTGGAACTATGCACCTTGCTAGGCCACTTCAGAAGGTGTTAAATTTCAACAGCATGGCGGGGTGTTACCTAACCTGAAGAATGTTAGTAACTCTGTTGAATTTGTACAACAACCTGGCAACTTTAAGTCCTTTTTTGAAATTTGTTAGTGCTTTTCCGTCAATGATTAGGTTTAGTGAAACACTTTCACAACTTGCTGTGGTGAGATTATGAATTCATGAGTTGCACACAGTATTGGAATAGAGAAGGTTCCCAGACTGGTATCTTCCCCACTGAATCCTTCTACTTTGCACTTCCCATCCATGGCAATCTATTGCCACATTTTACTGACTGCTGAAACTGACTGATTATTCTGGGAGAAATTGCTCATGAGAACATCAAGTTAAATTGAGAATCCTCCATTAAACACAATTTCAGTCTTGAAACATCTCTTCCTGAAAGACATGAAAGGGGGAGCCAACTCACAACAGGCACAACCATAACAACCTCTCCTGCACTCTGGACTCAAAGATCTGAAATACTCCATTCACAGTTGCTGCCCTTGCCCTACGCAGTGATACGGCTAACAGTCCTGCACCTGCTTTTGGAATCCTAACATAGAAACTAGAAGCAGGAGGAGGACATTCAGCCCTTCGAGCCTGCTCTGTCATTCTTTTTGATCATGGCTGATCATCGAATTCAATAGCCTGATCCCCTGTTCCTCCCAAATCTCTTCATTCCTTTAACCCCAAGAGCAATATCTAATTCCTTCTTGAAATCAGACAATGGTTTGGCCTCAACTTTCTGTGGGAGTGAATGCCACACATTCACCACCTTCTGGGTGAAGAAATTTCTCCTCACCTCAGTTCTAAAAGTTATACCCCTTATCCTCAAACTATGACCCTTAGTGGATTCCTCCACCATTGGGAACATTTTTTCTGAATCGACCCTGTATAACATTGTTAGAATTTTATAAGTTTCTATGAGATCCCCTCTCACTCTTCTAAACTCCAGCGAATATAATAAGAACATAAGAAATAGGAGCAGGAGTAGGCCATCTAGCCCTTCGAGCCTGCCCCGCCATTCAATAAGATCATGGCTGATCTGTCGTGGCTCAGTTCCACTTTCCCGCCCTCTCCCCATAACCCTTAATCCCCTCTCTTATCAAAAACCCACCAACCCACGTCTTAAAAATATTTAGCGAGGCAGCCTCCACCACTTCAACGGGCAGAGAATTCCAGAGATTCACCACCCTTTGAGTGAAGAAGTTCCTCCTCAACTCCGTTCTAAACCGCCCCCCCTTTTATCTTGAGGCTGTGCCCCCTAGTCCTACTGTCCTTTCTGAGCGGGAAGAGCCTCTCCACCTCTATCCTATCCATCCCATTCATCATCTTATACGTCTCAATGAGATCTCCCCTCATTCTTCTAAACTCTAACGAGTACAAGCCTAGTTTATTCAGCCTCTCCTCATAGCTCAACCCCCTCAACTCCGGTATCAGCCGAGTAAACCTCCTCTGCACTCCCTCTAAGGCCAAAATATCTTTGCGCAGGTATAATTATTATATTATATATAATATATATATTATAGAATATAATCCTAATCGGTTTAGTCTCTCCTCATATGATAGGCCTGACATTCCAGGAATCAGCCTGGTAATCTTTGCTGCACTCCCTCTGTAGCATTGGCATCCTTCCTCAGATAAGGACACCAAAACTGCACACAATACTCCAGGTGTGGCCTCATCAATGCCCAATATGATTGTAACAAAAAAATGGTAAGAGCGTTGATTCATGCAAGAGAAATGGCATTTCTTCCAGAGAAACTGGATCTTGAGCCTGCACCACCATTCCCATGGACAACGATCATGGGCTTAACATCATCCCCGACCCCCCACCCCCCCAACCCTATCCCTCCAACCCCCTCCCCTAGCCTCTTAATCAAGGGAAGGTAATTTATCCACAGCCTGTGTGCACAACATCCCAGTGTTGTTCATACAGGTTGTGGTTAATCTATAAAGTTGTTCTACCAGCTCTCCAGCCCTGGGAGCAGCAGAGCAGGTCGGTGGTAACTTTATCGCCCATCCAGATTTGCCCTTGAAAACGCAGTGGTGAGCTGCCTCCTTGAATATCTGCAATCCATGAGGTGTAGGTACACCCACAGTGCTGTTAGGGGGGGTGTTTCAGGATTCTGACCAGTGACAGTGAAGGAACGGCCATTAAATTTCCAAGTCAGGATGATGAATGTCTTGGAGGAGAATTTCCAGGTGTTTGCATGTATCTGCTGCCCTTGTCTTTCCAGATGGTGGTGGCCGTGGGCTTGGAAGATGCTGCTGAATGATCTTGGGTGAATTTATGTAGTGCATCTTGCAGGTGGTACATTCAGCTGCTACTGAGCATTGGTGGTAGAGAGATAAGAACATAAGAACATATGAAATAGGAGCAGGAGTAGGCCAACTAGCCCTTCGAGCCTGCCCCACCATTCAATAAAATCATGGCTGATCTGTCGTGGCTCAGTTCCACTTTCCCGCCCTCTCCCCATAACCCTTAATCCCCTCTCTTATCAAGAACCCATCAACCCGCGTCTTAAAAATATTTAGCGAGGCAGCCTCCACCACTTCAACGGGCAGAGAATTCCAGAGATTCACCACCCTTTGAGTGAAGAAGTTCCTCCTCAACTCCGTTCTAAACCGCCTCCCCTTTATCTTGAGGCTGTGCCCTCTAGCCCTACTATCCTTTCTAAGCGGGAAGAGTCTCTCCACCTCTATCCTATCCATCCCATTCATCATCTTATACGTCTCAATGAGATCTCCCCTCATTCTTCTAAACTCTAACGAGTACAAGCCTAATTTATTCAGCCTCTCCTCATAGCTCAACCCCCTCAACTCTGGCATCAGCCTAGTAAACCTCCTCTGCACTCCCTCCAAGGCCAAAGTATCCTTGCGTAAGTACGGCGCCCAAAACTGCACACAGTACTCCAGCTGTGGCCTCACCAATGCCCTATACAGCCGCAGCAAGACCTCCCTACTTTTATATTCAATCCCCCTCGCGATGAAGGCCAGCATCCCATTCGCCTTCCTGACCACCTGCTGCACCTGCAAGCTGGGTTTTTACGACTCATGCACAAGGACCCCGAGGTCCCTCTGCACCGTCGCCTGCTGCAGTTTTTCTCCACGTAAGTAATAATCCTTCCTACCATTATTCCTAGCAAAGTGGACCACCTCGCACTTGCCAACATTAAATTCCATTTGCCATTTCCTGGCCCATTCGCCCAGCCTATCTAGATCCTTCTGTAGACTCTCCACACCCTCTGCGCAATTTGCCGTTCCACCAATCTTGGTGTCATCAGCAAATTTCGACACCCTACACTCGGTTCCCTCCTCCAGATCATCTATATAAATGGTAAATAGTAAATAGCTGGAGATGGAAGGTTTGTGGATGGGGTGCCAATCAAACAGGTCTGCTTTATCCTGGATGGTATCGAGAGTGTTGTCGGAGCTGGAATCATGCCTTCAAAGATGTCGTCCTCAGACTCCTCCTCACTGGGGAATTGGAGCTGAGAGTCCTCAGGTGCTTGGCAGAAGAGCTTTTGAAAGAAAGCAGATATGAACAGTGCACACCGCAGACATGACAATGAATTTGCAGTAAAATTGACTGAGGGATGAGCTGGTGTAGGATTCTCAGTGTCACTGCAGGCAGGCCCCCTGTCCTCTCCACACAGATTAATGGAGCAATTTTCAAAGGAGTGAAAAGTTTGCATTCCAACGTTCCTTCCCCTGTCTGGGACCTAGCTCTCTTTTATTGTGTGTGAGCTTGTTCTGCATTAAGACAGATGGAGAGAATGCACACAGGACACAGGCCAGGTGAGGTGATAAGGATGCCTGGAATGTGTGGGTGGTGAGTGGAGCCTTGGACAGGATGAGGACACCATTCCTGGAGGAGATGGAGCCAGATAGAAACGTGAGGGCTTGTGAGAGAGTGAGGGGTGATGTATCTTGAACCGGCAGTGAGTGAGATCCCTGCGGATGTGTGATGGGTGTGTGAGTTAAGGGAGCTGAGATGATTCACTTGCTGGCAGAGTGGATGGGGTCATTCATCCTCTCCTACACTGGGCGGCTGCCACCTTAAGGGCAGCTTTAGTGTTGGCCACGGTTGCCACTGCCTCCAATCCAGGGCAGTGAGGCTGGTGCACCTCCTGTGGCCAGAGAGGGGGTACAGGACATCATGGCAGCCTCCATGGTGTCCAGCAGGCATTTACAGGAGGCATCATTGAACTTGGGGCTGCCATCCTCTTGGTTTAGGGAGCTGTGTCCTCAGTGAAGCAGTCCTGGGCTGCAAACATTGTAAACTCTACTGCTGTGTAACTATGATGCTCAGAGTGGGGAACCCATGCGTCACGGATAGACAGGCAAATCTGAGGTCACCTGCCTGTGATCCGGCGTGTTTCCCATGTGTGCATAATTAATGAGGCAGGAAGTGGATTATACGGTGCAAAATATCCTGCATTGTCATTGGTGGAGACCCCCGCTCCCAAACCTAGTGCAATTTGGCGAAATTCTGCCTTTTACTTGATGGGGCTACTGGGTTATACTGTGATTTTTACTATACTGTACACCCCAAATTGCTTTTAGTTCATAAATTAAAGTGTTGCAATTGCAGCATTAAACATCCCTTTCTTCAGTTTGTTACATGTTGAAATACCTAAAGAGAAGCGTGCATTAAAATTCAACACACAAATTATGCGACATTATTAAAGTGTGTTAATTTGGAAAATAGATGTCATTAATAATGTTCAGAAAACTCAGGTGAAAAAACAAACTTTGCCTTGGGTAAACAAATGTATTAAAACAATTGCAGCTACTTCATCGCAACAGGGAATAAAAATTACTGGAACTTTACTAAACAAATTTGTGTTTCTTATCTTGAGAATACCTTAGATGTAATAAGAGATACACTCAAGGGAAAGAATGCTGCCAGATACTTGTAGATACTTGCTGGTCAGTTTAAGATGTTTCGTTAACAAGTCAGTCTCTGAGATTCACTATGTGTTAAGTTAATTGGTAAGTGTTTCTCTCTACACTCGACGTACATCTAACAGATTTGAGAGTTCAAAAATATTTCAGATGTCAATGCAAGGTTGTGCCACCTTTTTGAAAGTAAATGTTAAATTTGGATGAATGATTTTCAAAATGATTGTGAAGTATTTCAAACATAACCTTTGGTGCTGGCTGTGGAAACAGAATTACCCAAATTAACCCAGGCTGTTAATAAATTAGACCTTGATGAGCTCAATGTACTGAACAAAAGCAAATCCTGGAAGGGGGTAATTGCAACTTCATTAAAGTGGCTCCAGATACCAAGAGAACAGAAATCCCAGGGAACACAGGACTAAAATGACAGAATGAGTCATCCTGATGGATTCTGACATCCAGCCTACAGATCAATCTTGATTATATGTACTGTATTTCTCTTCTCCGTGCAAAGTTTGTATTTTTTTTTGGAAAGTCTCTCTTTTTCAGGGTGTTAATTTCATGTTGCATTAAAAAGAAGAGTGAGAGGGAAGAGAATGTAATTCTTGGCCTGAGTACAACATATAATGAATGAATGTTGGCTGATATCATTATGTGATGCATGGATTGGTTGGTTAAAAGAGGCTACTAGCAAAAGAAGCTCAACATTATGACTTCTGAACATAACTTCAGTTGTTTACAGAAACCCTGCTTTGTTCTTACACATTGGAGCCCGCTGTATTATATTGTTGGCATATCCCTTTGTCTTGAGGAACTGTTTTTGTTTGACTCAGTGATGTGGAAAAAAGGATTTCCAGCTGTTCACTAATCCAGGGTTGGGTTCCTTTGGATAAATCAGAGATTCCAGTTAGCCAGGCTGGGTTATAAAATTTTAAAAATGCTATGAAGTTGATTATCCAATCAGAGGCTGGTTTCTCCCTGCATTAGCTGTTGATAGACTCATTAGTGAGAAGCCAACCCCTGATTGGACAATCTGGAAAGATTGGGAAAGTGAGTCCTCAAAGGTCCAGACCAGGGTGGAGTGATGAGTAGAGAAGGCAGCAGAGTGAGATAGTCCGCCAGATAGGAGAAGGGGAATCGGCCATGGGGAGCGGGGAAGGGGAGTCAGCCATGTCACGGGGAGGCAAGGGGGATAGAGGAGGCAAGTTTGGAACAGTAGGCAGCCGTGTAGGTGGAGGGGAGATGGCGTGGGACAGGATGGGAAGTGACAATGGGGTGAGGGGGGTAGTTTTTATGTTGTGAGGAGGAAGTGACCATGGAGGGAAAGAGAGGGGAGTGTGTTTGTGTGAAAAAAAGAGAGGTGAGAGTGTAAGTGTGTGCATGTGTGTGTATGAGAGAGAGAGGCAGAGGTGGAATGTGAGTGTATATGGGAAGGGAAAGGAAATGGGGAGGGTGCAAGTCCAATATGTTTCCTCTAAGGTGATAGGTAGGAATAACAAGCTCAGCGAACTATGGATGATCAGAGATATTCAGGATACAACGAGAAGGAAAAGAAAGGCTCGTAAAAGTACAAGGAGCACAACTGCAGAGAAAATACAGGGTGGAGCTTAGAAAACAAAGTGGGGATATGACAGAGCTCTGGCTGGTAAAAATAGGGAAAATCCCAAGATATTCTATAAGTATATCAATGGGAAGAGGATAACCAGGAAAAGTACAGGGCCCTTCAGAGACCAAGAGGGCAATCTATGGGTGAAGCCGGAGCACATTAATAGAGTGTTCAATAAATACATTACAACTGTCTTCACCCAAGAGAGTGAGGACTATGGTGTGGAATTCAGGGAGAGAGACTGTGAGGTTTATGCACAAATAAACATCAGGAAAAACAAGGTATTGGAGGTGTTGGCAGCCATAAAAATGGACAAATGTCCAGGTAAAGATGGATTGTACCCTGGGCTCTGTGGGAGGCAAGATTGCAGGATTTCTGACCCAAATTTCCAATTCCTCTCTCACACTGGGGAAGATGGCAGAGGACTGGGGAACAGCTAATGTGGTTCTGCTATTTAAGAAGGGTTGTAAAATAAAACAGGGGACTACAGACTAGTGAGTGTCACATCAGTGGTAGGGAAACTATTAGAGAAACTTCTGAAGGAGATCATTTATCTCCACTTGGAGAGGCAAAGCTTGATCAGGGATAGTCAGCATGGCTTCATCAGGGGGAGGTCACGCCTGACAAATTTGGTAGAATTTTTTGAGGAGGTGGCCAGGTGTGTAGATGAGGGTAGTGCAGTTGATGTAGTTTATATGGATTTCAGCAAAGTCTTTGACAAGGCCCCACATGTATGCTAGGTTAATTCACATGGGAATCGAACCTGGGCCACTGGCGTAGTAAGGCACTGTAACCACTGTAGCATCACATACACCAGCTTGTGAAAAGCTGGACTGTACTTTGTGAAAATACTGGTAAATTGAGATGTATTGAAGTGTTTAATATTTAGCCTTATTAAGAACAAGTTAAATTTAAAAGCAAACTTAAGTAATTCAATTGAATGTTTAATTTAGCCAACATTTCATGACTCTTCATTCAGCACACAATTAGAAAAATAAACAAGTAATATTGGTATGTTCTTATGCAACAAGCAATCAGCGTTCAGCCAAGTAATATAACATTGAGGTCCAGTTATTAATTCATGATGGCTTCAAAAGAAATCAGAGTTTCTTTGGAAAAATGCCTTTTCATTTGGCTCAGCGGCACTGCATGTAATTTATTTTAGTTATTATTTTGAAATACTTTCAAAAGAATGTAGTTTATCTGAAGCAAAAGCGATCTCATATTTGTCTTGTTTTTAATTATGGTAGAATCATGAAGAGGGAAGAGGGTTCTGACTTATTATCCTCAACTTTGGCAGCAAGGCAACAACAACTTACATCTACATAGCACTTTTGATGTAAGGAAGAGAGATCATGTGATGGTTTGTGTTCACATCCCACTGCAGGAACTGGTGGCCACAGCAAGTATGTTCAAACCATGGTCAAACAGGTTGATTATTAACCTGTAAATCCTTCCAAGCTGCCCATTGCAGACAGTGAGAGTGGGAAAATCTCTTGGGCAACGAGAACACTGCTGAAGGCAATGGCAAACCACTGTATTACCTTGCTGAGCACAACCATGGACCGACACACAGAAGCCCGTGGTCACCAGTGTCCTTTTAGGATATGGCACCTAGAGAGAGAATGTAATGAAATGTCCCAAGGTACTCGTTCACTGGAACATTATAGAACAGTAAAATAAGGAGACTTGGGTCAGAAGATCCAAAGGTTTGGTTCAAGAGTGGGTTTTATGAGAGGTCTGAAGGAGGAAAGAGAATCATAGAATCATAGAACCCTACAGTGCAGAAAGAGGCCCTCCAGCCCATCGAGTCTCCACCGAACACAATCCCATCCAGGCCCTACCCCCATATCCCTACATATTATACCCACTAATCCCTCTAACCTACGTATCCCTGGACACTAAGGGGCAATTTCTTAGCATGGCCAATCAACCTAACCCGCATATCTTTGGATTGTGGGAGGAAACCGGAGTACCCGGAAGAAACCCATGCAGACACGAGGAGAATGTGCAAACTCCACACAGACAGTGGCCCGAGCTGAGAATCCGAGAAGAGATGTGTATGGACAGTATTCCAGATCTTAGAGCCAATGCAACTGAAAGCATCATCAGCAATTTTGTAATCAGAGATGCACAAGAGGCCAGAATTAGATAAATGCAGAGATCTTGAAGGATGGTGGTGCTGGAAGAGGTGATAGAGAAAGGGAAAGGCAAGGCCATGAAGGGATTTGAAAACAAGAATAAGAATTTTAAAATGGAGATACTGTTTGAAGAGGAACCAGGGTTGGTCAGTGAGCACAGGAGTGAGAAGGGAATGAGAATTGTGGGTTCAGACCCAGAAGGCAGCGTTTAAGATGAGCTCTGATTTACAGAGAATAGAATGTGTCGGAATCATCCAGAGGTAACAAAAACAAAGAAGAAGATTCAACATCAGATGAGTCGACACTGCAGAAAGGACAGACAATGTTACAGAGATGGAAAGAGATGCATTTGAGACTGGAAAATCATCTCAGGAACAAATGTGACACCAAGTTTATGAAGGGGCTGTTACCAGGAAAAGGAATGGGGTTGGCAGCTAGAGAATGGAGATATTTTAAAACTAACAATAACTATATAGTAGTGCCACCGATAACAGAGTTCTGATGAAGGGTCGCACCCAAATACTAGCATAGGTTTTCCTTTTCTAGGTGTTGATTAATTTGCAAGTGGTGGCATAGTGGGATTGTTACTAGACTGGTAATCTAGAGACTGAGTGGGTTTGAATCTCACCAAAGCAGATAGTAAAATTTGAATTCAATAAAAACCAGGAACTAAACAATCTCTGATGATGACCATGAAACTATTGTTCACTGTTGTAAAAATCTGATTCAGTAATGTCCTTTAGGGAAGGAAATCTGCAGTCCTCATCAAGACCATCTCGAGTCTGGCCCACAAATAATATTGTGTTAAATCCTGTTGGACATGCAATGTCCTCATTATTAATATTTGGAGCTTTCTGCCAAAATTGGGAGAACTATCTCACAGACAGTCAAGTAACGGTGAGGCATTATCATACCCCAGTCATTACCATCGCCATCCCTGGGTAGGTCTGTTCCATAGGCAGATGACAGCATAGTGTTATACAGCTGAGAGGGAGTTGAGTCCTCAACATCGACTCTAGTCCCTCATGGCATCAAATTAAATATGGGTGAAGAAACTTCCTGCTGATTACCATGTACTGTGTCCCCATCTAATCTGATGAATCAATATGCCTCCATGCTGAATAGCACTTGGAAAAAGCACTGAGGGTGACAAGGGCTAGAATGTATTGAGTGGGGGACTTAAATGTCCATCACCAAGGGTGGCTCAGTAGCATCACCCCAGACTGAGTTGGGTGTGTGCTAAATGACATAAACTGCTACACTAGATCTGTAGCAGGTGGTGAAGGAGCCAACAAAAGGAAAAACATACTTGACCTCATCTTTATCAATAAGCATGAGCAGCAAGTGATAGACAGAGCTGAGAAATTCCACAACCAACGGAAGCTCTGCAGAACTTCCACATCCAGTTGTGAATGGTGGTGGACAATTAAACAACTCACTGGGGGAGGAGGCTCCACAAATATCTCGATCTCTGTGATGGAGGAGCCCGGCATATCAGTGCAAACAATAAGACTGAAGCTTTCGCAAACAATCTTCAGCCAGAAGTGTCGAGCGGATGATCCATCTCGGCCTCCTCCAGAGGTCCCCAGCATCACAGATGTCAGTCTTCAGCCAATGTGATTCACACCATGAGATGTCAAAAAATGGCTGAAGTCACTGGATCCTGCAAAGGCTATGGGCCCTGACAATAGTCTAACAATAGTCCTGAAAATTTGTATTCCAGAATTTGCCACGCCCCCATTCAAACTGTTTGAGTACAGTGCTGGCATTCACCCAACAATGTGGAAAATTGTCCAGGTATGTCCTGTTCACAAGAAATAGGACAAATCCAACCCAGCCAATTACTGGCCCATCAGTCTACTCTCAATCACCAGTAAAGTGATGGAAGGGGTTATTAACCATGCTATCAAGTTGCACTTACTTAGCAATAACCTGTTCACTGATGCTTAATCTGGGGGGGGGGGGGTCTTTTGGGTCAGATGCTCAATCTGGGTTTCACCAGGGTCACTCAGGCTCCTGATTTCATTAAAGCCTTGGTTCAAAAGAGCTGAACTCCATAGTTGAGAGGTGAGAGTGATGCCCTTTGACATCAAGGGAGCATTTGATCAAGTGTAGCATCAAAGAGCCCAAGCAAAACTGGAGTTAATGGAAATTAGGGGGAAAATCTTTGCAGGTTAGAGACATACTTGGCACAAGGTTAGATGGTTGTGGTGGTTGGAGATCAATCATCTCAGCTCCAGGACATCTCCAGGAGTCCCTCTGAGTAGTTCCAAGACCCAACCATTATCAGCTGCTTCATCAATGACCTTCCTTCCATCATAAGGTCAGAAGTGGCAATGTGCAGTCATCAGCGAACAGTGTTCAGCACCATTTCTGACTCCTCTGAAACTGAAGAATTTCATGTCCACATGCAGCAAGACCTGGACAATATTCAGGCTTGGGCAAATAACACCCACATCACACAAATACCAGGCAGTGACTATCTTCAACAAGAGAGCATCTAACCGTTGACCCTTGATATTTGCCATCACTGAATCCTCCACAATCAGCATTCTGGGAGTTACCATTGAACAGAAACTAAACAGAACTTACCATATAAGTACTGTAGTTGTAAGAGAAGGTCAAAGGTTATGAATCTTGCAGTGAGTAACTCACCTCCTCACTCTCCAGTGCCTGTCCATTTCCCCCCAAGAAGCTCAACATTATCTGTTCAAAACAGCCCCCTGATTGTGACCCCTTCTGCAAATTTTTAACCCCCTCTCCCCAAAACTGATGAACTGTGTCTGCTGTGTGTGCCATCTGCAAGACACACTGCAGGAACTCATCAGGGTTCCTTAGACAGCACCTTCCAAACCTGTGACCATTGTCCATAGAAGGACAAAGACAGCAGATACACGGCATTGTGCTGTAGTTTTCTATGTTCTGTGGGAACACCACCACTTGCAATCTCCCCTCCAAGCCACTCACCATCCTAATTGGGAAATATATCACTGTTCCTTCACTGTCACTGGGTGAAATTCCTGGAACTCCCTCCTGAACAGCACTGTGTGTGGATCTACACCACAGGGACTGCAGATGTTCAAGAAGGCAGATCACCACTACCTTCTCAAGGGGCAATGAGGGTGCGCAGTGAGAAGGCTGGCCTCGCCAGCAACACCAACAACCTGTAATTGAATTTTAACATTCCATGCACTTTGAAATTACCATTAGTTTGAAATAACTGATTTGTAATAATTAATCACTGGGCAGCAGTGATTCAAGATCTCATCTCACCACCTTCTCAGGCAGCTCAGGGTCAGCAGTAAATGCTGACCCAGCTGGCAACTTTAACAAGCAAAGAATAAAATGAATATATTGGGATGTGTCAATTCAGCTATAAACAAGCCAACATTCCTCATATCCCAGTACAATAATAAACTTCTGAGCATGGAAATCTGTTTGTTTTAAATCAAACTAACTCCCTCTTCATCAGATTTTTCATCTGACTTCTTTTATTTTACCTGGAGTCGCCACAATGCTGATTGGTCACCCTAACCCTAACCCAAACCCATCTCCCCGTGTTGGTCACCAATTCCTCATCCAGTCCCACTGCGTTTAAATCTCTGGTCACGGCATTTTTCCATCTGATCTTTGGCCTTCCTTTTCCCCTTCTTGCTAACTGTCTCACCTCTGTCACATGTGTCACCACATTTCCTCTCTCTGTACAAATAATCATGCCACATCAATCCCTTCCCAGCTAATGTCTTTGATGATCCTACAATCTTCCCTGACCCCCTGTTATGCTGGTTCCTGTCCACCCATCCATCTCAGCGTCCACATCTCATTAATATCCTGTGTCCTCTTGATGTTGCCCAGGTTTCTGCATTAAATAGCGAGGCCAGATTCACAACTGTCTTATAGATTAAAAGGTATCCTCTCTCTAACCTCATTTATTTGAATTCCAAACCATAGTATTTTCCACAAGTGTTCAGGCTGGAGTATAGGAATGAAGCCACTTATATAATCACTACATGCAATATACTCAAAGAAAATGTAATTTCAACCAGGAATGGGGGGGGAGGGGGAGGGTGATAAAATCACCCTCAGTGAAATAAACACAAAGTTCCTTTGCATTAGAACAATTTTTAATTTATTGTTTGACAAAATATCTTCGATTAATTTGGAGATAATTGGTTGGATTTTCCGATCCCATCCCCACTGCCAGTGAGAATGGGGAATTTGGCACACAGCCTGAACCCCATTCGCTGTGGCGGGACTGGAGAATCCCAGCCATGGGTCAAGTTGGAGAATTCCAGCTCGGAACTAAATAAACACAATTATAAATGTGGCATTCAAAAACTATTCGCTCATCTTAAATATGTTCATATCTTTAGTTAGTGTGCAAGCAACACAGAGAGTGAAGTCTCATTGAGAGAATGATATCTTATTGAGAGGGTGCTGTCTTATTGATCCTGGCAGACCCCAGCCCAGTAGGTTATTCACGCCGAGTACTTGTTCCCAGTGGAAAAAACAGATGATTGTAATGAAGCATCAACAAGTTTACCGTCAGTTTAAAATATTGATTATTCACATGTAAAAATCTGCAATTTCAGAAGTGTTACTAACAGTTGCCCAGCCTGAAAAACACTACAGCTGGAGTTTATTAGTTTCTTTTTAATTTGACTTTAATATATTTCAGCTTGCTTTTTAAAAATGATGTTTAGGCCACGTTGTCTCGTAAACACTCTTGGTGTTAGGAAAGTCATGTGACGGACATGCCAGATTACACATTGAATTCAAACAACTCGGATATGATTATAAATCATTTAATCTTTGGCAGGAGGCACACAATCATGCAATATTTCTGTTTATGCAAAGATCTACTATTGTAGCTGTTAATAGGGGCCTCAGTGGTGCATTGTCACTAGAGGAGTAATCCAGAGATCCAGGGACCCAGGTTCGAATCCCCATCACAGCAAATAGTGACATTTGAATTCATTGAAAATCTAGAATTAAAGAAGTCTAATAATGACCATGAAACCATTGTCAATTGTCATAAAACTCATTTGGTTCACCTGTGACTTTACCCAGTCTGGCCTACATGTGACTCCAGACCCACAGCGAAGTGGCTGACTCTCAAATACCCTCTGTTAATGATGTGCAATAAATGTTGCCCAGACAGTGATGCTCCCATAGAATGACTTAAAAAAATATATTGCCTGCGTGTGTGTGAGATTTGATAGTGCCATATAACAGACTTGTGAGAAAAGTATGGCTCATGGAATAAAAGTGACAGTTGCAATGTGGGTACGAAACTGACTGAAGCAGAGAGTTCTGGACATTGGATATTTTTTAGGATGGAGGAAGATTTGTAATGGTGTCCCCCAGTGCTGAGCATTGTTTTTCCTGATCTATATCAAAAATCTACATCTTAGTGTGCAGGGGACAATTTCAAAGTTTGTGATGACACAAAACTTGGAAGTATTGTAAATTGTGAGAAGGACAGTGTAAAACTTCAAAAGGAAAAGGACAGGTTAGTGGATTGAGCAGATAAGTGACAGCTGAAATTCAATGTGGAGAAGTGTTAGATGATGCATTTTGGTAGGAAGAACATGGAGAAACAATATAAAATAAGGGGTAAGGGGTTGGGTGTACCTGTGCATCGATCATTGAAATGACAAGGCAGATGGAGAGAGTGGTGAATAAAGCATTTAGTATGCTGGGTTTTATTAATAGGGGCACAGAGTGCAAGAGCAAGGAGGTTATGCTGCATTTATACAAGACACTAGTTAGACCTCAGCGGGAATATTGTGTATAGTTCTGGGTGTCACAGCATAGGAAGGATGTGAACGCATTGGAGAAAGTGTGGACAAGGTTTACAAGAATGGTTCCAGGGTTGAGAAACTTCAGTTATAAGGGTGGATTGGAGAGGTTGGGACTGTTTCCCTTGGAGAGAAGAAAGCTCAGAGGAGATTTGATAGAAATGTTCAACATCATGAGGGGGCTGGACAAGGTAGATAGGGAGAAACTGTTCCCACTCGGAAAAGGATCTGGAATGAGAGGGAGCAGATTCAAAGTGATTTGCAAAAGAAGCAAATATGATGTGAGATTTATTTTCACACAGCAAGTGGTTGGGGTCTGGAATGCTCTGCCTGGAATTATGGTAGAGGCAGGCTCAATCAAGGAGAAAGCAATTCAAAGATTATTTAATTAGAAGTGATGTGCAGAGGAGCAGGGAAAAGGCAGGAGAAAGACATGATGTTCGTTTAGAGAACTAGTACAGACACGATGGGCCAAATGGTCTCCTTCTGCACCATAAAAGTCCTGTGATTCTGTTAGTTTTTAGATTGCTATAGTCTACATCTGTTTCACGTTGCTATTTGATTGGTTAACAAGAGTGTTTCACATTGCTATTTCCTCAGTTAATCTGTTTATTAATGAGAGCAGGCATACAGGGTGTGTCAGGCTGAAAGTCAATGTATTGTCACCATTACAGCCTGACGCTCAGTGAATAATAATGCTTCATGTCTCTCAGTATAGAAAGGGAAATCTTATTTTCAGCAACAACGGCTGAGTTTGTTGTCTGTTCTTGTTTTGTGCTTTTGTGTCCTCACTGGGATTTATTCCAATTATCCAAGGCTGTAACTTTAAAGTGAATTAATCAAATGCACTTTTGATTGGCCAGGATTATACTGCTTTAACTGGTGTTTCTGAAATGTTTATAAGAACTGTTTTTCCCAATTCTCTCTCCCTTAATAGGGAAACAAAAGGCAGTGGCCTTGCTAATGACTGTAAACCTGCCCGAGAGGTTGTAAAGTTGCCCATATCCCCTCACAGTAGCATGCCATTCATTACTGCATTCTTCCTGTGGTGACATTTTGTAGCACTGACCTGAACAGGGAATAGTTTGTAAATGATTGTAGTTTATTCAATCAAACAGTGGAGATTAACACTGGCTGGATGTTTCTCAAAGTTTGCTTGCAAGGGTCAGGGAATATTTCTTAGGACATTAAATAGACCAGAATAGGTTATACTTGGACAGTAGCTGGAATGGACATGATGACCTGCTTTTTGTTTCATGTTTGGTATGATTTTAATTTAGGAGAGCTATTTTGTGAAGCTGGAACAGAATTATTTTTACAAGGAATGGTAAACAGATACAGCCTCAGCTGCCAATGTGATGACAGAGGCCTGTACTCGATCACAAAACTTTTATAGCAGTTCTGTAAAAAGACCATTACAGAAGTTTCTGGATGATATTCGTAACACAGACCTTTCTTTCTGGAGACTAAACTTTTCAGATAAGGCAGAGTTCAAAGCCCCGGGATTTTAACATTGAATCACCAACCTCGGAGAATACCAGAAATGCAAGCTGGTTTTGGTTGGCAATCACAGATATAAAAACATTTCAAACTCTGATTTGTCACAAAATACAGCAGCTCTGACAAAGGTCATCCTAACGTGAAACATTGTCTCTGTTCTCTCTCCACAGAGGCTGTCAGACCAGATGAGATTTTCTAGCATTTTCTGTTTTGGTTTCAGATTCCAGTATCTGCAGCATTTTGCCCTTATATACACTACAGCATGCTTCCCACAATGCAGTTTTCACAGGAAATAGACCATTGTCCACTTTCAGTTTCAAATCTCCATTGAGTCATAACATCCAACGACTGAAGGTCTTCTCCCTCGGTCTTTCAGAATCCTGAGTAAAACCTGCTAATATCTTCTCTCAGCCTCAAAAAATCTTCCACTGTCCTTACTGTGGATTCCTTCTCTCCGCCCAATGGAAAATCTTTCCCTTGCATTCAATCTGCACTAACTGAGAAAACAGTTTCCTTCTTTGTATAGACCATTCTGATTGCAGTTCTATCTTGCCCTGAGAAGCTTTTCAAGTGGCTTCTCAGGGTGTTTGGAAGTTTCATTGTCGTTGGTTAAGTGCCTTGTCAAGTGTGATCTTCCAAGCCTCCCAAACATAGCATTACAGGGCACGGTGGTTAGCACTGCTGCCTCACGCCAGAGACCCGACTTCGATTCCCCACTTGGGTCACTGTCTGTGCGGAGTCTGCACATTCTCCTCGTGTCTGCTTGTGTTTCCTCTGACTGCTCCGGTTTCATCCCAAATGTCCAAAAGATGTACTGGTTAGGGTGCATTGGCCAAGCTAAATTCTCCCTCAGTGCACCTGAACAGGTGCTGGAGTGTGGCAACTAGGGATTGTCAGAATGAATTTATTTCAGCATTAATGTAAGTCTACAAGTGACTAATAAATAGATGAACTTTAAACAAATGAACGTGTTGGTTGTTGGGGTTCTGGTTAAGCCAGTTATCATTGCTGTCTTGCTGCTTTGCTTCCTTCTCTGTTGGCTTCTTGCCCTTGTTCTGTTCATCCTGCTTCTGGTGATGAGGCAGAGACATGTCTAAAGAGCTCCTTTTGTCATCTGTTGATGTTCTACTTTGAGTTTTTTTTGTTTTCCAGCCTCACTCTGTACTTTTCTCATTTATTCCCCATCCAGCCTCTCTTACCCTTAGGACCTGTTTCAAGCACTACATTTGAAAGCTGCTGATTTTCGTTTCTTCCTCCTTCCCAGGGCTCTTAAGCTTTACATCCATTATTCATCACTGACCAGACAGAACATTCTAGAACACAGATTCTTCTTTCAAACTCGAACTGACCTTTTGTAAAATTTTGTAAAAACACTTTGGGCTTGTTCCAATCCTTTTTTGAGTTTTCTGTATTGTTTTTGACATTGGCCCACATGAGGAGAGTGGCAGCTGCCTCTCTCGATAAGGTCAGGTGTGAAAATGGATATGGGTTTCAGTAAATCTTACCTCCGACAACCAGACCTCCTGTTCCCATGGTAACTATCACTTGGTCTGTTGCCAGGCGCAGTCGAATGTATCTTCACACTATCCCTGTATCCCAGGGCATTTTGTTTTACCTTTAAATTAGAAAGAGACCATTGAAAAATAATCAATTTATAAAAACTTTGTATTCGACAAAGAGCGATGATACTGGGAAATCTGTCCAGTGTGCTCCATCATTACAGATCATTTGGAATTTTCTGATTTATATTTAGCTAGTTGTTTTCACTTCCTGGTATCACATCCTGTGCCAAGAGTGACCTCAAAGTGCAACCTGACACTCAGTCCCCTGCGCACCATCTGGGCAAAATGTATAGACAACCTGGGCAGCACAAACATCAGGATTCGGTCTCCACCTCCCCATAGCACCCAAAGGGATGTAAAGTTTATTGTTTGAATTATAGAGCATGGAATCCACAGAGACAGGCCTTTTGGCCCAAACTGGTCCATGCTGACCAAAATGCTCATTTACATTAACTCCATTTGGCCCATATCCCCCTATCCATGTATCTACCCAGATGCCTTTTAAATGTTGTCAATGTCCCTATCTCAGTCACTTCCTCCGGCGGCTCACACGTACCACCCTCTGCATAAAAAGGTTATTCCACAAATTCCCATTAATTCTTTCCACTCTTAACTTAAATGTTTGCCTTCGAGCTCTTGATTTCCCAACTCTGGAAAAAAAGACTGAGTGTATTCACACTCTCCATGTTTCTCGTGATCTTACACATCTCTATAAGCTTACCCCCTCAGTCTCCTATGCTCCAAAAAAAAAGTCCTAGCCTGTCCAATCTCTCCCTATAACTCAGTCACTTGAGTTCTGGCATATCTTTGTAAATCTCTTTTGCAATCTCTTCAGTTTAATAATGTCTTTCCTATAGCAAGGTGACCAGAACTGAATACAATACTCCAAGTGCAGCCTCACCAAGTCCTGTACAACTGCATTTTAATTTCCCAACTTCTATACCCAATGCCCTAACCAATGAAGGCCAGCATGCCAAAAGCCTTCTTCACTGCCCTATCTACCTTTAGAGAACCATGCACCTGAACTCTAAGGTCCCTCTGTTCTACGATACTCCCTAAGGTCCTACCATTCACCATGAAAGTCCTTTGGCACCAGTTTGTTTGCAGGAGTTTCCTGAAAAATGTGATATTTAGATATCAGTCCATATTTGGGAACCATTGTAGGTTTTCTTTCCCTTGGTGTTCAACTCCCCTGAGGTACCCACAACACTGTGGATCTATTTGCCATGGAGCTGGGAGTTAGGTTCATGAGTGGCAGGGTGTGTCTACATGCTAATGAGATTGCACACTGCTAATCTGTGGGTCACACCTCCTCAAACTTCTTCTGAAGATTTTAGTTGCTGCGGTGAGGGATCCAGTTTCCATGTGTTGCCACAGAGAGGTAGTCACAGTGGAAGTACTGCTGATATACTGGCAGCGAGAGTCATATACTTCCGTCTCTCTCTTTCTCACATTGTGCTGAGCCAGGGCTAAAAACATGCAGCAAATAAGCACAATAGTGGAAAGCATGTGCAAGTTAGTAGCATTGTGGTCTTGTTTCTGGGCTGGTAATCTGGGGACCTGGCGCACTACAACAGAATGTGAATTCAGTAAAAAAATCTTGGAATTAAAAGTCTTTTGCTACAAGAGAAGGAAATCTGCCATCCTTACCTGATCTGGTTTGCAAATTCCACCAGATCCACAGCAACGTGGATGATTCTTACCTGCCCACTCATGGACAATTAGGGATGTGAAATCAGTGCTGGTCCAGCCACTGACACTCACATCCCATTAAAGGAATTTTTAAAAAAGATGGATCTCATCAACTTGTTAGACGCACAATTGTACATTACACGGGAGTCAATGTCTACATTGACAGTGACATTTCTAATAGATTCCTATATTGTACAAGTAAAGAAAAAGAAAGTCTTGCTTTTTTTTTGTGCTTTTTACAACATTCAGCTGTCTCAAAGTGTTTTCCAGCTAAAGAATTGAAGTTGCTTGTTATGTAGGAAAAACAGCGACTAATTTCCACACAGCAATCTCCCTCAAACAGCAATGTGATCGTGACCACATAATCTCTTATTGTGACGTTAATTGATAAATATTGGCCTGGACACTGGTGATAACAATCCCTTGCTACTCACACATATGTACACTCACATGCACACGGGCACATGTATGTGCTCACACTTGTACTCGCACACTGAATAAACAATCTCAGATTAAAAGCTGCTCTAGGAAAGAGTGACCATAACATGATAGAGTTCAACATTCAGTTGGAAAGTGAGAAGGGTGGGTCAGAAACAGCTGTGCTACATTTAAACAAGGATAGTTATAAAGGAATGAGGGCAGACTTGACTGGAGTCAACTGGGAAAGGAGATTAGCAGAAAGACAGTTAACCTGCAATGACAGATGTTCATGAAAATTGTTCATGACTCTGAAAAAAAGATATATCCCAGTGACGAAGGAGGATTTTAGGAAGGGGATAAATCATCCATAGTTAACCAAGGAAGTTAAAGACAATTTCAAACTGAAAGATAAAAACATATGGGACGGGATTCTTCCACCCGCTGTGCTGAGTAACATAGAGGGTTGGGAAATATGAGTGAGAGACATAAAACTGGGCTCATCCCGATTTCTCACCTCTCTCAATACAGCTGGCCCTGTTCTGCCAGCGTAATGAGCCTCGCACCTGAGAAGGGCCTGAGGCCAATTTAAATATGTTAAAGTAATTTTAATGTTATTAGTGAGCCCGGGACATAACAGCGGCGATGGGACAATTTGCTAAATAAAGATTTTTAATTTATCAGCTGGAAAACAACTGAACTTTTAAAAACCAGACTTTTCAAAAACCCAGTGACTGAAATGATTTGAACCTTAATCTGTCCCGATTAAATGAGAAGATGACAAAACGGGGAAACATTCGACCCTCTCCTCTCCTGCTCATAGCACCATGCTCCAGGAGGACTCACCAATCACAAGGCAACAAATTACACAACATTTCATACTCCTCTTTAACTTCTCAATGGGAATCTGCTCCACCCCATTGCAGAGAAAACACGGGTGGGGTGGTGGTTTCTGGGTGTCCTGGCTAATATTTATCCCTTAATCTACAAAGTCAATTTTCTCCTTATCAACACTTTTTTAAGTGAGTTTTACTCTGTGAAAATAGGCTGGTGTATTTTATATCTATACGCATACATATAAATATCAATTGCTACATTTCAAAAATACTTCATTCAGTGTAAAGCACTTTGAGATGTCCTGAGGTTATGCAAGGTGCACAGGTCTTTTTTGTATATCTGTCCACCTGCCTTCCCACTCCCAACTGAAGCACCTCCCCAAGCACAGGCAGGAATCCCAAAAAAACAGCCAGCTGAAATGAAACAAGTAAACTTGGGGCCACCACCACTAAAATTCATCCCACCCATTTCAATCAGGATTCAGACAGGAAGCAAAGTCCAGGATTTGCTCTTTGTGGAGTTTTAAAACATAAAAACTGTTTTAGATCCATTATCAAAGAATTAGTGAATTGTTAGATGAATTACTCTGAATGGGAACAACCTGGTGGGAGGTAAGTAATTAAAATTGGATAATGCACAACACCAGGGTGAAGCCATTACATATCACTGCTGCCCCAATAGATTATTAATTCAAGCAGTTCATATGTGATGAAGACACTCAAACCGCACTGTCTAATATATAATGGATGAAAAGAGTGAGGTACAGTGATGGCTGAACACTTAAAAGAGCTACAAGCACCAGCTATCAGGTGATAGTCTTCTTCTATCGTTAATTTTACAATTGAAACCATTTATACAATTAAATGATTTTGATCTGTTAATGTTCTTTCAGACATTACAAATTATGGCATTGAGACTGAGAAAGAACAGACAGCTGAGTACAAAAGGATGGTGAAGGCAGAGAACCATTAGTGGAAAGGAACACCTTTCTAACCTGAATTCTAGTTTGTCTCCTATTTTAATCTTCATTCCTATCAGAGGCAGCCGTCAGCCCACACAGTGTTATAAATGTGCTGTATCTCTTTGTGGTATTTACACACATCTCGGTTAACTGGCTGACTGAAACGGGTCCCAGACCTCTGCTGCCACATAAAAACACGGTACAATAGCTGACACAAAGTGATGTATTACCTTTCTTGCAATGTGGCAGCTTCCAGAGCTGCTGTAATTTTTATTTAAAATGGAGCCAAGCTAAAGGTTATCATTGCCAGCAAATCTAATGGATTACCACAGGGTTTGAGCATGTGACCCAACTGTTACTCTTTAAAAATTGATAGACCACAAGTGGATCATCAAGGCTGACTTGTAATTCATTTTCATTTGGCTGGGAAGTTATTAACATTTGCTCGAGGGGAAATAAGCATTAAGTGCAATGAATTAGAATGAGTTTGGTTATTGTTCACATGAAAGGGCAAGTTAATTTTGTTTACTTTTTAACTCCTCGGATGCTGGTGTAGATATTCAATTCTCTTCCCTTCCATTTTGATAGTGAAATTGTTTGAATATTTAGTCACCTTTACATCATGTACACAGCACGTACAGGACGGGAACCAGCCAATTGGCTCAACTGTGCAGGACAATGTTTGTTCTCACCCCCCCCACCCCGCCCCCCACCCCCCCCCCCCCCCCCCACCCCCCGCCCCACTTGTTTTCATCCCATCACCATTTCCTTCTTTTCCTTTATCTGTCCTCTAGCTTCCCGTTAAATGCAGCTTTGCGCGTCGCTTCAGCCACTCCCTCGGGTTGTAAGTTCCACGTTCTCATCATGCCCTGCATAGAGAGTCTCTCCCGAGTTCCTTAGTGGAGCGATCAGAACCTATTCAATATCCGCGGTCCTCAGTTTTGGTCCCCGACTCTGCCTTGCCATACCTCAGTAAGACCTCGAGCAGCCACTTCTCAGCCTTTCCAAGAGTAAAGAGCCCAGACCTATTCAGCCTTTTGTTACAGTTATAATCTTAACAAGGCATTTTGATACAAGCTCGTTGAGAAAACGGATCAGAAACTATTCTGTTTTCATGCTTATTCTGGATTTAGAATTCTTTTCATAAGATCATCCCCAATTGCCTGATCCTACCTTCGCTCTCATTTCCTTTGATCCCCCTTCACCTGAAGTGTTACATCTAACTGCGTCAATGTGTTGACTTCAGTTGTGTTCCGTGGTAATGATTTCCATAGACTCACCAGTCTCTGGGTGAAGAAATTTCTCCTCATCTCAGTCCTAAATGGTCTACCCCGAATCCTCAGACTGTGACCCCTGATTCTGGACATTCCCCTGCCATTGGGAACATCCTTCCTGCATCAATCCTGTCTAGTCCTGATAGGATTTAATAGGTTTCATCCCCTTTGATGAGAACTATCTTTGAGGTTGACTGTATCCTGTGGTTGTTCTGTATATCATGGTGGGACCAGCCTGATGGCACCTGGTCTGTCTTTGGATTTGGGTGTCATTTTGCAAAGACACCCAACGACACTGACCCATAATTCAACAAGGAAGATGAACCTTCAGAAAATGAAGATGGACTTTCTGAGAAAGACAAGTGGTCTCTGGGAAAACTCTGAGCTGGAAGGTGGACCTCTTTCAGGGTGCTGAGCCAGGAAGATCCAGCTGTAACTGGTCTGCTGACCCACTGCTGTGGTGTTCCGGGATTCAGCATTCCCGGTGACCTCCATCCTTAACTTCGGAGGCAGCCCCTGGCATTGGTCAGACGAATCCCAACATTTGCGCAGCACATTGTTCCAAATGTGTTCAAAACAGATCAACCTCAGGGAGCGTCATTGAGAAGATGCCCCTGTCTACATCAACAGGGACAAAGTAGAAAACTTCAAGTTTTTAGGCTTCTAAATCACCAACAATCTGTCCTGGTTCCCCCATGCTGATGCTATAGTTCAGAAAGCCCACCAACGCCTCTACTTTCTCAGAAGACTAAGGAGATTTGGCATATCAGCAACGACTCTCACCACCTTTACCGATGCACCATAGAAAGCATTCTTTCTGGTTGTATCATAGGTTGGTATGACTCCTGCTCTGACCAAGACCGTAAGAAACTACATAGGGTTGAGAATGAAGCCCAGTCCATCACTCAAACCAGCCTCTTATCCTTTGACACTGTCTACACTTTGCGCTGTCTCGGCAAAGCAGCCAGCATAATTAAGCACCCCGGACATTCTCTCTTCCACCTTCTTCCATTGGGAAAAAGATACAAAAGTCTGAGGTCAATTACCAACTGACTCAAGAACAGCTTCTTCCCTGTTGCTGTTAGACTTTTGAATGGACTTGTCTTGCATTAAGTTGATCTTTCTCTACACCTTAGCTACGATAGTAACACTACATTATACACCCTCTCCTTTCCTTCCCTATGAATGGTATGCTTTGTCTGGACAGCATGCAAAGAAACAATACTTTTTGTTGTATGCTCATACATGTAACAATAATAAATCAAATCAAATCTGAAATGTTTTTCTGTTAACCTGGAGTGTGAGCTTTGCTCCTTCATCTGCATCCCATTAGTGGGGCGCAAATCAGTTTCTCATCAGCCTGCAGCGGGTTTTCCGATTATGATGCTGGAAACAGGTGGAAAATCCCATGGGAAATTCATGCCAGTGTAAGATCGATTTTTGGACGCCCCGCTAACCTCAACAAGCAGCCCGGGTACAACAAAGCATATTTGCTGCCTTAACCTCTGTTCTTCCCACATTGCTGACATTTTCTTTTCATTTTTGTGAATATGTGTCCTGTCCCCATTTGAAAGTTATTATTCAATCTGCTTCAGCACCTTCCAGGCAATGCATTCCAGACCATAACACATCACTGAATACTCAAAAGAATTCTTGGCCTTCCATTATATTTTTTTAGCCAAATTGGCTCAGAATACACAAATAATCCCATTTTTTGGACGTATAATACTGATTTTTAGAGCCGGTTTGTTTTATCTGTACATGGCTTTTTGGCCGTTCCAATCATGCACAATGTGCTGCATTCGGCAATCACACAAAACTTTTATTTGTACAAAAGTGAAGGTTCAATAAAACCCCACAAGCTGAATTCAGCCAAATTTCACTTCCACATTCCTGGAAATCTCCAAGAAAAGTTTATATTTGAGGTAAAGAGGAAA
Source organism: Carcharhinus amblyrhynchos (assembly GCF_965287045.1). Taxonomy (NCBI): domain Eukaryota; kingdom Metazoa; phylum Chordata; class Chondrichthyes; order Carcharhiniformes; family Carcharhinidae; genus Carcharhinus; species Carcharhinus amblyrhynchos. Next base: position 52,281,641 of record NC_137342.1, read on the forward strand.
ATAAGGCTGGCAAAGAGAGAATGTGAGGAAAGAATGCAAGTTTACAAAGAGGCATTTGGGATTTCCTTCTACAAGTGAATAAAAAATATGTAAACTGTGGACTGGGTCTCATTATGGACAAAGAGAGTGAGACATGTTCAGAGGTGGAGGGCAGGGCTCGAGGGCAGGGTACTTAGTGTTGACAAATCAAATTGAGAATCAGCAGGTTCTTGAAAGGCTGCCTATACTTGGAGTGGACAAGTCACCAGATCTGGATGGCCTCAATCTCAGATTGCTAAAGGAAGTAAGGGTTGAGATAATGGGAAAGTTCATCCTAATCCTCCAAACTTCCCGAGATTCCGGGCAAGAGTCCAAAGGATTGGAGAGTGGCAAATGTGATATCCTTGTTTAAGAAAGGGTAAAGTAACGTTTATTTATTTGTCACAAGTAGGCCTCCATTAACAATGCAATGAAGTTACTGTGTAAATCCCCTGGTCGCCACACTCTGGCACCTGTTTAGGTACACAGAGAGAACTTAGAGTCACCAAATTCTCACCTAACCAGCACGTCTTTCAGACTGTGGGTAGAAACTGGAGGTCCCGGGGTAAACCCACCCAGACGTGGGGAGAACGTGCAGAATCCACACAGACAGTGACCCAAGCCAGGAATCAAACCCGGGTCCCTGGCACTGTGAAGCAGCCGTACTAACCATTGTGCTACTGTGCCTCAAAGGGTGTGAGTACAAAGGCCAGCTTAACCTCAGGGATGTGCTAGGTTTCAAACAAACTACTCAGATTAAAAGGCTGCAAAATTTTGGGGAGATTTATTCAGCACACTCACACACATCCACCTCTGTGGATTTTAAGAAAGCAATTGACACTGTGCTGCATGAAAGGCTGATTAATAAAATTCAGGTGCAGGGAATAGCTTTGATTAATGTTTGACTTCAGGACAGAAAAACAGCAAGAAAGACAAAATGGGTGCGCTCGGGCTGATAGATAGTGGTATTTCACACGAGTCAGTGAAGAGGGGAGCATATGGACAATGTCTCAGTGAATAGTTGGAAATTGGGTCCAGGTGGGAATCCGATGCAGGGGGAAGTGAGGTGCTTCTTTTTCCACATTTTTCAGCCTCCGGTAATTAGAAATTTTGCTTCCTCGTCTCCAGGCTGGGTGAGTGCAACATTCTATTATTTGATTTGTGTAGATTATTAATAAAATGACTAATAAAATAAGTAAGATTGGACAGAAATGGCATTGTTGCCATTTGTTTTGTCATGTGTCGGACCCCACTTGGAGTACTGTGTGTAGTTCTGGTCGCCTCACTACAGGAAGGATGTGGAAGCTATTGAGAGGGTGCAGAGGAGATTTACAAGGATGTTGCCTGGATTGGGAGGCATGCCTTATGAAGATAGGTTGAGGGAGCTGGGTCTCTTCTCCCTGGAGAGACGAAGGTTGAGAGGTGACCTGATAGAGATTTATAAAATGTTGAGAGGAATAGATAGGGTGGATTCTCGGAGGCTATTTCCCAGGGCTGAAATAGTCACTACGAGAGGACACAGGTTTAAGGTGCCGGGGAGCAGGTACAGAGGAGATGTTAGGGGTAAGTTTTTCACTCAGAGGGTGGTGAGTGAGTGGAATCGGCTGCGGTCGGTGGAGGTAGAGACAAACTCACTGGGGTCTTTTAAAAGACTTCTGGATGAGTACATGGGATTTAATGGGATTGGGAGTTACAGATAGTTCTATGGCCTGGTAGGTATGGATATGATCGGCGCAACTTGTGGGCCAAAGAGCCTGTTTGTGCTGTAGTGTTCTATGTTTTATGTTCTATGTGCTATGAATGCAGTGTGCCGTGTGTGCTCAGCAATCCCAGATGACCCTATCTATAGGAAATGTCAGCAGCTTAGGCAACTTTGGCTCCAAGTTACTGAGCTGGAGTTTGAGTTGGGGACATTGCGGAGAATCATAGGGTGGGGGGAGTCACTGAGACACTCTGTTCCAGGAGAGAGTCACTCCACTTAGGCTAGACAGGATTTTAACTTTGGCCAATGATCACTGCTGGCAGGACCAGAGAATCCCGCCGGCTTGAACGGCCGGAGAATTCCAACCTAGGTTATTAGAATACAAAGTAACATTTCAAAATTTGATGATGGTATCAAACCTGGAAGGATTTTTTTATTCATTTATAGGATATGAGTGTCACTGGCTGAGTCAGCATTTATTGCCCTTCTCTAATTTCCCTTGAACTGAGTGAATTGCTAACCAGTTCAGAGGGCATTTAACAGTCACGCATATTGCTGTGGATCTGGAGTTATGAATAGGCCAGACCAGGTGAGCACAGCAGATTTCCATCCCTGTAGGATGTTAGGTAAATCTTTGCTTGTCTTTGAATTTTCTTCAAGGTTCTACAATTACCATTCTCAAAGGCAGTTTGGGATGGTCAGTAAATATTGGTCCACCAGCAATGTCCACATCGCCAGAATGAATAAACACTTGAAAAAAAAATTGTACATCCTCAATTATCTTTACTCCAACATTGGTGGTCAAGCTTTCTGTGTTCTAAGGCTTGGAATTCTCTCTCTGAACTCTCCACCAAGAGTTATACTGTCACACAGCACAGAAACATGTCCATGTTCTCTTTATGAAATTCCTTAAAAGATATCTTTCTGACCAATCTTTCAGCCACCTTTAACATTAGGAATAAGATGCACGGAATGCACAGTGACTTGCCCATTTGGATTCAGAACTGGTTTGCCCATGAAGTCAGAGAGTAGCGGTGGAAGGGTGTTTCTCTGGCTGGAGGTCAGTGACTAGTGTTGTTCCACAGGGGTCCTCTCTGGGACCTCTGCCTCTATTATTTATATAAACTACCTTTGTGATATATACAAATAGCTTGGATAAAAATGTAGATGGGTGAGTTAGTAAGTTTGAAGACGACAAAAAGGTAGGTGGAGTTGTGAATAGTGTAGAAGGTTGTAAAAGGATACAATGGAATATAGACCTGTTGCAGATATGGGAGGAGAAATGGCCGTGTGAGGCATTGCACTCTGGGGGATCAAATGTTAAGGGTAAATATACAGGTAATGGCAGGACCCTGAACAGCACTGACGTACAGAGGGATCTTGGGTTAGTGGCCATACTAAGATGATAAAGAAGGTGTATGGCATGCTTGTTTTTATTCGTTGAGCACAAGAGTCAGAATGTCATGTTGCAGCTTTATAAAACTTTGGTTAGACCACAATTAGAGTATTGCATTCAATTCGGGTCACCACATTGTAGGAAGGAAATGGAGGTTTTGGAGAGAGAAGAGAAGAGGTTTACCAGGATGTTGCCTGGATTAGAGGGTATGAGCTATAAGGAGAGGCTGGACAAACTTGGGTTGTTTTCTCTGGAGCGGTGGAGGCTGAGGGTAGACCTGATAGAAGTTGATAAAATTATGAGAGGCATAGATAGGGTTAACAGTCAGAACCTTTTTCCCACTGTTGAAATGTCTACTCGGGGGCACGTACTTAAGGTGAAAGGGGGAAAGTTCAAAGGAGATGTGAGGGCCAAGCTTTTTACACAGAGAGTGGTAGGTGTCTGGAACGTGCTGCCAGGGATGGTGGTGCAGGCTGACACAATTGGGGTGTTCAAGGGGCTTTTAGGTTGGAATATAAATATGTAAGGAGTAGAGGGATATGGAGCAAAGGTGGGCAGAAGGGATTAGTCTGTGTTTGTAATGTTTGAAAATTCAATTGACCAATGGTGGAGGCAAATAATTGACTGCAGTATCCCTGACGAGGGACGAGAAAAACCCGTCTGCTATTTGCCACATCAAGTGCTGACTAATGATTCTTGTGGGAGTATAATTGTGTGTGGACACTGATTCAAACTGGACTGGGCTGTGATACCCCACATAGCTGAATATCCGCTGACAGTTGCACTTGGGTAATGAATCAAAGATCGTTTAGTGTCAATGGAACCATACCTCAGCACATGTAAGTGCCTTGAATGTAATAAGAAGGAAAAGGGATGATAAAACTACTTTAAAATGTTGATTGATGGAAAATAAAGACGTGATTTGGAATTATTACTGGTGGATGAAAAGTAAGATTTTTTGGATATTCACTTGAGTGAAATGAAGAGGAATATACGCGGCCTTTTATTCTTTCACAGATGGATCTGCTCAAGGGTTCTACATAAATGGGATTTAAGAGGTTGTACATTCTTACCACATGTGGGATAAAATCAGTGGGGGGTTGGCATAACATTGGAGAGAAAACAACATCCCAACTAATTCTACAAAGCACACAGCAAATAAAAAAGCAGTGACCTGGCCATTTCCCGAAGTGTGTCGTGTCACACATCAGAGACACAGCACCTGCTGTTGTCCGCTGCTCACTAATTCCCATGTGAAAATGCAGAGAAAATCAGTCTGAAAGCAAACACCAAGTGAATAAAGGGAGAGACACAGTGGTTCCGCATCTGGCACTTCCTGAATTTGTTGGCAACATCCAGATAGTCCTTTTGTGGTTTTGAGTTTACCATAATGTCTTTGCTGAATTACAGGGCAAACTCCAGGACCCTGCAGAGTGATAATTGCGCTCTACGCACTGCTAATTTATATATCAATCACTTCATCTAATAGTCAGCAGAAGTATAATAAATGTTCAAATCAAAATATCTTTTTACCTGACCACTAACAGGACTGGGTTAACAGGCCTTCCAGTTAAGTCCTAATTTGATGTGAATTATTCAATAGAAGTCACTGATATATAAAGGGGCTACAGGTGGCACTGAGTGTTGGTGGAGAATTGTGTGTGAAGTTGGATCAAAGAAATAAAGGTATTTTATGAAGAAGCAGAACTCTCGCCTCCTTTACTGCAACTGAGAGGCTCAAACAATCAAAACCTACGAAGGTGTTTTTAACAGGGTGCAGGTCAAAGAAGCCTGAATTATTCCAGACTGGCTTTCTAATCCTGAACTTTCTGTAAAGAAATGGAGAGGCTTTCAGTGTTGAGATCATGAAAGAGGCAAATATATTTAAATCCTAGGACCTTTGTGACCATATTTAGAAGAGCTAAAAGCTGGCTTTTGTCCCAAATCTTGCTTTAATTTTCATCATATGTTGAAACGCCCTTTGTTAAAAGATCATTCTTTTAAAAGCCCCATCTAAAGTCTCACACAATCAATGCAAACACATTGTCAATTTTATTTGCTGAGATCTGAAAGTTCTCTGGCATTTTCTTGGTATGATGGACCTGCTTGTAAGATGTAAGACTTGTTTTGCCCAATATAAACACTCCAATCCTTTTCCCTCAGACGGTTGTGAGTAACTGGAACTCTCTTTCAAAACGCAGAGTCTTTGAATATTTTTAAGATAGAGCAAGATAGATTCTGGATTACCAAGGGGGTAAAACGTTATTGAGGATAGGTGGGAATGTGGTTTCACGTTACAGTCAGATCAGCCATGCTCCTGATTACAATGTGTGTTTGTATATATGCATGGAATGCGTCCTGAAACATTGAGGAAACTAATGTTCACTGCATCATTTAGCTTTTATAAAGAGATTGGATATTCACAAAAGGAGCAGAAGAGGATTTGGAAATTTTTATTTGAGGAAAATATTAATGTCATCTATCAGCCTTTTTATTGGCTATTATTGTTCAGAAAAGCAATGAAGGCTGTGTACAACTTTCTCAACTCCGTCATATTATTTAGCAGAACCATTTGAAGGCATTAACGTAAAGCATTTGGACATGATGGTGTCTGATGTGTCTTGGCTTTGTCCATTAAGAGCTCTTTATTCTTCAAATGGTTTCTTGTTATGTTGACACAAGCACATGATGGATTTCTGCTGCATTGTGTTATATGAGCTGTTATCACCTTAGCTTGGAAGTCAGAAATATCCAATCACTGACATTATCAAAGAGGAAGGCCGTGTGGTTCCAAAAATTACCAAAATGCAAACATATAAAATTCTGATGATCATTTAGCATTGGCTGGAATTTGAGAAGTGCTCAGTGTGTCAGAGACCTCGGCTGTCACTGTCTCTGCCAGCTGTGGACACATGTTGATGAGGTGATCACCAGCCTGTGAACATGAAGCTACTCTAGAATATGCACCCACTCTGTGTCTCTGCACTGATGGACGATATACTCATCGGTCTTCTTTAGATGATTCTTCCATTGCCTCACCTCGGCTACTCGGAGATCTGAGACGGAACCATTTGCTTGAGGATGTCCTTTACCTTTTCTTGCTCTTAGCTGTTATAGAGAGAAGAGACATTGATTCAGCAGCCTTACTTATTATTGGTCACTGTCACCATATGGCCAATGTGATCTGCATGGACCCTCAATGGCTTGTTGGCAGAAGCTGATCTTACCTTCCATGTAGGAACAATCTCTATCCAATCCTGTGAAATCTACAGGCTGTCCCTCATCAGTGGAGAGTATTCTCAACTCTGAGATGCCCCTTTCCTGTCCTAGCTCTCTCTGCGCTGCTGTAGGAGACTTTGTTCGACATCAAGACAGCTGGGTTGAGTGTGAGCACTGTCAGTGAAGGAACTGTTCAGAAGCAGGAGTGCCTGTTGTGTGCTGAGTCCCTCCCCAGTAAGGGATGAATGGTTTGTGCAGAATCTGACATGAGATGGTGAGGTTTAAAATGCCAGCAGACATTCAGTGCTGATGACTCACCTTTTGGTTGCATGTGACATTCTGCACCCTCCCCACTGCCTGATGCACTGATGAGTGAGTCTGGAGTGAGTGGAAGTTTCACTTACCCTGATGGAGCCGAGCACATCATTCATTCTTTTCCTGCACTGGAAGGTGGTCCTTTCCCATTGGCCCCTGGCAACCTCCTTCCAGGTGGGTGAGGGCAAGTGGGAAGACCTCTTGCTCCCATCCTGAGGAGAGAGGACCTTCTGCCTTTCCTGGCAGGGAGGCCACACTGGAACATGCACCACACTGACCTTCCTGTCCATCAGTGCACTTGGGATGCATTTCTCTATCCTGGAGAATATGGACAGGATCTTTCAGTCCTGCTGAAAGTGGGTCCCTGCGGCAGATTTCCCAGCAGCAGGAGGGGGAAGCCACACAAAAAGCCATTGACATCGACAGGACAGGAAGACCCCACCAGCGGCCAAAGTCAATCCACCTCGTGACCAGAAATCACATTATGTTTTGGTTTGATAAACTCCCTTTGGAATTCTCTCTTTTTGCTGCTGTGAACTTTTAAGAGGCAAAAACTTACATTTAATTTGTCAATTTGATCAGTACAACTCAGAAGAGTTTCAAGAGAGACATATCACCTGACCCGACTACCTTGCCCTTTTCTCAGACATATTGGCAGCTTTGTGTCCCTGGAGGGGGAGGACATGGTGTTTACGGGTCTGCTTGAAGCCTCCCGGGCACGGTGACAGTGCGAGGTCGGGAGTGCATCATCAGCCCTGGGAACGACACTTTAATTTGATTAAGTTTCCTTTAAAGTTTGGATTCTGTTACAGTGCCCCTCCAGTAGCTCTCACCCCCTTTCATTCATTGATTTTATTTATTTATGGTTCTATAAACCAAGACCTGTCACCTGACCTCGCTTCATTGGCCGACTTCCCCCAGAATGCTCTTGATCGTCTGCTGGATTTGGCTGTGTGCCATCCTCTGTCTTCACAGGAGGCTGATGCCTGGAGCCTCTACTGTTGGGTCAGTGATGAACTGTTGGTTCTTTATGCTATATGAATCTGATGATTCAGTCTAAACAGTTTTTGAGTTGATATTATGTGTAACTACTTGCTACTGTTCCCAGAATGGCCCAGTTTAATTTTAAATATTTTCATGGTGACTTTTTCAAGTCTTTGCGCACAGGGCGATCAGTGTCACTTGTGATATTTTTCCAATTGCTGCAGTAAAAGCCAGGCAGAGGAATTCACCGAGATTTTTTAGACAACACCTTCCAAACCAATGGCAACTTCCATCTAGAAGGACAAGGGCAGCAGACACAGAGGTAGGACAGCCCCACGTACAAGTTCCCCTCCAAGCCTCTCACCATCCTGACTTGGAAATATATTACCGTTCCAGGATCAAAATCCTGGAACTCCTTCCTTAATACAGTGTCCTACTCTACATGGACTGCAGCAGTTTCAGAAGGATGACCATTACCACTTTCTCAAACGCAATTAGAGATTGGCAATAAAAGTTGACATAGCTAATGACACTCATATCCCTTGAATGAATTTTTAAAAATTGGAGCAGTGTTGGGAGCCACTCTTGCAATGGTCTAATGCTGCCTCATGGCGACGTTTTAGCAATAAGTCCATAATCACTCTATAGTGTCCATGAGACCAAGAGGCAGAACAGTATTCTCTCGCAGTAATCAAGACCACCACTGGAGTGTGAGATCTTCTGGCACTCTCGCGATAATGCACCAAGTTCAGGTAGAAATGAATCAGGAAATTTCTTTGGCAGTTGATATCACCTTTGGTTTGATTGTTTATCTGCTGTGGGATGACAATGATTTCAATAATGATGACTCTCTATAAATGTCATAAATAGTATGCACAGTTTATTCACAAAAGTGAAAATTTCAGATATTGTACACTCCTATTTAATTTAATTTACATTCTCAGTTTTAAGTTTGGGACCAACTTTAATCAATCAAGTCAGTATGAAGGAGATTTGATTGTGGTTTTGATATCAAGGCAATATACATCCGTTTATTTTTATACATGTCTCTGTAGACAATACAAAAATTGTGCCTGAAAATATATAACTAGTATCAAATGAATATTGGAAGCAGAATAAAAGAGCTAATGGACTGCATTAAATTTAAGATTAAAGATGAAATTTAAAACCACAGTTGACTATTGCATTCTCCTTGGCATGAGCAAGCTTTGATTAAAAGTCTTGAGATCAGATGAGACAACGCTGTAATGTCTTTTAGGCTCCGATGTGAAATGAACCAGTTCCACAGCACAGAACAAAATGTTTTAAACCAGCATAAAACTTAGTCAGTTACTTGCCCAAAATGACTAAATTAGAATGTATTCAGCTCTGGAGGAACATTGAAGATCTTGGCTGAAGTGGCTTTATTCTGCCTCTTGTTCTCCTGATTAAGCTGTATGTTAAAGCCACACTAATAATGGGGGAAGTGTTCCATTTTCAGTAGATGTTTGTGTCTTCTGGTTCCCATGAGTTTCAAATAATCACACTGCCACTCAGTGAAGCTGCCAGATTTTGAGTCTATTTCTTACTGTTCTTCATGTGGCTGGTGTACTGATACTGTGATGCTTTGTTACTCTGCACATCGACTGCAGTGAACGTGGTATCTCTGGATATATGCTCAATATCAATTAGTTCCAACTCTCTATTAAGAATATTACAGGAAGAATGCTCATTATCTTGTTCACCACATAAGAAGTGAATACATTTGTTTAGCAATACTTAAATGTATCGTAGTTGACATTAATCTGCTTAGTGAGAATAAAGTTTGAAGTTCATTTATTAGTGTCACAAGCAGGCTTACATTAACACTGCAATGAGGTTACTGTGAAAATCCCCTCGTCTTGCTGCTTAGTAACCACTGAGGTAAATGAGTTAGGTTGGGGAGAATTGGTAAAGTTTGCAAAGGGAGGGAGAAGGTGCTTGGGGCGGTGGGGGGCAAGGCGGGGTGGGGGGCGGGGGGGGGATGTGAAGAGATTTGAGTGTCCAGGTACACAAACCACTAAGAGTTGGTACAAGTAAGAGAAACACTATTGACTTTTTGTGTTATCATGGGATAGCAACAATGCAACAAAAAATTACATTCAAAGATTTAATTGCTGGTGTTGTATTTATTTTCCACCTTTAGGGATAGTTTCATGGATTTTTCCCATCCACAAGGTGTGGCATGGTGGTTAGAACTGCTGCCTCACAGCTCCAGGGACCTGGGTTCAATTCCTGGCTTGGGTCATTGTCTGTGTGGAGTTTGCACGTTCTCTCTGTGTCTGCGTGGGTTTTCTCCCGGTGCTCCGATTTCCTCCCACAGTCCAAAGATGTGCAGGTTAGGTGGATTGGCCATGCTAAATTGCCTCTTAACGTCCTAGGATGTTTAGGTTAGTGGGATAAATGTGTGCGGTTGTGGGGATCGGGCTTGGGATGGAATTATTGACTTGATGGGCCAAATGACCTCCTTCTGCACCATCGGGATTCTATGATTCAACAGTTTCGTTTCTTTCCCCCATATCCTGCTACACCCTGAGAACATAGTTCATGTTGAACTAGATTTTTTATATGTAGCTATCAACACACTTGTTTTGAATGAGTATTCCTCATGTATTACCCTAGATATATGTAGTGGTGGGCTGCTTGGCAATGGGGAAATTAACTGTAGTGTTTCCTCTGTTTATCTGATGTCTACCCAAGTAACTGGTAAATAGTGACCAGTGTAAGTTTCAGCTTATTTATTACTGTCACAAATAAGGCTTACATTAACCCTGCAATAGAGTTACGGTGAAAATCCCCTAGTTGTCACACTCGGATGCATGTTTGGGCACACTGAGGGAAAATTTAGCATGGCCAATGTAGCTAATGAGCACATCTTTCAGACCATGGGAGGAAACCTGAGCACCTGGAGGAAACCCATGCAGACATGGGGAGAACATGCAGACTCCACATGGACAATGACCCAAGCCGGGAATCGAACCTGGATCCCTGGCACTGTGAGGTAGCAGTGCTAACTGCTGTGCCACTGTGCCACCCACAGATCTTTGCAGGAATTCCTCCCAACCTTGAGCAGCTGAGGTGGGTTCTAATATCCACACTGCTGCTGTAGCTGAGCCAAGCAAACTCAGTACAAACTCTAGAATAATCCTAAAACCTTCCTTGCTCTCTCTGGCTCAAAGTGACAGCACATTGTTACAAGACCAGCTGAGCCATCAGGATGCTGCGGTGTGTTCTCTCTGTTAAAACCTTAGCTAGTTTCCACTTTCAATTGAATGTCAGGTATATTCAGAACAACTCTTTAACTGAAAACTTTTCCAAACTGATAGTTCTGTGCAAGGAGGATCACGCTGATCACTGGAGCAAACTAGAAGCTCTGATGCATTCCAAAGGATCTTGTGTTCATTCTTTGAAACGCAATGCCTTCTCCATTCCGCAACACTGAATGGGTCAGTAAACTCGGATTGCTTTTGAACATTCTTTCACTTTTTATGGATTGAAAGCTGAAATGGTGCTTGGAGGTTACCCAGACAGTTGGCAAAGTGAAAATTCTAGCATTACTCTCACAGTTTTATCTAATAATTGAGTTCTGATGAGATCGTTCAGGGAGAACACTCTACAGATAAATTGGATGGTTTGTGTATTTTTTTTCAGCTTGTAGTCCTCTCTCTCCTGTGACGTTTTCTCAGAGGGAGAATGCCGCAGGGAATTTCAGCTACTATCAATGCATCAACGAAGGGATATCAACACCATTTGCCTGGCTGGCTAATATGTACTGAACATTATATAGGATTTCATTATAAATATATTAAAACATCATTTTACTTTTCTCTTTTAACCCCAATTTTACACCGGAGGCAACTCCAGTCGTGTTCCTGAAATTAGTAATTTAATAATACCATCACAATCATTTTGCACTGTTAAAGGAATGATGCAGTTAAAACATTATTGCAGTTTATCAACAAACTACTACAATAAAAACAGAAAGCTCAGCAGGTCTGGCAGCATCTGTGGAGAGAGAAACAGAGTTAACATTTTAAGTCCAATATGACCCTTCTTGGATGAGCCTGTTCTGAAGTAGAATCAAATTTGGACTGGAAATGTTAACCCTGTTTCTCTTTCTGAAGATGGTGCCAGAATTGCTGAGCTTTTCCAGCATTTCCTGATTTAATTCCAGGATTCCAGTATCCACAACTTTTATTTCCCTTTTTAAGATGATTGTTTTCTCGCTCATGAAACTTGCGTTCTCTTCTCCATTAGGCATTACATTGGTGAAGTGTCAAAATACCAGGTTAAGGTGCAACAGGTTTATTTGGAATCACGAGCTTTCAGACTGCTGCCCCTTCATCAGGTGAGCCACCCACTTCTAACTGTGCCCACCCCAGCCTAACACTGACATCGTCACATCATTGGTGAAATATTCGCTGCTCCACCTTGTTCTGGGGGGTCACAGAAGCTGAGAGCAGGGAAGCATTGTGTTCTGAATTCATTGTCCTGGTCTGACTCTTTAATCTTTTATTGGGTACTTGATGTAATTCTTGAAAAATGTACATGTTATGGAGGTTTACACAGTGAACATCAATTTATAAATGAAAGTCTCTGTCACTTACTCCATGGTTAGGACAGAATGTTTCTATGCAGTAACGTAGCGTGGGATTATCCAGCCCTGTCGCCAGTGGACATTGTCACATGCAGAGTGAGAATAAATGGAAAGTGAAAGTTTTCCTGTCCTGCCTGCAATGATGACAGGGCTGGAAAATTCCAGTGTCAGAGACACAAGACTGCAGTATATCACAAATAGAAAAATGTTATATTTCACAGCATTTCTTTATCCTGGTATACACTAAGTTATATCTGAATATACAAAATATAAGAAAACATGAAAATTGTTTTCAATAAATGTGTAATATCAATATTTATTATTAATATCAATATGCTCTGTCATTCTTCCATTAAAAATTGTAGCAGGGGGGAATTGTTCACCAGGTTAAAATCCAACAGCTTTATTTGGTTGCATGAGTGCTGCCAAATAAAGCTATTGGACTTTAACCCGGTGTTGAGAGACTTCTTGCTGTGCCCATTCCTGTCCAATGTCGGCATCTCCACGTCACTACTTCAAGTAAGATATTTCCATTCTTGTGGGCCCTGATTCTCTGCCAGTGATTGACATTGATTTGATTTGATTTGATTTATTATTGTCACATGTCTTGTATACAGTGAAAAGTATTGTTTCTTGTGCACTATACAGACAAAGCATACCTTTCATAAAGAAGGAGAGAGTGCAGAATGTAGTGTTACAATCATAGCTAGGATGTAGAGAAAGATCAATTTAATGGGAGGTAGGTCCATTCAAAAGTTTGATGGCAACAGGGAAGAATCTATTCTTGAGTCAGTCGGTACATGACCTCAGATGTATCTTATGTATCTTTTTACCGAAGGAAGAAGGTGGAAGAGAGAATGTCCTGGGTGTGTGGGGTCTTTAATTATACTGGCAGCTTTGCCGAGGCAGCGGGAAGTGTAGACAGAGTCAATGGATGGGAGGCTGGTTTGAGTGATGGATTGGGCTACATTCACAACCTTTTGTAGTTCCTTGCAGTCTTGGTCAGAGCAGGAGCCATACCAAGCTGTGATACAACAAGAAAGAATGCTTTCTGTGGTACATCTGTAAAAGTTGGTGAGAGTTGTAGCTGACATGCTAAATTTCCTTAGTCTTCTGAGAGAGTAGAGGCATTGGTGGGCTTTCTTAACTATAGCGTCGGCATGGAGGGACTAGGACAGGTTGTTGATGATCTGGACACTAAAAACTAGAGAGCAGATTTGTTTGTTTATCATTATTTTTACGGTGGTTAACAAATGGATAAATCTTTTATTGTTGGTACACCTGATACATATTAGGAATGCATGTCAAGAAATTGCCAGAGGGTAGTTATTTATGACCATCAAATTCAACATCAGAATATCTGTATAAATAATTGAAAATATGACTGTAAAGATAGTCACTGGACAACAACAGGGAGACCCTGATATTCAGGGACATTTGACAAGTGGGAATTTCGTGTTCCAAAGGAATCATTAGTAGTTTAGATTCCACTTTTTTTTTGCTCCTGTATCTCAGCCCACAAGAGTTCTTGACCTAACTGCTTCCAGGTCACCAAATCCCAGCAATGGCAGATACTCCATAACCATTCTTGTTCAGACTTAGTGCACTCCATCCTTCTCCACTCTTTCATGTCACAATTTCCTGAGTGATCACAAAGCTTTAGACCACATAGAACATAGAACACTACAGCACAAACAGGCCCTTCGGCCCACGAGTTGTGCCGATCACATCAACACCTACCAACCTACAGACCTATCTATAACCCTCAATCTCATTAAACCCCATATACTCATCCAGAAGTCTTTTAAAAGACCCCAGCGAGTTCGCCTCCACCACCACTGACGGCAGCCGATTCCATTCACTCACCACCCTCTGAGTGAAAAACTTACCCCTAACATCACTTCTGAACCTCCCTCCCCGCACCTTAAATCTGTGTCCTCTCGTAGCAACCATTTCAACCTGGGGAAATAGCCTCTGAGAGTCCACCCTATCTATTCCTCTCAACATTTTGTAAACTTCTATCAGGTCGCCTCTCAACCTTCGTCTCTCCAGGGAAAAGAGTCCCAGCTCCCTCAACCTAACTTCATAAGGCATGCCTCCCAGTCCAGGCAACATCCTTGTAAATCTCCTCTGTACCCTCTCAATAGCTTCTACATCTTTCCTATAGTGAGGCGACCAGAACTGCGCACAATACTCTAAATGAGGCCTGACAAGGGTCTTATAAAGTTGCAGCATTACCTCCCGACTCCTAAACTCAATCCCTCGATTAATGAAGGCCAGTACACCATACGCCTTCTTGACCACCTCCTCCACCTGCGAGGCCGATTTAAGAGTCCTGTGGACCCGGACCCCAAGATCCTTCTGCTCTTCAACACTACTCAGACTTCTGCCCTTGATAGTGTACTCGTTCATCCCGTTGGTTCTGCCAAAATGGACGACTACACATTTATCTGCGTTGAAGTCCATCTGCCACTTCTCCGCCCAGTCCTGCATCCTATCTATGTCCTGCTGCAACTTTTGCCATCCTTCCAGACCATCCACAACACGACCAACCTTCGTGTCATCAGCGAACTTACTTACCCATCCCTCCACTTCCTCTTCCAGGTCATTTATGAAAATGACAAACAACAAGGGTCCCAGAACAGATCCTTGAGGCACTCCGCTAGTGACTGACCTCCATTCAGAAAAAGCCCCATCCACAACCACTCTCTGCCTTCTGCAGGCAAGCCAGTTCTGGATCCACAAGGCCAAAGGCCCTTGGATCCCATGCCCTCTCACCTTCTCAAGAAGGTGGGACATGTTTCCAGTTCTCCTATATCTCATAACTACTTCTAACTTTGGGTCCAGTCTATTGATCAGAAGATTGTCAGTTCCAGTCCCATTCCAAAACTTGAATATATCTTCTAGCTGCTCCTTCGATCTGTTATTGATGGAATGTTCCCTTGCTAAACATGCCCTGTTTTGGATGAAATGTTAATCTGAACTCCATCTGTTACCTTGGATGGGGTAAAAGATCCTCTGAAACTGATGAAAGATGAGAAAGGGGTTTTCCTACTTTCCTGGCCTATGTTTACCAACTTCACTAAGACAAATCATCTGGTCAATTATCTTCTGGCTGTTTGTGACATCTTGCTCTGCATTGTCTCAAAGACAAAACTACATAAGTGACTTGAATGCCTCTGAAGGGTTTTGACAGATCCTGAGATGATGTAACGTGCTCAAAAAATTGCATTTTCTTTCATGCTCCCAGTCCTTAATATAGGAACAAAAGAACAGGTCTATTGAGCCTGCTCTGCCGTTCACTTAGATCATGGCTAGTCACTTACCTTGACTTTTCCTTCGGTATTCATCCCAGGTTGTCACTTGCAGTGATCCCAAATACTAAGACCTTGTTCAATCTTCCTAAGATGTCCTTCTTCAATGTTTTTGGAAATTGAGGCATCCTCTCCGAATTCCAAGCTTATGGGAACTCTGTTTAAAGTGTTTATGTCTCCTAGACCCAATTTTAATATTGCCAAACCTCCTTCACAAAGTATTGCTGCTTGTCTGAAAGCTCCAATTCACCATGAGCATTCCAGTGGGAGATTTATTAGAATGTATGTAACAAACCATAGGTTGACATGCCACTCCCCATCAACACTTTCCAACAAATGGCTGTCCTTGTTTCAGAAGTGAAAGAATTTCCCAATTAAAATCTCCAAAATGTTACAGATACATTGCTTATCTCACAATTGGATCATATTAGATTATGGCAGATATTATGCATTACTTTTACAACACTGCAGGTTAAAGTACAACAGGTTTATTTGGAATCACAAGCTTTTGGAATGCTGCTCCTTTATCAGGTGATGAAGAAGGTCCACTCACCTTTGAAGGAGCAGTGCTCCGAAAGCTCATGATTTCAAATAAAGCTGTTGGACTGTAACCTGGTGTTGTGAGACTTTTTACTGTGCCCACCCCAGTCCAACGCTGGTATCTCCACATCATTTCTTTCTTTTGCCCTTCCTGAAAACTTTTGCTAATTTTCCCTAATGGCTATTCTCAAGTTCTATCTCACCAGTCCTTTGAGGACCTGTAGGTCCTTAGACATCAGGAAAGTAATAAAGAGAGATAATTGTTTGTAAGGAGGTGTTCAAAGGCCTCACTATTTGTAGGGGTGGGAAGTTTGTTTCCTGACAGCTACTAAGTAACATAAATGTCATCACATTCAAGATTCATAGGATATTGATGAGTTCAATGTATTTGCCAGTGTAACAATTACATGAATATTTTGGGTCACGATGGCCCAGCTAGTGCAAATATTACCCTCGCTTGTCAGCCCAAGCCTGGATATCGTCCTGGTCTTGTTGCATTTGGACAAGAACTGCTTCGGTATCTGAGGAGTTGTGAATGGTGCTAAACATTGTGCAATCATCAGCGAGCATCCCCACTTCTGATCTTCTGATGGAAGGAAGGTCATTGATGAAGTAACAGAAGGTGGTTGGGCCTAGGACACGACCCTGAGGAACTCCTGCAGAGATATCCTGGAGCTGAGATGATTGACCTTCAACAATTCCTACCATCTTCCTTTATGCCGGGTATGACTCCAACCAGCGGAGAGTTTTCCCCCTGATCTCCATTGACTCCAGTTTCGCTGGCGCTCCTTGATGCCACACTCGGTTGAGATTAGCTTTGATGTCAAGGACTGACACTCACCTCACACCTGGTATACAGCGTTTTTGTCTGTTTCAGCCAAGGCTGTAAGGAGGTCAGGAGCTGAGTGGCTCTGGTGAAACACAAACTGAGCATGAAAGGATGGATTATTGCTGAGAAGGTGCTGCTTGATAGCGCTGTCGATGTCCCTCCTATCACTTTACTCATGATCGGAGTAGATTGATGGGATGGTAATCAGCGGGTTGGTTTTGTGCTGTTTTTTGTGTACGGGACATACCTGGGTAATTTTCCACATTGCCGGGTAGATGCCAGTGTTGTAGTTGTACTGAAAGTTCTTGGCTAAGGACACAGCTCAATCTGCAGCACAAGTCTTCAATGCTATTGCTGGAATATTGTCAAGGCTCATTTCCTTCACTGTACCTTCAGCTGTTTCTTGATATCATGTAGATATGAACTCAGTGTTACCCTGGGTCTCTGGATTAGTCATCCAGTGACAATATCACTATGTCACCCACTCCCCCAGGGGGAAGGGCTATCATATCAGTCATGGGTTCATTGAATGGGATAACAGATTTGCTGGGCTGAATGGCCTACTTATGCTCCTACATTTTATAGTCTTAGAGACTCTGACATTCAAAGCAGCTTTGGAACGTTTAAACTCTTCTTATTAGAATATGGCAGTTACTGCAGTAAACGGGAAGTCTGGTTTCTGTGGGGATTGCTCCCTCCCTTTGCTGCACTGGATCAGATATGGAGGAAAACTTCCCCTGAAATAATTGCTCAGAAATTTGCTCGCATTTTTTGTCTGATCAGAGTCACAAATAACTGGTCGAATTCTCTGGCCACGCTCACCTCAAAACTGGAAAATACCCCCCCCCCCGCCCAGGTCAATGCACCCGCCCTCTCCCTTCCCACCCTCCCACTATGATTCCCATGGCGGGCAGGATGGGAGAGTTCCCCCAGAGGTTTCTGATCCTGATTAGGAGGAGCTGGGCCTATGGCTTTACATTTCTAAATCCTGACTGTTGAAAGGGAAGGAAGACATTTTGACTGGAGTTCATTTCTTACGTGACCCAGATCAGATGAAAGTGAGAGGTGACATTAATTAGCTCTGTAAGTGGATTTGGACCCTGGTCTCAAGAGCTTAAAGCATTTCTGGGCAGCACCTGGATCTGATGAATGTTCCATACATCATCATTTAATTCATTTCTAAATGGGGAACGGTGCCCACAACAATCATCGTGATCAATGCCAGAAACCTCTCCTTGTGTTAAGGTCAAACCCTCTGCCGTGAAGCCATAAAATCTTTGAGCCACTTTTAGAAAAGAGCAGTAATTTCAGTTCAAAGTGTTTTGTGGTGCACCCTCCCATAACTGTCTCTCTGCTCTTGTTCTGACAGTTTAATTCACTGCTCATATCGATGCTCTTATCTCGAGATATAAGGAGCACAATCAGAGGACCACTTCTGTCAATCTGTCAATTCTGGACAACCTCAAGAACGAGGTTTTGTCATCAAATTAATTGATCGTTACCAAGTAGCTGTTGTTTTTTTGGAATTTTAACCTGGCCATCCCAATTAACCTTAACGGTTGTGCGCACTGGACCCTGCCCTGGATGTTAGAGACAAAGTCAGCAGCCTGGACATTATCGAGAAGGGGTTTGAATTAATCACAGGTTTCAGGGATACAATCACTTTCTTTGCCTGTTTAAAACATCCAGCTGCAAGAAATTAAATTCATTTTCACACATTGCTTGGTGGAGTATGTTTGTGTCTTTCAGGCACTTTTGTCTTGTATGTTTTGTGAACTTATTGGTGTCACTTTACAGCCACTCAAGCATTATCCGCTCCCCTGCGAAGGAGAGGCACTGGAGTCTGCAATGGGAGGAGACCATTCAGCCCCTCTAACCGCTTCTGTCTCCCTGGAAGATCAACCATAATCTATTTGAATTGTGGAATGGGCTTGAGGGGCCGAATGGCCTGCTCCAATTTTCCAATTCAATGAGTTTAATTTGGTGTCATGTTTGGCACAACACCATGGACCAAAGGGCTTGTTCCTGTGCTGCATTATTCTATGCTCCATGTTCTATGAGGACATGGCTGCTCTGTGCCCTAACTTCATTTATCCACCTGGGCTCCAGATCCCAGAAGGCCTTTGATTAACAAAAAACTAAAGTTATTCATTGAACTAACATTGTTCCTTTCAAAGAAAACCCTCTATTTGTGCATCAGATTAACCATTGCATTATGATCTCAAAGCCACATTGTTTTCTAAAGTACTGGGGGGAATTTTCCATGATGTGGAGATGCCAACGTTGAACTGGGGTAAACACAGTAAAAAGTCTCACTACACCAGGTTAAAGTCCAACAGCGGAGGTGAGCAGTCAGAGGCCGTTGTACAAATTGGCATCAATGACATAGGTTGGAAAAGGGATGAGGTTCTGAAATGTGAATATAGAGAGTTAGGCAGAAAGCTAATGTGCAGGACCTCAAAGGTAGTAATTTCAGGACTAGTACTCGTACCATGTGCTAGTGAGAGTAGGAATAGGAGAATTAGGCAGATGATTGCCTGGCTGCAGGGGGCAGGGATTTAGAGTTTTGGATCATTGGGATCTTTTCTTGGGAATGGTTGATCTATTCAAGAGGGATGGGTTACATTTGAACTGGAGGGGAACTGGTGTCCTGGTGAGGAGATTTGCTAGAGCCACTTGGGAGGGTTTAAACTAGTTTGGCAGGGAAGTGGGATCCAAAGCAGTAGGGAGACAGAAGAGAAGTTTGAGGACAGCATGGAAGTTAAAGGCAGCACATTAATTAGTTAAGGCAGTGTCAGTAATCCTAGTAAGAAGTCTCACAACACCAGATTAAAGTCCAACCAGTTTATTTGATAGTAATTCCACAAGCTTTCGGAAACACTGTTCCTTCGTCAAGTGTGTGGAAAGTTCTGATCAGAGAAGGGCATATAAAGACACACAAATATTCAGAATACTGATTAGAATGCAAGTCTTTGCAGCTAACCTGCTATTCAAGCCTTAAAGATACAGACAATGTGAGTGGAGATAGCATTAGCATAGGTTAAAGAGATGTGTATTGTCTCCAGACAGGACAGTAAGTGAGATTTTGCAAACCCAGGCAAGTCATGGGGGTTACAGATAGTGTGACATGAACCCCAGATTCCGGTTGAGGCCGTCCTCACGTGTGGGGCGCTGTGAGACTTCTTACTGAGTTACCCAGTCCAACGCCGGCATCTCTACATCAGTAATTCTAGTTCCAGAGGGATCATTCAGAAGCAAGACAGAGAGCAAGGGAAGTCCAGATTAAACTGCATTTATTTCAATAAGAGGTCTGACGGGCAAGGCAAATGAACTCAGGGCATTGATGGGTACATGGGACTGGGATATTATAGCAATTACTGAAACATGGCTACGGGAGGGACAGGAGTGTCCCAGGGTACAGATGCTATAGAAAAGATAGAACAGGAGGTAAGAGAGGAGGGGGAGTTGCACTTTTGATTAGAGAAAACATCACGGCCATGCAGAGGGGATATATCCGAGAGTTCGGACACTGATTCTATATGGGTAGAACTGAGAAATAAGAAGGTGGAAATCACTTTGATAGGATTGTTCGCCAAGAGTCCAAAGGAAAAAAATGTTATTGATGTATCTAATGTCTCACATTGGTTGAAGGTCCTGTGCGATGGAGAGGTTTTGTCTGAACCAGTGCATAAAGTTGTTGGCATATTGAGGTGTGAATTTTGTCCCGATGGCTGTTCCATGTGTCTGGATGAAGAAGTGGTTGTTGAAGGTGAAGGCATTGTGATCCAGGATGAAGTGGATGAGTTGTAGAATTGCACCTGGAGATTGGCAGTTGTCAGTGTTGAGTACTGAGGCAGTTGCAGCAATGGATGTCTCAGCACTCTACACCAGCATCCCCCATAAAATTTTCTATTTCACGCATTCCGATTCCCACGACAGGTGAGATGATGGGAGAATTTCAGCCACTTACCTACTGTCACCTGTGCAAGGTAATGTGATAAAATATAATTACAACTAACATGGGTGCAATTAGTTATTGCCATGTTAGTCTCTGCTTGCCTTTTTGAAGAATGTTTCCTTAGCACAGCCGCTGATCTGTCGATAATGATAATCTATATCCTGCACTATGAGGTCAGTCCACATGTCAGACTTTAGATCCTAAAGTTCCTGCACAAGTGATGCGAGGATAATAAGAGAGGATCCGAAGTTTATGGAAGAGTTTGCTGTGGAAGTTTCTGGTGTTGTCAAAGATAAATAACAGTCTGAAATGTGGTTACTAATTTCATCAAGGGACGTGATGGAGGGAAATGCATATTTCCTGATTTGGTAAATTGAGGTAATATGAAGGTTTATTTAAACAGCCAGTTAATAAAAGCACCGGCTAAAGTAGGAAAGTACTTAATCAATTGGATTCAGAGAATTAGGCACAATATTCTGCCCCACCCCCTCCCCGCAGAAAGTTTTGTGGTGATCGAGGTGACCTGCCAGCAATGGGATCTTCCAGACCCTCAGCTGCCAGTGAGCCCACAGCGGGAGGTCACTTTGATGGGATTGGCTGAAAATTCCAGCCCGATCTTTTCAAGATTCAAAGAAAACATGAAGAAAATTGAAGCAAACTGAATTTAGGCCAAAATATTTTACACTAGTAAACTAACTGATCAGGAAAAGTCAAATATAGAATTGAGTTCCAGAGGCAGCTGGATGTGTTTATTGATAAAGAATAGAGTGATGAGAAGATAAGAATCTAGACAGGAATTCTCCAGCTGTTCATACCATTATCGTCACAGCCAGTGAGAACAGCACTCAGCCAAACCTCCACTCATTGCAGCGGGACTGGAGAATCCCAACCGCAGTCGAGGTCAGGGAATCCTGCTGTAATTGAAATGGATGTGTTTGCTGAGTCAAACAGTCTTTTCCTAGTTCCAGTGATTGAAGTATACATCAATGGTTTTGTTTTTATTCATTTGTGGGACACGGGCATCGCTGGCTGGCCAGCATTTATTGCCCATCCCTAGTCGCCGCTCAAAGGCAGTTGAGAGTCAACCACATTGCTGTGGCTCTGGAATCACATGTGGGCCAGACTGGGTAAGGATGGCAGATTTCCTTTCCTAAAGGACAGTAGTGAACCAGATGGGTTTTTCCGACAATTGACAATGGTTACATGGCCATCAGTAGATTCTTAATTCCAATTATTTTTTATTGAATTCAAATTCCAATATTCCAAAAATGACTCCAACCCATGAACTAAATTAACAGCCAAAATGAGAGGCATGTGTTTGTCTCATTGTCAATTCTGGAGCACACATAAAGAACCCTAGAGATAACCACTCTTACTGCAGGATCTTCACTCAAGGTGATGACTAATCTTTCTCTCTATGCATGCTTCCTGACCTGCTCTGTGTTTCCAGTACTCTCTGTTCTCTTTCAAATTTCCAGTACAAAGAAACAAAGGAATGTGCAGGACTGTTGGAAAAGAGCCGGAGAATGGGGCTAATTGGAGGAGCTTTTCCAAAGAACCTGAACAAGCCAACTGACCTCTTCCTGTCTCTACAGTTCTAGGGTATCAGTTTTAATCACAGGGCATGTTTTTATTTGAGCAAAATGTTAACCCATTTAAGGGTTAACAGTTTCAGGCAATAGGAGAATGGATTACAAACACACTGACAGCTTTGTACAACAATAATGTAGATCAGGAGGGGAGCAGAGCAAGGCCATTGAGTGATACTATTCAAAGCCTGCCTCCTGGTGCTCACAAGCCAGCAGTTATTGATTTATAGACATGTGAACAAATCCTTGGCCAAGAATGGACCAATTTTCTGCCTCACAGAGGAAATTGGCTGGCAGGTGGTAGCCATTGAAACTGAAAAAATAAAGGAGGCTATTTCATCGAGAGAGTCTCAGGAGAAAGTGGATTCGATACATTTGCAAATTTCTACGACACCAGTGACCTTGAGGGTGAAGCTGAAATGGATTACACAAACCCTGACATTACATCGTGGCTTTGATTCTATTCCAAATGCTACTTTATCTCAGCGATTTATGAAGCTAAATTTGCTTTGTCTTCTTGTACACATTCCAGCTGATAGTTTTATCATTGTTCCTATCATGTTACTTTACAATTGTGACTATGGAGATTTTCCTTGTGTTTTTCTCATGAACCATGGAAAATAGTTGTTAATCTGTGTTTCCTTTCATGCTGCGCAATTTCATCATCGGCCAGGTTTTGTTCCATTATTCCACATCTGCAGGATTGTACTCAATAACCCGAGTATGACCTGAAGGACCCTCATTCAGAACTTCACGGCCTCGCTTTTTCCATACATTTTAAAATTATTATTTAACAAGAAGTTCTTTCTCATATTTGAATTTGTATTGTGATCCACTTAGGGACCATTAATATTTCAAGAAATCAAAGCAACCATTGATCGATCAACAGAACTGTGCCACAAGATTTCCTATTCTTAGAAAGGAATAAACTTGATTTTTAAAAGCTAATTGATGGGATGTGGGCATCGCTGGCTAGGCCAGCATTTATTGCCCATCCTTAATTGCCCTTGAGAAGGTGGTGGTGAGCTGCCTTCTTGAACCACTGCAGTCTTAGGTACACCCACTGCGCTGTTAGAGAGGTATTCCAAGATTTTGACCCAGTGTTAGTGAAGGAATAGCGATATATTTCCAAGTCAAGATGATGGCTGGTTCAAAGTTGAACTTCTAGGCGGTGGTGTTCCAAGGTATCTGCTGCCTTTTGTCTTTCCGGATGGTAGTGGTTCTGCTTAAGGAACCTTGGTGAGTTCCTGCAGCACATCTTGTAGATGTTAAGCATGACTGTCACTGTTCATCGATGATGGAGGGAGAGACTACAAGTGGAGCATGTGCAGGTCAAATGGGCTGCTTTGTCAAGCTTGAGAGTGTTGTTGAAGCTGCCCTCATCCAGATAAGCAGAGTATTCCACCACACTCCTGACTTGCACCTTGTAGACAGTGGACAGGCTTTGGGAAATCAGAAGGTGGGTTACTCACTGCAGGAATCCTAACCTCTGACCTGTTCTGATACCCACAGTATTTATATGGTTAATTCAGTTCATTTTCTATCAATGGTAGCCCCCAGGGAGATTCAGTAATGGTAATGCCATTAAATCTCAAGGTGCTATGATTAGATCCTCTCTTGTTTGAGATGGTCATTGCTTGGCACTTGTGTGGCATGAATAACACTTGCCACATGTCAGCCCAAGCCTGGATGTTGTCCAGGTCTTGCTGCATTTGGACATGGTGCTGGACATTGTGCAGTCATCAGCGAACATCCCAACTTCTTTATGATGGAAAGAAGATCATTGATGAAGATGGTTGGGTCTAGGACACTGCCCTGAGGATCTCCTGCAGTGGTGTCCTGGGGCTGAGATGATTGTATCTCAACAAAGAACTAAATAAAGTAATCACTATTAACTTAATACTTTAATTTATAGAGACTTATGTAAACTCAGTTCCACTTTTTACTTTTCCCCCAAGAGTTCTTATGAAATCTTTAAGGTTCATTTATTCTTCCTTTGACCAATCCTTTCCAGAATGTACTCTGGTTTGTTTTCAGTGTTCCAGCTATTTGCTAATGTACAAGATTCTCAGCCTATCCTTTTATTACTTTTTGGCTAAGCAATTTTTCAACTTTCCTTTAAAACCTCATGATTCTGAATTCCACAGCTCGAGCACAAACCTTCCTGTGATTCCCGCATTGTGGCTTAAAACATTAGAAAATACCTTTGGTTTCCAATGGCTCTTGTTTCAAACTGCAACTGCAGCGTGGATCAGTACCTGGGACTTTGATGTTGTGGCCATTTCTGAGACATGGATAGAGCAGGGTCAGGAATGGATGTTGCAGGTTCCGGGGTACAAATGCTTTAGTCGGAGTAGAGAAGAAGGTAGAAGGGGGGGTGGGGTAGCATTGCTAGTCAAGGACTGTATCACAGTGTCGGAGAGAAAGTTTGATGAGGACTTGTCAGTTGAGGTAGTATGGGCGGAGATTAGAAATAGGAGAGGAGAGGTCACCCTGTTGGGAGTCTTTTATAGACCTCCTAAAAGTTCTAGAGAGGTTGAGGAAAGGATTGCGGAGACAATCCTGGTTAGGAGTGAAAGTAATAGGGTAATTGTTATGGGGGACTTTACGAATATTGATTGGAGTTGCTATAGTTCTAGCTCGCTAGAGGGGTCAGTGTTTGTACAAAGCGTGCAGGAAGGTTTTTTGTCTCAGTATGTAGACAGGCCAACTAGAGGTGAGGCTATATTGGATTTGGTGCTGGGAAATGAGCCAGACCAGGTGCTAGACTTGGAAGTTGGTGTGCATTTTGGTGATAGTGACCACAATTCGGTTACGTTCACCTTAGTGATGGGAAGAGATAGGCATGAACCTCGGGTCAGCAATTTTAGCTGGGGTAAGGGCGATTATGAGGCTATCAGGAGTGAATTAGGAAGCATGGATTGGATTAGGGGATTACAGGGACTGGGAACGTCTGAAATGTGGAGTTTTTTCAAGGAGCAGCTACTGCGAGTCCTTGATAGGTATGTCCCTGTCAGGCATGGTGGATTTGGTAGATCTAGGGAACCGTGGTGCACTAAAAGAGTTGAGTCGATGGTTAAAAAGAAAAAGGAGGCTTATGTTCGGATGAGATTGGAGGGCTCAGATAGTGCACTAGAAAGCTTTAGATTGGCTAGGAGGGAGTTGAAGAGTGAGTTGAGAAGGGCTAAAAGAGGACATGAGAAGACTTTGGCTGATAGGATTAAGGAGAATCCTAAGGCGTTCTATAGGTATGTCAAGAACAGAAGGTTGGTCAGGGCAAGATTAGGGCCAGTTACAGACAGCAGGGGGAAGTTGTGTGTGGAACCGGAGGAGATTGGAGAAGTATTGAACCAATATTTCTCTTCGGTGTTCACGCAGGAGGACATGAATATAGCTGAGGAGGACATTGGGTTGCAGGGGTGTAAAATAGACAGTATTACGGTTGATAAAGGGGATGTGCTGGAAATTCTTGAGGGGCTGAAAATAGATAAGTCCCCTGGTCCGGATGGGATCTACCCTAGGATTCTCTGGGAGGCTAGAGAGGTGATTGCAGAGCCTCTGGCTCAGATCTTCAGGTCGTCATTGGTCTCTGGTGTAGTCCCGGAGGATTGGAGGATAGCGAATGTTGTCCCATTGTTTAAGAAGGGGAACAGAGACTTTGCCGGGAATTATAGACCGGTGAGTCTTACTTCTGTTGTGGGCAAGGTTTTAGAAAAAATTATTAGGGATAGGATTTATAGTTATTTGGAGTGTAATGAATTGATTAGAAATAGTCAGCATGGTTTTGTAGCGGGTAGGTCGTGCCTTACTAACCTTATTGAGTTTTTTGAGAAGGTGACCAAAGAGGTGGATGGGGGCAAGGCAGTTGACGTGGTATACATGGATTTTAGTAAGGCGTTCGATAAGGTTCACCATGGTAGGCTTCTGCAGAAAATGCAGATGTATGGGATTGTGGGTAATCTAGGAAGTTGGATCAGGAATTGGCTATCAGATAGGAGACAGAGGGTGGTGGTGGATGGTAAATATTCATCATGGAGTACAGTTACGAGTGGTGTGCCTCAGGGATCTGTTTTGGGGCCACTGTTGTTTGTAATTTTTATTAATGATCTGGATGAGGGTATAGTTGGGTGGATTAGTAAATTTGCTGATGACACCAAAATTGGAGGTGTGGTAGATTGTGAGGAAGGGTGTCATAGTCTGCAGGGAGACTTAGATAGGTTGCAGAGCTGGGCCGAGAGGTGGCGGATGGAATTTAATGCGGAGAAGTGTGAGGTAATTCACTTTGGTAGGAGCAACAGATGTGTCGAGTATAGGGCTAACGGGAGGACTTTGAATAGTGTGGATGAACAGAGGGATCTAGGTGTGTGTGTACATAGATCCCTGAAAGCTGGGAATCAAGTAGATAAGGTTGTTAAGAAGGCGTACGGTGTCTTGGCGTTTATTGGTAGGGGGATTGAATTTAGGAGTCGCAGTGTAATGTTGCAACTGTACACTACTCTAGTGCGGCCGCACTTGGAGTACTGTGTGCAGTTCTGGTCCCCGCATTACAAGAAGGATGTGGAGGCGTTGGAGAGGGTGCAGAGGAGGTTTACTAGGATGTTGCCTGGTATGGTGGGGAGGTCCTATGAGGAGAGACTGAGGGATTTAGGGTTGTTTTCGTTGGAAAGAAGGCGGCTAAGAGGGGATCTTATTGAAACATATAAGATGATTAGAGGTTTAGATAGGGTGGATAGTGATAGCCTTTTTCCTCGGATGGAGAAAGCTAGCACGAGGGGGCATGGCTTTAAATTAAGGGGGGGTAGCTACAGGACGGATGTCAGGGGTAGGTTCTTTACCCAGCGGGTGGTGAGGGATTGGAATGCCCTGCCTGCTGCAGTTGTAAATGCGTCTAGTTTGGGGGCGTTTAAGAGATCTCTGGATAGGTTTATGGACGAAAAGGGAGTGGTATAGGCTAGTGGGTCATTGTTTTTGTAACTGGTCGGCGCAACATCGTGGGCCGAATGGCCTGTTCTGCGCTGTATTGTTCTATGTTCTATGTTCTATGAGTCGATATCCTCCAGGGCTCCAACTGCAACAATCTTAACTGTCTTCCATGCAGAGGGTAATAGCAGATTTTTCTCCTTTAGCTTCCAGCTTAATAAAACTTTCAGTGATTTTCCTTACCATCTTTGACTTATTCTAGGCTCCAGGTGTGTTCTGAATAATATATCGAGCGTTTCCTCCACTCCAGGTATAGATCTGGCTTAGAGTCACAGAGGTTTCCAGCATGGAAACAGGCCCTTTGGCTTCATCTCTTGACTTCAAAGGAGTTACAAGCTACAGAAGAATTAAACCTGACAGGTACTTATTCAGACATCATTCAGTTTTGCCTGCTGGCTATAACCTAACTGAATTCACAGAGATAAACTCAAAGCAAAGAATTGCATTAAGTTCAACCCATCTCCATAGCAATGGGGTGGACATGACCTATTCTCAGGTAGAAATGCAGGTTAATTACTGTTTTTTTAAAGCTTTCTTTTACTGGAAACTGCAAACATCATGTCTCCATTTCTTTAGCTAAATAAACGCATCTGCAGGCTTGTGGTCTAAATGTAAAAATTATATTCTAAAACATAGGAATTATGAACTAAAAAAAAGTGAAATGTTACAAGTAGATTGGAAAATTCATGCAGGTGGAACAAAGATAAACTTATTAACAACTGAATAATTAATTTCACACGCACAAAATTGAATGCAATAATGATAACCCCAGGGATACCAAAATCAAAGTTGTTTCGATCAAATAAAACAGCAAGGCTCGCTAAGTTACAAGAATTATCAGCAAGCCAAAGGAATTCCTGTGGAGTTGGACAATTGAACTATTTGCTTTAAATGCACACGCAAAGAGTAGATGGAAATTCTGTACCGTTATTAAGTTTGCAAACACTTTTCACAGGCAAGGCATCAACAGATAAATGAGCACCTTATGTACTGCTAAAGTTATTGGCTGGAATTTTACTGCCCCACCTGCCACAGGAATGGGAACAGGTCTGGGGAGGACACTGGAAATGTCCGTTGACCTTGGGTGGGATTTTACGGTTTTAGGATGAGTGAGGCGGTAAAATCCCGCCCATAGAATCAGAGCTTGCTACAACTCAGGAAAATGCCATTCAACACATCCACTTTGTGCTGTCTCTGAGCGATCCATTCATTAAATAAAACCTGATGCCTTTTCCTCATGCTCACTCTTATTTGTTTTTCAAATTTTTATTTCTTTAAATTTTAAAAGTTACCACTGTAGTTTGAGAAATGTATTCTCTTAATAACTCTGCGTAACATTTTCCTAACGTGTCCTTCTATTCCTTTGGTAATGATCTTAGATTTATAGGAGGAGAGACTATTCTGTGCCCATTGTAAAACCTAATGGTAATTAATCCCAGAAGTTCCCATTGTTAAAGTAGTTTGTTCTGTCCTCATTATGAACCCAAAAAAAGAATGAAATGCATACCAATTTCTAATGCGTTATTTCTGGATATTATTTGATGGAAATAGCATTTCTCTATTCTCAGTTAGACAGTGTACAATTATAAACCGTTCATTCTGATTACATCCTCAATGTCGCTGCTGGACTGAAATGATCCCCAACTTCTCTAATCTTTATTCATAACAAAAGATTCTCATCCTTGATATTATCCTATTGAATCATTTCCGTACACTCTTCATAACCTTCATAAAGTATTGGTTAGTGAAGAGCAACATGAATACCAATACAAAGTGGGAAACTTAAGAGATCATCTGACCAGTTAACAATTTGACTATTTTTTTATATAGTTGATGAGGATACAAAACTATGGCTGGATTTTTGGAACAGTGTTCATATATTGCCAGGGAAGCCCATTTAATTTAAATGTTTAAATGCCTGTATTAAAATGATGACATTTGTAAAAATCCAATGTCTCAAATTGCTTGAAGAGTTTTGTCATGATGCACGCTCACAGATTTAGTCAGAAACACAAGGAAAAATTGTACTGAGGCTGACAGCCCATTGGCTGCCCCAATCCCTTCATATCTTCTACATGTTTTCAGACAATCTTCTGCCCAAGAGAAGACTCCGCTCCTTGGGGTGATTATCCACTGGTCCTCAAGCCAGATGACATTACTCTGTCATATTGCCCTTAAAGGGATAATCATCACAAGCTTACTCTTCAATAAATACTGAAAATAGAAAGAACTTTGTCACTTAGTCTGAAGATAGGAACTATGACAAGTATTATGCCATTTTCTTCTCAAATTGGTTAAAAAAAAATTACCAAAATGATACCAGGACTGAGAGGCTCCAGTTATCAGACTGAACTCTAGAATCAGGAGAAACTTCTAAATGCAGACAGTAGTTGGAACGTGAAACTCTCTACCACTGGGAGAAGTTGAGGTGAATATCTTTGAGGCTAGATAAAAAACAAGGGAGAAAAGAGCAGGAGAAGATGCTGATGATGTGGGATGAAGGTTGGGAAGAGGCTCATGTGAAGCATAACCATTGACCTGGACAGCACATTCCTGTGCTGTAAATTCTATGCCACTGAATTCATTGGCATGTGTAGAGGACTGTTTCTGAGTTGCTGGCTTGTTACAGTCTGCAGCAACTATTTCTGCAATAAAGAGTTTTTGCGAGCTCTACGAAATTTCTTGCATATTGCCATTTCTGCTGTTCTTCATTCTGGGATCTCACTCCGTGCTCCAAGAGGAAATTCTTGATCAAACTGAATTTTCCGGCTATGGCAAGAATCCATTACCAGAATGAAGCAGAAGAATCATTGGTACAGGTCAAACCAGCAGCAAAGAACGGCTCAATGGAATAGAGGGGGGAGAAGGTTAGAGAGAGATGTTGAACTTGGTTAGAGTGTGGGGAACCAGCAAGAGATAAGATTCTCTGTGAAAGGGATATAATAATGTTTTGGAAGCCTCCAGTGAAATGACGGTCTGGATTATTTATTGAATATGATTAATTTAATATGTCAGTTCATTTTCTCTTACAGTCTATTTCTGTTCATTTAAAAATTTTAATGCTAACACATTTGAATTCTCAAATAATTTAATTAAGCAATGTAATTAAATCATTAAAAGTAAGAAAGTCATCCTAGAAAACTAAATTATCAGAATTAAAATTGTGAATTTTAATTAAAAGTAACTTGATTTTTTGATTAAGTTCAACAACAATTTTTAACAAATCATTTGTTAACTCTGCCACCCACAATCCCATGGATCCTCATAACCCCATGTCAACTCACCTAATATCCTTGAAGTGTGAGTGACAGCTTTCATAGTACTTTGACAGCTATGGCAGTGTCTTGATAGCTTGACAGTTCTTTGACAGCTTGACATTTCTAATGAGTTTGTGCATAAGAAGTGCATAATCATATTTAATTTCAATGGTTCCAAAGGATCTTATTACTTCCAAAGTTGTCCAGGAACTCTATCTAAAAGAATACCATATCTCTTTAAAGGGTGATCCCTAGATATCCAAGTGAATTCACTTCCCCAAGTTCAGACATCCTCTTGTTGTAATCTGCACAGTCCAGGTTTCAGACTCCTGGCCTTCAGTGAGGCAGCAGGTGATTGAAATGGTTGCCACCACAAATTGCAACATATGAACTTCAGCCTGACTTCACTCACACTCCCAGGAAGATAGGAAATAACTGGGGTCAGGGATGGGATAATAGTGGACAATTTCCAGGATTTTCATCATGATGGAGAGATTTTCCACTGTGGTGTAATACTGGGCCATCATTTCTACACGATAGAAACATTGGAGGTCCAAAGGGACTGAGTGGTTGAAGTACAAATATCACTAACATGCTGTAAACAGGTACAGAAACCAACCAAAAGGCTGATGGAATACTAACCTCTACACTTAGAAGACTCGAGGACCTGACAATGGAAATTATGCTTCAGTTATCAAAAACCCTGGAGTAACTGTGAACAGATCTGGGCTCCAGATACTAGAAGAATGTATTGGCCCTGGAGGGAGTACAGAATTGATTTACCAGAATGACACTTGAGACACTAGGGACAGAATTTAATGGCTGCAGAAGTGACCCGCCCCCACCACCAGCCAGACAGAGGTGGCACTGCCACAGCCATTAAACTTCATGTAGGACAGGCATCCGGGCAATTTAGCAAGAAAGTAATTGGCAGCAATCGGAGCAACATGTTCAGAAAGAAGGGAAACCCACTTAATGAAATCCCAGTGCTTTACGTTCAGTCATTCCTGTTATGTTCCAGCTACCAGTGAGACTTTCCAAATTATTTTCCCGACTCTGTATGTTTCCCTCCTTTCCACAGAGGATGGCAACAGCGTGAATTGTTCAGTCACAAGAGGCAGATAATGTGAAAAGTATTCAGGGGAAAAGTCAATCACCATTTGAGGAAGAAGCTGATTGAAGCGTTGATAGTTTTTCCAATTGTTTGGAGAGATTGTATTATCCTCTGCTCGTATACTTACATCTGTCTGTGTGTAACATCTATTTATCAAAGATGAGCATTGAAGTAATGCCTCTCCCAACGGTTTATGAACTTCACTAGCATTTATCTCCCTTTGAGGTTATACCTGACTGTTTAATCTCTTTATAGATTTTTTTTGTGAAACTTTGACCCTTTTCTGAGTTCATTACTTCCACATGTGTTTGGTGCATGAGAAAGCCATGCAGAATTTTCATCGACCCACATGGAAGTATCCGAATGGTCGGAAAGATCTGCTAATATAGTGGAATACC
The DNA here is from genome assembly GCF_965287045.1 of Carcharhinus amblyrhynchos. NCBI lineage: Eukaryota > Metazoa > Chordata > Chondrichthyes > Carcharhiniformes > Carcharhinidae > Carcharhinus > Carcharhinus amblyrhynchos. The sequence continues at coordinate 52,313,869 of NC_137342.1, forward strand.
AGTCAGGAAGAATCTCATCAAACGATGCATTGTTTTGTGTATTGTACATCCAGGCCGCACCACCAGACAATTCCTTTGTTCATTTGCTTAATGTTTCACAGTAAAATAATGTTCCACTGCACCACTGAGGCAGAAATCTTTGCCCATAACACTTTGCTGGTAAATATACCTTCTAAGCGTAACACGATTGTATTCTATTGAATAATGTATGTCTTGCCTTTTTGACTTTGTGTATAGTATCTGCTATTATGCAGAGGGTTTGAATGTGTTCAGACATTTGCTACTGTCAATAACTATATTCCACATGTAAGTTGTCTCACAACACCAGTTGTGCCTGATGAAGGGGCAGCACTCTGAAAGGTCATTCATTACCTGTTATCATCTTTTATACCTCGATCAGAGTAGGCCTAAACTGCCAAATCTCTCTTGGTAAAACAAACCCCTCTTCTCTAGTGATTCTCCTCTGATCTGCCTCTAATGCCAGTAAAACTCTCTTTAGATAAGAGGACCTTAAATATACACTATCCAGATGCTGTCTCACCAATGCCTTGTCTAGTTGCAGCAACATTTCCTTACTTTTATACTCTATTCCTTTAGCTATAAATACCAAAATTCAAGTTGTTTTCCTTATTACCAGATCTGAAACTCCATGGCATAAAATGGAGTTAACCATGATGTGGAGATGTCAGTGTTGGACTGGGGTGGGCGGTAAGAAGTGTTACAACACCAGGTTAAAGTCCAACAGGTTTATTTGCTAGCACAAGCTTTTGGAGTGCTGCTCCTTCATCAGGTGTTGTGAGACTTCTTACTGTAAAATAGAATTAACTTAGACCCCAAATATTTTTGATTTTGGTGTCAGTGCGAGGATAGAGTGTTTCACTCCAGGAATGGTTCAATTGAGCCACTAAGAAGCTTTTATTAAAACAAACTTTAGTCTTTATTTTAAATTTTTATACAGAGAGTTATATTTGGAATTGATATCAAAAAGGAGACTATATGCTTTAAAGAACAGAGCCATATATTTCTCATTGCAACACCATCCATTATCTTCACTCTAGACTTTTCTTTGATTCCCTTCCGTTCTGTGTTTCTGATCACTCCTGTTATATCATGGCCAATCCCTATCCCCCTCTCTCTCTCCCTGTGTAAGCACTGGATAATTATTGTTGATCAGCGTGCTATGTGAAATACACCAGCCTGTGAATGAAGATCTTGGAAACTGTTTATAGGAACTTTAACATTGCAACTTCTCAACTCCATTGTGTCTTTATATTGTTCTGGGTTTGGGATTGCTGCCACCATCAATCTGAAAGTGAATACTATTGAAGTTTGTTTGGTACACTCTGAATAAATTCCATTGAGTGAAAAACACAGAAATGCTGAAAGTAGTCTGATAAGTTTGGACACACGCTTACCCTGTTACAGCACTCAGTATTCATTCTGCTTGTTGAGAAGTTGAGCTCAGACAGAATTTCAGTGCCATTTGTAAATATTTGTCTTGTGCTTCAGTCAGATATGTGCCTGATAATTCAGTTTCTAAATAAACTTTACTGGAATTTAGGTCGACAGACAATTGAGTTTGCTAATGCTTTTTCTGTTTATTCCAGAGGGAATGTGTTTTGGTAACACACCACTCTGCACAATAATACACATGAACATCAGTTAACATTGCTACAAATGCATTAATTTCTTTAGATTCAGTGTGAAGAAGAAGGTGGTATTTGATGCTTTGGGATTTATTGTATAATGCTGGAAATCAGGCTTGTGGCTCTTGTTGTGTGTCTAATGTAATTAACCTGGGACTCAGCGGCCACAAAGTCAGGGGTATCAAAGATGCCCAGTGTAAAAGACGGGCACCTGAAGTGAATAGTGCTCAGCTGGATCTTCCACAAGTAAATAAGACGGAAGCAGAAATTTAGAATCATAGATCATAGAGGTTTACAGCATGGAAACAGGCCCTTCGGCCCAACCTGTCCATGCCACCCTTATTTTTTTTAAACCCCTAAGCTAATCCCAATTGCCTGCAATTGGCCCCTATCCCTCTATACCCATCGTACCCATGTAACTGCTTAAATTCTTTTTAAAAGATAAAATTGTACCTGCCTCTACTACTACCTCTGGCAGCTTGTTCCAGACACTCACCACCCACTGTGTGAAAAAATTGCCCCTCTGGACACTTTTGTGACTCTCCCCTCTCATCTTAAACCTATGCCCTCTAGTTTTAGACTTCCCTACCTTTGGGAAAAGATATTGGCTATCTACCTTGTCTATGCCCCTCATTATTTTGTAGACCTCCAAAAGATCACCCCTCAGCCTCCTACACTCCAGAGAAAAAAGTCCCAGTCTATCCAGTCTCTCCTTATAACTCAATCCATCAAGTCCCGGTAGCATCCTAGTAAATCTTTCTGCACTCTTTCCAGTTTAATAATATCCTTTCTATAATAGGGTGACCAGAACTGCACACAGTATTCCAAGTGTGGCCTTACCAATGTCTTCTATGACTTCAACAAGACGTCCCAACTCCTGTGTTCAATATTCTGACCAATGAAACCAAGCATGCTGAATGCCTTCTTCACCACTCTGTCCACCTGTGACTCCACGTTCAAGGAGCTATGAACATGTACCCCTAGACCTCTTTGTTCTGTAACTCCCCAGTGCCTTAGCATTAACTGAGTAAGTCCTGCCCTGGTTCAATCTACCAAAATGCATCACCTCTCATTTGTCTAAATTAAAAACTCCGTCTGCCATTCATCAGCCTACTAGCCCAATTGATCAAGATCCAGCTGCAATTGGAGATAACCTTCCTCACTGTCCACTATGTTTGGTGTCATCTGCAAACTCACTAGCCATGCCCCGTATATTCTCATCCAAGTCATTAATATAAATGACAAATAACATTGGGCCCAGCACTGATCCCTGAGGCACACCACTGATCACATGCCTCCAGTTTAAAAAACAACTCTCTACACCCACCCTCTGGCTTCTGTCAAGAAGCCAATTTTGTATCCATTTAGAAACCTCGCCCTGAATCCTGTGAGATTTAACCTTATGCAACAACCTACTATGCAGTACCTTGTCAAAAGCCTTGCTAAAATTCATGTAGTCAACTGCACTGCCCTCATCTACCTTCTTGGTTACCCTTTCAAAAAACTCAATCAAATTTGTGAGACATGATTTTCCACTCACAAAGCCATGCTGACTGTCCCTAATAAGTCCTTGCATCTCTAAATGCCTGTAGATCCTGTTTCTCAGAATAGCTTCCAACAATTTACCCACCACAGATGTGAGGCTCACTGGCCTGTAGTTCCCAGGCTTTTCCCTGCAGCCCTTTTTAAACAAAGGCACAACATTTGCCACCCTCCTATCTTCAGGCACCTCACCTGTGACTATCGTTGATTCAAACATCTTGGCTAGGAGACCCGCAATTTCCTCCCTAGCCTCCCACAGTGTCCTGAGATACACTTCATCAGGTTCTGGGAATTTATCTACCTTGATGTGCTTTAAGACTTCCAGCACCTCCTTCTCTGTAATATGTACACTCCTCAAGGCATCGCTATTTAATTCCCCAAGTTCCCTAACATCCATGCTTTTCTCATTAAGGGTTATGGGGAGAGGGCGGGAATGTGGAACTGAGCCACGACAGATCAGCCATGATCTTATTGAATGGCGGGGCAGGCTCGAAGGGCTAGATGGCCTACTCCTGCTCCTATTTCTTATGTTCTTATGTTTATGTTCTTAAATACTGATGAGAAATATTCATTTAGGATCTCATCCATCAAGCGAATGAGGAGATTAAAAATGTTCAGTTATTAAACTTTAAAGGGAAGTAAAAAGGGCTTATAATGAGGGAAATGGTCATGAATCAATAAGGTGAAGTTATTAAATTTTATTTGCCCGATTGTGGTGGCCACAAGGATAACACAAAAGATTTAAATTTTCTGGGTAAGGTAAATTCCATTACCCTGATCATTTAAAAGTTTAAGTTGCCAGTGGGATGCCTCAATTAAAGTGTCTAAAATATGGCAGTGCAGCTGGCGGGCTCCTTCCCCTTTTCCCACATGTGACACTTTGCCAAAAGCGGCAGAATTACCTGTGAAGTTTGAGGTTCCACAGCAGAGTGGGAGTGAAGTGTTGTGTGGTATGCCCTCAGGAAAGTGACAATGGCTTTACCTTGAGGGTACTTTTACTGGATTTTTACACTGAGACAATTGAGAAGGAATTGTTGACTGAAGGGCTACTTACTCATACATCAAACCAAGGAAGAAATTTGTTTTGGAGGAATGTTCTGTTAAACTAACTGTAAATATGTAAAAAAATCTTGTGTGCTTAAATCTTTTTTTTGTTAATAAATGTTTTAAATTAACATTTAAATCTTCAAAACTGTGATTGGAATTTATAAACCTGATTTCAGTGCACTTACCTTCTCATCATAAAATATAAATAGTCTGTCAGGCCAATTATCAAAAAGAAATGCATATTTTAGACCAAAACAACCTTTGTGGTGAATTCTAATCTTAGATTATCACCTGAAGTGTTTTCACAATCCGATGTATCTCCTGATTCATTCCTCTCAGCTTCAGGCAGTATTGGCCAGATTCGAACATCCAGCTATCCTTGTAACACATCGTCAAGTGATAGCAGCATGACATCATTAGAAAGGAGTGCGTCATGTGACCCAGTCTTAGTTTGACATTTGTTTCCAGCAGAGCACACAACTTCAACTCTGCTACTGATGTCTTTGAGATTTCTATCCACGTACATCTATTCTCAGCTGCTTAAACTTAATAGCTGAACCCATGATGTGTTTACACAATCCCTTAGGAGTGATTCATTTCCTTGTATTTCAAGAACGTGACAGCCACAGTCTTAGAATAAAGAGTTGATCATTTTGGACTGAAGCTCAGAGGGTTGTGAATTTTTGGAATTCTCTGTCCCATAGATTCATGAATGCTCTCTTGTTGAGCACAGTTAAGGGTGAGGTAGACTTTTGGTTTCTTAGGGAACCAAATAATATGAGGAGTGGGCAGGAAAGAGGAGTTAGGACAAAAGATCCACCATGATTGGATTGAACGATGGAGTAAATTCTGAGGGACATACAGGCTGAAACCCTCTGTCCTCATTTACAGCTGGGATTTTCCAGGGCTATTTAAAGTGAATGGAGTTTGGCTGGAATGCCAAATTTTCCATTCTTGCTCGCAAAGGATCCCGAAACAGACAAGACTGGAAAATCCACCCACAGCTTATGTTTCTTTTACGTTTCATGTTCTTAAAACAGGATTAATAGAATGTTCATTATACTGGAACTGAACACTTACTCTCCAAGGTAATAATCATATATTCTGTATAATTATAGTTTGTGTTTTCTTCAGTAAATATTAAAGTGCCGCATTACAGACTTTGTGGTTTTTATATAATGTTTGCTTGAACAACATACTCCATTTCCTTTCCTTATCATCCATTCTTGGTCTTTTAGCTGTGTGTGATAACCGGTCTAATTTATAATTTTCCATTGCCAACATTTTAGCACATGTTTGAGAGTTTTAATTTTATTACCTATTTAATATTAAAGCAATGCACTTGAGATCATGGCATCTGCTGGTTGTTGGACTTGCCAGGGCGTGTTTAGATTTTTACATTTTTTGTGTGTCAACCTGAATATATGAACTGATAATGTGGTAGTAAAGGCAGAATAGTGGCACGGTGGTTAGCACATCTACCTCACAAGCACCCGGGACCTGGGTTCAATTCTGGCCTTGGGTGATTGCCTATGCAGAGTTTGCATGTTCTCCCTGTGTCTGCGTGGGTTTCCTCCTGGTACTCTGGTTTTCTCCATAATACAGGTGCATTGGCCATGCTAAACTGCTCATTCGTGTAGCAAGATGTGTAAGTTAGGGGGATGCGTGGGGTTAAGGGAAGCGGGGGTGGGTGGGCCTGGATAAAATGCTCTGTCGGAGAGTCAGTGCAGACTCGATGGACTGAATGGCCTCCTTCTGCATTGTAGGGAATCTATGAAACGGTGGGGGGTGGGGGGGAGCAATTTGGAGCCCACGCTCGCTGCCTGTGAGAATGGCAGTGGGGGCTCAAAATTCAGTGAAACCTAAAAAGCCACAGAATCTCTGGTGAGATCACAACTTACGAATTTCACTGCCTCTCACTGGTAACGCAGTTAGGTGCATGCCCCTAATGGGAGTGAACATGATTTACATTCATTTTAATGTATTTAATTCTAATGCAGACCTCCGCCAGATGTTGATCCCACCCCCGCCCACCATATATTCAAACCACACTGATGTGATGTCACATTGCCACAGTTTACAACAGATTGACCCAGTTGTGAATCTGTCATGGGGATTCCTCTGGGGGTGAAAAGATGAGTATAGCCCCAGGGCAAGAGGGACATGGCCGGACAGTTGGCACCGCCAGGTTGGTGCCATTCAATGGCCATTTGATGGGGGGGTGGGGAGGATGCTGACATGGACTGTATGGATGGAGGGTTGGGGATAAGGTATCCAATGTTTGCGGATAAAGGGTGGGCATCAGCACTGACTGTTGGGGATGTGGGTCTGGGGAGAAAGGTGCAATGTTCAGGGAGAAATGGGGGATGCCAGCTCTGATCAAGAGTATTGAAGCTGCTCACTCTGATTGAGGGGGGGGGTTGGAAATGGGAATCACTGAAACCTTTGTGGCGGGCTGGGGGGTGTGGGGGGAGCTCATTGTTTGTCCTGATTGGGGTGCCCTTTAAACATCACACCCAGATCTCAGTGCATCCAGGCTTTGTCTACATGCTGAGGTCCCAGCCCACAACCTGACGGTGTGAAGCACACCCACTTCTTTTTGTATCTCACCAGTAAATCCTGATTCCAATGGGCTTCAAATTCTTTAACATCCGAGATTGAAACAATCAGTGAGAAAATGTTGTTCTGGATTTGAGACTCATGTTAACTTGGCAATCTCCCCAAGAGCCTGCTAAAAATATGTTTCATAGAAGTCTGAAGTGTCACACTGCCAAACGATCCAACAGTGTTTTAGCAGCACATTTAATGGGGAACACTAAAGCGAATTTTATATTGCATGTAGATCGTGGGAGTGTTTGATTTTTCCTTTGAAGGAGAGCAACATGGTGGCACAGTGGTTAGCGCTGCTGCCTCACAGCACCAGGAACCTGGGTTCAATTCCAGTCTTGGGTCACTGACTGTATGGAGTTTGCACATTCTCCCGATGTCTGCGTGGATTTCCTCTGGGGTGCTCTGGTTTCCTTCTACAGTCCTAAGATGTGCAGGTTAGGTGGATTGACCATGCTAAATTGCCCCTTAGTGACAAAGCTGTGTAAATTAGGTGGATTAGCCATGGTAAATTCATGGGGTTACAGGAATAGGGAGAGGTGAGACTCGGTGTAAATTTGATGGATCAGATGGCCTCCTTCCTCACTGTGGTTGTTCTAATGCAAGGTTATAGCTCTCACCTTGAGAAACATGCCAACAGGATTGATTAGAAAGAATTGTAGTCAGACTTATAAACACAGCGATACTTTCTCATAAATAGAGTTACATTACAAAATACCAATCTTTGGAGCAAGTTTTGGTCATACCTCATATTTAGTGATGTGCAGTGAATTACATGAACATGAAGTTGCTTGGGCAGAACGTGTAAAATAATTGCCAATAAAAGAGCCTGTTCGTGGCTATGGGTCAGGTGGTGACATTTGTCACAAGCTCTGACAGTTACAATACATAATGTCTGTAAACATTGAAAACATGTGACAAGTGGTGGATCAGAGTGAGGGAGTCTTTGATAATAGATGGCAATGAATTTGTAATGTCACAGCAGCAGCAACATTGTCCAATCAGTAACTGCAGGATTAGACTCTTTGACAGTGAGAGTACAGGATATAATATCAGAGGGTTTTCTCTGCTTCATTTACAGGGATCTTTATCTGTTTTTTTGAATGAATTCATTTTGAGTATTTAACATTACCCTGGAGTGTAGGAGGCTGAGGGGTGATCTTATAGAGGTCTATAAAATAATGAGGGGCACAGATCAGCTAGATAGTCAACATCTTTTCCCAAAGATAGGGGAGTCTAAAACTAGAGGGCATAGGTTTACAGTGAGAGGGGAGAGATACAAAACTGTCCAGAGGGGCAATTTTTTTCACACAGAGGGTGGTGAGTGTCTAGAACAAGCTGCCAGAGGCAGTAGTAGAGGTGGGTACAATTTTGTCTTTTAAAAAGCATTTAGATAGTTACAATGGGTACAATGGGTATAGAGGGATATGGGCCAAATGCAGGCAATTGGGAATAGCTTATGGGTTTGAAAAAAAGGACGACACTGACAAGTTGGGCCAAGGAGCCTGTTTCCATGCTGTAAACCTCTATGACTCTGTGATTCTATGACTCTGTGACTATGACGCTATGACATTACCAATATGTTAGTGAAGGTTTTGCCTCAATATTTCTCACAAAATGATAAATGAATGCGCTCAGACAACAGGTAGGATTTTGTTTTTTGGTGTCAGGACTTTGGGTCAAATGGAAATCCAAATCACAGATTGTGCCAGGAGCAGGCACCCAGGAGGTCTATTTTAGAATTTTAATTTAGCCATCTACCATTCTGAGATTGGATCCCGGAATCCAAGAATATTGCTTTGCTTTATGATTTAGTAGTTCAATGACATTTATCTCCAGGCCACAAGAGAAACCAACCTTCATTTACTCTGAATTGACCAATCAGTGGCTCATTGTCCAATGAAGGATGTGGATATGCTGTCACATTCCCCCACCACAGCCGCTCCCCCCCTCGTAGACCACAACCAGGCTCCACAGCCTTGACACAGCCCCTGGCATATTGGTGGTACCCAACTGGCACTGCCATGTATAAGTTGGCTACTGCTGGGTTGTGTGGTGGGCATTGCCAGGTAGGCACTGCCTGATGGCACAGTCTGACTGTGCCCATGACCACCCAGGGGTTTCAATGGCCTCTGTGCTTCCTCGCATGGCCATTGCACCAGGTTTCTGCTGGTGGAGACTGGCATTGATTCATTCTGATGTGACTTCTCATTGGGGAGGTGAGAACATTCCAGGAGGGGGACATGTGTGTGCCAAACCCACTAATGAGATTGAAATCCAGTCAATCTCACACAAATCGACCTCAGGATCTGGTTTATGCAATTGCAAAGTGGCTGGGATGATGCAAACTGGAACTGGGTGCGATACTGATTTCTAAACGCTTACGCTATTCTCTGGAATCAATGCGATCTGTGACAGGCGAGGCCGGAGAATCGCCCCTTCATCACTAATCTGGTTTTGATGATACATTTGATTATCACATTTTGGATGAAATTATCATGTGTTCTGATTTGTCCTCTATCTCTCCGAGCAGAGCTGTCCTTTAAAGCGAGTTTTGCAGTTTGACCAGATCAGTTGCAGTCAGTGAAGCCATGGTGAATTATTGAAAAGGTCACTGCAGGATTTTACAGCAGAAAAGCATGCTGCTTCTCAGAGGCAATGAAATCAACTGAAAAAGCTCCTCTGTCCAGCACTTATTACACAGAAGCTTCGAGCATGCCTCAGGCACAAATCCCAGTCACAAGTTCATCAAAACCATCTGTAGGGCAAGGAAAGGTTAATAAAAGTTTAAATGAGGCTACATAATTATAACCTAATTAGTGCCCTTGACTGGTATTGCAGAACCCTTTACACAGGGATGACAGGAGGTTTCAAAAACAGAAGGCATGCCAGCAGCTATTGATTATATTGTAGAAGGTTAGTGTCTCCAGTTTGCCAAGCTTTGATTTGATTTATTATTGTCACATGTATTAGTATACAGTGATAAGTATTGTTTTTTGTGCATTATACAGACAAAGCATTCCATTCATAGAGAAGGAAAGGAGAGGATACAGAATGTAGTGTTACAATCATAGCTAGGGTGTAGAGAAAGATCAGCTTAATGCAAGGTAGATCCATTCAGTGGACATTCGGGATAATGCCATGAAGCTGATACTTGATGCTTATCACAAAGACAACACGATTACTTGTTTGGCCACAATCTCTGACCGGAACCAATGCATTTGTTTGTCCTTCAGGAGATTCTTGTTCATTTTGAAATGCTCTACACTTCAAGGATTGGCCCACTCAATGAAATAATGTCACCTCCACTATTTGACTGATTCCACTGGCTACAAATCTAACCTTTGAAGCTGGCTTTGTATGTGTAAAAGCTCAGATTTAAAACAGAACAGCACAGGGACAGGCCCTCTGGCCCACAATGTTGTGTTAAACATGACACCAAATTAAACTAATCTCATCTGCCCGCCCTTGCTCCATATCTCTCTACTTCTTGCATATTTATGTGCTTATCTAAAAGCCCCTTAAATGCCCCTATCATACCAGCCTGCACCACTACCCCTGGTAGCGCGTTCCAGCTGCCTACCACTCTCTGTGTAAAAAAAAACTTGCCCCTCACATCTCCTTTGAACTTTCCCCCTCTCACCTTGAGTGCATGCCCCCAAGTATTCGACGTTTCAAATCTGGGAAAAAAGATTCTGACTGTTAATCCTATCGATGTCTTTCATAATTTTATGGACTTCTACCAGGTTTCTCCTCAACTTCTGCTGCTCCAGTGAAAACAACCCTAGTTTGTCTAGCGTCTCCTTATCGCTCATACCCTTTAATCCGGGCAGCATCCTGGTAAACCTCTCCTGCATCTTCTCCAAAGTCTCCACATCATTCCTGTAATGTGGTGACTGGAATTGTATGCAATATTCTAACTGTGGCCTAACCAAAATTTTAAAAAGCTGCAACATGACATTCTGACTCTTGTACTCAGTGCCCTGACCAGTAAAGGCCAGTATGCCGTATGCCTTCTTTACCACCCTATCTACTCGTGTGGCCATTTTAACGGAACTATGGACTTGAACCCCAAGGTCCCTCTGTACAGCAGTGCTGTTCAGGCTACTGCCATTAACTGTATACTTATCCTTAACATCTGATTTCCCAAAATGCAGCACCTCACACTTGCTCAGATTAAACTCCATCGTTTCTCATAGAAACATGGAAACTAGAAACAGGAGGAGGCCATTTGGCCCGTCAAGCCTGCTTCACCATTCATTTTGATCATGGCTGATCATCAAATTCAATATCCTGATCCCCCCTTTTCTCCTGTATCCTTTGATCCCTTTAGCCCCAAGAATTATATCTAATTTCTTCTTGAAATCAGACAATGTTTTGTCCACTATTACATTCTGTGTTAATGAATTTCACACATTCACCACCCTTTGGGTGGAGAAATTTCTCCTCACCTCATCCTAAAAGGTTTATCCCTTATCCACAAATTATGGCCCGAGTTCTGGAGTGTCCTCCCCCTTCCCCCCAAAAATCAGGACATTCTTCCTGACTCTATCCTATCTAACTCTGTTAAAATTTTATAAGTTTCTAAGAGATCCCCTCTCACTCTTTTTAAACTCCAGTGAATATAATCCTAATGGTTTAGTCTCTCCTCATATGATACCTGCCATCCCAGGCATCAGCCTGGTAAACCTTCACTGTGTATCAGTGCTGTTCTGGGTCTCACCATTAACCATATACTTACCCTTAACGTTTGATCTCCCAAAGTGCAGCACCTCACATTTGCCCGGATTAAACTCCATCTGCCATTTCTCATAGAAACATGGCATTCATTTCAATTAATGATCTGTCTCCCTATTATTGCTACCAAAGTGGATAACTTCACAATTATTCACATTATACTGCGTCTGCTGAGCAGATTCCCACACACAATGCAGATTCTCCACCCATATCTACAGCTGGTCTATATCCTGCTGTATTCTTTGACAACCTTCTACATTATCCACAACTCAACCTATCTTTGTGTCAAGTGCAAAATTACTAACTCACCCTTCTATGTTTTTATCTAACTCATCTATATGTATCATAAACAGCAGAGGTCCCAGTACAGATCTCTGTGGAACATCACTAGTCACGGACTTCAGCCAGAAAAACACCCGTCTGCCACTATTCTCTGCCTTTTATGGGCAAACCAATTCTGAATCCAAGCGCCCAGTCTCTGTGGATCTCATGCATCTTGATCTTCTGAATGAGCCTGCCATGCAGGACCTTATTGGAATCTTTACTAAAATCCATGTAGACAACATCCATTGCGCTACCCTCATCAATCACCTTGATCACTTCCTTGAAAAAATTAGTCAGGTTAGTAAGATATAACTCACCTCACACAAAGCCATACTGACTTTCCCTAATTGGACCATTCTTTTCCAAATGTGCATAAATCCTATCCCTAAGATTGGTAGGTGATGTTGAGACTTCTAAGGAGCAGGAGTCTGAGATATCAACGAGCAAATAAATACAAAATGTTCGAGGCAGATTCCACCCATAGACAATGCATAGCAGAAGATAGTGTACTCAGGTGATTAAATATACACCAAGTTAAAAAACTAATAGGCAGCAATAGTGGACAAGATGAGTTAATACAGAATGTTCAGAATGTTTTCATAACTATGATTATATACTGTATGACTATATTAATAGGTTAAGATTAAGAAAATAAATCTGTTGAAATATGACCACGCTGGGATATTAATGTTTTCTTCAGCATTGCATTGTGTGAGATAGAGACGTACAGAAGATTTTGTATGCTGCTTTAACTGCTATAATTCAGGATTGCTAAACTTTCGCTGTCTTTTAATGCAGCACCCACTTTCTCTCAAAGGTGTTAATGCTTCAATAGCATCTCTTCATTTATGGCATTAATCAACAAACAAAGCTGGATCAGGATACAAGGGAATGTTTACTTCTGGTCAGCAGGTTTCAGGCTTAAACACATTCCTTCTCATGTTGCAGATTCTTGCCAGGATTCAGAATCCTATTTTTCCAAACAGCTGGTGGGGCTTCAAAACTTTGTAAACAATTTTCCTCTGAGTGATTCAGATTTCACTTCAGCTGATCATGCAACTCCAAACAGAAAATGCTGTGAGGATAATAAATATTGTATGTACCCTTGTGGAGAAAGGAGGTTGCTCACATGAGCTCTGCCATCCCTGCACAGCACACACGGTATGTTGATTGCGTTTCTCTAAGGCAATATTCAATATTTTAGTTCGTCTGCGTTTACATGAATCCTAACCTCTTCTTGCACATTTTATTTTTCATAACCGAGCTCTACTTTGATGCTGGGGCTTTGTGGCTCTGTGGGTCGCACCCTACCACTAGACCAGAAACTCTGTGTTTGAGTCTAGTGCCAAGAATGGTTGGTCACGGAAGGAGCATTCAGCACGGTTCAGTAGGTTGACAATCAGCTTGGAATTCCTTCCACCACTTCCCTGACTATTCCCCAAAGAATACATTGACAGTGTGGATGTGAAGATATGCTAACAACAACAACTTTGATGTTCTGGTTGATGTAAAGTTAAACTTGACTCCTGTTTTATGGCAGATCACAATATTACATTAACTTGTCATTAAGAAAATCCCAATGTGAATTTGATATGTATAATTGAATAGCTTGACTTGGCTTTTTAATTCATTGACTTGAACTGTGTACAGTTCTGGTCACCTTATTATAGAAAGGATATGATTAAACTTGAAAGAATGCAGAAAAAGATCTACTAGGATGCTACTGGAACTTGATAGTTTGAGTTACAAGGAGAGTTGGATAGACTGGGACTTTTTTCTCTGGAGCGTAGAAGGCTGAAGGGTGATCTTATAGAGGTCTATAAAATAATGAGGGCCATAGATCAGCTAGATAGTCAATATCTTTTCCCAAAAGTAAGGGAGTCTAAAACTAGAGGGCATAGGTTTAAGGTGAGGGGAGAGATACAAAAGTGTCCAGAGGGGCAATTGTTTCACACAGAGGGTGGTGAGTGTCTGGAACAAGCTGCCACAGGTAGTAGTAGTAAAGGCGGGTACAATTTTGTCCTTCAAAAAGTTACATGGGTAAGATGGATGTAGAGGGATATGGGGCAAATGTGGACATTTGGGATTAGCTTTGGGGTTTAAAAAAAGGGCGGCATGGACAAGTTGGGCTGAAGGGCCTGTTTCCATGATGTAAACTTCTATGGCACCGTAACTTTCCTAATCCTAGCTGTTCCACTAAATGTTGAGATTTACACAATTCACAATAAACACTCGCTGTAAATGAAGAAACTAAGGGCCAGGAGGCAAAAATTTTCACCTCTCATTCCTCAATTGGAGCCAGCAGAGCTCACAGCTTGGACTGTTTTTGAATATTTGTCAGATTTCATTCACATTTTGATACATTTCTCATAACCTTGCGGTGATTCACTTTGGCAGGAAAAGTGTGGAGAGACAGTAACTATAAAGGGAGAAACTCGAAAGGAGATGCAGGACCACAGAGACCTCGATGTGGAATAATAGAATCATACAATTCCTACAGTGCAGAAGGAGGATATTTGGCCCATTGAGTCTGTACCGACAACAATCCCACTCAGGCCTATCCCTATAACCCCACGTATTTACTCTGTTAATCTCCCTGACACTAAGGGGCAATTTAGCATGACCAATACACCTGACCCACACACATATGTATAAAAGTCATTGAATGTATCAGGGCATGTTTTTTTAATTCATTTCTAGGATGTGGGTAACACTGGCTGGCCAATGTTTATTGTCCATTCCTAATTACCCTTGAGAAGGTGGTGGTGAGCTGCCTCTTAAATCGCTGCAGTCCATGTGGTGTACATACACCCACAGTGCTGTTAGGGAGGAAATTCCAGGATTTTGACCTAATGGCAGTGGAGGAATGGCAATATATTTCCAAGTCAGGACGGTTTGTGAGTTGGAGGGGAAACTCCAAGTGGTGGTTTTCCAAGCATCTGTTGTCTTGTCCTTCTAGATGGCTGTGGTCAGGGGGTCTAAAGAACCTTGATGGGTTTCTGCAACGCATCTTGTGGAGGATAGTTGCCATGGCTGTGGGGTGATTGAGTGTTTATGAAAGCAATCAAACGGACTACTTTGTTCTGGATGCTGTTAAACTTCTTGAGTGTTGTTGGAGCTGAACTTATTCAGGCAAGCGGAGAATATTCCATCACACTCCTGACTGGACAGGATTTGTAGAGTCACTAGGTGAATTATTCATTGCAGGATTCCCAGCCTTTGACCTGTTTTGGTAGCTACAGTATTTATTTGGCTAGTCCAGTTCACTTTCTGGTCAATGATAATCGCTTAGGATGTTGACAGTGTGGGATTCAATGATGAAAATGCTATGGAACATCAAGGGGCAATGATGCAATCCTCTCTTGTTGGAGATGGTCATTTCCTGGCACCTGTGTGGGCCTGTCAGCCCGAGCCTGAATATTCTCCAGGTCTTGCTTTATTTGGACACAGATCACTTGAGTATCTGAGGAGTTGTGAATGGTGCTGAACATTGTGCAATCATCGGCAAACATCCTCACTTCTGACCTTATAATGGAGGAGAGAAGGTTATCGATGAAGCATCTGAAGGTGGCTGGGCCTAGGGCACTACCCTGAGCAACTCCTGCAGTGACATCCTGGAGCTGAAACATTTATCACATCCGTATCCCTTTGTGACGAGTATAACTCTAACCAGTAGATAGCTTTTTCCCTGATTTTTATTGATTCGGGTATCGAGCGGGTTCCTTGATGCCACACTCGGTCAAAAGTTGCATTAATCCTGCAGCCATTCCCCCCTCACCCCTGGAATTCAGCTCTTTTGTCCACGTTTGAACAAGGCTGTAATGAGGTCAGGAGCTGAGTGACCCCCTGGCAAAACTCAAACTGGGAGTCACTGAGCAGGTTATTGCTGAGCAGGTGCTGCTTGATAGCTCTGTCGATGACCCCTTCCATCATTTTACTGGTAATTGAGAGTAGACTGATTGGGCAGTAATTGGCCAGATTGGATTTGTCCTATTTTTTGTGTACAGGACATACCTGGGCAATTGTCCACATTGTCAGGTATCTGCCAGTGTTATCACTACACTGGGGTGGCTCGGCGAGGGATATGGCAAGTTGTGGAGCACAAGTCTCCAGTGATACTGTCGGGGCCCAGAGCCTTTACAATATCCAGTGTCTTTAGCTGTTCCTTGATACTGTGTGAAATGAATTGAATTGGTTGAAGATTGACACCTGTGTTGAGACAGGATATACCCAGGAATGGTCATAGTGTTACCTGGGATATTATCTGTAAAGTATGATCCTATCAGTATGAATATACCAGGCTCCTGTTGACTAGTCTATGGGACAGCTCGCCCAATTTTGGAACAAGCCCCAAGACGTTAGTAAGGAGGAATTTGTAGGGTTGACAGGGCTGAGTTTGCCGTTGTTGCTTCCAGTGCCTCGGTGATGAGGGGTGGCTGATCTAGTTTCATTTCATTGTATTAATTTTATAGCAGTTGAATATAACTGAATGACTCGCTCAGCCATTTCAGAAAGTACATTGCTGTGGGTCTGGAGTTACATGTAGGCCAGATCAGGTAAGGATGGCAGATTTCCTTCCCTAACGGGCATCAGTGAACAGGTGGGTTTTTACGGCCATTCTTTCATGGCCATCATTTGACTTTCAATTCCAGATATTTTACTAAGTTTAAATAACACCATCTGTCATGGCAGAAGATTACCCATGATCTCTGTATTACTAGCCTAGCAGTAAAACCACTGCTTCCCTTGTGAAAGAGTGATTAATAAAGTGTATAGTATCTTGCATTTTAGAATAGAGACATTGAGTACAAAAGTAAGGAGGTCATGGTGAACGTGTATAAGACACTAATTAGGCCTCATCTGGAGACTGTGTCCAGTTCTGGGCAACGTACTTGAGGAAGGATAGAAACATAGAATCCCCACATGCAGAAGGGGCCATTTGGCCATTGAGCCTGCCCCAATAAAAATTCCATCCAGGCCTTATCCCTGTAACCCCAAATATTTACCCTAGCTGGCCCCAATGACACTGAAGGGCAATTTATCACGGCCAATCCACCTAACCTGCACATCTCTGGGAGGAAACCAGAACACCCAGAGGAAACCCACACAGACATAGGGTGAATGTGCAGGCTACACACAGACAGTGGCCCAAGCCAGGAATTGAACCCAGTGCCCTGGCACTGTGAGGCAGCAGTGCTAACCACTGTACCATTCCCAGGCATCGGTGAGAGTACAGAGGGGGTCGTAAGAATGATTCCAGGGATAAGGAACTGTAGCTGTGGGAATAGATTGGAAAGATTGGAACTGTTTCTCCTTGGAGCAAAGGAGATAGAGAGGAGCCTTGATCGAGATATTCAAGATCCGTGGAGGGATAAACTGGGTAAATAGTGAGAAACTGATCTCACTGAAACGTACATCAAGAATGAGAGGGCACAGATTCAGAATAATGGGCAAAGGAAAAATAATGTGAGGAAGGAAAATTTCACCCAGAGAATGGTTAGAATTTGGAATGGAATTCCTGAGTGTGTGGTGGAGGCAGGCTCGACTGAGCTATTTAAAATGGAATTAGATTGCTATCTGAAAAGAGAGAATGTGCAAGGCAGGGGAGTGGGATTGGGTAGAAGGTTTTTTCAGACAGCCAGTGCAGATCCAATCAGCTAAATTCCCTCTTACTGCACTATCAACATTCTGTGATTCTTTTCTGTAGGCTCTTTTTAATGCTGATTTGAAAATAAATTTAGATTTCTTTCTGCTGTGACTGATTTCCACAGTTTAGGACGCTCTGCGATTGCCTCCAATCCCCAACTCAGAGTCAGGCCAGATACAAAGAATTTATCCTGGATACCTAGAGAGAAATGTTTCATCTCTGATGTAATTCAGTGACCAATCAATGTAACTTAGCCGAGCACCAGATGCCTGTTCGGGTACACTGAGGCAATATTTAGCATGACCAATGCACCTAAGCAACATGTCTTTTGGGCTGTGGAAGGAAACTGGAGCACTCAGAGGAAACCCACACAGGCACAGGGAGAATGTACAAACTCTGCACAGACAGTGACCCAAGCTGGGAGTTGAACCCAGATCCCTGGCATTATGAGGCAGCAGTGCTAATCACTGTGCCACTCACAAACCTCCCAATAAATCATCCACCCAACTTCCTAAGCACCTCATGTGGTAATGTCTGCAGATCATTCATTGGACTTCTCAGCCATGGAAGGTATCAGTGTCAGAGTGATTAGCACTGCTGCTTCACCGTACCAGGGACCTGGGTTCAATTCCAGCCTTGGGTGACTGCCTATGTGGAATCTGCATGTTCTCCCCATGTCTGTGTGGGTTTCTGGGGTGACCCAGTTTCCTTCCACAGTCCAAAGATGTGCAGATTAGGTGGATTAGCCGTGCTAAATTACCCCATAGTGTCCCAAGATGTGTAGGTTAAGGGGATTAGCCAGTTAAATGTTTGAGATATGGGGATAGGGCATGAGGTAGGGCAGAGAGAGTTGGTACAGACTCAATGGACTGAATGGCCTCCTTTGACACTGTAGGGATTCTATGAATTTCAGTGATATCCCAGAATAAATTGAAGTGCATTGGAAACAAACCATTCTTGATTCTGAGAGACTGCCCAATAAGAGAAACACATCATGATTATCAACTATGAAAGCAGATTATAAATTCAAGACAAGTTATTCAAGATAGCTGTGGTAATTAATAGAATAATAGATGTCAAAACTGAGTGAATCTTTTTCTAATCTGGGCGTGGAGTTTAAACATTGAATGTGAAAGCTCTGTGTCTGGAAGAAGGATTTTCTGCAGCTTGTTTTGTAGTGAAGCCTTACATATAACTCCCTCCTCTCCCCAGCTCAGTGTTGGCACTTGCTGCATTTCTTTTTCTGAAGGTTGCAGTCTGCAAACAGTGCCACAATTTGCAAACAGTTTAAAGGGTTACTGTAATATTATCTGCCATTCTTTGAATGTTTGAATATATGTTGCAGAATCTATATAATTACGGTGTAATAACTCCATATGCACAGCTGTCAAATGTCATGTTTTGTACCAGAACAGGAAAGGAGAATAATGATAATAATACAGACCAGTAAGGAAATTAAATTAACAGTTCTGTCTGAGACTAACCCTGCAGAAAATGCAGTTTCTCAGAATGAGAAAGTAAGTCACAACTAATACCATACTTTAATATAGATAGCCTATGGATAATACAGATGTACATTTCCTTATCACAGAATTCATAGGAGGAGCCTTTCTATCTATCAGTGTAATTAGGTCAACGTGAGATCTGTTTAACTTGTCTCAGGCCCAGATTGGATCGAGGGCGAGATAACCAGATGTGTGAGACAGGGGAATTAAGGGTTATGGGGAGCAGGCAGGTAAGTGGAACTGATCCACTTCAGATCAGCCATGATCTTATTGAATGGTGGGGCAGGCTTGAAGAGCTAGATGGCCTACTCCTGCTCCTATTTCTTATGTTCTTATAGAAAGTCATCAGGTGAAGTCCCACTCCAGAGACTTGGTTAACACTTCAGTGCAGATCTGAGGGAGTGCTGCGCTAATGGATGCCATCTTCCAGGTGCACCTTAAACCAAGTCCATGTCTGCCTCTCAAACGGATGTAAAATGTGTCATGATCATTATTTTGAAGAAGAACCAATAACACTAAAACAGATTACCTGATCATTATTATATTGCTGGAGGTGCTGGAAGTCTTAAAGTGCAGCCAAGTAGATAAACCCCTGGGACCTTGTGGTGTACCCCAGTATGTTGCAGGAGGCTGGGGAGGAAATTGCGGGTCCCCCAGCAGAAATATTTGAAATCATCCACAGCCACAAGTAAGGTGCCTGAAGATTAGAGGGTGGAAAATGTTGTGCCTTTGTTTAAGAAGGGCTGTAGGAATAAACTTGGGAACTACAGGCCAGTGAGCCTAATGTCTGTCATGGGTAAATTGCTAGAAGGTATTCTAAGAGACAGGACCTACAGCCATTTAGAGATGCAAGGACTGATTAGGGGCAGTCAGCATGGCTTTATGAGTGGAAAATCATGTCTCATAAAGTTAATTGAGTTTTTTGAAGGGGTAACCAAGAAGGTAGATGAGGGCAGTGCAGTTGATGTTGTCTACATGGACTTTAGCAAGGCCTTTGACAAGGTACTGCATGGTAGGTTGTTGCATAATGTTAAATCTTACAGGATATAGAGTGAGGTAGCCAATTGAATACAAAATTGGCCTGACGACAGAGGATAGCGGGTAGTTGTGGAGGGTTATTTTTTAAACTGGAAAGCTGTGACCTGCAGTGTGCCTCAGAGGTCGGTGCTGGGTCCACTGTTGTTTGTTATTTATATTAATGATTGGGATGAGAATTTATAAGGCATGGTTAGTAAGTTGCAGATGGCATCAAGATTGGTGGCATGGTGGACAGTGAGGTTATCTAGGGTTGCAAAAGGATCTTGATCAATTGGGCCAGTGGGCTGATGAAAGGCAGATGGAGTTTAATTTTGATAAATGTGAGGTGATGCATTTTGGTAGATCAAATCAGGACAGGGCTTAATTAATGGTAGGCAGGGTTCTAGAACAGAATGATCAAGAGTACAGGTTCACAGCTCCTTGAAAGTGCAGTCACAGGTGGACAGAGTGGTGAAGAAGGCATTCAGCATGCTTGGTGTCATTGGTTAGAGCACTGACTACAAGAGTTGGGATGTCTTGTTGAAGTTGTACAAAACATTGAAATCTGTGTACAGTTCCGGTTACTCTTATAGAAAGGATATTATTAAACTAAAAAGAGTGCAGAAGAAATTTATTTGAATGCTACTGGGACTTGATGGTTTGAGTTATAAGAAGAGGCTGGGTAGACTGGGACATTTTTTTCTCTGGAGTGTAGGAGACTTAGGGGTGATCTTATAGAGGTCTGTAAAATAATGAGGTATAGATAAGGTAGATAACTTTTCACAAAGGTGAGAGGGGAAATATACACAAGGATCCAGAGGGGCAAATTTTTCACACAGAGGATGGTGAGTGTCTGGAACAAGCTTTCAGAGGTAGTCATTGAGGTGGGTACAACTTTGTCTTTTAAAGAGCATTTAGGCAGTTACATGGGTAAGATGGGTATAGAGGGAATTGGGCCAAATGTGGGCAATTGGGACTAGCTTAGTGGTAAAAACTGGGCAGTGTGGACAAGCTGGGCCAAAGCACCTTTTCCCATGCTGTAAACCTCTGTGACTCTATGCTGTTTTTGGCAGCTTGCTGTGCACAAATTGTCTCCTACATTTCCTACATGACAACAGTAACTACATTTCAAAAGTATTTTTTCATTGGCTGTGAAGTGTTCTGCCATAGAGAAAGGTTCTGCATAAATACAAGTTTTTCTTCTTCCTGAATCCTTTCTCGTGCTGTTTATCATACTTATCAGTTCCTCAATTTGTTCAGTGGCTATTAGAATCTGGAAGGAGCCCCAGCCCAGACATTAATGATTGTGATAGCATTCACATTCCTTCTGTCAATCACGCTTGTAAACTGCTGATGCTGTAAATACCAGCGGCCTGTGAAACTGAACACTTTCACTTAAAACATTCCCAGTGTCCAGATCTGCAGACACTATTGACAAGAAGGAATTTGAAAAGAGTGGAGATGAACAAAGTGAGGCTCTCTGAAATAAATCCAAAATTGAGTCGAAAGAGGGAGCATCACACTTTATCAGATCTCCTAAATCCCCCCGAATATTCGAAACAAATATCTCTCTGGGTTATTCACTGAACACTCTCTGCCCACAGTCACTGTCTCAGCCATTAACGTCAGCTGGGAGGGTGATTTCATCCACTGATGGGTGATCAAGGGGAAACTCGGAGTTAGATTGATTGCTTCACAAAGCAGATTGGTGGCTTCTAATGGATTGTAAAAGGTCAAATTCCCTCCAAACAGGTAGATTTCTTGCCCTTTGCCTGAGTGAGCGCAAAATCCAGTCAACTTCATTAACACCTGGTTTGGGTAGACAGAGTTGACAGTCTGGATTCTGTGTTTTTGATATTTCTGGGTATTTCAGAACTTTTATTTGTTTGATTGTTTCATGTTTTCTGCTGCTTCATTTTTAATTTACACATTTTACTTAAAACACCTAACTAGAGAAAACAAGGTAAAAATAGTTACACAGTGAGTGTAGAAAGAGGAGGAGTGAGAGATTTAGATATCACAATTTGCAGCCTCTGTTCAGTTCCTTTATTTATTTCCCACTAAAATAAGTACAAATATTACAGACATTAACAGGGTAAACAGTCCTGAATGTGATGTGGGTACAGGTTTTTCACAAGGCATCTTTTGTTCTTCTTGGAAGGCACGTTGGGGCAAATTTTCCCATTCTGCTCGCCACGGGAATCAGAGTGGGGGAGGGAGGGACAGATCATGGAAAGATCCACTTACCTCGGGTGGGATTTGCCGTTCCAGCGTGAGCATGGCTGGAAAATCCTGCCCTGTAATTCTGTTGTCACTGACTTCAGGTGTATCAGGAAAGGAACACACTCCCATTGCTGCTTAGGCTACCATGTGAATCCTGGTGATGAATAAATTCCAATATTAAATCTTCAATAATGTTCACAGAATCTACTGTATATGCTCAAGTAATGATTAACATAAACTGGGACCCAACTTTTGGCCAAAAAAAACAATTTTTCATCGATCTCATATATAAACTGACCCCTGAATTTTAGTCAAAAAATTCCAATTCTTTGGCTGTAATTTTACCAGCGCGGGTGAGGCTCACAGAACGGAATTCTGTGTTGGCCTCGGGCAGAATTTTACCATCGTGTTTACCACCCGCTTCCCTCTGAAGTCAAATTTGCCCTGATGCAAACTGATTCACTGATAGAATCATAGAGTCAGAGAAATATCCAGCACAGAAACTGGCTCTTCGGCACAAATTGTCCAAGCTGACCAGGTTTCCTAAGCTGAACTCATCCCATTTGCCTGCACCTGGCCCGGATCCCTCTAAACCTCTCCCATCCAACTACCTGTCCAAATTTTTTTAAACGGGGTGATTGTACCCGCCTCTATCTCAGAGAACTACACACCATTCAAAGCACGTTGCTCAGCAATTTGTGTTTCCTCATGTTTCCTTGTGTCAACATCGAACACCAAAGTTGCCATCTCACTGGCACGCACTGTGTGCCTGCAAATCCCAACCCCTAGTAACACAATGTGATATCAAGAAGGATCAGCAGATGCAGCGCGGAGGCAATGCCCTAGTAGTGGCATGGTGGCACTGTGGGTACCAGATTCAATTCAGGCCTTAGCTGACTGTCCGTGCAGAGCTTGCATGTTCCCCCCATGTCTGCATGGGTTTCTCCGGGTGCTCCTGTTTCCTCCCACAGTCTCAAGAGTTGCGGGGTAGGTGGATTGGCCATGATAAATTGGCCATAATGTTGGGAGGATTAGCAGGGTAAATGAGGGTTGTGGCAATAGAGCCTGAGTGGGATTGTGATTGATACAGACACGATGGGCTGAATGGCCACCCTTCAGTACTGTCGGGATTCTATGGTATTATCACTAGAAACTTATCCAGATACTCAGCTAATGTTCTAGGGTCCGGAGTTCGAATCCGTCATGGCAGATTGTGGAATTTGAATTCAATAAAAAATACCTGGAATTAAGAACATACTGATGACCACGTAAACCATTGTCGATTGTTTATGCTGTTTAGCACACAAAGGGCCCTGTGTGCTAGCTTCACCAGGCTGACACCTCATTTTTAAATATGCTTGCTTTTGGTCTTGGAATACCCGCTTGGTTTAATAGTAACGGTAGGATGGAGGATATGTCAGGCCACAAATTGTGGTTGAGAACAATTCTGGTGCTGCTGATGGCCCACAGATGGCCTCATGGATGCCCAGTCTTGAATTGCTAGATCTGTTCAAAATCTATCCCATTTAGCACGGCGCCATGTATGTGCTGACGTTAGATCACAAAACAGTAATACTGCAGAGTTCTGATGATGCAGCCAGCCTTGTAAAAGCATTTGATGTCTTTGTTAACAAGCTCTTCAAGGATAGCATGAGAAAAATTAGGGATGACTGGATGATTGGAGGAGGGACACAAGGGACACATATGCCACAAGGCTCAGGCCCTCTGCGAATGGATAGGTAGAGCTTGAGAAAAATCAGAATAGAGGTCGTTGTCAAACTGTGAAGTGTAGGATATTCAGTGATGATTGTTTATGGATGGATGTGGATAAGGATGCCATGATTGCTGGTGAAGATCCATGTGGTGATGCCATTTGTGAAGAAGACAGAGAAACGAGAAGGACGACAATTCTTAAGGAGTTTAATACACGTTAGTGCAGTCCTTGTTACTAAATAGGGTCCTTTCCCTTGTTGTGAAAATAACTGAGTGAAATTGTATAAACATTTTGGTTTTTGTTTTGTTTTTGAGGAGGTTAATAAGTTTAGTGAATTTACTGTACACAAATGAATGTCTGTTTCCCTGGAAGTTATTATTCATTTATAAATAAAGAAACAATCATAAAACATACTCTTTGGCTCATTTTGTGCTGGTTTTGGGGCTGGTTTGGTGGGAACAGTCTCTGGCCTGATAATCCTGCGATGATGCAATGAAGGGAGAGTGTGGATTTCAATCCTCAAAACTATTACTTGTGTTAATTTTAACCCATTTACTTTTTGGCTGAATATCTTGGTGGAACAATACTCTGATTCTGTGATACTGTCAGAGGGTCAGTGCTGAGGGAATGCCGCACTGTCAGAGGGTCAGTGCTGAGGGAGTGCCACACGGTCAGAGGGTCAATGCTGAGGGAGCGCCGCACTGTCAGAGGGTCAGTGCTGAGGGAGTGCCACACGGTCAGAGGGTCAATGCTGAGGGAGCGCCGCACTGTCAGAGGGTCAGTGCTGAGGGAGTGCCGCACTGTCAGAGGGTCAATGCTGAGGGAGTGCCACACGGTCAGAGGGTCAGTGCTGAGGGAGTGCCGCACTGTCAGAGGGTCAGTGCTGAGGGAGTGCCACACGGTCAGAGGGCCAGTGCTGAGGGAGTGCCACACGGTCAGAGGGTCAGTGCTGAGGGAGTGCCGCACTGTCAGAGGGTCAGTGCTGAGGGAGTGCCACACTGTCAGAGGGTCAGTGCTGAGGGAGTGCCGCACTGTCAGAGGGTCAGTACTGATGAAATTTCAGATGAAATATTAAACCACACCCTCTCTGCTGTCTCAGGTGAATGTCAAAATCCCATAGCTGTATTTCGGAGATTCATAGAATCATACTTACAGCTCAGAATGAGGCCATTTGGCCCATTGAGCCTGCAGTGACAACAATCTCACCCAGGCCCCATTTCTGTAACCCCACTATTTACCCTGTTATTCCCCCTGACACTAAGGGGCAATTTAGCATGGCCAATCCACCTATCCTGCATAGTATCTCTCTCCCACTTCCTGGTCAATATTTATCCCTCAGTGAACATAATATCTTGTCAGGTTAGGGGAACTTACCAAGAATAAATGGGCTGCTGTGTTTCCTTCTTTATAGCAATGATCACATTTCAAAAATACTAATTGATGATAGTCTGGAGAGGCACTATATAGACACAAATCATTCTTTATAATAATCTATCTTCTGTTACAAAATGCAGCAAGTGATTTGTTAATGTGCTTATTTAGCATAGTACTGAGTTAATGATTAATTTATTAACTTTTAATTACTCTCTAATTCTTATCATTCAAGCAATTCCAGATATTAATGCACTGACACCTCAATATCAAACAAGACAATGGAACAGAGAGAATAACTAATCCTTTCTGAATGACATGTGAGTCAATGGAACCTGATGTGACAGGCTGATTGATTCACAGGATTGTAGAATCCCTACAGTGCAGAAGGAGGCCATTTGGCCCATTGACCCTGTGCTAACAGCAATCCCACCTAGACCCTAGCCCGTAACCCCACGTGTTTACCCTCCAACTGGTCCCTGACACTAAGGGGTAATTTAGCATAGCCAAGCCATCTAACTTGCACATGTTTGGAATGTGGAGGGAAACCGGAGCACCCAGAGGAATCCCACACTGACATGGGGGGGTGGGGGGGGGGGTGCGGATGTGCAAAGTTCACACAGACAGTGACCCGAGACTGGAATCGAATCCCGATCCCTGCTGCTGTGAAGTGCAAAGCATTGTGCCACCAGGCTGATGTGTGGGGGAGCATTGGGGTGATGGACTCTCAATGATCAGTGCTGTATTGGATAACTGGAAAGGAGCTTTGAGACAGTGTGCCCTGTGCGTTGGTGCCAGTGAGAGAATTTGACCATTGTTAGTTGATGGTATTAATAACTCACCATTAACAAAAACATTTTCATGTAACAGAAACATCACAGAGACACTGCACAGCAAAACACCTGAATAAAGGATCCGGAATTTTACCCTCTCGCCTGCCACGGGAATCGGAGCAGGCGAGGGGTGGACCAGGGAAAGGCCCATTGACTTTGAGTGGGATTTCATGGTTTCAGAATGAGCGGGCAATAAAATCCCACCCTTGTTGTTTTATAAGACCCTCACAGTCTGACTGCTTAAACTGTCTGGTGATTAGTCACTCTGGGATAAATTTTGTACATATTGTCTTGGGGGTAATAATCCCAGCCAAATCGCAGGAGTGACATCCTGACAGGAAAAGCAAATCCCACAGGAAAATCACATCCCCCAAATCCCACAGGGAAAATCACACCCGTCCCTTAATCCGACAGGAGGAGTCATACCCTCTCTCTCAATCCCAAAGGGGAATTATGAACCCTCTTAAGTTCTGATAAATTTTCTCTTCTACCAATGTAAATGAGGGACAAACCGAATGGATTTTTTGCATGCGATCCTTTCTGAAGTATTCATTGTGTCCAGCCTCTGCTTAACTCCAAGAGATTAAAGGCAAGAATCTGCCACTGTGCTTATAAATAATGGAGCAAAATAAATGATAAGTGGATATATCAAACAATATGAAAGCTAATCCCTTAACCTTGAGCAGTGCCAGAATTAATGGTCCTGAACACATATATGCAGAATGTGCCTGAGGTGAAGTCTGCTGCTCCTGTATATTCTATCCATAACTTACACCTGTGCAAATGATACAGACTTGCCAGCTTTCATGTGACATGTATTTTCATAGAAATATTTTGGACTTTCTGTGGAGACCTCTTGTGTTTAACACGTTTATAAAAATTCTGGAGTCGGGAATGGCAAGCACGATAATGATATGTTCAGAGGATAGAGAGTGAATGAAGGTGGTAATCTGCAAAGTGAAACAAGAGAAACTACAGAGGATTAGAATGTACTTGGGAGTTGGACCAGATGAAATTCAATTCAGAGAAATGTAAATCCTTCTCCTGAGGTTCAGAACTCCTGGAAAGCAAATATTACAGACAGAAAAAAAATGTCTATGGAAAACGCAAGTTCTGGAAACCACAATTAACAACAATGAGATGTTCCCTGGAAGATTCCCCATAAAACAAATCAGCATGTCAGAACACTAGTATCAAACTTAAATAGTGAAGTAATCCTAACACTTTGTAAACAATTGGAGCAACCCCAGTTAGAACAGTGTAACAATGCTTGTAGAATACTGCGAGGCCTGGATAGAGTGGACATGGAGAGGATATTTCCACTGGTAGGGAAAACTAGAACCAGAGGGCACAACCTCAGGCTAAAGGGACGATCCTTTCTTCAGCCAGAGAGTGGTGAATCTGTGGAACTCTTTGCCGCAGAAGGCTGTTCTGGCCAGGTCATTGAGTGTTTTTAAGACAGAGATAGATAGGTTCTTGATTAATAAGGGGATCAGGGGTTATGGGGAAAAGGCAGGAAAATGGGGATGAAAAAAATATCAGCCCTGATTGAATGCAGGGCAGACTCGATGGACCAAGTGGCCTCATTCTGCTCCAGTGTCTTATGGTTTTATGCTGGGCACCACACACAGAAATAACATAGTAACTGTCAACCACATAACAGAAAGTAGCAGTTAGAATGATTAGTGGGATGGAGGAATTGGGTTGTGAGGAACAATGACTTAAATCATGGATGTTCCATTAGATTAGAGAAGGTTAGTGATTTCATTTTTTAGGATTCGAATGGGATTGGATCACGTTATCCATGACAAAC
This sequence comes from Carcharhinus amblyrhynchos, assembly GCF_965287045.1. Taxonomy (NCBI): domain Eukaryota; kingdom Metazoa; phylum Chordata; class Chondrichthyes; order Carcharhiniformes; family Carcharhinidae; genus Carcharhinus; species Carcharhinus amblyrhynchos. Next base: position 52,341,895 of record NC_137342.1, read on the forward strand.
CACTTCACCTTGTCCTGACAGGTAGAACCAGAGAATATGGCCAGTGCCTGAAGGAAAGTAAATTAAAACAACACAGAAACATTTCAGCAAGTGGGTGGTAAAGTTCAGGGAAAGTCTTCTTAGGTGGTGGTTGGTGGAAGGAGGTAGTTTTAATTCATTTTAATACAAATTAGATAGATTTAATTTAGAAAGGAATATTTTAGGATACAGAATATGACAATATGAGAAAGGCAGACTATATTTGGGAGACTCTTTCCTGCTCTTGGAGGTAAGCCAGTGTACTCAGTGAGCAGACAATGTACACACAGGCTAGTCAGTGTACCCAGAGGCCAGCCAGCGTACCCAGAGGCCAGCCAGTGTACCCAGAGGTCAGCCAGCGTACCCAGAGGTCAGCCAGCGTACCCAGAGGCCAGCCAGCGTACCCAGAGGTCAGCCAGTGTACCGAAGTCATACATTGTAGACTTGCTAGAATTTAGAACAGAAAAACACTTCAACACTCCACCAGCAGCCTTGACATTCAAACATCACAGGAGTCCCCTCAGGATGTTGTCCTGCACAGGTTTGAGTTCAAAGTAAGTGCAATATAATTCAATCCAATCACAAGAGATCAAGGCGAAGGTTTGGGAAGCTGATCACGACCTGCGGAAATATTTTTCATTCTATTTATCTTGTCCGTTAAGCTAAATAACCAAGAGTGAAAGACGTTGTATGCCTAATGAATCAAGGTGAAAGATACGGTATTTAGATAGTCCTGCTTCATTTGTACCAAGACCTATCTTTGTAAGAAGAATGAAAGCGGAACCTCGATTCAGCATTGCCCTGTGCGTTCAAACCTCAAGCCTCACCTGAATAGCTGCTATTTGGTTTCTGGTCAAAGCAGGTGCAAGTGTTATTTTGATTTTGTGTCATGCCTGAATGTTCACGCTGTATGCACATTTAATAAAGAACAATAGCAGTCATTACTTTTAAAGTAACATTCGGTGGACTGGTAATGATTCCATTCCTTCCCCAGACAAAGATAAATGAGAAGCAGGAAAATCTATCAGATGCTCTTGGAATTTGTACTTTGGAGGCTGGCAGCTGTTCATGAATACAATTTAGTGAAAAGGCACAGAACAATCACCCTAGACCTTGAACTTAGGGATAAGTTATAGTGGCGAGCTTACAGAACTAAAGACAAATTTATGCGGCAAATTCCGATGACTGTGTGACTTATGGTATGTTGTTCATTTCTGTTTAGCTGAGAGGGTGAGTTTATGTAAGCACTGCATAGCTAATACTGCGGTCATTTAAAATTACATCATTTACTCCTGTTAATCATTGTTGAGTTTTAACATAGAGACATAGAAACGAGAAACAGGACGCAGCCATTCGGCCCTCCAGCCTGCTCCACTATTCATTTTGATCATGGCTGATCATCAAACTTAATATCCTGACTCCCTCCTTCCCCCCATATCCCTCAATCCCTTTAGCCCCAATAACTGTATCTAATTTCTTCTTGAAATCACACAACGTTTTCGCCTTAACTACATTCTGTGGGAGTGAATTCCACACATTCGCCACCCTCTGGGTGAAGGAATTTCTCCTCACCTCAGTTCTAAAAGGATTACCCCTTACCCTCAAACTCTGACCCTTAGTTCTGGACACTGCCACCATCGGGAACATTTCTTTCTGAATCTACCCTTTCTAACCTTGTTAGAATTTTGTAAGTTTTGTTGTACCATTTAAAGTAGGCTGCAGTGTTTTAATTCTCAAGTACCAAGCTTTGCTTGTGTTGCAATATAAATGCTGTTATCTTGATAAAGGAAGGAGCAATCAACTCCAGTCATTCTAAATATAATCATGTGCTATAAAAATCAACAGATGTACGGTGAACTTGACTTGCAGTGAATTGTCCAGCCCGGGCCATACACCTTCACTGACCTGACCTTCCCACTTGGTCAATCCCCAGTGGGAAGGTTCAAGATCACAGCTGGATTTTCCGAAGATAGCATCAAGCGTGATGCCTTTCCCATAGGAAGCAAGAAAAAAACCCTAAAGGTCACACACTAGCCGTGCAGCGGTAAGCAGTACAGACTATGAATATTTTTGTAGCAATCTATTGTTTCCCTCAAGCAGAATTTAAAATGCATGGTTAAGGAACAGGTAAAAATGCCTAGAAAGGAATAATGATTGATTTCAAGAGTTAGTTTCAATTTCAGACTGAGTTGCAGCATTTAAATCAGTTTTGAACTGCCTGGAATGTGTCGATGTGCAAAGTCAACCCTTGCAATCCAGTGTCAACATTGTGAGTCTGCACATCAAGGTCATAATGGATTTTAATTAATGCAGGGAAAATGAGTTTATTAAATAATGAGAACTGTGCAGTGCAGCATGGACGCAAAGGGCAAATAATCCAATGGGCAATGAACCTCCTACATCCCTCTCTCTGGAAACCCTGTTAACCAGGTGAGTATACCACTACCGGAATGTTACACACGATCCTGTCCACAATATTTACAAAGATAAGCTGGCTGCACCAAGATCTTGAAGCTATATCTACCTAACCAGGTTACCGTGATGTATTCTAAAACAGAACATTGGCATGTGCCATCAACCCAAATAATTGGGTAGCTACTTGGTAAAACTGTAGTTATTGTTGAAAATTATTTTAAAACACCAGCTACTTTCAAACATCACTGATTACCAACCATCATATGGTGAGGAGCAGGTGAAGCATATTTATAGGGTAAAGAAGAATCTGGAAAGATACCCGGTTTCTGTTGTCTTCCATTGAACCACAAAATGGCAAATGGAGGGGTGGTCCTTTCTTAAACATGATGTGGAGAAGCTGGCTTTCCATAGAACCATAGAAAATTACAGCTCAGAAACAGGCCTTTTGGCCCTTCTTGTCTGTGCTGAATCATTTTTTGCCTAGTCCCATTGACCTGCACTTGGACCATATCCCTCCACACCCCTCTCATCCATGAACCCATCCAAGTTTTTCTTAAAAGTGACCCCGCATTCACCACTTTATCCAGCAGCTCATTCCACACTCCCATCACTCTCTGCGTGAAGAAACCCCCACACCTAATATTCCCTTTAAATTTTTCTCCTTTCACCCTTAACCCATGCCCTCTGGTTTTTTTCTCCCCTAGCCTCAGTGGAAAAAGCCTGCTTGCATTCACCCTATCTATACCCATCAAAATCTTATACACCTATCAAATCTCCCCTCATTCTTCTATGCTCCAGGGAATAAAGTCCTAACCTATTCAATCTCTCTCTGTAACTCAGCTTCTCAAGTCCTGGCAACATCCTTGTGAACCTTCTCTGCAGTCTTTCAACCTTATTTACATCCTTCCTGTAACTAGGTGACCAAAACTGTACACAATACTCTAAATTCGGCCTCACCAATGCCTTATATAACCTTACCACAACACTCCAACTTTTATACTCCAATTTATAAAGGCCAATGTACCAAAAGCACTCTTTACGACCCTATCCACCTGTGACGTCACTTTTAGGGAATTCTGTACCTGTATTCCCAGACCCGTCTGTTCAACTGCACTCTTCAGAGTCCTACCATTTACCCTATACGTTCTACTTTGGTTTGTCCTTCCAAAGTGCAATACCTCACATTTGTCAGCGTTAAATTCCATTTGTCATTTTTCAACCCATTTTTCTAGTTGGTCCAAGTCCCTCTGCAATCTTTGAAAACCTTCCTCACTGTCCACTACACCTCCAATCTTTGTATCATCAACAAATTTGCTGATCCAATTTACCACATTATCATCCAGATCATTGATATGATGGGCTGGGGTAAGCACAGTGAGAAGTCTCAGAACACCAGATTAAAGTCCAACACATTTATTTGGCAGCACAAGCTTTTGAAGTGTTGCTGCTTCATCAGGTGAATGGGAGTAGTGTTCACAAACAAAGCAGATATAGACATAAGCTTAATTTGCAAGATAATGGTTGGAATGCGAGTCCTTACAGGTGATCAAGCTTTAAATGTACAGACAATGTGAGTGGAGAGAGGGTTAAGCACAGGTAAAAGAGATGTGTGTTGTCTCCAGACAGGACAGTTACTGAGGTTTTGCAAGCCCAGACAAGTCGTGGGGGTTACAGATAGTGTGACAGGAATCCCAAGATATCTTTCTTAAACATGCAGAGAGGAGTCCGATGATGTGGGTAGCATTGTGGACAACAAGGTGACACAGTGGTTAGAACTGTGCCTCACAGTTTTGGAAACTTGTGTTCAATTCTGGCCTTGGTTAATGAGTGGAGTTTGCACATTCTCCCTGTGTCTGCATGGGTTTCTTTCCACAGTCTGAAAATCATGCTGGTTAGATGGATTGGGATGATAATCACTCCTTGGTGTCCCAGGTTGTGTAAGTTATATGATTAGCCATGGTAAAAGTGTGGAGTTGCAGGGTTAGAGTGAGGGAGAGGACCTGTATAAGATACTCTGTCAGAGAGTTGGTGCAAACTCGATGGACTGAATGGCCTCTTTTGCACTGTCAGAATTCTAACATGATGTTATTGGGGTCTGGCTGCAATTTCAAATACCACATAACCCAGAAACCCCATGCAAATTTCCTGGCAGTGAAACCAATTGAGAAGAGGATCAGAAAGGAAAGTCATTTAGATGTTCTTCTCAATTTTACCTGGAATGCTTATAACTCCCCCTTCCATTCTGCGAGGTCCCCTCCCAGAACCCCAGAGTTGTGCATCGACAGGCAACTCCTGACTATCAAATTTGTGCAGGCAATCGGAAAGTTGCCAACCATTGCATGCTGAAAATTGATCGACAGTACATTAGTCTCTACCACTTGTTAACACTGGTTACCACTGGTTAACTGAGGACAGCAACTTACAGCAGAAACCTGCTTTGTTTGCCTTTGTAGGTTGACTGGGGAGTGTATATTGTAACTTGTCTAGAATACATAGTGAATTGGTAAATTTAGTTTATCTTACCTTTTTTTTAATAAATGAAAACCTATAAAGAGAAACATTACAAATGTTTTTTTAGCACTGACATTACAATACACAATCTTTTCAGCCCTTTTAATTAGTTGTATTTAGTTATTTGGGGCATGGAGCATTAGTCACTTTAGTAATTTTAGTTAAGCAGTAAGGTGAGTTCAGTCTGACAGCAGACTTGCGGTGCTGATTCTGCCTATCTAACTGTCTGTCAGTTGGAAAGCTGAGAATGCTCTCACGGGTTAGTAAATATTGTCATGGGTTTTTTTCAACTTCTCTGGTGGAGAAAATATTAAATTGAACCGAAGGGCTCAGTCTCTGAATTTAATCTACAGTAAAAATATACACATCTTCTTTAAGGTCACGTTTGCTTTAATCAGAGAGCATGTATCGAAGCTAACCTTCAGTGCCTACATAATTAATCACTGCAACTTGTCCCTGGTATCGGAGTAATGCACATGGCAATGTGATGGTGTGATGTAATTCCATTCCTGTCTGCTCTCAGCGCCTGTCTGACTCTATACTTCAAGTTCCTGCCATGCTCTCACTGGAATATGTGACATTTGACATAATGCAAAGTGGCATAATTTAAAATGAAGCTATACACACCGACAGTGTTCCTGTATAACTGTAATTTAATACATGTTCACTGATCCCACTTATATCTTTAGTAAACAAAAATCAGCATCAATCATGGGTCGTGTTGATATGCAATTTATTCCTCAAAACAGTTCCACGACAGTAGCTCTCTCAACTTAGATTGAATAAGGTCAGGTTGTGGGACTGGTGGAAGAAAAAGGCATGAAGATTTCATGATAACAGTTTGTTTGGAACCAATCTGGTTTACATGCGATATGGGAAGGTGGAAATAAATATCAAAGAGGATGAAACTGGACCTACAGCAGAAATCCATCATGAAATCGTAGCCATTTCTTTTCACCAGAACTGGTCAACTTTCCGATGCAGTTCACCGAAAGATGATTCAAATTCTTTAATGAATTTCATTTCCTTGTCTCACTTTCACTTTTACAAAACTTGAAACTGAAAATCTTGACAATATTTTTTAAAGAATAATAATCTGTGGCCGTGCACAATCAGTGGCTGAATTTGAGCCTGTTTCACAATGCCAGCAACAGTCCATTTCACCCCCTCATATCTCATTTGCATCAAATCTTGATGCACATTTTCTCTGCAAAAAAAAATGTTAGTTGTGCTCAAGTAACCGGTGTTTTCATAAAGCTATCAGTTCATAGATCTGAAAGAGTTGGCTTCATTCTTTTATACCTCCAGCTCAGGCAGTCAATTACAAATAAACAGTAGCACGCTCATCAAAGGAGTGCCCTACTCTGTCACACTTTCTCTGACCTGTCAAAGATGTCCTTGGGAAATGCGTTTACATTTTACTCTCCAGGGTTAAAGACTCTAACATGTGTAACGATTTTGTTTTATTGTCCGTGGGCTAATTTCTATTCCTCCTTTTCCATTTATGGTTTTTGCCCCTGCCGTTCAGTCAGTAATTGGCCTAGTTTGATAACTGTTTGTTCAGGGGAATTGCACACAGGGGAATCTACTCAAAGTGAGAGAAACCCATCAATCTCCTTCCAGACATTCTCAAGTGGATTGGAGATTGTTGTATTTGCACCTTAGGAAAAGCAGCTGGTGGTGGTATGGCCATAGATGGGTCTGTGGGACATTCATTTTCCTCCTGACCTATGGACTCCAGTGTCATTTTGTGAGCTCGAAACGTTACTGAGATTTCCTATTGCTGCTACCAAATCTATTCTTTGACTTTGATTTTGAATTATTTTGTGGGAACTTTATTCACCTGTTGGAGGTTGACTTAAAATCGTACTAAGTCCATTTAAAAGTAACCTGTGGTGTGTAACAGGAAAGTATGTTCACGCATTACATTGCTGATGAAATTCTTACTGCTCTGATAGATCTAGTAAGAGCAAACTATTGCATAACAAAAACAAGGGTATTATCTGAGAATCCAGTGATAATTTATTATTCTTGACTCTCCCACCCTGCATTACAGGCTCATTGGTAAATCATAAAACTTTCCAAATATGAGCAAATACAGGATTCTACATACACATGTGCAAAAAGTTAACATTGGTACAATCTGCCTAATTGTACTTTGAATAAACTTGAGCAATAAAGGAGTTATCGCTTTGGGTACAGGGGTATATTTGAACAAACAGGATTGCTGGTCCTAACAACTGTTTTCTGAAGATTGTTTTCTGAGTGTGGCACAGTGGCACAATGGTTAGCACTGCTGCCTCACAGCGCCAGGAACCCGGGTTTGATTCCCAGCTTACGTCACTGTCTGTGTGGCGTTTGCATGTTCTCCCTGTGCCTGTGTAAGTTTCCTCCAAGTGCTCTGGTCTCTTCCCACAGATGTGCAGATGCTGGCATTGGACTGGGGTAAACACAGTAAGAAGTCTCTCAACACCAGGTTTAAGTCCAACAGGTTTATTTGGTGGTAAACACCACTAGCTTTCGGGGTTCTGCCCCTTTGTCAGGTGAGTGGAGAGTTCTGGTCACAAACAGGGCATATAAAGTCACACACAGTTTACAGAATACTGATTAGAATGCAAGTCTTTACAGCTAATCAAGTCTTAAAGGTGCAGACAATGTGAATGGAGATAGCATTAAGCATAAGTTAAAGAGATGTCTTGGGTTCATGTCACACTATTTGTAGCCCCCATGATTTGCCTTGGGCTTGCAAAATCTCACTTACTGTCCTGTCTGGAGACAATACACATCCCCTTAACCTCAAATTGTCTGCTCCTTTAAGACTTGATTAGCTGTAAAGACTTGCACACACTCACCTAATGAAGGGGCGGAGCCCCAAAAGCTAGTGGCGTTTACTACCAAATAAACCTGTTGGACTTTAACCTGGTGTTGTGAGACTTCTTACTGTGTTCCTCTCACAGTCCAAAGATGTGCAGGTTAGGTGGATTGGCTGCGTTAAATTGACCCTTAGTGTCAGGGGGACTAACAGGGTAAATGCATGGGGATAAGGCCTAGGTGGGACTGTGATTAGTGCAGCCTTGTTGGGCCGAATGGCCTCCTTCTGCATTGTAGGATTCTATGATTCGAAGATAAAGTTTCTCTGCTTTGGGGTATTTTATTACGTTAAAGGTTCTACAGAAATGCAAGTTGTTATCCTGTGGAGTTCAGCAGGGAGCCATACTCAGCAGGAGTATGAGGTGCTTTGTAGGGATTCCCTGTTGATTGCGTTGAGATAAGGCGATTACACAAAGTTATCAAAGAGAGGCATGTCATGGAATATCCAAATATTCTGCCAATGGTATTATGAGAGATTGATGATGATTTGTTGTGGTTATCACCAAATAAAAGAGAGGCCAAAAGGTCCAGCAAGAATTGAATCATTTTCAGGGTCTCGCGTAGTTCATTGTTTTCCTAAACTGAACACATGACATGGACCATGATGACTTCTGGGACATGGGTTGGTAATTGCGACAGCTCATTATTACCAGACCCTAAACCTTTCCTTCCTTTACTGCCTTCTAAAAATGCTCAAGTTCTCATTGTGAATATTTTAGCATTTTAAATTTGAAAATAGGCAACAGAGAGTTGATTAATTACATCTGTTAAAACGTTCCCCCTCATTTAAATGTAATCGATTCTGGAATGCTTGTTATAATTAATTATAAGTTAATACAAATTTAAAGAGTTAACAGTTTAAAACTTTGTAATCAAGTTTTTGATTTCTGTTTGTTGACTTTGGGCGTTTTATTTGTATAGGACATTAGTTCTGAGGAATGGAATCTTTATACAAATTTTCTTGCTTGAGTCCTTTCCTCAGAAAGGCTGTACCTCCTGGAACATGCAAAACATTATAGGCAGCTGCTTTGAACCACTGGGAGGATTGAGAGTTTCTGGCCTGTTTGGAGCTGAATGCTCACTTCCATTCTAACTCATATTCATTTTCTACAGGAGGATTGAAGCTTGCAAAATGAGACTATTTCACCCCATCTGCCTGCGTTGGATTTCAGCCTGATTGCTCCCCATTCCAAACTGCCCTTCATTCAACACTGACACTAATTCGGGAATCTCTATCAAAGAACTGATAGGCCCGGTGAATGTAAAAAGAAGACATTTACATTGGTGTGGTACAGGCATCAACAAGGATAGCAGTGAGATTAGGACTGATGTACACAATTATGGGATCACAGTGCTATAAAAAGGAGTTTAATCCTCACTTTGAGAACTAACACCTAGCCACTCAAAAGGGAAGTATCTCATTTTATAATCTGCTGAAAGTGTGTGAGAAATAGCACAATCTGCAATTCAGTAACTTTTAATTGTTAAATCAAAATAATTCCCTGACACGCTAAAAAAAATCAATAGATAACACTTTATTTATCTAACTAATAGTGAACAGGTTAACTCAACTATTAACAAACAGAATAAAACCCAATTCTAACGGTATGCTGTTCAGATAGATAACAACTCTCACTTATTAACAGAAAAAAAAGTCACACTCAAATTTACAACCAGGTTTTATCTTCCAGAATATTCTGTGCCTTCTCTGTTCACTCCTCTGTCTGGAACTTCTATCTTTTATTAGTACCTTTGCGATTGAGATGAGGCTTTCTTTTAAGACACAAGTGCAGCTCTAAGAGACTCAGGAAGTCTCTGTCTCCCTCCGAGAGCTGAACTAAGCTGCTACTCAACAGATGGCAGGCATTCTTCTTTAGTTTGTGCCACTGTCCCCCCTCCCCATCTCTTATACCCCTGATGACATGTCCACATCCCCACAATAGGATTGGCTTTCAGCTTACCAAAACATCAAGTTTAAATCTAATGGGTTGCTTGGTAGCTAAGTGCCTAATTTAAACTGACTGGTTAAAGTCAAAAGCCTGTTCTGATTCAAATGCCTGAAGCCTGTTACCAAAGTAATCTTGCTACTTGTCCTTTTATACAATATTTCAGTCTGTGTACTGGCTCCATATGCACCTGCACCGTTTTTTTTTAAACTCTAAGTACAGAGAAAGCATGACCTTTTTAAAGAACCACACTATACTTTCATCTCTTAGCATTTTACAATTCTTTTTATAATTTACAACCACCAAATTGTAACATTCTGCTCAACTCGCAACAATGGAGAGACCTGGAATCAGCATCTTAACCATATTACCTTTCACTCTGAATTGTCTGACTGACAAAATTTGAAGTATTTTATGAACAACATTTACAGAAGAAATCCAGAAGGTTTGAATCACATCATAAACTGCAAAAGATACTTCAGGTGTTTTCTGAAAGAAGTGGAAAATACAAGATAACATTGAAATCATTCTGAAATTTATATTGAAGAACAGATGTGGCTGTGGGGAGCTTTCATGCCCAGACTTTGTGGTATTTAGTGGAAGCAAGTATGATATTTTAAATAAAATTAAGCAGATATGTTGGGAAAAAGTCTCTATTCCCATCCTCTATTGATTATAGGTCTAATTGCAGGGCAGTATATAGCAAACCAACACCTCTTTAATCTTCCGGGGTGGGATAAAGACAAGCTTTAGACATCAAATATTCATCAGGCAAAGTTACACATGACTCAGCAATGGAAAAATTCTTCTTGTGTGTCCTTGTTTTCCTGGTTGTCCTTTGATTTTAAAGTAACAAGAATCTATTGGCCTTAAATATGAGATCGCATTCTGGAGACACTTAAAACAAGACAATTCACTTGGGAAGTTTTAGAATTTCAGCAGATTCCCAAGTGTTTTATTTATTCAGTTTCTAGACTCTCGGTTAACCACAGGGCATCTGAGTGAGCAGTTTGTACAGATGTTATATACCTCTCTGTTAGTATATTGAGGTTTACACTGCTATAATTTTATTTTTGTTGTTTTAAGACACGCTGCTGGTGCATTGGAACATATATTCTCAGCTTGATTTTCAGTTGCCTGTTGGGGTGAGATTAGGTGTTGGCTTGTTTTAAAAATATTCCTATCGAATGGTGTGTCAATGTCCTGACATATCCGGGCCACCTGACTATTTTCACAGTGAGGGTAAGGTGAGGGAGGGGTGCCTGCAGTCAGCAAACCGCATGTCTCTAATTCACTGCCCACTAAACTCCTTGAAGATCTTGCCAATGGGCCATGGAGGACGAGGAGGTGATCTTCAAAGTGCAAATCGTGAGGACTGACCAGTCTCGTACATATTATACTGCACAGCTGCTGGGTAAAATGTGGAGAGCCACAAGACCATGTTTCTTCTGAATAAAACCTGTTGGAAATCAGGGCTATTTTCTGAGTGAGTTTTGCACATCTCCCTTGACCGTTTGGTGATTTTTCTGTGTCACGAAGCCCTGTGATCTCAAAGAACAAAGAACAGGGCAGCATTGGAACAGACCCCATGGTTCACCAAGCCTGCACCAATCACGTTGTCCTACTGAGACCAATCGCCTGTATCCCTCTTTATCTGCTATCCCCTCTACCCTGCAAGGCTCCAGCACTTCAAATCATGCTCGTGTTCGCCTTTGAGGATTGAATTCTGTAACTAGTTTCTATCTTCAGCCAGGACCTGACTGCTGAGCTCACTTCAGGTTCAGTAATGGGATCTACATTTAAAAGTAGCATGAGCAGTGCAGATACAGCACAGACTTACGGATTCTATGACACGGAAGGGGACCAGGACAAGGAAATGACCTGGATATCAGGTTTCTGAACCCAGATTTGAATTCCAGCACCCACAGATTGTCGTCCTCCAGTCCTGCTGTAGAAAGAGCTTTCAAATCAATCGGTCTTTCAACCAATGGGTTTTGCCCCTTGCCAGTAGCAGTTAGACTAGAGAGGATAAAGGAACATAGGGAAAAGCTGCAGGAAAGATAGCCTCTTTGTATCAAAAAGAAATCATTTTTAAACATGATTATAATTTTATTGCAAAGAATGCAGAGAATTCCTCATGAATCTGTATAATTTTTACTTTGTTGTGAATTCAATTACCAAGAAATGCATTGACACCATTAGGTCAAAGAAAAGCTGGGCCAGATTTTAATTTAAAGATTAAAATTCTGGGTTCCCAGTTTATAAAAGATAGGGTTCAAACTTAAAAAGGACAAAAAGAAAAATTATTCTTTTTCCTTCCAGACCTTGTTTCCTCTTCCATTTGATCCAATGGACAACAAAATGGCCCGTGCATTAATTGTAATTCAAAGTATAAACTGATCTGTGGCACTTTTTTTCTCACCCCATCTGAACTTTAAGTTGGACAATAAAATAATCATGAGGCAAGATTATTTTTGTCCATTTGGAAGAAGCCAGTTTGACATCTACGCTTGTGTAGTTGGAGAGAGCAGCAGCCTGCAGTCTCGGTACCTTCCATCGGTAATACTGCACCATCATGGGTGGAGTTATTTCACTTGAAGAAACCTCGGCATATGTGATATAAGTTTGTACTCTGATTCTTGTATTTGAAGTTTCTAGTGTCAATTCCTGCTCCCAGTGGCTGCTGTAACATTTGATTCTTGCACGATTAGAGATGCTGGCGTTGGACTGGGGTGGGCACAGTAAGAAATCTCGCTACTCCAGGTTAAAGTCCAACAGGTTTATTTGGAATCACAAGCTTTTGGAGCACTGCTCCTTCATCAGGTGAGTGACTCAGTGAGACTCGAAAGCTCATGATTCCAACTAAACTTGCTGGACTTTAACTTGGTGTTGTGAGACTTATTACTTGATTCTTTCAGGAGGTGAAGATTTCCAGGTTGCGGTCAAGTTGAGTGCCTCTTGGCAGAGCAATGTCCTTTCAATTGAACCAAAGTCAATCCCTCTCTTCTTGTCTCACTGGGAAAGTGCTATGTTTTCATCTCCACGGAAATCTCAATGAGGCTGTGAGACATTTCAATGGAGTTTTTGGCAGATATTCCTATATCATTCATTATCTGTGCTTTATTTTAGTTTTTTTTATTGCAAAAGAATAGCACACATTCTTGGTTAAATTATAATGGAATTTTAATATCTACATAAGCATTTAGACAGTTACATGGGTAAGACGGGTATAGAGGGATATGGGTCAAATGCGGGCAATTGGATCTAGCTTAGGGGTTTAAAAATAAAAGGTTGGCATGGACAAATTGGGCTGATGGGCCTGTTTCCATGCTGTAAACCTCTATAACTCTATGGCATGATTTACAAAAAGAAACTACAGTCAGTTTAGCATTTTTCTATTTACTGAAATGTTCTTGCTGATAGATGACACAAAAATAATAATTCCCAAACTTAAGGAAATAAAACTCACTGCCCTATTATTCCATCAGGAAACCACCATTTAAGAATAGATTTTTTTTACATTTAATACTGACTGCCTAATAGAGAAAGACTCAATGGGCCAGATTCTCCGGCCTCCCAGCGCGTGCTTCCAGCCAGAAGGAGGTGGTGCGTGGTTTGCTTGTGGTGGGGTTCTCTGGTTCCACTGCTGTCACTGGGAATTCCCATTGATGTCACCCAATGCTGGCAGGAAACCCATGAGCGGGGATGTGCTTTCGGCAGGACTGGAGAATCCCACTGCGTAAATGGCCGCAGGATTACGGTCAATTATTCTTGAAGGCATGGGATGGTTATGATGGCAGGAGAATGAATGGAATTGATGAATGATTGCAGAACATGAATCGCTTTTGGGTTCTGCGCTGAAATGGGGATGAATAGAGGGGGGATTTAATAAGGGCTGTCGGGGGATTTGAGTTCAGGGCTCAATTGAAGGATGGTTGTGAGGTTTATCTGCCAAGTGTTAAAACACAACAGCTGTTATGCTGCAACTGCCATAAATTATGCATATTATCCTCATCACAAACATTCAGAATGCAAACTTGGTTAAAATTGCACTCTAAAGAAATCAGCTTGAGTTGTATAAAGTTTATATTCTATAATGCTATTAGAATCAATAATAAGGGCTGGAATTCTCCAACCTCGTCTGTAATTGAGATGTTCCAGTCCTGCTGAAATGAATGGTTATTGGCTGGGGTTCCAAGTCCTCCATTCTGGCTGGCAGTGGGAGAGGGGCATATGAGACTGGAGAATTCCAGCCAAGATCTTATAGACTTTGGGGGCGATTCTCCCCCAAAAATTCTAAGTATTGAATTTGCATAAAAACTGGAGTAACCCCTGCTGTTTTTTCAATGGATTTTCAAAATGAATCTTTTACACTCCGTGCGCTGCTGAGTGCCCTAGCGAGATACACTTTGAAAATCTGTGAGTGGGGCCTATTCATACTGGAGAGGCATCAGCGTAGAGCTGAGCAGGCCCACAGCGCTGAGCAGGCCCACAGCGCTGAGCAGGCCACTGCACACGCAGATCTGTTGAGATCGGTGCATGCGCAGTGGCCTTGCACTGCCGGCTTCCAATTATTGGCTAGCTCAATTGCTGACTGTGCAAACCCCCACCCCCAATTACAGGCCTCCCAAATGTCTCCGGTGAGCCCCGGTGTCCCCCTGCCCCAGCCAATCCCAGTCTCCCTCCCCCAACCCAACACACCCAGCCCAACTCCAACACCCCTCCCCCCCGCCTCCACTCACCTGGATGGTCAGCCTTGATTTAGGGGGATAGGTTTAAGATGCCAGGGGCAAGGTTTAAAGGAGATGTACGAGGCAAGTTTTTTTTTTACACAGAGGGTGGTGGGTGCCTGGAACTCGCTGCCCGGGGAGGTAGTGGAAGTGGACACAATGGTGCGTTTTAAGGGGCATCTGGACAAATACATGAATGGGATGGGAATAAAGGGATATGGTCCCCGGAAGGCCAGCGGTTTTAGTTCAGTTGGGCAGCGTGGTTGGTGCAGGCTTGGAGGGCTGAAGGGCCTGTTTCAGTGCAAAAATTTTCTTTATTCTTTGTTCTCACCTCCACTTGCGTGCATGCGTGTGTATATGTGTGCACGTGTGTGTGTGTGTGTGTGTCTGTGTCTGTGTCTGTGTGTGCACTTGCTTGTGCGTGTGTGTTAGAGTCCATGCCCCCAACACAGTAAAGTTCAGCCCAGGGTATTGGTGTAAGAAAACAATCTTCATTAGAATGCAAAAAAGCAGAGTAAAAATACTCAATGCCACTGGACAGCAACAATAGACATAATGAATCAGATAGAAGGGACATTCTGAGGTCAAACTGGGAAACAAACAGATTCAAAGAAAAACTACATTGAAGTTTCTGATTGAAAGAGAATTTATTTCTCATGGTTGTGTAATAATGAAAGTGGAAATAAAGGCACCACAATAATTAACTTATGGATCAGCATCAAACTCAGGCAAAGCACATGCTGTGTTGGTTAGATTTAGATTATTTTTTGAAAAACACTGAGGGAAAATAGAAAGGTTTTATGTGTGTTTTCTGAAGGATTAGCAGCAGTTATCAATCATAATATTTTCAAAGATGGTGAGGACTGAGGGAGGTTTGAAGCAAAGCAGGAAGGATGTACGATGATATCAAAGGCCCCACTAGGGTGATAGTGAAAACAGATAAATAAATACTCAAATATTGATGGCGGAAAAGGAAGAGAACTTTGTGAGTGCATCTCAACATTACGATAATGATACAGATGATACAAAAATTGGGGAAGTAGCAGATAATGAGGAGGATTGTCAGAGGATGCAGCAGGGTGTAAATCGGCTGGAGACCTGGGCCGAAAAATGGCTGGTGGAATTTAACCCGGACAATTGTGATGCAATTTGGAAGGTCTACTGCAGAAGGAAAGTATACAGTAAATGGTAGAGCCTTTAGGAATATTAGCATACAGAGGGATCTAGGCGTGCAGACCCATAGTTCTCTGAAGGTGGCAACTCAGGTTGACAAGGTGGCCAAGAAAGTATATGGCATGCTGGCTTTCATCAGTCAGGGCATTGACTATAGGAATTGGAAAATCATTTTGCAGTTGTATAAGACCTTGGTTCGGCTATATTTGGGGTATTGTGTACAATTCTGGTTGCCACACTACTGGAAGGATGTTGATGCATTGGAAAGGGTGCAGACGAGATTTACCAGGATGTTGCCTGGTTTGGAGGTTATGGACAATGAAGAAAGGTTCAACAAACATGGATTGTTTTCATTGGAGCATCGGAGGATGAGGGGGGTACCTGATAGAGGTTTACAAAATAATGACATGCTTAGATAGAATGGATAGTCAGAGTCTTTTTCCCAATGTCGAAGAATCAATTGCTCTGGGGCACAGGTTGAAAGTGAGAGGGGAAAAAATTAAAAGAGATGTAAGGGGAAAGTTTTTTTCACACAGAGGGTGGTGAGTGCCTGGAACGCGCTGCTGGAGGATGTGGTGGAAGCAGATTCTATAACAACGTTCAAGAGGCATCTGGATAGGCAGAGAATAGAGGAATATGGACCACGTAGAGGCGAGAGAATATTAGACTAGAGAGGCATTTGTGTCGGCACAGACTTGGTGACCGAAGGGTCTGTTTCTGTGCTGTACTGTTCTTTGTTTTTTGTTCTAATTCCAACACCTGAGTGCATCAGCTTGTTTAGATTTTCATGTCAGAATGGAATACAATGCTCAAAGGGAATATAAGGTTACACTGAGGAGTGAAAGCTGCATAAGAATGAGTGCACCTGGTAAATAGTTATTAAAATGGGGACATTTCACTTGCAACCAAGGCCCATAAACAAACTGCTGAAATATCAGGCCCTAAATCATAGATTCAGCCCAAACTTTGCTTAAACTTTAATTGCTAGTACCTCCTGTTTGAATTTGGTTTGTTTAGAGGTTTTGAAAAGGATTTTTTGGGCTGTTGCCTCCTTGATAAATGTTGTATCAGAACATCAGGCGCTTTGGTGAAAAGCTCCAGTTCGCTGCACAGTTGGGATACTCCGGTGCCACAGAAAGTGACTGGAGTTTTGGCTGGCATGCCAAATTCTCCATTCTCACTGGCAGTGGGACGGACACAGGTGAGATCAGAGAATCCCACCCATTGGGTACTCTGAATGTTCTATATTGTAGACAATGTGTTTCTGACGATGAAAGGTTTGGACAATTCTGTATTAAGATATTCTAGTTTTGTGTTTTGGGATTAAGAAAGAGTGCTAACTCTTGTTTTAAAAACCAGAGCATTGATGTGTGGATAACCCATGTAAACACAGTGAAATTGAAACTTTTCATGATAACTAAGCAAGTTCAAGTTTGATTTCAAAGAGAAAAGGGACTGGTTTATAATCTGCTGCTAAAGAAACAGGGAGAATAAGGAAAACACATCACGGGAAACATGTGAGGTGCTGAGGGAACACGGCCCAAACTGGCCAATCAGTTATCTTTCATCATCGTTGTATAGGAAAGATGGTTGAAAAGGAGTTTTCTGTGGTTCTGACCTCTATGTGCAGAACGTTACAGTTTGGAGTGGAAATCCTGGTTATTTTTTCCCTCTCTATCCCAGGAGCACGACAGCCAGTTTTGAAGTGCTTATTATCTTTAATCAGACCTGAGATTAAACTCAGGCGTTCCTTGCTCTGTAAGATTCAGTGTCACCTGCTGAGCCGCTGGGGGAATATTTGTGTTATTCTATATATTTAACTCTCAACTCCTATGTGCCAGATTTTAAATAAATCCTGAAGCAGCTCTGTTCCATCAAGGACTTTATCTGCCTCAGAAGTTGTCTTTGCAATCTTTGGTCAGATGGAAACATAGATTAAGAGCAAGTTTGGTGATTCAATGACTCAATACAAGTTCTCAGTGACTGGAACAATATTTATGCTTTGGAATAATGAGGTCCCAACATTACATGTGCATTAATTTCATTTGGGTACTCTTTGCCAACTGAGTTTGGAGACATTTTAAAAGATGATTATGTTTTGGGTCTGTATCTTTATGCAAAGTAAAATGAAGAAATGAAGAGGATCATGTATTGAGCCTCCAATTCTGCCCAACAACAAGCCTAAGTGGCTTGGACACCATGGGAGGTGCATAAGACACTAATGTTTAGTTAGATCTCAGCTGCAATATTGTGTACAGTTCTGGATGCCACACCATAGGAAGGAGTGAGTGGATTGGAAAAAGTGCAGAAGAGGTTTACAAGAATGGATCCAGGGATGAGACTAGAGGGATGGAGTTTAAAAACAGTGAGGTTATGTCGCAGCTATATAAATGCTGGTGAGGCCACACCTGAAGTACTTTGTAGAGTTTTAGTCTCCTTATTTGAGAAAGGATATACTGGCACTGGAGGGGGTGCAGAGGAGATTCACTAGGTTGATTCCGGAGTTGAGAGGGTTGGCTTATGAGGAGAGACTGAGTCGACTGGGGCTATACTCATTGGAATTCCGAAGAATGAGGGGGGATCTTAAAGAAACATATAAGATTATGAAGGGAGTAGACAAGATAGAAGCAGGGAAGTTGTTTCCACTGGCGGGTGAAACCAGAAATAAGAGGCATGGCCTCAAAATAAGGGGAAGCAGATTTAGGATTGAGTTGAGGAGGAACTTCTTCATCCAAAGGGTTGTGAATCTGTGGAATTCCCTGCCCAGTGAAGCAGTTGAGGCTCCCTCATTGAATGTTTTTAAGACAAGGATAGATAAATTTTTGAACAGTAAAGGAATTAAGGGTTATGGTGAGCGGGCGGGTAAGTGGAGCTGAGTCCACAAAAAGATCAGCCATGATCTTATTGAATGGTGGAGCAGGTTTGAGGGGCCAGATGGCCGACTCCTGCTCCTAGTTCTTATGTTCTTATGAGAAATTTCAGTTACGAGGATAGATTGGAGAGGTTGAGTCTGTTCTCCTTGGAGAGAAGAAGGTTAAGGGGAAATTAGATAGAGGGATTCAAAATCCTGAGGGGACTGGATAGAATAGACAGGGATAAACTGTTCCCAATCGTAAAAGGCTCAAGAACAAGAGGGCACAAATTTAAAGTGATTTGCAAAAGAAACAAATATGATGTAAGAAAGAACCATTTTTACACAGTGAGAGGTTGGGGCCTGGATTGCGCTGTCTGGAAGTGTGGTGGAGACAGAGTTAATTGAGGCATTCACAAGGGCATTAGGTGAGTATCTGAATAGAAACAATGTGCAGGAATACAGAGAAAAGGCAGGAGAATGGCTAAGTTGTGATGTTCATTTATAATGGGCTGAATGGCCTCCTTCTGCAACTTGACAACTCTGTTTCTGGGTGCAAGAACTTTGCACCCTGCTCTGAAAGTCTCAATCTGGACTCTCAGAATCACAAATGCACAGCAGCTGGGCCTGGTTTTTTGGGTCTGACAGGGAGACAAAAGGCTGAAGCCGGTGTGGTCAACAGGTCAAAGAAGGAAAATAATTTGCTTTGAGCAGCTGGACAGATTATTTCTGGCGGAAGAGGTGCTTCCCATGGTAACCTAAAGAATCTATTAGCTTTGCCCTGACAAGGCCAGGTAGACAAATCACCGGAGTGGGTCTTCCTGCTAATAGTCAGTTTGGAAGTTCTCCAGAAACTGAGGGAGGAACTTTCACTGATTACTGACTGTTATAACACAGTGAATCAGGGAGATGTGAACCCACTGGAAGCATGGAGTTGGACTGATTCCCATAAAAACTGCAATGCAGATTGTGAACTATAACTGTGATGTGGGGGCTTGCAGTCATATTAAAATTAAAGGTGTAGTTTGATGCACAAGTTACTAATTAGTGTTTAGTCAATGCTGCTTTTAGTTTGTTTGTTATGTTACTTAAGACTTAAAACTTGAAATCTCATTGCACAACTCCTTTAAGTTGATAAATGTCTTTTTAAAATTTGTTAATAGAGCTATGGAACTTGCAGCAACTGTAAGAGTTGGCATGTATACTTTGTGTTTCTAAAACCTTCATCTCCAGTGTCAATTGCATTTGTAGGGGAATCCTTATTTATCTGTCAAGGCACATTACAACACATTATATGCAAATAGTTTGCATTTCAGGGAAGGAACCAATGAACTCTCATACCAATTCATACTGTGGAAATGACTGAGTGGAATTGCCTTTGGCGAGTCACACTGCCCTTTAATCCACCTGAACAAAAAGTGGAGGGTCTTAAAGGTGAAGGATGAAAGAGGAAGATTGATCAGGAATAACATGAGCAGCACCAGCCCTGTTCCCCATCGCCCCCATTCGCGCCCCTCCCCTCAACAACCCCACACACCGATAGTGTGACAGAAAACTGTTCCAACGTGAAAATTAACAGCTCACAAACACCCAACCTGAGAGTAGCCATTTTGTATTATATATGGCAATTTCTAACTCCAGGAGAATCCTGTCCTTTAGTCACTTTGAAGGTTAATGTTTCAATCTGCTTGGGAAATCAGACACCTGCCCGCATCAATCTGAGCACTTTGGAAATTTATCATTCTTCCCATTGATCGATCGCCAATCGTGCTGAAGTTCCTTTTCTGGAAGATCTCCGAGTGTTAGGGGACACGAGAAGTGAGTGGGCCAAACAACAGCTCCATGAGGAGAGTAATCCGCACATTCTGACTGAGGTTTAATACTTGGGTTTAATTTTATCAAGAGGATTGAGGAGTTTATTAAACAGCACGTAGAGAACCACAGCATGTTTTTGGATTGGTTTCATTCTGACAGCAGTGTTATTTTGACATGAAAAATCACCACTGTAGTGAGTGGCTGCATTAATTAATCAATTAAGCTACATTAATTAAGGATATTATTTATGTCTACTTAAATGAAACACATTTATTAGCAATCAAACATTATTAATTTGTCAAGTCAGAGAAAAAGCCAAAGCAGATGACATGGGAATGTTAGCATGTATTGAGTTTCATATACTCTCGCTGAGACTTGCAGCTATATTAAAATAATCCTCACTTTGGAAAAATGACACAATCCATTATAAAATGGATAAATGTGAATAAGTGTCAGTAAATTCTTGTCACAAAGATTTTGTTTTACTGAAATGTAAACTGTCAGCAAACTGTCTTCTGTCCTGGTGATGGAGGGAGATTCAGATACCTTCCTATCACTGTTCAAAATGCAGCATTAGCCCAGGGTGCAGTGAAATCCAGCTCAATGTGATATCCTTTACTCTAACTGCAACATACCATGTGGGACTCACTGTGATGGTTACAGAAACACCTGACTACCTCCTAAACATGGAATCTCCTGTAACAAATGTATTTTTACATTTTGCTGTTCCCCTGGGGAGTCCCTTTCCCTCTCTGCCTTTGGTTGGACTGCACTCCTTCAAGCTGTCCTTATTCCCTGCAATCTCAAATACTGAGTACCAGTTTGGGAGGGCCACACACTCTACTCTTCCTGCTGTACCATTTGATCACCTACCTTCTATCCTCAACTCTAACTGGCTAGGGGTGGGGAAGGAGGTGGGGGGAGGTGTGGGTGACTGTGGTTTGGCATAGAAGGGGTTAATATGTACATGGTTGAGTAGTTGATAAACACTTAGTGTTGAACTATACAAATTTCAGAACTCTTCATGATATGACTGAAGTACACACATCTTACAATGGTGACCACTCTATGGAACATACAGTCCAAGAAATTCTCATCTCACATCCTGGTACACAAGACAATAAAAACTGGTGGACAGGTAATTATAAACAATCAAAATAGTCAATGAGACACTGGCCTTTATCTCAAGAGAGCTGGAACTGGAAGGTGGTGGGGTAGTGTCACTGGATTAGTAATACAGAGACCCCAGGGCAATGATCTTTGGAATTGGGTTTAAATCCCACCATGGCAGATGGTGAAATTTAAATTCTAATTAAAAGTTTATCAACCATTGTCAATCATTGTGAAAAAACATCTACTGCATTCATGTCCTTGAGGGAAGGAAATCTTCTGCCCTTACCCGGTCTGGCCTACATGTGACTCCAGAGCCACAACAATATGCTTGATTCTTTAAATCAGATTTTTTTAAAATGCCCTCTGAAATGCACTCAGCTGAATAGGGCGATAAATGTTCAGATCCCAAGAATGAATAGAAAGGAACACACAAAGGGGAGGAAGTTACGTCATCAACTTTGATCTCCATCTGAAATTGCATTCAATTGAAGATTTTTGTCTTGGTCTTGGAGGGATTGAGCAAATTCACTACAATAATACCAGGGCTTAAAGAGTTAAATTACCAGGACGGATTGCACAAACAGGGTTTGCATTTCCTTGAGGGTTGATCCAATTGTGTTGTTAAATTAATCATAAGATTTGATAAAGTGCATATGGAGGGCTTGTTCCTACTGGCTGGATATTCCAGAATGAGACAATGCAACCTTCAAATTTGAGCAAGACCAATCAGGGGTGAGAGGAGGAAGCTACTATCCACACACAGCCTGGGAGGCGAAGCTGTGACAACACTCCAACACATCCACCTGCCTGGCTACAGAGTAATACTTATATTCGGTTACAAAATGTGCAGTACAGTTATGGATCTAACCGATATAGGCCAATCTAACCCATACAGATTAATCTAACTAATATAAATTAATCTAACTGATACAGATTGATCTAACCAATACAGATTAATCCGAAGATAAAATCAAATTACTGTGGATGTTGGAATCTGAAACAAAATCAGAAAATGCTGGAAAATCTCAGCTGGTGATGAAGGGTCATCTAGATTTGAAACATTGGCTCTATTCTCCTCCCCACAGATTGATCTACCAGACGCAGTCTGGTCTAACCAAAGTAGATTGATTAATCAATCGAGCTGAAATAGATCAATCTAACCGATACAGGTTGATCTAACAGATACCAATCTAATCGATTGGTGGAACAAGTCCTTGGATTTATTCCTCCTCCTGTTCCTATGTTTCTGAAAAAGGCGAAGCAGCAAAGTTTTACTTTATTATTTTCTTTGTTTAGTCATCTCTCAGGGTCGTTGACAAAGCCAGCATTTATTGTTCACCTCCAGTTAAGTTTTATTAAACTTTTTGCAGCAACTTGCACAGTCACCTCAGAGAGTAGTTAACTGTTAACCATCTGGTGCGGGACTGGAGTTGCAATTAGTGAAGATTCCTGAATCTCAAATCCAGCCTCGGAGCTGTGTCACTAACACAAACATTAAGATGCCCCTTTTTCCTACACTGTGGTGAAGGAAATCTCACTCATTGCTAAATATCAATGTGCATGTTATTATTTTCAAATATCCCTTTATAACTCATGTTTTTGTTTAAGTTTGATCAGTAAGCACCAATGTATTTCGATGAATTTTCCTCCTTTGACTAACCTACATTCTTGACCTTTTAAGAATAAATGTGTACATTGTTTGATGACATGTGCTCACTTATGTTGAATTCAATGTGTGCTGAATTATTTACTATTGCACTCAGTTAACATTTGATTGGAATTTACTTTGGCACAAATCACCAGGGAAGAAAATGATGCAACTAATATCACCATTCCTTATATTGTCACAGTGTGAATGGACTGCATCACCTTACCTTAAATAAATTCAAATAAACTCTGCCGATATTAAACAAAACAAAGCTGCTTAATAATTCCCTGTTTAAATCCCAGTTGAGGTCACCGGTTAGGATTCTGTTCCATTTGTGTTTGCAGCATTTCATGTTTATTTTGGCTCCAGTATGAACCGTACGTTATTCAGTTTCCGGCTTGGTGTATCCTCATGTTTTCCTTTAGCTTCACAAAGTGACAGCAATTTGCATTTGCTGTTTATACTAAAGTGATGTAAACGCTCTGATGTACGGTAGAGCTCACAGTCTGTGACCAGAGGTGGCAGCTTTTACTCAGCACTCATAATGAGACAGTTTATGAAGTTTAACAAAGTGAACCACTTTTCATGGGCACAATTCATAGATTTACAGATGGGGTGGAAATTAAAGATTTCTAACTTGTTGCGAGTTTGACATGATATTTGTATTATAGCACTACTCACAATACTCAGACTATTGCATGATGTCTACCCTCTTCAGAATGAGTTCACTGATTATAAAGTGACTAATTTATGAGTATGTTATTTTGAATGGTGTGGGTAAATTGATTCAATAACAACATGTATTTATATAGCACCTTTAACACAGTAAAACATTCAAAGTTGCTTCACAGGAGGCACTGAACAAAATAAATGGATATTTGGTCTGGTGAAAAAAAGCTTGGTTAAAGAGATAGATTTTCTGGGGTGCTTCAAAGGAGTGAAAAGCAGGGAGTGAGAGGAATTGAGGGCTAAGGCAGCTGAAGGCATGGTCATCAATGGTGGAACATTACAGATTAATTTTTCATATCTTTTTTGAATCAAACATCAAATTGGATTCTACAATTCTGGACTATTCTCTGACATGCATAACACCCTCTTGATTATCAGCACTTTATAGATTTTGTTCTGTAAAAACGCACTGACAGATTTCACTAGTCAACACAGTTTTTTTTATTGGTAAGAATTGCACAGCAGCCAAATGCCTGTAACCAGCTCCCAAAATATCTCTGCCTTGGAGCGTCTCTCACCATGAGGTGATTCCATACCCTGAGACCCGATTGGCCACACAAGCCATGTGACCCTTACTCTGCTGTGTTTCCCTAAAAGGGACAATCATTACATCCCTTCCCTTTTAACTCCTTTATGCTACTTGCTTCTGTGAAGAGATCAGTTATGTCGATAACAAGACGATCAGGTAATTTGGTGCTTACAAGTTCCAAACATTTCTGGTGGCAGCACTGACTGCTGAATCCTCAGTGATCCACATGTTTATGAATGATTCATGTCTGCTGGGAATGTAAGGGGTTTGGTCAGAGAGACAATAATTCTGAGGATCCAGCTTGATCCACTATCAAGGTTTCTCATATAGATGACTTCATCTGCTCTAAATGATCATGCGAATTATGGCTTGTTTTCTGATTAGTTTGGCTGGCTCCACCGTCCCTGGTAAATTTGGAAGCATGAGGTTCAGTCTTATTCTGGGAAGATGCTTCATCAGCAGCTTTGATGGAGTTTTCCTTGGTGCATGCGGAGTGGTGCAATGGTGAAGGAGGAATTGGGGGATTTTGCTCTGTAAGGTTTCTCCTAATAGTTTTGCAGACAGGCCTTCAATTCTCACAATTGGATATTTATGCAGCTTAGTGACCCAACTAACTGATAGTTTATTATTGCCACAAATGTGAACGGTCTTGTCCAGTTTAAATATAGAGGCTATTGGTGCCCTTTCTGAGAACTAATTGTCTGGATAATACCTCATTCATCCAACCAATTTCACTGATTATCCACTTTCTTTCATAAGGAATATGGAACCCATTTTGTCCTAAAAAATCAGGGAGTTGCTTCTGGATCCAAATATGTCTTGGCTTGTAGCCCTTTGATTTTGCCTGATTCATCACAGAAGATACTCTTGTATTTTCATATCAGTTCAGGCAGTTCCCCTTCCTGTATCAATTCAACTTGATTTCTTTAAGCCATTCACAGTCAAGAGGGCTTTGTCCTTCCCCCCTCAGTAATAGCACTGGGAGTTGGGTAGATTACACGTCCCATTGTGCTGCGTTTTATCCCTTTTGCTTCTCCCTATAAGTCTTCAACTCAGCAGAAATGTTCTGAAATTCAACGGTTGGACTCCCTCTCTTTGGTATCGAAATGTGTGTTCATCCATCACAGCGACAGATCCCTGTTTCCATTTCCATATTAAGCAGTTTGCCATTTACCTGGAGTCTTACAGTAATAGGGTCTATCTTGCCTGTATTTAGATTAAACAGAGAGTGAATACCAGATTCACTGGTGCTGGGCTCTTCCACATTCCATACTTATAACATCATGCTTGATTGATTACTCTGCGATCTCGACGTTGTTCTGCGCTGCTTCATCAAATATCCTCTTTATTGACAATAAAAACATTCAGCCCCTTTAATCCAACATATTTCAGGAGTGTGGCTACCTCCACACCAGAAACATTCCTCTTTAAGGGGGGATCTGACAGAGACTTATAAAATTCCAACAGGACAAGACAGGGTAGGTGCAGGGAGGATATTCCCGATAGTAGGGGAATCCAGAACCTGGGGTCACAGTCTGAGGATTTGGAATAGACCATTTAGGACGGAGATGAGGAGACATTTCTTCACCCAAAGAGTGGTGAGCCTGTGGAATTCATTACCACAGGAAGTAGTTGATGCCAAAACATTGAATATATTCAACAGACGGCTGGATACAGCACTTGGGGCAAATGGGATCAAAGATTATGGGGAGAAAGCAGGATGAAGCTATTGAGTTGGACAATCAGTCATGATTGTAATGAATGGTGGAGCAGGCCTAAAGGGCCAAGAGGACTACTCCTGCTCCTATCTTCTATGTTTAAGCATTACTGACTGACTGCTTATTCTGTACCTTTGTTGTGTTGGTGCCTGGAATGGTTTCCTGCTTCACGGCTGCTTTAGCAGTTTTGGTGTCATGGCTGATTACAGGTTCCTGCCCTAATTGATGAATGGCACCATTTTGTGCACTCTGCAGCTCTTGTGCACATTTTTCAGTGCTTTCCACGTCCAGCACCATCTTCATTGCTCTTTTAAAGTTCATGTCAACCTTTGCAAGCAATCTGTGTTGAATAACATTGTTGTTCACATCACAAATTAACCTATCCTGTAACATGTCTTTTGGGGTGGATCCAAAATCACAATGCTCCAAACATGATCGACTTGCCAGGGACTCTCAGCTTTGAATTAAATTTGAATATTTGGAGAGACTGAGTGATAGTTGAAGTTGAGCCTTCACTAAATCTGAATGACTTGGAGATGGGTGTGGTTGGGGTTGTAAGATTGTGGATAAGGTTAGAGATCTGAGTTCTACAAACACTTTGAGGAATTGCATTGCATTTTGCCTCTTACCCTATTTTATTTATTTTGTCCTCCATGAAGAACCAAATGGGTTCATTCACCCAAAGAGAGGCATCCTGGTAAGAATTTGTTTTCCTCAGATTTTGATGAAAACAGGATACTCACTGGTGTTGGGCCAGACGCAGTGACAAAATAATTCATCCTCATTGCCAGATATAAAGATTCACTTTCACAGACTTCATTAGTGAACAGAAAACATATTTATTGATAAGAATTATCCAGCAGTTAGTTTGTAACTAACTCCCAAAATGTCTCTGCCTAGGAATCTCTCTCACCACGAGTGAGACCACACTGAGTCCCGATTGGTCACCCAGGCCATTTGGCCTTTACTCTGCTATGTTGCCCTTAAAGGGACAATCACCACAAGTTCTTTATCTTACTGAACATCTTTCAAAACATAGCACCTGGGGCTAAGGATTGATTCATTTTGAGCCTCTGGTTTGGTCAGGAACCATTGAGTCTATTTAGGAGCAAAATATAGGGGGGAAGGAATCAGTTTTAGCAACAGAACCACATGCGATGCAAAGATATGTGACTTGGCTTTCAATAATGAATTTAGCAAACAGAATCAACTTCTGATAATTCAGGTCATTGTTGGCAATGAAGAAGTGTCACCAAATCAGAGATTCCATTATTAATCCAATGATGGAAGCACTGGCTCAGTCACATTCATTGGATGGATAATGATCATATTGGCAAAGATATTGGACAGAATTCAAGTCCCAAGGTGGTCCTGGTGTAATTAATTTTGCGTCCAGGGATTTTATGCCATCTTCCTTGGTGGGGCAGGCTTGGTGGCACATGTTCCCCCATCATATCTGGGTGTTGTCGTTAAAAGGCACCAGAAATGGCATCGATCAACTAGATAGTCAACATCTTTTCCCAAAGATAGCGGGGTCTAAAACTAGAGGGCAAAGGTTTAAGGTGAGAAGAGAGAGATTCAAAAGAGTCAGAGGGGCAATTTTTTTCACACAGAGGTGGTGAGTGTCTGGAACAAGCTGCCAGGGGCAGTAGTCGAGGTGGGTACAATTTTGTCTTTTAAAAAGCATTTAGACAGTCACATGGGTAAGATGGGTATAGAGGGATATGGGCCAAATGCGGGCAATTGGGACTAGCTTCGGGGTTTTAAAAACAAAGGGTGGCATGGACAAGTTGCGTCAAGGGGCCTGTTTCCATGCTTTAAACCTCTAATCAGTGAGCCACCATTGAAGGGAGATGCTGGAACTCCTGGAAAATAAGATGGATCTCCAGGAACACTCTTGAGATTAGAAGATAGACCTTCTCCATGACACTAAAGCTGAGCGATCCACCTGATAAACGTTCCCTCCACGCACAGTTATAGGGCTCTTGGCATAGATCTCTGATAGCCTCCAGTTGAATTCTGGATGTAGCTCTTTGACCCTCTTCAGGTAAATCCTGACTCCTGCATGCGGTAGTGGTCCGGACATGTTCTGCTGTTGGTGTCGCAGGGGATCAGACCAAGGAGGGAGATTCCAGCCAGGCCTTAACCTGCATCCCATCAGCGGGATTCCTGATCCATCATAAAGGCAGTGTGAAAGATACCATTGTAACTTCACACTGGGGTGAAAGAGATTTTTCAGCCTCCCATAAACTTCTCCCCTGCCCACTCACTATTGATCCCATTAGCAGGGCATGGAAAAATTTGCATTTTGTCATTGGGACTGGTGCTGAAACAGAGTCAGATTTATATTAAATTTGTAATGTGAATATGCCATCAAAGAGATTAGATGGATTGGCCAAGGGAATTGCCCCTTAGTATCCCAGGATGTGTAGGTTAGGGGGCTGAGTCATGGTAAACACTTGAGCTTACAGGGGAAAGGCGGGGAAGAAGGAATGGATAAGGTACTTTATCAGAAAATATGTGCAGACTCGAAGGGCTGAATGGCCTGTTCTGAACTGTACAGATTCTATTAAGTAAGATGGTCAATTCAGAATAAAGAAGTGTTGTAATAGCTTAATAAAGAAACATTCTGAATTTAAAGTTAATTTCACCTCACTTGAACTCTACTGGATTTGAAAATTCTTGATATTGACCATTTATGAACCTTTGCACTATCCAGGGCAAAAAAGATACAGGACAAAAGGATATATCTTTCACACAGCAGGAGTAACTGAGCCTCACATTCCAAACTAAATAACCATTGTCTGGCAGTGATGCTCAATCACCAATTTACTGCGAAAGGTGACCTTTCACAAGGTCCAACAATGTAAAAGCTTCACTTGTTTATAACAATATAAATTGATCTTACAGTAAATGTCAGATCAAAATCCCCAGAAGTGTGTATTCCCCTGAGGCTGATTAAATGTGTAATGGGTTGACTGCAGAGTAACTCTACACTCTTCAGCATTCAGAATAATCTTTGAAAAATTCATTTAATATTTTTACATAAGGAAGATCTGATAAATTCTAGCCACTGCAGTGAAGTATAATTAAATATCATGAATTTCACGGTATTTTCAAATAAATACATTAACCACGATAAAACTCCATTTATTTCCCCTCTTTTGAGGCAGAATTTTTTGTCTTTTTCAGTCTAGAGGCTGACAGGCACGGCTAACAATTTACACTTGGACCTACGCTGTAGCTCAGGGTGGCATTTCAATGAATCTGTGTGGAGATGAACTCAGCTCCAAACACATCTCTGCAATCCAGAATCATGTCTCAACACATTTATCCATTGCACCCCGATGAAACAGCTGAATTTGCTATAAGAAAATTACCAGAATTTTAGCATTAATGATGCAGTTACTGAAGTCCAAGTGATTAATTGTTTCCTAAGGAAAGGTTATAGATCATACTTTCTGTTAACTGCCTTAAAAATTCACAATTTATTTTATAGCTGTTGAAATTGTGTAACGTTAAGGCTATCACAAAGTGTCAGGAAAAATACAGGTAATTTTAAGGGATTTATATTTGTATTGGTAAATATTAGAAATAGTTTTAGTAGTTTTAAGTGGGTTAAATTTAGTGTTACTATGTAAGGAAGGACCTAGTTACAGTTAGCCTCATGCAGGACAAATCTGTATGTATGTGTGGAGGTTTTCAAACCAGTCTGTGCTTCTATTGTGCTTCTCGAGGGTTACATCATGAATAAAGTTTTGGAGAAGTAAAAGTTGTTGCTGAGCAACAGGGGCACCATTAAGGTTGGAAGTCTTTTGAATTTAGTTAAAAGCAAAATATTGCGGATGCTGGAATCTGAAACAAAATCAGAAAATGCTGGAAAATGTCAGCGGGTCTGACAGCATTTGTCTGAAGCTACAATGGTGACACTTCTTCATTGCCAAGAATGCTGGGCTGGCACTGCCCGGGACAACCCCCCTGAGCCCTGATCTCTCAGAGGGGTCTCAATGGCCTTTGTTCCCTCCAGTGGGATCAGGTTGCCTGTTTCCCATTAGTGTGGAGCAGGCATAAACCCTGCTCTGGGTGGGTGGGGGGGTGGGGGGCTTGGTGCAGGGGAGATGCTACAGGCCTGGAGACTTCAATCCTGGGCCCAATAATGAAATGGAAATGGCAATTTCCATACTGTAATCAGTGCTAATTTCTGGTGCCAAGCTGATTACGCTGGAAATCTTAGTCTGTTAGACTCACAGAGGCCACGATGCCCAGCAGGAAACCTGTAAAACAGCCTCCACTGTTTGGGCAGTACAGCAGGCTGGGAGAATCATATCCCCCCATTTTTATAAATATTTATTTTCATTGTGAAAACTAATTATCAAATCGGAGTTGAATGCATTCCTTCACATTTTCTAAAAAAGGTAAAAAAGTTACAGTCTTTTGAACCAATGTTTCATTCTGGGATCTTCCTGTCCAGTTAAAACATCAACTGGGATTGCAACAAAAGTCTAGGAAAATTTACTTGAACAGAAATACAAAAAATCTAACAAGCTGCTCAGTTTAGAGAAAGACTGCCTGTTGAATCGAGATTGAAGTTGGCAAGACAGAATGGAACTGGTTATGTACTAATCAACAATGTATGAACTTGATTAATAATCTACTCAATATGTTATTGAAGAGAATACTGCATTTTTGTTGTCTTGCTTGATATTTTCCACTAAGGGTTGGGTTTTCTTGTTAGGCTCAGAAAACGTGAATGAAGCCAGTCCCTGACTTTGCCCACATTGATATTTAAAAGCTATATCTCTCACGGTTAAATTGAATCAACACTGACAACTTAATTAAAAGAATAACTCCCTTCAAGTGGTCATTCATTGTAAAATAAGGGAAACATCTACACGAGGACCATAACAAATGCAACTAATCTTACAATAATTTCTTACAACTGTCAAACTGTGAACGCACCCATCCTGCTGAGATCATGATTCATCAGATTTTGAAATTCAGCCAAGTATTCACAATGATGGTAACTATCAGAATAATCCTTCGGAAATACAAACTATTGAAATGGCAAAAATATATGGCCCAATGGGAAAAGTATCACATTGCATCATAACACTTACAAAGGTGCACATCAAGTTAATAATCAAATTATCTTTGCAGGATAGGGTTGTCTAGGGATTTCATTGCAGTGTTAATACAAGTCTACTTGTTGCATTAATAAATAAATCTCAATGAAAATATTGCAGGAGAAACAAATTTCCCCTTGGATTGTTAATGTGACCCATATGTCAGCAATGTGCATGCAATCTCAATTTAAGAACATATGAATGAAGAGCAGAAGTAGGGCATTGAGCCTCTTAAACAAGCGCCAGCAGTCATCAAATCATCGGATTTGATTCTGGCCTCAACTCCATTTCCCTCCTATGCTAATCCCTTTCCCTTGTCAATCAAGACTCAGCCTAACTCAGCCTTAAAAATATTCAGCCACCACTGCACTCTGGGGAAGAGAATTCCACAGATGCATGATGCCCTGAGAGAAAAATGTCTCCTCATCTCCATCTTAAATGCAAAACCCCTGGTTTTTAAATTCTGTCCCCTAGTTCTAGTCTCTCCCACAATGGGAAACACCCTCTTGGCATCCATCCTGTGAAATCCTCTCAGGATCTAATATGTTTCAATGAGATGCCTCTCAATGTTCTGAATTTCAACAAATTTAGGCCCATCCTGTCTGATCTGGCCTTATTGAATAACCAACTCATTCCAGGGATCCGTTGAACAAGCCTTTCTGAACTGCACCTGATGCAATTATCCCCTTTCTCAAAAAAGAAACTCAGAATTATACACAGTAGTTTGGATGGTGCAAAGAACAAAGAACAAAGAAAATTACAGCACAGGAACAGGCCCTTCGACCCTCCAAGCCTGCACCGACCATGTTGCCCAACTGAACTAAAACCCCTTACTCTTCTGGGAACCATATCCCTCTATTCCCATCCTATTCATGTATTTATCAAAATGCCCCTTAAAAGTCACAATCAAATCTGCTTCCACTACCTTCCTCTGCACTGAGCTCAATCCACCTGGAACTGCGTAAAAACCTTTCCTTGTGCCATTTCTTTAAACCTTGTCCCTCACACTTTAAACCTGTGCTCCCTAGTAACTGGCTCTTTCATCCTGGGAAAAACCTTCTGACTATCCACTCTGTCTGCACCTCTCATAATCTTGTATACTTCTATCAGGTCTCCCCTCAACCTCCATCGCTCCAGTGAGAACAAACCAAATTTCTCCAATCTCTCCTCATAGCTAATGCCCTCCATACCAGGCAACATCCTGGTAAATCTTTCCTGTACTCTCTCCAAAGCCTCCATATCCTTCTGGTAGTGTGGTGACCAGAATTGAACACTATATTCCAAGTGCGGCCTAACTAAGGTTCTATAAAGCTGCAACATGATTTGCCAATTTTTAAACTCAATGCCCCGGCTGATGAAGCCAAGCATGCCGTATGCCATCTTGACTACCTTCTCCACCCGCGTTGCCACTTTCAGTGACCTGTGCACCTGTACACCCAGATCCCTCTGCCTATCAATACTCTTAAGGGTTCTGCCATTTATCATATATTTC
Organism: Carcharhinus amblyrhynchos; assembly: GCF_965287045.1. Taxonomy (NCBI): domain Eukaryota; kingdom Metazoa; phylum Chordata; class Chondrichthyes; order Carcharhiniformes; family Carcharhinidae; genus Carcharhinus; species Carcharhinus amblyrhynchos. The sequence continues at coordinate 52,374,577 of NC_137342.1, forward strand.
CTATCGGTATTAGACCTCCCGAAATGCATTACCTCACATTTGTCCGAATTAAACTCCATCTATCATCACTCTGACTAAGTCTCCAACCGATCTGTATCCTGCTGTATCCTCTGATGGTCCTCATCACTATCCATAAATCCACCAACCTTTGCATCGTCCACAAACTTACTAATCAAACCAGTTACATTTTCCTCTAAATCATTTATATATATATTACAAACAGGAAAGATCCCAACATTGATCCTTGAGGAATGCCACTTGTCACAGTCCTCCATTCAGAAACGCACCCTTCCACTGCTACCCTGTCTTCTTTGACCAAGAATAATCCAGATAATTACAGGGTGGTGAGCTTTACATCAGTGGAAGGGAAATTATTGGAGAGGATTCTATGACAATGCAGAGTTGCTGAGCAGAGACTAATAGCCAACTTCTGTACACGAGGACGGCCTCCACCGGGATCTTAGAACATAAGAACATAAGAAATAGGAGCAGGAGTAGGCCATCTAGCCCCTCGAGCCTGCCCCGCCATTCAATAAGATCATGGCTGATCTGTCGTGGCTCAGTTCCACCTTCCCGCCCTCTCCCCATAACCCTTAATCCCCTCTCTTATCAAAAACCCATCAACCCACGTCTTAAAAATATTTAGCGAGGCAGCCTCCACCACTTCAACGGGCAGAGAATTCCAGAGATTCACCACCCTTTGAGTGAAGAAGTTCCTCCTCAACTCCGTTCTAAACCGCCCCCCCCCCCTTTATCTTGAGGCTGTGCCTCCTAGTCCTACTGTCTTTTTTGAGCGGGAAGAGTCTCTCCACCTCTATCCTATCCATCCCATTCATCATCTTATACGTCTCAATGAGATCTCCCCTCATTCTTCTAAACTCCAACGAGTACAAGCCTAGTTTATTCAGTCTCTCCTCATAGCTCAACCCCCTCAACTCCGGTATCAGCCTAGTAAACCCTCCTCTGCACTCCCTCCAAGGCCAAAATATCTTTGCGCAGGTGCAGCGCCCAAAACTGCACACAGTACTCCAGCTGCGGCCTCACCAATGCCCTATACAGCTGCAGCAAGACCTCCCTACTTTTATATTCAATCCCCCTCGCTATGAAGGCCAGCATCCCATTCGCCTTCCTGACCACCTGCTGCACCTGCAAGCTGGGTTTTTGCGACTCATGCACAAGGACCCCGAGGTCCCTCTGCACCGTCGCCTGCTGCAGTTTTTCGCTCGTAAGTAATAGTCCTTCCTACCATTCTTCCTACCAAAGTGGACCACCTCACACTTGCCAACATTAAATTCCATTTGCCATTTCCTGGCCCAATCACCCAGCCTATCTAGATCCTTCTGCAGACTCTCCACACCCTCCGCACAATTTGCCGTTCCCCCAATCTTGGTGTCATCAGCAAATTTCGACACCCTACACTCGGTTCCCTCCTCCAGATCATCTATATAAAATAGGTTCATGTCACACTATCTGTAACCTCCACGACTTGCCTGGGCTTGCAAAACCTCACTAACTGTCCTGGCTGGAGACAATGCACATCTCTTTAACCTGTGCTTAACCCTTTCTCCACTCACATTGTCTGTACCTTTAAAGACTTCATTACCTGTAAAGACTTGCATTCTAACCATTATCTTGTAAATTGAGTCTGTGTCTATATATACCCTGTTTGTGAACACATTTCCCACACATCTAGTGAAGGGGCAGTTCTCCGAAAGCTTGTGGCTTGTTCTACTAAATAAACCTGTTGGACTTTAACCTGGTGTTGTGAGACTTCTTTCTATGACCAAGCCGGTTCTCACCTTTGATCCCATTCAACTTCACCTTCTGCACCAGTCTGCCATGAGGTACCTTGTCAAAAGTCTTACTGAAGTCCACGTAGACAACATCTCCTGCCCTTCCCTCACCAATCATTTTTGGCACTTCCTTGAAAAACTTCATGAGACACAACCTCCCCTTTACAAAATCATGTTGCCTCTTGCTAATGTATCACTTATTTCCAAGTGGGAGTAAATCTTGTCGTGAAGAATCCTCTCCAATAATTTCCCTACCTCTGACATAAAGCTTGCCAGCTTGTAATTACCTGAATTATTCTTGCTACCCTTCTTAAACAAAGGAACAACATTAGAACATAGAACATAGAACATTACAGCGCGGAACAGGCCCTTCGGCCCACAATGTTGCGCCGACCAGTCTTATTTTTAAAAAAAAACATTGACCCACTAGTCTAAACCAATCCCTTTTCGTCCATAAACCTATCCACCAATCTCTTAAACGCCCCCAAACTAGGCGCATTTACAACTGCAGCAGGCAGGGCATTCCAGTCCCTCACCACCCTCTGGGTAAAGAACCTGCCCCTGACATCCGTCCTATAACTACCCCCCCTTAATTTAAAGCCATGCCCCCTCGTGCTAGCTTTCTCCATCCGAGGAAACAGGCTATCACCATCCACCCTATCTAAACCTCTAATCATCTTATATGTTTCTATAAGATCCCCTCTTAGCCGCCTTCTTTCCAGTGAAAACAACCCCAAATCCCTCAGTCTCTCCTCATAGGACCTCCCCTGCATACCAGGCAACATCCTGGTAAACCTCCCCTGCACCCTCTCCAAAGCCTCCACATCCTTCCTGTAATGTGGGGACCAGAACTGCACACAGTACTCCAAGTGCGGCCGCACCAGAGTTGTGTACAGTTGCAACATGACGCTGCGACTCCTAAATTCAATCCCCCTACCAATAAACACCAAGACACCGTACGCCTTCTTAACAACCTTATCTACTTGATTCCCAACTTTCAGGGATCTATGTACACATACACCTAGATCCCTCTGCTCCTCCACTCTATTCAAAGTCCTCCCGTTAACCCTATACTCAACACATCTGTTATTCCTACCGAAATGGATTACCTCACACTTCTCCGCATTAAACTCCATCCGCCACCTCGCGGCCCAGCTCTGCAACCTGTCCAAGTCACCCTGCAAACTTCGACACCCTTCCTCACAATCTACCACACCTCCGACTTTGGTGTCATCAGCAAACTTACTAATCCACCCAACTATACCCTCATCCAGATCATTAATAAAGATTACAAACAGCAGTGGCCCCAAAACAGATCCCTGAGGCACACCACTCGTAACCGAACTCCATGATGAATAATTACCATCAACCACCACCCTCTGTCTCCTATCTGCTAACCAATTCCTGATCCAAGTACCTAAATTACCACCAATCCCATACATCTGCATTTTCTGCAGAAGCATACCATGGTGAACCTTATCAAACGCCTTACTAAAATCCATATATACCACATCTACTGCCTTACCCCTATCCACCTCTTTGGTCACCTTCTCAAAGAACTCAATAAGGTTAGTAAGGCACGACCTTCCCGCTACAAAACCATGCTGACTATCTCTAATCAATTCATTACTCTCCAAATAACTATAAATCCTATCCCTAATAATTCTTTCTAAAACCTTGCCCACTACAGAAGTAAGACTCACTGGTCTATAATTCCCAGGGAAGTCTCTGCTCCCCTTCTTAAACAATGGGACAACATTCGCTGTCCTCCAATCTTCCGGTACTATACCAGAGACCAACGACGACCTGAAGATCAGAGCCAGTGGCTCTGCAATCACCTCTCTTGCCTCCCATAGAATCCTAGGGTAAATCCCGTCTGGACCAGGGGACTTATCTATTTTCAACCCATCTAGAATATCCAACACATCCTCTGTATCAACTACAATACTTTCTATTTTACACCCCTTCACCCCAGTGACCTCCTCAGCTACATTCATATCGTCCTGCGTGAACACCGAAGAGAAATAATGGTTCAATGCCTCTCCAATCTCTTCCGGTTCCACACACAACTTCCCCCTACTGTCTGTAACTGGCCCTAATCTTGCCCTAACCAACCTTCTGTTCTTGACATACCTATAGAACGCCTTAGGATTCTCCTTAATCCTATCAGCCAAAGTCATCTCATGCCCTCTTCTAGCCCTTCTTAACTCCCTCTTCAACTCCCTCCTAGCCAATCTAAAGCTTTCTACTGCACTACCCGAGCCCTCAAGCCTCATCCGAACATAAGCCTCCTTCTTCTTCCTAACCAACAAATCAACTTTTTTTGTGCACCACGGTTCCCTAGCCCTACCAATTCCTCCTTGCCTGACAGGGACATACCTATCACAGACCCGCAGTAGCTGCTCCTTGAAAAAACTCCACATTTCAGACGTTCCTAGTCCCTGTAATCTCCTAGTCCAACCAATGCTTCCTAATTCTCTCCTAATGGCCTCACAATTACCCTTCCCCCAGCTAAAACTACTGACCCGAGGTTCATGCCTATCCCTTTCCATCACTAAGGTGAACGTAACCGAATTGTGGTCACTATCACCAAAAAGCACACCAACTTCCAAGTCTAGCACCTGGTCTGGCTCATTTCCCAGCACCAAGTCCAATATAGCCTCACCTCTAGTTGGCCTATCTACATATTGAGTCAAAAAACCTTCCTGCACGCTTTGTACAAAAACTGACCCCTCTAACGAGCTAGAGCTATAGCAATTCCAATCAATGTTAGTAAAGTTAAAATCCCCCATAACAATTACCCTATTACTTTCACTCCTAACCAGGATCGTCTCTGCAATCCTTTCCTCAACCTCTCTAGAACTTTTTGGAGGTCTATAAAAGACTCCCAACAGGGTGACCTCTCCTCTCCTATTTCTAATTTCTGCCCATACTACCTCAACAGACAAGTCCTCATTAAACTTCCTCTCTGACACTGTGATATAGTCCTTGACCAATAATGCTACTCCACCCCCCCCTTCTACCTCCTTCTCTACTCCGACTAAAGCACTTGTACCCCGGCACCTGCAACATCCATTCCTGACCCTGCTCTATCCACGTCTCTGAAATGGCCACAACATCAAAGTCCCAGGTACTGATCCACGCTGCAAGTTCATCCACTTTATTGCGAATACTCCTCGCGTTAAAGTATATACATTTCAAACCTCGCTCCGCCCCACCCCCACAATGCCGTGCAATGCCGTCCCCTATGCCCCCCTCACTTTCACCCCCTCTACCCAGGATCTCACCCCCCCTCTGAATCAGTTTAAACCACTCCGCATAGCCTTCACAAATTTACCCCCCAGGATATTTGTTCCCCTCTGGTTCAGATGTATACCATCACTCTTATAGAGATCCCATCTTCCCCAGAATGAGCCCCAATTGCTCATTGTCTATTCTCCAATCCTCTGGGACATCCCCTGTAGCCTGTGACGATACAAAGATTTCTCTCAAGGCCCCAGCAATTTCCTCCCTTGCCTCTCTCAGTATTCTGGGGTATATCCCATCAGGCCCTGGGGACTTGTCTACTTTAACATTTCTCAACAACCCCAATACCTCCTCCTTTTTGACCTCAATGTGACTCTAACTATCTACACATCCTGTCCCAGATTCATCATCCACCAAATCCTTCTCTTTGGTGAATCCTGACACAAGATACAATTTAATACCTCACCCATTTCCTCTGGCTCCATGCATAGATTCCTGCCTCTGCCCTCGAGTGGGCCAAACCTCCCCCTGGCTACCCCCTTGCACTTTTTATATGTATAAAAAGCCTTGGGATTTTCCTTAATCCTACTGGCCAATGACTTTTCGTGACCCTTTTTATCCTTCCTTACTCCTTGCCTCAGTTTCTTTCTACTTCCTTTGTATTCCACACTTACTTCATGTGTTCCCAGCTTCTTAGCCTTCAGGAATGCTCCCTTTGCCTCCTTGACTAAGCTCACATTATCTCTCATTATCCAAGTTTCCAAAACTTGCATATTAATCCTTCATCTTTACAGGAATGTGCTCTAGGCGCAGTGGTTAGCACCACTGCCTCATAGCTCCAGAGACCAAGGTTCAACTTCTGAGCTGCAGGACGGTGTAACTGGGGACATCCCAAAGATGCGCTCAGGAAACCACTCCCTTATCCCTGCCCCTCCACCCCCCCAATCCCTCCCCTCCACCTCCTCCTCCCCATCTGCTCCCCCTGCCCAGGTGTTCCCTGGGAAGGGTTTGTTCTGCAATTGCCTGCAAAGTGTAAACTTCTCCTGAACAATTGCCCTGAACTAGGAACCATCCAAAAATGTAATTTAAATCATAAACTTTGGATGGTCCTGATTGTGTTATGTCAATAGTTTGCCAGTAAAAAGATAGAAAGCTAAAATAAACCACCTCTAACTCCTAGGTATTCTTTGCAGTAGTTTGATTAAATACATGTTTAGCTTTTTATTGGAAGGCAGCAAAGTAACTTAACATGAAATCTGCAGCTGGGTAAAGTCCCTCCACCTCAAACCTGTGCAGGGAAAATCTCTCACAGATCTCTTTGCTTTGCCTTCTGTACCATTTGTTGATCCCTTGCTCAATCAAGCATCACATTAACCATTTAACAGAACTGCATCCCTTCTTTCAACACCTATCAATCAAGGTATCAATTGACCCCGAATTGATTATCTTCACCGGCTCTACATTCCACACATCCATAATCCTCCTTAAGCCTCCAAAGGGAATATCTAGTTCATGGATCCAACAGCAAAGAGCCCTGAAATGATAAGGATATAAGTCTGCAATGGCCTATCGAACCGCACTTTCTTTTCTTATTCATGCATGGAATGAGGGCATTGCTGACAAGGTCACCATTTGTTGCCCATCCTTCATTGCCTTTGACCTGAGAAGATAACTGGGCCATTTCAGAGGAATCAATCACATTGCTGTGGATTCTGATTCACAGAAGGCCAGACGGGCTTGCGGTCAGATTTCAGACTGGAGCGGATGGGTTTTTACAACAATTGATGATGACTGTCATGGTCACCGTTACTGAGACTAGCTTTATATTCCAGATTTATTCATTAATTTAACCACACCAGCTGCCATGGGATTTGATCCCACGCCCCAGAGCATTAGCCTCTGCTTCTGGGTTACTGGACTTTATCGCAATGCCACCATCTCCCCCGAATCTTGGCTTGAATCAATTCAGTTTGCTGCTCACTCAATATCAAATAATCCATTGTTGCTCAGGGCGGGGGCACTGCTCAGGGTGGGGGCACTGCTCAGGGCAGGGGTGCTGCTCAGGGTGGGGGCACTGCATGGTTGGTAGGAAGGTCAGAAACCAGCTCCTAGAGTTGAGCCACCAAAGGCTTTAACATTTCAACCATCGGGTTCATGATCAGAGCCAATAAAATGTTCAGTCTGTACACAGTGAAAACAATGAGAAGGTCAGTGGGTGGAGGAGGGAGGTGGGGGGGGCAGGGGAGAAGTGGGTAGGGGGGAGGTTTAACAGTGGAAGGTTTCTGCTGGAGACCCACGTTAACAGTTCACAACAGACAAACGTGTGATCTCAATTGGAGTGAAAGCGTGTGTAATCTTTGAGAAATGCTTTGAGAAGATTACATGTGCAGTGGACAATGGGAAACCTGTGGATGTGGTGTATCTGGATTTCCAGAAGGCGTTTGACAAGGTGCTGCACCAAAGACTGCTACATAAGATAACGGTGCACGGTGTCACAGGTAATGGATTAGCATGAACAGAGGATTGGTTATCTTAAAAAGCAAAGAGCGGGGGTAAATGGGTGTTTTTCTTGTTGGTGATCAGTGGCTAGTGGTGTGCCTCAGAGATCAGTGATGGGATTGCAATTGTTTACTATTTCCATAGATGATTTGGAGTTGGGGACCAAGTGTAGTGTGTCAAAATTCACAGATAACACTAAGATGAGTGGCAGAGCAAAGTGTGCAGAGGACGCTGAAAGTCTGCAAAGGGGATATAGATAATTTAGGTGAGTGGGCGACGGTCTGGCAGATGGAGTACAATATTGGTAAATGTGAGGTCATCCATTTTGGTAGGAATAACAGCAAAATGGACTATTATTTAAAATGGTAAAAGATTGCAGCATACTGCTGGACAGAGGGACCTGGATGTCCTGGGTGTATTGGAGTGGGAAGGAGTGTGTTGGAGTGGAGGTATATTAGGGTTAGCGTGTGTGTGTGTCTTTGGGTGTATTAGAGCTGGAGGGGGTGTATGGGGATAATTGCTGTCAGACAAGGAGCCATAGCCTGCAGGAGGGAATATCATGAAGGAAACCATTCTTTGAAATTTTACTTACTTCGGCTCCTGCAACAACTTTCCCATGGATAATTAGCCTGTTATTCACATTACCTGTCGTTACTTTTTCATTGGCTCCAAATAATGTCATTCATTTTTAAATATTTATGAGACCCACAAACTACCCAATCCTTGGCAGTTAATACAGCAGATGCTCCCCTTTTTAACCCCACTCTGAAGTCCCACTCTTCTCAGGTGTAAGCCATTCAAATCTGCCTTAATCTTGCCTTTTATCTTCGTCGAGATGAATAACCCATCAAACTCGCTGGCCGTGAGGGCTGAAAGTAAACGGATTGCTTTGTAAACTGACCGACTGTAAACTGAGTCTAAGGCCATAAGCAGTTTGCTGTAGATTATTTCAATGATAAAATTAAACAGGGGTTAAGGTAATCAGGAATTTAATTCCAATGATGGAAAAACCTTGCATCTGTAAACAGGTGAATTGAAATTTCTCATCGTGGTCGTAGGAGAGCCAGATGAGTTCCTGGTGTTGATAAAAGATCAAACAGTTCCAGTTCTACTTGAATAAATGAACAGAGTAAAATTTACTATGTTGGGAGGAGACAGTGTACCAGGTAACTCCAATGAAACAAGGTGTGTAAAGGAATAAGGACTGGTGTTCACCTGACGAAGGGACAAACCCCAAAAGCTTGTGGGTTTACTACCAAATAAATTGGCTGGACTTTAACCTGGTGTTGTGAGACTTCTTACTGCAGTTAGCCACTGACAGGAATGGCTGGTGGTGGTGGTGGTTGGGGGGGTGGGGGGGGGGGGGGGGGAGGAAATCGCTAAGGGACAATGGGGCTCCTCCCCGTTTCCAGGCAAGATCATTTGAAAATAATCCAAAGACTGATTATTTTCTCTGGTAAAGGCAAAGAGACATAACGGCTATCTCCTCTCATTGACACTCCGTGTAATTGCCCAGACGGATGACTTTATTTCAGTTTCCTTTTGCAATAAAGAAGGGAGTTACAAACCAGCGAAGAGAGTTGCCCAGGCCTGCTTGGTTATCTGTGTGTGTCTATCGGTGTGTGTGTGTGTGTGTGTGTGTGTGTGTGTGTGTGTGTGTGTGTGTGTGTGTGTGTGTGTGTGTGTGTGTGTGTGTGTGTGTGTGTGTGTATGTGTGTGTGTGTGTGTGTTCTGTTATGGTTCAGATTAGAAACTTCAAGGTGCTTTATAAAGTCTGCCTGAATCATAAGTTTTGCATTTTGAATTTGACGAGGATAAGCACGAGATGTTTTACTTCAGGTATGATTCAGGTTGGATATAAAATTGGCTTCTTGACAGAAGCCAGAGGGTGGTTTCAAACTGGAGGCCTGTGACCAGCAGTGTGCCTCAGGGATCAGTGTTGGATCCACTGTTGTTTGTTATTTATGTTAATGATTTGGATGAGAATATAGGAGGCATGGTTAGTAAGTTTGAGATGACACTAAGATTGATGGCGTAGTGGACAGTGAAGAAAGTTATCTCCAATTGCAATGGGATCTTGATCAATTGGGCCAGTGGGCTGATGAATGGCAGATGGAGTTTAATTTAGACAAATGCGAGGTGATGCATTTTGGTAGATTGAACAAGGGCAGGACTTACACAGTTAATAGAACATAGAACACTACAGCACAAACAGGCCCTTCGGCCCACGAGTTGCGCCGATCACATCAACACCTACCAACCTACAGACCTATCTATAACCCTCAATCTCATTAAACCCCATATACTCATCCAGAAGTCTTTTAAAAGACCCCAGCGAGTTCGCCTCCACCACCACTGACGGCAGCCGATTCCATTCACTCACCACCCTCTGAGTGAAAAACTTACCCCTAACGTCACTTCTGAACTTCCCTCCCTGCACCTTAAATCTGTGTCCTCTCGTAGCAACCATTTCAACCCGGGGAAATAGCCTCTGAGAGTCCACCCTATCTATTCCTCTCAACATTTTGTAAACTTCTATCAGGTCGCCTCTCAATCTTCGTCTCTCCAGGGAAAAGAGTCCCAGCTCCCTCAACCTAACTTCATAAGGCATGCCTCCCAGTCCAGGCAATATCCTTGTAAATCTCCTCTGTACCCTCTCAATAGCTTCTACATCTTTCCTATAGTGAGGCGACCAGAACTGCGCACAGTACTCCAAATGAGGCCTGACAAGGGTCTTATAAAGTTGCAGCATTACCACCCGACTCCTAATCTCAATCCCTCGATTAATGAAGGCCAGTACACCATACGCCTTCTTGACCACCTCCTCCACCTGCGAGGCCGATTTAAGAGTCCTGTGGACCCGGACCCCAAGATCCTTCTGCTCTTCAACACTACTCAGACTTCTGCCCTTGATAGTGTACTCGTTCATCCTGTTCGTTCTGCCAAAATGGACGACTACACATTTATCCGCGTTGAAGTCCATCTGCCACTTCTCCGCCCAGTCCTGCATCCTATCTATGTCCTGCTGCAACTTTTGCCATCCTTCCAGACCATCCACAACACCACCGACCTTAGTGTCATCAGCGAACTTACTTACTTAATGGTGGGGCATTGGGGGGAGTTACAGAACAAAGAGATTTAGGGATACATGTTAATAGCTCCTTGAAAGTGGAGTCACAGATGGACAGAGTGGTGAAGAAGGCATTCGGCATGCTTGGTTTCATTGGTCAGAACGTTGAATACAGGAGTTGGAATCTCTTGTTGAAGTCATAGAAGACATTGGTAAGGTCACATTTGGAATACTGTGTACAGTTCTGGTCACCCTATTATAGAAAGGATATTATTAAATTAGAAAGAGTGCAGAAAAGATTTACTAGGATGCTACCAGGACTTGATGGATTGAGTTATAAGGAGAGGCTGGATAGACTGGGACTTTTTTCTCTGGAGCGTAGGAGGCTAAGGGGTGATCCTTTAGAGGTCAATAAAATAATGATGGGCACAGATCAGCTAGATAGTCAATATCTTTTCCCAAAGGTAGGTGAGTCTAAAACTAGAGAGCATAAGTTTAAGCTATGGCGGAGAGATACAAAAGTGTCTGGAGGGCAGTTATTTCACACAGAGGGTGGTGCGTGATTGGAACAAACTGCCAGAGGTAGTAGTAGAGGCAGGTACAATTTTGTCTTTTAAAAATCATTTAGATATTTACATGGGTAAGATGGGAATAGAGGGATATGGGCCAAATGCGGGCAATTGGGATTAGCTTACGGTTTTTTTAAAAAAAGGGCGGCAGGCCGAAGGGCCTGTTTCCATGCTGTCAACCTCTATGATTCTATGACTCTATGATTCAAATGACCGAGTAGGGAGCTATTATCACAGAAAGTTTATTTTAAAATATAGTTCACATGTAAATAAGAAAATTAGCAAGAACTTTTATCAATTACAAACAAGAAACCAAACAACCACTATAATATATAACTCTTAATGAATATCTCTAACGCGTTCCAATTAAAACCAAAACCCATAGACAATCAAAAACCCCTTTCACAGGTTTGACACAGAACTGATTAATGCTCACTTGATACTGGGATCGAGGCTGTTAGCTGAATTGTGCAGTCCAATGCTCTTGAGACTCAGAACAGTTTGAAGACAACATAGCTTTCCAAAGCATCAGAAGGGCTCTTGGTCTAGCTCTTAGCAACAGAACCAGTGTTGCAGGGCTATATCAAGGATCGTGTCTTTTGCATTTTAATTTCTGTGTCCATTCATATTTAGTTTGATTTCAGTGTAATACATGCAGGGCCACATAGAGCAAGCCCAGAGAGCCAGACCTCTCCGAGGGAAGGAAAGGGTTAGTGCAGACAAGTAGAGGACTGCTGTGCCGACAGATAATAATTAACACCGCTATCAACTTCGAATGTACAGGAAATCTATCCAAGTTATCACGACAATGGGAGAACTGGCATTAAGATATCCAGGCTCCACACAGCCTAGCAAGATCACAGTTTTCTGTAAAACATGATCACCTAGCAGAGCGGGGAGCGCGATTAAGACATCATTGTAGATCAATTGAGCAAACACAGTGCTTTGATATTGTAATCGGGTAAACAGAAATGTTCCAGGAAATGACCGTGCAGAGTCGCTGAGCAGAGACTGATAGCCAAGTTCCACACACGAGGACGGCCTCAACCAGGATCTTGGGTTCATGTCACACTATCTGTAACCCCCATGACTTGCCTGGGCTTGTAACATCTCACTTACTGTCCTGTCTGAAGACAATAAACGCCTCTTTAACCTATGCTTAATGCTGTCTCCACTCGTATTGTCTGCACCTTTAAGACTTGATTAGCTGAAAAGACTTGCATTTTAATCAGTATTCTGTAAACTGAGTGAGTGCCCTTATATGCCCTGTTTGTGATCAGAACTCCCCACTCACCTGATGAAGGGGCAAAGCCCCAAAACCTTGTGGCGTTTACTACCAAATAAACCTGTTGGACTTTAACCTGGTGTTGTGAGACTTCTTATAGAGAAATGATTAACAGGGATGTCCTGAACAATGTAATTTGCATAATGAGATTAGAAGAACCATCTTGTGTCCAACTTGAGGAATTAATATGCTAATGTAACCTTTGCGGCTTGAAAAAGTATGATAGCCTGTACCAATCTACGATGGGCAGAGATAACTAGCAAACAACCTGAGATTTTAGGCCTGAGCCTCGTTCCCCATCATGCATGTGGAATAAAAATTTTTCTTGAAGTTCAACACAGTCTCCAAGGCTGGATTTGTTTTATTTCCCTCCAACACCAGGAAGGCTTTCAGCTACACAGCAGAATTTCCCAAAACCAGCAGGGAGAGAGAGAGAGAGACATTGCTTTCAGTCTGATGTCCACTTGCTTCTAAACTAAAACTCAAAATGAAAAAAATACCTTGTCACCTGACCTGCAAACCAGTTTTTTCTTCTGCTAACAATGCAATCATTAAAAAAACCCAAAGTAAAAACAAAGCAGCAACAGTGAATTACTGAAGCTGTGAGCTAAGGAACCTCTGAAGCAGTGAGAGGCACAGAAATCTTGTTGAAATAAAACCTGTCTTAAAGGTACACTGATGTCACAGTGCATCAGAAAAGCAGCACATTAACCAAAGCAGGACCCCTGTAAAAATAGTCACCTTTTGCAGGAATATCAAACAACTGATAGAAGTCTCCCTGGTAGAAGTCTACAAGATTATGAGAGGCATGGACAGAGTGGATAGTCAGAAGCTTTTTCCCAGGGTGGAAGGGTTAATTACCAGGAGGCACAGGTTTAAGGTCCGAGGGGCAAGGTTTAAAGGAGATGTATGAGGCAGATTTTTTACGCAGAGAGTAGTGAGTGCCTGGAACTTGTTGCTGAGGGAGGTAGTGGAAATGGATACGGTAGTGAGCTTTAAGGGGCGTATTGACAAATACATGAATAGAATGGAAATAGAGGGATATGATCCCCAGAAGGGTAGGGGGTTTTAGTTCAGTTGGGCATCACGGTCGGTACAGGCTTGGAGGGCCGAAGGGCCTGTTCCGATGCTGTAGTTTTCTTTGTTCTTTGTTTGAAATCTGACTATGGAAGTCACTCTCCCAAACCACAGAACATCTGAACTGGAGAACTAGCTAATCAACTATACTGGAATCAATCTGTAATGACCACAATGCTCACCATCACACTGTTCCATGTACTTTTTCATTGACATTTACTCTGCATTTGACTCAATCCCTACTTCTAATCCATTTCAAAGTATTTTTAAAGTTCTCCTTACCTTTTCAGTTAATAAACTTACTCTATCTGAACTAACAAAAGCCTGGTTAAATTTGTTCCTTTTTAAACATAGATATTGAGTCTGGTAAAGGTATCCAAAGGAAAGGGGACTTTATTAGATGAAACCTGCGTTGCTCCCAGGGAGGGCGGATTGAATAAAGACATAGAGCCAGTTATCCTTCCTCATCGGAATTTGTGACAATTTGGGGATATCCCAGTTATATTGAGGGCTCTCACCCAGATCACATACTCTTGAGAAACGTCACCCAGAGCTGGATGTAACACGAGACGTGGGATGAAAGGGGAGGTTGAATTGATCCCTCCACCTACACTCACTCCCAGCCTTGTAATGTTTTGGGTAAATCATGGAGGGAATGAAGGTGGAATAATTTCCAGCAGCTTCCATGCTGCAGAACCATTTTGACAAAGCCTGATTAAAGTCAAGAATGGTTACCATCCTCAAGACAGTAAAGCAATGAAGACTATAGATTGGAGGCCAGCTAGGGTTGTCCAGTGAACTTTTTGCCTCCACAATTATGGCCCAGCACCTGTGTCGATCTTTTATTTTAAATATCTAAAAGATGTTGACAGGCTGCCTCAAGATGGTGGTGCCCTCTCTCTCCTTTACCTTGTGTACTGGAGGACTCCTATTGGTCTTTCAGCTGGCCAATGGAAGAAAAATTGAGGTCAGGTGACTGCTCTTTGACACAGAGAGAAGTCAGGAATCCATTTCTGACAGCAACTTTGGGGACCCTACACAAAAATATTAAACCCTGCCTCAATTTGAACTGTACTTGTATACAAAGCTGTGGAGAGAATATTGTTGGTATCAGTCTGTGAGCAGTAACTTACTTCCCTTAAATGCACATTGTTGCAAAGAGTTCTTGAAACATTTTACCTGGGAAATATTCTGTGTAACATATATCACTAACAGATGGAGACATGAGTTTAATAACATTGATTAAATGAATGAGAAAGGAATAGAAGAATACGTAAGTTTATTTGTTAATGTCACGAGTAGGCTGACATTAACACAGCAATGAAGTTACTGTGAAAATCCTCTAGTCACCACACCTCAGCACATGTTTAGGTAAACTGAAGGAGAATTTAGCATAGCCAATGCTCCTAACCTGCACATCTTTCGGACTGTGGGAGGAAACTGGAGCATTCAGAGGAAACCCATGCAGACAGGGGGAGAACGTGCAAGCTCCGCACAAACAGTGACCCAAGCCAGGAATTGAACCTGGATCCCTGGTGTTGTGAGGCAGCAATGCTAATCACTGTGCCTGTATTGGTAGAATGAGGTGGGAGCAGGCTCATGTGCATCATAACGAGCAAGGACCAGTTTGGACTGAATGTGCTGTAAAAATCACGGTGAGTCTATGCACCAGAAACCATTACACAGGAGCTCAAATTTTTTAAAAAAAGTTATAAATTCTGGAAATGTTAAATAAAAACAGAAAATGCTGGAACTACGGATTAAGAGGAGACAAAAGTAAATATCTTATTTGTCCTTCGTTGGAAATGTTAAAGGAAACAACACCTGAAACACAGATTTATCTTTTGCTTGAATTCCAACATTGTCTCCTTTTATTTCACTGCAGTTGTACAAAAGCGTCAAGAAATTAAAATTGACTGATCTTTTTAACACCCCTGGGACTATTGTAGTGTCAGTTTGAATGTTATTGTCATTCTTTACCCAACTCCTCCTTCACCTCCAGCTGTTTTCTCTGTGTTGAAAACGAAAATGCTTGCCCAAAGTAATCTTTTCTCTTCACCATGCAAATTACTTTTCCAATTGTACCCTCTGGCTTCCTCAGCCTGGATCTAGCTGTTCATGCCATGTAGCTTGTCTTCCTTTGCAATTTCATCCGTCTTTTTTTTGTTCACATCCCAAATTTGAACAATTTCTGAAATCATAATTTATAAATAGTGTGTTATCATCACAAACTGTTCTGGCATATATTAATCCGGGCATAGAGTATGTAACTCTAACACCAGGAGAAGGCCATTCATCAGAGCACAAGGAACAACAGAAATGTACTTGTCTCTGATATAATTAAACACTGTTCGCTCTTGCTATTTCTAATTGCTTCCAGACACTTCAATTCACTGCCAAAAAGCATTGCCTTTGTATACATCTCAGAAGAAAAATATCATCTGTGGATAGTCAATGCTATTGTGGACCAGCTCAACTTTCAAAGCATGTACTGTTGACTTTTAGAATAATAAACATATCGCATATTTAAAATGAAATTTGGGCCTTAATTTATACTTTTTTTTAAAGAGGAAGCTGAGATCTTGCCATAATGGCTGTCAGATGTAGCGTGCACACAGACATACAAATAGTCTGTCCTATCTGGTGTTTTGATACCTCAAGGATAGGCTTCCATGGAAAAGATTTCAAACTGGCTGCCATCTGTAAAAGTCATTTTTCCAAAAAAGCTGCTCTTTTTCTGAAGATGTTAAAGTCAATATGTCGAAAACATTTGATAAAACACACGGCATATGATGAGGAATACACAGCGAGAATATTGCTCCGTATCATGACATTTGTGTAAGTAGCTTTATCATTTCACTGTAAATAAAGACAGAGAAAATCTTCGCTGATGAGAATGTTTCATTGAACATAGAACATTCCAGCGCAGTACAGGCCCTTCAGCCCTCGATGTTGCGCCGACCAGTGGATCCAATCTAATGACCCCCTAACCTAAACTATTCCAGTGTTATCCATATGCCTATCCACTGACCATTTGAACGCCCTTAATCATCATGCACTATCAAGGGCAGAAGTCTGAGTAGTGTTGAGGAGCAGAAGGATCTTGGGGTCCGGGTCCACAGAACTCTTAAATCGGCCTCGCAGGTGGAGGAGGTGGTCAAGAAGGCGTATGGTGTACTGGCCTTCATTAATCGAGGGATTGAGTTTAGGAGTCGGGAGGTAATGCTGGAACTTTATAAGACCCTTGTCAGGCCTCATTTGGAGTATTGTGCGCAGTTCTGGTCGCCTCACTATAGGAAAGATGTAGAAGCTATTGAAAGGGTGCAGAGGAGATTTACAAGGATGTTGCCTGGACTGGGAGGCATGCCTTATGAAGTTAGGTTGAGGGAGCTGGGACTCTTTTCCCTGGAGAGACGAAGGTTGAGAGGCGACCTGATAGAAGTTTACAAAATGTTGAGAGGAATAGATAGGGTGGACTCTCAGAGGCTATTTCCCCGGTTTGAAATGGTCGCTACGAGAGGACACAGATTTAAGGTGCGGGGAGGGAGGTTCAGAAGTGATGTTAGGGGTAAGTTTTTCACTCAGAGGGTGGTGAGTGAATGGAATCGGCTGCCGTCAGTGGTGGTGGAGGCGAACTCGCTGGGGTCTTTTAAAAGACTTCTGGATGAGTATATGGGGTTTAATGAGATTGAGGGTTATAGATAGGTCTGTAGGTTGGTAGGTGATGATGTGATCGGTGCAACTTGTGGGCCGAAGGGCCTGTTTGTGCTGTAGTGTTCTATGTTCTATGTTCTACGCGCAGATCATCTGCACATGGCCACTCGAAACTCATCACACATGGGAGGACGAGGCAGTTTATTTCTTTCTCACTTGCAGCATGTTTTTATTCCATGTTTAATTCAAGGAAAATGCACAACACAATCTAATTTTAGTTCAAAGCCATCGCATTCTTTGTACAGGAACATTCCTATGAATGAGAATTTTGAGGGTAGGTGTTAGCGTGTTATTTGTCAAGGGTGGGGTTGGAAAGTGAGGGGAAGGGAAGCTAGGTTTTGTCCTAACCTTCCCCAGTAGGCATTCAATTTCATTCCATACAGTGATCAAAGCCAGGAGAAATGATTGATCTTTCCCCTGTCCCAGAGTTAAGGTAGTGAGATCTATATTGCTGTCCTAATTGTGCCTCTCTTGCTGTGTGTGTCCACGTACACACTACCCCTGACAACAACAGTGCCAAAAAAAAAGAGAAGGAAACTACTTACTAGTCAACAGCCAATCACTGATCTGCTGGCTGTGTTGTCACATCAGAACATAACTAAAGACAAGAGTAGGCCATTTGGCCCCTCAAGCCTGCTCCGCTATTCAATAAGATCATGGCTGATTCTTCAGTGGACTCGGCCCACTTACCCATCCACTCACCATAACCCTTAATTCCTTTACTGTTCAAAAATGTATTTATCCTTGCCTTACAAAATTCAACTGCTTCACTGGGCAGGGAATTTCACAGATTCACAACCCTTTGTGAGAAGAAGTTCCTCCTCAACTCAGTCCTAAATCTGTTCCCCCTTATTTTGAGGCTATGCCCCCTAGTTCGAGTTCACTTGCCAATGGAAACAACCTCCCTGCTTCTATCTATCTATTCTCTTCACAATTTTATGCGTCATGGTTTGATTTCTTTCTCCCCTCACTTGCCCTCAAGTCTTCCTCGCAGGTCCACCTCCCCGCTCCTCCTGGAGATGAGCACTTCTTTCCCCTCAGCACTGAATTCCCGATACCCTCACTGTGGCTGAAACTCACTCTTTCCCACCCGGCGTGTGCAAGCTCACTGGCCATGCACTTATATACAGCTGAGGTGAACTGAGATGACTCACACATTAATCTTTTTGGCCAACCAAATAAACTAACTCAAATTAACAAGGGGACAAATTAAAAGGGCAGCTCCCAAAAAGAAGGGGAACCACCTGAAATAAAGGACAAAGTGGAAAGGAAACTTAAAACATCAAATCAAAATGTGATTAAAGGGGTCAATAATGCATCCCGGTCCCTGCGGTGCCCAGCAAGGATGGAAGGCTTTAACGCTGCCCTTGGACACCACATGCTCCCTCTCCAGTGACACCCATCCGTGAATATAGCCGTGGTAAAGGGGTAAGCAGTCGGGTCGGACAATACCCTCCATTGCTGGCTGTCTGGACCTATTGATGACACCCCCGCCAGGCCCAGGAGCAGGTTCACGAGGAGGTCCCCCCACCCCTGCACTAGGTGCCCGTAGATCAGGAGCGTGGGACTGAAGTGCAAACAAAACATCAGCAAAAGGTTTTTGAGGAAACCAAAATAGGGTGTGCCATCGATGGCATGAAATCCACCTACTGAGGCCCTAACCAGGCTTTAGCTGATTAACAGATTATGTCACTGAGCTAACTGGGTCAGTTGCTTATTGACCTTTAAACTACACTCCTGAATTTAAAGAGAGTTCCTATGTTTGCTCCCAGTGATAGATTCTTATGTACTAGATGCAATCTTGGAAAACCAGGTTTGCCATGGACCACATGGAGGTTATCACATTGTTTAAGTTGTGTTAATAATTAATTGCCCATGGTGTTAGAGGGAAGGTATTAACATGGATGGAGGATTGGCCAACTGGCAGAGGGGAGAGGGATAAAGTGGTCCATTCAGGATGGCAGCCAGTGACTATTGGAGTTCCACAGCGACAGAGTTGGGATCACACATTTTCATTTATACATCAATGATCTAGATGAAGGAACCGAGGGCACTGTGGCTAAGTTTGGAGATGACGTGAAGAAAGGTGGAGAGGTAGGTAGTATTGAGGAGGCAGGGAGGTTGCAGAAGGACTTAGAGAGGCTGGAAGAGTGGGCAAATAAGTGGCAGATTTTTTTTTAATTCATTCATGGGACATGGGCATCACTGGCTGGCCAGCATTTATCGCCCATCCCTAGTTGCCTGAGGGCAATTGAGAGTCAATCACAGCAATGTGGATCTGGAATCACATGTAGGCCAGACAGGATAAGGATGAAAGATTTCCTTCCCTCTGGACATTAGTGAACGAGATGGGTTTTTCCGACAATGCTTTCATGGTCATCAGTAGATCGTAAATTCCAGATATTATTTATTGAATTCAAATTCCACCATCTGTTGTGGTGGGATTTGAACCCTGGTCCCCCAGAACATTCGCTGAGTTTCTGGATTAATAGTCTAACGATAATACCACTTGGCCATCACCTCCCCATACAAAATGGGGAAGTGTGAGGTTGTGCAGCTCAGTAGGAAGAATAGAGACAGACTATTTTCTAAATGGGGAGAGGATTCAGAAATCAGAAGTGCAAAAGGACTTGAGAGTCCTCGTTCAGGATCCCCTTAAGGTTAATTGCAGGTAGCTGGTTATTAGGAAGGCAAATGCAATGTTAGCATTCATGTTAAGAGGACTAGAGTTATACTGTCAGGAAGGTTTACAGCATGGAAACAGGCCCTTCAGCCCAACTTGTCCATGCCATCCATTTATTTGTAAAACCCGAAGTTAATCCCACTTGCCAGCATTTGGCCCATATCCCTCTACACTCATCATACCTATGTAACTATCTAAACGCTTTTTAAAGCACAAAATTGTACCTGCCTCTACTACTACCTCTGGCAGCTTGTTCCAGACACTCACCACCCTCAGTGTGAAAAAATTGCCTCTCTGGACACTTTTGTATCTCTCCCCTCTCACCTTAAACCTATGCCATCTAGTTTTAGACTCTCCTACCTTTGCAAAAAGATATTGACTATCCAGCTGATCTATGCCCCTCATTATTTTATAGCTCTCTATAAGGTCACCCCTCAGCCTCCCACACTTCAGAGAAAAAAAGTCACAGTCTATTCAGCCTCTCCTTATAATTCAAGTCCCAGTAGCATCCTAGTAAATCTTTTCTGCACTCTTTCTAGTTTAATAATATCCTTTCTATAATAGGGTGACCAGAATTGCACACAGTATTCCAAATATGGCCTTACCAATGTCTTGTACAACTTCAACAAGACATTCCAACTCCTGTATTCAATGTTCTGACCAATGAAACCAAGCATTGCGAATGCCTTCTTCACCACTCTGTCCACCTGTGACTCTACTTTCAAGGAGCTACGAACATGTACCCCTAGATCTCTTTGTTCTCCCCAATGCCCTACCATTAATTGTGTAAGTCCTGCTCTGGTTCAATCTACCAAAATGCATCACCTCGCATTTGGCTAAATTAAACTCCATCTGCCATTTGTCAGCCAACTGGCCCAATTGATGAAAATCCCATTGCAATTGGAGATAACTTTCTTCACTGTCCACTATGCCGCCAATCTTGGTGTCATCTGCACACTTATTAACCAGGCCCCCTATATTCTCATCCAAATCATTAATATAAGTGACAAATAACAGTGGACCCAGCACTGATCCCTGAAGCACACCACTGGTCACAAGCTTCCAGTTTGAAAAACAACCACCCTCTGGCTTCTGTCAAGGAGCCAATTTTGTGTCCATTTGAATATCTCACCCTGGATCCCGTGAGATTTAACCTTATGCAACAACCTACCATGCCGTACCTTGTAAAAGGCCTTGCTAAAGTCCATGTAGACAACATCAACTGCACTGCCCTTATCTACGTTCTTGGTTACCCCTTCAAGAAACTCAATCAAATTTCCGAGACATGATTTTCCACTCACAAAGCCATGCTGATTGTCCCTAATCAGCCCTTACATCTCTAAATGCCTGTAGATCTTGTCCTTTAAAATATCTTCCAACAATTTACCCAACACAGATGTGAGGCTCACTGGCCTGTAGTTCCCAGGCTTTTCCCTACAGCCTTTTTAAACAAAGGCACAACATTGCCCAATCTCCAATCTTCAGGCACCTCACCTGTGACTATCGATGATTCAAATATCTCTGCTAGGGAACCCGTAATTTCCTCCTTAGCTTCCCACAATGTCTTGGGATACACTTCCTCCAGCCCCGGGGATTTATCTACTTTGATGTACTTTAAGATTTCCAGCCCCTCCTTCTCTGTAATATGTATACTCCTCAAGACATCACTATTTATTTCCCCAAGTTCCCCAAGACTAGAATACAAGCAATGTACTGCTAAAGGTTGTTAAGGCTCTGGTTATATCATATTTGGAATGTTGAGAGTAATTTTAGACCATGTATCTAAGGAAGGATGTGCTGGTCCTGGAGAGGTTTTGGAGGAGTTCATGAGAATGATCCCTGGAATGAAAAGCTTGATGTTTGAGGAGTATTTGAGGACTCTGGGTCTATAGTCAATGGAGTTTAGAAGGATGAAGGGAGACCTCATTGAAACTTACGGAATACTGAAATGCCTAGAAAGAATGGACACGCAAAAGGTGTTTTCATTAGTAGGAGAGATTAGGATCTGAGGGCAGAGCCTCAGAGTAAGGGACAATCCTCTAGAACTGAGATGAGGGGAGGCAGTGGCATAGTGGTATTGTTGTTGGACGAGTAATCCAGAGACTCAGGGTAATGCTTTGGGAGCTTGAGTTCAAACCCAACCATGGCAGATGGTGAAATTTGATTTCAGTACAAATCTAGAATTAAAAGTCTGATGATGACCATGACACCATTGTCAATTGTTGTAAAGACCTGCCTAGTTCATTACTGTCCTTTAGGGAAGGAAATCTGTTATCTTTACCTGGTCTGGCCCACATGTGCCTCTCAATCCACAGCAACGTGACTCTTAACAGCTCTCAAGGAAGGGCAATAAATATTGGCCCAGCCAGTGACACCCACATCCCATGAATGAATAAATAGAAAAGGAGGAATTTCTTTAGCCAGAGGGTAGTGAATCTCTGGAATTCAATGTTACACAGAAGGCTGGGGGTGCTGGGGCATTGAGTGCATTTAAGACAGAGTAGAAAGGTTCTTGATTGGTAATGGGATCAAATGTGGAAAAAGTGGGTGAATGGGGTTGAGGAACTTATCAGCCATGATTAAATGATGGAGCAGACTCGATGGGTGAGTGCCCTAATTCTGATCCTATATCTTATGGTCTAATAAACAGGAGAAGCCACAGATTTCAGAAACTCTCTTGATTTAAGGTAAAATGGAAATTCTGTTCCTTTCCTGAAATTTGAGGTCTTCACTTGAAAAAGTACTGTCAAAGTTTGATCTATTTACAATTTGATGCTCCAATAAGTAGCATTTTTCAGCAAGCCAACATCAGTTATTACCAAATGTGACATTTACACGTGAACATAGGATAAACATGAGGGAAACAAACGGCTGAAATAAATGACATCACACTCGTATCTTTCTTTCACTGAAAGAACAAATCTCTTCGCAGAACTCTGAGCTAGCAGGATCTGCTTCTCAGGACCAAACTCTCTCCTGCAATAGAATCATTGAATGGTGATGGTACAGAATACCAAAGAAACCATGTCAGCCTCTGCAAAAACATCTCAATTAATCCAACTTCCCTTTTCCCCATAATCCTGCAAAGGTTTGTCTTCAGATAATTATCCAATTCTCTTGTGAAAGCTAGGATTCAATCTAGTTCCACTAGATTCTCAGGCAGTGTATATCGAAGTCAATGTATAATGGTTTTCCTCATGTTTTCAGTTCTTTTGCTGTTCAGCTAAACTCTGTTTTACAACCGTTCTGCTATGGCAACTGTCTATCTACAATTTCTAGATCTCTCATGATATTGAACATCTCTATCAAATTTCTCAACTTCTCTATGCTTCTAGTTAGAAAACCAAAATCTCAAAATTGCTTTATTAACTGATTTCTCAAATTGCCTTCCCAACTTTAACAATGATGCAGCATCTTCTGCTATTGTACATGGTTTAGAAAAGACCCCTTTCTTTAATGTTGCGTCCCCTTATTCTTCCTACCAAAATGCACCAATTGACACTTCTCTGCATTACGTATCATCCTCTAGATGTCCATCAATTCCATTGGCCTGACTAATCCCTTATAAAGTTTATCACTGGCTTCCTTAATGTTCACAATACCTCCAAGTTTTGTGTCATTCACAGATTTTGAACTTGCTCCTCCACATCCAAGTCTACTGGCAAAGAGGAAGCTTATGGCAAGAATATTTTATACATTCACTTAGTCATATATGTTCTACCCACCCAGGTGTGTTTTGGGGGGGGCGGGGGTAGGATACGAGTGTTCCTGCCGTGCAGCAATTTTACGCTGGAGTGGGCAAGGCTTTGGATGGGGAGCCTCAATTTGTCTCAATTCAAACTCTTAAGTGGCCAATTAATGGGCAGTTAAGGGCTGATCCCAGCCTCAATTTTTAGTTTTGAGTGTGGATTGAATTTACCAAGACCTCCAGACCTTTAGATTTTTGGTAGAGGGATCATAAGGATTCAACATTTTCACTCTGCTGCACTGGCTAGCCCAGCATTTATTGCCCATCGCTAATTGTCTTTGAGAATGTGGTGGTGAGCTGGCATCTTGAACCGCTGCAGTCCATGGGCTGTAAGTACACCCAGAGTGCTGTTAGGGAAGGAATTCCAGGGTTTTGACCCAGCGACGGTGAAGGAATGGTGATATATCTCCAAGTCAGGACAGTGAGTGACTTGGAGGGAAATTCCCAGGTGCTGGTGTTCCTAAGTATCTGCTGCTCATGTCCTTCTAGATGGTAGCAGTTTGGAAGGCTGAGGAGTCTTGGTGAGTTGCTGCAATGCATCTTGTAGATGGTACACACTGCCTGTACTGGGTATGACACAAACTGATTCATTTAAATGAAGAAAAACAGTGGTCCTAATATCACCTTAGGGCACCCTACTGCAAACCTTTCAGTCTGAAAAGAAACCATTCACCACTGACCCTATTTCTGCCATCCCGTGATGAAAATCTCCCTTTTATTTCATTGGCACCAACATTGCTGATATGTTTTGTGACATGCAGCTGACTGGATGTTTAATTGTTATACACACAACATTTTATGTATCTGTGTAAAGACCAAATATCTCCTGACTGGAAATGGTAAATACTGTGAATTCTATTTGACATTGTTGAATGATTAGTTCCAGTCAAACTGGGGTTTAATTCCCTTTGCGCTTCACTTTTTCTGATGTACATTGTTGAATATTACTTCCATTCCTGCTCTTATTTCCACAAAACATCCCTTGCGCTTCACAAAGTTAACAAGGTTCCGTTCACCATGTTTTCAAATTCTGCTGGAATCTGAATTCACATCAAGTCCGGTTCACCCATCACCCCAACGTTCACTCAGCTCCCTTGGTCTCTGGCCCTACAGTGCCTCATCTTTGTGTTCAGATCCCCTGTGGGCTTGTCCATCCCTATCTCTATAATTACAGCCAGCCCTCTGAGATAACTGCCCTCCTCCAACTCTGCTAGACGGTTACTGATTTCCATCACTCCCCCATTGACTGCAACTCTCTCTGCTGCCTGAGCCTCAGCTCTGTAATTCTCTCAGTAAAATCTCTCCACTTCACATCCTCTTTCTCTTCCTTTAAGATGTTTCTTCAATTTCATTCCTTTGATCCAGTTTTTGTTAATCTGTCCAATGATTAATTAGAGGGAATTAGCATGAGCTGGTACAATAGGTGAGGATGTGCCTGGCTAGTGGAGCCCAAATTCAGGGCAAATAGAGATGACAGCAGGTGTGTGTGTGTGTGTGTGTGTGTGTGTGTGCGCACGTGGAAGAGCCTTGTACATCTCTATGTTTGTTCACTGCCAGTTGATTTTTAGTGAGAATGCAGCATCAACTCAACACGTTGTCTTGGCAGAGAAACGCGAACACGGTGAATGAACCCAACAGTTGCTGCGATGAAGTTAGTCAAGTCACAAACTCGGGTCAAATCTCATTCTGCATAGTTAAGTTGTGACATCACTGGAGATGAACTCCTACCAGAGGCATAACTCTGGACCAGATCAGCACCACACACATCGTTCAATCAATACAAGCGACCCTAAAACAGTTATAATTGCTCAAACATGTTGCAGTGTCAATGAGTAAAATTGAAAACCATTTTTACGGTTCAGCAGCAGCATTCTGCTGACAGTAACAGAAGCTGTGCTCCCAGAGAGGATTCCTTTCCTTTAGTTTCAGTTCTAAGCTCTGTAACTAAATGCCAGTTTGCTCGATAAAGGTTAAGTATTAGCGTACGTATATTCCTTCCAATTTTAGCAGAAGTGTTATCTTGTTTAGGGACTGGGTCGGTTAGGATTGTTTTCACTGGAGTTCAGAAGAGCAAGGGGGAATCTCAGAGAAACCTATAAAATTCTAACAGGACTGGACAAGGTTGATGCAGCAAAGAGTGTTCCTGATGGTGGGGGTGTCCAGAACCAGGGCTCACAGCCTGAGCATACAGGGCAGATTTTTTAGGACAGAGATAATATGATTTGATTTGATTTCTTATCATCATGTGTATTAACATACAGTGAGAAGTATTGTTTCCTGGATGCTAGGCAGACAAAGTGTACTGTTCATAGAGAAGGAAGGAAGAGAAGAGTGCAGAATGTAGTTTTACAGTGGTAACTAGGATATAGAGAAAGATCACCTTAGTGCGAGGTACGTCCATTCAAAAGTCTGATGGCAGCAGGTACATGACTTCAGAATTTTGTACCTTTTTCCTGATGGAAGAAGATGGAAGAGACTATGTCTGGGATGTGTGGGGTCCTTAATTATGCTGGCTGCTTTTCTGAGGCAGCGAGAATTGTAAACAAAGTCAATGGACAGGAGGTTGGTTTGCGTGATGTACTGGGCTTCATTAACAACCTTTTGTAGTTTCTTGCAGTCTTGGGCAGAGCTGGAGTCATACCAATCTGTGATACAGCTAGAAAGAATGCTTTCTATGGTGCATCTGTAAAAGCTGGTGAGGGTCGTAGCTGACATGCCAAATTTTTACAGTCTTCTCAGAAAGTAGGGATGTTGGTGGGCTTTCTTAACTATAGTATAGGCATGTGGGGGTTCGGGACAGGTTGCTGGTGATCTGGACACCTAAGCACATGAAGCTCTCGACCATTTCTACTTCATCCCCAGTGATGTAAACAGAGGCATGTTCTCCACTACGCTTCCTGAAGTCAATGATTATCTCCTTTGTTTTGTTGGCATTGAGGGAAAGATTATTGTTGCCGCACCCGTTCACCAGATTCTCATTCCTGTACTCTGTCTCATCACTGTTTGAGATCCGACCCTCTACAGTGGTATCATCAACAAACTTGAAAATTGAGTTGGAGGGGAATTTGGCCGCACATAGATGTACAAGGAGTATAGCAGGGGACTGAGGGCACAGCCTTTTGGGGCCCGATGTTGAGAATGATCGTGGTGAAAGCATTGTCACCTATCATTACTGATCGCGGTCTGAGTGTTTAGAAGTTCAGGATCCAGTCACAGAGGGAGAAGCTGAGCCCCACGCCATGGAGTTTGGAGATGAGTTTTGTAGGAATAATGGTGTTGAAGGCTGAGTTGTAGTCAATAAATAGGAGTCTGATGTAGGTATTCTTGTTATCTAGGTGTTCCGGGATTGAATGCTGGGCCAAGGAAATGGTGTCTGCTGTGGACCTGTTGTGGCAGTCGGCAAACTGTCGTGGATCCAGGTAGTCCGGCAGACTGGAACTGATTCACGTCATGATTAACCTTTCGAAGCACTCCATAATGATGGATGTTAGAGCCACTGGCCAATAGCCATTGAGGCACACTGCTTTGTTTTCCTTTGATACTGGGTTGATGGTCATCTTGAAGCAGATAGAGACCTCAGTATGATGTAAAGGGAGGTTGAAGATGTCTGACTACCTCCTCCAGCTGATCTGCACAGATTCTGAGTGCTCGTCCGGGTACCCCATCCAGGCCAGCCACTTTCCATGGGTTGACCTTCGAGAAGGCTGCTCTGACCTCTGCAATGATGACCTCAGATGCAGGTTCACCAGAGGCTGGGAGAAATTTCTTCACCCAGAGAGTGGTCAGCCTGTGGAATTCACTACCAGAGAACGCAGTTGAGGCCAAAACATTGAATATTTTCAAGAAGCAGTTAGATATAGCTTTTGGGATGAAGGGTATCAAAGAATGTGGAGAGAAAGCGGGATCAGGCTATTGAGTTGGATGATCAGCCATGATCATAATGTATGGCAGTGCAGGCTCGATGACCCAAATGTCTGCCTCCTGCGTTAAACTAGTGTGTAAAGTAGAATTATAAAATCCTGCAGTGCAGAAGGAGGCCATTCAACCCATCAAGTTTGCACGGACCACAATCCCACCCAGGCCCTATCCCTGTAACCCCATACACTTACCTGAGCTAGTTCCCCTGACAATGAGGGGCAATTTATCATGGCCAATCCACAAAACCCATACATCTTTGGACTTTGGGAGGAAACCAGAGAGCCCGGAGGAAACCCACACAGACCTGAGGAGAATGTGCAAACTCCACACAGGCAGTGACCCGAGCCGGGAATTGAACCTGGGTCCCTGGCACTGTGAGGTAGCAGTGCTAACCATTGTGCCATGGTGCCCCCCTGTAGTAGTAGGTGGTTACATTCCAGTGGCTCAGGCTAATGCTCTGAGGACATGAAATCCCACCATTGGTGGAACTTGAATACAATTAATAAAATCTGGAATTGAAAGCCAGGCTCAGTAATAGTGACTGTGAGTTTATCACCGATTGTCAGAAAAACCCATCTGGCTCACCAACATCCTTTAGGGAAGGAAACCTGACATCATTATCTGATCTGGCCTACATGTGACTCCAGACCAACAACAACGTGGGTCTGGAGTCCAATGTTCAAAAAGGGATTTAGAGAGAAAACAGGGGCTTATAGACCAATAAGCTTAACATCAGCAGTGGGGAAAATTCTCAAATCCATTTTCGAAGAGTTTATAGCAGAGCATTTAGAAAGCAGTGGCAGATCAGACAGAGTCAGCATGGATTTATAAAGGGAGAATCATGCTTGATAAATCTATTGGAATTCTTTGAAGATGTAACTGGTAGAGTTGACAAGGGGGAACCAGTCGATGTGGTATATTTGGACTTTCAGAAAGCGTTTGACGAAGTCCTGCATAAGAGATTATTGTGCAAGATTAAAGCACATGGGATTGGGGACAGTGTATTGAGATGAAAAGAAAACTGGTTGGAAGAGAGGAAAGAAAAGAGTAGGAATTAATGGGTGCTTTTCAAATTGGCAGGCAGTAACTAGTGGGGTGCCACAGGGATTGGTGCTGGGACCCCAGCTATTCACAATATATATTAATGATTTGGATGAGGGAACTAAATGTAACATCTTAAAGTTTGCAGATGACACCAAGTTGGGTGGGAGGGTGAACTGTGATGAGGATTCAGAGATCCTTCAGAATGATCTGGACAGGTTGGGTGAGTGGGCAAATCAACAACAGATGCAGCATAATTTAAATAAAATGTAAGGTTATTCACTTTGGAAGCAAAAACAAGAAGGCAGATTACTACCCGAATGGCTGTAAATTGGGAGCGGGGAGTGTGCAGAGGGACCTGGGTGTCCTTGTGCACCAGTCACTGAAGGTAAGCATGCAGATGCAGCAGGCGGTAAAGAAGGCAAATGGTATGTTGGCCTTCATTGTGAGAGTACAAGAGTAAGGATGTGTTATTGCAATTATACAGAGCCTTGGTGAGGCCACACTAAAGTACTGTGTGCAATTTTGGTGTCCTTTTCTGGGGAAGGAAGTTCTTTGTCTTGAAGGAGTGCAACAAAGGTTTACCAGGCTGATTCCGGGGATGACGGGACTGATGTGTGAGGAGAGATTGACTAGGTTAGGATTGTTTTCACCGGAGTTCAGACAAATGAGGGGGGGATCTCATAGAGACTTGTAAAATTCTAACAGGTCAACACAGGCTAGATGCAGAGAGGATGTTCCCGATGGTGGAAGGGTCCAGAACTAATCTGAGGATTCAGGGTAGACAATTTAGGACGGAGGTGAGGAGACAATTCTTCATCTGAGGGGTGGTGATTCTGTGGAATTCGTTACCACAGGAAGTAGTTGATGCCAAAACATTGAATGTATTCAGGAGGAGGCTGGATAGAGCACTTGGGGTGAATGGGATCAAAGCTTATGGGGAGAAAACAGGATTAGGCTGTTGAGTTGGACGATTAACCATGATCTTAATAAATGGTGGAGCAGGTTTGAAGGGCGGAATGGCCTCCTGCTGCTCCTATCTTTTATGTTTCTATGTTTTTATGTCTCTTAACTGCCCTCTCAGGTGGCCTGGAAAAGATCAATTGGGGATAAGCAACAAATGCTGGACTTGCCGGGGTGCTCCTATCCCATGAAAGAATAACAAAAAGGGCAATGTCACATCAACATCTAAACTGTTATGTGGTCATATTGCAACCACCTATCACCAGGCTCACTAACCTCCTTGTGTTGGGGAGATGGCAAATTGGGCTGATTGTGGCTCCAAATTGACAGGAGGAGGTCAGATTTAAGTCATCTTTTGTTTTCAACACTAGTAACCTAGACGCTGAGCCAGGTAGACCTGCAATACTCCAGGGTGATGTGGATGATTGACTGGTCAGTCTAGCTCACTCATGGAATCACACACAGGTCAAGCAGACTGCTGTTACTGTCACTGCCCTGTGCTAAGTCCACTCTTCTCAGAATAGGTTTGTGCAGTTGATCCCCTTGCCTTTGGGTGAAGGTGTTGGTGGGGGGGAGGAGGGGAGATAGTTCTTACTGCTGATCATTATCTGGTGACCCTGCCTGAAAAGTGCACATCAGGTGAGGGTAGGATTGTGCCTTGTGGTAATGGTATGAATGATCAGATAGCATGAGGCATTTGGCTCCACATGATGAATGGCTATCGGAATGTTGCACTGAAGATGGTCAGAACCCATGGAGCCACTTCCCAGGAGGAGGGGCAGATTGAAGGCCAAAGAAATAGCAGAGAGTTTCAGACAGTCCTCATGTGTTACATAATACCAGTTACGATGGGGTTAAACTTGTGACAGCTTCTCGTGATCTCGGGATTCCAATCATAGTCCTTTCTCAGTGAGAAACTGGAGGCCAAAGGTTTCCACAGCTGGGATCAATATTTCATGCGGAGGCATTTCATATCTGAATAGATAATTACAGACACCGAACTTCAGGAAGATTTCAGGAATGGCACATAAAATAGACATAATTATCCTCTTCACCTTTAACTGTGAGTGTTTTAATGGAATTTAGAGATTGAATAGAACACGACATATATACAATATTGATAAAGCAACCGGATATGGTATCTATTTTTATATAATAATGTGACGCACTAAAAATACTTCACTGTTTAATTTTAAGAACATGATCTCATTCGCGAAATGTTTACAGAATTTGAACTTTGCTGTGGTTACTGCTGTTAGTCCGGTGAAGAATTGAACCTGATAATAGTCCAGCAATCAGAGCAACCCTCACGCTTTCCACATACAATGTAACTTTGACCTGTGTTGGTGCCCCGCTTCGCTACCTCAGCTGTTTGTTCAAATCCCCAGAACAATTCCTGAAATTTATTCTCTGATATATTTACTATGGGTGAGATCTTCCAGTTTTCGGATGGTCGGAGGTGGGATGTACAACCCATAAATGTGTGTTGGGACCCTGAAGTTCTGATGGACTGACCTCCTGGGGATTGTCCAGGAAGATTAAACTTCTGATGGACAACTCCCCTGGTTCCTGAGACCTCGATGAATATTTATGACTTTGAATTGGAGTCGGAGGGTGGGATTTTTTGGCTGTGTTCACCTCAAAACCGGAAAATCCCACCCAAGGTCAATGGACCTTTCCGTAGTCTGCCCCTCCCTACCCTAAGACCCTGACTCACTTACCTACAAACCCACCCACTCACAACTACCATTCTTTCACAGACATTCACATTGGACATTTTCGTTTACTATACAGCAGAGAGAGCTGGAGTTCATCTTGCCTTTCCCTGATTGTATTATGATCCAATGGAGTTCTTTGGAGTGGGGATGGGGAGTGGGGGGGGAGGTGACAGGGGGGATATAGTGCTCTGACTTGGGAGGAACATGGAGCAGGATCAGGTCAGGCAGACTTACTGATACAACAGCAATCAGACAATATTTATCAGTTCTCAGAAGTTCTGGACCCCGGTATTGTTGAGGGATATAGGAACAGGAAGATGATATTCTTGCAAAGCCTCTTACACCTTCCACTAAACCAGAACTCCACCTCTGCTGTGGTTCTGTAACCCCAAACCTCTCAGTCTCTGTTTGGAAATTTTCAATTGTCCTCAAAAGCTTTTTGAAGAATGAGTTCAAGATTTAATTCCTCCTTTGTGTGAAGAAGCAATTTTTGAATTCACCCTGGAATGGTCCGATAGAAAAGATTAAAACATTACTGACAGTTTAAAAGAGAAATAGGAAAATCCACCTGTCTGGGTTTTATTCACACTTTCTCCAGATAGATATGGCTTTGAAACTTCAGTGGAATGGTGAATTAAACAGGTCCAACAAAAGTGACAATTGCCAAGTCAGTACCCAGGCAGGATAAAGAAATGGATGTGATCATTCCAAGCTGTAATGGATGGCGATTGGCTCTGCCTTCCCTGCAGGTATCCAGAGCTTGTTTTCATTATTCACCCGATTTTTATAACCACCTGATTACTCCAGTTCCTGTCTGAGTTACAGAAAGACATGTGGTCCGTAACGGAGACTGAACAATACTTTGCAGGAGCTTTTGGAGCTGGTTCAAATAACTCATCCCTACATTTTCTGTATTTGCAGAATTACAATTGGAAATGAGACAATATGGAGAGAAGAATCAAATTTAGAAAAAGCCAAATAAATGTAAGATTTTCACTGTGAATAAAAAAGTGATCCAATGATGACCAGAACCTTTAGTCAACCCTGGGGGTTCCCTCAGTTTGCTGACGAGTTATCTGATATAAAAGTCATGCTGCAATTCTACCTGTGGCACTGTAGCTCCTGCACTCCACACTGAAATAGTTCTGCAAAGACTGAGTGAGTTCAAGGGGGGGGGGCCTGTGATCAGGAGGGAGGAGGTGGGCTGGAGATTTCACCACTTTCTCAACCCCTAAGTCTGTCTGTCTGTCCAGCCTGATGTCAGTTAAAGCCCCTCAGTGGGAAAATAATGCCTCATTGAACCACTCTGATATTAAAGCAGAGTTGGGTGGGGTTTCACTGTGCAGGGAGACAATTGCCCAGGTACCGGGTTTGCTTGCAGCTAATCAGGATGGTGCCTCTTATTCAGGGGAGACCACAGAGAGCCAACCTCTGCCTCTTTCCTTCAACTTCCAGGAATCCCTGGAGAAGGCCCCCCCTATCATACCGGCAGCAAACACCAGCCCTGGTGTCTCCCCCGGCAATAGAGTGTTTCCTGCCTCTGATTGGTAGGCAGCACATGGGGGTGGGAGTCCCACAGCATGAGGAGGTGATGCAGTGCAATGCCCACATCCTATCATCAAAAAGAGGGATAGTTATGACAGCTGATTGGGAGAATCCCGGGGAAGATTCCGGGTCATGTTCCCCAGTCTCTCCTCACTATCATTGGGCCAAATGTCCATGAACTCTGGGTGATGGGCTTGGATACTGTTGGAAAATAGTGGGGAACCAAGTGGGGACAGCTCCCCCTCTCCTGCCGTGTAGAGGTTACCCAGAGATCAGGCAGGATGTGGATGACTCAGCTGCCCATCACAAACAGAAAATCTAAATAATTAAGGTTCAAATTACCATGAGCTTACCAGCGTTTTGCCAGTGACAGAACAGTCCACATCTCATGGGGAGTGTGCCATTATCTGGAGACCACCAGAGGCACCATTCCCCAAACAGGAAGCTGTTGGCAGTAAAGGCTACAGTGTGTTGTTAGGGTGCTCTGAAGACCGACCTCGGAATTTATTGGGTGGGATTCTCCAATTACAAATGCCCCAAGACTGGAAATTCCCACCCGAACTCCATGGGCCTTTAAATTGTCCGCTGACATAAGAACATAAGAACATAAGAAATAGGAGCAGGAGTAGGCCATCTAGCCCTTCGAGCCTGCCCCGCCATTCAATAAGATCATGGCTGATCTGTCGTGTCTCAGTTCCACATTCCCGCCCTCTCCCCATAACCCTTAATCCCCTCACTTATCAAAAACCCATCAATCCGCGTCTTAAAAATATTTAGCGAGGTAGCTTCCACCACTTCAATGGGCAGAGAATTCCAGAGATTCACCATCCTTTGAGTGAAGAAGTTCCTCCTCAACTCCGTTCTAAATCGCCCCCCCCTTTATCTTGAGGCTGTGCCCCCTAGTCCTATTATCCTTTCTGAGCGGGAAGAGTCTCTCCACCTCTATCCTATCCATCCCATTCATCATCTTATACGTCTCAATGAGATCTCCCCTCATTCTTCTAAACTCTAACGAGTACAAGCCTAGTTTATTCAGCCTCTCCTCATAGCTCAACCCCCTCAACTCCGGCATCAGCCTAGTAAACCTCCTCTGCACTCCCTCCAAGGCCAAAATATCCTTGCGTAAGTACGGCGCCCAAAACTGCACACAGTACTCCAGCTGCGGCCTCACCAATGCCCTATACAGCTGCAGCAAGACCTCCCTACTTTTATATTCAATCCCCCTCGCTATGAAGGCCAGCATCCCATTCGCCTTCCTGACCACCTGCTGCACCTGCAAGCTGGGTTTTTGCGACTCATGCACAAGGACCCCGAGGTCCCTCTGCACCGTCGCCTGCTGCAGTTTTTCGCCACGTAAGTGATAATCCTTCCTACCATTATTCCTACCAAAGTGGACCACCTCGCACTTGCCAACATTAAATTCCATTTGCCATTTCCTGGCCCATTCGCCCAGCCTATCTAGATCCTTCTGCAGACTCTCCACACCCTCCGCACAATTTGCCTTTCCTCCAATCTTGGTGTCATCAGCAAATTTCGACACCCTGCACTCGGTTCCCTCCTCCAGATCATCTATATAAATGGTAAATAGCTGAGGCCCCAGCACCGACCCCTGGGGCACTCCACTAGTCACCATCCGCCAATCCGAATAGCACCCATTGACCCCCACTCTCTGTCTCCTATTTGACAACCAATCCTCTATCCATGCTAACACCCTACCCCCAACTCCATGTCCCCTGACCTTCTGCAATAACCCCTTTCTGTCTAGCCCGCCACGCTTTCCACAGCTGGCGAGATGAGGGAATTTCGGCCATTATCTCCATGAATCCATGATTCATCACCTTTGACATCTCCAGCAGCATTCGGCTCTCCCGATAGGTCAGCCCAGCCTCTAAAGCTAACAGCCCTCTGATTGGGTGGGCTCTCGATGTTACTGGACCAATGACCAGCAGGGATGGTACATTATGAAGGCCACCTGAGGGAAATAGCTGCCCCAGTGAGAGTCCCGGCAGGTCTGAGCTCAGGACCCCCAGCTGGTCCCCAAGCCTGCGGGAAAATCCTGCCCATTGTTCCATGCCACACGTTGGTGAATCAACACTCCACAGCTTCAAATGTTTTAATATCCTTTCTATAATGGAGAGCAAACTAACAAAGCAGAATACTCTAACTGTGGTTAAAGCTTGTACAAATGTATAATTATTGTACTTCTTTGCAATTGTCTCAGTTCCTCTATTAATAGTTGCTGTAACAACAATCTCTGTCACTATACGGGCTGCTAGGAAACTCTGCATTACAACTCATGAAATACTGACAACAGCGTAAACTATTGCAATCTGCTTCTCACAGACAGCTTTTATCAGTACAGGCAGAGTAAGTGATACAGTCACACGCTGAGCTGTGGCCTGAATTATATTAATACATCCATATTTATTTGTAAATATTAAATGTAAAATTATTGATAAATTTAAGATTTATTATTGGCAGATTAACACATTTGCCAATGTCATTCTCAACCATCCCTTTATTCACTTTCCTCACTATCTGTTCCTGTTATTCAGATTTGTCACTTTCACCAGCAGACATGGGCTTTCCAACACCTTACAGGTGGCCCTCTGTCCAACAGGACAGTGTTTGCAGAGTTAGTCTGTGGAATAGAGGGTGGTGTGTGCCCATCAGGCACAGGGAATATACCAATTTAACAATGGAACAGCCTGCACCCATTGGTGGAACTGTCAGACACACAATCACTCTTCTGGTGATGTGCCTCAAACAGACGCTGTCACTGAAACATGTTAATGACCCAGATCCCTAGCACTGGGAGGCCATGATGTGGAGATGCCAGTGTTGGACGGGGTAAACACAGTAAGAAGCCTCATAACACCAAGTTAAAAGTCCAACCAGTTGAACTTTAATCTGGTGTTGTGAGACTTCTTGCTGTGAGGCAGCAGTTCTAACAACTGTGCCACCATGCCACCTGCATTCAATGAGTGTGGGCTAAGCCAATATTTATTGCTTATTCCCAATTGCCTTTGAGAAAGTGGTGGTGAACTGCTCCCTTGAACCGCTGCAGTCCCTGTGGTTTAGTTACACCCATAGTGTTGTTAACAAGGGACATCAAGGATTTTGACCCAGCGACAATGAAGGAAAGGCCAATATATTTCCACATCGGCTTGATGAGTGACTTGGAGGGGAATTTCTGGGTGCTGGTGTTCCCAGGTATCTGCTGCTCTTGTCCTTTTGGACAGTAGATTCACGGGTTTGCAAGATATTGTCTAAGGAACCATGGTGAGTTGCTGCAGTGCATCTTGTAAAACTATGCGCCGGGGTGGAGGGATTGAATGTTTGCGGATGGGGGCTGCTTTGTCCTGAATGGTGCCAACTTCCTGAATATTGTTGGAGTCACACTGATCTAAGCAAATGGTGAATGTATAATAGAGAACAGAAATGCCCGAGCAGCTGAATATATCCTTTGGTTCTGCCTTCAAAAATAAGGGGACACAAATCAGATGCCAGTAATGTCAGAGAATGCAAATTTAGTGAGAGGAAAGAGCTGAGGGAGATTAATATTAATAGAGAAATGGTAATGGGAAAGTTGATGAGATTGAAGGCAGATAAATCCCGAGGCCCTGATAATCTACATCCCAGAGTACTTAAGGAAGTGGCTCCAGAAATACTGGATGCCATGGTGGTCATCTTCGAGATCTATAAACTCTGAAACAGTCCTTGGAAATCAGGGGGTAGCTAATATCACCCAATATTCAGAAAGGAAGATAGAGAGAAGACAGAGAATTAAAGATCAGTCAGCTTAACATTGGTAGTGGGAAAAATTCTCGAATCCATAATCAAAGACTTTGCAGTGGAGCATTTAGAAAGCAGTGGCAGATCAGACAGAATCAGCATGGATTTATAAAGGGGAAATCATGCTTGATAAATCTATTGGAATTCTTTGAAGATGTAACTAGTAGAGTTGACAAGGGGGACCCAGTCAATGTGGTATATTCGGACTTTCAGAAAGCATTTGACGAAGTCTCGCACAAGAGATTATCGTGCAAAATTAAAGCACATAGGATTAGCGGAAGTGTATTGAGATGGATAGAAAACTGGTTGGCAGAGAGGAAACAGAGTAGGAATTAATGGGTACTTATCTAATTGGAAGGCAGTAACTAGTGGGGGTGCCACAGGGTTTGGTGCTGGGACCCCAGCTATTCACAATATATATTAATAATTTGGATGTGAGTACAAAATGTAACACCCCAAAGTTTACAGATGATATCAAGTTGGGTGGGAGGGTGAACTGTGACATAAGAACATAAGAAATAGGGGCAGGAGTAGGCCATCTAGCCCCTCGAGCCTGCCCCGCCATTCAATAAGATCATGGCTGATCTGTCGTGGCTCAGTTCCACATTCCTGCCCTCTCCCCATAACCCTTAATCCCCTTGCCTATCAAAAACCTATCAACCCGCATCTTAAAAATATTGAGCGAGGCAGCCTCCACCGCTTCAACTGGCAGAGAATTCCAGAGATTCACCACCCTTTGAGTGAAGAAGTTCCTCCTCAACTCCGTTCTAAACTGCACCCCCCCCCCCCTTTATCTTGAGGCTGTGCCCTCTAGTCCTACTGTCCTTTCTGAGCAGGAAGAGCCTCTCCACCTCTATCCTATCCATCCCATTCATCTTATACGTAGGATAAGATGTTGAATGTGACGAGGATACAGAGATCTTTCAGAATGATCTGAACAGATTGGGTGAGTGGGTTAACTAATGGCAGATGCAGGATAATTTGGATAAATGTGAGGTTATTCACTTTGGAAGCAAAACCAAGAAGGCAGGTTACTGCCTGAATGACTGTAAATTGGGAGAGGGGAGTGTGCAGAGGGACCTGGGTGTCCTTGTGCACCAGTCACTGAAGGCAAGCATGCAGGTACAGCAGGCGGTAAAGAAGGTAAATGGAATGTTGGCCTTTATTGTGAGAGGTTTCGAGTACAGGAGCAGGGATGTGTTGTTACAACTATAAAGGATCTTGGTCAGGCCACACCTAGAGTATTGTGTACAGTTTTGGTCTCCTTTTCTGAGGAAGGATATTCTTGCTCTTGAGAGAGTGCAATGAAGGTTTACCAGGCTGATTCTGGGGATGGTGGGGCTGATGTATGAGAAGAGATTGACCAGGTTAGAATTGTTTTCACTGAAATTCAGACAATGAGGGGGGTGGAATCTCATTAGAAACTTATAAAATTCTAACAGTACTAGACAAGGTAGATGCAGGGAGGAATAAGAACCTCAGCTGATTCCTGTTCCCTTTTCCCACTGGTACAAATCCATTGATCTGACTGATGTCCATTAGCAGCACAGAATGAAACTGGCATTATCCTATTACGATATATCTATTATAAAGATCTGGACTTGGGTGTCATCTGAAAGTTAGCATTTGACACAAATCTCATTAGCACACAAGCAATGAAGACAGCAATAGATTTCCACAAGACATGGAGTAGATTGGTAAAATGAGCAGACCTTTGCCGGATTAAATTTAATTCAGGAAAGTGTGAAGCAGTACAAATGAGGAGAGGCAAGATCAATTAAATTGTCCAATTTTAAAGGATGTGCAGGATCTAGGGGTGTGTACATACATTGAATGTCAACAAGATTGTTAAAAAACAAATGAGATGGCTGGTTTGAATAAAATAGGAATAGCCTACAAAATAATTCAATGAAAGTAAAGTTTATTTATTAGTCACAAGTAAAGCCTACGTTAACACTGCAATGAAGTTACTGTGAAGTTCCTCTAGTCATCACACTCCTGGTGTCTGTTTGGGTCAATGTACCTAACCAGCATGTCTTTCAGGCTGTGGGAGGAAACCAGAGCACCCGAAGGAAACCCACACAGATACAGGGAGAACGTGCAGACTCCACATAGACAGTGACCCAAGCTAGGATTCGAACCTGGGTTCCTGGTGCTATGAAGCAGCAGTGCTGACCACTGTTCTACTGCGCTGCCCCATTATTTTAAAAACGTAAAATGCCAGGAATACTCATCAGGTCGGGCAGCAACTGTGAGAGAAAAACAGATTTAATACATTTATAAGTAGGTCAATAATCTTTCAGCAAATGATGTCGGATTGGGTGACTATTTCCAGGGCTTTTTTCTGCTTTTATTTCATGGTGTCATCAAATCATGGAACCCCTACAGTGCAGAAGGCGGCCATTTGGCCTATCGAGTTTGCACCGATTCTTCGACAGAGCATCTTACTAGCTCTTATCTCTGTAACCTCAACATATTTGGCCCATTAAGCTGCACATCCTGGGACACTAAAGGGCAATTTAGCGTGGCCAATGCACCTAACCAGCATGTCTTTCAGAATTTTCAGGCTGGAGGCCAGTTACCAGCCGTGTACCACAGGGGTCAGTACTAGATCCTCTGCTTTTTGTGATATTTATCAATGACTTGGAGGAGGGGGCTGAAGGGTGGGTCAGTAAATTTGCTGATGACACCAAGATTGGTAGAGTAGTGGATGAGGTGGAGGGCTCTTGTAGGCTGCAAAGAGACATTGATAGAATGCAAAAGCTGGGCAGGAAATTGA
The DNA here is from genome assembly GCF_965287045.1 of Carcharhinus amblyrhynchos. Classification (NCBI taxonomy): domain Eukaryota; kingdom Metazoa; phylum Chordata; class Chondrichthyes; order Carcharhiniformes; family Carcharhinidae; genus Carcharhinus; species Carcharhinus amblyrhynchos. Next base: position 52,414,020 of record NC_137342.1, read on the forward strand.
CAGATGGAGTTTAAGCCTGATGATAAGTGTGAAGTGATTCATTTTGGTAGAACAAACTTGAATGTGGATTACTGGGTCAACGGCAGGATTCTAAGGAACGTGGAGGAACAGAGAGATCTTGGGGCTCATATCCACAGATCTCTGAAGGTTGCCACTCAAGTGGATAGAGCCATGAAGAAGGCTTATAGTGTGTTAGCGTTTATTAAAAGGGGGTTTGAGTTTAAGAGCCGTGGGGTTATGCTGCAACTGTACCAGACGTTGGTTAGACCACATTTGGAATATTGTGTGCAGTTCTGGTTACCTCACTATAAGAAGGATGTGGAAGCTATGGAGAGAGTGCAGAGGAGATTTACCAGGATGCTGCCTGGTTTGGAGGGTAGGTCTTATGAGGAAAGGTTGAGGGAGCTGGGGCTTTTCTCTTTGGAGCAGAGAAGGATGAGAGGCGACTTAATAAAGGTTTAAAAGATGATGTAAGGGATTGATAGAGTGGACGTGCAGAGACTATTTCCTCGGGTGGATGTAGCTGCTACTAGGGGGACATAACTATAAAGTTCTTGGTGGGAGATATAGGAGGGATGTCCGAGGTAGATTCTTCACTCAGAGAGTGGTTGGGGTGTGGAATGCTCTGCCTGGAGCACTCCAGAATGATAGCAAGCGAGATAGCTTGATCTTGAGATTGGACATAGCTCGGCACAACATTGAGGGCCGAAGGGCCTGTACTGTGCTGTAATGTTCTATTGTTCTATGTTCTATGTCTTTGGACTCTGGAAGGAAACTGAAGCACCCGGAGGAAACACATGCAGACATGGGGAGAAGGTGCAGATTCCGCACAAATGGACACCCAAGGTTAAATTTCCTACGTTTGTGGTAGTATACTTCTTTAAATTATTGTAATACTTTACAACATATATAGGCCGGAATTTTACCATTTTATTTCTAAGTGCCAGGTGGGCTTGGAACTGGGAGGGTTTCAGATCTGTCTTTTGGGTATATTTTCAGGACCCCCATTTGCTCTGGCTGCAGAGTTTTGAGCAAGTCTGTTGCTTGCTGCAGAAGAGTGTGGGCAAGGCTTAATGGGCCCGAAAGGCTGCAGAGGGGGATAGTGTGCATGTGTAGGCCTCTGATGCAGTAGCAGGGGTGTGACTGACAAGAGAGATGTCAGACTCCTATGAATGTAGGCAGCCTGAAGCAGTTCCCTGCCCCCTGAAATTGTGGGTACCCATGGCTCGAAATACAGCCTCTGACAACCCCCCACCACCCAGACTGATCGCGGACCCCCTCTCTCCTACACCAATCACAGCCCTTCTGCCCTCCCCCGCACTTGGAGTACTGTGTGCAGTTCTGGTCCCCACATTACAGGAAGGATGTGGAGGCTTTGGAGAGGGTGCAGAGGAGGTTTACCAGGATGTTGCCTGGTATGGAGGGGAGGTCCTATGAGGAGAGACTGAGGGATTTGAGGTTGTCTTCGTTAGAAAGAAGGCGGCTAAGAGGGGACCTTATTGAAACATATAAGATGATTAGAGGTTTAGATAGGGTGGATAGTAATAGCCTTTTTCCTCTGATGGAGAAATCTAGCACGAGGGGGCATGGCTTTAAATTAAGGGGTGGTAGTTATAGGACGGATGTCAGGGGTATGTTCTTTACCCAGAGGGTGGTGAGGGATTGGAATGCCCTGCCTGCTGCAGTTGTAAATGCGCCTAGTTTGGGGGTGTTTAAGAGATCCGTGGATAGGTTTATGGACGAAAAGGGATTGGTTTAGGTTAGTGGGTCATTGTTTTGTGACTGGTCGGCGCAACATCGTGGGCCGAAGGGCCTGTTCTGCGCTGTAATGTTCTATGTTCTATGTTCTATGTTCTATCACTCATGGTCCAGATGCCCTCTCCACCAATCACTGCAGACTGGCACCGGGCTCATAAGAACATAAGAAATAGGAGCAGGAGTAGGCCATCTAGCCCTTCGAGCCTGCCCCGCCATTCAATAAGATCATGGCTGACCTGTCGTGGCTCCCCTCTCCATTAGCCCCACTTCCAGTGCCCCTCCCACATTGGACATTCCCCCATTGCCCCCTCCCCAGGCACATACAGTGTGCATTGCCCAGTTGCCAGGCTGGGTAGTTCCAAGGTACCTGGGTGGCACTGCTCAAGAGGCACCCCCCCTTACCTTTGGTCTCCCCGGGAGACCTCAGTGGCTTCCGGTTCCAGTGGTGAGGCCAAGTCGACTGCTCCTGGTTCATGGGGAGAATGTCCATTCTTTGTCGGTGAGAACCTTTCCTGGAGAGTTCATACAGGGGGCGGGCCTGGACGATTGAGTGCCTGGCTCGTTAAACACATTCAAATTTGCATGTATTTGCAATTTGTATACAATTAAATAAAATATTCAGCCTCTCACTCATTTGTAATGAGAGGCTGACTGAGCAGAAATCCTGTGCTCATAAAATGGCGCCAGTCGTGAAAACTGGTGCCAGTTGCGCTATTGGCTTTATGCCCCACTTTATGACCACATCGGAAAACAGGCGCAAGAAGGTCATAAAATACCACCCCTAGAGTTCAATTCTGGGCAATACTCTTTAGGAAGGGTTTGAAAAAGTGAAAATGATGCTCAGGAGATTTACAAGAATGATGCTGGGACAACCTGAATAACTTTAATTTTCATTTCTCTTTCATAAGATGTAGGCATCATTGGCAAGGTTAACAATTATGACCCATTTTTCATTCCTCTTGAACTGTGTGGCAGGCAGTTTAAAATCAATCATATTACTGTGGGTCTGGAGTCACGTGTAGACCAGACTAGGTAAGGGCAGCATATTAGTGAATCAAAGAAGATTTTCTTACAACAATTGACGATGGTTTCATGGCCATCATTTAACATTTAATTCCAAATTCTACCATCTGCTATGGTGGGATTGGAACTTGGGTTTTTGGATGAGTCCAGTGACAATACTACCATGCCACCACCTCTCCTCACTTCGAAGTTATGATTGTTTTCCCTGGAAAAGACAAAGGTTAAGAGAAGATAGAGGAGATTGAGCAACAGGAAAACTGTCAGCAGGAGGGCCAGTAACCAGTGTATACAAATTTCAGGAGGGGAGGATGAGAAACTGTTTAAATAAAGTGCGTTTTGCGATCTGGGATCCGCTGCCTGAAAGGGCAGTGGAAGAAGATCCAAGAGGAACTTTCGAAAAGGAATTAAATGGGGAGTTAAAGAGAAAAATTTTCAAGGCTGAGGGGAAAGAGCAAGGCAGACTAGAACTAATTGGGCAGCTCTTTCAAAGAGCTAGCACAGGCCAGATGGACTGAATGGCCTCTTTCGCTGCTGCATCATGACCAACCCTCATGAGAAATGTAATTTTTTAAATCTAAAGTAGGACTTTTCAGATTGCAGCCTGGGTTAAATCACTCTCTTCTGGACGTATTTTTACTCAATGTTACTCATTTATAATGCCGTCTTCATGAAAAGTGAATCATTTAGCAGAGGGAAAGCATGTGACCCTGTGTGGTATAAATTATATTCTGGACTGCAGGATGTGCATGTGTAATGATTCTTCTGTCATTTGTAATTTCAAAGAAGGGTTAAATTGCCCTCAGTGTAAGTGGGTGAATGATTGTGCACTATTAGAACGCAAGTGTGAGCTCATCAGCAGTCAATTCATTTCTAATCAATTACTGTCATCAGTAATTAAACCCCCGGTCCCCCCTGCCCTGCAGCCCCCTTTATATAAGATGCATTGTTGCATAAAAGTTGCCAGAAGTGATCAGAGAAAAATGAAATGAAACAAACCTTTGTTCCGGAATGTGTATTTTATTCAGAAACAGTAATTGTAAAACGTGTTGCCGTATTTTCTGTAGATTAACATACAGGAAATTATTCCTATCACCAGGCTGAGGGGGATTTGGCAGAATAATGAGCATTTAAATGAAGAATTCCTGTCCTGTTGCCTGCAGCTTCCTTCTTCATTCTCTGTTTCCCATTTAAGTTTATTTCCTTCTCGTTGGCTGTATTGTTGCAGCCCCGTACATTCCCCAGCCCACAATCAGTCTGTATTATTGGCTGATCCCTTTTCCCCCCACAGGAGGAGGTTGGGGATGTTGTTCTAATCACGCCTTTGCTAAGTGTTGTTTGTGTCCTGCACAGCCCATCTGTACTGCATGCTTTGCTCCGTCGAAGCTCGTTCACATCTGTCAGCCAGACTACCTTCGCACACAATTACTCATACAATCCACCGTGAGGCTTTTTAATAGGAACCAAGTGTGACAGCGGCAAGCTTGTTGGGTCACAGAGCACAAACTCTCCAACAGGAGGGCGGCGTGATCGATTCACCCAGGTGTAGGTGAAATGGTGCAGCCCCCGGGGGGGAGGGAAGGGGGGGGGATGGTGGTTAACTCATACTGCACTTGGGCTGGAGGACAGTGCATTCTGTGATGGCTTGTCAAACTAACAATACAAACTGCATTTAACAGTCAGCAAACCTGCCGGGGTGGCTCCGCAATATCAGACCAATCCGTCTGTGAGCGACTTGCAACTCAGTGGAGGTACTGTACTCCGACAGAACAAACTGCAGACGGAAGGAACAGACTGGCAGACTCGAAGCAGGCACTGTGAGTAGGGATTTCTTTCTTGAAAGTAATATGGATTTAATTACAGCTGCTTGCACTCAGCAATCTCTTAAGCATTTCTCCCAGAATGATGTGTTGTGTAAAGGACTGTTGTATAAATTTCCCTCTCTTAGCTGACCTTGCAGTTTGTGCCTCATTGTACTCTGTAATAACCATTTCAAAAAGGAGGATAATTACTGACCACAATCCTTGCATCGTAGGAAAGATGACTGAATGAGATGTGCCTGAATTTCAGATGATAAATCATTTACTTTTCCTCTCTACGGGATGTAGTGTTTTATATTTTACAATTTATGCTCCTCATTTTCTTGAGCACGTGAGAAAGCAAATGAAGGTGTCAGTTCGTTCTGCTTGCTGTACGGGCAATGCAGGGATCTTAAAATGGAATACTTGGAATGTTGTCGGAATTTCTTTCAAACATTCAGCTGGATATTTCAGACAGTACAGTTATGTTTTGAATGCTACTTTAGAATTTTATCCACGAGATGAATGGAATGCCATCAATTTTCCTTGGTGTGTTCCACTTGAAGTGTGCTGAGATTTTGTACATGTTCCTGATTTAATTTCTAGTATTCAAAGTTACCTGTACATCCTAGACACCTAGCCCTATATTGTACAGGTTCCCATTGCTCCATAAGATGGCTCTGGGTGCTTGATATATTATAGAAACGTAAAATAATTGGACAGTAATCATATAACCATTTGTAATAATTTATGATGAAAGAATTAATATGGTGAGGTGCGTGGTTGCATACTATCTCTCTAAAATCACTTGGCATTAATAGAATTTCAAGCATTGAGGGTTTGGTTAGACTGTCCCTGTGTTTGAGTAAAGTATTGATTCAGCATGAGTCTTAAAATAGCTAGAATTATTCCAAAATACCCACTGAAATGCAATGGAGCATTAAGAGAAATATTTGTGGATTTTTTTTTGAATGAATAGCTTGATTCCGGTGATATGTTTTTAAATGAAGCAGCATTCGATTCGGTGATAGAGTGAATGAGATCTGGTGATCCACTCAGCTCATTGTTTCACAAAACAATTAGTGACTTTTCTTCAGATTTAAACTCATGAACCATATTTGCTGGAGCTTCTGCGAAATGCACTTAGTACCCTTTGAACTAAAGATATTGCAACTGGTACATCTGGAATAATTCCAAAGATATATGGAAGGACAATAACCAGATTAGTGCAGAATCCGAATGATTTAATTCGGAAAGACAGGGACACATTCTGAATGCAGTAGCTTGCTGGACAGAGAAAAGGCAACTTTGAAAGTTTAATTAAGGAAGTGTCAGTTTACACGAACACGATTGAGAATAGAAGATATTGATTTGTGGACTGGGTTCTTGGCCAATTTTTCAATGTTAATCTATTAGGAAAATAGAATAAATGCAATTGCAGCACTTTTAAAGCAGCTAATAAACTAGACAAGTTTGTCTCTTCCAATTTTAGCCCATAATCTTCACAGCAGGTAATTTTTTATCCTGTCAACCTATGCATTCTCCTGCAAATCAAGGTGGTGAAGGAGCTACTAAAGTACAGACAGCCATTAATCAGATTCTGATGGAGGAAGGCTTGGCAGCACCAATATGTCAATCACAGCCATGTGGCTGCTTGTTGGAAACAGTAACTGCCAACATCCAGGCTACAGCTTTTCAAATGCTCTGTCTTTCAGCAGAGAAGGACCTATGCACTTCAGAGCTCAACATATCATAACTGTGAACTAGAGTGAAATAGAATCATGGGATCACTACAGTACAGAAGGAGGCCATTCAGCCCATCAAATCTGTACCAACATCTTATCCAAGCCCTATCCCCTTCACCCCACAGATTTACCCCATGTATTTACCCCTGACTGACACATCTTGGGACACCTAGGGGGCAATTTAGCATGGCCAATCCACCCAACCTGCACATCTTTGGACTGTGGGAGGAAACCGTCCAAAGATGCGCAGGTTAGGTGGATTGGCCACGTCAAATTAAGATGGAGATGAGAAGTGTCTTTTCTCAGAGGATCATTCATCTTTGGACTTCTCTTCCCACATTGCAGCTTTATAGAACCTTAGTGAGGCCACACTTGGAATATAGTGTTCAATTCTGGTCACCATACAAAAGAAAGATTTGGAGATTTTGGAGAGGGTACAGAAAAGATTTACCAGGATGTTGCCTGGTATGGAGGGCATTAGCTATGAGGAGAGGTTGGAGAAATTTGGTTTGTTCTCACTGGAATGATGGAGGTTGAGGGGCGATCTGATAGAAGTCTACAAGATTATGAGAGGCATGGACAGAGTGGATAATCAGAAGCTATTTCCCAGTGTGGAAGAGTCAATTACTAGGGGGCACAGGTTTAAGGTGCGAGAGACAAGGTTTAAAGGAGATGTTCGAGCAGGTTTTTTTTTTACATAGAGGGTGGTGGGTGCCTAGAGCTTGCTGCGGAGGGAGTTAGTGGAAGTGGATATGATAGTGACGTCTTGACAAATACACGACTAGGATGGGAATATGGTCCCCGGAAGGGTAGGGGGGTTTTAGTTCAGTTGGGCAGCATGGTAGGTGCAGGCTTGGAGGGCCGAAGGGCCTGTTCCTGTGCTGGAATTTTTTTTTTTTGCTCGTTGTTCTATGTATGTGCAGGCTGGATCATTGGATATATTCAAGGCTGAGTTAGGCAGGTTTTTGATTGACAAGTGAGTCTGGGTTATGGGAGGACAGAGAAGAAAGTGAAACTGAGGACACAATCAGATCAGTCATGATCTTATTGAATGACACATCAGGTTCAAGGAGCGAAATGGCCCTACTCTTGCTCCCATTTATTATGGTTTTAGAAATCACTGCCAACCTCCACACCCCTTCTAAATGTTCAAGAGTAAAGTCTTCTGTGGGATTCTAGAAGTCAAATATATCACGACATCAGGGTATTTGTGACAGGCTACAAACTGTCATTGCATTGAATAGAAACACCCAATTAATAGAGGAGTGGAAACTACAATGATGATTTAGGTGAGTGAATGACTTCAATGATTTTACTATGTTTCAAAGGTCCACATTCTCCATTGCAATCACATGGTACAAGTCCTACAACCTGGTTGATGATTTGAGTATTGGTTACAATGTCCGTGAGTTGGCAGAGGAGAAAAATCAACCAACATTCAAAATTGTAGCAGAAGCTGTGGAGTAAAGATGGGAAAAGGACATGATATCCTCCATAAACCCTGTCAATATTCACTTTCATTAACACTAGGAAGCAATAACTACTGACACGAGAAATCAAAGTGGGAGAACTTTAAAATGTTCATTTTTGATTCCATCGTTTCCAGAAAAAGCAAACCTAGCCTGGGATTAATGGATACACCTGCTTTGCCCTTATTCCCCAACCATTGTAAAAAACAACTCCATTCTGATAAATATTTAAATACTTGTTTCAAGCAAATAGCGTTTACTCCATCTAAAAATACAGACATGAATTGTAAGCATTACAACACAAATGGACATTCCTCAGAGTTAATAGGCAGACACGGAGATTGGGGATCTTCTTCCAGTCGCGTACATGCACTCAGCAAGGCAGCAATCTGCTATGATATAGAGACACATGTTCAGAAGAAAGAAGAGGATTTTGTAGTAAATGTACTTTTTTTTCCTGACTGTGATGTGACATTTGGAACAAAAGCTGTATTTTAGTAAATTTGCATATTCATATGAAAACAAAACCTCATTTTCATGACAGTTTCAGCAATCATACAGCAAAAGAGAGGAACGTTTAGGAAAGGAAAGTCAGGGGGTGGCAGGAAGGGAAGGAGAGAAAACATATAAGAATGCACCAAGAACTTCATTGCAGTGTTAATGCGAGCCTAATTGTGACTAATAAATAAACTTAAAAATTAAGATGGGGGGGGGATATTCCAACTGAGCTCCCTCAAGACTGGAAAATCCCACCCAAGATCAGCGTTTCCATGATCTGTGTCCTGCCATGCTGTGATTTCCCGTGGTGGGCAAGACAGGGAAATTCCAGACGAGATGTTACAAAGGTAATGAAATGATAAAACTAAAAGCTCTGTATCTGAGTGTATGTAGCATTCATAACAAAATAAGCAAATTGATAGTGCCCATAGAAATAAATATATATCATTTGACAGCCTTTACTAAATGTGGCTGCAGGATGGTGAGGATTGGGTGCTGAATATTGAGGGGTGGATGGCATTCAAAAAGAATAGGAAGCTAGGGAAAGGTGGAAGGGTAGCGTTGTTAACCAAGGATGCCTTGGTTCAAAAGATTGTGATTTAGAATCAGTTTGGGTGAAGATGAGGAATAGTAGGGGAAAGAAGTCAGTAATTGGAGCGTAATATGTAATGTGACAGGATTAATTAATGACCTCAGAGTAAAGGCGCACAAGGCAGCAACAAGCACAATATAATTGAAATTTATATCCAGTTTAAAAGAGGGAAGAGTGAGCTTAAGACTGTTTTTTTGAATTTAAATAAGGCAACTACATGGGCATAAAGCCTGAGCTGAAATCAACCAGGAGATTAAGCTAGGGGTTACAACATCAGAGAAGCAGACACTTAAATAGGAATTCAAAATACTCAAAGTGGGTAAGAAAGTAAGGTGTGAAAAGGACATAAAAGAGGTTGCAGACAAATATGGATAGGTTGAGTAAGTGGCACATCTGGCTTTGGAATGTAAAGTCAGTGTGAAATTGTTCACTTTTAATCGAAAAAATAAAAGCGCAGCATTATTTAAATGGAGAATGATTGCAGAATTCCAAGGTGCAGAGGGATCTGGTTGTTCTACTACATGAGTCACAAAATCAAGACTGCGCAGGGGTCGGTGCTGGGGCCTCAGCTATTTACCATTTATATAGATGATCTGGAGGAGGGAACCGAGTGTAGGGTGTCGAAATTTGCTGATGACACCAAGATTGGGGGAAAGGCAAATTGTGCGGAGGGTGTGGAGAGTCTGCAGAAGGATCTGGATAGGCTGGGCGAATGGGCCAGGAAATGGCAAATGGAATTTAATGTTGGCAAGTGTGAGGTGGTCCACTTTGGTAGAAAGAATGGTAGGAAGGACTATTACTTACGTGGAGAAAAACTGCAGCAGGCGACGGTGCAGAGGGACCTCGGAGCCCTTGTGCATGAGTCGCAAAAACCCAGCTTGCAGGTGCAGCAGGTGGTCAGGAAGGCGAATGGGATGCTGGCCTTCATAGCGAGGGGGATTGAATATAAAAGTAGGGAGATCTTGCTGCAGCTGTATAGGGCATTGGTGAGGCCGCAGCTGGAGTACTGTGTGCAGTTTTGGGCGCCGCACCTGCGCAAGGATATTTTGGCCTTGGAGGGAGTGCAGAGGAGGTTTACTAGGCTGATACCGGAGTTGAGGGGGTTGAGCTATGAGGAGAGGCTGAATAAACTAGGCTTGTACTCGTTAGAGTTTAGAAGAATGAGGGGAGATCTCATTGAGACGTATAAGATGATGAATGGGATGGATAGGATAGAGGTGGAGAGACTCTTCCCGCTCAAAAAAGACAGTAGGACTAGGGGGCACAGCCTCAAGATAAAGGGGGGGCGATTTAGAACGGAGTTGAGGAGGAACTTCTTCACTCAAAGGGTGGTGAATATCTGGAATTCTCTGCCTGTTGAAGTGGTGGAGGCTGCCTCGCTAAATATTTTTAAGAAGCGGGTTGATGGGTTTTTGATAAGAGAGGGGATTAAGGGTTATGGGGAGAGGGCGGGAAAGTGGAACTGAGCCACGACAGATCAGCCATGATCTTATTGAATGGCGGGGCAGGCTCGAGGGGCCAGATGGCCTACTCCTGCTCCTATTTCTTATGTTCTTAAGACTAATAAAATGTTATACTTTGTTACAAGAGGAATTAACATTAAAAGTAAAGATGTCATGCTTCAGTTATACAGAGCACTGGCAGACCATAAATCAAATAAATTGGAGGTGGTTCAGAGGAGGTTTACTTGATTGCAGGTATCAATCAACAGGTTATACAAACTGGGTTTGTTTCTACTGCAGTTTAGTAGACCGAGAGGTAACTTGATTGAAGAATATAAGCTCTTGAACAATCTTGACAAGGTGGATGTGAAAAGAATATTTTGTCTTGTGTTGGGTCTAGAACCAGAAGGTTTAACATTGGGAGTTACCGTCACTGCACAGAAATGAGACAAAACCTTTTCCCTGACTTTGGAACTCTCTGCCTCAGAAGGTGCTGGAAGCTGATTATTTCTAAGGCAAAAGTAGATAGATTCTTGTTAAGCAAGTGTTTATGGGAATGTGGAACTCAAATTAACACACATCAGCCATGGTCCTATTGAACAATAGTCATCTTGTGGAGATGGCGGCGTTGGACTGGGGAAGCACAGTAAGAAGCCTCACAACGCCAGGTTAATGTCCAACAGGTTTATTTGGTAGCAAAAGCCACTAGCTTTCTGAGCACCGTCCCTTCATCAGGTAAGTGGGAGTTCTGTTCACAGACAGAACTCAATTTATAAAATAATGGTTGGAATGTGAGTCTTTACAGAAAATCAAGCCTTAAAAAGGTACAGACAATGTGAGTGGGGAGAGGGTTAAGCACAGGTTAAAGAGATGTGTATTGTCTGCAGACAGGACAGTTAGTGAGATTTTGCAAGCCCAGGCAAGTTGTGGGTGTTACAGATAGTGTTATACGAACCCAAGATCCCAGTTGAGGCCGTTCTCATGTGTGCAGAACTTGGCTATCAGTCTCTGCTCAGCAACTCTGTGTTGTCACGTGTCATGAAAACCACCTTGAAGAATGTTTACCCAAAGATCAGAGGCCGAATGCCCGTGACTGCTGAAGTGTTCCCCAACACGAACCCTATTCAACAGGAACATTCAATTGAATGAAACAAGCTGGAAGGGCTGATTAGCCTACTCCTGTTCTTATTTCATATCTTTGGCTGTTTTTTGATATTGATGGATAAAAATCTATCATTTACAGCTCCATTTAATTGTGCTTCATTTTAGTTTGATAAATACCAAATAACACGATGCAAAATGCAAAAATGTCTGAGGATAATCAATACATGAAAGATAATGAAATAGCTATGCTGCATTTATTGCAGTTATCTCAACAAGACCAAATAATATTTACAGAGGTGAAGTATTTATTATTTAATGCATTGAGTATCAAAGGGATCTTTCACTCTGAAATCCAAAACCATTGCCCTGAATTTATACAGCAGCACACTAATATAAGAATGTCAACACACTTGACACAGACTCTCTGCTCTGTAATTTCAGTTTAGGAATAATCCTTCCTCTGAGAGGAAGCTCGTATGAACATGTTGATGCTCATCAAGATGCAATTAAAGTGCCCAAATTTAGATTATTCTGAAAAAAAGAGTGCCAGTTAAGAATTTGTGTATTTCTGTCATCATGTTGATGTTTCAATCCATTCTAAACTTCTATGCAAACATATAAGTTTGCACATTGGGAGCAGGAGTGGGCCACTCAGCCCCTTGAGCTTACTCTGCTATTCAATAAGATCACAGCTGATCTAAATGTAACTTCAACCCCTACATTCCTGCCTAACATTGATCATCTTTCTGTAATAAGTCTTCAGAGGCAGAAATCCCTTCACTCCCTGTATTTACAATTCTAACAGCAGTACACCAAGTGCTTTCAGCCAGCACTCTACCTTAGGAAGTAACAGAGGAACTGATACTCCTGGTTAAATACAAAGAAAAGACTCCCTGATTGGCCCAGCAATTTGTTCCTTAATCAGGGAGTTCATATTCCAATGGGCCAACCTCAATGATTGAAGTCATTACACTTTTACCCCCTTGTTAATCAAAAATCCATCCAATTTCCTGCAATTTGCTGGATATCTTTTTGTTCATTTGTATTAACTTCCAACATTGCACACAGCCTGTTACTTATCTCAGTGTAACTTTTCCAACTCATGAATATTGAACTATTTTAGCAGTATTGAGGGATGGAAGGTGCAGATATGCAACACCACTGAAACAAAGCAAATACTCAAACAGCTAAAACAATTGGCATCTAATGAATGATGATAATGAATGCCTAACCTTGCACATGGTGACTGTCTGTGAATAAGAGACATTGGGGCAGCATCATATCTGTAATGTCAGAAGCTGCATACATTCCCTCCATTAATTAAACAGTGCAAATGTATTCCCTGTGGTATACAGCATCACATTGTGGGAACTTTCATTGCAACAACTATTTAAAGGGAAAATCACCTTCTTTAAAATGAAGTACATTTAAATAGTTTTCTCACAGATTATCTCAGTGACAACTCTAACTTTCTGTGGAGTTCAGAACAAAAAGAAACCCAACTATTGACATGATTATTTTTGACACTTAAACGTGCAGATTTTTTAATTTATTCATTCATATAATTTGGGTGGTGTTGGCTACATCAGCATTTGTTCCCCATCCCCAATTATAGAGCATAAGATTTAGGAGCACAATTAGACCATTCGGCTCATCGAGTCTGCTCTGTCATTCAATCGTGGCTGATAAGTTTCTCAACTTCGTTCTCCCACGTATCCCCGGCAAGTTTTGATCCCCTTACCAATCAAGAATCTATCTTAAATGGAAATGACCTAGCCTCCACAGCCTTCTGTGACAATGAATTCCACAGATTCACCCCCTCTGGCTGAAGAAATTCCTCCATTTGCCTTTAAACTGAGTGGCTTTTCTGGCCATTTCAGCAGCAGTTAAGAGTCAACCACATTGCTGTTGTTCTGGGGTCACATGTAGGTCAGACCAGGTAAGGATGCTAGGTTTCCCTCCTTAAAGGACATTAGTGAAGCAGATGGTTTATGGATAATGGTTTCATGGTCACCATTGCTGAGACCAGCTTTCAATCCATGTGTTCCAATCCCTGGTGGATACAACAAGCGACAATCACCAGGCAAGACTGTTCTCTTCCTGTAGGCCAGCACTTCAGCGATCACGGGCATTCAGCCTCTGATCTTTGAGCAAACGTTCTCCAAGGCGGCCTTCACGACATATGACAGCGCAGAGTCGCTGAGCAGAAACTGATAGCCAAGTTCCGCACACATGAGGATGGCCTCAACCGGGATCTGGGATTCATGTCGCACTATCTGTAACCCCCGTGACTTGCCTGGGCTTCTAAAATCTCACTTCCTGTCCTGTCTGGGGACAATACACATCTCTTTAACCTGTTCTTAATGCTATCTCCACTCACATTTTCTGCACCTTTAAGAATTGATTACCTGTAAAGACTCGCATTCTAATCAGTATTCTGTAAACTGTGTGCCTTTATATGCTCTGTTTATGACCAGAACTCTCCACTCACCTGACAAAGGGGCAAAGCCCCGAAAGCTAGTGGGTTTACTATCAAATAAACTTGTTAGACTTTAACCTGGTGTTGTGAGACTTCTTACTGTAGTTTTTCCTACCAGTGGAAACATCCTCTCCACATCCACTCTATCCAGGCCTTGCAAAATCTTGTAAGTTTCAATAAGACGACCCTTATCCTTCTAAACTCCAACAAATAGAGGCCCAGAGTCCTCAAACAAATTGGTTATTGTATTTCCCTTGTGTGCACATCCAGTTTACTGATTTATCCCATACTCTGATTACCAGTGGCCTATAAACAACCCCAACCGATGCTTGGTTCCCTAGTTCCACCCAAACAGATACCGTATTTTGTTCTTCTGATCAAAGTTCCAGTCTCACCAACGTATTGATCCAAACCCTCTTATCAGCACCACCCTACCTTCTCTTCTTTTCTAAAATAAAAATTCTCATGGAATGTGGCTGTTGCTGGCTGGGCCAGTGTTTGTTACCCATCCCTGTCCTTCCTGAATCTTCAGTTCCCCGCTTTGGTCACTCTGAAGCTACCTCTCAGTAACAACAATTAGATTATACCCGTAAATTTCTATTTTTACCAGCAATTCTCTGACTGTCTAGACACTCTTACCGCCTGTTATCTCAGGTGTTGAAAATCAATTATATTTGAACACGGTCTACACTGCCTATAATAATTCATTGACTGAACATCCTGAGGTGAGAGACTTGATAAAAATACAGATTATTTCTTTCTATTTAACTGGAGTGGTTATCTATAATGGAGACTGGAGAACAGGCGAGTCAGTTTAAAGCATCAAATCAGAGTTAAAATCCTTTAGCAGGGATCATTTTACCATAAGTTTCAGGTAAAGTACATTATCATCTAACCATGCAGAGCTTTTGTTATTGTTTGATTCCTGTCTCAGACATTGACGTGGATCACAGACCAGTGCAAACAACAGCAAAGAGCTCCTTACTGATATCTTTCGGGGCAGTCAGTTGGTACCATTCCAGTGTCCATTAAATGTTTCATCTGATGATTTTTTTCAGTTAAGCCGTGTGTTCACCAGGTTAACATGAGAATCATTCCACCAAAGCAACATTCTCACCAACACTGCCAGATGGTTCCCATCACACCATCATATCCACGCGCCATTTTTAAAAGGCGTCCAGACATCACTGAACCACCATTGAAGAAAGAAGATGGATGTCCGGGAACATTCCTCAGCTGGGTGGTGGTCTCCTCAGCTGATAGCTGCACTCCACCATCCACTGCTGCCTGTTCCAGTGACCATGTTCACTGGAGGCCTCCCTCCTAAACTTCAGAGGCAGCCCAGGCCTTCTTCACCTTGTTTCCGATATTAACATGCCACATTGGATCAGGTGCATTCTGGACCGGCATCATTTACCACTGGCGGTCTGGGTGACCGGTGCCGGGGAGGGGTGATTCTAATTGATCCTTGTCTGCATCCTATTAGCAGGATGCAAATTGGTTTTGTGCTAACCTTGTGAGGGAATTGCAAAGCACCATGGTGGCCAAAGCTAATGAAAATAACTAAAAAGTGATTTCTGGATGTCTTGCCACATTCTCCCCACAACCCTCCGCCCACCAGTAAACCTGCCACAGGGGAGTGAGGGGGTGCAGGACATGAAAATATTCCATCCAGTGTGGAAGATGTTTGCTACTCTCTCAATGGTCTGAATCGAGGCTCGCCCTGAAATTATTACCGTTGCAGTAGGGTAGGGGATTTAACATGAAAGGTTGGATGAAGAATGTAGATTGGGGGCAGATGTTTGAGGGCAAATCAACATCTGGAATGTGGGAGGCTTTCAAGTGTAAGTTGATAGGGATTCAGGACTGGCGCATTCCTGTAAGGATGAAAGATAAGTATGGCAAGTTTTGGGGACTTTGGATAACGAGAGATATGTGAGCCTAGTCAAAGAGAAAAAAAACTCATTTGTCAAAGCTAGGAGGCTGGGAACACACAAAGCAAGTGTGGAATACAACGAAAGTAGAAAGAAACTTATGCAAGGAGTAAAAGGACTAAAAGGGGTCACGAAAACGCATGGGCAGCAGGATTAAGGAAAATCCATATGTATAAAGAGCAAGAGGGTAGCCAGGGAAAGGGTTGGTCCACTCAAGGACAAGAGAGGAAATCCATGTGTGGAGCCAGAGGAAATGGGTGAGGTACTAAATGAATACTTTGTGTCAATCCTCACCAAAGAGAAGGATTTGGTGGATGAGGAGTCTGGGAGAGTTTGTGTAGATAGTTTGAGTCAAGTTAAGATCAAAAAAGGAGGAGGTATTTTAAGGATCTTTAAGGAGATCTTTTTCGGTGCTCAGCAGAAATATATTCCAATGGTAAAGAAGGAATGTAGGAGAAGGGATAACCAGCCATGGTTATCGAAGGAAATAAAGGAGAGTATTAAATTAAAAGCTGATGCGTTTAGAGTGGCTAAAAGTAGTGGGCGAGTAGAAGATTGGGAGAGGTTTAAAAATCAACAAAGATTGACTAAGAAGTTGATAAAGAAAGGAAGGATAGACTATGAAACTAAACTAGCACTAAATATGAAAAAGGGCAGTAAGAGTTTTTACAAATATATAACGAGGAGGAGGCTGGCTAGAGTGAATGTTGGACCTTAAAGGATGAGAGGGGGGATTTAGTGGTGGGAGATGAGGAAATGGCTGAGGCCTTAAATAAGTTTTTTGCCTCGGTCTTCACGGAGGAGGACGCAAATAGTTTGCTGGATATTAAAGATAGACAGATGGTAGGAGTTGAGGCCTGAATGCGATTACTGTCACTAGAGAGGTAGTGCTTGATTGACTAGTGGGACTGATGGTGGACAAGTCCCCAGGACCAGATGGAATGCATCCCAGGGTTCTGAAGGAAATGGCAGAGGTGATTGTAGGTGCCTTAGTGATTATTTACCAAACTTCGCTGGATTCCGGGGCAGTGTCAGAAGATTGGAAAACGGCTAATGTTACGCCGCTGTTTAAAAAAGGTAGCAGGCAAAAGGCAGAGAATTATAGGCCGGTTAGTTTAATGTCTGTTGTTGGAAAAATGCTTGAATCCGTCATCAAAGAAGAAATAGCGAAGCACCTAGAAAAGAATGGTTTGATTGAGCAGACGCAGCACGGATTCGTTAAGGGGAAGTCGTGTTTGACAAATTTATTGGATTTCTATGAGGATGTGACTAGCGCGGTAGACAGAGGGGAACCGGTGGATGTGGCGTTTCTCGATTTTCAAAAGGCGTTTGATAAGGTGCCGCACAAAAGGCTGCTTCAGAAGGTTAGGGGGCATGGAGTTGGGGGTAAGGTGTTAGCGTGGATAGAGGATTGGTTGTCTGATAGGAGGCAGAGAGTTGGTATCAACGAGTGCTATTCTGATTGACAGTTGGTGACTAGTGGAGTCCCGCAGGGATTGGTGCTGTGGCCTCAGCTATTTACCATTGATATCGATGATCTGGAGGAGGGGGCTGAGTGTAGGGTGACGAAATTTGCTGATGACACAAAGATAAGTGGAAAAGCAAATTGTGCGGAGGGTGTGGAAAGTCTGCAGAGAGATCTGGATAGGCTGAGCGAGTGGGCGAGGACCTGGCAGATGGAGTACAATGTTAGCAAGTATGAGGTTATCCACTTTGGCAGGAATAATAGTAGGAGGGATTACTATTTAAAGGGCGAAAAGCTGCAGCATGCTACAGTGCAGAGGGACCTGGGGGTCCTTGTGCATGAGTCGCAAAAACCCAGTCTGCAGGTGGAGCAGGTGATCAAGAAGGCGAATGGGATGCTGGCCTTTATAGCGAGGGGGATTGAATATAAAAGCAGGGAGGTCTTGCTGCAACTGTACAGGGCACTGGTGAGGCCGCAGCTGGAGTACTGTGTGCAGTTTTAGTCGCCACACTTGCGCAAGGATATTTTGGCCTTGGAGGGAGTGCAGAGGAGGTTCACTAGGCTGATACCGGAGTTGAGGGGGTTAGACTATGAAGAGAGACTAAATAGATTGGGTCTGTACTCGTTAGAGTTCAGAAGGATGAGGGGGGATCTTATAGAGACGTATAAGATAATGAAAGGGATGGATAGGGTAGAGGTGGAGAGACTCTTCCCGCTCAGAAAGGACAGCAGGACTAGGGGGCACAGCCTCAAAATAAGGGGGGAGCAGTTTAGAACTGAGTTGAGGAAGAACTTCTTCACTCAAAGGGTGGTGAATCTCTGGAATTCTCTGCCCATTGAAGTGGTGGAGGCTGCCTCGCTAAATATATTTAAGACACGGGTAGATAGATTTTTGACAGACAAGGGGATTAAGGGTTATGGGGAGAAGGTGGGAAAGTGGAACTGATCCACTTCAGATCAGCCATGATCTTATTGAATGGCGGGGCAGGCTCGAAGGACTAAATGGCCTACTCCTGCTCCTATTTCTTATGTTCTTATGTATTAGGGTTCTTGAGAAATATCAAGGGTGGACAAGTCTCCAGGGATTGATGGAATATGCCCCAGAATACTGAGAGAGGCAAGGGAGGAAATTGCTGGGGCCTTGAGAGAAATCTTTGTATCCTTACTGGCTACAGGGGGGGCTTGGAGAATAGCCAATGTTGTTCCTTTGTTTCAGAAGGGTAGCAAGAATAATCCAGGTAATTACAGGCTGGTGTGCCTTACATGAGTGGTAGGGAAATTATTGGGGAGGGCCCTTAGAGACAGAATTTATTCCCACTTGGAAATAAGTGGACGTATTAGTGAGAGGCAGCATGGTTTTGTGAAGGGGAGGTCGTGTCTCATGAACTTGATCGAGTTTTTCAAGGAAGTGATGAAAATGATGGCGGATAGGGCAATGGATGTTGTCTACATGGACTTCAGTAATGCCTTTGACAAAGTCCCTCATGGCAGACTGGTGCAGAAGGTGAAGTTATATAGGATCAGAGGTGAGCTGGCAAGGTGGACACAAAACTGGCTCAGTCAAAGAAGACAGAGGGTAACAGTGGAAGGGTGTGTTTCTGAATGGAGGGCTGTGACAAGTGGTGTTCCTCAGGGATCAGTGCTGGGATCTTTGCTGTTTGTAATATATATAAATGATTTGGAGGAAAATGTAACTGGATTGATTAGTAAGTTTGTGGACAACACAAAGGTTGGTGGATTTGCGGATACTGATGAGGACCATCAGAGGATACAGCAGGATATAGCTCAGTTGGAGACTTGGGCAGAGAGATGTCAGATGGAGTTTAATCCAAACAAATGTGAGGTAATTCATTTTGGAAGGTCTAATACAGATAGGAAATATATAGTAAATGGCAGAACCCTTAAGAGTATTGATAGGCAGAGGGATCTGGGTGTACAGGTACACCGGTCACTGAAAGTGGCGATGCAGGTGGAGAAGGTAGTCAAGAAGGCATATGGCATGCTTGCTTTCATCGGCCGGGGCACTGAGTTTAAAAATTGGCAAGTCATGTTGACGCTTTATAGAACTTTAGTGAAGGTGCACTTGGAATATCGTGTTCAAATCTGGTCGCCACACTACCAGAAGGATGTAGAGGCTTTGGAGAGGGTACAGAAAAGATTTACCAGGATGTTGCCTGGTACGGAGGGCATTAGCTATGAAAAGAAGTTGGAAAAACTTGGTTTGTTCTCACTGGAGCGATGGAGGTTGAGGGGAGACCTGATAGAAGTCTACAAGATTATGAGAGGCATGGACAGAGTGGATAGTCAGAAGCTTTTACCCAGGGTGGAAAAGTCAATTACTGGGGGCACAGGTTTAAGGTGCGAAGGGCAAGGTTTAAAGGAGATGTACGAGGCAGATTTTTTACACAGAGGGTGGTGGGTGCCTGGAACTCGTTGCTGGGGAGGTAGTGGAAGCAGATACGGTAATGAATTTTAAGGGATGTCTTGACAAGTACATGAATGAGGTGGGAATAGAGGGATAGGGTCTCTGGAAGGGTAGGGGGTTTTATTAAGACAGGCAGCATGGTTGGTGCAGGCTTGGAGGGCTGAAGGGCCTGTTCCTATGCTGTAACTTTCTTTGCTCTTTGTGCTGTGGGTTTCCAAATTGTCTCATTGACAGTACGCTAGGAAACTGGTTCAAATCCGCTAACACCTGAATTACTACTTTTCGACTGTCTGTGAGCAGCCAGGGTCCTCGATGGGGAAGAGGGTTTGCAAGGAGCCAGCCAGCTTTCCAAACACACTGCTCCTGATTACAGGCAGAATGGAAGAGTCAACCTGGAGCAAGAATGCACTGAGGTCAAACCTTTGGAAGATGCTGAAAAAGAAGCAATCCAGCAAAACAAACCTTCATATTTAACAAGACTAAACACGCTCGTCATTTGTGAAGATTTGCCTCAGTTCCAGTATTCCAATCTACTCAAAAATAGAAGTATTTTCCATCGGAAACAAAATGATGTTGGAAATTGTAAGAGACGACTGCAGACATAAGTAAGGCATATTACACAGGAGGTGCTGAATAAGGCACAGACACTTATTCTGGAGGTGTAATGTTACAAGTTGGATTTCACCATCAAAGGGTAACATATGGTTCTGAACACTTAGCAGACATTTGTGCCTGTGAATTATTAACATCTTGTTGTTTTTTAATTCTGGTTGACTTCTCATTTAAAATGGCTATTTTGAGAAAGTAACAATTTCATATCTTTCATAATTTGACTGATCATGATGGGAATTAAAAATCTCAGAACAGGCAACAAAAGTCTGCGAGTTAAGGAGACTCCCCACCAATGAAGGAGATCCTGCTACTGTTCTGTTGGTGGTTAGATTGCTGTTCCCTTATTAACCAGAACAGTCCACTTGCGACTATAGGGAATGCTCCTGATGTCTAGTTCAATCTGTTTCCCTCATTGTTGATGTGAAAAGCAGATTAACTGGTCACTTATTACATTGTTGTTTTGAGATACTGTTGATGTGGACAGCTGCTATGTTTATCTTCATAATGACAGAAACTGCACTTCAAACGGATTTCACCCCTTGGGGTCTTGAACAGTGTTAATTTGATGAGAACAATATTAATGTAACTGTTATTTGAAATACAATAAGGAAACTGGTCTTTCCTAATGTTGATGATCCACATTGTTTGTTGTAACTAATCTGTTTGCCCTTCAGCTAAGTTGCTGCTAAATATCCCCGATAACATCTTTTTATGAACAGTTTACTGTAGTTTCATTTAAAAATCCTTTTATTCTACTCTGAATTGAAACTTTTTTTTTAGTTGTTTATTCCAGTTGTTTTCTCGTAAGTATTTTTTTCCCGAGTTTGTAAAGAACGTTAGTTCTTATGTATCAAGGAGGCAATTGGGGTACAGAATTACAAACACAGACATGTCCAGATGTGGAATCCCTTCACTAGTGATTTGGCTTCAAAGCAAATTGAAAAACTGATGCGATTGGTTATGTGAGGAGAATCGTTTTGAGCTAATTCAGACTTATGTTTGACACAGTGTCTGATGAGAAATAGCTCATCTGAAGGAATGGAAAAAAGGCTGCCAAGTGAAATCCTATAATATCTGAATTGATGGCTGCAATTTAGAGTATTTTAAAATAAGACCTTGAAATTTAACAGTGTGGCATTGATTCACAAATGTTTAATGCCTTTGCATGAATTTATTTTTGCTATTTAAAGATCGACACACAATTGTTCACTTCTAATAAATAAAGGTTTTCATTAAATTATTCATTCAAATACTTCATTCAATGTGTGAAGTGTACATATGTATAAAACATCTGTCATCACTGAGCTAGAAAATTTCAGATACAGTATCTGAACATTTGTTTATATTGGTAAAATGACAATGTTTACACATGGAGGGATGATTAATAATATTACAGCAAAATACTCTGGACGTTGGAAATCTGAAATAAAGATGGAAAATGCTGGAAATCCTCATGGATTTGATCGTATCATTGGAGAGTGAATCAGAAGGTAGGATTTTCCACCCCCCCCCCCCAGGCCCCACCCCCATGGTGTGTTTTGCTGATGAAAGAACCCGCCATTGACTGGTGGTGGGGTCTTCCAGTCCCACTGCTCTCAGCAGGGTTTCCTGTTGTTCACATGCTTTGCTGCCATGGAAACCTGTGGCAGAGAATTGCCATTGACAAGACCGGAAAATCCCGAGAGCAGCTGGAAAACCTCACCCAGAGTTAACAGCCGGAATTTAAGATGCACAATGGGAGTCTTGCCAACCAGTTGGAGAATGTGAAGGAGCTGCTATCTCCAGGAGACCCAAAGCTATTACATTCCAATCAGGCACTCTCCTGGGCAGTGTCAGGTCTTCTGTCCAATTAAACCCCCAGTGGGGAGGAAATCTCACCTCACAAACTGCTGGCCAATCAGATGCTGGCCATAAAGGAAGTGACGCTGGATTGGTGCTCACTGCTGGTGATCCAGTGGAATCTCATTAGGGATTCCTGATGGACCCTGATAGGAAGTGAATGTGGTGGGGATGGGGGTCATGTGGAGATGGACAAAGCGTGACTATCTGCAGGGCTCTTCTTCCCAATGCCAGCTCCCTCGATTGGCACAGGTTGCTTGAGGAATAGAGCCACCAGCCTTCCCTCCCGCCCGGCCTGCTCCTGGATAACCCTACAGAGTTTGCTGAAAATCCCCCTGAATGGCCAGTCCCTCAGCCACTGCTGGCTGAATATTTAAACAGTTGAATTGGGATGGTAAGTAGCACATTGACATTGACTGAAACCAGATTGGAGGACAAGAGTAAGGAAGTCTTGCTACATAGATCATAGAATCATCAAAACCCTACAGCGCAGAAAGAGGCCATTCGGCCCATCGATTCTGCACCAAACACAATCCCACCCAGATCCTATCTCTGTATCCCTACATATTTACTCACTAATCCCTCTAAGCTACACATCTCTGGACACTAAGGGGTAATTTAGCATGGCCAATCAACCTAACCCGCACATCTTTGGACTGTGGGAGGAAACCGGAGCACTTGGAAGAAACCCATGCAGACACAGGGAGAATGTGCAAACTCCACAGGTACAGTGACCCAAGCCGGGAATCGAACCCAAGTCCCTGGAGCTGTGAAGCAGCAGTGCTAACCACTGTGCCACCGTGCCACCCCAGATACAAATGCCTATATATAACTATACAGGGATTTTTTTAGATCCCATCTGGTGCATTATGCACAACTTTGGTCTCTATATCTAACAAAGTATAACATTACATAATTACCAGAAACTGAACTGAACCAGCCATATAAATACTGCAGCTACTAGAGCAGATCAACAGCCAGGAACATTGCATTGAGCAGCTCACTTCCTCACTCCCCAAAGTCTGTCCACCATTTACAAGGCACATGTCAGGAGTGTGATGGAATATTCTCTACTTGCCTGGATGGGTGCAGCTCCAACAACACTCAAGAGGCTCCATGCCATGCAGGACACAGCAGCCCACATGATTGCTACCCCTTCCACAAATATTCAATTCTTCCTCTTCTTATCTTTCTCGTTCTGCCACAAGATATTTTATCCTTTACCCAAAATCTGTTGTGTCATTCTGTTACAAAGAATACCAAATGGATGCAGTGGCTCCTCATATAGTGAAACAGTCCATAATCAAATGCAACAAGATCTGAACAGTATCCAGGCTTGGGCTGGCAAGTGACATTCATGCCACACAAATGCCAGGCAATGGCCATCACCAATAAGAAATACTCTAACCACTGCCCCTTAATATTCAATGGTGTAACCATCACTGAATCCCCCACTATCAACATCTTTGAGGTTACCAGAAACCACAAACTCAACTGGACTCACCACATTAACGTTAAAGAGCAGTTCAGGAACTAGGAATACTGTGGCGAGTAACTCACCTCCTGACTCCCCAGACCCTGTCCACCATCTACAAGGTACAAGTCAGGAGTGTGATGGAATACTTCCCACTTGCCTGAATGGGTACAGATCCAACAACACTCCAGAAGCTTGCCACCAACCACGACACAGCAGTCCACTTGATTGGCACCACATCCACAAACTTTCAATCCCTTCACCACCATTGCTCAGTAGCAGCAGTGTGTATTATCTACAAGATGCATTGCACCAATTCACCAAAGGTCCTTAGACAGCACCTTCCAAACTCATGACCGCTTCTAAGGGCAACAGATATATGGGAATGCCACCACTCACAAGCCATTCACCATCCAGGCTTGGAAATATATCACCATTCCTTCACAATTGCTGGGTCAAAATCCTAGAATTTCCTCCCGAACAGCATTGTGGGTCCACCCACAGTATTTGGACTGTAGCAATTCAAGAAAGCAACTCACCACCACCTCCTCAAGGGCAACTAGGGATAGGCAATAAATGCTGGCCAACTAGCAATGCCCATGTTCCATGAATAAAGAAAATAAAGAAAATCCTCGCACCTTCTTTGGGCAATAAATGTCACTCTTGCCAGTTTACAAAATGTTGCACAAAGTGGTACAGGACATTCTGCTGTTCTAATGGGTTTCTCCAATGATTCATTTGCTAAATTAATTGCTTCACTAAGTTATAAACAAGCCAAGTACGCATTAAACCCAGGTGCAACAAGCTATTGGGAAGACTAATGTTAGCCTTTATTGGAAGAGGATTTGAGTACAGCGGTCTTGCTTCTTTCACAGAGGGTTGTGAATCTTTGGAATTCTCTACCCCAGAGGGCTGTGGAAGCTCAGTCACTGAACATGTTTATGGCAGAGATTGATAGATTTCTGATTCACGTTAACGTAAAGTGTTACGGGAAAGTGGGTGTGAAAGACATTACAGTGTCCAATCAGTCACTGTCCCACTGAATGGTTGAGCAGGCTTGATAGGCTGAATGGCCTACTCCTTTCCCACTTGGTCTGTGGGTAGTTTATAGATCGTATCTAGGGACAGAGCGTTTAAACACCTTTGGAATAGAGAGAGCATTCCCACTCCTGAACGCTGTGAATCCTGCTGGAAGTTACGCATGTTGATGCCAGTCATGAGGTATGATTGCTCCCAAAGTCAAAATAATCCGTTACTCAATGCTAGGCTTATAATTAAAACGTCAGCAACAGACAAGAAGTCTGAAGGTGGTTGGAACTTTACCACATCCTGTTTAAACACATTTAGGAGGCAAGTCAAGGGGAATGTCATTATGATTATTATTAATAGTTTGAGTGAACTATTTTGTAGAGTGTTGAAAAGTTGTTGAAACATAGGATGGTGTTTTATGGCCTTGCAGTTCAGTACTTTCTTCATTTGTGTTCAGAGGACCTTTTAACCCTCAAGTCGATATGTGTCAGCACATGTACACAAAGCTCCTGGTCAAACCTTGTCCTAACTTAACTCTGATGCCACACTGGGAGAAAGAGATGAGTCGATGGGTTACTGTACACAAGTTTAAATGAGAATAATAAACAATGAGTGAAGAAAGTAGTGGCTGGTTTGAGATTGTGGCCTGTTGACCTGTGTAACCATAGCAATGTATACCAAGCAAAGATTAACGTATTAACATTTCTGAGCGAGCTAAACTTGTTAATGCTGTTGCAAAAATTCTAGATTAAGTCAAACTAAAATTCTTCCTTTCACCATGTGACCTGCACAGTGTGTATTGTTATAAAGAACTTGTTGCAGAGGGAAATTTACAGTCTTCTGGTTTTCTGACATTCGATGCAGAAAGGATTCAGCTTGGATTTCCTTTACATGCAGGTAGAAAATGGATCACTTTGCATTATTTTTCCTGATGTATTGAAAGGCTAAATGAATACCTGAAATGTATTTAATTAAAGGCACCAATCAGTAGTGCCATTTCTTGTTGCCAGTTGCTTGTGAGGACAAGTCACATGCTAAGCAGCCAGAACATTATCCTTTCACAAGTCTTCCTGAAGCAATGGGGGGGAGATACATCTGCACTTTACAAATCTGTGATTATAATGGTAACCACACACATCACTAATTGATAGGAAATCCTCCAGTGAAGGGGCAATAAATATTTATATTGTCAGTGGAATTATTAGTCAGCCAGCCACATGTATCAGAGAGTCAATATCTACTCAGCTTGCCTCATGCTGTGAGAATTTAAACCCTGCGCTGGGTCAGTACAAACGATGATTTACAATGTGATCACTGGACAACTATAAAAAGGAAGAAGTGTCATTGTTGGAAATCTGAAAGTAAAACAGAACTGCTGGAAATACAGGGCAGTAAAACAGGTGAAATTGCCCTTTCAATGATATATCCCTCCTTTTACAGATAAGAGTAATTTGTGTATTTCCAGTATTTCTCCTGTTAATCACTGATGAAGTCTCTTTAATCTGAAGCATACTGGATGTTCATTTTAATAGTAATCTAAATCCATTTATAACAGGTTAACAGATAAAATTAAACCTCTTGAAATTAGTCCAGTCTACTGCAGTGAACATAAGCTTATTTATATTTCCTGAGTTATCTCTGAAGTTTTCAGCTTCAGAAATGTATTGCTGCTGACGTCACGATGGTTCTCAGTTAAAGGAAGAGATGAAGCAGCAAGAGGCTGAGTGTCAGCACTGGGGTGGGACAGGACATGTGATCATAGGAGGAAGGACAGGAAATCAGTCTCCACCAGCATTGACCTTCTCACCGTCCCAGGAGAGTTTTTTTTAATTGTTCACAGGATGTGAGCGTGGCTGTCTGGGCCAGGATTTATTGCCCATTCCTAAGGACCCTCCTTGCTCAGCCATTTCAGTCAACCACATTGCTGTGGGTCTGGAGTCAGAACTGGGTAAGGACGGCAGATTTCCTTCCCTCAAGGACATTAGTGAACCTGATGGGTTTTTACAACAATCCACAATGGTTTCATGGTCATCAGTAGACTTTTAATTCCAGATTCCTATTGAATTCAAATTTCACCATCTGCTGTGGTGAGATTCGAACGTAGGTCTATGGAGAATTACACTGCACCTCTGGATTACTATCCTGTGACAATAACATTGTACCATCGCCTCCCCTTGCTCATCCTGCCCTTGACCTGAGTGCTTTGTTCGGCCAAGTCAGAAAGCAGTTAAGAGTCAACCGCAGGTCTGGAGTTGCAAGAACATGAAAGAAACACATGGGTTTTCAGAACAATCAAAGGTACTTTCATGGTCACTGAGACTCATTTTCAATGCCAGGTTTAATTAACTGAATTTAAATTCCACCAGCTTCCACGGTGGGGTTTGAACACATGCCCCAGAGCATTATTCAGGTCTTCTGGATTACCATTACACCACCATTTCATCAATAAACAACGTCAGCATGTGTGTTGAAGGAGTGACTCTGGGATACATACAGCATTTCCCACATCTTGGCAGCACCTCCCTCCAATGGACACTGTTGATGAGGAAATCCAACATTGGATCATCTGTACAGCTGTGGCAGTTTGTAATCCACAGGGTGAATCTTTGCCATCAAAGACCTCCACAAGTCAACAAAAGTCCTAGTTTACAAAATGCTTGCCCTCACGACACTCCTGTGCTGCAGTGAGATCTGGACTGTGTGTCAGTGATACCTAAGGGTATTTGAGAAATTCTATCTGCAATGCCAACTGCCGCATAGTCCAGATTCAACGGAGGGCCAGCAAACACAAGCTCGTGTCCTTCTTGAAGCTGACTCCACAATTATTGAGAAAACTTCCCCAAAATCAACTTCAATGGGCTGAAACATGTCCGGATTGTTGAAACATGTCCGTCCTACTGGGTCCTGTTTTCTTAACTCTCAAATGGCCATCGTTCCAGAGCCGAACAATGCAAACATTCCATCGACATTCTGACGCTCTCTTTGAAGTACAGCAGCTTTGATATTAATAACTGGGAGGAACTCACAACCAATCATTCAAAATGGCAACAACTTATCCATCAAGCTGCATTGCGTTTTGAGTCACAGCATCTTAGTGATAAGGCAGAGCAGTGGTGGATAAGGAAAGAAAGGGAAGTAAACCCTGTATCCTGAATTCCACTGCCCTTTGGGACATCCTACCCAAAGATCTGTGGGTGGGGAATCGGCCTATTCAGACACACGAAAACCCACAGCAGAAACTCACAACCCTGAGTGGATATCATTCTCAATCATGAGACAACAGGAATGGAACAGCCAGATGTGTCTTCCAGCTGATTGAAGGATAATGTGTAGATGACAGAGCAACAATATAAATAAGCAGCTGCTGACATTCTTTGCTCAACTTTGCAATAGTTTTACAATTAGTGAGACCAGGTCATGACTAGCTAAATAAAAATAGCACTGCTTGACGCTATTCTCATCCGCGGTTTAATCCCTTTACACCTTTGTGTGAAATCATAAAAGCCGAAGTGAAAATCTCTCGAGTGGTACTATTTTTAATCGAACAGCACTGTTAGACTGAGAGCAGTCACGACACAAAAGCTCACTTGAGGCTTGAACTTGCAGGCCTGAAATGCAGAATCATACAATTGTCCATTGTAGGAATGAAGGAACTGGAAAAACCAAAAGGATGTTATTTTCCGAACTTTATAACCCACAGATCCACAGGACTATTTGTTTAATATTTGTGGTGTTTGCCATTGATGTTAACGAGAGTGAGTGTTAAGGTTGGATGTCTGAAAGCTGTGTCGTTACAATACTTTTTGGTTCTTTATAGTACAGCCAATAAACCTTTATTGTCGCATCAATTAAAGATATGAATAATGTTTACTGATTTAAAAGGTCTCAGCTTGTATTTATAAAATGGTTTCATATCTCCACATGGGGTGGAATTCTCCCATATCCTTGGCGAATTGAGAAATCTGCTGAAAGACGGGGTGAAACTTATTTGCTTCTTGCTAATGGGCTACAGATAAAAGCCCGACCGGAATCCTGCTCTTCCCCACTCGACTTCCCACAACGCCAGGGGAAAACACACCAGTTAGAACACATCTGGAACAACATGGTGTGCAGAGGTCTGGACTCAGTTGAACAATGTTTGGGTCTGTCTCCAGAGTTCGGGATGGAGACTCCCAGCACACCTGGACTCTGGAACATCAGTGGAATGGGAAAGCATTCACAGCTGGTTCTTCCAGATTCAATGTCATCGAGGAGGTTCATTATCCGACCTTGGAAACTCCCTGGAGATTATTTTCATTTTCAGGAAGTCGACCGTCTTTCTTTAACAGTGGGTCAGTGACATCAGATGCCTTTTAAATTTGGCGCCTGGGTATGATGGTGGGAGGCGCACCGTCATTCCTGTCCAGCCACACAATATTCTGCATAGTTCACAGAGTATAATTCCTGAGGCTGGGGCTGGAAGATGTGGTGTGGTTCCCCGCCAGCCTCCACAATGGAAAACATTCCCCCTTTCGCCCCCTCCCCTATCCTGACTATGGGATGTAGTCCCAGATTGGGGAATTCCATCCTTGGAATTCTCCGCATTCACCAATTGCACTGTACTCTGTCATAATATTCCCGGTATCTGTAACATTCCACCTTGGCAGATTTGTAAGATTATCATTGGGTACGGGTCTGAATGTTTATTTTGTTTTGCTGGATGACAATATGAAACTCTGCAAAGAGAATGTGCACCTAGCTATAGGATAGGAAGTGACAGACCTCGAAGATTTACTTCTGAAGCTTCATTTTACTGTTTAGCGCTCACAAACCATTCCAGAGACTGAGCTAGTTTTATCAGGCAAGACTCTTGGAAGTAATGAAAAATGGTGTTTGCTGACAGGCAGACTCTGTAGTTATGAAAATAGTGCAGTGTCCACAGGTCGAGGCAGTCCTATAGGCAGTAACAATGCAGTAAATCATCCCACACTCGGCTGTTCTGAATCACGATCCCCATGACATTCCTGTGCTGAAGTGTAATCCTTGACTTCTTTTCATGAACAGATCCACAGGCCCAGATTTAATAAGACCCATAAAGTCGAAATCCACGATAGTAGTTGCTTCACTGGGACTCGTTACGGTTCCAGTAGACTTGTGTCTCCTTACAGAAACAGCCACTTACTGAAGTCACCCAGTTGGCAGCAGTGGCCTCAGGCCCAAGCATTCAGTCTCGTCCTTCACATTTTCCACCTGCCTTGCCTCGGGTCTGTAAGGACTTGACCCCAACATGGTTGTCTCTGCATGGAATTCCAGCTGATAATAATGATGAGTTGTTTGAACTAATGGCCCAGAGTTTCCCAGGGACGTGAATAATAATAATCGAGTGTTGATGTTGTTGGGGGCCCTTGAGCTGCAAACGAAAGAAGAAGCAGCAAAGGAACTGACACCATCATTAATACTTTCCGAGCATTGTCCCATTGGCTCTCACCAGAAGTAGCTGGATGATTATTGCCAAAACATTGCCCCTGAATAAAATAAAAATCCATCACAAATTGGCTGGACCTTCTAAAGGTTTTTAGAGGCAACCTCTTATAGCCTGTGACACTGGCCTGGCAGCAAAATGGTTGTCTGAAGAACAAAATTGCTCAGATATTTATAGGAAAATTTTGTATTTCATATTTCCTGGTCAGCAACTAGAAAACCAGTTCAGTAAATGCAGGAAAACTGGAACTGGAGCCCTGCGTGACCATGTCTACTACATAGAGATTGGCCCTGGTGTAAGCGCCTTACTCTGGGTTTATCTGAGTTCAATTCCAGCCTTGAGTGACTATGTGGAGTCTGCATGTTCTCCCAATGTGTGTGTTTCCTCTGGGTACTCCGCTTTCCCCCCACAGTCCAAAGATGTGTGAGTTAGGTGCATCGGCCATGCTAAATTGTCCCTTAGTCTCCAACATGTGCAGGTTAGATGAATTAGCCATGGTAAGTGTGTGGGATTACAGGATAGGGCCTGGATAAGATACTCTGCCAGAGAGTCGGTACAGACTTGATGAGCTGAATAAACTCTTCTGCACTGTAGGGGTTCTGTGATTCTAATTAATCAAAGATAAATGTGAAATATTCAATGATTGTGTTCTATGTTATTCTCATTTATCTGCGGAAATCAGGACTATTGCTAACGGCTGGAAAGTATATTCAGGCAGTGTATTCCAAATGATAACTTCATGGGCAGCATGGTGGCATAGTGGTTAGCATTGTTGCCTCACTGTGCCAGTGTCTCAGGTTTGATTCCTGCCATTGCGGAGTCTGCACATTCTCCCTGTGTCTGCGAGGGTTTCCTCTGGGTCCTCCTGTTTCCTTCCACAGTCCAAAAGATGTGCT
Organism: Carcharhinus amblyrhynchos; assembly: GCF_965287045.1. Taxonomy (NCBI): domain Eukaryota; kingdom Metazoa; phylum Chordata; class Chondrichthyes; order Carcharhiniformes; family Carcharhinidae; genus Carcharhinus; species Carcharhinus amblyrhynchos. The sequence goes on from NC_137342.1 coordinate 52,445,061, forward strand.
GGTTAGGTGCATTGGCCATGCTAAATTCTCTCTCAATGTAACTGAATGGGCGCCAGAGTGTGGCAGCTAGGGGATTTTTTGTAGTAACTTCATTGTGGTGTTAATGTAAGCCTGCATGTGACATTAATAAATAAACTTAAAACTTTACTTGTTGCATTTAAAATATTCCACTGATTCCACAACTCTCTCTGGTTATTTTTACCAATTATCTTACATCTCTATCCCTTCATTATCTACCCTCACACCAGTGGAAATATTTGATTTGCATCAATGTTATGAAAACCCCCTGAATTTTCAGCACCGCTATTGAAATCACCCCTTATCCTCTCTCCACTAAGAAACACAGACCCACTTTTTTTAGTGTCTCCATAAGCTGAGGTGTTTGTGTTACTTACACTGTGCTGCCGTCACTGAGACACGGACAGGAGGTCAATATCAGCCTTTAGTTAACTTAAGAAAATTATTACCTCTCAGGAATTAGTTACGATGTTCTAATTGAATTGACGGTAAACTCACTTCCCAGAAAAAAAGCTGCAAGTGATGTGCAGGGAATGTAGCCAGTCAAAAGGATTCATTGAACAGAATCATCACAGGGTGTTGTTTTTCCTACAGCATTGCCAAATTATAGGATTGAAGTATCTCCAAATAATAAAACTCAAGTCGTTCTTTAATTCCTATTCAATCTGCTGTAAAACCATAAGACACAGGAGCAGAATTAAGTCACTCGACCCATCAAATCTGCTCTGCCATTCAATCATGGCTAATTTTTTTCTCATCCCCAGTCTCCTGCCATCTCCCCATAACCCCTGATCCCCTTATTAATCAAGAACCTATAAATCTCTGTCTTAAAGACACTCAATGACCCGGCCTCCACAGCCTTCTGAGGCAAAGAGTTCCACAGATTCACCACCCTCTGGCTGAAGAAATTCCTCCCCATTTCTGTTTTAAAGGACCATCCCTTCAGCCTGAGGTTGTGCCCTCTCTGGTTCTAGTTTTTGCTACTAGTGGAGACGCCCCCCCCCCCCCCCCCCCGCCCCGCCCCGCTTATGTTTATGTTCCTGTATTAATCTAGTTCTTTCCTGTCTTTAGATCAGAAGGCTCCAGTCTCCTTGCTAATTTTAAGATAAAAGCAAAATACTATGGATGCTGGAATCTGAAACAAAAACAGAAAATGCTGGAAAATCTCAGAGCACAAGCTCAGATGAACGGTTACCCAGACTTGAAACGTTGGCTCTATTCTTTCCCCACAGACACTGACAGGCCTGCTAAGGTTTTCCAGCATTTTCTATTTTTGTGTCATTGCTAACTTTGGCCAATGATCTCAATCACACATGAACATGTTTACATTTCTCCAGCCTGATTATTTCTCAGCAGAGGAGTCACCAGTAAGAAGGTTCATGTCCCTCCATTGGGGATGTAGCAAGTTTACAGCATCCATGGGTTCTTGACCTTTGAAAGTACAATATTTTCTGGTGTCCTTTTTAGAGACTTCTGTTCATCTGCAAAAACAATCAGATTAGGAAAGGAAATTTAGCTTCATGTAAGTAATCAGCAAAGGTGCAATTTATGCAGCTTTCTCTGAAATGGCCTTTCTAAGCTGAATAGTTTTTATGTTGTAGTTTTTAACATTATGATTTTCCTCGACAAAATTGAATGGCGGGTCAGGCTCGAAGGGCTAGGTGGCCTACTCCTGCTCCTATTTCTTATGTTCTTATGTAAAACGCAGTAACAAAGCTGGTGATCCATTTGAAACAAAGCAATGGAAGTCATTGCAGCCCAGAAGCAGTCACTGACCTTCAGATTTTCTGTTCAAAAGGGTCACATTACTCCTGCTGTCCATTTATTAACTCTAACTGGAGAATATCATGAAGTGTTAAACACAATTTAGGAAGTTTATTAGCATCTACGAGTAATTAATGCTCAGGTCAAGGAATTATGGTCAAGAGTTCTAAACAAAAGACAATTGATGGTAACAAACCCAACTGACCCTTTGGTCTCACTTCCCTCCCATTCAACCAAGTGTCCAGTCAATAGACACTGATCCAATTTTCTCTAAAGAGAGAAGTACTTTCTCAGTGTACAGATTAGGTTTTGGATCACATATCCCTCTAATACTAGAAACCATTGTTTCTAATATTAGAGGATATCAGCTGACACACCAGAATTAAACTGCTTCAAATTTAATTTAGATAGAAACCTTGAATCCACATAACTACATGGAAAATCATAGAATCCCTACATTGCAGAAGGAGGCCAATCATCCCATCAATTCTGCACTGACTCTCTGACAGAATATCTTCCCCAGGCCCACCATCCAACTCTATTTCATAACTAATCCATCTAACCTACACACCTTTCTTTGGAGTGGGTGAAGAAACTGGAACCCAGAGGAAACCCACGCAGACATGAGGAAAACATGCAAATTCCACACTGGCAGTCACCCAAAGCTGGAATTGAACATGCATCCTTGGTGCTGTGAGGTAGCAGTGCTAACTATTGTGCCACAGTGATACCCCATGATCTTAATTATAGGATTTGTTGGAACAAATTCAGTATTTCACCTTCAAAGAAAATTAATAGGAAAGTGCCAATGCAAAGTTTAGTGCTTCCTTGTCAGAAAAATATAAAGAAAGTCAGTTGTCTCCATTTGAAATTATCTTGAGAATCTCTCAATGGTCTAAACTGGCACTTCCTGATCATTTCCTATCCTCATCAGTTCCCCTGGCATAGGTATAGCCTTGCTGTTGAAGTCATCTCAACAAATACCTAGTTGACTAAATCCATTCCCTGCTGATAGTCATCAGCACTGCTGCCTCACATCATCACGGACCTGGGTTCAATTCAGATCACTGTCTGTGTGGAGTTTGCACATTCTCTCCGTGTCTTTCTGGGTTTCCTCCGAGGACTCCGGTTTCCTCCCATAGTCCAAAGAAGTGTGAGTTAGGTTGATTGGCCAAGCTAAATTGCCTCTTAGTGTCAGCGGGACTAGCTAGAGTAAATACATGGTGTTATGGGGATAGGATATGGGTGGGATTGTGGTTGGTGCAGACTCAATGGGCAGAATGGCCTCCTTCTACACTGTAAATTCTATGATTCTGTGATTCTTTATCCTCCTGCTATGTACAAACATATGAATTAGGAGCAGGAGTAGGCCATTGGGTCCCTTGAGCCTGCTCACCATTCAGTAAGGCCATGATAGTAACCTCAACCTCACATATCTGCCTATGCCCGATGATCTTTCACCCCCTTGTTAATCAAGAATCTATCTCGCTCCGCCTCAAAAATATTCAAAGATTCTGCTTCCAATGTCTGAAGAGGAAGAGAGTTCCAAAGGCTCACCACCCTTTGAGAGAGAGAATTTCTCATCATCTCTGTTGAAATGAGCGACCCCTAATTTTCAAATCGTGACGCATAGTTCTAGATTCTCCTACGAGAGGGAACATCATCTCCACTTCCACGCTGTCAATACCCCCCAGGATCTTAAAGATTTTGATCCAGTCGCTTCTGACTCTTTTAAACTCCAGTGGGTGCAACTTAACCTCTCTTAATCTTCCTGAAGACAGACTGCCCATACCTGGTAGTAATCCAGTGAACCTTCTTTGAACTGTTTCTGACACAATTATATTTACATAATGAGATCAATACTGAACACAATACTCCAGATATGGTCTCACAAATATCCTGTACATTTGAAGAATAACTTCCCTACTTCTGCAATCAAGTTCCCTCATAATAAATGAGGACATTCTATTTGTTTTGCTAATTACATGCTCTTTCTGTTTTCCCAACTTTTGCTTACATTACAAAAGTGACAACATTGTAACATTCCCAGAGGATTGATCTGGGTGCTATGTAAATGCAAACATTTCCTCTTCAGTATTATTTTCGCTGTTGTCATTTCTAGCCATTCCCCACATTGTGGCATTTCTAGTTTCCAATGCACATTAAAATGGAAATTGGACCTTGGTGAGAGTGAGGAGTAAATTCAGACAAGCACAAATAAACACAAAGAGCTGGAAATATGCAAGTGTTTCATCAGTATTTCTCAAATAAACTATAGGTTTCTGACTGGACTTGACGGGGTCAATGTCTGGGATGCTGCCTGGGATGGAAAGTTTCAGTGATGAGGAGAACATAAGGACACTTGTCTTTCCCAACCTCTGCTCGGAAATCTTGATAAATCTTATTAATATTCTATTAAACACTTTATTAAATAAATAATCATTAACATGTTGTTCCTCTTCCATGTATCAGGTCTGACTGCAGAATATGAATATTTGAACCACAATTTCTCCATACTGGCCTTTAAGAAAGAACATAAGAAATAGGAGCAGGAGTAGGCCATGTAGCCCCTCGAGCCTGCCCCGTCATTCAATAAGATCATGGCTGATCTGAAGTGGCTCAGTTCCACTTTCCCACTTTCTCCCCATAACCCTTAATCCCCTTGCCTACCAAAAACCTATCTACCCGTGACTTAAATATATTTAGCGAGGCAGCCTGAGAGATTGGAAAGGCAAGTTTTCTTTTCCCTGGAGCAGAGGAGGCTCAGCAGGGGCATCTCAAAGAAGTACACAAAATTATGGAGCGCATAGATAGGGTTGATTGTAAGAAGGTTTTCCCCATGAGAGGTGTCTAAGACCAGAGGGGGTGTAGGTTTAAGGTGAGGAGTTTTGGTTTAGAGGGGAACTGAGGAGAAACATTTCCACCAAGAGGGTGGTGGAAATATGGAACCTGCTGTGGAGGCAGGAACTCTCACAATATTTAGGAATTTGAACAAGCGCTTAAATTGTCAAAGCAAAGAGGGAGTACAGCATATGTTAAGCAAAGATTTACCAGGCTGATTCAGGGGATGGCAGGTGCCGAGGTGACCAAGTAGTTAAAGCGAACGACTGCTAAACCATTGTGCTGAGCACGCATATGTTCAAATCCCATCCTCGTCAGCGACTCATGTCCTCTGCCTCCTTATTGAGGGTGAACCAATGATTCATTTAGTTTTTGCATCAGATGAACGTGCACAGTGTTACGGGTAATGTATTAGCATGGATAGAGGATTGGTTAACTTAAAAGCAAAGACTGGGGGTAAATGGGTGTTTTTCTGGTTGGCGATCAGTGACTAGTGGTGTGCCTCAGGGATCAGTGTTTGGGACCAATTGTAGTGTGTCAAAATTCACAAGTGACACCATGATGGGTGGAAGAGCAAAATGTGCAGAGGACGCTGAAAGTCTGCAAAGGGGATATAGATAATCTGAGTGAGTGGGCGAGGGTCTGGCAGATGGAGTACAACGTTGGTAAATGTGAGGTCATCCAGTTGAGCTATGAGGAGAGGCTGAATAAACTAGGCTTGTACTCGTTAGAGTTTAGAAGAATGAGGGGAGATCTCATTGAGACGTATAAGATGATGAATGGGATGGATAGGATAAAGGTGGAGAGGCTATTCCTGCTCAGAAAGGACAGTAGGACTAGAGGGCACAGCCTCAAGATAAGGGGGGGGTGGTTTAGAACGGAGTTGAGGAGGAACTTCGTCACTCAAAGGGTGGTGAATCTATGGAATTCTTTGCCCGTTGAAGTGGTGGAGGCTGCCATGCTAAATATATTTAACACGCGGGTAGATAGGTTTTTGACAGGCAAGGGGATTAAGGGTTATGGGGAGAAGGCAGGAAAGTGGAACTGAGCCACGACAGATCAGCCATGGCCTTACTGAATGGCGGGGCAGGCTCGAGGGGCTAGATGGCCTACTCCTGCTCCTATTTCTTATTTCTTATGTTCTTATTATTTTGACAGGAATAACAGCAAAACGGACTATTATTTAAATGGTAAAAAATTGCAGCATGCTGCTGTGCAGAGGGACCTGGGTGTCCTTGTGCAGGAATCACAAGGAGTTGGTTTGCAGGTGCAGCAGGTAATTAAGAAGGCAAATGGAATTTTGTCCTTCATTGCGAGAGGGATAGAGTTTAAAAACAGCGAGCTTATGTTGCAGTTGTATAAGGTGCTGGTGAGGCCACACTTAGAGTACTGTATACAATTTTGGCTTATGAGGGGAGACTGAGTAGACTGGGGCTATACTCATTGGAATTCAGAAGAATGATGGGAGATCGTATAGAGATATATAAGATTATGAAGGGAATAGATAAGATAGAAGCAGGGAAGTTGTTTCCACTGGCGGGTGAAACTAGAACTAGGGGGCATAGCCTCACAATAAGGGCGAGCAGATTCAGGACTGAGTTGAGGAGGAACTTCTTCACACAAAGGGTTGTGAATCTGTGGAATTCTCTGCCCAGTGAAGCAGTTGAGGCTCCCTCATTGGATGTTTTTAAGGCAAGGATAGATACATTTTTGAATAGTAAAGGAATTAAGGGTTATCATGAGTGGGCGGGTAAGTGGAGCTGAGTCCATGAAAAGATCAGCCATGATCTTATTGAATGGTGGAGCAGGCTCGAGGGGCCAGATGGCCTACTCCTGCTACTAGTTCTTATGTTCTTATGTTCTTTTGACTGTCATATGAGGAGAGACTAAGTCAGTTAGGATTATATTCTCTGGAGTTTAGAAGAGTGAGAGGGGATCTCATAGAAACTTATGGAATGCTAACAGGGGTAAACAGGATAGATTCAGAAAGAATGTTCCGCTTGGTGGGGGAATCCAAGACTAGGGGTCAGAGTTTGAGGATAAGGAGTAAGGCTTTTAGAACTGAGGTGAGGAGAAATTTCTTCATCCAGAGAGTGGGGAATGTGTGGAATTCACTCCCACAGAATGTAGTTGAGGCCAAAACATCTGATTTCAAGAAGAAATTAAATATAGCTTTTGGGGCTAAAGAGATCAAGGGATTATGGGGAGGAAGGAGGGAGTCAGGATATTGAATTCGATGGTCAGCCATGATCAAAATGAATGGTGGAGCAGGCTGAAGGGAAGAATGGCCTCCTCCTGTTTCTAGTTTGTATGTTTTTATGGACCAAGCACTGGTAAATAGGATTAGTTTAGATTGGTATTTGATGGTCAGCATAGGCATGATGGGCTGAAGGACCTGTTTTTGTGCTATAACTCTATGCTGAGACATTGTCTCTCCTGACTGGAGATTTGAGCGCTGATAGTCATCGGACTGGATTTTCTGCCCCTCCCTGCCCCTGGCATGTTTTGTGGTCACCATTGGCCGGAATCTTCTGTTCCTACCTCTGTCAGCAGGTTTTCCCATTGTCTGTGCCCTCTGCCACTGGGGAACCAACCATGGGGAGGTGGGGTCACCATCGGTGGGACCAGAAGATCCCGCCAGTGTGATCAGCCAGGAAATTTTGGCATAGTCTCACCCGAGGGTTGTGAACCCTTGGAATTCTCGAAGGCCAGTGGTGCTCACTTGTTGCACATTTTCAAGCCTGAAGTCAACAGATTCCGAACCCTCAGGGAATCAAGGGAATTGAAAACCAAGCAAAAAAAAATCTTGAGCAAGCTCGAGGGGCCGAATGGCTTACTCCTGCTCCTAATTCTAATGTTCCTGTGTGAAAAGTCTGATCAACATTCCAGTTCTTTGCTGACATTGAAAATATGGAAGTGGTCAAACTTTCCTTTTTACATTGATAGGAGTTTCACTCGGAGCCTTAGTGGATGTTAGATTACTTTCTGAAGCTCATCCCACAATGCTTAACAAATTATGAAGAATCCTCAAACCACACTGCAAGATAATCGATTTATTAATGAATAGAATCATATGTCATAAACAAATTCTATTTCACCTCTGTCCTCGACCCTCGGAGCTGAGGTGAGATCTACCCATGTTAGCACCCGTATGTTGCTGCTAATTTTATCTCCAATTCTTAACAACTGTAAGGAGGACACCATTGTCAATTTTCCTTGGGAAATGTTTTGTGTATCTGTTCCTCGATCACCATCATGGTCTGGTACAAATGCACTCAAAAATGTTTTAGGTGCAATCAATACTTAAGGTGACATTTTGAGTAATGAATTGCAGCTTATGAATGCAGACAATTCTGAGATCAATTTATAAATGTTCATCACAGTTTGGAGTCTTTGTTCTTTATCAGCAGATTTTATCAATGGCCACATAAATCAATCTCCACAGCTCCATCTAAAGTCACCTTAGGACAATGTGTGTAAGTGAGATGGATGAGGGAGCTTTTGAATGTGGAACCATACTTGAATCCCTGATCTTGTATTACACGACCTAAAGAGAAATGCCTCCTGTGGAGTACAAACTCAGGTTGAATTTTGCCATTTTAATGCAGATTTGGTTTTTACACAACTTCTCAAATGTTTCCCCACACACCCCAGTATAAAAATTTAACCTTTTGAGGTCATTGATGTTCTGTTTTATTGACATTGCACCTATGTGTTCCCTGAACCTGTTCTTCTGCAGAGCTCTGTAGCATAACAAAGCTAATCAACAGCACTTTCATCGACCGTAGCTTTCATCAATCACTTCAGAAATACTCCCCACCTTGACCGAGAGCCACCACGTTGCTCATATGGTCTGCTGAGAGTGTAAATGAGGTTTAAATATATTGCTCCTAAATCAGTGTGGAACTGAGGGTTTCACAGTGTTACTGATACTCAGCTTAGTTTGTAGCCGATGGCAATAAATAAGTAACAATTTCTTTGAAACACGTTTTTATTAACCACAGGTTAATGTTTAGTTAAAGCAAATTAAATTCATACATCACAGCAGTGGCTCCTTTTTAAATGTACTTCATTGGTTGGAATTTGTTTTGGGATATCGTGAAAGGTACTTGACAATTCTGGGGGAGACAGCACCAGAATGGTATGGTCATTGGAGGGGGAGGCTTTGTGGCACAGGCGGTCACACATCTACCGCTGAACCAGACGCTCCAGGTTCGAGTCCAACACCAGGACTTGTTGGCCATGGAAACAGCATTGAAAGTTGTTCAACAGGCTGATAATCAGCTGGAAAAATCTTCCATCATTATTCCCCAAAAAGCATGGGGGTATGAAGATCCATTAATAACAACTGTCATTGGACCAATAATCTTGCTCTGGGGGTATGATTTCAAATCTCATCAAGGCAGTTTGTGGAATTTAAATTGAATTAATAAAACTGGGAATTGAGAGACAGACTCAGTAATGGTGACCATAGCAACTATTACCTATTGTTGTCAGATTGTTCATGAATGTCCTTTAGGAAAGGAAATCTGCCATCCTTACCCAGTCTGATCGACATGTGAATCCAGAGCCACAGCAATGTGGTTGACTCTTATCTGACCTTCTGGAATTGCCCTGCAAGCCACTCAGTTCAGGGGCAATTAGGGATGGGCAATCCAAGCTATGTTCCAGCAGCATCATATGGTGCTCTGCCTGAAGGAAGTTCATTGGCTTCTCCGTGGTCAGGGTATTTTGGATAATGGAATTTCCCTTCCTGTCATCCATAGTGTCAGTGGTGAACACATTTCCACAGGTACTCTTACTTTGAATAAATCAAATAATTACTGCTAATACTGGCTGCCCCGCAGTTATTTAACATTTCAGTCAGTGTCAGTGGTGGTGAGGCTTCTGCCCCTGTCTCAGGATTAAGTCTTGCCTGAGAGAACAGATTGGCTAGTTGCTCTCCAGTCTCCGTGACACTGAAAAGGCAGTTTAGTCAATCACATTCTCCCAAAAACCCTGAAAATTCTGTAGCTTCTGTTTCAGCCACAATTGGATTTCCCCACATCCCCACTCTCTCAGGTGATGCACTCCAGATCTTAACAACTTGCTGTGTAAATGAAATGTTTTTGGATCTTTTCCAAGTTATGTTATATCTGTATCCTTTGGATCTTGACCCTTCTGCCAATCAGAACTGATTCTCCCATTTTGTTCATGGTTTTGAACATACTGTCACTTTCGTACTGAGACAACCCTGTGGTCAATCTCCCCATTGCTAAATTCTCAAGAGCCATTTTTAGGTAGCATGCTGAGTCGAGGTTCAATTCCTTCAGGAGGACACTTATACCCGTGAAGTAACCTCTCTTCAGAATTTGTTTCTGATCTGTGGGAAAAGCATCAGATTCTGCAGGTAAGTATCAATTTTTAAAAAGCATCTTTTGTGGAACCCAAAGCAACAGGCAGGTTCCCCCCACACCAAACCCCCCCATCCCTGCTGAGCACCCAGAGCCATTGCCCCACTCCAAAAATACCCCCACCCAACTGAACTTACACAAGGACTGTTGCTGGGATTGTGAAATGTATTTTTCTCCGAGGAACCGGATGTGTCTCCATTGCAGTAGGACCTTGGACTATCTTGATTGGCACAGTGCCAAGTCTAGAACCATTTCTAGGCTCTTTGACTCAACTTGAGTGAATTCACATGAACTATAAAAAGCTAAATGCCAGGGAGGTTAATAAAGATGCAGGCAGCCAATGGCATTCAAAGTGAAACTGAACTAACATACCACACCACAGCTGTATTCTGATGAGAAACATCTCGCCTTTGACGTAACCGTTAGCATGTGAACACCTTAATGCAAAATCCTTTATCCTTACCACCCAGGATCTCATGTGTATCTGTTTGATGTGATATGCATTCAGTGAAATAAATAACTTGACATTCAGAAAGTAAAACAAGTTTAGAAAATTGCCCTGTCGCATTCAAGTATCATAAATCATGATTTGTGTTGGATGTACAAAATGTTTGATGTTATCAGCACTTTGTGTTTGTAATAAACTGTCACACTTTCTAACGGAATATTGAGATGTGGATTCCTGTGTCGAGGATTCTTATTCAAGCTTGGTGGCATCAGAAAGGGATACTAGCTGGGAGTCCGATGTTTCCTCAGAAGGAAAATATACAGACCCCAGTTCATTAATGCAGTGTCTGGCAGGCAGCTAAGAGGATTGGCATTAACAGCAGCTTAGCAAATAACTTATTGACTGTGTACCCTTTCAGATACAGATGCTGCACACACCATCAGCAGGAGGAGAGAAAAATGAACACAGTTTTAAAGTTATATTTATCGTAAGTTGACTCCTAAGCAGGAAAAATCAGAAACAGTGTGTATTTCTGGCCTACTGCACTGTAATGTAACACCTAAATTATTTATAGCAATGGGTGGTTCAGTAGACAGACCACTGAAGAACACACGAGGTTCATTGTGTGGAATACTGATCACTCCAATGCACACATCGAAGAAAGAGAACAACATTACAGTAATCTAGATTTTTTTCATCAATGGTTTACCTCAGCCAGGCTAAGAACAAATCAAACAAATCAACAAGCTTCTTTAAAAATCACAGATTCACCATACAGTGTTAATATTTAAAAGGGGCATGGAATTAAAGATCAACTTTGATGGTTATATTTTTTCCGTGGACCTATGTGTGTTGAAATTGTACCTCTGTGTTTCTGCCATTCCCTTATACCTCCTCTGTGAGCTTTGATTGTTCTGTTTCTGCTATAATCTGACAGAGACAACCAGGAAAGATTATAAAGACCCTGTGGGTCACACAGTACATTTGAGTAGTCAGTCAGCAGTCAGAACAACATCAAATTAATTCTGCATACAATTTATAGATGTCAAAACAAACAGGATATTTAATGAAGAGGTTGGGAATGTTAAGAAATCTCTAGAGTTAAAATGAGATTGCATTGAAAACAATGGATGTGCTGTATTTTTCTATATGCATCTGCCCCTGTTAATCATAGTGATGGTGGGTTAATTTATGATGATTGTCCCTTTAGGGGAAACACAGCAGAGTAAGGATCACATGGCTTGGAGAGCCAATAGGGAGTGAGAGTGGGTATCACCCCAGGGAGTGGCATCCTCTCTGAGGCAGAAGGCATGTTGGAAATAAGGGCAGCCTTTTTGGCCCCAGTACAGTTTATCTTTTGTGTTTTTAATGAAGTCTGTGAAAAGATAACATTGCAGATGGTCATTTAAATTCAGGTAGGAAAGTAATACTTGACTTAAAGGTTTGTTTTTTAAAGTTTGGGGAAGATGGGCTTTGCATAATTAAAATCAGAAATTATGATGTAGCAAAATAAACTCTTGTTAACATGCAATATAACAAAGAAAATCTAACATACTAGACACTTCGAAGGGCGGTTTTCACTCCTAAAGACTTTCGTCTTTCTTCAGCTCAAAGAGTATGAGCACTTCTCCATGGAGTCATTCTGAGTGAGGGCCTGGGGACTGTCTGCTTTGTTTAGTACGCTAAAATCATTGGTTTTATTTATCATCATTGTTTGGAAATATCTTTCAAAATGGAAGCAAAGAGAATGATTTCCTGTTGTGAAATATCAATTTCATAAACCTGTTATTTATGAGGAAATTTATCATTTCATTACACAGAAACATCTTTCCAGAACAATGATCCAAGCCTTGCACAACAAGTGCAGCACTATCATTAAAATATGATGAAATCTTCCCATAGGGAAGGAGACTATTTGTCCATTATGCATTAACTTTCTGATCCCATTTCCTTGCTTTTTCTTTGTGGTTTTTTTCATTTTACTTTTTCCAATATTTATCAACTTACTTTTGAAAAACAATTGCAGGTTCTGCTTCCTGCTTTGGATTGAGTAATTCATGAGATCCATCTGAGGGGCAGCTCCTTCCAGCCTCTCCCAGCTGCTCTGTCTGCTGTTGATATGTGGTTTATGTACTTGTCTTGCTGCTCACTGAGCAATGGAAATAATGCCACAAAATGCCATTCATCTTATCAAAATTCTTCATTGTTACAAATAGCTTCATTTGATTTCCTCTTACATTCCTCAACTTTAATGAAAGGATCTGCAATATTTCTGGTCTCTTTATATAACTAAGTATTTTCATGGCTGGGTTTATCATCTCCATACCCTCTCCGTGACCTTGAGAAACTTCCAAAAGTGGGTCATTCAAAACTGGACACATGAATCCAAATGATGCCTAACCAATGGTTTGGATGCTGTTTTTGCTTATTGCATTTGTGGTTAAAGATGACAGGTGCTTTTATGAATTAATCAAATTGTTTTCAAATTAATTTTAAAGCAGCATTACTAAGAACCGTTTTCCGAGGAAAAAGTTAAAGTATATTTATTAGTCACAAGTAAGGCTTACATTGCAATGTTAATGAAGTTACTGTGAAATTTCCCTAATTGCCACAGTCCAGCACTTGTTCAGGTCAATGCACCTAACTAGCACATCTTTCAGAATGTGGAAGGAAACCGGAGTACCCAGAGGAAACTCACGCCGACGCAGGGAGGATATACAAACTCTGCACGGACAGTACCCAAGCTGGGTCCCTGGCACTGTGGGGCAGCAGTGCTAACCACTCTGCTAACATACCATCCTGGATGTTGGCCTAATAATAATTCTAATAAGTCACTTGTTGAATTATCAATTATGGAAAATATGAACCAACATTGATTCCTTTTCAATTATAGTTTAATCTCCTGAGTTTTCCATATAGATTGTATTTTAAAGAGTTTTATTTGAAAAAACTAAAAGTAATGCTAAAAGATTCATTTCAACATTCCACTCAACAATGCATTTTGATTCTGTAGCTTAGCTCAAACATCACTTCTAAATTGGTTGTAATGATATTGAACAACATCACATTCTTAAACTAAACTGTTTGCAAACTGTGGGAGCAGATGGGATTCTTTTTTCCGAGTCACTCACCTATGAAGGGAAGTGTTTCTAATTACAGGATCTTGGTTTCTGTGTCAATCCTATAATTAGGGATTGTGATAGGGATGAGTTCCCAGGAATGCAGTCTCTGGCCATCCGTGGCCGATCTGATCCTTCCTGATCTCATCTTCTTAAGAATATGACCTTTGCCAGTTCCATCCGTGATCCACTTACAGCGGGTGCAGCAGGTGTAACTTACTCTGCCAATTCTTTCACCACCAGCCTTTCAACATAATTGGAACACTTTTAGTTCAATTGACCAGGTTATCAAAACCGTATCAGCAATCTTCACACATCCTTTTGATTTTACAAAAACAATTTACTTTCCAATGGATGAAAGACACAGAGGTGACCTAATAACCTGCTAAGTGCTTAACTCTCGGCTGTCAAGCTGTAATTGTTAATCTCAGGCAGATTCACTTGGATTAAATACATCTGTTTCTCACTAGGCTCCAGATGGAAGAGAAAAGCTTCACTGAGAAACAAAGAAAGGAAAGTGAGAAGAATTGGGGGCACCCAGTGTTATTACCTTGATAGCAGGTGTGATCAGTATTGATACAAAACATCTCAAAAAACAGGCAGGAATTGGGAAGAAATAGTAATATACATTGTGATGTAATCCTTGTTGTTAGGAAATAATGCCTGGTTGGTTTTGGTAGCCAGAAGGTGGATCCTAGTGCAGGGGGCAGAGTTTCAACTTCATATCATTGATAGTGGAATATATATTATCTGGCACTCCAGAGGAAGTGGAATTTGGGGCAGTGTACTGGACGTTTGATTCAGTCGCATCCATTTTACACTTTGTCCAATATAAATATCCCCCTTGCACTCCCTTTTCTCATTTCCAATAGTGAAAAGTATATATTTTTAAATCAGTCAATGCTGGCAGTGTTCTGCCAGGTTCTCGTGCAATGGTAATTAAAGAGCAAATCTGCAGGAAATGTCAAAGGGAAAAATTACTGTGTGAGATTCTCCATCCTTCCAGCCCCGTGTGTCCCTCCGGTGGGAGGTAGTGCGCTGTGTCCGAGCGGCAGGATTATCTGCTCCCGCCGTGTCAATGGGAATTCCCATTGATGTCATCCCACAGGTCCAGATACACTGCCGGCAGGACCTGAAAACCCAGCCATTGTAAACTGCTGGAGAATTCCAGCAAGATTTTTAAAATGTAGACTGTACAATTAACAGCGATTGTATGGTGGTGAGCATTGCTGTCTCACTGCCCCAGGTACAATTCCAGCATTGGGTGACTGTCTGTGTGGAGTTTGCATGTTCACCCTGCATCTACGTTCCCTCAGCACTGACCCTCTGACAGTGCGGCACTCCCTCAGCACTGACCCTCTGACAGTGCGGCACTCCCTCAGCACTGACCCTCTGACAGTGCGGCACTCCCTCAGCACTGACCCTCTGACAGTGCGGCACTCCCTCAGCACTGACCCTCTGACAGTGCGGCACTCCCTCAGCACTGACCGTCTGACAGTGCGGCACTCCCTCAGCACTGACCCTCTGACAGTGCGGCACTCCCTCAGTACTGACCCTCTGACAGTGTGGCACTCCCTCAGCACTGACCCTCTGACAGTGCGGCACTCCCTCCATACTGACCCTCTGACAGCGCGGTACTCCCTCAGTACTGACCCTGTTGAAAGTGCGGCACTCCCTCAGCACTGACCCTCTGACAGTGCAGCATTTCCTCAGTACTGACCCTCTGATAGCACGGTACTCCCTCAGCACTGACCCTCTGACAGTGCGGCACTCCCTCAGTACTGACCCTCTGACAGCGCGGCACTCCCTCAGTACTGACCCTCTGACAGCGCGGCACTCCCTCAGCACTGACCCTTTGACAGCGCGGCACTCCCTCAGCACTGACCCTCTGACAGTGCGGCACTCCCTCAGCACTGACCCTCTGACAGTGTGGCACTCCCTCAGCACCGACCCTCTGACAGTGTGGCACTCCCTCAGCACTGACCCTCTGACAGTGTGGCACTCCCTCAGCACTGACCCTCTGACAGTGTGGCACTCCCTCAGCACTGACCCTCTGACAGTGCGGCACTCCCTCAGTACTGACCCTCTGACAGTGCGGCACTCCCTCAGCACTGACCCTCTGACAGTGCGGCACTCCCTCAGCACTGACCCTCTGACAGTGCGGCACTCCCTCAGCACTGACCCTCTGACAGTGTGGCACCCCCTCATCACTGCCCTGGAATATCTGCCTGGATTTTCTTGGTGAAGTCTCTGAAGGTGAATGGTGGAAATAGCTGAAATGGCCAAATGGCCTTTTCTTTTTCCTTCCTCCCTAAAATTCATCTTTGAGCAATAACCCTCACTCGTTTCAGAAACAACACCAATGAATAATGCTGCAAACAGGAATTGTTCAGCAGAATGCTCTGTCAAATGTTGTGATACGTTGGGATAATCCTGGGACATCAGTCTGCATCGACATAAATACTAATCAAAACCTGAAGAAATTTCCGGCATAGTTAGTACTGACTGGGAATCCACCTCCGC
The DNA here is from genome assembly GCF_965287045.1 of Carcharhinus amblyrhynchos. Taxonomy (NCBI): domain Eukaryota; kingdom Metazoa; phylum Chordata; class Chondrichthyes; order Carcharhiniformes; family Carcharhinidae; genus Carcharhinus; species Carcharhinus amblyrhynchos. The sequence continues at coordinate 52,461,167 of NC_137342.1, forward strand.
GGACAACAACCTGCCTTGAAGTTGTTTGATTAAGATAAGGATTTTAATTAATATCCATAAGATTTCTTGAGTCAGACTGTGAAGTGACAGTGTTGAGGTGTCACATGCTGTCCCACAGAATGGTAAGCAGCACATTTACACCTGTGATTTTCCACATGATGTGTTCACAGTAATGGTGTCGACTGCAGGAAATAACCGGCAGATGCTCCCTCTTCCCTCGAGGAAGACTGGAGCTCAAACACCCCCCTGTCAACTGGCTAAGCAGCAGGTAACTAGCTGCTTATTTAAAGACAATCCTGAACTGTGCAAAGAACTCAGAGTGAAAGCAGCAGAATACAAAAAAAGGTACAAAAACTATAGAAAGATTTGGTCTGTGACAAATGCCTCTTCTACACACATCACTGATTAGAAAATCTCGAACGATGTTGTAACGTGCATTCTGAAAGCTGATTTAACATTGATAGCTGTGAACCGATCAACACCAGAGCATTTCACCCTTTGAAACAAATTCTCACACATTCTGTCTTGGACAGTTGGTCAGGGAGCTCTTGGCCACCTCCTGTAAAAGAATGAAAGATAACCTGCGATGATCAGTAAGGGATGTTTTACAAATAGTTGTATCTTATCCCTCCACCAAAATTGATTTGAATGACGATACAGAGAATTTTTGTTTTGGAGGTGACTTTTGGATCCTTCAGATGTCCCAAAGCTTGTGGGTTACTTTTGGAAGTATCTTCATTGTTGCCCTGTTGACAGACACAACAGTCAGTCTAGCACAGCAACTAGCAAGCATGATAATAACAGGAGAATCTGCTTTTTGTGCTCTGGGTGGATGAGTGTTGTACAGGAGGCTATTCTTTAGATAGTCGTGTGAGATCTTTAACCTCAGTCAGGGACTGGCTCATTTTAATAATGAAATGAAACATGCAATGAAAACAGGCCATTCTGCTCATCTTGGCCACAACTTCCATGACATCATTCCTCGCAGTGTTCTCTCTGCCGTTGCATGGGTGCAGAGATGTGTGAGATTTAGCACACGTTGCAGGGGTGGGCAGGGAGGGGGGGGGAACAGTTGTGCAAAAGAACAGTGCCTTCACATAGTGGCCACGAGGCCATCTTAACAGGATTGTTATCAGCCCCTCACCTGATGAAGGAGCAGTGCTCCGAAAGCTCGTTCTACCAAATAAACCTGTTGGACTTCAACCCAGTGTTGTGAGACGTCTTACACAGGACTGTGTATCCTGGGCACAATGAAAGGATATTAGAGTGGGTATTGGTCCCCACTGTGCCAACTTAGCCTCCTGGGGAAAGTTCGATGTAAATATTCTCTGACCCTCAAACAAAAATCAAACAAGACCCCAAAATTGTGCATTTTTGACACAGTGACGCTACTTTCACCACTAACTTTCAAAATACAATAATTATATTCTCCGTCTATAAATGCAAAAGCCCCAATAATTATTTGATCACACTCTGTGGTCAAGCATCTTGAGGTTTATTCAAACACTAACAGCTCCATTTAAATACTTGTTATTATTCTGCTGTGTATAAAGCTAAGGAAAATTATTTGGCTAACCTGTCATTATAAACCACAATGTGTGAATAGAAGTATTTTCCTGTATTCACAGAGGGAACTATATTCCATCGTGTCCCAGGGATTGTAATATCACCAAAGTTCAGCAGCAACCTTGTTTATTTTACTTGGTGGAATGTAACAGTGCTTTTGATAGATGTTATGAATTTTAGTGATTATGTAACTTTCCCTGTTTATTTTCAGTACATTACCAATAAACAAATCCAATCGTGCGATAGATTTGGGCTTTTGCAATTGGCTGAGTGTAAAAGGATAAGTTATCCTCGGAGTAACAGTGGGGGGGAATTTAGAGATGACTGGAGTTATGCAGGGGTGACGCTGGTTCCAAATGTGTGACCAGGCTGCTGAGGGGAGGAATGGTCATTGGGAAAGTTCGTGACTGGCTCTATGGAGGCAAACAAGCCTCGGCTGTCTGTCGTAACTCTGGAAATATCAATACTTCGGGATGCATCTACAGTCAGATTTGATCATTGAGTAGAATTTCTCAAGTGACTGATCCCATTGTTATAGGTAACTCCTTCAATTCCTTTGGAAGATTTGTCAGAAATAATCCGCAAAAAAATTGGGAATGCTGATCATCAACAATCATAAGAGAGAAAGCAACACTCTCTAAAAAATTGAGACTTGTTCTTGGCCACATGAGCTGTAACATAATCACAGCACCCAAACTCGGAACCAGGACAATTGGAACAAACTATCTTGACGTTTCTTCACTTATCTTCAGTTGATGGGCAGCTGGCTGATTCAAGCAGGATAACTCACCATTTGGGATGATGGGAAATGAGGCGACCTGAATGACTATTTAAAACTGTGGGAGGCAAGGTGCTTTTTCCCATCCTTTGTTGAAGACCTAATTCTTAAGCACTAAAGAATGTCCGCAGTTCTCCCTTTGCTGATAGTGAGGGTAAGTAATAATCAATTGTTCTGATGGGTTTCTAGCCAAGTCTGTCAGTGGACATGAAGCAGATTGCAAAGTAAGTTGATGCGTCCAATTTTACAGCCAGGATCACTCCAATGCTCGCTCGATAATGCCTCACCAGGACCAATGATTCAAGTTGGCCATTTCTGGCCAGCTAACCATGATCATTGTTCAGGCTTTAACATTGAATGGACACATTGTAGTAAATACACAATAAGACCTGAATGTGCAGAAAGGAATGAAGTTTCTGCCTTACACCAATAGTTATTGCAAGTGTCTAAATCATAGTGCACTAAAAATTCATTCCATTGGAATAGAACATAGAACATTACAGCGCAGTACAGGCCCTTCGGCCCTCAATGTTGTGCCGACCAGTGGAACCAATCTAATGACCCTCTAACCTAAACTATTCCAATGTTATCCATATGCCTATCCACTGACCATTTGAATGCCCTTAAAGTTGGCGAGTCCACAACAGCTGCAGGCAGGGCATTCCATGACCTTACTACCCTCTGAGTAAAGAACCTACCTCTGACATCATCCTATAATTACCACCCCTTAATTTAAAGCTATGTCCCCTTGTGTTAGCCATCACCATTCGAGGTAAAAGGCTCTGACTGTCCACTCTATCCAATGCTTTGATCATCTTGTATGCCTCAATCTGGTCACCTCATAACCTTCTTCTCTCCAATGAAAATAACCTCAAGTCCCTCAGCCTTTCTCATAAGACCTTCCTACCATACCAGGCAACATCCTGGTAAACCTCCTCTGCACCTTTTCCAATGCCTCCACATCTTTCTTATAATGCGGCAACCAGAACTGTACGCAATACTCCAAGTGCGGCCACACCAGAGTTTTGTACAGTTGTAACATGACCTCACAGCTCCGAAATTCAATCCCTCTACCAATAAAAGCTAACACACTGTACGCCTTCTTAACAACCTTATCAACCTGGGTGCCAACTTTCAGGGAGCTATGCACATGTACCCCGAGATCTCTCTGCTCGTCAACACTACTAAGAGTCCTTCCATTAGCCCTATGTTCTGTACTCCTGTTATTCTTACCAAAGTGAATCACCTCACACTTTTCCGTATTAAACTCCAAAATGTCAGTGGTAAGTTTATTTTCAAAATGTCTTCCTCAGAGCTGCTAGAATTCTTTTGAGAAGTGGAATGATGGAGAGACATCAATCGCCTCCTGTAAATTTACCATTTCATTCATAAAATGTCAGGTTCCCACTTCAGATAAGATCATCCTTCTGGGGAATGGCTCTCTCTATTTCCGAGGCTAAAGGAAAGCGTGTGTGGCTCTCGTGAAGGAAGACCAGTCAGTTGTGGAGACTCCTGTGGACTTTCCAACAGTGCTGGTGCTTAACTTAGCAACTGGCTAGACTGGAGCCTGCTGTGCTGGGCTTGTTAACAAGTGAGCTATTCAGATAAGAACATTTGTATTTTTAGCAATCCAGAATTCCAATGAGGAAACCCAACCCCTGGACCACACGATGACATCTGAGAAAGAGTCTTTCATAAATCACAATGATTTACACCGAGGGGATTGTGGAAGCAGTTTCAGCATCCACACTTCAAGCAGCAGATCTGTCTTCACCTCATTTAAACTTGTTTCTCAATTCAGTACATTTCATTGAAATTTGAGGAATGGATTTCTTTCAAAGCAAGATCTGGAAGTCCTTCATTCAGTAAGTTAGTTCAGTATCTCCATTATAGACTGCCCTAGGCCCAACCATCTTCATCCGTGACCTTCCATCCATCATAAGGTCAGCAGTGGGAATGTTTATTAATGACTGCACAATATTCAGCACCATTTGTAACTCCTCAGATACTGAAGCACTCCATGTCCATATACAGCGAGATCTGGACAATATCCAGGCTCGGACTGACAAGCGGTAAGTAACATTTGTGTCACATAAGTGCCACACAATGACCATCTCCAACAAGAGAGAATCTAACCATCACTCTTCGATATTCAATGACATTACCATCACTGAATCCGCACTGTCAACATCCTGGGGGTTACCATTGACCTGAAACTGAACTGGACAAACCATATAAATGCTGTGGATACAGGGCCAGACCAGAAGCTCGGAATCCTGTCCTGAGTAGCTAACCTCCTGACTGCCAAGAACCTGCTCACCATCTACAAGACACAAGTCGGCAATGTGGTGGAATGCTCTCCATTTGCCTTGATAACTGCAGCTCTAGCAACAGTCGAGAAGTATGACATCAGCCAGGAAAAATCAATCTGAAAAATTGACACCCCTTTCGCAAACATTCACTCCCTCCAACAATGACACACTGTAGCAGCAGCGTACTACAAAATGCACTGCAGGAATCAGCAATGTTCCTGAGACAGCACCTTCCAAATCCACCGTCTAGATTTGGGATGGGCAAGAAATGCTGGCCCAGCCAACGATTCCCATGTCTCTTGAATGAATAGAATAAATTGTCACCATTTTAAATTTTCACAGGATAAAGTTTCCCTGCTGTCCCAATTTATGAAACAGATTTGAAAGTTCCATGAACCTGGGATGTGAGCAGGATGTGTGGCAGGATGTGGAATCTGGCTGATACAGCAACAGCCTACAGATCAGTCAGGCTAAACTTCCACGCAACCGTTTGTTCCTCTGCAAAACATCAAATCCAGCTGTGTGACCTTTACCTTGCCCTCAGTACAGGTTTAAACAAGATCTGAAAATGGCCCTGTCACTGCAATAATTAATCTTGACACTATTCAAACTTTAAACTCTGAGGGAGGGACTCAGTTCCTGTGAAATTTCCTTGTTTCTCCTCACACACCAACCATTTCTGAGAATTGGTCTTTTCAATTCCGTCTGGATTTCAAAGGGAAAATTGCAGATTTCTCTGATAATAATGAGACTGATGTGAAGTGCAGGAAAATGGGAAATAACAGCAGGAGCAGGCCATTCAGTCCTCTGAGCAGGGCTCCGCCATTCAATAAGATCACGGCTGACTTGGCTGTGGTCTCAACTCCACTTTCCTCTCTGCCCTCCAGAACCCTCGAGTCCCTTGTTGAACAGTAATCTGACAAACTCTGCCTTGTACAAATTCAATTAGCCCCACTACCCCCCCCCCTGCTTTCTGGGGAAGAGAATCCCACAGACTAACAACTCCCTGAGAGAAAAAAACATTCTCCTCACCTGTTCTTAAGAAGGAAACTTCTTACTCATAAAGTAAGATAGAGGGTTATAAGTGTTGCCTGCTGCACAGTCTGTTTTAACCCTTATACGGTGGACAAATAACTATGAGAAGACGTCTTATTAGTACAAACAATATTTATTTAAACCCAAACAATCAATAATCACCCACCCGACCAACAATAAGTTATCTTACAGAAAATACTAGAATTCGAGTCCAATACAAGACCTTGACTTAACTTTGTGTTACTGGCAAGTACCCAAGCAGATATTGGCCTTTATCTGTGCGCTGGTTTCAGTAGTCGTCTGCGTAGTCTGGCCCTTTGGTCTGGTCTGGCATTCTGGCTCTGGTCTTCCTTCCTTCTCGGGTGTGGTGGCTCTCCTCTCGCTGGCAATGGTCACCATTGTTGTAGCTCGCTCATGGGGTCAGAGAGAGAGAGATTCCTGGTTGTGCAGCACCCTTTATACCCCTTTTGGTTTCACACCCCTTTTTGGCCATTGCTAATCAATTGATCAGGACTTGATCGATAAGAGTCCAATCAGGTGCTACCACACTGATCTCTGGGTATGTTCCCAGTGGCCATGTCTGTAGGTGCTGGAGGCACATGGGTCACATATTTCTCTCCTAAATAAGGGGTCACAGTGCCCTTATGTCTGGTACACAACCCAGTGTGACTATAAAGTCCCTTTCATCCTGGAGATGACCCATATCCTGTTTATTCACTGGTCAGGGTTGCAGCCTGTCAGGTTAGTTTCTTGTCCAGTTGTCCCAGAGTGCTTTACAAAACACCATTTTAGAGGCCTGTTTGGCCACATTGGTAAGCCTAGTAGGTAGGGACATGTTCGCACAACTTGTGGGCCAAAGGGCCTGTTTTGTGCTGTAGCTTTTCTATGTTTCTATGTAAATTAAGTGCCCTGGTTCTAGCCTGCTCAGAAGGAGAAACATTCCCCCATTTCCACCACCACCACCCCCCCCCCCCCCCCCCCCCGCCCCCCTCCAACACCAATTTCTCAACTGCAATGGACCTGGGCCCAACCTGTTGAACCTTTCTTCAGAGGGGAAGCCCCTCACCCCAGGAGTGAGTCGAATGAACCATCTCTGAACAGCTTCCAACACAATTACATCCTGGGGGGATCAGGATATTGAATTTGATGATCAGCCATGATCAAAATAAATGGCAGAACAAGCTTGAAAAGCCAGATGGCCTCCTCTTGCTTCTAGTTTTAATGTTTCTCTGTGTTTTCAAATATGGAGACCAAAAATGTACCGGGTATTCCAGATGGGGTCTCACCAATGTCCTGTACAGCAAGTAAAACTTTCTTATTTCTACACCCTGTTCCCCTTGCAATAAACACCAAAATTCCACTTACTTTCTAATCACTTGTATCTGCTGAATAACTTTATGATTCTCATACTGAGGCACCCAGACCTCTCTGTAATGCTGAGTTCTGCAATCTCTCTCCATTTATGAGAACATAAGAAATAGGAGCAGGAGTAGGCCATCTAGCCCCTCGAGCCTGCCCCGTCATTCAATAAGATCATGGCTGATCTGTCGTGTCTCACTTCCACATTCCTGCCGTCTCCCCATAACCCTTAATCCCCTCTCTTATTAAAAACCCATCAACCCGCGTCTTAAAAATATTTAGCGAGGCAGCCTCCACCACTTCAACGGGCAGAGAATTCCAGAGATTCACCACCCTTTGAGTGAAGAAGTTCCTCCTCAACTCCGTTCTAAACCGCCCCCCCTTTATCTTGAGGTTGTGCCCCCTAGTCCTACTGTCCTTTCTGAGCGGGAAGAGTCTCTCCACCTCTATCCTATCCATCCCATTCATCATCTTATACGTCTAAATGAGATCGCCCCTCATTCTTCTAAACTCTAACGAGTACAAGCCTAGTTTATCAGCCTCTCCTCATTTAAATTACGTACTGCTTTTCTATTCGTCCTGTCAGTGTGGACAATTTCACATTTTCCCAGAGTATACTTCATCTGCAAGTTTTTTCGACCATCACCTGTCTACGTCGCTTTGCAGACACGTTACCTCCTTGGCAACTTATTTTCCTCTCTGCCCTGGCGTCATTGACAAATGACCATACATTTGGACCCTCCATCCAAGTTATTGGTAAAGATTTCAAATAATTGAGGCCACAAGCACTGATTTCAGTGATATTCCCCACTGATTAAGACTTGTTAACGTGAAAAAGATCAATTTTTTCTTACTTTCTGCTTCTTGTTAGCCAACTAATCCTTTAATTTGTGTTAACCTGTTACCAACTGTGCCATGAGTTGTTAATTTTTGTTGTAACCTTTGATGTGGCACCTGATCAGATGTCTTTTGAAAATACAGGTACGCCAACATCTCCAGGTTCCCCTTATCCATCATGGTTTATTATTTCCGCAAAGAACTCTAATAAATATGATTTCCCTTTCACACAACCATATTGACTCTGCCGGATATCATTGTGATTTCCTAAGCAGTCTGCTCTAATCTCTTTAATCATGGATTCTATAAATTTCCCTATGACAGATGTGAAGCTAACTGACCCTGCAGGTTCCTGCTTTCTATTTGTACCCTTTCTTAAATAAAGCTGTTACATTTGTTATTTTTCAATCTGTTTGGACCCTTCCAGAAGTAAAGGATTTTTTGGAAGATGATAACCAATGCATCTACTATTTCTGCAGCAACTTATTTTAAGATCCTAGACTTCAGCCATTAGCTGCAGGAGATCTGTCAGCATTTAGATGGAATTATTTTGCCAGTACTTTTTCTTTTGGTGATAGTAATTGTTTTAAGTTCCTCCCTCCCTTTCATCTCCTGATTTTCATTATCTTTGAGAAGTTTTCTAAGTCTGCCACAGAGATGACAGACGCAAAATACTGTTCAAAGCTTCTGTCATTTCCTTGGTTTGCATTAACAATTCCCCAGACCCACTCCCTAGAGAACCTAAACTTTCTTTAATTACAATTTTCTTTTTCAAATACCTGTAGAAACTTTTACTGGTTGTTTTTATATTACTTGCCAACTTTCTCTCAGACTCTACTTTCCTCCACTTTATTGTTTTATTCCAGTCATTTTATGCTAGTTCTTAAAATCTGTCCAATATTCTGACCAATCATTAACTTGCAGATGTGTACCATGTTTCTTTCAATTTGATATTACTTTTAAACTTTATTATTTAATCACAGATGATGTACACTTCTCAAAGAATCCGCTTCTCTCACTAGTTAAATCTTTGTTGAAAACTATTCAATATCTCCATAAGAGTCTGCCATTATCTCACTATTGTTCTACCATTCAACCTAGTTTCCTAATTTACTTTAGTCCACTCAGCCTTCATACCGTTATTTGAATTTAAAACATTAGTCTTAGATCCACACTTGTCACCATCAAACTGAACACGCAATTCTATCATGTTATGAGTGTTGTTCCCTCCAAGTTCCTTTACCATGAGTTTATAGATTAATCTATCTCATTGCACATTAACAGGTCAACAATAGTCAGTTCCCTCAGCCATGCCTGAGGTGTAGTGATCCTCACCACCAATCAGTGCGTATGATCATCTGGAACTGCAGCAACTTTACCTTTTGGCGCCAGTGTATCTATTATAAGGACACTTATAAACTACTTCCACAAGTGACCTCTTAGCTTTATTTCTTATCTCTACCCAAACTGATTCTACATCTTGCTCTTTTGAGCTAACGTTATCTCTCACTACAATGCTAATGACATCATTAATTAGCAGAACTAACCCATCACTTTTTCCTAGCTTCCTGTCTTTTCGAAATGTCAGATACCTTTTCATATTCATGTCTCATCCTTGGTCACCTAGTAATTATGTCTCTGTCAAGGCTATCAAATCATACATATTTATTTCTATCTGTGCCAACAATTCACTCATTTTGTTATAAATGCTGCACACATTTGGATACAGAAGCCTTTAACACTGTCCTTTTTTCGCTTACTCAGGTTTTAAATGTGGACAGCATGGTGGCACAGTGGTTAGCACTGATGCTTCACAGTGCCAGTGACCCAGGTTCAATTCCTAGCTTGGGTCACTGTCTGTGTGGAGTCTGCATGTTCTCCCCGTATCTGTGTCGTTTTACTCCGGGTGCTCCGGTTTCCTCCCATAGTCTGAAAGACGTGTCAGTTAAGTGCATTGACTGTGCTAAATTCTCCCTCAGTGTACCCGAACAGGCGCCAGAGTGGGGTGATTAGGGGATTTTCACAGTAACTTCATTGCAGTGTTAATGTAAGCTACTTGTGATACTAATAAAAAATAAACTTTAATAGTTGATCCAAATGTGAAGCATTTCCAGGTTATTCCCAACAATAGCAGAGTTACATCATCCAACATTGCCTCAATCCCAACCTGTAAATCTATTGTGTAAGGTCTTTACTGTTCACTGTCTCTATGTTGAAGAGCTGAATGGTTTTATGCTGCACACAGAATGTTCTGTCTGTTACCACAGATGTTTGGAGTCTCTGAGAAGTTTAATACTGATCCAGTTTGTGTGAAGATGGAAAACTGCAGAGATGAGTCTCTGCACAGTTATTCAGGGAATTCCCTGTCTCAGTGTTACTGGCATCTGAAAGATTTTTTATTCATCCCAGATCTCCAAACCCTTAAAGGCCACCTCAGGCCCTCCGGCTGAAGACCATTTGGAATAAATCTCATCTTTTCGTCAGTAGCAGGAAAAAGCTATGATTTTCTTAAGTAGTCACTAAGTAAGTGCTGATTTACTGAAGTTGTTTAGTTTGTAAACATTACTAAACAGGACCAACAAGAGCAAAGTATTTAACTCAGAGAGCAAAACCTTCTCCACTGAATAGTATCAGGCTAAGTTTCAGAAATACACTGCCACTTTTGTCTGTGGGATGGTATTCTCTGTTTATTATTCTGATCAAACTGGAATGACAACAGCTTGTGTATTTACCAGATAGTGCAATTGTTTATTTTCAGTTCTTAGTCGTTTCTGTATGAATTTGGGCAGGAATTAAACAATACAGATTTACAAATAATCCAAGGACGGGAGTGAAGCAGAAAAGCTGTAACTTGAATTCTAAACCTCACTGAGGAATTCAATGACCATCACAATATATCTATATTTAGAACTCACTTCATAGAACATTACGTCAACAGTTTCTCGTAAACCTCTGTGAAGGATTTCATGTGGTTCTGAGGATGTGGTGATACTAAAACTGTCTCAGTGATTGACAGGCTTAGGATGAACCTGTGTGATGGGTCATTTGGAGCCTCATGCATGATCCGCGCTGTGTATCTAACTCTGTCTCTGTGGTCACTTTGCAATCTGATGCCTTCAAACAAACCGAATCTTCATTAAACTTCTCCAAGAATCTGAATCTCCGAGGTAAGATTGTTTGTGTTTGTTTCGACATGGCATCATCTGTCTCACATGAGGCCATTCGCTGTTCAGTGTTGAGGCAATGAACAGTCAGACTTCCAGCAGATAGCCTTAGTTTTCAGGTTGGTAATGAGGCAAGGTGATTCATTCTGATCTGATTTATCCCTTTGTCTCTTTAGACTAAAAAGAGATCTTTTTATAAAATATCGTTTTTATTTCTGGTTGTAGATTCAGCAAAACTTACTGACATGAATGACACGTCCATTCTGTTCAGTGGATATTACCTCATCCTGCTGCTGATTTACAGTTGTTGTTGCTGTATTGAGAATGGAAAGTACTTTGTCATTTGGAATGTTTGATGACCTACATATGCCTCTACTAATGCTGCAAAGTAGAGTTTCACACAAGCACTGTGTCTTTTACTAGAGGAATATGATTAAATTTGAATCGTAGAATCCCTACAGTGCAGAAAGAGGCCAATAAGCCCATCGAGCCTGCACCGACCACAATCCCACACAGGCCCTGTCTCTGTAACCCGATGTATTTACCCTCTAATCCACCTGACACAAAGCAGCAATTTAACACGGCGAATCCACCTAACCTGCTCATCTTTGGACTGTAGGAGGAAACCGGAGCACCCGGAGGAAACCCACGCAGACACAGGGAAAATGTGCAAACTCCACACAGACAGTGACTTGAGGCTGGAATTGAACCCAGCTCCCTGGCGTTGTGAGTCAGCAGTGCTAACCACAGTGCCACCATGCCATCCTTGAATTAAATGAATGTGTGTTTCATTTATTAAAACCATGGGGTGGAGCTCTGCCAAGCCTGTGGGGGGTTTGGTGGCAGGCAAGAGCAGAGAATCCAAGGGAAACCAAAAGGTTGGAAAGTCACTGACATAAAATCATTTTTCCACTCTGCGTTAATAATGGGTTAACGGCAGGTCACTCTCCCACTGGCTGTTGGCATGAACCCTATTTGCATCCCAAGAATGCTCATTAAAACTGTTACCCGTCAGCATCCCATTGGATCTTCCAATCTTGAACAATCTGACACTATATTGGTCTGAGGAGATATTGAATAAACGGGGATTGTTCTACCTGGAAAGACAGAGGCTGAAGGGCAACTTAGAGTCATAGTCATAGAGGTTTACAGCATGGAAAAAGACCCTTCGGCCTAACTTGTCTATGCCACCCTATTTTTTTAAAACCCCTAAACTAATCCTAATAGCCCGCATTTGGTCCATATCCTTCTATACCCATTGTACCCATGTAACTATCTAAATGCTTTTGAAAAGATAAAATTGTGCCTGCCTCTACTACTGCCTCTGGCAGCTTGTTCCAGACACTCATCACCCTCTGTGTGAAATAATTGCCCCTCTGGACACTTTTGTATCTCTCTCCTCTCACCCTAAATCTATGCCCTCTAGTTTTAGACTTCCCTATCTTTGGGAAAAGATATTGACTATCTAGCTGATCTGTGCTCCTCATTATTTTGTAGACCTCTAAAAGATCACCCCTCAGCCTCCTACGCTCCAGGGAAAAAAGTCCCAGTCTATCCAGCCTCTCCTTATAACTCAATCCATCAATTTCCAGTAGCATCCTAGCAAATCTGTTCTGCACTCTTTCTAGTTTAATATCAGCCTTTCTATAATAGTGTGACCAGAACTGTACAGTATTCTAAGTGTGACCTTACCAATGTCATGTACAACCTCAACAAGACGTCCCAACTCCTGTATTCAATGTTCTGACCAATGAAACCAAGCATGCCGAATGCCTTCTTTGAAGGAGTTATGAACATGTACCCCCAGATCTCTTTGTTTTGGGATTCTCTCCAACACCCTACCATTAACTGAGTAAGTCCTGCCCTGGTTCAATCTACCAAAATGCATTGCCTTGCATTTGTCTAAATTAAACTCCATCTGCCATTCGTCAGCCCACTGGCCCAATTGATCAAAATCCCATTACATTTGCAGATAACTTTCTTCACTGTCCACTGTGCCACCAATCTTGGTGTCATCTGCAAACTTATTAACCACGTCTCCAATATTCTCATCCAAATCATTAATATAAATGACAAATAACAGTAGGCCCAGCACTGAACCCTGAGGCACACCGCTGGTCACAGGCCTCCAGTTTGAAAAGGAATTCACTACAACCACCCTCTGGCTTCTGTCAAGAAACCAATTTTGTATCCATTTAGATACCTCACACTGGATCCCATGAGATTTAATCTTATGCAACAACCTACCATGTGGTACCTTATCAAAGGCCTTGCTAAAGTCCATGTAGATAATATCAACAGCACTGACCTCACCTATCTTCTTGGTTACCCCTTCAAAAAACTCAATCAAATTTGTGAGACATGATTTTCCACTCACAAAGCCATGCTGACTGTCCCTAATCAGTACTTGCGTATCTAAATACCTATAGATCTTGTCTTTCAAAATACCTTCCAACAATTTACCCAGCACAGATGTGAGGCTCACTGGCCTGTAGTTCCCAGGCTTTTCCCTGCAGCCCTTTTTAAACAAAGGCACAGCATTTGCCACTCTCCAATCTTTAGGCACCTCACCCGTGACTATTGATGATTCAAATATCTCGGCTAGGAGACCTGCAATTCCCTCCCTAGCCTTCCACAGTGTCCTGGGATACACTTCATCAGGTCCCAGGGATTTATCTACCTTGATGTGCTTTAAGACTTCCAGCACCTCCTTCTCTGTACACTCCTCAAGACATCACTATATATTTCACCAAGTTCCTTAACATTCATGCTCTTCTCAACAGTAAATACTGATGAAAAATGTTCATTTAGGATCTGACCCATCTCTTATGGATTGGCACACAGATGACCTTGTTGATCCTTAAGAGACCCTACTCTCTCCCTTGTTACTCTTTTGTCCTTTATGTATTTGTAGAAGCTCTTTGGATTCTCCTTTGCCTTATCTGCCAAAACTATCTTGTGTCCCCTTTTTGCTCTCCTGATTTCTCTCTTAACTCTATTCACTTGATCCCAGCTGCCTATGCTTGTCATTTGCCTCTTTCTTCTTCTTGACCAGAGCCTCAAAATCCCGAGTCATCCAGGATTCCCTATTTCTGCCAGCCTTGTCCTTCACTCTAAGAGGAATGTGTTTACCCGAAACCCTGGTTAACACACTTTTGAAAGCTTCCCACCTACCAGACATCCTTTTGCCTTCCCACAGACTCCCCCAGTTAACTTTTGAAAGTTCCTGCCTGATACCATCAAAACTGGTCTTGCCCCAATTTAGAATTTTAACTTTTGGGAGACCTATCATTCTCCATTGCTACCTTAAAACCAATACAATTATAGTCACTGGTTCCAAAGTGATCCCTCACTAACACTTCTGTCACCTGTCCTTCCTTATTTCCCAAGAGGAGGTCGAGTTTTGCCCCCTCTCTGGTTGGGCCATCCACATACAGAACGAGAAATTCCTCCTGAATACACACAAGTTCCTCCCTATCCAACCCTCTAATACTATGGCTGTCCCAGTTAATGTTGGGAAAGTTAAAATCTCAGACTATTACCACCCTATTTTTCTTGGAGCTATCCGTAACCTCCTTACATATTTGCTCCTCAATTTCCTGCTATTTGGGGGCCTATAATACAACCCTATCAAAGTGATTTCCCCCTTCTTATTTCTCAGTTCTATCCATATAGACTCAGTGGCCGACTCCTGGGATATATCCCCTCTCAGTACGGCCGTGATGTTTTCCCTAAACAAAAGTGCAATTCCCCCTTCTCTCTTACCTCCGGTTCTATCTTTCCTGTAGCATCTGTACCCTGGAACATTGAGCTGCCAGTCCTGTCTCTCCCTTAGCCATGTTTCAGTAATTGATATAATATCCCAGCCCCATGTACCCATCAGTGCCCTGAGTCTCTCTGCCTTTGCCCATCAGGCCTCTTACATTGAAATAAATGCAGTTTAATCTGGACTTTGCTTGCTCTCTGTCTTGCTTTTATCTGATCTGTCTGATACCAGGATTACTGGCACTGCCTTTACTGCTTAATGTGCTCTCTTTAATTTCTGTGCTGTCCTCACACTTCTCTTCTGTCTACCTACCTCTTTGGATCCCACCTCCCGCCAAACTAGTTTAAACCCTCCCGATAGAAGTTTATAAAATGATGAGGGGTATAGATAGCGATAGACAGTGTGAACAGTTGGAAGCTTTTCCCCAGGGCAGAAATGACAATTACAAGGGGGCACAAGTTCAAGGTAAAGGGGGGAAGGTTCAGTGAAGATGTGTGGGGGAGAGTGATGGGGGCCTGGAATGCACTGCTGATTGAGGCAATTAGATTAGGACTTATCTGAATAGACACAAACGGGGAATAACGGGATACAGGTAGTTGGTCTAGATAGGACAACGTGATTGGAGGGCGGAAGGGTCGTTCCTGTGCTGTACTGTTCTTTATTCTTTGTATAAAGAGCAGTGCTTGATTCAGCAGAGAGGTCGAGGTAAATGAAACAAAACCTTTCTGCCGTAGCACTGCACTGCTCCCGACTCGCTGTTCACCACCTGCCAGGCAGAATGGATCCTGCCTCCCCTTCCACTCCAGGCTGGTCTTCATGGACAGCACCATGGACACTCCTATGTCACCATCTCGGATTGATACAGAGCCTGGGGCTAGGGGTAAGGGGCTCCCTTCCCCAGCTGGTGCCACACTGCAGTGTCTAACTGGACAGCAATGTGCCGCGGGACTCATGCAGTCAAAGGTCAATCAGGGATGGAGTGTGAGATGGAGCCTGATGAAGGGCATGGGGGAAATGTGGATGGAGGTTTGTACAAGGAGGATGGGCAGGGCGAGGGCTCATGATGGCAGAGGGGCAGAGAGGTGGGTGGAGAAGATGGACAATGGATGGCAGAGGAAAGGCTTGAGGGGAAGGAAGCTGAACTCCAATAAGGCTTCATGAAAAGCTCACAGGCAAGGGGGTCAAAGTGATATCACATCATTTACTAAAAGGGGATGCATCGAGACTCCAGATGAGCTGGATTGAGGTCCAAGCGGGGCACGAGTACCTTACAGCTGGTGGGTTTGGGGGAAGGGTGGTTGAGTTGAGGAACAGTTTCTTTGAGGCTGTTAGCCTTTTCCCTCTGGGTTGCCGACATCCTGCACGGTCCGGTGAAGGCAGGCGGCTGGAGAGAGTAGTAGGAGTGATGTTGGGATTTAAATATGGTGCCATGACCTCTGAACCCAGCAGCTGAGTGTGAGAAGACAATTCAGCTGCCAGGTCTCTCAGACAGGAACACACCCATTCATAATTAATGAGGTTCCAAGCGCAGAATCCAGTGTGGGATCTGGTCCAGCAGGAAAGGTACCCACCACCGTCTCAAAGTTGAAGAATGCCACCCATGGTGTTGATTTACCTTTTAAAAGAAAATAGTGACCCCGATAGTTTGATTTTCTGTGTGTTTGGTGGAGATTATTGAGGCTAATTGTCATTCTGACAATAGTGTGACTCAAGGGCAATTGTGACATCAAGATTGTTCATTTTCATTTTCCAATAGCCTGCTGCTTTATTGATTTGATGTGATTGCCTGGAATTCAATCGCTGTCAGATTTGGGAGAAAGATGATGGCACTGCCATCAAGTGCAGGCAGCCTATCAGAATGAAGCTAATTCCATTGGACAACACCAGCTTTTCATCAAAAAAACTTCCAGTCAGGATTGGAATGAATTCTTTTTGAAATTTGATAAGAACAACTCCACACTCTGACAGGGTTTTGTTTCAACTAGTTCTGACTGTACCCTAAACTTTGGATAAATTCAGAGAACTCAAGAGGGCCTTGGTGAGGCCACACCTGGAGTATCGTGTACAGTTTTGGTCTCCTTACCTAAGAAAACTTGCCACAAAGAGACTGCAGTGAAGGTTCACCAGACTGGTCCTGGATGGCAGGATTGTCGTATGAGGAGAGATGGAATCAACTGGGCCTGTCTTCACTGGAATTTAGAAGAATGAGAGGGGATCTCATTAAAACATCTGGAATTCTGACAGGGCTGGACAGGCTGGGTGCAGGGATGATATTTCCTCTGGTGAAGTGAGGGGGACAGGGAGGGACTAGAACAAGAGATCACAGAGTCAGGATTCAGGGTAGGCCATATAGGACTGAGATGAGGAGACGTTTCTTCATTCAGAGGATGATGAGCCAGTGGGATTCTCTACCACAGAAAGCAGTGGCGGCCAAGTCACTGAATATATTTAAAAAGGAAACTGATAGACTACTGCACAGTCTGACAGTGTGTGTACACAGTGTTATTGCACAATCTGACAGGGTGTGTATACAGTGTTACTACACAGTCTGACAGGGTGTGTACACACAGTGTTACTGGACAATCTGACAGGGTGTGTACACACAGTATTACTGCACAGTCTGGCAGCGTGTGTACATAGTGTTACTGGACAGTCTGACAATGTGTGTGCACAGTGTTACTACACAGTCTGGCAGTGTGTGTACACAGTGTCACTACACAGTCTGACAATGTGTGTACACAATGTTACTTTCAGTGGTTTGCATTTAAAAATGTTTTCCTTGGTATTGATAATTGATTAATACACCGTCAGTTCCAAGAAATTACAAATAATTCTAATCTTGATGTTTCATTAATGATTGGATAGTTTTGCTCAGTTGGCTGGGCTGATGGTGAGTGATACAAAATGCGCCAACAGTGCAGGTTCGATTCCTGTACCAGCTGAACTTATTCACAAAGTCCCGCCTTCTCAGCCTTGCCCCTTGCCTGAGGTGTGGTGACCCTCAGGTTAAATCACCACCAATCAGCTCCCCCTATCAAAGAGGAGAACAGCCAATGGTTATCTGGGGCTATGACAACTTTCCTTTCACTAAACACAGAGTGCAGATCCTGGAATTCTGAAATTTAATAAGGAAGCACTTTAAACACCAACTTCCATTTAATCTTCAGTAATTTTAACCCAATGAAATGACCCAATAGTACTTCACAACAGCAATTATAAAATAAAAGACAAGATTAGGCAACATCTATGGATGGAGAAACAGACGGGTTAATGTTACAAGTACTTAAAGATCCCTCTTCAAAATAACTCTTGCCTTTTGAATTTGTTAGTTTTCCACAGATGTTCTCACACTCACTCAGCGACTGGTTCCAACTTTTCCTGCCTTTGATCCACTAATCAAATTATTGTAAGATTGCTTCACCACAGAGTGTTGGTCTCCATCCCAGCTCTGGATATCTTCAATATTTGTTTCATTGCCTGATTGAATAAAAAGCTCGCAATATATCCAAGTCTGACATTCTTCATGAGAGGTCTCCTGTTTCACTCATTGCTGCTCTTTATCACATTGACCAACATGTTGTTTGTTAAATATGGATTTGTTGCAGGATAATTTGTGAGAAGATTAGCATTCCTGAATTGACATTGCTTGGGTTAGAGTCCACAGCAATGCCATTTTAATATTTGTATTAAAAGTAATATATTGTTATTTTCAGCAGAGCAATCCTGCTATGTCTCTGCAAGGGACCATTTTGAGGGCCAACGCCAAGGATTGTATTGTATATTTGTGCATTAGTCAGAGATTGAGCGCTCCTCTGAAGCCGGTGAGATCATCGCTGTGGAAGATGAATGAACTCAGTAAATAATGGAATCGTGTTAGTGGGTTCCTCGCTGACTCAGTGATGTGAGGCAGTGTAAAGTATTAGCCATGGTTCATTGGAGCACTCTCAATTCTGAGTCACTTCAGAGAATTGAACACACTTGAGTCCTAACACAGAGGGAGTGCCACAATGTCAGAGAAGCCTCACTCTCCCTTTCAGGTGGATACAGCAGATTACATGGCCACATGAGCAGAAGAATGGTTGCTAAAGTCCTGGACAGGATGTAACCATCATACAGCATCTCTGAAACAAATGATTTGTTTGTAGGACATTGCAGAGTACAATCTGCTTAGTGCATTTCCAGCTTTCTATCTGAGGTGGCACGGTGGCACAATGGTTAGCACTGCGGCCTCAGAGCACCAGGGACTCGGGTTCGATTCCGGCCTCAGGTCACTGTCTGTACAGAGACTACACGTTCTACCACTACCCCTGCTCGCACCACCACCGCACCCCCCCCCCACCCGTGTCTACACCGGGAATTTTACCGGTTCACTCATCAATGGGCAGAGTGAACCAGTAACATTGCACGAGAGCCAAGAAATCAGGATCAAGCCCAATTTCTCGCTTCTCTGGTCTTTCGAGAGCCGGAATTCCGGCACGGTACACCTCTTGCCGGAAGGGGTGAGAGGCTGAATAAATTATTTTCATTTGTTGTAGTACTAATTTCAAAGGTATTCGTGAGCCTGAATTATCCGGGATCTTTTGCCGTTATGGCCTCACTGGGAGAGGTTCTCTCCAGCGAGGAAAACACCCGCTCCCCATGAACAGGGACAGTCGTGTTGGCCTCATTGGTGGAACCGGAAGCTTTGAATGTCCCAGAGAGGCCGAGGACCTTGGCATTGCCCACTGGGCAGTAAAAAATCACCCAAAAAGTGGACCTGCAACTCTCCCATTTCCACGCTAGCTGGACACTGGACATTTGGGATCATTCTCGTAAAATCCCACCCCATGTCTGGGAGCTGAATATCCAAGGGCATTCTGTACTGGAGAAGGATAGACAGAAATGCAAAGGAGGTGGTGTTAGTTTGCTGATGAAGGAAGGGATCAGTGTTGTAGTGAGGAATGGTACACACACGGGAAATCGAGAAGTGGAATCAGTCTGATAAGAAATAAAAAATAGCAAAGGAAAGAAGTCCCTGATGGGACTAATCTATTGGTCCTGTAATAATAGTTCCATAGTAGGACAAAGTATAAACCAAGAAATACTGGGGGTTTGTAAGAAAGATACAACAATAATCATGAAGATTTCAAAATGGGTATAGAATGGATTAATCAAATTAATAAGGATAGCCTCGAGGGAGAGCCATGAAGTTAGAGATTTTTTCTTAGAACAATTTGCTGTTGAACCGACCAGGGAATAGGCTTTATCCAGGGAGTAGGCTGTTTTAGATTTGGGATTGTGTAGTGAGATGGGATTAATTAATGATCTCGTGGTAAAGGATCCCTTAGGGAAAAATGATCACTCCATGCTCAACTTCCAAATTCTGCTTCCACTGCCAGCTCTCCCCACCAAATCTTTGAAAAAGCTCCAGGGGGTGGTTCCCATGATCTCATACTGGCAGGATGGACTCCAAATGAGTCCTCCCCACCAGCATCCTGAGTTTAAATAAAATCAGAGTGCTATTTTTAATATAAAAAAACTCAACCCCATGGAAAATGACCACCCCGCACCACCCCTCCGCCTCCCCCCCTCCTCCCCTGCCATCACAGAATCCTTCATCCTTCACGGACAAGGAACCCCTGGCACCTCCCCCCACAGACCCCACTGGCACTGCCTCCTGGTGCAGTCTGAGCATCACTGCTTAGCACCCATTACATAGTGGGAAATCCTGTTACTGGCAGAGTGTGGGGACGGATGGGGAAATCCCACCTGCGTGAAAGCTGTTTTGGGACTCCCCTCAATCCTCTGCCTTCTCCACCAATCCTGCCCACCAGAAATGGAGGTGGAGAATCCCCTCGCCTCGACTTGTCATGGGCTGGAAAAGGAAAACTTGCATTGCTATAGCTCCTCACACAACTCAAAAATATCCCAAAACACCTCACAGCTAGTCAGCATTCAAAGTGTATTTGATGAGATTATGGCACATTTCAAGCTCATTGCCAAGAACGTTCCCAGCTCCCTGAATAATGTACCGTTGATAGGAAAACCTCGATCACCAACATCTCACGCCTTGCCGCAGATAAATCGTCAGGAAACACAGCAAACAGAGAAGTTGTCACCAGTATTGGTGCCAGCTGGGTGCGCTGAGGGCATACATCCTTCACCGCTAACTTACATTCCATCTCTTTTCCATCTTTCATTTGAATTAGCTCTGGGTGGAAAGTGCCAGGATTATTTGAGACTTAACTCCTGGTTGAGCCTGTGTTGATTGCTCAATCTCGGGACGCCTGTGTGCACGCAGTCACTCAATCTCGGGACGCCCTCATGTTTGAATGATATTTGCTGATGTCAAAATTTCCATCAAAATGCTCATGGAACGTCGGAAAGTATATTTATATTGCAGCACTATACACAATCCACAGAACTTGGGAAGCACGTGGACCCATAAAAAATGCATCCTTGTTTTAAGAATATTTGAGGTAGACTAAATAATGTGCCATCTTTTTGCTATTTTTGGCACAGGAATTCTTCTCCACCTCTCAGAGGTTTAAACTCCAGCCTCACGAGGGAAGACCAGTGTTTCAATCTGCTCTAAGAGTTAATCCTATTACTCACATTAACAAACTGGAACTAATGGATACAGACCATTCATCATTTTGATTAAACAAAGTGACAGCAACCCTTATTTGTGGCAAATTGACGATTCCAGCACCAAAGAATGATTTGGTTAAAATCTGCTGCGTATGCTGGATACAAAAAGCTAAGAGCAAGTGTCAAGACAATAATAAACTATTCAGATAATGTCATAAACCATGGAAAGGAGATTGTTGTGTTTATGAATATTGGTATACCTGGGGGATAATATATATATCAATACTATATATGAAAAATATTTATACATTAAATAAACTATATAAAAACACAAATAGATGTTCTTCTCCAGAAAACATTTTCTTCAAAGGGGTATTGTAGTAACAAGTATAGCTTCCGATCCCTGACTCTGAGTGTTGTCAGTATTTCTGTGTTGTAACCTGGTGAACATTCTGGTTTGATGAGACTCAAACTGCTGTCAATGGGTTTTTTTCAGTCTATTCAGAAACATTTCCCTTATATTTGCTTCCACAAATAGATAAGAATAAAATTGTACTCACGGAGTGTGTCATTGCGCATGAACCAATGTAGATGTTTAGAGAAGATATTTGATGGAGAATATATTTTATGAAAAGTATGGAGATCAATCTGAAGAAGACAAAAACAATGTTGATTTTCAAGTTTGCTGATTGCACCAGCATAGTGGGTTGGATCTCAAACAATGATGAGACAGAGTACAGGAATGAGATTGGGAATCTGGTAAACTGGTACAGCAACAATAATCTCTCCCTCAATGTCAACAAAATGAAGGAGATTGTCATCAACTTCAGGAAGCGTGAAGGAGAACATGCCCCCGTCTACATCAATGGGGACAAAGTAGAAAGGGTCAAGAGCTTCAAGTTTTTAGGTGTCCAGATTACCAACCTGTCCTGTTCTCCATGCCAACATTATAGTTAAGAAAGCCCCACCAACACATCTACTTTCTGAGGAGACTAAGGAAATTTGGCATGTCAGTTACGACTCTCACCAACTTTTACAGATGCCCCATAGAAAGCATTCTTTCTGGTTGTATCACAGCTTGGTCTGGGCTCCTGCTCTGCCCAAGACTGCGAGAAACTACAAAAGGTTGTAAATGTCGTCCAATCCATCACGCAAACCAACCTCCCATCCATTGACTCTGTCTACACTTACTGCTGTCTTGGCCAAGCAGCCAGCAAAATTAAGGACCCTACTTATCCCGGACATTCTCTCTTCCACCTTCTTCCTTCGGGAAAAAGATACAAAAGCCTGAGGTCACATACCGACCAACTCGAGAACAGTTTCTTCCCTGCTGCTATCAGACTTTTGAATGGACCTACCTCGCATTAAGTTGATCTTTCTCTACATCCTAGCTATGACTGTAACACTACATTCTGCACTCTCTTGTTTCCTTCTCTATGAACAGTATGCTTTATCTGTATAGCACGCAAGAAAATACTTTTCATTATATGTTAATACATGTGACAATAACAAATCAAACCAAATCAAATATCCCTCAAAAATTCTGGAGTGTGCAGTGATAAGAGATAAGTTCATTGAGTTCACTGGAAGGGCAAGGTTCTGTCAGAGAGGAGGACTGGAAAATTCCAGCCTATATAACATATGTAAATTTGATTGACACAAATATAGGCCTGTGTAGTATAAGGGTCTGACACATATCGGATTAACGTGGGATGGAGTACAGTACAGCCTACCCAGTGATACAAGTGAACACATGACCCACACTTGGGGTCAGTCTTTGTTGGACAAAGGTGTGTGTACAAGGAAGCAAGGAGACAGCTTCAAGCTTAAACTCTTTATATATGTGCATAGTGCTTGTAGTTAACAAATATATACAGTTAACCTACTTTAGACTACAAAGACTTCATTAGGATTTACTAAACTGTATCCAACACCCTGCAGCCCCAGGGTGATAGTGAATGGAAAAACCCAAAACTCTGCAAAAGCTGCAGAGAAAAGGCAAAATGCTGCAAGATTACAGAAAGATTTGAGAAAACGTTCTGATCTGAAGAAAGCTTGAGACACAGATGCACAAAGGAAAATTGTCAGAGCAAAGTGCTAAAGAAATGCTTGGAAGCTGAAGGCAGAAATATAAAATTCCTCAATGCAGTAGAAGAATCTGTAGAACCTCTTAGATGTCCAGTTTCAATCCCCAAAGTACAGAGTCAGCAGACTTACCAGGGGTGAGCTAAAACTTTTAAATTTTAGGATATAGCCGGCCCTGAGAAACCTTTAAATAATTCAGTGTCCTGAAATTGTCATTTTTTTAAATCAGATATTGAGTTGGAAAAAACAGATTCCCAAATCAGCGCCAGAATGTGCGAATCACAGAATCCTGACAGTGCAGAAGGAGGCCATTCGGCCCATCGAGCCTGCACCGACAACAATCCCATAACCTCACATTTTTACCCCACTCATCCTCCTGATATTAATGGTCAATTTAGCATGGTCAGCCAACCTAACCCACACATTTTTCGAATATGGGAGGAAACCAGAGCACCCAGAAGAAACCCATGCAGACATGGGGAGAATGTGTAAATTCCACACAGACAGTGACCCAGGCTGGAATTGAACCCAAGTCCCTGATGCTGTGAAGCAGCAATGTTAACCACTATGCCACCGTACCATCCACATTACGTTGCATCAGGGCTGGCTCTGAGAAGAGAATAAATTAATTAATTATAAAAAATTATGGCTAAGGACCAGCAAAAGGCAGGATCTGATGTTGCTGAAATGCAAAGTCTGCATTGATCAAAGCGACCATTGTTTAAAATTATTTCAAGGTTGAGCACTAGAGGCAATGCAGCAGAAACCCACCTAACCCAGTCAGCCTTTTCCACACTGTGATTCTGTCAATCAGAAATCCAGCCTTCCAAACCAATTTGGACTCATTCAAGGCCCAGATCTTTCAGATAACTGGGGATCAAAGATATGCAAGTTAGGTGGATTGGCCATGCTAACTTTCCCTCAGCATCAAGGAGACTAGCTGGGTGAATGCATGGGGTGATGGGGATAGAGCTTGGATGGGATTGTGGTCGGTGCAGGCTCAATGGGCCAAATGGCCTCCTTCTGCACTGCAGGGATTCTATGACTTTGGAGATGGAGATTCTTTCGATGCGTTGTTGCCTCAGGTCCAGATAAAAAGATAGAATCTGAACTTGTTAACACACTGCTTTCTCTGGTAGGTTCAATAGTGGACATTTTGTTTTTGCCAGGCTGAATTTTACATGCCTCTGGCAATTGTTTTTCCCATGACAAAATGAGCTCAGCCAACAACCACCACAAGTGGCAGCCCACCCTCCGTATTTTAATGAATAATTAAAAGTTATTTAGGTTTGCTGCCAAGTCAATTGACCATGGTAAGATGCCAAGCCACCAAACATTTGTCATGGGCAGTGGGCAGGAGTAGGAAGCCTGTTTTTCAAACTTCAATGCTGAATGGCTGGGGAGGGAAGGATGCGGGCTCACTCTTCAGGGGTTGTCCTTGGCATCCATCCTTCCGCCCAACACCCCAATTCCTTCTGTACAGCTCCGTCCCACCTCCCCTCCCTCCCCACTCCCCACCACTCCCCCCATCCCAACCATGAGTGAGATCAGTTGGTTGCACAGCTGGCAAGTGCTGCTGAGTAATGCCAACAGCATGAGATCAAATCCTATACTGGCTACGGTTATTCGTGAAGGTCTCACCTTCTCAATCTTGCTCCTGGCCTGAGATGTGGTGATCCTCAGTTTAGATTATCACCAGTCAGCTCTCTCTCTATCTCTGTCTCAAAGGGGAGAATAGCCTGGGACCCTCTAAGGCTGTGGCGACATTTACATTTTTCATTCAATAACTGAGTGTGTTGACCCGAATCCACTCCAGTGGTGAGAAAAAGTAGTTTTATTCATCTGTATTTAACTGATTCCGAAATCCAGAGGGGAAAGATATGCAGTAAATAATAGGCTGAAGAATGAGGTGCCCGAACAACAGAAATTACATCATTTTGAATTTCCATGTGCTACTAATTTCAGCTAAAGCTGAAAGAACAAGCTCCCTCCCATCGAAACAACAGAAAGAGTGAATCTTTTTCAATGAGTGTTCAATATAATTAAGAAGAACATGTGGACATCTGGAGCTATATTATAAATTTTGTGACTGCTTTTTAGCAGGTTAATTGGACTGTGTAGAATAAATTACACCGAATAAGGCAGGAAGAATTATCCGCAGCTTCCATCTGTTACTGATCAGCTGCCACCATTTTTGAATGCTTATAGCAATATTATGTGGTTTGATGTTGAATTCAATGGCTTTGTGGCTGAAAGCTTTAAATCCTATAAAAAAAGTCTGAACTTCTGTCCAGCAAATGTTTGTGGTACATTTTCCCTAGCCACATGGGGCCACGTTTCGTTAGCAAACTGGAATGTGTAAAATCAAAAGGGGACTCGAGTGCAAGATTGCTAACTGGGAGTCGGTTGACAATTTATTTTTACACTAATATGCAATATTTTTAGCATGCAACATGATCTGATGAGGCAAAGAAATGTGGCTCCTGTAGGGACAGGAGGGCAAGGATGACAGCCAGACTGGTGAGTCAGCTGAGTGTCTGTGGGGCTGAGTGTCTGTAGGGCTGTGCCTGTGGGGCTGAGCGTCTGTGGGATTGAGCATCTGTGGGGCTGAGTGTCTGTGGGGCTATGTCTGTGGGATTAAGCGTCTGTGGGGCTGAGTGTCTGTGGGTCTGAGTGTCTGTAGGGTTGAGTGTCTGTGGGGCTGAGCGTCTGTGGGGCTGAGTGTCTGTGGGGCTATGTCTGTAGGGCTGAGTGTCTGTGGGGCTGAGTGTCTGTAGGGCTGAGTGTCTGTGGGGCTGAGTGTCTGTAGGGCTGAGTGTCTGTGGGGACGAGTGTCTGTGGGGACGAGTGTCTGTAGGGCTGAGTGTCTGTGGGGCTATGTCTGTGGGGCTGAGTGTCTGTGGGGCTGAGTGTCTGTGGGGACGAGTGTCTGTGGGGCTGAGTGTCTGTGGGGCTGAGTGTCTGGGGCTGAGTGTCTGTGGGGACGAGTGTCTGTGGGGACGAGTGTCTGTGGGGCTGAGTGTCTGGGGCTGAGTGTCTGTGGGGCTGAGTGTCTGTGGGGCTGAGTGTCTGGGGCTGAGTGTCTGTGGGGCTGAGTGTCTGGGGCTGAGTGTCTGTGGGGCTGAGTGTCTGTGGGGACGAGTGTCTGTGGGGTTGAGTGTCTGTGGGGCTGAGTGTCTGTGGGGACGAGTGTCTGTGGGGACGAGTGTCTGTGGGGCTGAGTGTCTGGGGCTGAGTGTCTGTGGGGCTGAGTGTCTGGGGCTGAGTGTCTGTGGGGCTGAGTGTCTGTGGGGTTGAGTGCCTGTGGGGCTGAGTGTCTGTGGGGACGAGTGTCTGTGGGGACGAGTGTCTGTGGGGCTGAGTGTCTGTGGGGACGAGTGTCTGTGGGGACGAGTGCCTGTGGGGACGAGTGCCTGTGGGGACGAGTGTCTGTGGGGCTGAGTGTCTGTGGGGCTGAGTGTCTGTGGGGCTGAGTGTCTGTGGGGCTGAGTGTCTGTGGGGCTGAGTGTCTGTGGGGCTGAGTGTCCGTGGGGCTGAGTGTCTGTGGGGACGAGTGTCTGTGGGGATGAGAAGTTTGGATGTATTTAGGAGTGTTGCTCAGCAGAACATTCCTTGTGTTTAACTGAATGAGAAAGCTGCATTAAATGTGTTAACACTGCTGACTCTTTCTAATCAAAGACCAGGATAAATGAGCTGGTGGTATTTTTTATTTGTGTTGTAACTTACACCCCAAGCTCTGATTTTTGACTTTAACAATCTTACCCCAGAATTCCCTGAGCAGAACAATCCTTTGGAGGAGAGGTTACACTGAGACCTCGTCTATTCTCTCAGGAGGATGTAAAAGATCCCATAGCAATATTGCAAAGAAGAGAAGGGAAATTATCCTTCTGGCCAGTATTTATCCCTCAGCCAACACCACAGCGAATAACATGAACAGTATCATGTTGCTGTTTGTGGGATATTCCTGTGTTCATTTTTTACATTACATTGGTGACTACATTTCATTGGCTGTAAAATGCTTCAGATTAAGCTGATGTTGTGAAATGCACCATATAAATGCAAGCCTTTCTTTGCTTTTCAATGTGGGTGGGAGATTGGCTTGTCCAGCTGTACCAACAGCTCAGCACATATTAAATATGAATGACATTCCCACCTCCCATTGCATTTCAGCAAATTTCCTTCTGGGATAATTGTGAGCAGCATGGTTGATATCATAGAATTATAGAATTCTTCTTGTGCTGAATGAGGTCATTTGGCCATGCTCTTCAACAGAGCATCTTACCCAGGTCATATCCCCGTAACCCCATGTATTTACCCCGCTAATTCCCCTAATCTACAATCTTTAAACAATAAGGGGCAATTTACCATGGCCAATTTGTCTAAGCCACACATCTTTGAACCGTGGGAGAAAACCAGAGCACCTGGAGGAAACCCATGCAGACACGGGGACAATGTGCAATTCCACACAGATATTCACTCAAGACCAGGGGTCCCTGGTGTTGTGAGGCAGCAGTGCTAATCACTGTGCCACTGTGTCACTCCATGAGTAATAATGTGTTTATATTTCAGCAGTAATGGCAATATCAATGAGATATACCTGGCTTTGACACCCCAATCCCCCACTATTAAAGACTGTGACTCACTGAAGAGAGTTTAATATTAATGTGTGCTTCAGTTGGACAGAGTGTAAATTGGATGGTTGTACTGGATGTCACAATGGGATGTTCTTGTCACATCAGGAGGAAGGAGATAAGATCAATGAAACCAAATTCCCTTTGGTGAAATGGCAGCATTTTGAAAAACTCACCAAGGGGATGTGTTGTAAAGCGCCCAACCTTCAAACAAAATCCTGCATCTTTGGAATGTGCATTTAAACTCTGGCTTTATAATATAAACAGATAATAGGCAGATCCAAAGACGTAAGTTCAAATCCCATTTCAGCAGCTGGGAAACTTAAATTCAGTGAACTGAATGAATCTGGAATTAAATTCCACCAGAGGACAGTTGAGCATCAACCACATTGCAGGGGTCTAGAGTCACATGTAGGTCAGACCAGGAAAGGACAGCAGATTATTAGTGAACCAGATGAGTTTTTACAATAATCAACAATAGTTTCATAGTCATAGTTAGATTTTTAATTCCAAATTTTTATGGAATTCAAATTTCACCATCTGCCTTGGTGGGATTTGAACTCAGATCCTCAGAGAATTACCCTGGGTATCTGGACCCATTGTCCAGTGACAATATCACGACACCACTGCCTTTCCTCAATTGTCCTTTAGGTGGTAGTGGTGAGTCACCTCTTCACTCTGCTGATGGTGGTTTTTAATACAACTAAGGGCCCGATTTTGATTCTCCGTGCTGAACCTGGGCGCAGTTCAAATCCGACTCAGAAATCTGCTTTCAGGCTCTCCCATTCGCACTCAGCCTGAAAAAGAATTGTGAGTTTAAATCGCGCTGTGGGTGGGGCTTATCGCACCCGAAACGCTGCTGCTCCAATCGGGGTTTTGAACTGCGCACGTGCAGCGAGAAAAAAATTGAAAAATGATCCCCCATCACATCGTTCCCAGGCCATAAAAAAACAGATAAAGTGGCCTGGGAACGAAAAGCCGGAGCGATGGCCCCCACAGATATTGCCCTACCCCCACAACATAACTGTCCCCCTGACCCACCTACCCTTTCGCTACTTAGACCAATTATGACACCCTGTTCCCTTTCCCCCCCACCGATCACCCACCAAATGGCAGCAGAACCCCCCCCCCCCCCCCCAGCATCTCCCACCAGACATCCAGCTGGCCTCTCTCCCTCCACCCACCGGAGAATGATCGGGTCTCCCTCCCCTCCAACCCCAACCAGAGATACACCTGCCCCTTCTCTCTCCACATCCCACCAGAGAATGATCTGGCCCGCCTCCCCCGACTCCCTCCACCCCTCGCCACCCCCTCCCCATCGATCTGAGTCAGGGAGCCGTTGAAAGCTCTGAACTCACCCCTTCAGAAGCTGAAGTGCCCGAAACAGACCTTTGCCGAGCGTGTCTGTTTCGTGGCGAATCTGGACGGGCGAACGCGATGGTAAAGGGGGAAATACTGGTAAAGTTGGGTGTACATCTCATTAAGTCAATTTAAATACGTGCAAATACATTTAAATTGATGTTGCGCCCATTTTGGGCACGGTTTGGATTGCGGCCATTTTCGGGCCTTGGTAAAGTGGACATCTGAGCGGGCACGGTTGCGGATCGCACTAATTTCCTCACACCCGACCTTACCAAGTTTCTGTGTCTGAAAACGGGCGCGATGTAATGGTAAAATTGGGCTCTAAGTGTTTTACTGAGCCTTTTCACAGGGCATCAGAGAGCCCATGACATTGCTGTGAGTCTGGAGTCACATGTAGGCCAGACCAAGTGTGGGCACCAGACTTCCTTCCCTAAACCAGATGGGTTTTTACAATAATCCAGGAGTTTCATGGCTGCATTACTGTGATGAAACGTAATTCCAGATACATTCCGTGCACTGAATTGAAATTTCACAGCTGCCATAAAGGGATTTGAATTTATGTCTTTGGATCCTCTGGGTTATTAGCCCAGCAACACAATCACTGTGTAGAATATCAGTAAAAGCAGAGAGACAGAAGCATGTCTGAGGACCATTTACAGCTGCCTGGCCTTTCATTGATTTCGTCTTCCCGTGCGTGGGGGTATCGAGACTCCATTCAGCAACCGCCCACAGCGACACATCGGAAATCAGCAACTCAACATCTCTGCAACTCTTAGGGGACGTGTGCCCATATCTCAGTTCCCTGTGCTGCAACATCCCTGGGAATAGTGTAAGGCAAGGCAGTGTTCACTATCTGATTTGCTTTATTATTGTCACATATTTTGGTACATAGTGAAAAGTGTTGTTTTTTATACGCTATACAAACAAAAAATATTGTTCATTGAGTACTTAGGGGAGAAGGAAAGGAGAGAGTGCAGAATATAGTGTTACAATCATAGGTATGTGGTAAGGTAGATCCATTCAAAAGTCTGATGACAGCAGGGAAGAAGCTGTTCTTGAGTCGGTTGGTACATGATCTCAGACTTTTGTATCTTTTTCCTGATGGAAGATGGTGACAGAGAGAATGTCTGGAGTGCATGGAGTCCTTGATTATGCTGGCTGTTTTTCCGAGGCAGTGGGAAGAGCAGACAGAGTCAATGGATGGGAGGCTGGTTTGCGTGATGGACATATTTTGGAGTATCTGGCAGTCTTGGGCAGAGCAGGAGCCGTACCAAACTATAACACAACCAGAAAGGATACTTTCTGTGGTGCATCTGTAAAAAGTGGTGAGAGTCAAAGCAGGCAGAATTTCCTTAGCCTCCTGAGAAAGTAGAGGCATTGGTGGGCATCCTTAACTATAGCATTAGAGCGGAGGGACCAGGACAGGTTGCTGGTGATTTGGACACCAGCTTGAAACTTGAAACTTGAAGTTCAGGTTATAAAGTTGAATATGATCATTTCTGGAAATCTGAAACATGAAAAGAAAATACTCAAGTCAGATGATAAAAGGACACTGATTTGAAAGATTTACTAGGTGGTCATGGCCATTGATCTCAATAGTAAGAACACCAATGATTCAGAATAAGCTAAGTTTTGGAAAGATTTAAAACAAAATTTACTACAAAAATTACTCATTAGTAGCAGGAGCAATTGGGAAGCGTTGCAGTATTTGACCAGAGGGAAACTTTAAATTACTTTGGATATGATTCACAAAAATTTGAGCTCTGCATGTTATTCACCCCAGAGAACACACAACCACAACAAAGCAAGCAATCCACTCTGAAACTTAATTATCCAGGGAACTTTCCACATCATATCCGAAGTAATGCCTTCCATTTTACATATTTCATTTTGAGTATTAATATTTTATAGAACCACAGAATCGTGCAGTACAGAAGAGGCCCTTTGGCCCATTGAGTCTACACTGACAAAACAACATTAAATCTACACTAAGGATGGAATTGTCTGCTTTCGCCAGCCTGGGAATCATTAGAATATAAGAATTAGGAGCAGGAGTGGGCCATCTGGCCCCTTGCGCCTGCTCTGCCATTCAATTAGATCATGGCTGATCTTTTCAAGAACTTAGCTCCACTTGTCCACCCGTTCACCAGAACCCTTAATTCCTTTACTGATAAAAAATCTATCTTGCTTTACCTTAAAAATATTGAGTGCGGTAGCATCAACTGCTTCACTGGGCAGGGAATTAACATAGAACATTACAGCGCAGAACAGGCCCTTCGGCCCACGATGTTGCGCCGCCCAGTTAAAAAACAATGACCCACTAATCTAAACCAATCCCTTTTCGCCCATAAACCTATCCACGGATCTCTTAAACGCCCCCAAACTAGGCACATTTACAACTGCAACAGGCAGGGCATTCCAATCCCTCACCACCCTCTGGGTAAAGAACCTACCCCTGACATCCGTCCTATAACTACCCCCCCTTAATTTAAAGCCATGCCCCCTCGTGCTAGCTTTCTCCATCCGAGGAAAAAGGCTATCACTATCCACCCTATCTAAACCTCTAATCATCTTATATGTTTCAATAAGATCCCCTCTTAGCCGCCTTCTTTCTAGCGAATTCCATAGATTCACAACCCTTTGGGTGAAAAAAATTCCTCCTCAACTCAGCCCTAAATCTGATCACCCTTATTTTGACGCTATGTCCCCAGCTCTAGTTTCACCCACCTGTGGAAACAACCTCCCTGCTTCTATCTTATCGATTCCCTTCAGAATCTTATATGTTTCTATAAGATCTCCCCTCATTCTTCTGAATTCCAATGAGTATAGCCCCAGGCTACTCAGTCTCTCCTCATAAGCCAACCCTCTCAACTCCGGAATCAACCTAGTGAATCTCCTCTGCACCCCCTCCAGTGTCAGTATATCCTTTCTCAAGTAAAGAGACCAAAACTGTACACAGTACTCCAGGTGTGGCCTCACCAGCACCTTATACAGCTGCAACATAACCTCACTGTTTTTAAACTTCATCTCTCTAGCAATAAAGGACAAAATTCCATCTGCCTTCTTAATTACCCGCTGCACCTGCAAACCAACTTTTTGTGATTCCTGCACAAGGACATCCAGGTCCCTCTGCACAGCAGCAGGCTGCAAATTTTTACCATTTAAATAATTGGCCATTTTGATGTTATTCTTGTCAAAATGGATGACCCCAACATTGTGCTCAATCTGCCAGATCCTTGCCCACTCACTTAGATTATCTATATCCCCTTTGCAGACTTTCAGTGCCCTCTGCACACTTTGGTCTGCCATTCATCTTGGTGTCATCTGCGAATTTTGACACACTGCACTTGGTCCCCAACTCCAAATCATCTGTATAAATCATAAACAATTGCGGTCCCAACACTGATCCTTGAGGCACAACACTAGTCACTGATCACCAATGGTTTGTGCAGAATCTGACATGAGATGGTGAGGTTTAAGAGGCTGGCAGACATTCAGTGCTGATGTCCCATCTGCTGGTTGTGTGTGTGTGATATCCCTGTGAACTGTAACCCTCAGACTGCCTGATGAGACTGAATTTAGAGTGAGTGGAAGTTTCACTTACCCTGATGAAATGAAGCAGATTCATTTATGACACCGCAGAGGGGGCCTGTTTTGTTTTCCACGGGCACTGACCTCCCTGGCTCCCTCTTCCCAGGCCGGTCTGGGAAGGTGGGAGAACCCCCTGCTCCCATCCCAACTTTCCTCGGCTGCCTGGAGAGGTCAGGAGGGAAAGGTCAGATAGGGATTTGAAAGTAAGGATGAGAACATTAAAATTGAGATCTGGCTTAATGGAAGTTCAGTGAACATGGGGGTAATGGATGAATGACACTTGGGGTGGGATTTTTCAGCCATGCTCATCCTGAAACTGGAAAATTCCACCAGAAGTCAATAGACCTTTCCACGGTTCACTCCTCGCCCGATCTGATTCCCATGGTGGGTGGGCTGGTAAAATTCCAGGCTTGGAGTATGTTAAATCTCTTGGTACTGAGGTTTCTCCTCAAGAACTTCTCCACACTCAGCTGTCAGGGAGTTCAGTCTACTCAGTCCGTACTCCAAACATTGAGTGTCCACTCAGGGCAGTTCCCAACCAGCTCATCCCACATGCCAGGGTCACATGATCCATTCCCTTAAAGGGGCTATGCCCCAACATACATATGAGTGGGTAAGGAGCCAGGATTCAGAAAATTGAAAGAGCTATATCTTGATTCTAAGTTGGAATCAAGTTTTGACTCCACAAGCAAAATGAATATGTTTGTTTACAACAATTCACAACACATTGCCTCTTATTTCTGTAAGTCCTTCAACATTTTGCCATAAACATAAACGGCTGATGTGTAAATAGTTTTGACATCCAACTTTAAGAGCAACATTCAAAAATGATGAAGAACAAATGTGCTTCCAGACACATCAGCCAAGATCTAACTGCAAACTGTGGGGCAGCGATCACTGAGCAAGTAATTAGTTCAAGCGCATAATCAAGCTCTGTGAAAAGATATTTCAGTAACATGTACCATGTTTTGTCAAGAGCTTTATGAGTTTTTCAATAATCCTGCTTCAGCTTGTTTTCCAAATTGAGAATGTAATAAATACATGTCATGTTGACATGCGTTCGTTTAATTTTCATAAATCATGTCCAGTTTGAGATGTGCATTCAAAGTTTAATTAAAAATCAATCATTTGCAAAAACATAATTGCCCAGTTACTGTGAATGTTATTGTTTCATTTCCACTGATTTCTTGCTTTCCCAATGTCCTGTAGTAATTAGGTATAACAATGCTATGGTCTGTGGATCAAATGTAACCCACAACTGAGTCAACACAGTCAACATTTTACCATAAATTACCTTTCACTCAGATTGTAAAGGAGTTCTGTACACCGCAGGAATTCATTACTTTCCCTGCAATTACAATACTTACCTATACCGTGTGTGAAAGTAATCATTCAAACTGTAATAGATAATGCTACATCCATCAGTGGGGACCGTGTATAACTGTGTCACGTAAATGGAATGTTAATATATTTGTTTGCCCAAATAATCACTTCTTGGTGATTTTGTTTATTCTTCCAACACTTGACCCCAAGATGATAAACTGGCCAGGGGTTTGGAAATAACAAATGTCCCCCAGTCAGTTATTGGTGAGAAAAAAGCAAAGCGACGATATTAATATGCAAATCACTGGAAAACAAATAAACATTAACATCGAAGAAGCATGAAAAGCTTGCATTTATATAATAACTTTTACATCCTCAGGCTGTCCTATACACAGGTTGAGGAGCTGTTGAAGTTTAGTGACTGTTGTAAAGTAAGAAGTGAGTGAAATCACCCACAGAATGACAAACTAATGCTCAGCTAATCCAATGTCCAGATAATTTTCCAGCAAGAAATTAGGCAGGCAAAGAGAATGTTGGCTATATTGAAAGGTAAGTGGAATATAAATTCAAAAATTCTTGTCCAGCTGGACATGGTATTGGTGTGATCACACTGTAATGACCAGATGAGAAGGAATGAACTGGCTCCCAGTTACTTAACCTCATCTCCTCGTCACAATAAGTGTTTATACATACATTCTGCTACCTTATGAGGTATGAATAGGGTGAACAGTGGGAAGCTTTTTCCCAGGTCAAAGGTGACAAACACTAGAGGTCACAGGTTCAAGGTGAAGGGGGGGGTTATGTTTAACTCAGATATCAGAGGGAAGTATTTTACACAGAGGGTCGTGGGGGCCTGGAAAGCACTGCCAAGCAGGGTGGTGGAGACGGACACGTTGGGATCATTTAAGACTTATTTGGATAGTCACATGAGCAGACTGGGAATGGAGGGATACAGAAGAATGGTCTAGTTGGACCAATGAGCAGCGCAGGTTTTGAGGGCCAAAGGGCCTGTTTCCTGTGCTGTATTGTTCTTTGTTCTTGTTCTTACTTCTATGTCTAATTACCATCTTCTTTAGCCTGCTTCCTCTGCTGAAGACTTTCTTAACACCATCTGTATCACTTGCAATCTCTCCCGTGTGGCTACATAGCCTTGCCTTGAAATACTTCACCTATTCTGTAGTTCCCAGAGGTTTTGAGTGTGTCTGTCTCTGGTAGTCATTGTTTCTATAACCAGCATTTTACATTTTTAATGCCTCTTCCTTAGACAGTGGAGTTTCTATCAACATCTGAATTGTAGAAGATGTCTCTCTTTGCACTTTCCTGAGGGTGATTTCTCACTTTGACCCGGAAATGCAACCTCATTTTTTTATGTTGCTTGCTCTGTCTCTGTTCAAATTGCAAATTTTCCTTTCAGTTGAAAGTTGAAATTTTCAAAAAACAAGGGTGCACGGTCTTGAGACAACACCTAAAGTATTGCGTACAGTTTTGGTCTCCTTTCTTCATGAGTGATTTACTTGCGTTGGACACAGTTCAGAGGGGGTTCACTTGGGTGATTCCTGGGATGCAGGGATTGTCTAATATGAGAAGGTTCAACAGGTTGGGCCATTGTACACTGGAGTTTAATGAGAGGAAATGTTATTGAAATGTTTAAGATTTTGATCATGTTTGACAGGGTAAATGCTAGGAGAACGTTACTCCTTGCTGGAGAACCTAGAACGAGGGAAACTGTTTCAGAATAATGGGTCTCCCATTGATCATGGCAATGAGGAAGAATTTCTTCTCAAAAGGGATCCTCAATAGAACCTTAGAACCATAGAAAATTACAGCTCAGAAACAGGCCTTTTGGCCCTTCTTGTCTGTGCCAAACTATTTTTCTGCCTAGTCCCGCTGACCTGCATTTGGACCATATCCCTCCACATCCCTCTCACCCATGAACCTGTCCAAGTTTTTAAGTGTTAAAAGTGAGCCCACAGTTACCACTTTACCCGGCAGCTCATTCCACACTCCCACCACTCTCTGTGTGAAGAAGCCCCCCCTAATATTCCCTTTAAACTTTTCCCCTTCACCCTGAACCCATGTCTTTTAATTTTTTTCTCCCCTAGCCTCAGTGGAAAAAGCCTGCTTGCATTCATTCTATCTATACCCATCTTAATTTTATACACCTCTTTCAAATCTCCCCTCATTCTTCTACGCTCCAGGGAATAAAGTCCTAACCTATTCAACCTTTCCCTGTAACTCCGCTTCTCAAGCCCCGGCAACATCCTTGGAATTCTTTACCTCAGAGAGACCGGATTATTGAATACATTCAAGGCTGAATTAAACACATATTTGTTCGACAAGAGAGTCGAGGGTTATGCAGATTAGGCAGATAATTGGCATTTGAACCCAAGCTCAGATTGGTTATCAAATAGTAGAGAAAGGTTTGAGGGGCCTATTTCCTTTTTTAATGTTTAACTTCATTTATTACTATTATTGAAAGTTGTTCATCAAACACAATATTGCTGCTCACCCTAGTGAATTTTTCATCGTGATCCAATACTGTTCTGAATATAATTATTTCCTCCAAGAGATGACTTTTTTGAAATTACTGATCTCTTTGGAATTCCAAGTGCCCCTTTAAAACTTGAATTAACATGATCCACAAAAACTAGGATCAGTAATCATTGCTCTTACTGTGAATTTCAGACACTTTATAGTTTATGTATATGATGCCATTCAAGTATTAACTATATCAATAACTGGGAGTAGGGATTGTGTTATTATCATTGGTATTCAGAATTCCTCTCTACAGTTTTTTTTGAAAGAAGACATGAAGGCATTTAAAATTATTGAGTTTACATTTATATTTGAGTGGCTCAGGGAGATCAGAATTTCTGGAATGAGGATTGGATACATGTCAAAGCCAGTGAAAGGGTCCCAAAGGATCGTGCAGAGTGCCATCTCCACACATACAACATTAAGGACCGAAAAAGTGAGGAATTTATAGACAAGAATGAAGACTTATAAACACATAAAATCCCAACAACATTCAAACCCTCCTTACTTCTCCCTCCTTGCACCCATCTTCAAGCCCCTCCCTGTCGCTCCACCAAAACCTGGAAAGTCAGCTTTCGAATCTCAAAATGTTTAAAAAACGGAATCTTCAATTACTTTATAAAGGCCATGCCTGAATTGAACAAAATCCACCAGTCAGGGAGCAGTCTCTCCACTCCTTTAGCCCTGGGTTATTTAAGAAGGTGAAGTTATGTTGGTTCCAGGTACAGTTACTAACAGTGGGAAGGAGCTGGTGTGAACCTCATGGGTTGAGTAAAAGGAGTCCGTGGGCTGTATTTGTCTCATGGACCAGAAGAACATCAAGAGAATTTCATTTCCAAATGTTAACATATTCGTTACTAATACCAACAGAATGAGATGGAAGTGCTGAGTCTGACCGACTGGAGGGAGCCACATCTACTCAACACACTTTTATTCACAATGATGAATTTACCTTTGAAAGAATCTTTCTGTTGCCGTTGACAGCAACTCTGAAATTGCCTACAAGGGTAAACAAAATAGTTCTTGACTCACTGAGGGTAACAAATGTCACCCAGGAGGCAAACGTGGGTCTTTTCTTTAATGGTTTGTATAAACACCAAGTAGCTCGGAGCTCATACTGATATCGTTTTCAACATCCTTCTAAATTAGTCCAGCAACTGGGGAATATTGTGACTGTTAAATAGCTTTTGTTTGTGAATTTATAACATTCTTGGTTTTGAAGTGAATCTGACAGCAATCCTAACACGGTGCTACTTCAGGTTGTGGCTTTGCAAGGCAAATGCAAAATTATTCTCGATCTTGTCAAATTCCAGCACGCTACGATATTGTTTAGATTTGCTGAAAACTCGACATTGTATCCAGTGTGGATGTTGAACTTCAGAGAAAATAAACATTGCTGAAAAATAAGATTTAATAGGATGCTGCCGGGATCAGTTGGCTTGAGTTACAGGGAAACATTGGCCAGGCTGGGACTTTATTCCTTGGAATGTAGGAGAATGAGGGGTCACCTTATTGAGGTGTATAAAATCATGAGGTGCATGGATCGGATGAACACACATAGTCTTGTTTCCAGGGAAGGGGAATTGAAAACTAGGAGGTGTAGGTTTAAGGTGAGAGGAAAAGGTTTAAAAGGGATCTGCATTAGGGTTCTTCATGCAGAGGGTGGTGTGTTTGGAATGAACTGCCAGAGAAAGTGGTTGAGGCAGGTACAATAACAACATTTAAAAAGCAGTTACACAAGTACATGGATGGGAAAGGACTAGAGGGACATGGGCCAAATGTGAGCATCTGGGACTAGCTGGGAGGGCAGCATGGTTAGCATGAACCAGTTGGGCTGAAGGGCCTGTTTCTCTGCTGTGTTGTTCTATGAATCTATTGGCAGGATTTTACAGCATCACTCGACCAAAGACTGGAAAATCCTGCTCGAGGTCAATGATCATTTCCATTATCCATCCCCCACCTGCTCCGATTCTGTGATGGCCAGCGCAGTAGAATTCTGGTGTGTGACTCTAAAATACGTTTTGTTGAAGGTTTTAATCTTGCACTCATCAGGACAATCATAAGAATGCCAAGGAAACCAACAACTTTATACCATATGAGAAGAGGGTGTTGAATGGTTGGCAAGTGGATTCTGATTGGCAGATATATTGCTATACAAAATGCACCAGTTGATGGTAACTGACAATTAACTCCCAAGCAATGTTTAAAAATATAAACCAGGCAGATTGACTCTGATTGGTCAAGACCCATTCATTGCCCTGAGAAATGAACCAGCGAATGGCTAATCTGTTTTTGTTTTGTTCAGAGTTATGTTCTTTCTCTGTTTTTATCTGTTTTTCTCTGTTTTTATCTTTCTCTGTTTTTCTCTGTTTTTATTTCGCTCACAGTATAGTTTTTTCTCTGTCAAAGAGCGGGGCTGCTGTGTATTAAGACGTGTAGCTTCCACAATATGTAAATGAGACACATTGCGAGCCAGAGCTACAAACTGTAATTGGTCGTCAGTTTGATAGCACACCGAGGATTATTGAGCAAATGCTGGCCTATCACATTTAATGTTGAACATTATGGGTGGGAATTTGTCAGAGTGTCAGCTTCAGTCTGAAAGCCTACACATTTCTCTCCAGATGCACAGCTGAGTTTTCTCTCCGGATTTTCTTGTACTCAGTGCACAGAGAACGTAGGGGTGTGGTTTTCACCACCGCAGTGACAGCGCGGGACCTGATAGAGCCAGAAGGCGGTTCCACAGAGTGCAGGGTGCCATCTTTAAAGGGCACTCTGATATACGTTGAAAATAAACTTCCTGTCACCCATCTCCCCATCCCCCACCCCTCAACCCCCATGGAAACAGAAGGCCCCCCCATAAGCATCAGAGCACCCCCTGTATCCCCACAACATGGGGGTGTACCCCCCTCCACCACATATAAGGCGAACTCTCCCCCCAGTGGGGCTCCCTAAGGGACCCCCTAGCAGTGCCAGGGCACTACCTGGGCATGTCCTTTCTCACCGAGGGACTACATTTATCTGTGCATCCCCAGCT
Organism: Carcharhinus amblyrhynchos; assembly: GCF_965287045.1. NCBI lineage: Eukaryota > Metazoa > Chordata > Chondrichthyes > Carcharhiniformes > Carcharhinidae > Carcharhinus > Carcharhinus amblyrhynchos. The sequence continues at coordinate 52,501,118 of NC_137342.1, forward strand.
TGGCGATCACCACCAGTTTTTGTTTTTGAACACTAGTACTGATTCACGTTGGCGTTGTGTCGTGCTGGCTGGGTTTGATGATACATTGAGGTTGACTTTGAGGCATTAAGCTTGTGGCACAGTGGTTAGCACTGCTGCCTCACAGTGCCAGAGACCCAGGTTCAATTCCAACCTCGGGTGACTGTCTGTGTTGAGACTGCATGTTCTCCCCATATCTGCCTGGGTTTCCTCTGGATGCTCTGGTTTCTCTCGCAGAATCTTATCTAACGTTGGACACTTTTGAGCTTTGCATTACGAGCTGGTTGGATACGGTCTGCACCTTACTCATTGAACATTACGGGCTGGTTGATACGGTCTGTACCTCACTCGTTGTGAACTGCACCTGCGACATGCTGTTTGATATGATCACCAGTCTTTGAGATACATGGAAAGATGTGCTGGCTAGGGTGCATTGGCCATGCAAAGTTCTCCCTCAGTGTCCTCAAACAGGTGCCAGAGTGTGGCGACTAGGGGATTTTCACAGTAACTTCATTGCAGCGTTAATGTAAGCCACTAATAAATAAACTGTAACCCTTGATATTAAAATATAAAGTTTGCTAATTAGGATCATACCCTTCCTGTGTGTGAAGATGATGATGTAATCGGAGGGCAGCAGGGAAGATCACATTCAGAAATCTCACTCGCACTATTCCCATTTTTGGTGTCTCACAATATTTTGTGGCCATTATGGGATTTGCATCCATGGCAATGCAAACACTAACGCGGGGACTATGCTTGCAAGGATTGATTGGGTAGAGGCTGTCCCAGAATCCAGCTGTATCACACTGCTGTTAGCAACCTGGATTGTATTCACCTCAAACTGGATGCTACTGTCAAACCAGAAATACACTCTGCCTATCACACAAATGAGTAATGTGGGATATGAGTTTCAGGTCAGTGTGATGCTGGGTTTGTAGGCCATACATCCCAAAGACTGGCGATCATATCGAACAGCTTGTCACAGGTGCAGTTCACAATGAGTGAGGTACAGACCATATCAACCAGCCCGTAATGTAAAACTCAAACTATATGCTGAAACTTTACTAACAATTGCGGGGCAGGAGAGGTTCCCAGGATGGAAATCTCCATTGGCCTCAGGTGGGATTTTAGTAATAAGAACATAAGAAATAGGAGCAGGAGTAGGCCATCCAGCCCTTCGAGCCTGCCCCGCCATTCAATAAGATCATGGCTGATCTGAAGCGGCTCAGTTCCACTTTCCCACTTTCTCCCCATAACCCTTAATCCCCTTGCCTACCAAAAACCTATCTACCCGCATCTTAAATATATTTAGCGAGGTAGCCTCCACCACTTCAACTGGCAGAGAATTCCAGAGATTCACCACCCTTTGAGTGAAGAAGTTCCACCCTAACTCTGTTCTAAACTGCCCCCCCTTATCTTGAGGCTGTGCCCCCTAGTCCTACTGTCCTTTCTGAGCAGGAAGAACCTCTCCACCTCTACCCTATCCATCCCCTTCATCATCTTATACGTCTCAATAAGATCCCCCCTCATCCTTCTAAACTCCAACGAGTACAAGCCCAGTCTATTCAGCCTCTCTTCATAGCTCAACCCCCTCAACTCCGGTATCAGCCCAGTGAACCTCCTCTGTACTCCCTCCAAGGCCAAAATATCCTTGCGCAAGTGCGGTGACCAAAACTGCACTCAGTCCTCCAGCTGCGGCCTCACCAGTGCCCTGTACAGTTGCAGCAAGACTTCCCTACTTTTATATTCAGTCCCCCTCGCTATGAAGGCCAGCATCCCATTTGCCTTCTTGATCACCTGCTGCACCTGCAGGCTGGGTTTTTGCGACTCATGAACAAGGACCCCCAGGTCCCTCTGCACCGTAGCATGCTGCAGCTTTTTGCCCTGTAAGTAGTAGTCCTTCCTACTATTATTCCTGCCAAAGTGGATAACCTCACACTTGCCAACATTGTATTCCATCTGCCAGGTTCTCGCCCACTCACTCAGCCTATCTAGATCCCTCTGCAGACTTTCTACACCCTCTGCACAATTTGCTTTTCCATTTATCTTTGTGTCATCAGCAAATTTCGACACCTTACACTCAGCTCCCTCCTCCAGATCATCTATATAAATGGTAAATAGCTGAGGTCCCAGCACCAATCCCTGGGGCACTCCACTAGTCACCAACCGCCAATCCGAATAGCACCCACTGACACCTACTCTCTGCCTCCTATTTGACAGCCAATCCTCTATCCACGCTAACACCCTACCCCCAACTCCATGCCCCCTAACCTTCTGTAACAACCTTTTGTGCGGCACCTTATCAAACACCTTCTGAAAATCGAGAAACACCACATCCACCGGTTCCCCTCCGTCCACCGCACTAGACACATCCTCATAGAATTCCAATAAATTCGTCAGACACGACTGACGAATTTAGCGCCCAATAGTGCCCAACATTAGATGAGATTCTGCTATTGGACAATATTTGCTAAATGTTTCTCAGTGTGCTAAAAATTACGCTGATAACCAATTTAAGATTGTCAGTCGGACTGGCAACATGGTGCATCTGAGCTTAATGGAAGCTACAAATATTAATACACAGCATTGTTCTTTGCTGACAGAAAGTACACATGTGTCCAATGCACCTGTTTCAGCTATCAAAATAAGTTAGGTAGCCATTTGCTGGTTCATTCCTCAGGGCAGTGACTTGATTAGGGTCAAGCTGTATATTTTAATTTTCAAACAATGCTTGGCAGTTGACTGTCATTCACCATTAACCAGTGTATGCACAATGGCAATGCATCTACCAGTTAGAGTCCACTTGCCAACCAATCAGCACTCACCCTCTTCTCATACAGTGTAAAGTTGCTGTTACCCCGACATTGGAATTCTTGAGATTATCCTGATAAATCAAGGTGAAAAACTTCAACAAAATTTCCCTTTTCAGCCATAGTCAGGTTCTGTACTCTACCAAATGACTACAAATAAACCATTGTTTATGTTTTGTTTAAAGTTTATGAACTGTCCAGGTTTATATAACTTACAATGATAACATAGTCTGCACACTAAGGGTTAATTTAGCATGACCAATCAACCTAACTTGCATATCTTTGAACCATGGGAGGAAATCCACAGAGACATGGGGAACGCATGCAAACTCCACACAGATAGTTACCCGAGACTGGTGTCGAACCCGTGTCCCTGCCACTTTGAGGCAGCAGTGCTATCCGCTGTGCCACCGTGCACTCAAAAACATCAGCACCACCGATGTCTAACATCACACTCTTGGTACTTTAGTTAAAAGGTGTCATGTGTTCTTCCACAACACAATACACACAGGTTTATCATTTAATCACAAACAGTACACAGAGGAAACAGAAAGCTGTGGAGACCAGGTCATTGAGTGTCTTTAAGACAGAGATAGATAGGTTCTTGATTAATAAAAGGATCAGGGATTATGGTGAAAAGGCAGGAGGATGGGGATGGGAAAAATATCAGCTATGATTGAATGGCAGAGCAGACTTGATGGGCTGAGTGGCCTCATTTTGCTCTGATGTCTTATGGTCTTTTGAAAACAATCGTCTACAAAGGATGCTGCCATATTTTACTCCTACCGTTTTTGATTCCCATTTCTATCTCAATTAGAGATTATTTCACCCCCTACCCCCATTCCAGCAAATTAGCAGTAGTCCCAAAGGTTTAGAGATGAAGTGTGATATTAGTAACGAGGTGTTAATGCATCGTGCATTAATCTAAAATAAAATCCTCCATCTGCTATTTGAAGAAAGGCACTTGCCCATTAATATTCCTTTGTGTGGTATTGAAAAACCTCTCTGTAATGAATAGGTTTATGTTTTATAGACGAGGTTTATAGACTATGGTAGACGCATCGATCAGAGAAACGATTTTCTTTTAGAATGACCTAATGTGTTTCTTGAAAGGACAAACAGGTAAATGTGATTGAAATGTGTTATCGTGTTACTGGACGTGCTCAGTAGGCTTTGAATCTGTAAGTGTTTAGTTCACTGCTGGTGACCTGTTTGGGGGTTAGTTGATGTGTCACACTGCACTGATCAAAACTATTCACAGATTAAATATGACGTAATCCCATAAGTAGCATTATTTCTGTGAGCGAATATCTACATGGTGACGAATGATAAGAGTTTCTGGTCTGCCATTGTTTAATTATAACGAGGGGATGAGGCGTGGACAAGCCTTTCATTGAAAGAATTACCCCAAATACTTTAGAACTTGACATTGCTGCTTGGTGAATTACTTCTCCAATGAAATTTCACTGATTTCTGATTCAAAAATACATTGCTCCAACATTTGGTTTTGTGATGAAAATATTCATTTAAAGATCTTAATTAATCTTACTACAAGATCTTAGGAATGAAGGGTTTGGCATATGAGGAGTGGTTGAGGAGCCTGGGTCGATACTCAGTGGAGTTTAGAAAGATGAGGGGGGATCTAAAATTGAGATTTACAGAATACTGAGAGGACTGGATAGGGTGGGCGTGGAGAGGATGTTTCCACTAGTGGGAGGAACTAGAACTCGAGGGCACAACCTCAGGAGTGAAGGAATTTCTTAAGCCGGAGAGTGGTGAATCTTTGAAACTCTTTGCCGCAGAAGGCTGTGGAGGCCAGGTTATTGAATGTCTTTAAGACAGAGATAGAAAGGTTCTTGATTAATAAGGGGATCAGAGATTATGGGGAGAAGACATGAGAATGGGGATGAGAAAAATATCAGCCATGATTGAATGGCAGAGCAGACTCGATGGGCCGAATGGCCTAATTCTACTCCTATATTTTAATATCTTATGGTCTAAAATGCTGTTGTGATTGCTGTGGTTTAGTGGAGTTTAGGGTACAACCAAATAATCGACTGTAATTGTGAAAGGTTATCTTGATTTCAGATCTGAAAGATATTTTCAAATGCAGATAAAGCTCAGTAAAAATATAATGTTTCAGTCAGACCTAATGTCATAGTGACAGCATAGATAGTGAAACCTGTGACTGGTCAACGCTGAGTGCCAGGTGACAATTGCCTCAGTCTGTCCTCCTTCAGAAAGTTCCAGAACTTTCAGACAGATGAGTCTCTGAAGGAGGGAGACTGAAACACTTGATGGATGAAATGTCATCAAAGGCAGGTTGGATAATCATGAATTAGTCAATGGTATTCACAACCTGGATCACATCACATATTCATAATATACAGATCAATGATTCAGTAATCAGGAATCGTACAAAACACCAAGGCTCATGTATCTGTGTTCAATATAAAGGTGAAAGGATGGTTAAACAGAAACCTAAGGATAGCCAATCAATGATGATGATGATAATATCACCTGAGACTGACTGAACAGAAAACTACCTTGGATATTGTTGAGGATTAATTAAGGGAATCAACAGGGTGAAGTTATACTCGATGGTTGCCATCTTGTGCAGTGGGCAGTGTTCTCACCTCTGGACCAAAATCTCTGGCTTCAAGACATCCTTCAGAATTTGTTGACAATGGAAGGTGCATTCAAATTTTAAACAAACAGTTCATTCTCTTCCAACAATATAAAATATTCCAGTGTGCTTGCTGGCAGGTGGTAGGAGTGAGAGATTCCTGGCCAGCCGTACTGCAAAAGGCAACAGCAAACCACTGTTAGACTTTACCAAGCATCATCATGGACCAATCCAATGGAAATCCATTGTCACCAAAACTTAAACAATATCTTTTCTTCTCCTTTTGCTTCTCCTTTCCCCCCTTTTTTCAATTTTACCTCTCTCCCACCCTTTCCCCCCATCTTCATCTGCCCCATAAGAACATAAGAACATAAGAAATAGGAGCAGGAGTAGGCCATCCAGCCCTTCGAGCCTGCCCCGCCATTCAATAAGATCATGGCTGATCTGTCGCTGCTCAGTTCCACTTTCCTGCCCTCTCCCCATAACCCTTAATCCCCTCTCTTATCAAAAACCCATCAACCCGTGTCTTAAAAATATTTAGCGAGGCAGCCTCCACCACTTCAACGGGCAGAGAATTCCAGAGATTCACCACCCTTTGAGTGAAGAAGTTCCTCCTCAACTCCGTTCTAAACCGCTCCCCTTTTATCTTGAGGCTGTGCCCCCTAGTCCTACTGTCTTTTTTGAGCGAGAAGAGTCTTTCCACCTCTATCCTATCCATCCCATTCATCATCTTATACGTCTCAATGAGATCTCCCCTCATTCTTCTAAACTCTAACGAGTACAAGCCCAGTTTATTCAGCCTCTCCTCATAGCTCAACCCCCTCAACTCTGGTATCAGCCTAGTAAACCTCCTCTGCACTCCCTCCAAGGCCAAAATATCTTTGCGCAGGTGCGGCGCCCAAAACTGCACACAGTACTCCAGCTGCAGCCTCACCAATGCCCTATACAGCCGCAGCAAGACCTCCCTACTTTTATATTCAATCCCCCTCGCTATGAAGGCCAGCATCCCATTCACCTTCCTGACCACCTGCTGCTCCTGCAAGCTGGGTTTTTGCGACTCATGCACAAGGACCCCGAGGTCCCTCTGCACCGTCGCCTGCTGCAGTTTTTCGCCCCGTAAGTAATAGTCCTTCCTACCATTCTTCCTACCAAAGTGGACCACCTCACACTTGCCAACATTAAATTCCATTTGCCATTTTCTGGCCCATTCGCCCATCCTATCTAGATCCTTCTGTAGACTCTCCACACCCTCCGCACAATTTGCCGTTCGCCCAATCTTGGTGTCATCAGCAAATTTCGATACTCTACACTCGGTTCCCTCCTCCAGATCATCTATATAAATGGTAAAAAGCTGAGGCCCCAGCACCGACCCCTGGGGCACTCCACTCGTCACCATCCGCCAATCCGAATAGCACCCGTTGACCCCCACTCTCTGCCTCCTATTTGACAACCAATCCTTTATCCACGCTAACACCCTACCCCCAACTCCATGTCCCTCGACCTTCTGCAATAACCTCTTGTGAGGTACTTTGTCAAACGCCTTCTGAAAATCTAGAAAGACCACATCCACCGGCTCTCCTCTATCCACCGCCCTAGACACATCCTCATAGAACTCCAGTAAATTGCCCCAGCTTACCTTCTGATTGCAGCTTCTTTGCTGTTTGCCCATTCACACCCTTCATTCTCCCAATAGACTGCCATTAGCAGTCTTTCCCCTGGTTTCTGTGGCATTTTTCATTCCCTCCCCCTGCAGTATAAATATCTCCCACTTTCTCTGCCTTTTAGCTTTGACAAAGGGTCACCTGGACTCAAAACGTTAACTCCTTTCTCTCCTTACAGATGCTGCCAGACCTGCTAAGATTTTCCAGGATTTTCTCTTTTGATAATGTGTTTATTGACCCTGTCCAGTAAGACATTGGATCGGAACAAATCCTGATTATCCCGGAATTTGTATAAGGTTGGATTTTTGGTGGAATTTTTCATCCCTCTACAGGAGAGGGAGCTTGACAGATGGCCCTTTTTAGATAGTTTATTTCTTCCTCGTTCTGATTTTATCCTCCTCTCTCTTGATGAAACAATCATTCATGACTTTGTTAGCTCAAGATTTGGCTATTCCTACACACCCTAACTGATCTCCCACAATCCACATTCCTTAAACTTGACGTCTTCCAAAACTCTGCTGCCCATGTCTTAATTTGCACTGCGTTATGGTCCCCTATGACCGTGCACTGCATTACAGTCCCCTATCACCTCACACCGTGTTACAGTCCACTGTCACCTCGCACTGCATTATGGTCCCCTATGACCTCGCACTGCATTACGGTCCCCTACCACCTTGCACTGCATTGTGGTTCCCTATCACCCCTCACTGCGTTATGGTCCAGTATCACCTTGTACTGTGTTACTGTCCCCTATCACCCCAGTGCTGTCTAATCCACTGGTCCTGTTCAAGAAACATCTTGATCTTAAAATTCTCGTCCTTGTTTTCAGATCCCTCCATTAGTCTGACCCCTCCCGCCTCTGTAATCTCTTCCACAGTGCTGCAAGATATCTGTGCTCCCCTAACTCTGGCTTCTTGTGCATTCCCAATATTAATTATATTAATTTCACAGTAACTTAATTGCAGCATTAATTCAATACTAATGACTAATAAATAAACTTTAATTCCTTCACCATCGGTGATCATGTTGTCAACTGCCCAGACTTCAATTCCTGAAATCTCCTAGGATGTGGAGATGCAATGGACAGGGGTGGGCACAATAAGAAGCCTCACAACATCAGGTTAAAGTCCAACAGGTTTATTTGGAATCACCGCCCCTTCATCAGGTGAGTGGAGAGTTGGGTTCACAAACAGGGCATAAATAGACACAAACTCAATGAAAAGATAATGGTTGGAATGCAAGCCTTAACAAGTAATCAAGTCTTTACAGCTGCAGACAATGCGAGTGGACTTGTGTTAGAGCCAGCTGTTTGGACTAGATTAATACCTAATTATTAAACAACTATCAGGAAAGGGAATTATGGGTGAACCATCCAAATGCTTTGACCTTCTAAGCAATGACTGTGGCTGCCAGGAAATGTAGCACGGACTGATCCTCCAAAACATTCAGCAACTTCACCTCTTTTACAAGCTTGGGGATCGATACAAGACTGCTGGTCCTCAAGGAGAATTGGATACTGAGGTAAAGAGCTTTGTTATACACCTAATGACTACTGGGCGCTACAGTATTCTCTTCCTCCACTGTTCTCCATTTGGCTGACTCTGGTTTGTGATTTGCCTTTTACGATGAGCTGAATGTCCCACTGTCAACATTACAGCACAGCACGGACAGTGATCACCATGGTATAAACCATTGTCATTGATCATTGAAGAGCAGTGAGTGACCTATTCCCATCCTTCAGCACATTTCCAGCAACATATGCTCTCTTTGTTTTTGGAAATACATCAATGATTTCTTCAAGTGAGTGGTCCCTTTAAATGTTTGCTTTGTGGCCTCTGGGAGACTTTGCCACAGAGTAACTTCAAGGGAGTGAGTGGACTGCAACTTCTGCAGGAATATTTGGGTCAGTGTGTGCCTGCACAGCTTAAAGGAAACATTGAAATAACCGTTGCTTCATTTCATCCCAATTTTCATAGCTGAGCTTTAGACTACTAGATTCAGGGGCACCCAGGGTGGGCCTTGTTGTTGGAAGTGGGTGAGGTTGGGTTTCCCAGGTGATGGATCTCTGCCTCGTTGTTTCTGCTCATGGGATTTCCTGGGAGTGGTCGCAGAAGCAGGAATAAATCCTGCCCCCTTTGAATTCTTGATGTTAATGTTGGAACAGAATGAATGGATGGCACCTTCTGTTGGAAATTCCATTGACTTTATCTCCAGTGTCATGAACGTACAAGATGATGAATGGGATGGATAGGGTAGAGGTGGAGAGGTTCTTCCCGCTCAGAAAGGACAGTAGGACTAGAGGGCACAGCCTCAAGATAAGGGGGGGGGCAGTTTAGAACGGAGTTGAGGAGGAACTTCTTCACTCAAAGGGTGGTGAATCTCTGGAATTCTCTGCCTGTTGAAGTGGTGGGGGCTGCCTTGCTAAATACATTTAAAATGCAGGTAGATAGGTTTTTGATAGGCAAGGGGATTAAGGGTTATGGGGAGAAGGTGGGAAAGTGGAACTGAGCCACTTCAGATCAGCCATGATCTTATTGAATGGAGGGGCAGACTCGAGGGGCTAGGTGGCCTACTCCTGCTCCTATTTCTTATGTTCTTATGTCATCACAGGAATTCCCTCCACAGAGGCTGGGCCCACACATGTCCAAACTAAAGCTGTTAGCTTCTCCACAGATACTGTATATACTTTGTTTTCAATTCAGTACTTCTAGCATTTCTGTTTCAGTTGGATGGGATCTGTGATTTTGCGCTCTGGAATTCTCTGCAGCCTGAGGGTAAATGTTGCAGCATAGAACTGGATTTTCTGGTGACTGACATCTGACATTTTCAGCTGGATCTGTACCTCAACCACCACCCTCCCCCATCTCTTCCAATCCCTAATGCCCCTCTCTAATAGACATCCCAGCATTGCTAATCCTTGTGTGGGAGCTCAGGACAGCATTGTCTCACTCTGTAATCACCAACAGTCTGAGGCATTTTTCTCTTGACAAAAATGCTGCAAAGCAACATTGAGTGTGATCAAGACAGAGATCCTTAGATTTCCAGATGTTAAAGATAGAAAGGGATATAGGAATAGTGAAGGAAAATGGCGATGCCCAATTTGAATAGTGGAACAAGCTCAAGGGGCCAAATGGCCTATTCCAGCTCCTATTCCCTACAATCTCTACAGTGCAGAAGGAGGCCATTTGGCTTGTCGCGATTCCTGGATACAGTAAAGCTCAAAGAATTGGGCTTATCTTGTTGCAATCCAATCTGTTTCCCTTGCTCCTTGTGATTGTGGCTTCCCAGAGATCACAAGATCAGGGAACTTATCCTTTAGGATCAAGACAGGGATTTAATAGCAATCTAGCTAATTTTGATCTGATGTTTGCTAATACTGTATTAACGATTTACAAAACGCTGAAATTCAGCTCACAGATAGCATTTCCATCAAAGTCCAGCAAAGCACAATTAGCAACTAAGATTCTCTGTAACAAGTATGCACTGGAATTTTACCATCCCACTCCCCATGGAAATCGGAGCAGGTGAGGGATGGACAATGGGAAGGTCCGTAGACCTCGAGTGGGATTTTCCAGTCTCAGGTTGAGCGAGGCCATAAACCCCAGCCATGTATTTTTCCACAAGTGGCAATTTTAAACAAAAATAAGTAACTAAAATGCTCAAATATGCAAGACATTCACCATTTGCTTGTCTCTCTATGGAATTATTCATCATTAAATGAATGGTTAATGTCTGTCCACAGTTAAAATCACAGATTTCAAGGATTGAATGGCATATTGCTTTTTCAGCCCACGAATCAATTGCTTTAATTTAACCAGATTAATGGAATGAACATCTCGTTTCCACTTGGTTGTGGGATTTTATGTGAGCTTTTATTTTTACACAACGGAGTGAGCAAAACTGGAACAAATTCTGCTGAAGTCAGGATGTTGGTTTCACTGAAGAAATAAGAGTTGGGGAGATGACAGTGTCAGTATTCTCAAAGGATGAGATCAAATAGACCACAGCAAGTCTGGGCAATCTCAACCAATTCCTATGGGTGTTTGCACGCTGTGTGGAAGTGCCCATAATTTGGTACTAATTAGCAATCTCTCCACACACAGTGTTAGGAAATGTTACACTGATGCAGCAAAGGACCCTCTTTGAAGTTGGCACTAGTTCACATTGATGGGGCAGAATATCTGTTCAATACCTTCAAGCAAGTGGCAAGTGTTAAATCTTACACTTTATCGTGTTCATTTCATTGTTACTTTCATCCATTTGCCTATTGAATCTAATCAACTTTCAAAACCAATCATTTTGCACTTGAGTTCAAACAGCTGTATACGTGGGAAAGAAGTGTTCCCACGTGTCCTTTAAACTCGTATCCCTCATTCAGAAGCTGCTTCACCAACATTTAAGTTCACTGACATCAGTGAATCTTTTTACAAAGTAAACCCAAGCATTGCACATGATATCTGGCACTCGTGATTTCACTAAATAGAGATGATTCACGAGAGTCTCCAAATGCGGTTGTACTGAAAGGGGACTCACGCAATGTAATTACTTTACAAAGCCAGATGAGACAAAGCATTGCTTTATCCACCACTTTACTAATGGTGCTGTTTGATTACAAACATGTAAATTAAAGTCCAGTGAATGAAAATAATCCCAGGAATGGGCAGGGCGGATGAAGTTCAGCCATCAATGGGAATGTGCAAGTTTAATGAAACAATGTCAAATCAATGTTGGAGATTGGCTCGGAACATTGGAAAATTAAAGCATTTTGGTTTGTTTTGGAAACCATCATTATAATGATGCTTTGTTTTTCATTATAAAGTTCAGCTGAACACAATTGAAGGACTAGTTTCCCTTATTCGGTATAGACTTATAAATGGCAGATGTGTTTCACTGAACCTTGTCTATGGAAAGCATAATTTTGTTGATGTGTGGGAGAAAAAATGTGCATCATCCTCAACTTGCAAAATTAGCAGGGACTAAACATTACATGCAGTCCATCCAGCATCTGAAATGTTCCCTCCCTCCACCACTGATCCACAGTAACAACCCTGAATACCATTTACAAGATCACTGCAACAACTCATAAGAACATAAGAACATAAGAAATAGGAGCAGGAGTAGGCCATCTAGCCCTTCGAGCCTGCCCCGCCATTCAATAAGATCATGGCTGATCTGAAGTGGATCAGTTCCACTTTCCCGCCCTCTCCCCATAACCCTTAATCCCCTCTCTTATCAAGAACCCATCAACCCGCTTCTTAAAAATATTTAGCGAGGCAGCCTCCACCACTTCAACGGGCAGAGAATTCCAGAGATTCACCACCCTTTGAGTGAAGAAGTTCCTCCTCAACTCCGTTCTAAACCGCCTCCCCTTTATCTTGAGGCTGTGCCCCCTAGTCCTACTGTCTTTTTTGAGCGGGAAGAGTCTCTCCACCTCTATCCTATCCATCCCATTCATCATCTTATACGTCTCAATGAGATCTCCCCTCATTCTTCTAAACTCTAATGAGTACAAGCCTAGTTTATTCAGCCTCTCCTCATAGCTCAATCCCCTCAACTCCGGTATCAGCCTAGCAAACCTCCTCTGCACTCCCTCCAGGGCCAAAATATCCTTGCGCAGGTGCGGCGCCCAAAACTGCACACAGTACTCCAGCTGCGGCCTCACCAATGCCCTATACAGCTGCAGCAAGACCTCCCTACTTTTATATTCAATCTCCCTCGCTATGAAGGCCAGCATCCCATTCGCCTTCCTGACCACCTGCTGCACCTGCAAGCTGGGTTTTTGCGACTCATGCACAAGGACCCCGAGGTCCCTCTGCACCGTCGCCTGCTGCAGTTTTTCGCCACGTAAGTAATAGTCCTTCCTACCATTCTTCCTACCAAAGTGGACCACCTCACACTTGCCAACATTAAATTCCATTTGCCATTTCCTGGCCCATTCGCCCAGCCTATCTAGATCCTTCTGCAGACTCTCCACACCCTCACCAAGGCTCCTTCGACAGCACCTTCCAAACATTACCGCATCAAATGCATGAGAACACCATCACTTGTAATGTCCCTACAAGTCTCACACCATTCTGACTTGGAAGTACTTTTGAAGTTTAAAGTTTATTTATTAGTCACAAGTAAGGCTTACATTAACACTGTAATGAAGTTACTGTGAAATTTCCCTAGTTGCCACGCTCCAGTGCCTGTTCAGGTCAATGCACCCTAACCAGCACGTCTTTCAGACTGTGGGAGGAAACCGGAGCACCCAGAGGAAACACACGCAGACACGGGGAGAACATGCAAACAGCACACAGACACTGACCCAAGCTGGGAATCGAAACTGGGCCCCTGGCGCTGTGAGGCAGCAATGCTGCTGAAGTGTAGTCACTGTTGTAATGTAAGAAACGTGGTAACCAATTTGCACACAGCAAGCTCCTGCCCAGCTACAACATGCGGTCAATTATAATCACCTCCTCTATTTGGGCTAATCAATTTGGCTGGAGGCAAAAAAAAACATCTTCTTTGGCCCCCACCTGAGCTTCCAAACTTACATTCCCTCAATCACAAGATCTGCCATCTCTCTAATATACCATCCCTACCGCCTGCCTGCTGCTAAGGCCTCCATCTTAGCCTTTGTTTGTTTAGTCAACTAGAAACATAAAAATATACAAAGAGAAGCAGGAGGAGGCCATTCAGCCCTCCAAGTCTGCTCTGCCATTCATTTTGATCATGACTGATCGTCAAATTCAATATCCTGAGTTCCCCCTTCCTCCCATAATCCTTGATCTCTTTAGCCCCAGAGCAATATCTACTTTATTCTTGAAGTCAGATGTTTTGGCCTCAACTATTTTCTGTGGGAGTGAATTCTACATATTCACCACCCTCTGGGTGAAGAAATTTCCCCTCACCTCAGTTCTAAAATGTTTACTCCTTATCCTTAAACTCTGACCCCTAGTTCTGGACTCCTCTCACCATCGGGAACATTCTTTCTGAATCTACCCTGTCTAACCCTGTTAGAATTTTATAAACTTCTATGAGATTCCCTCTTACTCTTCTAAACTCTAGTGAAAATGATCCTAGCTGACGTAATCTCTCTTCATATGACAGACCAACCATCCCAAGAATCAGCCTGGTAAACCTTTGCTGCACTCCCGCTATAGCAAGACATCAAAACTGCACACAATATTCCAAGTGTGGCCTCACCAACATCCTGAACAATTTCAGCAAAACATCCCTATTCCTATACTCAAATCCTCTCTCTATGAAGGCCAACATACCATTTGTCTTCTTTGCGATGTGCTGTACCTGTGCGCTTACTTTCATGAAGTCTCCAAGTTCTCATTGAGTAACTAACTCTCTCAATTTACACCCATTCAAGTAATAAACTCTCTTTCTTTAATTGCTACCAAAGTGGATAACCTCACATTTATCCACATTTTATTGCACCTGTCATGCAGATACCCACATACTCAGCCTGTCCAAATCACACTGAAGCATCACTGCCTTCTCATTCTCCAGTCTCCATAAATGTCACATCATCCAGAACAAGGTAAACAGTAGGACACTGAAGAGTGTACAGAGGGATCTGGGAATACAGATACATAATTCCCTAAAAGTGTTGTAACAGGTAGATAGGGTTATAAAGAGTGCTTTTGGTGATTTGGCCTTTATAAATCAGAGTATTGAGTGTAAGAGTTGGAATGTTATGGTGAGGTTGTATAAGACATTGGTGAGGCTGAATTTAGAGTATTGTGTGCAGCTTTGTCACCTAATTACAGGAAGGATATAAATAAGGTTGAGAGAGTGCAGAGAAGGTTTATAAGGATGTTGCCGGGACTTGAGAAACTGAGTTACAGAGAAAGGTTGAGTAGGTTAGGACTTTATTCCCTGAAGCTAGGAGAATGAGGGGAGATTTGATAGAGGTGCATAAAATTATGAAGGGTATAGATAGAATGAATGCAAGCAGGCTTTTTCCACTGAGGCTAGGGGAGAAAAAAATTAAAAGACATGGGTTCAGGGTGAAGGGGAAAAGTTTAAAGGGAATATTAGTGGGGCTTCTTCACACAGAGTGGTGGGAGTGTGGAATGAGCTGCCTGTTGAAGTGGTAAATACGGGGTCACTTTTAACATTTAAGAAAAACTTGGACAGGTTTGTGGATGAGAGGGGTGTGGAGGGATATGGTCCAGGTGCAGGTCAGTGGGACTAGGCAGAAAAATGGTTTGTCACAGACAAGAAGGGGCAAAAGGCCTGTTTCTGAGCTGTAATGTTCTATGGTTCTAACTCTGCTGTTCTAATCCTATCCCCACCAAGTCCCAATTACTCATCAATCCTACCCTCTGGACTGTCATTTTGTTCTCGTGCCTCCACATTTCAACTTTAAATTTATCATTTTTTATATTGTTCAGATATCTAAATGACCTGCCCCCTCCTGATCTCTGTAGCCCACCCAGCTCACTATTTCTTCCCCCCCCCCCAAAAAACTTTTTCACCTGACTCATCTGTTTTATGTGTCCTGTCTCCTTGTTCCATCACCATTAAGGTCTTCATTTCCTGAATCCTTGTATAAGTCTTAGAGTCGTGAAAGTTTACAGCACGGAAACAGGCCTTCTGGCCTAACTTGTCCATGCCGCTCTTTTTTAAACACCTAAGCCAGTCCCAACTGCCCGCATTTGGCCCATATCCTTCTCTACCCATCCTACACATGTAACTGTCGAAACACTTTTTAAAAGACAAAATTGTACCCACCTCTACTACTACCTCTGGCAGCTTGTTCCCGACACTCACATAGAACATTACAGCGCAGTACAGGCCCTTCGGCCCTCGATGTTGTGCCGACCAGTGGAACCAATCTAATGACCCTCTAACCTAAACTATTCCAATGTTATCCATATGCCTATCCACTGACCATTTGAACGCCCTTAAAATTGGCGAGTCCACAACTGCTGCAGGCAGGACATTCCACGACCTTACTACCCTCTGAGTAATGAACCTATCTCTGACATCTGTCCTATAATTACCACCCCTTAATTTCTCACCATCGTCTGTGAGAAAAAAATTGCCCAAAAATATGGAACGCTTCATGAAATTGGTGTGTCATCAAGCTCCCTCTTCAAGTCTTTGTCATTTTACCTAATATCTCCCTCTTTGGTTTCATGTCCTTTCTGCCCTTGAGATTTTTGAAGAATGAGAGGTGATCTCATTGAAACATTTAAAATTCTTACAGAATGTCTCAGGGTGGATGTGGACAGGATGTTTCCCCGAGCTAGTGAGTCTCGAACCAGAGAACACAGCCTCAAGTTAAGGGGCAGGCTATTTCAAACTGTGATGAGGAGGAATTTCTTTACACAGAGGCTTGTGAATCTTGGGAATTCTCTACCCCACTGGGAATTATTGAGCAAGTTCAAACAGAAATTGATAGATTTTCAGATACTGATGACATCAGGGGATGTGGAGATAGCAGGGGAAAGTTGTGCTGAGGAAGATGACCAGCCATGAACTACTTGAATAACAGAGCAGGCTCCTTGGGCCTTGTCCTGTGATTCTGTATCTATGAAGTCCTCAGACACGCCACCAAGGGTACTATGCAAAGGCAAAGTGGTGTATTTTCTGAACATTGTATTCCATTGATCTCTGTAGTATAATTTAATGAGATGTAATGGAAGATTCTAGATGCTAGATAATGGGTGCAATCTTACTGGCTGTTTTCTTCTCAACCCAGCCAAATCTCCATTCACTGCAGCGAGATGAAAAAACCCACCAGTGCGAATGGCTGTAACATTCTGGCCAATGAATGCAAATTTATTTAATGAATTATTTAATCTCTGGGTTTGGAAGGCATTAATACATTGGCTTTCAACTTTATTTGAGTCCTGCTGTGAGGAATGTATTGTGCAGAATATGTCCTGTCCTCTGATATAGCCTTTGTCTGACCTGATCTCCCACTTGAAGTTCCATGTATAGTGTATCATTCCACACAATGCTCAGATCAAATGATTTTTATTGGTACAAATTTCTACTTATCGACACTTGAAGCCAAGATACAGGTTCTTGGCAGAGAGCAGCATGTCCATATTCCAACAGCAAAATCTGGCATCATAATATACTGGCATTTTTCATCTCAACTTAATAGAAAAACTTGCAGATAGTTATATGGGAGTAACTTTTTAGTTCACTAATGAAAAGCCTGAATCATAAATTAATAGCAGAGTAAATACAAACATTAACAAGTTGAGCAATTGTCGTGGTTTTATTTTCGACAATGGGTGTATCGATGTATAATGTTGGGGGCAGTGGGAGTGTTAATTTTTTACAGTTGGAAAACCCAACCCCAACCTGCTGTGAATAGGATGGTTTGAGAAACAGTTTTATATAAGATTTAATCTGTGTCCCTGATTTTGCCAGCATTTTGGAGTTAAAGCTTCCAGTGAAGGTTTCCCAAGGCTCAGGAACTGCAACAGATGAAGGGAGGCGGGATCCAGAAGGAAAATGTTTTTTCATTACTGCTTGTTTGTCAAGAAGAACAGAAGGAAATCTCCTCATCAACCCCAAGCTAACTCTACTCACCTAGTAATGCTAAGTAATTGTTATTTTTAATGGGTAAAACCAGGTGAAGGTGACCCAGATACTTGTACACAGGAGGAGGCAAGAAATGAAGGAACAATAATTAGCTACCTTTAAAAATCTGTAAATTGCAGGGAGGAGATTCCTATGGTTCAGAGAACGGGAATAAATCATTTCGGGAATGAGGAAATGGGACAAACTTCGGTTTCAACAAAAAGAGGATGCAGGGCATTGTTTGTTTGATGTTAGGGGGACCAAAACTGTCCTTCAGATTAAAGAAACACCAGAATATTTAACATGGGCATCAGTCAATCTGGATGTTAAAATTATTCTCAGGCTGTTCATTTATCATTTTTGGAAGCTTCATCTCAATGAAATATAATCCATTGGTGCAGGATGTTGTTTATTCAATAGAAGCAGCATTGAACCACATTGATTCTCGGTGTAACAAAGAGAAACATATCTGCAACAAGAGCAAATCCAACCATCACCCGTTGACATTCAATGGTATTACCATCGCTAAATCCCCCACTGTCACCACCCTGGGGGCTATCATTTACCTGAAACTGAACTGGACCAGCCATATAAACAGTGTGGCTACAATCACACAGGTCAGAGGTTGGGGATTCTGCAGTGAGTAGCTCACCCCATCACTCCCCAAAGTCTGTCCACCATCTACAAGCCACAAGTCAGGAGTGTGATGGAATACTCTCCACTTTTCTGAATGAGAACAACACTCAAGAAGCAAAACACCATCAAGGAGAAAGTAGCTCACTTAATTGACACCCCATCCACTTCCTCTACCACTGACACACAGTGGTAGCAGTTTGCACCATCAACAAGATGTACTGCACGGACTCATCAAGGCTCCTTCAAAAGTACCTTCAGAACATATGACGCTTTCCACCTGGAAGAACTAGAGTGACAGATTAATGGGACACCATCTGGGAGTTTGCCTCCAAATCACACACCATCCTGATTGTATTTATATCATCATTCCTTCAATTGCTGGGTTAAAATCCTGGAATTCCTTCCCTAACAGCACTGTGGATAGACGAACACCACATGGACTGTAGCAGTTCAGAAAGGCAGCTCATCAGATCTTCGAGGGCAATAAGTGCTGGCTTTGCCAGCGACACCCAGATCCTGCGAGAGAAGAATAAACAGCAAAGAGAATGCAATGCCTCATCCCTTAAGCAGTCTGTGGTTTTCTGCACATTATGGCAGGCGGCACACCCAAAACAATGATCAGCAAACTGACAGTAAAAACACAGTAAGAAGTCTCTCAACACCATGTTAAAGTGCAACAGGTTTATTTGGTCGCATAAGCCACTGGCTTTCGGAGCACTGCCCCTTCATCAGGTAAGTGGGAGTTCTGTTCACAAACAGGGCATAATGGTTGGACTGCAAGTCTTTATAGGTAATCAACTCTGAAAGGTACAGACAATGTGAATGGAGAGAGGATTAAGCACAGATTAAAGAGATGTATATTGTCTCTAGATAGGACAGTAAGTGAGATTTTGCAAGCCCAGGCAAGTTGTGGGGGTTACAGATAGTGTGACATGAGCCCAAGATCCCAGTTGAGGCCGTCCTCATGCGTGCGGAACTTGGCTATCAGTTTCTGCTCAGCGACTCTGCGCTGTCGTGTCTCTTGAAGGCCGCCTTGGAGAATGCTTACCCGAAGGTCAGAGGCTGAATGCCCGTGACCACTGAAGTGTTCGCCAACAGGAAGGGAACAGTCTTGCCTGGTGATTGTGGAGCGATGTTCATTCATCCGTTGTCGTTGCGTCTGCATGGTCTCCCCAATGTACCATGCTTCGGGACATCCTTTCCTGCAGCGTATCAGGTAGACAATGTTGGCCAAGTTGCAAGAGTATTTACCGTGTACCTGGTGGATGGTATTCTCACGTGTGATGATGGCATCCGTGTCGATGATCCGGCACGTCTTGCAGAGGTTGCTGTGGCAGGGTTGTGTGGTGTCGTGGTCACTGTTCTCCTGAAGGCTGGGTATTTTGCTGCAGTCAATGGTCTGTTTGAGGTTGTGCGGTTGTTTGAAGGCAAGAAGTGGGGGTGTGGGGATGGCCTTGGCAAGATTTTCATCTTCCTCAATGATATGTTGAAGGCTCCAGAGAAGATGTCGTAGTTTCTCCGCTCTGGGGAAGTACTGGTTGACGAAGGGAACTCTGTCGACCCTGTCCCGTGTTTGTCTTCTGAGGAGATCGGCACGGTTTTCCGCTGTGGCGCGTCGGAACTGTCGATTGATGAGTCGAGCGCCATATCCTGTTCTTATGAGGACATCTTTCAGTGCCTGGTGTGTTACGATCCTCCTCATCTGTGCAGATTTCCATCTGATCTCCAAGTAAAAACATAGCCAGCAGTAACTATAAGAATTTGGATTGTGTTCATTGAGGTGTGATTACCTCAGTTGAGAATGCAGACTAATATCCAGCAGTATTAATATCCAATAAGGAACTCCAATCGTTCAATTCTAACACTTTGTAAGCCCATGGTCATCATTACATTCCTGGTGCCAGTGGTGACATTGTTAAATATTGTTGACTCGAACAATAACAGGGATGGCGCAGGAGGGTAACACTATCCTGCAATCTTCTTCCTTTCTCTGTTGATGATGTAGGATCATATTGACATAGTGCTACTCCAATGTTTAAGCTTAAGTTTGTTTTATTGGTTTCACAAGTAAGCTTACATTAACACCACAATGAAGTTACTGTGAAAATCCTCTAGTCGCCACACTCCTGTTTGGGTACATTGAGGGAGAATTTAGCATGGTCAATCCACCTAACCAGCATGTCTTTCAGAACTAGTTCTGTGTAATGTGGCATTGAATATGAGCAGATTATTCTTTCGTTGTAAAGCCAGGGTGTATATCAGAAATAATGTCATGTATTTACTTGGTGCAAGTCATTGATTGAGTTTTTAAAGGTTGAAAAAGCTTCCCAATGACTTGAAACAGCAATTTCTAAGATGACTGAACATTTGCACCTCTGTCCCTTACAAATTCCAAAGTTATTAAAATGGAAGGAACCTGTTTGTAGGAACCCACAAGAGATTTTCTGAGAGAAATTAGAATGAGCCATATCTCCCGACTCATTTACAGAACATCCAGATAGCAAATGGATGGGGAACAAACCATTAGACATTATCACTTCAGATGGAGCAGATTGGCTAAGAAAGGAATTCACTGCAACATTACCTCATGGAGTTGAAAGACTACACCTGGAATCCATTGTCATGACCATATTTGGGTCACTGTTCAGTTAGAGAGAGAGGATCATGGGACAAACCAGCTAACCCATTTTTGTGTTTAAGAAACCTTTTTGCTCCAGGCCACAGGGCAAAAAATACGTCAAAGTGGCATGTTTCCCTCATGGGACATCCTCCCACTCTCTCTCTCACTCTCTCTCACTCTCTCTCACTCTCTCACTCTCTCACTCTCTCACTCTCTCACTCTCTCACTCTCTCACTCTCTCACTCTCTGTCCCCACCCCCGATCATCCAGTTTACAAGTTTGAACCCTATCTGCTGTTTGACCATTCACCTGCTGTGGATAGCATTCAAAAATAGCTCTACAACTCCTGATTCCATGGTGATAGAGATAAACACCAATCAGCATACTTAATTATCACAACGCCAAATCCAAAAGGGATGCTTAGACTCAGGCTGAAGATTGATCACTTGATTAGCTATCAGACCGGCTCACCTTCACCTGATTAATTCATCTCCCATTCTGCAATGTGTGCCGTGGGGGTGGGGGGAGGAATTGGATAGTGGTGCCAACTTGGCAGTGCCAGCTTGTGACAAGGGACAGTGTCAGGGGGGCAGTCCCATGGGGCAGTGTCAGGGGGGCAGTCCCATGGGGCAGTGTCAGGGGGGCAGTCCCATGGGGCAGTGTCGGGGGGCATTCCCATGGGGCAGTGCAGGGGGACAGTCCAGGGGACAGTCTCATGGGGCAGTGTCAGGGGGGCAGTCCCATGGGGCAGTGTCGGGGGGCATTCCCATGGGGCAGTGCAGGGGGACAGTCTCATGGGGCAGTGTCAGGGGGCATTCCCATGGGGCAGTGTCAGGGGGGCATTCCCATGGGGCAGTCCAGGGGACAGTGTTGGGAACAGTCTCATGGGGCAGGGCCGAGGGGCAGCCTAGGGGGGAACCACATGTCAGGTTTACCTCTAGGTGAACCTGATGTAAACTACTCCAATGGAATGTCACGTGTGGTTTGAATATACAGCAGTGTTTCAATATACGGTTCCTGGGGGTGGGGGGTGGGGTGCAGTTAATGAAGTGTAAATACATTAAAATGTATTTAAATCAGGTTCGTGTCCATTATGTGAAGCTTGAACCCTGTGCCCCCAACCCCATGCCATTTCCACACACAGCAAGAATGGTTTCAAGATTCCCCAATGTGTGAATACACTAAATTTGTGCAAGTGCTTCTTAATTTACATAGAACATAGAACATAGAACACTACAGCACAAACAGGCCCTTCGGCCCACGAGTTGCGCCGATCACATCAACACCTACCAATCTATAGACCTATCTATAACCCCCAATCCCATAAAACCCCGTATACTCAACCAGAAGTCTTTTAAAAGACCCCAGCGAGTTCGCCTCCACCACCACTGACGGCAGCCGATTCCATTCACTCACCACCCTCTGAGTGAAAAACTTACCCCTAACATCACTTCTGTACTTTCCACCCCGCACCTTAAATCTGTGAATCTTAAATTTATTTACTTCAATAAAAGCTCTGATTGTGTAAGAAACTCTGTCAGATAGAAAGGACAATTAGCCTGTTGAGGGGAAAAGCAGCTTTGCAGCGACATCTGCAGAACTGAGGCTTTGAAATTACTGAACAAATCAACTCTAACCTGGGCTGAGTCTGGGCTAGAATCTGATTCCTCTGGATCCTGGTGACAAGCCATCAACCTGAAACATTAACCCTGTTTCTCTCTCCATAGATGTTGCCAAACCTGCTGAGCTTTTCCAGCACTTTTGGTTTTTATTTTGTGTCGAGGGTTCCACTCTGCATCACTCACACAGGAAAGGAGCTTCCCCAGGAATTTCATGCTCTAAATCTCAATTACGGCCATACAGGGCAGATCGAAGCTAAAGGCCTGCACTTTTTAACAACATCTTTAACATTAACCAAGAGGAAATTGATACCACGATATATATTTATCTTCTTGATAATGTGCAGGAATAGGGCTGTAAACATCAGGCAGCTGATAGGCATAGAAATCATACATTGCATTGCAGCTCTTGTGAACTGACGTCTGTTAGATCTTAGTGTTTCCGGGTGGTGTAAAATGCCACTTTGTTCTACAGTTTCACATGTGAATGAATGTCTGCCTTGTTCCAGAGAGTTTGTTCAGCAGATTAAAAACATCAATCTACTTTCAAATCTGACTCAGAGGGTGAGGTAACATCGTCCACTTGAACTTAGCGAGGGCTGGACAATAACTTTATTTACCCAACCTTAATTCCAGTCCTGGAAATCTCTGGTGTGTTTGAAAAGGACATGGCAGTTGGGTATTCCTGGTTTATAATCCAGCCAGACAGTCTAATACAGCAGTGCCTTTGTCTTGAATTTTATAAAAAGCATAGTTAAAAAAAGGCGGCACGGACAAGGTGGGCTGAAGGACCGGTTTCCGTGCTGCAAACCTCTATGACTCTGATAATAATTTGCAAGGTCTGTTCAAAGGGCATGTTCTGGTTTGTATGAAAGGAAGAAAATGAAAAAGGGTGAGCTGACTCTAAGAAAGGAAGAGGGAGGTTCTCTGCTCAGCTTCCACTGGGAGATGAATTATATCAAAGTTGCAAACCTTTGTTTTTTTTTTACTGAATTCATCCCAGTCTCCTTCCTTCAACATCAACTCCCATCTATCTTACGGGGACGGGACTGGATGGGATTGTTGTCGGTATAGACTCGATGGGCCAAATGGTCTCCTTCTACACTGTAGATGCTATGATTCTCTATGACATATTATTGTGTTTGATCATTATTGCACCAGGTACTTTCCAACATCACATTATCAGAGATTTTATTGATTGATTGGACTTGTATCCATTCTCTCTTGCAATGTCCCTGGTTCTAGATTGTTATTGTATTGGCTTAAACTCTCTAAGGTTATATCAATAATAGAAATCTAGTCTTAACACTTTCATTTTAAAGTTATCTGGAATGAGCTGTAAAGACTTACAATGCTTTCTCTGTTTGCCAGTACTTTGGCAAGGAAACTTGGGTTATAAGTTCATGTGGAGGTAAAATAAATATTTCTAACTTTCTCTGGAAAAAGCAAGAGGAGCAGTATTTATTCCTCCTGGTGATTGTAATTGTCAGTACAAGTTGATATTCTAAAGCAGAGAGCTACAGATGAGAATGTGAGAATCTCTGTACAAATGCTTCATTCTGTGGATTTCGTACATTCAGTGGGAGCTTTTGATCAGAAAGTAATGAGTTTCAGGATTGGTTACAAAATCCACACCTTGAATGGAATCATATCCTCATTCCTGAGAGAGTTTTGGCTTCACCGCGTGCAATTCTGTTGCTGCGTGCAAACCAATTCATCCTTTGACTGACCTCTGGAAGCAATGGAGCTGGAGTTTAAATATTTTCCTCTGATTTCAGCCCTCCCTTTTTTCTCTTAAATGTATCAATTGCCTCCGGTGTATTTAGGTTCTCTAAACGGGGATTGACTTTTCCAATGGCTTTTACTCAGAATTGAGTGTTGAGTGTGGACAGGCTGACCAGGAGTGGACATCGTAGCTGCTGCTAAGCCCAGTCATGTCCTCGCCCTGTTGTCCAGATGGGACTAAATACTGTGGTCAGAATTTAGAACTTAATCTTTTCTCTCTCCAAAATAGAGATTTTCCAGCAATGGTAATGTTCCTAGTGGTGCCTCACCTGTCCAAATGATAGCAGCTTAAGTCCTGTGAGTATCCTGATCAGTGTTACATGGAAACTGTAAACTAAATTTCAGCCACTGTCCAACCATTGCATTGTGGATCAATTATCTTTCACAGACATTCTTTCATTGAGGTCGGTGAAAATGAACACTCAGCCTGGTGTATATGGAAATTTGGCAAGTCAATGACAACTCTCACCAACCTTTACAGATGCACCATAGAAAGCATTCTTTCTGATTGTATCACAGCTTGGTCTGGGCTCCTGCTCTGCCCAAGACTGCAAGAAACTACAAAAGGTTCTGAATGTAGCCCAATCCATCACACAAACCAGCCTCCCATCCATTGACTCTGTCTACACTTCCCGCTGCCTCGGCAAAGCTGCCAGTATAATTAAAGACCCCACACACCCAGGACATTCTGTCTTCCACCTTCTTCCTTCAGGAAAAAGATACAAGAGTCTGAGGTCATGTACTAACTGACTCAAGAACAGCTTCTTCCCTGCTGCTGTCAGACCTTTGAATGGACCTACCTTGTATTAACCTGTTGTAAACTGCTCCAGTGGAATGTCACGTGTGGTTTGAGTATACAGCAGTGTTTCAATATACGGTTCTGGGGTTGGGGTGGTGGGGGGGTGGGGGGGGGGGGGGGGCGGGGGGGGGGCGGGCGGGGGGTGGGGGGGGGGGGGGGGCGGGGGGGGTGGGGGGGGCGGGGGGGGGGCGGGCGGGGGGTGGGGGGGGCGGGGGGGGGCGGGCGGGGGGTGGGGGGGGCGGGGGGGGGCGGGCGGGGGGGGGGGGGGGGCGGGGGGGCGGGGTGGGGGGGGGGGGGGGGGCGGGGGGGGGGGGGGGCGGGGGGGGGGCGGGGGGCGGGGGGGGGGCGGGGTGGGGGGGGGCGGGGGGGGGCGGGGGGGGGGCGGGGGGGGCGGGGGGGGGGGGGGGGGGGGGGGCGGGGGGGGGGGGGGGGGGGGGGCGGGGGGGGGGGGGGGGGGGGGGGGGGCGGGGGGGGGGGGGGGGGGGGGGGGGGGGGGGGGGGGGGGGGGGGGGGGGGGGGGGGGGGGGGGGGGGGGGGGGGGGGGGGGCGGGGGGGGGGGGGGGGGGGGGCGGGGGCGGGGGTGCGGTTAACTCTAGCTATTACTGTAACACTGCATTCTGCACTCTCTTGTTTCCTTCTCTATGAACGGTGTGCTTTGTCTGTATAGTGCGCAAGAAACAATACTTTTCTCTGTATGTTAATACATGAAACAATAATAAACCAAATCAAATCAAATCACATAATGGGTAACTTTAACCATGCCCATCAGCTAAAGTTGAATCTACCTCTGAGGTTTGTGTTCGATCATTTTATCAAACCAAGTGCCAGTGAAGCTCAAGGAGATGCTGAACGTTTCAAAGGCTTCCTCAGTTTAAAGAGTTAACTTGTGTCTCTATTTTGTTAGTTTTGTTAACTCTAATATCCATTATCGTTTGATCACCTTTCTCCCAATCCCAGGTTTTAGGATTAAATTCCATGAGATATTTCCACTTCAGTCTCCCATTATCTATTCCCAGAGCCTTTTACTGACTCCGTGTCCAAGTTAAGCAAAGAGCATCACTGGTCTGGTGCATCTGATAACCAAACTTCAGACATTCATGTGTTCACTTACGTCTTGTTAAAATGTCCACACCAGCTTAATTGTTGAGAAACTGGCAAAGTATTATCAATTAGAAAAAGAAAATTAGGTGTATAAGATGTTGAGGGATATTGATCGAGTGGATTCTCAGAGGTTTTTCTCCCAGGGCTGAAATGGCTGCCACAAGAGGACACAGGTTTAGGGTGCTGGGGAGTAGGTACAGAGAAAATGTCAGGGGTAAGTTTATCACTCAGAGGGTGGTGGGTGTGTGGAATAGGCTGCCAGCAGTGGTGGTGGAGACGGATTCGATAGGGTCTTTTAAGAGACTTTTGGATAAGTACATGGGACTTAGTAAGATAGAGGGTTATAGGTAAGCCTAGTAGGTTCAGTGCAACTTGTGGGCCGAAGGGCCTGTTTGTACTGTAGTTTTTCTATGTTCTATGTTCTAAAATCCCCTTCCTTCCTTCCTTTAGTCATGCTGAATATTATTTTAACACAGTCTTCATGGATACCAGCTGTCTGCAGGGCCCAGGACTCTAATGTAAGCAAACATGAAATTGTACATTTTGGCAAGAAGAATAAAGAAATTGTTTATTAGCTAAATGGTGAGAGATTGCAGAGCTCAGAGGTGCAGAGGGATCTGGATGTCCTAGTGCATGAATCACAAAAGGCTAAAATGCAGGTATGGCCAGTAACATGAAAAGCCAACAGAATGTTATCATAGAATCATAGAACCCTACAGTGCAGAAAGAGGCCCTTCAGCCCATCGAGTCTGCACCAACCACGATCCACCCAGGCCCTACTTCCATATCCCTATATATTTTACCCACTAATCCCTCTAACCTACGCATCTCAGGATACTGAGGGATAATTTTAGCATAGCCAATCAACCTAACCTGCGCATCTTTGGATTGTGGGAGGAAACCAGAGCACCCGGAGGAAACCCACACAGACATGAGGAGAATGTGCAAACTCTGCACAGACAGTGACCTGAGCTGGGAATCGAACCCAGGTCCCTGGAGCAGTGAAGCAGCAGTGCTAATCACTGTGCTATTGTCATATAATTTATTGTGAGGAGAATTGATTACAAAAGTGGGGAGCTTATGCTTCAGATGTCCAGGGCATTGGTGAGACCACATCTGGAGTATTGTGTATGATATCGGTCTCATTATTTGAGGAAATACATAAAAATGCATTCAAAACAGTTGAGAGAAGGTTTACTAAACTTTTACCAGGTATGGGTGGATTGTCTCATGAGATCAGGTTGGAGAGATCAGGTTTGTGTCCACTAGAGATTAGAAAGAGGTGACATGATCAAAACCTTTAAATTTCTGAGGGGCATTGACAGGGTGGATGTGGAGAGGATGCTTCCTCTTGTGGGAGAATCAGGAATTCAGGGTTTCTGTTTAAAAATAAGGGATTGTTCATTCAAGAATGAAGAGGAGGTTGTTTTTTCTCTCCGAGGATCATGAGTTTCTGAAACTCTCTTCTACAAAAGGCAGTGGAAACAGAATCTTGGAATATTTTTAAGGCAGAACTAGATAGGTTCTTGACTAACAAGGAGGTGAAAGGTTATCGGGGGTAGGCAGGAATGAGATTACAATCAGATGACGCAGGGTCTTATTGATTGGCAGAGCCGGCTGGAGGGGCCAAATGGTCTACCCCTGCTCTTGATTCATACGTTCAAATTTCTATGTGATAAAATATAGGAAGTACCCTGAAATGATCCTGAGACATTTGTTGTGAATTTTCTCAGGGATTTTCCTACTCCTGCCATTGTGCCTTTTCCAGAATCCATGTTTTATGCTCAATAATGAAGATTCTTCCAAAGTTCTGGCAGTGGAATGGGGAAAGTCTTGGGAAATTTCTAGTTATTACATATTATAGGTTTTAAGGTGTGAGAGGCAAAGTTTAAAGGAGAAATATGAGGCAAGTTTTTTACCCGCGGGTGATGGGTGCCCAGAACTTGCTACCGTGGGGGTTAGTGAAAACGGATACGGCAGTGACATTTAAAAGACATCTGGACAAATACATGAATAAAATGGGAATAGAGGGATATGGTCCCCACAAGGATTTTAGTTCAGGTGGGCAGTATGGTCAGTCCTGGCTTGGAGGGCTGAAGGGCCTGTTCCCGTGCTGTAATTTTCTTTGTTCTTTGTTCTATATCAGTAGATAATGACATTGTGGAACATAAAAGAAAAGTCTATGTCCATGTGTACACCAGCACTAATTGTAAATTTCCAAGGAACGTTGGCACGTTTAGATGTTATTGACACCCTGAAGACCTGAATGTTGTCTGTCAGAACAGTCAGCTCACTGTAGAACTGAGTCACTAATGCCAAGAGCAATCTGCAGCGTCAGATACCACCAGGCAGTAAAGGAGAAAATGATTCCATCACACACTCACCTCGAAGGGAGTTCAGTCTTTCTTGTTGTTTCCAAACATAACGTGTAGCTTACGGTAAAATGCAGCATAAAGTGATTTGCACAGGATGTTGTGACAAAAACTGTCAACTCACCTCTTTTGGCTCTATTCTCATGATAGATGAGAATATGCCAAACACATTTCTCCAACACAACAACATTCAATTCACTCTCAGCTACCTGTCATCTCATAGGATATCATTGAACCCCAATTAACAAATACTCGGTTTGCCACTCATTTCCGAACCTCATTAAAAAGTGTAAACTTTAAGAAGATTTTGACAAGAGTCCAGTCATTTATTCTGGCAGATATTCAATCAAAATAAAGATTGACAACACTGGAACAAAAGTGTTTCACTTTCTCAATATTGTGCCGCCTTTGTCAATTTATCATCCTTGAACACTTCAATCATCAGCTGATGTATCACAGCCAGCAGAAAAATTCAATATAGAGAGAATATAATCAAATGTAGGGCGGCACAGTGTCACAGTGGTTAGCACTGCTGCCTCATGGCAACAGGGTCCCAGGTTCAATTCCAGCCTTGGTCACTGTCTGTGTAGAGTTTGCATGTTCTCTCCATGTCTGCGTGAGTTTCCTTCAGTTGCTCCGGTTTCCTCCTACAATCTAAATATGTGCAGATTAGGTGGATTGGCCATGCTAAATGGCACAGGTATGGGGAGGATGGGGGCAGTCCTGAGTAAGATGCTCTGTCAGAGAGTCGGTTCAGCATCACTGGGCCGAATGGCCTCCTTCTGTAGGGATTCTATTCTATCACCATCATGTATTTTAATGTGAAGATTCGGATATTCTATGCATGATGACTGAGTTTTATTCATAATTCCAAACTATGCTTTAAGTTATTTTTATCGGGAATCATGAGTGGAATTTTGTAGCTGTGTCAGAATGAGGAGGGGCTGGAAAATGCAGTCAGCTGTTTAGAAGTTCATTGGCAGAACTTTCCAGCCCTAGGCGGTGGTGGGATCTCCTGGACCCACTCAAGTCGCCTCCCTGCAGGGGGTTCCCCAGCAGCTGGATGGATGAACCATGTGGAAGCTCATAGATTTTAGCAGGAGTGGAAGATCCCACAGCGGCCAATGGCTCATCACATCCGTGGCCCATTGAAAGATCTTGACAGCTGACTTCGACAGGACAGAAACTCCCTGTCAGCAGGAAGGGCCAGAAAATTCACCCCCTGTGGAATTTTAAACAAATTATATTTGCTTTTTGAATGCTGTCCAGTGGATGGCAAGACGATGTTAATATACAGCAGAAGCAGCCTCGCACAATAACTGCCCCGGCTGGGATTTATCTCACTTTATAAACCAGCAATGCCAGAAGTTTAAAGCAAATCGGGAGCACATGCTTCAAGCTGATGCACTCAATTGGTCAAATGTTTCTGCCCAGGAAAATGGTAATGAGGATAACACATAACATCTGGAGAAAGGAACTGTGGGAATGTAGGCCAAAAGCAAATGGTTGGGGTAAGAGGAACATTTTCAGAATGGCAATCTGTAACTAGTGGAGTGCTGGGGCCACAATTATTTACAATGCATTAATGATTTGGACAAGGGAATGAATGTACTCTCGGTAAGTTTGCAGATAACACAGAAATATGTGGGAAGGCTATGTGAGGATGACTGAGTCTACAGAGGGATAGAGACAGGTTTGATGTGTGGACAAAATCTTAGCAGATAGAATATTTGGTATGAAAATGTGAAGTGATGCATTTTGGTAGGAAGAATAAAGGAGCTGAATATTATTTAAATGGAGAAAGACGGCAGAAAGCTGCGGCACCGATGGATTTGGAGTCTTTGTGCACAAATCACAAAAAGCTAGCATGCAAGTTCAGCAGGAAATAGAGAAGGCAAATGGTAGTGAATCTGTGGAATTCTTTACTGCTATAGAGGGCTGTGGAGGCTGGGTCATTGAGTAATCCATATACCAGACTGAGAGGGACGGACTGTTAAACAGAATCAAGTGAATGGAGGAGCAAGCTCAATGGGCTGAATGGCCTACACCTGCCCCTATGTCTTATGGTCTTATGGTCTTGTAGTCTCTGTGTGACCAGGGCTAAGGTAGATACAGCCCATAACTATTTCGGCGATACGTTCCCGATATAATGAGCGGATGGTCTGATTGTTACCAAACTGCTGTTTATGGGATCTTGCTGTGCACAGACTGGCTGCTTCATTTCCTGCATCACAGAAGAGACTACACTTTGAAAAGTACTTCAGTGGCTGTAGAGAGGTTTGGGATATTATGAGTTTCTTTTATACATAATCATAAAGGATTAAAAGTGAATTCAAAAGATGAACAGCCCAAAGGTCCATTTTCAGTTTAATGTCCACATTACTGGATTCTCCTCAGAGAAACTTTGAATCAATGTATGTTCTGACAAGTGATGGTTGCATCTTGGTTGTTGTATATGTCGATCTCCTTTCTCATTTCCCTGCTGTACCAGTTCCTAAAGTAATTGACAATCACTGGACATCGTCACAGCAATGGTTGACACAAAATGCTCCTGCAACAGCAAAAACTACAAATGCTGAGTTTAACTGGGCAAAAGTTCTGGATTTGTTTCTAATTTGTTTTAGCATTTCAATATTTGGATAGAAACATTCCCGTTAAGGGCTTTGTACAGTCAATTGTAATTTTCTGCTGAGATAATCATGTTTCCTGTTACTTGTTTATTAAAATACAAAAGAAACAATTTCCTCCCTGATTCTAATACGGGAGATAAGAATTTGAAAGAAGTATTCACTTAACTTCTATAATATGAGCTGACCTTTTTGGGAAAAATGGCCATTCACTCTTTATTGTATCCACATTTAAAGCTTTTGATCAGGACGCACTTATGTGAACTGGTACATTTAAAATATTAGAAACAGCTTCCTCTGTCTTTGTCTCAAAGACTCCTGTGCCTGCACCATCCAGATACACAATACAAGCACATCAATCACAAGGAAATGTTTCTATAATCTCTCCTGGTGATAGGTCTTTAATACTGATAGAAGTGTTCTGATAGTTCATTGTTGCATACAGGTCAAGCTCTCACTAATGAACCAGCAAACATACTATTTATGTTGCAATCATTGTGTCCTCCTAATATAATAAATACCAAATTCATCACTTTAGAAATGATGTGATATTTAATGGGATGCACATTTATTTCTAGTGGTGAAAGTTAATATTAGATTCACAATGTTTAATGATGTGCTGGAGGATTAGATGCTAGCATCGAGCTGAGTGTTGCTTTTTAAATGAACAGGTTGGGTAATATTTGGTGAATTACCTGAGGCAACAAATATATTTTCACTCCATCAAAAACAGGTGGGCACACTCACTCATGTACTGACCAGGTTTCATTAACATGTTATGGTGTGCACTTGGACATATCTAGCTGACCAAATGAGCGAACAGTATTTGTCACTGAGACTTTCCTTGGGACACTGGGCAGCTTATAATGAATGGAATTGAAAAATATTCAACATATGCATCATATTATGTATAACAATGGTCAGAGAGTGGATGGGCACAGTGGATAGAAGGAGTGGATGGAGGGAGTGGATTGGCAAAGAGTGCCTGGTGTTATAATTGCCAGAGAGAAGCCAATCTGGCGCTGAGTGCCAATAGTTCACCTCCATGTAATAAACCACTTGTGGAAAGTGTTCAATGACCTCACCAGGGCAGGCAAGGCAATGCACCAATTATTCCCCTGCTCCCCCAGTTTAGATTGGGTAGTACCACAATCCGCCCACTTAAAGCTTCCTGCTATTCCTTCACAATGCATTCTGGTTGTGATGATTACTGTTTCCTAGTCTGTTTCTTACATCATGACGATGTATGTACCCCCCTAAAACTCCATTCTCTATTTCAACAGAGTGATAGGGCCACAGCTCTTGTTTCAGCTCTGTCACAAATCCCTCAGTTGCAGCCTGTATATCAGTTACTCAATCTTACTACAGGTGAAATAAACCACACAATTTACATGAGAGACAGGCCATCAAAGGGAGCAGTCCCATCCTGGAACAGCTAGAATCATAGAATCCCTCTAGTACAGTAAGAGGCCATTCAGCCCATTGAGTTTGCTGTAACTCTTCAAAAGAGCTTCCAGCCCACGCCCATCCCCGGGCCTATCCCACAACCTCACACATTTAGCATGGCCAATCCACCTAACCTGCAGACCTTTGGACTGTGAGAGGAAACCGGAACACCCGGAAGAAACACACACAGACACAGGAAGAACATGCAAATTCCACACAATCACTCGAGGCTGGAATCGAACCTGGATCCCTGGCGATGAGGCAGCAGTGTTAACCACTGTGCCACCATGCCATCCCCATGAGAAACAGGTCACAAAGCACATGGGGAGGAAGTCTACCCTTGCTGTGGGAGATGGCAAGCTTAGGTACAAAGTAATGATGCCAGGTTAGTGTCTGAGCATCTACAATGTCATCCCACTGAAACACCACAGTCATCCAGCCCCTTTGTTTAGCTGCTTAATGATAAGGAGGTTTACTCAGCCATTACTCGCTTATACTCTAGCAGATGGGCCATGGTAATGGGGAACACAGATGGAGGAAATATTGTAACAATAATGATAATGAGGAAGAACAGGAGGAAGACACAATTATTCCCTCGTGGATCAGAACCAAGTTGATGAGGTTGAGAGTTATGCTAATATTGAAGAGAGAGGGGAAGGAAATGAAGTTGGACTTCAGCCTATATTCCCATAGCAATTTCCTGATTTGAGGTTTGGGGATGGTATTGGCACACGGTGAATCAATGTTCCATTTCCTTATGTTTTAGGGTTGGCAGATTTCCCTGGTTCACAGATTAGAACAGTGTGTACAACTTGTACCTGACACTGTCAGTTTCGGTATTCATGTACACACATCAGTGGAGGTCACTTCTTTAACTGGCCTTTATTCTTTGGGTGTGGAAACCAAAGGTCTTGTATCCTTCTTTGCCTTGTTATGTCGGTAACTTGCAACAAACCATAATCTTTCTTTAAACATGCTGCATTGATGAAGTGTTTGTGTAATCAGGTATCAATGAGCAATGATTTTGTAAACCTATTGCTGTTAAACACCGATACCTCGTGTAATGAGTCACGTTTTATTTTAACTCTGTCTGAAACCAGCCTTCCCAAGATCCCTTGAGATAGCTACAGATAGGTTTTTTTTTCTCGCCCTTTTTGGTGACAGTGGTTTTGTAGTTTTTGGTGGGGTGCTGCCATGATATAAACATGAAAACATTCCAATTTGTTAATACACTGACAGTGAATGGCCAATTATGTTACAAGGAGGAAGCTGTAAGTTTATGTAATTTGTTTTTTTCATACATGTCAAATCAAACACTTCAGAATCTCACAATAATCGTAATATGTTTTTAACATAGGCATAGGATCTAAAGTAGTTCATCTGTTTGAAACAAAACTCACATAAACATCACACAACACATGCAGGTCCACTCCAGAGAAGATATGTATATTAGTGCTGGAAATCCAATTATTCACCTCAGAGCGCTGCCTCCACAACCGAAAATCAGCAGACACACCTTCCTTCTATTCTTCATCCCATTTCATTTTAATTATCTTCAGTGTGAATAATCATTGAATTTATTTTAAATAAAGATACGCACAAATGGAACAGAAAGAGATTACATAAGCACTTAGAAATCATAGAAACCCTACAGTATAGAAGGAGATCATTCGAGTCTGCACCGATTTCAATCCTACTCAACCCCTATCCCCTTATCCTCACTTATTTAACCTGCTCGTTCTCCTGACGTTAAGGATTAATTTAGCATGACCATCTTTGAACTGTAGAAGGAAACCTGTGCAGACAAGAGGAGAACGTGTAAACTCCGCACCCAAGCTGAGAATCGATCGAGGTCGCTGGCACAGTGAGGCAGCAGTGCTAACCACTGTGCCACTGTGCCTCCTACTTCCCAAATCTTTAACAGTTCAGAAAGTCTACCAAAATCTAAACTAATAGAAATTCTTTAACCATATGCCAACATTATATGCAAACTTGAAGTTAAAAAGTATCAAGAAAGTCAGAAGAAAATCTTAAAGAAAGAAATCTTGGAAAAGGCAGAGGACAGAATACAATAATGCCTAACACCTTCTAAATGAGAGATGAAAAATATCTGTTCATCAGTCAACACATTGTGAACCTTCAGGTTGCCTCGGGATTGGAATGGAAAAGTTACCAGGAAATTCTACACAGGTGAATTTAATAACTACAGTCAGTTTCAATGTGCTTTACCATGGATAAGTATTCCAAGGTGACCCACATGCAGTGGGAAAAATATATACCGAATAATGGGTCATCAAAACATCAAAGAGTTTGGTTTTAACGGATTTTTTTTAAAAAATAGGATGGTTGAAGAGATTTAGGGATGAAATTCCGTGGTCACTGATAGAGCAGTCCTCAAAGATATGGAAAACAGAGCTGCAAATGTTCCAACGGCAATCTAATAGCCATTGTCACTTTGTGCAAGATCTGGATCATTCTGAAAGGTTTAATTCACTAAAGCTGTTTATAATTGGACCATGACTTCCTTATCTTGTACGCTAACACCCCCACCCCACCACCACCCATCCCGACACCCATCCCCCACATCAGCCCTGCAACAAAGGCTAACACACCATTTGCCTCACTGCTTGCCAAACATACCAAATTGTTTCACAGGAAGGATCTCAAATAAAATTGGACACCAAACCACATAGAGAGAGCTGTGGAGAGGCAAATTTTTAGAGCGTGCTAAAGGAGAGAGATGGCGATATGATCATACAATAGTTACAGTACTTGACTGAAAATCCAGAGAATGAGGGTTCAAATTCCATCATGGCTGTTGGGAGAATTTAATTCCATTTCTTTGTAAATCCAGAGATTTACTACTGGCATCAGTAAATATGATCACATCACTGGAAGATTCCCATATAAACTCAATTGGTTCACAAATATCATTTAGGGAATGAGGACCTGCCATCAATAAAAAAAATTAAGTTGTCATAGTCCCAAATGAGCCTTTGATGGGGGACAGCTGACTGCTGATGATTTAACCAGAGGATCAGCACACTTCAGATGACACCCTCCATGAATAAACCTCAGGGGTTACGGGAATTGAACCCGTGCTGTTGACGTTGCTCTGCATCATGAACCAGCTGCCTAACTAACTAAGCTAATTGACCCCCATCAGTACATGGGGGTTCCAGTCATTCACCAATTTGACTGCCCTCTGACATGGCTTCACAAGCCACTCTCTTGTATAAACCACTTTGACAACCAGGGGTGGGCACTAAATGCTGGCTTTGCCAGTGTTACCCACCTCTGGAGACAGCAGTTATCATTAAACATCCAGAACCACTGACTGGCAGTGAGAAGAAAGGAAGTGGGGAGAAAGTGATGGAAACAGAAATAAGAATGGTGGCTCGAGGGAAATTGGCAAAAATGTGACAAGCTTAATGCCATTTATATGAAAACGCAGAGACTTTGTAATAATGTGTTTGTGACAGTATGGAGATGGATCTGGGATTAATATTATTGAACATGCCCATCAGGGAGCCAATGAAATCAGCTATAACTCTGGCTTTATACCCCCCCAGTTGAAGTTAATGCAGAATGACCATGGGACAGGGTGCAAGAGGCATTCTGCCCTCATCTCCAGTCAGTAAGATTAAAATTCTCCCCAGAATATCTCATTTCAAACAGTCTATTGTTAATCAGACCAGACGCATAATACCATCCATGTCTCAGGTGATAGACACTCTCTGTTTATGTAGTGGCCTAGGGAGGAAATGAGTTTTTTTCAGGAAAGTAGTCCAATTAGTATTAACTGATTTAAAGCAGTGAGCCATAAAGTGAAATGACGACAATTATTTACGAAGCCAGCAATAGTCATTAGCAGCATATAAAGTGGCTTTCTCAGGAATAAGACAAGTCAAATTGCTGAACTTGTTAAAACTGAATTAAAAGTGCTTGGTGGAGTTGGCACACTCAATAGCTCGCACCAGAAGCCCGTTAAAGGCAAATAAATCTTCTAAAGTAGGCTTTGTAACTGTGTTTGTTATGTCTGCTTTAGGTTTTGCTTTGAGCATATGGCTGCTATTCCCCTCTCTTACCCTTTCTGTCCCCGCCCACTCAGTCTTTCTCTTGCTTTCCTACTGATTCCCTTGCTGCTTTTCCACACTTGAAGGAGTTGCTCAGAAAGCAGTTGTTCGGTGCTGGCATCAAAGCCTTGGATTACGGTCTTTATCCAGAAACAGTCTTTTCACTGGCCGGAGGAAAGCAATGAGCATTCAGTTGACATATTTGATTAGTTCAAATCAAAGCATTCATGGTCTAAATCCTCCATAAAGGTCTGAAAGTCATCTCCTGTGGGATTAATGCTTACACTCAGGTACATTTTTCCCCTTTGAGCCATTCTCGGTAAGCCAGCTACTATTTTCTGAATGCTTTTTTCTATTCCTTAAGGTCATGTCCTAAAGGCATTATCTGAATCCATTCAACAGCCTGTGTGTTTAAAACGTGAACCATAAAGAGAGAAAGTCAATTCACCCTTTATGTGCTGAAAGCTTTTGCTTAGAACTGTGAATATTTTGTCATGTAAAGTTCAGAACACTTGGCAAATATTATGGTGTAAATTGTCAAATATTTGGAGCTATATCTTATGTAAAATTGTTGTCAATCCTCTATTTATTTGATTTTGTGGTGACTGCTTGTTCAAAGGGTTAAATCTCCTCTGCTAAATTAAAATGTTTGTGCAGTTTGGTTCTGAAGACCTGGAATATGATATAAGATTGTGAAATGCCAGCATTTCCCAAAAACACCTTTTCTTCATTTCTGGGCATCTAGGAAGTGAAATAACTGTAAGACTAGCCAAGTTTATTTTTTCCTCTTTTTAAGTGTGGCCACTGTTTTTAATGAACCTACAATGAAAGTACAGACCTTTCTGGGCATGAGTCCAATCAGCTGCTTCTGTTCTTGTTCTTTTGCAATTCACAATATTTGCAGTAGGAATACGCTGTTTTATTCTCTCTCAAACGTGAAATGGTGCCTGCATTTTGAGTATCTCTGACGTTTGTTTCTTCTGATGTGGAGATGTTGGCGTTGGACTGGGGTAAACACAGTAAGAAGTCTCTCAATACCAGGTTAAACCTGTTGGACTTTAACCTGGTGTTGTGAGACTTCTCAATTTGTTTCTTCTGACAGTTTTCCCTGTTGCAGTTAGTGCTCTCAGCCTCTCCCCAGCCTCGACTGGAGGATGGGGTAATCTGACTCTGGCTATCTCTCATGCCACTAGGAGGTGTACATGAACAGCGCAAGGAGGGAAACCTTGCCCACTACAGATTCCCTCTAACTTCTCCAGAAAAATCCAGCAGACCCGAAAAGACACAGACAGCCTCTGGGGAGGAGTAGATTACCTGGTTAACAAAACCAAGATGTGATGCAGAGCTCCTTCACCAGGACCAGGAGTGTTGCATATTGTGACGTGTAAAGCGGACGGGGGAACAGGAAGGATAACCTTCAGAAACTTACATCAGTGGCTGGCCTGTAAGATAGTCATGGTGACAAATAGACATGGGCAGAATGGTGAGTGAAAGTGAAGCAATCCTGCTGAAGTTCTGAATCGATCTTGAGAAAAGGAAAGGCTCATGGACAGTTGGAAAAGAGACAAGTAAAATTGTCTGATGTATTATTAAAGAATCATAAATGGTCACGTACTCGCTTAATCACATCAAATAGCAATTTTGTTTTTTACTTCTGGTTTGATCTGAAGTTGATTTTTGTTAAACACAGGAAGGGAAATTCTGTTCATGCTCCCATCACCTGGTGGCAAAGGCTTTACGCAAAAACCCGAATGAAAAGGAGAATATGAACTGTATAGGAAGTGTTTTCTATCTGAGAGAAAGGATTTGGTTGTTTAATTCCTGTTAGTATATCACAGTGGAGAGTAAAAAGAGAAGGAAGCACAGGAAGCAAATAAACAGAAGATATAATCCCATGAGCCATGCAGTGAAAAGGCCAGGTTCGCCAGAGAGATGGTGACCTTGAACTGCTCCATCTGATCAATGAAGACAGCAAACCAGTTCCAATGCACCACCAGTTTCTTCTGCTGCTCCAACCAATCATTGGTAACGCCTCAAGCCTCAATCAATTTCACCTGCATTAAACACCAGAGTTTGGGATTATAACACGGTGACCGATCCAACAGGAATTTCTTTCTGAAGTACATTCTCCCTCATCACTATGACAAGTCTAATATCTGTACTTTCAATGCCGCTTCCATTCCTAATTTCTTGCATTTTCTAGTACATTTCTTTTACAAACGTTCATGTTTATTGTAAAATTATTGTAAAATTCATATTTCACTTTGGTGCTGTGACAATCATTTGGCCCTCTCAGTCACAAGGAGTTTCTT
The DNA here is from genome assembly GCF_965287045.1 of Carcharhinus amblyrhynchos. NCBI lineage: Eukaryota > Metazoa > Chordata > Chondrichthyes > Carcharhiniformes > Carcharhinidae > Carcharhinus > Carcharhinus amblyrhynchos. The sequence goes on from NC_137342.1 coordinate 52,540,165, forward strand.
TACACCTGTTTTATAAATCTGGATTGAAGGATGCTGCTCTCCCACCCCACTGGTGAAAATAGAGCAGCATTGTTCCATCTCTGTGCACCTCCTAGCAATTAACAGGCTTTATTTTCCACAAATAGCATTTCTTTCTCTGCTGGGATTTAGGTCTTTATTCCAACAACTAGTTAGAACCAATATATTCCACTACTGGGATATTAACGGTTTCCATATCCACAGTGGTTTTAGTAGCTCACTTGCTGTTTGCGATGTCTGAGATGGTCTATTCTGGATTTGCACTATCACATGCTACTGTTGTTGTATTGTCCTCATGAGCCCCTTCTAAAATTGGACACTCTTGACATTTAATTGTGATCTGAGAAACAAGTGCTTTTCTTTGATTTACAGAAGATTGGTTCTAGTGATGCCACAATTGTAGAGGACAGATTATCCACACCTCTCCTTGCACTGCCTGAATGATAATGCCAGTGATTGAAGAACCCTGATTGGTGAAATATTAGTAGCTGAAACAGAGTAATGGAATTCTCTCTGGGTCAGAATCCTGTGTTAACTTCAGTGGAAACAATGCAAATAGCAGTCAGTAATCTCTGCTTACAAATTAGACTTTGATGTAGATCATTTCTAGACTGCAAATGTGTTGACAAGTACAGAGGGCATATATATTTCTGCATTAGAATTGTGTGAAAGCTGATTGATTGTAATGTGAAATATATCATTTGTGCCATGCATAGAGTCACCACAGCCAGGTAGCAGACTCAGGAAAAGGCCAGTGAGGGCTTGTGTTGGCAGAGGGAGTCTGCCAGCAAGGGCTGGTGAGGGCTCAAGACAGGGAGTGGCAGACAGAACGCACTGGAGAAAGTGGTCAAGTGAGGTTCAAACAAACCGTGGAATTGGCTGATGAGCTTAGACTGATGGGATAGGACTTTCTGGCCACACTTGCCCCCAAACTGGAAATACCTGCCCGAGGTCAATGGACTTTTGCAAGTTCTGCACCTGCCCCGCAACCCCCTCCCAACCCCACTCATCCCCACCTTCTCCCCTCTTCACCCTTGCTGCCCCTGCCCACTACAATTTCTGTGGTAACCAGAAGTGGAAAACTCCCCCCATGGTGTCAGCAATGGGAGAGATTGTGTCAGTGCCAACAGACACTGAGTAAATCGAATGAACATGTACAACTTGTCCCTGGCACTGGGTCAGCTGGCATCAGGAGTTAGTGTTTAAAAGACACTGATTTTGAGTGCAATTTCCGTTCTCTCAGTGGGCAAGACCACTTGCATTAAGAGCACTGGGGGTAATCTTCTGTTACTCCTGATGAGTATGTGTCTCTGGGGAGAATGTACTATAATAGTCCTTGAATAATCTCAAAGTCCTTGACAACAGCATATTCCTTGACTAATTGCTTTTACAATGATTGTTTGCTGATAGTTAAAAGGTTTACAATTAGGTGGTGCTGATTAAAATATAATGGACCAATATACAACTTATGAGCTTGTTATCCAACCACCTAGCCCAGGCATGATGCAGACATTCAAGCTGTTTGATCGTCTCTCTAATATTGTTGAACCAGTTCTAATTGTTTCTTTCTGTCCGTTTGATGTTAATGCAACTGCACTTCTCAAATAGAAATAAGCCACAATAGTTTTTTAAAATTTTATTTGTGTGAATTTGCACTTTTTATTTAAAACTATGATTTGAGTCTGCTGCACTTTGTTTAACTTAAAACCTTAAACCTTTCGAAAATCCAATGCATTATAATTATAGGATTTTCCTCAATTCATCCGATACCTTAAAAGCGCATCTCCCACAAAAGGGGAACAATAACGAGACAAATCACTTTTGTGTCTTTGTTAAAACTGGAATGTCCGCTCTGCAAAACACTGAGAGAATACTCAATACATGTCACAACTTCATACTGTCCATACATACATAGAACATTACAGCGCAGTACAGGCCCTTCGGCCCTCGATGGTTCCACTGGTCGGTGCAACAATCTAATGACCCTCTAACCTAAACTATTCCAATGTTATCCATATGCCTATCCACTGACCATTTGAACGCCCTTAAAGTTGTCGAGTCCACAACTGCTGCAGGCAGGGCCTTCCACGCCCTTACTACCCTCTGAGTAAAGAGCCTACCTCTGACATCCGTCCTATAATTACCACCCCTTAATTTAAAGCTATGTCCCCTTGTGTTAGCCATCACCATCCGAGGTAAAATGCTCTCACCGTCCACCCTATCCAATCCTTTGATCATCTTGTATGCCTCAATCAGGTCACCTCTCAACCTTCTTCTTTCTAACGAAAACAACCTCAAGTCCCTCAGCCTTTCCTCATAAGACCTTCCCACCATACCAGGCAACATCCTGGTAAACCTCCTCTGCACCCTTTTCCAATGCCTCCACGTCTTTCTTATAATGCGGCGACCAGAACTGTACACAATACTCCAAGTGCGGCCGCACCAGAGTTTTGTACAGTTGCAACATGACTTCACGGCTCTGAAATTCAATCCCTCTACCAATAAAAGCTAACACACCGTACGCCTTCTTAACAACCTTATCAACCTAGGTGCCAACTTTCAGGGATCTATGCACATGTACACCGAGATCTCTCTGCTCGTTGACACTACCAAGAGTCCTCCCATTAGCCCCATATTCTGTACTCCTGTTACTCTTACCAAAGTGAATCACCTCACACTTTTTCGCATTAAACTGATTCATGCAAAGTGATTCCTCCTTTACTGACTTCCAGCCTCATTCCAGTTACTTTATTTTTTACAATTTATTTGGACTACTCAGCTATTTACCATGGTATTCCTCCTAAAGTGTAAATATTTATGGGTAGCTCAGTGGCACAGTGGTTAGCACTGCTGCCTCACAGCACCAGAAACCTGGGTTCGTTTTTGGCCTTGGGTGATTTTCTGTGTGGAGTTTGCACATTCTCCCCGGTGTCTGCGTGGATTTCACCCGGGTGCTCTTGTTTCCTCCCACAGTCCAAAGATGTGCAGGTTAGGGGGATTGACCATGCTAAATTACCCCTTAGTGTCCTAAAATGTGCAGGTTAGGTAGATTGGCCATGCTAAATTGTCCCCTACTGTAGATTAAGTGGATTAACCATGGTAAGTGTGGGTTTACAGGGATAGCGCATAGGACATGGGGTGTGTCTGGGTAAGGTGCTCTCTCAGGGGGTCGATGTGAACTTGATGGGCCGAATTGCCTCCTTCTTCACTGTAGGGTTCTATGATTTCACCTTTCCTGTTTCTCCTGCTCTGCTCATTCTGTTAATCTGAAGGATAAAGTTTGCACTGCTGGTTTATTACACACCTTGTTTTCCTCTCTATTCATTTCAAACTTGAAAAACGCTTTGATAAAAATTCCCCAGCTGCTGATTCTCACTGTTTGCAAAGAATTCCAAACGGATTGCTGCTAATCTTTGTCTGACTGTGTCACTAAGCACAGGCATCATCAATAGAAACAAACAGCTGAAATACAGAAACCTCTCCTATCATAGACCTCAGTAACCTAACTCAAGATTAAAACAGATCCATATCACAGGAGATATCGTAAAAAGTTAACAAACTTTAATCGTAAATGGAAGAAAGGAAATCACTTGATAATTGTGTCAATTACAATTCTGCAATTACTCCCAGCAATATATCTGCTTATATATAACTGGGTTCAGCAATTATCAAATGATCTGAGTAATCTGCCAGACAGGGATACAGTACCGTTCACACCACATTCTCCTGAAGGCAATTAATTTTAAATTAATGATTGGATTATGTGGACAAATGTGTCAAAGTATTAATCCCCCTCAGACAGAACTCGGATGAAAGGGTGATGGTTTAAATTAATGAAGGAATATTGAACAAGACCCTTGGGAGAATTATTTTCCCATTTTTTAAGTTGAACCTTTAATATTCAGCTAAATTACAGTGAGATACTTCTGACATCCAGCACTTTCTCATTATTATGTGCAAATCAAAGCCTAGATTATTCGTTTCAAAGTCATTGTATTGGAATCAGGGACTTAACTCTCAAAATCAAACATCTTAAATATCAACACCGCAGTAATTGTAAACTTTAGAAACATGGAAATGTGTAAGCTGACCAATATTAGCAAGTTTGCAAATAATGAATGATATATTTTTGAACAATGCTACATTTAGTTTATAAAAGCCCCAAAAATGTAAGGAGTGGAGAAGACTGAGTGAGGTAGGGAGTTCCTCAAACCTCTGATAAAGAGTTAGTAGTAACTATCAACAACTTGTGACTATAGTGCACCTTTAATAAAACCTCACAGCAGCAATTTTGGGCAAAAGTTAATACTGAGTTAATAGGACAGGTCACCAAATACTTCAACAAAGAGGTTGGTTTTAACTACCATCTTAAAGGAGTGCAGAGAGGCTGAAGGAGGAAATTTCAGAACTTTAGCCTCAACAGCTGGAAGTGCAGAAACATAAAAGATTGACCATTAGGTTCTTCGAGCTTGGTCTGCCATTCACTATGAACGTGGCTGATCATCCAACTCAATAGCCTGATCCCACTCTCTCCCCCACCCCCGCCCACACCATATCCTTTGATTCCTTTATCCCCTAGAGCTTTATCTAATTGCTTCTTGAAAGCATGCAATGTTTGGCCTCAACTGCTTTCTGTCATAGTGAACTCCACAGATTCACCACTCGCTGGGTGAAGAAACTTCAATTCAGTCTCTCAGTCCTAAACGGTCTGTCCTGTATCCTCCGACTGCAACCTCTGGTTCTGAACTCCCCCATGATCGGGGACATCCTTCCTGCCTCTACTCTGTCTAGAATGTTAGAATTTTATATGTTTCTATGAAATCTCCCTCATACTTCGGGACTCCATTGAATACAATCCAAAACCGAAACAAAAACAGAAAATGCTGGAAAATCTCAGCAGGTCTGACAGTGTCTATGGTGAGGGAATAGAGACAATGTTTTGAATCTGGATGACCCTCTGTCAAGGCTGTTCTGATGAAGGGTCATCAAGGCTCGAAACGCTCACTCCATTCTTTCTCCACAGACGCTGTCAGACCTGCGGAGATTTTCTGCTCTTGTTTCAGGTTCCAGCATCTGCAGTATTTTGCTTTTCCAACCTTAGCTGCCTCGACCTCTCCCCATAAATCTATCCCATATCTATCATTGACAGAAGAATGAAAACTGGGGATCTTCAGTAACAACGTAATGAGATTGGAGGCAGAAGGATGAATATCTGGTTTTTGTACACCTTGATAGGAGCAAGAGGAAGACAATGAAGAACTTGCTACAATAACGTTGAAGAAATAAAAATGAATGATGATTATATGGAGGGACGTTCGAAGCTTCTGTCAGCCAGAGTTGAGAGAAATCACAAGCTTATTCTTGGACAACAGCAATTCCCTTCAGGATTTTGGATGCTTTTGCAATGTTCATTTAATTGGACATCTCAGATTACCATTAGTCACTGCTCAAATAGTTTGACTTTCGCCTGTAAGGTATTCTTATGTTCATAATACAAATATCAGCTGCTTTCCAGTTTATTTTAGTAGGAGCTGGAATCTGAGTACATCCTTTCTGCCCCATTAACATGATATTCTTACACTGAATTCAAATCTTACTAAAATAAATATGCTAATTTGTAATCCATTGGTACCCCAGCACAATTTCTCTCAGTCAGCCACCAGGGTCAAATTCTCCAGACCCTCAATGCAGCTGTGGCTATTTGTACCACCTCCAAAACAGGTCAAAGTTGAATAAACAGTCTCAGTTTTGGATGTGTCAGTTAGCGTCAGTGTGTGTGAATTGAACACGAGTGAAATCAGGCAGCACTCTCATTCCTGACAGCCATCCTGCTGAAACTGCATTGCTAAGGTGTCAACCAGGTCCCAGTGCAATGGCCTTTAGTTAAACAGCACACTGCTGTTCACTGATAGGTTGCTACACGCAGTGCTGAGTGCATCTGGAACCACGTATCAGCAAGAATAACTGATTTGAGAGAGAAAATTGGGGGAAATATCGGGACATAAATAAATAGAACTACATAATGTAAAGGTAGCATTCAGTAAACCTTTTAGAGAAGATTTCATGTAGTTTGTCAGAGAAAAGAAAATGTTGTTATTATTATATTTCAGCAAAGGTTCCCCAGTATAACAAGAAACTGCAGTTTTCCATCCTTTGTTCAAACAGCTGAAAGGGTCTTGCTAAATCATGCCCCATATTACACTGGATTAGATATAATTTATCAGCGAGTACCTGTAAATGTGTATGAATCACAACAGATCTTGCCCGCAGATAAATCAATGTATGGAATCCTTCCAATGCCTGGTTGTTCCTTCCCTGACTGATTGTACCAGCTGAAAGAAAAGTGAAGCTGACAGCTTCATGCTAATTAGCATCTGCTTTTGTGTATTAACTTTGTGTAAAAATACGTATTCAGATTTATAATGTTTCATGTTTAAGCTGTAACATGATTAACACTGGAAAGCTGCTGGAACGCAATTCTTTGTGTTTGAAATACAAAGGCCCTGGTGGATTTCACTAATCCTCCTTCAGAAAGTCTTCCTGCAGGGGCAATATGAGAATGTGTGCGTCGGCTGTGTGGCACAGGGGTGCAGTTGGTGCTGTGCCAGGACATGTGTTCACCATTGATCAATTCATAAACAGTCATTTGTCACTTACAAAGTAATATCACAAGAATGTTCTCTGGTATCAGATTGTGGTTAGGTTAGTGCGCTGAAGAATTTGAAATTACTACTCCTTGTCCAAGTACAAAAGGACTGTCAGATTATTAGGCTATTACCACCATAATCCTAACAAAAGGGTAGAAAGCCTATACTAGGAATAAATACTAAATCTTAATCACAGGTTTTAATTGAATCCAAATACTGCCAGAAAGGAATATGTTTCTATATTGCTGGGAATTTCACCCACGGTTTCTTCGTACGAGGAGAATACGCAACATGGCTTCTTGCCAACGCGTAGCAACAAGTGATGAAAATGCATTGGTCAGCACCCATTGCACATCAGGTACTGTATGGACAATGTCATAGGCTCGAGGCCTATACAGCAACTGATCTCTGCACAGCTCAGTGAAGACAGCCGGTGTGTTAGGAGGCTATGGAAGAGGCTGATTAAGACCCTACAATTTATTGTAATTAATGAGTTGAGCTTTACACTTGAAGCCTCAGCACTTTTCCAGACTCCCGTGCCTTTTGGCTGCAGGTCTTTCCAACAGTGCTGAGAGAAAAATGGATGTCTCCTCATGGAACCATTTTTCTTTGTCTCTGTTGTTGTCCTGAGTCTTGTGGTAAGCTGATGTAAACATAACTGAGGAAACCTCAAACACTCCACTAACTACTGACCAAACTGTTCAGTCTTTGATTTGGTTTATTATTGTCGCATGTATTGTTTCTTGTGCACTATACAGACAAAACATACCGTTCATAGAGAAGGAGACAAGAGAATGTAGTGTTGTCATTGTTAGTGTGTAGAGAAAAATCAACTTAATGCAAGATAAATCCATTCAAAAGCTTAACAGCAGCAGGGAAGAAGCTGTTCTTGAGTCGTTGATATGTGACCTTAGACTTTTGTATACTTTTCCCGTTGGGAGGAGGTGGAAGAGAGAACGTCCGGGGTGCGTGGGGTCCTAAATTATGCTGGCTACTATCCCGAGGCAGTGGGAAGTATTGACAGAGTCAATGGAAGGGAGGCTGGTTTGAGTGATGGTTTGGGCTACATTCACAACCTTTTGTAGTTCCTTGCAGTCTTGGACAGAGCAGGAGCCCATACCAAGCTGTGATACAACCAGAAAGAATGCTTTCTATGGTCCATCTGTAAAAGTTGATGAGAGTCATAGCTGACATGCCAAATTTCCTTAGCCTTCTGAGAACGTAGAGGCGCTAATGGGCTTTCTTAACTATAGTGTCGGCATGGGGGGGGGGGGGGGGGGCCAGGACAGGTTGTTGGTGATCTGGACACTTAAAAACTTGAAGCTCTCGACTATTTCTACTTCGTCCCCGTTGATGTAGACAGGGGCATTTTCTCCTTTACACTTCCTGAAGTCAGTGACAATCTCCTTTGTTTTGTTGACGTTGAGGGAGAGATTATTATTGCCACACCAATTCACCAGATTCTCTACCTCATTCCTGTACTCTGTCCCATCTTTGTATGAGATCTGACTCGCTACGGTGGTGTCATCAGCAAACTTGAAAATTGAATTGGAGGGGAAATTGGCCACATGGTAATAGGTGTATAAGGAGTATAGTAGGGGGCTGAGAACACAGCCTTGTGGGGCACCGGTGTTGAGGATGATCGTGGAGGAGGTGTTGTTGCTTATCCTTACTGACTGTGGTCTGTGGGTTCGGAAGTTCAAGATCGAGTCACAGAGGGAAGAGCCGAGGGCCAGGTTTGGAGATGGGTTTCGTGGGAATAATAGTGTTGAAGGCTGAGTTTTAGTCAACAAATAGGAATCTGATATAGATATCCTTGTTATTTTGGTGTCCGAGCTGCAGAGCCAGGGAAATGGTGTCTCTGTGTACCTGTTGTGGCAGTAGGCACATTGTAGTGGATCCTGATCTCACCTCGCTCCCTGTTCATATGCAAGACACCTGGGGCATCATAAAATAGTTAAATGGATTAAAGACAATGGCTGGTTTAGTTGTAACACAGTTAGTGTTTCTGGAACAGCACCACTCCTAATATTACCCCCCCCCCCCCCCCCACCTGCAGACTTCCAGTGCATTTTCAAAATATTGATAAAAATGACCTGTGGGTAAAAATGAAGATTAACAAGTGGCTTCCCACAGCTGAGACCCTTAAGGATGCTGATTGCAATGACCTCAACAAGGCCCATCAGGTTAGTCTCTTAGAGTATGAGCTCCCTGATTGAGGTAATGACTGCCTGCCCAATCAGGGAGCCTCACGGAGTATGTTATGAGGAGTGTCAAGGCCACTGACACTCTGGATTCTGACTTTCTCCTGAAGAACTCTTAGGAGTGGAGACACATTTAAAAATAAAGGGAATTTGGTGAAGGGACACTGGCCTCTGAGGAGTTATCTCACTCACTGATGTTGTCCATTTTCAATTCTGGAGCCTAGAATGGACCAATATTCTTGGGGTAAAATCAGATAGAAATGAGGGTGAGCTATCAGATTATACCCATTCTACTGGACACGCTAAATTCAGATAGGAAGGTGCTGGCATAAGCGATGACTGGCTCCATTAACTCAGGTTTACTGAATTGTAATCATCCCTCTGATCCTGAAGGTTCTAGATTAAAGTCCTATTTCCAAGATTTGTCTGCAACTAGATTTACACCTACCCTCCATTATGGAGTACAGAGGGAGACCTGCACTGATGGAGGTGTGATATAAAATATCTCAATGCACTCATATCTCAGTGCACCCTCCCAAACAAGAATGTCATGGCTAATATTTATCCCTCAATTAACATCACAAAGCAGGCTATCGATCGATTATCACATTGCTGTTTGTTGAAGCTTGCTGCTGCTCTGTATTGTTTGAGATGGGGGCTGTTTATAAACGGGAATCAGTGGATATATTGTGCTTAGATTTTCAGAAGGCAAATGATAAGGTGCCACATCAAAGTTTATTATGGAAAATATAAGCTCATGGTTAAAGTGGTAACATTTTGGCATGGATAGAGGGTAGAAGTAAATGGGTAATTTTCTGGTTGGCACAATATGAAGCATGGTGTGTCACAGGGATCAGTGCTGAGTCCTCAGCTGTTTACAATTTATATTAACAACTTGGATGAAGAGACAGGAGGTATGGTTGCTAAATTTGCTGATGATACAAAGGTAGGTAGGAAAATAAGTTGTGAAGAGGACACAAGGAGGATACAAGCAGATAGGTTAAGTAAGTGGACAAAGATCTGACAAATGGAGGATTACATGGGAAAATGTGGACTGGTCCATTTTGGCAGGAAGAATGGAAGAGAAACATCTCATCTAAATGGTGAGAGATTGTAGAGCTCTGAGGTGCGGAGGGATCTGCGTATACTCGTATAGGAAACACAGAGGATGGGATTTTCTGGCTGTGCCGGCCCTGAAACTGAAAATTCCCACCCGAGGTCAATGCACCTTTCCCCGGTCCGGCCCTTGCCCACTCCGATTTCCATGGGCAGGTGGAACAGGAAAATTCACTCTCAAAGGCGAATATGCAGGTACGGCAGGTAATTGGGGAAGCTAAGAGAATATCATCACTTATTGTGAAGGGAATTGATTACAAAAGTAGAGATACAATATTTCAACTGTACGTCATATTGGTGAGACCACATCTGGAATACAGTGTACAATATTGGGCTCCTTGTATAAGGGAGGATGTAAATGCATCAGAAGCAGTTCAAGGAAGGTTCGCTCGACTAAGATAAAGGCAAATTACTGTGGATGCTGAAATCTGAAACAAACAGAAAATGCTGGAAAATCTCACTAGGTCTGAGAAATCTGTGGAGAGAAAACCAAACAAATGTTTCGAGTCTGGATGCAGAGCTGGAGCAGAGTCATCCTGATTCGAAACGTTGGTTCTATTCTCTCCTCCACTGATACTGTCAGACCTGCTGAGACTTTCAAACATTTTCATTTTTTGTTTATTGAACTAATACCTGGAATGTGTAGCTTGTCTTATGAGGAAAGACTGGACAGGTTAGGCCTATATCTGTTGGAGTTTAGAGGAGTGAGGGGGCAGTTGAAAAAACTCATAAGATTCTGGAGGGTGTTGGCAGAGTGGATGTGGAGAGGATGTTTCGTCTTGTGGGAAAATCTGAAACTAGGTCACTGTTTAAAAAAGATTCGCTCATTTAAGACAGAGGTAAGAAGTTTTTCTTTCAGAGTCCTGAGTCTTTGGAACTCTCTTCCTCAAAAAGCAGTGGACACAGAATCTTCGAATGCTTGAAGACAGAGCCAGGGCAGCACGGTGGCACAGTAAGGCAGCAGGGTCACAGCGCCAGGGTCCCGCGTTTGATTCCTGGCTTGAGTCACTGTCTATGTGAGAGTTTGCACATTCTTCCTGTGTCTGCATGGGTTTTCTCCAGATGCTCCGGTTTCCTCCCACAGTCCAAAGGTGTGATGGTTAGGTGAATTGGGCATGTTAAATTGCCCCTTATTGTCAGGGGAACTAGCTCGGGTAAATGCATGGGGATAGGGCCTGGGTGGGATTTGGTTGGTGCAGTCTCGATGGTCCGAATGGCCTTTTTCTGCACTGTAGGGATTCTATTCTAGGTAGATTCTTAATTAACAAGGGGGTGAAAGATTATCAGGTATAGATGGAAGGTTACAGTTAGACCAGCAATGCTTGTACTGAATGGCGGAGCAGGCTCGCAGAGATCGAGTGGCCTACTCCTACTTTTAGTTTGGATGTTCATATCTGGTTTGGCTTACATGAGACTCACGACCCAATTTTAACTGCCCTCTGAAATGACCTAACAAGCCACTCAGCTCAGGGACATTTAGGGGTGGGCAGCAAATGCTGGCCTCGCCAGCAATGCCCACGTTCCATTAAATCATTTAAAAACACACTTCACAAGTATTTAATTAACTGTGAAGTGCTTTGGGAAGTCCTGAGGTCACAGAAGGTGCAACATAATTCTAAGTCATTGTTTTTAGAGCTGTATTTGTTCCAATTTACAGGCAGAGTTTCTGAAGGGGCCTGACAGGTTAAACACTGAGAGGGCGTCTTCCTTCCTACCACCAGCTCCAGGTGGAAGTGTGTTGCATGGAGTTCTTCCTGGATATTGACACTGAACATGGCATTGAATCCCATTCTGAGACTTGCCTTATACAATTGTCTTTTTTGTTTTACAGCAATCATTAAGTATTAGCTAAGAAAATAAACGATCAAAAATCCAAATACAGAATGTAAACACAACTAATTCTCTGAAATGCAATGACTTCTACTTGCTCCATCCATGAAAAACCTAACAGTTTTAGTTTGAATTATGAAGGAGAGGTAGAGTTTTATTTGATTAACATTGAGAGAGAATTGTTATCAAATGGTGTAGGATTATGATGCGATAGCTTGTTGCACTGTTCAGATAAAGTGATCTCCTTCACTAAATGGCCTTTTCTAATGTTACCCATTCTCTCAAAGGGTATTTGTGTATCTCTTCTCCACTTTTTAAAGAGAATTTGGACTTTGATATTCAATTGTGAGGGTTCCATGAAGAGAACTAAATCCATTATCATTTACAAGCCTGTATAACTGCTCAACATCATTGCAAAGTACTTAGGTTTTCTGATTGCTTATGGCCTTTGGGCCATCTTTCGAAACTACAAAAACAGAAGCTATGGTAGTGCTACATTGAAATGACGAAGCTTTTAGTGAAAAAAACATTGGATTCTGCTTTCAATGAGTTCCATCAGGTATTATTTTGGTGATATGCTTTGTAATGAGATTTTATTCTACATGAGTTAAACAGATGTTCGGCAAGTAACATAGAAATTTATTTGAAGGAAGTGGCCTTTTGAAGTTGCTTCATATTACGCTATTGTACTAACACATTGTGCGACAGTGAAATGATATGTATTGTAAGAGTTTATTCAGTGGGTCTCACAAAGAGATTCAGATTGTATAAGGTTGAACAGTAGTGTTTATTGGTAACACATAACTATTTACATATACACAAGAGATCACCCAGGCTATCACCTAACTTGCTGCTTCTACACAGCTCTCCTATCCTCACCAACTGACCCAGATCCCATGTCATGTGACCCTCTACATCAAACTGTGGGCAGGTACCATTCTCTGGTCTCGCATCAGGTCCTGAGGGGATTTGACAGGGAGGATGTGGAGAGGGTGTTTCCTTGTGTGAGAGAATCTAGAATTTGGGCCACAGCTTAAAAATAAGGGATTGTCAATTTAAGACAGACTTGATGAGAAAGCTTTCTTCAGAGGGTTGGGAGATTTTGAAATTAACTTTCTCAAAAGGTGGTTAAAGCAGAGTCTCTGAACAGCTTTAGGTAGAAACTGGGTGAAAGGTTATCAGGAGTAGGTGGGAATGTGAAATTCAGGTTAAAATTCAATCAGACAAGATATTATTGAATGGTGGAGCAGAATCAAGGGATCGAGTGGCCTACTTCTCCCCTAATTCATACGTTTGTATGTGTGTATGTTTGTATATTTATATTAACCTCTTGCTATGCCAAACACCTTTATACTATATCTCCCCCATACTTTACATATTTACATTCTTTTATGTTACCCCTTCTGCTCTCTTCAAGTCTCTAACTTTATACATTTAGACAGTCTGAATCTTGACAATTCTTCTAGATTTCATTCTGGTCACATGTGAAGATCACTCAGACAAAGGGTCATTCAGACTTGAAACGGTAGTTCTATTCTCTCTCCACAGATACTGTCAGACCTGCTGAGAGTTTCCAACATTTTCTGTGTTTGTTTCAGACACAGTATACTGCTTTTATCATTTTGACATTTCAAGTTCTTTTTAAGTGCTCTAGTTCCTGCAAGTGACAATCCAGAGTCACCAGCAAACTCACCTTTCCTACATCAAAGTTGGTTCTCTCCATCGATCAGTTTCTTCTTGGCAGAATCTAATTCATCTGCACTGTCCTTTAAGCTCATATTCTGAATTACATTTCTAATTGTTTCTGAGATCATCACACTCCTAATTTCTCTTCACATTCTAGGTTCTTCCATTCAGCTATTCCATTTTCAGCAAATGGGTGTTTCTCTGTTGGTTTGAGATATCCAATGCATTTCCTTCTAGTTCATTGAGTTTCAGGACCGGATTTACATTTTCCAATCTTATTTCCAGATTTCTGGATATCAGTGACAGTGAGGGATGCGGGGACTGTGCAGGGGGTTGGGTTTGAGGTGGAAGATAAGGCATGACCTAGTTAAATGACTGAACAGGGTCAAGGGGCTGAATGGCTTACTCCTGCTCCTATGTTCCTATTTCTGTCTTTCTCCAGTGCCTTGTCCTTCATTTTACTGGTGGCCAGATCTGTCTCTGGGGAAGCTTTGTTCAGCTCAGTAATCATGCGACTCATGTCTTCAGTATCTGCTGACACTTTGGAATTCTCTCCAACCCTATCTTCAGTCAGAGCCAGCTGGCTCAGCACTAACACCTGCTGTTGCAGTTTGGATAATTACGTCTTGCCAAGCAGAAAATGCCCCACTGATGTCAATTCTCTTTCCTGTTCATAGAATCCTTACAGTGCAGAAGGAGGCCTTTCAGCCCATTGAGTTCCTCATAACGCCAGGGATCCAGGTTCTATTCCAGCCTTAGGTGACTCTCTGTGTGGAGTTTGCACATTTTCCTCACGTCTGCATGAGTTTCCTCCGAGTGCTCCAGTTTCTTCCCACAGTCCAAAGATGTGCAGGTTAGGTGGATTGGCCGTGATTTAAAAAATGCAGAGGGTGCAGCGTGAGTTGGGCCTTAGTAGTGTGCTGTTTCAGAGAGTCAGTGTAGACTTAATGGACCGGCTGTGAGCCCTCACCCTGCACTCTCCACCTGGCCAGCTCTATTGTGGGGAGATGCATGTCCTGGTCATCCACATATTTTCATAGCATTTAGCCAGATTTTCAAAGAGTCATAGCTCACGGCATGACAGTGGAACCTTACAAAAGGCAAATTCAAAATATCCCACTCATGCCCCTCATTCCACTCCACCACCCTCCATGGCCCCCTCATACCTCATGCCCTTTGCGCCAAGCTGCGCCACATGGCTGAGAGCCCAGATGTTCATTTCTCTGGTGAAACACCTGAGCCCCAGGGAAAACATTGCTTGATTGACAGGTCCAGCTCGCTGATCTCATCTATCAATTGCACAAATTTACACAAGATTAAATAAATTCAGGTGCTCGTCATTTCTGTTCTTGATACTTTAAAGGGTCTGGATAATTGACACATTTATTGGGATGGATTGAAAGTATTTCTTTAACATAGTGGAAAGTAATGAATGAATGATATTTTAAAGTTTATCTTTTTGCACATCCTATTGCCATATTTGGGATAATTGGATCAATGTAGTTTAAAATGAATGGAAGTGCACGGAAATGCCTTGGCTTGCCATAAGAGAGTATAATGGACCATGGGGAGTGGGTAGGTCATAGATCGACATGGGGGCAGGATGGGCCATAGGGGGTGGGTGGAGGTTGTGGAGAAGACTCTTTGAACTTACCTTTTAAAAGGTCTCCTCATGTAGACTCAAGTTTGTGATGCCTTTGAGGGGCACTGAACTAAACAATATATTTACTTTGAGAGGGTTTACTGGATTGGTCTTTGGATGGCAAGAGTTGTCCTATGATGAAAGGTTGAGTAAATGGGGTCTATCTTCTCTAGAGTTTAGACGAATGTGAGGTGCTGTCTGTGAAGAGAATTGACAAGGTGGACACAGAGAGATTGTTTCCATTGATTGAGGAATCAAAACCAGGTGGACAGAATCTCAGGATAAGTGGGTGATCATTTAGGACTGAGATAAGTCAAATTTCTTCACTCTCAGATTGTGGGTGGGATTTTCCAACTGCACTCGAGTTGGGACAGCAGGGTAGCACGGTGGTTAACACTGCTGCTTCACAACTCCAGGGATCTGGATTCGATTCCTGGCTCAGGTCACTGTCTGTGTGGAGTTTGCACATTCTCTCTGTGTCTGCAGGGGTTTCCTTCGGGTGCTCCGGTTTCCTCCCACAGTCCAAAGATGTGCGGGTTAGGTTGATTGGCCATGCTAAATTGACCCTTAGAAACATAGAAAAGTTTATTGACCTTAGAGTCCCAGAATGTGTAGGTTAGACAGATTAGTGGGTAAATATGTAGGGATACAGGGATAGAGCCTGGGTGGGATTGTGGTCGGTGCAGACTCAATGGGCCAAATGGCCTCTTTCTTCACTGTAGGGATACAGGGATAGAGCCTGGGTGGGATTGTGGTCGGTGCAGACTCAATGGGCCAAATGGCCTCTTTCTTCACTGTAGGGATACAGGGATAGAGCCTGGGTGGGATTGTGGTTGGTGCAGACTCAATGGGCCAAATGGCCTCTTTCTTCACTGTAGGGTTCCAATGATTCTATGAAAGTGGAAAATCCCACCCAAGGTCAACGGACCTTTCCATGGTCCGCCCCTCATACACTCCGATTCCCGTGGCCGGTGGAACAGGAGAATTTGCCCCTGTTAATCTTTGAAGTCTTCCATCCCGGAACTTGAGAAAGCTCCATCATTGAATATATTTTTGATGCACAGAATTTGAATCCGTTCGGGAATTAAGAGGTATGGGGAATAGTTGGGAAAGTGGAGTTGAGGCCTTGGGTCAGCCATGCTGATGTTCAATGATGGAGTAGATTCAATGGGCTGTGTGGTTGATTCCTGCTCCATTTCTTATATGTACAAATTCAATATTATTCCAGTGAATAGATGCATGAAATGGAAATGCATTAGGATTGAATGAGAATTATAGACTTGCAGCAATTAGCCATACATTTATCTTCCCATCCCAGTTTCCTAATGCCTTCCTGGTACTCGTCCCATCCCATTGAAATATCTGGGAATGTTTCACTGTGTTCAGCAACATAACAGCTTACGTATTTAAAGTATGTTAAAGGCAGGAAAATACTCCAAAAGCTTTAGCAATGTGGTGGATATCAAACCAAAGATGGAGCTGGAGATTCCTGCAAAACTAACCAAGAATCCCTACGATATAGAAGGAGGCCATTTGCCCATCGAATCTGCACCCACCATAGCCCCAATTCCCTTAACCCCATATATTTACCATGCTAATCCTCTGGCACTAAGGGACAATTTACCATGACCAATCAACCTAATTGTGGGAGGAAAGTAGAGCACCCAGAGGAAACCCATGCAGACATGGGAAGAATGTGCAGACTCTTCTCAGACAGTGACCTGCAGCTGGAATTCAACCTGGGTCCCTGGCGCTGTGAGGCAGCAGTGCTAACCACCGTGCCACCTCGAAATCTTTGGCCTCAAAAGAGGAAAAGGGGGATTTGAAAGAAGTTTCCAGACTCTGAGCTGGAAGGTCACGAGTGGGGCAAATAGAGAAGTGATACAAAACAGGTGAGAATTTCCGGAGCAGATATTTGGGAGTTGCTGTTGGACAGGAGGAGCACACAGATACAGAAGGGTTTCATTAGAAGAATGGACATTTTAGTGGAGATGTTGCAACCAAAAGTTAATGCCGATAGATGAGAATGGTGATTGTGGCAAGATAAGAAACTAGCAGCAAGTCATATTTGAATAAGAAAAAAATTATATTGACTAACCAGGAGAACATTGTTTAGCACTCAATTATCCCCAGTGCTCGCACTGCAGGGGAACGGAGTCACTCTGACATCCCCAGTATTAGAACATACAGTGCTCTGTATATTCAGCAGCTTGTATTTTATAGCACCTTTAACATTTAACATGGTATATTTATAGTTACTACAGGCTTTACTAACTTTCTTGTGTGCCAAAAACAACAGACATTCCTCCCATGCCACCTGTCAACATAAAACTGACTGCTGCTTTCATCTAATATCACCCAAAATATAGTTTCCTTTGAAAATATCCCAGATAAAGCAGTATTTTTCATAAATATGTTTTTTCACAGGATTCAAAATGATGCTTTTCTTTACAAGTACAGGTGCCAAAGTGAAAGGTAAAGGAAACAAACCCCTGGGATGGCTGTAATTGCAGCGTTCGGCTCAATTCATCGAACCGTTCCAAATATACCGACTGGAAAATAGATCCCCAGCATCCCATAAACAAGCCTCACACATGGACCATTCCCAAAGTAAAGCTGTGCGTCTACTGTGTTCTGACCTTGTGAAAATCTGTCTAAGATACGTGCTCTTGGCATCCTCCAAACTAGCTGTTACCAATTTTAACTGTGGGTGCTTTGACCAGCAAGAAAAGATCTAATAAACATCGAGAGATAAAAATATTGAATTTACAGACAAACATCAACATTGTTTGCATGCCCAGTTTAATCTTTGTGCAACCTGCTTCACCCAGACGTGGTGAATGACATCTATGATGCACGTATCACCAGAACTTGATTCGAAAATACAAAGGTGTTGTGCGATATCTTCTGCAATGTGCAATTTTGTGGATTTTTCACTCTCACTCATCTTGACATGTTAAACAGCTTTCTTGACAGTTTTTTTTCTTGGATCATAAAAAACAGAAATAGCTTCAAAATCTAGAGTCCTGCAAGTTTGGTCTTTGCAAAACTTCACACGCTTCCTCCTTGCTCTCTAAGGTAATCATCAACACATGTATATAAGGTTACAGCAATCTCTAATTGAAACATTGCTTCTTTGCACTGCTTTTCCTTGCATGGAGTAAAAACGAGATCAAAGGCTTGCCCTGGTGTAGTGGTGCAGTCAATGGCCCTTGGTATAACCTGCCTTTTTCTCTGTTCTTTCACCTCCCTCATTTGCGAAGGAGTTTTCCCCCGATATGCTTTGATTCCAGCTAGTTGTGAGGGGTTGTGTTTCATGTGGACCAAGTGGTTTGGTGACAGATGAGAAACAAGAGCACAAAGATATGAACTTAACTCTTAAAAACCTTGAAACGATTAGCCAGTCCATCTGAATTTTCCAGGTTCAACTGAACTGGGAATAGTTTAGCGAATAATGTCACCTCTGTAATACAAGCATTACCTCAAGTACCACTGCAGGACTACCTACTTTTATCACCAGAATTATAATGTACATTAGGCACCTGAAATAAAAACTGAAAATGCTGGAAAACCTCAGCAGGTCTGGTAGCATGTGTGTGGAGAGAGAAACAAATTAATGTTTTAACTCATAGAACTCTTCCTCAGAGTTGAAGAGGAATAGAATCATGATGAACTATGTATTTGGAGTGGAGGGTGGTATAGGTCAAAGCTAAGGAAAGGTTGACAAAGGTGTCACGGACACAAGATAAATGGAATGTTAATGGTGCCATTAAGGACTGAAGAAACTGCTAATAGTGGCACAAGGTAAAATAACACAGTGTGTAATAGAACAAAGATCAGTGGAAGCAAAACTGAAAAGCAAGTGTCAGGTTAAGGGGGTAGGAGGGGGATTGTATTGGCCCAAACCAAGAAAACAAAAAGCTAAAGGAGGTCAAGATGGAGGGGAAAAGTCTAAAGTTGTTGAACTTGGTGTTGAGTCCAGGAGGCTGTACCATGCCTGGTCAGAACTTGAGCTGCTGCTCCTCCAGCTTACATTGGGCATTGCTGGAACATTTCAGCAGGCCAAGGATGGATGTCTGGGCACGAGAGCAAGTGAAAGTAAAATACAAGTTGTCTAAATGTTGATTTGTCACAAAAATTAATTGTTGTAAAGTTCAGGCATTTGAACCACATTCATTATCTATTCACAGAATAAGTCTTCCAGTAGATAAAAGAGCTTCATTTTAGATTCATTTTAACTTTGGCGTGGGATAGAATTGGAACCTTTAGAATTTTCAGTGCAATGTCTTCCAGCTACTTGTATCTCATGTGATTAATTAAATGCATTATTTGAATGTTGAGGATTTTGTGCGGGACTGCAAATGAGTTGCAGAAGTTACAAGTTGCCAGCTACGAAATCAAGTGGAAAAGCACTGTAGCTACAGCAACTCAAAAGGAAATTTGCTCCTGAGTAGCCTCATTTTGCCCAACACTCTCACTGAAGTTAAAACTGTGATAAGAGATACATCACAGTGGGTACAGCAAGGTTTCATCCAGTCACTACATGGCCACCATTAGTTGATGGTGGCTTGTACAAGAGGCAAGGTGGCCAATTCATTGCCAGTTCTCTTGTGTCCCCTGGATCAAATTTTACCTGTGGTATATAAGAAGGCAGAAAAGAAAATTATTCTGGAAAGAAAAATAAGAATCAAATAGTTTGCCCTTAACAGGTTGTTTGGGAGAATTATGACAATGAGATTCAGATTGTTTTAACACATTCTACACTTGTGAACAAAAAAATTCCAAAGGTTTAAGTACACCTTTTATTCGGGGTGAATATTGAGTGTCACTGCTGCACTCAGCTGAACCTTCCAAACTGTAGGTGTGTTTTTATTCTCCGGGCTTGTCACGTTTATTAATCTTTGAGAGCAGTCACTTTGCAAATAGCTCTTAGAGAATATGTGACGCAGAAGTCATTTGATTTGATTTATTATTGTCACATGTATTAGTACACAGTAAAAAGTTTTGCTTCTTCCAGAATGTACAGACAAAGCATACCATTCAGAGAGAAGGAAAGGAGAGAGTGCAGAACGTAGCCATAGCTGGGGTTTAGAGAAAGATCAACTTTGTGTGAGGTAGGTCCATTCAAAAGCCTGATGGAGCAGGGAAAACAGTGGTGGAATTATCAAGAAATGCACGTCCCATTGGCACTGAGTCCCCAGATGACAGAAGCTCCCAAAACACAGGACAAATAAATTGCAACATGACAACGAAAAAGTAAAATTACTTCTGACACCTCTCTAAAGCAGGAAACACTGAGGAGATAGCCTCTGAGAATTGAGATGGGACAGAAGCTGAATAACTTCAGCAAATTGAAAGTGACCAGCATCAGGGGGAAAGTGTCAGCACATTCATTCCACTTGGGAAAAGAGAGATCCTTCAAAAACTGGGCGCAATTGGAGAGGTTTGGAGTGGAAAAAGCTAGTACGACTGGAAAATACTCCTCAAATTGTGAATGAAGACAGTGCAACTCATTCACGGCAAAGACCTGAAGTTTTTCTTTAAGGGAACAAGTTCTAACCAAAGGTTTTTCTAAATCCAAGACTGTTAAGTGCTGGTTGCACATACATGATGTTCAATATTCCACTCTATCTACCCAATCACAATTCATGGAATGAGGTTGGTGTAAATTGATTCATTTAAAGACATGAAGTTTGATCAGAATATATGGGTTAATTGGAACCTGATGCGCTTAAGTGCCATGAGTCATAGAGAAAAATAGAAACGTAGAAAATAGGAGCAGGAGACCCTTTGAGCCTGCTCCACCATTCATTATGATCATGGCTGATAATCCAACTCAATAGCCTGACCCCGCCTTCCCCCCAAACCCTCACTGACTAAACTTTTGTCAAAAGAAATAAAGTTGAGGCCATGATCCCACCAGCTGTAAATGCAACAATGTGATTCAGAAATACAGACTCATGCTGATTATAAAAATATTAGGGCATAAATATCCCTTTGTTTCATCTGTCCAAAATTTATGGTTGGTGCATGAAGATGACAGCCACAATCTATAAACATCTGGACTGAAAATAATGAATGGAAAATAATTGCTGTTTGCTTCAATTAATGTTGGTCAGGCTTGACATGATTTCATCCACGTATTGGGCTGTTTGTCACTTTATTGTTGAAGCTGTTTTGACAACTTTATGGAAACTTTCAAATGGGAACAAATTATCAACAACTGTTTTCAGAGTAAGTTGGTCAAAAACAAATTCCTTTCAAGATCTATTCACTAATTTTAGCTTCAATTGGCAATGTTGGGAAGATAAAATCCTGGTCAGGCAGAGAAAATTACAGCGCAGGAACAGGCCAGTCTGCTACATTTTCTATATCTTATTTTGTTTAGAGATGATCAGTCCAAATATTGAGGGAGTTTAGAAGATTGTTATGAGGTGACAAAATGTCTGGTATATCCTGTGCATGGATAATGCCAGGAAGAAAGATATATTTGTGCTGGGAACTGTGATTGCTTTTTACATATTAATGGAATTAGGAGCGATGTGGTCTAATCCCCACCATTTTAAATGTTCCAGGTTTAAATGCAGCCGAAAGCACTAATCCATTTCCATTACTCTTATTGTCAATTACAAAGTTGTCTCTTACAGTGTGTCATGCTGGCGATTTCAGGCAGAAACAGGTGTTAATTGAATAGTTTGCACTTTGCTTCAAATTAAATTACATGACAATTACTCAGGCAAGCAGTTCAATACTGCTTTTTATATAAAAGATTTATCTTGGATATTGGTTTGACATCTATTACTCCCATCAAGCTTTAAGTAGAGTACAGATATCATTGCTGATCTGCGGAGATAATCTTTGTACAAAAAGACAGTGAGTGCAAAAAATAACATTGCAGATTCAGAGGGTGGGGTTTTCTGACTGTGCTCATTCCAAGACCGGAAACTCCTGCCTGAGGTCTAGGGATCTTTGCATGGTCCTGTCCGGCCCGCTATGATTCCTGTGGCAGATGGTGTGGGAAAATTCTGCCCAGAGAGTGCATTTTCCAAGTGGAGAGACAAGGAGAGGGTGGCATAGTGACCCAGTAGCTGGTACTGCTGCCTCATGGCACCAGGTACTCGGGTTCGATTCCCAACTTACGTCACTGTCTGTATGGAGTTTTCATGTTCTCCCCATGTCTACATAGTTTCCTTTGGGTGCTCCGGTTTCCTCCCACAGTCTGAAAGACGTGCTGGTTAGATGCATTGGCCGTGCTAAATTCTCTCTCAGTGTAACCCAAACAAGTGCCAAAGTGTGGTGACTGGGGGAATTTCACAGTAACTTCATTCAGTGTTTGACTTTAAACAATGGCATGAAGCACGGATTTTCTTGAAGACTTATTTTCTGTCCATTTTATACTTCAGTTAGTATCAGGACTTTTTGATTATGTGAACCACTCAACGTGCAGAGTGGGTAAATTGTGTTGGATCCAATGTGTCCACTGGTAGTGATTGAACATAAGAACATAAGAAATAGGAGCAGGAGTAGGCCATCTAGCCCCTCGAGCCTGCCCCGTCATTCAATAAGATCATGGCTGATCTGTCGTGGCTCAGTTCCACATTCCCGCCCTCTCCCCATAACCCTTAATCCCCTCTCTTATCAAAAACCCATCAACCCGCGTCTTAAAAATATTTAGCGAGGCAGCCTCCACCACTTCAACGGGCAGAGAATTCCAGAGATTCACCACCCTTTGAGTGAAGAAGTTCCTCCTCAACTCTGTTCTAAACCGCCCCCCCTTTATCTTGAGGCTGTGCCCTCTAGTCCTACTGTCCTTTCTGAGCGGGAAGAGTCTCTCCACCTCTATCCTATCCATCCCATTCATCATCTTATACGTCTCAATGAGATCTCCCCTCATTCTTCTAAACTCTAACGAGTACAAGCCTAGTTTATTCAGCCTCTCCTCATAGCTCAACCCCCTCAACTCCGGCATCAGCCTAGTAAACCTCCTCTGCACTCCCTCCAAGGCCAAAATATCCTTGCGTAAGTATGGCGCCCAAAACTGCACACAGTACTCCAGCTGCGGCCTCACCAATGCCCTATACAGCCGCAGCAAGACCTCCCTACTTTTATATTCAATCCCCCTCGCTATGAAGGCCAGCATCCCATTCGCCTTCCTGACCACCTGCTGTACCTGCAAGCTGGGTTTTTGCGACTCATGCACAGGGACACTGAGGTCCCTCTGCACTGTCGCCTGCTGCAGTTTTTCGCCACGTAAGTAATAGTCCTTCCTACCATTATTCCAACCAAAGTGGACCACCTCGCACTTGCCAACATTAAATTCCATTTGCCATTTCCTGGCCCATTCGCCCAGCCTATCTAGATCCTTCTGTAGACTCTCCCCACCCTCCGCACAATTTGCCTTTCCACCAATTTTGGTGTCATCAGCAAATTTCGACGCCCTACACTCGGTTCCCTCCTCCAGATCATCTATATAAATGGTAAATAGCTGAGGCCCTAGCACCGACCCCTGGGGCACTCCACTAGTCACCATCCGCCAATCCGAATAGCACCCATTGACCCCCACTCTCTGCCTCCTATTTGACAACCCATCCTCTATCCACGCTAACACCCTACCCCCAACTCCATGCCCCCTGACCTTCTGCAATAACCTCTTGTGAGGTACCTTGTCGAACGCCTTCTGAAAATCAAGAAAGACCACATCCACCGGCTCTCCTCTATCCACCGCCCTAGACACGTCCTCGTAGAACTCCAGTAAATTTGTCAGACACGACTTCCCCTTAACGAAACTGTGCTGCCTCTGCTCTATCAAACAATTCCCCTCAAGATGCCTCGCTATTTCCTCCTTGATGATGGATTCTAACATTTTACCTACAACAGACGTTAAACTAACCGGCCTATAATTCCCTGCCTTTTGCCTGGCACCCTTCTTAAACAACGGCGTAACATTAGCCGCTTTCCAATCTTCCGGCACTTCCCCGGAATCCAGCGACGTCTGGAAACCAGACCGAGTTAATTATCAGATCTCTGCTCACTCTTCTATCATGGAACCTCCTGCATTCACTTGACATTTATTCGAGATTTATTGGAAATATCACAAATTCAGCTCAAGATGCTGTTTGAGTTCATATTTTGTAGTTTCTGATTTAAAAACTTGTAAGAAATGTTTTTGCAACAATAAAAAAATTTCATTCCAATAAACCTGTCCCTTTGCTGATTGGCTTCAATCCCATTTCTCTGCATTTCCACACTATTCTCAATCCCTCCTCAGAAAAAATATTCATTATTCCTCAAATCCATTCATGTTGTCTGCGACAAAGGGTTTTCCTGTGAATTTATTGCACTAAGCAGGATGTGTGTCATCTTGGTGGATCAGGTGTTTGGGGATTTGAGTTTTACAGTTTAAATTGCCGAGTCACCTTTAATGCTGAGGAAGTGCTCGATTGCAAGATGTTCTGTCCATTGGATGAATATTAAACAGATATCCTGTCCCAGTGGTTTAGGTGGATGTTTAAGATTCTTTATTATTGGAAGAGTAGCAAGTTTTTCCAGTGCTCTGGCCAAAACCCTTTTGAAACCAATTTTTCCTAAAAGTAGATTGGCTGCCCCTTCGCTTAAAGGATGTTTGTGGGGCGTCAGTGGTGTCTGACGTCAAGCCCTAATGAGTCAATATTTCCTCAGGTCAATATTAATGAAACCAGGAGGCAGTTCCTGAGCCCTGTCCAGCACCTGTGCGTGTCTCTAACTTGCGTCACTGTCCTCTTGGGTAGCATCTGGGTCAGACTTATCTGAACTTTTAACCTTACATACAGCATTCATTGCCTCCAACTCCAAACCTTCCTCTGCTGTTGCTCAACACACTTAAGGAACAACCTCTCTGATTGTCTGCAAGGAGAATCCTCACTTCACATTCTTCAGTCTTGCAAAGGTTCATCTGTACTCACAGCTCTTATCCTCCTTAGATTTCCCATGGAATCAACCATTAACTTGCAGATCACTATCTTTATTTTTAACCCATGTGTCCACTATGAAAACTCCCAATGCTCAATCACTATCGCTCCCTCTCTCTCCACAAGTACTAATAAATGACTTCACTTTCTTCTTTCCTTTTTTGTCTTCAAATCTCCTTTTAAATAAAACCATTGGACCTTTCTTCAGCCTCCCCCACCCCCATCGCCAAACATACACAGAGTTTGATGTAATCACCATGTGAAACACTCTGAAACAATCTCAGGACTGCTATACAATCATAAAGCCGTTTCTATAATAAAATTAAAATAACATGTTGAGATGAATAACTACGTGCGCAGGAAGGGGGCAAGAAGGAGAAAAATGAAAGTGAGAGAGAAAGATGATAAAATGGGTGAATGAGATGAAACTCTCTTTCTTGCTCCCTCCCCCTGCCCTTTTAGGGCAACTGTCACTTTCCTCAGACAGTCCTTTAACAGTCTGTATCTGCTCTGCCATTCTCACATTCCGATCAGCTAATGGACACTTTTAGCACCTTCTCAGCTTTCTATATCCTCATTTACATTTGTCCAATTCCAATGGTATAAATCTCTGCTGATTCTCTTTGCTCTCAGCTCTGATGAAGGGTCATCCAGACTCGAAACGTTGGCTCGATTCTCTCCCCATAGACGCTGTCAGACCTGCTGAGATTTTCCAGCATTTTCTGTTTTTGCGTGTGAATAATTATAGATGTGGTCTGATCTTTCTCTGCTTGTCCTTTGCTGTCTGTCTGTCTGTGATGCAGGCAGAATGGGAAGTTGTCTCTACTGCTCCCACCCAATACACAGAACTGATTAAAGTTGGAAAAAGTAGACAACATCAATATACTGTTAAGCAAATAAACTGACATCATTCACTGGATATTACAGAGTTATCATGGGTCTGTTTTCAGTTTGCTAACTCCCAATCCAATTTATTTATTGATGATAAAGATGTGACATTCTTTCTGAAGTTAAACAGCAGACACTTTACAAATTAACCAGCAACTCCATGGGGTATTCAGGAGTTTGCTTCAAGGTGATGTCAGTGATCTAAAGGGTACATTGATAGTCCTTCTATTTAACACCTCACTAATTCACAGGGCTTTACCTTGGGGCTGAGTTGAGAATTAACATGATTCACTCTTGGACACAAAGCAGATGTAAGCAGAGCAGCCAAAGGGACATTTTAATTAGGGGCCTTTGTTGCTCCGATGTTCATGTCTAACTTTCATCTCGTTGTACACATTACCATTGTACAAGTCAGTCTGAATTATATTTCTATGCCGACCTGTAAAGATCAAGGTAACTCCAAATACCAGGAGAAAAGTTAGCTTTGTGTGTACTACCTAAACTGTGGGCATTGCAAGGCCCCTTAAAATCCCAAAGTGGTGTCTGTCACATTTACAAATAAATATGATCGGAGTTCTTCTGTGAGCCTAGAACTATGTCCACCCGACTTACCTGTCCACTGAGGTGGCATGATGGTTAGCACGGCCGCCTCACAGCGCCAGTCACCCAGGTTCGATTCCCAGCTTAGGTCACTGCCTTTACGGAGTCTGCACATTCTCCCCATGTCTCCATATGTTTCCTCCCGCGCGCTCCGGTTTCCTCCCGCGCGCTCCGGTTTCCTCCCGCGCGCTCCGGTTTCCTCCCGCGCGCTCCGGTTTCCTCCCGCGCGCTCCGGTTTCCTCCCGCGCGCTCCGGTTTCCTCCCGCGCGCTCCGGTTTCCTCCCGCGCGCTCCGGTTTCCTCCCGCGCGCTCCGGTTTCCTCCCGCGCGCTCCGGTTTCCTCCCGCGCGCTCCGGTTTCCTCCCGCGCGCTCCGGTTTCCTCCCGCGCGCTCCGGTTTCCTCCCGCGCGCTCCGGTTTCCTCCCGCGCGCTCCGGTTTCCTCCCATAATCAGAATGACCTGCTGGTTAGGTGCATTGGTCACGCTAAATTCTCTCTTGATGTACCCAAACAGGCGCCAGAGTGTGGCGACGAGGGGATTTTCACAGTAACTTCATTAGTGTTAATGTAGGCAGGCTTGTGACTCTAATAAATAAGCTTACATTTCTCATGGACACACTGCCAGGAAGCGTGCCAGGTGTTTTATTTGTGAAGGGTGTGTTTGCAGCACCAGGCTAGGTAGATGATGTTGCTTTCACACCTGCACTGCCACGCTGTAATTCACACACTCTAACCTACAGCAGAACACAAAAACAGCAACAGGAAAAGATCCTGTGACCTGTCAAATCTTCCTTTTATTCATTTGTGGGACATGGGTATTACTGGCTGGGCCAACATTCATTGCCCATTCCTGATTGCCCTTGAAACTGAGTGGTTTGTTAGGCCATTTCAGAGGGCAGTTGGGAGTCAGCCACATTGCTGTGTCTCTGAAGTCGCACGTAGGTCAGAGCAGGGGAGGGCATTAGTGAACCAGATGGGCTTCTCCGACAATCGATAATGGTTTCATAATTATCAATAGATTCTTAGATTATCACATTCAAATTCCACAACCTGCTGTGGTGGGATTTGAACCCAGGTCAGCAGAACATTAGCTGAGTTTCAGGATTAACAGTCTAATGATAATACCACGAGGCCATCACTTCCCCATTGCTCCACCATTCCTCTTTTAACGTTGCACAGCTGAACACCACCACCCCCTCCTTCACTCGCAACCAGAGCTTTTTTAAAGGGACCAGCTTAGGTTAGTTAGTTGCTGGATTATTCCTTCTGGCAGTTAGATTTTGATAACTGCTCGATGTTTCCACCCTCTGCAGAGAGTGATATGAATGCTGCTGAAATACTATTCTTGGTGAATTAAAAGCTGTGTGAAAAACAATTGCCCTGTTATACGTGACAGGGAGAATGCACAGGGCCTCTGCAGAGAAAGACAAGTTGCTGGAAGAGGGAGGAGAAAAAGGCGGTTAGGAACTTTCAGCAGCTTCCTTCCCATGAAGGCCAACACTACCTCCTCCCGTTGAGTTAAAATATGCAGCGGTATCTCCCCCTGCCAGCAGCCTGCTACTTCCTGTTGTACCCTATTATGTGCTACCTCCTGCACGCAAGAGGGAAGTGTGTCAGTGTGCTGTGAAATGTATTTGGCTGATCTAGAAATCATGGTTGAATAGCTGTCAATGAGATATGGGTGGGAGGTTTGTCCTGGTGTTAACTGTGAGAGGAAGGTGAAGCAGATGAATATAAAAGCAAAATACTGCAGAAGCTGGAATCTAAAACATACACAGAAAATGCTGGAAAATCTCAGCAGCCCTGACAGCATCTGTGGAGAGAGAATAGAGCCAACATTTCGAGTCTGGATGACCCTTTGAAGTTGACTCTGATGAAGGGTCATCCAGACTTGAAATGTTGCCTCTATTCTCTCTCCATAGATGTTGACAGACATGCTGCAATTTTCCAGCATTTTCTGTGTTTGAAACAGGTGAATGTTAGGTATGAGTCATAGAATAGAACAGAGTCCTTGTGGAGAGAGGTGGTGAATGATGGGCGTGTGAGGAATTGAGCAGTGACTGGATTTGGTCATGCAGTTGGTTGGGTGTGAACATGACCAAGTATTGGCTGACATTACCAGATCATTAGATTTCTCATTGTAATGTATCCAGTTCCTGGGGTTACACTCCTGGCATTAACCTCCATCGCTATCTCCTACCAATACCTTGGACCTCATGTCTGAAGGATTTTCAGAGGATTTGGAACATTTTACCTTCCTTTTCTTTCACCAACATCTTCAGTACAGCCCCTGTTGTTTTCTGTTGTCTCCCAGGGTCAGGCACCAATGATCGTTCCGCATGGTTTATTCAGAGTGCCCCTGGCACCAGAGGCAGTCACAGTAAAGGGGCACAAGTTGGCTTTGAGTTGCAATGATATTGGGCTCCGTGCTGATGTGAACCAGTGAACAATGCAGGAGAACTGGATGCACACAGCGATCACCACAATGAACCGGCAACAGAGTTACTGACCTACCCTCGGGGATTTTCACAGCAACTTCATTGTAGTGTTAATGTAAGCTTATGGGTGACAATAATAAATAAACCTTACCCACAATGTAATAAACACAGCATGAATGAATTACTCATTGATCCCTGTGCCTGAATTAAAGGGTTAACTTCAATCCAAATAACTTCAAACTAACAGGATTGCTCAATTGAATAAAATAAATGCATTTAGTCTCAGTAATGTTCGATAAAAACTACTTTGGTGAAGAAATAACCGCAATCAGGAAGAACCCTTTACATCAGAATGTTGTCACATGAAGAAGCACACTTGCCCACACACTCAGCTAAACACACACACACACACACACACACACACACACACACACACACACACACACACACACACACACGTACACTCAAGCTCTCTCTCACACACACACACGTACACACGTACACTCAAGCTCTCTCTCACACACACACACGTACACACGTACACTCAAGCTCTCTCTCTCACACACACACACACGTACACTCAAGCTCTCTCTCTCACACACACACACGTACACACGTACACTCAAGCTCTCTCTCACACACACACACACGTACACACGTACACTCAAGCTCTCTCTCACACACACACACACGTACACATTCAGACTCACGCACACACACTCGGTCAAACTCACACATACATACATGCATACCCACATACACACTCTCAGCTAAACACATGCACATACACACGTGCAGACGCACACAGCTAAACACACACACGCGCAAGCTCTCTCTCACACACACAGTCAGCTAAACACACACACACACACACACACACAGATGCAAGTCTGAGGTAATGTGTTTTGGAGAGTCTAATTCAGATAGGAAATAAACAGTAAATGGCAGAACCATTAAGAGTATTGATAGGCAAAGGGATCTGGGTGTACAGGTACACAGGTCACTGAAAGTGGCAATGCAGGTGGAGAAGGTAGTCAAAAAGGCATACGGCATGCTTACCTTTGGCCAGGGTTTTGAGTTTAAAAATTGACAAGTCATGTTGCAGCTTTATAAACCCTTAGTTAGGCCGCACTTGGAATATAGTGTTCAGTTCTGATCGCCACACTACCAGAAGGATGTGGAGGCTTTGGAGAGGGGACAGAAAAGATTTACCAGGATGTTGCCTGGTATGGAGGGCATTAGATATGAGAAGAGGTTGGAGAAACTTGGTTTGTTCTCACTGGAATGACAGAAGTTGAGGGGAGACCTGATAGAAATCTGCAAGATTATGAGGGGCATGGACAGAGTGGATAGTCAGAAGCTTTTTCCCAGGGTGAAAGAGTCAATTACTCAGCGGCACAGGTTTAAGGTGCGAGGGGCAAGATTTAAAGGAGATGTACGAGGCAGATTTTTTACACAGAGGCGATGCCTGGAACTCATTGCCAGGGGAGGGAGTGGAAGCGGATACGGTAGTGGCTTTTAAAAGGGCATCTTGACAAATACATGAATGGGATGGGAATAGAGGGATAGGGTCTCCGGAAGGGTTGGGGGTTTTAATTGAGTCGGCCAGCATGGTCGGTGCAGGCTTAGAGGGCCGAAGGGC
Source organism: Carcharhinus amblyrhynchos (assembly GCF_965287045.1). Lineage (NCBI taxonomy): Eukaryota > Metazoa > Chordata > Chondrichthyes > Carcharhiniformes > Carcharhinidae > Carcharhinus > Carcharhinus amblyrhynchos. Next base: position 52,570,821 of record NC_137342.1, read on the forward strand.
CTGTTCCTGCACAGTAATTTTCTTTGTTCTTTGGTCTCTCTCATGTTTGCACAGACACAAACACGGACACTGTCTCTCTTACACACACACGTATTCTCTCACACACATGCATAGGCACTCTCTCTCACACACACACATCTCTCTGTCTCACACACATACACACGCATACTGTCTCTCTCTCACCTCACTCACTCACTCACACACACGCACTCATACACACACGCACTCATACACACACGCACTCATACACACACGCATACACACACACACACACACACACACACACACACACACACACGCACTCATACACATACACACACACACACACACACACACACACCTCTCTCACACACACACACACACACACACACACACACACACGCACTCATACACACACTCATACACACACACGCACTCATACACACACACACACACACGCACTCATACACACACACACACACACACACACGCACTCATACACACACGCACGCACGCACTCATACACGCACGCACGCACTCATACACGCACGCACGCACTCATACACGCACGCACGCACGCACTCATGCACGCACGCACGCACTCATACACGCACGCACGCACTCATACACGCACGCACGCACTCATACACGCACGCACGCACTCATACACGCACGCACGCACTCATACACGCACGCACGCACTCATACACGCACGCACGCACTCATACACACACGCACGCACTCATACACACACGCACGCACGCACTCATACACACACGCACGCACGCACTCATACACACACGCACGCACTCATACACACACGCACTCACACACGCACGCACTCATACACACACGCACTCACACACGCACGCACTCATACACACGCACGCACTCATACACACGCACGCACTCATACACACGCACGCACTCATACACACGCACGCACTCATACACACGCACGCACTCATACACACGCACGCACTCATACACACGCACGCACTCATACACACGCACGCACTCATACACACGCACGCACTCATACACACGCACCTCCCTCTCTCTCTCACGCACGCACTCATACACACGCACCTCCCTCTCTCTCTCACACGCGCGCGCGCACACGCCTCTCTCTCTCTCACACGCGCGCGCGCACACGCCTCTCTCTCTCTCACACGCGCGCGCGCACACGCCTCTCTCTCTCTCACACGCGCGCGCGCACACGCCTCTCTCTCTCTCTCACGCGCGCGCGCACACGCCTCTCTCTCTCTCACACGCGCGCGCGCACACGCCTCTCTCTCTCTCACACGCGCGCGCGCACACGCCTCTCTCTCTCTCACACGCGCGCGCGCACACGCCTCTCTCTCTCTCACACGCGCGCGCGCACACGCCTCTCTCTCTCTCACACGCGCGCGCGCACACGCCTCTCTCTCTCTCACACCTCACACCACACACACACACCTCACACCACACACACACACACACACACACCTCTCACACACACACACACACACACACACACACACACACACACACACACACACACACCTCTCACACACACACACACTCTATTCCATTTTTGCATCTTAATATCACCTGACAGTGCTCTATTCATATGTCAAATTATGCCAGTGTCAAGATCTTCCATTGTGACCTTATTATGACCTGAACAGATGGACAGTCAGCAGTATAACTCTGGCCTGCCAATTTCACATCATTCTTCATTGACTGTTGCTTGAGATTGCTGGCAGCAGCCATAGTAAGAAGTCTCACAACACCAGATTAAAGTCCGGCACCAACCCGGGTTACGTGTTGTTATCAGGAGATGAAATCTGTCATTTCAGAGCCAAACCGAATCTTTCAGCTTCCATTTTGTTTGGTTGTAACTGCTCATGAACTTTGTGCTAACTTTGCCTCATTATGCACCATTCCAAGGCTTATAGTTAGCCTGTAATAGGAAGCAAAGTGGCTTTTAAGTTATCTGCTGATATTTGGACTATTACAAACAGAAATTAGTTTATCTTTGAAGTATTTGCACCCAGGGTAAGATTTACCAGTGGATTACTAGTTGTGTTTGTAGATGCAGCCTATCCTTTAGAAATGAGTATTTTTAGCAGTTATTCCACATCCCTAATGAACACCTTTAAACATCTTTAATTCTGGCTCTCTGTTCTCAGCTCCCTGTGCTTAGCTGTGTAATATTGATAGCTACAAACGCTTTAACAATAGTTAAAAGGCTTCTTAAAACAATATTATGCTTGTAAAAAAATTCTGGTGATGTTCAACATTCCTTTAAACAATAGCTTTGCTGAAAATGGCTGTTTTTTAGCTGAAGGTGACCTATTGTAACCTTATAGAAGCTTTTTGTGTTTTTGTTCTTTTTTGCTGGAATTCCAGGCCGCTGAAGGCTAAACCCCTCTGTCTCCAAACACTTTCCACCCCACTCAAGCTAACCTGCCTTTATTTGCATTCAGCGAATATCTCAGCTCCTCACTACATTGCCTGGTTTGGACTGATCAGAATAAACAATGACATTTTTTGTCTTTCACTCAATTCACTTGAAGTTACAGAATGCCACAGAGCAGCAGGACAAACTCAAACCATTGACAAAATATTTGTCAAATAAAGAAGTGCAGTCTTTTATTTTCTCATTCTTTTTTACTGTCCAATTGCCTAATCATGAGTTTGAAATGTGTAGATGAAACAAGCTCAGAGTAACTGGTAAACTAATTCATTAGTCACAGGGAGAGAGCGGTGTGTGTATCAGAATGAATGAGACAGAGGGAGCAAGTGCATTTATACAACTGTCCCTGTGTGATATTAAAGGATTGAATTAGAGCTCACAGCCCCAGGCAGTGAAGTTATGGGGATTAGGAATAAGTGTGGGAACGACTCAAATTGATGATTTGTTTAATTTGAATATCATAACGCCACAATGGAACAACTCAAAAGAAATGCTGATTCCAGTGTGCAGTGTAGACAGAGGTTAAATGATTAAAACCCAACCAATGGGGATTATTTCTTGCGAAAGCATGAATCATCTATAGCAGTTCTTATTCAAGTGTAAAACAACAATTCATTTAGTCCACAGAGATGTGAATAAGTTGTGTTTTATTATTTCCATTTAGAAAATTACGTACATCATCACTGACTGACTTCCTTTATCCTGTTTTACGGAAACAATCCCAGCTAGTTAAATTTAACTGATATCCTGAAAGGGGTGTCCTTTGAAAGCTGTAGGAACTAAACTATTCCCTCCTCTCTCTCCAGTCCCTTCCCCCCCCTCCACCCCCTCACAGCCTTGGCTGTTTTTAGACATGCTGCAGCAAGGGAGGACTGAGATGTACAGGACTGCTTTGCTTCCTCTATTGTCAGTTAGGCTTTAGAACAGCAAGGAAAGAACTCTCCACAGAGCTCGTCATTTACTGCCTTCAGTGACAAAAAGTGGAAGCTCCTTCTGTCTGCCTGCAGTCAATGAAGTGAAGCCAAGGAGCAGGATTAGACGAAGCCAGTAGCTAAAAGGAGCAGTGTAAATAAAAGGCTCTCAGCAAGAACAGCGCTGCCGTGTTCAAAAGCTTTATGTTCCCACAGAAAAGGCTTCACAGTTGTACCTCATAATCTGGCATCTAGCTGAGTGTGGTCATTAAACTGGGTGTGTAAGAGAGCATTATTCCACTTGACTGGTGGAATGAGCAGTTGTTGGAAGACAAGTGCTGCTAGGAGGGACTGGCTCAGTCACTTGCACCACGTTGACTTTGCTCACCTGTCACCTGCAGGTTCTAGGCTCCCTTTGGCTGTCTGAGGTTTCAAGTCCAGAGACATTTCGCTGAAGCTTCACAGAAACAAGCTGCAAGCCATGGGCTGCCTCACTGGGATTCTAGTACTCTGCTCCACTCTGCTGTTTCCTGCTGCAGTGAACTGTCAGAATGGGAAGAACAATGTTCCAAGATTGAAGCTCTCTTACAAAGGTAATCCATTCTCCTTCCTCGTTTTCCTTCACTCTGCTTTTTCTGTAAAGTGACTCATTTTTTATTTTTGTAATTGTTCACATGGGATTGGATGTTTTTCTGCCATTTGTTGGTTTGATTTTGTTCAGAATTTATGAATTTAATCTCGTATTTTGCAGGAATAATCCTTATTTTTCTGCTGTTAACACCATTAAAGGTGCAGTTAAATGAAGTTTGCAATTGCATACATTGAAAAAATGAATTTCTGTTGTCAATGCTGTCAACTTTGAACTATTTTGTGATGGATTTTAAAACATTTATTTAGGACAAATTCTTATCAACATTGTTAAGTGACTGAGCATAATGTTAGAATAAGATGCTGTCTGTGGACTGATTTATCCTGGTTCCTGGTCTAACAATCTACTTCTGGAGCTGCCATATTCCTTATAGAAACAGAAAATGAGATATTGTATATCCTAAATTTGTTGTTTTAATGTGAGTTTATCTTAAGTCTTGCTGAATGCCTAAGCTGATGGCTACAGATGTTTGCTTAAAGTTGTGCTGCAGTTTAGTAAACAATGACAAACTGTTATTAGTAATTGTCATTTTTGCTGAAAAATGGAGGGATTTTTAGAACATATTCCTTAAGCAGCAGTAAAATCTCGGAAAATGTCCAGAATTTCAAGTAATGAAAAGGAAATTTGCCTTATTCAGTCTTCAGTAACCAGTGGCTCTGACTCTAAACAGGTCAAAATGTGAGTGAAATCCTGCAAACGCTGGTAAATATCTTGGAGTTTCACATTCAGTATAAATCAATTGTTTTATCATGGATCTTTTCCAGGGTTGACCTGGGCCAGGATATATGTAAAGAAGGAAGTCACAAGTGTATATGCAAATCTTGAGGCAAACAGAGACCCCCAATCTCATTCTCCAGCACAGAATTTCAAAGACAATTAAACATTATAGAGCACAGATACCCCAAGTGCAATATCTATACGCTTTCTCCATGATAAAATTGTCTCCTGACAGCAGAAATCTAAACTCATAATCACATGGCCATCTCACTCTGCCAGTTGGAATAAGGGAGCTGAATTTAGGACTGTAACTATCACAAATCAGTTCATGAACCCATTCTCCACTCTTCATCAAGCAGCAAATGTAATCACGCTGACTGAGCTGTTATTTGGTGATATTTTAATTCTTTTTCAGAGTACATCAAACGGAGCACTTTAATATATTTCACACGGTTATGTAAAAATACTATTGTGGTTTACCTCTGATTGAGAAGAAGGTAATGTCTCGCATTCACATAAACTATGGGTAATGTAAAGTAATGAAGCATGAACGAGTTCCATCAGATATGATATTAAACAGGCTGTCTGTCCAGGTGGGGTTAAATATCCCAAAGCATTATTTGCAGAAGAGCAGAGAATTCCTCTGCCCAAAATCCTTCCCTCAAACAAAATTACCAAGAGTCTGACTGTTTGGTGTAATGTTGTTTGTGGTGTTGTAATTAGTGTGAAGTAGCTGCTCCCTTTCGCTGTGTATCAACAGTACAACAGGCCATTTATTGTGTGAAACATTTGCCTCGTTTTAACGTTCTGATGAAATGTGCCAGAAATGGACATACATTTTTTCACTCTGGTTTGAGTTGCTTCATGGTGTATTTTAAACACCACAAACAGCGTTTTCAATAATGCTACAAAACAATGTTTGTTTTACCAAACTCCAGTACCTGTGGAGTTGGGTTTAAATCGTAATAGAATATTGAAGCAGATTAAGTTTTGGCTTTAATTAGACTTACACCAAAGCAGCATTGAATATTGCCAGTTTAGCATTCTTTCCTGCACATTCTTGAAAACAAAAATTGGTTTGCAATTTGTTAAACTACAGATTCATTAAACCAAGCATGCAGTTTTTTTTACATTTTATTGGAGCATGAAGCACAGTTTGAGCTGTAATGTAGCTTGGTTAATGGGTTTTATATTGAAAGAAGAGCGGTTTCAGGAACCATAGAGTCTGCACTGTGCAGAAGGAGGCCATTCAGCCCATCAAATCTGCAGCAAAGTTAGGTCTCCTTCCTATTTCAATAGAATGATGGTATAACATAAATTGAGCTATATGACGCAACATGTTTCCGATTAGAGATAAAAGAATTTGCTGCACAATATTTTGCACTGGCCTTGGTTATGAATATGTGTGGGACATGGGATAACGAACATGCTTGCCACGAAGGTTTGTAATGTTTTTAAAATGAAAGTTTAGCCCAATGGATGCAAATCTTTAATGAGTTTTAACAACCTGTGTAGACAAAGCTACAAAACGTGTCAAAGTAATCAGAGAGTAAGTGTGAATTCTTACTCTCTTCTCTCACAGGATTTCAAGTGAGTAGTTTTGGAACAAGCAGATTCTATTGGAGAAATGTATTCCTGGTGCAGAGCTTTACATCTTGTGGGGCAGATAAAGATTCAATGGCCAGAAACATGCACGCATGATTTGACATAGATATCACTGATGGACAGAGAATTGTGCAGGCTCTGTATTGGCTGTTCTGACTAACCTCAGCATTCTTTATAGGTACACATATCACAAAAAGGGGGCGATTTTACTATTTTGATTCTAAGTGCTGAATCTGGGTGCAATTCAGGTCCAATTTGGAAACCTGTTCTCCAGTGCCCTATACACACTCAGCCTGGAAAAAAAAATCATGAGTCTGAATAGCGCTGTGGGTGGGGCTTATCGCGCCCTAAGGCTCCAATCAGAGCCTTCAACTGCGCATGTGCAGTAAAAAAATTTGAAAAACGCCCCCCTGTCACATCGCTTCCAGGCCACAAGAAGTGGGTGAAGTGTCCTGGACGTGATGGCCCCCACATCATAACTGTCTCCCTTATCCTCCCGCTCCTCCCGCTACCCAGGCTGATCATGACCCCTGCCCCCCTACCTCACCACCGATCACCCATAGAGTGGCAGCGGACCCTCCCTGCCCCCCCAACCTCCGACCAGAGATCCACCTGGCCTCCTCCTGCCCCTCCACCAGAGAATGATCTGGCCCTCCCGCCTCCCCCCCCCCCACCACCACCCCCTATCATAGAAAGATCTGCCTCCCCACCCACCCACCCCCCCCCCCCCCCCCCCCACCCCCCCCCCCCCCCCCCCCACCCCACACCCCCCACTACCCCACACCCCCCACTACCACCGATCTGAGTCAGGGAGCCGTTGGAAGCTCTGAACTTACCTCTTCAGAAGCTGGACCACCCAAAACAGACCTTTGTACCGAGCGTGTCTGTTTCACGCTGAACCTGGACAGGCAAACGCGATGGTAAAGAGGGAAATGCCGGTAAAGTTGGGTGTCCAGCTCATTAAATCAATTTAAATGTATGCAAATGCATTAAAATTGATGTTGTATCTGTTTCAGACATGGTTCAGATTGTGGCCATTTTCAGGGCTCGGTAAAGGGTTGTACCATTCGCCTCATGCCCGACTTTACCAAGCTTTCACACCCAAAAATGGGCGCAACGCAATGACAAAATTGGGCCCAATATTGTAACGTTCACTCCAGTGTGGCTTGAATGCATTCCAGATTCATTGTGACAGATTTACACCTTTCATGAAAAAAAAGTAATCACAGGAGGTGATTCTCAAACCATTAAAAAATCCCAGTCATCAATGGATGGATTTAATTGAAAATGGACAACCTGTGACTCCAAAGAACAGATAAAAATCTCAAATTCCACATATTAGAAACAATATTTTGACTGATGGGGCTATACTGCTCCCAAGTATTTGAATTATGTAAAATTATCATTTCTTTATTTTATAAAATGTAGCTTTTGATTTTGGAAGGATTGTAACTCATACTGTAAAATCCATTTAATATCTAAAAAATTCTGACTGGAATGGATATGTGTGGAGAATTTAAATATTATTGTTGTATATGACAGATTTAAAGGATGAATTTAGTAAATTAAGATGTTGGGGGTGGGATTCTCCAGCCTCCCAGCTGCATGGTTCCGGCTCCCAATGGCCCCCATTCCCATTGACACTGGCGGCTCCGGAGAATTCCACCATCGTGAACGCCCAGAGAATTCCGGCCAATATGTTATTATCCAACCAATGTATTATCTCCAAATTTGAAGATGATACAAAGTTGGACGGGAAGGTGAGCTGCGAGGAAGATGTTCCAGTGTGATTTGGACAGGCTGAGTGTGTGAGTATCTGTGTGGTAGATACAGTATAATGTGGATAAATGTGAGGTTATCCACTTTGGTCGCAATAATAGGAAGGCAGATTATTGCTTGAATAGGTGTAAATTGAGAGAGGCGGATACTCAAAGAGACCTCGGAGTCCTCATGCATCAGATGTTGAAAATAACCACACAGGTTATTGGCTCTGGGTGGCACGGCAGCACAGAGGTTAGCACTGCTGCTTCACAGCTCCAGGGACCTGCGTTCGATTCCCGACTCGGGTCACTGTCTGTGTGGAGCTTGCACATTCTCCTTGTGTTTGCGTGGGTTTCCCCCGGGTGCTCCGGTTTCCTCCCATAGTCCAAAAATGTGCGGGTTAGGTTGATTGGCTGTGCTAGATTCAGAAAGAATGTTCCAAATGGTGGGGGAGTCCAGAACTACGGGTCGTAGCTTGAGGATAAGAGATAAACCTTTTAAAACATAGGTGAGGAGAAATTTCTTCATCCAGAGAGTGGTGAATGTGTGGAATTCACTCCCACAGGATATAGCTGAGGCCAAAATGTTGTGTAATTTCAAGAAGAAATTAGATAAAGATCTTGTGGCTAAAGGGATCAAGGGATATGAGGGGGAGGGGATCAGGATATTGAATTTGATGATTAGCCATGATCAAAATGAATGGCACAACAGGCTCGAAGGGCCGAATGGTCTACTCCTGCTTCTAGTTGCTATGTTTCTATGTTTCTATGTTGCTATGTTTATATGCCCAGAAAATCAAAAATCTGTGTATTTCAAAATAGCATCACAATTCAGTCATAGAATCATAGACGTTTACAACATGGAAACAGGCCATCCAGCCCAACTTGTCCATGCCACCCTTTTTTTAACCCATAAGCTAGTCTCAATTGCCTGTGTTTGGCCCATATTCCTCTATACTCACCTTACCCATATAACTGTCTAAATGCTTTTTAAAAGACCAAATTGTACCCGTCTCCACTACTACTCTGGCAGCTTGTTCCAGACACTCACCATCCCCTGTGTAAAAAAAAAAATTGCGGCTCTGGAATCTCTGCCCCTCTCACCTTAAATCTGTGCCCTCTAGTTTTAGGCTCCCCTAACTTTGGGAAAAGATATTGACTATGTAGCTGATCTGTGCCCCTCATTATTTTATAGATCTCTATAAGATCAACCCCTCAGCCTCCTACACTCCAGAGAAGAAAGTACCAGTCTATCCGGCCTCTCCTTATAACCCAATCCATCAAGTCCCGGTAGCATCCTAGTAGATCTTTTCTGCACTCTTTCTAGTTTAATAATATCTTTTTTATAATAGGATGACCAGAACTGTACACAGTATCCCTAGTGTGGCCTTACCAATGTCTTGTACAACTTCAACAAGACGTCCCAACTCCTGGATTCAATGTTCTGACAAATGAAACCAAGCATGCCAAATGCCTTCTTCACAACTCTGCCCACCTGTGACTGCATTTTCAAGAAGCTATGAACATGTACCCCTAGATATCTTTGTTCTGTAACTCTCCCCAACGCCCTACCATTAACTGAATAAGTCCTGCTCTGGTTCAATTGTCCAAAATGCATCACCTCGCATTTATCAAAATTAAACTCTATCTGCCATTCAACAGCCTACTAGCCCAATTGATCAAGATCCCGTTGCAACCCTAGATAACCTTCTTTACTGTCCACTATACCACCAATCTTAGTGTCATCTGCAAACTTACTAACCAAGCCTACTAAATTCTCATCCAAATCATTAATATAAATGACAAATTACAGTGGACCCAGCGCCAATCCCTGAGACACACCGCTGGTCACAGGACTCCAGTTTGAAAAACAACTCTTTACAACCACCTTCTGGCTTCTGTCATCAAGCCAATTTTGTATCCATTTGGCTCCCTTATTCAGGATCCAGTGGGATCTAACCTTATGCAACAACCTACCATGCAGTACCTTGTCAAAGGCCTTGCTAAAATCCAAGTAGACAACATCAACTGCACTGCCCTAATCTACCTTTTTGTTTACTCCTTCAAAAAAACTCTGTCAAATTTGTGAGACATGATTTTCCACTCACCTAACCATGCTGACTGTCCCTAATCAGCCATTGTGTCTCTAAATGCCTGTAGATCCTGTCTCTCAAAATATCTTCTAATTTACCCACCACAGATGTGAGGCTCACTGGCCTGTAGTTCCCAGGCTTTTCCCTGCAGCTCTTTTTAAACAAAGGCACAACATTTGCCACCCTCCAATCTTCAGACACCTCACTCGTGATTATCGATGATTCAAACTTCTGTGCTAGGGGACCCGTAATTTCCTCCCTAGCCTCCCACAGTGTCCTAAAGTAAGATTAGCCCAATGCTTTCTGTGAAATTGTAACATTAAACATTAAGGCAGTGCAATTAACTCTTCATTTCGGATGTAGTTTTTAAATCTTCCCTAGTGTTTTGTTTAATTTGTTAAAGGATGTGAGTGAGTATTGCTGACTCAGCCAATATTTCTCACTCATCCCTATTTGCCCTTCAGAAGGTGGTGGTGAGCTGCCTTCTTGAAATGCTGCAGTCCACAGAATGCAGGTACAACTAGAGTGCTGTTAGGGAGGGAGTGACCCAGCAACAGTGAAAGAACAGTGGTGTGTGAGAAATGGAGAAGAATTTGCAGATGTAGTGTTTCCATGTTCTGTTGCTCTTGTCCATCCAGTTAGCCGAGTTCGCAGGTTTGATAGGTTCTATTGAAGTGCTTTGATGAGTTGCTGCAGTCATCTTGTCACTGGTTATTTTCCAAACATTTGTAAATGTTCCTTTGTGCATACTGATCTGACCCTGTTTACCAGATACTGAGAGTTATGGGAAATTTGGGTATAATTTATTTTGAAATGCAACATTTTGTTTGTCCTGGTGTCATTACAGAGAGAACAGGTGACAGTAACTGCAAGATCCCGTTGCCTCACTCCCAACTGTGCCGTATGTCACTACATCACCTCCCTCACCCAGGGGTGACCTTTATCAACATGAGCTATTCTGTAATCACACTTTGCAAAAATAACTGTCTTACTCTGCAACACTGGGGGAGCCATGATGTGGAGATGCCGGCATTGGACTGGGGTAAACACAGTAAGAAGTCTCACAACACCAGGTTCAAGTCCAGCAGGTTTATTTGGTAGCGAAAGCCACTAGCTTTTGGAGCGCTTCCTGCCCCTTTGTCGGGTGAGTGGGAGTTCACCTGTTGGACTTTAACCTGGTGTTTGTGAAACTTCTTACTGGGGGGGCCACAGACCTCATCGTTCAGGTGTGGCATTCTCGCCACGTATCAAATATAGGCTTGTCTTGGTCATGGAGTTCTGTTTATTTCCAAGAATGAAGCATTTTATTGGATGATTATTTCTGCAATTCTCATCTACTATTCTCCTCATTTCTCCTGAAGATTTAAACTCTCAATGCCCTATGGTTCCTAACCCAAATGGACACCACTGCCTCTTTGGGTACACTGAGGGAGAATTTAACATGGCCAGTACACCGAACCAGCACATCCTCTGGACAGTGGGAGGAAACCGGAGCACTCGGAAGAAACCCACACAGATAAGGAGAGAATATGCAGATTCCACACAGTGACCCAATCTGGGAATTGAACTTGCGTCCCTGATGCTGTGAGGCAGCAGAGCTTAGCCACTTTACCACTATGCTGCCATTAATTCACTCTGAGGACAGAGAGCATGAGCTGTCAATCAAACAATGTTTCCTTTGGAGAGCAGGTGTTCTGTTATTCTAATGGATGTCTGGGCTCTCGGCCAAGTGTACCCAATGAGGCTTCACTGAGAGTCCAGATATCTGTTAGAATAGCTGTACACCTGCTCCCCAGGGGAAACACAACCAGGGCTCACAGATCGCTGCTGTTAATTTTTCAATTTACACATGTTAAGTGGTATTAAGTGTTTGTGCATTGCAATTTTGTTCCAGCAAGAAAGTGGAACTGAGCCACTTCAGATCAGCCATGATCTTTTTGAATGGCGGGGCAGGCTCGAGGGGCTAGATGGCCTACTCCTGCTCCTATTTCTTATGTTCTTATGTAATTTTCGAAATTTCAGAAGATCTGGGTAATTGACACTTTTATTAGCTTACAATCCAGACAATATTTGATAGAAGAAATTAATAATTGGATCATACTTTTCAAATTTTTTACCCATCTCTGCATGTTCATGTCCAATGATTCTGGAAAGTGTACAGTGTCTCAATGGGCATTGGAAGAGTCTGGCATGGGGACATGAGGGGGTTAGCGGGGAGTGGGTGGAGGCATAGTTGGTATGAATGGGGCTTGGTGAGTGTTTTTGATGTGGGGGTGAAGGATGGGGTGCCTTAACATTAGCTTTCACAATGAATAAGTCCCATGGCACTGAGGTGGGCCTTTTAAACAGCAGCCTCAGCACCCAGTAGTCCCGGTGACCCTCTCTGCATTTCCCCCTGAGTCAGCTGGTCTGACTCCAGCCACACAATCAATTGCAGGAACAGGTAACTTTCATTAGGGTTTGCCTGCAGGAAGATTCCTTATTTGATTTTTAAACAGCTTTCTTCAGTTGGTGAAGAAATCACTGAGTAAATTTCCAGTGTGAAATTGTTGATAGTTTGGGAGTTTTAATCGAGTTGTTGTGGGCACAGAAACAGTGATCCGCAGCATGTGGGAGTCCGTGCCACACACTGTAACCCCAGACAACAGGTCTGATGCTTCAGATAGTTCAGCTCTGTGTTATTGAGCTGGAGACTGAGGTGTGAGAGCGGCAGGGTAGCGGGGAGGGGGGAGAGAGGCCTGGACACTTGGTTCCAGGAGGCAATCGCTCCCCTTTGGTTAGACACCTGATCCAGGTGAGCGTGTTTGTTGGCAGGATTGGGAAATATCGCGACAAGGCCCTTGGCCTGTTTCCCTGTGATGTAAATCCAGGACTGAATAATCCCTCCCCCTGCCCATCACCTGACAATGATAGGCTGTGTTTCCTGACATCAAACATTGGGAATTTAATTATAAGAATTTTGCAGCTGGCACAGTGGCCACACACTGGGATAATATTTCCCACATCAAATTTGAATCCCACGTCAGTCTGTTTTACAACTGGTTTTAAAAGGCGTGCACTTGGCAACCTGAACTCTGAGGGGAACTCGGGTGATGAGGGCACATAACGCAGCGTGGCACTGGCAAGAACCGCAGTGCAAGGAAGAGGCTCCGTGGATGGTCACAGTCACATCTCTACCACAGCTTCTGCTTATGGTGCCATGGAACGAGCAAGGGTGCAGGCAGAGTGAGGGTGGGGGAAGTGGGGAGTAGCGGGGGGTCCATGGCAGCACAGACTGAAGGTTACACACAACACTTGGTGGGGGTGGGTAGGGTAGGGTGGGGTGGGGGGGGTAGGATGGGGGGGGAGGAAATAAAGAAGACAGCTGGGAAAATGGAAAAATATATGAAAGGTGTGTACTCTTTCACAGCTTTTAGCTGGAACCTCATTGACAAGCTGGAGTCTGACTCATCAGTAATTGTGTCCGTTCAGATAGCGTGAATGTCTGAGAGCGCCAATAAGTTCTGCTCTACATTCCACCCCTCCCATGCAGACTTCCAAATTCAATGAATGCTGTGGTGCTGCAGAGCCATTGAATGACTGGGAAAGATTGAGAATCCTCTTCGAATGGTAACTATGGAGCTTTGCCTGAGGGGACACCCCCAATCCCTTGCTTTATGTTAAAGTTGACATTGACAAGTGTTTCTCATGGTGCAAGCATGGCACAAACCCTTGGAATGCTGGTTAGGACAATGCCTGCTCCTCAGAATGCATCGAGTGGCTGATTGCCACCACTTGGTGATGTGATATGAGGTGATGGTGGTGGGGGATTTGGCCAAACACTGTGCGCACTGAACACTGGGTATCCATGCGGTGATGATGTGGAGATGCCAGCGTTGGACTGCGGTAAACACAGTAAGAAGTCTCACAACACCAGGTCCAATAAGTTTATTTGATAGTAAATCCACAAGTTTTCGGGTTTGTCCCTTTGTCAGGTGAGTGAAGAGCCCTGGTCTCAAATAGAGCGTATAAGTGTGCCTTTATATGCCATGTACATTTGAAAATTGGCAAGTCATGTTGCAGCTTTGTGGAACTTTAGTGAGGCCGCACTTGGAATATAGTGTTCAGTTCTGGTCACCACACTATCAGAAGGATGTGGAGGCTTTGGAGAGGGTACAGAAAAGATTTACCAGGATGTTGCATGGCATGGAGGGCAATAGCTATGAGGAGAGGGTGGAGAAACTTGATTTGTTTTCACTGGAGTGACGGAGGTTGAGGGGAGACCTGATAGAAGTCTACAAGATTATGAGAGGCATGGACAGAATGGATAGTCAGAAGCTTTTTCCCAGGGTGGAAGAGTCAATTACTAGGGGGCACAGGTTTAAGGTGCGAGGGGCAAGGTTTAAAGGAGATGTACGAGGCAGATGTTTTACACAGAGGATAGTGGGTGCCTGGAACTCACTGCCGGGGGAGGGAGTGGAAGCAGATACGGTAGTGAGTTTTAAGGGGTGTCCAGAAGAATATATGAATAGGATGGGAATGGAGGGATATGGTCCCTGGAAGGGGAGGGGGTTTTAGTTCAGTCGGACAGTACGGTCGGTGTAGGTTTGTAGGGCCGAAGGGCCTGTTCCTGTGCTGTAATTTTCTTTGTTCTTTGTGTGAAGACCTGTGACAGGAACTGATAATCCTGAGTAAGTGTCATCCTGGAGTCAAGAGACAGCTGCTGCTCCAAGAATTAAATTACAGAGAAACCTTACACAGCCTGTGTTTGTATTCTGTGGAATTTAGAAGCATAATGGATAATTTGATCAAAATGTTCACGATATCAAAGGGAACAGGTAGGATCAATCAAAATTACTTCCCTTACTCTCAGATGAGGGAAAAATTAGAGCCAAACTTTCAGGAGTGAAATTAGAAAAGAATTCTAATCATCGAATCCATAGAATCATTGAATCCCTACAAAAGGCCATTTGGCCCATCAAGCCTGCTTTGACAGGTGCTATCCCCATTACCCAAACTATTTACCCTGTTAATCCCCCTGACACTGAGGGCCAATTTAGCTTGGCCAATCAACCTACCCTGCACATCTTTGGAGTGGAACTATTGACAAACGGTGGTCAAAGTTTCGAACTCTGGCTCGCTGGATGATTTTGACCCTGAGCTTGATAGGTTTTTGTTTACACAAAGTATAGAGAATACAGGACAAAGTTGGGTGCTCACAGTTTGGTCACAGAACAGCTATGATCCAATTAAGTGGTAGAATAGACCTGAGGGGCTGAATGGCCTCTTCCTGTGTCTCTGTTCCTTTGTTAAACAACTTGATAAGAAACAGGACTCTTGAATGGTGCAGTTTATCACCAACCATGGAAAATATTGTGTAAATTTCCAGCCCACAGAGTTGTGATTTGCAGACAGCTCTATGTGTGGTGGGGATTTTTTCCACAGCGTGTTTAATTCAGTTTACCCTTAGAGTTTGGACACTGTTCTGGTATTTACCTTGATCCTGCTAACATGTTACTTTAATATTGAAAAACCGGAGTAATTGAATTTGTCTGCTCCATGATCTGAGTGTCCACAAACTTCATTACAAACCATCAGTCCTCACCATCCAGCAACTCTTGGTAATTCTGAACTTTTTAAATGTATAACCAGACATTCAAGATATATCTCTGCACTTGCTGTAGCCCGATTGTGCAGACAGTTATGCAAATTGTTTCCCATTGCTGCAGGAACAATAGAGAGAGCAGATCAGAGCGAAATTAAATCACGTAAAAACAAAGGATAAAGATGGCAAGATTCGAGAACCCTCGATGACAAGAGAGACTGTGAGCTGAATGGAAAAGAAGAAGGAGGCATACATAAATTTCAGGAAGTCGAAAATGATAAGGTTCTTGAGGAATACAAAGATAGCAGGAAAAAGCTTAAATAGGGATTTAGGAGGACAAAAAAGTGTTATACAATATCCTTGGTCGGCAGAATTAAGAAGCATCCTAAGGTTTTTTTATGCTTATGTAAGAAGGAAGAGGGTAGCTAAGGAAAGGGTGGGTGCACTCAAGGACAATGGAGGGAACTTGTGTGTGGAGTCAGATGAGGTGGGTTAGGTCATGAACAAGTACTTTGCATCAGTATTCACAGAAGAGAAGAGTATGGTGGATGGTGAGTGTAGAAAGGAGGATGTTGACATTCTAGAACATGTTGAGATAAAAATGGAGGAGGTTTTGGAGGTTTTAAGATGAACATTAACGTGGACAATTCCCCAGGGCCAGATAGGGTCTATCCCAGAATACCGAGAGAGGCGAGGGAAAAAATTGCTGAGATCTTTGTATCCTCTTTAGCCACGGGATCGTACCAGAGGATTGGAGAGTGGATAACATTGTTCCTCTGTTTAAGAAGGGCAGAAGAGATGTTCTGGAAAATTACAGGCCTGTGAGCCTTTATCAGCGGTGGGGAAATTATT
Source organism: Carcharhinus amblyrhynchos (assembly GCF_965287045.1). Classification (NCBI taxonomy): domain Eukaryota; kingdom Metazoa; phylum Chordata; class Chondrichthyes; order Carcharhiniformes; family Carcharhinidae; genus Carcharhinus; species Carcharhinus amblyrhynchos. Next base: position 52,587,432 of record NC_137342.1, read on the forward strand.
GGAGAAGATTCTTAGGGATAAGATGTACTCACATCTGGAAGAGAGTAGGTTTATTAGCGGTAGGCGGCATGGTTTTGTAAAGGGGAGATTGTATCTCACCAATTTGATTCAGGAAGTGACAAGAAAAATTGACCAGGAGAAGGCAGTGGATGTTGTAGACATGGACTTTAGTAAATCCTTTGATAAGGTTCCTCATGGCAGGCTGAGACAGGAGGTGAAGTCATATGGTTTCCGAGGTAAGCTAGTAAAATGGATACAAAACTGGCATGACCATAGAAATCAGAGAACAGCAGTGGAAGGGTACTTTTCTAACTAGAGGTCTGTGACAAGCGGCTTCCACAAGGGTCAGTGCTGGGGCCACTGTTATTGATAATATATATAATTGTTATTGTAATATATGTAAATGATTTGGAGGGAAATGTAGGTGGTCTGATTAGTAAATTTGCAGATGATACAAAAATAGGGGGAGTACGGATGGTCTGGAGGATTGTCAGAGGATACAGCAGGATAGAAATCAGCTGGAGACTAAAGGGTGGTGGATGGAATTTAACCCAGACAAATGTGAGGTGATTTGGAAAGTCTACTGCAGAAGGAAAGTATACAGTAAACGGCAGAGCCCTTAGAAATATTAGCGTACAGAGGGATCTAGGAGCGCAGATCCACAGTTCCCTAAAGGTGGCAACTCAGTGGACAAGGTGGTCAAGAAGGTTTATGGTAAGCTGGCCTTCATCGGCCAGGGCATTGAGTATAGGAATTGGAAAATCATGTTGCATCTGTGTAAGACTTTGGATAGGCTGCATTTGGAGTATTGCGTACAATTCTGGTCGCCGCACTACTAGAAGGTTGTTGATGTATTGGAACAGGTTCAGAAGAGGTTTGCCAAGATGTTGTCTGGTTTGGAGGAAAAGGACTATGAAGAAAGGCTGAACAAACTTTGATTATTTTCATTGGACCATCAGAGGATGAGGGGGGACCTGATAGAGGTTTACAAGGTTTGACAGGCTTTATAGAATGGATAGTCAGAGTCTTTTTCCCAAGATCAATGGGTCAATTACTCAGGGGCATAGATTGAAAGTTAGAGGGGGAAATTTTTCAAGCAATGTAAGGGCAAATTTTTCACAGTAAAAAGTCTGACAACACCAGGTTTTAGTCCAACCGATTTATTTGATATATTTTTCAGACAGAAGGTGGTGAATGCCTGGGACGCGCTGACAGAGGAGGTTCTGGAAGCAGATTCTATAACAATGTTCAAGAAGCATCTGGATAGATACCTGAATAGGCAGGGAATAGAGAGATATGAACCATATTGAAGCAAGAAAATATTAGATGAGAGAGGTGTCTGTGTCAGCATAGACCTGGTGGGCCAAAGGACCTCTTCCTGTACTGTTCCTTGTTCTTTGTAAATTTTCCTCTCTAAACACTTGTAAAATAATTGTTGAGATTCCCTATTTGTGACAATTGGATGGAAATATATCATCTTTAACCGGCCTGAGCCAACATACTGTGATTCACCAACTGGATCAGATTAATTCTGATTGAATTTGCATCATTTGAACAAGATTCACAAATGACCAATGTAGCAAAGTTTGAGAGGAGCAAATAAAGAACTCACTGAGTTTCAGACTGGTGAAAGGGTGACTGATAAAAGGATTGACAAGTGTGGAATACACAACAAACTGACAGCGTTCTTAACTTTACACCTATTATGAAGTTTGACCAGAGGAGTCTCACAAATAACTGAACTATAAAGAGGGAGATCAGTTGGCTTTCACTCAACACTCATTTACCTATTTACTAAACTCAGCAGCAGAGCTAAGAAATCTCATCCTACTCAGACCAGAGGGAGCAAAAGTTAAGAAGCAGTGAGACAAATACTGAAAAATTGAGAACTTAGGAAGTCGAAACCCAGGGAGAACATCATAAAACTCAAATGAAAGGATTAGATACGTACCTGAGCATGTGCTGCATCTCAAGAGAACAAAAGGACTCTTCTCTCTTCTATCTTCCAGTTGCTTTATGAGAGAAGATGTTTTTTTAAGAGAATGGTTCACATAAATACAAACATTTCGCTGGCCAATGGCTGTTATATTTAGTTGTATAACTCTGTTCACACATGTTTTGGATAAGCAGTGTGAAACTTCCATAGATGATAGATACCATTTATAAAGTGTTCTCCCAAATGGGAAACTGGAAGACTGAATTCCTGCATTTCCATCATGAGGGCAGCTTGCATCAATCTCCAGTATCAGTTTCTCTATTAATGTGAGTGTACAGTATCCCCAGTTTATCATATAACATGTACAAGAGTTGATATACTCACCAAATAATACCAGATGTGTTGAACTAGACAAAGTATGTACTGTATCTAAGTTGTACCAGATGTGTACAAATTACTAGCTTTTATCCAATATTTACAGTCAAAAAGTGACTAAAGGAAATCTGCGTGTACATTTAAAATATAAAACTTGTGGCAAATATACACTCAATAGCTTATGTGGTTGACTCTACCCCCGAAATGGTCGAATTCATTCAGTTCAAAGACAAATAAGGATGTGCAACAAATGCTGGTCTTGCCAGCAACGCCCACATCCCATAAAAGAATAAAGACGATAATGACATAATCTTCCCCCTTTAGTGTCAGCTGATGTTCTCCTTGAAGTGAAAATGTTAAGTCTGTTAAAGTGCTGACGTTTCAGGAATGAGCTGAGAAACCTCCTGTCTGATCAGTTTCAAAGGCAGCGGGGGTGGAACTATGTTGTTGCTGCAGAAAGTGACAACACAAAATCTGTCAAAATGCAATGCTGCTGATTTGTTTTTGCAAAGCGATCAATCCCTATGAGACACTGCAGGCCATCAGCAGCAGCAGAATTACACTCCAGCATAATCTGTAACCTCATGGCCCAGCACATCCCCCACCCTACCATTGACCATCAAACCTGGCCAATGAAGAGTGCAGGAGGACGTGCCTGGGGCAGTGCCTGGCATACTTAAAATGAGGTGTCAACCTCATAAAGGTACAACACAGGATTACTTGCATGTCAAACAATAGAAGCAGCAATAGACAGAGATAAGTGACCCAACCAATGGATCAGACCTAAGCACCGCAGTCCTGCCACATCCAGTCATGAATGGTGGTGAACAGTTAAACAACACACTGGAGGAGGAAGCTCCAAAAATATCCCCATCCTCAATGATGAAGGAGCCCCGCATATCAATGCACAAGGGCTGAGGTGCGTGCAGCTATCTTCAACCAGAAGTTCCAAGTGGATGATCCATCTCGACCTTCTCTGGAAGTCCCCAGACTTTAAACAATTTGATTCACTCCAAGTGATCTTAAGAAACAGTTGAAGGCACTAGATACTGCAAAGCCATGGACTTTGATAATATCTTGGCAGTAATGCTGAAGATTTGTTCTCCAGAACTTGCTGCTCCCCAAGTCCAGCAGTTCTAGTACAACAATGGCATCTACCCAGCAATGTGGACAAAAAGCCCAGGTATGTCCAGGTGCACCCCATCAGTCTAATCTTCATCATCAGTAAAGTTGTCATAGATAGAAATCATAGAAACCCTACATACAGAAAGAGGCCATTCAGCCCCTCGAGTCTGTATGGACCACATACCCACCCAGGCCCTACCCCCATATCCCTACCTATATTTTACCCACTAATCCCTCTAGCCTACGTATCTCAGGGCACTAAGGGACAATTTTAGCACAGCCAGTCAACCTAACCTGTACATCTTTGGACTGTGGGAGAAACCAGAACACCCGGAGGAAACCCACGCAGACACCATATCACTCACAGTTCCTTCACTATCGTTGCGTTAAGATCCTAGAGCTCCCTCCCTAACAGCAGTATGAGTGTACCTACACCATAAGGACTGCAGCAGTTCAAGAAAATGTCCACGAAAAGATCAGCCATGATCTTATTGAATGGTGGGGCAGGCTCGAGGGGCCAGATGGCCTACTCCTACTCCTGGTTCTTATGTCCTATGTAAGAAGGCAGTTCACCACCACCTTCTCGAGGTCATTGGTGAAGGGCAATAAATGCTGGCCTAGCCAGCGATGCCCACATCCCGGGAAAGAGTAAAAAATCCCTCAGTAATTCCTTAAATTTAAAGCTTATTTATTAGTAGGCTTACATTAACACTGCAATGAAGTTACTATGAAAATCCCCAAGTTGCCACACTCTGGCGTCTGATCGGGTACACTGAGGGAGAGTTTAGTATGGCCAATGCACCCAATTGGCACATCTTTCAGACTGTGGGAGGAAACTGGAGCACCTGGAGGAAACCCACGCAGACACGGGGAGAATGTGCAGACTCCATACAGACAGTGACCCAAGCCAGGAATCGAACCCAGGTCTCTGGTGCTGTGAGGCAGAATGCTAATCACTGTGCCACCGTAGTAAAATTTATGACCTTGCCTCTGGAATAACTTTCTGCGTGAAATATATCATTTACAACTGTTGCTCATTCATTATTGATCATCCATTACTGAGTTGCTCTCTAGTGTAAACAGGTTTGTATCATTTAACCTCTGGAAACTTTACTAATTTTGTTACTTCCTCAGTCGCCTCGTGTACTCTTGCATGTTACACAGCGAGAAACCAGAAAACATACAATCAATAGATTAAAATAGTAATAATAGATGGGTGTGGGTGGAATTGTAAATTAGTGATCTGTAAAACCGAACTCCTTATTAAAATTCACAAATAATTGTTAAAAATTAAACCCTTCAGCATTAGTGATCGGCACAGATTAGCAGAACCATGAATAGTGCAAACTGTTCTGTTGCAAGGCTGTATTGGAACAGAATATTTCATTTGTCTCAACTAACGTGCTGTGGAATCACAAAGTTCAAATCTAAATAAAGAGGATTTTAGAATACACTGATCCTCAGCAATATGTAGTAATAACATGCGACTCTACATTAATATTAATGAATGTTCATGTAAACATCGTAATTCTCCTCTCCCAGTCAGGGGGTGAGTGCTTGTTTTGGGGCGATAAACAGGAGGCAGGATTCCCAACCGCCTCCTGGATCTGGAAGGTGGGGGTGGCAATGGGAGGGAAAATATCTTTCTTTCGAACTTGAGCTGGGTGTCACTTTAATTAACTTGGAGATAGGTTCCTTCTCTAACAAAGGGTCGGGGGGAGACTAGCTCTTGCAGCTGGAGGGCTAATCAGATACCTACAATGTTGTGAGGTCCAGTAGTCTGCAGTAACTGGGCAGTGCCCTCTCGCTAACCTTTTCAAAAGTTTAAATTTCAACAAAACATAGGGGAAGCAGCCAGTTCCTGGACACGGTGGTGTTTGCTCGGTGCTCAGACAGGCAGTGAATATGGGCCTGTATTGTTACACTGGATCCTTCGCCTGTCTCTGGGTTTCTATGTCCAGCCAGTTGAACAGCCCACCATCACACTGGGAAATCGGAGGCCAGTTTGAAAATTCCAGACACTCTTCATTTTGTAAATGGGCTGTAATCTCCATGACTATACCATGCTCACTCTGAACCTGCTCCCAGTAAAAATAACTTAATCTGGGAATAGAATTGGAAAATGGCTGTGACAATTAATGCCAATAGTTTTGGATCTTGTATCCTCCATTCCTGACCTTTTCAAGACCATCACATTCAGCCAGTGGTGTCACAGATCCAGCGGGATTCGCATTTTGTATGTTTTATATTGTCTAACATTGTGATGTCTTCCAGAACGATCTTTAACAGGATGGTGCACCCAAAGCTCAAAACCCCAAGAGAGACTATTTCTTCAGTGGATGTAGCTGTTACTAGGGGGCATAACTATAAGGTTCATGGTGGGAGGTATAGGAGGGATGTCTGAGGTAGATTCTTTACTCAGAGAGTGGTTGGGGTGTGGAATGCGCTGCCTGCTGTGATAGTGGAGTTGGACACTTTAGGAACTTTCAAGTGGTTATTGGATAGGCATGTGGAGCACACCAGAATGATAAGGGGTGGAATAGCTTGATCTTGGGTTCAGACATAGCTCGGTGCAACATCGAGGGCTGAAGGGCCTGTACTGTGCTGTACTGTTCTATGTTCTATTTCTATGTTTTATGTTCTAAAACTCAAAACCCCAAACCTCAGAACTCAGAACTCAGAATTCAGATGCAAAGTGTCTGTGGGTAAAGATTCACAAATGGAAAAGACTAAGAGGAAACTGATCTTGGTCTGAATGCTTTTGATCGGATGGATGAGAAGAGACTCTTCCCATTTGAGCTTCTTTTCTGTGAACCAGATAAATTATTCCCACTTATGAGTGAACTCAGAAGGGATAAGAAATATACCATCATTACTTAGAAATTAATAAGAAGTCTTTCAACATCAGGTTAAAGTCCAACAGGTTTATTTGTAGCACGAGCTATTGGAGCACTGCCCCTTCCTCAGACTCACCTGATGAAGGGACAGCTCTCCGAAAGCTCGTGATACCAAATAAACCTGTTGGACTTTAACCTGGTGTTGTGATACTTCTTACTGTGCCCACCCCAGTCCAACGCCAGCATTTCCACATCTTAGAAATCAATGAAAGACCTTTGGAGGCATTGAATTACAGCGTGGAACTCAGTATCACAAGGAATGGTTGGAGCAGATAGTATTGGTGCATTGAAAGGGAGGTTGTATGAGTTCATGGTGGTGAAGGTTGCAAACAGAAAGAGATTGTAAGAGTGAGAAGAAGCTGTGTGGATGATACACATTAGGCTGGTGTAGTTGGTTCTAATAGATCCTTCTGTTCTGTAGATTCAACGTAGTTCTGTACAATGTCTCACTATTACAGCGCATTATACATTGCACTGTGCCCACATGGCCTGTGTAATGACTGGTGGTGTAATGGAATTGTCACAATAATCCAGCCATCAGGTTCGACTCCCATCTTAACAACTGGTGAAATTTGAATTCAATAAGAATCTGGAATTAAAAGTCTAATGAAGACCGTAAAACAAGTGTCATAAAAACCATCTGGTTCCTTTTAGGGAAGGAAATCTACCATTCTTGCCTGGTCTTGTCTTGAGTGGTTTAAATGAATTGTTTGAAAAATGGTGATATGTTATGAATCATTGGTGATTTTTATCTCTATCTGGCAGAGTCAGTTGCTGGAATTTTATTGCCTCACCAGCCCGAGGCTTGTAAGATCCCACTCGAGGCCATTGGAGAAAGCCACTCTGCGAGTCTCGCCCACCTGATTCTGGGATGGGCGTTCCAGTAAAATTCCGGCCCATGTTCACTGGGGAATGAAACTTTCAGTATTTATTGCTGAGTGGAACCACCATAATATTTCAAATGATCCTTGATATGTTCTGGAATCCCTGTTAATTTTCATATCTCTTACCTGGGAATTCCAGGCGATTTTCAATCCAATTGCAGTGTAAAAGCCAAGATGTGATATTGTCTCTCAAAGAAATGTCCACATCGTTGCTTTTATACCAGTTGCTCAGCAATACTGAATTTCTTGGTAATTTATACCAGTTCAGAGAAGCAGCAATACTCCATTATTGATTCACACAACTCAGATTGCCTGCAAAACATTACCTCAGATGAAGTTTCTGTGCCACCCGTGCCACCCAGTGGATTTCTGGTATTTGATAGCGATATGTGTTTCTATCGCAATTTTTTAAAAGGATTCAAACTAAGACCTGGACTGCACTTAATCAAGTGCATGGAGAATGACAACAACTTGTTGGGTAATTCCACTCCCTTTCTCGTTTAACAAGAAGCTCCATCTCAATGGGTGGACTTCACTTCTATTTAACCACAGCAGAGGAGGAGCTACAGGGACAGAAGGTCAAAGTGGGAGGTGCCAGGACAAAAATCAAACCACTCCTTCCCATTCCCAGAACCAGAGGGCACAGCCTCAAACTGAGGGAGGGGTGGGGGGGGTGTGGTTGGGCAGTTTAGAACGGAGTTGAGGAGGAACTTCTTCACTCAAAAGGTGGTGAATCTCTGGAATTGTCTGCCCGTTGAAGTGGTGGAGGCTGCCTCGCTGAATGTATTTAAGTCACGGGTAGATAAGTTTCTGATCAATAAGGGGAATTAAGGGTTATGGGGAGAAAGCTGGAAAGTGGAACTGATCCACTTCAGATCAGCCATGATCTTATTGAATGGCAGGGCAGGCTCGAAGGGCTGGATGGCCTACTCCTGCTCCAATTTCTTATGTTCTTATTGTCCTCATTCTATAACACTTTTTATGTTGTATGCAAATGAGCTCCATGCAAAGTATGACAAAGTACCAGTTGGGTCAGAAACTGTCGTATGTTTTTATGCGAATGTGACTGAGTGAATCTGATTCCATTGAAAAGGTGAGTGTGTCACAGTAATCAAAAATGTTTTTGAATAAATCCTTTGGTTTTCTCTGTCACCCTGATGGTTGCATCAGTAAAAACTTGTGGCAAACTTTTTCTGAAGCTGTACCGTAAAGTGAATTTATCAGCAACATCTGTTTTCATAAGCTGCTTGTTCCAAATTTCCTGTTTGCATTTTCTTTGTTTTGCACCTTCAAGCTGGTGATAAAAGAACCATGAGCTCAAAAATGTAGGAAATATTTTTTCCATTAGTCTCTCGCCAGGTTCTGCTTGACAACCTTTATAGAAAGATCAGTTATAGTGTGCCCGACCCTCCAAACCATACAACCAGAAATGGAGCAAATATGTCTCTTGAGCTTTCCTTTAGAACTTGCCATTTCCAGCAGCCAGATGTGTGGTTTAACATGGTTTGAAGCATTTTTTCACTAGCGTCGTAAGATTTTGCCCTTTTCCCAGGTGTACATTACAAAGCAGTAACTATAGCTGAACATTTATGATTCCCGCGTCCACACTGCTAAAAGTGGCGGTTAGATAACTCTCCATCTCAAAAGCAGGCAGCTTTAAATTTGATCAAGTAATTGGTTGCAATTTGACATCTCCAGAAAGAGTATAAACATGTTCTGAATTATCCTGAAAGGGAATGGTGAAGTTACTTTTGGTGCTTTAAGATGAATTGCTCGCTCAATGTGTGTTGTAAGAACAAAGAATAAAGAAAATTACAGCACAGGCCCTCCAACCTGCACTGGCCATGCTGCCTAACTTAACTAAAACCCCCTACCATTCTGGGAACCATATCCTTCTATTCCCATCCTATTTATGTATTTGTCCAGACGCCCCTCAGAAGTCACTACCATATCCGTTTCTACTATCTCCCTCGGCAACAAGTTCCAGGCACCCACTACACTCTTTAAAAAATCTGCCTTGTACATCTCCCTTAAACCCTGCCTCTCGCACCTTAAACCTGTGTCCCCCAGTAATTGATTCTTCCACCCTGGGAAAAAGCTTCTGACTATCCACTCTGTCCATGCCCCTCATTATCTTGTAGACTTCTATCAGGTCTCCTCTCAACCTCTGTTGTTCCAGGGGATCATTCTGTAAAATTGAGAAAGCCACATTGAAAGATCCAGTTCTGATTAATGTCAGTGACCTGAAACAATTGGCTGGAATTTTCCACCCATCCCATTATTTTTCAGAAAGCTGGGGTGTCCCAACGCATAACGGGCATCGGGCTCCTGGTGGAAACAAAGGAATTTAGCAGCATCTGGGGCATTTTCAACAGGGTTTATTTTTAAATAAGAACATTCATTCATTTAGCATCTTTCACAAGCTCAGGGTGTCCTAAAGCATTCTGCAATCTAATGAAGGTTTTTTTTTAATTGTAGTCACGACTACTGTTAATTTGTACACGAACAACAATGTGATAATGAGCAGATACTTTGCATTGGTGATGATGATTGAGGGATAAATATTGGCCAGGGCACCGCAGAAACTCCCTGTTCTTCTTTCAAATAATTCTACAAGGTCTTCTGTGTCCTCCTGATAGGGCAGGTTTAACATTTTATTCGAAAGTCTGCATTGTCAACAGTGCAGCACTCCCTCAGTTCAGTCAGAGACTGCACCGTTAACAGTGTAACATTCCCTTAGTACAGTCAAAAATTACACTGACAACAGTGTAGCACTCCCTCAGTACAGTCAAAGACTAGTCCATCAACAGTGCAGCACTCCCTCAGTACAGTCAGAAATTGTACCATCAACAATGTAGCCCTTCCTCAGCAGTTGAAGATTGCATCATCGACAGTGTAGCACTCCGTCAGTACAGCACTGGGGTGTTCACCTAGATTTTGAAGCTCAAGTCACTGATGTGGGACCTGACACAATGGTAAATATTATCAGCCATGGTGAGTTGGTAACCATTGTGACAGGTTATTGTGGAACAGCCCAGTTCCTGACAAGGTTCAGTCCATCTGCCTGGCAGATTGAAATTCCACCATAAGCTGACACAATGTGAGATTGTTACCAATGGAGCCATGGTGCCACACCCGATATTTATTTGTTCTGTCCTCAGTCAGTCTCTCCATTCTGTGATCCAGCATTTGGATTTGATTGACAATTTTGATGGAAAAATATTTGGGTTATTTTGTAGTTTAGGTACCAGAGGTTGGAAAATGTAACTTGGAACAAAAACAGCTGTTGTAATGATACAGTTACACCCTGGCAGCTGTTGCTCATAGCTTTAACAAGTCAAAGCTTCATGTGAATCAAATTTTCTATTTTAAATCATAAACTTGTACCAGCTACAGAAACAGCAAGAGTATACAAGAATCTCAGCCATTGATAAAGAAAAGTTAATAAATGTACTTTGTCAGTATGTGACAGCTTAACTCTGCAATAAAATAGATTAAAATATTCAAAGCTCAAGATGTATGAGATCTTATCCCATCTACAAATGAAACTGTAAACTTTGAATAGCTAAAATGTTTTAAAATTTAACTACTGTGGGGTCATGTCCTCACTGTGTCTCTGAGTGCCAGAATCTAAACTCATCTACTCAGGTCTGCCAACTCTGATTTGGGTGAAACCTGATTCCGACGATGAGGTGGGTTTGAGTTGAACATTCATTTTGCCCCCCGTCTGACTTCAGTTGAACTGGGAGTGATGTCAAAGCGGAGTGAACCCATGTCGTTCATGGGGAGCGAGCCTGGATAAAATTGAGAGCGTACTGTTTCAGACTTCAGCCTGGGATGTCAAAGAGTTGCTGAGAAGGTGAGAGGTATTTGCCAGGAAAGGATGAACACAAACTACCGGGCAGGTCAACTTGACTACTCTTATTGAGCAGACGAAGGTTTTAGGTCCATGTTTCTTGTAGTTAGAAAATTAGAAATAGTATGAGAAGAAACTCCAGATGCAAATGGAAAATGTCTCAAAGAATGAAGATGATTTGTAGGTTTTCCTCACTCCAGTATTTCCTCCCCATGGTTTGTCTTCAAAGAAATTTGTCCACAGGATCGGGAAAGACATCACTCAGCAGTTCCATGCAGTGCACAGCAAGCACACACTCTGCTGATTGTAGCAGTCTCAGGTGGAATTTTCACAAAGTAAAATCTCCCAATTCCTGACATCAGACTCAATCCTCGTGTCCAGCAGATTCTAAACAGTGTACAGCACGGTGGCACAGTGGTTAGCACTGCTGCCCCACAGCGTCAGGGGCACAGGTTCGATTCCAGCCTTGGGTCACTGTCTGTGCACATTCTCCCTGTGTCTGAGTGGGTTTCCTCTGGGCAAGTTAGCTTGGTTGGCCATGCTAAAATTGACCATAATGTCAGGGGGGGCTGGTAGGGTAAATGTGTGGGGTACAATAGAGGGGCCTAGGTTTGTGTGGACTCGATGGGCTAAATGGCCTCCTTCTGTACTGTAAGACTTCACTGATTCTATGAGTTAGAAGTGAATGTTTAACTCCTCCTATTAATCTGGGTGTTAATGTATTATTGATCATTTGGAGATTTGCAGGAGAAAAATCTTCACAAAGAAAGACTGAGTGAAACTGTTTTCTTGTTTGGAGAGGGAAATGAGACAGAAGAGTTGATTGTTATTCTTGCCTGATGAGTAACAGTGGGAAGATTTTGCCTTTTAGCTGGTACAGAAGCAGGTATACAGAGTAACCATGGGGCCTAAGCTGGAGAATTGGAGCATTTGTTTCCTTACTTGTGGGAAGGTAGACATGCCCAAGAGGGAATGCAGCAATTATCCACTGCAGTGGTTCCTGGAATGATGGGATGGCCCTGTGAGGAGAGACAGTAGACAAAGCCTACATTCCCTGGAGTTTAGAAGAATGAGATGTGACCAAATTGAAGCACAAAATTCTGGAAGGGTTTGAGAGGGTAGATTCTGAGAAAACAGCCCATAGTCACAGTCTCAGGATAAGGGGTCAACTATTTATAACAGCGGTCTCCAAACTCTGATCCAGATGTGGCCCGCGGGCTGTAGTTTGGAGACCCCTGATTTATAGGATCAGCCGTGATCATGTTGTAGGGTAGAGGGGCAGAGTGGCCTACTGCAGCTCCTATTTCTAATGTTCCCATATCACTGGAGATGAGCGATCTTGCCGGTATGTTTTGAGGCCTGGTGTTTATCCATTTGGGATTGCTGGAAATTGTCTGGCTTATGCACTGAACTGATTAGCTAGTCGGGTCAGAGGGCAAATCAAATCACAGGCGGGGCTAACACATCAAGAATAGATGTTAATGGAACAGCTGAGGTGTTTCCTCTGATTTGTGATTGTTTTCAGGCATGAAGCAGTGTGTGGTCCTGCAGGTGATAATTGTTCCAATCCTGTCGTGTATTTGCAAAGATTAAACGTTTGTCAAATACTTAGGCATCAAAATCACCAACGTTAACTATTAAGAATGAATATGGGAAACCCTTCACTTTCTTTTTAATAGAAACACCCATTTAATTCCCGTTCCAGTGATGGGATACTCCCCATTTTCCTGGATGAGTGCAGCTCCAACAACACTCAAGATGCTCCACACCATCCAGGACAGAGCACCCCTTCCACAAGCATTCTCTATCATCACCTCTGATACACAGTAGCAGCATTATGTACCATCTCTAAGATTCACTGCAGCAGTTCACCAAGGCTCTTTAGACAGCACGCTCCAAGCCTGTGCCCTCTGCTACCTAGAGGACAAGGAAAGCTGATACGTGGGAACACAATCACTTCAAGCTCCCCTCCAAGTCACTCACCATCCTGCCTTTGAACCATTTTGCTGTTCCTTCACTGTCACTGGGTTAAAATTCTGGCATTCCCTCCCTGACAGCACTATGGGTGCATCTACACCAAGAGACTGCAGCGGCTCAAGAAGACAGTTCATCACCACATTCTTAAGGGCAATTAGGAATGGGTACAAATGCTGGTGTCCCCAGAGATACCCACATTAAATGAATGAATTAATAAATATATATTAAAAAGCTGGGAGATGCAGATTGCCTCGGAGAAGTTACATTTGTGACACTTGCTTGCTTTCTATTGCATGGTTGTGTTTCCATCGAGCTGTTGCCCGCAGTCAGCTGTTGAACCAGAAAGTTGGGTATCTTAGTTTGTTGTTTGGTGTTTACAATTCAATGTGAATCCTCCAAGACATAAGCTGGGGGCACTAATGCCAATTGTAATCATGTAACTAATTATTGGCTAATGAACCTTTCTTCGTTCCCAAAGCATTGTGATCATCACAGTTTGGAATAATGCTACATGGGACATTGATGCATAGGGCCAAAGAGGCAGCATTGATCTCTGGTGGACAAGGACATCTCATGTTGCACTGTCACCGCACTGAAAAACTGAAATTCACCTTCATCTGATCATTTTATTTCTGATCCATCTTTCCCTGCTCAGGCAGCTCTTTGCCAGATTTCAAGCTCCTCTGATTCCTCTCACTGTGGGTTATGTTTTGAGTTCTACTGCTTGATATTTTTGGCAGTTCAGTAGGAAACCAAAAGAAATCTCACACAGTTAATCACAGTGGACAGAACACAAGATGTGAAAATCTGCTGAAAGACATAGAAAATAAGGAAATATTTCAAAATCTTTGCACTCACAAACAAGGATTGGTCAGGATTAAATGTGTGATGGCACAGCAACGGCCAATCCCAGCCCAAAAGACAAATGGCCCAATATTGGGGTAGGTCACATTTCAGGCACCAGAACAATTGCATCCCCATACGATGGATACAATGTACGCTCTCTGCCCTCTTCACAGGACTGAGGTGAGTGGAACAGGTTCTATTTTTGAACAGTGTTATCACTGACACCACAACAAAGTTCCTACAAACTGTTTTCAATTGTTTTGTTTGTCCTGATGTCCAGCTGAGGTAAATCAGACCCAATGCTGCTTCTTCAAACCAGCTGACCTTGGCTATCTCAGCTGGATTGTCCACATGACCAATTTATAGCCACTAATCCAGATCATGTCATTGTCATAGAGTCACAGAGGTTTACAGCATTGATAAATACATTTTTGAACAGTAGAAGAACTAAGGGTTATGGTGAGCGGGCGGGTAAGTGAAGCTGAGTCTTCAAAAAGATCAGCCATGATCTTATTGAACAGTGGAGCAGGCTCAAGGAGCCAGATGGTCTCCTGTGACTCCTAGTACTTATGTTTTTATGTTCTCATGAAACAGGCCCTTCAGCCCAACTTGTCCATGCCACCAAGTATTTACCAATAAGCTAGTCCCAATTGTCTGCATTTGGCCCATATTCCCCCTTCACCCATCTTACCCATGTAACTATCTAAATGGTCTTTCAAAGACAAAATTGTACTCATCTCGACTACTGCCTCTGGCAAGCTTGTTCCATACACTCAACACTCTCTGTGAAAAAACTGCCTCTCTGGACCCTTTTGCATCTCTCCCCTCTCTTTTAAACCTACGCCCTCTAGTTTTAGACTCCCTGATTTTTGGGAAAAGATGTTGACTCTTTGGAAAAGAGCTGATCTCTGCCCCTCATTATTTTATAGACCTCTACAACAGCAAAGAACATACACCTCCTATAAACTGAGGCAATGAAATTGTGAAGTTACTTCTCAGACTAAAATGGCCTAAAGTATAAAACATTTAAAAATGCAATGGAAGTTCTAAGGACAGCTTGTTCTAGATTCTCTTCCATGTCCAAATTGCCATTCCCTGATTCCTGAATTTCTGCTCAGATTTTGTTGGGAGAATCATGGAGAATCCCCTGAGCATTCTAACATCATCAACTCCAATGATTCCACTATCCAATTCAAAAATGGCCTTCATGTGAGAGGGTTCTGGGGGAGGCAGTTCCTGAGCTTGGATATCTCTCCTTCCAGTTCTGCTCTGCCCAGATGGAGAGTCAGGAATGTCAGTTCTTGAGCCACTATGTGTTCAGTCTACCCGAGGACCCCAGTATGGAGATTGGTTCAGCTCTGTTACCTGAAATTGAGTAAATATGTATCTCCCTTCAACCTTCAATTCAAAATTGTCATTGGTGTGAGATACTCCTAGCTCTCTCTGAATCCATGCAAAGTGATTAACCCGCAAAATAGGAAATACGAACCTTTTCCTGAATCCTGGAATGGGATCAGGTCACCAAGAGGCATTTCTCAAGGAGACATCTTGCCTGTGTTTTTGTATTTTTGTACAGGTTAATAATTTCAGGATGTTACTGGGGCCATGTTTGGCGATGGAGCTGACTTTTTCTTACTAACATAATATTAATGTTTAGTATTATCAAAACAAGTACATCCTCAATGCTAATAAAAGCTCTCAGATTCCAAGCCCCTGAACACTGCTTTTTGCACAGTTGTGGCATTTCAAATGGAGATAAGACTGCGACATGATATAGACAGCAAAGCACTGAGGAGCTGCTCCTTATCATCTGAGCTCTTACGATACACAACACTCCATCGCCACAAAAAAAACAGCTGAGAACATACATCTCCTATAAACGGAGGCAATGAAATTATGGAATTACTTTTCAGACTAAAATTGCCTAAGGTATAGAACATTTAAAAATGCAATGAAAACTCCAAGGACAGCTTGGACTGTGTGGATAGTCGGTCAACATTATAATTAAGTAAAATATTAAGACAACTGTTATCTGTTGAACAAGCAAGAGATCAGATTGGCTTATTTGGAAACTCTCATCTCTAAATTCTATTTTGTGAGCAGGCGTGTGTTTGACATATGCAGGAACCTGTCCGCCTCTGAGCTGGAAGGTTAGGGTTCAAGATCTCCTCGAGGACTTGCAGACACAATCTCACCGACACTCCAATACTGTCTGAGGAAATATTGCATTCTCGAAGGAGCCGCCCTTTGGATGAATGATTAAATAGAGGCCTTGATGCTTACTTCAATTCTTAGTCGGGAACTCCATGGAAACATTCAAAGCAGAGCGTAGAATTTTCCTGGTTTCTGAGCCAATATTCCCCAGAAATTCACCTGTGTCACCTGTGACACAGTAGCATGGTAGTTGGCACTGTTGCTTCACAGTGCTAGAGACCCAGATTCGATTCCCAGTTTGGGACACTGTCTTTGCGGAGAATGCACATTCTCCCTGTGTCTGCGTGGTTTCCTCCAAGTGCTCCGGTTTCCTCCCATGTATAGAAATACAAACATCTCTGCCCAATTCAGAGCTAGTCCGAAAGATGTGCTGGATAGGGAGCATTGGCCGTGCTAAAATGTCCCTCAGTGTACCCGAACAGGCACTGGAATGTGGCGACTAGGGGAATTTCACAGTAACTTCATTGTAGTGTTAATGAAAGCCTTACTTGTGACTAATAAATAAACCTGAAGACTTTTAAATCCTGGTTGTTTGAGGCTATTGAAATATAGACAAACTATTTTCAGCAATTTAAGTGATCTTGTGGACAGAATTGTGGTGACATTTGTTGACACTACTACCTTTCAAAGTAGGTCCTTGTAAGTGAAATATTTTGTGATGTTCTAAAACATGATTGAATGAAATTCTCTTCCCATTTATATTGTGAGTTGTATGTAGGAGGGGAGTTCCAACCTGGAGTGTATAAACTGGCACTGGAACTAGCTATCATCACAAAAAACATTGGATTTATGTTGAAGGTTAACCAAACTCTTTCTATAACAAGATCCCAGTCCATAATTCAAAGTTTAATTCAAGCTGGTTAAAAATTGTCAGTAATGTGCTTCTCAAATTCCGCAGCAGCGTATGTTTTCATATTGGTAAGCTTCTGCTCGCTTAAGAGAACAGGAATAGGCCATTCGGCCCATTGAGTCTGTTCCTCCATCCGTTATCATCATGGTTGATATGTGACATGGTGCTTGCCAGCAGTTGCTGTGATGGGCAAAGCCTTATCTGCTGCTTATGGAGTTTGCCTTTCACCAGGCAATCCCAGCAGAAAGATATTTTGTTTGAACAGATTCCCAAGCAGGTGGTAAACCATGTATAGAAATACAGAGCTAGATAGAGTGTTAGTTTTTTGTTGGTGGTGGATTTATTTTAGCTTTTGGGGAGGGAAGCAGGTATTCTGAGTGACTAATTCTGCTCGTCAGGGTGACAAGCTCCACAGAGATGGGAACTGACCTGACGTTGGGAGAGAGGTTTCAAGTTAACACGCAGCAGAACCAGTTCCAACTCGGTTTGGCTGGCATGCTAACGTTATCATTTCCAGTTAATTCATGAACTCAACGTTCTGTAATTTTAGCTGGTTTGATGTTGGAGTTTAAGGTGTATCTTTGTTTGAGCTACATTTTGTATCCAATGAGCAAGGCCATTAACTGTATTTTGGGAAAAAAAGATCAAAACATAAAGATCTAGACCTTGATTGAGAAAGATTATTTTCTCCTTGTGACATTTACCACATCTTCTGCTGGTGACCTTTCAAAAGTCTGGTATTTTCAAAACGTCTTATGAGATCACAAGGTGTATACAGTCTAGATGAATTTTATTTTTACAATATCCAGTTATTTCTGAAAATTAACTCCCTCCATTCCCAAGCCAAAAGGTTTGTGAAAGATCCAAAAATTGTACTGAAGACTGCAGCAAGTCAGAGATTGTGATGTTTGACTGGAGAAGTTTGAATCAGGCTGAGGAAGTGCAGTGATGGTGAGAGATATCAAATTTCCTCAAGAACAGGATCTTCTGGAAAGAAATAAATTGTGGGTGGAATCTTCCAGTCCAGAGTTTCAGTCTGGTGATGGCAGGAAGTCGGCATGATTCCTGTTAGACGGTGAGATTCCTAAACATACATCTGGTGTCCAACTCATTAATTATGCATCCATGAGGGGCTTGGTGAATTTCATGGCAAGGCAGTTCAGAGGTCACTTGCCTCACTGTAACCTCATGTGGTCAGAGGCCCTGGTGCAATATTTAATTGTCTGCCTCCCGAACAAACATTTGCTCCTTGCAGACCTGGAGCTCCACGTTACTCCTCCAGACTCCCTGTGGCTGCAGCTCGTACTGGAGAAGCTGCCAGATGTGAGTAACCACATCCCAGGATACGAGGGCACTTCCAGCACCGCCTCTCATTCGCCTCCAGATAAGAACACCACCCATAACGCACCCACGGTCAGGCCAGTGCTCTCTATTACGATGGCCCATGTTCACTGTGTTATAAATCCTCCGCTGCCTCTTGCTGCTCAGGGCCTTTCTCCTCCTGGCCCTGTGTCTCCTTGTGATAGGACTCTTTCTCCTCATTTCCATGGGAACAATGACCAAGGCAGGGTTGGCTGGAACCTGCATCATCAATCTTCAGCGAATGTGTGAATAAGTTGAAACGATACATTGACTGAACATGTCCTTTACAGGCTTCCTTCCATCTCAGAGTTCCCCTAGTCTCAGTCTAGACATGGCACACCCACCCACCCCCTTCCAGGTAAGGGACACCTGAGAGAACTATAGTAGGGTGTTCCTGCCGTTCATACCTAACTGTGCATGGAGATATTTGACTGGGGTGATGACAGCCACATGCAAGAAACCTCCCTGAGACACTTTTCAGCCTGTCTCTATTACCCTAGAGAGGCTGTTGCCTTAGTAAAACAGAAGGACTTAATTAAGCGACCACTTGTCAGCGATAATCATTTACTTGGAAGAACTGAGGTTTGGGGATGGAAGTTGCTGTATGTCCTTTGGAGGCATCCACTTCCCTCCTCCCTCCCTCCCTCTGTCTCTCCTCCCTCTCTCCCTCCTCCCTCCATTCCTCCATCCCTCCCTCAAACACTGCAGATGGTAATTAGCAGCTTCCATCCTCCCATGTGAATGAGATTCCTGACTGCTCTTTGGGAAGCTGAACCCACCTTGAAAATAAAGAATACAAAATCCCAACATCTTACTCCTCCGTCAGGAAACTGCTTCCCATCAAATCCCACCACAATTCCCATTGCTGGAGGGACTGGAATATTCCATCCCATGTGCAATCATAATTTAATAATAATGCCAATCATTATCATAATGTATTAAAATGCTGCTGATTGGATCAAACCCTCTGTCCCAATATCAGAATGGAGGTTGGGCTGAATGTAAAGTCTGCAATGGACTGGAACACATTCCATGACCAACAGCAAGAGGGAAATGCTACCTTTAGCCATCAGCCTTCAAAAGCAACAATAGTAACTCATAATCATTTGTCTTAAAATGATTTCTTTGTTCCCACGAAGTCTCAGTTGCTCGATGTTTGATTCAATAGGCTAAATAGCCTTCCCCTGCTGTTATCTTCTATATTTCTATAATTTGGGGAAGTGTAGAGGCCCCAGTTGGTGCGGAGCTGGTTAATCCAAGGCAAGGTCTGTGATAAGGGCATCATGAGTGGCTTCAGGATGAGGACAACCTCAGCCAACATTGCCAATGATCTCCACTGAAACCTCAACGGAGAAGAGGCTCGGTCAGGACTGTTTACAATGCTGCACCCAGCCTCAGGCTTGGAGATTTGGATATTGTATAACTGACTAATGTTCACTAAACCACATCTCCACCAAAAACCTTCAGGAGAGAAGGGAGAAACTGGAGAGTTTGAATATTACTCTATCTTTCTTGGTCGTTCTGCTGTGCTCGTGTGCAGTCATCAACCTATTGCCTCAGCAACTAAGCCAGAAAAGCTGTTTTGTCTGCTGTTGCTTTACAGAGAACTCAATGAATGAACTGGTCTTGTGTTCAATGTTTTTGTTCATTTGATTGGCACATGTATACAAAGAGCATTAGAATAAAGGGACATTGGAACTTGATGGTGTTCAGATACAAATGACATGAAAGGTGAGGGCAGCAGTTAGTCTGTAAACATGGCTGCTGGAAATGAAAATAACACTGAACCTTTTGACAGTGGTCAGCTATTGAGTGTTCGTGTCGGCAACATGTACTCAGTGCTGATGCACTTTGTTCTCAGATTGCTGCACTGTTTCTGTGTCTCGTTCTGAATCGCTTTCTGGGGAATGTGTAACTTGCAGCCACTCGAAGGAAAATACTATTCAGTCATTTGACGGATACTAAATAGCTAAAAATAGCCTGTTGTCTTTGAACTAAATAAAAACTGGTCCAGGGTTTTCACAGCAACCTGATTGTGAAGAAAGCTCATGAGGAAGAAGTGATGTGTGACAAGCAGTCAAAATGTTTCCACTGTTTCTCTGAGCTTTTTGCTGATTGTCCATCTAAGTGTGTGCTGGAGACTAGACCCTGCAAACATTTCAGGGCCACGCGGCTAAGGAATTCAACTACAGCAAAAATCTTCAAATCAAGTGGCAGAGAAACATATGTAGCAATAATCAAAAATTCTGAAGTCCTGTACCACCAACAATAGTGAGTCACAGAATTAACCTCACACTCCAGGTCTGCACATCTGTATTTATTAGAATTTTTTGTATTATTCCATTGCAGTTTATTTTCCTGAGATCCTCAGTTATCTGTCAGCTCGCATTATCGCTGTAGTAGGCAGCGTCTATCCTTCACTCTAATGGTTAGACGAGGCTCTGTTCAATGTCCTCACCTTTTGCACACTCTGACTCAATACCAATTACATTGAAATAATCCGCTGCGTGTGAGATATCTTTTGAGAAAGAAAGGTAAATAATTGTGTAATTAAATAATTCCGGTGAGAAAGTGGATAAAAGAGAAAGTGATGAAAATTTGGTTGGAGGACAAATCTTTCTGATTGGTCCTTGAGGTATCAGCAGTGTTGGTTATTATTAACCTCTCGTTACCTGAATACAATACACATCTGTGCAAATCAAACTGCATCGAGGCTGTTAGTTCCTTAACAAAATGAATTAATGCACCAACTGGGTTACTTACTTTTTTCCTGCAACCGGTCTTCAATTTATCAGATTTATTGAATTGAATTTCATACTTAGTCATGTTGGGATTTAGTTCATAATTTGCTGGTATAGTGACCACTATACGGTTCTACACAAGAGGATTTTAACATTCCAGACACCCGTATCCTTCCAAAAATAAATAACTAAGATTCACTGGCCAGGATTTTCCACATCCAGCACGGTGTGTTTCGTGGTGGGAGAGGTGGCCCACCATTAGCCAGTAGCACGATCTTCCAGTCCCATCACTGTCCCACCAACAGGGTTTTCTGCTGTTGGCGTCCTCCGCTGCCAGAGAACCTGCTTCAGCGATAGCCTATGGGGGGACCCAAAGATCCTGCTGGTGAGAATGGTCTGCAGATCCCACCCACTAACTGAGCACTGTTTGAATGTTAACCTTTTAATCATTCCTGGTTTGTTAACCACTCAGGCTAGAATTCTTGCCTCTACTTTGTCCTGTATTTATTCTCATTTTACACATTGAATATCTCATGATCCTTCTAATCTAGTTGCCATTTATAATTTTACACTTTGATTTAATTCCATTGAGAGCAATGGGACGAAGTGTTAGGTGCTTCTGGACAGCACAGTCAGCCCAGGAGGAAATTCGACTCTTGTGTTCTTGCACTCAGAGTTGATTCCTCCTCACTGGCCACTTGTGCATCAGTTTCTGTCCTGTAAACTGATCCAGAAAACCCTGCGCTTCTGGAAGTTTATTTGGAAGTCTATTCATTCTATTAATGCATATTACATAAACATTGTATAGATACAGTCCACAATTAAATATGTGAACGACCGCAAAATTGTATTCTGCTGCATTCGGTAGAGAAACGGCAGAATTCCCCTATTCACCCTGGGGTAGAATTGTGACCAGGATCCTGGAGGTGGGCAGCATGGTGGCACAGTCATCAGCTCGGCTGCCTCACAGCACCAGGGATCCGGGTTCGATTTCCGGTTTGGGTCACTGTCTGTGTGGAGTTTGCACATTTCTCCCATGTCTGCATGGGTTTTCCTCTAGTTTCCTCCCACAGTCTGAAAGATGAGCTGGTTAGGTGCATTGGCCGTGCTAAATTCTCCCCCAGTGTACCTGAACAGGTGCTGGAGTGTAACAACTTGGAGATTTTCACAGGAACTTCATTGCAGTGTTAATGTAAGCCGACTTGTGACACTAATAAATAAACTTGAAATCTAGGCAATTTTACACTCCCTTCCCCCACCAAGCCTCAGAAACCACTGGGGGAGAATGAAGTTCTGGCCATTGGCTTCAGAAAATGAAATAAAGCTAAAGTTCAATAAATCTAAGTGAAAGAATATATTGAATGATCTTGAAATATGTGTTGAGGTCTGTTTTATGTTAAAGGGGCAAAAAAAATTTAAAAATATATAATTGAAATATGCCGTTAACTATTTCAATATGTTAAATGGTTTTGTGTTAAGGTTATGTAATAAAAATTGATAACTTTTTTATGGGCGTCTTAAAGAAGTAAGATCAGGTTTTCAGCAGCAATTTCAAGACATCAAAATAGTTTATTTTCTGCTCTTTAAATAAAACATTTGTTGCAATCCGACATGGCCATTTCACAACCTCATTCATTGGAGATCTAAAATATTCACATCAATTTAATTTAAACACGGGATAAAAGTTAAAATTTCTTCGCCAGTTCACTGATGGTTCATTGGTCCCTCTACAGAGGGGCAAAATAGGCAGGTTTGTGTCCTTTGGGATGTCATCACTGTCAACTGAACACAAATGATTTTTCCCATTAAGCGGTTCTTTGGAACCAACAAACATTTCACAAATGACAAAACTTTGTTCCCAGCCACTACTGGGGATTTAACTAGTACCTCCAGAACTGTGAGGATAATGTTGACTATCGGTGCTGCGTGTTGAGTTGTACAGTTGTACTAAACTGATAGCTTAATGGAACAAGCAATCTGAAAAGATTTGTGTGGATATTAAAGTTGACAATGTTGCTGAATTGGGAGAGGGCTGATTTTAATAGGATAAGACAGGATCTGGCCAAAGTGAACTGGGAGCAGCTATTGGTAAGAAAATCCACATCACAGGGCAGTGGGAGTCATTCAAAAAGGAAATAGAGAGAGTACAAAGCCAACGTGTTCCCATAAAGGTAAAGGGCAGGACCAACAAGCCCTGGATATCAAGGGATGTACAGGATTGAAGAAGGAAAAGTGGGAGATTCAGGGGGCTCCAAACAGTGGATGCCTTCGAGGAATATGGAAAGTACATTGGCAGGTGTGGAGGGTGGCTGCTGGGGGTGAGGTGAGCGTTTAAAAAAGGAATTAGAAAAACAAAGAGGGGACCAGAAAAAACACTGACAGATTAAAATAAAGGAAAATCCTCAGGTATTTTATAAGTATATTGAGGGCAAGAGGGAAACCAGGGAAAGAGTAGGGCCCCATTAGGAATCAAAGTGACAATCTGTGTGGGGCCGGAAGGTATGTGTAAAGTTTAAAACGAGTATTTTATATCTGTTTTCACTATGGAGGACAGTGTCGGTATAGAAAGCAGGGAAGGGGAGTGTGATATTATTGACCAGATTAACATACAGAGGAAGAAGGTGTTAGCGGTTTTAGAGGGTTTAAAATGGATAAATCCCCTGGCCCAAATGAGATGTATCCCAGGCTACTGTATGAGGCAAGAGAGGTGATTACAGAGGCTCTGACGTGAAATTTCAAATCTTCTCTGGACACAGGGGAGGTAAACACAGTAAGAAGTCTCGTAACACCAGGTTGGAGTCCAACAGGTTTATTTAGTGGCACAAGCCACGAGCTTTCGGAGAGCTGCTCCTTCATCAGGTAAGTGGGAGTTCTGTTCACAAACACGGCATATAAAGACACAAACTCAATTTACAAGGGAGGTGCCAGAGGACTGGAGGACAGCTAATGTGGTGCCATTATTCAAGAGATGAAATAGAGATAAATCAACTAATTACAGGACAGCAAGTCTAACATCAGTGGTAGGAAAATTGTTGGAAATAATTCCTAGGAACAAAATTAACCTTCACTTGGAGATGCAAGGATTAATCAAGGATAGTCGGCATGGCTTTGCAGGGGGAGATCATGGCTGAGAGCCTTCATCCTCATTCCCTCCTGGAGTTCTCCAATGTCGCTGAATGGAGCTTTGGCTCAGTTCTTCCTCCAAGTGGTGTTCAGTGTGAAGGAGGTTGAAGCTGACATGGTAAAGGTAAATTTCTCACATTTTACATTGGCATCGTTTCTTTTCATTCAATAGAAAGAGTGAGGGTAGACAAAACCCTTTCATTCATCAGCTGATGGGGGACGATAGTCAATAAGCCAGCAGATTTCCATGCCCATGTTTGACCTGATGCCAGGAGATGTCACAGTGTGCAGTGTCGGTGTTGATGGCTCCCGGCTGTATGTCTCTGTGCTGCCAGCTCTGCTGTGTCTGTCCTGTCGGTGGGACGGGACATTCCCAGGGAAGGTGATGGTGGTGTTTGGGACATTGAAAATTATGATCCTGTGAGTATGTCAATGTCAGGCTGATGTTTATTCTCCCAAATCTGGCACAAAATCCCAGATGTTAGTGAGGAGGACTTTGCTGAACCAACAGGGCTACACATGAGGGGGTAGAAGTTATGCTTCAGCAAAATAAAATACTGGCTAAACCATTCCTGGAGTTGCTGAGAGCAGTTCCAGGCACACCACACATTCTGAAGGAAATATGACCTTGGAGAGGGTGAAATATCACATTTACCTGAATGATAGCTGGATTCCAAGGGATATATTATGGGGAGAGGATCGACAAAATAGAGTTGTATTCACAGGAACTTAAGACATGATTTGAACAAAGTTTTTCAAGATCTAAAGGGGAGCAGACAGGACTGGAGGGCATAGTTTAAAAAATTGGATCAAATTTAGGAAACAAGGGCAGAATGGGCGGCAGAGATTTGGAACTCTCCTCTGTAAATGGCAACTGATTCTCAATTTTTCTTCCTTGTTTTATATTTCCCTTCTTACTTTCTTTCACCACTCTTCCTTTTTCCATTCTATGGCTTGTGGGGAATGGTTTACGGAACGTGGATCTGTCCTTGCTCAGGGGAGATCCAGGCCGCAGTTTGATCTAAATAGATAGAGCCTGGCTTGTTGTGAGCAAAATATGTTGAGCCAAAGACAATCTGTGGCTGAATAAGGCAGATGTAATTAAATAAGGAACAACATAGTGTGTTAGGCAGCTCTGTGAGAAGAGTCACTCCTCAGTCCAGTGGTATAATCTCCTCTTAATAAGATAGCTGAACAAAACCGTCAGCATGAAAGAAAACCATTTTGCCAACCCTCGCTCTTTCTATTGAATGAAAAGAAACAATGCCAGTGAGATGTTTACCTTCTCCATGTCAGCTACAATCCCCAATAGATTATCAATAGCACCGCACTGTTCTGTGTAATGTGAAGATGTGACTCTATAGAAATGAGCACACTGGGGCTATTGCAGATTGAGACTGAAGTGAGCTCTTCAGACTGAATACCATCACAACCTTTTCTTATTGTTTCATGACAAGTTGAATACTGAATGGATCTGTTTAATCAATTTATAAAAATATTGAATTTACAACAAAAAACAGATTGTTCAGGTTGCAATATACCTTGAGACTCTCAGAATAGATGGCATTTGATCAATTCCCACAACAATTCTCCCTTTGAACTGTTGCACTCTTTTTTTCTAATTGAGATGATACGATCACATTAGTTAAACAATGGATACATTTCTGCGCTGATCTGTCTTATTTTACACTAATTCTGCCATTAGGATTAATGATCAAAATCAAAGAATATTTCTCAACTTTATAAACACTATTTAAATAAAAGCACCCACTTTATTTGTGATTAGCTAAGACTCTGTTACACTAAATTTTCAAAGCTAAAACACCCTTTTATTAATAACATCACAGAAGATTGTCAGCTAACATTGAAGATCATGGAATTGAGGAGAACTTATTGGCCCAGTTGGGAGATTAGCTGAGAGGCAGAAGACCAAATAGTGACAGTTGCTTTAATTGGCAAGCTGTGACTCATGGGGTGGGATTTTCCGGATTTTTGAGAGACACAGGAATCAGCGGTAATGGGAAATGGGCAGACAGCAAAATGAAGCTGAAACATATGCAGTTCAGCCATGATCTTATTGAATGATGGAGCAGGCTTGAGGGGCCGAATGGCCTACTCCTGCTTCTAAATCCTGAGCTCCTAGGTGGTAGCGTAAATGAATCAATCAAATGGGAAAAACAAACCGTGGCAAGTCGATTTCACGATGGACAGCTGGTGAAGTCATCCAATTTGGACCCGGAAAGATAGATGAGAGAACTTTCTAAATGGTAAAAAGCCAAAAATAGTGGAACCCCAAACAGTCCATTGTACATAGATCATTAAAATGTCACGATCGGGGACAGGAAAATCAAAATGCAAATAACGTGCTGGGCTTTATTTCTATCTAGATAACTCAAAGGGTTAGAGGTCATGCTGCACACAGACAAAGTCCTGGGTCACACTCAGCTCTGCTCTCAACATTGAGAGCCCAGGACAATGAGGCCTTGAGTGAAAACGAGAGTCAGATCCTCCAGGAGGCAGGAGATACTCGCACAGAGCGAGCTCAGGGGAAGTTTGGAAATTTCTACAACAAATGGCAATTGTTGCCAGACCGATTTGTTAATTTTAAATCTGAGATCAATACATAAATATGGAAACTAAATGATGTCTGAAATTAGCCAAAGCTCTGAGCCCATGGTGGAGGTGGTGGTGGTGGTGGGGGGGTTTGGACACATTTCTATCCAATGTTACAAAGAATATTGTGTTGCTGCAGGATCATAGGGACAGAGGGGAAAGAGATCCCTGCTGGAACTGATCCCAGAGTAAGTGATCCAGCAGGAAGTGATCTGGGGGAATCGACCGATCAGTAAGTGATCCCAGCAGGGATTCATCCCAGGAGGAAGTGATCCCAGCAGGAAGTTCAAACAGTGGCACACAGATGGGTTTTTTCTGTCAAGTTCAGAAAGAGCTCTGCTGTTTTTCCTGAGCTGACAGAAAAGATTAAAACATGTTCAGAGACATTCTCACAGCAGCCTCCTACAGGCTGCTTGAAAGCAAAAATCAGGCCAGTTTTCAACAATGTCCCATCCATTTGATGCGGGTTGCTGGAAATCAGTGATTGGATATTGCTGGGGTTGGGGAAGGGGCAGGGGGGGAGAGCGTGTACCCCCCTGGCAACCAGTGCCAGTCCCGTGTAGTCTTTGGGCAGATTTGTCTGTAAGTGGATTGGAACTTGCCTTTTGTCCGTGTATCCGACTGTTTAACTAAAGTAAATCAGGGCAGGAGCCCATTGAAGGACCTTATTTCCAATGCCAGCTACAAAGTAAAGTTTATTTCTTAGTCACAGGTAAGGCTTACATTAACATTGCAATGAAGTTACTGTGAAATTTCCCTAGTCGCCACAGTCTGGCAACTTTTCGGGTCAATGCACCCTAACCAGCAGGTCTTTCAGACTGTGGGTGGAAACCAGAGCACCCGGAGGAAACCCACGCAGACACGAGGAAAATGTGCAGACTCCGCACAGACAGTGACCCAAGCCGGGAATCGAACCTGGGTCCCTGGTGCTGTGAGGCAGCAGTGCTAACCACCGTGCCACCCTACAAATGTGTACAGCATGCTCTGAACATGCTCCAATTAATTGTGGGGTAATACTGAGTCTCCAAACTGGTTGTCCGGCAAGTGTCTCTCTGGATGGCCTGGTGCTTATTCTTCCCCACCCCTTGTCTGACACACTGGCAAGTTTCCCAGCCTCATGCTGCCCATCAGCCAGTACTGGGTACACATTGGCTTGGTCTACACCTTGTGACAACACTCGAGTGAAGCCCAACCCTAACAGTGAGCTGGGCATCAGAACCCCACGGCACAGCTTTTCCCCACAACCCCTCCCTCATCTTAGACAAATGTTAAATCTCCTCCCCTTTCCCCACCCTGCAGTGAATTATCTGATTGCTTTCAATACTCTTCCACTTCATCGGGTTAATTTAAAATTGTTGATCTCTCATAGACTAAGCAAGTTATTTAAAAACAGAGCTTCATTATTCTAACACCATGCTTTATTTCTGTAACCGCGTCCTGTTCTTATTATTTCACAAATCAGTGATTTGTGCTTATTCCCCACAAACCCACAGATAAACCATTATTCTTGGAGCAGAGCACTTTATCAGACCCACAGCCCAGCAACATTTATCATCACGTGTGACCCAATATTGGAAAATCCATTCATCAGAATTATTGTTTGGGTGACAGTTCCTTCATTAAAACACTGCACAAAGCCGTGTGTGTGTCTATTCGTAATGTAGAAAACCCTCCCTATCAATTCAAATGGCTGGCGCGCTCCTTGTTCTTGTTAAACACGACAAGATGAGCAAGAAAAGAATGCTGATTGTGTTTTCACATTTTCCTGTGATTCCCTCCCCCACATTGTCACAATGTCCTTCCTGTGACCTCAGTATTCCGAGTCTTATCCTGACATTGGCCCCATTTACAAATGGCTCACTCAAATGAATCTTACACTTTCCATTCTAACATTGTTCCTCTGCCCAGCTCTTGTTAAATTTTACAAATTGGGACTCTCTGACAATCGAAAGGTAAAATGATATTGTCACATTTAAATTAGCAGTGATTGTACCCTGCTTCAAGTAGCAAGGTTATAGATATGGGGGTAGGGGGAATGATCTTATTTTACATCTGAAATATTAAAGAAATATTGATCAATCCACCTGTGTGTGTCACGCATCAACAACACACAAGTTTCATTGGTTAGTCCATTAACCATAAACACAGGTGTCAACAACCTCAATCTTGTGAGGAGCTTGTTAGCGCTCAGAAAGAAAATTCACCTTCAAGTGAAATTTAAAGATATGGGCCAGAATTCTTTCGCTGCTCACCCTCCACTGCCCCTGCCTGTGAGGATGTAGAATTCAGCCAAACTTCCATTCACTCCGGCCTGAATGGCCCGAAAATCCCACCAGTGCGAATGGCCTGAGAATCCCACCCATGGAAACATTAACACACAGGTCCACATTCAGGGACAGATTTATGAAATTTTCTCAAAGTGCTGAGAAGGAATTTGAACCTAGCAGAAGCCGATGGTAAGGCTGTAGACTTATGAGATTAAGCAATTGAGGAAACTGATGACAAAGGAAGTCTCATGTTTGGGATGAGTTTGCAGCTGGCCGGTTCTGGCACATTCTGTGCCGGCCTCATGGTATTTTACAGCAGCAAGTAATCTTGACGTCGACTGATCCTCTGATCCCAGCTCTAATACCTCAGACTCTAAGAAGACGTTTTCTGGAACAATTACAATGTGGGATAATATGTAATAGAAACATAGAAAATAGGAGCAGAAGTAGGCCATTCGGCCCTTTAAGCCAGCACTATCGTTCAATATGATCATGGCTGACCATACACTTTCAGTATCCCACTCCCACTTTCTCTCCATATCCCTTGATCCCTTTACCCACAGGGCCACGTCCATCTCCCTCTTGAACATTTCTAATGAACTGCTCCCAACAGCTTTCTGTGGGAGAGAATTCCACAGGTTCCCAACTCTGAGTGAAGAAGTTCTTCCTCATCTCAATCCTGATTGGTTTACCCTTTATTCTCAGACTGTGATCCCCTAGTTCTAAACTTCCCCAACATCGGGATCATTCTTCCCACATCTAACCTGTCCAGTCCCATCAGGATTTTATATGTTTCTATGAGATTCTCATTTGTTCTTCTAAATTCCAGTGAGTACAAGCCCAGTCGATCCAGACTCTCTTCATGTGTCAGTCCTGCCATTCCAGGAATCAGTCTGGTGAACCTTCGCTGGATTCCTTCAATAGCAAGAATGTCCTTCCTCAGACTAGGAGACCAAAACTGCATACAATACTCAAGGTTTAACCTCACCAAAGCCCTGTATTACTGCAGCAAGACATCCCGACTCCTATACTCAACTCCTCTTGCTATGAAGGTCAGCGTACCCTTAGCTTTCCTCACCGCCTGCTGTACCTGCATGCTAACCTTCAGCGACTGTTCCACCATGACACCCAGGTCACATTACACTTCCCCTTTTCTTAATGATTTGTTATATATTAACGATTTGAGCATGAACGAGGGGGGCACGACTGTAAAATTTGCAGGGCGCAAAGATTGGGCGAGTAGTGGATAGGGTAGAGGATAGCTATAATGTACAAAACAGTATCAATGGGTCGGTGGAGTGGGTGGTAAAGTGGCAGGTGGATTTTAACATAGAGAAGTGTGAGGCCATGCACTTAATAAGGACGGTTATAGGGAATACACAATAAATGGGAACATGCAAAGAAGAGTGGTGAGAGATCTTGGGGTTCAGGTACACAGGTCCCTAAAGGCAGCAGTTCAAGTAGACAAGGTTGTAAAGAAGGGATATTGAATGTTCCCCCTTCATTGTCAGAGGTATAGAATATAAAAGTAAGGATATAATGTTGGAATTGTATAAAACACTGGTGAGGTCACAACTTCAGTATTGTGTGCAAGCCGGACGTAGGGGACATAGATTCAAGATAAGTGATAAGGGGGCACAAGGAAGAGCATTTTTACACAGAGGTGGTGGGTGCTTGGAATTTGTTGCCCGAGTGATGGAGGCAGAGATCCTAAACCCATTTAGAAATAATCTGGATCTGCACCTTAATTGCTGTAAGCTACAGGGCTATGGAGCTAGGGGCAGGAAGGTGGGGTTAGAAATAGCACCTGGCTGGCATGGACACGATGGGCTGAATGGCCTCCTCCTGTGCTTTAACCTACGGTTCTACAGTCGCAGCAATGCCTGAAATTCTGCTTTGTAGCTTAGTGTGACTGACTAATCATCACGTGCCCACCGGCTGTTGTGTGCCCCCTCCCCCCCCGCCCCGGCTGCGATGCCCCCTGGCATATCCACACTCACACAGAAACACATGATGGATAGAATGCTGGAATTGGAATACTTTTGAAAGTCATCCAGAATAAAGAAAGGTTTGCATTTCACAACTGCAGGATATCCCTCAGAGCTTCAATTAATGATGTAATTTTCAAAATGTTAGGCAAAATCTTCCAAAAAATGGCAAAGAGTCAGGTTCTGATTGAGAAGCAGTGTGTATCTCCCCAGAATCACAGCTAGACTTTCTCACCAGATTTTTAAGTACTCTGTCAGAAAAATTGGGGATATTTTGCTTTACCTCGCTGGCAGGACGCGGAAGAAAGCATCACTGACAGATCACTGCGGTGGGAAATGTGCTTCTTCTGACTGTAGAATTGATGTAGATTGTCCAAATAGCCAATCCTGTTAAATAATTCCTACAGACAGCAAACCAGGAAATGAAAAATCTGAAGCAAATCATTCTTAAAAATTTGACCTTATGGAGTAGAAATAGGGTGGAGGCAGAAACTGAATTAGGATGAAAACTTCTGTTTAAAAATTATCTCAAACAAATAGTTCAAAAAATATAGTAATGAACCTCAATGGTGAAATTTCACAACAGAAATATGAAATGATCATTTTCAGGTCGAGATCTGGTGTTCAGGTTCAGTTATCACTCAAATCACTGTTAGAAATCCAGTTTTATCAAATTGAATAAGGTGTATATTTTTATGGGCTGTCTTAACAGCGTTATGAAAATGGACAAAGGAGAATGTTTTAACACACCAACTAATTTCACTGATTTGTCAGTTCTGTGGTAGTGGTTGTGAGAGGGAAGTGGGGGAGGTGAGCAGTTGGGGGTGTGGGGAGGGGGTGGGAGGTTGATGGGGGAGGGAGGTGGAGGTTAGTGGGGGGGGGGGGGGGGGGGGGTAGGGGTTTCTGGTGGTTGTCCCATTCAGTGTCTGTGCCAGATTAGTGAGTGTCAGATTGTAATTTGAGGATTTGTGTGTTAATCTGAGCTTGTAGTAAATCCTGAAGATATGATGAATTTCCAAGGTGTAATGATGACAAATGCTGACAGTTCATTCGCTAACACTCAGCATAAGCCTGGCCTTTGTTTTAAGGGATTAGTCTGTCAATCATGGAATTTATGCTTTAAGTAATCAGGAGAAGATGGATACATTTTCCACCCCTTTATAATTGTTCTAGGCTGTAGAATAAATCTGTTAACTCCGTCTCAGTGTAAATCAAGGAGCTATGTGTTCATATTACAAAAGGAAAATAGCATTATGAGAGATCATGGATTCAGTATCTGATTCTCTGTTAATCAAGAGTGCAATTCTTCAAGTTCTTCTCGAATAAAATGTAGGAGGAGCCACTGATTCAAAATTCCAGCATGTTAATAAACTGTCCACAAGATAATGGAGAAGAACTTAAGAAGAAAAACACATTTTTCCAATAACATGTTAATAAAAGCTAAAGAAAGCCAGACTTCAATGGGTAACTTTAACTTAACTCAGCAAACAAGAATCCCAGAGGATTAAGTGTAGTGCTGGTTTTACTCCCCACTCAATATTGTCCTCCATTGACATCCTCAAAGAATGGGTTAGCTTAAAATGGTTCCCTTTGATTGATATTGTTAATAATTTGTCTTTTCCTTAAAGCAAGTTTCGTCTGTTGTTTCCTGAGTCCCTGACTACACAGTGCAAGATGGAAGTGTCACCAGAAGTTTACAAATGCAATGCTTTTCAGTTCAATACAAGACCATACAGAATTCATTATCCAAAGCATCAAAATAATATTTAAAGTAATGACTCTGGTATTTTCCCACAGTAGCCAGCTGAATGGGCAGGTTAAGAGTTGGTGGACAATGGTCAGTATTTTAGGTTGGTGAGATCTTATAGACCTGCCAAAGTTAATGGGGTTTTGAACAGCTCATAATATTCTACAGCCCTCCCCGCTTCTCCCCCCAGTCTCTGCAATGGGACAATAAAACTCCACTGGAAGTGTTAGTATAGCTCAACCATTAATTGTTATTGTTCCATTTCTCTTTAGTTGATAATATCTTCCTCCTTTTATTGTCCCACCGAGGGCTGCCCCTTCTGCTGGCGAAAGACTCAGACAGATTTGAGCTTGAGTTTTCAGGTCTGTATCAGTGTTGCTCCATGAGTTAGCAAAGGGGAAAATAGGTATCCAGGACACACTATTTCTGTTCATTGTGAGTGGACTGGAATAACAAAGGCCATTTTTATGGCACATTTTCCAAACATCAAACACAAGAGCGTTTGAGAAAATGTCACCAAGCGGTTGGTGGGATCTGGTGAAGGTGTTCCACATTGATGTAAGTTTGAAAGTGATTTTTTTCACCAGAATCTTGGACGGCGATTTGGCAGTGCTCCATGTGAGATGCTTTGCGCAGAAACGTCTTTAAATTGAATTAACTTGTTTTAAAATGACCTTATCCAAGGATTAGGGACCAGACGATCCAGTTTCCTTTTCTGGGAAAGCACAAATTGGACTGAAATAGATTTATTTTCTACAGCTTATCACTAATGGTCTTTTAATTGTTCACCAGGTTAGAAAAAAACTCACATGGCCACCTGTTTCTCTCAAAACATTATTCTAAAAGCCAAAGAATAAAAGTGAATGTTTCTTGAAATGAAAATTGAGCTGACTCCATCCTCTGTGTAAACATCCTGTGACCAGTCAGGTTCTGTGAGCAGCAGTCTAATCGCTGGGAGGGCACCCTGCAGGTTTGGGCCCTTAAGACTTCCGATGTTTAAGTCGTGTTGTCACATCAGGGTATTAACCCCTTGTACTCTGTGAAGTGAATTCCTGTTCCCCTGCCCCTGAAGAAGAATTTGCTTTCAGGAATCTCCTCGCAAAGAATTGCTGTAAAAAGGGACCTGGGTGACTGAGCCTTGAACTTCCATCCTGTTCCAAACGCAGTGTGGAAGCAATGTGTCTCAAACAGCTTACTGTGATGGTGTTCTGAAGGAAATAAACATCTGTAAAACCGGCCTCCAAGGTTCTGTACTATAGATTGGTAGGCTGCAGAGTTGAGTCTCCTTCACACTCTGCCATTTCTGTGCAGTGAGCTACTTAAAAGAAAGGCAACATTCTATGTTTTTCCCATCCTGCACCAACAGATTTCCACAAATTTTCTTCTACCATCTCCTCTCCTGAACTGAGAGGATAGGCTTCGCAAAGTGGCCATCACCCTTTCGATTACTTCAGCCAGTTGGGCCTTACTAATGGAAAAGCATTTTCACTGTGCATTGGCAGCTACTCAACTAGGGAAGAATGTTGAAATTAACTCACATCCTCCCTTCATTCAACATCCACAAGCTTTCAACCAGAGTCACTGGATAACGACTCAGAGCAGGAACCTTTGGCATCTTAATTTATAACACTGACGCCAATTGCCAAATACCTATCACTACCTAAACCGAGATCAACTAACTCAACACAGACCAGGGATTTACAAATCAGCTTCATCTCAACAGGATATGCTGCACTCCTATTTATGTTTGAATTGGATATGAAGGACTTTGGCTACAATATACACATATGAAAACATTTTATTCATATACGATTGCACGGATATTGCCTGCAGCTTGGGGATAGCTTATGAGTATGTTGTTGTTACAAAGATTTCAGAAGTTAAACAGCGTATGTTACAAAGTCTGAAGCCAAAAGCTGAGGGTATTATTCACACTTGAGGTCACTGTGGCAACCCCAGTAATAGTTTACAAATGAATGCCTGAAAGGAAACTCCTGAAAACATTTTGAAATCATTTGTAGGTTGTTGTTGTGCTCTGGAGTAGTTGCTGCTGGTATAACTCTTATCCACAAGTTTTATAAGTAACATTTTATTCTTCTGAACCTCATGAAAATTCATCAGGATTGCAAAGACATTGAAGGTTTGTATACCTACCTATCATCTCCCAACATGCTAGTGTCACTGAAATGGTGCTAGTAATAAGTTCAAAATCTTCACCCCTCCCTCCTCCCATGACACCAGCAAACAGAGGATGTCATCTGGGATGAGGTATTTAATGTTGAGATTCTAAATCAATACTGATTTTACAAAACAAGCTTCAAATCTTAACTCTGGTCGTTTCGAGATCTATTTGCTGAAAGGTTGCTGCCTCTACAAATTAAATGTTGGTAACCTTGAACAATCTGAGTGCAATGATGTTGGATTTGAAAGGCAGCGGCCCAGCAATTAGTCACTGATATGAATGCTTAATCCCAAATTACATGCTATTTTTTAATATAAATCCAATGTTTTGTATTGATATTATTTAACAATACAAATTAAATACATTAATGTTATTTTAAATATTACATTCAAAATAAAGGAATTAAGGTCTGTGTTAGAATAATAGTCAGAGGAATGTTGTAATGACAGGTCAAGGCCAATTCTTCATGCCAGTCCCACCGAGAGCGTACCCCCACCACGGTTCCTGGCAGTGTGTGCTACAGGCAGTGAGAACTTCCACTGACAGTGGTGTGACCAGAAGCTCCTGCTACCGGTGAATGGTAGCCATGAGAAACGCAACATGGGGAGACCAGAAAATTCCCCTCAAGTCCCCCTCAAAACTACCCTCCCAGCCCCACTGTTTATCCATTGGTATAAAGATCAGTAATTTCCAGGATGATGTCTATAATGAGTTACATGTGTAAGCATCCTTGAAAACAAATAATAAATTCAACTATGAAGTAAAAAGGCGAAAGAGGTAATAATTTTCAATAAAACATTTAAAATAACACAATCTCACAATTCAAACTTAGTGAACAAAAATTTATTTGACTTGAAGAAATTGGTGCATTATTACATTTGCAATGATGTTGAATTAGTTTATTCCTTATGAAAATACAATGGGAGTCGCCCAACTCTCTCATGTGGAACCTCATTGTAGATTATATGTTACAGTTACAAATCTCAATCCAGTGTGCACTATTATTTGATGTAATGATATGAAATGGAATTTAATGCAGGCAATGTGGGTTTTACCCATCATCATTGAGCATTCCAATCCCCACCCACCACCCTTCCAACCGACCAAATACTACTAATACTTCTATAAACTAGCCAACTGAATAAGCCTAAGCACCAAAATTCACAAAGCGGGGCGGGGGAGGTGGTGGGGAGGTGGGGCAGGGAGCATTCAAAAGGAGCATTTTAACTAATCTTAGTTAAAATGATGTACTGATTATTTTCACATCAATATTTCAAATAATTGTAAGGTGAAATTGTTAAGTTTTCTTTTTAATCCAAAACTTGTTAACTGTTACATAATAAAAAACACAGAAGGATGTGGATCAAGGGAGATAGAGAATCAGCACAGATGCACTGGGCCACACTGACTTCTTCTGCACTGTTTGATTTCCACAGAACCACAGCACCATGATCTGAATCACACAGAGAGGTTTTCAGATAAATGATCTTGTTCAAATCCAGTAGATATATGGATCAAACTTTACAGTTGTTTGCTGCTTTGACGTGCTGAGATAGTGCTAGGTTTCCAAGGTAAATAAATTAAAAATAAGATGAAGGTATTGCTATTGTGGCTTCAACTGCTTGTCTTCCAATCTCCACGGCAATCTCAACAACAACAAAAGTTTGCCTGTACCTCCAACTATAAACTCCTCACTGACATCATACTTCACATGCAATGAGAATGTGTGTATTATCTCAACATATTCCAACGAGTTGTAACAGAAATCCTTACTCAGACTTATTCAGTTGGTTAGTTTATAGATGAATTAGTAGTTGTGCTTTTCTGACTGAAACAAGCTTTTGAACAGTTTTCTCTTAAACTGAACTGAATCAGATGTGCCAAGGATCAGATGAAATAACAGCCAGAGTAAAACGGAGAATCTGTTATAAAATCAATACTTTATAAGGGATTATTAATGATAATAAATTATTGGAGGAAATTTATGTAGTATCCTGAACTAGAGCCTGTGTAGATAGCTGTGTACCTCCTGCATGGACTGGGAAGACAACATTTTTAACATTCTCAATGTGAAAAAAATTTGTGATGTTGTCACATTTTCACAAAAGGTTAATTACAAAAATCATGGGAGAAAAATGAGAAATTCCAACAAAATAATTCTAAAAACACCACTGATATAATAGAGACAATTCAAAATCTATGATATTTCCAACTATGATTGTCAGTGTACTGATCATTAGATGTAGTGGCAGTAGTGTTTTGTATTGGCTGCCATGGCATTCTTGGCAAAGGGATAAGATTTGACAGTAGTTGAAGCTGTTTGAAATATAAGCCAGCATTGAACTTACTGTTGGTGACTGACATCAGCAGAGATGAATTAGTAAGTCTAGACAGGTAGGAAACTTACATGTTTGAAATTGTTTTGCGATATTGAATAACTGTAATAAAAAGAGGGGAACATGTCTGGCAAGACCATTTTAAAAGAACAATTCTAGACTATAATCCCTGCTCCATTTTGTTTCCTTGGTTATTTTTTCTTTCAGTCAACAGCACACCTGCTTTAGAGGCACGTTCTGTTTCTGTTTCTCTTCTCACTTCATTGTTTCCTTTTGCCATCGGAAGATTACAGCCAGAATTCCTCGTTCTCTCTGATAGCGGTAGAGAGGTGTATGAGACCAGAGAATTCCGGTCTACCTCTCCCGTCATTCAGCCTCTCCTGACTTTCACCTTTATCCTTATCCCAGCCATAAAACTTGTTACATTTCAAACATTTCCCAGACCTGAAACATTCCTCCATTTTTCTCTCTACAGATGGTGTCCTAACTGCTGATATTTCCAGCAGTTTCTGTTTTTATTCACATTTGATATACAGGTAATATGTTTCCATTGAGATTAATTAAAATTTGTCCTTGGGACATGGATGCTGTTGGCTGGGTCAGCAGTTGTTGCTCATCCCTGACTACCTTTGATTACGGTGCTGAGCTGCCTCTTGGACCCCTGCAGTCTGGTGTAGGTACACCCACAGTGCTGTTAGGGAGGACGTTCCAGGATTTTGACCCAGCAACATGGAATGCACAGTGATATAGTTCCAAGTCAGAATGTGAGTGATTTGGAAGGATATATAGTACTGCTAACGGGACTAGACAGGGTTGATGTAGGAAGGATATTCCCAATGATGGGGGTGTCTCGAACCAGGGTTCACAGTTTGAGGATACAGGGTAAACATTTAGGATTGAGATGAGGAGAGTTTTCTTCATCCAGAGAGTGGTCAGCCTGTGGAATTCTCTACCCAACAGGCAGCTGAATCCAAAACCTTGGACATAGCACTTGGGGCAAGGGAGATCAAAGGATATGGGGGGGAGGCGCGATCGATTATTGAGTTGGATTACTCATGATCATAATGAATGGTGGAGCAGACGAGAAGGGCCAAATGGCCTACCCCTGCTCCTATTTCCTGTTTCTGTGTTACTGGGATTGTAATCCAGAGACCTCGGCTAATGGCTCTGAATCTTAAATTCAAATCCCACAATAGAAGCTGGTACAATTTAAAATTCAATTCATTAATAAATATTGAATTGAAAATTAGGCTGGAATCTTCTTTTCTCTCTTGTGGCATATTTGGAGGCCAAAGGGCACCTAGTCAGGCAGGAGGTTATCCCACTGCTAGCCTGCCTCCACTGTGATTAATCTGTGGTGGGAAGCCTCATGGTCGACATCCCACCTTTCTCCCCACACCCCCTCCCATGCCCACAACCCACCCCACTCCTAATTGAGCTCCTTAAGTGGACAATTAATGATCACTTAATTAAGTGCCTCATCCAGCACTGTATTAACCCAGCAGTGAACTGGCCTTTCGCCACATGAGGAATATGATGAGTGACCCGGTACCAGCTGCGTGTCACCTCGGGGGGTTGGGGGGGTAGTAGTGGGATCAGGAAGGGGGGGGACCACCCTCTTGCCCTTGCTGCTGACCTTCCTACCCACAACTCCCACCTAGTCTGTGCCACTATAACTCCACTCTCACAGCAATGTGACTGATCCTTAACTGTCTTTTGAAATGGTCTAGTTATACTAAACCGTGACAAAAAAAAGGAAATATTAAATAGACCTGAGAACTGATAAACACTCAAAGTGTCATAATGTGACACGGCGACAGAGATTGTTGAGATGATGAACAGTTCTGATGGCCACAGGGAATTGTCAATAGATTTCCCCGATACCTCCTAGAATATAAGTTCCCCGATTCGGCGAGTGGAGGCTCTCCCAGGAGGGAAGGATCAGTGGGAGGGGCGGGGTGTTTGAAACCAGTTGGCCTAACTCAGGCCAGCAGTCAAAATACTCAGGCTGACCAGTAACCACTGAGCGGCTCTGTGAGAACATTGTAACTAAAAGGTGATGGTGATCAAAGACTGGCCTTGGTAAGATCATTAGGTTATTACACTATCAGATCAGGCAGCAGACCCTTCATCAGCACATCTCAAACCATCTACGACAGAGTTGACACAAACCCCAGGTCCACTCTGGAAACAGTGTGAGTGTGGAGCTGCCATTCTCAATACTGACCCATCCCAGAACAATAGACGTGTGTCTGTGTGCTTTTCTACATGTAAGTGCAAGTACCTGTGTGTGTGTGTGTGTGTGTGTGTGTGTGTGTGTCTACATGTGGATGCAGTCAATTCTAATTCACATCTATTATATGCAGCAAAGTTCCAGAAGTAATCAAAGAAGCAGAAGTGATTCTACAAGGGTCGAGAGTTCCTGTCAAAGTGCTCTGTGTGACCCAACGCTGAGCTGCTGCTGCTAGTCACACAATCTCTCTTAGAACTAATTCCTCCCCAATTGGCCCAGCATGAAACCACACTGCATTCCCTTTTGTTAAACATTGTAAGTTCCACAAAAGCTGTTTTGTAACAGATTGTGCAAGTTTCGAGGTTTGATCTTTAAGTTTTGAGCAAGATGGTGCACATCTTTTTACAGTCACCTCTCCCTAACCCATACGAACCTGATGCTTTTTCTGAATTAAGCTTCTTAACTGAAACTCAGTCAGATACTTTACAATTCTCTGATTGATTGAATGCAGGCTCCCTTTCCAAACCTGACGGTGACTTTCTCAATCCAATGCAGCATACTCTTGTCAGATAGAGTGTTCACTCCATTATACCTGAGGTGATCACATTCTGCAAAATCTGGACAATTTCTTCATGAGAGGGAATGGCTTTTGTTTTCAGCATTATAAACAAGTGATGAAAACACAATGACATCCTCCCCTGTGCCCTGCAGGGGGTGAAGAACTTCCTGTCAATGGAGGATTGCTCTTGCCAGCTCCAGTTCACTCAGCTGCCTGACTATCTGTTCAGTCCAGCCTGGTACACACCCAGCCACACCATCACCTCATTATCAACCTGGAAGATCATATCGTTCACTCTGGGGGAACCCTGAGGTCATGAAAGGGGTTGTATCAATACAAGTTTGTTCTCTCTTTCTACTGAAACAAGTCGACAGAGTCTCTCAACTATCAGCACTGCATCAATGCACCACGGAAAGTGCTGGAAGAATTGCTTTTTCATCACTTCCTGTGTTTACTTCAGAGGTGCTGTGTGCAGCTGCAGCATTTTGTTTTTATTACAGAACTGCATGTAGTGATTTACAAGCCGCACATTCTTTCATTGTCTGCACACATTTAGCCTCACGTGTATAATAATTGTTCAATGAGGACAAAACTGATCAGCAGTCACAGGGTGGAATCTTGTTGAGATGTCGGGGGTCTTGGTCGCTGGCTG
Source organism: Carcharhinus amblyrhynchos (assembly GCF_965287045.1). NCBI lineage: Eukaryota > Metazoa > Chordata > Chondrichthyes > Carcharhiniformes > Carcharhinidae > Carcharhinus > Carcharhinus amblyrhynchos. Next base: position 52,628,195 of record NC_137342.1, read on the forward strand.
GAGAATCAGCGAGAGACACCCTGCCTCGGAGGCCCACCCTGCCTCGGAGGCCCACCCTGTCTCGGAGACCCACCCTGCCCTCTCATAGGATGGTAAGGAGTCTGACAACACCAGGTTTAAGTCCAACCAATTTATTTGATAGTAAACTCTGTCAAATAAATTTACTATTTACTGAGTTTACTATCAAATAAATCGGTTGGGCTTAAACCTGGTGTTGTCAGACTTCTTACTGTGTTTACCCCAGTCCAACGCTGGCAACTCCACATCATCTTTCATAGGATGGTCTGCTGAGCCACATAGCCATTAGATGAAGACCTTGAGGAGGGCTTAATTCTGCTCCTATGTCTTTTGGTCTTACAGTGATGATGAAATTAGTCCATCATGTGATCAATAATTGGTCTCTTAAACGTCATAGAGTCTGTAGAGTCGTAGAGGTTTACAGCATGAAAACAGACCATTCGGCCCAACTTGTCCATGCTGCCCTTTTGTGTTTAAAACCCCTTAACTAATCCCAATTGCCCACATTTGGCCCATATCCCTCTATACCCATTGTACCCATGTAACTATCTGAATGCTTTTTAAAAGATAAAATTGTGCCCGCCTCTACTACTACCTTTGGCAGCTTGTTCCAGACACTCACCACCCTCTGTGTGAAAAAATTGCCCCTCTGGATGCTTCTGTATCTCTCCCCTCTCACCTTAAACTTATGCACTCTAGTTTTAGACTTCCCTACCTTTGGGAAAAAAATATTGACTATCTACCTTGTCTATGCCCCTCATTATTTTATAGACCTCTATAAGATCACCCCTCAGCCTCCTACGCTCCAGAAAAAAAAAGTCCCAGTCTATCCAACCTCTCCTTATAACTCAATCCAGCAAGTCCTGGTAGCATCCTAGTAAATCTTTTCTGCACTCTTTCTAGTTTAATAATATCCTTTCTATAATAGGGTGATCAGAACTGTACACAATATTCCAAGTGTGGCCTTACCAATGTCTTGTACAACTTCAACAAGACGTCCCAACTCCTGTATTCAATGTTCTGACCAATGAAACCAAGCATGCCGAATGCCTTCTTCACCACTCTGTCCACGTATGACTCCACTTTCAAGGAGCTATGAACATGTACCCCTAGGTCTCAGGTAGTGATGGTGAGTGGCGATCAGGGGATTTTAGCAATAATTTCATTGCAGTGTGAATGTAAGCCTACTTATGACTAATAAATAAACTTGATAAACTTGACTTGACTTCCAAAATGTAATTCTGGTGGAGACGGGTAAGTGGCAGGGTTGAGGTACACCACCATTCTGCCTATCCTTCCTGTCTTCAACTCACGCAGGAGAGAGCAGAAGATTCCAGCTGCAATTCCTCCAGACCGGATTTTCATGGAGTTGGGGAGATGTTGGCTGCTTTGGGTGAGGAAATCATTCAAAAGGTAAGTTCAAAAGGACCTCCTCATGCCCTTCATGCCAGGTAGAATATTCCCTCAGTATGACACTCAGGGACACTCCCTCAGTGCAGCTCTGATTATGTGCTCATGTTCTGGAGCTGGGAATCTGCATGGCTTCCTCCGGGTGCTCTGGTTTCCTCTCACAGTCCAAAGTTGGGCAGTTGGGTAAATTGGCCGTGCAAAGTTGCAGTTGTGAGGGCCTGGGTGAGGTACTCAGAGAGTTAGTGTAGTATCGATGGGCCGAATGACCTCATTCTGTACTGTAGGAATTCTCTTATTCTAGATAAAATATGTTGAGAATCCTGTTCTGATGAAGTTTGTCTCCTTCTGAATGAAACACAAAAAACTGGCGATAGTGGACATGAAAATAATGAATATTAACAATTACTAAATAGCTGGAAGTCCCTGCCTGCTTCCCCAGACAACCTGTCCATTGTTTCCCAACAGCAGTGGGTTGACTTCTGCAATAAGCTGACACTCACTTTCAGAATTGAATCTGCTACTCATCAACAATAGCCTAAAAATGCACCGACTGTCGACTCGCTGCCTGCGGCAATCTGTTCCTATCTTCTTAAAATGAAAATCCTTGCTTAAAACTGACCTACAGCTTTGTTCAATAAGAGCATTCAAGATTGGATTTGATTACATTTGCACTGTAGTCTTTGTTCTCTTTGCGAGCAGAGATCAGCGCTGTGCCTATTCAGTGCTTTGCGCAAGTATTCAGAGTAAACGTTAGGAATCTTTTTGACCTTGTAAAGTATCTCATTGGGGAAATCCAACATTCTGAGCAGCACCTCTGGCAACCAAACCAATCAGAAACCCTCCAAATCAGTACGAATGCAGTCCTGAGATACCTGAGACCTCGGTTAATCTTAGAGCCCTCAACACTTACTATAAACCTCTTTACAAGCCCCTGAGGAAATACCACCATATTGACACTGAATAAAGAGGAGCATTGTTTGCGAAAAATGGCAAAACCAACCATCATAACTGAACAAAAATAATACTTCACACAGTCACAAGTTATGGCACTGAAGGAGGCCATTCAGCCCATCATGTCTGCACCAGCTCTCCAAGTGAGCAACTCACTTGGCGATATTCTCCCACTTTCTTCCCGCAACCCTGCACATTCTTTTGATTTGATTTGGTTTGATTTATTATTGTCACATGTATTAACATGCAGTGAAAAGAAGTGTTTCTTGCGTGCTATACAGACAAAACATTCCGTTCATAGAGAAAGAAAGGACAGTGTGCAGAATGTAGTGTTACATTCCTAGGTAGGGGTGCAGAGAAAAATCAACTTAATGTGAGGTAGGTCCATTCAAAAGTCTGACAGTAGCAGGGAAGAAGTTGTTCTTGAGTCGGTTGGTATGTGACCTCAGAATTTTGCATCTTTTTCCCAAGAAAAGAAAGTGGAAGAGAGAATGTCTGGGGTGCGTGGTGGCCTTAGTTACACTGGCTGCTTTGCGGAGACAGTAGGAAGTGTAGACAGAGTCAATGGATGGGAGGCAGGTTTTTGTGATAGATTGGGCTACATTCACAGTCTTTTGTAGTTTTTTTTGTGGTCTTGGACAGAGCAGGAGCCATACCAAGCTGTGATACAACCAAAAAGAATGCTTTCTATGGTGCATCTGTACAAGTTGGTGAGAGTTGTAGCTGACATGCCAAATTTCCTTAGACGTCTGAGAAAGTAGAGACATTTTACAGAGTTTTACAGCAAAATAAAACTCTATGGATCAAACATATTTGAAACATTGAGGGGATCTATTTAGCTGCTGTATAATACAGGTTTAAATGTGACTGGTTGGATTGTGTTCCAACATGCTGATGACCACACTGGGATATGCAGCTGTGTTTCTAATAAGGCAAATATCACAGTTCAAAAGGCATTTCTGTTGTTTGATATGTTTGCAGGATCAGACTTTGAACTGAACTCTTCAATTTGTTTCTGTGAATGGAAATTATTTCACAAGGAAGTCAGTATCTGAAGCTTTGATCTTTATGATATTGTGAGGAGGCTGCAGTGTCGAGCAACTCCAGTTCTAGAACTCTGTGGGAAAGCAATGGCCATCCTTCACTGTAACACAGTCAGATTGTAAGGCATTATCTTAACTTGTATGTTGCCAATGTCTGATAATCAACACAACAGTGGAAATAGTAGGATTAGCAGTTACTCCAATAATGGCAGTTCACAAAGGAAGCCATCCTGGATATTCAATCGTGAATAAAGGCAGTTTGTAGATGTAAAAATGCAAAGGTGCCCATTTATATTGAAAAGTAACTCAAGCAAAGACTGCCAAAGAAAATAAAACCAAGGTGCACTTCTGAAATTGTAACTTTTTCCTTCATTATTTTGGATTGATTGAGCAAGTCAGTACTGGCTTCATCACAGAGTTAAATCTAACCTTGTCAGTGGCAAAGGGCTGGATGTTCATTGATCCCCAGCAGATTTGAGTAAGAATTTGATCAGTGTGTTAAGTAGGTGTCTGAATCAGCCTGGTTCCCATTGGAAACACCGAATCATCGAACATAAATGATAGATAAATTGTTGAACAGTAAAGGAATTAAGGATTATGGTGAGCGGGCGGGTAAGTGGAGCTGAGTCCATGAAAAGATCAGCCAAGATCTTATTGAATGGTGGAGCAGTCCCAAGGGGCCAGATGGCCGACTCCTGCTCCTAATTCTTATGTTCTTATTTGCTGCACAGAAGGAAGTCATTTTCCCTTCATGTCTGCACCGACCAAAACAACTGGATGGATTAAGAAACCAAAAGACAAAATGCTGGAAAATCTCAGCAGGTCTGGCAGCATCTGTAAGGAGAGAAAAAAGCTGATGTTTCAAGTCAGCTCATTCCTCTCCTTACAGATGCGGCCAGACCCACTGAGATTTTCCACTGTTTTCCCTTTAGGTTTCAGATTCCAACATCCACAGTAATTTACTTTTATTAATTGGTTGGATGAAGCTTAGGTTGTGGTTCTGCTGTGTGGGTTTCTGATTTGGCATGACACTGGTCAACTGCAAATCCAATGCTTTCCCCACTCAAACTGGTGAGGAGTGGTGTGCAGAATTGGGGGTGGTGTGGAGTCGGGAGGTGAGTTACTAGATCGGGTCAGAGGTGGAGGGTCGAGAGATGAAGCCAGTGACAGTATACCTTGCAGTGTTAATGGGTATGATTTCCTGGTCCCATGCATTGACAGGATTTTCCACTCCTGCTGAAGTCAATGGACTCTTGGCTGACTCAGTGTCCTGAATTTTACAGCCTTGCCTGCCCCAGAGTCAGGATGCTTGAGGCTCATGAGACAACGTTTTCTGTTGGCCTTGGGCAGGATCTTATGAGCCTCCAGTGACTGAGGCGGTAAAATTCCGGTAAGTGTGTCCACCATGATAAAAATCCTCACATCGGGCCTGGAAAATCCCAGCCAGTATTTCTAGTTTTTGGTATTTTCTATTCTCTTTTATCGGCTCTTATATCAGGGACTCACTGATCATTTTCACCTTTATTTAATTAAAGTCACTGATTTAGAACAAAATTGGATGGTATTTGAACATAATTTTTAAAGGCTGGTAGAAAGCATTCTTTCTGGTTGTATCACAGCTTGATGTGGCTCCTATTCTGCCCAAGACCACAAGGAACTACTAAAGATCGTGAATGTAGCCCAATCCATCACGCAAACCACCCCCCCCATCTATTGACTCTGTCTACACTTCCCACTGCCTCAGCAAAGCAGCCAGCGTAATTAAGGACCCCCCCACACCCCGGACATTCCCTCTTCCACCTTCTTCCTTTGGGAAAAAGACACAAAAGTCTGAGGTCACGTACCAACCGACTCAAAAACAGCTTCTCCCCTTCTGCTGTCAAGCTTTTAAATGGACTTACCTTGCATTAAGTTAATCTTTCTCTGCACCCTAGCTATGATTGTAACACTACATTTTGCACGCTCTCATTTCCTTCTCTATGAATGGCATGTTTTATCTGTATAGTGCGCAAGAAACAATAATTTTCACTGTATGTTAATATATGTGACAATAATAAATCAAATGAAAATAACTGGGAAATGCTCAAAAGGATCCCATGCAGCACACGATGGCTGTGCCTGTGTCTGAACTGGGATCCTGAAGTGTTTACCTGTGACATGTTATACCCAAGGAAAACTGGGTTTAAGTAGTGGCCATTGTCAGGGTCGGTAAGATGATTACAATGTTTGAGACAGCACCAATTTCAATATTTACTAATGGGATTGACTGGATTTAATCAGCTTAATCTGAAGACCAGCTGCCCAACTCTTTATCTTCAATTAATTCTTCAGTGTACAAATCACTAAACAGTATGAAAGGTACATTTGTGAACCTCAAATTTCCTACTCCGTGGTTCTTGAAACCTCATCACTTAGACAAGTGTGGATTAATGAAAGAAATCAGGGGAGTTGTGAAAAGCAAAATCATGTTGAACTAATGTGATTGAGTTGTTTGATGAGGTGACAGAGGTACTGGGTGAGAGACACTGTTGCCATGGGATGTATGGATGTCCATAAATTCACAGGGAGTGCCAAATTACAGGCTTCTCAGCAAAGTTGAAGGGGCTGGAATAAAGGTACGAAAGCAATATGGATGCAAAGCTGGGAGGGTGAAAGGAAATGGGGGGGGTTGCGGGTTAGTGGTAAACTCCCCTTTCAACTGGAGGAAAACTTACAGTTCGATTCCCCAAGAAGTTAGGTATCAAGAATTGGAACAATTGTTTTTCTTGATCTACATTAATGACCTAGACTTTGGTGAAACAGGGCACAATTTCAAAATTTGTAGGGTTGGCACAGTGGTTAGCATTGCTGCCTCACAGCACCAGGTGCCTGGATTCAATTCCAGCCTTGGGTGACTGTGTGGAGTTTGCACGTTCTCCCCGTGTCTGCATGGGTTTCCTCTGGGTGCTCCCGTTTCCTTTCGCACTCCAAAGATGTGCAGATTAGGTTAATTGGCCATGCTAAATTGCCCCATAATGTCAAAGATGTAAAGGTATGACGATTAGTGGAGCAAAGATGTGGGGTTGCAGGGATAGAGTCTGGATTGGAAGCTCTAACAGAGAGTTGATGGGCCGAATGGCCTCCTTCTACAGTGCAGGAATTCTATGATTCTCTGGTACAAATCTTGGAAGCATTGTGAACTTTGAAGTGTTTAGTAATAAACTTCAAGAGAACAAAGTAGGTGGAAATTAGCGCAGCAACACAAAATGGTACGTATTGGTTGGAGGCACAAGGAGGGGCAATATAAAACACAAATCCAAAATAGGTGCCTGCTGAGGTAAAATGTGCACAAATTGTTGATGGCAGCAGGACAGGTTAAGAAAGTTGTTAGAAATTTGTACTGGATTCTGACCTTATACATGGGGCATAAAACACAGGGAAATTATGATGAAACTTCAGATAAACACTGATTCTGAATACTGCATTCAATTCAAGACTTCATATTTCTGGATGGATATAAAAGCTTTAGAGAGGTATAGGGAGCATTTGTGAGAATGGTTTTGGGGTTGAGAGAATTCTATTCCGAGGAGAAACTGCTGTTCTACGCAGAGAGGACAAGGCTGAGAGGAAATTTGACTGAGCTGTTCAAATCATGTTTGGTCTGACCATCCAGCTCTTCACATTGGCACAATCTTTTGGTCCTGCACACCCCTGCCACGTGTTTCCTGGGAATGTGGGGTGGAATCAATGGGAAATCCCATTGACATTGGCAGGATAAGAAGTTCCTTCGACTGGCCGATACCGCATCACTTCCAGCCACTGAGAAAAACATGCAGGGAGGCCAGAGAATCCCAGCAAAGGAGACAAAACAGAATAGATAAACTGTTACCATTGGCAGAGACCATAGAAAAGTTACAATACAGAAAGAGTCCATTTGGTCCATATTGTCTATGCCAGCCCGAGGACACCTAGGTGCCCCTACTGATCCCACCTTCCTGCACCTAGCCCAAAGCCTTGTAGCTTACAGCTCTGTGGGTGCAGATCCAGATACTTTTTAAAAGACTTTAGGATCTCTGCCTCCACAACCAACTCAGGCAGTGAATTCCAGACACCCACCACCCTCTGTGTAAAAAAAAAAAAATTCTTCCTCATGTCCCTTCTACACTTACTGCCACTTTTCGTGAACCATGTCCCCTGGTTCTGAATTCTCCACCAATGGAAATCATTTTACCCTGTCCACTCTATCTCTTCCCCTCATCAAGTCACTCATCAGCCTTCTTTATCCCAAAACAATAACCCTAATCTATTAAATCTCTGCAGAGCGACACTTTTCTAGCCCTGGCAACCCAGAAGATGATTTACAGAGATTGATAAAGGGCCAAAGGTGATATGAAGGATAGTTTTGGCAAAGGGTGATCTGGACTCAAAACGTCAGCTCTTTTCTCTCCTCACAGATGCTGCCAGACCTGCTGAGATTTTCCAGCATTTTCTCCTTTGGTGAAGAATAGCTTTATCATGCAGCGAGCGGTGAGCACTGGGAACGCGCTGCCTCTGAGTGTGTTGGAGGCAGATTCAATCGGGGCTTTTTAAAGGGTAGGCGGCTAAGCATCTGAAGGGAAAACATTTGCAGTGTCATGGGGATAAAAGGTGGAGGATTTGGACTGGTTGGATTATTCATGCAGGGAGCTGGCATAGGTTGAAGGGGCCAAACAGCCGCCTGCTGTGCTGGGACCATTCAACCATCCTGTGGCTTCCGCTTGTGCTGTAAGTTACTGAGAAAATTCAAATGAGACAGCAAGTCGGAGCTGAATTTGGAAGAGAGGATTCCAGCCATGCCAGAGAATAAAATCTCAATTTCAGCAGCAGTGCTTGGCAAAAAAATTGAATCAGTCTTACAGCAATAATTCTGTAGAGGTGCCCTTGACTTGGCTGCCACTGCGAGTGATTCCTTTTCATTAACCAGAGATTTGGTTTTATTGGCAACTGGTGTAACTGTTAGTTACTATCGAGTGGAAAATTAAATCCATGAGTCTACCCTTTGTGTTGAACTGAATGAGTTGTTGAGTTTGGCATTGACAATGACACCACTTTAAACCCTGAGGCTAACAGAGCACACACCATGCACGACTGATTCTATAGAATTAATCTGTAGCTAATTGCATATTGCTGCAACAGCTACAGGGAGAAGAGCTTCTGTTGTCTGGTATTTTGGTTCAGCTCCAAGTTGAGGTCTTTCTTGGCGACAGTGCTATTTGAGTTAAAGCCAAGCGTGAACTGATGCTCCTCTGAGGCAGCCCCGACCCTGCTGGTGCTAATATTAGAAAGTGGGCTGGCAAAGAGTGGCAAAGTGTTTGTTTGAAGCAAGGGGAAATATGCCCAGGAAACGAAGAGAAGTAATAATAAAAAAAATTCAGAGAAAATAAAGAAGAAACCACTGGTGATTTGACAGGGATTAAAAGGAATTGAAATCAAGGTTGAGATAATAAAAAAAGAGATCAGAAAGGAGGATAAAGAAATGATAGCGAATAAAGAAGAGGAACATTAAAATGATGTGAAAATAGTTGCTGGAGCAAAGAAGCATATTTCACCCTTTTCCAGAGTCGATAAGCTGTGCATCGATGAGTCTTTTGATGAACTGGAACTGAGCCAATAAAAGCTTTTTTCTATCCAGGTTTCTATTCATCTTGTTCATATCTGTGTTTAGGCTCCAATGTGACCCAATGTCTATTGAGGTAACCTTGGCGTACTGAACTCTGATGTCTCTCTGAAACCTAACCTTGTGCCAATTTGTGAAGTTTAGTAATGGACTTGGTCCAAATCTTGTCCCAAACGCAAAGACTTTTTTCGCTCAGTGCTAACAAGAAACTGTCCGTTGACTCTTTGCGTCACAGATTACAAAACTAGGAAGGTTGGAGACACGGAAACATTGCGGACAGACCCCAGAGAACACAAAATCAAAGAATAAAATAAGAAAATTCCTGAGCTGAACATAACTAATAACCCGATTGAAATAAGAATAGAACAGAAAATGCACAACCACTTTGTCAGTGCTAACTATAAAGGAAAGGGTTTTGTGGCACGGTGATTAGCACTGCTGCCTCATAATGGCAGGGACCTGGGGCGACACGGTGGCACAGTGATTAGCACTGCTGCTTCACAGTGCCAGGGACCTGGGGCAGCACAGTGGCACAGTGATTAGCACTGCTGTCTCACAATGCCAGGGATCTGGGGTGACACAGTGGCACAGTAGATAGCATTGCTGCCTCAAATGCCAGGGACCCGGGTGACATGGTGGCACAGCGGCTAGCACTGCTGCCTCACAGTGCCAGGAACCTGGGTTTGATTCCCAGCTTGGGTCACTGTCTAGGTGGAGTTTGCACTTTCTCCCCGTGTCTGCGTGGGTTTCCTCCGGGTGTTCCGGGTTCCTCCCACACTCCAAAGATGGCGGGTTAGGTGGATTGACTGGGCTAAATTACCCCTTGTTGCAGGCTTGCAGCGGACTGAAAAGCTTGAGTATGTGGACATTAAGAAAGAGGATGTGTCGGGGCTTTTGAAAAGCATCAAGTTAGATAAGACACCGGGACCGGATGGGATGTATCCCAGGTTACTGCGGGAGGCGAGGGAAGAGATTGTTGAGCCTCTGGCGATGATCTTTACAACATCAGTGGAGACGGGAGAGATTCTGGAGGATTGCAGGATTGCGGATGTGGTTCCTTTATTTAAGAAAGGGAGAAGAAATAGCCCCGGAAATTATCGACCGGTGAGTCTAACCTCAGTGGTAGGTAAGTTTTTGGAGAAGAGGTAGGATTTATGAACATTTGCAGAGGTATAGTATGATCAAAAATAGGCAGCACAGCTTTGTCAAAGGCAGATAGTGCCTTACAAACCTGGTTGAGTTTTTTGAAGATGTGACTAAACACATTGACGAAGGAAGAGCAGTAGATGTGGTTTATATGGACTTCAGCAAGGTGTTCGATAAGGTCCCCCATGCAAGACTTATTGAGAAAGTGAGGGGGCATGGAATCCAACGGGGACATTGCTTTGTGGATCCAGAACTGGCTTGCCCACAGAAGGCAGAGAGTGGTTGTAGATGAGTCTTTTTCTGCATGGAGGTCAGTCACCAGTGGAGTGCCCCAGGGATCTGTTCTGGGACCCTTGCTGTTTGTCATTTTTATAAATGACCTGGATGAGGAAGTGGAGGGATGGGATGGTAAGTTTGCCGATGACACAAAGGTTGGTGGTGTTGTTGATAGTTTGGAGGGATGTCAGAAGTTGCAGCATGACGTAGATAGGATGCAAGACTGGGTGGGGAAGTGACAGATGGACTGCAACCCAGATAAGTGTGTAGTGATTCATTTTGGCAGGTCAAAGGGATGATGGAATATAATATTATGGGTAAGACTCTTAGCAGTGTGGAAGATCAGAAGGACCTTGGGGTCCGGGTTCATAGACTCTCAAAGCAGCTTCACAGGTGGAGGATGTGGTTAAGAAGGAGTGTGGTGTACTGGCCTTCATTAATCGAGGAATTGAGTTCAGGAGTCGGGAGATAATGCTGCAGCTTTATAAGACCCTGGTCAGGCCCTACTTGGAGTACTGTGCATAGTTCTGGTCACCTCATTACAGGAAGGATATGGAAGCCATAGAAAGGGTACAGAGGGGATTTACAAGGATGTTGCCTGGATTGGGAGGCATGCCTTATGAGGATAGATTGAGGGAGCTCGGTCTTTTCTCCTGAGAGAGAAGAAGGATGAGAGGTGACTTGATAGAGGTTTATAAGACGTTGAGAGGTATAGATTGGATGGATTCTCAGAGGCTTTTTCCCAGGGTTGAAATGGCTGCCACAAGAGGACACAGGTTTAAGGTGCTGGGGAGTAGGTACAGAGGAGATGTCAGGGGTAAGTTTTTCACTCAGAGAGTGGTGGGTGCATGGAATGTACTGCCAGCAATGGTGGTGGAGGCGAATTCGACAGGGTCTTTTAAGAGACTTTTGGATAAGTACACGGAACTTAGTAAGATAGAAGGTTATAGGTAAGCCTAATAGGTAGGGACATGTTTGGTGCAACTTGTGGGCCGAAGGGCCTGTTTGTGCTGTAGATTTTCTACGTTCTATAGGTTATAGGGATTAGTGGGGTAAATATGTGCAGTTGTGGGGATAGGGCCTGGGTAAGATGGTCTAACGGAGAATAGGTGCAGATTTGATGGGCTGAATGGCTTCCTTCTGCACTCTAGGGAATCTCTGATTCTATGATAGGTTAATGCTACAGGACAGTAGACCCTTGATCAGTATCTAGACTTTAACCATCAGCTAATGTTTTTAATTATCGAACAAACTGCACTTTTGCCAACAGCATCACTTTGTATTTCTAAAACAGCTTTAACATTGAAAAATGATTTAAGACATAAAACATTATCAGACAAAAATGTACCCAAACCAAGGAAGGCAATCCCATTTGGTGAAAGATTGTTAGGGAGGATTGGGTGATAGAATGGGGAGAGGTTTGGAGGAACACAGGACGTTGGTGTTGGAACAATGAGGTGGGACATCTCATGCGTTTTGTACAGTGGAAGTATTTAAAAACAAAATGAGAAAAGCAGGAACAAGGACTTATATTGATAGGTCACAGTTGTACTTTCACCCTGGAGCTGAAATTGTTTCTGTGCTGAACGAAACCATTCCTCCTTTCTTCATGCTGATTAATATAAGCCCATATCAGAATCTACGCAGCAGTGTGAGTGTATGTGAGCATTGACTACAGGGGTTGGATCCAGTAATTTGACTTGTTCAATATGAAAGATGGCAACTCAAGGGAGGCATCATAGGGCAGTAGGTTTCTGTGAACCTGTATACCATCACAGATGGGTAACTGCAAGGCCAGAAGGAGAAAAACATTCAAACATTGAGGCAGCAATGGAAAATCTCTGCTATATAAACAGCACCTTCAAAGCCTACTCAACAATACAAGTTGGCACTTTCGACCAACTATGAAAAAAGCAGAACTTAAATTGAACTGAACTATCGAGTGGATTTGGATCAAGTGGCAGCTTTTTACCCAATTTAAATCTGGGCTGGCTCCAGTGGAGAAATAAAACAGATGGAGTTTCCAAAGGATAGCCAGTCAGATCCCCCCTGTTCACAAGAAGCAGCAAGCGCTGCGAAAGCTAGAGGCTTTTGATACCAAATAAACCTGTTGGACTTTAACCTGGTGTTGTGAGACTTCTTACTGTGTTTACCCCAGTCCAACGCTGGCATCTCCACATCATGGCTACCTTCAGGCCCACAATGGTTTAAAAACTCCCAGTATGTTGATTGTGAGGCCAATGCAATAAAAGATTGCCACGTTCAGAACTATTAAGAATTTAGGCATTATTTGGTCAGATGGAAGATTGAAGGTCTTCATCTTCATCTGGAATGAGCTCTGGTTGCTGTCTCCTCCTCCTCCTGTATATAATGGACAATGTTTAGCTAATGGTGATGATGGACAAAAGCATTGAGTTTCATATTTTGCTACAAGGAAGAATTACTCACTCACAGCTATAAATAAAATGGTGCATTAATACCTCAAATCTTTGCCTTCAGGCAATATTACATTACTGTAGAAATTTGACAGCATTCCTCCCTAAAGACCATCCCCTTCAAGTACTTGCATGTTCAAAGTTGCAAAATCTCAGTGGCCTTTGCATTCTTGTTCAAAACATGTTGTTTCATGGTATTGTTAATCAGAACAGTTGAACTCACTTGATCTTTTCTTTCACTCAAGTTTTTTTTTAAATCTCTGTTTCCTCCACAGAAATGATGGAATTAAACAGCGTTGTCACCTTTAATGGCATTGCAAACAGCTCCAGTTATCAGGCGTTCTTACTGGATGAAGAAAAAGGCAGACTCTATGTTGGGGCCAAAGATCACATCTTTTCCTTTAATCTGATCAACATAAACAAGGATGTTTTGAAGGTATGTACCTCCGTATTATCGAGAAATATCACTGACAGGTTTGACTCTACCTTCGTACCTGCCTGACAGCAAGCAATGTGAAATTCTTCCTCTAAAGACTGAAATCTTCACCAAACACATTAATAGCAAGAGAGGCTGCCTGCAGATTCTCCCAACTGTCCATGAGGCTTTCATTAATAAAAATGCAGCATTGTTGATTTAATTCGACCCAAAATCAGTAATTCCAAAGTAATTATTTCTAACTTTTAATGTAACAGAAATGGTGCACATTAGTTTACACAATGTCTCATTGCTGTACTTTCTGTTAACCTCCATTATGTTGTTATTGTCTCTTATCCAGTCTCCAACTCCACGCTAGTTTTGATTCCACTTGTATCTGTCTGAATGTAACCAGTATATCTTCATCAATTACTCCCTTCCTGCTCCCACACAGTTATCTTCATAATTCCCTAAGGTTTCCCCACTGATGTTGTCTTCCTTATCTACATGTTGGCCCTTGGCAATATCTGCCGGCACATGGCCAATGTGTAAGTCTATTGCTTCTCTCAATCCTTGTTCAGCTGTCTTCTATCTGACTGCCTGCCTGATGTTGAGTCATGGATGAGTCACAACTCCCCAATTTAGCTTTGGGAAAATTGAAGCCATTCTTTCCTGTTCCTGCCATAAAGCATGTTTCCTTTCCACTGATTTCATTCCAGTTCTCAGTCATAGCTGGACTGTATGAAACCTTGACATTCAGATCAGCTCTTAGCTTCTTTTCAACCTCAATCCCCTTTTATCACAACTTACTTCCATCTTTTCTTATTTGTTCAAGCGGTATCTCTGGTAAATATAGCATTTATTGCCTAAACCTAATTATTCTGATATAACATGTGTATTTGAGCCTCCTTGCCTCTGAATCCCTTCTTCACTCCTTATCATTTAAAGGCTCCAGACTCCACTTTATTCCAAGTACAGTCGTCCATTTTCGACTCCATCTGAACCACAACCTTCATCAACCCTGTTGTGCAAAGAACGCCCCTAAACAAATCACCCCATTTCCTTCCTGCCCTTTTAAGAATGCTTTAAAGAAAGGTTATGCACTCACACCCCACCTGTCCACGCCAGTTGTATTCAGACATGGTCAATGTTGCTTCAGAGCTAATTAACTTGTGAATGAGCTCCATTGACTCTTAATTATTAATTTGGTGTGACGGGTTGGTTGATGAGTTTTGTGCCTGCCCACTCACTGTGTTATAAGGGTGAGCTCTGGCGTAGGTGGGAAGGTGGGGGTGGGCTGGGCACCTGTCCTATTTTACCTGTCTCCCTGAAAACACAGCAGGAGCTGGGATATATTCAAGACAGTTAGCAATAGGTTTTTGGATATGATCAGAATCGAGGGAAGAATATGGAAAACTGAAGATCAGAAATGATCTCAGCGAGTGATGGAAGGGGCCAGAGAGTCGTCTCCCCTTTAGCAGGAGCTAAGGGACTTCAACCTTGCTCCGTAAGAAAGTTCAGAAAGTTTTAGAAGGGGTTTAGTAAGATTTCCTCCTCTACTGAGGTGAAGTATTTTGATTTCAGAGAATTCTTTAGCATAAGCAAGTCACTGCAGGTTGTTTAAGATCTTGAAAAAGAACCCTTCTGGGAGACAGTTCAGCCCAGACTGGCTTTAATGTAAATAGAGAAAATGCCACTCAGGTGTGGCAGGTGGATTTGAGAGATATGTAACCATCAGAAAGGAATCTGCAGCATTGTGGTCTAGAAGTGACTGGCTGGCTTAGAAAGCACGCAATAATTTTCATTTCATTTGACAGTATAAACATCTCATACTTCAGAGTAGAGAACAAACCCACCTTTTTAGTGCTTTAGAGGATAAATGAAGGCAAGGAGTAAATGTCACTATGTTTTTTGAGACAGTATTTTAGTATTTTACTCTGTGGTTTTGAGGAATCAAGTGAGATTATTTGTGAAAAATATTAGTTCAAGCAAACCTTATTGAAATAATTCTCAACCCTGAACATTTCAACCTTCTTTCTATTTCAGGATTCAAAAGCTCTTTGTTTAATTTCTGAATGCTCATCTCTACTTGCTTGCTGTCAGACAGCTCTTTACAGTCATTCTTACTCAATTCTGAAGGACAGCCAGTGAAACATGGTCAGTCATGCCTGACCAGTCACACCTATACCACACACAGCAGGGATTACTGAGCTACCTGTTTCCAACAATGTGAAGTCTTAACAAGTTCCACTGACAGCTCCACTGTCTTTGATGACCCTGCTTGTGCTACCACTCTTACTATGCAGACTGCAGTGTAGCTCAGTAAATCCAGATATTGTTCAGATTTAACCCAGATCATTGAACTTTCCAGATGCAATAGCCTTAATTCTCTAACTGCTCCAGTAACAATGGCCACCATGCTTTTTTCATTCAGAACATGGCACCACTTCAAAACTGCACACTGATTATTTAACAACTTTCAAAACTTTGCACACTTATCAAAGCTTTCCTGTTGAGTTCTAATCTTTTGAGTAGAATGACATTATAGAGTAGATTCTTCAAGTATTCTCACAAAGCACGGATTGTGATTCACCATAATCAGACACTGGAAAAGAATGGCCTGAGCCTATAATTTCTTTCAGTACACTGGTATCTCAGTGTCTGAGATATTTCTGAGAATTATTAAACCTATCCTTTAATTGTGTAGATATAGACTGAATTGAAAAGTAGCAGCTGGAAGATTTGATTCCTGATTGATGTGGTTCAGTGAACATTTTAGAGTTTGAGGGAGTTTAATATGTTTATGATGCAGTTCACATCAGGTTCATAGTAACATTATGGTCTATAATTGAACAAAGGAGAGCTGTTAAGGTAATGTAACACAAATTGAAATTATTATCAAAGACTTCTGCCCCCATACTGCTAAAGCAAGCTCTATTAATGTTGACTTTTAAAATATTTTAAGATTTTTAACTCTGGCCACACAGTTTAACTCTAAACTACCTTCATTGGGAAGATTTCCTGCTGTATGGATCGGAATTAGATCAATTGATTAATCTGAATCCAATTCCTAATAAAAACTGGAATGAAGTAAGGATAGATGAAATTCAATGCGGAGAAGTGTGAGGTGATGCATTTTGGTCGGAAGAACATGGAGAGGCAACAGAGGGAGCTGGATGTAAGTCTGCAAAGACCATTGAAGGTGGCAGGACAGTTGGAGAGAACAGTTAATAAAGCAGATAATCTCCTGGGGTTTATTAATAAGGGCTTAGAGTTCTGCACTCTCTCCTTTGCTTTCCTTTTCTATGAACAGTATGCTTTGTCTGTATAGTGCGGAAGAAACAATACTTTTCACTGCATACTAATACATGTGGCAATAATAAATCAAATCAAAGTTCTGGATATCACACTACAGGAAGGGTGTAAACACATTGGAGAGAGTGTGGAAGAGATTTACAGGAATGGTTCCAGGGATGAGAAGACCATAAGATATAGGGACAGAATTAGGCCATTTGGCCCATTGAGTCTGCTCCACCATTCAATCATGGCTGATATGATTCTCATCTCCATTCTCCTTGCCTTCTCCCCATAACTCTTGATCCCCTATCTATCTCTGTCTTAAAGATACTTAAGAACATAAGAACATAAGAACATAAGAAATAGGAGCAGGAGTAGGCCATCTAGCCCTTCGAGCCTGCCCCGCCATTCAATAAGATCATGGCTGATCTGTCGTGGCTCAGTTCCACTTTCCCGCCCTCTCCCCATAACCCTTAATCCCCTCTCTTATCAAGAACCCATCAACCCGCTTCTTAAAAATATTTAGCGAGGCAGCCTCCACCACTTCAACGGGCAGAGAATTCCAGAGATTCACCACCCTTTGAGTGAAGAAGTTCCTCCTCAACTCCGTTCTAAACCGCCTCCCCTTTATCTTGAGGCTGTGCCCCCTAGTCCTACTGTCTTTTTTGAGCGGGAAGAGTCTCTCCACCTCTATCCCATCCATCCCATTCATCATCTTATACGTCTCAATGAGATCTCCCCTCATTCTTCTAAACTCTAACGAGTACAAGCCTAGTTTATTCAGCCTCTCCTCATAGCTCAATCCCCTCAACTCCGGTATCAGCCTAGTAAACCTCCTCTGCACTCCCTCCAGGGCCAAAATATCCTTGCGCAGGTGCGGCGCCCAAAACTGCACACAGTACTCCAGCTGTGGCCTCACCAATGCCCTATACAGCTGCAGCAAGACCTCCCTACTTTTATATTCAATCCCCCTCGCTATGAAGGCCAGCATCCCATTCGCCTTCCTGACCACCTGCTGCACCTGCAAGCTGGGTTTTTGCGACTCATGCACAAGGACCCCGAGGTCCCTCTGCACCGTCACCTGCTGCAGTTTTTCGCCACGTAAGTAATAATCCTTCCTACCATTATTCCTACCAAAGTGGACCACCTCACACTTGCCAACATTAAATTCCATTTGCCATTTCCTGGCCCATTCGCCCAGCCTATCTAGATCCTTCTGCAGACTCTCCACACCCTCCGCACAATTTGCCTTTCCCCCAATCTTGGTGTCATCAGCAAATTTCGACACCCTGCACTCGGTTCCCTCCTCCAGATCATCTATGTAAATGGTAAATAGCTGAGGCCCCAGCACCGACCCCTGGGGCACCCCACTAGTCACCAACCGCCAATCCGAATAGCACCCATTGACCCCCACTCTCTGCCTCCTATTTGACAACCAATCCTCTATCCACGCTAACACCCTACCCCCAACTCCATGTCCCCTGACCTTCTGCAATAACCTCTTGTGAGGTACCTTGTCAAACGCCTTCTGAAAATCCAGAAAGACCACATCCACCGGCTCTCCTCTATCCACTGCCCTAGACACATCCTCATAGAACATCCTCATAAAGACCTGGCCTCCACAGCCTTCTGTGGCAAAGAATTCCACCGATTCACCACTCTCTTAAGATGTGTTCTTAGGCTGATTGGTGTAACAAATTGTCCCTAAATTATTCTCCCCTTAATCTGGTTTCCAATGGGGGTACCATAAGCACAGACATGGGTCAAGGGTGAAGGAGGAAAAGCACATTGTTAAAATGGCGGCATGGGCTCGTTGGGCCGAAGGGCCTGTTTCCCGTGCTGCTTTGTTCTTTGTTCTTTGTTCTCTGGCTGATGTAATTCCTTCTCATCTCAGTTTTAAAGGAGTGTCCCTTCACTTTGAGGTTATACCCACGAGTTCTAGTTTCTCTCACTATTGAAAACAACCTCTCCACGTCCACTCTATCCAGGCCTCTCAGAATTCTGTAAGTTTCAATTAGATCCTGCCTCATCCTTCTAAACACCAAGCATCAACCCAGGCTCCTCAATCACTCCTCATATGACAAAACCTTCATTCCTGGGATCATTCTTGTAAACCTCCTCTGGACCTCTTCCATGACTAGCACATTCTTCCTGAGGTATGGGGTCCAAAATTGCTCACAATCTTCCAAATTAGGTCAGTTATGAGGATAGTTTGGAAAAGCTGGGACTGTTTTCCTTGGAGAGAAGGTTAAGAGGAGATTTGATCACGATGTGGGGTTGGATAGAGTAGGCAGGGAGAAACTGTTCCTGCTCGTAAAAGGGTCAAGAATGAGAGAGCAAAGATTTTAAGTGATTTGCAACAGAAGCAAATGTAATGTTAGAAAAATAAATATCACCCAGTGAGTGGTTGGGATCTGGAATGCGCTGCCTGGAACTGTGATGGAGCCAGGTTCAATCAAGGCACTCAAGAGAGCATTAGATGATTATTTAAAAAGGAATAATGTGCAGGCGGATGGGGAAAAGACAGGGGAATGGCACTAAACCAAGATGCTCATTTGGTGCAAACATGATGGGCCACATGGCCTCCTTCTGTGCAATAAAAATCCTGTGATTCTGTGGCATTAGGAATGAAAAATTTATTTTGAAAACTGTGCTGTGAGGATAGGTTCAGAACACATTACTGGGCAGCATGAACTCTGCTTTGTATACAATCAGTGCTGTTCTTGTTCGCTTTGAGCTCAGTCAGTGGGAAAAATAAAGATTGAGTTCCATTTTATACTGACATCACTCGATGAGCGCAAACTTCACACAACCAACAGGCTCTTAGGTCTGAGTGTCAATCAGTGCAAACATGTAGCAGTGGATTCCAACCTCAACAGCAGAAAAGAGGGGAAAAAAGTGTACTTAACTGTGTCTTAAAAGTACTTAACGATCCCAATTGACCACCCGTTAGTATAGATGGTTTTACATTCCTGGCACATCAAGCAATTCCAAATAAACATGAAGGAATTGTCTCTCTGGTCACACACTGAATTTAACTGTCAAACAATCCTGTAATTTATATACAATCACTGAATAGAACAACAATATTTTTCATTTTGTTTAACATAAACTTGACAATTCTGAATTTCTAGTACTTAGATTACAGTTTAAAGATTAAGATAACACAGCACTAAGTTTTATCATACAAATATCTGCATTTGTAACAAATTCTTCTTTCTGACATCTCTACAAAGGCATTACAATATTGCAATCACAAAACAAAGATTTTAAATTAAGCAGGCTAAGTGATTGTATGAATATATGTTCTTGTATTTACTCCCCTCCTCCCCTCAAGCAGTGCCAATGGAGTAACTTATTTCACTGATTGGTTAGTTTATATATGTTGTTAGTGTTTGAAAAGATGTCATTCTAAAATGTTACTGAATAAACTTTATCAGTGCACAGAGAATTCTCTGGAATAATTGATTTTTCCACTATCAAAACACTTTCAAAGCTTCATCTAAAACTTGATGAAAATTGGTCATAAATCATAGATTGTCATGGGTCATTACATATCTGAATAATGTGAAAAAGATTAAATATATGATGTAATATGAAAAATGCAAACTTCTTTTGAGTTGCTGAATGAGCTAACTGTAAAAAGAATGCTTTATGATCAAGATCTGCAGCAATTAAAGTAATTACAATAGGCACTTATCATAGTTTACATACATTGCAATATCAAGTGTAACACATTCATAATTTTAAAAAGCTCAGTCAAATTGTTGTAAGGTTTATTCACTGCAGTTTTAAATTGCAGTCACTCACAACCGCAATAAAAACCCTTCTTTGTTTGACACCATTTATGCTGTAATTATTGTTTACAATTCTTGTTTCTGATTTTTGCTAAGTATGAACCTTATAAAACAACAGACATTTCAACCAAATTCAATCCAATCATTGTGCATTTCCCATCTTCAGGCTTTCCTTGTTGAACTTGCTGTAATATTTGAACAATGAGATGGTCTCTGTATTCGCCTGTTTAAAAAATGTTCAGTGGGTAAGGGAGGAGTTAGGTATTTGTATAGATCATAAGACCATAAAACATAGGAGCAGACTTAGGCCACTCAGCCCATCGAGTGTGCTCTGCCATTCAATCATGGCTGATATTTTTCTCATTCCCAGTCTCTTGTCTTTTCCCCATAACCCCTGATCCCCTTATTAATCAAGAACCTATCTGTCTCTATCTTAAAGACACTCAATGACATGGCCTCCACAGCCTTCCGTGGCAAAGAGTTCCAAAGGTTCACCACTCTCTGGCTGCACAAATTCCTCCTTATCTCTTTTTTAAAGGATCATTCCTTCAGCCTGAGGTTGTGCCCTCTGGTTCTAGTTTTTCCTACTAGTGGAAACATCCTCTCCATGTCCACTCTATCCAGGCCTCGCAGTATCCTGTAAGTTTCAATAAGACCCCCTCTCATCCTTCTAAACTCCAATGTGTATAGACACAGAGTCCTCAACCATTCCTCATAGGACAAGCGCTTCATTCCAGAAATCATTCTTGTGAACCTCCTTCCAAGGCCAGACCATCCTTCCTTAGATATGGGGCCCAAAACTGCTCACAATACTCCACAATGACCAGAGCCATATACAGCCTCAAAAATACATCCCTGCTCTTGGATTCTAGACCTCTCAACATGAATGCTATAGTTACAACATACAATGTAAATGTTGTTCTGACATACTGTATATCATTGTATCCTCATCCTTTTCCTAAACCTCCTTTCCCAAGTCTCCAAACATTAAGATTGAAATAACATATTTCCAATGATTTCTGTTTTGTCAGAGAAGTTAATAATAATTAAAATAAACTTTTAAAACCAGAACTTGACTCCAAATCACCTGAGAAGTGGTTGGGAATTGTAGAGTCAGAGATATCTAAACAGGAAAAAAATCAATTTATGTGAATATCTGAAAAGTGGATTTGGATTTAGAAGAACATTGGAATTGTTGGACCAGAAAAGGCTAAAGTGTCATCGAAACACAATTGAAAAGTGTCAATATTGCACTAAAAAAGAATGCCATTTCTTGGTTAACTTTTCAGATTGTGTGGCCTTCAACACCCAGCAGGAGAAATGAATGCAAATGGGCAGGAAAAGATCTTGTGGTAAGAATTATATTGTACTGATATTATAGTTTAGCATCTGTACATGTAAATGTTTTTTATTCACTCAGGAGATGTGGGTGTTGCTGGCTGGTCCAGTAGTTATTGCCCATTCCAAATTGCTCTTGAACTTAGCAGTCTGTTTGGCTATTTCAGAGGAACAGTTAAGAGCTTACCACGTTGTTTTGGATCTGGAGTCACGTGTAGGTCGGACCAAGTAAGGATGGCAGATTTCCTTCCCTAAAGGACATTTGTGAATCAGATGGGTTTTTAGTCATCAGTCGATTCTTAGTTCCAGATTTATTTTATTGAATTCAAATTTTATTGTCCGCCATGGTGGGATTTGAACCCAGGACATGGAACAGCGAACAGCTAACAGCTTCTTACGTTTTCAGACCAAAACAACCACAAGTCCAACTGCAAAATTAAGCAAGGAGACAAAGTTTAATATTCATTACATGGTAATGAAGACCTTGCACACTGATAATGTGGCCTCATTTTCCCACGAATCAGTAACTGTTCACTAGATCACCGTACGTCTATAAAGGGGCTGGTTACAATTTTACTTTGCAAAGCACACGGAGGGAATCTTGCCCAAATAGACAGCAGTGACGTCTTGTCAACTTGTTCCTTCTCACCATTATTATAAACATATTTAAAAATGAGGAATTACTTACTCTTGAGCCAACTGTTACAACTTGCTGGATTAACACCGGTGTTGGTTTTCGATTTCAACCCGTAAGATGAAGCTCAACTTCGCATCGAAAAGGAACAGATTTCTTTGATAGCTCAGTAAAAAAATACAAGTTTCTACCTGCGAGGAAATTATTCTCATATCGCGTTACAGCATCTTTTAATTAACTGTGCATGTCGTGTATTACAGCCAAACACCTCAGCTGAAATGCTCAAATCTTTTGTGAGGAGAGTGGATTCTCAAAGCATTGATTCCTTGGAGGAAAGTATTTTAAAATCTGACAAAACCTAATGAATTAAAGTATGTGTTAATAAATAGGTTTAAACTTGAAAAACAAATGATCCATTAAGTACTTTATAGATCAACTTTTGAGAACTATATGTTGAGGAAGATATACGCTGAGGACAGGCCAGTGGCAGAGATTAGAATGAGAATCTTAAGAATAAACATTTGAGTCAGAGTTTCAGCTGTTAGCAAAACAAACCTACTTTCACTCAGCAAACATTATTAGATCTTTACTGGCTGACTGGAGGAAGCTGTGGGATGTAATGGAGTCTTTTGTGAAGAGGAACGGTGACTTATCCAGTTCCATTTTTCAGAAGCACACCTGTCAACTCATGCCCTTGGTGACAGCCATGGTCACGGCTCAGATAATTCTGTCCCTCTGCTTACAGGAGGATGCAAGTAGACTTTCTGTCTCTGCACTCAGCATGTGTGCGTCATATGATATAACCCCTGACTCTTGGTCACACTTACCACATATCACAGCTGAATGCCCCACAGTGTGACATTGTGGATGTTAAGGTTCGTAGTTAACAACCACTGCCAAATGGAGTTGTGTTTAATTGTTATCCCTCAAGGAGCAATTTCAACTATTTGGGATCATTGAGCTTCTCATTCTGAGAAGCTGGTATTGATATGCATGTTAATAAGAGATGACTGAAAAGGATCTGAAGACAGAAAAACAATAATAAAATCAAACATGTGATTCAATGTGGCTGTGGGTCTGAGGAAGAAAGTGTCGTTATCTAAAACTGGGAAAGTCTAAACAGATTTTAAGCAACTCATAATTTGCATCAAATTAAGCTGCGTATCGACAAATTTTCACTCCTGGAGTAAGCCACTCTGTGTCAATCTCCTTTCGTTGTTAAGCGTCTAGATACAAGAGTGATCATTTTTTTCTTATACTGTGGAAAGCAGGAGGTGATGAACTTGCAATCAGTATTTTGTGTGGTTATAGTTTAGAAATCCTGCTACACTTGGGTGCCTGATACCTCAGTACATTCAATAATTTATCCCTTGATTCTGCCAGTGGTGTGTTTGCATTAACTCCAGGGTGATGAACCATCAATGGACAAATTTTCCATTCATTTTCAATAGCTTTGATATTGAGCTTAAAATCAACATTACTGACATTCAGAAAACATAATGTCACTGCACCAAAATCCTGCAGGATTCAATAAAGCATAAATGCGTAACATGTTGTCAGAATTGATGACAACTCAGGCTCTGATTTCACACTGGATGGATAAAGAATCTTCATCCAAGACAGTAACCTGTTCTCTGGGCTAGAGAGGGAAATGATAAATGGTGTTTGACATGATCTGCACCTTTCTCTCTCTATGGTACAATCTTGGAAGGAACCAATAACTTTAAAATAAATCTAAAAATCCAAAATTTCAGTTATTTACTGGAAGAATGAAGCCATGTGATCTCATTTTGTAAAACAAAATAGGTTTTTTTTAACTGTATGAGAGTCAAATGAAGCAAACGTTAAAACTATCTTAGATAATCTCCCATACATAAGCAGCACAGTGCCACAGTGGTTGGCACTGCCGCCTCACAGCACCAGGGACCCAGGTTTAATTCTGACCTTGGGTGATTGTCTGTGTGGAGTTTCCACATTCTCCCCATGTCTGCATAGGTTTCCTCTGGGTGCTCCGATTTCCTCCCACAGTCCAAAGATGTGCAGTTTAGGTGAGTTGGATGTGCTAACTTGCCCCTTAGTGTTCCAAGATGTGTAGGTTAGGGGAATTAACTATTATAAATATGTGGGGTTACACGGATAGAGTGGGGGAGAGGCCCTACATAAGATATTTTGTCAGAGAGTCAGTGAGGCTCAATGGACTAAATGTAGGGATTCCATCATTCTACTCTAACATTCTAGTCAACGTAAGTTAAAAATTGAAGTTGATTATAAACAATAAATGATAAATGGCATCTCGAACCAAGACAGGTGTTACAGGTTGACTCAAAGCACACTTCAACATTCTCTGGTGGTTATGAAGAGTTTCGGCTCCTCTCTTTCTGGGACTGAATCTGATTCCAAACAGACAGCAGCAGATTACCAAGCTGAGTTCCATGGGCTCAGTCTTCATCACAAACAGTACACATCTGTAGAAGCTGCTCAATCAGTCTCAATAGTGTAGATCCACCAAAGTTATCATTAAACAACAGAAACAGCTGCAGCAACTAAATCACAGCTTCAGGATTTGGACTCTTGTTCAGCCTGCCTGTGCTGCACCACTGGACTCATCAACTGCTGCTAGACAGCTTGCACTGATCTGTAGCCTCTAATTTAACCTCTACCAGTTTCAGATTATGAAGAAGATTTAATCTCAGTTTCAGTTTCTATATCTTTAGAAAGCGGGAGAGTCAGTTTCCTTTACCTTATCCTTTTTTTTTGCTGATCTTTGTTACATCTGCCTGAAAATGAAAGCTTTTTAAACAAAGATTTGCTCAGACCTTTCTTACTCCCTTTTAATTGTTAAATGAGCAGCTGTGTATAATCAAAATGTTGTTTCATTTATTTCCTTTAATTTTAGAAGATGTTTCATTTTGTTTCATTACTCATAGATTGCTAGTGTCCATGTGGTGTAGGTACAACCACAGTGCTGTTAGAGAGGGATTGCTAGGATGCTGACTAAGCAACATGGAATAGTGATTTATTTCCAAGCCTGGAGAGTGTGTAGTATGGAAGGAATCCAGGTGATCTTATTCCTGGGAATCTGCTGCCCTTATCCTTCTAGGTAGTAGAGGTTACAGGTTTGGAAGATGCTGCTGAAGTTGATAAGTAAGTTGTTGCCGTGCATCTTGTAAATGAAACACACGCTGCCACTCTGCGCTGGTGATGAAGAGAGTAAATGTTGAAGGTGGTGGATGGGGTATCGAACATGCAGGCTGCTTTGTCCTGAATGGTGTTGAGCTTCTTGAATGTTGTTGGGCTGCACCCATCCAGGCAAGTGGACGCTATTTCATTACACTCTGTTGATGTTGTCTACATGAACTTTAGCAAGGCCTTTGACAAGGTACCACATGGTAGGGTGTTGCATAAGGTTAAATCTCAAGGGATCCAGGGTGAGGTATCTAAATGGATACAAAATTGGCTTCTTGCAGAAGCCAGAGGGTTGTTTATCAGGCTGGAGGCCTGTGACCCGCAATGTACCTCAGGGATCAGGGCTGGGCCCACTGTTATTTGTCATTATGTTAATAATTTGGATGAGAATATCAGAGGCATGGTTAGTAAGTTTAAGATTGGTGGCATAGTGGACAATGAAGGAAGTTATCTCCAATTGTTGTGGGATCTTGATCATTTGAGCCAGTGGGCTGACGAATGATTGATGGAGTTTAATTTAGACAAATGCGAGGTGATGCATTTTGATAGATTGAACGAGGGCAGGACTTACTCAGTTAATAGTAGGGCACTGGGGAGAGTTACAGAACAAAGAGATCTAGGGGTACATGTTCATAGCTCCTTGAAAGTGGAGTCACAGGTGGACAGAGTGGTGAAGAAGGCATTTGGCATGCTTGGTTTCATCGGTCAGAACATTGAATACAGGAGTTGGGACGTCTTGTTGAAGTTATACAAGACATTGGTAAGACCACACTTGGAATACTGTGTGCAGTTCTGGTCACCCTATTATAGAAAGGGTATTATTAAACTAGGAAGAGTGCAGAAAAGATTTACTAGAATGCTACTAGGACTTGATGGATTGAGTTATAAGGAGAAGCTGAATAGACTGGAGTGTACGAGGCTGAAAGGTGATCTCATAGAGGTCAATAGAATAATGAGGGGCACCGATCAGCTAGATTGTTAATATCTTTTCCCAAAGGTAGGGGAGACTGAAACTAGACAGCATAGGCTTAAGGTGAGAGGGGAAAGATACAAAAGTGTCCAGAAGGGCAACTTCTTCATACAGAGGGTGGTGAGTGTCTGGAACAAGCTGCCAGAGGTAGTAGTAGAGGCGGGTATAATTTTGTCTTTTAAAAAGCATTCAGATAGTTACACGGGTACGATGGGTATAGAGGGATATGGGCCAAATGTGGACAATTGGGATTAGCTTAGGGGTTTTAAAAAAAAGGGCAACATGGACAAGTTAGGCCAAAGGGCCTGTTTCCATGCTGTAAACCTCTATGATTCTATGACTTTCCTGACTTCTACCTTGTAGGTGGTGGGCAGGCTTTGGGGGGTCAGGAGGTGAGTTACTCACTGTAAGATTGCTTTTTTTTATTCATCCCTGGGATATGGTCGTCACTAACTGGCTAGCAACTGAAGGCAGTTCAGAGTCAACCACATTGGATTCACATGTAGGCCAGACCAAGTAACAATGACTGATTTATTTCCCTAAAGGGCATGAGTGAACCAGATGGATTTTTGTGACAATCGACAATGGTTTCATGGTCATCAGTAGATTGTTATTTTCCAAATTTGTTTTATTGAATTGAAATTCCACCATCTGCCTTGGCAGGATTTGAACCCGGATCCCCAGAACATTAGTTGAGTTTCTGGATTAATAGACTAGCGATAATACCACAAGGCCATTGCTTTCCAATATTGATGTGGTTGGTCCAGTTCAGTTCTGATTCAATGGGAAGCACCGAGGATATTGATAGTTTGGCACTCAGTGACGGAAATGCCATTAAATCTCAATGGGAGATGGTTAGATACTTTCTTACTGGAGATGACCATTGCCTGGCACTTGTGTGGCACAAACAATAGTTGTCACTTATCAATTCAAGCATATATTGTCCAAGTCTTGCTGCCTTCGAACACAGACTCAATGGGCCTGATTTTACCATTTTGATTCTAAGTACTGAATCTGGGCACAATTCAGATCTGAATTGGAAACCTGCTTTCAGGCACCTCCATACACACGCAGCCTGAAAAGAAATTGCGAGTCTGAATTGCACTGTGGGTGGGGCCTATCATGCCTGAGACATTGCAGTTCTGATTGGCGCTTTCAACTGCGCATGCACAGCGAGAGAGGATTTTGAAAAATGCGCCCCTGTCACATCCCGAGGCGCAAAACGCAGATAAAGCAGCTCGGGAGCAAAAAGTGGGAACAATGGCCCCCACAGACATCGCCCCACCCCCCAACATAACCGTCTCCTTTATCTACCCCACCACCCAGACCGATCGCAACCTTCTGTCTCCCTACCACCCCCCACCAATTGCCCGCAGAGTGGCAGCACCTCCCCCCCCCCCCCCCCCCATCCCCCCGCCCCTCCTCCAAACCAGAAATCCACCTGGCCTCCCTGAACCCCCCACACCCCCGCCAGCACCAGAGAATGATCTGTCCTCCTCCTCCTCCGCCCCCCACCCCCATCACCGATCTGAGTCAGGGAGCTGTTGGAAGCTCTGAACTTTCCTCTTCAGAGGCTGGGGTGCCCGAAACAGACCTTCGCCGAGCGTATCTGTTTCACACTGAATCTGGATGGGTGAACGTGATGGTAAAGGGGGAAATGCCAGTCAAGTTGGGCGGGCAGTTCATTAGTTCAATTTAAATGCATTTAAATTGCTATTGTGTCCGTTTCGGGCGCGATTCGGATTGTGGCCATTTTCAGGCCTCGGTAAAGTGGGCATCTGCACGGACGCGGGAGCAGATCGTGCTAACCTCATGCCTGACTTTAACAAGTTTTCGCACCCGAAAACACACGCAACGGTATGGTAAAATCAGGCCCAATGTCTGAGGAGTCATGGATGGTGTCGTACATCAAGGAACATCCCATTTCAGGGAACATCCCACTTCCAACCTTGTGATGGGGGGAATGTCATTGATGAAGGAGCTGAAGATGTCGATCCTAGGACACTACTTTGAAGAATTCCTGAAGTGATGTCCTGAGGCTGAGATGATTCACCTCCAATACTCTCAACCATCTCCCTTTGTGCCAGGACTGACTCCAACAACTGAAGCGTTTTTCCCACTGATTCCCACAGACTCCAGTTTTACTGAGGCTTCTTCATACCTTACTTGGTCAAATGCGATGGAACATTGATTTCAATATCAAGAGCTGTCACTCTTACCTCACCTCTGGAATTCAGCTCTTTTGTCCGTGTTTAAACCAGGGCTGTAATGAGATCAGGAGCTGAGTGACCCTGGAAAAACCCAAACTGGGCATCACGAGGATAGACAATTGGCATCATCTCGAGGAGGGTGTGAGAGGAGGATGTTCGGTCAGACAGTCAGTCACACTTGAGAATGTGAGATGAGGACACAGCAGAAAAAAATGTATTTGTTATTCTGAATCAATATGATTTGTATTTTTTGACAGATTGTTACAAACAAAGGAAACATAACCCTGTCCTTAAAACATTCATTCAGCAGAAAGAGCTGAGAGTATTTTATATAGAACATAGAAACATAGAAACATTGAACACTACAGCACAAACAGGCCCTTCGGCCCACAAGTTGCGCCGATCATATCCCTACCTACTAGGCTTACCTATAACCCTCAATCCTATTAAGTCCCATGCACTCATCCAGAAGTCTCTTAAAATACCCTATTGAATTTACCTCCACCACCACCGATGGCAGCTGATTCCACTCACTCACCACCCTCTGAGTGAAAAACTTACCCCTGACATCTCCTCTGTACCTACTCCCCAGCACCTTAAACCTGTGTCCTCTCGTAGCGACCATTTCAGCCCTGGGAAATAGCCTCTGAGAATCCACCCTATCTATACCTCCCAACATCTTACAAACCTCTATCAGGTCACCTCTCATCCTTCATCTCCCTAGGGAGAAAAGACCTAGCTCCCTTAACCTATCCTCATAAGGCATGCCACCCAATCCAGGCAACATCCTTGTAAATCTCCTGATAGACTTGGAAGAAAATGAACGTATTTGTGAAGAAAATCTGGTGCATAATGGAAATTTTCACCTTTTTCTGTCTCTTCCTGCTGTGCCTTATGATTGCACAAGAGGTGAAAGTTGTTAATTAGTTAAAAATACCAACAGCACATGAGAGAGAGTAATGATCCAGTGCGAGTCACATTGCTAAAACTCTAACTTTAGAAATGAATGTTCGCAATATTATTGAACAGGTGTTTAAGCTGTTGACAGAATATTCCTCCCAATTTTAATGCAGGTGCTAGCTAGTTCATTTGCAATAAATCAGATCACAATCAAAGGAATGCATTGTGAATGCAGCAAATGTTTTCTAGTTTTGCAGACAGTTATTTCCCTGGTCTTGCTATAGGAATACATAGGAAAGATTTTCACCAATAATGGACATAAAGTCAGTTGTGTTAATATTGTTGGCAGGACCTGAGCTATTTAAACATCTGAAACTCTGACATAAATGGACAAAGATTGCTGACCCACTGAAAGGACAAGGGTTAAAGTCAGATCTCATTGGATGGTTTGCAGCAGTGAGCCTTTTGAATAGAATGGCCTTCAGTTGGGTAAATTTCTCTCTTCACAATCTACATAAAAATGATGGAGGTGAGAGAGTTTCATCAAGGATTGATATTGTTTCTGGCGACCCAGGTATAAAGATTGAGCTGGAGTTTATTTTTAACTCAGTATTTGTTTTGGCACAAGATAAACTATACAGTAAGAATCACTTCAAGGATTGATTGAAATCTGTGTCAATGTAAGTCCTGACATTATTAAATATGAACAAATTGACCGTTTTACGTATCTGACCCTGACAGGCATCAGTAAGTGAAGACTTTCACCCACAAATTGAATGCAACACAGCCTTGGGAATGTTCGAATCAAGTATAAAGTCTTTCCAATTTACTAAGCTTTGCCAGTGATTGATTCCTCTGACATAAAAATCGACAATTTACAATCCTTGTCTAAAAGGACACATTTATATTTCAGGTTCATGAAATCAAATCCATGAAATACACCGAACAAATGATTTAATTCATCAAAACACAATACTTGAATGACTACACAAATGTCAAGAGGCTTTTTTATTGGATAGTTGTGATATTTATCTGTGATTATTCCAACAGGATGAATCAGTGGAATGTTTTTTCCAGTGGTCTAATTTTTTGTATTCTGGTAGTGAATGTTTCAGTGAACAAAACTGGCTGGGTTTCCACCTACAATTTGAATGTTAATCACTCTGAGCAATATTTTAATCGTTTGATCTTGCGCTGGGATCTACACAGTCAAGTCCAGTAAAGCAGAATAATGAACTCTTGGATGGTTTTTCACCTGTTGTTTAATGAACGAAATATTAACATAAGAACATCAGAACTAGGAGCAGGAGTCGGCCATCTGGCCCCTCGAGCCTGCCCCACCATTCAATAAGATCATGGCTGATCTTTTCATGGACTCAGCGCCACTTACCCGCCCGCTCACCATAACCCTTAATTCCTTTACTGTTCAAAAATGTATCTATCCTTGCCTTAAAAACATTCAATGAGGGAGCCTCAACTGGGCAGGGAATTCCACAGATTCACAACCCTTTGTGTGAAGAAGTTCCTCCTCAACTCAGTCCTAAATCTGCTCCCCCTTATTTTAAGGCTAATTTCACCCACCAGTGGAAACAACTTCCGGGCTTCTATCTTATCTATTCCCTTCATAATCTTATATGTTTCTATAAGGTCTCCCCTCATTATAATTCATTGTTTTTACATCCCTACTGGAGCTTCAAGGATGGCATTTTATCCACATCTCCACCATTGCAGCTGAGAACACTCGGCTTCTCAACTTTACTCTTCAGAGGTGGTAAGATTCAGTGTGACCAGAGCGAATCCTGCTCTCCTCCCTCGGGAAGTGTTCCTGCGGATCTGCTGTGTGTCTGTGCCTGCAAAGTGCCCTTGCTCTCCTTCACCAACAGCCACCCCCCACCACTCCCCGCCAACACCAACCCCCCCAGCTCTAGCTCACTCACTGCTGTCCCTTCAGCTTCAGGCAACAAAACAGAACCACCAGACTATCACCAATTGCAGTGAAACTGTTCTGAAATATTAAAAAAAATCAGAAGTAAATGTTTATAAGTAAAAGTCAGAAATCCATTGTAGAAGGCAGAAAATTGGCCTAATAGAACCCAGAGCTTAAGCAGCAGTCGAAAAAGACAAATAGGAACTAATAAATGAAGGTTTAAATATCTCTGCTGTCTGTTAGCCCCATGAGTTACTGAACAAGATAATTATATTTCATTTAATTTATTCTCAGAATGTGGCGTCGTTGGCAAGAGCAGTATTTATTGCCCATCCCTAATTGTCTTTGGAAAGATTGTAGCGAGCAGCTTTCCTGATAAGTGACTGTCTCACTCAACCATCACAAAGGATGGTTCACAATAGTGTTCGTGTCTGGAATCCTATATAGACCAGAGAACAATTTAAATGCTGCAACTGTGATTGCTCATGTGTTCCAGCATGCTGAACCTTTCGTAGCAAACATTTAACACCTGCTTTACATCTTTCAAACAGGTGTAGCATCAACACATTTCTGGATTCCCATTACATGGTTTAGCTTGGCCTTGTCATGTTCCAGCTACACAAATCATATCAAGGTTCAAATGATTCGAGTGGCAGTCACGGGGTTTCATTCCCTTCCGCAGCCCTTTAGTTGTAGCTGCACGGCCAAAATGAAAAAGAAATTGAAACATTTAAGGAGATGCTTTTGACTCCCAAAGCATGGTACAGACATCAAAATATTTTGAATCACACACAAGTACAGACACTGACACACACACACATACACACTCACAGACACACAGGTGCACAGACACACAGGTGCACACACTCACAGACACACAGACACACACACACACACACACACACACACACACACACACACACACACACACACACACACACACACACACACACACTGACACACACAGAAACACATATTCTCTCTCACACACACACACACTGAGAAACTCAGACACAGAAACTCTCACACGTGCACACATGCACTTACACTCACACTGGAGAATTCCAGTATTTTTCTTGATAATGGACGTGGATAGACACACGTACACTCACACAGAGATGCACAGACACAGACACACAGGTACTCACACGATGCAGATACTCACACAGACACCAGCCACAGACACAGACACACGCATGGACGAACACACAGATACTCACACACAAATGCAAACACACAAACTCACAGAAAGAAACTCTGGCACGTACACACACACACACAAGAATTCCAATTTTTTTTTGATAATGGTGCCATGGGAGATGGGAACTTTGTTTAACATAACTGTGTGAAACTGTCACCTCCAACAAGCAAGAGGTCCAACAGGTTTATTTGGTCGCACAAGCCACATCGCTACATCATCTCCAATGATGCAGTGCTGCCTCAACACTCACCTTGTCCTGCAGTCTCTGGAAGGGGACCTGAATCCACAGTGGTCAGACTCAGGACTGAGAGAGTTAGCACAGTGTTATGATTGCCTTGTATTGGATACACAAGAACGAATCATTTACCAAATTTTTCAACATCACTGCATCATTTGCATCCTGTGTTGAAAACACTGAACTGCTGATTTGCTCATTCTGCTGGCGTTATCTTCCCTCTGCTTGTTTATTCAGGATTTTGTGTTTGGCATTCCTTTTCTTGTGTGAAGGTTTGTGAATCCCGCTGACCTCACATACAGTGCTGACAGACTTTGAGTGTTCACAGCGATGTTACTGATGGAATACATTTTGGCAGATAGCTTCAATAACTCAGCTCAATTCATTCATTATGCAACAGTAACTTCTCAGTAACTTCCAATGGACTGAGCTAATAAGAGGTTTGAAATAACTGAACGAGGATAATCTGTGTTTAAGTTAAGTTGACTATATGTTGCCTGAATGTCAGCAGTTTTAAGGTAATGATGTGAAATGATACACAATCACCCAGTTGAACAATTTACAAACACTCTTTATTTGAAAGTGCATGGTTCAGTATACTGAATAAGCCGACCATGAGAAAGATGATATGAAATTACCCATTGCACATTTTGACAGAGGCATATTCACACATTTAAAGCTTCATTGCATTTCAAAAGATGTTGCATGAATTTATATTGCATGTTTGCTTTGCTTTATGAGCTGTAAAATTAATCCCTCATAAATTTCACCTAGATTCTCAGCTGAATGTTAAGTTGGACAGGGATATTGTTAAATCCTACCCTGTGTTTACCTGGAGCAGTGTATAAAAGCTAATGGGGTGGTCTAGTAGAGGTATTCATGATGGTTAAAGGAAGAATAGGAAGGCCACTTATTATTTGGATGATGCGTGCCTAGGCGGGAAAGAGAAATGGGGGATTTCAGAGTACAGATACATGAATTAGCCACAGGCTAACAAAACATAAAAAAGCAAACCAAGCACTGAGCTTTATTTCTCAAAGGTTAGCATTAAAAAGTAGGGGAGTTATACGAACCCTATATTGAACTTTGGTGAGATCACAGTTGAAGTATTGTACACAGTTCTGAATATTATAATAGAAACATTGAAGATAGGAACAGGAGATGGCCATTCAGCCCTTCGAGCCTGCTACACCATTCGTCACGATTATACCTGATTATCCAACTCAATAGCCTAATCCTGCCTTTTCCCTGGGATCAACTCATTCACCCCAAATTCTGCATTTAGCCACCTCTTGTTTTGGCATCAATTACTTCCTGTGATAATGAATTCCAATCCATTTTGTGAGGCGTCTGTTATTCTCAGTGTGGTTGGTCACACATTGTCCTTTCACCTAATACATATGAAATGCAGAGAGAAGCACTGTAATACAGACACATGACATTTTCCTCACTGAGGTTACCCCTAATTCTATATATTTGAGTGCATAAAAGCCATATTTATGCAACCTGCCCTCATTTAATTCTCTAAACCCTGATTGTATTCGACTAAATCTACACCTCACTTCCTGCAAGGGCAATCTATCTTTCCTGAGGATAAAGGCAAACATCATACAAAATATTTTTGGTTGCTTTTTGTCCCTGCCTGCTGCCTTTTGATGGTTTGATAGCTCGGATGCAATGATCTCTTTGCTCCTCTATCCTTCCAAGTTTATCAGCATTTAGAAAACTCTTTGGTTTATCTTTCTTGTGTCTAAAATGGTTGGCTTCAAACTTGCCCACTCCTTTCCAACTTCCGATTCAACATCAGAATCGCAGAGTACTGCTTGAATAACACCTATCAACTTCTCCAGATCCTCGGGAACTCCCTGCGAGCCCGGGAGAGAATCGTGCCAGTCCATACAGAGGCTATTCAGCCTATTGACTGTGTACTTGCCCCTGTCCCATTCGCCAGATGTGGGGATGCCAGTGTTGGACTGGGGTAACAGGTGAACACTTCAGCAGTCACTGACATTCGGCCTCTGATCTTCGGGTATGCAATCCTCAAGGTGGCCTTCACAACTCATGACAGCTCAGAGTCGCTGAGCAGAAACTGATAGCCAAGTTTCATACACATGAGGACGGCCTCAACTGGGATCTTGGGTTCATGTCGCACTATTTGTAACCTCCATGACTTGCCTGGACTTGTAAAATCTCACTAACTGTCCTGTCTGTTAAGCCTGGAGACAATACACATCACTTTAACTTGTGCTAATGCTCTCTTCACTCACATTGTCTGTATCTTTAAGACTTGATTAGACGTTAAGACTCACATTCTAATCAGTATTCTGTAAACTGAGTGTGTGTCTCTATATGCCCTGTTTATGAGCAGGACTCCCCACTCACCTGACGAAGGAACAGCGCTCCGAAAGCAAGTGGCGTTTGCTGCCAAATAAACCTGTTGGACTTTAACCTGGTGTCGTGAGACTCTTTGCCGTTCCCCAGAACCATCCAATTTATTTCCTCCCAGGTTCTCATCCAATTCCCGTTTGGAATCCATGATTGGATCTGCATTCCCGATCCTAACCACCCATAAAGTCAATGAAGAAATTTTTGGGAAGCAGGAGGTATTTTTTGTTAGATGTCTGGGCTGACACTTCCTGTACATTTGAGCAGAGCTTGCTCCATCCTCTGGGGAATAATTTTCTCCAGTTCTGTCTCCTCCATCCTTGTGCTCTGAGAATTATCCCATCCAGATTCCTGTATCTCTGTACCCACATGTCACATCCAAAGGCTGACTCCTGTCAGGGTGATAGTGAGTGACGGCGCACTGTCTGCTTCTCTTTTGGCTGTGTTGTTATCACAGACTAACGCCCATAATCCATCAACATTTATTTGGGTATTTGTACAGAGTGGGCGAGGACCTAGCAGATGGAGTACAATGTTAGCAAGTGTGAGGTTATGGCAGAAATAATAGTAGGAAGGATTACTATTTAAAGGGTGAAAAGCTGCAGCATGCTACGGTGCAGAGGGACCTGGGGGTCCTTGTGCACGAGTCGCAAAAACCCAGTCTGCAGGTGCAGCAGGTGATCAGGAAGGCAAATGGGATGCTGGCCTTTATAGTGAGGGGGATTGAATATAGAAGTAGGGAGGTCTTGCTGCAACTGTACAGGGCACTGGTGAGGCCGCAGCTGGAGTACTGTGTGCAGTTTTGGTCGCCGCATTTGCGAAAGGATATTTTGGCCTTGGAGGGAGTGCAGAGGAGGTTCACAAGGCTGATACAGGAGATGAGGGGGTTGGACTATGAGGAGAGATTGAATAGACTGGGTCTGTACTCGTTGGAGTTTAGAAATATGAGGGGGGAATCTTATAGAGTTGTATAAGATAATGAAGGGGATGGATAGGGTAGAGGTAGAGAGATTCTTCCTGCTTAGAAAGGATAGCAGGACTAGAGGGCACAGCCTCAAGATAAGGGTGGGAGGGTGCGGTGGTGGGGTGCAGTTTAGATCAGAGTTGAGGAGGAACTTCTTCACTCAAAGGGTGGTGAATCTCTGGAATTCTCTGCCCGTTGAAGTGGTGGAGGCTGCCTCGCTAAGTATATTTAAGTCACGGGTAGATAGGTTTCTGATAGACAGGGGAATTAAGGGTTATGGGGAGAAAGCGGGAAAGTGGAACTGATCCACTTCAGATCAGCCATGATCTTATTGAATGGCGGGGCAGGCTCGAAGGGCTAGATGGCCTACTCCTGCTCCTATTTCTTATGTTCTTATGTTCGTTATCCCCTTCTGTCTGTGAGGCTGCAAGGCCAGCTCACTAGAACTTTGAACAAGAGTTAATCAAAATTTGCAGTTTGATAACCTTTTGCAACATCGAAACACCCTATAGCACTTCCGAGCTAATAAAGCTTTTGAAGTCATTGCGTGGTGTGGGAAAACATGGCAACCAATTTGTGCACAGTAAGCTCCCACAAACAGCTATTGGCTCAGAGGTGAAATTTCATTTACTGTCTCAGCTGAAGGGAAGCGTCTCTGACAGTACAGCATTCCCTCCGAAATCTCAGCCTGGACTGGGGAGGTTCAAGGAGGCAGCTCACTGCCATCTTCTCAAGGGCAATTAAAGATGGGCAATGGATGCTGATCTAACCAGTGACACTCATGTTCCATTTTGTCCAATTTTGGGATGGGCCTTGAACACACAATGTTCTGATTCAGATACAAGTGTGTTACTCACTCAGCCAAGCCTATAAAAGAGACACTCAATAAAAGAGTAAGCAGGAGCAGATGAGTGCGTTGCCACTCAATCCCAGATGGTCATCTCATGTTTGTAAGTGAGAGAATTAAATGGAAAGGGACATGAATGGAACATAGCTAGTCTCTCTGCTGAGATGGCCTCATGGTTTACTTTGAAGCAAACACGTTTTAAGATGGTTTGTCAACTTTATTTCAGAATAACTATAGTTTAACTCCAGGGTTTCAAAACTAAATTGAAATGTATTTTCCCTACGAAACATATCAATTGTTAAGTCCAGCTGCTCTTGTGTATCCAGATGGTTTTATTCTCTTCCAATTGCTTCTGTGTGGAGCATGTTTATACAGATGTACTGTTGTTTTTATAACTGGGCAGGAAAGCTTGTATGACACTCCTTAATCAGTGTTACAGATCTTAAACATTTGTCTGGGGATTAGTTGGAGTATTACCTCCTAAAACTGTTCGTGTGGGCTGTCACTAGGCTTCATGATTTACGTAAATCTAGCCAAAGCATTCCAATTATCATTAAAAAAACTTTGCTGACATTTTAGTAAGTGTTAGAGGAAATGTCTGCTATCTGCTGCAGAGCAAAATTACTCCCTTAGTCTAAATTCATTTCTCATTGCCTTACTTTACAAAGCTGTTCAATGAAAGAGATGGTTCAGGCCAATATTATAAAGAAATCCATGGGATTAATTCAGAGTTAAAGCTCATTATTCTACTCTGTACGAGAATCATAGAATGACGGAGGTTGAGGGGAGACCTGATAGAAGTCTACAAGGTTATGAGGGGCACGGACGGAGTGGATAGTCAGAAGCTTTTTCCCAGGGTGGAAGAGTCAATTACTAGGGGGCACAGGTTTAAGGTGTGAGGGACAAGGTTTAAAGGAGATGTATGAGGCAATATTTTTCACAGAGAATAGTGGGTTCCTGGAACTCGTTGCCGGGGGAGGTAGTGGAAGTAGATACGATAGTGAGTTCTAAGGGATGCCTGGACAAGTACATGAATAGGATGGGAATGGCAGGTTATGGTTCCCGGAAGGGTAGGGTGTTTTAGTTCAGTTGGACAGCATGGTCGGTGCAAACTTGGAGGGCCGAAGGGCCTGTTCCTATGCTGTGATTTGCTTTGTTCTCTTTGTTTTTTGTATATTACTAAATGTAACTAATGTGGTATTTCAATGGAACGACCAACTTTATTATTTTATCGAATAAAAAATAATCTCTGAGAGAAAACCAAAAATATTGAGAAGGTATGTGCCACCGATGTTATTTAACATTTCCGAATGTATTTGTCATTCTCAAATTCAACATTTCCTTTTGTGGAAATGGCCCCAAGCTTCAGAATAGAATGTAACCTTTCTTCACCTCTGTGACATTACTCAGGACAGGAGTGGAAGCGACTACATCAGAAAGAAGGGTAGGAGAAACTATAAAGCTGGGCTAGCGCTTAATATAAAAAAGGATAGTAAGAGTTTTTATAAACATATAAAAAGGATGAGGCTGACTAGGGTGAACGTTGGACCCTTAGAGGATGAGAGGGGGGACTTAGTGGTAGGAGAGTAGGGAGGTCTTGCTGCAGCTGTATAGGGCATTGGTGAGGCCGCAGCTGGAGTACTGTGTGCAGTTTTGGGCGCCGCACCTGCGCAAGGATATTTTGGCCTTGGAGGGAGTGCAGAGGAGGTTTACTAGGCTGATACCGGAGTTGAGGGGATTGAGCTATGAGGAGAGGCTGAATAAACTAGGCTTGTACTCGTTAGAGTTTAGAAGAATGAGGGGAGATCTCATTGAGACGTATAAGATGATGAATGGGATGGATAGGATAGAGGTGGAGAGACTCTTCCCGCTCAAAAAAGACAGTAGGACTAGGGGGCACAGCCTCAAGATAAAGGGGAGGCGGTTTAGAACGGAGTTGAGGAGGAACTTCTTCACTCAAAGGGTGGTGAATCTCTGGAATTCTCTGCCCGTTGAAGTGGTGGAGGCTGCCTCGCTAAATATTTTTAAGAAGCGGGTTGATGGGTTCTTGATAAGAGAGGGGATTAAGGGTTATGGGGAGAGGGCGGGAAAGTGGAACTGAGCCACAACAGATCAGCCATGATCTTATTGAATGGCGGGGCAGGCTCGAGGGGCTAGATGGCCTACTCCTGCTCCTATTTCTTATGTTCTTATGTTCTTATGAGATGGGGAAATGGCTGAGGTCTTGAATAACTATTTTGTTTCGGTCTTCATGGAGGAGGACGTGAGTAATTTGCCGGGTGTTAGTGATGGAAAGATGGTAGGACTGGAGGGCCTGAATGACATTATTGTTACTAGAGAGGCGGTGCTCGATAGACTGGAGGGACTGACTGTGGACAAGTCCCCAGGACCGGATGGAATGCATCCAAGGGTTCTGAAAGAAATGGCGGAGGTGACAGTGGATGCCTTGGTGATTATTTTCCAAACATCGCTGGATTCCAGGGAAGTGCCGGAAGATTGGAAAACGGCTAATGTTACGCTGTTGTTTAAGAAGGGTGGCGGGCAAAAGGCAGGGAATTATAGGCCGGTTAGTTTAACGTCTGTTGAGGTAAAATGTTAGAATCCGTGATCAAGGCGAAAATAGCGAGGCATCTTGAGGAGAATTGTTTGATAGAGCAGATGCAGCATGGTTTCGTTAAGGGGAAGTCGTGTCTGATGAATTTATTGGAGTTCTATGAGGATGTGTCTAGGGCGGTGGATAGAGGAGAGCCAGTGGATGTGGTGTTTCTTGATTTTCAGAAGGCGTTTGATAAGGTGCCGCACAAGAGGTTATTACAGAAGGTCAGGGGGCATGGAGTTGGGGGTAGGGTGTTAGCGTGGATAGGGGATTGGCTGTCAAATAGGAGGCAGAGAGTGGGGGTCAATGGGTGCTATTCGGATTGGCGGTTGGTGACTAGTGGAGTGCCCCAGGGGTCGGTGCTGGGGCCTCAGCTATTTACCATTTATATAGATGATCTGGAGGAGGGAACCGAGTGTAGGGTGTTGAAATTTGCTGATGACACCAAGATTGGTGGAACGGCAAATTGTGCAGAGGGTGTGGAGAGTCTACAGAAGGATCTAGATAGGCTGGGCGAATGGGCCAGGAACTGGCAAATGGAATTTAATGTTGGCAAGTGTTAAGTTGTCCACTTTCGTAGGAATAATGGTAGGAAGGACTATTACTTACATGGAGAAAAACTGCAGCATGCGACAGTGCAGAGGGACCTCGGGGTCCTTGTGCACGAGTTGCAAAAACCCAGCCTGCAGGTGCAGCAGGTGGTCAGGAAGGCGAATGGGATGCTGGCCTTCATAGCGAGGGGGATTGAATATTAAAGTAGGGAGGTCTTGCTGCAGCTGTATAGGGCACTGGTGAGGTCGCAGCTGGAGTACTGTGTGCAGTTTTGGGCACCGCACCTGCGCAAAGATATTTTGGCCTTGGAGGGAGTGCAGAGGAGGTTTACTAGGCTGATACCGGAGTTGAGGGGGTTGAACTATGAGGAGAGGCTGAATAAACTAGGCTTGTACTCGTTAGAGTTTAGAAGAATGAGGGGAGATCTCATTGAGACGTATAAGATGTTGAATGGGATGGATAGGATAGAGGTGGAGAGGCTCTTCCCGCTCAGAAAGGACAGTAGGACTAGAGGGCACAGCCTCAAGATAAAGGGGGAGCGGTTTAGAACGGAGTTGAGGAGGAACTTCTTTACTCAAAGGGTGGTGAATCTCTGGAATTCTCTGCCCGTTGAAGTGGTGAAGGCTGCCTCACTAAATATATTTAAGATGCGGGTTGATAGGTTTTTGATAGGCAAGGGGATTAAGGGTTATGGGGAGAAAGCGGGAAAGTGGAACTGAGACACGACAGATCAGCCATGATCTTATTGAATGACGGGGCAGGCTCGAGGGGCTAGATGGCCTACTCCTGCTCCTATTTCTTATGTTCTTAAGAAATAGCACCACTGTGATTGGATTTGGGAGTCACCCTTAGTCACAGCAATTGTCCATCCTGAAACCAAGCAGGGGAGAAATAACATGAACGTGTTGAAAGATTTCAATTCTGAAATGTGTGATTTGTTTCCTCTTCTTGGGTCTGTTTCTATAATGGATACTGATTAAATCGAGGTAATTTGGGAGAAGCCCCATCCATAAGAACATAAGAAATAGGGGCAGGAGTAGGCCATCTAGCCCTTCGAGCCTGCCCCGCCATTCAATAAGATCATGGCTGATCTGAAGTGGATCAGTTCCACATTCCCGCTTTCTCCCCATAACCCTTAATTCTCCTGTCTATCAGAAACTTATCTACCCATGACTTAAATATATTCAACGAGGTAGCCTCCACCACTTCAATGGGCAGAGAATTCCAGTGATCACCACCCTTTGAGTGATGAAGTTCCTCCTCAACTCCAACCTAAACTGCCCCCCGGAATCCACAGCGCGATTCAGATCCACAATTATTTCTCAGGCTGAGTGTGTATGGGGGCATCAGAAAGCAGATTTCCAAGTCGGATCTGAATTGTGCCCAGATTCAGCACTTAGAATGAATATGGTAAAATCAGACCTGATATTGTAAGCTAAAGGCAAATTACTGCGGACGCTGAAATCTGCAACAAAACAGAAAATGCTGGAAAATCTCAGCAGGTCAAACAGTGTCCGTGAGGAGAGAATAAAGCCAACATGATAAAGGGTCACCCAGACTCAAAACATTAGCTCTATTCTCTCT
Organism: Carcharhinus amblyrhynchos; assembly: GCF_965287045.1. Classification (NCBI taxonomy): domain Eukaryota; kingdom Metazoa; phylum Chordata; class Chondrichthyes; order Carcharhiniformes; family Carcharhinidae; genus Carcharhinus; species Carcharhinus amblyrhynchos. The sequence goes on from NC_137342.1 coordinate 52,670,147, forward strand.
CCACAGATGCTGTCAGACCTGCTGAGATTTTCCAGCATTCTCTGCTATTTTAACCTGGTAATTATATCATCCCATCTTTTTAAACTTTCCACCTGCAGGAAATGATGGAATCTCAGTTGAGGTGATTTGTTTTTATGTTCAGTCTTGAGCCTTTCACCAGGAATTCACTGATTTGAAACCTTTATGGTTAGTGATGACTATCTGAGACTGTTCCGAATCAACACCAAAATCAACCAATTGCCCCACAGCCTTGTGTCATTGGTCAGGTTTTTGGTTATTTTGTAACAGTTTACACAATCAGGCAAAACCCCAAAAATAAGATTTTTTCCAATATAGCCTCTACAGATGCAGTTAGACTTCAAAATGCTTCATAATGTATTGATTGCTTTGTCTATATTGCTGGGGTGTTGTTTAACCTCAGTAAGAAGTCTCACAACGTCAAGTTTATTTGGTAGCAAAAGCCGTTAGCTTTCGGAGCACTTGCTGCCCCTTCCTGTTATTTAACCCACAGTAAGCTGCCGCTGTTCCTCATATATTGAAGTTCTGTCTGAAATATTACCGTCCAGTTCCTGCAATAAAAATCACAGCACTGACACTGCACCAGGCTTGTTCAGGCTCAGTCTGAGAGACAAGGGGGATAGAAATATTAAAACAGCAAATTCACAATCACCGTTTATTGGCGGAACTATAAAATCTGCACTCTCCAGGAGTAAGTTCCAGGAGTTTTTATATGTTTGTATACACACACCATCATTTCCTGAAAAGTCTCCTCAAATGATCAAGCATACAGTGTAGATGGTTCGTCACCAAGCTGCAAGGAATTTTGGCTTATTTTGTAAGCAATCCATCATGCTGAGTGGAAGATAGACATAGCCAGGGTTCTGTACTATCCTTCACCCCACCATTCCTGCCAGCCAGAATGGAAAATTTTGCACTCAGTCAAATCTCCACCCACTGCAGTGGGGCTGGAGAATCCCAGCCACGGGCGAGACTGGAGAATTCCAGCCAACGTCTAAAACATGTTCAAAATCTGCAGGGTGATTTTACCCTCCATCAATTTCAACCTAGATTTACAACCCCGGGTGACATAGTAACACTGCTGCCTCACAGTGCCAGGGACTTCCAGCTTCCAAATCAGCCAAACCATAACAGATAGATATTTCTCTCTTTCTTAAAATGATCATGATTTGATATACGGACAGCTTAGTGTCTATATTGTACGTGCATTATATGGCTCAGGGAATTACTATCCATTAGCCACAAGTTCTTCAGAAAGTTGTGCTGAGGTACTGAGTTGAAATCTTCCAGCCTCTGCACTGTTTGTAACAAAATAAGGAGTGAAACTCTCTGATTATTGATATGGAATGTTTTAATGTTTCCAGAATGTACACAGCAGGTCCAGAAATAGTTAGAAATATCCAAAAATGTTTGTGTTTGAAGACAGCTCCAGTATGAAAAACTTGGACTCAACATCTGAATTCTCTTCGTGTTATTTCTCATGCAGAAAGAATGTGCCAATTTCATCCGCGTTCTGCAGCATTATAACCAAAGCCACCTGTACGCCTGTGGAACTGGAGCCTTTCACCCAGTTTGTGCCTACATCGAAGTTGGTCATCGACCTGAGGTAAAAATGACCTTTCCTCCTGTACACCTGTTTTCTGGTCCTCGAATGTGCTTCTTGTACTGTTCACATTTTAGCTGCAGTGAAAGAAGCTTTTCTCATCCCAAAGTATAGCACTGCTCATATCACATTCTGATTTTTAGTAGGCCTGGGTGAAAGCCCACATCAAAGATATTGTCAGATTGTTATTCCAATCCTGTCATCAGAATGTTGTAATACAGTTTATTGTTGTCAAGTGCTTTATTTTCATTTCACGTTAGTTCAACTAACACAATATTATCACCTGGTAACATTCAGACATTAATAGTGAACAGAACGAAAGCTGAGTTTGTACGTGAAGAGAAACAGAAGCTTGGTCAGAACTTCTGGTGTTGCAGAAAGCTGCAATGTGACTTGTTCTTTATGTAAGGGGAATGAAAGCAAAGATTGGAGTTCTCTTTCTCAGAGATATGTATCCATCGTGAGACAACTCATTTCCTGTAATCAACTTGTCAATGACTTTATTTCTCTCCTCTGTGGGGACCATTATTCCTGCACAAGGAAACTCTGTGTTGTGGAGACTGGGCTATGATTCGCCAGGTGTGTTTGAATAGTTGCAGTTTTTTGTTCCCCATCAGTGTTATTTCTCCATACTCATAAACCACACTCCCAGCAGTGTGTAGGAGAGCACTCTGCAGCCTAATGCAGCCACTAACAAATAGTATCCTTGTGGTTAAATTTGCCTTCTTGTGCTTTCACACTTCTTCCTTAGGATGAATCATAGAATCGTAGAAACCCTACAGTGCAGAAAGAAGCCATTCAGCCCATCGAGTCCACACCAACCACAATCCCACCCAGGCCCCACCCCCAAATCCCTACATATTTACTCACTAATCCCTCTAATCTACACATCTCAGGACACTAAGGGACAATTTTAGCACGGCCCATCAACTTAACCCACACATCTTTGGACTGTGGGAGAAAACTGGAGCACCTGGAGGAAACCCATGCAGACACGAGGAGAATGTGCAAACTCCACACAGACAGTGACCCGAGCTGGGAGTCAAACCCAGGTACCTGGAGCTGTGAAGCAGCAGTGCCAACCACGGTGCCACCGTGCTGCCCCGTAATGAAGGATAGAGGACTTGGTTGTTATCCCCTGTGGGCACAGTGCAATAATTATGCTGCATCAGAGTGAAACCATTTAAAGTAGATTAAAATTGGCGTGTTTAACTTTCTCTAATGCGACTTTCATTAAAGAGGCTTGGGCAATGCTGCGATGCCAAAACCAGTGAAGAGGAAGATAATAAGGGCAAGGCAAGTGGAGACACTGACCTCAGTTTTCCAGTTTCTTGTGGTAAAGGGAAAATAAGACAAATAACTTCCCAAAATAGAAACTCTGTCACTGATAAACCACACGACTCTAAACATAGTGCGGAACCTCTCTCCCTCTCTGCAATGTGTTTTGTGATGATGGGAGGCAGTGTGCCACTCACTGGCAGTGCCTCTGCTGTCAATGGAGTTACCCGTTGGATGTAGTCCTCGTTGCCAGGAATCCTGTAGCAGGGATTAACTGTCAGTGCGACCATGAGATCCAACTGGTAAAAACGGGAGCATGATTTTGGCAATGGGGTTTTGTTGTGGCAAATACCACTCTCAGAGATTCACCACGAGAAAGATCTGGAGACGTTTGCTAGAACATTACGGTGTTCTTGTGGTGGGATTATCTGACCCCCCTGCAGTGAATGGAGATGTTTCTCTGATGTGGTTGCAGAAGGAACATGACATGAATGGCCAGTAAGATCGCACCCATTGGCTTTTATCATTCGTGTGCTTTGATTACAAAATCCAATGACATTATCGATTGTTGTGTTTGTTTTTAAGAAAGCAATTTTGTTTAAACTCTCTGGGTGGGAGTATCCACTTCACACCCCTGAGGCCATAACCTTCCATCATTCATTTAATGGGTGGAAGATCCTAAACTGCTAACCCAAAAGCAAAAAACTGCCTGGCTTCATTTTAATAGGAATGTCAGCATCGACTGTGCCAGAATCACTGGGTACTTTTCCGTTAACTGTTCCCAACAATCAAAAGGACATTCGCACCTGCAGTACAGCACATACGGCATAAATAGATCACAGTTCCTATTTTTTAACACTGTTGTATGTTTAACTACAATTATTCTAGATTAATGACAATGGGAAAAGAAAATGTGCACACTAACTCTGAAATAATTTTGAATACTAATACAGTAAAGTTCAATGAAAGCAGCTTTCACGGAAAGGTCTGTTTAAACACCTGTAAAACATGTTTATAACATTCACAGGACAGGAAGATGCAATTTGATCATCTGCCAAGCCAGTCCAATTATAGAAACAACCCAGTGATTTGCATGTGATTAGTATCACAGACAGAACAGTTTTCCATCAAACATACTCTGAGGTTATATTCAATGTCAGGAAGAATATTCATCTGACTCTAGCACCTGTTGCTTTTCACGTGGATGTCATCCTGTTTTTGGTTCATTACAAAGCAACATCAATGTTATTCTCAGTGTCCCAGGTACTGATTACTTGGGCATGGTTTCAAATGCAAAATTAAATCTTTGAAAAATAAGATGCAGAAAAACTGTTTCAGTCAAAGTTGAATCAGTCAGAATATTGCCTGAAGAGATATTTGGAATTAACAAGGTCAAATTGCCAGGCTGGTATGAAGAAAGCAGAGTAACCGATCTTTCTGGAGAGCATTTTTGTGGTAGTTTCAGCATCTGGTGTTTCTAACAATGTATTCGGAAGGAAAGGTCCACAGATAAAGATTTCTATCTGGTATGAGGTAGGCAGAATTCGTCCGCTCCCAAGGAGAACCACTCTTTTGTACATGTTGCCTCTGTGGGTCTTAAGTTTGTTTCTCGTGAGACTCGTCTGTCCTTGATACAAAGGCAAACACTAACTGCTGTTAGAATCAAAGTTCTTTATTTGTCTTACATATGTAGGCTAGCTAAATCTCCACTCAGTGCTGGAAGGCAGTTCGTAAAAAGCACCCGAAGCAACAAGGCTGACCCCTTTTATACAGATTACAATCCCATCAGGTAGATGTGATTTCAAACAAGACTTAAACATACATCACTCGATTCAATTAAAAATGAGAAGTTACAGGAATTGCTGAATGAGAAAGAACATCCTATTAAAATACACATTTACTACTTACAACCCCCACTCATCAGAACATAAGCATCATGTCTTTGGAATACGCTATTTGTTAGCGCAAAAGAGAACATTATCACATACTCAGGCTGACTCGTGCCCCAGCCGGGCTCAGCAAGCTGGAGCCTGTGGTTAACCTGTTTTGATGTGGAGATGTTGGCCTGGTGTAAACACAGTAAGAAGTCTCACAACACCAGCTTAAAGTCCAACAGGATTATTTGATAGTAAACGCCACAAGCTTTCAGAACGCTGTTCCTTTGTCAGGTGAGTGGAGAGTTCCTGATGAAGGAACAGCGTTCCGAAAGCTTGTGACATTTACTATCAAATAAACCTGTTGGACTTTAACCTGAGACTTCTTACTGTGGTTAACCTGTTTTGTCAGTTTGCTTCCATGAGATGTTTCTCTGCTGTTCTTGCAAGCCCAATCGTTCACCTTGCCCTCTACAGTGGACATTAACTCTTTAATATCTCATGGAGAGCTATCCTGCTGATGTCGGAACAGCACATATCAGCAAACAGCTCCACAGGAAGTCCTGTAATCTGCATCTGGAGCAGTGCTGGATGCAAATTGTAATGCACACCAGGCAGGAATGTTCAAATCCTGCTCCATATTGCCCAATTACAGCTGAAAAATACAAATATCTCTCACAGGATAGGGATTATCCATCATCTTTCTTCAGAAAATCTGATGAAGGAACTTTTCAGAGTTAGAGCTTTACCAAACATTTGTTGGTCTAATCCTGGAGAGATCCATTTACAGCCAGAAATACGAAGCAGATTGAAATGATCTAAAGATATGCTGCAGGATTCTGCACCAACAAGTGTGGGAAACACACCAGTGTCCTGGATCCAAGATTTGGGATGGGAATGACTGCAGCAAATGAGGGGGAATAATTGACCATCTTCTAGAAAATAGAAGGGATTGATGGGAATTGGCTGAAACTGGTACCTTGTGTCCTCTGGCAGTAACTATACACGACACTGCCACCCACACAAACTACAAAGATCATTTATTTTCCAGACAGTGAATCAACAATCTTTCTTCCTAGCTCAATCTCACAGTGGAACAAGCTGCTGAAAGAAATAGTCACAATCCCATCACTGAAAATCTTCAAGATTTCAAATCTTTGGATTATTTCCATTTAAAAGTTTTGATTCTCAGGACTCCCATCTCAGCAGGTCAGGTCTGGTTTAATTAGTGCAATCTATTGTTAGCGGGATATGGATATAAATCTGTGATGTCAACACAACTAAAGCAGAAATGTTGTAGATTGGAAGTCCTCCTCCTTTTTGTTAATCTCCTTGAATAATCCATCTATTTATGCCATCCTAAACCAGGCAAATCAATAAATTCTTTTTATGTTTTAAATACAGAAGGCAAATCACAAAATTGGAAAATAGTCTGGAGAACTGTGATAGTTTCTGGAAAATACGCCAGCATGAAAGCTCTTCAATTGGCTGTCCAGATATTTCAAAATACAAACCCTCTGAATAAAGTCTCAAATTACAGGGGAAGGTGAAAAATTATTGACCTAATTATCATTTACTTCCCTTGTCTTGGTGAGGGCATTATATTTCTTTTCATCTATCTCTGTCTCTCTCCCTGTATGTTCTGCTTTCCTCTCCCACCCTCTGTCTGCTCTTTGTCCCTATTCTCTGCACTGCCTGTATTTTCCCCGTCTCCCCCAACTGTTCAATTCCCTACTTTTTTTATTTTTTTCTTTGTCTCCCTCGATCCTGAAGCCTTCTTGTGTTCTGAATTTTTCAGAACACTCTTTGTGTCTCCAAGATATCAGCTGCGCTAATTATATATATTTTACTTTTAGATTTTGTAATATTTCTCACCATCGCAATTTTCCCTTCAATCTTGCTATGGCTCATGGTTTTCTTCTCACTTTCTTATACCAAGATGTTACTTGTTATAATACACCTTTGAGGGATTACAGCAGAACATCACTAGAAGAAGGTGTGTCATGTAATCCAGTTTTAATTTCACTTTGGCTTAGAGCAGATCACACTTGGACAGCTATGTTTCTGTTATCTTTGAGTTTTATGCCTCTGTATAAATGTACCCTGTGCCCAGTCTCAATAAATGAACCCAATCTCTCTTCATATGTCAGTCTTACTATTCCTGGAATCAGTCTGGTGAACCTTTGTTGGACTCCCTCAAGAGCAAGAATGTCCTTCCTCAGACTAGGAGGCCAAAGCTGCACACAATACTCAAAGTGTGGCCTCCCCAAGGTCCTGTATAATCTCATACACAGCAGTGGTTCATTCAAAACAACATGATGTTCAGCAAAGGAACAAGATTAAATGTAGGTCCAACATGGTGAACAGGCATATTTTGTGCTAGAGGATGTGAGACAACCCTTGATGTTTTGGTCAGACAATAACAAAGCTGGAATGCCAAAGAGTGTTGAAATTGTAGCATGGTGACTGCACAGAAACTACAGCGAAGGCTCAGTGTTGGGATAGTGCTCAAATAAAGAGCTGGAAAGCAGATGGATCCCTCGTGGTGAGATTGCAGTTCAGAGCTTGTTAGTTCTGTGAGTGGAATAGGGTTAGTGCTGGGTTAGCTGAGTCAGAAATGGCCAGTGACCAGGGTGTGGGCTGATTGGTAGGGAGCAAGGAATACAAATCTTTACAGCTCCAACAATACTCAAGAAGTTTGACACCATCCAGGACAAAGCAGCCCACTTGATTGACACCATGTCTACAAACGTCTACTCCCTCCACCACCCATACTCAGTAGCAGCAGTGTGCACTATTTACAAGATGCACTGCAGCAATTCACCAAAGATCCTTAGACAGCACCTTCCAAACCAATGACTGCTTCCATCTAGAAGGACAAGGGCAGCAGATAAATGGCAACACCATCACCTGCAAGTTCCCCTCCAAGCCACTCACCATCCTGACTTGGAAATATATTAGCGTTCTTTCAGAGTCGCTGGGTCAAAATCATTGAATTCCCTTCCTAAAGGCATTGTGGGTCAACTCACAGAACACGGACTGCAGCGATTCAAGAAGGCAGCTCACCACCACCTTCTCAAGGGCAACTAGGGATAGGCAATAAATGCTGGCCCAGGTAGTGAAGCCCATGTCCCAGAAATGAACAATTTTTTAAAAACAGCTATGTGATAAGTAATCTTTTTTGTCATAAAGCAAAATACTGTAGATGTCGGCAATCTGAAATAAAAACAGAAAGTGCTGGAAAAACTTAGGAGGTCTGGCAGCAGCTGTGGAGCGAGAAACAGAGTTAGTAGAATTTCCCCATCTTGCACAGCATGGGAATCATTGGGGGGGTGGTGGTGTAGACCTGCAAAGGTCCATTGATCTCAGGCAGGATTTTCTAGTTTTGGGGTGAGTGTAGCTGAGATCTCTGCTGTTAAAAGGAAGGTTTATTTTTGTGATGTCGATTGGGGAATAAATATTGGCCAAGACGTGGGAAACAATGTGATAAGAACATAACAACATAAGAACTAGGAGCAGAAGTCGGCCATCTGGCCCCTCGAGCCTGCTCCGCCATTCAATAAGATCATGGCTGATCTTTTCGTGGACTCAGCTCCACTTACCCGCCCACTCACCACAACCCTTAATTCCCTTACTGTTCAAAAATATATCTATCCTTACCTTAAAAACATTCAATGAGGGAGCCTCAACTCGGTGGGCAGGGAATTCCAAAGATTCTTTCATGCCCAGCTGAGGCTGGGCTTTACCACCTTTGCCAAGAGACAGCACCTCTGACAGTGCAGCAGATTCTCTGCACTGTACGGGTGTATCAACAGATTTCATCCTTAAATCCATGGATTGGGATTTGAACCCACAGCCCCTGATTCAGAGACAGGAACCCTATCCATCGGCAGAGGCATAGCTGAAACTGCTGGTTCAGATTGATGGCTGATTATTTGATCCCTAAGAGCACTTGATACTGATCTTCCGTGTTATACAATTCTTGAATCCTATGCCCGGGGGTTGCAATGAATATGATATGTGGTTCTCATTATTCTTGAAAGAAATATGTTATTAGTTCTGATTTGAAATCCATTCCTCTGTGTAACAGATTGAAATGGTTCCAAGATGTTATTTATTATTTCTAACCATGAACATGAAATCATCTTCAATTATTTAACTTTCCCTGTTTATTTCACCCCTGGGTAATGCTGCAGATACTGATATATCTGAGAGAGGAATGGTTTTTCCATCAGACTGGGTTAGATTCCTAGCCGCCATCCACTTAAAACGAGGAGAGAAAGTTCAGACTGAAGTCAAGCCTTCTGGTGTTTTGTTTGATGTGCCTAATATACGCTTGCATCAATTCCTTCCCAGAAAATTTCACTAATAATCGGACAATTGTCTTTTTGTTGTCAGATAGTTAGCAGCAGTGTGCTCCACTCAGAGTTCATTGGTTGTCATCACTAGATATTGCTATGAGGCAGTGCCAAGCGTTTGATCACTCTATCAACAATTGTCAATACAGACAGATTTCACTCCTTTAATATCTCAGAGAATTATCCTTCAAAAGGCAAGAGGAGCAAGTTAATTGTGTAAGAACAGCCCTCCCTTTCACAAGATTAGGTGATGACACATTCTTAATGACCACCGCAACTCCGAGCAGAATGATTGAGGGTAATTTATAAATTACAGACAGGAGAATGTCAGAAGGTTATGAAAGTAAATTGAAAATGTCTGCTCTTCAATTACTATCACCCGTGCTCCTTATTTACATAATAAAACAATGCTTCATGAAAACAGATTCCTGAAATTATACATAGGCTGGACTCAAACTTACAATTAAAATCCATATGCAGAGATACAAAATATTTTGATAGATAGACATCATTTTCCTGATATTTTGACTCTTAAATATTGCTTTAGGATTTAGAAAACAGGCTAAACACAATCAAAATAAAAACTGCCTGAAGGAAAATATATCTACACATAATCCTCTAGTCATGAGTTCTGAGCCTGGTCACAAATTCCAAATTCATATCAACACAGTTACTAATTACCATTAGTTAAGTTGCTTTGTTTGGTAGCACCCACACTTTTGTTTCTGAAGGTTGTGAATTCAAAGCCCAGTTCAGAAATTGGCCACATCACAATAGTGATGGTGCTGAGGGAGTGCCGCACTGTCAGGAGAGCGATGCTGAGGGAGTGCTGCACTGTCAGGTGAGCGATGCTGAGGGAGTGCTGCACTGTCAGGTGAGTGATGCTGAGGGAGTGCTGCACTGTCAGGTGAGTGATGCTGAGGGAGTGCTGCACTGTCAGGTGAGCGATGCTGAAGGAGTGCTGCACTGTCAGGTGAGCAGTGCTGAGGGAGTGCTGCACTGTCAGGTGAGCAGTGCTGAGGGAGTGCTGCACTGTCAGGTGAGTGATGCTGAGGGAGTGCTGCACTGTCAGGTGAGTGATGCTGAGGGAGTGCCGCACTGTCAGGTGAGCATTGCTGAGGGAGTGCTGCACTGTCAGGTGAGCATTGCTGAGGGAGTGCTGCACTGTCAGGTGAGTGATGCTGAGGGAGCGCCGCACTGTCAGGTGAGCATTGCTGAGGGAGTGCTGCACTGTCAGGTGAGTGATGCTGAGGGAGTGCCGCACTGTCAGGTGAGAGGTGAAAAGTGAGGTTGTGATTATCTGTTCGAGTACACACTATACAAAGAAAAGACAGGGGGCCTTCTGGCCAATATTCATTCTTTTAACAAACATCAGCAAAACCAGGGTAAAGGTAAAGTTCTGAAGATACTGGGATCTGAAAAAATACAAAAAATGCTGGAGGAACTCAGCAGGTTTGACAACATCTGTGGAGAGAGAATCGAGGCCCACAAATAATGTCAGACCTGCTGAGTTTCTCCAGCAATTTCTGTTTTTGTATCACAAAGGCCAGGTTAGATGTCATTTATCACATTATTGCTTGTGGGCCTTTGCAATTGCTAATGGTCACTGTGATTATCGAACTAACAACAATCAGCATACTTCAAAATAATTCATTGTTTCTGAACTGTTGGGAAATATTTTTGAAAATCGTGATAAAGCACAGTGCAAATATTTATCCTTTGGGTTTGTGTTTAGCTGGGCAGTGATGTCAGTGTCACACATTTGAAGCATTGATTCGGTTTATTTATGTTGTTGATGAGCAGAGTTACTTTACTCAGATCTTCCTTTTCAAAGTCAGACAAAAAGGAACAATGAAGCAATTGAAATGAACACATGTCAATGGAATAAAACGTAAAAATCCAATACAGGCAGCCAATTTGCTATTTTTCCTTATACTTTATCTCCCAAGATGAACTTATAACCCAAATTTTCTTTATGTTATTTCCTAAACATGATACAGTACTTGGTTTAAACATTTTCTGAATTAGAACATAGAACACTACAGCACAAACAGACCCTTCGGCCCACGAGTTGCGCCGATCACATCAACACCTACCAACCTACAGACCTATCTATAACCCTCAATCTCATTAAACTGGCTGCCTGTATTGGATTTTGTGAAATTTAAACAATTATTTATTGAATAAAAGAACATATTCCAGATTTTATTTTTTCCCTGCAGCAAGAGTGATGCAGATTGATTTCTTGAAGAAAAATATTGCTCAAGACATTTACACTGTTCAGCTCACTGATCCTATTCCCAACAGCACAGAATATTTCACCACATTGGACTTTTCACAATCAAAATGTCAGCACTATTCTTGCACATTTATCCAAATTCCTGAGTATGATCTGAGATTATCCCACAAAACTGCCATTCGGTGAGTCGAAGAAACCTTCCCAATGCATGGTTTTATTGGAAGTTTGTTAATTTTGCTCCCCTGCCTTTGGCTTTTATGATCAGTATTTCAATCAAGTACAACATTTAAAATTTATTTATTAGTCACAAGTAAGGCTTACATTAACACTGCAATGAAGTTACTGTGAAATTCCCCTAGTAGGCACACCCCAGCGCCTGTTTGGGTCAATGCACCTAACCAGCACGTCTTTCAGACTGTGGGAGGAAATCAGAGCACCCGGAGGAAACCATTGCAATTGTCTCCAATAGAAAGCATTTTGGTTCCTGTGGTTAATTTTTAATAATCCTGGAATCATTTATGGCATTTTGTATTTGTATTAGATTTACTGGAGTTCTATGAGGATGTGTCTAGGGCAGTGGATAGAGGAGAGCCGGTGGATGTGGTCTTTCTAGATTTTCAGAAGGCGTTTGACAAAGTACCTCACAAGAGGTTATTGCAGAAGGTCAAGGGACATGGAGTTGGGGGTAGGGTGTTAGCGTGGATAGAGGATTGGTTGTCAAATAGGAGGCAGAGAGTGGGGGTCAACGGGTGCTATTCGGATTGGCAGATGGTGACTAGTGGAGTGCCCCAGGGGTCGGTGCTGGGGCCTCAGCTTTTTACCATTTATATAGATGATCTGGAGGAGGGAACCGAGTGTAGGGTGTCGAAATTTGCTGATGACACCAAGATAGGGGGAACGGCAAATTGTGCGGAGGGTGTGGAGAGTCTGCAGAAGGATCTAGATAGGTTGGGCGAATGGGCCAGGAAATGGCAAATGGAATTTAATGTTGGCAAGTGTGAGGTGGTCCACTTTGGTAGGAAGAATGGTAGGAAGGACTATTACTTACGGGGCGAAAAACTGCAGCAGGCGACGGTGCAGAGGGACCTCGGGGTCCTTGTGCATGAGTCGCAAAAACCCAGCTTGCAGGTGCAGCAGGTGGTCAGGAAGGCGAATGGGATGCTGGCCTTCATAGCGAGGGGGATTGAATATAAAAGTAGGGAGGTCTTGCTGCAGCTGTATAGGGCATTGATGAGGCCGCAGCTGGAGTACTGTGTGCAGTTTTGGGCACCGCACCTGCGCAAAGATATTTTGGCCTTGGAGGGAGTGCAGAGGAGGTTTACTAGGCTGATACCGGAGTTGAGGGGGTTGAGCTATGAGGAGAGGCTGAATAAACTGGGCTTGTACTCGTTAGAGTTTAGAAGAATGAGGGGAGATCTCATTGAGACGTATAAGATGATGAATGGGATGGATAGGATAGAGGTGGAGAGACTCTTCCCGCTCAAAAAAGACAGTAGGACTAGGGGGCACAGCCTCAAGATAAAAGGGGAGCGGTTTAGAACGGAGTTGAGGAGGAACTTCTTCACTCAAAGGGTGGTGAATCTCTGGAATTCTCTGCCCGTTGAAGTGGTGGAGGCTGCCTCGCTAAATATTTATAAGACGCGGGTTGATGGGTTTCTTGATAAGAGAGGGGATTAAGGGTTATGGGGAGAGGGCGGGAAAGTGGAACTGAGCAGCGACAGATCAGCCATGATCTTGTTGAATGGCGGGGCAGGCGCGAAGGGCTGGATGGCCTACTCCTGCTCCTATTTCTTATGTTCTTATAACGTATTTGATATGTTAATATGTATTATTATTATATGTTAATATATATTATTATTCATTCGTTAATCAGGAATGTACAACATGTAGTCACTGACAGATTGGCCAGTCCAAATATTACATTGAGTTCAATCCATCCTGACCCAAATATTCCAATTTTCTCAATAGTGCTGAGGATTTCTGAGTTTCTCTAACTCGATAACAATGGCTAATCTGATTTTGTAAAAATTGATTTCCAACTCGTTTTTTACATATTTTACAGTCATATTTTTTAACTATTCCCAATCCTCTATGAATTGAGTAATATTGGTGATCTCGTGGTGTTTTTATTTTGTTTCACTACTCGCTGGATGTTCCCAGGAAAACACTTTTCCAGATGTCATGCAGCTTTGGAAAGAAAACTGAGAAGTTTCTTTAGTATTGAAAGGGTTAAATTATTGCGCTTTAGGGAGCATTTATTCCAGTTCATTTTCGATTGGGCTGCATCAGAAACAAAGGATTAATTTACTTAATGAAGAGTTCAGAAAATTGGAACCAGTAATTACAACTTAAAATGTTCAGCGGACGTAAACGCTGATTCTGATAGTTGAGCGATTTTGATAATCAAGTGTTGCACAGTTAAGTGTACCATTCTTTAATAAATGCTGCCGTTTCCCACTCTGTCTATTCTCTTTATATCACAATGCAGCATTCTGATGCATATTCAATAATTCCCAATTTTTCCAATTCCCATTTTTTGAATTTGTTTGCAATATTTTTCTGACAATTCTGTTTCAGTGTGGATGTTATAAAGAATGGTTTATAAGCTCATGTTATTCTAGTTACCAACAATAATCAGGAGAGAACTGAGGCTTAGCAAATTTCAGCCGTTTTACCAAATATTTAGAATTCAGTTTGCCTTCACTATGTGCTCCTTTGTGGATAGATTTCCCGTCGACACATCCACATGCTTCAGTCAGCCTTTCATTAACAGTTTTGTAATTTAGAATATAAGAACATAAGAACATAAGAAATAGGAGCAGGAGTAGGCCATCTAGCCCTTCGAGCCTGCCCCGCCATTCAATAAGATCATGGCTGATCTGAAGTGGATCAGTTCCACTTTCCCGCTTTCTCCCCATAACCCTTAATCCCCTCTCTTATCAAAAACCTATCAACCCGCGTCTTAAAAATATTTAGCGAGGCAGCCTCCACCACTTCAATGGGCAGAGAATTCCAGAGATTCACCACCCTTTGAGTGAAGAAGTTCCTCCTCAACTCCATTCTAAACCGTTCCCCTTTTATCTTGAGGCTGTGCCCCCTAGTCCTACTGTCTTTTTTGAGCGGGAAGAGTCTCTCCACCTCTATCCTATCCATCCCATTCATCATCTTATACGTCTCAATGAGATCTCCCCTCATTCTTCTAAACTCTAACGAGTACAAGCCCAGTTTATTCAGCCTCTCCTCATAGCTCAACCCCCTCAACTCCGGTATCAGCCTAGTAAACCTCCTCTGCACTCCCTCCAAGGCCAAAATATCTTTGCGCAGGTGCGGTGCCCAAAACTGCACACAGTACTCCAGCTGCGGCCTCACCAATGCCCTATACAGCTGCAGCAAGACCTCCCTACTTTTATATTCAATCCCCCTCGCTATGAAGGCCAGCATCCCATTTGCCTTCCTGACCACCTGCTGCACCTGCAAGCTGGGTTTTTGCGACTCATGCACAAGGACCCCGAGGTCCCTCTGCACCGTCGCCTGCTGCAGTTTTTCGCCCCGTAAGTAATAGTCCTTCCTACCATTCTTCCTACCAAAGTGGACCACCTCACACTTGCCAACATTAAATTCCATTTGCCATTTCCTGGCCCATTCGCCCAGCCTATCTAGATCCTTCTGCAATCATCTATGAGACATGATCTAGGCTGACATCTTGGGAGCAATGGTCAATTCGTGCTCCATCTCCTGGTTGAAAGTAAGTTAGAGTCGTAGAGCTTTACAGCATGGACACAGGCCCTTCAGCCCAACTTATCCATGCTGCCCTTTTTTTAAAAAACCCTAAGCTAATCCCAATTGCCAGCATTTGGCCCATATCCCTCAGTACCCATCATACCCATGTAACTATCTAAATGCTTTTTAATTATACTCGCCTCTATTTCTACCTCTGGCAACTTGTTCCAGACACTCACCACTCTCTGTGTGAAAAAATTGCCCCTCTCAGCACTTTCGTATCTCTCCCCTCTCACCTTAAACCTATCCCCTCTAGTTTTTGACTCTTCTATCTTTGGAAAAAAATGTTTATATCTACCTTGTTTATGCCCCTCATTATTTTATAGACCTCTATAAGATCACCCCTCAGCCTCCTTCGCTCCAGAGAAACAAGTCCCAGTCTATCCAGCTTCTTCTTATAACTCAATCCATCAAGTCTCAGTAGCATTCTAGAAAATATTTTCTACACTCTTTCCAGTTTAATATTATCCTATCTATAATAGAGTGACCAGAATTGCACACAGTATTCCAAGTGTGGTCTTTTCAATGTCTTGTACAACTTCAACAAGGCTTTCCAACTCCTGCACTCAATGTTCTGACCAATAGACCCAAGCATGCCGAATGCCTTCTTCACCACTCTGTCCACCTGTGACTCCGCTTTCAAGGACTATGAACACGTACCCCTAGGTCTCTTTGTTCTGTAACTCTCCCCAACACCGTACCATTAACTGAGTGAGTCCTGCCCTGGTTCAATCTACCAAAATGCATCACCTCTCATTTGTCTAAATTAACCTTCATCTGCCATTTGTCAGCCCCCTGCCCAGTTGATCAAGATCCTATTGCAATTGGAGATAATTTTCTTCACTGTCCACTATGCCACCAATCTTGGTGTCATCTGCAAACTTATTAACCATGCCCCCTATAATCTCATCCAAATCATTAATATAAATGATAAATAACAGTTGATGATGGAACACTAGGATCAATTTGGAAGAAGAGAAATGTTGGGGGAATCTTATCAAAAATGCCAGAGAGTTATTTCCAGTGAGAAAACCGTTGTGTTTCTTTCCATAGAAACTGATTAGTTTTCTGTCCAGATTTTACTTCCAGATCAGATACTCTGCCAGAAAATGAAAGGAATGTGGTTCACACCATCATTTGGGAAGGGTGGGGAGGCGTTTGTTCTCAACAGGCTTCCCAGAGATCGGGGCACCATCTTTAAAGGGAATCCCAATTAGAACCCGAGTAACCTTCCCCCCAGCCCAACACACTCTCCTCACCACTCCCAAATGAGCACTTCCCTATCCACCCCCTGATTGTCAGCATCTTCTCCATCCCCCTCCCTACCCCCAGTCTGAGCCAGCTCCCACCTCCACAACCACCTTCTCCCACCCCCTCCAACGGCCATCACTGGCATCCCCTGCTCCCCATTCCGACAATATGTCTAGGGACTTGGGGTACATAAGAACATAAGAAATAGGAGCAGGAGTAGGCCATCTAGCCCTTCGAGCCTGCCCCACCATTCAATAAGATCATGGCTGATCTGAAGTGGATCAGTTCCACTTTCCCGCTTTCTCCCCATAACCCTTAATTCCCTTGCCTACCAAAAACTTATCTACCCGTGTCTTAAATATATTTAGCGAGGCAGCCTCCACCACTTCAACGGACAGAGAATTCCAGAGATTCACCACCCTTTGAGTGAACAAGTTCCTCCTCAACTCCGATCTAAACTGCCCTCCCCTTATCTTGAGGCTGTGCCGTCTAGTCCTGCTGTCCTTTCTAAGCGGGAAGAATCTCTCTACCTCTACCCTATCCATCCCTTTCATTATCTTATATGTCTCTACAAGATCCCCCCTCATCCTTCTAAACTCCAATGAGTATAGACCTAGCCTATTTAGTCTCTCTTCATAGTCCAACCCCCTCATCTCCGGTATCAGCCTAATGAACCTCCTCTGCACTCCCTCCAAGGCCAATATATCCTTGCGCAACTGCGGCGACCAAATCTGCACACAGTACTCCAGCTGCAGCCTCACCAGTGCCCTGTACAGTTGCAGCAAGACCTCCCTGCTTTTATATTCTATCCCCCTCGCTATAAAGGCCAGCATCCCATTCGCCTTTTTGATCACCTGCTGCACCTGCAGACTGGGTTTTTGTGACTCATGCACAAGGACCCCCAGGTCCCTCTGCACCGTAGCATGCTGCAGCTTTTCACCCTTTAAATAGTAATCCCTCCTACTATTATTTCTACGTAATGTTTGAAGGTGACAGGACTTACAGAGCGAGTTGGCATACTATATGGAAGTTTGGACTTCCTACAGAGAAGCAATAAGTGTAAGAGCAGAGTGATTATGCTACACCTTTATAAAGTCTGGTTGGACCACATCCAGTTCTGCTCACAACACATTAGGAAGGATGTGAGGGTCATTGAGAGGGTGTGGGGAGATTTACCAGAATTTAACAGGGTCATTGAGAGGTCAGAATAGTTCAGAATAGTTCTAGGGATAGGGGGATTTTAGTTGGGTTGGAGAAATCCCGATTTCTCACACAGCAACGATAGTAATGACCTGAAATTTGTTGCTTGCAAAGCTGGTGGATGTGGAGACAATGAATGATCTCAAAATGAAAATGGATAGGTATTTGAGAGGGATAAACTCTGGACTACATGAATAGAATGGGAGAATGGGACTGGTACTGTGAGCCGGCATGGAATAGATGAAACAATGGCCTTATTCTCTGTCAAAATGACCCCATGGCTGGAATTTTACCAGCCCACCTGCCACGGGAATTGGAGAGGGTGAGAGGCAGAGCCATTGGAAGGTCCACTGACAACAGGCGGGATTTAATGGTTTTGGGATGAACAAGGATGTAATATTCGATTCCTGGCTCTGTGACTTATTCATTCAGCTTCCCCCCAATTCCATGATAACTTGTTCAGCCTGATACCTGGATGTTCAATGAATAATATGAAATATACTTAGAAGATAATTTAAATTAATGAAGTGTGAATGAAGAGTTTGACTATTATTTGAATTTGATTATAATTAGGTTTATTATAACTGCCGAGGGCGTTCAACTCATTCTCCCTACATTAGGCAGCAGAGCACATTAATTGTTCAGAGATGTTTTCCAGAGACAGCTGGCTGGGTATCGATGCAGCATAATTGTGAGATGTGTAATTATACACAGAGATTTATAGACATGAAAGACCATCGCAGAATCAACCGCCCTCTTCCACCACCACCCCACCCATCTTCCAGTCCCGCTGCTGTCAATAGATTTTCCTGTTGTTTGCACCCACTGCTGCCAGGGAACCCGCAGTATGTGGTTGACATCGGCGGGACTGGAAGATCCCACTGGCAGAAAGGGCTGGAAAATCCCACCCAATGTCTATCCTTGATAAAAATTCTCATGAACATTTCCAGTCGTATATGATGCCAGGTGGTTCCAAAGGGAACGCCTTGTTCAATGTGGTTTGAGATTTGTGTAAGTTCAGAAGTTTTATTCGCAAAGTAACATTCACATGTCAGTTATTTAACGAGGGTGTGATGTACAATGAACAGTTTATCACAGACAGACACAGAGGCTGGGAGTTCTCACCCCTATTTTCAGTGGACAGGAATGGCAGCGTGGGTAAGAAATACAACAGGAGTGTCCAAAACGGAATTCACGCCAGCGGAAATCTTCCCGCTGGATTGTCTCCACCCCTAACAAGGTTGTAACGGGAATCTCATCATGCAATGAAACAAACCCAATGACCGTACAGTTTAATATCATTGGTGGGTTTCTCTGCTGAATTATCCCCAACCTGAGGGTCCCACTACCACCCACCACCACTGATGTGACACCAAGTCTGCCAGGTTTACAACAACCTTTGTAAAACAGGAACTTGGTGAACTGTCAGTCTCCCCTGAGGGCACAGAGATGAGTATATCTCCCAGGGCAGGTGTGGGGGTTGGTGGTCATGCGCAGACAGTACTGACCTGGGATCCACCCAGTGCAAGGGGGCAGTATGGGGGGGGTGGCTGGTACAGGGTTCGGGTGGCTTCTTTGAGGGGTGAAGGGGTGGTGGGTGTGTATTTGTGGGCAGGGTGCCTGATCTATTAAAAGCCAAGGTTGCCGGCGGGGTAGGCACTGCCACCAGGATGATTTAGTGGGAGCCGCCTTCAGCATTCTTTCTTCAAATATTTACAAATCCAGTGGAGAAAGTCTCAGTGCAGGCATTGGGCTGGACATTGCCCACCTGAGGCAGTAGATTGGAAAAAGCTCCAGGAAATTGAGCTCATTGTGTGGAGTGAGTGATATCAGCAAATCGAATCTTAACACAAAACTCAGCAAAGTGGCAAAACTATGACACAGAATATACAAACTCGTACTGATTGGGGGGATAACTGTGATGGAATAAAAGCAGAAAGTTTGGGGCACTCGGCAGGTACTCAGCACCTTGGAATGAGAAACTGAGGGAATGGGGTGAATTTTATACTCGGAAATCAGGGGTGTTGCCTCCCGCTCCTCTCACTCCATCCCCACCCCTAGCTTCCCCCCACCCTCCCCTCAACCTCCACCCTCCCCACATCTGCCACCCTCTCCACGCCCCCCATGCTCCCCACGCCCTCTTCCCACCTGGCCACTCCCCTAGGCTTGTATAAAATCTCACCTGATGTCACAACATCATCGCTCTGGTTGGGGAGAACAGAGAATTCGGGGGGAAAGGGGGGAGGGAATCAACCTTGGCATCCAGCTGCCATTTAGAACATAGAACATTACAGCGCAGAACAGACCCTTCGGCCCACGATGTTGCGCCAACCAGTTAAAAAACAATGATCCTCTAACCTAAACCAAACCCTTTCCATCCATAAACCTATCCACGGATCTCTTAAACGCCCCCAAACTAGGCGCATTTACAACTGCAGCAGGCAGGGCATTCCAATCCCTCACCACCCTCTGGGTAAAGAACCTACCCCTGACATCCGTCCTATAACTACCCCCCCTTAATTTAAAGCTATGCCCCCTCGTGCTAGCTTTCTCCATCCAAGGAAAAAGGCTATCATTGTCCACCCTATCTAAACCTCTAATCATCTTATTTGTTTAAAATAAACTCACAAAGTTAGCACCTTGTTAACAATCCAATCCTTCACAATCTTATGTTGGTCTCTGGACTTTTCAGACATTGGGTCTAAACATTTCTGTGCATCTTTTATGCAAATGAGATGGCTCAAATAGATAGTGAGTGCGCGAGGCAGTGAGTGCCCGAAAATGGTTGCAATGCAATGGTAAAAATGAGCCCTAAATGTTCCGACCACTCTGAGAAAACAAAGTCAAAAATGCAATGAAATGCCAGGTACGAGAGCTTGAGTGGATGTTTGCAATGTCACTTTTAATTGCAATTAACACTAAAGTATCAGCATTGTCTCCTCCTCACACCCCTCCAAACATCCTCCTCCAGTTTCATGGTTACATTGTGAACGGTGTAATTATCACGTGTAAATTATGTGTAAATTGCATTTTCTTGAACAGAATTTGTTTTGTTTCCTGAGGTTTGGAAAGATTGGAGCTGAATGGGAAGATTAAAGTCCCTGGAATTTTCCTGTCAACTTATTCCTTTTCCCAGTTTTCTGTTCAATTTTAAATCTTAAAAATAATGAGCGTCCACTACAAAACATTTTTAAAATCGACAATCATGGCCTATTAATACAAAATTCAGACTTCCTGCTAACAATGAAACATGGAAGTGAAAAATAAATTCCATCAAATTCTCTCCTCTGTAAGAGTTCGGAATGAAGGGTATCAATAATGACAGACAGTATCTCTCTTTACCAATGTTTGTCACACTCCGGAGGAATTGAAGGGTTAAGGATGTGTTTTCTGTTTTTTATTAGCTGCTGTGTGATTTTTTAATGCTTGCTGAAGCAATTCCCAGTCTGAACAGAATGCACCTGAGCTAAAAAATGTTACAAAATTCAAGAAATTTCAGCAGACAGGGAGACCATTCAACCCATTCTTTACTGAGCACCTTCTGTCTGTGCTCAATCAGGACCCTGACCTTCCGGCTGCTGCCATTTTAACACACGATCCCGCTCCCATTCCCACATGCCTGTCCTTGTCCTGCTGCAACGTTCCAGTGAAGTTCAACACAAACTGGAGGAACAGCATCTCATCTTCCAGCTCGGCACTTTACAGCCTTCCCGTCTTAACATCAAATTCAACAACTTCAACTACCTCACCCCAGCCTCTTCATTTTCATTCTATTTTATTTAATTTTTTACTGTTCTCTACCTTTTATTTTTTATGGTCTTTCTTTATTTTTCTTCCCTCCTTCCCACTCTTTCCTTCCCCCTACTTCATCCCTCTTCCTCTTATTTTTTCTACCCCCCCTCCCCACTTACCCTTTTCTACTTTCTACCTCTGTCCCATTGTCCCCCCTCCCCTCCCAACATCTCCATCTGTCAACATCTCTGCCCCCTAGGCCATTCACACCCTTTATTCTCTCTGTGGACAGCTATTAGGTGGTTTCCCTGCTTTCTGTGGCTATGACTCATCTTTCATTCCCTCCCCCTGCTGAATAAATATCTCCCACTTTCTATACCTTTTAGATTTGACAAAGGGTCATCTGGACTCAAAACGTCAGCTCTTTTTTCTCCTAACAGTTGTTGCCAGAGCTGCTGAGTCTTCCAGCATCTTGTGGTTTCATTCTTTCTGTGGTAGGTTCAGCTCCACAACAGAACAATGCACTCTAAACCAGTGTACCACTCGCTGTTACAACTTCTCCAGATATAGTTCTCTCTAAAGCATTTCATTTTTAACTTCAAAAGTCAGGAGACTTGTTCCATTGCATGCCTGGGTAACTTCTCACACAACTAGGTTTATTTGTACCTGTTTCTTTATGTCTTTAGTATCAATCCTAAAATTTATGCTGTTTGTCATTGGTCAGTAAAATAGCAAATATAACTCCTTACATCAGAACCTCTCTCAAACTTTCAAAGTTTCAACACTTATTTTTTTGTTTAAATTCCCATAAATTAGGTTTTTTTTGGAGCCTTAAGATAATTCTATCCTCACAGCTCAGGCATCATTGATGTGAATCTGTTGCTGGGATTTACTAAGGAGGGCTACGGATTGATATCAGGACCATGTGTCCATTCTGAGGCTGCAGAGACGCATGGCGGGGCCATGGTGGTGACTGTCCCATTCGGGCCTCTTACTGTCAGCTGGGCTCACTGTCCAATTAAAGATCAAAGACTGACTCTCCACACTGCTGACCCAATCAGAGGCCAGCAGCTCTATAGCCTCAGAGGTTTCGCTGAGAGAGGTGACCTCGGCAGAGAGAGAACAAGTGGTCCCCCTGTTTGAGGTGCCTCTGTAAGTGTGGCAGGGAGGTGTAATTTTTTGCCTGGGCCAAGGCGGCATGTCCCAGCGATTAGAGGGGTAAACCCTCCATGGGTCACATGGTGCTGCAGGACCGGCCCAAGATTCTGAGGCATTCCCTCACTCATCTCTCCACAGAAACCATGCCCTTGTAATTGGCAATCTTCCCACATGGCACAGGGGCAGGTCCAGCACATACAAGGTGCCAGCAGTCCCAGGGAGGTGACCCTCAATTTGGGGTTTAATTGGCTTGGTTGGCCATTCACCTCTGGCAGCTGAGTCACCGCCGTTCCTGCCTTACGGGTTGGACAGCAGGCTGCAGCGAATGCGGTTCTTTGCATTTCAAATCCTTGCATCTGGAGTTTGAGAAAATGGAAATGACAGTGAATCTGTCTTAGCTGCACTCGGAGCGCCGTAGCAATTTTAGACACCCTTTATTCAATTCAATTCAAACTCACTCTGTTCCTTCAGTTCACTGTAAATTTCAATATTTAGATTAAGTACGCATTGTCTGCCCTGTTCTCCAAAATTTTCACTGAGCTGATTACCTGCTCCATTCCCTTAATCTGCTCTCCTCCAGCCTCCTATACGCTCTATCGCAATCTGCCGTGTCTGAATTCTGTGTTAGCAATTCTTGTTTGTACCATTCTACCTCCCACCCCATGGCCATGAGCTGTCCTCCGGAACATGGGGGAGAGAAGATGGATATTTTGATTGGAAAGCCCTGGATCACATCGCTAACTAATCTTGGTCATCACAGAATATCCATTTAGTTCTCACTTAAACAAATAGGTTTTGAAATTCTACATCAGTCACATTTCTTTCCTTTAAACCTTTAATAATTTCCTTGAGGAGGTTGTTTAGTCGCGAGCGTGTATTGACTGCTTCTGATTAGCCCACACTTCACAAAGTGACAGAGGGAGTTATCATAAATGTAAGTCTTATTCTTCTGATAGATTTATTTTCCTACGAAAGGGGAAGACTTTACATCACACCTTCCATGATTTCAGGATATCCTGAAGCACATTGCAGCTAAAGAAAGTATATCGGAAGTGTAGTCACTGGTGTAATATGCAGAGTATGGAGAGTTTGTGCACAGCAAGCTCCCAGAGCAGCAATATGATGTTTGACTGGGTAATCAGTGTTCAGTAATGTTGGTTAAAGGATAAATATTGGCAGAACATGTGGAAAACACCCTACTCTTCTTGAAAGAGTGCCTTCCAATCTTTTACATCAAACTGAGAGGACAGACATGGTATCGTCCTTCAAGGCAGCTCTGTTTTATCAGAACTAATATGTTGGCCATTTAAATCACTAATCTGTGTTATTTTTCATCAAACTTTATTCATTTTCTTCAGCTATGTCAAGTGTTCTATACCTTGCCTAATAAATAGCCACTGAAATGATACTTGTCTGTCCTGTTACTGGAAGGAACACATGACGAACTGTAGAATTGATAGCGCTGGCTTTCATTAATTGTATATTGCATGCCGTAAGTAAAAGAGTCACCACAACAAAGAGCTTCCATATATTTTACCGTTATTAAAAGTTACTGTCCACGTGTGGTGATGTCCCTTTAAGGGCATCACAGACCATGTGACTCTGACTCTGCTGTGTTGCCCCTAAAGCAACTGTCCCTTTAAGGGCAATTCACCATGTTAAAATGCTAAGTGATTAATTCCATTTGACATTACTTTGTTACAAAAAGAGGTTTTTATTGGCAGTGCACTCGGAGAATTGGTTTCACTTACTAAGGAAAGAGATTCAAAATTGTTGATGCGATTAAGTCTCCAGAAATCTATTGAGCTGGAATTATTGCCATCTGAATAAATCAATGTTTCCTCTCTAATGACATTAAAGAATCGCTATTATTAAAATCCTGCAATATAATTAGGTCTTGGGTATTTCTACATCAGCTGGCGAATTCTAAAATCCCCTCACTGTGCTATTTATAAAATTGTGGATTAATTTATATCTATGTTTTTAATAACATTGTTTTGCAATCACTTTATCTTCCAGAAGGATGGACTTTTCTGTTTCCATTTACAACCCTGTGCTCAGATCTGCAACAGATCTTCTTATAGACATGATGGAAACTCTAATTAGTTGACAGTGAATGATCCTACAGACTGAATTCTAGAATAGGGGATAGAGACCTGATTAAAAGGCAGGATAGAAATGAGTGCTATAATTAATTTCCCATTCCATCGTGGAGCTGGCTGAGTCATTCACAGTAACCATCATTGAAGAACAAGATTCAGGGTGAGGCATTCTCAAACGTAGTGCTTTCCAAAATACACAACACAGTCTCATCTGGCACGTGTACAAGAGGAATTCTTTTTCCATTCATGAAATAAAGCTGTTACACATGCAGGTGCCTGCAACACTGCGGACCTTTTGACAACAGTTGTATTAACTAGAACAGGAGTGGTTAGATTGGGACAGGGGCAGGCAGTTCTGGAGAGCTGAGCTCAGTGAGAATAGTACTGGTGGCAAATAAAGAGTGTGCTTTCTCGGAGAGGAAGTGTGATTGCATCTTTATTAAATCCAATGATTTCAGTGGTGTCATGGAAGAGGAGGTTGTCTGTTGATATAATCAGTATGACGAAACTCCTTACAATTTGAGGGAATTCCTTGGAAAGTGTTCCTGGAAACTGATTCAAATAAATATTATTTTCTATTGATCAAGATTTTGGAACAATTCCCCTGTCCAATATATGTGTTAAAACCTTACCCACTTACTTTGCAAAGACTGAACTACAAAATTACCTTTCCTCTTCCTTTAAAATGTTACTTTGTATTTTGAACCTTTTCACTGATTGTTGGATCCATCCAAATGTAAACACATTTATAAAAACTGGGTTAATAATGTCATTGCACAATAACAGAAGTTAGACTTTATCCTCAGGGAGATTCTGCTCTCACTTTTTTACGCTGAGATTTTATTGAATGTTTTGATTGTAAATGTGCCAAACTAGAATTAGCGATATAAATTCAACCAACATGGACCTTAGATTTTAGTCATTATTCAATTAAGGAAAGACAGAATGAAATCGTTGAACATTATTGGTTGAGCAGAGAAAGGCATCCTGAATGTGGACAGCACAGTGGCACAGTGGCTAGCACTGCTGCCTCACAATGGAAATCGATTCATTTCCAGCCTTGGGTGACTGTCCGTGTGGAGCTTGCGCGTTCCCCCCGTGTCTGCATGGGTTTCCTCCCGGTGCTCCGGAGGGTTTCCTCCCATTGTCCAAAGATGTGCGGGTTAGGTGGATTGACCATGCTAAGTTGCTCTTTAGTGTTGCAAGATATATAGGTTAGGGATTCGTGGGGTAAATACATGGGGCTATGGGGTAAGCCTGGGTCTGAGTTGGTGCAGACTCAATGAGCCAAATGAACTTTTTCTGCACTGTAAGGATTCTGTGATTGATTCATTCTTGTTACTCAAAAGTATTAATGGACAGAGGACAACGGCAAGTATATACTTTCCTACCAGTTATGATCTTATGGAATGATGGCAGAGACTCCAGGGGAAAAACGTAACTCTGTTATTTTGAATGATGTGATGGTGTTAAACATTCATGTGTTAATGCCCAATAGTTTTTGCGAATCTGAAGTACATGTTCCAGTCAGACGTATTTGTAGATTGTTTCACAATTGACAGAGACGAGGCTGTCAAATCGATATGCAAACTCCTTTCCCTGCAGTTAGAGGAAATAACCAGCTGTATGTATGCCATAGACAGGTCCGTGAATTAATGCTGCAACCTTGAAAAACGGGGTAACAATATCCTGTTCAGTAAAATCGTTTAAAAAGCCATTATGAGCTTTATAATTGTCTCATTAATCTTGGTGTTAAAGATTGAATTATTTGTTTTAGTGAGGGTCGAGAATTATATTAATCATCGTATATCTTTATGCAAACAGGAACATGTATTCAAACTCGAAACATCGCATTTTGAGAATGGAAGAGGAAAAAGCCCATATGACCCAAAGCTGCTGACCACTTCCATTCTGATTGGTGAGTAAACTTGGAGTTTGGCAGGAATTCACCCAATTCATTGCTGATGTTCCACCAACCTGGTTACATGACGGTCTATTAAATGCTTGTACATATTCATTGCAAGCATGGCGACTCTCAAACAGCCGATATAGAAATCAAACCATCCAAATAATGAATTCTGCTGTTTCAGTCCCAACAAGGCTCACACTTTTCAATCTCTCCCAAATGAAAGTTTGTGATGTGATCAATATAATCACATTCCCTGTGGCAGCCGCATTGAACCAGTCAAATCTGTCAATTCACATTACTTGAAGTACTACAATTGTTTCAAACTGTGATCCACCAGTCATGTATGACTTTTGCCTTTCAATATAAAAGAAATGTACAAAACCAAAAATTATGCAAAAAATTAGTTACCTTAACCAGTGAGTAGCCACTAGACTTGTTTGGAGTTTGGTTATATCCAATATGATAAGGAGTGGAAAGTCAGGCATGGAGAATCAGTGCTGTTGATAAGAAACTCTTGCAATAATGTGGCAGATCCATTGAGGTAGAATCTTCCAGTCCTTCCTCCCAATGTGCGATGTGAGGACTAGAGAGTCTTTCTGTTTTAATTATAATGGGGAGAAAGTCCCATAGCACAAAGAGAACATCTTGGAAGAGCATCTCCAGAGGCCAGGGCAGCCAATCAAAAAAGCACTCCTCTCTCGAGCAGCTCTTCACCCCTGACAGTTTAAATAACCCTTAAGAGAATTATCCAGCTATCTAACCGAAGGATACTGAGTCGGAAAGACTTTATAGACAGCAGACAGCTACCAAAGAACTCCAAAACTTCCACTATGTGCTGGTTGTATATTTTCTTTGAGAGTGATAAAAATTCTGTTATTACTGTTTTGGTAATGATGTTCCTTGTACTATTTGAACAGCATTTCAGTCAAAATGTACCTTGTTCAGTTAAAGTTCCTGGTGATTTAAACAAAATACCTTGTTAATTGTTCACTTAAAGCTGTCATCAGGCTGTTATATTAATGAACGTTGAATCATTAATTAAGAACAGACAACACTTTCCCAAGTAATTTGTGAATGTAGCCCAATCCATCATGCAAATCAGTCTCCCATCCACTGACTCTGTCTACACTTCCTGCTGCCTCAGCAAAGCAGCCAGCATAATTAAGGACCCCACACACCCTGGACATTCTCTCTTCCACCTTCTTCCATTGGGAAAAAGATACAGAAGTCTGAGGTCACATACCAATCGATTCAAGAACAGCTTCTTCCCTGCTGCTGTCAGACTTTTGAATGGACTTACATTGCATTAAGTTGACCTTTCTCTACACCCTAGCTATGACTGTAATATTCCATTCTGCACTCTCTCATTTCTATGAATGGTACGTTTTGTTTGTATAGCGCACAAGATGCAATACACTATATGTTAATACATGTGACAATAATAAATCAAATCAAAATCAAAAAAATTTAGTAAATTACGACACAAGGTAAAAGGGATTAACCTCTGTGTCATAACAGATTTTGAACAGATTACCTTCACACTTGGCAGCCCCTATGGCTGCCTTCAGACTCTCTCTGGGGAGGGTGATGGTCTCAGCTCAAATTAATACCTGCTCTTTCAGAACAAAAATCTGCAGGTACCTCCTCCTGAGATATAGTGGGCTGAGCCAGGAAATTTCCTGACCCTCACCACTCACCTCTCGGAAGAAAATCCACCCGATTGCGAGGGAAGCCTATTAGAGGTTGCGTTTCGGATTGTGGTGTTGTATCCGTAAAGACTGTAATGTGCTGCTTCTGGAATTTAATGTGTTTGACATGCTGCTCTTGCTATATGGAAATTTTGCAATAACACAATTTAACTCCAACTTTCCTTCCTTGTTTTATGTTATCTGATTTTAATTCTGGGCATTTTGTTTCTTTAAGCAGCTTCTCCTTTCAGATATTTTATCAAGACTTTACAAAGACTGCCATTTGTAGTTAACACAAAATCGGATTTTCAGAATGCTGGGGTCACTGAGGGATGAAAGTCTGATAACATTGAATTGAGTCTCAGATTGATAACATCAGCTGAGTTGAATTAAGAGATTAACTCTGTCCTTCACTATGTTCACTTTACTTATGTCCCAATACAAGAACTTTAGTTAAAAAGTTGTTTTTACCAATGATAAATTTACAGTTAATATAAGCAAACCTGAAAAAAACTGGTTTTGAAAGTGAATCTAGCACTCTTAGAGTAAGGAATCCCTCTGCTAATCCAACAATCCTGAATAAAGCTAAGCACTTGAAGTAATACTCGAGGAAAAGTGTTGCAAGATGAGTTAGTGTTCCACTTATCTATTCAGATTTTCCAAAGTTGCATTAAAATATGCATTATTAATTGCATTTTAACATTGTCATTGTGCTGGTATATATCTTGCATCTTAAAATTAGACAATCAATTGCCTAAATTATTCATAAGTAGCAAATCAAATCAAACAATGGTCTTTTAGGCCTGGTTTGGTAATGGGATAGTCATTGTTTGGCCTGGTTTGCTACAGGGTTGTCATTGTTTGCATTCATCTCATTTGGCACTGACTGCAGATTTAGGGTGATTTTAAGAGACTCCTACTGCTCCCTCCGGTCCACTGATTCACCCACTCCAGGTTGGGGTCGTGATGGCGGGGGGGGTGGGGAGATGGTGGGAAACGGGGTGGGGGGGGGTAAAGGGGACGGGTGGTGGAGGTGACAGCAATTGCAGTGATACGTTCTACAGATAGACTGACAGGTAATTGTGATAAGAAAGGGGAAGAAATACCTTGAGTTACACAGCACACTTCATGATCACAGATGCTTTACACACACTGCTACCTCACAGCGCCAGGGACCTGGGTTCAATTCCCAGCTTGGGTAACTGGCTGTGTGGAGTCTGCACATTCTCCCTGAGTCTATGTGGGTTTCTTGGTGGCGGGTGGTGCAAATAATGGGAAGACCTTTTGACAGCGGTGGGACTGGAAGATGTTGCCACTGACCAATGTTGGGCTGTTCCTCTTAGTTGAAGGGTTGAGGGCTCAGTCATGAGCAGGTAAAGTTTAAGTGTGCAGGGCAGGAGATTCAGAGGGGTGAAGGGCCTTTTCTGCGCTGAATGACTCTATGACCCCCTCTCAGTGCTCCAGTTTCCTCCCACATGCCAAAGATGAGCACGTTAGGTGGATTGGGAATGTTAAGTTGTCCCTTAGTGTCCAAAGAAATAGTTTTAGGGGGGGTTACAGGTAAAGTGTGGGGGAGAGGGCCTGTGTAAGATACTCTGTCAGAGAAATGTTGCAGACTCTATGGGCTGAATGGCCTCCTTCAGCACAGTAGGAATTCTATGAAATACTTCCAATGAGTCATCACCGTTACAGAGCGGGTGTCGGAGTGAGGTGACTTCTTGCAAGCCCCAGTATACCTTCTAATTCCATCCTTTACTCTCATTCTATCATGGTCCTATCACATAAGCTGATCGTCTCTACACCCTGTGACTGTAACACTATATTCTGCATCCTCTCCTTTCCTACTGCCCTATGGATTCTCTGAAAGGAAGCATTGTCTGTATAGCACTCAAGTAACAATACTTTTCACTGTATCCCAATGCATTTCAAATCAATCGATCAGCATAGGAAGGAGGGCAGTTAATATGTCGCAGTGTGATAATAACCAGATAGTCTGTTCCTCTGATGTGAATTGAGTGATAAAAATTGACAAGGACACCAAGCAAATCTTCCCTGCTCATCCAGAGACATTGGCCCAAATTCTCTGATCTCATCCATGGCTGGGATTCTCCAGTCCCGCTGCGGTGAATGGATTTTTGGCTGAGCACTAAACTCTCTATCTTCGCTGCCAGTAGTGACGGGGCGTATGAGACTGAAAAACTCCTGCTACTGACTTTGCGGCACTCCCTCAGTGCTTCACTGCAATGTCAGCCTTCAGTTCTGTGCTGAAGTCCTAGAGTGAGACTTGAACCTATAATTACTGAGTCTCAATGTGAAATGATACCCAGTTGATTACAGCTGATTCAGAATGTCCCCCAGGTACGGCACTTGCCGGTACAATTGTTTTTACATTGCTACTGACTTACTGCAGTTTTCTTTTCTCTATAATTGATTCAGTTCTTCAATCTTCACAATGACTTTCTGCTGCCTCAGCAACATTGAATATCAGTGTTCCATTGGCAGTCCAGCTGAATCAGCGTTGCCTGTAATGTAATCCTTCTACAGACCAATAACTTAAAAAAATCATACTGACAGTTGATAATTGATACGATGACATAACCAAGTTTTGCATTTTAAAACTTTTACTGTAACAAACAGACCAATAACACTATTGGTTAAACTAGTTTTGTAGGTCTCTTGTGCATTGAACTATAGAACACAACATTCCCCTTTCATTTTTAACATAACCGTAAACACACTCACAGGTATTGAGGGTGGGGCGTGAGTTTCCCAAAAAGAAACTAAATGCCCAGTGAGCAGGAAAACAGAAGATTTTCCTACTTTTTTTTGGGCACACTCAGTTGAGTTTCCAGTACTCGTTCCGCCAGGGGATACATGCTGGTAGGGGGGGAGGTGGTGGAGGGCAGGACATAATCCTACTCGAGAGGCAATTAGGGAGATTGGCACATGTGGACAAGCCCCCATTACCAGCATCCTGGTCGTCAGCCTCCCCACCCCCCCACCACCCCTCTCCCCCAACCTCTCTCCTTTATTTCCACCGCTGAGATTTAGCAGCCATAATTTACACTGTCATTCAAGTAAACATTTAATTCTCCTGAAACCAATCCAAAATGAATCTTAGCTCCTAATGATTCACTTCTATTATTTTCCTTTCTTAGCCTGGTAACTTTTAATCATCCAAGAGTCCTCCATGGTTGGAGATTTCCTTGAGATTAGCACAAGCTTGGCTAATCTTCCAGCCCCAATTCAGATCTTCATGAGTCCTTTCATTCAAACTATAAGCTTCCACCCATAATTCTATGCATTGAACCATCGAATCATTTAACCACTAGCTACTCTCTTCCTCCTAACAGACTACCTAAATTTGTGAGTCTTTTGGGTGTCTTAGAAACCTGTCCTCTTAAACCCCATGTCACTGCAACATGAATCACATGGGCCTTGTATTCAGGTGGAAATGCTGATTAGCTATCCTTGAGCCCTCCAGTCTTGATTATCTTGAAATTAAATGGACAGTTTAAAGTACAAGTGCTGACAAGCCAACATTCTTAGCAACTTCTTAGAAATTTGGAGACTAGCAGAAAAACTACTGTAAACACAGATGTTGTTGCCATTGTCTTCAAGTGTGAACGCCTGCGTATTCTTCCCCAAACCAATCTGCCTTTAATCTTAACAGCACCATTGTTCAGACATGTAGCTAGGTAGAGTTCATCACAGATCACATGACCCTCTTCATTTTACCCTGAACTAATGACATAGTTCCAGAACGTAACAAACTTAGAAATATTTGTAACACTTGATATTGATGACAACTTAATCATACATTTCCATAACTATCATTTATGCCTGTCCAGCATAGGTAGGCATGTTGAACACCTGTCACCAGTATAAACATGGTTAGACTGCTGCCTCACAGTGCAAGGGGCCCAGGTTCAATTCTGACCTTGGATGACTGTCTATGTGGAGTTTGTGTGTTTTCCCTGTGTCTACTGGATTTCCTTTGGGTGCTCCTGTTTCCTCCCACAGTCCAAGGATGTGCAGGTTAGGTGGATGGGTCATGCTAAATTGCCCCTTAGTGTCCCAAGATGTGGAGGTTAGATAGATTAGCCCTAGGAAATGTATGGGGTTATGGTTATAGTTATGGGGCAAGGGAATGGGCCTGATAAGATACTCTGTCAGACAATCAGTGCAAACTCAATGGGCTGAATGACCTCCTTCTGTACTGTAGGAATTCTGTAATTCTATAAAACTCTGAGCATAGATCAATCCCTACAAGTAACTCAGAAACTGTTCTAAAAACATGTCCTAAACCACTTCCAGTGCAATTACATCCCTGCTCGAGTAAGGGGACTAAAAGTGTCCACAATATTCGCAGTGCAGTCTCAATAATGCTCTGTACAGTAGCAGCAACACTTCACTATTTCTATAATCTATTCCTTTACCAAAAAATGCCAAGATTCCATTTGCAAATGAAAGTTGTTACCAGCGAAAGTGGCCTTGAAACTACCGAAAAACCCAATTGGTTCATTAAGATGCTGCTGCCTTTACCAGGTTTAGTTTGTCTCTGATACCTCACCATTGTGACTCTAACTACCCTCCAAAGTAACTCAGCAAGTGACCCAAATGTACGACAACAAAGACTGGGAAATAAATCCCAGCTTTGCACAGCTTTTTCACATCCTGAGAGTTCCATTTTAAAACAGAACCATGCTCCATGACAATATCTGCCACTGCCATTGTTACATCTCACCTTTTCACTTCCTGTGCTAAGATTTCTTGTTGCTACAATGGAAATTCTCTGTTGAAAAGAACAAGTAAATTTTTTGACAAGCTTAATGCTCCGTAACATTAAGCGGTAGGACTGCTGAGGAACAGTGGAGGATCTTTAAGGAGATCTTTCTTGGTGCTCAGCAGAAATTTATTCCGATGGTAAAGAAGGATCATAGGAGAAGGGATAATCAGCTGTGGATAATGAAGGAGATAAAGGAGAGTATTAAATTAAAAGCTGATGCGTTTAGAGTGGCTAAAAGTAGTGGGCGAGAAGAGGATTGGGAGAGGTTTAAATATCAACAAAGAATGACGAAGAAGTTGATAAAGAAAGGAAGGTTAGACTATGAATCTACGCTAGTGCTAAATATAAAAAAGGATAGTAAGAGTTTTTATAAATATATAAAGAGGAGGAGGCTGGCTAGGGTGAATGTTGGACCCTTAGAGGATGAGAGGGGGGATTTAGTGGTGGGGGATGAGGAAATGGCTGAGGCCTTGAATAACTTTTTTGCTTCGGTCTTCACGGAGGAGGACACGAATAATTTGCCGGGTGTTAACGATGGGAAGATGGTAGGAGCTGAGGGCCTGAATGAGATCATTGTTACTAGAGAGGTTAGTGCTCGACAGACTAGAGGGACTGATGGTGGACAAGTCCCCAGGACCGGATGGAATGCATCTCAGGGTTCTGAAGGAAATGGCGGAGGTGATAGTGGATGCCTTTGGTGATTATTTTCCAAACCTCGCTGGATTCCGGGGAAGTGCCAGAAGATTGGAAAACGGCTAATGTTACTCCGCTGTTTAAAAAGGGTAGCAGGCAAAAGGCAGGGAATTATAGGCCGGTTAGTTTAATGTCTGTTGTAGGGAAAATGTTTGAATCCGTCATCAAAGAAGAAATAGCGAGGCATCTTGAGAAGAATTGTTTGATAGAGCAGACGCAACACGGGTTCGTTAAGGGGAAGTCGTGTCTGTCAAATTTATTGGAATTCTATGAGGATGTGTCTCGTGCGGTGGATGGAGGGGAACCGGTGGATGTGGTGTTTCTCGATTTTCAGAAGGCGTTTGATAAGGTGCCGCACAAAAGGTTGTTACAGAAGGTTAGGGAGCATGGAGTTGGGGGTAGGGTGTTAGCGTGGATAGAGGATTGATTGTCAAATAGGAGGCAGAGAGTAGGTGTCAATGGGTGCTATTCGGATTGGCGGTTGGTGACTAGTGGAGTGCCCCAGGGATCGGTGCTGGGGCCTCAGCTATTTACCATTTATATAGATGATCTGGAGGAGGGGGCTGAGTGTAAGGTGTTGAAATTTGCTGATGACACAAAAATAAGTGGAAAACCAAATTATGCAGAGGGTGTAGAAAGTCTGCAGAGGGATCTAGATAGGCTGAGCGAGTGGGCGAGGACCTGGCAGATGGAATACAATGTTGGTAAGTGTGAGGTTATCCACTTTGGCAGGAATAATAGTAGGAAGGACTACTACTTACAGGGCGAAAAGCTGCAGCATGCTACGGTGCAGAGGGACCTGGGGGTCTTTGTGCATGAGTCACAAAAACCCAGCGTACAGGTGCAGCAGGTGGTCAGGAAGGCAAATGGGATGCTGGCCTTCATCGCGAGGGGGATTCAATATTAAAGTAGGGAGGTCTTGCTGCAGCTGTATAGGGCATTGGTGAGGCCGCAGCTGGAGTACTGTGTGCAGTTTTGGTCGCCGCACTTGCGCAAGGATATTTTGGCCTTGGAGGGAGTGCAGAGGAGGTTCAGTAGACTGATACCGGAGTTGAGGGGGTTGAGCTACGAAGAGAGGCTGAATAGACTGGGCTTGTACTCGTTAGAGTTTAGAAGGATGAGGGGGGATCTTATTGAGACATATAAGATGATGAATGGGATGGATAGGATAGAGGTGGAGAGGTTTTTCCCGCTTAGAAAGGACAGCAGGACTAGAGGGCACAGCCTCAAGATAAGGGGGGAGGCAGTTTAGAACGGAGTTGAGGAGGAACTTCTTCACTCAAAGGATGGTGAATCTCTGGAATCCTCTGCCTGTTGAAGTGGTGGAGGCTGCCTCGCTAAATATATTTAAGACACGGGTAGATAGGTTTTTGACAGACAAGGGAATTAAGAGTTATGGGGAGAAAGCGGGAAAGTGGAACTGATCCACTTCAGATCAGCCATGATCTTATTGAATGGCGGGGCAGGCTCAAAGGACTAGATGGCCTACTCCTGCTCCTATTTCTTATGTTCTTATGTTCTTAAATAGCTTTCACATTCCTCTCAGAATTCACAAATTCTCCGCATTAATCTGGGCCTGGGTAGGAAAATAAAATCCTTGTGTTTTGCTTGTTCTCCCGGTCACGTTACAGATACTCATTGATAATCTTCAGAGTTTGAGTTATTGTTATTCCAGTAGAAATCAATAAATCCTGAACTGCCGGCAACTAATTCTCATCAGCTCTGAAATACAGCTAAACAGAGAGAGAGAGACAGAGAGAGAGAGGGACAGAGAATGAGAGAGACAGGGAGCGAGAGAGAGGGATAGAGAGAGACAGTCAGAGAGAGAGAGGGGCAGAGAGAGAGGAAGAGAGAGATGGAGTGTGGGATTTTCCGGATGCGCTCCCCCAAAACCGGAAAATCCCACCCAAGGTCAATGAACATGTGCACAGTCTAGCCTCTTCCGCTACAAATCCCATGGGAGGTGGGACGGAAACTTTCCTCCCAGGGACATAGAGACAACGACACACAGAGAGCGAGCACCACATAGAGAGAGAAACAGGGGGAGAGTGAGAGAGAGAGAGACAGGGACACAGAGAGAGGGACTGAGACTGAGAAGGACTGAAACAGAGAGACAGAGGGACTGAGACTGAGACAGAGAAGGACTGAGACAGAGTGGCTGGGACGGAGACAGAGAAACAGTTTGTGTGAGAGAGAGAGAGGACTAGGGTTGTGAGCAGAAGAATGCTGTGAAATATTAAGGTAATGTTGTCCTTCTGTTGGAAAACAGTTTGCTCCGTAATCTCAGTTCTGCGACTGAAACTGCATTCTGAGAAATTCTAACAGGAGGTTTTAAAATGATAAAGTTCCACAATTCTGTGAGTGAGTCAATAAATATGAAAACTGGCCTCGAGTAGGAAATAATGGGAAAGGCTACACCCTATCAAAAGAAAGGAACATCAAAACCAAAAGAGAAATAGTCACAGAGAGGACAAGAAAGTACAAAGAAGAAAGCAAAATAGACAGGGGGTGTCACATATCATTTATTCCATATATTTCCTTCCACTTCTCTGCCCCTCTCCACCCTTCTCCACCCTTCTCCACCCCTCTCTGCCCCCTCCACCCCTTTCTACCCCTGTCTATCCCTGTCTACCCCTCTTGCCCTTCTCTACCCCTCTGCACCCCTCTCTGCATCTCTCCGCCTCTCTCTACCCCTCCCTCTTTTACAACTTGCTGCTTTACTAAACTCCTGATCACCAATACTCATTGTTTGATGTTGATCGATGTTAGAATGTGTTTGTTGACTCTTGTGATGTACCGTGAACTATTTCACTACCTTAGCAGCGCGATATAAATGAAAGCTGTTGTTCCTGTGGATTTGTTAAATGCAGACATTAATCTGCTTAGTGCCTACAGATGAACTTAGTGTTTTGTGTCTACGTGGCTGGGAGTCATACAGGTTCCAAAATGTCAGCATTTATGAAGTGCTCGATTTCCAACATCCCCCAGAGAAGGGACATTTCTGACCCTGTTAAATACAAAAAAATGCCCCAGAAATGTGTTGCTTTGCCTCTAACATCCTGTCAGCACTTGTTTAGAAACTCAACAATAGAGTTGTCTCCACAATCCTGCCCCAGTCGTAGCTTGAGAAAACGGACAATATCAGCCTATAGGTTCATCACCACCTCCCATCCTGACCTCAAATTCCCCCTCGCACCCCACCACCCTCCCTTCGCACCCCTCCCCCACCCCGCCCCGCTACACTAACCCCACATCTGCACCAGCTGCACACCCATCACCAGCAATTGTCACTGGGAGGGGATGAAACTTGGACTGTTTCCCACTCAGCCTGATTTGAGATCAGTGGAAATATAATCAGACCAATGTGCTGCCAATTTAGTTTGGCTTATTTTACACGGCAGCCAAATTTCACCTTCCTCTGACCACTCCCCCCCCAACCCCCGTCCCCCCAGACTCTTGGTCACGTTCCTTCCATCCACCTTTGGGCTGGATTCCCATCCCACTACATGGAACAGAGATTTGACTGAGTGCCGAGTTCTCCGTGCATGTTTGCACCGCTGCATAAAATCTATAGAAACAGAATAATGTGCGTCAGCCTGGAGCTTGGATAGTGTAAGAATGACGAGTAACGCACGACACAGTACATGGTGTTCCATTTTGCTCTTTTGGTGAACAGTGAAGTACATTAACAGATGGAAATGGCAAAGGGAGCCAGTTTATCTGGAGCTGCTCCGACTGAGACCACGCTGTGTGAGATTCAGTGCTTTTGCATTGAGTAAATATTTCTGCTACATGACGAATTCACTGCTCAATTCAACCTGTACCTAATTCGTAAGCCTGACATATTTTACACTAAAACCAGTTAAGGAAATGATTTAACCTTATCTCCCTAATTAACATAAATTGCTGATTCTGTCACATCCTGGCATTTCATTCCAATTTCAAGGGTGAAATATCTGGGTAGATTTTATGATTGAGAGTTGCAGATTTGAAGCTGTGAATTACAGCACAAGGCAAGACGTCAGTAATGAAGGAGAGATTCTTCAGGACCTGAGGATGAGAATGTCCAGTGTGTGTTCCACAAGGGCACTTTGTAAACCTGTCAGAGCAAGCACAATGTTAGGTTAGATACCCTAACCTGCAAACAGAATAAGAAATCTCAGCATTGACTGTAAAATATTCCTATATTTGAACTTAACAGAAATAAATAATATTTAAATTTACTTGGAAATCTTACACTCTTAAGCAGGGCATACATTATTAACCCAGGTTTACACACTAAGTTGTGAATGAGCTGTGTGCTTTTACAATGCCTCAGTGTTTCCTCCTCCTGCTTCCATTACTCAGTCAGTTCCATCCACACATGCTTCTCCTGTTGGGGAGTGTAAATGAAGCATTGGGCTCAGCGCTCCTCTGAGGCACTGTCAGCAGGAAGCACGCTTTTAATAAGGCTAAAACAAACAAGAGTGTCAGTACGTCCCAGGAGTGGGACACTCTCCCAGCACTCTCACCAAGAAAGAGCAGACAGATCACGTCACATCTATTCATTATAATGGCACTGATTGTCAGCCACCAGAACGTGTTGAGTCAGTCACCAGAAAAGCAAACATTACTGTTCGATATGAAGCTTTTCATTGTACAGTTTACACAAAAAGATGATAAATTGTAAAGCTGAATTATCAGCCTTGGAAAATTACTGCGTCATTCATCGCAATTTCACTTCTTAATTTAAGTTAATGATAAAACAATTTTTCTGGAAAGTGTTACGAGGCAATCAGGTATCTCAAGGGGTTCAGGTGACATCATTAATCATGTAAGCAAAGCTTGAATTGTGTCTTACTCTCACCTGGATCCCCCAACACAGTCCAAATCCTTTCAGTGGACTCGAACCTGTGATTATTCTGTACAGATTATTCTGTGCAGTTGGAAATGTATTAAGCTGCTTGGGTTTTATTATTTGCCTGTAGCAGATTGAAATTCAATGGATGGCATCTGGCAGAATTGAACTTTTAACCAAAGAGAATTCTAAAAAGTGGGAAACAACAGTGTGTATTTATATAATGTCTCTAATGTAGTGATAATTTCAGGGTGCCTTACTGTAACATCAAACAATATTCAGCACTGAACTAATAAGGAGATAGCTTCCCCCAGGGCAGGAGACCAAATATTTTACTAAAGCAATGGTCTTAAAGAGAATGATATAAGAAAAGAGGAAGCCAGAGAGGCAGAAAGGGAGGTAGAATAAAACCATTGAATCCTGACAGTGCAGAAAGAGG
Organism: Carcharhinus amblyrhynchos; assembly: GCF_965287045.1. NCBI lineage: Eukaryota > Metazoa > Chordata > Chondrichthyes > Carcharhiniformes > Carcharhinidae > Carcharhinus > Carcharhinus amblyrhynchos. The sequence goes on from NC_137342.1 coordinate 52,709,095, forward strand.
CCATTTGACCCATTGGGTGGAATTTTACTGGCACATCCACCCAAGTTTTGCACGATCCCACCCGAGGCCAATGGAGAATGCTATTCGCCGAGCCGAGCCCGCCTCCGGAATCAGGGCTGGCGTGCCGGTAAAATTCTGGCCACTGAGTCTGCATCGACAACAATCTCACAAAGGCCCTGTTTCTGTGACAGAATGTATTTACCCTGCTAATTCCCTGGTACTAAGGGGCAATTTATCATGGCTAATCCAGCTAATCTGCACATCTTTGGAGATAGGGAGATGGAGTTAGAGAAGATGAAGACAGAGACAGAGAGAGAGAGAGATGGAGATGAAGATGGAGAGATGGGGACAGAGATAGAGAGACGGAGACAGAGATACAGAGTCAGAATCAGAGATAGAGAGTCATAGGCAGAGATAGAGAAGCAGAGGCAGATAGAGAGACTGAGAGACAGAGAGAGAGATTGAGAGATGCAGTGGGAGATAGAGAGACACAAAGTCAGATAAAGAAATGCAGAGGCAGAAAGAGAGACAGAGAGGGAGATCGAGAGATGCAGTGGGATTTAGAGAGATGCAGTGGGAGATAGCTGAGAGGTTTAGGGAAGGAATGGTAGTATTTGGAGCTCAGGCAGTTAAAGTCACCACCACCAATAGTGGGTGGAGAAATGAACGTTGGAGATGTGTAAGAGGCCAAAATTAGAAGTGTGTCGAGATCTCAGGGCGTGCTAGATTTACAAAGACAGGGAAGGGTAAGTCAATGGAGGGAGTTTAAAATTGACAGACTGGAAGCTAATGTCAGTCAGTGAGCAAGAGATGTTGGATGAATGGAACTTGGATTAAGATTGGCGCAGCAGAGTTTTGGATGAAATAAAGTGAAGGCATGAGGCACTTAATGCATCATTCCATCAAGTTTGAAAAGAGTAGGAAAAAAAGGAGGAATCATTACTGTCGCCAGCGTTGAGTTTTCAAAACATGTGAATTCTATGGTTCCGTATGTAATGTATCATAAGAATGTGCCACAGAGAAAGAGCAGTTCCAACAGTGACAGCTTTATCCTCCCCAATTCACAGATGGAGAACTATATTCCGGCACTGCAGCAGATTTCATGGGCAGAGACTTTGCAATCTTCCGCACTTTGGGACACCATCACCCAATCCGGACAGAACAGCATGATTCCAGGTGGCTGAATGGTAAGTAAATGGGGAAGTTATTCCCACACATTAACTTTCTCCAACCCCACCATTCTCCGAGATCTTGGCACTCCTCTATTCTGGCTTTTTAAACATCTCCTCTTATAATTTTTTAAACTGTACATCCTCTGGACACCTGGGAATTTTTATTTTAATTTTATGTTCAGCTTGCTGAAAACCTTTCAATTTTTTCCTGTTCTTCATTATCCCAAAACATATTGTTTTCCCAATGGTGAATGTTGTTCCATCCACAGCCATCCAATGATTGGTTTAACATCAATACCAGACATCTTGATACAGAAAAGAAGCATTCTAGTTTGTTGGTATATTACTGCTTCACAATACACTGACCTAAACTAGCACGAGAAGAGGTTTTATTAATCAGTGAACGATAGCTCCCTGTTTGTTTTCCCAGTGGATCTTCTGCCTTTTCACCCTCTAGCTCCCAGCTTCCCTAATGGATTCTCCCTCTCAGCCTCTGTATTTCCAATGGAATATTGACGGAAACCCAGTTTAGATGTTGCCCGCAGAGTTTCGTCTGCAGTTACAGTGTGAGATCGGAAGAGCACCCGGGAAAATTCCCAGCCTGGGTGTTTCTAGTGTTTGCCCATTGAATACAGTGGAGCTGATCTGATCCTCTTCCTACCCAGCGCCTGGGACATCCATATTTTCCAGCTGAAATCATTAAAAATCCTTACTTAATTCCTTTTCCTTTCCCAAGCATGACAGCTAAGGGGTAATTTACATTGAGTTTGTTTCCTCAAGTCACTCACACAGCTGTGCTATTATGAGGCAAATTTAATCTCCAACACTGAGAATTAGATGTTACAATTTCACGCACATACAATCCCCACATTCTTTATCATTTTAAAGATGTAATTTAATTCTATCCTAAAGTAACACTTACTTAGATTCACATCCTGAGTATAAACTATTATCTAATGTTGACAAGTCATTACAAAGGTCTGTTTTTGTGAATGGTTTCTTTGGGTTCTCCCGCTGGCACATATAGATTCCTGCCCAGACACGGAGAGAAAACTTGTTGTAAGGTCGACACTGGTTTCAAAATGAGACAAAGGGTCCCCAAGATTACTTGTCCGATTCCAGTTGGAGTCTAACAAAGGGGCAAAGATTAGAGACTTGCTGTGTGTCAGATTATGGGTTCAAATTAAACGTGTTGTTTGATGCAGTAACTCATTGGGAGCACACTGCTTTAGTGCCACCACACCACCCCTTTAATTACTGGTTAAAAAGGCTGAGTTTACTACCCAGACTCCAGCCAGCCTGCGGGAGACCCTTTGTTTGCAGCAATACAAAATGAATAAAATGAACACACCCCTTTTGAAACAGCTCTGTTATTCTCATTTACAACCCTCCCCATTTGTTTGCTTGGGATTTTTTCTAAAGTTTCTGCTGGTCTATTTAATCAGAGTTTCTTCTGTCAGAAACCTTGTGTTGTAGTTTGAAACATTGTGAATGTGTTCACTTCAGGCTGAGGCACCTGTCCTAACCACAGCCCAGATTTTCACTGAGATGGAAGGCTCCATGTTTTCATTAAACTAATGCCGGAGGCGTGATTCCGGCAGTCCTGCCCCCAAATCCTACAGCTACAATCATCATCGGAGGGTTGTTGGGGGTGGGTGGGGGGGGTGGGGTGTGGAGGAAGGGTGTGGGCTGTAGTTTCCACATTTTGTTGGGGGGAAAGGCTTGCATTTGAAAAAATACAATGCTTGCAGTTTCACTGGCTGTGTTTTAAAGAATCCTGAGGGTTATCATTATAGATTAGTGTTGCATGGCTGGTTCCACAATCTATTATTATCACAGTGGGGACATGTAAATTCACAGTTTTTATTCACGGGATCTAAGGCTTTGATGTGTGTCTGTGAATACAGATGTTTGTGTTTTAAGAGATTAAGTACTTGAAGGAATTTAAAGGGGCGATGGCCTCGTGTTATTATCACTGGACAGTTCCAATGTGTTTGTGCAGAAAAAGTGCATAATCCAGTTTACTTGTAACAATCCTAAAGGGTGCCTTACCTCTCCCAAAAATGTCCTGAGACCATTATCACTCTCAAAGGGATATATTGACAGCCAAATTAATTCACAATTTTCAGACCCCCTCTTACCTAATCTAATCTGTACAACTGGGTTTCATGCTCCTGCTGTAAAGAGGTTCCATATGAATGGAAGCAGCTGGTGATTTTAATGGCTAGCTAATCTGGAGGAGGGAACCGAGTGCAGGGTGTCGAAATTTGCTGATGACACCAAGATTGGTGGAACGGCAAATTGCGCAGAGGGTGTGGAGAGTCTGCAGAAGGATCTAGATAGGCTGGGCGAATGGGCCAGGAAATGGCAAATGGAATTTAATGTTGGCAAGTGTGAGGTGGTCCACTTTGGTAGGAATAATGGTAGGAAGGACTATTACTTACGTGGCGAAAAGCTGCAGCAGGCGACGGTGCAGAGGGACCTCGGGGTCCTTGTGCATGAGTTGCAAAAACCCAGCTTGCAGGTGCAGCAGGTGGTCAGGAAGGCGAATGGGATGCTGGCCTTCATAGCGAGGGGGATTGAATATAAAAGTAGGGAGGTCTTGCTGCAGCTGTATAGGGCATTGGTGAGGCCGCAGCTGGAGTACTGTGTGCAGTTTTGGTCGCCGCACTTACACAAGGATATTTTGGCCTTGGAGGGAGTGCAGAGGAGGTTTACTAGGCTGATACCGGAGTTGAGGGGGTTGAACTATGAGGAGAGGCTGAATAAACTAGGCTTGTACTCGTTAGAGTTTAGAAGAATGAGGGGAGATCTCATTGAGACGTATAAGATGATGAATGGGATGGATAGGATAGAGGTGGAGAGACTCTTCCCGCTCAGAAAGGACAGCAGGACTAGGGGGCACAGCCTCAAGGTAAAGGGGGGGGCGGTTTAGAACGGAGTTGAGGAGGAACTTCTTCACTCAAAGGGTGGTGAATCTCTGGAATTCTCTGCCCGTTGAAGTGGTGGAGGCTGCCTCGCTAAATATTTTTAAGACGCGGGTTGATGGGTTTTTGATAAGCGAGGGGATTAAGGGTTATGGGGAGAGGGCGGGAATGTGGAACTGAGCCACGACAGATCAGCCATGATCTTATTGAATGGCGGGGCAGGCTCGAAAGGCTAGATGGCCTACTCCTGCTCCTATTTCTTATGTTCTTATGTAAACCATACATGTGTGAACCCTGGCCTAACTCCAGTCCCATCACCATTGTGTAAATGGAACACAATGTTTCAGGGACAGGCTTAGAATTTCCAGGACTTTTGCCAAGATGGCCAGCCTCTCCGTGATGAATTTCTGGGCCTTAGAACTTTATTTCATCTCATCATGACTCCTAAGGTCTACCCATGGAGGATACTGGCTGATTTGGCACGAAGGGTGTAAGGAAAAAGTTTATATGGAAAGCCTGAGAGGCCACTCGGATTGGGTAGGGAACTGTTGAGATTGGGTAGGGGGCATTAGGTTACCATAGAGACAATGAGGGGTTGGGGAGTGTATTGGAGGAATGAGTTGGCATGATTTGATAGGGATTTGGGGGTGGGAGTGGGGTGAGGTGAGGGGCTGTGAGTGGTGAGGTCTAGAGGACTGCATTTGGTTTAATTATTTCCTTTGTGTCTGGGACAAAGCCCTGGAGCATTGAGGTGGGCTCTCGAGCCAGTTTGCCTCTACACCCACAGCTCCTCTTGCTGCCTCTGCATTGTTTGCCAGGGCAACGAGTCCAACTCACATTAACACTCACCCCTCTCCTGGGGCAGTTTCTTCTGAAACAGATTAGCAAAGACAGCATTTTCCAGAGTCTCAGTTTCGGCCCTGTGTGTGTCACATGCGGGTGAATGGTTGCGATGACACAATATGCAATACTCCACCCCTCATTTAATATTACATTTGGAAAAGCTGGTTAATTCCTGTCCACAGCTTGTAATGTTGACCCACAGTTTACAGAATGGAAAAGTGGTTTGATTTGTGTGGTCAATAATAGCCCACAGCGTGCTGCAGTGCTGTTTACTGAAACACTCAAAACTGAACCATACAAAGCCAGTAACTTAAAACAGTAAATCAGACACAGGGAGACAGAGGTTAAGTACAATGTGACCAGACTTGAGGGTCTGAAGTGTTCAGATCTGGGAATGATTATAATATGGTACTCCTATTGTGCACTGTCATCTAATGAGTATCAGCAGATGTAACTCACTAACAGCAACAGAACTGAACCTTACTCATCACAGAGAAAAAGGGACATGAATAAATAAGAACAGACAGTTAAAGTGGAATGAATGTCAGAATGACTAAAAATTAACTGTGAACAGTAGCAGGGAGTCCCAGCAGTTGTAGATCACACTTTGTATATATGAGCAAACTAAAACCCAGTAAAGTTTATTTATTAGTCACAAGTAGACTTACATTAACACTGTAATGAAATTACTGTGAAAATCCTCTAGCTACCATATTCATGGTAGATAGATAGATTTCTGATAAACAAGGGAATTAAGGGTTATGGGGAGAGGGCGGGAAAGTGGAACTGATCCACTTCAGATCAGCCATGATCTTATTGAATGATGGGGCAGGCTCGAAGGGCTAGATGGCCTACTCCTGCTCCTATTTCTGATGTTCTTATGAGAGAGGGTTAAGCACAGATTAAAGAGATATGTATTGTCTCCAGCCAGAACAGTTAGTGAGATTCTTCAAGCTCAGGCAAGTCGTGGGGGTTACAGACAGTGTGACATGAACCCAAAATCCCGGTTGAGACCGTCCTCATGTGTGTGGAACTTGGCTATCAGTCTCTGCTCAGCGACTCTGCGCTGTCGTGTGTCGTGAAGGCCACCTTGGAGAACGCTTACCCGAAGATCAGAGGCCGAATGCCCGTGACCGCTGAAGTGTTCGCCAACAGGAAGAAAACACTCCTGCCTGGTGATTGTCAAGCGGTGTTCATTCATCCATTGTTGTAGCATCTGCACAGTCCCCCCAATGTACCATGCCTCAGGACATCCTGGGCTTGCAAAATCTCACTAACTGCCCTGGCTGGAGACAATACCCATCTCTTTAACCTGTGCTTAATCCTCTCCCCACTCACATTGTCTGTACCTGTAAAGACTTGATTATCTGTAAAGACTCGCATTCCAACCATTATCTTGTAAATTGAGTCTGTGTCTATATATACCCTGTTTGTGAACGCAACTCTTCACTCAACTGACGAAGGAGCAATACTCCGAAAGCTTGCGCTACCAAATAAACCTGTTGGACTTTAACCTGGTGTTGTGAGACTTCTTACTGTGTTTACCAAATTCCAACGCCGGCATCTCCATATCCTGACTATCTTACTCAGGTCTTCTCCCCTGCCCTATTCCCATAAATTCACACATTTCCAATGGCTAACCCCCCTGATCTACACACCTCGATACACTAAGGAGCAGTTTAGCATGGCTAATCCACCTAACTTACACATCTTTGGACTGTGGGAGGAAACTGGAGGACCTGGAAGAAACCCACACGGGTCAGGGTCACAGGGGAAATAATTGTACAGTGGAATAAGCACCATTCTTTTTTAAGAATGGTGTTGCTGAGCCTCAGTAACAAGATAAAACACAAATATCTTCACCTCTCATTGCTTGAAATATCATTCAACAAGAAACATTCTTTGCTAAATATTTTGTTATCCCATCGCTTTGTTGGTTCTTGATTGTTTTTGGTCATTGTTCTCACTGAGGCACATATTATCATCAGAGAAACTGAAACAGTAGTTTGGGTTAAAATGTGAAAAAGAATGCAATAGTGGGAAGAGTGGATAGCACAACATCAACATTCCACAACATTCACCAAGGCAAATCCAGATAGTAAGGAGAAAGGTTAGAGGAGATGATGGAATGTATTGTTGAAGTGTTTAGTTTGTTAAATGTTTTTGCAAATGGGTAGAGGGACAGAGAAATCCAGAACGTTAGATCAAAGTAGCTGGGAACTAAACTCCTACAGATAATCCAGAGGAGGGAGGGTGAAAAGGAGAATAGAATGAGAAGGTCAGGAAGCCTGCACAAACATGCCTACCTGACCGAGATTGAAGTGATGGGGCATTGACAGCACTTGGAAATGAGGGCAAAGCATTTGGACACAGGGTATTGGCAGACAGGGGTAACTATGGAGATCGATAAGGGTTAGGTTTCAAGAGTATTGGAGTATATAGTGTAGGATAGGATGGAATGGATGTCATTTTGATCACATTGGAGTTTATGAAGGGAAATAGCACATCTGGAAATTTGGTGCATTCTCCAGTCCTCCTGCTGAGGTCCCACACAACACGTTTAGAGGCTTGCTTCAACTATTCTTCCTGTGGAAACCTGTCCAATTGAATCCATCTTGTTAGGGTAAGGTAAGGCAACACATAAAACATTGACATTTTTAAATGTTACCATTTGATTTTAGGGAAGGTCAGAACTCAGAGTTTTAATGCTTTCACATGATGAGATCAAAGCTTACTCGTCTTTCCTGGCTGTTGGACTTCATAAAACTCATGTGAAGGTTGAGCAGAAGCAGGTGATGGATGATGGACTGCTTTGATTCAGTAAATTTTATCCAGTATCAAGATCAATTGCTCCCAAAATCATTGAAATGCCATTTGTCTGCTAAACAGGTGCAAGCATCTGAATGGAGAATAAGTGTGGTTAATGTGCCTGTGGTAAAATATTATTTCCACTCCTTGCTGGTTTGAAAGGTAAAGGTTTGTTATATTAAAATGGCAGGCCAGAGGTGAGCAGCTGGTCATGAGTTGAAGCATTAATGAGCCTGGAATCCCTACAGTGCAAAAGGAGACCATTCAGCCCATCAAGTCTGCAATGACTCTCCCACAGAGCACCTCACCCAGATGAAATAGAAGTGTGGCTAATGCAGAAGCCAACAGGTCAGTGAGACAGGAGTGATAGGGGAATAGAATTTCCCAGAGTTAGGGGCTGAGCAACCTCCAGTTTACAGAGAAGGAAGAGTGTGAGGGCAGGTCAGGAGAGAGGAGGAATCATCCAGTCTCCAGGTAACGAAGGTGTGGAGTTTCAGCAACTGGTTGGCTGATGGTGGAATCATGTGATGTGATGAGGGAACTAAAGAACTGGGAATAAGTAACGATCTTGATGAGGAGTGAGTTTGAAGGAGTGACACAGTACAAGTCGGAATGGTCTGTCATTTCTGTATTACTAAAATTCAATCCTCTTTCTATTCAGTGGAACTGAAATCCAATTGGTTATTCATTTCACTTTCTGTGCCGAACATGAGAATAACAGAGGTTTAATCCAGTGTGGCTTTTGATAGAACATGCAAAATAGTCTCTATTGACAGGGTACAGATCTGTTTTTGCAGAAGCAGGAACGTCACAAAGCAAAGCGAAGCTGAAGAAAAGAATTCATAAAATACTGTGTCACGTTTCACAGAAATGTCTAAAGCCCTTCATAAAATGTTCCAGATTGAAAATGCTTTTACTGTTATCCTGCAGGACAAATGGGACAGCCATTTCCTGCACAGCAAGATCCCACTGAATCAAATAACCAATTACGAGACACGGGCTCAGGTACTTGCGATGGGGTCATCTGGGAGTGACCTCTGACACTGACACACCCAGGAGATGTAAGGTCAGGTGGGGGAAGGGCAATGAATTTGCGCCCATCGAGCAGCAGCCAAAAACGTTACGGAATCCTCCTCTGTCAAGTGCCTGCTCTTGCGTTCTCAGTCAGCCCCAAGACACTCAATGATTCTCCATGAGGCCGGAGTTTTTAGGGACACCCCAGGTCTGATTAAAGGTCACGTTCAGGAAGAAGTCCATCGGATTGGCCACAGGTTGTCTAAATTCAACCATTTTTGCTCATTTACTGCCAGTAACACATTCATAAACCACCGACCATGTATTTCTGACACTGTTGAAAATGTAGTGAGATTTGATTATATAAACAAGTGCGATATTAGGATTAACCAGCGGCTAGTAAAAAAGATTATTTGTCACTTAATACCTTGCTTTTTTTGATTTTTTTTTCAGAACCAAAGTTTATTGGTGCCCACTTGATACCAGAGAGTGACAATCCAGAAGATGATAAGATATATTTCTTCTTTCGAGAAAATGCATTGGATGGAGAGTATTCAGGGAAAGCAACTCATGCCCGAATAGGACAAGTGTGTAAGGTCAGTCGAGTGTGTGAAATATGAAGGTGTTGTCCTGGTTTAATGGTGTAATTGGTGGAGACACGAGGGTGAAACTGGTCTATCAACAATTGTGAATTCAGTCAATGTTTTTTATTCCATCATGGAATGACTGTCACTGACCAGCATTTATTGCCCATTCTTAATTGCCCTTGAAACTGAATGGCTTGCTAGGCCATTTCAGAGGACAGTTGAGAGTTAACCACATAGCTGTGGCTCTAGAGTCACATGTAGGCCAGACCGGGTAAGGACGGCAGATTTCCTTCCCTAAAGGACATTAGTGAACCAGATGGGTTTCTTCAACAATCAACAATGGTTTCATTGTCATCAGTAGGCTCTTAATTTCCGATATTTATTGAATTCAAATTCCACTACCTGCCGAGGTGGGATTCAGGACCAGGTCCCCAGAACGTCAGCTGAGTTTCTGGATTAATAATCTAGCAATAATACCATGAGGCCATTGCCTGCCACCACACTCGAGCATCTCTCCAATGAAGTTCACAACATAACAGAGACTCATTTCCTTATCACACAGTCACTTTTACTTGGTCATAAATGAAAAATGTTGGCAGTATTTGCCAAGCTAATGGAAAATGAAAGCTGCTGCAGTGAAAGATCTGATTGGCAATCAGCCTGTTTCATGTTGCTGGCCACTGACCAGTTCCAAAATTATTGCTGTGGAATTTTGAGAGAAGCGTGATCTTGGGTAGAGAGAAATAGTGATAAAATAATTAACCATAACCAATACAATCACTGCAACAACTGTAAATGTATAAATTGAATGTGAACAGTAGCACAGATCAAGCATTGTCAGATGGGCTGCCTTCACTACCCTTCACTTGGTATCCAGCTTGGTTGAAGTCAGTATAGGATGAGGTGGGGAGTATAAACGCTCTGTTTGTGATATTACTCAGTACACATTTCTGGCTCAAAGAACTCAAGGAATTTTCCACTTGGGAAATCCATCCAATCAAAAATAGGAGAGATAACTAGGAACATGTTGTCAGAGGTACCTACGGGGAAATTAAAACGTGTGAAGGGAAGGTGGCTGGAAGTTCTGCCACTGAGTGTGAAAAAAGGGGGGATAAACATACAGCAGATGCAGGAGACTGGGTAGTGTGTGGAAAGTATACAAGGCTCCCAGTGACTGCAGAATAAGACAGAATAAGTCAGAGGATATTAAATTTGTTGTGAGAGAGGTGATGTAGGGGAGAATTATTGTTGTTGTTGTTGTTGCATCATTTGCCAATTCAGATACAAGTCCATTTTGGAATTGAGCCTTAACTGGATTAGAGAGCAGTGTGCAAGCAGCTCTGTGGCATGCCAGCGAACAACTGTCAGCATTTACAGGACTTAATGTAATGGATACCCAAAACCGCGAGATGTGAAAGCATCTATTTTTCTGTGCCAGTAGGGTTATCAATCTGTCTTTCCAGCACAAGTCTTTAATCCACCTCAGCACCAATATAAATGCAGCCCTTGTCTATTAAGGAGCTCAAGGGGAAATCAATTTTGTCACTTGTGCTTAAGTCCACTACACAAAGCAGGAATAGTTCTGGCTGTGATTATCAAGATTCTCTAAGTTCAGGAGAATGATTTTATGGGAAGGGTGCAGTGAAAAAAGCTGGGCCAGATCATGACATTTATTAAAACAAGGGGAAGTAAGAATTCCATCTGGAATTTTGTGAAAATTGTGGCTGGTTTTAGGATAGTGTTTCTTCAGTTGTTGAATAAATAAAGAGTTTCCAGGATATACATTAAACGTACCTTAACTGGACCAGAATATCTTGTAGTTTACCAGTCCAATCTTCAGCTGCTAATTGAAAGCAGCAATTTCTTAAGGGAATGGCCATCCGAATACAGTCTATCTATAAAATCAGCACACTGATATGCAATATAAATAATCTCATATGGACCTCATCAAAATCCATTCTTCATCCCTCATTTTCCTTCAAAGAAATTCCAGGAAAGTTAGTGATTCACAGTTCATTCCTGTAACAAAAACAGGAAAATATATTCAATTATCACAAGCTGTTTTGTGTTTCAATTTAAAAGCTCTTATTAGAAGCTGAGGGTGTTTCCCAAATACCCAGCAAATTAAAAGTTGAGATGAGTGTGGTTACACTGATTTTCCAACATTTGTTCTCTATGTTTCGATATTACTGTGCCAATACCCCACATATTATACCAGCTTGCCTGATAGCTCTGCAATTCTGGCTTTTTAGAATCTGCTTCAGATTCATAGAGTCATAGAGGTTGACAGCATGGAAACAGGCCCTTCGGCCCAATTTGTCCATGTCACCAACCTAGTCCCAATTGCCCACATTTGACCCATATCCCTCTATACCCATTTTACCCACGTAACTGTCTAAATACTTTTTAGAAGGCAAAATTGTACCCACCTCTACTACTACCTCTGGCAGCTTGTTCCAGACATTTACCACCCTCTGTGTGAAAACAAATGCCCCTCTGGACCCTTTTGTATCTCTCTCCTCTCATCTTAAACCTTTGCCGTCTAGTTTTAGACTCCCCTATCTTTGAGAAAGGTTGTTGACTATCTACCTTATCTATGCTCCTCATTATTTTACAGACCTCTATAAGATCATCCCAAAGCCTCCTACGCTCCTGAAGAAAAAGTCACAATCTCTCTAGCCCTCCCTTTATACCTCAAACCATCAAGACCCAGTAGTATCCTAGTAAATATTTTTTGCGCTCTTTCTAGTTTAATAATATCCTTTCTGTAATAGGGTGACCAGAACAGTACACAGTATTCCACGTGTGGCCTTATCAATGTCTTGTACAACTTCAACAAGACGTCCCAACGCCTGAATCCAAGTTCTGACCAATGAAAGCAAGAATGCAGACTTTGCTTTTTTCACTACCCTGTCCAATTGTGACTCCACTTTCATGGAGTAATGAAGCTGTACTCCTAGGTCTCTTTGTTCTGTAACTCTCCCTAAAGCCCTACCATTAACTGAGTAAGTCCTGCCCTGGTTCAATCTACCAAAATATATCACCTCGCATTTATCTAAATTAAACTCCATCGGCCATTCTTCAGCCCGCTGGCCCAATTGATCAAGATCCTGTTGCAATCCGAGATAACCTTCTTCACTGTCCACCATGCCACCAATCTTGGTGTCATCTGCAGACTTACTAACCTATATCCTCATCCAAATCATTAATATAAATGACAAATAACAGTGGGCCCAGCACTGATCCCTGAGACACACCGCTGGCCACAGGACTCCAGTTTGAAAAACAACTCTCTACAACCACCCTCTGGCTTCTGTCATCAAGTCAATTTTGTATCCAATTAGCTACTTCACCTCAGATTCCAGGAGATTTAACCTAATGCAATAACTTATCATGCGGTTCCTTGTCAAAGGCCTTGCTAAAGTCCACGTAAAAAATATTGACTGCACTGCCCTCATCTACCTCCTTCATCACCCCTTCAAAAAACTCAGTTAAATTGTCCACTCACAAAGCCGTGCTAATTGTTCCTATAAAGTCCTTGCCTCTCCAAATGCCTGTAGATCCTTTCTCTTAGAATATCTTCTAACAACTTATCCACCACAGATGTTAGGCTTACTTGTCTGTAGTTCCCAGGCCTTTCCCTACATCCCTTCTTGAACAAAGGCACAACATTTGCCACCCTCCAATTTTCAGCCACCTCACCTGTGGCTGTCAATGATTCAAATATCTCTGCCAGATCAGCCATGATCTTGTTAAATGGCAGGGCAGGCTCGAAGGGCTAGATGGCCTACTCCTGCTCCTATTTCTTATGTTCTTATGTAGGGACTTGCAATTTCCTCTCTAGCCTCCACAGTGTCCTGGGATACACTTAATCAGGTTCCGGGGATTTATCTACCTCAATGGCTTTAAGACTTCCAGCACCTCTTCCTCTGTAATAAATACACTCCTCAAGATACCACTATTTATTTCCCCAAGTTCTGTAACATCCATGCTTTTCTCAATAGTAAATACCGACAAGAAACATTCATTTAGGATCTCACCCATCTCTTGAGGATCCGCACACAGATGACTTTGTTGATCAAGTCCATCTGTTTAACCTTTGCGGAGGATTACACTTTCAAAGTCATTGTGTTAATTAATATCTGACATTCCGATAGAAGATAATTGGGCCAATGATGCATCAGGATCATCTGATTAGCCGAGGGTGTTTAAACTGACTGAAAAGGAAGTGAGGAGGAATGTCCTTTTGAGGATGGAAGGGATTCTGATTAATACCAATTGATTATTTTGCTATCTCTTCAATCTTACTTTGCGGCAGGGAACAGTAATTAAGAATGTTGCAACGTGGCCTGGAGAATACAGACAAAATGAAACAGAAACACACCACAGCCCAGAGCTGTTCCTGCGCAAACAACATGTGTACTAACTGAGAACCTTAAGTTTTAGTTAAGAGAGACCGTCACAGAACTGTTGTTCCAGGAATTAAGAATCTAAATGCAGATTTTTAGAGTGGAGTGATGCAGAAAACACGTAGTGTCGGCTGTGTACAGATGTCATGTCATTGAAGCTGGACATTGGCTGATCAGCCCACGGGGGTTTCCATAATCTCGTCGAGGCATTTTTAGCTCAACTAAAAGACCATTACATCATAACTCCTCCGTAACCTTCACTCTTCATTTTAAAATAATTTACATTAGTTCCAGCGTTCCCAAGAGAGGGACAATCAGTATCCTTACGAGTACAAAGACGTTAAGCATATCTATCGGAAGATTACAGTTACACAGTGGATTCAGAATGACCTTGATGAATGGAACGGATCTGATAACATTGTATGGATGTAGTCTGTTTCAACAGATTCTGCAAGATCAATCCTTTGACTACATAATAGACAACAGAACCTAAAACACATTATTTAACACAAAAATCATTCCTTGTAGCATTCCTAATTCAAAGATAAGCTATTAGTGGGACCTCAGGCCTCACTAACAATGTATGTGGAAGCTTCTGGCACCTGTTGTGCCTCCACAGACAGAGGAAGAATGTTTTCCTGTTAGATTTAACAACATTATCCTCATTTTACTCTCATAAAGACAGGCAGAACACTTTCTGTCCTGATCCATCAGTTAGGATACAGTCAGAGTTTAGGATACAGTCAGAGTTTAGGATACAGTCAGAGTTTAAGGTACAGTCAGAGTTTAGGATACAGTCAGAGTTTAGGATACAGTCAGAGTTTAGGATACAGTCAGAGTTTAGGATAAACCCTGTAACCATTTCATTTCAAATTGCCCGTGCTCACAGTTTAATTAGCTTTAAATCACCCTGTTTAGATGAGAGGTAGGTTAGTTCAGTGAACACAGATTTAGACTGATATTTTATTGCAGGACCGCAGTCCACTGCAAGCAGCTCAAATTGTAAGAGGGAAGCTCAGTGATTTCCCGCAGTACTGACTGCACTGGACTGTTTGCCTTCATTTTATTCTCAAGTCTTGGGATAGAAATTAAACCCAGGACTTTGTGACCCCGAGGCGAACATGCTGCCAACTGAGCCATGGCTGACACTCTGTTGCTAGGTAACCTTTCCTCCAATATGGCTGCCTCTTGTTCTAGTTAATGTCAGGGCCTTCAGCCATCCTATTGCCAGCCTTATCTCAAACTCTAACAAATTCCACAGACATTTTTTTAGAGAAGACAGTTACACTCTACAAATCATTCTGACCAGATACCTCGCTCCTGTGACCTGGGATTATTATGTACAACACTGACTGTCCGTGAGTTGGACACATAGAACATAGAACATAGAACATTACAGCGCAGAACAGGCCCTTCGGCCCACGATGTTGCGCCGACCAGTTACAAAAACAATGACCCACTAGCCTATACCAATCCCTTTTCGTCCATAAACCTATCCAGAGATCTCTTAAACGCCCCCAAACTAGACGCATTTACAACTGCAGCAGGCAGGGCATTCCAATCCCTCACCACCCGCTGGGTAAAGAACCTACCCCTGACATCCGTCCTGTAGCTACCCCCCCTTAATTTAAAGCCATGCCCCCTCGTGCTAGCTTTCTCCATCCGAGGAAAAAGGCTATCACTATCCACCCTATCTAAACCTCTAATCATCTTATATGTTTCAATAAGATCCCCTCTTAGCCGCCTTCTTTCCAACGAAAACAACCCTAGATCCCTCAGTCTCTCCTCATAGGACCTCCCCACCATACCAGGCAACATCCTAGTAAACCTCCTCTGCACCCTCTCCAACGCCTCCACATCCTTCTTGTAATGCGGGGACCAGAACTGCACACAGTACTCCAAGTGCGGCCGCACTAGAGTAGTGTACAGTTGCAACATTACACTGCGACTCCTAAATTCAATCCCCCTACCAATAAACGCCAAGACACCGTACGCCTTCTTGACAACCTTATCTACTTGATTCCCAACTTTCAGGGATCTATGTACACACACACCTAGATCCCTCTGTTCATCCACACTATTCAAAGTCCTCCCGTTAGCCCTATACTCGACACATCTGTTGCTCCTACCAAAGTGAATTACCTCACACTTCTCCGCATTAAATTCCATCCGCCACCTCTCGGCCCAGCTCTGCAACCTATCTAAGTCTCCCTGCAGACTATGACATCACCCAAATCACAGCAACCCTGGCACCTTGGTCAGGACTGCATTATTATCCTTTATTAATCCCCTTGCCAAGCACATTTCTCAGACGGACAAGGGGCTTTGACTTGAAAAGTCAGCTCTTTTCTCTCTTTACAGAGGCTGCCAGACCTGTTGAGATTTTCCAGCAGTTTCTCTTTTGGAGTTTTATTGGATCATGGAATCATAAAATCCCTACAATGCAGAATGAGGCCATTCAGCCCATTGAGTCTGCACCAACCACAATCCCACCCAGGCCCTATTCCCATAACCCCGCATATTTACCCTGCTAATCCCCCTAACACCAGGGTCAATTTACATGGCCAATCAACCTAACCCGCACACATTTGGACTGTGGGAGAAAACCGGAGCACCTGGAGGAAACCCACGCAGACGCAAGGAGAACGTGCAAACTCCACACAGACAGTGACCCGAGGCTGGGAATTGAACCCAGGTCTCTGGCATTGTGGGGCAACAATGCTAATCACTGTGCCACCATAGCGTAATTATTTCAGTGAGTCAATGCAGGCATGATGGGCTGAAGGGCCACATTCAATCCTCTATATTTCTATATTCTCCCTAGCAGATTGTAGAAACTTTTATCCTGTTGGCTTGAACTGAATTCAACCTCCAAAGGTAGCGGGAGTGCGTTCTAAACTGCAGCACAATTTAATTACCAATGGCTTGTTTCCTTATGTCGATCTGTGTGCTCTCTTGCCACTGATTTGGACTGCAAGACGTATTCAGTATTACGAGTTTGAGTTTTGAGTTTGCCTGACTTTTGTTGTGAAATCAGTTTTGAACATTAGTGCTGGCATTGGAACAAAGGCTGTTTTCACAGCTTTATCCTTCTACTATTCTGGGTATAAACCTTTGCTGATTTAATGAATAAACGACATGGGGTTTTGGGAAGTTTAACTGGAGTACATTTGTCATTGCTGATGAATTATCTCACGGTGGTGCATGATTCCACCCACCCAGAGTGCTGTGCTGATAACCACAATAGATCATTTTACTGTTAGTGCCTTGGACTTATTGGTCAAATTAAAGGCATTTGACAATCTATATGACATGCTTTCAAATAAAATTTTACACAAACATCTTTTAAAGGTGGATAAAAGAAACTCTTTTATGTCCACCTAACTATAAAGGTAAGAAACGTTGGTATAACTTGTAGGAGGTAATTTCAGTGTAATGAATTTTCTGTGCATAGGTTATAACCTATGCAACAATTTCAGATACGCATATTGTACAATCTACGACAAAGTGACTGCATTGATTTTTCTAGATACTGAAACTTTGATCCATGATTTGAAAGAGCTGGTATATTTTGAGTTTCCCCAGTTTGCAGGTTGATCCTTCGCATCCTACCTGATAATTTACCTCAGCAAGTATTTGCAGAATTTTACTTCAGTAACCAACCAGTTCAAAGCATTCATACCTAATTGGGACAATGTGTCTGCCCTGAGATACACCCTTCACAGAAGTTGCTCCAGTTACTAGTGGAATTCCAAAATATTTATGGTTATAAGCTTAACATCGGTAGTGGGCAGAATTCTTGAATCCATTATCAAGGATTTTACAGCAGAGCATTTAGAAAGCAGTGGCAGGATCGACAGAGTCAGCACGGATTTGTGAAGGAGAAATCATGCTTGACAAATCTGTTGGAATTCTTTGAGAATGTAACTAGTAGAGTTGACAAGGGGGAACCAGTGAGTGTAGCCTAATCCATCAGGCAACCCAGCCTCCCATCACTGAATCTGTCTGCACTTCTCGCTGCCTCGGCAAAACAGCCAGCATAACTAAGGACCCCATGCATCTCCCCGACATTCTCTCTTCCACCTTCTTCCATCGGGAAAAAGATATAAAAGTCTGAGGTCATGTCCCAACTAACTCAAGGACAACTTCATCCCTGTTGCTGTCAGACTTTTGAATGGATTTACCTCGCATTAAGTTGATCTTTCTCTGCATCCCTAGCTATGACAGTAACACTACATTCTGCACTCTCTCGTTTCCTTCTCGATGAACGGTATGTCTGTATATGCACATGAAACAATACTTTTCTCTTTATGTTAATACATGTGATAAATAATAAATCAAATCAGATCAGTCAATGTGGTATATTTGAATGTTCAGAAAGTGTTTGACGAAGTCCCGCCTGTGAGATTATCGTGTAAGATTAAAGTGCATGGGAAATGGGGGAAGTGTATTGAGATGGATAGAAAACTGAGAATTTATGACAGTAAAGTTCTATTACTTTAGCTATAAATGAAATTGACAATAAGTTGAAATCATCTACTGGAAAGTATAAATATTCCACTCATTCAAAAAATAGGCTTTAAAATTCTGAAACCCAGGTGTGCATTGGGATTTTGGATTTCTAACTGGGTTAATTAACGCCAAGTTTCTGATGAAAAAGTACAACAGCAGACATTGTGTTCAGCTGCAAAGCTGGCGAAGGAAGTTGCCAGTCTCCAGTGACAGCCACTGGCAAATGATGGAGCTCGGGAACTCTGATATCACATCACGTCAGCACTGTCCTGTCTCACTCACATCAGCAGAGGCAGAAATCTCTCAACCCTATTGATAAACCGGGAGAATGTTACATGGGAAGTATTTCCAATGAACTTCCTTACCCTCTTCACAAAATGCTTTGATATGTCACCGTGATTTAATGCATCCAATTAACTTGTCTTCTTTTTATCATCAGAATGACTTTGGAGGCCATAGAAGCCTTGTTAATAAATGGGTAACTTTCCTCAAAGCTCGTTTAGTGTGTGCCGTACCAGGACCCAATGGCATCGACACTCATTTTGATGAATTACGTAAGTAGGAAAATAGCTCCCATGACAAACAATTTTTAATCTTACTTCTACAATTTCACCTTCCTGATGACTAAAGCACAAAGCATTGTTTTTCAGAGGATATTTACATAATGAAATCTAAAGATCCCAAGAACCCATTTATCTATGGCATCTTTACTACTTCCAGGTAAGGGAAACAGTGCAATGAATGTGACTAATGTGAGCTGAATCAAAGTGGCTTCATTTGCCTTGTTGTTTTTGGATGGTGTCACTGCTGCCATATCTCTGTCAGAGTTAGAATGGAAACCTATGTTTGTGTAAACATGGCTTCTGTCACATGATGAACTCCTGATGGTTCAACAACAGAATCTCCAAAGGAATTCAGAGCCGGAAAAGGCAGCAGTTTGTTCAAAGGGTGGATAGATTTTTCTTCACCAACGCAGTGAAGAAGGTGTCTGCAAAACAGCAACTCGAAACTTCATTCTTTTGGGTTTATATCAAATACAACATTTTTTAAAAAAATTCTTTCACAGGATGTGGACACTGGTGTTTATTGCCCATTCCTTGTTGCCCTTGAGAAGGTGGTGGTGAACTGCCTATTTGAACCTGCTGCAGCCCATGTGGTGTAGGTACACCCACAGTGCTGTTAGGGAGGGAGTTCCATGATTATGACCCGTTAACAGTGAAGGAACGGCGATATATTTCCAAGTCAGGATGGTGTGTTGCTTGGGGAACTTGTAGGCGATCCTTGTCTTTCTCGGTGGTAGAAGTCACAGGCTTGGAAGGGCCTCGACTCCCAGTCTTTGAACACTCTGTTGATGTACAATAGTACTATCAACCTACTGCTCTTCTCTCTCAATATTTGGGAAATAACAGCACTTCAGGGGTGAACAAGCACATCATCAATACCTGTTTTTTGCAGGAGTTTTGTGTATTTAAAAAAGGCTTCCAGCAATAAGCACAATTATAAAAATGTTGTGGAAATACGATCTGATTGGAGGTAGTCCTATTTTCATCATCATCCTATGTGAGGATGATGATGAACACACAATTTGGGGAGACCTTCCCTTGATTAGGTAGGAAGGGGGATGAGCTTGGACAGATGGGTTTGTGGAAATGCCTGCAGGATCAGAATGGAATTCTTTCTCTGATCACCCTCTGATGGCTATTACTGATCAGCTTTGCCTTTGTTGCCTCAAACAATCAGCACTGTTGAAGATCGCTGGTGGGCCTCATAATTAAGTCAGTGACCTAGGAATCCACAGAAGACTGAGGTATGTCTCATCTTGGGAATGATGTGGAGATGCCGGCGTTGGACTGGGGTAAACACAATAAGAAGTCTCACAACACCAATAAATTGGTTGGACTTTAACTTGGTGTTGTGAGACTTCTTGCTGTGTCATCTTGGGAATAGCAGAGTATCGACCACAACATACTCCTTACATCAGGATGTTTGCTATCCATGCAATTTAAGAGTAAGTTTACTGAGACAGTTTCCTACGCAGTCCCTTTAACGTCTTTCCTTCCTGAGACCATGACTAAGACATTCTGAAGGAAAAGAGCATTTTGCATTCCAGAATAACACAAATGTTATTATGTTATCTCCCAACTGCATGTCGAGTCTAATTATTTTTATGATTCTTTTTCCATATAGCAACATCTTTAAGGGCTCAGCAGTGTGTATGTACAGTATGTCTGATATAAGGAGAGTGTTCTTGGGCCCGTATGCCCATCGGGAAGGTCCAAGCTACCAGTGGGTGCCATTTCAAGGAAGGGTTCCATATCCCCGCCCAGGAACAGTAAGTGTTTCTAACATTGGAGCAATAATAAATGGACTGATTAATAATGTAGAATTTTAGAAGTTTCCATGAGATCCCTGTCAGCCTTCTAAACTCCAGTGAATATAATCCTAACCAATATTAGTCTCTCCTCACATGACAGGCCTGCCATCCCAGGAATCAGCCTGGTAAACCTTCGCTGTACTCCTTCTATAGCAAAGACATCCTTCCTCAGATAAGAACACCAAAACTGTATACACTACTCCAGGTATGGCCTCACCAACACCTTTTACAAGTGCAGTAAATGTATAGGGTAATGGTGAGGCCACACCTGGAATATGGTGTGCAGCTTTGGTCTACAATTCTTACATCTTTTTCATTTCTCTTCTCTTGCCCTTGCCAATCTCATATCACTTAACATCAAGCTTTTCCAATGGAAAAAGAGCAGCTCTTTGATGCAAGACAACATTCCACAGTAACAGAGAAAATGACCAAAACTAACTTTGAGGTTTGAAAAAAGTTGTTTCAATCCTCAAAAAACTTGACTCAATACAATGTGTGACAAGAAGTTACTTGTGATTCTCCCAATGATTCCTTATCAAATACTATAAAATAATACCTAATGAAAAATGCAGCAGGTTTGATGAATTACTGTCTCACGTTGCCTTTGATCCCTTCCCCTGTTGCTACTATTCTGTTCCTTTAGCACTTTTTCTGAGTTCTCACTTTGGGAGGACACATGGGAATGGGGGCCCCTGCTCCAGAATCGCAGCGTTTCCAAAGATGCAGTCTTGAAAACTCAGAGCTGAGAAGCAGAGATTTCTGTGATTCAGGACACTTAATGTCACTTGATTTTCAGAGACTATCTCAGTTTGTGTGTCAGGTACATTCAACTCTTCTGTGTTTCTGGAGGACAAATCCCTTTTCATTTCCAGAATCATAGACCATAGAACACTACGGCACAGAAACAGGCCTTTTGGCCCTCCTTGTCTGTGCCGAACCATTTTTCTGCCTAGCTCCTCTGACCTGCACCAGGACCATATCCCTCCACACCCCTCTCATCCATGTACCTGTCCAAGTTTTTTTTAAATATTAAAAGTGAACCCACATTCACCACTTCATCAGTCAGCTCATTCCACACTCCCACCACTCTCTGTGTGAAGAAGCCCCCTGATATTCCCTTTAAACTTTTCCCCCTTCACCCTTAACCCATGTTCTCTAGTTTTTTTTCTCCCCTAGCCTCACTGGAAAAAGCCTGCTTGTATTCACTGTATCTATACCCATCATAATTTTATACATCTCTATCAAATCTCCCCCCATTCTTCTACGCTCCAGGGAATAAAGTCCTAACCTATTCAATCTCTCTCTCTAACTCAGTTTCTCAAGTCCTGGCAACATCCTTGTAAACCTTCTCCGCACTCTTTCAACCTTATTAATATCCTTCCTGTAATTAGGTGACCAAAACTGCACACAATACTCTAAATTCAGCCTCACCAATGTCTTACACAACCTCACCATAACATTCCAACTCTTATACTCAATACTTTGATTTATAAAGGCCAATGTACCAAAAGCACTCTTTATGACCCTATCTACCTGTGACGCCACTTTTAGGGAATTATGTATCTGTATTCCCAGATCCCTCTGTTTTACTGCACTATTCAGTATCCTACCATTTACCCTATATGTTCTACCTTGGTTTGTCCTTCCAAAGTGCAACACCTCACACTTGTCTGCATTAAACTCCACCTGCCATTTTTCAGCCCATTTTTCTCATTGATCCAAATTCTTCTGCAAGCTTTGAAAACCTTCCTCACTATCCCCACACCTCCAATCTTTGTATCATCAACACATTTGCTGATCCAATTTACCACAATATACATCTTATTACATAAAACTTTGTCAACCCACCAAATCTTCAAGTCCATCCACCACCTTCCCCGTTTCCTGTGGGGGAGGATCGGCAGAAGATTCTCGCCAATCGGTCAATTCATGTAAGTACTCAATGCTCAAAAAAAGCTGACAATAAATACTGTTATCATTGTAAGATTAATCTTTCATGTCTAAAATGTGCATTTTTAAAATCATTGTTAAATTTCTGTTGCCCTCAAACTTGTCCCATCGGTGTTCCCCACTCACGATTGGTCCAGCACACTGACCCTCAAAATCACCAGAGAGAAACAGACATCAGAAGGAAAATATCCAAAGATGTGCAGGTCAGGCAGATTGGCCATTGCTAAATTGCTCCTTAGTGTCAGGGGAAGTAACTAGGATAAATGCATTAAGGAGTTAGGACCTGGGTGGGATTATGGTAGGTGCTGACACGATGGGCTGAATGGCCTCCTTCTGCACAGTAGGGATTCAATGAAAAATTGACTTTGGTGGAGAGTAAGATCTGCATCGATTCCAATTTCACCGTCTTCCTGATGGGATTAGGATATGTAATTGTAACTGGAATTGTGCCACATTACGTTTGTTACATGTTGTTTTGGTTCAACCTCTTCAAAATAAATGGGTTAGCGCTATTGTTAAAATAGTGACAAAAGAACCTTAATGTGCTAATTCTAAACTTTCCACAGTGTGATTTCATCCCATAAGTGTTAACAAAATGTGTGATCTTGCCAGCCTTTTTGTTAAGCTTACTGACATGTAGGACAGGTTTATTGTTCAGTCAAGTGAATTTAAACTGTTCAGCAATTGGGAACATACACAAGAGCATGAAACATGTCACTACTGCAAACTCTCCTCGACAGATTGGGGGAGTGCTGCCACGGCTATTAAATATTTTCAGCCAGTCTAAGTCAAGATGCCAAGGTAACTTTAGAAGCTAGTTCTTTATTTTCAGTTGACTTATTGCAATCCTGATGAGTGCCTGCAATGTAATGCTTTTGCAAACCAATGGCCGTGTAGCATTCCACGGGCCAATGCGTAAATGTTACAATAACTTCAGGCATTGGGCTAATGTTAAGTTAGAAACAGTAACCCGAAAGTTACTGTCCCAGATGCATTGTTCCATTATTACCTTTGCAAACATTGGCAAACCATTGAAATGCATTGAATGTTATGAAGTTGCTGTATTTAAGCAGTTTTTTTTTAAAGTACCAGCAAAGGTTGCCACAGAAAGTAAAACCTCACACATTTAAGTTGAAATACCCCTTTAACAGCGTGATAAATATCCATTACTGTCAGTCTAACAACAGCAAATCGACTATTACAAGTTTGGGATCTTATTTCTTGTGTGTTAATAGTTGCTGGAGGTTTAACTTTTACAAAACTTTACCTTTCTATCTCTTTTCTTTCTCTCTGAAGCCAATCTTTCTCTCCCTTGGTTAGTCTGTATCTGGTTTGATGTTTTTACCCCACATTTATTATTTATTCAGATTATCCGATGATTGTTTTTCAATCCTTCAAACTGATTGGCTCAGGACCCTTACTCAGGTCCCAGGTCTCTGTGGAATCTCCAGTTGGCATTTCAGCCGTTTGTTTTGTAAAAGTAAAAAATTCCAAACATGCCAGGACAAGTCTAATAAACAGCGGATGCCATTTGATATCCCGTAACACGGCATGTTGCTCCCATGTGTTTTGCTCTTGTTAAATTTGAATAAAAGTTTCACAGCAGGCCAGTAACATCACCACTGCCTGCAGTTCACAAACTTATATTCAGTTAATGAATATTCATTTTCAATGTGGCATTTACACCCATCACTTTGCGCACATGTTTTACAAAATAAAGTTTTATAAAGTAGTCATGTGTATGGACAAAGTCACATTTCATAATCGTAAAATCCCACCTGAGGTTAAGTGGGATTTCCTTCCAGTGAGTCTCACAGCCCCAGCATGGGGACGGGTGAGTTGGTAAAATTCCAGCCAGTGTCTCGATAGTGATTCATTTGCGTCTGTCCCAGGCACCTGAACTGGCCATCAGTGCCGATATTGGATGAACAATGTGGGAACATACTTATTTCCATGAGCTGAACTGTGTTGGTGCAGACTTGATGGGCCGAAGGGCCTCTTCTGCACTGAATAATTCTGTGATTCTGTGATCCTCTGTTTTAACAAACACAGAGGTCGGAGTTGTAATTGCCGACACAGCAATCCAGCAGGATTGTCCTCGGAGCCATGTTGGCATGCAGTCCGCTCCCCAATGCCAGCCTGAAGTGGGCGTCCTGGGCAGCTCACTTCTTGTGGACACTTTGGTAGGAAGAATGGTAGGAAGGACTATTACTTACGTGGCGAAAAACTGCAGCAGGCGACGGTGCAGAGGGACCTCGGGGTCCTTGTGCATGAGTCGCAAAAACCCAGCTGGCAGGTGCAGCAGGTGGTCAGGAAGGCGAATGGGATGCTGGCCTTCATAGCGAGGGGGATTGAATATAAAAGTAGGGAGGTCTTGCTGCAGCTGTATAGGGCATTGGTGAGGCCGCAGCTGGAGTACTGTGTGCAGTTTTGGGCGCCGCACCTGCGCAAGGATATTTTGGCCCTGGAGGGAGTGCAGAGGAGGTTTACTAGGCTGATACCGGAGTTGAGGGGATTGAGCTATGAGGAGAGGCTGAATAAACTAGGCTTGTACTCGTTAGAGTTTAGAAGAATGAGGGGAGATCTCATTGAGACGTATAAGATGATGAATGGGATGGATAGGATAGAGGTGGAGAGACTCTTCCCGCTCAAAAAAGACAGTAGGACTAGGGGGCACAGCCTCAAGATAAAGGGGGTGCGGTTTAGAACGGAGTTGAGGAGGAACTTCTTCACTCAAAGGGTGGTGAATCTCTGGAATTCTCTGCCCGTTGAAGTGGTGGAGGCTGCCTCGCTAAATATTTTTAAGAAGCGGGTTGATGGGTTCTTGATAAGAGAGGGGATTAAGGGTTATGGGGAGAGGGCAGGAAAGTGGAACTGAGCCACAACAGATCAGCCATGATCTTATTGAATGGCGGGGCAGGCTCGAAGGGCTAGATGGCCTACTCCTGCTCCTATTTCTTATGTTCTTATGTTCTTATGACTGACACTGACTGGACACTGGCAGGCTGGCAGTCAGGCCACTGACAGAGGGAGGGATTTGGGAGAATCTGGGTAGGAAAATGAGGAGGGAATTTTTGGTATCCAACAAGGCGTATCCAACAGTCCCTTTGTAGAAAGTAGGAATGTTCTTCCAGCCTCACAACAGTTTTACAATCACATTGTGTGTCCTCCAGCATTTACTGAGCATCCACTGCAGGTTCTCACTCAGTGTGTGGGAATTTACAGCCTCCCTCATCCCAAAACTGTAAAATCCCACCTGAGGTCAATGGACCTTCCCATGCTCTGCTCCTCGCCCGCTCCAATTCCCATGTCGGGTGGGCCAGTAAAATTCCGACCAGTAAATTGTTAAAATAGTGTCACTGTCTGGATATCCCCCATTGGATTGTGTCAATGTCTGGGATCTTCCCATCCCATTTGCTGATGAAATCCAGCAAAAGCCTGAATCATTGCAGAGTGACACTGGCTGAGGACTGGAGAGGGACAGCAGAGTCACTGCTTGTATTTTAACTCCCATTCCACTCAGCTTCTGATAGGGAGAGGAGTTAAAACTCTCAATTTTACAAAGAATAACCGTTGTTTTAAATAAACTTTTCACATGTTTTAAAAACAGAAAAGGTGGAAACTGCTGAGTCAGTTTTGAACTGAAATATTGACTCTGTTCTTTCCTCCACCGATGTTGCTGTGACTTGGTTGAGTGTTTCCAGTACGTTCTGCTTCTATTCACATCTCCAGAATCCAGAGTATTTTGTTTCATTCTTGGTTGTTTTTTGAGTGTGATAACTTCTAAGTTCGGCTTTTTCTCTGACAAGTATATTAAATTGAACATTTTTTATGGCATCTGTTTTAGCTTTACATTATTTTTCCCCAACTGATTTGTTCTTTTAAAGTGTCCTAGCAAAACCTTTGGAGGATTTGAGTCAACAAAGGACTTTCCTGATGATGTCATCACATTTGCCAGAAGCCACCCAGCCATGTACAATCCAGCATTACCCATCAACAATCGACCAATCGTCATAAAGACGGATGTAGATTACCAATTCACCCAGATTGTTGTGGATCGAGTGGAGGCTGAAGATGGCCAGTACGATGTCATGTTCATCGGAACAGGTAACAACTTTTAAAATAATCCCCTCAGCACTTTGGAAAGTTCAATTTCTATCCTACACTAACAAGCACGTTTGTAAATCTCATTAAGGATAAAGCTGTGATTAACTTTGTGAAACAAAACAACTTTCAGCAGTGTGTAGATTTTTCTCCTTGGCAGGGCAGTTTGATACGTGTTTGTTATTCTTTCCTGAGATGAGGACATCTCAGAGAAGGCCAGTGTTTGTTGCCCATCCTTAATTGCCCTTGAACTGAGAGGCTTACTGGACCATTACCAAAGGGGCAATTAGGAGTTAACCACCTCACTGTGGGTCTGGAGCCACATGGAGGCCAGGTCGGGTAAGGATGGCAGATTTCCTTCTGAAATTGGAATGTGCAATAAATGCTGGCCTGGCCGGCAATGTCCACATCCTGAAAATTAATAAAATTAAATGACAATCAATCATAGTAACCAAGGTAACCATTCCTAAGATGAGCTTTCTTTCCCAGGTTTATTAATTGAATGTAAGTTCCACCAGTTACGTGGTGGGTTTTGAACTTATTTCCCCTAAAACAGAAAATGCTGGAAAACCTCATCAGATCCAACAGCATCTATGGAGAGAGAATAGAGCCAATGTTTCGATTCAGGATTCCTGATGTTGGCTCTGTTTTGTTTCAGATTCCAGCATCCACGGTATTATGCCTTTAGTTTCAGACCATCAGTCAGGCTCTCTGCTTTAATAGTCTGATATATTACCACAATACCACCATCTCCCCATTATCAGGACCCATCAATAACTTGCTTATTCTTCTCACCATAAAAACATAGAAATTAGAAGCAGGCAGAGGCCATTAAGCCTTCGAGCCGCTCCGCCACTCAATAAGATCATGGCTGATCTTTGTGTCTCCACTTACCCACCCGCTCACCATAGCCCTTAATTCCTTTACTGTTCAAACATTTATCTATTTTTGTCTTAAAAACATTCAATGAGGGAGCCTCAACTGCTCCCCGGGGCAGGGAATTCCACAGATTCACAACCCTTTGTGTGAAGAAGTTCCTCCTCAACTCAGCCCTAAATCTGCTCCCCCCTTATTTTGAGGTCATGCCCCCTAGTTCGAGTTTCACCTGTTAGTGAAACAACTTCCCTGCTTCTATCTTATCGATTCCCTTCATAATCTTATATGTTTCTATAAGATCTCCCCTCGTTCTTCTGAATTCCAACAAGTATAGCCCCAGTCTACTCAGCCTCTCCTCATAAACCAACCCTCTCAACTCCAGAATCACCCCAGTGAATCTCCTCTGCACCCCCTCCAGTGCCAGTATATCCTTTCTCAAGTAAGGAGACCAAAACTGTACACAGTACTCCAGGTGTGGCCTCATCAGCACCTTATACAGCTGCAACATAACCTCCATTTTTTAAACTCCATCCCTCTACCAAAGAAGGACAAAGTTCTGTTTGCCTTCTTCATTACCTGCTGCACCTGCAAACCAACTCCTTATGATTCTTGCACAAGGACACCCAGGTCCCTCTGCACAGCAGCATGCTGCAATTTTTTTACTGTTCAAATAATAGTCTACTTTGTTGTATTCCTATGTATGATAGATCAATCCTCATGCTTTATGTATTTAAATTTGATTTGTCAGAGTTAACCTGATTATAACTATTATTCATTACATAGTTAAGCAATGATACAACAGCATTCAAGCGCAGTTACTACATACAGTCATTAAAAAGTTCATTGTCACACAACCATTTGTAGAACTTTGCAGAAATGACTAGGGACAATCCAGTGAACCCAGTGTTGAAGGTGAAATTAAAGCAATCAGATTCAGGAATGCAATCTTCCAGCCTGTCTGGAGTTGAGATCGATGCAAGGACTGACCTCGGGCATTGTGTTTGAAATTGTGAGCAATGTTAAACAGAGCTCACAATGTAAAATCTTTAAACTCACTCAGCACTGGTATCAGGAGGTGGTTCATTGCCAGAAGTTTGATTGGTTCTTCCGAACTTTGACTCAGGGCTCCCAGACTATTTCCCCAATCGCACAGCATTGAAAAATCCTCATTTCAAACTGAATTGTACAAAAGTTTAAAGCAAGCAACATAACTTGTGTTAAAAATAAATAATATATCGGTGACTAAAGCTTCCTTAATATCACTCTCAAATCATATATATGGTCCAGAAGTTTTTTTAAATCAAGGCAAGTTTAATATTTCTGCTGTGAGCCTTTATCTGTAAAAGGATGTTTCCTTATAAAAGGTACAATTGCTCTTTGCTGAATTTTGCTGAGTCTACATTTATTTTTTATCAAACTAAGTTTTTAAAGATATCAGAAATAATTAATCTTGAAAGACATTTCTTTCAGCAGTGGATGGGGTGCAATCCTCTCACAGAGAGAAGGACCTTTGGGTTAAGGAGCACCTCAGTTATATTTTAAACATTTATTCCAGCCTTGCTTTATTGTTTTAGTAAAAATATGCAAATAACTCCTGCAGACCGTGTTCTTGTTTGGAAAATGGCTGTTATATGAAGGATTGCAGAGGCCTTTCAACGTTTGGGGATCGACCAAAGCTTTGGTTCAGCTATTTCAGAAATCTTTCAGAGAGGGATAAGTTTAACCCTCTGAGGCTTCAATGAATAAAGGTTGGGCAAAGTGGAGCTAAACAAACCAGCAGGACCCAGCTTTCATTCTTTATTTGCGATGAGTTAGTTGATCTCACTCAGAATGGAAGTTACGGGAGCTTTACGATCAGGCAGCCCTTGTTGGTGCAGAGAAAGTTTACCAGGATTTCCTGCTGTTGGTTATTTTCCATTAGCTCTTGCTGTGAACAAAAGATGTGTGGGTTCGATTGATTGGCCAAGTTACATTGACCTTTTGTCAATTTGTCAGAGGCTAGCAGGGTAAACACGTGGGATTATGGGGAGAGGCCCTGGGTGGGATTGCAGTCAGTGCAGGCTCGATGGGCCAAATGGCCTCCTTCTGCACTGTTGGGATTCTGTGATTCTATGAACATACAAACATGTGAAGTACGATCAGGAGTAATCCATTCAGCAACATGCGTGTGTGCGGTAAGAATGAATCCTGACTTAATTCTGATATTTCCTTTACCGTCATTGTCTGTTGACAGCCAATCTGTGTGACTAATGCCCATTTTAAGGAATACTGTTGGAATTACATGGGGTAAGAAGGAATATAAAGTAAAAACAATCCGTAGAACACTGGGCTACAGAATTAAACTCCGCAGTGCCTAGTTTCTCATTGCCATGAGTGACATTTTAACATTTTAACACACTGCAGAAGGGATGGCGTGGGTTAATCGCATGTTGTAACCTTGCCCCTGTCTGTGGGTGGGACAGCAATGCCTAATTTAGCTGCAGGGGTGTTTAACAGGAGTGGCTGTGATTCACCCATCTTTTAATCTTCTCTCTCCCTCTCCCGCCACATTTCTCAGTTCATTCCATTCTTATAGCCGTGATGGTAAGATTGTGAGTTCAACTGCTACTCCAGAGCTGGACCCAAGCTGATAACTAACTCCATTATCACAGCACATGTCTGTCATTTAGCCCAATGCTTCCTTCAATGACATGAGATCAAGTTTATCAGGAAGGTCCAGTGGAAGAATTAGTGTTCCTGTTAATAACCTCATCACTTTGAGCACAGTTCTCACTGTGAAAAAAAGATTTATGCTGCTGTGTAATTTTTGTATTCAAATAAGCAACACTGTGGAGTAGTTTCTTGTTGCAGTGTCAGAGAACAATGGTGAACAAAAGGTTTGGGAAATTAATTTCTGAAACATATATTTGAAGAAAATTGCTGATCTTACTGATTTAATAAAAGCTTCGAGCCTATTGTAATCAACATCCTTCATAAATCTTCATGAGACACAGACCACAAAATGACATTGACTGTAAAATATGAATGAAGTAATAAATTAACTTGCATTTTATTATAATTTCTTTAAGATGTGGGGACTGTTCTGAAGGTGGTTTCTATTCCTCGAGAGACATGGCATGACCTTGAAGAGGTTTTACTGGAGGAATTGGCTGTGTTAAGGGTGAGAGTTCTCATTCTTCCATTAACCTAAAGCTTTGTCTTGTGACCGGCACTAGCAATTCATCTGTCATCACGTCTCAGTCCCTCAGTGTCTTCCTCTCAGGGGCCACAGCAGCCTTGCCAGAATGATTGGCATTTTTGACAAACACACAACCTGATAATCTCAGATTTTTATTCACAACTTGACTTCTCTGCGCTGGAGGAGATTTTGGATGAATTGATGCATGCTTCAGAACTAATGAGTCCCATCAAAGGTCAGCACACTGCCACCAACAGATGTGTGACTATCCAAATAAAAACTACATTTCTCCCCAGGGCTGAGAGAATTCTCAGAAACAGATATTCATGAACACATTTATTACAGAGTGCAAAGATTTCATGAAATGAGACAATTTAATTTCGGAAAAACAGATAATTTCTTTTTTAAAGGAAGTGGTAGAAAAAATGTAGGTAATAGTTTGGAACATTAAAGGACTTTGCTTTACAATCTGAGGTGTCGAAGAGCAAAGTTTGGCACAGGCAGGATGAGAGGCCAAGATAGTGGAGTGGGGGCATAGCCTGGCATGAGAGGCATGAGGTGGTGTGGATGGGGCATAGGGCGATGTGGGGGATGAGGGGCTGTGAGGCTGTGAGGGTTGGAGGGCTTCCAGTATTTTTTTATTTGTGGGATATGGATGTCACAGGCCATGCCAGCATCTATTGTTCATCCCAAACTGGCTTTGAGAAGATGATGAGAGCCATCTTTACTCAGAGGGTAGTAAGGGTGTGGAATGCCCTGCCTGCAGCAGTTGTGGACTCGCCAGCTTTAAGGGTGTTCAAATGGTGGGTGGATAGGCATATGGATAACATTGGAATAGTTTAGGTTAGAGGGTCATTAGATTGGTTCCACTGGTCGGCGCAACATCGAGGGCCGAAGGGCCTGTACTGTGCTGTAATGTCCTATATTCTATGTTATTGAACTGCTGCAGTCCGTGTGGTGTAGGTGCATCCGTAGAGGCGTTGGGGAGAGGGTTTCAGTACTTTGATCCAGTGACAGTGAAGGAACGGCGATATATTTCCAAATCAGGCTGGTGAGTGTTTGGAGGAGAACCTCCAGGTGGTGGTGTTCCCAGGTATCTGCTGCCCTCGAGGTGGTAGAGATCGTGGGTTTGGAAGGTGCTGGAAGTCCCGAGATGTGACTCTTACGCAGCTGCCTTGGCACTCGGGCAGCCTGTGTGATCACCTTTGCCCCTCCTTCATCGGGCCTGTTTCCAGCACCTTCCCCCAGCAGTGATCCTGCATTTGCCGCCACTTTCTCCCAGGATGTACCATCCGAGATGGGAACTTTCCCAATTCCCGCTACCTGCCTCACAGACGAAAATCCAGGTCTGAGTTTTATATTTAAACCTTTGTTAAGAAATGAAAGCAGAAACTTACGACATTTTCACTTTTATCTTCCAGGAGCCGACACCTATCACAACCATGAAAATTTCGACAAAACAGGTGAGATTTAATTCAATGTTGCACTGGAAATAGATTGGATGTCAAGAAAGTGAGTTAAAAATACTTCTGATTCCCAGGAATCTTGACCTAATTTAGTTTGTTATGGAGTGGTGGGAGAAGTGGAGTTGACAGAAAAACATCACTCTGTGTACCAATACTTCTGCTTATTTTAAATCTGTGGATCATGGGAAAAACCTCAATTCAGCTCAAATCTCAGCAGGGTGGATAGGACATTTATCTGACGTTTGTTTTGATTGATTTTGGATCTCCTGTGTTATTACAGCGGATCGAATCGCTGCAAAATGGAGATCTGAGCAGAAATATTCATGCTAAATTCTGCCATTTTGGAGAACTGACCTTCAAACAAATCATTACAGCTAAAAGTGTGAAAGAGAGGGGTCAGTGAGACACTGAGCACAGAACTGTAGCCAATAGAACCATCTCCACAGCCAGGTCACACATAGAAACAACAAGCTACATTTATATAGCACAAAATCTCAGTGACAGCAGCAAGGAGGCAGGTCAGTGAGGGCTACTGATACAGTTAGAGATAAAGAGAAAAATTGAAAAATGTTTTAATGTTCAGGAAAGCACCAGGATAAGAAGAGAGGCTGAATTAAACCAGGGGATCGAACCTGGATCAATGAAGGGTCCAGGAGCGCACATTGGGAGGAGCATCAGACAAGATCCTAGAAGTGAGATACACCAAAAGAGAAAACGCTGGAAAATCTCAGCAGATCTGGCAGCATTTGTAAAGAGAGAAAAGAGCTGATGTTTCCAATCCAGGTGACCCTTTGACAAAGCTTTGATAAAGGGTTATCTGGACTCAAAATATCAGCTCTTTTCTGTCCTTACAGATGCTGTAAAAAGTCTGACAACACCAGGTTTTAGTCCAACCTATTTATTTTAAATAAATAAATATTTAAATAAATAGGTTGGACTAAAACCTGGTGTTGTCAGACTTTTTACTGTGTTTACGCCAGTCCAACGCTGGCATACCCACATCATGCTTACAGATGCTGCCAGACCTGCTGAGATTTTCCAGCATTTTCTCTTTTGGCTTCAGATTTCACCATTCATAATAATTTGCTTTTAGAAGTGGGATACAGTCTGATGAAGCAAAAGTACAAGATATACATGGGATAAACACTTCAAACAGCAAGAACATAAGAACTAGGAGCAGGAGTCAGCCATCTGGCCCCTCGAGCCTGCTCCGCCATTCAATAAGATCATGGCTGATCTTTTCATGGACTCAGCTCCTCTTACCCGCCTGCTCACCATAACCCTTAATTCCTTTACTGTTCAAAAGTTTATCTATCCTTGCCTTAAAAAGCATTCAATGAGGGAGCCTCAACTGGGCAGGGAATTCCACAGATTCACAACCCTTTGTGTGAAGAAGTTCCTCCTCAACTCAGCCCTGATTCAGCTCCCCCTTATTTTGGGGCTATGCCCCCTAAGTGACAGACAGAGCTGAGCAATTCCACAACAACAACTCGGATCAAAGCTCTGCTGTCCTGCCACATCCAGCCGTGAATGGTGATGGACAAGTAAACAACTCACTGGAGGAGGAGGCTCCACAAATATCCCCATCCTCGATGATGGAGCCCAGCACATCAGTGCAAAGACAAGATGGAAGCATTGGCCACCACCTTCAGCCAGAAGTAAATGGTCTATCTCGGTCTCCTCCGGAAGTCCCCAGCATCACAGCTGTCAGTCTTCAACCAGTAGAATTCACCCCGTGTGATGTCAAGAAATGGCTGAAAATAGTGGACATTGCAAAGTTTCATTGAGCAAACCCATGGATATTGGCTGACTAATCCTGGATTTACTCCAGCTCTCCAAGCTGTTGCTTTCTATTTTGTTATTCATTATTATTGCTAAAAGATGAATATGATGATAGCGAATAAATAAGGAGGGAAATAGAATGATGACATTGACAATCTGTTTAATAACTGTTGTTGTGACTTCACACTCCAATTCAATGTAGACGGACTGTCCTAAATTGATGCGAACCATGGCAAAATGGAACAGAATATTTGCACAATTTTAATGGTAAAAATTGACAGATGCATTTTGCTAATCCAAAAATGAGCAAAAATGCAGTAAAACTAAACAATGATATTTCCTGTCCAGCTCCCATGAATGATCTCATTCTACCCACTGCGATATCCCAGTTTAATATATTCTTGTTTTCCTCTCAGCAACAATTGTATATTGGTTCTGCTGTCGGTGTGTCTCAGCTGCCCCTGCATCGCTGCGATGTCTATGGAAAGGCTTGTGCAGAATGCTGCCTTGCCAGGGACCCCTACTGTGCTTGGGATGGCTTCTCATGTTCCAGATACTTCCCCACTGCCAAAAGGTAGGACTGATTGCAGAGTTTTGGTGTTTGCACCTTTCTTACTAATGAAGGCATTGCTGTTCAGATGGTGTGTAGCATAAACCCTCAGTGGGAAATCTTCAATAGCAGCGGTAAATATTTATGTGAGTATTGAGTGAGGGAATACCAGGCAGATGGTCAATGCTGACAGCAGAAGAACAACACTGGGGAGCACTTGGTAATTATGTTTGGCAATATGTCACAATCCTACTCTTTGTCCCTCTGCGGCAGATTCAATTCTTTAAACTGATTGTGCCCATGATATGTTAAAATAATCCTTCGCAAGCTGGGTTTTCTCACTTTGATGATCGAATATTTATACTGCCCAGTGCCTTGATGTTGATGCCAGCCTGATTATTAGCTCATCTCGAGATCACAGAGAGAGGCTGGAATTCTCCCAATCTCGACAGAGATTCAGATTTATCTTTTTTGTGAATGTGTGCAGCAAGAAAAAGTGCAGAAAAGATTTACTAGGATGCTGCCCGGACTTGATGGATTGAGTTATAAGGAGAGGCTGGATAGACTGGGACTCTTTTCTTTGGAGCGTAGGAGGCTGAGAGGTGATCTTATAAAGGTCTATAAAATAATGAGGGTCATAGATGAACTAACTAGTCAATATCTTTTCCCAAAGGTAGGGGAGTCTAAAACCAGAGGGCATAGGTTTAAGGTGAGAGGGGAGAGATACAAAAGTGTCCAGAGGGGCAATTATTTCACACAGAGGGTGGTGAGTGTCTGGAACAAACTGCCAGAGGTAGTAGTAGAGGCGGGGACAATTTTGTCTTTTAAAAAGCATTTAGACAGTTACATGGATAAGATGGGTATAGAGGGATATGGACCAAATGCGGGCAATTGGGATTAGATTAGGGGTTAAATTAGGGGCAACATGGACAAGTTGGGCCAAAAGGCCTGTTTCCATGCTGAAAACCTTTATAAAACGTGGGTCTGTTCTGCTGAGGAAATTTTCCTGCCTTCCTTGCTGAGCAGTCACACTCTAGGCCAGGTCACTCCACATTTAGAGTAAGAAATGGGAATGTACGACTTTCATATCTCCATTCTGACTGGAGCAGACATCTAAAATTCTCTATTGCTGGACAAATTACTCATAAAAGCACTCGCCGTAAAGATTGACTTTTGGACAGCATAAATGATGGGCGCGATCTTACTAAAAAGATTCTGAGTGCCGAACGAGTGTGAAAATGGGAGAGACATGTGCCAATGTTTTTGGCGAAGATTAAAAATCCAATCTTACCACACTTTGAGGAAAAAAGGAAGCACAATCTGTTTCCCACCAGCAGGGGGAGGGATCGGCCAAAAGCTGGCAGATTACAGCAAAGGGCACCATTGCACGTACACATATCTCTCCATTCTATGCAAAAGGACAAAACAGAGAGATCTGTCACTGCCTGTCCCCAGCTATTGCTGGCCTCCATGGCTGATACCCCCCTAGACAGCCCAGACAATCGCACCCCTTCATCTCCCTAGAGGGAGAATCTGATCACCCCGCCCACCCTGTCTTGGATGTACAGTGTGCCCCCACCTGCATGTCCCTTCCAGCCCCACTCCCTTAGCAATGCCCTGTGCCCAGTGAACTCTGCCAGTGTGCCAGGCTGGCAGTGCCAGGGTGCCTAGTAGGCAGTGCTGGGGTGCTTCTTGGGCAGTGCCAGGGTGCCGATCTCGTTGGGGGCCTCAATGTCCTCCAGTCCTACCAGCGAAGACACCATAACAAGTCCCTGTTGATGGGAACGAAATGAGATCCTCGGAGGTGAGGGCCTTCACTGGTGAGGCCACAAAAGCAAGTCAGGCCAAACAATTGCATCCCAGACTCACTTGTACAGTGGGATTCTCCTGTCGCATTCACCCCAAAATTGGAGAATCCCATCTGAGGTCAAAAGACCATTCATTCCCTGCCTGTTACGATTCCTATTGTGGGCGGTACAGGAGAATTCCTCCTGTAATATTTAAATTCTACTTAGCATTGAGTTTAAATATTATATTCAGCCTCATGCCCTTTTCTGACAGTAGACTGATCTCACCGGTAAGATTGTGAGAGGCGAGAAATTGGGCACAAACCCACTTTTTTGGTTCTCTCTCAATCTTGCTGGCTCGTTGTACCCATCAACTGGTGGGCCGAGAAGGTAAGATTGCCCCTGATAACTTTGTTCAGGAACTCAAACTAAATAATAGAGTCAACAAGAAAGATATAAATATTCTTCTGTACACGGGGCTACCAAATCCTGAGCAAATGACAAAAGATTCTAGCAAACGGCAAACTCACAATGTCACATTCCATTTTGTGTGAAATGTACTCCTCCTTGTGCTAATCTTCTGAACATGTCGATGGACAAAAGAACCTGCAGACACTTGAGAGATCCTGGAGGGAGTTTTCCTGTCCCGCCTGCCACAGGAATCTGAGGGGGATAGGGGGAAAGTCCGTGCAAAGGCCGGTAAACCTCGGGCAGGATTTTCTGGTTTTAGGACAGGCACAGCCGATAAATCCCACCCTCTGAATAAATAAAACAAAACTCAATGAATCACGAAGTGTATCAAAAACACAAAGGATTAAACATACCCTCAGAAATGGTTTATGTAGAGATGAGGTTTTGCTGCAAATGGGTTTCTGTGAAATACTGGAATAATGGTGTCTAAAACGTAGCTCGAAGGTTGGGTGATTTACCTCAAGGTCATTGAGATTTTCCCTGAGACTCATTTATCATCAACTTTTCGGGTCAGAAAGGAATTTCTTGGAACTCTATCTCACCCTCAATTTGCTCAGACATTGAAAATCAGTTCTTTTGCCTCTCCTGAGAGGTTAGCGGGCTGCTGGTGTGTGCTGATCACTGACACCTCTTCGCCCAGTTACAAAACTGCTGTCCCAAACAAAATGGTTTATTTCCTTTGGTCTTTTTGATATATTCAGATAAACTCTGTCTCCTCCACCTTCTCTCTCTACACAAACAAATACCCAGTTCAATATTGCCCAATGGGGCTTCAACGCTTGCCAAACCTGTGACGATTGGTTCTTCACATTTGTCACATGATTCAAGACCTATCAACATGAATAAAAGCTGCCCGTTTGATTGCTACCAGTTCCACAAACATTCATTTCCTCCACCACAAATACGCAGTAGCAGCCGTGTGTCCCATCTGCCTATGAGATGCACTGCAGGAACTCATCAAGATTCCTTTGGCAGCACCTTCCAAACCCACCATCTAGAAGTACCAGGGCAGCAGATACTCACCATCCTGAGTTGGATATAAATCACTGTCCTTTCACAGTTGCAGGGTCAAAATCCTGGAATTCTCCCCTTACCACCACTGTAGATGTAGCTACACCTCGGGGAGTGCAGCGGTTTAAGATGTAGGTCATCACCAGGGGAAAACCAAGGATGGGCAATAAATCCTGGCCCAGCTAGCGTCGCCCACACCCTGTAAAGTAAAAACTGCGCAGTTTAATCCTCATTGGCAGCAATGTCGTGCTGTCCATCGCTCACACACCTCAACTGTTTTGTAAAAACCACCAGTTAGAAAGAAACAAATTCCTCATTTAGCTCCCCCACCTCACAATTTCGGGAGCAAAGCTATCTTTCCAGAGGCCGACTCTGTGCCTCATGAGCAGTGCCACAAATCGGAACGTATCATCGTTTAAATGTTCCGAGAGAGGGAGCAGGAACAGAGGAGGTAACAAAGGGTGGATGATTTCTCTTTTATTGAGATTGGGCAGGATTGCCCTCCCTGTCTGTGGGTGTTTGTCGAAGCAGGCGGTGGTTCATCGCTTGCCGATGGTAGGATCTTATCAGCTCACAGTTGTCAATGGGTTTTCCATTGGTCGCACCCGTCACCAATGGGAAACCTGCATTGGGGGTGTGCCATCAATGGGACGGGAAGATCCCACCAACGTAAACACCAGCCAGATCCCAGTGAAAGTTGTCTTTAGTTTCCATGCCACTCGAAACCCAACAAATGAACTACATTTTGTTAAACGTATTTGCGGTTTGCCTAATGTCTAAGAGTAATGTGGCTGATTCCTCCTCATTTAGTTAAAGATGGCTGAGAAGCACAGTCCAGCAGTGATGCCCACACTCACATCCACCACCTCAGCTTGAACACAGATTGTAGGAACAACATCAATTCAGCATGCGTGTGGCCAATTCACCAAACATGGAGAGTGTAAATTATTGGGCAACACTAAAGCCAGTTGCCTCATTGAGTTATTTTCTGTGTTTATTTCATTAATCATCTCTCACACAAGTTTAACAAGTACTGTGGGCACAAATTGTTTTCT
The DNA here is from genome assembly GCF_965287045.1 of Carcharhinus amblyrhynchos. Lineage (NCBI taxonomy): Eukaryota > Metazoa > Chordata > Chondrichthyes > Carcharhiniformes > Carcharhinidae > Carcharhinus > Carcharhinus amblyrhynchos. The sequence continues at coordinate 52,747,971 of NC_137342.1, forward strand.
CGGACAAACGCTCTCATTGTTAATTTGTAACTGAAACTCCCGCACACCCCCCCATCACACCCCCCCCACCACCCCACCCACCACCCCACCCCCCATCAAGTTCACACTCTTTGACATAATGAACAGTTTTCCCCGACTATCCCTTCCCTTCATTATTGTGAAAATTTCAACCAGGAATCATTTGAATAAACAAAGCTGGGGGAGACTTCTATGCCCCGGATATTTTAATTTCATTGTGGCATTTATGATATTTGGACCATTCCTATGTAAAGACCTTCACATTAATTTTGACCTGAATTCAGTGTGACATGTTCAAACTCTTGTGACCACAGTTGTCAGGGACATGATGGGATACATGAATGTAAAAGATTATAACTTGGACTAACTTCCATGTTAATAGTGTCATCAAAGGGATTGATTCTTACACCTTGCTGTAAGCTTCTTGCATCTTTTGATTCATTAACACAGTCCTGTAATGACCAACGTCAACACCAGGGATTGGAAGCAACAAATCCAAAATCCAAAGAGTTTTCTAAGCATTCAGCATACACCTGACCCAGTCTGATCTTTCATTCACTGCAAGCTCTACTCATAGAGTCACAGAATCATAGTGATTTACAGCATGGAAATGGGCCCTTCAGCCCAACTTGTCCATTCAGCCGTTTTTTTAACCCTGAAGCTAGTCCCAATTGCCCGCATTTAGCCCAAATCCCTCTATACCCATCTTACCCACGTAACTGTTATGTTAGCCTTCATAGCGAGAGCCATAAAGGTTTACAGCTTGGAAACAGGTCCTTTGGCCCAATTTGCTCAGACTGCCCAGTTTTTAACCATTAAGCCAGCCCCAATTGCCTGCTTTTGGCCCATATCCCTCTATGCCCATCATACCCATGTAACTGTCAAAATGCTTTTTAAAAGACAAAATTATACCCACCTCTACTGCTACCTCTGGCAACTTGTTCCCGACACTCACCACCCTCTGTGTGAAAAAATTACTCCTTCGGACACTTTTATATCTCTTCTCACCTTAAACCGATGCCCTATACTCTAAAATAAACTGCAGGATTTGGGATAACGACTCCATGTTGGAGTTAAATGGGGGTCACACCCAACACTCTGTATCTGCTTATTAAACATAGAACTTTCATTTAAATGGATTTTAAATAAAGCCAGCCATTGAGAATCATGTACTCACCAATCTGAATTCATCATGACCCTGTTCCAACTGACTCGGAATAGGGGGGAGTGTGTGTGTGTGTGTGTGTGTGTGTGTGTGTGTGTGTGTGTGTGTGTGTGTGTGTGTGTGAGCGATGGGAGGTAATGGGTGGGGAGATGGAGTGGACTCATTTCAGTATCAGGATAGAATCTGACACACTGAACAGTCACCTCTTCGACCTGGTGACATTTTCTGAGTGGGATTGTGCTGCCTTTCTCCACTAGGATAAGGATGAAGGAGGGGTTAGAGGATGAGCAGGTTTGGGGAAAGGGACGGGAACATTTCATGCAGGAATCGGCTAAAGCTCCACATCCACACCTTCCTTCAAATACTGTCACATTGGCGAGCTCCATATTCAAATACCAACCACTCGATCTCTCTGCAACCAATTGCTGTTTAAATGTGGCCATGTGCTTTCCACGGGTATATCGCGTGTTACTGTGTGGGAGGTGACATCCCGAACCAGTGTGGGATCTCAGAATGGGAAGTGGTCAAGCTGTCCTTCCAGGAACTCCTGTGAGATGCGGTAAGGATATGAATTTATGGGTTCTGCCACTGGTTTGCTGAATCTGCTGTCAAAATGCCAGATTGCTCTCTGACACAAAAGCACATTTTTAGACTTTATTGTTTGATTATATGGGGGTTCAAAATGATGTTTATGATGTGAGAATGCCGGCGTTGGACTGGGGTGGGCACAGTAAGAAGTCTCACAACACCAGGTTAAAGTCCAACAGGTTTATTTGGTAACACAAGCTTTCGGAGCACTGCCCCTTCATCACCTGATCCGAAAGCTTGTGTTACCAAATAAACCTGTTGGACTTTAACCAGGTGTTGTGAGGCTTCCAAATGATGTTTACAGTACTCATAAAAACACTTTGACACGTTCATTTGTATTGCTTTCTGTGTATGTGACACAGGCATTAACCTCGCAAGGATACAATTCCACTTCTGTAAGCTGGACAACCATACAATGCAGGAGTGTCATTCCACATTTCCACTGTGCCTCATGCAGTCTACATCAAAATGAATATTGCTCTGTACCAGCGTCCCGGCAGAGCCTAACTATATCTACACTGACAACCATGTAATTCCATTGCTCGAGTAGATTTCCAGATACAAGGAAGTTGACTGGAAGCTAAAATATCAGGAGTACGGATAAATGTGTGTGTTGATATGAAGCAGTGTCCTGAAGCTGAATGAACATTATAACTGAACACATGGAGTTTTAAGTGTATTGAAACTTTAGTCTGAATTATGGGCGATAGTGTTTGTATAATGCAGTCTGTCTCCATCCCTGGGAATTAGAGTTACCTCACACTTCAATTATAGGATTTTAAATAAATAAACTGGACAAATCCTGTATTCTGCACATTGCCCCATAAAGATTAAACATTCAGCACACCTGTCACCTAAATCTGTCTTAACAACAGCGTAAACATTCAAATCCAGACTTCATATTCCGCTGAAATCCCTTATTTTCCAGATGTGTTCAGACTGTCCCATTATGGTGATTATGAAATTCTTGGCACGGTGCAGTCTCCCCAGACAATCACTGCTTTAACAGGGATTACAGGAATTCCTACTTTTATGTTTTATACACTTTAAAAATAGCAAGATGAAAGTTCAGGAAGCTGAGCTCCTTTTATCACCCTGGGTTAAACACTCTTTGTACCTCAGCTATAAATCTGTGTGGCTCAGCAAGTTATTTGCAGATAATTGAATTAAAATGGTGATCCCATTGCCCCCACACAATATAAAGCTAATATTTTGGGCCCTGGTTCTTTGTATAGTCTCCCACCTCGAGAAACTGACTCCATGCACTGAAGATTACTCACACATTCATCTAACAGATCTGGAGGGATGTGTATTTTTTCCATGATGTCATCTCTTACCTGTAACAAGTCCTTGTAACAATTGAACATAAAACATAGAACACTACAGCACAAACAGGCCCTTCGGCCCACAAGTTGCGCTGATCACATCCATACCGACCAGGCCATAGAACTATCTGTAACTCCCAATCCCATTAGATCCCATATACTCATCCAGAAGTCTTTTAAAAGACCCCAGTGAGTTCGCCTCCACCACCACCGACGGCAGCTGATTCCACTCACTCACCACCCTCTGAGTGAAAAACTTACCCCTAACATCACTTCTTTACTTGCCTCCCCGCACCTTAAATCTGTGTTCTTTCGTAGTGACCATTTCAACCCGGGGAAATTGCCTCCGAGAATCCACCCTATCTATTCCTCTCAACATTTTATAAACCTCTATCAGGTCACCTCTTAACCTTCATCTCTCCAGGGAGAAGAGACCCAGCTCCCTCAACCTATCCTCATAAGGCATGCCTCCCAATCCAGGCAACATCCTTGTAAATCTCCTCTGCACCCTCTCAATAGCTTCCACATTCTTCCTGTAGTGAGGCAACCAGAATTGCGCACAGTACTCCAAGTGGGGCCTGACAAGGGTCTTATAAAGTTGCAGCATTACCTCCCAACTCCTAAACTCAATCCCTCGATTAATGAAGGCCAGTACACCATACGCCTTCTTGACCACATCCTCCACCTGAGAGGCCGATTTAAGAGTCCGATGGACCTGGACCCCAAGATCCCTCTGCTCTTCAACACTGCTAAGACTCCTCCCCTTGATATTATACTCCTTCATCCCATTGGTCCTGCCAAAATGGACCGCTACACATTTATCCGCGTTGAAGTCCATCTGCCATTTCTCTGCCCAGTCTTGCATCTTATCTATGTCACACTGCAACTTCTGACATCCCTCCAGACTACTCACAACACCACCAACCTTCGTATCATCGGCGAACTTACTAACCCATCCCCCCACTTCCTCATCCAGGTTTATTCTTGAAAATGACAAACATTAAGGGTCCTATAACAGATCCCTGGGGCACACCACTGGTGACCGACCTCCATGCAGAAAAAGACCCATCCGCAACCACTCTCTGCCTTCTGTAGGCAAGCCAGTTCTGGATCCACAAGGCCAAAGCCCCTTGGATCCCATGCCCTCTCACCTTCTCAAGAAGTCTTGCATGGGGGACCTTATCAAATGCCTTGCTGAAGTCCATGTAAACCACATCCACCGCTCTTCCTTCATCAATGTGTTCAGTCACATTGGTCTGATTTAATTCTGATTTCGTTCCAGTCCCACAAATTGCATTGTCCCATTCTACCAATCAGAACAAATTAATTACAACCAGTTTGATGACAACAAGTTGATTGAAATCCCAATCTTTCTACATTGCTTTTTAAAAAAAATTTCTAATGCATACATTGGTCAAGTTTTGGTTAAATCAATTTATTCCATGCTCAGATTCTAGACAGAGGGATAAACATTGAGGAAAATGGGAATTTGTGTAAATTGTCTGGTTTCTGAGATTGACAATAACTCAGAACAGGATATAAAAGTCAATTAGAAATCTGGCTTCACTTCAAATTTGTTCTTTTATTGTTGATCATTCTTTCAGGTGAAGCTGTCACTGAAATAGCTGCACTGTGCTAGAGGGTAGCCTTACAGCAGAGATGGAGGCCATCCAGCCCATTGTGCCTGTGCTGGCTCTTTGAAAGAGCTATCCAATAAGTTCCACTGCCCTGGTCTCACCACATTGCCCTAATTCTCTGGAAACGTTGTCATCTGGATCAAAAATTCACCAAGCAATATAACACAGAGCAGTAATAAAGGGAGAAAAGGGAATTAGTAACACTTTTTCTGTGCTGTTAAGATATTGACCTGAAGGTCCATAGATATAATATAAATATTGCTGATTTTGACAGATCATGTGATCAGGTACAACATATTAAAAAGCTTAACAGCATTTAAAGGAATTTGTTCTAAATAAGTAGATAGACCAAAGGATGGTATTTGGTATTTAATATAGATATATTGAACAGAAGCTCAAAAGATGTAGACAATAGCATGACAAATAATAGCAAAGGTGAGAAATAAGAAAAGGTTCCAAGTATTAATATTCATATTCATAGATAAACAATTCATCAGTGAAAAGCTCTTTAAGATTCGAGCACTAACGACAATCTGGGATGCATATCAACAACCTGTCATGTCAGCTTAACAGAGAACTGTGTAGGTTTAAGACATCGACCAACTTTTGGAATGCTAAATGGGTTTTTGGGCTTGTGACTTCTGGAATGCAATGGGGAAGTTACACAGCAGAATAACACTGAATGATAAAAATACCATCACCAGATTGCTTCGTGTTAATGAAGAGAAGATTTAAAGAAAGATAGCCTCATGTTTTCTAAAATGCTGAGTGGAATGTGTAATTAATTTCAAAGCTTGAGTGTGATTATAAACCCTGATGACACTGAAAGAAAGTGAAGCAGCCAAAAGCTTGACTTAAATATTTGCATGGCAGCACAGTGGCATGGTGGTTAGCACTGCGGCTTCACAGCCTGAGGGATCTGGGTTCAATTCTGGCTTGGGTCATTGTCTATGTGGAGTTTGCACATTCTTCCTGTGTCTGTGTGGGTTTCTTCTGGGTGCTCCAGTTTCTTCCCACAATCCAAAAGATTGGTTAGATGTATTGGCCATGCTAAATTCTGACCCAGTGTACCCTAACAGGTGCCGGAATATGACGACTAGGGGATTCTCACTGTAACTTCATTGCATGTAAGCCTACTTGTGACAAGTAAATAAACTTTACTTATTTCTGAATGTGGATTCACATTATAACTAAACAACTCCACTTTAACTTTCCAAAGAAATAAAAATGGATGAACATCTATTTAGGAATTAGATGGAAACATTCTAAAACTTAGATAGAGATGGTTTAAATGATGCCTAAATACAGGTTTCTGTGGTGCTATATCAAGGATGGTAAATGTAGTGTAATGATTTAATAGAATTGTTATGATAATGAGTGACGTAGACCACAATGTAACAACAACATCAGCAGCCATGTGTTATGTTAGATCACTGTAGATGGTAAGTTCCCACCTACCCAAATCACAAAGGGAAATTTTAATCAGCTGCCAAAATAATTTAGCAATTTATATATTTGGAGGAGCTTTCTCAAATCAAGACTTGTGATTTTATATTAAAGTTTGACAGTTACTGGAATAAAGAGAAAATAAAATAACACTTAAACCATAAGAAAGCTGTTAATAATATTTTACAAGCATTTCGTAAAAGATTTTGTCTTCAATAAACTCCAAGCTATGCCCCCTTGGCCACAGCTCTTTATGAAATTATAAATTTCCATAACATTACCGCACAATGCCCTAAAGCTCTTTTGGTGCTCTCCCACTGTGACAACAAACTGCCCTTCCCCGGTCTGCCTTCAACACACACATCTGTCTTGCTCAGGATCTCACAGCCACCACCCACAGTTTCCAATATCTCTATAAACCTGTTTTCCTTCTGATTTTACATTCTGTTGTTTTCTGCAATCCTTTCAAAGTTCCTTTTCTCAGAATCCTTTTTTTTAACTTTACTGCTATTGTATTTTAATAGTAAATTTATACTAGTTTGCTCCATCGATTCCCAATGTTCCAATTGTATATGTTCCTTTTGAAATACAACAGCTAACTTTAATATAAATTCATATTCAATCTCTCCTGGCTCTCTGTTCATTTCCATTTCAAACCACTTGGTTACATAAATCCTTTATTGATGTTTTAACTTTTGCTGTCTATCTGCCTCCAATTTAATGAAATCAGTCACATTCCCACAACTTGTTTCCCAGTAAATGATAACGTGATGCTGATATTGCAATAAAGAAATATCAAGGCTCTTGCTGATCCAACAACTGGATAGTTCATAGAGGTGACATAGTGCTATTGTCACTGGGTTGGCAATCCAATAGACCCAGGGTAACACTCTAAGGACCCAGGCTCAAATCCTATCATTGGCTGATGGAGAAACTTGAATTCAATAAAATTCTAATTGAAAGTCCATGAAATTTCTGTCAATTGTTGTAAAAGCTCATCTTGTTCACTCATGTTCTTCAGGGATGAAGATTTGGTCCACATCCAGGTTCATTGTAATGTGGTTGACTAATGCCTTGGAAATGCCACTCAGTTCAAGGTCAATTAAAGATAGGCAATCAATTCTGTGATGCCAGCATTGGACTGGGGTAAGCACAGTAAGAAGTCTCACAACACCAAGTTAAATTCCAACAGATTTATTTGGTAGCACAAGCTTTCGGAGTCTCACTCCTTCTTCAGGTGAGTGGAGAGTTCTCTTCACAAACGGCATATAAAGACACAGACTCAATTTACAAGATAATGATTGGAATGCAAGGTAATCAAGTCTTAAAGGTACAGACAATGTGAGTGGAGCGAGGGTTAAGGACAGGTTAAAGAGATGTGTATTGTCTCCAGCCGGGACAGTTAGTGAGAATTTACAAGCATTGAGGCCGTTCTCATGCATGTCAGCAAATACTTCAGCAGTCATGGGCATTCAACCTCTGATCTTCAGGTAAACGTTCTCCAAGGCAGCCTTCACAACACACAACAATGCAGAATCGCTGAGCGAAAACTGATAGCCAAGTTCCGCACACGTGAGGATGGCCTCAACCAGAATCTTGAGTTCATAACACACTATCTGTAACCCCCATGACTTGCTGTGCAAAATCTCACTAACTGTTCTGGCTGGAGACAATACACATCTCTTTAACCTGTGCTTAACCCTCTCCCCACTCACATTGTCTGTACCTGTAAAGACCTGATTACCTGTAAAGACTTGCATTCCAACCATTATCTTGTAAATTGAGTCTGTGTCTATATATATCCTGTTTGTGAATGCAACTCTCCACTAACCTGAAGAAGGGGTGACACCCTGAAAGTTTGTGCTACCAAATAAACCTTTTGGTCTTTAACCTGATGTTGTGAAACTTTTTACAATAAATTCTGTCCCAGCCAGTGACAGCCATACCCCACAAATTAGTTTTAAAAAAAGAAAATGAACAGTCTGTACTCATTGCAGACATTTCTAGCAGTAACTTATCTGATACAGGCTGTTGATGAACCCATTTGAATGAACTACTAGGATAAGACCGCAATGTCTCCAGATAAGATAGACCATGCAACCAGCAACCACTCCACCTATAAACAGTGGAAAAGTGCCAGGCTTTTCCTGTGAACAATCCAGGATTGCAAGATTAGACCAACACTGAAGTTTCACTTGATTTAACAGCATAAGTCAGGAGCAATTTGACAAAGGGGATAGCTCAGAGGATTAACTGGGCTGGGGGATAAGTTAAGGGTCTGCTGAAAGAAAGACTTGATTAATTAAACGACAACTTTTTGTTTAATGCTCTCTTGTGTTCTCATATTTCTGTGCTCTGGATCAATACTCGGTGAATGTAAGGAGAGGTTATTGATTTACATTTCAGCTCATTAGCTTCCACATTTTGTGCAGCTCAGGACCAGGGTTATATTTCACCAGGTTAATGAACCAATTTATAGATTGTGCATAGTGGGCACAATTTACAATTTAGAAGCATCTGTGATGTCCAAATGGGAAAAGTCAGGTATCGAAGATGTATTTATAGTCTGGGAAAAAAACTTCATCATAATTAATGTCTTATAGTTTACGTTGCTTAATCGATCCAGGCTGTACCGCAGATTTACTGAATTCACCTTATCAATGGGATCTGAGTGTTTTGTGCTACTTAAATGTATTGTGCTGGGTTTAGGAGCAGAATATCTGATTGATTTGGGGTACCTGTGACAATACTATAAACTTCAAAGATTACTGTGGAACCACAGATAGGTTCAAACCAGTGTTCTAATCGAGATTTGTCCAGAGACAGGGTTTTAGCTCTGAAAAGGCTCAGATAAGGCTATGTAATGAAAAGTCTGTTTAGGAATAACTGAAGGGTTTGCAACTTATTGCAGTGAATGATTTGATTTGATTTATTATTGTCCCATGTATTAACGTACAGTGAAAGGTATTGTTTCTTGCGCGCTATACAGACAAAGCATATTGTTCAGAGAGCAGGAAAGGAGAGGGTGCAGAATGTAGTGTCACAGTCATAGCTAGGGTGTAGAGAAAGATCAACTTAATGCGAGGTAAGTCCAATCAAAAGTCTGACAGCAGCAGGAAAGAAGCTGTTGAATGATGAACAACAATGTTGAGTGTTGTTGCAGCTGCACTCATCCAGAAAAGTTGAGAGTATTCTGTTACACTCCTGACTTGTGCCTTGGGCAAGCTTCGCGGAGCCAGGATTTTTTGATTTGATTTGATTTATTATTGTCACATGTATTAGCATACCTTGTTTCATGCGTGCTATACTGTTCATAGAGAAGGAAAGGAGAGGATGCAGAATGTAGTGTTACAGTCATAGCTAGGGTGTAGAGAAAGATCAACTTAATGTGAGGCAGGTCCATTCAGAAGCCTGATGGCAGCAGGGAAGAAGCTGTTTTTGAGTTGGTTAGTGCTTGATCTCAGAATTTCATCCCTTTTTTCCAAGGGAAGAAGTTGAAAGAGAGAATGTCCGGGTTGCTTGGGGTCTTTGATTTTGCTGGCTGCTTTTCCCGAGGCAGCGGAAAGTGTAGGCAGAGTCAATAGATGGGAGGTTGGTTTGCGTGATGGATTGGGCTACATTCACAACCTTTTGTAGTTCCTTGCGGTCTTGTGCAGAGCAGGAGCCCAGACCAAGCTGTGATTCAACCAGAAAGAGTGTTTTCTATGGGGCACCTGTAAAAGTTGGTGAGAATCATAGCGAAGGTGTTAAATTTCCTTAGCCTCCTGAGAAAGTGGAGGCAGATTGGTGAATTTCTTAACCATCTGGGACATTATCTGTCAGGTATGATTACGACAATGTCAGGCTGTTGCTTGGTTAGTCTGTGAGACAGTGCTCCCAATTTTGGCACAAACCAAATCTCAGTCAGGAGGATTTTGCAGCGATGACAGCGTTGGGTTTGTTGTTGAGATTTCCATGCCTGAGTGGATACTGAGCGTTCTGCCTGGTTTCATTCCTGATCCAATTTTCTGTGGCAGTTTGATAGAATCGATACTTTGTGAGGACCACAATGATACTTTGCCACCACCTCTCCCTGCAGACACGTTCCTCACTGGTCTTGGGAATTCTCAGCCAGTTATCCTTCTAGTTTTATACAAACAGAACAGATAATGTAACGCATCCTCCTTAACTTAAAGCTCTGATTGAAGCACCTGTAACAAAAATCATTGTGACGAAAGATCTCAGCCAGGACGTTCCAATCTGAATTAGTGTTGCCCTGATTATAGAAGACCAACTTTAGTTTCTTAATGACTTCTAATAGTGGCTAGTGGACTGGATTATCCATCCTGCCTTTGGTCTAAGAATCGGTGTATCCATTGAACCAGAATCTTCAATTCAATTAGACACAAAATCTAATCCATTGAAAGAAACATGCATCAGAAACTCATACCGATCACCTTTGTTTCAGGCGGACCAGAAGGCAGGACATCCGGAACGGTGACCCTCTGACCCAATGTTCTGATCAACATCACAATGGTAAGTTAACAATAGCTTCAGGCTGCACAACCTTTCGATATCTCGGACGGATTCTTCCATTAAATGGTGTGTTTTGTATTTATGGTGGTGTGGATGAGATTTTGCGAACAGACTGATACTTGGGGAGTTAATTTGATTTAATTTGAAGATATTACAAAGAACGAACAAACTGAAGTACAGCACAGGAGTAGGCCCTTTGACCCTCCAAAGCTCTATCGATCATGATGCCCCAACTAAACTAAACAAAAACCTTCTGCTCTTTCTCAGTCTGTATCCCTCTATTTTCTCCCTTTTCATGTACCCATCCAAATGCCTCTTAAATATTACTAATGTGCCCGCTTCCACCACCTCCTCTGGCAGCGCGTTCAGGCACCCGCCCCTCTCGGTGTGAAAAAATTTCCCTTGTACATCTCCTTTAAACTTTCCCCCTCTCACCTTGAACCAGAGACCCCTTATAATTGACACTTCTGCCCTAGGAATAATCCTCTGACTATCCACCCTGTCTATGCCTCTTATAATTTTGTAGCCCTCCATGAGGTCTCCCCTCAGCCTCCATCTTTACAGCTAAAACAATCCTAGTTTATTCAACCTCCCCTCACAGCATGGCCGATCCAACCAACTTTGCCTATCTTTGGACCATGGGAGGACGCAGACAGTGACCCAACTCGAGATTCGAAACTGGGACCCTGGCACTGTGAGTCAGCAGTGCTAACCACTGTGTCACCATGCTGCCCTAATCCAGCTAATCTGCACATCTTTTCACTGTGGGAGAAAACTGGAGCCCCCGGAGCAAACCCATGCAGACACTGGGAGAATGTGCAAACTCTACACAAACAGCAATGGGTTACTCCGATGTGCAGGTTAGGTGGATTGGCTATACTTATTTGCCCCTTAGTGCCAGGGAGACTAGCAGGATAAATACATAGGGTTATCGGTGCAGGCTTGATGGGCTGAATGGCCTGTCGGGATTCTATGATTATTTCACAGATCTGAGGGCAGAATGGCCATTTCTCCTTTATTGTGTTGACAGATCTGGGGTTTGCTTTCACTGGTACCCAGTGATGTCCAATACTCTTCAGCCAAGTGCACACTCTTCATGTCAAACATATTGGCTGCCACCACAGAGAGTCCTCACTAACAGCCACACATCTTTTTGCTACAATAAAGACCACAGGATAACCATTCCCAGACTCTGACTGGTCGTCAAACAGACCCTTAAAATAAACTGGCAGAACTTGTCTAAATCTTTGTAGAAATGGAAGGAGTGGAAATGTTTCCTGTCTCCATGAAACAACCACATTCCACTGCCACCTTCATCTACCTATCCCTGCTCCCCATCTTCCCTCTTATCCCCAGTCTCTCCCAATCTTGTTCTGATATATCTGAACAGTAATTTATTCATCAATTCCATTCTGTTTGTGTGAAGAAATCTACCTGATTTACCCTTCTGAACTGAATTTCTTGATTTTCACCTTATTTCCACTCTGAGAAACCTTCCCCCAATGTGAACATAAATCTGTTTTCTCATTGCCCTCCATCTGAACCATCTGTCAAATCACCAAACCCTTCCCCTTTTCTATTGAATACAATTCCATCTCTCCCTTTAACTCTGATTTCCACTCAGTTGGATCATTCTAGATGCTTCAGTGTTGAGCTTCTCATGTTTCTGATGGTGAGTTACAAACATGACTCATGATGCAATCGATGTTGATTTATATTCTATCCTTTTATTAAATTGATGGGTTGAAAGGCCTCTTATGTGATTCTGTGAAATCAAACCAGGGAGCCATTAATGTTGGAATTGATTGAGGATTCTGATAAATATTTATCCAAAACACCTGACCAAACACCCCAAATCTTTTGTTAAGTTGCAGTGAGACAACTAGATATAGAACAAAGAAAATTACAGCACAAGAACAGGCCCTTCGACCCTCTAAGTCTGCACTAACCATGCTGCATGATTGAACTAAAGCCCCTACCCTTCCAGGACCATATCCCTCTATCCCCATCCTATTTAGGTTTTTGTCCAGACACCCCTTAAAATTCACTATCATATCTACTTCTACTCCCTCCCCCAGGCACCCACAACTCTGTGTAAAAAGCTTGCCTCCTACTTCTCCTTTAAACTTTGCCCCTCGCACCTTAAACCTGTGCCCCCCCCCCAGTAATTGACTCTTCCACCCTGAGAAAACCCTTCTGACTATCCACTCTGTCCGTGCCTCTCATAATCTTGTAGACTTCTATCAGGTCTCCCCTCAACCTCTATCGCTCCAGTGAGAACAAACCAAGTTTCTCCAACCTCTCCTCATAGCTAATGCCCTCCATACCAGGCAACATCCTGGTAAATCTTTTCTGTATCCTCTCCAAAGCTTCCACATCCTTCTGGTAGTGTGGTGACCAGAATTGAACATTATATTCCAAGTGCGGCCTCACTAAGCTTCTATAAATCTGCAACATGACTTGCCAATTTTTAAACTCAGTGTCCCGGCCGATGAAGGCAAGCATGCTGTATACCTTCTTGACTCCCTTCTCCACCTGTATTGCCACTTTCAGTGCCCTGTGTACCTGTACACCCAGATCCCTCTGCCTATCAATACTCTTAAGGGTTCTGCCATTTGCTGTATATTTCCTATCTGTATTAGACCTTCCAAAATGCATTAACTCACACTTGTCCGGATTAAACTCCATCTGCCATCTCTCCTCCCAAGTCTCCAACTGATCTATATCCTGCTGTATCCTCTGATGGTCCTCATCTCTGTCCGCAAATCCACCAACCTTTGTGTCGTCCACAAACTTAATCATCAAACCAGTTACATTTTCCTCCAAATCACTTATGTATATTACAAACAGCAAAGATCCCAGCACTGATCCCTGAGGAACACCACTTGTCACAGCCCTCCATTCAGAAACATACCCTTCCACTGCTACCCTCTGTCTTCTTTGACTGAGCCAGTTTTGTATCCACCTTGCCAGCTCACCTCTGATCCCGATTGACTTCACCTTCTGCACCAGTCTGCCATGAGGGGCCTTGTCAAAGGCCTTACTGAAGTCCATGTAGACAACATCCACTGGCCTGGCCTACCCTCATCAATCATCTTCATCACTTCTTCGAAAAACTCGATTAAGTTAGAAGAGACACAAACTCCCCTTCACAAAACCATGTTGCCTCTCACTAATACATCCACTTATTTCCAAGTGGAAATTAACCCTGTCTTGAAGAATCCTCTCCAATAATTTCTCTAAGGCTCACCAGCCTGTAATTACCTGGATTATTCTTGCTACTCTTCTTAAGCAAAGGAACAACATTGGCTATTCTCCAATCCTCTGGGACCTCCCCTGTAGCCAGTGAGGATACAAATATTTCTCTCAAGGCCCCAGCAATTTCCTGCCTTGCCTCTGTCAGTACTTTGGGTTAAATCCCATCAGGCCCTGGGGACTTGTCAACAACCCCAAAACCTCCTCCTGACTCAAACTATCTACACACTCTTCTCCAGATTCTTCATCCACCAAGTCCTTCTCTTTGGTGAATACTGAGGCACTCATTTAATACCTCACCCATTTCCTCTGGCTCCACGCATAGATTCCCTCCCCTGTCCTTGAGTGGGCCTCTCTGGCTCTTGCTCTTTATATATTTATAAAAAACCTTCGGATTTTCCTTAATCCTGCTGGAAATGACAGTGTTTGGAAGTTAATTAACTCCTTCCTCCTCTGTGTAAATAGTGCCCTGATTTGATTATCTTTTGATTCCATAACACAGAAGTGATCGGGGAGTTTGGTGTGTGGACTCTCCGGGTGGAATTGTCCAGTCACGCTCACCCCAAGACTGGAAATCCCTGACTGAGGTTAACAGGCTTTGTATGATCTGCCCCACCCGATTCCCATGGTGGGCTGGATGGGAAAACTCCCCCCTCTGTGATCCTGCAGTGTTGTGGCTGAGGATCAGAATTCCATTTCCACCATTGCTGACCCTAAATATCCACCCTGCCGTCACTCAACCCATTTCCAACCCGCCCCGTGTTACAGGCTGCCTGGACGTATGTTTACGTGTCCTGTATGTAAGCTGCTTTGGTCCAGACGATTTACCTGTTAACGCTGACATTCCAACCTTTATCCTGATGTTGTGTCTTTGCTTATACATGCTCTGTTTGTGAACCCCCCTCCCCACTCACCTGATGAAGGAGCAGCGCTCTGAAAGCTCGCGATTCTAAATAGACCTGTTGGACTTTAACCTGGTGTTGTGAGACTTCTTATTGTGCCCACCCCAGTCCAACGCTGGCATCTCCACATCAGCACTGACTTTGACAGCTGAGAGCTAGTAATTTATAGATTACAAAAGTGAAGTACAATGGCCAAGTGAAAGAAGCATTATTGTGCAGAAATATTCTTCTGTTTGCCTCGGCCTTATCCTGGGTTATGTTTGGCTGAAGTCTTGAATAACTTTTTTGTTTCGGTCTTCACGGAGGAGGACGTGAATAATTTGCCGGGTGTTAGAGATGGAAAGGTGGTAGGACTGGAGGGTCTCAATGACATTATTGTTACTAGAGACACGGTGCTCGACAGACTGGAGGGACTGATTGTGGACAAGTCCCCAGGACCGGATGGAATGCATCCGAGGGTTCTGAAAGAAATGGCGGAGGTGATAGTGGATGCCTTGGTGGTTATTTTCCAAACGTCGCTGGATTCCGGGGAAGTGCCGGAAGATTGGAAAACGGCTAATGTTACGCCGTTGTTTAAGAAGGGTGGCAGGCAAAAGGCAGGGAATTATAGGCCGGTTAGTTTAACGTCTGTTGTAGGTAAAATGTTTGAATCCATCATCAAGGAGGAAATAGCGAGGCATCTTGAGGGGAATTGCTTGATAAAGCAGACGCAGCACGGTTTCGTTAAGGGGAAGTTGTGTCTGACAAATTTACTGGAGTTCTATGAGGATGTGTCTAGGGCGGTGGATAGAGGAGAGCCGGTGGATGTGGTCTTTCTTGATTTTCAGAAGGCGTTTGACAAGGTACCTCACAAGAGGTTATTGCAGAAGGTCAGGGGACATGGAGTTGGGGGTAGGGTGTTAGCGTGGATAGAGGATTGGTTGTCAAATAGGAGGCAGAGAGTGGGGGTCAATGGGTGCTATTCGGATTGGCGGTTGGTGACTAGTGGAGTGCCCCAGGGGTCGGTGCTGGGGTGTCAGCTATTTACCATTTATATAGATGATCTGGAGGAGGGAACCGAGTGTATGGTGTCGAAATTTGCTGATGACACCAAGATTGGTGGAACGGCAAATTGCGCGGAGGGTGTGGAGAGTCTACAGAAGGATCTAGATAGGCTGGGCAAATGGGCCAGGAAATGGCAAATGGAATTTAATGTTGGCAAGTGCGAGGTGGTCCACTTTGGTTGGAATAATGGTAGGAAGGATTATTACTTACGTGGCGAAAAACTGCAGCAGGCGACGGTGCAGAGGGACCTCGGGGTCCTTGTGCATGAGTCGCAAAAACCCAGCTTGCAGGTGCAGCAGGTGGTCAGGAAGGCGAATGGGATGCTGGCCTTCATAGCGAGGGGGATTGAATGTAAGAGTAGGGAGGTCTTGATGCGGCTGTATAGGGCATTGGTGAGGCCGCAGCTGGAATACTGTGTGCAGTTTTGGGCGCCGCACCTGCGCAAGGATATTTTGGCCCTGGAGGGAGTGCAGAGGAGGTTTACTAGGCTGATACCGGAGTTGAGGGGATTGAGCTATGAGGAGAGGCTGAATAAACTAGGCTTGTACTCGTTAGAGTTTAGAAGAATGAGGGGAGATCTCATTGAGACGTATAAGATGATGAATGGGATGGATAGGATAGAGGTGGAGAGACTCTTCCCGCTCAAAAAAGACAGTAGGACTAGGGGGCACAGCCTCAAGATAAAGGGGAGGCGGTTTAGAACGGAGTTGAGGAGGAACTTCTTCACTCAAAGGGTGGTGAATCTCTGGAATTCTCTGCCCGTTGAAGTGGTGGAGGCTGCCTCGCTAAATATTTTTAAGAAGCAGGTTGATGGGTTCTTGATAAGAGAGGGGATTAAGGGTTATGGGGAGAGGGCGGGAAAGTGGAACTGAGCCACGACAGATCAGCCATGATCTTATTGAATGGCGGGGCAGGCTCGAAGGGCTAGATGGCCTACTCCTGCTCCTATTTCTTATGTTCTTATGTTCTTATGTACTGTGTGCAGTTTTGGGCGCCGTACTTACGCAAGGATATTTTGGCCTTGGAGGGAGTGCAGAGGAGGTTTACTAGGCTGATACCGGAGTTGAGGGGGTTGAGCTATGAGGAGAGGCTGAATAAACTAGGCTTGTACTCGTTAGAATTTAGAAGAATGAGGGGAGATCTCATTGAGACGTATAAGATGATGAATGGGATGGATAGGATAGAGGTGGAGAGACTCTTCCCGCTCAGAAAGGACAGTAGGACTAGGGGGCACAGCCTCAAGATAAAGGGGGGGGCGGTTTAGAACGGAGTTGAGGAAGAACTTCTTCACTCAAAGGGTGGTGAATCTCTGGAATTCTCTGCCCGTTGAAGTGGTGGAGGCTGCCTCGCTAAATATTTTTAAAATGCGGGTTGATGGGTTTTTGATAAGAGAGGGGATTAAGGGTTATGGGGAGAGGGCGGGAATGTGGAACTGAGCCACGACAGATCAGCCATGATCTTATTGAATGGCGGGGCAGGCTCGAAGGGCTAGATGGCCTACTCCTGCTCCTATTTCTTATGTTCTTATGCCGTCAGAACAATAATTAATTTCCACGATCACAGCTAGTTACTGATTTACTCCCACTGCAGCTAGTTACACTTCACACTCTGAATATATCACCAACATCCAACCAACATTGCTAAAAAGGCAAAACAGGCACTGAGAATTACTGGCTCCTGCACAATACTCCTTAATGCATGGGTCAGGAAAAAATGTAAAATACAGAAAGCTTTGCTCTGTCGCGCAACACAGTGATAGTCATAAACTCTGACACGTCCTGAAGCTGAATGTTTGACACCACTGCCCTCTGGTGGAAAGCAAACAGATTTGTCACATTTTCATTACGCACTCTTTCGTAAACTTTTGGAATTTTTTCATTTATAAACATGTACTGAAGAATTTAAATAGACCCACTGCAAACAATATTATAACGACATCAGTCAGTGTTTGCACAGTACAAAGTGTGTTTATAAAATTAAACATCTCCAATATAAGATTTTAAATCATTTAGAAACATAGCATTAGATAGTCACATTATAAAGAGGATGAAATCATGTTTGGAACATTAACATATTTACACTTTAATATTTTAACAGAAACATTAACCTGTTTTAAACAACTGACTTAGTTTAAACAATCCACAAAGGGATTTGATCTGAATGTTTATCCACTGATTTGGAGAGGATGAATTTCACACCCAGCTTTCTGGTAATTCTTTCTGGCTGAGTTTATCTTGGAGAGATCTGAAGCTTTGTGCCTTCTAGAAAGAGGCTCCATCCAAGCATGAAGATAACTTTACTGCAGAGAGAGGTTTATAATTCGGGTTTTGTTGTCAGTGATTTAATCAATGGATGATTTATTGGATGTTTACAAACTAAACCACAGACTTTCCAAAAGTTTCATTATTAAAATGAATGTATCTCCATTTTATAACAACAGAACCATAGAATCACATTGCAGCTGAGGCCCTTCGGCCCTTTGAGTCTGTACTGACACATGAGAAATGCTTAGTCTAGCGATCTAATCCCATCTGCCAGCACCTGGCCCATAGCCTCAATGTTATGATGCGTCAAGTGTTCATCCACGTCAACCCGCCTCTACCACCCCCCAAGGCAACACATTCATAAGAACATAAGAAATAGGAGCAGGAGTAGGCCATCTGGCCCTTCGAGCCTGCCCCGCCATTCAATAAGATCATGGCTGATCTGTCGTGGCTCAGTTCCACTTTCCCGCCCTCTCCCCATAACCCTTAATCCCCTCTCTTATCAAGAACCCATCAACCTGCTTCTTAAAAATATTTAGCGAGGCAGCCTCCACCACTTCAACGGGCAGAGAATTCCAGAGATTCACCACCCTTTGAGTGAAGAAGTTCCTCCTCAACTCCGTTCTAAACCGCCTCCCCTTTATCTTGAGGCTGTGCCCCCTAGTCCTACTGTCTTTTCTGAGCGGGAAGAGTCTCTCCACCTCTATCCTATCCATCCCATTCATCATCTTATACGTCTCAATGAGATCTCCCCTCATTCTTCTAAACTCTAACGAGTACAAGCCTAGTTTATTCAGCCTCTCCTCATAGCTCAATCCCCTCAACTCCGGTATCAGCCTAGTAAACCTCCTCTGCACTCCCTCCAGGGCCAAAATATCCTTGCGCAGGTGCGGCGCCCAAAACTGCACACAGTACTCCAGCTGCGGCCTCACCAATGCCCTATACAGCTGCAGCAAGACCTCCCTACTTTTATATTCAATCCCCCTCGCTTTTATATTCAATCCCCCTCACATTCCAGACCATCATCACACCCTGGGTTTTTCCCCACATCCTCCCTAAACCCCAACCCTCACCTTGAACTTATGTCCCCGCGTGACTGACCCTTCAACTAAGAGGAACAGCTGTTCCTTATCCACTCTGTCCATGTCTCTCACACCTCGATCAGGTCACCCCTCAGTCTTCTCTGCTCCAACAAAACTACCCAAGCCAATCCAACCTCTCTTCATAACTGGAATGTTCCATCCCAGGCAGCATCCTGGTGATTTATTCATTGAATATTTCATTGTCAAAGTGAATGATGGAACTTAAATGAAGCAGACTGATTGTGGAGACCTGGAACATTACTGCCAGTCTACAGAAACTGGTTCAAAGGGACAAATGGCCTACTTGTGTTCCTATTTTGTAAAGTTTTTTTTTCCACTGGCTTTAGTGACATGTAGACACTAAGTACACAGTACTCTTGCACACAGTACACAAACGGTGGCCTCCCCAAAGTTCGACACAACTCCAACATGACTTTCCTGCTTTTGCAATCTATGCCTTGATTGATAAAGGCAAGTGTCCCAATGCAATTTTCACCACCCTACTAACATGCCCTTCTGTCTTTAGAGATTTGAGGACAAACACGCCAAGCTCCCTTTCTTTCTCAATGCTTCCTGGTGTCCTGCTACTCACTGAATACTTCCTTGTCAAATTACATCTTCCAAAATGGATCACCTCGCACGTTTCAGAGTTAAATTCCATCTGCCACTTATCCGTCCATTTGACCATTCCGGCAATATCTTGCTGTAGCCCAAGACACTCAGCCTCATTGTTAACCACCCAGCCAATCTTTGTCTCATCCGCAAACTTACTAATCCTTCCTCCACATGGTCATGTTGTTAATATAAGTGCTCATAAATAGGGAACTCGGTAAATATCCCTGTGGCACTCCACCGGACCGGCTCCCAGTCACTAAAGCAGCCTTCTGTCATCACCCTCTGTTATAACTCAGACAATTTTGAATCCACTTTATCAAATTCCCCTGTATCCTATCTGCAAGTGCCTTCTTTATAAGTCTCCCCATGTGGCGCCTTGTCAATGGCTTTGCTGAAATAACTTGAATAGTCAGTTGGTATAGATTGTCCTGAAAGCTGTGAATCAGCAGTTGCCAATGAACGTTTAATGAGGTTTTAGATGTAAAAATATAGTTATTAAATGGGAAATGGGTCATTCTCTGTGAAAGTGCCATCTGTATCACTGACACTATCAAATAACACTCAGGAATGTAACTGCTGTATAGAGTGGAGGGAAAGCACAGTCAATAATGATATTGTCTCTAGGGGTTAGATATGGGGCAGAGACACCTTACTGGAAATAAAACAGTAATGGCATTTAATCTGGGAATGTGTGAACTTGTCTTTTTTATCAGTAAGAATAGAAAAGTAGTGCAGTATTGAAATGGAGAGAGATTGCAGAAACTCAGTGATACAGAGGGACCTGGTACATAAGTCACAAAATATTAGTCTGAAGACATAGGAAGTAATTAGGAAGGCAAATGGAATGTTTTCATATATTTCAAGGGAAATTAAACATTGATACAGGGAGGTTTGGCTCAAACTGTATAGGGCCTTGGTGATGCATACAGGTTAGTGAAGGGAGAATTATTAAGGAGGGCACTGAGATAACTAACTGCTCTCCTTTGAGTAATACCACTGCACTGAGTAATCAGACTGGGCTTCTTTTTAATACCCCATTTAGAAAAGAAATGCTCATCAGGGCATTATTCCATTGACAGACCTTAATTATATACTCAAATTCTAGACTGCTTTCCCACTCAAAGAATAATTCAGTCAAACTGAAACTATTTCATAGTTATTATTGCATAATCCCTTCGAGTATGATCAATGAACACAATCCCTATGTAACTACTTGTACCGATTGCTTCAGCCTAGTTTTCTGATCTCTTTAGATGGTTTTCTGTTAACTCAATCTGTACACTGCTCTAACTCCAGTTTGCACTCCTAGTAACTACTTTGTTGGGTCTGTCTGCAGAACACAGCAAGACAGAAATACAACAGTTGCTCCTTAAGAATGAGCGATAATAGTTCCTTTAATCTCTGATTATCAGCACAGAATATGATGGCTCTCATATTTCTGTCATGAAGGAGTTAGAAATGGCATCATAATCCTTCCTCCTCTTTGAGTTTGCTGCTGTGGGTAACACAATACCTCACTGGCTGATAGCTAAGTGGAATCTTAATCCTTCCTTCAACTTTTACTCTTCCCTTTAACAAGATTGTGTTCCAAACAGTGCCATTAGACGGTGCTAAGTAGTGATTCTCAGAGAGTTTGTCACTTTGCTGAAACTTGTCCAATTACGAGTGTAACGGTAATTTCCTGAGTTCTCAGCCTGAGGACAGGTCGACCCATCTGTAATCTCCACCCTGGATAGAGCAAGGAGGCAGGTTCCTAATAACAACATCAGAACCAGGAGCAGGAGTCGGCCATCTGGCCCCTCGAGCCTGCTCCACCATTCAATAAGATCATGGCTGATCTTTTTGTGGACTCAGCTCCACTTACCCACCCGCTCACCATAACCCTTAATTCCTTTACTGTTCAGAAATTTATCTATCCTTGCCTTAAAAACATTCAATGAGGGAGCCTCAACTGCTTCACTGGGCAGAGAATTCCACAGATTCAACAGAGTTTCTGCTGTGTATTGAAAGTTTATCCATACTGAGCAGATCAAGTGTAGGATCAGCATGGGAACAGGCATAGTGTTGATTCTTGTTTATTTGGATCTTGTTTGTCTCTCTTGTGGTGACCATGAATTGGATTCAATTTGAATTGGGTCTTGGAGCAAGCAGGGAAATAGATTACGGGTTGGTCCTGTCCACTCTGTGCATTGGCTTTGTAACTCTGAGAAAAGAATAAAAGAAATACTAATAAGGCCATAGACTCTAAAGAATTCCCCCAAACTCTTTCCTCCCTCTCCTTCTTTCAGTCTCTCCTTGAAATATCCTTCAATTAACAAACTTTTGGTCACCTCTCTGAAGATCTACTTATGTCACCTAGCATCAAATTTTGTCTTTTAAAGTTCCTGCAAAGTGTCGTGGGATATTTTGTCCCTTGAAAACAGGAACATTAGGAGGAGTAAGTCATACAGCACTCAACCCAGCTCAGCTATTCCATAGTGTAAAATCTGATCTCCTGCTATAATTTTACATTCCCACACTATCTCCATATCCCTTCATTCATTTAATGTCAAGAATCAGTTGGGTTGGGCCATGAATATACTCAATGACTGAGCAGTCACAGCTCGTCGGAATAGAGAATCCGAAAGATTCACAATCCTCACCTCAGTCTGAGTGAGCTAACTCCTTCATCCCGAGATTGCAAATTCCTCCATCCAAAGACTCAGCACCTTCCCTGTACGGCTTTCTGAGAATCTTATACATTGTAATCAGATCATCTCTCGGTCATCCAATTTCCAAAATCAAATCTTAAAGATGCCATATAATTGCAGGAATCTATTGTTGTGCTGTTGCTAAACAGCCAGTTTGATAGCAAGCAATTAAAGCTGTTTTCTCATTACTTTGGCTGGAGTTATATGATGTGACCTGGGCATTACTGGCAAAGGGGGAGGATCTACAATTGTCACAGTTTCTCTGGGTTAAAAAGAGAAAAATCAGCCAAGATTTCAATTTTGACCATTATCCTCCTGGAGAAGAACCCATGTGATGTTCATATTCATTGGGATTGAGGTCAACTTTGAGATTTGCAAATCATATTGCTCAATGTTGAAGTCACACAAAATGCTGGACACTTTGCTGGAATACTGGGGGATGATTTGCTCCCACACAGGAGGAAAACAGAAAGGAAAAGACTGGAGACAAGTAGTTAAGAAGGTGAATATATTTTCACTGCACAGAAGATTCTTTGTAGGGATTTACTTGACTTCTTGAAGCCACCCAAATTCTATGTGATAAATATGGTTCCCCAGCAAACATATAGTCCAAATCTCAGCATTCCTGAGGTGGCCAATTCCAGATCTGAGTTAGCACCAGTACCTTGCCTGTTTTTTCAGCGCTATTTCAGGAATTGGATAGTGCTCTTGCTCATCCAGGAAGAAATGTTGTTAAAATGATAGATTAGACTGAGAATCATTCAAATAATGTCCAAGTACAACATTAGAATGATAGAATGAAGCATTACTAGTCCTGGATGTGGGACCAATTTCAGATCTGGGGGGAAATGTAACCGTGAGGATGGAATCTTCTCTCCTTGGGATGATAACACGATTCGGGACCATTTCTGGATCTTGATCACGTGAGTCAGTCAGGATCCCACCCGAGACATCTTCCCAAAGGCAGCCAATTAAGGGGTGGCCTCCTGGATCCCACATTCCGATTAAGGATAGTGGATGGCTCGCTGACGCTGTATTCCCAATCTGCAGTTTGGCAGTTCCTGACCTTCCAAATGTCAAGGAGGTGGAGGGGGGAGGCGGGTGGAGGGGTGCAAGACCACCCTCAACCTGAAGCACTCTCTGAAGAGATGAGATCTAAATTTCAGAGTGTGTCGCCTCAGTTGCATGGCCCTCCCTGTGTGGGGGGAGGGGGGTGGAGACAGGGAGGGGGGGGATCCTTACGACAGGATGGCCAGCAGAGCAGCTGTGACCTAGGATAGCAATGATATCAGTGCAGTTCGAACTGGAGGCCATACACTTCCCAGGCTGACCCATAGCAAACGGCCTCCAGCCATCTGCCAGGCTTGGCTGCCAAGGGTGGGTATCCAGGTGAGCGTCCCCCCCCCCCTCCAGGAATATCCCCGCTGGTGCTGACCCACTCACCTGCAGGAAGATTTCCCGGAATGACCCACCTAGAAGCCCAAGGGACCAGGAATGTTCCAGCTGGAGTGAGCAAGGGTAACAAATATTTCAAATAGAGAGATTAGATTTGCCCAATGGACACATCACAGAAAATAATCCAGCAATGATGGACATGAGAGAAATGAAATTTCTTTATTAATATAACTTGGATAATCAGAAGCTTTTTCCCAGGATGGAAGTGTCAATTACAAGGGGGCACAGGGTTAAGGTGTGAGGAGCAAGGTTTAAAGGGGATGTACGAGGCAGATATTTTACACAGAGGGTGGTGGGTGCCTGGAATTCGTTACCAGGGGAAGCGGTGGAAGTGGATACAGTGGTGACTTTTAAGGGGCGTCTGGACAAATCCATGAATAGGATGGGGATAGAGGGATATGATCCCGGGAAGGGGTTTAGTTCAGTCGGGCAGCAGGGTTGGTGCAGGCTTGGAGGGTAATTTTCTTTGTTCTATAAAGATATGTAAAAATAAATTGATTGAAAAAATAATTTTTCATTTAAATCATGAGCCCAAAGTTTGTGAATGTCCGTAACTGTGTTCTGTTTTACATCAGTAAATATATTCTGACCCATTCTTTTCTCAGATTGCTGCAACATTTATTAAGCTACCAAAGGAATTAAGAAATATTCAAACTTAAAAATCATTTTTTGTTAGATAATGAGTGGAAATTGCATTATTACCGGTTAATTGTAGCAAGATGTTTATTCGTTGAAAGTACTAATCGATAATGGATTACATTTTAGAAACATCGAAACATAGGAACCAGAAGCAGGAGGAGGCCATTTGGCCCCTCAAGCTTGCACCTTTATTCATTTTGATCATGGCTGATCATCGAATTCAATATCCTGATCCCTACTTCCCCCCATATCCCTTCATCCCTTTAGCCCCAGGAGCTATATCGAATTTCTTCTTGAAATCAGACAACATTTTGGCCTCAACTACATTCTGTGGAAGTGAATTCCACACATTCACCACCCTCTGGGTGAAGACGTTTCTCCTCACCTCACTTCTAAAAGGTTTACCCCTTATCCTCAAACTATGACCCCTAGTTCCGGACTTCCCCACCATTGGGAACATTCTTTCTGAATATACCCTGCCTAACCCTGTTAGAATTTTATAAGTTTCTATGAAATCCCTCTCACTCTTCTAAACTCCAGTGAATATAATCCTAACTGACTTAGCCTCTCCTCATATGACAGTCCTGCCATCCCAGGAATCAGTCTGGTAAACCTTCCTTTGCCCACTTTGTACAGACCACACATTTAGAATGAGACGTTGAGAAGGAGTGTGATGGGAGAGGTCAGCCATTTCTGTGTAAAGTGAAACCACAAGTTAAAGTTGTGTCTCTAAATCACTGAATAGTTCTGCTGACAAGAGATAAGTTGTCAAGAATTGATCTATTTTATAAACTGCCACTCATTGTAAAGTTCACCTGCCGTCCTAAACCATGCACTTTGAGCTGCAGCGAGTGAGTCTGCAGCAATGTTCAGTATTTTCTTGTACAATCCATAAACTCAGGGAGTTGCCTGTTGACTGGATATGAGCTGATGTCTCTAATATACAAATAAATGATCCCCGACTGTCCCAGCAAACCACCAGCGTGTTTTGCTTATTATTGTTTGCTGTAAATTATGAGAATATCTCATTAATAATCCGCTATTGAGACATTTCAAAGGGCGGAATATTCTTCTGAATGCGCAGCACATCTTCCAGAGACACAGTCCCACTTTCTCATCCATAACCTGACCAAAAACCTCCACAATCCCAGTGCCAGTGACTCAGCTCTTTTAGATTTTTCCAAAGCTTTTGGCTGTGTTCTACATGCAGAGTTACTGGGCAACTGGAACCTGAGGAAATACTAATCAGCGGTTAAGAGCATTTCTTACCGAATGGCAACACAGAGTCACAGTGAATGGGGAAGCCTCAAACTGGAGATCAATTAAAGGATCATCGAGACTCAAAGTATTGGCTCCATTCTCTCTCCACAGATGCTGTCAGACCTGCTGAGATTTTCCAGCATTTTTCTGTTTTTGCGCTAGCCTTTACCATTTGTTTGACGACACTTGGAGATGATGCATCCACTTGTGATCCATGTACTGCTAAAGACATTACCCTTTTTGAGAAAGTTCAATGGTGGGCAGCTGGTCTCAATACGGGCAATTACTTGTGGGATGAAAGTATCTCCCGGTTGGTCACTCGGCTGAGACAGGTCACAATCTTACCTTCTCGCCAAGCCAGCTGATGGGTGGGGTGAGCGGGGAGGGTAGTGAAAGTGCCGAGAAATCAGGTTCACACCCGATTTCTCACCTCTCATAATCTTACCGGCACCTGATATCCAGCACGTTCGGCCTCGTGCCCTGAAAGGACGTGAATCTGAATATATTATTTTAAAATATTTAAATTCCTATTTACATAGAGTTAGCACAGGATGGAACAGTCCGGGCTCACTTGCTTTTGCAATCAGTCGGGGAGGGAGGGAGACTGCGGTCCACTCTGCCACAGTGCGGGGAGCTGGTTTTTGGCTGTGATTGGTCTGGGTGGAGAGAGGTTGTTGACCATTCCGAAGATAGGGGTTGCAATCAGTAACGGGGAAGCGCTGGTTTATGGAAACGGAGGCCAGCTGATAGCAGTGATGAACTGACCAGTCTCTGCTGCTCCCAGAGCATAGAAACCTGCACATGTGCAATGGTGCTCTCTGCTGCCATCAGCCAGCTTTTGGGTGATTTAGGCCTTTCCCACTCTGCCTACAGGTGGGAAACAGATTGAGACTTTTTCATTGCACAAGAGTGCCATAAAATTTGATTGGTGGTCACACTAAAAAAAAACTGAATCTCTCCCGTTTTCACACTCGTTCTGCACTGAGAATTTCTTTGGTAAAATCACCCCCACAGTCTCCAGAACTGATGAAAAGCCCATGGTTGACATGCCTCTATAACATTTTGAATGGACAGTTAAATATTTCTTAGCAATATATTAATCCCAAAACTGACTGAGCTCAAAGCATTTGTAACCAACAGCGTTTTGGCTGCTAATTCCTTTCCCTGAGAGAAATTAAACTTCCACAAACCTTCATCTCCATGTCCACTAAGGATTAATCGAAGGAAGATTTGCTGTGCTTTTTAAATTAATGTGACCATCGACTTATTCAATGTGCAGCTCGTGTGGCACCAACCTGGAGGAAATCTTCAAAAAGGAACCTTCCCCAGTGCCAATGTACAATCCTCATAACCAGCTCTGTACTCATTTACATATCTGGTTGTATTGATGGGTAATTGGAATTAAAGGTGATACGCTGGTGACAATTATTTAAAGATATAAAATTGCATTGCAAAATGTTTTCACAACATGAGCCATATCAGATGTACTGTGACATTAACCAGTTCCAATAGAGGTAGAGGAGTAAGAACTCACACAGAAACTTTCTAATGTCCAGCACATGTTCTGTGGTTACAATGCATTCCATCTGCCTAAAAGATCCTGTATCACCACACCCTAATACAGGATTGTAGGGGTGAGATTCAGATGGGGCATTGTCACAAAGCAGGAAATAGTCAGGTTTACACCATGTGTGATCTTCTTTCCAACTGAAGACTTTGAAAGAGAAATTCAGGCAGGTTGTAAAATGTGTTGTAACATTTAGTTTTGATTTTTGACCCGGAGCATAGTGACCAGGGGACTGTCAGAGTAACTTCTTTGCAATGTAATTTAAGCCTTAATAAACTTTATGGGGGGCAAGGTGGCACAGTGGTTTGCACTGCTGCCTCACAGCTTCAGGGACCTGGGTTCGAATCCCGGTTTAGGTCACTGTCTGTGTAGAGTTTGCACATTCTCCCCATGTCTGCATGGGTTTCCTCCGCGTGCTCCAATTTCCTCCCACACTCCAAAGGTGTCCAGGTTAGGTACATTGGTCATGCTAACTTGCTCCTTAGTGTTCCAGGATGCATAGATTAGAGGTATTAGAGGGGTAAATAAGTAGGATTACAGGGATAGGGCCCAGGGATTGTTGTCAGTGCAGACTTGAAGGGACAAAAGGCCTCCATCTGCACTGTAAGATTCAATGATTTAGATTGTTGAGCTGAGGTTTGGCTTACCTGTGAGTTTACCTGTTTGTCTTGAACTCAGGTTACCTGAAGTCATCAGGCAAAATATTAAAAAGAAAGGTCATCTCACCAGTTCCCTCTCCTGTGTGCTGACCTGTTTCTTCAGGCAGAATAAACTATTTTTACTGGGTAACAAAATCAAGGATGCTTTGTGATCACATTTTGTGATTTTTGACTGATTGGTTTAGAGACAGGTGAAGAGTGGTGGGAATAGTTAGTCTGAGATGTAACTGTGGTGTTTGAACATGTTTCTACGTGAGAGAAATAAGTTGCAGCTCAAGTTTATTGTATTATTATAAATGTACAAGCAACCTGTTACTGTATATTAAGGAAGAAGGCAACTGTTTTTAACCATCTCGTTAAGAAATGTATTACAGTTTTACAATTCTATTAAAGCAGTGGATAGTGTCGCTTTGTGTGAAGCTGGTGTTGGGATATTGTTGTGTATGACAACGCAGGGTTCAAGTAACTTGCAATGAATTTCTAAATAGGCAGCAACATTTAATTGATTTATATTGGTTGAACTGAGAGCTGGATTGGTGAATTTGGAGAGCTGTGGGAGGGTCAGTGGGTCATAGATTCCCACTCCCACCCGCACCCTCACAGCCTTGCAGCAAGGGGAAGACAGGTAACCAAAGTTTGAACTGGAAGACAAATGGAGAAATCGCTGCTTCAGACTGACCAATGCGGAATTTAACAAAGACAGACTAATGCTTTCTTATTTTCTATTTTGCTACAAGTGCAGTGACATCACTGGAGATCTTTTCCACCTATACTTTTCATGTAAAACTAAAGTAAATATTCAACATTATGTTAAAATAAATGGGTTTATCGATTTAAATTTGAGGATGTGATCAGTCCACATTACAGACCATAACAGAACCTCTGTGGGAATGCAGAATTTAGTAAACGCAACATGGGCTATCACTGGTGTCAGGTAACCAGACAGTAAAGGAATTTACTCCTGAGCTTAGGATAAGTAAGTCTGCTTAAGAAATGACATTAACCTTGGGAGAATATCCAATGAAGACTGAAATTTGTAATATCACACTTAAATCTTACTTCCTGAAAGACCATTTGGAGATTATGTCACAAAATAACTTTGGGTTGGAGATGGGTTGTTTCACATGTGCATTTTCCAAATTTATTTATTGATGCAATCAGTAAAATGTTGGAAATTTCTGAAATAATGGGCTAGATTTTAATTACCTTTTCCCATTGCACCAATATTAAACCATGTGGGGAAGCCCAGCAGCATTGACTGTGTGGGTGGTGTCAGGTAAAGAGGCATGGGGGTGGGGGCAGCTTCCAGATGTGGAACTGAAGAGAAGCCCACGGCACCATGTAAGCTCCAGCCTGAGAAGTAAAAGTGAAAGATGAACATACTTGTGAATCAAGACCTTCCAACAAGCTGTAAATTTTCATTCAACAAATGATGCACAGTGATTGGCTGAACCTTTCTTCATTTTATGATTTTGCTTCCTCTTCCTTCAGACAATCTACACGAGCACGAAAATATGGAGGAAAAGATCATCTACGGTGTAGAGAACAGCACCACCTTTCTGGAATGTATTCCGAAATCCCAGCGAGCAGTGGTGTACTGGCAATTCCAGAGACAGACTGAGGATCACAAAGTGGAGGTAATGCCTCCAGCTGCAGAGTAGCAATTGTAGAGATTGGAATTGACACGGTGGCATGGGGTGGGGAGGGCACAGTGGTACAGTGGTTAGCATTGCTGCTTTACAACGCCAAGGGCCTGGGTTCAATCCTGGCCTTGGGTCACTGTCTGTGGAGTTTGCACATTCTCCCCATGTCTGCGTGAGTTTCCTGCGAGTGCTTCTGTTTCCTCCCATTCTCCAAAGATGTGCGGTTAGGTTCATTGGCCATGCTAAAATTGACAGTGTCGGGGGACTAGCAGGGTAAGTACATGAGGTTAGGGGCATATGGCCTGAGTGGGATTGTGATCAGTGCAGACTCAGTGGCCAAGTGGCCTCCTGCACTGTGGGAATTCTCTGGATTCAATGGATCTTTATCGGTTACCCTCCGTTTAAAGCAGGTTACCATTCCCACTGATATAGAGAACCCATTCCATTAACATGCTGTGCCCCCAGTATTAAGTCCTGGCCCATTTTCTAGATTTCCTTTATTAAAGGTAAGAATTGGAATGAGTAATTAGATGGTGAATTTGTACATGCTGTAATTAGTGAATCATTGCTTATTGAAGATCAGGTTCATTTGTTTATTTTGGCACATCTCATCTGGCATCTATCCTTCCCCATTCCTTTAAACACAGACACTTGCAGCCTAACCCCTCACAACACAGCAAATTTCAGTTTTACTTCCCCAAAACTCATACTCATATTTTAAAAAATTGAATTGACAGCAAGAGGAACAAATGGATCATTGATTGGTGAGAAATTTCACACCATGCCATTAGGGAAAATATTGTGGCACAAAGAGTATTAAAATCTGGAAAAGAAATTCTCTTTGTGTCCACACGATCTTGATGATCGCTGTCCCATCTATTCTCTGATTCATTGTCTGGAATGTGCCTGAAATTCTATTACTTCCTTCCTTCAGTGTTACAAGATCCAGATTGCTCTGTGTTTTCCCTTGGGGTTTGTCTTAATTCCAAATAATCCCAACCTTTGGTACCATGGGGAAATAAAAAAGGGGGGACATTGTTGGGTGACTTTTAAAAAACATGTTACTCACAGGCATGGTTTAATAAATCAGAAAGGATTTTTAGTCCCAAGTTCATGTTTTTTTAATATCTGAATGTTAAAGCAATTGTGTCAAATTGTACACTTTAAAATGGATCATGTTACAAATTCCTTGTTCTTCATTGGTTAGTCATCAGATTTCTTCAAAAAGGCGCCCCATTCTTTTTAGTTTTGAAGTGTAATCTTTCCACCCTTCCCACTGGCCCCCCTCACCCCCCCACCACCAACTCCCCATCCCCCTCCACCCACCCACCCACCCACCCCAAGGCTATTTGCACACTCTGTTAGTCTCACTTTAATTCCTGGTTAATTAACTGAGTAATCTTCAGTTAAAGATGAGGCTGCACAAATTAGTAATTTGGTCTGTTTCATGCGTGTAGCAAGCTTTAATCCCAGAACCTTTCATCTTGTTACAACTCAATGACAAAGTGAAAACCAGAACCTTTCTAATTCTGCTGTGGAAGATGTGAAAAACATTTATCATTCGACTGAATGACCGGTTTAATTAACTCTGTGATAGGACACAATTAAAATAAAGAGTAACTCATAACATTTAATTGGCCGTGTTTATATCCACTCTTAATATTTCATGCTTTGACAAACTGGTGGCGAAACAGGAACGTGTGTGAAATACCATTAGTGTCTCTCGTTAACAGTAGTGACAGCATCTTCCTACCTTCCCCTGCAGAGTCCCATTGCTTTGGTAAAAACTTCACTTACTTTATTGTGAAAAGTGTTAAATGTCTGCACTTAATTCAGGAATTTAGGATGTCAGAAAGAAGCCTGGTGACTGTAGAAGTGTAAGACATTTGAGTTGACAGCAAGCTTATCCAGCCTTCGGTGCTATTAGTCCAGATGCAGCAATGATCTGTGTCACTGTGCAGTGTGATCTACACCACATTGCCAAGCTTAACATGCCATTCCTGGCCACCTTTGTTCAATACTTTTACTTTGTGATCCAGGGGATTAAAAAAAAACTCTGACTGACATTTACTGAAAGAGAATTTGCTGGTCCACTGTAGACTGGATTTAGCGGCTGTGGGGCTAACATTCCTCAGTCTGTTATTTTCTCTATTTTACTAAATTCCTGTCACCAGTATTAAGGGCAGCACCGTGGCACAGTGATTAGCACTGCTGCCTCACAGTGGCAGGGACCCAGGGCAGCACGGTGACACAGTGGTTAGCACTGCTGCCTCACAGTGGCAGGGACCCAGGGCAGCACGGTGACACAGTGGGTTAGCAGTGCTGCCTCACAGCGACAGGGACCCAGGGCAGCACGGTGACACAGTGGTTAGCACTGCTGCCTCACAGTGGCAGGGACCCAGGGCAGCACGGTGACACAGTGGGTTAGCAGTGCTGCCTCACAGCGACAGGGACCTAGGGCAGCACGGTGACACAGTGGGTTAGCAGTGCTGCCTCACAGCGACAGGGACCCAGGGCAGCACGGTGACACAGTGGGTTAGCAGTGCTGCCTCACAGTGGCAGGGACCTAGGGCAGCACGGTGACACAGTGGGTTAGCAGTGCTGCCTCACAGCGACAGGGACCCAGGGCAGCACGGTGACACAGTGGGTTAGCAGTGCTGCCTCACAGTGGCAGGGACCCAGGGCAGCACGGTGACACAGTGGTTAGCACTGCTGCCTCACAGCGGCAGGGACCTGGGTTCAATTCTCGGCTTGGGTCATTGTCTGTGTGGAGTCTGCACATTCTCCCCGTGTCTGCATGGGTTACCTCCGGGTGCTCCGGTTTCCTCCCACATTCTGAAAGACATGCTGGTTAGGTGCATTGGCCTGAACAGGTGCCAGAGTGTGGTGATGAGGGGAATTTCACAATAACTTCATTCCAGTGTTAAAGTAAACCTACTTGTGACACAAATAAACTTTAAACTTTAAAAACTGATTTTCAACGGGATTCATGCTAGTGCATTCTGCAGTGCGCAGAGTGTGGGAGATTCATTTTGAAACTTACTATTACCCCAGTAATTGTGGGTAAAGTTATTTCTGGAATTTGATTTATATTTTTCATTAATTAACATTCTGATATAATTCCTAACATTCCACATGCCCTTTGCTTTGTTTGATTTCACAGACATTAAGAACAGGTTTTGTTTATCTCTCTTTTCCTGTTTTGCTAAGTTCCATCCCGCTGTTCTTATTAATATTCAGCAGCTGATAATGTGACCCTCTTTCTGCCACAGATAAAGTCTAATGACCGAGTCATTAAGACAGAGCAAGGGTTGTTGCTGCGGAGTCTGCAGCGGAAAGACGCTGGGATTTATATTTGTCAGACTGTGGAACATGGCTTCATGCAGATGTTGCTGAAAGTGACCCTGGAAATTATTGACACCGAACATCTGGAGGAACTTCTGCACAAAGACATTGATGACAGCCTGAGAGCCAAGGAGAGTCACAGCTTGATCGCTCCAAACCAGAAGGTGTGGTACAGGGACTTCATGCAACTCATAAACCACCCCAACCTCAACACCATGGATGAGTTCTGTGAACAGGTATGGCGGCGCGATCGCCGTCAGAGGAAACAGAGGCCAGCGCACACACCTGGAAACAGCAACAAATGGAAACACTTACAGGAAAACAAGAAAGGTAGAAACAGGAGGACCCATGAGTCGGAGAGGCCACCCAGAAGTGTCTAACAATACACACCTTTACAGATACTGAATTCAAACAAAATGCAATACATACATTAACTACTTCATTGCATTATGTTGATGTTTACAAGTATATGGGCTGCTCACCAGATACACAACGGCCACCCATTGTCTTTTTCTCATCTCCTTTACTCTTTTTGTCAATGCAGCATGGTGATTGTGAATGCATTTCGTGGTTGGACTGGACTTGCTGTTTCAACAATACATGGAACTGACTGAGATTCAGCAACTCGATTCGGATAACCGCCCCTAAAGGTTTGCTAATGCCAGAATGTGTTAACAATGAATTGCTACTTCCTTTAAAGGACTTTATTCACAATGAACACTGAACTGCAGATCAGGTGGGCAAATGTAAGATTTATCTGTCGATCCTTTCACATGCCTGCTATTGGTTCAGGAATGCAGTGTGCAATGACAATGCTCGAGTGTACATGAAGCTACTGACATGACCAGAGATTCTTTCAGAGTGTGGTATGTGTAATCAGTGTGGTGTAATGTCCTTTGCATTAATGCATAGGTCCCACTTTGACCAAAAGACAATGAACAGGAAGTTGAGACAAACCCACCTAGTGATGAACATGAGAGTGGAATCAATGTCACGTGAGTGGGAAGATGTTGGATTCAGGAAGACCAAGTTGACTAAATTGGCTGGAATATTTGCCGTCAGCCCAGCCTGAGGAGCTGAGAGTGATGACATTCTGTTGCATATTTAACAATAACCAACAAGTCAAACTTTACCAAATGGCAACACATTGAAATCCTACTAAACAATTGGTGGTGGAGATTAAGGTGCTGTTTGATTGAAGTAAAAGACAAATGTTTCATCTAATTTGAATAGAACTTCAAAATGTTTACTCAGGCATGTCAAAAGACATTTAGTTTGTGTTCTGGTGATGGTGCATTTCATGGAAAGAATTTTTAAAGAAGGCTATAAATATGAAGCTGATTGGTAGAACATTTGATTCGACAATTTGATATTTGATTCATCTTCAGTGAAGGTCAGATCAGTTCCTATTGGTGACTGATATTGTTCCAGGAGAGGAAAGTAGCTTTGATTGTCATTTGCTCTAAATCTAGCACATTAGTACTGATTAGTAATAAATATATCAGTAAATCTTCCAGAGATAATTCACTGCACGTCTTTACTAAGGCTGTAGAATGATGGACCAAATCAAAATTCTAAATGATCCCATTCCAGAGTTACAATAACAGTTGTGTTGTTGGGAATGGTTATTGGGTGTGTGGTATTCTTTCTGCCAGTGTAAGTCTTCTAAATTCAGAAAGACAAATATTCTCCAGAAGAATCAGATGGAACGCAATGAGGGTTCCAAACCCCCCACAGTCTATGTATTAGCAATTGTTGCATTGAAATATACCTTAAATAAAGCAATGGAGTGGTGACAGTGCAAAGTTAGTCAATTGTACTTGCCAGTAAATAATGCATATTAAAATTGAGAGATATTATTTGTAATAAAAATGACAATTGTTGCTGTATCTTAATTGTTTAGGACTTTTCTTTTTAACCTGTACAGGTGACATTTAATGTCCTGTAAAACTAGCTCCCATCAGCTAATATATCTCATTATTTCATATTAAGATTGAAATCCAGAAGGATCCATCACTCAAACTCACCTACTACCTCAGTTGTGCGAAAAGCATCTGTCATTTAGCAATCAGATAACCAGAGAATCGTATGAAAGAAATTCCAACCCCTCCAGCTCTCCCCTTCTCTGTCCTACGGGAAAGGAATATGTGAAGAGAAAATGTGTTACTCATTTCAAGATAGCCAATCTAGCGGTAACACAGATAACAGTCACCTAGGAATCAGAGCAGTAGATTGTCTCTTAAGGGATCTTTGGGGTGGGCAGCAATTGTGGCCTTGTCACCAATGCTCACATTTAATGAAGCTTTTCCCCTGGAGGATGCACAATATCCTGAAAATGGAGGCTGAAGAGGGGAAAAAAGACCACCAGAAAACATTGTAATGCTATCACAGAAGTGGAAAGGTTCGAGGCAATTGCTTGCAGTTGGAGTTTTCAGAAGTCATGTGTGACACTTCTTACAAAACTGAAACCACTGCACAAACAATCCTCTTTATCGTGTTTGAGAGGATAAAGTGGTTTTCAGAGCTCATAGTTATTCAAAATAGCTTTCATCACCTTCTGAATGATGTCTGAAAATTACTTAGAATCTAATGAGGAGGTGGACAATCTACTCAGACGGGTTGGATGACCATCGCTTATCACAAATATCCGAGCAATCTGCGAACCAGCATATTTCCTCCCACTGTCCGGTTGGCCGCTGCTCTAATATTTGAAGTTTATGGATCAGCACTGTGCAGGCAGTATACAGATGCCGGAACAAAGAATTGTTTCAAATTCCCTGGCATCATCATTGAAATTATTCCGGAAAACTGGGAAATTTCAATGTCTGCTCAATCCTTTGACCAATTCACATTTTGAAAAATCTTCATGTATGAATTATTTTTGTCCTTTTGCAGCAACTTGTATATTACTGTGGAGAGATATGGATAATGCCATTCTTATAATTCCTCTCCTGATGCACCTCATTTCTAGTTGTACTTTGTGACCAGGTTGATATCCCCTGAAATGAACGGGGTTTGAAACAACTGGGACTAGTAATTAAATATATTGAGAAGTCCAATAATCCCACAGCAATGCAGACCACAGAAAGAATGTTAATTAAAGCTAACAATCAGTGGGTTGATAATCTAGTGAAGCATTAGCTTCATAGTATTACATTATTGTTTAAAGGAAAGGTTTATAGACCATAAACAATCAGACAAAACATCAGACAACTTGTGATTTTGATGAGCTTTGTTTGCAGGAGAAATTCAGTTTTATGGTCTATTAAAAGGTACTGTGTAAAAAATGCATGTGGATGTGCTTTATAGATTGTTTTCCCCCAGTAAACTATACTAGACAGTGATCTTTTCCATTATTTAGTACTTAGCAATGCTCTGTGTTAAATAGTTCATCATTTTGCTTATCCACTTGTCTAGACTGATGTATATATATTTTTGTTAGACAAAGAGGAGCAATATTATGTTTTATTGCAAAGGTGATAGTTAGTTTTCATATGTATGTACCAGCTATTATAATGTCTATATAATCTGCCCAGGTGAAATGCAAAAGGCTATTTATTTGGCTATTCCTGAAACAAGAAGTGTAAACTTTACAGTTCTTCAAAGCATGTGTATCTGGTAGATGAATTTTCATCTCTCTATTTATCACTGCATTTCAAAGGGGTACCATTAAACTGGAAAGGAATATTATGAAAATGCTGCTGTAAATTATTTCTTTTGGCATGTATTCAGTTGTTGAATAAACTTTTCTTTTAAACTATGGAGTTGATTTGGTTTCTCATTTTGAATTGCCAAGGAGATGCTCCAGAAGATAATTCTGTGGCTGTTTGTGAATGGCCCTTGTTCCTGGGAGCCGGATTTGATGAAAGGAAGTTGCAGTGCTCTCTGATACAGCATCAAGGCTGGAAAGGAATGAATTCTTCTGGTTCACTGCACAGAACCATCTCCAACTACACAAATGAAAATGTTTCTGAATCTGTAAACTTTAATACAAAACAGCTTGAAAGATCTTTCTACAAACTTTGATTGCTTTTAAATTTAAGATATCCAAAAAAGAACTGGAAGAATTTGACGTTAGAAACAACTTCAATAGAAATTGCTATTTTACTTTAATGAAGAAAAGCAGACTTTTCCGTGTCTGAGCTTACTTTAATATTGTTGAGTCAGCTTGATAGCATTGGCAGAAATGTACATTCACTCCAGCAATGGCAAAAGGGTGGCACAGTAGTTAGCACTGCTGTTCACAGCACCAGGCACTGAGGTTCAATCACTGTCTGTGTGGAGTTTGTACATTCTCCCAGTGTCTGCATGGGTTTCTTCAGGGTGCTCTGGTTTCCTCCTACACTCCAAAGATGTGATTGGCCATGGTAAATTCTACTTCAGTGTACCCCGAATAGGTGCCAGATTATGGTGACGAGGGGATTTCGACAGTAAATTCACTGCAGTTGTACTGATAGCCAACTTGTGACTAATAAATAAACTTTAACTTTTTTACTTAAACTTTTAACTTTTTACTTTTACTTTAAATAATGTAAATAGGGCTGGTTGAGATTTTGCTCTTTGAAATTTCCAGTGAGAGTATACTGCATAAAAATGATAGTGACTCGCAATGTGTATGTGTGTGATTCAACTAATTGCTTCTGTTATAATTCAGGCAGATTTTTTTTTAAGCAAATCGGATTTCACAACTGAACTGATGAATGATATAAACAAATCAATGATTGTATGGTTGAAAACCCAGTTCAGCTTTATCGTAACATGAGCAGTAAATCTTTCCACTCAACCAGTAATAGGCTATTGGACCCAGCCAATGTTAAGACAGAACAAGTCTGATTCCAGGCAGAAACCTGGCTTGATAAATCTGAACTTTGATTTTTTTTGTTTTAGAAACCATAGAGATCAGTTACTGAACACATTCACAAGAAAAAATAAATTATATTACACAAATAGGTTGGAAATATTTCAATACAAATGATTCAAACTGATACAACTTATTTAATCCCAGCAACCCTTACAGACACAACCCCCCAGTGAAGATTTATTACTGTCTCATCATCAAGGTTTTTTTTGTTTGGGTTAGCTCAGTTTCAAAGCATTTTCCTCTGGCAGACTGCTGAGCATTCACTCGATGCTTTTCTTCAGCTGGCATCTCTCCCTCAGAGACCCAAAAACCACAATCTAAACTCACTATTATTTCCATTTCAAGCATGCACGAGTTCCCTAAACTCAGTTCCTCAGCAGGCTTATAGGATTTCTTATTAGTGAGATTAGATCTTTTGTCTACACTCTCTGGTAAACATACACTCTTCATTGTTTCCCTGTTTCTCAGCATGTCTCTGGACCCCTGTTGCTAGGCAACATAATAGTTTTTTTATTCTACTGCTTTTTTTTAAGTTCACTAAATTACTGACCGCTGATACACCCTCTCTTCACTTCAAGAATTGTAAAACTGCATTAAAATGCATAAACATAGTGAGGGCCCTAGACTTTCTTTCACCCAGCTCCCAAAAACCTCTGAATGAAACTAAAACCAGGTTTCATTTTTCTTAATATCCATGAAAAAAGATATAAGTTAAACCTAAAGCGATACATTGTTCCTTACACTGCACAGTACTCACTGGGTGAGGTTTTACAGCCTTGCTCGGGAGAGACTGGAAATTCTCACCTGCAGTCAATGGAGATTTCTCCTATCGGACCCCCACCCGCTCCGATTCCGTGGTGGACCAGGCGGTAGCGTTCCGGCCACTGTCTGCTTCAGATTTCTGCAAACGAGTTGACAGAATATATAATTCAGCATGATAACTATTAATTTAAGCTTCCGAAGAATAAAAGTTATTCTGAAACAAGAATAAATTGGTAGACAAGTGTAACAATCACCAACTTCACACTTCTGTTCCAAATCAATTAAAACTGCAATGACCCTGATTTCTCCGGGAACCTTTTAACGAGGGTTACTAAAGCAGTATGTAAGAAATGAACCAACAGATGTGTGAACCAACAAACATTAACTTCCTCCATCAACTCACACCCATCTCACCAAGATCAACTTGGGAGGAAACTGAGGAGACCAATCAGATCATGTATTTGCCGACTATTTGAATCCTCATTCTGACACAATGGAAGGTAAAAACTTATCCTCCCCGATGGATTGGAGATTCCCTCTTTGAAGATACTTTATAGGGATTGATGGAAGGAATACTGGTTTTAAATACCCAGGATCACAACTCAGGCAAACAGCCATTGATTCATATCTACCTGGGAGGGTGACCATGACTCGAGATGGCAAAACCACTTCCAATATCTGAGCAATTAGTGCTTTTCTGACAAGATTCATGAATTAATACAAAGGAAAACTAAATATTTCCCTCAATATCACAGCCTGATGGGGACAGACAGATATGAACATGTTCACACAAGCTCCAATTCCACTCTCAGAAACATCAAAACAGACTAAATCTCTAAACAAAAAAACAGTAACAACAATCACTGAAAACCAGAATGGAGCTCCAACCTCAGGGTTAAATGTTAATAGAAATTCCTAAAAGTTCAGCTGAGTGAATCTTACTCCATCACAACTTCCAGTTTGCTGCAGAGCTCTTTCAGACTGTTTCTAACATCATGAGACTGTTTGTTAAATAAAACTGGGATCAACTATTGATACGAATCAGTAATCAAAGTGGATAATGATAGATAAAGTAACTTGTATTTGTTAGCACAAACCATGAAAGAGACCCCTGGACTGGATTACTCACACCACACCATATTAATTGGGTAAAGAAGGTAAACCCAGGTTGGAATGGTGAAATCAGGGCAGAGGGACACGGAAGGCATTGAATTTGTAAAGGCCAAGTCTAAAAGACGCCAGGAAGTATTTCTTACCCAGAAGGTATGAAGGATTTGGCAGGGAAGATGGTGGAGCAGGATTCTGGATTCTTATTAAATAACTGGATATTGTTTGTGAGTGATGGTGGACGTGATATTCTGAAAGGTTGAACTTGGAGTCAAATATCTTCAGTTTTTCCTGTGCCCAATGTATAAAATCAGATCTCAACTAACACAGTCCTAATAGTTCATTTTAGTTCAGATTTTGGTAAATGTTTAAACGAGGAAAATCAGAATGAAGTAAAATGTTTCAACATCATGTGGGATCACAGTAACCCATGAAACAGGCAGTGAAATTGTCCTGAAATATTATACATGATGAACTGTTAATTACTTCCAGTTTTCCAGAGTATGAGGAAGCTGGCTCGATAAGTGACATTTCTATTCACCTTTGAAACTGAGCCAGAAACTAAAACTAAAACATTCAGAAAATGAAGGAAATATTAAACCAAACAGAATTGGCTCTTGTTGTAGACCCAGATATTGCTGAAATACCAGAGTTTGATTATAGAGGGAGTGAGCATGAGTTGGGAAATTCTTTGATTTGTTGGACCCGTATCAATAAAATATACCGGGGAGTCTGGGCCAGGGGTGGAGGGAAGCTGGGGATTGGTGGGGAGGGGTGGTGATGGGGGGGTTATGGTTGGAGTGGGAGGGTCTGGCCTACCAATCACAGAGACAGCATGGCTAACCAATGGGTTAGGTAAGGGCTGAGGTGGGCTTGATTTTCGGGAGTTTTGTTCCAGTTGTTTTAGAAACATAGGAAGCGATTCTCCCAAAAAAGTTCAGAGTGCTGAATTTGTGGGAAAACTGATGTTTTTTCAGTGGGATTTCACACTTGAATCTCCCACACTCTGTGCAATGCAGAGGTCACAATCGTGAATATCATTAAAAGCTCGTGTGGGGTGGGGCCTAGTCACACTGGAGTCTAACCGTTCCGGAACTCTGCGCATGTGCAGTGGCCCCGAACCATCAGCCTATAGTTTACTGGGCAGCTCAATCACTGGCCAGCCTGGAACTCCAGCACTGCTGCCCCCCGCACCCCCTCCAAAACTGCCACGACCCGATCGTGACCCCCACAAACTTTTAATGACATTCACAATTGTGACCTCTGCATTGCACAGAGTCTGGGAGATTCAAGTGTGAAATCCCACTGAAGAAACAATCATGATTGTTTTTGGCTCTGGGCCAATGCTGGAGCACCCCCATCTCCAGCCCACATCAGTGATGATGCCCCCACTCCCAACTCCCACCGTGTCAGACCCTTCCACAGGAGGCAGACCCCCTGGCAGATCACCATCGCCAGCCCACATCCATCGCTGGCCTCCCTCCAGTCATCATTGATCCCAATGCAGAGTGGCAGCGGGGCCCACCCCCCCCAACCCACCAATTGCTCCTAAGCCCCACCTCCAGTAGGCCCCACCCCCTAGACTGCACTCCAATGGGCCACACCCCCATGGCACTGCCTTGTACCCATTGGGCAGTCCAAAGCTGCCCCCTGGGCATAGGCACTTTGCCCCAGGGCAATGCTGGGGCACAGGCTGGCACTGCCAGGGTGCCCATGCCTAGGAAGCACCACCTCCCCACTGCCCAACTCCCTAAGGGGGTCCCGATTGTCCCCTCCCCCTTTCACTCCAGTAGTTCCGCGAACGTGGGTGAATTTGTATTGGCAGGTTGGGTGATGCTACCACCCTGGGGAATTCAGTCCCAGGTCCAATAATCTCATTAAAATAAGGTTAAAGACCGACTGAAATGACTTAGCTGGTCTTCCCACTGCTTTCCACTCTGGCCCCAGCTGCGGTGGATATCTGGCACTGAGAGATTCGCGTACATTGGGAGCACACGCGCAAAAACCATGTATCGGCCAATATGCAATTCTCCCAGCCCGCATTTGGCCCTTCGATCCTGCTCTGCCATTCATTTTGATCCTGGCTGATCATCTTATTGAATATCCTGATCCCTCTTTCCTCCTATTTCCTTTGATCCCTTCAGCCCCAAGAACAATTTCTGATTTCTTCTTGAAATCACACAACGTTTTGACTCAACAATCTGGACTAGGCTATCTGGAGGAGGGGGCTGAGTGCAGGGTAACAAAGTTTGCTGATGACACAAAGATGAGTGGGAAAGCGAATTACGTGGAGGACACAGAAAGTCTGCAGAGAGATTTGGATAGGCTGAGCGAGTGGGCGAGGACCTGGCAGATGGAGTATAACGTTAGCAAATGTGAGGTTATCCACTTTGGAAGGAATAATAGTAAGATGGACTATTATTTAAATGGTGAAAAATTACAACATGCTACGGTGCAGAGGGACCTGGGGGTCCTTGTGCATGAATCACAAAAACTCAATTTGCAGGTGCAGCAGGTGATCAAGAAGGCGAACGGAATGTTGGCCTTTATCGCGAGAGGGATGGAATATAAAAGCAGGGAGGTCTTGCTGCAACTGTACAGGGTACTAGTGAGGCCACAACTGAGTACTGTGTGCAGTTTTGGTCCCCTTATTTGCGAAAGGATATATTGGCCTCGGAGGGAGTACAGAGAAGGTTCACCATGTTGGTACCGGAGATGAGGGGGTTAACTTATGAGGAGAGATTGAGTAGATTGGGCCTGTACTCATTGGGGTTTAGAAGGCTGAGGAGTGATCTTATAGAGACTTATATAATAATGAAGGGGCTAGATAGGGTAGAAGCAGAGAGATTCTTTCCACTTAGAAAGGAAACAAGAACTAGAGGGCACAGCCTCAAAATAAGGGGGAGACAATTTAGAACAGAATTGAGGAGGAACTTCTTCTCTCAGAGGGTAGTGAATCTTTGGAATTTTCTGCCCATTGAAGCAGTGGAGGCTACCTCGTTAAATATGTTCAAGTCACAGTTAGATAGATTTCTGATCAATAAAGGAATTAAGGGTTATGGGGAGCAGGTGGGTAAGTGGAACTGAACCACTATCAGATCAGCCATGATCTTATTGAATGGCAGGGCAGGCTCGAAGGGCTAGATGGCCTACTCCTGCTCCTATTTCTTATGTTCTTAGAGCAGGGTTCCCCTGTGGCCATTCCCCTCCACAATAGGTATACT
Organism: Carcharhinus amblyrhynchos; assembly: GCF_965287045.1. Lineage (NCBI taxonomy): Eukaryota > Metazoa > Chordata > Chondrichthyes > Carcharhiniformes > Carcharhinidae > Carcharhinus > Carcharhinus amblyrhynchos. The sequence continues at coordinate 52,791,039 of NC_137342.1, forward strand.
GAGTTAGAACATAGAACATAGAACATAGAACACTACAGCACAAACAGGCCCTTCGGCCCATGAGTTGTGCCGATCACATCAACACCTATCTATAACCCCCAATCCCATAAAACCCCATATACTCATCCAGAAGTCTTTTAAAAGACCCCAGCGAGTTCGCCTCCACCACCACTGACGGCAGCCGATTCCATTCACTCACCACCCTCTGAGTGAAAAACTTACCCCTAACATCACTTCTGTACTTTCCTCCCCGCACCTTAAACCTGTGTCCTCTCGTAGCGACCATTTCAACCCGGGGAAATAGCCTCTGAGAATCCACCCTATCTATTCCTCTCAACATTTTATAAACCTCTATCAGGTCGCCTCTCAACCTACGTCTCTCCAGGGAAAAGAGACCCAGTTCCCTCAACCTAACTTCATAAGGCATGCCTCCCAGTCCAGGCAACATCCTTGTAAATCTCCTCTGTACCCTTTCAATAGCTTCTACAATTAAGTTGGATACTGTTGTGGCGGATGCCTTAATTGGGACAAGCTGAGGCAGCCGGATCTGTGGAACTGAGTCTGGTTCTGCAGCACAGGAGGGAAGGTGGAAGAAGAGGAGGGCAGTAGTGATACGGGACTCGATAGAGGTACAGACAGGGGGTTCTGTGGTTGTGACAGAGACTCTCAGATGGTTTGTTGCCTCCCAGGTCCCAGGGTCAGGAATGTCTCTGATCGCGTGCACAGCATTCTGAAGTGGGAGGGTGATCAGCCAGATGTCATGGTACACATCGGTACCAATGATGGAGGAAGGAAGAGTGAGGAGGTCCTGAAGAGTGAGTATAGAGAGCTTGGTAGGAATTTAAAAGGAAGACCCTGAGGGTAGTAATCTCAGGATTGCTGCCTGTACCACGTGCCAGTGAGGGTAAGAGTGGGATACTCAGGCAGATGAACACGTGGCTGAGGAACTGGTGTAGGGGGCAGGGTTTCCGATTTCTAGATCATTGGGACCTCTTCTGGGGCAGATGAGACCTGTACAAGAGAGACGGGTTACACCTGAACTACAAGGGAACCAATATATTTGCGGGGAGATTTGCTCGTGTTATTGGGAAGGGTTTAAACTAGATTTGCAGAGGGATGGGAACTGGACTGCCAGAGCAGATAGTGGAACGGGGGTGAAAATAAATGATGTTAATAGTTCATGCAAAATCACAAATAGAAGGGTTGTGTGGGGTGGTAATAATCTTCTGAGGTGTGTCTATTTCAATGCCTGGAGTATTATGGGGAAGGCAGATGAGTTGAGGGTGTGGACTGACACATGGAATTATGATATTATAGCCATTAGTGAAACTTGGCTACAGGAGGGGCAAGACTGGCAGCTCAATGTTCCAGGGTTCCAATGTTCCAGGAGTGATAGAGGCAGAGAGATGAAGGGTTTGGGGTGGGGGGGTGGGGGGGGTATGGGGGGCAGATGTTGGCATTGCGAGTCAGGGAAAATGTTACAGCAGTGCTCAGGCAGGACAGATTAGAGGGCTTGTCTACCGAGGCCATACGGCTGGAGCTGAGAAACAGGAACGGTATGACCACATTAATGGGGTTGTATTATAGACCACCCAATAGTCAGCGAGAATTAATTGGAGGAGCAAATCTGCAGAGAAATAGCAGACAACTGCCGGAAACATAAAGTTGTGATAGAAGGGGATTTTAATTTTCCACATATAGATTGGGACTCCCATGCTGTTAAAGGTCTAGATGGGTTAGAGTTTGTAAGATGTGTTCAGGAAAATGTTCTAAATCAATATATAGAGGCACCAACTAGAGAGGATGCGATATTAGATCTCCTATTGGGAAATGATTTTGGACAAGTGATGGAAGTGTGTGTAGGGGAACACTTTGGTTCCAGTGATCATAATGCCATGAGTTTCAACCTGATCATGGATAAAGACAGATCTGGTCCTCGGGTTGAGGTTCTAAACTGGAAAAAGGCCAAATTTGAAGAAATGAGAAAGGGTCTAAAAAGCATGGATTGGGACAGGCTGTTCTCTGGCAAGGATGTGATTGGTAAGCAGGAGGCCTTCAAAGGAGAAATTTTGAGAGTGCAGAGTTTGTATGTTCCTGTCAGGATTAAAGGCAAAGTGAATAAGAATAAGGAACCTTGGTTCTCGAGGGATATTGGAACGCTGATAAATAAGGAGAGAGAGATGTATGACATGTATAGGCAACGGGGAGCAAATAAGATGCTTGAGGAGTATAAAAGGTGCAAGAAACTACTTAAGAAGGAGATCAGGAGGGCTAAAAGAAGACATGAGGTTGCTTTGGCAGTCAAGGTGAAGGATAATCCTAAGAGCTTCTACAGGTATATTAAGAGCAAAAGGATAGTAAGGAATAGAATTAGTCCTCTTGAAGATCAGAGTGGTCAGCTATGTATGGATCTAAAAGAAATGGGGGAGATATTAAATGTGTTTTTTGCATCCGTATTTCCATAGTCTATGGAAATAAGGCAAACAAGTAGGGTGCTCATGGAACCTATACAGATTAAAGGGGAAGAGGTGCTTGCTGTCTTGAGGCAAATCAGAGTAGATAAATCCCCAGGACCGGACAGGGTATTCCCTCGGACCCAGAAGGAGATGAGTGTTGAAATTACAGGGGCCCTGGCAGATATATTTAAAATATCAGTATCCACGGGTGAGGTACTGGATGATTGGAGGATAGCTCATGTTGTTCCTTCGTTTACAAAAGACTCAAAAAGTAATCTGGGAAATTATAGGCCGGTAAGATTAATGCCAATAGTAGGTAAATTATTGGAAGGAGTACTAAGAGATAGGATCTACAAATACTTAGATAGACGGGGACTTACTAGGGAGAGTCAACTTGGTTTTGTGCGTGGTAGATCATGTTTAACCAATTTATTAAAGTTTTTTGACGAGGTTACCAGAAGTGGATGAAGGGAAGGCAGTGGATGTTGTCTACATGGACTTCAGTAAGGCCTTTGATAAGGTCCCGCATGGGAGGTTAGTTAGGAAGATTCAGTTACTAGGTATAGATGGAGAGGTAGTAAATTGGATTAGACACTGGCTCAATGGAAGAAGCCAGAGAGTGGTAGTGGAGGATTGCCTGTCTGAGTGGAGGCCTGTGACTAGTGGTGTGCATGACGTGGAGATGTGGAAATCCCACAACACCAGTTTAGAGTCCAAACAGATTTATTTGTAGCAAAAGCCGCAAGCTTTTGGGACAGCCTGTCCCTTTGTCAGGTGGCTGGGTGTTCTAGGGGTGTGCCACAGGGATTGGTGTGAGGTCCACTGTTGTTTGTCATCTATATCAATGATCTGGATGACAATGTGGTAAATTGGATCAGCAAATTTGTTGATGATACAAAGATTGGAGGTGTAGTGGACAGTGAGGAAGGTTTTCAAAGCTTGCAGAGGGATTTGGACCAACTAGAAAAATGGGCTGAAAAATGGCAAATGGAATTTAATGCAGACAAGAGTGAGGTGTTGCACTTTGGAGGGACAAACCAAGGTAGAACATACAAGGTAAATGGTAGGATACTGAATAGTGCAGTAGAACAGAGGGATCTGGGAATACAGATAAATAATTCGCTAAAAGTGGCATCACAGGTAGATAGGGTCGTAAAGAGTGCTTTTGGTATATTGGCCTTTATAAATCAAAGTATTGAGTATAAGAGTTGGAATGTTATGGTGAGGTTGTGTAAGACATTGGTGAGGCTGAATTTAGAGTATTGTGTGCAGTTTTGGTCACCCTAATTACAGGAAGGATATTAATAAGGTTGAGAGAGTGCAGAGGAGGTTTACAAGGATGTTGTCAGGACTTAAGAAACTGAGTTACAGAGAAACGTTGAATAGGTTAGGACTTTATTCCCTAGAGCGTAGAAGAATGAGGGGAGATTTGATAGAGGTGTATAAAATTCTGATGGGTATCGATAGAGTGAATACAAGCAGGCTTTTTCCACTGAGGCTAAGGGAGGAAAAAACTAGAGGACATGGGTTAAGGGTGAAAAGGGAAAAGTTTAAAGGGAATATTATGGGGGGCTTCTTCACACAGAGAGTAGTGGGAGTGTGGAATGAGCTGCCCGATGAAGTGGTGAAAGTGGGCTCACTTTTAACATTTAAGAAAAACTTGGACAGGTTCATGGATGAGAGGGGTGTGGAGGGATATGGTCCAGGTGCAGGTCAGTGGGACTAGGCAGAAAAATGGTTCAGCACAGACAAGAAGGGCCAAAAGGCCTGTTTCTGAGCTGTAATGTTCTCTGGTTCTATATTGATTAAATAATGTCACTGTCCGGGGGTTGGGGGAGGCAGGGGCAGAGAGGCGCAAAGGAACAATCGAGCTGGGGAATCCTGCTGGTGTAAAATCCGTCCTGGGTCTCCTGCTCGAATGTCTGCCCCGTACACTATTCCCACCCCCCAAGTCAATCTTGCTCCACCCCTTTCCCCTTGCTGCCAAAAATCAGACCAGTCAGAGATGGAGCTGAAATTTAAACATTCAGATCCCACCCCCTTTTTAAATTTCTTGAGAATCTCCCTGACTCTGCGACACACCAGCCCACAATCTTCGACATTTTCACAATACGTAGATTGGAGTGTCTTTTTAAAAAATCATTTTGCCGTATTTATTCAATTATTTAAATAAAAAAAGAACATCATGGGATTGCTGTGTGTCAGGATTTAATTCTTACACAGTGACATTTACTAGTTATCTTTCTGTATAAATTGTTATTGTTGTGGGCACTTTCTCAGATTGCTCTCTTTAGTTTTTATATTGAACAGTTTTGAATTCACCAGTTAAAAAAAACTGGAGCCAGAGTTGCGTTTTTGTGGAAGTTGAGATTTCCAGCATATTCCCACATTCTCGTCTCACTCGGATTATGTTATTTGCTGCCATTGATTATCCCTCTCACCACAATGAGAAATGTTGGAATGCTGTAGACAGAGTCAGCAACATTCACAATTCATGGATAACACGGCCAGATATGTAAAGCTGCCTCCACATTGTGCAGGTAAACTGCTCTTCAACTAACCTCAGGAAAACATATTAGCCCCTAGAGCCCGCTCTTAATTTTCTCATCAAATTTTCACTCCCCCTCATCTGTCACGTATTGAAGCTGCCAGAAGTGCCAATTTGTAGAGGGATTTGTTCTGTGGACTTGGAACCAGCGAATCATAGAATCCCCACAGTGCAGAATGAGACCATTCGGCCCATTGAGCATACAACAACAATAATCTCACCCAGGCCCTATCCCTCTACCTCCACGTATTTACCCTGTTAACCCCCTAACATTAAGGGGCAATTTAGCACGGCGAATCCACCTGATCTACAGATTGTATACTGTGGGAGGGAGCTGGAGCACCCAGAGGAAACCCACGCAGACATAGAGAGCACGCGCAAACTCCACACAGTCACCCAGGATTGAACCCAGGCCCCTGACACTCTGTCAGCAGAGCTGCTGCCACCATGCCACTCACTTGCACCAGCTTTATTTACTTCCTTCGAGATGTTTGCAACCAGAGGGAGTTAGGGTGGAATTTCCCATTGAGAGACAGTGTTTAGTGTTGTTCGGGAATGGCAGTGTGATTCCCGCTGGGCGCCAGGTCAGATCAACCCGCACAATCTCCTGTTTCTCAGCTGATTAATTATGCGCCAGTGAGGAACGGGGCTGGATCTCGGGGTGAAGTGGGCAGATTGATCCACCAGTCATTACCTCATGGAATTGAAAATCTTGGTGCCATGTTTAAACATCACCCGCTCTGATATTCACTCACTGCAGCTCAGGTGCTGATTATTATGAGTGGGAATAGCTTCCAACGCCCCCTATTCACCCACCAAGTTCCTCCCTTCCTCCTCCACATTCAGCACCTCCCAATTCCCATTCCCCCGGTCCCCGTCCAGCCTCCCCATTACCCTTGACCTCATCATTCCTGGATATTCTTGTTCTCCCCTTGAGTATCTTCAATGTTGATGTCCCCATTACAATTTGTCAACATCACCAACCTTTCCGAGGTCACATGCATGTTTACTTTTCAGGATACGCCCCCAGGTGAGACCATCCAGTACCTACCCCACCCCCCCATGACTTTTCAGCTCTCATTTTGTATGCCTCCCATCATCATCACTGTGCCACCATATTGTGCACGGGCATCACTGCCCGGAGAGAACACCAGTGCTCAAGATCAGGACCAGACAAAGTGTTACAGTCATAGCTAGAGTATAGAAAAAGATCAACTGAGTGCGAGGTAGGTCCACTCAAAAGTCTGACAGCATTATGGAAGAAGCTGTTCTTGAGTTGGTTGACACATGACCTCGGACTTTTGTATCTTTTTCCTGAAGGAAGAAGGTGGAAGAAAGAATGCCAGAGGTATGTGGGGTCCTTAATTATGCTGGCTGCTTTGCCAAGGCAGCAGGAAGTGTAGACAGGGTCAATGGTTGGGAGGCTGGTTTGTGTGATAGATTCAGCTACATTCATGCCCTTTGTAGTTTCTTGCGATCTTGGGCAGAGCAGGAGCCCAGACCAAGCTGTGGTACAACCAGAAAGAAAGCTTTCCAAAGTTCATCTGTAAAAGTTGGTGAGAGTCGTAGCTGAAATGCTAAATTTCCTTAGTCAGCACGAATGAATGGGAAATCATGTTAGACGAACCTGCAGGAGATTTTTGAGAGTGTTGCTAACAGGATTGAGAAAGGAGAGTTGACGGATGTATTCCCAAATCAGGATGATGTGTGGTTTACTGGAGGGGAATGAATGTGGACAATGATGCTCCCAAGCATCTTGTTTTATATGCAGTAGATTATGTTTTGATGTTTGCTGAAATGTTTGCTCTCAGTCGATAGTGTCTGTGAGCAGACACAAGGGGAAATCTGACTAACAGAAATCTTAAAATCTCCAGAAAATGGAGATGACTTTTTACACAGCCCAGATAAAACAAAGCATGGCAGACTGATCATCAACAGATAAAGTCTGATTCACACCATGCAAACATTGCTGATCCAGGTGGCAATAGCTGTGAGGGAGTTTACCTACTGCCTACATTAGCTAAAGGACTGTGACAGCAACTGACAAGTTAGGAGTTGTGTTGCAGTGGACGTTGCGAGTTGCACAGATCTGTGTGTCTGTGATGGGTCGGAAATTTTGCTGTCTGTGGATTTCTCTTCTGGGGTGTTCTCGGAACTGGAATTGAGGGTCTGTCTGGCGGACTTCCCTGTGCTGTTTCTCAGATACGCCTCTGACAGAAAGGAGACGTGGTTAGTGTAAGACAGGCCTGAGGAACAGGAGACACAACTCCAGTATCGCTGTCTGATGGATGATTCAGTGCTGGATCCTCACTTGGTTTATTGCTGCTGGCATCACCATCAGCACAGGAATGATCCAAACCTTCACTGGCCTTCGGAATGGCCCCATCATGTGAGGGAACCTTGAGCTTGGCCATTCTTCCACCCGTCTGGGATCTATCTCTCTCTCTCTCTACCTGTCTGGGATCTCTCTCTCTCTCTCTCTCTCTCTCTCTCTCTACCTGTCTGGGATCTCTCTCTCTCTCTCTCTCTCTACCTGTCTGGGATCTCTCTCTCTCTCTCTCTCTACCTGTCTGGGATCTCTCTCTCTCTCTCTCACTACCTGTCTGGGATCTATCTCTCTCTCTCTCTCTACCTGCCTGGGATCTATCTCTCCCTCTCTCTCTCTACCTGCCTGGGATCTATCTATCTCTCTCTCTCTCTACCTGTCTGGGATCTATCTCTCTCTCTCTTGCTGGTGAGGCAACTTGTCCTGCATTCAGACAGATGGAGAGATTGTAAGCAGGATGTATGCCAGGGTAGATGATAAGGATGTCTGGTATGTGTGGGTGGAGTGTGGGATCATGGATATGATGAGGACATGACTCCCAGGGGAGGTGAAGATGTGTGTGTGTGGGATAGTGAGTGATCGTGTCTCTGGAGCTGGCACTGAGTGAGTTCTCCGTGCGATGGGTGCCAGTTGAGAATAATGAAGAGTGACTTACCCTGATGGAGCGTTGGAAATAGTTCATCTTCTTTCCTCACTGGGTGATTATCCTCTTTTGCAGGAAGCTTGAGTTCATCGCTGCTGCCGCTGCCTCCCACAGGGGACTGGTGTTCTTGCTTGGTGGTCTTTGCCCAGAGTGAGGGTAGGGGACATGGTGGGAAGCCTCCATAGTGATTGCTAGGAGTTGGAAGGAGGCATTGCTGAATTTAGGGCCAGCAAGTTTCTTGGCTTTGGCCATCAGTTCCCTAAGCTCCCTCTTCCTGAGAGAGCTGTGTACAGGAGCGGCCTTTAAATATGGCCACCAGATTAATAAACCCTGAGATCATCGCGGGGCGAGTGAATCAGAGACTGTCCCGCCAGCGATACAACCCGAGCCTCTGTATTTTTAAACAACGTGCTGCACAAAATGGCGGGAAAAGCTGCCACTGGCTTCAGCAGGTCAAACACCATGTTTCCCACCTAGAATCAAACTGTGCTGATTTCTGGGGGATTCCGCCCAGACTGTGGGAGAAATTGGATATTTTTTTCAAAAACTAGCACAGGTACAAGAGGCCAAATGGTCTTCCTCTCTGTTTGCGATCTTGTGAAGTCAAGATATCAGAGTCAAAGTTCAAAGGATAATCTCAGCAACTTTGGCATCTGGGATCTCCAATCAATGGCATTAGCACACCCCTGTCCTTAGAATAAAGGAACTGCGGTTTGAACTCTTTGCAAATTGACCAAGTGAATTGTTCAGAAACAAAGCATTCCGATCGTGCCAGACAGCCTGAGGCCTTGGTTTTGAAAGTGCTCAGGTTTCCAGAGAAAGACCGAATAATGAAAACTGTGTCAACACGGAGACATTGAATATGTTGGCGGGTATATCCTTGTTGATCCTGATTGCCGGGAGGGCTGTTTGATAAGTGCAGACAGCTTGATGAAGTGAAAAATGTAGTGAGGAACATTGGCCATAAATGGAGCTTACTGTAGCTGGAGAGCTTCAATATGGGTGTAAAAGTATATCGGATTTCTGAGCTCCCTTCAGGCTGTCAGAGGTGATATGATTGGCCTTGCTGTCGAGGGTACCATAGTGGATTAATTTGGGAAGAGGTTTCCTTTCACTATAATAAACATCTATTCATTTGTAAGATGGGTTTACCTAGAAATTCCACAAGATTTCGGGATTGCGCAATTTGGATGTTTTTTGTGTTGTGTTGTGAGAGTTTGTGTTTCCCTTGTATAGTTAGCAGGTCCAGTCTAAAGCTAACATTTATCAGCCACTATTAATTACTCATGTGGGTATCACTGCAAGACCAGCATCTATTGAACATCATTAATTGACCTAACCAACCCTGCTGCCCGCTTCCCATCATGTGGCCAAGACCACCATGCCAACCAATGGTCTGTGCAACAGGAATAGAACCAAGACACAACCATTCCTCATCACAGATCCCATAGCTGGCCCTCCCAGCTTCACCCTGCCACGCCAGCATTGGGCCTTTCTCACCTGGCCAAGACTTTTGTGCAGTAATCGGCACAAGTGGAGCCTTGTGGGGAATTGGGATTGCAACCATGGGGTCTCCCAATCAATGATTGACATTGAAGAAAACCCCTCTGACAGAATTCAGCGGAGAACTCCATTCAGCCAGTGCAGATTGGCTGATTTTGTTAAGATAGCATGAACTTCACACACTAAAAATAAAAATGAGAAACTAGAAGCAGGAGTAGGCCATTCGTCCCTTTGAGCCTGCTCTGCCATTCATCTTGATCGTAGCTGATCATCGAATTCAATACATGATTCCCCTCCAAACCTCCAAACCTCCTCTCCTCCATATCCCTTGATCCCTTTAGCCCTAAGAGCTATATCCAATTTCTTCTTGGAATCAGATTACGTTTCGGCCTCAACTACTTTCTGTGGGAGTGAATTCCGCACATTCCCCACCCTCTGGGTGAAGATGTTTCTCCTCACCTCAATCTTTAAATGTTTACCCCTTATTCTCAAACGATGACCCTTAGTCCTGGACTTCCCAATCATTGGGAATATTTTTCGGAATCTACCCTGTCTAAATCTATTAGAATTTTATAAGTTTCTATGAGATCCCCTCTCACTCTTCTAAACTCCAGTGAATATAATCCTAATCAACTCCGTCTCTCCTCATATGACAGACCTGCTGTTCCATGAATCAGTCTGGTAAACCTTCACTGCACTCTCTCTGTGGAAGAAAATCCTTCTTCAGATAAGGAGACAAAAACTGCACACAATACTCCAGGTGTAGCCTCACCAACACCCTATACAATTGCAGCAAAACATCATCATTATCCTTACACTCAAATCCTCAGGCTATGAAGGCCAGAATACCATTTGCCTTCTTTACTGCCTGTTGTACCTGCGCACTTACTTTCAGCGACTGATGCACAAAGGCAGCCCGATCTCGTTGAATATCCGCCTCTCTCAATTTACACACATTCAAGTAACAATCTGTTTCTGTATTATTATTATCAAAGTGGATAACCTCACATTTACCCACATTATACTGCAACTGCTGTGTAGATGTCCACACATTCAGCCTGTCCAAACCACGCTGAGGCATCTCTGCATCTTTCTCCCAGCTCATCCACCCACTCAACTTTGTATATCTGTAAATTTAGAGATAATACATTCAGTTCTCTCTTCCAGATTGTGAAATATAATGTGAACAGTGGGACACAGGTTCTTGCAGAACCTCATGGCGGCATAGTGCCACAGTGATTAGCACTGTTACCTCACAGGGCCAGCTGTGTGGCTTGGGTCACTGTCTGTGTGGAGTCTGCATGTTCTCCCCGTGTCTGCATGGATTTCCTCCGGGTGTTCCGGTTTCCCTCCATAGTCCGAAAGTCATGCTGGCCAGGTGCATTGGCCATGCTAAATTCTCCCTCAGTGTACCCAAACAGGCACAGGACAATAGCAACAAGGGGATTTTCATAGTAACTTCATTGCAGTGTTAATGTAAATCTACTTGTAACACTAATAAATAAACTTAAAGTTAAATCTTAAAACCTAGTCATTGCCTGCCAATCAAAAAAATACCCATTTATGTCAACTCTTTGCTTCCTACCTGCTAACCAGCTTTCTATCCGTCTCAAGACATTACGGACAATCCCATGTGCTTTAACTTTACATAATAATCTCTGTGTGAGACCTTGTCGAAAGCCTTCTGAAAGTTTAAATTGAGCATATTCACTGGTTCTCCTCGGTCAATTCTACTAGTTTAATCTCAAAGAATTTCAATAGATTCATCAAGTATGATTCCCAAATGCTGAGATATGAAATCTTTGATAATAGATTCTAGTAACTTCCCCAGTTTTGTTATTAGGCTCACTGGTCTATCGTTCCCTGTTTTTTTTCTCTAACTCCCTTTTTAATAGCAGGTTTACATTAGCTACCCTCCGATCTGTAGGAACTATTCCAGAGTCCAAAGAATTTTGGAAAATGTCCACCAATGTAGCTGGTATTTCTCGGACCGCTTCCTTAAGCACTCTGTGATGAAGATTAGCAGATTTATCTGCCTTTATTCACGTTAATTTCCCCCAAACCATTTCTCTGCTGATGATGATTTCTTTCAGCTCCACATTAGAGCTCGTGTTTCTCAGAACTCCCGATACATTATTCAAATCTTCCTTTGTGAAGAAAATATTCTACAGAATGTGATGTTGAACTAATTTTTTGAAAATAGGATGCCTCACTAGGCCATTTCAGAGGGCAGTTACAAATCAAACACATTACTGAGAATCTGGAGACTCATATAAAACCAGATCAAGTACAGAGAACAGATTTCATTCCCTGAAGGAAGCAAAACCAAATAATTTTTACAACACGGTAGTTTCACAGTCATTACTGAGACTGTCTTTTATTCCAGAATTAAACTCACATCTCTAGATCATTAATCCAGGATTACTAATCTGGGAACATAACTACCACACTGCCATAAATATGTTAATGTTGTTGAACTGTTGTTTGCAATGATGGTGTTCCCACGCTGATGTTAGATTGGGAATCACAGGATCTTGAATTCTGGTAAGTTTGAGGTGGATGGTGTGTGTCTCAGTGCCTCCCTGTGTATACTGCTGTCAGGATGTGGATATGCTGGCGTTGGACTGGGGTAAACACAGTAAAAAGTCTGACAACACCAGGTTTAAGTCCAACTGATATCAAATAAATCGGTTGGACTTAGACCTGGTGTTGTCAGACTTTTTACTGTGTTTACTGCTGTCCTCTTGTTCTTGCCAGTGATAGAAGCTCTGAAAAAGGGTCACCCAGACTCAAAACATTGGCTCTATTCTCTCTCTGCGTGGATGCTATCAGACCTGCTGAGATCTTCCAGCATTTTCTGTTTTTGTTTCAGATCCCAGCATCTGCAGCATTTTGTTTTTACGTCTTTCCAAGAATACCAAATTCTTGGAATTTGTGAGAAAAGGGGTGCTGATTGGTTGGCAAGTCAGCTCTGATTGGCTGAGACATTGCCATTTTGAATGTGCCAGGGAGCTATTGCCCACGCAACCCCCCCCCACCCCCCCAAGGCTTTAGTTTATTCAAAATAATGCAATGTCTGGACATACTCCTTTTGTCTACAGAGGACAGTTCTCTGCAAATGTATAAATGGAGTTTCTAGCAAATGTAAGTGAGCTGAGGGGTGATCTTATAGAGACATATAAGATAATGAAGGGGCTAGAAAGGATAGAGGTAGATTCTTTCCACTTAGAAAGGAAATCAGAACTAGAGGGCACAGCTTCAAAATAAGAGAGGGGGGGGGGGGTCAGTTTAGAACAGAGTTGAGGAGGAACTTCTTCTCTCAGAGGGTAGTGAATCTCTGGAATTCTCTGTCCATTAAAGTGGTGGAGGCTACCTTGTTGAATATGTTTAAGTCACGGATAGATAGATTTCTGATCGATAAGGGAATTAAGGGTTATGGGGAGAAAGTGGGAAAGTGGAACTGATCACAGCCATGATCTTATTGAATGGCGGGGCAGGCTTGAAGGGCTAGATGGCCGACTCCTGCTCCTATTTCTTATGTTCTTATGAGCCACGTTGTGAGCCTGATTAATGAATTTAAATTGGATGGTTTAGCAAGTGATGCTCGGTCATGGAAGCATATCTAACTTTAGACATAATACTGAGTCTTGCAAGCACGGTTTGTTTAACTATGGTCAGTCTATCAGAACACTTCTCTACAACAGGTGAACTAAAGATCACAATTAAAACAATCAAAAGCTCCTTTGACATTTAGGGAATTTATAATTTCTCATTGTCAATTTCACATTTCCCTCTGTTCAATTAAAACTAAACACCGATGATTTAAACACCAATAAAACCAATAAATCCATTTCAAATTAATTTTACTGGGGATTTGAAGTTCAGTGGTAAAAATGATAAAATTTGGAAAACACTGAAAATTTCTGTAGCTTACTCCAATCCAAATTCAGTGGAGTTAATAATGTGTACCTATTGTATCGAATTCTCTCCAGACATCCATTAAGCTAAAATATAAACTGCAAAGTTCCACCAGTTCTGTTTTAGTTAGGTTGGAAACATCTTCATGAAACTTGCTTTGAACAAGTGATCTTTCTCACTTTTAGCAGGCTATAGCAACTCAGTCACAAGAATTCTTAATTTTATTAAGCATTCTCACTAAAGGTTTGCCCAGGGAGAAAATCAAAATGCCTCTGTTAAAATAACATTTTAGATTTTTTTATTACTGTCATATTATAGGAGGAGACATCTGAATTTAATGTGGTATTTTATACAGGTCATAACACAAAGTAAAAATCTGCTGTGATAGTTTTCAGCTGTATAAATGATTCTCATGTGTTGAATTAGTGTGTGGTCTTTTTACTTTCCTTAAAGTAAGTTGAGTGAAAGACTGTACAATCATAAAAAATGGTCAACTTGTCCTACAAATACACACTCATCATAAATTCCGATGTACCTTGACGTTAACAGACTAACTTACTTGACAAAAAACAGCAGTAACCTTTGAGCTCCAGTGGGGATTGTGTTAACTTTATCACTGCTCTATTAGAGTACTATTGATCAAGGAGTGATTGTGCAGCAGTGCGTTGTTGCATCTGTTAGAAACACCTTCAGGCTGTTGCGCATCTGCTGTGTAATGTTATTTCATATATGATCAATAAAATTCATTTTTTAATCTTGAAAATCTTCCTGAATCTAAGATGGTGCCAGAGCGAGGTGACTTCCTGCCAGCTGTGCCCAGCATCCCTCTAATTCTATTTTACTCTCATTCTATGCTTCTAAAACTCTAACTCTTTTAACTTTTGCAACACCGTAAGTATTACTGAAACATTACATTCTGCGCCCTCTCCTTTCCTTCTCCAGCCTCCCATCCATTGAATCTGTCTACACTTCTCGCTGCCTTGGCAAAGCAACCAGCATAATCAAGGACCCCACGTACTCTGGACATTCTCTCTTCCAACTTCTTCCTTCGGGAAAAAGGTACAAAAGTCTGAGCTCATGTACAAAGAACAAAGAAAATTACAGGACAGGAACAGGCCCTTCGGCCCCCCAAGCCTGCACTGACCATGCTGTGTGACTTAACTAAAACCCCCTACTCTTCCATATCCCTCTATTCCCATTCTATTCATGTATTTGTCAAGATGCCCCTTAAAAGTCACTACCTTATCCACTGCCACTATCTCCCCCGGCAACGAGTTCCAGGCACCCATTGCTGTCTGTGTAAAAAATCTTCCTCGTACATCTGCTTTAAACTTTGCCCCTCACGCCTTGAACCTGTGTCCCCCCCAGTAATTGACTTTTCCACCCTGGGAAAAAGCTTCTGACTATCCACTCTGTCCATGCCTCTCATAATCTTGTAGACTTCTATCAGGTCACCCCTCAGCTCTGTCACTCCAGTGAGAACGAACCAAGTTTCTCCACCCTCTCCTCATAGCTAATGCCCTCCATACCAGGCAACATCCTGGAAATATTTTCTATACCCTCTACAAAGCCTCCACATCATTCTGTGTTGACCTGAATTGAACACTATATTCCAAGTGCGGCCTAACTAAGGTTCTATAAAGCTGCAACATGATTTGCCAATTTTTAAACTCAGTGCCCCAGCCGATGAAGGCAAGCATGCCGTATGCCTTCTTGACTACCTTCTCCACCCGCATTGCCACTTTCAGTGACCTGTGTACCTGTACACCCAGATCCCTCTGCCTATCAATACTCTTAAGGGTTCTGCCATTTACTATATATTTCCTATCTGTATGGTAGGTTCTTTACTCAGAGGGTAGTAAGGTCGTGGAATGCCCTGCCTGCAGCAGTTGTGGACTCGCCAACTTTAAACGGGTTCAAATGGTCAGTGGATAGACATATGGATAACATTGGAATAGTTTAGGTTAGAGGGTCATTAGATTGGTTCCACTGGTCGGCGCAACATCGAGGGCTGAAGGGCCTGTACATAGAACAAAGAACATAGAACATTACAGCGCAGAACAGGCCCTTCGGCCCACGATGTTGCACCGACCAGTTACAAAACAATGACCCACTAACCTAAACAAATCCCTTTTCGTCCATAAACCTATCCACGGATCTCTTAAACGCCCCCAAACTAGGCGCATTTACAACTGCAGCAGGCAGGGCATTCCAATCCCTCACCACCCTCTGGGTAAAGAACCTACCCCTGACATCCGTCCTATAACTACCACCCCTTAATTTAAAGCCATGCCCCCTCTTGCTAGATTTCTCCATCAGAGGAAAAAGGCTATTACTATCCACCCTATCTAAACCTCTAATCATCTTATATGTTTCAATAAGATCCCCTCTTAGCCGCCTTCTTTCCAGCGAAAACAACCCCAAATCCCTCAGCCTCTCCTCATAGGACCTCCCCTCCATACCAGGCAACATCCTGGTAAACCTCCTCTGCACCGTCTCCAAAGCCTCCATATCCTTTCTGTAATGTGGGGACCAGAACTGCACACAGTACTCCAAGTGCGGCCGCACCAGAGTTGTGTACAGTTGCAACATGACGCTGCGACTCCTAAATTCAATCCCCCTACCAATAAACGCCAAGACACCGTATGCCTTCTTAACAACCTTATCTACTTGACTCCCAACTTTCAGGGATCTATGTACACATACACCTAGATCCCTCTGCTCATCCACACTATTCAAAGTCCTCCCGTTAGCCCTATACTCGACACATCTGTTATTCCTACCAAAGTGAATTACCTCACACTTCTCCGCATTAAACTCCATCCGCCACCTCTCGGCCCAGCTCTGCAACCTGTCTAAGTCTTCCTGCAAACTATGACACCCTTCATCACTATCTACCACACCTCCGACTTTGGTGTCATCAGCAAATTTATTAATCCACCCAACTATACCCTCATCCAGATCATTAATAAAAATTACAAACAGCAGTGGCCCCAAAACAGATCCCTGAGGCACACCACTCGTAACTGAACTCCATGATGAATACTTACCATCAACCACCACCCTCTGTCTCCTATCCACTAGCCAATTCCTGATCCAATTACCTAGATCACCCCCAATCCCATACATCTGCATTTTCTGCAGAAGCCTACCATGGTGAACCTTATCAAACGCCTTACTAAAATCCATATACACCACGTCCACTGCCTTACCCCCATTCACCTCTTTGGTCACTTTCTCAAAAAACTCAATAAGGTTAGTAAGGCACGACCTACCCGCCACAAAACCATGTGACTATCTCCAATCAATTCATTGCTCTCCAAATAACTATAAATCCTATCCCGAATAATTTTTTCTAAAACCTTGCCCACAACAGAAGTGAGACTCACCGGTCTATAATTCCCAGGGAAGTCTCTGTTCCCCTTCTTAAACAATGGGACAACATTCGTTAACCTCCAATCTTCCGGTACTGTACCAGAGGCCAACGACGACCTGAAGATCAGAGCCAGAGGCTCTGCAATCACTTCTCTTGCCTCCCAGAGAATCCTGGGGTAAATCCCATCTGGACCAGGGGACTTATCTATTTTCAGACCCTCCAGAATATCTAGCACATCCTCCTTATCAATTGCAACACTGTCAATTCTACTCCCCTGCAATCCAGTGTCCTCCTCAGCTATATCCATGTCCCCCTGCGTGAACACCGAAGAGAAATATTGGTTCAATGCCTCTCCAATCTCCTCCGGTTCCACACATAACTTCCCTCTGCTGTCTATAACTGGCCCTAATCTTGCCCTAACCAACCTTCTGTTCTTGACATACCTACAGAACGCCTTAGGATTCTCCTTAACCCTATCAGCCAAAGTCTTCTCATGTCCTCTTTTAGCCCTTCTTAGCTCACTCTTCAACTCCCTCCTAGCCAATCTAAAGTTTTCTAGTGCACTACCTGAGCCCTCACGTCTCATCCGAACATAAGCCTCCTTTTTCCTCTTAACCAACGAAAAAACTTTGCTGTAATGTTTACTGTGTAATGTGTTTGCTGTAATGTTTGCTGTAATCTTTACTGTGCTGTAATGTTCTATGTTCTATATATTGGATCTTCCAAAATGGATTACCTCACATTTGCCCAGATTAAACTTCATCTGCCATCTCTCCGTCCAAGCCTCCATGATCTATATCCTGCTGTATCCTCTGGTGGTCCTCATCATTATCCGCAAATCTACCAACCTTCGTACAATCTGCAAACTGACTAATCAAACCAGTTATATTTTTCTCCAAATCATTTATATGTATTACAAACAGCAAAGATCCCAGCACTGATCCCTGAGAAACACCACTTGTCACAGCCCTCCATTCAGAAACATACCCTTCCACTGCTACCCTCTGTCTTCTTTGACTGAGCCAGTTTTGTATCCACCTTACCAGCTCACCTCTGATCCCGATTGACTTCACCTTCTGCACCAGTCTGCCATGAGGGACCTTGCCAAAGGCCTTACTGAAGTCCATGTAGACAACATCAATTGCCCTACCCTCAATCATTTTCGTCACTTCCTTGAAAAACTCGATCAAGTTCATGAGTTTGCTGATGACACCAAGATTGGTGGAATGGCAAATTGTGCGGAGGGTGTGGAGAGTCTGCAGAAGGATCTAGATAGGCTGGGCAAATGGGCCAGGAACTGGCAAATGGAATTTTTAATGTTGGCAAATGTGAGGTTGTCCACTTTGGTAGGAATAATGGTAGGAAGGACTATCACTTACGTGGCGAAAAACTGCAGCAGGCGACGGTGCAGAGGGACCACGGGGTCCTTGTGCATGAGTCGCAAAAACCCAGCCTGCAGGTGCAGCAGGTGGTCAGGAAGGTGAATGGGATGCTGGCCTTCATAGCGAGGGGGATTGAATATAAAAGTAGGGAGGTCTTGCTGCAACTGTATAGGGCATTGGTGAGGCCACAGCTGGAGTACTGTGTGCAGTTTTGGTCGCTGCACTTACGCAAGGATAATTTGGCCTTGGAGGGAGTGCAGAGGAGGTTTACTAGGCTGACTCTGGAGTTGAGGGGGTTGAACTATGAGGAGAGGCTGAATAAACTAGGCTTGTACTCGTTAGAGTTTAGAAGAATGAGGGGAGATCGCATTGAGACGTATAAGATGATGAATGGGATGGATAGGATAGAGGTGGAGAGGCTCTTCCCGCTCAGAAAGGACAGTAGGACTAGAGGGCACAGCCTCAGGATAAAGGGGGGGGCGGTTTAGAACGGAGTTGAGGAGGAACTTCTTCACTCAAAGGGTGGTGAATCTCTGGAATTCTCTGTCCGTTGAAGTGGTGGAGGCTGCCTCGCTAAATACTTTTAAGACGCGGGTTGATGGGTTTTTGATAAGCAAAGGGATTAAGGGTTATGGGGAGAGGGCGGGAATGTGGAACTGAGACATGACAGATCAGCCATGATCTTATTGAATGGCGGGGCAGGCTCGAAGGGCTAGATGGCCTACTCCTGCTCCTATTTCTTACATTCTTATGTTCTTATGTTCTTAGACACGACCTCCCCTTCACAAAACCATGTTGCCTCTCACTAACACGTCCACTTATTTCCAAGTGGGAATGAATTGTACCGACCGACTCAAGAACAGTTCCTTTGCTGCTGTCAGAATTTTGAACGGACTTACCTCGCATTAAGTTGATCTTTCTCTACACCCTAGCTATGACTATAACACTACATTCTGCACTCTCTCATTTCCTTCTCTATGTACAGTATGCTTTCTCTATATAGCACACAAGAAACAATACTTTTCACTGAATGTTAATATCTGTGACAATAATAAATCAAATCAAAATGAAACGTGATGGCTCTTCGGTATTTTCTGTTAATTCATTAGTTTTTTTTGCTGTTAACGTGTTGTTTATCAATAGTTTTCCTTTTGATTTTCTATTTGAGGCAGCCAGGACTATCCAGTTAACAGCAGCATTCTCTAGTGTTCCTCTTGTGCAGAAGGACAAAGTTGGACACAGGAGAAATGAGGGAACGAGACAGCGGTACCGAGGAAAAGGAGTTCCAGAGAATGGGAATATAGTGGTTGACAGTGTTGGAGTAGAGAGAAAGGGGAATAAAAACCAGTATATTAATCAAATCTCCCGGGGGTTAATTTGCATCAGTTGCATTGGGTGATGGTTAGGATGTGAAATTAATCCAATGCCTGTTCAGTGTAATATTTATAACAGTCACATTGCTCCCTGCCCAAGGGTCACTAAAACAAGGTACATTCTTAATTAGCACCCTATCCACTACCTTTAACATTCAATCTCTGGATCACTGACACACAATGGCGTCCGTGTGCACCACCTACAAGATGCACGGCAGCAACTCACCACATAGTTCCTCAGGTGCTGTCAGACCTGCTGAGATTTCCCAGCATTTCCTGTTTTTGTTTCAGATTCCAGCATCTGCAGTATTTTGTTTTTATCTTAGTTAACTTCAGAGGGGGAACTCCCCCCTCCGCCTTCAGAGGGGGAACTCCCCCCTCCGCCTTCAGAGGGGGAACTCCCCCCTCCGCCTTCAGGGGGGGAACTCCCCCCTCCGCCTTCAGGGGGGGAGCTCCCCCCTCCGCCTTCAGGGGGGGAACTCCCCCCTCCGCCTTCAGAGGGGGAACTCCCCCCTCCGCCTTCAGAGGGGAACTCCCCCCTCCGCCTTCAGAGAGGGAACTCCCCCCTCCGCCTTCAGAGGGGGAACTCCCCCCTCCGCCTTCAGAGGGGGAACTCCCCCCTCCGCCTTCAGGGGGGGAGCTCCCCCCTCCGCCTTCAGGGGGGGAGCTCCCCCCTCCGCCTTCAGAGGGGGAACTCCCCCCTCCGCCTTCAGGGGGGGAGCTCCCCCCTCCGCCTTCAGGGGGGGAGCTCCCCCCTCCGCCTTCAGGGGGGGAGCTCCCCCCTCCGCCTTCAGAGGGGGAACTCCCCCCTCCGCCTTCAGGGGGGGAGCTCCCCCCTCCGCCTTCAGGGGGGGAGCTCCCCCCTCCGCCTTCAGAGGGGGAACTCCCCCCTCCGCCTTCAGGGGGGGAGCTCCCCCCTCCGCCTTCAGAGGGGGAACTCCCCCCTCCGCGTTCAGAGGGGGAACTCCCCCCTCCGCCTTCAGAGGGGGAACTCCCCCCTCCGCCTTCAGAGGGGGAACTCCCCCCTCCGCCTTCAGAGGGGGAACTCTCCCCTCCGCCTTCAGAGGGGGAACTCTCCCCTCCGCCTTCAGAGGGGGAACTCTCCCCTCCGCCTTCAGAGGGGGAACTCCCCCCTCCGCCTTCAGAGGGGGAACTCCCCCCTCCACCTTCAGCCCATTTCCATTTACTTCATTTCATTTCATCTCATTCATCCATTTTATCATCCTTTTTTCACTTCTATTTTTCCACTTCTCCATTCCAGCTCCCCTTCTTGCCACCCACCAACACCTCCTGCCCCCACCTCCCTTCAGGACCAATGTCACTTTCCTCAGACAGTTCTTTAACAGTCTGTATCTGCTCTGCCATTCTCACATTCCGATCAGCTAATGGACACTTAGCACCTTCTCAGCTTTCTATATCCTCATTTACATTTGTCCAATTCCAATGGTATAAATCTCTGCTGATTCTCTTTGCTCTCAGCTCTGATGAAGGGTCATCCAGACTCGAAACGTTGGCTCGATTCTCTCCCCATAGACGCTGTCAGACCTGCTGAGATTTTCCAGCATTTTCTGCTCTTGTTTCGGATTCCAGCATCTGCAGTTATTCATTTTTATTAAGGTACCACCTTCCCTGATGTGATTCAGAAACATTTTATAGAAAGTATAGGAAGTAAACGCTCAACTAAAGTAACAATCTTAAAGTAACAAGCAGCAATGAGTACTGAGTGTTTATTACAGTATATGCACATATTTAACCAAACTTCCTAATTGCTGTACTGTCCTCATTTTGTTTTTAACTGAATCTTCTGGGAAACCTAGTAACACCCTGGATGTGATATTAAACTGAAATCTGTGTTGAAATATTGCAGCAATTGTCTGATTACCATAACGTTAATAGACAAGTCTATCGGGGAGGCCGCGTACACCCAACCTGGTTTCTCCGAGTGAAATGCAAAAGTTTGGAGTCTGCTTCCCAATCCCTCGGCACTTTTGCTAATTTGACTCCTCCCACCAATCATTTCAAATCAAATCTAATCAAATCTAACTACCACATAGAAAACTCACAGACACTCCTTCAGGTTAAAATTACCCCCAAAGGGCACATGTGCAAAATGTTACAAATAAAAATTTGCCCCGCTTGATATTTTTGCAAAACTACATTTAGACACTGTGACCCGAATTTATACTGTGCTCCAATAGATGCAGAATAATTGGGGTTTTACACTCTCTGCATTTAGCTTTCCAGCCTCTGGTCCTGTTTTGCATCGAGCACGGTTATTGACGGCTACACTTACAGGAAACATTTTCTCAACTGAAGGATTGAATTGTAGTCATTTTCAAAACTAATACCAGTGAAAATCGGAGGTTGTCCAATCTTTGACCCTATGTTTCAGCAATTTAGCTGAACTTGAATTTCCTGTTGATACAAGAACGCTCCTGCCCTGAAGACTTGGCATCAACTTCTGTAACCCACAGAACAGTCCTTCATTGTGTGAAACTCCTAGCAATCTCTCAACATGATAACCTGCCATAAATTGTAAATATCATGTTTTATTACTCAGACTCTCAGCATTAGGATTGATACGTTTACAAAACCTAGAAGCTGCATTGAAACTGATTTGTTCTCAAATAGGTCTTGCCCTTCTTTATGTTAATTACATATTTGTGTGCGCAATTTCTAACCAATATTTGCACCAAAGAATAAATTGGAAATTCTTGGAGTGTGTTTGCCAAGTGTCTATTCTAGTTTTACAAATTCAAGATAATAATTTTATTCAGTAATTAAATTTTGTTTAACATTCCTGAAATATGACCTGACTTACTCCTTATCAACTGCATCTGGTGCTGGTGCTGATGAGGTTGGTCATTATTTATATCCAATACCACCGCAGCTTCAGGTAAGGGCCGATGTGTGGGTAAACACGGAGACGCTCTTCCTGGGCTTGGTATTTCAGATGGTGAAGTTTCCCTTCTCACCATCTGAGAAAATGGTTGCAAACACAGCCCCGCCCATACTGAGGGTCCCACAGCCATTGGCCAGAGGCAGGAGGAAGCCCCACCTCAGAAGGGTGCATGCCAACCTCCATTGGCCAGGAGCTGCAGTGGGCAGGGCTGGTACCACAATCAGCCCCAGAGCCTGAATCCAGGACCAGGCTGGGTTTGGGGGGAGGATTTTCAGGGTAGGTGAGGTCAGGAGGTGGGGAAATGGACAGAGGGAGGTGAGATGGGGTGCAGAGGTGAATGAAGGACAGTCAACCTTTTGCAGGGTGGGGGTTTTGTTAAGAGGAGATTGATTGAGACATCACCCTGTTCCTACCCCCCTGCCCCCACACCCTGACCTTCCTACCCGAGGTGAATCTTTGGGTATCATCTCCATTCTCATGAACATCTGAGACTGACAGGAAACGGTCCTTACATGGTCAGTGAAGGTCCACTTACGAACCTCAATTGGGGCAAGGGTGGGCAGGACAAGCTCGACTTCCCTGTCCAGCATAAAATTGCAGCGATGTCGGGCTGGGTGGAGCTCAGTTAATTCCCCTTCTTACAAACCCACCGGTGGGAAATGAAACATTGCCCGTGATATTAGATTCAAGAAGGCAGCTGTGTATTATCTCATTCCCCAATCTAATATAATTAACAACATAAAGTCCCTTTACTTGGACTCCAGTCAACACAAACTTGTCATGATTATGCTGTTCCAGGTATCCTGCTAATGCTGTGATAAATATTAATTGCAGCCAGTTCACGTTTCTGAAATTGATAAGCAACAATTCCTTCAAGTTTCAATTATTTAAAAAGAATATTTTTCTCAGTGTCTATTTTCCCTCCTTCTCTTTATCCAATCTTTCTTTCCCTTTGTTGGTTTATCTGTCTCGATTTGACAGTGGATTCGCCCACACTTCCTTCTCTCACTGTGAAATTCTCCAATCAGATTGTTTTTTTGTTATTCATATGTGGGACATGGGCGTTGCTGATTGGCCAGTATTTATTGCCCATCCCTTAAGGAGATAAGCAGTTATCTACCCTGTTTCCCAAACTTACAGCGATTTATAGGACAAAATATTATCAACATTAAACAGGTAAGCACAAGTTAAATTTAATTTGCCATTGGTTAACTGAAACGTTTGGGTCAATGTGTTGATGGCTTGTTTCATTTCACTGACACAATGTTGTTAACAATCCTTTGGCTGCTTTATTGGATGGTTCGATTGAACAATGATGTCCTCTCTGACTCTCTTTTCCACTTTGTCTTTTCATCTTTTTTGTGTGTCTTTTATGCTTCTTATATGCCACCACCTACATTCCCTGCTCCTATCACTTCCTCTCTCTCCCTGACTCTGCTCACTGTCCCTTGTATCCTGGAAGTGAATGTGAGACCTAAGCACTTGGATGTGAAAGTATTGCCATTGCTTGCTGTCCAAGTTGGCAGCTGTCTCTGTTTGCAGTGGGACTGGGCTGGGTGTGTGGACTGGATCATAGCGGAGCTGTGCTTTACTGATATTACCAGGAAGAGACCTGTTTATCCATGATCCAGGCTGAGGTTCCATGGTCTGGATGGACTGACTACTGTTTGTAGTCACATACCTGGAGAAACGGCTTGTGCACATTAATAGTCTTGGAGGTGTTTGCACTGCATGTATACCACATCAAATGGAAAAACTTCAGTAAAAACTCTCCTCCTGTGTAATAGTCACACAATCATAATCCTGGAGATGCTATTTGAGAAATAGATCACATTTTGCAGGAAAGGGTAGATTCGGATCTAAAATGTTCGAAGGTCCCTCAGAGTGCACTGTGTTTCTTGGAGGAGAAAAGTGACGGTGGTTTTATTCATCATGTGCCTTTGGGTGGAATTCTCCCACCTTGAGGCAAAGTGTGGTGGTGGGTGGTTCTGGCAATGCCTATTCCATTGATTAAAATAGCAGGAACCTGCACTGGATTCTGCTCTCAATGTTATCTGTAAGAGGTTTTATTGTGAGGAGCTGTGTGTCAGTTATCGTGGAGAATTGGTTTTGATGGAATCAGGATGTAAACTTGGTGAGCGGAGAGAGAGGTTTTGAATATAAAGGTGTTGAGTCCAAAGATGTGCGGGTTAGGTGGATTGGCCTTGCTAAATTTCCCCTTAGTGACAGGGGGACAGGGTAAATGCATGGGTTATGGGGATAAGGCCTGGGTGGGATTGTGGTCAGTGCAAACTCAATGGGCCGAATGGACTCATTCTGCACTGTAGGATTTTATTACCTCCACTCCAAAAACTTGAATAATAAAGCTGATTAATAATGAAGGTAGAAAATAACCAATTAGTGCAAAGTCCAACACAAAAATATAAAACACATGGCCAACGAGAAGCATTGACCAATGAAGAAGAATCGTGACAAGGGGTGAGATTCTCCAGTCCCCCAGCTGCGCATTTCCCAGCGGCTGGAGGCAGCGTGCCCTCTGTGGGCAGCAGGAATCTCTGATCCCACCACTGTCAGTGGGAATCACCTCAAACTGCCGGGAAACCAATGGGTGGGAGGCGCACTGCGGGAGGGACTGGAAAACCTGTGTTTGTGCAAAAACGAATAACCAAACTCAGTGTTCACAGACACTGAGCGAGCTGGGAAAATGATCTGTAATTAAGATTCTAAACACCTTGTCATTATCGAATAAAATCCTGGGAAGCACAAACTGAGATTTATAAAGATCAAGGCCTCCACCTGCTGGAATGTGCGCATTATTAACACAGAAAAACTCCACTGGATGTAAATAGAAAAGATTCAAAACAGTTAGCCACAAAAAAATACAGGGACAATTCTCTCAGCCCACCGTACTGCTCGAGCAACGCTACACGGGGACATCAGCGAAGGCACCATGGTCTCTGCACATCTCTGGCTCCAGGTTTTTTGGAATGATCAGCTCCGCTCCGGAAATCAGTACGGAGCTGATTTCCATATTTAAATTACCACTTCCATCCCATTCGCAGGCCCAGGATGGAAGTGTCTAGCATCCCCCCTCCCCCCCCACCCCGCTCCCCACCAGCAAGTGTTTCACTCCAGCAGGATTTACTCCCCCTGTTCCCACTAACAGGGAACTGGCAGACCAACCTCGCTGGAGGTAACAGAGGCCATGGAGACACAGCTAACTCCAGGAGGTCGAGGGTAAAAGGAGTGCCCTTTGGGCAGTGCCAGCCTGGTGGTACCAACCTGGCCCCCGGCACTGCCCAAGAAGCAAACTGGCAATGCCCAGGGGGCACCTTGACACTGCACATCAGGCACCTGGCAGTGTCAAGGGGTGGGGCCAAGGGAGAATGGCCTATTGTGGGGGTGGAGTCGATAGGGGGACACTGGTGTGATTCTCGCTGCCGCTCTGCAAAATGATTGTGGGGAGAGGGAGGGAAGAGGGTGATCGGGGCTGGCCTTCTGGGTAGGGGGGTGATTGGCTTGCCTGAGGGATGGTGGGGCAGCTGGAGGGAGGGGGGGTAGCCCAGACAGCCAGAGTAGGGGAGATGGGGTCGGGGCTGCTGGGGTTATTCAGGGAGATTGGGACTGGTGGGGTGAAGGGGAGACATTAGTACTTTTCCAGAGAGGTCCGAGAGGCTAATGATTGGGGTGAGGGAACCGGAGTGGCAGAGATACTGGGCTGGTCAGGATCGGGAGGCTGGCAGTGTGGGTCCACTGTGCATGTACCGATCTCCGCTCTGACAGATTAGCACAGGTACAGTGGCCCATTCAGCGCGATGCTGCCAGCCTCCTGAATGGGAATAGACCCTCCACTGAGTTTCAGAGTGACTCTCACTCAGGCCGTCTGCAATGCTCAGACTGTGGGAGATTCACTCTGGAAAACCAGTTTTCCATTCTGCCATAGAGTGAAGTCATCACAGGTTTTGTTTGTCAAAAAAGTTCATCTTCCCTGAGCCACAATATTGATAACATCTTTCAATTCTTTTTGAGAAGGTCATCGATATATTCAAGGCAGGCTAAAAAGTACCTTCTCAATTTGACAATGTCCTTGTTGATCACCCCAAAAAAAAACAGTTTGATTGTAGCAGCAACATGTCTTAGCAGTTTCCTCCAATAAGAACACTCCTTTCAAGCTGACCCGATTACCCAGAATCAATTATTCCAGATAATTTACATCTTTGAATGAACACACACACGGTGTTAATATGACTTTTGGAAGTTTCATGATCAGCAAGATCTCTTCCAACACTTCTCCAGTTAGAGGACCCATCAACGAAAGTTCATTTACTTTCACTGGGGTCAGGGAATAAGAACAAACAAAAAAACAAAGAAAATTACAGCACAGGAACAGGCCCTTCGGCCCTCCAAGCCTGCACCGACCATACTGCCCGACTTAACGAAAACCCTCTACCATAGAATATAAAACATGGAACAGTACAGCACAGGCCCTTCAGCCCTCAATGCTGTGCCAAGCTTTGTCCGAACCCAAGATCAAGCTATCCCACTCCCTATCACTCTGGAGTGCTCCATGTGCCTATCCAACAAACGCTTGAAAGTTCCTAAAGTGTCCGACTCCACTATCACAGCAGGCAGTGCATTCCACACCCCAACCACTCTCCGAGTAAAGAATCTACCTCGAACATCCCTCCTATATCTCCCACCATGAACCTTATAGTTATGCCCCCTAGTAACAACTACACCCACCTGAGGAAATAGTCTCTGCACGTCCACTCTATCTATCCCCCTCATCATCTTATAAACCTCTATTAAGTTGCCTCTCATCCTCCTTCACTCCAAAGAGAAAAGCCTCAGCTCCCTCAATCTTTCCTCATAAGACCTACCCTCCAAACCAGGCAGCATCCTGGTAAATCTCTTCTGCACTCTCTCCAATGCGTCTACATCCTTCTTATAGTGAGGTAACCAGAAGTGCACACAATATTCCAAATGTGGTCTCACCAAGGTCCTGTATAGTTGCAGCATAACCCCACGGCTCTTAAACTCAAACCCCCTGTTAATAGACACTAACACTATAAGCCTTCTTCACGGCTCTATCCACTTGAGTGGCAACCTTCAGAGATCTGTGGATGTGAACCCCTAGATCTCTCTGTTCCTCCACATTCCTCAGAATCCTGCCATTGACCCTGTAATCCACATTCAAGTTTGTCCTACCAAAATGAATCACCTCGCACTTATCAGGGTTAAACTCCATCTGCCACTTTTCGGCCCAGCTCTGTATCCTATCAATGTCTCTTTGCAGCCTACAAGAGCCCTCCACCTCATCCACCACTCCACCAATCTTGGTGTCATCAGCAAATTTACTGACCCACCCTTCAGCCCCCTCCTCCAAGTCATTGATAAATATCAGCAATATCTTGCACTTCCATTCTCATTTCCGAGTCTACCCATTCTTTTACAGTAACTACTGTACCTCGTGAAATTGGCAAGTCATTGGATAATTCAATGATTCCCTCATTAATACTGTTGCCTAATGTTCAACACTTCCAGCTTTTAAAAATAAAATGACAAGCTTAGCTTTGTCCTGCTACCTCTTCTTCAGTTTTCTGTAATTTTAACTATCAGATTGATGCTTCATATTGTGGCAGAAACTAATCTGGATGTTGGGCTTTTAATGAAATGTCTGAAAGATTCATCTTTTAACTGTGAAGCTAAGATTCTGATTGTGGAATTCAAACATTCATTCTCGTCTCCCATCACCAACTCTCCCTCCACCCTCACACTCTCTGCCAATATGCCCATCCCTCCACTGTCTCCCTCCTTATCTGCCCCTCACCCCTCAGACTCTTCCTCACTTGCCCCAAGGCCTAGATCAGCCCCCTCCGTCACCTCTGGATCCTCTGTCCGCTCTGCTGCCTCAGCCGGCTCCTGGTGGCCGGCTCCTGGTGGCCAGCTCCTGGTGGCCGGCTCCTGGTGGCCGGCTCCTGGTGGCCATCTCTCTCTCTCCCTCAGGACCTTGAGCACTGGGAACTCTTACTGACCTTCCCGTCTGCTCTTCTGTTCTCATCCAATCAGAGTCTGATTTTGCTCTGAGGTTGTTGCTAATAGGCTCAGCTGTAAAAACAGAGAGGAATTAGCGTCTGATTGGATGCCCTAACTGGCTATGTCAATGTGCTCTTTAATCAGCTGACTGACTTCCTGTTTGGTGCAGACATCAGCTTCACCCTCTCTCCCTACCACCACCCCACCACCACCCCCTCCCCTCCACCACCCCCCACCTCCTCTGGTCGGAGCCCTGTGTCAAGGTATAGGGTGTTTCATTGCAAAGACCTGCTTCTGAGGCCCTCCTATAGGAGAATTAGCATGAAGGGTATCAGGGCCAGGGGTGCTGGGTGTGCTGGCATTGGCTGGCACTGAGTTCACACGGTGGGAGGAAGTGGTATGGGGTGTGAGTGAGGGGGTGGAAGGGGGGTGGGGTGGGGGGGGGGGTGCGGTGCAGGATGGGGCTTGAGTGCCTAAACCAGAAGCAATGAAGATGATCTAATGTCACTGAAGAGTTGAGAAGGGGCTGAATTCTGTTCAGCTTCAATTCTGGTAATGCAATGGGACCAACCCTCGAGGCAAACCTGTTGTTTGATCTGTACCATTTCTTAACACAGCTGTCTCTTTACACCCCCCCCTCCCACCCCCCCCACCCCCCCCCCCTCCCCCCCCCCCACCGCAACACCCCACCACCACCAGAAATAAATTGTGATGAGTTATCAGGAAATAAAAAGTCTTTAAGATGGGCACTAAACTCAGGAATGGCCATTTAAAATAGATTATTTTAACACAGACGAATAATAATCTTCCCCTTAACTTCTCAAAGATTTCCGGTCAATTCCTTTCTCCTTGCTCACTCAGCTGTGGAATTACAGCATTTTCTTTCTTCAGATCATCACATGTGAAAAATATTCAGGATAATAAAAGTTGTAAAATCAATGAAAAATACAAATATTAGTAAATCCGAGTGGGAGACAATTACCCGACCCCAGTAAACTCCCCACAAGCTCGATTAGAGACCCGAACACTCTGCTTTACAATGTGGTTACATTTAGAATCGGGGAACTGTGTGTGATGTTACATACAGCAGCTAAATATTCACTCAGTTGTCTATAACTTCATCACCTGCCTTCAGTTTTAATGGCTAAAAGCTGGAGCTGGCTTCATAAAGTTCATTGTTTTCAAAGAATGAATTATAGAGAAAACCCTTTTTGTTAACGGGTAAGTTACTTGGAGATCTCGGTGGGAATTTAAATGAAAAACAGATTGATGATGAGTTAATCTGTGGAGTTGATGACAGAGCTGGAGTGCAGCCCATTGGTCTGTATGATCCATATGTTCCTCCCTCGGATTTTCCAGATCCCAGGATTTCATCCTGAGATACGTCTATCATCACAAATCACATTCCAAACACTTGAATTAAAATTCAATAGCAAGTGCTGAATCCAAAACAAAACTCAGGAAGCAGAATGGAGTGTTCCCAGTCAACTGGAGCATTATGAAGTTTAACCATTAATTAAATCTAACTTGAATAAGATGGGCAGCTACTGAATTCAGGCATCCTGGGACGGGATTTTCCGATAGTGCACACCCCAGACCTGAACTTCCTGCCCAAGCACATTGGATCTTTAAATGATCTGCCGAGTTTCCTGCCTTGCTCGCCCCAGGAGATCTTCCACCATGATGTCAGGAACACAGCCTGATATCTTTGCACCAATAATAATACATAGGCACAGCCCTATTTTCACTGGGTATAATTCAGAACATGAACTCTGTTTCTCCCTCTGCAGACGCTGACTGACCAGCTGAGTATTTCCAGCATTTTCCGTATTAATTTCAAAATTCCAGCAGACACAGTATTTTACTTTTGTAACATTTGTCAGGCAGGGGTCACACAAATGAAATTTAGCTAAACACTAGTGCGGCACTATGGCATGGTGATTAGTGCTGCTGCCTCACAGGGACCCAGGCTCCATTCCAGCGTTGGGCCTCTGTCTATGTGGAGTTTTCATTTTCTCCCCGTGTCTGTGTGGGTTTTCTCCAGATGTTCCAGTTTCCTCCCACAGTCCAAAGATGTGCAGTTTAGGGGGATTAGTGGGGTTCTGGGGATTGGGAGGGCCTGGATAAGATGCACAGTCGGAGAGTTGATGCAAACCTGATGGGCTGAATGGCCTCCTTTGCACTGTAGTGATTCTATGATTCTATGTAAAGTGGTGACGTTAGTCTTACAATTCTTCAGCTGTTTAACTGAAACCATTGTAAAAAGAAGGTCTATTACAGTCAGAGAGGCTGAAGGATCCCCGAAGCATTTTCAACTTCAATCTTAACCACTTTAAGAGAGAATGGCCTTTCCCATTTCCTCTCTGCCAGATTGAATCATCATCTGTGTGATTAATAATGTGATTCTTTCCTTGCCCACATGATAGACTAAAAAATATGAGTGATATTGATATCATCTGGAAATAGTGAATAAACACACTCACTCACACCTAAATAAAAAAACATGGAATTATTGCAAATCAGACACAAAAACAGGTGAAACAGAAAGTAAAGAGACATTGATATTAGATCAGAAATTGATAGATTTTTTTGTTGGCCTAAGTTACTTGGAGAAATGGGTCAAGGGCTGTGATGGAGTTTGATCACACATCTCATTGAATGGTGGATTCAGAGTGAGAGGCTGAATGGCCTCCTCCTTTCCTAAACTCTTACAAACAGTAAATGTGAGAACAAGGCCAAGGAGAGGCTGGAAATGTGATCATTTCAAGGAAAATTGTTCTTCGGAATTGAACCTAAGAAGGGAATCTGTGTGAGGGAGAAAGAAGGGTGTTGATAGGGTAAAGAGAAGGGGGATAGGTAGAGGCTCATATGGAGTTTTAACATTTCATTAGGCCAGTCACAGCAATGGGATCTGCATTGTAACTGTGTAATTCTATTCTCTATGAATGATAAACATGACTGTTAGTAGATTCAAGAGTGGGAACATGAAACAGAAAAAAACAGAGACTCCAGATACTTACAGACCTGAACTTTATTTAAAAAAAACACAAAGGATTACAGGACGATACAGAATTCATCTCCATGAGGCAATGGAAGACAAAATAACACACAACGGTAAAACCAGCAAGAAACTCACTCGTATGAGACAATTGGTGAAATGTAATAAAGAAAGCTTGTAGATAGAGTTAGGAGTGACCTGGGAGTGACCTGCTGGAACTGATGGGTCTCCCACTCCTGCTATTAAAAAAAATAAATTTAATCTTCTTCAAATACTATCCCTGATGTAAGCAGTTTCTTTTTTTGTCTGGCAATAAAATTGTTCATTTATCTTGTTCCCTCCATTCCGAAATGTCAATCTAAACTGATTCCAAAGTTATCTTATACAGAAATATCTCCATTTGCTATTTTAATTGTTAGTTTAAACTTTGTCCAAATTAATTTTTGTAGACACGAAGATTCCTGTAAGTACTTGCAGAACATTCTTTAGTGAAATCCGACGCAATTAATTGAATAGAACAAAAATAATGAGCTTTTCTTCTGCTATCTAAACATTATGATAGGCCCCTCATTATTTAACCTCACAGATACATCCATTTCATTCTGAATACTCCACCTTCAAAAATGTGCTTTTCCATTTCAGTTAGCTGGCATTGTTTCTGTGACAGATAACAGCTATTTATTTAATGGAAGCTCAGGGTGGAATATTGTGGCCCCCTCCCAGCGGGATTTTCCAATTCTTCCAAAATCAATGGACTTTTAAACGGTTCTCCATAATTTATAGCCCCACCCCATCCCTGCCAGGGCTGTAAGTTATTCCCTAATTCTGACACGATTTACCAATCTGTTCATTATCATTTTGAACAAGTAATACTAGCTTATTAACATAATAACACTTCTAAAACCATCGATACAAAGAGCCCATAACATTTGCTTGACACATTTCCAATAACTCTGAATGTTGTTCCTTGCCAAAGAGCCTTCCTTATTCTTTCTTGAAGTCCATTTTTGGGTGGAATTTCCCCATAATTTGTTAAGGTGCCAGGCTCAGACTGAAAACTGATGTGTCTGTCCAGCACACAGCCCAGTTTTCAGACCAGACCATCAGCGAGTCCACCAGAAAGAACACCTGGGACAGTGGTTTACGCTGTCACTCTGGTGGGGCAGAGTCTGATGGAAATGACCAGATCCGTTCCACAGGGATCGAGTACCACAATGTTATTGGAGGCTCTCCCTACCCTCGCCATGGCACAATTATTGGGAGCTCCTCCCGTGTCCTCACTGGGGCTCCCCAGAGAGCCTGCCCTGGCCTTTGCCTGGCACAGGTTGGGACAGGCTGACACTGTCAGGTTTGCAGCACCATCCCATGCCAGGGGACAGTGATCAAGCATGCTCCCCTTCCTGCTGGGGTCCATTGTGACCTTGGAGCCCACCTCCCGTAGGAAATCCTCGACTGTTTTCCATCTTTGTAAAGTTTTTATGAGTTTCAGCGATGTGACGTCAAGGTTTGACTATTCAGTGAGGGGGGGTGGGCGGTGGGGTGGAACCATGTGTCCTGTAGGCCCTTTAATAACATGTAATTTCACTAAAATATATTAAAACAATGTCTTCACTCTTTGTGGGTGGGAACCTCTACATCACCGGCGAGGGGTGGGGAAAATGAAGAAATGAGATCTCACCAGCCAGAATCGCGTTTCCCGATTCTTGCAAAATTTTGTGCCCACTTTGCCATTCTCACTGACGGCGAACATGGGCATAAAGTCACCCCAAACTTTCAACTCCATCTTCTGTATTGACTATCTGTTCCACACTTTTATCAGCCTTCTCGTAAAATAAAACCTCCCAATTCGTACATAATCCACTTACATCCTGCCAAACCACACCAGTCCCCAGTTTCCCCTCTATTTACTCAGCCATCTCTGCCCAGTGAACCTGCCAATATCTGTGCTAATTGTCACTTTCAGGGAAACACAGCAGTGTAAGGGTCACATGGGCTGGGTGACCAATCAGAACTCAACAGTGTGGAATACCTCAAAGGAGATTGGGTACTCCCAGGCAAAGGCTTGTGACCCTTAAAGGGACAATGACCATAAAATACTTTTGAATTCATGAGTATAAACATTGAAATTCAAATGTTTTCAACTTTAAATTGTCTAAAAAATTGAATACTTAGGATATAATTTATTTCATATTTAACTATTCCCAAAAAACATGAAGTCCATTATTAAAGCTTGTTGGTCCCAACCAATAACAGGCTTCCAACCATATACCTGCCCATGCACTATCGTTCCTGTAATTTACAAAAATGTTGTTCCAAGTCCTCTGAGTCAGTGTGTGAGAATGTTTTTTGTTAGTATGTGATTGTGAGTGTCAGTGTGAGTGTGTGTATGAGTGTGTGAGTGTGTGTGTGTGTGTGTGTGTGTGTCAGTATCAGTGTGTGTGTGTGAGTGTGTGTGTGTGTGTCAGTATCAGTGTGTGTGAGTGTGAGTGTGTGTGTGTGTGTGTGTGTGTCAGTATCAGTGTGTGTGTGTGAGTGTGAGTGTGTGTGTGTGTGTCAGTATCAGTGTGTGTGTGTGTGTGTGTGTGTGTGTGTCAGTATCGGTGTGTGTGAGTGTGTGTTTGTGTGTAACAGTGTGAGTGAGTGTATGTGATTACAGCTGAATACAGGAAAGAGATAGAGAATCTAGTGAAATGGCACAATGACAATAATCTCTCCCTCAATGTCAGTAAAATGAAAGAGCTTGCCATCGACCGCAGGAAGCTAGTGGAGAACGTACCCCTTTCTACATCAATAGTGATGAAGTGAAATGGTCAAGAGCTTTACGTTTCTAGGTGTTCAGATCACCAACAGCCAGTCCTGGTCCCCCCATGCTGATGTTACAGTTAAGAAAGTCCATCATTGCTTCTACTTTCTCAGGAGGCTAAGGAAATTTGACATGTCCACCACGACTCCATCAATTTTTACAGATGCACTATAGAAAGCATCCTTTCTGACCTTGGTATGGCTTCTGCTCTGATCAAGACTGGAAGAAACCACGAAGGGTTGTGAGTGTAGCCCAATCCATCATGCAAACCAGTCTCCCGTCCATTGACCCTGTTTACACTTCCCACTGTCTTGGAAAGGCAGTCACAATAATCAAAGACCCCACACATCCCAGATACGATGACACTGTGGAGCAAAAGGTTGGCATAGTGGCTCGCACAGCTGCCTCACAGCGCCAGGGACCCGAGTTTGATTCCTGACGGGTGACTGTGTGGAGTTTGCACCTTGTCCCCATGTCTCCACAGGTTTCCTCTAAGTGTTCCAGTTTCCTCACACAGTCCAAAAGATGTGCTGGTTAGGTGCATTGGCAATGCTAAATTCTCCCTCAGTGTACCCAAACAGATGCCAGATTGTGGCAACTAGGGGATTTTCACAGTAACTTCATTGCAGTTCATTGTGACACTAATAAATAAATAAAATTTAAACATTAAAACTTTAAATATACTCTCTTTCATCTTCTTCTGTGGGGAAAAAGATATAAAAGTTTGAAAATGGATTCAAGAACAGCTTCTTCCCTGTGTCATCAGACTTTTGAATGGCCCTATCACATATTAAGTTGATCTTTCTCTTCACCCAGTGGTGACTGGAACATTACATTCTGCACCCTCTCCCTTCCTTCTCCCTATATACGTTATGAATGGTATGCTTTTGTCTGTACAGTGCCAGAAACAATACTTCTCACTGCATTCTAAATATGTGACAATAAAAAATCAAATCAAATTAAGTCAAATCCACTTCAGATTACCCTGGAATGAATCTTAAAAATTGAGTAACAGGTGGAGCTACCTGTTTCACACTATCACACAGGAGCAACATGAATGATATTCACCACGAACATGGTGCTGCCTTCAAATCTAAATAGACTAATGAGCAATGTGGCCTATGAATGTCAGTGTCAGTGTGATGTTTGGTATGTAGGTTGCACCACTCAAAGGCTGGTGATTATATCAAATTGCATCACAACGAGCAAGGTACAGGCTGTACCCAATCAGGCTGTGTTTACAAAACACAACACACAGGGTGGGATTTTCCAGCCCGTTCCACCGGCAGGATCTTTCTGTCCCTCCGAAGTCCCACTTTGCAGTGAGTTCTCCAGCGGGGCGGTTGGACGAGCTATGCAAACTTCCGGTGACATCAGTGAGACCAGAGGGTCCCACCAACTGCCAATGGACAGCTGCCTTCACCACCAGAGAATAAATCACAATTTGGAAGAGAACATAAGAACATAAGAACATAAGAAATAGGAGCAGGAGTAGGCCATCTAGCCCTTCGAGCCTGCCCCGCCATTCAATAAGATCATGGCTGATCTGTTGTGGCTCAGTTCCACTTTCCCGCCCTCTCCCCATAACCCTTAATCCCCTCTCTTATCAAGAACCCATCAACCCGCTTCTTAAAAATATTTAGCGAGGCAGCCTCCACCACTTCAACGGGCAGAGAATTCCAGAGATTCACCACCCTTTGAGTGAAGAAGTTCCTCCTCAGCTCCGTTCTAAACCGCCTCCCCTTTATCTTGAGGCTGTGCCCCCTAGTTCTACTGTCTTTTTTGAGCGGGAAGAGTCTCTCCACCTCTATCCTATCCATCCCATTCATCATCTTATACGTCTCAATGAGATCTCCCCTCATTCTTCTAAACTCTAACGAGTACAAGCCTAGTTTATTCAGCCTCTCCTCATAGCTCAATCCCCTCAACTCCGGTATCAGCCTAGTAAACCTCCTCTGCACTCCCTCCAGGGCCAAAATATCCTTGCGCAGGTGCGGCGCCCAAAACTGCACACAGTACTCCAGCTGCGGCCTCACCAATGCCCTATACAGCTGCAGCAAGACCTCCCTACTTTTATATTCAATCCCCCTCGCTATGAAGGCCAGCATCCCATTCGCCTTCCTGACCACCTGCTGCACCCGCAAGCTGGTGCAAGAGTATGAAGACAGCTCCAGATCTTTCCTTTAGCATTTAGATATCTAAATTTGAACAAAGCACAGATAATGTAATTCCTGACTTTGGTGAAGGTATTCTCAATATCAGATATCAGATCACAGACAATGTTAACAACTCTGCAATGACTTCCAATGATTTTTTTTGTCTCCTTTCCTTTAGAGAGGATTCTTTTAAATTCTTTACTCTCCCTGTATAGCTGAGATCAAGATCAGGAATTTGCAGTGAACCCACAGCCCCACTAAACTTGAACAAGCTACACCATAACTTTACCCAGTGACATATTTGCTAACAATGTTTACCAGCCAAGGCTCACATTTCAACCATAAAAAGAAAGCAAGAATATCCAATCTGGAAAAGACTTAATGAAATATGTCGGTGCTGAGCGCTGTCGATGCTTTACCAAGTGTTGACATACCATATGTTTCGTTGTTATTCGATAGTTTTCCTTCCAAACATGTTTTCACTTCCACTAAATAATCACTTTCTGGCTAATTTCCCACAAGAGACCCAAAGTATTTGCACAATTAAGAGGGAGTTTGTTTAAGTGTTAGGTGAACAAGGACTCGTGTTAACTGATAAGAGATTAGATGGTGAATGGACGCATGATTTTCCGGTTGTTTCAGTTGGGTCAATACCTGTTGGAAACCTGGGAATTGTTGTGAGAAGCTATGCTGAGTTAAAGTGCAGGGATTCTCTGCATTCATTCAGCCTGTGTATTCATGCCGGGAATATTTTCAGCTTTCAAGCAGAACTCTGATCTTGTTTTGACAGCAGTCTGAACAGCTGGACAAACCTCTGACATGTTGACTTTAGCTGTTGATTCTCAACAACACAAAGCTGATCAGTGGTCAGTATTGAAGATCAGTGTATGTCAAAACAAATATTCTTGCTGCAAACCTGGAAACACAGAAGCACAAACCTTCGTTTCTGCACCATTGAAGAGAAATTGTCAATTGAACAGTGACAGAACACATCAGCAAAAGCAAAGGTAACAGAGAAATCTCACAAAACCAAAAATCAGGAAGGAGCAAGAAGCAGAGCAATAGCTAACAACTGATAATATTCAAAGAATTCTAATGTAAATAAAGCTGGGTGTAACAGTAGATAACATCAGTGAATATATCATTGGCAGCAAACTATACAAAAAAAACTTTATCTGAATTATACTGCAAAAATTTTTTTAGGTAATAAACAGAAGATATTTTCTATCCATTTTCCTTTTACTAGGTATTCAATATTAAGGAGTTTCGCAAGGTACAGCTATCTTTCTCCATATTAAACTGTTTATAAATAGCTAATACAATAATACTGTTAATTAAATAATAGGATTTATCATGAATGAAATGTGTAACATAAGTAATATTTGTGCCTTACAAGTGGCAGGCAATAACCATCTCCAACAAGATAAAATCTAACCATTTCCACCTGATATTCAATGGCATCATCTCGCTGAACCCCCCCACTGTCAACATCATGGAGGCTCCTATTGATCAGAAACTGAACTGGCCCAGCCTTATAAACACTATGGCTACAAGAGTAGCTCAGAGGCGAGGAATCCTATGTTGAGTAATTCCCCTCCTGACTTTCCAAAGCCTGCCTACGACCTCCAAGGCACAACTCAGGAGTGCAACAAGAACACATTTCTCTTGCCTGAATGAGTGTAATGGCCAAGTGGCATTATCACTAGACTATTTAATCCAGAAACTAAGCTAATGTTCTGGGGACCCAGATTAAATCCTGCCATGGCAGGTGGTGGAATTTGAATCCAATTTTTTTTTAAATTGTGATGAATATACTGTTGACCAAGGACCATATGTAAGGATGAAAAAAACAAGGTTCAGTTGGATCACTTGAGGGTTGCAGGGTGGCAAGCAATGAGCTAAATAAAGGGCTAAGGTGAGCCAGGAAGGGGCATGAGAAGCCCTTGGCAGGTCGGATCAAGGAAAACCCCAAGGTTTTTTACTCTTATGTGAGAAATAAAAGAATAACCATGATGAGATTAGGATGGGTCAAGGATAGTAGTGGGAACTTGTGCATGGAGTCAGAAGAGATAGGTAAGGTGTTGAATGAATACTTTTCTTCAGTGTTCACCAAGGAGAGAGGCCACGTTTTTGAGGACAAGAATGTGATACAGGCTGATAGGCTAGAGGAAGTAGATGTTCTGAGGGAAGGCATAATGGCAATACTGAAAAACCTGAGGATCGATAAGTCCCCTGGGCCAGATGGGATATATCCTAGGATTCTTTGGGAGGCAAGGGATGAGATTGCAGAGCCTTTGGCTTTGATCTTTGGGTCCTCACTGTCCACAGGGATAGTGACAGAAGACTGGAGAGTGACAAATGTTGTTCCTCTGTTCAAGAAAGGAAATAGGAATGACCC
Organism: Carcharhinus amblyrhynchos; assembly: GCF_965287045.1. Classification (NCBI taxonomy): domain Eukaryota; kingdom Metazoa; phylum Chordata; class Chondrichthyes; order Carcharhiniformes; family Carcharhinidae; genus Carcharhinus; species Carcharhinus amblyrhynchos. The sequence goes on from NC_137342.1 coordinate 52,829,857, forward strand.
TGGTAATTATAGGCCAGTTAATCTTACTTCAGTGGTCAGTAAGTTAATGGAAAAGGCCCTGAGGGATAGGATTTATGACCATTTGGAAAAGTTACAGCTTAATCCGGGATAGTCAGCATGGATTCGTAAAGGATAAGTCTTATCTCACAAATTTGATTGAATTCTTTGAGGAGGTAACTGTGTGTGTAGATGAAGGTAGAGCAGTTGATGTTGTATACATGGATTTTAGTAAGGTGTTTGATGAGGTTCCCTGTGGTAGGCTCATGAAGAAAGTAAGGAGGTGTGGGATAGAGGGAAATTTGGCCAATTGGATAAGTAACTGGCTGTCTCATAGAAGACAGAGGGTGGTGGCGGATGGAAAGTTTTCAGACTGGAGGCCAGTTACCAGCGGTGTACCACAGGGATCAGTGCTGGGTCCTCTGTTATATGTGATTTTTATCAATGACTTGGAGGAGGGGGCTGAAGGGTGGGTTAGTAAATTTGCTGATGACACCAAGATTGGTGGAGTAGTGGATGAGGTGGAGGGCTCTTGTAGGCTGCAAAGAGACATTGATAGGATGCAGAGCTGGGCCGAAAAGTGGCAGATGGAGTTTAACCCTGATAAATGCGAGGTGATTCATTTTGGGAGAACAAATTTGAATGCGGATTACAGGGTCAATGGCAGGGTTCTGAGGAATGTAGAGGAACAGAGAGATCTTTGGGTTCATATCCACAGATTCCTGAATGTTGCCACTCAAGTGGATAGAGCCCTGAAGAAGACTTATAGTGTGTTAGCGTCTATTAACAGGGGGTGTGAGTTTAAGAGTCATGGGGTTATGCTGCAACTGTACAGGACCCTGGTGAGACCACATTTGGAATATTGTGTTCAGTTCTAGTCACCTCACTATAAGAAGGATGTGGAAACATTGGAGAGAGTGCAGAGGGGATTTACCAGGATGCTGCCTGGTTTGGAGTGTAGGTCTTATGAGGAAAGGTTGAGGGAGCTAGGGCTTTAGAGTGGAGGAAGATGAGAGGTGACTTAAGAAAGATTTATAAAATGACGAGGGGGATAGATAGAGTGGACGTGCAGAGACTATTTCATTGGATGGATGTAGCTGTTACTGGGGGGCATAACTATAAGGCTCATGATGGGAGATATAGGAGGGATGTCCGAGGTAGATTCTTTACTCAGAGAGTGGTTGGGGTGTGGAATGCGCTGCCTGCTGCGATAGTGGAGTCGGACACTTTAGGAACTTTCAAGTGGTTATTGGATAGGCACATGGAGCACACCAGAATGATAGGGAGTGGGATAGCTTGATCTTGGTTTTGGGCAAAGCTCAGCACAACATCGAGGGCTGAAGGGCCTGTATTGTGCTGTACTGTTCCATGTTCACGTTCAATGACCAATGAACCACTGTCGATTGTCGAAAAAACTCATCTGGTTCACTAATGTCTTTTAGGGAAGTAAATCTGCCAACCTTACCCAGTCTGGCCTACGTGTGACTCCAGACCCACAGCAGTGTTGTTGACTCTTAACTGACCTCTGAACAAGGGCAACTAGGGATGGGCAATAAATGCTGTGCAGCCAGTGCCACCATGTCCCATGGATGGAGCCAACACTAAAGAAGCTTGAAATTATCCGGGACAAAGCAGCTGGTTTGATTGGCATCCTTTCCACAAACATCCACTCCCACCATCACTGATATACAGGGGCAGCAATGTGTACCATCTACACGGTGCTGCAGTAACTCACCCACAGCACCTCTGAAACCCACAAGCACAACCATCTCAGAGAAGGGCAGCAGATACCTGGGAACACCAGCACCTGGAGGTTCCCCTCCAAACCACTCACCATCCTGACTTGGAAATATATCGCCGTTCCTTCACCGTCACTGAAACTCACTCTCTAACAGTACTGTTGGTATGTCTGTAATGTCCTAACTATGTTAGGGGTGGTGGATTTTATTCAAAAAGAAAAAGATTTGCACACATAGATTCAAACTGGCAACAACAGATTTATTGAAAGGAGCTGCTGCCTTTTGCAGAGAAAATAAAACGAAACAAGAGCCTGCCCCAGTGACATCATCATCGAATCACATGACTGTGTACAGTTCTGGTCTCCCTTTTATAGAAAGGATAATATTAAATTAGAAAAAGTGCAGGAGAGATTTACTAGGATGCTACTGGGACTTGATGGTTTGACTTCTAAGGAGAGGTTGGATAGACTGGAACTTTTTTCTCTGGAGTGTAGGAGGCTGAGGAGTGATCTTATAGAAATCTATAAAATAATGAGGGGCACAGATCAGCTAGATAGTCAATATCTTTTCCCAAAGGTAGGGGAGTCTAAAACTAGAGGGCACAGATTTAAGGTGAGAGGGGAGAGATACAAAAGTGTCCAGAGGGTCATGTTTTTCAAAGAGAGAATAATGAGTATCCGGAACAAGCTGCCAGAGGTAGTAGTAGGGTACAATTTTGTCTTTTAAAAGCATTTGGACAATTACATGGGTAAGATGGATATAGAGGGATATGGGCCAAATGTGGGCAATTGGGATTAGCTTAGGGGTTTAAATGAAAAGGCTGGCATGGGCAAGTTGGTCAAAGGGCCTGTTTTCATGCTGTAAACCTCTATGACTCTATGACATGATTGGTCAATATATAGCAGAACCTACTACTCAGGGAGTTCAACTGTTCAAGAAGGCAGCTCACTGCCAACTTCCCAAGGGCAACTAGGGATGGGTAATAAATGCTGGCCTAGCCAGCGAAGCCCACGTCCCTTGAATGAAAAAATATATAATCCTCTGAACTTTATTAACTCAGGACACTTTGACCTTGTAAAATTGTTCACTGCAACATCTACTCGCTCTGTACAAGTTTCATATTTTCATCCACCCCTCTGCACAGGCTGCATTCCCTTCCAAACAGAATTACAATTGTTTGTTTATTCTCGTTGACCCGAATATTTTCTCGTCTAATCTTTCAATGAGAAACTGCAGACTTTTACAGAGTTGGTGACAATCCCACTCCAGCTGTGACTGCGTCAGGCTGTATAAGATGAGCTAATACAATTAAATAGTTTCAAAACTGTGACTTGACATCAATGAAGCTTTAATTGTTTTTAGCACAAGTGTAAATATCTTCAACATGAGGTTATACGATGGGAAGATTAGTGAAGGGAGCCAAATTACATTCCAGACTGAAGTTTAAACATGGATCAAATTTACTTTTTAAGTTTAGAGATATAAGAAATTTGAAGTCAGTTTAAACCTCAGAACTAGGAACTGAAAAATACAGGATTGAAGACAAATAGGATTGGGGCGACATGGTGGCACAATGATTTGTACTGCTGCCTCACAGTGCCAGGGACCCGGGGCAGAACGGTGGCACAATGGTTTGCACTGCTGCCTCTGAACAGCGGATAAAATATTGTCAAACAAACGTTTTTGAAATGATGAGGCCACTATTCCCGACAACAGTGATCAGAATTATATGTGATGAAGGTGTGTGCACTTGACCTGACCTCAGGTGAAATCACACAAGAAGACATTGGGGGCGCAACCCAATCTCACCATGCACACACGTGTAATTGTAGCTGATGGGCAGCGTTGAAGTTGGAATTTTCCAGCCAACAATAAAAGGACCAAATAAGGGTATGGGTGGAAACAATGTTCTATTACCTGTGTGATTTTGCCACAACGGTCAACACATTTTCATCCATTTCTCATCCATGGGCAGGAACAAAGTAGAAACACTCAGTTTAGGTAAGAGTTTGGTGCTGTTCCATTTATGAGATTTGAAGATTGGGCAGAAGAGAGAAGGGGGCCAAGTAAATGCAGGCAGCGTCCAAGAGAGTGAACTGATGGAGACAGAGCATAGGCAAAGTGGGCAGAAGGCAGCAGGATCTGTGTGAGATGCCACTACCCTGGAGCCAGTGAACAGGCAGAGGGTATCAAGCACCTCAACATGTCCAAGCTTTTTACGAATGGAGCATTTGCAGGATATAGGTACATTCACTCGTCACAGTCAATCTACATGCTGAGTGGGCTGTTTAAGACAATGGAGAACTCCAGCGAGGTGCCATCTTGATTGGAGGATCAATGAGCTCTTGTTTTGACATTTCCATTTCCCATCAGAGGACCCCACAGCATTTGGAATCCCCACCACTCTCACATTGTGCTCTACACTCTTACCTCTCTCTGAGATCCCTGCCTCACCATGGCCAGTAAAATGAGCTCCACAGAGACATTCACAATCTAGAGGAACCATCTCCTAGTGGCTCAGTAACAGGAGGTTAGGGTCCCCAAAGCCTGTTCTTCACTGGACTGCCACAAACTGATTTCCCTTCTCCTGAAAGGAAAGAAGAGTATCATCATTAGTTCTCCCTCTCTGGGCAGTGTCATTCCAGCCTGGGCCATTCCCCCTGGGAACAGCTGAGGCTCAGAGTGTGAAACTCCCACTGAGAAAAACAGTGTGGTTTACTCCAGTTTTTGTGTGATTCGACGCACAGGATTTTTTTGGGAGAATCACTCCCAAGGAGTTTCTATTTGAGATGGAGATGGAAAGGAATTCTCTCTGTCAGAGGGTTACTATTTTTCAGGATTCCCTTCCATCAAGAACAGGGGGCTGAAAATACTGAAGTCTAAGTGAGGCAGAGTTTTGAACAACAAAGGAGGCTGTAAATTGGAGTTAAAGCCACAATCAGATCAGCCATGATGGAGCAGGTTTAATGGGCTGAATGGCCTGCTCCTATTCTGGTTACCTTATCACCTTTTAAATGGCATCATTGCAATTAGAAAATTAGCATGTAAATTCTTATTTCAGCTTGCAATTCTGTTTGGGAAGCAATAACATTTATACTGGAACAGGACATCACCGAGGGCCAGATTTCCTACACTAACATACAGCAAAGACATTTGCTCATGGACTGTGTCGTACGATGTTTACAATAACATGAACCACACGCACACTGTTATCTGCTCTTGCTGCAGGCAGCTTTCATATAAAACACAATGCTGTACATAACTTGAATGAGTACAGATAAATCTGCTGCCTTTGGTTTAATTGGCTGAGGGTAAGTTATTGACCTAGGTCACTTTTCCAAAAGTGGAGTGGGGTTGTTGATGTTTATTGCAGTGAGTAAACAGTGTCACTATTTAAACTCTCAGTCATTCTGAACAATGCAGCTTATTCTAAATGTTCGAATCCTGAGTGAAGACTGAATGCTCAGTCTCCTGACTTTGAGGTAAAGCTATTTCCAACTAACGTCTAATCCAAAATAAGTTATGTGAGTGTTGGCAGATCTTTGGACACCAGAACGTCTAAACTGATGGTGTCCTTGGTTAATGTTGACGCATGTACAATTCCAGCAGAGGTGATACTGACTTTACCACAATCACAAGCTGGAATCCTTAGTTTCAAACAAGCTAGAGACCGAATCTGTGACCTCACCTTTATGGTTCAGTTATTCATGAGATAAACACTTGTTTGTCCATTAGAAACTGCATAAAATCAACAAATATTTTTCTCCTCGTTTAGGCATCTCCCCCTTGGATTCTGGTGCTTTATTAAGAAATATTAAGTGAGATAATGTCCTACATATCAGGAAGAAATGGGAGTTTTTCATGAAAATTTGCCAGTGAAATAAAAAACACTTGTTATCTTCCACTCCTCCTTCCAATGAGGTCATGTATAAGATCCTGAGAGGACTCGATGGAGTAGATCTGGGGTGGAGGTTTCCATTTCTGGGGACATGTTTTAAAAATAAGAGATTTAAAGGCTTTAACGATGAGGAAAATAGATCCTCTCAGAGGGTGGCAGGTGTGTGGAATTCTCTTGCCCAGACAGCAGTGGAGGCTGGGCCATTGAATTTATTTGGAGCTGAGTGTGACAGATTATTGATGGACTGGGAGTCAGTAATTATGAGGATCAGACAGGAAATTGGCGTGGAGACAACACCAGATCAGCTGTGATCTGATTGAATGGTGCAGCAGGTCAAGGGGCTGAATGGCCTCATCCTGCTCCAAGTGCTATATTTCTATGTGCCTCTGTTCATGCCCAAACTTTTCATATACAGAGAACTCAACGGGTTAATTTTCATTCTGGGACAGGCATTGGAAGGAGGAGTGGAAGATAACAAGTTTTTTATTTCACTGGCAAATTCTCATAAAAAACTCCCATTTCTTCCTGATATGTACAACATTATCTCATGTAATATTTCTTAATAAAGCACCAGAGCCCAAGGGGGAGATGCCAAAACGAGGAGAAAAACATTTGATGATTTTATGCAGCTTCTAATGGACAAACAAGTGTTTATCTCGTGAATAACTGAACCATAAAGGTGAGGTCACAGATTCGTTGTCTGATCTGCCAGCTGATATCCCATAACCCTGGTGAAGATCCTCACTCCCCATTCCCTAGATTTTAAAACAATAACTTCATCTGAATTTGTCTGAGGATGTTGCACTAAAGCATCTTGGAACATTCTTCAAGGTGTTAAATAAATATAAATTGTTAATCAGGCCAGCAAACTGCTCACAACCAATTGGAATCCTGAAATAACAAACATTGAAACTAGAAGCAGGAGTAGGCCATTTGGCCCTTCCAGCCTGCTCTGCCATTCATTTTGATCATGGCTGATCATCCAATTCAATATCCTGATTTCTCCTCTCCCCTGCCACCCATATCCCTCAATCCCTTTAGCCCCAAGAGCTAAATCTAATTTCTTCTTGAAATCACACAACATTTTGGCCTCAACTACTTTCTGTGAGAGTGAATTCCACACATTCCCCACCCTCTGGGTGAAGAAATTTCTCCTCATCTCAGTTCTGAAACGCCCTCAAACTATGACCCCTAATTCTGGATTCCCCTAACATCAGGAATATTCTTTCTGAATCTATGCTGTGTAACGCGGCCAGAATTTATAAGTTTCTATGAGATCCCGTCTCATAAGAACATAAGAACATAAGAACATAAGAAATAGGAGCAGGAGTAGGCCATCTAGCCCTTCGAGCCTGCCCCGCCATTCAATAAGATCATGGCTGATCTGTCGTGGCTCAGTTCCACTTTCCCGCCCTCTCCCCATAACCCTTAATCCCTTCTCTTATCAAAAACCCATCAACCCGCTTCTTAAAAATATTTAGCGAGGCAGCCTCCACCACTTCAACGGGCAGAGAATTCCAGAGATTCACCACCCTTTGAGTGAAGAAGTTCCTCCTCAACTCCGTTCCAAACCGCCTCCCCTTTATCCTGAGGCTGTGCCCCCTAGTCCTACTGTCTTTTCACTCTTCTAAACTCCAGTAAATATAATTCTAATTGACTCAGTCTCTCCTCATATGTCAGACTTGTCATCCCAGGAATCAGCCTGGTAAACATTCGCTGTGCTCCCTCTATAGCAAGGATATCCTTCCTCAGATAAGGACACCAAAACTGCACAAAATACTCCAGGTGTGGCCTCATCAACACCCTATACAATTGCAGCAAAACATCCTGATCCTATACTCAAATCCTCTTGTTATGAAGGCTAACGTACCATTGTCTTTTTTACTGCCTGCTGTACCTGTGCTTACTTTCAGAGAGGATTCCAAGGTTTCATTGAGTGTTCACCTCTCTCAATTTACACCAATTCATAGAGTAATCTATCTTCCTATTATTGCTACCAAAGTGGATAACCTCACATTTATTATTATTATAACTGCATCTGCCATGCACATGCCCACACACTCAGCCTGTCCAAATAAAGGGTGGAATTTTCCATTCTCTGCACTGAATGTTGGCTGAGACAAGGAAACCCACGTGAGGCTTGTCGGCTGCACTGCCAGCTTTCTCTCCAGAATAATCCAGCACTTTGCTGAAAAATGCAACTTGCCAACTTTAATGGCATTCAAATGGTCAGTGGATAGGCATATAGATAACACTGGAATAGCTTAAGTTAGAGGGTCATTAGATTGGTTCCACTGGTTGGCACAACATCGAGAGCTGAAGGGCCTGTACTGCGCTCTAATGTTCTATGTTCTTTATTCTAAATCTGGAGGTGTGACCCACGCTGTCACACTGGGAAGAGAGGCCAGAAAAAGCTGGCAGCTGGGACCCGAGATCACAATACCATAAGAATCAAGAGCAGGAGTGATCAGTTCAGCCCCTCAAGCCTGTTCCGCTCGCCATTCAATATAATCATGACTGATCTCATCTCAGCCTCATCTCCACCTCCCCGCCCATTCCCCAGAACCCTCCATCCCGCTGCTAATTAAAAACCTGGCCATCGCCTCCTCAAATGTGTTCCAGTGTCCACTGAACTCTGAGGTGGAGAATTCCACAGATCCACCACCTTTGAGTGAAATAACTTTTTCTCAAGTCCGTTTTAAATCTTCGCACCCCCCCAACCTAAAGTTATTCTAGAATGTTCAACAAGGGGAACTATCTAATCGACATCAACCCTGTCAATCTTATATACCTCAATTAGATCTCCTCTCCTCCTAAACTCCAGGGAGTACAGGCCTAACCTGCTCAATCTCTAATCATAATCCAGGGATGAAGTATTAATATGAGAGCTGTGAATATTTTGAAAATTTCTTCAAAATTAACTGGGAGAATTCCTTTGGCAGTGTGTTGAGAAAGTGAATTGAAATCCCAAAACCGGGGGAACCTGCACTCTCTACAATCTCAGATCCCCCGTGCTCCCACGTCTCTGGAATTAATCTAATAAATATTTTCTGAACTGCCTCCAATGCATTGACATCCTTCCTCAAATAAAAGGACCAAAGCTATGCACAGCACTCCAGCTGCGGTCTCATCAATGACCTGTACCATTGCAACAACACTTCCCTACTTTTATATTCTGTTCTATTAGCAATGAATGCCAACATTCCATTTGTCTGCTTTATTACCCGCTGCACCAGCGTAAACCATCAGGCCTGGGAGACCTGTTTGCCTTTAATCCCAATTCTAGTGAACTCTCCCTGGAAGCCACCCTGTTCAATTTGATGAACCCACTCCACCTACACATTAAAATCACTGCAGATACTGGAATCTAAAACCAAAAGAGAAAACGCTGGAAAATCTCAGCAGATCTGGCAGCATCTGTAAGGAGCGAAAAGAGTTGATGTTTTGAGTCCAGAAGATTCTTTGTCAAAGTGTCGCCTGGACTCGAAACATCAGCTCTTTTCACTGTAAAACAGAGATGAGGGGGAATTGCTTCAGCCAGAGAGTGGTGCATCTGTGGAACTCTTTGCCATAGAAGGCTGTGGAGGCCGAGTCATTGAGTGTCTTTAAGACAGAGATAGATAGGTTCTTGATTAATAAGGTGATCAGGGGTTATGGGGAAAAGGCAGGAGAAATGGGGATGAGAAAAATATCAGCCATGATTGAATGGGGGAGCAGACCCGATGAGCCGTCTTATAATGTTTTATCAATGCTGGTTTCAGTTTGTTTCGTAAAAATGCCAAACAAGTGAAACCTTTGTTTGGCCACTGGGAAATTCATATCACTTTTTTAGATTTGTTGGTCTCTCCAAGAATCATAATAATTGGTATCCAGGAGTATTTTGGTTTCTCTGTTTGTTTCTTGCACTCGATTGTTATCTGACTCCATTCTGACACAGATACCAGATGCTCTAGACAGAGAAAAGGGGAGACAGGGAGCGTAAAAGCAAAATACTGCAGATGCTGGAATCTGAAATAAAAACAGAAAATGCTGGAAAATCCCAGCAGCTCTGACAGCATCTGTGGAGAAAGAATAGAGCCAATGTTTCGGGTCTAACTCTAACAAAGTATTATCTAGACTCGAAACGTTGGCTCTACTCTCTCCCCACCATTGCTGTCAAACCTGCTGAGACAGAAAGCTTCACAGTCTGGCCCCCAGAGAGGTGGGAGCACAGGGGATCTGAGATTGTACAGAGTGCAGGTTCCCCTGGTTTTGGGATTTCAATTCACTTTCTCAACACACTGACAAAGGAATTCTCCCAAGTTAATTTTGAAGAAATTTTCAAAATATTCACAGCTCTCATATTAATACAGTTTTGAAAAACTCTGCACATTACCCATTAAAACATTAATAGTACAATATAACAGTAATGAAAAAAGATGAGATTGCAGCTAATTGAAGTCAGATTAAACATCACAAACATTTATATCCACCCGGTGCTGGATCCAGCTGTTAATCCCCACCCTGTCAACTTCCAACAGAAGGTCACTGATGCCTTCCAAACTATGCAAGCATGAGATCAGAATCCCACCATAACACAATTATTAACGAGCTTGGCACATCTGTACATACAACAACTGTAATAATAGCACTCCTGCAATCCTACTCAAACACACTGGCCACAAAAATCCAGCACGAATAATTGATATCCCGTTCTCCACTTGAGCATGAAGCAGACAGCATTATGCAGGACGTGGAAAAGGTAACTCCTGGATTCAGTTAATCACCTTAATGTGAAACACATCAACTCCAAAGAACCAGTTCAAAGAAATCTTTCCAAAAATCTATAAAAGTAGTAAATCTTTTCCTTCAAGTTAAACCGCAAAACAATGCATGTTGGAACAAAAATACAAAATGCTGGAAATTCTTAGCAGTTCAGTCAGCCTCCAGAGTGAGGACAGTTTTATATCTGAACCCAATCTGCCCTCCACAGACTGTGACTCTGCTACTGGGGGGCAGTTTGCACTCAGTGCACAGAGCTGGCTGGTGTGAGAAACCCGCTGTGTATCTCTCCAGCTTCACAGCCGAGTTTTCTCTCCTGATTCTCTGGCACTCAGTGTGCAGAAACTCGGTGGGTGCGGTTTTCACTGTCGCTCTGGCAGGTAGCGGGGAAAGGGATTGTCTGATAGATCCTGCAAGGCAGCTCCACAGGGATGGGGGCATCATATCGACTGGGTGCCAATCTCCAGTATAAAACAATTCTGCACCATGCCCCTCACAGAAGCCCACCCACCCCTTGTAAGAACTGGAGCAAGCTCCCCTGCCCTGCCAAAAGACTGAGGCAACCGCTCCCCCAGATCAGTGGAATTCCTTCAATGGAACTCCCACAGGGCCTGCATGGGGCACTGCCAGGGGTGGCACTGCCAGGGTGGAACTGTTGGGGGCAGTAGCAGGGTTGTATTGCCGGGGGGCAGTGAGACCAAACAAAGAATAAAGAACAAAGAAAATTACAGCACAGGAACAGGCCCTTCGGCCCCCCAAGCCTGCACCGACCATTGTTGCCCAACTGAACTAAAACCCCCTACCCTCCCGGGGACCATGTCCCTCTGCCCCCATCCTATTCATGTACTTGTCAAGACGCCCCTTAAAAGTCACTACCGTATCAGCTTCCACTCCCTCCCCCCGGCAATGAGTTCCAGACACCCATCACCCTCTGTGTAAAAAATCTGCCTTGTACATCTCCTTTAAACCTTGCCCCTCGCACCTTAAACCTGTGCCCCCAGTAATTGGCTCTTCCACCCTGGGGAAAAGCTTCTGACTATCCACTCTGTCCATGCCCCTCATAAACTTGTAGACTTCTATCAGGTCTCCCCTCAACCTCCGTCGTGCCAGTGAGAACAAACCAAGTTTCTCCAACCTCTCCTCATAGCTAATGCCCTCCATACCACATATTCTGTGCCCATGTGATTGCCCAGTGGAAGAGAACCTGAGCCAGTGGACAGTCTGACACACAATCACACAATCCCTACAGTTCAGATGGAGGCCATTCAACCTTTCCAGTCTGTATCAACTCCCTGGCAGAGCATCCCACCCAGGCCCTATTCCTATAACCCTGCATATTTACCACACTATTCCTCCAAACCTACACATTTTTGGGACACTAAGAGGCAATTTATCACTGCCAATGCACCTAACCCGCACATCTTTGAACTGTGGGAGGAAACCCACGCAGACACGGGGAGAATATGCAAACTCCACACAGACAGTGACCCAAGGCCGGAGTCGAACCTGAGTTGCTGAAGTCCTGAGGAAGCAGTGCTAACCATTAGAAGGGGCAGCTGGGGCGGGGGGGGGGGGGGGGGGGGGGGTGGTAGAGGGGTTGGGGGGTGGGGGAGGTTGGGGTTGGGGGTGTGGGTGGGAGTGGGGGTGGAGGGGTTGGGGGGTGGGGGGGGGGTTGGTGTTGGGGGTGTGGGTGGGTGTGGGGGTGGAGGGGTTGGGGGGGTTGGCGGTGGGGGTGGAGGGTACAGTTCCCTCGAATGCCACAGGCAGGAGCCAGTTACGTAGCCGCTGATGGTGGAGAGCTGCCATCCAAACACAGAGCCCTCAGCAGCCATGGGATTGCCATCAGGAATTGTAAATATCGCTCAGGGGTCCTGCCACCGCAAGGAGGTCAACAAAAAAACTTTACAAAAACACAGGTCTGAGTGCTGGAGGGGAAAGCCCCCTGGGGAAATCACTGAGGCAGCAGAGGCTGATCTTCCTGTCTACAAACTCCTCTTTGCTTTATAAACCTGTTCCTCCCAGGCTGTTCCTGGACATTCGTTTAGCGGGCACACAGCCAGTAATTACACTGCTATTCGTAAAATGTGAAATTGGGCCTTTGTTTATGGAACTTAGCCTCTGTCCCCCTCTGGTCCCACCATCTGCAAACCACTCTGATGGCAGGGTCAGGTCAGGAATCGATCCCAACATGAATCTTCATAATTTACAGCAAATCCCACCCCATCCTCCTTCCTGTCTGAGGTAAAATGTAGCAAGAAGTCTCACAACAAAGATTAAAGTCCAACTGGTTTACTTGTGCTCCAAAACTGTACACTACTCTAGTGCGGCCGCACTTGGAGTACTGTGTGCAGTTCTGGTCCCCGCATTACAAGAAGGATGTGGAGGCGTTGGAGAGGGTGCAGAGGAGGTTTACTAGGATGTTGCCTGGTATGGTGGGGAGGTCCTATGAGGAGAGACTGAGGGATTTAGGGTTGTTTTCGTTGGAAAGAAGGCGGCTAAGAGGGGATCTTATTGAAACATATAAGATGATTAGAGGTTTAGATAGGGTGGATAGTGATAGCCTTTTTCCTCGGATGGAGAAAGCTAGCACGAGGGGGCATGGCTTTAAATTAAGGGGGGGTAGCTACAGGACGGATGTCAGGGGTAGGTTCTTTACCCAGCGGGTGGTGAGGGATTGGAATGCCCTGCCTGCTGCGGTTGTAAATGCGTCTAGTTTGGGGGCGTTTAAGAGATCTCTGGATAGGTTTATGGACGAAAAGGGATTGGTATAGGCTAGTGGGTCATTGTTTTTGTAACTGGTCGGCGCAACATCGTGGGCTGAAGGGCCTGTTCTGCGCTGTAATGTTCTATGTTCTATGTTCTAAAAGCTAGTGGATTTTGCTACCAAATAAATCTGTTGGACTTTAACCTGGTGTTCATAGTATCATCGAACCCTACAGTGTAGAAAGAGGCCCTTCGACCCATTGAGTCTGCGCTGAACACAATCCCACCCAGGCCCTACCCCCATATCCCTACATATTATACCCACTAATCCCTCTAACCTACACATCCCTGGACACTAAGGGGAAATTTCTTAGCACGGCCAATCAACCTAACCTGCACATCTTTGGACTGTGGGAGGAAACCGGAGCAAACCCACGCAGACACGAGGACACTGTGCAAACTTCTCACAGACAGTGAACTGAGCTGGGAATTGAACCCAGGATCCTGGAGCCGTGAAGCGGCAGTGCTAACCACTGTGCTACCGTGCCGCCATTGTGTTGTGAAACTTCTTACTGTGTTTACCCCAGTCCAACGCCGGCATCTCCGCATCGTAAAATGTAGTCCAGGTTTTTAAATATGAATGAATTTAGATCAAAACGAGCAGATTAGTCAAAGATGGATGCATCAACTTGCCTAATTTCAGATTTTGGATTTAGTTTATCTGAATGAATCAGACGTGGGAATGGGAATCTGGGCAGGATGATAACAGATAGCTCACCCCTGCTGCTGTATTTACATTTCACCCCCAACTGTCCTGCCTCACAAATTTGATTGAATTCTTTGAGGAGGTAACTAAGTGTGTGGATGAAGGTGGAGCAGTTGATCTCGTATACATGGATTTTAATAAGGCATTTGATAAGGTTCCCCATGGTAGGCTCATGAAGAAAGTAAGGAGATGTGGGATAGAAGGAAATTTGGCCGATTGAATAAGTAACTGGCTGCCTCATAGAAGACAGAGGGTGGTGGTGGAGGGAAGATTTTCAGACTGGAGGCCAGTTACCAGCAATGTACCTCTATCTATCCCCCTCATCATCTTATAAGCCTCTATTAAGTCACCCACAAGCTTTCAGAAACGTGTTCCTTCATCAGGTGTGTGGAAGGTTCCAAAGGAAGGTTCCTGACAAAGGAACATCATTTCTGAAAGCTTGTGGGTTTACTATCAAATAAACTTGTTGGACTTTAACCTGGTGTTGTGAGACTTCTTACTGTGTTTACCCCAGTCCAATTCCAGCATCTCCACATGATGTGTAGGTACACCCACAGTGCTGTTAGGGAGGGAGATACAGGATTTTGATCCAGTGACAATGAAGCAATGCATTTCCAAGTCAGAATAGTGAGTGAGTTGGAGCAGAACTTGCAGGTGGTGGTACTCCCAGGTATCTGCTGCCCTTATCCTTCTAGATGGTAAGGTTATGGGTTTGGAAGGTGCTGCCTGAGAAACCATATAGTGAGTTGCTACCATGCATCTTGTAACTGGTGCAGATAGATGCCATTGTGTGTCAGTGAAGCAGGGATTGAATGTTAAAGGTAGTGGATAGGGTGCTAATTAAGAATGGTTGCTTTGTCCGGAAGGGGAACTAAACCAGGGACACAATTTAAGAATAATGGGCCTCACTTTTTATCTCAAAGGGTCATGTATGTGGAATTCTGTTCCCCAGAAAGCAGTAGAGGCTGATTATTGAATTCATTCAAGAGAGAATTAAACAGATTTTTGATAGGCCAATGAATCAAGGTTTGTGGGGGACGGAGAGGAAAGTGAAGTTGTGACAACAGCCAAGTCAGCCTTGATCTTATTGAAGGGTGGAACAGACTTGAAGGACCAAACATTCTACTCCTGCTCCAACATCCTATGTTCTTATGGATGGTGTCAAACTCCTCGAGTGTTGTTGGAGCTGCACTCATCCAGGCAAGTGAAGGGAATTCCTTCACACTCCTGACTTGTGCCTTGTGGATGGTGGACAGACTTTGGGAAGTCAGGATGTGGGTTGTTCACTGCAGAATTCCCAGTCTCTGACCTGCTGTGGCAGCCACAGTGTTGCCCCTGGTTAGTCCAGTTCAGTTTCTGGTCAATGTTAACCCCCAGGACGTTGATGGTGGGAACTCAGTGAAGAGATTGCCACTGAATGCCAAAGGGCAGACAATCTGATGATCAAAAACAAAACAATAACTTATAATTACAGATGAGGAATTCAAAATGCATCGCACATCTTATATAATAAAACAAAATGAACTTGAAGTTGCAGCCTGATATACAGCTCAGATGATGTATGTTTGTGTGTAGCTAACATATCAGTACAATACTGAGTGACTCTCTGTCCCTTTAACACGCTAAGAGGTTGTTGGCAACAGTGTTCAGGGATTAATTTCCAGTGACAGCAAAGACTTTGTTAGACAAAAAAGTATTTGTTCCTCGCCAGGTCCAGAGGCTGGCTTGAATTATAGTCTCTCTGCCAATCAATACACGGTCAATGTTATTGTTCACTCCCCATGTAACATTTTCCAGAAAGTATAAAGATTTTACTTTCTGCAATAGCCTAGGGTTACGTTTTTTTAAGTGGGTGCTTGCAGGAGTGTGCTGTTATGGTTAAGAACATATTTGGCCTGGGTTTTATATAAAACAGATGACTAACCCTTTTGCCATCTGCAGTCAAGCCTCATTGGTTTTGGCAGTAGCATTTTCAGCAGTTTCTGTAACAGTGAATGCAGCTACTGACTTAAAAATGTTGGAATGTTTTACACTGGGTTGGGAGGGGAGTGTGGAAGAAATTCTTCTTCTGGATAATGTTTCCTGTTAAAACCTTTCCTTATCTGCCCACTACAGTAGTTTTTGATCTGCTTGAGTTAATGTGCCTCAGCAAATTCTTCATCCTGGGATGGATGAGTGATTTCTGGAGGTGGATGAAAATGTCCTGACAGTGACCTCATTAACTGATCAACCGTACTTTCCTTCACACCACATTGAGCATTTACACACATCATTACTGGAGAAAAGGGAGAGAAGATAACACCTTCTTGCTACATTGTGGTGGAATGACAATAACTAGGATGTAAAGACCTGTAAATAATGTAGGGATAATAGGGGAGAAACACTTCAAATGTCAGCATTGTGTTTTGTTGTCCACATTTTTAATGGAGGCATCATTTAACACAAAATAAATCTTTAACAACTTTAACAAAATAGCATAAGAACATCATAGGAGTGTATGAAACATTCTTCTGTTGATACAATTGAATCTAGAATGTAAACAGATAATAAAATATGATGCTGTAGTTACATTTTTGTATGTTTTTTTATTCCATCACATGCACCTATTCAGTCTCAGTGTTCCATATAGTTTCTGTTATGTATTTAAACAGATACATTCACACAAAAATTGGTATCCATGTTGCCATTTTACTGTAAAAGCTGTCTTTTTCCAAATGTAAGGTCACCAGTGTGGTTTAAAAGTAAAGTTGCCTCAGTCCCAGATGACCATTGGCTGGTGGTAATTTAACCTGAGGGTTACCTCAGCTCAGGCTGAGAAGGTGCAGCCTTCATGAATAACCTCAGCCAGTCCGTGAATCCAACTCACACTTTGGTATCGCTCTGTATCACTAACCAGCCATCCAGTTTATAGAGTGTGATGTATCCACTGACATTACTCAATCAGATGTTGGACTTTCAAGACCGAGGTTGGAAACATGGCAATGAGCAAAGTGTTGGCTCTGTAGTCTGTTCAGATGTAGTAATAATAAACAAACGACAAAAGTTCATTTATTAGTGCCACAAGTAGGCTTACAATAACATTGCAATGAAGTTATTATGAAAATCCCCTAGTTGCCACACTCTGGCACCTGTTTGAGTACACTGAGGGAGAATTTAGCATGGCCAATGCACCTAATCAGCATGTCAGGTCACCACATAACCAGAAATTTGTGGAGGCTTTGGAGAGGGTACAGGAAAGATTTACCAGGATGTTGCCTGGTATGGAGGGCATTATCTATGAGGAGAGATTGGAGAAACTTGGTTTGTTCTCACTGGAGCAATAGAGGTTGAAGGGAGACCTGATAGAAATCTACAAGATTATGAGAGGCACGGACAGAGTGGATAGTCAGAAGCTTTTTCCCAGGGTGGAAGAGTCAATTACTAGGGGCACAGGTTTAAGGTGCGAGGGGCAAGGTTTAAAGGAGATGTACGAGGCAGATTTTTTACACAGAGGATGATGGGTGCCTAGAACTCGCTGCTGGGGGAGGGAGTGGAAGCAGATACGATAATGATTTTTAAGGGGTGTCTGGATAAATACTTGAATAGGATGGGAATAGGGAGATATGGTCCCCAGTAAGGTAGAGGGTTTTAGTTTAGTCGAGCAGCATGGTTGGTGCAGGTTTGGAGGGCTGAAGGGCCTGTTCCTGTGCTGTAATTTTTTTTGTTCTTTGTTCTTTGTTTTTCGGACTGTGGGAAGAAATTGGAGCACCCAGAGAAAACCCGCGCAGACATGGGGAGAACATGCAGAATCCACACAGAAGGTGACCCAAGCTGGGAATCAAACTTGTGTCCCTGGTGCTGTGAGGCAGCAGTGCTAATCATTGTACCACTCTGCCACGCTGGTGTTATGTCCAAACCACTGTCTGTCCATAATCATTTTCAAAACAAGTCCCACTCCTCAGGTGTGATCTTACTGGCCGTTCATGTCACGCTCCAGCTGCAGTGAGGTCGGAGAATTTGCCGCCCAGCTAAATCTCCGTTCAATGCAGCAGGATGGGAAAACCCCCCCGGATGAATGGCCGGCAACATTCTAATGGAGATGGACCCATCTCAGAAACTGACGGGGACATCAATACATTGATATTATTGATGGAACCACAGAATAAATAAACCTTTGAGAGATTGCAGCGGCAGAAGGAGTCATACTGGTAACGATGAGACAATGATGATCCTACCTAGAGACCAGTCTGTGCCCTCGCCCCGCTTGTCTGACCGCCTCAAGAGCCCTCAGAGAGGCTGGCAGTGGCATTTATAGAAACACCATTTTTACTGATAGCGAGCCACAACAGGGCTTCACCAAAACCAGCCAAAGCCTCAAGTTCGCTCCTTTCCCTGTGCAGTAGGTCCAGGTGAGGGTGACTTTTTTCTAAAACAGGTATTTCTGGAATCCACTGCTATTTCAGCTCCATTATCAGAGCATTTTACAGCTATTTTAGTCACGAGAAAGATATAGTTTTTGAATGAATTTTAACCAGCACTCACACCATCCTCGGGGAATTATTCCTTAACTGTGTGAAGTTTGTACATTCTCCCCATGTCTGCATGGGTCCAAAGATGTGCGGGTTACGTGGATTGGCCATGCTAAAATTGCCCCTTAGTGTCAGGGGGACTAGCTAGGGTAAATGCATGGAGTTATGGGGATAGGGTCTAGGTTGGATTGTGGTCAGTGTAGACTCATTGGGCCAAATGGCCTCTTTTGCACTGTAGGATTCCATGATTCTGTGATCAATATTGCCCAGCTGGTTCTTGTGGATACGAGGTGCTGAAAGGTGTAATCACTTAGTTGTGTGTCTGGGCTGAATAACTCTCTGACTTTCTGGAGACTGAAGGTGATCTCAAACTGGATCACTTGGTCCAGGATGCGATGCAGGCCGAGATTAGCGTGTTTAATAGGCTGTAGCTCCCTGAAGCTTCACATAATACTATAGTCGGGGTAGGCCATGGGAAGTGGCCCCTCCCATACAAAATCTCATCAAATCAGATGAAAAAGCAGGAAGCGTCACGGCGACAGCCAGTTTGAGATGTTTTCATTGTGGCACAAAGCCCGGGATATCGACTCAGGATCTTCCAGTGTGGCAAAAACTGGACATTTTAAACACTTCTGCAAATCCAACTACTTTAGTCAAGATTAACGACCAGCAAGTATTTTGTAAAACACGTTCATTTCAGATATGGAAAAATCAAATGAAATTACTCGGGGAAAGTAGACTCGGAAATGCTCAGGGAAGTAGACAGCTGGCTAGTTAAAGCCCAAGTTCAAGGCTGACTTTTAAAATTGAATCTTCCATTAACAAGCTGGACTGGCTCCAGCCAATCACCTAAGTCCAGGCAAAATCGACCTTCTAATCAAAGTCAGGCTTATTGCTCCTTTTAGCTGCAAGTAGTGACAGATCACCGATTGTCTCTCTGTCTCTTCACAGTCAGTGTGCATCATTACTGAGAGGGGATGTAGGTATTCCTCGAGCAAGCTTCACAAAAACAGATGATGCTTATCACTTCAACAACTGTTGACTTTGCAAGGAGATGTGGGGGGTGTAAGAGTGTGGTGGGAAGGGGGAGGGGCTATCAGAGGGGTAAGAGTGGGATTGGGAGTTGGGGAGAAGTATGATGGGGTGGGGTGAGGGTTTCCAGTAAATCTTAGGCCAATGGATAGGAAATAGAAGGATGCAATGCAATGGATATGCACAGGCGTGTGTACTGAGCGTGTCAAAACTTAAACATTGCAAATACGGGAAAAACATCCAGCTTCAGACAACTGGGGACACGGGATAACCGGATAATTTACAGGATGATCCCAAAAAAACCAGAGCAGTTCATCACTCTGGGTGCCCCTGATGGGCACAAGGGAGCCCACAGAGGCAATTTCCTTTTTAACTTTCAGAATGAGTTGCAAATGTTGTGGGCTGGCTCCCTTCCTCCCTTCAGTCTCGAATAATTGGTCAGCTCAGGACTTCAGTAGGTCTAAAGGTGAATGACCGAGCTGATACCTTATCCACCTGCTGTAATATAGGAGACAGCTCAAGGGTGGGCCAACCATAAGACATAGGACCAGAATGAGGCCACTCGGCCCATCGAGTCTGCTCTGCCATTCAATCATAGCTGATTTTTTTCTCATCCCCATTCTCCTGCCTTCTCCCCATAACCCCTGATCCCCTTATTAATCAAGAACTTATCTATCGCTGTCTTAAAGACACTCAGTGACCTGGCTTCCACAGCCTTCTGCAGCAAAGAGTTCCACAGATTCCCCACTCTCTGGCTGAAGAAATTCCTCCTCATCTCTGTTTTAAAGGATCATCCCTTTAGCCTGAGGTTGTGCCCTCTGGTCCTAGTTTTTCCTACTCGTGGAAACATCCTCCCCATGTCCATTCTATCCAGGCCTTGCAGTATCCTGTAAGTTTCAATAAGATCCCCCCTCATCCTTCTAAACTCCAACGAGTACAGACCCAGAATTCTCAACTGTTCTCCACACGACAAGCTCTTCAATCCAGGGATCATTCTTGTGAACCTCCTCTGGACCTTTCCCAAGACCAGCACATCCTGCCTTAGATATGGGATGCAAAACTGCTCACAACACTCCAAATGGGGTCTGACCAGAGCCTTATACAGCCTCAGAAGTACATCCCTGCTCTTGTATTTTCACCCTCTCGACATGAATGCTGACATTGCATTTACTTTCCTAACTGCCGACTGAACCTGCGCGTTAACCTTAAGAGAATCTTGAACGAGGACTCCCAAGTCCCTTTGTGTTTCTGATTTCCTAAGCATTTCCCCATTTAGAAAATAGTCTCTGCCCCCATTCCTCCTTCCAAAGTGCATAACCTCACACTTTTCCATATTGTATTCCATCTGCCACTCTTTACCCACTCTCCTAACCTGTCCAAGTCCCTCTGCAGCCTCCCTGCTTCCTCAATACTACCTTCCCTCTACATACCTTTGTATCATCTGCAAACTTAGCAACAGTTCCTTCAGTTCCTTTTTCCAAATCATTAATGTATATTGTGAAAAATTGTGGTCCAACCCCGAGGCACGCCACTAGTCACCGGCTGCCATTCTGAAAAAGACTCTTTTACCCCCGTTCTCTGTCTTCTTCCAGTCAGCCAATCCTCTATCCATGCCAGGATCTGACCCTTAACACCATGGGCACTTAACTTATTTAACAGTCTCCGATGCGGCACCTTTTCAAAGGCCTTCTGGAAATCTAAATAAATCACGTCCACTTGTTCTCCCTTATCTAACTTCCTTGTTACCTCCTCAGACACGACCTTCCCTTGACAAAGCAGTGCTGACTCAGTCCTATTTTACCATGCACTTCCAAGTACTCCGTGATCTTGTCTTTAATGACAGATTCTAAAATCTTGCCAATGACTGAAGTCAGGCTATCCGGCCTATAGTTTCTGGCCTGCTGCCTTCCTCCAAGAAGATTGTGAGCTAGTCACACATCTCACATTCCTTCCCCCTCTCCTGCGATTATGCTCGTGGAGCACCATATAATTCCCTCCCCATGCATTCATAGAATGGTTATAACATAGCAGGAGGCCATTCAGTCCATCATATCTGCTCTGGCTCTCTCCAAGTACAATCATCTTGTGCCCCTTCATTGTCCTTTTCCCAAAACCCAGTAAACTTTTCTCTTCAAATAATTAACCAATTCCCTTTTGAAAGCTACAATTGTATCTGCCTTCACCACAGCCTGGCACAGAACACTCCAGATCCTAACCACTCGCTGTCCGAGAAAAATTTTCCTCATGTTATCATTGCCTCTTCTGTCAACCTCCAGAAAGCTGTGTCCTCTGCTTCTCAATCCTTCCAGCTGGAAAAAGTAAATCTCGACATGATTTCAGTGATCAAAAAGATATAATGGAAAATTCATTGTTACTTATTGTTAATTCACGGAAAATAATAAAGAAGCTAAAGATTTTCGACAATATTGTGAACAAAGTTAGCATAGCTGTGAACAGCAGCACACAATGGTTCACACCATGTCCAAAACTGAAAACATTACCTTGTCATCAAATCTTGTAATTTTAATGTTTTAATTATTGATGAGGATTGAAGATTGCAGCAACTGGAAACTGTTTAAGACTCAACAGTGTAATCTGAGCTAGATTCACTGCAGGTGAAACACTGGAGATGACACTAACATTATCCACACTCGACCCCAGTCACCATCCGTGAGTTCCCAATTCCTTGTCAGTCTTTGAATGTCATTATTACCCTTTTCTCTTTGTGTTTTTTTCCCTCACTTTCTGTTTCTCTGATTTTTCTGTTGCTACATTTCACTAACTCTCCCTGAGAGAGTTGGCAGAAATATTGAATCTATATTTTGGTTCAGTGTTTACCACAGGAGCAGAACAAATAAAGATGGCATTGAGTGATGAGATCTGAATACTGAAATAAATGTATTTAAAATAATAAGTGGTGAATTGAATAAACTAAACAAACTCCAAGAGGGTAAATCCCTGGGTTTGGGTGGGTGTGTCCATGTATTTTAAAAGAATCTTGGAAAAAGACAGCAGAGATATTGTTACTCAAATTTAATAATTCATTAGGGAAATGTATAGTGTCAGAGAATTGGTGAATAGTTAATACAATTTTTATACTGTGGCAGCAGACAGAACATGACCAGGGAGTTAGAGATTACTCAGTGTAACATCAGTGGGAGCAAAAATAATGGAATCCTTTCCAAATGAGTCACCGGGGTTAGGAATTAAATGAAAAGTAAAGAATTGGAATAAAAAGAATCTGATGGGGATTGAGCTGCACTGTGGACTTTTGACCTGCAGATTAGTCCAGCAGCAAAGTGGAGATGAGCAGTGTAGTGACTTAGATCACAGCCATAACCAGTACAAAGTAGAACTCTCTCAAAGAATCAAGGTTTTGTGTAGAATAGAAACATAGAAAATAGCAGCAGAAGTAGGCCATTCAGCTCCTCGAGCCTGCACCAACATTCATTATGATCCTGGTTGATCATGCACTTTCACTACCCCAGTCCCACTCTCTCTCCATATGCCTTGATCCCTTTAGCCACAGGGCCACGCCCAGCTCCCTCTTGAACATATCTAATGAACTGATCCCAACAATTTTCTGTGGGAGAGAATTCCACAGGTTCTTTCTCATCTCAGTCCTGAATGGTTTACCCGTTATTCTTAGACTGTGACCCCTAGTTCTGCACTTCTCCAACATTGGGAACATTCTTCCCACACCTAGCCTGTCCAGTCCCATCAGGATTTAATGTGTTTCTATGAGATCTTCACTTATTCTTCTAAATTCCAGTGAGTACAAGCCCAGTCTCTCTTCATGTGTCAGTCCTGCCATTCCAGGAATCAGTCTGGTGAACCTTTGCTGGATTCCTTCAATAGCAAGAATGTCCTTCCTCAGACTAGGAGACCAAAACTACACACAATACTTGAGGTGTGGCCTTATCAAGGCCCTGTATAACTGCAGCAAGCCATCCTTACCCCTATACACAAATCCTCTTGTTATGAAGGCCAGCATGCCATTAGCCTTCCTCAGTGCCTGCTGTACCTGCATGCTAACCTTCAGCGACTGTTCCACCAGATCATGTTACATTTCCCATTTTCCTAAACTGCCACCATTCAGATAATAATCTTCCTTCCTGTTTTTGCCACTAAAGTGGAGAACCTCACATTTATCCACATTATATTGCATTTGCCAATTATTTGCCCATTCAGTCAGCCTGTCCAAGTCACTCTGCAACCTCTTAACATCCTCCTCACAGCACACACACTGATGTCAAGCTAACCAGTCTATAATTTCCCATTTCTCTCTCCCTCCTCTTTGATAAAGTGGAGTTACATTTGCTATCCTCCAATCCATTAGAACTCTTCCAGAGTCTATAGAATGCTGGAAAATGATCAACAATGCATCCATTATTTCTAGACCCACTTCCTTAAGTACTCTGGGATGCAGAGCATTTGGTCCTGGGGACTTACCACATTTTCATCCCAGCAATTTCCCCAGTATAATTTCTTGACCAATAAGGATTTCCTTTAGTTCCTCCTTCATGCTAGACCCTGTGCCCCCTAATATTTCTGGAAGGCTGTTTGTGTCCTCCTTAGTGAAGACTGATCCAAAATCTTTGCTCAGTTGCTCTGCCATCTCTTTGTTGCCTATTATGAATTCACCTGATTCTAACTATAAGGGACCTACATTTGTCTTCACCAGTCCTTTTCTCTTCACATGTCTGTAGAAAGTTTTGCAGTCAGTTTTTAGTTTTCTGAAGTTTATTCTCATACTCTACTTTTCCCTTCTGAATTAAACCCTTTGTCCTCCTCTGCTGGATTTTAAATTTCTCTGAATCCTCAGGTTTGCTGCTTTTTTGGTCCAATTTATAAGCCTCCTCTTTGGCTTTAACACTATCGCTGATTTTGCTCATTAGTCATGGATGAAGCCCCTTCCCCGTTTTATACTTACACCACACATTACATACAATTATTGAAGTCCATTTAAATATCTACCATTGCCTATCCACTGTCAACACCTTAATTATCCTTTGCCAGCTAATCCCAGCCTTTGCATATCTCATAACATCAAAGTTAGCTTTCCTCAGTTCAAGACCCTAGTCTCAGATTTAACCGTGTCACTTTCCATCTTAATGAAGAATTTTACCATATTATGGTCACTCTTCCCCAAAGAATCTCAAACCACAGGATTGTTAATTAATCCCCTCTCATTATACAATGTACAGTCGAGGGTGGCCTACTCTCTAGTTGGTTAGAACATAAGAACATAAGAAATAGGAGCAGAAGTAGGCCATCTGGCCCTTCGAGCCTGCCCCGCCATTCAATAAGATCATGGCTGATCTGTCGTGGCTCAGTTCCACTTTCCCGCCCTCTCCCCATAACCCTTAATCCCTTCTCTTATCAAAAACCCATCAACCCGCTTCTTAAAAATATTTAGCGAGGCAGCCTCCACCACTTCAACGGGCAGAGAATTCCAGAGATTCACCACCCTTTGAGTGAAGAAGTTCCTCCTCAACTCCGTTCTGAACCGCCCCCCCTTTATCTTGAGGCTGTGCCCCCTAGTCCTACTGTCTTTTTTGAGCGGGAAGAGTCTTTCCACCTCTATCCTATCCATCCCATTCATCATCTTATACGTCTCAATGAGATCTCCCCTCATTCTTCTAAACTCTAACGAGTACAAGCCTAGTTTATTCAGCCTCTCCTCATAGCTCAACCCCCTCAACTCCGGTATCAGCCTAGTAAACCTCCTCTGCACTCCCTCCAAGGCCAAAATATCCTTGCGCAGGTTCCTCGGCATATTGATGAGAAAGCCATTCCTTATACATTCAGGAAATTCTCTCCCTGTCTGTTAGTCTGAGAAGTCTGTTTGGGTCTGACCTCATAAATTCTATTCCAAACTAGAAGAAAGCTCCAAGTCCTGTGTGTAATTATTGTTGGATTTGACTCATGGTGTTATAATTGATGGGATATTGTTTTGGGGAAGATGTTTTCTCTCAGTTTAAGAAATTAGACAGATTTTGATTGAGTGGCTAATTTAAGCATACTGTCTGCGTAAACATTGTTGTAAGTAATTGTAAATTTTGTTCTTAACTGTCGCCTTTCTTGTTTTTAAAGTTTGTTTATTAATCACAAGTAGGTTTACATTAATACTGCAATGAAGTTACTGTGAAAATCCCCGAGTCGCCACACTCGGGCGCCTGTTTGGTGATACTGAGGGAGAATTTTAACATTGCCAATTTACCTAATCTGTGCATCGTTGGACTCTGGGAGGAAATTGGAGCATCGAGTGGAAACCCATGCAGACACAGGGACAATGTGCAAACTCACACAAACAGGGACCCAATCCAGGGATTGAACATGGGTCCCTGGCGCTGTGAGGCAGCAATGCTAACCATTGTGTGCCACCCTGCTGCTGTGGTGTGTTTTAAAGAAAATATGAACATAAGAGCCAGGAGCAGGAGTAGGCAACTTAGCCCCTCAATTCTACTCCACTGTTTAAGATAAACATGTCTGATCTCATCTGTGTCTCAGCTCCACTTTCTTGCCCATTCACCAAAAGCCTTCAAACACACGACTCATTCAAAACCTGTCCACCCCTTCCTTAAATTTATTCAGTGCCCAAACATCCACAGGCTGACGGCCCTTCGAGAGAAGTAATTTCTCCCCACCTCTGTTTTAAATCTGCCACCTTTTATCCTAAAACAGTGACCTCTTGTTCTAGATTGCCCCACAAGAAGAAACACCGTCTCCAGTCTACTTTGTCAATCTCCCTTATCATCCTTTACACCTCAATTAGATTTCCTCTCACTCCTCTAAACTCCTGGAAGTATCAGCCTGAACTGCCCAATCTCTCTTCATAAGACAAACCTGTCACCTCTGGAATCAATGTGGTGAACCTCCTCTGAACTGCCTCCAATGCAACTCCATCCCTCTTCAAGTAAGGAGACCAAAACTGTACACATTATTCGAAGTGTGGTCTCACTAATGCTCTGTACAGTAGCAGCAACACTTTACTACTTATACATTCTATTCCTTTAGCAATAAATGCCAAGATTCCATTTACCTCCCTTATTATCTGTTGTACCTTCTCCGATTTACTCACAAGGACACCCAGATCCCTCTGCACAGAAGCACTATGAAGTTTCTCCCCATTTAGATTGTAATTTGCCTTTGTATTTTTCCAACCAAGATGAATAACCTCACTCTTATTCACAAACTCCATCCATCTTATTTCACCCCATTCACTTAATCTATCCATACCCATTTGCAAATGTATTTCATTATCGCAACTTAATTTTCCACCTATTTTCAAATCATTGAAAGATTGTAAATAGTTGGAATCTGAGGACCAAACCCTGTGGAACCCTGTTTGTTACAGCTGCCAACCCGAGAAAGACTCATTCATCCCCATTCTCTGATTTCTGTTGGTTAGCCAATCCTCCAGCCAAGCTTATAAATTACCCCCAACTCCAACTGTACTGACCTTGTGTGTTATTAACCTTTTGTGCAGCACCTTGTCACGTGCTTTCTGGAAGTCCGGATACCATCTACAGGATCCCCATTCCCCACCTTGATTCTTATATTTTCATTTGTTATTTGAATAATTTCCAACAAGATTCTAAAATGTAAAAATAATGAGTTGGGAACCAGCATTCCAGGTGTCCCCTTTGGGATTTGGGATGTCCTCACATTGAATGAACATTAGCGTGGTTTATAACACAGGGCACACATGGGCAATGGTAGTCTTGTCTGCTGGCTGGAGAGTTGGTGACAGCTCTGCATCACCTCCTTTTGTGGAGACCTGCAAAGGGGAAACACTGGGTGGTGGTTGTAGAGAGTCGGAGGAAGTTGGGAACAAGGGCAGGGTCCTCAGTGGCTCCTCCCTTTCCAATATCAACCAAGCCCCTTGAAAAAGCACTGAATGCTGTTAAAGATGAGGCTCCCAGTTTGCTTTTGGTTTCCCTTCTGGCGAGGGCAGCAGCAAAATGAGGCTGGAAGTGGCTGCTGGACTGTGTGACTGCACTGGTTGCAACATAAAAGTGAAGGTTATGGAGGCAGAGGAGACGATGCAGAGAGGATTTACAGGGATGATATCAGAAATGTGTGGGCTTTACAGAGGATTGACTGATGGGTCTCTTCTCCATTGAAAAAATACTCCATGTGATCTAACAGAGGTCTTTAAATGTTTAATGTTTTGAAAGAAGAGAGGCACCAAGAAATCTAATCGAGAACTCAAGAGAAGCAGCAGGGAAGTCACGTTGGAGTTGTGCAGAACTTTGGTTATTTTCATTATCCAATTTATGTAACTTTCATTATCCAATTTTGGTGCCAGTGACACTAATATTAATGACATGTTCAGGCCAGTATGTTTGACATATTTTGCCAAAGTTTCCTGATGGAGCCACAGGCAGAAATCCTGACACGTGACACAGATACAGAATGGAATTTGGATTGAAGCAGAATGGGAAACAGATTTGTTAGAACTTTAAAAGCTGGTATGTCTAACACCCGCCGCGGTGAGTGTGTCGCCTGAGGAATATGATTCACATCTGGCACCAGTGGTCTATTAACAAATGAGTAAACAAACTCGAGAACCCTGAAAACATGAGATTATTTTCCTGGAGACTGATACATTCTTCAGCAATTTGGAATGTATTGTAATTCTTCCTTTCAAATCAAACAACTTCTCCTCAGTCAGTGACAAATATTTTTAGGGCCATCAGTTCATCTTTCCAAAGTCCAGTTCCTTTTGCTGACAGTTGAACAGTCACATTAACACAGAGATTGGTGCACATTGTCCACGCCCAATGAAACCAGTGACAGGGACGATGACAGATTACTCCACTTCCTCATGAGGCAAAAACAATCATGTTCACTGTTCAGCTGGTTGGAAAGGTCTCATATCTCAAATCACAGGAAAATAGGAGATTTCCAATAAACAATAGGCATGTCTGAATTTAGAATCCCCCAATGACCTGGAAAAGATGAGATTAACTGATCAATCAGCTCATTGTTATCGGATTAAGGTAGAATGTCTAGAATGTCAATGCTCGAACGCAGAATCTAGACTACGGGACATTGTTAAAGCTAGAGCTTTTCAGAAGGTACCTCAAATAAGGTGGAAATATTGGATCCTGCTGTTGAAGGAGGAGGAGGAGGGTTCCCATGGACCTCCAAGCTCCAATCAACAACCTCAAAACACAAATACTGCTCGTGGGATCTTGCTGTGCACAAATTGAGTTTAGAATTTGCCTACATAACAACGGAGATTTTATTTCAGAAGAAATTCATAGTGAAAGTATTTGGGACTTTCTGAGGGTATAAAATATGCTTTAAAAATGCAGATCAAAGTTCCTTTCACATTATTTATTGGACTTATTTTAGATATTCTGATGCAAGCATTGTTATATTTAATTTAATCTAATCAAATACAAGTCTGTATCAAATTACAACAGTAAGGACAGTTGAACAAGATAGTAATTCTTATTTTTGTTCATTCATGGGTATGGGCATTGCTGGCTGGCCAGCATTTATTACCCATCCCCAGTTGCCCCTGAGAAGGTGGTGGTGGGCTGCCTTCTTGAATCTCTACAGTCCACGTGCTGTGGGTTGACCCACAATGCCATTAGGGAGGAAATTCCAGGATTTTGTCTCAACAATTGTGAAGGAACGACAAGATATTCCCATGTCAGGATGGTGGGTTACTTGAAGGAGAACTTGCAGGTGGGGGTGTTCCCATGTCTCAGCTGTCCTCGTCCTTCTAGATGGAAGCGGCCGTTGGTTTGGAAGATGCTGTCTAAGAACCACAGAACCTTAGAAAATTACAGCTCAGAAACAGGCCTTTTGGCCCTTCTTGTCTGTGTTGAACCATTTTTTGCCTAGTCCCACTGACCTGCACTTGAACCATATCCCTCCACACCCCTCTCATCCATGAACCTGTCCCAAGTTTTTCTTAAATGTTAAAAGTGACCCCGCATTTACCACTTTATCCGGCAGCTCATTCCACACTCCCACCACTCTCTGTGTGAAGAATCCCCCTCCTAATATTCCCTTTAAACTTTTCTCCTTTCACCCTTAACCCATGCCCTCTGGTTTTTTTCTCCCCTAGCCTCAGTGGAAAAAGCCTGCTTGCATTCACTCTATCGATACCCATCAAAATCTTATACACCTCTATCAAATCTCCCCTCATTCTTCTACGCTCCAGGGAATAAAGTCCTAACCTATTCAATCTCTCTGTAACTCAGTTTCTCAAGTCCCGGCAACATCCTTGTGAACCTTCTCTGCACTCTTTCAACCTTATTAATGTCCTTCCTGTAACTAGGTGACCAAAACTGTACACAATACTCTAAATTCAGCCTCACCAATGCCTTATATAACCTTACCACAACACTCCAACTTTTATATTCGATACTCCGATTTATAAAGGCCAATGTACCAAAACCACTCTTTACGACCCTATCCACCTGTGACGTCACTTTTAGGGAATTCTGTACCTGTATTCCCAGATCCCTCTGTTCAACTGCACTCTTCAGAGTCCTACCATTTACCCTGTACGTTCTACTTTGGTTTGTCCTTCCAAAGTGCAATACCTCACACTTGTTTGCATTAAATTCCATCTGCCATTTTCCAGCCCATTTTTCTAGTTGGTCCAAATCCCTCTGCAAACTTTGAAAACTTTCCTCACTGTCCACTACACCTCCAATCTTTATATCATCAGCAAATTTGCTGATCCAATTTACCACATTATCATCCAAATCATTGATATAGACGACAAACAATAATGGACCCAAGGATTCTAAGTTAACCTGCCTCCAAATACATTCAGCTCTTGAGCAAATCAGCTATGTAACGTTCATTTCCTGTTTCAATGTCTTTTCCCCACATTAACTTTAAGAATTTCCCCTGGTTTGACCCAGCCACTGCCTCGTTATCTAAATTAACTTTTGAGACAAATTAACTCTCCTGGTGCGTTAGAAACAGAGAAGGTATTTCAAGTTGATGGATTCCTCATCCAATGGCATTTTTTCCTGACCCACATTCTGCAAATTTACCCCTGATCTGGAAGAAAGGACAGCCAGCTGAGACTGCAGATCAGCATTGTCCTTTGTACAGGTATTGGCCACACATCTAAACTCTCAGGATCAACATTGACATATCTGGGGTAGAGCCTCGAACAGGTGTTAGCCCTTTAGATCTAATACTGAGAAGTCAAATATCTGTTAAAGGATTGGAGAAATGGTGTTCTCAGCAAGTGGGGGAGATAACAGGCAGGAAGGTTCTGACTTTCTAAGCAGCCTCCTGCCACCAACCACACGTATTTATATTTACAAAAATTATCTTCTGTGAAGAGTGGGACATCTACAATCCTGCCAGTCACACATCCTCTTCGCACATCCAACCTATTCCCTGGTTTATTCCTTGTTTATTCCTTGTTCAGTAATTTACTGTTTCTTATATTCAGTTTTTTGTTGTTTGATTATGTGTATCTGGAATCTATTCTGTTCATTGTGCCTGATCAATGATAGGAAGCATTGAATAAAACTCCTCCTGCACAGATAGTGCCCCCTGCTGTGTTATCTCTGCGCAGCACCAAGGTCGAAAACACATTGCTGCCATTGTGGGAACGATTGTCCCCAAAAGGTTCTAAGTGCTGAAATCGTGTGAAAACTGGAGTAACTTCCGGTGATATTTTTGGCTCAATTTTCAGAGTGAATCTCCCACGCTCTGAGCCCTGCACAGTGTCCGAGCGGGAAACTCGGTGGGTGGGACCTATTCCTGCCACTGCTTATACAATAACAGCCTCTCGATCGCTAGTATAGCCCACAACCCTCATCGCTACCCCTCTGAACCCCCACTTGCTGGTCACTGGCCTCCTGGACATCTCCATGCCAGTCCCGATGTGTTCCCCCCAGCATTACCAACCCACTCCCAATCTCCCTGACCCCCCCTCAGTCCCAGCAGCCCTGATCTTCCCAATTCCCCCCACCACTCTCAATAGTCCTGACCCCCATAACAGGCCAACACACTGCCCAACCAGATGGCCAGCCCCAATCACCTCCTTCCCTCCCACTGCCACACATCCCTATGCAGAGTGGCAGTGGGACCGCCCCCCCACTCCCAATGATAAGTCCCCATAAGCTCTGCCCTCTGCTGGCCCCCTTGATGCCTAGTGGGCAATGCCAAGATGCCCTTGGGGATTGCCAGTGTGCCCCTTGGGCAGTGTCAGGGGGCCAGGCTGGCACTGCCCAGGGAGCATTCCTCTTTACTCCCAACGTCCTATGGGGCCTACAGAGCCTCTCTTTGCTCCAGTGTGGTCAAGCTGCCTGCTCCCCGATCGTGAGGAGCAGTTGTAAACCTCACTGGAGGGAGTCACTCTCGCGGGTTGGCGGGGGTGTGGGGTGGGGGAGAGGCCAGTGGGCCTGGAGACTCTGTCCCAGGTCCGCAAATGGATAGAAATTGGAATTTAAATATTTAAATCAGCTCTGCACCGATTTCCAGCACGGAGCTGATGACTCCAAAAATCATGGAGCTGGAGGTGCGCAGAGGATATGGGGCTGGTGGGGAGCCCACTCAATACCCCCGCTGATCTGTCCCAGCCCTGTCTGAGCAGCACAATGAGCTGGGAAATTTACCCCCTGCAAATTCATCTCCTGATGAAAGCTCTTTGTGGAAACTCAATGAAAACCATCAGCCCCCCATGAAGATACACGGTCAGCTATTGCTTATCATCCTTACCTATCAGAGAATCACGAAATTAACAGTGCGAATCCTGGGAAGGAAGTGTGAATTAGAATGGGCAAATTCAATGTCAAATCAGGAACAAGAAAATGAAATAAAGAGAGGAAGAGAAAGACTGGATTAAGAAAGAGACAAAGAGAAACAGAAAAGTAAAGTAGGTAGATAATTAATACATTTAAAATCTTCAGGAATAATTAACAGCTGATGGAATGAGAATCCATACCAATAATCGTGAATTCCCAATGTCAGAGAGGTTGATTGGCAGCAACTAACAATCACATTGTCCCACCTTGGCTTCCTATTTGACCCTGAGATAAGTTTCCAACCACATTTCAGTTCACCACACTACACCCAGCTCCATCGCTGTACCAGACCCTCCGCTGCTGAAACCCTCACTCATACTTTTCTTCATTTCAGACTCGATGATTTTAACACACTCCAGTCTGAGCTCCCGCATTCCATTCTCTATAAACTCTGTGACTCGTACTCTAGTTTGTTCCATATCCCATTCACTCTTCACCCAGATACTGACTTCCTGTCTGATGACGCCTCGATTTTAAAATTCTCATCGCTCTTTTCCCAGTGCACTGTGGGCCCACCCTTGACTATTCCTCTGACTTCTACCAGCTGGACAAACGTCCAAGATATCTGTGCCCCTCATGTTCTGCCCTCTTCCAGATGAGAAATGCTATTCACATTGACATTGGTTTCAGGCCTTCAGTTGCCTTGGTCCAAAGTTTTGGAATTCTCTTCCTTTGCTCAGAATGGTAGAGGTTCTTGTTGTAAAATGATATTCAGACTTTAAATGCCAAGATTTAACTTTCTGTGGTAAGCTTTGTTCAGATCCACAGGGACATGACTCCAATCAGTGCGTTTCTATGGTAAGCCAGGCAGCGGGGGTGGGGTTTGGGGGGGTACGGGGAGCAGTTGGGATGGTTGGGGGGCTGTTGATTTCAGGAAGATAACCATGGAGCAGTACAATTGGGGCAGGAATTTTTGGATACTCACAGAAGGAGGAATGTGCAGGGCTGCTGGAGAAGGCAGGACCAATGTCACTGGGGGAATGGCTCGTATGGAGAGCCAGTACAGGCACAATGGACTGAAGGGTCTCATTCTGCCCAGTAAGGAGGCTGTAACTGTGAAATTCAACCACCTCCATCTCTCACCTGAAGCATTTATGTGTGAAAGATGATCAACGTCAAGAACCTCACTGTTATTGTAAATAGCAAATTCCAACACACCATTTCATACTTCTGATGAAATTGAAAAGAATCTCCTGATTAAATATTATAAAGATAATTAGAATTGAATTTGAATACTTTGATATATGCCTCCTTTCCTGTGTAAATGGATAAACAAAGACAGTTTAGTAAACTAAAATAGTTACACATACTTTCACACATTGTCATTGTGCTAGTCAGAAATTGGAGGTGAAATATAATCCATCAAACTGAAATTCAAACCCATGTTGATTTTATGATGGAAGCAATATGTTAAATCTCCGAGAGAACACAAGCTGCCAGCTTTGATTCCATATTGAACAAACATTAATTCCTGTTTGTTATTAAAAATGTAGCTGATTGCCAAAAAAACAGTCAAATCAAACCCATCTTTTTTGTGGGAGTCCAAATATCTGCAGGCATTGGACATAACTTTGGATGTTATTTTTTTCACCATTGTAAAATGCAGAATTGGTAATGACACCAACAGCATCAACTTCAGCCACACAGGGCAGCAATCCTCTGTTCCCCGGGGAGGAGACTGACAGCAAAGTAGAAGGGAGCCGTGTTGATACACCCCCCTGCTGGGGGGTTTCCACACTTCACACAACAGGCCTCAATAAGGGCGATTTGATAGAGACATCAGCATCTTACTGGTCAAAATGTGAGCACCTGCAGTGTGGAGACATCTCTAACTTAATAAAGGCTGCCTCACGACAGCCGTCCCATCAAAGCCCAGAGTCTGCTGGCACAAAGAGAGTATTGTGGGTAAGGAAGGCCTCCCACATTGTCTTTACAATCCTCTGGAAATGTTTATCTACCAATCCTCAACTCCCTTCATCTTTTACTTGTAATTTGATTTTTAATGTGTTACCTTTAAGCGCCCTGAGGCCTCAGGCCTGCCCCAATGACAACCCCCTCACCCACTGCTGCTGCAGAAACTTCAGAGCTCCTGACCTCTTCAACTGGGCCAGTAGCAAATGGGAGCCCAACCCTATCCCTCTTTGGATGCCACCTAATGTAGAATAGTTAAGCCAGTCCTGTTACTGGCAGGTCGGGGGCTGGGAACACTTTTTATCCCAAAATCAGACCCCAAAGCCTGTGGTAAAATCCAATGATGTGGAGATGCTGGTTTTGGACTGGGGTGAGCACAGTGAGAAGTCTCACAACATCTTTAACCTGGTGATGTGAGGCTTCTTACTGTAAAATTCAATCCCTGGAGCAATATAACACCCACCCACTTCTCATCAAACCATGAAAAGATTTGCTCATGGAAGTGCAGAGAGGTTTCAACTTGCAAGTGACACCAGAATAAAAAACAATAAATATAAGATAGCCACTGATCTAATCAGGAATTCAGGAGAAATCTCTTTATCCAGTGAGTGGTGAGAATGTGAAACTCACTCCCAAAGGGAATGGTCGAGGTGAATAATATCAAGGAAGCTGGATGAACACAAGAGGAAGGAAGAAATTGAAGGATGTGTTAATGTAGGGGGGGTGAAAAGTGGGATGGGGGGAGCAATACCAGGCAGGATTTTCCTGCTGCTCCAAGGCCACAGATTCCAGTCTGAGGTCTACAGGTCTCTGAATGGTCAGTCAAGTTGTCAGTCCCATCCTTGGTGATTCCCACAGTGGGCAGGACTGGAAATTCTACCCCATTGGCATGGAGCACTCGGGCCGAATGGCCTGTTTCTGTGTGAAAAAATCTTGTAATAATTTGTATTAACGCAACCACGTAACCATTTTGTAATGTTGCAGCTCCTCTCACACTTGGATAAGTCTCCAAAGAACAGGGAACTGCTTACAATGTAGTTTTTAAATTACATGAGCCATATGTATGTTCTCACTGTACACATTACAAATTCAAACATACAGCACACTAGCTTTTCACAGTTTAAACAATAAAATACTTCTCTGTGCCGATGGCTCTTGTAACTTGTTTTTCATTTGTTTATCATTATATTTTTCATTTTGATGTGTCAACTCACATTCGTATTTCTTCCAAATCTTCAATTAATAACAATCCAACCAACCTCGAGACATAATAATCCAAACATCTAATCCCATTCCTCAAACTCACACTGCCTGTCTCTCGCTATCAAATCTCCCACATCCTCAAAAATCCCTCATCCTCCCTCCTTCCAATCTACCAACCAATCTCCAGCTTCCCTTTCCTCTCTAAAGTCCTTGAATATTTTATTGCTTCCCAAATTCCTCACCACATTCCCCACAACTCCAATCATGTCCTCACCATGCCTCGCCTATTCTCATTGACTGACCCCATTCCTGATCAGCTGATCAGCGACTATAACCCTCATCCCCGTGGTTTTTCCCTATCGACTCGGCTACTCTGTCGCTCCCCCACATTATCTCCTCCATAAATTTAAGATGATGGTGTTGTGGCGCTCAGCACTCACTCCCACCCCCTGTACTCACTGACCCACACTGACCCCCACCCCCTGTACTCACTGACCCACACTGTCCCCCACCACCTGTGCTCACTGACCCACACTGTCCCCCACCCCCTGTGCTCACTGACCCACACTGTCCCCCACCCCCTGTGCTCACTGACCCACACTGTGTCCCACCCCCTGTGCTCACTGACCCACACTGTCCCCCACCCCCTGTGCTCACTGACCCACACTGTCCCCCACCCCCTGTGCTCACTGACCCACACTGACCCCCACCCCCTGTGCTCACTGACCCACACTGTCCCCCACCCCCTGTGCTCACTGACCCACACTGACCCCCACCCCCTGTACTCACTGACCCACACTGTGTCCCACCCCCTGTGCTCACTGACCCACACTGTCCCCCACGCCCTGTGCTCACTGACCCACACTGTGTCCCACCCCCTGTACTCACTGACCCACACTGCCCCCCACCCCCTGTGCTCACTGACCCACACTGACCCCCACCCCCTGTGCTCACTGACCCACACTGCCCCCCACCCCCTGTGCTCACTGACCCACACTGTCCCCCACCCCCTGTGCTCACTGACCCACACTGTCCCCCACCCCCTGTACTCACTGACCCACACTGTGTCCCACCCCCTGTACTCACTGACCCACACTGACCCCCACCCCCTGTGCTCACTGACCCACACTGTCCCCCACCCCCTGTGCTCACTGACCCACACTGTCCCCCACCCCCTGTACTCACTGACCCACACTGTCCCCCACCCCCTGTACTCACTGACCCACACTGACCCCCACCCCCTGTGCTCACTGACCCACACTGACCCCCACCCCCTGTGCTCACTGACCCACACTGACCCCCACCCCCTGTGCTCACTGACCCACACTGTCCCCCACCCCCTGAACTCACTGACCCACACTGCCCCCCACCCCCTGTGCTCACTGACCCACACTGTCCCCCACCCCCTGAACTCACTGACCCACACTGCCCCCCACCCCCTGAACTCACTGACCCACACTGCCCCCCACCCCCTGTACTCACTGACCCACACTGTCCCCCACCCCCTGCGCTCGCTCACCCACACTGCCCCCCACCCCCTGTACTCACTGACCCACGCTGTCCCCCACCCCCTGTACTCACTGACCCACACTGCCCCCCACCCCCTGTGCTCACTGACCCACACTGCCCCCCACCCCCTGTACTCACTGACCCACACTGCCCCCCACCCCCTGTACTCACTGACCCACACTGCCCCCCACCCCCTGTACTCACTGACCCACACTGACCCCCACCCCCTGTGCTCACTGACCCACACTGACCCCCACCCCCTGTACTCACTGACCCACACTGTCCCCCACCCCCTGTACTCACTGACCCACACTGTCCCCCACCCCCTGTGCTCACTGACCCACACTGGCTCCTGCTCAACCACCATCTTGATTTTAAAATTCTGATTCTTGTTTTCCAATCCCTCCCTCACCGGGCCCCTCCACCTCTGCAATCCCCTCTAGCCCCGCACCCCTCCGAGATCTCTGCACTCATCTGGTTCTGGCCTCTTACACATCACTGACTTTATAATCCACCAGCGGGAACCTCAGCTTCCTAGGCCTCAACTCTGGAATTCCCTCCCTGAGCCCCTCCACCTCCCTGCCTCACTTTTCCCTTTTAGGGCGTTTCTTAGAACCTGCCTCTTTGACTAAGCGTTTGGTGGTCTGGTCTGATATCTCTTTATGTGGTGGTGTTAAATTCTGCCATGTTTCTGTGGAGCATTCTTGACATTAAAGATGCTAAATAAACACACGTTACATATCTTGATTTTCACCATGGATTTCACATGAATCCTTACCTTTATCAAGATTAAAGCCATTGCTATGATTGGGTGATTATTAATTTTACTTTTTAGTTTAATAACTTTTTATCCTCCTCATTATAGGTGCCTGGTAACTGGTTGGTTTTCTGGGTTTGCTCCCAGTAGTTTATAATAATAAAGTGTACTTCTGGGAAAGGAGGTTTTTACCCGTGTCAGATGCAGAGTGCCAAGGTTGCCAGATATTGGAACTTTCAGAATGTGCTAATCTGGACCTGAGGTAAAGAATGCAGTTGCCAAACATCTGGCAAACTCGGCATTCTGCCTCTTATACAGGTGCAAACCTCCTTTTCCGAGGTTGCATGGTGGAATATGAGATTCCATCACTGGGAACAAACATGGGAGCAGGAGTAGGTCACATGGCCCCTCACGCGTGTTGTTCAGATGGACTCCTTGAATAGTGTGAGTGATAACACCAGAAAATCTTACGTTCATTTCTTGCTTCTTTGGAGGATTGTATTCATTGGGGTTGAGAAGAATGAGGAAGGGGGAGGGGGGATCTCAAAGGAACCTACCAAATTCTAACAGGATGAGACAGGGTTGATGCAAGAAGGAAGTTCCAGATGGTGGGAGTGTCCAGGACCAGGGTCGCAATCAGAAGATACAGGGTAGACCATTTAAAATGGAGATGACAAATCTCTTCATCCAGAGAGCGGTTAGCCTGAGGAATTCACGACCAAAGAAAGTAATTGAGGCCAAAAGTTTTCAAGAAGGGATGATCTCCAGTCCAATCATTTGGCAGATGCTGCTGACAGTGTCCTAGAAACGCGGAGCCTGCTTCAGTACTGGGCCTCAGGCATGTTGAGGTGGTTGGAACAGTGCCTGTACACTTTGGCTGCAGGGTATCGGCATCTCTTGCAGACCCCCCTGCCTTGCACTTGCTGCTGGCTCTGTACCCTCTGTGTCTGCACCTCTCCTCCCACAGGTCACACTGTGGGAGGCAGCCGGTGGTCACCTGCACCCCCCCCTCCACCCCCACCTTTTCCTCCTGCCTCTCTTGTCCTCTTCAGAGGAGTGTACAATCTCCATTAGCAGAAATGGACAAGACATTGTCTCCTGCACCTCAGGATGTGGTCTACTGAAACTTTCAGTTATAGATGGCAAGAAAAAACATTTGAAACAAAAGCCATGGCATTCACCAGTAACCACAGAGAAATCGTTCAAGTTGCACAAATTTTTACAGTAAACAACTCTAACCTGAAGAGACACAGCCTTCTCTCTGAGACCTTTTAATTTGTTCTTGGATGAGAATTTGAGGAAAACACATTGGTCTCCTGTTCCTGTTGCCTGTGTGATGACCGCATGAGCGATTTCTTTCCACTGGTAAATTACTGTCCTTAATTGGCCCTTTAAGTGTTTGTCAACATTTCTGAATCCCATGCATGTTTGCCAACTGTAATATCACGAGTGTGCCTGAGCTTGTGTCAGGCATGTTCCCATTCGATTCATGTGAAATTCTAGCCAGAGTTACTGTTTCAATCCAAGTACCTTTTGTCAGAAAGAAACCTAATGTTAAGTATGATGCATCATTTGAAGTTGCTTCCAACTAATTTGAGAATGCAGCAGTCTAAAATCTCCAGAACATTCTGACAACAGTCCTGTCAACATTGAAAGGAAGTCATGCCTTCAGTTTATTATTAATGCTGTTTTCTGTGTGAGTTGGCAGAATCTTTCAGCAATGATTGCCGCAAGATCATTGCTGCTGGGATGTTCCATCCAAAATCAAACTGAGAATATTATTAGCAGATGAATTACTCGCAGAAAGTGTCATTTTATACTCAAAGGAGATCTGGGCTAGAATTCTCCCAAAACATTCTATGTCCCTAATTGGGGAGAGAATGGGAGTAACTCCTGCTGATTTTTTTTGTGGGATTTGTGGTTTGAACCTCCCACACTCTGTGCATTGCATAATGCCCTTGCGGGATTCACTGTTAGAATCAGGGGGCAGAGCCTATTCCCGATGGAGAGGCCGGCAGCACAGCACTGAGCAGCCCATTGGTGCATGTGTCGATCTGTCAATGCTGAGATTGGTGCGTGTGCCGATCTGTCAATGCCGAGATTGGTGCGTGTGCCGATCTGTCAATGCTGAGATTGGCGCGTGTGCCGATCTGTCAATGCCGAG
This sequence comes from Carcharhinus amblyrhynchos, assembly GCF_965287045.1. NCBI lineage: Eukaryota > Metazoa > Chordata > Chondrichthyes > Carcharhiniformes > Carcharhinidae > Carcharhinus > Carcharhinus amblyrhynchos. Next base: position 52,869,608 of record NC_137342.1, read on the forward strand.
ATTGGCGCGTGTGCCGATCTGTCAATGCCGAGATTGGCGCGTGTGCCGATCTGTCAATGCCGAGATTGGTGCGTGTGCCAATCTGTCAATGCCGAGATTGGTGCGTGTGCCGATCTGTCAATGCCGAGATTGGTGCGTGTGCCGATCTGTCAATGCCGAGATTGGTGCGTGTGCCGATCTGTCAATGCTGAGATTGGCACGGGCACAGTAGCCTCGAGCTGCCAGCCTCACTGGCCAGTCCTGTGACTTTCCATCGATACCCTTCTGAACCCCACTACCCCCATTGTTGGCCTCCTGAAACTCTGTGGGCAAGCCCCGATGTCCCCCCTTACCCTGGCCAGCCCCAATCTCCTGACCGCCCCTCCCATTGCCCCACCAAGAGTCTTAACCCCCCCTCGGCAGCCCCAAACCCCCAGCCCCACCCCAATCACCAGAAAGGAAATCCAAAACTCAAACTCTGCAATCATTCTTTCAATTATTTTGTGTTGAATTGATGCAAGTTGTTGAAATTGAGATGTAACTCTGAATTTTTGCTCCATATTTGCACTGGTTTCTGTTCTTATCTCTTGGAACTAAAAGCCAGAACAAGCAGGTGTAACATTTTTATGAAGTTAGCCTTGGCATCAGATTGGTCCCCTTAGTCTCTGTAAGACTCAAAATAATGTGAAAGATCAAAATTACAGACAGATTTGGTGGTGGCATCTGCATTTAAATAGTGTCAATACATCTTATAATGATGCAATAACTCATAAGGAGCTCGGGATAGATGACTGGTGAAGATAGGAAGCAGAGATTGGGCATAAATGAGTCTTCTCAAGTTGGCAGCGAGCGAGTAATGATAGCAGGAGCTTCTGATCCCACCACTGTCAGTGAGATTTCACCCAGGTGGGGGTCAGTGGGGGTGGGGGCAGGGGTGAGGAGTGGGGGTGGGGAGTGGGAGGTGGGGATGGGGGTGGGGGTGGAGGGGGGATGGGGAGGTGGGGGGTTGGGGTTGGGAGATGGGGGGTGGGGGGTGGGGGGGATGGGCAGATGGGGAGTTGAGGTTGGGAGATAGGGGGTGGGGGTTGGGGTTGGGAGATGGGGGGTGGGGGGGGGGATGGGGAGATGGGGAGTTGGGGTTGGGAGTTGGGGGTTGGGGTTGGGAGGTGGGGGGTGGGGGTTGGGGTTGGGAGTTGGGGGTTGGGGTTGGGAGTTGGGGGTTGGGGTTGGGAAGTGGGGGGTGGGGGTTGGGGTTGGGAGTTGGGGGTTGGGGTTGGGAGATGGGGGGTGGGGTTTGGGAGGTGGGGGGTGATTTTCTAGCTCTTCCTGTCAGCAGAATCTTCAGGCCCTTGCTCAACAGATCTTTGAGTCGGCTCCTGCTCCTGTTTCTTGCATTCTGATCATAAAATTACCGTATAATAACTCAGCAAGTAAAATTATATCAAAGATTGGATCCAAGCATTGATCAAAAGCAGTTTCTCGGAGAGACATTGTGATGGTGTTTGGTCAGCTGATTGAAAGCTGTGATGTGAAATCAAAGAGACATTTTCACACAGAAAGTCACGTTGAAGTTTCTGGGGCCAGAGGAGAATCTGTAGGTAATTGTCGAGCAGATTCTATTGTAAGCCGACTGGTGAGGGGGGTAATTGTTTTATTTATCACAAAACACCGAGGGTTACACAAAGAATTTTCTCAAATGCTGAAAATGTGAATTAGTCAAAGAGAGAGGTCCTCATCGACACTCGATATTTCCCTATCAAACTTCTTTCTATTGACACACCCACTCCCCACATCCTTCTCCCCACCCCCATCCCCATACATACCCACTCCCCACACCCCACATCCTCACGCCCTATCCCCACTCCCCCACCTCCAACTCCTTCATCACCCCCCACACCTGAACTCCTCCATCCCCTGCACACCCCACCCCCCCACACTCCTACCCTCCCAACCCCATCCACACACCCCACATCTCACCCCTTACCCCACTCCCTCATCTCCAACACCCTCATCCCTCCACACCCAGACTCCACCACCCCCTCCTCACCCCAGCCCACCCCACACTCCCACCCACCACCCTCATCCACACACATACCCACACTCCACATTCCACATCTCACCCCTTACCCCACTTCCCCATCTCCAACACCCTCATCCCTCCACATCCGGACTCCCCCATCCCCTCCTCACCCCAGCCCACCCCACACTCCCACCCACCACCCTCATCCACACACATACCCACTCCCCACACCTCACATCCTCATCTCCCAGGGATATTGGATGCACAAGGGTGGCAGCATGGACAAATCAGAACAGTGGGCAGACTATGGAACAGTGGAGAACAGCAACAAGGAACTGCCCCTACTAAAAGCCAGGGTTCACATTAACATACTCCCACCAGAAAGTCCGGGGAGTTAATTCTGAGTACATATATGGTCTGACTTTCCCTCCCATCTTAACCCAATGATTTGGCTGTGCCATGGGAACTCAGCCTGAACAGGATTGTAACAGGAATTCTTTATTCACTCAGAGGAAGGAAATTTATTCCTGAAATGTGCAGAAATCGGTCCAAATATCTCTATAGAGGGAGGGGATATGTTTCTCCATGTTCTCTCACTCTGCACCCATGGGGCAGCACAGTGGTTAGCACTGCTGCCTCACAGCACCAGGGACCCGGGTTTGATTCCTGTCTTGGGACGCTGTCTGCACATGTTCTCTCTGTGTCTGCATGCGTTTCCTCCGGGTGCCCCTGTTTCCTCCCACAGTCTGAAAGACATGCTGGTTAGATGCATTGGTTGCGCTAATTTCTCCCTTAGTGTAACCTGAACAGGCACCAGTGTGTGGCAACTAGGGGATTTTCACAGTAACTTCACTGTAGTGTTAATGTCAGCCTTGCTTGTGATAATGATAAGTGAACTTTACATGAGGTCACACTTTGTATAAAACACAAGTAATAAGAACTTGTATTCATAAAGCTCCTTTCACAATCTGAAAATACAATCAAGTTCAAGTTAGAGTCACAACTGTAATTTTGGGAACCGTTGGTGAATGTGCGCACACAATATGACACAAACAGCCGAGTGATAATGAGCAGATAATCTGATTCCGTCACGGTGTTTGAGGGTAAATATTGGTCAGGACTCCATTAGAACCCCACTGTTTTTCTCTGAAACAGTGCCATGTGATCTCATTGACCTGGGATGGCTTTGCTTTAACGGTTATCTGAAAGACATGCTTTGTTTCACACTATGTGGCAGTGGCTTCCAATCCCAAACACTTAGTAGCCACGTTTTAACCAGCAAATGAACTCAAATGCTGATCTACTCAAAGGAGAATGTCAAGCTCAGTATGTGGAACATCCATTTGGCATCTGTCCACGCACAACCAGGAGGACATGCCAAGTATTGCAAATGTCTTTATCGATTCCTTTAGCTAAAGATGGAAATATTTTAATAATTTATAGAAAATTGAAAAAATTGATTTGTTTGAGGGAAAGTTTGTATGTTTTTAATTAGCTATTTGAAGAAAGCAACAAAAAAGGCCTTTGAATTTTTTGTTCTTTCCATTCAAAAACACTTCTTAGCTCAATTTGTTTGAATTTTTTCACAGATAAGCCTTGGCAATATCCTCTCACAGACATTTTTCAGTTTTTTCAGTAATCTTCCAAAGAATGGCCCATTGAATTTCTCGGGTGATGCGTTTTCTGCTATCAAAGAGAATGTACATCTTTCTCAGCAGTAATCGGGGATCCTGCAGATTATATTCCGATGGACCCCACTGAGTTTGGCAGGTTTATCAACACAACTGTTCTGGAACAATAACTGTCACACCTGTCAAACATCATTGTTCTGAATCCGGTTTCCAGGTTCCACTTAATATCCCAGGCTTGTTTGATCCTCTGGAGTCCACATGACTTCATACCAACTGTTTGGGATATTCCGTCAGTTCACATCTGATATCATAGTCAAGGACTTCTGTCAAATCTGTATCAGAGAATTCTTCACTGAATCACATTCTGGCTAAATTCCAACAAGTAAATGTTCTCTTATTGAAGCTCTTGGACTGGACGCAGGAGGAGCTCGGAGAGTTTTGACAGCTGGGGCTGATTAACATGCCGTTTGCTAACTTCAAGAACAAGTCTTGTCGTAGTGCAATACAGCATGGAAGCAGGCCCTTCAGCCCAACCACTCCATACTACCCATGGTGCCCTCCCAGCTGACTTCATTGTTAAAGACGCAAAAACACCTCAGGAATCATAAAGAATCAAGGGGCAAAAGAGAGGGAGGAACTGAAAACAATCACTATCACCAGGATAACTAATGGGACTAAAGGCTTGACCTGAAGGCCTGCATTCTAGTATTTAAAGGAAGTAGCTGCAGGAAAGTGAATCCATCAGTTAGCAGGAGACAGAAAGCAAGAATCTGTAGATCGATACGCCTAAATTCAGTCACTGGAAAAAGGCTGGAATCCATTATTAAGAAAGTAAATAGCAGGACATTCAGAAAATCATCATTCTATCAGGCAGGGTCAGAACTGGGGGGAGGGGGCGGGGTCACAGTTTGAGGGTAAGGGGTAAACCTTTTAGAACTGAGGTGAGGAGAACTTTCTTCACCCAGAGAGTGGGGAATGTGTGGAATTCACTGCCACAGAAAGTAGTTGTGGCCAAAGCGTTGTGTGATTTCAGGAAGAAATTAGATATCGCTCTTACGGCTAAAGAGATTAAGGGATACAGGGGGACAGGGAGGGGGGTGCGGTGGGGGGGGGGGGGGGTGCAGTGGGATCAGGATATAGAATTTGATGATCAGCCACAATTACAATGAATGGTGGAACAGGCTGGGAGGGCTGAATGGCCTCTTCCTGCTTCTAGTTTCTAAGAAACATCTCCGAATTCCATCTGACATCACTGATGATGTGAGTTAGCTTCAGCATAATTCTAAACACTTGATGTCATATGTCACAGGATGGAAGTCAATTTAGTGATTTCCCCACTCTGTCCCCACCCAGAAACAGGAAGGTGTGTTTTTATTCTGGTTCCCCCTTGACAAATGTAACATATTTTTCCAACCCTTAAATTTAGAAATGTCCTGATTCTGTATTAATCGCAGCAACCCCGGGGAAAGAGTAAAAAAAAGGATTGATTTATTTTACCCACATGCACAAGCGAGAGGGGTTTCTCAGAGTCCACCACTTCTTACACTCACAGAATAAATGGGGGAATAAGGTGGAAGAAAGAAAGTTCAGGGCATTAGCACAATAAAAATACAGGTTTAGGTTTTACATCTGTCCTGAGTCCAGGATCAGAAGTCACCAAAAATATTCTATCCACTGAGGGATTGGCTGATTATAGAGAGACCTGTTTTCCCAGAGCAGGTTTCCCATGCTGGGAGAAGTTGTGTAGAGTGTTTAGAGTGTTTGGGGGCATGAATTCGAAGGTTCCAGCATTTGACAGCTTTGTTGAGGGTTCAAGTTCTTTCTGTTGCCACCGGCTTGATGTAGACAGAACAGGTCATTGCCTGGAGTTCTGTTCACTTTGGGAGGTCAGAGAGTAACTACTGGAATTCACTTCCAACGGACAACATCACAGCACAGCTTGAGGGAAGTCACATGACATGCTTCCTCAATGATGGACACAGGATGATGGGATCAGGAGGTTTAACTGGAGTCAGGATTCCTTTTGTTTTGTGGACACGGGTCTCATGTCAGTTAACAGGCTCTCCTTCCCTTGTTGAGAGCACTGTGTCAGAATTGTTAATGTTTTGGTCATCAGCACCATAGTGGGAGATTCAGTCCTGCAGAGGTTTTTCTTTGTTTGGAGTTCCCAATCCCCAGGGCCAAAGTTACTACAAAACTTCTGAAAGGCATCAGGTGACCGGCTGAACCATTTTGAAAAAGAACCAAAACATAGTCCAGCTGAGGAAGGTAAATATTTCACATCTCCACCATGTCCTTCGTGCAAATAGACCCAATGAGAGGTTGAAATATTGCCAGACCCTGAGAAACGGGATTGTGAGGACTCAAGAGTTGGAAATATTAGGGATGGGTAATAAATGCTGACAAGCCTGTGATGTCCATGTCACGCAAGTGAATGAAGAAATATATAGATAGAAACAAAATGAAGAGACAATCACACTCAGAAGTAAGACCTGTGATTCTGTGTTTAAGCAAAAATGGAACTTAACAAAGAGAAGGCAGTTGCTTTTTGAGAAGGCAAAGAGAGCACAGAGTAATGTTTTGGTTGAAAAAGGACAATTGCTGTAAGAAGCTGGAGGACTTTGCTCAGAAGCACAGGAGTCCTGCCTTGGACAGAATACATGTAGAAGGCATGTAGGGACTGGGGGCTGCCAGCCTCTGTACAGGTTTTTTTCTTGTTAATAAATACCCTTTGTGTTTCTGACAAAATTTATTTCCTTTTAAGAAGGTTAAGAGGTCACTTAATAGAGGCATATAAGATAATCAGAGGATTAGATGGGGTGGACCGTAAGAGCCTTTTTCCTTGGATAAAGATGGCTAGCACGAGGGGATATAGCTTTAAGTTGAGGTGTGATTGATACAGGACAGATGTCAGAGGTAGGTTCTTTACTCGGAGAGTATTAAGAGCTTGGAATGCCCTGCCTGCAACAGTAGTGGATTCACCAACATTAAGGGCATTTAAATGGTCATTGGATAAACATATGGGTGATATTGGAATAGTGTAGGTTAGATGGGCTTGAGATTGGTTTCACAGGTCGGCACAACATAGACAGCCAAAGGGCCTGTACTGCGCTGTAATGTTCTATGTTCTGTGTTTTTAAATAGATTCAGTTACTTGGCCTCTGCAGCAATCTGTAGTAGAGAATCCCACAGGTTCACCACCCTCTGAGTGAAGATTTTTATCCTTATTTCAGTCCTAAATGGTCGACCTCATACCTTAATTCTGTAACCTCTTATTCTCGAACAAACTCTCCAGCCAGAGGAAACGACATCCCTCTCCAGCCCCGTCAGAACTTTACACGTTTCAATGAGATTATTCTTCTAAACCCAGTGAATGCAGATCCAGTTGATCCAATCTCTCTTCACACGACAACACTGCCAGCCCACGATTCAGGCTGGTGAACCTAAGGTGAGATTAACATTGATATTTTCCTTTGGCCTCTCCTTGTGTTTGTGCGGAGTTGAGTATGTTCATGATATGAGGTTTTGAAGCAGTCATTCACAAACCACTGGCTGTTTGTGAGAGAAAAACAAATCAGAGATGCCACACATGGAAAAGCTTCATCAAGTCAGGCAATAACAATTCCCAGGTGGATCCGTGTAACTGTCCTGTGCCGGCTGATCTTATTCATATAGATCCCATCTTCTCAACCTTACCCTTCGTCTGAGGTGATCCTCAGGTTAAATCATCACCAGTCAGCTCTCTCTTTCTCTCTCAAAGAGGAGAACAGCCCTGTAATCCTCTGAGTCTAAGGCGACATTACTTTTTACACAGTAGTATATCATTCATTAATGTTTGAAAGTTTGTACGTGTCTCGTTTTCAGCAGGTTCTGTTAAACCCATCCTGGAAGTATTTGCAGCGACACCTCATTTTCAAGAAATCAGCTGTACGTTTCTGGCATTTGGGGAGAGTTCATACAATTCGAGTCTGTACTTGATTCTATTCAGAAGAAAGTTATATATTATCACAAAATAACTTTGACATGAGGTTGACACTGAGCATTTAGATTCTGAAATCCTGTGCAGACTGGAGCCCTGCACAGTACCACGGGTAAACCTTGTTTTTCTGTGGTTAGAGCTAAGGTTTTGCTGGGATTACTGAGCCATTTTCTATTTTTAGAAATGATTCATATTATACTGTTATTAAGTACTTTATCCGACAATTTACATTCTTCAGAGTAATCATTACTTGAATGACTAATAAGCAGAACCTACACTTTGCGCGAATAATGCAATTGAAACTTACTGTGAGTCATAGTAAAGGTGGATGAATGGCAGTGCTTTTGTTATTATCTGTATACTGAGATCTCAAAGGTACTTTCTTCAGGTGGTATTACATTGATCCCTCCAACACTCCATCACTAATCTACTGAGTCTATCTCATAGTGCAGTAACCATGAGACACAGAGCATCAATAGATCAGTCTTAGCTGCCAGGGCAGTGAGGTGAATAATGTTCATTGTCATTTGTACAGAAATGCTACAGCTTCAGGAGAGGGTAGAGTATGATTCATCACAAGAATCCAGCAGTTTCTGCTTGCGTTACGCAGCTGCACATAGCATAGAAACGATGCCCATTTTCCAGTCCTGACACTGCGATAATTGCCACGGGTGGGACGGAAAGTTGAACAGACTAGGAAAAGATCCATTGACTCTGGGACTGGAAGGCCCCGTTTGATATCTCACTCTCTTCCACATCATCAACAAGCTTTGAATATCAGAAGAAGAACTAAAGCAGGTTGTAATTGCACAGAATTTGATAGAATCCTGACAGTGCAGAGGGAGGTCATTTGGCCCATTCAGTCTGCACTGACCACAATCCTACCCAGGCTCTATCCCTGCTAATCCCCCAGACACTAAGGGGCGATTTAACATGGCCAATCAACTCAACCCACACATCATTGAAGTGTGGGAGGAAACCTACACAGACACAGGGACTACAAACTTCACACAGTCACCTGAGATAGGATTGGAACCCAGGTTCCCTGGCGCTGTGAGGCAGCAATGCTAATCACCATGCCACCATGCCACCAAACACAAACATTACTTTCATGATATGATGAGTGGTAGAGATTCCCAATCAACCTCTCTGCCACCAAAAATTAACAATTATATATTTAAAATCACTTTCATTCAGGCTGTGAAGTGTTTTAAGAGGTTTTAAAAATGCCAAACTTTTAGTTTTTTTCTGTCTTTCCTCTCTCTGTCATAATCCAGGCTTTCTATCCCTCTCGGTATTTCCATTGCTGAACGTTAACACTGCATTCACTCCCTTTCATTCTCTCCTCAGCCCCTCTTCTGTGATTTCCCAAACTTTAATCTTCATTGATTGAGGAGATTCACAGATACTGCATCATTCTTCGCTCGTACTTCATACAATTTGATGGATAACATTTCTGGGGCCAACGGGATAAGTGTCATTAAACAAATGATGATAGATACCCTCTTACAGCCAAGTCTGTCTCAGCATTGTGTGTCCAATATTCACCGCCAAAACAATGCTCTGTGTGGTCCTGAAACCAATATGTCTCTCGATTGCTCTGATGGTGAGCTCCTTCTAGAAAGTTTAATACGATTTAAATATAATTGATTAATACATGGAAGGAAAGAAAAACAGATGGAGAAAAAGTCACCACTTACAAAACTTAGATTACTAAAACCATGTTATCCTGGTTCACTCAAATAAAACTTCTAATCCTGAAATACAATCCTAGGAGAACATTAAAGTATTTTATGTTGTGATTATTGAATCTTTTTGTAATACGTGTCATAAGTCTGTGCCACACTTTCCTTTACTAGGAGATTTCTTCCGACAACCTGCTAGAGTTATTAGACCAATCACATGACAGGTAGTTAGGATATGATCTTCACCATAATGACCATCTGTTCGAAAAAAGATTAAAAATATTGTTTTTTTTAAAAAAACGCATCCAACTATTTCTCGAAGCTGACTGCTGTGCTTTTCCCTCTACCCTGTGTCTCTGCGTAATGTGTTATTTGTAGCATGAGTTCTCCTCCTTGGTAATGTGAACCTAATCTTACAGAAAACGGACTCTTTTGAGCAGTCCATCAAACAGTGATTTCTTGGGAAGGGAAATTGAAAGTGAACATCAGCTTCTTTCTCTGAAGAAAGGATAAAACATGCAAAATAACTCAACCAATTGAAATAAAAATGATGGTATAATGTAGTGTGATATGCATTTAAAACAGGAACATTCCTGTGGAATTCTTCTGCCCGTTTTCACAAAGGAAGCACCTCGTTTGATGTTTAGGAATTAATGTTTCCACTAAACTGACAAAGTTACATTAATGCTGTAACATGGTTTTTAACATTGCTCTTAGTGTTAGAGCCATTATTAGTTGGAGTTGTATTGGGAATGCACAAGAAATCCTATACACAAACTGATGGCTCAGCTAGTTGATTTGGATTGTGTAATAGCTGTGAACAACTGATGACCAACGTGGCAGTGAAACAAACCGGGGGTTATTTGGGGGAAAATAACTCTATACGAGACAGAGGTAAGGATGGTTCTGATCTCTGTGACTCCTGGACCCCCAATGCCAGACAACCCCTGCTCTCAATCTTGTCTCGCATGCTTCACAGTGATTGGTCTGATGGGTCATGTTGTCCTCAACTATAACACACCCCTTAAAGGGGCATTCTATCACATCTTAATACCACAGTGATGCAGCTGCCAATTGTTTTTGTTTGTAAATTGTAAATTTTCAATTGAAATCAGCCATCTGAGGAACTGTCATGAGAAATCACTTCTCCACATGGCACGGCTTTCGTGTGAACGGTGGATAGGATACACCAATTTGCACAGAAACATTTCACATTGTCATGTCGAGGTTTAATGTTCAATGCTCCTTGCAGAACGCTAACACATTTGCTCTCTGCAATTCATAAATCAGTTTGAACCCGAACCAGTTTTTGATAAAATACGTAGCCCATTTCATACTTATACCTTACTTTTCTATCTCTGTGATTCACTGAATGGACAATATCAGCACATGGAACAAATATCTGCATGGGGTTTCTGAAAGCATCTGCTAATGATCTCTGCATAAAATGTGCACCTACTCAAAATAATTATAGAGCAATCAGTCCGTCCACCGAGACTGGCCATTACTTTCAATGGATTTTCCAAGCTGAGTTTTGTTTTTTATATGGAGATAAATGTCAAATAAGATAGAGGCTGACTAACAGTGAAACATCCCAGACATGGACAAACGCAGATACTCACTAAACCATTGGCTCATCAATCTCATTCAAATCATTTTCAGGTTTTGTTTTATTTCTCTGCATCCTTGTGTGGTGATAAAAATGCTGTTTTCATTGTTTTTCTGCCAACATGCTCCTTAATCACAATGTCTTTTATCAATATTGTTGTAATGCCCTCCATGGGACATTTATTGCAAAAGTTTTTCAGGGAAGCCATTGCCAAGATATGAAAAGAATAACTCTCTGGAATTCTCAGGAACCAGGCATTGTTATCTTTCCTCACTTCTTGCATAAATGACTTCCCATTTTGGACACCATGTTCTGTTGGGACTGGAGATTACAACTAATTTTTACACATACCATTGTCCAGAAAGCCGGACAATTCTAGAACATCTCCTTTATCTAGCTTTGGTCACTATCCCAAATTCCTTCCATCTCAGATCACTCACTGTCCCCGCACCTATTAGTCCATTGTGGGGATATGATTTGTGAATATCAGAGAGAGGTACTGTATAAATATGAGTTGTTGTACTGAACTATCATGGATGGTAAATAAATGTCAGCTTGGAACTCCGTACAATAGAAGATTAACATTAGTCGCTGTTTTCTGAATCTTGGGTGTAATGTTTCAGTCCTGAGACAAAGTGCAGTCAGGTTGCCATTTCCCACAAAATTATCCATTCCTTGACAAAAAAAATGAGATTGAGGAGAATCATAAGGGGATTGATATAGGCACATGATTCAAGATTCACATTTTCACAAAGACCTTCTAGAGAAGGTGAGTTCTGTACATGCAGGAAAATTACTGTGCATTTGTTCTTAATTACTGGCATTTGATGGCAAAACAAGTAGTTGTTTAAATACAGGTGGACACTATCAGAATCAGGAGTTATCACAGGTGGGCACTATCAGAATCAGGAGTTATCACAGGTGGGCACTATCACAATAGGACACTGTCATAGACAGATACTATCGGAGGTGAACATCATTGCAAATTGGGTGCTGTCGCAGACAGGTACTGTTGCAGGTGGGCACTGTCACAATTGGGTATTGTCACAGTTGTGCATTATCACAGGTGGGCACTGTCACAGATAGACATTCATAGTAAGAAGTCTCACAAGTTCTTTTGGGGAAAGCTAGTGGTGTTTGCAAGCAAATAAACCTGTTGGAGTTTAACCTGGTGTTGTGAGACTTCTTACTGTGTTTACTCCAGTCCAATTCCAGCAAATCCACATCATGACGGATGGGCATTGTCAGAGGTGGGCACTGTCAGAGATGGGGACATTTGGAAGGCAACCAGAAGTCAGTTGTCTTCTGGCCACTCTCCAAATGTTCCCACCCTGCCCACGACAATGCCCGCTGTGGGTGAGACTGGAAAATTCCAATCGTTTTGCCATTCTGATCAGCTAACATAACTGATTCCAGTCACTGAAGGGTGGAATAACCAAAGCACACAGTCTAAGGTGATTGAGGAAAGGATTTGAGGAAAATATATTTTATTCAACAAGCAGTTAGGATTTGGAACTCCCAGTCTGCTGGTGGAAAGAGATAGTGAAATGCAAAAGGGAATTTGATAAAGATTTGAAAGAGAAAAATTGCTTAGAAAGTGCAGAGATTGGGATTAACTGGGTTTATTACTGAAATTGCTGACAATGGGCCAGCTGTAATTCTGTAATAACCTCAGTCAAAATTGAAAACACGATTTAAAAGAAGAGTTGACCTTCAACATGTCAGAAATATGACAGATTGAATATACATTCCATCCTAATATCTGAGATAATTCTTTCCCCCAATTATCAGTACATCAATGTTTCACTTTGGATAAAGAATACAAAACTCTCAGATCCATATAATTCACCAAATTCAATCTACATGAAGCTAGTAAAACCATTCTTTACCGCAGAAGATTGGCAGCTTAGATTAAAAAGGTTTTTGACTTCATTTAGTCATAATGCTGTAAGTACTAAAGTGAGCTAATATTACCCAGTAACCATGTTTGCTCTTTTCAGTATATTGCTGAGATAGTCTGTCAATGAATCACAACGTTATCATGATGTTCAGTCACATAAAACTTTCAAGATTAAATATTCTTTTCATTGCTGGCAAAGAAAGAAATGTAATTTTTTTACAAGGGATTATTAATTAGACAAGCATGTCATCCCTTTATAATGTTCTCCTTTAAAGGATCAGACTCACTGGAATATCAGAATTAATCTGATAGAAACGGAACAATAGAACAGTAAAGATGGTGGAGAGATCCAGGACCAGGCCACTGATAGCTGCTTTTTCAAAAGATTCTGTTTCTTAAATGGGAAATTTAGGGCAGGATTTTACAGCGGCGATCGTCCTAACATCATAAAATCCCGCCCAAGGACAAAGAATCAGAAAGGTTTACAGCATGGAAACAGGCTCTTCAGCCCAATTGGTCCATGCCACTTTTTTGTTAACCCATAAGCTAATCCCAATTGCCCTCATTTGACCCAAATCCCTCTATACCCATCGTACCCATGTAACTGTCTAAATGTTTTTTAAAAGACAAAATTGTACCCACCTCTATTACTACCTCTGGCAGCTTGTTCCAGACACTCACCACCCTCTGTGTGAAAAAATTGCCCCTCTGGACACTTCTGTATCTCTCCCCTCTCACCTTAAACCTGTGTACTCTAGTTTTAGACTGGACTCTTGGGGAGTCTAAATAGATTGACTATCTAGCTGATCTGTGACCCTCATTATTTCATCACTCTTCAGCCTCCTACACTCCAGAGAAGAAAGTCCCCGTCTATCCCAGCCTCTCCTTATAACACGAACCATCAAGTCCCGCTAGCATCCTAGTCAAATCTTTTTTGCACTCTTTCTATTTTAATAATATCCTTTCTATAATAGAGTGACCAGCTTCGATTCCTGTGGTTGGCGGGACAGTAAAATTCACCCCATAAACCTCTTCAGTTCTATTCATTTCCATCATAAGAAATATTAGAAGCAACAAGTTTCCCACAATTTCACTTTCTGGTGTAGTTTCCCTGTGGAAATCTCTGCCCCTTGCATCAGTGACAGTGTTTTAACATCCGGTTCCTGGTACAGTCTCTTCTGAAAACTCATCTAGCCTTCTTTTTACCAATTTACTATACAGCTCCCAACAATTGGCTTTGAGATGCACCGTCTTAAGGTAATAAATTGCAGTTTAGGTGTCATTATCTGAGGAAGGATGTTTTTGCTGTAAAGTTATTCCTGGGATGGCAGGTCTGAGTGAGAGGGAATCTTATGGGAACATAAAAAATTCTAATTGAATGAGATAGGGTATATTCAGAAAAAAATGCTCCTGATGGTGGTAGTGTTCAGAACTAACGGTCATAGTTTGAGGGTAAGGGGTAAACCTTTTAGGACTGAGGTGAGGAGAAATTTCTTCACCCAGAGGGTGGTGATTGTGTGGAATTCACTCCCACAGAAAGTAGTAGGGGAAAAACGTCTGCTAGAGGGATCAAGGGATATAAGAACAAAGAACAAAGAAAAAAAAGTACAGCACAATTGGCTCTTCAGCTCTCCAAGTCCATGTCAATCATGGTGCCCTAACTAAACTAAAAAACCTCCTGCTCTTATTCGGTCTGTATCTCTCTGTTCCCTCCCTATTCATGCATCCATCCCAATGCCTCTTAAATGTTGTTAATGTACCTGCTTCCACCACCTCCCCTGGCAGCACATTCCAGGCACCCGCCACTCTCTGCATGAAAAACTTCCCCCCACATCTCCCTTAAACTTCCTCCCTCTCATCTTGAACCTGTGTCCTCTTGTAATTGACACTTCTACCCTGGGGAAAATAGCCTTTGACTATCCACCCTGTCTATGCCTCCCATAATTTTATAGCCCTCGATCAGGTCTCCCCTCAGCCTCTGTGGTTCCAGTGAAAACAATCCTACTATATTCAACCTTTCCCTCGAGACCAGGCAACATCCTGGTGAACTTTCTTTGCACTCTCTCCAAAGCTTCTGTGTCCTTCTGATAGTGTGGTGACCAGAAATGCACACAATACTCCAAATGTGGCCTAATCAAGGTTTTATAAAGCTGCAACATAATTTCCCAACTCTTGTACTCAGTGTCCCAGCTGATGAAGACACGCATGTCATTCACCTTCTTAATCACCTTGGCGACCTATGTTGCCATTTTTAGGGATCTGTGGACTTGCACACTCAGATCCCTCCGTATATTAATGTTCCGAAGAGTTCTGCCATTTACAGCATAATTCACACCTAAATTTGATCCTTCAAAATGCATCATCTCGCATTTGTCCGGATTAAACTCCACCTGCCATTTCTGTGCCCGAGTCTTCAATCTATCTCTATCCTGTTGTATCCTCTGACAGCCTCTGGGACTATGAGCAACTCCACCAATCTTCATGTCATCCGCAAGCTGACTAATTAGACTCCCTACATTTTCCTCCAGATCACTTATATATACAACAAACAGCAGATGGTATACACGGCTGCTACTGTGCAGTGGGTGGTGGGAGTGAGCGTCTAATGTGGTGATGGATGGGAAGGCAGTCTGGAAGGCTGCTCTGTCCTGGATGGTGTGGGTCTACCTACTTCATATAGACTGCAGCTGCTCAAGAAAGCAGCTCACCACCACCTTCTCAAGAGCAATTAGGGATGGCAACTTCAAAATAAGTTTCAAAGTTCTCTCCCCCTCACATTAACCACCAGTTATGTTGCTACTAATAGACTGACTGTGGTTACACTCATATTGTGTGCATGAACACATGGAAGATTGTTGGTATTGAATGCTATATGGACCAAACCACAGAGAAATTTAAAACATGTGTCAAGCTACACTTTCAATTCTCACACCACTTTCCCGAGAAATCCTGCCAGTGTAAGACCTGAGAATTTTCCGGTCTCATGTTTCTGCTTTGTGAGGTGGCAACGTACAAGATGAACAGGTTGGTGTTATACAATTATCAGCAAACGGCTGAAGCTGCAATGTTCTCAAATGGATTTGGTTTTGATGGAGTGGGGCAGGAAGAGGCTCATGTGGATTATAAAATCACAAAGAGAAGGGCTGTGTGTGGTGGTAATAATCTTCTGAGGTGTGTCTATTTCAATGCCAGGAGTATTGTGGGGAAGGCAGACAGACTGAGGGCCTGGATTGACACATGGAATTATGATATTGTAGCCATTAGTGAAACTTGGCTACAGGAGGGGCAGGACTGGCAGCTCAATGTTCCAGGGTTCCAATGTTTCAGGAGTGATAGAGGCAGAGAGATGAAGGGTGGGGGTGGGGGGGGTGACATTGCGAGTCAGGGAAAATGTGTTCAGGCTGGACAGATTCGAGGGCTTGTCTACTGAGGCCATACGGCTGGAGCTGAGAAACAGGAACGGTCTGACCACATTAATGGGGTTGTATTATAGACCACCCAATAGTCAGCAAGAATTGGATGAGCAAATCTGCAAAGAGTAGCAGCCAACTGCCGGAAACATAAAGTTGTGATAGTAGGGGATTTTAATTTTCCACGTATAGTTTGGGACTCCCATACTGTTAAAGGTCTAGATGGAGTGGAGTTTGTAAAATGTGTTCAGGAAAATGTTCTGAATCAATATATAGAGGCACCAAATAGAGAGGAAGCAATTTTAGATCTCCTATTGGGAAATGAGTTTGGACAAGCGATGGAAGTGTGTGTAGGGGAACACTTTGGTTCCAGTGATCATAACGCCATTAGTTTCAACCTGATCATGGATAAAGACAGATCTGGTCCTCGGGTTGAGGTTCTAAACTGGAAAAAGGCCAAATTTGAAGAAATGAGAAAGGATCTAAAAAGTATAAGAACATAAGAACATAAGAAATAGGAGCAGGAGTAGGCCATCTAGCCCTTCGAGCCTGCCCCGCCATTCAATAAGATCATGGCTGATCTGTCGCTGCTCAGTTCCACTTTCCCGCTTTCTCCCCATAACCCTTAATCCCCTCTCTTATCAAAAACCCATCAACCCGCGTCTTAAAAATATTTAGCGAGGCAGCCTCCACCACTTCAACGGACAGAGAATTCCAGAGATTCACCACCCTTTGAGTGAAGAAGTTCCTCCTCAACTCCGTTCTAAACCGCCCCTCTTTTATCTTGAGGCTGTGCCCCCTAGTCCTACTGTCTTTTTTGAGCGGGAAGAGTCTCTCCACCTCTATCCTATCCATCCCATTCATCATCTTACACGTCTCAATGAGATCTCCCCTCATTCTTCTAAACTCTAACGAGTACAAGCCCAGGTTGTTCTCTGGCAAGGATATGATTGGCAAGTGGGAGGCTTTCAAAGGAGAAATTTTGAGAGTGCAGAGTTTGTATGTTCCTGTCAAGATTAAAGGGAAAGTAAATAAGAATAAGGAACCTTGGTTCTCGAGGGATATTGGAACTCTGATAAAGAAGAAGAGAGATGTATGACATGTATAGGCAACGGGGAACAAATAAGATGCTTGAGGAGTATAAAAAGTGCAAGAAACTACTTAAGAAGGAAATCAGGAGGGCTAAAAGAAGACATGAGGTTGTTTTGGCAGTCAAGGTGAAGGGTAATCCGAAGAGCTTCTACAGGTATATTAAAAGCAAAAGGATAGTAAGTGATAAAATTGGTCCTCTTGAAGATCAGAGTGGTCAGCTATGTATGGAACCAAAAGAAATGGAGGGGATATTAAATGCGTTTTTTGCATCCGTATTTCCATAGTCTATGGAAATAAGGCAAACAAGTAGGGTGCTCATGGAACCTATACAGATTAAAGGGGAAGAGGTGCTTGCTGTCTTGAGGCAAATCAGAGTAGATAAATCCCCAGGACCGGACAGGGTATTCCCTCGGACCTTGAAGGAGACGAGTGTTAAAATTGCAGGGGCCCTGGCAGATATATTTAAAATGTTGGTTTCCAGAGGTGAGGTGTCGGATGATTGGAGGATAGCTCATGTTGTTCTGTTGTTTAAAAAAGGCTCAAAAAGTAATCTGGGAAATTATAGGCCGGTAAGTTTGACATCAATAGTAGGTAAATTATTGGAAGGAGTACTAAGAGGTAGGATCTACAAATACTTGGATAGACAGGGACTTATTAGGGAGAGTCAACATGGCTTTGTGTGTGGTAGGTCATGTTTAACCAACCTATTAGAGTTTTTCGAGGAGGTTATAGGAAAGTGGATGAAGGGAAGGCAGTGAATGTTGTCTACGTGGACTTCAATAAGGCCTTTGACCTTGGAGAGGTAGTTAATTGGATTAGACATTGGCTCAATGGAAGAAGCCAGAGAGTGGTAGTGGAGGATTGCTTCTCTGAGTGGAGGCCTGTGACTAGTGGTGTGCCACAGAGATCAGTGCTGGGTCCATTGCTGTTTGTCATCTATATCAATGATCTGGATGATAATGTGGTAAATTGGATCAGCAAACTAGTTGAAAATACAAAGATTGGAGGAGTAGTGGACAGTGAGGACGGTTTTCAAAGCTTGCAGAGGGATTTGGAGAAGTGAAAAAAATGGGCTAAAAAATGGCAGATGGAATCTAATGCAGACAAGTGTGAGGTATTGCACTTTGGAAGGACAAACCAAGGTAGAACGTACAGGGTAAACTGTGGAACAGAGGGGTTTGGGAATACAGATACAGAATTCCCTAAAAGTGGCGTCACAGGTAGATAGGGTCGTAAAGAGTGCTTTTGGTACATTGGCCTTTATAAATCAAAGTATTGAGTATAAGAGTTGGAATGTTATGGTGAGGTTGTATAAGACATTGGTGAGGCTGAATTTAGAGTATTGTGTGCAGTTTTGGTCACCCTAATTACGGGAAGGATATTAATAAGGTTGAAAGAGTGCAGAGAAGGTTTACAAGGATGTTGCCAGGACTTGAGAAACTGAGTTACAGAGAAAAGTTGAATAGGTTAGGACTTTATTCCCTGGAGCGTAGAACATAAGAACATAAGAAATAGGAGCAGGAGTAGGCCATCTAGCCCTTTGAGCCTGCCCCGCCATTCAATAAGATCATGGCTGATCTGTCGTGGCTCAGTTCCACATTCCCGCCCACTCCCCATAACCCTTAATCCCCTCGCTTATCAAAAACCCATCAACCCGCGTCTTAAAAATATTTAGCGAGGCAGCCTCCACCACTTCAACGGGCAGAGAATTCCAGAGATTCACCACCCTTTGAGTGAAGAAGTTCCTCCTCAACTCCGTTCTAACCCGCACCCCCTTTATCTTGAGGCTGTGCCCTCTAGTCCTACTGTCCTTTCTGAGCGGGAAGAGTCTCTCCACCTCTATCCTATCCATCCCATTCATCATCTTACATGTCTCAATGAGATCTCCCCTCATTCTTCTAAACTCTAACGAGTACAAGCCTAGTTTATTCAGCCTCTCCTCATAGCTCAACCCCCTCAACTCCGGTATCAGCCTAGTAAACCTCCTCTGCACTCCCCCCAAGGCCAAAATATCCTTGCGTAAGTACGGCGACCAAAACTGCACACAGTACTCCAGCTGCGGCCTCACCAATGCCCTATACAGCTGCAGCAAGACCTCCCTACTTTTATATTCAATCCCCCTCGCTATGAAGGCCAGCATCCCATTCACCTTCCTGACCACCTGCTGCACCTGCAAGCTGGGTTTTTGTGACTCATGCACAAGGACCTCGAGGTCCCTCTGCACCGTCGCCTGCTGCAGTTTTTCTCCACGTAAGTAATAATCCTTCCTACCATTATTCCTACCAAAGTGGACCACCTCGCACTTGCCAATATTAAATTCCATTTGCCAGTTCCTGGCCCATTCGCCCAGCCTATCTAGATCCTTCTGCAGACTCTCCATACCCTCCGCACAACTTGCCGTTCCTCCAATCTTGGTGTCATCAGCAAATTTCGACACCATACACTCGGTTCCCTCCTCCAGACCATCTATATAAATGGTAAATAGCTGAGGCCCCAGCACCGATCCCTGGGGCACTCCACTAGTCACCATCCGCCAATCCGAATAGCACCCATTGACCCCCACTCTCTGCCTCCTATTTGACAACCAATCCCCTATCCACGCTAACACCCTACCCCCAACTCCATGTCCCCTAACCTTCTGTAATAACCTCTTGTGAGGTACCTTGTCAAACGCCTTCTGAAAATCAAGAAAGACCAGATCCACTGGCTCTCCTCTATCCACCGCCCTAGACACATCCTCATAGAACTCCAATAAATTTGTCAGACACGACTTCCCCTTAACGAAACCGTGCTGCGTCTGCTCTATCAAGCAATTCCCCTCAAGATGCCTCGCTATTTCCTCCTTGATCACGGATTCTAACATTTTACCTACAACAGACGTTAAACTAACCGGCCTATAATTCCCTGCCTTTTGCCTGCCACCCTTCTTAAACAACGGCGTAACATTAGCCGTTTTCCAATCTTCTCGCACTTCCCCAGAATCCAGCGACGTTTGGAAAATAACCACCAAGGCATCCACTATCACCTCCGCCATTTCTTTCAGAACCCTCGGATGCATTCCATCCGGTCCTGGGGACTTGTCCACAATCAGTCCCTCCAGTCTGTCGAGCACCACCTCTCTAGTAACAATAATGTCATTGAGACCATCCAGTCCTACCACCTTTCCATCGCTAACACCCGGCAAATTATTCACGTCCTCCTCCGTGAAGATCGAAACAAAAAAGTTATTCAAGACCTCAGCCATTTCCCCATCCCCTACCACTAAGTCCCCCCTCTCATCCTCTAAGGGTCCAACGTTCACCCTAGCCAGCCTCTTCCTTTTTATATATTTATAAAAACTCTTGCTATCCTTTTTTATATTAAGCGCTAGCCCAGCTTCATAGTTTCTCCTACCCTTCTTTATCAACTTCTTTGTCAATCTTTGTTGACGTTTAAACCTCTCCCAATCCTCTTCTCGCCCACTACTCTTAGCTACTCTAAACGCCTCCGCTTTTAATTTCACCTCCTTCGTTATCCACGGCTTATTACCTCTCCTCCTATGGTCCTTTTTAACCATCGCTTGGCTGAGCACCAAGAAAGACCTCCTTAAAGATCCTGCACTGCTCCTTAGCAGACCTACCTTCCAACGCGTTCCCCCAGTCAACATACGCCAATTCTTCTCTCATCCGACTGTACTCCCCTCTGTTCAAACAAAGGACGCGTGTCCGGGAACCCACTTTCTCCTCCTCCATCTGCACCAGAAACTCCACCATACAATGATCACTCTCCCCAAGAGGATCCTTCACCACAAGGTCCCTAATTCTACCCGCCTCATTACATAAGAATGAGGGGAGATTTGGTCGAGGTGTATAAAATTATGATGGGTATCGATAGAGTGAATACAAGCAGGCTTTTTCCAGTGAGGCTAGGGGAGAAAAAAACTAGAGGGCATGGGTTAAGGGTGAAGGGGGAAATGTTTAAAGGGAATATTGGGGGGGGGCTTCTTCACACAGAGAGTGGTGGGAGTGTGGAATGAGCTATCGGATGAAGTGGTGAATGTGGGCTCACTTTTAACATTTAAGAAAATCTTGGACAGGTTCATGGATGAGAAGGTGTGGAGGGATATGGTCCTGGTGCAGGTCAGTGGGACTAGGCAGAAAAATGGTTCAGCACAGACAAGAAGGCCAAAAGGCCTGTTTCTGTGCTGTAATGCTCTCTAGTTCTATTGTTCTATAAACATCAGTACACAGCAGTTGGGCTGAATGGCCTGTATCTGTAAAGCTGCTCCAAGTATTGTATTCAACAGCAGCCCACAGAGTATGAGCAGCTATCATAGCCCTGGAGGAATACAGAGAGAGGAGGCAATTCCCAAAGAGCAAGAACTTCAAAATAAAGGGTCTCAGTAAAATATTTTTTGAAAGGTTGAATAGTAAATTAAAGATAAAGATGGCAGGACAGGTGGAGGGAGCAATTTGATAAAGAATACTAGGTCTTTAGTGATAGGGTCACAGAGTACAAGAACAAGGAGTTTATCCTAAATTTATACAAGATGCTAGTTAGACCTCAGCGGGAATATTGTGTGCAGTTCTGGGTGCCACAGTATGGAAAGGATGTGAACGCATTGGACAAGGTTTACAAGAATGGTTCCAGAGATGAGAAACTTCAGTTATGAGGATGGATCGGAGATGTTGGGACTGTTCCTCTTGGAGAGAAGGCAGCTAAGAGGAGATTTGAGAAGGATGCTCAAAATCATGAGGAGACTGGACAGAGCAGACAGGGAGAAACTGTTCCCGCTTGAAAAAGGATTATAAACAAAGAGGTACAAATTAAAGTGATTTACAAAAGAAGCAAATGTGATGTGAGAAAACCTTTTTCACACAGGAAGTGGTTGGGGTTTGGAATGCATCACGTGGATGTGTGGTGGTGACAGGCTCAATAAAAACATTTGAGAGGACGTTAGATGATTATTTAAATGGAAACAATGTTCAGGGGTAGAGGGAAAAGGCAGGAGAATGGCACTAAGTCATGATGTTCATTTGGAGAACAAGTACAGACATGATGGGCCAAATGGTCTCCTTCTGTACAGTAACAACTCTGTGATCCTGAAAGAATGCTGTCGGCTATGTCTCGGCAGCAAGACAAGGACATAGTTTCATTGTTGTTAAAGTTACATATCGGTCAAGGATCAGGATATAATTCTTCACAGCATCTGAAGCAGCCATCCCTGATGGAGCCAGTGTTTCAGGTTCCACTCCATTTGGATGTGTTCACAGATGAAGTGCTGAGCAAACTGGATACCTTCCCATTAGTAAACCGAATGTACAGCACGCTACAGCTGGAATCGTTTATCATGGGATACGCCAGCACTGGGACAGAAACAGCAGCTGTGGGAAGGAGCTGGAAGTGTGGTGCTTGGCAGTGTAACAGGAAGTGGTAATTTGTCATGAAGAAGGAAACAGAGCAGGTGAGGAGGGGTGGCCTGTCACCCCTGTTTGGATGGAGCAGAGTTTGAAATGTGATATTGCCAACTCAGTGTGTAGTTAACTATATATAGCTCAGTATAAAAATGAAGCCAGCCAAATTCTCTGAGTTCACAAATAAAGAGTTAGTTTTATCATGGGTAAAAATACTGAGATTATTACCAAAGGGCTTTGAAATGTAAAGCATATCCAACCTCCCACTAATACAAAGAACGCACACAAAAGGAGATAAAGTTTACAGAGGAGCAGGTGATAAAACTTCACCATATGAGAAAAGGAAGAGTCAGTAAAATTGATCACAGATTGTCCTAAAGCTCGTTCACTGTCAGAGAGCCACTTCCCACAGTAGCTGCTGTTAATGTGGTTTCTCACTGATGGAGCCGTTCTGCAGTCACGGCTGTTTGATTTGAACAGTAGGAAGTCTCTCAACACCAGCTTAAGTCCAACAGGATTATTTGGTAGCACAAGCCTCAAGCTTTCTGAGCGCTGTTCCTTCATCAGGTGAGCCTGGGGCTTGTGCTACCAAATAAAACTGTTGGATTTAACCTGAGACTTCTTACTGTGCTTACCCCAGTCCAACGCCGGCATCTCCACATCATGTTTGATTTACAGACAGGTGTTGAATTGGAATCTTCCTTTAAGAATTCTCGGTTTTCTGTTGTGTTTCCTAAACACGAGCAGGACTCAAACAGCTTTGTCAACAGACATTCCGAGAGAGGGAAAGAGAGTGGTTGAGGGGTTGAGGTAAGGCTGTTTCCCCAACTATTCCTGTGGAAGTCTTTGTTCATTCAATCCATTGTATTTTACACCAAATGGCTGGGTCACCTGGCTGTTTCCCCTGGTTTTAATCTGGAGTTTATCTTGACCGTTGTCTCTGAGAGACCCGTAGACTCTGTGTCTCCATAAAGTGTCTCGTGGCCTTCACAAATGTAGCTTGGTAGTTGCTGCAGACCAGTGTCCCTTGCTCAGCACACCGTGTTCTTTTCCAAAAGTTAATGAGGTTTCAAACTGGATTCCAGATAGCACATTTTTGTAGCAGTGTTGTTTTACTGAGGCGGGGAAGGAGAGGAAAACTTAATGCAAAACCTCAGGGTGACAGGTAGGAAGGTATGCTGCTTTGATGGGGTAAAACAGGTTTAATTTAGGAGCAATTTCTTGAGATGAGAGAGAAGAGCACAGATGTTAACTGTGGAAATACAGAACTTGTGAGCCAGTCCTCAAACCTCAACTATTTACAATCTATATAAATTATCTATAAGCAGGGACAGAAAATAAGAGAACAAAGAGCAGTACAGCACAGGAACAGGCCCTTCGACCCATCAGGTCTGTACTGACACAGATGCTCTTTAATCTAATATTTTCTTGCCTCTATGTGTTCCATATCCCTCTATTCCCTGCCTATTTATATATCGATCCAGATGCCTCCTGAACATTGTTACAGAATCTGCTTCCACCACTTCCTCCGACAGCACGTTCCAGGCATTCACCACCCTCTGTGAGAAAAACTTACCCCTTACCCACCCTTTAAACTTTCTCTTCTCACTTTCAACCTATGACCCTCAGTAATTGACTGTTTGACCCTGGGAAAAAGACTCTGACTATCCACTCTATCCAAGCCTGTCATAATCTGGTAAACCTCTATCCATTCCTCCCTCATCCTCTGACACGCCAATGAAAACAATCCAAGTTTGTTCAACCTTTCTTCATGGCCCATACCTTCCAAACCAGGTAACATCCTGGTAAATCTCTTCTGCACCCTTTCCAATGCATCAACAGTCTCCTGGCAGTGTGGTGACCAGAATTGTACACAGTATTCCAAATGTGGCCTAACTAAAGCCTTATACAGCTGCAACATAATTTTCCAGTACTCAACGCCCCAATCGATGAAGGCCAGCTTACCAAATGCCTTCTTGACCGCCTTATCCACCTGAGTTGCCACCTTCAGGGAGCTGTGGATCTGCACTCCTAGATCCCTCTATATGCTAATATTTCTAAGGGCTCTGCTATTTACTGTATACGTTCCTTCTGCTGTAGACCTTCCAAATTGCATCACCTCACATTTGTCTGGGTTAAGTTCCATCAGCTATCTTTCGGCCCAGGTCTCTAGCTGATTTATTTCCTGCTTTATTCTCTGACAATCCTCATCACTATCCGCTACTCCCCCGATTTTCGTATCATCTGTAAAGTTACTAATCAGGCCACCAAAATTTTCGTTCAAATCACATTACAAACAATAAGAATTCCCAACACACATCCTTATGGAACATCAATTGTCACAGACACATCACATAGCAAAACTTGAGGATAATACTAAAATGGGTGGGAAAGCAGGCAGTGAAGAGGGTATAAAGATTCTACAGATGGATATAGGCCAGGAGAATGGACCAAAATTTGGCAGCTGGAGTTTAATGTAGATAAATGTGAGGGTGTTCATTTTGGCAGAAAAATTAGAAAGGCAAATAAATTATTCTCTAAACGGAAAGTAGATTCAAAATGCACCTGGGCAGAGGGATCTGGGTGTCTGTGTTCATGAATTGCAGGCAGGTGCAGCACAGAATAAAAAAAGGCAAATGGGATGTTGGTATTTATTGCAAAAGGACTGGAGTATAAAAGTAGAGAAGTGTTGTTGTAATTGTACAGGGTGTTGGTGAGGCCACACCTGGAGTATTGTGTCCAGTTTTGGTCTCCTTATCTGAGGAAGGATGTGGGGCATTGGAGGCAGCTCAGAGGAGGTTCACCAGATTGATTCCGGGGATAAAAGGATTGACGTACGAGGAGAGATTAAACAGTTTGGGCTTGTACTCGCTGGAGTTTAGAAGGATGAAAGGGGATCTGATCGAGGGATATAAATTTTTAAAGGAATTGATAAAGTAAATGTAGACCAAATGTTTCCTCCAATGGGGCAAAGAACAAAGAACAAAGAAAATTACAGCACAGGAACAGGTCCTTCGGCCCCTCCAAGCCTGCAGCGATCATGCTGCCCGACTGAACTAAAACCCCCTACCCTTCCGGGGACCATATCCCTCTATTCCCACCCTATTCATGAATTTGTCAAGACACCCCTTAAAAGTCACCACTGTATCCGCTTCCACTACCTCCCCAGCAGTGAGTTCCAGGCACCCATTACTCTGTGTAAAACATCTGCCTTGTACATCTCCTTTAAATCTTGCCCCTCGCACCTTAAACCTGTGCCCCCAGTAATTGACTCTTCCACCCTGGAAGAAAGTTTCTGACTATCCACTCTGTCCATGCCTCTCATAATCTTGTAGACTTCTCTCAAGTCGCCCCCTCAATGTCTGTTGCTCCAGGGAGACCAAACCAAGTTTCTCCAACCTCTTCTCATAGCTAATGCCCTCCATAATGCCCTCCATCTTGAACAAGTGTTCACAGTATAGGCTGAGATTGAAAACTGAGTATAAGGAGGAAATACTTCTCACAGAGGGTGGGGAACCTGTGGAACTCGCTGCCCCATTACTAACCTTATTGAGTTTTTTGAGAAAGTGACCAAAGAGGTGGATGGGGGTAAGGCAGTTGACGTGGTATATATGGATTTTAGTAAGGCGTTTGATAAGGTTCACCATGGAAGGCTTCTGCAGAAAATGCAGATGTATGGGATTGAGGGTGATTTAGGTAATTGGATCAGGAATTGGCTAGCAGATAGGAGACAGAGGGTGGTGGTTGATGGTAAGTATTTGTCATGGAGTTCAGTTACAAGTGGTGTGCCTCAGGGATCTGTTTTGGGGCCACTGCTGTTTGTAATTTTTATAAATGATCTGGATGAGGGTATAGTTGGGTGGATCAGTAAATTTGCTGATGACACCAAAGTCGGAGGTGTGGTAGATTGTGAGGAATGGTGTCATAGTTTACAGGGAGACTTGGACAAGTTGCAGAGCTGGGCCAAGAGGTGGCGGATGGAGTTTAATGCGGAAAAGTGTGAGGTAATTCACTTTGGCAGGAATAACAGATGTGTAGAGTATAGGGCTAACGGTAGGAGTCTGAATAGTGTGGATGAACAGAGGGATCTAGGTGTATGTGTACATAGATCCCTGAAAGTTGGGAATCAAGTAGATAAGGTTGTTAGGAAGGCATACGGTGTCTTGGCGTTTTTTGGTAGGGGGATTGAATTTAGGAGCCACAACGTCATGTTGCAACTGTACAAAACTCTGGTGAGGCCGCACTTGGAGTATTGTGTGCAGTTCTGGTCCCCACATTACAGGAAGGATGTGGAGGCTTTGGAGAGGGTGCAGAGGAGGTTTACCAGGATGTTGCCTGGTATGGAGGGGAGGTCCTATGAGGAGAGACTGAGGGATTTGAGGTTGTCTTCGTTAGAAAGAAGGCGGCTAAGAGGGGACCTTATTGAAACATATAAGATGATTAGAGGTTTAGATAGGGTGGACAGTGATAGCCTTTTTCCTCGGATGGAGAAAGCTAGCACGAGGGGGCATAGCTTTAAATTAAGGGGTGGTAGTTATCGGACGGATGTCAGGGGTAGGTTCTTTACCCAGAGGGTGGTGAGGGATTAGAATGCCCTGCCTGCTGCAGTTGTAAATGCGCCTAGTTTGGGGGTGTTTAAGAGATCCGTGGATAGGTTTATGGATGGAAAGGGACTGGTTTAGGTTAGAGGGTCATTGCTTTTTAACTGGTCGGCGCAACATCGTGGGCCGAATGGCCTGTTCTGCGCTGTAATGTTCTATGTTCTATGTTCTATAGCGCGGTGCAGTCTGAATCATTGAATGGTTTCAAGAAGGAGATATACATTTTTAATAAAAAAAAGGGAGAAGGGGATATGGGGAACAGGTGGGGAGGTGGATTTGAGACCAGGGAGAGATCAGCCATGATCTGATCGAATGGCGGAGCAGGCTCAAAGGGCTAAATTTGCCAACTTCTGCTCCTAATTCCTATGTTCCAAGAATCTGAGTGTGAACTGGGCAAGGAGGAAGATGAAATGACAGTTGTGATGTGAGGCTGAGAAGAATGTTGGCTTCGATATGCAGGAGGCTGTTGAAAATTGGGCAGCAATTTGAACGGAGGATGACTGAGAATGCAACAGGAATTGATTGGCCGTTCTAAATTGCCCTTTAGCATTCCCTGGGATGTGTAGGTTAGAGGGATTAGTGGTAAATATGTAGGGATATGGGGATTGGGCTGGGTAGGATTGTGGTTGGTGCAGATTTGATGGGCCGAATGGCTTCTTTCTGCATTCTGGATTCTATGATTCTATGAACAAGGAAGCTTTTTGGCAATTGGTTTGTTGAGGCTTTAGTGAGATTGTAAATTGAATTCCACAAAGGTAGAATGTTTCTGTGTATTGAAGAAAAGATATTGCAGTTTGGAGCATGTAAAGGCCGTTCTTGGTTGAAGTGATCTTCTGGCATATTTATCCTTGTCTAAGAGTAAATATCTCAGATCTCAGTTTTGAATGCTCTATTCTGATGTTGGAATTCCCAATCTGACTGGAAAGGCTCATGTCGCACATTGGCACGGGGTGAGATAGGGATCAGCAATGTGTAGGAGTTGCAGTTTTCCAATAACAGGACCCTGGAGGCTGGAATGACTCCACAGTCAACAAAATGGGATTGGATTCCTCATTACAAAAATAAACCTCCCTGTATGTAACCAGCTGCTACTGGCAATGTCAAGTTTTAAAATGAAAATTACAATATTTAATTTTCAAATGACAAAGAGAAAGTTGTTTTTAATAAAATGCAGCAAATATTCCAACATTTTTTCAAAACATCAGCAAACGTAATAAATAAAAACAAGTGTTCAAAGTCAAACTTTCGTCACGTGTTGGGGTTATTCCAGTGAATCTCCTATCGGCACTCAGTGTTTATACTCCTTTACAAGTGGATGGTTTATTTTCTCTGGGGTGGGTGAAGGAATGTTGCGTTCTCCTGTCATTGGGCTTATTATTTACCCCTCCGTCACTGGAGCTGCAGTCTAGTTTCTTTAATCATTCATGTGAGATGGGCATCATTGCCTTGTTACCCACCCATAATTACCCTTAAACTGAGTGGCTCGTTAGGCATCAGAAGGCATTTAAGAGTCAATCACTGTGATGACTTCAGCCGGGTTAATGAGGTTGGCTTGCTCAAGTATGAACATTCCTGATGAGTCTGAATTGATGGTTAAATCAGGGAGTCTCATGCTCCCTATTTAAAGCAGGTGTGTCAGACTCCCAGCCTGCATTCAGCAGGGAGCAACTGGAGAGCTGGCTGTGTACAGATGAATGGTGTAAGTAAAGTAAATTGGTGACAGTACGTCTGCCTCAGTGGAGTTATTACAACCACATTGCTGGGGCTCTGGAGTCACATGCTGATCATAGTTTTGCTGGCCTTGTCCCTCCCTTTCATTTCCTGATTTCCAGCTATTTCTGGGATGTTGTGTGTGTTTTCTATTGTGAAGACTGATATAAAATACCTGTTTAATTCATCTGCAATAGCCCTGAATTCCATTATCAGTTCCTCAGAAGCACTTTGTAAATGATAAATGCTCACATTGTTAACTCATCTTATTTAAATATCAGTGGAATGTTTCACTATCTGTCTTTATATTCCTCACTAGCTTTCTCTTGTACTCTAGTTTCCTTATTGATCTTTTAGTCATTCTTTGATGTTTTTTACATTCTTTCAAACCTTCTGACCTGTCACTTGCCTCTGCTTTTTCTTTAAGTTTAATACAGTCTTTCACTTTTTGCACATTTTAATTAGCACAGATGAGTGCTCCCCTTGGAATTTTTCTTTCTGTGTATTGCACAGTGGTTAGCACTGCTACTACACAGTGCCAGGGATGCATATTCAATTCCTGGCTTGGGTGACTGTGTGGAATCTGCACATTCTCCCTGTGTCTGCATGGGTTTCCTCTGGGTGTTCTGATTTCCTCCCACAGTCTGAAAGATGTGCTGGTTAGGTGCATTGGCTGTGCTGAATTCTCCCTCAGTGTACCTGAACAGGTGCCAGAGTGTGGTGACTTGGGGATTTTCACTGTAACTTCATTGCAGTGTTAATGTAAGCCTTCCTTGTGACACTAATTAATAATAAATATCTGCCACTGAATATTGGTTGATTGATGCTTTAAGCTGATTTGCCAGCTCACTTTACCCAGATCCATTCCCATGCCCTGATGATTACCCTTATTTAAATTTAAAATTTTAGTTTTGGAAACATTCTTTTCTCCCTCAAATTGGATGTGAAATTCTATCATCACTGCTATTCCAGATAATTGATTACCTTGTAACCTCATAACCTTGATATTATCAATTAATCCTATTTCATTACAGAATATGAGCTCTGGAACAGCCTGGCTCCAGAATGTGCTGTTGTAAGAAACTAAGAACTCTTCATCTACTCTACCTTTGCCCACCTGATTTTTCTCATGATTATTGTGTGCTTTACTGACAAGCTCCCATTATGTTTTCTTTTATACTCTGTCCTATCATGTGGTTACAATTTGGAAGTCTGTGCACCTCTCACCCAAGTGACTTCTTGCCTTTATAATTCCTCAGCCTAACGCAATCTGCTTCTACATCCTGTTTTGCTGAAATTCGGTCCACACACTCTCTCATGTGTAACATGTTAATTAATTAACAGATCCACCCCTCCATCTTTCTGTCCTACTTAAATGTCACAAACCATTCAATATTCAGGCCCCAACATATTTCATCCTGTAGCCATTCCTCCATCACAGCTATCAGATTGTATTTCTTCATTTCTATTTGTGCTGTCCATTCACTGGTTTTGTTTTGAATGCTGCAAGTATTTTGATACAGAGGAGAGAGTTTTCCCATCCCATCCTCCACAGGAATCAAGTAGGTGGCTGGAGGCTCACCATGGAAAGGTCCATTCCCTCCCACCCACGATGACCTCGAGTGGCATTTTCCAGTTTTGGGGCGAGTACGACTGCAAAATCCCAGCCAGAGCCTTTAATTTTGTCCCTTTTGTTATTCTTATAGCATTTGGCTTTATCTGCTGATTTTGTATGTTGTAAAACATCCCTTCAAACTTTGTGTAAAACAGAATGTCCTGGATAGGGAGTGATGATGTGATCATGCCAATTTGTAAAGTGGTATTATTATTGTACTCTATTATGGCTGTATTTCTGTGGGGATTTGATCATACAGATTGTGGAATTTAAATTCAATGAAACATCTGGAATTAGAAGTCTAATGATGAACACGAACTTATTATTGACTGTTATAGAAACCAGTTTCCTTCATTGATAGAGAAGGAAATCTGCCATTTTTACCCAGTCTGGCCTACATGTGACTTGGTTGACTTTTACATGGCCTCAAACAGCTGAGCAAGCCACTCTGTTTTATCCAACAAGAATGATCCTGACAGACCACCAGGCACCAACCTCAGCACCGGAAACAACAGTAACCCCTTCACCTTGCCCCTGCAAAGTCGTCCTTGATAACATCTGGGGGCTTGTGTCAGAATTGGGAGAAATGTCTCTCAGGCAAGTCAAACATAATACTCATACTCATCGAATCATATTCCATCCTGGGTATGTCCTGTCCATTCCTGGGTATATCCTGTCCCAACAGTAAGACACACCCAACCAAGGTGGCAGCTGGCACTGTGGTGTACTGTCAGGAGGCTGTTGCCCTGGGACTCCTCAACAGCAATTCTGGGAACCTTTGTCTCATCCTAACAGATGACACATGGGAACATCACCACCTGGAGGTTCCCCTCTGAGTCAATTCCTTCACTGTCACTGGATCAAAATCCTGGAATTTCCTCCCTACCAGCAGTGTGGATGTACCTACAGCTCAGATTGCAGTGGTTTAGGAAGACAGCTCATCACCTTCACAAGGGCAACTCGGGATGGACAATAACTCCTGTCCTAGCCAGCAACATCCACATTTCATAACTAAATCAGAAAAAGGAATTCTATCCAAAGATAGGTCAATGTGATCTGCAGTTATAACTTATAAAAAATTAGGTGTCTGTTTTATGGGGAAGATTTTCTGGATTGAGAGCAATACAATCGCAATGAAATGGAGAGGGAGGCAGACACAGCTGCTGTGGAAATGGTTTTTTGTGTTCGCTGCAAGGCGGAATTCTGCTGAGAACTAATTCTCAAAGCAGTATGGTCTGTGGAGATTTAAGGAATAAGGAGTTGCTTGCTGCTGCTAGCTGATTTACCAGGAAGGACCAGATGAGTAGATTGATTGCAACTGACTTTTAAAGGACACTGGAGAGCTCTGATGTGACGGCGAGAAGTGCACCTGTGGAAAAGATGAGACAAATTTGGAACTTCAAGGCTACACATCTGCAGGGAGTGAGGCATCAAATGAATATATATTGGGAAGTATTTTGTTTGTGTGAATTCATGCAGAAATACATTCTTTTTAGGCTGATCTATTAGGTATTTGATTTTTATTATAATTTCTTTAAAAAGTTCTTTAAACATAGAGTCATAGAGGTTTACAGCACGGAAACAGGCCCTTCAGCCTAACTTGACCACGTTACCCTTTTTTTAAAAACCCCTAAGCTAATCCCAATTGCCCACATTTGGCCCATATCCCTCTATACCCATTGTACCCATGTAATTGTCTAAATGCTTTTTAAAAGATAAAATTGTACCCAGCTTGTTCCAGAAACTCACCACCCTCTGTGAAAAAATTGCCCCTTTGGATATTTTTGTATCTCTTCCCCTCTCACCTTAAACCTATCCCCTCTAGTTTTAGACTTCCCTTTTAGACATGATTCTTTCTGTCAGTCACTGGAAATTCATCCTGCTTTAACAATGATTTGCCTCTCTGGAGATTGCAACACATCTCAGTCTTAACAAGCTGCTGAATTGCAAAGGCAATCACATTAGATCCTGAATCTATTCTCACCCAGAATCAATTCAGTGCATAGGCCAGCTACACTTACTGGGGAGATATCAGATGTCAGACTCTGGGCCTGGCACAAGAACATTGAACATGACTGCGATCAGAATAATCAGCAAACGCAGGATGATTTAAACAAATCACAATCATTTGAAATAATAAAATCAGAACTTAGATAATGGCTGGAACTTTACCATGCCACCTGCCACACAATCAGAGCGGGCAAGGGGCGGACGATGGAAGTGTTCGCTGACCTCGGGTGGGATTTTACGGTTTCGGGATGAGTGAAGCACTAAGATCCTGTCTGAGTGTAGTTACTGTTTTCTCCCCCTGAAACCTGTGTTCCCAGTTGAATATTGAAAGCAATAAAAGGGGAATTTTCAAAAGCGTAACAAGATAACCAGAATCATTTAGTGTTGTCCAAAGGGTTTTAGCTGTTACAGAAGATTGACTTGTGTTATTTATAACTGGGAAGGAATGCGAAAGCATCAGATTTATACACCAAATCTGGAAGCAAAGTGCCCACAAATGACAGCAAGAGATTAATAACGATGTCGATGCAGTAATTAGAGAGTGTACCATGATCAAATGTTCACTCTTAGTTATTCCAATCCATATCTCCTGCTCCAGGACCATTTCCTTGAAACACTCACCGAATCGGAATCTTGATGAATTTGGGAATAGTTTGTAGGTTTTTTTTCCTCTATTTTAATGAATGTGAATATATTCTGGAGGATATCCAATTCAAATTTTCCTTGGCCACTTTTTCATTCGGCTCAGAGCTGATTCAATCTGTCACTGCCTTGCTTGGTAAACATTTTTCACAAGAATGAGAGAGTTGTTATTTGCTCTGTAGATGGTCGCGTGTTCTTGGCTGTGGTTTTCTGGCCCCACTATGACGGGAACCATCGATCAGGGATACAGTGGATGAGCCAAAAGCCCTGACTTTCAGTGGGATTGGATGATGCTGGAGGTGGATGGGGCTGGAAAATCCTACCCAGACGTTCACCACCCTCTGTGTAAAAAAAAAAACTTGCCTTGCACATTTCCTCTAAACGTTTCCCCACGCTCCTTAAACCTATGTCCCCTAGTACTTGACTTTTCTACCATAGGAAAGAGCGTCTGACTATCCACTCCGTCCGTGTCAATTCTAATCTTGTAGACCTTTATCAAGTCACCCCTCATCTCTGTCATTCCACTGAGAACAAATCAAATTGATCAAACCTCTCCTCATAGCTAATATCCTGCAGACCAGGTAACATCCTGCTAACCCTCTTCTGTACCTTCTCCAAAACATCGACATCCTTCTGGCCGTGTGCGTCCAAAATTGTACACAATATTCTAAATGAGGCTCTGTACAGCTGCAGCATGACCTCCAATTGTCATACTCAATGTCCCAGCTGATGAAGGCCCACATGCCGTTTGCCTTCCTGACTACTTTATCCACCTGCGTTGTCACTTTCAGTGATGGGTGGACACGTACGTCCAGATCTCTCTGCCTGTCAATGCTCCTAAGGGCTCTGCCATTTGCTGTATATGGCTGACCCAGTGAAGCTGACTTCTGGTGTGTATACTCTCCATACATCTCAACACCACATGTACAAGAGCCTCAGTGTTTTATCCTGTCACTCACAGATGTTAAGCAGCAAAGGTGCAGCACGGTTTGCTGCTTTGTGTGAGACAGGTTGTCCATGCCTCACAAACATAGAGAAATGATGTGAGAACCACTGTTTTGTAGACTTTGGACTTAATTTTGAGACAAACTCCATGCTCTGTCCAAAGAGGATGTGTGAATTTACCAAATACTGAATTTGCATTCTGCCAGGCAATTGGTGAATTCCTCTTCGAACATGTTGGGAAGATATTCCCAAGAGAACAGAATCTCTTAATAGTGCAGAGAGGTGTGTTGTTGATTGTGACCCTGGAGCTTTGGAGTTGAAGGCCAGGGGCAGGGAGGACAAAATATCTGCCTTTTTCAGACTCACTGAGGCTGAAGCATCCTAAGGTTTGAACAAAGAGATCCATGAGCAGTGAGATCTCTTCTGAGTTGTACAGGATAATTCAGTGAGCAGAGCAATAACAGATGCAGGGTCAAGATCTTCAAGTTTTTCGGTGTCCAGATCAGCAACAACCTGTCCTGGTCTCCCCATGCCGACACTATAGTTAAGAAACCCATCAACTCCTCTACTTTCTCAGACGACTAAGGAAATTTAGCATGTCAGCTACAGCTCTCACCAACTTTTACAGATGCACAATAGAAAGCATTCTTTCTGGTTGTATCACAGCTTGGTATGGGCTCCTGCTCTGCTCAAAAGGTTGTGAATGTAGCCCAATCCATCACGCAAACCAGCCTCCCATCTATTGACCCTGTCTACACTTCCCACTGTCTCGGCAAAGCAGCCGGCATAATTAAGGACCCCGTGCACCCCGGGCATTCTCTCTTCCACCTTCTTCCATCGGGAGAAAGATACAGAAGTCTGAGGTCACATACCAACCGACTCAAGAACAGTTTCTTCCCTGTTGCTGTCAGACTTTTGAATGGACCTACCTCACATTAAGTTGATCTTTCTCTACACCCTAGCTATGACTGTAGCATTACATTCTGCACTCTCTTGTTTCCTTTTCTATGAATGGTATGCTTTGTCTGTATAGCATGCAAAAAAAAACTTTTCACTGTATGTTAATACATATGACAGTAATAAATCAAACCAAATCAAAATCAGTTTAATAGGAACAAGCACAAAGAATTGAACATGGGGGGAAAAAAAAGGAGAAAAGAACAAAGTACGGAAGATGTTAGAAATCTGAAATGAAAAGAGAAAATGCTGGAAATACTCTCGGGTCAGGCCGCACCTGTGATGAAGTGAGTTAATGGCGGTGGTTTGGTAGCCCCGTTGTGATAGGACCTGCTGCCGGAGGGTCGGCAGCCCAGCTAAAGTTCCATTGACCTTCAGCGGGACTGGAATATCTGGCTGTGGGCAGGGCTGGAAAATCCCAGCAAATATTTCAGCTGGTTGGTGATGATTGGTCAAGAGAATAGGAGTTTGGTTTTCTTAGTGAATAATACAAATTGGCTCAGAGTTACTCTGAAAACTAGTTTGTGATCTCTAGGGCAACAGAAGACAAATTGAGGCAATCAGATACTGAACTGTACGGCCAAAACAATAGATTATATAAATTATAGATTCCAAAGTTGACCCCAAGTGCCAAGGGACTGAGATATGAGGAAACAGCAGAGGAATGCTTCAGCTTAGAAAGGAAGAACCCAAGCAACGATCTAAAAGAGGTCTATAAACTACCAATGGTATTAAATCCAGAATATTACTTCAGGGCAAGAGGGTGTTGGTGAGTTCCAGTAAATGACAAATTTAGGTCTGATGCCAAGAACATTTTGATGCAAAGTTGAAGCAAAAAGCATG
This sequence comes from Carcharhinus amblyrhynchos, assembly GCF_965287045.1. Lineage (NCBI taxonomy): Eukaryota > Metazoa > Chordata > Chondrichthyes > Carcharhiniformes > Carcharhinidae > Carcharhinus > Carcharhinus amblyrhynchos. The sequence continues at coordinate 52,905,629 of NC_137342.1, forward strand.
AGTCATTTAAGAGAGACTAAATATTGCAGCAGGGAACAGGATGGGGAGTCACAAGTATCGGAATCCTCGGGATGGATGGACAAGCGTTGATCTAATGACCTTCCTCATCTGTATCTATCTGATGAGGTCACTATCACTTTGTAAGTGTATATTCGACAAATTTCAGAACCATGCTTTCTACTTGAGTTGTTGCAAAGGGAATATTTCAAGTCGAGGTTTCTCTGCAATCTCAGACATCGATCACAGTGCTCACTAATAGAGCTTACACTGCAGTCTTTAAAATCAGTTTCAATGATTGATCTGTTGGGTTTGAGTCCAGGTGTGCAATGATGCCAAAATGCAGGTTAAATGTGAAACAACAGAATTAATTAATAATAGAAAATATTCAAAACTTAGTAGAAGGGAGGAAATGCTCTGAGATATGGCCTAGCCAGTCACACCCACTTAGAGTCATAGAGGTTTACAGCATGGAAACAGGCCCTTTGGCCCAACTTGTCCATACCACCCTTTTTTACCATTAAGCTGGTCCCAATAGTCCACATTTGGTCCATATCCCTCTGTTCCCATCTTATCCATGTAGCTTTGCCTCGGTATTCACGGTGGAAAGTGATCTGGGAGGTTGTACTATAGGTTTGCAGCAGTCTGAAAAGATTGAGTATGTGGATATTAAGGAAGAGGATGTGTTAGAACTTTTAAACTCTATCAAGATAGACAAGTTGCCGGGACCAGATGGGATGTACCCCAGGATACTGTGGGAGGTGAGCAAAGTGATTGCAGAGCCCCTGGCGATGATCTTTGCGTCGTCGATGGAGACGGGAGAGGTTCCGGAGGATTGGAGGATTGCGGATGTGGTTCCTATTTTCAAGAAAGAGGACAGGGATAGCCCTGGAAATTACCGACCGGTGAGTCTGACCTCAGTGGTTGGTAAGTTGATGGAGAGGCTTCTGAGGGACAAGATTTATGAGCATTTGGAGAAGTTTAGAATGATCAGAAATAGTCAACATGGTTTTGTCAAGGGCAGGTCGTGCCTTACAAGCCTAGTTGAGTTCTTTGAGAATGTGACTGAACACATTGACGAAGGAAGAGCGGTGGACGTGGTTTACATGGACTTCAGCAAGGCGTTTGATAAGGTCCCCCATGCAAGACTTCTTGAGAAGGTGAGAGGACATGGGATCCAGGGGGCTTTGGCCTTGTGGATCCAGAACTGGCTTGCCTGCAGAAGGCAGAGAGTGGTTGTGGATGGATCTTTTTCTGCATGGAGGTCGGTCACCAGTGGAGTGCCCCAGGGATCTGTTCTAGGACCCTTGCTGTTTGTCATTTTCATAAATGACCTGGATGAGAAAGTGGAGGGATGGGCTAGTAAGTTCGCCGACGATACGAAGGTCGGTGGTGTTGTGGATGGTCTGGAGGGATGTCAAAAGTTGCAGCAGGACATAGATAGGATGCAAGACTGGGCGGAGAAGTGGCAGATGGACTTCAACGCAGATAAATGTGTAGTGGTCCATTTTGGCAGGACAAATAGGATGAAGGAATACAATATCAAGGGTAGGAGTCTCTGCTGTGTTGAAGAGCAGAGGGATCTTGGGGTCCGGGTCCATAGGACTCTTAAATCGGCCTCGCAGGTGGAGGATGTGGTCAAGAAGGCGTATGGTGTACTGGCCTTCATTAATCGAGGGATTGAGTTTAGGAGTCGGGAGGTAATGCTGCAACTTTGTAAGACCCTTGTCAGGCCTCACTTGGAGTACTGTGCACAGTTCTGGTCGCCTCACTATAGGAAGGATGTGGAAGCTATTGAGAGGGTACAGAGGAGATTTACAAGGATGTTGCCTGGATTGGGAGGCATGCCTTATGAAGATAGGCTGAGGGAGCTGGGAGTCTTCTCCCTGGAGAGACGAAGGTTGAGAGGTGACCTGATAGAGGTTTATAAGATGTTGAGAGGAATAGATAGGGTGGATTCTCAGAGGCTATTTCCCAGGGCTGAAATGTTCGTGCGAGAGGACACAGATTTAAGGTGCAGGGAAGCAAGTATGGAGGAGATGTTGGGGGTAAGTTTTTCACTCAGAGGATGGTGAGTGAGTGGAATCGGCTGCCGTCGGTGGTGGTGGAGGCGAACTCGCTGGGGTCTTTTAAAAGGCTTCTGGATGAGTACATGGGATCTAATGGGATTGGGGGTTATAGATAGGTCTATGGCTTAGTAGGTATACAAGTGATCGGCGCAACCAGTGGGCTGAAGGGCCTGTTTGCGCTGTAGTGTTCTATGTTCTAACTGTCTAAATGCTTTTTAATAGACAAAAATTGTACTCATCTCTTCTGCTACTTCTGGCAGCTTGTTCCAAACACTCATCACCCTCTTTGAAAAAGATCCTTTTGATTCTCTCCCCTCTTACCTTAAACTGTGCCTCAAGTTTAAGATCCACTACATTTGGGAAAAGATGTTGATTATCGATCTTATCTGTGCCCCTCATTATTTACAGACCTCTGTAAGATCACCCCTCAGCCTCCTATGCTTCAGGGAAAAAAGGCCCAGTCTGCCCAGCCTCTCCTTTATAACTCAAATCATCAAGTTCTGGTAGCATCCTAGTAAATCTTTTCTGCACTTTCTAGTTTAATAATATCCTTTCTATAATAGGGTGACCAGAACTGTACACAGTATTCCAAGTGTGGTCTTACCAATGTCTTGTACAACTTCAACAAGACGTCCCAACTCCTGTATTCAATGTTCTGATCAATGAAACCAAGCATGCCGAATGCCTTCTTCACCACTCTATCCACCTGTGACTCCACTTTCAAGGGGCTATGAACCTGCACCCCTAGGTCTCTTTGTTCTGTAACTCTACCCAACGCCCTACCATTAACTGAACATGTCCTGTCCTCATTCAATCTACCAAACTGCATCACCTCACATTTACCTAAATTAATGGCAGCACGGTAGCACAGTGGTTAGTGCTGCTGCTTCACATCTCCAGGGACCTGGGTTCGATTCCCGGCTTGGGTCACTGTCTGTGTGGAGTTTGCACATTCTTCTCATGTCAGCGTGGGTTTCTTCAAGTGCTCTGGTTTCCTCCCACAGTCCAAAGATGTGCAGTTAGGTTGATTGGCCATGCTAAAGTTGCCCCTTATTGTCCTGAGATGTGGAGGTTAGACGGATTAGTATGGGTAAATATGTGGGATATGGGGGTAGGGCCTGAGTGGGATTTTGGTCGGTGCAGACTCGATGGGCCAAATGGCCTTGTTCTGCACTGTAGGGTTTCTATGATTCCATGATTCTAAACTCCATCTGCCATTCATCAGCCTACTTGGTAACATCAATCTTGGTATCATCTGCAAACTTACTATCCACGCCTTCTAAATTCCCATTAAAATCATGAATGTAAATGACAAATAACAGTGGGCCCAACACCAATCCCTGAGGCAAATTGCTGGTCATGGGTCTCCAGTTTGGAAAAACAATCTTCTATAACCATCCTCTGTCTACTATCATCAAGCAAATTTTGTAAGCAGTTAACTGCCTCGCCCTGGATCCCATGAGGTTTAACTTTTCAACAACCTACTGTGTGGTACCTTGTCAAAGACCTTGCTAAAGTCCATTAGACAACGTTGACTGCACTGCCCTCATCTATCTTCATGGTTACCCCTTCAATAAACTCAATCAAATTCGTGAGACATGATTTTCCACTCTCAAAGCCATGCTGACTGTCCCTAATCAGTCCTTGTGTCTCTAAACCTATAGGTCCTGTCTTTCAGAATACCTTTTAACAACTTACTGCCTGTAGCTCCCAGGCTTTTCCCTACAGCCCTTTTTAAACATAAGCACAACATTTGCCACCCTCCAATCTTCAGGCACCTCACCCGTGACTATCAATGATTCAAATATCTCTGCTAGGGATCCACAATTTCCTCCATTGCTTCCCACAATGGGATACATTTCATCAGGTTCCAGGGATTTAACCACCTTGATGTGCTTTAAGACTTCCAACACCTCCTTCTCTGTAGTATGTTCGCTCCTCAAGACACCATTATTTATTTTCCCAAGTTTCCTAACATCCATGCTTTTCTCAACAGTAAATACTGATGAGAAATATTCATTTAGGATCTCACCCATCTCTTGTGGATCCACACATAGATGACCTTGTTGATCCTTAAGAGGCCCTACTCTCTCCCCAGTTATTATTTTGCCCTTCATGTATTTATAAAAGATCTTTGGATTCTCCTTCACCCTTAACTGCTTAAGGAATCTCGTGACCACTTTTTGAGCTTCTGATTTCTCTCTTAACTCTACTCCTACACCCTCTACGCTCTTCAAGGGATCCACTTGATCTGAGCTGCCTATGTATGTCATATGCCTCCTTCTTCTTGAGCAGAGTCTCAATATCCAGAGTTCCCTATTTCTACCAGCCTTGCCCAACACTCTAAAAGGAATGCGCTGACCCTGAATCTTGGTTAAGACACTTTTGAAAGCCTCCCACTTACCAGCCGTCCCTTTGCCCGCCAACAGACAGCCCTAATCAAATTTTCAAAATTCCTGTTCCAATACCATCAAAATTGGCCTTGCCCAAATTTAGAATTTTAACTTTTGGGCCAGGGATATCTTTCTCCATAGCTATCCCATGATTAAATAAATTAAATAATGCAAAGAGAGAGAATGTCAGATTGCAGATTTGCAACTGGTAATAATTTCTCGTGTTTAATCATGATTCATGGATTCCGCAGTAATAATACATTTTACAATGGTCGGAAAGTCCAGATCTACAATTAGAAAAATCTTCTGGCTTTTGTTATTCCCCGTATCCTAATTTCCTTCATGAATAAGGTTCTGGCAAAATATTGTACAATAAAAAAATCAAACATTGCTTTTGTTGATGCAGGTTAATTATCAGAATTTCACAGAGAATCTACAATCTAGAGTCTGATCAGTGTGTCAGCAATCAGAGCAGCTTCTCTCTCTGACATCAACTCCAATCCTTTGAAACTTATGCAACTTCTCCAGTTAGCCAATATCTTCTCTTTGCAACACAACTAATATGGACGGCACGGTGGCACAGTGGTTAGCAATGCTGGAAGACACTCTTTAAAAAGTGTTGGCGTTTTCTAACCATTTGTCCAGGGTGGACGTCTACAGAATGGCAATTTACTCCAAAATGTACAGATTCTGACTCGATCCTTATTGTATTGAAAATGAATGTTGTCCATAACAGTCTTTCCAATCTGCTATTTCATGTCTGAAGTTTGGAAATTGAGCTGATGCTCTCTTGTTTCAGAATTTGCAACTTGCAATATAAGAGGAAAAGAAAACTCACCTTACAGAAATACAACTTCCCACCTTACAAAACTGGAATGAGATTCAGTCATTTTCATTCAAATTCATTTGAATTTATTACAGGAAAGAATGTTTGAAAGTTACTATTCATAGGCCTCTACTCCTGACTTTGCCCATGGTGTTTTTTTTTGGTTTTGGCACAGTGTATATTCTGTAAATATTCCATCTTTTTGGCACCGTTCAGAATGAATAAATCCAGGATAATTGCTATGTTTCTAGCAGCAATCTAATGCACGCAGCAAGAAAAGATTCCTGAAGTGGTGTTAAATGAAAGGTTTTGTTGAGAAGAGTTGTTGTAATAAACCCATTATATGGAATTATTGTCGATTTTTGGGATTATTGTTGATTTTATTGATTGTTGTCGATTATTTTTTATTTATTCATGGAACATGGCATCACTGGCTGGCCAGCATTTATTGTCATTCGAAGTTGCCCGAGGGCAGTTGAGAGTAAACCACATTGCTGTGACTCTACAGTCACAGGTAGGCCTGACCAGATAAGGGTGGCAGATTTCTTTCCCTAAAGGACAAAACATTTTGTGGGTTTGGTTGATTATTGTTGGTTTTGGGGATTATTGTTGGTTTAAGGATTATCATTGGGTAGTAGATAATTATGGAATAAAGATAGCTTGAGTTGAAGCATGGATCTATCATGAACTAATGGAATGTTGGGTCATATTGAACCATCTGAATGATCATATCCTCTTCCTATATCTGCAGCGTTCCTGGAGACAGAATTCCAGATCCCCACTGACTGATGAAATATGCAGTATCCTGATCTGATCACAATGACACCAGACTTGGCACTGTTCTGTAATACCATCACATTCAAGAAGTAGAAAGTTGTTCATTTTGACTAACCTGTAGCTCAGTATGAGAAACACGAGAAAATATTCTCCATGGCAACAATAATCATGTTTTCTAGAGTTGGAAGGTTTAATAACTGAAAGCCAAAAATGAAATTTAGTCAGAACTCAGCAGCCCAGTTTTATACCAAAAGAGAAAATGCTGGAAAATCTCTTTTCTCTCCTTACAGATGCTGCCAGACTTGCTGAGATTTCCTTGCACTTTCCTTTCTGGTTTCAGATTCCAGCATCTGCAGTAATTTGATTTTAATCCAATGTTTGGAGTGACTGGAATCAGATAGGTGTATCATAAAGTCAAGCACAGAAGGAGGCTATTTGGCCCTTCAACTCCATGCTAGCTCTCAGCACAGTCATTGACTCAGTCCCATTCCCTGATCTATTCCTATAGTATTTTAAGTTTAATTCCCTAAAATGATTTTCCAACTTCCTTAAGTAATCATTCATCATTTTTGCTTCCTCCGTTTTCCGAGGCAGCGAGTTCCAGGTCGTTACCACTTGTTGCATTAAAAAGGGCTTCTGAAGAGGTCTCATTACGACTCTGTTTCACTCCCCACAGATGCTGCCAGATCTGGAGTCTTTCCAGTGTTTAATCTGTTCTTATTTCACTCAGAATGACTCACTGTTTCAGCCTTTAAACCAAGTTTCTGTCTAAACTGTTACTGACATTCCCATTCCATCAGCCTCAGTTTCATTCAGCAGCATCTCATGTGGCATTTCATTAAGTTCCTTTTTAAAATCCATTCAGACAACATCTATTCATTTCCTTTCATCAACCTTCTCTATCACTTCATCAAAAACATCGACAGATCTGCACTGATTCTCCTTAATTCACTCAAACCTCTCCAACTTCCTGCTGACCCCTGATCCTCACCTGGGGTGTATTACTAAGAATGATCTTGCAATATTTCTTGGATCAGTGTCATGTTTGGTAACAATCTGTGATTAAGACAATCGGTGTAATTTTGAGCCTGTGTTGGTCATCGGCACGAATGTCAACACAGGCACAAAATCCAAAGAGGATCGGGAAATGAGTGTTGGGACCCCATGAGGAGTGAGATCACTGTTCGTGTGTGTTAAGGGGTTCAGTAGGAGACATAACATATAGAACATTACAGCGCAGAACAGGCCCTTCGGCCCACGATGTTGCACCGACCAGTTAAAAAAGCAATGAACCTCTAACCTAAACCAATCCCTTTCCATCCATAAACCTATCCACGGATCTCTTAAACGCCCCCAAACTAGGTGCATTTACAACTGCAGCAGGCAGGGCATTCTAATCCCTCACCACCCTCTGGGTAAAGAACCTACCTCTGACATCCGTCCTATATCTACCACCCCTTAATTTAAAGCTATGCCCCCTCGTGCTAGCTTTCTCCATCCGAGGAAAAAGGCTATCACTGTCCACCCTATCTAAACCTCTAATCATCTCATATGTTTCAATAAGTTCCCCTCTTAGCCGTCTTCTTTCTAACGAAAACAACCTCAAATCCCTCAGTCTCTCCTCATAGGACCTCCCCTCCATACCAGGCAACATCCTGGTAAACCTCCTCTGCACCCTCTCCAATGCCTCCACATCCTCCCTATAATGTGGGGACCAGAACTGCACACAATACTCCAAGTGCGGCCGCACCAGAGTTTTGTACAGTTGCAACATGACGTTGCGGCTCCTAAATTCAATCCCCCTACCAATAAACACCAAGACACCGTATGCCTTCCTAACAACCTTATCTACTTGATTCCCAACTTCCAGGGATCTATGTACACATACACCTAGATCCCTCTGCTCATCAACACTATTCAGAGTCCTACCGTTAGCCCTTTACTCTACACATCTGTTATTCCTGCCAAAGTGAATTACCTCACACTTTTCCGCATTAAACTCCATCCTCCACCTCTCGGCCCAGCTCTGCAACTTGTCCAAGTCTCTCTGTAAACTATGACACCCTTCCTCACTATCTACCACTCCTCCGACTTTGGTGTCATCAGCAAATTTACTGATCCACCCAACTATACCCTCATCCAGATCATTTATAAAAATTACAAACAGCAGTGGCCCCGAAACAGGTCCCTGAGGCACACCACTTGTAACCAAAAAGGAGGTAGACTTGCCCTGGCTACACGAAGAAGTAAAAAGTCTGACAACACCAGGTTTTAGTCCAACCTATTTATTTGATGATATACTCGCAAGCTTTCGAGGGGTTACCCTCTTCGTCAGGTGAATGGAGAGTTCTGGCCTCAGACAGAGCATATAAAGCACAGACAGTTTAGAGATTACTGATTAAAATGCGAATCCTTACACCTAACCTGCTGTTCAAGACCTGAAGTGGCTGATAATGTGAGTGGTAGGAGCACTGATCACAGTTTAAAGAGATGTGTATTGTCTCCAGACAGTACAGTAAGTGAGGTTTTGCAAACCCAGGCAAGTCACGGGGGTTACAGATAGTGCGACATGAACCCAAGATCCCTGTTGAGACCGTCCTCATGTGTGCGGAACTTGGCTATCAGTCTCTGCTCAGCGACTCTGCGCTGTCGTGTGTTGTGAAGGCCGCCTTGGAGAATGCTTACCCGAAGGTCAGAGGCTGAATGCCCGTGACCACTGAAGTGTTCGCCAACAGGAAGGGAACAGTCTTGCCTGGTGACTGTCGAGCGATGTTCATTCATCCGTTGTCGTAGCGTCTGCATGGTCTCCCCAATGTACCATGCTTCGGGACATCCTTTCTTGCAACGTATCAGGTAGACAATGTTGGCCGAGTTGCAAGAGTATTTACCATGTACCTGGTGGATGGTATTCTCACGTGTGATGATGGTATCCATGTCGATGATCCGGCATGTCTTGCAGAGGTTGCTGTGACAGGGTTGTGTGGTATTGTGGTCACTGTTCTCCTGAAGGCTGGGTAGTTTGCTGCGAACAATGGTCTGTTTGAGGTTGTGTGGTTGTCTGAAAGCAAGAAGTGGGGGTGTGGGGAGGGCCCTGGCGAGATGTTCGTCTTCATCAATGATATGTTGAAGACTCCGGAGAAGATGTCGTAGCTTCTCCGCTCCGGGGAAGTACTGGACGACGAAGGGAACTCTGTCCACTGTGTCCCGTGTTTGTCTTCTGAGGAGATCGGTGCGGTTTTTCGCTGTGGCGCATCGAAACTGCCGATCTATGAGTCGAGCACCATATCCTGTTCTTACGAGGGCATCTTTCAGGGTCTGGAGGTGTCTGTCACGATCCTCCTCATCTGAGCAAATCCTGTGTATACGGAGGGCTTGTCCATAGGGAATGGCTTCTTTAACATGTTTAGGGTGGAAACTGGAGAAGTGGAGCATTGTGAGATTGTCTGTGGGCTTGCGGTACAGTGAGGTGCTGAGGTGACCGTCCTTAATGGAGATGCGTGTGTCCAAGAATGCAACTGATTCTGGGGAATAGTCCATGGTGAGTCTGATGGTGGGGTGGAATTTGTTGATATCATCATATAGTTGTTTCAGTGATTGTTCACCATGAGGCCAGAGGAAGAAAATGTCATCGATGTATCTAGTGTACAGCATCGGTTGAAGATTCTGTGCGGTGAAGAAGTCTTGTTCGAACCTGTGCATGAAGATGTTGGCATATTGAGGCGCAAATTTGGTCCCCATGGCTGTTCCATGTGTCTGGATGAAAAACTGGTCGTTGAAGGTGAAGACATTGTGGTCCAGGATAAAGCGGATGAGTTGTAAAATTGCATCTGGAAACTGGCAGTTGTCAGCATTGAGTACTGATGCAGTCGCAGCAATGCCATCGTCGTGGGGGATGTTGGTGTAGAGCGCTGAGACATCCATTGTGACGAGGAGTGTCCCTGGTTCAACTGCTCCATGTGTGCTGAGTTTCAGTAGGAAGTCCGTAGTGTCGCGACAAAAGCTGGGGGTTCTTTGTACAATGGGTTTCAGGATGCCCTCGACGTAGCCGGAGAGGTTCTCACACAGAGTCCCATTGCCCGATACGATGGGACGGCCAGGTGTGTTTGCCTTGTGAATCTTTGGGAGGCAGTAGAGATCTCCAATGCGGGGAGTACGTGGAATGAGAGCACGGAGGGTGCTCTGAAGGTCCGGATCAAAGGTCTTGATCAGATTGTTGAGTTGACGAGCGTGTTCTTTGGTCGGATCTGTGGGTAATTGTCTGTAGTGTTCCTCATTGTTTAGTTGTCGGTACACTTCTTTACAGTAATCCGTTCTGTTCAGTATGACGATGGCCCCTCCTTTGTCTGCTGGTTTGATGACAATGTTGCGGTTTGTCTTGAGAGCGTGGATGGCGTTGCGTTGTGCTTGGGTGATGTTCGGGGCTGTCTTGTGAGTGCGGCTGATGAATCTGGTGTTAACGCACCTCCTGATGGTTTGGGCATACAAGTCCAGTCGAGGGCAGCGGCCTTCCGGAGGAGTCCAATTGGATTCCTTCCTCTTAGGCTGTTGCACTGCGGATCTCTCTGTCGGCTGTTCTGGTTCATCGACTGTCTCATTGTGTTCGTTGCTGGCCTCTTGGGGTTTGTGGAAAAACTCCCGCAGCATCATTCGCCTGATGAATTCCTCTGTGTCCGCTGCGAGACTGATGGGGTCCATTTTGGCGGTGGGGCAGAAATTGAGCCCTCGGCTGAGAACTTCGATTTCATCTGGTTGAAGTGTGTAGTCCGACAAGTTGACAATAGACCTCCCTGCGGTAGTGCTGTTTTCTACTGTGGTGCCGGGGGAGGCTTGGTTGTTACTGGCAGCGATGCCGAAGAAGATCATCTATCTCCTTCCAGCACTGTACCCTGCTCTCTGAGCTGGCATTCCCTATCATGGTCACAGATCTCCAGGCCAGTCACAGGGTGAGAATGTCACTCATCTGCTCCACACTATCCGGGAGCTTGGTGAGGAGTCTATTTCTGTGAAACTATCACCAGACAGGATTTGGAACAAGTACTGGGAACGTGTTTGAAAGGAGTGCCCCACTGACTGCAGAGATTAAGTGTTACTGGGGTGAGAGAATCTGAGGCAAACTGCCATGAGTGCTGTGTGAAACATGAGGAAACAACTTGTTAAAGAGGCTGAATATTTGGTGAGTTTTTCTGCCTGTGACCAGTATTTTCCCCAGTTTCCTTGTTGGGATTGACACTTTGGTTAGAGTTTTCTAATTTTTTTTTTCAATCTGTTCACAACCTCGGTGTCACATTTGATCCCAAGATCAGTTTCCGACCTCATATTCGTGCCATCTCTAAGGCTGTTTATTTCCACCTTCCTAACTTGGCTTGACATCATTGCTCTCTCAGTGCTTCGGGATATTTAGTTATCCTGAAGGTGCTATCTAAATGTAAATGGTTGTTGTGATGGTGCATTCAGATATTGCCAGTAGCTGTAGTTTGGACAATATTACTCACGCCCTGAGAGAAAACACAATTTAAAAATTAAACAATTTGAGTCATATGGATCCAATATTTCAGATTTCATGGTCAGTGTCAGAACACAATTGGTAATTTATGTGTAGATAATCTGTTAAAGCTACAACAGCCGAGAGATCTGAAGTAATCTCGTTTTCATTGATCCTGTCAGGAAAAAGAACAAACGTATTTATTGTATGGATTTTTAATCTTTTTAAGGATGGATAATGCACATTTACACTGGAAATTTATTCCTGCCACAGCAGCAGGGATACTTAGACCATCGCGTGTTCTGGGTATTGTGCTAAAAATATTATTGTGGTTATGTGTTTAGTTATAACAGTTTAAACCAGACAGTGAATTCAAGAGCTGTAGGTGTTCAGATTAATGTGGAAATTGGAAAGTTTCTGCATTGCTCTGTCTTGGCTCCCAGATGTTTTGCGACACAGATACCTCAACGAGAGACAATGAACATAAGAACGTAATAAATAGGAGCAGGAGTAGGCCATCTAGCCCTTCGAGCCTGCCCCGCCATTCAATAAGATCATGGCTGATCTGAAGTGGATCAGTTCCACTTTCCCGCTTTCTCCCCATAACCCTTAATTCCCTTGTCTATCAGAAACCTATCTACCCGTGAAACATATAGAACATGAAGATTCTGTACTTGTCCATTAATTCCCCACTTCCCTCACCAAAATACATTCAAGCTCAGTAATTTCAGTCTAAATGGATGGTTAACAGAGTGATAAGTCTTAATCATTATTGAACATTCCCTTTTGTAAAACTATGTTGGCTTGTTCTAATCACACTATATCTTCCTAAGTGCATTGTTAAGACTTCTTTACTGATAAGTTCCAGCATCTTCCCGAGGATTGATGTCAGGCTCACTCCCTGTTTTCTCATTCCCTCCTTTCCTGAACAACAGTGTTACATTTGCCGATTTTCCAATCTGCTCAGACCATTCCCAAATCTAGGGAATTTTGGAAAATCAAAGCTCACACACCCACTATCCATGGATCAATTTGGAACTAGAATCCTAGTATGGCTACAGTACAAAAGTTGGTCATTTGCCCCACCCAAATTCCACACCGGCTCTCTGCACTGCTGTAATATCATCTCATTCTAAGCCAGTCACTTTCAAAGGAAATGTTAAACTGAAACAGTTTCAGATGAAGATAATCAAACCAGAACAATTCAGTCAAAGATGCAGACCTAAGTATGTCCTGGGAAAGTCATCTTATTTTTAAAAGTTACTGAACCATTTAAGACCATAAGACACAGGAGCAGAATTAGGCCACTCGGCCCATCGAGTCTGCTCCACCATTCAATCATGGTTGATATTTTCCTCATCCCCCATTCTCCTGCCTCTTCCTCATAACCCCTGACCCCCTTATTAATAAAGAACCTATCTCCATCTGTCTTAAAGACACTCGATGACCAGGCCTCCACCACCTTCTGTGGCAAAGAGTTCCACAGATTCCCCACTCTCTGGCTGAAGAAATTCCTCCTTGTCTCTGTTTTAAAGGATCGTCCCTCTAGCCTGAGGTTGTGCCCTCTGGTTCTAGTTTTTCCTACTAGTGAAAACATCCTCTCTACGTCCACTCTATCCAGGGCCTCGCAGTATCCTGTAAGTTTGAATAAGATTCCCCCCTCATCCTTCTAGACTCCAACGAGTACAGACCCAGAATCGTCAACCATTCCTCATTAGCAAGAGTCTGCTTCATAATCTTGTTCTGAGTATTTTCATATTGCTCATCTTTATTGCAGTGAAAACTGATGTTGGAATTATGAAGCGTTTGAGTACACTTTCTCTTGTAGTATTTATATCTCTTGGGTGAGGAAAGCTGATGAGAGTGCAGGGGTTCCAACACTGAATGAAGACAGGCATTGTTCAAATCCATTGGCCCTAACTGGTACACTATGAAACTCTAATTACTCTCCCTAGTTTCAAAAATTGAGTTTTTTTTGTAAATTTAAACACAAGTTCTGAGTTCTTAAACACAAGTTCTTTTTCTGAATTGAGGTTTATATTAACTGTTTAATAAAGTATTTCCTTTGATCCTTTGCACGCAGGAAAATGTGTGGCATTGCTATGGTTTTCCTGACAAGAGCATTATTCATTTCTTGTTGTTCTTAAAACACTGAGGAACATTCCAACAGCATTCTGCACCTAAACAACTGTTCTCAATGTCAGAAGTGACAACTTTGAGATTCGATTATTTCCCCAGTGAAATACTCAGCGATGGGGCGAGAGGTTTCATGCAAAGATTAAAGCTGCAGCATGCTAGGATTTCCACCCGTGCCTAATTCTGTTTATTCTGTCAATGAATTGCCGCAGTCAGCAGCAGAAAGGTCTGTGAACGCATCTGCACTGCATTATTCATTACAGTCTGCCAAGCGGAAGCTTGGCTTTATTATTGCACAAACAAAACATTCTTCAACCATTCTTCATAAACCAACACTGTGTGACCTGGTGATTTTTGACTATTCAGGATGCAGGCAGATTGTCAACAGCATTCCTATTTCCTCAGGATGGCAAAGTTACATCAGAAACAAAGGCCAATAGAGAAAGATTCCTCCCTCAGCATTGCTTTCAACAGAACAAAATGCTCCATAACTTTGTGAACTTCAGGAAGCATTCTCTTTGCCTATATCTCCATTTATTGCCATTTATTCTGATCACTGTCCCCTTTTCCATTTGTTTTTACTGAAAAAAAACAAAACAGAAGAAAAAATGAGTTTTGCATTTGTTTTCTGATGTCTTTTACGGTGAATAGAGATTCAGCACTGGGAGTGGGATTTGTAACGTTGTTCCTAGCACCCTGTTCAAGATTCCAACTGTTAGGATGATATGTTGTTCTGGTTGTCAGTACAGTTTTCTCTTTGCCTCTCCCAAGAGGAATGTATAGTCCCAAGAGAGGAGATTCTTAATTTGTAAAAGAGAGTTGGAGAACTTTCTCTGAATTGGTCACAGATTATTTTTTCCTCCTGTGTCTACCTCCCAGAGGGAGAGGCAATGTTTGGTTGAGGACTTCTGTAAGTGTTTGGGATTGGGACCTCACCACCTTCTCAAGGACAATTTAGAGATAGAGAATATCTGTTGGTCAAGCTGGTGATACCCATACCCCCCATGTTGGTACCATCCTCTTTGTATGTGTCAACAGTAACCTGAGGTAACTCATTGTGAGATGTTGAAGATTGGCAGTATTTCAGTATTGGCAGATTGAGGAGATCCCTAAAGGGACTCAAACAATAGAGTTGCAGGGAAATGAATGAATGTCATTTACTGTTGTCAAATTAGCTTTGATGGAGCTAATGTTGGCAGATGGAGTACAATGTTGGCAAGTGTGAGGTTATCCACTTTGGCAGGAATAATAGTAGGAGGGATTACTATTTAAAGGGCGAAAAACTGCAGCATGCTACAGTGCAGAGGGACCTGGGGGTCCTTGTGCATGAGTCGCAAAAACCCAGCCTACAAGTGCAGCAGGTGGTCAGGAAGGCGAATGGGATGCTGGCCTTTATAGCGAGGGGGATAGAATATAAAAGTAGGGAGGTCTTGCTGCAGCTGTATAGGGCACTGGTGAGGTCGCAGCTGGAGTACTGTGTGCAGTTTTGGTCGCCGCACTTGCGCAAGGATATTTTGGCCTTGGAGGGAGTGCAGAGGAGGTTCACTAGGCTGATACCAGAGATGAGGGGGTTGGACTATGAAGAGAGGCTGAATAGACTGGGTCTGTACTCGGAGTTTAGAAGGATGAGGGGGGGATCTTATAGAAACGTATAAGATAATGAAGGGGATGGATAGGGTAGAGGTAGAGAGATTCTTCCTGCTCAGAAAGGACTGCAGGACCAGAGGGCACAGCCTCAAGATAAGGGGGGGGGCCAGTTTAGAACAGAGTTGAGGAGGAACTTCTTCACTCAAAGGGTGGTGAATCTCTGGAATTCTCTGCCCGTTGAAGTGGTGGAGGCTACCTCGCTAAATATATTTAAGTCGCGGGTAGATAGGTTTTTGACAGACAGGGGGATTAAGGGTTACGGGGAGAAAGCGGGAAAGTGGAACTGAGCCACTTCAGATCAGCCATGATCTTATTGAATGGCGGGGCAGGCTCGAAGGGCTAGATGGCCGACTCCTGCTCTTATTTCTTATGTTCTTATGTTGATTGGTGTTTAACATGCAATACAACTTTTAATAAACAATGCAGTTTTTTTATGTAATTCAATCTGTGTTCAGTATTCATTTGCATCAAACTTTTTTTTGCAGTGATAACTTTATAATGTATGAAAATGACTTATACAAAACCAATGTCCCATTCAAACCCTATGATTTAAATCACAACCAGGTCTGTACTTGCTGCAGGCAAGTTCAAATAAAGGGCAATAAATACAGAATGCAAATACAATGTTGATAGCTGCTTCAGTGACGCCCTTTAAACCAGCATTGTCAAACTGATAGAACCCATATTCAGGATGGGAGAAAGTCACCATGATTCTGAAGATCAGCAGCTTCCTTTTGTTGCATTTGATATCTGGTTGTAAGAGGGGAATGTGATAGCTACCTAACTGTTACCTTGTGAAAGAACCAGCTAACCTGAGCCAACATCACTGAGCACAGTTGAAGTACAGTAAGAAGTCTCACAACACCAGGTTAAAGCCCAACAGGTTTATTTGGTGGTAAATGCCTCAGGTGGCGAAGGAGCAGCACTCCGAAAGCTAGTGGTGTTTACTACCAAATAAACCTGTTGGACTTTAACCTGGTGTTGTGAGACTTCTTAGCGTGTTTACCCCAGTCCAACGCTGGCATCTCCACATCGTGAGTTGAAGCAGCCAGTTTTACAGTGACTATCTGTGGGTCTTTGTCAGAAACCAGTTGGTCCACATCACTCCTTCAGCTTAATGGTACTTAATCTTTTCAACTCCAGCCCAATTAATCAAATTTGAATGAACAATAATTTTTTTACTAGCTTAAGTTATTCAAAGCTTTTGACCAACCTCAGCTCTATATGCTTTTGTTTAAATGTTCTAATTACTTAGATATTTTTATTGATATCAGAGAATTGGAACAACTCAATCTAATTTTTCTGTTCAGTTTCACCCGACACTTTCAGTATCTCAGTGTTTGGTTACTTTGATTGAAGTATCTTCTTCAGTAAAGGCTCTGATTCATATGAAATCAAGAGCTTTGTTTGAGGGGCAATCCTTTATCTTTGGAGTCAAGGCAATGACATTGGGCTAGATTTTCTCTGGGTTGAGAAGGATCACAGTCCTTTTAAAATAGCGGGCAACATCGTAACCCCGTTATGAAGGTGAGTGAGTTTGATTCGCCATCTCATGAAACAGAAATATGGTGGTCCATTTAAAATACAGTGAGAGTTGAAACAGATCCTTTTTCAACTGTTACGAGGGTTTTATACTTTAGTATGGGAGCCATGAATTAATGGAATGGACGGAAATTCTCTTGAAGGGTAATATAGGGTATGTTATAACCTAAAGTTTTAAAAACATTCTCTGCTCTTTAAAGTTTTAAAAGACAGACAGCATTGTCACTGAAAATCAGGAAAAATCTCTGCAGCATTAATTTGATTGGCAGACCCAGGTTAGAAAAAAGTAATGCTTGCTCCTGCAGCTGACATTTGCCCCTCCAGTGATGGCTGTTATACCACTAAATGCTCAGCTGAGTTTCAAAAAGTATTATAATCTTAGCAGGCTGTTTTGAATTCACATTTTGATTGACAGCATAAAGAGGCTATTGCTGGATGACTTGTCTTTGATTTGGTGGCTTGAATAGAAGTTTTTTAAATAAAAGATTACCAACTTGAGGCTATTTTAAAGTATTGATTTTTTTTTAATGAATGGGAGTTTTATTACAATCAATGTGTAGGAATAAGAACAGCATTATATTATTAGAAGAATTCTTTTTATCTCCACATTGTTCCTGAGGTCTGCCCATGGTAGATACCTGGGATTGGCTTTGGAGATGGCACGGATAGTATGAATGATCATTGGGATGGGTTGTGCGAACGAGAGAGTGGAACAACTTCCAAATAACTGGGTTCCAGTTCAAGAGAACTAACGTAGCCTTCTAATCAGCCCACCTCAGCACTTGGCATTTCTTGGCTGGTAACACTTCCATCCTGCACTTGCCCCCATGGAGTGAAAATTGTGTGTATGGGACACTGTTTTTGGCATGTCTGGAGAAGTGGGAAATACCTTAACTGAAGTTATCCACATTTACACCAAAATCCAGGCCCGAGTGCTATGAATCACCAAATATTTATGGAAGCCAATTTGATTATTATTCCACTAATCTCCAGTGCGATGAATATTGGGCAGGTTCTCCAACAGGTGGGCAATCTACCCTCACTCCATGTAGAAGGTGCAAATCTACGCCAGCATGTACAGAGAATACTCTTCCCCAAAATTCACCAGGTTCACCAGAAGTTTCACCAGGCTGATACCGGAGATGAGGGGGTTAGCCTATGAAGAGAGATTGAATAGACTGGGTCTGTAATCGCTAGAGTTTAGAAGTCTGAGGGGGGATCTTATAGAGACGTATAAGATAATGAAGGGGATGGATAGGGTAGAGGTAGAAAGATTCTTCCCACTTAGAAAGGACAGCAGGACTAGAGGGCACAGCCTCAAGATAAGTTGGGGGGGGGGGGTCAGTTTAGATCAGAGTTGAGGAGGAACTTCTTCACTCAAAGGGTGGTGAGCCTCTGGAATTCTCTGCCCGTTGAAGTGGTGGAGGCTACCTCGCTAAATATATTTAAGTCACGGGTAGATAGGTTTCTGATTGATAAGGGAATTAAGGGTTATGGGGAGAAAGCAGGAAAGTGGAACTGATCCACTTCAGATCAGCCATGATCTTATTGAATGGCGGGGCAGGCTCGAAGGGCTAGATGGCCTACTCCTGCTCCTATTTCTTATGTTCTTAAAGTGAAAACCAATCACATGGTGACTATAACTCTTCTCCCTCTGTAATTCAATTTTTTAAACTTGACATGAACTTGGCAACAGCTTATTGTAAATTCATGTGTTGGCACCTTCTGTGCACAGTAATGTTTCCAAAACCTCCATACACTATTCAGGATAACCAAGCTACATGTCCAAATACCATCCATTTCCTGCATTTTGGCATCAAATAGGATGACAGATTTATAACATCAAGGGTAAGACTCTTAGCAGTGTGGAAGATCAGAAGGATCTTGGGGTCCGGGTTCATAGGACTCTCAAATCAGCTTCACAGGTAGAGGATGTGATTAAGAAGGAGTAATGGTGTACTGGCCTTCATCAATCAAGGAATTGAGTTTAGGAGTCAGGAGATAATGCTGCAGCTTTATAAGACCCTGGTCAGGCCCCACTTGGAGTACTGTGCTCAGTTCTGGTCGTCTCATTACAGGAAGGATGTGGAAGTCATAGAAAGGGTGCAGAGGAGATTTACAAGGATGTTGCCTGGATTGGGTGGCATGCCTTATGAGGATAGGTTGAGAGAGCTCAGTCTTTTCTCCTTGGAGAGACGAAGGATGAGAGGTGACCTGATAGAGGTGTATAAGATGTTGAGATGTATTGATCAAGTGGATTCTCAGAGGCTTTTTCCCAGGGCTGAAATGGCTGCCACAAGAGGACACAGGTTTAAGGTGCTGGGGAGTAGGTACAGAGGAGATGTCAGGGGTAAGTTTTTCACTCAGTGAGGGGTGTGTGGAATAGGCTGCCAGCAATGGTGGTGGAGGCGGATTCGATAGGATCTTTTAAGAGACTTTTGAATAAGTACACGGAACTTAGTAAGATAGCGGGTTATAGGTAAACCTCGTAGGTAGGGACGTGTTTGGTGCAACTTGTGGCCTGAAGGGCCTATTTGTGCTGTAGTTTTCCTACTTTTCTATGTTTCTATGTGGACCCTTACGGTTAATTTTCTTCTTAAATAATGGCACATTCATAGTTTGCAAATTTAGTGTCAGTTCACAGCTAAAATTGCCTTGCTTCGACACCGTGTCAAGGTGCACTTGAGTGTGACACAGTAAGAAGTCTCTCAACGTCAGGTTAAAGTCCAACAGGTTTATTTGGTAGCATGAGCTTTCGGAGCCCCTTCATCAGGCACTCACCTGGTTTGGATTTCAACCCGGTGTTGTGACACTCCTGCCTACCCCAGTCCAATGCCAGCATCTCCACAGCATAATTAAAATGACATGAAGAAAGAACCATGGGAGGCTAACTCTCTTCTCCAGGAAGTTTCCCTCTGCTTTGTTGCTCTGTTTGGTCAGGTTCCTTCACACTGTTGCTGAATCAATCTTCAACACAACAGGAAGTCACAGCAATTCTGTTGAGGAAGGTTTACAGAGGATTGTTTGAAGCGATTATAACCATCTTCAGAAAAGTGGAGATTTGCTGAAAAATCTCCTATTGCTGATCATTGAACTCTTTGAACATTGTAATGATCCTGAACCAATTGTTGGTGCAATCCTGTCAGGGACCAAAAACATTTTGTGTAAATTGGACAAAGTTGCTATGTGAATAAAGGTATAACATTCCATGGGCATTCTGAGCAAACAAAAATAAACTTTGCTGTAAAATGGTCAGGAAAAATAAAACAATTTACAAATATTAATCTTGTGCTCTAACACTCAGGGTTAATAGGATGTGAATTAATGGGCAAACTGTGATTGACTAAACCACACTGCACAATAAATGGCAAATGCAATCAAAACAGGTTCCATGGATTTCTTAACAACTCACACAGATGTCAATAAGTACTGTGGCTGGATTTTTACTGGCCCGCTCACCATGGGAATCGGAGTAGGCAAGGGTTGGACTGTGGGGAGATCCTTTGACCTCCAGACTGGATTTTACAAACTTGGGAAGAGCGAGGCCATAAAATCCTGCTCTGTGAGTCAATTAATCTCATTAAAGCTCAAAATCTCTCAGAAGAGATTCCAGTCTTCATCTTCAAAGATCTTGCCTTGAAAGTATCTCTAATGGTTATTTAAACTCAGATGGCCTTAATGATGACTTATTTCACAGTTTCAATCTCTCCTTCCAAAGCTCAATTCACCTGGTCCCTGAGTCTGCACTGCAGCATTAACTCACAAGTACAACTTCAGGTCTTCAGAGATGTTAAGCAGAATACTATTCCTTCAAAGGGATACTAGTAATTCACTGTAGTCCCAGATGTTCATTGGCTGTGACTGTCGGTGATTTAATAGAATTATAGCATCATAGAATCCCTACGTGCAGAAGGAGACCATTCAGCCCATCGAGCCCGCAGTGACAACAATCCCACCCCATAATCCCATATTTTTACCTTGCTAACATCTCAATACTCAACAGCAATTTAGCATGGCCAATACAACTAACTTGCACATCTTTTGATTTGATTTATTACTGTCACATGTATTAATATACAGTGAAAAGTATTGTTTCTTGCCACTATACAAAGCATACTGTACATAGAGAAGGAAAGGAGAGAGTGCAGAATGTAGTGTTACAGTTATAGCTATGGTGTAGAGAAAGATCAGCTTAATGCAAGGTAGTCCATTCAAAAGTCTGATGGCAGCAGAGAAGAAGCTGTTCTTGAGTCAGTTGGTGCCTGTCCTCAGACTTCTGTACCTTTTTCCCAATGGAATAAGGTGGAAGAGAGAATGTCCGGGGTGCGTGGGGTCCTTGATTATGCTGGCTGCTTTCCCGAGGCAGCGGGAAGTATCGACAGTGTCAATGGATGGGAGGCTAGTTTGCACGATGGTCTAGGCTTTGTTCACGACCCTTGGTAAGTATCTTGCGGTCTTGGGCAGAGCAGGAGCCATACCAAGCCATGATATAACCAGAAAGAATACTTTCTGTGGTGCATCTGTAAAAGTTGGTGAGAATCATAGTGGACTTGCCAAATTTCCTTAGTCTTCTGAGAAGGTAAAGGCATGACTGACTCTTCAACTAAGCGGAATAGTTACTCCTTATCCACTCTGTCCTTGTCACTCATAACCTTGTACACCTCGATCAAGTTGCCCCTTTAGTCTTTTCTGCTCCAACAAAAATTATCCAAGCCTACCCAACCTCCCTTCATAACTTAAATGTTCCATCCCAGGCAGCATCCTGGTGAATCTCCTCTGCTCCTTCTCCTCGGACATCTTTCCAATTAACCTCTTTTATGCTTGGAGCATCTTTACCTTCTCCTTCTTCTTAACTGGGAGCCCTCCATGTCCCCTTCCTTTTACTGCTGTCTAGGACACTTCCATAGGACCTCTCCCTGTCCTGTTTTCCCGTTCCCTGTTCAGGACTCTTTGAATATGGTGTCCTTTCCAGTATTGGGGTTTTTGTGTTGTTTCTTTGTATTCACATGCACTTGGCATGTCCTCGGCCTAAAGAACTTCAATGGCAGTGCAGAAACCCCTGACCCACAAGTGATTATAACTGAGAGGCTGCAGCCAGAAACCCTCTGACCCCATCCCAGAGAGAAAGATAAGCCGGACTCGTAACAACATTGCTGAAGCTCATAGATTCTTGCAACTCAGTGTTTTATATTGGAGCACTTTAGATCACGTTAATCATGTCCTAAAGTTTATGGAGTCTTGTGATGAAAACGAAAATCATCAGCATCGAATTGTGCTGCAGGAAGAAAGTGAAGAAACTGCTCTGCTAAAGAACATGCCCATGACCACTTTAACATGTTGATGCACTCTTCACTGATCTATATTCTCTCTCTGATAGCAGCACGGTGGCACAGTGGTTGGCACTGCTGCCTCACAGCGGCAAGATTCGATTCTGGCTTTGGGTCACTGTCTGTGTGGAGTCTACACATTCTCCCATGTTTCCTCTGGCTGCTCCAGTTTCCTCCCTCACTCCAAAGGTGTGCAAATTCGGTTGGTTGGCCATGCTAAATTGCCCCAGGGGTAAATGTGTGGGGTTATAGGAATAGGGTCTGGGCAAGATTGTGGTCAGTGCAGACTCAGAGACAGAGGTTTACAGTGTGGAAACAGACCCTTCAGCCCAACTTCTCCATGCCACCTTTTTTTTTAAACCCCTAAACTACTTCCAATTGCCCGCATTTGGCTTTATCCCTCTATACCCATCTTACCCACGTAACTGTCTAAACGCTTTTTAAAAGACAAAATTATGCCCACCTCTACAAATACTTCTACAGCTTGTTCCAGACACTCACCACCCTCTGTGTGAAAAAAAATTGCCCCTCTGGACACTTTTGTATCTCTCCCCTCTCACCTTAAACCTATGTCCTCTAGTTTTAGACTCCCCTACCTTTGGGAAAAGATATTGACTTTCTACCTTGTCTATGCCCCTCATTATTTTATAGACTTCTATAAGATCAACCCCTCAGCTTCTACTCTCCTGAGAAAAAAGTCCCAGTTTTTTCCTCCACTCCTTGTAACTCAATCCATCAAGTCCCGGCAGCATCCTAGTAAATCTTTTCTGCACTCTTTCTAGTTTAATAATATCCTTTCTATTGTACTAATTCTTGTAATAATACCCTTCCTATTCTTAAACTGTACACAGTTTAATGGGCTGAATGGCCTCCTTCTGTACTGTAGGAATTCTATGCACTGAAGTCTATGCATTAAGGCACATACATTGGGGCTGTAATCAGTTGACATGGAGGATGGGAACATCTTCTAAACGATACTGCTCTGGTGGAGAAACCATCTATACTCTTATATCCATTCTTCTTAGTCTAATGGTGCTCCTAAGAAAATTATGTAAAGTTATCTTTGATCATTTACTATTCCAGGAACAAAATCATTTTTCTGTAATTTTTTTGAAAATTACAACCTGTGTAAAGTAAGAAAGTGGGTGTCACACCTGAATGAATAAACCATTAGAAATGAATGGTATTTCCTCTGCCAGTTATCACTGAGTTTAAACTCCTCTCTGTTACCTGTGTGATTTCATGATGCAATCTAATATTGTTCATCAAAAACCATTGAATTAATGTAATTACCTCTCTGTTGTGTTTGCTTTGATACTTAGATTACATGTCATCCATCACAATATTCACAAAGACACTAATTAGTAATATTTTAGTGTTGAAATTTAATTAGTTGCCCAAAGAATATTGTCTTACAAAGAGTGCATAATGAGTTGAACATGTATTATTGGGCGTGCAGAGTTACCACAGGCTGTCGTGGGTTCATTAAAGTTTCAGTTTTATTACTGTATGCGGTTTTAGATATCATTGGACAATTAACCAGCAACTGCGGATCCTAATTGCACCAAGCTCTCAAAACATTTCAGATCACTACCTCACACAGTGTATGAAAAACAAGTCATCAATCACCTTAGCAACACAACCACAAAATCATTTACAATTATGTGTTACTGAGCATCCCATCCTACCTGAACTCCCACACGTAGTGCTGGAGGTTCAGGGCGAGAGACGTGAGGCAGGAATTAGAAAGGCAACAAGAAGGAGATAACAGATATTGCATGGATCCAACTCCAAATTACTGTTTCTTTGAAACTTTTTTAGTAAGATGAGTATTTAAGTTTGGATCTGTTTTATCCCCTGGTTTCCTTCAGTTTAAAACATGCAAATTAGGAGTAGGCCACTCGGCCCCGCTCCATCATTCTGTAACCTCAACCCCACATTCCTGCTGACCCCCAATAACCTTTCACTCCTTTATTAAGCAAGAATCTGACTAATTCCACCATAAAAATATTCAAAGACTCTGCTTCCACTGTCTTTGAAGAAAGAGTTCCAGAGATTCAGCACCTCTTTAAAAAAAACACATTCTCCTCATCTCTGTCTTAAATCAGTGGCTCCTAAGTTTTAAACAGTGAGTCCAAGTTCTAGATTCTCTGACAAAAGGAATCACCGTCTCTACATCCACCCTGTCAATACCCCTCAGGGTCAATCGAGATGATTTGATCAAGTTGCCTCTTACTCTTCTAAACTCTTGTGAATAAAACCCTAATCTCTTCAACCTTTCCTCATAAGATAACCCGGCCATTCCTGGTAATAGTCTAGTAAACTGTCTCTGAGCTGCTTCCAATGCAGTTACATCTTTTCTTAAACAAGGAGAACAATACTGTACACAGTATTCCAGATGTGGTCTCACCAGTGCCCTGTACAACTAAAGCCTGACCTCCCTACTTTTGTAATCAATTCCTCTCACAATATATGACAACATTCTATTAGCTTTCCTAGTTACTTGTTGTACCTGCATATTAGGCTTTTGTGATTCATACACATGGACACCCAGGTCCCTCTGCACATCTCCCAAAAGTGCTGAATTGGTGGGAAAACTGGCCCAGATCATGACTGTATTTTTCAGTGCAACTTCAGACCTGAATCTCTACACTCTGTGCACTGCAGAGGTCTTAGTCATGAACCTCATTAAAAACCCTGGGGGGGGTGGGGGGATATTTGCGCTGGAGTTTGACAGTTCTGGAACTCTGCGCACACGCAGTGGTCCCAATCTGTCAGTGTCTCTGTTTGCTGGCCAGCCCCGGGACTCCTGCAGTGCTGCCCCCAACACTATTTCCACCCCCCCCTCCTCCCGGAAAACCACGCCCCGCACCTCCCACGACAATTCTTGGGCCAACCCTGACCCCCCCCCCCCTCCCCATCCTGGAGCACCCGGGTCTTCAGGGTCCCTCCAGAAGTAGTGATCTCCCCAGCCTCCCCACAACAGCAGACACCCCCCCCACTGCGCTGACCCCTCCGGCTGACCAAATCCCTCAGAGGCGGACCCCGTCCGACAGAACCACCCCACCCCCCCGACGCCGCCCCGATTGCTGGCCTCTCTCTGGCCCAGACCAATCCTGTCTGTGGAGTGGTAGCGGGACCCCCCCCCCACCTACTGATCGTCCCCTCAGCCCTATCCCCCTTGGCACTGCCCGAGGCCCAATGAGCAGTGACAAGTTGCCCCCTGGACATGGGCACTTTGCCTCTTGGGCACTGCCAGTTGACCATGCCCTGGGGCACACCCCTGCCACCCGACCCCTTGGGGGTCCCTGATTACCCCCCTCTTCACTCAGGCAGGGGGTTCCCCGAACGTGGGGAGTTATTCTAAACCCCACTGGAGTAAAGTACTCCTGGGGGGTGGGAGATGCTATCAGACCCGGCAAGTTCCATGCTGGGCCCAATAATGGCTTCTGTAATAGATTAAAAATACATTTAAAACAGATTAAAATCACTTATCTCTATTCCTGCCAGTCCCAACTCCTCCTGTTCTCCGGCTCTGGGAGACACGTGTATTCCTGACTGAAAATCCCACAAAATGACTGACACGTTCGTCTCCCAATCCCGGCCTGCCAGAACGTTTGGGCCTCAGATCTCTGAACTATTTGGATAAAAAGCTTTCTTTTTATTATTTCTCCCCAAATGGACAATTTCACGTTTACCAACATTATTCTCCATTTATCAGATTGAAACATAGAATCTAGAATCAGGCCATTCAGGCCATTCAGCCCATTGAGCCTGCTTCACCATTTAGTATAATCATGGCTGATCATCCAACTCAACAGCCTGTTCCCATGTTCCCTCCATAACCTTCGATCCCTGTCACTCCTGGAGCTGTATCGAGTTCCTTCTTCAGAATAAGCAATGTTTTGCCCTTTCCTGCTTTTCTGTGGTGCTGAATTCCACCCTCTGGGTGAAGAAGGTTCTCCTCATTTCAGTCCCAATATGTTTATCCTTTCTCCTTTAGACTACGATCTCTGGTTCTGGACTCCCCGATCATCAGGAACATTCTTCCTGCATCAACTCTGTCCAGTCCAATTCGAATTTTATTTGTCGTATTTTTCAATGATTTTTGTAGAAGCAGAGGATTGTAATAACTGGTGACCAGGGAGTAAAAACCAACAAGATTTATTGAGAATACTGAGCATCTCCTCATTCTGTGGGCCCACCTGTGCCCGGGGGAGAACTCCCAACACATAACCCCTCTTTGTACCCGTACCATCTCAGTGTCCATCTGACCACACAGTCAGAATGCTGGAGTTTCATCGAGTGTATCTCTTACAGTTGTACGTGTCACTGGGGGGCTTTACATTGTTACTCAGCACCTGTTTGCACTGCAGCAGTGAGTGTGGCACCCTGGATTTACATTCTCATAACAATTCACTCCTGTCCTTTACAAATAATATAGCAATATAACAAGTGTGTGATTCTGAGTTGGAGGGTTTGTGTTAAAATATCTGTGTTGTATAGATCAATATTTCATTACAATGCTAAGGAACTGCCTCAATATTCGAGGTTCAAAACAGGTTTTGGCTATTTGTGTGGTTCAGTTAATCACTGAAGATTCTATTTGTAGAAGATCGGGAGGTTATTCAGGCATTCTGGTCACTACACTACCAGAAGATTGTGGAGGCTTTGGAGAGAGTGCAGAAAAGGTTTACCAGGATGAAGGTATGAGGAGCGATTGAATAAACTGGGATTGTTCTCCCTGGAAAGACAGAGGCTGAGGGGTGGCCTGGTAGAAGTTTATAAAATAATGAGGGGTATAGATAGGGTGAACAGTTGGAAGCCTTTTCCTAGGGCAGAAATGACAATTGCAAGGGGGGAAAGGTTCTGTGGAGATGTGCGGGGGAATTTTTTTTTACAGAGAGGATGTTGGGGGCCTGGAATGCACTGTCCAGTGAGGTGATTGAGGCAGATATGTTAGTGTCATTTAACACTTACCTGGATAGGCACATGAACAGGTGGGGAATAGAGGGATACAGGCGGTTGTCTAGATAGGACAACCTGATTGGCACAGACTTGGAGGGCCATAGGGCCTCTTCCTGTGCTGTTCTCTGTTCTGTGTTCTTAACAATTCGAGATAAATTGTGATCATTGAATTCGTTATTGGGTATGGGATTTTTGAATGTTGCGGAAGCTGTTATAATTAAGACCATTGAACTTCAAACTCATTGTAGCTGACATATGTTAACGTGTGATAGCTGGAATGAACTCCTATACAAATGCACTCTTCCTTTCCAATGAATTACACAGGTTCCATTTAAGGAATAAAACATTTCTTCCTTAGTTACTTGCAGGTTTATATTGCAAGTATAGAAGTTTGTTTGCACTGGTGCACCAACTGCATCACTGTGACCCTGTGTGATGAGTTATTACAGCACAGATTCTCAATGATGGAAGAACCAGTGTTAAAGTCACACTGGATTTGCCTTTTACTTGTTGCCCTGGTAACAGTATTCAAAATAGCCCACGTTGAGCTGCTCTGTGATAGAGAGAGAAATCATTGAATTGTTTCACATTTAAAAATCCAAAATTATTTTCTGAGATAGAGGATAATTTTGTTCTTTCGGTCCAGACTGTGATGTTAGGGTCAAATCAGGGTCAGAACCATATACCGTGAGGAAACTCTCAGCCGGCAATGGCTTCTCTCCAAATTGGCCAAAGGTTCACAGTCCGATTGAGATGGTGGGTGGGCTCCCAAAGCCGTGTGGCCAATAGAAGGTCACTCACCCTGGAGAAAGCTGCAGCAAGGTTTCTAGTGAAATAGTGAAAAACAACATCTGCTACTTTCCAACTTCTCCAGGTTAAAATTTAAAAATGGCCACAAGAGTTAGGCCACCAGAGGGAGCCCTCTACACAGCAAGCTGTGACCAGGAAGATGGGGAGGGCCTCAAACCCCAGTGTCTGACAACTGGACCATAATAAACCTCTAACTATCCTTCATTGGCTGCCTTCTGGGCTGGAGACTTGCTGACTCCGATCAAACCCCTGAGGAAAGGTTCTGGGGAAGAGATCCTGGGGTAAGACCGTGGGGTTGGGATGGTTCGGGTGCACTGGCTGATGGCATGAGTTTTCATACCCAGCCACCTCCATGCACATACCCAGCTGGGGCCAAACATCTGCCTGTAGGAACACGAGGAGTCCATTCAACCCCTCAAACCTGTTCCACCACCACGCAATGGGATCATGGCTGATCTGCAACTTAGCCATTTGTCCTTGCATTCATTTCATATCCTTTAATACTTTTCATGAATAGTAGTCTATCAATCTCATATCTCCAAATAATAACTGGTCTCGTATCAATTGTTATTTGAAGGTGAGAGATCTAAACCTCTCTCGATCTCTGTGTGAAGAATTATTTCCTTAATTCTGAAAGGTTTGGCTGTAATGTTTAGACTATGCCTCCTAATCTTTGACTCCTCAATGAGTGGAAATATTTTCTCTATCATCCCTCTCTCTCTCCCTTCATATCTTGAAAACTTTAGTCACCTTTTAATGTTCTTCAATTCCTGGAAGTGAAACCTTCCTTTGTGTGATCTCTCATAGTTTAACACATGGGACCCCGGTATCATTTCAATAATGATACTTAGAAGTCCCTCCAAAGCTAAAATATTTGGGACTGCTCACAGGTGTGGTCTAACTCAGGTTTTATAAAGCTGTGTTACAGGTAGAAATGTGTCAATGCTGGAAAAATACTAGTAACACAAAAATCCTTAAAAAAAAGAGAACAGGAATGACTCAGTCTATAAAATGTGGAACGGTGATCGACAGTTGTTAAAAGTCTGGTGATAGAGAAAATTCACTAGTGTGAAAAATGGTTTAAGTATTAAGTTTTCTGTTTTGTCCCAAAGCGGTTTGGAGTCAGATTATGTTTCAGAGGATTACAGAAAGAATCGGAATGGAGATTCAGGTTATGCAACATTAGGGAGCTCCCTTTCAAAGCACAATGTTGAGGGGGAGAGAGAACAGATTTTCCAAGTTCTCCTCACTGCAGCAGAGCGAGATAATAAAATCCCTGAAGCAGCATAAATAACGGCTGCAGGTGGGTTCAAGATTCAGATCAGAGAGAACCGCTCGAGTCCAACAAATCCCATGAAAAAGCTCCCATTTCCAGGGAAAGACAAGTGAAGACAGATGTGTGAAACCTGTTAAATTTTGAAGACAGCTAATGAAAGAATGCGGTGACCGGTTTGATAATCGAGTGTGGAGCTTGATTCTTTGCTTTATTTTGGGGAGTTTATTGGGTGCAGCGTCATTTCCCTTTTGCAATAGAGGGGGAGAACTTAGAAAAACCTCTCAGTTCATAAAATATTAATTTATTGAACCATTTGCATAATTTGTATTTAAATTAATTTATTTGACAAAGTAATTTACTCCTGTGTGTCTGGGTTATTTGCCTTCCTATCTGTGCCAATACCAAGCAGATGGCCAGTGGATGAGTGACAATGTGTCTCTTCTGACATTTATTACAGAAACCTTACTCTCTTTCACCGCGTACCACATAGGGCTGTATTACAATTGGATATATCATCAAGCTGCAGCTGGAGTGCCTGTCACATTTGTAATGTTTAGTGATGTTCATGAAACTCAGACTGAAGGAAGAAACCATGAAGTCCTTGGCTTTACAACAAGGACAACAGATCAATCACAGAGACAGGTTAAACCAATAGATCACAGAGAATACCAATCCATAAAGATTGATCCTTTGGAACACTGACGCCTTAAAAAGCCGTCACACAAAATAAAGTCCATCTGCCACGATGCTGCATGGGTCTTCAGATATGGTTAGTGATTTATGATGTTATTTGATCTCCTCCTGGTATGACATCATATGATAAAAGCTTTTACAACACACAGTGAGTTCCCTTTTGCTGCACGTTGACACCACCTTTAATCAGGGAGTGCATCTCAAATAATCAAACTCCCCGTTACCATGTTCGCAGAAAGAAGCCCATCAAAACCCAGCTCGAATCAGGAGTTGAATGATTATAGGGCGGCACGGTGACAGAGTGGTTAGAACTGCTGCCTCACCGCACCAGGGCCCTGGGTTCGATTCCAGGCTCGGGGTCACTGTGTGTCTTTGGAGTTTGTACACTCTCCCCGTGTCTGCATGGGTTTCTTCGGGGTGTTCTGGTTTCCTTCCACAGATTGAAAGACGTGCTGGTTAGGGTGCATTGGCTGTGGTGAATTTTTCCTCTGTGTACTCGAACAGGTGCCAGAGTATGGCAACTCGGGGATTTTCACAGTAACTTCATTGCAGTGTTAATGCCAGCCTATTTGTGACAATAATAAGTAAACTTTTAGGTTGTTTACCCTGTGACTGGCAGGTGAGAGAAAATCATTGCTCAGGAGAGATGCGAGGGAATGATTTTTCACGAAAGATAAATGTTAAGGAGCAGTTGGGTAGAAGTGATTCTGATTGGAAAGAAAGAAGGAAGAGTATTGGATTACAGGGCTTTGGAACAGGAGTAGGCCATTTGGCCCTCCAAGCCTGCTCTGCCATTTGTAAGATCATGACTGATCCGATTGTCTCAACATCTCTTCCCTCTCTGCTCACCATGACCCTTGACTTCCATATTTATCAAAAATGTATTTAATTTAGCCTTGAATAAAGCCAATGAGCCAGTCTCCACACTGGACGAAGAGCATTCGACAGACTAACAACGCTCTGGGAGAAAAACGTTCTCATAATCTCTGCCATAACAGGAAGATTTCCAATTCTTAAACTGTCCCCTAATCTAGTCTCCTTCAGAAGAGGAAACTTTTTCCAGGCATTGACCCAGTCAAATCTCACAGGATCTTTAATGTTTCATTTCCCATCTTCTAAACTCTGATGGATATTGGCCCAAACTGTTCAACCTTCCTTCACAAGATAATCCCCTCAACTCAGGAATGAACTGAGTGAATCTTCTCTGAATTGTTTCTTGCACAATTATATCCTTTTTTCAAAGAAGACCAAAACAATACACAGTTTCCTAGATGTGGCTTCACTAAGGCCCTGTACAACTGCAGTAAAACTTCACTACTGAGCTAGAGTTAAACAACTTGAAATTTGTGGTGTTTTAGCCCTTTAATAAGCATTTCCCTGAAAGGTCATGTGACCCACTGGACCAATTGGGAGCTGTGTTGGGGATTCAGTCAGACTCGCCTGGGCTTGTCCCAGCAATCAGAGCTTTGGGCCGAAGGAATTTAAAACTATTTCCCTGGCTCGGTAATGTGTATAATTATTCTGTTAATAAGTTTTTTTTTTAGTTCACTGACCTCATTACATGACAAAATATTAACTCTGTTTCTTTCTCCACTGATGCTGCCAGACCTGCTGGGGTTACTTATCCCTTTTTGTTTTATTTCCTACTTTTATATTCCATTCCTCTTGAAATAAATGCAAACTCCTTACTTGCTGCACCTGAATGTTAACTTTACATGATTGAGTACTGGAACACCCAGATCCCTCTGCACCATTATTTTCTGCAATCTCTCTCCATTTAAGCTGCATGCTGCTTTGCAATTCGTCTGGTCCAGGTGGAGGAGTGACGTCCAGGAAGGAAACCATACAGTTTCCAGACAATGAAGAAACTTCAAAAGATTATAGATTCTTGGCTGTGCCTCCTTCAGGTTTCCCCTGTGGGTTTGGCAATGTTTATTACTTGTGTGACTCAGGATAAAATTATGTTGTGGTCTAAATCATCGCCTCCGAATTGTTAAAATTTTAATTTGACACCATGTGGAATATTCCAGCTGAGCATTTGATGTTTGAACTGCTGCAGGGTATAAGCAAGTCGGGAATACAATGGGAAGCACTCCATCAGCATTCCAAACCCCCTCTCGTTCAGTTTCTCTGAGGGGACAGGATTAAGTCGGACCCACAGAATGAGGGGCTGCACTACTGTTCTGTCATTGGTATGGAATGTAAATTATCGCCGGAGGGGATGATCAGGGGGTGGGAGATAGGACAGCATCTGACGTGTGCAGGGAGTTCAGTAAGAGCTAGTTATCTAATCACTCTTCAGCCAGCTAATCAGCAGTGAACTGCTTCTCACTGAGAAAAACATTCAGCTCTGTAAAATCTTTATAGGACCTTTGAGTAGTGACATTCAGACTGATAGCACAGGAGAAGCCTGACTACAACTATAAAGATAAAGAGGAAGAATGCAATGTTCAGTCTAAAATCTTTTTTCACTGATTATCTATATCATAAAAATATTGTAAATTAACACAGACCACTCAGTAATGTTTGTAATCCATATTGGGAGAATGATTAAATAGCTGTGAATTGTGAAAAGGAAGTTGTTAGGATAAAGTATGTTTGTTTTATCA
Organism: Carcharhinus amblyrhynchos; assembly: GCF_965287045.1. NCBI lineage: Eukaryota > Metazoa > Chordata > Chondrichthyes > Carcharhiniformes > Carcharhinidae > Carcharhinus > Carcharhinus amblyrhynchos. The sequence continues at coordinate 52,938,181 of NC_137342.1, forward strand.
TTTCTCTCTTTGTTCACTCTCTCCAATAGTTACTGCTGTAAACAAGGATAAAAAAGAAAGTTTTACATTTATATAGCACCGTCTCAACCAGCCCAAATCATTTTACAGTCACTGAAATACATCTTCACAATAACACTTCTAGATCACACCTTAATGAAATGTAATGTCCCAAAGGACTTCACAGCAGTCACCCAGATAAATACAACACTCAGTCATGTAACACGGGATTTTTCAGCCACACAGGACCAGAGATACCTGCGCGAGGGGGATGGCCCTTTAAATGGTCTGTTGGATTTTCGGACCCATCTGCACCAATTCCCGAGGTGAGCAGGACAGAAAATATCTTCCCATTAGGTCAGATGACCAAAATCTTTATTAGGAAAATAGGTTTTAAGGATTGCTTAAAGGAGGAAAGAGAAATCGGGAGATGTAGAGAGGGAATTGCAGAGATCGGAGCCAGGGGAACCGAGGACACAGCCTAGATGGTGGAGCGACTAAAATCGAGAATCTGCCAGAGGCCAGAATTAGAGAAATGTAGATGCCTTGGAGGGTGATGAGGCTGGAGTAGATTGCAGAGATAGAGGGGTCTAGGGTGAGGTATCTAAATGGATACAAAAGTAGCTTCTTGATAGAAGCCAGAGGTGGTTGTAGAGGATTGTTTTTCCAACTGAACCAGCAATGTGCCTCAGGGATCAGTGCTGGGCCCACTGTTATTTGTCATTTATATGAATGATTTGGGTGAGAATATAGGAGACATGGTTAGTAAGTTTGCAGATGACTTGCACTACGCCAAGATTGGTGGTATAGTGGACAGTGAAGTAAGTATCTCCGTTTGCAATGGGATCTTGATCAATTGGGCCAGTGGGCTGACAAATAGCAGATGGAGTTAAATTTAGACAAATGCGAGATGATGCATTTTGGTAGATTGAACCAGGGCAGGACTTACTCATTTAACAGTAGGGCATAGGGGAAAGTTACAGAACAAACAGATCTAGGGGTACATGTTCATAGCTCCTTGAACGTGGAGTCACAGGTGGACAGAATGGTGAAGAAGGCATTCGGCATGCTTGGTTTCATTGGTCAGAGCATTGAATACAGGAGTTGGGACGTCTTGTTGAAGTTGTACAAGACTTTGGTAAGGCCAAACTTCTGGTCACCCTATTATAGAAAGGATATTAAACTAGAAAGAGTGCAGAAGAGATTTACTAGGATGGTACTGGGACTTGATCGTTTGAATTATAAGGAGAGGCTGGATAGACTGGGACTTTTTTCCCTGGAGCGTAGGAAGCTGAAGGGTGATCTTATAGAGGTCTATAAAGTAATGAGGATTATTATATTATCCTCATTATAAAACAAGGATGGTGAGTGTCTGGAACAAGCTGCCAGAGGTAGTAGTAGAGGCGGGAACAATTTTGTCTTTTAAAAAGCATTTAGACAGTTCCATGGATAAGATGGGTATAGAGGGATATGGGCCAAATGCGGGCAATTGGGATTAGCTTGGGGGTTTAAAAAAAATGGTGGCATGAACAAGTTGGGCTGAAGGGCCTGTCTCCATGCTGTAAACCTCTGTGACTCTATGACTCAAATAATGCAGAAGAAAGGGATATTGGTGATGGGATGGTACTTTGTAAGGAAGAAGGTATCAAAGGGTTTTTTTGGGAGAATCAGAGGTAATGGCTTCAGATTTAAAAGAGAGAAGATGAAGAGGTGAGAATGATAAATATTTTTTGCCTCTCGTGGGGAGCAGGAAGGGACATTTGCTGGTCAGCTGGTTAATGGGAAGAGAATCAAGGAAGCAGGAGGTGATCTCATGGATAAGATGAGCTCAGAGAGGGTGTGAGGGGAGATGGAGAGAAATAAGAGAAAGATACAAGCTCAGGGATAGGGAAGAACTTGGAAGGATGTTTGGCCAGGTGGGTGGATAGGTAGGGAAGTGTCAGAATAGTTGATTGAATGGTCTTTATCTGAATAACAGAGAAGTCACAGAAGACAAGGAAGTGGTTGTTTTTGCATTTCAAGATGCCTCTCAAAAGATTGAGTGATTTTAGCAAATGAGAATAGGATCCAGAAATGTTTAATGTGGAAGATACTGATAGATGGTAAACCAGTTATTGATTATATTCCTTCAGGTTTGCTTCCCTTGGACCTAAGAGAGCACTAATAAGGGCCAAACTATGGGGAATGGCCACTTGGAGGTGGGGACCAATGATTTTATTGGGGTAGAACATAGAACACTACAGCGCAGAACAGGCCCTTCGGCCCACGATGTTGTGCCGACCAGTTAAAAAACAATGACCCTCTAACCTAAACCAAACCCTTTTCGTCCATAAACCTATCCACGGATCTCTTAAACGCCCCCAAACTAGGCGCATTTACAACTGCAGCAGGCAGGGCATTCCAATCCCTCACCACCCTCTGGGTAAAGAACCTACCCCTGACATCTGTCCTATAACTACCACCCCTTAATTTAAAGCTATGCCCCCTCGTGCTAACTTTCTCCATCCGAGGAAAAAGGCTATCACTGTCCACCCTATCCAAACCTCTAATCATCTCATATGTTTCAATAAGGTCCCCTCTTAGCCGCCTTCTTTCTAACGAAAACAACCTCAAATCCCTCAGTCTCTCCTCGTAGGACCTCCCCTCCATACCAGGCAACATCCTGGTAAACCTCCTCTGCACCCTCTCCAAAGCCTCCACATCCTTCCTATAATGTGGGGACCAGAACTGCACACAATACTCCAAGTGCGGCCGCACCAGAGTTGTGTACAGTTGCAACATGACGCTGCGACTCCTAAATTCAATCCCCCTACCAATAAACGCCAAGACACCGTATGCCTTCCTAACAACCCTATCTACTTGATTCCCAACTTTCAGGGATCTATGTACACATACACCTAGATCCCTCTGTTCATCAACACTATTCAGAGTCCTCCTGTTAGCCCTATGCTCTACACATCCGTTATTCCTGCCAAAGTGAATTACCTCACATTTTTCCGCATTAAACTCCATCCTCCACCTCTCGGCCCAGCTCTGCAAGTTGTCCAAGTCTCCCTGTAGACTAAGACACCCTTCCTCGCTATCAACCACACCTCCGACTTTGGTGTCATCAGCAAATTTACTAATCCACCCAGCTATACCCTCATCCAGATCATTTATAAAAATTACAAACAGCAGTGGCCCCAAAACAGATCCTTGAGGCACACCACTCGTAACCAAACTCCATGATGAATATTTACCATCAATCACCACCCTCTGTCTCCTATCCGCCAGCCAATTCCTGATCCAATTACCTAAATCACCCTCAATCCCATACATCTGCATTTTCTGCAGAAGCCTTCCATGGTGAACCTTATCAAACGCCTTACTAAAATCCATATATACCACGTCAACTGCCTTACCCCCATCCACCTCTTTTTGGTCACTTTCTCAAAAAACTCAATAAGGTTAGTAAGGCACGACCTACCCTCCACAAAACCATGCTGACTATCTCTAATCAGTTCATTACTCTCCAAATAATTATAAATCCTATCCCTAATAATTTTTTCTAAAACCTTGCCCACAAGGGATCTGGGAGATCACAAGGGCAGGAGAGGGTGCAGTTGAACAGATCACTTGTTTCTGAAATACTGTGGCATATGGAAAATCAAAGGCTCGACAAAGGCAAATATTGGGCTAAGTTGTTTGATTCTGAGTTGTATATTCAATGTAAAGGAGGCGAACTCGCTGGGGTCTTTCAAAAGACTTCTGGATGAGTATATGGGATCTAATGGGATTGGGGGTTGTAAATAGGTCTATGGCTTAGTAGGTATAGAAGTGATCGGCGCAACTTGTGGGCCGAAGGGCCTGTTTGTGCTGTCGTGTTCTATGTTCTAAATTTCCAAACATCCTAGTTCCATCGACAAACAGCGAGAACTCAAATTCCCACTGAGCAGTTTTGAAATGACAAACCAGGAACATTCCCTCTTGAGGGGAATTAAAGTTTCTTTGCCTGAAAACAGAAGTTTGAAACCTGTGGCCGTCTCGCTGTCTGACTGAGTCTGGAAGGTCCACATTAATTTGAGTCTGTTGGTGATTAACTAACGAATCTGATCCACGAATGGGGGCTGGAGGTTTAGACAGTCCTGATATTACTGCCCCAGCCACCATGTGAATCGGAGCAGGTGAGGGGCAGACAATGGAAAGGTCCATTGATCTCAGGCAGGATCTTACCATTTCGGGATGAGTGAGGCTGTGAACCCACCCTGTGTCTTAGCCTCTATCTCAGTCAGAAACAACAAGCTGACCAGAGATTTTCTACATTGATGAACTATATGATTTTAACTCGTTAAGTCCCACTGTAGTATTATGCACAATTGATTTGATTGATTTATTATTGTCTCATGTATTAATATGAAGTGAAAAATATTGTTTCTTGCATGCTGTTCATAGAAAAGGAAAAGAAAGAGTATAGAATGTAGTGTTACAGTCACAGCTAGGATGTAGAGAAAGATCAACTTAACACCAGGTAGGTCCATTCAAAAGTCTGATGCCCACAGGGAAGAAGCTGTTCTTGAATCAGTTGGTAAGTGTCCTTTTGGATCTTTTTTCCCACAGAAGAAAGTGAAAGAGAGAATGCCTGGGCTGCACGCGGTCCTTGTTATACTGGCTGCTTTTCTGAGGCAGCAGGAAGTGGAGACAGTGTCGATGGGTGGGGAGCTGGTTTGCGTAATGGACTAAGGCTTCGCTCGCAACCCTTTTAGTTTCTTGCGGTCTTGGACAGAGCAGGAGCCGTACTAAGCTGTGATATAACCAGAGAGAACGCTTTCTATGGTGCAACTGTAAAGGTTGATGAGAGTTGTAGCAGACAAGCCAAATTTTCTTGGCTTCCTAAGGAAGTAGAGGCATTGGTGGGCTTTCTTAACTATAGCATCAATGTGGAGGGATTAGGATGGGTTGCTGATGATTTGGACACCTAAAAACCTGAAGCTCTCAGCCATTTCCACTTCATCCCCATCAACCTGGGAGGGTGCTAGAGATGGGTTTCTTCACATCCTTTAGAAAGTATCTGCATTTGCACTTGGCACATCATAACATTCAGGGCTGATTGTTGGTAGATAGGATTAGATGGGAATTCAGGTGTTTTAGTGTATCGGTGTGGACCTGATGGGCTGACGGGTCTAATTCTAATTTTATCTGATTCTATGATTCGTCTATCTATGATTCCATGATTGATGTAGACAGGGGCATGTTCTCCACTACACTTCCTGATTTTGATGACTATCTCCTTCCTTTTGTTGATATTGTGGGAGAGATTATTGTCGTCACACTTGTTCACCAGATTCTTTATCTCTTTCCTGTACTCTGTCTTATCACCCACAATCAGAGATTCCAAACCAAAGCTCTGGCAATCTGAGCCTATACCCTATATGGACCTATTTAAACTCTCTGCTCAACTGGCTGAGTTCAACAAAGACAGAATTTGTACCAACAGACGGAAGGTCTGTCTTCACGTCAGTGGCTTGCTTTGGAAACTCTGAAATATGTTTCTGTGCTGTCAGCTAACTGACTCTGTTCTCTCCCAGATTTAACTTTTGCTGTCACCAGCTGGGTTTGACTAATGTGCTGATGGTGAGCTTTCTGAGATGTTGCGGTGTGTGCTGCGCACACTCTCAGCTGAGGAAAGCTTGTATATTTGATAAACAAAGAGAGCTTTCGTTACAAATGAAGCAGCTGCTCACACATTACCAGCTTCTACTCAATACTGAATGAAATTAACTTGCATGAAAATGTGCATCTCAGAATCCATTATCATTACTCTGCAATTCGAAAGTGTAATCTTCATTCCATGAAAACAATAGCAGCTATTCCTTTTCAGTTCACTGACAGCATCTGGACCAGCTGCACAGTGTATAATGTACCAAATATGAATGTACTTTCCAAAATTAGACAAGCTAATTTCAACTTCAATCAAACACTCACATTCCTGAAGATTCATAAGTTTATAAGTTCATAAGATATAGGAGCAGAATTAGGCCATTCGGCCCATAGGGTACACTCCACCATTTGGATCATGGCTGATATGTTCCACATCCCCATTTTCCTGCCTTCTCGCCATAACTTTTTGACCCCATTATCAATTAAAAATCTGTCTAACTCCTCCTTAAATTTACTCACTGTCCCAGCACCCACCGCACTTCGGGGCAGCAAATTCCACAGGTTCACAACCCTTTGGGAGAAGTAGTTTCTCCTCAACTCTGTTTTAAATTTGCTGCCCCTTATCCTGAGACTGTGACCTCTCATCCCAGAATGTCCCACAAGAGGAAGCATCCGCTCCACATCTTCTTTATCCATACTTTTCATCATCTTAATTTGAGCTCCCTCATTCTTCTAACTCCCAGTGAGTGTAGGCCTAAACTGTTCAATCTCTCTTCATAAAACAAACCCCTCATCTCTGGAATCAATCCAGTGAACCTCCTCTGAACTGCCTCCAATTTATTTCAATAGCACTGATAACAATGACAAAATTGTTCCCTCAGTTTGATGTGAGCTGGATCTCTGTAAGGATGGAGTGACTTCTATGGGTGTTTCAGACTATGGAAATGATCATTTAGTAATGTTCCCTTCACTCACTGGCCCCTCTTTCACTGATCTTTAGATCCCATTAATTAGCAGCCTTTCCCTCCCCATGTTTGGACACAGGTGGGAGGGGTCTCTGACCTTCACTGACATTCTGGATGAGAAGTCAGGCAGTTTTACTCTCCACACGTGTTGCTGTCATTGGGACACTGAGGTTAGCAGCAGCCAATAGACTGCGTTAGGTTTTGGGTATAAACCAGACATGGGGGGAACTGCTGGTTTGTTGATTATGAACAGAATCTAGTTTTACTGGATTCCAGAACAAACTTTGTCACCACAGGAATGAACCCAGTGTTCAGGAGAGTTTGTGAATGATGAAGTGATTATAAAACAAAGTGCTGGAAATGATGAGTGCCTCTGAACACATGGATGGAGAAACAGTGGAGTATTTTGAGTGGAATATGATTCTTCTTCAGACCTGAAGGTAGAAATGTGATGGGTTTTAGAATAACAATTTAATAGAAAAGTTGCAGGGCAGAAAGAGACCATTCAGCCCATCTGAGCCAGCCAAAAACAGAGAAAATCCAAGGAGCCTCTCACCTTAACTCCGTTATCCAGCACCTGGTCTGTTATCTTGCAGATTCCAGCATTTCAGCTCCAGATCCAGGAAACTTTCAAATCAGTTCAATATTTCAGCCTCAACCACCAACTTAGTGAATTTCAGACTTCCAACACCCTTTGGGTGAAAAGGTGTTTCCCTCTAACCCTTTTACCAATCACCTGAATCCGATGGTGATGGGTGGAGTGGGCGTTTGGGGGGGGAGGTGAGGGTGGGGACTGTGGGGAGGGAGGAGGATATCCCTCTTTGGTTGGTGATGTTCCCCTGGTCAGTGGAGGGGTGGGGCACTTTTTTGGGGGGATCAGAGACCTGACCATGATCACGGAGACTGAGGCAGCCATTAAAACCAGCGCCCCGATCACTGAGCAGCGGGGCTGGTCAGCATAATCATGGGATACAGAAATCTGCAGATTTTTATACAGAGGGTGGTGCATGCTTGGAATTTGATGCCAGGGGAGGTAGTGGAAGTGGATACAGTAGACACTTTTAAGGGATGTCTTGACAAATACACAGGATGGGAATAGAGGGATATGGTGCCCAGAAGGGTAGGGGGTTTTTGTTAAGTCAGGCAGCATGGTCAGTGCAGGCTTGGAGGGCTGAAGGGCTTGTTCCTGTGCTGGAATTTTCTTTGTTCTTTGTTTTTTATTCTTTGTTCTTATCTGACCACATAGTCAGATATATAAATAGTGATCCAGTGGTGAGAAATATACATTTTAGGTTGGAAAATGATTATGATTATGAAGATGATTGCATTTGAATTAATATGGAAGACATTTGGCAAAATAACATAATGTGTTACTGAGAGTCGTACAAGATCATCCTAGCCCTGGATTTACCAGAGGACTGGAATCAGGATCGATCATTGCGGGTGACTGTTTGATTTATTGTGTATTTAACCCTAACTCTAACAGTGTTGGAAGAAAATACACTAGGTCATAGAAAAGCAGGTTAGCTCTGGTGAATGTTAAGATTCAAGGTACAGGCATAAGAGAAGAACGTTAACCCAGGATGGAGGAAGTTCTTAAGGGAAACCAACAAAGCAACCAGGTAAGTCACTGAACCTATTGGGTGACAATGAACTGGAGACAAGAAGTTGAGGAAACAGAGAAAGCTCAAGTATTAAAACAAAAGGAAATTTAAAAGTGCTGCAATATATAGCAAAAAGATGGAGCAGAGCAGAGATAAATGTGTGGATCTAATTATAAATTCAAGTCTGATTTGCATCAGATTGGCAGGTTGGACTATGTATTGTATGGGGGTTGATTCAGACTATTCTATTTACATTTATACAATTACATCACTGAGGGACAAATGTTTCGCTCTGATAGAGACCATTCATCATTGATCCCTCATTGGCTTCACTTTGCATTCAGTCGAAATTCGGAACAGCAATTCTGCTCAGATTCACTCAGTTCAATCGTTATAATTTATCTTGGCATCACAATATAAATAAGGAAAGTGCCATTGACAATTCTAGACGTTACCCCAGTGTTTTTCCATAAAAAACTTATAAAATTCTAACAGGGTTAGACAGGGTAGATTCAGAAAGAATGTCATAAGAACATAAGAACATAAGAAATAGGAGCAGGAGTAGGCCATCTAGCCCCTCGAGCCTGCCCCACCATTCAATAAGATCATGACTGATCTGTCGTGGCTCAGTTCCACATTCCCGCCCTCTCCCCATAACCCTTAATCGCCTTGCCTATCAAAAACCTATCAACCCGCATCTTAAAAATATTGAGCGAGGCAGCCTCCACCACTTCAACGGGCAGAGAATTCCAGAGATTCACCACCCTTTGAGTGAAGAAGTTCCTCCTCAACTCCGTTCTAAACCGCCCCCCCCTTTATCTTGAGGCTGTGCCCTCTAGTCCTACTGTCCTTTCTGAGCGGGAAGAGCCTCTCCACCTCTATCCTATCCATCCCATTCATCATCTTATATGTCTCAATGAGATCTCCCCTCATTCTTCTAAACTCTAACGAGTACAAGCCTAGTTTCTTCAGCCTCTCCTCATAGCTCAACCCCCTCAACTCTGGAATCAGCCTAGTAAACCTCCTCTGCACTCCCTCCAAGGCCAAAATATCCTTGCGTAAGTGCAGCGACCAAAACTGCACACAGTACTCCAGCTGCGGCCTCACCAGTGCCCTATACAGCTGCAGCAAGACCTCCCTACTTTTATATTCAATCCCCCTCGCTATAAAGGCCAGCATCCATTCACCTTCCTGACCACCTGCTGCACCTGCAAGCTGGGTTTTTGCAACTCGTGCACAAGGACCCCGAGGTCCCTCTGCACCGTCGCCTGCTGCAGTTTTTCGCCACGTAAGAAAAACTGCAGCATGCGACGGTGTGGAGGGACCTCGGGTTCCCCCAGTGGTAGAGGAATCCAGAACTAGTTATAATTTGAGGATGAGGTAAATCTTTTAGAACTGAGGTGAGGAGAAATTTCTTCACCCAGAGGGTGGTGAATGTGTGGAATTCACTGCCACAAAAAGCATTGTGGCCAAAGTATTGTATGATTTCAAGAAGAAATTAGATATAGCTCTTGGGATTAAAGGGATCGAGGGATATGGGGGGAAGGGGAGATTAGGATATTGAATTTGATGATCAGCCATGTCCCATGATGAATGGGAGAGCAGGCTGGAAGGGCTAAATGGCCTACTCCTGCTTCTAGTTTTAATGCTTCTATTTTGAACATGCACTAGTCCCTACTCACCAGAGCTGTGTGGAAAGGGCTTGAACCTTGACCCCTGACTTAATGGAAACAATAGTGTAACACTGAGCCATAAACTCATTCCCCACAAGTTTATGTATGTGGCTGAATACTGAAACTTCTCCATCCCAGTGTCTGTTCCTATGAATATGTAACGGAATGTAAATGCCAAGGTCATAAAGCCCAGAGCAGTCATTCAAATATGCAGGATGGAGCAGGGCAGGAAAGAGTTATAAAAGTTTTCAAGATTAAATCACTTAATCTTGACCTGACCCTAATTTTTAAACCTGACATTATACTTTTTCCTATTTTGGAAATCTTTGTCATGACAGTAAAATGCCAAGAGCATTGTAGCTCCCACTCACTACTTTTTGTGATCAAAAAACCTACTCCTTTGCAAAAACATGTGGCCCACATTTTTGGTTTGATTTGATTTGATTTATTATTGTCACGTGTATTAGGATACAGTGAAAGGGAGTGATCTTGTTCAAACATATAAGATCCTGAGGGAACTTGACAGGGTCGATGATGAGATGTTTTCACTGGCTGAAGAGTTTCGAGAGTTTAGCTACAAGATCAAGGGCCAGTCATTTAAAATTGAGGTGCGTAGAAGTTTCTTCCCCAGAGGGTGGTGAATCTTTGGAATTCTCTGCTCCAAAGGGTGGTGGAGGCTGGCTCATGAGAAGTATTTAAAGTGGAGATAGGTAAATATTTGTTAGATTGAGGATGAGAGTGATGGGGAAATGGGACAGGAAAGGAGCTTAAGGGACTGGTGGCCAACTCCTGCTTCTGTTTCTTGTATTCCTGCGCCTGGACTGTCAGTGGATGAAGAAGTATCTCTTTCTCTTGCAGTTTGCATTCAGCCTATTTCTTACATTTTGCTTCTTGGATTTTTTTTTTACAATGCTTCTCTTTACAGTCCTTTCAAACTCTGAAGGAAATAATTCCTGAGCTACAGAAAAGGAATGGAAGTGTCAATGAGCCCGATCGCCCTGGACTGATTTTAAGGACAAGGAGAAACATTTTGTTCTTTCTAGCTGAACAATTTGCTTGATCAGGCTGCCATTAGGCATTCTGAAACTCTCAAACATACACAAAAGTTATCAAGCCAAGACTGACACAGAGCTTAAGCTCCTTATTTATATTGTAAATATTTCAGGCACTTTTAACACAAATACTTACATTTTAATTTCATAAGTTGATTTCACTCTAAATTAATTACCTCCTGGAATAAATGCATTCAGCCATTGACATGCGTTGCAGTAGCATCCTGGATAAGCTATTAGGCGAGTAATTCAACAGACTGGATTAATAGTCGAGAGAAACGAGTTCAAATCTCACTACAGCAGCTGGGGAATTTAAGTTTAATTAAATAAATCTGGAATTAAAAGCTAACATTGGAATTAGTGACCACAGAATACCGGATTGTCAAATCTCCTAACATAAGAACATAAGAAATAGGAGCAGGAGTCAGCCATCTAGCCCTTCGAGCCTGCCCCGTCATTCAATAAGATCATGGCTGATCTGAAGTGGATCAGTTCCACTTTCCCGCTTTCTCCCCATAACCCCTAATTCCCCTGTCTATCAGAAACCTATCTACCCGTGACTTAAATATATTTAGCGAGGTAGCCTCCACCACTTCAACGGGCAGAGAATTCCAGAGATTCACCACCCTTTGAGTGAAGAAGTTCCTCCTCAACTCTGATCTAAACTGCCCCCCCCGCCCTTATCTTGAGGCTATGCCCTCTAGTCCTGCTATCCTTTCTAAGCGGGAAGAATCTCTCTACCTCTACCCTATCCATCCCTTTCATTATCTTATACGTCTCTATATCAGCCATGATCTTATTGAATGGCGGGGCAGGCTCGAAGGGCTGGATGGCCTACTCCTGCTCCTATTTCTTATGTTCATATGTTCTTATGTTCTATAAGATTCCCCCCTCATCCTTCTAAACTCCAACGAGTACAGACCCAGTCTATTTAGTTTCTATTCATAGTCTAACCCCCTCATCTCCGGTATCAGCCTAGTGAACCTCCACTGCACTCCCTCCAAGGCCAATATATCCTCGCACAAGTGCGACGACCAAAACTGCACACAGTACTCCAGTTGCGGCCTCACCAGTGCCCTGTACAGTTGCAGCAAGACCTCCCTACTTTTATATTCTATCCCCCTCGCTATAAAGGCCAGCATCCCATTCGCCTTCTTGATCACCTGCTGCACCTGCAGACTGGGTTTTTGCGACTCATGCACAAGGACCCCCAGGTCCCTCTGCACCGTAGCATGCTGCAGCTTTTCACCTTTTAAATAATAATCCCTCCTACTATTATTTCTGCCAAAGTGGATAACCTCACACTTGCTAACATTGTATTCCATCTGCCAGGTCCTCGCCCACTCACTCAGCCTATCCAGATCCCTCTGCAGACTTTCCACACCCTCCACGCAATTTGCTTTTCCACTCATCTTCGTATCATCAGCAAAGGAAGGAAGGAAATTGTTCGATATTCATATCAGTTGGTCTCACACAAAGGCTGTGAGTCTTGTTCAGTTGAACATTTGTTTATTGATAACGTGTAACTATGTGTATTGTACACACACACAGGATATAGTCCGTGCTATAAATCAGAATGATGGGTATAGAGGGATATGGGTCAAATGCGCACAATTGGGATTAGCTTAGGGGTTTTAAAGAAGGACGGTATGGACAAGTTGGGCCGAAGGGCCTGTTTCCATGTTGTAAACCTCCATGACTCTACCGATGGTTATGAAACTATTCTTGATTGTTGAAAAAACCCCTCTGATCGATTAATTCCTTTAGGGAAGGAAATCTGCCACCCTTATTTGGTTTGATTTGTATAAGATTCCATGATTGGAATTTTATCGGCCTGCCCACCATGCGACTCGGAGTGGGAAGGGGTGGAAAATGGGAAGGTCCGTTAATCTCAGACAGGATCTTACGATTTCAGGATGAACAAGGCCGTATAATCCCAGCCCACGTTTACATATTGAGCAAAGCAAAAGGATAAAAAAAAAGTGATTTGTTTTTGGCTTGTAAATGTGGCTGAACTCATATCCAACAGCACGATCTTTGGTCACTTCTGCAGTCATTTTCAATGTGTAATTTTGAAACATGAGAGAGTTGTGCCAGTTTGAGCAGTGCAATGCTGGCAGTACATCAGCGGGCACACCTCTGGGTGTGTGGCTGAGGGGGCAGTTGGCAACGTTGCTTTTTATTCATTTTACAGGAAGTGGGTGTGTGTGGTTGGGCCAGCATCTATTACCCACCCCCAACTACCCTCCACTTCAGAGGGCATTTGAGTGTCAACCACATTGCTGTGGCTCTGGAGTCACATGGAGGCCAGACCAGGTAAGGACAGCAGACTTCCTTCCCTAAAGGACATTAATAACCAGATGGGGTTTTTTTTCCGACAATTGTAATTTTCTTTGTTCTTTTCTTTGTAATGGCTTCGTGATCATCATTAGATTTTCATGCCAGATTTTTAAAAATCGATTTCAAATATCACAATCTGCCTTGGTGGATTCAAAGCCTCATGTCGCCCTGCGTCTCTCGATTACTAGTCTGATGATAATGCCCGTGTGAATGGGGTTGGCAGTGGGGGAATGGCAGTTGTGGGTGATGGGAGTGTGGGAGTTGGGAGTGGGAGCTGTTGGCAGTGGGGGGGGTTGCTGGTTGGGGGTTTTGGCAGCGAGGGGGATTGTAATGGTGGGTATTGGCGGCAGTGTATTGATAGTGGGGGTAGCAGTGGGGATTGTAATTCAGGGTGATGGGAGTGTGAGGGGTTGACAGTGGGGGTTGGCAGTGGCCATGTCTGGCAATGGAGAGTTGTTTGCAGTGTGGGAGTGCTGGCATTGTGGGGTTGATAGTTAAGGTTGGCAGTGGGAATTTGGCAGCGGTCGTGTCTGGCAGTGTGTGGGGCGTGGCTGTGGAGGTTAGGATTTGGGTCCACAGTGGGCTGTTGGGATCAACATGTTTTTAAACAAACAAGCAGAAATTGTAGACACTGAAGATTTGAAAGAGACAAGCTCATGTATCAGGTGTGAGCCAATGAGATAACTTCCAATAATGTTTAATTCTTTTCTCAAAGGGACAGTTAATCTCCCGGAGAAGGGGATCGGAGCTGAGGGAAACTGAGTTCCAGGTTTTGGGAATCCAACAGGAGATTTGCCAAATATTCATGGTGTGACTGTGATTGCTTTCCTCTGCCATCCAACTCCGAATGAGTGAACACATGAGGCAATGATTATACAGAGGCAGCTGTGTCTCCGTGGCAGCGTCTTTCCTGCAACATCTTATTTACATTTTAAATTTACAGCAATTGCAAAATTCAATTGTCTTTTAATTATGGGGTCTATAAATAGATCAGATGCAAGCAACATCATTAAGTGGATCAATGACCTCAAATCTTCAAAAGTTAAACATAAAGACATCATTAAATCACTCCAGGGCACGATACACTTTGCTTTTTTACAGTTTTTTACAGAGCTGTTAAAATCCAGGAAAGAATCAGAGTCACAGAGGTTTACAGCATGAAAACAGGCCCTTCGGCCCAACTTGTCAATGCCGCCCTTTTTTTTAAACCCCTCAACTAATCCCAGTTGCCCGCATTTGACCCATATCCCTCTATACCCATTGTACCCATGTAACTGTCTAAATGCTTTTTGAAGGACAAAATTGTACCCGCCTCTACTACTACCTCTGGCAGCTTGTTCCAGACTCTCATCACCATCTGTGTGAAAATATTGACCCTCTGGACACTTTTGTACCTCTCCCCTCTCACCTTAAACCTCTGCCCTCTAGTTTTAGACTCCCCTACCTTTGGGAAAAGATGTTGACTTTCTACCTTGTTTAGGCTCCTCGTTATTTCATAGTGATCTTGCGCTTGGCACTTCTTGGTGGATATTCTCATAGACTTCTATAAGATCACCCTTCAGTCTCCTACGCTCCAGAGGAAAAAGTCTCAGTCTATTCAGCCTCTCCTTATAACTCAATCCATCAAGCCCCGGTATCATCCTAGTAAATCTTTTCTGTACTCTTTTTCTAGTTTAATAATACCCTTTCCATAATAGGGTGACCAGAACTGTACACAGTATTCCAAGTGTGGCCTTACCAATGCCTGGTACAACTTTAACACGATGTCCCAACTCCTGTATTCAATGTTCTGACCAATGAAACCAAGCAAGCTGAATACCTTCTTCACCACTCTGTCCACTTGTGACTCCACTGTCAAGGAGCTATGAACATGTACCCCTAGATCTGTAACTCTCCCCTGTGCCCTACCATTAACTGAGCAAGTTCTGCCCTGGTTCAATCTACCAAAAATCTACCTTCATTTATCTAAATGAAGCCCCATCTGCCATTCGGCAGCCCACTGGCCCAATTGTTCAAGATCCCGTTGCAATCGGAGAAAACTTTCTTCACTGCCACCAATCTTGGTGTCATCTGCGAACATACTAACCATGCCTCTTATATTCTCATCCAAATCATTAATATAAATGACAAATAACAGTGGAGCCAACACTGATCCCTGAGGCACACCGCTGGTGATGCCAGTGTTAGACTGGGGTAAACGCAGTAAGAAGCCTCACAACACCAGGTTAAAGTCCACGCTGGTCACAGGTCTCCAGTTTGAAAAACCAGCCTCCACAACCACCCTCTGGCTTCTGTCAAGAGGCCATTTTTGTATCCATTTAGATACCTCACCCTGGATCCTGTGAGGTTTAATCTTATTGAAAGGATATTGTAAATTCAAAGTACCATTAACTGGATACTCTGTAAAACTACCTGCTTGGTTCATACAGATTAAAGTCAGACTTGTAGATCGGACAAAAATGTACATTTCTAACGAAGTTGTATTTTTTTGATGAAGTGTTCAGAACTGTAAATAAATCAAACTATTATGTTACAGCAGTGAGAAATCTTGTCAAAGTCCTGTTTACATGCAAATTCCAGACTGTCTAATATTATTGTGTTGCTAGATTAGTTTCACATAAACATCAGAGAATTTGCAAAGATGATTTCACTATTTTTCAGATCCAAGATCATTCAGAATATACTCATATTTGAGTCTGAATTTTTTGACACATAATCCTACCGCAAATTGAATATTAAGATGAGCATCCTTATAAAGAAATAATTTATATTAAGCCTTTCCATTGATTTCTGGCCAACATTACTGTTGAAATGTAGTTGTTGGGTGTAGTTAAAGACATTAGCC
This sequence comes from Carcharhinus amblyrhynchos, assembly GCF_965287045.1. Lineage (NCBI taxonomy): Eukaryota > Metazoa > Chordata > Chondrichthyes > Carcharhiniformes > Carcharhinidae > Carcharhinus > Carcharhinus amblyrhynchos. The sequence goes on from NC_137342.1 coordinate 52,954,294, forward strand.
AACTTATACTCAGACACCGATGACCAGATAATCCCTTCCAGTGGTGTAAATTGAAGGATAAATGTTGGCCAAAACACCAGAAAAACATTCTCCTTTGCTGTAAAAATAGTGTTGTAGGAATCATACATCCACTCGAGAGAGCAGGCTGAGTTAGAGGTGAATGTCTCATTCAAATGGTGATACATTCAACTCTTTACCCCATCGCTGATCTCGAAAGCCTTGGTGAGGGTTTATTGTAACTGATGGAACTGTAAATGTTCTGGTAAAAAGAGAAAGTGGCAGCCAGGAATCCAAAATGGGTAACTTATTTTCTGCAGTAGTTTAAAAAGTCTAGCTCTGCTGATGAAGTTGAAGACTTTCCTGGGGCCTATGAAGGCAACGTAGAGTAGACTTCGCTTCTGTAACTGGCCGTGAGGGATTAAGTCTTCACCTTGTATTTTCACTTGATCAAATATAAAGCAATATGCTCATGGCTATCCAGATAAAGACCGAGGACACGATTCTCTCATCACTTCCCTAGCATGAGCGCAGTGGGCGGGAGGTTGTCACATCGGCCGATTTGGGGGGTTTCGGCGCACGTTCATGCCCCACTGTGCCTCCCAGGACCAGATTTACGGAATGTCTACTCCACACCAGAAACCCGCGGGAAGGTGCAAGGACCATTAACACGGGCATTTTATTACAATGTGAATGTGATTAGTGGGCCTGTGATTGAAGTCTCCGGGACTGCTAGTGTTTCACTCCAGCGGGGTTCAGAGTAACTCCCCACTAACAGGGAGCTAGTGGCCTGACCCTGCTGGAATGAAGCGGGGTGGGGGGGAGCAATCGGGGTCTCCCAGAGGGCCGGGTGCCAGGGTAGTACATCCTGGGCCTTGGTACCCTGGCAGTGCCAGCTTGTGCCCCCAGCACTGCCCAAGAGACAAAGTATCAATGTCCAGGAGCACCATGGCACTGCCTGTTTGGCATGGGGCAGTGTCAAGAGGGTGGGGTGTATGAGAGAGAGTGTAGGGTCGGGGCCTGATGGGGCATTAGGCCACGGGGAGCGATCAGTGGGGGTGGAGGACCCCACAGCCACTCTGCATGGGGATTGGTGGGGGAAGGAGAAAGCCTAGCAATTGGGGTGGGCTGGGGTGTGGGGGGAGCCGGTTGGTGGTGGGGGTTGATCAGCCTGCTGGTGGGGTGGGGGGTCTGGACTGCAGGGGTAGGTAAGTGGTGGGGAGTGTGCTGAAGATTGGGGTGGGCTGGGAAGGGGAGGGGTATCAGGGCTGGGCCTGGGAATGATTTGGGGGGGGACACCGATTGGGCTGTGGGGTGGGGGAGAGCTGGTGTTTCGCTGTCACGGGGCTGGCCAGCGATCAGGAGGCCAGCACTGCGGGTTACTGCGCACGTGCCAATCTCGGCACTGCCAGATCTTGGCACTGATTGATTTCGGCGCTGACAGATTGGCACGTGCACAATGGCCCACTCAGCACACTGATTTCAGCCTCTCCAGTGGGAATAGTTTCCACCTCCAGAAATCTTTTGCTATTTGTGCTAGTGGCCTCTGCAGTGCACAGTGATTGGGAGATTCTTCTCTGAATTTACATTGAAAAAAACAGCGTGAATTTCTCCAGTTTTGAGACACCTCAAATTTTTGGGGGAGATTAAACCCTAAAATGCCTGTGATCCTCGAACAGGAGAGACCACCTGGTATTATCAGGGAAACTCTCACCTCAGTAGCAATATTAGGGAGACAGATTATTACCTGAATGGGTGTAAATTAAGAGTGGCGGATACTGAACAAAACCTTGGAGTCCTCGTGCATCAGTCGCTGAAATTACAGCAGGTACAGCAGGCAGTAAAGAAAGCAAATGGTATGTTGGCCTTCATAGCGAGGGGATTTGAATATCGGGATAGGGATGTTTTGCTGCAATTGCATAGGATGTGGGTGACATCACACCTGGAGTATTATGTGCAGTTTTGGTCTCCTTATCTGAGGAAGGATGTCCTTGCTCTAGAGGGAGTGCAGCAAAGGTTTACCAGACTGATTCCTGGGATGGCAGGTCTGTCATATGAGGAGAGACTAAGTTGGTTAGGATTATATTCACTGGAGTTTAGAAGAGTGAGAGGGGATCTGATAGAGGCCTAGAAAATTCTAACAGGGTTAGACAGGGTACATTCAGAAAAAATGTTCCCGATGATGGGGGATTCTTGAACTAGGGGTCATAGTTTGATGATAAGGGATAAACCTTTCAGAACTGAGGTGAGGAGAAATGTGTTCACCCAGGGGGTGGTGAATGTGTGGAATTCGCTATCACAGAATGTAATTGAGGCCAAAACATTGTCTAATTTCAAGAAGGAATTAGATATAGCTACAATTGTAAGGTCATAGAGTCATAGAGATATACAGCATGGAAACAGGCTCTTCAGCCCAACTCATCCATGCTGACAAGGTTCCCTATACTGAACTAGTCCCATTTGCCTGCGTTTGGCCCATATCCTTCTAAACCTTTCCCATCCATGTATCTGTCCAAATGTCTTCTAAATGTTGTAATTGTACCAGCCTCTACCACCTCCCTGGCAGCTCAATCCATACACGCACCACACTCTGTGTGAAAAAGTTGCCCCTCATGTCCCTTTTAAATCTTTTCCCTCTCACTTTAAACCTATGCCCTCTCGTTTTGAACTCCCCTATCTTTGGGGGAAAAAAAACACCTTGGCTATTCACCAGATGATTTTCATCTATAAGGTCACCCCTCATCCTCCCATTCCCCAGGGAAAAATGTCCCAGCCTATCCAACCTTTCCTTATAATTCAAACCTTCCATTGCTAGTGACATTCTTGTAATTTTTTTTGCACCCTTTCCTGTTTAATAACATCCTTCCTGTAGCAGGGCAAACAGAATTGTTCACATTACTCCAAATGTGGCCTTACCAATGTCTTGTACAGTTACAATATAACATCCCAACTCCTGCACTCAACGCTCTGACTGATGAAAGCAAGTGTGCCCGACACCTTTTTCATCATATTGTCTACCTGTGACGCCACCTTCAAGCAACAATGTATTTCCACCAATTGTACTCTCTATTTGACAGCACTTCCCAGGGCTCTGTCATTAACTGTGAAAATCCTGCCCTGGTTTCTCTTATCAAAATGCTACACTTCACATTTATCTGAATTGAATCCATCTATCATTCCTTGGTGTACTGATCCAGTTGATCAAGATTCCATTGTAGTTTTAGATAACTTTCTTCCCTGTCCACTGCACTACCAATCAGTTGCAAACTTACTAACCTATGCCTCCTATATTCTCATCCAAATCATTTACATAAATAACAAACAACCCCTGAAACAGACTACTGGTTACAGGCCTCCAGTCTGAAGAAAAACTCCTCTATCACCACCTTCTCTCCTACCAGCAAGCCAATTTTGGCTAGTTCTCCCTGAATCCCATGTGATTTAACTTATTAACCAGTCTACCATGTGGTACCCTGTCAAAGACCTTGCTACAGTCCATGCAGATAATGTCTACCGTGCTGCTGTCATCTATTTTCTTGGTCACTCCTTCAAAAAAAACTATCAAATTTGTAAGACACCATTTCCCACACACAAAGCCGAGCTGACTATCCCTAATCAGCCCTTGCCTTTCCAAATGCATGTAGATCCTATTTCTCAGAATCTCCTCCAACACCTTACACACCACTGACCTTCAGCTCACTGTCTGTATTTCCCTAACTTTTCTCTGCTGCTTTTGGCTGTCTGCACCTCTCAAATTCCTAGACTCCTGAAATTAGCACGTGTATACCACCACTGATCTTTCAGTCATCTAGGTAAGCTGTTTCCTACTAATAGGATGATTTATGCCTGGATCTACCTGGGTGCCTGTTAATCTTGTTACTAGGAAAATCACATCTTTTGAATGCTATCTTGCTATGTTGCTGGGCTGATTTCTACCTGTTGCTGGACAAATCACATCATATCATACCTTGTTAAATTCTTATGATTGTTACCAGGCAGATCCATGACGCTGGTGCCTTCCCAGCCCTCAGTCTCCCAGTGTGTCCCTCAGGTTGATGACATTTCTCACAATCTCCATTCAGTGAGTCACATTTTTATCCACAGCACCAGCAGGAGCGAACTCTCTCACTCAATCACCCTGGGGATTGGATAACACATATCTTAGCCAAACATCAGAGGGTCATATCCTGTGGCCCCATGAGGATAGATTTTTCAGTTTGATTTATTCTCTTGTTGATGGTACGTGGAAGTCTGGTCTATGTGGATTTTATAAGTTTTAATGGCTGTGAAACTGTTGGGTTATAGGGATGATGACAGGCCTAAAAACAATTTACAGTAAGATAAGAACAAAGAAAATTACAACACAGCAAAGGCCCTTTGGCCCTCCAAGTCTGCACCGACCATGCTGCCCAACTGAACTAAAACACCCTACCCTTCCGGGGACAGTATCCCTCTATTCCCATCCTATTCATGTATTTATCAAGACATCCTTTACAAGTCGTTATTGTATCTGCTTCCACTACATCCCCCGGCAGCGAGTGTTCCAGGCACCAAATTCTCTCTGTGAAAAAGCATTTACCTCGTATATCTCCTTAAGCCTGTGCTCTCTAATAATTGATTCTTCCACCCTGGGATAAAGCTTCTGACTATCCACTCTGCCTATGCCTCTCATAATCTTGTAGACTTCTATCAGGTCTCCCCTCAACCTCCATCGCTCCAGTGAGAACAAAGCAAGTTTCTCCAACCTCTCCAGATCTTCAGAGGCTCTGAAATGCCATGGTTGAGAATTCCTCAGTCCCGACACTTCACTTCCTGTGTGCTTGTCTTGGCAATGTATACACGAATACACAACCTGCAATGGTGATCTGCTTTGGCACAACTTAACTCAATGCTTCTTTCAATCGCTCCATGTAACGTCTGTCTGGCATGTGATTACATTTCAAGCAATTGTTGAGGACCTTTGTCCCGACGCCTGACATTGTGACCATGTAAACAACTCAACACCAGCCCGATAGGAGTTCCCAATCTCTACCCGCCTGATCAGAGCTATAGGCCTGGCTTTTACTTAGTGAAATCGGAATGTCTGCCAGACACCCACGGCTCTGTGAGGTCAGAGGTTTGTGTCCAGTTCATGTTAGACTGTTAAATGGGAGTATCTGGATCTGAAGGTCTGGCTGGAATGGATTGTCGTAATCCCTGAGGCAGTGCGCTGATGGGCAATCAGCAGAGTTACTGAATCGAATTAATATCATCAGTTCCATCAGTCTGCCATGGTTCCTTGTGTTTACCTGAAACTGCCGGAATGGAAATGTCGAGGCTTCACATGGGATCAGAGCAAAGCTCCTGTATATCTGACCTGAGCTCTTTATTCTCCACACAGTTGTTAAGTAATGTCTAAATCAGTGTCAGTCTTTGCTGAGGCACCGCTGCCTCAGTAATGCCCACTGGGAACTTGGGAAGCTCCAGATGAAGGTTGGGTCCAGAGTTGTTGTTGATGGTCAGGTGATGGCGCTGCTGAAACTGTGCGCACAAATGACATTATATGAGATGGGGATAGTATGGATGATCAGCCATGGGCGTATTTGAATCATAGAATCATACAGTGCAGACGGGGCCCTTCAGCCCATCGAGTCTGCACTGACTCATTATAAACACCTCAATTCCCACCTAAGCCTATCTGTCAGCACTTGGCCCATATCCCCGATCATTCCGAATGCTCATCCAGACACTTTTAATATGGTGGAGCAAGTTTGATGGGCTGAATGGCCTATCCTTTGCTCCTATGTTGCTATAATTACATAAGGTGACCTGCCTCTTGGGCTGATATCCTTGATTGAGAGCAATAGCTCTTAGTGATAATTGTCTCCTGAAGAACAGCAGGAACACAGGGGACACAGTGTGAGAAAGAGACCGGAACATTGTTCTTGTTTAAAGCATCACCTGTGGAGAGACATTGTTGCCTGGACTCAGATCAGTCCTCAGACAGGCAAGTAAAAACTGGTAATTAACAATTGCCCTCATTGAGGCACCCTGCAGTGGCTGGGCATACTGCCAGGGGCGCACTCTGGTTTGCCACACTGCTCCTGCCTCTTGAAGGCAGTGAAATTCTGGCACAATGTTTGGAAAGATCACACCCTATCTCCTTGCTTCATGGTGAGACTGATGGAGTGTTTATCACACTAACAGAACAGCACTAGAGGCTGCCTCACCTCCCATACAGGAGGCCTTCATCATGGGAGATTGTTACTACTCATTCTGAAACTGATGCTCTTTGTGGAGATATTGAGGATAAGAAAGCAGGTGTTAACGTTGAGCCTGAGTAGAGGAAACAGGGTTAAAGAAGTTCATATGATCAATTTGTCTTCATTGTCCTGGAACTTTGTGGATAATGACATTGTGGACGGGTCTGCCACATCTTGCCCGTGCTATAGCATCTCACTCTGGAGCCTCAATAACCTCGTCCTTATCAAGTTCATCCCTCTTGACTCTCATTGGAGGAGACATGCAGCTTCTCCACCTAGAAACTCATCCTGCCTTTGAGGCACTGGGGTGGAACACAGCAAACCATAGGAGATGCTGCTTGATCAGTCCAGACATCTGAATCCTTCAGGATGTCAAGATGCTGCATTAAATCAAGTCGCACGTCACGGAATGAACCACATTGTTCCTCTCCTGTGGAACATTTTATGACCACTGGATGGGTGATATTAGTCTCATCCTTTGGGGATCACCTTTATCATTGACAAATCAACCTTTAATGTACTGAAGATGCACGAGTCACATCAGCTCCCAGTGTATCCCTGCAATATTTGACCAAGGTTAATGATCCTCAAACAAAAACAAGGACATTAGCATTCTCTGTCCTACAACTCTCTACAAACCCACTGGCAAGGGAATGTAAAATTCTGCCCTTAAGTTCCTGTGTTGTAATATGTGAAGAGTATTTTTGTGCATGTTTCACAATGAAGTTCATCTCTAGTTCAATTTAATTTCAGCATGGCAGCATATGTAAACAGCTTCTAAATGTTACACATGTTTATATATAAAGGCAATGAAACATCAGTTGATTAAAAACCATGTAAGGCAAAAATAAATTCCTTATAGCAGATGTAGAGAACGGAATGAGAATGTTATTATCATGATTTACTGAGAAATCTTCACATCTTCGTTAAAAGGAACCCTTCAGGTCTTTCATGTCACTCGCCAATAACCTGATAGTATCACATCTATCTCAAACTATTCACAGTATTTCGTTCTTTGATCCAAATTATAGAACTAATTTATTACTAAATTAACGTAAGGTTAATGATTGTAGAATCCCAACAGTGCATGTACGAGTATAAATTCTAGCTACTGATTAGGAGTTTTTTATTCAAATTGATAAATAGCAAATATAAGAAACAAAAAGTTTGTGATTAGTTATTAACAAAACTTTCTGGAATCTTAGCAACAGGCAATCACAATTCATTCATCAAGTCCTCACTATTTTAGCAGAATTGAATTTAGGAATTCTGCAGAAAGCGTTTTGACTCGATCTGTTTCTTCAGCAGCTTTTAACACATTTGGCATGTTATCATAGCTCATGTCAAACTCTCCACTAACCTTTAAACAGTTAAATGCTTTGTATTCCAACTATGGATTATGTGCGGTGCTGCTCATGGAAGGAGAATTACACATACAAAGTAAATTAAAGATAATTAGTCACCAAACACTTCTCTAATTATACAGTCACCTTAAATTTTAAATTGACAGGTTAAAGAGTTCAGAATGGATTTGCTATAGATGTAATTAACAGAACATTTATTTTAGTGTAATTGTTGCAATCACACATTTCAGTGCAATCAAACATCACAAAGGAGCAGGAAAATGGATCGACACATCACAGAACTGGCCATTTGGCTCATCATGCTTATACCAACAATGGAAAGATCAATCCCACTTGATCCCAATTCTTGGCTCTTGGTCTGTAGATTATGGATTTCGGGCAAGGGTTCCTGTTTCTTTATGTGTTGAAGGTTTCTGCCTGAACCACTCTCTCAGGCAGTGAGTCCCAGATCTCCACCACCCCCTGGGTGCAAACATTTCTTCTCAAATTCCCTCTAATTATTTAATCAGTTGCTTTAAATTTGTTTCCTGGGTCATTGAACTCTCCGCGATGGGAAATAGTTTGAATTCTGAATTAAGTTTCACTTAAGCACACATTGTAAAAGCAGCTTTTTTGAACCTCTGTTCTCAACTCGAATTGAGTTCTGTGCACGTTTGCTGTAACAGTAATAGTGGAGAATTCTACAGCGTCAAGTTATCGATAACCTCAAATTATACATTGCACCAGACAGGTACAAAAAAAATCCATCAAAAATGCTAATGGAATGTCAGCCTTTAACGCAATGAGGCTGGGATACAAAGGGGTAGAAATTATGTTCCAGTTGTCCAGAGATCTGGTTAGAGAACATCTACAATAACTGTTTTTTGCTTTGGTTGGCCTATTGCAGGAGTGCAATGTAGATTCAGCAGAATGATATTGGGACTGAAAGGGTTAAATTATGAGGCCACATAAACTGGACTTGCATTCCCTGGAGTGGAGGAAAGCAGAGGTGATCTAATTGAGGCATTCATAATAATCAAAGGAATTAATAGATTAGAGAGAGAGAAACTAATTCTTTTGGAGGGGGAGTCTAAAATAAGAGGGCAGAAACTCGAAATTACTGTTTGGACATTCGGGTGTGACATCAGGAAGCACTTTAAATATAAAGGCTCATGGATATCTGAAATTCCTCTTCCATAAAGCTGCTAATGCTCTGGATGGATTGAAAATATCACAAAAGCGATCAATAGATTTTTGTTAAAAGCAAAATACTGCGGATGCTGGGATCTGAAACAAAAACAGAAAATGCTGGAAAATCCCAGCAGGTCTGACAGCACCTGTGGAGAGAAACTAGAGCTAATGTTTCGAGTCTGGATGACCCTTCATCAGAACTCTGATAAAGCATCATTCACACTCGAAACATTGACTCTATTCCCTCTCCATAGATGCTGTCGGACCCGCTGCGATTTTCCAATAGATTCTTGTCACCTGGCTCTTGGCAGTAAGCTGGGCCCAAGTGGATCAAATATCAATAGGAGGAGATTTAGTGGACAGTAATCATTGTGTGATAAGGTTTAGACCAACTATGGAAAAAAACCTAAAGAATAATTGAGTGTAAAAATAATTAAATGGAGGAGAGTTAATTTCAATGGGATAAGAATGGATTTGTCCTGAATGACTTTGAATTAAAGGCTGTCAGTAAAAGTGAACAATTGCTTACCTTCAAAGGGGGATAGTTTGTGTAAACTCATAGAATCCTACAGTGCAGAATGAGGCCATTTGGCCCATCAAGCCTGCACTGACCATAATCCCACCTAGGCCCTACCCCCATCGCTCCATGCATTTACCCTAGCTAATCCCACTGACACAAAGGGGCAATTTTGCATAGCCAATCCACCTAACCCTCACATCTTTTGGACTGCGGAAGGAAACCGGAGCACCCGGAGGAAACCCACACAGACACAGGGAGAATGTGCAGACTCCACACAAACAGTGACCCAAGTCAAAAATTGAACTCAGGTCCTGGCACTGTGAGGCAGCAGTGTTAACCACTGTGCCACCGTGCTGGTGAGAGTCCATCTGAAGGGGAAAAGATTGAAGATACACAGCCAGAGCTCCCTGCGTGCCAAAGGAGTTGAGGAGATGGATTGTTATGTTGCTGGACCAGACAACATTTGAATTCCAGACACTTGCTTAAAGAATAAAACCACAAGATTTCATGTGCTTTGAATAAAAAACCAATGAACTTTACTATGAGGTCAGAAAGACAAAACCATTGACAATATTAACTTATACTCTAACACTCAGAGTTAATGATGTACTTGTGAATTAACAAATCAAACACACTATACTGCACAACAAAGGCAGCTGCAACCAAGACAGATTCCAGGGATTTATCAACAACACACTTGGGTGTTAGTAATACTGTGAATTTTCCCGTCCCCCTGCCCTGGGAATCCTGCAGTGGGCAGAGCAGGACCATACAAAGGTCTAGAAAATCCTGCCCTGTGAGTCAACTAATCTCATTGGATCTCTCTCATGAGTAACTCCAGTCCTTACCTGCAAAAATCTCACCTTGAAATTCTTTCCAAACACCAATGAACAGCCTGAATGATACCACCCCCCTTCCCATTGGAGGGTTTCAATCTTATTTCCCCAGGCTCCTGTGCCCTGCTTCCCCAATCTTACGTTCCAGCACCAACTCACAAACTCAACTTCAGCTCGTTGGTTACAATGAGCAGAATACAACTCTTTCAAAAGATTACCATTGCCCTAGGGACCCACAGCACAGAGTTACCAACCTTCTGCTGTGTTCATTGATTGCCAGGGTTTCCCCTGAGCCCTCTCCATTTATGATCTGCCAACCATTATTATTTATTGTTTTTGTTTTGCTTGGAGAGAGCTTCTTCCTTTGTACCTGGGACCTCTCTCTGTCCTCTGTCATGGACCCCTTTCTGATTGAGGAGCTCTGCTCCTGGGTCGCATGACCAGGTTTTTCTCATTGCGATGTTTTTTTCCCTCTCCACCAGGAGCCTCTCAGTGTTGTCTTACACTTACACAGCCCTCTCCCTGTCTACACCTGTGTGGAAACTTCTGAAGCATACTTGGTGTTGATATGATGTGGAGATGCCGGCGTTGGACTGGGGTGGGCACAGTAAGAAGTCTCACAACACCAGGTTAAAGTCCAACAGGTTTATTTGGCAGCACGAGCTTTCAGAATCTCACTCCTTCATCAGGTGAGTGAAAGATTCGTACATTTCGACACAGACATCAAATTTCTACAAAGATGGAAGATTGCATGCCAACCATTATCTTGTAAATTGAGTTTGTGTCTATATATACCCTGTTTGTGAACATAACTCCTCGCTCACTTGCCTACCAGCCTCTCATCAATGGTGTGAGTCTGCTTCCCACAATAAGATAAAGAATAATAAGGGTGCACCTGACAGATGTCAGGTGAAGATTACAGTGTAGAACCAAGCTGAATATAAAAGGTTCAGAGGGGAAGTTAAAAGCACGTAAAAGAAGCAAAGAGGGAGCATGAAAAGAGACTGGCAGTTAATTAAAAATGAATCCCACAGATTTGTATTATGCCAGGATATCCGTTCGGACTTGCCCTTTCTCAGTGCCGGGAAACCAGGTTTGATTCCCAGCTTGGGTCACTGTCTGTGTAGAGTTTGCATGTTCTCCCCATGTCTGCACGTGTTTCCTCCGGGTGCTCCGATTTCCCCCACAGGGCAAAGATGTGTGGATTAGGTGGATTGGTCATGCTGAATTGTCCCTTAGTGTCAGGGGGATTAGCAGGGTAAATGCATGGGGCTATGGGAATAGGACCTGGGTGAGATTGAGATTGAGATTGCAGGCTGAATGGCCTCTTTCTGCATTGTAGGGATTCTATAATTCTTTCCCAATCCTTGTTTGAGCATAACAGGGGTTTTTGAAATCTATCAGCCTGAATGTGTCAGTTCAGAGTCTGGATTTAACCATTTACATACTGATTGTAAAGAACTCAGTCTGACACACTTCCTTGAATTTAAATAGAAAGGGGTCATTTTTAAACTATGCGCTAAAAACCCACACAGGTAAAATTATAGAGATATTTAAAAGGGTAAACACATCCTGACCATCACAAAATATACACACACATGCAAAATTACAAGTTACACAATAGAGGAAGTTAATTTTGGCCAAGTTAAGATTAAATGGGCAATCAATGGGAGATTTCTGTTTATGAGTCCTTTGCTATTGTTTGTGGTTTTGGAATAGTTTCCAGCAGAGGCCTTAAAATTCCAGTGGAGTTGTGGCTGATGTAAATATTAATTTCTGCAGACAGTCACTTTTAAACCAGAATCCATTTTTTTTCTAAAAGTTAATACCATTGAACTGGAGGTTCCATTTGATTAAAATTCTCTATATTGTGATGGATTGCAAACTGTAACAGAGATTTTCCTGCCCCACCCCCAAAGGAACTGGAGCAGCGAGGGACGGACAATGTGGAGGTCCATTGACCTCAGGTGGGATTTTCCAATCATGGGGTAATGGGGGCAGAACATCCCACCTGAACCTGAGACAACAGGGAGAGAGGTGGTGCTGCTGGTCCATTTTCAGACTTCTTCATCAGACTACCAGCAACAACCAGGGTGTTGTAATAAAGGATATTTTGCATTGCTGATTCTAATCACACCAACTCTCTATAATGATTTGAGTTTTCCTCAGATGGTAATTCATTAGCTATGTCTGAACAGACCTTGGCGACTGCACTATTAGCTTTCTAATGTCCCAGTGGGGGAGGGGCGGGGGTGGGGGGGGTTGGGGGGGGTGGAGGTGGGGGGGGTGGTTGGGGGGTGGGGGGGTGGGGAAGTCGTGTGATTCTGCCTCAATTTCACTTTGGCTTGTGAGTAGGACACGGCACACACAGCTCTGCTCCTGATATCTTCAAGCTTTCTATCCATGTGCATATGTTCTTTTGTGCCTGTTTTAAATAAATGAACCCATAACATGTTTACACATTCCTTTATTAATGATTGGTGCTTTTATATCATTAAAAAATCACATCACCAACCAATCGAATGGTTGACAGCTTTCTGGTACCTGCAGCACCACCAGGAATGGTGGCCATATTTGGGACTGCAGCCAATCCCAATGACAAGGAGCAGCATCCAGAGAGGAACATCCAGAGAGTATGTGGCAGGGGTGGGTATCTGCAGGACCAGGCAAGAAGGTCCCATGAGAGATATGGGTGCCAGGGTTGATATGCCAGGAGAGAGGGGGACCAGGGGTGGGGAGCAAGTTTAGGAGGCCCTCCTGTGTATCCAGGGGACTCTGTAAGGAGACAAATCCACCAACCACGGCTGGTGTAGTTACAGCTGCCAGGCTAATGTTGGCATTGGGGTTTTCCAGCTGTTGGTTAAATTTCAGCAATGGCAGGATTGCCCCCTGGGCCAACCATCCAACACCTACACCACTGCTGTGGAAATTACCCCTGGAGCCAGGTGTGATTGGGTAGACAGCGAGAATGGTGTCTGTGGCATTGACTCTCTGTAAACCTGGGCAGGTGTGAATGGTAAAACCCAGTCCATTATTTCCTTAAGGAGCACAAACTAACAGAAAACAAAATATAGAGAAAAACATTTCTGATCATTTGGATTTGCAATTAAATATTTTAGGACAAGTTTTCAATCAGTACGAATTGAGCTTTGTTGGCACAGACTCTAAGAACAATGACTGATGTGTCTAAAGAGACTGGGCTGTGCATTTGCTCAAGTTTAAAGAAATGTTATTACTGACATTCCTGGAGAAAGTGATAGACAGTTCGGAATTGCTGGTGTGTGAAATATATTTCAAAATTGTTTGGGTTGAAAAGCCACTGGATTGAAGTGTGAGTTTTGTGTGTTTTACTGAGTCCGTTTGTTTTGTTAGCACAGGCAGGATATTAACTAAATTAACTGCAGAATGTTACTGTGACAGGTAACATCATCAATCTAACCCTTTATCATAACTCACAGATCCACACTGCTATTTTTATTCATTAGGAAGCATATGATTAACAATTTTAGTAATGCAGACAGTAAAAATTGTCAAAAGAACATTTTGGAGATAAAACAGAAAATGATAAAGGCTGATTTTGCTAAAGAACTGTCAACATTCTACCTAGAATTAACATCATAGACTATTGCACATATCTACAAGGTCAATATCTGAATTCGATACATACAAAAAAGTACAAATTACTTATCTTATACAAGACCTGACATTGTGTTGCTCTCATTGGTATCTTAGAGGGATTACTATGTGAATAAACTTTCTTCATAGAATTAATTAGCATTTGATTTAATATTTAAATACATTTTAATTTTAAGAATGAGTATAACTGCTGTTCCATTGATAGTGGACGCTCTGGAGCTACTGATAATTACTGATGTTGGAGAGAGAATTAAAGTGTTTTGTGCTAAAAGACAAGGAACCTGACTCAGACCCATGGAGTTAGTCCAATCCCTGTGCGGAGTGAGCTCAGGGAGAGGCAAGGCAGGATATAAACCCCCAATGGGACAGTGGTGATGTCGCTGGTAATCCAGAGGCCAGGCTAATGACCAAAGGTTGCAGATTCACAACCACCATGGCATCTGGTGGGATTTACATTCAATTAATAAAATCTGAAGTATAACCCCTGCCTTGTTAGTGGTGACCATTAATTGTTGTAAAGCTCCAGATGGCTCACTAATGTCTGTTACCTGGCCTGGCCCAATGTGATTCCAAACTCACAGCAATGTTGTTAACTTTTAACTGTTCTCTGAAATGGCTGAGCAAGCCATTCAGTTGAAGGGGAATTAGGGATGTACGACAAATGCTGGTCTTCCCAATAGTGTCTTCACTCCATGAAAGAAGACTCCAGGTAAAAGCAGAATCATTATGCAATGATGATTTAATTGCACTAATAATCCAGAGAATATGAGTTCATAGTGTACTATGGTAGTTTGAGAATTGAATTGAGTGAAAAAAGTCTGAAAATAAAAAGCTGATTGCAGTAAGCTGATACTCATGAAACTGCCAAAAAAAGTAAACAATTTATCAATGTTGGTTATCGGGAAGGAAACATTTCATTTTGATGTGGCACTCCAGTCTCACACCAGCATCTTTCCTCTAACATGGTCCAGCATTTTATTCCATTCTATTGCCATGGCACTGCGGTGCAGGAAGCCATTCAGATAGGTGGAATATAAAGGAATGTAGCTGTAGTCAGGGAGAGTACGGTCAGGGGATAGACTGTGTTTTCTGCAGCTGACAAGATGAACCCCAAAGGCTGTGTTGCCTGCCCACTGTCAGGAATAAGGGCATCTCCTCAGAATTGGAAACAGTGGGAAGGAAAAGATTCAGTTGTTTTGGTCTATGTGGATACCAAAGACATAGACAGGACTAAGAAAGATTGTGCTGAGGAGGCGTAATCAGTTTGGGACTAAATTCAAAAGCAGAACTTGACATTCTGCTCTGGATTATTGCCACCAGCAAACTGGCATTGGGGCGATAAGATCAGAAAGATGAATGTGTGGGTCAAAGATTGGTGTGGGGGGGGAACTGGCTTTGATTCATGGGACACTGGCACCAGTACTGGGGACAGTTAGAGATACACCATTGAGAAGAATCACATCAGCATACGGTATAACTAGCACTGCAGGGAGAAGTTTTAAACTAAATAGTGGGGAGGGTGGGTCACATGAGGGGAGATTTGGAAAGTTAAGAAGGGACAAAGCAGTATTCAGGGCAGTGTTACAGGTAATGATAACCAGAGAATGAGAGGAATAGAGAGAGTATAAAAACATAAGAGTGCACCACATCATATGGTCAGAATATGAAAAAATGGTAAAAAAGAATGAAAGACGGTTTACTCCATTCATGCAATGTTTATAGTACATTGATAACACAGAGTGATATCACTGCTATCCAGAACTTCTCACCTACCCTGAAGCTCTCACACTCAGCTGAGAATGTGGTAACTGTTAGAAAATTCACATTGCGATTGTTTGGGAGTACACTTCTCAAAGAGAAAAATTGTCGAGAGATTTTCAGCACAGTGAAGTAACTGTATCATGATGTTCAATGTTTTTGCTGCAAATGATTGCATTTTTTTTATGTGGGAGAATGTTTTACTTTGGTGTAATGTTCCAGAAATAGCAACCAGGCACCTTGTGTCCATTCCAACCTCTGCTTATGTTCTTGTCAATGTTTTAGCACCTGGTCTTATTCAGAAAGTCCACCTAAGAATTCACAGAAATTGGCTAGAGTAATCTTCAACATTCCACACTGCTGGCTGCTAAGGATTAGGTGACTTTTACAATTTTGTTTTGGACTCAGAAATATCTCAAGTCTCGGGAAAGTTCTGAATGGATTGGCCATGGGTGGACTGCCTCATTTGCATAGACATACCTTGACAAAACCATTTATGGAATTTACACCTCCTATTGTTTATGGGCTTACTCAACTCAAAATCTATGGACTCCCAGACCCAAGTCTCTGTGCTTGGGACTTAAGAGAGAGAACTGTCAAGAAAGTAGTTAAATCATAAGTAGGCATCAATATTGTATAGACATGCCTTTGAAATTGAAATTATCCTGGGTGGACGATAGAAAAGTAGTGGAGGCTGCCTTGCTAAATATTTTTAAGACGTGGGTTGATGGGTTTTTGATAAGAGAGGGGATTAAGGGTTATGGGGAGAAAGCGGGAAAGTGGAACTGAGCAGCGACAGATCAGCCATGATCTTATTGAACGGCGGGGCAGGCCCGAAGGGCTAGATGGCCTACTCCTGCTCCTATTTCTTATGTTCTTATGTTCTTATGTTCTGACTGAAACTGATTACAGCTAACATATCTCATTACCCAAAGAACTAGGTTTACTGGTTCACTAATAGTTCACTAATAACCTTTAGGGAAGGAAATCTACCATCATTACCTGGTCTGACCTACATGAGTCACAGCAATGTGATTGACTCTTGGTAGCACAAGCTTTCGGAGCGCTGCTCCTTTATCAGGTCATGAAGGGGCAATGCTCCAAAATCTTGTGTTACCAAATAAATCTGTTGGACTTTATCCTGATGTTGTGAGACTTCTTACTGTGTGTGTGGGAGAATGTGTGAGACTGCATGTGTGTCTGTGAGAGAGTGTGTGTGAGAGTGAGTGAGGGATGAGGTAGAATTATATTTTCAGGGTGAACATGAATAAATAATCCTCTTTATTTAAACTTGTGAGACGCTTGCTTCTGGTTAATTGAGTTAATGCACACTCAGGGGTTAAGAAACAATGTCATCTTTATTTTTAAACCCCATTGATTACAGATAGTGAGGGAAAGGAATAGATGTTTCAGCCTTCTCTCAGCCCTGTCAGTAACACATGTCCCAACACCCCATGTACTTATCGATGAGCAGCTGAGGGAATGACAGAGTGAGGGAACACCAGAGTGAGGGAGCACCAGAATGAGGGAGTGTCAGAGTGAGGGTGTGTCAGAATGAGGGAGTGTCAGAGTGAGGGTGTGTCAGAATGAGGGAGTGTCTGAGTAGGGGCCCTGGTGACCCTGAAGCTGCATTTAGCAGGGTTCAGCTTCAACTGTCTGCTCCGGGATTCTGTTGATGAGAAAACACAGATGTGTACCATGTTGTTGCACAGTGCGATCCCAGATCAGGATGTCATTGATGGTGATGTCACAGGGTTGTCCTGCATTGAACTCTTCCATAGGTCACTGGGAGACCTCACTACCAGTGGAGGTACCACAGGACATGTGGAGACATGAAGATAGTGAACTTGAAGATTCTTCCTCCAGTGGGATTTGCCAGGATCCACACATTGCTTCCAGGTTGCTGGAAACCTCAGCATTGGTCACGTTGGCTATGACCTGTTCAACCACCTTCAGATGTGCTTTATTTCGATGGACTGGGTCGATACAGATTCTGTCTGTGCCACAGCTCCCACTGCAGAAACTCAGTCTGTGGCCTCATCCACAGGGGCTGTGACATCCAGTCTAATTATTCTTTCCAATTTGTCAACTACTTTCTGCATCATGGCAAGGGACATTCTTCCAGGGGGACAGGCTGTGGGCATTACTGAGTCATCCAGTCATCCGATATATGACGGACAGCTTCTGAATAATTTCACAGTTGAACAGGTCTTTGTATTGCAGCATCTCTGGAGCTTGGTGCTGTCGGGTGCGTACACCTGGCTCGAAGTGGGTTAGTTTCAGGGCAATGCTGTCCTGGAGATCCAGCAGTAGTTTAACATCCTGGTTGACCGTGTGGACTTGAAACTTCCCTGTGTGCAGTGCTGAGGGATTATGTTTCCTGTGCGTACAGTTTGTCCACCATAAACACTGGTGGAATCCAATACAGCACACGGTGAGATTCCCCACAGAATGACAATTAATGGCATTTTGCCTTGGTGTCAATATTGACATCAGATTTGGTATTGCTGTGAGCAATGTTTATGATAACCATAATCATAAGGTTATGATTATTTTACCATTTCCATGATAAAGTCATGGTAGGTAGAAAGAATAGTGAGCTGCTGCAACGGCAATTCAGGGAGTTAGGTAGGAGATTAAAAAGCAGGACCTCTAGGGTAGAAATCTCAGGATTCTTCCCCATGCCACCCGCTAGTGAGGCTAGGAACAGGGAGATAGTGCAGCTGAACATGTGGGTGAAGAACTGGTGCAGGAGAGAGAGTTTCAGACTTGTGGATCACTGGGATATCTTCCAGGGAAGGTGGAGTCTGTGCAAGAAGGGTGGCTTACACCTGAATTGGAGAGGCACCAATATCCTGGCTGGGAGGTTTGCTAGTATGGTTCGGGTGGGTTTAAACTAACGTGGCGGGGGGGGGGGGAGGCGTTGGTGGGAATCAGAACAGTAGGTCAGCAAGGGTAGAGACTGGGGATGAGCTTGGGACCAAGACCAGGCTGGCTAAGAGGAAGAGCAGACTGGGGGAGGTTGGACTCAGTGGCCCGGAGGTCTGGGGTGCATCGGTTTCGATGCAAGGAGTATAGCCGGTAAGACAGATGAACTCAGAGCTTTGCTTCTTGCATGGAACTTGGATGTGATTGCGATAACGGAGACTTGGTTAAAAGAGGGACAGGAATGCAGTTAAATATTAAGTATTTTAGGTGAGACAGAGGGAAAGGTGAGGAAGTTACAATCCTGGCTCGGGAACATATTACAGCTGTACAGGGAGGACACCTTGGAAAAATCATGTAATGAGACACTGAGAGTAGAACTCAGAAACAGGAAGGGGGCAGTCGCTATGATGGGGATGTACTACAGGCCTCACAACAGCCCACAGGAAGGTAAGGAACAGATATGTATGCAGATTGTTGAAAGAAGTAAAAATAATAGGGTTGTTGTAGTGAGAGACTTTAATTTTTCTCATATTGACTGGAAATCCCTCAGGGCTAAGGGTCCAGATGGTAAGGAATTTGTTAAGTGTGTCCAAGAAGAATTTTTGTAACAATATGTGGATAGCCCAACTAGAGAGGGGACAATACTGGACTTGGTACGAGAGAATGAGCCCAGCCAGGTCATCAAAGTAACGGTGGGGGAACATGTGGTGAAGAGTGACCACAATTCCATAAACTTTTGGATACTCATGGAAATGGACAAGTGTTATCCTGGGCTATAAGGACATAAGACATAGGAGTAGAATGAGGCCACTCGGCCCATTGAAACTGTTCTGTCATTCAATTATAGCTGATATTTTTCTCATCCCCATTCTCCTGTCTTATCCCCATAACTCCTGAACCCCTTATTAATCAAAAACTTATCTATCTCCGTCTTAAAGACACTCAATGACCTGGCCCTCCACAGCCTTCTACGGCAAAGAGTTCCACAGGTCCATCACTCTCTGGCTGAAGAAATTCCTCCTCATCTCTGTTTTAAAGGATCGTCCCTTTAGCCTGAGGTTCTAGTTTATTCTACTGGTGGAAAAATGTTTCCACTAGTCCACTCTATCCAGTACCCTGTAAGTTTCAATAAGGTCCCTCCTCATCCTTCTAAACTCCAATGGGTACAGACCCAGAGTCCTCAAACGTTCCTCATACGACAAGCTCTTCATTCCAGGGATCATTCTTGTGAATCTCCTCTGGACCCTTTCCAAGACCAGTACATCCTTCCTTAGATATGGGCCCCAAAACTGCTCACAATCCTCCAAATGGGTTCTGACCAGAGCCTTACACAGCCTCAGAAGTACATCAGAATGGTTACGGCGCAGGTCAGGTCTGTGCCTATGAAAAGGAAAGACAAGATACAGGAACCATGGATGACCAGGGAAATTGTGAGTTTCATAGAACATAGAACATTACAGCGCAGGCCCTTCGGCCCTCGATGTTGTGCCGACCATATGTTTATCCAATGAGCATTTAAATGCCCTTAATGTTGGCGAATCCACTACTGTTACAGGCAGGGCATTCCACGCCCTTACTACTCTCTGAGTAAAGAAAAGAAATGCATACATGAGGTCTAGGCAACTAAAAAGAGATAAAGAATTCAGGAAAAAGAGCTCAATCAGGGAATTAGGAGGGCAAAAAAGGGTCACAAAATGTCCTTGGCAGGCAAGATTAAGGAGAATTCCGAGACATTTTACAGATAAATTAGGAACAAGGGGATAACTAGAGTAAAAATTGGTCCACTTGAGCACAAAGGAGGGAAATTATGTGTGGACCCAAAGGAAGTGGCTGAGATCCTAAACATGCCATATGCATTCCCAACACATCACTTCCTGCGTGCAGGACATGGCAGTATATACATGAACACACATTCTACAATAACAATATAAACCTCTCCATACCCTATCAGCTCCTCTTGCTGACTGTCTTTAACCTGTGTCTTCTTCCGTTAGTGCAAATAGTTTCTCTCTATTTACTCTTTGTAGATCCTTCATAATTTGAAGAATTTGATGGGGGTGGCACAGTGGCACAGTGGTGAGCACTGCTGCCTCACAGCATCAGGGACCTGGGTTTGATTCCCAGCTTGGGTCACTGTTTGTGTGGAGTTTGCACATTCTCCCCATGTCTGTGTGGGTTTCCTCCAGGTACTTCGGTTTTCTTCCACATTCTGAAAGATGTGCTGATTAGGTGCATTGACCCAAACAGGTGCCAGACTATGGTGACTAGGGGAATTTCACAGTAATTTCATTACAATATTAATGTAAGCCTTACTTGTGACTAATAAATAAACTTAAATTTTGAATATTTTATTCATATCCTTTACCTTATCTGCTCTAAGGAGAATAATCCATTTCTCTACTCACAACATAACCGAAAATGCCTTTGTCAAAGAATGGCTGGGTGATTAACAGTGAGGCTGAATGTCTTGGGCTACAGGATGATATTGGTGAGGCACAGCTGGAATACTGTGTCCAGTTCTGGTCATCACAGTGTAGGAAGGATCTGATTGCACTGGAAGGGGTGCAGAGGAGATTCACCAGGACGCTGCCTGGGATGGAACATTTAAGTTATGGAGAGAGGTTGGATTGGCTTGGGTAGTTTTGTTGGAGCAGAGAAAACTGAGGGGTGACCTGATCGAGGTTACAAGATTATGAGAGACACGGACAGCGTGGATCAGGAGCAGCTGTTCCCTTTAGTTGAAGGGTCAGTCACAAGGGGACACAGGTTCAAGGTGAGAGGCAGGTTTATGAGGGATATGAAGAAAAAGCTTTTCACCCAAAGGGTGGTGAGGGTCTGGAATGTGCTGCCTGGGAGGATGGATGATTCTGTCCTCCCCAAAACCTTGATATCCTCCCCATAGTGTGATATCCAAGGGGCCAATGTAGATATTAGTTATTTTTTATATTACTATCAGTCCATAATTTGCCTTTTAACAACTTGTTTCAATGTTTTCTTGTCCAACAGTTTAACTTCAATTGATAATTCTCTTCACAGGATCAGACAATCCCGACAGAGACAAAATTCCAGTGAGTATTAAATACCAGAAAGGTTTCTGTGAGTGCAGCTGTTCCCAAGGCTGAAGATCCTGAAACATTTTAACACCTTTTCATCACTCAATTCTTGGACAGAATGAGTCAGTCTGGTGCTTCTTTCTACATCAGATTTATAACTTGGATATTCTCGTGATCAGAGTTAAATGAAGTATTTAAGCTGTAATCTGAACAGATCTCTGGACAGATTTGAGATCTCAGATTTGTACTCTCTGATTTAACAATGTAACCCAGGATTCTGGTTGCTGCTGTACTGTGGCCAGACAGAATGAGTGTTGACTGAAGCACAGAGTATGGAAGGAGGTCATTCTGGCTAACGTCACTCTGCTGGATGTTTGAAAGAACTATCCAATAACCCCACTTGTCAACTTTTCCATTGGTTTGATGTTATTTTTCCTTTTCGGCTACATATCCAATTTCCTTTGGAAAGTCACTCATGAATCTTTTTGCCTCACCCTATCAGGTTTGAATTTTATTAGTGTCCAATATCATTGAGCCTCCGTCCTTAACGATTACACATTAAATTCAACGTTCAGCATTGAGTTGAATGTTCCTCCATCTTTAGAATGTGTCATATCTCACAGTATTTGCATTCAGATCTCTGATTACAACAATATTTGTGATGGACTGGAGATTAAACAGCCTTTCTGATTCACTGAATATTTGATCTGTGTTTCCTCATATACTTCATTGTCCAAACATTCGCTAATAGATTCTGAATAAAACCATCTCAGCAGCTGCCTTGCCGTTGAAAAGTACAAACGGTCACAGCCAGCTAATGTTAAAACGAGAGAGTTCATTGCATTTTTGTGTTAGTATGTCACTTTTCCCTTCAGACTTGTTCTGGTCTGTAAGTAAAGTAATTTGCATAAGGTAAAATAAATAAATATCTTCGGAGATTCAAAACTGAAGTTCAGATTTAGCCCATGTGTTTAATATCACTTTGCTCAATAACTAATTAGACTCAGTGAGAGTTAGAAAGTTGGAGGGTCAGGTTTGGCCTGAAAGAAGTCACCTTGACCTTAAATAAACGCTGACTGAATGGATAAGGAATCATAAGTTCCTAAACTGATGTTACTGCTCCAAAAAGTAATTATAAGACACAGTGAAAAGAAACGGCATGTTCATGAATCAACAAAAACTCTTTCAGACAAGATCCTATATGCAACACAGAACTAGACCAGTGAGAAAGAAAAGACAAAGAATTGTTTTATCTATATGGGGGGGGCACAGTGGTTCGCACTGCTGCCTCACAGCACCAGGGATGTTGGTTCGGTTCTGGCCTTGGGTGACTGTGATGTTTATCCTCATTTCCAGGTTCATCTACAAATGAAAATGAGCAGATGAAAACTCACAATTGGGGATGAAAAAATAATAAGATTAAAATAAAAACTACAACATAAATGTGATTTAGGACAGGTGGTGGAGATATTATGTGGTGGGATTATACACTGGGGAGGCAATGGCCCAGTGATATTATTGCTAAACTATTAATCCAGAAACTCAGCTAACGTTCTGGGGACTGGGGTTTGAATCTCACCATGACAGATGATGACTTAATCTCAGATTAAGAATCTATTGAAGATCAGTAAACCAATGCTGACTGTCAGTTCACTAACGTCCTTCAGGGAAGGAAATCTGCCGTCCTTACCCAGCCTGGCCTACAAGTGACTCCAGACCCATAACAATCTGTTTGACTCTCAACTGCTCTCGAGCTACTAGCGATGAGCAATAAATAATGGCCAGCCAGCGACGCCCATGTCTAAAGCACAAATAAATCTACTGAGAGAGGTTGAAAATTAATACTAATGAACAGAAAAATCACAAACTGGGCAGAGGTTTTTGCTCCAATCCTGGTCTACACGGTGATGGGAGGAGTGATTTTAAGGGGCAAAGTTAATAATGAGAGTGTACACCATTTCAATCTGAATATCCCTATCAGCAACTCCGCACACATAGAGAAAATATGTTTCATACAATCACTAATCTACAACGAGGTGTCATAACCGAGCAAAATTAATATTGTCCTTTCCTCTTTTTATGAACAATGGTCCCTGTGCCCCACTGCACAAGAGGGCGGTAGAAAGAGGGAAATTTGACCCATGAAAATCCTTGTTTTCAGATATCTGAACCATTTATCTGAAATGTGTAACAGAGATTCTAAAATTTCTGAGATCCACAATTAAACTAAGATGTGAGGCAGTGATTGGTGGGATTCCTGTGTGTGTGATGTGTTGTATTCCATTTCTGCTGCTTAATGCTTTAAAATAAATCTCCCCAAACCTGTCTGAAAATAATACCCATCTACTGACCCAGCATCTACAACATTCTGATCTAAATATCCCTGTCAGTAACTCCACTCACACAGAGAAAATAAGTTTCACACAATCATTAATCTGTAACAAGGTGTCATAATGGGAACTCCCTGTGTATCATTCAGAGAGCAGACTGTTAGAATGGTTCCCCTCCCCCGGGGCCAATAATACGAATAATTGCAAACATTTTCCAACACCGGTAGCGTTAGGCACAGTCACAACTAAACAGACTGTGACCTTCCACCTCACCTGCAATTATAACCAGGTTCCAGTATGATTTAAATTGGGTAACATTGAGTAGTAGCTCATTAATGTTCAGTGAACAAGGACAATATAGTTGTTCCAGGTGCCCTGCCCTGCCCTGTGTGTGTGCCCCTGTCAGAGTCCTGTGTCTGCACTGCCACCTCTTTGCCCTTTTACAATTAGTCAAGGCGTTTGTTTTCTTAAGTATGGTCACTTACAGCCCCCAGTAATTGTTGACAATAAAATAAATCATCCGTCATCCTCCTTGACAAGATGTTCTGGTTTATGTTTTTTGCAGAAAATGATCTTTTATAATGTTTTACAATTCCATTTTTTGAGTGTACATGACATTACAGTTATACTAATACTCCTGAAATATAATCCAGACACCCAATTGCAATCTGAGTTAAACTTGCTAAAACCTACCGTCTGTTATGATAACTAATTCAAGTGCTGTGAAGCCCACATTGCATTAGCTATGCCCACAAGCCCTTCAGGGAAAAACCATTGGAAGGGTCAATTAAGCGTAACCAGGCAGAGGCAGGCAAAGAATGGCTTTGTTGTAAAAGTGAGACATTGCAAACACATGCTGCTATTTTGTGAGACTGCTCTGCAATAAAGCACAAGGACCCACCCCCCGAGTTATCAACAGATTGACATTATAAACCTGAAAGATCAGCAATGGGAGCATGAGGGGGGAAAATGGGGAAAAAGATCACTGAAAGATAAATATAGTGCAGCTACTGATTGTTTTTACTTCTTCACTTCTTCCGTTTATTCTTGAAGTTTCTTTCTCCAGTTCTTCTCCATATGTCTTCATTTCTGTGCATATCTCTGTTTATTCCTCCACTTTCTCCATATATTTTGTATACTTTCTTCCCTACAAAATATCATTGTTCCTTTTCTTACATCCAATTAAACCCAGGATTCATGTCCACATTGGGGTCTCTATCCTTCCTGCCAGAGGTAACTGCCCTGTTTAATGTGTAGCTCCCAGCTACTGTAGTAATGACACCTGCTCTGTGCATTTTCTGAGTTCTGTATAGAAAGTAAAGACATGTCTGCCAATTTCCAGGGCCCCTTTTGGGGAGGATTAATGGCAAACATCAACTCAATATATCACTGGCAGTCAAACCTTCCAATTGGAGTATACCTTTACGCTAATTCATTCAGATGATCCACATTGAAAAATATTCCGGCATTTAAAAACTCCATAAACAGGGATTATCAGAAAACAGTTGCTAGAATTCAGGAGAATTGAGAATTACAATTAGCTAAAGCTGATTATAAATTGCATCTTCAATTTCTAAACATATCACAGATAATTCAGCACATTTCCACATTTTGTGTTGCGGTTCCTAAACCTGCATTGCCCCATTGGTAAAGATGCTGGGTGTTAGAAGTTAGCAATAAAAATACTTTCTAATCGCAGGTTGTATTTGTCGGGTGAGTGACTGTTGAATCATTAGTTACTGAGCTAATATTTACTCTGGAGTTTGTAAGTCGTGGAAGCTAAAGGCTTTGATCATTAACTTTGTCTTTTAGATCCACAGTGCAATCCTCAAATCGATTATTTGACTGTATCAGTCTCAATGGACACAAACGCACTCTGACGACATTGTTTTAAAGCAATATTGTAAAGCAAACAGGAACAGACCTTCCAAATCAATCCAATATTGTCAGGACGCTTGATAAAAAGCAAATTACTGTGGATGCTGGAATCTGAAACTAAAAGAGAAAATGCTGGAAAATCTCAGCAGGTCTGGCAGCATCTGGCAGCAAATAGAGAAAAGAGCTGACGTTCTGAGTCCAGATGAACCTGACAGCTTTGACAAAGGTTTATCTGGACTCGAAACGACAGCTCTTTTCTCTCATTACAGATGCTGCCAAACTTGCTGAGATTTTCCAGCGTTTCTCTTTTGATTTCATCACAATGCGACTGAATAATCTGATTCAATGATGTTTAAATTTGAACTGTCCATTAAAATTACAGTATATAATTCTTCAGGAAAAAGTGTTTTAAAATGTTTCCAATTAGAATTTTATAAATCCTGACACATTTATACAAAGCACACATTGAATTTAAAGTCTAATGATGACCGTGGCCAGTATTTTATGACAATGCTCGGGCGAGCCTCGTAAAATCTAGCCCAAGGCCAGTAGGGGATTCTGTTCTGTGAGCCTCGCCCATCCCAGTTCCAGCGTGGCTGTAACGGTAAAATTCCAGTTTGTGAAACCATTGTCGATTGTTGTAAAAATCTATCTGGTTCACTCATGTCCTTTAGGCGAAGAAATCTGCCTGGTCTGGACTGTGCTTGTATGTGAGGAGGATTTACACCCAGTATTGAATTCTGGCTGATGTGATGAGTAGAATGTCTTCTTTAAAAAGACCCAAGGGTGGTTTGTGACCCGTAACAATGTGAAAGTGCCTCCCATACACATACTGCTGGATAATTCTTCATCCAATATACCATTGATGAGGCTTTGTTTTCAACCCATGAGTAACATCTTTTAGCCCCTGAGAGGGTTCGTGAGACCTACTGGTCTTTCATCTCACACCCATCTGCAGGACACCTCATCAACGTCATAAGGAGGCATCACAGGTTAACACCAATTTCTGAGATGGATTGAAATGTCCTAAAAAGCTCAAAGAATATAACAGTTATTTTATTCTGTTACTAGCTTCTCACTGGGGAATCTTCCAAAACTAACACTGCGTAGGCAACAGGGCCAAAAACATTAACAAATTTGGTACAAAATGTCTGTAGTAATTTACCATTCCAAAAAATGACTTGAATGCAGAAGTGTTTCTGGGGGCCAGTGCCCCTTTATCATTAACACTCCTGCCTCACAGCGCCAGGGACCCAGGTTCGATTCCTGGCTTGGGTGACTCTGTGTAGAGACTGCACATTATCCTCGTGTCTGCGTGGGTTTCCTCTGGGTGCTCTGGTTTCCTCCCACAGTCTGAAAGACATGCTGGTTGGGTGCATTGGCCAGGCTAAATTCTTCCTCAGTGTACCTGAACAGGTGCCAGAGTGTGGCAACTAGGAGATCTTCACAATAACTTCATTGCAGTGTTAATGTAAGCCTACCTATGACACTAATAAATACACTGTAATCTTTTGACCTTGTCTTCCATAGAATCAGACAGTGCTTCAGAGGCCCTTCGGCCCATTGAATCTGCACTGACACATTAGAAACACCTGAACACCCAACTCGTCCTATTTACTAGCTCTTGGTCCATAGCCCTGAAAGTTATGATGGGCCAAGTGCTCATCCAGACACTTTTTAAAGGATGTGAGGCAACCCGCCTCCACCCCTCTCCCAGGCAGCACATTCCAGACCATCACCACCTCCTGGGTAAAAAGGTTTTTCCTCACTTCTCCCCAAACCTCCTGCTCCTCACCTTGAAGCTATGTCCCCCCAAAAATTGACCCTTCAAATGAGGGGAACAGTTAAGAACATAAGAACATAAGAAATTGGAGCAGGAGTAGGCCATCTAGCCCTTTGAGCCTGCCCCGCCATTCAATAAGATCATGGCTGATCTGAAGTGGATCATTTCCACTTTCCCGCTTTCTCCCCTAACCCTTAATTCTCCTGTCTATCAGAAACCTATCTACCCGTGACTTAAATATATTCAGCGAGGTAACAGTTGCTCCTCATCCACTCTGCCCACGTCTCTCATAATCTTGTACACCTCGATCAGATTGCCCCTCAGTCTGCGCCAGAGAAAATAACCCAAGCCTATTCAACCTCTCTTCATAACTTAAATATTATATCCCAGGCGCTATCCCAGTGAATCTCCTCTACATTTTGATAGGCAAGGGGATTAAGGGTTATGGGGAGAAAGCGGGAAAGGGGAACTGAACCACTTCAGATCAGCCATGATCTCATTGAATGGCAGGGCAGACTCGAGGGGCTAGATGGCCTACTCCTGCTCCTATTTCTTATGTTATGTTCTTATGTATACCCCCTCCAATACAATCACACCCTTCCTATATACAATGTGGCAGCCAGAACTGCACACAGTACTCTAGCTGTGGCCTCATCAAAGTTCTGTATAACTCCAACATAGCTTCCCTGCTTTTGCAATCTATGCCTCAATTGATAAAGGCAATATGCCTTTTTTCACCACCCTACAAATATGTCCTTCCATCTTCAGAGATGTGTGGGCAAACACGCCAAGGTTCCTTTGTTCCAAGAACTCCCTAGTGTCCTGACATTCATTGGATACTTCTTTGTTAAATTATTCCCCCAAAGTGTATCAGCTCATACTTTCGAGGTTAAACTCCATCTGCCACGTATCTGCTGATGTGACCATTCCATCTATATGTTCTTATAGTTTAAGACACTCAGTCTCACAATTAACCAGGCAGCCAATCTATGTGTCATCCACAAACTTACTAATCCTTCCCCACACATAATCATCAATGTCATTTATATAAATAACAAATAATAGGGGTGAAACACAGATCCAGTTTAGTGACTGGAGATCACACAGATTTAGTGATCTCCAGTCACCAAAGCAGCTTTCTGCCATCACCCTCTGTCTCCTACAACTGAGGCAATTTTGAATCATTTTATCAAATTCCCCTGTGTCCTATGTGAATTTACCTTCTTTACAAGTCTCCCATGTGGGGCCTTGTCAAAGGCTTTGCTGAAATTCATATAAACTACATGGACTGCACTACCCTCGTCTCCACAGCTGGTCACCTCCTCAAAAAATTCAATCAAATTTGTTAGACATGACCTCCCGCTGACGAAACTCCAGTCGTCTGGCACCTCCCCTGAGGCCAGAACTCTCCATTCACCTGACGAAGGGACTAACCCGAAAGCTAGTGAGTTAACTGTCAAATAAATTGGTTGGACTAAAACCTGGTGTTGTCAGACTTTTTACTGTGTTTACCCCAGTCCAACGCCGGCACATCCACATCATGACCTCCCCTGTAGCCAGAGAGGAATTGAAAATTTGGCTCAGAGCCTCTGTAATCTCCTCCCTTGCCTCCCACACCAATTGAGGACACAATGTATCCAAGCCTGGATATTCCTTGTATATATCCACAGAACGGCAAGTTAGTAACCTCAGTGACTTGAAAAGTACATTCCCGCCTCTTGTGGTGACCTCCAGCCTTTGAATTCCCTTTAGCACATTGTCTAACTTAGCTAGGTGACCAGTTACCAAAACATCATCCAGGTATACTACAACACGAGGCAGTCCTTGTAACAAACTCTCCAATGCCCTCTGGAAAATAGTGAATTTTGTGGTTGGTACAAACTCGATGGGCTGAGTGGCCTCTTTTTGTACGGTAGGATTCTATGGTTCTGTAGACACGCCGAAGGGTAGGCATGTATACTGGAACAAACCTTTGTGTGTGTTTATTGTAACATAACCTCAGGAAGCATTGTCTAATTTAAGTTGCTGATATGTGTGGCTCATATCCAGCTTTGTATAAGATTGATCTCCAGCCTGCTTTGCAACAGGTCTTTAACCTTCTGGATTGGATATTTATCTAAGTGGGCAGTGTGGTTAGCTGTGAATTTGTAGTCTCTATAAATGTGGATGGTCTCGTCAGGCTTTATCATGAGGAACTGCAGGTTTCTCTCCATCCTGACTTGGACATATATCCATCGTTCCTTCACTGTCATTGGGTCAAAATCCTGGAACTCCCTCCCAAACAGCGTTGTGGGCGTACCTGCACCACTTACACTGCAGCAGTTCAAGAAGACAGTTCACTATCGCTTTCTCAAGGGCTAAGGTATCTGCCTCAACCATCGCACTTGGCAGTGCATTCCAGGCCATCACCACCCTCTGTGTAAAAAAATCTTCCCTCACACATCTCCACTCAACCTTTCCCGCCTACATTGAACTTTTGTCTCCTTGTAATTGTCACTTCTGTCCTGGGAAAAGGCTTCCAAATGTTCACCTTATCGGTGCCCCTTATAATTTTATAAACTTCGATCAGGTCACACCTCAGCCTTCGTCTTTCCAGGGAGAACAATCCCAGTTTATTCAATCTCTCCTCAAAGCCAATACCCTCCATACCAGGCAACATCCTAGTAAATCTTTTCTGTACTCCCACCAAAGCCACCATATCCTTCTGGTAGTGTGGCAACCAGAATTGGACACAATATTCCAAAACCAATTTTTTACATGGTTGTAACATAATTTGCCAACTTTTATACTCAATGTCCCAGTTGATGAAGGCAAGCATGCCATATGCTTTCTTCACCATCTTTTCCAACTGTACTGCCACTTTTAAGGATCTGTGGACCTGTACTCCCAGGTCTCTCTGTGTGTCTAAGCTCCTGATGTTTCTGCCATTTAATTTATAGCTCCCACTTGAATTGGATCTACCAAAACGCATCACCTCGCATTTGTCTTGATTAAATTCCATCTGCCATTTCTCCACCCAATTTTCCAGCTTATCTATATCCTGCTGTAATCATCACGAGCCGCAACTCTGTCAATCTTAGTATCACCGGCAAACTTGTTCATCAGGCCAGTTATACTTTCTTCTAAGTCATTTACAAACAGCAGAGATCCCAGCACTGATCCCTGTGGAATGCCACTAGTTACAGAACTCCATTCAGAAAAACACCCTTCCACCACTACCTTCTGTCTTCTGTGGCCTAGCCAGTTCTGAATCCATCTCGCTCGTTCACCCTTGATCCTGTGTGATTTAACCTTTTGTACCAATCTTCCATGAGGGACTTTGTCAAATGCTTTACTAAAGCCTATGTAGACAACACCTTTTCCTCGGCAATCATTTTAGATTTAAGGTGAGAAGAAAGAGATACAAAAGGTCCAGAGGGGCAATTGTTTGACTCAGAGAGTGGTGAGTTTCTGGAATGAGCTCCCAGAGGCAGTAGTAGAGATGGGTACAATTTTGTTTTTTAAAATGTGTTTAGACAGTTAGATGGGTATGGTGGGTATAGAGGGATATGGGCCAAATGTGGGCAATTGACACTAGCTTGGTAGTAAAAACTTGGCAGCATGGACTAGTTTGGCCAAAGGGCCTGTTTCCATGCTGTAAACCTCTATGAATCTATGACTCTAATAGTTTTTGTATTGTTCTGACAGAGATCAGATGTCAATGAACATTTTCCAGTGACGTGGTTAGTACAGTATCACATAGAGCTTCTACCATCAGCTACCACATGGCCAAGACCTAAGCATCACCAGTAATGCAGGAGACAAGACAAATGTTAAAGTACAAGGCGCTGACACCCACACTTTACACTCTGGTGAAAACTCAACTGAATCCCACCTCCTAGCTCACCTGAACCCAGAGAAAATCCTCTGTGATTCCACTTTTATTCTGAGTATTGTAGATTTCTGCACACCTTCTGCATCCCACCAGATCTGAATTCCAACAGTTCATCGTGTCAGTTTATTGCAAATTTGCAATATATTTCTGTGATCAGCCCACAGTCACAGAAGGCATCCAACAACAGCTGGGACAGACTGAGAACCAGCACTGATTAAAATGTTCACCTTCTGCACAATAAGGAATTCCACAAAACTGCTTGGGATAATGAAAGGGAAGCAAAGGGTTTTTTTGCTATGGTTCTGGCAAACAAATTCTCAGTGGGTTGGGAACTAAACAATACAGATCAATAAGAGAGAGCAGAATTTTATTCAGACCTGGTGTTTACAGTGTGCTGTATAATTAGATGAATTTTCTTCCAAGTATATGGTCAAAAATTGAAAAACTTATGAGTAGATTCCATCCCCTGGGGAAAAAGTTATATTGGAAATAATTAAAAACAGATTGGATATTCAAAGTAAGTTCTCTTTAAAGATGCAATGAAGAGCTCAAACTAATCTTTCTTTTATATTCATTGACCCATAAATGTATCTTGGCGTTCTTCCACGTAACACCAGGGGGCTTGGATCTGGAGGAGAATGGGGAGGATCAGTGAACGGCACGTGGACTGCAGTGATTTCTGAGGAGTTAAACTTCATCCTTTACTTATAACTTCAATATGCTGCAGAGCTGACTCGAACACTAAACCCCACTGCCTGAAACCACAGAGAAAAAGCTCTTGCTTCTAATTAGGAGGGGTGAAAGGTGAATTAAACCTCACCACTTGGCAGGGCTAAGTCCTGGAAAGTAGAAAGATTTGGGAAAACACCAGGGAGGAGCTATGAAGCTTGTGGAAGAGCCTGAAAAGAGGATTAAAATAAAAGAGACTGGTCATTGCTAGCTGGAGGATAGAGTGTCATTCAAGCAGCTCAGGAGAAAGGGTGTGTGTGTGAGAGAGAGAGAATAAAACTGGACTTCATTTTCAAAAGGAAGAAGTGAGAGACAGAGTCTTTAAGCAGCATGTCACTCACTGGCACTGCTGTTGCCACAGTGGTGCTCCTATTTGTCCTGATTTTACAGTATTCCAGCTGTTCTGGGGATCCCAGTCATCCAAGGCTGCGTCTATCACATAAAGGTAAGTGCACATGTACTATCAGCACCTGAGGTCAGCTCAGTTAATATAGGAAAATAACTAATATTCTTACATTCTGACAAGCTTGTTACTTTATTTTGCCTCTCAGTAATTGTTTTAAGATCCTGACAAAACACTTTAATTGAAGAATCGCAATGGATTTTGTGAAGATTGCAACAAGTGAAAAAGCAGTGCATCAAATTTCACCAATGACAGTTATTTAATCTAATGAGTGAAAGGGAATTTAATCTTTGTTTTAAACAGCTACTTGAATGTTTTGAAAACATTTTATGGAGGTAATAGAATCAACTTTCTGTGAATCAGCACAGCTCCTGTTTGACAACAAGAACTAATCGGTTAATCCATTGAAACTATTAATCATTAATCCATTGAATGTGTTCCAGCTGTTTAAATGGTTATTTTCTTTGAATTTGTCTCCTGCCACAGTTTATTGATGAATGGACTCACTCCAATAGGGTGCCTCTTACTTGCTCAGAGAATCCCTTCACTTTGTAGATATTTGTATTATTTAATATCATTGCAAAATAATCTTTCATTTTTATTAACACAATGATGAAACACGGCAATATTGAGTTCAGTTAATGACTGAAATGTTATTTTAGACAAATAATAATTTTAACTTGGGATTATTCAGAAGATCTAAAACAACATAAAATTCCCAGGTAGGTGATTTTCTGCAGTGATGTTTGTTACCTGTTTTTCCCTGAGAATTTTCTACCCTCCCCTTTTTCATGTGTGTACACTTCTGAGATAAAAAGTGGTTCATTCTGCGCTGATGGAGTAGATAACATCATGTGTGATTGGCCCACACAGCATTGGATGTGCAGTATTGATCTCTCTATTCACAGCCAATGTTCTGTCTGTTCCTCATTGTGTGGAAGGTACAGGTTTCTTTCAAGCATTGTGGGGGTGTTGGCCGAAACTGCAGATCGAAGCCCTGATCTCTCAGCTGGAGTTTTAATGTTTGCACTTTTACAGAATGGGGAATTCTGCAATCTGACATGTACCCTCTCAAGTTCTTGTAGCCCTGTGGGGGGCATATTACCATTTGGGTAGAAAGCTGGAGAAATGACTAAGAAACTCCAGCAGGAGGGACCAGCATGAGGGCAGGACCTTATTTAAATACAACTGGCAAACTTCCTGCCTAAACAGGTCCTGGGACAACTCAGTGAACTCTTGCCAACAGATTGTTCTGTAAAGATTGGTGATAGTGGGACAGGGGATTTCTAAGCAGACAATGACCCAGATTATCTTTGTCAAGTTCTCCTGCTCCTAGACATACTTTTGTTCTAACTTTATGGGACTTAGCTTGTCCAATTGTTTGTACTGAGTGGAATGTTCACCGTGAGCACCAGAATAGCTTGCAGATCTGATCAATAGGAACTGCATTTCATTCTGTTCCAGAGGCAGATACTCCAGTTAAACCAGTAGCTGGGAGATAGCCACTCCCATTCCCAGATAGTCGGAATTTCCACTTATATCTTTAAACATGTGGGAGTTCAGTGTATTATCTGTTTACAACGGATTCCTTCTTTAACAGAAACTAATTAAAACATCAAAGATACAAAACAAATCTATTCCTTACAAATGTACTTCCAGTCCTGAGATGTTTCTACTTTTAGGGATTGATGGAGATTCAGTCTAGGGAAGGACGTGGCTTCTCCCCAGAATTAACTGAATCTTGTTCATGTTGTCTTGGAAATAGAAACACGCTGGCAATAGGTTTCCAAGATTGGTCGACTGCTTGTTTTCTTAGTGTTGATGCTGGGCTACGTGCTGAATTATTTACCAATATTTTTCTTTTCGATGCAGATTAAGCTGCTGTGTAAAGTCAGTGTTTTCTGATTGCATTTCAGAATTGCATCATTTTTTTTTCTTATTTATATCTCCTCTTTACAAATAATTTCCTCTGCGTTTGTCCCAAAGTTCAGGGAAGAATGATGCCAACTGGGAGCGAAAGAAAATCAAACCCACAGAAAACACATATTGATAATCAATGCGCTCATTAATCTATCTACTTAATCCCTTGAGAACTCGATTGTTTGCTATCCTGGAAAAATGTTAGTTCTGCGATACAAAAACCTGACATCCAAAATGGCAATGGCCAGGACCATCATGAGTTGGGTTAAGTTTGGCAATCCAAAGACTGTTATAATCTTGAATGAGTTCTCTCTCAGTTGCTCAATGTAAGGAATGGTATACTGTACTCTTTCAATGTGACTTAAAATAAAATACTGCGTGGTATCAAAAAATACAGAAGAAACTTAAATGTAAATCCTATCATTAAAACATTTTTACTTCCAAAAGTCTTCAAAGAGGTCAACAATATCACCATCATTTTTTTTGTTCATATCCGGTTAGTCTTGGAAGTACAGACGTTGCAGCAAGAGTTTAGGGAATTATTTAAATATCTTTACTATTATTTTAAATCACCCAATCGTATGAATAAATAATACAGCGAGTTTCAAGCTCCACATGTGGCCCATCAGCAAAGCCCCTTCCACCAATCCCATCATCATCGTCACTCTTCAACCTTTCCTCACAAATATCTCACGTCCAATCACAGCCGATGTGGTGATTTCATACTGGACTCCATAGCCAATCTCATGCTGAGGTGTGGGGTGGGGGGGGTCCTTGTCTATTGATTGGAGAACCAGTGAGAGACCAACACAATTCGGGATTCAAAAAAAATGGGCAGCGTAGACAAGTTGGGCAGAAGGACCTGTTTCCATGCTGTAAACCTCTGTGACTCTATGAATGCCGCACCCCTAAGGAGACTTGTTGAACCACTAGTAAAACAGGCAATGGTTTGGCCAATGGTGGCCCAGGCTGGAAGTCTGACTGACTGAGAGAGACTGGCCAATTAGAAGCTGGCAGCTTTTGTGCCGAGTGGCACCATTGGACAGGCCGTGGATTTTCCTGGAAGGACAGACACTGGGATCTCAGGATCATGGCGAGACTCAGGCTACAGGACAGTGCCTTTGATTGAGGGGCCCGCTCCCTGGGGTAGCAAACTGGCCCCAGGGTAGCAGCTGTTGGTTATGCTCCATGGCAGTGGACACACCTACAGCTGGGTTAATACCAGTGGCACTGGGGTGAGACCATCAGGTGGTCATTAATTGGTCAGTTCAGGGCCTCAGTTGGTGTTGGGGCAGGAAAGTGGACCATGGATTTTCGCCCAGAACTTCATTCTGCCGGAGATGGAGAGGTTACAGGGGTCAGGTATTCCAATAAATTCAATCCTCTTCCAACTCCAAAGCTTGCCGCCAGAGACAGCAGGAGACTCTACACTCTACACTCGCTCCCCGTGCCATGCTGTTTCTTCTGACTTGAGAGAATTGTGTCACAGGGAAGGCACATTCTTTCCCAGCGTCCGTTCTCTTTCAAATTATTCTCCTCATTTTTCTTGGCCCATTTTTCACCAGCTTCAGAAACAGAAACAGAAACAGAACATTACAGCACAGTACAGGCCCTTCGGCCCTCGGTGCTGTGCTGAGCTCTGTCCAAACCCAAGATCAAACTATCCCAATCCCTAGAAACCCCAGGAAAATAAACAACTTTCACCTCATTGTCTGCCTTTCCCAGTTCTTGCTCTGTGTCTGATCTCCTTGTTAAAGTTCCCAATATATAGAATCTTTGGACCATTGTATTACTACAGTGCAGAACGAGGCCATTCGGCCCATTGGAACTTGTTGCCGGGGAGGTAGTGGAAGCAGATATGGTAGTGACAAGTACATGAATAGGATGGGAATAGAGGCATATGGTCCCCAGAAGGGTCGGGGGTTTTAGTTAAGTCAGGCAGCATGGTTGGTGCAGGCTTGGAGGGCCGAAGGGCCTGTTCCTGTGCTGTCATTTTCTTTGTTCTTTGAGCCTGCACTGCCTTGGCTTACCCAGGCCCACACTGATTCAGCTTGTTCCCCCAGTCTCCCAAACCCCAAACACTTAATGCAAACCCACCTAACCTGCACATCTTTAGATAAACAATGTTACAGCTGCAATATGGGTGCCCATTGCTGCTATCTGCAGATTTGTTATTTGAAGCTGTCAACAGATCTACCCGTTTCACGCCAGTAGCTGTAGTGAGGCAGGATCATGAGTCTTGAGGGAAGATCAAGTGCGGTGTGTCTTGCTCCTGTATCATCACAGGCTGTTGGAGCTGACGGAAAGTTAATCAGATTGTGCCGAGTTCATATCTGCTTCCAGTGCAGGTCCGGAGAATGACATAGTGTAAATCACAGGTGACTGCATCGAGGCGAATGTATGACAGATCATTACTCTGTTTAG
Organism: Carcharhinus amblyrhynchos; assembly: GCF_965287045.1. Lineage (NCBI taxonomy): Eukaryota > Metazoa > Chordata > Chondrichthyes > Carcharhiniformes > Carcharhinidae > Carcharhinus > Carcharhinus amblyrhynchos. The sequence goes on from NC_137342.1 coordinate 52,991,139, forward strand.
AAACATAGGAGTAGGCCATTCGGCCCTTCGAGCCTGCACCACCATTCAACATGATCATGGCTGATTATCCATTTCCAGTTTCCGACTCCCACTTTCTCTCCATATCTCTTGATCCCTTTACCCACAGGGCCACGTCCATCTCCCTCTCGAACATTTCTAATGAACCGCCCCCAACAGCTTTCTGTGGGAGAGAATTCCACAGGTTCCCAACTCTCTGAGTGAAGAAGTTCTTCCTCATCTCAATCCTGATTGGTTTACCCTTTATTCTCAGACTGTGATCCCCTAGTTCTGGATTTTCCCAAGTCTCTGCTGTAACTTACTGAAATTATTCTTACAAACAATGACTTCACATTGTAACCAAGTGTGTAAGTAGTTGTAAAACGCGCTGAATGAACCTGACGGACAGTAAATTGTAAATCAGCTGCAATCAGTTTAGTTTGTTTGCTGCAGGAAAAGAAACATACTCACAAATAAAATCAAATCATTTTCAGAAATTTAAATGCCTTTCTCAAATCTACAAATACAGAAGGATCACAATTTGTCAATCCCAATTACAATCAGCAGCTCCTGATGACATCTCTCAGTTTGTGGTCTGACCACCAGATGGAGTTTTGTACAGCGACAGAATCGAGCTTCTCCCCGAGCTATTGGTGTCTGCACAAGCAGATCCACACTGTGAAAACACATCCAGAGTCACTCACTGAGATCCAGACACCTGTCCCAAGTTAATTTTTAACAAGATTTATCCGATATCCCTTTGATCTGCTGTCTCAGTTCATCTCACAGCAGCATTCTATATTCATTCATCAATGTAAACCATTTCATGTCTATTTTTAGATTCTCTCTGTAATCTCCCGTCAGGGCTGGACAGCTCCATTTTAGCTGATCTTTACCAATTGCCCTGTGGGGGCGATCAGTCCTGACACTCTCCTCTAAACAATGGCCCGGTAGATTGGTTGGAAACCCACTCTCTGCTGCAGGAATAGGTTGGGGTAATTTCAGCATACAGACTCTTGTTAATATTCTGCTTTCTGCCTGGAATACAAAGGGAATGCTTGCTGATCTTGGAATGCTGGGTGGTATTTGATTGATGTGAAGGAGATATCCCTTTTTAATCTGGTTATTTCCCAAGAGACCATTCTGAAAAATGAGGAATTGGCTCCCTGAGATTTGCACCTGAATTTTATTGTCCCACCCACCATGGAAATCGGAGCGGGTGAGGGGCGGACAATAGAAATTCCATTGGTTTCAGGTGGAATTTTCCAGTCTCGAGTCGAGCACGGCTGTAATATCCCACCTATAGTCTCAGACATTGGGGTAATTTGTGAGTTTGTGCAATAGCTCAACATGGGTGATGGGAAATCAATATCCCATTTCCTACAAGCTTCTGACTTTCATTTCCATGGGAGCCAATGAAAACAGAAATGGGGAGAGATATAAGATGTTTTTCTGCCTCACTGCCATCTTTTTTGAATACAGGAGTTGGGAAATCATGTTGCATCCTTGGTTAGGCCGCATTTGGACTATTGCGTGCAGTTCAGGTCACCACACTATCAGAAGGGTTTGGAAGCTTTGGAGAGAGTGCAAAGAAGGTTCACCAGGATGTTGCCTGATTCTGAGGGTGTTGACTATGAGGAGATGGTGAATAAACTAAGATTGTTTTTGCTGGAAAGACAGAGGCTGAGGGGAGACCTGATAGGGGTCTCCAGAATTATGAAATGCATAGACAGGGTGAATAGTCAGAGGCTTTTTTTCCCAGGGTGGAAGTGTCAATTACAAGGAGACACAGGATCAAGATGAGAGGGAGAAAGTTTAAGGGAGATGTGTGGGGGAAATTTTTCACCCAGAGAGTGGTTGGTGCCTGGAACGTGTGCCAGAGGAGGTGGTGGAAGCAGGTACACTAGCAACATTTAAGAGGTATTGGGATGGATACATGAATAGGGAGGGAACAGAGGGATACGGACTGAGTAAGGACAGGAGATTTTTTTTTAGTTTAGTTAGAGCATTATACGCACAGGCCTGGAGAGCTGAAGGGCCTATTTCTGGTCTTTTCTTTTCAAAACACAAACTCAATGGCCATGATTTTACTGGCTTGCTCACCCATCGTTGGGTGAAATGAGCTGGTAAAATCACACGACAGCCAAGAAATCAGTTTCACACCTAATTTGTCAGTATATGTAATGTTATCGGACCAGGCTTTCCAGTGCAGTCAGCCTCTTGCCCATTTCCAGCAGATCTCTCTCCCTCCATTGGGCCTCTGCTGCTGGAATTGCGCACGTGCAGCCACAGAGGTTTTTACATGCGCAATAGCTCCCTCTACTTGTTGATCAGACTGGCTGGCGAATCAAGTTCTATCCACTGACTCGAGTAGCTAGAAACAGTCGAGCCCATTTTTTCCAGCACTAAGTGCGCAAGATTTGGAATAAAAACTCACCGAGAAAACTGATCTCCAACTCTTTCATTTTCACACCACTGGACACTAGAATTTTTCTCATAAAACTCTGCCCAATATCTGCTCCTTTTGCAATTTCCATTTAACTTATAAACCTTTTCACTTAAAATCTGATTATTATTTTGTTACATCTTTAAATAAAGGTAAAGCCACCACAGTCCCAGATGATCATTGCTGCTTTCCCCTTTGAGGCTCGTAGAGTCAGAGAGGTTTACAGCATGGAACAGGCCCTTCGGCCCAACTTGTCCAGGGCCTTAATATCCCGAGTCATTCAGGGTTCCCTACTTCCGCCAGCCTTGCCTTTTACTCTAAGGGGAATGTGTTTATCCTGAACCCTGGTTAACACACTTTTGGAATCCTCCCACTTACCAGAACTCCCTTTGCCTTCCCACACACTCCTCCAATTAATTTTTGAAAGTTCCTGCCTGATACCATCAAAACTGGTCTTGCTCCAATTTAGAATTTTAACTTTTGGGAGACCTATCATTCTCCATAGCTATCTTAAAACTAATTGAATTATGGTCACTGGTCCCAAAGTGACCTCTCACTAACGCTTCTGTCACCTGCCCTTCCTTATTTCCCAAGAGGAGGTCAGGTTTTGCCCCCTCTCTAGTCGGGTCATCCACATACTGAATGAGAAATTCCTCCTGAATACACTCAACAAATTTCTCTCCATCCAATCCTCTAATATTATGGCTGTCCCAGTCAATGTTGGGAAAGTTTAAATCTCCGACTATTACCACCCTATTTTTCTTGGAGCTATCTATAAACACCTTACATATTTGCTCTTCAATTTCCCACTGAATATTTGGGGGCCTATAATACAACCCTATCAAAGTGATTTCCCTCTTATTTCTCAGTTCTATCCATATAGACTCAGTGGCCGAACCCTGGGATATATCCCCTCTCAGTACGGCCGTGATGTTTTCCCTAATCAAAAGTGCAACTCCCCCTCCTCTCTTACCTCCTGTTCTATCTTTCCTGTAGCATCTGTACTCTGGAACATGGAGCTGCCAGTCCTGTCTTTCCCTTAGCCATGTTTCAGTAATTGCTATAATATCCCAGCCCCATGTACCCATCCGTGCCCTGAGTTCATCTGCCTTTGCCCATCAGGTCTCTTGCATTGAAATAAATGCAGTTTAATCTGGATTTCCCTTGCTCTCTATCTTGCTTTTGCCTGATCTGTCTGGTACTGGGATTACTGACACTAGCTTTACAAATTAGTGTGCTGTCTTTGACTTTTGTACTGTTTCAAGCTTCTCTTCTGTCTCCCGACTGTTTTGGATTCCACTTTCCTGCCAGACTAGTTTAAACCCTCTCAAGTGGTTCTAGCAAATCTCCCTGCCAGGATGTTAGTCCCCCTCCAGGTCAGGTGTAACCCATCTCTCTTGAACGGGTCAGACTTTCCCCAGAAAAGATCCCAATGATCCAAAAATTGAAAGCCCCCTGTACCAGCTCTCAAGCCACGCATTCATTTGCCTAATCTTCCTATTTCTACTCTCAGCACGTGGAACCAGTAGTAGTCCTGAAATTACTACCTTCGAGGTCCTGCACTTTAGCTTTCTGCCTAACTCTCTATATTCACACTTCAGGACCTCATCCCTTTTCCTATCTCTGTCGTTGGTACCAATATTACAACGACCTCTGGCTGCTCACCTTCCCCTTTAAGAATGCCCTGCAACCACTCAGAGATGTTCTTGACCCTGGGGAGGAGCTGACTATTGATGATTTAATCTGAGGGTCAGCACACCCCAGGCAAGGGGCAAGGTTGAGAAAGCAGAGTTTTCATGAATAACTTGAATAAAATTCTTATATCTTTGAGGTCAGTTAATGATGGTATTAACTTTTGATCTTTGTTCAGATGGAAGGAGCTTTCAGGCCAAACTCTAAACGTCCCTGGTCTAAAGGCCAGGTGGAGAAGTGTTACACCATTTCCAATATTTTTTTCTGCTACAGTAAATTACAATCCAAACCAGATTAAAATCCCTTTTCAGCAGTAAGCGTATTCTGAGGTGGCTGCATCTTGTTCTCTAGCTTTCAGGGTGAGTCTTGGCCCCATGAATCAGTGAATATGATATTTCCTGCAGAATGGGTACACAGAGCAGTTTTGGAATTATTGGATTAACCTTTTATTAACCTGTCTGGGCACTCGAAAGGGCAATGCTTTCATAGATCGATCAAAAGGATGGAATACTATGGAGATCAGATAAAATTCCACAATACCTTTGGGGATCCTTCAATACTCGTCAAACACAATCAAAAGAAGCTGGTTCAACGTCACCACTCTCTGAATTGTGCCACACTAACTAATTATTTCAGTCGGTGAATACAGTGGACTTTATACCACTACAGATCAGCTTTAATTGTTGATGAGCAAGTTTTTTCTTCTACACTCCCACAAATATCCCCTGTGGAAAAATATTTTAAATTCTTTTTTTGTATTTGGAATTTGGAGATTTGGTGAAAGACAGATCAGACATCATCTCAATGGCTGCTCTACAAAATGTTGGCAAAACAATGATTCAAATTTAACTTGTTCTGTAACGTGTCCTTTCTCACCAAGAAATTTTTAAAGGAGCTTATACAGCATCGAATCACAGACAACTGAGACTTACGAAGAATAGTTTACTCTATAGTTCAGCAGTGACTCCTTCCTGCACTCCCAGCAATCACTCCCACACTCTAACACATGACCACTTGGTCTCCACCAAACATTTTTCCTGATCTCGCAAACTATTGAAAAGTGTTCTCATCACCATCCACTAGGTACACGGTACATACTCTTGAAACTTGGCCAACATTGTCTATCTGACACGCTGCAGGAAAGGATGTCCCGAAGCATGGTACATTGGGGAAACCATGCAGACGCTACGACAACGGATGAATGAACATCACTCGACAATCACCAGGCAAGGCTGTTCCCTTCCTGTTGGGGAATATTTCAGCGGTCACGGGCATTCAGCCTCTGACTTTCGGGTAGCCGTTCTCCAAGGCGGCCTTCACGACACACGACAGCACAGAGTCGCTGAGCAGAGACTGATAGCCAAGTTCCGCACACATGAGGACGGCCTCAACAGGGATCTTGGGTTCATGTTGCACTATCTATAACCCCCATAAATTGTGTGGACTTATAAAATCTCACTAACTTTCCTGTCTGGAAACAATACACAGCTTTTTAACCTGTGCTCAATGCTCTCCCCACTCACATTGTCTGCACCTTTAAGACTTGATTAGCTGTAAAGACTCGCATTCCAATCATTATTCATGTAAGTTGAGTCTGCGCCCTGTTTGTGATCAGAACTCCCACCCACCTGACAAAGGAACAGCCAGTTCCGAAAGCTGGTGGTGTTCGCTACAAATAAACCTGTTGGATTTTAACTTGATGTTGTGAGACTTCTTACTGTGTTTATCCTAGTCCAATGCTGACATCTCCACATCGTGTCTGTCACAGAATTCAGAGCTCAGAACAGTCATTCACCATCCAACAGGAGAGGTCCCTCCAACTCCTTCTCAGTATTGGTTTCTATTCATTTGTATTTTCATTGAAGATTCTGTTCGGGTAAACTTATGTCCTTTTCATCTTCGTAATCCAACATTTGACAATTTGGAGAATTGTGCCTTCAAATGAAGCAGAATTTTACCAGTATTTTATTTAAGTGGTCACAAAGTTTAGTTGATTTGATTTATTATTTTCACATGCATTAACGCACAGTGAAAAATATTGTTTCTTGTGCGTTATACAGACAAAACATACCAATCATAGAGAAGGAAATGAGAGAGTGCAGAATGTAGTGTTACAGTCAGTGCCAGGATGTAGAGAAAGATCAGCTTAATGCGAGATAGGTCCATTCAAAAGTCTGACAGCAGCAGGGAAGAAGCTGTTCTTGAGTCGATTGGTACGTGACCTCAGACTTTTGCATCTTTTTCCTGAAGGAAGAATGTGGAAGAGAGAATGTCCGGGGTGTGTGAGGTCCTTAATTATGCTGGCTGCTTTGTTGAGTAGGTGAGAAGTGTGAACAGAATTGATAGATGGGAAGCTGGTTTGCGTGATGGATTGAGCTACATTCACAGTCTTTTGTAGTTCTTTGCGGTCTTGAGCAGAACAGGAGCCCGTACCAATCTGTGATACAACCAGAAAGAATGTGTTCTATGATGGATCTGTAAAAGTTGGTGAGAGTCGTAGCTGACATGCCAAATTTCCAAATTTGCCATGACTTCAGAATGGGAATTGTGTGTGATAGATAGCAAGTGGAGGATTGATGTTAAATGTGACAGGCAGCTCTTTAAGTCAGTCAGTAAAATCTACTTTTAAGTTGACACTTGAACAGGGTAGCATTGAGGTTTCCAAATCCCTGATGACCAGCACACAGGAGGTCAGGGGAAGCCCAGCGGTAAATATATCCAATTCTCTACCAGCCAGGGTGGGTGCAGATGATCGCTCAGGAAACTTTGGGCTTCATCTGGATTGAGATTCCAGTCTCAGTCTCCACAACCTCCAACACACCTGTCAGTCTCACCCTGTCACCAGATTGTCATAGCTGGGCAGTTCCTTCCACAGTAGCGGCTTTTAATGGGCTCTGAATATTAATCTCAGCCCGGTTAATCCTCTGTCAATCTTGGGCAAGTGTGTCCTCCACTTTGACGTGTTCCTGTCCGAGTGTTAAACTCCAGCTCCTTTAGGGCGGCGATGATGTAGTGGTATTATCGCTAGATTATTAATCCAGAAACTCAGCTGAAGATCCAGGGATCCGCATTCGAATCCCGCTGCGGCAGATGGTGGAATTTGAATTCAATAACAAAAAAATCTGGAATAAAAAATCTACTGATGGCCATGAAACCATTATCGATTGTCGGGAAAACCCATCTGGTTCACTAATATCCTTTGGGGAAAATTGGGCAGAGAAATGGCTGATGGAATTTAATCCAGATAAATGCGAAGTGATGCATTTCGGTAGAACTAATGTGAGGAGGAGCTATACAATAAATGGCAGAACCATCAGGAGTATAGATGCACAGAGGGACCTGAGTGTGCAAGTCCACAGATCCTTAATGGTGGCAATGCAGGTGGAGAGGGTGGTAAAGAAGGCATATGGCATGCATAGAGTATAAAAGTTGGCGTATGATGTTGCAGCTATATAGAACATTGGTTAGGCCACATTTGGAATATTGCATCCAGTTCTGGTCGCTGCTTTGGAGAGAGTACAGAAAAGGTTTACCAGGATGTTGCCTGGTATGGAGAGTCTTAGCTATGAGGAGAGATTGGGGAAACTGGAGTTGTTCTCCCTGGAAAGACGGACAATGAGGGATGACCTAATAGAGGTGTATAAAATTATGAAGGGCATAGATAGGGTGAACAGTGGGAAGCTTTTTCCTAGGTCAGAGGTGACAAACACAAGGGGTCACAGGTTCAAGGTGAGGGGGCGAGGTTTAACTCAGATATGTTATCTCAGATATCTTGAGGCATACAAGATGATCAGAGGGTTAGATAGGGTGGACAGTGAGAGCCTTTTTCCTCTGATGGTGATGGCTAACACGAGGGGACATAGCTTTAAATTAAGGGGTGGTAATTATAGGACGGATGTCAGAGGTAGGTTCTTTACTCAGAGGGTAGTAAGGGTGTGGAATGCCCTGCCTGCAGCAGTTGTGGACTCACCAACTTTAAGGGCGTTCGAATGGTCAGTGGATAGACATAACATAAGAACATAAGAACATAAGAAATAGGAGCAGGAGTAGGCCATCCAGCCCTTCGAGCCTGCCCCGCCATTCAATAAGATCATGGCTGATCTGTCGCTGCTCAGTTCCACATTCCCACCCTCTCCCCATAACCCTTAATCCCCTCTCCTATCAAAAACCCATCAACCCGCGTCTTAAAAATATTTAGCGAGGCAGCCTCCACCACTTCAACGGGCAGAGAATTCCAGAGATTCACCACCCTTTGAGTGAAGAAGTTCCTCCTCAACTCCGTTCTAAACTGCCCCCCTTTTATCTTGAGGCTGTGCCCCCTAGTCCTACTGTCTTTTTTGAGCGGGAAGAGTCTTTCCACCTCTATCCTATCCATCCCATTCATCATCTTATACGTCTCAATGAGATCTCCCCTCATTCTTCTAAACTCTAACGAGTACAAGCCCAGTTTATTCAGCCTCTCCTCATAGCTCAACCCCCTCAACTCCGGTATCAGTGTAGTAAACCTCCTCTGCACTCCCTCCAAGGCCAAAATATCTTTGCGCAGGTGCGGCGCCCAAAAATGCACACAGTACTCCAGTTGCAGCCTCACCAATGCCCTATACAGCTGCAGCAAGACCTCCCTACTTTTATATTCAATCCCCCTCGCTATGAAGGCCAGCATCCCATTCGCCTTCCTGACCAACTGTTGCACCTGCAAGCTGGGTTTTTGCGACTCATGCACAAGGACCCCGAGGTCCCTCTGCACCGTCGCCTGCTGCAGTTTTTCGCCCCGTAAGTAATAGTCCTTCCTACCATTCTTCCTACCAAAGTGGACCACCTCACACTTGCCAACATTAAATTCCATTTGCCATTTCCTGGCCCATTCGCCCAGCCTATCTAGATCCTTCTGCAGACTCTCCACACCCTCCGCACAATTTGCCGTTCCCCCAATCTTGGTGTCATCAGCAAATTTCGACACTCTACACTCTGTTCCCTCCTCCAGATCATCTATATAAATGGTAAAAAGCTGAGGCCCCAGCACCGACCCATATGGATAACATTGGAATAGTTTAGGTTAGAGGGTCATTAGATTGGTTCCACTGGTCGGCGTAACATCGAGGGCCGAAGGGCCTGTACTGTGCTGGAATGTTCTATGATATCAGAGGGATGTATTTTACACAGGGGGTGGTGGGGGCCTGGAATGCACGGCCAAGCAAGGTGGTGGAGGCGGACACGCTGGGATCGTTTAAGACTTATCTGGATAGTCACATGAACAGACTGGGAATAGAGGGATACAAATGAATAATCTAGTTGGAAGAATGAGCAGTGCAGGCTTGGAGGGCCGAAGGGCCTGTTTCCTGTGCTGTATTGTTCTTTGTTCTTTGTCCTTTGTTCTTTGTTCTGCGATCTTTACCCAGTGACTCACTTACATGTGACTCCCAAGTCATAGCAATGTAGTTGACTCTCAACTGCCCTTCAAGGGCAACTAGGGATGGGCAATAAATGCAGGTCAGCCAGCAATGCCCATATCCCAGGAATGAGTGAAGAAAAAGCTTGGCTTGTCAGCACTGAGGATTCCGCTTTTCATGATATCAGAAACATAAATAAGATTAAGGATTGTTATATAAATCTCCTTATACTAAAACCATATTAATATGAAAAGCATAGAATCACTTTCTGTTACAGCAAAGTGTTCTTTAGTAACCAATAGATCACCACTCATGGAGTTGTAACTTAATGATCTATCCACACTTGTATAATAGATATTACAGTCACACTCTCACTGAATATTTAATATTCACATCTGCAGCTGTTTGGCAGTTGATTCTTGAAGGGAACTCGGAATGTGTTTAGCCCTTAGGAAACCAAAATGGAAAAGAGCTGAATAAAGATTGATGTTTGAAAAGAAATAAATATTAATGTCACCCATATCTAAACACTCCCCAGAGGGCCAGCTTTATACCAGGTCTGATATATTTCTGTAATGTTCACATAATGTGCTGGAGATACATGGAAAGATGGAATAGACCCAAAGCTGCACATCCAGGCAGCAAGTTCTGACTTTGCTCTCCCCGTGTGAGACACACCCATTGATGTAGTTTCCGAAATTCAGGCTCGATATCTGAATGTTCAGGACACGGGGCTCTGTGACGGTCACATTTCTAGAATCACAGAATACTACAGCACAGAAGAGGCTTTTCAGCCCATCGAGTCTGCACTGATGCATGAAAGGTCCTGACCTGCCCACCTAATCCCATTTGCCAGCACTTGGCCCATAGCCTTGAATGTTATGACGTGCCAAGTGCTCATTCAGGCACTTTTTAAAGGATGTGAGACATCCACCACCCTCCATTCCAGACCATCACTACCCTCTGGGTAAAAGGTTTTTCTTCAAATCCCCCCTCACTTTTAACTTGTCCCTCATAACTGACCCTTCAACTAAGGGAAACAGCTGCTCCCTATCCACCCTGTCCGTGCCCCTCATAATCTTGTACACCTCAATCAGGTCACCCCTCAGTCTTCTCTGCTCCAGTGAAAACAACCCAAGTCTATCCAACCTCTCTTCGTAACTTAACTGTTCCACCCCAGGCAGCATCCTGGTCAATCTCCTCTGCACCCTGTCCAGTGCAATCACATCCTTCCTGTAATGTGGCGACCAGAACTATAATGTCCTTCTGCATGTGAAACTCCCCATCAAAAGGACAACAGTGAATTATTGGGATTCTAACATTGAACAGCATTGTTCTTTCAACATTTCCAGTGCAATATTTTATAGATCAAATTTTAAACAACCACAAGCTACAAGATGAGATTGTAATCCAAGGCAGAAATGGAATTATTTCAAATTCTAAATACTTAATTTAGTATAGTTCATGGGCAGCACGGTAACACAGTGGGTTAGCACTGCTGCTTCACAGCTCCAGGGACTTGAGTTCGATTCCTGGCTTGGGTCACTCTCTGTGTGGAGTTTGCACATTCTCCTCGTGTCTGCGGGGGTTTCCTCCGGGTGCTCCGGTTTCCTCCCACAGTTCAAAGACGTGTGGGTTAGTTTGATTTGGTCAGGCTAAAATTGCCCCTTACTGTCCTGAGATGTGTAGGTTAGAGGGATTAGTGAATAAAATATATAGGGATAAGGGGGGATGGGGCCTGGGTGGGAATGTGGTCGGTGCAGACTCAAGGGTTTACTGTGCTGTAGGGTTTCTATGATTTCAAAGCTTTCACTTCAAAAGAAAGTGACATATAAGCCATCAGAAGAACCAAAGGATATTTATGGGTTACTAAGCACTGGGGAGAACACATCACGCGAGTCTTGGGAGCAAAGGTCAAGGTGCTGTAATGACCTCACCTGAGACCTGCCGAGATTTCGGAGCCTGGGCAGGAAACACTGCCAGTGAGAGCGGAACCTGTGAGCGGCTCCTTTGGGAATCCCTGGGAATGGGCCCCAGTGTAAGGAAGCTGGTGCAGAGGAGATTGGGAAGGGATCGTGAGAGGAAAACCCAGGGAAAGAGAGACCTGGAGGATGAAGGCAGGGTTAAAATCAGGCCTCAACTTTCAGTGCTGTTAAAATAAGAATGTATCTGAGAATATCAAAAATATTTCTATCAAAGTATCACCTTGTGATTGGTGTTATATTTTGTTTTATAATATTTCTGAGGAAGGCCTGGGTTATTTTGTTGCAGTGAAGGTGTCATATACATAAAAATTATCAGTGTAACGTTGTGTTGGTATCACAAATCATTTCAACAACTAAATGAAATCACCATTTGCAATGTCTTATAGTGTGAATATATCCTTCTGAATAATTTGATGTTCTAAAAGTAGAAACATAAATACTTATCAGACTTTTGTTTTTTGATTTTAGTTTACCAAAAGCTGTTCATAAACAGATACATTTATGAGAATGCTCAAGAAAGTCTGCTTTCACTTGTCATTCTCAAAAACTTCAATATTCCACAAGCATCCACCCAATCAGTGGAATATTGCAGTTTTCTTTGACACGTTAAAGAGGAATAATCTGAGTTCTGTTCCTGGACTCAGGGTATTACATATGAAAAGAGACAGTTTACAAGTTCACTGCCCTCCCATTGGAAGATCAGAGAGCTGTGGCCAGAATATTAGCCCTCGACAGAAGCGCTCAGTTGCAGATATTTAAAGCAGACCTGTATGTTTAAATACTTTTCCTGAATGTGTTATCAGACGTTGGTCCCTTAGCGGATGAGAAAGGGGACCTAGTGGTAGGGGATGGGGATATGGCTAAGGTCTTGAATAACTTTTTTGTTTCTGTCTTCACGGAGGAGGACGTGAATAATTTGCCGGGTGTTAGAGATGGAAAGGTGGTAGGACTGGAGGGTCTCAATGACATTACTGTTACTAGAGAAGTGGTGCTCGACAGACTGGAGGGACTGATTGTGGACAAGTCCCCAGGACCGGATGGAATGCATCCGAGGGTTCTGAAAGAAATGGCGGAGGTGATAGTGGATGCCTTGGTGGTTATTTTCCAGACGTCGCTGGATTCCGGGGAAGTGCCGGAAGATTGGAAAACGGCTAATGTTACGCCGTTGTTTAAGAAGGGTGCCAGGCAAAAGGCGGGGAATTACAGGCCGGTTAGTTTAACGTCTGTGGTAGGTAAAATGTTAGAATCCGTCATTAAGGAGGAAATTGCGAGGCATCTTGAAGGGAATTGCTTGATAGGGCAGACGCAACACGGTTTCATTAAAGGGAAGTCGTGTCTGACAAATTTACTGGAGTTCTATGAGGATGTGTCTAGGGCGGTGGATAGAGGAGAGCCGGTGGATGTGGTCTTTCTGGATTTTCAGAAGGCGTTTGATAAGGTACCTCACAAGAGGTTACTGCAGAAGGTCAGAGGACATGGAGTTGGGGGTAGGGTGTTAGCGTGGATAGAGGATTGGTTGTCAAATAGGAGGCAGAGAGTGGGGGTCAATGGGTGCTATTCGGATTGGCGGTTGGTGACTAGTGGGGTGCCCCAGGGGTCGGTGCTGGGGCCTCAGCTATTTACCATTTATATAGATGATCTGGAGGAGGGAACCGAGTGTAGGGTGTCGAAATTTGCTGATGACACCAAGATTGGGGGAAAGGCAAATTGTGTGGAGGGTGTGGAGAGTCTGCAGAAGGATCTAGATAGGCTGGGCGAATGGGCCAGGAAATGGCAAATGGAATTTAATGTTGGCAAGTGTGAGGTGGTCCACTTTGGTAGGAAGAATGGTAGGAAGGACTATTACTTACGTGGCGAAAAACTGCAGCAGGCGACGGTGCAGAGGGACCTCGGGGTCCTTGTGCATGAGTCGCAAAAACCCAGCCTGCAGGTGCAGCAGGTGGTCAGGAAGGTGAATGGGATGCTGGCCTTCATAGCGAGGGGGATTGAATATAAAAGTAGGGAGGTCTTGCTGCAGCTGTATAGGGCATTGGTGAGGCCGCAGCTGGAGTACTGTGTGCAGTTTTGGGCGCCGCACCTGCGCAAGGATATTTTGGCCTTGGAGGGAGTGCAGAGGAGGTTTACTAGGCTGATACCGGAGTTGAGGGGGTTGAGCTATGAGGAGAGGCTGAATAAACTAGGCTTGTACTCGTTAGAGTTTAGAAGAATGAGGGGAGATCTCATTGAGACGTATAAGATGATGAATGGGATGGATAGGATAGAGGTGGAAAGACTCTTCCCGCTCAAAAAAGACAGTAGGACTAGGGGGCACAGCCTCAAGATAAAGGGGGGGCGGTTCAGAACGGAGTTGAGGAGGAACTTCTTCACTCAAAGGGTGGTGAATCTCTGGAATTCTCTGCCCGTTGAAGTGGTGGAGGCTGCCTCGCTAAATATTTTTAAGAAGCGGGTTGATGGGTTTTTGATAAGAGAGGGGATTAAGGGTTATGGGGAGAGGGCGGGAAAGTGGAACTGAGCCACGACAGATCAGCCATGATCTTATTGAATGGCGGGGCAGGCTCGAAGGGCCAGATGGCCTACTCCTGCTCCTATTTCTTATGTTCTTATGTGAGCGATGCTGACAGGTTGTGTTTGTTGCCTGTCTCCAATTATCTTCAGAAGCCGACCAGCATCTTTCTGTAACAATCCCTGTGATGATGAGGCTCCCCTGATGGTGTTAGATATGGAATTCCAGGACATTGACACAGCAATTATGAGAAGTCTGAAATGAGAAGAAATCTGTGACCTTCTCTTAATACCCCAGTGTTTCTCTAACTTTCTGAGCTCCCAGTTACATGGGCTGACCTAAAGAATTCTCCTGATTCTGCCTAATTATATTTTGCTGCAAAGTATCTATTTTCATTCATGAAATCAATGTGACAACCCTTCATGGCAACACGTTAAGAGTTAAAATATCTGATCACAGGCTCTCTCAAACTAAAATGAACCCAAATTAAAAATCAATTTGAGTTAATTACAATAACTTGTGGTCTCTATCACATGACAGTGTCTCAAAATATGTCAAAGTTTTTTAATAGGATTATGTGACAATTCACTTCACATTCCCTCTATCCACTTTTAAAATCAAACTACTTTCCATCCTAGATATTCAAAACCACTTTGTAAAACATTAACTTAAAAACATGAGACTTTGATCTTCTCATCAACGGGAGTTACTGGATAGTGATCAAGGGAAGGAATTTCCATCAATTAAACCTGCACTCCAACTCCCAGACCAGGGATTTGGGACTAATTGTAACATTTCTTATGGTGTCCTCCAACAGATTATTTAACTTAGAACAGAGCACGGATCAAATCCGAAACCTCCCTGATGTGATTGACTCGGTTACTCAATCTCTGAACCATCAAAGGATTGAGTTTGTTTTTAAAATGGACCAAGAGGAAATGTGGAAAATCAAACAAAAAGCTGGAGGGGGAAATCAGCAGAAGGATATTGGTCAGCTGTAAAATTGAAACTGAATCCTTGTGACTCCTGATTAACTTCAGTAGATTGATAGCTTGAGGCAGGATATTAATGAGTATTCTGGGATGCAGTGAGAGTTGCGGCAGTAGCGCTGATGGCGACTTTGAGTAATTAATCTAAAATGAGGAGCTATTTGCCAGAAGTGTGAATTAAAGAGAAACTGGTTTTTGCATTGCCCTCCTGGAACTGCAAAAGGTTATAATGGCAGTTTATAAACTGTTAATTTCAGAATAATTGGAGCATGTCTCAAAATGAATAACAAAGTGACAACCTCAACAATCGGTGCAATGCCAAATTCACCCTTTATGTTACTTGGTAATAGTACTGCCAGCAGTTTAAATTGTAAAAGGAATTGTGGATTCAATAGCTGCCTGAAAACTCTGATAAATGTCATTTTGTTTAAGTTTGGCAAAGAAACAACTTTCTCACCATTCTTTTGCTATTAAAATTTGGGAAGAATTTGATTACTGCTGTGTAAATTTCCGTGAGCACAGACACACAAAGATCTGCATTGTCAGGCTAAAGATCAGGGAGAAAATAGCTGACTGCAAAATCAGGCAGCACAGAGTGAAGGGGTAAAGGATAACTATTCGGAAAGCTGGAATTGCGATCACACACTGGGGCAGTCCTGGGACATCTACGGCTCGCAATTTATATCAGTGATTTAGATTTTGAAATAAAAAACCTAATTAAACTGAGAGAACTGTCAATACTGAGGAGAATGGCAACCAAAAACAATAAGATATTAATGAACTTGCAGAATGAACAGGTAATTGGCAAATTAAAAAAATTAAAGTTTACTTATCACACAAGTAGGCTTACATTAACACTGCAATGAAATTACTGTGAAAATCCCCTAGTGGCCACTTGTTTAGAACATAGAACATAGAACATAGAACATTACAGCGCAGAACAGGCCCTTCGGCCCACGATGTTGCGCCGACCAGTTACAAAAACAATGACCCACTAGCCTATACCAATCCCTTTTCATCCATAAACCTATCCAGAGATCTCTTAAACGCCCCCAAACTAGACGCATTTACAACTGCAGCAGGCAGGGCATTCCAATCCCTCACCACCCGCTGGGTAAAGAACCTACCCCTGACATCCGTCCTGTAGCTACCCCCCCTTAATTTAAAGCCATGCCCCCTCGTGCTAGCTTTCTCCATCCGAGGAAAAAGGCTATCACTATCCACCCTATCTAAACCTCTAATCATCTTATATGTTTCAATAAGATCCCCTCTTAGCCGCCTTCTTTCCAACGAAAACAACCCTAAATCCCTCAGTCTCTCCTCATAGGACCTCCCCACCATACCAGGCAACATCCTAGTAAACCTCCTCTGCACCCTCTCCAACGCCTCCACATCCTTCTTGTTTGTGCATGGAATCAGAGGAGATAGGTGAGGTGTTGAATGAATACTTTTCTTCAGTATTCACTAAGGAGCGAGGCCATGTTTTTGAGGATGAGCGTGTGATACAGGCTGATAGGATGGAGGAGGTAGATGTTCTGAGGGAAGATGTATTAGCAATTTTGAAAAACCTGAGGGTCGATAAGTCCCCGGGGCCAGATGGGATACATCCTAGGATACTTTGGGAGGCAAGGGATGAGATTGTGGAGACTTTAGCTTTGATCTTTGGGTCCTCACTGTCCGCGGGGATTGTGCCAGAGGACTGGAGAGTGACGAATTTTGTTCCTCTCTTCAATAAAGGAAATAGGAATGACCCTGCTAATTATAGGCCAATTATATACTTTGTTGGTTGGTAAGATAATGGAAAGGGTCCTGAGAGATAGGATTTATGACCATTTAGAAGGATGCAGCTTAATTCGGGATAGTCAGCACGGATTCGTGAGGGATGAGTCCTACCTCACAAATTTGATTGAATTTTTTGAGGAGGTAACTAAGTGTGTGGATGAAGGTAGAGCGGTTGTTGTCGTATGCATGGATATTGATAAAGTTCCCAATGGTAGGCTCATGAAGAAAGTAAGGAGGTGTGGGATAGAAGGAAATTTGACTGATTGGATAAGTAACTGGCTGTATCATAGACAGAGGGTGGTGGTGGAGGGAAAATCTTCAGACTGGAGGCCAGTTACCGGCGGTGTACCACAGGGATCAGTGCTGGGTCCTCTGTTTTATGTGATTTTTATCAATGACTTGGAGGAGGGGCTGAAGGGTGGGTCAGTAAATTTGCTGATGACACCAAGATTGGTGGAGTAGTGGATGAGGTGGAGGGCTCTTGTAGGCTGCAAAGAGACATTGATAGGATGCAGAGCTGGGCCGAAAAATGGCAGATGGAGTTTAACCCTGATAAGTGCGAGGTGATTCATTTTAGTAGGACAAAACTTGAATGCGGATTACAGGGTCAACGGCAGGGTTCTGAGGAATGTGGAGGAACAGAGAGATCTTGGGGTTCATATCCACAGATCTCTGAAGGTTGCCACTCAAGTGGATAGAGCTGTGAAGAAGGCTTATAGTGTGTTAGCGTCTATTAACAGGGGGTTTGAGTATAAGAGCCGTGGGGTTATGCTGCAACTGTACAGGACCTTGGTAAGACCACATTTGGAATATTGTGTGCAGTTCTGGTCACCTCACTATAAGAAGGATGTGGAAGCATTGGAGAGAGTGCAGAGGAGATTTACCAGGATGCTGCCTGGTTTGGAGGGTAGGTCTTATGAGGAAAGGTTGAGGAAGCTGGGACTTTTCTCTTTAGAGCGGAGGAGGATGAGAGATGACTTAATAGAGGTTTATAAGATGATGAGGGGGATAGATAGAGTGGACGTGCAGAGACTATTTCCTCAGGTGGATGTAGCTGTTACTAGGGGGCATAACTATAAAGTTCATGGTGGGTGATATAGGAGGGATGTCCGAGGTAGATTCTTTACTCAGAGTGTGGTTGGGGTGTGGAATGCACTGCCTGCTGTGATAGTGGAGTCGGACACTTTAGGAACTTTCAAGCGGTTATTGGATAGGCACACGGAGCACTCCAGAATGATAGGGAGTGGGATAGCTTGATGTTGGGTTTGGACATAGCTCAGCACAACATCGAGGGCCGAAGGGCCGAAGGGCCTGTACTGTGCTGTGCTGTTTTATATCTATGTCTATGCCACACTCCGGTGCCTGTTCGGATACACGGAGGGAAAGTTTAGCATTGGCAATGCACCTAACCTGTATGTCTTTCGGACGGTGGGAAGAAACTGGAGCACCCCTGGAGGAAATCCACACAGACACTGGAAGAACATGCAGACTCCACACAGACAGTGACCCAAGCCGGGAATCAAATCTAGCTCCCTGGAGCTGTGAGGCAGCAGTGCCAATCACTGTGCCACTGTACTGCTCGTCTAGACAAATTTGGGCAAAGTCTTAATTTAATGTATGCAAGTGTGAGGTGTTATATCTTAATAAGATTGCATATTTCCTTAGAAAATAAGAATCTAAAAGTGGCAGAGGAGCAAAGGAATCTTTTAAAGATCTTTAGGGCAGTTAAGAACATTAGAAATAGGAGAAGGAATAATTTATGCTCCCCCTTCAGCCACCGTTTAATAAGATTGTGGCAGAACTTCAACACTAACTTCACTGCTCCGTCCCTTCCTTCTATCCATTAATTTCTTTCATTCTAAAGACATTAATTAGATCACTCTTCCAATTTCTCTTTTCTGGAGATCCAGTTTATTTATTAGTGTCACAAGTTGGCTTACATTAACATTGCAACAAAGTTACTGTCCCCTCGTCACCATACTCCTGTGCCTGTTCAGATACACTGAGGGAGAATTTAGCATGGACAATCCACCTATATAAATCACAAAATGTTGTGTCAAAAGTTAAGGCCAACTCAAAAGCAAACCAATCACTGGAGTTTATTTCCAGAGGGATAGAATTGACCAGTAGAGAAATGATGTTATATCTGTGTTGAAACTTATTTGCTCAACGTTTTATTTGCACAACATGTGTCCAAACCCGGTCACTATATTATAAGAAATGACATGGAGACACTGATGTGAGTATAAATAGATGCAGAATACTAATATCACAACTGTGAGGGAAAGCTGGATCTCTAGAAAAGAGAAATCGGAAGTGTGATTTAATTGATGTCTTTAGAATGAAAGAAATTAATGGATAGAAGGAAGGGACGGTGCAGTGAAGTTAGTGTTGAAGTTCTGCCACGATCTTATTAAACAGTGGCTGAAGGGGAACATAAATTATTCCTTCTCCTATTTCTAATGTTCTTAACTGCCCTAATAAAAATCTTTAATCATCTGAAGAGGTTTTATCCAATTGACACAGAGAAGATATTCTCACCTGTGGAGGAGACAGTGTAAATTTAACCTAATCACGAATAAATCTGATAGGAATTCAGGGGAAACTGCTTACCCCAGAGTGGTGGAATGTGGAATGTGCTATTACCCGGGGTGGATGAGGTGAATAATATTGAGGATGCAAGGTGGGAGGAGACTCTCCTGAAGCATAAACACCAACTTAGATTAATCAGAATGATTGAATGATTATTCTAATACAACCTCCAAATAATCATTTGAATGATGGAATGTTTGTGTGTGAGAGAGAGAAAGAGAGGGGGTGAGATGGGATGTGAAGGAAGATTGAAATAACTCTCACTGTTTTAGGAACAATATATAACTTTAATTTATATTTGTGCGTTAAGAAGTGTAGAATATGGTTTCAGTTCCATTTTGATATTTTGTAAGGTTGGTGCCAGGGAGTCTGGACAGCCTCCAATACGGTTTGATTATATAACCTGCATTTTTCATGAGGGTTTACAACCCTTGAATTGAAGAGATGGGTTACAAAAAAATTAGTAGTTCAGTGATTTTAGGAAAAAGCACAAAGTAGAAATAACTCTGCTTACTGGGGTGATGAAAGAGACATAGGGAAAGACAAACACAAAGTTCAGAGTGTGTATGTCAGGGAAAGAAGATGTGAGTTTTAAGCTGTCTCATAAGGAATATTGTGAGGCGACTGGGTTTAGGGAACTCATGTATTTGCTCTGCAGTTGAAATAATAGTGAGGTCAGAGTTGGGTTTTGAGTGTCTCAGGGACCGATACCAGCTGAGGAAAAACATCCAGTGAATGTGCAGAAATCCAGTAGAAAGAACCATCTGCAACTGGGCTAGCCCAAACAAGAAGCCTTGATGTTAACATGATGGTAAATCTTCACTGGGTCTTTTGTGCCTGTAAGGGAATTGCTGGAATAAAAGGAATAATGTAAGTTTAAATAATTTTCTGGTGTTTGTATTGAGATTTTTCCAATCATTTTGCCTGGTGTAATCTAATGTATTTTCATTGCTTCATACATGTTTTATTCTTCATGTTAAAAGTTCATCAGTAAACTTTTCTGAATTTGTTCATTAACTTTCCTCCACAATTGAAAGAAAAGTCAAAGTTAGGATTTATCAAGCTGGGTTTCACTCTGGGATCTGACATGTTCAGTATTAGTAGCAGCTGGGATCATAACAATTCTTAATGAAAGTAACACATTTTCAACTCAACTTTGTTTAAATTGACAGCATAGGTTCAAGAACTGAAGGCAGGTATTTTGGAATTTTCATGAAAACAGCTATTAAGAATCTCCATCCTCCCCCTGCAATGATGAGTGTTTCAGTAATAAGGCTGTTAATCAGTGTTCTAGCTTTGAGTGGTTTTTATGGATATCTGAGACAGACATGTAAAAGTAGAGAATGAGAATTTTAAGTTCTGATTTTCTGTACTCCAGAATTATGACCATTAAGGCCTCCTATTATAATACAGACGTGAGTTTTTTCAGTGTATGGAAGCAGCAGCTGGCAGTACACATCTTAATGTGGGTTCGACCACATTCATTTAACACTTCTTCATAGCTACTAATTAGGCAGACAACATAATTAAAGGTTGCTTTATTCAGGTATCCTGGTGATTCATACTGAATGATGTGGGAATATTCATTGACTCTGATAGTTTAAAATACAAATTAGTGGAGGTCTCCAAAAATGTGACGTTTGAACAAAATTGGTGGAAATTATGAGAAGCCTGTGTTCTTTGTGAATGTTTTTGATTTCAGCAATTGCACTTGTTGATAACTTTAATTTGACTGACTGGCATCTGGTCCCATGTGGAAAATCCTGCAGCCCAGGGTTTGGGATTGAGTTGAATTTTAAACCATTTACTTTGATGTCTGAAAGCAGTTTGAGTTGAGCTGGGCAGGTGAGCTGAAGGTCTGCACTTCCTAAGGATTATTATTGTTTCCGAGGGCAAGGATAACCTTGGCTAGTCGGTAGGAATGATCTCACAGCTCCAGGAAATTCTATACGCCGTGTTACTAAGTTCAAACATCAAGAGAAATCTGAGTGAGAAATGTAATCTTCTCACAGAGGGAATCTCTCAGTATCCTGTATTACAAGCAATGAAAATGGTGTACACTGAACGTGATAAAGTTCCTGTGGATGCTTCCAAATTAACAAGTTTGTAAATTCTATTAAAGGTTTTAATTTTGTCAGTTACTTGTTTAAGGGAGCGGTGAATATGTAGAACATAGAACATAGAACGTTACAGCGCAGAACAGGCCCTTCGGCCCACGATGTTACGCCGACCAGTTACAAAACAATGACCCACTAACCTAAACCAATCCCTTTTCGTCCATAAACCTATCCACGGATCTCTTAAACGCCCCCAAACTAGGCGCATTTACAACTGCAGCAGGCAGGGCATTCCAATCCCTCACCACCCTCTGGGTAAAGAACCTACCCCTGACATCCGTCCTATAACTACCACCCCTTAATTTAAAGCCATGCCCCCTCGTGCTAGATTTCTCCATCAGAGGAAAAAGGCTATTACTATCCACCCTATCTAAACCTCTAATCATCTTATATGTTTCAATCAGGTCCCCTCTTAGCCGCCTTCTTTCCAGCGAAAACAACCCCAAATCCCTCAGCCTCTCCTCATAGGACCTCCCCTCCATACCAGGCAACATCCTGGTAAACCTCCTCTGCACCCTCTCCAAAGCCTCCACATCCTTCCTGTAATGTGGGGACCAGAACTGCACACAGTACTCCAAGTGCGGCCGCACCAGAGTTGTGTACAGTTGCAACATGACGCTGCGACTCCTAAATTCAATCCCCCTACCAATAAACGCCAAGACACCGTATGCCTTCTTAACAACCTTATCTACTTGACTCCCAACTTTCAGGGATCTATGTACACACACACCTAGATCCCTCTGCTCATCCACACTATTCAAAGTCCTCCCGTTAGCCCTATACTTGACACATCTGTTATTCCTACCAAAGTGAATTACCTCACACTTCTCCGCATTAAACTCCATCCGCCACCTCTCGGCCCAGCTCTGCAACCTGTCTAAGTCTTCCTGCAAACTATGACACCCTTCATCACTATCTACCACACCTCCGACTTTGGTGTCATCAGCAAATTTACTAATCCACCCAACTATACCCTCATCCAGATCATTTATAAAAATTACAAACAGCAGTGGCCCCAAAACAGATCCCTGAGGCACACCACTCGTAACCGAACTCCATGATGAATATTCACCATCAACCACCACCCTCTGTCTCCTATCCGCTAGCCAATTCCTGATCCAATTCCCTAGATCACCCCCAATCCCATACATCTGCATTTTCTGCAGAAGCCTACCATGGTGATCCTTATCAAACGCCTTACTAAAATCCATATACACCACGTCCACTGCCTTACCCCCATCCACCTCTTTGGTCACTTTCTCAAAAAACTCAATAAGGTTAGTAAGGCACGACCTACCCGCCACAAAACCATGTTGTTTCCTAAATAACAAAGATTTTAATTTATGCACTTCAATATTAAAATTGTCCAATTAGTGATGCTTGGAAACATAGAAAATAGGAGCAGGAGTAGGCCATTCGGCCCCTCGAGCCTGCACCACCATTCAACATGATCATGGCTGACCATACACTTTCAGATCCCACTCCCACTTTCTCTCCATATCCCTTGATCCCTTTACCCACAGGGCCATGTCCATCTCCCTCTTGAACATTTCTAATGAACCAGCCCCAACAGCTTTCTGTGGGAGAGAATTCCACAGGTTCCCAACTCTCTGAGTGAAGAAGTTCTTCCTCATCTCAATCCTGAATGGCTTACTCCTTATTCTTAGACTGTGATCCCCTAGTTCTACACTTCCCCAACATTGGGAATATTCTTCCCGCATCCAGCCTGTCCAGTCCCATCAAGATTTTATATGTTTCTATGAGATTCCCTCTCATTTTCTGAATTCCAGTGAGTACAAGCCCAGTCAATCCAGTGTCTCATGTGTCTGTCCTGCCATTCCAGGAATCAGTCTGGTGAATCTTTGCTGGACTCCCTCGTTAGCAAGAATGTCCTTCCTCAGACTAGGAGACCAAAACTGTACACAATACTCAAGGTGTGGCCTCTCCAAGACCCTGTATAACTGCAGCAAGACATCCTTACCCCTATACTCAAATCCTCTTGCTATGAAGACCAGCATGCCAACCTTCTCACTACCTGCTGTATCTGCATGCCAACCTTCAGGAACTGTTCCACCATGACACCCAGGTCATGTTACACTTCCCCTTTTCCTAAACTGCCACCATTCAGATAATAATCTTTCTTCCTGTTTTTGCCACTAAAGTGGAGAACCTCACATTTATCCACATTATATTGCATTTGCCAAGTATTTGCCCGTTCAGTCAGCCTGTCCGATGCACCCTGCAGCCCCTTAGCATCCTCCTCACAAGTAAGAAGTCTCACAAAACCAGGTTAAAGTCTAACGGGTTTATTTGGAATCATGAGCTTTCAGAGTGTGGCTCCTTCCTCTGAGTCACCTGAGGAAGGAGCAGAACTCTGAAAGCCCATGGCTCTTTCCAGTTTTAAATCTACCATCACTCAACTATACCTGTAACCTCTTGTTCTAGATTTCTCCTCAAGAAGAAATATTTGATCTACATTTACTCTGTTAGTAACTTCTAAGATTTTATTTACCTCAATCAGATCCCCTTTCATCCCTCTAAGCTCCAGCGAGTACAAGCCCAAACTGTTTAATCTCTCCTCGTACGTCAACCCTTTTATCCCCGGAATCAATCTGGTGAACTTTCTCTGAGCTGCCTCCAATGCCCCACATCCTTCCTCAGATAAGGAGACCAAAACTGGACACAATACTCCAGGTGTGGCCTCACCAACACCCTGTACAATTGCAACAATGTGGCTGGGATTTTACAGCCTTGCTTTGATCGAGCCTGGAAATTCCTGCCTGAAGTCAATGGGCATTTTGTTTGTTCACCCCTGGCTCACTCTGATTCCATGGTGGGTGAGGCAGTAGAATTCCAGTGCACATCTCTACTTTTATACCCCAGTCCCTTTGCAATAAATCCCATTTGCTTTTTTTTATTCCGTGCGGCATCTGTATTCCAGCTTTCAGTGATTCATGAACACAAACACCTAGATCCCTCTGCCCAGATGCACTTTGAATCTATTTTCCATTTAGGTAATAACTCGCCTTTCTAATTTTTCTGCCAAAGTGAACACCCTCACATTTATCCACATTAAACTCCAGCTGTCAAATTTTGGCCCATTCTCCTGGCCTATATCCATCTGTAGAATCTTTATACCCTCTTCACGGGGCGGCACGGTAGCACAGTGGTTAGCACTGCTGCTTCACAGCTCCAGGGTCCTGGGTTCGATTCCCAGCTTGAGTCACTGTCTGTGTGGAGTTTGCACATTCTCCTCATGTCTGTGTGGGTTTCCTCTGGGTACTCCGGTTCCTTCCCACAGTCCAAAGAAGTGTGGGTTAGGTTGATTGGCCATGCTAAGAAATTGTCCCTTAGTGTCTAGGGATGTGTGGATTAGTGGGTATAATATGTAGGGATATGGGGGTAGGGCCTGGGTGGGATTGTGTTGGGTTCAGGCTCGAAGGGCCTCTTTCTGCACTGTAGGGTTCTATCCTCCTCACTGCCTGCTTTCCCATCTATTTTAGTATCATCTGCAAATTTTGCTATGTTACATCCTGTCCCTGCTCACAGATACTTTATATCAACTGTAAACAGTTGAGGTCCAAGGACTGACCCCCGTGGCACCCGGCTAGTTACATTTCACCAGAAGAACCCATTGCTTCCGACACTCTGCTTCCTGTCATATATCACACATCATACGGACTGCAATGGTTCAAGAAGGAAGCTCCCCAGCACTTCTGAAGGATAATTAGGGATAATAAATACTGGCCTAGACAGTGACGCCCACACTCCATAAAGGAATAAAAAATAAGTATTTTGTTTAAGATCAGATAACAAATGGGCTGGATAATTTGAATGTGAAACTACAGAGTTGCAAAGATCCCAGCAGAAAGGAAGATTTTGGATTTCTTGCAAACATTGGAAAGCAGAAGGATCTGAACGGTGTGATAAACTAACAAAAACAGAAAATTACTGCTGATGCTGAAAGTCTGAGATTACTGACAAACATTGATATCAACCTGAGTCAAGCAGGTTACCTGGAGTAACTGAGATCAGAACTTGGCAAAACCTCGGCTGATATCATTGGCACAGATAACGAGGAACAAGACAAACTGCAGTTATCAGAACACAGGAAGAAAATAAGAAGATTGAGTCCCAAAGAGCTCGGAAGCAGTAATTGTTGGAGATGAATCTCGCTGTATATCTATTGTGGATTTTAACTATTAACTTTGTCTTTCTCTGTGATATTTAATCAGGGCTCCAACTTGAATAAGAACATAAGGCCACACTGTGTATGTCTGAATTAGTCAAGACACGCTGGGTATTCTCTGTCTCACTAAGATTATCTGGTGTCATGTTTTCACAATAATATAAAGGCACCAATCATAAAGGATTCTGTAAACACAGCGTTTTTACAGAATTTACAAGAACAGATATGCCTAGATATAAAGCTTGAAGACATCAACAGCAGAGCTGTAGCCGTATGTCCTACTTACAAATCATACATGACACACTTCCCTTCAAATGATGGCATGCTGCTTTCTCATAAAGGCATCTTATAACATCCCTTCCAAGCTGATTTAAATATTAAAATCAACAGTCACAGGACTGGGACTGAAATCTCCAGGCCCATTAGCTCCTCCTCACCAGGAGTGGTTCACTCCAGCAGGGTTACAACAGTTCCCCATTAACAGGGAACTGGAGGCCCAACTCCACCAAAGTGAAGGGAGGCCATGGAGGACCCCAGGAAGTCAGGTATGAGGGTACACCTGGGCAGTGCCAGCTTGGCAGTGCCAGCCTGGTCCCTTTGGCACTACCCAAGGAGCAAAGTGGTGATGCACAGGGGATATCTCGACAATGTCCACCAGGCAGTGCCAAGAGGGATGGGGCAGAGGGGTTGGGGTCTATAAGGGAGATTGGCAACAGATCCCCCCACCCCCCACCAATCTGCATTGGTGGCAGAGAGAGGGAAGGGACTGATTGGGCCTGTCGGGGAAGGAGGGATATCTTGGGGGCTGGCCCAGAGTTGCCCGAGAGGCCAGCAATCAGAAGACGGGTGTGGGGCGATGGCGTGGGAAAGAGTCAGAGGGGATGGAGGTGGTTGCATGGCCAGCAATGCAGGGTTACTGGGCTGGCCAACATTCAGGAGATTGGCAGTGCAGGGTTACTGCGCATGCGCCAATCTCCGCTATGACAAATCAACACACGTGCAGTGGCCCACTCGGCACCAAGCTGCCAGCTTCTCCAATGGGAATCGGCCTCACTCCCGGATTTTCAGAGTGAATCTCGCTCAGGCGTTAAGTATGGGAGATTCATTCTGAAAATCCCAGTAAAAAAACCAGCGAGAGTTACTCCTGATTTTACACAAATGCAGCACTTAGAATTCTTTTGGGAGAATCCCCCCTTTATTTCTTATTTTTTCAGTCAAAATTGACAATTTCACATTTGGAGGTGCGTCATGTATGACTTGTAA
Organism: Carcharhinus amblyrhynchos; assembly: GCF_965287045.1. Lineage (NCBI taxonomy): Eukaryota > Metazoa > Chordata > Chondrichthyes > Carcharhiniformes > Carcharhinidae > Carcharhinus > Carcharhinus amblyrhynchos. Next base: position 53,018,084 of record NC_137342.1, read on the forward strand.
GTAGGGCATTATACTCCATTAGCCAAATCTTTGCCCACTCTCTTAACCTCTCTATATCCCTTTGTCGCCTTCTTATGTCCTCTTTACAACTTACTTTCTTACCTGTCTTTGCGTCATCAGCAAATTTAATAACTTTACTTTCAATCACTTCATTGAAGTCATTGATAATAATTGTAAGAGCTTGAGGCCCCAGCGCGGGTCAGAGTGGAAGAGTTGGGTTTCTATTTACCCCTCGTATATCTGTAGAAGTGTCACTTTAACTCCTAATGTTAACTCTGTTTCTCTCTGTCGATGCTGTTAGACCTGTTGAGTTCATCCAGCATTTCCTGCCTTTATTTCTGCTTTCCAGCACCCACACACACTGTTTGCTTTTATTATACTAATATTTATGCAGTGTTTTATTGTGAAAAGAAAATCAAAGTGCTCCACAGGAACATCAGACGTGGTCACTAAGTCCGAGTCCAGTGTGGGAGATAAGAAAAAGCTTGCTTAAAGAGGCATGAGAGTTTTAGAGAATGAGGGAGACAGAGGAGTTTCGGAAGGGAATTTCAAAGCTTGGGGCCCAAGCAACTGATATCAATGATGGGCCAATTACAATGGGTCATTCTGAAATCATGAGTTTTGGAGGAGTTTAGTGATCTTGAAGGGTTTATACCTGGAGGATGTTACAGAGATCAGGAAAGGCAAGGCCAGAGAGTGATTTGAAAACAAGGATGAGAAATTTAAAATCATAATGTTGCTTGGGAATCAGTGTCGGCCAGTGTGTACAGGTGTGACAGGGGAACAGGATTTATTACAAGGTAGGACACGAGCAAGAGTTTTTGGATGACCTCAGGTTTACAGAGGGGGAAATGTGGGAGACCAGTCAGTTTTGCTTTGGAATAGTTAAACCTAAAAGTAACAAAGCACAAGTTCCATTTTGTGCCATCCTTAATTAATTAATTACAATACAATAGCACTTAAAATGTTGAAGTGACTGAATGAACCAGATACTGATCCACCCACGAATGTGATTGTTTCTGTTATTTATAGTTGGCTGGTTATGAAAAGTTTGATCTTATCAACCTTGATAAATGGGAATCACTGATGCTCTGGTTTATCTTATTTTCCAATTACTCACAATGTGCAGCAGGTCAGTGGTAATTTCATTCATTATAGCCTGCAGTTTGGTGATAAACTTTTCTCAATGGAATTTTTATGTTCACATTGTAACTAACCCAGGGAAAGAGACTTTGTTTTGAAGATTAAACAGCAGACAAATGATCCATTCTTTCAGCGGAATGTCTGAGACTAAAGGAATCTTAATCACAGATTTTGCTTTCATTGCAGTAACAGGGAAAAGGAATTGACTTTCAAGTTGGTTTATCAAAAACATCATTTATTATCTTTCACAGATTAAAGGCACTGTTTGAATGACCATTATTTACAGATCAGTTATTACTGAATATATCAACTTGCCCTCCCACATACATTACTCTGAAATTATTATCAGTCCACTATTGTTGGAATAACAATGTCATTCTCACATAGTAAATTATTAGTGTAAATTTAGTGTGGTTACTGTTCAAATAGTTACTGCTTGAAGGAAAATACTTGGGTCTAAATGTTACATCAACAATGTCCTTTCCCTCTGTGTGCTACATTGTGGGTGGATAAGGATATTAAAGGATATTGAACCAAGACAGATAAATGGATTTGAGATACAGATCAGCCACAATACATCTGAGGGGTAGAACAGGCTCTGGAAATTAACTGGCTTCCTCCTGCTCTTCCAGCCTTTTATTTGAACTTCAAAGTTAAAATTACCAATTAGTTTGGCTAAGACATTTTACTGAAAGGAATTGGATCGTTGTGGTTTATAATGCCCTACATTGACCAGTGACTGCAATTCCAAAGTACTGCAATAGCTAGAATGTGCATTGCAAAGTAACCTGAGCCCGAGAGCCACAGTCAGACCCACAGCCATTTCCCCAACTCCTGATCCACCTCCTTCCCAAAGAGCTGAGAACTGCTGGCCACTGACTGGCCGAATAACGCTCAGAGAAAACACTCGGTGGGGGTTCCCACGGTGACTCGAGTGCTTACTAATGACATTCTAAGGTATTAAAATGAGATTTCTGTGGTCCCACGATGTGCTTCATGCAAGCAGGGAGGTGAAGATGATGAGATGTAATCGGCCACGATCGTATTGAATGGTGGTGGTACAGACTCAGGGGGTTGAATTTCCTACTCCGAGTTCTTGGTGGTAATCCCCCCCCATCGCACTGTGATGGTTTTGTAGCTCAGTGGGCTGGCAGACTGTAACAGAGGCAGCTTCATGGGCCCCCCACACGGCTCGATGGCCTCTGGATTCTTGGCACCTTCTGTGTCGGAAATTGGTGCAGAGCTGCACCCATTATGTAAATGTATATTATAATCTATTTTAAATATTACTAGCATGCCCGGGACCGAAATAGAGTCATAGAGGTTTACAGCACAAAACACACCTACACCCCAAATACTCTTCAAGGCATTCACTCGATCCCAGCTGTCTATGCACGTCATTTGCCTTTCTCTTCTTCTTGACCAAGGCCTCAATATTCTGAGTTGTCCAGGGTTCGCTACTTCTGCCAGCCTTGCCCTTCACTCTAAGGGGTATGTGTTTACCCTGAACCCTGGTTAACACACTTTTGTGCCACTTACCAGCCATCCCTTTTCCTTCCCACAGCTTCTCCGAGTGCTTCCCCCTCCTCCCCCTCCCCCAACACCAGGAGTGGTTCACTCCAGTGGGGTTTAGCACTTGTGGGGAGCTGGCAGCCCAACCCCACTGGAGTGAAGCGGTGGGGGGGGGTGCAATCGAGGCCCCCCAGGAGGTTGGGCATCAGGGGGCGCCCCCTTGTATGTACCCTCCGCATTGCCCAAGGGGCAGAGTGCCAATGCCCAGGAGTCATCTTGGCACAGCCCACTGTGCATAGGGCAGTGCCAGGGTGGTGGGGTCCGGGGTCCCGCTGTCACTATAATTTGGGCTGAGTGACAGAGGGAAGCAGCCAATAATCAGGATTGGCCATAGGGAAGGCGGAGGAAGGAATTGGGAGATCGGGACTGTGAGGTGGGGGGGGACATCGAGGCTGGTCTGGGCATGTCTGAGCAGCCAGCGATCAGGCTGTGGAGGGTTGGGAAGTCTGGCGCAGTGGGGCCACGGGGCTAGCCATCAATCGGGAGGCCGGCAGTGCAGGGCTACTGTGCATGAACCGAACTTCACTCTGACAGATTGCGCATGCGCAGTGGCTCACTCAGCACTGTACTGCCGGCTTCTCCAGCAGGAATAGGCTCCTGATCCTGAGCATAAAACCCGCTAGTGCCCTCTGTAGAGCACGGAGTGTGGAAGATTCACTCTGAAACTCAACAGAAAGAAAAACAGTGTAGTTTAATCCAGTTTTCACATGAATTTGACACTTTCAGGATTTTTAAGACTTACCTGGATAGTCACATGAGCAGACTGGGAATGGAGGGATACAGAAAAATGGTCTAGTTGGACCAATGAGCGGCGCAGGCTTACAGGGCCGAATGGCCTGTTTCCTGTGCTGTATTGTTCTTTGTTCGTTCAATTTTTGGGGAGAATTGCCCCCATTATGTTCTTTTCATGAATTCAAACTCAGTTTACTGGATTAGATTTTAAAGTCAGCAAAAGTGGATGTGTTTTGTGTGAGTGAATGTGAATCTATGCCAGTGTGTGTGTGTGAGTGTGTGTGTGTGTTCCTGCACCCATGACAATTTATGTCTGAGCTCCTGCACCTTTTCATTATTGTCTCTTTCATTCTGTCACTTTTGATTTATTCAACTCAATTCAAAGAAATTCCAATTCTAATATTTACCATTAACACAGGCAGGCGCTCTCACACACGCGTGCAGGCGCTCTCACACACGCGTGCAGGCGCGCTCACACACGCGTGCAGGCGCTCTCACACACGCGTGCAGGCGCTCTCACACACGCGTGCAGGCGCTCTCACACACGCGTGCAGGCGCTCTCACACACGCGTGCAGGCGCTCTCACACACGCGTGCAGGCGCTCTCACACACGCGTGCAGGCGCTCTCACACACGCGTGCAGGCGCTCTCACACACGCGTGCAGGCGCTCTCACACACGCGTGCAGGCGCTCTCACACACGCGTGCAGGCGCTCTCACACACGCGTGCAGGCGCTCTCACACACGCGTGCAGGCGCTCTCACACACGCGTGCAGGCGCTCTCACACACGCGTGCAGGCTCTCTCACACACGCGTGCAGGCTCTCTCACACACGCGTGCAGGCTCTCTCACACACGCGTGCAGGCTCTCTCACACACGCGTGCAGGCTCTCTCACACACGCGTGCAGGCTCTCTCACACACGCGTGCAGGCTCTCTCACGCTCTCTCACAGCTGAAAATATTGGGAAAATGTACTCAATGAGTAGGATTTTCCAGTCCTGCTTGCCCCAAGACCGGAAACTCCTACCCAAGGTCAATGGCCCTCTGCATGATCCACCCCTCGCCCACTCGGATTCCCATGGCCGGGCGAACAGGAAAATTCCCCCATTTATTTGAATGACAGTCACAGAAACTATGAAATATTCTATCTGTGATGAACCATAGTCTGTTGGTGTTCTTCCATCTGGATAACTTATTCTTCCCAGTGTAGACAGTGTGCAGTTTCTCATATGCACTCACTCACACACACACACACACACTCTCACTCACACTCTCTCTCTCTCTCTCTCTCTCTCTCTCTAACATTGACAAACAGAGCTTTCTATGAAGGTAATCATCATTTGCAGCTTAGTCCAACCCTGACATAAAGGTTTCTTAAGAAGAATACAGAGTGATTAATATAGACAACCTATCAAAATCCACAAACCCACCACAGAATCACAGCCAGCCCAACTGACCCTGTAAAATCTGCAGTAAATTCTGTCCTTGTCCATAAAGGCCACATTCCATGAACAAATGACAATGGTTTATTATCAAATGAGGATTGGTATTGGGACAGAGTGAAAGAATACCATTAACTAGGGCGCACATACTCAGAAATAAAGGAAGAAATGTGTAGTACGATATCTGAGTCTTCTCCACAATTTGTGGCATTTTCTAAATAAATGTACGTTTAATTCTGTTCTATTTATATCTATTTGAGAACTAAAAATACAATTGTAGTCCTCAGGAGTTTGTAACAACCAGGAAAGTATAGATTCCAGGAAATAATAGCAATTCCAAACCTCAGAAAAACAGGGTAAAGTAAGAAAATTGCCTGAATGGTCATTTGCAAACATTCTGGAGACTTACTAAACTGCACATTCAGAACACACTGAGCACAACTGACCGTCCCCACTGAATCTAAATGCATACCTCCACTCCCCTCAGAATCCTCCACATTCTTAAAAAGGAAAGAATGACTTGTAGTTAAATATATACACATTTATATTCCATTCTTTCACAGGATGTATGTTGTCGCTGGCAAGGCCAGCATTTGTTGTCCATCTCTAATTGCCCCTAAACTGAGTGGTTTACAAAATCATTTCAAATGGATAAGATTTCAGATCAGAGTCAGCCGTGTTGCTGTGGGCTTGGAGTCACCTGTAGGCCAATCCAGGTAAAGTACGTCAGTACACCAGTATGACAATAAACAACGATTTCATAGTCACCATTGCAGAAGCTGATTTTCAATTCTGGATTATTAGTTTAATTTAAATTCCACCCACAACTGTGTTGGGATTTGAACCTGCGTCCAAAACTATAGCCTGGGCTTCTAATCCAGGGATGTTATTATTAGGTCACCTTGTCATACAAGGCATCTTTCACAAAGGCAGGGTAAATCAAAATGCTTTGCAGCCCCTGGTTTACTTCTCAATTGCCCATTCTGAAACGATAAAGGGTTACATTCTTAACGTGACGTGTCCATGATACAGCACCGAAACTTGCACTGTGCTCCTAATCATTGTACTAACAACCAGGTGAATGTTCCCCCTGCACTGTGTTCTCCTTGATCTGACCATGTGTTAAATCCCACACTGACAGACATGGAAAAATATCAGTAGATTGAGGCAAGGATCTGCCTTCAGGAAGTGCCCACACGCCATGTTAAAGTCACATTATTAATCCCTTCCTTCACCAAATATTTATTCAGATCTTTTTAAGAGTTGGTTCAAAAAAGCCAGTTGTTTTGACAGGGAGTTTATTTCACATACCAACACGATCCTTTAAATGGATCTTGCACAATATTCATTTTCTTTTAAAGGCAAAATGTTGCAGATGCTGGAATATGAAACAAAAACTGAAAATGCTGGAAAATCTCAGCAGGTCTGATAGCATCTATCCAACTTTAGAGCCTGGATGACCCATTGTCAAAGCTCTATTCTCTCTCTGCTGACGCTGTCAGACCTGCCGAGATTTTCCATTAATTTCATAATCTTTTCTAGCTTTGCAATGACTGTTTCAGATAGAACACTCTGCCTGTGATTTTAGGTTTCAGATAGAACACTCTGCCTGTGATTTCAGGTTTCAGATTGAACACTCTGCCTGTGATTTCAGGTTTCAGATTGAACACTCTGCCTGTGATTATATCATCCTGATTTCTTCTCATTTTAATGACACAAGTCACAATATTTCAATAGACCAGTTGGTCAGTAGAGATCCAAAACAGCAAATACCAATCAGGCAGCTCAGAGTACACGCCATGATTATGGGGTGATAAATGGTAAGAAATACCTAGTTTGGGGGCGTTTAAGAGATCCGTGGATAGGTTTATGGATGGAAAGGGATTGGTTTAGGTTAGAGGGTTATTGCTTTTTAATTGGTCGGCGCAACATCGTGGGCTGAAGGGCCTGTTCTGCGCTGTAATGTTCTATGTTTTAAATGTTTGTACCCCACAAGTGTCAGGTGTTAGGGTGCTGCACGCAAACCCCACAGTATAATGTAAAGTCAGATTAGACCCCAAATTTTTTTTGGCATTAATGTGAGAATGAAGGCTTTACTCCAGGTGTGATTCTATTGATAAATTAGGGTTATTTTTATTAAAACAAGATTTATTCATACACATTTGACATTTAACTCAAACAAAATGAAGTAGCTTAATTTTCAACAGTTGGAAATAATTAAGATGACAAAACAGTTTGAATTTTTAACTTATCTCTATTTCAGTTCCAATTAAGCAATATTTCCCTTCTAGACTTCAGGCATAAAATATAGTTAGCAATCACAGATATACTTCCTTTGACTTGGATAATAGCTGTGAAGGTTCCAGAGGGACTTTGCAGAGTCCTTGCAGAAAGAAATGTTCCAAAGAGAGAGAGAGAGAGTTGTTGTACGCTGCTAACTTTTAACAGCCTTTCCAGCAACTAAACAGCAAGCTGCTCTTTTCTCTGCGACAAAACTATCACCTCCCATTTCTAATATCACATGACTATGTGATGCTGTATCCCTAACACTCCTCCTATTACTTTAATCAAGGAAACACCCAGGGGCCCTTTTCTTTTGTAAAAAAAAAATTAAGCCTTCTGCTAAATAAACACTTACATGGCAAAAATGAGTAATTACCCTGCTTTTCAGCATCAGTTGTTTTCCTCAGGACGAACTGTTGTTTGTAACAAAACACAGCATCTCAACACATTCCTCCTCAAACATAAAATATATCAATAACACAGTGTCATCACACAGGCAATGACCAGCTTCAACAAGAGAGAATCTAACTATCTCCCCTTGATATTCAATAGCATTACCAGCCCTAAACCCTCCATTCTCAACATCCTGGTGTGACCATTGACCAGAAGCTAAACTGTACGAACCACATAAATACATAGCTGCGAGACCAGGTTAGAGTCCCCCTGACTCCCACACTCAGTAGTGTGATGGAATCCTCTCCACTTGTCTAGAAGACTGTGGCTCAAGAAGCTCAACATCATCCAGGAAAGAGCAGCCCCCTTCAATATTAATTCCTGCCACCACTGATACAACAGCTTGTACAATCTACACAGCACAACCCGATGGCACCTTCCAAACCCATGACCTCTACCACCTAGAAAGATAACGGCAGGAGATGCATGAGAACAACATCACCTTGGAGATCCCCTCCAAAGCACACACCACTCTGACTTGGAACTGTATCACCATTGCTTCAATTTTGCTGATGTTACATTTCAATGTTTGCTTAATACAGACTTACCAATCTCACACAGAGCTTGTAAACAAAATGTAGGTTCAGTTTATTTGAAAGTGTTGTATAGGATTGATCAGTAAACAGATTTACTATAAAGATTCAATGTCTATTGTTAATATGAAAGTGTAACATTGATTCCTTTGTACCACATGCTGACAGCTAAACTGAAAACTCCTCTGAATGAGTCAGCTGGCACACATTTTATATCCTGGCTGCTTACTCATGATCAGATGCTACCTCAATGTGATAATACAACAGATGGGTCAAAAGCCTGGATCTCCCTTATTAACATCACTGCAAGTATACGTACACCACATGTGCTGCAGCAGTTCGAGAAGGCAGCTCACCACCACCACCTTTTCAAGGGCAATTAGGGATGGGCAATAAATGCTTGTCTCACCCACGCTGCCCACTTCCTGATAAAGAATTTAAAAATGAGCACACTTGGCGTACTGACAAACTGAGGGCAGAGGAAATACAGAGAACAGTCTGTCAAATTTATTTTCTTCCTCTTCTAAGAACATAAGAACATAAGAAATAGGAGCAGGAGTAGGCCATCCAGCCCTTCGAGCCTGCCCCGCCATTCAATAAGATCATGGCTGATCTGTCGCTGCTCAGTTCCACATTCCCGCCCTCTCCCCATAACCCTTAATCCCCTCGCTTATCAAAAACCCATCAACCCGCGTCTTAAAAATATTGAGCGAGGCAGCCTCCACCACTTCAACGGGCAGAGAATTCCAGAGATTCACCACCCTTTGAGTGAAGAAGTTCCTCCTCAACTCCGTTCTAAACCGCTCCCCCTTTATCTTGAGGCTGTGCCCCCTAGTCCTACTGTCCTTTCTGAGTGGGAAGAGCCTCTCCACCTCTATCCTATCCATCCCATTCATCATTTCGTACGTCTCAGAGTTTATACGTCTAGAGTTTTATACGTCTAGAGTTAAAGGTAATTAGTTCATTGCAGTAATAATCAATTTTGGGGTGGCACGGTAGCACAGTGGTTAGCACTGCTGCTTCACAGCTCCAGGGACCTGGGTTTGATTCCCGGCTCGGGTCACTGTCTGTGTGGAGTTTGCATGTTCTCCCCATGTCTGCATGAGTTTCCTCCGGGCGCTCCGGTTTCCTCCCACAATCCAGAGATGTGCAGGTTAGGCTGATTGGCCATGCTAAAAAAATTGCCCCTTAGTGTCTTGAGATGCGTAGGTTAGAGGGATTAGCAGGTAAAAGATGTAGGGATATGGGGGTAGGGATTGTGTTCAGTGCAGACTTGATGGACCGAAAGGCCTCTTTATGCACTGTAGGGTTCTATGATTCTATGAATTTTCTTTGGTGTAGACTTGGGGCTTCAGAAATGCCCTCAGGTAGACTCACATCAGCTCCCAGCCTAGAGTTCTTAAGTTTAGAATTGTACTCATTATTCCATCGATAGTTCTTTCAAAAAACTACTCAAAATATTCTGCATGTGACCTTAACATGATTTCTGAATGGTCAGATTAACTTTACAAAGACATTAATAATTTCATTGGAAGCCCACAGATCTTTTTGAGGAATGTTATGATTGTGGGGCTAATTCCTATCTCGCTCCATAATACAATAAATCTATTCAGCCTGTATTAATGATGCACAAAGCACATTTTGATTTTGGTTGCATACATTTTCCCAAAGCAAACCTCTAAAAACCAGATCACGTTGTGGTTTTGTCCTCACGGTTGAGATTATACTAATTGAGATTGAAATTTGGAATTCTTCCACTTGTGGTCCTTGAGTCGCAAAAACCCAGCTTGCAGGTGCAGCAGGTGGTCAGGAAGGCGAATGGGATGCTGGCCTTCATAGCGAGGGGGATTGAATATAAAAGTAGGGAGGTCTTGCTGCAGCTGTATAGGGCATTGGTGAGGCCGCAGCTGGAGTACTGTGTGCAGTTTTGGGCGCCGCACCTGCGCAAGGATATTTTGGCCCTGGAGGGAGTGCAGAGGAGGTTTACTAGGCTGATACCGGAGTTGAGGGGATTGAGCTATGAGGAGAGGCTGAATAAACTAGGCTTGTACTCGTTAGAGTTTAGAAGAATGAGGGGAGATCTCATTGAGACGTATAAGATGATGAATGGGATGGATAGGATAGAGGTGGAGAGACTCTTCCCGCTCAAAAAAGACAGTAGGACTAGGGGGCACAGCCTCAAGATAAAGGGGAGGCGGTTTAGAACGGAGTTGAGGAGGAACTTCTTCACTCAAAGGGTGGTGAATCTCTGGAATTCTCTGCCTGTTGAAGTGGTGGAGGCTGCCTCGCTAAATATTTTTAAGAAGCGGGTTGATGGGTTCTTGATAAGAGAGGGGATTAAGGGTTATGGGGAGAGGGCGGGAAAGTGGAACTGAGCCACAACAGATCAGCCATGATCTTATTGAATGGCGGGGCAGGCTCGAAGGGCTAGATGGCCTACTCCTGCTCCTATTTCTTATGTTCTTATGTTCTTATGTACATTCTGGTCTGATGTAAAAGTACATGGAAATCTGGGGCAGTGGGGTGGAAATGATGATTAAGTAGTTATTTCATTTGTCTTTTGTGAAAAGAACATAGATTTCATTTACTGCTTTTGTTCCAAGATGATGAATGGATCAAGGTTAACATCTAACGATGAATTCAGGTAATAGATTTATAGGTTTAAGTTGTTGGGATAATGATGAACTGGTTTTGTTGTTAATTTCTAAACCTCCTCTTTACAAACATCCCCTCCAGATTTGACCAGATTTTGCACAGAAACAAATTTAAATCAGGTGACAAAATTATTAAATTAGACATAACCAGTCAAGGTAAGGAATAGTTGCTACATTTTAATATAATATTTTATTTGAAAATACATCAACTTTTGTAATTTTGTCCCTAATATTGGGACAGTATTTTCACAGAAATGTTAAAATTGTAAATAACCAAACTTCACATGGCAGCAACTAAAAAATGCTGAACAACATTAGCTAGCTGGAGAAACACTGAACACCCTTCAATCAATTCCAGTCAATTATCACTCATTTTATAAACTATTTGTATTTAATTCAAGTACAAACATTGCTGAGAGAGTGACTTGATTCTGTAATAATTGTGGTCAAAGCGGAGAGGCTTTCACTTGCGACTTTGCATTTAGTGAGATCTATTTTCCTTTCAGAAGGTCATGCCCTTAATTAGTGAAGGGAAAATAGCGAACGTTGAATGTATGGGTGAAGGCGTGACTTGTCATTACATTCTGAACTGCCAGTGAAATTATCACGCTCTTCAACACTAGAGTTTCTTTTTATTTCCAACAATCTATTTCATTGTCTAAAGTGTCTTTACACTCCAAAGTAATGCTGGTTTCCTCTGCCAATATCTTTCTTAGGCTAGAATCACTCGAGCAGAACTAGGTCCATTCTCCGTCTGGGATCTTTCTATTTGTCCTTTTTCTGACGTGTTTCATCAACAAGTCAAATTCTCCAAAGTAGGTCGTTTATCAGTCATTTCTCGCACAACCACGAGTAAACTTCTGTAACAGCTGCCACTTGGTTCAGTGAGCAGACATTTGTGATAATCCACAGATTAGCAAAGCTAATTTGCAAACATTTCCCCATTTTGTGAATAATTACGCTTTATTGCCGGGCAAACCAGTGACAACAGGAATATTTAATATTTTTACTGCCTAATAGTGATTCTTGATTGAGAATTCCTTCTCTTTTTGGTTGGAACTCAATTCCAGGGAACAGCTTCAAAACTGTAATCTTTGAAACTATTAGCTGGAAGTTTCGGGAAAACAGTCTTCTAGCCTTTGGAACCAGTTTAATCTGATAAACAAATAAACATAAAGCTGTTGAAATTCATCAACGCCTGCTAAATGTAACTTTTCTGTGGATGATAAGACAATGTCAATTTGCTATTGGAATAGAATTAAGGCAAATATCAAAGCATTATGCTTCAAAGATCAAATTCATTGAAAGATAATCTGATGGAACAAGAACGAGATCTAATAGAAACATATAAGATTATGAAGGGAATCGATAAGATAAAAGCAGGGAGGTTGTTTCCACTGGTGGGTGAAACTAGAACTGGGGGGCATGGCCTCAAAATAAGGGGGAGCAGATTTAGGGCTGAGTTGAGGACGAATTTCTTCACACAAAGGGTTGTGAATCTGTGGAATTCCCTGCCCAGTGAAGCAGTTGAGGCTACCTCATTGAATGTTTTTAAGACAAGGATAGATAAATTTTTGAACAGTAAAGGAATTAAGGGTTATGGTGAGTGGGCGGGTAAACCGAGCTGAGCCCACGAAAAGATCAGCCATGATCTTATTGAATGGTGGAGCAGGATCGAGGGGCCAGATGGCCTACTCCTGCTCCTCGTTTTTATGTTCTTGTGGAATTATAAAAGTGGCAAGACCAATAGGAGATAGCATTCAATGCCAAAAACAGTTCTGTCATGTCCATTGCTGACAAAAAGGATCCAGCTTTCTGTTCTGAAATCAACTTGCTTATTACAACCACACCCAACAGCTCACCTGCTACACCCAACAGATAAGATCCAAAGCAACAGGGTTCTTGGATTTCTGAGATAGAATGTTTTGTATTGCAATGAAAATAGTGTTGTTCATTGCTTACCAAACATGTGTTTGTCTAATCCTGGAAGATGTAAGTTGTGTGAAGCAAATTGAAATGATCCAAAGATGTGCTGCAGGATTCTACACCAGTGTCACATCCTGGATCCCAGATTTGGGACGGGAATGACTGCAGCTAAAGGAGAGGGAATAACAGACTGACCATGTTCTGTAAAATATCAGATGGATCAGTGAGAATTGGCTGAAACTGGTACCTTGTGTCCTCTGGTAGTAACTATACATAGATGATCTATAACTATAGATCTGTATAGTAACTATATATAGATGATCTGGAGGAGGGAACCGAGTGTATGGTGTCGAAATTTGCTGATGACACCAAGATTGGTGGAACGGCAAATTGTGCGGAGGGTGTGGAGAGTCTGCAGAAGGATCTAGATAGGCTGGGCAAATGGGCCAGGAACTGGCAAATGGAATTTAATGTTGGCAAGTGTGAAGTTGTCCACTTTGGTAGGAATAATGGTAGGAAGGACTATTACTTACATGGAGAAAAACTGCAGCATGCAACGGTGCAGAGGGACCTCGGGGTCCTTGTGCATGAGTCGCAAAAACCCAGCCTGCAGGTGCAGCAGGTGGTCAGGAAAGCAAATGGGATGCTGGCCTTCATAGCGAGGGGGATTGAATATAAAAGTAGGGAGGTCTTGCTGCAACTGTACAGGGCACTGGTGAGGCCGCAGCTGGAGTACTGTGTGCAGTTTTGGTCGCCGCACTTACGCAAGGATATTTTGGCCTTGGAGGGAGTGCAGAGGAGGTTTACTAGGCTGATGCCAGAGTTGAGGGGGTTGAACTATGAGGAGAGGCTGAATAGACTAGGCTTGTACTCGTTAGAGTTTAGAAGAATGAGGGGAGATCTCACTGAGACATATAAGATGATGAATGGGACGGATAGGATAGAGGTGGAGAGGCTCTTCCTGCTCAGAAAGGACGGTAGGACTAGAGGGCACAGCCTCAAGATAAAGGGGGTGCGGTTTAGAACGGAGTTGAGGAGGAACTTCTTCACTCAAAGGGTGGTGAATCTCTGGAATTCTCTGCCCGTTGAAGTGGTGGAGGCTGCCTCACTAAATATTTTTAAGACGCGGGTTGATGGGTTTTTGATAAGAGAGGGGATTAAGGGTTATGGGGAGAGGGCGGGAAAGTGGAACTGAGCCACGACAGATCAGCCATGATCTTATTGAATGGTGGGGCAGGCTCGAAGGGCTGGATGGCCTACTCCTGCTCCTATTTCTTATGTTCTTATACACGACATTGCCACCCACACAAACTACAAAAATCATTTGTTACCCAGCAATGAATCAACAATCTTTCTTCCTAGGGACAATCTCACAATGGAACAAGCAGCCAAAGGAAATAGTCACAATCCCATCACTGAAAATCTTCAAGATTTCAAATCTTTAGATTATTTCCATTTAAAAGTTTTGATTTTCAGGACTCCCATCTCAGCAGGTTAAGTTTGGTTTAACTAGCATAACCCATCAGAATGTTAGTGGGATATGGATATAAATCTGTGATACCAACACAACAAAAGCTGAAGGACTCTCAATGCTATTGGATTAGATTTATATTTAACTTTGGAACTGATAAGGATTTTAAAAAGAGTCAATAAGCAGGATTTCCTTCCCTCTTCGCAGAGTGTTTACGGTTCCACTATTGTCAAAGGGATCTCCAGCTGGATATACCCCTCACTACCAGGAGAGACACTGCCTGTGGTGAGAGTGTGCAGTCAGGGGGAAAGCAAGATACCACTGGGGTGAATGGCAGCAAAGATTTTGGTGAAAGGTTTAAAACTCCAGTAAGCTAATTAGAAGCCTAATATTCAAGTATACAACACACTTGACTACAGCATCAATACAGGACATTATTTTTCAATGCGAGGATCGGGCATCTAAAAGGGATGTATATAAGACATCTACAATGTGATTGTGATGTTAAACGCTCTGCTGCATGAACTCAGCACTGTATGAAAATAGTGAAATGAAGAGTCCGCATGTTGATGTGGGTAGGTGGCAGTGTAGTGGTGATGTTACTGGGCTAGCAATTTGGAGGTTCACGCTAGTGTTCTGGGGCATGGATTCAAACCCAACCATGAAGGCTGGGTAATTGATAAATTTTATCAAATTTAATTGATAAAAAATCCAAAATTAAAAGCTGATCTTAGTAATGGTAACTATGGCAACTATCAATTATTGTAAAAACTCTTCTTGTTCACTAATGTCCTTTAAGGAAGGAAATCTGCCACTCTTACCCAGTCTGGTCTGTATCTTCCTCCAGAGCCACAGCAATGCTGTTGCTTCTTAAATCTCCTCTGAACGGTTGAAGCCGCTCCATACAATCAGGGTTTGACAGTGACATCCATATTCCATGATCGCTTTCTGCTCAATACAAACATGAGAATGCCTGGTATTACCGACTCGAAGATCAGGCTTTGTGAAAATGGCCACTATACCTGTTAAAGTAGCTGCAGCTTAACTTGTGATTATCGTGGAGTGAGCAGAGAGGTTGAGATGTCACTTTTAAACATCAGGGAAAAATGATAATTTTTTTTAAATTGCCAAGAAGCTCGCTACTGGAATGTATTTAAATTAAGAAATTGCATTCTGAGGGTAAGAAAATGCACACATCTTTCACAAAGATATCCTGATGACAGACTGGAAACGGCCACAAAAATCCTCTCTGCAACATCTGAACAAAAATGTGTGTATAAGAAAAATATTCTCCAGCCTCGCCCGTGGCGGGGATTCTCCAGCCTCGCCCGCGGCGGGGATTCTCCAGCCTCGCCCGCGGCGGGGATTCTCCAGCCTCGCCCGTGGCGGGGATTCTCCAGCCTCGCCCGCGGCGGGGATTCTCCAGCCTCGCCCGCGGCGGGGATTCTCCAGCCTCGCCCGCGGCGGGGATTCTCCAGCCTCGCCCGCGGCGGGGATTCTCCAGCCTCGCCCGCGGCGGGGATTCTCCAGCCTCGCCCGCGGCGGGGATTCTCCAGCCTCGCCCGCGGCGGGGATTCTCCAGCCTCGCCCGCGGCGGGGATTCTCCAGCCTCGCCCGCGGCGGGGATTCTCCAGCCTCGCCCGCGGCGGGGATTCTCCAGCCTCGCCCGCGGCGGGGATTCTCCAGCCTCGCCCGCGGCGGGGATTCTCCAGCCTCGCCCGCGGCGGGGATTCTCTGTTGTCACCCCAGTGAATGGAGGTTTGGCTGAGTGCCAAATTCTCTGTTCTTTCTGGCGGGGTGGTGGGTAAAAAAGGTCAGAGAATCCCAGCCACTTCAGTCCAGCAGATACCTCAGCGTGTAATTCAACCCTTGGCTGAATGTGGTGATTTATTTCTCTGCACGTTAGTAAGATGAATTGGTGGTGTATTCCAGCACACTGACTTCACTAACTATCAGTGTTGGTTTGTGGGTTGTGGCTATGCCTAACTGTACCCTCACCGTGGGAGGTCAGAATTAACCTGGACTCTTACTGACTGATGCAGTCACCACCCCTCAATGTCTGACAATTCCAGACAGTATATTTAAGACAGATCCGGTGTAATTTAACTGTAAATAGGCAGTGTCATAATAGCAGTTAAATGTTACTCTGAATAAAACAAAAGCTGCAGATGACAGCTCAACAAATATGCAAAAACTAGCTTTAGGAGTTTAATCGTTAACAATTTGTGCTTTAGAAAATATTGCAGTGGGTTTTCAGCTGCTTTGTCTGATGTTAACAGGGCAGAGCCAGATGGCATTGCCACACTTAGTGCCCCGATTGGACCTCGGCTGGCCCTGCTGCCATTTTGATTGGTGGAAGGAATTGAAAGGTTCAGGAGTCTGTCAGGGGGTAGGGGCAGGATCTAGTCGAGTAGATAAGATCCCATCGTTACACGTTTTACAGGAGGTTTCCAGACAATGAAATTTTCACTCAAGAAAGTGAGTAGCAGAGAAACAACCCTCAGGAACTTTAAAGGATTATTCGCTCGATGGAAGTTCTTTATCATTATATTTCTTGTAAATGGCACCATTAACAGCCCTTTTGTCTTGTGTCCTGACATCTTTCTCAAACTCAATTTAGCTCCGACCTATCCCTGACCTTCTATTCTATTCCACCCCCTCCCAGATTAAATAATACATGACAATTGTCCCTCTTCAGCTATGTAGAAGAGTCATATAGACTCAAATCATTAACTCAAGTTCTCTCCCCACAGTTGCTGTCAGACCTGCTGGGTTTTCCAGCATTTCCTGTTTTATTCCATTTCTTATTTAAGCTGTGGGGAGAGGTTGATGTTATTGGTTCTGTTTGGAACTGTCTTTTCAGGCCTGCCTCAGAAAATGTGTAGACACTGAGGAGAATGTAACTGAGTCAGCTATACAGCTGATTTTTCACAAAACTTGGTGCAGTTTAAATTCGGTTAAATATCGAGGACAATCAGGGAGATGAATCCATTGGTTTTTGATGAAAAGTGTAGTGAAATGTTACCGCCACTTATCGGCCCAAATCAGAATGTTGTCCAGGTCTTGCTGCATATCGACATGGACTCTTTCATCCGAGGAGTCATGCATGGTGCTGAACATTGTGCAGTCAGTAATAAACATCCCCACTTCTGACCTTATGATGGAGGGAAGGTCATTGATGAAGCAGCTGAAGGTGGTTGGGACTGGGGACTCTACCCAGTGATGTCTTGGAGCTGAGATGACTCTCTTCCAGTAACTATTTCCTTTTGTGCTCGGTATGATTCCAAGCAGTGGGGTGTTTTCCACCTGTTTCCCATTGGCTCCAGTTTTACTAGGGTTCATTGATGCAACACTTGGTCAAATGCTTCCTTGGTGTCAAAGGGCTCTCCCTCTCACCTCACCTCTGGTATTCAGCTCTTTTGTCCATGTTTGAACCAAGACTGTAATGGGGTCCAGAGCTGTGTGACTCTGGTAGAACGCTAACTGAGCAGGTTATTGTTGAGTAACATTACTATTGATAAAGGGGTCATCAACACTGCAGAATGGGTGCACTGTTGATGACCCTTCTATTGGCTGGGTTGGATTTAATCTGTTTTTTGTAGACGGAAAATAACCTGAGCAATTTTCCAAATTGTTGAGTGTTGAAATGCCAGTGTTGTAACTGTACTGGAAGAGCTTGGGTAGGGGAGTGCCAAGTTTTCAGGACTATTGCTTGAATGTTGTCAAGACCCATTGACTTTGCAATATCCCGTGTGTTTAGTCATTTCTTGATATCATGTGCAGTGAATTGAACTGGCTGAGACGGCATCTGAAATGCGGTGTACCACTGAAGGAGGCTGAGATGGATCATCAACTCGGCACTTCTGCTGGATGACTGCTGTGAACACTTCAGTCTTATCTTTTTCACTGATGTGCTGCGTTCCTCTATCACTGAGATGGGGGATATTTGTGGAGTTTCCTCCTCCACTGAGTTGTTTAATTGTCCACCACCACAACTGAATGTGGCAGGATTGTAGAACTTAAATCTGATCCATTTGCTGTGGGATTGCCTATCTCTGTCTATTATTTGCTGTAAATGATGTTTGGCACACAAGCAGTCCTGTGTTGTAGCTTCACCAGGTTGATACTCCATTTTTAGGTATGCCTGGTATGTCCTGGCATATTCTCCTGCACTCTCCATTGAACCAGGGTTGGTCTCCTGGCCTGGTGGTGATGGTAGAGTGGGGGATATACTGGACCATGAGGTTACAGATTGTGGTTGAGTCCAATTCTAGTGCTGCTGATGGCTCACAGCGCCTCATGGATGCCCAGTTTAACACAGTGGTCATGCCATACAACGTAATAGAGTATATTCTTAATGTGAAGATGAAACTCGGTATGTTTTCCCGTTTGCTGGTTTCCTCACCACCTGCTGCTGCAGTCCCTGTCCAGCAGCTTTCAGACCTGGCCAGCTCGGTCTGTGCTGGGATTATCGACCACTCTTCATGATGGACATTGAGGGTCCCCTGTTCAGAGTACGTTCTGCTCCCTTGCCACCTTTGCCAATTGGTGTCTAACATGAAGGTGTACTGATTCATCAGTTGAGGGGGGGAATGGCAGAAGATAATCAGCAAAAGGTTTCCCTGCCCATATTTGACCTGGTGCAATGATCCAGAGTTGATGTTGGGAACTCCCAAAGCAACCCTTCCAAATGTACCCACTGTGCCACCTGCCACCTTTGATGTGTATACCCAGGGATCATGACATTAATCTGTAGGGTATGATTCTGTGAATATGTCTATGGCAGGCTGTTGCTTGATCTGTCAGAGAGACAGTGCTCCCATTTTTGACACAAACCCCCAGATGTTAGCACAGGGGGGTTTTCAGGTCAACGGTATTATATAGTTAGTTCCCGGGTCGATCCCAGGTGGTCCGGCCAGCTTCCTTCTTTCTGTTGGCTTTGTAGCAAAAATTTAAAACAAGCTCTTTTGTTAGAACTAAAGCCATGTTTGTCCTGGCCGTACCAATTCACAAATTGACACAATTATTTATGTTATTTTCTGTTAAAAATACCACATGTGCAACATGCAGTCCTCAGCTTGTGCTTTGTTCATTGCCGTGTATTTATTAGTTTTAAATTGGACTTTTTTGACATTGAGCGTAACCTGAGTAGATCATTGGACTTGGAGCCAAGAGTTTTTCTGATTTATTTGACTAAAACTGAGCCTTAACTTTTACTTTATTCAATCTAGCACCAAACACTCATTTTTAAGTTAAAAGCAAATAGCATCGTGATTATAATTTATAGAATGACAAAGCCCTCAGTTTACAAAACAGTTGATGAAGAATTTCTGCTGATGTAAGATTCCAATCTGCTTTGCAGAAAGATGTCTCCTGTGGACAAATAAAGCCAAATCCTAGCTTGTCTCCCATCCAATTGACTAATGCTTTCACTTGTTGCCTCATTCACCACTTTAAGAATAATTCCTTCTCACACAGATGCAGCACAGAAAGATCCAATTTGATGTGTTGTTGTTGCTTATGTCAATTATTTTAAAAAACCCTTGTGGTCACAAAGTTCAGCTCCTTAGCGCTACTAATCTCTGCACCACAGGTGCTATCTTCAAACCAGAATGTGTCTACGCCATGTGTGTACATGCCCAGCATGGCCAACAGTGGGAGCCACCTTGTGGAGGTCAGTTGTGTGGGTGTGAGGAGTGGAAGGAGAAAGCACAGGGTCAGCAGATCATTCTGTCAGCCTGCACCTCACTCTGACTTGACACCAAAGTTGCCATTCTCGACCTCGCCGCTCCAGCTCCCAGTCCCGGTGAAACAGACAGGATCCCCCATCACTGCAATTTAAAGGGATCATCAACATCTTTCAGGTTAGCTGCTGATGAATTCCTGTTGGGTCCGTGTGAAAACATGTTAGTGTTTGGCCAGGAGCAGAATTGGTTCAAGTTGGTGAAGGGGACACAGGGAGGGGTTGTGTGTGGGAGCGGAAATTGCCATTCCAGAGACGAGTTGTGTGGGTGGGTAGAAAGTTGGCACGATTCTGCTGGGTGGCATGTTGGAATTTTCCAGCTGATTTCTTGCTCATTAATTACGCATCAGTGAGTGGTCATTGAATCTGGTGGCAGGATGCCAGGAACTTATCATCGGGTCAAAGGTTCTGCTCCATAGTTCAGTGGCATCCACACATTCACTCTATGTGGGTCAGGAATGAATCATAGAATCCCTACAGTGCAGGAAGAGGCCATTCAGCCCATCGAGTCTGCACTGACCACAATTCCACCCAGGCCCTAACCCCATGCACTTAGTCCCCCTGACACTCAGGTCAATTTAGCATGGCCAATCCACCTAACCCACACACTTTTGGACTGTGGAAGGAAACCCCCGAACACCTGGAGGAAACCCACGCAGTCACAGGGAGAATGTGAAACTCCACACAGACAGTGACCTGAGGCTGGAATTGAACCCAGATCCCTGATGCTGTGAGGCAGCAGTGCTAACCACTGTGGCACTGTGTAAATGGTGGAAACTTCTGCTTCTTTTTGGTGCTGAACAGAATTAAACCCTCACTCCACATTTCAATGAGGCCTCCCTGCGGATTTTCCACCAGACCTTCCGGGAAAGGCGGAAGGTCCTTTCTCCTCAGGATGGGAGCAGGAGGTTCTCCCACCCGCCCTCACCTGCATGGGAGGAGGTCACCAGAAAGATCAGCATCAGTGGCCAATGGGAAAGGACCACCTTACAGTGCAGGAAAAGAATGAATGCTCAGCGCCACCAGTGTAAGTGAAACTTCCACTCGCTCCAAACTCACTCAGGGCATCGGGCAGTCTGAGTGGGGGGGTTACAGGCCACAGGGATGTCACACACACAACCAGCAGATGGGACATCAGCACTGAATGTCTGCCGGCCTCTTTCACTTTACCAAAGAGCATCCATCACCTCCTTTATGCATTTCTCTGTCACTGATTTCACAAGAATCTGGGATGGATTCACAAAAAGTTGTGTATCGGTAACTGTAAAAGCATCTGGCATTGAATATCATCCAAATCCGTGCAGTGTGAGTTCCGGACAGTGAATGTGAGTGTCCAATCCCGAGACAAAGTGAAGGTGCCTGTGGCAGCCTTTCTCTTATTTCCAGGAACGACCCTTGATCACATCAAACATCTTCATGAATTTGATTCTTCCTCAGGACCATCAGGATTTCTCGGGTCGCGGTGGCTCTTGTTCTTTAGGACGATGGCCTTCCGTGTGCTGTACCAATTGGAGATGGGCCCTTCTCCTTGTCTTAGTCAGAGCTATCAGCAAGGCAGCACTGTCTGCAGTTGGTCTTCTCCACTCCTTGTGTTTGTGAATAGATACGATTGATGAAACATAAAAACACAGCAACATTGAAGATAAGAGCAGAAGCAGCCATTTGGCCCTTCGAACCTGCTCTCCCATTCATTACGATCAATAGCCTAATCTAGCTTCCTCCCCATAATCTTTGATCTCATTTGCTCCAAGTGCTATATCCAGCTGCCTCTTGAATGCAATCAATGTTTTGGCATCAACTACTTCCTGTGGTAATGAATTCCACAGGCTCACCACTCTTTGGGTGAAGAAATGTCTCCTCATCTCTGTCCCAAATGGTCTACCCCAAATCCTCAGACTGTGACTCTTGGTTTTGGACTCCCCACCATCGGGAACATCCTCCCTGCATCTACCCTGTCTATAACTGTTAGAATTTTATAAGTCTCTGAGATCCCCCCTCATTCGTCTGAATTTCAGTGAAAACAATTCTAACCTGGTCAATCTCTCCTCACACATCAGTCCCACCATCCCCAGAATCAGCCTGGCAAACCTTCACTGCTCTCCCTCGAGAGCAAGAACATCCTTCCTCAGAAAAGGAAACCAAAACTGTACTCAATACTCTAGGTGTGGCCTCACCAAGGCCCCTGTATAATTGCAACAACACATCCCTGCTCCTGTACTCCAAACCTCTCACAATGAAGGCCAACATACCATTTACCTTCTTTACCTCCTGCTGCACCTGCCTGTTTACCTTCAGTGAGTGGTGCACAAGGACACCCAGGTCCTTAATGGTATTAAATTCTACTGTTACTGTTAAAGCTTCTTGTACTGAGGCTCAATAACTACTCCACAATCTTTATTTGGTCGAGTCTCACCGCACCTCAAACATTGACTGCCCATTCAGGGCAATCCCAACAGCTCACCCCACACCTGGGGTCACATGACCCATTTCCTAACGGGGCTTTGCCCCAACATACATAACGATTACATTCTTGATGAAGGGATGACTTTTTCATTTATGGTATAATTGTACCTATTACAAGAGCTAATGATGAACTAGAAGCTTTTTATTCCAGGATAAATATCAGCATTACAAACTGAGTTCCCATCAGTATTTTAAACAATTGCCAACATGTTAATATTGAGAAAATCAGGAAATGTCAGTCAGGCAGCAACTGTGAAGAAAGAAGTATTTCCTGTCTGTGACCTTTCGTTAGAGATCAATAATCAATACTGAATATTGATTGGTGCTGTATTTAAATGTGTACATATTGTCAGGATCAGACAGATATGTTTTTCTCAAAGATGTGAAAGATAATTTGTTGGATAAACATACCATGCAGAAAGCTTTGGTTTCAGTTCCTGCACCGTGCTCAATTCACAAAGACAAAACGATTAAAATCAATGTGTTTGGAGTGGCAAAGAAAACAGAGAAACAATTAGAGGGGCACGGGCCAAATGTGGGCAAGTGGGACTAGCTGGGAGGACAGCATGGATCAGTTGGGCCGAATGGCCTGTTTCTGTGCTGTTTTGTTGTGTGTACAGGGTTAATAAACAGGAGGTATCTGGAGTAGGATTCAGCTGCAAATGGTGATTGTTATGTGTTGGAGAATTAACATTAGGAAGCACGGAGAGTTAAAAATAACTGAACTTTATTTACAGGGTAGTGTTCACCCCAGGCTTCCGTTTCCCACGCTGGCGACTTGTGAAGACATGAATATATTAATACACAATGCTTAGTGCAGCTACCCAGAATCAATATTAATACAAAACAGTGATCATTTCATGAACAATATCCGTATTCATGTTCCACTGCTTTGGTAGAAATCTGGATTATCTGTTCACATGGGACAATTCTGGCATAAACTCTGATATCTGCCTCCTCTAGGTCACATTTTAGAGGTAGCACTGTCATAATAAATACATTAAATCAGAGCAGAAATAAGCATTTTAATCAGTCCCATTGTTAACTGGGTGACCCACCCTGACTGTAGATTGTGTGTTGCTGTTATTCGCTGTCTATTCAAATTGGCTGCCGGTGAACACAGCCCATAGCTTCCTGGATATTGAAAGATGAGAACAATGCAGCAGTCAGGATGAATCCTTCTCCATGTCATCTCAATCATTCTTCCCCTTTAAACTTTGAATTTCTATTTGTTGTTTATAAAGTTTCAAGCTGTTTCTAGATAAATAATAAAGTTGCTTAGAACATAATTCCTGTTCAGAAATCAGGATCTGGGGAAAGAGGAGGAAATTCCAAATAATGTTGCCTTTTTGGTCTTGAACAATTTCAGTGGATTTGAATCAAAGCCCAAACTTACATTAACTTCACACAGTTTATACTTTGATCCTCTAACCAGAACGACTCTGGAATAAGGAATGATTTATTATTGAGTAAAGTAATTAATGTTGTTTGATTTCTCACCTCTGGAACAAGACATTTCTAAATAAAATAATTCAACTCTTCGATAATTGTTTCTCAAAAGAAGTTTGGTGAAGAATAAATGATAAATATTGATTATTGTAGACTTCAACCCATTTATTCTAAAGTATTGGACAAAGAAATGACATCTGAAGGTAATGATCCTTTTCACTTTATCACCAGCAACAACTTGTAGACCTGGAGATATGAAATACTCTGCACACCAATAATTAAATGATGTAAAGAAAATGTGCACCTTCAGCCAGAGTGCCAAATGGATGATTGTAGAAGAAATTAGATTCATATAAGCAATTAGGTTGTATAGAAAATTAAGTCTGTTTTAAACGGACCTACTATAGTAGAGGCTAAGGCTGCAGCAGTAGCTTAAAGGGTTAATGATTCACTATATTCTCACAATTATGCCGAAAATCAAGAAACTAGCTGAAGCAGGCAAAGTTAGAAAAACAGGAGCTTAGCAGACACTCAAGGTCCAAAGACCAGATAACGGGCCATCTGACTCTAAGGAGGATAGAAAAATAAACCACCATTCTTCTCTATCTAGCTACGGTAAATCACAAGGGACAGGGACTGTGGATGATCCATCTCAGCCTCTTTCTCCAGGGGTTCCCAGCATCACAGATATCATCTTCAGCCAATTCCATTCACTCTATATATCAATAAACAGTTGAAGACACGGGATGCTGCAATGACTATGAGCTCTGATAATATTTCAGCAATAATACTGAAGACTTGTGCTCCAGAACTTGTCGTGCCCCTGGCCAAACTGTTCCAGTACAGTTACAATACTGGCATCTACCCGACAATGTGGAAAATTGCCCAGGTATGTCCTGTTCTCAAACAAAAAGCAGGACAATATAATCTGGCCAATTATCACCTCATCAGTCTACTCCCGATCATCAGTAAAGTAATGGAAGGAGTCGCCAACTGTGTTATAAATGGCACTTACTTAGCAATGACTTGCTCGTGGATACTCAGTTTGGGTTCTGCCAGGGTTATTCAGTCCTGACCTCATGACTGCCTTGGTTCAAACATCGGACAAAAGAGATGAACAGCAGAGTTCAGATGAGAGTCACTGAGCTTGACATTAAGGCAGCATTTGACCAAGTGTGGAATCAAGGAGTCTGAGCAAAACTGGAGTCAATGGGAATCGGGAAAAACTTTCCACTGGTTGATTGTGCTTGTGGGTGTTGAGGGTCAATCATCTCAGCTCCAGATATCATTGCTAGAGTTGCTCAGGGTAGTGTCCCAGGCCCAACCATCTTTAGCTGCTTCATCAATGACTTTCCTACCATTATAAGAGATCTAGAGGTACAGGTTCATAGCTCCTTGAAAGAGGAGTCACAGGTGGACAGAGTGGTGAAGAAGGCATTTGGCATGCTTTGTTCCATCGGTCAGAACATTGAATACAGGAGTTGTACAATGTCTTGTTGAAGTTGTACAAAATATTGGTAAGGCCACACTTGGAATACTGTGTACCGTTCTGGTCACCCTATTATAGAAAGGACATCATTAAACTAGAAAGACTGCAGAAAAGATTTAGTAGGATGCTACCGGGACTTGATGGTTTGAGTAGTAAGGAGAGGCTGGATAGACTGGGTCTTTTTTCTCTGGAGCGTAGGAGGCTGAGGGGTGACCTTACAAAAGTTTATAAAATAATGAGGAGCACAGATCTGCTAGATAGTCAACATCTTTTCCTAAAGGGGAGTCCAAAACTAGAAGGCATAGGTTTAAGGTGAGAACATAGAAAAACTACAGCACAAACAGGCCCTTTGGCCACAAGTTGTGCCGAACATGTCTCTACCTACGAGGCTTACCTATAACCCTCGATCTTACTAAGTCCCATGTCCTCATCCAGAAGTCTCTTAAAAGACCCTATCGAATCCGCCTCCCCCACCACTCCAGCAGCAGATTCTACGCACCCCCCCCCCCCCCCCCCCCCCACCCCGGATGAAAAACTTACCCCTGACATCTCCGTGAGAGGGGTGAGATACAAAAGTGACCAGAGGGGAAATTTTTTCACGCAGAGTGTGGTGAGTGTCTGGAACAAGCTGCCAGAGGTAGTAGTAGAAGCGGTTACAGTTTTGTCTTTTAAAAAGCATTTCGACAGTTACATGGGTAAGATGGGTATAGAGGGATATGGGCCAAACGTGGGCAATTGGATCTAGCTTAGGGGTTAAAAAAAAGGCATGGACAAGTTGGACCGAAGGGCCTGTTTCCATGCTGTAAACCTCTATGACTCTATAAGGCCAGCAATGGGGATGCTCACTGGTGACTGCACAATATTCAGCACCATTCTTGGCTCCTCAAATACTGAAGTAGACAATGTCCAAATGCAATGGACAATATCCAGACTTCAGCCAATAAATGGCAAATAATGTTCCTGCCACACAAGTGCCGTGGAATGACCATGTCCGACAAGAGAAAAGCTAACCATCTCCCCTTAACATTCAGCAGTGAATCATTGAATCCCCTTTATCATCGTCTTCAGGGTTATCGTCAATCAGAAACTGGAATAACCATATAAATACCTTGGATACACCAGCAAATCAGAGGGAAATAACCATCTCCTGACTCCGCACAGCCTGGCCACTATCTACAAGGCATAAATCGGGAATGTGATGAAATAATCTCCACTTTCTTGGAAGAAAGTGTCTCCAACAACACTCAGGAAGCTCAACACCAGCCAAACCAAAGCAGCCTGTTTGATTAGCAGCCCATTCCTCAACTTCAACATTCACATCCTCCACCTCCGACGCAGCATGTGTCATCTGTCAGCTCAACTAATGTAACACAACAATCTTCCTCTAACAGCAGCTTGCAACATAGAAGGACATAGACAGCAGATGCACAGAAACACCACCACCTGTAAGTTCCCCCACACATTATCTGAACTTGGAAATATATCGCCATTCCTTCTGTGTTGCTGAATGGCGTGACTGGATTGTGCCCCTGTCTCTGAACCAGAAGAACCAGGTTCAAGTCCAATGTCAGGACTTGTTGGTCATGAAAAGAGTTAATAATGTGGATCAACAGGCTGATAAGCAGCTCTGGAATCCTTCCTCCATTTCTTCCCATTATTCCTCAGAGGGGAAAAAAATATATGTGTGAAGATACACTGAAAAATAACTGTTGCAGGGTCAAAATTCTGGAACTCCATCCCTGACACCACTGTGTTTGGTTGTTTCTACACCTCAAACAAAGCAGCAATTCAGGAAGACAACTCAGCATCACCTTCCGAAGGGAAATGAACAGTAAAGGAGTTAAGGGTTCTGGTCAATCGGCGGGTAAGTGGAGCTGAGCCCACAAACAGATTAACCATGATCTTATTGAATGGCGGGGCAGGCTCGAGGGGCCAGATGGCCAACTCCTGCTCCTAGTTCTTATGTTCTTATGAAATCATGGATGGGCAACAAATGTTGGCCTAGCCAGTGATGACCAAATCCCATCAAATAATAACAAATATATGATGCCTTAACCAGTGAAGTAGTTGAGCTATCTCCAGATATTACAATTATAGACCAGCAAAACCGTATCAAGTTGTGATTCAGACCAGATTGAACTTATCAAAAATTTACAATTAAAACTTTGTACATGTAACAAATAGAAAAGTCTTCTGAAAATTTACCTTGTTAAACCACCCTATTCCTTCTCTACTCACGTGTCCATTCTCGACCTCGTAAAGCACATTTTGGAAGGTTTCATTGTTTTAATCATTTGTATTTGTGAGTTGTGATTAGTTATTAAGTACAATAAGAGATTGGGCATTGAAGGAATTTGTTCTAAAATGCAAGTTTTAGGTTGTGGTCACTGCAGCCTTCAAGTGAAGACACAAATGACAAATAGTCAGGATTTTTTTGGATGGGGTGTTTCTTGTTCCACCATCTGAAGGGTTGATGGAGAACACGATCCACTGACACTGTCTTCCCCGTAACCTTTCCACACTCCAGTGAGCATTCACTGGCTGCTGGGGGCCTCCTGCCCTCCCCTGGAAAGGAAGCCCCACCTTGGACGGCCACCAAGCAATCTGATTGGCCAGCAGCTCTCTCTCATCCCTACAGCAGCAGAAGTTGCAATGGGCGGAGCTGGAACTGCACCCACCTGGGACCAAGGTTTCCAGGAAAAGGTCAATTTTGGAGATGTCATGGGAGGAAGGAGACCTCAGAAGTGGACAGCGGGGGTTTGGGGTGTGTGGGGACAGGAATAACAAGATGGCAGGGAGGTCCAGTATTTACTAGGCCATAAGGTGGAGACACCTGAAGTTAAAAACAGGGCTTCTAGATGTGACCCCCTCCCTGCCCCCCCTTCCCACCCAAGGCTGAAAGTGAATTAATTATGTGTGGGCTTTCTCCATAACTCCCACCAGCCTAAAAATTGAGGTTGAACAGGAAATGGCCCTTAAGTTGTCAAGAATCAAATGCCTCAATTGGGACAAGGGTGGATGGTCCATCTGTGGCCTGGATTCACAGCTTCCCCAGTGTAAATTGCAGAGAGGTTGGGGACGGGGTGTTAATCCAGGGGAAGGTCTATCTGGGCTGTTTCATGTTCTTCCTTTGCCTACAAACCACGGGAGGCAGAGTGTAAAATTCAGGCCCATGTAATAAAACTCCAGCCATTAACCCCAGAGGACTATGAGGCACACATCGAATTTCCTTTGGTTACTGGGTTAGTTGGTTCCTCATCATCACCAATGGAATTGGACAGTCTGTCTCGGCGCTCCAAAGTCAGTTATTTATTTAATATACATTTGAAATGGTCATAAAGAGAGCTTTTAATGGTTTAAAACATTTACTGCTGATATTCGTAACCCCTCCCTGATCAGTTGTTTCCTCGCAATGAAATATCTCCCCTGGTTTTCTTCATTTTTGGAGACCACACATATTATATAACACTGCATTCAATCAAGCAAAACATTCCAGATTTATAACCTAGCAATATTAACGTTCAGTAATACATCTCAGCACATTTAGCCACTGTGGCTGCATGCGGTGACTCATTATTGTTGAAGATTATTCCACCAGATATGTGGAGTAAATGTGGGAGATGGAACCTAACTTTCTAATTTTTCTTGGAGTCAACATTCTGCTCCAAACTGAGACCAGCGACTGCAACATTATTAAATATAAATTTAACACCACAAAGGCTGGATTGCTCCAAACCTGTAGCTCACAATGTGCATGTTTTTCATTCTGTTCAGTGTTCCCCATCTCATCTCGTTGTTGTTTTTCTTCTCTTTGTGGTTTGTTGCATGGACGGGATGCACAGAACACTTCACGACATGCAGATGAGTAAATAAAAGAAAGGGGAGTCAGCATGTTGGGCTAGAAATAAGTTACTGTCGCGCTGTCTCTCTCCATGCTCCAGATTCAGGTCTGGCTGTTGTCATGTTGCTCCAGTTGGATTGTGCACCCAGCTAGATTTCCCACGTACACTGTAAGGCCCTGAATGAATATCATTCTGTTATTGCACAGAACAAGCAGCTGATGTGATGCCAGGATTCCAATCAGTGTGAAGTCCTGTGGCAGGATCTGCTGTCAGATAGAAATGGTAAAAATAGAAGCCTTAGTCCAAAGCTATATCTAATTCCTTCTTGAAAACCAGTGTTTGGATCACAATTAATTTCTGAGGTAGCAAATTCCCCAGTTGACCACTCTCTGGGTGAAGAAATTCCTCCTCATCTCCGTCCTAAATGGTTTCCTCCATATCCTCAGACTGTGAACCCTGTTTCCGGACACCCCCACCATCAGCTTGAGGTTATTTTCATTGGATAGAAGAAGGTTATGAGGTGACCTGATTGAGGCATACAAGATGATCAAAGGATTGGACAGGGTGGACAGTGAGAGCCTTTTTCCTCGGATGGTGATGGCTAACACAAGGGGACATAGCTTTAAATTAAGGGGTGGTAATTATAGGATGGATGTCAGAGGTAGGTTCTTTACTCAGAGGGTAGTAAGGGCGTGGAATGCCCTGCCTGCAGCAGTTGTGGACTTGCCAACTTTAAGGGCGTTCAAATGGTCAGTGGATAGGCATATGGACAACATTAGAATAGTTTAGGTTAGAGGGTCATTAGATTGGTTCCACTGGTCGGTACAACATCGAGGGCTGAATGGCCTGTACTGCACTGTAATGTTCTATGTTCTATCAGGAACATCCTTCTTGCACCTGCCTTGTCTTGATTCTCTGGTTCAGGCTTTAGGGGTTACCCTTCATGACCCTCTGCTCCCAATTTCTTCTCAGGATGATTCTTGAGGGACTGCTCCTTCCTATCAAACTATGGCATCTCTTCCTGCGTACCTTCACTGCAGACAATTCCAGTGTTAGAGCTTCACTATGGATCCATCTCATGCCTCCATTGTTCATTTTCAATAATTTATATTGTGGCAATCTGCTTGAGTAGAACTTTCTTTAAAGATGCAAAAACCCCTTTAAGAATAACTGGCTGTATCTCATGTTCAGTTAGCAACACTGCTGGGCCCTCCTGCTGTCTGTGTAGGCCTGGAGGAGCAGACGGCAGTGTGGAGTTACTGGGTAAAAACCACAAGAAGAATAAACAAACACAAGACAAAATCATGTTCCCTGACACTTAAAAATGGTGCTAAAATTTCCTCTCAAAAATATAACTAGGGGATACAAGAGTGAGGTATTTTCAAAGCACCCAATATAATTTTTAGCAATCTGTTTGTGAGCTATTGAAACAGACCTGTGCATTTGCACAGTGAAATTCATTTGCCTTGAAGAACTGAACTCCAGAATATCTTCATGCTGCTCAGGCCATGGAGGTAATTGTCCGATCTTTATTCATGTTAATAAGATTAAGAAGCTTCAGAATGAGATGCGCTGTCAGGAATGAGCGTAGGTCAGCATTTACTAGGCTACACATTAAATATTCATTAGTGCAGACAGATGAGGAAAAACACAAGGCGTCTTCACTAGGGGAAGACTGTCAAAAATTCCTTTTGACCCTGTTTATCTTTGACAAGAAAACTGCATAAACCCAGGAAGATCCTCATGTTCTTTTATGTCATTAAGACAAAGTTGCATATGAGACCTCCACCCTAAACTTCAAAGATTCAACACTTGTGTCAAAGACAAGAAACTGACATTTGATTCCACACAATAATATATGCTGGTAATGTTCAGATTCATCGCCTGACAAAGTGTTTCAATCAAGCAGCAGGTCACAGCTAAGCATTTTTCTGGCCTCTATTTGTAATTTTCATAAAGCAATTGAATTCCAAGTCAAGGATGTTTTCGTCTGCTGCATCAGCTAAAGCATTGCTGCTTTCATCAACTGAGTGTGCCTTTGTTACAGAGTTCACCACATGCTGATGTTCCCAAGAATATTTATTTATTTTTAATTTTGATCTGAAAAGCCTGGTGATAGTTTTACAAGCAGAGGACAGACCTGTTCCCTATATCATTACCCAAGTGTTCCAGAATTTACAAGAATTCAAGATTAAAGAGCAACCTTATTGAAATTCAGATTGACTTGAGTTCAAACTGGCACAAGGATGTTTGGTGTATTTCATTTCAAATGTTCAGACAAGAGGAAGAATTGCAATGGCCTGTTTCATCTCCTCTCTCTGAGGTGGAGATTCTACAGGAATGAACAGGGGATATTTACTCAGAGGGTAGTGAGGGCGTGGAATGTCCTGCCTGCAGCAGTTGTGGACTCGCCAACTTTAAGGGCATTCAAATGGTCAGTGGATAGGCATATGGATAACATTGGAATAGTTTAGGTTAGAGGGCCATTAGATTGGTTTCACTGGTCGGTGCAACATCGAGGGCCGAAGGGCCTGTACTGCGCTGTAATGTTCTATGTTTATTTAATTTAGAATTTCTATATGGCAACCAGAACAATGTGTATTAGTAGCCAAACAATTGTGGACAGTTTAATAGTCAAGCTTAACCTGGTCCTTAACTAATGTGTATCCTTATCCACTCAGTCAGGAGAAGGTTGCTTTTTCCATATCTATTCCCGCACTCATGCCATGATTTTGTGCCCACAATCAACACGAGTCTCAGGAAACAGGAATTTCACTTTTGAGATTTTCAATATTTCTCACTGTTGAAATAACAAAGTTTTGACCAAGACAGCTGAGATCCTAAATTCAGCAGATTTGAATATAACTAGCGAGCTTTCCTGTCACAAAAGCAAAATATTGCAGAAGTTGAAACCTGAAACGCAAACAGAAAGTGGAGGAAAATCTCAGGATGTCTGGCAGCATCTATGGGGAGAGAAAGAGCCAAAGTTTTGAGTGGCCCTTCATCAGAGCTGAAACTGAAGCCCTGACGAACATCCAGACTCGAAACGTTGTCTCTATTCTCCCGCCGCAGATGCTGTCAGACCTGCTGAGGTTTTCCTCCACTTTCTGTTTTTGTTTGAATTTTCCTGCCACATTAGGAATTCCCCCCTCGCTGAACTGATGTCACATTGACGAGGTTTAAAATGGTTTTTCAAAAACGGGAGCCAATCAAAGGGAATCCACTGAATGCAGAGGTAAGTGCCTCCCCCATGGGGAGGGAGGCAGGGTTGGGCAGCACCCTGGCACTGACCTTTTGGGAGCTGGTGTTTACCCTTGTGCAGGTTGAGGGGCAGGGTTCCCGATCCTGCTCTATTAGACCCTGCTCCACTGCCATGATGTGTGGGCAAAGCTAGGAGATTCCACCTGTACACTGCTGCAAGGTGTGATAAGAAAAGTTGACTGTGCAACTGGAGAGCTGTGTGCTGGGTTTCTCACCTCAGCCTGAACTCTGTGCAAATGACAGAAAATTCTGCTCTCGATCTGAATTCCTGTTCCTCAGCAGAGCTGGTCATTTGGACTGGGAATCTTGTGATCAAATCAGGTGGTACACCGAGAACAGGGATGAACAAGATAGCTGTTAACATTTATCCGACATTTCTTAACACTGAGTCCCTTTAGTTTTATATACTTTAAGGATCGTAAAAGATCAAAAAGCAGGCTAATAAATTACTTTGTAAGAAAGTAAAAGTTCTCACCCAACAGGTGTTAGACATTCGGGGCAGGCCCTTGTCCTGCCTGGAATCTAATTCCCCTGATATCAGAGTAATACCCAATCTGGCAGATGGAGTACAATGTTGGGAAATGTGAGGTCATCCATTTTGGTAGGAACAACAGCAGAATGGACTATTATTTAAATGGTAAAAAATTGCAGCATGCTGCTGTGCAGAGGGACCTGGGTGTCCTTGTGCAGGAATCTCAAGGAGCTGGTTTGCAGGTGCAGCAGGGAATTAAGAAGCAAATGGAATTTTGTCCTTCATTGCGAGAGGAATGGACTTTAAAAACAGCGAGGTTATGTTGCAGCTGTATAAGATGCTGGTGAGGCCACACCTGGAATACTGTGTACAGTTTTGGTCTCCTTACTTGAGAAAGGATATACTGGCACTGGAGGGGGTGCAGAGGAGATTCACTAGGTTGATTCTGGAGTTGAGAGAGTTGGCTTATGAGGAGAGACTGAATAGACTGGGGCTGTACTCATTGGAATTCAGAAGAATGAGGGGAGATCTTATAGAAATATATAAGAGTATGAAGGGAATAAATACGATAGAAGCAGGAAAGTTGTTTCCACTGGCGGGTGAAACTAGAACTGGGGGGCATGGCCTCAAAATAAGGGGAAGCAGATTTAGGACTGAGTTGAGGAGGAACTTCTTCACACAAAGGGTTGTGAATCTGTGGAATTCCCTGCCCAGTGAAGCAGTTGAGGCTCCCTCATTGAATGTTTTTAAGGCAAGGATAGATACATCTTTGAACATTTTAAAGGAATTAAGGGTTATGGTGAATGGGTGGGTAAGTGGAACTGAGTCCATGAAAAGATCAGCCATGATCTTATTGAATGGCGGAGCAGGCTCAAGGGATCAGATGGCCAACTCCTGCTCCTGGTTCTTTTGTTCAAACCCAAGGGGATGAAGTCCTGAGTTATTTATTGTCACCAATTTCTTTCTGCCTGTGGCTCATTGAGTGTTAAGAAATTTTCATGTTTGTCTCAGCTGGGACCGTGATCCCAGCAACAAGAATGTGGTAAATGGAAATATCCTGTTGGCACAGACATTCCAATCTCTCAGCACATTGACACCGGAGCGAGTCAATGATTAATGACCCAGGGATTTCAGGGATGTGCACTGGAGTTTGGAGTCACTACTGCTAGAAGATTGTTGTCAGGGAATTTATCTGGGAATTTAATTGAAGAATGCATCTGTTCCCCTATTGGACAGCGATTTGCAGCATGGTGGCTCCATTGTCCAATGAGAGGACGTTTCCGTGATCCATTCCTGCCAGAATCCAGAATATCCAGGCAGGTGAGATTAAACCACAGCAACTTGCGTTTATTCATCATCTTTAACAGATAAAATCAGACCAAGGCAGCGCACATTATCAATTATTATCAATCAAAGTATGACTGGTCCGTGAGGTGATATTAGGCCAGAGGGAAAAAAACAATTGGACAAAGTCACGGACAGTTTAAAGGAGCAGAGAGAGTTAGCGAGATTTAGGACCAGAATAATGGAACTCGAGGCCTTGGCAGGACAGTTACAAATGGTGGAGTGATTGGAATCAGGGATGTTCAAGAAATCAGAATTAGAATCACCAGAAAATTGCACCATCACTGCTTTATGTTCAGAGAATCACAGAACCCCTACAAAGCAGAAGGAGGCCATTCGGTCCATCGAGTCAGCACCGACCACAAATCCACCCAGGCCCTATTCCCGTAACCCTACACATTTATCCTGGCTAGTCCCTCTGACACAAGAGTGAATTTAGCACGGCCAATCAATCTAACCTGCACATCTTTGGACTAAGGGAGGAAACTGGAACTCCCAGAGGAAACCCACACAGACATGGAGTACTGTGCGCAGTTTTGGCCACCTCACTACAGGAAGGATGTGGAAGCTATTGAGAGGGTGCAGAGGAGATTTACAAGGATGTTGCCTGGACTGGGAGGCATGCCTTATGAGGATAGGTTGAGGGAGCTGGGACTCTTCTCCCTGGAGAGACGAAGGTTGAGAGGCGACCTGATAGAGGTTTATAAAATGTTGAGAGGAATAGATAGGGTGGATTCTCGGAGGCTATTTCCCAGGGCTGAAATGGTCACTACGAGAGGACACAGGTTTAAGGTGCTGGGAAGCAAGTACAGAGGAGACGTTAGGCGTAAGTTTTTCACTCAGAGGGTGGTGAGTGAGTGGAATCGGCTGCCATCGGTGATGGTAGAGGCAAACTCGCTGGGGTCTTTTAAAAGACTTTTGGCTGAGTACATGGGATTTAGTGGGATTGGGAGTTACAGATAGTTCTATGGCTTGGTAGGTATGGATGCGATTGGCGCAACTTGTGGGCCGAAGGGCCTATTTGTGCTGTAGTGTTCTATGTTCTATGGGGCAAACGTGCAAACTCCACACAGCCAGTGATCCAAGGCTGGAATTGAACCCAGGTCCCTGGCACTGAGAGGCAGCCATGTTAATCACTGTGCCACCACAGAGAAAATAAAAAACTGCAGCCAATTGAATGGCAGCAACAGTTTTACACAAAACGAGAGCTGGAGCAGCTGAAAGGATGTGGGAATTTGGAATGGGTCCATGGGGGTGCTTCTGGCAAAGCTGAGGAAAAGGGGGGAGGAAGGGGCATCTGATCATCAAAAACCACCAGTCTACAGGAGAAGAAGATCATTGCAAGCTCATGTGCTGTGGGTTACGCTGTCTGGTTTCACATTCACTTCTACACTTTCCTGTTGCACTGTAATCTGAATTTTCCTCACAGCAATGATTACTTCAGTCATGCCTGATATTTCCAAACCTTTAACCTCCTTCACTTCATAATATCAAACAAAATCAGACAAATGCCTTTCCCATTGAGAAATCTGTGTAAACATTTTTAAAGCTGACAGTTTGGTCGCTGCTCTATTTGTATTTGTTCACACATGTTGAAAAGGCACAGATAGATAGTGCTCTTTTTCAATGTGTTCCTTTACATCCACTCAATCAAACAGACAGCTCAGGTCAACATTTAACCCATTACCCCCACTGAACATTCGACAGTCAGAGTATCTCGCTGATGGCCCAGCTGAGATCCTACTCCTGTAAATTGGATGGATTCTGACTCTGAGACACGATGACCGAATCTGAAGTTACGTTTTTCACCCTCCGCAGTTGTATCAAAATTTTGAATTAACATCAAAACGGAGCAATTTTAGACTGCAGTCTATTTTCCTCATTCTGTGGAATATAACACACAGAAACATTAAAGATAGGAGCAGGAGGAGGCCATTTGGCCCATCTAACCTGCTCTGCCATTCATTACGATTATGGCTGATCGTCCAACTCAATAACCTAATCCTGCTTTCTCCCCATAACCTTTGATCCCGTTCACTCCAAGTGCTATATCCAGCTGCCTCTTGAATACATTCAATGTTTTGGCATTAACTACTTCCCGTGGTAACGAATTCCACAGGCTATAAATACAGTAAATTCTGCAAAATGTATGGAGTTAAAGCTATATTGTAATTCCCCTTATGAAAATCAGAGGCAAGTGCAGTTAGCTTATTTCTTTACAATGATTCACACGGAAAACCTTTGCATTGACCCAGTAATAGGAAAAGATAAAACTTCTTCATCCCAACACTGACTTCAGTCTTTGGCCAATCACAAACCAGGAATCAAGGCTGATAAAGCAGAATGATTCCATGGGGAGGGGGTGGGGGTGGGGGGGAGGTGGGGGTGGGGAGGGGGTGGTGTGAGCACAGACGGGGGGCGGTGGGGGCAGGGGGGCCACTTGTGGATAGCCTTCTTGCCCAGATGCCCATTAGATCCTTAATTACCCACTTGAGGGCCTGATTTCATCACCTGGTATTCAACCAGTGAGTAGTGAGAGCGTTACCAAATGGGGAGACCAATGAGTGAATGGCTGTTGGATTTGTTTGTGATCTCTGGAGTTCTCCTTGTTTTAAAGGCACTCAGCGCCTGTCCGGGGGACCCAGCATGACAGAGTGTGTGTGGGAGGGGGATGAAGAATGACTGTTCCAGCGCTGTCTGTATCTCTGACAGTAACCTCTGCTTTATTCTGCTTACCTGTGCACCATTGTACTGCAATCTGCTGTCATTTGCTCCCTTTATAAAGAGAGAAGTGTTCACCTCCAGACATGTGTTTTCAAGAGTGAAATTTTATCTCGGGTTCATCCAGTCAATGGAAATAATTCCCTCTGGTGTATTGCAGCTTTAAAAACCCAATTTCACACCTCAGAGCTCAGGTCCTGCGTTAATCACTTAAGACAAAGGGAATTGAGTAAATTCTACTTGATTTTTTGTGACTGTCTAAGAAATCATTAAACAGTTCCCCTTTTTTAACAAGTGTTAAGACATTTAATGTAGAGGGTTGATCAGTAAGTTTGTGGATGATATGAAAATTAGTGTGTGGTAAATAGTGAGGAGGATAGCCTTAGATAGACGGGCTGGTCAGTGACAAATAGACTTTAATCTGGGTAAATGTGAGGTGATGCACTTGGGCTGGACAAATAAAACAAGGGAACATGTGATTGGCAGGACCTTGGAAACACTAAGGATCAGAGGGATTTTCATGTGTGTGAACACTGATCCTGTAAGGTAGCAGGACAGGGGGCTAGAGTGGTTAAAAAGACATGTGGGATAGTTACCTTCATTAGCTGAAGCATTAGGGACAATCTTACCAGAATTTGGCAAAGATCTGGAGAGAAAAATAATACATTTAGAACATAGAACATAGAACATTACAGCGCAGAACAGGCCCTTCGGCCCACGATGTTGCGCCGACCAGTTAAAAAACAATGACCCACTAACCTAAACCAATCCCTTCTCGTCCATAAACCTATCCACAGATCTAGATCTGTGGATAGGTTTATCAACAACTGTCACAAAAAGCAGCTAGGTGTGTTTCACGCTGTTATATAGAGACCAGCGCTGAAGCATGCTGGCAAAACCTGGCTGTGCAGAGATCTGAGCGCCCAGGTCAGAACACACAATCACCCCACACACACACACACACACACACACACACACACACACACACACACACACACACACACACACACACACACACACACACACACACACACCAAACCACCGAGGTCACAGGCTGCAGCCCCATCCCCACCCCCCCTCCAGTCAGATCTGGTATTCACCACCCTCCCACTTCTGCGATCAGAGTTAGTGCCCCCCGCCCCCCCCGCCCCCAAACAGCCAATAGCAGCATCCTCTTGCTCCCGAGCATCATCTGTTTTAGATCCTTTCCCCTTCCAACCCCACACCCAAACAGCCATTGCTGGCATCCCACATCCACTCCCCCCAACCACCACAAATAAATGATTCCTCCCCCTCTTGAGGCTCACGCAAAGTTCTACCCCTGGCACAGGTTGGCACTGTCAATTTAGTATGGGTGTGGTGCTAATCTGTGCCAGGGGTATTGTCATCCAACTGCCTTGCCTCATCCCACAGCCCAGGGGGCGATGTTCACCTGTACGCCCCTGGAGGATTCGAAACGACAATTTGAAGTTTGGGTGAACCTTTTGTCATCTGTGTGGGCGTCACGTCACATCGATGAGGCTTGAAAATATACAGGGCAATTCTCCCAGGAAATTCATCTAAAAACTGGAGTAAATTGTGCTGTGTTTTTCAGTGGGAGTTTCAGAGTGAATCTCCCACACTCTGAGCACTGCAGAGTGTACTAGCGTGAAGCATGTTAGAAATCGATATGTGGGCCCTATTCCCGCTGGAGAGGTGGGCAGCATGGCGCTGAGCGAGCCACTGCACAATTACTATCAGCATAGCGCTGAGCGAGCCACTGCACAATTACTGTCAGCATAGCGCTGAGCGAGTCACTGCACAATTACTGTCAGCATAGCGCTGAGCGAGTCACTGCACAATTACTGTCAGCATAGCGCTGAGCGAGCCACTGCACAATCACTATCAGCATAGCGCTGAGCGAGTCACTGCACAATCACTATCAGCATAGCGCTGAGCGAGTCACTGCACAATCACTATCAGCATAGCGCTGAGCGAGTCACTGCACAATCACTATCAGCATGGCGCTGAGTGAGCCACTGCACAATTACTATCAGCATAGCGCTGAGCGAGGCACTGCACAATTACTGTCAGCATAGCGCTGAGCGAGGCACTGCACAATCACTATCAGCATAGCGCTGAGCGAGGCACTGCACAATCACTATCAGCATAGCGCTGAGCGAGTCACTGCACAATTACTGTCAGCATAGCGCTGAGCGAGTCACTGCACAATTACTGTCAGCATAGCGCTGAGCGAGGCACTGCACAATTACTATCAGCATAGCGCTGAGCGAGTCACTGCACAATCACTATCAGCATGGCGCTGAGTGAGCCACTGCACAATCACTATCAGCATAGCGCTGAGCGAGGCACTGCACAATCACTATCAGCATAGCGCTGAGCGAGTCACTGCACAATCACTGTCAGCATAGCGCTGAGTGAGCCACTGCACAATTACTGTCAGCATAGCGCTGAGCGAGTCACTGCACAATTACTGTCAGCATAGCGCTGAGCGAGTCACTGCACAATTACTGTCAGCATAGCGCTGAGCGAGTCACTGCACAATTACTGTCAGCATAGCGCTGAGCGAGTCACTGCACAATTACTGTCAGCATAGCGCTGAGCGAGTCACTGCACAATTACTGTCAGCATAGCGCTGAGCGAGTCACTGCACAATTACTGTCAGCATAGCGCTGAGCGAGTCACTGCACAATTACTGTCAGCATAGCGCTGAGCGAGTCACTGCACAATTACTGTCAGCATAGCGCTGAGCGAGCCACTGCACAATTACTGTCAGCATAGCGCTGAGCGAGTCACTGCACAATTACTGTCAGCATAGCGCTGAGCGAGGCACTGCACAATTACTGTCAGCATAGCGCTGAGCGAGCCACTGCACAATTACTGTCAGCATGGCGCTGAGCGAGTCACTGCACAATTACTGTCAGCATGGCGCTGAGCGAGTCACTGCACAATTACTGTCAGCATGGCGCTGAGCGAGCCACTGCACAATTACTGTCAGCATGGCGCTGAGCGAGGCACTGCACAATTACTGTCAGCATGGCGCTGAGCGAGGCACTGCACAATTACTGTCAGCATGGCGCTGAGCGAGTCACTGCACAATTACTGTCAGCATGGCGCTGAGCGAGTCACTGCACAATTACTGTCAGCATAGCGCTGAGCGAGTCACTGCACAATTACTGTCAGCATAGCGCTGAGCGAGTCACTGCACAATTACTGTCAGCATAGCGCTGAGCGAGTCACTGCACAATTACTGTCAGCATAGCGCTGAGCGAGTCACTGCACAATTACTGTCAGCATAGCGCTGAGCGAGTCACTGCACAATTACTGTCAGCATAGCGCTGAGCGAGTCACTGCACAATTACTGTCAGCATAGCGCTGAGCGAGTCACTGCACAATTACTGTCAGCATAGCGCTGAGCGAGTCACTGCACAATTACTGTCAGCATAGCGCTGAGCGAGTCACTGCACAATTACTGTCAGCATAGCGCTGAGCGAGTCACTGCACAATTACTGTCAGCATAGCGCTGAGCGAGTCACTGCACAATTACTGTCAGCATAGCGCTGAGCGAGTCACTGCACAATTACTGTCAGCATAGCGCTGAGCGAGTCACTGCACAATTACTGTCAGCATAGCGCTGAGCGAGTCACTGCACAATTACTGTCAGCATAGCGCTGAGCGAGTCACTGCACAATTACTGTCAGCATAGCGCTGAGCGAGTCACTGCACAATTACTGTCAGCATAGCGCTGAGCGAGTCACTGCACAATTACTGTCAGCATAGCGCTGAGCGAGTCACTGCACAATTACTGTCAGCATAGCGCTGAGCGAGGCACTGCACAATTACTGTCAGCATAGCGCTGAGCGAGGCACTGCACAATTACTGTCAGCATAGCGCTGAGCGAGGCACTGCACAATTACTGTCAGCATAGCGCTGAGCGAGTCACTGCACAATTACTGTCAGCATAGCGCTGAGCGAGTCACTGCACAATTACTGTCAGCATAGCGCTGAGCGAGTCACTGCACAATCACTGTCAGCATAGCGCTGAGCGAGCCACTGCACAATCACTGTCAGCATAGCGCTGAGCGAGCCACTGCACAATCACTGTCAGCATAGCGCTGAGCGAGCCACTGCACAATCACTGTCAGCATAGCGCTGAGCGAGTCACTGCACAATCACTGTCAGCATAGCGCTGAGCGAGTCACTGCACAATCACTGTCAGCATAGCGCTGAGCGAGTCACTGCACAATCACTGTCAGCATAGCGCTGAGCGAG
Organism: Carcharhinus amblyrhynchos; assembly: GCF_965287045.1. Lineage (NCBI taxonomy): Eukaryota > Metazoa > Chordata > Chondrichthyes > Carcharhiniformes > Carcharhinidae > Carcharhinus > Carcharhinus amblyrhynchos. Next base: position 53,059,347 of record NC_137342.1, read on the forward strand.
TCACTGCACAATCACTGTCAGCATAGCGCTGAGCGAGTCACTGCACAATCACTGTCAGCATAGCGCTGAGCGAGTCACTGCACAATCACTGTCAGCATAGCGCTGAGCGAGTCACTGCACAATCACTGTCAGCATAGCGCTGAGCGAGTCACTGCACAATCACTGTCAGCATAGCGCTGAGCGAGGCACTGCACAATCACTGTCAGCATAGCGCTGAGCGAGGCACTGCACAATCACTGTCAGCATAGCGCTGAGCGAGGCACTGCACAATCACTGTCAGCATAGCGCTGAGCGAGGCACTGCACAATCACTGTCAGCATAGCGCTGAGCGAGCCACTGCACAATCACTGTCAGCATAGCGCTGAGCGAGCCACTGCACAATCACTGTCAGCATAGCGCTGAGCGAGCCACTGCACAATTACTGTCAGCATAGCGCTGAGCGAGTCACTGCACAATTACTGTCAGCATAGCGCTGAGCGAGGCACTGCACAATCACTGTCAGCATAGCGCTGAGCGAGCCACTGCACAATCACTGTCAGCATAGCGCTGAGCGAGGCACTGCACAATCACTGTCAGCATAGCGCTGAGCGAGGCACTGTACAATTACTGTCAGCATAGCGCTGAGCGAGTCACTGCACAATTACTGTCAGCATAGCGCTGAGCGAGGCACTGTACAATTACTGTCAGCATAGCGCTGAGCGAGCCACTGCACAATTACTGTCAGCATAGCGCTGAGCGAGGCACTGCACAATTACTGTCAGCATAGCGCTGAGCGAGGCACTGCACAATTACTGTCAGCATGGCGCTGAGCGAGTCACTGCACAATTACTGTCAGCATGGCGCTGAGCGAGCCACTGCACAATTACTATCAGCATGGCGCTGAGCGAGCCACTGCACAATTACTGTCAGCATAGCGCTGAGCGAGTCACTGCACAATTACTGTCAGCATAGCGCTGAGCGAGTCACTGCACAATTACTGTCAGCATAGCGCTGAGCGAGCCACTGCACAATCACTATCAGCATAGCGCTGAGCGAGTCACTGCACAATCACTGTCAGCATAGCGCTGAGCGAGTCACTGCACAATCACTGTCAGCATAGCGCTGAGCGAGCCACTGCACAATTACTGTCAGCATAGCGCTGAGCGAGTCACTGCACAATCACTGTCAGCATAGCGCTGAGCGAGGCACTGCACAATTACTGTCAGCATAGCGCTGAGCGAGTCACTGCACAATTACTGTCAGCATAGCGCTGAGCGAGCCACTGCACAATTACTGTCAGCATAGCGCTGAGCGAGCCACTGCACAATTACTGTCAGCATAGCGCTGAGCGAGCCACTGCACAATTACTGTCAGCATGGCGCTGAGCGAGTCACTGCACAATTACTGTCAGCACTCAGATCAGCGCATGTGTTGTGTCTCCCACTGCCGGCCCCCCGATTACTGGCAGCCTCCCCGCCCCCTCCCCCATAGCCCAATCACTGGCCTCCTAAACATGCCCAGGTCCAACGCTTCCCCCTTCCCAAGCCCAACCCAATTTCCATCCCCCGATCACCGACACCACCCTCCCCGCACCCCCCTTCCCTCTCACTGTGGTGCTGACCCCCTCCGCAGTCCTGCCACTCCCCAGCAGGCTGCCCTCCCACCACCCAATCACCAGCTCCAGTCATTGGCTTCTCTCCCTTCCCCACCAATCCCGGCTGCTGAGTGATAACTGGACTCCTCCGCACCACCCCCCTCCCCCCCCCCCCAGCCCAATCCCTGTATTCACTGATTGCTCCCCAGAGGCCTGCCCTCATTAGGCCCTGTCCCCTTGGCACTGCCCTGGACATTGGCATTTTGCCCTTTGGGCAGTGTCAGGAACCCAGGCTGTCACTGCCAAGATGCTACTGTCCAGGGCAGTGGCACCTTGGCAGTGGCAGTGCCAGCCCGGGCTCCTGACACTGCTCTGGCCTGGGTGCCCAGTGAGGAGCCCAAAAAACAGCTCCCACTAGATATGCCTGGCCTATTGAACCAATAACTCAGTGTAGTAGAATGGGAGAATCATACCCCCCCCCCCCCAATGGTGAGGGCTCAATATCGGGGGATGGGTGGGGGTGTATTTAATTGTATTAAAATGTATTCAAATCAGGTGCACATATTGAGAAATTTCTATCTTGCTGGTGAGATTGGCCATTTATGGGTTTTGCCGGATCTTGAAGCACTGCCATGGACAGCGTGAGTTCTCAACATCCCGACCATCAAGTTTCAGACAGGGCAGTTTATACTGGAACTGTATAAATGTTGGTGAGGGCACAGATGGGGTATTGTGTGCAGTTTTGGAATCCACATTATAGAAGGGATGTGATAACACTGGGAAGAGTGCAGAGGCGATTTCCCAGGATGTTATCTCAGCTGGAGAGTTGGACAAACTGGGGTTGTTTCCTTGGAGCAGCAGAAACTGAGGGGGAATGATTGAGATTTTGATTTGATTTATTATTGTCACATGTATTAATGCACAGTGAAAAGTATTGTTTCTTGTGCGTTATACAGACAAAACATACCGATCATAGAGAAGGAAATGAGAGAGTGCAGAATGCAGTGTTACAGTCAGTGCCAGGATGTAGAGAAAGATCAGCTTAATGAGAGGTAAGTCCATTCAAAAGTCTGACAGCAGCAGGGAAGAAGCTGTTCTTGAGTTGGTTGATATGTGACCTCACACTTTTGTATCCTTTTCCTGATGGAAGAAGGTGAAAGAGAGAATGTCCGGGGTGTCTGGGGTCCTTAATTATGCTGGCTGCTTTTCCGATGCAATGGGAAATGTAGACAGAGTTAATGGATTGGAGGCTGGTTTGTGGGATGGGCTGGGTTTCATCCAAGCCTTTTGCAGTTTAACACAGACTTGGGCAGAGCAGGAGCCCATACCAAGCTGTGATACAACCAGAAAGAATGATTTCTATGGTGCATCTGTAAAAGTTGGTGAGAGTCGTAGCTGACATGCTAAATTTCCTTAGTCTCCTGAGAAAGTAGAGGCATTGGTGGGGCTTTCATACCTATAGTGTCAGCATGGGGGGCCGGGACAGGTTGTTGGTGATCTGGACACCTAAAAACCTGAACCTCTCGATCATTCCCACTTTGTCCCCATTGATGTAGACAGGGGCATGTTCTCCTTTATGCTTCCTGAAGTCAATGACAATCTCCTTCATTTTGTTGACATTAAAGGAGAGGTTATTGTTGCCACAGCAGTTCACCAGATCCCCTATCTCCTTCCTGTACTCTGATTTGTCATTGATTGCGATCTGACCCACAATGGTGAAGTAATCAGCAAACTTGAAAATGGAGTTGAAGGGGAATTTGGCTGCACTGTCAGAGGTGTATAAGGAGTATAGTAGGGGGCTGAGAACACAGCCTTGTGGAACACTGGTGTTGAGGATGACCGTGGAGGAGGTGTTATTGCCGATCCTTACTGATTGTGGTCCGTGGGTTCGGAAGTTCAGGATCCAGTTGCAGAGGGAGGAGCCAAGACCCAGGTCACCAAATTTGGGGATGCGTCTCATAGGAAAAATGATGTTAAAGGGTGAGCTATAGTCTGTGAATAGGAGTTTGTACGCAGGAGATGTATAAAATTATGAGAGTCATAAATAGAGCGGACAGAAGAAATGTTTCCCCTGGTGAAGGGATCAATGACTGAGGAGAAACTTATTCACCCAGAGGGTGGTGAATGTGTGGAATTCACTAGCACAGAATGTAGTTGAGGCCAAAATGTTGTCTGATTTCAAATTAAGTTAGATATTGCTCTTGGGTCAAAGGGATCGAGGGTTATGGGTGGAAGGGGGGGACCAGGATGTTGAATTTGATAATCAGCCATGATCATTAATGAACGGGAGCAGCAGGCTCGAAGGGCTGAATGGCCTCCTCCTGCCTCTAGTTTCTCTGTTTCGGTGACTGGGGGGATGGGGTGGTGGGGGGGTAAAGATTTAAGGTCGGGGCAGGAGGTTTTGAGGGGGTGTGAGGAAAACATTTTCACTGAAAGGGTGGTGGGAGTCTGGAACTCACAGCCTGAAAGGGCAGAATCGAGATAAAGATCCTCACAAGAACATTGGACCATAGAAAATAAGAGCAGAATGAGGCCACTCGGCCCATCGAGCCTGCTCCACCATTCAATCACGGCTGATACTTTTCTCATTCCCATTCTCCCACCGTTTTCCCATAACTCCTGATCCCTTTATTAATCAAAAACCTATCTTTCTCTGTCTTAAAGATACTCAGTGACTCGCCCTCCACAGCCTTCTGCAGCAAAGAGTTCCAAGATTCACCACTCTCTGGCTGAAGAAATTCCTCCTCATCTCCCTTTAGCCTGAGGTCGTGCCCTCTGGTTCTAATTTTTCCTACTGGTGGAAACGTCCTCTCCACGTCCACTCTCTCCAGGCCTCGCAGTATCCTGTAGGTTTCAATAAGTTCTCCCCTCATCCTTCTAAACTCCAATGAGTACAGACCCAGAGTCCTCAACCGTTCCTCACACGACAAGCTTTTCATCCCAGGGATTATTCTTGTGACCCTCCTCTGGACCCTTTCTGAGGCCGGCACATCCTTCTTGACATGAATGCTAACATTGCATTTACCTTCCTAACTGCTGACTAAACCGGCACATTAACCTGAAGAGAATCTTGAACAAGGACTTTCAAGTCCCTTTGTGTTTCTGATTTCCTAAGCATTTTCTCCTTTTTTCATTTAGAAAATAGGCATTATATTCCATCTGTCACTTCTTTACCCACTCTCCTAACCTGTCCAAGTCCTTCTGCAGCCCCCCAATTCCTCAATACATATCTTTGTATCATCTGCGAACTTAGCAACAGTGCCTTCAGTTCCTTCCTCCAAATTGTTGAAGTATCTTGTGAAAAGTCCCAGCACTGACCCCTGAGGCACACCACTAGTCACAGGCTGACATCCTGAGAAAGACCCCTTTATCCCCACTCTCTGCGCTCTGCCAGTCAGCCAATCCTCTATCCATGCCAAGTTCTTACCCTTAACACCATGGGCTTTTAACTTATTTAACAGTCTCCTATACAGCACCTTACATAAGAACATAAGAAATAGGAGCAGGAGTAGGCCATCTAGCCCTTCGAGCCTGCCCCGCCATTCAATAAGATCATGGCTGATCTGTCGTGGCTCAGTTCCACTTTCCCGCCCTCTCCCCATAACCCTTAATCCCCTCTCTTATCAAAAACCCATCAACCCGCGTCTTAAAAATATTTAGCGAGGCAGCCTCCACCACTTCAACGGGCAGAGAATTCCAGAGATTCACCACCCTTTGAGTGAAGAAGTTCCTCCTCAACTCCGTTCTAAACTGCACCCCCCACGCTCCCCCACCTTTATCTTGAGGCTGTGCCCCCTAGTCCTACTGTCTTTTTTGAGCGGGAAGAGTCTCTCCACCTCTAACCTATCCATCCCATTCATCATCTTATACGTCTCAATGAGATCTCCCCTCATTCTTCTAAACTCTAACGAGTACAAGCCTAATTTATTCAGCCTCTCCCCATAGCTCAACCCCCTCAACTCCGGTATCAGCCTAGTAAACTGGCTTGCCTGCAGAACACAGTAAAAAGTCTGACAACACCAGGTTTTAGTCCAACCTATTTATTTGATAATATACTCACAAGCTTTCGAGGGACACCCTCTTCATCAGGTGAATGGAGAGTTCTGGCCTCAGACAGAGCATATAAAGCACAGACAGTTTAGAGATTACTGATTAGAATGCGAATCTAATCAGCATTCTAATCAGTAATCTCTAAACTGTCTGTGCTTTATATGCTCTGTCTGAGGCCAGAACTCTCCATTCACCTGACGAAGAGGGTGTCCCTCGAAAGCTTGTGAGTATATTATCAAATAAATAGGTTGGACTAAAACCTGGTGTTGTCAGACTTTTTACTGTGTTTACGCCAGTCCAACGCCGGCATACCCACATCTTGCCTGCAGAAGGCAGAGAGTGGTTGTGGATGGGTCTTTTTCTGAATGGAGGTTAGTCACCAGTGGAGTGCCCCAGGGATATGTTCTAGGACCCTTGCTGTTCGTCATTTTCATAAATGACCTAGATGAGGAAGTGGAAGGATGGGTAAGTAAGTTCGCTGATGACACGAAGGTCGGTGGTGTTGTGGATGGTCTGGAAGGATGGCAAAAGTTGCAGCAGGACATAAATAGGATGCAGGACTGGGCGGAGAAGTGGCAGATGGACTTCAACGCAGATAAATGCGTAGTCGTCCATTTTGGCAGAACCAACGGGATGAATGAGTACACTATCAAGGGCAGAAGTCTGAGTAGTGTTGAGGAGCAGAAGGATCTTGGGGTCCGGGTCCGCAGGACTCTTAAATCGGCCTCGCAGGTGGAAGATGTGGTCAAGAAGGCGTATGGTGTACTGGCCTTCATAAATCGAGGGATTGAGTTTAGGAGTCGGGAGGTAATGCTGCAACTTTATAAGACCCTTGTCAGGCCTCACTTGGAGTACTGTGCGCAGTTCTGGTCGCCTCACTATAGGAAAGACGTAGAAGCTATTGAAAGGGTGCAGAGGAGATTTACAAGGATGTTGCCTGGACTGGGAGGCATGCCTTATGAAGTTAGGTTGAGGGAACTGGGTCTCTTTTCCCTGGAGAGACGTAGGTTGAGAGGCGACCTGATAGAGGTTTATAAAATGTTGAGAGGAATAGATAGGGTGGATTCTCAGAGGCTATTTCCCCGGGTTGAAATGGTCGCTACGAGAGGACACAGGTTTAAGGTGCGGGGAGGAAAGTACAGAAGTGATGTTAGGGGTAAGTTTTTCACTCAGAGGGTGGTGAGTGAATGGAATCGGCTGCCGTCGGTGGTGGAGGCGAACTCGCTGGGGTCTTTTAAAAGACTTCTGGATGAGTATATGGGGTTTTATGGGATTGGGGGTTATAGATAGGAGTTGATGTGATCGGCGCAACTCGTGGGCCGAAGGGCCTGTTTGTGCTGTAGTGTTCTATGTTTTATGTTCTATAAACCTCCTCTGCACTCCCTCCAAGGCCAAAATATCTTTGCGCACCTTGTCAAAGACCTTCTGGAAATCTAAATAAATCACATCCACTGGTTCTCCTTTATCTAACTTCCTTGTTACCTCCTCAAAGAAGTCCAACAGATTTGTCAGACACGACCTTCCCTTGACAAAGCTGTGCTGACTCGGTCCTATTTCCTCATGCACTTCCAAGTACTCCATGATCTCATCTCTAATAACGGATTCTAAAATCTTGCCAGTGACTGAAGTCAGGCTAACTGGCCTATAATTTCCTGTCTGCTGCCTCCCTTCCTTCTTAAACAGCAGTGTTACATTAGCTACTTTCCAGTCCTCTGGTATTATCCTCCCTGCCTCCAGTGATTCCTGAAAGATCACCACCAATGCCTCCACAGTTTCCTCAGCGATCACTTTTAGAACTTTGTGATGCAGTCCATCCGCTCCTGGTGGTTTATCCACCTTCAGACTTTCAGTTTCCCCAGAACCTTCTCCTGAGTGATGACCACTGCAGTCACCTGTACCTCCTGACTCTCCTGGAGTTCTGGCATCCCACTGATGTCTTCCATCATGAAGACTGATGAAAAGTAACTATTCAGTTCCTCCTGTCGTTGCTTTGTTTCCTATTATTACTTCTCCAGCCTCATTCTCCAGTGGTCCAATGTCTATTTTTGCCTCTCTGTTACCTTTCATATATTGAAACACTCAAAACTTGAGAAGTATTTAGACGTGCACTCGTGATGCTGAGGTACACACAGCTCTGGCCAAGCACAGGAAAATAGGATTAGAATGGTTGGATGGTTTGTCTCTGACTGGCACAGATGCAATGGGCCGAAGGGCCTTTTCCGTGCTGTGGGCCTGTCTGACTCTACGCCATTGGAAGAAGCTTGACAACATTAAAATAAAATCAGGATTTTTAGCTGAATAATGACAGAGTGTTAGTGGGATCTTTTGAAAATAATTCAATGTGCTCAGAAGTCAGAAAAGAATAAAATATGTCCTGAAAGAAACAGATGTGATTAAATTAAACCTCAGCGTCAGGACACTGCAGCTGTAAATCATTAGAGTTTTTTTTTACTCTGTAATGTGATGTTCAGTCTCAACCCAGAACTCAGCATTAGATTGGCCACCCATTTACAGACTAAAACCAGCCAGAATGATGTGGAATGGATCACCCCAACATGGGTGGTTCAAAACATTCTCATCTGAGGAGTTAGCAAATGATAAAGATGAAATTCTTTTTCACATTAAAACATTTGATTATTGTTTTTGAATATGTAGTTTTCGTAACATTAATCTTGAGAAACTCACTTTAAACATTCTGACAGACTGGAGAAGGTGGAAAAAAACCATAATATTCTGAAGTAATGCACTGATGACAAGATTGGGATGGGCTTACTCCGAGGTTGCTGTAGACATGACTGACTCATTACATTTCAATTCCAGGTGATGCATGGAAATAGAACATGTGTCAAACGTGACATCTTTATGTATTTGACATGTTGGTGAATTGAGCCACTTTGGTTCTTAACTGGATTAAGGTGATTGACGCATTAAACTGAAAATATTGACAAAAATAATAAAAGCCTTCAAATCCAGGTGTAATTGCCTCTGTCACCAAACAATAAATGATGTGGTCGAACAGAGAAAGAGATATTCCTGGGTGTGTTTGGAATACTTTGTATTCCTTATTAAGAAATGAGCTTTTTGATGTGCAAAGGCCTCGCTAGTGCTGGGATTTTGTTAAAAATAGGATTCAAAATGGAAAATAATAACAGCAATGAGGCGAACATTTTCTGGAACTGTATTATTCTTTGAAAGGTAAAAAAAGTGGATTCATAATATATTTGGGATCAAATTCCGAAGCTGGCTTAAGAGCTGAATGGTAAAAGCTATGAAAGAATAACAGACAATATCCGCTGTATAATACTGGAGCTGTGTTACTGAGAGGTCAACTGGTGCTGGTAGCCAGAGGACACAAATTAAAATCCCAGCCTGACTGGTATTTAGAATTCTTGCCTTGCTCCATCTTGTCTGAATTCTTTGATAAAGTATTTGAGATGGGAGGTGGGAGGGAACACTGTAAGGCTCTTTTACCAGTCAGTGAATATCCATAACATTTCCACCCATTTCTTCCTGGAGAAACTGTGTAGTTTGGATGGAAGTTCTTTTTTTTAAAACCGTGCTGCTGTAAACTTGACATAGAAATGGGAAACAGGAGTAGACCGCTCGACCCGTGTTCCACCTTTCATTTTGATTGCGGCTGATCATTGAATTCAATATCTTGATTTCCCCAAACAAATCTTTTGATATTTACAATTCACCTCAGCACATTTACAAACACTATCACCACAGAATATTTTTGCTTCAATGATTTATCTGGATTTGAGTATAGATGGTCTTGTAACACAGTGGGTAGTGCCCCTTCCTCTGGATGAAATGCTACAGGTTTGAGTGGAATGCCAGGACTTATTGACCACAGAAGGAGGGTTCATAATGAGGTACAAGGGGCTCATAATCATTTCTAGAAAGTTTTCAACACTTCCCCCACTATTCCCTAAAGAGGAAAAACTGTGTGTGTGTGTGTGTGTGTGTGTGTGTGTGTGTGTCTGTGTCTGTATGTGTGTGTCTGTATGTGAAAATACATGATGTGGGTATGCCGGCGTTGGACTGGCGTAAACACAGTAAAAAGTCTGACAACACCAGGTTTTAGAAATAGGTTGGACTAAAACCTGGTGTTGTCAGACTTTTTACTGTGAAAATACAGTCAGAATTTGCGATACTCTTCGAGATTGGACCAACGTGTGGAGGTGGGATCTATTTTAGCCAAGAGTAGGTAAGATGTGGCCATGATATTGACAATTTTCAGTTAAATATTTCATTGGGTCATTCCAATATACTGAATTGCACCATTTTACTCAACGTGTCAGGAACTCATCGAGCAGCTGAACAGGAACCAATCCCCCATCTCCTTGTGATTGTGAAGTAGTTTTATGGTCTTTAATTGCTTCAGAAAGAGAAACTGAGTCACTAGACACCAAATGTGAAGTTACAATCTGATACTGGTGACAGTGGTGGTCCAACTAATGTGTGGAATCATTCACAAGGTATTATTTTTAGCAGTTATGTTAAATAAAGAACAGGAGCGGTACCTCGGTCAGCCCTGACTTGGATTATTTTACCACTGTGCTGAGCAAACACCCCCTGGTGAGCCAATAACAACAGTAACAGTCGCCTGTTGCCATAGTACAATATTAATGGAAGAATTAAATGTAATGTATAAAATCAACCAAACCCTGTCATTCACTTTAGTTACGAACATACCAGGAAAAGTAACTTTTCTATTTAAAAAGTAACTTTACAACGAGTTCAATAACTAGAAATATACTCTTCAGTTTGGAACCATGAAGGAGTCCAGTCAGATTGTGCAGAGTCTTTGGTATTGCAGGTGGAGTAATTCAATTTATAATCCTTACTTTACAAACTAATTCCTGTCGGAATGTGGGAGGGAGAAGGAGGATTCTCTGGGTAAAAGGAGCGTGTACAAAACAACAGCTGGAGTTTACTCTTACTGGACCAGATTTAACTTGACTGATATATCCTCAACATTTCCTGTTTGCCCTACAAGCAAGCCGGAAATCGATGGGGGCAGTTGGTCGGGGCAGGATTGCTGAATGAAGTGCTATATAAGTGCTGTTCTTAGACAACAAGAAACCGAAGCTCTGTTCACCAATCTAAAGATCCCATAACAATATTTTGAAGATATGCAGGGAACTGCATTGGGTAATATTCCCCTCCCCAACTAACAAAATAAAAAACAAATAAAATCATTTATCTCATTTACTTGTGTGATGTTCCCATACACAAAGTGACTGCAATGTTTTACTCCATCACACGTAACAGCTGTTTTATATCAGTTTGTAACCAATGAGACAGGATACTTCTAATTTAACTTATTAACTCATTCTAATTATATCATGGGTTTGATCCTAACTAAGGAGGGTCTAACTTATTATCTTAATGTCAGTGCTCTCCAATGTGGTTGGTCGGTGCTCAGTTTTATGAGGTTAGAGAAGCCAGAGGTTCGTTTGATCGTTCAACTAAAGGTTCCAAGATGGACAGTGGAAACCGAGAGGCAGAAAACGGGGAATAGCAACAACTGGATGTTAGTTTTTGTTGGGGTGAATCCAAGGACTGAGGCTGTAATGAACAACAGAAGTGAGAGTTCTGAGCGGAGTAACATGCTGGGCAGATGCCTTTCGAAAATAATCATTACCCTTCCGCAGCAGATGCCAAAGCAGATTATGATTCCTGGAATATAGAAACAGAAAATATTGGAAATACTCAGCAGGTCAGGCAGGAAAAACAGAGTTAACCTTTCAAGTTGATGACCTTTGTCAGAAGTGGAAGATGATGGAGATATGTCAGATTTCTAGCACAACGATTCCCATAAGGATCATCCAGACTCGTAACATTGGCTCCATTCTCTCTCCACAGAGGCTGTCAGACCTGCTGAGATTTTCCAGCATTTCCTGTTTTGTTTCAGATTCCAATAGTTTCCTTGAGTGTATTTTCTCCGTCTCCCCCTCTGCCACACACTCCCTGGATTGAGCCCCCTACGCTGCCTGACTTTCTCTCTTCTCTGTTCCTATAGCAACACAAATGAGGAAGGAGTTTCATCTCTCTTTTAGCCTCAGCAGAGTATTCCCCTCTGCCGGGGTGGCTGTGTCCATGACTATGTACCGATACATTTCGTACACTTCCACTCTCACCCTTTCCTCTCCTTCCTCTTGTCCTACCGTGCGATCCACAAAGCTCTGTATTTGGTGGATCATTTCTGTCACCCCCATCATGATGCTGCCATTAAATACTATTTCTTTTTCCCTACCTACATTCAAATGGGACCATTCCCTCTGCAACCCCACCCCACCGTCCTCCCCGGACAATTCTCTAATCTCCATAAGGATCTTTTCCTTTTCTATCGAAATGCAGCAGATGCCTTTTAATCCTCTATCATCTCATTGTCTAAGATCCGGGCATTCTTTCCAGGTCAAACAACAAGTTAAATGCCTCCCTTTCAAGTATGAGGAGATGGAGTGGCCTCTTTGTGACAATGTTTCCATTCAGTGTGATCCTGAGCTTCTGGTCGCCTGTCATTTTGATTCTTTGCTCCATTCCCACTTGACCCTTCTGTCCTTGCTCACATGAGCTTTAGGATAAGCTCCTCCTCTTTCACTTTTCCAGCCTTCTGGAGCCAATGTTGAGTCCAATAATTCCTGAACATAACTTTTCAGAAGACAATATTGTTTACTCACTGACACCTTCCCTGGACAAATTACCTGTCCAATTGCATCTTCTCTTCTCCTGCACTATGATGATTTTTGCCATTTAATCTCCCCTTCCTTCACCCTATCACAGTTGACTGCAGTGAAGTGGGATTTTGACAGGGCCAAAGGGTGGGGAAGTGTGCAGATTGGACCAGAAACGAGCAGGTCTGGAGTTGATGGATCCTTTTGGATATGGTGCAAGGGCATCTCTTAGGAGAGGTAAGGATTCTCAAAGTAAACATGATTATGTACTTTTTACGCAAAAGCTCACTGGAAATGTCAAACTGTCAAAGAACAGTCAAATCTAACAATGCTTTCAAGGAGCTGGTCAAAGGATTTGAGTTGAGTTGACATGGAGTGGGTGAGGGAAAAGGGTGACCTGGGCTGGTTTGAGTTGGCATGAAGTCGGCATGGGAGTTATAAAGAGCCATGGGGGCTACATAGGGTACAAGAGGATGCTGATGAGGGTACATGAGTGGCATAGAATCCTACAGTGCAGAAAGAGGCCCTTCAGCCCATCAAGTCTGCACCAAACACAATCCCACCCAGGCCCTACCCCCATATCCCTACATATTATACCCACTAATCCCTCTAACCTACGCATCCCTGGACGCTAAGGGGAAATTTCTTAGCATGTCCAATCAACCTAACCCGCACATCTTTGGACTGTGGGAGGAAACTGGAGCACCTGGACGAAACCCACACAGACACGGGGAGAATGTGCAAACTCCACACAGACGGTGACCCGAGCCAGAAATCAAACCCAGGACCTTGGAGCTGTGAAACAGCAGTGCTAACCACTGTGCTACCGTGTCACCCAGGAAGGGGGAGTGGAAGGGTGGAAGATTAGGTTTGGAGGAATGATTTTTATTTTGTTATATCTTTTATTTATTTTAACACATTGCTTGATCACAGAGGTAGACTGGACCCAGCAGCATCTGCACTTATTCCAGAGACCAATTCCAGATATCTGAGTGATTTGTGACAGAGCTTATAATGCTCTCCTATCGGTGCAGGATCCGAGATCCACAGCACAGCTTGTGTACAGTGTCAAGACTCTCACTGCACTTTACTGAGGGAGTGATGCACTGTTGGGGTGATGTCTTTTGAATAAGATATTAAACTGGTGTTCCATCCATTTGTTGAAACCAATGTTAAAGATCCCATCCCAATATTTGAAGGTGGGCAGTGTCCCCCCCCCAGACTCTTGGCCAACATCTCCCCCCCACTCCCCACAATCACAGCAGTTAAATGGCGATTCCTCTCACCGTTAGTTATGGAGTGTTGCTCATACCGAATACCTGCAATCAGTACTCTTAAAAATAACACACTGTGTGAAGAGCTTTGGGAGCCTCTGGCAATATGAGAAAAGCATCAATATAAATGACAATATTTCCTATCAATACCTAATGAATTTTCACATTACAATTCGAAAATTCTCATATCTTTTGTTTTGAATATCAACTTGTCAATTATTAAGATATCTGGAATTGTTGCAGTTTAGATGAAACTGAATCAAATAAACTCAACTCTAAAAGGTCAGGTGTTTTCCGACAAGGGGGTGGTGATTTGCAGCCAGTGATTTCAGAGAGTAATCTGTCCCAGACTCTGCTCCAACACTGTTAGTGAACGCTGGCCTTGAAAGTTCGAACTCTGTTGTGACAGTAAGCTGGATAAAGTCAGGAAAACCCCACAGAGGTGGCAGCAAACCAGATTCTCACTCCACTGTACAACTGCCATGATAAACTAAATAATCTGTTCAGCGATAGTTATTAATCCCAGTGCTGGTGCCAGGGATGAGAATGTTGTTATATTTGTGTTATTCTACGCAAAAACATGATCTGAAATGATGCAATATTTGTCCCACAGAAATAGTCTTTGTCAGTAGCTTAGTCCAAGATAAGCAGGTTTCATTCATTATCAACTATACAGATCAAATAAAGTTGTTTTTTTTCCAAAACAGGGATAAGTGTAGAATTACGAATCTTGCAGTATTTATGTCACCAGGCTGTCTGTACAGTTTGAGGCTGTAATTTTAGTAATGAGAAGATAGCCACAGGAAGCAAGAATGGAATTGATGATGTTGTGTATTTGACAAAAACACTGACAAGAAATCGATAAGATCTGGCCATTCAGCAGAAATCTGAATCTATCCTCAGTACTGGACAGTCTGTGTGTGCCGGTGATGTAGTCTCCTGTACAGCCACCAACTCAACCACACCAGCTTAGTCACCCACTGTCCCCTTGCTACCCACTCACATACAATGTAATTACATCTAAATAGATTCACACTATTTCCCCACCCCAAGGAGACCAATCACGGTTTACTCTCCAAATCTTCTCATACACTTTTCTATCCACTATCTGTCCGTTCTAATATCAACAGCTTTAACTTCAATTTCTAACTCTGGAAGTGAATTCCACATCCTTACAACTCAGTGAAGACAGAATTCTCCTCTCCACACTCTTGCCTATTCGAAACAGGCTGCTGCTACCAATCGTATTTCAATAATTTCAAACACTTTTATCATAATACCCAAAGATCTGAATTATTCAAATAACATTCGTAATGTTATTGACCAGATGATTCAGTTCTTTTAAAGTGCCTTACTTTATAACTAATTTCCATTTGTAAGATTACTCTACACCTGAAATGTTAACATATTTGCATGTTCTCCCCATGTCTGTGTGGGTTTCCTCCGGGTGCTCCACTTTCCTCTCACAGTCTGGAAGATGTGCTGGTTGGGTGTATTGGCCATGTTAAATCCCCACTCACTATACCTGAAGAGGTGCTGGAGTGTGGCGACTAGGCGATTTTCACGGTAACTTCATTGCAGTGTTAATGTAAGCTGACTTGTGACACTAACAAATAAAAAAAAGTTGTATTATTTATCTCTCTGGTAACCCGGTTCATCCTGAAACCAGCCAGGATGATAGAAACATTTGAGGCACAGCCTCAAGATAAGAGGGGGGGACAGTTTAGATCAGAGTTGAGGAGGAACTTCTTCACTCAAAGGGTGGTGAATCTCTGGAATTCTCTGCCTGTTGAAGTGGTGGAGGCTACCTCGCTAAATATATTTAAGTCACAGGTAGACAGGTTTCTGAGTGACAAGGGAATTAAGGGTTGTGGGGAGAAAGTGGGAAAGTGGAACTGATCCACTTCAGATCAGCCATGATCTTATTGAATGGTGGGGCAGGCTCGAAGGGCTAGATGGCCTACTCCTGCTCCTATTTCTTATGTTCTTATGTTCTTATTTCTTGTGGCATTTCACAAAATTTCCTACAAGCTGTTTATTTTACAAACAGTTCCTCAGTTACACTGCTGTCTATTTAGTTCATGGGTGTATTTAATCGAAATGACAATAATGGAGAGGAATCTAATTGTTTTCTGGATTTGGATCCTGTAAAGCTGTGTGTGTGCGTGCCTGTGTGTGTGTGTGTGTGTGTGTGTGTGTGAGACGGTGTGTGGGTGGGTGGGTGTGACTGTGTGTGTTGTGGGTGTGTGTGACTGTGTGTGTGTGTTTGTTGTGGGTGTGGGTGTGTGTGACTGGGTGTGTGTTGTGGGTGTGGGTATGTGTGACTGGGTGTGTGTTGTGGGTGTGGGTATGTGTGACTGGGTGTGTGTGTGGGCTGCTTTTGGGCGAGAAGTCATTTTCTTGCCATTTCTTTTTGTTAAACAGCTCTCTCGAGCTGTGATGAAATGTTGAATCGGATCATTTAACACCGGAGGAAAATGATTAAAACTAAATTGTTTTGAGACACTGTTTAAAAAAAAGTTAATCAAAATCATTTGTGTGTTCTTTGTTGGCGGTTTCGTTTTGAGTGAAGGGGTATTTTAGAGAATGTGGGGAGCGGGTCACTCCCAAGAACAGCAGCACGCTGTCCGATTCAGTTTTAGATTACAAGCGATTTCAGCATTAACAGCCTCACCTGCTGTCACTGCTGTGGAAATCAAAGAGGAAAAAAACTGCAAGTATAGAAACCTGAAATAAAACAGATAAATACTGAAGATACACAGCAAACCACTCAGCTGTGAAAAGGAGGAAAGGATATGGGTGGCACAGTGGTTAACACTGCTGCCTCACAGTGTCAGGGACCTGGGTTTGATTCCTGGCTCAGGTCACTGCCCACATGGAATCTGCACATTCTCCCCGTGTCTGCATGGGTTTCCTCTGGGTGCTCTACTTTCCTCCCACAGTCCAAAGATGTGCGGGTTAGGTGGATTGGCCATGCTAACATTGCCCCCTTAGTGTCAGGGGAACTAGCAAGGGTAAATGTGTGAGGTTAAGGGGGCAGGGCCTGGGTAGGATTGTGATCAGTGCGGACTTGATGGGCCGAATGGTCTCTTTTTTTGCACTGTATGATAAATGAACATTTTGAATTTGTCATCAGTCCAGTTTTTCTTATGTTACCTTAAATGAAAGATAATTATAATACAGAAAATTAGGTCCACAAAATTTCTACGATATTCAGTTTTGAGATGTTAGTCACCTATGCTCTTTATTTAAAGCCAAAGTAAATATTCTTTAGTCATCAGTTTGCCAGCAAGTATATTGCACAAAGAGATGTTATGTGTACTTCAAAAAGTAGTCAAAGTTATGATGATAAATTTTTTATAATTACTAGTGTTGAAATGAGCAGATTCTATATTCCTGCAGAAAGACTCATAGACACAGAGGTTCACAGCATGGAAACAGGCCCTTTGGCCCAACCTGCCCATGGCACCCTTTTTTTAAACCCCTAAACGAATCCCAATTGCCCACATTTGGCCCATATCCCTCTCTACCCATCGTACCCATGTAACTGTCTAAATGCTTTTTAAAAGACAAAATTGTAACCCGCCTTTACTACTGCCTCTGGCAGCTCGTTCCAGACACTCACCATCCTCTGGACACTTTTGTATCTCTTCCCTCTCACTTTAAATCTATGCCCTCTACTTTAGACTCCCCTACCTTTGGGAAAAGATATTGACTATCTCGCTGATCTGTGCCCCTCATTATTTTATAGACCTCTATAAGACCACCCCTCAGCCTCCTACGCTCCAGAGAAAAAAGTCCCAGTCTATCCAGCCTCTCCTTATAACTCAATCCATCAAGTCCCAGCAGCATCCTAGTAAATCTCTTCTGCACTCTTTCTAGTTTAATAATATCCTTTCTATAATAGGGTGACCAGAACTGTACACAATATTCCAAGTGTGGCCTTACCAATGTCTTGTACAACTTCAACAAGACATCCCAGCTCCTGTATTCAATGTTCTGACCGATGAAACCAAGCATGCTGAATGCCTTCTTCACCACTCTGTCCACCTGTGACTCCACTTTCAAGCAGCTATGAACATGTACCCCTAGATCTCTTGGTTCTGTAACTCACCCCAACGTCCTACAATTAGCTGAGTAAGTCCTGCCCTGGTTCAATCTACCTACATGTATCATCTTGCATTTATCTAAACTAAATTTCATCTGTCATTTGTCAGCCTACTGGCCCAATTGTGAAAGATCTCATTGCAGTCTCAGATAACTTTCTTCACTGTCCATTATGCCACCAATCTTGGTGTCATCTGCAAACTTACTAACCATACCTCCCATATTCTCATCCAAATCATTTAACATAAATGACAAAGATCAGTGGACCCAGCACCAATCCCTGAGGCACACCACTGGTCACAGGCCTCCAGTTTGAAAACCAACCCTCTACAACTACCCTCTGACTTCTATCAAGGAGCCAATTTTGTATCCATTTCGATCCCTCACCCTGGATCCCGTGAGATTTAACCTTATGCAACAACCTACCATGTGGTACTTTGTCAAAGACCTTGCTAAAGTCCATGTAGACAACATCAACTGCACTACCCTCATCTACCCTGAATATAAGTGCTAATCAGTCTAATCGCCCACACTCAGCCAATAACCAATTTCAAATAATGGAGGTTTTGAGGCCTCTTATTATTTTCAGTACCTTTTAGCAGCAAACTGGGGAGTTTCTGTAACCTGACACACTCATATTAACAGAGGTATCCAGAGAACAATGGGAAGTCATGGGCCCCATGGTGTCTGCTCCAATTTAAAACTAATCCTAATGGTGGAACAACCCCAAAACCACAGTAATGTCAGAAAATGAAGATAGAAAAACTACAGCACAAACAGGCCCTTCAGCCCACGAGTTGCGCCGATCATATCGCTACCTACTAGGCTTACCTATAACCCTCAATCCTATTGAGTCCCATGCAGTCATCCAGAAGTCTCTTAAAAGACCCTATCAAATTTGCCTCCACCACCACTGATGGCAGCCGATTCCACTCACTCACCACCCTCTGAGTGAAAAACTTACCCCTGACATCTCCTCTGTACCTACTCCCCGGCACCTTAAACCTGTGTCCTCTCGTAGCAACCATTTCAGCCCTGGGAAATAGCCTCCAAGAATCCACTCAATCAATACCTCTCAATATCTTATACACCTCTATCAGGTCACTCTCATCCTTCGTCTCTCCAGGGAGAAAAGACCGAGCTCCCTCAACCTATCCTCATAAGGCATGCCTCCCAATCCAGGCAACATCCTTGTAAATCTCCTCTGCACTCTTTCAATAGCTTCCACATCCTTCCTGTAATAAGACGACCAGAACTGAGCAAAGTACTCCAAGTGGGGTCTGACAAGGGTCTTATAAAGCTGTAACTAGGGTCTTATAACGATGGTCGAAAAGGAGATGTGATATAAAAATTCTCAGTTTATTCTAAAATTAAAAGGTTTGGTGGTAAAGTTGCCTTAGTCCCAGAGACCATAGACTGTGATTGGTGGTGATCACTACACCTCAGGCAAGGGGCAAGGTTCAGAAGGCGGGTTCATGAATAACTTTAGCTGGTTGAACCCACGCTGTTGGAGTCACTTTGCATCACACATCAGCTAACTGAGCTAACCAACCAATATTCCATTAACAGCCTAGCCAGAGGTACAGGCAGCAGCAGATAGTTTCAGATTTGAATTTGTAGATAGTTCGGTGATGTTGAAACATGCCTGTCAAAAACACGTTCTGAATAAATCTCACCAATATTTATCCTGCCACTGTTTCTGATATTGAATCTTCCAAGTACTAACCCTCGGGGGGGGAGGTGGGCTATTGTCTCAAACTATCCAATCATTTCTGTTTCTAGTGAAGCAGTGGCCACCCCGCCGCCCCCCCAAACCCCCGATCGCCACTGAATTAATTCAGCAGAATAGAAACCATCCTCAGGACAACATGATGAGGAGATTTCTTCAGCTTATTCTGTATTTATTTGCACAAAGATGCCTGAAGTGTGACCAAATTGCGATTGTTTAAGATGATGAAGAGATTCAAAGGGTAAATGTGGCAAAACCATTTTCTTTGATGGTGAATCTGAAACAAGGAGGTAAAATCTTAAAGTTACTGACCATTCAGGAGTGAATTCAGAAAGCAATTTGTGTGTGGTAGAAATCTGAAGAATGTGTTTCACCAGCTGACAATTTTCAGATTGGGCACAAACGATGATTGTTTGATTGGGATGTTGAACGAAGGATGGTAAATGGTGTTAAAGTTCAGGTCAGTTACGATCTAACTGAGTGACAGAACAAGCTGAAGGGGCCGAATGGCCTCATGTTCCTCATCAACTGCATTCATTCAAAGTTCTCCGTGAAAATCACACCTGGTTCTGCAGGTAATTAAAATGCATTCTGAGAAAGAAAATAAAAAGCTGTAAGATTTAACAATACTGGTAAAGATAAGATTTGGAGTTTGCTTCACATTCAGCCTTTTTATGACAATGCAGGAAATAACATTGTTGTAACTATTGGCTTTGTTTTGGTGTTTGCCTTAATATATTCTCCTCTCCCAACATGCAGCTGCAGTGGGAGGAAAACAGCTAAATTTGATGTAATAAGATATTAAAGAGAATGGATAAGAACATAAGAACATAAGAAATAGGAGCAGGAGTAGGCCATCTAGCCCTTCGAACCTGCCCCACCATTCAATAAGATCATGGCTGATCTGTCGTGGCTCAGTTCCACATTCCCGCCCTCTCCCCATAACCCTTAATCCCCTCGCTTATCAAACCATCAACCCGCGTCTTAAAAATATAGGAGTCTCGGAGTTGGAGACATAGTTTAAATATTAGAGTTTGTTTGTAATTTTCAGAAGTTAAATTACACAACACTTTGTCACCAACAAAGGATGGTAAAAGTCATAAACTCTTCCAAAACAGAAATTATTGATCTGAAAACTAAGATTGATAGATTTCTGTGAACCAAAGGTATTAATGAGCATGGAACAATGATACTAGCTCACAGATCATTCTGGGTTACAGTGGATGATAAAACGAGCTCATGGGACTGATTAGCTACTCCTGTTCCTGTGCCTCCTCAATAGATCTCTTCACCTTGACTCCCTTCTTACATCTTTTAAAACTTTTATTTAACTTCTTGAAACTTTGTTTCCTTAAACATCAATGATACATGGATTAAATTTTATCAGTAAAAAGTCTGACAACACCAGGTTTAAGTCCAACCGATTTATTTGATAGTAAACTCAGTAGCTTTCGAGGTTTCCCTCTTCTTCAGCTGAATTAAATTTTATCAGCATAGTGGAGAACATACCCCTGTCTACACCAATGGGCAGAAAGCAGAAATGGTCGAATGCTTCAAGTTTCTGTCACCAGCAACTTGGCCTGGTTACCGCACCCCCCCACCCCCCCACCCCCCCCCCCCCCCCCCGCCCCCCGCCCCCCGCCAGTGCTGACACTATAGTTAACAAAATCCACCAACGCCTCTAATTTTTTAGAAGACTAAGGAAATTTGGCAAGTCAGCCATGACTCTCACCAGTCTTTACAGATACACCATAGAAAGCATTCTTTCTGGTTGTATCACAGCTTGGGGTATGGGCTCCTGCTCTGTCCAAGACTGAAAGAAACAACAATGGGTCATGAATGAAGCCCAGTCCATCACACAAACCAGCTCCCATCCATTGACTCTGTCTACACTTCCCGCTGCCTCAGCAAAACAGTCAGCATAATTAAGGACCCCACACACCCTGGACATTCTCTCTTCTATCATCTTCCATTGGAAACAGGGTACAAAAGTCTGAGGACACGTACCTACTGACTCAAGAACAGCTTCTTCCCTGCTGCCATCAGACTTTTGAATTGGACCTGCCTTGCATTAAGTTGATTTTTCTCTACACTCTAGCCAAGACTGTAACGTTACATTCTACACCCTCGCCTTCTCTATGTACAGTATGTTTTATCTGTATAGCACACAAGAAACAATACTTTTTAATGTACACTAATACAGGTGACAATAATAAGTCAAGTAAAATATCTTGTATAGCAGGGAATGAATGAACTGAGTCCATCATAACTCATAATATCATAACTGAGTCCATCAGGGAATGAATGAGCAGCTCCCTCATAACACGAGAATCTCACCACCATCCAGGACAAAGCAGCTCACTTAATTGGCACCACATCCATCACCTTAAACATTCATTCCCTCCAACACCCTCGCAGTGACACCTTACGCACCATCTACAAGATGCACTGCAGGAACTCACCAAGATTCCTTAGGCAGCACTTTCCAAACCCACAACCATCTCGAAGGATAAGGACAGGAGATACATGGGAATAGCAGATGAAAATTCCCCTCCAAACCACTCACCATCCTGACTTGTAAATATATTATCATCCTTTCACTGTCACTGGGTCAAGATCCTGGAACTCTCTCCCTAACAGCAACGTGGTTGTATCTACACCACATGCACTATAGCAATTCAAGAAGGAAGTTCATCACTACTTTCTCAAGGGCAATTTGGAATGGGCAATAAACGCTGATCTAGCCAGCGAGGCCCACATCCCGTGAAAACATTTTTAAATGTTGCTACGTATGTTCAGAATAATTTCAGTTACTGAGCTGTTTTCCTGTATTTTGGAATAAAAAACAAGATTCTACCTTATCAGCATAAATTTGGCCGTGAATATATTTGTCAAGATTTACTGGATGTTACCAGGACTTGATGGTTTGAGTTATAAGGAGAGGCTGGAGAGACTGGGACTTATTTCTTTGGAGCGTAGGAGGTTTAGCGGTGATCTTATAGAAGCCTATAAAATAATAAGAGGCATAGATCAGCTGGATAGTCAATATCTTTTCCCAAAGGTAGGGGAGTCTAAAACTGTTGGGAATAAGGTTACGGGGAGAGGGGAGAAATACAAAAAGGATTGGGGGCGGGGGGGGGGGTGCAATTTATTCACACAGAGAGGGTGAGTGTCTGGAACAAGCTACCAGAAGAAGTAGTAGAGGTGGGTACAATTTTTTGAAAAAGCATTTAGGCAGTTACATGGATAAGATGGGTATTTTACCCAGAGGGTGGTGAGGGACTGGAATGCCCTGCCTGCTGCAGTTGTAAATGCGCCTAGTTTGGGGGCGTTTAAGAGATTGGTGGATAGGTTTATGGACGAAAAGGGATTGGTTTAGATTAGTGGGTCAATGTTTTTTTTTTAAAATAAGACTGGTCGGCGCAACATTGTGGGCCGAAGGGCCTGTTCCGCGCTGTAATGTTCTATGTTCTATAGAGGGATATGAGTCAAACATGAGCAATTAAGACTAGCTTAACGGTGAAAACCATTGGTAATGTGTGGCATGGACAAGTTGGGTCATAGGCCTATTTCCATATTATATTCCTCTATGATTCAATGACTCTGCCAAAGCACACATGTTGCTGTGAAAATTATTGAAGTCCCACATTTCTGAGAAAGGATCTCAGACTCTCAGGTCCCCCCATGGTGTGTTTGTAGGTGGCAGGAGGAGGCACGCCATTGGCCAGCAGTGGGATCTTCTGGTGGATTTCCCATTGAATCCACCCCCCGTGGCCGGGATACGCTATCAGTGGGATCAGGAAATCCCACCCATTGTACATCAAAACAAACAGCATGTCTCTGGTGTTTTACACCCAGTCTTAGCATCAAATAGGTTCAATTCAGCTCGATGATAGTTTAAATACAAGAGAGAATCTGCACTGAAGACCTCGGTTCATACGCTCCATTTGTACAAATATAACATTTCCCCCAACAGCTACCCTGCTGTATTTCCTTTTGTCTTTATTAATATAAATATCCAAACGATTCTGAGATGTGGATTTGTTCAGAAATGATTGACGTTTGCCAACTCATTTTTCCTGACAGTTACAAAACTTCTTCCATCATTCCTGTGATTAATGATGTGAATCTATAAATATTTTATAATGTGTTAGATAAAAAAGAACAGTCAGACAAGGGCGTAATCCTGTCTACCAGACCTGGATTCCAATTGCTGCAGGAATGAAAGATATATGCTGTCAAATAGCATAACAGGAGGAATTTGGAAAGTGTTTTTTTTTTGAACTAGTAAATGTGTTGTAATCCAGGTCAGAAACTCGAAGGTGTTTTATCAACTCAGCCCAGACCATATATTTTGGATTTTGAATTTGGCTCTGGTAAGCATGAGATGTTTCACTTCAGATATGATTCAAGTGATGCACTTGGGAGCTTTTATCAAACAAAGTTTATTTAAGAATATAATTATCACATAGAAAGAAAATCAACAATAGCAATTACAAACCAGAAAAAAAAACAACCATGATATTGTACATATTTTAATAACTAAGTAAATTGTTCCAACCAAACAAACCTCTTGATAAACATGCACCTACCCCAGGGAAATACAAATGCTGACCTGATATTGGAACTGAGTCCTTTGGTTGGAGAATTGAAGCTCCCAGCCTCCCCCAGCCTAGTAACTTCCAGCAGCCTTCGAGGTAGTGATAATGCCACTGCTGGCCTCTAAATTTTAGCCAACAAACCACTGCGAGAGACAGAGGAAATCCTTATCTCTAGTTACGAGCTGGCAAACTACAGACAGCAGCATTCTCACTCCAGACAGAGAGAGGCAAGAAAGCCACCTTTCAGTCTGCTGTCCGAACACCTTCAAACTAAAACTGAAAGGGAATCATTGGATTCTTCAGTGAAGGAACCAGCTGATCTTCACTTGTCGATCATTCCTCCAATGACAATTCAAAAGGTTATAAACTCAGAGAGTGCATTAGGTCCAGATTAGAGGTAAATTTAAACCATTTAAGCAACAAGAAAAGGACCCCTACTCAGGAAGCCAGTGACACAGTGGGGAAAAAAAAGCTTCTCATAACTGCAGAGAATCTGATTAAAAGTATATTTCTTAAAGACATAGTGTCACTGATGATAAACATGATGCTGGATCACTTCTCTGATGGGAGTTATCACAAAACACACTGTTTCTCTGACACTCATCCAGGCTGCAATCTGGTTGGATGTCCATTGGACTCGACAATGAAAAGTTGAGCCCGGCACCCTCAGGGATTTAGTGAAACCACGAGCCTGTCCCGCTTTGTTCGTAGGGCAACCAGCAAGCCCTGGCTGCCGAACAGTGGCTCCTGAGGGGAGGGCTCCCTCTTATCAGGCAGTCTTGTGCCTGACCAAAGAGCCTGGCACCAGCCTGGTCTGCCCTTGCCTCTGACCCTCTGACCTCGCTACCCCCATCAGTGAAACCTGCGATTCCCGTCTCACCTTTGCTTTGTCACCTGTGGCCAGGGCTCCCACGATGATCCAGGCTCTCGGCTGTGGGCTGCCCCTGGTTACGGGTGGTCTGAGGAGCTGCCAACCTTTGATTGGCCAGCAGCTCTTGGCGGGAAGGACTTGCAACTTGTACCAGACACTCACCACCCTCTGTGTGAAAAGATTGCCCCCTGGACCCTTTTGTATCTCTCCCCTCTCACCTTAAACCTTTACGCTCTAGTTTTAGAATCACCTACCTTTGGAAAAGATATTGACTATCTAGCTGATCTGTGCCCCTCATTATTTTATAGACTCTAAAAGATCACCTCTCAGCCTCCTATTCTCCGAAAAAAAAAGTCCCAGTCTATCCCAGCCTCTCCTTATAAATCAATCCATCAAGTCCCGGTAGCATCCTAGTAAATCTTTTCTGCACTCTTTCTAGTTTAATAATATCCTTTCTATAGTAGGGTGACCAGAATTGCACACAATATTCCAAGTGTGGCCTTACCAATGTCTTGTACAACTTCACCAATCGCTGCTGGGGATATTCCTTTTTGTTGATATTCTTTAATGCTCTATAAAGATATTGCACCAAATTATTGAGCTTTTCCTTGAAGAGAAACCAAATTATGATACAAACATTCTTCCACAAACCTAAAAACAGCTGTGTTAAATCCATTGAATGATAATATTGTTGGCTTCACACAGTGTGTGTTGCTGGTGTTGCACATCGGACACTCAGCAAAGACATTATGAAGGCTTAATTCTTTCAAATCACTGAAGTGTGTAATGTGGGGTTTGGAAAGACTCACAGGTGTCCTGTAACATGCTCAGTTAGAAACCGATTAGATGGGATATACAGACCACTTCTCACAACACCTGCTTTGAATCAGCAAGCAGTGAAAAGCAAACTTTTCCCTGGCTCATGTTTGTGGAAAGCACTGACCCTGATCCAAAAGAACCAAAGTGATTTAATCACATTACCAGCGCAGTCATATCGAGCCTGGAATTCCTAAGCATTGACGAGCAGGGAACGGCTGGGTGCGACAACCTGCTGCAGTCTAGCTGTATCCGACCATTTATTGAATGCTACCCTGGCATTTTTGGAATTTGGGATTTCAAGTCTAAAATATTTCAAAAATGAAGTTTAACAAATGAATTATAACCAGGCTGAGCTTTATAAATGCAAAATATACAGCTACACAGTCCCAGGGCAGGTAGTAGCACAGTGGTTGGTGCTGCTGCCTCACAGAGCCAGGGGGTTTGATTCCGGCCTGGGTCATTGTCTGTACGGAGTCTGCATGTTCTCCCCATGTCTGCGTGGGTTTCCTCTGGGTCCTCCAGTTTCCTCCCACAGTCCAGAAATTGCAGTTAGGTGTTCAAGTCTTGTTAAATTCTCCCTCAATTACCCGAACAGGTGTCGGAGTGTGGCGACTAGGAGATTTTCACAGTAACTTCAATGTAGTGTTAATGTAAACCTACTTATGATCCTAATAAATAAACTTAGATAACAAAAGTTTCACATTGGGTGGAAAATTAAATGGTCTGTTATATTAACATCGATATAGATAGTCAGATATTTCAGTGTAAATGATCAGGTATATCACCATCACAGTGAAAAGTATTATTTCTTGCACACTATACAGGCAAAGCATACCGTTCATAGGGAAGGAAAGGAGAGAGTGTAGAATGTAGTGTTATGGCCATAGCTAGGGTGTAGAGAAACTTAATGCGAGGTAGGTCCATTCGAAAGTCTGACAGCAGCAGAGAAGAAGCTGTTCTTGTGTCGATTGGAACGTGACCTCAGACTTTTGTATCTTTTCCCCAATGGAAGAAGGTGGAAGAGAGAATGTCCGAGGTGTGTGGGATCCTTAATTATATTGTTTGCTTTTCCAAAGCAGTGGGAAGTGGAGACAAAGTCAATGGATGGGAGGCTGGTTTGAAGGTGCAGACAATGTGAGTGGAGACAGCATTAAGCATCGAAGGCCTTTACAACACAAAACAGCGCAGAGTCACTGAGCAGAGGTTTAAATGTCAACAAAGAATGACGAAGAAGTTGATAAAGAAGGGTAGGATAAACTATGAAGCTGGGCTAGCGCTTAATATAAAAAAGGATAGTAAGAGTTTTTATAAATGTATAAAAAGGAAGAGGCTGGCTAGGGTGAACGTTGGACCCTTAGAGGATGAGAGGGGGGACTTAGTGGTAGGGGATGGGGAAATGGCTGAGGCCTTGAATAACTTTTTTGTTTCGGTCTTCACGGAGGAGGATGTGAATAATTTGCTGGGTGTTAGCGATGGAAAGGTGGTAGGACTGGAGGGTCTCAATGACATTATTGTTACTAGAGAGGCGGTGCTCGACAGACTGGAGGGACTGATTGTGGATAAGTCCCCAGGACCAGATGGAATGCATCCAAGGGTTCTGAAAGAAATGGCGGAGGTGATAGTGGATGCCTTGGTGATTATTTTCCAAACCTCGCTGGATTCCGGGGAAGTGTCGGAAGATTGGAAAACGGTTAATGTTACGCCGTTGTTTTTAGAAGGGTGGCGGGCAAAAGGCAGGGAATTATAGGCTGGTTAGTTTAACGTCTGTTGTAGTTAAAATGTTAGAATCCGTGATCAAGGAGAAAATAGCGAGGCATCTTGAGGACAATTGTTTGATAGAGCAGATGCAGCACGGTTTCATTAAAGGGAAGTCGTGTCTGACAAATTTACTGGAGTTCTATGAGGATGTGTCTAGGGCGGTGGATAGAGGAGAGCCGGTGGATGTGGTCTTTCTGGATTTTCAGAAGGCGTTTGACAAGGTACCTCACAAGAGGTTATTGCAGAAGGTCAGGGGGCATGGAGTTGTGGGTAGGGTGTTAGCGTGGATAGAGGACTGGTTGTCAAATAGGAGGCAGAGAGTGGGGGTCAATGGGTGCTATTCGGATTGGCGGTTGGTGACTAGTGGAGTGCCCCAGGGGTCGGTGCTGGGGCCTCAGCTATTTACCATTTATATAGATGATCTGGAGGAGGGAACCGAGTGTATGGTGTCGAAATTTGCTGATGACACCAAGATTGGTGGAACGGCAAATTGTGCGGAGGGTGTGGAGAGTCTGCAGAAGGATCTAGATAGGCTGGGCGAATGGGCCAGGAACTGGCAAATGGAATTTAATGTTGGCAAATGTGAGGTTGTCCACTTTGGTAGGAATAATGGTAGGAAGGACTATTACTTACGTGGAGAAAAACTGCAGCAGGCGACAGTGCAGAGGGACCTCGGGGTCCTTGTGCATGAGTCGCAAAAACCCAGCTTGCAGGTACAGCAGGTGGTCAGGAAAGCAAATGGGATGCTGGCCTTCATAGCGAGGGGGATTGAATATAAAAGTAGGGAGGTCTTGCTGCGGCTGTATAGGGCATTGGTGAGGCCGCAGCTGGAGTACTGTGTGCAGTTTTGGTCGCCGCACTTACGCAAGGATATTTTGGCCTTGGAGGGAGTGCAGAGGAGGTTTACTAGGCTGATGCCAGAGTTGACGGGGTTGAGCTATGAGGAGAGGCTGAACAAACTAGGCTTGTACTCGTTAGAGTTTAGAAGAATGAGGGGAGATCTCATTGAGACATATAAGATGATGAATGGGATGGATAGGATAGAGGTGGAGAGACTCTTCCCGCTCAGAAAGGACAGTAGGACTAGGGGGCACAGCCTCAAGATAAAGGGGGGGGCGGTTTAGAACGGAGTTGAGGAGGAACTTCTTCACTCAAAGGGTGGTGAATCCCTGGAATTCTCTGCCCGTTGAAGTGGTGGAGGCTGCCTTGCTAAATATTTTTAAGAAGCGGGTTGATGGGTTTTTGATAAGAGAGGGGATTAAGGGTTATGGGGAGAGGGCGGGAAAGTGGAACTGAGCCACGACAGATCAGCCATGATCTTATTGAATGGCGGGGCAGGCTCGAGGGGCTAGATGGCCTACTCCTGCTCCTATTTCTTATGTTCTTATGTTAAACTGTGTGCGCCTTTATATGCCCTATTTGTGATCAGAACTCACCTGACGAAGGAAGAAAGCCCCAAAGAGCAGTGGTGTTTACTACCAAATAAACCTGTTGGACTTTAACCTGGTGTCGTGAGATTTCTCACCATCTCAACAGAGCCAGAGCTGCTTTCCATCACTTCTCGAGAAGGCACACTCTTTACGTCAGCCAGCAATTTGATTCAATTGACTCTGAGAAAAAATCTTTTGATATCCAACCTAATTCAATGTTTTTATAAGTCATCGGCTGTCAGCTGGTTATCCCACATTTACATAATTCAGGAGTACAATCGCGGTTTGGAGCTGCAGCTGTTTGTTCCTCAGTCACAAAGGTCGGTGGACCTGAAACTCCCCATTAAAAAGCTCAGCTGAATCTCCTTGCAGTTGATATTTTAGCCACAAGATGGCAGGAAAGGGTTAATTGTTCAGCTTCCCAGCTCAAAACAACACATTTGCAGCTCCTCAGCAGGTCTGACAACATCTGGAGTGAGAAACTGAGTCAACGGTTCAGATCTGGGGGGATTTGTCAGTTAATAAAAAATTGGTTTTCAGTATTTTAGGCTTTATTTCTGATATGATTTCATTCACAAAGAGGGAATGATGGTCCTGAGCTCGGAGAGGCTGGGGGATGATTGTCCATTCAGTATAATGTCAGCGGGAACTGCATTAGGAACAAGTCTAGGATGTAACCACAGACATAAAATAAAACAAGGGTGCAGGAGGAGGGGAATGAAAGGGTCTTCAAATAAGTCCATGCGGGTGAAATTCATCAAATCAAATTTAAGTTTAAAAACATGGAAAAACACTGTAAAGAAAATGGAGAACGAATTGAAGTAATCAACTGGAAATAATTTGTATAATTTTGATTCTGTAGTTTTGGGTTAATATTGCAGTCACAAAATGTGGAGTAAGAAGCAATGACCTATTGGAGGTGATGTCACTGTGGAAATGCCAACAGTAAAAACCCAAAAGTGAATCTGTTTGGAATCTAATCCAGGCAGGAGGATGGACGATGATATCATCGCTTTCAATTTACAGCAACACAATTCAATAAAAGACACAAATAACTCTCCAGATCTGACATCCTGCAGTTCAGGCATGTTTCTCATTTAGGCTAAAAAGAGATGACATGTTGTATTAATAATACAAATGATACATAATAATACATTTACAATAATACATTTATAATAATACATTTACAATAATACATTTATAATAATACATTTACAATAATATGTATATAATACATCTTGTATTACATGAATGATCTAAAAATACCTCACATTTTATGGTTTTATGCTATTGCTTTAATATATCTCTAAACTATATATTATAATGCAATATGAATTTCATTTTCATTAAATTATCTTAATCTCACTGTCAGAGATCTCTGCTCTATTGCCTGACTGAAAAGGCAAGTATGACCAAGAGGAAATTTACTGAAATTCATTTAAAGGTTGTGGGTGTCACTGACCAGGCCAGTATTTACTGCCCATCCCTCATCGCCCTTGAAAAGTTAGTGAGCTGCCTTCTTGAACTGCTGCAGTTGGTGAGGTGTAGGTACACCTACAATGCTGTTAGGGAAGGAATCCAGCATTTTGACCCAGGGAAGAACAGCAAGTTGTTTTCAGGTCAGGATGGTGTTTGGGTTGGAGGGAGCTTTCCAAGTGGTGGTATCCCCATGTATTAACTGCTCTTGTCCTTCTAGATGGTAGTGGTCATGCGTTGTGAAGGTGTTGAGTAAGGAGCCATGATGAGCTGCAGAGCATTTTGTAGATATTGAACACTGCTGTCAACGTGCGTCAGTGGAGGAGGGATTGAATGTTTGTGGAAGGGGGTAGCATTTCAGTGGGGCTGCTTTGTCTTGGATGGTGTTGAGCTTCTTGAGTGTTGTTGGAGCTGCACCCATCCAGCCAAGCGGAGTGTATTCTATCACACTCCTGACTTGTGCCTTGTAGATGGTGGACAGGCTTTGGGGAATCAGGAGGTGGGTTACTTGCTGCAGGATTCCCAGCCTCTGTGTTTATATGGTGAGTCCAGTTCAGTTTCTGGTTAATGGTAACCCCCAGGGTGTTCATGTGGAGGATTCAGTGGTGGTTTTTTTTTATTTGTTCATAGGATGTGGGCATTGTTGGCGAGCCAGTATTTATTGGCCAACCTGTTACTTACCACTTGCCCAATCCTGGATATTATCTGGGTGGTTTTGCATTTGAACATGGACTGTTTCAGTATCTGAGGAGTTGCGAATGGTGCTGAACATTGTGCAGTCATTGGCGAACATCCCCACTTCTGACCTCATGATGAAAGGAAGGTTATTGATACAGCAGCTGAAGATAGTTGGCCTGGGACATAAGGAACTCGTGCAGAGATATCCTAGAGCTGAGATGATTGACGTCCAACCACCGCAACCATCTTCCTTTGTGCCGGGTGTGGCTCCAACCAGGGGAGAGTTTCCCCCTGCTTCCCATTGACCCCAGATTTGTTAAGGCTCCTTGATGCCACATTCAATCAAATGTATCCTTGATGTGTAGGGCTGTCACTCTCACCTCACCTCTGGAATTCAGTCCTTTTGTCCCTGTTTGAACCAAGGCTGTAGTGAGGTCAGGAGCTGAGTGACCCTGACAGAATCCAGACTGAGCGTCAGTGAGCAGGTTATTGCTGTGTAAGCACCGCTTTTTAGCACTATTGATGACCCCTTCCATCACTTTACTGATGATTGAGTATAGACTGATGGGACAGGAAGCATTTGGATCGGATTTGTCCTGCTTTCTGTTAACAGGACATACCTGGGCAATTTTCCAAATTGCTGGGTGGATGTCAGTACTGTAACTGTACTGGAACAGCCTGGCTAGGGGAAATTTCTGGAGCCCAATTCTTTGGTACTATTGTCACAACATTGCCAGGGCACGTAGCCTTTACAGTGTCCAGTGTCTTCTGTGGTTCCTTGATATCAAGTGAAGCACATCAAATTGACTGAAATGTTTGACCAAGATGACATGTATGTGCGAACTGTTCCAACAATGCTGCCGGTTAAGTGAAAGACAAAGCAGGAATTTATGACAATCTGCTTTTCATTCAGGTCCTCTCCTGCACAGCACAGTGCTGGTGACCGTGGGGGACTGAAATCAAAATCCCTCTCTGTTATGGAGCAGTGATAGCAGCGAGCCAGTCAGGATCAGTGAAATCTAATCTGCCAGTAACTGAAATGTAACAATCCGACTACAAAAATATAACCGGATAAATAATGACCAAATTATTTTTCATACATTTGCACTGCTCAAACTAATGAATATTAATCACAAAACTATTCGAGTTTGTATCAAGCGGATCAGGTACACTGTAACCAATCCCAACGTTAAATTCCCAAAACTGGCCCATGAAGCCACTTTAACCCTGGCCTCAGGGTAACACACACCCTGTAGCATCAGTGCGAACACTCAGATTTCCCATGTATTTGCCTTCTGGCCTCAAAGTGAAATTGGCAAGAAACTCTTGCCAAGATGTGAGCTGTTCTGAGCTGGTGACATTTGATAGGTGCCAAGCATGCTGTTAGCAGGAAGGACAGAATATGTTTCTGTTCTGGATTTGTGCCTGTGTCCCAGAGGTGAAAGGATGGAGAGTGGGGGGAGGTGGGGGAGCCCACTGGTGCCTGGCACACTGACATTTTGTTATTTTGTGGAGAGTGAGGTCCAGATTTTCACCAGCACAGTCCTCACCAGAGCCTGTCCTTGAAGACAAGCTCATTACTCAATAGTATTGAATATTTGAATAATTCAAATATTTCTGGCAAGCCATGAAAATAGTGCCTGGATTATGTGGTTGTAGCAATGCTGAAACAATCTTTTTTTAAAAACTTTATTCCAATCCAATCAAGTCAAATTAAAGCCAATTCAGAGTCCCAACAAGTTGGGACATTCCCGATCCAAGCGGACAGACAGGGCTCTCACCACCTGTCTCGGGCTTGATCTACACGATCCAAGCTGATTGGAGTAGGTGTAGCTCCTCCTCCAAGGCTTGATCTCATTTGCATCTTAGCCAAAAGGCCGAGAAGCGATACCTCACTTAGACACCAGAGATCTTGCGCTTGGCACTTCTTGGTGGATATTTATCAGTATACACTGCCATTAACCTGTGAATGTGACAGTAACTCCTGGTATCTGCACTGAATCCACACCTTGTGTCAGTAATTTCCTGTTAAAGTCCACATTGCAGGAATCTTTCGAAAGCACTGAGCTGATGATAACTTTCCCAGTTATCCTGTAATATTACAGTTAAAAACCCTAAAGATTTGTAATGTACTCAACTTCATTATCCTCACAGAGATATGTAGATTACTCATTCATATATATAAAATAATAAAAATAACATTACTCTATCTCAAAAATCTAACTTTAATTAAATATTAATGAAAACTACTCCAATGGTTTGAACTAATATCCATATATCAAAGTCCTGTTACAAGTTCTTACCGAGAAAGACACAAACGAGTTCATGAATGGATTTTTTCTACATCTGAGAGATTTTAGTTTTTTCCCTGAAGGCACTAACACCAGGATAAAGGGGGTGAGTCTCATTGTTCATCACAATCTTTATTTTTGTTAATATTCTTCAAGAGCAGGAAGATCTGCTGAACAAATACCTTTCCTGTCTGGTTCAGTAATCTCCGCACCTTTTAAAGAGCCTGATTCCCAAAGACAATAGTGCCAGGGAAGACATCCAAAATGGACAGACTCTCGATTGCAGCCATTTCGAAGAGTTTCATGATGGTGGGATCAATTTCAAATGATCTGAGTTGTGAAGAAGTAGAATTGTTTATGTCCATTGGCCACCAGAACTGTTCCTTCCAATTCAATTTAGCTACTTTGACACCTCAATACTTACCATCAGTAACTAGTTTAATATGCAGTAAGAAGTTTCACAACAGCAGGTTCTAGTCCACAGGTTTATTTGGGAGCACAAATTTTTGGAGCATTGTCTCTTCATCACCTGATTGAAGGAGCAGCGTTCCAAAAGCTCATGCTACCAAATACACCTGTTGGACTTTAACCTTGTGTTATGAGACTATTTACTGTGCCAACCCCAGTCCAACGCTGGCATCTCCACATCATAGTTTAATGCGTGCCTCATGAATCTCCATGTGAATAATATCATTAACAGGCATTTTCTAAAATCTATAACCAGTTCTTTCATCTTTTTGTTATTCAGTAATAGATAATTATCGCACCACTTTACAAATACCTCCGTTGTATTCCGATAGTATGTCGTACATATTACATATCTGTGTTCCCGCACACATACTCTAACCTCAACACATTTCAGGATTGGTTAAACATTGTGCTCTGATCAACAATCATTTGTATGGAGGATAAAAAAACAAAAGTGAAAGTTCGCAGTTTGAGGAGTTCCAACATTGTGATTTTAATCCCAGGGGCTAACACACATTGTGACAGTAAATTACTGATCCAAAGTAGGAGAGTAAGATTAATGTCAAGGTTTTTCGATAACCCTGAATGATAGAATAGTGGTAAAATCTGCAGAGAAATCGAGCACAGTTGTCTAATCCATCAGTGGGCTGTTGGATCAGATAGACCAAGGTCAGAATGACATTATTCACTGATTTACGAGGTTCATCATGAGGCTCCCTGATCAACGTGAGGGATAAGGAATTTAAATGGTGCTTTCACATGACAAAACTCTTCATCACCATTGGTGTAGGAGTTGGCAACCGTTCAGCTTCCCAGGTCCTGATTTCTTATCAACTGGGACACTGATGGCCGAGTTCCTCAGTACGGAGCAGTCTGCACGTCAACCGATTATGGAAGGTCCAGAGAGAAAGGAACCTTCAATCCATCTGCACCTTCTTTGACAGTTCCATTATGACAACTAATTGTTTTCTCATTTCCTTATAAAAAGAAAATGAACCATCCATTTCTTTTTTCAGAAATAACTTGTTCTTCAACGCCATTAAGATGCTGTGAATTACTCACTACCAATCAATTATTTTCACACGGAAACACTGACGTTTAATTATGATACAATTTTTCATAAACAGGTGAGATTGAATACCCAGAAACCTGTGGAACTGGTGGTGGCAGAGGGCTCTTCGTTCTTGTTCAATCTTTTACACAATTACTCTTTCTTCCAGCCCCATCAAACAGATAGACTGGACCTCAATTTAACATCTGAATGAATGACAATACTTCTGACAAGGCAACACTTGCTCGACTGCACTGAAGTATTGTCCTAGATTACGATTGCCAGCAACCTAACATTTTCCAGAGAGTTCTTACTGTGTCAAAGTAACTACCTTCATATTTGCCTCGATTTTCAGAACTTATTTCGGTCTTTTCTTCTTCCAGAGTTGTGGGAGCTGAACAGGAGCACCGTGTTCCATGGACCTCGCGGATACCTCGACTTGCGAACAGTTCTGTTGGATGAATATCAGGACCGTCTGTTTGTGGGAGGCAGAGACCTTGTTTATTCACTCAGCTTGGATCACATCAATGAGGATTACCAAGAGGTAAAATAGCACAAGCTAGCTGGAGATTATTTAATCATAACTCATTATGATCTGTTTTTCATTTACATAGACGATCTGGAGGAGGGGGCTGAGTGTAGGGGAACAAAGTTTGCTGATGACACGAAGATGAATGGAGAAGCGAATTGCATGGAGGGTGTGGAAAGTCTGCAGAGAGATTTGGATAGGCTGAGTAGGCGAGGACCTGGCAGATGGAGTATAATGTTGGCAAACGTGAGGTTATCCACTTTGGAAGAAATAATAGTAGGATGGAATATTATTTAAATGGTGAAAAGTTGCAATGTGCTACAGTGCAGAGAGACCTGGAGGTCCTTGTGCATGAATCCCAAAAACCCAGCCTGCAGGTGCAGCAGGTAATCAAGAAGGCGAATGGGATGCTGGCCTTCATAGCGAGGGGGATAGAATACAAAAGCAAGGAAGTCTTGCTGCAACTGTACAGGGCACTGGTGAGGTCGCAGCTGGAGTACTGTGTGCAGTTTTGGTCCCCTTATTTGCAAAAGGATATATTGGCCTTGGAGGGAGTACAGAGAAGGTTCACCAGGCTGATACTGGAGATGAGGGTGTTAGCTTATGAGGAGAGATTGAGTAGATTGGGTCTGTATTCGTGGAGTTTAGAAGGCTGAGAAGGGATCTTATAGAGACATACAAGATACTGAAGGGGCTAGATAGGGTAGAGGTAGAGAGATTCTTCCCGCTTAGAAAGGAAACCAGAATGAGAGAGCACAGCCTCAAAATAAGGCGGGGGGTGGGGGGTGGGGGGGGAGCGTTGGGGGCTGCAGTTTAGAACAGGGTTGAGGAGGAACTTCTTCTCTGAGGGTGGTGAGTCTCTGGAATTCTCTGCCCATTGAAGTGGTGGAGGCTACCTCATTGAACATGTTTAAGTCACGGGTAGATAGATTTCTGATAGACAGGGGAATTAAGGGTTATGAGGAGCAGGTGGGTAAGTGGAACTGATCCACGTCAGATCAGCCATGATCTTATTGAATGGCGGGGCAGGCTCGAAGGGCTAGATGGCCTACTCCTGCTCCTATTTCTTATGTTCTTATGATCAGCCATCATCATAATAAATGGCAGAGCAGACTTGATGGGCTGAATGGCCTACTCCTGCTTCTAATTTTTATATTTCACTCCTAAAGTGCTTTTAATTTTAACTCAGAAGGACAAACATTAAACATGTTGCTGCATACTTTAACTAGCATTTACTTTACTGCATATTTAAGAATACATAATAACAATGACAAATTGAATTTATATCGTGTTTTTAACACAGAATGTCCCAAGGCATTTATTTCACAGGAGTGTCATAGAGCAGCATTTGACAATATTCAATTAGATGGTCAAAATCTTGGTCAGAGAGATAGGTTTTAAGGAGAGTTTCAAAGAAAGAAAGTGAGGTTGAGAGTCACAAAGCTTCAGGGATTGAATTCCAGAGCTTGGATCCCAGCAGTTGAACAGACAGCTGGGATTAAAACCAGGAATCAAGACACCAGAACTGGAGGAGTGCAAATGTCTTGGAGCATTATGGGGCTGGAGGAGATTACGGGTGTTGGGAGGGATCAGGCCATGGGTGGGATTTGAAACTAAAGATGAGAATTTTAAACTGAGCTGTTGCTTAATCAGGAGCCAATGTTGGAGAACTCAGAGGACAGACAAATAGGAGTTGGTGTGAGTTAAGATATGGATAGCAGAGTTTTGAATGAATTTCAGTTTACAAAGAATAGATTGTGGTTGATCAGGCAGCAATGTGTTAGAACAATGAGGTCCCAGGGTAACGGAGACATAAATAAGAGATGGATAGAATCATACAAACTATATTCACAATGAACTTCTATGATTAGTCTAGGAATTGATTTGCCTTGTGCCAGTACAAAAACTGTCCCTGAGAATCTAGTATAATGTGAGCTTCACATTGAAAATTTACCACCTGCTGTATTAATGGATGGAGATTAAAAAAAAACCTCTTTCCAACTTTCTCATTGTAGCTTTTTGTGAAATTGGTTCACTCAGTACCAAGTGAGAATGTGGTTCAGCAGCTTGGAGCTCACAGCAACACCGGTTAAAAGGTTCATCCCTTCACATGTTCATTGCTGTTTGTCTATTGGACTCCAGCTGTTTCTTTAGACTATTTTCCACATTCAGGCTCTGAACTCTGTGACAAGTTGTTTTTTTTTGCTGGAACTGCAATGGTTTTATTTTGCTTCAAGATAATTTTATTCCTGTCTTGATGGATCTGCTGAACCTGGTTTTGGAGTTTGGGGATTGGAGAGCTCAGTGGAATAAATCAGGAGTAGGTGAGAGGTGAGGGATAAGGAGCAGCACCCACGCTGAGTTTTCAGGAACAATATTCCTGCTTTGAATTTACGAGAATACTTCACTTCCTCGGGGATGCTGTTAATTGGAGCACTGGAAATGTAAAACGGAATATATACACAGTGAACTAGAAACAGGAGATGCTGGATAAACCTGGCAGCATCTGTGGAGAGATTTAACGGGCACAATCTTACCAGCCATTCATGCCCCACTGTCGTTGCCAGGGAGACCAATCTCCGTTCACTGCAACAGGACCAGGAAATCCCAGTATTGTGAATGTCCGGATAATCCCATGCTACATTTTGAATGTAAATGATCCCTCTCCAGTGTGTACCACATGCCTGTGGCTGTCCGAGGTGCTGTGCCACTCAGTATTCATACAATGAACTTCTTCAAGGCTAAAGCAGGTGGCATCTATGATAGTTCCCAGCATGCTGTGCTCCTCCACATCCAGAAAGTCACTCAGGGCAAACATTTACATCCCTTTCTCAATGGGGAGCGTGGGGCAGGGTGTGGGGGTACTACACCACTGGGTCCTCAGTGCCTCAGAGCACATCTCCAGTTGCTGTATGCCACCCAGCACTATCCTGATATCTGTTATAGAATCATACAGGTTACAGCATGGAAACAGGCCCTTCAGCCCAACCTGTCCATGCCACCCTTTTTTTTTAAAACCCCAAAGCTTGCCCCAATTGCCCACGTTTGGCCCATTTCCCTCTAAACCCACCTTACTCATCTAACTTTCTAAATGTTTTTTAAAGGATAAAATTGTACTCACCTCTACTACTTCCCCTGGCAGCTTGTTCTTGCTGTGACCACAGGCAGAACATTGCCAGGTCTGTACCTGGCTCCCTGGTAACCGTTTGGACGTCTGTTATCTCTGCCATCTTTGTTGCAGTCAGGCTGGTTACTGGGTGACAGAGAGATGGATGTGGCTCATTGCTGCTGTCAGCTATCTGCAACTGTTCAAACATTCTGTGTGAGGCAGTCACAGTTTAAATACAATACATTCAGGAGTGTTTACTGGGAATAAAATCCTCCATTTCATCATGTTGTGTGTATTTTTATGCTGAGATTATCAGTGTAGCTCAGTTTATAAAGGAGCAAGGCAGAAATGTCTAGATTTCCACATATAGAAATACATCTCTTTGGGTCTCTTCTGGTTACAGATTTCTTGCTCTCCTGCCCACCTTTCTCTCCATCTTCTTCTCTCACCTTACTCCCTCTATTCCATCTCTCTCCCTTTTCCTTTCTCTCAGCCACTATGTCAAGCTCAGGGATGGTTTCCAGTTTCATAGCTTTGGTTGAATGAGGACATCGTCTATTGCTTCTGATGCGACATTACCACAGACAGAAGTGAGGTATTTACCTGACAATTCCAGAAATGTGAGCTCCGTTCATAACTCCTCCAATAAGACAGGCTCGTTCATACTTGTACATACCAGATAATAACCATCTCAAATGAGAAAAGGACCACTTGTTGTTCTACTATTGGCGTCAATGATCAGAAGTTTAATACAGCAGCTCTATCCACAGCAAGACAACACGAACAAAACAAAAACCAGGTTTTTGAGACAAAGTGTTCATGTCTGAATTCATCACAGCCTCAGGGAGTGACAAATCCCTCAGAACTTCCCCCAATAGGTGGAGCCAAAATAACACTTGAGAATTTTGACATTATCCGGATCAGAGCAGGTTCCAATCCCTGGATTCAATAACCACCTTATGCATCACTAGTGCATAATGTGAGATTTAAAGGATGCAGCAACATATCAGGGCTACTTTAAAACCTCTCCATTCAATAGTCTCTGGACAAGAGAAGCCATATTATGGGAACATTATCAACTCCTGAATTGGATGAACCTCACCATCATTCCGCATTACTGGATCAAACCCCCACATTTCCAACTCCCCATGGGTATCATTTCCACAGGGTATTGCAATGGTTCGAGGAGAAGACCAGGCTGAGATTAGGAATCAACAATAAATCTTGTTCATCTTGTATCATCTCTGGAATCAATGAACACAAAAATTCCAAGCAGGGATATCAGAAAAATTCACTTTTCTGCATCAGAGCTTAATTTTCTCAACAAAACAGAGTATGGACGGTAAGATTCTCATTCGAGGATTAAAGACCTTGAAAGTGACAGACATCATCAAAGCTATTTCCACTCAGTCTAACTACGTTCTATAAAATCTTCTCAGCTACAATACTTTGATGACTTGCAGTTTGCTTCTATTTTCAAACCTCACGCTGTGATTCTGGGCCAGCAATCAGACCTCAATGTTTCATCATCACATCACTCTGACAGAGAGGAAAAACAGGTTTAAACCAGTTTGTAACAAAAACAGAAAATGCTGGAAAATCTCAGCATCTGTGGAGAGAGAATAGAGCCAATATTTCGAGTCCAGATGACCCTTTATCAGAGCTGAGATTTTCCAGCATTTTCCGTTTCTGTTTCAGACTCCGGCATCCACATGATTTTGCCTAAATCAGTTTGTCGTTGATCATGTCATTCAGACATTACCCATTCCTTTAATTTTCTGCAAATATTAATAACCTGTATTTGTGAAAATAACAGGCAAGCCTCAAATAAATGTTCAGCTCAGGATTTTAGATTTCACTGAGCAAATAACTGCCAATATCGAATAGAGGCATTTCTGTATCTGAATGATCTCTGAAATATTCTCTGATATGATACACGCTCCCAGCAGTCCTGTTGTAATATAGACAGCTGCTAGGTGTTTTTTTACAAATGCACTTAGCTGTTACAACAACTTACATTCATATAGTGCCTTTGATGGAAAGAAATGTCCCAAGATGCTTCCCTGGAGCATCATCAAAGGATGTCACTCTGCTACAAAGGTTTGGTCAAAGTGATTGGTGTCTGTCTGGAGAAGAGCAGAGTAAAAAGGCAGAGAGGTTTCTGGAGGGTATTCCAGAACTTGGGCCAAGACAAGACAGCAGTGGAGCAATTACAATTAGTAACGTACGAGAGGCCAGAACATAAGAACATAAGAAATAGGAGCAGGAGTAGGCCATCTAGCCCTTCGAGCCTGCCCCGCCATTCAATAAGATCATGGCTGATCTGTCGTGGCTCAGTTCCACATTCCCGCCCTCTCCCCATAACCCTTAATCCCCTTGCCTATCAAAAACCTATCAGCCCGTATCTTAAAAATATTGAGCGAGGCAGCCTCCACCACTTCAACGGGCAGAGAATTCCAGAGATTCACCACCCTTTGAGTGAAGAAGTTCCTCCTCAACTCCATTCTAAACCACCCCCCCCCCCCCCTTATATTGAGACTGTGCCCTCTAGTCCTACTGTCCTTTCTGAGCGGGAAGAGTCTCTCCACCTCTATCCTATCCATCCCATTCATCATCTTTTATGTCTCAATGAGATCTCCCCTCATTCTTCTAAACTCTAACGAGTACAAGCCTGGTTTATTCAGCCTCTCCTCATAGTTCAACCCCCTCAACTCTGGTATCAGCCTAGTAAACCTCCTCTGCACTCCCTCCAAGGCCAAAATATCCTTGCGTAAGTGTGGCGACCAAAACTGCACACAGTACTCCAGCTGCGGCCTCACCAGTGCCCTGTACAGTTGCAGCAAGACCTCCCTACTTTTATATTCAATCCCCCTCGCTATGAAGGCCAGCATCCCATTCGCCTTCCTGACCACCTGCTGCACCTGTAGGCTGGGTTTTTGCGACTCATGCACAAGGACCCCGAGGTCCCTCTGCACCGTCGCCTGCTGCATTTTTTTGCCACGTAAGTAATAATCCTTCCTACCATTATTCCTACCAAAGTGGACCACCTTGCACTTGCCAACATTAAATTCCATTTGCCAGTTCCTGGCCCATTCGCCCAGCCTATCTAAATCCTTCTGTAGACTCTCCACACCCTCCGCACAATTTGCCGTTCCACCAATCTTGGTGTCATCAGCAAATTTCGACACCATACACTCGGTTCCCTCCTCCGGATCATCTATATAAATGGTAAATAGCTGAGGCCCCAGCACCGACCCCTGGGGCACTCCACTAGTCACCAACCGCCAATCCGAATAGCACCCATTGAACCCCACTCTCTGCCTCCTATTTGACAGCCAATCCTCTATCCACGCTAACACCCTACCCCCAACTCCATGCTCCCGACCTTCTATAATAACCTCTTGTGCGGCACCTTATCAAACGCCTTCTGAAAATCAAGAAACACCACATCCACCGGCTCTCCTCTATCCACCGCCCTAGACACATCCTCATAGAACTCCAATAAATTCGTCAGACACGACTTCCCCTTAACGAAACCGTGCTGCGTCTGCTCTATCAAACAATTCTCCTCAAGATGCCTCGCTATTTTCTCCTTGATCACGGATTCTAACATTTTACCTACAACAGACGTTAAACTAACCGGCCTATAATTCCCTGCCTTTTGCCTGCCACCCTTCTTAAACAACGGCGTAACATTAGCCGTTTTCCAATCTTCCGGCACTTTCCCGGAATCCAGCGAGGTTTGGAAAATAATCACCAAGGCATCCACTATTACCTCCGCCATTTCTTTCAGAACCCTTGGATGCATTCCATCCGGTCCTGGGGACTTGTCCACAATCAGTCCCTCCAGTCTGCCGAGCACCGTCTCTCTAGT
Source organism: Carcharhinus amblyrhynchos (assembly GCF_965287045.1). Taxonomy (NCBI): domain Eukaryota; kingdom Metazoa; phylum Chordata; class Chondrichthyes; order Carcharhiniformes; family Carcharhinidae; genus Carcharhinus; species Carcharhinus amblyrhynchos. Next base: position 53,101,718 of record NC_137342.1, read on the forward strand.
AACAATAATGTCATTCAGGCCCTCCACTCCTACCATCTTTCCATCGCTAACACCCGGCAAATTATTCACGTCCTCCTCTGTGAAGACCGAAAGAAAAAAGTTATTCAAGGCCTCAGCCATTTCCCCATCCCCTACCACTAAGTCCCCCCTCTCATCCTCTAAGGGTCCAACGTTCACCCTAGCCAGCCTCTTCCTTTTTATACGTTTATAAAAACTCTTGCTATCCTTTTTTATATTAAGCGCTAGCCCAGCTTCATAGTTTCTCCTACCCTTCTTTATCAACTTCTTTGTCATTCTTTGTTGACATTTAAACCTCTCCCAATCCTCTTCTCGCCCACTACTCTTAGCTACTCTAAACGCATCCGCTTTTAATTTAACACTTTCCTTTACCTCCTTCGTTATCCACGGCTGATTATCTCTCCTCCTACGATTAGAATTAGTGGAGCTCAGATATCTCAGAGGGCTTGGGGTTGGAGATGATTACAGAGATACAGAAGAGGTGAGGCCATGGAGAGATTTGATAACAACGATGGAAAGTTTAAAATAAAGCTGTTGTCTAACCAGAAGTGAACGCAGGTTAGTGAGCACTGGGTGTTACAGGGAGACAGGATTCATTACAAGTTAGGACATGGACAACATTTTCGATAACGTAAGGGTTCTGAAGGGTTTAGTGTAGCAGACAGGACAGGAATGTGTGGGGATAGCCAAATGGAAATAAGAAAGGCTTGGATTCCAGCAGCAGGAAGTGAAGATAGGGACAAAGTCAGGCAATGTAATGGGAGGTAGATATGGACCTTGGGAGATTGAATAGTGCCTTCTATTCAGCAGCTGCTGTTTATTTCCTGTGAGAAATACTTTACCAGGTTTACCTCAATAACAATGATTACAGTGCAAAAATAATCCATTGGTTGAAGGTGCATTGATGCAGCCCAAGAACATAAAATCTACAATGTAAATGTAAATTTGTCCTTTTTAATTAATCAGATCTCACTAAAATATTATGACATGTGGCTCTGACCTCTCCACAGCAGAACACAATCTCCTAACCACCAATAACATATCAGAGGCTGAAAGGATGGAAAACTTGCTACATAACTGAAAATAATGGAGAAAGTGGCAGACGCATCATTCATTCTGCCTTTGAAAAATTCTCCGCCTGATCCTCTGTACAGACAAACCATTGCCACATTAAATAGATTCCAAGCAAGAAACAGAACTTTGGTCAAACAGTCCAGGGAAAATCATTTTTCTGGAATAAGATTTTGCTTATAACCAATAACCAATCGGATTAACCCAATAATGCATCAAAACCAACACATAGTTTTTAGGTTTAGTGACTTCTCGAATGCCAGTGGCTGCAGAAGCAAATCCAAACAAACACCACTCACCAGTTAAACTCTTTCCGATTTGTTGGTTGAGCTTTAGAGATTGTTTGGACATAACATCATTCCTCTTTGCTCTTCAATTAGTCTCCTCACATCTTTTCCATTCGGATGAAAATGAAAACAAGATGTTGGTTTAGCATCTCATCAGAAAGGCAGACATCCAACAGTGCGACGCTCCCTCAGCGCTGACCCTCTGACAGTGCGGCACTCCCTCAGCACTGACCCTCTGACAGTGCGGCACTCCCTCAGCACTGACCCTCTGACAGTGCGGCACTCCCTCAGCGCTGACCCTCTGACAGTGCGGCACTCCCTCAGCGCTGACCCTCTGACAGTGCGGCACTCCCTCAGCACTGACCCTCTGACAGTGCGGCACTCCCTCAGCGCTGACCCTCTGACAGTGCGGCACTCCCTCAGCGCTGACCCTCTGACAGTGCGGCGCTCCCTCAGCGCTGACCCTCTGACAGTGCGGCGCTCCCTCAGCGCTGACCCTCTGACAGTGCGGCGCTCCCTCAGCGCTGACCCTCTGACAGTGCGGCGCTCCCTCAGCGCTGACCCTCTGACAGTGCGGCGCTCCCTCAGCGCTGACCCTCTGACAGTGCGGCGCTCCCTCAGCGCTGACCCTCTGACAGTGCGGCGCTCCCTCAGCGCTGACCCTCTGTTCTCAGTGTGGGCTGTGAACAAACAACCTCTGAAGGAATGAGTTTATTTTTTCATTGTTTGCAGCTTCATGAAAATCGCTTAAAATAAAACGGGTTTTTGAGAGTCGCGTATTTTTTGCTATTTGTTAATTTCATACTGAATTGGAAAATATAATTTAATTTATCCACAGCTGATGGATTTGTTAGTGTGAAATACAGATACGGGTGGCAGTAATTCCAGAAGGCAGCTCAGCACCACCTTCTGAAGGGCAATTAGGGATGGACAATGAATACTGGTCAGCCTGTGACTCCCACATCCCCATAAATGTAAAAAAAAACAGATTATTGATTGTAATGAGCGGAAGTTGTTTTTTACGTGTGTATATGTTTCACTGACCATTCTTTCTATCACTCTGCTTCGCCATCACAGCGTGGAATCACCTTTCTACGCTGTCTTTGATCAAAAGCATTAGACAGCAGCTAATCCATACCTGCAGCTATAATATCCCGTAAACATGAAATGGCCACACTTCCACTGCATAAACACGTCTCCTATCTCGCATTGAAGACAAAATTACAGAGATCTCCAAATGGAGAAATATACAAAGGAGAAATCTCTGCAGTATCAAAGGAGGCATTTATTGTGTTTTCTTTGTGAGTTATTCCAAATGGTTTTCAATAGCTTTGACTGCAGCTGTGTGCTGGTATTTGAAATAGTCTCAAAAGATCGTTGTGATATGAAATCTGAAGGAGGGAATTGGTTGAATAAAATCATCCTACAGCTCAGCAATCGACCTTCAAGAGATGAATGTTTCCTCCCCATTTTGTGATGGATACTGAAATCTGTAACTGCTGTTTATTTGATGACGTTGCGGATCTCAGTTTGAGGCAATGTGGCAGCGATGAATAAATGTCACTTCCACAGGGGAACAATTTCAGAAATGTGTTGATTTTGGGTGGGGTCTTCAGCCACTCCCTCCATCCACGAGGACACTGGCAGTGACACAAGATGATGCAAAACCCAAAACCATGGATTTCATTGGCAATGTGACCAGATTGATGGCCACAATATGAGTGAACCTAATTTCATTACATTTTAATTCATTTCCTCATTATTAACATGCCGACACTGTATAGTGATGTGACATCACTTTGACACTGCTTACAATAGGTTTACCTTGTTGTGAACCTGTCATGGGGCTCTCCCTGAGGGCACAGAGGTAAGTATTACCCCTGGGGAAAAGGGAATTGGCATTATCCTCTGGCACTGCCTCCTGGCATAGTTTGGCATTGCCGACCTGACAATCTCAACATGTGCCGGGGCAGATCCCAGTGGGAACCCCATTTCTTGCTAAAACGGGGGAGGTTTGAGGGGGAGGGAGGTGATGAAGAGACCTGGCAGAGGGGGGAGAAACATGCCTGTGGGTTGTGGGGCTGGGGGAGTGTGGGGGGACATGCTTGCTCTTCCTGGATCACTCAGCTCTCTGGTCAATGTCAAATGTAAATCCTCCAGTTGACCTCTTCCAGCTGCTCCGCAGCCTCTTCCGAGATTTGGGCAGATTTTCCAGCTGCACTTCCCCAAGGCCAGAAACTCTTGCTCGAGATCAACAGACTTTACATGGCCTGTCCCCAGCTGTTCCTGCGGCAGACAGGATGGGACAATACTGCCCTCGGGATTGTAGCTCTGATATATCATGGGATCAGAACCCATTCTTATTAAATTGTCTCCCTTCTGCCTGGAAGGAGCAACTCTCCCATCCCCAGATTCACACACAATGCCCCTCACCACCTCAATCTCCTCACACTCCTCAGGGTAGCCGCAGATTTACCAATAGCTCAAAATCATTTTATTTTCACACAATAAAGAATCTGGGGACAATTCCATTTACATGAAACAGTAAGAAGTCTCACAACACCAGGTTAAAGTCGAACAGGTTTGTTTGGTAGCATGAGCTTTTGGAGCACTGCTCCTTCATCAGGTATTTCACAAATGGGGCACATGTAGACACAAACTCAATTACAAGATAATGGTTGGAATGTGAGTCTGAACAGGTAAGTGAGCCTTTACAGGTGCAGACAATGCGAGTGGACAGAGGGTTATGCACAAGTTAAGTTGTCTCCAGTCAGGACAGTTAGTGAGGTTTTGAAAGCCCAGGCAAGTTGTGGGGGTTACAGATAGTGTGACAGGAAAAGGAAGTGACATCAGGGGTTTCTCGGAATGGTTCAGGGGTCTTCATTTCTATGCGAGCTTGCTCTGTTTAACCATTTGGATCATTGAGTTTGGAATGGACCCAGCTTTCTCTGACCCACAGGTAATCACATTTTAAGATAGTCTTTCAGTTAGTCGTGTGTTTTCAACTATTATTTTTTTTCTTCTTTCAGGTTTATTGGCCAGGCACACCAAGTCAAATTGAAGGATGTAGAATGAAAGGCAGAGACTCAATGGTATGTTGGAATGATCTCAGTGAGTTCACAAGAGAAATATATCGCTCATAAATGCTAAAACATACAAAACAGTCAACAATTTGATAAGTGAGACATGTCAATTTGCTCCAAAATATGGAAAAATTAGTTAGACCAGTGAGGACACAAATGGTCACAATCTTTGTTTTAATGTTCTCTCTTATGAGAAAATGTTTTGTTCTTTATGGGGAAGTGTAGAATCGAAGAAGTCATGAAGCAGAGAAACATTTAATTGTGAATTCCAATCCTTCATGAAGAATTCATGTTGCGATATCAGGTACCAGATACCCAGACTGCGGGTCAGTAAGATTTGTTTTAGGTTAATCCACAAAGAATTTGCTCAGGCATACATTGTAAATGTAAATGTTGGAACTGTTTATCGGGATAGAGTGAGAGAATAGCATGAGTCACGTTGTGAGCTGTGAATTGTGTGTTGTGAATTTTTCTACTTATTTATGGGGGAAAAAGTGGCAAAGTGAGGTGACTATCTCTCTCTTTAAGGGCAACACGACAGTGTAAGGGCCTGGGTGATAAATGAGGACTCAAAGTGGGGAATGACTGCAGGGGGAGGAGATCTTTTAGGCAGGAGGGACCAGAACTATCTGCTGGGGCCTCAGCTATTTACCATTTATATAGATGATCCGGAGGAGGGAACCGAGTGTAGGGTGTCGAAATTTGCTGATGACACCAAGATTGGTGGAACGGCAAATTGTGCAGAGGGTGTGGAGAGTCTGCAGAAGGATTTAGATAGGCTGGGCGAATGGGCCAGGAACTGGCAAATAGAATTTAATGTTGGCAAGTGCGAGGTGGTCCACTTTGGTAGGAATAATGGTAGGAAGGATTATTACTTACGTGGAGAAAAACTGCAGCAGGCGACGGTGCAGAGGGACCTCGGGGTCCTTGTGTATGAGTCACAAAAACCCAGCCTACAGGTGCAGCAGGTGGTCGGGAAGGCGAATGGGATGCTGGCCTTCATAGCGACGGGGATTGAATATAAAAGTAGGGAGGTCTTGCTGCGGCTGTATAGGGCATTGGTGAGGCCGCAGCTGGAGTACTGTGTGCAGTTTTGGTCGCCGTGCTTACGCAAGGATATTTTGGCCTTGGAGGGAGTGCAGAGGAGGTTTACTAGGCTGATACCGGAGTTGAGGGGGTTGAGCTATGAGGAGAGGCTGAGTAAACTAGGCTTGTACTCGTTAGAGTTTAGAAGAATGAGGGGAGATCTCATTGAGACATATAAGATGATGAATGGGATGGATAAGATAGAGGTGGAGAGGCTCTTCCCGCTCAGAAAGGACAGTAGGACTAGGGGGCACAGCCTCAAGATGGGGGAGGGGGGGTGCTGTTTAGAATGGAGTTGAGGAGGAACTTCTTCACTCAAAGGGTGGTGAATCTCTGGAATTCTCTGCCCATTGAGGTGGTGGAGGCTGCCTCACTAAATATTTTTAAGACGCGGGTTGATGGGTTTTTGATAAGCGAGGGGATTAAGGGTTATGGGGAGAGGGCGGGAATGTGGAACTGAGCCACGACAGATCAGCCATGATCTTATTGAATGGCGGGGCAGGCTCGAAGGGCTAGATGGCCTACTCCTGCTCCTATTTCTTATGTTCTTATGTTCTAACTGCAGACATGCTGCTGCTCTCGTAGATCCTTGTAAATAAATTGTTTGTTGTTCACTAATAAAGTCTCCGAAAGTGCATCATTATATCTGGTGACAAGGATGATTTATATTGACACTGCCTTTGGCCCAACACATGTGAATATCTTGTTTTAGTCAGAGACTGAGTGATCTAGCATCAGAAAACATGGACAGTGACAAGGTGGGTAAGCACAGCAAGACTCTGGTCAGAGTCCACAAGAAGAGTCAGCAAAAATCAGAGAAGTCTCTGCACTTACATTGTTGGCTAGGTGGTGGTCCAGGAGTCTCAGTGAAATAAAGAAGATGAAAGACAAATGCAAAAAAACCTGTAAAATTAGTCAGCAAAGTCAAATGTTTAAAGAAGAACTTTACAACATGAACAAAAAAGAGAAATTAATCCTGCGGAGCTAGAGCAGTGGCTTTAAGTTTAAAAAAAGGAACTTAAGATAACATTAAAAAAAAAGAATTCTGCTGCACAGAAGAAACAGAAACTGTCACTTTAAATTTTATAAAATAGCTGAATATCAGCTGAATATTCAACAGCTGAAGGGAGGAAAGGTTTCCTACAACAATGAGTAGCTGCAAAGTTGAAAAAAAAACAGAGTACACAGAAAGCAATGCTGCAGTTCTAGGTTTTTTAAAAATATCCTGAGTTGATCTACAGCCAGGTCTTGCAAAGTAGGGAAAAGTCAAGAGGTTAAAATTAAATAGGATCTGAGGAGGGGGCCCATTGGCAGCGATCCCTGCACTGAGTAACATCAAGAAAAAGATTTTCTCAAAAGATTAAACAAGTTAACAAGTTAATAATAAAAACCAACAGTCATGATCAGACGGGAGAAATAGGAAAAAAAGCTGAGCATATAAAAAAACTGAAAGGATAAGAAATAGGCTCCCCTGAATGACCAAAAGAAAAGAAAATTCCAGAGGTTGCTGAACTGACCTCCCTTAGTAAAAGGAGAAGTTTTAAAAGAAGTTTTAAAATAGAACAGCCAGATTCACGCCAAAATGTTAAAAGCTGCTGACAGCTGAGTGAGAAAGAACAGAGACAGTCTTCAAGCAGCAATACATTAAAAGAGGTAACAGATTAAAAATGATGTCAAATTAACCTGCTAGACTATAATCCGGTGTCGTGTAGCCTCTCACATTGAAAGTGGAAACAGACTAAAAGCAGCAACCACAAGATGGTAAAAGAGCAATAGGCTGGAAAATGAGAGAAGGCATCAAATAGAGAGAAACTCTGAGAAAACATCCATAAGCAACAAAGATCTCAAACAAGAATCAAAAAGCGACCCCAGGAAGTAGCAAAAAGGGACCTCAAGTAGGAAGCAGTGGAAGATCCCAGAAAGAGGGCATTGAAATCCTCTAAATGACAGGCAACCAATTATCCCCAGAGGGAGGAAACCAAATGGCAATGAAGGCAAAAAGAGAAATGCAGAATGGAAATAAATCAACATTTCACCAGAAACAGGCCTGGCCAACAGAGAAGCCAAAATGGTTTGACCGAAGTTAAGACAAGTAGAAATGAAGGTTCAATTTGTGAAATGTGCCCATCCTTCAAAGAAACTTTGAAATTAAAGACTTCAGAAGAAACTGGGAATTATTAAACATGAAGAGGAATCAGCAAAAAGAACTTAAACTCCAGAGAAGAAAGTAAAACAACAAGATAACATGGCTGACAGCAAACTTGGAGAAAAGAACTTGCAGAAATTTACAAAATGAGTTAACAAAAAGAGAACTTAATGAGACGCAAGAGGAAAAGCTGAACTCCATAAAAAGCTAGAAAATAAGAACAAGTCCAGTGAAGAACTGATGCAGAAGAATAAGAGTTTGAAGAAGGAAGCTTGACAATGAGAAATTAAATGAAGAAATAGAAACATTAAAAGTGACATCAGAATCTGCAATTCAGAGAAAGAAACTGAGATTATGTACTACAACAAGATCGTTGAAACGGTTACATAAATGGAAAAGCACGAGTACCAATCTGATAAAATAGTCTCTGAAAAAGATGCTGAATTGAAATGCTGGAAAGAGAAGAATCTTTGTCACGTGACCTCAGTACCAGAAACAGAGAACCATGATCACTCCTTCACACAATATAGACCGAGATGATTGAAGAACCGTCAAAACACAAGGAAGTAATGTGATTGGAAGTAAACATATATTGTATTTTCTGTTAGAAGGGAGGAAGGTTTTTGAAAAGAAAGGGGGATGTGATGCTGTGTGTCTGCAGACACTTATGTAAGATATTCAGCAGAGCAAGGTTTAGCATGGAACTGGAGAGTGATACCCCTGACAGTGCGGTGTATGTTGTCGTATGGTCAGTGAATGGTCTAGGACAGACCCGGTAAGCAGCACGCCTGCATGGAACAGCTCCAAACAAAACCACGCTTAGAAATATTCACAGTTAAAACCTACCAATAGAAGTGTTTATGTTTAAACACAAATTCCTCAAGATCTCATCAATGGGCTATTTCAAAGTGCTTGGCACTGTCTAGATTTTGTGTTGTCTCAGAAAAGCAGCCAACATAATTAAGGACCCCCCACACCCAGGACATTCTCTCTTCCACCTTCTGTCAGAAAAATAATATAAAAGCCTGAGGTCACATGACAGCCAATTCAAAAACAGGTTCTTCCCTGCTGCCATCAGACTTTTGAATGAAGCTACCCCACATTTAGTTGATTTTTTTTACACCCGAGGTGTGACTGTAACACTACATTTTACACTCTTTCCTTTACTTCTCTATGTACGGTATGCTTTGTCAGTACAGTACGCAAGAAACAAACTTTCACTTTATACTAATTCATGTGACGTTAATAAATCAACCAAATCAAATCCCCACCATTTTAAGTTCATAATATGAAAACTTAGGTAATTGATCAAGTTAGATCCCCAAAATTATTGTCTCCAAGACTGGACCCCTGTCATACCGAGTGGACGTAGAGGAAGGATGGTTCATAAACACGTAGACTACTTAAGGAGATGAAGGACATTCCAGCATTTGTGTTGTCATCAAAGATTATTTTTGACCCCATAAACACCAAAGAACTTGAGCAGATTGCATAGCTGTCTCCATGGAAACAAGTAGTGATGAATTGGCAGTGCCGGAGGGGTATCCATTATTGTAGTATATGTTCATTTCAAAATATCTCCAACTACAGAATTACATCATTCTCCAACAAACCAAAAACTCCTCAAAGATTGAATTTATAATTGTCTAACTCATGTCTAATGTTTGGTTCAAGTTTAGGACTAAGTAAATTAGTTATTGTAAATTGTATAAAGGAGTTGAACGGGGAAAGATGTGGTGATTGTCCCGGTAAGGGAATGCTACAGAGGAAGGGTCACCCGGTCTGGTGACCAATCGGGACCCAGAGTGGTGAATAACCCTTGGTTGAGGAGTTGTCTTAGGCAGGAGGCTTTCTGGGACTAGCCGCAGACATTCTGCTGTTCTTGTAGATTCTTGTAAATAAATCGTTATTTGTTCACTACTGAAGTCTCTGGAAATGCATCATAAGCATCAAGGAGCTACTTGTCTGTCCCAGTTTCCCAGTGTCCCCCTCTCACACTCTCCTCAAGGTGCTACTTGTCTGTCCCAGTGTTCCAGTGGCTCACTCTCACAGTCTTCAGAAGCTTCAGTTTTTTTTGACTTGAAGATGCAGTTTCGCAGTTTAGAGTTTATTAGCTTTGACGCTGTGGTGTAAGATACCACTAACTGCAGCGAGACAGAAAATGTCTATCAAAATTCAGGCCTTGTAGGCAATATTTTTAAATTAATGTGTGTAGCCCAAAGTATCAGATGAAACATTAAAGTCTAGACGTACTGTCTTGAAATGATTGAGAAGATGTAAAATAGTGAACAAATTATTCTCTGTTTTAATTCATAAATATTGCATTTAATTATTGTAAGTATTAAGCACTCAGTATGTGTGGCTCCTACTATTGTTTACATCATTCGCTTTCTTTTGCCACAGTCGGAATGCGCAAATTTTATCCGTGTTCTTCATTCATACAATCGCTCTCACCTCCTGGCCTGTGGAACAGGAGCCTTTGATCCAGGCTGTGTCTTCATCAGAGTGGGTCGCTGGGCTGAGGTAAGAAAAAAATCACAGAGAAAACGAGAGATTGTGCGGTGTAAAGTTACAGGTTTAGACTGAAACAACTAAACTACTCAAATTTCCGATTCCTGGCCTAAACCACACAATTAGACGCTGTTGTATGAGATATAATTCACTGAAATAAGGCAAAAAATGTCTCATTAATGTTCAGGCAATATCTTTGATGGGACTCACACAGACTAATTAATTATTGTAATATCACATCAACAAGAAAGTCCCAAATGTCAGGATGAAATATGTTAAACCAACAGATTAAAATGTTGCAATTAAATTTACACACAGAACACTGGTATTCAAACAATCACCAATAGAGAGAGGATTTCAGGGATTGAATGAGATCTTGTTGATTACAATATCTTTGCAGAGTTTGTGTCTTTACTTCTTGATAATTAAATAGATTGAAAAGAAATTATCCAAGAAACTGATGTGTCGCTGCATTGACAACTGAAACATTAAACCTGGAATAACATTATTGAGAGTTATAGATAGGCCTGGTTGGTGTGGATATGATTGGTGCAACTTGTGGGCCGAAGGGCCTGTTTGTGCTGTAGTGTTCTATGTTCTATGAACGTATATCGTGGAAGTGTGACCATCTTGTTGCGGGGGTGCAGTGGTTAGCGCTGCTGCCTCACAGCACCAGGGACCTGGGTTTGATTCCCAGCTCGGGTCACTGTCTGTGTGGAGTTTGCACATTCTCCCTGTGTCTGTGTGGGTTTCCTCCGGGTTCTCTGGTTTCATCCCACAGTCTGAAAGACGTGCTGGTTAGGCACCGGAGTGTGGCGACTAGGGGAATTTCACAGTAACTTCATTGCAGTGTTAATGTAACCCTACTTTTGACTAGTAAATAAACTTTTTCACTTTTTAACTGCATCTTCAGACTTGCTGCCCACCAAGCCGACAGAGTTTGTGAAGGTAATTAGTTCCTGTCTAGTCAAGTGATTTGTTCCTTTGAAAATTCCCAACCCAATAACAATCCCTCTTTTTTATTCCTTCTTGCATTTACAGAATCTCCTGAATATTGTTGCTAATTTCCTAGTGAAATAATCCAGATATCATTAATAGTTTTGAGAATTTATAACTCTGAAGATTAGCTGTCCTATAATAAAAATGCAAAGCAGTGAAATGTGTTCATAAACCTAGTTCCTCTTTAACGTGATCAAGCTGTTTTCCAAACTGCTAAATACTTTTCACTTAAAGTTCAGTTTGAAATGATGCATTAGAGTTCATTTTGTAGTGAAACAAACTTATAGCAAAGTTTAGCCATTATAAACATTGAGATCAAAGTTGTAAATGTCTGTTGCTCTTCTCCATGAGTAAAATAAACTCCAGCCAAAAAGAAATGCATTGAAACTTTTTGTCTTGTCCTCATCAGGACAGATGCAAGAATGCCACATTCCAAAAGGAACACAGACTGTGCACCACAAGAACCGATGGATTGTATCAGTTCCTCCCTTCAGCTGTTCACAATAGGCAGAGAACTAACCCTACTCAATCCATGTTGGTGTAACCCAGAGCATAACGTCAAACATTAATTGTGATTTAGCCATTGGAAAGCATTTGCTGAATAACCCTGAGTATTTGCAAAGAATTGCAGTAACAACCAAATATAAGATGACTGGGGAATGTGTTTGAATCAATCATTAAGGAGCTGGGCACATAGAGAATCAGCAAAAGGCAGCATTGTTCTGAGGAAGGGAAATCATGTTTCACCCAATTGATTGGAGCCCTTTGAAGTAACAAAGACTCAGGAAAATGGGGAACTTGTGGATGTTCTGTACTGGGATTTCCAGAAGGCATTTGATTTTTGTGGAAAATAGAAGATTATGGTGTAGTGGGGATTAGCATGGATTGAAGATTGACTGGGTGAAAGGCAGAAAACAGAGAGTATGCATGTTTCTGACTGGCGAAATGTGATACTGTTGTGATCTGTTGTGATAACATGGGACTTAATAGAATTGAGGGTTATAGGTAAGCCTAATAGATAGGGATACAATCGGCACAACTTGTGGGACGAAGGACCTGTTTGTGTTATAGTTTTTTTCTATGTTCTATAGTGAGCCTAGTCAAAGAAGAAAGGAAGCATTTGTCTAGGCTGGAAGGCTGGTAACACACAAAGCAAGCGAGGAATACAAGGAAAGTAGAAAGAAACTTAAGCAAGGAGTAAGGAGGACTGAAAGAAGTCATAAAAAAAATCATTGGTCAGCAGGATTAAGGAAAATCCCAAGGCTTTTTATACATATATAAAGAGCAAAAGGGTAGCCAGGGAGAGGGTTGGCCTACTCAAGGACAGAGGAGAGAATCTATGCGTGGAGCCAGAGGGAATGGGTGAGGTATTAAATGAGTACTTTGTGTCAGTACTCAATAAAGAGAAGGACTTGGTGGATGTGGAGTCTGGGAAAGGATGTGTAGATAGTTTGAGTCATGTTGAGATCAAAAAGGTGGTGGTATTGGGGTTCTTGAGAAACATTAAGGTAGACAAGTGTCCAAGGCCTGATGGGATATACCCCAGAATACTGAGAGAGACAGGGAGGAAATTGCTGGGGCCTTGAGAGAAATCTTTGTATCCTCACTGGCTACAGGGGATGTCCCAGAGGATTGGAGAATAGACAATGTTGTCCCTTTGTTTAAGAAGAGTAACAACAATAATCCAGGTAATTACAGGCAGGCGAGCCTTACATCAGTGGTTAGGAAATCGTTGAAGAGGATTGTTCAAGACAGGGTTTACTCCCACTTGGAAATAAGTGGACGTATTAATGAGAGGCAACATAGAACATAGAACATTACAGCGCAGAACAGGCCCTTCGGCCCACGATGTTGCGCCGACCAGTTACAAAAACAATGACCCACTAGCCTAAACCAATCCCTTTTCGTCCATAAACCTATCCATAGATCTCTTAAACGCCCCCAAACTAGGCGCATTTACAACTGCAGCAGGCAGGGCATTCCAGTCCCTCACCACCCTCTGGGTAAAGAACCTACCCCTGACATCCGTCCTGTAGCTACCCCCCCTTAATTTAAAGCCATGCCCCCTCGTGCTAGCTTTCTCCATCCGAGGAAAAAGGCTATCACTATCCACCCTATCTAAACCTCTAATCATCTTATATGTTTCAATAAGATCCCCTCTTAGCCGCCTTCTTTCCAACAAAAACAACCCTAAATCCCTCAGTCTCTCCTCATAGGACCTCCCCACCATACCAGGCAACATCCTAGTAAACCTCCTCTGCACCCTCTCCAAAGCCTCCACATCCTTCTTGTAATGTGGGGACCAGAACTGCACACAGTACTCCAAGTGCGGCCGCACCAGAGTTGTGTACAGTTGCAACATGACGCTGCGACTCCTAAATTCAATCCCCCTACCAATAAACGCCAAGACACCGTACGCCTTCTTAACAACCTTATCTACTTGATTCCCAACTTTCAGGGATCTATGTACACATACACCTAGATCCCTCTGTTCATCCACACTATTCAAAGTCCTCCCGTTAGCCCTATACTCGACACATCTGTTGCTCCTACCAAAGTGAATTACCTCACACTTCTCCGCATTAAATTCCATCCGCCACCTCTCGGCCCAGCTCTGCAACCTATCTAAGTCTCCCTGCAGACTATGACACCCTTCCTCACAATCTACCACACCTCTGACTTTGGTGTCATCAGCAAATTTACTAATCCACCCAACTATACCCTCATCCAGATCATTAATAAAGATTACAAACAGCAGTGGCCCCAAAACAGATCCCTGAGGCACACCACTCGTAACCGAACTCCATGATGAATATTTACCATCAACCACCACCCTCTGTCTCCTATCTGATAGCCAATTCCTGATCCAACTTCCTAGATTACCCACCATCCCATACATCTGCATTTTCTGCAGAAGCCTACCATGGTGAACCTTATCGAACGCCTTACTAAAATCCATATATACCACGTCAACTGCCTTGCCCCCATCCACCTCTTTGGTCACTTTCTCAAAAAACTCAATAAGGTTAGTAAGGCACGACCTACCCGCTACAAAACCATGCTGACTATTTCTAATCAATTCATTACACTCCAAATTACTATAAATCCTATCCCTAATAATTTTTTCTAAAACCTTGCCCACAACAGAAGTAAGACTCACCGGTCTATAATTCCCGGCAAAGTCTCTGTTCTCCTTCTTAAACAATGGGACAACATTCGCTATCCTCCAATCCTCCGGGACTACACCAGAGACCAATGACGACCTGAAGATCAGAGCCAGAGGCTCTGCAATCACCTCTCTAGCCTCCCAGAGAATCCTAGGGTAGATCCCACCCGGACCAGGGGACTTATCTATTTTCAGCCCCTCAAGAATATCCAGCACATCCCCCTTATCAACCGTAATACTGTCTATTTTACACCCCTGCAACCCAGTGTCCTCCTCAGCTATATTCATGTCCTCCTGCATGAACACCGAAGAGAAATATTGGTTCAATGCTTCTCCAATCTCCTCCGGTTCCACACACAACTTCCCTCTGCTGCCTGTAACTGACCCTAATCTTGCCCTGACCAACCTTCTGTTCCTGACATACCTATAGAATGCCTTAGGATTCTCCTTAATCCTATCAGCCAAAGTCTTCTCATGTCCTCTTTTAGCCCTTCTTAACTCCCTCTTCAACTCCCTCCTAGCCAATCTAAAGCTTTCTAGTGCACTACCTGAGCCCTCAAATCTCATCCGAACATAAGCCTCCTTTTTCTTTTTAACCATCGACTCAACTCTTTTAGTGCACCACGGTTCCCTAGATCTACCAATTCCTCCATGCCTGACAGGTACATACCTATCAAGGACTCGCAGTAGCTGCTCCTTGAAAAAACTCCACATTTCGGACGTTCCCAGTCCCTGTAATCTCCTAGTCCAATCTATGCTTCCTAATTCACTCCTAATAGCCTCATAATTGCCCTTACCCCAGCTAAAACTACTGACCCGAGGTTCATGCCTATCCCTTCCCATCACTAAAGTGAACGTAACCGAATTGTGGTCACTATCACCAAAATGCACACCAACTTCCAAGTCTAGCACCTGGTCTGGCTCATTTCCCGGCACCAAATCCAATATAGCCTCACCTCTAGTTGGTCTATCTACATACTGAGTCAAAAAACCTTCCTGCACGCTTTGTACAAACACTGACCCCTCTAACGAGCTAGAACTATAGCAATTCCAATCAATATTCGTAAAGTTAAAGTCCCCCATAACAATTACCCTATTACTTTCACTCCTAACCAGGATTGACTCTGCAATCCTTTCCTCAACCTCTCTAGAACTTTTAGGAGGTCTATAAAAGACTCCCAACAGGGTGACCTCTCCTCTCCTATTTCTAATCTCCGCCCATACTACCTCAACTGACAAGTCCTCATCAAACTTCCTCTCCGACACTGTGATACAGTCCTTGACTAGCAATGCTACCCCACCCCCCCTTCTACCTTCTTCTCTACTCCGACTAAAGCATTTGTACCCCGGAACCTGCAACAACCATTCCTGACCCTGCTCTATCCATGTCTCTGAAATGGCCACAACATCAAAGTCCCAGGTACTGATCTGGTTTTGTGAAGGGGACGTCATGTCTCACTAACTTGATCAGATTTTTTGAGGAAGTGACGAAGATGATTGATGAGGGTAGGGCAGTGGATGTTGTCTACATGGACTTCAATAAGGCCTTTGAAATGTCCTGATGAATATGGCAAACTGGTGCAGAAGGTGAAGTTGCATGGGATCAGAGGTGAGCTGGCAAGGTGGATACAAAACTGGCTCGGTCACAGAAGACAGAGGGTAGCAGTGGAAGGATGTGTTTCTGAATGGAGGGCTATGACAAATGGCATTCCTCAGGGATCAGTGCTGGGACCTTTGCTGTTTGTAATATATATAAATGATTTGGAGGAAAATGTAACCGGTTTGATGAGTAAGTTTGTGGACGACGCAAAGGTTGTTGGATTTGCAGATAGCGATGAGGACCATCAGAGGATACAGCAGGATATAGATCAGCTGGAGACTTGGGCAGAGAGATAGCAGATGGAGTTTAATCTGGACAAATGTGAGGTAATGCATTTTGGAAGGTCTAATGCATGTTGGAAATATACAGTAAATGGCAAAACCCTTAAGAACATAAGAAATAGGAGCAGGAGTAGGCCATCTAGCCCTTCGAGCCTGCCCCGCCATTCAATAAGATCATGGCTGATCTGAAGTAGATCAGTTCCACTTTCTCGCTTTCTCCCCATAACCCTTAATTCCCTTGTCTGTTAGAAACCTATCCACCCGTGACTTAAATATATTTAGCGAGGTAGCCTCCACCACTTCAACGGGCAGAGAATTCCAGAGATTCACTACCCTTTGAGTAAAGAAGTTCCTCCTCAACTCTGTTCTAAACTGACCCCCCTTATTTTGAGGCTGTGCCCTCTAGTTCTGGTTTCCTTACTAAGCGGAAAGAATCTCTACCTCTACCCTATCTAGCCCCTTCATTATCTTGTAAGAGTATTGATAAGCAGAGGGATCTAGGTGTACGGGTACACAGGTCACTGAAGGTGGCAACACGGGTATAGAAGGTAGTCAAGAAGGCATACGGCATACTTGTCTTCATCGACCGGGATATTGAGGTTAAAAATTGGCAAGTCATGTGGCAGCTTTACAGAACCTTAGTTAGGCCGCACTTAGAATATAGTGTTCAATTCAGGTCACCACACTACCAGAAGGATGTGGAGTCTTTGGAGAGGGTGCAGAAAAGATTTACCAGGATGTTGCCTGGTATGGAGGGCATTAGCTATGAGGAGAGGTTGGAGAAATTTGGTTTGTTCTCACTGGAACGACAGAGGCTAAGGAGCAACTTGATAGAAGTCTATAAGATTACGAGGGGCATGGACAGAGTGGATAGTCAGAAGCTTTTTCCCAGAGTGGAAGAGTCAATTACTAGGGGGCACAGGTTTAAGATGTGAGGAGAAAGGTTTAAAGGAGATGTACAAGGCAAGTTTTTACACAGTGGGTGGTGGGTGACTGGAATTTGTTGCCGAGGGAGATAGAGGAAGCAGATACGATAGAGATGTTTAAGGAGCATCTTGACAAATACATGATTAGGATGGGAATAGAGGGATACTGTCCCCGGAAGGGTAAGGGGTTATAGTTCAGTCGGGAAGCATGGTTGGTGCAGGATTGCAGGGCCAAAGGACCGGTTCCTGTGCAGTAATTTTCTTTGTTCTTTGAAGTCTTGCAAGGGCCTGTGTTAAGGCCTCAAATTTTTACGATCCACATCTGTGACTTAAATAATGGGAGCGAAGGCACGGTGGCTAAATTTACAGACAATAACAAGATAGGTAGGAAAGTATATTGTGGAGAGGAGATAAGGAGGATGCAGATGAATATAAATAGTGCATTAATGTCTGAAAGATGGAAAATACTATGGAAAACTGTGAAATTGTTCAATTTAGCAGGAAGAATATAAAAGCAGAGTGTTACTTCAATCGTTCATAAGTTCATATGATATACAGGAGCAGAATTAGGCCATTTGGCCCATCAAGTCAGCTCTGTCATTTGATCATGGCTGATTTGCTCCCCATCCCCATTTTCCTGCCGTCTCCCCATAATCCTTCAACCCCATTACCAATTAAAAATCTGTCTGACACCTTAAATTTACTCACTGTCCCAGTCTCCACCACACTTTGGGGTAGTGAATTCCACAGGTTCACACCCCTTTGGGAGAAGTAGTTTCTCCTCAACTCTGTTTTAAATTTGCTGCCCCTTATCCTGAGACTGTGACCTCTCATCCCAGAATGTCCCACAAGAGGAAGCATCCGCTCCACATCTTCTTTATCCATACTTTTCATCATCTTGTATTCCTCAGGTTGATCTCCCCTCATTATTCTAAATTCCAGAGAGTATCGGCCTAAACTGTTCAATCTCTCTTCATACAACAAATCACTCTTCTCTGGAATCAATAAATGGTGAATGGCTGCAGAATTCTATGGTGCAGAGGGATCTGGGTGTTCCAGTGCATGAGTCAAAAATGTTAGTACGTAAATACAGAAAAAGTTAAGAAAGCTAATGGAATGTTATCCTTTATTAGGAGAAGAATTAAACATAAAAGTAAGGATGTTATGCTCCAGTTATACAAGACATTGGTGAAACCACATCTAGAATATTGTATGCAGTATTACTCTCCTATTTAAGGAAAAATGTAAATGCTTTGGAGGCAGTTCAGAGGAAATTTACTAAATTGATACCTGGAAAAGCAAGTTTTCTTATGAATAAAGGTTGGACACACTGAGTTTGTTTCCCCTGAGTTTATAACAGTAAGGGATGAATTGATTGAAGGACCAACAATTCTAAAAGCAGAATACAGGGAGCTGGGAAGAAAGTTAGAAAATCAGACTTCAAAGGCAGTGATCGCAGGATTATTACCGGTATCACGTGCTAGTCAGAATGGAAATGAAAGGGTGTATTAGATAAATACATAGCTGAAGAGATGGCGTCAGGGGGAGTGTTTCAGTTCCTGGGGCATTGGGACCGGTTCTCAGGAAGGTGGGACCTGTACAAATTGGACAGGTTACATCTGGGCAGGACTGGGACTGATGTCCAGGGGGAGTGTTCGCTAGAGCGGCCGGGGAGGGTTTAAACTAATGTGCTGGGGAATGGGAACCTCTGTAAGGAGTCCGAGATGGAGGGAGCAAGGACAAAACGTGGGGAGAAGGTTCCAAATACATCAAAAATCAGGAAAAAAGTTAAAAGGAAGGGGAACTCAGGAGATGTTATTAATGGAAGTGTTAGAATTCAAAAAGAAGATACAAAAACTAGGATAAGGGCACTTTATCTGAATGCTCGTAGCATTCGAAACGAGGTAAATGAGTTGACAGCACAAATCACTGCGAATGAGTATGATTTGGTGGTCATTACAGAGACATGGTTACAGGATGGTCACGACTGGGAGTTGAATATCCAGGGGTATCAAACTGTTCAGAGGGACTGACAGGAAGGTAAGGGATGGGGTGTAGCTCTGATATTTAAGGATGATATCAGGGTGGGAGTGAGAGATGATATAGGTTCTATGGAAAAAAAAAAGTTGAATCCATTTGGATGGAAATTAGAAATAATAAGGAGAAAAAGTCATTGATAGGCGTAGTCTATAGGCCACCAAATAATGACATCATGGTGGGGTGAGAGATAAACAAAGAAATAACTGATGTGTGTAAAACTGGTACAGCAATTATCATGGGGGATTTTAATCTACATTTCAATTGGTCAAACCAGGTTGGTCAAGGCAGCCTTGAGGAGGAGTTCATAGAATGTATCCACGATAGCTTCCTTGAACAGTATGTAATGGAACTGACAAGAGAACGAGCTATCCTAGATCTGGCCCTGTGTAATGAGACAGGAATAATTAATGATCTTACAGTTAAGAATCCTCTCGGAAGGAGCGATCACAGTGTGGTTGAATTTAAAATACAACTGGAACGTGAGAAGGTAAAATCCAATCCCAGTGTCTTGTGCTTAAACAAAGGAGACTGTAAAGGGATGAGGGAGGGGTTGGCTAAGGTAGACTGGGAGCAAAAACTTTATGGTGGGAAAATTGAGGAACAGAGGAGGATTTTCAAAGCGATCTTTCACAATGCTCAGCACAAGTATATACCAGTGATAAAGACTGTACAAAAAGAGTTAATCAGCCATGGATATAGAAGGAAATAAAGGTGGGTATCAAATTGAAAGAAAATGCAGACAAAGTGGCAAAGATTAGTGGGAAACTAGCGGATTGGGAAATCTTTAAAAATCAGCAAAAAGCCACGAAGAAAGCTATAATGAAATGTAAGATGGATTATGAGAGGAAACTAGCTCAAAATATAAAAACAGGTAGCAAAAGTTTCTCCAAATATATAAAACACAAAAGAGTGGCTAAAGTAAATGTTGGTTCTTTAGAGGACGAGAAGGAGGATGTAATAACTGGAAATGAGAAAATGGCTGAGGCATTGAATGGGTATTTTGTCGGTCTTCGCAGTGGAAGACACAAATAACAGGCTAAAAATTGATGACAGGAAGGCTATGGCAGGTGAGGACTTAGAAACTATCATGATCACAGAAGAGGTAGTGTTGGGCAAGTTAATAGGGCTAGAGGTAGACAAGTCTCCTGGTCCGGATGGAATGTATCCCAGGGTACTGAAAGAAATGGCGGGAGAAATAGCAAATGCACTAGTGGTAATTTATCAAAATTTACTGGACTGTGGGGTGGTTCCTACAGATTGGAAAACAGCAAATGTGATGCCACTGTTTAAAGAAGGAGGTAGATAAGAGGTAGGTAACTATAGTCCGGTTAGCTTAACTTCTGTAATAGAGAAAATGCTTTAATCTATCATCAAGGAAGAAATAGCGAGACGTCCGAATATAAATTGTCCCATTGGTAAGGTGCAGAATGGGTTCATGAAGGGCAGGTCATGTTGACTAATTTGGTGAAATTCTTTGAGACCATTACATGTGCAGTGAACAATGGGGAACCCGGATTTCCAGAAGGCATTTGACAAGGTGCCGCACCAAAGACTGCTACATAAGATAAAGGTGCACAGTGTTACGGGTAATGTTTTAGCATGGATGGAGGATTGGTTAATTAATAGAAAGCAAAGAGTGGGGGGTAAATGGGTGTTTTTCTGGTTGGCGATCAGTGACTAGTGGTGTGCCTCAGGGATCAGTTTTGGGATCGCAATTGTTTATGATTTACATTGATGATTTGGAGTTGGGGGCCAAGTGTAGTGTGTCAAAATTTGCAGATGACACTAAGATGGGTGGAAGAGCAAAGTGTGCAGAGGACACTGAAAGACTGCAAAGGGATATAGACAGTCTAAGTGAGTGGGGGAGGGTCTGGCAGATGGAGTACAATGTTGGTAAATGTGAGGTCATCCATTTTGGTCGGAATAACAGCAAAATGGACGATTATTTAAATGGTAAAAAATTGCAGCATGCTGCTGTGCAGAGGGACCTGGGTGTCCTTGTGCAGGAATCTCAAGGAGTTGGTTTGCAGGTGCAGCAGGTAATTAAGAAGGCAAATGGAATTTTGTCCTTCATTGCTAGAGGGATGGAGTTAAAAACAGCGAGGTTATGGTGCAGCTGTATAAGGTGCTGGTGAGGCCACACCTGGAGTACTGTGTACAGTTTTGGTCTCCTTATTTGAGAAAGGATAGACTGGCACTGGAGGGGGGGCAGAGGAGATTCACTAGGTTGATTCCGGAGTTGAGAGGGTTGGCTTATGAGGAGAGACTGAGTAGACTGGGGCTATACTCATTGGAATTCAGAAGAATGAGGGGCGATCTTATAGAAACATATAAGATTATGAAGGGAATCGATAAGATAGAAGCAGGAAAGTTGTTTCCACTGGTGGGTGAAACTAGAACTAGGGGGCAAAGCCTCAAAATAAGGGGAAGCAGATTTAGGACTGAGTTGAGGAGGAACTTCTTCACACAAAGGGTTGTGAATCTGTGGAATTCCCTGCCCAGTGAAGCAGTTGAGGCTACCTTATTGAATGTTTTTAAGGTAAGGATAGATAAATTTTTGAACATAAAGGAATTAAGGGTTATGGTGAGCGGGCGGGTAAGTGGAGCTGAGTCCATGAAAAGATCAGCCATGATCTTATTGAATGGTGGAGCAGGCTCGAGGGACCAGATGGCCGACTCCTGCTCCTAGTTCCTATGAATGTATTAACCAGGTGAAGTTCTTATGTGTGAGTCCAGAAGTAGGAGGCACTGATTTTAAAATTCAGGGTCACCCTTATAGAATAAAGATATCAAGATTTAATCTCTGAACGTTGTGTGACTTTGGAACTCTGTCTCAGAAGGCAGTGGAGATTGGGACAATGGATATTTTTAAAGCAGAGGTAGATAGATTCTTGTGTGGCAGGGGAATCTGAGATGATTGTGGACAATGGGAATGTGGAACTTTAAACACAAATAGATTATCCCTGGTCTTATTGAATGTTAAAACAGGTTCATGGGGCTGAATGGCCTACCTCTGCTCCTATTTCATATTTTTGTTTGTTCATATCAGTCAGACTCTTAAAACAGCTCATTTAAGTGTGTAAAAAGCAAGCTACAGATATTTATTTGTGGAGGCTTCTCCTGACATGTTCACAAATTACACCTTTATTCAATTAACAAAAGCACTGGGACAATACCTCCAATTTGTCTTCACCATAGCAACATTTCAGAGCAAAATTGCCAACCAATCAGCACCCCTTTTCTCATGCAGTACAAATTGTTGTTCCTTTTGAAATTTGGTATTCTTGTACCTGTTCTGATGAGTGCAATGCACAAAACTTTGACAGTTTGTCTCTTTTTCCAGCAATGCTCAAAGATTTGTCCTGCCAGGGATACATTTGAAATAAACTTTTGTCACTTGTTTTAGCACCAGATTTTGTAAATAAATCCAAGAGATAATGCCAGTAAAACTTCCCTTTTTTGGACCAATCCAGTGATGACCTACATTAAGCTTGGTGCTGGCCCTTGATTCTGACACTGCCAATTAAACCTTGTCCATAAAATCCAACTGCAACATACAATTCTGAGCACATAGACAATTATCATCAAGTTAATTACTCTGCTCCTTATTAAACTGCAGGCAACTGCACTCAACTGTTTCTTTAAGCATGTGGACTCTGATAGTGAGACTGATTACTCATGATATTGATTTACAGAGTCTGCTTGCTGCTGTTTGGAGTTTGAGTCCTGTTACATTGAGGACTGAAAGCAGCTGTGCCGAACGATAATGACATCCGTTTACGTTGGCCTCAGTTCTCTGTCACGGTGCAGTAGGTCAGGTCTTCTGTGCATTGGCCCCATGTTATACAGCAATATAAGGGACACTAGTAATGATATCACTGGAAGGGAATTGCATCATGGTCATAATAAATGAACCCATAACATGTTTACCAAATGCATGATCAATAATTGGTGCCTCGTGTCTTATACAGTAAATAAGCCCAAGGTTTTACATCATTATAATCACACAAAACATTCCAGTTGTAGTACATAACATTAAATGCATCTAACTCTGCTGGATGAACCCACATTCCATATGGGTACACCTCAGAAGCTGGTATACACTGGTTGTGTACCAACCTTTCTCAGTGAGGTGAGTTCCATTTTGCCAGCTGACTGTATCCTATGTCTGGTTCATGGTGCCAGAGCCATCACAGGCATAAATTCTATTGGATGGTAAGATGCCAGCCAAGCTGCCTCTTTGCTCTGTATCAGTGAGAGAGGGATGTTAGTGGTACATCAGTTCCCACTGCTCAAGGAATTACAGACAGGAAGGAAGTGTCAGCCCAATAAAAAAAACCTTCCAGTATCCACCCTTACTGACCCCTGGTGTCCCCAGTAACTTTCCCAACTGTGTTCAAAGCCTGAAGTTCATAGGACACAAATGCAATGGTATTTCCACGGAATTTACAAACACTTTCACATCTGCCTACTGCAGGAATCGTACTGGGCAGGACAGAAAGTTTGGCAGATCATTTCAATTCAATTTCATTCTGTGATAGTATTTCATAAATGGTTTGGAAAATCATCATCCACTCCTTTAGCAATGGCCCAGATATGTTGTTATATCGCTGTTAAGGACTGTCAATATTTGAAGAAAGAATCCAGACAGGGATTAATTGAAAGAATGACGCTGCACAATTTCATGCATCTGAACAAACACAACTTTGATCGTATGTAAAGAGAAATTAAATAAAGCAAACACTTTTAACATTATAGCTTATAAAGACTTCAGCTAGTAATCTATAATGTTGCCTCGTGTGGAGGGGCATTAGTGATGAGGAAATGTTGGAGAAACTTGGTTTGTTCTCACTGGAGTGATGGAGGTTGAAGATAGAAGTCTACAAGATTATGAGAGGCATGGATAGAGTGGATAGTTGGAAGCTTTTTCCCAGGGTAGAAGAGTCAATTATGAGTGGGCAAAGGTTTAAGGTGCGAGGGGCAGGGTTAAAGGAGATGTACAGGGTAAGATTTTGACACAGTGGGTGGTGGGTGCCTGGAACTTGTTGCCGGGGGAGATAGTGGAGGCAGATACGATAGTAACATTTAAGGGGCGTCTTGACAAATACATGAATAGGATGGGAATAGAGGGATATGGTCCTCGGAAGGGTAGGGGGTTTTAGTTCAGTTGGGCAGCATGGTCAATGGAGACTTGGAGGGCCGAAGAACCTGTTCCTATCCTGTAATTTTCTTTGTTCTTTGGCTTTATTTAACTCAGTTATATATTTCACTTCCCCAAGAGTTCCCCTTTTGTTGCCAAAGCATTAAAGGTTCATTCACTTTTTTTTATTGATTCATGGGACATGGGCATCGCTGGCTGGACCAGCATTTATTGCCCATCCTTAGTTGCCCTTCAGAAAGTGGTGGTGAACTGCCTTCTTGAGTCACTGCAGTCCTGTGAGTTGACCAACAATGTCATTAGGGAGGGAATCCCAGGATTTTGACCCAGCGACTATGAAGGAACAGCGATATATTTCCAAGTCGGGATGGTGAGTGGCTTGGAGGGGAACTTGGTGGTGGTGTTCGCAGGCATCTGCTGCTCTTGTCCTTCTAGATGGAAGTGGTCCTGGGTTTAGCAAGGTGTTGTTGAAGGATCTTTGGTGAATTGCTGCAGTTCATCTTGTAGATAACATACACTGCTGTTACTGAGTGTCGGGGGGGGAGGGATTGAATACTTGTAAATGTGGTGCCAATTAATCAGGCTGCTTTGTCCCGGATGGTGCCAAGCTTCTTGAGTGTTGTTGGAGCTGCACCAGGTAAGTGGGGAGTATTCCATCACACTCCTAACTTGAGCCTTGTAGATGGTGCCTAGGCTTTAGGAGTCAGGAGGTGAGTTACTCGCCGCAGTATCCTCGCCTCTGACCTGCTCTCGTAGCCACTGTGTTTATGTGGTGAGTCCAGTTGAGTTTCTGGTCATTGGTAACCCAAAGGATGTTGACAATGGGGGATTCAGTGATGGTAACACTATTGAGTGTCAAGAGATAGTGGTTAGAGTGTCTCTGATTGCGGATGTTTATTTGTTTGGCGTGAGTGTTACTTGCCACTTATCAGCCCAAGCCTCGATGTGGTCCAGATCTTGTTCCTTTTGAACATGGATTGCTTCAGTATCTGAGGAGTTGTGAATGCTGCTGAACATTGTGCAATCATCGGCGAACATCCCAACTTCTGACCTTATGACGGAGTGAAGGTCGTTGATGAAGCAGCTGAAGATTGTTGGGTCTAGGACACTACCCTGAGGGACTCCTGCAGAGATGTGCTGGAGCTGAGATGACTGGACCTCCACAGCTACAACCATCTTCCTATGGACCAGGTATGATTCCAACCAGTGGACAGTTTTGCTAGGGCTCCTTGATGCCATACTCATTCACCACCACTTTCTGAAGGGCTGTCACTCTCACCTCACCTCTCAAATTCATCTCTTTTCTCTATGTTTGAACCAAGGCTGTAATGGAGCTGAGTAACCCTGGTGAAACCCAAACTGGGCGTCACTGAGCAGGTGCTGCTTGATAGCGCTGTCAATGTCCCCTTCCATTACTTTACTGATGATCAAGAGTAGATGATTGGGCAATAATTGGCCGGGTTGGATTTGTCCTGTTCTGTGTGTACAGAACATACCTGGGCAATTTCCCACATTGTTGGGTAGATGCCAGTGTTGTCACTGCACTGGAAAAGCTCGGCCAGGGGAGCAGCAAGTTCAGGAGCACAAGTCTTCAATACTATTGCCAGAATGACATCAAGGCCCATTGCCTTTACAGCATCCAACACCTTCAGTTATTTCTTGCTATCACATGGAGTGAATCAAATTGGCTGGAGACTGGCACCTGTGATGCTGGGGACCACTGGAGGAGTCTGAGATGGATCATCCACTCAGCACTTCTGGCTGAAGATGGTTACGATTGCTTCAGCCTTGTATTTTACACTGATGTGCTGGACTCCTCCATCATTGAGGATGGGGATATTTGTGGAGCCGCCTTTTCCAGTGAGACGTTTAATTGTCCACCACTATTCACAATTGGGTGTGTCAGGACTGTAGAGCTTAGATCTGATCTGTAGGTTGTGGGATGGCTTAGCTCTGTCTATCACTTGTTTTTTATGCTGTTTGGCACGCATATAATCCTGTTTTGTAGCTTCACCAGGTTGACACCTCATTTTTAGGTTTCCTGGTGCTGCTACTATTATGCTCTCCTGCAGTCTCCATTGAACTCGTTCGAGGAACAAACTTCAAGGTATGCCACAGCCCACTGGAATTTACCTTGAGTCTTCTTACTATTCCTATTATTCCACAAAGCACAAATGCCATGGGGATCCTTCCATTGCCTTTTGCCTAAGCAATCCTCCAATTGTTTTTAAAGGCTACACTGTAGTGGATTATTCGGTTTGTTGCCTTGGTTTTGGACGTACAGAGGCTATTTTATCACACCCTGCCCCCAGAGCTTCTGTATGGCACCTTCCAGGTTCCTATTCAAGCTGACTAATTACTGCCACACAATTCTGTGAGGACCATTGTAGATTTTTCCGACTATCTGCAAGCTAGAACAAATCTACCAGTTGCTTTTTTTTAATCCAAACTGAACAAACTGCCTTGTTCTTCAGCAAACACACAGAGAAATTGGTGGCACAGTGGTTAGCACTGCTGCCTTATAACTCCAGGGACCCAGGTTTGATTCCCAGCTTGGGTCACTGTCTGTGCGGAGTCTACACATTCTCCTTTTGTCTGTGTGGGTTTCCTCTGGGTGCTCCAGTTTCCTCCCACAGTCCAAAGACGTGGTGGTTAGGTGCATTGGCCGTGCTAACTTCTCTCTGGGTGCACCCAAACAGGCACAGGAATGTGGCAACTAGGGGATTTTCACAGTAACTTCAAAGTTACTGTCAGCTCACTTGTGACACTAATGAATAAACATTAAAAATTATATTCAGTAACATATAAACCACAAACTAGATTTTTGCAGCAATATATGAAATGATATTTTAAATCATTTAAAAGTTATTGCAGTCTCAACCTTTTTGAATTACTCCTGTCTATTCCACACAAAGTGTTCCACCCGACTGTCTCCCAAATGCTCCAAGATGAGAGAGTTTCCTGGGTCACCGCTATAGTATGACAGACAAAGATGATATCAGTATTATCACCTGTTGGCAAACAGAACACAAGGATAATTGTTTGAATTTAGAGAACAGCACCACATCCAGAAAGTCTGCAGCAAAGCAAAAGAAATAAGGAAACGCTATTTGCATTGTGGTTATTCCAAATTACTTCGTAAATAGTGAAAATACTGAGAAATGTTATCTATCAGGAAAGAGCAACAAACAGGGATTCATTCAACCAAGATTCAGTGATCAGAATTGTTCTTACATTTTGCTCTTAAAATCTAATTTAAGATGTTAGCAGGAAAGCTAAGTTCTTTATTTTTACTGTTTAGACTGGGTAAACTCGCACTCTGCTCTGGAAGCTGAGTCATTAGTTTGCTAACTGGTTGGTTCTGGATACTCTATCGCAGTTCAGTTGGCGAGAAATACAGCTGTCTTTACTGTAGCTAAGGCAAATAGAGTATAGAATTCGAGTTTGGTGAGTGGGGAAACAAGATGTTTCTTACCCTGTGGGAATTGGTTCTTACTCGATGACACTTGAGAGAGTACAGAGCAGATGTCCAGGAATGTTATCCGATTCGTGAAGGGGAAGTCGTGTTTAACGAATTTAATGGATTACTATGAGGATGTGACTAGTGCGGGAGACAGAGGGGAACCGGTGGATGTGGCGTTTTTAGATTTCCAGAAGGCGTTCAATAAGGTGCCTCTCAAAAGGTTGCTGCAGAAGGTTAGGGTGCACAGAGTTGGGGGTAAAGTATTAGTGTGGATTGAGGATTGGCTGTCTAATAGGAAGCAGAGAGTTGGAATCAATGGGTGCTATTCTGGTTGGCGGTTGATGACTAGTGGAGTGCCGCAGGGATCAGCGCTGGGGCCTCAATTGTTTACCATTTATATAGATGATCTGGAGGAGGGGGCTGAGTGCAGGGTAACAAAGTTTGCTGATGACACGAAGATGAGTGGGAAAGCGAATTACGTGGAGGACGTGGAAAGTCTGCAGAGAGATTTGGATAGGCTGAGTGAGTAAGCGAGGATCTGGCAGATGGAGTATAACTTTAGCAAGTGTGAGGTTATCCACTTTAGAAGGAATAATAGTAAAATGGACTATTATTTAAATGGTGAAAAATTACAACATGCTACGGTGCAGAGGGACCTGGGGGTCCTTGTGCATGAATCACAAAATCTCAGTCTGCAGGTACAGCAGGTGATCAAGAAGGCGAACGGAATGTTGTCCTTTATAGCGAGGGGGATAGAATATAAAAGCAGGGAGGTCTTGTTGCAACTGTACAGGTCACTGGTGAGGCCACAACTGGAGTACTGTGTGCAGTTTTGGTCCCCTTATTTGCGAAAGGATATATTGGCCTCGGAGGGAGTACAGAGAATGTTCACCAGGCTGATACCGGAGATGAGGGGGTTAGCTTATGAGGAGAGATTGAGTAGATTGGGCCTGTACTTGTTGGAGTTTAGAAGGCTGAGGGGTGATCTTATAGAGACATATAAGATAATGAAGGGGCTAGACAGGGTAGAGGCAGAGAGATTCTTTCCACTTAGAAAGGAAACAAAAACTAGAGGACACAGCCTCAAAATGAGAGGGAGTCAGTTTAGAACAGAGTTGAGGAGGAACTTCTTCTCTCAGAGGGTAGTGAATCTTTGGAATTCTCTGCCCATTGAAGCGGTGGAGGCTACCTCATTAAATGTGTTTAAGTCACGGATAGATAGATTTCTGATCAATAAGGGAATTACGAGTTATGGGTGAAAGCGGGAAAGTGGAACTGAAACACTTTCAGATCAGCCATGATCTTATTGAATGGCGGGGCAGGCTCGAAGGGCTAGATAGAACATAGAACACTACAGCACAAACAGGCCCTTCAGCCCACAAGTTGCGCCGATCATATCAATACCTACCAATCCATAGACCTATCTATAACCCCCAATCCCATTAAATCCCATATACTCATCCAGAAGTCTTTTAAAAGATCCCAGCGAGTTCGCCTCCACCACCACTGACGGCAGCCGATTCCATTCACTCACCACCCTCTGAGTGAAAAACTTACCCCTAACATCACTTCTGTACTTGCCTCCCCGCACCTTCAATCTGTGTCCTCGCGTAGCGACCATTTCAACCCGGGGAAATAGCCTCTGAGAATCCACCCTATCTATTCCTCTCAACATTTTATAAACCTCTATCAGGTCGCCTCTCAACCTACGTCTCTCCAGGGAGAAGAGTTCCAGCTCCCTCAACCTATCTTCATAAGGCATGCCTCCCAATCCAGGCAACATCCTTGTAAATCTCCTCTGTACCCTTTCAATAGCTTCTACATCCTTCCTATAGTGAGGCGACCAGAACTGCGCACAGTACTCCAAGTGAGGCCTGACAAGGGTCTTATAAAGTTGCAGCATTACCTCCCGATTCCTAAACTCAATCCCTCAATTAATGAAGGCCAATACACCATACGCCTTCTTGACCACATCCTCCACCTGCGAGGCCGATTTAAGAGTCCTGTGGACCCGGACCCCAAGATCCTTCTGCTCTTCAACACTACTAAGACTCCTGCCCTTGATAGTGTACTCGTTCATCCCGTTGGTCCTGCCAAAATGGACCACTACACATTTACCCACGTTGAAGTCCATCTGCCACTTCTCCGCCCAGTCCTGCATCCTATTTATGTCCTGCTGCAACTTCTGACATCCCTCCAGACCAACCACACCACCGACCTTCATGTCATCGGCAAACTTGCTAACCCATCCCTCCACTTCCTCATCCAGGTCATTTATGAAAATGACAAACAGCAAGGGTCCTAGAACAGATCCCTGGGGCACTCCACTGGTGACTGACCTCCATGCAGAAAAAGACCCATCCACAACCACTCTCTGCCTTCTGCAGGCAAGCCAGTTTTGGATCCACAAGGCCAAAGGCCCTTGGATCCCATGCCCTCTCACCTTCTCAAGAAGTCTTGCATGGGGGACCTTATCAAACGCCTTGCTGAAGTCCATGTAAACCACGTCCACTGCACTTCCTTTGTCAATGTGTTCAGTCACATTTTCGAAGAACTCAACTAGGCTCGTAAGGCATGACCTGCCCTTGACAAAACCATGCTGACTATTTCTGATCATGTCAAACCTCTCCAAATGCTCGTAAATCTTGTCCCTCAGAAGCCTCTCCATCAGCTTACCAACCATTGAGGTCAGACTCACCGGTCGGTAATTTTCCGGGCTATCTCTGTTCCCTTTCTTGAAAATAGGAACCACATCCGCAATCCTCCAATCCTCTGGAACCTCTCCCGTCTCCATCGACGATGCAAAGATCATCGCCAGGGGCTCTGCAATCACCTCCCTCACCTCCTACAGTAAATTGGGGTACATCCCATCTGGTCCTGGCGACTTATCTATCTTGATGGAATTCAAAAGTTCTAACACATCCTCCTCCTTAATATCCACATACTCAATCTTTTCCATCTGCTGCAAAACCGTAGCAAAATCTCCCAGATCAGTTTCCACCGTGAATACTGAGGCAAAGTACTCATTAAGCACCTCTGCCATTTCCTCTGGTTCCACACCAGATGGCCTACTCCTGCTCCTATTTCTTATTGTCTTATGTTCTTATCCCTGTAATGCCTCAGCTGTGTAGGGGAATAGTGATTTTGATCTGACTTGATTTGATCTATTATTGTTACATGTATTGGATACAGTGAACAGTATTGTTTCTTGTGCTCTAGATAAAAACATACCATTCATAGAGTTCATAGGGGAGAAGGAATGGAGATGATGCAGAATATAATGTTGCAGTTATAGATAGGGTGAAGAGAAAATCAGCTCAATATGTGGTAGGTTCATTCAAAGATCTGACGGCGACAGTGAAGAAACTGTTCT
The DNA here is from genome assembly GCF_965287045.1 of Carcharhinus amblyrhynchos. Taxonomy (NCBI): domain Eukaryota; kingdom Metazoa; phylum Chordata; class Chondrichthyes; order Carcharhiniformes; family Carcharhinidae; genus Carcharhinus; species Carcharhinus amblyrhynchos. The sequence continues at coordinate 53,132,926 of NC_137342.1, forward strand.
TGAGTCGGATGGTACAGGATCTCAGACTTTTGTACCTTTTGCCTGATGGAAGAAGGTGGAAGAGAGAATGTCCGGGCTGCATGAGGTCTTTGATTATGCTGGCTGCTTTTCCAATACAGCGGATAGTGTAGACAGTGGATGAAAGGCTGGTTTGCGTGATGGACTCAGCTACATTCACACACCTTGTAGTTTCTTGCAGTCTTTGTCAGAGCATACCAAGCTGTGATACATCCAGGAAGAATGCTTTCTATTGTGCATCTGTAAAAACTGATAAGAGTCGTAGCGGACTTCCTGAATTTCTTTAGCCTCCTGAGAAAGGCTAACTATAGTGTCAGTATGGAGGGACCATGACAGGTTGTTGGTGATCTGGACATCATCACCGTTGATGTATACATCATAAATACTCTGCACAGTTTTGGTTACCTTATTTAAGGATGGACATAAAAGCATTGGAGGTGTTTCAGAGGCTTACGAGATGGACACCTGCACTATCAGGATAGATTGGACTGGCCGGGCTTATGAGGGGCAACTTAATTGGTGTAAATAAGATCCTGAATAGTCCTGGCCAGATCAACATGGAAAAGATGTTCCCTATTGTGGGTAAGTTAAGAACCAGGGGACACTTTCTTTTTTCACATCAGGAGAAGCCCCAGTAGGACAGAGATAAAGAGATTTCTTTTTTTTCTCTCAGATCGTTGTGTAACTGTGGAACTCTCCGTCTCAGAAGATGTTGGAAGCGGCTGACTGGATATTTTTTAAGGCAGAGGTAGATAGATTCTTGTTGGGCGAATGAATCAAAGATTATTGGGGGTAAATGGGAATACAGAACCTGAAACACAAGCAGATCATCCCTGATCTTATTGAATGATGAAGGGGCTGAATGGCCCCCTGCTCCTATTTTGTATGTTTGTTTGTAGAATTAGCAGGGTAGAGAAAGTGCAAACTTTTTGTTATCAGGGATTTTCAGATGGCTTTTACTGAATTAAATGTTATTGTCCAAACAGTGAATTATTAGCTCAGAAAAACTGTTACAGACTGTACTTAGATCCACATCTTAATGAGCAAGCAATGTGTGGGTGAGAACATTGACAATATAAATATAAAGTGTTGTGTTGCTCTGTATCATTACAGTAATTGAAAATCCAAAGAATGGCAATAAGAATTCAATCAGTTTGACCGATGAAGCAGTGGGAAATGTATTTTTATGATTTATTGAGTCATTACACATTAATCTTCCTTCCCCCAAATACCATGTGAAGAATTTACAAGACTGGCTATAATATGCCTTATATGGAAAAAAGAGATCGGACTTACAGTTCTATAATATTTAAATTATAACTGCAAACAATATGTCCATAATATTTTAATGTTTCATTACTGAGATTGAAACTTGCATTCCAACCATTATCTTGTAAATTGAGTTTGTGTCTTTATATGCTGTTTGTGAACACAACTCTCCGCTCACCTGATGAAGGGGCAGCGCTCTGAAGGCTCGTGCTACCAAATAAACCTGTTGGACTTTACTCTCTTGTTGTGAGACTAATTATTGAGATTAACTTTTGAGTAATTCTAACTTTGTGATAACTTTACAATCTGTGTGAAACATTTTCATGGGCTCAGGAATGGACAAATGGAAAGATTTATATATATATATTAAAGTTTGCTTATGAAACTTCTATTTGTGGATATAGCTCGTCACAATATTTGGAGAAGTTGTGCCCAAATACTCTGTGGCCTTTTTTATTAAACAAATTGTCCATTTGGTGAAAATATTCCTCAAGAAGAAGCAGAGATTTAATGGTTCAGACCCTTTGTCAATCAGTCTTGCCTTAGTGTGTGGGTCAATTAGCTGGGGTGGTGCCAAATGGCAACCTGCCACCACCATCTTCTCCCAAAAACTTGAGGAAGAGGTAGGATTGATGAAAAAACTCAGAGTAAATCATGGTTTCAGTATAATAATGATAATGCTAGAATCTGAACAGATGGAGGATTGGCTGATTGGCAGAAATCAAAGAGTATGCATAAATGGGTCTTTTTCTGATTGATGGGATGTGATGATTGGAGTCCTGCAGAGGTGCTGGGATCTCAGCTTTTTACAATTAGATCAAAAGCAACTGAGATTAAGAAAGTGGAGGCAGGGTAGGTAAATTTGCAGATGTCATAAAACTAGGTAGAAAAGTGTTGTAAAGAAGACACTAGGAGGTTGAGTGAATGGGCAAAAATATGGGAGATCAAGTATTACTTAAAAGATGAATGGCTACAGTATTCCAAGGTGCAGAGGGATCTAGGTGGTTGAGTGCATGAGTCAGAAAATACTAATATACTGGGATAGCACGTAATGAAAAATGTTATCCTTTACTATAAGAGGAATTAACTGGAAGTACGGATGTTATGCTTCAGTTATACAGGGCAATGGTGAGATCACAACTCAAATACTGTTGGCTGTTTTGGTCTCCTTATTTAAGAAAGGCTATAAATATATTGAAGGCTACTCAGAGGGGATTTACCCTGAGAGGCTGAGAGACTGCAAGGTTTTTGAGCAAATTGACACAGGAAAAGAGTTGGCGGATTTAAGAGTAGACAAATCTTCAGGTCCGGATGAATTGTGTGGGAGACAAAGAAAGAGAATATAGAGGCTGTGACCTAAATTTTTAATTACTCTCTGGCCACCAGGGAGGTGCCAGAGGACCGGAGAACTGCTAATGTGGTTCTGCGATTGAAAAAAATTTATAGAGATAAACCAGGGAACTACAGACCAGTAAATCTCATGTCAGTGTTAGGGAAACTAATGGAGAAACTTCTGGAGGAGAACATTTTTATCCACTTGGAAAGGCAAAACATGGTCAGAGATAATCAGCATTCTTTGTCAGAGGAAGGTCACGCCTAATGTCGCTGACTGAATCTTTTTGAGAAGCTGACTGAGTGTCTCATAGAAAACCTACAGTGCAGGAGGCCAGATGGCCCATCAATTCTGTACTGAGCACAATCCCAAGGTCCTATCCCCATAACTCCACATATTTAATCTGTTAATCCCCTGACACTGAGGCAATTTAACATGACCAATCAACCTAACCCGCACATCTTTGGCCTGAGGGAGGAAACTGGAGCAACCAGAGGAAACCCACGCAGATATGGGGAGAACATGCAAACTCTATCTAGACAGTGACCCGAGGCTGAAATTGAACCCAGATTCCTGATGCTGTGAGGTAGCAGTGTCACCCCGTGTAGGTGAGGGTAGTGCAGCCGATGTAGTTTATATGGATTTCAGCAAAGCTTTTAACAGGGTCCCACATGGGAGATTTGTAAAGAAGACAAATGCACATCGGATAAATATCAGGGATTGGCGCTGGGGCCTCAGCTATTTACCATTTTATAGATGATCTGGAGGAGGGGGCTGAGTGTAGGGTAACAAAATTTGCTGATGACACGAAGATGAGTGGAAAAGCAAATTGTGCGGAGGGTGTAGAAAGTCTGCAGAGGGATCTGGATAGGCTGAGCGAGTGGGCGAGGACCTGGCAGATGGAGTACAATGTTTGCAAGTGTGAGGTTATCAACTTCGGCAGAAATAATAGTAGGAGGGATTACTATTTAAAAGGTGAAAAGCTGCAGCATGCTACGGTGCAGAGGGACCTGGGGTCCTTGTGCACGAGTCGCAAAAACCCAGTCTGCAGGTGCAGCAGGTGATCAAGAAGGCGAATGGGATGCTGGCCTTTATAGCGAGGGGGATTGAATATAAAAGCAGGGAGGTCTTGCTGCAACTGTACAGGGCACTGGTGAGGCCGCAGCTGGAGTACTGTGTGCAGTTTTGGCCACCGCACTTGCGCAAGGATATATTGGCCTTGGAGGGAGTGCAGAGGAGGTTCACTAGGCTGATACCAGAGATGAGGGGGTTGGACTATGAGGAGAGACTAAATAGACTGGGTCTGTACTTGTTGGAGTTTAGAAGGATGAGGGGGGATCTTATAGAGACGTATAAGATAATGAAGAGGATGGATAGGGTAGAGGTAGAGAGATTCTTCAAGCTTAGAAAGGACAGCAGGACTGGAGGGCACAGCCTCAAGACGGCGGGGGGGGGGGGGTCAGTTTAGAACGGAGTTGAGGAGGAACTTCTTCACTCAAAGGGTGATGAATCTCTGGAATTCTCTGCCCATTGAAGTGGTGGAGGCTACCTCGCTAAATATATTTAAGTCATGGGTAGATAGGTTTTTGACAGACAAGGGAATTAAGGGTTATGGGGAAAAAGCGGGAAAGTGGAACTGATCCACTTCAGATCAGCCATGATCTTATTGAATGGCGGGGCAGGCTCGAAGGGCTAGATGGCCTATTCCCGCTCCTATTTCTTATGTTCTTATGGATAAAGGGTAATTTGATAAAGTAGACTCAGAATTGGCTCAGTTGCAGAAGACAGAGGATGAATACAGAAGGCTGCTTTAGTGACTGAAAGCCAGTGTCCAGTGGCGTACCAGAGGGATCTGTGTTGGACCCCATATTAAGTGGCAGATGGAATTTAACCCTGAAAAGGTGATACATTTTGGAAGGAGTAATTTGGCAAAGAAGTACTCAATGAATGGTAGGACACGAGGAAGTTCTGTGGAACACAGGGACCTTCAACACTTGCCTTTATCAATCGAGGCATAGATTACAAAAGCAGGGAAGTCATGTTGGAGTTGTATAGAACTTTGGTGAGGCCACAGCTGGAACACTGTGTGCAGTTCTGGTTGGAAGGATATAATTGCACTGGAAGGGATGCAGAGGAGATTCACCAGGATGTGTAAGAGTATAAAAGCTGGAGTCCGATGTTACAGCTGTAGAGAATGCTGGTTAGGCCACATTTGGAATACTGCGTCCAGTTCTGGTTGACGCACTACCAGAAGGACATGGAGGCTTTGGAGAGAGTGCAGAGAACATTTACCAGGATGTTGCCTGGTATGGAGGGTCTTAGCTATGAGGAGAGATTGGGTAAACTGGGGTTGTTCTCCCTGGAAAGACGGAGAATGAGGGGAGACCTAATAGAGGTGTGTAAAAATATGAAAGGTATAAATAGGGTGAATAGTGGGAAGCTTCTTCCCAGGTCGGAGGTGACGATCACGAGGGGTCACAGGCTCAAGGTGAGGGGGCCAAGGTTTAACTCAGATATCAGAGGGACGTTTTTTACAGAGAGGGTGGTGGGGGCCTGGAATGCGCTGCCAAGCAGGGTGGTGGAGGCAGACACGCTGGCATCGTTTAAGACTTATCCGGATAGTCACATGAGCAGACTGGGAATGGAGGGATACAAACGAATGGTCTAGTTGGACCAATGAGCGGCACAGGCTTGGAGGGCCGAAGGGCCTGTTTCCTGTGCTGTACTGTTCTCTGTTGTTCTTTGTTCTGTGCTGCCTGGGATGGAACACTTAAGTTATTGAGAGAATTTGGGTAGGCTTGGGTTGTTTGCATTGGAGCAGAGAAGACTGAGGGGGTGACCTGATCGAGGCGTACAGGATTATGAGAGACACGGACAGAATGGAGAAAGAGCAGCTGTTCCCCTGAGTTGACGAGTCAGTCACGAGGGGTCATAGGTTCATGGTGAGGGTTAGGAGGTTTAGGGGGGATGTGAAGAAAGATGTTTTTTACCCAGAGTGTGGTGACTGTCTGGAATGCGCTACTTGGGAGGGTGGTAGAGGTGCGTTGTCTCACATCCTTGAAAAAGTATCCGGATGAATACTTGGCACGCCATAACATTCAAGGGTCAAGTGCTGGTAAATGGGGTTAGGTGGGAGGGCAGGTGTTTCTTGCTTGTTGTTGCAGACTCGATGGGACGAATGGCCTCTTCCACGCTGTGTGATTCTATGATTCTATGGTCTGGCCTGTACGTGACTCCAGATCCACAGCAATGTGGTTGATTTTTAAATGTCCTCTGAGAGAGAGGGCAGATAGGGACGGACAATAAATCAATAAAAACAAAGGAAAGAAAACCTGAGGGGATGCCCACGGGTGGATGCCCCTGATGCTGAGAGCATTGTGGGTCAGGGCATTGACCCCCATTAATCATATTGATGTTTTCTTCCTTTCAGTTTTTGATTTGAACAAATCATGGAGCTGGTGAACATTTTGTTTGTGATTAATCAGCAGTGACGTTGATGTTTAACTGCGTGCAGCCAGGACCAGCCCCCTGTAGAGAAGGGGGGGAGGCAGGGCCCGGTGATCTGACAGAAGCAAGGCCACAGATGGTGGAGGCTCGCAGGAGATATCACCGGTTATGGGTCCACCACTAAACAACCTCCTACCTCCAAATATCCGAGGTCTAGTATCCGAGAAATGTCCGGAGGATGGTGGGTGACCTGTGCCGGATGATGGAAGAGCTGGTACCACATGGACTGGGAGGTCACCCCTTGTCTTGGCCTTGGAAGTCACTGTCGATCTGAAACTTTATGGCAGTGGCTCGCTGAATCTTCCAGTCTGCTGCATACGTGCGCGATGGGGAGGCAATGGATGTGTTACTTGTGAGTGCCCAAATGTTCATCAACTTGGACTGGGACCAGGTGAGTCAGAATGCCAGGGCCACAGGCTTTGCACTCATAGCAGGCATGCCCCTGGTGCACGCTGCCATTGACTCTGCCCAAATGGTCCTGTGCTCCCCCGACAGCACGGGGAGCTATTTGTGAATTGTGCAGAATATAATCCCCTCAATGTCCAAATCGTCTGTGCCTGAGCAAGGCTCATTATACCCATTCCCAGGAAGCATCTGTGATAGATACATCTCTATACACAGATCCTAGCCACGAACCTCAGTATATGCACGGGTGGAGGCTGACAGCTCTTTGATGCTTGTCTCTGAGATGTTTCGTAAGAACATAAGAACATAAGAAATAGGAGCAGGAGGAGGCCATCTGGCCCTTCGAGCCTGCCCCCCCATTCAATAAGATCATGGCTGATCTGTCGTGGCTCAGTTCCACTTTCCCGCCCTCTCCCCATAACCCTTAATCCCCTCTCTTATCAAAAACCCATCAACCCGCGTCTTAAAAATATTTAGCGAGGCAGCCTCCACCACTTCAACGGGCAGAGAATTCCAGAGATTCACCACCCTTTGAGTGAAGAAGTTCCTCCTCAACTCCGTTCTAAACCGCCCCCCCTTTATCTTGAGGCTGTGCCCCCTAGTCCTACTGTCCTTTCTGAGCGGGAAGAGCCTCTCCACCTCTATCCTATCCATCCCATTCATCATCTTATATGTCTCAATGAGATCTTCCCTCATTCTTCTAAACTCTAACGAATACAAGCCTAGTTTATTCAGCCTCTCCTCATAGCTCAACCCCCTCATCTCCGGCATCAGCCTAGTAAACCGCCTCTGCACTCCCTCCAAGGCTAAAATATCCTTGCGTAAGTACGGCGCCCAAAACTGCACACAGTACTCCAGCTGCGGCCTCACCAATGCCCTATACAGCTGCAGCAAGACCTCCCTACTTTTATATTCAATCCCCCTCGCTATGAAGGCCAGCATCCCATTTGCCTTCCTGACCACCTGCTGCACCTGCAAGCTGGGTTTTTGCGACTCATGCACAAGGACCCATGGGATCTGCTCGGGTTTGTGGTCTCCAGAGAGCATGAGGATAATCCGGGCTGGCTCTTTGATTGGCCTGCCAGGGAAGTGAGATGGAATTAGTGTGGGACAGGGGCAGAACTGATGGGAGAAGATTGACTCAGGTGTGACCTGCACCATGTCTGGCTGTGTTGGGGACTCTCAGTTTTGCCTCTTGCCCCCACCTCACCCTCTGCTCTGGTGTGGTCCAACTCTTTGCTAGCCCAATCGGTGGCTCTCTCTCCTCAGAACACATTAGGGTTTGCAGCCCAGGCCTGACCCTGGCTGACTGTGACTGCTCACACCGGGTGGGGATGTGAGGAGCAGATGGGGGGACCATGGATAAGTGAAGGGGGGGGATCAGCGACATGCTGTGTTTTGGGACCCTGTGAGTTGGCTGGGGTTGAGATCAATGTGAAGCTATGAAGTGTGACTCAACGGTTGCTGTGGGATACATGAGGAGGGGGACTTACCCTGGCTGCATGAAGATAGTCATTCATCTTCTTATGACATTGTGGCTCTGTTCTCTTATGGAGCGAGCTGGAAACCCCTATTACAGCCACAGCCTCTCAGGCTGGGTTGGCCACCTTGCTTGTTTGATGTCTGGGCGATTACGGGTCAAGCATGTCACACCTCCAGAATTCTGGTGAGAGCTCCCCCCGTGAAACGTGACACTGTCTTCCTCACAGTTTTCCTCCTGACTGGATTTGGAACAAGTGCTGGGGAGGTGTTTGAAAGAGGCACCCCACTGATTGCAGAGATTAAGTTTTACCAGGGTGAGCGAATCAGAGGTAAGCTGCCATGAAAATGGGATGAAACACACAGGAAAAAATGGTAAAAGAGGCTGAATATTTGGTGAGTCTTCCTGCTGTTGGTATTGGCAGGATTCTGACAGTTTGAAAATGGGCTAAAATATCACCCAATGAGTGAACATAAAATTAGTTCTTTGGTTGATAAGAACTTTGTGATTTGCAGAGATTGTGAAAGGCACTACATAAATGCAAGTTTTCTTCCTCTGCAGTTTTAAGCAAAGAAGTGGTGAGCGAGATAGTTGATGCATTGATTTTAACTTTCCAAAACTCCCAGATGTAGATCCCATTAGATTGGAAGCTCGAAAATATAACTCCATTATTCAAAATAGGAGGGAGACGGTGATTGAGTAACTTCAGAGTCGCTAACTTAACAACTGTCAAAGAGAAATTAGCAGAGCTAACAAGGGTTGTGAAAGGGAAATCATATTTAACCAACTTATTGAGTTGACTAGGGAAGTAACGTGCTGTGGATAAAGGGGAACCAGTGGATGTACTGGACTTAGATTGCCAGAAGGCATTTGGGAAAGTGTCACATTAAAGGTTATTGCAGAAAATAAAAGCTCGTGGCGTAGGGGATAACAGATTGGCATGAATAGAGATTGGCTGGGTAACAGGCATAAATGAGTCATTTTCAGGTTTGTAAGATGTAACAAGTGGTATGTGTCACACGACTACCTGAGTGTGGGTTGTCTGAAATGTAGGCTCTGTGTTAATAAAACCTTTTCCCAATATAGAGCTGGCAAGAAGGCAGACAGAATGTGAAACTTGTGGCATCACTGAATTGTTATTACACCCAACGGGCCATACAGATAGTGAATGATTGAATGGGGAAAAGAAACAGTGGTGCAAAGCGCTGGGAAAAAGGAATCCAGAACTCGGGATCATTGGTTTAAAAATAAATTTAAATTGGATATGAGGTTAAAAAAATCCTGAATATTGTGAGTCTTTGGAATTCTCTTCTTGAGAAGAGTTATTGAACATGTTTAAGGCAGAGTTGTGTACATTCTTGGTAAGTGCGGGGGTGTTATGTTGTCGGCGGTTCGGGGAGATGAAGATTTGAAGTTTCTATCTGACCAACCATAACTGATTAACTGACAGAGCAAGCTCAGAGGGCTGAATGGCCTACACCTGTGTATGTCCGAATGTAACATCACTGATGGTCACAGAGTGATTACCTTTCTATATCCCCCTTCTCCAACACAACATGTTATAGATAGAGGTTTATAACCTAGGCTGGAGTATTTTACAAAGCACAAACACATGAAGGGAATCAAGCGATATCCTAAACTGTTAGACTAAAGTCCGTACAGTTGATTGCGTCTAATCCAAGTCCCCAAGAGGGATGCCGTGTACAAGTTACTTCACTTGGAGATAGAGGGAGAGTTTATCTGACAATCGGTGCCAAGGTAGATCAGCATAAGGTCTGTCAGTCTGGACCCCAGGCTTTTGTTCTTTCAACAAACAGAAGGAAAATGCACGATTAGTTTAAGTTATTTTATGCAGCAATGTTATTAGATTGCTATTGCAATAACTTTTATCAACATAATAAGTTCAGTCTATCTTGTCACAGCTCACAGACGCTCACAGGAGATGTATTAGTTCGAGAAGAGATTTGGCAAGTAACTCTTGTCTGCCCCGTTCACTGAAATTACCAAAATCATAAATAACCGGTTACGATTAACCTTTAAGGAAATATTTTCCCAGACATTCATCAGTTTAATGTAATGCAGTCATAGAGGTTTATAGCATGGAAATAAGTCCTTTGGCCAAACTTGCCCATGCCGTCCTTTTTTTTAAAAATCCCTAAGCAAATCCCAATTGCCTGCATTTGGCCCATATCCCTCTATACCCATCATATCCACGTAACTACCTACATACTTTTTAAAAGATAACATTGTACCTGCGTCTCCTACTGCCTCTGGCAGCTTGTTCCAGACACTCACCACCCTCTGTGTGAAAAAATTGCCCCTCCGGGCACTTTTGTACCTCTCTCCTCTCACCTTAAACCTGTGCCCTCTAGTTTTAGACTCCCCTACCTTTGGGAAAAGATATTGATTATCTAGCTGATCTGTGCCCCTCATTATTTTATAGACCTCTATAAGATCACCTCTCAGCCTCCTACGCTCCAGCGAAAAAAGTCCCAGTCTATTCAGCCTCTCCCTATAACTCAATCCATCAAGTCCCTATAGCATCCTAGTAAATCTTTTCTGCATTCTTTGTAGTTTAATAATATCCTTTCTATAATAGGGTGACCAGAACTGTACACAGTATTCCAAGTGTGGCCTTACCAATGTCAGCAAGACATCCCACCTCCTGTATTCAATGTTCTGACCAATGAAACCAAGCATGCCGAATGCCTTCTTCACCACTCTGTCCGCCTGTGATTCCATTTTCAAGTAGAAAATAGCCATAACACACTCAGAAACAGTGAGATATCGTCTCACAATCAATAAAATGCCTATTTCTTTCAGCAGAAAATTTACCTTACCAAATATTTATAGCCCACATTGATCTAACAGCACATTACAAAAAACACTCTAATGTGAAGAATGGTCTTTGATGGAAAAAGCCACAATACTGGCAATGTGAATTGGTGTGAATTTCCTCTTCAGCTGATACTGACGTTTCATTGTGAAAACCAAGTGGAAAAGATTGTTCTGTAATAAAAACATCTGAAAGTATTAATGACCAAAAAACCTGATCAATACCCAATCAATTTCATAAATTACAATGACCATATTCAGACTGAGTCCAGTTTGTGGAAATCTGTGACTGGCAGTGAGGGGTCAGACCAGGTTCAACTGAATACTTGTCGTAATGTTGAGATTGGCTGTGGGAATCAGGTTCAACATGGAAGTTGACCCATCGGTTACAGAGCTGTGAATCTGTCGTGTTATCCTGATGGTCTTTCTGATACCTGGGGCTGGATTTTCACTCCTGAAGCAGGCAGCACAGGTCAGGAAATTTTCATTCTCATCCCTTTGGGTTCTGGAGAAAGTGCCTGGGGTGACCTCTGTCCCCGGGGACAGATTGGGGGCATCCACTGAGAATGTCAAATGCCAGAGCTGGCGGTTTAAAAGACCCAGCTGTTTTCTGGGACTTTGTGCCAGTTATTTTCAGAGTCTCCTTCTGCACTGTCCGGACTCTGTTTGGACCATCGAGCCTGCACTGACAAAAATCCCACCCAGAATCCTCATGTGTTTACCCCGCTAATCTCCCTGACATTAAGGGTAGTTTAGCATGACCAATCCACCCAACTGGCACATCTTTGAACTGTGGTAGGAAACTGGATCACTCAGAGAAAACCCACGCAGACACGGGGAGAATGTGCAGACTCCACACAGAGGAGTTACACAAGGCTAGAATTGAACACAGGTCCCCGGTGCTGTGAGGCAGCAGTGCTAACCACTGTGCCACCATTTTGTCAAATATTAGGCCCACTAACCTTCACTCCTCACACCCCAAACCATGTCTTTGATAAGGCCCCCCATGCAAGACTCCTTGAGAAGGTGAGAGGACATGGGATCCAGGGGGCTTTGGCCTTGTGGATCCAGAACTGGCTTGCCTGCAGAAGGCAGAGTGGTTGTGGATGGGTCTTTTTCTGCATGGAGGTCGGTCACCAGTGGAGTGCCCCAGGGATCTGTTCTAGGACCCTTGCTGTTTGTCATTTTTATAAATGACCTGGATGAGGAAGTGGAGGGATGGGTAAGCAAGTTCGCAGACAATATGAATGTTGGTGGTGTTGTGGATGGTCTGGAGGGATGTCAGAAGTTGCAGTGGGGCGTAGATAGGATGCAAGACTGGGCGGAGAAGTGGCAGATGGACTTCAACGCAGATAAATGTGTGGTGGTCCATTTTGGCAGGACCAATGGGATGAAGGAGTACAATATCAAGGGTAGGAGTCTCAGCAGTGTTGAAGAGCAGAAGAATCTTGGGGTTCGGGTCCACAGGACTCTTAAATCGGCCTCGCAGGTGGAGGAGGTGGTCAAGAAGGCGTATGGTGTACTGGCCTTCATTAATCGAGGGATTGAGTTTAGGCATCTTGAAGGGAATTGCTTGATAGGGCGGACGCAACACGGTTTCATTAAAGGGAAGTCGTGTCTGACAAATTTACTGGAGTTCTATGAGGATGTGTCTAGGGCAGTGGATAGAGGAGAGCCGGTGGATGTGGTCTTTCTGGATTTTCAGAAGGCGTTTGACAAGGTACCTCACAAGAGGTTATTGCAGAAGGTCAGGGGACATGGAGTTGGGGGTAGGGTGTTAGCGTGGATAGAGGATTGGTTGTCAAATAGGAGGCAGAGAGTGGGGGTCAATGGGTGCTATTCGGATTGGCGGTTGGTGACTAGTGGGGTGCCCCAGGGGTCGGTGCTGGGGCCTCAGCTATTTACCATTTATATAGATGATCTGGAGGAGGGAACCGAGTGCAGGGTGTCGAAATTTGCTGATGACACCAAGATTGGGGGAAAGGCAAATTGTGCGGAGGGTGTGGAGAGTCTGCAGAAGGATCTAGATAGGCTGGGCGAATGGGCCAGGAAATGGCAAATGGAATTTAATGTTGGCAAGTGTGAGGTGGTCCACTTTGGTAGGAAGAATGGTAGGAAGGACTATGACTTACGTGGCGAAAAACTGCAGCAGGCGACGGTGCAGAGGGACCTCGGGGTCCTTGTGCATGAGTCGCAAAAACCCAGCTTGCAGGTGCAGCAGGTGGTCAGGAAGGCGAATGGGATGCTGGCCTTCATAGCGAGGGGGATTGAATATAAAAGTAGGGAGGTCTTGCTGCGGCTGTATAGGGCATTGTGAGGCCGCAGCTGGAGTACTGTGTGCAGTTTTGGGCGCCGCACCTGCGCAAGGATATTTTGGCCCTGGAGGGAGTGCAGAGGAGGTTTACTAGGCTGATACCGGAGTTGAGGGGATTGAGCTATGAGGAGAGGCTGAATAAACTGGGCTTGTACTCGTTAGAGTTTAGAAGAATGAGGGGAGATCTCATTGAGACGTATAAGATGATGAATGGGATGGATAGGATAGAGGTGGAGAGACTCTTCCCGCTCAAAAAAGACAGTAGGACTAGGGGGCACAGCCTCAAGATAAAGGGGAGGCGGTTTAGAACGGAGTTGAGGAGGAACTTCTTCACTCAAAGGGTGGTGAATCTCTGGAATTCTCTGCCCGTTGAAGTGGTGGAGGCTGCCTCGCTAAATATTTTTAAGAAGCGGGTTGATGGGTTCTTGATAAGAGAGGGGATTAAGGGTTATGGGGAGAGGGCGGGAAAGTGGAACTGAGCCACGACAGATCAGCCATGATCTTATTGAATGGTGGGGCAGGCTCGAAGGGCTAGATGGCCTACTCCTGCTCCTATTTCTTATGTTCTTATGTTCTTAGGAGTCGGGAGGTAATGCTGCAACTTTATAAGACCCTTGTCAGACCCCACTTGGAGTATTGTGCGCAGTTCTGGTCACCTCACTACAGGAAGGATGTGGAAGCTATTGAGAGGGTACAGAGGAGATTTACAAGGATGTTGCCTGGATTGGGAGGCATGCCTTATGAGGATAGGTTGAGGGAGCTGGGACTCTTCTCCCTAGAGAGACGAAGGTTGAGAGGCGACCTGATAGAGGTTTATAAAATGTTGAGAGGAATAGATAGGGTGGATTCTCAGAGGCTATTTCCCCAGGTTGAAATGGTCGCTACGAGAGGACACAGGTTTAAGGTGCGGGGAGGAAAGTACAGAAGTGATGTTAGGGGTAAGTTTTTCACTCAGAGAACATAAGAACATAAGAAATAGGAGCAGGAGTAGGCCATCTAGCCCTTCGAGCCTGCCCCGCCATTCAATAAGATCATGGCTGATCTGTCGTGGCTCAGTTCCACTTTCCCGCCCTCTCCCCATAACCCTTAATCCCCTCTCTTATCAAGAACCCATCAACCCGCTTCTTAAAAATATTTAGCGAGGCAGCCTCCACCACTTCAACGGGCAGAGAATTCCAGAGATTCACCACCCTTTGAGTGAAGAAGTTCCTCCTCAACTCCGTTCTAAACCGCCTCCCCTTTATCTTGAGGCTGTGCCCCCTAGTCCTACTGTCTTTTTTGAGCGGGAAGAGTCTCTCCACCTCTATCCTATCCATCCCATTCATCATCTTATACGTCTCAATGAGATCTCCCCTCATTCTTCTAAACTCTAACGAGTACAAGCCTAGTTTATTCAGCCTCTCCTCATAGCTCAACCCCCTCAACTCCGGTATCAGCCTAGTAAACCTCCTCTGCACTCCCTCCAGGGCCAAAATATCCTTGCGCAGGTGCGGCGCCCAAAACTGCACACAGTACTCCAGCTGCGGCCTCACCAATGCCCTATACAGCTGCAGCAAGACCTCCCTACTTTTATATTCAATCCCCCTCGCTATGAAGGCCAGCATCCCATTCGCCTTCCTGACCACCTGCTGCACCTGCAAGCTGGGTTTTTGCGACTCATGCACAAGGACCCCGAGGTCCCTCTGCACCGTCGCCTGCTGCAGTTTTTCGCCACGTAAGTAATAGTCCTTCCTACCATTCTTCCTACCAAAGTGGACCACCTCACACTTGCCAACATTAAATTCCATTTGCCATTTCCTGGCCCATTCGCCCAGCCTATCTAGATCCTTCTGCAGACTCTCCACACCCTCCGCACAATTTGCCTTTCCCCCAATCTTGGTGTCATCAGCAAATTTCGACACCCTGCACTCGGTTCCCTCCTCCAGATCATCTATATAAATGGTAAATAGCTGAGGCCCCAGCACCGACCCCTGGGGCACCCCACTAGTCACCAACCGCCAATCCGAATAGCACCCATTGACCCCCACTCTCTGCCTCCTATTTGACAACCAATCCTCTATCCACGCTAACACCCTACCCCCAACTCCATGTCCCCTGACCTTCTGCAATAACCTCTTGTGAGGTACCTTGTCAAACGCCTTCTGAAAATCCAGAAAGACCACATCCACCGGCTCTCCTCTATCCACTGCCCTAGACACATCCTCATAGAACTCCAGTAAATTTGTCAGACACGACTTCCCTTTAATGAAACCGTGTTGCGTCTGCCCTATCAAGCAATTCCCTTCAAGATGCCTCGCAATTTCCTCCTTAATGACGGATTCCAACATTTTACCTACCACAGACGTTAAACTAACCGGCCTATAATTCCCCGCCTTTTGCCTGGCACCCTTCTTAAACAACGGCGTAACATTAGCCGTTTTCCAATCTTCCGGCACTTCCCCGGAATCCAGCGACGTCTGGAAAATAACCACCAAGGCATCCACTATAACCTCCGCCATTTCTTTCAGAACCCTCGGATGCATTCCATCCGGTCCTGGGGACTTGTCCACAATCAGCCCCTCCAGTCTGAATGGAATCGGCTGCCATCAGTGGTGGTGGAGGCGAACTCGCTGGGGTCTTTTAAAAGACTTCTGGATGAGTATATGGGGTTTAATGGGATTGGGGGTTATAGATAGGTCTATGCCTTAGTAGGTATAGAAGTGATCGGCGCAACTCGTGGGCCGAAGGGCCTGTTTGTGCTGTAGTGTTCTATGTTCTATGTCCCGTGCCCTATCCATGCCAACTCATGCCAATCCATGCCCTATTCCACCCCACATCCCCTCATAACATCCACCTCAACTTGATGTCATCGCATGTCATGTTTGGGACGGCACGGTAGCACAGTGGTTAGCACGGCTGCCAGGATCCTGGGTTCGATTCCCGGCTTGGGTCACTGTCTGTGTGGAGTTTGCACATTCTCCTTGCATCTGTGTGGGATTCCTCCGGGTGCTCAGGTTTCCTCCCACAGTCCAAAGATGTGCGGGTTAGGTTGATTGGCCATGCTAAGAAATTGCCCCTTAGTGTCCAGGGATGCATAGGTTAGTGTGGATTAGTGGGTATAATATGTGGGGGTAGGGCCTGGGTGGGGTTGTGTTTGGTGCAGACTTGATGGGCTGAAGGGTCTCTTTCTGCACTGTAGGGCTCTATGTCACATACCCCCATGGCCCCTATTGCCCTCATATCATCTTAATGTCAACTCATGTGAATGTAGGACACCAGCCCACCACATTCTTCTCTGGCACCTTCCATAGCAACTCAGCTAATATTGTCCATGGACAGACCTCAGAAGCTACATTGAGATACAATAAAATAAAGGACTAAATATCCACTACAACCATTAAAAATAAAATATATCAGCACTCATGAAGCTTTTAAACCCCTCAAATATTAATTCCCATATGAAAGAAAGCTTGTATTCATTTATGGGTTTATTAATCTATACCCAGAGAATCATAAGATCATAGAATTCAGCCCATCATGTCAATGTTTACCCTCTGAAAGGGCACCTCAATAATAAATAATAAAAAGAATCATTTATTTTACATTTATCATTTGTTATACCGTGGATGAGTAACTTCCATAAAAATAGAAACATAGAAAATAGGAGCAGGAGCGGCCATTCGAGCCTGTATGACGATTCGATATGATCATGGCTGACCATACACTTTCAGTATCCCACTCCCACTTTCTCTCCATATCCCTTGATCCCTTTACCCACAGGGCCACGTCCATCTCCCTCTTGAACATTTCTAATGAACTGCTCCCAACAGCTTTCTGTGGGAGAGAATTCCACAGGTTCCCAAATCTCTGAGTGAAGAAGTTCTTCCTCATCTCAATCCTGATTGGTTTACCCTTTATTCTCAGACTGTGGTCCCGAGTTCTAGACTTCCCACATCCAGCCTGTCCAGTCCCATTAGGGTTTTATATGTTTCTATGAAATTCCCTCTCATTCTTCTAAATTCCAGTGAGTACAAGCCCAGTCAATCCAGACTCTCTTCATGTGTCAGCCCTGCCATTCCAGGAATCAGTCTGGTGAACCTTCGCTGGATTCCTTCAATAGCAAGAATGTCCTTCCTCAGACAAGGAGACCAAAACTGCACACAATACTCAAGGTGTGGCCTTATCAAGGCCCAGTATAACTGCAGCAAGACATAAGAACATAAGAACATAAGAAATAGGAGCAGGAGTAGGCCAACTAGCCTTTCGAGCCTGCCCCGCCATTCAATAAGATCATGGCTGATCTGTCGTGGCTCAGTTCCACATTCCCGCCCTCTCCCCATAACCCTTAATCCCCTCTCTCATCAAAAACCCATCAACCCGCGTCTTAAAAATATTTAGCGAGGCAGCCTCCACCACTTCAACGGGCAGAGAATTCCAGAGATTCACCACCCTTTGAGTGAAGAAGTTCCTCCTCAACTCCGTTCTAAACCGCCCCCCTTTTATCTTGAGGCTGTGCCCCCTAGTCCTACTGTCTTTTTTGAGCGAGAAGAGTCTTTCCACCTCTATCCTATCCATCCCATTCATCATCTTATACGTCTCAATGAGATCTCCCCTCATTCTTCTAAACTCTAACGAGTACAAGCCTAATCTATTCAGCCTCTCCTCATAGCTCAACCCCCTCAACTCCGGTATCAGCCTAGTAAACCTCCTCTGCACTCCCTCCAAGGCTAAAATATCCTTGCGTAAGTACGGCGCCCAAAACTGCACACAGTACTCCAGCTGTGGCCTCACCAATGCCCTGTCCAGTTGCAGCAAGACCTCCCTACTTTTATATTCAATCCCCCTCGCTATGAAGGCCAGCATCCCATTTGCCTTCCTGACCACCTGCTGCACCTGCAAGCTGGGTTTTTGCGACTCATGCACAAGGACCCCGAGGTCCCTCTGCACCGTCGCCTGCTGCAGTTTTTCTCCACGTAAGTAATAATCCTTCCTACCATTATTCCTACCAAAGTGGACCACCTCGCACTTGCCAACATTAAATTCCATCTGCCAGGTCCTGGCCCATTTGCCCAGCCTATCTTGATCCTTCTGTAGACTCTCCCCACCCTCCGCACAATTTGCCTTTCCACCAATTTTGGTGTCATCAGCAAATTTCGACACCCTACACTCGGTTCCCTCCTCCAGATCATCTATATAAATGGTAAATAGCTGAGGCCCCAGCACCGACCCCTGGGGCACTCCACTAGTCACCATCCGCCAATCTGAATAGCACCCATTGACCCCCACTCTCTGCCTCCTATTTGACAGCCAATCCTCTATCCACGCTAACACCCTACCCCCAACTCCATGTCCCCTGACCTTCTGTAATAACCTCTTGTGAGGTACCTTGTCAAACGCCTTCTGAAAATCCAGAAAGACCACATCCACCGGCTCTCCTCTATCCACTGCCCTAGACACATCCTCATAGAACTCCAGTAAATTTGTCAGACACGATTTCCCTTTAAGGAAACCGTGCTGCGTCTGCTCTATCAAGCAGTTCCCCTCAAGGTGCCTCGCTATTTCCTCCTTGATCACGGATTCTAACATTTTACCTACAACAGACATTAAACTAACCGGCCTATAATTTCCCGCCTTTTGCCTGGCACCCTTCTTAAACAACCGCGTAACATTAGCCGTTTTCCAATCTTTCGGCACTTCCCCGGAATCCAGCGACGTCTGGAAAATAACCACCAAGGCATCCACTATCACCTCTGCCATTTCTTTCAGGACCCTCGGATGCATTCCATCCGGTCCTGGGGACTTGTCCACAATCAGCCCCTCCAGTCTGTTAAGGATTCACCCTTACCCCTATACTCAAATCTTCTTGTTATGAAGGCCAGCATGCCATTAGCCTTCCTCAGTGCCTGCTGTACCTGCATGCCAACCTTCAGCAACTGTTCCACCAGATCATGTTACACTTCCCATTTTCCTAAACTGCCACCATTCAGATAATAATCTTCCTTCTTGTTTTTGCCACCAAAGTGAACAACCTCACTTTTATTCACATTATATTACATTTGCCAAGTATTGACCCACTCAGCCAGCCTGTCCAAGTCACCCTGCAGCCTCTTCGCATCCTCCTCACAGCACACACTGCCACCCAGTTTTATGTTATCTGCAAATTTGGAGATATTGCATTCAATTCCTTCATCCAAATCGTTAATGAATATTGTAAATAGCAGGGGTCCCAGCACTGAACCCTGCGGTACCCCACTAGTCACTGCCTGACACTCTGAAAAGGACTCATTTATTACTACTCTCTGCTTCCTGTCTGCCAACTAATCACATCAATACCGTCAGCTTTCATTTTGCTCACTGATCTCTTGTGTGGGACCTTGTCAAAAGCCTTTTGAAAGTCCAGATGCGCAACATCCACTGGTTCTTTCTTGTCCATTCCACTGGTCACATCCTCAAAAAATTCCAGAGGATTTGTCAAGCACCACTTCCCTTTAGTGAATCCATGTTGACTTGGACCAATCCTGTTGCTGCTTTCCAAATGCTCGATGACTGCATCCTTAATAATTGGCTCCAGTATTTTCCCATCACTGGTGTCAGGCTAATAGCAGTACAGGATAGTAAAGAGTACAGATTAAAAACCTACTCGGCTGCTGAGTGACTTCTGTTTACACTAAACCCTTTGACAGATAGTGTTTTCAGATAAAGTGGGTGTTGTCTTATTTGCCAATTTGAAAAACTCTGAGGTCAGGGCAAAGTAGGGTCTCCCACAAGCAATCCTGCCTGATGTGGAGATTGAGCAGAGACGGGTGATCATCAGCAATCAGGTCCTGATTTACAACAAAGAAAATTCGAGCACATTCTAACTTGATGTGATTTATTATTGTCATATGCATTAGTATACAGTGAAAAGTATTGTTTATTGTGCACTATACAGACAAAGCATACTGTTCATAGGGAAGGAAAGAAGAAAGAGCAGAATGCAGTGTTACAGTCATAGCGAGGGTGTAGAGAAAGATCAACTTAATGCGAGGTAAATCCATTCAAAAATCTGACAGCAGCAGGGAAGAAGCTGTTCTTGAGTTGGTTGGTACAGGACCTCAGGCTTTTGCATCTTTTTCCCAATGGAAGAAGGCGGAAGAGAGAATGTCCGGACTGTGTGGGGTCCTTGATTTTGCTGGCTGCACAGGAACAGGCCCTTTAGCCTTCCAAGCCCGCACCAATCATGATGCCTGTCTAAACGAAAACCATATGAATTTATGGAATCTGTATCCTTCCATTCCCATCCTATTCATGTATTTGTTTAGTTATCCCTTAAATGCTGCTATCGTACCTACTCCCACCTCCTCCCCGGGCAACGCATTCCAGACATTCACCACCCTCTGTGTAAAAAACTTGCCTTGTACATCTCCTCTAAACATTTCCCCCATGCACATTAAACCTATGTCCCAGTGCCACTCATAATCATGTCAACCTCTATCAGGTCACCGCTCAACCTTCGTCATTCCAGTGAGAACAAACCGAGTTTACCCAACCTGTCCTCACAGCTAATACCCTCTAGACCAGGAAACATCCTGGGGGTGGCACAATAGCACAGTGGTTAACACTGCTGCTTCATAGCACCAGGGACCCGGGTTCGCTTCCAAGCTTGGGTCACTGTCTGTGTGGGGTTTGCATGTTCTCCCTGTGTCTGCGTGGGTTTCCTCCGGGTGCTCTGGTTTCCTCCCACATTCTGAAAGACGTGCTGGTTAGGTGTATTGACCCGAACAGGCGCCAGACTGTGGTGACTAGAGGAAATTCACAGTAACTTCATTGCAGTGTTAATGTAAGCCTTACTTGTGACTAATGACTAAACTTTAGCTTTAAATCTCTTTTGTACCCTCTCCAAAATATCCACATCCTTCTGGTAGTGTGGTGACCAGAATTGTACACAATATTTCAAATGAGGCCGAACTATGGTTCTATAAAGCTGCAGTATGACCTGCCTATTCTTATACTCAGTGTCCCAATCGATGAAGGTAAGCATGCTGTATGCTTTCCTGACTGCCTTCTCCACTACGTTGCCATTGTGTTTCCAGGTTACAATGATGTGACTGCTGTGACCACCTTCTGTTCTGTAAAATGTTAAAGTCTTCAGAGAGTGTCACCACCTCGAAGTGCCTTTGCCACCCCCATCTACAACGACATTGCCCACCTTCCCCAATGAGAATGCCAGCCACTGCCAGCCTCAGATACTCCTATTGGCTCTTCTGTTTGCACAGATCTGCCTGTTCTTCCTAGAAGGCTGGTTCATTTATTGTCTCCAAAAAAATAGTGTGGGTGGGCAGACCTGAGAATCCATCAGGATTCGAGCCTGGGATGGTCCCACATTTAAAATCTTGAACAGTGAGATTCCACTCTTTGTTTGCTGGTTTGTGCATTTGGCAATTCTGGAAAGTATGAAAACATCGTCCACGGCAAAAAAGGTTTCAATCTCTTACCCGTTACCCGAAATGCGAGGGCAATTCTGCTGAGTGAATGTGGGCTGTGCAGCTGCTGCCGATTCTTCAGAACAAAGCGATGCAGTGACGGAGAAACACTAAACATACCCCACACCGTCATTCACTGCATCCCTGATTGCTCATCGGCTTTACCCAAAAGTGTCAACCAACAAGACAGGAAGGTGCTATCGTCTCCTGTGTTTAATTAATCAATCTCAAAGGAGTCAGAGCTTGAGAAAACAGGAAATAATTTATTAAAATTGAGATTGATTTTCTATTTTACTTTAGAGATCATCCTGGGTGAACAATCCTTAATTGATTCTATTTTTAAATTGTATTGTTATTGTCTACATTTTTTCACATCAGTGAAGGATCAGAAATAGACTGCAATCTGAACTTCTAATTTTAAATTCAGAATTTGGCTTCATTTCTTTGGAAATGCAGCAGTTTATTACAAAATCAGAAAACATAAAAACTGAAAACAAACTTCATACATTGGATCTGACATACGGCCAGATTTTTTCCGGTTAACAGGATTTTAAAAAGCTCTAAACTTGCAAGGAGAACATTTTTCTTCAGACCTATAGAAATCCTGGATCAGTTTTGAGAATTAATGTCATGTACATGAGTGAGGTTTGTGTAGATGAGTGAGGTTTGTGTAGATGTGCAAGGTCCATGTACATGAACGAGGTTTGTGTACATGAGTGAGGTCCGTGTACAGAGCGCGTTTTGTGTACATGAGAAAGGTTCATTCAAAGTCACCAAGGATTTATGATCAAGCCGCTCGGTTTTGTGAGTTGGATTTTATTCTGTGAAAGGTGTTAATCGAAGTTAAATATTTCCTTCCTGAAGGTGCCGTATATAAATTTACAACACTGACAGTCACTTGCAAAGCTATTAGAATGGCTTTCACATCAAGTATTTTCTTGTAAGCGCTTTGGTTGTATTCGAAATGTACACGTCAAGTTAAATAAATATCCAGAAAAGAAAGATTAGCAGTCCTAGAAAGAACATTTCAAAGTGTTTTGCTGATCTTAATAATCGATCTTGCTCAAGGTTGGAGCAGGCTGGGAGAGCAGAGCAGATTATTGCTTTCTCTCTCTCTCTCATTGAATTGCTTTCCTGTTTTGTGCTGTTCTCAATATCTGTAAGGAACAGTCTATCAATGGGCAATAATTCCTGCTGATAACTACAGCATCATTCCAGTTTAAATTAAGGAAAGAATTAGTTCTTAATAATGTAGTTCCCTGTAGTTCCCTGCTTTGAAAAAAAATCATGATTAAATGTTATTATTTGGAGCCCACACCCTCTAATCTTGCTGCTTGTATTGATCCTGTTTCCAGAGCTTTTAGTGATTCAGGTGGTTACATTGAAAGCTGCAGTGCAGCAGGAGATAAAGAAAAGCAGCAAATTCATTATCTTTGTGTGAAACACCGAGGAAAATCCTTCGCTGAATATGATTGTTGACAGTAGCACAGTGCTCGAATATATTTTAATTTCATGGTGAGGTAAAGTCATCATAATCCGAGATGACCTTTGGCTGTTCTCCCCTTTGAAAGGAGGAGCTGACTGACGATGATTTAATCCAAGGATCACCACACCTAAGGCCAGGGGCAAGGTTGAGAGGTGGGGCCTTCGTAAATAACCTCAGCCAGTGCAGGAATGTTCCAGTCCTGCTGACGGTGACCCCCAACCTTCCCCAACTCCCTGGCAGGGAGGAGGGAAGGCTTTGAACAATGGAAAACCCACTGACAGAGGGAGGACCAGAAGCTCCCACCAGCTACCAATGGCAGGTTACCGCTGGAAAACACACATAGGGGGAGGTGTGGGGAAATCCTGCCAATAGAATACACACACAGAAAAAGTTACATTAAACTTTTGTAGATCATTACTGAAGTCTCAGCTGGAGTATTGTATTCAGTTCGGGGCATCAAATGTTAAAAAGGATGTCAAGGCCTTGGAAAGGATACAGAGCAGATTTAGTAAAGTGATTCTCGTGATAAAGGACTTCAGCCAAATGGGAAAAGATGTACTTCCCTTTAGAAAAGATAACTTTATGGGGAGTTTTAATAGAGGCAGTCAAATTTGATTGAGTGACTGTGGAGAAACAGTTTGTGCTGGCAGACAGATTTAAAACAATTGAAAGAAAGAGCCTTCAGGAGATGAGAAGAATTATTAATGCAGTGAGTTGTCATGATCTGGAATGCGCTGCCTGAAAGATTGATGGAAGCAGATTCATTAATAACTTTCCAAAGGAAATTGGAGAAATAGTTGAAGGGGAAACATTGCAGGACTATAGGGTAAGAGCTTGGGAATGGGATTAATTGGATAGTTCTTCCAAAATGCCACCACACACACAGAATGGCTCAAAAAGCTTCCTCCTGTAAGATTCTCCGGTTATCAAATAGTTCATTAGCTTAGAATAAAAAACTTGCTGATCCATGTGAGGGGCACTGTAACAAAATATACATTCTTAAAAGGAATCCTATTGGATTAAATTAAAATGTCACTGCAGGGCCATGGGGTTGGGAGGGAGGGGTTGGTGATGCCCCCCCGACCCCCGCAGACCAGAAGTGCATGCTGGGCACCACACACTTCCTCTCCAACACCACCTTGCCAGTAACATACAGTCTCTCTTTAAATGTCAATTGGCAAACCAATAGCAAGAACAACAGTCAATGAAAACTTTTCACCGAGATTTGGAACATGTCATTAATCAGAACAGAACAGCTGGATCTCATAAATGGAAAAGGGAATAAATTGAAATATTAGTAGGCATTTTTCTATTCATTCACAAGAGTCCAGCGTCATCCATGCCAGGCCATCCCAGGCCAGGCCATTCCAGGCCAGGCCAGCATTTATTGACCATTT
This sequence comes from Carcharhinus amblyrhynchos, assembly GCF_965287045.1. NCBI lineage: Eukaryota > Metazoa > Chordata > Chondrichthyes > Carcharhiniformes > Carcharhinidae > Carcharhinus > Carcharhinus amblyrhynchos. The sequence continues at coordinate 53,157,411 of NC_137342.1, forward strand.
CTAGTTGCCCTTGAACTGAGTGGCTTGCTGAGAGCAGTTTACGGCCAATCATATTTTTGTGGACCTGATGTCACACGAGGTTCGGACAATAAATGTCATTTCCTATGATAAAGTGTGCTGTGGTTCAATGGACACAGTGTAAAGACATCCCTTGTAAACTGTCCCTTGTTGATCCCTAATCACTGGCTCTCCAAAACCAAGGAAGTATCTAACTGGTAGTCACTTAGTTAACGTTCTTTGTAACCTTTTCAGCTGCTGCTTGGGTTGATGTTCCAATAGAATAAGCAGGAGGAGGTAAGCAGTCCCCAATGAGAAGTGTATTGTCTGTCATTTTAAGGACAAACTAGAGGCCTCCTTTACATATTCCTGAAGATGATATTTGGCCCATTACATGTGTAATCAAGAAAGCTGACTGCTAACTAAGGCCCCTTCTACAAGATTGCTTTGTCATGTGACACATGTGACGTGTACTTATGAAAACTAAACTCTGGAATAACCAAAATTCTATAAGTTAAAACCGAGCTGCTCCTGTTCACATGGTGTCGGTCAAATATACAAACTGCTTCCTTGTCTTATTCTGGTGACAGTCTGGTGAGTTCCACCGGGAATAACTAGCTCTGGAAACAGATGAAAGCCTGCCTCAGAACACCAGTAGGTGTGGGGAGAGAATTGGGATTGTCTTTTCGTTATTATTCTGTGTTTATTAGCATCAGGTGAGGATGAATTCTGTGAGAACCATTTTACTGGCGACGAGAGTAGAGAATTGGGCAAGAATGCTGGAACAGTCCGTTCATGATGTTCATAGGTTTGTAATTCTAAAATTTAAGGCATAATTCTGCAAACCTTGGTCCCAGCGTGAAAAATGTTTCAAAATGTTTTTTTTAAGGGAAGTCTTTACAAATACATGAATAGGATGGGAGTAGAGGGATACGGTCCGGGCAGGGTAGGAGGTTTTAGTTCAGTCGGGCAGCAGAGTTAGTGCAGACTTGGAGGGCAGAAGGGTCTGTTCCTGTGCTGTAATTTTCTTTGTCCTTTTTGTTCTTTGTCTGTCCAGTAGAGATTGATCTAATAATTTTTGTAAAGTAATAAAGCCACAGAACATGGCATTGGCTGAATATAACCAAGCTCAAATCTCAATATCTGTATTTCAGTTCCAAATGAGAAATATCTGTTATTGAGTGGGAATAGTGAATGATTTATGGACTCTCTCCCAGCTCCCTTTGGTTATGTTGCCTTCTCAGAAGAATCTGAAACTCATTTTCAAGAACTGTATTCTCATTGATATCATTCTCCTGTCTGAACGGTTAAGATCCCTTTATAGACCATTTTTTTTCTATAATCTTTTTACCAATATGAAAGTTTTGTTACTCAGGCAACATTTTGAATGGAGAATTACTCTACAGTTTAGGAATTTAAATGTGCAAAGTGTTTTTTAGGCGTGGATGATAGGAAACATGTGAAACCTTAATCCATCCTTTTCATTGGTAAACCTCAGTAACCTGAGTTACATCGAAAATGAATTGCAAATCAATCTTCTGAATACATTGTTATTCTCCAATATCACATTGGATAAAAGATTAAAGAATGGGGTTATTGGAACTCAGTGCGGCTAGACTCATTCCTTAATAAGAAACAACCAACGCTTCAACTATTGTGAGCAGTTTCCAGTTACATAAGGTTTGCTAAGCAAATTCAAATGAACTCTATACCAACAATGAAGCCAGGAAACTGACTGGATTCTGAAGGTTTCAGGCATATCGTAGAATCAGAGAACCTCTTCAATGCTGAAGGAGGCCATTTGGCCCTTTGTGTCTGCAAGAGCATCTAATCCAGGCCCCTCCCTCTCCACTCTATCCCTGTAACCCCACACATTTAGCATGACCAATCTACCTAACCTGCTCATTTTTGGAGTATGAGAGGAAACCGGAACACCCAAAGGAAACCAACACAGATATGGGGAGAACGTGTAAACTCCACACAGTCACTCAAGGCTGGAATTGAACCCGAGACCCTGGAGCTGTGAGGCAGCAATGCTAACCACTGTGCCACCACGCTACCCATTTCTGTCACTCCCTCCATAGCAGTGTTGTGGGTGAAACTACACCACGCAAACTGCAGCAGTTCAAGAAGGCAGTTCATCACCACCTTCTCAAGGCCAGTTAGGGGTGGGTAATAAATGTTTGCCTAGCCAGTGATTCTCACATTCTGAGGATGAACTAGGCTCACTATCATCCATGGAGAGCTATTGACGTCGCTCAATTTCTTTGTTTAGCAGTCACTCTACAGCACTAATGGTTAGCATTACTGCCTCACAGTGCCAGGAATCCAGGTTCAATTCCTGGCTTGGATCACTGTCTGTGTGGAGTTTGTATGTTCTCCTCATGTCTGTGTGGGTTTCCTCTGGCTGCTCCAGTTTCTTCCTACAGTCCAAAGATATGTGTGTTAGGTCGATTGGACATGGTAAATTTGCCCCTTAACGTCAGGCGGACTAGCTAAGGTAAATGAATGGGATTACGGGAACAGGGCCTGGATAGGATTGTGGTCAGTGCAGACTCGATGGGCCAAATGGCCTCCTTCTGCACTGTAAGATTCTATGATTCCAGTGTTATAAAGTGAAAGAAGCTCAGCTCGCTCTGATAACCAGACTGGATTTTAATCTTCCTTGCTCTGATTCCACTGTCTTTCAGTGGGATGTGGTTTAACCTGCTGTCCACAGAGGTTTTTGCAATATCTGCCAGAAATCCAACTTTGAATATAATAATCTGACTCCCGTGTTGCCACCAGAGACACAGTTATTTATTCTGAAATGCTCTGTGTAATGTCGGAGGGAGCCTCTCTCTTATATCAAACCACCATTGACAAATGGAAAAGGGATAAAATCGGACAGGCCAGCCGGCACCAGGAAGGAGATTGTAAACCATCCTCAGTCAACCCAGCAACAAATGACTTCCTCACTAACACCTGGAATTTGTACTAAAATTGGGAGAGCTGTCTCACCTGTCAAACAACAGCCTGACATCGTCATATTCACAGAATTAGGTTTACAGATAATGTCCCAGATACCACTAACACCATTCCTGAGTTTGAACTGTCCCACCAGCAAGACAGGCACAGCAGAGGTGGCGACACAGTGGTATACAGTCAGCAGGGAGATGCCTTGGGGGTCTTCAACTTTGACCCCAGGCTCCAGGAAGTCTCATGGCATTAAGTGAAACATGGACAAGGAAGCATTCTGCTCAGAACCACCCACCATGTCCTGATAGCTAATGAATCAGTACTCGTCTATGTTGGACACCACTTGGAAGGAACACTGAGGCAAACAAGGCACAGAAGGAACCATGGGGGACTTCAATCAAGGACATCGCTGCTAGACTGAGCCTGTAGAAGATGCTCATGGAACAATCAAGAAGAAAAAACTTGACCTCCCAATTGTCAACCCATCTGTCACAGATGTATCTGTCCATGAAAGAATTAATTTGAGTGATACCCAGTGCTTATGGTGATGAGGTCCTGGCTTCAAATTGAGGATGACCTCCATCATGTTGTGGAGGTTAAATGGGATAGACTCAGTTCAGCCATCCATTAGACACTGGGCCATCAGCAGCAGGAGAATTGTTCTTGGCCACAAGCTGTAACCTCATGGCCCAGCATATCCCCCACTCGACCATCAGCACCAAGCTGCAGAATCAATGGGGAGTGCACAAAAACAGACCAGGAAGAGCAGCAGGCAAAGCAACAGCACTGGACTATATCAATGCTGAGCAATGGAAACAGCGTGTGGCAGACAGAACTAACTGGTCCCATACCCAATGGGTGAAATCAAAGTTTCACAAACCTGTCACATGCAGACATGAATGGCAATGGATAATTAAACAATTAACTTGAGGAAAAGGCTCCACAAATATCTCCAACAGTGATTGGGGAACCCAATACATCAGTGTGAAATACAAGACTGAAGCATTTACAATGTTCTCCAGTCAGAACCAATGATTCATCGCAGCTTAAACAATGTGTACCCCAACATTGATTGAGAAAAGTTGCTGCTTCTTCCAAAATGAAAGTAATTCTTTCCTTGGCTGTTTTAATGGTAGTTTTACATGTATTTGGCTTTATAAGCTAAAATCGTGGTTGGATGTTTAGTGTAAGCACATCATGACAATTTCTTCCCTATTCTGCAGTTCTTCAAATACAGTATCAGTGTAAGGTGACAAATATTAACGTTAATAAGATTCTAAAATATCATTTGAATGGTGGAGGAAAGTTTTAAATATCAGAAACTATTAACCATGCTGTCCTACTTAAAGAAGGCTTGGAAATAAACAAACATTTCTCTGCATTATATTTGCTTTAATCTACTTTCTAAGGAACACATTAAAGTAAAGCCCACAGAGTCATCTTTGCAAATGCTGCTTTATAGAAAACATGTGGGAGGTAAACCCTCCTCCACAACCCAGACAACTGAGCAATGAAATAAATCACTGGTTATCCTTGGGAAAGTATTATCAACATGAAGTGACTGAGCAATCTGTCAGTATAAAGTGAAGCATGAACTTATCCTTCAGTACTTCCACTATGGATAACTTACAGCTGCGTGACAATTTTAACCTGTCTGTGGAACATATTTTAACTAAAATAGCAGAAACCATACCAGGAAATGAAGCAACCTTCATTCACTCAGGTACATCGAGGTGTGTTGGTGCAAATCATTTAATGAGAGGTGTTTGGAAAAAATACATCAGAATATTCCTGTGGCACTGCAATGTTTTAGAGGTTAATTGTGTTGAACATATCGGGTCTATAAACTCTGAAGGTGAGAAGGAGGAGTGTGAACCTCACTGAAACACTCAAGATTCTGAAGGGGTTTGACAGGGTAGACACTGAGAGACTGTTTCTCCAGGCTGGGGAATCTACAACACGGGGGCAAAGTCTCACCATAAAGGGACAGTCAAAGAACAAAGAACAAGAACAACAAATACAGCCCAGGAACAGGCCCTTCAGCCCTCCATGTCTGTGCTGACTATGATGCCTTAATTAAACTAAAAAAAACTTCAGCCCTTACTAAGTCTGTATCCCTCTATTCCTTCTCTATTCATTTACCCCGCCAGATGCATCTTAAATGTTGCTAATGTGCTTGTTGCCACTACCTCCTTTGGCAGTGAGTTCCAGGCACACTCTGCATGAAAATTTGCCCCACACACTCCCCCTCTCCCCTTGATCCTGTGCCCCCTTGTAATTGATGCTTGCACCCTGGGAAACAACCTCTGACTATCCATCCTGCCTGTGCCTGTCATAATTTTGTAGACTTCTATCAGGTCTCCCCTCAGTCTCTGTCTTTCCAGTGAAAACAATCCTAGTTTATTCAACCAACATCCTAGAGACCAGGCAACATCCTGTTGAACCTTCATCGCACTCTCTCCAAAGCTTCCAAAATCCTTTTTGATAGTGTGGTGACCTGAATTATATACAATCATTCAGAGTTGAGCTGAGGAGAAATTATTTCACTGAAAGAGTTGTGAATCTTTGGAATTCTCTACCCCAGAGGCTGTGCAGGGCTGGGACAGACAGATTTTTAGTCCCTCAAGCAATTAAGGAATTTGGGGAGTAGACAGTAAAGTAGAGTTGAAACCCAGGATCAGCTTGTTGTACTGTTTCTGGTGTTGAGGCTTTAGCCTCTTAGCCAAGTCAACATTGTAAGAAAATTGGCCCTCAACTGACTCATCTGGCTAAACAAAAATTAAATAAATCAAATAAAAATGTTGATTGATTTATATTCCAAGCCTGTCTTCAAATCAACAAGTATTCCAATCCTTCCAATCTGAGATCTTCCTCCGGTGATATGACAACCATTCAATATACCCCGATTGTAGCCACCGACATTTCATTTTAACAACAAGATTATCCACCTGGAAAATTGACCTGAGATTTTTTTTCCTGAGGATAAAGATTTCAATAATGTGACATCTCAGAGTAAATTTCCGTTTTCCCACACTCCAGACTGCAGAATTACACATTCCCTGGAACAATTTTCTGTCCATTAATTTCGATAATTGGAAAGTTATGAGTTGAGAGATTATTCTTACTATCTACTTTCTCCAGGAACTCTCAGATGATCAATAAAGATGCTTATATAAAAACTGACTGTAAAACTTTCTATAGATATGTAAAGACAAAAAAGATTTACAAAAACAAATGCAGGTCCCTTACAGTCAGAAATGGGAGAATTCATAAATGGGAATAAAGAAATAGCTGAGGAATTAAATTTGTTCTTTGCTTCAGTCTTCACAAAGGAAGACATGAATAATGTACCTGAAGTGCTGAGAGGAACATGTTTTAGTGAGGAACTGAAGGAAATCAGCATTAGTAGAGAAATGGTTTTGGGGAAATTGGTAGGATTGAAGGTGGATAAATCTCCAGGTCCTGATAATTTACATCCCAGAATACTAAAGGAAGTGGCTCGGGAAATAATAGATCCATTGGTAGTTATTTTCCAAAATGCTTTGGACGCTGGAATAGTTCCTACAGATTAGAGGGTAGCTAATGTGAGGTCACTATTCAGAAAGGGATGCAGAGAGAAAACAAGGAACTATAGACCCGTGAGCCTAACGTCAGTACTGGGGAAGTTGCTAGAGTCCATTATCAAGGATTTCATAACTCAGCATTTGGAAGGCAGTGGGATAATCAGACAGCATGGATTTACAAAAGGGAAATCGTGCTTGACAAATCTATTGGAATGTTTTTGAGGATGTAATTAGTAGAGGAGAATCAGTGGATGTGGTTTGTTTAGGCTTTCAGAAGGCTTTCGACAAAGTCTCTCATAACAGACGATGTGAAGTGTAAAATTTGAGCACATGGGATTGCAGGTTTTGTCTTGAGATGGACGGAAAGCTGGTTAGCAGATAGGAAGCAAAGAGTTGGCATAAATGGGGCTTTTTCTGATTGGCAGTCAGTAAATAGTGGGGCTCCACAGGGATCTGTGCTGGGACCCCAACTGTTCACATTATATATTAATGATTTGGAAGAGGGAACTGGATGTATTATCTCCAAATTTGCAGATTATACAAAGTTAGATGGTTGGATGAGCTGTAGATGGATACAGAGATGCTTCAGTATGATTTGAACAGGCTGAGTATGTGGGCATGTGCATGGCAGTTGCAGTATAATGTGGATAAATGTGCGATTATCCACTTTGGTAGCAATAATAGGAAGGCAGATTATTACTTGAATGGGTCTAAATTGAGAGAGGTGGGTACTCAACAAGACCTTGGCGTCCTCGTGCATCAGTCATTGAAAGTAAGCGCACAGGTACAGCAAACAGTGACAAAGGCAAATAGTTTTGGTATCTTTATCTGAGGACGGATGTCCTTGTTATAGAGGAAGTACAGCGAAGGTTTATCAGGCTGATTCCTGGGATGACAGGTCTGTCATATGAGGAGAGACTAAATTGGTTAGGATTATATTCACTGGAGTTTGGAAGAGTGAGAGGGGATCTCATAGAAACTTATAAAACTCTAACAGGGTTAGACAGGGTAAATTCAGAAAGAATGTTCCCGATGATGGGGGAATGCAGAACTAGAAGTCAGAGTTTGAGGATAAGGGGTAAACCTTTTAGAACTGAGGTGAGGAGAAATTTCTTCACCCAGAGGATGGTGAATGGGTGGAATTCACTCCCACAGAAAGTAGCTGAGGGCAAAACATTGTGTGATTTCAAAGATAAATTAGGTATAGTTCTTGGACTAAAGGCATCGAGGGATATGGGGAGAAGGGGGAGAATCAGGATATTGAATTTGATGATCAGCTGTGGTCAAGCTGAACAGTGGAGCAAGCTCGAAGGGCCAAATGGCCACTCCTTCTAGTTTCTATGTTTCTATATTGCTAATTCTGTCTCAAAGTTTGATTACTTTTGATTCGGCTGTTAATTAAAGTTTATATGTTACATTTGCAGGGTCAAATCTTCAAGTTAGAATCTCAGCAAGTTGAGTATGGCCGAAATAAATGTCCTTTTGACCCAAACAAGCCGTGTGCCTCTACTCTGGTTGGTAAGTAAATCTCGAAAAGCAGTGAAAAGTGCTGCTTTCTATTGCCAAACACAATTTAAATCAGGGAATTGGATCTTAATTCACCCAAAGACTAATAGATTTCTGAAATAATTTCCCAAGAAAGATGATTGAAATGGGAATTCTGTTTGATACTCACTCAGCACTGTGTATCAGTGAGGCATCTCGTCATGAGTGGTGGCTGGAAAACTGTCAGATTATCAGGTGATCTTCTTGTTAATTCATCCTCAAATTGTGAGCTTTGCTGCCAAGGCTGGAATGTTTTGGACCTAATTTGTTTCCCTGAGAGTCTGTGGTTAGATCCCCAACTGGACCTGTTGAAAAGTTGCAGTGATTTGATTTGATTTGATTGCTGGCTGCTTCAGAGGAAAGCTTCAAGTCAATCTTATTGGTTTGGGATGAGTGTCACAGGAGGTCAAACTGGATTCCTTTTTCTAATGCATCAACTGTGTCACAAGGCCCCGTGGGTAGAGTTTAGTTTGGGCAAAGTGATGCTTAATATACGCCCCCAAAACTGGTGACACCCCTATTGCCATGGTCTCTGGGAGCTTTGGATCATCGCTGGGATACAGTGTTGGATTCTTGGAGAAAAGCAAGGAGACCATGAGGTGGGGAGGTTGGTCAATTAGTTCATTGCAGGAAGTGGCTTTCAGCAGCCCTCCATCACTCCCTCCCCCTATTCCCCACCCCCTGCTCTCCACAGCACCCCCGCCCACCCCTCCTCCCCTGCCTTTCCCCAGTGCTTGGATCCCTTGATCAAGCACTGAGTGCCTAAGTGTCTTTGCATGTTTGTCTCCCTGCATAGCAAGATCCCATCAGTCACTGGGTTGAATGCCAGCAATGGATGAGGCCTTTAAATGAGCATAAATTAACAAATTGAGGGGCTCAAGTAGTATCCGAATGGAAAGACCACACAGACCCCGCCCGTGGTCTTAATTGGTGGGGTGGGAGTGGAGGTGGGGGTGGAGGGTCGGGGGTGGAAGCCTGGCGGTGACATATTCCACCCACTCAATTAAACCACCTCCCCAGCCTCAGAATTCAACTCGAGGGGAGAATTAACTTCCAGCTGTGACTCTAAAGGACAGGAGAGAACCAGTTGGCTATTTGACAATCTGATCTTTTCATGATCACTTTTATGAACAAATTAATTAGGGGGTGCAAGTAGGCCCCTCGAGCCTGATACCATTCCACACACACACACACCCACACACACACCCACACACACACCCACACACATAACCCCACACAAAGACGCACATACATCCCACACCCAATACATCCACACATTATCAGGTGTTACTGCTTGCCAACGACCCTGGGGTTGAAATTTTACTCAATGTTGTAACTGTGGCTGGAATTCCTGCCAGAACGGACACGCAACCCCTGACATCACCCCCCCACCCCCCGACACCTGTCCCTACCAGCCCCCTGCTACCCACCCCTAAAATAAAATGTCTGACCCCCACGTCAGAGAAGCTTCGCAAGATTGGGTTTTAGATGCTGGCTGTTTTCACAGCTCAGAGGGTTCATTCTCATTTGATTCACTTTGCCACAGCAAATAACTGGGCCTGTCAATCAGTGAGAACCTTCAATTATTCTGCAAATACTTTTCCATCTGAATATTTGTGATGTAGAAGCAAACTGGCTGTGAAAATGGGTTTGAACTCTCTGAAACCGGGTCACTGCTCCCTCGGTGCTGAGATTTACTGACAGTTCTTTCAGACCAACATTCAACACTGCTGCAAAATGGAATAAAAAACTCCACTTCCCCAAATAGCTCACAACTTCTTACGATGCCACTGACTAGAGAATTCAGGCCCACAAATCCCGAGGGTTATCCATCGAGATTGTTTTCTGTTTCCAGATTCATTCAATGTTCCACTTATCATTTATTGTTCAATTATGGTGAAATTCGAGTTCAATAAAAATCTGGAATTAAAAGTCTCATGATGACCAAGACAACATTGTCGATTATCAGAAAAAACCCATCTGGTTCACGAATGCCCTTCAGGGAAGGAAATCTGCTGCCCTTAACCAGTCTGGCTGACATGAGATTCCGGACACATAGCAACATGGTTGACTCTTAACCCCCCCCTCAGAAATAACCCAGCAAACCACTCAAGGGTAGTTAGGAGTGGGAGATAAATCTGCCCCACCCAGCAACACTCACATTGCCTGAATTGATAAAAAATGAATACAAAGTGAATTAAATTGTCTGATTACTGCGATGACAGGTCTGTCATAGGAGGAGAGATTCAATCAGTTAGGGTTATATATGATTGGACAGATCTCTTTTAAGAGACTTTTGGATAAGTACATTGAGCTTAGTAAGATAGAGGGTTATAGGTAAGCCTCGTAGGTAGGGGCATGTTTGGTGCAAATTGTGGGCCGAAGGGCCTGTTATGCTGTAGTTTTTCTGTTTCTATGACAAGGTCCGTCATGGCAGACGGGTGCAGAAGGTGAAGTCGCTTGGATCAGAGGTACACGGGTCGCTGAAAGTGGCAATGCGGGTGGAGAAGGTTGTCGAGAAGGCATACGGCATGCTTCCCTTCATTGGCCGGGGTATTGAGTTTAAAAATTGGCAAGTCATTTTGCAGCTTTATAGAACCTTAGATGGGCCTCAGTTGGAATATAGGGCCCGATTTTACCTAAAAACTTTACCGACGCCCGATTTTGGTGCGGGTCTGATCTACGCCCCAATCGGGAGGTGCAATGATCTAAATGCATTAGCATACATTTAAATTGATTTAATGAACCGCACGCCCAGCTCTCCCGCCAAACCCCACTTTACCGGCTTTGGATCCGTTCTGGATCCGTACTGTTATCCACCTGCAGAATAAAATCCGAAGTGGATTCCTGTTCTGCGGGGGAACCTCCGAGGCCCATCCTCCTCAAACACCCTTCGCAGACCCCCCACTAACCACCCCAGCAGACACGCCACCCCTTCGATACAAACCCCTGGGAGGCAGGCCACCTCCCCCAGCCCCCTGGCACACAGCCCCCCTCCCCTCCGCGATTGGACCCCTGCCCAGGAGGCAGGCCCCCCTCTGCAGAGGGCCCCCGCAATCAAATCCCCCCCACAAGAGGCAGCCCCCCCTCCCTGCGATCCACTCCACCTGGGAGGCAGGCCCCCCCGGCAGAACCCCCCTAATCAGACCCCCCTGGGAGACAGGGCCCCCCCCCCCCCCCCCCCACGCCCTCATCCCTGATCAAAGCCCTCCCAGGAGGCAGGCCACCCCCCCTCCCTCAGCAGAGCACACCCCCAACCTACCTGGATTGCTGTCTCTCCCCCATCCCTCTGACCTGCACTCGTTGATGTGGAGATGCCGGTGTTGAACTGGGGTGGACACAGTGAGAAGTCTCACACCAGGTTAATGTGTTGTTGTGAAACTTCTGACTGCATTTGTTGGACAGCCTGCAGCATCTTCCTGGCCTTCTGCTGGAGTCTGCTGGAGGAGGGGGGGTGGGCTCAGATGGATCTCTGGTTGTGGGGGGGGGCGGTGGGGTTGGTGGAGGATTGGGGGGAGGAAGGATTTGGAGAATCTCCACCACACCCCCCAACCAGAAATCCATCTGACCCCCCCACTCCGGCAGACGCCAAAGACCAGGAAGTTGCTGCAGGCTGTCCAACAAGTTCAGTAAAAGGTCTCACAACACCAGGTTAAAGTCCAACAGGACTTTGCAACAGGACTGTAACCTGGTGTTGTGAGACTTCTTACTGTGTTGACCCCAGTCCAATGTTGGCATCTCCGCTGCCTCCCAGGGGGGTCCGCGGCTCAACACTACACACACACACACACACACACACACACACACACACACACACACACACACACACCCCGGCTATCTCTGCTGGCTTTGTTTCTCGCGCCCGGGCGCGCTGTTTCAGGTTTTTTTTCTAACTGCGCATGTGCAGTTCAGATCATTCCGGTAGTGCTAAGCCCCGCCCACAGCACGGACCAGATCGGAGCCGGCAAAAAACATATGGGTGCGCTGGAACGAGGATTCCGGGCTCCGATCCGTTTTACATCCGGATCCGGCTCTTAGCCTCCAATTGGTAAAATCAGGCCCATAGCGTTCAATTCTGATCGCCACATGACCAGAAGGATGTGGAGGCTTTGGAGAGGGTACAGAAAATATTTACTAGGATGCTGTCTGGTACGGAGGGCATTAGCTATGAGGAGAGTTGGAGAAACTTGGTTTGTTCTCATTCGAGCGACGGAGGTTGAGCGGAGACCTGATAGAAGTCTATAAGTTTATGAGAGGCATGAACAGAGTGGATAGTCAGAAGCTTTTTCCCAGGGTGGAAGAGTCAATTACTAGTGGAATAGGTTTAAGGTGCGAGGGGCAAGGTTTAAAAGAGATGTACGAGGCAGATGTTTCCACAGAGAGTGGTGGGTGCCTGGAACTCATAGCTGGGGGGTTTTAAAGACAGCCATTCAAAATTCCTTTGAAAAATATTACTCCCTCTCCCTCATACCTGCTCAAGCAGCTTTCAATAAAACAAAGGCAGAGAAAACTTCCACTAGAATCCTTCAATCTACTTCATACCCTTTAACCCTGTCCAAATAAACACACAGGCACCAAAAAATCACTTCAAAGAAAAATAAATGTACTGCAATTTCATAAAACTGTCAATTAAACAAAGCACAGTTTGAGCTATGTAAACATATTCTTGCTAGATGGAGGCTATTATTCATACTTGGAGTTCAGCCAAGCATTCACAACGAAACCAACTGGCCAAACAAATATCTGGGCACTTGTTCAGAGACACACTTCTGGGCACTTTTTGAGACAATTGAATTCCTGATTTTCTTTTAGCTCTTGACTGGAGACTAGGGTCCACTCCATGGTACAAGCCTCCTCTGAGAAGCCACAAGCCACATTTCCTGCAAAATTCAGACCAACATCAACAAAGATACTGAGGTTCTGAAATGTCCACTGCCCACAGTGGAGCCAGGAAAAGTGGGCATTCAGTGTATAAACTCATTATCCACTCTCGCCCTACAGTGGCAAAAATTGTCAGAAGTGGAAATGGGGTGGGAACCTTATCATTTTGAAACATTTCCAATACAATCCAAAGCATGGAATTCAGTCTCTGTCCATCTCTGAGTGAAAGTGGTTCCATCACAGTTTTCATTCACCTATTCATGCTTTGACAATTGAATCTTTGGAAGGTGTAAGGTTTTCTTGAAACTTTTATTGTCCAACAATCCTAACAAAACCACCTAATCCACCCAGACTCTATTGGTTGAAGAATGTTGCACACTATTACCTTTCCAAGGGGCCATTTAGGGTAAAAGGCAGGCTTACCAGTGGGGCCCTCATCCTGTGAATGAATAAATTAAAGGTTTGGATTTGTATTTATCAGAGTGACTGGAAGATCATTGTTATTTTTCTCGTGTGAGAAAAAGACTTCAATGTGCATTGTATGATTGAAATTATTGCTGCACTGATATCTCTTACAACTCTATATTTCCATTTCTTCTTCAGTGTAACATCAGTCAATGTTAAAATAACAAAGACATAATCATCACCAAAGTAATTCAAATAAAGAAAGACATTCCTAACGCTCATCCCTACCTTGAAACTTGGAGTTCTTCCACTGCTGTTTTGATGTTAACTGATTCCAGATGTATGTATCATATTCCCCTCGGGATTTTCATAATCAGAATGAGGAATGACAAGAGTTCAAAAATGGAATTATTTCTCACGTTTGCATGCATTTATAGTACCTCAGAGTCATCCTAAAATGTCCACAGCTTTCATAATTAAGTGATTTGTGGATGGGTAATGTAGATGGGGAGAGAAAGCGATATGGCTGACAATATGGCTGTAAGAATCAGTTTTCCCCATCATTTCAATATTCTTGCAGGAATATCTTTCTTACACACTCAGCGCTAAAGACAAAATATTTAGAAATATCAGCTGATGTTAGTGGCCTTCCAGTGGCTGGAAACCTGATTGGGATTTACAGAAATCCGAGTAGTAATGTTTAGTTTTACAGTAAAACATTATTTATCCTTTTCTCGAAGTTTGTTATCACAAAGATCTGAAAGCTGTAGTATCTTAATTTTGTTTCCTGTTTTCCTTTTATATGTTTTGCAACATGCTCTTTTTGGTTGAGAAAGTAACAAAACAAAATCTAAAGTCATTCTGATCTTTCAATTATGCCTAAATGATTCTTTGACTTTTCTTAACTTCTTTTGGGTTGGCAGAATGTTTAAAGTTCACTGCCTGAAATTCAGGCAATTAATTTGTTGACATAAACGTAATCGCTTGATGGCTAAATCTTTATAGAAGGATCTGAATTGTACTTCCCAACTTCAGCAAAATGGTTCTTAATGTATTGTGAAATTATTATGGGCTGGATGAATGAACCCGAATTCTCCATTCCTTAATAAAATATGTTCTGCTTAAAAAATGATCAAATGCCATATTTCAAGAATCAAATGGTAATGGATGGGGAGGGGGGGGGCGGTGGTGGGGAGTGAATTGTGGGCACTCATTGAGTCTAATTAGATCATTGGATATCGTTGGAAATAAGTTCCATGAACTGAAGCAGTGGATATTTCCAATATTTCTGTAATTATGGATGAAGCAGCAAATATCAGCTAAATGTAATATTTGAATAATTTGACATTCTCTGTCTCCGAGTGCATGGAATATACCAAAGCTTTGGACTGGAAATATGTGAATATTCTCAATTCCTGATGATACTAGATCTCTATCAACACAAAGATCCAACAAAAATGGAGAGAGTTGAGAGAGAGCTGAAATCCATTCTCTCATCCCTTACTGTCCTTAATCAGTGTTTTTTAAAAAGGAAGATGTGGATGTTCCTTAATCTCTAAGTGTGCAATTAATCTGAAATACCAGCAGCAAACAAAAAAAAAGAAAGAAAATAGTGCACTTTTACAGGTTATCAACAAAATAATAACTCATTACTGACTGGAACAGTTCATGTGGAAAAGCTCACATTGCAGGTTTACATTCCTACTCCGTCGTTCCCAGAATCCCTCTAATGCAGAAAGAGGCCCTTCAGCCCATTAGGTCTGCACCGGTTTTTTGAAGGAGCATCCCACCCAGGATCCCCCACTCCTTTGCCCTATCCTCTAAGCATGTACATTTACCATGGCTAATCCACCTAAGTTACACAACTTTGGACACTAAGGTGTCACTTAGCTTAGCCAATCCACCGAGGTGAACTCAATAGAGAAAGTCGAATACCAGAGACATTCCCAGATTCTCCCAAAGCGATGGACTTCCTGCAGGTCACCAAGTAAGTCACTGGCATCCCTGTTACCAGGAAGTCAGTTTACTATATAGATGGACTTGAAAAGGAAACAGGCTTGGAGACCTTGTGATGTTGCAGCCTCCAAATTTTGTGGGTACAGATGTTAGTGGTCATTTAGCTGCTGTTGTTTCTCTACTGTCGTTGTGTCTCACAGATAGCACTAAAGATTAAAGGGGAGACTAACATTGCTGCCTTACCATGTGGATTCTTACTATCTCCTTTTCCAAAATGATAAGAACATAAGAACATAAGAAATAGGAGCAGGAGTAGGCCATCTAGCCCCTCGAGCCTGCCCCGCCATTCAATAAGATCATGGCTGATCTGTCGTGGCTCAGTTCCACATTCCCGCCCTCTCCCCATAACCCTTAATCCCCTTGCCTATCAAAAACCTATCAACCCGCATCTTAAAAATATTGAGTGAGGTAGCCTCCACCACTTCAACGGGCAGAGAATTCCAGAGATTCACCACCCTTTGAGTGAAGAAGTTCCTCCTCAACTCCGTTCTAAACCGCACCCCCCCCTTTAGCCTGAGGCTGTGCCCTCTAGTCCTACTGTCCTTTCTGAGCGGGAAGAGCCTCTCCACTTCTATCCTATCCATCCCATTCAACATCTTATATGTCTCAATGAGATCTCCCCTCATTCTTCTAAACTCTAACGAGTACAAGCCTGTTTATTCAGCCTCTCCTCATAGTTCAACCCCCTCAACTCCGGCATCAGCCTAGTAAACCTCCTCTGGACTCCCTCCAAGGCCAAAATATCCTTGCGTAAGTGCGGCGACCAAAACTGCACACAGTACTCCAGCTGTGGCCTCACCAATGCCCTGTACAGTTGCAGCAAGACCTCCCTACTTTTATATTCAATTCCCCTCGCTATGAAATGATGTTATATTTCAGTGGATTTTCTACTGTTTGTAGACATTCACTCTGGGAGTTTGAGACAAATAACTTTTTGGTTTTCGAATGACCCATTCTAGTCAGGAATCATCTGTTGACTGGTTTCAGGGGATGAGTAATGACAGACATTTCTTAGCCTGGAACGTGTTCACTTGTTCATTTCAGACGGGAAGGTCAAACTCTCAGCAATCATTTCTTAAAGCATTTTAACGTCTATTTTTAAAAGAAAAGTCACTTCCCGAGTACAGTTTATTTTTGAAAATTGTGAATATGACATAACCCTCAATAGATCCAAACATCTGTCTCAGCTAAAACCTCCTGCCCTATCCCAGATCCTTTGAGGGGAATTTTCCTGTCTCACCTGGCCAGGGGGAGGGTGGGGGGGTGGGTGGGGGTGGGTGGAGGGTGGGGGGACAAGCGGACCATGCAAATGTTGACCTCGAATGGAATTTTCCGGTTTTGGGATGAGCGGGGCTGGAAATTCCCACCCTTTGTCTGTGCTGCCTATAAATCTCCAGTTTATAATACACCGGGAGTGATGTGTTGGCTCAGCTCAGCACACACTTCCCTCTGAATCAGAAGCTCTGGATTGAACCCCAACATGGGAGTTTTATCACTCAATACTGTCCGGTACTGAGGGAGTGCTGCATTGTCATCGAGGGTGTTTCTGCTTGTGTTTGACAAAGAGCAAGATTGCTCTCAATAATGACATCAATTATGACTGCTGGGAAATTAGATTAACTGTCCATTCATCAAACTCTCCTTAGTCATATACAAAATGTCAAAAGTATTACTTAGTTCAATGTGTGTCAGATATTCTGAAGATTGATAAAGGTGAGTAAAAGTAAGTCATAGAATTCCTGCAATGCAGAAGGAGGCCATTTGGCCCATCGAGTCTGCACCGATAATAATCCCTCCAGGCACTAGCCTCGTAATGCCCTGACACTCAGGGACAATTTTGCATGACCAACCCACCTAACTTGCACATCTTTGGGGTGTGGGGGGAAACTGGAGCACCCAGAGGAAAGCTACACTGACATGGGGAGAATGTGCAGATGTCATACAGACAGTGACCCAAGGCTGGAATTGAACCGAGGGCCCTGGCGCTGTGAGGGAGCAGTGCTAATCACTGTGCCACGCTATCTTTTACTTATATTTTACATTCAGAAAATGATATATTTAAGCTGTATTTATTTTTGAAATGTTAACCTGAGGTTTAAAGATGGGTCTTTTCACCGTCTCATTGATGGGAACTGCACCATTGAATGTGCAGCTGTACAAAGAACAAGTTCAGACCTGAAATTGTCTATTTTTAAAGAACAAATAGCAAAGGATCTATTGTCTCAAAGGCCAACGTGATGCTTCAGAGAGCAGAGAAATAGAAGCAAGGAGACAATGAAAATAATTAAAGTGTCAAGACATAATACCATAGAATCCATTGAAAGTATTGGAACAAGTTACAGCCAGCTTTACAATTTTTCCATTCTTTTCACAAATGCATATTTATGTGCACAGGAAACACACCTGGAATTTTGGAAGTGCACAAATGGTAGACCGAGTCCAAGAAAGGTCTGAAAATAACAAGTGTTCACAATGACAATCTACAGAAGCCTGTAAAACATGTTTTCAAACCCTCACAAATCATTTATTTTAGAAACCAAGGTTCTGTGAAAAGGTGGCCAGGATATGAGATTTATTTAATCCACTTTGAGCCTTTACATTTTGCATGTCCAAGACATTAAAAAATTAACCTCCTCAATGATTCCCAAACTCAGATCCCATTGGCAAATCTACTGAAATATTCACTCAGTGACATGGTTTTCAGTTCCCATCCCTGCCCCTGCCTCAGGATTTAGTCCCAGGTGGGAGAAGTCTGTTCATAGCAAGGGAAGGAAAGGTGGAATTACATAGAAACAAGAAACTAGAAGCAGGAGAAGGCCATTTGGCCCTTTGAGCCTCCTCCACCATTCATTTTAACCATGGCTGATCATCACAGAATCAGAGAATACCTACAGGAGGCCATTCAGCCCATCAAGTCTGCACCAACCACAATCCTCCCCAGCCCCTATCCCCATCGCTCTGTATATTTACTCTGCTAATCCCCCTCACACTGAGGGTGTGATTTTACCATTTTATATCTGGGAGCAATTCAGGTCTGATTTGGAAGCCTGTTCTCAGGTGTCCCTGTACACACTCTGCCCAAAACAAAATCACAGGTCCGAATTGTGCTGTGGGTGGGGCTTATCACACCCGAAACGTTGCAGCTCCAATCGGCAAGTCCCCAACTGCACAAGCACAGTAAACAAAAATCGAAAAACGCTCCCCTGCCGTAGCTTTACGCAGTCTGGGAGCGATGGCCCCCAAAGCTCCACCCCAAAACGTAACTGTCCCCTTTATCCACCTTTCGCCCTGCCACACAGACCGATCACAGCATTTTAGCCGCTTGGTAAAGGGGGAATCGGCACGGAGGTGAGTGCGGATCGCGCTAATTACCTCACGCCCAACTTTACCAAGTGTTTGCACCCAAAAACAGGCGCAACTTGTTGATAAAATCAGGCTGAAAGTGGCAATTTAGCACGGCCAATCCACCTAACCCACACATCTTTGGACTGTGGGAGGAAACTGGAGCACCCAGAGGAAACCCGTGGAGACATGGGGAGAATGTGCAAACTTAACACAGACAGTGATCCAAACTGGGAATCAAAGCCAGTTCCCTGGTTCTGTGAGGCAGCAGTGCTCATCACTGTGCCACCCTCTCAAATTCAATACCCTGATCGCCCTTTCCTCCCATATCCCTTGATTGCTTTAGCCCCAAGAGCTAAAGGGATTAATGAGATAAAAAGGGACCCAAAGAATAAAAAAGATTGATTTAAAATTTTCAAGAAAAATGACATTTTTATTCAATTCTGATGTTGCACTTGTATAAATAATCCTTCAGGGTTAAAGAAGTTGATAAGCAGCAATGATTATTTATCATGATGTTAAACACTCTGAACGGAATCATGCCGATCATTTTCCTGGGATATCAGTTTGGTCTATTAGGAAGTCCATTCATTTCTCAACCTTCATTTATTTTAATGCAAATCCATCAGCGAGATTTAAAAGCCTGGTGGAGCATCCCTACCTCAAGGTGCATGTACCACATCAGGACCCGCCGGTAACAGAAGCTGCATTCAGGTTGATAACCAGGCTGCAAACCCCTCCACCAATGGTAAAGAGCAGGAGTCTCTGCTCAGCCAGACCCTGTGTGATCCCTGCAGGGTAACCAGCTCCCTGTGGAATGGATCCACACACAGGGTTATGCCACAGACTGTTCTCAGCAACAAAGATTCTTCTCACCTGAAGGCATGACCAGAAGAACAGTGTTCTGAATTTTATGGAGGATTGGGAGAAATCAGTCAGTGCCTTCCTCATTTCCAAATAACATTGCACATGTGTAGACTTTGGAACACACGAGAAAGAGGTAGAATCAGTGGCCTCTTGAGTTTGCTGTGCCATTTAATAAGATCATGGCTGATCTGATCTGGGCAGCACGGTAGCACAGTGGTTAGCACTGCTGCTTTACATCTCCAGGGACCTGGGTTCAATTCCCAGCTTGGGTCACTGTCTGTGTGGAGTTTGCACATTCTCCTCATGTCTGCGTGGATTTCCCCCAGGTACTCAGGTTTCCTCCCACAGTCCAAAGATGTGCGAGTTAGGTTGATTGGCCATCTAAAAATTGCCCCTTAGTGTCCTGAGATGCATAGGTTAGAGGGTGTAGGGATACGGGGGTAGGGCCTGGGTGAGATTGTGGTTGGTGCAGACTCGATGGGCTGAAGGGCCTCTTTCTGCACTGTAGGGTTCTATGATGATAGTAACCTCAAATCTGCATCTCCCCTACCCCAAATAACCCTATCACCCACTGTGCTTGTCAAGAGACCATCCACTTCCCCCTTAAAAACATTCAAAGATTCTGCTTCCATCACCTTTTGAGGTAGAGAGTCCCAGAGACTCTCAACATTGAGAGAAACAAAGTTCGCCTCATCTTCAGCTTAGACGGGCCGAAGGACCTGTTCCTGTGCTGTAATTTTCTTTGTTCTTTGTTCTTTATCTTTTCTTCACAATTTACTTCCCTACATGTCTTTATGTTATCAGCAAATTTGGCAAACGTCCATCCCAGTGATTAATATCAATTGTAAAACTTGAGTAATGTGTTGGGCGGCAGGGTAACACAGTGGTTAGCACTGCTGCTTCACAGCTCCAGGGACCTGGGTTCGATCCCTGGCTTAGGTCATTGTCTACGTGGAGTTTGCACATTCTCCTCGTGTCTGCATGGGTTTCCTCTGGGTGCTCCGGTTTCCTCCCACAGTCCAAAGATGTGTGGGTTAGATCAACTGGCCGTGCTAAAAATTGCCCCTTAGTGTCCTGAGATGTGTAGGTTAGAGGGATTAGCAGGTAAATGTGTAGAGATATGTGGGTAGGGCCTGGGAGGGATTGCGGTCGGTGCAGATTCGAATGGTCGAATGGCCTCTTTCTGCACTGTAGGGTTTCTATGATGCTATAAATCCCCAGCACTGATCCCTGTGTTATACCACACACTACTAAAAAATGGCCATTTATGCCTACTCTCTGCTTACTGTCAGTTAGCCAATCTTCTATCCATGCCAATATGTTACCAATTATAACATGAACTTTTATTTTCTGCAATAATCTTTGATGTGGTACCTTATCAAATGCCTTCTAGAAACCTTAATGCAGTACATCCACAAAACACATCCACAAAGCACATCCTTTTTATCCACAAAACAGGTTACTTGTTCCAAGTGCTCCAGTAAGTTGGTTAAGCTAGATTTTCCTTTCACAAAACCATGTCGGCTCTGTCTGATTACCTTGAACCTATCTAAATGTCCTACTGTGGCTTCCTTAATAACATTTTCCCGGTGGCTAGGTTATTATCTTGGATGGAGCATTTGAATAAAAATGAGAGATTCAATGGGGTTGGATTGTTTTCTTTAGAGCAGAGAAGGCTGAACATAGAACATAGAACATTACAGCGCAGAACAGGCCCTTCGGCCCACGATGTTGCGCCGACCAGTTAAAAAAACAATGACCCTCTAACCTAAACCAATCCCTTTTCGTCCATAAACCTATCCACAGATCTCTTAAACGCCCCCAAAGTAGGCGCATTTACAACTGCAGCAGGCAGGGCATTCCAATCCCTCACCACCCTCTGGGTAAAGAACCTACCCCTGACGTCCGTCCTATAACTACCACCCCTTAATTTAAAGCCATGCCCCCTCGTGCTAGCTTTCTCCATCCGAGGAAAAAGGCTATCACTATCCACCCTATCTAAACCTCTAATCATCTTATATGTTTCAATAAGATCCCCTCTTAGCCGCCTTCTTTCCAGCGAAAACAACCCCAAATCCCTCAGCCTCTCCTCATAGGACCTCCCCTCCATACCAGGCAACATCCTGGTAAACCTCCTCTGCACCCTCTCCAAAGCCTCCACATCCTTCCTGTAATGTGGGGACCAGAACTGCACACAGTACTCCAAGTGCGGCCGCACCAGAGTTGTGTACAGTTGCAACATGACGCTACGACTCCTAAATTCAATCCCCCTACCAATAAACGCCAAGACACCGTATGCCTTCCTAACAACCTTATCTACTTGATTCCCAACTTTCAGGGATCTATGTACACATACACCTAGATCCCTCTGTTCATCCACACTATTCAAAGTCCTCCCGTTAGCCCTATACTCAACACATCTGTTATTCCTACTGAAGGGGGACAAGATTGAGGGGTATAACATTCTGAGGGGTATGGACAGAGTGAATAGGAAGCAGCTGTTCCCCTTGGTTGAGGGGTCAACTATGAGGAGGCAGTTTTAGGATAAAGGGGCAGGAGATTCAGAAGTGTTTTGAGGAACAAAATTCACTTGGAGGATGGTGGGAATCTGGAATGCGGTGCCTGGGGAGGTAGTGGAGACTGGGAACCTTATAACCTTTAAAAATATTTGGATGAGCACTTGAAATGTTATATTATTCAAGGATTATTCTATGTTCTATGTTCTATGATTTGGTACAAGTGCTGGAAGATGGGATTAGCGCGACTTTAGTGGTAGTTATTGTTGGTACAGACTCCATGAGGCAAACAGCCTTGTCTGCACGATGGGTGTGATTTTCCAGCCACACTCATTCCGAAACTGGAACATTCCACCCCAGGTCGATGGATCTTTGCATGCTCGCCCCTCACCCGCTATGATTCCCATGGCGGGCAGAACGGAAATTTCACATCTATGACTCTATGACTCTCTTACGATAGACATTAGGCTAACCTGTCTGTAGTTTCCTGTTTTTTGTCTCCCTCTCTTTTTGAATGATGTGCTTCATTTGAAGGTAGTCAGCCGATTTATTTTCTAATAGCGGTGAACATTAATAGCTTCAATGTTGTCTTCTATGAAAAATGCAGAGCTTCATATCTTTATGTTATATTTACTGCAGCGACGCTGTATCCCAACACTCATATCATAGATAGCAAAGTATGATAGGCGACATTTGAGAATTCATATTGGAATCAATTCTATAACATCTACTTATCTGGCTTTAGTTACGGGTCATGCACTGAGAGAGGTGGTGGAAAATGATGATTTATGAAGTAGATAACAATTTATTCAAAAGATTCTCATTTACTGTCAAATCCAGGAGATGAATAATGGCTCCCATCTGCAGTTTAACTTGAGTGAGTCTGGGAAATCATTCACTGCAGGTTCCAGAATATAAATTATTCTTTTTTTCTGTAAGAACAGCTGGGCCAGCTGTTTGCAGTCATTCTGAATGGCTGTCGTGATGGCTACACTCTGGATAAATCGATGACCAGGTCACATCGAGACATTACAACAACAACAACAAAGGTTTGCATTAACAGGGATTCCAAAGTACTTCACAGGAATGATGGTAGAATCATAGAGACAACAGTGCAAAAGGAGGCCATTTGGCCCATTGAGCTTGGACCAACAACAATCCCATCGAAGTCCCATTCCTGTAACCCTGCATGTTTACTCTGCTATTCCCCCTGACATTAAGGGGCAATTTTTCATGGCCAATCCACCTAACCTGCATACCTCGGGCTGTGAGAAGAAACTGGAGCACCAGGACGTATTCCACATAAACATCGGGTTAATGGAGTGAATGTGCAATAGAGAGTTGAAAGAGTCAATGGACGGACTGCGATGGAGAGGTAGAGGGATTAATGGAGGGAATGTGATAGAGAGGTGTGAGGGTTAATGGAGAGAGGTGGAGGGGTTAATGGAGAGAGGTGGAGGGGTTAAAGGAGGGAATTTCAGAGCTCAAGGTTTGGGAAGCTGGAAGTATGGTCAAATAAACTGGTTGGATTTAAACCTGGTGTTGTGAGACTTCTTATTGTGGAAAACATACATACACAATGCCTCTTTGCAATGTATACTGTCAGCATGTCAATCCTGCCATTGACTGGGGAATGGGAAGGAAATCTGCCATCCTTACCTGGTCTGGCCAACATGTGGCTCCAGAGCCACAGCAATGTGTTTGACTCTCAACTACCCTCTGAAATGGCCTAACTCAGTTCAAGGGCAATTAGGAATGGGCAATAAATGCTGGCCTAGCCAGCGGTGCCCACATCCCATGAAAAAATAAAGAAAAAATTACTTTGGACAATTTTCCGGTCACGATCACCATAAAACCAGAGAATTCTGCCTGAGATCAACGCACCTTCCAATGGTCCGCCCCTCGCTCCTCCGGTTCCTGTGCTGGGCAGGATGGGAAAATTCACCCCTTTAACTAATGCACTCAATATTGTGCTCAGGACAGGTCAAACCACATAACTGGCAAACTTACTTTGGGGCCCGAAGGATGGCTGGATGTGAAATGATTTGCTCTGTTATTACTGAATGCTGCATAGACTGGTGTGAGGAATGTGATTAGTGGGGGTGAATGACAAAGTGTTTCGATCACCAGCACTCTGGTCTCAGGCTTTGGGGTCTTTTTCTTTGAGATCAGTCTCAGATCTGTGTGCAATATATTCTCATATAAACCACCACCCTGTAATAAAGAGCTTCATTTTCACAGAGCGTAAACTTCAGCTTAGAGCCGCTTACAAATCTTCAAACTGTGACATACGCTGTGTCAGTAAAACTCAAACAGAGAGAGCCTCTCTCACCGTGCATTTGAAACTTTCTCCTTTTGAAGCAGCCCCTCGTGATGGAGGAGGATTTCTTTCCTTTCTGTTTTGGGGGGTTCTGAACGACTGATAAATTCCGTACATGATCTGCACAGTCTGACACATACGGGGCAAGTTGGGTTTGAAAGAGTCGGACCAAAGGTTGTTTGGGGATTTCTGCCCTCACTTTGATGCTTTAATATCACTGATGGCTGTCCATGGGTTCACTGCTTTCCCAATCTTCTCCACTTGGTTCACTCACCAATTCGATCTGAGTTGATGAGGATGTTTGGTCTCTATGGGGATACTTTTGGACATCCCTAATGGCTTTCTCCTGTCCTCCTGGGAATCTCCTGCTGTAATTGGGCTTTCAGTAGAGCAGTTACTTCAGGAAAGGTAGGCTCTCTGTCGTATCAGTCTGACTCAATAATTACAGCGACTGTTCCATCCTCCTACAGCATGCCCTGCAGTGGCAGAGTCAGCTTGCCATTGGCCGGTGATGGGATCTTCCAGTCCCACCGCTGTCAATGGGGTTTCCCATTGTTTGAACCTTCCACAGCTGATGAACCCACAGCAGACGTTCGCTGTCGGAGTGACCTGAACATCCCACCAATGGGAATGGTCAGAAAATCCCACCCTCGCTCCGGTGAGGCTCGTAAAATTCCACCGAGGCCAATAGAGAATTCCATTCTGCGAACCTTGTCCGCCCTAATTCCGGGTCAGGCCACGTGGTAAAATTCCAGTCTACATGTCTGAGCATCACCTAATGGTGATTCTTTTTATTGTTCCATGAGATTTGAGTGTCACTAAGTCAAAGTTTGGTGTCCATCCCTAATTGACCTTGAGAAGGTGGTGGTGAGCCAACTTCTTGAACCGCCACAGTCCTTGTGATGTAAGAACACCCACAGTGCTGCTAGGGCTGGCGTTCCAGGGTTTTGACCCAGTGACAGTGAAGGAACAAGAACGGGATATACTTCCTGGATGGTGACTGACTGGGAAGGGAACTCCCAAGTGGTGGTGTTACCACCTGGCTGCTGCCTATGTCAGGGATGGAGATGGTCCATGGGTTTGGAAGTTTTTAGAGGAGGCTTTTTGAGTTGCTAAAGTACATCTTATAAAAGGCACACAGCCTGGCACTCTTCATCAGTGGCAGAGGGTATGAGCGGTGAAAAGGGTCTGAATCAAAAGGGTTGCCGTGTCTTGGAGAGAGTTGAATTTCCTGTTGGAGCTGCACTCATCCAGGCAAGTAGAGAATAATCCATCACACTCCTGACTTGTGGATTTTGGAAAGGCTTAATAAGTCAGGAGGTGAGTTACTCTCCAAAATGTCCAGAGGGGCAATTTTTCAAACAGAGGGTAGTGAGTGTTTGGAAAGAGCTGCCAGAGATAGTAATAGAGGCAAGTACAATTTTGTCTTTTAAAAAGCATTTTTAAAAGATTTCCTCTGACTTCTATTGACTCCAGTTTTGCTAGGGCTCCTTGATGCCAGAATATTTTAATTAAAAAGTAGAAGAATATTTTACAGATGGAGCAAAATTTTGAAGTTAGAGTCATACAGGTTTACAGCATGGAAACAGACCCTTTGGCCCAACTTGTCCATGCTACCCCTTGTTTTAACCCCTAAGCTAATCCCAATTGCCCGCATTTGACCCATATCCTTCTATACCCATTTTATCCATTTAACAGTCTCAATGTTTTTAAAAAACAAAATTGCACCCACCTCTACTACTACCTCTGGCAGCTTGTTCCAGACACTCACCACTCTCTGTGTGAAACAATTGCCCCTCTGAACACTTTTGTAACTCTCCCCTCTCACCTTAAACCTGTGCCCTCTAGATTTAGACTCCCCTACCTTTGGGAAAAGATATTGACTATCTAGCTGATCTATGCCCCCCCTCATTATTTTATAGTCCTCAATAAGATCATCCCTTAGCCTCCTATGCTCCAGAGAAAAAAGTCCCAGTCTATCCAACTTTTCCTTCTAACTCAAACCATCAAGTCCCAGTAGCATCCTAGTAAATCTTTTCTGCACCCTTTCTAATTTAACAATATCCTTTCTATTTTAGGCTGACCAGAACTGTACATAGTACAATTCCTTAAATTTTTCTGCAATCTCATTCCAATTGTTTCATTTTGAGAAGAACCAGAAGAACATTGAACAAAATTAAATATTGGAATGCATTTCCATTGCTTTTATTTGAATATTTTTTGTTAATTATCAGGGGTACCATGGAACTGTTAAGTTTAAGAGGCTTAAAGAGATATCGAGATAAAATTCTGGAAACTGAACTACAAGTGATTTGGGAGCTGATTTTCACGGTGATTGGGCAGATTGGTGCTGAATCTGGCAGTAATGAGACTGAGTTAGCAGATAATCCTTTGTCCATCCTCGTCATATCACAAAGAGAAATTCATGACAACTTTATTGGGAAAGAAAGCTGCTATATCTTGTTGAAAGGCCATCTGTGAAATTTCCCACTGAGGAAATGATCATCCTTACTGAGATGTAATGAATTCCATTGTGGAACAGTGAAAAGTTTATTGATCAGCATCCACTTTGTTCTCACTGCGATATTAATTGATTAGTTATCAGTGTTGCTGGCTGAAACTGCCAATACCCACAGGATCCATTGGAAATTAGCTGCTCCTTCAAAAAATATCATTAAAGCTGTGAATAATTGTTGTTTGTGCTTCTCAACCTTTGCCACCTAAGCAAACAGCATTGCCACACTTCACACAGCAGGGAGGGAACGGTTTATTTGCTAAACTGCTTTCAATTCTTCCTCAGAAGAGTTTGTTAATCTGAACACTTGGATGTTTAAGCAAAGTACAAAGTGTTAAAAAAAATCCTGATTTTGATCAATGATGCGCAGATTATTTAAAACTTGGTGTAGTTTCTATTTCCTGAGCTTGAGTTATAGAATCACAGAGTCACAGAGATTTACAGCATGGAGGAGGCCCTTTGGCCCAACTTGTCCATGCTGCCCAATTTTTACCATTAAGCTAATCCCAGTTGCCCACATTTGGCCCATGTCCCTCTATAACCACCTTACCCATATAACTGAAATCCCTTTCAATTTTTAAATGGCAAAATTGTCCCCACCTCTACTACTACTTCTGGCAGCTTGTTCCAGACACTCACCAGCCTCTGTGTGATTAGATACACACAATATTGACTATAAAACAGTCACTAACATTGGAAAAAATTACAAATTCACCAACTAGTTTATTTTCCCACTTTATAGAACCAGATTAAATCTTTGATTGGTGAAGTAACTGTTCAGGAATGACAGACATGCAAAAAACAGAATTGCTGGAAAGTTCTACAAGGTTGATGACGGGGGTTGTCTTGACATTTTCTGCCATTTTGAGGAGGTCCAGGGCTACACAGGGATCTCTGATCCAGCAGCAACCTCCAATCTACCCCCCATTGTGAGTCTTGTTGCTTTATAAATGTCTCCCCCCACCCCCAAACCGCCCCCCCCCGCCACCTCCTCCCCCACTTCCTCCGCCTGATGGCAATTTTGGACTGGTGTCCCATCTTGCTGTATTGTACCTTTCGTTAACGAAGTAAAAGACAAGGTCAATAAACAAGTAAAGGAACTCCCATGAGCTAACTCAAAGATTAGTGAATAACATATACATGTCAGTACAGATCTGATGGGCCAAAGGGTCTCTTGTGCACTATGTGATTCTCTGATTCCAGGAGAAACAGATGAGCTAGACAGATGAACAAATTTACAGAATTTGAGAGAGAAAAACAATGAGCAAAGTAGAACAAACATGGAGAAATAAAGGGCAGAAAATAAACATGATGTGGATATGCCGGCGTTGGACTGGGGTAAACACAGTAAAAAGTGTGACAACACCAGGTTTTAGTCCAACCGATTTATTTGATAGTAAACTCACAAGCTTTCGAGGTTTCCCTCTTCGTCAGGTGAATGGAGAGTTCTGGCCTCAGACAGAGCATATAAAGCACAGACAGTTTAGAGATTACTGATTAGAATGCGAATCTTTACACCTAACCTGCTGTTCAAGTCCTAAAGTGGCCGACAATGTGAGTGGAAGGAGCACTGATCACAGGTTAAAGAGATATGTATTGTCGTAGCTACGACAACAGATGAATGAACATCGCTCGACAATCACCAGGCAAGAATGTTCTCTCCCTGTTGGCGAACACTTCAGTGGTCACGGGCATTCAGCCTCTGACCTTCGGGTAAGCATTGTCCAAGGCAGCCTTCACGACACACGACAGCGCAGAGTCGCTGAGCAGAGACTGATAGCCAAGTTCCCCACACATGAGGACGGTCTCAACAGGGATCTTGGGTTCATGTCACACTATCTGTAACCCCTGTGACTTGCCTGGGTTTGCAAAACCTCACTCACTGTGCTGTCTGGAGACAATACACATCTCTTTAACCTGTGCTCAGTGCTCCTTCCACTCACATTGTCAGCCACTTTAGGACTTGAACAGCAGGTTAGGTATGAAGATTTGCATTCTAATCAGTAATCTCTAAACTGTCTGTGCTTTATATGCTCTGCCCGAGGCCAGAACTCTCCATTCACCTGACGAAGAGGGAAACCTCGAAAGCTTGTGAGTTTACTATCAAATGAATCGGTTGGACTAAAACCTGGTGTTGTCATACTTTTTACTAGGTTTTGCAAACCCAGGCAAGTCACGGGGGTTACAGATAGTGTGATATGAACCCAAGATCCCTGTTGAGACTGTCCTCATGTGTGCGGAACTTGGCTATCAGTCTCTGCTCAGCGACTCTGCGCTGTCGTGTGTCGTGAAGGCCGCCTTGGAGAATGCTTACCCGAAGGTCAGAGGCTGAATGCCCGTGACCACTGAAGTGTTCGCCAACAGGAAGGGAACAGTCTTGCCTGGTGATTGTCGAGTGATGTTCATTCATCTGTTGTCATGGCGTCTGCATGGTCTCCCCAATGTACCATGCTTCGGGACATCCTTTCCTGCAGCGTATCAGGTAGACAATGTTGGCCGAGTTGCAAGAGTATTTACCATGTACCTGGTGGATGGTATTCTCACGTGTGATGATGGTATCCATGTCGATGATCCGGCATGTCTTGCAGAGGTTGCTGTGGCAGGGTTGTGTGGTGTTGTGGTCACTGTTCTCCTGAAGACTGGGTAGTTTGCTGCGGACAATGGTCTGTTTGAGGTTATGTGGTTGTCTGAAGGCAAGAAGTGGGGGTGTGGGGATAGCCCTGGCGAGATGTTCGTCTTCGTCTGTGATATGTTGAAGACTCCAGAGAAGATGTTGTAGCTTCTCCGCTCCAGGGAAGTACTGGACGACGAAGGGTACTCTGCCCACTATGTCCTGTGTTTGTCTTCTGAGGAGATCGGTGCGGTTTTCCGATATGTTGAACATATCATTGATGAAGACGAACATCTCGCCAGGGCTATCCCCACACCCCCACTTCTTGCCTTCAAACAACCGCACAACCTCAAACAGACCATTGTCCGCAGGAAACTACCCAGCCTTCAGGAGAACAGTGACCACAACTCCACACAACCCTGCCATAGCAACCTCTGCAAGACATGCCGGATCATCCACATGGATACCATCATCACACGTGAGAATACCATTCACCAGGTACACGGTACATACTCTTGCAACTCGGCCAACATTGTCTACCTGATACGCTGTAGGAAAGGATGTCCCGAAGCATGGTAGATTGGGGAGACCATGCAGACGCCATGACAACGGATGAGTGAACATCGCTCGACAATCACCAGGCAAGACTGTTCCCTTCCTGTTGGCGAACACTTCAGTGGTCATGGGCATTCAGCCTCTGGCCTTCGGGTAAGCGTTCTCCAAGGCGGCCTTCACGACACACGACAGCGCAGAGTCGCTGAACAGAGACTGATAGCCAAGTTCCGCACACATGAGGACGGTCTCAACAGGGATCTTGGGTTCATGCCACACTATCTGTAACCCCTGTGACTTGCCTGGGTTTGCAAAACTTCACTTACTGTACTGTCTGGAGACAGTACACATCTCTTTAAACTGTGATCAGTGCTCCTTCCACTCACATTATCAGCCACTTCAAGACTTGAACAGCAGGTTAGGTGTAAAGATTCACATTCTAATCAGTAATCTGTAAATTGTCTGTGCTTTATATGCTCTGTCTGAGGCCAGAACTCTCCATTCACCAGATGAAGGGGGTAACCTCGAAAGCTTGTGAGTTTACTGTCAAATAAATCGGTTGGACTGAAACCTGGCATTGTCAGACTTTTTACAGAAAATAAACAGCAGGAAAATATCAACAGAGATTGGGAAGAAAAGAAGTTGTTACAGGACGAGAGAAACACAAACCCTTCAAACGTGTTCTGAATATTCTGTTTCAGGCGGGAAGTTATATATTGGCCTGTACACTGATTATTTTGGAGAGGACCCTGCAATATTTCGAAGTTTGGGTTACCATTCTACAACCAGAACAGAACACGATGAGCGACTGCTGAAAGGTAATCATTCAGTTTCTCTCGGGTGAAGTTAATATGAAATGATGGTTTTCTCAGTGCTAACTGAGCCCAGGCACAGTCTCAGATGGAGCTGATAACTGATTATATTCTTATTTGATCTCAGTTTTGGGACAGTGGGAGGCACTCACTGTTTTTCTGGTCCTTTTTTATTTTCAAAACTTCAGATTGGACTTAAACAGTTCTTTAAAAACCACAATCTGAAGGAGATGACATCACAGGCTCGTACATCGAGTGTAATCTGCTCATTCCTGAGTCCATCAGAAAGCTGCTTTCTGTCCCAGGTTCAGAATCATAATTGCGATGTCACTGGAGGTGTTTAAGGACCTTGTCCAGCATGAACTGGCACTTTGAGAGAAACTGAGTCAAGGTTTAAAAGTACAATACTGTTGGAATGGTAACAGAGAACTCCATCAGACATTCTTTTGTAAAATAAGCGAACAATTTGGTACATAAAAATAGAACATGCTGGATAAACTTTGCAGATTTCCCTGCTACCCTCAGGCTGTTGAATGGTCCTATCGTATGTTAAGCTGAGCTATCTCTTCACGCAATCTGTAACGGCAACACTGCACTCTGCACCCTCTCTTTTCCTTCTCCCCATGTACTCAATGAACAGAATGCAAGACAGCATGCAGGAAATAACACTTTTCACTATATACCAATAAATGTCACAATAATAAATCAAATCAAATCAAATCAGGTCTGGCAGCATAGGTGGAGAGAGAACCAGAGCTACAGTTGAGTCCATATGACTTGCAGCACAGTAGCGCAGTGGTTAGCACTGCTGCTTCACAGCACCAGGGACCCAGGTTCAATTCCTGGCTTGGGTTACTGTCTGTGCGAAATTTGCACATTCTCCCCGGGTCTGCGTGGGTTTCCTCCAGGTTCTCCGGTTTCCTCCCACAATCCAAAAGACATGCTTATTAGGTATATTGGCCACTCTTTACCCAAACAGATACCAGAGTGTGGCAGCTAGAGGATTTTCACAGTAACTTCATTGCAAAATTAATGTTAGCCTACTTGTGACATTGATAAATAGACTTACAAACTTAATTTCTTCAGAGCTGAAAAAGGGGCAGAATTGTGCCGGATTATCTCATTGGAGAGTTAGGGTGAGGGGGGTGGTTTGCCAAGGGGAGGTGGAGCAGAATGGTTGGTCAGGGATAGGTCAGAGCTTAAGAGAGATTGAGAAAGATGTCACGCACGTAATAGTTTGTGGTTGTTGGGAAATTAGCAATAATCCACAACAGACCATATTCATAGAATTCTACAGTACAGAAGGAGGCCATTCAGCCCATTTGAGTCTGCAGTGAATACAATCCCACCCAGGCCCTATCCCAACACTGATCCCTATGGTATACCATCTGTTACATAGAAAACAAGAGCAGGGGAGGCCATTCAGCCCTTCAAACCTGCCCCACCATTCATTATGATTATAGTTGATCATCCAACTCAGTAACCTGTTCCAGTTTTCCCCCTCTATCCTTTGATTTTTTAGCCCCAAGAGCTCTATCTAACTCCTTACTGAAACATAATGTTTAGGTCTCAACTGCTTCCTTGGGCAGTGAATTCTACAGGCTCGCCACTCTTTGGGTGAAGAAATGTCTAAATGGTCCACCCTGTATCCACAGAGAGTGACCCCTGCTTCTGGACTCTCTCACTATGGGAAACATCCTTCCTGCATCTACCCTGCCTAATCCTGTTCGAATATTACAGATTTCTATCAGATCTGAACCCACCCTCACCATTCTTCTAAAACTAATATCTGGAATTAAGAATCTACTGATGGCCATGAAACCACTACCAATTGTCAGAAAAAAAAATCTGGTTCAGTAATGTCCTTTGGAGAAGGAATTCTGCCGTCTCACCCAGGCTGGCCTACAGAGCAATGTGGTTGATTCTCAACTGACCTCCAAGGGCAAATAGGGATGGGCAATAAATTCTGGCCAACCAGTGACACCCACGTCCAATGACTGAATAAAAAAACTCCAATAAATATAGTCCGAATCTAATCTCTCCTCATATATCAGTCCCACCATTCCAGGAATCAGTCTGGTAAACCCTCACTACACTTCCTCCATGACAAGAACATCCTTCCTCAGATAAGGAGACCAAAACTGCACACACTATTCCAGGTATAGTGTCACAAAAACCCCTTATAATTGTAGCAGGACATCCCTGTTCCTGTACTCGAATCCTCTCGCTATGAAGACCATCATACCATTTGCCTTCTTTACCGCCTGCTGCACCTGCACGCTTACCTTCAGTGACTGGTGTACAAGGACACCCAGGGTTCATTCCACATTCCCTTCACTCAATCTATAGCAAATCAGATAATATCTTGCCTTCCTGTTTTTGCTATTAAAGTGCATAACCTCACATTTATCCACATTACACTGCATTTGGCATGCATTTACCCACTCACTCAGCTTGTCCAAATCATACTGAAGCATCACTATATCCTCCTCACAGCTCACCCACCCACCCAGCTTTGTGTCATCTGCAAATTTGGAAATATTATATTTAGTGTCCTCATCTAAATCATTATTGTATATGTTGTGAATAGCTGGGGTCTCAGCACTGATCCCTGTGGCACCCCATTAGCACTGCCTGCCATTTGGAAGAAGATCCATTTCTTCCTGCTCTTTGTTTCCTGTCTGCCAGCCAGTTTTCTATCCATCTCAATACACTATCCCCAATCCCATTGGTTTTTATTTGACACACTAATCTCTTATGTGAAATATTATCAAAGGGCTTCTGAAAATCCAAATAAAACACATCCACTGACTCCCCCTCATCAACTCCACTAGTTACATCCTCAAAGAATTCCAGATGGTTTGTTAAGCATGATTTCCCTTTGATAAATCCATGCTGATTCTGTCTGACCCTGTCACTGTTTACCAAGTGCTTTGCTATAAAATCTTTAAGAATGGACTCCAGCATTTCCCCACCACCAATATCAGGCTCATTGGTCTCTAATTCCCTCCAACCTGTTTCAGACTCTATAGAATCCTGGAAGATGACCAATGCATCCACAATTTCTAGGGCTATTTTCTGAAGTACTCTGGGATGTTGATTATCAGGCCATGGTGAATTATCCGTCTTCAATCCCATCACTTTCACCAACAGACTTTCTCTATCAATACTGATTTCCTTCAGTTCCTCTTTCTCATGGAACCTTGTTTGGGTGACCAGGGAGGCCCAATCAGGGACAAGGGAGGGAATCTATGTGTGGAGCCAGAGGGAATGGGCGAGATATTAAATGAGTACTTTGTGTTAGTATTCACCAAAGAGAAGGACTTTGTGGATGATGAGTCTGGGAGAATATGTGTCGGTTGTTTGAGTTTTATTGAGATCAAAATGAAAGAGGTTTATTGGGGTTTTTGAGAAACATTAAGGTAGACAAGTCCCCAGGACCTGATGGGATTTACCCCAGAAGACAGAGAGAGGCAAGGGAGGAAATTGCTGGGGCCTTGAGAGAAATCTTCCAATATCCTCACTGGCTACAGGAGAGGTCCCAAAGGATTGGAGAGTAGCCAATGTTGTTCCTTTGTTTAAGAAGGGTAGCAAGAATAATTCAAGTAATGACAGGCCGGTGAGCCTTACATCAGTGAAAGGGAAATTATTAGAGAGGATTCTTTGAGACAGAATTTATTCCCAATTGGAAATAAATGGATGCATTAGTGAGAGGGGAGGTTTGATTTGTGAAGGGGAGATCATGTGTCACAAACGTGATCGAGGAAGTGACAAAGATGATTGATGAGGGTAGGCCAGGCCAGTGGATGTTGTCTACATGGACTTCAGTAAGGCCTTTGACAAGGTCCCTCATGGCAGACTGGTGCAGAAGGTGAAGTCAATCGGGATCAGAGGTGAGCTGGCAAGGTGGATACAAAACTGGCTCAGTCAAAGAAGACAGAGGGTAGCAGTGGAAGGGTGTGTTTCTGAATGGAGGGCTGTGACAAGTGGCGTTCCTCAGGGATCAGTGCTGGGACCTTTGCTGTTTGTAATATATATAAATAATTTGGAGGAAAATATAACTGGATTGATTAGTAAGTTTGCAGACAACACAAAGGTTGGTGGATTTGCAGATAGCGATGAGGACCATCAGAGGATACAGCAGGATATAGATCAGTTGGAGACTTGGGTGGAGAGATGGCAGATGGAGTTTAATCGGGACAAATGTGAGATAATGCATTTTGGAAGGTCTAATACAGATCGGAAATATATAGCAAAAGGCAGAACCCTTAAGAGTATTGATATGCAGAGGGATCTGGGTGTACAGGTACACAGAGCACTGAAAGTGGCAATGCAGATGGAGAAGGTAGTCAAGAAGGCATACGGCATGCTTACCTTCATTGGCCATTGAGTTTAAAAATTGACAAGTCATGTTGCAGCTTTATAGAACATTAGTTAGGCCGCACTTGGAATTTAGTATTCAATTCTGATCGCCACACTACCAGAAGGATGTGAAGGCTTTGGAGAGGGTACAGAAAAGATTTATCAGGATGTTGCCCGGTATGGAGGGCATTAGCCAAGAGGAGAGGTTGGAGAAACTTGGTTTGTTCTCACTGGAGTGACGGAGGTTGAGGGGTGAACTGATAGAAGTCTACAAGATTATGAGAGGCATGGACAGAGTGGAAAGTCAGAAGCTTTTTCCCCAGGGTGGAAGAGTCAATTACTAGGGGGCACAGGTTTAAGGTGCGAAGGGAAAAGTTTAAAGGAGATGCATGGGGCAGATTTTTTACACAGAAGGTAGTGGGTGCCTGGAACTCGTTGCCAGGGGAGGTAGTGAAAGTGGATACAATAGTAACTTTTAAAGGGCATCTTGACAAATACATGAATGGGATGGGAATAGAGGGATAGGGTCTCCAGAAGGGTAGGGTGTTTTAGTTAGGCAGCATGGTCGGTGCAGGTTTGGAGGGCTGAAGGGCCTGTTCTTGTGCTGTAATTTTCTTTGTTCTTTGTTCTTGTACCCGCTATTTCTGTTGTGCTATTTGTGTCCTTTGTGAAGACAGAACCAGAGTATGTATTCAGTTGGATAGCTGTTTCTTTGTTCCCCATCAGAAATTCCCCTGTTTTTGACTGTAAGGGACCTACATTTATCTTCACCAATTCTTTTCTCTTTACATAGCTAGAGAAACTTTTACAGCCAGTTTTTATGTTCCCCATAAGTTTACTCTCGTATTCTATTTTCCCCTTCTTAATCAGTCCATTGGCCTCCTTTGCTGAATTCTACATTTCACCCAATCCTCAGGTCTGGTGTTCTTTCTGACCTTGGATCTAATACTATCTCTAACTTCCCTTGTAAGCCATCCTTGGGCCACCTTTCCAGTTTTACTTTCTTGCCAGACAGGAATAAACAGGAGTAAACGATTGACTCATGTGGTCTTCGAATGTTTGCCATTGCCTAACCATCATCATCCCTTTAGGTAAGATTTCCCAATCAATCACAGCCAACTCATGCCTTGTATCATTGTAGTTTTGTTTATTGAGATTCAGGACCCTAGTCTCAGAATCAACTCTGACACATTCCAGCTTGATGAAGAATTCATCATCTCATGGACTGTTCATCCCGCTGGGGTCTCAGACAACTCGACTGCCAATTATTCCTTTCGAATTACATAATACCCAGGCCAGGATTGCCTGACCCGAGTTTGTTCCTCAATATTTGGTCCAGAAAACCAACCTGTTTTCACTCCAGGAATTCCTCCTCCGCGGCATTGTTACTAATTTGATTTACCCAATCCACATGCAGATCAAAATCACGCATCATTACAGATGTTCCTTTATCACACGCATCTCTAATTTCCTGTTTAATGCCATTCCAAACTTCACTATTACAGTTGGAGGTTTATATACAAACCCCTCCTCACATTTTCTGCCCCGTCAGGTTTCTCAGCTCTCCCCAGGCAGTTCTGACATCATTGGAGGTAAAATCGTTCCTCACAATGGAGTTAATTTCATCTTCAATCGACAAAACCCTAAATGTTTAGTTCCCATCCCTGATCACCCTGTAGCCCTGTCTCTGTAATCTTCACGATATCATACCTGATTACATCTATTTACAAGATTAATTCATCCACTTTATTATGAATGCTCCATGCATTAACACTCATCTTTTTAATATCCATGTCCCTTCTCATTATTTTTCACTGTGGTCCTGCTTGGTTTTGGCCTTCGGTTTCTCTATCTTTCACTTTTCTCATTCTCCTTTCCTTCTTATTCTTGCAGTTTCTCTTTCCTCTGATCCTTTGCATAGATTCCCATCCCTTTTTCATTTAGTTTAAACCCTCTTCCCCCGTTACATCTTCCCAACCTGAGAATGATCCTTTGCACTGATTCTCTGCTTCTTGTTAATCAGACAGTGTTCTAACCATGCCAATATGTTACCCTTATAACATGAACTTTTATTTTCTGCAATAACCTTTGATGTGACATTTTATCAAATGCCTTATGGAAATATAGTATAGCTTCTCCTTTATCTACAGCACATTATTTCCTCAAAGAACTCCAGAAAGTTGGTTAAACATGATTTGTCTTTCTCAGAACCACATTGAGTTCACCCGATTAACTTGACCTTTTCCAGCTGTCCTAATGTAATATCTTTAATAATACTTTCTCATATTTTGCCTACTATAGATATTAAGCTAACTGCACTATGGTTTCCTGCTTTCTCCTCTCCCTTTTTGAATAATGAAGTTACATTTGCTATCTTCCAATCTAATGGGACTGTGACAAATCTTGGGAGTTCTGTAAAATTAAAACCAGTGTATCTGCTATCTTGCTAAATGCCTCTTAAGCTCCAACATTTCCCAGTTTATTGTTGCTCCTGGGAGGTTCATTTTATCCTCCACAGACTGATACAAAATGCCTCTTCAATTCATCTCTTATCTCCTTGTTTTTCATTATCAATTCTTCAGACTCACTTTCTATAGGATCAACCCTCACTCTGAACTCTTTTCATTTTTAAAGATTTGTAGAAAGTCTTACCATCTGTGTTATAAATTTCTAGGTAGCTTGTCTTGTACTCTAATTCTCGTTCCTTATAAATATCTCAGTCATTCTTTGTTGCCCTTTATATTCAGTCCAATTTTCTGACCTGTCACATGTCTTTGCACAATTCTGCGCTTTTCTTTAAGTTTGATACTATCTTAGTTAACAATGGATGATGGGTTCAGGTGTTGGATTTCCTACTTATTGGAATGTATGAATGGAATTCAATGAGTGGAATCGGCTGCTGTCGGTGATGGTAGAGGCAAACTCGCTGGGGTCTTTTAAGAGACTTCTGGATGAGTACATGGGATTTAATGGGATTGAGAGTTATAGATAGGCCTGGTAGGTATGGATATGATCGGTGCAACTTGTGGGCTGAAGGGCCTGTTTGTGCTGTAGTGTTCTATGTTCTGTGTATCTATTCTATACATTCCAAAATATCCTCTTAAATGCCTGTCGCTGCATTTCCATACACTATCGCTTAGCCTAATTCGCTCATTCACTTTAACCGGTTCAACTTTCATTCCCTCACAATTGCCCATATTAAAGCTTAAAAGCATAGGCTGGGGTTTTTTTGGCACTTCCCACTGGATGAATCTTCCTGTCCACTGAAGGTGACCCTTGTAATGGGCCCCAGGCTTTGGTGTGACTGGAAAGCCCCTATAGTTGCCAATGGAGATCTGCTTCTGCCAGTGGAAAACATACGTGGGGGCCAGAAAATCCCGGCCATCGTCTCAGGTAGATCATTTAGGGTGGAAATGAGGAGACGTTTCTTCACCCAAAGAGTGGTGAGCCTGTGGAATTCATTACCACAGGAAGTAGTTGATGCCAAAACATTGAACGTATTCAAGAGGCAGCTGGATCTGGCGTGGGGGGCAAATGGGTCAAAGGTTATGGGGAGAAAATAGGATTAGGCTATTGAGTTGGATGATCAGCCATGATCATAATGAATGGTGGAGCCAAATGGCCTCCTCCTGCTCCTATTTTCTATGTTTCTCTCCCCACAAACTAAATATAAAATTGCCCAACTCCCAGCACTCCGCTGGTAACAAATATTTTCACCTGATTGGTGAGGAAAGGAAAATGGCCGACATATTCTTTGATGGGAATAGAGGGATATGGTCCTGAAAGGATCAGGGGTTTTAGTTCAATCGGGCAACATGGTCGGTGCAGGCTTGGAGGACCGAAGGGCCTGTTCCTGTGCTGTAATTTTCTTTACTCTTTGTTTTTTGTTGCTGGTTGTGATCACAATGTGGATCTCTCAGCATGGGAAAGAATCAGACACTGTGTTATCCTCCAGCACAGATCAATCAGTTTGAAGCTGTTCAACATCAATCAGATGTCTTGCCCAGAACTAGGGGTCATAGTTTGAGGATAAGGGGTAAACCTTTTAGAACTGAGGTGAAGAGAAATTTCTTCACCCAGAGGGTGGGAAATGTGTGGAATTCGCTATCACAGAAAGTAGTTGAGGCCAAAACATTGTCTGATTTCAAGAAGAAATTAGATATTGGTCTTGGGGCTAAAGGGATCCAGGGATACAGGAGGGAGGGGGAAATCAGGATATTGAATCCAATGATTAGTTACGATCAAAATGAACAGGGGATAAAGTTTGAAGGGCTGAATGGCCTAATTCTGCTTCGCGTTTCTATGTTTGATGTCACTCGAGTAAAGACTCAAAGGATATTTCCGAATGTAACACCACTGTTTAAAAAGGAGGTAGACAAAAGGCAGGTAATTATTGGCCGGTTAGTTTAACATCCGTATCATTAAGAAATAGCAGGACACCTGGAGAAGAATGGTTCAATCAAGCCGACACAGCATGGATTCATGAAGGGAAAGTCATGTTTGACTAATTTACTGGAATTTTAAGAGGATATAATGAGTGTGGTTGACAGAGGGGAATAGGTGGATGTGGTGTATTTAGATTTCCAGAAGGCATTGGATAAGGTGCCTCACAAAAGGTTGCTGCATAAGATAAAGGTACACGGAGTTGGGGGTAAAATGGTAGCTTTGGAGGGGGTACAGAGAAGGTTCACCAGGTTGATTCTGGAGATGAGGGGGTTAGTTTATGAGGAGAGATTGAGTAGACTGGACCTGTACTCGTTGGAGTTTAGAAGGTTGAGGGGAGATCTTATAGAGACATATAAGATAATGAAGGGGCTAGACAGGGTAGAAGCAGTGAGGTTATTTCCACTTTGAATCGAAACAAGAACTAGAGGGCACAGCCTCAAAATAAGGGGGAGTCAATTTAGAGCAGAGTTAAGGAGGAAGTTCTTCTCCCAGAGGTTAGTGAATCTTTGGAATTCTCTGCCCAATGAAGCAGTGGAGGCTACCTTGTTAAATGTGTTTAAGTCACAGATAGATAGATTTTTAACCAATAAGGGAATTAAGGGTTATGGGGAGAGGGTGGGTAAGTGGAACTGAACCCACTTCAGATCAGCCATGATCTTATTGAATGGCGGGGCAGGCTCGAAGGGCTAGTTGGCCTACTCCTGCTCCTATTTCTTATGTTCTTATGTTGACTATAGAATCATTCTCCAGAAGAGAGTTAGTATTCTCAGAAAGAAAGAGGGGGAACATTATGAAAATGAATTGAAGGGAAAGGAAAGCAATATAATGTAATTTTAAAAACTGCTAATTTGGCAAAACATCTTCTGTTAATATATAAAGGCAAATTTAGAAATATTCCACTGATAAACCTCATCATCAAACTGAGTAGTGGGGAGAAATCGTAAAATAACACGTTATCAGGAAATTCCAGGAGCAATAATTAATTTGAACCAGGTTTAAAAAAAATTCTGAAAACTTTGAGTCAAATCCCCAGAGGTGTTCTGGTTAACTCAGATCTGAATGACCTAATGTCTCATTTTCATACTCTCAGGGAGTTCAGGCGTAGAGAGCTGTTATCTTTAAGGACATTATCAACAATTTTAAGGACTACAAATACCAGTGAATATGCTGTTAGAAATGTTCAGATGTACTGCAGCATCAGTACAGAGGGCAGCAAGTAAATACTTCATTCCAACTGTTAGCAACCACAAAATTCCTGTTGCTCTCCAGCATTTCAGAACCTGTACAGGTAGCCACCAAAATCCATTCACAAATATTATGGTCAGTGCACTTGTAACACATTATCACAGAATTAATACAAAATATTATGAAACCTTAACATGAGATGTTGCATTCACAAAGCAATATGAATGATTATTGCAATATTTGTAGGTCTGGCTATCATCCAGGATGATAACATTAATAATGATCTGGATATAGTAACATTTAACCATTCTTAGTATGTCTGTGGGAGTATCGTTAGCAATCTCCAGTGACTTGTACATAAAAGCAGAATTATTAATCAGAAATAACTCAGCAATAGAAGAATCT
Organism: Carcharhinus amblyrhynchos; assembly: GCF_965287045.1. Lineage (NCBI taxonomy): Eukaryota > Metazoa > Chordata > Chondrichthyes > Carcharhiniformes > Carcharhinidae > Carcharhinus > Carcharhinus amblyrhynchos. Next base: position 53,198,709 of record NC_137342.1, read on the forward strand.
TGATTGGCTGTCCAGAAGTCTTTGATCTTAAAGAGCAGTCTATTCATTTCCTTGAAGCAGGTCACGTGTACAGCTCTGACTAAATTTCATTTCCCCACACATGACCATTTTTCTTATAAAATTAATATACCATCAGCAAGCTTAAATTTATAATACATTAATATAATCCAAAGGTCCTTTCTCTTCATTTTGTTGATTGATTTTACTCAGTATTTTCTGCCCGTCTTCCTTTGAATATGCCCGTCTTCCATTTAAGAAGCAGGGCTGTCAACCCAGAGGGAGACAAAGCTTTCATAACACACAAATCAAACACTCAAGTCCATTCTGCCCCCTGCTGTCTAGTTCCTCCTAGATGCAACTGAATCCTGCCATTCTCTCGCTGTCTCACCAACCCCCACCCTCCCCCACCCCCAACTCACCCTCTCTCCATCCCCAGGACCAATGGGATCCTCTGCCACTTTCCCAAACTCATACAAAACAATATCAGCTACTAAAACCAGCCTTCATCAACCTTGGACTCATTTACATCAAGAACCATGGGGTTTTCTAATACCTATCACAGAATACTTTTCCTAAAAAAAAGCTTTCAATATTTGGAACATTTACTCAATATGTAGTAAATTCCTCAAAGTATTTAGCCAATGTAAGTTTTTTCTAACCCAATACTTTATGATCTTAGCTGTGTTAGAACATAAGAAATAGGAGCAGGAGTAGGCCATCTAGCCCCTCGAGCCTGCCCCGCCATTCAATAAGATCATGGCTGATCTGAAGTGGATCAGTTCCACTTTCCCACTTTCTCCCCATAACCCTTATTCCCCTTGCCTGTTCTCTATCGAGTTAATCTCCTTGGCACATTCTAAGATCCTGATGTAAATGTTTCCAGTGTCATGTTCCATGACATTGGAAGGGGAGATACTGTTCAAGAATTGATGAGGTGGTTGAATGTTGTCTCAGTGCGTAACAAAACCTGGAGTGGTTCCTAGCCACAGAGCAGAGGAATTGGAAAAACACACAAGAATGAAAGAAACAGAAAGTTATGTGGCAAGGTGAAGTCATATCCAGGAGGGAGGTGCAGAGAAGGAATGCTAGCATCATTCCATGAGAAGAATGGCCTTTTTCTGTGTTGTCCATACAGTGCAATTCCTACATAAAAGAATGAGGAAATGAGTGACGTACATAGTTCTTGGAATTAATTTGAGAAAGATCTAGTCCTGACTTTGTTAGGCACAAGTTCAGAATCTGGTTCAGCTCCAGACCGTTAGAACCTTATCTCCAACCTCTGATCATGCTTGGAGGTTCCAGCCTACCAATAAACCTTTGCAAAAACAGCCCCACTTAAATTAATCTCACTGCAAATTTGATTTAAAAAACCTTAAATCTGCTGACTTTTTAATTGTGATGGGTAGTAGGAATGGAGAAAAAAGCCTTGGTTTGTTTAACATTTTGTAAATGGAAAGCAGCTGTGCTTTGATCCAGCCGACCACATTCAGTTGGAGTGCAGAAAGCTTTCTCAGTGATATTCATCAGAAGCAAAACAATTTACTCACATCGAGCTTCATTCACACTTCTCTTCAGAGCTATCTGAACTGACCTTCACAAAGTTTACCAACTCCTGGTTGGTCTCAGATTCCTGTGTTTAATGATTATCGCCACGTTTCTCCCTCACTGTTTACTCTTTAACATTTTGACCCTGGGAGCTGGCATTGTCTCCGGAAGTTAAAACAAGTGCGGCTGGGTTTTCTGCACATTGGGGGTGGATTTGGGGGTGTGCAGAGGGGACACCATGGGGATGGGTTTGGGGGTATGGAGGGAGACACCATGGGGATGGGTTTGGGGAATGGAGGGAGACACCATGGGGATGGGTTTGGGGGTGTGCAGGGGGTACACCATGGGGATGGGTTTGGGGTATGGAGGGGGACACCATGGGGATGGGTTTGGGGTATGCGGGGGGTGCCATGGGGATGGGTTTTTCTGATGGCTCTCCAGTAACTCCCTGTCCCTGTCGGAGTTGTGGAGATGTCGATGTTGGGCTGCTGCCAGAGTTTCCCAGGACTGGGCTAAAAGCAGAGCAGACAGTTCAATCCACAGAGCTGGGTATTGGGGAGCTGTAAACCTGGCTGGACTGAAACACTCCTGGTCGTGACCCAGAGATTTCAGTCCTGAGTTGGCTAATTACTTTTAAATTATATTAAAATTAAGGATTGCATTCATTATGCAGATTCATGCTGGAAATCTGACGCTGGGAGATGTGTTCACATCCTGGACACTGAGCGTGGATCGAGCACCACTTGGATCTCCCAGCCCACTTTGCTAAAAGATCAGCGCAGCGGATGGGAGAATCACCCCCTCCCCTTGTCTATCACTGCCTCTGTTAGCTGTGGATCCAGATCTAGGAGGTGATGGCCATGACCCTGAGCCACACCCACTGTAGCCCATGTATCTGCCCCAGCGGATGCTATGATGGTGCATCCCACAGGAATATCAAGGCTTCCCCCTCAGTTCTGGCTTGGGGTGGGGGGGCTGTGGAGTATCAGGACTGCTGAACACCCCCTTTTCTTGGTAGTTTCTGGAAAAGAGAAAAGAGAGATTTAATGATCAACTAAGCAGACACGTATTTTAAAGATTACTGGGTCTCGGTGCATGTATTGGACCTTCACTGGGTTCTTGGGGAGGCTAATCTCACCTTCTGTGTAGGTACGGTCACACTCACCTGCAAATTCTGCGCCTTGCTCCTTGATAATGAGGAGACACAGTTGGGACACAGCCCATCTTGTCTTTGTCCATCCGTGTTTGGGTAGCCTTGATTGTGAGACCAGTGGGTGAAGGAGCACTTAAGGAGCGTGCATGCTCACTGTTGCTGCTGAGCTCTCCCCAGTCAGTAATTAAGAACCCTTTTTCCTGGAACCTCTATGGGATGGGGTAGTGGGTACACATTCAGGGCTGATATCCCACCTGTTGGTGTGACATCCCTGTGCATGCTAACCCATAGACTGCCCGACACTACTGAGAGAGTGTCAATTTACAATGAATAGTTCACTTACAGAGTGAACGCGGATCATTCATCCTTTTCCTGCAATTTTGTTCATTTTTGGACTCTGTGGGTGCCAACGATTCCAGTGACCTCCCACTAGACTGCTACAGCCTGATGTGGGAGACTCCTGCTCTTTTCCTAAGTAAACAACCCCTCCCTCCTTCCTGAGACAGCCCGAAGGAAATCCCCAGGGAAGAATCACTGAACCCTGGGGCCAAAGGTTGTGTTTCTCTTGCTGAGTAATTGGGAGCTCATAGCCTGCAGCGAGTGATGGCTGTCCTTCAGAATCTTTAGGTGAGTCAGAGGAGGGTGTAAAAAGGGAGCTGGTGAATCACTAATGAAGGAGTCAATTACTACAATAAGGAGAAATTATATCTTGGAAAAGTTTTCAAACAAGAAGTTAACGTTTAAAATGTATTTATTAGTGCCATAAGTAAGCTCATATTAACACTGCAATGAAGTTACTGTGACAATCCCTGAGTCACGACACTCCGACACCTGTTCGGGTACACTTTCAGCATGGCCAATGTACCGAACCAGAACATTGTGGGTAGAACTTAGAAATATAAAGGGGGAAGCCACATTACTGAGCGTGGTGGCACAGTGGTGAGCACTGCTGCCTCACAGCGCCAGGAACCCGGGTTCGATTTCAACCTTGGGTGACTATCTGTGTGAAGTTTGCACATCCTCCCCATGTCTGCATGAGTTTCCTCCAGGTGCTCCAGTTTCCTCCCACACTCCAAAGCTGTGTAGGTTAGGCTGATTGGTAATGTTAGATTGCTTCTTCACATCCAAAGATGTGTTGGTTAGGGGGGGTTAAATACATGAGTTTATGGGGATAGGGCCTGGGTGGGATGCTCTTTTGGACAGTCAGTGCAGACTCGATGGGCTGAATGTCCTCCTTCTACACTGTATGGACTCTATGATTCCATGTGCCCTCACCTCACCATGTGAGGTAATGTGAGAGTGGGCAACTTCCTGCCCACTTTATCATGAGATTCACCAGCCTTCTCACAGATGCATAATTAATGAGCTGAAAATGAGTAAGTAATTCACTGAAATGTAGAAGATCACACACCCAAGAGCAGGAATTAGGCTGATCTCTCTGCCTGTCACTAAACCAAACTTCAGTGAGAAGGATTCTGCCCCACACTTCCTGCTGGAATCCCAATATCTGTGATTGGAACTGGAACCATTTCATTGCCAGTGATGGATCAGTCTGGAGATTACACTGCTCTTTCACTCTGATAATTGTTTCATTTTGTTTAGAATAAAATCAGTAAGATTTGTAACGTCGTAAATATGTAATTTAAGGATTGTATGTGTTAGAATTTTACAGTAAAGGCAATAGTAATGGAATAAGGAAATATGAGTAAATATATTCAGCTGATTTTGAATTCTGTACATTTCCAGCTTTTGAACTTTGCCATGTTGCTAAGGAACGTGATTATCTGAATCACTTTCAGATGTGAAGCAAATAATCCCATTATTTCAACTCTGAAACATTATAGGCACAATTTATCACCTGAGAAGTTTGTGTCTGAATTATTGTTAACATTAACACAGCTGGTTATCAATTCTTAAACATTGAAATGCAACAATTTGCTCACAAGTAACAGAAACTATAATATTTGATGTTTGAGTGATATAATTCGAATGTTGGACTGCATCAGTTAACAAACAGGTCGCTGGGAAGATATTATTGTCAGGGTGAAGTGTTGGAACGCTGAATGAATACACAGGTTATCCATCCTGACCACGCCTGGCAGAACAACCTCGAGTATATTTAAAATATATTATTTTCCTAACTTGAATTGTTTCATTTTCTGACAGAACCCAAGTTTGTGGCAGCTCACCTGATTGCAGACAACGATGATCGTGATGATGACAAAGTTTACTTTTTTTTCACTGAGAAAGCTTTAGAGAGTGAGGGAGGAAGCACTGCCATCTACTCCAGAGTGGGGAGACTCTGTGCAGTAAGTACATTCTGTAATTCCAAGAGCGCTTGCTAACCCTACGGCCGAGTGAGATTCCATCACCTGGATTTAATCCCACTCAGAAAGCAATGTTTTAAAAGGAGATTGAACAGTCATTGGTGCATTCAAAAATAACAAGAAATTGGGGTCTTTAATAAACTGCTGTTTGTTGCATATTCTAGAACTCTGAGTTATCCAAAGAGAATTGATTCTGTCTCTGGAAAGGTCATTTCTAAACAATTCTAAATAGTCCCTGCAGCATCAGGCATCACTTGGTTCAAGATTCCATGTTGACATTCCTAAATTGAGAGGAAGACATCTTGTAAACCTCCCCCCACCCCCCCAGCACCCCCGCCTTATCCGTGCTTAGAACATAGAACACTACAGCACAATCAGGCCCTTCGGCCCACAAGTTGTGCCGATCATATCCCTACCTACCAGGCCATAGAACTATCTGTAACTCCCAGTCCCATTAAATCCCATGTACTCATCCAGAAGTCTCTTATAAGACCCCAAGAAGCTCGCCTCCACCACCACTGATGGCAGCCGATTCCATTCACTCACCACCCTCTGAGTGAAAAATTTACCCCTGACATCTCCTCTGTACCTACTCCTCAGCGCCTTAAACCTGTGTCCTCTCATGGTGACCATTTCAGCCCTGGGAAATAGCCTCCGTGAATCCACCCGATCTATACCTCTCAACATTTTATACACCTCTATCAGGTCACCTCTCATCCTTCGTCTCTCCAGGGAGAAAAGACCAAGATCTCTCAACCTATCCTCATAAGGCATGCCTCCCAATCCAGGCAACATCCTTGTAAATCTCCTCTGCACCCTCTCAATAGCTTCCATATCTTTCTTGTAATGAGGCGACCAGAACTGCGCACAGTACTCCAAGTGGGGTCTGGCCAGGGTTTACAATGGAAAGGCCAGGACATTACCGTCAGCGTGACACAAACTGAAAAGCTGACCTTGAGCAGGGTTACTAACGAGTAAAGAAATTACCACTCTGACATTATGGGTATCCCTCCTGGATCCCTTGGCGAGAAGGGGTGGAATGGGTGATTGGTGCTGCACAAGCTACATTCACCCCAGAAAGAAAGCATATTAAATAGTGCTCAGGAGCCACGGAATGGGAGGTAACAGTGTACATCAAACAGTCACTTTCTTCAGGTAGAAGAGGAAGAGGATGACGGAGGGCGGTTGGAGGGTGGACAGAGGGAGGAATTCCCTAACACTCTGACTGGAGAGCAGAAGGTTATTCTCACAGATGCTGGGGGTCAACACTCTGAACCAGCTGAATAGTAGGAGGCTGAAGGGTGATCTTAGAGGTCTATAAAATAATGAGGGGTACAGATCATAAGAACATAAGAAATAGGAGCAGGAGTAGGCCATCTAGCCCTTCGAGCCTGCCCCGCCATTCAGTAAGATCATGGCTGATCTGATAGTGGTTCAGTTCCACTTTCCCGCCCTCTCCCCATAACCCTTAATTCCCTTATTGAACAGAAATCTATCTATCTGTGATTTAAACATATTTAATGAGGTAGCCTCCACTGCTTCAATGGGCAGAGAATTCCAGAGATTCATTACCCTCTAAGAGAAGAAGTTCCTCCTCAGCTCTGTTCTAAACTGACTCCCCTTTATTTTGAGGCTGTGCCCTCTAGTTCTTGTTTCCATTCTAAGTGGAAAGAATCTCTCTGTCTGTACCCAAATAGCCCCTTCATTATCTTATATGTCTCTAAAAGATCCCCCTCAACCTTCTAAACTCCGAATACAGGCCCAATCTACTCAACCTCTCCTCATAAGCTAACCCCCTCATCTCCGGCATCAACCTGGTGAACCATCTCTGTACTCCCTCCAAGGCCAATATATCCTTTTGCAAATAAGGGGACCAAAACTGCACACAGTACTGCAGCTGTAGCCTCACCAGTACCCTGTCCAATTGCAGCAAGACCTCCCTGCTTTTATATTCTGTCCCCTTCACTATAAAGGCCAACATTCCATTCGCCTTCTTGATCACCTGCTGTACCTGCAGACTGAGATTTTGTGATTCATGCACAAGGACCCCCAGGTCCCTCTGCACCGTAGCATGTTGTAATTTTTCACCATTTAAATAATAGTCCATTTTACTATTATTCCTTCCAAAGTGGATAACCTCACACAGATCAGCAAGATAATCAACCGTACAGGGCACTGGTGAGGCCGCAGCTGGAGTACTGTGTGCAGTTTTGGTCGCCGTACTTGCGCAAGGATATTTTGGCCTTGGAGGGAGTGCAGAGGAGGTTTACTAGGCTGATACCGGAGTTGAGGGGGTTGAGCTATGAGGAGAGGCTGAATAAACTAGGCTTGTACTCGTTAGAGTTTAGAAGAATGAGGGGAGATCTCATTGAGACGTATAAGATGATGAATGGGATGGATAGGGTAGAGGTGGAGAGACTCTTCCCGCTCAGAAAGGACAGTAGGACTAGGGGGCACAGCCTCAAGATAAAGGGGAGGCGGTTTAGAACAGAGTTGAGGAGGAACTTCTTCACTCAAAGGGTGGTGAATCTCTGGAATTCTCTGCCCGTTGAAGTGGTGGAGGCTGCCTCGCTAAATATATTTAAGACGCAGGTAGATAGGTTTTTGATAGGCAAGGGGATTAAGGGTTATGGGGAGAAGGCGGGAAAGTGGAACTGAGCCATGACAGATCAGCCATGATCTTATTGAATGGCGGGGCAGGCTCGAAGGGCTAGATGGCCTACTCCTGCTCCGATTTCTTATGTTCTTATTGTCTGGGAGCAACTAATACAGACTATATACTTTGTTATATCTAATTAATGCATCATATCTAAGCTGTCACTTCTTAAAAAGAACTTAATAAACTATTTTAAACTATCTTATTTGCCTGTATGGGTTACTGTGACTCATCAATCCAAAATATCTTATGCTAATTATTAGTTCAGCACCTTGAACATTACAAAATGTTGCAAGTCGTTTCAAATCACCATTATAAAACAAAATATTACTCCAAGCCGCGTATGGAGATGTCCAATCAGTTGACCAAAAGCTTGGGCAAAAAGGTAGATTTTCAGAAATGCCTGAAATGGGGAAAGTGGGATGTAGAGACAGAACATTCAGAAAGGAGATAAAACGCTTGGCAACTAATGATGGAGAAGGGGAGGTGAGAATGACTGCCCTTTGACACCAAGGCTGCATTCGATCGAGTGTGGCATCAAGGAGCCCTAGCAAAACTGGAGCCAATGAGAATCAGGAGAAACTCTCCACTGGTTGGAGTCATACCTGACACAATGGAAGATGGTTGTGTTGGTTGGAAGTCAATCATCTCAGCTCCAGGACATCTCTGCAGGAGATACTCAGGGTAGTGTCTGAGGCCCAACCATCTTCAGCTGCTTCAATGATCTTCCGTCATAATGTCTGGAGTGGAGATGTTCACCGATAATCATACAATGTTCAACACCATTCAGAACTTCTCAGATACTGGAACTGTCCATGTCTAATTGCAGCAAGACCTGGACAATATCCAGGCTTAGGCTGACAGGTGGCAAGTAACATTCATGCCACACAAGTGCCAGGCAGTGACCATCTTCAATAAGAGAGGACCTAACCATCACCCCTCGACATTCCTGGAGGTTACCACTGCCTGGAAACTGAACTGGACCAACTATATAAAGACCGTGGCTACCAGAGCAGGTCAAAGACTAGGAATCCTGCAGTGAGTAACCCACTTCCTGACTTCCCAAAGCCTATCCACCATGTACAAGACACATGTTAAGAGTGATGGATTACACTCCAGTTGCCTGGATGAGCGTGGCTCCAACAGCACTGAAGAAACTCAACACCATCCAGGACAAAGCAGACCACTTGACTGCTACCCCTTCTTCAAACATTCACTTCCTCGACCACCAAGGAACAGTGGCAGCCGTGGCTGCAGGAACCCACCAAGTTTCTTTAGACAGGACCTTCCAAACCCATGACCACAACCATCTAGAAGGGTAAGAGCAGCAGAAACCTGGGAAAGGGACCAGCTATAAATTTCCCTCCAAGTTACTCACCATCTTGACTTGGAAATGTATTGCCATTTGTTCACTGTCGCTGGGGCAACATCCTGGAATTCCCTTCCTAACAGCACTGTGAGTGTACCTACATCCCAGGGACTGCAACAGTTCAAGAAGGCGGCTCACCACCATCTTCTCAAAGGCAACTCGGAATGGGCAGTAAATGCTGGTCTTGCTAACAATGTCCACTTCCTGTCAATGAATAAAAAATCATTTGGATTGGATAAAGTTTAAGATGCCAGCATTAGTGGAATCTCAGAGTTATCTCTGAGTTATCTCAGAGCGGTTGGAGGAGATTACAGAGTTAGAGAGGGACAGGCCATGGAGGATATTGTCTGACTGAGGCCCAGTGCAGGTCAGTGAGCGCTGAGTACTGGGGGACTGGGACATCCAGGCAGGTATTGTTCACGTGCTTCAATGAGCTTTGAATCATCAAATCCGTAAGCTGCTCTGAGAGAGCGGAAACATCTCCTTCCCTTCTCGTTTTTTTCTGCTTTAATACAACTGATTTCAGGCAGAATGACCAAATATTTGAAACTTGATCTTAAAACTGTCTCCAACATTTATCAGTGACACAAAATCAGATGATCTGGTCATTTTCACCTCGCTGTTGTTCGGATCTTGCTTTGCACATTATAGTCTGCTCAATTTCCTGTATTAAAACAGTGACTACATTTCCAAAGTACCTCATTGGCTGTAAAGTGCATTGAGACACCTGGAAGTTGAGAAAGGTGCTATAGAAATGCACATATTTTTCTAAATCTGGGGCCTGGTTTGCCTCTTTGAAAGAGGCACTGAAATTCGGAATTACTACAAAACTGCATTTTGAAATGTAGGAAATATCTAAATCTCCTTCACCAATATTCTGGACACTAATGTTTGTTTTATTTGTACGCATGGTAATGTCTGGAAGGTTTATTAGCTTGCCACCTACCCTTGTGTTAAAATTCCACCTTTGTAAAGCTCTTCCCGAACTTTTCAGCCGATACGATCCTGCAGCAATGTCCGAAACACATTCCCTTCTTCAACTCTCAGAGTAGCTGCCACTGGTACCTGTCCAAACACACGGAGAGCAGAGCCAATCATTTCCTCTGCAAGACAAATAAACTAAGGACTTCTCTCAGAATTGAATCAGGAATCATTTCCCCAATAACTTCATTCCCTTCAGAAACACAGAATTTTCTGGAAGTATATCTCCTTTGTAAGTATTTATGGTGAAGATCTCATATCGATAGCAGCAGAAACCAATCACCACTATCTGGATCGTTTATTCAGCACTGGGCTTTGTACAACTGATTGCAATGATAAATGGTTTTTGCTGAATTAATTAGCTTTTAATTCCGAACTGCTCCCTCCTTTATCAATGTAACGGCAGCATTTGTTAATTCACTTTGATTCAAAAGAATAATGAGCTTAATTGGAAGGATAAAAATAAATCATGTTGATGATTCCTTGACAAGTATATTGATGTGTTCCTCTCTCCTCAGAATGACATTGGCGGGCAGCGAGTGCTGGTGAACAAGTGGAGCACATTCGTGAAAAGCAGGCTGCTCTGTTCAGTGACGGGACCCAATGGGATAGACACACATTTTGATGAAATGGGTAAATGTTGTACCACGATTACTGGCAACATAAATCAGATATACGCAGCACAGAGTATCCACAGAGTAGTGACAAAAGATCACTTTAAATAACTTTAATATTGAATTTAATAGGAATGAGAATACAGTGTACATCTCAGTGTTCCAATGTGCTTAGCCAATGAAGTACTTTTCAAATGTAATTACTGTGTAAAATGGGAACTCAGTATGATAGGTAAAGGCAAGTGTCCCATATGGCTTCTTCACCACCCTACTAGCATACCTTTCCGTCTTCAGAGCTGTGTGGACAAACTCAACAATGTCCCTTTGTTCTACAGAACTTCTTAGTGTCCTCCCATTTATTGAGTACAGAAAGTACTTCCTTGTCAGAGTAAATGAGAAGATTTATATGAAGCAGACCAATTGTGTAGATCTGGAACATTGCCGTCAGTCTCTATCATTGCTGTCAGTCTCTATCATTCAGAATAAGTGAACAGAGACTGGTTCGAAGGGCCAAATGGCCTACTCGTGGCCAATCAGTATGCAGCAAACTCCCTCAGATAGCAAGGTGTTATTTACCAGATAATCAGCAATCAGACATCACTATTAGCTGGGACACCAGCAGCATGCTAATGGCACTGATCTCTGCTCCACAGCTTTCAAACAGCAAGCAGAGAACTCAACTCTAAGCTGCCGGCTTCAGCAAGGCTGATGTCGGTCTGGTGGGGGGAGACAATAGAATATAAATTATTAATCTCAATAAGCTACACAATTAATTATAAAGTTATCAGCAGCAGCAGAAAACAGTGCTTCAGGAGTTAGTGTCTACATGTCACGAAAACCAATGGAAAAAGATTATAACAAATAGCAGCATGAGTAGGCCATTTGTCCCTTTGATCCAGTTCCTGTAGACTGGCAGTAATGTTCCAGATCTCCACAATCAGTCTGCTTCATTCAAGTTCCATCATTCACTTTGACAATGAAATATTCAATGAATAAATCACCAGGATGCTGCCTGGGATGGAACATTCCAGTTATGAAGAGAGGTTGGATTGGCTTGGGTAGTTTTGTTGGAGCAGAGAAGACTAAGGGGTGACCTGATCGAGATTACAAGATTATGAGAGACATGGACAGAGTGGATAAGGAGCAGCTGCTCCCTGAGTTGAAGGGTCAGTCACGAGGGGACATCGGTTCAAGGTGAGGGGCAGGAGGTTTGGGAAGATGTGAGGAAAAGCTTTTTTACCCAGAGGGTAGTAATGGCCTGGAATGCGCTGCCTGGGAGGGTGGTAGAGGCGGGTTGCCTCACATCTGGATGGGCACTTGGCACATCATAACATTGAGGGCTGTGGACCAAATGCCAGTAAATGGGATTAGTTGGCAAGTCAGGTGTTACTCACGTATTGGTGCAGTTCGATGGGCTGAAGAGCTTTAGGTTCTGTGCTTCTGTGAAGACAGTGGAGAGCTTCAAATGCCAATCTTTCAATTCAGGCCAAGGACAATTTCATTTTTTCTATTATTCGTTCATGGGATGTGGGCATTGCTGGCTGGTCCAGTAATTGTTGCCCATCTCTGAGGGCATTTAAGAGTCAGCCAAATTGCTGTGGATTTGGAGTCACGTGTAAGCCGGACCAGGTAAGGACGGCAGATTTCCTTCCCTAAAGGACGGTAATGAACCAAATAGCTTTTTGCAACAATCGACAATGGTTTCACAGTCATTAGACTTTTAATTCCAGATTTTTATTGAATTCAGACTTCACCATCTGCTATGATGGGATTTGAACCCAGGCTCCCAGAGTATTGCCCTGGGTGTCTGGATTACCAGTCCAGTGACAATACCACTCTGTCACTGCCTCCCACATTAAGTATTAATATTAAAGCAAGAATTCTCACTGACTCTTAACTTATTTTCTGAATCCAATACAGAGTTATCACAACAAATTATTGAATTGAATTTTAGAAGTTTGTTATGTGAGGAAGATCGGGTTCCAGGCATCTATCAAGAGCAATTTGGAATGTACATTGAGTGCTGGCCTAATCAGTGATAGACTGAATCAAGAGTTCACTGCTGTGATGTGATACTAAATAATGGCAATATCAGAATTACCAGCACCATTCCTGTTTATTTCCAATCTCTGGAGACACAGCTTCCCGTGACAAACCAGAATAAAGACACGCGTGCAGGAAATGGCTTCCTCAGTGAAGAGTACAGGGTGATGTGCCAAGGGCTGCACCAGGCATGCCCAAAAATGAGATGTCAAACTTAGTGAAGCTGCAATACAAAACAACTTGCACGCCAAACGGCAAGGGATGGTCAGAGCCACGTCATTCCACAATTAATGGATCTAAACTCTGCAGTCCTGCCACATCCAGTTCTAGATACTGGTGGACAATCCAACTCACTGGAGGAGGAGGTTCCACAAATACTGCCCACAGTGGGAGAAGGCCAGCACATCACTGCAAAAGATAAGGCTGAAGATTTACAACAGTTTTCAGCAAGAAATGTTGAGTGGATGATCCATCTCTGCCTCCTCCAGAGGTCCCCAGCATTAGTTTTCATCCACTTTGATTCACTCTAGGTGATATCAAGAAATGGTGGGAGGCACTGGGTACTACAGATAGCTACAGATCTCCATTTTGAAAAACACACTTCCACAACTATTCTCTGTCTCCTATAACCAAGTAAGGAGTCTCACAACACCAGGTTAAAGTCCAACAGGTTTATTTGGTAGCAAAAGCTGCTGGCTTTTGGAGTGCTGCCCCTTCGTCAAGTGTCACCTTTTGCTACCAAATAACCCTGTTGGACTTTAACCTGGTGTTGTGAAACTTCTTACTGTGTTTACTCCAGTCCATCACTGGCATCCCCACATCATGACTTCTATAACCAAGCCAGTTCTGTATTCATCTAGCCAGCCCAACCCAAATCCCATGTGATTTTAGTTTTTGTACTATTCTGCCAATGGGACCTTGTCAAATGCCTTACTAAAATCAATATAAACTACATCCACAGCCCCTTCCTCATTAACTATATGTCACCTCTTCAAAAACCCAGTCAAGTTGGTGAGACATGCCCTTCCCCATACAAAACCATGTTCCCTGTCATTAACTAGTCCATTGTCTTCCAAATGTGCATCTATCCTGTCCCTCAGTATCTTCTCCAAAAGCTTCCCCATCACTTATGTCATGCTCACTGGCCTATAATTTCCTGGATTATCCCTGCTTCCTTTCTTCAACAGGAGAATAGGCCCCAATTATTTCTCCTCTTGCCTCCTGCAGTAACCTGGGATAGATCCCATCCGATCCCAGGGACTAGTTTACCTTTATGCAATTTAGGGTACTCAACACTTTGTCCTTTGATATATTGGCGTTCTCTGGACTGTTCACACACCTATCCCTGACCTTAACGTCCACTATGTCCTTCTTCTTGATGAATACCAATACAATGTACTCATTAAGGACCTCAGCCACTTCCTGTGGCTCTGCTCATAGCTTCCCTCCATTGTCCTTGCGTGGGCTTACTCTTTCTCTTGCTATCCTCTTGCTCCTAATACATGCATAAAAAGTCTTGGTCCTTGATCCTTTATGTTGTGATTCAGCAGTAATTTTGATGCTTACAGTACGCCTGGCTGCACAGGGAGGGATTCAGAGCTCATGAATCTTTTCTCTGTGTGTTCTCTGTTCTGCTGATTGTAAAGTGCTGAGCTAGTGAACACCAGGCAATTTTATAAGATTGGTGGGAAATCATTTTTTTTAATCATTCTGTGATATGTTCAGGCTGCTGCTGTCATGGCCAATTTCAGAATTCCATTAACCAAGCTTAAAAAATAAATTGTTGCTTTTTCAGCAAATCCAGCTCAGGTGTGTGAACAGACTAAGACGTGGGCAGAAAGCAAAGTACCTCTCAGGGAGGGACTCTCAAAGTTGATGCAAACAAAGACATCAGTTGTGTTTACCTGAAGCAAGGCGGAGCTAAAAGATCTGAAGCATTTCCTTAATAAAAAACAGAAAACACTGGATAAACTCAGCAGATCTGACAGCATCTCTGGAGAGAGAAAGTTAACATTTTGTACCCAGTTAACTCTGCAAAACTGAAAAGAGGAAGAAATGTGATGAATTATAGAGTTGGCGAGGGGGTTGGAGGAGGTAGGAAAGAATAAATGGACAAGAGTTGCTCGGAGCTAAGGAGAAATTTGACAAAGTTGTTAAAGTTGACACAAGACAAAGGGGGTATTAATGGCAACAGTAGGACTGAAGAAGGTACTAAAGATAAGACAGCAGAGTGTTACTTGGAGAACAAGCGTCAATGCTCAGCAAAAGCACAACTGAGAAACAAATGAAAGCTGGCCCTGTGAGCGGGTGGGGCAGGATGTGTTGGAGCAAGTCAGGGGAACCAAAAAAATAGAATATCAGGGCTCAAAATGCGCAGGAAAATCAGTCAAAAGTTGTTGAACACGATGTTGAGTCTGGAAGACTGTAATCAGAAGATGAGGTGTTGTTCTTTCAGATTATGTCAGGCATCATTGGAGCATTGCCAATAAAAAAAAGTATAAAGCAATTCCTTTATTGTCATAAAACTGGGGAAGGGCAAAACTACAGCCTTGATTATTTGCTGTTGATGCAGACACATTGAAAAGTGTAATTACTTTAATAATTAATGTTTCTATCATCGACTACAAAATCGTTAGAACAAACTATTTTCTGTTTTTAACAACTGGATTTCTTGGATGAGAAACCCTTTCTTTAGAAATGGATTTCTAACTGACAGGTTATAATTTTACTATACCCAGCACTGAGAAAATCCCATTCTCTCACCACTCCCCCATGTTCAGTTTCAACTTTGGACATTTCACAACAACTGTTCAAAGAACCAGTTATCTTAAAATGTACCTGTCAACCAAACTTCAGACTATCATAATGCTACCTATCTCATTTCCTAATTCATTGAAAGATAAATATTACTTCTGTTAGCTTAATTCAAAGATTTTTTGGCAATTTTCCCAAATAAACACTGTGTTGTAATTCTCACAAAAAATAAAGGAACAGTCAGATCCACTAAACTGGAGATTTTTATATTTAATAAGACAATGGAGCAATTTTAAAAGGGCAGGGATATTTGCTGGTTATTTGTGTACAGGACGTACCTGGGCAATTTTCCACCTTGTTGGGTAGGTGCCAGTCCAATAGCTGCAGTGGGTTGCTTGGCTAGGGATATGGTTCATTCTGCAGTGATATTGTAATTGCTGAGTCTTTACAGAATCCAGTGCCTTCTGTCATTTCTAGGTACATAGAGTGAATGAAATGAAAGACTGACGCCTGTACCAGGGCTGAGATGGATCATCCACTCAGCATTTCTGACTGAAGATAATTGAAGAATGTATATGCTTTTCAATTTGTATTTTTAAAGCCATACTTTTTGTATATTTTGTTATTATAATAGCATACAAATTAATTTAACCATTATCCATAAGGTAGACTCTATAGGTATTAATATTTTCATAGCCAGAAAGATAAACCAATTAGAATTACCTAAAGTAAATTATCCCCATCATAATCCCAGGTGTTTTTTTCCAGTTTTTTTTTCTCATTTACAAAGTCAGTAATGTCAAAAAGATTTATTCATTTATTTGCCACAATATTTTCAGTCTCATTAGACCAGACTTGTATAAGTCACTGGTGAGGCTTCACATGGAGTATTGTATACAGTTTAGGTCACACTATCATAGGGAAGACATTGGATTGATAAACTGAGAAGAGTGGATAAAAACGATTTACAAGGATGTTGCTGAGTCAGAGGGAGAGGTTGGTCAGGCTGGGATTTTATTCTTTGAAATGTAGGAGAATGAGGGTTCACCTTATTGAGGTGTATAAAATCATGAGGGGCATTGATAGGATGAACATAATCTTTTTCCCAGGGAAGGAGAATTGAAAAGTACAGGGTTTAGATTTAAGGCGAGAGGAGAAATGTTTAAAAGGGACCTGAGGGGCAACTTCTTCACACAGAGGGTGGTGCATGTATGCAATGAGCTGCCAGACAAAATGGTTGAGGCAGGTACAATAGCAACACTGAAAAACCATTTGGATAAGTACATGGATGGGAAAGGATTAAAGTTTATTTTCTCATGTTTAAGTTTGAAGTTTATTTATTATTGTCACAAGTAGGCTTACATTAACACTGCAATGAAGTTATTGTGAAAATCCCCTAGCTGCAAACTCTGGTGTCTGTTCAGATATACAGAGGGGAAATTTAGCATGGTCGATGCACTTAACCAGTACATCTTTCAGACTGTGGGAGGAAACTGAAGCACCCGGAGGAAACCCACGCAGACACGAGGAAAACATGCAGACTCCACACGGGCAGTGGACCCAAGCCTTGGCATTGTGAGGCAGTAACCACTGTGCCACTGCCCCCCATTATTAGAGGGATTTGGGCCAAACGTGGGTATTTGGGACCGGCTGGGAGGGCACTGTGGTCAGCATGGTCTGGTTGGGCTGAAGGGCCTGTTTCTATTATGTATTGTTCTATGACTCTATGATTCTAGAGGGGAAGAGACATAAACAGTTAAGTTAGTGAGTCGGATTGTTTCTCAAGAAGATGATCATTTATCATCTCCTTGCAGATGCTGGTGATTTCAATCAGTAACTCCCAGGAGCTGCTCTGATTGCAGTTGTTACTGCAATCCTTATAATTGCCTTGTTTTTTTTCTCTTTTACAGAGGATGTGTTTCTGTTGCAGACCAGAGACCATAAAAACCCAGAGGTTTATGTATTGTTCAGAACTACAAGGTAAACCATAGCCTTTCTGTAACCACTTCTGATCTCTGTTTGAAAGATTGATTTAAGGCACAATAGGAATCTTTGCTTCATCTGACTGTATTACAGGCTCAGAGTGTGTTACAGCCTAACAATATGTACAGTATATCCTGATGAAGGCAGCTGGGTTGAGTGTGAGCACTGTCAGTGAAGGAGCTGTTCAGAAGCAGGAGTGCCTGTTGTGTGCTGAGTCCCTCCCCAGTAAGGGATGAATGGTTTGTGCAGAAACTGATATGAGATGGTGAGGTTAAAAAGGCCGGCAGACATTCAGTTCTGATGTCCCATCTGCTGGTTGTGTCTGACATTCCTGTGGCCTGTAGCCCCTCCCCCAGACTGCCTGATGCCCTGATGGGTAAGTTTGGAGCGAGTGGAAGTTTCACTTACCCTGGTGGAGCCGAGCAGATCATTCATTCTTTTCCTGCACTGTAAGGTGGTCCTTTCCCATTGGCCACTGATGCTGACCTCCCTAGCAACCTCCCAAGCTGCGGTGGGAAGGTGGGAGGACCTCCTGCTCCCATCATGAGAAGAGAGGACCTCCTGCCTTTCCTGGAACATCTGGAGGACAATCTACAGGGTGTCTCGCTGAAACGTGGGGCAAGGGTTTGGTTCTGTTGGGCACCATTGAGAATCAGGGTGAGACCAACACTCCTGGCCTGAAGTGAGGGAGTATCTGAGCAGGTCAAGTTTAAATATGTTGCCAGGACCTTTGACCTCATGAGATAATGGAGGGCCAGACCAATCCCTGCCCATCCCACCACAAAATTCGACGATCTCCAGCTAATGCGTAATTAATGAGCTGAGAAACAGGAGATTGTGTGGGTTGCTCCGACCCGCTGCCCAGCAGGAATCGCACTGATGTTCCCAACCGGCAATGAACACAATCTCCTGGGTGGGACATCCCAGCTTCTGGCTCGAAACATCAACACGTTAAAACTGCTAACAAGATTTCTGTAAAATTTATAATCTTTCTTTCCATTAATTAGTATTCATTATTAACTCACAAACCTGAGTGTTTTTTTGCAGTTGAGGTTTGAGGCTCAGAGAAACTTCAGAGAACTAAAACCCTTTTACCTCCAGCAGGTTGTTCCAGTTCAGTCTGATATTTACAAAGCTACTTTGAGTTTAATTTCACTTTCCCATTCACAGTCAGTTTAACTTTCTCAGGAGAATCATAGATTATAACATGATGGAGCAGAGATCAGAACCTCAGGGGGATGAATCCATTAGAACTCTTGGCATTGAAACTGAAAGCACAGACAGAATAGGGAAAATGCTGAATGTTTTTCTGGGAGTGTTCTTCTTGCAATGTTTTATGATTTGTCTGAGCTTTGTAACCATTTCCCTCCCTCTGGAGTTTTGTATTCAGTTGTTGTTATTCCAGGTAAATTTTTGAAGTAAATATGCCATTATTTCTAACATTCAAATGTGGGTCAATAAACTGCCTTCAGACTCCAATCATTGGTACATTTTGTTGCAAGGCTTTCCACAAAGCATCCATGTGTTGATGTATATTCAAAGCTGTGTTGCATAATTATTGCTATGTTTCTGTGATGAGGTGAATGCGCACAAGGATCCAGGAATTATCTCTTAACACGAAACGCATTGGAAAATAAATTTGCAAAATACTTTCTGGTACAATTGAAACCCAAACCATCCAGAGATGAATTTGAGAGAATTTTTTTGAGAGATTCACCCCCATTAGAGAACAATCAAACCCCCGAGAGAGGCAGGCATGGGAGAGTGTCCCCTGGGCATTGGCACCCTGGCAGTGCCAGCCTGGACCTTAGCACTGCCCCAGGGGCTAAGTGCCAATGACCAGGAGGCACCATAGCACCTTGGCACTACCCATTGGGGCCTAATGGGGCTGTAACCTCTGGGGGATATTGGTGAGGGTAGGGGGTCTCGCTGCCACTCTGCAGTCAGGGTCAGTAGGGGAATGTGGGAGGCCAGCGATCGGAGCTGACCAATGTTGCGGGGTGAGTGCAGGGGGTGAGTGCAGTCTGGTGGGGGAAGATCGGCACTGTGCAAAGTGGTGGGACACCAGGGCTGTGGTAGGGTGAGGAGGGGTCAAGGCAAGACCAGTGATTGGGCCTGTGTGGGGGTGAGAGGGTGTGCAACGCAGGGCTTGTGTGGCTGCCCAGTGAACGAGTTGGTCAGCAATCAGGAGGCTGGCAGTGGGAGCTACAGCGCAGGCGCCGATCTCAGTGCTGACCGATCCACATGCGCTATGGCCCACTCAGCGCTATGGCCCACTCAGCGCTATGGCCCACTCAGCGCTATGGCCCACTCAGCGCTATGGCCCACTCAGTGATATGGGCCCACTCAGCGCTATGGCCCGCTCAGCGCTATGGGCCCACTCAGTGATATGGGCCCACTCAGCGCTATGGCCCACTCAGCGCTATGGCCCACTCAGCGCTATGGGCCCACTCAGCGCTATGGGCCCACTCAGCGCAATGGCCCACTCAGCGCTATGGCCCACTCAGCGCTATGGGCCCACTCAGCGCAATGGCCCACTCAGCGCTATGGGCCCACTCAGCGCAATGGCCCACTCAGCGCTATGGCCCACTCAGTGATATGGCCCACTCAGCGCAATGGCCCACTCAGCGCTATGGCCCACTCAGCGCTATGGCCCACTCAGCGCTATGGCCCACTCAGTGATATGGCCCACTCAGCGCTATGGCTCACTCAGTGATATGGCCCACTCAGTGATATGGCCCACTCAGTGATATGGCCCACTCAGCGCTATGGCCCACTCAGCGCTATGGCCCACTCAGCGCAATGGCCCACTCAGCGCTATGGCCCACTCAGTGATATGGGCCCACTCAGCGCAATGGCCCACTCAGCGCTATGGCCCACTCAGCGCAATGGCCCACTCAGCGCTATGGCCCACTCAGTGATATGGGCCCGCTCAGCGCAATGGCCCACTCAGTGATATGGCCCACTCAGCGCTATGGCCCACTCAGCGCAATGGCCCACTCAGCGCTATGGCCCACTCAGCGCTATGGCCCACTCAGCGCAATGGCCCACTCAGCGCTATGGCCCACTCAGCGCAATGGCCCACTCAGCGCTATGGCCCACTCAGTGATATGGGCCCGCTCAGCGCTATGGCCCACTCAGCGCTATGGCCCACTCAGCGCTATGGGCCCACTCAGTGATATGGGCCCGCTCAGCGCTATGGCCCACTCAGCGCTATGGCCCACTCAGCGCTATGGCCCACTCAGCGCTATGGCCCACTCAGCGCTATGGGCCCACTCAGTGATATGGGCCCGCTCAGCGCTATGGCCCACTCAGCGCTATGGCCCACTCAGCGCTATGGCCCACTCAGTGATATGGGCCCGCTCAGCGCTATGGCCCACTCAGCGCTATGGCCCACTCAGCGCTATGGCCCACTCAGCGCTATGGCCCCGCTCAGCGCTATGGGCCCGCTCAGCGCTATGGCCCACTCAGCGCTATGGCCCACTCAGCGCTATGGGCCACTCAGCGCTATGGGCCCACTCAGCGCAATGGCCCACTCAGCGCTATGGGCCCACTCAGCGCTATGGCCCACTCAGCGCAATGGCCCACTCAGCGCTATGGCCCACTCAGTGATATGGCCCACTCAGCGCAATGGCCCACTCAGCGCTATGGCCCACTCAGTGCTATGGCCCACTCAGCGCTATGGCCCACTCAGTGATATGGCCCACTCAGCGCTATGGCCCACTCAGTGATATGGCCCACTCAGCGCTATGGCCCACTCAGCGCTATGGCCCACTCAGCGCAATGGCCCACTCAGCGCTATGGCCCACTCAGCGCAATGGCCCACTCAGCGCTATGGCCCACTCAGTGATATGGGCCCGCTCAGCGCTATGGCCCACTCAGCGCTATGGCCCACTCAGCGCAATGGCCCACTCAGCGCTATGGCCCACTCAGTGATATGGGCCCGCTCAGCGCTATGGCCCACTCAGCGCTATGGCCCGCTCAGCGCTATGGCCCACTCAGCGCTATGGGCCCACTCAGCGCTATGGGCCCACTCAGTGATATGGGCCCGCTCAGCGCTATGGGCCCACTCAGTGATATGGGCCCGCTCAGCGCTATGGGCCCACTCAGTGATATGGCCCACTCAGCGCTATGGGCCCACTCAGTGATATGGGCCCACTCAGCGCTATGGCCCACTCAGTGATATGGCCCACTCAGCGCTATGGGCCCGCTCAGTGCTGTGCTGCCGGCCTCCCCAGAGGGAATAGGCCCCACATCCTGATTTCTAGTGTGAAAGTTGCTCGTGCACAGAGATTCACTCTGAAACTCCTGCAGAGAAAAACAGCCGGATTTACACCAGTTTTTATGCAAGTTTGACACTTTTTTGGAAGAATTGCCACCAGCCTCTCCTGGTGTATTAAAGAAACTGATTTATTCCTGGAATACTTCTATGTTTCCTCATTTCTGTATTGGTTTGGTTGAATTAGTGAAAAATATCCAATACATAGCTTGTGATTTGTAAACTGTCCTCGGGCTGTTGTTGATAATATAAGAACATAAGAACATAAGAAATAGGAGCAGGAGTAGGCCATCTAGCCCTTCGAGCCTGCCCCGCCATTCAATAAGATCATGGCTGATCTGTCGTGGCTCAGTTCCACTTTCCCGCCCTCTCCCCATAACCCTTAATCCCCTCTCCTATCAAGAACCCATCAACCCGCTTCTTAAAAATATTTAGCGAGGCAGCCTCCACCACTTCAACGGGCAGAGAATTCCAGAGATTCACCACCCTTTGAGTGAAGAAGTTCCTCCTCAACTCCGTTCTAAACCGCCTCCCCTTTATCTTGAGGCTGTGCCCCCTAGTCCTACTGTCTTTTTTGAGCGGGAAGAGTCTCTCCACCTCTATCCTATCCATCCCATTCATCATCTTATACGTCTCAATGAGATCTCCCCTCATTCTTCTAAACTCTAACGAGTACAAGCCTAGTTTATTCAGCCTCTCCTCATAGCTCAATCCCCTCAACTCCGGTATCAGCCTAGTAAACCTCCTCTGCACTCCCTCCAGGGCCAAAATATCCTTGCGCAGGTGCGGCGCCCAAAACTGCACACAGTACTCCAGCTGCGGCCTCACCAATACCCTATACAGCTGCAGCAAGACCTCCCTACTTTTATATTCAATCCCCCTCGCTATGAAGGCCAGCATCCCATTCGCCTTCCTGACCACCTGGATAATATGGATAATATCCAAAGAACTCTGGTTCTGGTCCCCAGAAATCACGTTTTTGCAGATTCTTGCATGGGGGTTTTTACAACTGTGACATATGCACTCACATCCGTTACTCACCGAAAATCACAGAATTGTACTGGTGTAGAAGGAGGCCATTTGGCCCATCATGTTAGCACTAGCTCTCCAAACAAGCATCATGAATTAATGTCATTTTCCTGCCTTTTTCCCTGTAGCCCTGCACATTGTTCCCATTCAGATAATCATCTCATGTCCTTGTGAATGCCTCACGCAGGGCATTCCAGATCCCAACCACTTGTGTGATCTTTTTTCTCATATTGCAGTTGCTTTTTTGAGAATAATTTAAATCTATGCCCTCTTGTTCTTGATCTTTTTATGAGGGGGACTGTCTACTCTGTCCAACCTAATCATGATTTTGAACATCTCTATCAAATCTCCTCTTAGCCTCTCCTCTCTCCAAGGGGAATAGTCCCAGCCTCTCCAATCTGTCCTCACAATGGAAGTTTTTCATCTCTGGAAACATTCTTTTAAACTTCTTTCGCACTCTCTCCAATCAGATACTTCCTGTGATATCCAGAACTGGACACAATATTTCAGCCGAGGTTTCACTCGTGATTTGTATAAATTCAGCATAACCTCCTTGCTCTTGTACTCTGTGCCCCTGAAGTTTTAAAGTTTATTTATTAGTGTCACAAGTAGGCTTACATTAACATTGCAGTTAAGTCACTGTGAAAATCCCCTAGTCGCAATACTCCGCGGCCTGTTCAGCTACACTGAGAATTTAGCATTGCCAATTTTACTTATTATTATTAATTATTAATAAAGCCCAGGAAATTAAATGCTTTATTAATTGCTCTCTCTAACTTATCCTGCCACCTTCAATTATCAATGCATACGTACACTCAAGTCCTCTGCTCCTGCACAGTTTTAAGAATTAACCTTTATTTTGGAGGTGTATTTTGGAGGATTCAATTTAGGTGTGAATTATACTGTAAATGGCAGAACCCTGAGGAACATTAACATACAGAGGGATCTGGGTGTGCAGGTCCACAGTTTTCACCTCAACCCAGGTGGCCAAGGCGGTTAAGAAGGCAAATGGCAGACTAGCCTTCGTTAGCCCAGACACTGAGTGCAGGACTTTGGAAATCGTGTTGTAACTATATAAAACCTTGGTGAGGCTGCATTTGGAGTATTACGTGCAGTTCTGGTCACCACATGACCAGAAGGATGTGGAAGCTTTGGAGATAACGCAAAGAAAGTTCACCAGGATGTTATAAGATGTTGTCTATGACGAGAGGGTGAATAAACTAGGATTGTTTTCACTGGAAAGATGGAGACTGAGGGGAGACCTGATAGAGGGCTACAAAATTATGGGAGGCACAGACAGGATGGATAGTCAGAGGCTTTCCCCCAGGGTTGAAGTGTCAATTACAAGGGTTCACAGGATCAAGGTGAGGGGGGAAAGTGTAAGGGAGATGTGCAGGGGATGTTTTTCACACAGAGAGTGATGGGTGCCTGGAACACGCTGCCAGAGGAGGTGGTGGAAGCAGGCACATTAGCAAAATTTAATAGGCACCAGGATGGCTACATGAATAGGGAGAGAATAAAGGGATATGGACTAAGTAGGGCAGAAGGTTTTTCTCATTTAGTTTGGGCATTGTGATTGACACAGGCTCGGAGGGTCAAAGGGCCTGTTCCTACGCTGTACTTTTTCTTGTCTTTCTTTGATCAAGATACATCACCTCACACTTCTCTGCATTCATCTTCATCTGCCATCTATCTGCCCACTACACCAAACTGTCTATGTCCTTTTGAGGTTCCACACTGCCCTTCAAGTTTTGTGTCATCCACAAATGTTGAAATGGTCCCCTGCACTCCAAGATCTATATATATGTCAGTTAAAAACACAGATCCCGACACTGACCCCTGGGGAGCAGCACAGCAAACCTTTCTCCAGATTTAAAAATATCCATTGACCATTATTCCCTGCTTCTTATTATTCAGCTAATTTTGTATCCACATTTCTACTGTCTCTTTTATTCCATCAGCTACAAATGTTCTCACAAGCCTATTCTGCAGAACTGTATCGAATGCCTTCTAAATTTCTACATCACCAGTATTACCCTCATCAGCACTTCCTGTTACTTCCTCAAATACTCCAGCAAGTTAGTTAAACACAATTTCCTCTTTAGAAATCCATGCTGGCTCTTCCTAATCAAGTTGGGTGGCACAGTGGTTAGCACTGTTGTGGGTCCGATTCTATGGGTCACTGTCTGTGGGAGTTGCACTTTCTCCCAGTGTCTGTGTGGATTTCCTCTGGGTGAACATAGAGCATAGAACATTACAGTGCAGTACAGGCCCTTTGACTCTCGATGTTGCGCTGACCAGTGGAACCAATCTAATGACCCTCTAAACTATTCTAATGTTATCCATATGCCTATCCACTGACCATTTGAACGCCCTTAAAGTCGGCGAGTCCACAACTGCTGCAGGCAGGGCATTCCATGCCCTTACTTTTGTATTTCTCCCCTTTCACCTTAAACTATGCCCTTTAGTTTTAGATTTCTCTACTTTTGGGAAAAGATATTGAGTATTTAGCTTATCTATGCTTATTTTATAGACCTCAATAAGATCGCTCCTCAAACTCCTACGCTCCAGAGAAAAAGTCTCAGTCTATCCAGCCTCTCCTGAGAACTCATACCATCAAGTCCTGGCACCATCCTAGTAAATCTCTTCTGCATTCTTTTTAGTTTAATAATATCCTTTCTATAATAGGGTGACCAGAATTGTACACAGTATTGCAAGTGTGGCCTTACCAATATCTTGTACAACTTCAACAAGACGATGCAACTCCTGTATTCAATATTCTGACCAAAAAAACCAAGTATGCCGAATGCCTTCTTCACCACTCTGTCCACCTAATTTACTTCTTTCCCTTGAGCTAATCTTCACATTAGCCAATCTGAATATGTCCCAGTGGAGAATTGGCAGCTAAATCAGTCCCATGCTTCTATCAGATCCTTGCAATTGTCAGTCAGCAAAAAGGGGTGTGGGATTGTTTGGGTTGTTCCTCCTTCTACATCGCTACATCCCTACACCTCTAGCCCAGCCAACGCTGAAGACTCAGTGTGAGAGGAATATCCAGAGCCACAGCAATGTGGGTGACTCTGAACAAGGGCAACTAGGAATGGGCAATAAATGCTGGCCAGCCATTCCACCACCTGCCATGCCCATGGATGAATATGAAAAGGAACCTGCAGCACAGAAGGAGGTTATTGGCTCCATTGTGTCTGCTGAGTAAGCTATAGCCATTGACAGATACTGTTACAATTCCAGTTGATGTTCTAACTGACGGGGAATCCCAGAATGGAATCCTGGCTCAGAGAACCGTTAACTTTCACTTTCATTTGGAAAATATGCAGGAACAGAGTCACAGGACTGCCAATTAGCTTTTAACAACTGAAAAAAACATTTATTAAACATGACAAGTTTGACTACAATACAATACTCCTTCACTCCCATTTATCTTCAGAAATGATTACACATTTTAAAGATAACACAGGGTAAAAATATGCCTTATGTTGCAACGTCCTTGATAAACACACAGGGCGCGATCTTACTGGCCGCTCACGCCATGTTCCCACTGCAGTGAAGTCAGGGAATTTGGCGCTTAGTCAGATCAGGGTGGCATGGTGGCACAGTGGTTAGCACTGCTGCTTCACAGCTCCAGGGTCCAGGGTTCGATTCCCGGCCTGGGTCACTGTCTGTGTGGAGTTTGCACATTCTCCTCGTGTCTGCGTGGGTTTCCTCTGGGTGCTCCGGTTTCCTTCCACAGTCCAAAGATGTGCGGTTTAGGTTGATTGGCCATGCTAAGAAATAACCCCTTAGCGTCCAGGGATGTGTAGGTTAGAGGGATTAGTGGGTATAATATGTTGGGATACAGGGGTATGGCCTGGGTGGGATTGTGTTCAGTGCAGACTCGATGGGCCGAAGGGCCTCTTTCTGCACTGTAGGGTTCTATGGGTTCTATCATTATAACAGCATAATAAAGGCATTTGTAAAACCACGTGGACAATCAGGCAGCACCTAAACTAAATAACTTAGAAATAAAAACAGAGAAATCTTCTTCTTGTAAATTCGTCTTAAGAAACATTTGCATTTATGGGATCTTGCTGTGTACAAATTAACTAGCATGTTTCTTGCATTACAGCAGTGAGCACATTACAGAAGCATGTCATTGGCTGTGAAGTACTTGAGATCCAAGCATTGTGAAGGGCAATGACATAAATGCGAGTCTTTACATGTAAATTGACATTGAAAGATTAACTGTTGCATTAACTCACTCAGTGGTGACTTGTCTGAATGTGTATTTTACAGCAATGTATTCCAAGGGTTTGCTGTATGTGTGTATCACATGTCTGCTATCCGAGAAGCATTCAATGGACCCTTTGCACATAAGGAAGGGCCTGAATATCATTGGGCAGCTTATGAGGGTAAAGTGCCCTATCCCAGACCAGGCAGTGTAAGTACCTTTCATACAAAAGTGAATATTTGATGTTGTACGAATAGTGTTTATCACTTAAACAGTTCATGCTAAAAGAGTTTTCATGCTATCAAATATAGCAGGATTTGAACAAAAGAATAATAATGTTAAAATTAAGCAGTTGTCTAACCAGAACCCAATGTATAAGAAAGGTAGAGATGTGGGTTTCAGCGGGGTTTAGCGCAACCTCGGGCTAAAGGGACGATCCTTTAAAACAGAGATGAGGAGGAATTTCTTCAGCCAGAGAGTGGGGAATCTGTGGAACCTTTTGTCGCAGGAGGCTGTGGAGGCCGGGTCATTGAGTGTCTTTAAGACAGAGATAGATAAGTTCTTGATTAATAAGGGGATCAGGGGTTATGACTTGAAGGGAAACTTACAAGTGGAGGTGTTCCCAGGTATCTGCTGCCCTTGAGTTTCTTGAGCTTCCAGGTGTTAGAAGCCATGGGGTTTGGAGGATGCTGTTGGTGACAAGCGAAAAACAACCCTTTAAGCAGGGAATCTGACAAACTTTTGGCAAAAAAAACACATTAATCATTCATATCACTGGTGTGTCCATTTGAATAAAGTTGTTCCTGGTAACCATTGCCTTACATATCTTACACAACATTTGAGAGGTAATGTTGCTTATTATAATTTTCACCCAGATAATTTCATGCACTGATAGTACACATGAGGAGAATGGATAGCCTATGCCAGTAACCATAGTAACAATCCAATATCAGTGATAAATGTATGTACAATAGACAGTTCCACAAAATCACTGGCTGTCTCTGAAGGGAAATGCTTTGTTGTTCAGTAGAACAAGATTGAATGACTTCTCATTTCTCTATTGAAACTCACCTTCTCAGTATTGAAACCACATAATCACCTTCAAATATAACCAATGTTTGATTCAGAAGGAAAAATGTAAACTGACATTGATAAAGAATTTGCATCATTCCTCCAAAAATTATTTGAGTAATATCCTATGATATATAATCCCAAATTATTTATCAAAGAGCTCCAGATAAGAATCACTTTAACACAGTTAACTTTCTGCTGAAAAGCAATAGTGACTGCTCATTATATACTTTACATTGACTAACGTTCCCATGCTTCACTTCCACAATGTGCTGAATTAAAGGATAAAGCAAGATTGGGCAGTAACTCTGTGTTCATGATGTCATTCACTTTTTGTCAATTCTGTTTGAACTACTTTAATTGGTGGGAGGTTGGGATGATGATTTTTTTTACAGTTAATTTGGGTTGTGAATTTGAAATGCCACATTGGAAATTTCATTGGCCAGTATTCTGAGGAAATGGTAAACCCTTTTCCCCAGGGAATGAATCCTGACCTGATGAAATCTGAATCACTGTGTAAAACCTTCATGACGAGGTAGAGAAAACCCTTTCTGTGGTGTCAGTAGATTCACTATTTTTCTAGGGACAGGAGTTATGATATCAACAATGCCCTTTTGGGAACACACTGGAACCACAATAGCATTCTCCCCAGAGTAAACAGGTCTAAAATCAATGGGAGCTCCAGTGGACTGTTGCGAGTTAATTATCTGCTGCTTTGTTTGGATTAACAGATTAACAGTAACTCAGTCTAATCCTCCTCAATTCTTTCAGACTAAATCAACTGGGGAGAGGTTTCCTCCTCTCAACTCTTGCATTATGTCCAACCTTAAGACCCATCCAATTGACATATTTGGTCAGCTCTCATTACGTTTCACGGGATCATCATTTTCTTAGTTTTACACAGTATTCCCAACAGTCATTTAATTCAAACACTTCAATCTGTCAGTTCTGGCTGGCACTGAGCTTTAGAACCAGGGTTGAAGCAAGAAGATCACTATTCAGGATGAGTAAGAGTCTCCAGACATCCGAATGAGAGACACCCAAGACTGAAACTACCACATACATCATCGAAGCAGATTTGTTCTCACTGGGTGATCTAACACATCTCAGTTCTCCAGGATAGTGCTGCAGTTGTTTCTCTCCAGTTTGAGAACTTATTAATGAGCTTGGTTTTCATGTTTACTGAGAAAATACTTCCCGTGGAAAACAATTTCTCCTAAAAAAATATGAATTTGTCTTTATAAATCTAAATTGGTTCTGGTCAATGTTCCTACAAATATATTTCAATCAAGGGATGGGGTTTTCCAACCATTCCCAGTTGTGGGAACTTCCAGTCCCACTGACAGTGACCCCCACCCAACCCCTTTCACAGCGACGGGACTGGAAGATTCCACCACTGGCCAATGGCTGGTTGCCTCCGTCACCACAAACCACGCCACTGAGGGTGAGAATCCCATTGAAGGGAACCTTGGCCTGAGAAAAATATGCAATGGCAACTGCATAACTGGTAGCTCTGTCTGATACGGCACTCACCAAGATAGTTACCGTGGAAAATATGTACCTGAAGTTCCACAAACTTCAGAATTACAACCAAATAACTTACAAGGTACAAGAAGCTCAACACCATCCAGGGCAAAGCAGTCTATTTGATTACTGTTACTAGAGAGGTAGTGCTTGATAGACTAACGGTACTGATGGTGGACACGTCCCCAGGACCAGAGGGAATGCATCCCAGGGTACTGAAGGGAATGGCGGAGGTGATAGTAGATGCCGGAGTGATTATTTACTACACTTTGCTGGATTCCGGGCAAGTGCCGGAAGATTGGAAAATGGCTAATGTTACGCCACTGTTTGAAAAAGGTAGCAGACAAAAGGCAGGGAATTATAGGCCGGTTAGTTTAACGTCAGTAGTGGGAAAAATGCTTGAATCCGTCATCAAAGAAGAAATAGGGAGACACCTAGAAAGGAATGCTTTGATAGAGCAGACGCAGCACGGATTCGTTAAGGGGAAGTCGTGTTTGATGAATTTATTGGATTTCTATGAGGATGTGACTAGTGCGGTAGACAGAGGGGAACCGGTGGATGTGGTGTTTCTCAATTTTCAAAAAGCGTTTGATAAGGTGCCGCACAAAAGGTTGCTTCAGAAGGTTAGGGGGCATGGAGTTGGGGGTAAGGTGTTAGCGTGGATAGAGGATTGGTTGTCAAATAGGAGGCAGAGAGTTGGTATCAATGGATGCTATTCTGATTGGCGGCTGGTGACTAGTGGAGTGCTGCAGGGATCAGTGCTGGGGCCTCAGCTATTTACCATTTGTATAGATGATCTGGAGGAGGGAGCTGAGTGTAGGGTGACGAAATTTGCTGATGACACAAAGATGAGTGGGAAGGCAAATTGTGCGGAGGGTGTGGAAAGTCTGCAGAGGGATCTGGATAGGCTGAGCGAGTGGGCGAGGACCTAGCAGATGGAGTACAATGTTAGCAAGTGTGAGGTTATCCACTTTGGCAGAAATAATAGTAAGAGGGATTACTATTTAAAGGGTGAAAAGCTGCAGCATGCTACAGTGCAGAGGGACCTGGGGGTCCTTGTGCATGAGTCGCAAAAACCCAGTCTGCAGGTGCAGCAGGTGATCAGGAAGGCGAATGGGACGCTGGCCTTTATAGCGAGGGGGATTGAATATAAAAGCAGGAGGTTTTGCTGCAACTGTACAGGGTACTGGTGAGGCCGCAGCTGGAGCACTGTGTGCAGTTTTGGTCGCTGAACTTGCGGAAGGATATTTTGGCCTTGGAGGGAGTGCAAAGGAGGTTCACTAGGCTGATACCGGAGATGAGGGGGTTGGACTATGAAGAGAGACTGAATAGAGACTGAATGGGGGGCGTTTAAGAGATCCGTGGATAGGTTTATGGATGGAAAGGGATTGGTTTAGGTTAGAGGGTCATTGCTTTTTTAATTGGTCAGCGCAACATCGTGGGCCGAAGGGCCTGTTCTGCGCTGTAATGTTCTATGCTCTAGACTGGGTCTGTACTCATTGGAGTTTAGAAGGATGAAGGGGGATCTTATAGAGACGTATAAGATAATGAAGGGGATGGATAGGGTAGAGGTAGAGAGACTCTTCCCGCTCAGAAAGGACAGCAGGACTAGAGGGCACAGCCTCAAGATAAAGGGGGGGCGGTTTAGAACGGAGTTGAGGAGGAACTTCTTCACTCAAAGGGTGGTGAATCTCTGGAATTCTCTGCTCGTTGAAGTGGTGGAGGCTGCCTCGCTAAATATATTTAAGTAGATAGGTTTTTGACAGACAAGGGAGTTAAGGGTTATGGGAGAAAGCGGGAAAGTGGAACTGATCCACTTCAGATCATCCATGATCTTATTGAATGGCGGGGCAGGCTCGAAGGGCTAGATGGCCTATTCCTGCTCCTATTTCTTATGTTCTTATTGCTACCCTTCCATAAATATTCACTTCCTACATCACTGACGCACAGTGGCTGCCGTGTATACCATCTGCAAGATGTTCTGCAGCAATGAACCAGGGTTCCTTAGGCAGCACCTTCCAAACTCACGACTGGTACCATCTTGAATGACCATGTCAGCAGATACCTGGGAAGCCTCCTATTTGGAAATTCCCCTCCAAACCACACACCATTGTGATTTGGAAAGACAGCGATGGTTCTTGCATTACCATTGGGTCATAATCCTGGAGCTCCCTCCCTCACAGCACTGTGGCTGTACCTACACCACATGTAACAGTTTAAAAAGGCAGCTCACCATCACCTTTTCAAAGGAAATTAGGGGCGGGGGAAATAATTGCTCACTGAGCAGTGACTCCCCCATCTGTTAAATTAATAATTTTAAAAATGCTCTTGACTCTGAAATTTCCATTTTTATTCAGCACAAGCTTAAATTGGAAGCGCCTATGAGGCAGTCGAGTGATGGAGTGTTGAGTTATCTTAATTACTTTCCCAGGATTTTGACCGTGTTTATCATTGTGGAAAGATTCCAAGTTGAGGTCAGCTTTCTCCCGGAAGGTGTTGGGAAAAGCAGAGTTTAATTATCACAGCTCGCTATGTGCTCAAGGTGTTTCTATCTTGCCTAACACCCATGTTTACTACTTCTTGTTCCCAACATCTGAGCCTCACACAAACCAGTTCCTTCTCTCAAATAAACCTGTTGAGGTTTGTTGTGTTTAATGGTCAGGGTGATCAGGTCAGCGTGAATCTTCCGGCCCATTGATCTTAGCCAGTTTTGACAAGCAAACACTCACAGGACTCGCACAGTATTAATTGTCAGGTTCGGGGAAACTAAGACATAACATTGGCCAATAGTGACTTTCACATGAACAAGGTCTAATTATAAGCGAAAAATAGTCCAGACCTGTGCGAGTGAATGATCTAAAAGTATTAACTTTCCCTGAAGTCTAGAGCAGTTATATATCTCAAGGGTTTGACATTTCCTTTTCAAGAATAAAAAGAAATGACGGTGGAATAAGTTGTTATTTCACTTGTGGGATCAGGTCCAAACAGATGGCGTGATGGCCTCGCTTTGGATTGGCTTTTAAATATCTAAATGAAGGGTTTGAGCAATTTCATCAAATTCCTGGCAGATTGAAGCAAAATAAATATAATTTCCATTATTTCTTTTCCTATATTTGTTCCTGAGATGTGGCCAGCATTTATTGCCCATCCCCGAGGGTATTTTAGAGTCAACACATTGCTGTGACTCTGGAGTCACATGTAGGCCAGACCAGATAAGGATGGCAGATTCCCTTCCCTGAAGGACATTACTGAACCAGAGGGGTTTTTACAACAATCAGCAATGGTTCCATGGTCATCATTAGACTTTTAATTCCAGATTTTTATTGAATTCAAATTTCAACATCCGCCCTCATGGAATTTGAACCTTTGTCCCCAGAACATTGTCCTGCTTCCCTGGATTACTGGTTCAGTGACAGGACCACTATGCCACTGCCTCCCTATGTTGGAAATGACCTATAGGATAGAGAATGTGAGTAATGAGAATGTCCTGTTCATCTGCACAGACACCATTTTGAAACTTTCGGGACTTTTGGAACATTAGTCAGTGTAATGAGACCCTGCCTTGAATTGTGTGTGTGTTGGGAGCTGCGAGTTGAAAAGATTTCTTTCTATAGATCTATTATCATTTTTTACACTGTGGAAATAAGTTGCATTATCTCCTGTGATAATTCCTACAGTCACATAGTCCGAGTCCAGTTCACTGCCCTTTCCCCTCCCGCACACCTGGTCGCAGCTTCACAAACAGCGCTCACCCCCCACATGCCCAAAACTCACCAGTCCAGTTCCAATCGTAACCGTATCCAAACATCCAACACTGCAAAGCCCAGGCTGTCATCAGAATGGAGAATATCACATGGTCACACAGTGTGAATATTTAAATATGGATTAGTCGATGCAGAAACTCAAGGAGAGTTTTTACCCCTTTTTAATTCAGAGAGACTGACTGTAGGATGCTGCTCGCGTGGTTTGGATATAACCTTCCAGTCAGTGAGAATGAGACCTGGGATCTTTTGCTTTGTATAGAACTCAGCACTCTGCAGAACCAGAGAAATAATACAGCACAAAAGGGGCCATTTGGTCCATCTTGCCCATGCCAGCCCATGGACACCAGGTGTCTTTTCTAATGCCACCTTCCTGCACCCGGCCCATAGCCCTGTAGGTGTAATTCCAAGTACTTTTCAGAAGAGTTTAGGGTCTCTGTCAATACCACCAATTCAGGCAGTGAATTCAAACACCCACTACCCTTTGAGTAAAAGAGTTCCTCCTCATGAACCCTCTAATCCTTCTGCCATTTAGTTTGAATTTATAGCCCCTGAACTTTTTGCCAAAGGAAACAGGCTCCTCTTACGTACTCTCAGCCTCCCCCTCACAATTTTGTACATCTTAATCATGTCATTCCTGCAGCCTTCTCTGTTCCAAGGAAAACAACTCCAAACTCTCCAATCTCTTCTCGTAGTTCCAATTCTCCAGCCCTGGCAACATTCTAGTAAACTTCCTCTACACGCTCTCCAGAGCAATTACATCCATGATCATCCTCAACACCGGTGTTCCACAAGGCTGTGTTTTCAGCCCCTACTATACTCCTTATATACCTATGACTGTATCACCAAATTGCCCTCCAATTTGATTTTCAAGTTTGCTGATGACACCACCGTTGAGGGTTGGACCTCAAACAATGACGAGACAGAGTACAGAATTGAGATAGAGAATCTGGGGAACTGGTGTGACAGCAATAATCTCTTCCTCAACCTCAAGGCGTTTGATAAGGTCCCCCATGCAAGACTTCCTGCGAAGGTGAGAGGGCATGGGATCCAAAGGCCTTTGGCCTTGTGGATCCAGAACTGGCTTGCCTGCAGACGGCAGAGAGTGGTTGTGGATGAGTATTTTTCGGCATGGAGGTCCGTCACCAGTGGAGTGCCCCAGGGATCTGTTCTGGGACCCTTGCTGTTTGTCATTTTCATAAATGACCTGGATGAGAAAGTGGAGGGATGGGTTAGTAAGTTCGCTGATGACACTAAGGTCGGTGGTGTTGTGGATGGTCTGGAAGGATGTCAAAAGTTGCAGCAGGACATAAATAGGATGCAGGACTGGGCGGAGAAGTGGCAGATGGACTTCAACGCGGATAAATGTGTAGTCGTCCATTTTGGCAGAACCAATGGGATGAACGAGTACACTATCAAGGGCAGGAGTCTTAGTAGTGTTGAAGAGCAGAAAGATCTTGGGGTCCGGGTCCACAGGACTCTTAAATCGGCCACGCAGGTGGAGGATGTGGTCAAGAAGGCGTATGGTGTACTGGCCTTCATTAATCGAGGGATTGAGTTTAGGAATCGGGAGGTAATGCTACAACTTTATAAGACCCTTGTCAGGCCTCATTTGGAGTACTGTGCGCAGTTCTGGTTGCTTCACTATAGGAAGGACGTAGAAGCTATTGAAAGGGTACAGAGGAGATTTACAAGGATGTTGCCTGGACTGGGAGGCATGCCTTATGAAGTTAGGTTGAGGGAGCTGGGACTCTTTTCCCTGGAGAGACGAAGGTTGAGAGGCGACCTGATAGAAGTTTATGAAACGTTGAGAGGAATAGATAGGGTGGATTCTCAGAGGCTATTTCCCCGGGTTGAAATGGTCGCTACGAGAGGACACAGATTGAAGGTGCGGGGAGGAAAGTACAGAAGTGATGTTAGGGGTAAGTTTTTCACTCAGAGGGTGGTGAGCGAATGGAATCGGCTGCCATCAGTGGTGGTGGAGGCGAACTCGCTGGGGTCTTTTAAAAGACTTCTGGATGAGTATATGGGATTTAATGGGATTGGGGGTTATAGATAGGTCTATAGATTGGTAGGTGCTGATGTGATCGGCGCAACTCGTGGGCCGAAGGGCCTGTTTGTGCTGTAGTGTTCTATGCTCTATGTTCTATGTCAGCAAAATGAAGGAATTGTTATGGACTTCAGAAAGTGTAAAGGAGAATGTGCCCCTGTCTACATCAATGGAGATGAAATAGAAAGGGTTGAGAGCTTCACGTTTTTGGGTGTCCAGATCACCAACAACCTATCCTGGTCCCTCTAGGCTGACACGATAGTTAAGAAAGCCCACCAATGCCTCTACTTTCTCAGAAGGCTAAGGAAATTTGGCATGTCAGCTATGGTTCTCATTTTACAGATGCACCATAGAAAGCATTTTTTGTGGTTGTATCACAGCTTGATATGGCCCCATCTCTACCCAAGACCGCAAGGAACTACAAAAGGTCATGAAAGTAGCCCAATCCATCACGCAAACCAGCCTCCCAACCATCGACTCTGTCCCCACCTCCTGCTGCCTCACAAAGCAGCCAGCATAATTAAGGACCCCAAGCACCCTGGACATTCTCTTTTCCACCATTTTCCTTCAGGAAAAAGATACAAAAGTCTGAGGTCACGTACCGACCGACTCAAGAATAGCTTCTTCCCTGCTGCTGTCAGACTTTTGAATGGACCTACCTCGCATTAAGTTGATCTTTCTCTACACCTGAGCTATGACTGTAACACTGCATTCTGCACCCTCTCGTTTCCTTCTCTATGATTGGTTTGTTGTGTCTGTACAGCACGCTAGAAACAATACTTTTCACTGTATATTAATACATGTGACAATAATAAATCAAATCAAAATCAATAGTCCTTCCTGTAATGTGGTGAACAGAACTGTACACAATATTCCAGATGTAGCCTCACCAGTGTTTATACAATTCCAACGTTGTATTCCTATATTTATATTCTATACCTTTGCCAATGAATATTGCATGTTCCTTCTTTACAATGTTATCTCCTTATACTGGGACCTTTAGTGACCTGTGGACTTGTGCACCAAGATCTCTCACTTCATCTCCCCTCTCAGTGTGTTGTTGCTTATTATTAATATTTGTGCAGTGAGCCATTCCGAGAGCCCTATGTTTTCAATTCTAATCCTATCACAACAGCATAAAGTGTGTGATTCCGAAGCAGCAGCATTGACTAATGGGTCCATTTTAAAAGTGACATTGCATCTATAATAATGACATTCTGTGGCACGACTTGAATATCCACTGCATTACAACGTGGTTCAAAGTGGTTTGTTTAGCAGTCAAAGCTTGTATTACACCAATTGAATTTTATTTTTTATCTGCATGTTCCAGCTGGACATGATTTGTGCTAAAATAACAAAAAGATTATTATTTGTTTGATTTCTTGAGACTCTGTACAAAACAGCTGGAATTTTAAGTCCACTTAACCAAATAGATACAACTTGACACATTAACGGCAAACTGCTTTGTTCTCTGTTGCAGTGTGCCAGTCAGATTAATGCACCTCCTGGAATTAAGTATCGCTCTACAAAGGATTATCCGGATGATGTTCTTCGTTTTGTGCGCAGTCATCCCGTGATGTACCAACCAGTCCATCCTGTACACAAGAGGCCGGTATTGCTGCGGGCTGATGGGAAACACAACTTGAAGCAGCTTGTAGTTGACCGTGTTGATGCTGAAGATGGTGAATATGACGTCCTGTTCATCGGCACAGGTAACACAGAACTTACAAGAAAATGCTGGGGGAGTTTAGGATAAAATAGGCAGACAGTCCCACTTTCCATCTTCCTGAACTGGTTCCAAAATTCAGCTGAGATTTTGTTTTATTCATGGAATGTGGGCATCACTGGATGAACCAGAATTCACAGAATCATAGAATCCTACAGTGCAGAAGGAGGCCATTTGGTCCATTGAGTCTGCAGTGACCCCAATCCAACCCAGGCCCTATCCCCATGTATTTACCCTAGCTAGTCCCCCTGACACTAAGGAGCAATTTGGCATGGCCAATCCATCTAAACCGCACATTTTTGGACTGTGGGAGGAAACTGGAGCACCTGGAGGAAATCCACGCAGACATGGGGAGAATGTGCAGACTCTGCACAGATGACCCAAGCCGGAAATTGAACCTGGGTCCCTGGCACTGTGAGGCAGCAGCGCTAACCGCTGTGCCACCATGCAACCCATTCATTACCCATTACCCTTAACTGCTCATCAACTGAGTAGCTTGCTCGGCCATTTCAGAGTCAACCACTTTTCTGTGATTTGGGACCGGGGAAGAACGGCAGATTTCAAAAGAACAAAGGTCAAAGAAAATTCCAGCACAGGAACAGGCCCTTCGGCCCCTCCAAGCCCGCACTGACCATGCTGCCCAACTTAAATGAAACCCCCTACCCTTCCAGGGGCCTTATCCCTCTATTCCCATCCTATTCATGTACTTGTCAAGATGCCCCTTAAAACTCACTACCGTATCCGCTTCCACTCCCTCCCCCAACAATGAGTTCCAGGCAGCCACTACTCTCTGTGTTAAAAATCTGCCTTGTCTGTCTCCTTTAAACCTTGCCCCTCACACCATGCCCCCGAGTAATTGACTCTTCCACCCTGGGAAAAAGCTTCTGACTATCCACTCTCCGCGCCTCTCATAATCTTGTAGACCTCTATCAGGTCTCCCCTCAACCTCCGTCACTCCAGTGAGAACAAACCAAGTTTCTCCAACCTCTCCTCTTAGCTAATGCCCTCCATGCCAGGCAACATCCTGGTAAATCTTTTCTGTAACCCTCTCCAAAGCCTCCACATCCTTCTGGTAGTGTGGTGACCAGAATTGAACACTATATTTCCAAGCGCAGCCTAACTAAGGTTCTATAAAGCTGCCAATTTTTAAACTAAATACCCCAGCTGTTGAAAGTAAGCATGCCGTATGCCTTCTTGACTACCTTCTCCACCTGCATTGCCACTTTCAGTGCCCTGTGTACCTGTACACCCAGATCCCTTTGCCTATCAATACTCTTAAAGGTTCTGCCATTTACTGTATATTTCCTATCTGTATTAGACCTTCCAAAATGCATTACCTCACATTTGTCTGGATTAAACTCCATCTGCCATCTCTCTGCCCAAGTCTCCAACTGATCTATATCCTGCTGTATCCTCTGGTGGTCCTCATCGCTATCTGCAAATCCACCAATCTTTGTGTCGTCTGCAAACTTACTAATCGATCCAGTTACATTTTCCACCTAATCATTTATATATATTACAAACAGCAAAGATCCCAGCACTGATCCCTGAGAAACACCACTTGTCACCACCCTCCATTCAGAAACACACCCTTCCACTGCTACCCTCTGTCTCTTTGACCGAGCCAGTTTTGTATCCACCTTACCAGCTCACCTCTGATCCCGATCAACTTCACCTTCTGCATCAGTCTGCCACGAGGGACCTTGTCAAAGGCCTTACTGAAGTCCATGTAGACAACATCCACTGCCCTCCCCTCATCAATCATCTTCGATCATTTCCTTCCCTAAAGGATATTAATGAACAGATGGGTTTTTGCAACCATCAGCAATGGTTTCATGGTCACTGCTGGACTTGAAATTCCAATTTTTTATTGAATTGAAATGTCACCATCTTCTGTGGTGAGATTTGAACCCAGATCCCTCGAGCATCACTCTGGGTCTCTGAATTACTAATTCAGTGACAATAACATTCTGCCACTGCCTCCCAATTATCTGTGTAGTGAAAGCCTTCCTGTGATAATGAACCTTAATGCCTCTCCAATGGCTGAAATCCCAATTTTGTAATCACAAACTGTCATCACATTCTCTCATTTTCTCATTCATTCAGTTTCTTTGTGATTAGTAAATGGAAAATTCAGGCTGATTGGAATAAACAAAATTCATTATGTTGTGTTTCATTTATTCCAAATTCCAATGGGAGATTTTTGTTAACGGTCTACTGTTACATTTTCATCTGATCAGCCAATGAACAAGTTGAATAATCAGCTGATGTGATGTTTATTGGTTGGAGGATCGGGATTGGTAGAAATCCAGGAATGGGTCAGGCACAGGCTAACAGTGAATTCAGTCGGCGCACTTCTGCTGCCTGTGTCTACAAACAGAAATGTTAGAAAGAAATCTTTGATGGATTTGTGAGCAGCTTCTGACACACTCCTGGAGGATTGTTGATTCAGCTAGGATTAGATCCCCAATGAATAGAGTAACAACAGTGCGCATCATGGAGACATAAGACACAGCGTTCACACTGGAGCTGGTCTGTTCACACTGAGAACAGGCTGGAAAGGAGAACACAAGTAGGAAGTGACTCTGTGACACGGAGTGAATCTTTCCAGAATGTATTCACCCTGTTAATTTTACTGGAGAAGATTGGAAGATAGCTGTGTTGCGACTTTGATGTTAGCCTTTAAACTAATCACAACTTAACCCTTCATAACCAAGTCACAGGCCATGATTCTCCCACCCTGCTGTGTTCATTTTCCAGTGCAGTGAGCTCGGAGGTTCTTGTGCAGCCAATTTGTGGGGTTCACGAGCGTTAGTGTCCCGCTTGTATCTCCCAGCACCGGATTTCTGGCAGTGTTTGCTCCGTGCTGGAAATCGGCGGGAAGACACAAAGACCATTTATATGGTCATGATATAATTTAACTAAGATTACCAGGTCCAGGGCAGAAGCTCCTGGATCCGCGAGAATCTCTCCACCTCCCCCCTCACCCCTTCTCCCCGCCACCCCCAAAGCCAGAGTCTTTCACTCCAGTGGGATTACGGTAGCTTCCCACTAGCAGCTTGACCCCACTGGAGTGAAGGGAGAGCAATTGGGACCCCCCCAAAGAATGAGGCGGCAAGGTCTCCCCTTGGTCTGGGGCACCCTGGCAGTAACACCCCCTGGAATGGGGGATCAAGGCTGGGCCTGAGAATAGCCAGAGGCCAGTGAGTGAGCTTTGGGGGGAGCGGAGTGCTAGTGTTTCGGAGGTCATGGAGCTAGTGAGCAATTGGGAGGCCATCAATGCGGGGCCACTGTGCACGTGCCAATCTCAGCAGTGACAGATCAGCGCAAGAGCAGTGGCCCACTCAGCACGCTGATTTCAGTCTTTCCAGTGGGAAAAGGCCCTGCCCCTGGTGACCTTGGCAATGCACAGAGTATGGGAGATTCTTCTCTGAACTCCTACTGAAATAAACAATGTTAATTACTCCAGTTTTCACAAGAATTCAACACTTAGAATTTTGGGGGGAGAATTCCATCCACATAATTTGCTTAAACAGCTTTTTAAATCAAGCTTTGTAGCTTGGCTCCTGGAAAATAAAAGGTCAATACCAGTAAGTAGGTGGAGCCCAGAATTCAGGAATATATGAGCAGTTATAGTTTCAAATTTGATTACAAATAATTAGCGTATACCAATCAAGATATAGGTGTCTTCTCTATCCATTCACATTTATTGATTAAGATTACATCATTCATAAGTTACAGGTATCAAAACCAATCAAAATCACCTTACACTTGCTTAATTGTAATATCCAATCAGCGTAAAGACTTAATCATGTCAGCTGATCCAATTCATTATCCCAGTGAAATCTCAGCTTGTCTCCGTGTCGGGGACATCACTCCTTTTTTCTCATCCCAGATGTCTGATTTAATGAATTCTCTCAGACAAAAGACCTTGGTGCTTATTATTGAAGACTTTTATAAAGAACATTTTGCATTGTGATTTTTAAACTTGTTGATTATTAACCCTTTCAAGCCGGCATCAAACAATTCAAAACAACTTTTCAAAATGTTTAACAAAGCTTTTGTCCTTCTCACAGATGCAGGAATCGTGTTAAAAATTATTATAATTTACAATCAGGAGAGTGAGACTCTGGAGGAAGTGGTGCTGGAGGAGCTGCAAGTGTTTAAGGTGAGAATTGGTTGTAATGTCTGTGTTTAAGCTGATTTCCTCATGTGGCAATGAAATATTACTGGGCATCAAGTAACAGAGATCTTTGTTTCAATTTTAGGTTCCAACACCAATAGTCACCATGGAGTTTTCGGTTAAACGGGTAAGAGATATGCAAATGTGGGGCAAGGAGAAGGAAAATTTACTTAATGAGAAATAATAAATCATTCAGGAAATTAAATATCCACATTGTGGTGTCAGTTTACAGTGGTTGCTGTTCCACAATAACATACACAATAGGATTAATCCATTCAGAGGGTCTGTTCTAAGATTACTGAGATTGCCGATTAGACAAAGCCTTGTTCATGTCAAATCTCAGCAGCTGCAAGAATAAGAAAACACCATAGCAACCAATAAACTCTCACCTTGGTGAAGGCTAACAGTGGTGGGTAGTGTGGTCCCTCCTCTGACTTTGTGCTTGTTTTTGGCAGGAACGATGAACTTGCTCCCGCTGAGTGGGAACAGAGAGTGTTGGAATTTTGCACTGATTATTCAGCAGCTGTGAAAAGAGCCTGACACAAATGTTCCTGTCCCTGAGACTGAGCAGAATGTCACACAAACTCTGAAAAACCTCTCACTCTTTCAACACCCTGATGCAGCTGTTACTTTTTTTTCAAACTTTTGCTGCTTATGTTTCAGAATTTTAGAATTTACAATTTTTTTGGATTGTTTTTGAGTCAGTTCACTATGTCTGTCCTTACTGCAGACGGCACTGTCTGTGTCTGTCATTGCTATACACAGTAATATCTGTGTCTGTCCGTGCTACAGACGGCACTGTCTGTAGCAGATACAGAAACAGACAGTACTCCCTGTCTGTCTTTTCTGAACGGCACTGTCTGTGTGTCTGTCTCTGTTACAGACAGTACTGTCTGTGTGTCTGTACCTGCTGCAGGTGGTGCTGTCTGTGTCTGTCTCTGTAACAGACAGTACTGTCTGTGTGTCTGTTCTTGCTGAGATGGTACTGTCTGTGTCTGTACCTGCTGCGGGTGGTACTGTCTGTGTCTGTACCTGCTGCGGGTGGTACTGTCTGTGTCTGTCTCTGTTACAGACAATACTGTCTGTGTGTCTGTTCTTGCTGAGATGGTACTGTCTGTGTCTGTACCTGCTGTAGGTGGTACTGTCTGTGTCTGTCTCTGTTACAGACAGTGCTGTCTGTGTCTGTACCTGCTGCGGGTGGTACTGTCTGTGTCTGTCTCTGTTACAGACAGTGCTGTCTGTGTGTCTGTACCTGCTGCGGGTGGTACTGTCTGTGTCTGTCTCTGCTACAGATGACACTCCCCCCAGGATATGGGGAATTTCCCATGCCTCCATTAAGCAGTGGGGTGGTCACCTCACCCTCCATCCCCCAGTGCCAGGGGACCGTTGCTCTCCCGCTGTTCTGTACTGTTCACTGCTGGTGGATTCCCCTCGTCTACTTCATACTTCATATTTTAAAAAGCAGTTATAAACGTGACGTTATTTGGTTGAGGAGAGAATTCTGAATCTGGAGGAACATATGACCGGGAAGTCCATTTATTATATTGGGATGTTTTTAATTGAGGTTTTTGCAGGGATCTCATTCCCTCACCAGTGAGGGACGGGAAACATCAGATCAGCTCCACTGTCTGTGTGACTTCACCCGCAATCCCTGACAGTAATTCCTTGCAATCATTAATGGGGTGAATGGCTACAGGTCCTAATAACTTGTCTTTGTTTTATTTTAATGCAGCAAAATTTATACGTGGGTTCAAGGTCAGGCATTGTTCAGATGAAGATCCATCAATGTGACATGTACGGCTCAGCCTGTACTGACTGCTGCCTCGCCAGAGATCCATACTGTGCCTGGGACGGTGTCTCCTGTACCAGGTATTATCCACCTGCACCACCTGCTAAAAGGTAACTGGATTCTAT
The DNA here is from genome assembly GCF_965287045.1 of Carcharhinus amblyrhynchos. Classification (NCBI taxonomy): domain Eukaryota; kingdom Metazoa; phylum Chordata; class Chondrichthyes; order Carcharhiniformes; family Carcharhinidae; genus Carcharhinus; species Carcharhinus amblyrhynchos. Next base: position 53,241,896 of record NC_137342.1, read on the forward strand.
TTGCTACGCAGGTTACTTGTAATTTGAACCATGGTATTCTTGTTAATCTTGAAGTGGGAACATTACAAACAGGATCTGGTTTCAGCAATGGGAACAACACCGAGTCCCTGCTCAGTCTCTGCCAGAACATCAGGTCAGATCGAGTGGATATGTTGACATCAGCCTTTCAATGTTGTTTATATATGGCTGGGTTTTATTCGATGTTATCGTGTCTCTGCTGATGACCTTTGGTGTATCTTCACCAGAAAGTGAGAACATCAGTGACATTCAGTCCTGAATACATTGGGATGATACTTTCACTCTCTGAGATATAGGGTTTATTGTGGGTGTGCGATTCTATCCACTTAACACCAGGGCTGTTGTTTTATCAAGTTGATGTCCCCAAGCTATAGCTTGTGAACAGTATTTGGTGTCACCACCTCACACTCTGAGGCATGATGTGGAGATGCCGGTGATGGACTGGGGTGAGCACAGTAAATAGACTCACACACCAGGTTAAAGTCCAACAGGTTTATTTGGTAGCACGAGCTTTCGGAGCGCTGCCTCTTCATCAGGTGAGTGAGAGTCAGGTCACTCACCCAATGAAGGAGCAGCACTCTGAAAGCTCGTGCTACCAAATAAATCAGTCGGACTTTAACCTGGTGCCGTGAGACTACTTATTGCACTCTGAGGCAACAAGGGCGGGGTTGCCAAGGAGATGTGGGAGGGTAATCAGGGGGTGGATTTCTGTGTGAGGGGGAGGGGATAGTGATTACTGAGGGGGAGGGGATAGTGATTACTGAGGGGGAGGGGATAGTGATTACTGAGGGGGAGGGGATAGTGATTACTGAGGGAGGGGGAGTGGTGATTGTTCCTTTAAGGATCAACCTGCAGGGTAAGGGTCACATGACCTGAGGAACCAATCAAAAGCAAGGTGAGGGATCACCTTGCTGAGTTTGGGTTTTAGTAGTTTTGTGTGAGTTGGCTGCGAGTCTTTGTAAATAATTCTGTAAATAATGAAATTGTTATTTTTCCTCAACTTACATTGGTGGTGAGGGTAAAAGTGAGCATTGAGCTGTATACAGTTTCTGTTGAAGTTGAGACAAAGAGTAATTACAAAAATGCTGCTACTTGGATGGATAGATTGTTTTGACACAATACAAAGAGTGTTTGGGGTGTTACTAACAGGCAAATGGAATAGAGGAGGAGGAGAGAAAGGCAATTCTCCTGAGTGTGTGTGGGATCCAGGCTTTCAATCTGGTTTGCAGACTCACAACCCCAAACATACCCAGTTCTAAGTCATTCAATGAGATCATTGAATCGATAAAGTCACATTTCTATCCAAAATATTTGGTTATATTGTAGAGGTTTAAGTTTAGTTCAGGCAAATGTGAGGTAATGCATGTTGGAGGGCCTAATAAGATAGAAAATATACAGTAAATGGCAGAACCCTTAAGAGTATTGATAGGCAGAGGGATCTGGGTGTACAGGTACACAGGGCATTGAAGGTGGCAACACAGGTGGAGAAGGTATACAGCATGCTTGCCTTCATCAGCCAGGGCACTGAGTTTAAAAATTGACAAGTCATGTTGCAGCTTTATAGAACCTTAGGCCACACTTGGAATATAGTGTTCAATTCTGGTCGCCACACTACCAGAAGGATGTGGAGGCTTTGGAGAGGCTACAGAAAAGATTTACCAGGATGTTGCCTGGTATGGAGAGCATTAGCTATGAAGAGAGGTTGGAGAAACTTGGTTTGTTCTCACTGGAACAAAGTTGAGGAGCAACCTAATAGAAATCTACAAAGTTATGAGAGGCATGAACAGCGTGGATAGTCAGAAGCATTTTCCCAGGGTGGAAGAGTCAATTACTGGGGGCACAGGTTTAAGGTGTGAGGGACAAGGTTTAAAGGAGATGTACGAGGCAGATTTTTTACACAGAGGCTACTGGGTGCCTGGAACTCGTTGCCAGGGGAGGTAATGGAAGTGAATACATTTGTGACCTTTAAGGGGCATCTTGAAAAGTGCATGAATAAGATGGGAATAGAGGGATATGGTCCCCGGAAGGGTAGGAGCTTTCAGTTCAGTTGGGGGCAGCATAGTCAATGCAGGCTTGGAGGGGCCGAAGGGCCTGTTCCTGTGCTGGAATTTTCTTTGTTCTCTGTTCTAATTGAAGGGGGAGAGCCTCAGGGAATCTATTGTGACTTATATCACCGAGTTGAAGCAAATCTCAAAATAGTCTGTGGGGTGAATAATGAGGCTAATCACCAGAAGCTGCTAGCAGAGTCAGATATCAATTTTGAGTGCATGTTGGAGTTAGTGTTGGTAATAGTGAGAGCTGGAAAGGTGAAGAATAATTACTCTGTAAAATGGTGGCATTCACCAGTTGACAGAGGAGGTGCAAAAACCCAAGACATCGCAGTGAAGTGAGAAGAGAGTTCAACCCTAATAAACAAGAAGGTTCAGATGAGGAATTCAATGGTAAAGATTGAAGTGGAATGTTACCGTTGTGGGGGTAACCACGCCCCTGAATCCTGCAGCTATAAAAAGGCTGAATGTTTGTTCTGTCACAGGAAAGGCTAGTTAAGGCATCGGCAAAAATGAAGTCAAGTTTACCCAGTGGTCAATTAACTGGAGAGCTACCAGTATATAATGTGGAAGAAACTAGCACCAACAGCTGAGATATCCATTCCCTACTGAATACGGATAAGACAAACCCCATTACTGGAACGGTCTGGGGAAATGGGAAGTCTCAAAGTGGGAGTAGGTACCGGGGAATCTGCTAATGTGATAGGTTAAAAACTTACACAGGGGAAGCCATATAAATAGTGAGAATGATGATGTAACCTGTAAACTACAGGCAACAATCTGCCCAGCTCCGAGTTACATCAGGCAAAAGACAAAGGCTTCTGGGGCTGCAATTAGTGCAAATAAATCAAATTGGTCTGAGATTTTTCAAGGGCGGGAAGAAGGATGCTCGAAGCGATGAAAATGTGAATCAATCTTCAGTGAATCATTTGACTAGATGAAAGGCCTATAGGTGAAAATCTATCTGAATCCAGAGGAAAGCTCTCAGTTTTTCAGCACAAGACCAGTACTGAATACCTTACGGCATTCAATAGTAAATATATTTTAAAAATGTAAGGAAAGGTGACGACTGGATTAGAGAGAGAGAAGAATTGGGTCTGATCCAGCCAGTTCATTCCACAAAATGGGCAGCACCTATTGTCCCTGTGTTGAAGCCATTCTGACCACATTTGTTGGGACTGTAGATTAACAGTTAATCAAGCTGCCAAGCAAATAAGGATCCAATCCCCAAGATTGTAGACCTGTGTGCAAAGCTTGCTGGAGGTCACTCTTAAATAAACCTGGATATGAGTCACACACATCAGCAACTTGAGTTAGACAATACTTCCAGAGATTATGTCTTGATAAATACCCACAAAACATTGTTCCAAACATACACCTGCCTTTTATTGTGTTTTCAACATGTGCAATTTTCCAGAGGACAATGGAGAGTTCAGTGTAAGGGTTATCACAGGTTGTGATAAACATTGATGATGGTCTCATAACTGATTGTTGTGGGAGAATGGGAGGAAGCTTTTTTGGGTTGTGTGAGGTTACAGGGAGAAAGCTGATTTGGAGTGTATAAGGGGGAAGGAGCTGATTGCTATGGGGGAGAGCAAGGTGGGGGGCTGATTGGTGTATGAAGGGGGAACGGGAGGGAGCTGTGCGAGGTCACCAACTCTGTATAATGTCACGGTGTGAGGTCAGTGTGAATGGCCATTGTGTACGCTCTCAGAATGAAGACTCTCGCTCTCTCCACATACTCCATTCTCTGCAGACAGGAGGAATTAGTGACTCTGTGTCAATGCTGCTGTTACCATCTCACACAATGTTTTTACTTTCCTTGCCTTTGCCAGACATACGGTCCGTTTATCCCGGGCACTTGGAGGAATCGGTCAGAATGTTAAACACACTTCCCTCTCTCCAAAGGGAGCCGGGGAATTAAGCTACTGATACTTTCTGAGACGGAGAGAGCTTTTAGCAACAAATCCATGATATTGAGTGTCTGACTCACAAACATTGGAATGTAAGATTGTCAGAAATCAAACACTCCCTCACTAAACTTAATTTTTATTAAAATATAAAAACAAACTTTCTATAATTCTAGTAGAATATTTTTAAAAACTGGATCAGAAAATAAGTGAATTACAACCAAGACATGTTTTTCAGCTGAGAAATATAGAAATATAGAAGATAGGAGCAACAGGAGGCCATTCAGCCCTTCAAGTCTGCTCCACCATTCATTACGATCATGGCTGATCATCCATCTCAATAGCCTCATCCTGCTTCCTCCCCATAATCTTTGATCCCATTCGCCCCAAGTGCTATATCCAGCCACCTCACAAATACATTCAATGTTTTGGCATCAACTACTTCCTGTGGTAATGAATTCCACAGGCTCACCACTCTCTGGGTGAAGAAATGTCTCCTCATCTCCATCCTAAACGACCAACCCCGAATCCTCAGACTGTGACACCTCCCCCCAACCATCGGGGTCCTCCCTCCATCTACACTGTCTAGACCTGTTAGAATTATATAAGTCTCTATTATTCCACCCTGTCTCATGACATTTCAGTGAATAAGAGGGAACTGCGCAGGCCGTAAAGATTGAGAAATATTTTGCAATCTATGGAAGAAGGACTTTGGAACATCGATCAGTTCGGGATTTGTGTTATGTAATACATCAGTCTGCAGTGACAATGGCTGGTCAGGAGGTGGCAGCATTAGCCCTTCCCCTTGGTGAACTCGGTCAATATATTTCTGGTGCCCTGGACCCACATTGTCCTCGGAGCCTGTCCCCAGATGATTAATATCAGCAGTGAGTGAATTTATGAACAGTTGGACACAGCTGTGGGTTCTAAAAGAGAAAGCTGCAGGGATAGTGGATGTGTTAGCTATGATATTCCAAAATTCCTTAGATCCAGAAACAGATTGTAAATTGGAAATGTAACAGTGCTTTTCAAACAAGGAGGGAAGGTGGGTGCAGTGAATTACAAACCAGTTAGTCTAACAGCAGTTGTTGGAGAAATGCTGGAATCTATTAATAAGAAAGTTTTACCAATAAACTTAGAAACGTGTCATGTTATGTGAATATTTAGTTTGTTTTAGTCTGGAACTTTTCATTTCAGGAATTAAAGTTTAACTTTATAAAATGGGGAAATAAAATGTAAGACAAGCCTAAAGCCCATTGCTGTTAAAGGTTGGGATTGTGTTGTCTTCAGAGATAAACAGCTAGAAAGATAGGTCTATAAAATAGCAGTTGTGTTTAGCTGGAGAGGTGATGTCTGCAATCCTTGCAACAATGACAACCCAGAGTTTACTTTGGGCCAAATTAGTTTAAAAATATTCAGTGAACACTGAAAGATTGTAAAACCCATTCACCTCATCAGTTTGAAGAAGAAATTGTAAATATGAGACAATTAACCCAAAGGTTGGTTTGAAGACAGTCCAGAGAAGGGTACATTGCCATAGAGATAGGTGGGGTAATTCAGGGGGTTTTCTATTTTCTGTTTATTTGGTGTGATTGCTATGAGAGTCAGTTGCAGTTTGAACCTCATGTGGTTTTCAGCTCACTGAAAGAGAGCAATGTAAAGGACAGGTTGATAGGCCTGCACATTAAGCAGAGTAAGAACACTAACTAGAATTGAGCAGGTGGGATGCAGGTAAAGCTTAGTCTCAGTTTGCAGTTTAGTGAGGGAACAGAAGCTGAAGGTTGCCTCATTTGAAACTCGTGAAAAAATCTGAGAGGGGACCTTGCAAAATCTTGTGCCAAAGAAAGCAACGAGCTGGTTAGCTGGAAAAGATTGGAAGTATCCAGGGTAAAGGGCTGAGACATTCATAGTCAAGAGAGGGTAAATGAAAGCTTTCTCTCTGAGAATAGCTGCAACTGAGGAGAATTCTCCAGATATTTAGGATACGATGAGAAGGAAAAGAAAGACATTTAGCAGGTAAGGGGGGAGAAATCAGCAGAGGTATTAGTCAAGCACAGAAAGTGCAGGGTGGAGCTTACAAAAACAATTTGGAATTCAGAGAGAGGATATGATAAAGCTCTGGCTGCTACAAGTAGGGGAAATCCTAAAATATTCCATAAGTATATTAATGGGGAGAGGATAACTAGGGAAAGAGTATTCAGGACCAAAAAGACATTGAACAAACAACAAAGAGAACAAAGAAAATCACAGCACAGGAACAGGCCCCTCAGCCCTCCAAGCCTGCACTGACCATGCTACCTGCCTATCCTTCCGGGGACCATATCCCTCTATTCCCAACCCATTCGTGTATTTGTCAAAACGCCTCTTAAAAGTCACTATCGTATCTGCTTCCAAAACCTCCCCAACAACAAGTTCCAGGCATCCCCCTCTGAGTAAAAAACTTGCCTCGTACATCTCCTTTACATAAGAACATAAGAAATAGGAGCAGGAGTAGGCCATCTAGCCCTTGCACTGAACCGCACTGGGCCATTTTTGTAAATCATACATTTTAGGAAGAGGCCATTGGCCCATCATGCCGGTGTCAGTTCTTTGAAGGAGCTTCCAGTTACTCTCACTCCCCCTGCTGCTTCCTCGGAGCCCTGGAATTCTAAGTTTATTTTTCCAATTCTTTTTTGAACATTGAGTGTTTCCAGCATCCTTTCAAGCAATGGATTCCAGATCACAATAACAGAGAACAGAACAGTTATGGTGGGAAGAATGGAGGGTGTTTGTTTATTTAAGAGGCAGTTGGTAAATAAGATAAATCAGAATGACCTGCTGCCTAGCGAAGGGTCCTTAATGCTTGGAAAGCTGGTTAGCGGATAGAAAGCAAAACGTTGGCATAAGTGGGTCTTTATCTGATTGGAAATCAGTGACTAGTGGGGTTCCACAGGGATCTGTGCTGGGACCCCAACTGTTCACATTATAGATTAATGATTTGGAGGAGGGAACTGAATGGACAGCACATTGGCACTGTGGTTAGCACTGCTGACTCACAGCTCCAAGGACCCAGGTTCGATTCCCGACTTGGGTCATTGTGTGGAGTTTGCACATTCTTCCTGTGTCTAGGTGGGTTTCCTCCAGGTGCTTTGGTTTCCTCCCACAATCCAAAGATGTGCGGGTTAGGTGGATTGGCCATGTTACCTTGCCCTTAGTGTCCCAGGGTTCATAGGTTAGAGGGATTAACGGGGTAAATAACATAGAACATAGAACATTACAGCGCAGAACAGGCCCTTCGGCCCACGATGTTGCGCCGACCAGTTAAGAAACAATGACCCTCTAACCTAAACCAATCCCTTTTCATCCATAAACCTATCCCCAGATCTCTTAAACGCCCCCAAACTAGGCGCATTTACAACTGCAGCAGGCAGGGCATTCCAATCCCTCACCACCCTCTGGGTAAAGAACCTACCCCTGACATCTGTCCTATAACTACCTCCCCTTAATTTAAAGCCATGCCCCCTTGTGCTAGCTTTCTCCATCCGAGGAAAAAGGCTATCACTATCCAGTCTATCTAAACCTCTAATCATCTTATATGTTTCAATAAGGTCCCCTCTTAGCCGCCTTCTTTCTAGCGAAAACAACCCCAAATCCCTCAGTCTTTCCTCATAGGACCTCCCCTCCATACCAGGCAACATCCTGGTAAACCTCCTCTGCACCCTCTCCAAAGCCTCCACATCCTTCCTATAATGTGGGGACCAGAACTGCACACAATACTCCAAGTGCGACCGCACCAGAGTTGTGTACAGTGGGATTAGGTGGGATTACGGGGATAGGACATGAGCGGGATTGTTGCCGGTGCAGACATGATGGGCTGAATGGCCTCCTGCACTGTAGGGTTTCTATGACCTCTACTATTTTCTATGTATTATCTCCAAATCTGCAGATGATACAAAGTTGGGTGGGAGGGTGAGCTGTGAGGAGGATGCAGAGATACTGCAGTGTGATTTGGACAGGTTGAGTGTGTGGGCATCTGCATGGCAGATACAGCATAATGTGGATAAATGTGAGGTATCCACTTTGGTAACAATTGTAGAGAAACAGATTATCACATCAATGGGTGTAAATTGGGAGAGGTGGATACTCAGCAAGACCTTGGTGTTCTTGTGCATCAGTCACTGAAAGTAAGTACGCAGGTACAGCAGGCAGTAAAGGCGAATGGTATGTTGGCCTTCATAGCGAGAGGATTGGAGTACAGGGATAGGGATGTTTTGCTGTAATTGTACAGGGCCTTGGTGAGGCCACACCTGGAGTATTGTGTGCAGTTTTGGTGTCCTTATCTGAGGAAGGATGTCCTTGCTATAGACAGAGTGCAGCGAAGGTTTACCAGGCTGATTCCTGGGATGGCAGGTCTGTCATATGAGGAGAGAATAAGTCAGTTAGGATTACATTAGAAGAGTGAGGCCATCTCATAGAAACTTGTAAAATTTTAACAGGGTTAGACAGGGAAGATTCAGAAAGAATCGGAGGGTGGCGAATGTGTGGAATATCACAGAAAGTAGTTGAGGCCAAAACATTGTCTAATTTCAAGAAGAAGTTACGTACAGCTTTTGGAGATAAAGGGATTAAGAGACATGGAGGGAAGGGGGATCAGGATGTTGAATTTGATGATCAGCAGTGATCATAATGAATGGTGGAGCAGGCTCGAAGGAACGAATGGCCTCTTCCTGCTTCTAGTTTCTAAGGAGGCTGGGAGCTTTGATGTGACAGTAATGCCAGGAATGTACAGCACCTGGTGGTTGTTGTTTATGCTCTGAAACATTGTGAGACGAATAGTTAAAATTCTTATCACCATCATTATCTCACATTGACTGGAGCACATCCAACTCCAGATGCTCCCACAAACACTTACTCAGAGATTAATAAAGTCAAATTTTATTTCATACACTTTTCGTGAATCCTCCAGAGCAGAAAATCTTTCCAATTGAGCTCAGTATAGTTACCGTCATTCAATCATTTTTAGTACCGTTCTCCATCTGTTCCCATTATTTAGCTGTCTGAGTTATCTCGTCAGCTCTATTCTTGCAATATTTATCTTCCATTGTTACAGTCTGTGTTCTGTACGGTGTATGAATAAGGTGAATATCTTAAACCTATTTGCTTAATTGAATGCGAAATTCCAAGAAAGACTTGCAGCTTAAGGTCAAAACAAGTTATAAAGTTATCAGTCGGAATGTTGTGTGTGTTTTTGGGCATCAATTTAAAGGAAATAAAGCGATGGAAAAAATGGAGCCTAGATCTCCCAGGATGTTACCAGGGATAACATCCTGGGGACATACCTGAGAGGTTCGAGCTTTCACTGGGGCTGAGGTTACAGGGTGACTGATAATGACCTTCAGAAACATGAGGGTGATAATAAGATAAATAAAGATAAATTACTTCCAATGACGTTGACAAAGGGATACAAATTTTAAATAATCCAATGGGAATTCAAACAGGAAAATAATTCCTTACACAACAGAATGTTAGAATGTGGGATTATTGACCCGGAACTGTTTCGGAGGCAGAGTCTGCAACTTATTTCAATAGGGAGCTCGATCATTGCTTGTAAAAGAATATTGATGGTGTGGGGAGGGAGTGTAAGCTCGGGTGATGCTGAGTGATTGGGCCAGAGAAAGTTACTGACTAAAAGGTAAATGGATCAGGTGACGAGTCTCTGCGCTGAGTAATAATCTCCTCATCTCTCCAAACATTTCTCGAAATATTTTGGGTAAAATGCTAACCTCATCCAGGGGAAGGAAAGGGTTCCGCCCAATAACTCAGCGCTTGACCAGTTACTTGTTTCTAATGCTGCGTTAGAGATGTATTTATTCCTTCTGTTTATTGAAGAAACAGCTGTTCTGGTGAAGAAGCCATTAAAATATTCATGGAAATGAGCTGCATCTTTAGATTCCATCATGTACAATTTAGCAGAACTATTTCCACATTACGTATGTGTATGGTGGAGTGTGCAAAATGTTAAACTCGTTTCCACAATTCAGGAACTGGTCGATGTTTCCTGAGGACACAGCACGCTTGTAATTGGTCAATGCACAAAACGAGCTCCAGAAAGTCATCAGCTGATCTTTCCACCATCCGAGTTTTATTTTCCATTGTCTTGGAAAATATCACCAAGACTTCCAATTTCCAACTGAGTAACAGTGACACTGAGACTAAGGCCGGGATTCTCCAACGTCGCTCATGGCTGGGATTCTCTGACCTCGCCCACAGCCGGGATGCTCGGATCTCGCCTGCAGCCGGGATTCTCCGGTCCTCTGCAGTGAATGGAGATTTGACTGAGTGCCAAATTCCCTGTTCTCGCTGGCAGTGGTGTGGGCCATAGATCGTCAGAGAATTCCGACCTATTAATGCACATATTGGCTTCAGAAAACTCATGTTGAGAAAATACCTGGAATATGATGTACCTCCAGATATTACTGGCAGATTGTGTATTCTTGAATATTAAACTATCCTGTCTATCCTTCTCCTGTAGGCGCTTTCGCAGGCAGGATATTCGACATGGTGATGCTATCCAACAGTGCCTTGGGCAACACTGGAATGGTAAGTGATTACCCAATGAAACAGCTGTTATTGGTGAGAGGATATACCTCATTGGTCGGACAATCGATCACTGATCAAGAGGTCCTTGGTTCCAATCGGGTGTTCTCATTGGTCACTTTGTTCTGTGTTTTCCAAATTATAGCAACGTTTGCACTTTAAAAAGACCCTGATTGGCTAGAAAGTCAAGAATATTGTTGCAAATTTGTCTTTCTTTGAATGATACGATGGCACAGTGGTTAGCACTGCTGCTTCACAGCGCCAGAGACCCAGGTTTGATTCCTGCTTTGGGTCACTGTCTGTGTGCATGTTCTTGCCGTGTCTGTGTGGGTTTCCTCCGGGTGCTCCAGTTTCTTCGAACAGTCCAAAGATGTGCAGGTTAGATGGGATGGCCATGCTAAATTTGCCGGTTAGAATCCCAGGATGTGTAGGTTAGGGGGTTTGATGGGATGAATGTGTAGGATTGTGGGAATTGGGCCAGGGTGGGATACTCTGTCAGATCCCATCGTCTCCTTCAGCACTGTCCGGATTCTAGGAAATTCAGTTCAAAATCCTGGCTGATTGATTGTAAAATGATATAAATTCACGAACATTTTATTTTTTCTCACTTTGAAGAACTCTTCTCAAGAATTAGCAAATTGAAGTATTTATCATGGTTAAAATCCAATTTTTAGTTTCAGTTTTTTGCACTCAGCCAAATGTATAATTCTGACATAATTTCTATTCACCATGCTGTAATCTCCTGTGTATGGCATTCACAAATAAGTGGAAATAATTCCAGCCATTTCTCATTCCTAATCCTGTCTTTGCTCCGATGATATTCCCATTTTCCATTTGCTATATTTCAACTCTTTCTATCAAAGTCAGCCGTAGATATCTTTCTGAAAGACTTTTCCATATCTCTGATCTTTGGAGTTAACTTGTTCTCAGACCCTGAAATTGACAATATTAAAGACCTGGAATTTTGGAATGAACCTGAGAAGTTGCTACATCGGTGAAACATTTTTCCCCCGATGGCAGGGGTGATATTAATATTCACTTTCATTGGACCTGCACCCAGTGGTCAGAAACATTGGCCATGCACTATGGGGGTCAGAAAGAGTTGGAGAGGGGGCTAGGAATCTGAAAAATCAGGAGTGAAGATGGAGAAAGGAGGGCCTGCCACCTTCAGTGGCATTTTGCCAGTAACGAGGAGGATGGAGGATATTCCTCCCACTCAGGGCCCAGTTCATAGGATCATAGAATCCCTACAGTACAGAAGGAGGCCATTCGGCCCATTGTGGCTGCACCAACAATAAATCCATCCTATCCCCATAACCCCACATATTTACACTGCAAATGCCCCTAAAATCTAGGATCTCTGAATCCTCGTCACAGTTCACCCTCCCACCCAACTTGGTATCATCTGCAAACTTAGAGATGTTACATTTTGTTCCCTCATCCAAATCATTAATATATATTGTGAATAGCTGGGGTCCCAGCACCAATCCCTGTGGCACCCCCCTTAGTTACTGCCTGCCAATTTGAAAACACCCATTAATTCCTGTTTCCTCTCTGCCAACCAGTTTTCAATCCATCTCAGTACACTTCCTCCAATCCCATGCACTTTCTTCTCACACTCCAAAGAAGTGGAGGTTAGGTTAATTGGTCATGCAAAATTGCCCCTTAGCATCAGAGGGATTAGCAGGGTAGATCCGTGGGGTTATGAGGATAGGGTCTGGCTGAGATTGTTGTCGGTACAGACGGAATGGAGTGAATGTCTTCCTTCTGCTTTATATGGATTCTATGATTCAATGAAACACATGGGATTCTTTTGGAGAATGACAGGGTAAATCCTGAGAGGGTGTTTCCGCTTGTGGGAGCGTCCAGGACCAGATGGCAGGGTCTCAGAATAAAGGGGCATCAATATAAGACTGAGGTTGGGATTTTCCAGCTACCCTTGCCCCAAGGGGAGGGTGGGGACCATGTTGGGGGTCTGCCAAGGGACCCATCAGGAGAGCCCTGATGCCCCAGTGCTGGTGTGAAGATGACAATGCTGCCCAAGGGCAGGGAGGGGTGGGGGTGGTTCTGATGTTCATGGCAGAGTGAAGGAGGCGGCTGCCCAGTTCTCCAGCAGATCTCCAGCCCTGCAGAATGATGCCCAAGAGCTCTGAAGGCAGTTTTACCAGCGTGTGTAGGCTTCACGCCCAAACCCCCAGACCCTGCCCTCATCCCCCTGCCCTGAGCCCTCATCCCCCTGCCTATACCGGTGCCAAGCTCCCAGCTGTCAGAAAAAGTGACAGATTGCCAGAAGATTGTGGTGTGGAGCTCACTGGAAAGAGTGACACAGAGAACTCCCCCCTCTCCATGTTCGCCCTAAGGCTGGAAATCCCTGCTCGAGGTCCATGTCCCACCTGCTACAATTCCTGTAGTGAGTGAGATGGGAAATTGGGCCCTGTGATGAAGAAGAATTTTGTCTCTCAAAGGATTGTGAGTCTTTGGAACTTTTTGTCATAGAGAGCTGTGAGGGCAGAGTTCTTGTGTATATTTAAGGCTGAGATGTGTAGATCTTTGGTCATTAAGGGAATGAAAGGTTACAGGGAAAGGGCAGGAAAGTGAATGTGAGGAACATTGGATCCTATTGGATGGTAGGGCAGGCTGGAGGGACTGAATGGCCTACTCCTGTTCCTATTTCTGATGGCGTTATTGAAAGCAGAGCGATGAGTTTATATTGATCATCAGTAATTTAGTATTTACAGAAACAAAATTATTTGTTCTTTTCTTCCATGACTCAGATGAGACATTTACAAAAACAGTGGAAAAACTCTTGTACGGAATTGAGAAAAACAGCACCTTGTTGGAATGTAGCCCGAGATCACCACAGGCCAAAGTGTTGTGGTTTGTGGAAACAAGAAACATGAAACAAGAGGAGGTAAATTACCTTTGCTTTTAAAATACTGAAATAATAAAACATATTCGTTCCTCACCAACATTAAGGGCATTTAAATGGTCATTGGATAAACATATGGATGATATTGGAATAGTGAAGGTTAGATGGGCTTTAGATTGGTTTCACAGGTCGGCACAACATCGAGGGTCGAAGGGCCTGCACTGCGCTGTAATGTTCTATGTTCACAAGAACTGAAGAGCGCTTATTAAATTTCATTGTGGCCAAGGATGTACAAATCACTGGAATACTGTAAAATCTGCTTTGTTGAAGCATAGATTGGCAACAACTCTTAAATCAGCCTGTTTTTGGGTGGCACACTGGCACAGCAGTGAGCACTACTGCCTCACAGCACCAGGAATCACCAGAGTTTGATTCCCGCCTTAAAGTAAAGTTAAAATTTAAAGTTTATTTATTTGTCACAAGTAAGGCTTACATTAACACTGCAATGAAGTTACTGTGAAATTCCCTGAGTCGGTACACTCGAACGCCTGTTCAAGGTCACCTGTCTGCGTGGAGTCTATACATTCTCCACATATCTGCATGGGTTTCCTTCGGGTGCTCCAGTTTCCTCCCGTAGTCCAAAAGACGTGGAGGTGCTTTGGCTATGTTAAATTATCTCTCAGTGCCCCCGAACAAATGCCAGAGTGTGGCAACTAGGGGATTTTCACAGTAACTTCATTGCAGTGTTAATGTAAACTTAATTGTGATGCTGATAATTAAACATTAATTCTTGTTCTAACAATATAAAGTTTGGTACATAAGTAAAGCCAACATAACCCTTTTCAGAAAACCTCCTGGTGCCTGTCCTTGGAATCAGATCAGGATCTAACTCAGATTGCAGTATTGATGTGAGTTAGAACCACTTTGTACCAGTGCTGAGATTGTTACAGACAGGAAGGGGTTAATTTAAATGGCCCTGGTTTCTCCTCATTTCCCCCTCTGTCGACAGACAGGTGTTTTTGATATCTGATTTTGCCCTTTAGAAGTGGCGGCGTATTTTGCCCAAACCTTTAGTTTGGAGTGATCCAAACCTCTACTGATGATCTCAGAGCAAACTCGAGATAAGATCAAGTGAAAGGGTTGCTTTATTTACAATGCACACAAAGCACAGAAAGGGGTTTCACAGTCTCTTCCCCTTTTTGCACTCATCCAATAAAGGAAAAGAATGGGGTTCAGGGAAAAGACCACGGAAAAACATTAGGATTGTTGTCCCACATGAGTCCAGGATCAACATTCCAATGGGATATTCCTTCAGAGGTCAGCATGTCGACTGTTGCAGAGTGATCTGTCTGTCCAAAAATGAGGAATTCTACGATGGGAGCAGACATTGGGATGTATTATTCTTGAAGGCGCCGATACACAAGCTCCAGTGTTCCAGTTGTTCACACTGTAGATCAGATCCAGGCAATTTACCTGAACAGAGTCTTACTGCTGTCACCAGTTCAATGGTAAACAGAGACAGACTGCTCCTGGAATCTGACTTATCTTCTGGCACCCATAAGTGACTGGGTTCAGTTCCATGTGGCAATATTAGAAGTTAGGACCATAGAAATGTTACAGCACAGAAGGAGGCCATTTAGCCCCTCTTGTCGATGCTAGCCTGAAGGTACACAAGCACCCTTTCTAATCCCTCTTTCCTATCCCTGGCCCATAGCCCTATAGTTTACAGCACTTCAGTTGCAGATCCAGGTAGTTATTTAAAGAGTTTAGGGTCTCTGCGCCCAACACCAAATTGATTCCAGCAGCTTGGGGGAGGTCATGGGACATAACTCTCATTTCATCTCCTGGTTATTGGTCAAAGGATGTATTTTCCCATGTCTGGAATTTTTAAAATTCATTTATGAGGCAGGGGTGTTGCTGGACGGCCAGCATTTATTAAGAACATAAGAAATAGGAGCAGGAGTCGGCCATCTAGCCCTTCGAGCCTGCCCCGCCATTCAATAAGATCATGGCTGATCTGAAGTGGATCAGTTCCACTTTCCCGCTTTCTCCCCATAACCCTTAATTCCCTTGTCTGTCAAAAACCTATTTACCCGTGACTTAAATATATTCAGCGAGCCTAAAAATATATTTCAGTCGCCTCCACCACTTCAACAGGCAGAGAATTCCAGAGATTCACCACCCTTTGAGTGAAGAAGTTCCTCCTCAACTCTGATCTAAACTGCCCCTCCCCCCCCAACCTTACTTTGAGGCTGTGCCCTCTACTTCTGCTATCCTTTCTAAGCGGGAAGAAACTCTCGACTTCTACCCTATCTATCCCCTTCATTATCTTGTAAGTCTCTAAGATCCCCCCTCAGCCTTCCAAACTCTAACGTGTACAGACCTAGTCTATTTAGTCTCTCTTCATAGGCTAACCCCCTCATCTCCAATTTGAGCCTGATGAACCTCCTCTGCACTCCCTCCAAGGCCAATATATTCTTTCGCAAATGCAGTGAACAAAACTGCACACAGTACTCCAGCTGCGGCCTCACCAGTGCCCTGTACAGTTGCAGCAAGACTTCCCTGCTTTTATATTCTATCCCCCTCGCTATAAAGGCCAGCATCCCATTCGCCTTCTTGATCACCTGCAGACTGGGTTTTTGCGACTCATGCACAAGGACCCCCAGGTCCCTCTGCACCGTGGCACGCTGCAGCTTTTTGCCCTTTAAATAATAATCCCTCCGACTATTATTTCTACCAAAGTGGATAACCTCACACTTGCTAACGTTATACTCCATCTGCCAGGTCCTCGCCCACTTGCTCAGCCTATCCAGATCTCTCTGCAGACTTTCTGCGCCTTCCACGCAATTCGCTTTTCCACTCATCTTCGTGTCATTGCCCTTCCCTAGTTGCCCTTGAAAGGCAGTTGAGAGTCAAAGAACAAAGACAATTACAGTACAGGAACAGGCCCTTCAGCCCTCCAAGCCGACCATGCTGCCTGACTTAACTAAAACCCCCTATGCTTCCAGGGACCATATCCCTCTATTCCTATTTCATTCATGTAATTGTCAAGACGTCCCTTAAAAGTCACTACCGTATAAACTTCCAATACCTCCCATGGCAACGAGTTCTGGGCATCCACCTCTCTGTGTAAAAAATCTGCCTTGTACATCTCTTTTAAAGCTTGCCCCTCGCAACTTAAACCTGTGCCCCCTAGTAATTGACTCTTTCACCCTGGGAAAAAGCTTCTGACTATCCACTCTGTCCATGCCTCTCATAATCTAGTAGACTTTTTTCAGGTTTCCCTTCAACCTCCGTCGCTCCAATGAGAACAAACCAAGTTTCTCCAACCTCTCCTCATAGCTAATGCCCTCCATGCCAGGCAACATCCCAGTAAATCTTTTCTGTACCCCCTCCAAAGCCTCCACATCCTTCTGGTAGTGTGGCTACCAGAATTGAACACTATATTCCAAGTGCAGTTTCACTCATGTTGCTTTATGCAACATGACTTGCCAATTTTTAAACTCGATACCCCGGGCGATGAAGGTAAGCATGCCGTATGCCTTCTTGACTACCTTCTCCACCTGCATTGCCACTTTCAGTGCCCTGTGTACCTGTACACCCGGATCCCTTTGCCCATCAATACTCCTGAGTTCAGCCATTTACTGTATATTTCCTATCTGTATTAGACCTTCCAAAATGCATTACTCACATTAGTCCTGATTAAACTCCATCTGCCATCTCTCCACCCAAGTCTCCAACTGATCTATACCCTGCTGTATCCTCTGATGGTCCTTGAGGGGGTTGAACTATGAGGAGAGGCTGAATAAACTAGGCTTGTACTCGTCAGAGTTTAGAAGGATGAGTGGAGATCTCATTGAGACGTATAAGATGATGAAAGGGATGGATAGGATAGAGGTGGAGAGGTTCTTCCCACTCAGAAAGGACAGTAGGACTAGAGGGCACAGCCTCAAGATAAGAGGGGGGGGCAGTTTAGAATGGAGTTGAGGAGGAACTTCTTTACTCAAAGGGTGGTGAATCTCTGGAATTCTCTGCCCGTTGAAGCGGTGGCGGCTACCTCGCTAAATATATTTAAGACACGGGTAGATAGGTTTTTGGTAGGCAAGGGGATTAAGGGTTATGGGGAGAAAGCGGGAAAGTGGAACTGAGCCACTTCAGATCAGCCATGATCTTATTGAATGGCGGGGCAGGCTCGAAGGGCTAGATGGCCTACTCCTGCTCCTATTTCTTATGTTCTTATGTCATCATCGCTATCCGCAAATCCACCAACCTTTGTGTCATTCACAACTTACTAATCAATCCAGTTACATTTTCTCCAAATCAGTTATATATATTACAAACAGCAAATACCCCAGCACTGATCCCTGAGGAACGCCACTTGTCCCAGCCCTCCGTTCAGATACACACCCTTCCACTGCTACCCTCTGTCTTTTTTATAGAGGCATGATGTGGAGATGCCGGTGTTGGATTGGGGTAAACACAGTAAGAAGTCTGACAACATCAGGTTTATGTCCAACCGATTTATTTGATAGTAAACGCACTAGCTTCCAGGGTTTGCCCCTTCGTCAGGTGAATGGAGAGTTCTGGCCTCAGGCAGAGCATATAACAGCACAGACAGTTTACAGATTACTGTCACCTGATGAAGGGACAAACCCCAAAAGCTTGCGAGTTTACTATCAAATAAATCGGTTGGACTTAAACCTGGTGTTGTCAGACTTTTTACTGTTCTTTAATAGAGCCAGTTTTGTATCCACCTTGCCAGCTCACCTCTGATCCCATGTGACTTCACCTTCTGCACCAGTCTGCCATGAGGGACCTTGTCAAAGGCCTTACTGAAGTCCATGTAGACAACATCCATTGCCCTACCCTCAATCATTTTCATCACTTCCTTGAAAAACTCAATCAAGTTCACGAGACACGGCCTCCCCTTCACAAAACCATGTTGCCTCTCACTAATACGTCCACTTATTTCCAAGTGGGAATAAATCCTGTCTCGAAGAATCCTCTCCAATAATTTCCCTACAACTGACATAAGGCTCACCGGCCTGTAATTACTTGGATTATTCTTGCTACCCTTCATCTGGAGTCACATGTAGGTCAGACCAGGTAAGGATGGCAGATTTCCTTCTTTAAAGGACGTTCTTGAGCCAGATGGGTCTTTCAGATAATGGACAATGGTTTCATGCTCATAATACATCTTTAATTTCAGATATTTTTATTGAATTCAAATTCCACCACGTAGTGGGATTCGAACCCAGCTCCCCCGAAACATTTGCTGAATTTTTGGATTAACAGTCTAGCAATAATAAACTAGGCTATTGCATCCCCTTGAAGTGTTTAACAGGGGACTCAGGGTCCTTTTTGTCCTTTGCAGACAAAATCGTCTCCAGTGGTTAGAATTCTTCTTGAGAAATGAGAAGAGGGTTTGTGCAGTTCCTGGAAGGAGCATTGGTGCCTTTTTAAAGGCAACAAGTCTCTGATATTAGTCTGAAGGCTTGAAATTCCTTTGGTATGGGTCATGGCTAGTCATTTTATAGTGTCGCTAGGTTGATGTAGATATGTATTTCCTTGGTCAGGATGAAAATGTAACATTGATTAAAGCTGAAACATTGATTCTTTCATGAGATATTGGCATGATTGGCTGGGCCAGTATCTGTTGTCCAATGGAGTCATAGTCACAGAGCAGTTAAGGACAGCAATTTCCTAATCTGAAGGACATGAGTGAACCAGATGGGTCTGTATGACAATAATTTCATGGCCATTGGACTTCTTGCAATTCCAGATTTGTATTTAATTCAAATTTCACCATCTGCCATGATGAGGGTTTGAACTGGGTTCCGGAGCATTACCGTGGGTCTCTGGATTACCAGTCCAGTGACAATATTACATTGTTACTGACCCCATTTAAAACCTGTAGTAAGATCAGGCCAAGTTCTGCTGAGTAATGTTTAATTCATAATGAGCCTATCAGACTATGATATTACTCCAAGATATCTGAAGAATTGGGAATTTCACACTGATATAAAAGTGTGACATGATTGTCCCGACTCCCCACAGAACAGGATTTGTGATGTTGAACTAAAGGTAAATCTTAAATGTTTTTAGTTAGGGAACTTTTTAAATCTCCCATCCTTAAGTTGGTACTATTCCAGGGGACCATGTAGTTTGGCAATTTGTTTGTGAATATGAGTGTCTCTTTCTAATTGCTAATATATTGCTGTAGCAAGAAAAGAGTGTTAATGCTTGGTTTCTGTGTTCACACTAATCTTGCACCGAAAAGAAGTGGTGACATTATGAAAATGCTTGGGGTTCCCTGATGTTCTTGGGAGTGCACTAGGAATTCCGCAGCTCAGAAAGTTGGGAAATCCTGATCTGAACCATATAAAACATGGAAGCATTGTGAGCTGTGAGGAGAATAGTGTAGAACTTCAAAAAGATGTTGATAGTTGGTGGAATGGATGGGTTGTGGCAGATATAGTTCAACGTGGAGAGATGTGAAATGATATGTTTTGGTCAGACAATTATGGAGAGACAATGTAACATCAAGAGTTCAATTCTAAATCGTGTGTAGGAGCAGAGGAAACAAAAGAACAAAGAACAGAGAAAATGACAGCACAGGAACAGGCCCTCCGACCCTCCAAGCCTGCACCGACTAGGCTGCCCAACTGAACTAAAACCCCTACCCTTCTGGGGACCGTATCGTTCTATTCCCATCCTATTCATGTGCATGCCAAGATGCCCCTTAAAAGTCACTACCGTATCCGCTTCCACTCCCTCCCCCAGCAATGAGTTCCAGGCACCCACCACCCTCTGTGTAAAAAATCTGCCTCGTACATCTCCTTTAAACCTTGCCCCTCGCACCTTAAACCTGTGCCCCCAGTAATTGACTTTTCCACCTGGGAAAAAGCTTCTGACTATCCACTCTGTCCGTGCCCCTCATAATCTTGTAGACTTCTATCAGGTCTCCTCTCAACTCCATCACTCTAGTGAGAACAAACCAAGTTTCTCCAACCTCTCCTCATATCTAATGCCCTCCATACCAGGCAACATCCTGGTAAATCTTTTCTATACCCTCTCCAAAGCCTCCACATCCTTCTGGTAGTGTGGCGACCAGAATTGAACATTATATTCCAAGTGCGGCCTAACTAAGGTTCTATAAAGCTGCAACATGATTTGCCAATTTTTAAACTCAATCCCCCAGCCAATGAAGGTAAGCATGCCGTATGCCTTCTTGACTACCTTCTCCACCTGTATTGCCACTTTCAGTGACCCGTGTATCTGTACACCCAGATCCCTCTGCCTATCAATACTCTTAAGGGTTCTGCCACTTACTGCATTTTTCCTATTTGTATTCGACCTTCCAAAATGCATTATCTCACATTTATAAATTTGGCAATGGAATATTGCATACAGTTCTGAAAATCACATTTTAGAGAGGATGTGAAGGCATTAGAGAGAATGCAGAAGAGGCTTACAAAAATGGTTCCAAGGATGAGGAAGAACTTAGAAGATGGGAATGTACTTCTTGATGGAAAGAAAATTGAGAGGAGATTTGACAAAGATATTCAAAATCATGAGGGGCTTGGACAGAGTAACGAGGGAGAAATTGTTCCAAGTTATGAAAGGAATGGGAACACAAAGGCACATATTCAAAGTAATTGGAGAAAAAAAGGAAAAGTGACATGAGATAAAAATGTTGTAATGTAGCCAGTGGTTCAGGTCTGGAATACATTGCCAGAGGGTGTTGGCAGCAAGTTCAACTGAGGCATACAAGAGGAAATTAAATGATTGTCTGCAGGGTTACAGGGAGGAGGAGGAGAATGGCACAAGGTGAATTGTTCATGCAGAGGGACAACGCAGACACGATGAGCCAAACAGCCCCCTCCTGTTCTGTAGTGATTCTGTGGTTGTACTCATTTTGTTTTTATGTTTGGGTGCCTGGTAATTTAGATTCCGGGTATCTTTCACTTACAATCCAGTGGCCCTGACGACAGTGCTGTAATAAATGAAGAAGTCATGGTGTTTTGAGCATGTTTAGCTGCCACAGAAGTCTATAAATAGATTATCAATCAAAATGTTATTTTGAAAGAGAAGGTCACAGATATAAAAACACAGCACAGAAAGACTCGGAAAATCTATTCTGCTGATAATTAAATGTTAGAGCTGGAGTTATTTACATTATGGTTTAAGGTTTTTAATCACTAATTGTAAATTTTAAACATTATGGAGATTATTGGGATAGGCGTTCACAAAAATGAAACAGCTTGTTGCTACTTTCTCTGCTGCTGGAAACACAATCTGTTGATTCCCTGCGATCTCCTTATTAACTTATGGTAATTGGAGTTTTTCCTTTATTTTTTCATGGGAGAGAGGGTATCGCTGGGACAGTCAGGATTTATTTCCCATTCCCAATGGCAATTGAACTGAGTATTAATGAAGGCAGCAAAAAATAGGTCATTTCAGGCAGCAGTGAAGAGTCTGACACATTGTTATGACTCTGGTGTCACACGTAGACCAGACAAGTTAAGAACACAGATTTCCTTACCTGAAGGACATTAGTGAACCAGATGGGTTTTTAAAAACAAATGATGATGGTTGTCATGGTCACCATTGCTTAGTTTAGTTTATTGCAGATTTATTAATTTAGTTTAAATTCTACCAGCTGCCACAGTGGGATTTGAACCACAGTCCCCAGAACATTAGCCTGGGCCTTGGATTACGAGTCCAGTGACAGCACTACTACACCACTATTTCCCTATATTTAAGCTGTGTTAAGGACACAGCTGATGGTAAATGTTGGGTTATTCTAAATGTCAGACAAGAACCTTGAAGCCACTGCCCTCAACTGAAATATGCAATTCGGTTGAATGTGAAGAAAGATTTAAACCCAGAAAGTGATGTCCCAGACATTGTGAGACATGTTAACTAAGTTAACTACTTTACTAAACAATGAAATAAACAATAATAACATAAACTAGTTCATTTAACTCAGACAATGGTTATACACAGTATCACTAATTTTACTCCAAACACTCCTTACTTCTCTACTTCTTCTCCCCAAAGATTCCACAACAGATTATAGATTTTTAAAACTATAAATATCCAATAACCGTTACCACACCAGGCAGTTATATCTCTTTGAGGTTGTTTCTGAGGTACAAATTGCTGGGGGGTAAACAGCAATTCCTGCTGTGGCTGAAGTCTAATGAAACAGCTCCATTGCACAGATTTAATCATCTCCTTTATATGTGGTTTTCCCCTTTGATCTTTATCTGAGCTAACTTCCTCAGAAATTAAAATTAATTCCCTTTGTTTCCTAAGTTTACATTTTAAAGTGTAAGTTGGGCCGAAGGGCCCGTTTCCATGCTGTAAACCTCGATAACTGTTTGATTCCATGACTCAAAGTGCCCTCATTTTGTGACCCTCTCTTCAAACCTTGTCTCTTCATTTGAAACATTCACATCTTATTTATATTCATTCATGTCCCCATTGTTATCAACTTGCTTTGGATAAGATCTGTGTTTGCAGTGTTGCTAAGCTCATCAACATATCAGTGATGCTAGCTCCATTAATATAACTAAGCTGTCTGTATCTTAATCAACTTACATTTTCCAAAGTTTTAAGAAAGATATATAACCAGCAGAAAATATTTCAATTTCCTGGCTTTTGATGAGAATCAAGATGGTGATACCCACGCTCTATCCTACCAGCCCAGTTATGGTCTCTGCATCCCAATAAATATTGTAATTGTCTAGTTATCATATAATTAACAGGCTTGAAGGTTTAGTTTCCTCTTTTGGAAACCACAGTCATTTTGCAGAAATCACAGGCTGTCAATCAGGCCTAGACTCTGTCAACATTGTGGCCAGGATTAATGGGGTACTTGAGATCCATTCAAGCATGGAAGGAAATGTAAATAAACGCAGATGGCTGGATGAGAAATCCATTGAACTGTCAGTGGAATCTTTTTCAAGACACTGCACGATAAAATTGTTAGAGATCTAATGACATTCACACTGGTGGCCTCTTCATTGCACAGAGTGTGGGAGGTTCTAGTCTGAACTCCCACTAAAAAAACCTGCATGAATTCCTCCAGTTCCCCTGTGAATTCAATGCTTTGAATTTTTTGGGGAGAACTCTGCCCTTCATCTTTCTCATGTTCTCCACCTGCTGTACTAATGATTCCATTACTTCATCAGTTCCCATTTAAGCCTTTAAGATTACCACATACCAATTCTCTGTTTCTCTCTTTGTATAAGAACCATCTGAATTTTTTCAACATTTTAATACTTGCAAACAATGTGCAAATATATAAAAATGTCAAAAAACCCAATATTACTGCAATTTAATCAATAATATACTGGACCAAAACTACACATATTTATATGACATTTTTTTCACTCTTTTAATAAAGGAATTGGTGGGCCGGTATTGGAAAATATATATTTCTAAGTACTGTAGCTCTGCTAGCTCAATATGCAGATTAGAATGACAGAGAGGCTGATTTCTTTCAGAAAGAGATATCTGAAATATTCCTGATATAGGAATCAAAGTTTATCTAATTGTCTGCTTCAGCCTGGTATGTTGGCAAAGTGTGATCTGATCCAGAGCAGGTTGATGTAGATATAAATGCCTGGTCAACAGGATCACTCAATACTTTGTTTAAAGGATGTTCTTGTTGTGATGCTATCATAGGTCAAGACAGATGATCGGGTGATTAAAACAGAGCTTGGATTACTGTTTCTCAATCTGCATAGAATGGATGCTGGAACATATTTCTGCAAAGCAAGAGAACATGGCTTCATCCAGTCAGTGATGAAAATCAGGCTGGATGTTTTGGAAGGGGAGCAGATTAACAGCATATTTCACAAAGATGATGATGAGGAAAAGCCGCACAAAATGCCATGCCAGGTGCAAGCTGGGAACCATCCAGGAACGAGACCATGGTATAAAGAATTTCTCCAGTTAATAGGTTACAGTAACTTCCAGAGAGTGGAGGATTACTGTCAGAAAATGTGGTGTAATGAAAAGAAGAGAAAGAAAAACAAAGTAACTGTGAACAAATGGAAGTTTAGCAGCGCACAGGAGCGGAAAATGAAAAACAGAGGTTTGCATTCTGAACACCGACGAACGCCACGGCATGTTTTAGACACATGAGGATCAAACATAAACCTTTTTTTTAAGAATGATACGATGGTGATAGCAAAAATATCAAAGAAATGTTTTCAGAAACACATCTCCTGTTTACAAAATGCACAGCAGTTTCCTATTAGATTCACATTTGGATTCAAAGTTCAAAATATCATTAACTCCACATATAAATAGGTGTACGTGTGGCACTGGTAACAGTTGTTGCAATATCTTCAAGTGTATGCTTTAGAGATTTACATGCTTCTTAAAATTCAAGACCATTGTTGTATATAATTTCACAGAATTTTTCAATTAACCTCGAGTAGTTTGCATAGTTATCTTTTCCAATTCCACAGTTGTTCATTCTCCAATAGTTTAAGGATTTTAAAAATGAAATCTGTGGATACATTAATGCCTGAACAGAATTATTAAATTATCTCTGCGGCAATATGGCAAATGTTTCACTTGTTTGTTGACATGGATGTTTTTGAAATGCAACATACAACGTGCTTGTGACACCATCATGATTAAATTGATCCCCATTTTGTTGGGTTTTCTGTGCAAACACTGATAGGCTACCCAATACTTGATTTGACAGGAGTAGTGCCTCTTTAATAAAAATAGTTAACTATGTATGACTTTCTATGCTTAGTGAGTATCAGTCAATGTTTAAACAACCTCAATTAGAGAAAAGGGCAAGTGCAAGGAGATGATCTTTGATTAATCCCATGGCTTTATTTGAACATTGAGAAACATCTTTTTTCCTTTATGCTACAATGGGACGTGGGCATCACTGCGAGGTCAGCATTCGTTGCCCATTCTTTGAACTGAATGCCAGTTAAGAGTCACCCATGTTGCTGTGTGAGTAACACATAGGCCAGAGCAGACTTCCTTCTCTAAAGGACATTAGTAAATCAAATAGGTTCTTTATGGCAACCAACAACGGTTTTATGGGCATCATTAGACTTTTAATTCTAAATTGTTATTAAGTTCAAATTTTAACTTGGGGTGAGATTTAAACCTGGTCCCCAGAACAGCACTCTTGGTCTCTGGATAACTTGTCCAGTGACAATATCATTATCCCACCACCTCCCCTTTTCTTATTTGAATAATCATTTCTAGCTGGATGACATGTTTATATCCAAACATGAATTGATTTTATTTTAATTTTTATCAATTGAGACTTAAAAATAATTGGCACACAAATGTTTTCAAACTGTAACAAGTAGATAATTGATTTTTAAAGGAACTGTCTGCAGTTGAAACTTTTTGTCTCTTTATTCCTCATCATTAAAACGTCAACATTTGCCATTTTGAGATTGGATATGACCAGGATATATATGGAATTGCAATGCAGACCATGTTCTTTATATTTTCCATAGGATATTTGAAATGTATTTTCCTCACAAAGTGTAGCTATTCACATTTTACCGCATTAACTGCATCTGAGACATGATGTTTTCCCATTTCGCCGATGACACATGAAATGAGCTGCTGTGATGCACAATCTTTATTACATTTATTGCATTGTTCTTGTATCATTCACAAATTTGGACATTGTATGACCAAGCCCAGATACGGCAAAAGTATTAATGATCTGAATGTTGAGCTATAAGGAATCTGGCTTACCACCGGTCTGGAAAACATTCTGATTCTCGTTCATTGACTAATTGCATTCACCACCATCCTTTACCAATCCCATGAGCTTTTAGTTCCTAAACAAGTCCGTTATTTGATACTCTATCAAACACCTTCTGAAATTCCACATATAAAACATCTGCTGCCCAAGCTTCATTGACCTGGTTTAATACAATTCAAGAGGAATACAATTTAAGAGCTGAGGAGTTACGTTAAGCTGATATAGAACCTTGGTTAGATCCACCAGTACCATCTTTCACACCCGTGAGTTTGAATAACCAGAAGAACAAAGCAGTAGACTGATAGGAATGTGAACACATTCAGCTTCCTCTCAAAACCACATCGAATCCTGCCTTGGGAAAATGTCAACATTCCTTCATTGTCATTGAGTCAAAATCCTGCAGTTTCCTCCTTGACAGTACATTGGGTTTACCTAACCCACATGGACTGCAGTGGTTCAAGAAGGCAGTTCACCACCACCTTCTCAAGGGTAATTAGAGATTGGCCATAAATATTGGCCAGGCCAGAGACGCCCACAAACCAGGAACTGACTTTACAAAAAGCTCAGAGGTTTTGTGCACAATTCTGATCTCCTTCATTATCAAAAGAAATGTTGGAGGAAAATAGAATTACAGAGATGAAACTAGAACTAAACCGATGTAACTATCATGGAAACCTCAGCATTTAGGACATCTTTCTTCAGAAAACAAAATTCTGAGAGACAACATAGTAGAGATCTTTAAAATTATGAGAAGTTTCCTATGTAAGTTTCAAAGAAAATGGTTCAACTGGTGAAATTAACAAAAATAAAGGTCACAATTTTAAAATAATTTCTAATAAATCTAATAAGCTATGGGCTAAATGTTGGTAAATGGGATTAGGTGGGGGGGTCAGGTATTTCTCACGCGTTAGCGCAGACTCAATGGGACCTCTTTTACCATTTTGATTCTAAGTGCTGGGCAGACTTGAAACTGGGAGCGTTTCAGATCTGACTCTCAGACCTGTTTCCAGGCACCCCCGTACGCATTCTGCCTGAAAAAATATCAGTGAGTCTGACTCATGCTACAGAAGACTGTGAATGGGGCTTAACGCGCCTGAAACCCCGCAGCTCCATTCAGCGCCTCCAACTGCGCATGCGCAGAAAAAACAGAATCCCTCCCGGGCCGGGTAATGCCTCCCCCAGGCCCTCACAGATATTAGTGACCCCCTTATACCCCCACCTCCCAGCCTGATCGTGAGCCTCTTCCTCCCTCCACTGATCTCAGGTGGGGTGGCAGTGGACCCCCCTCACCCCCCCCATCCCTGACCCCACTGATCTGAAGCAGACAGCCATCAGACTCTCGACACTTACCTCCTCACTAACTAGAGCACCTGAATCAGATTTATATGGAGCATGTTTGTTTGGTGCTGAATCTGGCCGGGTGAACACGGCGTTAAAGGGGGAAGTGTCAGTCAGGTTGAGCATCAATTTAAATGCATGCTACTCACCTCACACCTGAATTTACCAAGTTTTCGCGCCTGAAAACAGGCTCAACACAATAATAAAATCAGGCCCAATGGGTCAAAGGGCAACATATGATTCTCTGATTCTATAAAACCAATAAAGAGTTGAGGAGAAATGTCTTTATTCAGAATGTGGAACCACATGAAGAGATACATACATTCAAGCTGAGAGAGATATTAATGTATGATTTTGTTCTTAGGTAGCTGAAATATGCAGGTGGATAGCATTTTCTTCAAATCTGAAGATGTCGACTGTTGCTGAACTGTTGTTTCTGGGTTTGGAGCTGGGGCAGGCTGACTGATCAGAGGAAAATGATTGATTCATGTACTTGCAACCTAAGCTGAGCAACATCAGCTCTGAAGCTCTAATTGGCATCCAAAGGTTAATTAATTTTAGGACGGAGCTCACAGGACAAGCTGAGGGTATCTTACACCTTTCATTGGTCCAAATGACAGGTATACAACATCAAGTGACAGGTCCATCCATGGAGCATACACCTGGGAGGTGTGTCTTGCTTCCAATCCAAGTGCTGATTAGGCAGCTTTGTAATTGTACAGGTTGTGTCACTGAGGGTGAATGACTTTGAAGAAAGAAGGAAGTTCAATATTCACATCAGAAGTACAAAAATTAAGCAAAATTTCAACAGATTTGTAATCATGCTAGCTTAGCTTGATAGAACAAAGAAAATTACAGCACAGGAATAGGCCCTTCAGCCCTCCAAGTCTGTACCGACCATGCTGCCTGACTGAACTAAAGACCCTTACCCTTCCAGGGACCATATCCCTCCATTCTCATCTATTCATGTATTTGTCAAGACACCCCTTAAAAGACACAATTGTATTTGCTTCCACCACATCCCCAGCACCTACCACCCCCCATTAACATTCTGCCCCGTAGATCTCCTTTAAACCTTACCCCTTCCACCTTAAAACTGTGCCTCCTAGTAATGGACTCTTCCACCCTGGAGAAAAGCTTCTGACTATCCACTCCATGCCCCTCATTATCTTGTAAACTGCTGTCAGGTCGCCCCTCAACCTCCGTCAATCCAGTGAGAATAAAACAAGTTTCTCCAACCTCTCCTTGTAGTTAAGGCCTTCCATACCAAGTAACATCCTGGTAAATCTTTAATACATGCTGGTAAACCTCTAGTAGTGATCTGTCAGTTTCCAGAGATTTAGTTGTATTAAATTAAATCCTGAAATATTGACAGAGTATTTATTGTTGGATAACGATTTGGGAAGACACTCCTAAGTAACACTCAGTTTGCTGGAATCTGAAGAGAAATACATTGCACGTCATTTCTGGCAGCTCTTGTGTGCACTTAACTTCATCCTACAGATAATTTCAAACAAACACACGAATAAATGACTCATGGTACTTATTCCATTGAATTGGAAAAGATGATACACCCACATGATTACATTTTGATTAGGAAGCCAAATGGAATGTTGGTGTTGATTGAAAGAGGAATAGAATATAGAAGAGGAAAGTTTTACCACAAGTCTACTGGGCCTTGTGCATTCACATCTGGAATACTGTGTGCAGTTTTGGTCTCCTGGATCCCTGACCTTGCCCACGACTGGGAGGCTGCACTGAACAGAGAATTAACTGAATGTCAAATTCTCCATTCTCATTGGTAGCGGTGAGAAGGCGAATGGGATCAGTGAATTCCAGCCACAATTGTTTCAGGAGCAGTTCAGAGAAGGTTCACTGGAGTCATTCCTGGGATGAGGGAGTTTGTCTTCTGGAGAAAGATTGGACAGGTGGCCTATGTTCACTGGAGTTTAGAAAAATGATCTTATTAAAACAGATAAGATCCTGTGAGATTTGATAGGGTGGATAGCAGAGGATGTTTCCCCTTGTGGTGGAGAGATATTGTTAATAAGAGGGCTCCCTTTTAAGGCAGAGATGAGGAGAAATTATTTCTCCCAAAGGATCATAGATTCTCTCTCACGGAGACCAGTGGTAGCCGGGGGGTCATTGCATGTATTTAACACTGAGTTAGGCAGATTTTTGTTACGCAAGGGGGTTATGGGGGCAGACAGGAAAGTGGGGCTGAGACACGACCAGTTCAACCATGATCTTATTGAATGGTGGAGAAGGCTCAAGGGGCTGAATGGCCTACTCCTGCTCCTATGTTCCTATGTCTTACAGCACACCACCATACCACCATTTTACAATCAATATCTCTAACAGATATTTGGACTACCACTCCCTCCAATGAGTTGTCCATGAAGAGCAAGATACAAAAATATGCAAGCTGTAAGTCCATTATTTATGGATAATATCATTGTATCTGAATCAGTTACGCATTGTGACAAATGAGAGAACACAAAATAACAAGCATTGAGATAGTTAACCTTCTCATATCACATCTCAGAAATGGTTCCAATGCAAAGACTTCTCTTTCTATGCTGCCATGATGATGTAGTCTATTTGCTGATTTACAGTTCAGAGTGGACCATTTACCACGACCACTTAAATGCCCATGAACCTAGAGACTGCAGCATCAGACGGTACTTATTATCAATCATGTTCTCAGCCATTGGGCATGCACATCCACTTCCAGGAGCAGGAGCCCTATCTAAGGGTAGAGGACATTCTCATAGCATAGCAGCTAACACAGGGCAGCTCAGGTACTGTACAGTGAAGCCAATGGTGCATAGAACATAGAACATTACAACGCAGTACAGGCCCTTCAGCCCTCGATGTTGTGCCGACCAGTGGAACCGATCTTAAAGCCCAACTTTAATTTGGAAAAGCAAATTGTGCGGAGGATGTGGAAAGTCTGCAGAGGGATCTGGATAGGCTGAGTGAGTGGGTGAGGACCTGGCAGATGGAGTATAACGTTAGCAAGTGTGAGGTTATCCACTTTGGCAGAAATAATAGTCAGAGGGATTATTATTTAAAAGGCAAAAAGCTGCAGCATGATACGGTGCAGAGGGATCTGGGGGTCCTTGTACATGAGTCGCAAAAACCCAGTCTGCAGGTGCAGCAGGTGATCAAGAAGGCGAATGGGATGCTGGCCTTTATAGCGAGGGGGATAGAATATAAAAGCAGGGAGGTCTTGCTGCAACTGTACAGGGCACTGGTGAGGCCACAGCTGGAGTACTGTGTGCAGTTTTGGCTGCTGCACTTGTGCAAGGATATATTGGCCTTGGAGGGAGTGCAGAGGAGGTTCACTAGGCTGATACCAGAGAAAAGGGGGTTGGACTGTGAAGAGAGACTAAATATACTAAGTCTGTACTCGTTGGAGTTTAGAAGGATGAGGAGGGATGTTATAGAGATGTATAAGGTAATGAAGGCGATGGATAGGGTAGAGGTAGAGAGATTCTTCCCCCTTAGAAAGAATAGCAGGACTAGAGGGCACAGCCTCAAGATAAGTTTAGATCAGAGTTGAGGAGGAACTTCTTCACTCAAAGGGTGGTGAGTCTCTGGAGTTCTCTGCCCGTTGAAGTGGTGGAGGTTACCTCGCTGAATATATTTAAGTCACGGGTAGATAGGTTTCTGATAGACAAGGGAATTAAGGGTTATGGGGAGAAAGCGGGAAAGTGGAACTGATCCACTTCAGATCAGCCATGATCTTATTGAATGGCGGAGCAGGCTCGAAGGGCTAGATGGCCCACTCCTGTTCCTATTTCTTATGTTCTTATGTTCTTAAGATCATTCTTACCACCTAATCTGAAATTTTTCCTCAGAAGGATGAGCAGATATCATGTGATCAGATGCTATGTGGTCAAATGTCTGGGATTACATATGTGATGCAATCACTTCTCCAGCGTTGACGGAGAATTACAGCCGTGTGCACCATCCACAAGACACATGGCAGCAACTCACCAAGGCTCCTTCAACAGCACCTTCCAAACCCGTGGCCTCTCCCACCTAGAAAACCAAAGGCAGCAAATAATTGGGAACACCACCCACCGGGAATTCCTTCTCCAAGTCAGTCACACTGGAACACAGGATCATAGGAATTAAGAGCAGAAGTAGGCAATTCAGCCCTTTGAACCTGCTCACCATTCAATCAGATCATCACTGATCTCTGGCTAAAAGCAAATTACTGCGGATGCTGGAATCTGAAACCAAAAGAGAAAATGCTGGAAAATCTCAGCAGATCTGGCAGCATCTTTACGGAAAGAAAAAAGCTGATGTTTTAAGTCCAGATGACCCTTTGTCAAAGCTAAAAAACACAGAAAGCGAAGAATATTTATAACTGTAGGGTGAGGGAATGAAAGATGAGTCATAGCCACAAAAACAAGGGGAAAGACTAAGAAATGCTAATGGCAGCCCACAGAGAGAATAGAAAGTGTGAACAGTAAGGGAGCTAAAATCAGAGAGCAATCTGTGACAGCTGAAGATGTGGTGGGAGGGGGAAGATGGGTGGGAGAGAGGTCAAATTGAGAAAAAGGGGGAAAAGAGAAGCAAAGGGGGGGAAAAGGCAGGAAAAGGGGGGATGAATACGGGGAAGAGTGGAGGGAAAAGAGGGGACCTGCGACCACCTCTTTACCCTCGGTGCAGGCCATTGGAGTCATAGAGGTTTACAGCATGGAAACTGGCCCTTCGGCCCAACTTGTCCATGCCACCCATTTTTTAAACCCCTAAACTAATGTCAATTGCCCACATTTGGCCCATATCCCATCATACCCATGTAACTCTCTAAACGTTTTTTAAAAGATAAAATTGTACTCACCTCTACTGCTACCATTAGATATCAGAGACCTATCTGTCATTAATCCCAGTTATTGAGTCTCCCCAATGATGGTTATTGCACCAAGTTCTTCTGTATTAACAGCAGTTAATTTTCATTATTCTCTACCATGAGGACAGCAGCAACATATTGGTTCAGTGCCTCTGCCATCTCTGTGTTCCCCAATAATGCCTCACCAGCATCGTCCTCTAAAGTGCCAACATTTACTTTCACTATTCTCTTCCTCCTTATATACTTACAGGAGCTTTTGGTATCTGTGTTTATGTTTTCTGCCAATGTCCTTTCCTAGTTCATCTTTTGATTCTATTTTTAGTAGCCTTTTGCTGAACATTAAAGTTCTCCCAGTCCTCCAGCTTGCCGCTAGCTTGGCAATTTGGTATGCTCTGGTTTTTGCCTTTATGTCCTCTTTGGCTTCCTCATCTTGCTATGGAACATTTTTCTTCCTTTTACAATTCCTCTTCCTTGCAGGAATATACTTTAATTGAGAGGTTTTCAATATCTCCCTGAACATCCACCATTGTTCCTCAACTCTTTTGCCTTCAATTATTTGTGCCCAGTTTATTTGGGCCATTCTTTCCTCAGGCCTCTTCCTAAGACTATAACTCTACTGCGACACTCTGCCTTCTCTCGCTCAATCTGAATCTGAAATTCTAGCCTGCTGTGATCACTCTTTCCAAGAGGATCTTTAACAACAAAAGTATTTATCAACCCTTCATTGTTACATAATACTCTCTGGTTGGTTCTGTAACATATTGCTTTAAGAAATAATCCCTCATGCATTCTCTGAAATCTCCCTCGAGGCTGCCTTTGCAATGTGATTGATCCCATCAATGTGCATCTTAAAATCACTGTTTGCCCTTCTCACAAGCCCTCATTATTTCTTGGTTTATATTGTGCCCCACTCTGGCAGTTTTGCTCTGGGGCTGTAAATTACTCCGATCAACTTATTTTTTCTTTGTCCTTTATTTCCAACCAGATCAATTCAACGTATTGGCTCTTGATATCATTTTTAACCAATAAAATATCTCCTGTTCCATCCAGTCTATCCTTCCGGAATACTGAGTGCCCGTGGACATTCAACTCCCAGTCCTCCCATAATCACGTTTCAGTAATCCCCACCATAGAACATAGAACATTCCAGCACAGTACAGGCCCTTCGGCCCTCGATGTTGCGCCGGACAGTGGAACCAATCTAATAACCCTCTAACCTAAACTATTCCAATGTTATCCATATGTCTATCCACTGACCATTTCAACGCCCTTAAAGTTGGTGAGTCCACAACTGCTGCAGGCAGGGGATTCCACGACCTTACTACCCTCTGAGTAAAGAACCTACCTCTGACATCCGTCCTATAATTACCACCCCTTAATTTAAAGCTATGTCCCCTCGTGTTAGCCATCACCATCCGAGGTAAAAGGCTCTCACTGTCCACCCTATCCAATCCTCTGATCATCTTGTATGCCTCAATTAGGTCACCCCGTAACCTTCTTCTCTCCAATGAAAATAACCTCAAGTCCCTCAGCCTTTCCTCATAAGACCTTCCCACCATACCAGGCAACATCCTGGTAAATCTGTTCTGCACCCTTTCCAATGCTTCCACATCCTTCTTATAATGCGGCGACCAGAACTGTACGCAATACTCCAAGTGCGGCCGCACCAGAGTTTTGTACAGTTGTAACAAGACCTCACGGCTCTGAAATTCAATCCCTCTACCAATAAAAGCTAACACACCGTATGCCTTCTTAACAACCTTCTCAACCTGTGTGCCAACTTTCAGGGATCTGTGCACATGTACCCCGAGATCTCTCTGCTCGTCAACACTACTAAGAGTCCTTCCATTAGCCCTATGTTCTGTACGCCTGTTATTCTTACCAAAGTGAATCACCTCACACTTTTCCGTATTAAACTCCATTTGCCACCTCTCGGCCCAGCTCTGCAGCTTATCTATGTCCCTCTGCAAACTGTAACATCCATCCTCGCTGTCTACATCTCCTCCGACTTTGGTGTCATCAGGAAATTTACTAACCCATCCTTCTACACCCTCATTTAGGGCATTTATAAAAATGACAAACAGCAGTGGCCCTAAAACAGATCTCTGAGGCACACCACTAGTAACTGAACTCCAGGTTGAATATTTCCCATCAACCACCACCCTCTGTCTTCTATCAGCTAGCCAATTCCTGATCCAAACTGCTAAATCACCCTCAATCCCATGCATCTGCATTTTCTGCAGTAGCCTACCATGGGGAACCTTATCAAACACTTTGCTAAAATCCATATACACCACGTCAACTGCCTTACCCTTATCCACCTCTTTGGTCACCTTTTCAAAAAACTCAATAAGGTTTGTGAGGCACAACCTAACCTTCACAAAACCGTGTTGACTATCTCTAATCAATAAAATCCCAAATCATATCTATGTGTGTCTCTTTGTACCACCAACTCTTTGGCCTTATTCCGAATACAGTGTGTATTTAGATACAGGGTTTTTTAACATGTCCGACTGATTTGTCTTCCCCTTGCAGGATTTTCTTGTACACTACACTTTTCACATATTTTGACCTCCTTTACTAATTTCTGACAACACTCCCCCTCATCCCCAACTTTCACTCACAAAATGTTAATATTTTACGTTTCCTTTCCCCTCCATACTTGTTAGACTGGCCCTGCCTGTTCATCCTATTGAACTCTACCTGCTCCTCACATGCTTCACCATCCTTAGAAATATTTCCACCATTAGAAATATATTGCTGTTCCTTCCCTGTCACTGAGTCAAAATCCTGGAACTCCTTCCCTAACA
This sequence comes from Carcharhinus amblyrhynchos, assembly GCF_965287045.1. Taxonomy (NCBI): domain Eukaryota; kingdom Metazoa; phylum Chordata; class Chondrichthyes; order Carcharhiniformes; family Carcharhinidae; genus Carcharhinus; species Carcharhinus amblyrhynchos. The sequence goes on from NC_137342.1 coordinate 53,277,098, forward strand.
GCACTGTGAGAGTACCTACACTACATGGACTGCAGCAATTGAAGAAGGCAGCTCACCACCACCTTCTCAAGGGCAATGAGGAATGGGCAATAAATACTGGTCTCGCCAGCATTACCGTAACCACATCCCATGAATAAAGAAGTGTCTGTAATCTTGGCAACAAATGGTAACTTTGTGATGTTTAATTTTCAAATGTTTACCCTGATATACTCCATGGGGGGGTCGTGGTATTATTGCTGGAGTATTAAAACAGAAACTCAGCTAATGTTCTGGGGTCATGGGTTTGAATCCTGCCACGGCAGGTGGTGAAATTTTAATTCACTAAAAAATATCTGGAATTAAGAAGCTACTGATGACCATGATTGTCGATTGTTGGAAAAACCCATCTGATTCTCAAATGTCCTTACATGGCCAGGCCTACATGTGACTCCAAAGCCACAGCAATATGATTGATTCTCAACTGCCCCCAGGTAGCTCGGGATGGGCAATGAATGTTGGCTTCCAGCGAAGCCCAAGTCCCATGATTGAATAAGAAAAACCTCAGCTGGGGAATGGGTGGAGAAGAAATGAAAATGATCCCTATTGCTTTATTGAATAAATTGGTATTTCTCTGGCCTGTTTTAGTTCTGATGTTCCCTTGTTTAATTTGGAGCACAGGGTATGCATTCCCTCATTCCAGTGCAATCTGTTTCCGGGGCCATCTGCTGGTTTAAATCTGGAGTGTTTTTGAAATGATTGGTGTGTCACTGCAGCATTTGCCTCTGGCTAGACTTGCAGCTTGATCTCCAGTCACAGTATGCTTTCAGTTGCTGTTTCCTTTGCGTTCCGCGCTATTTACAGTCCCAATGTCACTTGCATCATCATTTTAGCAGGTGGTCAGAGGAATTCTTATGTCAAGAAATTCAGTTTCAGTTTGCAGTCCATGAATGCTCTGTAAACTTTGCGATCATTGATCCCATCAATGGAAACAGCCTGACAGAAACTGACACGACCTGACCCTCCACTGAAACATCAGCAGTGATAAAAAAAACTCTGTAATTCCTGGTATGAAATAGAAATTTATTTGCTTTTGAGAGGAAACTCTCCTTGAAGCAATGTTGCACAGAAATAGGATGCATGAAGTCACAATCGTGAACAAGCTGAATCTAATGACAATTAAAATCAGACAGGTTTCACAAAACAAACAAAGGGATTTTTGCCGTGTTGTAAAACGGAATTGGTGGAATTCTCCGGCCTCCCCGCGATGTGTTGATCGATGGTGGGATGTGGCCTGCCATTAGCTGAAAGTGGGATCTTGTGTTCCCGCTGCAATCAATGGGATTTCTCATGGAATTCACCCCACGCCAGTGGGAAACCCATGACAGGGGTCCACTATCGGCTGGGTTGGAAGATCCGGCCAGTACGGATAACCAGAAAGTTGTAGCCTGTGATTCTGAAGCAATAGTTTCAGCCACTTGATCCTGAAGGGGTGAAATTGCAAATTGTCTTTAATGTCAGAAGACAAACTGTGGATATTTCGAATCTTTCTTGTACAGAAGAGGCTTTCAGCAACAATTTTAATGAGCTGTAAAGTGAAAGTGTATCATTCAGGTATATATTTTGTTAATATCCACTTTGCTAAACTTAGAATGTTTTTCAAAAATGTTGACAATATATTGACTTGAACATGTCAGAAACCAAAATATTCTTTAATAAAACTGAAGAGATTGTTTGCAGCAGTAAAAGCAATTTGGTGATAAGAAATAGAATTTCCGGAGTTATATGTAGCCCACTCACCTGAATAGATGTGAAAAATGGAATTTCATTGAATCTTAGAGTCTTACCGTGCAGAAAGAGGCCATTCAGCCCATTGTGCCTGCACTGACCACAATCCCACCCAGGCCTTAGTCCCATAAACCCCGTGCATTTACCCTGCTAATTCCCCGACACTAGGATTAATTTAGCAAGGCCAATCAACCAAACCCACACATTTTGAAGCAATGCCTGTGATGATACAGTGCCTTAAGAAATGTATTTTAATCAAGTTTCTTTGCAGGTTTCCCAACTATCTCTTTGCATTTTATTTTGACACCATTTTGTCTGCAGCCGGTTTAAGTGAGTTGTTACTGTAGCAGTATAATGAACATCAGCGCTGGGATTCTCCCAAAAACCGAGTGCCCAATGGACAGCAAAATGAGAGAATTTCCCATCTGTTTTTATGGGTGAATGAATCTCCGAGAGCGCCACAGAGATTCACGCTGAAAACTGTGGTGATCGAGCCTCATCCCACCCAAGAGGCCAATGGCTTGGTGCTGATCGGACCACTGCACGTGCACCGATCTGTCAGTGTCAGTGTGATCTGTCAATGCAGTGCACACTGACCGTACCCCACCTGCCCCCCCACCGCTCCCACCTCCCCCCCCCGCCCCACTATTGCCAGCCTCGCGATCAACGGCCTCCCGAATTTTCCCAAACCACCCCCCCACCCCTGATCGCTGGCCAACCAGAACTCTCCAAAGCCAGCCCTGATCTATCCACCTCATCCCCTGATGGCCAGCCCTGACCCCTCCCAATGGCCAGCCCTGACCTCCAATGGCCAGCCCTGACCCCTCCCAATGGCCAGCCCTGACCCCTCCCTATGGCCAGCCCTGACCCCTCCCAATGGCCAGCCCTGACCCCTCCCAATGGCCAGCCCTGACCTTCAATGGCCAGCCCTGACCCCTCCCAATGGCCAGCCCTGACCCCTCCCTATGGCCAGCCCTGACCCCTCCCAATGGCCAGCCCTGACCCCTCCCTATGGCCAGCCCTGACCCCTCCCAATGGCCAGCCCTGAACCCTCCCAATGGCCAGCCCTGACCCCTCCCAATGGCCAGCCCTGACCTCCAATGGCCAGCCCTGACCCCTCCCAATGGCCAGCCCTGACCCCTCCCTATGGCCAGCTCTGGACACTCCCTCACTCCCCCCAGCCCTACTAATCCTACTTGCAGAATGACAGCATGTCCCCCCACAAGCACTGCCCAATACATCGTGCCTCACCAGGATGCCCCATAGGCAGCGCCCGGATAGTTGTCCAAACCCCAATTTGGGGACAGAGGCTATTGAGGTCCCCCGGAAGATTAGGGACAACCCCTCCTCTCCCCTAACCTCCCTGGGGGAGGCGTCAGTGGCCTCTGCTCCCACCAGCGAGGTGAGGATGCCTGTTCCCCATTAGACCCTGCCGTCTTAGCATTGCTGCTGGGAACCTCTGCTGGCAGGAATGGGGGGTTCCATGTGATAATCAGCTCCGCACTGACTTGTGCTAGAAAAGGGCCTCAGAGACTGATAGCCAAATTCTGCACACATGAGGACGGCCTCAACCGGGGTCTTGGGTTCATGTCACACTATCTGTAACCCCCATGATTTGCCTGGACTTGCAAAATCTCACTTACTGTCCTGTCTGGAGACAATACACATCTCTTTAACCTGTGCTTAACCCTCTCTCCACTCACATTGTCTGTACCTTTAAGACTTGATTACCTGTAAAGACTCTCATTCCAATTATTTTCTAAATTGAGTTTGTGTCTTTAAATACCCTGTTTGTGATCAGAACTCCCACTCAAATGACGAAGGGGCAGCGCTCCAAAAGCTCGTGGCTTTTGCTACCAAATAAACATGTTGGACTTTAACCTGGTGTTGTGAGACTTCTTACTGTGTTTACTCCAGTCCAACACCAGCATCTCCACATGGTGGATAATTGATAGGTCAGGTGATGCCTGGGGACAGTTCTTTTCACAGTAAAGCCTAAATTTTTAGTTTTGCTTTTCAGCGGTAGTCTGAGGTGAAGGGCAGCGACAGTGCTCCCCTCCTCTTCCTGGAGCCAGAAATCCTGCTGGCTGTGAGTTATTGTTAGAAGCTGGTGGAGGCAGGCCAGCTCTCTCTCTCTCTCTCTCTCTCTCTCTCTCTCTCTCTCTCTCCCCCTCTCTCCCTCTCTCCCCAGAAGTTTTTTGGAAGTCCCAAGACTGGGAAGCCTCAGCGATTTAATCCAACATTCAAAGGATCAATTCATAGCAGGTGTTAAAGAGCTGAAGATGCAATATCACGTGAGGCACACTTGTTTTCTGTGTCAAGCCTTGAAAGGGGTGTATGTTTGTGGGATGGTGTTTGACTTGGAACAGCAGAGATAGCTAGCTGTTAAGGTTTATACTGTATCATGTTTGAATCTCATAATTGGTAAAAGTTACACTAATTATTTTTAATATATTTTAACAGTGTTCTTAAATAAACTTTGTTTGATAAATGCTTCCTAGTAGGTCACTTGAATCATACCTGGAGTGTAACATCTTATCCTCAGCAATGCCAAAAATAAATGCAAAAACTTAAAGATCTAGCCTATCTTTATAAAACACCTTGTAGTTTCTGGCCTGAGTCATAACATTCAGTAACAAAGAAAATTGGAGAAGTTTGTGTTGTGGTAGTACAGAATTATTCTGAAAATTGACAAAAAAGTGAATTTTGTACTAAAGCGAGGAAAGAGAACGTGATGAGGCTGATTAGAAAATCACACTTTGAGTGTTTGAACTCATGAGGAAAGTTTCTGGAATAACTGACATAAAACAATGGCCAGGATTTTCTGGACTGACAGTTCCACTCAACTGTCACCCTGGCATTGCCAGCCTGGAACCAAGGTACTGCCAGCCTGGTTCCCCTGCAGTGCCCACCAGGCACCCTGGCATTGCCAGCCTGGCACACTGACAGAGCCCACCAGACAGTCCCAAGAGGACAGGGCCTGTGGAAGTCAAGACGTAATGAACAGCAGGGCCAGGCTGGGAACACAAGACATTTGGTGGGGGGAGCGTTTTTCTCACACTGCACAGTGATCAGTAGGTGGAGGGAGGGGTGAACCGCTGCCCACTCTACCACAGTGATCGGTGCGGGGGGAGGGACAGTTGCAATTTTTCCAGGTGGGGGGATAAGGGAGAGTGGTGATCATTCTGGGTGGGGGCTTTGTGAATGGTTGCTGAGCTCCACAGTGGCACGGTGCGTGGTGGGAGTGCTGGGCCACGGGGGTCGGCCAGTGACAGGACTCTGCTGCTCATAGAGCATAAAGACCTGCACATTCACAATGGTGCCCTCTGCCGATATCAGCTGACTTTCTGGTGATTTAGGCCACACCCACTCCCCCTACAGACAGAAATCAAATTGCGGGTTTTCTTGTTGTACAGGAAAAAAACATAGCTGAAACTGTCTCGATTCACACCTGGACTTAGAATTATTTTGGTAAGATTACAGCCCACCCCGTGTGTGTGTGTGTGTGTGTGTGTGTGTCTGTGTGTGTCTGTGTGTGTGTTTGTGTGTGTGTGTGTGTGTGTGTGTGTGTGTGTGTGTGTGTGTGTGTGTCTCTAACCATATTGTTGGATTCATATGCCATGGTTGTGTAATTCCTCTTTTCTGTTTTACAAACTGAACAGTAAAAAGCATCAAATAAATTAGCATTCACCTTCTCAAACCCCCTGAGAATCCTACACGTCTCAATAAGATCACTGAGTCGAGGCCCCGACCAACTCAACCACCCCTCATAATGAAAACATCCTCCATCTTTGGGAACAATCTGGAGGAGGAGGCTCCACAAATATCCCTATCCTGAGTGACGGGAGCCCAGCACATCAGTGCAAAAGACAAGGCTGAAACATTTGGAGCCATCTTCAGCCAGGAGTACTCTGGATTAGTCACCTTTTCATGCTCCAGAAGGCCCCAGCATCACAGAATCCAGTCTTCACTCTACATGATATCATCCACATGATGCTGAAGACACTGGATATGGCCTCGTTCTTCCCAAAACTGTAAAATCCCACCCAAAGTCTACGGACCTTCACATGGTCCACCCTTTGCTCCAATTCCTACGCAGGTGAGGTGGTAAAATTCCGGCCTATAGATCCTGACAACATCCTGGCTGTAATACTGATGACATGTGCTCAGGAATTATCAACACCACCAGGCAAACTGTTCAGCTCAACAATGTTCTGACCTGTAATCCCTACAAGTGGACCAGGAAAAGCATGGAACAGTAAATTGGGATTCACCTTCCTGGAGACAGAACATTGACTCCCTGGAGCAAACTAAACAGAATGAGGAGGAGGGAAGCGGGATTCTGACTTATTTTAATCCGTTTGGATTGTGCCAACATCAGAAGCAAGATGACATCATGAACTGCAATTTGAGAAACTTTAACACAGCCAACTCTCAGCATCTGAAACAAAACTTTTCAATCGCACATAATTGTGTTAAATCATCTCAGAATAGAACTAAATGATGAAATCCTGCCTCGCCATTCACATATTTGATTTCATTTTAAGCACCTCACAAAGCCAAACCTTCAAACCATTGGAAAGAATTGGCAGCCCCGTATCAGAAGCAATAAAGTTGTAATTAGAATTGATTTTGCTTAATGCTTTCCCCTAGTTAAGTAAAATTGGATGCTTCCACTAATGGATGGAAATAAAAGCTTGAAGATCTATATGTAGTTGATAGTTTTTTTCATAATTTGGGTTATGAAGATCTGTCTAATGTGCTCTGGATCGATTCTCCAAATTGGAGCCATATTTTCACTGGTTTCTCAATCTCCAGCAATATGGAGTTGAACATGTTCCTGATGGTTGTGAGGAAGAGTGTAGAGTGTAGGTGAGAGTGAGCAACCAGGATACAGCACAGAGCCGGAAAATCCCTTTCAGCATTCCAGATCACTCCTTTCACAGACTTGAGGTGTAACCCATCTGAATCAATACCAAGTACTCATGCCAATGGGAATCCTTCCTAACGGTGTGGGATTCACCCACCTGAAAAATGCAAATGATCCAATCTCAGGAATCGTGCTGTCCAGCCCACAGAGATCCGGGCATTGCTTTTCTAGGGTGTCACAGACAGGTTCCCCCAGCCTCCAGAAACTGAAATGGTGACCACCTCCACCCCTGCCTCTCCCGCCGTCCTGCTGACCACAGGAGTTCCACCAATCCCTCAGCCAGGAAGGATTTCCCTTTCCCTGTCTGGGAAGCTGCAGGTGTGAGGAGATCCCTTTCAAATTGTCTGTCAGAAGGCGGTCACTTTCACTGGGGAGTGAGGGGGGGGGGGCAGAATTTCTATGTCCACAGCTGTTCATTCATCTCCATTGCTTTATCACAGCATTTATTTAATGTCTCTAAGCATTCATAACAGGTTCAAAGCCTCTGAAATACTTCCAAATCCTCTCAACTCTTCTGTTACAATCCAATCTCAGTTCAGTCATTTGAACTCTCATTTGATTGACAGATTAATGATTTTTACTCAGTATACAGTCAGTTGTGTTCATTTACCTTTTCCTTCATGCTTGACTGCATCTCAAGTACCCCAATCACTCCTAACTGCAATGTTTACAAAAGGGTGAAGTAAAAAGCACTGAAGTTGAAGTTGCCTGTAGATGTTTGTAGTCACTTAGTATAATCTGTGTTTGCGCCGATTGTGTCAATTTTACAACACCATGTCAGAATGATGCAGAAATAGTTCCAAAAGCCAATGTTAACACCAAAGTTCCAAACCGGGGCTGTGATTCTCCCAAAAGTGCTGAATTGTGGAAAAACTGTTTGAAATCCTGACTGTTATGTCAGTTCAGCTTCTCACCTGAATCTCCGCACTTTGTGCACTGCAGAGGTCCCAATCACGAATATCATTAAAAGCATGTAAAATCGCCAGCTCCAACCTTACCCTCCCTGATGAGCTCAGTGCATTCTATGCCCCTTTTGAGCAAGAGGTCAGTGAGAGCACACCCTCCACCCTGGGGTCACCATTGCAGATATCAGAGCAGCTTTCTCAAAGATCAACCCAGAAAGCGACTGTCCCGGGTGGGGTACCCGGACTGCACTCAGATCCCCCACGGATCAGCTGGTGGGAGTATTCACAGACATCTTCAACCTCTCTGAGGTCCCTATCTGCTTCAAGAAAATGATCATCATCTTGGTACTTAAGATGATGGCATCCATCATTATGAAATGCTTTGCAAGGTCAGTCATGGCACGAATCAAGTCCAGCCTCCCGGACTGCCTGGATCCACTACAGTTTGCCTACTGCTGCAGTAGATCCACAGCAGACGCCATCTCTCTGGCCCTGCATTCAACTCTGGAACACCTAAATAACAAGGACACCTGTATTAGACTAATATTTATTGACAATAATTCAGTCTTCAACACTCATCTCCAAACTCTGTGACCTGGGCCTCCGCACCTCCCCCTGCGACTGGATCCTGAACTTCCTAACTCACAGATTACAATCGGTAAGGACAGGCCATAACACCTCCTCCACGATCATTCTCAACATTGGTGCCCCACAAGGCTGTGTTCTCTGCTCCCTACTGTTCTCCTTATACACCTATGACTGTGTGGCCAAATTCCCTCCCAACTCGATTTTCAACCTAGTGGATCGGATTTCAAAAAGTGATGAGACACAGTACAGGAATGAGATAGAGAATCTCGTGAATCTGGCAACAATAATCTCTCCATCAACGCCAGCAAAATGAAGGAGATTGTCATTGACTTCCGAAAGTATAAAGGACTACATGTTCCTGTCTATATTGATTGCTGGCCAGCCCAGGACCCCTGCAGTGCTGCTTCTCTAGGTCCCCACACCACCCCCACCCCCACAGCAATTCTGGGCCAGCCCTGACCCAAACCATCCCCCCAGCCCCAATGCTCAGCCCACCTCACCCATTTGTGGTGATTCCCCCATCCTCCTCAACCCGGCAGACCTTCTCCCACTCATCCCTCTGGGGTCAGACCCCCCATCTGGGAGGCAGGCCCCTCCACCCCAGCAGACCACCCCCCCCAACCCCGATCCCTGCCCTTCCTCCATCCCAGCCCTATCCCAATGCAGAGTAGCATCAGAACGCCCCCCATAATCATCCCTATGCCCCGCCCACAATAGCCCTGTCCCCTTGGCACTGCCCAATGACCACTGGGTACTGTCCATGTACAGGTGGCACCACCTTCCATTGCTCGACCCCTTGGAGGGCCCTGATCACCCCCTTTCATTCCTGCATGGCCCTCGCTAGTTCCCCAAATGTGGGGACCTGTTCTAAACCCTCCGGAATGGGGACCTGGAAGATCCTGATAATGAACAAAAATACATATTTAAAACATACTCAAAAAAATTTACATGACTTATCTGCCTTCCTGCTTGTTTCCAGTGTGGTCTGACTGGAGGCTGATCACTGGCTGTGGGAGATGTGCGTGCATTCCCCGTGTATACACAAATCCCTGTTTAATGCCAGCGGCAGAATAGTTGTGGATGATAATGGGAATATTGCAGCGCAGATTCCTCGGCTCAAGTGCAGCCAAATTCCAGAATGTTGTATACTGTCAAAAAGGGAAAGGTATCTGCTGTATCGACTCTCTTATTGACTATTTATAATGATTAATAGCACTGTATCTAGAGTATCATTAATCCTGTGTATAACATCAAAGTAATTAGTTGTCATGACCACAAAACTAAAGGGGGAGGGATGTTATATGTCGTTATATAATTACTTTAAGAGTCGAAGGACGAAGAACAAAGATTAGTACAGCACAGGAACAGACCATTCAGCCACCAGGTCTGTGCTGACACAGATACTCTCTAAGCTAATATTTTCTTGCCTCCACGTGCTCCATATCTCTCTACTCGCCGCCTATTCCTGTATCTACCCAGATGCCTCTTGGTGAATCTGCTTCCACCACCTCCTCCAGCTCTGCCTTCCAGGCATTCACCACTTGCCTCTTACATCTTTGTTTAAATTTCCCCCTTTCACTTTCAGCTTCTTCCCCCAAGATCCCTTTGACCCCTTCGACCCTGAGAAAAAGATTCTGGGGGCGGTTCTCCCAAAGAAATTCTCAATGCCACATTTGTGTAAAAACTGAAATAAACTGCGTTGTTTTTTTCAGCGGGAGTTTCAGGATCTCTCACACTCTGGGCACTGCGGAGGGCAGTAGCAGGAATCACATTAAAAATCTGTGGACAGCGTCCATTCCACCGGTGAAACTGAGTGGGCCACTGCGCGGGTGCTGATCTGTCAGTGACAATATCGGCATATCACCATGACCCTTGTCTAACATCCTCCCAAGTGCTGGTCAGCCCCGCAATCCCCACATCGCTGCCCAATCACTGACCTCCTGACCATGTGCAGCCCAGCTACATGCCCCCTCAATCACCCGCCGACAGCACCAACCCACCCACCCGCAGCCCTGGCATGTACCCCCCCCATCACCGCCCACAGTACCAAACCCGCTGCAGTCTGGTTCCACCCCCTGTCCAGCCTGTCCTGATCTCTTGCGTCCCTTCCCCTACTGACCCAGTCTTCAGAGTGGCAGTGGGACCCCCCCCACCCCCATCAATTGCCCCACCAGGTTGCACCCTCATCAGGCCCCCCCACCCTCTTGACACTGCCCCATGCCTGATAGGCTGCCCCCAGGCAATGGCACTTTATCCCTTGGGCAGTGCCAGGGGGCACAGGCTGGCACTGCCAAGATGCCAATACCCAATGGACGCCCCTCCCCGCCCCCCCCCCGCCCAACCTTTACACGAGTGGGGTCAGGTCGCTAACTCCCCGAGGAGTTACTCTAAACCCCGCTGGAGTGGTCCACACCTCGTTGGGAGGGGGGGGTGGTCTTCTTGAAATCAGCTCGTTGTCACAAGTGATGATAAAACAAATGGCTGCCTGGTGGGTAAATGAAAAAATCTCATGGACTTTCTCCATTCCTGGATCAGGGTCGTTCTTCCCTGCCTTGTTCCAGGCCTCCCTAATCCAAGAGTTACCCCACCTCCCACGCCCCACCCCCCAACAACCCCCCTCCCCCCTTAGCCAATATTGAATATTTTTAGCAAAGAGCTAAAAAAGGCTGGTGCAAACTTGTGAACATTCAGTTAATAAAACTTTCACTCACCACTGCCAGAAATAGCTGCACATTTAATGTGTTGCAAGTTCTATGTTGGTAACTGACGTATGGAAATGGAGTTTTACTGAGAAAATGTGGCTGTTTGGGAGAAGTGTGGATGGTAAAAATGCTCCAGCGTTATTCTTGCAGTAATTGACCCTTTGTTGATGTAAAGAAGGTTCAAAACCATTTCAAAGTTATTCAGATCTGAAAATTTTCGTTTTGAATTGGATATTTAACCTGCTTCTCATGAATTAGGAGGCTAAAGTAAAGAACAGGCTGCTGTGATATTGTGTACATGCCACCGTAACGTAAAGATACTCGCTGACCAAGGGTTAATGTTGGATTTATTAACACTACCTACAGTATGACATATAGACTCACATGGCAATGGACTCAGAGAGAACATTCTGGAAGCTGACTTGCAAAGATTAGTAGACCATGCATGATTTTTGTTTGTATTGATTCACAGGAATGTGGGTGCCATTGGCCAAACAAACATTTATTGTCCACCCATAGTTGCCCTTGAGAAGGTGATGGTGAGCTGACTTCTTAAACTTCTGCAGTCCCTGAGGTGTCAGTTCATCCGTAGTGCTGTTAGGGAGGGAGTTCCTGGATTTTGACTCAGCAACAGTAAAGGAATGGTGATTTTAAAAAAAAATTCATTGGGATTGTGGGCGGTGCAGACTCGATGGGCCACAGGGCCTCTTTCTGCACTGTAGGGTTTTTATGATTCTATGATTTGGGGGACATGGGCGTCGCTGGCTGGCTAGCATTTAGTGCCAATCCCTGGTTGCCCTTGTTCAGAGGGCAGTTGTGCCAACCACATTGCCATGGCTCTGGAGTCACAGGCAGGGTAAGGACAGCAGATTTCCTTCTCAAAAGATGTTAATGAACCAGATGAGTTTTTCTCACAATCGACAACGGTTTCATGGTCATTATTAGATTCTTAATTCCAGTTTTTTTTTATTGAATTCAAATCCCACGCTGTCTCCCGTGGTGAGATTCGAACACAGGTTCCCAGAGCATTAGCTGAGTTTCTGGATTAATAATCTGCCGATAATACCACTAGTAAGAAGCCTCACAACACCCAGTTAAAGTCCAACAGGTTTATTTGGTAGCAAACAGCACTAGTCTTCGGAGCGCTGCTCCTTCGTCAGGTGAGTGGGGAGTTCTGATCACAAACAGGGCATATAAAGTCACACACAGTTCACAGAATACTGATTAGAATGCAAGTCTTTACAGCTAATCAATTCTTAAAGGTGCAGATGCAGACAGTGTGAGTGGAGATAGCATTAAGCACAGGTTAAAGAGATGTGTATTGTCTCCAGACAGGACAGTTAGTGAGATTTTGCAAGCCCAGGCAAGTCACGAGGGTTACAGGTAGTGTGACATGAACCCAAGATCCCACTAGGCCAGGATGGTGAATGGCGTGAAGGCTACTTGTGTCTGGTCAAAGATTGTGTTTGGTCAAAGATTAGGAATCCTGCACCAAGTATCTCATCTCCTGACTCCCGAATGCCTTCCATCATCTACAGACATAAGAACATAAGAACATAAGAAATAGGAGCAGGAGTAGGCCATCTAGCCCTTCGAGCCTGCCCCGCCATTCAATAAGATCATGGCTGATCTGTTGTGGCTCAGTTCCACTTTCCCGCCCTCTCCCCATAACCCTTAATCCCCTCTCTTATCAAGAACCCATCAACCCGCTTCTTAAAAATATTTAGCGAGGCAGCCTCCACCACTTCAACGGGCAGAGAATTCCAGAGATTCACCACCTTTTGAGTGAAGAAGTTCCTCCTCAACTCCGTTCTAAACCGCCTCCCCTTTATCTTGAGGCTGTGCCCCCTAGTCTTCCCGCTCAAAAAAGACAGCAGGACTAGGGGGCACAGCCTCAAGATAAAGGGGAGGCGGTTTAGAATGGAGTTGAGGAGGAACTTCTTCACTCAAAGGGTGGTGAATCTCTGGAATTCTCTGCCCGTTGAAGTGGTGGAGGCTGCCTCGCTAAATATTTTTAAGAAGCGGGCTGATGGGTTCTTGATAAGAGAGGGGATTAAGGGTTATGGGGAGAGGGCGGGAAAGTGGAACTGAGCCACAACAGATCAGCCATGATCTTATTGAATGGCGGGGCAGGCTCGAGGGGCTAGATGGCCTACTCCTGCTCCTATTTCTTATGTTCTTATGTTCTTATGTCTGTAGATGATGGAAGGCATTCGGGAGTCAGGAGATGAGATACTTGGTGCAGGATTCCTAATCTTTGACCAGCTCTTCAGCCACAATATTTATATGACTAATCTAGTTCAATTTCTGGTCAATGGTTACACCCAGGATGTTGACAGTGGGAGGTTCAGTAATGGCAATGTTTAGATCCTATTTTGTTGGAGATGGTCATTGCCTAGCACTTGGAAGCATAGAATCATAGAATTATAGAATCCCTACAGTGCAGAAGAAGGCCATTTGGCCCATCGAGTCTGCAGCAACAAATGACAAATACCTTTTGTGTGTCACTTATCAGCCCAAGCCTGGATATTGTCCAGGTCTTGTTGTATTTGGATATGGACGGTGTCTGAGAAGTCGAGAATGGTGCTGAACATTGTGCAATCATTGGCAAACATCCCCAACGATGAAAAGAAGATCATTGTTGAAGGAGTTGAAGATAGTTGGGCCTAGGACACTACCCTAAGGAGCTGATTGGGGTCTGTAAATAAAGACTAACAGCAAATGGTTAATGTTTAAATATAAATATACAACATTGAGACATCAAAAGAACCCTTATTATAACGCAGACTGACTGTAAGTTGAAGTGTTTTTCCTGCACAAAGTCAACAGCTGTTCCTTCACTTTGTGGCTTATTTGGTTGATTAGTTCGAGTCACAGTCCTTGAGCTTGTTTTGCACAAGATTAATCAGTAGATGAAATTCTTATCAGGTGTCTTTAGTTAGTGTCTTGTGAAGTTTTGTGAAGATTTTTTCCCATTAGGTAAGTCACAAGCTCTCATGTCTTGGTTACAAATGTCTTTCACGGATTATCTGTAATTTACAATCATTTTATCTGACAAAAGGAAGAGGGGAGAAATTGACAATGACAATGTTACCCCTTCATTGTGCAATAGTTATGGAACTTCCAATACACATTGGCAAAATAAACCAAAAATTCTTTTGTCCCTTTTGATAAATCAGGATGCTTTATAATTTTAGCAACAGAATATAACCGAAGTACTTTGTGTCGTGACTGACCATCAAGGACTAATAACAATAACACTTTATGAAGCATTTTAAGCAGCTCTTACATTCTGTAACTCTGCCCACACTCCAGGGAGAACTCCAGCTCTCCCAACCACTGACCCCTTAAGTAGCAGCATTAACGTGACCACTCAGCCTTCACTTGTAGGCTGGAACTCTGCCACCTCTCCTGCCACATAATTGGCAAGGGCCTGACAACGGAAATCCCCATTGACTTTGGGAGAGAAATTCCAGTCTTACCCAGGCCACACCACAAAATCCAATCCGTAATCTTAGTGTTGGATTACATAAGAACATAAGAACATAAGAAATAGGAGCAGGAGTAGGCCATCTAGCCCTTCGAGCCTGCCCCGCCATTCAATAAGATCATGGCTGATCTGTCGTGGCTCAGTTCCACATTCCCGCCCTCTCCCCACAAATTACATCATTACGTTATAGTTATAAAGTTGCTAAAAATTTTCTTTGAAGTTATGAGAAAGTGTAGTGTTCCTTAATCTGTTGGACATTGAATAATGCCACAAGGGGAATGTAGCCCCACAAAAGCACATCTGCACTTCTGGCAGGCAAAGGGAGACATCTATCATTCAAATTCTGCTCTCTGCACTTTGTGGCCCACAGTTCAGAACAATTGGGTTGCTGATCAACTTCTATATCACGGGAGGCAACTGGTTCAAACTGATGTTGATTGAAATATTGGATCCATTTTCTGATGATTTACAGGAGGTTTGGTTGGGGGGGATGAGCATGGTATTGAAGGAAAGAATAAAGGCAATGGAGGCTAAACATGATCACATCCAAATTGGGCCCTAGGAATTGCAATGTGCAGATAATCAACATTCCTGAATGGAAGCACCTTGCCAATTTCATGCTGTTTCCTTATCTCATTGATGTTAGCTTCCAGCCTGTGCTAATCCTGCTGCTAATTAGCTGGATGCAAGAATGGGGCAGGATACAACATTGTGAGTGGCTAGTTCAAGTTGAAGCTAATTGACACATTTACTTATTTTGCTGGTGTTGAAAGGAGGGTGTGAGGGTCAATTAACTTGTTAACCTCTTATTCTCATTCAAGGAGATATCCTCTTGGTGGTAGGTTGTATTTCTTCAGTATTAGAAAAACTTTATACATGTTCCTGCATTTCCCATTACACCTTGTGTAGAAACATCCAGCATTATTTTACAACCACACTCATCCTGAGGCTGTAAAATCCTGTCTGAGGTCAATGGACCTGTGCATTGTCTACCCCTCACTCACTCCAATTCCCATGATGGGCAGGCATAAAATTATGGCCACCATCTCCAAGTAGAGTCAGAGTGGTTTACAACATGGAAACAGGTCCTTTGGCCCAACTTGTCCATGTCACCCTTTTTTTTAAAACCCCTAAGCTAATCCCAATTGCCTGCATTTGGCCCATATCCCTCTATATCCATCATACCCATCTAACTATCTAAATGCTTTTTAAAAGACAAAATTGTACCTGCCTCTACTACTACCTCTGGCAGCTTGTTCCAGACACTCACCACCCTCTGTGTGAAAAAATTGTCCCCTGGACACTTCTGTACCTTTCCCCTCTCACCTTAAACCTATGCCCTCTTGTTTTAGACTCCCCTATGTTGGGAAAAGATATTAACTATCTAGCTGATCTGTGCTCCTCATTATTTTATAGACCTCTATAAGGTAACCCCTCAGCTTCTTACACTCCAGAGGAAAAAGTCCCAGTCTATCCAGCCTCTCCTTATAACCTAAACCATTAAGTCCTGGTAGCATCCTAGTAAATCTTTTCTGCACTCTTTCAAGTTTAATAACAGCCTTTCTATAATAGGATGACCAGAACTGCACACAGTACTCCAAGTGTGGCCTTAGCAAATGTCTTGTACAACTTCAACAAGACGTCCCAACTCTTGTATTCAGTGTTCTGACAAATGAAACCAAGCATGCCGAATGCTTTCTACACCGCTCTGTCCACCTGTGACTCCACTTTCAAGGAGCTATGAACATGTACCCCTGATCTCTTTGTTCTCTAACTCTCCCCAATGCCCTACCATTAACTGAGTAAGTCCTGCCCTGATTCAATTTACCAAAACGCATCACCTTGCATTTGGCTATTATTAAACTCCATCTGCCATTTGTCAGCCCACTGGCCCAATTGATCAAGATCCTGTTGAAATTGGAGATACCTCTCCTCACTGTCCACTATGCCACCAATCTTGGTATCATCTGCAAACTTATTAACCATGCCTCTGATATTCTCATCCAAATCATTAATATAAATGACAAATAACAGTGGACCCAGCACTGATCCCTGAGGCACACCGCTGGTCACAGGCCTCCAGTTTGAAAAACAACTCTCTACAACCACTCTCTGACTTCTGTCAAGAAGCCAATTTTGTATCCATTTAGATACCTCACCCTGGACCCTGTGAGATTTAACCTTATGCAACAACCTACCATGTGGAACCTTGTCAAAGGCCTTGCTAAAATCCATGTGGACAACATCAACTGCACTGCCCTCATCTACCTTCTTGTTTACTCCTTCAAAAAACTCAATCGAATTTGTGAGACATGATTTTCCACTCACAAAGCCACGTTGACTGTCCCTAATCAGTCCTTGTGTCTGTAAATGCCTGTAGATCCTGTCTCTCAAAATACCTTCCAATAATTTACCCAGCACAGATGTGAGGCTCACTGGCCTGTAGTTCCCAGGCTTTTCCCTGCAGCCCTTTTTAAACAAAGGCACAACATTTACCACTCTCCGATCTTCAGGCACCTCACCCGTGACTATCGATGATTTAAATATCTCGGCTAGGGGACCCGCAATTTCCTCCCTAGCCTCCCACAACGTCCTGGGATACACTTCATCAGATCCCAGGAATTTATCTACCTTGATGCACTTTAAGGCTTCCAGCACCTCCTTCTCTGTAATATGTACACTCCTCAAGACATCACTATTTATTTCCCCAAGTTCCCTAACATCCATGCTTTTCTCAGCAGTAAATACTGATGAGAAATATTTATTTAGGATCTCACCCATCTCTTGTGGATCCGCACATAGATGACCTTGTTGATCCTTAAGAGGCCCTACTCTCTCCCTTTTTGCTCATTGGCCCTTTATGTATTTGTAGAAGCTCTTTGGATTTTCCTTTACCTTATCTGCTAAAACAATCTTGTGCCCCCTTTTTGCTCCCCTGATTTCTCTTTTAATTCTACTCCTCCACCCCCTATACTCTTCAAGGGATTCACTTGATCCCAGCTGCCTATGCATGTCATGTGCCTCCTTCTTGTTCTTGACCAGGGCCTCAATATCCCCAGTTATCCAGGGTTCCTGGCTTCTGCCAGCCTTGCCCTTCACTGTAAGAGGAATGTGTTTACCCCCAAACCCTGATTAACACATTTTTGAAAGCTACCCACTTAGTAGATATCCTTTGGCCTTCCCCAGACTCCCCCAATTAATTTGAAAATTCCTGACTGATACCATCAAAATTGGCCTTGCCCCAGTTCAGAATTGTAACTTTTGGGCCAGAGCTATCATTCTCCATAACTATCTCAAAACTAATAGAATTATGGTCACTGGTCCCATACAATGACTACTGCCTGCTCCTTCTCCATGTACCGTCTCATTAGGCAATGCTACCTCAATAATTTTTGTGTTTGGGGAACCCTCTCAGAATGTCTTTACACAGAATGACCTATGGATATTGATTTAGCCCACTCATTAACTTGCTGTTATTTAGCTAGCCCGATTATAAAATACATCATTTACTCAGCCTCCTGTTCAGTGACATTAAAATGTCATTGTTTCTGACTTTCTATAGTTGGGCTCACATTAGCTCATAGACATTCTGATGCATCAGGAAGCAGAGATTGGTGTAAGTAATCTATGTTTATATTATTGGACATCAGAAATAAAGTATAGAGTCAAGTGACTTTAATGGTTTTGGGTGAGAAAGGAGTCACGTTGAATAAATGTGTTTGAATGTATGGGGGCTTTTGGTGTTGGTTCAAGCTGTATCTGTATTGTGCTGAGAGAGTTTATGATGTGAAAGCTAAACATAATCTTGGCAACAGAATGAGATGTTGCTCAGCAACTGTGGGAACCTTTAATGTAGGAAGGCTTTTAGAGTTTAGTTTTAGCTGAGTTCACAGCAGATGGAGCTGGAAAGCTAGAGAGAACATAACTCTCTCAGCCCTGCCAGAAGATGTAGCAGGAACAGGGAGTTGAGAAAAGGCAGCTTTCCCAAAAAAGAACAGCAAAAAGTAAAGAACAGTTAATTATCATAGAGTCCTTATAATGCAGAAGAGGTCATTTAGCCCATCAAGTCTGCCCCAACTCTCTGCCAGAGTGCCTTGTCAAGGCCCTCTCACCTGCCCTATCCCAATAACCCCACACATATTCCATGATTATTCCATCTAACCTATATATCTTGGGACACTAAGGGGTAGCATAGCATAGCCAATCCACCTAAGCTACACATCACTGGACTGTGGAGGAAACCAGAGCACCCTGGCGCTGTGAGGCATCACTGCTACCCACTGTTGGGAACAGCTGGGGCAAAGCATTCTCTCATTCTAAGAAGATTCTAAGGCATGTCTTCTTGATGGTGGAGTTTGGAATATTTACGTGGAAGTTAGAGTTCAGGGATTTCAATTAGCGTAAGAATCTTGTGGGGGGATTTGAGGAGAAATCCACAGAGATTCAATTGGGTGGTATTTGTCACTTGATTTCAGAGTGAAGTGTGTCTGACCACCATTGTCCAGTTGGCTTAAAGGGACTGTTTACAAGAACACAATGGCATAAGATCTATTTTGCAACCGATGTTATCCTTAAAATCAGTGTACATTTGTGAAGTTGAATAGGAGTGAAGTAGGTTTATATTAGAGTCAAATTTTTCATGTTTAATAAATGCATTTTTCATTGTTAAAAACTAATTGGCAGCCTGTGACTCTGTTCATCAACTTTTAAAAACATGTAAAAGTTAAGGTTTTTTTTAGCAGAGTTTCATTCTGAAAACTGTCGAGAGGGCTAGAATACAAGAGCAGAGATGTACTTCTGAGACTGTATAAGGCTCTGGTCAGACCCCATTTGGAATATTGTGAGCAGGAGCTCCGTATCTAAGGAAGGACATGCTGGTCTTGGAAAAGGTCCAGAAGAAGTTCACAAGAATGATCCCTGGAGTGAAGAGCTTGTCGTATGAGGAATGGTTGAGGAGTCTGGGTCTGTACTCATTGGGAGTTCGGAAGGATGAGGAGGGATCTTATTGAAACTTAAAGGATACTGTGAGGTCTGGATAGAGTGGACGTGTTTCCATTAGTAGGAAAAACTAGAACCAGAGGGCACAACCTCAGGCTAAAGGGATGATCCATTAGGGGGCAGAGAGAGAGAGAGGGGCAATGGCTGAGAGCAGACTGGGGGATCAGCGAGCACCAACCAACTGAGTTTTAAAAAATATTGTCCTTGATAAGGAGGAATTTCTTCAGCCAGAGAATAGTGAATCTGTGGAACTTTTTGCTGCAGAAGGCTGTGGAGGCCAGGTCATTGAGTGTCTTTAAGATAGAGGTAGATAGTTTCTTGATTAGTAAAGGAATCGCGGGTTATGGTGAAAAGGGAGGAGAATGGGGATGAGAAAAATATCAGCCTTGATTGAATGGCAGAGCAGACTCGATGGGCCAAGTGATCTAATTCTACCCTTATGTCTTATGGTCTTTTGGACCATCAAATAGTTACACCAGCTGGGAATGTAACAAATGTCAAACTTGACCAAAGTAAAGGAACATCGGTCTGTAACTTCCACAGGGTAGCAATCACCTTAGCTGAGGTTATGGAGATTTAGGGTCATACAGCACAGAAAAGGCCCTTTGCCCCATTGAGTGTACACTGACAAAAGTCTTGCCTGACCTGCCTTGTTCTGGCTGAGTGAGAGGAACAGCGAAGCACATTCCTCGTTGCCCCAATGTGTTGTTAATGAAACAGAGCAAGGGAGGAAACTCCCACCCACCCCTATCCCCAGTTTAACTTGTGGGTTTTAAACAACAAGAAAAAGTTGTGGTTTGCACACATAGATCCAAAATAACAATAACAGCTTTATTTCAGGAGCCGGTTCTGGTACAGAGGAGAAACTGAAACTGACACAGATAACATCGCAATGACATCATCATTAAATTGTATGATTGATGAGATAGGCTGTATCTGGAATATTGTGTACAATCCTGGTCGCCATACTATCGGAAGGATGTTGATGCATTGGAAAGGGTGCAGAAGAGTTTACCAGGATATTGTCTGATTTGGAGGATATGGACTATGAAGAAAGCTTGAAAAAACTTGTATTATTTTCATTACAGCATCGGAAGATGAGAACTGATAGAGGTTTACAAGAGTATAACAGGCTTGGATAGAGTGAATAGTCATGGGGGGGATAGATTTCAGCAGGGCTGGATTAGCGTGATCCAGGCTGGGTGTCCAGCCCCAAGCACCTCTCAGTGCCAGATTTCTGCACTGGAAATAGGCACAGAGCTAAATAGGCATGCAGGGGAAGATTGTAATATCATTTAAATATGAGACTAAAGTCTCTGGGTCCACTTGCCTCTCCCCCTTCACGGGACGTACATCACTGTGCACACACTCACTGTAAAGAGTAAACACCAGAAATGAGGCTTTGGATGAGTTCCAGTTAGGTCTCAGTAAAGTAGAACATGTTATGTTGCTCAGTTTCTGCCAGTTTCAAAACTTAATTGTCCTTTTTATTCAGAAATTAGCATATATTTGGATACCACGAAACTGCCCTTCAATATTTTGAGACTGGGGGGGAGAGAATCACATCTCTCGAATGATAAAATTTAACAATAAATAGATGTACAGAATATCCAAATTATTCATTTTGTTCAGTTAAAGGGTCATTTTGACTTGAAACGCTTGTCTCCGTAGATGCTGCCAGACCTTTTTCCAGCATTTTCTGATTTTATTTTATATTTCCAGCATCCACAGTATTTTAGTTTTATTCATTCGATCCCAAACTGAGATGGTGAGAGACTGTTCTCCGCAATGGATCAGACTGTGATTCATCCCAGGATCAGCATGAGACCTGATTCTGGACTTGCCTTCATTCTGATGGACAATTATCAAGCTGAGACAATAATTTTGGTTCTCGCTCCACAGGCCGTGCCAGTCCTCCTGAATATTTCTGGCATTTTCTGTTTTTATTCCAGATCTACCTTCCCAGTTTAGCATCGTTACAAACTTAATTCAGGTAGATGCTAAAAGTGTGATGTGCCGAGGACATTTTAGTTCCAAAGCAGAATGTCACGTTCTCTTTGAAGTGTCAGTGTAACTGTCAGTCACCAGGAACATAATTTTAGATGTGGCCAGGCGGTATGGGGATTAATTTTGTCAACCTGAAGCATCAGAGAAGGAGAAGCAGGTCCTGAGGACAGGAAGTTTTACAGAAACTGGACACAAGCAAAAGCAAATCAATCATCTTCAGCAATTTTAAAGCAATTGATTGAATTGACAATAAAGAATCAATCTAGCTGACCTGTTTCATGTTTAAACTTAAATTATTTTATATTTTGACATGCGTCAGGAAAGCAGAGGTAGTTTTAAGTGATCTTTATATTGTTAAATACTAAAAATAAGAGATTTAAGTGAGATAATTTAGTATTGTGTAAGAAACAATAAAACTCTAGTTAGATTCTTGTTAAACAAATATGTTTGCATGTCTGAGGGGTTTTGGTTTTAATTCAATCTGTTTCTCTTGTGATGAGGGAGAGGTTAGAATTCGAAAAGGGTTTGAAAATGAACTTGATGGAATAAGAGATGTTGCTTAGCAACCAGGAGCCACTTTTAGGGAAATGTCTTTTAGGATTTGGATTTTAAGGAGTTTTACAGCTAAGAAGGGAACATCTTTCTCAGCTCTGCCAGAAGAAAAACCACAGAAAAATCTAATGAATAACCAGTTAAGGATAGAAAAATGAAGAGAAGTTTCCAGGAAGTCTGGCATTAAAGAACAGAAGAAACTGGAACTAGAACAGGATACAGTTCATAGTAGGCATATTCAGAGCTGAGAAGTAGTTGGTGAATGAAATGCCAGAAAGATATCTGAAATGGTTCTAATGTTTGTGATATCTTATAACAGCAATGAAATGACAGTTGAAATAATTGTGTAAAAATAAGTGGCTGGATCTCAAAGTTTTTGTAAAAGAATTCATGACAAAGGAACCCTGTAAGGGAAGTTGGAAAACCTGGAGGCAATCCTTGCTAAAATGAATGAGACTGATGTCCTAGGGAGAGTGTTTGCTAGAGTGGTTGGGGAGGGTTCAAACTAATATGCCAGGGGGATGGGAACCTATGTAAGGAGTCTGAGAAGGAGGGAGCAAGGACAAAATGTGGGGAGAATGTTCCAATTACATCAAAAACTAGGAAAAAAACTTAAAGGGAGGAGAACTCAGGAGATGTTAGAAGCTTACAACATGGAAACAGGCCTTTCAGCCCAACTTGTCCATGCCACCCTTTTCTTTTAAAACCTCTAAGCTAATCCCAATTGCCTACATTTGGACCATATCCCTCTATAGCCATCATACCCATGTAATAATCCTGATTCTTTTTAAAAGATAAAGTTGTACCCGCCTCAACTACTACCTCTGGCAGCTTGTTTCAGACACTCAACACCCTCTGTGTGAAAGTATTGCCCCTCTGGACACTTTTGTATCTCTCTCACCTTAAACCTATGCCCTCTAGTTTTAGACTCCCCTACCTTTGGGAAAAGACATTGACTATCTACCTCGTCTATGCCCCTCATTATTTTATAGACCTCTATATGGTCACCCCCTAGCCTCCTACGGTCCAGAGAAAAAGGCCACAATCTATTCGGCCTCTCCTTATAACTCAATCCATCAAGTCCGGGTAGGATCCTGGTAAATCTTTTCTGCACTCTTTCTAGTTTAATAATATCCTCTCTATAATAGGGTGACAGAAGTGCACACAGTATTCCAAGTGTGGCCTTACCAATGTCTTGTACAACTTCAACAAGACGTCCCAACTCCTGTATTCAATGTTCTGACTGATGAAGTAAAAAGTCTGACAACACCAGGTTTTAGTCCAACCTATTTATTTGATAATATACTCACAAGCTTTCGAGGGACACCCTCTTCGTCAGGTGAATGGAGAGTTCTGGCCAGAACTCTCCATTCACCTGACGAAGAGGGTGTCCCTCGAAAGCTTGTGAGTATATTATCAAATAAATAGGTTGGACTAAAACCTGGTGTTGTCAGACTTTTTACTGTGTTTACGCCAGTCCAACGCCGGCATACCCACATCCTGACTGATGAAACCAAGCATGCCGAATGCCGTCTGTGACACCACTTTCAAGGAGCCAGGAACATGTACCCCTTGATCTCTTTATTCTGTAACTCTCCTCAACATCCTACCATTAGCTGAGTAAGTCCTGCCCTGGTTCAATCTACCAAAATCCACCTCACATTTGTCTAAATTAAACTCCATCTGCCATTTGTCAGCCCACTGGCCCAATTGATCAAGATCCTGTTGCAATTGGAGATAACTTTCTTTACTGTCCACCATGCCACCAATCTTGGTGTCATCTGCAGACTTACTAACCATGCCCCCTATATTCTCATCCAAATCATTGATATAAATGACAAATAACAGTGGACCCAGCACTGATCCCTAAGGCACACCGCTGGTCACAGGCCTCCAGTTTGAAAAGGAATTCACTACAACCACCCCCTGGCTTCTGTCAAGAAGCCAATTTTGTATCCATTTAGAAAACCTCACCCTCGATCCCTTGAGATTTAATTTTATGTAATGACCTACCATATAGTACCTTGTCAAAGGCCTTACTAAAGTCCTTGTCGACAACATCAACTGCACTGCCCTCATCTACCTTCTTGGTTATCCCTTCAAAAAACTCAGTCAAATTTGCGAGACACGATTTTCCACTCACAAAGCCATGCTGACTGTCCCTAATCAGACCTTGTATCTCTAAATGCCTGTAGATCCTGTCTCTCAAAATACCTTCCAACAATTTACCCACCACAGATGTCAGGCTCACTGGCCTGTAGTTCTCAGACTTTTCCCTGCAGCCTTTTTTAAACAAAGGCACAACATTTGCCACTCTCCAATCTTCAGGCACCTCACCTGTGGCTATCGATGATTTAAATATCTCGGCTAGGGGACCCACAATTTCCTCCCTCGCCTCCCGCAACGTCCTGGGATACACTTCATCAGGTCCTGGGGATTTATCTACCTTGATGCACTTTAAGACTTCCAGCACCACCTCCTCTGCAAAATGTACTCTCCTCAAGGCATCACTATTTATTTCCCCAAGTTCCCTAACATCCACGCTTCTCTCAACAGTAAATACTGATGAGAAATATTCATTTAGGATCCCACCCATCTCTTATGGATCTGTACATAGATGACCTTGTTGATCCTTAAGAGACTCTACTCTCTCCCTTGTTACTCTTTTGCCCTTTATGTATTTGTAGAAGCTCTTTGGATTCTCCTTTACCTTATCTGCCAAAACAATCTTGTGTCCCCTTTTCGACCTCCTGATTTCTCTCATAACTCTACTCCTACACCCCCTTATACCCTTCAAGAGATTCACTTGATCCCAGCTGCCTATGCCTGTCATGAGCCTCTTTCTTCTTCTTGACCAGGGCTTCAATACCCCGAGTCATCCAAAGTTCCTTATTCCTGCCAGCCTTTCCCTATTAATTGTTATTAATGGAAGTGTTAGAATTCAAAAATAAGTTACAAAAACGAGGATAAGGGCACTTTATCTGAATGCTCGTAGCATTCGAAACAAGGTAAATGAGTTGACAACACAAATCACTGTGAATGAGTATGATTTGGTGGCCATTAGAGACACGGTTTCAGGATGGTCACGACTGGGAGTTAAATATCCAGGAGTATCAAACTCTTTAGAGGGATCCACGGGAAGGTAAGGGAGGGGGTGTAGCTCTGAAATTTAAGGATGATATCAGGGCGGGAGTGAGAGATGATATAGGTTCTCTGGAAAAAAAGGTTGAATCATCAGCAGGGGCATTGAGTTTAAAAATTGACAAATCATATTGCAGCTTTATAGAACCTTAGTTAGGCTGCATTTGGAATATAATGTTCAATTCTGGTCACCACACTACCAGAAGGATTTGGAGGCTTTGGAGAGGGTACAGAAAAGATTTACCAGGATGTTGCCTGGTGTGGAGGGTATTAGCTATGAGGAGAGGTTGGAGAAACTTGGTTTGTTCTCACTGGAGCGACGGAGGTTGAGGGGAGACCTGATAGAAGTCTACAAGATTATGAGGGAAAGAGTGGATAGACAGAAGCTTTTCCCCAGGGTGAAAGAGTCAATTACTCGGGGGGCACAGGTTTAAGGTGCGAGGGGCAAGGTTTAAAGGAGATGTACGAGGCAGATTTTTTACACAGAGGGTGGTGGGTGCCTGGAACTCACTGCTGGGGGGAGGGAGTGGAAGCAGATACGATATTGATTTTTAAGGAGTGTCTTGACAAATAAATGAATAGGATGTGAATAGAGGGATATGGTCACTGGAAAGGTAAGGGGTTTTAGTTCAGTCGAGCAGCATGGTCGGTGCAGGCTTGGAAGGCCGAAGGGCCTGTTCCTGTGCTGGAATTTTCTTTGTTCTTTGTTCTTTGTAGTCACAAGTAGGCTTACATGAACATTGCAATGAAGTTACTGTGAAAATCCCCTAATCACCACACTCCGGCATCTGTTTGGGTACTCTGTGCAAGAATTTAGCATGGCAAATGCACTAACCAGCATATCTTCTCGAATTGTGGTGTTTGTTCATCAGAACTTCCCAGTGTCAGACCTTTCACAGTATACTTCCTTGTCAAATTACTCCTTCCAATGTATATCACCTCACATTTTTCAGGGTTGAATTCCATCTGCCACTTACTCATCCATTTGACAATCTCGTCTATATCTTCCTGTCACCCAAGGCACTCAACCTCATGTTAACCACCCGGCCACTCTTTGTGTCATCGGAAAATTTACTGATCCTAACCACCACCAACACAACACTGCACCCACCTCCCCCCCCAGCCCGCCCTCCGTGCCATACTCAACTATATTATTTTATATAAATGGCAAACAATAGGGGGCCCAGCACGGATCCATGTGTTACTGATCACTGGCCTCCAGTCACTAAAGGGACTACATTACCTGATACACTTGTGTCTTTCCACAAAACTGAAGATTTTTTTCGAAATGGATGAAATTATCTTGCCAATCCCTGAGTCTGCAGCACATCTCACTGAGTAATAGGATTCCCAACATGTACAGAGTGAAAAGGGAGGCAATCCATGGAAAGAAATTCCCATTCCTTGGAGTTGATAGGGTGAATCAAAACTCTAATCTAAGTTATGACACGCTGTATGGTCTAATTATTAGCAGTGTTTTGCAATCTGTCAGTCAGCGAAAAGCATCATTGCACAACTGACACGACATTATAAATATTCTCCCAGCAATGAGAAAACAAATGGTAACTTGTAACCGTTCCGATGCTTGGAATTGTAAATGCATTAACCAAATGAGTTGCTCACTAGTAAACAGACATAACTAGGTCATTGAACTAGGTTATGTTAATTGGCTCTCATTCTGTCAGCAAGCTCGTCTATTTTTGCAGGTCACACAAAAACAAGTCATTCTTTCATCACGATTGCAAAACCTTGTGGATGCTGGAAATCAGAGGATTCTGAAAATACATCACAATTCTTGCAGAATCTGTGGAGAGAGAGAAGCAGAGTTAACTGGATGGATTTTCTGGGCCTGTAGAGTTGGGCTTACAGGCACAGAGACTGGGAAAATACAGACAGCAATGTGTCCATTCTTATCTCGAGGAATGTCCTCTGCAGGAGGTGGGCTGCCAATTTGGCAACTGGGACTCCACACAGGGGCTGTGTTGTGTTGGTGCCAGCATTTTTCCAACTCCAGAGCAGTTGCTGCCATGTGTAGAAGCCACCAACTTAATCAAGACAGCATCCCTACAGTAGGACAGGAGACCATTGGACCTGGAAGCTCCATGCCCAAATGACAGGCCTTACCATCCAGCTGATGTTACTGTGAGGTCCAAGGATGGAACCCTGGCTCAGAAAACTCTAATAGCTGCAGTTTCAACAGCCACTTATTTTCCTGTGTTCCCCCCCTACATGGCAGAGGTGATACGGACAGGCACGGTTGTAAGTGTAAGGCAGAGGGACCTGGCAGCACAGCATGAGCTCCATAAACCTGCTGGAATGTGGTTCACCATTGAGAGGAAAACAGCTGAGCACCTCTGACATCCGTTAACCTCATCGTTATTAGGGTGATCCTCCAATCGGGGTTGACCCTGAACTCCAGCCACCTGAAAAGCCCCTCCTCCCATCTGGAGGGATTTCACTGATTGGCTAATTGTGTGGTCAGGGTCAGTTTGGGAAAGTGATGCTTTTCACCTTTCAAACTCACTCCCTGTCTTCCTCATACCATAGAATCCCTACAGTGCAGAAAGGGGTCATTCGGTTCATCGAGTCTGCACTGACCACAATCCCACCCAGGCCCTATGCCTGTAACCCCACATGTTTACCCTGCTAATCCCCCTGACATTATGGGCAATTTAGCACAGCCAATCCATCGAACCTGCACATCTTCGGACTGTGGGAGGAAACCGGAGCACCTAGAGGAAACCCATGCAGACATGGGGAGAATGTCCACACAGACATTGACCTGAGGGTGGAATTGAACCCGGGTCCCTGGTGCTGTGAGGCAGCACTGCTAACCACTGTACCACCCATCAGCTTCCTCTATCACCATAGACCAACAAATATTACCATTCATCTCCCCCCTGTTCCAATCCACCTCCATCCCGCCCTCGGAGCCGATCCTCTTTTCCATCCCCACACCCACCCTGACACCGGCTCCTCCCATTATCCGAGCCACCTGTCCTGCCAGGCTCTCACCCGAAATCTGCCACACTTCCTTCTCCAAACACTCCCCTCAGTTCCCCGACATTCCCATCTCTCCGGTCCACCTGACTCTCTTGCCTAGTTTTTACAGGACTCAACATTTTGGTTTGATCATTAATTATTCCCTGGGGATTTTAGTCAACTTTGAATTTAGTGAACAGAAAGCTAATTACCAATTGGGTTGCAGCTGAAAGGTAATGAATGACCTTTGACCCCATGTTTGGTTTGTGTGTATGCAATATTTAACATCCATCTTCAAAAGTTATAAATGTGAGAAAGACTGAGGCATGATGACTTCAGGATTGGGATTTGGTGATAAAGAGACATCACAGATTATCAGAATTGTTACAGCACAGAACATAGGCCATTTGGCCCATCATGTCAGCACCAGTTCTCCAACTGAGCAATTCACCTGGTCCAATCCCCTCACTTCACTCCATAACTCTGCGTGCCATTTATTTTCAGGTAACACTCTAATTCCCTTTTGAAAGCTTCAATTGAACCTACCTCCATCACACTCTCAGGTGGAACATTTCAGATCCTAACCAGTTGCTGCATGAATGTTTTCTTCTCAAATCACTTTTGCTTCTTTTGCCAATTGCTTTAAATCTGTGCCCTCTTACTCTCTATTCTTCCACCTAAGGGAACAGTTTCTCCCTCTCTACTCTGTCCAGACCCCTCACGATTTTGAAAACCTCTATCTAATCTTCTCTAAGCTTTAGAACATAGAACACTACAGCACAAACAGGCCCATCGGCCCACAAGTTGTGCCGATCATTCCATACCTACCAATCCATAGAACTACCTGTAACTCCCAATCCCATTAAATCCCATGTACTCATCCAGAAGTCTTTTAAAAGACCCCAGAGAGTTCGCCTCTACCACCACTGATGGCAGCCGATTGCACTCACTCACCACCCTCTGAGTGAAAAACTTATCCCTGACATCTCCTCTGTACCTACTCCCCAGCACCTTAAACCTGTGTCCTCTCGTAGCAACCATTTCAGCCCTGGGAAATACCCTTTGAGAATCCACCCTATCTATTCCTCTCAACATTTTATAAACCTCTATCAGGTCGCCTCTCAACCTTCGTCTCTCCAGGGAGAAGAGACCTAGCTCCCTCAACCTATCTTCATAAGGCATGCCTCCCAATCCAGGCAACATCCTTGTAAATCTCCTCTGCACACTCTCAATAGCTTCCACATCCTTCCTGTAGTGAGGCGACCAGAACTGCGCACAGTACTCCAAGTGCGGTCTGACCAGGGTCTTATAAAGTTGCAGCATTACCTCCCGACTCCTAAACTCAATCCCTCGATTAATGAAGGCCAGTGCACCATACGCCTTCTTGACCGCATCCTCCACCTGCGAGGCCGATTTAGGAGTCCTATGGACCCGGACCCCAAGGTCCTTCTGCTCCTCAACACTGCTAAGAGTCCTACCCTTGATATTGTACTCCTTCATCTCATTTCATTAGCCCAAGGAAAACAGCCCCAATTTCTCCAATGTATCTTAATTATCGAAGTTCCCTATCTCTGGAACATTCTCATGAATCTTTTCTGAGCCTTCTCCAATGCTCTCTCCAATCCTTATGTTTCTCTAACCCTCCAGAGCAGCCTACCATGTGGAACTTTATCAAAGGCCTTACTGATTTTTTTGCCTCCCATTAAAACTGTAAGGAATAAATCACATTGATATAAGCTAATAATGGAGTGTTAACTGTGAATGCTCAACACTTTGTCAGAAAGCAGTGGAAGACAGAATCTCTAAAACTGGAAAAAGTACGACACTGAGTGGGAGATTTGGGCAGAAAATTTGCAGTATTTTCAGCTATGAATTATTAATTTACCCTTTCCTTTTCTGAATAAGGCAGTAATTTGCTTTAATTTATGAACTGGAAAGAACTCAGCAGTGATCTATTTTTACTGTTACTGATATTTGAAACAAATCTTACAAATCAGATGATGCAACTTTCCCACACAGCTTTATTTCTATAAATATATCCTTCCACAATAACATTGGCAAGACTTCACAATTCACATTGAAATCATAGAACCTTAGAATCTCCAGTGCAAAAAGAGGCCATTTGGCCCACTGAGCCTGCACTGACAACAATCCCACCCAGATCCCAGTTTGAAGAAACAGGGAAGATATCTGACGGAAAATAATACAATAATCCTCTTATAATGAGACATTAGTCAGATCCTGATTAACTTTTCTGAAGCATTAGAAATATTAGTTAATTGTAATATCTATGTGGGTGAAGATTAAAAATAGCCCCTAGGGTGAAAAGCTTCAACATGTAGATCAATCTTTTTTTCTGTGAGCAATGGTAATTTATAAATTTTCTGGGCAAGGTGAATTTGATTCCTGTGCAATTACTCATTCAGGAGGTGGTTCTATGTCTCTGAAATGAAGAGGGGCAAATGTTGGTCACAAAGTGAAGAAATCTGATCTGAGATGTTCTAGAGGGAACTGCGGCATGTGGTCCAGTCTTTGTTTCACTTTTGCCTGTGAGCAGGACACATTCACAGCTCTGAAGTCCGCAAGCTTTCTATCCATTTGTCCCCACGTGCCAAGTCCAAATAAATGAACCACAACATATTAACTAAATATCTTATGAGTGATTGGTGCTTACATCATTATAACAACTCAACATGGTTTTGAGCTGTAGTGAAAAGCCCTGGAAGCATTAAACATGACAGGGAGAGATCACAAGACAACTATTGATGTTCTGGTCAGGTGAGAACAAAGTCACGGCGTTGAACAAAGAAAA
Organism: Carcharhinus amblyrhynchos; assembly: GCF_965287045.1. NCBI lineage: Eukaryota > Metazoa > Chordata > Chondrichthyes > Carcharhiniformes > Carcharhinidae > Carcharhinus > Carcharhinus amblyrhynchos. The sequence continues at coordinate 53,307,969 of NC_137342.1, forward strand.
GTACAGCACAGGAACAGGCCCTTTGGTCTTCCAAGCCTGTCCGATCATAATGCCCTAAACTAAAAAAACTAGTCTTTACTCGGTCCATATCCCTCTATTCTCTCCCTATTCACGTACCCATCCAGGTGTTTCTTAAATGTTGCTAATGTGTCTGCTTCCATCACCTCCTCTGGCAGCGTGTTCCAGGCACACACCACACTCTGTGTGAAAAATTTCCCCTGCACATCTCCCTGAAACTTTCCCCCTCTCACCTTGAACCAGTGTCCCCTTCTAAGTGACACTTTCACGGGAAAAAGCCTCTGATTATCCACCCTGTCTATACCTGAAGAGAGTTGAAATAAAGCATGGTGCCTGCACAGAAAAGCTGTGTAGTTACAGTGCTGGAACGGTGCTCCAATAAAGAGCTAGGAAAGCAGGATCCCTTGTGATGGTGCACAGCCAATCAGTTCAGTGAGTGGGACAGTGTGTCAGGAGGACCAGAACCACTTCCACTCAGTCAGGACAGGCAAGTGACCAGAATGTGGGCTGGTTGATACTGAGCGAGAGAGAATCAACTGGAATAAAAAACAAGAACAATTGCAATAAAAATCGGGTCAGAGAGTGTTCAGGTTATAATGAGTGGAGCTTTGGAAAAGCAGACACAGGTCACTCATCCCAGGAATTACAGGAGGAGGAAGGTCAAAGGGATATCATCAGAATGTCCACAAAACTCGCCATTTGGAATTGGGATGCCACTGGCAATTCTGAATGTTTTAACAGTGTACAGACGTCTGGTTTTCTGGTTCAGGTGTGTCTGAACCAGACAAGAAAGCCACAGCAATTCACCCAGCAATTGGGATCGATAATCTACACAAACTGAGCATATGAGGATTAACAGAAGAAGAGTTAAAGGACTCCCAAAAGATATGGAGCCGGATTCTTTGACCTTGCCCCGACTGGGATTCTCCTGTCCCGCTGCTGTGAATGGAGATTTGGCTGAGTGGCAAATTTTTCATTCCTACTGGTAGCAGGAGCAGGGCATGAATGGCCAGAGAATTCCAGCCATGGACTGGATTGGAATATCGCTTCAGGATCAGCTTAAACTTCTGTATTCATTGACTAGAATGCATATCATTTCAACATCAGCCAATAGAACCAGTCGACCACTTTGTCAGCAGGTTTTGAGGAAAAGGTACTGAGATTTTTCAAATGCAGAGTTTGCAGATATTCTGAGTCTGTGATTGCATTCACTCCGATGGAAGAATTCCAGAAAGATCAGCTACGCAACGACAAAACTAAAATATCCAGCATTGGAAATATACTCAAGAATGGACATCAGTTTGAAGAGTTCTTTGCAAATCAACAAAGCGTGCAGGCTTTAAGGATAATTCCAATTGTTGACTCATTCACTGTAACACCCAAACCCAGCATGTGGAACATAAGAAATAGGAGCAGGAGTCGGCCATTTAGCCCTTCGAGCCTGCCCTGCCAAAAAGAGAAAGAGTGGCCTTCCGCATGCACCAGTGAAACATTCAGCTGTCCAGGAATTCTACAAGGCATGTGAGAGAGTGTGTCATTGACAGCAGCAGTGCACCAGAACAAATACTAATGCAACGACAATGAGCTGGGCGCTGATTCAAAAAGATCAACACGGCAGGGACATTCAAGGGATAAGAATAATGCTCCAGTATCCCGCCAGAAACATTAACATGATCACGGGAAACCTCCAGCCTTGTCTGTGGTTGGGGGCTGGAGCCACTGCAGCAAATGGAGTTTTGACTGAACGCCAGATTCCCCATTCTCATTGGCAGCAGGACCAAAACAAATGAGATTGGAGAATACTGCCTCAAGCTGGGTTGATTCATGTGTAGTGTTGTATTTGAGGGACTATCCTCTCATTTTGCAGAGAAGAGGTAAATATGTTGGCCAGAAATGTGAAGAAATCTGACCTGAGGTTATAGTATCTTGCAAAGATGGGCAATCACCACATAGATTAATGAATGAACAAGAAGAAAAAATGCTGGAAAATCTCAGCAGGCCTGACAGCATCCGTGGAGAGAGAATAGAGCTAACGTTCCAAGTGTGGATGACACTTTGTCAAAGCCAGACCCTGTGAGCTCTGACGAAGGGTCATTTAGATTTGAAATATTGGCTCCATTTTTGCTCTACAGAGGCTGTCAGACCCGCTGCAATTTTCCAGCATTTTATCTTAATGACCAAACAGTTTATTAAGGTCAATAACTCTGTACAGAGAGGGATATAAAGGCAACCGTACTCCATGACTCCAGGCTCCTAACTGGCAAGGAAATCCCATGTTCCCCCCAAGAATTCATGTGCTCTGAATGAGTCATATGATCCTTTGCGATCTTGCCCCTTAAAGTTGATTTATTATTGTCCCAGCTGGGTTTATATTAATATTACTGATGATACCAAGCCTTTTGACTAAGTGGACAGCATTAGATAGTAGCATTCAAAGAGTTTACTCAGTTGAATGGATAAAGATGGTCAATGAATTTTTAAATGAGACTTTATATTGAGTGGGAGATGTCACACATTGCTGACAAATATACAAATATATACAAAATATACATAACATACAGAATATACAAATACATTTGAGGAATCATTCATTTCAAACATAGAAGAGACTGACATTTGGATATTTTTGAGTGTAACTGTGGTTACTCCCCAGAAAGGCGACACCGACCGATCTCAGAGTTGCGGAAAGGTGAACCTCGCCATGGTTACGCTGCTTAACAGAACATTCTAAATAGCTCAGTTTGGAGGAGTGAATGTGCCTCCTTCCTTTATACCTGTGATGACATATCAATATCCCCCACAATAGGATTGGTCATAATGAAAGCAAAAGGGTCAGTTTGGGGTAGAGTTAATCATCTGAAGTTGTTGGATTTGTTGTTGAGACTGAATGGCTGTAAACTGCCTGAAGAGAAGATGAGATGCTGTTCTTCCAGTTTGCATTGAGATTCACTGGAACACTGCAGCAGGCCAAGAACAGACATGTGTGCATGTGGGTGGAAGAGAGAATGTCCAGTGTGTATGGGGTCCTCAATTATGCTTGCTGCTGTTCCAAGGCAGCGGGAAGTATAGACAGAGTCAATGGATGGGAGGCTGGTTTGCTTGATGGTTTGGTCATGACTTTTGTAGTTCCTTGTGGTCTTGGGCAGAGCAGGAGCCCATACCAAGCTGTGACACAACCAGAAAAAATGCTTTCTATGGTTCATCTGTAAAAGTTGGTGAGAGTTCAAGCAGAAATGCAACATTTTCTTAGTCTTCTGAGAAATTAAAGGTTTTCTTGAACATAGTGTCAGTATGGGGGACCCAGGACAGGTTATTGGTTGTCTGGGCATCTAAAAACTTGAAGCTTTCCATCATTTCTACTTTATCCCCATTGATATGATCGGGGCATGTTCACCCCAATGCTTCCTGATATCGATGACTCCTTCATTTTGTTGATACTGAGGGAGAAATTATTGCTGCTGCACCAGTTCACCAGTTCAGTGTTGTTTTTTTTTAAAAGCTGGTCGGCGCAACATCGTGGGCCGAAGGGCCTGTTCTGCGCTGTAATGTTCTATGTTCTATGTTCTATGTTCACCAGATTCTCTATCTCATTCCTGTACTCTGTCTCATCATTGTTTGAGATCCGACTCATTATGTTGGTGTCATCAGCAAACTTGAAAATTGAGTTGGAGGAGAATTTGGCCAGTCATAGGTGTGTAAGGAGTATAGGAAGAGGCTGACGACACAGCCTTGTGGGGCACCGGTGTTGAGGATGATTGTGGGAATGGTGTTGTTGCCTATCCTTCATTCAAACTAAGTTCACACTAAATTCAGTTCATGCTCCTGAAAAGGCAAAGTTCTGTTTGGGATGTTTTTGAACATTGCAAAGATAATTACAGATGATGATAATGATCAGTTACTACATAGAACACAATAGTTCCTCCACTGCTGGACCGTGGAAATGTCATCTTTGGAAAGGAAATAATTAGAAATCAATAATGGAATGTAAGGTTCAGGAGTCTCGAATTTTGCTTGAATAGCTTTGAAGGTCAGAGAAAAAATATTCAGAACTTCCTAAAGAAGTTGGGGAACATAGATCTTAAATAAAATCAAACAGGCCCAGAGCAAAGAGATTTTGATAGGTTGAATGCTTTTTTTCATTTCAGGTTTTCTAATTTTCTTGTCATCATATCAATGTTGACATTTCAGCTACAGCTAAACTAAATCATTTTGTCACCAAATGAGGAAGAGAATTCTTCAGTATTCTGAAAATAGAACATAGAACATTACAACGCAGTACAGGCTCTTCGGACCTCGATGTTGCACCGACCTGTGAAACCCATCTAACCTACACTATTCCAATATCATCCATATGTTTATCCGATCACCATTTAAATGCCCTTAATGTCGGCAAATCCACTACTGCTGCAGGCAGGGCATTCCACGCTCTTACTATCCTCTGAGTAAAGAAGCTACCTCTGACATCTGTCCTATATCTATCATCCCTCAATTTAAAGCTATGTCCCCTCATGTTAGCCTTCTCCATTTGAAGAAAAAGGTTCACTCTGTCCACCCTATCCAATCCTCTGATCATCTTGTATGCCACTATTAAGTCACCCCTTAACCTTCTTCTCTCTAACAAAAACAGTCTCAAGTCCCTCAGCCTTTCCTCACAAGACTTTCCCACCATACCAGTTAACATCCTGGTAAACCTCCTCTGCACCCTTTCCAATGCTTCCACATCCTTCCTATAATGCAGCGGCCAGAACTGTACGCAATACTCCAAGTGCGGCCGCACCAGAGTTTTATACAGCTGCAACATGACCTCATGGCTCCGAAATTCAGTCCCTCTAACAATAGAAGCTAACACACTGTACGCCTTCTTAACAACCCTATCAACCTGGGTGCCAACTTACAGGGATCTATGCACATGGACACCGAGATCTCTCTGCTCATCCACACTAACAAGTAACTTACCATTAGCCCAATACTCTGTATTCCTGTTACTCCTTCCAAAGTAAATCACTTCACACTTTTCCACATTAAACTCCATTTGCCACCTCTCAGCCTAGCTCTGCAGCTTATCTATGTCCCTCTGTAACATTCAACATCCTTCCGCACTGTCCACAACTCCATCGACTTTAGTGTCATCCACAAATTTACTAACCCATCCTTCCACACCCTCCTCCAGGTCATTTATAAAAATGACAAACAGCAGTGGCCCCAAATCAGATCCTTGCGGTACACCACTTGTAACTGAACTCCAGGTTGAACATTTCCCATCAACCACCACCCTCTGTCTTCTTACAGCTAACCAATTTCTGATCTAAACCGCTAAATCACCCTCAATCCCACGCCTCTGTATCTTCTGCAGTAGCTTACTGTGGGGAACCTTATCAAATGCTTTACTGAAATTCATGTACACCACATCAACTGCTTTACTCTCATCCGCTCTTTGGTCACCTTTTCAAAGAATGCAATAAGGTTTGTGAGGCACAACTTACCCTTCACAAAACCGTGTTGACTATCTCTAATCAAATTATTCCTTTCTAGATGATTATAAATCCTATCTCTTATAATCCTTTCCAAAACTTTGCCCACAACAGAAGGAAGGCTCACCGGTCTATAATTCCAGGATGGTCTCTACTCCCCTTCTTGAACAAGGGGACAACATTTGCTATCCTCCAGTCTTCTGGCACTATTCCTGTAGACAATGATGACCTAAAGATCAAAGCCAAAGGCCCTGCAATCTCCTCCCTAGCCTCCCAGAGAATCCTAGGATAAATCCCATCCGGCCCAGGGGACTTATCTATTTTCATACTTTCCAGAAATGCTAAAACCTCCTCCTTATGAACTTCAATCCTGTCTCATCTAATGGCCTGTATCTCAGTATTCTCCTCGACAACATTGCCTTTTTCCTGTGTGAATACTGATGAAAAATATTCATTTAGAGCCTCTCCTACCTGTTCAGTGCACAACTTCCCACTACTGTCCTTGACTGGCCCTAATCCTACCCTAGTCATTCTTTTATTCCTGATATACCTATAGAAATCTTTAGGATTTTCCTAGATCCTACCTGCCAAAGACTTCTCATGTCCCCTCCTGCTCTTCTTAGCTCTCTCTTTAGGACCTTCATGGCTAACTTGTAAAATGAATGAATTCTGTATTAAAATAATATTTTCAGAAACAGTAAACTCCCCAAGGCATCACTCTTTATGCATCCTATTCCTGCTATTCTCAAGAGCTATAAGACAATAAGAATATAGGACAAAGGAGCAGAAACAGGCCATTTGGCCCATCGAGTCTGCTCTGTGATTCAATGAGACTCTAACTGATCTGCTATGACAATCCTCAAATCCACTTTCCTGCCCTATCCCCATTCCCTCGTGGATTACAAATCTGTCTATCTCAGTTTCAAACATACTGAACGACCCACATCTACAGCCCTTTGCGGTAAAGAATTCCACAGATTTACTATTGAGAGAGGAAATTCTTCCTCATCTCTGTCTTAAATGGGTGATTTCTTAATCTGAGATTCTGCCTTTTGGTCCTAGACTCTCCCTCATGGGGAAACAACTTCTCAGCATCTACCCAGTAAAGCACCCCGACAATCCCATATATCTCAATAAGGCCATCTCTCATTCTTCTAACCTCCAATGAGTACAGGCCCCACCTACTCAAACCTCCTCACAATCCCTCCATAGCTGGGATCTACGTAGTGAACCTGTTCTCTGGACAGACTCAATGCCAGTACATCTTTTCTTAGATCAGCTTTTGAAATAATGGACTGTGTGTCATGATGCAACATCAGTTGGATTAAATAGACCAGTTTGCCTCCTAATTGCCCTGGAAGCAAAAACTCATAGAACATTCGTGTGCAGAAAGAGGCCAACCAGCCTATCATTGAAACTAGAAGCAGGAGTCGGGTATTTGGCCCTCAAGCCTGCTCCGCCATTCATTTGGACCCTGGCTGTTAATCACATTCAGTATTCTGCCCCCACCCTTCACCCACTATCCCTCGATTCCTTTAGCTCCAAGAGTCTAATTCCTTCTCTAAGTCATGCAATGTTTTGGCCACAATGACTTTCTGTGGGAGTGAATTCTACACATTCACCACTCTCTGGGTGAAGAAATTTCTCCTCATTTCAGTTTAATCATTTCTGCAGCTGCCAAAAAAGAGAAAAGAATAAACTAGTCACTTATTTTAATCCCATTTTCCAACACCTGACCAGTAAATGGTGCATGAGCAGTGAGGGTGTCCTCAATGAGACACAGTCTGAGTGAGATATCTGTTAATTTTGTTCAAAGTGGGAATTTGGTGCAGGGGGAGCAAGCAGCTCATTTGATCTTTTGCTTTTAGCAGTCAAACTTTTTCACCCTTCAGAAAGTGGTCTCACACTACTGCAGGAGGACAGGCTGGTTATCTGGTAAATTGGTTATGGTTATTTGGTTAGTTGGCTATTTGGTTCATTGGAGAATATTTCAGCTGCTTCAAGTTAGCAGTGAGATAAAAGCTCATGACCTCACTGGTACTAGTTAGTTGATTGGCCAGTCAGCATATGAATAGTGGTGTCTGGAGAAAGGATAAGTTAGTGACAATATGGTATTTTAATAAAATAGAGTTAACTCAAGGGAAGTGAAGCCATAGCAGGGCAGCTCGGTCGAGAGAATGTGTGTCCTGTAATACGTGTGAAATCTTGGATAGTACTGGAATCCTCAATGGCTAGATTTGTGGGAAGTGTTGCCAGCCACAGAAACTGAATCTTAAGATTTCAGAGATTCAGCGGCAGCTGGAGTCACCTGTGGCACATCCGCGAGGTGCAGGGTTATGTGGATAGCACAGTCACAGAGGAGGTTACACTGCAGCTTAAGGATCTGGCAGCAGAAGCTGAACATGGGATCACCAGGCAATCCAAGAGAACTATGTCAATAGTGCAGGAATCCCCAGAGGTCCCACTGAGGAACTCATATTCTGGCTTGGAAAATTTTAAAGTAAACTTTATTTTTTAGTCACATGTAGATTTATATTAACACTGCAATGAATTTACTGTGAAAATCCCCTAACTGCCACAATTTGGCACTTATTTTGGTGCACTGGGGGAAAATTTAGCAAGGCCAATGCACCATAGTCTTTTAGACTGAGGGTGGAAACTGGAGCACCTGGAGGAAAATCCAGTTCAGCACAGGAACATTAAATTAAACCCACTTAAAACTTAACCTCATTTCAGAGGTTTACCGATACAAAAATGTTGCAGCTTTATAAGACCCTTGTTATAACTTTATAAGACCCTTGTCAGTTCCCACTTGGAGAACTGTGCGCAGTTCTGGTTGCCTCACTACAGGAAGGATGTAGAAGCAATTGAAAGGGTGCTGAGGAGATTTACAAGGATGTTCCCTGGATTGGGAGGCATGCCTTATGAGGATAGGTTGAGGGAGCTAGGTCTTTTCTCCCTGGAGAGGCGAAGGATGAGAGGCAACCTGATAGAGGCTTATAAGATGTTGAGAGGTATAGATAGGGTGGATTCTCGAAGGCTATTTCCCAGGGCTGAAATGGTCGCTACGAGAGGACACAGATTTAAGGAGCTGGGGAGCAAGTACAGAGGAGATGTCGGGGTAGGTTTTTCACTCAGAGGGTGGTGAGTGAGTGGAATCGGCTGTCGCCGGTGGTGGTGGAAGCGAACTCGTTGGAGTCTTTTAAGAGACTTCTGGATGAGTGTATGGGATTTAATGAGATTGAGGGTTATAGATAGGCCTGGTAGGTAGAGATATGATCAGCACAACTTGTGGGCCGAAGGGTCTGTTTGTGCTGTAGTGTTCGATGTTCTGAAAATAAATCCCTTAAAACTACCTTTGATCTCCTAATAACTGTATTTACAAGTCAAGGGCATTTATTTTTAATTAATCCACAGATGGATTATTGTTGTTGTTGTTTGAAGTTTTTAAGTATTATAGAACGTATCCTTATTGCTTTCATTAAAAAAACAACTTTGCTGAAGAATAGAAGGATACAGGATAAGATTACCCCTGCAGAGTGCACTGGATCAGGTATCTTCTGACCTGGAATCATGGCTCTTACCTATCAGAGTGGACGGTTATTTGAACAACTTTCAGCATTAACTAGGCTTGTACTCGTTAGAGTTTAGAAGAATGAGGGGAGATCTCATTGAGACGTATAAGATGATGAACGGGATGGATAGGATAGAGGCGGAGAGACTCTTTCCGCTCAAAAAAGACAGTAGGACTAGGGGGCACAGCCTCAAGATAAAGGGGAGGCGGTTTAGAACGGAGTTGAGGAGGAACTTCTTCACTCAAAGGGTGGTGAATCTCTGGAATTCTCTGCCCGTTGAAGTGGTGGAGGCTGCCTCGCTAAATATTTTTAAAAAGCGGGTTGATGGGTTCTTGATAAGAGAGGGGATTAAGGGTTATGGGGAGAGGGCGGGGAAGTGGAACTGAGCCACGACAGATCAGCCATGATCTTATTGAATGGCGGGGCAGGCTCGAAGGGCTAGATGGCCTACTCCTGCTCCTATTTCTTATGTTCTTATGTTCTTATTGCGACAAATCCACCCCCTTTCTTGCTGTCCACTCCAGAGGAATTAGGGTTTAACATCAAACCCACCCATCAGGATCATAGTACCGTTATTTCTATTTGTATTTATTGATTTATTATTTTCACAAGTAGGCTTACATTAACACTGAATGATGTTACTGTGAAAAACCCCCTAGTCGACACATTCTGGCATCTGTTTGAGTACACCGAGAGAGAATTTAGCATGGCCAATCCACCTAACCAGCACATCTTTTGGACTGTGGGAGGAAACCAGAACACCAGGAGCAAACCCACACAGACACGGGGAGAATGTGCAGACTCTGCACAGACTCAGGGCTATGGCGCTGTGAGGCAGCAGTGCTAAGCACTGTGACACCGTGCTGCCCCACTTTCAATACGCCAAATCATTAATGAAAATCTCTAGAATATTCAGGACGATTTATCAGCAATCACGGTGCACCTCAGACTCACAGAATAGGCTTATCCTGTCCTCTTGGTCAATACGGCATTAGGCATCTGAAGAGTATGAATGAGCAAAAATAAGATATGCCCCTTGGCAGAGGCCATTGTTTCTGTAATGCCCACTGCGCTGAACACTTTACATGGGAATTGGAGGATGCAAAAGTTTACTTGGTCTCACAAGGAATAAAGAAAGCTCAGAATGAAGCATCCTCCAGGCAAAGTAGCCCCGAGGAGGTGTAAAGTTTGGCTGCTAATCGAACCTCACAGGAGTGCAGGAAGAAAGCAAACTATTTTGGAAGAGTGATTGCAGCGTTAAGTTGATATCAAAGGAAAAGACTAAAATCATACCTTTATGTATTTGCTGGTTTCCGCTGAGAATAAAACAATAAAGAAAAATGGAGTTTGTCATATCAACGTATTTACTTATATTCATAGAGTCATAGAGATTTACAGCATGGAGACAGGCCATTCGGCCTAACTTGTCCACGCCATCCTTTTTTTTTTCAAAACCCCTAAGCTAATCACAATTGCTCGCATTTGGCCCATATTCCTCTATACCCTTCTTACCCGTATAACTATCAAAATGCTTTTTAAAAGACAAAATTGTACCCGCCTCGACTACAGCCTCTGGCAGCTTGTTCCAGACACTCACCACCCTCTGTGTGGAAAAAAAAATTGTCCCTCTGAACACTTTTGTATCCCTCCCCTCCCCCTCCTCCCTGAAAACTACGGCCTCTAGTTTTCCACTCCCTACCTTTGGGAAAATATATTGACTATCTACCTTGTCTATGCCTCTCATTATTTTATAGGCCTCCATAAGATAACCCCCTCAGCCTCTTACACTCCAGAGGAAAATGTCCCAGTCTATTCAGCTTCTCTTTATAACTCAATCCATCAAGTCCCAGTAGCATCCTAGTAAATCTTTTCTGCACTCTTTCTAGTTTAATAATATCCTTTCTATAATAGGGTGACCAGAATTACACACAATATTCCAAGTGTGACCTTACCAATGTTTTGTACAACTTCAGCAAGACGTCCCAACTCCTGTATTCAATGTTCTGACCAATGAAACCAAGCATGCCGAATGCCTTCTTCACCACTCTGTCCACCTGTGACTCCACTTTCAAGGAACTATGAACATGTACCCCTAGATCTCTTTGTTCTGTAACTCTCCCCAGTGCCCTACCATTAACTGAGTAAGTCCTGCCCTGGTTCAATCTACCAAAATGCATCACCTCACATTTATCTAAATTAAACTTAAATCTGCTATTTGTCAGCCCACTGGCCCAATTGATCAAGATCCTGCTGCAATTGGAGATAACCTTCCTTACTGTCCACTATGCCACCAACCTTGGTGTCATCTGCAAACTTACTAACCATGCCCCCTATATTCTCATCCAAATCATTAATATAAATGACAAACAACAGTGCACCCAGTTCTGATCCCTGAGACACAGCGCTGGTCACAGGCGTCCAGTTTGAAAAACATAAGAACATAAGAACATAATAAGAACATAAGAAATAGGAGCAGGAGTAGGCCATCTAGCCCTTCGAGCCTGCCCCGCCATTCAATAAGATCATGGCTGATCTGTCGTGGCTCAGTTCCACTTTCCCGCCCTCTCCCCATAACCCTTAATCCCTTCTCTTATCAAAAACCCATCAACCCGCTTCTTAAAAATATTTAGCGAGGCAGCCTCCACCACTTCAACGGGCAGAGAATTCCAGAGATTCACCACCCTTTGAGTGAAGAAGTTCCTCCTCAACTCCGTTCTAAACCGCCTCCCCTTTATCTTGAGGCTGTGCCCCCAAGTCCTACTGTCTTTTTTGAGCGGGAAGAGTCTCTCCACCTCTATCCTATCCATCCCATTCATCATCTTATACGTCTCAATGAGATCTCCCCTCATTCTTCTAAACTCTAACGAGTACAAGCCTAGTTTATTCAGCCTCTCCTCATAGCTCAATCCCCTCAACTCCGGTATCAGCCTAGTAAACCTCCTCTGCACTCCCTCCAAGGCCAAAATATCCTTGCGCAGGTGCGGCGCCCAAAACTGCACACAGTACTCCAGCTGCGGCCTCACCAATGCCCTATACAGCTGCAGCAAGACCTCCCTACTTTTATATTCAATCCCCCTCGCTATGAAGGCCAGCATCCCATTCGCCTTCCTGACCACCTGCTGCACCTGCAAGCTGGGTTTTTGCGATTCATGCACAAGGACCCCGAGGTCCCTCTGCACCGTCGCCTGCTGCAGTTTTTCGCCACGTAAGTAATAGTCCTTCCTACCATTCTTCCTACCAAAGTGGACCACCTCACACTTGCCAACATTAAATTCCATTTGCCATTTCCTGGCCCATTCGCCCAGCCTATCTAGATCCTTCTGCAGACTCTCCACACCCTCCGCACAATTTGCCGTTCCCCCAATCTTGGTGTCATCAGCAAATTTCGACACCCTGCACTCGGTTCCCTCCTCCAGATCATCTATATAAATGGTAAATAGCTGAGGCCCCAGCACCGACCCCTGGGGCACCCCACTAGTCACCATCCGCCAATCCGAATAGCACCCATTGACCCCCACTCTCTGCCTCCTATTTGACAACCAATCCTCTATCCACGCTAACACCCTACCCCCAACTCCATGTCCCCTGACCTTCTGCAATAACCTCTTGTGAGGTACCTTGTCAAACGCCTTCTGAAAATCCAGAAAGACCACATCCACCGGCTCTCCTCTATCCACTGCCCTAGACACATCCTCATAGAACTCCAGTAAATTTGTCAGACACGACTTCCCTTTAATGAAACCGTGTTGCGTCCGCCCTATCAAGCAATTCCCTTCAAGATGCCTCGCAATTTCCTGCTTAATGATGGATTCTAACATTTTACCTACCACAGACGTTAAACTAACCGGCCTATAATTCCCCGCCTTTTGCCTGGCACCCTTCTTAAACAACGGCGTAACATTAGCCGTTTTCCAATCTTCCGGCACTTCCCCGGAATCCAGCGACGTCTGGAAAATAACCACCAAGGCATCCACTATCACCTCCGCCATTTCTTTCAGAACCCTCGGATGCATTCCATCCGGTCCTGGGGACTTGTCCACAATCAGCCCCTCCAGTCTGTCGAGCACCACCTCTCTAGTAACAATAATGTCATTAAGACCCTCCATTCCTACCACCTTTCCATCGCTAACACCCGGCAAATTATTCACGTCCTCCTCCGTGAAGACAGAAACAAAAAAGTTATTCAAGACCTTCGCCATATCCCCATCCCCTACCACTAGCTCCCCTTTCTCATCCTCTAAAGGACCAACGTTCACCCTAGCCAGCCTCTTCCTTTCTATATATTTATAAAAACTCTTGCTATCCTTTTTTATATTAAGTGCTAGCCCAGCCTCATAGCTTCTCCTACCCTTCTTTATCAACTTCTTTGTCAATCTTTGTTGACATTTAAACCTTTCCCAATCCTCTTCTCGCCCACTGCTCTTAGCTACTCTAAATTCCTCCGCTTTTAATTTAACACTTTCCTTCACCTCCTTCGTTATCCACGGCTTATTACCTCTCTTCCTACTGTCCTTTTTAACCATCGGAATAAATTTCTGCTGAGCACCAAGAAAGATCTCCTTAAAGATCCTCCACTGCTCCTCAGCAGACCTACCTACCAACACATTCCCCCAGTCCACATTCGCCAATTCTTCTCTCATCCTACCATACTCCCCTCTATTCAAACAAAGGACGCGTGTCCGGGAACCCACTTTCTCCTCCTCCATCTGCACCAGAAACTCCACCATACAATGATCACTCTCTCCAAGAGGATCCTTCACCGCAAGGTCCCTAATTCTACCCGCCTCATTACCCCTTCCAAAACTCAATTACATTTGTGAGACATGATTTTTCCACTCACAAAGCCATGCTGACTGTCCCTGATCAGTCCTTGCATCTCTAAATGCCTGTGGATCCTGTCTCTCAAAATACCTTCTAATAATTTATGCACTGCAGATGAGAGTCTCACTGGTCTGTAGTTCCCAGGTTTTTCCCTGCGGCCCTTTTTAAACAAAGCCACAACATTTGTCACTCTCCAATCTTCAGGCACCTCACCCGTGACTATCGATGATTCAAATATCTCAGTTAGGAGACCCGCAATTTCCTCTCTAGTCTCCCACAATGTCCTGGGATACACTTCATCAGCTCACTTTTAACATTTAAGAAAAATTTGGACGGGTTCATGGATGAGAGGGGTGTGGAGGGATATGGTCCAAGTGCAGGTCAGTGGGACGAGGCAAAAAATGGTTCGGCACAGACAAGAAGGGCCAAAAGGCCTGTTTCTGAGCTGTAATGTTCTCTGGTTCTATCTATGGTCTCGGGGATTTGATGCGCTTTAAGACTTTGAACATCTGCTTCTCTGTAATATGTACAATCCTCAAGGCATCACTACTTATTTCCCCAAGTTCCCTAACATCCATGCTTTTCTCAACAGTAAATACTGAAGAGAAATATTCATTTAGGATCTCACCCATCTCTTGTGGATCCGCACATAGGTGACCTTGTTGATCCTTAAGAGGCCCGACTCTCTCCCTTGTTACTCTTTTGCCCTTTATGTATTTGTAGAAGCTTTGGATTCTCTTTTGCCTTATCTGCCAAAACAATTTTGTGTGCCCTTTCTGCCTCCTGGTTTCCCTCTGAACTCTACTCCTACACCCTCTATACTCTTCATGAGATTCACTTGATTCCTTATTTATTAGTCAATCACACTTTATGAGAGTGGTTGTTGTGGTGCTTTGAACTTTTCAATGTTGTCTTCTTGGATCATCTTAAAAATGGCCTTGAAATAAATAGTTTTTCCCAGTTGTTTACCTGATGCTTTGCGCAGTTCAGAATGGATCAAGTAGCTCATTATTCATTTATACACTCAGCTGTTACCATGACGGTAGCCCAGCACCCATATAGACAATACAACTGATAGTGTTTGCCTGAGAATGAGAGCTTTGAGTCGCGCTTGCTCCTCTCTGCACAGAAATGAAACCCTTGCTTTTTATTCTGCTTCACAAAAGAAGGCAGGAAATGAAGGAGGTGCCACTTTACCACCTTTTTGTTGTTTTGTTTCCAGATTACCTGATTAATGCTGAGTGGTAACAAGTGGATCGTGGTCCTTTACTGCAATTAAATACTTCTCCAGAGGTCACCTGAAGTGAAAGGTAAGTGCAGTCAGTCAATACATTTTCCTTTCCTAAAATGCTTAGTAAAGTGTAGCAATCATTGAAATAACAACAGTTAGTATTTCAATACCACACTGGCATAAATATCCCCAGACATATACATAGTGTTTCAAATTTAAATGACACACATTGTATATCCAACAATTTGATTGTATCAAACTCCATGGAGAATTTTTCTCTGTTAAAGGTATTATTGCACACTGTTCTATCATTCAGTTTCCAACGGTCAATGCTCTGAAAGTTCAGTAGGGTTTTTGCTATTCATGAAGATCGGAGGGAAAAGGCAGCAGCATCAGAGAGTAGCAAGAAATACACCAAGAGATGAGTGGGTATTGAATTCAGTTGACTAAGTCAGATGAGAGGCTGGACAAGGATGATGGAAACAGGAGAGGAAGGAGAGTCAGACAGATGAGACACGGAGAAAGCAACAGGAAGAAGAGACGGCAGGTGAGTGCAAGATGAGTGGAGTAATAAAGGATACTGAAATGTAAGGCAGATTCCTAAGACAATATTGGATAACACTGAAAACATCGCTGAGGACTCGCAGGGCAAATGGAGCGAGAAAACAGTGAGGAAGGTGGAGAGAGAAAATGACGGGAGGAAGTTCCTCTTGAATAAAATATGAGAAATCTTTCTCACAGAGCAAGGTTAAAGGGCAATGATTTTCTCTGCCTGGGAATGCTTAGGAATGCTGCATGATGGTAAGTTAGTTTTGGAAAGGAGTAGAGATGAACTAATGGCTGCACATGTGGAAATCAGTGATACAGGGCTGAATGTAACAGGGGAAATCCAGAAATCTCAAACTAATTGAATGGCTATCTGGAATGTTGCTGTCTGATGTTGGGACTCCTATCACTTAAAGGACAAAGGTTCCACCTGTGAACGCTGCGTTAAAACAGGGTACTGGCATCTCTTTAGTCCCAGCAGCACCCCCAGGGACCAGCAATGATGGACAAGGTCCCATGTAAGTGACAAAGTAGTTGGGGGTGTTCATTGTTGGGATGGGGGTGGGGGGGAGGGGCACCTCTCTTGTAATGAGATCTAGCCTCAGTGTGTTCCTGGAGATCCCCATTCTCTCTTCAGGAGATCTATCTTTCTTCAATGGTGGCTCAGTGATATTGAGCATCTTTGAAATGTGGCCAAGAAACATGACATCAGAACCTGAACAATCAAACCCACCCCAGCATGGAATCCGCTCCTGAACCCCCAGATGCACAATTAAAAGGGGCCAGAAACTATGGTGTGGTTTTCTGTTGGCCTCCACATCAGAAACATTCCCCATCTTCGTCCATGTCATAGGGTTTAATCCCCAGTGGGAGAACTCTGCCCAGGCTCTCACTCTGCTCTTTGTCTCCCCCAGCCCTCTGTCTCCTTGACCACCCCACCCCACCCAGCCAGCAGTCCTGCCTCAGATCACCCCCCACCACCACCCTTTGTCCAGCCTTGCAGTTTGTAGGAAAGTGAATTGAAAACTCTCAGTGAAAGGCAGGTGAAAGCAACATCTACTGACCTGAGGAAGAAGTTGACCTCATCAGGCCCTTGCCACTAATGTCCAATCATGAAATTTCTAAATTCCCATCGCTGGTGACTTATTCAATTAATGGTAGGGCGCTGGGAAGAGTTATTGAACAAAGATATCTAGGGGTAAAGGATCATAGCTCCTTGAAAATGGAATCACAGGTGGACAGAGTGGTGAAGACAGCATTTGGCATGCTTGGTATCATTGGTCAGAACATTGACCTTATTACAGACCTTATTACAGAAGGTCAGGGGGCATGGAGTTGGGGGTAGGGTGTTAGCGTGGATAGAGGATTGGCTGTCAAATAGGAGGCAGAGAGTGGGGGTCAATGGGTGCTATTCGGATTGGCGGTTGGTGACTAGTGGAGTGCCCCAGGGGTCGGTGCTGGGGCCTCAGCTATTTACCATTTATATAGATGATCTGGAGGAGGGAACCGAATGTATGGTGTTGAAATTTGCTTATGACACCAAGATTGAGGGAACGGCAAATTGTGCGGAGGGTGTGGAGAGTCTGCAGAAGAATCTAGATAGGCTGGGTGAATGGGCCAGGAACCGGCAAATGGAATTTAATGTTGGCAAATGTGAGGTTGTCCACTTTGGTAGGAATAATGGTAGGAAGGACTATTACTTACATGGCGAAAAACTGCAGCAGGTGACGGTGCAGAGGGACCTCGGGGTCCTTGTGCATGAGTCGCAAAAACCCAGCCTGCAGGTGCAGCAGGTGGTCAGGAAGGTGAATGGGATGCTGGCCTTCATAGCGAGGGAGATTGAATATAAAAGTAGGGAGGTCTTGCTGCAGCTGTATAGGGCATTGGTGAGGCCGCAGCCGGAGTACTGTGTGCAGTTTTGGTCGCCGTACTTACACAAGGATATTTTGGCCTTGGAGGGAGTGCAGAGGAGGTTTACTAGGCTGATGCCGGAGTTGAGGGGGTTGAACTATGAGGAGAGGCTGAATAAACTAGGCTTGTACTCGTTAGAGTTTAGAAGAATGAGGGGAGATCTCATTGAGACGTATAAGATGTTGAATGGGATGGATAGGATAGAGGTGGAGAGATTCTTCCCGCTCAGAAAGGACAGTAGGATTAGAGGGCACAGCCTCAAGATAAAGGGGGGGCGGTTTAGAACGGAGTTGAGGAGGAACTTCTTCACTCAAAGGGTGGTGAATCTCTGGAATTCTCTGCCTGTTGAAGCGGTGGAGGCTGCCTCATTAAATATTTTTAAGACGCGGGTTGATAGATTTTTGATAGGCAAGGGGATTGAGGGTTATGGGGAGAGGGCGGGAATGTGGAACTGAGCCACGACAGATCAGCCAAGATCTTATTGAATGGCAGGGCAGGCTCGAGGGGCTAGATGGCCTACTCCTGCTCCTATTTCTTATGTTCTTATGTTCTTATGTTGAATACAGGAGTTGGGACGTCTTGTTGAAGTTGTACAAGACATTGGTAAGGCCACACTTGGAATACTGTGTGCAATTCTGGTCACCCTATTATAGAAAGGATATTATTAAACTAGACAGTGTGCAGAAAAGATTTACTAGGGTGCTACTGGGACTTGATGGCTTGAGTCATAAGGAGAGTCTGGATAGACTGGGACTTATTTCTGGAGTGTAGGAGGCTTAGCAGTGAACTTAGAGGTTTACAAAATAATGAGAGGCATAGATCAGCTAGATAGTTAATATCTTTTCCCAAAGGTAGGGGAGTCTAAAACTAGAGGGCATAGGTTTAAGGTGAGAGGGGAGAGATACAAAAGTGTCCAGAGGGGCAATTTTTTCACAGAGAAGATGGTGACTGTCCAGAACAAGCTGCTGGAGGTAGTAGGAGAGGCAGGTACAATTTTGTCTTTTAAAAAGCTATTAGCAGTTACATGTGTAAGGTGGGTATAGAGAGATATGGGCCAAATGCGGGCAATTGGGATTATCTTAGGAGTTTAAAAAAAGGGGCGGCATGCACAGATTGGGCCGAAGGGCCTGTTTCCATGCTGTAAACATCTATGGCTCTATTACTCTAACTCCCAAATCCAGTAGGCTTGTTGACAAATAAATAGTAGGTTACATCTGAAATACAAATCTAAAGAGGATGTATTGCTGGTGCATAGATAATTGTTCCAACTGGAGTATTGCACAATAGAATTCCATTGTTCACAGAAAATATTATTACCCTTGAAAGGTTAAAGACATAAAGAACAAGGATTATTCAGAGTACAAGATTTCATATCCTGAACAATATTCAAAGGAACCTGCTGTCTTGTAATGATGATGTGGAAATGCTGGTGTTGGACTGGGGTAAACACAGTAAGAAGTCTCACAAAGCCAGGTTAAAGCAAATTGGTTGGACTTTAACCTGCTGTTGTGAAACTTCTTACTCTTGTAATGAAGCAGGTTCCAAGAGATTTCAATGGATTTAGTTGGAATATCAGTAGATTTACAATGGATATAAGTGGAATTTCAGTGAGTTTACAGTGAATTTTGTTGGGATTTCGTAGGGTCTGTAATTGTTCTGACTGCGGTTTTAAATGTTCAAATTGGAATTGTTTATTATGATGTGGAATATGATTAATAAAATTCAAATATTGGGGAAAATAACCTAAAAATGAAAATACAAGTGGATGTTACTGCCCTGTGGTGGTGGTGGGATGGGGGGGGGTGGGGAGGTGCTGAAAAATGCAGCGAGTTTTCAAAAGTCCATTCATTTCAATGGGATGAGGAAATTTTGCAGGTGGGAGGGGCTGTTAAATCCCAATGTGGGTGGGTCTGGAAAACCCCAATGATGGTGGAGTTGTAAAATCCAAATGGAAGTGGGGCTGTAAAATTCTGCCCTGGGAGCAAGAAAGGTCTCCTTGACAAACAACAAGGTTATAGAATCCAAGACTAAGAAAGTTGTCTAAAAACAATAGTCCAGAGAAATGATCAGATTACCAACACAATGGGATTGAGCAGTAGGAGAACAAAGTTCCTCTGGTTCAGGAGGAAACTCCCTGATTACATTAAGATGCCACTAAGCTCAGGTCATTTTTGGGCTTGGTAAACCATTATGGAAAGTTTTTGCAGACCTGTCTATAGTGTTGGCTCCACTGTACCTACTTCTACACAAAGAAACTAAATGGGAGTGGGACTCTGCACAGAAGAAGCACACCAGAATGATAGGGAGTGGGATAGCTTGATCTTGGGTTTGGACATAGCTCAGCACAACACTGAGGGCCAAAGGGCCTGTACTGTGCTGTACTGTTCTATGTTCTATGTACACCTGAACAAGAACAATTTCCCTTTAATGATAAGAAGACACAAGTATTGATCAATGAAAATGGAAGCTGCTACTTCATTTAAAGGCCTTTATCTACTTCTAAAAAATTTACAAAATGAAGAAGTATCAACTGGCTAAATCTTTAATATGGCAGTTAATAGATTGCTGTATTTTATATGACAGGTGACATTCAAAATTAATCTATTGTTCTGCTGCAACTTGTACCTCAGCTGCAAGTCACAAGCAAGACAGAAATACCAAGTAAACTAATCACAAACTAACAACGCACTTCAATAAAAGTTCACTGAAAGCAAATATTTTGCCACTGGCATGTTACTGAAATTTAAAGATACAGATTAACCTTTCTGAATATTGAATATTGATGGCACAGTAGTGCAACGGTTCACACCAAGGACCTGGGTTCAATTCCTGGCTTGGGTCACTGTCTGTGTGGAGTTTGCACATTCTCCTCGTGTCTGTGTGGGTTTCCTCTGAGTGCACTGATTTTCTCCCACAGGCCAACGAATTGTGGGTTAGGCTGATTGGCCATGCTAAAAGTTGCCCCTCAGTGTCCTGAGATGCGTAGGTTAGAGGGATTAGTAGGTAAATATGTAGGAATATGGGAGTAGGGCCTGTGTGGAATTGTGGTCAGTGCAGACTCAATGGGCCAAATGGCCTCTTTCTGTACTGTGGGGTTTCTATGATTTCTATGAATTTCCATTGAAATGGATGTGTTTGATTGAAATCACTCAGCTATTCTAGAGGGTGGGTAGATAAATCTGAATCAGCTGAGAATTTTCTATAATGTATGATGGTGAACGTTCTGGGGAGAAGGGTTTATACCAGCCTTTCTCTCCCATTTGTAGAAGAGTTGGTTGGCATCATGGCGACTTTCAGAAGGGTTCCTTCGTGGTGACCATCCACTGAGTCCCTTCAGGGAGGGGAATCCTGGTCCTTCAGACCTGCCAAACAATCTGATTGGCTGGAACCTGAGTAGTCCCAGCATGCTAGAGCACAGTCTTGGCTATGGCTGGGAGTAGCTTGGAACCAGGAGATCCGAGGGAGCCTGAGGTTTGTGGTGGCTGTGGAGGGCAGGAGCATGGGGAGGGGTCAGGTTTGAGTGGGGGGCACAAAGTGAGCATACTGTTTTGTGGAGAGAGCTACATTTGACATGGGACCACCTCCATGCCTCCCCGAAATGAGAAGCTCCCTTCATTTTCTCCTTTTACCTTGAACTGAGAAAGTAGTAGGGTGGCCATTTTACTTCTGCCTTCCCCCACCACATTCTCACCTCATGATAGAGACAGAAATAAGTCCTTAACTGACCGTTAATTGGCAACTAAGTTCTTCAATAAGCTGATGGAAGGGTGTGCTGGCTGTTGTGTTACCCAATGTAACATGGGAAACAGCTCAGGGTGGGATCGGTTTGCAGACAAGAGGACTGGAAGGTGAATGCCTTGGAGGGGAACTTCCAGTGGGTGGTATTCCCATACACATGTTGTGTTGTCCTTCAAGGTGGTGGAAGTCACAAGTTTGGAAGGTATGGCAAAAGGAGCTTTGGCAATTTGCTGCAGTGTGTCTTGCACATGGTACACTCTGCGGCTACAGTAATTCATTGGTTAAAGGAATGAATCTGGAAACTGGTGGAAGGAGTGCCTACCAGGCCTGGCTCCTTGACTGCTGATTGAGCCACACTCATCCAAGCCAATGTCAATGGAGAGTATTCCATCACACTTGTGCCTTGTAGTTGGTGGACAGGTTTTGGGGACCAGGAGATGAGTAACTTGCCACAGGATTCCCAGCCTTAGACCTGTGCTGGTAGCCACAGAATTTATTTGACTTGTCCAGTTCAGTTTTTGGTCAGTGGTAATCTCCAGAATGTTGATTCTGGAGGGATTCATGGATGGTAATACCATGGAATATCTTGGGGCGATGCTTAGATCCTGCCTTGTTGGAGATGGTCACTACCTGAAGCTTATGTGATGTGTTACTTACCACTTGTCAGCCCAAGCCTGGATATTGTTCAGGACTTGCTGCATTTGGACATGGACCCCTTCAATATCTGAGGAGTCACAAATGATGCTGAGTGTTACGCATTCATCAATGAACATCCCATTTCTCTCACTCCATCTCAAAGTCCCCAAAGTCCAGGAATGAAACCAAATGGATCACCAAGCTTTGACCTAGGCACTGGAAAATGTAACGGCAAGCTCAGCCCTGCTAAACCTGCAGAGTCCTCCTTACTACATTTGGGGAAAAAAGTCAAAAGGAAGGAGAACACAGGAGATGTTCATCATAGAATCATAGAAACTCCTACAGTACAGAAAGAGGCCATTCAGCCATTGAATCTACACCAACCACAACCCCATTAAGGCCCCACCCCCATATCCCAACACATTTACCCACAAATCTCTCTAATCTACACAAAATTGCCTAAGGGAAATTTTAGCATGGTCAATCAACCTAACCCACACATCTTTGGACTCTGGGAGGAACCGAGCACCTGGAGGAAACCCATGCAAACACGAGGAGAATGTGCAAACTCCACACTGAGAGTGACCTAAGCCAGGAATCGAACCTAAGTCCCTGGAGCTGTGAAGCAACAGTGTTAATCATTGTGCTACCTTGTCGCATGTAAAAATGGTACAGCAATTATCATGGGGGATTTTCCTCTACATATCAATTGATCAAACGATGTCAGTCAAGGCAGCCTTGAGGAGGAGTTCATAGAATGTATCCACAACAGCTTCCTTGAACAGTCTGTAATGTATGAAAGTGTTAGAATTCAAAAAGGTAGAAAAAGAAGCATAAGAATGCTCATAGCATTCGAAACAAGGTAAATGAGTTGACAGCACAAATCACTGCGAATGAGTATGATTTGGTGGTCATTACAGAGACATGGTTACAGGATGGTCACGACTGGGAGTTGAATATCCAGGGGTATCAAACTTTTCGGAGGTACTGACAGGAAGGTAAGGGAGGGGGTGTAGCTCTGATATTTAAGGATGATATCAGGGCGGGAGTGAGAGATGATATAGGTTCTATGGAAAAAAAAAGTTGAATCTATTTGGATGGAAATTAGAAATAATAAGGAGAAAAAGTCACTGATAGGCGTAGTCTATAGGCCACCAAATAACGGCATCACGGTGGGGTGAGAGATAAAGAAATAACTGATGTGTGTAAAACTGGTACAGCAATTATCGTGGGGGATTTTAATCTACATTTCAATTGGTCAAACTAGGTCGGTCAAGGTAGCCTTGAGGAGGAGTTCATTGAATATATCCATGATAGCTTCCTTGAACAGTATGTAATGGAACTGACAAGGGAACGAGCTATCTTAGATCTGGCCCTGTGTAATGAGACAGGAATAATTAATGATCTTACAGTTAGGGATCCTCTCGGAAGGAGCGATCACAGTGTGGTTGAATTTAAAATACAACTGGAACGTGAGAAGGTAAAATCCAATCCCAGTGTCTTGTGCTTAAACAAAGGAGACTGTAAAGGGATGAGGGAGGGGTTGGCTAAGGTAGACTGGGAGCAAAAACTTTATGGTGGGAAAATTGAGGAACAGTGGAGGATTTTCAAAGCGATCTTTCACAATGCTCAGCACAAGTATATACCAGTGATAAAGACTGTACAAAAAGAGTTAATCAGCCATGGATATAGAAAGAAATAAAGGTGGGTATCAAATTGAAAGAAAATGCAGACAAAGTGGCAAAGATTAGTGGGAAACTAGAGGATTGGGAAATCTTTAAAAATCAGCAAAGTCATGAGAAAATCTATCCTAGGGTAAGGAGTTTGGATGGGGAAGAGTTTGTTAGGTGTGTTCAGGATGGTTTCCTGACACAGTAAGTGGATAAGCCTACAAGAGGAGAGGCTGTACTTGATCTGCTATTGGCTAATCAGCCTGGACAGGTGTCAGATCTCTCAGCAGGAGAGCATTTTGGGGATAGTGACCATAACTCTATCTCCTTTACACTAGCATTGGGAGAGGGATAGGATCAGGCAAGCTAGGAAAGTGTTTATCTGGAGTAAGGGGAAATATGAAGCCATCAGGCAGGAAACTCAAGGCATAAATTGGAAGGAGATATTCTTGGGGAAATGTACTGAAGGAAGGTGGCAGATTTTCAAGGAATGTTTGTTTGGAGCTCCGCACGACAACATTCCGATGAGAGAGGGAAGTTTCAGTAGATTACAGGAACCGTGGTGCACAAAAGTTGGAACGAATCTAGTCAAAAAGAAAAGAAAAGCGTACAATAGGTTTAGGGAGCTAGGTAATGTTAGGGATCTGGAGGAGTATACGGCTTGTATGAAGGAACTTAAGAAGGAAATTAGGAGAGACAGGAGGGGTCATGAGAAGGCCGTGGCGGGTAAGATTAAGGAAAACCCTAAGGTGTTCGACAAATATGTGAAGAGCAAAAGGATGAGATGTGAAGGAATAGGACCTATAAAATGTGATGGTGGGAAAATATGTATAGAACCGGCAGAAATAGCAGAGATGCTCAATGAATACTTTACTTCAGTATTCACAGTGGAAAAGGATCTTGGTGGTTGTACTGCAGGTTTGTGGCAGACTGAAAAGCTTGAGTATTGTAGACATTAAGAAAGAGGATGTGTTGGAGTTTTTGATTACCATCAAGATAGATAAGTCGCCGGGACAGGATGGGATGTACCCCAGGTTTCTGTGGGAGGCGAGGGAAGTGATTGCAGAGCCTCAGGCGATGATCTTTGCATCGTCGATGGAGACAGGAGAGGTTCCGGAGGATTGGAGGATTGCTGATGTGGTTCCTATATTCAAGAAAGGGAATTGAGATAGCCCAGGTAATTACCAACCGGTGACTCTAACCTCAGTGGTTGGTAAGTTGATGGAAAAGATCCTGAGAGACAGGATTTATGAAGATTTAGAGAAGTATAGTATGATCAAAAGTAGTCAGCACGGCTTTGTCAAAGACAGATCATGCGTTACGAGCCTGGTTGAGTTTTTTGAAAATGTGACTAAACACATTCACGAAGGAAGAGCGGTAGATGTGGTTTATATGGACTTCAGCAAGGCGTTCGATAAGATCCCCCATGCAAGACTTCTTGAGAAAGTGAGGGGGCCTGGGATCCAAGGGGATGTTGCTTTGTGGATCCAGAACTGGCTTGCCCACAGAAGGCAGAGAGTGGTTGTAGATGGGTCTTTTTCTGCATGGAGGTCAGTCACCAGTGGAGTGCCCCAGGGATCTGTTCTAGGACCCTTGCTGTTTGTTATTTTTATAAATGACCTGGATGACGAAGTGGAGGGATGGGTTGGTAAGTTTGCCGACGACACGAAGGTTGGTGGTGTTGTGGATGGTCTGGAGGGATGTCAGAAGTTGCAGTGCGACATAGATAGGATGCAAGACTGGGTGGAGAAGTGGCAGATGGACTTCAACCCAGATAAATGTGTGGTGGTTCATTTTGGCAGGTCAAATGGGATAAAGGGGTATAATATTAAAGGTAAGACTCTCAGCAATGTGGAAGATCAGAAGGACCTTGGGGTCCGGGTCCATAGGACTCTGAAATCAGCCTCGCAGGTGGAGGATGTGGTCAAGAAGGTGTATGGTGTACTGGCCTTCATTAATCGAGGGATTGAGTTTAGGAGTTGGGAGATAATGCTGCAGCTGTATAAGACCCCACTTGGACTACTGGAGTACTGTGCTCAGTTCTGTTCACCTCATTACAGGAAGGATGTGGAAGCCATTGAAAGGGTGCAGAGGAGATTTACGAGGATGTTGCCTGGATTGGGTGGCATGCCTTATGAGGATAGGTTGAGGGAGCTCGGTCTTTTCTCCTTGGAGAGACGAAGGATGAGGGGTGACCTGATCGAGGTGTATAAGATGTTGAGAGGTATTGATCGAGTGGATTCTCAGAGGCTTTTTTCCAGGGCTGAAATGGTCACCACAAGAAGACACGGGTTGAAGGTGCTGGGGAGTAGGTATACAGGAGATGTCAGGGGTAAGTTTTTCACCCAGATGGTGGTGGGTGCGTGGAATCGGCTGCCGTCGATGGTGGTGGGGGACAAATTTGATAGGGTCTTTTAAGAGACTTCTGGATGAGTACATGGAACTTAATAGGATTGAGGGTTATAAGTAAGCCTAGTAGGTAGGGATATGTTCGGAGCAACTTGTGGGCCGAAGGGCCTGTTTGTGCTGTAGTTTTTCTATGATTCTAAGTTCTAAGAAAACTAAGATGGATTACGAGAGTTAACGAGCTCAGAATATAAAAAAAAGGCAAAAGCTTCTACAAATATATGAAACAAAAAAGAGTGGCTAAAATAAACATTGGTTCTTTAGAAGATGAGAAGGGGGATGTAATAACTGGAAATGAGGAAATGGCTAAGACATTGAATGGGTATTTTGTGTTGGTCTTCACAGTGGAAAACACAAATAACATGCCAAAAATTGATGACAGGAAGGCTATGGCAGGTGAGGACCTAGAAACTATCATTATCATGAAAGAGGTAGTGTTGGGCAGGCAAAGGTAGACAAGTCTCCTGGTCCAGATGGAATGTATCCCAGGGACTGATAAAGATGGTGGGAGAAATAACAAATGCACTAGTAGTAATTTACCAAAATTTACTGGACTATGGGGTGGTTCCCACAGATTGGAAAACTGCAAATGTGACGCCGCTGTTTAAAAAAGGAACTGGACAAAAGGCGGGAAACTATAGGCCAGTTAGCTTAACTTCTGCAGTAGGGAAAATGTTTGAATCTACCATCAAGAAAGTACCTGGATATAAATTGTCCCATTGATAAGATGCAGCAAAGGTTCATGAAGGGAAGGTCATGTTTTGAGGAGGTAACTAAGTGTGTAGATGAAGGTAGAGCAGTTGATGTCGTATGCATGGATTTTAGTCAGGCGTTTGATAAGGTTCCCCATGGTAGGCTCATGAAGGTAAGGAGGTGTGGGATAGAAGGAAATTTAGCTGATTGGATAAGTAACGGGCTGTGTCGTGGAAGACAGAGGGTGGCGGTGGAAGGAAAATTTTCAGACTGGAGGCCAGTTACCAGTGGTGTACCACAGGGATCAGTGCTGGGTCCTCTGCTATTTGTGATTTTTATCAATGACTTGGAAGACAGGGCTAAAGGGTGGATTCGTAAATTTGCTGATGACACCAAGATTGTCTATAGGTATGTAAGGAGCAAAAGGATAGTGAGGGATAAAATTGGTCGTCTTGAAGACCAGAGTGGTAGACTGTATATGGAACCAAAAGAGATGAGGGAGATACTAAATGGGTTTTTTTGCATCTGTATTTACTGAGGAAATGGACATGGAGTCTACGGAAATCAGGCAAACAGGTAGGGAGGTCATCGAACCTTTACAGATCACAGGGGAAGCGGTGCTGGCTGTCTTGAGGCAAATCAGGGTGGATAAATCCCCAGGACCGGACAGGGTATTCCCACGGACCTTGAGGGAGACTAGTATTGAACTTGCAGGGGCCCTGGCAGACATATTTAAAATGTCAGTATTCACAGGGGAGATACCGGGTGATTGGAGGGTGGCTCATGTTGTTCCGTTGCTTAAAAAAGGTTCCAAAAGAAATCCGGGAAATTATAGGCCAGTAAGTTTGATGTTGGTGGTGGGCAAGTTATTGGAAGGTGTGATAAGGGATAGAACATAAGAAATAGGAGCAGGAGTGGGCCATCTAGCCCTTCGAGCCTGCCCCGCCATTCAATAAGATCATGGCTGATCTGAAGTGGATCAGTTCCACTTTCCTGCTTTCTCCCCATAACCCTTAATTCCCTTGTCTGTCAAAAACCTTTCTACCCATTACTTAAATATATATATACCACTTCAACGGGCAGAGAATTCCAGAGATTCACCACCCTTTGAATGAAGAAGTTCCTCCTCAACTCTGATCTGAACTGCTCCCCCCTTTATCTTGAGGCTGTGCCCTCTAGCCCTGCTGTCCTTTCTGAGCGGGAAGAATCTCTCTACCTCTACCCCATCCATCCCCTCCTTTATCTTATCAATTAGTAAAACATCTATTTTGTCAGATGGCCTCATTATGAACTCTGGGCTGAACTCCCAAGAATAACAAATAGACTTATCCCTACGGAACATTTTACATACTTTGTTCAGAGCAAAGAACAAAGGAAAGTACAGCACAGGAAAAGGCCCTTTGGCCCTCCAAGCCTGCGCCAATCGTGATGCCCAACTAAACTAAAAAAAATCTTCTGCCCTACTCAGTCCGTATCCCTCTGTTCCCTCCCTATTCATGTACCCATCCAGGAGCCTCTTAAATGTTGCTAATGTGCCTGCTTCCACCACCTCCTCTGGCAGTGCGTTCCAGGCACCCACCACTCTCTGCATGAAAACCTTCCCCCGCATGTCTCTCTCAAAATTTTCCTCTCTCACCTTGAACCTGTGCCTCACTTCCACTCTGGGAAAAAGTCTCTGACTATCCATTCTGTCTATTGCCTCTCATCATTCTGTAGACCTCCATCAGGTCTCCCCTCAGCCTCCGTCTTTCCAGTGAAAACAACCCTAGTTTATTCAACCTCTCCTCATAGTTAACATCCGCGAGTCCAGGTAACATCCTGGTGAACCTTCCTCACACTCTCGCTAAAACTTCCATGTCCTTCTAATAGTGTGGTGACCAGAACTGCACAAAATACTCCAAATGCGGCCTAACTAAGGTTTTATATAGCTACAACATAATTTCCCAACTCTTGTACTCAGTAAAAGTTTTACCACTTTTAGGAAATTGTGGCCCTACATACAAAATTATCTTTGTCACCTCTTCAAAAAACTCAATCAATTTGGTGAGACATGACCTTTCCCATCCAAAACCATGCTGCCTGTCACTAATTGTCCATTTTCCTCAAAATGTACACATATCCTGTCTCTCAATATTTTTTCCAAAAGCTTTCCCATCACTGACGTCAGGCCTATAATTTCTTGGATTATCCCTATTTCCTTTCTTAAACAAGGGAAAAATATTGGCTATTTTCCAGTTATGAGGAACCTTGCCTATTGTTAAAGAGGATATGAAGATATTTGTTGAGGCCTCAGCTAGTTCTTCCCTTGTCTCCCACAGTAACCTGATATGGATTCTGTCCAGCCCCAGGGATTTATCTACTTTAATGGCCCCGTCAAAAATTGCAGCGAGAGGGGCAGAAATGCAATCAAACTGCTGAGGTTGGGAGTTGTGTGTCCCAGTTCATCACCCATAAACTTATCAACAACCAGAGGTGGGAATTGGGTGTAAATCCTGGTGGTGGAGGAGGGAGAGACGGAATTAGGCGATTGTGATGGATGATCAGCTATGATCATAATGAATGGAGGAGCAGGTGCAAAGCACTGAATGACCTCCTCCTGCTCCTAATTTCTCTATTTTGAAGCTTCTAATTGAAGACTCAGGCCTTGCCAGCCAGTGTTCCAACGTTGACAGAACTGGGGATATTCAGAACCTGTGGCTCACTGTTAAATCACCCCTCCACCCTGCTTCCATTTTAATTGAAGTGTTAATGGGTTTACTTTACATGTGGGTAAGGTGTGTTTTCTTTAGCTTTGCTGTGGGTGAGGATCAATTTAAATGAGTTTGGGCAGCAGGATTAACACTGAGTGAATTGGTTAAGACTCCAACCTCCAATGTCTCAAAGGCTGCATTCACACAGAACAGAGTATTCATGGATAGGGAGTGGAGAAGAACGACAGTCCTCAGGATCTCTTTAGGTGTCACAATAGAAAAGTATTATTGATGAGGCCATTGTTTGTTTCTAACTAAAGAAAACCATTGTTTGAAAAGTAGCTGCACTTTAAATAAAAATATCATTAACTCATTTACCATGTCGACATTGTTCTCTGTAAATACACATTTTCCCAAGACAGAACAAATTTCCACTCAGAACACATTTTGCTCTCTGGATAGTTCAAAACTCATATTAAATGTTTGTAACTGACAGTAAATAAATCATGAGATTAACCGATGGAAACTGAATTTGAAAAATAGCACTGTATTCAGACCATGATATCTTCAAACTAAACACTCGTGAATTGTACATTTCAGCCAATTGCTGGTTAAATAGAGAGAAAAATAATTTCTTGGTCCTTTGCTTTAAAGCAAAGAATGGTTACACAATGGAAGAGAGCCATTTAGCCCATTGTCAGTGCTGGCTCGCTGAACTGATAAATCACAAAAAGCCACTCGTCAGCCTTTCACCAGAAGATCTGCAACTTACTCCCTTTCGGATAATGATCATTATTGAGACATTTGGTGGAACCTGTCTCCATCACACTCTCAGATAGAACATCCAGATCCGAACCGAATCCTAACTGAGGCGAGGTGAGAGTGACAGCCCCTGACATTAAGGTCACATTCGATCAAGTGTGGCATCAAGGGCCCCAGTGAAACTGGAATCAATGGATATCAGGGGGCAAACTCTCTGCTGGTTGAAATCATACTTGGTACATAGGAAGATGGTTGTAGCTGTGGAGGGTCAGTCATCTGAGCTCCAGGGCATCTCTGCAGGAGTCCCTCAGGGTCGTGTCCGAGACCCAACAATCTTCAGCTGCTTCATCAATGACCTTCCCTCCATCATAAGGTCAGGAGTGGGGATGTTCATCGAAGATTGCACATGAATGATGTTCAGCACCATTTGCAACTCCTCAGGTACTGAAGCAATTCATGATCAAATGCAACAAGATCTGGACAACATCCAGCCTTGAGCTTGAGATGATTCACACTACACAAATGCCAAGCAATGACCATCACCAATAAGAGACAATCTGACCACTACCCCTTGACACTCAATAGTGTAACCATCACTGAATCCCCCATTGTCAATATCCTTGGGGTTACCATTGACCAGAAACTCAACTGGACTCACCGCATAAACACAGTGGCTACAAGAGCAGGTCAGAGGCTAGAAATACTGAGGCAAGTAACTCATCTTCTGACCACCACCCCACCCCCCCCCCCCCCCCCCAGCCAAAACTGATCCACTATCTACAAGGCACAAGTCAGGAGTGTGATGGAATACTCCCCACTTGCCTGGATGGTTGCAGCTCCAACAATACTTAAGAACAAAGAACAAAAAAACAAAGAAAATTACAGCACAGGAACAGGCCCTTTGACTTCCAAGCCTGCACCGACCATGCTGCCCGATTTAACTAAACCCCCTACCCTTCTGGGGACCATATCCCTCTATTCCCATCCTATTCATGTACTTGTCAAGGTGCCCCAAGTCACTACCATATCCACTTCCACCACCTCCCCCAGCAACGAGTTCCGGGCACCCACTACTCTCTGTGTAAAAAATCTGCCTCATATATCTCCTTTAAACCTTGCCCCTTGCACCTCAAACCTGTGCCCCTGAGAATTGACTCTTCCAACTCGGGGGAAAAGCTTCTGACTATCCACTCTGTCCATGCCTCTCATAACCTTGTAGACTTTTATCAGGTCACCTCTCAACTCTGCCATTCCAGTGAGAACAAACCAAACTTCTCCAATCTCTCTGCATAGCTAAGGAGCTTGAGACTGTCCAGGACAAAGCAACTTGCTTGATTGGCACCACATCTATAAACATTCAATCCCTCCACCACCAACGCTCAGTAGCAACAGTGTGTACTATCTAAAGATGCACTAGTTACAGCAATTCACCAAAGATCTTAGACAGCACTTCCAAACCCACCAGCACTTCCATTGAGAAGGACAAGGGTAGCGGATACATGGGAACACCACCACTTGCAAATTCCCCTCCAAGTCACTCACCATCCTAACTTGGAAATATATCACCGTTTCTTTACAGTCGCTGGGTTAAAATCCTGGAATTCCCTCCTTAACAGCATTGTGGGTCAACCCACAGAACATGGATTGCAGCGATTCAAGAAGGCAGCTCACGATTGCCTTCTCAAGGGCAACTAGGGATGGCAATAAATGCTGGCCAGCTAGCGACGCCCGTGTCCCACAAATGAATCAAAAAAAATTAAAAAAACACATTCTCAAATCGTACATTCCAGACTCTCACCACATGGGCGACACTGTTGCACAGTGGTTAGCACTGCTGCCTCACAGCGCCAGGGACCTGGGTTCAATTCCTGTCTTTGGTCACTATCTGTGTGGAGTCTGTATGTTATCCCTGTGTCTGCATGGGTTTTCTCCAGGTGCTCTGGTTTCCTCCTACAGTCTGAAAGATGTGCTGTTAAGTGCATTGGCCAAGCTAAATTCTCCCTCAGTGTACCCAAACTGGTGTTGGAATGTGGCAACTAGCTGATTTTTACAGCATCATAATTGTAGTGTTAATATAAACCTACTCCTGACAATAATAAATAAACTTCTAAAAACTTAAACTTTAAAATGCTCTCAGACAGAACATTTCAGATCCAAACCATACTTTCAGATCGTGCATTCTAGATCTTAACCACACCCTCAGATACTGAGTTCCAGATCCCAACCTCTCACTGAATGAAAAGGTTTTTTCCTCATGTTGCTGTTGCTTCATTTGGCAATTACCTTGAATTTGTGTCAGCAGATTTTCTATCGTTCCGCCAATAGGAACAGTTTTCCTAATCTACACTTTCCCTGATGACTTTGAATATCTCGATCAGTTTTCCTCTCTATTTTGTCTTTCTAACAAAAATAGTTCCAGCCTCTCCAGTCTATCTGTAAAAGTCAAGTTCTTCATCACTGGAAACATTCTTGTGAATCTTTTCTGCTCTCTCTCCAATGCTTCCACACCCATTTTAAAGTGCAATACCCAGAACTGAACACAATAGTCCAGTTATGTCTAAACCAGTGTTTAATTAGTTTAAATGTAACTTTCCTGCCTTTGTACTGAGTGCCCCTGTTAATAAACCTCAGGATGTCATTGTTTTATTGACTGCACTCTCAACCTCTCCTGCTACCTTTAATAAAAGCAAAATACTGTGAATGCTGGATTCGGAAACAAAAACAGAAAGTGCTGGAAAATCTCAGCAGGTTTGGCAGCATCTATGGAGAGAGAATCGAGCCAACGTTTTGATTCCAGATGACCCTTTGTCAGAGAGGAAAGCGAGTCAGCAGAGATTTATACTGTGAGGGTGGGGACGGGTGGTGGAATTGGACAAAGGGAATGTGAATGAGCAGAAGGCTGAGAAGATGCTAAAAGTGTCATTAACTGATTGGAATGTGTTAATGGCTCAGTCAGGGACTAGAACACTACAGCACAAACAGGCCCTTCGGCCAGTTTGTAGCAAACACTGCCTGAGGAATGTAGCAGTTGGCCTGAAGAAGGGAGGTTGGGGGGAAGGGAGGGAGGGGTGGAAAGGGGAGCGATAAAATGGAGAATGAGGTGAAATGAAATGAAATCAAGTAAATGGGGTGAAGATGGAGGGGAGAGTTCATGCTTGAAAGTTGTTGAGCTCAATGTTCAGTCCAGAAGGCTGTAAAGTGCCCAGTCGGAAGATGAAGTGCTGTTCCTCCAGTTTTGTATGTACAAATGTCACTGTTCATAAGAACATAAGAAACATAAGAAGTAGGAGCAGGAGGAGGCCATCTAGCCCTTCGAGCCTGCCCCGCCATTCAATAAGATCATGGCTAATCTGTCGTGGCTCAGTTCCACATTCCCGCCCTTTCCCCATAACCCTTAATCCCCTCGCTTATCAAAAACCCATCAACCCGCGTCTTAAAAATATTTAGCGAGGTAGCCTCCACCCCTTCAACGGGCAGAGAATTCCAGAGATTCACCACCCTTTGAGTGAAGAAGTTCCTCCTCAGCTCCATTCTAAACCGCCCCCCCTTTATCTTGAGGCTGTGCCCTCTAGTCCTGCTGTCCTTTCTGAGCGGGAAGAACCTCTCCACCTCTATCCTATCCATCCCATTCATCATCTTATACGTCTCAATGAGATCTTCATCAATGGTGGAGGGAGTGACTGTTTGAAGAAGGCAGGCCAATCAAATGGGCTGCTTTGTCGAGCCTCTTAAGCGTTGTAGGAGTTGCATTCATCCAGGAAAGTAGAGAGAATTCCATCACACTTCTGACTTGTGACTTGTTAAAAGTTAATTTATGAGTGTCACATTAACACTGCAATGAAGTTACTGTGAAAATCCCCTAGTCACCACACTCTGGCTCCTGTTCAGTACACCGAGAGAATTTAGCATGGTCAATTCACCTAACCTGCACATCTTTCAGATTGTGGGAGGAAACTGGAGCACCCAGAGAAAACCCACATGGACACAGGGAGAATGTGCAAACTCCACACAGACAATGATCCAAGCTGGAAATTGAACCCAGATCCTGGCATTGTGAGGCAGCAGTGCTAACCACTGTGCCACTGTGCAGCCCCTAATATGTAGGTGATGGACAGGCTTTGGAGTTGAGTTACTGGCCAGGATTCCCAGCTCTGATAGCTACAGTATTTATAAGAACATAAGAACATAAGAAATAGGAGCAGGAGTAGGCCATCCAGCCCTTCGAGCCTGCCCCGCCATTCAATAAGATCATGGCTGATCTGTCGTGGCTCAGTTCCACTTTCCCGCCCTCTCCCCATAACCCTTAATCCCCTCTCTTATCAAGAACCCATCAACCCGCTTCTTAAAAATATTTAGCGAGGCAGCCTCCACCACTTCAACGGGCAGAGAATTCCAGAGATTCACCACCCTCTGAGTGAAGAAGTTCCTCCTCAACTCCGTTCTAAACCACCCCCTTTTTATCTTGAGGCTGTGCCCCCTAGTCCTACTGTCTTTTCTGAGCGGGAAGAGTCTCTCCACCTCTATCCTATCCATCCCATTCATCATCTTATACCTCTCAATGAGATCTCCCCTCATTCTTCTAAACTCTAACGAGTACAAGCCCAGTTTATTCAGCCTCTCCTCATAGCTCAACCCCCTCAACTCCGGTATCAGCCTAGTAAACCCCCTCTGCACTCCCTCCAAGGCCAAAATATCTTTGCGCAGGTGCGGCAAAACTGCACACAGTACTCCAGATGCGGCCTCACCAATGCCCTATACAGCTGCAGCAAGACCTCCCTACTTTTATATTCAATCCCCCTCGCTATGAAGGCCAGCATCCCACTCGCCTTCCTGACCACCTGCTGCACCTGCAAGCTGGGTTTTTGCGACTCATGCACAAGGACCCCGAGGTCCCTCTGCACCGTCGCCTGCTGCAGTTTTTCGCCCCGTAAGTAATAGTCCTCCCTACCATTCTTCCTACCAAAGTGGATCACCTCACACTTGCCAACATTAAATTCCATTTGCCATTTCCTGGCCCATTCGCCCAGCCTATCTAGATCCTTCTGCAGACTCTCCACACCCTCCGCACAATTTGCTGTTCCCCCAATCTTGGTGTCATCAGCAAATTTCGACACCCTGCACTCGGTTCCCTCCTCCAGATCATCTATATAAATGGTAAAAAGCTGAGGCCCCAGCACCGACCCCTGGGGCACCCCACTAGTCCCCATCTGCCAATCCGAATAGCACCCGTTGACCCCCACTCTCTGCCTCCTATTTGACAACCAATCCTCTATCCACGCTAACACCCTACCCCCAACTCCATGTCCCTCGACCTTCTGCAATAACCTCTTGTGAGGTACTTTGTCAAACGCCTTCTGAAAATCTAGAAAGACCACATCCACCGGCTCTCTGGTTACTTCAGTATGTGAGGAGTTGCGAATGGAGCTGAACATTATGCAGCCATCGGCGAACACCCTCACTCCCGACCCTATCATGGGAGCAAGGCGTTTGATGAAGCAGCTGAAGATGATTGGGCCGTGGACACTCCCCTTTGGGACTCCTGCAGAGATGTTCTGGAATTAAAGTGATTGGCCTGATTGCAGGATCACATCACTCCTTCCTAAGTTGTTATTACCAACGTGCCCCATGACTGCTGCCTGTTCACCCTCTCCCCTCAGTGAGTTCTGCGGCCACTCAGTGATGTCCTCGACCCTGGCACCAAGGAGGCAACGCATCAACCTGGACTCCTGCCTTTGGCTGCAGAAACACGTGCCTATCGCCCTAAATATCGAATCACCTATTGTCCTTCTACCTTCTTCATGCCCCCTGTCCAGCTGTGTCCCCCATGTGGGTAATGACATAGCTCTGGCTGCCCTCACCAGATATGCCATTATTCTCATCAGTATTGGATTATTGGCCCCAAAATACAATGAGGCAGAATGTGGGGTAAAGTACAGGGCATGAAAAAGCAGCAACAACATTCAATGGGTATTAGATCAACTGAGAGTCACAGTGGACCAGGAAGAATAAAGAACAAAGAAAATTACAGCACAGGAACAGGCCCTTCGGCCCTCCAAGCCTGCACCGACCATCGCTGCCTAACTGAACTAAAACCCCCTACCCTCCCGGGGACCATATCGCTCTGTTCCTATCCTATTCATGTATTTGTCAAAACACCCCTTAAAAGTGACTACTGTATCCTCTTCCACTCCCTCCCCCGGCAGCGAGTTCCGGGCACCCACCACCCTCTGTGTAAAAAATCTGCCTTGTACATCTCCTTTAAACCTTGCTCTTCACACCTTAAACCAATGCCTCCTATTAATTGATTCTTCCACCCTGGGATAAAGCTTCTGAATATCCATTCTGTCCATGCCCCTCATAATCTTGTAGACTTCTATCAGGTCTCCCCTCAACCTCCATCATTCAAGTGAAAACAAACCAAGTTTCTCCAATCACTTCAAGCACCTGGCATCTGACACAGTGGCAGAGGGTGGAAGATCTTATGATGCTGCCCTTTCATTGGCAGATGACCCAAATCATTGAGGCGGTACGATAGCACAGTGGTTAGTGCTGCTGCTTCACATCTCCAGGGTCCTGGGTTCGATTCCCAGCTTGGGTCACTGTCTGTGTGGAGTTTGCACATTCTCCTTGAGTCTGCGTGGGTTTCCTCTGGGCGCTCCGGTTGCCTCCCACAGTCCAAAGATGTGCGGGTTAGGTTGATTGGCCGTGCTAAAAGTGACCCTTAGTGTCCTGAGATATTTAGGTTGGAGGGATTAACAAGTAAATATGTAGGGATATGGAAGTACGACCTGGGTAGGATTGTAGTCAGTACAGACCCAATGGGCCAAATGGCCTTCCTGCACTGAAGGGTTTCTATTTCTAAGTATGAGATACAGCAAACAACGGAATCTCAAATGAAAATGCATTGGAATAGAAAAGAAACCTATGGTCAGTCCTTCAAAGTGGATGCTGGCATGATAGAGACACCTGAGTTCATCCGGAGGCTGCGGATGAAGGTGTTACTGCTCATGGAATCAGATTACTTGAGATGGAGCTGGGATTCACCGCTTGGAATAAGGTTGCATCTGATCACATTATCCAGTCAGCAATCACACATCTGGATAATTAATAACTCAGCGCTATTAGCCTGCTGCCTCGCACAAGAACACTAAACTCTTGCTCCAAATAATAAATAGGAAAATTGAAGCATGAGAAAATAGAAAAAAC
Organism: Carcharhinus amblyrhynchos; assembly: GCF_965287045.1. Taxonomy (NCBI): domain Eukaryota; kingdom Metazoa; phylum Chordata; class Chondrichthyes; order Carcharhiniformes; family Carcharhinidae; genus Carcharhinus; species Carcharhinus amblyrhynchos. The sequence goes on from NC_137342.1 coordinate 53,345,343, forward strand.
AGTGTGTTCCAGGAAGTATGTCAACACTAACAGGAAGTGATCAAAACACAATGATATTGCAAGAGATATAAAATCATGCTGCACACTGCTCCTATCAGTTGAAAGATTTCCAACAATTCAGTTACAATCTTTGCTGGAATTCTTTTTGTTCTTAATTACAAGTACAGACATTGTGGTGTCCTGAAAGTACTATGCTCAATAATTGTTTAATTGGTTACCTTTCATTATATAAAGATATATATTCAGTAAACACTTCATTATTTACTCGGACGCTCAGAACCAGGACTATAATTAATTCAAACGTTCTGTCACTGAAAGAAGTGGCTCATCATTTTCAATGAGAACATTTATTAAAGCTGCAAGTTCCCTCCCCCCCTCCTTCTGTGTATACAGCTGAAGGAACCAGAGTTAAACAATACAGCCAACATGTAAAAAGACAAACTCACTTCCTGGCTGTTCAAAATGTTACCTTGAATCAAATATCATTGTTTGAGGTTTCTATTTCCAGAAAGATTTCTATCTCCCTTCAATTATTGCCCATGTTTGATCCAATGCTTTAAAACTTCATCACAAACCATCAGTGGTAACCCTGATGACTTGCTATAATTAATAGAAACTATCTTTCTGTAGCATCTTCTAATAGGCCCAGCTGCTGAAGCATTTTTCAGATCAAGTTGGTAAGCTAAAATACATTGCACCAAAAACCCCCAGATTCATTCCTTTTAGATACGCATTTCATTTTCAAAAAAAAATTGTTCATGTGATATGGGCTTTACGGGCTGGGCCAGCATTTATTGCCCATCTCTAATTGCCCTTCAGAAGACATTAGTGAGTTGCCTTCTTGAACCGCTAAAGTGCAATCACAATTCTACTAGGGACAGAATTCCAGGGTTTTGAGCCAGTGACGGTGAAGGAACAGTGATGTAGAATCTATTAATCCCTACAGAGCAGACAGAGGTCACCTGGCCCATTGAGTGTCTAAAAGGGCATCCCACCCAGATCCTCCCCACTGCCCCAGAACTGATCCTTCTGGAACACCACTGGTCACAGACATCTAGTTAGAAGAGTTCCCTTCCACTGCTGCTCTCTGCTTTCTAAGCCCAAGCAATTTTGTATCCATTTTGCCAGCTTACCTCGGATCCCATATGACTTCACCTTCTGTATCAGCCTGCCACAAGGAAGCTTATCGAAGGATTTACTAAAGTTCATATCTACAACATCCACTGCCCTGCCCTGGTCAATGTTTCTTGTCACTTCTTCAATCAAGTTTGTGAAAGATGACCTCCCCTTTGCAAAGCTACGCTGCCTATCCCTAATAAGCCTATTCCCTTCCAGGTGTGAGTACATCCTATCCCTACGAATCTTCGCCAATGATTTCCTCACCACTGACCTAAGGACACAAGCTAGGACACAGTATGTGGTTGCAAATATGGTGAAGGGGAAGGGTCTTAGGTTCTTGGAACAGTGAGGCCTCTATAGACTGGACAGATTGCACCCAGGGTTGGAAGGAACTTCCTTGCTGGGCTATTTGGGGAGGGTTTCAGTTAACTTGGCAGGACCTGGGAACTAGAGCTTAACATTAGAGAGGAAGACCAAGTATAAAGAACATTCAGGGCGATTGCTAGCAGTAGAGTAGGAAATAGTAAAGAATGGGTCGGGTCAGGGCAGGGTGGGGATGGACGGGGGGAATGGTGGGTGTTTACCATAAAAAGTAATAATGTCTAAATTAGGGGCAGCACGGTGGCGCAGTGGTTAGCATTGCTGCCTCACAATGCCAGGGTCCTGGATTCAATTCCAACGTTGGGCAACTGTGTGAAGTTTGCACATTCTCTGTGTTGGGTTCCTCTGGGGGCCCAGTTTCCTCCCATAGTCCAAAAATATGTAGAGTAGGGGGATTGGCCATGCTAACTACATGAATAAGGTGGGAATAGCGAGATATGGTTTCCAGAAGGATAGAGGGTTTTAGTTCAGACAGGCAGCATGGTTGGTGCAGTCTTGAAGGGTCTGTTCCTGTGCAGTAACTTTTTTTGTTCTTTGCTCTTAAATTGCCCCTTAGTGTCTCAAGGTGTAAAGGTGAGGGGGATTTTTTAAATTCATTTGTGGGACATGGGTGTGACTAGCTGGCCAGCATTTATTGCCCATTTGCCCATCCTGAGTTGCCCTTGAGAAGGTGGTTGTAAGCTGTCTCCTTGAATCACTGCAGTCCACGTGCTGTAGGTTGACCCACATTGCCATTAGGGAGGGAATTCCAGAATATTGTCCCGGTGACAGTGAAGGGACGGCCGATATATTTCTAAATCAGGATCATGTGTGCCTTGGAGGGGAACTTGCAGGTGATGGTGTTCGCGGGTATCTGCGGTCCTTGTCCTCTAGATAGAAGTGGTTGTGTATTTGGAAGGTTCTGTCAAAGGATCTTTGGTGAATTGTTGCAGTGCATCTTGTAGATAGTACACACCGCTACTACTGAGTATTGGTGTAGATGGTACACACTGCTGTTACTGAGTGTTGGTGTAGATGGTACACACTGCTGTTACTGAGTGTTGGTGTAGACGGTACACATTGCTACTACCGAGTGTTGGTGTAGATGGTACACTCTGCTGTTACTGAGTGTTGGTGTAGACGGTACACATTGCTACTACCGAGTGTTGGTGTAGATGGTACACACTGCTACTACTGAGTGTTGGTGTAGATGGTACACACTGCTGTTACTGAGTGTTGGTGTAGATGGTACACACTGCTACTACTGAGTGTTGGTGTAGATGGTACACACTGCTACTACTGAGTGTTGGTGTAGATGGTACACACTGCTGTTACTGAGTGTTGGTGTAGATAGTACACACTGCTGTTACTGGGCATTGGTGTGGAGGGAGTGGATGTTTGTGGGTATCGGATTAGTAGAGTAAATACATAGGGTTATGGGGATAGGGTCTGGGTAAGATACTCAATAGGAATCAATGCAGACCCAATGGCCTGAATGGCCACCTTTTCTACTGTAGGGATCCTATGATTTTAAGATTACAGTGAATGTAGTATCTGCAGTGGATCTGCAGAATCTGATAAATAATATTAGTGAGTTGCAGATGCAACTAATTACATGGATACCAGTGTGCTGATAGCAAAGAGTGAAATCAAAGAGAAACAGACTGGAAGTGGAATACTCCTGGGTGCAAGATGTTCAGGAAAGATATGAAAAGAAGGAAAGACAGAGGCCTGATATTATCGATTAAGGAGAGTAGTAAAGTGCTGGAGAGAGGATTTCCTTATGGGGTCACGGACAGAGTCTATTTGGCTGGACCTGAGAAGAAGAAAGGTACAATTACATTGTTCAGTGTAGTCGAGAGGCCACGAGGTGATTTGTAATTGCCTAATCTCAGTTGGAAGAATAAGTCAAAACACTTACAACAATGGACTCTCTGGCATCTCATTGTGCTGTCACATTATCATGAACTGCTCCAGCTGTGTGTAAGCTTGTAGTTAGACATGCTTCTGGTCACAGGAATCAGAGAATATTTTGAAGACATTTCTATAATACTCAAAATGTAACTTTGGTCATTCATAGGATATGGGAACAGGTATAGGCCATTCAGCCTGTCAAGCCTGCTCTGTCATTCAATACCTCAATGCCTTTTGCCCACATTATCCCCAGAACCCTTTCCAGTATTATTAATCAGAAATCTGTCAACCTCTGTTTTAAACATGCTCAGTGACTGAGCTTCTGGGGTAGAGAATTCTGAAGATTCACAACCTTCTGTGTAAAGAAATTTCTCCTCATCTCAATCCTAAGCGGCTTGCTCCTTACATTGAAGTTGTGTCCCCTGGGTAGTTATTCATTTACTTGTCCATCTTAAATTTATCATAAAAGCCATAGATCCTGATTCAGTTTCGATCCACAGGGACACACAGTGTTCTGAACCAGCAGTACCAGCCTGCAGGCTGTAAAACAATTTTACTTATTCAAGAGTCAGCCAGCAAAGCCTAGCAGGAGGATCGATTTTTTGTAGAAAGTAAATCTGTCTCGGGGGATAACTATCAAGTCTGAGTGATCTAGAACAGCAAAGGTATTGCTTCTATAACAGACCTTTAACATAGTGGAATTCTATGACTGACAGAAGAATTCAGAATGTGGCCAGGAAGGAGGCTGATGAAGCAAAGTTTGATTTTGTTTATGAAAATGAAGGGATCTGGGGAGGAAACCCTACGAATTAGAGCCAAAATGACCAAAGGCTGGACCCTGAGCATGGGACAGAAAGCAGAGAAATGAATAGGAGGCCAAGGGTGTAGAATTAAAGGACAGTTGAGAAGTTGGAAGTTGGGCAGAGGTAACGGTGATTGGAACCAAGCAGAGACACATGTCATTCCAATGTGGAGGCAGTAGGAAAGCAATGAATGTCAATGAGGACAGGGATTACAGGAGATCAGAACAAGTCCAGGCTGTAGACTGGGTTGTATTGGGTTGCAAGAATTGAGGATGGTGATGGAGAATTCAGATCTCTGTGTAATCAAAATATAAATAAGGGATTCAGTGACACTGGGTGTGAGAATGTAGCTGGGATACTGTTCAGGTCAAAGTAATGATGTGGGTATGCCGGCATTGGACTGGCGTAAACACAGTAAAAAGTCTGACAACACCAGGTTTTAGTCCAACCTATTTATTTGATAATATACTCACAAGCTTTTGGGGTTAGCCCCTTCGTCAGGTGAATGGAGAGTTCTGGCCTCAGACAGAGCATATAAAGCACAGACAGTTTAGAGATTACTGATCTCTAATGCTGGAGTCTCTAATACTGATCTCTAATGATGGAGTTTAATTTAGACAAATGTGAGGTAATGCATTTTGGTAGATTGAATCAAGGCAGGGCTTACTTAGTTAATGGTAGGGCACTGGGGAGAGTTACAGAACAAAGACATCTCGGGGTTCATGTTCATAGCTCCTTAAAAGTGGACAGAGTGGTGAAGAAGGCATTCGGCATGCTTGGTTACATCAGTCAGAACATTGAATATAGGAGTTGTACAACGTCTTGCTGAAGTTGTACAAAATATTGGTAAGGCCATACTTGGAATACTGTGTATAGTTCTGGTCACCCTATTATAGAAAGGACATTATTAAACTTTAAATATAGAGGACATAGCTTTAAATCGAGGAATAATAGATATAGGGCAGATGGCAGAGGTCAGAGACTAGTAAGAGTGTGGGATGCCCTGCCTGCAGCAGTAGTGGACTTGCCAACTTTAAGGGCATTTAAATGGTCATTGGATAAACATATGGATGATATTGGAATAGTGTAGGTTAGATGGGCTTTAGATTGGTTTCACAGGTCGGCACAACATCGACAGCCAAAGGGCCTGCACTGCGCTGTAATGTTCTGTGTTCCATGTAAACTAGAAAGGGTGCAGAAAAGATCTACTAGGATGCTACCGGAACTTGATGGTTTGTGTTATAAGGAGGGGCTGGATAGACTGAGACTCTTTTCTCTGGAGCGTAGGAGACTGGCTAAGGTGTTACATTATAGAGGTCTATAAAATAATGAGGGGCTAGATAGTCAATATCTTTCCACAAAGGTAGGGGAGTCTAAAACTAGAGGGCATAATTTTAAGGTGAAAGGGGAGAGATATAAAAGTGTCCAGAGGGGCAATTTCTTCACACAGAGGATGCTGTGTGTCTGCAAGCTGCGAGACGTACTAGTAGAGACAGGTACAATTTTGTCTTTTAAAAAGCACTCAGGTAGTTACATGGGTAAGATGTACTACTGCACAGAGCACGACTGCCCAGCATACTACTGGACAGAGTACTACTGCCCAGAGCACTGCTGCACAGAATATTACTGTGCAAAATACTACTGGACAGAGCACTACTGCACAGTGGTACCGCACTGAATACTATTGGACAGAATACCCCTGCATAGAGTACTACTGTAAGAAGTCTCACAACACCAGGTTAAAGTACTGGACAGATTACTACTGCACAGAGTTCTTCTGGACGCAGTACTATTGGACAGAGTACCATTGGAAAGAATATTATTGCACAGAGTGCCACTGGACAAAGTACTAATGCACAGATTACTACCTCTCAGAGTACGACTGGATAGAGTACTATTGGACAGAGTGCTATAGCACTGAATACCACTGCACAGAATACTTCTGGCCACAGTACCAGTGGACAGAGTACTCAGGGGAATTTGATGAGTGATGGTATTTGGTGCTGAGGGATGAGGTGTTGTTTTGGTTTCTCACAAGACAAGGTCTGTGACAGGGAGTGAGAGACATTGAGAGCCAGTTACTGAAATCGAGAGACATTAACTCAGTCAGAAGTTAAGTGATCGTTGATGAAATTTAAGATTTCTTTCTCTCTCTAAACTGGGACAAGTGTTTAAGTGAGGAGGACAGAATTGTAATACCAGATTAGATTGGTGCTCAGCTGGTTAAACTACCTTATGTCAACTACAAATAATAATTGAGTGATATTTCTCAGACTGAAATCCTAAGTGATAAAATGAAATAAAACTGAGATGGCAAGGCAGTGACGTATTGCAGCTGTATCCTGTTGGAGATGGTGAACACCATTGTGATTATGACAACTAGATTTACAGAAAGTATTTGCAGTTTGGAGAGCTTTGGCTCCAAGTAATTGAGCTGGAGTTTGAGCAATAGACACTGTGATGCACTGTGGGAAAAAATTAGTTGAACATTTTGTGTGAAGCAGTCACACCCCTGAGGTCAGGTGCTTTTGATTTGGGCTGGGGTCAGAAGCAGGGGGGTGTGGCTATGAATGAAGCAGGTTTGAGAATCCAGAAAGTAGCACTGGAGGAAGTTAAGTCCATACAATTATTTGATTTGATTTGTTATTGTCACATGTATTAACATACAGTGAAAAGTATTGTTCCTTGTGCACTATACGGACAAAACATACCGTTCATAGAGAAGGAAACAAGAGAGTGCAGAATGCAAAATTACAGTCATAGTTAGGATGCAGAGAAAGATCAACTTAATGCAAGGTAAGACCATCCAGAAGTCTGACAGCAGCAGGGAAGAAGCTGTTCTTGAGTTGGTTGGTATGTGATGGCAGACTTTTGTATCTAACGGAAAAAGGTGGAACAGAGAATGTCCGCAGTGTGTGGGGTCCTTAATTATACTGGCTGCTTTGCTGAGGCAGTGGGAAGTGTAGACAGAGTCAATGGATAGGAGACTGGTTTGCTCACGACCCTTTGTAGTTTTTATTCCATCTTGGACAGATCAGGAGACATACCAAGCTGTGATACAACCAGAAAGAATGCTGCTTATGGTGCATCTGCAAAAGTTGGTGTGAATCATAGTGGATGCGCCAAATTTCCTTAGCCTCCTGAGAAAGTAGAGCCATTTGTGGGCTTTCTGAACTATAGCATCAGCGCGGGGGTCCAGGACAGGTTGTTGGTGATCTGGACACCAAACTTTAAGCTCTCAACTATTTCCATTTCATCCCCATTGATGTAGACAGGGTCAAGTCCTCCAGGATGCTTCCTCAAGCCAATGACAATCTTCATTTTATTGACATTGAGGGAGAGATTATTTTCATTGTACCAATTCACCAGATTCTCTATTTCATTCCTGTACTCTGTCTCAGCATTGTTAAAGATCTGACCCACTATGTTAGTGTCATCAGCAAACTTGAAAATCTAGTTGGAGTGAAGTTGGGCCACACAGTTATGGGTTACAAGGAGTATAGTAGGGGGCTGAGAACACAGTCCTGTGGGGCACCGGTGTTGAGGATGACCATGGAGGAGGTGTTGTTGCCTATCCTTACTGATTGTGGTCTGTGAGTTAGGAAATTCAGGGTCCAGTCATACAGGGAGGAATTGAACCCCAGGGCATGGAGTTGGAGATCAGTTTTGTAGGAATAATGGTGTTGAAGGCTGAACTGTAGTCAAGAAATAGGAGTCTGACGTAGGTGCCCTTGTTATTCTAGATGTTCCAGGGTTGAGAGCAGGGCCACGGAGATGGCGTCTGCTGTGCACCTGTTGCAGCGGTAGACAAACTGTAGTGGATCCAGGTAGTCCAGGAGGCTAGAATTGATTTGTGCCATGATTAACCTTGCAAAGCACTTCATAATGATGGATGTCAGAGCCATTGACGATAGTCATTTGAGGCACTCTGGTTGGTTTTTCTTAGGTACTGGCAAGATGGTTGTCTTCTTGAAGCAGATAGGGACCTCAAATTGGTATAAGGAGAGGCTAAAGATGTCTGTAAATACACCTGCTAGTTGGTCCATGCAGGTTTTGAGTGCTTGTCTGGGTACCCCATCCGGATGTGGAGATGCGGCGTTGGACTGGGATAAACACAGTAAGAAGTCTCATAACACCAGGGTCACTCTCCCGACGAAGGGGCAAACCCTGAAAGCTAGTCGCGTTTACTACCAAATAAACCTGTTGGACTTTAACCTAGTATTGTGAGACTTCTCACTGTGTTTACCCATCCAGGCCAATAGCTTTCCATGGATTGACTTTCAAGAAAGCTGCTCTGATGTCGACAATGGTGATCTTGGATATAGTTTAATCCAAGGCTTCAAGGCGTTCTCTCTCTGACCTTTTGCTCAAAAAGAGCATAGAATACAATCAATTCGTCAGGGAGGGGTGCACTGTTGCCAGCGATTTTACATTCCTTTATTTTGAAGCCTGTGATGTTTCGCAGACCTTCCCATGGTTAATGGGAATCCTTGTGGCTAGTCTGGAACTCTTGTCTGGTCCAGTACTATCTTTTGGCATCTTTGATGCATATCCAGAGATCATGTCTGGATTTCTTGTGTAGGCCAGGGTTACCTGACTTGGATACCTCAGACCTGGACTTGAGCAAGCAGTGGATCTTCCTGTTCATCTATGGTTTCTGGTTGGGAAACACGCGGATTTGCTTCTTTGACACATTGTCTTCTACACACTCACTAATGAATCCGGACAAATGTGAGCTAATGCATTTTGGTAGATCCAGTTGATGTGGGGGCTATAAATTAAATGGCAGAACCATCAGGAACACAGACACACAGAGGGATCTGGGAGTACAGGTCCACAGATCCTTAAAAGTGGCAGTACAAGTGGAAATAGTGGTGAAGAAAGCGTATGGCATGCTTGCCTTCATCAGCCAGGGCATCGAGTATGAAAGTCGGTAAATTATGTCATAGTTATATAAAATGTTGGTTAGGCCACATTTGGAATACTGGGGGCAATTCTCCCAAAAGCACTGGATTGGCAGGAAAACTGTTCTAGATCCTGACTGTTTTGTCAGTTCAACTTCACACTTGAATCTCTGCACCCTCTGCGCTTCAGAGGTCCCAATCATGAATCTCATTTAAAAACCCAGGAAGGTGGGACCTATTCATGCCAGAGTTTGATAATTCTGGAGCTCTGTGTGTGCGCAGTGGCTCCGATCTGTCAGACTCCCTGTTTGTTGGCTATCTCGATCGCTGGCCAGCCTGGGATCCCTGCAGAGCTGCCTCTCCAGCCCCCCTACAGTGTGATCGCGGCCCCCCACAACAATTCCTGGATCATCCCCCCACCTCCGGAGTGCCCCAATATCCAGCCCCCCACCCCCAGTTGTAATGATCCCCCTCACCCTGGCAGACCCCCTCCTGCTGACTCCCTCCCTGGGAGGCAGGCCACCCCCCCGGCTGACCAACACCTCTAGCCTACCCCAATCACTGGCCTCCCTCCAACCTAGACCAATCCCCATGCAAAGTAGCAGCGGGACCCCCACCCCCACTGATCACCCTTAGGCTCCGCCCACAGTAGGCCCCACCCCTTTAGCACTGCCAATGCCTCGTGGGCAGTGCCAAGGTGTCCCCCTGAGCACGGGCACTTTGCCTGTTGGGTAGTGCCATAGGGAACAGGCTGGCACTGCCAGGGTGCCCACGCCCGGGGGCACCACCCCGCACCACCCCCCACCACCCAAATCCCCTGGGAGGCTTCAATTGATCCCCCCCTTCATTCCAGCCAGCCTCCCGCTGGTTCCCCAAACGTGGAGAGTCTGAACCCCACCGGAATGAAGTGCTTCTGGTGAGTAGGAGATTCAATCGGGATCGGTTAGTTCCTGATAATTACATTTCAAATACTTTATAAAATATTAAAAAAAGATTCAAACTACTGATCTGTTTTCCCACCGTTTTCCAGTATGGTGCCATCCCCGACTGTTCACTGGCTCTGGGAGATGTGCATGAATCCCTGATGCACAAATCCCGGAACAAGGCCGGAGATGCACAGTTTCCATCTTGACCCATTAGAAAAGTTACAGGTCACGATGGGAGAGTCACGGCCACCATGTCCAATTCTGGTACCACACCACCAGAAAGATGTGAAGGCTTTGGAGAGAGTGCAGAGGAGGTTTACCAGGATGTTGCCTGGTATGGAGGTTATTAGTTAAGAGGTTGAATAAACTGGGATTGTTCTCCCTGGAAAGACGGAGACTGAGGGGCAACCTGATAGATGTTTATAAAATTATGAGAGGTATTGATAGGGCGAAGAGCTGGAAGCTTTTTCCGAGCGCAGAAATGACAATTACAAGGGGGCAGAAGTTCAAGGTCGGGGGGAAAGGTTCAGTGGGGATGTGGGGGGGAAGTTTTTTACACAGAGGGTGGTGGGAGCTTGGAATGCACTGCCAAGTGAGGTGGTTGAGGCAGTTACATTAGTAACATTTAAGACTTATGTTGATAGGCACATGAACAAATGGGGAATAGAGGGATATAAGCAGTCAGTTTAAATAGATAAAAGTGATTGGCGCAGGCTTGGAGGGCCGACGAACCTGTTCCTGTGCTGTACTGTTCTTTGTTCTTTGATGTAGTTCCTTGTAGTGACGTACTGGCTCAGGTTGGTCACCGAGATTTTAAATATTGATCAGTCAACAGCTTTGAGATTGTTGAAGCTTGTGTGGACAAGATCAGGAGTTGCAGGGATCATGAGCAAACTGATCACAGCATCATTGTACCAGGCCATTCACCTGAGGGGAGGCAGGGAGTGGAAAGGAATGTAGTGATATTGGGGATAGTGGAGCCGGGGGATAGACACAGTTCACCGCAGCTGAGAGCGAGAGTCCATCCAAAGCTAGTTTGTCTGCCCAGTTCCAGAGTTATCGACATCCCCCCCAGGGTCAGAGAGGAACTTGGCGAGGGAGAGGAAAGATCCTTTTGATGTTATCCATGTGGGCACTTATGACATAGGGAGGACTAAGAACAAAAACAGTGCAAAGCAGAAACAGGCACTTCAGCCTTCCAAACCTGTGCTGACACATTACACCTGACACCTTTCTAAACAAAGACCTTTATTCTTTATAGGGTTTGTGTCCCTCTATTCGCTGCTGACTCATATCTATTGAGATGCCTCTTAAACATTACTATTGTATCTGCTCCTGCCACCTCCTATGGCAGCGCATTTCAGGTATTTACAACCCTCTGGGTAAAAAAGCTTGCCTCTCACATCTCCTATCAACTTCCCCCTTTTACCTTAAACCCATGTCCCCTAGTAATTGACGTTTCTGCTCTGGGAAAAATACTTTGACCATCGATTCTGTCTACATCCCTTATAACTTTATAAACCTCGTCAAGCTGTCCCTCTGCCTCCAATGTTCAAGTGAAAACACACCAAAGTAACCAGTAAGAAATAGATAGAGAACTGGCTAACTAACAGGAACCAGAGACACAGGAATATGTAGATTGGTTAATTTGTGGGCAAAAATTTGTCAGGTGTGCTACAATGTGGGAAAATGTGAGATTGTTAATTTCAGCAGGAACAATAGAGAAGCAGAGCATGATTTAAACAGAAGGTTCAGAATACTTCATAGAATCCCTGCAGTGCAGGAGGCCATTTGGCCCATCAAGTCTGCACTGACAAAAATCCCACCCAGGCCCGCTCTCCACAGCCCCACATATTTATCCCGCTAATCCCTCTAACCTTCACATCCCAGGATACTAAGGAGCAATTTAGCATGGCCAATCAACCTAACCCACACATCTTTGGATTGTGAGAGGAAACCTGAGCACCTGGACGAAACCCACGCAGACACAGAATGTGCAAACTCCACACAGGCAGTGACCCAAGGCCAGGAATCAAACTCAGCTTTCTGGAGCTGTGAGGTAGCGTGCTAACCATTGTGCCACCATACCGCTGTCATACAGAGGGAACTGGGTGCCCTTGCACATGAATTGTGGAAAGTTAACATTTTGGTACAGCAGGAAATTAGGAAGGTAAATCAAATGTTGACCTTTATTGCTAGGGGGATGGAGTGCACAGGGCATTGATGAGATCACATCAAGAGTACTTTGTACAGTTTTGGTCTAATAACTTAAGGAGGGGTGCACCTGGATTGGAGGCTGTTCAGAGAAGATTCACAAGGCTGATTCCTGGGATAAAACAATATTGGCCTTCATTTCAAGAGGACCTGAGTACAGAAGTAAGAATGTTTTACTGCAGCTGTACAGGGCCTTGGTGAAACCTTACCGGGAGTAAAGTGTGCACTGTTGGTCTCCTTATCTAAGAAAGGATATACTTGCCATAGAGGGAATTCAGCAAAGATTCACCAGACTGATTCCTGGGACGGCAGGATTGTCAAATGCAAAGAGATGAGGTCAACTGGGCCTGTATTCACTGGAATTTAGAATAATGAGAGGTAATTCTATTGACTCATATGCAAGTCTGAGGGGGCTTGGCAAGTTAGGCACAGAGAATAGGGCGATTCTCCCAAAAGTGCTGAATTGGGGGAAAATAGAGTCATCGAGGTTTACAGCATGGAAATAGACACTTTGGCCCAACTTGTCCATGCTGTCCTTTTTTGTAAAAAATCCCTAAATTAATCCCAATTGCCCATATTTGGCCCATATCCCTCGATACCCATCATACCCATGTAACTATCTAAATGCTTTTTAAAAGATAAAATTGTACCCGCCTCTACTACTACCTCTGGCAGCTTGTTCCAGACACTCACCACCCTTTGTGTGAAAAAATTGCCCTTCTGGACACTTTTGTATCTCTCCCCTCTCACCTTAAACCTATGCCCTCTAGTTTTAGACTCTCCTACCCTTGGGAAAAGATATTGACTATCTACTTTGTCTATGCCCCTCATTATTTTATAGACCTCTATAAGGTCACCCCTCAGCCTCCTAAGCTCCAGAGAAAAAAGCTCCAGTAAATTCAGCCTCTCCTTATAACTCAATCCACCAAGTCCTGGTAGCATCCTAGTAAATCTTTTCTGCACTCTTTCTAGTTTAATCATATCCTTACTATAATAGGGTGACCAGAACTGTACACGGTATTCCAAGTGTGGCCTTCCCAATGTCTTGTACAACTTCAACAAGACGTCCCAACTCCTGTATTCAATGTTCTGACCGATGAAATGAAGCATGCCAAATGCCTTTGGCAATTTGTTCTAAAACCCAACTGTTTTGTCAGTTCAGCTTCTCACCCGAATCTCCGCATTCTGTGTGCCGCTGAGGTCTCATTAAAAACCCAGGTGGGCACGGCCTGTGTGTGTTGGGGTTTGCCAGTCCTGGAACTCTGCGATTGTCCCGAACTGTCAGTCTCCCTGTTTGCTGGCCAGCCCGGGACCCCCGCAGTGCTGTCCCTCCAGCCACCCCACCACACAATCTGATCACAGCCCCCAAAACAATTCCCAGGCCAGCCCAGACCCACCCCCACCATCCTGAAGTGCCAAGATGCACAGCACACCCCCACTCCCCCCCTCCAACAGTGGTGATGCAGAGTGGTAGCAGAACCCCCCCCACCCCCACCAATCACTCCTAGGCCCTGCCCGCAATAGGCCCCACCCCCTTGGCACTGCCTGATACCCGATAGGCAGTGCCATGGTGTCCCCTGGGCATGGGCACCTGCACCTTGGGAAGTGCCAGGGGGCACAGGCTGACACTGCCAGGGTGCTTATGCCGAGAGGGCACCCCCCCCCACCTCCGACCCCCACTGTCTGACCCCCTGGGAGGCTCCGATTGCCAAGCTTTATTCCAGGGGTGTCTCCCACAACTCCCCAAACGTGGGGCGCTGCACTAAACCCCACCAGGATGAAGTACTCCTGGTGAGGTGGGAGATTCAACTAGGACCTGAAAGTTCCCGATATTGAACTGCTAAGCATATTTAAAAGACAATTTAAAAAGATTCAAATGACTTACACACCTTCCCGCCGGTTTCCAGCATGGTCCGACCAGCAATTGTTCTCCAGCTCTGGGAGATGCACATACATTCCCGGCATATGCACAAATCCCGGAACAAGGCTTGCGACGCACATCTCCCACCAGCGAGTCGTGATGGGAGGATCACCACCAATGTTTCTCCTTATTCTAAATTCTAGGACTGGGGGCATAGTTTAAAAAAAAAGGTCTCTCGGTTTAAGAAGATGAGAAAGAATTTATTTTCTCAGTGAGGAGCAGCATTGTTGAATATATCAAGGCAGTGTTACTCAACATTACAGAGTTTTGATTTACCATGTGTCACCAATTACGGCGGAATGTGGTGGTGACCAAGTTGGAAAGTGGGCTTTAATGTTACCTTATTGAATAGAACAGTAGATTCAGGAGGTTGAAAGGCCTACTCCTGCTCTTATTTCACATGTGCAATGAAGTAGCTGTGGGCAGGCTGTCATTTCCATTAAGGATGGTGAAATTGCCCCTAGGAGCTCCCAGCCAGTGAGACAACAGCAGCCTCACATTGCCTGTGGTGGAAACCACCCCCCCCCCCCGACCCCCTTTCCTCTCCCCCCCCCCACCCCAAGCATCCCCACATCACTGTCCCCAACCCCAAATCCACCCCCCCAGCACCCCAAACCCCTGTATCACTCCATACCCCTCCCCCACACCCAGCTGGTACCCCAGACCCCCCCACCCCAACCCAGCACTCTGAATCCCTGTATCACCCCCACATCACACCCCTTATCCCAAACACACATCCCTCCCCACACAGTATGATTTGTTGGCCTTCAGAGTGAGAGGATTGACGTGCAGGAGTAGGGATGTCTTGCTGCAATTATACAGGACCTTAGTGAGGCCACACCTGGAGGCTGTTTTTGCTTCTTACCTGAGGAAAGATGTGTTTATTATTGAAGGAGTGCAAAAAAGTTTTACCAGACTGATTCCTGTCTGTCGTTTGAGGAAGGATTGAGTCAGTTAGGATTATATTCACTGGAGCTTAAACAAACAAGGCGGATCTCACAGAAACTTATAAAATTCAAACAGAATTAGGCCAGGTAGGTACAGAAACATGTTCCCCATGGGGCTGGGGTGGGGAGAGTCCAGAACCAGGGGCCATAGATTGAGGGTAGAGGGTAAACCATTAGGACAGAGATGAGGAGGAATTTCTTCACCCAGAGAGTAGTGAACCCTGTGGAATTTGTTACCACAATAAGCAATTCAGGCCAAATTCTTGCATGTTTTCAAGAAGAGGTTAGATAGACCACTTGGGCAAATGAGATAAAAGGATGTGGGAGATGGGGATAGGGTGGGATTAGGTCATCGAATTGGATGATCGTAATGAATAATGGTGTAGTCCCGAAGGGCCAAATGGCCGCCTCCTGTTCCTATTTTCTATGTTTCTTTATTTCTATAAAGACTGAGTAAAAATTCTTGGCTTTTGTACTCAATGTCTCTATTTATAAAAGCCATTGAAAGCTCAGGTTTCAGGTTGATATACGTTACAACCACAGCTTTGTCAGACAAGCACACGCAACTTGGTCATTCATATTATGCAACTAGCTCAACTTTTCTGAACCTGGTTCTGTGCAAGACCCAGGCGCATCTTCAAGAAGACTGAATCATAGAAGCACCACAAACAGTAATCCCATGTACAGATGAGAATATCTTGAACTAACAGTGACATGTTATCCTGTGTATGAGTCCTTGTTTAAAATTAGTAACCTCCCAGTAAATTCGCACCAGCTAATTCACCTGCAATAATTTGTTATTTCTATCAAAACAAATGGACTTTGTTAACAGAAAAATGACACTGTGCAAATATTTTTTCAATTTTAACTGGATCGGGAAATGCCCAGCAAGGGATATAAAACAGGAGAGTAAAATACTGTCGATGCTGGAAATCTGAAATGTAAACAGAAAATGTGGGAAATTCTCAGCCGCCCCAGACAGCATCTGTAAAGAGAGAAACAAAATCAATGCTTCAGATTCCGCAATCTGCACAAACTCTGGCAAAGGCTGACTGGCCATAGTTTCTCTCTCTGTACACGTGTCCAGGTGTGCTCAGAATTCCCAGCACTTGCCATTTCTACAGGAAGAAAAAAACACTTTTTTTTCTGGTCTTCCTAAAAGCAAATGTTAAAGTATAAAGAAAACATAAACAAATTCCAGCACAAAAAAACTTAAAGAATTAAATTGATAATTTAATAAATGAGTAATGAGTAAAAATACCATTAAAAATACCAAACAGCAGCAGTAACTCCAAATCTTTTTGCTTCAGAAACAAAGCCAGAGTGAGAGAGACAGGATGGATCTTGTGCCGTAATCACCAGGGAAGCAGAGAGGGGCCCAAGCTAAGGAGTTGGGTTTAACTGACACCAACCTTGCATTCATCATTGGTGGTGCACACTCTGACTTAGCCTCAGTGGCATTTATACAGAAGCGGGTGTTCTGTTTCAGTCTGAATTTCCCTTTCTCATGACGTAGTGGATGGGAATTTGGGAGAGGGGGTTCCTGTCCCTGCACCGAGTTAATTGAGTCCTGAAGGACATCATTCCTAGACTGGGATTGTGGCACGTGGTGTGGGATCAAACAAGAAGGAAAAGTATACTTGACCTCATTCTAACCAACCTACCTGCTGCAGATGTATCTGTCCATGAGGTAGAGGTGTCGACCGCACAGACATTGTGGCCCAGCACACCTCCCAACCTACCATTACCACCAAGCTAGAGATCAATGCTGGTTCGATGGAGAGTGCAGGAGGGCACGTCAGACACATCTAAAAATGAGGTGTCAGCTCGGTGAAGTTACAGGACTACTTGTGTGCCAAACAGCATAAGCAGCAAGTGATAGAGAACAATTCCACAACCAATGGATCAGAACTAAGCTCTGCAATCCTGCTACATTCAGCCATGAATAGTGGGGGAAGATTAAATAACTCACTAGAGGAGGAGGCTCCACAAATATCCCTGTTCTCAATGATGGAGGAGCCCAGCACATCAGTGAAAAGGATAAAGCTGAAGCATTCAGCCAAAAGCGCTGAACAGTTTCCTCCAGAAGTTCCCAGCATCACAGATGCCAGTTTTCAGCCAATTTGATTCATTCCACATAATATCAAGAAATGACTGAAAGCACTGGATGTTGCAAAGGCAATGGGCCCTGATAATATTCCGGCAATAGTACTGAAGACCTGTGCTCCAGAACTTGCTGAGCCCTTAACCAAACTGTTCCAATGCAGTTGCAATGCTGCCTTCTACCTGGCAATGTGGAAAAATTGTTCAAGTATGCCTGTACACAAAAAACAGAACAAATCCAACCCGGCCAGTTACTTCTCCATCATCATACCCACAATCGTCAGTAAAATGATGGAAGGGGTCATCAACAATGCTATCAAGAGGCACTTACACAGCAATAACCTGATTATTGGAATATAGTTTGGGTTCTGTCAGGATCACTTAGCTCCTAATCTTATTACAGCCCTGGTTCAAACATGAGGTGACAAAACAGGAGTCAAATGAAATTAGGAGGGAAGCTGCTTGGAATCATATCTAGGACAAAGGAAGATAGTTTTTACTGTTTATTGGAGATGTGATACGCGGGACAGTCTTTGCTTAAAAACAAACAGAATTTTATTCATAGTGTGTGATCTCCTCCATGGCTACTTCTTCTCTTTCTGTTTCCTGTGCTAGGTCTATTACATCATTTCCGGTGCATGCATTAATACAGCAGAGCTCCAGTGAGACAATGGGAATGAATACAAATGCATAACAGCTGCTGTTGTTGGAGACCAATCAACTCAGTCCCAGGTCATCACAGCAGGAGTTCCTCAAGGTAGTGTCCTCGGGCAAACCACCTTCCACTGCATCATTAATGACTTTCCTTGCATTGTAAGGACAGAAGTGGTGATGTTCGCTGATGATTGCACAACGTTCAACACCATTCACGACTCCTCAGATACTGAAGTAGTCCATGTCCGATGCAGTAAGACTTGGACAATAACCAGGTTTGGGTTGACAAGTGGCAAGTAACATTCGCACCACATGAGGTACCAGACAATGATCATCTCCAATAAGAGAGAATCTAACCATTACCCCTTGGTATTCAATGACATTATCATTGCTGAATCCCCCACTACCAACATCCTGGGGTTGTTACTGACCAGAAACTTGACTGGACCAGTCATATTAATATTGTAGCGACAAAAGCAGGTCAGAGGCTCACTAAACTCTGTCCAGCATCTACAATAAGAAGTCACACCACACCAGGGTAAAGTCCAACAGGTTTATTTGGAATCACAAGTTTTCAGATGACTCATCTGATGAAGGAGTAGCACTCTGAAAGCTTATGATTCCAAATAAACCTGTTAACTGAGTGTGGTGAGACTTCTTACTGTGCCCACCCCTGTCCAATGCTGACATCTCCACATCATGGCCATCATCTACAAGACACAAGTGTCGATGTGATGGATGGGTGCAGCTCCAACAACACTCAAGAAACTTGACACCACCCAGAAGAAAGTAATCCATTTGATTGGCACCATTTTGACAAAAAATCCATTTCCTCCACCATTGACAGACAGTAGTAGCGCTGTGTACCATTCACAATGTTCCTTTGGTAGCATCTCCCAAACTCACTACTGCACCTTTTCTATCCTTTCTATTTAAGAATGGTCAAAATGATACAGTATCCCAAGAACTGTCAAATTGTGATCCTGTAAAATTCCTATATTACTTTATTTCCTTTATATTCTGTACTTCCAAGAAATCCAAGGATTCATTTGTCTATTTATTTGGGCCTGTGTACTTATGCTCCATTTTTTAACAACCTGACTATCTGCACAATAATATTCCTCTGCTCCATTTAACTTCTTACATTTTTGAGGTCCATTTCCGACCTGCTCTTGTAGCCAATGGTTAGTCCAGTTCAGTTTCAGTGGCAAAAACTTTAATGACACATTTTACGATGCTGAACTGCATTTGTCCAAATGATGAGCCTTTCTATATCCCACTAGTCCATGAGCTGCTACTCACCCACTCAACCCCAGGTTTGCAGATTAATGTTGTTGAGGAGGAGTGTGGGCTAGATCTGAAGGTGACAAGACAAGTTTCCTTTCCTTCCTCTAACATTCTAACAGTTCTGGGATTCACTATTGCTGCAACCATCCCTTCCTCTCCTCCCCGCCTCTCCATCTTGATTCCTGTAGTCCTTTAGTGGGCTGAAACCCATGGTGGAAGGTGAGAGTGAGGCCAAGAGTCAACTACATCATCCAAAATGCACCCTGGTTGTCAAAACAAATGGTAGCATGGACTCAAGCTCTCACTCTGGGACAATTGGATCTCAAGTGCTAGCATTTTTCCCTGGAGCAGAGCACCCACTTCATGCTTGCTACAGTGCAGAGGAACCTGGGGGTCCTTGTGCATGAGTCACAAAAACCCAGTCTGCAGGTGCAGCAGTTGATCAAGAAGGCGAATGAGATGCTGGCCTTTATAGCGAGGGGGATAGAATATAAAAGCAGGGAGGTCTTGCTGCAACTGTACAGAGCGCTAGTGAGGCCGCAGCTGGAGTACTGTGTGCAGTTTTGGTCACCGCACTTGCGCAAGGATATTTTGGCCTTGGAGGGAGTGCAGAGGAGGTTCACTAGGCTGATACCGGAGATGATGATGACACCAAAGTCGGAGGTGTGGTAGATTGTGAGGAAGGGTGTCGAAGTTTGCAGGGTGACTTGGACAGGTTGCAGAGCTGGGCCGCGAGGTGGCGGATGGAGTTTAATGCGGAGAAGTGTGAGGTAATCCATTTCGGTAGGAATAACAGATGTGTTGAGTATAGGGCTAACGGGAGGACTTTGAATAGAGTGGAGGAGCAGAGGGATCTAGGTGTATGTGTACATAGATCCCTGAAAGTTGGGAATCAAGTAGA